>NW_024467115.1:31877847-41877847 GCF_017591425.1 Ochotona curzoniae
ATGCTAAAACTTCTGGGTCTGGGTCTCCCACTGTTATGGGTGCGAGCAAGATCACACCAGACATGTCTAAGGTTTATTAAGGAGTCTTTATTAATCAAGCTTGGTGACAATAGAGCACAATATCAAATCACAGGTCCATACAACAATCCAACCAATCAATCCAACCAATCATAATCCCAAAAGGAACAAATGGTCATTATCTTTAAGTCATCCAGTAAGTTGAAGACTTATGTCCCAGCTTTCCCAACAATATAAGCCATCCTAAGAGGCATGCAATGAATAACCTGGACACACTCACAAATAACCTGGACACACTTCCAAAGGTGCAGACATTCACCTTTCCCTGGCTTCTCTGTCCACATTCTGTCACTGCTAGGCCTCACCTCTCCTGGAACTCCTGATAGTTCACAAACCAGACAAAGCATTGCTATATGCATTGCCCCATCTAAGCAGTACACAGGGATCACGCTTAGGAGATTACCTATCCTGGGTCAGCCAAGAGTCGAGGTGCCAGAGTAATGGAAGCACCTGACCAGAAACAGTGAGCCCCCACTTCACGGGCTCTTTAAAGGGGCTTGTGAGGGGAGTGGTTACACAACAATGCAATACCGTCTCCTCTCAGTTGACAGGTGAGTCACAGGTGGGCAGGAGAGAATACCCAAGTGTTGTGGGATAAAGAGTTGATTAGTGCTTGTTGGGATGGGCAGGAACAGGAACTGGGCTTGTAGCTAAAAACACCTAGACTAATTGGACTTCCAGTATCCTGGCTAATTTAGGATGTGGGGGGAGTGCTTGAGGATGGAATTAACATTCCATTGCTGTTAGGACCCACCTTCAGGACAGAGGGTAGAGAACACAGCCAATTTCATTTGCCCACTGTCAATGGGTGGTGGCTCTCACTGGTTGCACCCCATAACACCACCAGAGTGGCACATCTCCAACCATGGGAGTCGGAGTCTGCTTCCTCCACGGCTGCACATTTCCAGGAAGCTGGTTCAGAAGCAGCAAATCAGCCAGCACTAGAAACAACACTAAACACGGGAGGCAGGTGTCCCCCTTCCCCCCGCCGGCTGCTTAACTGACTGAACCACAACACCTGCTGCCAAGTCTGTAATTCTAGAAGAGATGAGTGAAGCCTAAAGAGAGAGTGACCTTGAAAACAAGAACTACTTCACAGCACTTAGACAAGACCCAAGGCTTCCACAGGTCCCACTCTAGGTGTGAGTCTAGCAGGTAAATGTAGTTGCCTGAACTTTCATTTTCAGAAAATGCCTAAGGTGGCATTTGCTTTATGTTAATGTCCAGTATTTAAATGTACACATACTGGCCATTAGCAGCTGTCATAGATAGGCATTTCTAAGAAGTACTGATTTTTTCAGTCATTGAATTAGCAAGTGTGATTCACCATTAACTGTAAATAGTGCTGTGAGTTGAGCATGTCTTATGTTTCTGCTTGCAGCAGGCCTGCATTTTAAGCTTCAAACTCCAGCCTTGCAGGTAATGGGAACAGGAGGCAACACACTTTGTCATAATGTGATGGATGGTAATTGTCCACGGTGCAGAGGTTATATTTTTCAGAGGCAAGGTGATTATTTGCATAATACTTTTGGCCAAGCACTCTGGCCTCCTTCAATATGAAGACCATTTCCAGCATTGTACAATTAACTCTTATCAGCTACTGTGCGTGATTCATTCCCTCTGGAAAAAGACTTAACAAGGCCGTTGGAAGAATGTCTGAAACAATTCACAGGTATGAGTAGCAACAGGGAATTCAAATATAAATCCCATAGTGGGAAGCAGGTGTTTACATCTTGCCAAGTGTAAAAGTGAAGTGAGTCATAGCAGGGAAAAGTTTATTTTAGAAAAACAAACGAAGGCAGGAAGAAGCGGATTAGTATATTGCTTTTTCAAGGTTACAGGTGACTTTGTTGGAATTGAGTTATTCCTGTTTTTTTCTTTTTAATTAGAAATCTTCAAAACCAATCAATATGAAAATATCGTAAACTGAGTTTGGGAGGTGATATTTAATCAGAATCCTTCAAGCATCCCCATGGCCGCTGCATTCAAAAGCGCCTGAGGTATCTGCCATTTAGGGCTTGTCTCCTGGCTGGATTTCCAATGATGTGCTGTCTTTCTAATCTCTTAGATTAGAAAGCATGCTAGCTTCTTTCTGCTCACTCCACTATCACTGTCTCTAAAATGCAGTTCCAATGGCTGTCTCTGTTCTTTTATTTGAAAGAACAGAAAAATTCATGAAACACTACTGCCTCCCAATTAGTTCTGCAAATTGTAAACCGTAAGTGTCACCCTGGAGTCTACATGGAAGTTAATGCATTGTCCACATGCACTACAGAAATACTTCCCGGAGGGGACTCTATTGATTATGGATATTCCATAATACCTAAATATGCACTAGTTTATCATCTAATCCTTGAGGGAAAAAAGAACAAAACAACCCAGAATTTATGTTCTTCCCAGAAATCATCTATTTAATGCTAATAATTAATCTTCATGGCAATTACGCTGCCCTCTGTTTTCACCTCTTTCCCTCCTCGGCTATGATTATAGAATTTTCCTAATCACTATGTTGCTATGTGCATTCAAATAGCACTAAATCTCTTTTGAACAGTGCACATACTTAAGCAGAATCATTTTCCTTAATCTGTTGCCACTGGACATAACAATGATAATTATATCAACTGTCTATGTTGTGCGTTCCTGGTTTTTACAGTCTTAATGTGAATATGCCACAATCTTTTCTGCCTACATAACCGGAAGGGGTCTCCTGCCTTCCTCTTCAGGCTGGGAAGTTTCCATAGGCTGAGACTGTGTAGAATACAGTTTATTCATTCCCGTTTTAATGTTTAAGCTCTTAAGAAAACATTTATTGTTTGAAGCAGGAAAATCAAACACTTGAGGTAGAGTAGGCGTGTGTTAGTATTCAACTGCCGAGCAGCCCCATTTCCAACTTGTAGTAGTTTAAATCAAAGGATGCTCATTGAAATTCCTTCATGAGGAATAAAGGTAAATAAACAAAAATAAATGCTAATTCATCAGGTTCAGAGTCTCTTGCTGTACATTTTTGGGAGGGGGTGGATTTGTTGTTAAGAGTACCCTGTTATGCCAGTAGTTGTGAAATCCTAGCTCATTGGGGGCCAAAAATAATGTGAAATTTACTGAATTGACCTTTAATCCCACCAAGAAAGACACTGAAACAGCACCAGCTTCTAAGAGATTGTTTAGAGAGAAATTTTGATACTCTGGACTTCCTTAAACAAGCTTCTGGTCAATAATGTGTCCCTTCTTGATGGACAGTTAACAATCACCCACAATCTGACTGTGCCGGGCCTAAAATGTATATTCCCTGCACTGCTGAGCTCATCCTAAAATGTTCCAAACCTGTCCTAATTTATGCCTAACCTGTCCCACCAGGTGCTTTCTCTTTGATCTGCTTAGTGCTCATATATCTTGGACACACTCAAGGTCTCGCATTTATATTTTATTTAAACCATAATATCCCTCTTCACTGACACATTGATTGTTCTTTTATGTCATTCAAGCCATCATTTAAATGCTCCTCACAGAGGTTTGGGGGAACTGTGCTTTTAGCAGCTGTGCGTTTTCAATGCCAGGAATTCCCATCACTCTTCTTGCCTCTACATTATTTATCTTTTAGGCCACATAGAAATTCTGTATATTTAACATTTTCCTCACACCAAAAAACATACATTTCTTAGAGGTCTCCTCATTTAGTGTGATAACTCTGACTGTGACAAGAGTTCCTGATAGATATCAAGTATTTCTTCAATTAGTGAATGGAAGAATGTGGCTCGAAGGATGGAAAAAATGGGAAACCGAGCTTTCATTGTCTGCCGCAGGGCACAAGGTCAAGGTTGTAGAAAAACTAAGATTTGTTGCTATGAGACAAAATATGTTATAGTGGCTCTGGTTTCCTTTTTTCGTTGCCACGTGAGGTTATGTACTGATGTTTTATATTTTTCTCTCCGTGTTTGTTATGTGTGCTTAGGGCATCTTAGCTTTATCTTTTGGATGGAAAAGCAAGGGTTTTATTAGCTGCTGTTTCTGCTGTCTCTGGGATGACAAATCTGGCCAGAGAGGATGCAGAGCTGGCCTTTCTACCCTTCATGGCTCCTATGACCTCTGTCGGCTTGGATCACTGCAAGCACGAATCAGGAGTAATGTGGAGTCTCAAGGTCTACTCACTGGAATTCATGGAAGTGATTTCAAAACTGAAATCAATGACCAACTTTGGAAGAAAAGTTGTATGAGTTCTGAATACTTATTTCAAGCTACTCTACTCAATGGTAAAGATAGTGACATTCAGAAATTCTGACATAACCCCAGAGGTGAGTCACTTGTATGACACACCAGTAACACACTCGTGTAATGTTTACAGAAATCCTCTAGGACGTGTGGTATCCTAAGCCCCTTTTGTAAATGATGGCATGAGGCAGAGGGAATCATGGGAATTAATGAAGATCATAGGCAAAGTGACTACCCTGACTGTTCCTGGACAATTGTGTCTTCATGGCAGCTGGACAACAATCCTTTTTTACATAAAACATACAATAATTAACTTCTCTTATTTTTGGTGATATCCTCACGGTGTTATTTTATAACTGTTTTATATTTCAGTAGTAGCATACCTTGAACTTTAATAAATAGCATTTGGACAACTATTTCATATTAAAAATTAATGATAAAGATAATATTGATAGAAAATTTTCACTTGCTTTTTTGTTATATAATTAATAAGCACTAAGTTCTGCTTGCTAAAAGGTTACTTTTTGTTCATTTGTGATTTTTTAATGTAACATTTTTAATAAGGATCAGTATTAGTATACACTATGGAATACCAGTCATCTATAAAAAAGAATAAATTCCTGTCCTTTGCAACAAAATGGATACAACTAGAAGCCATTATGCTTAGTGAAATATGCCAGTCCCCAAAAGACAAACCATGTTTTTGCAAAAATTAAAAGAAAATAAAGAAAGAAGGAAATGAATTTGATGGAGTGATAGAAGTATAATTTCTTCCTAGAATTACATCAATGAAATGTATAAAAACTGTTCTCTTCCTACTAATAAAATTTTTAAAATTCAACAAGGCTATTTATTGAATCCTCATTGTAACTGTCATATAACCAGTAAAATAGATGCTAATGGAAAACCGTGTGAATTACTCAATTTCAAAACTATAAAAGGTTAAACCCAGAGAAAAATTCTGTTATTGTTTTTTTTAAAGATTTATTTTTATTATTTTTTTATTGGAAAGGCGGATATACAGAGAGGAGAGACAGAGAGGAAGATCCTCCGTCCGATGATTCACTCCCCAAGTGAGCGCAACGGCCGATGCTATGCCGATCCGAAGCCAGGAGCCTCCTCCGGGTCTCCCACTCGGGTGCAGAGTCCCAAAGCTTTGGGCCGTCCTCGACTGCTTTCCCAGGCCACAGGCAGGGAGCTGGAAGGGAAGCGAGGCTGCCGGGATAGAACCGGCGCCCATATGGGATCCCGGGCGTGCAAGGCAAGGACCATAAGCACTGCGCCACCGCGCTGGGCCCTGTGTTATTGTTATGTCAAGTTTTTCTCTGTTGCATGGCTCTCACCCGAGAGTAGTTGAAACCTACAGGAAGTAGTTTTCCTTGAAGTTTTGGAAGAACTGGTGAAGCCGATGAATATAATATATCTATGTAATAGATAAAATATTCTCCAATTAATCTTTCATGCTTAATGATTTAGTAATCTCCTATTTAGTTAATTAATAAAAAGATTTTGTAAAATGCATTAGACAATGTCATTCTTCAAATTAATGTTTTATTTTCCCGGGACTCAGGGCTAGATTGCTGTTACTATTTGTGCTTCTGGTCATTGTGGGATCCAATGCTTTATCTCTGGCCAAGGCAATGCAGTTGGAACCAATTAGGTCCCTTCTGTACTAATTGTATCATCTTCTGGTCTCACATCTCTGCATGCTAGATCAATGTAAATGCCTAAATGGAAGAGGGGTGTCATGTGCTGAAGATGGCAAGGATTTTATGATTAAACTTAGATCATACACGTCATGTCATAATTTTAGCTATTCCTACATTCTTCCCATAGGGTTCATGTGAATGAAAATAAATACTTTGCCACTCTCCTGAGCTTTGGTGGCACTATTTTTTAACAGCAATTATAATCATTTTCAATAATGTCAAAGGGTTATGTCAGACTGGAGGACTGCTCTAATGAAAACACAAATTCTTGACATTGTCTCAGTAACTTGGTATTAGGAAGTTATAAAAGTGATTTTAATGGGTTTGCTTATTATAATTCAGAATGATCCAGCCACTCTGCAAGAGTGTGACAATTTTAAAAACGAAATATGCTAATCATAGTACTTTGCCATTTCATTCCTTAATATATATTCATAAAGAGATGAAAATTATTAGCACTGAACTCCACAAATGGGTGTTTTCAGTAGCTGAGCTGACAATTACCAAAACTTGAAAATAATCAAGATGCCCTAGTAAGTGAATGTTGAAATAACACTCAACATGTAAAGACAGATGGAATTCACTTTAGGAAGCCTAACTTGCATATCACTAAATTAATGAAACCAATATGAAAATATCTCATTGACATGTTGTATTTGTCCAACATTTGACTCTCTGGAAGAAGTCAAACAACACACTAAGAATGGTTAGTAGGTTTCAGGAGTCACAAGCAGGAAGGGAAGTATAGTCGAATCACAGGACTTTTTAGGACAGTGAAACTAAGCTGCCTAATATTAGATTGATATAAACTTTCCATTACACGTTTTCAAACCCATAGAACATACAAGAGCAAGGGCGAAGTCGATGTAAGCTAAGTATGACATTACTGATCCATGTATCTGAATAAATGTTCTGTAGGATATGGGTGGCAGGTAAGATTTTTCTCCTGTGGAATGGAGTTGTGTAAGAGCACTCTCAATGTTGCTGTTCAACTTTTCTGTAAACTTATGTCTGCAATTATTCAGCTGCAGCAATAGGAAAATTGTGCATACATGGCCAAACACTATTCTATCAATTCCACAGGGTTCCTTACTCACATTTGAGGTACTAGGAGTTAAGCCTTCACGTGACATGTTGAATTTCCACCATGTCTGCTTGTGGATGCTGGTAACTTCTTGTAAGTTGCATGCTTGGACATTATTCTATATGGAAAGAATATATCCCTTTTAGTGAGGAAAATTATAGGTATACAAATATTTCTGGAAAGTAAATATATGAAGGAAGAATGAAATGAATGATGAATTGTGTTTCCTTCCTTTCCCCACGAGCACATCTTTAATTAAAATCAGCAGACAGAACACTAATGTGAGCAGTAAAATGTATGCTCAAATTAATGCAAACAATAAGGTGTCTCACTGGTTAATTAATTTACGCATGAAATCAGCACAACGATGTCTCATAAAATACAAGAGTTATCTTACTTGTAATTCAATCAACACTTTTAAAAGCCTTATCGTATATAGTGATTTAGTACAAAGCATATTCCTACCAAATAACTTGTTTAGAAAATGCCTCTTTATTATCAGGTTTACGTAACATAGTGTGTGACTTGCATAATTAGCAGACATGTATTTATATATTAATTTATTTAAAATACATTTTAAAAGATTTATTTTATTTTTATTGGAAAGTCTGATTTATAAAGAGAAGAGACAGAGAGAGAGAGCTTCCATCCACTGGATCACTCCACAAGTGGCCGCAGCAGTCTGAGGAGAGCCGATCCAGAGCCAGGGAGCCAGGAGCCTCTTCTGGGTCTCCCACATGGGTGCAGGGTCCCAAGGCTCTCGGCTGTCCTCCACTGCTTTCCCAGGCCACAAGCAGGGAGCTGGATGGAAAGCAGGGCTGCCAGGATACGAACTGACACCCATGTAGGATCCCAACGCGTGCAAAGTGAGGACTCCAGCTACTTGGTACTTTTAAGGGATTGATCGATTGATTTGAAACAACACATGTGCATGTGCGCGTGAGAGATGCTGATTCACTCTCCAGATAGCTGCAACAACCAGAGCTGGGTCAGGCTGAAGCCAGGAGCCAGGAGCAACTTCTGGGTCTCCCAAGCCCTTGGCCTGTTTTCTTTTGCTTTTCCCAGACCACTAGCAGGGAGTTGTTGGCATGGAAATGAAGCGGAAGAGACTCAAACGGGTACCATATGGGATGATAGCATCCTAAGTGACACCTTAACCCAGCATGTCACAACACCGACCTCTCTTAACATTATTTGAAAGAATATATTCCAAGTACTACAAAGTATATGCATTTTGTTGAAATGTACACAACTGATTCAACAGATTCAACCAACTGCTGGTTGTGGTCAGGTTTTTAGTAGTTGCACCTGTACTGAATATGTGCAAATTTAATAGTAACCAATACAATGTAACAACTATTTACATTGTACTAAAATTTTAGAAAGTAATGAGGTAACTTAAAGTATACAGAAAAGCGTGGGTCTGTTATACGTAAATGAGACAGCATGGCCACTAAGGTTCTTGAGAATGTCATGTATTTTGTTATCTGCGGTGCGTAGGGGTTGGAATCAAGACAGTGCTACCAAAACATGATTGTGCCACACGAAATGCTTGTTTTGTAAACAAAATCTGGGGGACCATTCAGGGAAAAGCCTATTTGTTAGTAATAAAATTGTAGGTTTCTTTGTTCTTTGTATATATTTTTAACGTCCAAGAAAAATCCAAAATTTGATTTCCTTATGAGGAGATGGCTGCAACGCATTTAGTCTTTATATTTCATTATGCTTTTTAAAAAGTTTTATTTATTTTTTGTTGCAAAGTCAGATATACAGAGAGACAGAGAGGAAGATCTTCCCTCTGATGATTCGCTCCCCAATGGCCGGGGCTGTGCCAATCCGAAGCCAGGAGCCAGGAACCTCCTCCAGGTCTCCCACACGGGTGCAGGGTCCCAAGCTTTGGGCTGTCTTCAACTGCTTTCCCAGGCCACAAGCAGGGAGCTGGATGGGAAGTGGAGAGCCAGGATTAGAACCGGCGCACATGTGGGGTCCTGTTGCATTCAAGGCGAGGACTTTAGCTGCTAGGCGACTGAGTCAGGCCCGATGCTCGTTTTCTCCTCCTCCTCCTTCTTCTTTCTTCTTTCTTCTTCGTCCTTCTTCCTCCTCTCCCTCCTCTTCTTCCTCGTCGTTGTCTTTGTCTCCTTCTTGGTCTTTTTCTCCTCCTCCTCCTTTTTTTTTTTTTAATGATGGAATAAAAACTGAAGAAAATTCTTGAATAAAATTTAAATATTTTTCAAAGCTAGAGATTCTAATGTGAAACTGTGCCAGATCAGATAACATTACAGCTGGGAACTAACGAAAGTGAGAACTCAAACCCGCCTATCTGAGCTACATGTTTCCTCAAACATGTTCTGAAAGCCTACACGAGATTCCCTGTGGTATGACGGGTACCCACTGCACGCATGCCTTGCCTGTCTGCACAGATTTCTGGAATAAAGCTTATCTTTTTCTCTGCTGATGACTGCTTCGACTCAGACAAGTTACTCTGTGGAACACTCACCCAACGAAGTTACACCCATCTGTAAACTGATTCCTCCAAGTCTCCAGATTACCGAATTTTTGCATCCAGGCAGTTGACGTAAATATTCTCTCTCATCATTTTTCAGAAAAGTACACTTAAATTAATCATGTGTAAATTTGAGAATTGCTTGGACATCTTTTATGTGAATTTACAAATGTTAAAAAGCAATGAAATATCTGATCATGCTTGTTATCAAATGTGTAAAACTTTTGAGATTTAAAGTGCAGTTTGGTATTGTGACACCTGTATAACTATCACTCCCATCAAGATATTCTCATGTGCCTAGAACATTCATCACCAAGTTGTTACATGACACGGCCTCCTATCCAGGAGGTCACAGTTCTTTTTCTTTTCTTAAATCACATAGAAGCTTGAATTGAGTATGGTTTGTTTTCGGGCTTCTTCCATGCAGAGATATGTCTGTGAGTTTCCTCCATGCTCTTTGGATTTCAGTAAGGTGTCTAGTTTTCTTCCTGACTAGTTTTCTATCCTAAGAATATGTATGCCGCGGCATCAGTGCCACAGCCCAACATGTTGGATGTATGCCTGCGGTGCCAGCATCCGAAATGGGCACCAGTTTGTGTCCGGTTGCTGCTCCTCTCCATTAGAGGCTGGGAAAACAGTGGGGGAGAACTCCAGTCCTGGGCTCCAGCATCCGTGTTGGAGACGTGGGAGAAGCTCCCGGCTCCTTGTTCTGGACCACCCTATTTCTAGGCACTGTAGCCATTTGGGGAGTGAGCCAACGGCAGGAAGATCTCTCCAACACCCCTTCTCTCTGTAACTCTGCCTTTCAAACAAAAATAAGATAAATCTTCAAAGCAACGAAAATTTAAAAAGCTAAAACAAAAAGGAAATGCTTGCGTGTATCAATATATTGGTAAATATGGCTTTGTCAAACATTGCTTTACATCTGTCAAATCAGTGGTTAAGAATGTTACGTTACCAAAGTTTTAATTGTTTTAAAATTTACTGTGTGTGGATGAGATGGTTTACTTTGCATTTGATTTTATAATCAAATTTATATATAAATTATAAATCAAAGTTTATAATCCTGACTTATATTCTCACAAGCCAGCTTTTCTCATCTTTTCATTTATTGAATTAAATTTACTTAAAATCAGTTCATTTTAATAGCGCTTAAATTAGTTAATTATTAATATATTAATTAAATTAAGGTTATAGCCTACATAACATACATTTTGCAAAATGGACAACACAAACACAAATTTCTATTTAATGAATTTTCTGACAGTTTTACCAAAGGAAATTTATTTAAGCAGAGACAAAATGACAGTAAATTTGGAACCATATGAGCTGAAATATTAATACAAATCCTATGGTAAATTTATGATTCAGAATAATTCTTTTATAATTTTCAAAGCATGATGTTTTTAAACAGCAGAACTGATACCAGTTTTTCTACAATTCTAGTAAGAATTACTGTAAACATCTTACAGTTTAAACAAACTTTTTATCTGTATTATCGCTGGGTGGACACATTTAGCCCCGCCATTAAGATGTTGCTTAAGGGCCTGGCGCGGTGGCCTAATGGCTGGGATCCTTGCCTTCCATCTGCTGGGATCCCATATGGGTGCTGGTTCTAATTCCTGCAGGCCTGTTTCCCATCCAGCTCCCAGCTTGTGGTCTGGGAAAGCAGTCAAGGATTTCCCAAAGCCTTGGGACCTGTACCATGTGGGAGACCCAAAAGAGGCTGTGGGCTCTTGGCTTCAGATTGGCCCAACTCCATCCACTGTGGCCACTTTGGAAGTGAGTCAATGGATGGAAGATCTTCCTCTCTTTCTCTCTTCCTCTCTTCCTGTCTGTAATCTGGCTTTCCAATAAAAATAAAATCACTAAAAAAAATGTTCCCAGATTCTTCTTTGTAGAGTGGGGACCTGAAGGCAAAAGATTTCCCGTTGATGGTCTGTCTCTTAACCAGTTAAGAAATGGCTGTGTAATTCTTGTGCCATCCACTCAAAGGTGTGGTCGAGATTTTGGCACATTTGGATGCTCTCAGATACCCATGTGCAGATCTTCTCTCAAGCTTCCTTCTAATGCGTGCTCTTCCAGGCAGTGGTGCCAGCCAAGTAATTAGATTCCTGTCATTTACAAAAGAGTCCCGGACTGAGTTCCCAACACCCAGCTTCGGCCTTGGCCATTGTGGAGTAATTAGTGAATGAGAGTTCCTCTCTCTCTCCTCTCCTTCCTCCCCCATATAAATTTTGAAAAGTATAATGCTATCACAACGCATTAAAGTGTACTGTAGCTCTAATATGATTAAGATTAGGTGACATTGCTTTTGTGTGTATCAAAGAAACGTAATCAAGAATCTAGAAATATTAAAAATAATGTGGGGAAAAATGAAACTGGACAAATGTGGGAAAGGATGGATCTGGCAACAGACATTTCTAAAATGTTAGGAAGCAGATATCGTCTTTATGTCATGCAGAAAAGTCAATTTCAGGTGCGTTGTAGACTTTAATGTTAAAACAAACATTAAATATTTGAAGCAAATTTGGTGACTTGTGTGTTATGATTTCAGAGTAGAGAGAATATTCTTAAATCATGTATTTCTATGCAAAGATTGGAAAGGAAAAGTTTAATTTACTTTTTTTGGAGGAAGGTGTTAATAAAAGTTTCCATTCATTAACAGCATAAATCAGAAGAGCTGAAAGCACTTGCTTGCAGCAATTTCTGAATTTTAAAGAAGGAATCATCCTACTTTTCAATTAGAAAAAGCTATTGTTATGAATAAGTAATCTTGGAAGGGAGGAAATGCATTGTGGATGAGCGTTCTTGGCAAAAGCCTGATAAGTCTGAAAATATTTTAGGAACAGAGTAATGGAACCAGCACTGCACTGCAGTGTGAACTAATGGACCAGATCAGGACAGAAAAACGCTGTTACTTAATTAGTTTGATTGTGCGCATTCAATATGATGCCATCATCCATCCTGTAACATATAACTCAGAGAAGCTATCGCACTTCCACATTACTATATTATTATGCTTAACAGCAATTGTTTATGCTAGAAGGTTCAGTAGGTAATTCAAAATGGCTATCTGTGTCACAGTCAAAGGATGCTGTAGAACCCTGCGTGGTTTCCGCAACAGGAATGTATTGTCTACAGTTCTGGAGGCTGGATAGTTGAAATAAAAGTATTGGAAGGTTGAATTCTTTCTAAGAGTTTTGAGAAAGAATTTGCTCTCTGCCTCTCTAGCTACTGCAGGTTTTCCAGCATTCTTTGCTTTCAGACTTTTAGCTTATGAACCCTCAGACAAGCATGATCAACCTATTCCCGTAGTGTTCTCATCATTTTTCGTAGGAGCATGAGACCTATCATATTAGGACAAAACCTAAAGAGCTGTGACAACCTATTGCAAAACGTGGGGGTAAAATATACCTTACTCCCTTTTGGTGGAGTGTAGGCTAGTGCAGCCACTATGGAAGACATCATGGAAAGTACTCAGACAACTTGAGATTGATCTAGTGTATGGCTCAGCTGTTCAGTTCCTGGGAATATATGTAAAGGAAATGAAATACGCATGTGACAAAGTGAGATGCGATTGTATCTGCATGATAGCACAATCCACAGTTGCAAAGATGGGGTAACAGTACAGCTGCCCTTTGCAAGAGGAATTAATAAAGAACCTGGTGCATCTGCTGCATGAAATTCTACCCAGACATTACAAAGAATGAAATTCTACCATTTGCAATAAAGTGGCCTCAACTGGAGGCCATTAGATGCAGTGAAATAATCCAATCCCAAAAGGACAAATGCATTCTTTCTGACGTAAGGCAAATTTCCTGCAAAATACAACATATAGGTATGTATATGTAAATATCACACATGTATACATACATGTATATATGTAAACATGTATGCCTATATCTAGCTATGTATAATCTCATAGATGAACAACTGTACAATGGAGACTAGCCTTCCAGGAAGTGAAGATACACAGCAGTATGCATCTTTACTCATGAATAAACGAATGACTCCCAGAGAAACACTTAAATATACCTTAACAAACATGTATCTAGATTTTCTATCATTGCCTATACCTACAATGCTATGATACACTTGAATAACAGAGTGTTGGATCGTAACTGTTGTTGAAGGACTATACCATTGCAAAACAGGGAGGAAAATGGTGGGGTGGGACAATGGGAAGGGTGGAAGGGAAGGTAGTGGGCAGAACTTCTGTACCTATAAGACTGTATCATGAAAAATGAAAATAACAATAAATTCAATGTATTTTCAAATAAAATTACATTCAAAGGCACTGGAGGTTATAATTTCAATGTTTTATTTTGGATGAGACACAGTTAAACTCAAAATGCTACAATCGAAAACATCAGAGGCTAAAACAAATATAATGCCTAAATGGAGTGCTAACGTGGATTAAAGTGCTAAAAAAAAAACCCCTCTCAATAGTATCATATAAGGTAAAGGTTTTAAAAAAATATGTTAAACATAGTACTTCAGACGAAGGAAATTTACAGGTAATAATTCAAGGATTGGTGTGGGCGGTCGCTCTTGGATAAGATGCCCATATTAAAACCAATAAAAGCAAAACTAAACAAGTAGGATTATATATAAATCAGGAAGTTCTTCACAGCTAATAAAACAATACAAAGCATGGAGAAATATTCAATACAGTTGGGGAAAATACCTGCAGGCTACTTTTCTGGCAAATTACTAATATCCAGACTACATCAGCAACTAGAAATACTCAACAACAAAAACAAAATCAGTTCAGTTAAGAAGTGGGTAATTTGGATAGACCATTCCCAGAAGAAGAAATACAAATGGCCAAGCACTATGTGAACAAATGCTAAAGAAATCAGTTGATCTCTGAAAGTGCAAATCAAAACCACAGTGAGATATCAGCTCACTCCTATCAGGATGGCTGTTATCCAAAACAATAACTGAACAAGCACTGGAGAAAAACTCTCTTCTTTTTTTAAAATTCGGGTTGGGGCTATGACGTGGCAAACACTTTTCAAACAGACTCAACAACAAATGAAAATGCAGTTTTCATTGCCTCAAAAGATTTCACTGTTTGTTTGTTTGTTTGCTTTCTTCCAATAGAATCTTCATGAGAATTGACAGTTTGTGTCTATCTTTGTTGCTCAGTTTCTGGGTCTTCTTTTCATTTTGTTTTTGTACAATGTGATTAAGTTTTATTTGTACATTTGCTTTTCTTACATGTCTTTCCAAGTGTATTTTGGAAAACATTAAATACATCTGCCTTACTGTTAATTTCCTCTGTAAATAAAGAATTATCTTTACTTGAAAAATAGAGTCAGAGAGAAAAGCAGACAGAAAAAGATCTTCCATCCACTGATTCACTAACCTACAGCTCCAATAGCTAGGTTTGTGTTGATTGAAGCGAACAGCCAAGAGCTTCCTCTGAGTCTACAATGTGAGTGAACCGGACTGCAGACTTGAACCATCCTCAGATGCTTTCTTAGAATTGGCAGGAAGCCGAACAGAAGTGGAGCAGGCAATGCATGGAGCAGGGCCCATGGAGATGACGGCGCCACAAGCGAAGGCTTAGCCTACAATAACTTGGAGCTTAGCCTCCTACTGTCATTGTCAGTTTGTCTACTGATCGATGATTTTGTTGTGGAAATACTTCCATGATATTTTTTTTTCTGTACTGCTTTCTTGAAATATTTGTTCTCCTTTTTATGCCCCAATTTAGTAGACTGCTCTGTGTGAGCAAGGGTAGTAGAATTGCTGTAGATTTTGGTGACTTCCTTCTTTGCTGCAAACAGAATCCTGTCTTAACCAGAAATACCCATTTGTCAAGAGTTCAGCTGAGATGGCAGAGAGCTGAGCTGTCAGATACTGGACTAGCTGATTAAAGCGACAGTGGACCCCAAAAGAGAGAGTTACAAACTGAGTCGTATTTGAGGGACTATAAGTTATAGTGTTAATTAAGATAATATCCAGTACCATTTTTTTTCAAAGTATCTATGTATTTAGATAAACTTATTCTAAAATGTTTAGCATTTCTATTGACTTGTGCATTTGGCTGAGCATCATGCAAACCTGTGTGAAAGCTTTTAAATTATGTTCACGTTTATAATTGCTGCACTTGTTCATGTAGAGGTCTCTGCCGAAAACACAGTGTGTCTAGTATAATTCAGGTAAGCCTATGTTTTTGTTGTGCCTTTCAATCTTGATGTCATGACTTCTACTGTACAGATACCATCAACAAAGTCAGATGTTACTGAAAAGTGGAAGATTTAAGTATTGATTTTTCTTACTTATTTTTTATTCAGTAACAGAAAGTAGGGCATTGGTAACCATGACAACAGCTGTGTTAGTTATGAAATTTAATGACATCAAAGAGTATTGGAAAATATTATTAGGCAGTTAAGTCTGATTTATTTAAGTGTTTTGACATTGATTAAGACAATTCCAAAGTAAAGAAACAAAGTAAGTAAAAATTTAAGATACTGAATATACAGGCATGGTTGTCACATAGATTATTTGCTTTTGTTTAGAGTGTGTATGTATACACACACACGTGCGCATGCATGTAAAACTAATTTCTTCTAAGGACTACATATTTAATGTGAATACACACATACACACACACATGAGTCCCAGACAGAGACAGACAGAAAGAGAAAGACAGGGAATTCAGCCCCTGGTTCACTCCCCTAAATGCTCAAAAAAGCAAGAGCTATTACAGGATTGAACCTGGGACCTGGAAACACAGCACAAATCTCCCGCATGTATGGCACGACCATGCGACTTGATCCGTCACCACTGCCTTGGACGGCAGAAGGCGGCAGAAGTCTGAGTGGGAATAGAATCCAGGCGCTCCCGCGTGGAATGCACTGATTCTATTCACCAGGCTAAATCCCTGCTCCGTGGAATTACGTTATGAAGTATTCACTGTACTGAGTATATGATTCTTAAGCTTTAGGTTTGCATGTGCCTCTGTTCCTTTAACACATAGTTTATAAGAATTTGATGGACTGTTGTTTGTAAATATTCTTACACTGTTGATTCTGAATTGTCAATTTCCATGAGTTTTGATCATTAGCCATCTGAATTATGTTTTCTTCAATTTAAAGCAAGTAGCATGACTAGGTGGAGTGATCTCTGTAGAAAGCACACAGCAGGACATGCTGAGTAGTGTCTCTACACTGCTAGTACTTGACCGCACTTAGTTATGCTGTTAACACTTATCATTCAGATATGTTTCTCCTGCAGAAAATTCTCTTCAATTTTCTGTCAAAAAAGATCAGAGTAACTGAATTTATGAACCAAAGGGAAAGGTGTTCATAATTATGAATGAAAGGGTCCAAAGCTTTCCAACACTCGATTTTTAAGTCATAAAGGGAAGAACCATTTTCCTATTTCTCTTTGCTGTATTTTCGTGGCACATGACCATGCAATTTTATAACATTTTCAATATCCTCACAAAACACAATTTTGTTGTACTTCCTAATGAATTCTGCTGATTTGGAATTTTATTTTTTTTTCTTGCTTTGGTATTTGTGCAGCTTTCCTCTTCCACATGGATCCATCTATTGGTGCGTGCACTGGAAACACATCCTTTTTATAATGCTTTCTTTAAAAAGCCAGCTATGAACTGGTAAAGTAAGGAGTGAAAGACCAAGTGGCCATTTTAGCTCCTTATCTCAAAGAAAGGCATTTCAGCTGATTGAACATGCCCAGCCAGGTTATCCGTAATTACTACCTTAGGATAATATCACTTACATAACTTTACTGAATTTTAATCCCATCTGTACAATACTTTCATCTTATTATCTTCATTGGTGTTAGAACGAATGGGTAGGAACTAGAGGTTTACCTAGGTGACATAACACTAGACTGTCAGTATGCTTGTTATGTTCCTGTTCCCAAACTTTTTTTCCAAAGATTTATTTGTTTTTATTGGAAAGTCGGATTTACAGAGAGAAGGAGAGATAAAGATCTTCTGTCTGCTGGTTCACTACCCAACTGGCCACAACACCCAGAACTGAGTGGATCCCAAGCTTCCTTTGGGTCTCCCATGTGACTGCAGAGTCCCAAGGCTTTGAGCCATCCTTCACTGCTTTCCCAGGCCACAAGCAGGGAGCTGGATGGGAAGTGGAGCAACTGGGATCAGAATCAGCACCCATAAAGGATCCGGGCATATGTAAGGCAAAGATTTAGCTACTAAGGTATCATGCTGGGCCCCCTAACTTTTTTTTTCTAATTTGTCCTTTATTTCAAATATGTAAGATAGTGGATGAAACATAGCAGGGTAAGATGTTATAAAGTTAGTGTTTATTTTTGTTACAAACTGGCCTTTGCAAAAGAAACAACAACTAGGTATTTTAGTATGCCACATGTCTATAATTCTGAAGATAGAATTATAGATTTAGTCATACATTTTAAAAAATCTTCTAATGGTATCAATTATTTTTTGAATGTGTGACAAAATAAATTACTCTGTATGCATAGCATATTGGTTAATTAGATGTCAGGGGAATTTTATTGCATATTAACTTAAAAATAGGAAAAGTAAAAGCATCGGCCGTTGCGCTCACTTGGGGAGTGAATCATCGGACAGAAGATCTTCCTCTCTGTCTCTCCTCTCTGTATATCCGCCTTTCCAATAAAAATAAAATAAATCTTTTAAAAAAATAGGAAAAGTAATAGATTTTCATTATGTTTTTAAACAACAAGAGAGGTCACTATTAAGATTATATACAAATAAATATGCACCTATATGATTAGTTAACTGACACACACATGCTTATACAATTGCTAATTTCTCTTAACTTTTTACAACAAGATTTCAAAGTAACAAAGTTGGTGTTTGTATATGGATAAAGTATTCAGTGGAATCAAAATCCTTGAACCTAAGAATCACATTTGTTTGATAGGTTTATTCTCTTAATATATGTTTATGATATAAATTAATATTAATGAACCCTTATCTACATATAGCAATGATTCCTTAATATGCTTTACATTTCTTTCTTATTAAACCTTGTCTACTATTTTAGAAAACAATGTAATTAAGAATGGAATATCTATATCTTAACTTTTATTGCCACATATGATCATTAATACTTTTATGTTTTATTCTTATGTTTCCTCTAACAACAGATAAAAATCTGATCTCTCTCAGCACAAAGCATGTTGCTCATTAATACTTAAAATAATTAGGTATGCACATTGTATAAGATACTACATAAAGTTGGTGTGAAAATAGAAGTAGATGATATTTGCTTTGCTGCAAAAATTTTGAAATGTATTCATAAGAGGAGTCTTCCAAGTCTACGGAAAATGCATCATTTGAATTAACTGTGCACGCCTTTTGCTTGCATGTGCTTTCAGTATGTGCCAAAGGAGGATCCAATTTTTGTGGCTTAATTCTCATAAAACTATGAGGTGAGTCCCATCATTAATGTGTATTCAGAAAAACAGGGAAGCACAGGAAGCTTGAAGGATTCGCCAAAGGAGGCGCAGCTGTCAGTGGCGACGCCAGTTCCAGTCCTAGCAGTGTGCTTCTGGTGTCGAGTCCCTTGAACGTCACACTCATCGGCTTGTTCCGGACGTTAAGCGGCCGAGCAGGAAGGCAAGACCCATTTTGAGTTAACAAGTCCTTTGCTGTTTTCTACTCTTAACTAAAATGAACTGGAGATACAGGAAACGAATCAAAAAATACCATTAGAAGATATATATTCTCTCATTTTAGCTGTAGGGTTCTGCTTAATTTTAATACCTAGAATAGTCCAACTTATAGAAACATGAAGTCAAATAGTGGCTCGCAGGGTGGGAGCTGAGTAGAGTGAAGAGTTATGTAATGGGTGTGCAGTTTGCTTTGCAACCTGAAGACATTCTGGAGAGGCGTAGTCAACAATGTGAACGAGCTTACTACTATGAACCTGCACAGTTGAAAGTGTTTCTGAAGGGGCCTGGTACAGTAGCCTAGCGGCTAAAGTCCTCACCTTGCATGTGCCTGGATCCCATAAGGATTCTGATTCTAATCCAGCTCCCTACTTGTGGCCTGGGAAAGCAGTCGAGAATAGCCCAAAGCCTTGGCACCCTAAACCCATGTGGGAGATCCAGAAGAGGTTCTGGGCTCTGGGCTCCTGGCTTTGGATCGGGTCAGTTCCAGCCATTGCAGGCACCTGGGGAATGAATCATCATTTGAAAGATATTCCTCTCTGTCTCTCCTCCTCTCTGTATATCTGAATTTTCCAATAAAAATAAAATAAATCTTTTAAAAAGTGCTTTTTTAAAAAAATAAACATACAAGTTGGATACATGATCCATGAGAGTCCCCAAATAGACCGTATTCTTTGTTAAAAAGAACACTATTGAGATAGTTTGCCCTTTATTCAGAGCCATGCCATCCCCCTGCACCTTAGGGTGAAGCCAGCTTAATAGTGTCACCTGTGATTCTACACCACCCTCTCTCCTGTCCAGTCCATCCTGCTCCAGTCACACTGCCGGCTAGGCTGGCTCTTGACTAACTGGGTAACTTTTAATTAATTAACTCATTAATTATTTAATATATTTAGTGTTAGGAATTTCACAGTGGCTTGTTTTCAGCCACTGCTTTTTTACCCACCCCAAAACTTATCAGGAATCCTATAGACTGGAGAAAAGAAGAAATTAGCAACTATTATAATTATGAATCATAGATTATGCATTCAAGTGGAATTTGAATACAATAGCATTTGCAAAATGGGGGGTCATTACTGTGTATTTATGAAATCATGATTGGAATTAACTGGTGGGATAGGTGTATCTTATTCTAAATAATCATGTGCCAACCGAAACGTTGAAATAATCAAAGCGATGATGTAAAATGAGTAATGGTTGAATCATTTCTTGGTCAAAAAGTTTAGGATGATGCTAACATGCTGTAGCTGGGGAAGCGCATCTTGCAATGACAACATCCCTGTCACAATGTTGGTTTAGTCCTGAGTGTTCTGGTTTAGTCCTGGGTGTTCTGGTTTAGTCCTGGGTGTTCTGGTTTAGTCTGAGTGTTCTGGTTTAGTCCTGAGTGTTCTGGTTTAGTCCTGGGTGTTCTGGTTTAGTCCTGGGTGTTCTGGTTTAGTCTGAGTGTTCTGGTTTAGTCCTGGGTGTTCTGGTTTAGTCTGAGTGTTCTGGTTTAGTCCTGAGTGTTCTGGTTTAGTCCTGAGTGTTCTGGTTTAGTCCCGAGTGTTCTGGTTTAGTCCTGGGTGTTCTGGTTTAGTCCTGAGTGTTCTGGTTTAGTCCTGGGTGTTCTGGTTTAGTCCCGAGTGTTCTGGTTTAGTCCCGGGTGTTCTGGTTTAGTCCTGGGTGTTCTGGTTTAGTCCTGAGTGTTCTGGTTTAGTCCTGGGTGTTCCCCGCAGATAACAACCAAGGCACTTGGGTTGCTGCCACGCATGCAGGAGCATCAGAGGGCGCTCCTGACTGCTCGCCTAGCATCTGCCAGGCTCATCTCGACCTTTTTGGGCACACGTTTTGAGACAGATTCAGTAACATCAGACCTTTCTCCACCTTCACTCCCTCTGGCATTTTAACTTTCAAAAAAATAAAAAAACAAAATCTTGAAAATGTATAAATGTACGATGATTGCTTAGATATTTTCAGGATATATTAGTTAAAAATATGTCCTTTTAGTTTTTAATACAAGAAAACTCTTGTTGATTGTGCAGTATCCCGCAATCATAGTTATGCTTCATTCATTCCATATCTCTGAAAACAGAAGAGCATCAATTAACTCCAGATGCATCACAGAGGAAATAAAGCATTTAAAATGTAGTTAGCTAAAGCTCAGGGATGAGGGGATAAAGGTGTGTGTGTGTGTGTGTGTGTGTGTGTGTATTTTATACTTTGTGTCCTTTCTATAGAACACAAATTTGAAAGCTTGTGATGAGCCTTTTATTGTTTAGACAACACATGGTCATTAACTCCAAAATTTAATGGCCCATGGTAGAGTTACACTGTGTGGGATAAACTTCTGTATTTAACTCTATGAGTCTTAAAAAAAAAATTCTTCCACAATAAAGAAAAATTAAAAGAAAATGACTCTTCCAAACCTGCCCCACAAAGGATACATAAAGATGTTCTCTTGACAGAAAAAAGGAATAGTACCCACCAAAACCATAGGCAAATGTGAAGAACATCCCAGTAAAATTACAACAGAAGAATAAATCAGTGAACAACCCATTGCTAAAATGACAGGACCAAATTATCACCCATTCATACTGACCCTGAAAGTAAATGGCTTAAACACATCAATCAAACATCATAGATAAGTAGACTGGATTAAATAAGAAAACCTATCTATTTGATGCCTATAGGAGACACATTTCACCAGCAATGATCAGCAGAAACTGTACCTCATGGATTTTGATTTTTTTGTTGTTAGTTTCATCTCTTCAAAACACTTTCTTCTGATTAAATTCTTTAATGACTCATAGATCAGGCAGGAGCATCATTTTCTTGATTTTCTTTTAATTTCTTCAGCGATACATTAGTCACTCAGTAGCATGTTATTTAACTTCATGGCATTGTTTTTTTTTTCTTCCTGTTGTTGATTTTGTATTGTGGCTTTTCATTTAGGGGATATATAGTAACTGTGATACTATCATATCCAGATATGAGTATGCATTGTATGTAGTATGCATCTCTACTTCTAGACAGAGATGGATTCCCAATGAAACTGTTTACCTTATCTTGACAATAGGATGGTGGACTTTCTGCCATTGTCCATGCCCGCAATGATGGACATATGACTGTGTATTTAGAACTATATTGTAGTAATGATATAGGGGAACTCAGAGAGGGAGGAGGGAATTGGGGAGAGGATAAGGGAAATCCCAGGGCCTATGAAACTGTATCAAAAATGGTAATAATAAAAAAAAGTGAAACTAAAAGAAAAATAAAGGAAAAATAAATCTATGGTCCTGAGACTGGCATGATGGTTCAATCAGTGAATTCATCACTTGCAAGTGCATATCGGTGCTGGATCCTATTTTGGTTGCTCCACTTTCCATCCATCTCCCCACTTAAGGCCTGGGAAAGCAGTCCAGGATGACCCAAAGTCTTGGGACCCTGCCTCCATCTGGGAGACCTGGGATGCTCCTGGATCCTGGCTTCAGACAAGCTCAACCTCAGCAGTTGGAGCCATTTGGGGAGTGAACCAGAAGATGGAAGATCTCTGACTCTTCTGCTCTCTGTAAATCTACCTTTCCAATAAAAACAAATAAATCTTTAAAGAAATCTGGGTCACTGATATTAAATGGGATTCAGAGTGCAGTGTTATTTGCATAGAAAATGTCACAAACTTATTAATCTGTTTTCCACAGATATTTAAGGTTAAGATTAGAATATTTCTTAGATTTGTGGGGGATTGATTTTAGGAACTGCAAATCCATCTCTGGAGGATTGCAAAATTCAGAGGCTCAAGTCCCTCTTAGAAAATGGCATAGTACTTCCATAGTACGTATGCATAGCCGCCTATATGCTTTATATAATATCTTAAACATTGCATATGTATACAATGTGAATGTCACATGATGCCCCAGGAAAATATGCAACTTTTAATGACTTAAAATAGTTACAAAACAAATTATAATTTGCTTATTATACACCATTAAATGGCTATAGAATTGCTTCTGAACTGTATTGTTTTTATTTTTTCTGGATTCACAAAAATATTCTGAATCCACAACTGGTTGAATCCACTGATGCCAAACTTAAGAATACAGGGGTTGACTGAATCACCATATCTGTAGCTGGACATGATAATGGCTAGGGCACAAGAATCTGGTTTTCTTTTCAATATTAAAGCATTTTTAAGTAATTGAACCTAGGAAAAATTATGCTCATATTCACATAAGGATATATACATTGCACTATTCCTCATTGAATAAAATTAAAAGATGTATTAGAGGAGCCCACTTCAGCAAATAGAACTTGAGAAATACATTACACATTTATAATAAATATAAATTACAAACATTTTCTGTAATGATCCAAAATTTCTCATTGGCATATGCAAGTAGTTTTATGCAAAAATAATTCTATGACAGTTAATCCAGAAAATAAACCCATTTACACTGAGCTGCAGAGGTAAGCAGCTTTTTTTCAATCCTGACTCTCTCTCCTTACTTCGTAGTCTTACAATGATAGCAAACATTTTACAGAACATTAATATGATATTTACAGAGTATTAGGATGCTGCTTATTATTAAACTATGACAAGTACAGATGGATGGATGGATAGCTAGCTATAGATATACAGAAAGTTCACTTCCCAAGGCATTAGAAGACGAACTTATTTTGGTAGCAACAGGTTGGAATTTATGGACAGTTTGTTTGTGAGACCTATTTTCCAGGAACTTCTTGGTTGTTTTAAAAAGATTTAATTATTAGGGGGTAGGGAGCACAGAATGACTTTGCATCGTCTGATCGGCCAGAGGCATGGACCAGGCTGAAACCGGAAGCGAGGGACTCTTAGCTCTCCTGCAAGCATGTCCACTTGGCCTGCTGCATTCCCAGGTGTAGGTCACAGCAGCTCATTCCTACTGTTCATCTCTAAGTACCTGAGCCTTAGGGCTTACTGCATAGTGAAGCATAATCAATAGTGATGACTTATTGAATAATCTTCCAGGCATTTCTACACTGTATTCTCTATCGTGGCAGGTAATTAATATGGACATTTGTTATTTGTATTGTTCTTCCTGCTAGTAATTCTTTGGGGTCACATACCTCTGTACAAACAAGTTCTATATACATATGTGAATTCAGATCATAGCAAATATTATCTTATGTCTACCATTTGTTAATTGAATTTGCTCAGTAATTGTTAAGGTTGGAAGATAGTTTTGCTACCAAAAATACCATATTTCATCATTCAAATGGCATGTGTTAAGAAATTGAAATATTAGTTTTCAAAGTTTTTAGTGCATTATAAATGCTTATAGAACACTATACGTAAGTCAAACAGTTGAAATTTAGCAAGAATGTTCATTAAGATAATTATAAATATTATCTGGTTAATTAAGTACTGTTTTCATTACATTGATGCTCTATTAGAAATTTTATATTTTACTTCCCAATGGATATTAACAATAGTTCTGAAAAAATTAATTACTTTGAAAAGAAAGACAAGTACATATGTAATAAATCTTCTGGCTAAAGGATATTAAAATACATGATACAGAAAAAAATGTCTAAGTAACACTGTGGCAAAAACATAAATGACAGTTTCTAGAGTGTCACTACCGTGTCAAATACTGTCTTTCACTTAGAATTTATTGTTGCATTGCACAATACAGAGCTGTATTTTTGATTGACTGGAAAAGTTGGTTGTTTTGTTATTCCAAGTGGAATTTAAAAAGTTGAAAGCAAGTATAAGGAACTTTTTTCAGATTGTTTCACTCTAAGATCTGAAGGTGGGGTGGAAAGTCTGGTAAGATTTGCCTGTGAGGTTGCAAGGGTTAGTATGTTATCATGGCCACAATACAATGTTTCAGATCTCAACAACCTCAAATCATGTAGGCAACAAGCTGTGTTCTGGCTTTAAATAAAAGTTTAAAAAGCATCTCAAATTTCTCACATTCTTAGAAACTAGAAATTACATTTTAAGTTTGAGTGTGAGAAAGCATATTATGGTAGCTAAGTAGTATTTGAAACTAAACAAAATCATTGTATATAGAAGAAAGTGATATATACTTAAGAAAAGTATACTGTCCTGTTGGGCATTTACAAAGTCTCACAGGAATGCCATGTTAGAAATATTCAGCTCATTTTGCAGCAAAACCTGCACCGCAGACTTCGTGACTCAGCCCCAAAGTTACCTAAGGGGAAAGACTACCTTGGACATCATGGCCATTGATAACCTGCCACTCACACAGCTGGGTGACAGATTGCCTCCGAGTGCTGAATTAATCCTTCCTGCCTCCAAACTACCCTTGTTGGGGAGTGCTGAGAATGTCTTGTTCTCCCACTCTAAGCTGCAGCCTGAAGCTGAGTCACCGTCTTCATTTTCAGACATGGATTTGAGGGGCTTAAGCACATAAGTTTTTATAAATGGCTTATCTACCCAAAGTGTACTTCATTTTATTCTGTCAATCCCCCACACCCTCTCCTCTAAGCTCTGAGATGGGAAATAGATGACTCCAATCCTATTGTTCATTTTTGGTTTACAGAGACAAAAAGTCACAGAACTTCCTCTGTTCTGACCATTCTGAGATGTGATTGTCTAAAATTCACATTTCTGAATCTCCTGTTTGTTAAAATGTTAAGAGACCTGGGATATTTGTGACCTTCTCATCTTAAGTGTTTTTTTTTGTTTGTTTGTTTGTTTGTTTTCCCCAAGTGGCCATGTTCTCCCAGAGCACTGAATTTCATGACATTTCGTTGTTTGTAGAAATATGATATTTTCATGGTTCTAAAACCATTATTTGTTTAGGAAGAACATAATGCATGCTCCATTAAACAATAAATGTTTTTAGCTCAGAAAACCTTTCTCTTTTCATATTTTTCTTTTTCTCTAAAGCTCTAATTATATCTAACAATTATTATTTTTCCTAACCACTTATTTCTTCCTCTTGCTGCAGTTCAGTAAGATAAATAAAAAGTGAAAACAGATTCCAGCAGGCTCAATGGCTAAATCCTTGCCTTGCAAACACTGGAATTCTATATCTGTGCTGCTTCATTTCCAGGCTGCTCCATTTCCCACTCAGCTCATGGGAATGCAGTAGTGGATGACCCAAAGCCCTGGGACCCTACGCCGGCATGGGAGGTCTAGAGGAGGCTCCTGGCTTCAGATGAGCTCAGCTCTGGCCTTTGTGACCACTTGGGGAGTGAACCAGTGGATGCAAGATCTTTCTTTTTGTCTCTTTCTTTCTGTAAATCTACCTTTCCAATAAAAATAAATAAGTTTTTAAAAGAAAAAGAAGTGAAAGCAAAAAAGAACAAAAGAAAAAAATACTACAATCATATAAATCAGAAAGACAATTTGTCTATCAAAATTTTATTTATTTATTTTAATATATTTTTATTTTGAATTCTGAATTATGTGGTACAATTTTGTATAGGCTGAGATCCCCGCCCCCTCCAAACTCCTACCCTCACAGATTTTCCCCATTTTATTACAATAGTCCTTCATACAATAGTACAGTAGTCCTTCATAAGGAATCATAATTCTATTAGTCTCTTACGTGAGTGAACCCTTACATTGCTGGTACAGACAATGTCAGGCAGTCTAGTATCCCATTGTCTATACATGTCCAACAGTTAATTGGGAATCCATCTTTCATCTGGAAGCAGGGATGCATGTTCCATTATACCCACACATCTGTGTGTGATAGACCCCAATACTCCATCACTTTACATTTCCATAACTGAGAAGCCATGAAACCAGGTCAACAACTGGTACCAGCTAGAACAGCCACAACAACAACATCATCAGCAAATTACAGCACCATGAAAAAACATGCCATTGAGTAACCAATACATGGGTGACAAAAAGAAAACACAAAAGTCTCTTGAGAGAAATGATGCCACCGTGTAATCTATGAGCCAGCGATGAATTTGATTAGAGAAAAGGAATTATTTGGAATATATAAAACTGAAATAAAAAACATCAAAACACGTGGGATACAGCCATAAAAACAACCAACCAACCAAAAAACACTATGGATCGGATTATTGAAGTTACCCTTTCCATGTTGGTTTCCTTAAATAAGAGAGAATATATGACATTTGTTCTTTTGTGATTTTCTCATTTCACTGAGCATAATGGTCTCTAGTTGGGACCACCTGGTTGTAAATGGTATGATTTCATTCTTAATAGCTGAATAATATTCTATAGAGTAGACGTACTACAGCTTCTTCAACCACTCTTCTTTGGATGCACATCTGGATTGTTTCATGTCTTTGCTATTGTAGATTGCTGATTGTAGATTGTAGATTCCTATATTTGCTGCTGCAAATATAGGATTACAGATCCCCTTCTCATATGCAGATTTCATTTCTAGTGGGTATCTTCCTAGGAGCGGGATAGCTGGGTCATATGACAGGTTTATTTGCAATTCTCCAAGCACTCTCCATACTGATTTCTACAGTGGTTGTACTAGCCTACACTGCCACCAGCAGTGAAGGAGGGTGCCTTATCAAAATTTTATAGAACAATGCATTCACATTATATCTCTATTTAAGTAGCAATTAAAGAAATTTCTTGATAAAAATATCCACATTTTATAGCTTTAGCTATTATGAAATGACCAAAATGAATGGTTTGAGAAATGAAAATCTTTTCATATTAATGGATAAGTGCTTCAAGGACACCCCCCATTCTCACAAAAGATATCAAAACCTGCAGAAACTTGTTTTATTCAATAGATTGATGTCATATTTGTGTAGTAGTGCACAATCTATGTAATCTTCCTCTGTATTTTAAATCATATCTGCATTATTTATAATACCTAATAAAATACAAATGATTGCTATGCTGTTGTGTATTGTATTGTTGTCTCATTTTCTGGTACTTTTAATACAGGATTGAAACTGTGTAAAAGGAAATGGTGAATAAAATGTTGTCTGTACTTTATGTGATTATTAAATATAATACTTGAGAGCAAACTCAATGATTTAAAAAATACTAGCCTTTTCAAATATTTAGGATGCTTTTGGTTGATTGGAATGCCCTGCCATATCTATGTATGCATATAGCCATTTTTATTCAATATTTTTTCTTAAAGATTTGTTCATTTATTAGAAAGAAGTTTCATGAGCAAGTCAGAGATAGGTCTGCCATCTGATTGCACATTCCCCAAATGATTTCAAACGCTGCTGGATCTGGATCTGAAGCCAGGAAGCAAAAACTTTTTTCCAGGTCTTCCATGTGGGTGCAATGACCCAAGCAAAAGGGCCATCTTCCACTACTTTCGTAAGCACTGTAGCAGGGAGCTGGGTCAGGAATGCAGCAGCCTGTCTCAAACCCTGCGCACATGGGATTGTGATACCACAGGTGGTGGCTTTACTTGCTGTTGAGCTCTGCTCTTCCCCTACTGTTGCTTTTTCTGTGTTAAAGTTTTTAATAATTTCTACAAGTGATAAGAAGATATAATTGATCATAACAAATGACAATACTAGAGGTTCGATTATATCTTAATTTCTTCTTTTAAATTTTTAAGTTGTTTTGAAACGCATTGTTTTGCTTCAGTGGATTTTAGCAGAAATCCCAAACATAAAATTACATTCTGCTTTTATGTTTTGACTAAGTAACAAAGATTCAGCTATTTGAAGCTAGGTTATTTCAACTGACAGAGATTTGTGCTATGGAAAGAAAATTATTGTTAGAAGATAGATAATGAACAAGAAATGGAAGTAAAGTCACATCAACATTATGCTTTTAATAATTTCTTAAATTAGTTTTAAATTGATTTTTCAATGGAAAGTCTGATTTATAGAGAGCAAAGATCTTCCATCCGTTGGTTCACTCCCCATGGCCACAACTGCCAGTACTAAGCTGATCTGAAGTCCAGAGTCTATTGCAGGTCTCCCACTCGGGTGCAGGGTCCGAAAGCTTTGGGCCGTCTTCGACTGCTTTCCCAGGCCACAAGCAGGGAGCTGGATGGGAAGTGGAATAGCCAAGAGATGAACCAACTAACTCCCATATGGGATTCCAGAGCGTACAAGGCGAGCTCTTTAGCCACTATGCTACTGTGCCAGGGTCCCACATGAATATTCTTTAAAGATGTTTTTATCAGAATAGTGTTTAATTTAACAAAATATTATACTTAATACATTTTTTTGTAGATGTATAACGTGTGGGGAGCCGTGCAGTTGGGTCAGATGGCATGGAAGTGTGATGAGCACCGCTCCTCAGTTAGCAAGGCTGCGAGGAGTTTCTGACTGTGAGGCAAGGCCCGCCAGAATGTCTCTGGTCACCTCATTGCTGCCTCACCCATTGTATGGAACTCAATCACCTCTCTGATGTTTCACAGAATTCTTCTGAGGGTGTTGTTGTTTTTCTGCTAATGTGAAGTGATTCCTGTAACTGGTATGACGCCTTTAGTAACAATAAGGCTATGACACACAGCTAAAAGTATACAATAGTACAACTGAGCCCACTATGTTTCCAAACATCCTGTTATGTGCCCACTTTTGTGCTGAAGTTTGCCCTAGTATAAGTAATGTATTCCTTAAGAAATGGCTTAATAATATCTTGGAACAGATGGCAATTATGGAGGTACAAAGAGTTTGTTTACCATACACCTTGAACTGTTACAATACATGATATGACACATTTTAGTTTCTTACCACAGAAAGCAAAAGTATATGGGGCATCTTTTATAAGGAAATAGATGTGAACCCCCTCAAAATGGCTTAAAATCTCAATCTTACATTGGCACTTATATTTAGGGAAAGAAAACAGTTTATAAAGATAAAAGGAAGCTTTTTGTACAGGCCCTCTGTTTGTAGATTAGCTGAGTTGCCCTGATCCCTTTCACTGCCCTTTAACAAAAGAATGAAAAACAATTGAATCAGCACTAGGTGAAGGTGGCGGTAATTAATGTATGATTTGATTATAAGATATAGCAAAGAATCTATGTTACATGCCTTTATACTATCCTTTCATTTATGATCTTTTAATTCTGTATTCTTAATATTTCAAGCAACATTAGTTAGTTCGTGTTTAGTAAAAATTGATTTTGTGTATAAGTAAACCACTTGTCACTATGTAACCACATGTGCTGCCAACTGTGGAGTTCCTGGCTTCAGCCAGGTGACTGCAGGTTTCAATGAGTAATGGTTTGTTGAAAATATTTTCCTTATGATTGTTTTTTGTATTCTCTTAACCATGAAGCAAAAATGAAACAATTGGATGTTGTGCAAAAGCTTGTGATGATTTGTGTATAAATGAAGAAGGTAACTTTTCTGAGTTGTCCATTATGAGCATCAAGCCATAGTGGTCCATGTCTCATCTCTTCCTATCATCTCATTGATCCACGCATCCTTTGCAAGCTCTCAGTCAGCTGGAGCTGGTATTTATCACAGTAAGTAAGTAAGAGAGCTCATTCCCCATATATCCGTAATTTGTCAATGAACTGTGTCAAGGCTTGGATTCAGGGACGCAATTCAATTTCTCTCATGTGAATGACAGGAACTTAAATGCTTGAACTTTAATAGCACCTGCCCGGGTGCTGCAGCAGGAGGATGTGAGTCCATCAACCTACTGTCAAGAAATATTTAAAAGTTTCATTAGTAGTCTTCCTTTTATTTGGGAGTAGAGGTGTATACTGCAACATATCTTGATTTCCTGGCATGTTGAATTCCATTATATAGTTTCTCTTGAGCATATATGTAATAGATGCTTACCTCCATATCTACTTATCTTATATTTTATGTTACATCAAGGAGAACCTATGATATTTGTGCTTTTAGTATTGCTTTATTTCACTGAGCATATGGTCTCTAGTTGGGCAGTTCTGCTGCAAATGGTAGAATTTCATTTTTTTTTCTTTCATTTTTTAAAGGCTGAACAGTACTCCCTGGAGTAGATGTATCATAGTTTCTTTATCCATTCCTCATTAGATGGGAATCTCATTGTTTTCCACATCTTCATATTACTTAAAGTCATATACAGATTCAATGCCCTCCGTATCAAAATCAAAGCAGCAGTTTTCTCAGAGACGGAAAAGAAGATACAAAAATTCATCTGGAAACGAAAGACACCACAATAGCCAAAGCTATCCAGAAGTAGAAAAAGCCTGATGAATACACAATTCTCAGACCTCAAGATATACTTCAGGGCAGTGGTCATCAAAACAGTCTGGGGCTGGCACAAAAACAAAGAATAAAGTCAATGGAACAGAATAGAAATCCCAGCAGGGAGCCCATACATGTACACCCAACTAACCTTCAACACGAGAACCGAAAATAATCCAAGAAAAAGTTTGGTCTCTTCAACAAGTGCTTTGGGAAAACTGCCTGCAGAGGGAGGAAGCAAGGCCCCCACCTGTGACCTTATGCAAAAATCAGTTCTAAATTGATGAAGGATCTAAAGGGATCAAGGATCGGGAATCATCAAACATTTAGAGGGCAATACAGCAAGCACTCGACACGATGTAGGCATTGGTAAAGACTTCTTAGAAAACTTACTCAAAGCATAGGTAGTCACAGCCCAAATAAACTTAAATACTCAATCTAAATCTACTTTTCTTTCCTGAATCGTAATGACCCACCTGTTATCTCAAGTTTTCTCTAGGTTTTGCTAGTGCACTGGAAATCAGACATTCAGTGTGATAGTTCAAAAGTAATCATTGTTACCCTTCTAGTGTGAACCAAAGAACATTTTGAAAGACTGTGGCCAGCACTGAGGCATGGTGGGTGAAGTTCTAGGGTCCCTGTACCCACGTGGCAGAGCTGGCAAAAGTGTCTGGCTCCTGGCTTTAGACACAGCAACCTCTGGTGCTTGTGGCCATCTGGGGAGTGAACCAGTAGATGGCAGAACTCTGCTTTTCTCTGTTCTCTCTCTCATTGTGACTACATCTTTTGAATAAATAAACCAATGAAAAATACATACATACATACATAAAAATAATATTATTAGACAGGTAAAAAATGATTTTAATATATTTTGTACTTACTGTTTACTCATGTTTCCCTCACCACTGCAAATATCCAACAAGTGCTTCTTAGAAAAAGAGAAGAGCTCATGTTGGCTGAAAACTTTTGAGACTCACACTCCAATATTGGACAGTGCCATTGATCTGGGGTTATCAATGTGATAACTGTTGAGAACATGTGTGGACGGAGGATCACGTGGTGAGGTGGAAAGCAAGCACACAGGCCAATTTCAACTGTTACATTTCAAGCTCACATTCAACTCTTTCATTAGAACAACCTTCTGAGGACATGCCCCAGTAACCTACAGCCGTAGTTTTGGACCAACATGCTAGATACCTTAGTTGGACTGACTTGCCACCTACAGCTCATTCACCATTATCATTTGCCTATTAAAAAAATCAGAATTTATTGCACAGGCCTCAGATGCGCTTGGCTTTAGGAGAAACAAATTCTTCAAGCTGCAGCTTACATTGTGATTATTCATACAGAAGCGATATATGAGGTTACTGCTTATCTGCATTGTACCTGGAACATTCTGCCAATATATCTAAATGCGATGCTCTTTAATATCAAGGATGGAACTTGAAGCAGTATCCTCATTTAGCAACTACAATCCCTCTGACTTTCACCTAGTGGAATACTTGACCTTTGCTGGTCAGTATGAGTTGATCATTAAGGGTGTGAGTCTGGAGAACAGATGGCATGAACCCCAGTGTTTACACCATGAGCCATGGGAATTTGGAACATGTGTTTGATTTGATACGAAAGGAAAAAAAAGGTTCCCTCACTCTTCTGAGTTCTTAGCTGGGACTCGTGATAATGAAAGACAGATTCATTCAAGAAAACAAAACAAAATGTGTGCACCCCCAGAATAGATGAGGGATGACCCCAAGAACTCTGGGAAGATGAGGTAAACATTAGCTTTCACCCTATGCTTAACTATGGTTTTCTGAAATAGTGAAGGAAGGAGCTGAGAAAAAGAAGAATGGAATCAGCCCGTGTGGTCTGTGTAAAGATGTTTCTGCAGGTATAATAATGTCTGATGATTTACTGGTTTCTCTCCAGAGAGCTAGAGAGAAGAAACCTCCTTTCGTTAAAGATTAGAAGCATATTTAGAATAACTCTCTTGGAGTCTGATAATTTACCACATTGAAATATGAAAAACAGAATTTGACATTTTGTGAATGACTTATTATTTATGATCCATTTTCAAACCATTATATATGTGTTGCTCTGTCCTTCAGCACAGATAAAATTATTAATTTTTTCTCTGGGAGTAGTCTACATTTTATGTGTATTTGTCTCACTAATCATTCATTAGCCAGACCTGAGTTGGCTTTTAAATGTGTCAGTAAGTATAAGATAAAATGGTCCTATTATATGTTTTTGATATTTTGTAAATGTTAATGTGCTTTTCTTTTTTTGGCGGGAGAGTAGGAAAAACCACATGAAAATAATTTTACTTTGTTTCTAACATATTAAAAAAGATCTTGAAATTCTAGAACAAACGTTGGAAGCCCTTTCTTTTGTATTTAGTTCTGTTTAGCTTTAGAAAGAAGATGAAGGCAGGAAACAGGAAAGATGAAATGAAAGTATCCACTGAGAGTGAAAGTTGCTTTTTGCCGTCAAGTAGGTCAATTTATATTTAAAGACTCAAAGTCAATTGCATATATATGTTTTCTCAAATACTGAAAAAGACATTTGTAGCAAGTTGAAACCTGCAATTAATCTTTTGCTTTTTGAAAGTTAGTCTCTTTCATCTCTGTTTTATATTCCAACAAAGTCAGGAGAATAAAACGTTCGTCTCTCTTGACATTACGAAAGCTCCAGAGATGTCTTTAATAAAACATCAAAGGAAGCGTTTATCAAACAGGTAATAGGTAAGTATGATTTCAAAGTTGAAATAATAAATGTCACTGCATGATTTTAATTGAGCTTTATTTGAATTGAAATGAATCTTGTAATTGCAATATGTCTATGTATATAGTTTTATATATACTATACTGTAACTATATATGCATAATTACTATGTATATGTATACAGTATAGTTAATTATCAGCAAATTGACTATACCATTATTATACCTGAGGTAAGTCAAATACAGTATTTCTTATGTATTTCTTTTTTAGTTTAATGAAAAGTGCCTATAAATTTATCACTATAATTGCATATTTGTAGTCTCAGAAAACATATTTTAGAAAAAACAAAGAAACTTAAGTTAAAAAAAGTGTCCAAATGCAAATAATTTGGGTTAAATGTGATTTTAAAATGTATTTACTTGAGTAGAAAAGAAGAGAATACACAGGCATACATACAGACAGGCAGACAGAGCTCATTCCCACCCAGTGGTTCACTTCCAAACTGTATGGGCTGGCCAGAAAACAAACCTGCAGATCAGAAATGCAATCCATGGCATTAGATGCATGACAGGGAACTAAGCACTTGAGCTCTATCCACTGCCTCACAGCATTCACATTAGCAGGAAGCTGAAAGTAGAAGCTGGACCAAAGAATAGAACCCAGGGGCTTTTTTGTGCCATGTGGGCCTTCTAAATATAGTCCATTCTCCTACAAAAGCCTTTTCCCTGAGTCCTGCACACCTTCACACCACACAGGGCATGACTGGAGATTTCTTCCACCCTCTCAAAAACATCCCAACTGCAGGCTCTTAGCATATATATCTCTCCAAACATCTACCTTCAGCTTGTAGTGAAGTTATAACATTTAAGAGGCACATGTAAATCTATAGTTGGGATATTTTTGAGAGTGTAGAAGGCTTTTGTAGAAGAATGCTTTTTTTATATAAAGAAAGATTTCAAGAATACATGGCAAAATTTATAGTCCCCTATTTAATAATGTGTCATTGAAGACGTAGAAAAGTAAGATCATTCTGCAAATGGTGAATTTTCAGTAGCCATGGGTACTGACCCTTCCTGTTCATTTATTTCAGGGAATGAGCCATCCCCCCCATTTTTCTCTGATGTTATATCCTTCACCATAAATAAAAGGAAATGATGCTCCTATATATGCTGGTATGTTGGTCTTGGGATCCATTTCTGTTAAAATGGCATAGATCTTTGGGACCTGACAAATAGCCGAGTGGCAAAAGTCCTCACCTTGCATCCGCTGTGATCCTAAATGGGCACCAGTTCATGTCCCGGTTAGTGAACTTCCCTTCCAACTCCCTTACTGTGGCCTGGGAAAGTAATAGAGGACAGTCTGAAGCCTTGGGACCTTGCACCTGCCTGGGCAACATGGAAGAAACTCCTGGTTCCTGGCTTCAGATCAGCTCATTTCTGGATGTTGTGGCCACTTTGGGAGTGAACCATTGGATGGAAGATCTTTCTCTGTGTATATTTGTTTTTCCAATATAATAAATAAATCTTTAAGATATAAATGGCAGTATGTTATTGTTCCTGTGGTTTCCAAACACCAGGCATTAGATACTGGGTTTACCATTACTAAGGACAACTCATGATGTACATGAAGCCCACAGATTCTGGCTTTCAGGAATTCCTTCAAAGACTGATACTGTGTGTCAGTAAAGAGCCAACACAGAAGAAAAACATGCGTGAAGAAGAAGTAAGACAGGCAGGAAAAGAAGGAGTTTGGAAGGGAAATTGTTTTGATGCTATATAATAAATACCAAAAAAAAAAAAAATTAAGGGAAGGCTTACAGTTCTAGGCAGTGGTAGAAGTCAGGAGTTACTCATTGAAACTTCTCACGTGTGCTTTTTCAGAAAGCCAAATGATAGTGATACCTGATGTTTACTGGCCCACATTCTTTAGGACCAACTTCAATAGTCAAGTCATTCTTTAGTTCATTCAAAACTGGGCCAGAAAAGCACAGTATAATAACTAAGACCTATAACAGGTTAGTGCTATGTTTCTTTATTACAATGAAGAGAAAAGCATTTAGGACCTGGAAAAAAAAGAATGGGAACTGAAGAGAGATGCAGCAGAAGCGAGGATTGCGTAGCACGTGATTATCATGTGAAATCGGAGTTCAAGATTATCCCAGAGCATCATTTACTTGATTACTTAGCCTTCCCTTATCCATCATGAACTTATACAACCTTTTGCTTAAGGTAGAATCTTATCTTTTAGAATCTTTAAATACCAGTGTTAAACACAACTTTTTAAAATATAAAATGCATTCCCTTCCAGCTCACTCAGCTTGTTGGGCAAATCTAGCTCCTTGCATTGTCATTGGCCAGCAGCCCCAAACTCCAGTAGTCATCCATCTTATCTCCCAGTGGTCTGTAACAACTTAGAGCTAGCAATGACATGCCACGCCTTTCATTATGAAACCTATCTGACTTCCATTTCTGGTATGTTTCCTATTTCCTCTGATAGTATCTATCTGATTCAGCCAGATAAACCTCTGTCTTTAAGTGTTCTGATAATTCTAGTTTGTAAACTTTGTTAACCTTTTGTGATACAATAAAATATGTTAGCAGGTTCTGTTATAGAATGGAAACATTTGCAGAGCCAATGTATTTACCACACAAATCATTTTATCAACTTAGCCAAATCAAGGTTTCATAGTCATGAATACAATATTAAAGATATTAGGTACTCCTGTCACTTAGACAAAAACAATGCTAGACTACATAAACAATATTAGCTACTCAAATTGGCTAGATGAGTCTACTATATGGAAATCAGAACATTTTTCAGGAGCCTATTATTGACACAAACATTATTTCTAATGTGCAGGTATTGTCCATTCCCAACCCTGCTTGAAAGAAGCACTGGATGAGGCCAGTGTCAAGAAGACAAACAATATGCCAGCAGGCTAAGTCTAATGAGCAATTTCCTGTACAATCCATGGAAAATAGTCCTTAGGAAGTGCACTTTCTGCTTTTGTTTTGCTTTTGCTGTGAAAGAATTCCCTCTGTGGCTTTTTAAGGATGATAAGATGGGACACACAGCAGAGAGGGAAACCTTACTCATGCTTTGTTCCCACTCTCTCCTCCCCTGGAACTTAGGGTATAATTTCCCTACGGAATTCAAGAAAGGAGCCAACAGGTAAACATGGCATTTATGAGCCCTCCAGCTGACAACGGCATGAGTTCTTCATTTTCTTCTGTCATACTTCTACTGTATTTCAGGTGCATTAATACCTTTAAAGTTTTTCTCCAAAATAATTAATTTACCAGATCATACTATTTCTACCTTGATCAGTTCTACCTTACTCAACAACTGGGATGCCAGAGAAGGAACTCCCATCATCATTGTTAAATATCATAAATGAGCTTGATAGATTTCATTTTGTTGCTTTCAGTGACCTCTCAGTGACAAAACTGTAAATTTAGGGAAACTTCCATTTGACAAAGGTAAATTACAATTAAGACATTATGAAGGATGAGGAAAAAGAGTGATTTATTAACAGTTTTTTTTTTAAAGAAAATGAGTAAATATGATATAAATTTCATCATATGAAGAAGTTCTCATAACAAGAAACTCTAAATGTCAACTGTGAGCAATGCTGAAGCTGTTTATTTAAACCTGACTTTAAAGAGATTATATTTTCCTTGCCATAACCAAAACAAGAACAAATGCTGAAAGGAAATGATTTTGAATTACATTCCCAGAGAGAAAACAGTAGGCAGGTCAATAGCTAAAAATTATGAGATTTATTTATTTCCCAAGTGAGCCAAAGCAATTAAATAATTCCTTCTTTCAAATACCTTTAGGATATAACAAATATTCCATTATTATTACTTGCTTGGAAAATCAAGCACCTTTTAAAATTGTCTATTGCAAAAACTCATGTTTTCTGCTTTTTTTTTTGAGGGGGTGTAAAACTTCATTATATAAAATGAAAAGGTATTCCTAACCATTAATGTAGAAGACAGAGCATTTTACATACTGAAGCATGATTTGCAGTGGACACGGTACAGTTGGGAATGACAGTAAGAGAAGCAGTAAATGAAACCATACCTTGCATATGCAAGATCATTAGCAATTTCCTTAGCTCCTGAATGAACTTTTCCTCAAAAGTCTTTAAGCTCACTAGGAAACTCTTTTTTAGTTTTCTGTTTCATTTTTCTTACAGGAATTCCATTTGCGGCTTTTTAAAAGTAAGGTTAACCTGAAAACGTGGAAAGCAAAGAAATAAACCCTTATATTCCTAACACTCAGAAAAAAAAAACCAATTTATTCATTTTTAATTCCCCCTCCCCTTCATTTTTGACTCTGGTTTTAACATTTCCTGTGTTTAGGACATTATTATTATCCGATTTTTAGCTTATCAGTACCACTTCTTTCAAAATCTTTGAGTGGTTCACCAATGTTGGCGGCAAGCATTTTCAACTGACAGGGGTACATGACAGATGTCACTTATCCCTATTCAGACAGTGTAAAGTCTCATAACTTTATGTTCTCAAGCTTGATTTCTCTCTTAATGAAGATGAAGATGAAGATTTGACAAACTGTTCTACATGGCTAGATTGCTGGTGGCACTGATCTTGCCAGAACCTGTTGGACGTTAGGTCTGGGTGCCACACGGACCTATTTTGACCTGAACAATGCTACAGTCGGTATTATTTTCCCGTGGGACCAGTACAATCCACTGAACTCAGTGAGTTCTCCCGAGCTCAGCTCATGTGCAGTGCAGTTCACTGTTGTCCCCTGCAGTCTTAAAACTTGCCACACACAGTCCTTGCCTTTGCCCCCTTACGCAAAATGGCACCCAATTCGGCTCTAGGGGGCTGGCTGGGCTGTGAAATCCACTCTGTTTTCACACTGCCAGTCAGGGATCTGCTGCTCTGTCTGCTCGTGGTCAAATCAAACAGACCAGCAGGACAAGCAGTTCTCTGTCCGGGTTCACTTCCCAAGCTCCCAGTGAAAGTTGAAAGTCCCTTCCCACCTGGTTGCTGGTGGAGTTCAGAGCGCTCTTAGCTGAATGCCGCGGGAGTATCAGTCACTGCAACACCACACCATTGTGTGCCCTGCTTTCCTGTGTCTGTCAGTCTCCAGGTGCCCCTCTGCTGTTGTCCTCTCCTATTTCCTGGATGTGTCCTCTCTGCTTCATCCTGATTAAATGTTTCTCTGTCCATGTAAACATGTCCTTACCCTATTGTGCCACCTTGATTCTCTATTATTATTATTATTATTTCATTTTATGACACAGTTCCATAAACTCTGAAATTCTCCCAACCCCTTTCTAGGCCCTCCCCCCATTGATCTCCTCCTTATTATTACAGTACTACATCAATCTGCTATGCCCTCTGTTTTGAAAATTGATTTTGTTCTAAATATCATATTTTCTCCTCTCCTAAATTTTTAAAAAGCATAATGGTTGGAAAATTGTAACTATTTAGTGGTTAGTACTAAAAGTGCTATAATGTTAGTAAAAATTGCCTGAAAAGCAATAGGGCAAGAAAAAATATTTAACATAAAAATGGTACTGTAAAGCTATTTATTATGTAATTTCTTCTGCATAATGAGCATTGAAACTTGCAGAATTTAGCCCAATTCATGAGATTGTAATATTAAGTTGAAATCAGTCATGAAATTACTAATGTTTAAGTTGGTTGAGAGTAACAGTTTAATTTTACCATAAAATCTTTCATTCTAAAATTATCAGATTAATTCAAATGTTTTCTCAGAATAGCTACAAAAAACATGCTATCATACAACACTAAACATACAACATAAATTTTTAGAATACTAAAGAATCAACGTTACTACATCGTTTTGCTTTGTTTTGTTTGGTTTTTGCATGAAGGCCATAGGGGATATGGTAAGACATGAGGAGGAAAGTAACATAAGCTTCAAAAAGAACAAGACGTGGTATGTTAGGAATGTGAAATTTTAGTATTGACGCACAAAACAATTCGAAGTTGTTACAATACATGCAATAAGATGCAGTTGAAGAAGCTGTCAACCCTATCAAGGACTAAGGTCCTATGTCATAACTGTAACACTGAAATAAAATCTGAAGCTTTTTTTTTTTAAAGGAAAACAATTGAGGTCCACTTACTTACAGCAAAAACCTCCGCACACATACACTTACAGGAATTATTGAGTGACCATTTAAAAAAATTGTGCTAAGGAAGAAGTGACCGTCTTTTAAGTGTAGATTGCTCTGATATTAAATGCATCATTAAATATATTCACATTATGCAGCTATCACTGCCAACTATCTCCAAAATATTTTTATCCTGTGAAGCTAAAATTGCTTCATTTCCACAAAGATGAATAGATGTTATATATCCATGATACTGATCTTTGCGATTATACAAGTGTTGTATCTTCTCAAATAAGCTGTATCCTTACAACTTCTAAGACTGTCTTGTGATTTTAAAAATTCACCTTTCACAAAATGAAAATGATCAGTCATTTAAATTGTTTAGAAAGAGCTGTGCCTTGTTTAAGTACCTTTGCTATGCCAAGATTTATGAAGATATTCTCCTTTGCTCCTTTTGAGGAAATTCTTAGAAGTTTCTTAAACTGATGTCATCTAACATCCAGTCTCCAGAAATTTATGGAAGTGTGCCTGCCCTTCCCTAACTGAAAATGAAATAATGTCCTCAAGAGGACTTTTCTCTAAAGAAGAAATTTAAATTGCCAATAAACAAAAGGATAAACAAAATGCTCAACAAAAGGAATCATCAGAAAAAAATGGAAATCTTGGAATACCTAAAATCTTCTACTAATCATAATGAAAAGATAAGAAATCAATGAGCAAACAGACCAAGAACATGAAAAGTGTGCTTGGCATGGGAAGCATAAAGAGTCCACAAATAAAAGGAAATATGTGCAATTCTGTTAATCAAGGAGATATATGGCATAACTAAAAGGTGATTTTATATCAGAGTTACTGAATTGTCAGTCTAAGGAAAACATTTTTTTCCAGGCACTATTAAAGAAGCATGTTTAGGATCCATTGTCAAAAATCTTCATTTTTCCTTTAAGTAGAATCTTGGGAGTGCCTAGTGAAAGAGAAAATGACTAGTGTTAACATGGCAATGTAGATTTCATACAACTGTCCTTCACAAATTGCCTTCAGTTTCTCTTCATTCAAACTGTTGCGTTGGCATTCATGACAACAAACATGTGCCTTACCTGTTATGAGATCATAGTTCCCTGTTGAAAGTGTTAATTACATTAAAGTAACTAACATGATTGGTAGTAGCACTGAAGGCTGCAATGCTAACAAAATGGAGCTGTTGCATCCTTACCTCATTGCCAGTACCAATGATGACAATTAAATATGAGTATTAGTCATGATGATACCTGGTAAATTCTGTTTGCCATTTCACTTCCTCAGCAATATTGTGAAGATATTTTGCTTTATGTGCAATGTTAAAGAGTAACATTTAACTTGATAGACCAATAAGAGTTGAAAACAATAATACTCAGATTCATGCTTAGATACAGTTTTTTACTGTTTTTATGAAACGACTTCTTTGTTATGAAGAATTTAAGCATGACTATAAACATAAAAATATGATTTTAAAACAATATGCCTCACACCAAAATCTTTAATCCATTTTAAAAACTTGCATATGTTTTAGGCTTGGCAAAAGTTTTTTTTTTCATTTTTATAAACAAATGGTTCTGATCAATATTCATATATGTGGGCTATACTGAGAAGTTCTTAGTCTGCATTAAATGAGACTTAGTGCTGTATAAACTTGAAAACAGAGTTAGCCCCCATGCATGTGAGCAAATACCTGTGGTTTTTGTCTGCCTTGCAGAAAAACAAACAGGTACAATTCCTTGCATTGGTACATCTCCCAGTATAGCATGTATGTGAAATCTGATGAAATTGCAGCATCATTAAGCAGGAAAATAATGGATTTGTGGCCATCACAGACATTGAACGTGCTTATGAGTGTGTGACATGATAGTGAGAGTAAAAAGCTTTTCCATACAGCTTCATCTCACAAGCTCAGGCTAATTGGATAACAAAATTAGAGCTTGCTTAATTAGTGACAGACAAGAAAAAAATCAATAGAGCTGTAAAGTAGCAGGGACCCAAGTTACCCAGTCACTGATCTGTGGTCTCTCAGGGTACATATTAGCAGGGAATGGCATGGGAAGTGGAGGTGAGACTCAAACCCATCTGATATGGGACATAGCTAAATTACTTGCCCAACAAAACATGTTCTACACACAATTTAGACTCTGAGTTTAGCTTCAGCAATCTGAACCCTGCTTTCACAAGAGATAATGGCTTTTGTTTCAGAATAGTCATGCAAACAATGTCATATGAAAGTTGATTTTTAACTTCCTACACCCAACCAAGTTTTTCAGAATATTTTGAAGCTGTGAACTGAATTCATTATTCAGTTTATTTTCAATAATAATTGCTGGAGTCCTGCTCTGATTGACTTAAGAGATTGCAAAGGATGCATGGATCAGCGAGAGGATATGAAGAAAAATAAGACGTGCACCACTATGGCATGATGCTCATAATGGACAACTCAGAAAAGTTGCCTTCTTTATTTATACACAAATCATCACAAGCTTTTGCACAACATCCAATTGTTTCATTTTTACTTCATGGTTACAAGAATACAAAACAATCCTAAAAAATATTATTTTACTTCAAGGAAAACATATACAACAAACCATTACTCATTGAAACCTGCAGTCACCCGGCTGAAGCCAGGAACTCCACGGTTGGCAGTACATGCAATTACTTCGTGGCAAATGGTTTACTTATTACAAAATCAATTTTTACTAAACACAAACTAATATGTTTTAAAATATTGAGTACAGAATTTAAAAAAATCATAAATGAAAAGATTTTATAAAAGCATATAACATAGATTCTTTGCTAAATCTTATAACCAAATCATACATTAATTACCATCACCTTACCCTAGTGCTGATTCAATTGTTTTTGTTCTTAGAGTTGATTTAATTGTTTTTTATTCTTTTGATAAAGGGCAGTGAAAGGGATCAAGGCAGCTCAGCCAATCTACAAACAGAGGGCCTGTACAAGAAACTTTCTTTTATCTTTATAAACTGTTTTCTTTCCCTAAATATAAGTGCCAGTATAAGGTTGAGACTTTAAGCCATTATTGTCAAGCCATTTCTTAAGGAAAACATTACTTATACTAGGGCAAACTTCAGCACAAAAGTGGGCACATAACAGGATGTTTGGAAGCATTGTGGGCTCAATTGTACTATTGTATACTTTTAGCTATGTGTCATAGCCGTACATCGCTAAAGATGTTTTTATCATAACATGATTGATCAGTTTGAGGTGTTATACCAGTTATAGAAATCATTTCACATTAGCAAAAAAAAAAACACTCCCCAAAACAACAACAACACACTCAGAAGAATTCTATGAAACATCAGAGAGGTGACTGAGTGTCCATGTCCACACAATGGGGTGAGGCAGCAATGAGGTGACCAGAGATATTCTATCGTGCTTTGCCACAGAGCCAGAAGCTCCTCGTAGCCTTGCTAACCTGCTCATCACACACCCTGCCATCTGACCCAACTGCATCGCTTCCCACAAATAATGTTCTATGTGAGCAATTGCTTGGCTGTCCAACACACTGTGAGTTATTAGTTATGTAACAGTTTTATTAATGGATACCATTGAGATATACTCATCTGTACATACACACACTTTTACTACAGGCATAGTCAAAAATCAGCATCCTTTCCACTGGTGTAAGAATCACTAATGCCTTTAAATAAATCAGATTAGAAAATCAATTCCAAGTGACCCAGATCTAAAACTACACCTATTTTTAGAAATTCTATTCTCCTGGAATAACTTCTGCTATTCATCTCACTATCAGAGTTTGAACATGGAAACAGCACAATTACGAATCATAGGAAATAATGAATTTGTTCTCAAGATTATGGCTTTCACAGTTTGGGAGCTGGTCAAGAATTTCTGGGAGGTTATTGCCTCTCTGCTTGGTGGAGAGCTTGTACTTACAAAGATAGCTCAGTTGGGAACAACGTCAGCCATGTGACAAAGTGGGAACACACGAGAGAATCCATCATTTGAACTGATATCATGAGGATACGATAAAACCCACATCTACTTCTCATGACTTTGAACGACAATATTGTGCAGGTTATATAAGAGAAGCTGAAATCCTTTGTCAAGGAGCTAAGAAGTCCAAAGCACTGTGGGTGAGTTCCACAGAAGGTTGGGCAGCTTGAAAAGTTGTAACAGATTTGGTCTCAAGCACTTGAGCCATTGAGGGAGCTGCAACTTTCAATACTATTGGATCTGATATTGCTATTAGCTTATTTCTGTGCTCCAAGTCTCATGCCAAGCTGGCCCACATTCAAATAGCGAAGAGTATCCTAGGGGGAAGAAGTTTCAGTATAAAGAAATAGTACAAGAAAATGTTATAGCATTTTCCTCAGGCAAATGAATGCTAGAGATAGGGTACTACTAGCTTGATTTCATCACTTGCTTAGATAGGACTGCTAAATGTAGTTTCCTGTCAAATAATAAAATCAAAGGGTATGCATAAGTCAATCATGGGTGTGCTATTGCATTTTACTTGTGTTCCCTAGAGCATTGGTGAGTGTGTTGATTCCTTTGAAGCACAGAGAAAGAGAATGTTATGAGTTTAATCTGGGAAACTCCATTGGTATGGCAGTTACGTCCCCAAGGGCTCTTGAACACCCCACATCAGAGTGCCTGGCTTGTGTCCCAGGTATTTTGACTATTCCAACTGAAGCCTTCCTTCTTTCTCTCCCTCATCCCCTTAAAAACAATAAATAAACCTGCAAACAGAGGAAAACACTCTTTGCAAGTACAGGGTAATTATTTGTAGAAAATGCATGTAAAATATTGATGTATTTAAAATGGTTTTGAACCATAATAAATTATATTTTGATTTCCAGGAAGTTTTCAGCTATCCTCACATATACATTGTGTTCCCATCATGATACAAAAATAATTCTGAAAATCAGAGTATAAAAATTTGCCTAGCTCATGTCATTCTGAAGAGCCATGTTGGTTGCATGGGTCAGTTAGAAATTAATTACAACAATTAGCTAAAGCAGGAGCAACACAAAAAATGAAATAAGACAAACAAAACAGAATCATCTGTGAAACAAGTGTGCTGAAGGTTCTATGAATCATCCAGATTGATTCTGCTTTTCACCAGCAACTCTGTTTAGTTACCTTGGCCAAGGGTCTCAAGGTATCAAATTGGGAATGACCTAAGAGCTTAGAACAACGTAATTTACTGGATTCTGGCTTATTAGAGACTCTAAATCAATATCCTCACCTCTAGGGTTCATAGCAAGCAGCATTTAATCAAAAGGCAGAAGAGGAAGGGAGGAAGTGGAGGGAGAAGGCAGCAGTTCCCTTGATATTTGAAAGAGCAATGGAAAAACAATGAGTGACTAAGGGACTTAGCATTGTGAATAAAAGGGCAAGTTAAGGTTTAATGCCTGATAACAATCCCTGAGTGATATCCTGATAACAATCCCTGAGTGATATCCTGATAACAATCCCTAAATGATCCTCCATTTCTCTGTGGGCAAAATGGAAATGACAAACAACCAGTTTCAAATAACAACTACACACCCAGAAATTGAAGATGTTGTAAGCGAGGGTTTTAGTGTCAAAGGAGCTACAGTTTTATAATTCTAAATAATCTCTATAGCAAATATAGAGATTTTATAATCTCATAAAATGAGAAATATCTTAATTATTTTCCTACACCATATCTTTTCCAATTGAATAGAACATTCAGGAGACAGGTATAGTAGCCTAATTATCTTGTACCATGTGGATTCCAGAGAATGTTGGTTCTTCCGAGCTGTGGTGGCTGTGCAACCTACAAGCAAGGGCATATTTAATGTCTGGTAGGGGCCTTTTTCTGGTTCACAGCTGGGACCTTCTCATTGTCTCCAAGTGATGGAAAGAGTGAAGGATTTTTACCAACTTTCTTTATGTGAATGTTGATCTTATTGTGAGGTACCACCTGCATGATCTAATCACAGCTGACAGCCATGGACCCCTGATGTCATCCCATTAGTGAGTAGGATTTTAAAGCAGAAATTTTTAAGTGACACGAGCAAGCAGACCATGACAGGAAGTGGTCACATATGGCTTTCTTCAAAGCTGTGCAGTAGGAATCATGATATAAAACAACCCACAAACTACTGAAAGACACAAGTGGCTTGTTAGGCTGGCGATCAGGCCCTCCTGACAACAGAGGGAAAGGACTGACCGGAAATGCTTGTGCACGCCCCACAGGCCATGCTCAGGAACAGGAAGTACACACAGAACCCGTCTTCATGGCAATCCACAGTTTTGTTTTTTTCCCATCATTGTGTTTTCAGTTCCTTAGAAGACATGGCTTCGCCTTTTCTACCCTTGTTCTTCCCGTTTTGTGCTCATCCGCAGTAGCCTAACTCCTTCAGCGACAGTGGTCACCCTCCTGTGACCTTCGTGACCTCTTCCTCGTCACGATAGACTCCCATCTCTGGTGTTGCACCATGTGGATGTTTGTTTCTAATCCCATGTTTCGTTAGTCGTAATTCATCCTTCTGGCCCGTGTTTCTCAGAGATGAAGTGAGGCATTAATGCCCTTTCACATACTTTCATATTCTGTGTCAATGTTTAATAACAATTTTCATCTTTTCAGAAATCTCTTTCTCTGTTTTCTTCCAAAGATCTTAATTCGAGTTTTTATTCCTGAAAGTTTTGTTTACTCTTCCTGAGTTCAGTCTGTTTCCAATAATGTCTGACTTGCTTATACAATAGAAGGTACTTGCAGTAGTTACAAAAAAAAAAAAAAAAAAAAAGGAGAGAAGAGTGTGGGACCTGGAATCAGAGTCTGTGGACTACAAAGTCAATTGTACAGACAATTTAATATGATGAGCAATTTAACTGAAATTTTGATATTCACATATTTCTAAAAAATGTGTGATAACCCACACTAGGTTGTTTGCAAAGACTGAAACGGCATAGTGATGGGCTAATGGATACAGCTGCATAGTTGTCACTATCATTTATCACTGATGACAGATAAAGATTTAAAGAGCAAACATGCATTGCACACTCTTCATTTAAGATTATAACTTTTTAAAAAAACTTTTATTACAGATTCATTTTCTTATCCATCATGACACATTAGCATTCCAAAACTGGTTGCTCTGATTAAAAGTGTGTTTCTTCTGATAACTCAAGCCTAATGCCCAGAGACAGAACAGAGGAGGTTAGAGTTACGGTTATGGTTAGGGTTATGGTGAGGGTGAGGGTTACGGTGAGGGTGAGGGTTAGGGTGAGGGTGCGGGTGAGGGTGAGGGTTGCTCACACAAAGTGCATCAGGAAAAGCTAAACACTTACTCAAGTGTTCTACACAATGTAGAGCATCTGAATATTTCTGACACTAACATGTTTAAGGCAGTGCGCAGCGTCATTCTCCATCCTTCACAAACTTAGAGAAATATATGATGCATTTTATGAATACTCTCTTAAACACTGAAGCTATAAATGCTTAAAGAGCATCGGAAGTCTGTTAGGACAATGTCATACATCCCATTTGTTTGTGTATACATTTTTAATTATTATTGTATACCTTTTTCTTTAATAGTTTAAAAAGCATAATCATAAAAGTGTGAGCTTATTTTTTATGTTTTTTTTTTTTAATTTGTGAGAGAAGGGAGAGACAGAGAGAGTTGTTCCATCTGTTGGTTGATGCCCCGACATACAGCCAGGGCTTGGTTGGCTGAAGCCAAGGGCCTGGAACTCAGTCCACCACTGAGTGGAGGAGCTGTTTTTTCCGAGCTGTCATCAGTGCCTCCCAGGAACGGGGTCAGAAGAAGAGGATGGACTTGATTCTCAGGCATTCCCACGTGGTGTGCAGATTTCCCACGCAGCATCTTGGCATGCTGCCCAACAACACTTTCTGTGGATATATTAAAAAAAAAATGTCCCGTGTTCATGATGCTTCTCAAAGCGCTAGTTTTGGAATTCCACCTTAAGTAATTAAAATGCATTGATATAATCATCACAGACTTTTTTTGTCACATACTTTATTTCATCAAAGAAGTCCTTAAAATGCAAAACAGATTGTACAAATGTACTTATAACTTTGTCGAGTCAATACTGATGTATTGCTCTCTTAACAAACCTTGCGCAATGCTGTTCAGTCATTGGAAAGCTCCCAAAAGGGAAAGACAATTTACTTCTCATGCTTGTTAATAATAAAATAGTGCATTATGTCATATTTTTCAGAGAACAAGAGATAGTGATCTTTCCTGTAGGCCAAATACTATACACGGTTTAAGTGATCTTTGGATCCTTTCCCCACATGATCCCTCAAAGACTTTTGTATGTGATCCTGGTTTGAAGCAAAGGTTTTGTTTGTTTATTTTGTTGCTTTGTTCCATAGAAGAGCTGTGTCTTCCCTGAGGTCAATGCGTGTGGGTGCAATGCATGAACTCTTCCTTCCAATCTGTTCACAAAGATACCTACAAATAAGGTTCATCTGTTTAAACCTCTTCACAAGATGAACTGGGAAAAAATCACTAGAAGAAAAATCTGTGAAAAGAGTCATTTGAAGATTTTGAGGTCAATTATATTGCAACATAAAATAAAAAAATTAAAGACATGAATTAATGAGACCAAAACATTTAAAAAGAAGAAAAAATGTAAACTGAGTTCATGGGGTTTGAAAAAGGAAAAATGTCTAGTTGTATAAGGCTGGATAAGTAGAAGAAATTGAAATAGGATAAAATAATGAGCTAGCAAACATTAACTGATGAAAAGAAAAACATAATTTAAAAGATTACTGTCATAGTTATCGTTTCCATTGGAATAAAAATTTCTACTTTCTTTCACAAAATGTAATATAATGGATGCATGTAAGGAAAAAGGAGAATGTTTCATATATAAAATTAATTTTTATAGGATTCTTGGCTGTACATGTAAGAAAAATATTGTTTAAACAAAAATGTTTGTCCCAAATACTGCTCCAGATGGGAAAGCTGTTGCTCCAAGTGGTATTAAAATGTTAGCACTGATCATTGCAGAACAGAGCTATGGAAACACTGAGAATATAGATCTGGCTTCTGGATGCACTTCACACTGAACTGGAAAGGTCATAAGAAAAGGGAAGGCAGAGTCAGTTATAGCCCAGGAAATGCAGCCACAGCAGTCGGCGGTGGTTTCCTTTAGAATTCAGGCAGATAAGCAAAGGCCAGTCTCAATAAGCATTTCATCACCCCACTCTCCTTCCACTCTACCCAGCAGAATGGCTGCTTGGAGAGAGAATGTGGGAATACCTCAGTGCATCAGCAGAGGGATGTAGCTCCTGGACACAGGTTTAGGAGCCCCACAGTGAAAATCTGACAACGTGGTTGTGACCATGTGCCAAACTAATCTGGCTGTGACACTCTCCATTTGAAGCAGAAAGTGGCTGTGAGGAGTGAGAAAATACAATATTCACTGAAGCCCCAGACCACCAGATCTGTATCCATTGCCTGCCTTCCCTATGTATTTCTTACCAGCAGAGAGAGATATGACTAGACACTAACTCCAAAAGACTTGCTACTGAATAACCAGGGCTCATCCAACTGTTCAGTTGTACGAAATAGCCCAATGTGGAGTTGCTGGTGTGCAAGCCTCCTGGGATGGAAGCAGTAAGCCAAATGGCCTTTTAAAGCTGTCCCATGGAAACAAGCAACAAAGAAAACATGACAGAATACCTTGCATAGCCAAACCAACATGTCCTGAGCCAAGGATGAGCAAGACCTCTTCATTGGATGCCAATCAAACCTCTGGGGAGGAGTCACAACCTCCAACATGCTAAAAACCTCTGTTCATCTCCAGGGGAACCAGTCAGTGCAACCTCTTCTTTATCCTCTGCAGTCTCCCTGTTTTGGAGTCTAGGGCCCCAACAAACTTAGGGTTGCATGTTGGCATCTTCTCAGTTTTGATTTTCGTGTGAGCCAAAGAACCTGGCATTGGAACCACAGAGCTCTCAGAGATAGGGATGTTTAAGTAGGAAGAGAACTATCCATGTAAACAGTGAGAGAAACTCTTCCTCCAGATCCAAATTAGTCCAGAATTCACCCATAAAAGTAAGAGAAAGGCCAGGGATCACTGGATACAAAGTGATCCAGAAATGATTTTGGACTTTTACATTTTCTCATTAAGCTTTATCTTCAACCTTAAATTACCCCTCATAGGCATGACTTGAATGCTTGGCATAATTTGAAAACATTTTGACTATAGATGAATAAGCACCCCTGGATGGTAGATATGAAATAGTTTTATTACTTCCCCAAATTCTCCCTTACAGCATTGTACTCTACTCACTTCTCCAGCTCCAGGTCCATGTTGCTTTAGTTTGGCATCATTTTGCATTTATCGAATTGGCAGATTCTTGCTATTACCTGTCCTTTTGATTTTAGTGGTCTTCATGTTTGGGAACTGGAATTTTATGGTGTATGTGACTTTAATTTTCATAAAAGCTCATGATCCCGAGTTTACTTTTAGGGACTGGTGGTAAGTGTTGGGTGCAGCAGCTGTGGGCTGTGTGCTGCTTGAAATTCCTACATCCTCTAATAGAGTGCCTGTTTTAAGCCCCGGCTTCTCCACTTCCCTTCTGCTTCCTGCTGGTGGACACCATTGGAGGCAGCAGATTGCTGCTCCATGATGTGGGTCCTTGTCACCCTTGGGAGACATCTGATTGCTGACTTCAGCATGGCCCATCACTGTCTGTGCTGGCAGAGCAGATTTGTGTGTCCCTACAATTCAAACAAAAATTTATAAAATTAAAAATTGTATATTTCCATGTGCTTAGTGACGTTTGCATATCTTGTTTACTTAAGTATCTTTTGAAATGCTTCTCTTGGTTTTTAAAAATGAAGTTGTGTTTTTCTTGTTGAATTGTAAACCCTTTAAGCTTTTAGGGAAAACTCATTGCCGGGTACACACAATTTGCAAATATTTCTTTGCTCTTTCATCATTTTTTTTTGTTGTTGTTGTTCTAGCAGCACCCTCTGAAAGATTCAAGCATTTACTTTGGATAAAGTTCAGTTAACCTATTTTTACTTGTTTTTGGTGTCATGTTTAAGAAACCAGTGCTTAATACAGGCTTACAAAGATTGCCACTAACTTTTCCCCTCAAGATTTCCATTGATGTTTTTCTTCCATTTAGTTCTAGAACTATTATAGTATGATTTGAGGGAGGAATCCAAACACATCCTATTTGTGGGAAGTCCTTTATTTGCTCTGTTAAATTAACTTGTCACTCTTCTTGAAAATAAATTGATTAAATAGAAAACAGAACCAAACTCTAACTTCTCTACCATTAAGCTCTGTGTATCTAGCACTGTGGGGTATCATACTGATTTGTAGGTTTGAAATTGTGAAAGGAAGTTTGCTTTGTTTTGCTCTTTTAAAAATTCCTTGGCTATTTCTAACCTCTTGTACATTTCTTCAAGAAACTTGGGTTAAACTTGTTGGTTTCTGTAAAAAAAAAAAAACTAATTGGGAAGGAATTAATTTGGACAGACATTAATTTGAATATATATAGCAATTTTAGACATATTGCTATCATAATAAAACTAATTTCATGAATAGCTTTATGAATTAGACATCATTCAATTTGCTTGAATATCTTGGTTTCTTTCACCAAAGATTTACAAATTTTATGGTTGTTTTCTAATTATTAAGAATCCCAAAATCTCCATGTGTTTTAAAATGAAATTGTTTCTTGAGTTTCATTTTCTCTTAATTTTTCTAATTTCTTTTTCATGTCATTTATTTCTAGTGAATAGGAATGTAATTGGTTTTGTCTGTCTATATGTTGAAAGTGTCTGCTGCAACATTTCAAGTCCAAAGAGTCTACTGTCCACTGGTAGAGTCCATGTTTGCCACCCTGCGTGATTCCCATCTTGTGCTTGTTCACGACACAGAGAGAGACTCTTCCATCCATTTGTTTGCTCTCCAAATGGCCACAATGGCCTCAGTAGAACTCATCCAAAGCTAGTAGCCAGGAGCTTCTTCCAGGTTTCCCACTTGGATGCAGGGACACAGGGTCTTGGGTTATCCTTTGCTGCTTTCCCAGGCCATTAGCAGGGAGCTGGATGGGAACTGGCACAGACAGGACACAAACCAGTGCCTATATGGGATGCCAGTGCCGCAGGTGGAGTGTTAACCTATTCAACACCGTGCCAGTCCCCTACCCCAATTTGTTTTTCTGATTCCCTAGCACTACTTTAGTGAACAGGCCTTTGTTTGAAATACCTACATAAAACTTTAGGATATAATACCACTTATTCCATAGTTCTGAGAATTATATACAGAAAAAGATCGCTTCATTTAAAAATAAAATGTTTATTTGGTAAAGAAAACTAAACAAGTGTTTTGCAGAAATTGATGCAAGCTTATCCTTGAACCCAAGACTATTTGTATTGCTTCTGCCACTGTAGAATTCTAGAACAAATTGTAAATTGAGACACTCCTTGTAGTTGCCTGAAATTTTCCATTTGCAGTACAAAATTAAGAAATCTCTGAGGATAGCAATAAAGTCTTTTCAATTTCATTGAGAGAAATGTATCTTGCCCAATTTTATGCGGCTCACAGGATGTGTTCCACAATGTACCCAGCAGGCAAGATCGTTTGTTTTGTCTTTCCTGAGTCCTAGGATCATTATCCTATTAGAAACAGTTCCACTGTATGATTTTCCTGCAAAATCTTAGAATTTGGGGGAAAAATAAACTGCCTTTTTTTCTCTGGACAATCCCTAACGTTCAAATGTATTCATTTGGGGTGAAAAAAATCTTGATCTCAGATTCTTCCTAAAATACAACAGGAAAAATGTCCTAATGACAAACGGGTAAACATTTTAATGCAGTTTCTCATACCTGGACAATGTAAAATACACTTTAATGAAAAAACAATATATCTGGCTTCAGTAAGAAGCTAAAATGATCATCAGAAAGCTGTTAAAATTTGAACTTCTGTAAAACTAGGTACAGAGTCCTTAAGTTTCAAGCAAATCTTAAATATGTGAAAATTAGGCTTAATACAACATGATATGTATTATTGCCTTGTTGAACTCAATTCACCTACTGGGTGATCAATACAGCGTCACTTTCATTTCATTAGTGCTTTTGAATTAGAACAGATGGAATATAATTTGGCTCATGTGATCGCTGTCCTTGTGTTCATTTTAGTGGCATTCTTGTTCTAAACAAACAGTTCTTTTTTTTTTTGATTATCTTGTCAATTTACTAATCACTTCAAAGATATATTCCTCACATATATAGTAAAACCAACGTAAGACTGGAACAATGTTCAGAGGCTCAAATTCGCACCTTGAAGCACCGGGATTCCGTATGGGTACCGGTTTGTACCCTGGCTGCTCCACTTTCCATCCAGCTCTTTGTTCATGGCCTGGAAAGGCAGTGGAGGATGAGCCAAGTGTTTGGTTTACAGCATGCACAGAGGCATCCAGGAGCTCCTGGCTTTCAGGTTTGAATTAGTCCAGCTCTGGCCATGGAAGCCCTTTGGGGAGTGAACCAGCTGTGGAAAGGTCTCTCTCTCTCTCTCTAACTGATTTCAAGTAAAATAAATAAATCTTTAGAAAAGTTATTGACTTCATGCATTTGTCTAAGAGAAAAAACGTTTTCCCTTTGGTTATTTTCAGTTCTGTTGTCGAAGATTAACTGTGCAAGTATGGTTCACTTCTGGGGCTTCTATTTTGTTCTATTAATATTCTCTATTTCTTTTTAAAGATTTATTTATTATTTTATCTGAAAATCAGATTTATAGAGAGAAGACGTGACAGAGAGGAAGATATTCCATCTGCTGGTTCACTCCCCAAGTGGCCACAATGGCGAGAACTGAGCTGATAATGAAGCCTGGAGCCAGGAGCTTCCTCCAGGTCTCCCATTCTGGTACAGGATCCCAATGCTTTGGGCCATTCCCTATTGCTTTCTTAGGCCACAAGTTGGGAGTTGAATCAGAAGTGGAGTAGCTGAGGCATGAAGCCCATGCCCAATGGCATCCTAGTGCATGCAGGCAAGAATTTTAGCCACTAGGCTACCTCACCCGTCCCAAGTGGTCTCTAGTCGATACCAGCACCAAGTTTTTGGATGCCACTGCTCTGTAGTTATCTTGAGATCTGAAATTGTGATGCTGCCTGTTTTGTTTTTATTCCTCAAGATATCTTTGTCTATTTGTGCCGTCTTGTGTTTCCAGAAAAATTGTTGTGTTATTTATTCTACTTCTGAGAAGAATGTTGTTGGGGTTTTAATTGGGATCACATTAAATCTTTTGGTAACATGGGTTACTTTTGGTTGCATGGGTATTTTTATGGTGTTGATTCCTTTAATGTGTTTCTCTATTTCTTTTTTAAAATGTTTTGTGATATTCTTCATGGATGTGTTCCACATTTTTGGTTAGTTTTTTTTTCAATGTATTTAGACTTTTTCTACATTATTTTAAAGGATTGTTCTTACAAGTGTTTAGCCACAGAGTTGTTTGTGAATGCTATGACCAATGATTTATGTTCAATGATTTTGTACTCTGCTACCTTGCCAAACTCTTTTATGAGTTTGAATGATGTCTGTATTGAGTGTATTGAATCACATTCTCATCAAAACCGAGTAACTTGACTTCTTCCAATTTGAATCCTTCCCCTTATTTTTTCTTTTCTTTTCTTTTTTGCCTAATACCTTTAGAGAAGACTTTAAAACACAGCCATTAAAAAAAATAGAATTCTAGTCTTTGCAGGAAAGCGGCCTGACTGATGATTATGTTTAGTGAATAGGCCAATCCCTAATGGACAAATATATATTCTCTATGATATAAGGCAATATTCATGCAAGCTACAAAGCAAATAAATGTATAGGTGGACTTATCTATACACATGTTCTCATAGATAAACTGTTTAGTGCAAGCTAACATATTGGAAAGTGAAGATGTGTCACGCTAGGCATCCCTACTCCCCTCCAAAGGAAGACTCCCAGTGAAGCAGTTAAATATGTCTTGACAAGATGACACTAAAGTTTCTGTCTGTTTATATCTACAATTTCATAATTTATCTAATTTGTAAAATGTTAAACATGCACTGTTTTTAACAATATGTGGAGAAATGGTGAGAGAAAGACATACATGGGTAGGAATGGTAGCCTTAGGGTGGATTTCCCCACACATACAAAAAATGCATCATGGAAAATAATAAAAACGATTTTAATAAATGATTGCATTGATAAGTTTACACTACTACAGATTTATGTGTGTTTATTAACCACATTGAAAATCAAAGATCATTTCATTAGAAACTGAAGAATACCAGATGATAATGAACAAACTTGATTACTGCTTAAATGCAAGGGTTCACTGCTGTTCCCTTACTGATGTTATCTACACTTTCAGAAGCAGACATTGGATCATCAATCACTTTTCCTAAAATGACCCTGTGCACTGCTCTCCTGTTGTAATAGCTGAGATCTGTCTTTGTCCAAGCCGAGGTTTGCCTCTGTGTGTAATTTGCTTGCTAGAGCATTGAGAGGTTCATGTTACCTGGGGATCACCAGCGTGGTGTCTTCCCGGACAGTTAGCAACCTCTCTGGCTGAGGCCTAAGCCAGTTTCAACTTCCCCAATGCTGCCTTTAAAGGGAAACATCTTTCTGGTATCTAACTGTCTGGAATTTATCCAAGCCTGACAAAGCTAGGAGAAGACAGTGACCTAAATTCAACCCTCTCTGGACTTTGACTTGGAAGAAAGAAAAGCTCCAACTCCAGCCATTCCAGTTTTCAATGCAAGAAAAGAAAAATTGCGAGTGAAACACACTGCAAAGCTGTTGTTATAGTGTGAATGAATGGTCTCCCCTTCACCCCACTTGGGCTGGGTCAGCATACAACCAGAAACCAGGTGCTTCTTTCAGGACTCTCTTGTTGTCAGGCGTCAAGTGCTTGGATCAGGCACATTGGCAGGGAGCTGGACGGGAAGTAGAGCAGCTGGGTTTGAGCCAGTGCTCGTACGGGATGCTGGTGTTGCAGGCAGAAGCTTAACCTACTACACCACAGTGCCAGCCCCTTAATATAGCTGAAGAAGAAAATGAGTTGAAAGAAAAGTATCCAAGGGCTTTCAACACTCAATATCTTGGGGGCAATTACAAATTACACAATAGGTAGCATGTGCATAATGAGGGTATCAGAAAGTAAGGGGGAACAGAAAAAAATAAACACCAAATGATCACTTCAGTGTGTAGTCCGAGATTTCTGTTGAATCTCTCTATTAGCCTCCATTAAAGACACCGTTTTCAGCTCGTAACTTCCCCACTATTGGTAGTCCATTCTAGTGTTTTGTTATTTCTGCCGAGTTTATTTCTTTTAATTATTTATTAGAAATCAATCCCCTTTGAAGAACAACCAGGTTTATATACTTTCTTTCTTTCTTTTTTTTTTTTTTTAAGATTTTATTAAGGAGTCTTTATTAACCAAGCTTGTTGATAACAGAGCATACCAGAAATAGCAGATAACAAGTTCATATGGCAATCCAACCAATCATAATCCAACCAAACATAATCCCAAGGAGGAACAAATGGTCATTACCCTGAAGTCCATCCGTTAAGCTGAAGACCTATGTCCCAGCTTTCCCAACGATATAAACTATCCTAAGAGACATGCAACGAATAACCTGGACACATTCTCCTTTCCCTGGCTTCTCTGCCCACATTCCATCACTGCTAGGCCTCACCTCTCCTGGAACGCCTGATAGTACGCAAGCCAGAAACAATGTTAATATATCCATTGTCCCATCTAAGCAGTGCACAGGGACCATGCTCAGGGGATTACCTGTCCGGGGTCAGCCAAGAGACGTGGTAGAAGAGTCACGGAAGCAGCTGGCCAGAAAGTGAGCGAGCCTCCTGCTTCACGGGCCTTTTAAAGGGGCATGTGAGGGGCGTGTTTACGCAGCAACGTAATACGTCCCCTCTCAGCTGATAGGTGAGTCACAGGTGGGCACGATTGAATACCTAAGTGTTGTGAATTAAGGAGTTAATTGGCGCGGTTTATATACTTTCAATAGGACCACGTGTGACAACAAAAACACACAGCTTTCATACGTCACTGAAGAAAGCACTGGAGGCTCTAACTGCAGTAATAGAAGCAAGGCATTTCTAGGATCCATCTATACGTATTTCTAATTTCATAATAAATGTAAAAATAAGCCAGAATGTGAAATATACTTTTTATGGACTTGTCTTTATCTTAAAACAAAGCTCAAGAATATTTACAGGAGTACAAACATCTGAGTGACAAATAGGAAAATACTCAATATTTAGCACTCATTCAACAAACATGGAGATAAATGGGCAATATCACCCAGAAAGAAGAGAAATTCAAGTAATTGGTACTCGCTCAGAATTGATAAGATGATAAGGGCATTATCTGAGATATTATAAATGTATTCTTTATTTTCAAAATGTTAAACTGAGGCAAGCTGCAGTGGCCTAGTGGCTAAAGTCCTCGTCTTGAATGATCCTGGATCCCATATGTGCACTGGTTCTAACCCTGCAGCCTCACTTCCCAACCAGCTTCCTGCTTGTGGCCTGGGAAAGCAGCGGAGGACTGCCCAGAGTCTTGGGACCCTGCACCCATATGGGAGATCTGGAAGAAGCTCCTGGATCCTGGCTTCAGATAGGCGCAGCACCGGCTGTTGTGATCACTTGGGGAGTGAATCATAGGACGGAACATATTCTTCTGTCTCTCCTCCTCTTCTCTGTATATCTGAATTTGCGATAAAAATAAAATAAGTATTTTTTTAAAAAGTTAAACTAAACGTTGAAAGTTGAAAAGTCTCAAATTAAACTTTTCCAAAAGTAAAAGGTGTGTGTCAAAAGACTGAAATCTTTTTTACTCTAAGATAAAAGATGAGACAAGAATGCTTGGTTTTAGCACTTCCAATCAGCATAACATCAGATATTTGAGTTGAGGAAATTATAGAAAATGATGGAGAAGAGAGGCAAGACAAGGCAAGGTCAGACAAGATAAGGCATCCAAACTCAACAGGAGAATATAAACTTATTTTGCTTTATGAACAAGATGATTTCATACATAAAAACCCTAGAGTCCACAAAAATATTGCTACTAATAAATTAATTCAACAAGGTGATAAAACTGAAGAATAACACACAAAATTAGTCATACTTTTATAATGTGACAATTAATAAGAAATTATATAAGCAATTATATTTGTGAGTTAATGAAGGGTTTTTGAGTGAAAAGATTTTCCTGAATCACTGTGAAGCCCTAAATGCTGACCCAGTACCTTATAAAAAGACTTAAGTGATACAGACACAGGCAGAGCAACACTGCCAACAACCAGTGGTTGGAAGCAGCAAGGAGTAGATTCTCCTCCGGATTCTCCCAGGAGAGTAGGACAAAGTTGACATCGTGTGGTGGGCCCACATGAAGCAAATTTTAGACAGGTGAGACCCAGAACTGTGCAAAAGACAACCAATCTAGCTCAAATCAGATCGGTTTGTGGAAATGGATACCAAGAATGCAACCATGAAATTTCTGCTTCAGTATGAATCTACTAACACATATTTAAAAAAGATAATGTTTTAGTCGTCAGATTTCATAAACTCAAATAACTGACTATATCATCTTTGTACAACTGATTCTTGTGGTTCTGTTTTATTCATGGAGAGAGATATTTCCGAAGACAGAAAATCTTCCACCCTACATGGTGCAGGCTGCGTTAGAAAGCACTCGGGCATGATGAATCGAGTTGGTTTGTTGAATTAACTGCTAAGCAAAAGGTGTTCTTTTATATCTAAACCAATTCATTTTAGATTTACGAGGGTACTTCGAAAGTTTGCAGAGATGAAATTAAAAGATAATTTTATTTTGGTGCAATAATTGAAAATCATGCAAATGAGGAGTCTTTAAAACAGTCATAAGATGTTTATTATGTAAAAGCGATGCATGGATTTCAAGAATTTTTGTAGCCAGGTAAGCAACTTGTACTCCATGTTCTATGAGCTTTTTAAGTGTCCTCTTATGTCCTTGAGAATTTAGGTCAATTGAATGCTTATGGTCAATAATTCACAGACTTAAGAACCAAGGAAACTCCAGAGACTCAACTTGATGAACACTTTGGCACATTCGCTTTCATCATTTTTGGGGGGAAGTCGTGTTCCTACTTCAGGTAGTGAACTTTTTGTGATAATTAGACATTTGAACAAATTTCAGTGGGATGATATTAGTCAAAACAAAAGTGTTTAAAACTGGAAACTCCCTGCATGACCAATAAACTCCGGAATAAGCATGTAGATTTTTATGCGAATAAACAATGGAGTACAAACATTAAAAGCCGTACTTTACAGAATGTTTCATCTCATAGGTGAGGAAAGACTATCACGCACTTTTCAGTTGAATCAGCAAGTTGCTTGTACCTTACTGAGTGCTTGACAACACCTCTTCAGGTATAACAGCTTCTTTTGATGTTGGTTACAGTAAAAAGAGGTAGATAATCTTTTTACTTTTTACTCTATTTTTTTTTCAAATGATAAAGAATCTGAAGCCAGAGAAAAGTCAGCTACATACTCAGAGTCGCACGTCTGTGATTAATTGTAATTAATTCCATAGGGTAATTTTCTAATCAAAGTACTTATCTCAGCCTGTCAACAAAATAATGCCTAAGTATTTTTCTTGATCTACTCTCTGACTACCAATCCCTAGGGGCCATATTGTTCATGGTCCATTACATCTCCTGAATTACGAAAGTGGCATTTTGACACAGCATCTTTTCCTAGGTGAAAGAAAATTTCAGGAGAGTCGTTTTGCCAACACCTTCATTCCTGGAGCCTGGTGCATCAATATCCCAAAATGTACGGAGCTCCAGTATAGATTACAGGCTCACCTACATACAACAAGGAATGTGTTTCAGAAAACTTCAAAGGTGAAAATACTTTAAAAGAAAATGCTTTTGAATGAAAGAGGAGAAAATGAAAAAGGAACACAGCAACCAAGAAACCAAAGGGGGTAGGTACACTGTTCAACAGAAGCCACACTGCAGCTGTGCCAGCTGCCAATTATCCTTGTGCCCAAAACAACGTTGCCTTGGCGTGAGTTCCCAGCGCCTGCTTTAATGCCTCCTACCGCCTGCACAGAAACATTTCCCCTCATCTCTGCAGTATTTATTGCTTTATTAAAAACATGCAAGCATCACAGGCAATGACTTTGAAGTGATAAATATGTTTAATACTTTGACACTGGAAGCTCTTTCCAGATGCACAGTAAATGATGCCTGGAGGCTTTCAATATTTTTTGAGTTTTAATAAAGTAGAGAAAAACAAAGAGTCTGGCAACCAGTAATCCGGGAATTATGGAAGCATCCACCCCACGGTTTATTGTATTTCCTCTTCTCATCGCATGAGGCCCTTGGATTTGTCACATGAAGGAGAGGAGCTGTTGCCTGTGTTGCTCTACTGAGCACAATTAATTGCATGTCTTAATTTTGTAAAACATGTGGAATAAGCCGCCCATGCCAACATTTCTAGTGTTATAGTATTCAGTAAGGTCTCTCTCCTTCCTTACTGCGAATTTTCTTTCCCTCTGTCTTTGATTCTTTTCTGCCTCTAACTTTCCCTGTCTTTGATTCTTCCCCTATGAGGCATGTGTCTCTGTGATCATATGTGTGTGTGCTGAACACCACCATTTTGTAGCAATTTGACCAACTTTATTAAACTAGAAGCTTATGCTAAATGCCAGTGGGTCTCAGCATTTCCCAAAATATTGCCTTGAAATACCCAATAGTTAATAGTCATAAAAGTGCACGAGACACAGCACAGTGCTTTGAAAGTTTTCATATGCACATGCATCACACAAGGGACTTGTTATAATGCACATTCTGGTTTCTTGGGAGTTACGGGATTTGTATTTTCCCCAAACTTTCCAGTGACTCCACAGATCACACTTAGAGAGGCATGAAGGTAGAAACGGCATGAAATACGAGTTCCAAGCTGCAACCTGCTTGGCATTCACTGACTACAAAACTTCTGCAGCTTTGAAACATGCCTTTTGGTCTCATTGTTGTCATCTTGAAGTGAAAATTAGAAACTAGCGCAGAGGACATTATCAGTGACACAACAGCACCAGGTGTGTGAAAGCAGCTGCTAAACAGTAGCTGCAGGATGAAAGCCACTTCCCTTCCGATTTCTTTCAATGATGATGGCCATAAAAGTTTGTGGAGAAGGGTGACAGTTTTAAATATCCACAAAAGTCTATTTCAGGGTGCTGCATAGTGTTGGAAGTGTCACTAATGCTTTTGTCAAGAAGTGAAAAACTCCTGCCGCAATCACGATTTTATTTTCTCTCAACCCGTAAGAAATGTTGGCAGAAGTTCATTCCACACTCACAGGTTTGCAGAAATGACTAATGACTCCTCAGAAATTACTTGCGTCTGTACAAGAGTTGCAAGATGCTAGCAAGAGTTCAGAAACTCTGTGGTATAAAGTTTAAGCACACATTTCTATCATCACCGTGAAGGGATTCAGTAGCAAGATTTATCTGCTCTTCCAAAGAAGTGCTTTGTGTCAGCTTTCTCTTGCTATTCAACTCTAACCTGTCTTCCTTTATTTTACTTATAACACTGGAGTATTTCTCCTTTACCGGCTTGTAGACAGTAAAGATTCTCAGTAGAGAATGCTGGCCTGGAAGACAAAACACTAGAGCACAAAGGGCTTTTCTTCTATGCTGTTGTTTTCCAGATAAAAATGCAGCTAGCCCAGCATGGGATTCCTGTGTACCGAATCTCTACCCAACAGATATAAACATTTTAGCAGTTTGAGTGCAAGGTGGAAACTAATCTAGCATTACAACATTGTAAAACAAATAAATGAAAAGATCCAGGAAAAGTGTTGTGGACAGCAGGGATCCCAGGTAGACTTTTTCCTTCAAGTGTGTCCCTTCATGTGAAATAATTCAAAATAAAGACATAAAGAGGGATTGGATTTGTTCAGCTCAGAATGAGAATACATTCTCAAGAAATTGACCATTTTAAAAGCGAGAGTAAACCAAAAGCCAAAAATAACAAAAGACTCCAATAAAAAATGCCAAGCCAAAAAAAAAAAAAAAACCCGGAACCGGTTTCAGCCTGTTTATATACCGACAGGTGGTATAGGAACGAGTTGGTGTCTGGTGTGGGTACGTGGAATGTTCTCAAGAGATGGGCGCGTTGAGCTGGAGTGCCACTATTCCTGTGTTCCGTTTTGAGCTGTCGGAAATATCAAGGCTCCACATGCATGATGGAACTGGCAGTTCAGCTGTAGTTTTATTATAATGACTTTCAAATGATCTTGATATCACCATGCGGGCACATCCTGCAATCAGACTTGATATGTCCAAGAGGCACTAGTCCGAAATTAACCAAATAATGTAAGTTTCCACAGCACCAGATGGGAGCTGGGTGGTACCCAAAACATGGGCTTGGATGGTACACAGAATGAGGATCGTGTGTGGTACAGAAAGACATGGGAATTTGGAGTGTCCAAAGAAAGGTGAATGTCATATGGGCTGGTTAAGGCTGCTATGCAGACACTAGCCACAGAGGTCCCACAGTGGACTGTCCGCCAGAGCCAGCCAACAGAGTCACACAGCAGACTGTATTACTAAATGGCCAATAAGGCTGTGCAAAGGCAGCTCACACTGGTGTGGTTTGTACAGAGCTGTCATCACAGCTGCTGCTTTTTTTTTTTTTTTTTAAGATTCATTTACTTTTATTGGAAAGTGAGATATGGCGGAGAGGATGAGAGACAGAGGAAGATCTTCCATCTGATAATTCATTCCCCAAGTGGCCTCAATGGCCGGAGCTGCACCCAAAGCCAGGAGCAGGAGCTTTCCCCGGGTCTCCCAAGCGGGTGCAAGGTCCCAAGGCTTTGTCCCGTCTTTGACCACTTTTCCAGTCCACAAGCAGGGCGCAGGATAGAAAGTGGTGCTCCCAGGATTAGAACCAGCCCCCATTTGCGATCCTGGTCTGTTCAAAGTGAGGATTTTAGCTGCCAGGCTACCGCACTGGGCCCCATCACAAATTCTTAAAGTAAAATTTCTGAGCTTCCTTAGAAAAGAAAAGGTACAGAACTGGGATCTGAAGGATGGGGAAGAACACATCTTCCTCTGAGGATATTTTCCATGAGCCCTAGGTGGTAGAGAACCACTCAGGTATTTTCTGGTCCCTTGAATTCAACCTCAGGAAAATACAGGCACAACAAACCTACAGTTCCACCCAAGGCTAGGATTTTGAAAAAGGACCAAAAAGATCCAAGCTTTCTGGGATATCACCATTCCTGTGGTCTAGGTTGGATCTTGGTATCTTAGGAGAGGTTTGTTGGGGGAGATTTGGGGCTTAATACTTTAGCAAGGCTGTAGCTTGTTTGGTGCTTCTGACCCATCCCATAGCAGCCTCATATGGTCATTGAAACAACCCTGAAAGTGATGACACATTGAAGGGGCATAGAGGACTCTGTAAGAACAGGAAAAACCTTCTTCATGAAATAGTTGGTATTGCTAACTTATCTTGTTCCACTGCAACAAGGTGCAAAGGAATGCAGGCGATAAACATTATTAACCATGTATTTTAGAGTGAATTAGCCTCGATGGGTTTCGTGGAACACTAGTCTCAACAGAAAGCTTGCCCCTTTCAGATACCTGCCAGACAGTGTTTCATATCATGCATCCATGAAGTGCATGCTGTTGTTTCACCAGTGTTAAAATCATGCCACAATTCTTCAGTTTATTATTCAAGATCCTGGACCGAGGTTTAAACTTTATTAAAAACATCCTGGGCGTGTGGTGGTAGCCTAGCTGCTAAAGTTCTCACCTTGTATGTGCCAGAATCTCATATGGGCACCAGTTCTAACCCCGGTGGCCCCACTTCCCATCCAGCTTCCTGCTTGTAAGCTGGAAAGCAGTCGAGGACGGCCCAAAGCCTTGGGACCTGGCAACCAAGCGGGATACCCAGAAGAGATTGCGGGCTCCTGGCTCCTGGATCTTGGCGTAGCTCTGGCAGTTGTGGCTGCTTGAGGAGTGAATCATCGACAGGAGATCTTCCTTTCTGTCTCTACTCTCTGTATATTTGACTTTCTACTAGAAATAAAATAAATCTTTAAAAAGTAAACATTCTGATGTTGAATACACAATTTCAGTGACTCATTCCTCACCCTTGAGCTCTTGCGTCTAATGCCTAGCATTTTATTGAGATGTCCAACCCCACTAAACCCTTGCGTTCGATCCAGGGGCAAATCTTGTGAGGGCATTTTCCCTGGGCCAACGTCTCAGGGCCAATGTTTGCACGTACACTGTGAGGAAGCTTATCATTTGTCAGTCATCCATAGACTTTCACCAGCTAACCAGGACAACAGCATCTTCATGTTGGCAACACAAGGGGTCGCTCAACTATTTCCTAAAGGTTAAAGACCACCAATGGTGAAGGTCTTCTGCAGGTTCCCACCCAGACAAGGAGGAGTTGGGACACCTTACAAACCCAAGACACTCCCTGAAATCCCAGTCTCTCTTGCTCTCTTTCCAGAAAACACCCGTATCCCCCGGATTCCTCCCAGGAGGTGTTATCCTTTTCTTTCTTTTCTTTTCTTTTTCCTTTTTTTTTCATGTTCATTTTACGAGTGGAGCTGCTCCTCTGTAGCTGATTCCCAGATTTATCTCTATACTAAGTTATGTAAATGTCCACCGAGTTTTGTGGTTAACCTTTATTGCTTATCTTCTCTTAGGCACAGCTGTGACTTCTGAACTATCTAAACACTTTAACCATGCGCACTTGAGTGGGTGGTAGTTCTTGATACATCCATACGCGCTTTTATTCTACTGATACAATCAAAGTCATCTTCCTTTTTCCCTCAGACATTGCGTTCATTATCCTGGTTTGTGATACTGACAAGGACCAGGCTTTCGGTACTAATAGGATCAACTCCATATCTCCATTCTTTGCTTCGCTATGGGGAATGACAAAATTCCAACAAACACTGAAGAAAACAGCCATGCAAACTAAACGGGAGGGTTGTCAAGTTTGTATCGATGATAGATCCAGAAAGCCATACATCAAGGAGTTTCCCAAAGTGAGAGCATATGTAGGAATTTTCCATATGTAGGAATATACTAATTGAATGAAGACCAAACACGTCATTGTAAAGGTGACAAAATATACAATGTATCCTGAAGGACCAAAAAAAAAAATTGCAGCATTAAGTATAGTCACATGAAAAAGAAGTTTGGGTAGAAAATCTATACCCAGAAGCTGATAAAAAAAGAATGGAGAACATCTGGCTCTATATGGCTGGGAGCAATCTCACCTCTCTTATATGCCTTCTTCACAAAGGACCCAATATGGCTGCAGAATGTGCTCCCATCACGACTATTGGTCATTATAATGTAGTGTTGATAAAATTATCATGGCTAGGACATCCAAACTCATTACGTACATGATACCATGACACTTCCAATATTTAGAGCACAGGGCATGGGCCTGGGTGATAATCACTGACCCAGTCTCCATTCTCTTTTGAATGTTTGGTGAAGCCCTAACCCAGACACCACAATGTATGGCTCTAGATAGCACAAAAGGGTAGTCTAAATCCTGATGAATGTGTTTTCTCTTCTGGGCCTTCCTGTTGGAGTTTTTTTGTATTGTTGCCTTTTTTTTTTTTTCATTCTCTGATGCAGTCTTGAGCTAGTCTGAGTTGCTTCTTTTGCTTTTAGTAAAATCCTGTTGCCCTGTACACCATCATCTCTCAACTTTGAATTCATTCACATACATAGAAAATAGGTCCAGCCAGGGGTCCTACTGCCCACAATATAGTGGTCAGATTACCACTAGGTAAGATAGGACTTAGAAGCCCTTCCAACACCTAGAGATAAGCATCATTGGACTCTTACTGCCCTTTTGTTTGATCGTCTTGGTTTATTTCTTTCCTTTTCTCCTTTATGCTGACCTACTGCAGACTGACTCCTCTTACCCCAACCATATCAACTATTTCCAGTGACCAGGGCTTTGGGGAAGTCAAGAGTCAACATCATGCAGATTGGACACATTTGGGTCCTTTGTGAAGAAGGCATATAAGAGAGGTTTACTGCAATAACAATAATGTGCCTTTGAAGGTAAGTAGAGAGAGGAACTGAGATTTGGCATCTCTGGGCAGTTGGTGTGGTAGCATGGGTGCTATTTGGTATGATGATGCAACCATCTGTGGGTAACTCTAGTGGGCACATAGACATGGCATAATGACAGTTGCCATTCTTTAACATCCCAGTGTAGCATGCATGGCACTACTGTGCAGCCTCAGTGAAACCCCCCTTTCTGTGAACCATACAACTATCTTCTCTTTTTGTGTCCCAACACGTCCCCCTTTCTGTATGCTCTCCAGACCCACTTTCCATGCGCCACCAGGCTCGACTGGTTCTGGAGTAGTGAACATTTTAAGCTCCACAAACACGGCTGGTGGGTGGAAGGAGAAACACCGGTTGAACATCTAGCACTCTCATGCACAATTCCGTTCCTCTCATACAAAAGGTAGTAACTCACACAGTGCTGTGATACAAAAGAGCAAAAGCTATCTTTTCCCATATGGCTTGGAAAAAAATTAAAAATAAAAACCCACCAGGTGGCATGAAGAGGAGATTTGTCAGGACATTCACTGTGGACTTGCCCTGTGAGTTGATGGACGGCATGATGTACAGTAATTCTGAACTGGTTATCCCTACTTGCCACTCCTCCAAGGTTGAAAAACTATCTATATATTTTAAATAAAGAGCACAGATCTTACCTTATTTGTCCATTTAGTACCTCTTACTTCATAATCTGATGACAGATTGCTGTGCTAATGGTGAAGACGGCAAGTTCTGATGCACATGAGAACGTATTTGTAGCTGTCCTCATGTATCTTCCATTAACAACAGAGTTGCCTGCAGCAATGGATCTTCCAGTGGAAAGCATGACAGGCACTGAGCACAAAAAAATCTGAGCTCAAAATTCAGCTCTAACATTCAGTGAATAACCTTCAGATCTTATATCAGTAATTGGGACAAAACAAAGTCTGTTGACTCCAAAACTGCTATAAACAAGTAAAGAATTTATTTGTATGAAGTAGCTGGCCTGTTTAGTTAGCAAGTAGTGATATAGTTCTTATAATTTAGTGGCATGCAATATTCTAAGTCTTCACCTTAATCCCCATAAAAGCCTGATGAGTTCCTTTTTTCATTAACTCAATTCTCAAGATGAGATGACTCAACATCAACTAGGAATAGACCAAGCATGTACGTACAAGACATTAGGAACACTGGGGAATTAGACAGAATCTTCCTTTTCTCTTCTCTCCCTTTCTATCTATTAAATAAACACACAAATAGACTTTAAAAACGGCAAGAGTTAACAAGCACTGGAGAGAAGGTGGGGAAAAATGGAATCCAGATCCACTTTTGAAAGAAAATCAAAGCAGCACAATCACAACGAAAAAAGTACAGAAACTCCTCAAAAATTAAAAACCCTGCTGGATGTCCACTCAAAGGAAATAGATGAAGTATCTCAAAGAAACATTTATACTCCTATGTTAATTTTAATGCTATCCAAAATGTCCAAGAAATGGAAACAATCCAAGTGCACATCATTGGAAGAAGGAGTGTGTGTGTGTGCATACACAAATACACATACACACAACTATATAGAATTTATATATGTATGTATATCTGCACACACATTTATGCTCAATGGAATATCACCCAGCCTTTAAGAAGAAGGTGGTATGAGGTGAGCATCTGACACAACAGTTGAGACGATGCAGCAGTTGAGATGGTGCCTGCCTTCTGTGTTGGATTCCATGGGTTTAAGTTTCAGGTATGTTTCCAGCCCAGCCTCCTGCTAACACAACCCCTGGGAAGCAGCAGATGACAGTTAAGGTACTTGGGTCCCTGTCTCACATGTGGGAGACCTGGAATGGGTTCCTGGTTTGAGCTTTAACCTGTCCAACTCCCAGATCTAGGGGCGTTGGAGACTAAAATATTTGTTACAGACCAGTCTCTATATCTGTTTTTTTTTAAGTTTATTTCTTTATATTATTATCATTTTGTGATATAGTTCCATAGGCCCTGGAATTTCCATCTATATCTGTTTTTAATAAGCAGTGAAAGAAAACAATTCCTGCCACTTATGACAACATAGATAAGCCCGGAAGACTTCATTACACTAAGTGAAGTAAGTCAGACACAGAAAGAAAAGCACTGTATAACTCAGTTACACACATAATCTTAAAAGCCAAATTCATAGAAGCATAGTTTAGAAAATGTTGCTAGAACTGCTGTGAATGGGGAGAAATGGGATGATGTTAATTAATACTGCGTACTTTCACCTGTAGGATGAACTGGGACCTAATGTACATTCTGGATAATTCTGGATGTGCTGATTTGTGTTAATAATTGCCAAATATCTAGAGAGCTCAAAATATGCCATATACCTAAATAATTTTGAATCTGTGTCAATTAAAATTTTAAAACATTACTTTGAAAAGAGAACCACATTTCAGGAAAAAGTAAATTTGAAGAAGTGATACAAAAAAAGGGAATAGTAATTCTCCTTGTAGGAATTAGATTTTTCACATTGAGTGTGTGCAGAAAGCCACTAAGAAGATTAAGAACTTTCTTCATAAACAGATTTTAAATATTGTAATTTCCCTCTAGGGCATTTAAGAGGAGCTTAAGTTCCCTATTAAAAAACAGAACAATGTCAATTTCTCTTGCATTACTATCTTACACATTAAATTAGTATGTGATTAATTGTATTTTTCAAAGGTCAAGGCTGGCTTTTAAGCAGGAGCTTAGAAATGAGATCCATACAACCTTTAATCTTGGAAAGATTCTTCCTGCTTATTTTATTTGCATAGGCTACAGAAATATGTTGGAATTTGAGGGAGAACTGACAAAATAAGCTAAAATATAATAGGCATTGTATCATTTCATGACACCTCCTACGTATGTACTGTAAGATCCCATTTACAGATATAGCAGGAATTAGATTTAGTCAATATTCTAGAATACATACTCCTTCCTTCTTTTTTTAAAAACATTTATTTAATTTTATTATAAAGTCAGATACATAGAAAGGAGGAGAGACAGAGAGGAAGATCTTCCGTCTTCTGAATCACTCCCTAAGTGGCCGCAATGGCCGCAGCTCAGCTGATCCGCAGCAAGGAACCAGGAGCTTCCTCTGGGTATCGCATTTGGGTGCAGGGTCCCAAGGTTTTGGGCTATCCTGGACTGCTTTCCAAGGCCACAAGCAGGAAGCTGGATGGGAAGCAGGGCTGCTGGGATTAGAGCCAGAGCACACATGGGAACCTGGTACATGCAAGGCAAGGACTTTAGCTGCTAGGCTACCTGCTGGGCCCTCATTTCTTTCTTGTTGATTATGGTGCTTAATCTGAATCCACAGTCATGGAAATCATAGAATTCTATTGTGAAGCATATTAAAGCAATGCTTACTTAAATAGTAGAGAACATTCCTAAAAAAATATGCTTGAGAGTTTTTCAAAAATTCTGTGGACAGTGGAATTAAAATAAAAAAATTTTATACAAACATGTTGAAAGTCATGCATATGCAAGATTCTAAAAAAGTTTAAAAAATGTATATTGAACAAAACTATGCCTGAGTTTCAAAACTTTTTGCACTTAAAGTACAGAGAGAAAAAATGAAAGCATACTACTTTCTATGCACTATGCCCTGATTTACTTCACTAATACAATAGTTGAAGTTAGGCCAGGATGAATCCAGGAACCTAGAACCCAGTCCATATGTTTCACGTGTGTAGACGGATCCGAATTCCAGAGCACCACCTGCTGCATCCCAAGATGTGTGTTAGCAGAATTATAGAATTGGAAACAAGGCCAGGACCTGAATGATGCGCTGTAAGATTGGATCCAGGACTATGAGACTGCCAACTAAACCTATGCCAACCTGTCATCCTTTTTCGTGAACTTTTGAATTCTTTGTAAATGGGTATAAATGTATCCGAGGCAATAGCAGAGATCTACCAGCTGATTAAACCACAACAGACTGCGTGTTCAACACAACAGCCAGAAAATATGTGACAGGAAGTTTGGAGAACCTGCGGGAGGAGGTTCCACTCTATTCTGATGGTTGATGAAGCTGATCAAGTCAGGAAATGGTGTCCAGCTTAAAAGTTGTGTCAAATCCCTAGTAGTGGAAGTGAGGTGCAACATAGTTAAAAAAAAATCTACATGAATTTACAAAGTAATTCTGGCCATCAGATTGATTATGTGTGTCAGACACAAGCCTCCTAAGTTTTTGTGGATACCCTGTGTGGCCTCTTTCACAAATTTCTATTATTTTATAACTAGAATTGCAGAAGTCCAACAGAAATTAGATCTCAGCCATCTTCTAAAGCGTATGCTCAGAGCTAAAGTTACCAGCTATTTGGAATTAATATTCTGAAGCTATTGTATCCCAAAGTCCTCTGTGCCAACCCAGTGAAACGATAAATTAGAATAAACCCAGCAAGGGAGATTACCTTGTTTGTACCATTCTACAATTGTCCTTCCTCCTTGTATTCAAGACATTTCAGATAGCACAGCAGGCATAAATACCAAGAAAGCGATCTAGTTTTTGTTGTTGTTGTTTTAAGATTTATTTATTTTCTTTGGAAAGGCAGATATACAAAGAGGAAGAGAGGCAGAGAGGAAGATCTTCCATCCGATAATTCACTCCCCAAGAGGTCACAACAGCCAGTGCTGTGCCAATCCAAAGCCAGGAGCCAGGAACTTCTTTCTGGGTCTCCCACATGGGTGCAGGATCCCAAGACTTTGGGTCATTCTCAACTGTTTTCCCAGGCCACAAGTAGGGAGCTGGATGGATAGTGGAGCTGCCGGGTTTAGAACTGGTGTCCATATGGGATCCTAGTGCGTTCAAGGCAAGGACCTTAACCACTATGCTATCAGGCTGGGCCCAGCCACTCAGTTTTAATGGCATTAAAATAGTATCAGTAAATTTTTGGTTAAATGTCCAACCACTGTTATGCTTTATTTCTTTCAGATTTGAGTATCAAGCTTATTGAAATACAGTTTCTGTAAAATAAAACTTTGTCTTTCAGTGTGTTAGCAGACACAGCTCATTTGTTACTTTGTTCACAAATGTTTAAACTAGAAAGAGGATACACTGTGGGAATTGAAAATGCCTCGCTCCCAAGAGAACTCTGGTTACTTAGCTATGTAAGCAAGTTGTCCCTCAGAAATTAGACTTGTGTCAGCGTCTCTGTCACACTGTCACTTCAGCCCATTGACATCTGCTTCCCATCGCTAAAGTAATTTTTTACATGAGCAGATAGGTGGCAGTCTCTGTCACGCAGCTTTTCCTCACCTAGTAAACATAAATCCAGCTTTTTCTTTTTCTTTTGGTGCTAGAGCATCGTTCTTTTGCAATTTCTGTTTAGAGTCATATCACCTGTTTATATCTGTCTTGATTTCTTGAAGTTTTTTTTTTTTTTTTGGTCTATTGTTTACTCACCTTTTAAAATATCATAAGATCTGGAAGCAGAATCTTGACATATTTCAGCTAAACCAATCTTGATTTCAACATGCTAATAATTTTTTAGAATATCCCTTGTATACACGAAACTAGAAGTTACTATTCATGAGCTAATTATATCATTTAACCTTTCATGAGATCAAAGGAAAAGGAGGAAATTAAAATATATTATGTGTTTATCATGTGCTAAATGATCTACTGTGACATTTAACTTCTTAACATGGTGACAACATTTGCTGGATGACTAATCCTGAAACTAGAGTGACACATACATGTGTCTTCTAGACTATTTGGCATGTTGTGTTAGGTAATCATTTTTAACACTGTAATTAATTTTGTTCTAACATTTTTAAGAATAGATGAATAACTGGAACAGATTCTGAATAGTAACCTCGGTGGCTTTCACACTGCGCTTTGAGCAATAACTGAGTTAATTTCTGAGTAATTATTTGTGAGTGATAAGAACAGAGCATCTAAAGAGAGATAAAATCTGTAACAGCAGATCTTGAATAAAAAGAACATTGTATCCAATGGGCTGCATTTTAGAAAAGCATACTGAACATAAGAAAACTGTGAATTGTTTTCAGTTCACGTAATTGGTAAGTAATAAGAACACAGCTGGGACCTTAGTGGCCTTAGACTCAGTCTGGAGGGCTTAAATCAAATCGCACCAATTATCATTGGTAAGATCATTTGTTCTTTGGCAAAAAAAGAAATGACTTACCACGTTTTCTCCAACTTATCTAAAAGGCATTCCTATAGAATGAAGTGCAATGAATATAAAGTCTGAAGTAAAATTCTAATTTTTACCCTCTTTTCATTTCATAGAATTTCTTGTAGTTACTTAAAAAGGAAGACAAACCAGTATGCTTCTCCACTTCCAAATCAAAATGGGCTCCTGATGAAATTGCTAAATATGTCTTGACAATAGCATGATGGACTCTCTGCCACTGTCAAAATAATTACAGTGTCAGGATACACTTAAATAGCAGAATGATGGACTTATGACCGTTTTTGAAGGACTCTACTGTTGCAATAATGTAGGGGAAGTCAGTGGGGGGAGAGGATTGTGGGAGAAGGGGATTCCCAGATTCTATGGAACTGTATCATAAAACAAACAAATAGGTAAATTAGATTTTTTAAAAAGGAGGATAATGTATTTCTTATCTATTTTAGAAATATAGGAGGGGAGGCAGGGGAACCAAACAACAGTGAAAGCCCTCCAGTGATTGGCCATATTGGGGAATATTCAGAATTGATAGCAGGTGTACAGAGATAGATGAAGGGAGATTTATTAGGGGGATTCGTTTCCATGATTATGATAGCTAAGAGGATACAAAACAGCTGGTGGGATTGCTCAGTCCATATCCAAGGGCTTCAGAACCAGAGGACTTCTGGGATAAGTCCTGGAGTCCTAACTCCTGAGGCTTGGAGGAGTCCTGAACTCCATGACCAGGGTTGAGTGTCTCCCACGGTGGAAGCTAAGTAGCTCCCAGAGTTGGGACTAAATTTTATTTCTGTATGCATTATTTATTTCTTAGAAAAAAAAGCTTCTTAAAAAAAAAGCTTCAGCAAGTTCATGTCACTTTGTAAATAATAAAAGCAGCCATTTAACTCATCCGTAAAGAACTGACAATTCTAGAAATTTAACTATTTAAACACAATCTTTTATTTCCAACCTGATGTGTTGTCTTACTGCTTTGAGCCAGATTCTTTTCAGTATGTTTTAGTAAGTTGGTATAAGTTTATTTTGATGTGAAGAAATTTGAAATTCATGAGCAGATGTTTAGAAAATATGTGTATTCTGTAAGATTTATGAAGACTTCTTAGGCAGAAAGTATCCCCATGGCAAAAGCAGGGATGTGATATACACATTCAGAGTAGGGATTGTCAGCATCAACTAGTAATGTTACTTAAAAAGCGTTGTTTCAATTAGACTTTTGCGATTTAATTAGAGAGAGATGGCCTAGTATGCTTTGATTTTCTCATATTGCAGCTGACAACACTTAGAAACTCTAAGAACTGGAATTGCCATCAACCGTATTGCAAGTGACTCTACATTTTCATCTTTAAAAAATTCTCACTTAGCTAAGAAAAGTGGTGTGCTTCTGTTGCTAAGTTTCAAAACTATCATAAAAATTAAGGAAAATATATCCTTGTATTAAAAAAAATGTTTTTCTTGTGAAAGAATATTGATACATTCTATCTTAAATATCTAATTTGATGTGATGATATTTTAAAACAAACAAAAACCATGAAAGCAGTACAGTAAATTAGATAAACAAAACTATGAAAGGAGTGCAACAAAGCTACAAGCATGAATGTATCATATAGTTAAGTTTTAACTCTGAGAATGCATATTTCTTGATGTTCATTTCACAAGTGCAAGGATTTCTCATAATCTTAAGGCGTAATAACTTTATTGTGAATGTCAATATCTACATTCAAAATCTGAATGATATATAAAGCAAATAAACAAAACAAAAATCTTTGCCAGGTTAAAATTTCCTAATGAAAACTGAAATCTCTATGGCTTTACCTAAATACTAACTGTAACTGTACTAACCACTATATCCCACCATCATTTTGCTCTTTATTTTTGGATTATTATTCATATTAAAGTAGCCTACACTACTTGTTTGATGATAGGAGACAGTTTTCCTTCTTGAAATGGAAGCCATCTTATCAACCACACAGAGAGAGCAGGTCTTCAGTTATTTTCTGTATCTCTGTTATGTGTCTGTAAGTTGGTATTTCTAGGAGGCATTTCATCCTAGAACTGTTGATCTTTACTGACCAATTTCCAGTCAAATGTCAGAGCGTTTCTAACTCACTCATGTTTCTTTTCTGCTTCTACCTTTCTAATTCTGAATTGCAATAGTTTATGCTGACATTCTTAGCGTCTCCCTAAACTTTTCGGCTCTGTTTTCAAGACCTATCTTCGGAATCAAATTACTTTTATTACATTGTTATTTTACTCAGTATGATTCTTCATTTTTTTCCCCTCACATTTTAGAGGGAGAAGTCCACGGCCGAGCTCTGCTGAGTTTGATGTCCCATGAGCTCTCCCTTCTGCTTTTAGATGGCTGTTTCACAGTGTGTGCTCCAATCATCTCTTCTCTGTTTAGGAAGGGAAGCCAGCAATACCATGTGTTTCAGTGTAGCAGACTAGCACCATACCCTCACGAACCCATTTCATCCCAGTCACTTCCCAATGTTCCTGTCTCCAAACACGATGGAGATTAGAACTCCCACATATGGATTTGTTGGGACGGGGAAGGGGTATTGTACAGTCTATCACTGTTCCTGACTAAAGACTACAGCGTGGCTCAGGCCCACCTCTTTTGGCCTCATATAAATAAACAGATGAAAAAAAAAATCAGTGAGGTATGTTGAAAAAAAAAACCTCAGCTTTAGTTTTTTAGAAACAAAACTATTTGCCTTCCATAAAAATGAAATTGAGCTGGCTATAAAATTCTAGGTTGATCTCTTAAATTGCTAAGGAATTTAAATTAAGCTCTTATCAACTAACATTTTGTAATAAAATACAAAAACGTATACTTCCCTTGAATGGTTAACTTGCAATCACCTCCTATCCTTTTTAAAGCTTTTAAACTTATTTCTATCTACTTGAAATACAAAGTGTTGAAGATGAGATATACAGAGAGACACAGGCAGGAGACAATAAAGATGATACAGATAGGCAAGGAAAGAAGGCTCTGCTCCCAAGTGAGTCACTTTTCAAATGCCTGCAACATTTATGCCTGGACCATTCCAAAGTCAAGAAGCTATAACTCCATCTACGTCTCCCATGTGGATGGCAGGAACCAAGGATTTAATCTGCTACTTACCAACATATACATTCGCAATGGGGTCATTTATTTATTTATTTATTGAAAGGCAGGACAGATTTTCAGTGAAGGAGAGAGTGAAAGAAAGAGATCTGATCCACTGATTCACTCCCCAAATTGTGAACAACTGCCGCGCTGAGCTGTTCTGAGACAGGAGCCTCTTCCGAGCATCCCACTTGGGTACAGGGTCCCGCGGCTTTGGGCCATTGCCCAGTGCTTCCCCAGGCCAGAAGCAGGGATTTGGATCGGAAGTGGAGCAGCCGGGATGTGAATTGGCACATATCTAGGGTTCCGGAACATTCAAAGTGAGGGTTTAACCATTGAGCCATTGCACTGCCCCTCCTCTACCCTCTGAGGCTCTCTAGATATTTTCTTTTTTTTAATTTTATTTTACATTTTATTATTATTATTATTATCATTGAATGATACAGTTCCGTAGGTTCCTGGCATTTCCTTTATTCCCTCCCCAATTCCCTCTAACCTAGTTCCTCTATGTCATTATTAACATATAATTCTTCATACACAGTCATATGTCCATCATTGTGGCCATGGACAATGGCAGAGAGTCCAGCATCCTATTGTCAAGCTGTAGTAAACAGTTTCATTGTAAGTCCATCTTTGTCTGGAAGTAGAAATACATACTACATTGTATCCTCATCTGGATGTTAGTCTCCATTTCACAGCTACTGTACATCCCCCTCAAATGATGTCGTAATACAAAATCAATAATAGAAATAAAAATAGAAATTTACAATGACGTTACTAGATATGACAGCCTCCATTACACAGCTACTATACATCCCCTTAAATGAAAAGCCATAAAACAAAATCAAGATCAGGGAGTAAAAAGAAATTAAAAACACCATGAAGTTAAATAACATGCTATTAAATGACTAACGCATACCTGAAGAAATAAAAACCAAGACCCTTCTTGAAGCAAATGATGCTACTGTATGATCTACGAGTCATTGAATGATTTAATCTGAAAAAAGTGCTTTGAAGATATGAAAGTAACAGAAAACAACAAAACCCATGTGATATAGTTTCTGCTGGTTTTTGTTGGCGAAGTGTGTCTCTTCTAGATAAAAAAAAAATACATGGGTTTTGTTTTTTAATCCAGTCTACTAATCTATGACGTTTGATTGAACTTAAGCCATTTACATTCAGAATTTAATATGTATGGATAGTACTTTGGTCCTGTCATTTTAGGAATGGGTTGTTCATTGGTTTAGTGTTCTGCTGTAATTTTACTTTGATGTTCTTCCCATTTGCTTTTGGTTTTCTTGGATGCTATTCCTCTTCTCTGTCAAGAGAACATCTTGAAGTATCATTTGTACGGCAGGTTTGGAAGAGACAAATTCTTTTAACTTTTGTTTACTATGGAAGAATTTAATTTCATTTTCAAAGACAAAAGAAAGCTTTGCAGGGTATGTTATCCTAGGCTGACAATTATTTTCTTTTGGAATCTGGAATATGTCACTCCATTCTGTTCTTGCTTGTAGAGTTTCCTGTGAGAGAACTCCTGTGAGCTTAATTGGCATTCCTTTATATGTCAATTGATTTTTTCCACCTGCACATTTAAGGATCTTTTCCTTATGTTCAATTGAAGAGAGCTTGATAATCATATGTCTTGGTGAAGATCGTTTTTGAACAGGTCTGTTGGGAGTTCTGTGCCCCTCCTGGATGTTGTTTCCCAATTCTTTCTCCAGATTAGGGAAATTTTCCTTGATTAGTTCATTAAATATATTTGTAAAACCAGTTTCTCTTTCTGCACCTTCTGGGACTCCCATAATTCTTATATTTGGCCTCTTAATAGTGTCTTTCAGTTCTTGAATACTCTTTTTGGCCTGATCCAGCTCTGCTTCCATCTTTTTGTTTGCTTCCCCATGATGACAGGAAATATCTTCCAATTCTGAGATTCTTTCTTCTGCTTGCTTCATTCTACTTCGGAGACTCTCCACTGTACTTTTAAATTGCACTACTGTGTTCTTCATTTCTGATATCAGCCTTGACTTGATTTATTGCTTCCTTAGATTCTTTGAACTCTTGTATGTGCTTCTCATTGTTGTTCAGAAGCTTTAAAATGAGCTTTCTGAATTCTGTGTGCCCCATTTTCTCGATGTCTTCCTCTGTTAACGCTGAGGTTGGCGTAGGGTTTTGTTCCTTTGCCGAGGAGATTTCCATAACATTCATTGTGCCTTTGTCTCTTCTTTTGCCGTTGGTCATTGTATCTCTGGTTAGCAGAGTCTTCTCCTTGGGGCACGTTTCTAAGCTGTGTCACCCACAAGTCTGCAATGCGACATTACTTATTGCAGTTGGTACACAACTTTTTGCTTGCAGCCACTTGTGCCACAATCTCCAGTTAGTTCTAGGTCTGGGTTCTTATGTTAGATTTCCACCGTGGTCTCCACAGCCCAAGCTCCTGGCTTACTATTCTCCACCTCCTGTGATACTGTGCTGAGGCTGCACCGTTGTCTCTAGATATTTTCAAAGAAATCATATTTTCGGCCTCGAGTATTTGCATAGAAAATCCTGAGCAAAAACTGGGGCTGCAAGGGCTTGAATTGTTTGCTCATGGATAGTTAGTAATTGTTGTATACTGTATTTGGATTTAGAATTATCTGTGGTACGCATGCTCTGAATCACTGTCCTGTCCATTTTCACTGGATCATGTAGCACAGTTCATGCTGCACCGAGAGCTATTAGAGTACTTTTATTTTATTTCATTTACATCTTTCTCAAAAATTTCTAACTTCATATTTAGACATTGGGGCCACGGTTGTAGCGTAGTAGATTAAGCCACAGCCAGTGATACTGGTCTCCCTTAATGTACCAGTTTGTGTCTCATCACTCTATTTTATGATCCAGCTCTCTTCTAATGTGTCTAGGCACGCAGCAGAAGCCCTCGTAACACGTCTGCCCCTACACTAATGTGGGATACCTACATGAAGCTCTTGACTTGGCTTTGGACTGGCCAGTTAGTGCAGTGGCAGTCATTTGGTAAGTGAATAGCGCATGAAAGTTTCTCTATCTGCCTTTCAACTAAACAAAAATTTAAAAAATAGACCTTCTTACGTATATGCAATGACTTCATATGTACATATATATATACATACATATATGTGAAAACAGAGTTATTAATGACATTGACTGAGAAATTCAGTTCGATGTTCATAACGTGGAGAAAGAGAAGTACATTGTCATTTACATGGGAAAATTCAGTGAAACAATCTTGATAACTAAACAACAAGTGACATGATACATATTTTTTAAACTGTATTTGTTAACTTCCACAAACAAGAGAAAACATGTTATGATATATTTCTTGGTTTAGCCATTTTTCTTGCCATAGCAATATCCAGTTGCATTTATTTTGTTGCAAATGTCCAGATTCCATAATTTTTATGCTTTTGTGATATTCCATAGTGATTAGGTATGTCTGTTTTCTTTAGACAATCATTGTATGATGGATATCTATGTGGGTTTCACATCTTTGCTACTGTGAATCAAGCTGCTATAAATATGAGATGTAGGTATCACTTTCACATTTTGTTGCATTTTCTATTTCTTTTGAAATAAACGAGTCATGCAGTAGCTATGTTTTTGGTTTATTGAGGAATACAATTACTTAATATTTGTACCAATTTGCATTTCTGTCATCAGTGTATTAGGGTTCCTTCTCTAAACTTGAGCAGCACCTGTTCTTTTGTTGTTTTTTTTTTTTGATGATTTGTCATTTCAATGGGATTGCTATGATACCTAATTTTAGTTCTAACTACATTTCCCTGACGGCTAATGGACCTGAATATTTTTCATGTGTCTTTTAAAATGTGTATTCATTTTTTTGAAGATGCCTATTGATACATTTTGCCTATTTATTAGCAGGATTGCACAGTTTGTGGTTGTTGAGTTTCTTGAGCTCTGCATAAACTGAATACTAATGCTGAATTACATGCCTAGTTTGCAAATACTATTTCATATTCCTTACCTCCTAACTTGTTTTCCTTTATTGTTTGTCTTTGTGGGATCTTAGCCGAGAAGACTTGTCTAGACTAACATCTTACAGTGTTTCTCCTTTTTCTTCTAGTATTGTGATGGTTTCAAGACTTACATTTTGCTTCTTGAACCATTGTGAGTTGACTTTTGTTTTTTAACAGGATGTGAAGTAGGCATGTTGTTTCAAACTTCTGGATGTGGAAATCTGATTTTCCAAGCATAATTTGTTAAAGGGATTGGCCCTTCTCCGGGGATTGCAGCTCTTTTCTGCAGATATTGATTACTTATAAGTATGTTGATTAATTTCTGAGGAGTTTATTCTATTGCAATGTTTTTCCTGTCTCTTTTATGTTAACACCTGAATGATTTGATTATAATGTATCATAAAATGTGGTGATGTCACCAGCTTGGATTTTGTTGTTTAGGGTAGCTTTGGATCCTTAGGGTCTTTTGTGTTGCCATATCATTTTAGGATTTTTTAAAAATTAGTTTCATGAAGAATGTTCTTCTACTTTTTGATTGTGCTTGCATTGGATCTGTACGTTGCTTTGGGTAGTATGATAATTTGGAGATATTAGTTCTTCCAATCTATGGGCATGGCCGATATTTGCATTTTCTCTTTGTGTGTGTGTGTCCCCCATTTCTTTCTTCATTCTTCTTGTAAAGATTTTCTGTCAGCAGCAGGGGTGCTGGCTGTCTCCTGAGTAGGGTCAGAGTCTACCAGCAACTCCACCACACCAAACTAAGCCTGGCATTTTCCTGTGAGAAGAGAGAAAATGAGCCTTCCCCTGGAGTCTGTAGAGTTATCCCTCAGTTAGAGCTGCCAGTGGTGGGATTGTGGCATGTCCTCCCTACCTTTTCTTGGTTAAAAGGGCAGCTTCTAGCTGTGAGCCAGTCATGTAGACACCAGGTGTCTGTTGGCACAGGTGGCTGAAGCAGTGCCTCCATCTTCTTTCCTTGCTGCCCCATGAAGCTTCTGTTTTTTTTCTCCTCTGTTCTGTTCTGTCACTCCTCCACTAAATATTTCCCTTAATATGTCTGTTGGTAATATGGTCCTTCCTTTGTGTTTCTGATATCTTAGTGGAGCTGAGGCCCTTGAAGTTTCTGAGTATTTAGCCACTTTGCATGCCCTGATATTGACCTCACACTGTTCATTATAAGAGGCCTTGTGTTGGTTTAAAGTTTTTGATTATCATGAATACATTTTCCAGGAGAACCTATGTATAGGACTTCACGTGAACATAAGTCATTAATTCTGAATGTTCACGAAATAACTGTGTATAATAATAAGCTTACATTTACTTTAAGTAACTTGTCATAGTTTTGGTTTGAGAGTCTGAATTTATGTTTCCCATTCTTCACATTTTGGATTCCATTGTCCCTTCTAAGATTTGCATTGTAGCTTTGTTACTGTTGTTTCATGGTTCATCTGATCATTAATTTCTTTGGTAATTAGGGCATATTTTGTGTGGCTCTCCTAGGATCGATTGTGCTTCAGAGTCCCTGTGCTTTCTCCAGATCATGTGCGTTGCCAATTCTGGGCAAAATTGGATCCAATTCTCGTTTATCACTCATCTCTTAACTCAGATTTGTACTCATTAATTTTTTTGTGGACGGAGTCCTCGTTTCCTCCCAGGACATGGCATTGCTCCTTTCTTGTCTCTTCCTGCATAATTTAAAAATTTAAAACATTCAATTCTCTAGTGACTGCTTTTCAAAATACTTGCTGTTAAAAGACTTAAGGATTTTAAAGCAGTCCCTGACACAGTCGACAAAGGTGACACAGTGTTATTAATCGCTTGGCTTTAAGAGAGCTTAGTCATAAGGTCAAACAGGGAAATCAGCAGAAAACTAAGGTCCCAGAAATTGATGCCATAAAGAAGAGAAAATTTCCCTAGAATGATGAAAATTACATACTTCAATGCACGTTCATAACCTCTACACCGTTTTAGTAAAAAAAAAAAAAAGTGATGAGTTTTTATTTTTTTGCCTAATCAGCTATAAGATTTTGATGATAAATAGCTTCAATTTCATGTTTGTTGCAAGTCTTTGGCCATAAAATTTGATAAATTTTACTCATTTTTCAAATAAAACATTTCACACTTTAAATAGCTCCTTAACATATATCCCCTTCGAACATAAACTCTCCTTGTATTGAATTATGTCTCTTGCCTAAGTTGACAAGAAATAGTTCATTTAAAATCCACTTACATTCTATACACATTTATTATTGAATAATTTGCAAATGCAGAGTCATATAAAATTTAACCATAAGCAACTAAAATCTTACAAATTTGTGAGGTATATCATTTGAGATTTGATTTCTTTATGAGACACTAAGCTTCTGATTTATGGAAAGATTCCAGAGTTCGCGTCTTTGGAACAGAGATGGTAAGTCAGTAATGCATCACTTCAAGTTGATCTCCCTTACACATGGATTAGGCAGATATGTAAATAGGTGCTGGATGAAGCACACATCTTCCCTCTGCAAGCTGAACTCCAGGATTCAGCTCTGCTGCAGGAAAACACTGCTAACTCGCTCTGCAACAGAGGATGCACGTGTTGGTGCTGGCTTTCGACCACTCCTCACTCCACCTTTGAACGCCCTAACTACGACTCGCCCTCATACTTTCCACCTGCATTTCTAGTAAAATCTAGATGAATCTGCAAAAGAACATTCCTATATGTTTCTAGCTATGAATTTGCCTCATTCAAAAAGAGAGTTGGGAGGAGTGCAGAAAATTTGCTTGCCTGTTGCCCATCTCTGAGGGTAACAGAATCCAGAAGAACCGTCATTTGGTACACATTCGTGAAAGCAAAGGGAATATTGATACTACCTGATTCAAGTCTCTCCCACCCCCAGCACTGCAGGGAACTTTCACGAGAAGCCGATGTCTTTCTATAACTAGATGAAATGAAAGGACAGGTTTAATCAGCATAATTAATTATTTACTGTTGCAATGTCTATGCTTAAGCAGTGACTTTTACATCTAAATTGTGTTGACATGTTCACCTTTCCAAAAGATAATATTTCATGTTTTATTATAATCTAAATCTAAATGCATAACATTTGGTGATGCATTTCATTTTTAAAAAAAACAGAGAAAATAGATTGAGATCATATTTGAAGACTTTGTAAGCAAGCTTTTGATAATCTAAGGGTAAAAATATCTTTTGACACAAATAACTAAAAGGATATTGAGATTAATTCAGTAATAAAAATAATAACCCACATATTTTCATGGAGAGAGAAGCCAAAAGAAAATTTATTACTGATGAGCCACAAGGTAATAAAATGTGATACTGTTAAAAATTACTTTGGAGAAAGATAGAAATCCTAGCAAGAGATCTGTGTATTTACAGCTACACTTCACCAGAGATGCTGCGAACTCACAATGAAGGGCGGGTAATCTCATCAGCAAAGTTTGTTGGGAAAACCGGAATTTTACAGGTAGAAGAATATTATCTCACATTCTGATGGTTAATTTTAGCTGTGTAAGTATAAATCAGAATAACTAGGAACTGTTTAAAGCTTTTTTGTTTGCTTGTTTCACTTACCAAGGAGGGCATTTCCAGTGATCACTTTGTAGGTCTGAATAGAGAATCTGGAGATAATCTGCATTCAATGTAGGCAGGTTCTGTTTAACTACGGCTCATGAAAATAGCAGAGAGAGGGTGAATCGATTTCTGAGGGCTGGTTCTGACTCTGCTCCATCCTTAGACATCAGAGTTCCAGTCTTTCCGAGTTCTGGAACCCAAGACTTTCACCAGCAGCTTCCAAGTTTTAAAGCGCTGGGCCCCAGACTGAGAGTTGCACAATCAACTTCCTTGCTCCGGAGCCCTTTGGACTTGGACCAAGTCATGCTATGAGGCGTTGTGTTGAGCATGCCCTCCCAGCCTACCTTCTGAGATGAACCCTCCGCTCAGATCCTTTGTTTTAGAATTAGGGTCTTAGGTCCTGTACCACAGTGTCCCAGGCTAATCCCCCACCTGCAGCAGCAGCAGCATTCCATGTGGGCACTGGTTCAATCCCAACTGCTTATGGCCTGAAAAACCAGTGGAGGATGGTTCAAATCCTTAAGCCCCTGGAACTACATGGGAGACCAAGAGACCTGGCTCCAGGGTTTGAATTGGCTCAGCTCTGGGCACTGCATGGAAGATCTCTCTGTCTTGTTCTCTCAGTGTAAAATCTGCCTTCAAATGAAAATAAAAACAAACAAAAAATTAGGCTTTTTTATTATTACTGCATTTTGAGAATGTTTGGATAGTAGTCTTATTCCAAGTAGATGTTTGTTACTTTTTATAGATTTTTGTTTTGTTTTTGCTTATACTTTCACACCCTAAGTTCAACTTAGCTTTCACTTCTTGGAATGTGTTATTAGTGTTTTGTATTAAAACGTATCACTAAACTCAAGGTCACTTGTATTTTTTAACTCTTATTTTTGAGGAGTTTTTTTTTTTAGTGTAAATTTTAGGTTAAGGTCATAATCCGTTTGGTGTGTTAATTTCTGTAAGAAAAAAGTTATCTCTGTTTAGCTTTTAAAAATTTTTATTAGTGATGGTGTTTACAGAGTTGATCAGGTGGGAAGGGTTGAGCATTGGGGTAGTGGCTGAGACCCTTACTTACACATTTTCTTCTTCTTCTTCCCAAACACTGGGGAGAGGCGAATACAAGTGGAGAAGCCACAGCCAGCCTCCCAACTGCCGTATTACCCGGGCAACTGAGGAACTGCCATTCAATGCCATCCCAAGTTCATGTTTAGGTTTTATGTTGCATGGGAACATGCAGGTACTTAACACATTCATTGTAATATCTGGAAATTCAATATTTAGGGTTGTTGAAGAAATAAAAAAAAAGCATATGTTTACATAAAATCTGGCACATGAATATTTATAAACACATGAGTCATGGAAAACTGATATATTGCATCTATAAATGTTGACTTCATGTCTACTGCCTGCCTGCCAGCAGCTGTATGGGTACCAGTTCAAGTCCTGACTGTCCTGCTTATGCTCCAGCTTCCTGTTAGTTTTCACGAGAAAGATGCAGAGGATAGCCCAGGTGCTTTGTCCTCTGTCAGAGGTGTGCAAGACACAGGTGGAATTTCATGATCTTGGCTTCGGACTGGCCCATTTCAAGTCACTGCGGTTGTCTGGGAAATGAATCCACAGATAGAAGATCTGTTTCTCTTTCTGTCATTCTTTAAAACAAGCATTGTGTGAGCATTGTAGTGCAATGGTTATGTCACCACTTTGAATTCAGTATCAGAGCAGATAGTACTAGTTTTAGCTACTGTGCACTTCATAAACTGCTTTCTATAGATGCACCTGCAAGGCCCTAGACAGTGACCCATCAGCTTGTGCTATTGTCATACAGGTAGAGTCCCCAATAGAGGTCCTGGCTCTGTGTCAGGCTGGCCTGTCCTGGCTGTTCCAGTTATGTGGAGAATGAAGCCTAATGTGAATTCTCTCTTTTTCTCACCCTCTCTTCATGTCACTATCCCTGCGATTATGAAAATGTATATGTGTATATATATATGTATATATATATATGTATTTTATATATTATAAAAGAATAAAATAGAATATAACTAAGTGATAGCATACTATACAGCATAAGAAAATAAACCTTGAATCATGCCTAAACTTGAGTGAACATCAATGGCATGCATTAAGAAAGTGGCTCACACAAAAGAGTACGTATTGTAATAGTCTCTATATCTGAAATAGGTAGGAGAGGCAGAATATGAGAAGTGGGGCATGTAAGCAGTTGCTTGGAACTGAGGAAAGTTATCGAAGTGTATTGAAAAACAGCAAGATGAAACCTTAAAAAATGATAGAGCTCTTTGAAAATTGAGTGGGTTTTTGGATGCCTGGTTCAAGTCTGGCTACTCCACGTCCCATCTAATTTCCTGCTTATGCACATGCTGGGAGGAAGCAGGTAATTGCTCAAGAAGGAATTTGTGACACACACACACGGGAGTCAAGTTAGAAATCCAGCCCACAGGATTCAGCTAGCCTAGCATTTTGGGGACAATATCAGCAAACGGAACACTTCTCTCTCCCCTCCCCTTCGCTCTCTCTTTTCTATTTAGCATCACTTACAAGTTTCATGGTTCTCCAAGGATACAATGCTTCATGAACACTTTACCTGATTTGAATGTCACTCAAACTTTTTATATTGAGGCCTACTTCCTGTGATGGAAGAAGTGTTGTGATACTGGTCAACCTTTGGAAGGTGGAATCCAGTAGGAAGTCTATATGCAAATTGGGAAATGCCCTCAAAAGAAATAAAGGCATTTCATGTGATTAGTTCTCACTAGTTCTTGAGAGAATTGTTATAAACGTCTGGGCCTGCACTCACCCATCTTCTTTCTGGAATTCTGTTTTAAGATATGATGTTTTTTATCTACGTCTATTCCCAACATCTTGTGTCTGGCCATTGCTGCAGTTGGTGCTGTGCTCTTTGACTTCCACCCCTCAAAACTAGGAACTAAATAACCACATTTTATTTATAAAGATATCTTGCCTCAGATATTTATTATAGCCCTTTAAAACTACCTCCTACAATCATCAGAAGAAAATGGGTACTTCTCTTCTTGCAGCACGTTTCATTCGACAGCATCCGTCTAGATCAACAGTCTCAGGTTGTGTTCATCCATCGCATTGAACAAACCTCTTAGCTTCAGTGAATTGCTATTTTTTCATCTGCAAAATAGAGTTGAATCTATGAGTTTGATTCTGTCTGTATAAATGCCAGCTTAGATTTCTATGCTATTGATTGTATGAGTGAAAATGGGGGATGGCTGCTGACACAATGGTTGGGTTGGCTAATCCTCAACCTGCAAAGGTTCATGTCCCAGCCACTCCACAAGTGTAGACACACGTATGCGCATGCATGTAATCTCATCCACTTCTTTCTGCATTCCCATTACATCCTCAGAACTAGATTGGATTTAATAATAAGTTTGCTTATTATTTGTTTATTATTGTTCATTTCATTATAAATGTATTGACATTTATGAAGCAACTGGTATATTAGAAAATGTTGTGCCCACGTGAGTTAGCATGATAAATCTTACCAAACTTCAGTGACTAGCATCCCATATCTAACAACTCGGAACTGTTTACTCTTAAGCTATCTTTCTGTTTCTGCAAGGTACAACTTAAGAAACAAACAAAAATTTTTAGATTGGAGAGATTTAGACACACTGCTATTCCTCAGCCTTTAATAAGTTCCATACACAGTAGATAGTAAGCACCCAGTTGTGCTAATCTGAATTACTCTGGCACATTGCCACCCAGGCTGATGGAACAGTGTATTCTGAACTACTTTCTGCAAAGCTTCTGATTGACTTTGGTATAAATTATGTCTAATTTGAATCTCAATCAAATAGAAATGTTATATTGAATTGAATGCAATTTGGCTAAGTTCAGTTGTGACAGAGTCTAAGAATATTGATCTAGGGCCCGGCGCGGTGGCGCAAGTGGTTAAGTCCTCGCCTTGCACGCCCGGGATCCCATATGGGCGCCGGTTCTAATCCCGGCAGCCCCGCTTCCCTTCCAGCTCCCTGCCTGTGGCCTGGGAAAGCAGTTGAGGACGGCCCAAAGCTTTGGGACCCTGCACCCGCGTGGGAGACCCGGAAGAGGCTCCTAGCTTCGGATCGGCATAGTATCGGCCCGTTGCGGCTCACTTGGGGAGTGAATCATCGGATGGAAGATCTTCCTCTCTGTCTCTCCTCTCTGTATATCCGCCTTTCCAATAAAAAATAATAAAAATAAATCTTTAAAAAAAAAAAAGAATATTGATCTAAGTACCAAGTAATTGTTAAGGTAGACCTCAGTTGTTTGTGATCGGGATAGGTGTTTGGCAATAGGTTAAGCTATTGCCCACAGGGTCTGCATCTCATATAAATGCCAGCATCAGTCACAATTTCTTCCCTTCAGATCCAGGTCTGTATTCAGAGTCTAGGAAACCAGTGGAAGACATCCCAAGCGTTGGGTCTTGGTCTTCCATGAGGGAGACCAGATGAAGTTCCAGGCATCTGAATGCATCTGGCCCATCCCTGGCCATTGTTGTCAATCGGGGAACGACCGACAGATGCAAGAATTCCATCTCTCCCTACTCCTGTAACTTTAGATAAGTAAATAAGTAAGTATTCTTACAAATAAGTACAAATTATTAATGGCTTGATATATTTAGATAATATAATATATATTTGATTTTTTCTAAAATGCATATATTTTGAGCTAAAACAGAAAAAAGAACACAAGGGAAGAATGAAATACTCAAAAAGAAAATGAACTGCTTCAATGATACCCTTCAAAATCTACATTTGTTTCTAAAACCTAAATGATAGAATGTTATGATTCTTGAGCTCGGCAGCAAAACATCAACAAGTCAATTGAATCTTGCTTTCTCATTCTATGCTCCGGGCCCTGCAGGACAACTGTTACAAACAGGGGCACCAAGAAGCTGAGATTCTGGGCATGGCACTGCCCCCGGGGTTTCATCCCTACAGTCTAGGAAGTACCAAAAACTAAGAGAGACCCCGTCTTGTGGAAGGGAAAGCGACCCGTTTGATTCTCTCGAATTAGTGCACCTAGGGTAGAAAAATCTTTTAAAAAGTTATTTTTTTTAAGATTTACTTTTATTGGTCAGTCAAGTTATACAGAGAGGAGGAGAGACAGAGAGGAAGATCTATCCTATGATTCACTCCCGAAGCAGCCCCAAGGGCTGGAGCTGAGCCAATCTGAAGCCAAGAGCCCAGAGCCTCTTCTGGGTCTCCAACACAGATGTAGGGTCCCAACACTGTGGGCTGTCCTAGACTGCTTTCCTAGTCCACAAACAGGGAGCTGGATGGGAAGGAGGGTTGCTGGGATTAGGACTGGCAGCCATATGGGATCCTGGTGTGTGTGAGGCAAGGACTTTAACCACTAGGCTATCGCGCCAGGCCCAATATATATATATATATATGTATATATTTTAAGATTCATTTATTTTTATTAAAAAGTAAAGTCAGATATACAGAGAGGAGGAGAGATAGAGAGGAGGATCTTCCATCTGATGATTCACTCCCCAAGTGAGCGCATGGGCCAGTGCTGCGCCGATCTGAAGCCAGGAGCCAGGAACTTTCTTCCAAGTCTCCCACACGGGTACAGGGTCCCAAAGCATTGGGTCATTCTGGACTGCTTTCCCAGACCACAAGCAGGAAGCTTGATGGGAAGTGGAGCTGCCAGGATTAGAATTGGTGCCCATTTGGGGTCCTGGCACATTCAAGGTGAGGACCTTAGCCACTAGGCTACACTGCCGGGAGCAATATGTTGTTTTAAAACTTATATTTTTCATTATGTATTTCTTTCTCTTTAATGATTAAAAATTACAATATTTATGGTGCACAGTACCAATGGTTTGATATATGACCTTATTGGAGGATGGCTGAATTCAACTCTGACGGAAGCTTTGCCTTACATGTTTTTCTTGTGGTGAGAAAACTATCAACTGATTTTACAATGATAAATCATGCAATCTGTTCTTATTTATTCAGTCTAAGGGAAACATAAGAGAAGGAATATAAACATGAAAGTCAAAACATAGTAGCTTCTCATGTATCTAAAATTTAGCTCTTGAAAGACACAAAGCACCTGCTAGTTGACTCAAGTGCAAAACAGATGTGAGTAGGTAAAAACTTAAAAGAAATTAAGGTACTGGATGTACTGACACTCAAGAAATTAGTGTGTGACAGAGGCAGAAGTTGCATTTAGTGGCATCATTGTGTCACTGCTTCAACCTGCAACATTTACATTTGTTGCAAAGATGGTGATGATACATTTGGGAATGGTCTCAGACGCTCATGTAGACATGCTGAGATGGAAATTTGATTTAAAAATGTGCAAGTCCAAGAAAGGGATCAGCAGAGGCTGTGTATTCGGGGTTTTCAGCTTTTGTTTGGTATTTATGCTCCTGGTTGAGAAAGTCACTAGGAGACTGTACACAGATGGGATGGTTAATTTGACGTGCCAACGTGACCAGATAAAGGAATAACTAGAAGCAAGGATCAGGACAAATGTTTTTGGGGTGTATCTGTGAGGGTGCTTCCAAACCCAATACGACCTTGGGAAAGACGAAGTGCACTGGGGGGGTCTTGAGACCAAGAGCAAACAGACCCTGAATGCGACTGCACTCAGAGCTCTGGGCACTAGCGACAGTCAGCATCTGACATGTACACATTTTACGTGATATAATATCTCATCTAAAAAAAAGATAAGCACTGCAAAGACAATAGTTTTTTTTTCCCTCTTTGGATATCGTAATAGCTGGATACTATATAACTGTTAATATATTCTGTTTTAAAAAATGATTTATTTAGGAGGAGAGACAGAAAGGAAGACCTTCCATCCAATGATTCACTCCCCAAATGACCACAATGACCGGTGCTACGCCGATCCGAAGCCAGGAGTCAGCAACTTTTGGTTTTTCTTTTGCTTGCTTAAAGACTTGTGAGATGATTTATTTATTTCTCAAAATTCATTTTATTGTGATATTCATCTAATCTAAACATAATTTCACAGTTGACTTAGAGTTCAAATAACAGAGTTGTTTATGTAAGAGCTTCTGTGAATATATTTTATTTTATCAGCTCAGTCACCTATATGCCTCTTTCTTGCACAATGCAAACAGAAAGAAAAGTAACTGACAGAATAAAGATGGGAAAGGATTTCAGTAAGATTTAAGCATAGATTTATGACTTTCATTTGCAGAGACCCGAAAGGTAAAAGAACCATGAAATACCTTGCTTCAAAATTCCCTTGCTAAGCAGTAGATATATTCTGAACATCCATTAAAACATAATAGAGACAAAATCACTGGCTCCCACAGAGGGCTTGCTTACTGATTGCCTACCGGAAATCCATTAAAATGGTTTTACCATTTCCAATAACAGCATATGCCGTGCCACAACTTCTGCCTCCAAGAGATGCTCCAATGCAGAAAAGATCAAGGCCAACATATTCGAACAGTGTCTTGGTTTCAAACAGTTCACCAAATAAATGTGTTGCATAGTGAAGGTAATAACCTACATGTTTACTAAAGCAAAATTATTTTTTTCGTCTGTTGGGTCATAGGATAATGGTCTGTTGTATCTTTTTAAAACATTTATTAGCTTTGTACGTATTTAGCAGGCAGAGTGATAGGGAGAGACAGAGTAAGCAGGGACAGATAGAAATCTTCCGTTCTTTGCTTCATTCCCCAAATGACTGCAGAGAGCGGAACTGGGCCAGGCAAAAGTCGGAAGGCAAGAGCTTCTTCTGGTTCTCCTATTTGATGATGGGGGCCAAGACTGCAGTATCTTAATATAAGAAACATAAGATTTTGTTATGTAATTCATTAATCAAAAAAAGTGCAATAAAATTGTAAACGTAAAGAAAAAAAATGTGGCTTTAGCACTAAGAAAGAAATATCTTGCATTGGAGCTGACAAACACAGAGAAGTCTCTGTCCTTTGAATTTCATTTCCTAAACCCTAGAGGAAGAGAGATGTTTACAGGAACAAGTGTAGCCAGCCAGTGAGTCTCAAAAATCCCAGTGAGGCACATTCACGCTGGAAGACGTTAACATCTGATTGCGGCTGTCAGGGAGTGCTGCTCTGCAGAATCAGACTGAATAACAGAAAAATAGGACTCCCAGGGGGGCTCGTTTTTCTCAATTTCTTTAGTTTCCTCTGTGGGAGAATATGATGTGAACAGACATCTTGTGTTACTAGAGCAACTCTGAATTTTGAAATTCATCTCATGCTTCATGTCATTCATTATACAATACATTATGTTCCATATCTCAGCATCTTCCATATTTTTTCAGCTCTCTGAGGATTTCTTTTTTTTTATCTTTCCTCTGGCTTTAAGTCCGAGTACATAGTAGTATTTGCCAAGTACATTCTTCAACTTTCCCTAACTTTTCTTTATAGCTAATGTTCTCTTGTTCTCTCATCTCCTTAATGATTCCTGTTTCTGTGAAATCACCGATTGGACTGATCTCTCATCTTTTTGACATAATAGAAGCACCCCACTGGAAACCATTTCATTTTCAGCCACAATGCAGGGTTCTCCAGGGCATCTCTCGTTTGCATGAGATGCGACCGCACATGTCTGGACCTTGAGGTCTACACAATTTGCATTAATACGTGATGTTGAAAATAGTCATGAGGCCCTGATACCTCATGTTAGTGATTGGCACCGTTCCCACCCATCTGCTTCAATCCGACTCACTCCTTCTTCCTCCCACAGAATTCCTCTGCTCTTCTCACAGATTTGGTTAGGAGTTAACCTTTTCTGTGACTTGGACAGAAACTTTCTCTTCCACTATCTTCATTTTTGAAATTTTCTACTATTCAAACTGACCTCCATAATAATTCATAAACACCCAGACTTTTTCCAATATTTCTCTATAAAAACGTTGTGGTTGTATTTTCAGAAAAAAGTCTGGAAAGTCCTGTATAACATTTATCATATTACACTCCAAATTCCTGCCTTTGTTATTCCTCATGGGTTCATGGGTTTTTTTTTTTTTTTGGTAGGAGGACACAACTACTTAAATATCAGAAAAGAAATGAACTCCCTCATGTCGTTCCTGCCCTTCCTCTTCGTTCATTCTGCCTGGCCTTTGCTTTCCTCAGCTGTATTCTCACTTCGAAAATCTACTCATTATCTAAATCCTAACACAATGATACTCAGAAAATTCTCCAGGCTTCTCAGAGATTCACACACGTCCTATTAGGTAGCCTCTGCATGCTGTGCAGAAAGTCAGTCAACGTGAAACAGAAAACTTGATTCCATCACATGCTCTTAAAAATATTATAAGCATTCTGCTCTCAAAAAGAAAAAAAAATATATGCAGTAAGGGATTTATAATTAAGAGATAGAAACTTGGGATAATTTTAAAGGACCTTGTGTTTCAAAGGTCTCTTCTCAAAATAGGAACAGAACTTATCAAATTTATAATACAAATAAAACATTTTCAGTGTATTGTCATGCTAGCTTTTGGTTTAGCATTAGTGTGGATTCCCCACTGCATACTGGCATTTCAGTGACAGTGTCTGCAGCTACGGAACAGGAGCTCCTATATGAGACAATTACTGTGTGCTAATAATTAATGCTGTTTGTTGTTCAGATGTTTTAAAGGCTTGACCATTTTCAACAAACCCAAAGGGAATATTATTGTCAGAGCAAAAGTTATGAAATCCAGGAAAGGATTGAGCATATAGTGCAGGGCTGAAGCACTGCTTTGGATGCCCAAACCCGTATCAAGTGCCTGCTTGCCGGCCACTCTGCTTCGGCCCCTTGTCCTTCTGCGCACACCCCAGGAGGCAGCCGTAAAGCCTCTGGTCCTTGGGTTCCCTCACGCACCTGGGAGGTGAGTCCCAGGCTCTTGCTCGGAGCCTGAGTCAACTCTTACTGTTCGGAACATTTGGTTAATAAACCAAATGATAAACAGCAACAAAAGCAAAAGAAAACAAATCTCTCTGTCTTGCCTTATGTCTCTCTCTCCCCCCCTCTCTCTCTCATTGTCATTCAAGTATATATGTAAACAAACACATTGATTTTGATTTAAAAGAAAAAAATAACTGTTTTACAGGACATCTTCTGTTAGGTCCCTGAAAGGTTAAGCTCAGCAGAGTTTTTAGGTCAGTGGTACACACCCTTACAGGGCTGTTGCCCTCACTTCACCATCCAGGCCCGGCCAGCCCGTACATCTATGAGATTTCACATCAAAGAAGCATTACTGAATTTTATTTTTAAGTTCACCTCTATAACATGTTCTCACTGCTGAAAATTAAAATAACGCATGGAAGTGTCCTATTTGATATTCAGTTTTTTGAAAGACATTAACATACAGTAAAAATGATCAGTATTTTCTTTATATTCCTTACCAAAATTTACTTTTCTTTTTTTTTTTTTTTTTTAAAGATTTATTTTTATTATTTTTTGATTGGAAAGGCGGATATACAGAGAGGAGAGACAGAGAGGAAGATCTTCCGTCCGATGATTCACTCCCCAAGTGAGCGCAACGGGCCGATACTTTGCCGATCCGAAGCCAGGAGCCTCTTCGGGGTCTCCCACGCGGGTGCAGGTTCCCAAAGCCTTGGGCCGTCCTCGACTGCTTTCCCAGGCCACAGGCAGGGAGCTGGAAGGGAAGCGGGGCTGCCGGGATTAGAACCGGCGCCCATATGGGATCCCGGGCGTGCTAGGCGAGGACCTTAACCACTTGCGCCACCGCGCCGGGCCCCAAAATTTACTTTTCTTCAAGTGCTTGATGCCTGAGATATTTTCTAACTCTTGATACTATTTTCTATGACAACATAAAATAGAACTGATGTATATTAAAGTCACTCAAATACATCTAAACTAAACAGATTCTGAATAGATTACTGGCATTATATGGAACAGGGAGGAAGTGCAAGGAGAAAAATGCAAAATCAGGCTTATATCATAAGTCAACAAACACATCACTATGCAGTGTATCCTAGTGTGTAATTTTCTCAATCTGCTTCATCAAATTACCAGCAAGATAGAGTGAATATAATCCCAAGAATCACATCTGTGCCTAAATTAACTCTGTGTCATAGCCATTGTAGCATTCTAAGAAGAATAACATATGATACAATAAAAAGAATTAAGCTGCATTTGAAAGGGTCATTTCTTGACTCACTTTCCATATATCCTGATTAACATCAGGATATCAGGTATCAGTTCTAACAGCTTCTTCTTCTAGGAAGGTGGGCAGTCTTTGGCCTCTACTCTGGCTGTGCAAGATATCTCTGGTCTCTGAAGGATCTTCTTACTTCACTCCTCATCTTGAGAGGGACTTCCTTGTTAATGCTCTGGGTCAACTGGATGACCCAGAGTGAGCACTGTCACTTCCTGAGATTTTCTTCCTGGGTCATCTGTCAGTTCTCACCATGCAGCAAAGTTGGGTTCAGCTTGTACACTGTGACCCTTGCAAATCTGGTCTCCGCTGCTGGATCTGCATTTCAGTGGACTGTGTTCTAGATCCTTGAGTCACTGCTCAGTTGCATGGATTGGGACAAGGAAGGGGGAACTGCATAGCTAAGAAAGAACATGAAACGAGTCAACAAGGAACATTAGAAAAACACAACTTATTGTATCACCATTTGAATACTACAGATAATAGTATGGAGTCAGGTACATGAATTCCAGTCACAAGTCTGTACTTACTATCTGTGACACTGACCAAACTAACTGTACTTAATTGCCTTGGTTCGCTTCATCGCCCATATGACTACACGTTTTTCTCATTTTGCACAGACTGGGTGAGGATGAGCACGTGGTAACCGGGGCTGGAGATCACTGCAGATGCCTGAGACTGGCTCAAGTGTAAAGATTTGTTATGGATTGCATGCCTGACCAACTCTCATCCTCCTCCCTCTCTCCACCTTCCCTCTCCTGGTGTTTTGGATGTTAGGCTAATGGAATCACTCTCTTCCCTGACCCATGGGCTGACAACACGTCACTACAGCTTCCTTCCTGTTCCTACCCTTCATCAGTTCAACCCTTGCCGCTTCTCATTAGATGCACAGAGCATCTGCTCTCTTTCTTTCTCTCTAGTGTTGCAGCCAAAGGTTTGCATGTCTCGTTATTCCCTGTCAGGCTGTTAGCTGGTCTTTCTGGCACTACTTTATCTTCTTATCCATTGTTCAAAACAGCTGAATTTGCTCTAAGTTCATATTTTTAGCAGACAACATATTCAACCTTCAGGGTAGTGTTCAAAGTCCTCCCCAGCTTCACCATCACTGCCTATGTGTGTTAGTGGGATGTTGTAGTTCATCATCTCATCATCATGAGTGCTCTGCCTTTCTATGGCTTATGAAAATACTATGTTCTCTTATTTTTGTTTTTCAAATCCATCTCATGATTTGAGCTTTCTATTCCTAATGATCTCTCTCTTCTCCCATCCCCCTCCTTTCCACATTCCTTCTTCTTTTCTAACTACTTTATCTTTATTCATCACCATGGGTGTTAAAAATTGCTCCAAGAATCAGCAGCTTAAATAGAATTTATTATATCACATGATATTTGAAAGTCAAGAAATTGAGTGGCAGCTTATCTAGAGCACTGTACTTCAAGGTCTCTCTTGGTGCAATCAGTTGGGGCTGGAGTGGTGGATCAACAAGCTAATCTTCCATCTCCAAGTACCAGCATCCCATATGGGTGCTGGTTCATGTCCTGGCTACTCCACTTCCCGTTCAGCTTCCTACTTATGGCCTGGGAAAGTAATAGAGACTGACCAAAGTGCCTAAGGGCCCTTCACCCACATGGGAGACCCTGAAGAAGCTCCTGGCTTTGGATCACCTCAAGTCTGAATGTTGTGGCCATTTAGACAGTGAGTCAGCAGATGGAAGACACATCTCCCCGCTTCCTTCTCTTTGTAAATCTGCCTTTCAAATAACAAGAAGTAAAGCATTTAAAAAGAATTTAATGTCACAAGACCAGTGGATATTAGTTAAAATCGCCATGGGCCTCTCTCAGGGAGCTATGCATTGTTACAGCTTTCCCAGGACAATCAATGCATGGGAAAGTGCAGCAAGCATGATACAGAAAAGAGCAACACGAGGCATTTAATAAAGGAGACATGATCGTTTAAGATGTTAGAGGCTACTATCATATAGAATAATTTCAAAATTTCATTTTTCAAAAGAGCAAATCCTAATGACTAACAGATATGAAAAATGCTCAGACTCCCAAGCTATTAGGGAAATGCAGATAAGAACCATACTGAGGTTCCACTTAACTCTAGTGAGAATGTCCTACGATGAGCAAGATACTAACACCTGCTGGAGTGGAGGTGGGGAGTCTATGTGCGAGTATATGCTAGCTTAGCCACTAAAAAAATCTATATGGAGACTGCTCAGACAACTGAAAATTAATCCACTGTACACATGACCCAGCTCTCACTTTTGGGCATACATCCAAATGAAGTGAGAAATGCGAAAAAAGTGAATGTGAAAAAGCGAACTTCAGCCTATATTTAGAGCAGCACAACCCATGATATGGAAGACATGGAAACACCCCAGACAGCTGTGGTGCACCTATGAAATACTACACTACCATTAAAGAATAAAATCCTACCATTTGCAACAAAGTGTTCCTAACTGGAGGCCATTATGCTTGCTGAAATAAACCAATCCCAAAATAACAAATATCCTATGTTCTTTCTGATATAAGGCACCATTAATGAAAAATACAAAATAAATAGGTATATAGGTGAATGAGTACATACGTATATTCTCATAGATGAACTGTTTCAAGGGAGACTAACATATCAGAAAGTTAGGATATGTCACAGTAGGCATCTCCATTCCTGAAGAAAAGGTGGACCCCAGTGAAACAGTTAAATATACCTGGACAATATGATGCTAGGTTTTCTAGCATTATTTATACCTATATCGTCTATAGCTACAATTTCCAGATGTACTTCAGTAGCAGAATATTAAACTAGCAAGTGTTACTAAAGGACTCTGCTATGGGAATAATATGGAGGAAATGGTGAGAGAAAAAAATGAGGAGGGAGAAGGCGGAGGCAAAATGTTAACACCTATAACTACAAATATGGATTATGGAGTGAATTTAAAATAATTTTTAAAATAGCCACTGAGTGACGAGGTATCTTAACTACAAAGGGCAAATGCCTACTCTGGCATTTTATTTTGTGATTATCATATCATCTGATGCTGTATACTAAGCTATGTCTTAATAGCTGCGAAGCAATGTCGTTTTATTCACTGAATTTACAAAATATTTTTGGTGAGTAAACGTCTATTATTTGTTATATTTATCTATCATTATATTGCAAAAAAAAGAGGACAGGGCGTCTTTTACTAAGATGATCACTATGAAATATGCAGGCTTCTTTTATGAAAAGAATGACATGTTACATGACAGGAAAACGTACTAACTTTTGTGTCAGTGGACTTTCATTCCACCTGTAGGATGAACCTTTGTTCTTAGCAACTGTCATTTCTAATATAATTTGGAAGATGTAACAATGTGTTCTACACTAATGATACATGTATTGCAGCTAGTACTCTGTGAGACAGGGATTATATATGTTCACCAACTGAGATGTTCTAAGTTGAGGAGGTTGGTGTCCCTCCTTTTCTTCTTCATATTTAAATCTTATTAATAACCTCCAAACTACAGGACATGTTCCTTCATAATAGATATCAGCTATTCTATTTAGGGTGTAGATCTCATCTGAAACCTAGAATTAGGACAATGGAGGGTAAAATATTTTCAAAATGATGATTAATAAGTGCTTCTCCTTTCATTCAGGGAGAGTTTCTACTCATTGAGATTACCAATTTTCCCAAAGACTAGAAGTGACGTGGGAGGGTGTGCAAAGAAATGAAGAGCTGACATTTGAAAGGCCCATGCAGCCATCGCTGCACTGGTTCTGCTGGCACAGTGTTATTTGCTGAATTCCCAGCCGACCCACATGAGCTCATGATTAAAAACATCTTCTGTCATTGTGGGCATGGACCATGAAGGGAGTCCAGCATCTTATTGTCCAGATAAATTCAACAGTTTCATTGGGAGACCGTCCTTGATCTGAAAGCAGAGCTGGCAGAATATCATCCCCTCCAATGAAAAGTCACAACACAAATTCAACAGCAGGAAGAAACATGGAAATTTACAACATCATGAACTCAATCGACACGGCACTGAGTGACCAATGTGTTAGAAAATGCAAGTTCTTAACCACAGCCTGTAGCTACATCTTTAACATCTCAATTTTAGTTTATACATAACCAACTGCTATAAACCTTAAAATGATCATAGGTTACTATTCAGATGTCTTGAATTATGACTGGTTATGTGCTGTACTGCTGTAATAAAATGGAGGAAGTCAATATGGGGGGGTGGGTGGGAAGGGGTTAGAGGAATCCCAGAGCCCATGGAACTGTGTCATAAAATGAAATAAGAAAAATCTTCTAAAAAATTAAGTTCACTTTCTATCAGTTGAAGGAAGGAAAAGGAAGATTATCTACAATCCTGTTAAAGGAGTATATTTTAAGTACTTTGAAGTGACCTTTCCAATTAGTAAAACATAAACTAGAGGAAAATCTGGTTTATTTTTTGGTTCTTACCCATCATCTCCCCATCCCACAACAGAAGCCCACTTCTAAAATCATCCTTTTACATGAACGTATGGAAGATTCTAATATTCATTCACCATTGAATAGCAGCGTGGGGTAAAATCTGGAATGTTAAGAAAGATTATCCCAACACTATGCAAGAACTCATTCCATTTTTGTTCTCATCAGCTTACAGAATTAGAATTCTCCCTAGGTTCAAAGAAGAGAAACTAGACCGAGTTTTGCAAATGAAATGTTCTCTTCTGAAATTGCAAATTCAAATTCATAATATTCTTTAGGTCTTGCATTTATAGTGAATGTTTACAGATTCAAAAAACACACAACTGCACATATTGGGTTCATTTCCTAGGTAGTTATTGTTTATTACTCATTTTCCAGTTACAGAAAATCACACTCCTTTATGTGGCACCAGAGAGTAGACAGCTCTGTTTACTTCCACTTCACTAAAATGTGATGTAGTCAGCATCTCAACTTACAATGTGATGTTTGTGCTGTGTTTAGTGTGGAGGACAGACAGTAACATCTTCCTACAAACTCCAGTCACTCAAGGAAGAGGCTCAGGATTCAGTGCATCTCGTCATTAACCATTCTGAACAGGTGCTCTTAAGATGAGCCAACTCCTTGAGAAATTTTGAAGTCATGTCTTTTCAAAGTAATAGGTTCACTCTTCATCAACTGAAGGAAGGAAAAGAAGAGTGATCTGTCATCTTGCTAAAGGTGTATATTTTAAATACTCTGAAAAATCACTGCTAATTAGTAAAACATATTTTAGAGAAAAATCTTATTCTTTGCTTCTTAGCTACTATGATCTATAGTCATATTTGTGTGTATGTGTATATACCCATATATAATTGATACTAAACTAGAAATAAAACAAACAAAAAGGATTTAAAAGTTGAATTATCTTGGAGAAAATATGACCCTCCTAGAAGATGACCTTAATATCAAATGGCAAGCCTTTGACTCCACATAAATTGCTGCACTCATTAAAACGTTAAAAGTAGGTACACCATTAAGATGAAAGCCAAGTTTCTCTTCATTACTAACACCCTCCTGTTGGGTGCTACTGAGAGTTTAGAAACTTATCTTTCATGCAATGCATTTGATATTTTCAAATTAAGTTACCTTCTTTGAGCAAGCTAGGTATAAATCAGTTTTCTTAAAATTAATGCTCTTCCGCACAGTTCAAATATAAGCTGCAATGGATTCTTCAAGTGTTACCTGATATTTTCACATATTGTCCTTTTTTTGCCTCTTTTTGCTATAAAGGACATCACTGGATTTATACTTAAAGCAATTTGAAACGAACTTGGTTTGCCAGTATAACTTGAACAAGACAGGTAGAATATATTACACATCTTTGGGAAAGTTTTGTGGCCTTTAGTGTGAATTTTTTATGATGGTATTCCTGTTTTTGTTATGGGGAAAGATTCTTCAGAGTGTATTGCATATAGAAAGGACTGTCTTCATGAGTGTAACTGTAGGGGCAATATAGTGGTGGGAACTCTGCACTGGGAATCTTGGTCTCTTCTCACCTGTGGCTATGAGAAGCTCCCCAGCCTCAATATTTAAATTCACATAGTAGATCAGCTCAGCATATGTTTGCTGCATTAATATTTGGGACATGAGACTTACATGATGAGACTATTCATCTCCTTCCAACTATGACATCACAAAAAGCTGGTTTTTGTAAGAGATTTATATATTTTTATTGGAAAGTTCAATATACAAAGAGTGAAGACAGAGAGGAAGATCTGTCTGATGAATCACTCTCTAGTGACCTCAACAGCTGGAGCTGCACCAATCCGAAGCCAGGAGCCTGAAGTTTCTCTTGGGTCCCAAGGCTTTGGGCCATCCTCGACTGCTTTCTAAGACCACAAGCATGGAGTTGGATGGGAAGCAGAGCAATCGGGATTAGAACTGGCTCCCATATGGGATCCTGATTCATTCAAGGATAGGCTACTGTGCTGGGCCGAGAAAGCCCTCAAATCTAATCATTTAATATTACATGTTAAATTCCAGTACCTATCTAGTGGGAATTAGCTGTCCTCCAAACATTAACATACATGCACTGATTATCAACAAAGAATAATCCAAATTGTAAATCATCTAGTATACTTAAATTTATTTAATATAATCATCTTTGTCACAGTTCTTGAAGTTGGGAAGTTAGAATCAAGGTGCTAGCCGATTTTGCCATGTAAAGCTTTGCTTTCTGTTGAATAGACAAGACCTCGGACTACAACCTCCCTTGGGGGGGAAGGGCAGGCATGCTTTGTGTTTCTTATAAAGGCACTGATCTCATTCAGACTCTGTCTTCTATTCCTAAGCATTCTCCAAAGCCCTTTGCTCATCATACCTGATATTAGGGTGAGTGGTGGGGAAACGCAAATATTAAAGGGTTAGCAACCATCAGGAGTAAAGAGAATTAAGTACTCGTTCAATTGAGTGACTTCTCAAAATTAAAACTTCCTTGAAAATAGGAACTGATTTCATAATATATTTCCTATGAAAAATTGTTTGAATTTTATTTGAACAGTAAAATTATATGTAGAGAGGAGAGATAGAGAGAGAATATTCTATCCAGTGGTTTATTCCCCAAAAGTTACAATGGTAGGAGCTGGACCTGTCTGCAGCCAGAAACCAGGAACTTCTTCCAGGTGTCCCATGTGGGTTCAAGTGCCCAAGGACTTGGACTTGGCCTAGCCTTCTCTACCTTCCAGGCCATTAGCAGGGAGCTGGATTGGAAGTGGAGGCTCCTCGACTTGAACTGATGTTCATAGGGGATGCTGGCACCACAGACAGAGGCTTAGTTTGCTATGCCAAGGATCCAGCCCCTACTATTACATTAAATATGTGAGTATAGTAGATACATCTGAGATGGCAGAGAGCTTAGTGGCTAAAATCCTTATTTTGCATGCACTGGGATCCCATATGGGTGCCAGTTCTTGTCCCAGCTGTCCTAATTCCCATTCAGTTTCCTGCTTATGGTCTGGGAAAGCAGTAGAGGATGGCACAAAGTCTTGGGGTCCCATACCTGCATGGGTGACTTAGAGGAAGCTCCTTGCTCCTGGCTTCAGATCAGTTGAGCTCTGGCCATATTAGCCACTTAGGGAGTAAACCAGCAGAATGAGAATCTTTCTTTTTTATCTGCTTCTCTCTGTGTATCTGCCTTTCCACTAAAAATACGTAACTCTTTAAATACATGTATATATATATATATATATAAATGTGTATTTTGTGTATATATATGTGCAATGGCATCTTGTATTAATGACTGTAAGATAGCTACTCTAATTAGCACCACACTAAATAAAGGTTTATTTGAAATGAATTTTCTAAAATCTGCTTCTACTACCTTAATATGCTCTTTGTGTTCATTGTGCTGCTGGGACCTTAATTGTTATTCAATAATAAAATAATTACCAGGATTCCCATGAAATTTACTCTGAAAATTCCTAAGTTGTCCACCAGCAGGTATTCCATTTCTTCCACCCACTATGCAGTGTGTGTTTAGTCCTGGTTCAAGGAAAATCAAATATAATCAACAGAAAATATAAAAATGAGTATAAAGCAAAAATTCAGTCTCAGGAACAAAACCTGAAATATTAATAACATTAGTTAATGAGCTTGATTTAATTTCACTATAACTTTCATGGTGTTCAGGATACAGTCCCATTATATTCAACTTCAGTACAATGAATGGAATGAGAAACCATGAGGATATATATTCATATATATATGTGTGTATACATATCATTTATGTGTGTATCATATATATGTATATTATATATGATTTGAAGTTCAAAAGATACAAAAACAAGTCGATTGAAGATGCAAGAGGAAAATTGCTTACGTATTATAAGAATTATCTAATCTTCCTTAAATGAAATAATATCATCAAAGCAAACTATTAAATAAAATTTAAACAGCAACACAGCTGTAGTAAGTGCCCAAGAGAATAGCAGAGAAACAGTGGGGAAGGAAAAATGCGAAGACATTGTGGTTTTAAAGTTTTTGAACTGTAGTCACAAATTTAATAATTTGAAAAAATTATATAATTCCAAGAAAGTAAATGTGAGGAAATTTGCATCTGGCCTCATAACGAAAGGGTGTAAAATCACAGAGCCAGAATCTGGAAGAGAACCAAAGGAAAATGACCCATCACATATGCAAGAATTATAATCCAAACAATTACAGAGTTCTTAACAAATTTTGTAACTTAGCAGTAATAATGATAATTGAAAAGAAAATGGGATGAAGTGAATGAAATACAGAAGAAATGGTCATGATTTGACAAAAACCCTGAAAATTATACAATTTATAGAACCAAGGGGGAAAGTAATCAAACAAAATTAATAAGTCCATGATTTTAGGGTCAATTAAAATTTGTTTTGCAAAATGCAAATACAGCCCCAGAAAGAGAGTAGTGTAAAGAATATAGGATTCCTGCCCAGGAAGCTGGGACGGGGGCAGCTGGGAGTCCTAGGGGCCTGTGGATGTGGGCTTGCGGGTAGGAGGTTGAGGACATAGCACCAACGGGAATATGGGGACCTGGGAGCTCACCTCTAGGCAGGTGGAGCCCACCTGGGGATATTCCCATGAGCTTGGTCCTGGGTGAGGATATGGGAGGGCAGAACCCCAGGTCAGCATTCTGTCCTGGTGTGCTGATGGATCAGGTCTGGGGAACCTCAGTGGACCTGGATCTTTGATGTGTGAAGGGATAAGGCACCAGGCCAACCCATGTGTCAGGAGCCTAGGACTCTGGTGGGTAGGGAGAGCTTAGGATCAGCACACAACCTGCGGGGCTTCCAAAGGCTGGTCTGAAGAAGCCATGCACTCCTGGACACAAGAATTGTGGATTGGATAGGGAAAGAAGCAAGGGGATTTGGGGTAGGGAGGACCACTATGGGAGTATATTACAGATAAAGAAAGACTCCTGAGAGATTCCCAATGACAAGGCTACTGTACTTGTAGGTAAGGGAGGGAACTGAAACTTGGTGTTTTGGAGGGGAGACTGGAAGACCTTTATGAGTCAGACCGATGGACCAGCCCACATGGGAGACCTGAGCTGGGCTTATTAGAATGGATCATTGATGACCACCTCATGCTGCCCACATGAAAGCTAGGGCTGGGGGCCTGCCTGGCAAGGGCATATCCTAGCACCTGACAGTGAGTGTTGGAACATGGGACAGGTCACATTATTCTGAGCCATGACACTACCAGCATGCAAAAGAACCAGGTCCAGGGGTAGATTCTTTGGAGGATATGTGGGCCTAACCTTGTGGAATTACAAGTCCCATTGGTTGGCTTGAGAATTGGGGTGGTGATGGGCTGAGCTGGGCAAGACCATAAAATCCTCCGACACTCACAGGTACTGAGGCTGGAAACACTCTGGGTAGCTTAAGGCTGCAGCACCTGCATGGGCAGCCTCAAAAAGGATTTGGGGCAGGCTGGGCCACAACATCCACCAGCTCATACAAAGGTTGGGACAGAGGGCTCAGGCTATGTCAGATAAGGGCCTAGCACCTCCTGGCATGTGTGAGATCTGAGTGTGGGAGTGGGCCTAATTGGGGAACTTGGGAAACCCCCTAGTGTGGCACAGTTCCTGCTGGTGAGCATGTGGTCTGGGCCTGAGTTTTGGGCAGGCTGGGCAAGGTAGCTCCATTTGTTGGCAATAATGTGGGATAGTTTTCCAAGGGGGCAGATAGAGCAGGGCCTGGCAAACCTTAGCCCACTGGTGAGTGCAGAAACCAGGCTGGAGTGCAGTTCATGCCAGGCTAGGCTATCACACCTACTGGTTTACATAAACCAGGGATGGGAGGAGACTGAGCAGGACTAGGTTGCAACACCCACTAGGAAGAGTTGGGAGCTGACCAGGATGCAGCATCTGAAAGCAAAGGCCAAGACAGGTGAGAGGCTATGCCACGTTGGGTAGGGGTAACCACTAGCACATGAGAGAGCTGTGGCTTGGAATAGGCATAGTTAGGAAGCTAAGGGGATGCCCTGGCTGGGTTGTGATTCCCATGACTGAGCATGACGATTGGAATATGGGCTTCAGTTTGGTCTGGACATGGTTGCAGTATTCTTTAGCATGGTGTGGACTGGTTCTAGGATGTGCCTGACTGAGCTTGACTCCAGCATCCCCTGGTGCTCATGAGAACCAGGGTAGGTATAGGATAGGCTGGGCTAGGGCTCTGCCCCTGCAGAGCCAAATGTGAGCTGTGTTGGGGTGTGGACCAGGCGTGGTGGGGCTATAGCATCCAACACAAGAACCAGAAAGGGTGAGGGCTGGTCAGGAAAGGCCACTGTGGCACAGAAGGTAGATTAATTAGGGCTGGCCTATGGACGCACACATGTACACAAAATCTGACATTGGGAGAGATTCTGATGGAGGAGCTTGGGGAATGTCTCTGTTGGGATACAATCACTGCAGAACCAAAATAGTGACCTGCCCAGACCAAGCCAGGATACCTATTGGCATACATTGGCTCAGGTGTTGGGCAAGGTAGGCTGGGCCAGTTCATATCACCTACTGACAAATCCGAGAACCAGGATAGAGTGTGGGTCAGACCAGGTCAGGTTGCAATATTAGCCAGTTCATATTAGGGCTGAGAATGGGGTCTGGATGTGCTGGGCTGGGCTATAACCCCCACTAGGGTGAGCTGAAATTGGGGGTGGGCTGGGCCTGGGCAGGCTACAATGCACACTGGCAAATGTCGATATGAGGCAGGCCATGTCATACTGGACCACACCACTGAACCAGCACATGTGACAGGGTGGGGGCTTGCACCCAAGTAGGGGGACTGAGGGAGACCGCTTATTGGGCCACTACTCTCTCTGGTGAACACGAGGGTTAGGAGCAGGGGAAGATCAGACTGGGCAGGATTACAATACTTCATGGCCTGTATGTGAGCTGGATCAGGGGAAAGCCAGGCTGGATTGACTTCACCTTCTGGTGCATGCATAAGCCAGAGTGGGTGTGGGTGGGTTTGGCTTTGCTATATTATCAACTGGCAGATGCCGGCATGGGGGCAAATTCTGTCAGGCTAAACAGTAGAACCATCTGGATAGTGCAAGATCCAGGAGTGGGAGTGGGCCCATTAGGGAAACAGTGTGTAACTCACTCTTGGGTTGCCACTCTTGCTAGTGAGCATGATAACCAGGACTAGGGGCAGGCATGGTTAGACAGATGTTGACTCCCACTGGCACCAGTATGGACTGGATAGTGGAACTGGTTGGGATGAATTAGGCTTCAATGCCCATTGACTTGTACAAGCATGAATGGGATATGGGACAGACTGGACCAGTCTGCTGTACATACTGGCAAGGGAACCAGGGCAGGAGGCAGGCCTGGACCACCAGACTCAGAACTCCAACCATGGAGAGAATTCCAGTTTCCATGGTCTGAGTATGGAATGCATGTGTTAGAGCTGAGCCTCTGCGATAGCTTAGATGGAGCAGTGGACAGCATATACATGGAAGATATGGCAATCTGTTGGAGCCTGCAGAGGATGCTTGGTATCATAACAGAGGATGGGGGACAGAACAAATTGATCAACTACCCCAACCAAACGTTTGCAGTGAATATCTGTGCAAACAGATTCTAAGGTGAACTATGTCAGCCAGTGAATTATGGAGAGATTTCATCGTGATTGGAGTGGCAGGATCAACAGCAGTTCAGAATTGTTGAACTATCAAAACCACTTGAGTGGAACCCTTGGAGCGTGCCCCACATCGGGGACCCTGGGATGGATGGGAGGGTGGGTGTGGCTTCTCCCCTTTTTAGCCTACTTCCCCCAGAGCTGGAAGGAAAAAAGAGAGTGTGGAAACAATAGTCTCACCCATTTTCCTCTAGCCTTTGGCCCTTCACATCCTAATGTACTATGTAAACATCATCGAAAATAAAATATAGAATATAAGAAATATATTTTAGCAAATAGTAACAAGATCTCCCAATCTGATGAAAACCTTAAGTTACTGATATGATAAATTCAATGACTTGTAATAAAGCTAAACACACCAAAATAAAAAATAAACATAAAAAATAAACATACCCAACAACATCATGGATAAACTCGCATAAGTTAATTATGAAGGGAAAATAATTAAAATCAAAAAAAGAGGATGGTCAACAGTGATGAAGTGAGCAGAAGCAATGGAACATTGCTCAGAGCACCATGGGTGGTTATAAAAACAACCAAAAAAAGTGTTTAATGGTGAGTTCTAAATCCATTCAAACAATTATTCAAAATAATGTTATTTTTAGACTTTTTAAAATGCAGCTAAATAAAATTGCCACCAGCATATCCCCATGTAGCATAAGAGCTAATACTTCTTTTTGAAAAACAAATCAAAATGAAAGGTAAAGTTAAAACTCAGCTATTTCTCTATTTAAAAAAACTAAATGCCTGCATAAAATAATCTCTCTCTAGCCTATGACACTGGATCTTTGCAATATATGTGACACTGCTAGCCCTTGAGAAAAGAGCCTGTTAAATAGAATTACATTGAAAGGTTTTCACACGTATACAGTGGGAAATAGTATAATATTAATTTAAAGCCAACTTGGATGAGTTAAGTATCCTGTGTACTTCATAAAGCAGCCACTTGTACCACAACCTCCAGTTAGTTCTAGGTCTGTGTTCTTATGTTAAATTTCCACCAAGAACTCTGTAGCCCCAGCTCCTGGCTCAACAAACTCTACCACCTGTGATATTGTGTTGAGACTGCACCGTTGTCTCTGCAACCTTTCTTCCACTTCTGGTTGGAGCAGGTCCCAGGATTAGGGAGACACCAGGTGTCCTATATAGCCAGATTGTTGGTGGTGCTGATCTTACCAGAACATGTTGGATGTTAGATCTGGGTGCCACATGGACCTATTTTGACCTGTATGATGCCACAGTCAGTACTATCTTCCTGTGGGACCAGTACAATCCCCTGAACTCAGTGAGTTCTTGCGAGCTCAGCACATACACAGTTCACTGTTGTCCCCTTCAGTCCTAAAACTTTTGCCACACTGTAAGAAGTGGTGCCTGATGTGCCACTACTAGAAATCTTGTTCTGTTGGCCATCAGATTTGCGGGCTACCCAGACCTGTCTTGAGTGGAACCTGGAGAATGCCATGCTGATGCAGTTCACTGAGTCAGAAATGATTTCATTCCCAGCTCAGTGTATGCTCAGTCTTTTCCCTTGCCTTTTCTTAGGCAAAATGGTGCCCAATTCGGCTCTAGAAAAATGACTGGGCTGTGAAATCCACCCTATTCTCGCACTGCCCATCTGGGATCTGCTGTTCGGTCTCTGCTCGTGGTCAAATCAAACGGACCAACAGGACAGACAGTTCCTCATCTGGGTTCCCCTCCCAAGCGCCCAGTGAAATTTCCTTCCCACCTGGTTGCTGGTGGAGTTCTGACTGCTGGTGGAGTTTAGATTGCCATTAGCTGAGTGCTGCTGGAGTATCAGTCACTGAAAAACCACGCTGTGTGTCCACTACTTTCCTGTGTCTGTCAGTCTCCAGGTACCCCTCTGATGTTGTTCTGTCCTTTCCTATTTCCTGGAATGTGTCCTCTCTGCTTCATCCTGATAAATATTCCTCTGTCCATTTATGTGTGTCCTTACCCTATTCCGCCATCTTAATTCTCAGATGATCACCATATAAAAAAAAATTCAAAGGACAATTCAAGTTATTTTCTATGATGATTCATCTTTTACTTGGCATTTATCAACAAATATACAGAGACATATGGTTAATTCCATCATAGAAAAGTTCTTCCAACACTCACTCAACATGGTGCCCTCTGCTGTCATACACAACATTATGGTAGATTCATTTCAGAGAATTTGTGAACTATGTCCACATACATCTTCTAAGTTTGTTGTGCCATTACTTACATTTGATGGTTTCTAGTATAAATCTAAGAATGGTCATGATCAGAGAGGTAGAAGAGACACAACCTGTAGAAAAACGAATCAAACTTAAGTAATTATATGCTAGGCATTGTCTCATTTCTGGTCTAACAGGAACCTAAGATATGGCTTATTAATTTGATCATACAGACAGAAATACATACCAATAAAGTGGGAGAGTCAAGTTCCAAAATCAATCTTTTATGATTGTTGAGCATGAAAAGACCTAGTCATTAAAATCACCTTGGTATTCATAATCCAATTACAAATTATAGCTTCCAATTTTATTAGAAATTATAAGCTCAACATGAGTTATAAATTGTAGAAACTGCATTACCTATTATGGGGAGGGGAGGATTGGAAAGTTACAAGCTAATTTATCATTCTGAAGAAAGCATCAGATTCATTTTTTTGGTATCTCTGCTGATGATTGTGTGGTCTTGTTCATGCTAAGAGACAGAGGGGTTTTTGAAAAGTCAGGCATGCCTATAGCTAGAATGGTCGGTTATCTATATTTGGGAATTCCAATGTCTGTGTTATACGCCTCAATTTCTTTTGAAATGCCACGAGCTGTACCTCAGAGTCTACAAAACCAACTGGATTATTGGTTTATGAAATCCAGAGGTGATAGTTGCAGTTTCTAATGTCAACTTTTCTTTCTGATAATCAGGCTTTGCAATGTGCTGGCATTTCTTGATATCAAATGGATTACTGAAAATGGAAGGCAAATCTCAGGCAGAATTAGAATAGTGGACTCATTTGCATATTTAATTCATTTTTGGACTTTTATAAATTTTAAAGTTGAATTCCCCAATGCCCAACTCCTCTTATTTCAGAAGCAGTGTGGACATGTATAGAACTTACATTCTGATCTGACATAGAAATACGCGATGTTCCATAGAGACTTTTGCCTTCCATCTAATTAACAATCATCTCTAGGCTTCAATTTCCTGAACTGAAAATGAAGATTATATGCCTGTGCACCAACATGACTTTCACATAATCAGAAGCAATGTCTGCCACTTATCAGACATGTAATCACTGCCCAATCATGTATTAACACACGAGTAGTAGACGTTAATGTCTGTCATGTTTTCTTAAATTACTTTCCAGCACTTTCTTATGCTGATATGACTAATGCCAGTCTATTTTTTATCTTCCTTTTTTCTAAACGTGTGTTAAAATAGCTGTATAGAGCTGCTTCCTCTTCCATTTTTGCAAGAAAAGAGTAAAATTTGCATCAAGATACCCAGAAAACTATTTATTTCCCAGACTTATCGTTGTTAAGGCAGAGAAGTATTTTCTCCAAAACACAATTATTGTGGTTTGCACTCTTGAGCTGTTTCTTCTTCCTCAGAGCAGCAGAAATACGGATCAAATATTCTATTTGGTTAGGCTCCAGCACCTCTCACTATGTTACTTTGTAGATTAATGTCATTGCTTATACAACCCAATTCTATGTGTTTTGATTTCTTTACCAGCTCATTTCCAATGTCTATGAAGTTCATGCAGATTAGATTCAGATTTCTTTTCATTTTCTACCTTGCCTAAATGTATCAGTACTTAAAAGCCCAGAAAGAACATCTTTGGTTTTAGGCAGTGCTTTATACATTTGAATATGTTCTAAGTTACTGTCACATGCAAAGTATTCAAATGTGCATATATACGTGAGTGGGTTTACATACAATTTTAGCCATTTTCTAACTTCCAGCTACTGAGAAACAAGTTTCCATAAGTGATTATAAAATTACACTCTATGCCTCTGTTGACTGAAAACTGTTAAAATGCTGTCACAAAGGAATTGGCAAGTAAAGTGACTGCATACATGAGTGACTATTTGTTAATTTAGACCTTAAGCCTCAGAATGTTACTCATGTCAGCGGTGTTTTAAAACACCATTCCTTCCAGAAACCCAGCGTGGAGATATAATTACTGATTGTTACAGATCAGTAACAACCAATTTAGGGAGAAGAGGAGCTGTGGACTCCATAGCAAAACTTTTATAAAGCATTTTTGAGGGAAGTAAACATGATGAGTAATTATGAATTCAAGTTCCAATGGCAAAAAAGCAGAAATGAATAAAAACAAGGAAGATGGACTTTAAACAAATACACCTGACTTAAATGTACACACAGAAAGTGATGCACTTCGGGTCAGAATTAGGAGGCACTGGAGCCATGCTCGTATGCATCCTCCTTGAAGTTGTTTGTATTGCTTAATTGCATAAAGCTCAGAAACTATTTAAGGCTTAGAAATGGCATAGCAGACAAGCTGGGCTTTTCAATTTTCTAAGATCCAGGTGTTTACTTTCTCTGTCTTTCCTTAAATAAGCATGCACTAAATACTTGGGAGCTTTTACAAATTTAGGTGTATGCATCCCATTTCCTGGGTCTTACCTTAAGGTCAATATTTTTTGTCCATATACACTTCAATTTCCTATAAGGTGTCATAAAATTGATCTAAAAATATCCAGCTATCACTTTGTTAAAAAGATCTATCATTTATTTGAAAGTCAGATTTACAGAGTGAGAGGCAAAGATTTTCTATCTGCTGGTTCACATCCCACATGGCTGCAATAGCCAGAACTGGCCTAACTCAGGAGTCGGGAACCTCATTTGGGTTTCCCACAAGGATGACGGGAGTCCAAGGGCTTGGGCCATCCTCCACTGCTTTTCCCAGACCTTTGGTAGGGAACTGAATCACAAGTGCAGAAGTAGACACAAGAAGTGCCCACATGGGATGCCAGCATTGCATGCAGAGACTTAAGCAGCTACACAACCATGCCAATGCCTCAGTCATCATTTTTGTAATATTCAGTATGTTGCTTTCCCAATTAACCTGAAAAGTAAGTAGATAAGGGGTTGTCAAATTATTTGAAACATTTGGAAACTCTAAAATACAATGGTTGTATTATTTGTAAACAGATGCCCAAGTTATGCAGTGATTATTATTCATGTAAATGTAGGCTTTGTGTACAGGAAGATGTTACTATTGGTGGAGATAGTTGATATTAATGGTTTCCTTGTTGGTAGGAGTTCATTGTGTGATGGTTTTTGAAAATCCCTGTAATTTATATTAATTCAACTGATCTATTATTGCATGTATCTAGTTAAGAATGTATACACATTGATTTCTTTTTTTTAAGATTTATTTATTTTTATTGCAAAGTCAGATATACAGAGAGGAAGATCTTTCACCTGTTGATTCACTCCTGAAGTGGGTGCAACAGCTAGAACTGAACCAATCTGAAGCCAGGAGCCAGGAGCCTCTCCCGGGTCTCCCACACGGATACAAGGTCCCAAGGCTTTAGGCCATCCTTAACTGCTTTCCCAGGCCACAAGCAGGGAGCTAGATAGGAAGAAAGTGAGGCTGCTGGGATTAGAACCGGCACCCACACGGGATCCGGCCATTAAATTGTGAGAACTTCAGCCGCTAGGCTACTGTGCTTGGCCCACACACTGACTTCTGTTACTGACTTTACAATTTTAAAACTGACTCCCCATCGCATGAAATTAATTACAAATCTCTAGTTTTCATTTAAATTCATAATCAGTACCCTTGGCAAGTGATCGATTGTGTTAAAACTGTACTGTTAGGATAAAGCCTCTAAAAACAATGAAAGTTGAATCATAGGAAAGTAAAAGTCATTAAATAGTATACATGTCATTTATTGCTACGTGTTAATCTGTGGATGGTACTAATTATGCTAGTCGCATCACAGCAGCTTATTTAGAGCACAAAGTACCCACGTTTCCTGGAAGATTTCTGAACTTCAGGGGTGTAAGTGAACTGCAGAGCCCTGCTCTTCAAGCTGTGGCCACAGGCAAGCAGGCAGGCGAAGCTCATCCCACAATGAATAATCAAAAATCTGCAGTGCCATCCCAATCCAAACCTGCATTTGAGAAAACCTTAAGGTGAGTTACGGCCACCTTAGCAATTAAAGCACACAGTCTACAGTACCTGCCTTTTGTTTTCTTTTAGTTTCAAACCATCAGTTGACCCAAGATTCAAAACCCCACGATCAAATCCAGTTCTGCAAGGAGATTGCAGGTATTCAAAGAAAAGGATCTCAAATACCACCATTTTTCTCCTACACATTGAACACAGGGTAAAAGCATTCAGACCTGTGTTGATGATGGCTGCTTTGGTATTACCTTGCTTTATCTATCAGTGCTTCGCCTTTTAACACTTCCAAAGAATGTGAAGCAGGAATGAGACCTTTGTAAATATAAGCATTGTGCGATGAATTTTGGTAGCGCGTTGCTCAATGGTAGAGCAATGAGTTCCATTGAAGTTTTCTTAGGCATTTTCTGGACACCACATGCTGACGAACTTTTTTCAGCTCTTCTCTTCTGCTTGGAAGAACTTCAAGCATTTCACATAAATTTTTAGTAGCAGAACTAGAGAATACAGGAAGGTGGACATTGTAATCATTTCAGGGATGTCGCGCCCACGTGTCTTACTGCCCAGCAATAAGACGCAGATGCGAGTGAAGTCTTCTGCGGTAAAATTTATTGTGCACAGCAAGATGAGGAGGAAAGAGGCTCCGACCCCGGCAGGCTTTCTGCTCTTATGTGCTGTCTGGCCCCACCTCCGCCGATGATAGGTCGGCGTCATGATTACGCAGGGTTCTGGGCGACTGGATTCGTCAGTCCCAGTGTTTACGTGCCTGCCGCGCCGCAGCTCACTGCTCATGCGCTAGGAGCGCCTGCGCAGTACTGTGAAATCTACGTGACTCTCCACCAAACACCAAGATGTGGCTTCTCTGGCCGGCGCCATTTTGGGTACGGCATGTGGCCAGTACGTACAGAGGCGGCTGGCAACATCTCCCTCCTTCTTATACAATAGAAAAATAAACTGGTATGGGCCTGTCTTAGGTTGTAGACTCAAGGCGCATGATCCGTCATAGGGAGGCTGCGTGGCTTGACGTAGTCCCTGTCTTAGACCGATAATTGTCTGGGTCTATCTTACCCGTCATGGGCTACAACCGCGGTGGTTGTAAAGAGCAATGTCTCGACAAGTTAGTTATAAGATTGACTACCCTCTCGCGTGCAATGGATAAGTCCTGCGAGGTGCAAGGGCTAGTCAGGTGCATCATGCATCATGCTCGAACTCAGTGCAATGCCATAATGACCTGAGGTGCAGGAGCCATGATGTCCATGCTCTTAACTAAGCCTGTTGAAGCATGCTCAACCATACCATGGGGGAGTCACCATTCTGCATGGCTAGTAGGGCTTGATGTATTGCCACACGATCTCGCTGAGCGCGGCGTCTCAGACGACACAGGCAAAAAAGGCATAAGGCACAGCCTGCACACAAGAGCAGAATCAGCACAACCACTCCCACCCATTCCTTAATATGGGAAGTGATGTTCCAAATCCAAGTGGCCAGGGTTTCAGCAACAACAGGCTCCACCCGTGTAGAATTAATCTGGACAATGGCAATTCTCAACTCCGACTGTAAAATATCAAATTCTCTCGTCAAATTTCCTAAAAGATAAGAAGAAAGCTGGCGAGAAAGATTAGCAGCCGTTGAAACATTTTGAAAAGGAATAGAAGTAACACATAAACCTTGACACTAAAATTCTCAGGAGACGCTTGAAAACAAAGCGTATCCTGTAGGGGGAATAAAAAATTACTCACATTCTCCTTAATATCATCATAAGGGAGAAAAGGCAAATCCAAAGAAGAAAAAATCAAGGAAACACTCGGGCTGAGTGGGCGGCCGGTAAGGGTCATGGAAGAACACTCAAAACTCCTCATCGTGGCTCAGCAATCACGGTCCTCACAAGCGCCATACAGACCATTAGTTGTACCATCAGCCGTGTTTGCACTGGGCGGGGCACCATTGTCCTGTGGGATTGTAGGAGGAGTTTCTGATTGCGGGGTTGTATGAATCTTCTCCAAGTCAGATCCTCGTGCAAGCGCTCCAGTGGTTGCAGAAACGTCAGAAGGCGGTGATGGACAGGAACGAGTCAATCGAGCTGGAACCCAAACCGGAACTGGGGCGTCCTGTGGAAACACACAAATGGCTCCTCGAGCCTGCCTAATAACTGGGTCTGGGCCCTTCCATTTGGACTCCAGAACATCCTTCCACTTGACCCAAGATTGCTCTTGCGCTGTGTTGAGGGAATGACGATCTGCAGTACTGAGGCCTTGCTCATCCAGCTGTAAAAAATTGATGGTGAAGAGAGCCAGGGCTAGAGTGGCCCCAGGGCTCTGACTGGCGAGGCCAAGCGATTCCCAGGTGGTTTTTTGTTTTTGCAACAATTCCTTAATAGAGCGATGAGCACGTTCGATTATTCCCTGACCTTGTGGATTATAAGGGATGCCAGTCACTAATTTGACACTCATTTTTTGCATTACACGTGCCACAAAATCACCAAAGGGCTCATCCGGCTCCTGCTTAACCTGTGTAATGCCCAGTTTCTCTTGCCCTTTAAGTGAAAGGGCCTTCCAAGCCTTTATAGCTGCAGTAGAGATCTGGGTATACACTGGCCATGGATATCTATTTTGATCATCAGAGTATTGGCCTTGTCCGGAAAGCATATTATAAGTCCACGTCAAAGCTTCGCCGCCATGCCGCTGATTTGCGTGGGCGGTCTCAGCCAAAAGCTCCTGCCATAGGCCCTTCCAATTTAGATATGATCCCATATTAGGGCGAACAGCTTTCACCACAAATTGCCAATCAGAGGGGGTCATATTCATTCCCCCCATACGTTCTAACAGGGACAAAGTATAATTGGCGTGAAGACCATATTGCTTTACAGACATGGCCAATTCTCGCACTAATGATGCATCTACCTGTCTGTAAACTCTTTCCCTTTCTTCTTCTAAGACGGGGAACATGTTTTGAAGTTCCCGGCACGTGGCTGCATCGATGAAGGAAGAGCCGACACCATAACTCATGGGCGAGGCAGATGGCGTCACAGGAGGAAGAGCCATTAGTGAAATGGCTCCAGAGTCCTGAGGCCATGGGCCGCGCGTGGCCGGCGCAGTAGCACCGCCATTATCTTTCTTCTCCTTTTCTAATCCTCATCTGTTTCCTGCAGGTTTACGTTCTAAGCGCCTATCCCACTTGTACCCTTCCTCAGCGTCGGAAGTCTCCGAAATTGATGAGGAAGATCCTGCTTTAAGTTTCACCTTTATTTTTTGCTTCAAACCGGTTCTCCTCTCCCGCTCTGTTTCTGAGAGACTATCCTGGGCAGACTGAAGGGCTTTGTCACTCTCTCTGACCGCTCCCTTACGGGGGGCATAAACCATCTGCAAAAATTTCACCAGAGAGACCTGTGCGCCCATGTCTATAACCAGAAGCGGCGGCTCATATACCTTCGATTTATGCTCCTAGTCATCCGAAAGTTCTCCCTCTCAGAGCTCCTTACCTGTCTTTTGGCCGCAGTTCTGACTTCGTCCCATTCAAAACGGGAGGCCCCCTCCAAGTCCCGGGTTCCCGGCACCAGTTGTCGCGCCCACGTGTCTTACCGCCCAGCAATAAGACGCAGACGCGAGTGAAGTCTTCTGCGGTAAAATTCATTGTGCACAGCAAGATGAGGAGGAAAGAGGCTCCGACCCCGGCAGGCTTTCTGCTCTTATGTGCTGTCTGGCCCCGCCTCCGCCGATGATAGGTCGGCGTCATGATTACGCAGGGTTCTGGGCGACTGGATTCGTCAGTCCCAGTGTTTACGTGCCTGCCGCGCCGCAGCTCACTGCTCATGCGCTAGGAGCGCCTGCGCAGTACTGCAAAATCTACGTGACTCTCCACCAAACACCAAGATGTGGCTTCTCTGGCCGGTGCCATTTTGGGTACGGCATGTGGCCAGTACGTACAGAGGCGGCTGGCAACACAGGGATAAAAAAGGAAGCAAGCGAGCTGGGAAGAGTGAACCGCAAAGGAACAGTAAGAACAGACACCTCTCTCTCCATCTGCCTTGTGAGTGCTCAGCGGCAGGTAGGGAGTGAAGCTAAATTCCCTGTGTTAGAACCGTGAAATCACAGAAGACACAACAAGATTTGGGCACATGCAAGACACATTTTGACAGGCCTAAGTAAGTAGCCAAATGGCTTTAGGTTTTAGCATTAGGATCTTAGTAAATGTTGTAAACCTTAAAAAGCAAATGTTCTTTGTATGGGATTTTGATAACAGAAGATATACGGATCTTCAAATAGTTCATAGAGAACAGATATTATGATTAATATGCACAGTTTCAAATTATTTTGACCAAAGAAGAAACTTATCTTTCAATTTCAATTACCTGAATTTATTCAAACTTCCTTCCATACATTTTCATAGAATATAGGTAAATAGGGAGAAATGTTGTGAAACATTTGATCTAGTAACCCATTTGCTAGGGCAACACATAGGTGCTTATTTCAATGATGGACCAGATATGGAATGAGGCAATGGAAATCAAATACAAATTCTGCAGATTCCTTCCCAGTAGATAATTTACAGTTTTGCATAGAGAGAATTTTCATCCTATAAGAACTGGTGTTAAGGGATTGTCAGAAGTTAGTGAGGTTTGGGGCTGAGACGGAGTGGAATACCATGTCAGGAACACTTTGCATAGGAGTTTTCGGAAATGAGAAGATGCCATCCAGAACACGAGAGGGCAGAACGGACAGGATCGCAGCTGTGGAGACCATGCAGCGGAGCCAGGGCATTGGGAAAGTGAAGGCCTCCCCATCAAAGTTGCCAGAGAAGCTATTTTTATTTTCAAGATACAGCTGGTGATCGTCACAGAAGCAAGAATGTCCAGACCCGCCATCTCTTCTGCTGACAAATAAATAAAGAACAAAAAGCTTTCCACAGTTTGACTTCTCTCTCTCTTCAAAGATAAGCAACAGAAAGGTCATTCTGCCATTAATCAGGAAGGCTACACAAGCGCTCCTCCTGCGGCTTGTCTTTCTTTGGTCTACTTACCATTTTACAGGTAATGAACTCTAACCGGTGTCTCCACAATAACTCCCCACGCTGATGCGCGGTGCACATCGCTGGCATTAACGGACAAGTAGCTAATATCCTGAAAATCACAATACGATGGATGTGTTTTTCAGCTGTTGTGCAGCCTTTTTGGGAAAAAAAAAAAAACAAAAGCCACTTACAGAAATTGTTTACTTTATTTCTTCCAGGCTATGAGTTGGGATTGAGGCAGGGCTGCTGCTTCTCCCTGGAGATGGATTCTTCTAAGCTTTTGGTTTGGCTCAGTCAGTGTGATTATCTCTCCTGTCAAACAAAGTGCCTGGCTGTGCAAAGTCACGCTGGGTGAGAAAGATGTCCTTTGTGCTGCCAGTGGATTCCAGATAAGGAAGGGCGGCAGTCATGTTCTCACCGTCTGTGAAATATTTCTGCTGTTCTGAAGGAAAAGAATTGCATCAAGGTATCAAATTACAGTTTCACTCACAGGTTTTCAATTTATCCTCATCACCCTGTGTGGCGAGTGAAATCGTCAGGTGCAGTACTGAGATAAATAGGTTCAGAAAAGATCTGAACCCTAACACTTTATTGTCAAATTTGCAAAAATGAAGCACAAAGATAAAATTTTTAACAATTTGCATGAAAGAAATCCCTGGTTGATTTTGAAGTGAACTCCCACCAGATGGATGCCATTTCTCCAGGGAGCATACAGACCAGCAAAGGCTTGAGAACTGCAGTCCAAGGGTAAAAGAAGTCACTATGTCACCAGTAAATGAAGCTGAAGTTAAGCCTTCCCCAAACAAGCAAAGATTGATAGCATTCGTTGGCACAGGCCAGCCTTGTAAGCGAAATTAAGAATGTTCTTTAAGAACCAGCATCATGAGAAGAATTTGACGGTAGAAACATCCTAGTATTTTTTTTTTTTAAGGATAGTCAAGGCAACAATTGGTGACTTTTTGTGTAAATTTAGTCAGACCTACCCATTGCATTTTGACACTGTAGATGAATGTATGAAACCTATTGCAATTACATTTGTCTGTAATAAAAGGCCACAGAGCCTGAAAGTAAGAAGATAGAAAATTCTATCCTAAGAAAATTGAAATCAAATGCAAACAGGAAGGGGAACAGTTATGTTCCTACCAGAAAAAAAAAATAGATTTTTAAAGGAAAATGTTAAAATGCACAAAAGGAATTAAGGGATAAAATCTTCCAGATGTCACTGTTAATACCTACACTCAGTGAGAGGGCACAACAATTGTATAAAATGTTTGTTAACAGGTCTAATGCAAGACATGGACTCCCACACAGGAGTCCTGGAAAACCTCCCCACTTGGCTCCCATCAGTGAACAAATCTAGCACGCAGAATCCACAGAAGAGCAAATCAATATAATAAGCCAGATGCACTTAACAGACATGTATAAAATATTCCATGTAGAGTAGTAGAATACACATTGTTTTCATCAGTACACGGGACATTTTCTGGGATCAACCATGTGCTACACCATAAAATATGTCTCAACAGACTAAAAGAGGCGAATGACAGCATGCATGTTTTCTGACAGCAGTAGAATGAAACCGAATATCAACAGCCAAAGAAACTCTGCAGTTACACAAACATGTGGAAATAGAACAGCATGCTGCTAACAGCAGACCCTGGAGGAAATGAAAGAGAAGTACATGGTTTTTGAACTAATGGAAACCCAATACTCAATGATTATCAGGATTGAGCAAAAGTTGTGTTTAAAGGAAAATTTGTGAGCCCAGGCTAGATATATTTCTTGTGCCTCCCAATTGCTGAAATACATTTTGTGTTTCATTCTGCTTTTAAACAGATTAACAGAATACTGCCATGTCGGTATTTAGAATATTAAAATTTAAAAAAAACATAAAAATAGTATTAAACATTTAGAACTATTAGTCACGATTTAAAACAGACTATCAAATATTGAATACATCTCAATGACAAAATTCTGTGTTATCACAGAGTATTTGTACTATTTTTATCCACATATTTGTGGATATGGTCATCATTAATTTTGTTAAATATGGAACACATGTGATGTTTCCACCCCACTTATTTCATTGGAAAGTTTGATGAAACAGAAATTCAGCAAGGCAAATGGATATCATTGATATTTACAGAACATTTCACCCCGGAAACAAAAACAAACACCCTAAAATCATTTGTTGCGTCTTTTCAGACAATCATGGGGTACACCTGGAGGTCAACAAGTCAAAATACCCTAAAAGATATGCAAATACGTGGGGGCTGAACAACATGCTGCTAAATGAACAATGATTTATAAAAGAATCAGAATGGAAGTAAAGAAATTACTTGAAATGAATGAAGCCAGCAACACGACATGTCAAAACTGTGTGGGGCACAGTCAAGGTAGTGCAAAGTTCGTTGACACAAGTGCCTAAGAAAATAGAAATACACGGGGTGAATGACCTAGAAACAAGTGCTATCCTTCCTAAACTCTGACTTTGGGGATACGCAGTTTTCTAAGCCCATGTACTTTTGATGAAACACAGATATTACTACCTCTGAGAATAATACAAGCGTTATAGAAAACTGTCAACCACACATACCTGACACCAAGAAGTCCTTGAGAATGCCTCATATATTTCTCATAATGTAAGATACACAGCAATTATTAAGAAGCAAAGTCTGCAATTTTGTCAAGATTTTGTCATCTTGAGTTCACTGAGAGATTTGGAGATGGAATAGAATTAAGTTTGGCAGCTAGGAGGTTGGACCCGATGATGATTTGTTAGACAGCCTTCAAGGACAAACTCAAATTAAAAGCCAAGATATACAACAAAAAATAACTCATCAGTTGCAAGGGCCCCAAAGCAGCAGAATACAGAGAAGTTACAATACTCTGTAGGAGAGTGAACATATTGATAACAGAGACTGGGAGTCAGAGAGAGAGCTCTCACGAGTCCCTGGGCAGCTGTGTAAATGTCTGGAATTCTGCTCAGACACTTATGGACCCAGTTCTGGATCAGCACAAGATTATTAAGGACATTAACATTGAGTCAAATTTAATGAAGTTAAAATGTGAGTGGGGATTAATAAAGGGAATATTATTCATTAATGCTAGAAGAAATAAAATTGAAGGAATATTCATGTCACCTTACTCTTTGGTGATACAACACCAAATCTTCAAGAAAGGAAATATTAATAAAACAATGCACTCTCCTAGTTCATTCATGAGAATTTGCTACAGAGGGAAACGCTATCTAGAGGTAATGCGCTGAATCAGAAGGTCTTTCAAAGGTGAAGGTAGGGCATTTGGACATTATTGTTCTTGGACGCAGGACTGGTTTTTGGTGAAGTGAAAGACCTGCAATCTGACAAAAATAACCTTACATGTCCCTATTTTATTGTTAGGAGTTGAATATGTGTGCTGAAGAATATGACACAAATATAATTTTGTGGCTCCATCTACAAGTCTCAAATGCCTTCTTGATATTGAAATCATTTATAAAATTACAAAATGGCTTATGTTTCTTTCTAGTTTACTGATTTTATAATTCTATCAGAAAACAAGAAAAGATTTTCACTATGAGCCTAGAGAACACATGGTATACCCTGCAGAAATGCTTGCGAACATTTAAATTCTCATGTTCTGGTCACCTGGAGATGTTGATAATTTTTCTCACTCAGCAAATATTTACAGGAAACCTTCCATGTGCATGCTGTCTGCCAGTCACTAGAGCTAGACTAGCAAACATTAACAAGTCCCATCTCTCCCTCAGTCTTCCCCTCTTAGTGACAGGGGACACAAAGGGATCACAGTGAAATGAGCTGTGTGTTAATGCAGAGCTTAAGGATACAAAAGCTGAGTTGGAACTAAAATAACATTACAATGGTTTGTAAAGAATATGAAAAATAGAGAAGATGAGTGTTAGTTGACAGGAGTCTCTGAAAGACAATTGATGGTTTACAATCTTCAGGGCAAAATAAAATACTGGAAAAAGCAACGTGTATCTGTTGAAATGGATCTTTTAAGATGGCCATTCTGACCTCTAAGATGTAGCCCCCAGAAGCACAGTGGAGTCTGTTAAGAAGCTCACATACAACATGGAGGTGCCCTTAACGACACTGTTTGGCCTGCTGATGGCTTAATCTAAGTGGCTCTAGAAACTGCTTTTGGTCAAAGAATTGCTTAATTGAAGGATACACCCTTTCCCACATATATTATGCATATATGATCAATTCATGTAGGATATAATAAGCCCCACATTTCTTCAACAAGAGTTCACCTTCAGGGCTGAGGACCCTGTTGCCACTGGACCACAACTGAACTTATTCTTCTACTCAAATTTATTTCCATCGTGCAAGCGCATGTGTGTCAAGGATTATTTCTTACATTACCTCCTAGGTGCAAGGCTGTTCTAGAATGTGTTTAAACAAGAAGTCTGACGAAAGGTATCTGCTACAGAAAGTGGATCTCTGATACATGCAAGCAATATGAAATAAACATATGATAAAACAATCTGTACCCCCTGTTTATAGTGGTACAATCAGTGGAATCAACCCAGATTCCCATCAACTGATGACTGTATAAAGAAAATGTGGCATAAACATACACCACAGACTACACATCAGCCATAACAAATACGATCTTATCTTTCACAAATGGATCCAGTTGCAAACCATTATGCTTAATGAAATCAGCCAAGACAAAAAGACAAATATCATGTTTTTTTTCTCTTGTCTGTGACAACTCACACACAGACTATAAAAAGAATGTAATCATCGTGAGACTAACATTCAGAGATCTGATCATTCTTTACAGCCTTTTCCTATTCTCCTGAGGAATAGGAGGATTTTGGGGTTTTTTTTCCCTCTAACTGATGTTTTTACCTACTGAGAAGCATTGAAGCTGTGATTTTGAAGCAAAATTAAAGTATGTCATTATTATAGTTAGGAGAAAAAGAGTGGGAGGCAGGGGAGGAGTAGGAATAGTGGGGTGGGAGGGGTTTTAATGGCTCTAAACCAGCACTGTGTAATACATGAAATGTATTCACTTTATACAGCTATGTAAACTTAATATAAATTGAAAAAAGTGAAAGTCGTCATATGAAGTATCATTTGAGCATATTTAGGTGCTCATGGAGCTTCTAGTCAACCAGGAATGTGGTCCGTGGCCTGTTGTTTCAGTGTGAGTATTTGAACTGTCACATGTTGTGAACTGGGATAGAATAATGTCAGAAAAGGTTATACCAGAGTTTGGCCTCTTCTGCTTCTCTTGGTGTATTAGATAATGATGAGGGAAAGCTAGGGGTTATTAGCTGCACACTTAAGGGCAAATAACACCTAGGAAGCAAATAAAGAAACACTCTTCTAAAATGTAGGTCCAGGATCTGATCTTGATGATGAAAGCAGCCCTCCCAGCAAACAGAGCGATTTCTTCAGCTCAGTAAGGTTATTTCCCTGATTGGTAAAGAACGTTACCATAGACTAGGTTAGGATGACAGCAGGCTTGAATCTATTTTTCCTGAAATCCCAAGGCCTGAATGGCAATACTTCAAAAGATTGGTGGAAAGTGGAGTAAGAAGTAAGTGTATGTTTGTGAAAACAGTTTTGAAATCTATGCATAGTTCTTTTCATAAATCATGTTGCCCTTGAAAGTTTTGATAACCCCTCACATAAGTCACAGAGCATTCTACGGTGAAGATTAGCTCATTCCTTCCTTGGAGATAAGGTGCATCTTGTGCTTGCCCCTCCCCCATTCTACTTCCACCCCTTGTCTTGTCCACTACACAAATGAACCCACAATCTTCTCCTGAAAAGGAAATATTACTAAAGGAAAGGAAAGTCTATACCCAGATGCTACGGAACTTGACCCACATGCACAGCACACTGTACACCAAAGATTCTGGATAAAAGCTAAGGAAATATAAAGTTGGAAAACTAAGTGTCCGGAGAACAGGGCTGCTGAAGTGGGCTTACGAAGGAAAGCTGGACAACCCACCGCTGCACCACTGCGTGGAACACACCCCACTTTCCCAGGCTGTAATAGATGTGCTGGCATTCAGAGGACAGATACATGAGAAACAGAACAGCAGATGACATAAAAGTTGATGAGCTAATTCACAGCCTGAAAAATTTGAGTATATAAAATGATATAAAAATGGACATTTATCACACTCAATCAGCAAGGTTTTAAATAAAGAAAATGTGGCAACATGTAAAGAATAAAGCATCCATTCAGAACCGAATTGCCAGATTCCAATGTTGAGCTTCATTGTGTGCCAGTTAGGCATCTAACCTTAAGCAACTTACTGCGCGTAATTATCTCAGTTTTTTTCATTTGTGAAATTGACAGAATAGCAAAATCAGTGTCGTGTGCTATCTGTGGTAACCACAGAGCTTACCAGTTTGTTGTCTGTTGCCGCAATGAGAAGCTGAGCACTTTACAAGGAAAGCGTCATTCAGCTGGCAATTCTGAAATTGGCATCTTCTGGTCTCTGATTAGAATTTCCTGGCGAATGGTAACATTGTAGTGGGAGGCCTAAGATAGTAGCATAAAGTGCATGCGAAGGAGGGATTCAATGGCTTTTCCAGGTTCACTTAAATATTCTAGTCTGATGGAAACTAACTATGAACAAAACAAACTGGAAACATTTAACGCCAAATTGTGAGAAAATCTCTTCCAAAAGTGGTGCCCTCCTCGTTTCCCACTAGGTCTACTTTTTGTAGATATTATCACCTAGGAATACTGGTATCAGGATTCCCAGATTCCACTGCATGAACATGGGGGACAAATCACCAGCAAAAGAAACATACAAAGTGTTTACAATGTTGTTTCGTTTATAGGACACACCTGAAGGTTTTACAATGGGGTGGGTGTTTTGGGGGCAGCAGGTTAAACAGCTGCTTGGTGTCGATGCCTCCGACACTAGAGCACCTGATGGTTTTCTCCACTTCTGATCTAGCTTTCTACTAGCATGTCTAGAGTGGCAGAGGATGATGACCCAAGCACTCATATGTTTGCCATCCACATAGGAGACCTAGACAGAGTTCCTGGAATCTCTATGGGGTCTAACAAAGCCTTTGGCTCTTGTGGAAATTTTGTGTTAGCCAGTAGATGGAAGGTGTCTCTGTCTCAACTTTTGTCTCTGTCACTCTGCCTTTCATACAAATGAATCTTTCTGAAATTTACTTTTAGCAAATATAGCTCATGCAAATGAAAACAAAAAGATCTCTCACTTTATTCGAAATAAACCTCTGCTACTCGAACTCAGTGAATCTGAGCATCAAAGTTAATACATACATGAATGATTAGCAGGTATTTAGTTTAGTGGTAGCACACTTAGTCAGATGCCTCTGTTCTGCTTGGGATCAATTTCTCAGTTTGAGTACTGATTCTGGCTTCCTGGTAACTTGAATCGAGGGATTCAGTTCAAGTTCCTGAGCTCCTACCACACATGTTGGAGACCAGAACTAAATGCCCAGCCTCAGAATTTGGTCCAGGGCTGTTGCAGGCATGTGGACAAGAAACCAGCAAATAGGAGCGCCCTATTCCCTCACACTTGTTTCTTTTCTCCCTTATGTTTCTGCCTTTCAAAATCTAAAAATGTTTATGTTCATGTAGGATACAACGAATTAAAATAAATTTGCACACATTTTATTTATATATTAATAAATGTGGACAAAGCATAGCAAATTAATGTAAATACAAAATAGTTGTATGAATTATAAACTATTTTGCTTCAATTATGTTTATTCACAAATGGTAACATTAACTACATAAACATGTGCTATTAGGACATGCAAGGAAAAAGTAGAGAACATTTTTATGATTTTTAATCTGAAATATATAGATTAAATACAAATTATTTTCAAAAATTGCGAAGTACAATCGTTTCTCATTATGCATTTGTAGGGAATTTGAAATGAATGTACAGAGGCTCTTCCTCTCTGTCTCTCCTCCTCTGTCTGTATATCTGTTTTCCAATAAAAATTTTAATAAATTTAAAAAATAAATCTTAAAAAAAAATCCTCTGTCAATAATAGAAAGATCAAGGAGACAGAAAACAGGGAAAGGTACAAGTGACCTGAATAACTCACTCAAGAAAATGGATGTGACTGACATTCAGAAAACATTACATTCAAAACCTAAAGGGTATGTTGATATTAATCACTCAGCAAGATAAACAATTTCCTGTCCACAAAAACACATTATCATATTTAAAATTATGAAAGTTAAGCAGCCTATTACTTGAGATCACAACGGAATTAAATTAGAAATCAGTAGAGCCAGAAAAATTCCTCAACAGATGGAAATTAAACAGTTGTAAAATGCGGGCTGCTAAAACAGCGCTCACAGCACTTTTTAAGAGAAAAAACTCTACAAATGAGTAACCTATGCATTTGTCTGAAGAAATCAACTAAATAATGGCCAATAGAGCATCCATCAAAAAATGGAAATCTTAAAAATCAGACCATGAAGATTGAAGACGAGGAAGAACAGTAAAACTCAAAATCCAAACTAGTTACTTAACATTGTCAATTTAGTGATATACTTCTAGGCTGGTGAACCAAAAATAAAAAAAAAAACAGGTGAGACACATTACCATATCAGAAATGAATTATTACTGACGCTTTAAATTTAAAAGTTTCCAAATTCTTCAAAGACACATTTATCATATTTACTCAGGTGACAGACACATAAATAGACATGTCTATTGAAGAAATTAATAATTCACAATCTTGCAAAAGCTCATAGTAGCATGCCTAAATGAAATCATAAGTAAATGTTACTGAATATTTAAGCAAAGACATACCACTTACCTACAACTTTTTCCAGAAAGCATAAGCAGACTAAATATAACTCCTTCTGAGACTTGCATTGCACTTATATCAAAGGGATTACAAATGAAGACAGATTACTTCTACAACTCTCATCGAGATAGACACAGAATTTCATAAAAGAATAGCAGCTAATCAAATTTGGCAACACATGAAAAGGATGATTTATCACCAAAAACTGGCATTCACTCCAAAAATGCAAAGCTGGTTTAACACTGATATGTGATTTTTTTTCATATTAACAGAAAGAGAAAACAGTGTGATTATGATACAGCAGCATAAAAATTTGATACAATCTAGTATACTCTACAAAGACTAGAGAAAGAATGGAGTGTCACATCTCAAGTATGGAAACACGGAAAGTCAACGGGTAACATGAGCGAGGGTAAGCAGGCAGGCAAGACAGAATACAAGCCATTTTCCCATTTCTTGGTTTGTTGAGCAAGCTCCCACTTTTGGGAATGCATTTAAACACAGCAATTTGTAATAGGAAATGCTGCAATCATGGCAAAATAATTTTAGTAATGAAGACTGCAAGCATCTATGATATTGGGTAAAAAAGACAAAGCAAAACTGCTGACAATGGAGATCAGATCAATAAATCCCAAAGGGCTTAGTTTATTTGCATGCTTCCATTGCAAAGAGGTTCTGAAATAGCGTAGCAGGGGTGTTCATCTCCTGTTCCAGAATTGTGGAGCAACCATGGCATCATATTTACAGAAATATGGTCCAAAAAGATAATAAAATCAACTTGTTTGAAATCTAGGAAATTCACCCAAAGTCAAGCCAAGCACATGCATGATACACAGGTGCTATATACATTTTTTTACAGCAACTACACACACATAACGAATTCAGCATAAAGCGATGTGGTTTTATATAACTACTCAACTATTATTCCTCTTGCAATTTGTTTCCAAACTGGCTCTTATTTTGAAACAGAAATGGGGCCAATTTTGTCTATTCTTAAAGTGTTTCTTCAAATAAAACCATTACCCACGCAAATTTCTTGGAAACATGAAAATATCATAGCAATGAGAACTGCATTGCTTTTGAAATAGTTCCAATTCCTCTTAACTATATACCTCCCTGTAATTTTAGAGAAGTATAGATTTTTATGTCAGCTGTCAACTATTAAGTTCACAGTAAATTTAATTTTAGATTTTTAGTATTTTATACTACTTAGTATTGATATACTTATATCAATCTTGCTGTGTAAAAACTCATTAAAGACAGAGATGGCTATTATTCCCGGTTCACTCGTCAGACATCCACAATAGCCTGAGTGGGGCCACGTTGAGGCCAGATGTCAAGAACTCAAGGCGGGTATTGCCATTGGGTGGTAGAGACCCATGGGCTTCAGTCACCACCTGCTGGCCATGGCTCATGCTAGCTGGAAATGTGGAGTGATGAAATAAGCCAGGATGTCAACGCTGGCACTCTGACTTGGGGTGTGGATGTTGCAAGTGGCATCTTAACCACTAGGCGGCCAAATACCTTTCTCATGTTTGAAGGCAGGGAGAAGTTTAGTAACTTAAAATACTGTAAAAGAATCAAAATGCTCAAAAGTAATTATATCTCCACAGCCATACAGAATGTAAAAATAGAATGTAAAAATCACTTCGTATAAGTTGAAGACGTGGGGCCAGCATGATAAACTAGCAGCTCAAGTCCTCAGCTTGCATGCACCAGGATCCCATGTGGTCGCTGGTTCTAACGCTGGAAGCCTCAGTTCCCATCCAGCTGCTTGCTTGTGCCCTGAAAAGCAGTCAAGGCCAGCCCAAAGCCTTGGTACCCTGCACCGCATGGAAGGCCCGGAAGTCACTCCTGGCTCCTGGCTTTGGATCAGCTCAGTTCCATCCATTGTGGTCACTTGGGGAGTGAATCATTAGACAGAAGAGTTTCTTCTCTTTCTCTCCTCCTCTCTGACTTTCCAACAATAAATAAATGAATGTTTTTTAAAATACCAAAAATAAGTTGAAGACATTAGCCAAAATGCCTAGGTAGAGACTTGCTGAAACAGCAATCTTTTACATTTTAACTATATTTTCAAATTTTGTGACATTTGCACAGCCACAGCTGTGACACCTAAGAATAAATACAAAATTCATTTATTTTTCATATCTACCTTGTGCTTTTGTGCTTATTGTCCGGGAAAATAGAAATGAGTTAACATATGAGTTAATTTTGAGATTTTAGCAGCTTGGTACAACAATGTTAAGTGTTTCCCTCATGTTACCACTGATTCAATTGTACAGTCAGCTTTTTATAGACCAATTCTGTGTTCATCTTGAGTCATCATATTCCTAGAATTCTTTGCATCCGTCCACTTCCTTGTGTTCAGTGGACTGCAGGTTAAAGTGAGAGTACAGGGGAATTATTCGGATTGGTTAGGACCTTATGTCTGAAAGTAGCATTTGTCACTTGACCTCACATGTTGAATATCAGCCATATGGTCTAAACAGGCTGTAATGGGATTTAGGAATAAGAGTTGCTTTTTATTTAGGGAAAAGAAACATGAGTAGGGGAACCATCAACTACTGTTTATCAAACTTCAATTAAAATGCAAATAATTTGCAGCCAGATAACCTGAGTTAGAATTACTGTCTTGTCACTTTCTTGTAGAGCAAATCATGCAGCCTCTTTGGGTCATGATAGAACTGATAACATCGCTGTGAAAATTAAATAAGTTAACAGAAGTAAATTTCTTTGTGTTGTACTTTGCACTCAAGCTAAATTGTATATCCCCAAACTAAGTCCTACTCTGTGTAGCTCACAATGCATTTTTTTCTAAAACTATTGTCTTGAAAGAATATAAAAAAAGGACAAAGGCTTTAGTTCAATTAAAACTTTGTCCTTATAGAAAAAGAACTTTGGATCCAGGCATCCAAAAGGGGAAAGTGATGTGCATTCCGAGAAGGCAGATGGCCAACCAGAAGGACAGGAGGGATTCCTGAAACAGGTTATCTCAGGGTCCTTGGGTGAAACAAGTCTTGTCAACACCGTGCTTTCAGAGTGTAGGCCTGTTTTAGGAGAAAAGAGATGTCTGTTGATGAAGCCCCAGCCTGTGATCCTTCGCCACGGCAGTCCCATCAGCCTAACCCCGGCTGTGGACCGCCATTAGTGATTTCTTCTGGAAAAAAGACCATTTTGGATCTTTATGTAAATTTAACCTTTAGGTATAAAGTAATTACAAAATGCTACTCTTTTCCTAGAGAATAGCTTCGCTTTCATTAAACTCTTTCTCTCAGAAAAATCCCAAAAGACTAAAGCACAGACTACAACAGAATTCATTACTGTGGCTGATGAGTAATTCTGTTCCTCCGACTGTCAGCGTGAGTGCAACACCCACAGCCTATTCCCACTGCTCCAACATGAGCTACATGCCCTTCTCAATACGTGTTAGAACCCAAAAGAAACTTTACACTCCAGTTTAGGAGCTGAAGTATCATTTTATAACTGTGGCAAAGAATACAATTTCAGTTAAGAAGTCTTTTCTTTTCTCTGAGCCCTGAAAGGTGTCACAGATGTTGTGCAACAGTATTTTAAATCTGAGGGATTTTATTCAGCTTGCTTTCCAAAATACATCATATGAGTAGGTTTGGGCTTTTAAAAATCACTACTGCAGCAATGTGAATGGTTGTAACATCACAGATTCTTAGAGTTTTAAAACAACCATAAAGATCACTTTTTCCATAATGGATTGATATAACCAATCTGTTGGGTATATTCTCCATTATTCCATTGCACAGGTGTTCTATCATTCATTGCTTCAGCTATTACTAATATTTTTTGTCATTTGTTGATAACCCATGGATTCCCCAATGTTGTTTTTATTCTATTTTCCCCCCTTCCATATGATTAAAGTATTTCATAAAGCCCTGATTCTAAAGAAGACACAAATTCTTCAGTTTCAGCTAGTCTGTTGCTAAGGCATTCTACTGATTTTTTTTTCAAATTATTAATTACTTCATTTCTAAATTTCCATTTTTTCCATATTTCTATTTCTGCTTAACATTTCAGCTATATATTGGAGTGATTTCTCTTTGTGATTGATATATTTCTAGTAACCTTCAAATTCATTTGAATTTTGTCCAGGCATTTCATCATTCTCTAATTTTACATGGTTCCATGTGAATGTGTGATTTTGTCCCTTTTGGCTTTCCATGCTGCTTTCCAAGTTTGTATTTCTTATGTTTCTACATTGAGGTTTTGGACAACTTGGAGAAACCTCTGGGTTTTATCACGTCTGCAGAATGATTTCTTTGAAGGGTTTTTGCCTAGAGATGTACCCGTGCCTGTTGGCTTCAATATGCTTTATCCTTTGTTACATCAAGATTCTGTCATGCAGTCAGTGAATAGGAGCTGCAGTGGGATCTGGGCGTCTCTCTGGCACAGTGTGGTCATTGAGAGTCCTCTGACACAGGTCCCTGGTCGGTTAGGGACTGCTGGGATGGGCTGTGTTGTTCCGTGACAACTTCACCAGCTTCCTTCTTATAAAAGTGGCTTGCTGTATGCATAGTTGTTTGAAATGATGTTGGGAGAGATCGCTGTTACGTTTTACTCAGCCAGTCTTGCCACCACCTCTAGAAATTAATTTCAACCAAAGTAGATTGAAGTAAAGGTCCTTAATGAATGAGGGTCTTTTGCAATGTAGCTATGTGTTCCCTTCACATTCTGACTTCCAGCCTCATTAGGTGAAATCATGCATGATAGCAATGGAATGAATTTACTGGTTTGTGTGCTTTCCTTATTGACTTCTGCCATTATCATGAGAATATGCCCAGAAAAGCTGATTAAGAAATAGTAGAATCATGTGGAAATCTAGATGTTGGTGAGCTGGCACACTGCTGGAAGACCAGGTTCCACGCTGGCATGAGGGCTTGTGGATTACCCAAGAAAGTGTATTTTGGGTTGTGTGGATTGGGCACCACTAAGGGAGTACTTTATAGGAGTGGAATGAATTCTGTGAAATTCCAGGGACCAGGACCCTACACTCATAGGCTGCAGCACAGGTGGGGGCATCCAGTTGGGTCCAGGGGCAGACCAGGCTACAGCACCTGTTAACACATTAAAAAGGCTATGACTGGATTCCAAATCTGGGAGTGGGCCTGCTAGAGAAACTTGAGGAAGTCCCCTATCAGGCCATAGTTTGACTAGTGAGCACATGAGTCAAACGTGGGGATTGGCCAACCCCGGCAATGCTGCACCAAGCATCAACATGTGTGTGGGCTGCATAGAGGAGTGGGCCAGGCAGTCTCAAGCCAAGCTATAGGTTTGGAATAACCACCGGCAAATGCAATATCCAGGACCTGGAGTGAGCCAGGTAAAGGAATTAAGGAGTGACATCTGCTAGGCTGAGATTCCCACTAGGCAATGCCTGAAGCAGGGACAGATGAGGCTGAAGATGGCTGCAGCTTCTCTCAGCATTCATGTGGCCTGGGTCAGGGCCATGTCAGATTTGGCTTGGCCCCAGTACCTGCTGGCATTTTTGAGAGCCCGAGTAGGTGCTGGATGAGCTGAGCTAGGTGGAAGCACCCAAAGGTCCACAAAAGAGTTGTGTCTGGGGTCGGACAAGGCAGGACTTGGTTGTAGCACTCACTGGTGAGAGTCAGAATGGATGCAGGCAGGTTTGGCAAGGCAACAGCACTTGCCGGTAAATTCTGGGTTAGAGGCAAGCCATAGAAAGTTGGACCAAACACCCAATGGATCTGTCACTGACAGCTGGTATAAGGGAACTTGGGGAATTCCTCTGATAGGACACAGCTCCTGCTGGTGAGCATGAGAACCTAGGCTGGGGGCAGCCCAGGCCAAGTTGGGCTACAGTACCCACAAGCATCTGGGTGCCACATCTTGGGATGGGTTGGACTGGTCCAGTCCACAGAACCTGCTGGTGTGTACAAAAACAAGGATGTGGTACAGGACTGGTTGGATCACAACACCCACCAGTTAATAGAAGGACCAGTACTGGGGGCTGCTTGGGCTAGGCTGGGTTGACATACTCACCAACATGAGCTGGGACTGAGGGCAGTCTGGATAGGTCACCTGCCAGCTAATGCCTAGAGGAGGCAGATCATGGCAAATTGGGCTGCAGCAATCATCAGCAGGTGTATGGCCTCAAGTTGAGGATGAGCCTGGTAAGAGAGCTTCAGGGACTTCGCTGGTGGACCACTGCTCCCACTGGTAAGCATGAGATATAGGAGTAGGGTGTACCAGGCTGAACATGACAGTCAGATTACAAGTGAGTTTGATTTGGAGGAGGGATGGGCTAGTTTAGGCACATGCGAGAGCCAGAAACAGTGCAGGCTGGCCAGGCTTTGCTACAGCATCCACTGGCAAGTGCTGCTACTGGGTGCAAATCATTTCAAGCTGGGCTGAAGTGTCCCTGACATGTACAAGGACAAGAGCTACAAGGGGGCCTAGTAGGAAAAGTGTGGGGTTTCCTCTGCTAAGCTGCAGGTTGCATTAGTGTGCATGAGAGCCGATCAAGGGGAGGCCAGGCTGGACAGCACCTATCGGCATACATGTGGACTGGGTCTATGCATGAATCGACTGAGCTAAGCTGTAGCACCTATGGCTATGTAAAACAGCCATATGTAATGCAGCAAGGACTAGTCTCTTATACATGCCTATACACGCAAGAATTGGGGCTGGAGATAGACCTGGTTAGGGTTTTGAGGGGATTCCTTGATTATACTGCAGTTTCCACTGGTGTGCAAAAGGGCCAGGTTTGGAGAGCTGAATTGGGTTAGCCCACACCCTTCAGGTTTGCGTAGGAGATGCGGCTGGAGGCAAAACTGACCAGGCACCTACATTCTCTGGTGTACGAGTAGGCTGATACAGCTGATAAACTGAACTGGACCCCATACTAGATGGCAAACATGAGTCAAGTTTGGGGTTATCCCAGGCAGTTTCTTGGGGGACTTGCAACTACAATGCTGGACTGAAACTCTGGCCACAGGAAAAATCACATTGGAACGCAGGTATTGGGACTGGGCCTCCTCACCTGATGATGCCTGCATAGTGGACAACATTCCCAGGAGCACTTGGGGGACCTGTCAGCCAGATCACCTGGGCCAGCAGAGTATATTGAGTGTCTCAGCAGAGGCTGGAAAGCACAGCAAGTTGGATGACTCTCCTGGCCTAGATTTCCCATCAAGTATCTGAGTATGTGAATACACTAAAGTACACTCTGCTACCCAACAGAACTTGGAGAGGTTTTTCCCCAACCCTTGACCAATGAAATCAAGAACGTGTCATAATTATCAAAAACACTTGAATGACACCCTTAGGGTATACTTCCCATTAGTATCTTTAAGATGGCATTAAATGACTGTCCCTATTCCCTGGCTCCTGATGGGATTTGGCAGTCAGAAACAGCCCTCATAATGTCCCCCAACTCCTACAGATATCAGAGGGAAAAAAATGTGAATACTCGTGTCACCCACCCTCTCCCATGCCTGGATTCTCCCTACCCTGACTGGTCACCCACATGGGCATGTATCTTTCTATACTATATAAGCAGAATTAAGAATAAATTAAGTAAATTGTAGATGAGATCAGCAGAAAAACTCAGATGGCCCATCATAAAATGTAAGAAATAGTAAATGTTGAGTTTTTTCAACAATTGATTTTTTGGTATGCCTTATTATGCATTATATTGAAGCAATAAATAATTCTCAAATCATCTCCGTATTTCCTTTGATTTTTTTGAAGAAAAATGAACTGCAATCTCCTCACCATTATTATATTTCTTCATAAGATATGCCAGCAGCTTGGCTCTTTGGAAGAGGTGTGGTAAATGAAAGACAAAGTTATTAAGTAAAAAGTAATATACCGCATGGGGAGACTGCACAAAGTGGAAAGAGGGGGAAATGGAGGCATGCCATTGGATCAACAGAAGAAATAAAACACTCAATCTTGGGTCTAGCGACATTGCTACACTGGTTAAGATGCCTTGTGAGACTCCAACATTCAGTCTCATTATCCCTAGGCTGAGTCCTGGGAGCAGGTCTGACCTAGATTCCTGCCAATGCACACCATGGGAGGCGGAAATTGCTAGCTTAACAACCAGGTACATTTGGGTAGTGAGCCTTCAGTTGGAAAATCCTCTCTCCCTTTCTCCCTCTCTCTCTCTCTCTCTCTCCCTCTCTCTCTTTCTCCATGTGTGTGTGTCACTGTCACTCTCTGTCTTCCAGATAATTAGACACAAATAAATAAATACATGCAAAAAAATGAATACTGAATGACATGATGAACTGTCAAACATTAATGACCTGTTACTCTTGCAGAGTAATGTGTAAAGTTTTTTTCATAGTGAGGATATTGTTTTTTTAGGCATTTCTTTTTACTGACAGCCCTACTTGAAAGTACCCAGGAAGATACTTCAGAAATTTGATTTCTTTGAGCTAACATAAGGTAAAAAGTGCATTTCTCTGGCAAGACTTTGTATTCATTATTTAGATCACTGTTTCAAACATTCAATGAAGTATCAGTTCTGTGGACTTTCATTACTACTTTCAAAAGATTTGAAACTTAAGGAAAGCTCCTGACTGCTAAGCATTTCCTTAACGAGGAGGAAATAGAAAAAGTATATCTTGTGGGCTATTGTGAGACAACAAACAAATTGTGGTTTAAGATCAATATGTCACTTTACCACTTCTGCAGAATAATGACAGCGGGATGACAAAAAGAGTGGGGCATTGTCACAAATGGACGATGAACAAGAGCAAACCCACAGAAACCAGAGAATACGTCTGTCTCAGAGCAGTGTCACGGTATCATCAGTAATGCTTGCGGAAGTGTTGGCAGTGCTGCCGGTACTCACAGATTACAAGAGAGGTGATCACCATGACCCAGCACATTTGCTTTTGTCTTTTGTCTCCCTTTTGTCATGTGTTTTGTTTGCGTGTTTTGCTGTGGATGAGAAAGGGGAGCTTCAGTTCAAGATAGAAGTATCAGGCAGAGAAAAGCGAAGCTGCTGTAAATGCAGTGAGCAAAACCCCGTGCTCATCCTTGCGTGGGTTGCGACTGACACAGTAAACTGACACAGACCAAGCACTACTGGGAGGTCACTCTTACAATCCCTTGCCTGCATAAAGTGGGTGTGAAAAAGGCAAGATAAACTCATCAAACCATTATGATGAATACAACCCTATAGAGATTATGAAAAAGCTCAGTCACAGATACAGTACTTAAATGATCAGTCAGTATTTGGTAGCCTAAGAGTAATGAAATAATTCAAAAGAAAAATATAGTATAGCATCATATACCTTTTTAAGGCACACACCTAACTTGAAGAATACTGAAGGGCTTTTAGGGAAAGTCACTGGCCTTAATGTCGGCAGGTCAAGCCCCTAGGATTGCAGTGTGGACACTGATTAGAATTGAAAATGAACAAATTGTGTGGCTGCAGAATTCCCTTTTCCCCTAGGGAGAGATCTTACTTTTACACTGAAAGATGTAAGTAAGGATGTTGATTTTATTATTTCATATAATAGTAAATGAAAGAAAACCTCAAATGTTGACTTATCCCTTGAGAGAATGACTGAAACTCTCGTGGTCCACATTATTTGATTCCATTCACAAGAGAAAAAGAAATAATTGAAGGAGATTTCTTGTGAATCAAAATAGAAAAGATGAATAACAGAATAATGCATACTGTTGCATGAAAAGGAATATTTTGCATTCCAATATACAGTAAGCACGTCTTCCATGTAGGGAAAGAGCCCTGAGAATAGAAGATTTAGAGATAATAGATGCATTATTGCAATCATGTTTAAATGCAAACCAGGATGCCAACGAAAGTAAATTAAATGTCCAGGGGCAAAAATGAAGCAAGGCAAAATAAATCAGGAACCAAAGCAAGCAAGGAAAATAGTGCAGGCAACATACAAACCACAATGATCAATTTAAACAGATCACAACTTCATTGAGGCATTTTTGGATATGCAGAAGCAAAAGACTTACATTTAAAGGCCAGGCAGGAAATACAAAGAGAAACTTGAGAAGATGATTATAAAATAATTTTCACATAAATACGAGTTGCGCAATGAGGAAAAAAATCTTTAGAACATGAGTTCTCAGAAAAACTGATTTCAATATAAGAATTCGTTTCTTTAAAAGTGGTCCTTGGTGACAGGAATTAAATCTCCCCTTAAGAATACTAATGTGGACTTGAACATGATGCACACAAATTTAGCCCAAATGTAGGCTACCTACCTGGTCTGTAAAAAACTAAGCTATTAAATTAGCCTAAATTGGTGAGAGTTTAGTAATATCCAGATACACAAAGTTTTGTCTATTACAATCAATAAACAGCAAAGTCAAAAATACCATCTAGAGACCCTGAATAAAAAAAAAATACAGGTAACAAAATACAGAGACGTTCTTCTAGCACAGGAGGTGGAACTGCCCCACCAGCCTTTGGAGTCCTAGTAGGCTCCGCTGTGGACTACATTGCTTGCACACTGGCTCCCCGCTCACCCACCCGGGAAAGCAGTGGACAAGAGCCAATTACTTAGGCCCATGCCACCAATGTGCGACATCTGGCGGGAGTCCAGGCTCCTGAAGTCCCTTGACAGGCCCTCACCAGTGCTGACGCTTTGGGAGTGAACCAAAAAGTGGACGATCTCATTCTTTCTTCCTGCGTCTCCCTTTCCTCCTCTATGACTCTACTTTTCAAATACATAAAAGATTTTTAAAAATTATATAACACAAACATTGTACTAACAGTTGTATTGTCTATAGCAGTAGAATAACAAAATCATTAGAAAGCATCTGAAAAGTATTAAGATGGTTGTTTATCTGGAATTATACACCTAGAGAAGCTATCTTTCCAGAACAAGATAGATTTAAGAGATTTAAATTTAGTGTTTTCTGCCATCACATCATCTATAAGAGATGAACTTCAGGATAATACAAGTAATATAGTAAGAAATGCTTGAACACAAACACTGGCAAACATGTTTACTGATCTGAGCAAATATTAACTCAATTTAATAGTAGTATTAATATTTAATTCAATAAGATAGAAAATAAAATGCTAGAAAATAATAACTTATTATTTTTGATGAACTATAATCAGAGCTAAAGATTTAAATGTGTTATGATATTTAGGAATAATGTGAGAATAATAATGAAAATGATATGATTAAGTTGGATAATTAACTTTCTAGCAGTATGATCAATACTAATGATTGCACAAATTCATAACACAATTATAGAGAAGATCTGAATTTAACATATCTAATTACATCTGAAAAGTAGACTTTATAAGCCTAAAGATGAGGGTTGAGGGTTTTTTAAAGTATTCATGCAATGGTAGAAAATTCAATGTAATAGAAAATACATGAAAATTCTAAATCCACTTAACATAGTAGTTTCAAATTTCTACAAGGAAGAAATTGACAAAGAATAAATAGATAAACCTATACACACAATTACTTCATTTTTTTCTTTTTTGAACAGTTGATAGGCCAGTTAACAATTAGTGAAACCACTGAAAATTTAAGCAACACATTAAATTTTATTTAAAACTCATTTTCCCAATATCACATGAAATATGTATAAAATCCAATATTGCAGACTACAGTATAGCAATCTTAACTTGACCAAAATAAACAGTAGGAGATTGGGTGTTGTAGACACTGACATGAAATATTAAATTTTGATGGAAATACAAGAGACTTAGAATACCTTAGATAATCTGGAAAAAGAAGAGAAAGGTGAAAGGAATCAGTTTGCCTGATTTCCTGACTTCAACAAGCAAGAATGCATCATGATGGTCGAGGTACCCAGGCCCCTTTCTCCATGTGGCAGACTGACTATGGGAGAATGAGCCAACAGAAGATCCACTGTCTCCCTCTCTGTTTCTTTGTCTTTAAGATAAATAAACCACTTTTTGAAAAATAAAGTGGTGTACATATCACAAGACTCACTCGTGTCTCAGTATATCTTCTTTTCAGATAATGGCTCATGTGTGGGGGCAACATTCACCTGGGAGATGCAGATGAAGACCCTAGCCCTGGCTTTAGCCTGGACAGATACGGCTTGTCCACACATCTGAGAACGGATTAGCAGGTAGAAGACCTTTCTCTTTCCTTGATTTTCAAGTTGATGAAAATAGGTAAACATTTTACAAAGTCAAGAAATTTATAGTTATAATGAAAGCACATTCATTAATTTTTGTAATTATTTTATTTATAGTACAATGAATTTCCTCTTACATGTGGTTTCTAGCCAACAATTTTCTGGGAAAAATTCCAGAATTGGAATTACTGTTCATCAATTAGAAGTATCTCAGTTTTTACTTCAATCAGGGGTTGGTAAGAGTGCACACCATCTAAAACAATGAGTCAGCATCGTTAACTTCCATTTTTAGCTAATCTGCAAAAAATAATTTTAATTATTATTATTTTTACAGACATTTTGATATGCAGTATTAATTCTTATTATTTGCCATTTAGTTATTCCAATATTTGTCAATCCATCATGGCAATGATTTCAAACACCATCCATTATAGCATCAACACTTCAAAGTTTTGGCAACTTTTCATGGATTTTAAATTCATTTTGATTTTATAAACATTTAATTATTATAAATGCTCAAATATAATACATAAAGTGTTATCCTGATTACCGAAAGGTTTTGGACATTACGTTAGTTTTCCTAAGAGTAAATGCGATTCCCACTTTGTTCAGCTTGAAAGACCTTCAATCTCAAAATATTAACTACTTGTGAATTTTCTTTTTTATTTGTGATTTTTAAGTTGAATTGTGTAGTATATCTGACATCTTGGGACATAAAAAGTTTTTTGAAAAAAGATACTTGGCTTCCCATCAAGCTGCTGCTTGTGGCCTGGGAAAGTAGTCAAGCACGGCCCAATGATTGGGACTCTGCACCTGCCTGGGAGAACTGGGAGACCTGGTTCCTGGCGTCAGGCGAGCTCAGCTCTTGCCCTTACAGCCATTTGGAGAGTGAAACAGCAGATAGAAGATATTTTTCTATATGTGTTTTTCTCTCGATAAATTTGACATGCCTTTCCAATGAGAGTAAATTAATCTTAAAAAGAAAAAAAAAGTTTACGTATTGCTTTTGACACTTTATTCATTGGCGGCTCCTTTTGTTGTTGTTGTTATTGTTTTGAAGAAGTTTTTCCATTTGTGTTGCGATCTGTTTTATTGCATTAATAAATGATTTTATTGACAACACCTGTCATCCATAAGTGAAGTACCATTTTTCAATTAACTCTCACATTGAGAGGGCACAGTGGTGCCCATATCCTGAGACAGCTGATTGCTCAGTCAGCTGGTGATTTCACTCTTCGCGGGTAAACCAGCTGCTGCGCCTCCTTTCCATTCTGCTCAGTGGGCGAGGGCTGTGGGCTCACCATTCACTTCCATCTTAGCTTGACTATACACACCCATGCGATGTGCATGCATTTTGTATTTAAATACAAAAATTTCACATGTTGGACTTTACATTTTAAAACAATTGTGAGGTTGTTTTTAAAGGGTCAAGAGAAATATGCACTGTAAGAAATCGAATATTCAACTTTCTTTGCACCAAAACAAACACCTTTGATCAATTTTACAGTGCCATTTTGAATTACTTGCTTTTTTTTCTTGAATTCAATGTTTTTTCATTTGTTCAACTTCATATTTATAATATTTGTCATCTTGAAGTAATGCTACTTCACTCACATTGACTATTAACTAGGATCTAACAAATGTATTATATTTTGGTTATTGCCAAATATCCTGTTAATGACTAATTAAGTGGCGGCTTATTTGATATATTTTTTATATTTTTTATTACACTCTCGTCTCATCTAAGATGGATGATTTGTAGTCCCTCTGTTGGGTCCTAGACTAAAATCTCCATAAAATTAGCACCTGCAAGAAGTGTTCCCCTTCTAGTTTAAAGAAGTCAGCTCAGAGTTAGCAAAGAGTTTCTGAAGGAGCCCCACCACTCCTGGTTAGTGTACTCAAGGTAAAGAATTCAAAGGTAAGCAGAACACTCAATTTTGGGTTTCTATTTATTTTATTCTTGGCAAGAGTTTAGGTTTTGCCCTTGAAAAATCTATTTACTTTGACTGAAATTAATAACTATGGAGAATGAAAGACAGAGAGCTATAAATCTTTCATCTGTTGGTTCATTCCTTAAATAATTGTAATGGCCAAAGCTGGGCCAGTTCAAAGCTAGGAGCCAGGAGCTTTTCCCAAGTCTCTCACGAGAGTGCAGGATCCCAAAGAGTTGGAGCATTCTCCTCTGCTTTCCCAGACCATAGGTAGGGAGCAGGATTGGAAGTAGAACGGCTAGGAGATGAAGTGGCACTCATATGGGATGTTGGTATTTTGGTGGAAGATTAGCCTATGGTGCTACTCTGCTGACCCTACCACTGAGATTTTTCAAATGGACTTATTATGTAAGGTACTGTTTATTTTAATGGGCAAATGCAAGCTGTGAGGACAACTGAACTTTCTCAAAACATACAGCAGAATAAAAACTTTTCACCATACTGTGCAAGGAGATCACAATCCATTGACTAATATGTTTTTTTTTTTACCACATATGAATCAGTAAGTTGTGGTTTCTATTTAAAACCAGTGTTCCTACAGACACTGTACATTAATTCACATGATATTTAAACATAGAGCAGCGAAGTTAATTGCTTGGAGACACAATTGACATTTTGTGGCTCTTTGAGTTCTGGGTACTCTTTCATTTAGTTAAGGTACACAGGATTCTTACAAATTCTATCATTGATGCATTTTCCCTAGCCAAATATTTTTCAGATTATCTGGAAATTTGGCACAGGTTTTTCCTCACCAACCAGATTATGAGTCATGAATTGGATAACTAACAAGCAGATTTCATTATCAACTTGCTGCTTTTTTTCTAACGTTGTACAATTCCAGAGAGAGACACAGTTCAGTATGTCATATTCATCGTTATGTAATCAAATGAGCATTTTTGCATATTCAGGTGTATATCTGTACAGTACATCTATATGGTAAATATAAATTCAAAAATATAAAATGAATTAAAGCTACTAAAATTGTATACAAATTTGCTGCTGATAAATTAGGTTAGTTCCAAACTAGAAAGCTCATATTTTTAATTAGAAAAAAATACCATCTTTAAGTCAGCTTGTCATAATAATCATTAATATTTGTAACTGGCACTGGATTTAACTCACAGGAGTATTTACTAGCATTTGAGGTTTTACCTAAAAAATTATTTTGTCATTATAAGAAATCCAGTGTTCATTTGTAGTAAATACCTTGTTTTCACAAAAATATTACTCTACAAAATCAGTTCACTGCTGGGATGAATTCTTAGCAGTCTAGTTCGAATTAGTCTCTATTTTGGTCCCGAACTCATTGAATCATCTAATCAACACTTTTGGACATCCCATTGTGACAGGAGCGAGGCATGAGCTCTGCTGAAACTATCAATACATTATTGTTTCAGAAAATGCACAGCTGATTGCCACAAGCACCTAGTTGAATATGGGAAAGCCTTCTTATTTCACCATTTCATTAGTATGGCATTCTAATAACTGTTACGTATCCCAAAGTCCAACTTCATTGATTGATGGGGGACTGACATTGAGGCATATTGAGTAAAGCCAGCATCCTCTGGGTGACAGTTCATGTGTAAGCCCCCAAAGCAGCTTCCAGTTAACTGCCTGAGAAAGCAGCAAAAGATTGCCCACCACCTTGGAACCCTGCACCCATGGGGGAGACACAGAAGATGCTTCAGGCTCCTGACTCCTGGCTCTTGGTTTTGGATCAGCACAGCTCCAGCTTTGCAGTCTTCTGGACGAGTGAGCCAGTGTATGAAAGAACTGTGTCTCTCCTCTCTGTAAATTTGCTTTTCACATATAAATAAATAAATCATTTAAAAATAAGAACAATTTTAGTGTACTGAGAAAGGAAATGTGGAATTTACTGTAGCGAATTAGTAGTCTTTTCCATACTTTATTTAAAAATCATAATTCAGAACTAAAAATGATGTGGTTACTCAACAATTTATTAGATTGAAGGTGGGAGGATGGACATTTAGAGCAGTGGTTAAAATGTCACTTGGGATGTCTACATTTGTATCAGAGACAAAAGTACTTTGTACTTCCTTGCAAGACTTTATCAAGAGTCAGTGAGTGTCTTAGAATGTGTCCCAATGAACTTTTCTTGGGAAGACTCAGCATCTTTCTTTGCTGCGAAAGCAGACATATGGTGAGGGCCTGCAGACAGCTTTTATCATTGAAGCTTGACAGGAAAAGAGGACTACAGGAAAATCTCCCCGAGGCCTGGAGTCTGCCAGTGAGTGTGTATTCAGACAGCGTTTCTTCCACTCTGCATATTCTGAGCAGGCAGAAGTAATGACTGTTTCTACACCTTCTGTGCATACCCGCCTCAGCTCCCCTATTCATCTTCTTAGAGTGAAATAGGTTTATTCTGCGAAGCTTTGATAAAAGAGGTGCAAAAGATGTAAGCAGATGATGCCAAGTGCACAGAGCTTTAAACGGGAGATCTCAGGCTGTTTCCTGATTTGCTGTAACTCTCCTTAAACTGATTTCTGGCTTTGTTGGAAAATGCAATTGAGGCTACAGATAATTCAATGAAGCTGTGACATGGGTCAGTCAAGCCTAACCATTCTGTGGAGTAAACCAGAGGGAAAGGGCCCAGTGCGGTAGCCTAGTGGCTAAAGTCCTCACCTTGCATGCACCGAGATCCCATATGGGCACTGGTTCTAATCCAAGCAGTGCCCCTTTCCATCCAGCTCCCTGCTTGTGGCCTGGGCAAGCAGTCAAGGATGACCCAAAGTCTTGGGGCGCTGCACCCACGTGGAAGACCTGGCTCCTGGCTTTGAGTTGGCTTCGAATTGCAGCCACTTTGGTAGTGAATCACTGGATGGAAGATCTTTCCGTCTCTCCTCTCTGTATGTCTAACTTTCCAATAAAAATGAAATAAAACCTAAAACGGAAGGAGAAACAAAAAGGAGTTTCTGCACAAGTATATCTTGATGCACAGATGCATTTAATTACTTTATTCTAAACATTTCAGATTAAAGAAGAAACACAATTTTATCTGGAAAAATCAAATTGTTCAGACTGTATTGCTCAAATAGAATCTATTTCACTGATAGCCCTGATGTGCCCTTAGCAGAAACTCTGGCTTCTCTTTACCATCATGTGTTCAAGCCCCAATTCTTCACTAATATGAAATGCGTGACTACAGTGCTGAGTCACGGTTCCAGTCTGATATATGCGGACTATATATAGAATTATATATATATATATATATATATATATATATATATATAGAATTGTTGGGCTAATTAAAACCAAATTGCAAGCTTTTTGGAGGGGAGGGTGAATCTTAGCAATAGACACATGCATTTCCGTGTGTGTGTGTGTGTGTGTGTGTGTGTGTTCCTATGATTGCTGGAGTGTTTCGGATGCCACTTGGTTCTAGTCCCAGCCCCTCTGCTTCTGATCCACTTTCCTATATTCGTGTAAACCACTGGAGGCAGTGACGATATCTCAGACGCATTCCTGACACTCCTGAGGATTCCCAATTTCAACCTCTTTGTCTCAGTCTGAACCTGCCCTGAATTTTATAAGCAGTGGGGAATGAACCATCAAGTGAAAGATCTCCTTCTCTCTTTCTTAAAAATAAAGTAAAATTAAGTAAAAACAAAATAAATTGAAATTTGATTTTAATTAACATCAATTTACATAATTTTTGAAATTGTGTAAATTTGGATAGTTAAATACATAGTAAATATTACTGTATAAATACCACATACTATATGTGATAAAAATGTAGCAGCTTGTTACTTTGTAAATACTGCACATCACTACATAAAAAACACACAATTACATAGTACTCTGTAATTTTGGTGTAACCATTCAAGTGCCATTTTGGATTATTATTTGTGCTTTTCTAAACTAGAAATTAATTTTTACTGCAAATCAAATTGCATAACTTTTTTTAGAAGAAAAAACTCTATTGAGAATTGATTTTGCTTGGTTTTTAACTGACAATTTTCTCCTGACCTCACCATAGAGACAGCTTTTAAGAAACTGGCAGCTTACTGTGCCGTTGATACAATATAAAAAGGTATCAGAATAAAAAGTATTAATAAAATATCTTTAAAAGGTTTTTTTTCTCCTTATTAACAATGAAATACTGCAAAAACTGATAAAGTAAAATCTTCAGCCATTTTTCTCAGTTCTATCTTAGAAATAAGTCATGTTGACAACCGATATACATTATTTCATAGCCTTACCTTTTATTCATAGAAATATGTCAGTGCAGGAACACACACATCATTGATTGTTGCATGGTCATTACTGGAGGCACTGCAATAGTGCTCGATGTAGAAACATCTGTGGGAACGTGCTCCAGTCACACTCACCCCGAGTTAGAATGAGATTGGACAACCATGGAAAGTTAAGGTAAACAACTGGTAGGTAGAAATCAAAGGGATGATGAGCAAATGTGCACAGCAGGGGTGGAAAGGACAGGAAGTGCTGGTGACAGCAAGAACCCCATCACATTTCTAACACAAGTACTGAGAGAAATGAGCAAAGCTGTTAAGAAATAGAACTATTGTATAGTTCAGATATGTTCACAGGAGTAAATAAAGTGTTACTTACAAAGCTATGAAGACATATTCAGTGCTACCAAACACCATCTAAGTCCAGGAACTGATAGAGAATGGGTTTACACGCACCTGATACTAACTTGACTTGACATAATCTGACAACTTATTAAATATCCATTTCATTTTGCCAGCATAACCTAAAACCCATATAATTCAATCACATCATTAAAAGTATAGGATTGTTTAAATTAAATGACAAGCTTAGGGCTTGAATATAACACACTTCATTTTAGTTTTCAACTTTGAGCTAAAAGAATCAGTGTTAACCCATTGTGGCAAATTAATAACTTATACAATGGTTTGATTTTGTTTTATTAAAACAGACCACACTCTGCAAATTTTACTGAAAATTTCATTAAAAATGAATTAACTTTTAATCCAAACCCAGATAAATCCCATATGTCTTCTCACAAATATCAAACCAATATTTTAATTAGACAGGAAATTACCTCATTTGGTTAAACTTAAGCTTTTAAGTTTAGTGTGCAGCATAACTAAAGTTTTGGTGTGAAACCAAAATATTCTTAATTATAAATATAAAATAGTAACAGTTTGGTTCTCAATAACCAAGGACTGTCCTAGGACGGACATGCTTCTGTGCAAATTCATTGAGGAATCCTACTAAGTCATAGTGGCAGGAATCCAAGATGAGCAAGTAAAAGTCACATTTTACTATTTAGTATTTAATTGATTTGAATGACAAAGAGGTTCCATTCAGTGTTTAATTCCCCAACATGTTGTAACATTCAGGGTGGACTAGACCACAGTAAGGAAGTAGCATGGATCTCCCATGTGGGTGCAGGGCCCCAAGCATTGGGCCAACTTGCGCTGCTTTCCCAGACATATTAACAAGAGCTGGACTGGAAGTAGGGAAACCAGGATCAAACTAGAGTCTGTAATGGTTGCCAGCATTGCTTAATATTCTTCTTTAAACTAATCTTGATCTCAAAGGCACCACTTCTAAACAGCATTAAGTGGACTTAGTTTCCATCCTTAATTCCATTAGGCTAGGGTTCAGTCTGGCATGAATTCTGGAGGTAAATTACATTCACACTACAGCATTGAGGCCCCAAATCAAACCACATCCACCCTAACCGCCCCCCCAAACTCACATCTTTTGGACCCTGAACACTTTATGGGTCGTGCTTGCAACCCCTCTGTTTGTCTGAGACCCTTAACCCACCGTAGGAGGAGAAGGCTTGGAGATCTCTGAAATGTATTCAGAGAGTCTAGTCCCATATCTGCACCCCTCTTTCCACACTACTTCTTCTACCGAGCAGTTCTTCAGGCCCACCTCCTGTTTCCTCTCCCCAAAACACTTATATCCCCTTTCATTGGTCCGGGATGAAAGTTGTCTGAGTTTTCCCAAACTGTATTTTATTTTTAGTTTTAAGTTCAGTCTCTCTTCAGATTAGCACTTCGATCTTGTATTTCACCATCAGCAGTTATAAGCAACTGTGCAGTGTCCTGTATGCTTCACTGTCACCTGCCAGCATGCAGCCATGCTTCAAGAAACAAGGCTGAAGCACAGGAGTGGAAAGACTTAGAAATACAAGGTGCAAAACTGGACAGCAGGGACCCAGAGACTCGATGCACGCAGGCGCGTGAGCGAGCGATTCACTCCCACACTCTGGTTAGAAAGATCTGAAGGTTTTATAAAACAGAAAAAGGAAAGATTCTAGAAGCACAGTAACTTAATTAAGAAGGTCCAGTGGTGTATTGTAGCTGTTCTTGCAGTTGGGTTGCAGAAGGTGCACCTTCCTCTCTCTCTGGATTGGTACTCAGTTGACAACAATAAAAGTTGACATCCAGGCCACCGCACACGTCGTCCGTGCTTACCACCACTTTCCTCAGGCAGTCCCACTCAGAGCTCAGGAGTTCCCATGCACACAGTATGATTGCCAATGGCAACGCTGTAAAGTACAACCTTGAGAGGACAAAGCCCTCACACAAGCTGCTCTTTTTGCCATAAGCTGCTCAATTCCTAAGTCAAGCTGCAAACAATTCTGGCACTTTGCAGTTTGGAAACTTCCTTCACCTGAAAAACGAATTCATACCATTTTTTTGTGTAAAAATGCAACTTAATGACACTTCAATTTTAAATAAGGATTAGTCTTTTAAGTCTAGCATTTGTCGCACTGCTACAGTGTGATAACCCAAACTTGCTGTGCAGAAAAAATGACAGCTCCATATTTATTAATCCCTTCCAGGAAGTTCAGTATCGATGTTCTCTGGAAGAATCAAACAGGAAGACATTCATTGCTGTGTGCAGGATGTGAATGAATGGCAATCCATAAGTACAGCACAGCCCAGAACCACTCAGAGGTCCTCCTTGACCAGCAGGCCAACACAGCCAGGCCACTAAGGAGAGAGCTGGGCTGCTGCAAGGCATGCCACTCCTGAGTAGACCTTTGGGCTTCGCTACTGGCCTCCTGGCAGAATTGCAAAGTTCGTTGTGATGCAGTCATTCTCCTAACTTCTACAGAGTGAGCATCTTGAGTTTCTCCTCAATTACTTCTTGTTTTGAGCATTAACTGCAAAGGCAGAAAGAAAGGTAAAAAGTCTTTCCATCTGTTTGGTAACTTTCCTGGCTGAAGCTGGGAGTCCAGGGACTCAGTATAAGTCTCAGGACTGGTTGGTAGCCATCACTTTAGCCATGACTGCTTCCTCCCAGCGTCTGGATTAACAGATCCAGGTATACCTGTTTAGGTTGCGAGGGTCTTAACTAGTATCTTCTCCATTAGAATAAATGCCTGCTACAGTTCATCATTTTAAAAACATCATTTACTTTATTACGTGTTATTTAAAAGACAGAGTGACAGGGAGAAACACAGGAAGATCTTCCATCTACTGATTGACTACAGAAACACTTGGAAAAGCTGGGATGGGCCAAGCTGAAACCAGGATCCAGGAACTCAACCAAGGATTCCAACATGTGGATAGCAGGGATGCAAACATTTGAGCCATCACCTGATTGTCAGTAGGGTATGCATAAGCAGGAACCTAGAATCAGAAACAGGGCGAGGACTCCAGCCCAGCCTCTCCAGCACAGTGAGTGATTGTCTAAGTGCACATTCTAACTGAGCCAAATATCCACAGCCCTTTTATCACTCTTAATTTCAGTTCCCCTTAACAGTTTAGAGCCTGGACACAGTGAAGCTAAATTCCTTTTTATCATGTAGCTTGGCTTATTTTTAACACAACCTCAAGTATGATCCTTATTTGCAGCTGAGAACTCATCAACACAGATTTCCTTCCTTCCTTCCTTCTTTCCTTCCTTCCTTCCTTCCTTCCTTCCTTCCTTCCTTCCTTCCTTCCTTCCTTCCTTCCTTCTTTCCTTCCCTCCAGTCAGCACACTGGATGCAATTTCTAAAAGTTGCACTTTTTGGGCCCAGCGCGGTGGCGCAAGTGGTTAAGGTCCTCGCCTTGCACGCCCGGGATCCCATATGGGTGCCGGTTCTATCCCAGCAGCCCCACTTCCCTTCTAGCTCCCTGCCTGTTGCCTGGGAAAGCAGTCGAGGATGGCCCAAAGCTTTGGGACCCTGCAACCCACGTGGGAGACCTGGAAGAGGCTCCTGGCTTCGGATTGGCATAGCATCGGCCCGTTGCGCTCAATTGGGGATGAATCATCGGACGGAAGATCTTCCTCTCTGTCTCTCCTCTCTGTATATCCGCCTTTCCAATAAAAAAATAATAAAAATAAATCTTTAAAAAAAAGTTCCACTTTTTTTCTGAAGTCTTTTGATTCTGAGTCACCAGAAGAATTTCACATAATATTTTATTTGCAACATTATAAGTTTTTTTGAGACTTTTTCAAATTTGCAACTTCTAGCAGAAACATAATTATCAAACTTTCCACGTTGTAAACAATACGATTCGTGACAATCACGTCTCTGTGGCCAGTGTTCTGTATTCACTTTGATTTTTCCAATGGACGCATATAGCAGGCTGACACTGTAAAGACAAAGGATTGATTTTGGCTCATGATTCCTGAAGTCCACAGTTCAAGACTGGATTTAATCTATTGGTCGTGGTATTCCCGTTTGCATATTCATAAATCAGCAGAGACCATCATGTGGCCAGAGATGGGCAGCATGTGTGGGTCCATTTAAGTCTCATCTGTCACTGTATAATGCCCAGGACACACTCATAGGGGCTGTACCCTGATGATTCAGCCTAATTAATTCCCAAAGGCTACATATTCAAACATCAAAATTTGATTAAGTTTTCACTCTTTTAATAGCATTAACGTATCATGTAGGAGTTGACAATTCTGCATGCATTGAGGGGCAGAATCATATCCAAACCATAGTAATATCATTCCTTTCCCATATCATGCATAAAATGTGTGCTGAAGGCTCCAATGACAATTGTATGGCAATGCTTTATTTTCTCTTGCTGCTCTAATGTTCTTATGATTGCAACGTGCTAGCCTCCTTGTGCTGATGGAGTACGTCAAGCTTTTTAGATTCAGATGTTCATTTCCTTCCTCAGATTTGGAAAATTATTGAAAATGATTTCTACCCATGTGTGCCTTCATCCACTGGTACTCTCAGAATGCAGAATGGAATAACTTCATGGTGTCTCCTAGATGCCTTTATCTTCCTCTGCATTTCCTCAACCTGGTCTCCTTTTTGCCCTTCATGTCTTGTTTTCAACTATCTTATTTTTTTCTTATGCAGTCTGCTCTTTCTAAGGCATCTATTCTGTAGCTATGTAATGGGAGCAAGGAGCTTACAGAAAATTCGCCTCATCTTTTCATATAATTTTTTGTATGATGGATGCTACTTTATTCTATTAAAATAAATGGAACTTGGGTCCAGTGCAAAAGCCTAGTGGGTAAAGTCATCACCTTGTATGCACCAGGATCCCATATAGGCACTGGTTCATGTACTGGCAGCCCCACTTCCCATACAGATCCCTACTTGTGTCCTGGGAAAGCAGTCAAAGATGGCCCAAAACCTTGGGACCCTATGCCAGCATGGGAGACCTAGATGAATCTCCTCGTTCCTGGCTTTGGATCAGCTCAGCTCCAGCCATTGTGGATCACTTGGGGAGTGAATCAAGGGATGGAAGATCTTCCTGTCTGTCTCTCCTCCTCTCTGTATGTCTGCCTTTCCATTAAAAAAAAAAAATCTTCAAAAAAATAAGTGGAACCTGTCTGGATATGTATTTCAAGGAATGAAGACAAATCAGCATTTGTAGAAAACTGTGCCTATTTATCAAATTTGCTACTTATCTAATTTTATTTTAGACAGAGAACTTCTGAAAGTGTTTACCACCTATTTTAAAAACATTTTACTAATATATAGGCAGGATTCGATTTTATGATAAATTGTTATAAATATCCCTGCTTTCCTTTTCTATTATTAACCATCATAAGTAGCATAATGCATTTAAAAATTATCAACTTAAGTCCTCATCCTCAATAAGGATTTAATTTTACTGGTATATTTTAATAATTTTAATTTTACAAGGTTTTGCCTTTGACAAGAACATCATATAACCATCAACAGTCTCTGTGTTGAATATGGAGAACATCCATTAGCTTTTGCCTGCAAAGGTTTTGAATTATTTATGGGTATCATTACAGAATTGGAAATGAGCACCATGGGTACACCAAGGAAATCAACAGTTGATACCATGCGGCTTTGGGTTCCTGCTAACCACGTGGGAGACCAGGAAGGAGTTCTAGAACCCTAGCCAGGACCCGCTACTGAGAGGATTGGGAAAAAGAATCAGTGGATGGAGAACTCTCTAGCTCTCGCTCTCTCTCTTTCTGCCATATATATGTGTGTATATATATTTACATGTATATATGTATGTATATATTTACACACATACATGGATATGAAAATAAAAAATTATATCACCTGAGTAAATTTTTGACAAGTGAGAAAGTCTTTATAACTGAAAGTATCAGTTGAAATAAGTTTTTTTCATAATTCCGGGAACAGATTTTTGTCTATCTTATTCTAGGATCTTCAGTTAACGGAAATCTAGATGAAATATAAATGAGCTCATTATATTTTACTTCTCACACAAAAGTAATATACATGTGTCTAGAAATTATTTGATTTCTCAACCTTGAAAGACATACAATAAATGCACATGCAAAGGAAAAATTTCTTTATCTGGGAGAATAAAAAGAACAATTACTCATGCCACAGCTATTTTGCAATTGATATCTCTGGTCACAAAAGGAATCATTTTTGTAGTCATTGCTTCTTTGAGGCAAATCTTGGTAACTCTGAGTTACACAATGTTACCTATTGTACAGAAGCGGGATTTGTCTTTTTCTTTTTGTTGTAATTCAGTTTTAAACATTTTTTGCCAACTGTGGATGACATGGTGTTAATATTGACTACAATGATGAGAAAAGTTTCAGTCAGCAAGGTCAATGCAATGAATAGACCGGATATTTTAAAATAAACTCTGAGGCTATCCTTTTGTTAAAAAGACCACCCAGGATAGCAAGGGATATGGAGTCAACATCTACCAAGGGAAGGAAGGAAGGAAGGAAGGAAGGAAGGAAGGAAGGAAGAAAGGAAGGAAGGAAGGTAGGAAGGGAGGGAGGGAAAAGGTGGCATATGTACAGACATCAGATTGCCTTTCATCTACAAGAGAGGATGTGATGTGATTCTGTCACGTGCAGCAGCATAGATGAACCCTGAAAATGTTATGTTAGGTAAAATCAGCAGTGGGCAGGCCAAACCTTGCATAACCTTGCTCATACATGAACACTTTGGAATAAAACTCTTGTGTTACTTTAAGGCAAAGTAGCAGTCACCAGAGGCTGCACAGGGCGTAGTGATCTGGTAATGTGCCTGTAGAAGCAGAGGATAGCTCAAATATTGGCCCCTTCCCCTCAGGTAGGAAACGCGGCTAAAGCTTCTGTCTGCCTGTCGTGGTGGTCATTTGGGAAGTGACCTAATGAACCGCGAAGATTTCTCACTCTGTCTTTCTCTTACACTCTCTCTCTGTAACCTTTCCTTTTGAACAAATAAGAAGTATTTTTAAAATGAATAAAAGTTGAAAGAATCCACTGAATTCTAACTTTAGAACACTTGGGGTTTCTAGTAAAATTGCCATTCAAAACTAATGCACTTGACCTAGGCAAGTTTTGATGAGGGAGTGAAATGTACATTGTCAATTAATTTTTAACTTGATCACCTTTAATGCGAGTCCTGATTAATAATGAAAACACTGAGGTTTATAACATTCTGTAAAGCATGCTTACAGATTCTGGTTGCAACCACTTTCAAGTCGATTAGGACTCGGAATTGCTAGCTCTCAGGTTCAGTTTCCTTTCTATTCTGTTCCCTTTGTCATTGTGCAGATTTTGGTGATCGTAACAAGTGCTGTTATATCTGTGCTTACTTATACATGCTTTCACTTTTTAAAACGTAAAGCAAAATCCATGCCAGACATATGCATGATACAAGCATTTTGGTAGTGACATAAAGTTGATATTATAAACATGAATGTGTGTTTATTAGTTCACTGCAAAAACAGTTACACACTGCATTTTTCCCTAGACATTCAAAATATTAAAAAACAAAACTGGTAATCTAAATTCCACAACCAAGCATGCTATAAATTACTCTATAAAATGTATACTTAGCTTACAATTTATTTTTGAAAGATTTATTTCTTATTTATTTGAAAGACAGAGCTACAGAAAGGAGAAGAGAGACAAAGGTAGAGAACCTACCATCTGCCAGTTCACTGCCCAGCTGGCAGATGGCCCAGATAGGGCAAGGCTGAAGTCAAAAACCAGGCATCTCAGCTGATTCAACTGTAGGGACCCAAGCATTTGGGCAATCCCCTACGGCTGGCTGTCCCAGGCCATTAGCAGGAATCTGTGTCAAGAGTGCAGAAAGTGGGATTTGAGCTGGCATTCATATGGAAAGCCTAATCTGCAAGGCCACACTTTTTAATATCCTAAATTAAAAATGTAAGATATGGGTTTTTTTTCATATTGATGTATACCTTGAGCATAAAATGAATAGACCTGATATTTTAAAATAAACTCTGAAGCTATCCTTTTATTAAAAAGACCACCCAGGATAGTAAGGGATATGGAGTCAACATCTACCAAGGGAAGGAAGGAAGGAAGGAAGGAAGGAAGGAAGGAAGGAAGGAAAGAAGGAAGAAAGGAAGGAAGGGAGGGAAGGAGGGAAGAAAGGAGGAAGGGAGGGAGGCTCAATATGAAAGGCAATTCTAAGTATTTCTCTTACTTGCAAGATCAGTAAGAAAACTTTGGGAAGCATAAGGAAACATGGTATTATGAGCATAATAACGGACGGTATACAGAGCTCTAGGGATGAATCCTTTCCCTATATTTTGAACGATGCACAAAATCGTCATAATAGTGAGGATCCGTGCAGGTAAGAAAAAATTCCTGACAGTTCATGCACAAGTCTAGAGGAGGAAGTGGGAGAGACTCCCTTTGAGCGAGACAGACTTGAATCTTCATCAGTATAGAGAACAGAACATTGCTGTATGATTTAAACCAATTATATCACAATAAAAAATAGAATTTCCCTTTAAAAAGGGCCTTGAAATCTAATTAGCACAGCTCAGAATATACTGTACATCAACTCTAGTTAAAGTGTCCCATCGCAGTTAGTAAAAGCTGACCCACAAATAAGCTGAATAATCTGTGTGTGTTTTACTGAGGTTAAGATTGTCCTAAGGAAGCAGAAAAAACAACTGGAGGTCCAGAACAAAATATTTAAAATACTTAGCAATGATAATACTGGTAAGATTTTTGCAAGCTTGCTTTTTGTAGAATTCTTTAATTTTGGCTTCTTCATTTATCTCTATCATGTTTTGCTTAATACTTAAGGCATTCAATTATTACTATTGTATCCTGCCTGAAACCTGAATCACACAACACCCATAAAGTGTTGGTTGAGTAGTTTTGCCCAGTTACTATTTTGAATCATTATTGGCTCTGTATCAGCATCCCACCTCAAAATAGAGAAGTGGAATTCTGTCTCTATGTGCTATGGATTCAACTAGTTAGAAATAAAACAAGCTACAGTTCACACTCACTTAGATGAGCATCCAAGTGCTATTTCCAGGTGGTTCTTTCCTAAGGTGTCTAAGCATCATATGCAATGACAGCACCATGCATTGTTCTTGCAATGTTTATGACAGCGATGCTGCTCCTTCAAGGATACTGATTTTAAAATTCTTTTTTAATATTATGGCATTTTGCCACAGTGCTTCACTGTTTGGATAACTTCCTCCTAATTAGCGATAGATACCTCATTGTAATACTCATATGTTAAGTTTCCACATCTTTACATGTATGCTGATTGGATTTTATAAAGATATTCTAAACAAAAGTTGTGCCTATTTCATACTTTCTTAAGTTTCTGTAGATTTTTCTTGACACCAATGAAACATTTAAAAAGGAAAAGATTAGTGTATCATATTGAATATTATCCCAAAAAGCTCTTGGGGAGCATTGATGAGTTAAATAACAAGACCTTCACTTGAGAAAATTTCTACTGAATCAAGAGAACATCTTTAGTACTTTAATGAGAATCTAATCAGTTCTTAGAAAAAGGCCATTGATTGTGCTTTTCAACAGACTTTTTTTAAATCCCTTCATCTGTTGTTTGATGTCCAAAGTGTCCTCGTCTATTTTGATGCCATTTTCATCTAAGAATGACTTCCTGGGAGACAGCCAATAACGCTGGATACTTGTTCAGTACTTTGAAACCCAAAGGCTGTTTCTGAAAGTCTGTGCTCATGGTATTTCAGAAATAATGAGATTTCACAAAAGGAAAACCATTTTTAAAACTGTATTATTGCATGAAAACACCATGAGGAGAAGCAGGAAATTGATGAGGCAACCCGAAAAATTAGGGATAATTTTTCTTGATGATTTTTCCAAATGATTATTGTGAGTGATAATGAGATCACAAACAAAATTGAGGTAATATAATGCCACCAGAATTTTAAGATATTTTTAAAAAAGAGGGTACTTAAGGAATCCATTAGTATACAGAGCCCCCGTGGGCTGTTCCTTTCTCTTAAGACTATGTTTTAATTAAGAATTAGAATTGCAAGGGAATGTGTAAAGAAAGAAAAGTAAGAACGTTTCCAAAAGAATCCTTTACAATGAAATAGGAGAAGTAAGCTTTAAAAAAATCAGAAAAAAGTCGAAAGTTGACAAAAATAATAAAAAAAGGGAAAAGCTAGAGTAAGGCTATGTTAAACTTGCTGAATAGTTGCTTTGCCTATTTTATTCATTTTTGCTTGGAAACCCCATCACAACAATGAGTGCAAAACCACAGTGACCAAAGAACAAAACAAAACAAAATGGTTAAGAGACTAGGATTTGGAAAACCAATTAGAGAAGGCAAATACATAGGGATGCTTCTAAAAGTTTGTGGAGATTTAAACCAATTAAAATGTTTGTTTTTGCGTTAGAAATTTGGAAATCCGTTACTTTTACTAGTTCATCCTCCTCTTTTATATTCTCAGGATTCTAACACCGTACGTTGGAAAACCATACGTTTCATAGCATTTTATGAACATTTTTTTTTTCCTAGGGAGGGAGGAATTTGCAATCTCTATGAAAGGTTTATTCAAATAGTACGAGTTACCCTCATTGATTTTTTTTAAAGATTTATTTTTATTATTTTTTTTTATTGGAAAGGCGGATATACAGAGAGGAGAGACAGAGAGGAAGATCTTCTGTCCGATGATTCACTCCCCAAGTGAGCGCAACGGCTGATGCTATGCCGATCCAAAGCCAGGAGCCTCCTCCAGGTCTCCCACGCGGGTGCAGGGTCCCGAAGCTTTTCTGGGTCTCCCATGCGGGTGCAGGGTCCCAAAGCTTTGGGCCGTCCTTGACTGCTTTCCCGGGCCACAGGCAGGGAGCTGGAAGGGAAGCGGGGCTGCTGGGATAGAACCGGCGCCCATAAGGGATCCCGGGGCGTGAAAGGCGAGGACCTTAACCACTTGCGCCATCGCGCTGGTCCCCCTTATTGATTTTTAAAGTAACTGCCTCCTCTGAGTACCTTATGCTCTCACAGAAGATATTCCATGCTGGCCGACAGACCTTGAATAACCCCACCAGTGTGAATTCTGGAGATCATTCAGTTTGCCATACAGATCCCAAATGATTCACAATGTCTGTGATCTAGAAACATTTCACTTTATAGACCCTGCTTGCTGTTGTAGAGGATAAAATAAAAAATATCCAAGGCCTTTTTTTATTTCTTATATATAGTCATAATATAGTAACATAAAAAGCTATTTATTATAGAATATACTCACTATAACTTTTCTTTCATTAAATTTATAAATGTGTAAATATCTCTGCTAAATTAATATTCTAACTTCATTTAGTGAATATGACCAACAGAACACAGTGAAATGTATACCGTCTTTAACCATTGTTTCGATAGTATCAAAAAATGGCTCACTCTATTTTCCGAATGTTTGCAAATCACATTATCATCCTGTGTTTTTCCCAATATAAGGGGCCGCATAAGCAACATCCATGAGGTCAAACCATAATTTAAAAAGGCTTTGTCTCTCCCTGAAAAGCATATGAGTTTCCTTGTTTAAGTTTAAACTGAAGTAAAATTAGTCTTAAGTATGCCTGTTTAGAAGTGAGATAATAATAGTTTGAGCTAGGACAAAATTGGTAGTATGTCAACAGACTAGAGATATACTTGAGATATGAAACAAACACCCTTACAAGTGACTGAAAATGATGAAACATGAAGATGGAAGCGGTAGAGATTGCCATTAAGAGTATAGGCTTGTGTATAAAATAAAATCAGGTTACAATTGTAGCTATGCTATTGATAATTGTGATACAATAGTCAGTTGATGTCATCTAAGTTCTTCCTTCTTACTTCGGAAGTTGGGGTTGGTGAGGCCATTAGATGAGACAAGACACTCAGGGCACTCAGCTATCCTTGGATTATAGTGAGTGTGCAAAAGTGGATACTGAATTAATGAGAGTAAAGATGGTAACAGCAGTGATGACGGCAATTAGAAAACAAGTTCACTTTAGGGCACTTAATGACACGGATACAAAGTAAACTGCAATCAGAAAGAACACTGTGTGGAGGAGATATGAACTAACCTAGAGGAGAGACTGGGGCTACAGGTAAAAATTCAGGTTACCACAAACATATAATATCTGAATTACCAAGACAGGAGTATTAAATAAGATGGAAAAAATGACCACCAAGCAGTGAGCTTGATTGCATTTAAAGAGAAGCAAGTATTTTCATAAGGACAGAAGAAAAATAGAGAGTACGTTGAGAGAAACCAAGGAAAATAATTTCTCATTACAAGGAGGATCAAAGTGCCAAACAGCTAAGACACTTCATGGAAATGAGAAATGAGAGAAAAATCTTTGAACTTGGCAGGCAAGCACACCATTAATTACCACAAGTTTCAGTTTTGTAGGATGAGGGTAAGAAGCAATAAGGTAATTTGGCTGAGGATTGAAAGAAAGCTACCAAAATGGACAACAGATTCATCTATAAAATGAATTTCTTCCTAGCCCTATTTTCCATGTCAGAAAGCAGTGAAGAGGTACTTTATTCATTCAGGATCATAGCTCATAAGCACTGAAACAAGTATTAACGTTTTATCTTGCTCAGGAAGCTTGAAATCACAACCCTCGTTATTCTCTTTGAAATTAATTGCAGCAAAATTAATTTATCTATATGTAATGAAAAGGAAATAATTTTGCTCTGTCTATGGATAAAGTTCTGGTGTATATTTTATACATTAACTCTGATAGAGCATGTATAACCTTTTCTGAAATGTAGAAATCTCACTTAATCAAAAGTTAAAAACTCGACCAGAAGATTGTTCCAGTGTAGTGCCACTTTAAAGACAGTCTATGTTTTTTCAAACATGGAACTTAGTGGCATTTGTAACAACACTATTTTGATAATTCTTCACACAGCTTATTGGTCAGTTCTATGCCAGACTGGACAGTTACTCATGTACAAAGCACATAAGTGATAGAATTCACCCCAAGATTTCAGCAAACTTGAATGGTCTCATGAAACAGGCAGATTACAACTATGGCTAGAAGGAGAGAAAGTAAACGAGAAAATGGCAAAGTCTTCAATCATGTTAATTACTGCAGGCAGAATTCTACAAGCAGTAAGGTTCACACAGAAAATATCTAGATGTGAAATACTTTGCAGGATTCAATTATTGATCATAGCATAGCCATAATATGAAACTGATAGCAAGGTATTTATATGGGAATGACAAGTCTGTTTTTGTGATTGCTGAAAAATGGCGAGTCTAATGTATTGGGTATTTAATCCAAATGGATATTGAGATAAGAAAGAATTAAGGAAGAGTCTCAAAATAGGGAAGAGATAATGAATGAATTCAAAGCCTGATTTAGTTTATTGGAGGTAAATTCAAATAAGCAACCAGCGGCCAACATGCAGACAGAAAACATCTGCAGACGTCCAGTGGTTGAGCACTGGGCCTTTCATAACTTCAGGATCTTGGGATTTTCTGAGCAGAGGGGGAGTTGGGAGAAGTGGGGAAGTAGGCAGGACTAGAAGGGTGTTCCATAGACATTGTCAACCAGAGGCAAGAAGAACGCCAAGACTGGTGTGGGAGCAGATTCTGCAGTGAAATAGCTCCTGGTGGGCAGTTCTGTATTTTCTATGACACAGCTGTCAAGGCTTTGCTTACAACGCCTGTACCACATATGTCAGTGTGTGCTCTGCTTCCAATTCAGCTTCTTGCCGATGCTCAGAAGGCAGAGGGACGTCTCATGCTCTTGGACTCCTCCTGCCACGGTGGAAGACCTGGATGGAGTGCTTGGCTTCGGGCTTTGCTTTTTCCTAGCTTCGAGCTTTCACAAGCGTTTGGGTAAAGAGCTAGTAGATGAGAAATTTCTCTCTCCCCCTCCCTCCCAACCTCATTGCTTGAAAAATAAATAAATAAATAAAGCTTTCAGAAGAGCCAATTAACTTCTAAGATTCACGAGGAAGTTAATTTTTAGGGTGAATAATCAGTCCCAAATCCACACCTGTGCAGAAAGGCAGAGGGCCCAGCATTTCTTAATTGGGCAGTTTTAGTTTTCCTCCTTGGAATCTCAGCTTGAATTTGTATATTTAGCTCGCTTATTATTTTTTTTATTATTGATTGGTTTATTATTTTTGGAGCAATGCAACATATATTCCTTTGGCATCAGTCTATTTAATACAATTGGTGAAAATAAGGTACTTTTATTTTAGGCATCTGAGTGTGTTTTGTTTCTGTTTGTAACCAATGGTAAGCTGTTTGTGTGGTTGGTTGTTCCATTTGATATGGGATCAGGTAGCTACCTGAGCTCAAATCACAAATCACAGGGCCTTACCCTACCCTGTTGGTCAAATTCCCCTTTGCCCAGGATGCCTGATTTTCATGGGGGAAGGACTGCCATGTAAATATGTATTTTAAGCTCCATGTGGAATTTTGTAGGGATGTCATACATCCCCTAAGTAATTGAACTACCTCATAATGGAAGGCATCAGCTTTCTTCCTTGAGGGACAAGGACAAGGAAGAGAGAAGGTACTTGAGGGTGCCTTGTCTCCCCGCCTTTTCTCTGTTGACCACTGTCACTATGCCCACCTGCGTGCTTGCTTTCTTACCTTTTAAACAAACTTTATCACTTAGTGCTCCGTATATGTGTCTGCTCTTAAAATGCACTTTTAATTTAAAAAGTCAAGGACCCAGATTAAAAAAAAAATCCCACTTCTCCCATAGTAATACAGCACTTTTGTAGATAACCTATTGGGATGAGTCTATGGCAAATCTGAGATGATTTAGTACATTTCCACAGTGACATTCTGGTCTCTTAACTGAAGTCCCTGATGACTGATCAGGCGCCCCACTGTGACTAGCTAAATGCAAAATCACGCCAGCTCTGAGATCCACTCAACTCACAGCTCATCATTTGCTTTCTTCCTCCAGAACTTGATGAATTTCACCCTACGCATGTACATCTTTGTTTTATCCCAGACTCATTCTGCCTCCTTTCAATGAGTGTTAATCTACACGTGTTCCTGTGACTATGTGACAGATTGAAGCTCTTGAAAACCTCCATGCATATTTGGAGCCCTTTGTACCGCTGACTTCTCCCTGGCTGGAACTCTGCCTGCTTTCCTCAGTCATCTCAGGGTCCGTAAGTGTCATCTCCATCCGTAGATGTGGTGAGACCGCTACTCTGCTAGCTACTCCTCAGCAGCTCGCTCTCACTAGAACGTATTCCCAGCAACAAAACTGTGGGCTGCTGAATGTTCAGTCACAGCCTTTTTTCTCTTCTTTTCAGAATCACAGCATTGCAACTATAGTTTTATATGTTTCCCCAATTTTCTCTTAGGCAAAGAGAAAGAATGTGATCTCTTATTTGTTGATTTATTTGCTAAATGGCTGCAGCAACCAGGCCTGGAGCAGACTGAAGAATCTAGAACTCAGTCCAGGTCTACCAAGTGTATGGGACTGACACAAGTACTTGGGCGGATACCGGCTACTCCCCAGCATGCACCTTAGTGGCAAGCAGGAATCAGGAATGAAACAGGACTCAAACACAAGTAACCCAACATAAGCAGGTTCTGAATTGCTCCTCCAAGCACCCACCAACAGTTTTTGGGTTGTTTATCATTTTTTGGATGCTTCCATCATGGCAGGAAGCAGAAATCTTTTAGAGAATGATGGGCTTCAGATTTAAACAACACACACAAAGAAATCTGAAGACAGCTTTGATACATCAGACGAACACAAAGAAAAATGCACACTCCAACGTGGGGCCATTTCCCAGTTTTCTGTGTGTCTGCAAATTGATCATGGTTCATGAGTGTACTGGAATGCAAAAATCGGAACCTGCCGGGCCCGCCGCCGTGGCCCAGTGGCTAAAGTCCTCACCTTGAATGCGCCGGGAGCCCATATCGACGCCAGTTCTGGTCCTGGCGGCTCCAGTTCCTATCCCGCTCCCTGCTTGTGGCCTGGGAAGGCAGTCGAGGATGGCCCAAAGCTTTGGGAGCCTGCGCCCTTGTAGGAGACCCGGAAGAGGCTCCTGGATTCAGATTGGCGCAGTACCAGCCGTTGCGGTCACTTGGGGAGTGAATCATCAGAGGGAAGATCTTCCTCTCTGTCTCACCAGAGCAACTTTTTCTCAGAGATTATTTGGTCCCTGGCTTGTTTCTACCTTCCTGAATGCCATTGCATTTTTTTTTTTTAATTTTTAATTCGGTTTTTGACAATCTTTTACATATTTTATTAGGGTGCAAAGGGCCAAAGGCTAGAGGAAATTGGATGAGACCATGGCTTTTACGTTCTCTTTTTTCATTACTGCATCTGTGGGAAAGGAAAAGAAAAGAGGACAAGCCAGACCCAGCTCCCCAAGCATCCCTGGGTCCCTGATGTGGCCATGGCTTGTTGAGCTATATTTAAAAGTATCCTGGACTTTAAGGTCACCAGTAAACATAGGACATAAAACAAGAACTCCTTGTAAATTTTGGTAATTCTTTCACTTTTTGTTGTCCCTAGGTCACTCTTAAATGTGTACAGTATTTTATTTCAGGGTTTTAGGAGCCTATTATTTAATTTCTTGTATAGCATACAATAATCATACTTAATAGGTGAGGGAAATGTACAAAATCATGAAGTTCTATTTTTTCCCTGTGATTTATGCCTTTGTTCTTAAGCTAAAATTCTGTTCCTTTCTCCACTGCATTTTCATGACTATCTTAGGGGCAGTAAATCATACTTCCCCTTTCTCCCCCACTGTTTAGGATCTGTGTGTTCCAGTTTTTATGAGAACAGGTTCTTAGGATTATGACTTTTTCAAAATGTCATTAAAGTACAGATAAAAAAACCCTGACATTCCATATTGCCTTTCTGAAAAGTGAAAATTGAAAATGAAATGATTAAAAATATTTTCATATCCTGATGCATGTATCTTTAATGACACCATATAAAGAAATGAAAAATTCCAATAGATGTCATTCTTTTCTTAAATTATGTGTAGAAAGCATCTTCAGTTAGTGTTGTATTAATTTTTATTAGAGAAAAAATTCACAATTTATGCAACTAATTGGGTTTAAAAAGGCTTATGTCCTTTTCATAACCCAATGTAGCATTCAAATCTACTTTGTTCAGCTAGAATTAGCTTGTTTGGATTCTTTTCCTGCCTCTTCCTACAGCATTTGCTAAACAAGCAAACACCGACAAAGGCACTCTCACCCTTCCAGTAGAGGCTTCTGAGTTGACTCTGGTATGGTCTGAGATCTCGGTTAATAGAGCACGGTGGTGAGAACTGCATTTCAGCTAAGCAGCAGAGTTCCCACGCGTAGCGTTCACAAACCACCGTTAGTGCTGTAAGCACACAACCTCATGCTGTTGCTTTCTTTACAAAGAGAGCACGATAAACAGGGAATGCAGCCAAGGGCACAGATGAATCCCCGCCCTCTGGAATTATCCTACAAGCATTTTACTGAATACCTATGTGGTGCGTAGCCGTTCACCCATTTCGGTAGTGTTCCTTGGATTGGCACAGCATCGTCCTCAGCCAGCTCAAGGGCAACTATTCCAGGGCAGGTGGCTGGTTGCCCTCTGGGATGCTGAGTACCTGGGTTTCAGTTTTGGCTTAGCTCTGTATTCCAGCTTTCTGCCACTTTGTGCTCCTGGAGAATGGTAAGCATGGCTTGAATAATTGGGTCCCTGCCCACTCCAAGTGGACAGCTTTACTCCCTACTTAATCATGACCACTGTGAACATTTGGGGAGTAGAACAATAGAGAACCCCCACCAAATAAATAGCATCTGCTATTTATTCCTGACAGTTCATTATTCCTAATCTTTAAAATGACTTCCTGCATATGCTTACCCTGTTTCTTCTAAAACCAAAAGAACAGCAACAATGTGTTCACAGTGCAAGAAAAAGACCTGACTCAGCCTAGAAAATACAGGCTACCTGATTGATTGTCCTCTGTTATGTTAGTTACAAACCAAGAGACTAACAATAAAGCACTAGGAATGAAATTCTCTTTCTTTTGTTTTCATGACAGTATGACTTCAATAGACCAAACCAACTACCCAAAATATCATCATTATTTGTCTGGATGACAAAAATCATATAAGTAATGTACATAAAATTTTATATTGAAATTTAGGAAAAATTCTCCATATCAGGTGCAACATAAGATACCACGATTTTATTTCGTTTCTTTTTATTTCGTTTTATGACACAGTTTCATAGGCTCTGGGATTCTCCCAATCCCTCTGCAGGCCCTCCCCTCATGTTGGATTCCTCCACATTGTTGAAGTAGTACAGTTCTTACCCAATCATGATTCCTTCATTGCAAGCATGTACCATGCATAGAGTCCAGTATCTTATTGTCCAGATAAATTCAAAAAGTTTTCTTAGGAGATTATCCCTAGTCTGAAAGTAGGCTGGCAGAATATCATCCCCTCCAGTGAAAAGCCACTACACAACTTCAACAACAATTTACAACATCATGAACTTAATTGACATGGTATTGAGTGACCAGTATGTTTGAAAACACAAGTTCTTTTTTTTTAATTGTTAATAACATTGTATTATGTGATACAGTTTTATAGGCACTGGGATTCTCCCCACCCCTCCCAAAACCCTCCCCCCAAGGTGGATTCCTCCACCTTGCTGCATAACCACAGTTCAAGTTCAGTTGAGATTCCTTCATTGCAAGCATATACCTAGCATAGAGTCCAGTATCTTATTGTCCAGATAAGTTCAGCGGCTTCTTGGGGAGACCTTCTCTGGTCTGAAGGTAGAGCTAACAGAGTAAAGTCCCGGTCAGTTAAAAGCCCCAACAAAACATCAGCAATAACATACAATGTTATGGAAATAATTGACATAGTATTGGGTAAACAATATGTTAAAAATAATGCAAGTTCAATTTGTCAAAACACATGGGATGAGACAGTATCAATGACAGGTTCAAAAACAAACAAACAAACAACAAACAAAAAATTGCAGGTTAAGTTAAGGCAAACATGTGATATCTAACCTTTTGGGATTCGCTCATTTCCCTTAGCATTATAGTTTCCAGTTGGGCCCATTTAGCCACAAAGAACTGCATTTTATTTATTTATTTTTTTTAATAGCTGAGTAGTATTCCATGGAGTAGATGAAGCAAAGCTTTCTTATTCAATCTTCTGCTGATGGACATTTTGGTTGCTTCCATGTTTTTGCAATTACTGATTGTGCTGCTATGAACATAGGGGTGCATGTTGGTTTGTGGTGAAACAGGAAAACACAAGTTCTTAACCATATCCTGTGAGTTCTTCATTGACATTTCAATTTTAGTGTATACACAACCAGCTGCTATGCACCTTAAAATGGTTATAGGGTACTATTAATTTGTCTCAGGTCTATTTTCATTTTTATATTTAGCAGCTTATAGTATTGAAGTGTGATTTTTACTGAACTTGGTGAATTTTAGGGTAGTTCAAACAGGCTTATAAGTCTAACAAGGCATACGTTAACACTTGAAGTGCAGAATAGTTTTAGGAGGAGTGTGCAGAGAAATCTTCAATAGTTTAGTGAGGAGTAACCAATCTTTGTGTCTTACCTGGTAAGGTATATGTGAGTCCAGGCTGACTGTTTCCTGTCTGTTCTAAACTTTGCTTATTGGTCTATGTCCATCTGATCTAATTTTTTTTGTCGGGGGTGGGGCTCCAGAGTGACCCTGATGGTCATTTCAGGAGAGGGTCGGGATCCAAAGTTGGAACTAAGTAAAGGACTAGAAAAGAAAGTGTGCTGTTCTTCTGTTTCTGAGGACTGCTCAGGGCTCCTGGCTGTTGTTCCAATGACATTAGATCTTGTAAGGATGGATCTGGGCTTCTTCCATCCCGTGTGGGAGATCCAAAAAGGAATGGATGACCTCAGAGTTCTCAGCCTACAAGGGCACTCAATCTCCCATGGTCTCCTTGGCAGTTGGGATATAGTCCTTGGTGCCCATACTGATAGTCCTTGGTGAGGATCCGGGAGTCTGCAGGGTTGAGATACAAGCCTCCTCCTGTCCACCTGTTCCACTCTGGGGTTCCGCCCTGCTCTGTGCATATGACCTCCTGTTAAGAGACTGTCAGTATCGCTCTTGAATCCCACTGTATGTCTTTATATTTATTGCTAATATCTAATGCTGATTCGAATGTGCTATCTCTAAGTTGCCTGTTATAATCTTGATAGATTATACTTAACATCAACCTCACACACTCTAAGAAGGTGGAAGGTTTCTCTGCTCTCCCCACCCATTACGGAATAACATAGGGAGATATCACAATTTTAATGGATAGTTAATGAGTTGAATCTATCAAAGATGAGTACAACATTTGTCTTTCAAGCCATAGGTGTTCCACATTACTGAACATTAACAGGAGCTAAAATGACCAAATATCAAACCACAAATTCCAAGGGTGGTAGAGCTGGGAGTTACAAAAATAATAAAGAAGCATCCAAGAGATGAAAAGCAACACGTTGAATAATGCTCAGACTATAGTAACTCGTCTTCCTGTTCTCTCATTGTGTTCTCAACACAATTCACGGCAAAAGAGAACGATTTGCTTGTCCTGAGACAGGTGGGAAGAGTCACAGTTAGGAGAAGGAAGCACAAGCAGCACCTTCCCTTCCCAGGAAGACCCCCAGGAAGACCCCACTGCCTCCTCAGAATGTGGAAAGGTGATTTCTGTCCCAAAATGACCTTGCAATAGAAGTACACCATGGACTTCGGCTCGCCCTGCCTTTGCTGAGGAGCAGGTGCTGCAGGAGCAGTTTTATAGCAATTCCTCCCTCTTGCTCAGTGGGCAGAGCTTCTCTGCAGACCTGCGCATAAACGAGGTTTTGTATTGAAATCTTGGAGTAGAAACTGTGTACTGAACACGCAGGGGATAATTTGCTTGATTATCCCTTCAAGCTGCAGTTATAATACTTCAGGAGAGATCCTTGCAGAGAACGGCATTTTCCACTTGATAGGAAATGTAAAATTCTTTTCAGGTTCTTATGAGTCATTATTCTGTATCACACTGAGTCTGTATTTTGCCATGCGAAGTTAATGTTTCTGAAGTACCTGCATAGAAAAGGCATTCATTTATCACTATTCCAACCTGCATATTTCCACTACTGACGAAGGCAATTCGGCCACATTACTATGGAATAATGACATGTCAAATGTTCTCATTAAAGTGAAATCATTTGTTATCATTATGCCTATGATCAATCATTGCAGACTTAGTTTTAATCTAATTTGGGTGGACTTTTAAATAATTATACCTTCATAAATCTATTGCATTATTTTTACAGAGAATGCATTTACCAATGATTTTGTTCAGGATTCTTTTTCATTGTTACATAAGCTGAATATTTGCCAAATGGGTTTAAGAAACATGCCAATGTCACATTGCTAAATATGTGGTTTTTTCAGAGCAGTAAATTGTCATTACCATTTACAATAGTCATATAGATTCATGTAATAATGATTCTAAGAGTCAATATGTATTAAAGAATTATGAAAATTGTGTTTAATCTGTTACTGGTTTTAAATGGCATAATACATGCCATACCAAGTAGTACCCAATGAGGTAGGTGCTAATACTGTCTATATTTATCAGACAGAAAATAAACTCATGAAAATTCAGTAATTTTTTTTCCTGACTCCTCACGGTTGACTAATTCTCAGACAAGGTTTAAATCCACACATTTTCCCTATAGTTTGCATTTATGAATTCTGTAGATGCATCAAGAAAATAAAATCTGCTTTGAGAGTCAGCAAATGAGTAGAGAAAATCCCAGATTCAGAGATAAAGTCAGAAAAGAATAATCTCAAAGAAGGTAACCGAAGAGAGGAATTATGGGACTAGTCAATTAAATTTAAATCAATGCAATTAAATTTAAGTTGATACAATTGTAAAAGATGCTTTTCCAGGACTAAAGCAAGGACTTTCTCGTGGATACAGTCAATTACTGAAAAAAATGCATTTTATTTACCAGAAATATCTCTAGACTTAGTCGTCTGTAACAATGCTTCCATAATATTGAATGATGATATGAGAACTTATAACAGGTCAGAACCCCAGTGGCCAAGTCCAGAATGCAGTGTAAGCTAGTCAGTGATTATAAACAAAACATTTTACTTCTTAGGTGTTTGATTTTTTAAAACTTAAAATAGGAATGCTGGTAGTATTTGAAACATTTTTCCTTTGCTTTAAATAAAATACACTTGATCTTTAATTTCTAAAACATTAGGCAAAAGTTTGTCATTCATATGCAGATAGCAGGTGGCACGCAATCACTGATCAAATTAATAAAAGCTGTATTGATTGATCAAGAGAGAGCAATTTCCAAATAAAAATTTGTAGGGAGCCTGCAGCCCGCGCCCTACAATGATGCCAAACTGCTGCTTCCTCCTGTGGTAGAAAAACAAGTTTCAGGAAGTCTGCTGTGATTGGCCCAGGGGTGCGTGGATGGCACGTGGACAGAGCATGATCTGAGTGAGGATTGGCCTGCCCGCTGCGTGCAGAGGTGACCTTTATGTTGATTGGCCATGTTACCCAATATAAGGGAGCCTGAGAACCGGGAAGAGAGAGAGCGCCTCACCATGATGTAGCTGCTGCGCGCCTCGCGGTGCTGCGGCTGCATGGCGGCCATCGCGTGGTTTTGCTGTGTCATCTCTACAATAAAGGTACTACGAGGACAAGTGTCTGGGTTTGACTTGCTGGCCGAGGGACCCTGACAAAAATTTATCCAGGAAATAACCATTCCCAACATAACAATAACACATTGGTATTGAGCATTTCTATCTGATGGAAATGAGTTTCCCAGCGATTGTGAAAATGAGACTCTCCAAGGAAGTCTTTTATATAAGATTGCTTTCCCAGTAAACAATGAAATATTAATAATGAGAGAGCTACTTCTCCCTTCTGTGTGCTTGCATTCCGCATCTTCCATGTCCTCAGAAACAGATTGCCATTGCAGCACGGAAACAGTAACCCTCAAGGTGAAAAATCCAGACCTCTAGTCCGCATGTTGTTCCATTTGCAGGATTTTCAAATTCTTTCGTTACCCAAGAAGCTTGACACTTAATGTGCCAAATTCTTGGTGGGGATTAGAAATATGTTAAAGGACACAAGAAAACTGTGTTTTAGATACAGTACAATATGCATTTCTAGATGGACTGCTAATGAGACTGTTAAATGATTCTTAACAATAAGAATTTCTGCCATTGTCACTTTACCTACAATATTGTGATACACTTAAAAGGCAGAATAAAGGACTTGTGGCTGTTGATGAAGGATTATACTGTTCTAATAGCCCAGGGACAAACAGTGCAAGAGGGGAAATGGGCTATCACTGAGCCTATGAAAAATACATCAAGAAAAAGAAAAAAGTGAAAGAAAATAAAGCAAATAACCTTACTATGTTTATAATACCATTATTCATTCATTTAATCATTTGTGATTTGTAAGATGACATAACAAATTAACTCCAGGGCCCAGAGCAGTGGCGCAAGTGGTTAAGGTTCTCACCTTGCACGCCCAGGATCCCATATGGGCGCCAGTTCTATCCCTGCAGCCCCGCTTCCCTTCCAGCTCCCTGCCTGTGGCCCGGGAAAGCAGTCCAGGACGGCCCAAAGCTTTGGGACCCTGCACCAGCGTGGGAGACCCGGAGGAGTCTCCTGGCTTCGGACCGGCATAGCATCAGCCGTTGCGCTCACTTGGGGAGTGAATCATCGGACGGAAGATCTTCCTCTCTGTCTCTCCTCTCAGTATATCCACCTTTCCAATAAAAAAAAATAATAAAAATAAATCTTTAAAAAAAAAAAAAGTAACTCCATACAATTCCCAGTTATTGTAAACTCTCCATTGAGATATTTACAATAAGTATTTACAATAATTAAAATTCAATGTGATAAATGCAAAAACAGAAATATGTGGGCCCAGAGTGATGGGTCAATGGCCAACTTCTCCCCTTGAAAGCAGCAGGATCCCGTGGTGGTGTAGATTTGTGTTTCATCTGCTCCACTTCCCAACATGATTCCTGCTTATGGCCTGGGAAAGCTATAGAGGATGGCCCAAAGCCTAGATCCTGGACCTTGTGGAATAACTGGTGGAAGCGTCTGGCTTTTGGCTCCTGGTTTCTGTCTTTAGATCGGCTCAGCCCTGGCGGAGTGAACCAGTGAACCATTTGGGATGGAAGATCTTTTTCTCTCTCTTTTTCTTGTAAATGTGATCTTTCCAATAAAGATAAATAAATCTGTTTTCAAAACTAGAAATAGGTAAAATACCTAGAATAAATTTTTAAAAAGTGGTTCACTTTGGTTTTGGTGGGAAGGAATGGGTTAAGGAAAGCTTTCTGGAAAAATTAATTCTGAGTGAGATGTTTAAATAAAGTGACATTTACCCAGAAGAAAAGGAAAGACAGTTTTTGTGGAAAGAAGGCTTCAGGGATTGCAGAATTTCGCACTGCTGACGTTTCAAGGTGGGCAGGAAGCAGCAGAGCATCTACCTGTGAAGTTATCTTGCCTTGTAGGTGTTTTCACACGTGAGTACCATGATCTGATGCATGTGTTAGAAAGGTCCAGTGAAGGAGTAGGGAATAAATGTCATGAGTTATATTTACTTGTTGGTTCTTTATTCTCTCACTGTTCAACATTTTTCAAATTTTAATGAATTGCATTCTATCACTTATCTTCAGTGTCTCACATATAAATTTCCTGTCTTTTATAACAGCACATTTTAGCTAAAAAGTTGTCAACTATATAAAAGAATGCATAAACATTACAGTTTATATCAAAATGGAAGATCTATCAAATTTGATTTATGACCATGGCCAATACTAAGGTCAATTTAGCTCTTACTCTCTTTAAGACATTGATCTATGTGCTAGGAAATCAAATAGCAGGAGTGCCCTGTTCCATGTACAGGCTGACTGTTTAACATAGAAATGGACGTGAGTAGACATTTAGAGGCAGTTTATGGACATAGTGCAATAGAAGCACCATGTCCCAGCCCATGCCCACACCTAACAGAATTCAGCTGGAACCCACAAAGTAGCATGGGAATGTACTTTAGATGTGGTGATAGACTAGGTGGCGCAGACCCACCAAGCTCGGAGAACAGATTGCACAACGCAATAAATATGCAGGTCGTTACATGTTGATATGTTCCCCTCCCTGAATTCAAATAAATTTGATTAGTATTCCACTAATCAACCTAATTTACCTTCTAGAAAATGAATTAAATTGCTATCAGTGTCAACTGCTTCGGATTAACCACTATTAAACCACACCCTTCACCCATTCCCTACTGAAGCAAGGACAGTAATGTATAAAGCTTCAAGAGATTGGAAAATCTTGTGTTTATGCTGATTAAGTTATTCTCTCCCCAACTAACTTGTTTCTCTGTAGGCTGATGAGTGCTGCCCTTTTTTGGTCCCCCTTTTGCTCCCGATTTTTCTGTGTCTTGCTGAAGAAAACACCCAATCAGCTCATCAGGTAGCTCTCTGCGATCACATCTAGAACTTGGCTCAGGAATGTGTAGAAGGAAGCCAAGCAAGCCATCTGAATTCTTTTAAAGTTTAGTGTGTTTTGGATAATAAATTTCCCTTGGAAATTTTATTTCCCTTTATTTTTAATGGTTTTAATAACATATAATTTACACACACTATAATTCATCCATTTCAAGTACTCTTATGTATATTTCAGATACATAGATAATACTTATCTGAGTTTTGGAATATTTTGCCACATAATAAAACCTTGCACCACGTCTCTATGGAATCCTCTTCTTCTCCCTTAGCAACCACAAATTCCCCTTCTATGTCTGCAGGTTTCCCTGCTGTATACTGTCATCACATAACATTTGGAGTTCGTGTCCATTTCTAAGTTTTAACCAAATTATAAAAAGATTCATTACTTTACTACTTTTCATAGGCAAACAGTATGCCATCGTTTGAATGAGATATCTTTGTTTTTCCATTTACTTTTTGACTGACATTTGCTTTGTTCCTACATTTAAATTATAAATAATACTTCTGTCAACACCCATGTGAAGACTTTCATATGGACATCAAGTCTTCTTACTTCTGAATGCATCTTAAATGCAAAAAATAAACAAACATACAAATCGATTGGAACTCACCTCCTTGGAAAGCAATGGAGAACCTTCCATTCTTATTGAAATATAAGTGCTCACTTTCTTGGCAGGTCACCCATGGAGCTTATCAAAGATCTTTTCTCCTTGAGTCTTCTCTTGATGTAATTTCTGATATATGCCAGGTAGTACAATTTCATCATCAATTGACTATATATGCTACAGTGGCCCCTAAGATTTTATCACCTACTAGTGTCCCAGCTGTCTTAGTTTGTGTAAGCACACTCTGACCTTTACGTGACAAAATCACCTCACTACACATATCTTAGACTATATGCCTATCATTAAACACTGACTGAGCTTATTTAATAAATCCTCACCTAATGCTTATCTTGTGCTACGCATTCACACTACTTAAAATAGATCCCACCATATTTTTGTATTGGAAAATCCGCAAAATAACAGTATTTGAAGGTGGAACTTCTGCAATAGTATTAGGAATAGATAAGATCTTGCAAGTCAGTTTTCCAGGATGCTGTTAGCGACTTTATAAGAAAGGCAAGAGGTCCAATGTAGAGGACTTGCTGTGTCTCACCATCTGGTGCCCTCCATCAGGTTCTATGGCAGCATGAAAGTCCTTACCAGATGCTCTCACCATGCCCTTGGATTTCCCAACCGCACAGATCAGGAACTACATAAGCTACTGCTTTTTATAAATTACCCAAGTGTGATACTCTGTAATAGAACCGAGACAGCATTATCAACAAATGAATCCTTATAATCATCTATGAGTTAGGAATCATTGCTATTCTATGACTACGAAGAAGGGAAGCCTACATTCAAAACCATATGGATGCATGAAGTCTTACCTTCAAATGGCAACTCATTGCTCAATTATTGAGCTTACTGCATGAATTATTTCAACTTTTTCAAAGATTTGTTTATTTTTCATTGAAAAGTCAGATATACAGAGAGGAGGAAAGACAAAGAGGAAGATCTTCTGTCTGCTGATTCATTCCCCATGTGGCTGCAATGGAAGGAGTTGAGCCAATCTGAAACCAAGAGTCAGGAGCTTCTTCTAGGTCTCCCACACAGGTGCAGAGTCCCATGCCTTTGGGTCGTCCTTCACTGCTTGCCCAGGCCACAAGCAGGGAGCTGGATGGGAAATGAGGCTGCCAGGATTAGAACTGGCACCCATATGGGATCCCGGTGCATGCAGAGAGAGGACCTGAGCCACTTGGCTATAATGCTAGGCCCTCCAACTTTGCTTATTGGCAGCTCTCAGTGACTCCCATGCAACTTTATCTTGTCCCCCTCACTATGGGTCTATATGGGTCTCTGAACATGTGTGTGTTTGCACTTGTGTGTGTCTTGGGCTCAGGGGTAGGAATATCTGAAGCCATTTTTACAGTGCCTGCGTTTGAACTCTGGCTCTGCTCTTTATTTTCACTTCCTGCTGGCATTCACTATCAAGACAGGAGCTGATAGCTCATGTAGCTGGGTCCCTGCCTCACATGTGGAAATCCAGATTTTGTACTAACTCCTGTGTTTTTCCTGCATAACTGTGGCTATACAGGCATTTTAGGGAGCGAACAAATAGATGGAATGGAATCTTTCTTTTCACTCTATCGTTCTTGCTCTCTGTATCTCTTCTCCTCTTTTCTATGCTACTTAATGAAATTGAAGTGATAGGAATAGAACATATGCTTTCAGTACTATGTATGAACAAGTGAGTCTTACTGTGCTTCCAAAAGAACAGAGGATTTCAAGACTTCCAAGACCATACACAAAATAATTCATTATTGTTGTTACTAAAATAGACCACATGGTTCTTTCTGCTGACTTTTTGAGTTTGACAACTAAAATTTAACTTCATAGTTCTTACAAGTATTAAAAAGATACTTTGAGAAATTTCATTGTCTTCAAATTCAGAATTCTGCCAGTGCTCTAAAATATGACTCACATTCTGTGTCCATAACTCCAATATTTTTTTCTCTTTCTTGTTTCACAGAAAAAGGAGTTGGAAATTCAGCATGGATGCAGGCAAAAAGAATTCTGTGAACTCACAATTTCTGTTAAGTAGAAGTTGGTTTTATTTCTTATGGACATGGAATTGATGAACTAATTAAAAATATTGGTTTCTGAACCTTATACCTATTCCTTTGCAGAGGGATAAGTATTGTCACACTCCATTGTATGATTCACCTATTTGAACATAGCACACAGCACACGCACTGTAGTACCACAGTCTTAAAGTTTCATTTTCTTTGATTTTCATTTTTTAAATTAATTCTCAGAGGAACTTTGCAACTCAGAATCACAATCAGAAGTAATAATTCCATTGCCCAAAGGCATTATTTTGGAAGTGTTTAATGTAATTCATACTCTGCACTCTATCGCACTTTTTTTTTTTTTCATTTTATTGTTCTTAGTCTCCCAAATTGCTAAGACATGAAGTACTATCATGGAAACTCCAATATCCTTAATAGTGATGTGAAAAATTGAGTCAAATCACTACTTGAAGCTCTTTCACATCTCCAATGATGATGATAATTTGGAAATTATATTGCCGTGGAAATTATATTGTCCATCTTCAGTATCTTACGTACTGCACATAGTGAAATTCCAGGACAACTAACAAGCAGGTAAATGTTGAAGGGGCAGCTTCTACTGCATACCTCCTGGTAGTTGATATTCTACCACTTCAAGGTAGTAAAATTACAGCACAGCTGTGTATTTTAATTTGTGATGCATACAACATGGAGATTTTAATTTAGAAGAGATTATTAATGGGTGTTAGAAATTGATCCACAACATATTATTTCTGCATTTTCCCTATATATTTGCAAAGAATTTGAGATATAGTACATAATAAAATACAAGAGAAAATAGACTGTATCCAAACATTAACAGTAGCCGTCAGACAGATCGGAAAAAAAAAATAGTTGTAAAAGAGAAATCAGAGATTGGGGAATTCCAGACAGTAATGATGACATAATGATAACAGAAATAACTCTGAACTTATTCAAAACAAAATAGGCAAGATGCTATGATCCACAGTTTTCAAAAGAATCAGAGTAAAGGTATGCACAAGTATCAATAAAGGCAAAACTTTCTCCTGGAACTATGTTGTAAGTTTATGTAGGCTATTTTGATGAGAAAAATTTGGTTACAATGGACAATATTTTCAAAAGTAATATGTAGAATGTGCTGAAGTGTCCTATAAAAATGATATTTAATGATGCTTATTGAATGCCAAAAAGTGAAAGGACATTTTTGTTTGGGAGCTAAGAATTGATGACCCTACCATTAGATTTCTAAGAAATTAGCATAGAACACAGATGAAATTTGGAAAATTGCATGTAAAATTAGGATCTAGTACACTTTTGTGTCAGCGGATGTATTCAGCGACACTTTCAAAGGCACCATGCTTTAATCCATTTCTGTTTTGTTTGCTTATGCCTTCCTGTTGAAGATGCAAGTGCTGAAACTCATGCCCCTATACATTTGTAAAAAGCATGATATGTACTATCACCCCCATATCTACAATATTTGGATATGGACTTAATCCTTGGCTGTCATGATTGATCCTTCTCAAGCACTTCTGCCAACACTTACTTATTCACATGAGTTGCTGTGTTCACAAAAGAAGGCTCAAATGTACCTGAGATTAAAATTAGTTGACTGAATGTAAGAGGGGCACTCACCATCTTGCATTAATTTCAGTCTCCTTACATTGTTCTTGACAAAATCGTGTTAAGTTGCTTTCTTTTTCATTTTATATTGAAAATAATAGTGATTACTTCTAGAAACTATTAAAGAGTGTGTAAAGTGTTTGAAAAAGTACCTATGTGTAATCTCTGGAATGGCATAAAATGGGATTCTTTATATTTTCTCCTTCATACAAATGATGAGAAGATAAGTTGAAATTGGGTTAAGATCAAAGTGTAAGAACTCAAGAAAATAACCCACATTATGTTAACATTATGAGAGTACTTGCTAAAGAAATATTACTGATTCTCAGTAACAGTAGCCCAGGTAACCTCTGAGATAAATGAGCACATTTAAAAAAAAAAGATTTGTTTATTTTTATCGGAAAGTCAGATATGCAGAGAGGAGGAGAGACAGAGAGGAAGATCTTCCATCCCTTGATTCACTCCCCAAGTGGCTGCAATGGAAGGAACTCAGATGATTTGAAGGTAGGGGTCAGGGGCTTCTTCCAGGTTTCCCACATGGATGCAGGGTCATATGGCTGTGTGGCATCCTTGACTGCTTTTCCAGGCCACAGGCAGGGAGCTGGGTGGGAGGTGGGATAGCCAGGGCAATAGCTGATGTCCATTTGGAATCCTATTGCATGCAAGGCAAGGACTTTAGACACTAGACTACTGACCAAGGCCCAAATGAGCACAATTTTACCACAAATCACATCTTGGTCTCTAACTCAATTATGTAGGGAAAGGAACAAAGGTGCTTTGAGGAAATCACATGACCTAAGGAAGAGTAGGTGATTCACGAGTTGAGCAGGTAACAACCTTGGGTATATTTTAGTGCCTGAATAGAAAGTGTCCCAGAGTACCCACAATTTGTATCAGAAATGTGCAAATTGTGGGTACCTTTCATCCTTCAGACTGGGTTGTTTACTAAAAATACTGCTTAATTGCTCACAATTCTGGAAGACAAAATTTCCAAGTGTAAGGAACTAGTGATTTTAGTGTGTGGTAATATATCTGTGTGTGTACATATAGTGATAACTATGTATGTGATAGATGCCGTGCTGTGTGTGTATTTATGTAGTGATATATATAAAGTGATCACTTATTCCCAAAGTGCACCTTCTCACTTTGTTTCCTTAGTAATGAGAATTGCTAGGATTTCCAATTCTGACAAAGTCCAATTCTTCAACTGTCCACTCAATGACTGAACTTGTTCAGAGGCATCTGGAGTGGTTCCAATTTGAAAATACTAAAAGTAAGTGTCTCCCTTTCTTTTTGTGCAAGCTCTGGTGTGAGCATATTTTAATTTCTCAGGCATCGTTGCTCCCAAATACAATTGTGCTGCTTGATAATTGCATGCTTAGCTTGATAAACTATCAAAACTCTTTCCGGAAGAGTGTGACATACTTTATTCTGACACAATGCATAACTACTCTAGTTTCTCTACATCAGCACTATCATTTGGTGCTGTTATTATTACTTATTTTTCCCCTATAGACAAATGATACACTATTTATCAATATGATTGGAGTGATTCATGATTTTCTTCTTATATTTGTTCTATTTTTTTCTTTTTATAGATTTAAAAAATGTTATTTTTTCATCTCCACTGATTTTTTTATTGGATTCCATCCACCTTTTTAATTTGGAAAGGCAGATTTATAGATATTAGGAGAGATCTTCCTTCTGCTGGTTCATTCTGTGAGTTGCCACACAGGCTGGAGCTGAGGCAATCTGAAGCCAGGAGCCAAGATTTCACACCACTATGTGTGAAAAAGCCATAGTTTCACACAAAATTTCAGAATCCATATTCTCTCACAAATATTTCTGTGGGAAGCGTTGCAGTTGGGTCAGACAGCATAGGGGTGTGATGAGCACTGCTCCTCGGTTAGCAAGACTGCAAGGAGTTTCTGGCTGTGCGGCAAGGCCTGGCAGAATGTCTCTGTCATCTCATTGCTGCTTCACCCATTGTATGGACACTCAATCACCTCTCTGATGTTTTGTAGAATTCTCCTAAGGGTGGTGGTGGTGTTTTTCTGCAAACGTATGATGGTTCCTGTAACTGGTATAACACCTCAAACTGATCAATCATGTTATGGTAAAAGCATCTTCAGCAACTTAGGGCAATGACACACCTCCAAAAGCAAACAGTAGTACAATTGAGCCCACATTGTCTCCAAACATCCTTTATGTGTCCACCTTTGTACTGGAGCTTGCACTAATATAGGTTTTCCTTAAGAAATAGCTTGATAATATCTTGAAACAGATAGCAAACATGGAGGTGTAAACAGTTTGTTTACCATGCACCTCAAACTGGTACAACACATTATATGACACATTTTGGTTTCTCACCATGGAAAGCAGAAAGTATATGGGGCATCTTCTAAGGGAAAACAAATGTGAATCCTCCCCCCCACCAAAGGCTTAAAATTTCTATCTTTTATTGACACTTGTATTTAGGAAAAGAAAACAGTTTATAGAGAAAAAATAAAGCTTCTTGTAAAAGCCCTCTGTTTGTAGGAAGGCTGAGTTGCCCTGATCCCTTTCACTGCCCTTTAACAAAAGACCAAAAAACAATTGGATCAGTAGTATGTGAAGGTGACGGTAATTAATGCATGATCGATTATAAGATTTAATAAAGAATGTGTGATATATGCCTTTATAAATCCCTTTAATTTATGAGCTTTCCTTTGAATTCCGTACTCTTGGTATTTTAAGTAATATTAGTTACTTTACATTTAGTGAAGATTGATTTTGGATATAAGTAAATCACGTGTCACTATGTAACCGCATGCGCTGCCAACTGTGGAGTTCGTGCTTCTGCCAGGTCACTGCAGGCTTGAATGAGTAATAGCTGATAGCTTGCTGAAAATATTTTCTCTGAAGTAAAATAATAATAATGCTTTTATGATTGATTTTGTAATCATTCTTTTATAATGAAGTAAAAATGAAACATTTGGATATTGTGCAAAAGCTTGTGATGATTTGTGTATAAATAAAGAAGGCGACTTTTCTGAGTTGTCTATTATGATCATCGTGCCGTAGTGGTCCACACCTCGTCTCTCTCCTTCTTATCCCCTCACCCATCCATGCATCTTTTTCAAGCTTTAGGGTCAGCCAGCGCAGGTCCCCATTATATATCTATTTTGATTGTACCTGGATGCCCATTAGCTCTTTGTGCTAATTAGGAAACTGATAAGTAACTTTTTTCCATATGTTTAAAAATTCCTTCATTGTTGTCAGATGTAGTTTTGTAATTTTCTGTGCAGAGGCCTTACACATTTTGATGAATTTGCTTCTGAAAATTGTATGTTGCACGATGTTACTTCCAATGCCATGTAAAGCATTTAGTTCTCCATTTACCTGTGATGTTTAATCTCATGTAAATATAATTTTGTTAGTTGTCTTATTATTAATGGTTTCTAAATCAGTGCTTAAGTATTGAAATAATTTTCTTTGAAGTGGCACATCTTATTTAGGGGTGGAATTTAAGAATACATTCTATATCAACTATCCTTTAAATTTAGAAAGGTTAAAATACACACACACACACACACACACACACAGAGTGAGAAATAGAGGTACGCATACAGAACGTTTCTATCCAGTGTTTCACTGCCTAAATACTCAGCCCTGACATGCCTGGGCCAGGTGAAGTAGGAAGCTGGACAGTCCATCTGAATCTCCCTTCCCAGTGGCATGACCCACTGGTTTGTTGCCTCCTGAGGTGAACATTAACAGGAAGCTTGGATTCAAATCTGAGCCACAATGTGAACACAGGAAGTCCAATATAGGGGGGTACTAACAATATCTTTAATATATTTAGATAACTATTTATGTTTTTTCATACCAGTTTTGGTCACTTGTAGTTTTTCCTAGATGCTTCCATACCAGATTTAGCCACCCACGTCTTGTCACTGCTTCATCTGTCATCCATCTCTATGAATGTTTCAACATCTGTAGTCCTGGGAGTGTCTAGTTCTTTTATACATCTCTTCTTTGTGCTCCATTGTATTAATTCAGAATTCGCATGTTGATATATCTCATGCACTTCCTTTAATGTAATTTTTTTCTGATTACTTGAGATTTATGCTTACGTGGAAGGTTCTTTTCTGTCTATTTCCAACGCAAAAATTTAACACTCTCCATTTCTAATTGTGCTTTGATATGAACCCAACAATTTTTATATGTAAAATTTCACTATTGTTTAGTTACAAAATTTCCCACACCTTGTTGATTTCCTTTGACCTAACATATTTAGAACTAAATTTTATGATCTGCATATTTGAGGATTTCATAATTATTGTATTATTGTTCCTACTTTAATTTTAGAATTTCTTTATGAAGAGGAATGTGATGAAATTGAGCAAATATTTTAAGTTCACCAGAAAAAAAGATTTTCAGTGTTGTATTTTCATATCAAAATTAATCTTACTTTGCTACTTGCTCATCCAAAAATCTCGTATCTGTTGTATTCAGTTTTTGGGAAAATGATATGTAGAGGCACAGAACAAGTTCAGCTGCTGTTTTGGATGCTGATTTTCCACTCTGCATTGTCTAGGATTAAGTTCTGCCTCCATTTCTGATTCAGCTTGCTTTTGCTGAATTGGTCCCGCAGGCAGGAGCCACGAGGCCAAGTACCTGTGTTACTTGCTTTTGCTGAATTGGGCCAGTAGACAGGAGGGGCAAGCCCAAGGACTCGGGTTTCTGCTTTACAAGCACAGTACCATGAAGGCTTCTGAATGTAGCCTGGCCCAGCTCTGGTTGTTGTGGCCATGTATGGAGTGAACCATCAATGAAAGGTTTTCTCTGTCTCTCATTGTATCTCTCTCTTTCTCTATCATGTGCCTTTTCAAAAATTAGTAAACACATCCTAAAAGAAGGTGACATACATCTCAGGAATATTTGTGAGTTCGTATAGCTTTTATCATTAGGTTCACATATTGTCAATTTATGTATTTCAGTCTACAAAAGAGGTTGCACTATTCTTTTTGTAAAATTGCAGACAGCAAAGATGTTATACTTTGCAAGATAAGAAGTTACTGTTACAATAACAAGTCTTCTTCTAGAATAAACAGTGAGAGATACTATGTAAGGATCAATCATTGTGACTGGGCTCCCAAAATATTTATCCAGAAATTCAGAGTATGAATTTGATGTGCAGACTTGTGGCCTATATTATTAATATGTATACATTTCCATAAGGATTTGTGTTCCAAAATCAATTTTTCCAGATACTATGTAGCAAATCATTTAGGGCCTTAAATAGGCATGAACTAATATAGTGCTCAATAGCTGTGGCTATTTTAATCTCTTAACTTTCATGTTTCTATTTGTTACATTAAAGTATGTCTCTTTTAATTCACATATCTACCTATCTATAATTTTATTTACATTGCTCTATTGGTTTGTATGTTTGTTCATGCAGAGTTTATTGCATTGTGTTTAGGAAATTGCTGACACACTGAGTCTAAATACGCCACATTGCAAATTTTTTTTTTTATTTTCCAAACCTGCTCCAAGCTGTTATTTCTTGTCTACCTTTTGGAAGAATCAAATGCAATTTTGGAATTCAGCCTCATCGGCTACTCTGTTGCATGCTATCTTACCAGTCTTGATTTCCCAAAGTATTATATCATGAACTCTACTTCTCTTCTACTAATGTTAAGTAGCACTATTATTACGTCTTAGACATTACAAGGATTTCAAAACAGTTTAATCCTAGCCTACTTCCATATTGGTAGGACTTTTCCAGAATATTTTAATTTAGTTGTGTATCCCAGAAGACATTTTCCTTATTAAGGCTCTGCACAGCATTATTTGGAATTCATCAACATATCCGCAATTTATTGTATATACATTCATTTATTTTTGAAATTATATCTAATATTATTTATCATTCTTTCTAGCACCCCTCAACCATTTCTTTTCACTCAAGTATGCTTATTGTACAGTTTCTGTTTTGTTTGAAAGAAACTTTCTGGTAATTTTTCTAATAAGTTAGTAGTTAGCTTCTTTCATCAATTTAAATACAGCATCAATATTCTTTAGATGTTATTTTTCATTGTATTACACATCATTATACCTTCAAAACTGGCAATTTTATTTTTTCAAGTTTCGAGTAAGGCAAATTCATGAGTATTAAACAAATAGAATGTGGTTATTCAAATACGTTGTCAGTGACAAACACATGGATGCAAGAAAGAATCAGTGCATTCATGACCCACTGACACTCGGTTCTGATTATTGATGTGTGTTTTCCTAACAGAACATAGAAGGGATGAAAATTTACAAAATCTCAGTCTGCATTGTCTCCACAAACTCAGAGGGAAAAACCTCCATTTTCTAGCACCCTGGAGTATTTGGAATAATTTCATTAGCATTCTACAGCCAGGGTTTGGTTGCATAGGCCTAGATTACATATCAATTCAATGCCCATAAGTGAAAAAAGGCAGTTTCTGCAAATGAAAAATTTGGAATGGTGCTATATTACCAAAGAAAGTGTGTGCTACTGGGCAAGCAAACACAAAAGTGCTGCCAATAAAGATACCATTTTCATTTACTTCTTTGTTGTCCTGAAAGGCATACCAACTATTTCAGAAAAGACTGATAGGTGTAACATATAAATGTAGTAAGCTAACTCTGTGGCTGTTCGCCATTCTCATTAGAATTTTCAAGTTACAATCTCTTTCTTTTTTTTTTCTTTTTAAGATTTATTTGCAAAGTCAGACATACAGAGAGGAGGAGAGACAGAAGGGAAGACCTTCCATCCGATGGTTCACTCCGCAAGTGACTGCAACGTCAGTACTGCGCCAATCCAAAGCCGGGTTCCAGGAGCTCTTCCAGGTCTCCCATGCGTGTGCAAGATCCCAAGGCTTCAGGCCACCATTAACTGCTTCCCCAGGCCACAAGCACAGAGCTGCATGGGAAGCGGGGCCGCTGGGACCAGAACCGGCGACCACATGGGATCCTGGTGGGCCCAAGGCGAGGGGTCCACGCTGCTAGGATAGGGCGCCGGGCCCATGGAAGTCTATTTCTTGCACCCAAGACATTTAGTAACAAACCTAGTTCTAGGGAACCTATTTCATGAGGAACAACGTGCTTATGGATCACTCATTGCCCAGATAGCAAAGGGACAGTCGTCATTGATAGAAGATGAGCTGTTAATGGTATATCATTGCAATCAACAGGATTTTACACTGCAATTTCTCAAATATTTGAGAGATACTACAAAAAATGCTAAATACAAAGACTGTAAATCAGTTGGTTGTTTTCAGGTGCCATTTTCCCACTGAGAAGGGAAAATCCATCTATCAGAGATCCAACTTAAATCACAGATTGAGAATCACAAGACTTCCTTGCAAGATTGAGAACACAACAAAGGGCTATAATATGGCAGACTATTACTTTTTTAAAAAAAAAGATTTATTTATTTTTATTGCAAAGTCAGATAGAAAAAGAGGAGGGGAGACAGAGAGGAAGATCTTCTGTCCACTGATTCACTCCTCACATGACTGCAATGGCCAGTGCTGTGTTGATCCGAAGCCAAGTGCCAGGAACTTCCTCCAGGTCTCCCACATGGGTGCAGGGTCCCAAGGCTTTGGGCCATCCTCGACTGCTTTCCCAGGCCACAAGCAGGGAGCTGGATGGGAAGTGGAGCTTACAGGATCAGAACCATTGTCCATATGGGACCCTGGTATGTTCAAGGAGAGGGATTTAGCCGCTAGGCCACTGCGCCGGGTGCAGGGAAGTCTAATCTAAGAATAAACTACCAACATAGGAGAACATCGAAAATACACAAATAGTGAACCTTGGTAAATCTACAGAAAATGTTGTTGTTACACAGGAGTGAGTTCCTAAGACTTGAGATGAAAAAGTTGGGTAGATAAACTTAAGAACTTATAAATTCCAATTCTCCATTATGTTGTTTTATTGCCAAAGTGTCTTATCCTTAGTAGAGGTTAGCAGTTGGAGAAAAAATCATGATATCAAACATTGGTCTTCTTACTTTCATTTCTGAGCTTTATTTCTGTCCTAACAAGAAAAAAACCTGAAACCTGAAAACTAAAAGTCACAAATCTTAGATCTATCAAAGAACTGAGATCACTGGGCAAATGCTTGATCACAAAATGAATTGCTGGTTACAGGAAATCAAAGTATCCTGGAAACAGAGCCATGAAAGTAATCGCTGTGTTCTAATATAGCAATGGTGAGTTACAATAAAGCATAGAAGAAGAGCTGATTCACCCAGCTTTTAGGTGATAAAAATAAGTCACTAAAGACAGCTGAATTTACTGCCAGGTAAACTGCAATAACTAATAAAAACAGTTTGACTCTTAGCCTCAAAAACAAAAACATCATGCTAAAGACCCACTCACCTCATTAATTACAATAATGCTCCCTTTTGGACTTTACAAAACAGAGGCATTGCTTGATAAAAGCAATGATGAAACATAATCTGACAAGACAACACAAAGATGGCTAGATTCAAACACAGATTTATCAGCATCCCCTATGGGTGCCAGTTTCAGTCCCTGCGGATCCACTGTCTATCAAACTCCTACTTATGGCCTGGAAGGGCAGAGGAGCATGGCTTAGGTCATTGGAACCCCATACATCTGGAAGAATCTCCTGGCTTTGGATCGGCATGGCTCTGATCATTGCGGCCACTTCAGGTGTTAATCAGCTAATGGAAGCTCTCCCTCTGCCTCTCCTTTTCTCTATAATTCTTCCGTTGAAATAAAAAAAAAACCCTACATATATACACATTCGATAATCCATTAAGTTTATAATCCCTGAGGTTTATAAATTGTGCTACATTAAAAGCAATAATTACTTATAGTTAGATATTTTATTTATAAAATAATATTAATATATGCTCATTTCTTAATTTCATCCTTGATAGTATAAGAAATTATATGTCCAAATGCAAATCAGTGCATATTACAATAAAATAGAGAATGAAAAAATCAAATGGACTCATAAGATTTGTTAGTGGTAAGAACTACTAAAATCATAAAATTCAAATTCCCTCACAAAAAAAACCCGTTAATAAAATTATAGCTATCTACTTAATAAAATACTCTAAGTTTAAGAGAAAATGATCTGTTCCATAAGAGGGAATACAAATTATACCCAATTTGCATATAGAAAGAAATTCTCAGTGCACAATAGTATCACAGTATCCCATTTAAGTATTGCAATATTACTGAAATATTGTGTGCATTTATGTACACAATATAATTGAAGGTATACAAACTGTTGTTTCTTGAGGGAGTATAAGAATGACACGGTGTTTTCTGGATAGGGACATTCACTTACAAATAAAACAACTGAATATGTAATGATATATAATACATATGAGTGTTTTTTCCTATGAATGAATATTTTGATGAGTTAATTCATGCATTAGTAGGTTATATGTATTCAACCTGTTAGGAATGAAATCCTATCTTTTTTTTTTTTCCAGAAACACAGTAAAGAGCATGGAGGGAAGATTCTCACTTACAGTGGAAAGACATTTTTCATGTAATTCCTAAGATGTAATAAATCCAAATTCTTGGAGTGAAGATAATGGATAGGGTGAGGACACATTTAAATGGATAGAGAAACATTAGCCAGGCTACAACACAGAGGGCACATTTCAGCAAATTAAATGAATTCCATAGCCCATACTCCCAGTAGAGCCAAATCGGGTACCATCTTGTATAGGTAGGCAAAGCTATGGAATAGAACTGCACATGCACTCAGCTGGGAGCAAACCAATTTTAGGCTCAGTGAATTGCAACACAGCTTAGAAACCTGCCCTTAGGAGAAGAATCTGCTAACCAAAGGTTCAATGACCAAGAGCAAAAAGAAGAAACCAGGCACAATGAATATTACTGAAGACTCCCCTGCAAAGGAGCAAAAGCCTTATCAACCTCAGAGTTACCTGAGGAAGACATAAAGACAACAGCGCATACAGAATTCAAAACACTTGTTATAAAGCTTTTTATCAATAATGAGAAGCAGATTTAGGAATTTAAGGAATATGCCACACAGAAAATAACACAGAAACAAAATCAATCCAAATTATTGGAAATGAAGGATGCAATAAAGCAAATTAAAAGTACAGTGGAGAGTCTCAATAATAGAATGAAGGAGGTAGAAGAAAGAATCTCAGAATTGGAAGATATTTCTTGTCACAATGGAGAAATAATCAAAAACCTGGAAGCAGACCTGGGTCAAGCTAACAAAAAAAGTATTCAAGTATTAAGGGACACAATTAAAAGGCCAAATATAACAATTAAGGGAGTTGTAGGCGGTTCAGAAATAGAAGCTGTGGTTTAAAATGTATTTAAAAAATAATAAAGGAAAATTCCTTTAATCTGGAGAAAGAATTGGGAAGCAATATCTAGGAGGGGCACAGAACTCCCAACAGGGTTGGCCAAAAGCAACCTTGACCAAGACACATGATCTTCAAGTTCTCAGCAATCGAACATAAGGAAAAGATCCTTAAATGTGCTCATGAAAAAAATCAACTGACCTATAGAGGAATGAAATTAAACACACAGTTGAACTCTCACAGGAAACTCTACAGGCCAGAAGAGAATGAAGTGACATATTCTAGATTCTAAAAGCAAAAAATTATCACCCCAGGATAATATACCCACCAAAGCTTTCCTGTGTCTTTGAAAATAAAATAAAATTCTTCCATAACACAGGAAAGTTAAAAGAATATGCCTCTTAAAAATCTGCCCTACAAATGGTACTTATAGATGTTCTATTAACAGAAAAAAGGAATAGCACCCACCAAAACCAAAGGCAAATGTTAAGAACATCCCAGTAAAATAATAACAGAACACTAAATCAATGAACAACTCATTGCTAAATGACAGGACCAAATTACCACCCATTCATATTAATCCTGAATGTAAGTGGCTTAAACCCAAAAATCAAATGTCATATAATGGGCCCAATGTGGTGGCCTAATGGTTAAAGCTCTCTCCTTGATCATGCCAGATCCCATATGGGTGCCGGTTCTAATCTGACAATCCTCTTTCGCATCCAGCTCCCTGTTTGTGGCCTGGGAAACAGCTAAGGATGGCCCAAAGCCTTGCGCCCCTGCACCCACAAAGAGATGTAGAAGTTCCTGGCTCCTGACTTTGGATCAGCATAACTTCAGCCATTGAGGTCACTTGGGGAATGAATCTGTGGACAGAAGATCTTCCACTCTGACTCTCCTCCTCTCTGTATATCTGACTTTGTATTAAAAATAAATAATATATATTTTAAAATGTTATAGATTAGTAGACTGGATTAAAAAAACAAAACCCATCTATTTGTTGCCTACAGGAGATACATCTCACCAAGAAAGATCAGTGCAAACTGTATTTCATGGATTTTGATGTTTCTGTTTTTAGTTTCATTTCTTCAAAACACGTTTTTTCTTGTTAAATACTTCACTGACTCATAGATCATACAGAAGCATTGTTTTCTTCAAGAAGTTTCTTGATTTCCTTTTTTATTTCTTCAGCTACACATTAGTCATTCGTTGTGTTACAAGTTTCTATTTTTCCTCTTGTTGATTTTGCTTTGTGATTTGTTTTTAATTTAAGGAGATGTATAGTAAGTGTAATGAAGACTGTCACATCCTGTAACATATTGTTTAACTCCACGACATTGTAAATTTCTGCTTTTCTTCCTGCTGTTGGTTTTGTTTCGTGGGTTTTCACTTGGGTGGATTTATAGTGAATGATTAGTGGAGACTGACATGTACAGATGTGAGAATATGGTGCAATGTGCATCTCTACTTCCAGGTAAAGGATGAACTCCCAGTGAAATTGTTGTATGTATCTTGACAATGGGATGTTGGACTGTCTGCCACAATGATGGACCTATGAATGTTTAAGAGGAACTATTATGCTGTAATTCCTTGGGAAAACTTAGGGAATGGGGTAGGGGAAAACCCAGGGCCTGTGGAACTGTATCATAAAATGGCCTGCAAAGAGTCCAAACTAAGCAACAGAGAGCAATTTAGCAGGATCTACCATGACTAATCGTTTGAGTTTTCAGGTTGTGTCTTCAAAACACTGAAGATGGCAATTTGAGTATTTCCACAGAAGGTAAGATGTTAAAGCAGCAAGAATGAAAATGTAATGGAAGTTTCTGTCATAATAAGTGTAGTATGTTTTACTTTGTAGATACTTTGGGACAAGAGTTAGTATAATTACCCACGTAAAGCACAGTGCCGGAGCCACCAATGTGGCAAAGAGTGTAAAGCCGCCACTTGTACCATGCGGAACCAGTTCACATCCTACCTGCTCTGCCTCTGGTGGACTTTGCTGGGAAAGCAGGGAAAGCAGCAGACAACGTGTAGGTGTTCAAGCTTGGTCCACCCACGTGGGAGACCAAGATGCAATTTCCCGCTCCTGACTTCCTCCTGACCCAGCTGTGGCCAATAGAGCCCTCTGCGGGAATGAATGAGCCAAGAAAGGTCTCTCTCCCCCTCTCTCCCTTACATTATGCCAATCTGCCTTTCAAATAAACAAATGCATACTTTTTTTAAAAGAAGTACGTAGTCACAGTGAACATTTCATGAATAAAACTAAATGAGTAAGAAACTCTTCTGAGTATTGTAAGATGGAACTCAGTCTGAGCTCTCACAGAAAGTTAAGGTAGGAGACGGGCAGAGGGAAAACTTTTCCCTTGTCATTTCTGGCAGGCAGTCGTTTTACAGCAAAGCCAGGTGCCCCCTGACTCTAAGTGCCCACATTCATTTGGACACGGAGGGCAGAGACTATCTTTAGTGATTGCATTTCAAAGACATGATAGGCCCCAGGTTCCTGACGAAGGCATTTTTAGATTTTAAAGCTGGCCAAAGGCTTTTCAAAAGATGTGATATCAAAAGCACCCAGAAATACTTTCATTTTACAAATTTCTTTGAAGAAATGTTCTGTGAAGACAGACCTGGCTACAGAAGCCGATGTAAAGGCTCTTCAAGCTGAGGGATGTGCTAAAGCCCTCTGGGCCCAGCATCACCTGTCAGTGAGTTGGCTTTCTGAGAGGCGTCTTCATTTCCTGCCCATGCTGATTTCCGTCCTCAAACTCACATCAGATAGTTTTCAGAACTTGATTGGTTGACAGAAGAGATGGTTATCACATTACCTGAATCGGGTAGAACTTACTGATGCCTTCAAACACACCTGTTTACCTCTGGAGATTGGGACATAATTTTCTCTCTACCTAGAATGCTTTTTCCTAAATCTGCCAAAATTATGATCTATATTCTAATCCTTATTCTTCTGGAGCTCCTTGCTGCTTCTGGTAAATTACTGTGCTTCCTCCCTCTTTCACTCTTTCACTCCAAGAATCCTATGAGTCCTCTTGGGTCACATACTTTCTGCTTTAGTTACTGTACCAGGTTTATATATAATATAATATGATATGATATAATATAATATAATATATATAATATAATATAATATAATATAATATAATATATACACACACATGTTTAGTTAGCTTTATATTTGCTCCATTGTTCACACATATCAGTTCTTTGAAGGCCAAATGCTGGCTCCAGAATTTATGTGTTAACAACAGAATGCTTTGGAAACATTCCCAAGGGTGATGCGCATTCACTGATTTATATTAAATGGAATTGCTGCATGGACAAGACAGATTTGCTTCTATACAAATTTCCATAATGTGCAGGAAACCTATTCATTTACTAGAAATAGCAAACCATTTGTGAGGAGCATGCTTTGAATTAAAGCAATAAAAACTTGTCACATCGCACGCAGGTCGATTCAGTCTCCTGTGCAGCTCCTCAATCCGGCAGTGACTGTGCCAGTTCTCATTGTGGCGCCACGAGCCTGAGTGCAGCTCCACGGTCCTGCTGGCAGGGAGCGCAGTGTGGGAGACCAGGCTGCAGTTTTGTTTTCCTTTTCACAGACAAAGCACTGCATCCCTTTCACTCGCCTTTCCTTGACCAGGGCCTCGACATAACAGCCGGAATGCACATGTGTCCCCAGAGCAAAATCTTGTTCTGTAGGAAAGTGTCGCCTGTGTCTATCTTCCATTACTTCTTGTTTGTAGTTTAGGTGCACACAACTTCAATTTCATAAAGCAGGAATGACACATTTTCTTTGGAAATGGCTGGATGACAAAATTTTTGAACATATGAGGCATAGAGGCCATACGATTCTGTGGTTTGTTTGATTATACCTGTCATTCTAGTGCAGTTATTGCAGTGACCATAGTGGTGCTTGAATAAACAATTATTTTTAATAAATATATATGTTATATATAGTGTGTTAATATATGTGTGTGTATATTTATATATATATGTATACACACACACATTTATTTGACATTAGCAGGGACATGGATTGAAAGTACAGCAGTATAGACATTTTAATGATATTGATTTTACCTATCCAGGAGCATGGGATGTTACTTCATCTTTTGAGGTCTTGTTCAATTTCTTTTTTTTTTTTTAAAGATTTATTTTTATTTATTTTTTTCATTGGAAAGGCGGGTATACAGAGAGGAGAGACAGAGAGGAAGATCTTCCGTCCGATGATTCACTCCCCAAGTGAGCGCAACGGGCCGATACTATGCTGATCCGAAGCCAGGAGCCTCTTCCGGGTCTCCCACGCGGGTGCAGGGTCCCAAAGCTTTGGGCCGTCCTCGACTGCTTTCCCAGGCCACAGGCAGGGAGCTGGAAGGGAAGTGGGGCTGCCGGGATTAGAACCGGTGCCCATATGGGATCCCGGGCGTGCAAGGCGAGGACCTTTAACCACTTGCGCCACTGCGCTGGGCCCTCAATTTCTTTTTTAAGTATTTTGTAGTTTTCTTCAAAAAGGTCTCCTACATTTTTGGTTAGATTTATTCCTAGATACTTCATATTTTTTCTGTTATTTTGAATGATACCTTCCTGGTTAGATCTTTTTCCATCTTGGGGCTGTTTGCATACACTGTGGCTGCTGATTTTTGTTCATTTATTTTGTGCCCTGCCGCTTTACCAAACTCTTGTATAAGTTCTAGCAGTCTCTGTATTGAGTCTCTTGGTTCTTCTATGTAGAGGATCATGTCTTCTGTATATAGTGAAAGCTTGACTTCTTCGTTTCCCATTTGAATTGCTTTGATTTTTTATCTTGTCTTATGGCCTCAGCGAGAACCTCTCGGACTATGTTGAATAGCAGTGGAGATAGCGGACATCCTTGTCTTGTTCCAGCACATAATGTAATGTAATTAATACATGCATTATATAATGTAATTATTATAATATATATTATATATTGTAATTAATATATATATATAGAAAGTACAGCAACTGGGACTTGAAGCTGGTGCCCATACGGGAGGTCAGGATTGCAGACTCTGCTATGTCACAAGCTCCCTGTACCTACATCACTCTTTACAAGAAGAGGGTTGAATTTGCCCCATGGCCAAGATGCGCTGAGCTCTTCAAATATGGCCTGAATATGCAGGACATTTCTGATTTGTACATTAGCAAACAGCTTAAATCTTTCACTCAGTTCTGTTTTGTGACACCATGTTGAGCGTGGCTAATGTAACTACAGATTTCTAGCTTGTTTCCTGTCGTTTTTCCCTAGAGCGCACATGCTTTTCTTCCACAGCACCTGGCAGATGGTCTGTTACTAACACAGAGCTCCATCGTGTCAGAACCTACTCGCGGTTTCCTAGATACTGACCATGAAATGCACACCGCAAACTCAATTTTATTATGTCAGCACAAACGGCAGCACATTGCTTTCATAGTAAGAATATATTACATTATGTTCCAGGACCAAAGGTCAAAATCTTGATGCTTACTGTAATATTCAATTCTGGATTTTTGTTTTAGCTTTTGTTTTTGTTTTTTAATTTGGTCAGTAAAGGCAGCTTTTGCTCTGACTCAGGAGTCCTAACTTTTTTTCACAATTTGCATTAGCTTTTGTTTTTATTTTGTTGTCTCTTTTCCAAGCTGCTTTTGCAAATTACTTTAGAATTTATATTTTACTTTTTTTGTAGGAAAGTTTCAAACTGAGGCAAACTAAAAGAGAATTACAAAGACTCTTTGTTTATTCATTTCCTTATCATCCCAATCAAGTTTTTGCAACTGTTCCAGCAATGCCTTTTTAACTAAAGGCTTCAGTGTACAATGAGGAATTGAACGAATTTCTGGAATGGTTTTCCGGTCTGTTCTTGATGGCAGTCAGCCTGACACTTTGGAAAACAGCAGTCATTGAATGATGGTTGCTCTTTTTAGTTTGATTCAGACTCTTCTTTAATGAATGCAGGTGATCTGGGGTATCTGGCCATCCTGTTCATGTAGTCCCACCGGGTTGTGTTCTGCCATGCCAATCCCAACACCTTCCGCTTCAGAGCCTGCACCAAGAACTCACAGCGTTCCTGCTTCTGTGTGGTTTAACAGAGAACAAATCACTAACCCTGTCAATAATTCCTGTAAGAGCTAAGGGCATAAGTAAACTACTGAGAGTAAAATGTTGACTAGAAATAAAATATTTAAAATACATATTGCATATACGCAAATGTAAAAAAGTGAATGTCTCTCATCTTTGCTATACACAGAGATCAGCACCATTAATATTTTGGTGCAGATAACGTACAATTTCTACATTGAAATAATTGATTTTACTATTAACAGTATTGGAAGCTTGGTAATCACAAAGCAAGTTAATAGATAAATTCTGTTTGGACAAACTGATTTTTCATTTTACGAGTGTTTTTGCATAGAGATTACACGTATCCATTTTCAGTGCAATAGTGAAATGCCAGAAGCAAGCTAACTTTATAAAGGAAAGCTTCCTGACCTCCCGGTTCAGGAGATTTACCCACATGGCATGATGTCATCTCGGCTCTGCTGAAGGTTCCCAGACTGGTGGCAAGAGCATGAACCGGAGGCAGAGATCGTGGCCAAACAGGATGCCAGAGACAGCGGTTCAGCTTGCTCCTTTTATGACAATGTTCTGTTGAAGACTAACTCAAGTTCCCAGGAGAACCAACCTCTTCTAAAGCCAGGGCTTGGTGAACCAAAGCCAAATGACCATGCCGAGCGTGAAGCCTCCCAGAACACACAGGCCTTGTCCAAACCAAAGTTCGGTTTTACCTTAAAAAGTGGCCTCGTTTACCCTTACGTGCATACGTGGCGACCAGCCTGACAATTTCCAGGTGGTTTTTAACTTTTCTGATTTCCAATGTATCTTATATAATAAATAGATAGATAGATAGAAAAGTAAATAAATGTACCTCCCCACCCCCCGACCCCCAAAAAAACCCTTTTCAACAGGTAGTGTTGTGGTAAAGCAGCTTAGCCACCATCTGGGAAACTGTTAATTCTACATGGGCACCAATTTGAGTCCTGGTTATTCTACTTCGGATCCTGGGCCTCGTTAATGCATGTCAGAAAGAATCAGTAGATGGTTGAGTACTGGAGCCAACCAACCTGAGAAGCTCAGATGAAGTTCCAAGGTCCTGAATTCAACCATTTGAAGAGAGAATCAGCAGATCAAAGGTATTTTTTTCTCTCCCCCCTGCTACCTCCCATCTCCCTCTCTCATGCTCTCTCCTTCTCTCTTACTGCAGCTGTGTCATGCAAATAAATAAACATTTTAAAAAGCTCATGATCAGTGTTGCTTAAGTGTTGGGGGATGGGTGACTACGGTTTTGGTGAATGAAATAATTGTAAATTGTGAATTCTGCACTTTACAAGACACACAGTATCTGCATTGTTAAGCACATGTCTCCACAGTTTATGTGTTGAAAACTTAGCCTCCAAAATTGAATGTTAATGATATCTGAAGGTGGTGATTCCTGAAAAGCAAGTAGGACTAGATGATGTCATGAAGGCAAGTGCCCTGCCAGGAATTCGTGTCTTTTTAAGAGCAAGAGGCCTCTGAAAGAAGGAATGGGGGAGGGAGGCAGAGAGAGGGGCGAGAGAAGACGGATTCAAAACAGAAATGGAATGAATGAAGAGATGCTTGAGATGCTTTTTTTTTCCTTTTTTTATTTCACCTACCACCCTACCTCCCATTGTTTTGCCCTAATTAGTTACAATGATATGGGCCTTCTGTCATAGTCTCAAGTCCATCATTCTGCTATTTAAGTGTATCACAACGTTGTAGGTACAGACTGGTACGAAGCACCCCATTGTTAAGATTTATTTAAGCTTCATCAGGATGCTTTTTTTGTATCTGTTCTTTAAAGTCCTAGGAAGAAAACAAGACCTTACGAGGGTTTTCAAATCAACAAATAACTATCCTTTATACCTATTATACAGTGTAGCATTTATTGTTATGTATTTTCCTCTGTGGATATTATAATGACTTGATTTTGTTTCACTGGAGTTAGTGGTGCTGTAAAAAGTTAAGTAAAGCAGCATCAATCCCTTCGTATGAATTCTCTTTAGGTATTCCCTTAAATATAAAATTCCAATGCAAAATAAAAAGCATGCTTAAATTTGGTATGGCAATAGCTGAGATAAAGTAAATGTATAAATTAGAAAATGCATTAATGGAACATAAAAGTAGTGCATTTTAAACCTGTATAATCCTTTAAAAGAATTACCATGGATATTAGAGAATTTGCATTAAACATTTTTTTAGAGACTAAACTTTTTGAGGAAAACACATAAAACTAAAAATTGGAATAAGTACATATTTTATTTGTTTTCTCCAAACAGCCTAAGAGAGAAAAGAGAAACATTTCTTAATTAAGCAGAGGGGGTAAGAGAAGAACAATGAGAGGGGCAGGTGTCGAGGCACAGCAAGCTAACCCTCTCCCGGCAGCATCTGCAGCTCCCATGGGTGGCAGTTCATGTCCTGACAGTTCCAGGAGACTGGGTCACATCCTCGGACCACTGCACTCATGTGGAAGACCTGGAAGAATTTCCTGGCTCCTAGTTTCAGATTGGCTTAGTTCTGACCATTGCAGCCATTTGGGGAATGAGCTGGGATCTCTCTCTCTCTCATTCTCTCTGCTAAAATTCTGTCTTTCAAATAAAGCCAAATTAGGGAAAGAAAGAGCTGAATTGCCTTTTAGATCCGACCTGGCTCATTCTGATGTCAGTATCCAAGTGTATCCCAGGACTGAGTTGACCCGGTAGAGGCCAAGTTAAAGCAGCATTTCTCAAAATGAGAAATGACTCCCACGAGGTTTCCTTAGAAATGGAGAAGGTTCATAGCCAAATATGTTATAGAGTTAGACTACCCGAAAAACAGCCAGGTTCAGCTAAATCATGCTTCAACGCTATAAACTGCTAAATACTAAAATTAAAATAGAAACGAGACAGCTAAATAGTAATCTATAGCCATTTTAATGTGTATAGAACCCAGTTGTATATAAACTAATAATTGAAATGTCAATGAAGAAGTCACAGGATGTGGTTAAGAACTTGCATTTTTCTTTTCTTCTTCTTTTTTTTTAACATATTGGTTGTTCAATACCATGTCAATTAATTCCATAACGTTATAAATTGTTACTGATGTAATGTCGGGGCTTTTAATTGATCAGGATGATACTCTGCCGGCTCTACCTTCATATCAGAGATGGTCTCCCCAAGAAGCCATTGAACTTATCTGGACAATAAGATGCTGGACTTTATGCTTGGTAGATGCTTGCAATGAAAGAATCTCAACTGAATTTGAACTGTGGTAATGCAACAAGGTGGAGGAGAGGTGGGGGGAATACCAGTGCCTATAAAACTGTGTCATATAATGCAATGTAATCAATTAAAAAAATACTTTAAATTATTTTTCTTTTTATAAGTCCATCATGCACTTTGACCAAGTCAAAACTTTGTAAAATCATATAGTAAACATAACTTTTAACTTCGCTTAAAATAGGGCTTTCCAATTAAAAACATAATTGGCACAGTTAATATTCACATTGGATTAACTGTTCTTGTGTGATCGTATTGATCATATCCGGATTACTAGAAGCAAGATTTGGGTCTTGCCTGAAACTTGCAAATGAAGGATAAACTGCAAAACATACACAAAGCTTTATAATAGCAATCATTTTATGGGAAAAAGCTAAATAGCTTTGTTTTTGTAAATATTTATTATTGGGCCCGGCATGGTTGCCTAGCAGCTAAAGTTATCTCCTTGCAAGTCCGGGATCCTGTATGGGTGCCGGTTCTAATCCTCGTGGCCCTGCTTCCCATCCAGCTTCCTGCTTGTGGCCTGAGAGAGCAGTGGAGGATGGTCCAAAGCCTTGGGGTCCTGCACCCATGTGGGAGACGCAAAAGAAGCTCCTGGGTCTGGACCTTGAGGCCATGTGGGGAGTGAATCAGCAGACAAAGATCTTCCTCTCTGTCTCTCCTCCTCTGTATATATCTGACTTTCCAATAAAAATAAATATTGTTTTAAAATTTATTATTATTATTATTAGAAAGGCAGGTAGATTTACAGGGAGATGGAGAGACAAAGATCTGTCCACTGGCTTGTATCCCAAATACCTGCACCAGCCATAGATGAACTTCCCCAAGCCAGCCACCAGCTTCTTCTGGGTCCCAATGCTTTGGGCCATCCTCCACTGCTTTCACAGGCCACGAGCAGGAGCTGGATGGGAAGTAGGGCAGTGAGGGCATGAACTAGCCTCCATGTGGATGCCAGCACTTTCAAGCAGAGGATTAACCAATTGAGCCATAGTGTCAGCCACCAAATATTCTTCCACATGTCTTCCCCTTGGTCCGCTAGCACCACCAATAATAACAGAACGGTAAGGAATGGAGCAGCTCATTGTAAAGAAAAGGGAAAGCTTCCTTTAGGGTCTATAAATTCTAAATTAAAAAATCAAGGCTTTAATTAAAGTTTCCACAGGAAAAGATGACTGTATTTTAATTGGCAATTTAATGACTAGAGCACTGGGAAATTTCTGTTCTATTTGATATTAAAACTAACTCTCTAAGTTAATAGCTACAGCACCAAGAAAATGCTTCCCCCCAGAGAAGGAAAAGCAATAACAACTGTGTATTCTTTCCAGTGAACACTGAAGGTTAATAAAAATAAGGGAAAGCAAAAAATTAAAAGTATTTGATCAATAAGGGGACTGCAATGACTAACCTTGCTCATTCAAATGTCTTTTAAATTGAATCCTAATAACGCACTAATGATATATGTTAGGATTTTCTGAATATGTATAAATCCTCACCACATTTCACATTCATCTATTAATCATTTTTACTTTTAAGAAGATTTTCTGTGAAAATGAATTTCCTTTTATCATATAATAAATTAATTAATTTGCTTTATACTGGATATGAATAATTCAGTGAAACATTTTTTTAAATACTTGCTTTCCGTGTGGGGAGCTAGAGTTAACCGAGAAATGAGCGAACTCCTAGAAAACATTAATTGATAAGAGACGCCTTGTCCCTTCTTCTCTACTTTTCTTTGCTCCCTCCAAACGCTGTCGTATTTACTGTTACAGCACAAGGCTTCGTGTTTGTAATATCCAGGAGCCGAGATCCCAGAACGAAGTTAGCACAAGCAGCAAGGATCCTGAATAGTAAGTGATAATACCATTTCTAACTAAGTCGAAACTGCAGAATTTCAGCAGTCTTTGCGTTTTGAAAATTGCCACATTTTTTAAAGCACTGACAACGTGGCCTCCCTCCACCTTCTGTTCCAGAACGAGTTGACTCCCACCTTCAGCATGTACCTGCCAGAGGGCTATGGTTACAACCTCGCCTACACCGGTAGTCACATGTTAGAGTTCCATCTCTAAGATTCAATGATGACCTCTCCGTCTGCACGTGGGCCAGTCTTGGTTGGGATTGGATGGCCTCGTTTACCTCCCTACGGTCCAGTCATAGAACAGCCATATCCATGGTTTCTGTTATTTATCATAGTAAATATCTCAAAACAGACGAACAAACAAAACAAAACAACAGGAACTGCATGCTGTGACTAACACTGCAATGAGAACATGGTGCAGAGTGTATAGTACTTTTATGTTTTGTTACTTGCATATTTCTCCCTAAACAGAGGCTCTGGAACTAGGCCTAGTAAACATAAACCATCATTTGATGTTCAAATGTTCTGCTTTGGCAGCCGGAGACATTGCTTGGTATTCATGGCTTCTTCCATTGCAAGACTGTGAATGACACATATATAATTGATCTGTAGACTCCAAGGGAATTTCCATTAACATATTTCTATCTATTCTTCACACTGCACATCCATATATTTAGCTGAAAATTAGTATCTCCCTATGTATGTCTGATAGGCATTTCAAATATAAACTGCCCCGCACTGAATTGTTGACCATTATCACAAAATCTGTGGTGCCTACGTTATTAAATGACAAAATCCTGTGTTTTGCTCAGGCCAAAACTTTGAATGTCTTCCTGGACACCACGTTTATTCTTGTGTGTTTTCAGAGCTTCTTGATCTTTTCTTTGCTCCCTCCTTGGGCCGACCCATCATTGACTCAGACTGTAATTACAAGCAACCTCCATTGTCCCAACCTTGTCTTGTTTCAGAATACTCTCAAAAAGGAATTCAATCCCTCCTTGTCTTTCCTAGTTCCTCTCCTGCTGCACTGGTGGCCTGGCTGTTGTATTAGCCATTTCTTTTTATTAGAATTATCCCCAACAGAGAAATTGCATTTGCTCCTTGTTCTTGGTCACACTTTTTCTGGAATGCCTCTTTCTGAGTAGCCTTCAACAATCATCACACCCAAAAAGGCAGCTGCCGTCCCACAATATCTATATCTATATCTATATCTATCATCTATATCTATATCTATATCTATATCTATATCTATATCTATATCTATATCTATATCTATATCTATATCTATATCTATATCTAAATCTATCTATCATCTATATCCATATCTATATATCTCTATATCTAGATAGACAGATACGATTCATAACTTTCTAATATTGAATATATTTGGGTTTTTATCTCATTGATGGCACTCCCACCAGAAAATAAACCCCACTGTGGTCTCTATTTTGTATATATTTTTCCTTGGGGTGCCCTTAGACCTATTTGTTTAGTAAACAATGCATGGCTCATTGATTCTAGATGAAGACTGGGCATCCTAAGGATCTCTCTTCCCTGTGTGAATTCCCAGGGTAAAGATCCTAACTGGCAAAGTGTGTCAGCTTGTGAAGTTAGCAGGTGATTTCTGTATCTTGGTAGTTTGCACTAATGGATTTCCAGCCTTCTCAGTATATCCAATCACCTTTTTTTGTTGTTCCATATCCTGCCACCTACATGTATACACAGACACACAGACAACACTTGCATGGACACGTGAGGACACTTCAAAAAGTTCTTTGAAAATGGAAATTTGGGGCAAAAACTTTTGAGATCAATGAACAGAGGAGTCCGTAAAAATTTCATAAAAATTATGCTGCATGCATTTCAAAACTTTGAGCATCGAAGTAAATTTACCTCCCAACACCATTTTTTTTTTCACAGCTTTTGAAGTATCCTTGTTTGTACAGGATTATATCTGCTCCTTACACATATACTAAAGAATCATTACACATTTCCAGAAATTTTTAGATTTTCATTTAATACAAGGCTGCAGGATTAGAATTGCCTGATCCACTCATTATGTAAATAACACAGAATCATTTGGGTCATTTGGTCTGGCCCTGCCAAAGCAACTTCAGGTGGCACTCAAAATTTAGCAATCTAGAGCAGGCTAACTTTTAAGTTCATAATGTTTTATGACCTATGAATGCAGCTATAAATAGCCTAATGACACTTGCCAGAAAAGATCCCCCAACCCTGGATGTATAAAATCCTGAAGCAATTCTAATTGTCGCTTCTCTTTCATGCTCTGTATTACACATGACATGTTCTAGTTGAACCTACTAATAAAGTCTACCTGATCTTCAGTGTTGCACTTGGTCCTGAATAAGTAGCAAAAGTGACAAGACATCTCCCAATAGCCTTTGTTTAAAATCTCTGGGAAAGCTGCACTCACCAGCTCCCAGGTTCCAGGGCTTTTGGAAGAAACATCATTAATTTTCATGTGTTAAATGCTATTTTATAATTGTCAAGTGAATGGCAGCACAGAACTGAGCTATTTATTGGACAACGAATACCTCATTCAATTAAACCTTTAGGGAAAGCATTTTTTACCGTAGTAAAATCTTCATTGCCTGACACTGAAAAAATATGAGAATTAAGACTGCTTTTCTTTTTTTAAATATATTCCATCCTAAATGGTAAAATGCATTTTAACTAGTGATTTTCTTAATGAAAAATTATGTTAAATATACTTAGGTTAAATGTCACTGTATCACTAAAATATAAGAAATAGAGAATTTCCTGATAAGCTGTTTTCTACTTTATTAAGCTCGGTATCAAGGGTACACATCTATGAATGTCAGCACAGAAAATCAGCACACATCTTCCAAATCTATCTCATAATGATCTAATGAATTAACTATGAAATTGGGTGAAAGAGCATTGTACTTAAACACATCAAGTTAGCAGAAATGAACCCTCATAGGCCTTAAAATAAACACATGAGATACAAAAAGATCAGTAGAAACATCACGCTCTTGACAAACTTGAGAGATGGACAACAATAGGATAAAAATCATTATGACAAAAATTCAGAAAATGGAATTAATATTTTTGTACATACAATTGTGGCAAGATGTCATCACCAAGGGAAGAAAAACTAAGATGAGAAAACTGAAGTTTGGCAGAAAAATTACATTAAAGTAAGTATCTTCACATTTCCAAGATAGAGATACAGCTACCAACCCAAAAGATGGCCAAAATTCAGCAAAATTGAACGCTTTGGATTATATTTGATGAAGAAAATACACTGGCAAATAGGCTGTGGCTTCCCCTGTTTTTCCTTTTAGTTTCACATGGATTATAAAAATAAAGAGCATTCCGGTGCTCATTTCACTGGTGACTTATCTACACATTCCTAAGGTCCTGTGTTTTTACTCCAGGGATTAGTTAGCACATGTTCAGAAAACTGTTTCCATTTTGGTGTCAACATTGAACAGGTGGAAGTGCTTACTCTCCCATTTGCAATGTATTTTGAAAAAGTATTTTGGTCTAGAAAAATGTTGGATCAAGAGATGAGAGAGAGAGAGACTGTTTTATGTGCTGGCTCACTCCCCAAATGCTCTCTGGATCTGGATGGGCCAGGCTAACCCCAGGATGTTAGAACACCATCTAGGCCCCCACATGGATGCACTGCCAGGAAACAGGGTAGAGGGTGAAGGAACAGGACTTCAATTTGAACTCATTATTCAGGCTACCTGGTTCTGAAGCAGCGGTTTAACCTGTTGTGCCCCAACGCCTTCCCAAACATCATGAATCATTTTAGTGTGCTAAAGGTTTGTTTTTTTTTTCCAACTTTGTAATTAAAAGATATTATAAACACACACACACACACACTCATTTCCAAACAGAATGGTGAGCATATTGTAGAAACTGGATTCATTGCCTGTGGGCAACGCCAGCGTTGCCGCGAACCCCGAGCCGAGCAGAGGGACTAGGGTTATGAGACAAAACAAACACACAGTGGATCATTCTTGTGAAGAGAATGCCAGTTTATTCAAAGTTAAGCTGCATCTTTATAGTCTGCTTGGCCCCTCCCAGCACTTTCCCAATGCTCAAGCAACACCTAAGCTCCCCCAAGGGCATGTAAAAAGGGGAAGCAGGAAGGAGGGAACTTGCAGTCAAGTCTGGGGCTAAATGTATCAGGCCAAGATTGCCCTTCCTGTTAACACCTTGAAAACCAAGCTAAACTGTGGAGTTAACCCTTTGGAGACTGGGGTCTACAATTGCCCTAAGCCATTCAATGTCCCCTGCTCTGCACTCCTTTACTGCTCAGGTAGAAAACCTAATCCTTTCTGGCTTAGATGTTCTCATTACCAGGGGCAGCCATGCATCCTCTTTACAGCAATGGAACAAAGCACAAGATGCACAGTCTTTTAATTAATTAATTTTAATTAATTAACTGATTTTGTGAAACTTTCAAAGGCTCTTGGGTTTCTCCTCTTCAATAATTTTGCAATAATCACAATAATATAGTCCTTCAAAGCAGTTATAAGTGCATAATTTCGCTGTTAAGTGTATCCTAACATTGTAGGTATGGACAATGTCAGAGTCAAGCATCTTGTTGTTAAGGGGCATTTAACCGTTTCATTGGGAGTCCATCTTTGATTTGGAAGTACAGATGCACATTGCATTGCATTTTCACATCTTGATCTGATAGTCTCTATTATACAGTTCCTTTAGGTGACTGCATGTACGTGGATATTTAATTATCCATTTTTTTATCCTGAAGGTTGCTTTGTATCATAGAGAACACGATATTTGTCCTTTTAGGACTGATATTTCAAAGAGCATAATAATCACTAGGAGGGACCATTTGCTTGCAAATGGTGGAATTTCATTTTTTTTTTGTCATGACTAAATACTATTTCATAGAGCAGAAGTACCACAGTTTCCTTATCCAATCTTCCTTTGACAGACATCTATTTCCATATCTTTGCTTTTGTAGATTGTGCAACTGTAAATATAGGGATACAGGTCTTTTTCTCATAAGCAGATTTCATTTCCTTGGGTCATACAACAGATCAATTTTCATCTCTCTTAGCACTCTCCATACTGACCTCCACCCTGGTTGTACTGGCCTACACTCCCAGCAGCAGCAAAGGAGGATACCCTTGTCCCCACATCCATGCCAACAGGTCTAGTTAGTCGGGTTCTCAATTTAGGCCAATAACACATTTTCAAGAGATAAATTTAATGATATTCCCTTTTTTCTCCTTTATATTCTCTCTCTCCTCCTCATCTCTCTCTCTCTCTCTCACTCTCGCTCTCCAGGAATGCTAATGGTACATCAGTTATCTAACTGACCTGAAAAACAATAATTGATTGTAGGATCTCCTGAAGAGGATTTTTTTTTTTCTCTTTGTAAAGGGGGATGGTTCATGGCTATTCTCTGCTTCCAGGTTTTCAACACCTAAAATACTTTGCATAAAACAAGTAAATACCTTAATCATTTCTGCTTATTTTCAGGCTTTCAGATTACTATAAAACTAACATCCAATTGACAGCTTTAAAATCTTCCTACATTTGTTTTTTGTTTCATTGTATGTTCAGCTGAAAAAAAAAAAATTAGTTTCCAAACACATTTTGAAACAAGCATTTTCTGGTTCATTTTATAACATTTAATCTTACCAAATCTAAATTTTCCCACTATGAGTTTCATTTTCTGAGAAACTTCTCCTGCGTTTGCCAAACCAAATTATGAACTATAGGAAGTTTTAGACACAGTTTATATTTTTGCCCTTTTATCTGATTCAGTGAATTTTAAAGGACACACATTGCTTATGTCTTTGACAACAAAGATGTTTCAGCTTAGCTGGAGTTTTAACCATCCCTTTGTATCAACTGGCTTTAATATTAATATTTCTTATGGCATTAATATCTGTGTTAAAAATCCATAAAATTGATCTCACTATTAAATTCAAAAACAAATATTGAAATTGGATGTCATTTTTCCTTTCAACCTTTAGTTCATTTCCATGTGCGAAGAAACTACCATATATTATAAATTGAAACTCAGCCATATTATTAATTAATGTATACTTTACATAGAGCTTCTGGTGAGAACCATTCGCTTATAGTGTTTATGTAAAAATAAAAATAATTAGTATACTCATGACAGATTAAGCAAATAAAGTAAGAAGTGCCTTATTTCCTCAAATAGAGAAATGACCCATGTAAAATGCACAGCCTGGTAAATACATAAGGTCATAAAAAAGGAATTTTTGTAAAGTATGCTTTCTTATTTATTCAGAAAGACTAGCAGATTTTTCTATCTTTAAATATTGAACCGTGACTCTGACTGCTATTAACTCTATTTTAGAGGAGTAGTGAGAACAACTACACTAAATAATCTGCACCGCACTGAGAAAAGCGCTCAGACACCACAGAGTGGGTACGTTTGTTTTAATGTGCGTGGAGATGCATGACAAGAAGAGCTCATCTGCCTGGGTGGGAGCCAGAGTATTAGCAACCGCTGGTGGAGCAGATAGAATCCAAAAGGCGTAAGTAAGCTTTGCAGGGCGCTAAAAGTGGTCCGTACCTCAATTTAGGTCACTGACAATGCATGCGCACATTAACATTTAGAAAACTTCATATGAGAGAAACACAAATTCTTATAATTTTACAGAAGTTATACTTCCACATAAATAAATAAATAACAATCATTTCAAAGACTGTTGCTCATATCCCTGTGCTACCAAGCATAATTATATTTAGTCCTTTTAATTTTATTTTAAAGTGAACCATTTCCCATATTCATATCTGTTTTGAATCCATTAGCGATGGATTAAAAACACAGACTCATATGGAAAATCAGAAATTGGCAAAGCAGTTGGAATGGATTTTCCCAGACCCTATTTTTGAGTTAATAAAATAACCACCTCCTTCCCATGCAGATCCAGAATCGGAGCTTGAAACTCTGCAGTGCAAAGCCACCAAGGATTTAATCAGCATACACTGAATGATGACCTTATTACATCATCAGCTGAGTGGATTGAGCTGAGTCATGCTGTGCCTGCAAGCCTTATTCACTTAAAATCTGTAAAATGGATGGGGTAGAAAGTTTGAGTGTATTGCATTTGGTAATAGCCCTTGTGTTAAGTTACTCTACCACTGAAGGATGTTACCAAGAGGGGTCAGGACCACAGAAGATAAGATGTAAATTGTCTCCGAGCATTGTATTGGTGGCTATGAGGATTAATCAATAGCTGAGAATTTGTGGGGAAAAAAACTCCTATGAAAGACTAAATAAAAATTACTTCCTTGGGTCATCCGTGCGTCTCATAAGGTTCCACAACCAGCGTGACATTGACATCTACGCAACCTGAAACATCAACAGAATTATCTAACTGCCACCAAAAGAACACGTGTGGAATACAAGGCATTCTGTATTTACACTATTTAATTATTTTGCTCAGAAAAAAAGAATTATATTTGTTCATAATCATGTTCAAATTTACTTATAAACTAGTACTCCCAACAATCCATTGAAGTGAATTTTAAAGATATTAATAACCTTGTCCAATATTATACCTTAATGAAAGACATGTGCATCACATTTTGTAACATTTTAAAATAATTTTAAAGACTTCAATTTTTAAAAACACAATTTATGATTCATGCATAAAGCATTATAATGCTCAGTTTGATTACATTTTAATTCAGTAATTCTTTTGATATATTTTAATTAACACCTACATGATGCAAATGAATGTTTTTGTCTTGAAACAAGGTGTTCTTATTTACACTATAAATTATTCAGAGACCAAAGTCATAGCTGCTGGAAAGGCATTGTTCAAGCACATTCGTGCTCACTGTCGCATAACATTTTGTGCTCCAGGTGCTCCTAAATTGATTTTTTGTTAAAATTATTTTTTCCACAGCTAGAAAAAGAGACTGAGTGGTTTGTAATTTTAATCATTCCTGTACTTATGATTAAAAAAATCATGAAGATTGGACTTATTGATTGATCTACTATTTATGCTCACATGATGAATGACTCAAATTTCATTATTTCATTTCCTAAGTACTGGAGAACTTTTTAAAATAGAATCTCTAAGAAAAACATTGATATTGATTAAAACATTTTGATATTGGTTACCAAGTATTTTACTTAAGATTCTCTGCTTTCTATATTTTACTCCTCAGATTAAAGAAGCATACACAATCTAGTTGTCAAGAGAAAAATAAACGGTAAATATCCAAAGAGTAATTAAGAAAGCTTAAAAGAGCATTTGATGAATACATGGCATTTGTAATTAAATCTGAAAACGATATTAAGAACTCAATGGCACAACTGGCTAATCCTCCACCTGCAAGAATGAGCATCTTATACAGCTGCTTCATTTCCCACACAGCTCCACGCTTATGGCCTAGGAAAGCAGGAGAGGATGTCTCAAGTACTTGGAACCCTGCACCCAAGTGGAAGACCAGGAAGAATCTCCTGGATTCAGATCTATTCAGCTCTGGCTATTGCAGCCATTTGGAGAATGAACCAGCAGTACAAGATACTTCTGTCTCACCTTTTATCCGTAGATCTGCCTTTCTAGTAAAGATAGAAAAATCTTGGGCCTGGCACATGGCTTAGTGGTCAAATCCTTGGCTTGCATATGCCAGGATTCCATATGAGTCCCAGTTTATGTTTCGACTGCTATATGTCCTGTCCAGCTCTCTGATTGTGACCTGGGAAAGCAGTAGAGGATGTCACAAAGCTTAAGGACCATGAATCCATGTGGGATACCCAGAAGAAGCTTCTGGTTACTGGCTTCAGATTGACTCAGCTTTGGTTCTTGCGACTACTTAGAAAATGAACCAGTTGATGGAAGATTTTTATGTCCCCTTTTCTCTGGAAATCTACCTATCCAATAAAAATAAATAAATCATTAAAAATAAACAAACCCTAAAATATTAGATTAACCCTTGTTTTTTTAAAGAACATTAAGAATTGTATATGTATATATGCAAATTAACCGTGTGTTGTTTTGATGCAAGGGAAATAGGCATTTAACTAGTTTAGGTCTACGTAATCTGGAATTTACTACAAGACTACAAGACAAAGTCTAATTCAGCAAGCTTATCTTTCAATCAAAACACTCCCTTTCCTAGAATAACCCTGCTTGACTTGTGCCCTAAGGGAGAACACTATGGAAATTTCAAAATTATGCTCCACATGGAATGTGTTTGGATATCACAGAATTCCCAAATGACGGGGCAGCTGTGGAAGCGGCATCCCCTATCCTCCACATCACTCCAGCAGGCCAGTGGCAGAAGGAGGTTCTCTTACGCTGCAGGCCATAGCTTGAGGTGCCCTCTCTGTCTCTCCTCCACACTCTCCCTCCTCCTTCCATTTCTCTCGGTCACATCTCACCCACGATGTTCATTTCTTCATGTGGACAATCCATACTCATGTATGAACTGGACTCTCGGCTATAGGCAGCTCCTAACTGCTTTTAATGAAAACTTCTACAATCCATTCTCATTGTGTTTATTTGGAGTATTGGGCACATATTTTAAAATAAAAATCTGCATAAGTTTTTTTTTTTAATTAGTCACTATAGAGCAGCAGGAGATTGTTAATGTTAAAAGAATGCTCCCAGTAACACAGGCAAAAAAATTTGTTAGCATTTGGTCACTAACTAATAAATTAAGACTAATAAATTATGAGTGTCCAGTTTGACCACAGTGACTTGGTTGAGTTAGTGTCCATTGTAAAATATGTCATCTCTCAGCATTGAACCACCACAGACAGATAAATGCTTTGACCCAGGGTTTTTTTCTTTCACGTTTTGATTCAGCTTTTGTTTTTAATTAGGCATGTGTGCTAAATTCCTGTCTTCAGGAAATTGTATTATAGGCCACAGTAATGATGGCTGATCAGGTAAGAAGGTATTGTCAAAAGTACAAAGAGAACCGTGAGACCAGATCAGATGTTACAGAGCTGAACAAAGAAATTCACTAGATGCCATGACTTAAGCACCCTGGAGGTCACCAGAGAGAAGCAGAGCTGTGCAAAGAATAGTTGTTGAAAAGGCATGAAATTACAGCCAGCAGCCCAGGATAAAGGTGAGCCAAGGCGAGCCACAAGAGACCATGCCAACCTATAAACAAAAGGACTTGTGAATTTGGAGCCAGCTCAAAGGGAACATCTTATGGGAGCCCAAGCTTGTTACATGCACTTGCAGTAGTTTAGAAAGAGCGTTACTGAGTGCAAATTACTGCCCTAACAAACATGGGAGAGTGGAACTCTCCTTAAAGCAGTCCTGGGATCTGTTCAAGAGTCTGCAATGCACTGTGGAGTGCAACAGAAGGAAGATATCCAAGCCAGCAAAGGAAAAACATGAGCAAATAAAGCAGCAAAAGCAGCTGCTGCACAGGAAATTTTACAAATGACTCTATTACCTTGGCCTATAGAGCAGCTAAAGTTTGTGTCATCTCTTCCTATCTAGTCTTTTTTCTAATTCACTGTAGGAAAGGGGAAGTTGACTATCTTCTCCTGACAGAGAGAGAGGAGGTATCTATATCCTCCTGAAACCTAGGAAAGTTAAGTGTCATTGTGCTAGTCTGTTAAATTATTCACTCAAAGGCAACAGCTGGTTAAAAAAACATTTATTTTGCACTATCCATGATCTTAAGTAACAAAAGCATTATATTGCAATTTAGAGAAAATGAAGATGAGTATGGTAAGTACCTGATATTTAAATGAAATCGCCAGAGCAGAGAATATTGAGCATTGATTCTTTCCAATCATCTTACTCTCCTAACCTACAGGAACACCCACTATGCCATGGTTTAAAAGTGCAGTGTAGGGTGGCTGTTCACCCTGAAAGTTAAAATACCAGTTAAGTCATCGTCATCTCTTATCACAAGGAATTGATACATGGCTGCAGCTCTTAATAACTCCAACTTCTTGCTAATGTAGAGCTGAGAAACAGCAGTATTGATCAGATAATCAGAAGGCAACCTCGTGGATGTGTTAGTTTGGGTTCCTGTCTCCTGGATTCAATCCCACCTTAGGCCTGGTGAATGAATGATTTTGGAGTGTGAAGTAGTAGATGAGAGAATTCTCAGTCCCTCCCTCCTTCAAAGAAAGAGAGAGAAGAAGAAGAAAAAGGAGGAAGAAGAGGAGGAGGAGGACGGAGGGAGGGAAGGAAGAAGGACGAGAAAGGAAAGTGAATTCCCATGGCTCTGTTTCCTTGTTCTTCCCTATTGAGAACACAGTTTCATTGCTTGCTCCTGAACTGCTGAACCAGTTTATTTTGCATCTGGCTCTTGCTAGTTAGCAATGTTAATACATCCCAGAAGGTTTTATGATTCCTGATGGTCACAGGCCGAGATGGCCAAATGCCTTCCAGTATTTGTCAGTCTTCATGTAGGTGGGAAGAAAGTGGACTCTTGAGGTTGGTGTCTGAAATTAATTGGAAAAGGGAGGCAGGTTTGCAAGACAGATGATGTTAACATGATAGAAAATGACGGGATGAAGGGCACAGACGTAAAGGCGGCTGCAGTCTTTACTGTGCTTACCTTTCAACCCTCAGGTGTTCACACCTGGCCTGGCTGCTCTGGACCTCCTGTAACAAAAATTCTGGGTGGTAGAAATTCTGAACATTCACCCTGAATTTCATATTCCAAAATCATCTCTTTGATGTTTAGATCTTTTTTCAATAAGCCTTTTGGAAGGAAAGTCTTTGTTAGTCTTCATAAGTGATGAAGTGACTAGCCAGGGCTTCCTTCCACCTTACAGAAGTGCTGGGTGAGAGGCAATATGTTCTCTTGGGAGGAATGGAAAATAATAAAATTAAATTTCTAAATAATTCATTGAAACTGCAACACTGTGCATTAGTATTTTATCAGTTGGCTTGTAATTATACTCCAAGAATTTCTTGTAAACATTTTAGGAAGAGAATCAAATAACAGGCAGGAATTCTACAGAAACAAGCCCTTTTTGATTTCTAACAAACCATACACGTATTTAAACCTGAAAAATGCAAGAGGAAACAAGGGAGTAACACAAGTCAACGAAGTTCATTGGAAGAAAAGACGTTTCTTTCCAAGAAAAAATTTAATTAATTAATTAATTAATGGAAAGGAGAGTTACAAAGGGAAATGGTTTTGGGGAGAAAGTGAGAATGAGAGAGAAATACTCCATATTCTGGTGCTTGTCTCCTCAAAAGCCACAACAGATAGAGCTATGCCCAGTCAAAGCCAGACGTCAGGAGCCAGAAGCTTCAGTTGGGTCTCCCACAAGGCAGCTACGTAGCTGAGACATTCCCCTTGCTTTCCTGTAGGATAGGATAACATATGTGTACAAAGGTAATTTTTTAAAATGTATGTTCAATTTCCTCTGCACTTGCTAGAAACTGGATCAGAAATGCAACCGTTGGAACCTAAATTAATGTCCCTGTGATATTCTCGTGTTGCATGCATTGGCTTAACTTGCTGTGCCTCATGCCAACCAGTAGAAAAATAATTCAAGCTCAGCAATCTTTATCTCAAGTGACATGAATTAAAATTAATACTAATTATTTCCTCCATCTCATCTTTTACAAAAACAAACAATAACCACCATACTTTTCATAGCTTGACAAACAGCTCTAGAACAAATAAAAGTTTGCACGATTTTAGTTTTTTTGTTTGTTTGTTTGTTTTTTGAGAGGCAGCTATTTTTTTCCTGTCAATATTTTATTTGGATGTTTATTTCTATTAAATTTCAATGATTTTGCAAAGCTCAAATCAAAAGTCCATATTCTGGTCAACTCTACCTGATCTACATTAGGAATAAATTATTTCTTTGTACAGTTTCTAACAAATTGCCCATTATGGTACATTAAATGTCAGCACACATTTATGTGGTAGTTTGTGGTCACATTAATAACTTTTGGATGGGACTCATTAAAGACATGAATATTTTGTTCATCATTGTGAACTCTTTTCAGAAATTGTAAAGCAAGAGCAGTCCTCCTATTCTCTGAGTGAGTTGGCTATAAAAACAAGAAAACAAGTAGAAATCCTTAAAAATATAGAATACCTCAGCCTCTTTAGTTGATGAAGAAAGTAAAGAATAAGTGCAAATGCCAATTCACCTAACAGTGCACTTAGCTACATAAGTGTTCAATCTTTTTTAAATCTATTTATTTTTCTTTTCCCAACTGAGCTTTGTACAAGATATCCCACAGGCTGTTCCCTCCACCTGTTTAGTTTTATTGTCTTATTCCCCTTTTTCTTATTATTTATTCATTTATATAAATTTTAGATTTCATATTTTGCATAATATGCATTTAGAAGCACAGAGGCTTCTCCCTTCCTATGTCCCCTCCTTTTCCTTATCACCCCTTTTTATTCTTTTTATTTTTTTCCCCAACTTATCAAAATGGCATATTCATTAGATTCACAGAAAAGGGTTAACACTCAAATATACAGCTACCACAACTTGGATAATAGAGGAAAAATTTTTTTAAAATGTATTCAACACTTATGATTCACTCACTCACCAAAATTTTAAGTAGTTGCATGGTAAATGTAATTTATATTTAACTATGGTAGGTGTAGAGTAAGGGAAAGCCCCACGTCTCATCAAGTTCACAATCTGAGGGATGGAGTAGGGCAGATGAAATATCGTTCAGTAACTTAATGCGATACAGGCCTGAAAGCTGAGGAATCCTATTATCAAGCAGCCACGTAACTGGTCAAATAGGTGTCTATAGTTATAGAGAAGTATTAGTGGTGTCTAAGAAAGTGTTGGTTTCCCAAGGCTGCCTTAAGAAAGACATTACAAGAAGAAAAATGTTCAAGTTCTTACACAGAAAGTTACAATGTCCGAAATGTAGCTTATATAGAATGGCAAATGTTCAGAGATCACAAGTCCCACAGGGTACCCAGAGATAATCGCATCTCAACCCCAAATTGAATCAAGCATGCAAGCGACAGTTGTAAAGCAAAAATCAGATTTAAAGGTTATCTGACCTATGATACCAAGAGACTTCTCTGTGGTTATTATTGAATTTAAAGAAAAAAAAAAAAAACCCTAGGAGCTACAGAACAAAAACAAAAGTAAGACTTGAGAATGGAGATGTTTAGCAACATTATAGAACTGCTGGAAAGTAGAAGCGTTCCTGGAAGAAATAGCAACATGTTCGAAAGAACTTCTGAACACGGGTCTAAGTGGATGTTAATATCTGCCTTAAAACAAACCTTTACTTCATGCCTATAGATCTTGTTTCCTGTATTAACATCACATTAACATTGTGAGAATTGTGTTGTCTATTTGTTATGCTTTTGCTGTGATTCTGAGAATCTAATGAATCAACAAATTCCTTAATAGATATAACTGTATGGAATCAGGTTGAATACTGTATGGAGTCAGGTTGAATACAAACCAAAATTGAAATGTCTATGAAGAAGTCACAGGATGTAGTTAAGAACCTGCATTTTCCTATTAACATACTATTAATCAATACCATGTCAATTAATGCTATAAGGTTATAAATGGCTGTTGATGTTATGTCGGGGCCTTTAATTGATTGCGATGATGCTTTGCTGGCTTTACCTTCAGACCAGAGATGGTCTCACCAAGAAATCGTTGAACCCACTAGGATAATAAGACACTGGACTTTATGCTTGGTAAATACTTCCAATAAAAAAACCTCAACTGAATTTTAACTGTGGTAACACAGCAAGGTGGAGGAATCCACCTTGGGGAGAGGGTTCGGGAAGGGGTAGAGGGAATCCCAGTGCCCATAACACTGTGTCACATAATGCAATGCAATTAATAAAATTAAAAAAAAAACGGAAATGAAAAAAATAGATATAATAATATGCGAAAAGCAAGCTTTACAGTCTCCCAAGTTATTAACAGATGAAAGGATTGAAATATTTGCAACCCTCCCATGAAAATAAATCTCAAATGCTACTCAAAGAGAAGCCACAGAACATCAGGTCTCCCAACAATTCAGGGTAATGAATTCAGTGGCACGGATAATATAAAAGAATTCTCTTGCAACTTCCAGCCGTATCTGGAGACTTCACAACATCCATTCAGTAAGAACTCACAATCATTATGGAAGCATGTCTACTTTGTTCATTTCATTCTTCTTTTTCTTAATGGGAGTTACTGATGTTTTCCCTTTCTTTAGTGATCATTTTATGTAGTGTCTGTGTGGCAGAATGACAGTGTTGTTTGGTCCTGATGAGAATTGCTATTACTCAGGGATTTGCAAACCTGAGCTGGACAAATTAATCGGATGGAATTTGTGTTCTAGTGATGGAAAGAAGGATGCAATCTATATTTAGTAACAGAAAGGTAGGATCTTGTGGAAACGACACTTTGATTCTGAAGATTATTTTCTCTTTTCCTTTGCACACAGCAGAAAGGCATTTCCTAACCTCCTTTGCTGATGAATAGGGCTATGTGCTCCAAGATAAGTCAAAGGATGTGAATAGGCATGTTTAAAAGGTTTGTTCTTTATAGGTTTGAAGCGCAGATTTGCAGACACAACAAGAGAAAGACAGAACAGGACAGGGAGAGAAAGACGGAGAGGGAGAGAGAGAGACTGCTCTACCTATTGGTCACTCCCCAAAGGTTGGAAATGCCAGCATTGGGTCAAGCTGAAGCCAGGAGCCTGGAGTTTCCTCTAGGTCTTCCACAAGGTGCAGGAGGCAGGGAGTTGGATCAGCATTGGAGCAGGTGGATCTCAAACAAGTTCATACACACAATGTTAACAATATAGAGGGAGGCTTAACTTGCTATGCCACAGCATCAGCTCTCTGCTACAAATAGACATTGCGTGTGACTTTCAGACCTGCCTATACAAATCTTCAATGTGCAGCTCTCCACGTTTTTTTTTTTCCTCATTGCTCAATGTGATTGAAAGAGCCTAATTACATTATATGGCACATGTAGACTATTTAAGAGACACATTCTTGAAAAGTCATGGGTCGTTATGTCTAGAGTTAAAGCAGTGCACTGAAGAAGAGTGCTCATTCTGGATTCTCTCTGAGTGGGAAATAAACTTCCACACGCACGAGCCGTTAGTATGCTTTTTGTTTACTGCTGCATACACGTTTTCGAGGTTATATAACTATTTTAAAAAATCATGAATCTGGAAGATTCCTAGAGTTATCCTTCTCTTTCAGGGAATTGGGTGTGAAGCAGTCTTTTGATTGTTCTGAAATATCTTCTGTTGTATCTTAAGAATCTTAGGTCTTTATAAGAAAGTGTTTGGATCAGATTTTCACAGATGACATGGAGTTGTGAGAAAAATTTTATTTCTTTTTAGCTTAGAGATTAGGGAAATTATCAGGAATCTATTTTGGTCATTGATGGTATAATAACCATAAGAAAATCTCAATATAATGAATACAAATACTGAATGGAGAAATCTAGAAAAGCTACAAAGAAGAACCTTGCAGTAGATAATTTTATATGCCAACCTAATTAAGCTAAGGACACGTAGATATCTAGTATAACATTGTCCCCGATTGTTTCTGTGGTGGTGGCAGCAAAAGAGAATAGTATTTGAACCAGCAAACTGAATACAACAGATTCTGTACTTATCAGTATGGGTGTACATTGTCTATTCACTGATCGCACATATGAGAAAGCCTTTTCTCTCTCTTTTCTGCAGGCGTGCTCACCTTCTACCATCGGACATTGGAGATCCTTGATCTTGAGATTTAGACCCTAAGTCTTATGCTATCACCTATTCCAGTTCTCTAATTTACTGGCAGTGTTGTCATGGACCTTGCCATCCTCTGTAATTAAATAAACCAACAGATAATTGTGAACATTTGGAGTGACTGACTGTCCTTTTTTTCACATGAGGAAAACCAGTCATAGGTTTCTCTCATCCACACTAAAACAGCATCCATCACTAGGCAACCGTGGATGGCCTCGAGGAGGTGCTTGCCCTATCATGTGCCATGCAGCTATTACTGCTGTGCAAACTGCTCTGTGTTCCTTGTGAGAAGACTCTGGCAAAAGCAGCCTGAGATAGAGCAAAGGGAACCCTGCTAATTGCAGACTCCGTCCACATCAGCATATTTGTGAAAAAAAATCAAACACCTCCCCTAGCAACGGGACTCTAAAACAGACTTCATGTCAGCATTTTTGTGACAATTAGCATTATCATGGAACACTGAATCTGAGCTTTTACCATCTGAGTTTCATGGTTCAGTCAACAGTAGCCTTCATGCCTGCAACAATTTATTTCAAAAATAATAATGTAGAGCTCATTTCTAAAACCATTTCAGTTCGTTTGTTTTAAAGAGATGATACCAGTTATAAAACTATGGGGGTATCTAATAGATCTCAACAACAAAGTTTTGAGGAAAATTCACCATTATAAAGTGATATCTACAATTTTAGGTATCTTGGTTATTTTCCAAAACGTGCAAAACTTCATCTCTTCGTGATCAGTTATAGGCACATGTATGAAAATCAGCTGAGAAAGAAGTGCATTACACAGACGGGCATTCGGTGTAGGTGTAAGTTGCCACCTGTGACAGTTCCATCCTGTGTTGGAGTAGCGTGATAACAGCATCATCTTCGACAATGGCCCGTGGAACCGCTTCCTCCACATTGGAGACATGAATTGAGAGCTTGTATCCTGGCTTCACTTTAGCCTGTCCCTGGCACTTGAGTTGTGCTCTGCTAAGGAGAGTTTTGTCTGTCTCTCTTTTTCACATCCCCCAATTACTCAGTCTCTCTCTCCTCTCTTTCTCTTATTTCATTCTTTGTTTCTCCCCATCTGAAATAAATAATTTTTAAATAAATATGGTTGAAGATAAGAGAATATGTTCAAATCATAAAAAGGAGGAATTAAACCTTGCAAATAAAGCCTTTGTGTGACCATGCTTTCTAGGCCCACTATACAAACGGAATTAAATTTTTATTTCAATTTCACTATTGATCATCTTAATTTGCTAAGTTTAAAGTAAGAGCAGATACAAAAGGAAAATACGAAACCATCTTCATTGGAAAGAGGCACAAGGGCAATTAGATTAAATTCTTTAAGTTGTGCATGTGATCCCATTCTGCATCCCAGTCACACTCAAACTGAAATTTTCATGAAATTAACGTGAACGCAGCAGAGCTCTGCGGGCCATGTTTCAGCATTCTCAGAGTTTCAAAATGAAAAATAAAGATTCGTGAGCCTCAGGCTCAGTTAGTTCACTGACAGTAATGTAGTTCATTGTCATTCCTGAGGGATCAGCCATTTCAAACCTTAGCAATTTCCATGAAAATCCACGGAGAAAAGTACTAAGAGACTTTATCTTCAGACATAAAGTACGGTTTGGGATTTTCTCAACAGATGATGATTTTCTGAAACTACGTGCAGATAATGTGTGGTGATTTAGAATCACCACTCAGGAGATATTCTCATAATCAGTGGTAGGGCCATCTAAGATGTCTTTCTTTTCAGCATCTGACTTGAAACTCAGATCTCAGAGTGAGCACCTGCAAAACACATTGTAACACAGAAACGAAACAAGAGGTTTTCTTTCTCACTGATTATCTCTCTGCTCCATGAACCCTTTAGGATCTTCAAAATTTGCTGTACTCCTCCAAGTGCCAGCAAAAAGGTGGCCAACAGTGAGAAAACTTGTAAGTTATCAATTAACCAGTTGCATTTAGAATGAAGATCCGATGTTTCATCTACTCTGCTGGAGTAGCGAAGATATAGACCTGTGAAAGCTGCCCAAAATCTTAGGACACAACACCCTCTGTACTGAGTCTCCAGATTAGCCCATAATCCAGCCAGAGTCTCTGTGTGCAATTTGAGTTTCATCATTAACTACCTTGATGCACTTGAGTAGCATCAACTCTCTGAACATCATGGTGTTAATTTCAAAAGTTGCTAGACAGAGTCAATGAATTTGTGTGTGTGTGTGTGTGTGTGTGTGTGTGTGTGTGTGTGTGTGCGCGTGCGTGTGTGCCATTCAGCTCAATGCTTAACTGACATTGTAGTCTGTAAGCACTGAAGTGCTACCACCCAAGTGAGACAACACATAGGAGCGCAACAAACTGATAATACTTGAAGTCTTTTCCTGCTGGCAGAAGAGGGTGGGCTTACGCCCCCTAAAATCTCTTGATCCAAAACTAAAGAATGGAATTTATAAAGGCAAAAAACACAAACAGGTAGAAACTCAGGGGGATTAAGCTAATGTGGAACTACCTTAAGGATAAGAAATTACTACCGTTTAAGCTTTTGTTGCTGAGCCAAGTGAAGCTCATTTTGCTCCTAGTTCTGTCTGAGGGGCTTATCCAGGGTTACAGATGTTCTTGTCAAACAGAATGTGATTTTTCTTGGTCACAACATTCCCATGGGTGGGTTGCCTCACTTATGGTGGAGTCCAGCTCAACATGGTGGTCAGCATATGAGGCTTTTTATTTCAGAGTGAAGCAGGAAATACTTTAGAATGTTTAATCTTAACAATATAGCATTTTTTTTTTTTAATGAAGAATCATTCAGCACTAGGCCTGGAAGTTGGTGATCAAACTGTTTGCTCATCCTCCTCTTTTCTCCCCACCAGAATTCTGGCACTAACATGCCCATGCCTCCAGTGCTATCATTTTCTCTCCTCATTATGTGCACTTGGGTCAGTGTTTGCCTTCTTTGAATTCCAGTCCTGATTTGTATGTAACTCCTGTTAGGCATCAATTGTGAATGTTAGAGTCAGAACCCTCGACCTTCCCAATAAAATCACCCTCTGCCGGCTGCCCAGTTCTCCCTCTAAGTGAAGCTACAACTACATGGACAGGCAGAAATGGAAATCTATTCATACCAGCCCCAAGTCCGGGGGGGATTTATGCTTGACTCCTTTAACACTCATCCTTCAAGGCTATACATTTTGTCTATGAATTATGCATTACCTGTCGCTTGTCATTGATCTCTCTGCCTCCCTAAGCCTAGTAATCCTTGAAATCAGAGTTTAGATTTCCTTCCTAACTTTCTGTTTGGGCACCCATAGCACCCAGAGCATCTGCCATCTCTGTTTTCATCACAATGTAGAATGGCACACAATTTTACCTCATTCCAGTATTGCTGGAAAACAGAGGCAAACAAATCCTCCTAAACTTTGTATTCTGGAAAAGAATACACTGCAAAGAACTGTTCTTCTCTTTATGACCTAGTTAAGACAGTCTGTCCTGCCCACCCGTGTATCTACGACAGGGACAAAATAGATCCTCCAAGCTGCCATTCTTTGATAAATAAGCCACTAGTGCCACCATTTATCTATACTGACCAATTTGAACAAAATGTCCACTAAATTGACTTAGCTCAGGTTTTGATCAGACTTCTTCCCATACAATGTGAACTTTTCCTTATGCTTCCGTTCTCAGTATTTAAATAAGTTACAGCCTTTTCTTAAAGTTCCCCAAAGAGAAAATCACTGAACTTAAGAAAAATCATCAGCTTTGTAATCATGGCCCTTCACCCCATTTCCATGCACGATTTGTTTACTCATGTTTAAAATATGCATTTATTTTTACTGCAAAGTTAGATTTACAGAGAGAAGGAGGCAGAAAGAAAGATCTACTTTCTGCTGATTCACCTCCCAAATAAGCCGCAATGGCCAGAGATGAGCCAATCTGAAACCAAAAACCAGGAGCTTCTTCTGCTTCTTCCACACATGTGCAGGGTCCCAAGGCTTTGAACCATTCTCTACCACATTCCCAGGCCACAAGCAGGGAGCTGCATGGCAAGTGGAGCTGTCGGGATATGAACCGGCGCCTATATGGGATCCTAGGTTTACAAGGTGAGTATTTAGCCATTAGGCTACCATGCTAGGCCCTACTCATTTTTATTATATTTTTTTATTAAAGACAAAAAACCCTTTTTACCTTTCCTTTGGGATGATTTTTATTACAAATAGAGATCTTTCTGCTGTAATTGTTCCTCGTTCATTGGTATAGATTTATCTCTCACTTTATCACTACCCTTTTTAATAGAAGACCTTCTGAAATACTGATCATATGCTATTCTCACTTTCTATAAACTTAATTAGATTATAAAGTGAATGAGTCCAGGGCTGTGTGTCTTTCCCAATATTGTACCATGAAATATAGAAATTTATTATTGAAAGTTATGTAGTTTTGACCTCAAAGACATAATATTTTAAGTCATTGGTATCATTCTCATCTCAAAAGAAAAGATCACATCTTACAGCATCAGTCTACTAAAGAAAGGTCATTAATTTTACAATGTCAAAAAATAGATCATACATTGTACCACACCATCATATGCACCTTGACCAAGTCCTAGAGATAAAAGTTGGAAATATTGTTCATTAACTAATTATGGGAAGGATATAAGCTCTCACAAGCTGTTCCTAATGGACTTGCATGTGGCACACAGTTTAAGCTTTCACTTGAGATGCCTGCATCCCATACTTGAGCACTGAGGTTCAAGTATCAGCTGTCCTTAAAATCCGGCTTCCTTCAAACTAATATCCTAGGATCAGCAGATGATGGCTCAGTTAGTTGGATCTCTGTCCTTTATTTAGAACGCTTAGACTGAATGCAGAGCTGCTGGCTTCACTCTGGCATGGATCCAATTATTACAGCCTTTGCAATGTAACCCAGCAGTAGAAGATATCCTCATCTCTCTCTCTCTTTCCCCTTTTCCCCCTCTTTTCCCCTCTCTTTCTTTCCCTGTCACTTTCTTTCTCCTTTTGTACCTATGCCTCTCAAAAATAACAAATAAGTAAAAATTTATATGAATAAAACCTCACCATAAAATATCAACTAGATGTGCTATTTGTTTCCCATGTGCTCTAAGTACTAGAATGCTATGTGGCATGAAACTGGTATTTACATGATAAAAGAAGTCCCATTAAACACATACACACACACACACACACACACACACACACACAAATACATACATATAGTATAATTACAAGGCATAGTTTAAATGCTTTCTAAAGTAAGGTTTTATACTTCAAGAATGAATAAAGCTTTTACGATTCTGTGAAAGCATATCCCAGCATGCAGATGTCATTTGTATAAGAATAATTATTTTAGAGAGACAGCTCAAAAAAAAATCTCATCCCATCTTACTTTGAAACTTTTCCTAAATTCTGATCCACATTTTCCTTTGTAAATTTATGTGACATCTTTTCTGTAGAGTTCAAAGCATCTTAAAATTGCATACTGTACATCTATCTTTGTATAACACTCGTATACTAAACACCTCGCCAACTTGTGTTTTTCCAGGACAAAGGCGTTGTGTACAATTTTACATTGGAATACATCCTAGTATTTTAAGTAAAGCATTTTAGGAAATCAAAAATGTTTTATCATAATTAGAGAAAAACAAAGCAGATTACATCTTGTAATTTGAAAGAAATATTTATTCAAAACCTAGAGCACTTATTCAAGAGTGCTTTAGATGACTATCGTGGGATATCTTTAAAGATTTGGCATTTTCTCTTTATGCTTCTGAAACGCAAGAAATGAACATTAACAGCAGAGTCATTAATCAAGGATAGCAGGTACGTATTGCACGCTGTGGCAACTCTGATCAATTTGCAGGGACAGCCCACTACACCATGCTAAAAAGGCTTAGAAGGCCATGACTGAACGAAGAAGCATGTTGTCATAACTTATTAGTCATAACTGAAATGTCCGTGATATGAAGATAACACATTTTTATATCACTAGCCTACACTGGTATCTAGATACATAATGTAATATTTGCTTACAAGATGATGATAAGATAATTTACAAGGGAATGCATTTATTGCATACAGACACAAGGCAGTGTGTACACAGGTCAACATTTAAATCGAAGTGCTTTACATTATCCATTGCAATACTTTGCTCAGCGGGAGCCATATATTCCTTCTTATTTAAATTATTTTTCTATCAAAAGAGGCTCGCACAAACAAAATACAATAAAACATTCATTACATTTCTGTAATGATACTAGAGGAGCAGCTATGCTCCTTGATGCTCAAGGTGGTTTTCTTCTCCAGTAGTCACAAGTCATGATCTTAGGCAAGGAGAGACACTTTCACAGCAACATTGCTCTACTCCCTTCTGCCCTGAAGTTTTGTGAAGATGGAGCAAGAGATGGAAAATTTGGCGGGGGCAAAAAATCATTCACTAAAATACGCATTCAGCTGTTATGATAACATTTGAAAAGTCTTAAAAAACAACTCTGAAAGTCAACAAAGCATTGATAAAGGCCAAAAATAAAACTTATAGAAATCCTGGGGAAAAAAAATAAAACTGAGCCTCTCCTTCTCTGTGGGGCCAAATGACTACATAATTGAGTTTTTAACTTTGTGTTCTGTCTCTGTGGGAGCACATTGGATGCATCAGAAAACCTAATGTCTCCTGAAGAAAGGGGGTAAGAAAACGTGTTCCTATAAAATAACATCCTTAATGAGGCAGCTTAAATCACATGCTAGCACTAACATGCACTTTGGAAATAAAGTTAAAAAAAAAAATTAAACTCCAAAGTGCTTCTGGAAAGTTGGTGTGAAGACTGCATCTCCATAAAATCAACAGGAATTCTGTTGGTCAAAAACAGCTTTCAGAAACCCTGAAAAATAAATAAAACCTTAGAGAACTCAAAGAGAACCTATTCATGTAAGTTACTGAATTTCACTTGCCACTGCACTAACTGAGCAACTTCACTGACTACATTATAACGAAGCACACAGGGCTCGGCGTGGTGGCGCAAGTGGTTAAGGTCCTCGCCTTGCACGCCCGGGATCCCATATGGGCGCCGGTTCTAATCCCGGCAGCCCCGCTTCCCTTCCAGCTCCCTGCCTGTGGCCCGGGAAAGCAGTCGAGGATGGCCCAAAGCTTTGGGACCCTGCACCCGCGTGGGAGACCCGGAAGAGGCTCCTGGCTTCGGATCGGCATAGCATCGGCCGTTGCGCTCACTTGGGGAGTGAATCATCGGACGGAAGATCTTCCTCTCTGTCTCTCCTCTCTGTATATCCGCCTTTCCAATAAAAAAATAATAATAATAATATAACGAAGCACACAGATTTTTCCAGTCAATCCATAGGTTGCTAAATAGATAAGGAGTGCCTCTATTAACAACTAGCAAAGATAGCCAACAGGAACTGACAGGGAGTGGATGTTTATTTCAAGTGATAACACATAATATTATTTCAAACACTGGTTCTTTGACTCTTTTACCTGCTAAATATGACCTCAGCTGTACGACCATGCATATAAATTAGCCCTGGTATCTCTGTCAAAATACTTAACGGCATCTCAGCTCCCATTAGATCAAAGTCATCAATGTGCCATCACCCTCCATCCTCACTCCGACGCCTGTGTTTCTAGTACATGTGGCTGCACTCACCATCTGCCTTGCTGATGAACACGGTCCTTGTCCTGATGATCGTGTCTCTTCCTGCTGTTTACATCCACTCCTGCATTTCAGAAACAGGCCATCGGCTGCTCATCTACACTGCTGTTAGATCCACCGCATGGACACCCTCACTTACCCATCTATGAGCTTTCTGAGGTTGCCACTGTTGGGCACTGGAAGCACAACGGCTTACACACCACAAGATTGTTTTCGCAGATGTCTGGAGACTAGCAGCCTGGGATAAGGGGTCAGTTAATTTCTTCTGAGGCATTTCTCTTGGTTTGCAGATGCCCCTTCTCCCTGGGCCACCACGTGTATCTCCTATCTGTGTAATGTGTCTGTGTCAAATGCCCCATTTAATGAAGTCAGAAGCCATCTTACATGAGGTCTCCTCAGAAAGATCTCATTTACAACAAAGCTCCACTTTAGAAACTTTATTTCCAGATGCAGATATAGACTGAGTTGCATGGGGTTAAGACTTCAACATGCTCATTTTAACTGACACAGTACATTGCATAGTATCAGTTTTTTTTTTCCCTCCTATCTGGGCTGAAATGAAAGAGCATTAAACAGTAACTCAAATCCACATGCAAAAGTAAAGAACATCATCAGTGATAATCATGTGGATAAAAGTAAATAGCAGTACAAAAGCATGTTCTGTTCCTTGGCCCTGTGCTTAATCACGTGTCTGCTAGACAAAAGCATCACAATGTGAATTGAGCAACGAAAACAGGCTCTGGCAGCATTCTTTTGGCCAGGCCATGGAGGCTCCAGCGCAGACGCCTGCGCCCATTTCAGAATGCCTGCTTTGAGTCCTATTTCGGCTCCAGCTCCACACTGGTGTGCATCTTAGAAAAGCAACAGATGATGGCTCAAGTGCTTCTGTTCTTGCCATCTATGTGCGAAACCCAGGTGAAATTGCCTATTGCTGGCTTCAGCCTGGCTCAGGCGTGGCTATTATAAGGATTTGGCGAGTAAACCAGTGAATGGAGGATCTCTCTGCTTTTCAAATGAAGATAATTTACAAAATATACTGCAATACTAGTAGATAAGAAATGGCTGCAGAAAAGGAGTAGATCTACCCAGAAATTGTTGTTATTGAATCAAATTTCTTCTTATATTAATATTTAGTATCACAATCTAAACATATTTGTTTAGAGATCAAAATTATTGTTTGTTTTATTTTATTTGGTACACTTATTTGAAAATGAGAAGGGGGTGGTTTCTATCACTTGGTTCTTGCTTCAAATGTATCCCCACCCCCCAGTAGATGAGGCTAGCCAAACCAAAGCCAAGAACCACAAACTCCACTTGGATCTCCCACATGAGTTACAATTCTTGGACCGTTATCTGCCACGTCTCAGGTACATTAACAAGAACTGAGATCAGAAAAAGAGTGGGGTTCAATCACAGCACTCAGATATGGGAAGTCAGCATGCCACGTGGTACCTCCAGCTTTCGGTGTTCTGAAACATTTTGGAAACCTTTACATGCTGTAAACTTAACTTGAATATCTGCTACAGCCTAAAGAGTAAACACATATGCCTTCCAGTGGAAAGTATTTCCTCTAGTGGCTAAAAGCCTCGCCATGCATGCATGCATCGGGATCCCATATGGGTGCCAGCTGCATTATTTCCTTTCCAGCTCCCTGCTTGTGGCCTGGGAGGGCAGTAGAGGATGGCCCATAGCCTTGCGACCCTGCATTCACATGGGAGACCTAGAAGAAGCTCCTGACTCCTGGCTGTGTTACAGTCAGTTGTGGAATGAAACATTGGAAGATCTTCCTCTCTGTCCCTCCTCCTCTCTGCAAATCTGACTTTCCAAAAATAAATAAATAAATAAATCTTATATTTAATTTAAGAAAAGAAATAATTTTTTAAAAGATAGCCATGCTCACATTGAAGTACCTGGATTTGCTACCCAACTCTGGCTTCTGACTCCAACTTCCTGGTAAGTAGACCCTATGAAGCAGTGATGATGCTTCAAGCAGCTGCATTGCTGGATTCAGTTCCCAGCTCCCGGCTTCAGACAGGACCAGAGTTGGTTTCTGCATCCCCTTTGCGGGCTGAGCCAGAAGGTGGGATTTCTCTCTCAATCTCTGAGTCCTTCTCACTCTGAATGTATGATTTTCTTCCTTAATACTGATAAAAAAGAGAAATTAAGAAATAATATGCTTCCTTGAAACTCCTTACTCTCAACCTGCAATAAATAGTGATTATCCACGTAATATCCAGATTGATTTCATCGAGTTTCTTAAGAGAGTTAAATCTATTTTAATTCATCATTTTCACCACGCACATTATGTGAATGCTCCTCATGCTTTGCCAGAGCAAACACGCACTTGAGAAAGAGACAGAAAAGTTATTTTGCCTAAATTTTCACAGAAGGGTGATGCTGCCTTCTAAATTTGTCTCACACAGTACAGAAATTCTTGTGAAAATGTGACTTTCAGTCAATAGTGTAGAGTATTCCCAAGAAGCCTATTCACTTTAGAAGAAACCCATACAATTGCAAGGATTTCCCAGAAGCCCATAGGTGTAACCCTCAAAATGGAACCCCCAGGAACCAAGTGTACAGCACAAGAACCTGATGAGAAGATCGGCCCAGTCTCTTGACACTGAACACATCCCACTTATGGCCTAGATTATACTTTGCAGCAAATAAATCTCTCTGTATTCCCAGGTTGGTGTCCTCATTGCAGCCAAGTTCCATACAAACCATTTTGTAAGTATCTCGAGAAGAAAATTATTATATTTCTTAGTGAACAGAGCATATTCAGGCAAATCAGTCAAATGTGCGAAGGGCCTACTCTTCAAAGAGAATGACAGTTACTCTGTATACCCAGACTCGATTTTGGAAATTGAAAGAGTATGCTTTGCTAATCTTCCTAGTGTGGCTGAAAACTTTCTCAGCTACTTAATAAAAAGCCCAACAATACCCAAAAAACACTTGCAGTTCACTTATTAATTCTTTCTACTGAGAAAATGATTTCTACCTGAAAAACCACGCCTGGGCTATGTGTGGACACAATCATCAGTTTGGCTTCTTTGTGAACACAAAGGTCTGGGTTTTAAACGGAAATGGAGTAACAGAAAATATGGTCTTAACAATGCCAGCTACGAGTTCTGAAATGTTGCCTCAACTTAATTTATAATTGCTAAAGTGACTTTAAGATCTAGCAAATCTTAGATTTTGATAAAGAATTCTGATGGCCTACAAAAAAATTCGGCCATATTTGAATTTGGTTACGTCCCATATTTATTGATGGATAAGTTACAATCTTTAGCTATCACTGTTTGTACAAGCCTGGGTGATCTCACACCAATGCTTCGTTTACTTTTCACTTCAGCATTGCATGCAAATCAGACCAGCAGATGTGGAAAGCAGTGTGTCTCAGGCCCGGAGCAACGGTTCAATTGGCCAATCCTCCCTCTTCAATCACCAGGATCCCATGAGGGTGCCAGCTTGTTCCTCTACTTTCTATCCAGCTCCATGCCTGTGGCCTGGGAAAACAGTCAAAAATGGCCCAAAGCCCTGGGACCCTGCGTCCACATGGGACGTCTAGCAGAAGCTTCTGGTTTCTGGTTGCAGATGGGCTCAGCTTTGGACATTTGGGGAGCAAGCCAGTGGATGGAAGATTTTTTTCTCTTGGTCTCTCCTTTTCTCTGTAAATCTGCATTTGCAATAAAACAAATTTAAAAATCCCAAAATAAAGCTTTAAAAATAAAATAAACAAAAAGGAAAACATTGTACTTATTTCCAGGAAAAAAAAATAATTTTTGCAAGCTTACATTTTTAATTACAACATCATTAGCTAAGCATACCGTAATAGATAAGTAACTTCTCTGCTTATAATTAAGTAGAAATAGAAAAAAAAAACACAAATATCAACAGAGGGTCTAAGCTATGCCAGTAATGTGCTTGGCAGTAATGCTCTATATTGTCAGCTTTACTCTGCTGTCTCCTGACTGCCTGCTTGTTAGTATTTACCACTGTGGATAGATAAAGGGTCTGTCCTAACAGGATTTTTTCTTTTAAGGGTCTGTATTATCTTATAGAAATGTTGTTGGGTTTTAATTCCATGAACTAGGAGGTAAGCGACCTCCTGAAGACTACTGAACTAAAAAGAAGCATCCTACATATTCTTCATAGTTGAAAAGAATCGGCCATGCATTTTTATCGTTTGCATCAAAGTCGATTGAAATTTAAGTTACTGTAATAAATTTACAAGATTTTCAGTGCCTCTCTACTGTGAATAGCAACTTCCAAACACTGTGTCAATATGAAACATCTTAAAGGGCTCTTGGAAGGTACAAATTAATGAATTGCAATTCTCAGAAGCAAGAGGACACTCGATTTTCTCATTCAGACACAGAGTGCACTGAGGTTGCCACTTGAGTGTGAAGAGGAAGACATCCAGTGCTTATTATAATTCTATTATCTCCATTCTGTGAAAAGCCTATGGACCATGGTGTCTGTACTGTACAATACCCTAGGGGATGATGGGTTATTATTCTATCATTTTCTTTTTTCTGAAAAGGTTAGAGAGGTTAGAGCTGATTTTAAAAAAAAAGGTGAACAGTGTTTTCTAAGATGAAAGGTCTAGCCAAATAGTTACATTGTTAACATCCTTTTTAATTTTAAGTGAAAAGCAGATTAAAAGAGAGAAAAAAACTCTTCTGTGAGTCCGTTCATACCTCACATGCTCACAACATCCAGGTTTCATCCTGACCTCAGTCGGGGCAGAAATTCCATCTGAGTCTCCTACACAGATGGCAGAGACCCAAATACATGAGCCGTAACCTACTGCTATGCAAGGTGTGCATTGGCAGAAGACTAGAATTAGACACAGAACCAGAACTCAATTCAAATATGGACTGCAGATATCCCACACAATGTTGAATTTCCGTGCCAAATGGTTACCACTAGTGTTAATTCCAATTGTTAATCGTGTTGATTATAAATGTGAGCGTGATGGTCATTTACAGAAGCACTTGAATAGCTAGTAACCTCACTAATTTTAGTGTTCCTATGTCACAGATCTTTCGAAAGCCAGCTCCATTGCCCATTGCCTTCTCCGGGATTTTCTCAGGCATGCTTGCCTCCACAGCCTACTTCTGACAATCATTCCCGTAGGCTTCATAAGATTAAACTCTGCCTGTGCTCTGACCCGGAAGACCAGGAGAAGGTATAGCTTCTGACAACCTTGTGTGTGCTAGATCAGGGGAAACTCTTGGCCAACTTTCACTGCGGTCCTCTCATGAGCTTTCAGGACACGGATGAGCTCTGACTCACATCCGCAAACCTGCTTCATTGCCAACTGTCTCCGGTGAACAGCAGTGCAAGGTGATTTTGAATGACATCGATGACACGCAGCACCTGTCAGAGCTGAGACTCGGTTAGGGGGAACTGAGCAGAAATCTGGTATCTATTGCTTTATTAGTGTTCAATGTAGTTCCGTGACTGTGTGTGTCTGAAGACTCTGCTTCCTGGAACGAGAGCCAAGCATTAAAATGCATTTGTTGTTTTCCTAACCACTGTTGGGACACCGTGTGGTTATATGATTTATGTTTGTTCCCAAAACCAATTTCTCTGTCAAAAACAGCATTATAGAAAAGAGAACCAAAGCTCTAGCATACATTAGTTAAATGCTATGGATCAAAGTGAAAATACTTACAATAATGGAATGATTTCATAGATTTTTATTAATTGCATTGCATTATGTGACACAGTGTTATAGGCACTGGGATTCCCCCCACCCCTCCCCGAACCCTCTCCCCATGGTGGATTCCTCCACCTTGTTGCATTACCACAATTCAAATTCAGTTGAGGTTCTTTCATTGCAAGCATTTACCAAGCATAAAGTCCAGCATCTTATTATGCTAGTGAGTTCAATGATTTCTTGGTGAGACCATCTCTGGTCTGAAGGTAAAGCCGGCAAAGTATTGTCCCAATCAATGAAAAGCCTCAACATAACATCAACAACAATTTACAACATTATGGCATTAATTGATTAACCAATATGTTAATAGGAAAGTGCAGGTTCTTAACTGCATCCTGTGACTTCTTCATAGACATTTCAATTTTGGTTTATATTCAACCAGGTTCTATACACCTATGGATTACTGTTCAGCTGTCTCGTGTCTATTTTCATTTTAGTGAATGATTTCATATTAATGTCTTTTCAGAGCCTCTTAAATAATCCTAAAGAGTCTAGACAAGCATTAGTCCTAAGTAAAAATTTAAAGCCTAGCAGGAGCAAAATTTTAAAAGCCACAGAATTCCTTTGGATTTCAACAATAACATTTCTGAAAATATCCAGTGGATTTATTCTATGTATTTGTGCCTTTGAGTGGCAGATACTGCCTTATAAACTCTGTCCTTTCATTTCTATTGTTTTCTCAAAAACTGAGCTTCACTTGGGCAAGAAATGAATATTTTTAAATAAAATTTGTAAAACATGCACATTTGTCTAATTACAATATAATTAATGATGTAGATAATCAGATCACTTCGCATCTATAAGAGACTTGAAATCAGAGCATCCTATTGAACTGTGCTCAGTGGCTGGGGCCATTCTGTCCTCCTGTCCATTAAAACTAACTTAACAACAGTAAGCCCATGAAACAACTTTCTTGGGTAACAGGCACGCAAGGCTCAGAGGTCTATGTTGTTACTGCTTTGGGCGGGTGAATGCATCCTCCGAACAGAATTCGATGGATGGAAACCGAAACAGAGCAGTTTATCTGAACTATGTGGGGCAAAAGTCAGAGCGCCGGAAGTAAACCATGGGAAGTTAACCCAATTGTAGAGGCTTGCACAGTGACCCCTTGTGGAGGGTCAGCATATTTGAAGTTACAAAAACCAAATAATTTTTAACCTTGACGGAAACACAGAAGCTACTTCTGTTAGTTGATTTGAGCTGCTGTGACACAAATCCACAGACTGAGAGACTTAGCATGACGGGAAATCACGGACTCCAGTGTGAAGACTGCAAGCTGAAGCTCAAGGCGTTGGCAGGGCTGCTTCTCTACGAAGACGTGGAGGGAAGTTTGTTCCACAACTGTGTTGTAACCTCTGACAGTTCTTGGCATTCCTTAGCTTCTATTGCATCTCCACCTCTAATTTCACACGTGTTCTTTCGGTGTGCCTGTGTGTCCTAACTTCCCTTCTCATTGTCCTCATTCCTAAAAGATGGATTTGCATTTAAGCCAGACACCAGAAAACCCAGACCAAAAGAACCAACACAATTAAACAGCCAGAAAGCTGTAACTTTAGAGCCAGCTAGAATAGATGGTGTGCTCAATGAAGAAAGATTAAAAAAATACCTGTATAATTACAGAAGACATGATGCTGAATTGGCATTTTACATTTGGAAAATGACTTAAATAACAACATAGAACTCATTGTCCAGAAAATAATTCATCCTTCAGAAGCAAAAAACAAGAATGACAAACGAATGGCAGTATTTCGAGGTTCAAAATATACACGAAATAAAAATTAAACTATTTTAATAATATTTTCATTGTTGTTGATAGCAGTCTTAAAATCCTTATTATAATTTCCAGAACAAAAAATCCATTTAAAAACTAGAAATATACCTATAATCTTATGGTGGAGATAAAATAAAATGAGAAAACGGTATCTTAAGAATGAATGTGGATGTAAGAATCAAGCAGAAGAATACTTGGGACAAACAGCAAAAACAGAAACGGTAGACTTTAAAACAATCTAAGAGGTTATATTAAAAGTAAATGGGTTAAAGAATAAAGAAAAAAGCTGCTCATCAAATTGGCTAAAATATCAAGTTCCAGCTTCATGTTTAATCCACAGAATCAAAGTTGACATTCAGAAATATACATAGGCTAAAATTAAAAAAATGACCAGATAGCTCTACCCTGCATAGACTAACCATTACAATACCAAGGGGTTATGGAAGTGCCAAAGAAGGAACACTTTAAATAAGAAATACGGCCTGAGATAAAGAGAGGTGGTGCTAGCAGGCATTTGGCTGTGCGGTTAGGGGTTTGGGCAGGATGACGGCCCGTCCCTAAAGCACCTGCATTTCAGGCTCAGCTCAGGCTCCCAGTGTCAGCTGCCTGCTGAGAGAGATGTGCTGGATTCCTGCCACACCAAAGGGAAGCTTGGCCTTACATCTCGGCCCACTGCTTCAGCTGCTGCAGCGTGTGGGCTTTGGAACCACTTCAAGAGTGAATCAACAGTTCCTCTCTCTCTCAGTCTCTCTCTCGCTCAATCTCCTTGTCCATTTCTCTGTATCTCCCTCTCAAATAAATAAATAAAATCTCAAAAATTGGCGTATTTCATAATGATGAAGTTGTCACTTTCTACAACTCAATACAGATATGGTGGGATGTGTGTGAAAAATTATACCATCATGTCTAGGCTATACTTTTCACTTGAAGGAGAAATAAATGTTAAAAAAAAAAGAAGGTTTAATCGTTTTTATCTGAGAGGCAGAATTATAGAGAGATACCGACCCCATCGGTGGAAGATCAGCAACCAACCAGATCCCAGAATAAGCTTCTAACATGCCAAAAGTAGTAATATTTTTACCCTGACTGCTCAAATTAGAGTCTTAACATAACTAATACTTATAGAACACCCTGCAAATATCAATGTATGATTCATTCATGTCAGTTACTAATAATTGACTTCAATGCAATCTTTCAGCACAGCAGCCACTGTGTGATAACAAGATATTTTGAAATGTCTATTGGTAGCTTTTGTTTTGACTTTAGAATAACAATTTACTTATTGGAAAAAATTAAAAATAAAAAATTTGTATTCATGATGTTTAGACTCTGCTTACAACAGCCATGAGAAAGTACCTCTTGGAGTTGCAGGAGAGAGGAAGTGGTACCAGTGGTCACAGTTTAAAAGCCATCCTCTCACTTATGCTGAGATGCTCGTCCGTCAACACGGAGCCTAAACACAAGAAAATAAAAAAGGAAAGGAAAGGAAAGGAAAGGAAAGGAAAGGAAAGGAAAGGAAAGGAAAGGAAAGGAAAGGAAAGGAAAGGAAAGGAAAGGAAAAAGTAAAGGAAAGGAAAGGAAAGAAAACCTTGTAAGGAGAGTAAGACATCTCTCCTGGGCTACTCTAATTTACATATTGCCAGCTAATCCTGTCAAATTTTCCTTAGAATTGAATTGCGAAATGCCTCCCAAAACTTGTGTTTTTCCTCTTACTCATGGCTAGCAGAATAGTGATCTGAGGGTCCTACTTTGCTCTCCTGACCCCCTCCCACTGCATTCTCTCTCGCAGTTTTATTTCCTTTAATGCATATTTGTCTATTTACCTGCCTTGCTACTGACTTTTTAGACGACCTGGAGATACAGTAGCTCATGCTTTTCTTTCCATTTTTCCCTTCTTTCTCCATGCTGAATAATTCAACTCTAAAGTCATTCTTGAGTAAAGCTTAAGGTGCACAATGGGATACTGTGTTTTCTTGGTGAGGTGGTGGTGCAAAACTGAAGAGATCTGTGTGAAGGTTATGCACGTGATATGAACAAGAAATCCTCCTGGGGGTGGGGGAAATGGGCTGAGACAAGTGAATGCACACTGTACATCAAGGCAGTTCCAACTGACAGCACTACATGAAGTATCCACGGTAAAGACACAAGTAACACATACAATGCAGACAAAACTACAGAGCTCAGCACCTGTGGTTATTTGTACCTCCCAGCTCTGTCCACTGAGAAAGTACTTAGTCTAGTACCTCCTCCTCACAACAGTCCCCAGTGCACCCAGCACCGAATCTTGACTTTCTCAAATATTGCTTCCATGAAGAAATTACTCAGTTCATGAATGCAGCAAGGAAATTCAAGGGGAGCCTGGTAGCTCCTGCAAGATAAGTAAGCAATGAAGTATTCCTAAATAATGGGGTATATCAGAAGGAAAGAAAAGCCGGGTAAATCCAGCTTAATCTGGAAATATTTGAGAACATAAAAATTGACATTATGTTAAATTTTCTTAAAGCCTGTAAATTGTAATGAACAAAATTTGGTAAAGAAAACATAGCTGCATCATTTCAAATAATTTACTGTTAACATGAATAAAACAATAAGTGATTAAATGAGCATTATTAGAGAATTGAAGAATAGGCAAGCTGCGGGATGCAGGGAGCATGGAGTGCTTCTGTCAGATCCCTAGATGGAGACATGAATACCTCAGGGGAACACGGGACAATTCAAAACAGATGATATTTTGCAAAACAACAGGCCTGTAGTTTTTAACAACATCAAAAACATGAATTTCAAACAAAAACTGCTGAACTTGTGCAGTGCAAAAACACTAGACACAACAACTACATTTAAGTCTCGATTCTGAATGAGATCTTTCTATAAGTAACCGTAACGAGAGAATGAATGGGCATGGTAGTAAAGTATTTTTCAGTACGGGGTTCTTTCTTCATTGCAGTATTTTGCTTATCTGGAGGGTGTTCTTGTTCAGACACACACTCAAACCTTTCAAAGCTGCTGACTTGTCATCCCGGCACATCCTTTCTAATGATTCAGCAACAAGTACGTTTTTTCTTTACCTGCAACCTTTCTTGCAAATTTAAGATTGTTTAAAAAGATTTGCTATAAAGTTTAGACTGGACTGAATTGTAAAAATGAAATTATGTCAAAATATAAGTTACAAGTAAATCGTAAAATTTAAAGTCAAATGCATTGGAAACTTAAGAATTTACATTTAATCTTAGTCTAAATACCAAGAAGTGATTACTTCCAGAGTTTATTATTTGAACCTAATCCAATATGGTCACAACTTTCTAAATAAATCGAACAATATAAATAGAAATAGAAATCAAATGTTTCTCTTATTCTACAAACATTACATGAAATAGAAACAGAATCGTAAGTTCATGAAGCTTTATAGGGCTCTTGAGCCTGGAGAAATGGCTCAATTGCTTAATCCTCCTCCAATGGGGTCCCATTTGGATGCCATTTTGTATCTGGGCTGCTCTACTTCACATCCAGCCCTCTGCTTGTGGCCTGGAAAAAGCAATAGGAATGTCCAAAGCCATGGGACTTTGCACTCATTTGGGAGACCTGGAAGAAGCTTCTGGCCCCTGGCTTTTGATAGACTCAACTATGGCCATTGCGACACTTGGGGAGTGAACCAGCGGATGAAGATCTTCCTATCTCTCCATCTCTCTGTAAATCTGTCTTTCCAATAAAAATAGATAAATCTTTTTGGAAAAAGGTCTTACAGGCCCACAGATATAAATCAATTTAATAGTCAATGACAAATGTAATTGATTAATATGACTGTCAGGAATATCTTGTTGAAGAAAAAAGCCACATTCAGCCTCTGTGATAAATTAGTGATCAAATATTCACAAGTGGGAAACTGCTATTACATTTTCTCCACGGACACTAAGTCTCCTAAGAAAATCACCCATTTGAATTCAAGGATTTCCTAGAATCTCCAGCTGTTCCACCATTACAATGAAACTACAATGAAATGCAGCCTTTTTTTCTCAATTTAATCTTGAGTTGGGTACATCTAGCAAAAATTAAGTTTTAATATAAGAAGAAAAACACAGATTGTCAATGAGAACTTTCATTCAAAGGATCTCTGAACTTTAAAAGACCATCACAGTGTAAGAAGCCAGCATCCCAGGACTTCTACTTCAGTTCCAGCTCTTGCATCAATGTTCCCTGCCAGGCAGCCACAGCCGCCTCTGCACTGGGATTCCTGCCGCCTGCGTGGGAGACCTGGGTGGAGTTTCTCCTAATGCCTGTGACAATATCTACTCCTAAAACTATATTGTGTGAAAATTAAGCCCCGAGGCATTATTTCTTTTATCTAGGTGTGAATAAAACAGGCTTGATTTGAAATAACACAGACACCCTTCAAGTATATATATATAGTGAGTTATTGCTCTGAAATATTCAAAAGTTAACCCCTTTCCTAGAGATAAAACCAACTCAAAATTCAGTGTTCAACTTTTAAAACCAAGTTTAACCTCAAATTAAGGCTGTGTCACTTGGAGTTGCTATGAAGTCTGCACAGATTATAATTTAATTTTTAAATTATCTCCAGGAACTAATACGAGCTTTGCAGTATGTAAAAACATGCTATCCTGGGGATAATTATGATTTTTTTCAAAAATTTCAGGAAATCTACAGTCCAGAAAAAAATGATCTGAACGGAAGAAATTTTCAGTAGAAATATTCTTGATGTGGGCCCTTTCACGCACAGTACTTAGACATACAGAACTGCACACGATTCACAAATCAACATTGCCTCTTTGCTCTCAGAATCAAAGGCAAGCTAATGTCAGTAAGAGGTGCACCAGCTGATATTCAACAAGAAAACATTCAGTGAAGATTGCATGATTTCTGTGGAAACCATTAGGCATCAATGGATTGATATGGATTGATATTCAATATCAATATTCAATGACTGATTTTCCATTTTTCTTAAACTCCTATTGGACTTTCTGATGATCTAACTTTGTTCCCAATGATGGTACTGCATCTGCTCTTACTCTAACCCAGTAGAGTCTGAATATGACTTTGTGTGAAATCCTCAACAGCTCCTGAAGACCTCAGGGGCCACAGTGTATCTTAATGACACCACAAAAGTTTCTGCCAAACTTCCTGATCTGGAATTTTTAGGTTTGGGATCTTGAACTCTAAATTTTAAGACAATCAAGTGTGACTCAACACCCTTTTCTGCTGTACAGACAAAAGAGAGAAGAAAAAGAATAATTCGCATGTTTGGGTTGTTCAGAGCCATTCAGCTCGTGCTAAATACGCCTCCTTTCATAGCCTAGAATTGGATGAATCAGATCAGTAACCAGGCTACGATAAGTTGTGACTTTAGCAAAAGTTGAGGAGGCAGAGCGAACTAGAAGACACTTCTGCTGTGGCAGTCTTGTTTATTTGTTACTCACGGAAACTTTCTCATTCAAACAGAGTTGTTGAGTGTTGCTCGGATGTGTCAAGTACACACGAATAAATAGTGAAAAGCTTATCTCTTTACTTGTCTCTCAGCTGTTCTTCTCTCAATGCTTACCAAATAAATAAGACAGGCAGGAGATGAGAGCACTTTACTGGGGGATATTTCTTAAAGTTAAAAAAAAAAAACCCATTAGGGGCCCGGCACGATAGCATAGGGGTTAAAATCCTAGCCTTGCACCTGCCTGCATCCCATATGGGCGCTGGTTCTGATTCCGGTGGCTCTGCTTCCTATTGGCTCACTGCTTGTGGCCTAGGAAAGCAATTGAGGATGGCCCAAAGCCTTGAGACCCTGCACCCACATGGGAGATCCAGAGGAAGCTCTTGGCTGTTGCTGGCTTTGGATCAGCTCAGCTCCAACCGTTGCGGAAGCTTGGGGAGTGTATCATGGGACGGAGGATCTTCCTCGCTGTCTCTCCTCCTCTCTTTATATCTGCCTTTCCAATAAAAATAAATAGATATTTTTTTTCAAAAAAAAAAGCACATTAGGCCATGAAAGGTTGTTCTTCCTCTGCAATTACGTTCATCAGAGCTCTTTAGGGAAACAAAACTAATATGGTGTGTATGTGTGTGTGTGTGTACCATAGCTGCTGTCAGAATTCCCAGTGGCTTGGGGAAAGCCCAGTTTTTAGTCCATTCAGGCCTTCAGCCAATTGCTCAGGACCACCGACTGTGAAGGTCAGTCGCTCTTGCTCAGTCTATCAGTTCAAATCCCAGTGTCGCCAAAAGCATCGTCATAAACGCATCCAGACACTTGACTGCGTATTTGCACACTGTGGTCCAGTCAACTTGACATAAGAATCAACCAAGTATTTTCTTTTCCCTGAAACAACATAACATGAAACACAGAAAAAGCAGTGCTATGTAAACAAGAGACTTCACCATGAGTCCCAGGACTGAGCTTGTGCATGGAGGTCAGGCTACATGCATGCCAATTTTCAATTCTAGATAAACTTCCAGTGACCTCAAAAAGTGACCTCACTCTGCAGGTGAGGTAACACAGTGAAAAATATGAAATGACTCCCTTGTCAAAGTAACAGTAGGGGCCCATCACAGTAGCCTAGCAGCTAAAGTCCTCACATTGAATGTGCCAATATCCCAGGTGGGCGCCGGTTCATGTCCCGGCAGCCTCACTTCCCATGCAGCTCCGGTCTTGTGGCCTGAGAGAGCAGTCAGTGAGAGCTTGTGGACCTTACATGCATGTGGGAGACCTGGAAGAAGCTCCTGGCTCCTGGCTCTTGGCTTCAGATTGGCTCAGCTCCAGCTGTTGAGGCCACTTGGGGAGTGAATCAGCAGACAAAATATCTTTCTGTCTGTTTCTCCTCCGCTCTGTATATCCGACTTTCCAGTAATTTTTTTTTAAAGTAATAGCAGTAAAGTGTGGTCAACAGATTTGAAATGTAAACCGGTTCTTGAAGGAACCATAAGCTGTCATTGGAGACTAAAGGCATCAGTGGCTGACCCGGTGACGTAGGTGGGGCAGATCTGCTGCAAAGCATCCACTCCAGGACTTGGATCTGGACAGTCTTTCCTTTGCCCCATTCCTGCGTATAGCACTGTGACACTGTCACAAGGAAACGTATGTAAATATTCCAATAGCATTAAATATACAAGTGCTCCCCAAGTATCTCATTATTAAAAAATTAAAATTGAAACTGTGAGAAGCTTGTTACATGAATGATTTTGTTTCAGTATGAGCATCTCCAGAGGATAAGTTATTTTAAGCTTCTGTGTAAGGAAATGAATGTTAGATCATTTATCATTTATAATGATCTGTGTTTCTTCAATCAGTTCATAAGGAAGTCAGGGATAATTAAAGATAAAATGAGAATGTCACACTGAGAATTCAAATATTTCTTATATTGGATGTAAGTATCTAATCCAGAACTGTATTACACTTACCCCAAAATATCATCAAAGCTATTTGTATAAATATTTTCTCTGAATATGTTTATGACTCAACAAAATCTCTGCAATGAGCCTCAAAATTCAAAAGTGTGACACTATATAAAAATTATAATGTATTCATTCTGAAAATTCTGAACTGTAAGAATCCACATTTATGATTTTATAAAATGAAACAAATATCATCATAGTTACTTTAGCAAATCAAGATATATAAAAGTATAGGTAGACTGCACAAAATAGAGTATTGGGCCATTAGTTATTCAGATATGTTGCAAGGAAAGTTAAAGGGCAGACAATAAACTGCTGACAATACTTAGAGTGGAATTAGAATCACTTACTTTATTTTCTCCATTCCCAAAAATTCCTAAAGCGATTTTATAATAATCTATTAAAATCTATGCAGTAATACAGCTAGATGAATAAATTTGAATTAGTACTATTTGGGATTAATGATATAATTTTTATTAAGTAGTTTTATTTAAATATAAAAGCATTGCTGCCAAGAACTTAGGAAATTCTTCCCCTGGTTGTGTCATGTGAAAAAAAAAAAAACACCCAAAATTGCCCCAGACATCAATGTCAGAAAAATATCTATTTCTGTTTGGAAAAGATGAAAGAGTCATTAATAAATTTGCAGCCACTTGAGTGTTATTCATTTTCATTCTGCTGTCCCTACACTGTCTGTCAAGTCTAGCAAAGCAGGGGCTGTAACTCTAGGGACATTGAAAAGCTTACAAGCTTAAGTGTCGTGTCTTGTCCACTTTACAAAAATGAGGCATTATGCACTTAAAATTTTGTGACAATCATTAAAACCAAGTACTAAGGAAAAGATCAAGAATTACTAACATATTATATTTCTCCTTTTGAAATTGGCTTATTTCACTGAACATAATGTTCTCTAGTAATAACCATTTTGTGTTGATGGTAGGATTTCATTCTTTTTTTATCTTTTCTTTTAAAGGTTTGACCTATTTTCGTTGGAAAGGAAGATATACAGAGAGGAGGGGAGATAAAGGAAGATCTTCCATCCAACGATTCACTCCCCAAGTGACAACAGCCGGCACTGCACCAATCCGAAATCAGGAGCCAAGAGACTTCTCCAGGTCTCCCATGCTGGTGTAGGGTCCCAAAGCTTTGGGCCATCCTTGACTGCTTTCCCAGGCCACTGGCAGGGAGCTGGATGGAAAGCGGTACTGCTGGGATTAGAACCGGCACCCATATGGGATTCCAGAGCGTTCAAGCCAAGGACTTTAGTTGCTAGACTACCGTACCGGGCATGATTTTCATTCTTTCTAATGGTTGAGTAGTAGTCCATGGAGTAGATAAATCAGTTTCTTTATCCATTCTTCTTTGGATGGATATCTGGGTTGTTTTCATGTCTTCACTATTGTAGATTGTAATGTTACAAATATTGGGTTACATGTCATTTTTGAGTAAACAGATTTCACACCATTTGTATCTATTTCCAGAAGTGGAAATAGATAGAAGTGGGATAGCTCGGTCATATGGTAGAGCAGTTTTCAGTTGTCCGAGCACTCTCCATACTGACTTCCACAGTGGTTGCTCTAGCCTCAGTCCCTCCAACATTGGGGTAATGGGTCTCCCCACATCCATTTCAACAGGTGTTATTATTAGTTTTCTGAATGCAGGCCATTGTCATGGGCACTGGGTGAAATCTCAATGTGGTTTTTATTGGTGCTTCCCTAATAGCTGGGGACCCAGCCCGAGAATTTTTTTTTTCATGTATCTAAGAGCCATTCCAATTTATTCTTTTGAAAAATGTCTGCTCATTTTTTGTACCCATTTATTTTCAGGGTTGTAAATATTGCTGTTGTTGAGCTACTGGAGCACTGTGTAAATCTTGAATATTAGTCCTTTATATACTATAAAGTGTGTAAAGGTTTTCTCCCATTCTGTTGTGGGCATCTTCACTTTGTTGATCATTTCCTTTTTAAAAAGAAGCTACTTAGTTTGATGTAGTCCCATTTGTCACATGTTCTTTCTGACATCATTAAAGCAAAATACAAAACAAATAGATACATAGGTGGAATAAGGATATCTAAAGATCCTATAGATAGAATATATTATGAAGACTAACATGCCAGAAAATGAAGGTTTGTCACAGTAAGCAACTCTACTCTGAATTAAAGGGAAACACCCAGTAAAACACTTAAATATATCTTGACAAATATAATACTGCATTTTCTAGCTTGAGCTGTACCTACAATTCCATCTTGTAATTAAACAAGAGAATGTAGCTGTTACCAGGGAACTATGCTACTGTAACAATATGAAGGAAAATGGTGGGAGGAGATAGCAGAGGGAAAATGAGATACCCCCATAACTACAAAAATGTATCATGAAAATAAATCTCTTCAAGAAAAAATTACACCTAATATACTTTTAAGACCCTATGCTACTTGGAAATGGGGCGGGAGAGCAGAGAAATCTTCTATCTCCTTAGAATGTGTGAAGAAGATGTGAAGTATAACCTATCAGGAACATAACAGGTAACTCCTAGACAACAGACTGGCATCAGCATTAGACAATGGTAAAACTACAAAGACATATAGGGGGAATCAAGAGCGATCCTGACAACCTCTTAACAGGACGTCATATGCACAGAACAGAGCAGGGACCCCAGGGTGGAGCAGGTGGACAGGAGGAGGCTTGTATCCCAACCCTGGAGACTCAGATCCTCACCAAGGACTATCAGTATGGGCACCAAGGACTACATCCCAACTGTCAAAGAGACCATGGGGAATTGGAGTGCCTTTGGAGGCTGAGAACTCTGAGGCCATCCACTCCTGTTTGGATCTCCCACATGGGATGGAAAAAGCACAAATCCTTCCTTGCAGGATCCAAGGTCATCGGAACAACAGCCAGGAACCCTGAGCAGTCTGCAGAAAAGGAAGAACAGTAAACTTCCTACAAGACTAGGAAGAGGAGCTTTCTCTGGTCCTTACTTAGTTCCAACTTTGGCTCCCCACCCTCTCTTGCAATGACCATCAGGGTCGCTCCGGAGTATCCCCCCCAAAAACAAACAAACAAACAAACAAACAAAAAAATTTAGAGTAGATACACAAAGAGCAACAAGGAAAGCTTAGAACCAGACAGGAAACGGTCAGTGTGGATTCACATATACCATACCAGGTGGGACGTAGAGATTAGTTACTCCTCACTGGGTTATTGAAGATTTCTCTGCACACTTCTCCTAAAACTGTTCTGCACTTTATCCGTTGATATATGCCTTGTTAGAGTTATAAGCCAGTTTAGGCTATCCTAAAATCTGCCAAGTTCAGGAAAATTATGCTTCAACACTATAAACGTCTAAATTCTAAAATGAGAATAGACATGAGACAGCTGATCAGTACCTTATAGCCATTTTAAGGTGTATAGCATCTAGTTCTGTGTATAAATGAAAATTGAAATGTTAATGAAGTCACAGGATGTGGTTAAGAACTTGCATTTTTTTAAGCATATTGATTGCTCAGTACCATGTCAATTAATTTCATAATGCTGTAAAATGTTGTTGATGTTGTGTTGGGGCTTTTATTTGATCGGGTTGATATTCTGATGCTCTACCTTCAGACCAGAGATGGTAACCCCAAGAAACCATTGAATTTATCTGAACAATAAGATGCTGGACTCTATGCATGGTATATATTTGCAAAGAAAGAATCTTGACTGAATTTGAACTGTAATACTGCAACAAGGTGGAGGAATCCACCATGGAGGGAGGGTACGGGGAGGGGTTGGGGAAATCCCAGAGCCTATAAAACTGTCACATAATGCAACGTAATTAATGAAAAACAAATACAATTCTGATCTTCTGGGTGAATTGATAAAGGAATCAAATATAAATGTGTACCAGCACATCATTTAACTATGTTTGGATAAGTCCCTTACAATTTTCTGTTAAAATGTCATTAATACACTTACAACACAGATTTTGTGTGTGTGTGTGTGTGTGTGTGTGTGGACAAAGGAATGACCACATTTGATCTCTCTTCCATTAATAATTGCAAATGATCAGCTATCCTCCTTTTTAAGAACAAATCCTGCTTTCTCCATAAGATCTTACCTTAGACTGAAATTTATTAAATATTTACTTTTCTGTTCTCCATTGCATTTTAAACCTCCCATCATGGCAAATGCTACAATTTATCTTTGCGCTGTTTACTAGAACACAGTGTGTCCAAGGTGCAGGACTGAGTAATTTGATTACCATAACTCCAAGTGCTCAGTCCTTGTTTCCATTTATTAAATTAGTGTGCTCTTAAATCAATATTTGGCATAGCCCTTAACAAGCTTCCTTGGAACCTGCATCCCACATCATAGTGCCTGGATTCAAGTTCATTTCCAGTTTCCTGATGTGAAGCAGGAAACAGCGGATTGCTCAAGCACTGCAGTCCCTCCCACCTGCATGGAGAGACTCTGAGTGCCAGGCCCATACTGTGATCTGGCCCAACCCTAGACAATGTGGAAAATTTGTGAGTAAAGAAGCATCTCTCTCTCTCTCTCTCTCAGATATACAAAAGACTAAACAACTTGGTCAAATTTATGCATCAAATAGTTGCAAACATAGGGCTTGTACATTTGGCCTCAAAATTTGACAAAACTGATGCTTAGTAATACTTCAATAATAGACTCTTGGGGAATAAAAGTAAGAAAATGCTCAGACAATTATTGCATTGACCCACATTATATGGATTTATGCATATTATATGTGTGTATGAAACAAAAAAATGAGGACAACACATTTATTTTAAAACATTTAATATATGGTTGATAATCGTATCTAACAATACCTAAAGGTCAAAATGATGAAGAAGATGAATGCATAAAAATAAAAGAATGTGTCCTTGGATCCAGGTGGACAGAATCACTCATCCAAATGTTCAGAATCTGTAAGAAGAGAAAATTGAAGCATCAGTGAGTTATCAGTTTATATGATCAGTATGGGTACCCCAACTTTGCATTTATGAGGTCATTTTAAGGAGAGAGAATCTGACAATTGCCAAAATCTGAATGTGTTAACTCAGCAAGTTCTTACTATACAGAAAAATGCAATAGAAGATGACTTGAAAATTAGTCATGTTCAGTTCAACTTTGTTTAATGATCCCCATGAAAGCATCTGTTCCATTTAGGGGGTGTTTGCATCCTTCTTAATTCACACATCTAAAACAGAGACAAGCAGGAGCAATGGTCTAATCTTATATTAAACAATCTATGATGTTCAAAAGAAAAATGTGGAGCAGGAGAAAAGAGAGGAGGTTTCCTCAGGTTCATTTCCATCATTGCTAGTACTTTACCTGACACTATGTGTGCCATCATAACAGGAAAATCTCACTCCTGATTTTACTTCATTTCAGAAATACCATGTTGATCACCAAGGCAAGTCAATACATAGACTCGTGTATGTATGTATACAGTGTTTCATCAAGTTTAGACCTTTATCTTCCAGGTGCCCCACAGTGCTGGATATTTCAGAGCAATTGGTTACAGCACAGGCATAGTTTAAAAGCACAAAGGCTTGAAAAAGAACATGCATTTATAGGATTCTTATGACCCTGTTTCCAGAAGGAACAATATGGTGCAGTATATGTACTGGATTGGCCTTCTGCCTATTGCACAAGTATCTCAACTGGACACCGATTCAAGTTCCAGCTGCTCTACTTCCAACTGAGATCCCTGCTTATGGCATCAGAAGGCAGTTCAGGAAGATACAAGTCCTTGAGTTCCCGAACCCATATGGGGGATCTGAAGAAAGATCATAACTCCTAGCTTTGAATCAGCTCAACTGTGGCCATTGTGGAATTTTGGGGAGTTAGCCAGCTGATGCAAGACCATTGTCTCTCTCTTCTTTCTGTAACTTTGCTTTTCCAGTAAAAATAAATGAGTAAATTTTTTAAAACAGAAAGAAAAAGAAATAATGTTGTGCACATAAATTTCCTTGCACTGACTTATTGCCGTTAATTTTGTCTCAAATCTGGAGCTATGGACTGAATAAAATGCTTCTAAACATGTTTACAAATATCAAGCTTTATTATGTAAGAAATTATAAAATAGGCTTATTTAGTGTAGTTTAAACTGTACTGGAATAAATCTGTGAAATACACTGAGAACTATAAAAGCAAACAATCGATAAAGATTGTAGATTATAAGAACATTTTGAACTGGTTCAAATTCTAAGCAAGGAGAACCTCTAACCACTATTTTGATCTTTGAAATTGTAGCCTAGTCACATTCTTTCTAGAAAAAAAAGCAAGTTTTTTTTTTTTTAACCAGGGTGTTTGAACTATGCAGTGAAAAGGAAAAATAAAATAATGAAGTATTTTAGCAGTAATGCCAAGCTGCATATGCTGATGGTAGTTTAATTTCCTGCCTCAAAAGTCATTTTTTCATATAATTTAATGAAATAAAATATGGCTTTCCATGATTTTCATAGCCTTGAAAGAAAAAAAAGTCTGATTTTGTTATAATCTTGTATCTCTTTTTAAAAAGATGTTCTAATACTAACCAATTAAACTTTAATGAAAAATATAGACTTTAACATTCGATTCCTTTCTCAGTGCCAATGTGGTCATCATAGAGCTTTAACAGTTATTTAATAAAATGTAATATGATGCCCCATACATAGGTTCAAAACTAAAACATCAAGTTTTGGAAATGGAGATGTGTTTTTCTAAGCAGACAGACGATACATAAAAGTCAGAAATCATAAGAAGGGAGATTATTAGAGGAGCAAAAGAAAGGATGAGATTCCATGTGAAGAAGGTAGCCCTAAACCCCAGGAAAATTCTCAATACCACCTTAGTGTTACACTGAGAAGTGCCCCTTGAGTTGTTGCTCTCACCCCTTCTGGGATTCCACAATTATCTTCTTCAATAAGGTCAGAGCTCATTTACCACCTAATTTTGGATGCCTGGGTTTTAATCCTTGACACAGGTGCTAATGAGCTATGTGACATGGAGCGTCCAGTGTTTCCTCTCTTCATTGTTTGTTCATCTATGCAATGAGTCTAGTACTACCCAAAACAGAAATCTCAATAGAACGTACCAGAAAATGTAATCTTAATTTTCACATTACCCGCTATCAATGAATGTGGGTAGTCGTACTTTTAAAAATAGACTTGTGTTAAGACAGAAGTGGAGGAATCGGGGTGGCACAACTGGAGCCATTTCCCAGCAGGCATGTATTTGTCCTAGAAGGTGTCATGACTTTGTGGAAGTAGTAAGCAAGCAAGGTCTTTCATGAGATGCAGCTCCCCCAAACCCTTGTTCCCCCACCTTCCATTCAGTTATTCCTACACAACTGTTAATTAGTTGTAAGTGGAGATATATTTACAAAATGCTTGCAACTTATTAATGTGCAACTTCAGAATCTCACTGGGGTGGAGAGTCGATGGTTACATGGAGCTTCCTAATGGATGACCACCAACCCACCATGCACCTCTGTAAGACTCCCTTCTCATGAGCAAGGCGACATCTAAAAGTCCAGACACCTGTTATTTCTCTGGGAGAGGACACAAGATTGTCACAGAAAGAACAAGAATGTTCTGTAGCTAACACACAAGGAAATATTGTTTGCATTTCCATATGTGACATAGTAATTCTTACATCCCCAATCTTTTTTTGCAATTTTACTTCCCATTGACCTTATTCACGCTGTCCTCCTTACAATGTAGAGTATATAGTAGCTGATATAAAAATATGGTATTCATTTCACCCTTCAGAACGTAGTCTCTATGATGACTAATTTTTTGGCAATATGCCAGGATGAAACAACAGTCAGATAGGTGGTAAAACAATCTCTGTATTTATGTTTGTGGGTGTTTTTAAACGGCATTTTGAGTTTGAATTAGCAGGTAGCATGAAGAAGATCCACACCCAGTCTGTGGAGAGTCTGAACAGAGTAACATGGGAACACAGACAGAGTCACTGTGTCTTCAGAGCAGGAACAACACCTTCTCCTGCACTTGGACACCATCTTTCCTGGACCTGTTCTCTTTGGACTCTAAAATTTATAGCAGTCCGGGCCCGCCTGCTATCCCCTTCACCTCTGGTTCAGGGTTATGCCTTGGGCTGCCTCACTGAATGACACTGCTGGCTTCCTTAGCTCTGCATCTTGGCAACAGCCTATCAGTGGACTCTGTAAGTGATGTCTATAATACACTTTCTCTCAGGTGTCTGTATCCTCTGAGTTCTGTTTTTCTGGAGAACTGTAACATATGCTGTAACATATGCTGGCTACAGCGGTAATGTCTACCTCAATTAGTAGACTGACATCTCATTCCTTGAAGACTGAGCCATATAGAGTATTCTCTCTGTCCCAAAGTGCAAATCCTTTGAAAATGTGATAGAATCTAAGCATTCCTTGAGAGGATGAAATGGACATGTTCAAGTTTGGTTTGGAAGCCTGGTTTGGTTCATGTCTGTTACCTAAGTGTTTTTGACGTGTCTGCTTGTCCATCCCAAGCTGCTTCTTCACATATGATATATTCATATTGAATAAAGCTCAACTGTTGACAATGTGTTGCAGATGGAATGTCTTCCCCTGATATGTGACAGGATTCATTCAGTTTGTTGTTGAACCATGGGTCTCTGCCTTGTGGAAATGATAATAATGAATATAAAATGTATTAAATCAGTATTGCCCACTTTGTCTTATGCAGATAGATGCTGTAAGAAAATGTAATTTATATGTTAATATCATACTCACTCTTGCTCTTAATACATAGAAAACCAAAACAATCACAGCAATCATTATAGCATTAACTTAGTTATCTAATCACAACCTGTGCTGTAACTCAGAAAAATCACAAGGAGAAAAAAGTGTATTTTGATCACATTGGTAAAAGGAAGTGGGAAGAGACACTCAATAGTAATATACATTTTTTTAAAAAAAATTCAGCAATGCTAGCATTTGTACAAGATGTATGTGTTTTTGAAAACGTGAGTAAAATCCAGAATAAGCAGTGATGCACCCAAAGTGATTAAAGGAATTGGGAGAAGGAAGACATGGGTGGGGAAATGAAATTCTGAGTTATAACCTGTATAGAGATGGATTTTTTAAAGCTTTGTGCAAATACTGTTCTGAAAGTCAAAAATTAAATTAATACACAATTTTAAGCCTATTACAGCAGACATAAGAACAAAAAGTAATTTATTATAGAACTGGGGCTGAGACTTTATGAGGCTGCCAACTCTGGTCCTTAAATTGCTTTTGAACAAATGCCAGCCTACCTGTAAAAAAAAAAAGAGAGAGAGAGAGAGATATTGAAAGCCATATTTCTGGATTTCACCAACCTGGAAAGACACTTTTGTGTGTGTGTGCTCATCAAACCTAAAGCACGGAACTTGAGGTGTGTGAAAATTACTAAACTGTAGAACATAGCAGACCAGGGTAGCCCTAGCTTCTGTTTCAGGGTCCTGGAAGTGAAGTTAGCATTGCTCTGCTAAGGAGCTAGCATGAACTAAAACAACCCACAGAGCGAGCAACTACTGAGCAAGCTCCTGCTGCTCTGCCTTTACCCGGTGGACATCCCAGAGACTCTGGAAAGAATCTCACCCTGAGACACAGGCTGCAGTGCAGCAGACAGGCTTAGTGCTGCTGCTTCCTGCAGGGGAGAAACCTTGAAAAATAAGGAGCAACTGTGCTTTGATGAAGTAAGAGTGGAGCATTCATCTTCCTAATGTTAGGAAGATCCCGAGTTGATTACAGAAAGCATTCATTAGTCTCCGAACTTACTGCCAAGATGTACTCTGCACCAGAGTGCAGAAGGAGCTTGTTAAAAACATTTTCAGAAAAAAAAAATTATCTCATTGTGAAAGTTAAAATGTTCTTCCTCTTGGCTTGTGGGCTTCGCTTGTGTAAACATAAACATCTGCTAAAAGAAGAAAGTAAAACAAGAAAATTTGTTCTGGTCAGAAAAACCTTTCCTTCTGTTTAGAAGAGTCATCACTGTGATAGGAAATATAATGTCATTAACAGATTATAAGAATATATCTTGCTGGAAACACTACTGGACATCAGATGGTTCGTGAATCAAATTTATTGCCACTTACATCTTCATATACATTATTTGATATTAATTAACGCACATTGGACTTCATCATAAGGAGTATCTGATATTCATTGTGGAGAAAAATGGGAAAGACTAAAATTTGTGTATCTTTTAGGCATATGCTTTCAGTATTCTTGTATCTATGAACTACACAAAATATGTTCCACTTACATTAATAATAAGTAAAAATTGAAATATTAAAAAAATAAACATAGGTTGAGAATAGCTTTTTCTAACAGGACACATTTAATTAACATAAGGAAATGAACTGTGACAACATTTCATAATATTCAGTGTTAATGTATTGCACAGAGATTTAAAAAGCGTGCTTCAGAAGACAAAGAGATAAGGCACACGAACTTGCTGAGAAGAGCAAAGAACAGGGACACGGGAAGAGGAGACAAAAGTGCTGGATTGACAAGTCTCCTCAAGGCACCACTGCCAGCAGTGTTTCAGGGACCAAAAGGGCTTTGGGGATGAACGGATGATGGATGGGAACTCAGTAGGTGGAATATTCGGGGTAGAAAAGGTCAGGGTGATTTGGGCAATCACACATAATTGGTTCAAATGAGTACTTCAGTGCACATTTTGTTTGATACCTGTGCGTATATTCACTCCCTTTTCAAAACCAGGAATTTCTATGCAATTGCTAAATATTCTGAGATACTCCTGATAATTATTCAAAAAAAAAAAAAACCCTTGAGTGGTTGGAATCTGTCCAGACTCATGGACTCAAAGTAAAGTAGATAATTAAAGTTATTATGTGAAAAACTCAGAAGAAAAAAATCATTTGAACCATTCCAAGTAGGCAGGCTTCTGGTGACAGTGGATGTGAATTTCCTATTCATTTCATCTGTACTAACCACAGATTCTTTAAAACGACCTTCAAGGTCAGTTCCGTAGGTCTTGTGTGCAGTGTCAGACCTGCGCCAGTCATGGAAGTCCTCTTGTTTTCATCAAGGGGCAACAGCAGCACTGGGGAGGCTCAGACAGGACTAGCTGGAGCGCACTCTCACCCAGGAAAGAAATATAAATGTAAATAAAAGGTATTGTGAATAGACAAAGTCGCCAGTGTACCTATTTTTGTCAGATGTGAGTGCAGTACACAAAAAGAAGATACTTCACAGAATAAAGAAGCTCATGAAATATGCCCAAATATCACATGCTTTTTCTGATTCGTTGTGGCTAATTGAGTATGAAACTTTTTTTTTATTTCACTGTAATCGACATATTGGAATTAGATTGTTGCTTAAAGCCTCTATTTTCCTGCTGAACAATGCCCTTTCTACTTTTTCCTTCTTGTGCTCTTTATTTAAGGGAAACTTAAAGCTATACAGCAAATCAAATTGTGTTAGCATACAACTTTAAAAGGAAAACAAGAAAGAAAGGAAGAAGGGAGGGAGATAGGGAGGAGAGAAAATGTATTCTTCGAATTTCATCTATGAAGTACATGTAATCTGGTCTAATTCCTTTACTTAAAAAATTTACATTTAAAAAACTAAACATGAAGAAAACTATAAGAATTTGTAATACAAAATACACAAAATATTCATTCAGACCCATTATATGATTCTGCAATTCCCCAACTGAATAGATATCCAAAGGACATGAATGTACTGTATTAAAAATAGTTGTGCACCACTTAAGAAGAGTGGTACTGTACCTAATAATCAAAATACAGAATCAACTGAGATATCCATCCTCATATTAATTGATAAAGAAAATGTGTAGGTGTGTGTATATATGCATACACAACATATTACACATGCAGATACAATGGAATACTATTCAACTGTAAAAATAATGAAATCCTACCCTTTGTATCAAAATGGATACAATTGGAAAACATCATGTAATAAGCCAGACAGTGAGAGACATATGGCACGTGTTCTTTATATGTACTATCTAAAATGTTAGACAGAATCAGCAGCCAAAACCAAAAAAAGAAAGTGCCTCTCCTCCCCTCCCCTTTCCTCCCCATTCCCTGCCCTCTCCTGTCATCCCCTCTCCTCCCCTCTCTTCCCCTCTCCTCTCCTCTCTTCCCTTCTCCTCTCCCTGTTCCCTTTGCTGTACCCAGGTTCCTGAAAGGTCCTGTGTGGGCAGTGTCTGCTGTGGATACTGTGCAGATCTGTGTAAAGCAAGGAATAGGCCTCATGTTTCTAAGTGATTACAATCACACTAGACCAGGGATCTTAATCAAAGCTGGAAGGAACCCCCAACTGATTCCTTTGGCATTGCCAAGAAATCTGAGCTTTTATGTTCCGTCTGTCCCAGAAGCAATAGAATCTCTGATCTCAAGGAGCAGAGACTCACGTGTATGCCCTGGCATCAGTAAATACAATGCATATTGTGCTGATTCCAATGCCAACTCCTATTCACAGAAGAGGATCCGCCCAGGTGCACATGAAAGATGAGTCAGCCTGCTCCTGGGAAGTTGAGGCTCCCAGATACCACTTCAAATGACAGGAAAGGTTCAGCAACTTCTTGGAGTGATAATGACAGCAATACAAGGGACACAACCATTGAAACTGGCTATACTTCTCTCTTTTTTTGCATTTTTTGTGATGCACTTTTGTAGGTACAGGAATTACCCCCTCCATCTCTAATTCCTTCCTCCACATTCTCCTCCCCCATCACTATTTTTTCCCCAAATTATTACCAATTGTAGTCCTTTTGTGGCTTATGAAATGGCTCCATTGGATGAGACAGGAAGAGGTGTATGAACTCAAGACATGAATGGCCTCCACACTTAATCAGCAGGAAATAACTAAAGAGGATGAGATGAAACTATTATCCTTCAGTAACCCTTAAGAACAGGGGTCACAAATCTCAGGAGGAAATGAAAGGGGGCAGGCAGGGGGCAAGCTGAGAACCATGAATTGGAAGCCATACCTTGCCTGCCCTTTGTAATGTGGTCTGCCTACTTGTCAGTCAACGACCCCCATCCCCAGGGATCTTATCGTGGTGTATGTACTCAGTCTCCTTCCCAGGGTGACAAGAGTCTAGGCAGTGGGAAAGACATTGGATCTCCTTCCACAGACGCAAGATGAAAGTTGAAACATCTGTCTCCCACCATTTTTCATTCTACCCACACTATCCCTAACTGTGTTTCTGTAGTTTCCTCACCTTTTAAGTAAACTTTACAAAAATGCGATATACTATTACAATTTTAATGAACTGTGATTATTTTAAAATTTGCTAAACGTGCATAACCATCTTGTCATTTAATTATGGTTAATGGTGTTTGCTTTATATCACAACTGAAATAGGATTTTTTTTTCATGGTTCAACTCTATTTGGTGGAGTATTAAAAACCGTCATCTTTTAAAAGAAAAATGTTATCTCAAATATGAAAGCAGAAGGAATGAAAGAAAAGAAGGGAAAGAGAAACAGAACAGGCAGAAGATAATACCATTGCATTTTCAGACTTTTATCTTCTAAACTGAATCTGTTCTTTTATAACAATAGCACATTACGTGAGAATTGAGAAACATAAAAGGTACAGTAAGAGAGTATTTTCATCTTTTGTAGGACTAGCAAATGGCTGCAAGAGCCAGGGCTGGCCCACACTAAAGATGGGAGCCATGGACTCCACTTGGGTGTCCCAGTCAGGGGATGCCCACACTAAAGATGGGAGCCATAGACTCCACTTGGGTGTCTCAGTCAGGGGATGCCCACACTAAAGATGGGAGCCATGGACTCCATTTGGGTGTCCCAGTCAGGGGATGCCCACACTAAAGATAGGAGCCATAGACTCCACTTGGGTGTCCCACATGTAAAAGCACTCAGGTACTTAAATGCCATCTGATAGTTCCGCATGCATGGACAGGAAATTAGATAGAAGTGTAGCAGTGGGAACATCAACTAACATTCTATTATTGAAATTAGGAGTGCTGAGGTGTGTTAACACACTGCATGATACACCTTTCACAGATTATTCAAATCAATAGAATGCCCAGTTATCTTTTCGGTTTTTGGAAGCACTACTTAAAGTTATCACCAAATGAATCTATTAATAACTTATGACATTTTGAGCTCCCAGTAGTAGCCAATTTATAAATACAATATAAAAACTCTTTAAGAAAAAAAAATTCTGTTTGAAATTTGTAAATATTTAAAATCATAAACTTGAAACCTCTAAAATAGTAATAATGATATATTTTTAGTAGAATTAAAATGTGAAATCTACATTATAATTTGAGGGCTTATTTTACAAACTATGACCTATTTATTTTAGTAGATAACAGAGGTAGATTTCATACATTTCATACTTCTGAAAAATCCATATTTTTATGTGCACATAATTTGCAAAACATTTATATGTATATATAAATATGTATTCCCTGATTTTTCTTCCAAAATTCCCAAACTATAGGAATTATTATAGATTTAAGCTTCAATGTTTTTAGTTCTAAAATATTGTTACTAATTTCACTGCTTAAAGTTCTAACTCATTTCATAATTTTGAATGTTTTTTTAGAGGACTCCATTACTTTCTTTCTACAAAAGTTCAAATCAATGCAAGTATCCCCTAAATATTGTGCTAATTTGTTAGAAATCAATAAGTACCTACTTAGATGAACTGTCCTAAAAATGTGAAGATAAAGTCATAAGAGAGAGATGGATCATAAGTGATTGAAGAAAGGTGAGAAGATGTCCAATAAAGTTGGCTTTTACAATTTGTCTAACCCTTTTAATAATTCATTTGTTACAGAGGTACCTAAGGGAACTAGCTTTCAAAGATCAAAATTAATAAGAGATTAACCTGACCCTCAAGAAACTGGATAAAATTGAAGCACTAGGAAAATACACAAAGTTCCTTGTAATATGGTGGTGAGCAGTACTTAGTGACATTAAAATGGCTTTAACATACACACACAAAAAAATACTTTTTGGTTTGAGACGAATCTCAAATTCACATATTTGTGCATTACTTTGATTACTGTTATCTAGTTCTTCAAGTCTTTTGTTTAATTCTTATAATTGTGGAAGGTAAGAATCATTGTATTTCTCAAAACTTAAGACCTGTGGGGAGGAGTTAAAGGGCAGCAGGTTAAGCTGCACCTGGGGAATCCACAGCCAAGTCCCTGTGTCAGAGTCCCACCTTTGCTCCTGACTCAGGTTTCTCCTACTGTGTTCCCTGGAAGATGACAGAATGTGGCTCAACTCCCTGAATTCCCGCCACTCACACAGGAGGACCAGACAGAGCTCCAGGCCCCTGGCCTTGGCATGACCCAGATGCAGTTGTTGTGTGCCATTGGGGTTGATTCTCTCTCTCTTTCTCTCCCTTCCTCCCTCTCTCCCTCTGCGTATCTTTCAAATGATTGCCAAAACAAATAGAAGCTCAGAATTATTGCTGATTTATCTGAAACCATATAACAAATAAATGACATGGTGCAGATTCCCACCTCTTTGTGTAGTGTTATTCAAAAATGCCTGATGGCTTGTGTTGTGGTGTATTAGGTAAAGCCACCACCTGTTATGCTAGCTTATTGTATGTTCTGGTTGGTAAATGTCCAATCTATCTTACCACTAATGGATTGGAAGAGCAGTGGAAGACAGACCAGGTGTTCTGGTCCCCTGCAACCCAAACAGGAGACCTGAATGAAGTTCCTGACTCCAGACTTCAGTCTGGCTTAGCCCTGGTTGTCATCATTCAGATTGGATCTTTTGGATGAAAGACTCTCTTCCCTGCTCTCTCCATCTATCCCTCCCTCCTTTCTCATTTCCCATCTCACCTTCTCTTTCTGTCACCCCCACTTTCAAATAAATACATGAATCATTTATAAAATGTCTTGCAAAATGTGACACTGAGAAAGTAGTCTGAGCTACAATACAGAAGGGAGGGAACCTTGAAGATATTCTATCCTTCACTTGTCATCACTGATGTCAAGGGTCAACTACAATTCAGACATTGTACAGCTTGATAGACTAATGGACTTGGAATACATGCCATTTCGCACTTGCTAGTGCATGTAATTCAAATGGCATGTCCTTCAAACTGACGAAAACAAAGTTTTAGAAGAAAAGAAACCTGTTTCAACAAAAATCTGAGAGGCCTGTGTCCTCAGCAGCCCTGCACCAGGCCTGGCTGTGTTCGATAGATCCATTCTTGGAGGAACAAGGGTCTGCACATGCCCAAGCCTGGCAGTTTATTGACTCTCACCTGGAGACATCCCTCTCTGAGCTCTTTGCAGTGGTAAATTGTATAGCTGTGGCAAAAGATTTATTATGTTAAAACAGACCGTTCTCTCACACGGAGAGAGCAGAGTTAACAAAATGTCTGGTGACTACATTTCTATAATGAAAGCAACCTTTGCTATAACACCCTCTTCACACACATGGACAGAAATACAATTAAACTTTGGGGAGAGGTGGTGGCATACAGGCTAATCCCCTGCTTGCAATCTCTGGCATCCTATATGGGTGCTGGATCTCATCAGCTGCGCTGCTGCTGATACAGTTGCTGTGGCCTGTGAAAGCAGAGGATGGCACAAGTCTTTGTCCTATTCAACCTGTGGGAAGAAAGGAAGAAGCTCCTGGCTTCCAGCTTTGGATCAACGCGATTCTGTCCATTGTAGCTACTTGAGGAGTGAACCTGAAGCAGATGGGCCTCTCTCTCTCTCTCTCTCTCCTTACTAAAAATCTACCTTTCAAATAAAACTGAACGAATCTTTTTTTTAAAAAAAGAATCAAACTTGGTGAAATGAATTTTCTTAAATGTTCTTTAATCCTAAAATCCCACTGCCATTGTGAAAACATGTCAATTTAAAAAATTAGTAAACCATCACCACTGTGGTCTTCTTGGACATATCCACAGCAATCACTTCTTTAATTAATAAGAGGAAAGAGCAATTGATTAGTAAACATGGGGTGTAGTTCATCACACTGACAAACCAACATGAGTGGAGCCCAGCACTCATCATGCTCAAGTGGCTGAAAATGCTTATCAACACTGTACCTGATTACCTGGATTTGATTAAAAACAAATGTGAGCAGTGGCTATTTGAGCCTTAGGGCCTCGGATTCTATGCAGTTCCTAGATGGCATGCCTGGAAAGACAGCAGGAGATGACGCAGCACTTGATCCCTCACATCATATTCCAGGGTGATTTTTCTGAATGTTGTTATTGGCCTGGCCCACAGCCAGCTCTTGAGTGCATTTGAAGAGCCAACCAGTGGGTGACAGATCTCTCTCTCTTCTGCCATCTCTATCACCATCACTATCTCTGCCACTCTGCTTATTTATGTATTCAAATAAGCTGAAAAAAATAGAAAAGTCATGCGGAGAAGCAAGGGTGACATCTGAAAATGTACTGAGCAAGGATAGACGTTGCCAGCTCAGGGAAGAACACACACTGGCCTTCCCCAGTACTCCACAAACCTAGGAGTAGCATATCAGCAAATGTCACATTTTTGCTGATTCACATTCCACTGACTCTTCCTAGTTATGTGACCTTTGCAAAGTCATTGCAATATTCTTGCTTCTTTCCTTACCCCTTGGCACAATAGCGGTAACAGAATTACTTCATTAGCTCATAGAAAAATAAATGAGACTAAACAAAGGAGCAGAATGATCACGCCTGCAGAGTAGGTGCCTGACAAATTGAACTATACCAACATTACATCATACCTTTGCTTATTAAAACCACTGCCTTGTCTTCATTAGGTACAAACCCCTTGCTGCTGCATTTCAGCATAACCAGCTCTATCATCAAGTGCTTCTCACTTCGGTAAGTTTTCTTCTGTATCTTAATCAGCCTTTTCATCTACCTCTTTTCCCCTCAAGGGATTAAACCTCACTCCACCAGCCCTCCAACACACCCACTCATCCTTTCCCGCCATGATTTTGAGTACAGGATGCCCATCCTGAAAGGAATCCTTCACCCCTGCATCTGATAACCTTAATCCTTCACCTTCTGTGAAGCTTGCTGCTCCTCCACTAGGAATTAGACCGACTGCTCCATTAATCACAAAATCTTATTTCTATTGCTTTTAGAGACAATGATATTCCAGCATTGCTGCAGAATGTTATACAAATCAGTGAAACTAAATTTTCTGTAACTATATTAAATTGCCTGTACCCTTTACGGAGGCCCTTCTCCCCCTGTGGCTTATGCAGACATAGTAATTGCTTCCTAGCCATCAGAGGGGCAGCAACACTCTGAGAGGAGCTAGAAAAAGATATTTTCACTAAAGACCCTCTCATCTGCTACAAACCCAAAAACATACTCATACCAAACTCCAAAGAAGCCTTTCAATTGACCTCAAAACATAAGTGATAAACCCCTATTTTTTTTATAAAATTCACATTTATTTTGTTTATAATTTTCATTTGCATAAAATTTCCCTTGTCCAAACAAGTATTTTTTTAAGATCTATTTATTTTTACTGGAAAGGCAGATATACAGAGAGGAGAGTCAGAGATCCTCCATGCACAGGTTCACTCCCTAAGTAGCTGCCATGGCTGGAGCTGAGCCATTCAAAGCCAGGAGGCAGGCGCTTCTTCTGGGTCTTCCACTCCAGTACAGGGTGCCAAGGCTTTGGGCAATTCTCTGATATTTTTGAAGGTCACAAACGGAGCTGGATTGGAAGTGGAGCACCTGGGACATGAGCTGGCACCCAGATGGGATCCTGGCATGTGCAAGGTGAGGATATAGCTCCTGAACCATCACACCACGCCCCAAACTGAAGTTTTCTAAGCTATGTAAACCTTTAGTCATGTCTTAGAATGCAGCATATATTCTACAAGTGACTGATGCACAAATAAATAATCTGAGCATAAACTAAATTTCCTTCTGCAATTGCACATTGGTCTTGCTCAGTAGCCAGACTATAAAATATGTGCTCTTTGACTGAGAGCTTCAGTTTTTGAAATATTTAAACCATCATTAAAAGTTTAGATTTTACCTTCTTTAGAGAGAAAGTATTTGCCTCAATGGGATGTAGAAAAGGTGAAGAAAGCTCAAAGAAGTAAAGATTAGACAAAATATATGGAAAAAATGTTCTGTTCAACCCCACTGGGCATGTGGCAAGGAAAAATTCAATCTGTAAGGGTATCTGCTCACCCAATTATGGCAGAGAAATATGTGACCAGAGGTTCCAGTGCCCAACACCAGAAAATGGAATTATTAGCATCTTTTTTCCTCCCATGTTATCAACTTCCATTTCCCCATTTTGATCATTTGCTGGAAAAGAACACTTCTCTTTCGAGCACTAGTGGCAGTCGTTTAGTTCAGCTTGTGTTCATATATTATTCTGAGGTGAGCTGCATTCCTTAAAATGAAGTTAACAGCTTTCTCAAAGATGGGATCATTTTCTGCTTTGTGTTATGATCTTGCAAGATTGAGTCTGTACATTTTCTGCCTGGTACTAGACACATTGACTGGTCAAGTAATGACGATGCTGATCTTCATTCAGAACGAACAGACTGTTTGTCAATGACCTTCCCTACATGCAATCACTCTCACAGTCTGCATTTGACTGGCTTAGTCCCTGTGGATAACTAAAATGATGTCATTGTAAAAGAAAGTTCATAAGATTTGGCAAGTAAGTACAGTGCTGTAGCCGGACTCAAAATTATATTATCCTTCGGTTGAAGGAAGAAAAGCTGCCTCTAATTTCAGTTTGTAAAAGGATGAGTGACTTGACATTCTAGTTCCAAATTGCTTTGCACAAAGTTAAAGTAGAGTGTCTGACATACCTTCGGCTAGGTAAATTACACACTGCTTGGCAGTCCAAAAGCCTTCACATTAGCACAAACTCTGAAGTTTCATTTATTTCTCTTCAACTGGCCATCTTTTTTTTTCTCAGTTAGAACATCATATTGATTTTACTGCATTGTTGCATGGAAAATCTCCCACTCTAGCTTACTAAATCTATGTTGGCCAATTAACCATGAAATATTTGAATTTTCTCTCCATAACAGACAAAATAACGCAAGCCTATTTGGGAACAACTAAGAAATCTTCCATTTTTTGCTCTCCTCAGTAAAATATTTTATAGAGATTTGTAAATTTCTCTCTAGTGTCATCAAAACAAATGATATTCACCTCACATGCAATTTCTCTTTTCTTGGTAGAAGTGCCCAACTTTCGGAGAGAGCGAAGATGGCCGACGTAGGAGGAAGGCTGTGAGGGAGCGTCTAGGGAGAGAGGGATAGAACGCTACAGAAGCAGCAAAGAGGAACAGCAGGGAACCGCAGGGAGAGGTCCGTGAAGCTCCCTGGGACAGTGTGGAGCCAAAAAGATCCACACAACTCGGAAGAACAACGAGAACGGAGCAGGGCAAAGGCAGAGAAACCGACATCCCACTCCAGACCTGCTGAGTCACTTTTGAAAACGGCCTGACGGGAGACGCGGCCAGCTCGGAGGCGGGGAGATCAGGGGGATCGTCACCGGCGGGAGGCCTTCGGCAGCGGTGGAGGCAGACTGCAGCGGCCGGACGTTTGGTGAGCTGGGGGTTGACGTGGCAGCCTCCGCATTTCTTGCCCCCTGCTGAGGCTCCAGCCTCAGAACGCGGAGCAGACGGCCGAAACTGTTGGGTCTGTGTGGAACTACGCACAGTGGTGTTGTGTTGGTGGCTGAGGGGGCCCCGGGAAGGCGCATCGGATGTTCCTGCGCTGAGGGGACCAGTGCGGCTCGGTGCGCAGAGGTAGCTGGCGAGGGTCTGGAGTCCCCCACATCCTGCCTGGTGAGTGCTTGAAACCACCAGGACTCTGAACGCCGCACCGAGCGGGCTGGGCGCCCCGCCTGCAGCAGCAGCACCTCCGTAGCGCAGGTGTCAGGTGTCAGGAGAACTCCTGCACCAAACTGACACGGTGCGAACCTGCCGCCGTGAAGTCATTATAACAGGGCGCCTGGGCCACTCCTCCGCTAAGGGCCTGTGTGGGGGAGCCACACGGGAGCAGGGGCTCTGATCACCCACACACCACGAGTGGTGGATTCACTGCATAAGAGCCACGCCTGGAAAGTGCCTCACCCACAGTCCCGTGTGTGGGAGACGCACCAGGTGGGCTCTGAAAAACCCTGCAGTCCCTGACACGGAGAACGCAGGGAGAAAGCACATAAAACCTTCTACGCCCTGCGGATTCCCGTGAAGGGAGCACACCCAGAGAGCGCCTCCATCCCGCCACGCCCTGGGGTGTCACACCTGTAGAAGAGGTGCCCAGAGTGTGCCTGGAATCCACTGGGCCCCCAAGGTGGTGCTCTACAGCCCCGGGCCCTGAGAACGCACCAACGGTGCCTTGAAAATTACCACGCCCGGCAACACCACGCCTACAGGCTCCAATCTCTACAGGAAAGCACCTGACAGCCCCTCAACACACGGGTCCATTTGCCTCACCAGAATACACCAACGCAATGGGAAAAACCACCAGAAAGAGTTGTGCTCCAGATGAAAGAGCCAGCACCCCACCAAACAAGGGCCAAAAGCCATTATCAATATCGACGATACGAGATGAAGACATGGAAGTGTTACCAACAAAGGAATTGATGAAAATAATGCTAAAATCTCTCAGAGACGTGGACACAAAGCTGGAAGACCTCCAGAACCGCATAATCACCGAAATACAACAAATCAAAACCAAACTGGATGCCCAAGATAATAAGATTGAAAGCCTCATCAACAGAATAAATGCGGCAGAGGAAAGGATCTCTGAAACAGAAGACACACAAAATGAAAGTGCCCAGCGAATTAAACAGCTGGAGACAAACCTCAGCAAAACTAATAAAATGATGCAAGAGATGAAGGATTACCTTAGAAAATTGAATATTCGGATCATCGGCCTCCCCGAGGGAGTAGAAAGAGAATCTGGGATGCAAGCAGTGCTCGATGAAATTATACAGGAAAACTTCCAAAACACTTGGAACACGAATCCACCCCGCATACAGGATGGACAGAGAACTCCCAACAGACATGATCCAAAGAGATCTTCACCCAGACACACGGTGCTCAAGTTCTACTCCAATGAAGACAAAGAAGGAATCCTGAGACAAGTACGAAGTAGAGAAAAGATCACATACAGGGGAAAACCCATCAGAATCACTGCTGACTTCTCCGAAGAGACCCTACAAGCAAGGAGAGAATGGACAAAGATCTTCCAAGTCCTGAAACAAAACAACTGTCAACCAAAAATAATCTACCCAGCAAAGATCTCATTTGTATATGAGAACGAAATCAGATACTTCAATAGCAAAGAAAAACTAGAAGAATATGTCTACACAAAACCAGCTCTGCAAAGTCTCCTTAGAAATGCGCTAGTCCCGGACAAAAAGGAGGCAAATCACAAACAAAGTTGGCAAATAAGAAGGTCTCCAAACTAAAGGCCGCACCAACAAGACAATTACATAGGCAACAACACACACACAACACAATCACATGGCAGGGCAAAATTGCAACCTCTCAATTTTAACTCTCAACACAAATGGTCTAAATTCACCAATCAAAAGACAGAGATTAATAGAATGGATCATCAAACAAGACCCAACCATCTGTTGCCTACAAGAAACGCATCTAACCAGAAAGGATGCAAAGAAACTGAAAGTGAAGGGATGGAAAAAGATATTTCACGCCAATAGACGAGAAAAAAAAGCTGGGGTAGCTATCCTAATTTCAGACGAGATAGATTTCATTCTAACTAACATCAAAAGAGACAGGGAAGGCCATTTTATACTGGTGAAAGGAATGATCCATCAAGAAGCAATCACCATCATTAATGTTTATGCACCGAATCTTAATGCACCTACTTACGTAAAGCAATTACTTACAGACTTAAGGGAAGACATAGACACCCGCACAATTCTTGTAGGCGATCTCAACACACCTCTAACAACAATGGACCGGTCTACGAAACAAAAACTCAACAAAGAAACAACAGAGCTCACACAAACAATAGAACAACTGGACTTAGTAGACATATATAGAACTTTTTATCCTAAGGCCACAGACTATACCTTCTTCTCAGCGGTGCATGGCACCTTCTCCAGAATCGACCACATGATAGGACATAAAGCGAATCTAAACAACTTCCAAAACATTAGTATCATACCATGTACCCTCTCAGACCACCATGGGATGAAACTGGAAATCAACAACTCAAAACTCCCCAGGAAGTATAGGCACTCTTGGAAATTGAACAATATGCTATTAAACGAACAATGGGTCAGAGAAGAAATTAAAGATGAGATCAAAAAATTTATGGAAACCAATGAAAACTCTGATACAACATTCCAAAACTTGTGGGACACCGCCAAAGCAGTGCTACGAGGTAGATTCATCGCAATCGGAGCCCATGTCAAGGCCCAAGAAAGACGCCAAATACAGGAACTAACCTCACACCTCCAGGATCTGGAAAAACAGCAGCAGAAGAGTCCCACACACAATAGGAAACAAGAAATCATCAAAACAAGGGAGGAGATAAACCAAATAGAAATCAAAAAAACTATACATAAAATCAACAAATCAAAAAGTTGGTTTTTTGAGAAAATAAACAAAATAGACACTCCACTGGCCCGATTGACCAAAAAAAAAACAAGAGAAAGTGAGAATCAATAGCATTAAAGATGAAAAAGGCAACATAACAACAGACACTGCAATCATTAAGAAAATAATTAGAAATTACTACAAAGAACTGTACTCCCACAAATTTGAGGACCACCAAGAAATAGAAAAGTTCTTGGACTCCCACCACTTACCAAAACTCAGTCCGGAGGCAACTGCAGAATTAAATAAACCCATAACCGAGGTAGAGATTGAAACAGTCATCAAAGATCTCCCAACGAAAAAAAGCCCAGGCCCAGACGGCTTCACTACAGAATTCTACAAAACATTCCGAACAGAACTAACCCCAATCCTCTACAAGCTCTTCAAAACAATAGAGGAGGAAGCAACCCTCCCAAACTCATTCTATGAAGCTAACATCACCTTAATCCCAAAACCGGACAGAGAACCATCAGAGAAGGAAAACTACAGACCTATTTCTCTGATGAACATTGATGCTAAAATTCTCAACAAAATCCTAGCCAATAGAATTCAAAAAATCATCAGACAGATCATTCATCCGGATCAAGTAGGATTCATCCCTGGAATGCAGGGATGGTTCAACATTCGGAAATCCATAAATGTTATAAACCACATCCAAAAACTGCAAAACAAGAACCACATAATAGTTTCAATAGATGCAGAAAAAGCTTTCGACAAAATCCAACACCTCTTCATGCTAAAAACTCTAGCCAAAGTAGGCATAGATGGGAAAATCCACAACATAATCAAAGCAATTTATGAAAAACCCAATGCCAGTATCATACTGAATGGAGAAAAGCTAGAACCCTTCCCACTGCGATCTGGAACAAGACAAGGGTGCCCGCTATCACCACTGCTATTCAACATAGTCCTAGAGGTACTTGCAGAGGCCATAAGACAAGAAAAAGAAATCAAAGGCATACGTATAGGAAACGAAGAAGTCAAGCTTTCACTATATGCAGATGACATAATCCTGTACATAGAAAAACCAGGAGACTCAATACAGAAACTGCTAGAACTTATACGAGAGTTTGGCAGAGTGGCGGGGTACAAAATTAACGAACGAAAATCAACAGCCATAGTGTACGCAAATAACACCAAGATGGAAGAAGATCTAACCAACAGGATACCATTCAAAATAGCAGAGAGAAGTATGAAGTATTTGGGAATAAATTTAACCAAAAGCGTAGGAGACCTATTCGAAGAAAACTACAAACTATTTAAAAAGGAAATTGAACAAAACCTCAAAAGATGGAATAACATCCCGTGCTCCTGGATAGGCAAAATCAATATCATTAAAATGTCTATACTACCACAAGCAATATACATTTTCAACGCAATTCCAATCAAATTGCCCAAAACATTCTTCACGGAACTGGATACAATGATTCAAGAGTTCATCTGGAAACACAAAAAACCACGAATAGCTAGAACCATCCTGAAAAATAAGAAGTTAGCAGGGGAATCACAATCCCGGACCTCTGGACATACTATAGAGCAGTGGTTATCAAAACAGCCTGGTACTGGCACAAAGACAGAAAGGAAGATCAATGGAATAGAATAGAAGCACCAAAAGGGAACCCACACAAATACAGCCAATTAATCTTTGACAAAAAGACCAATGACAACTCAAGCAAGTGGGAAGGCCTCTTTAGTAAATGTTGTTGGGACAACTGGCTGATAGCCTGTAGAAACAAAAAGATAGACCCACATCTATCACCATACACTAAGATCCAATCTACATGGATAAAAGACCTAAACCTACATCCAGAAACCTTCAAACTCTTGCAGGAAAATGTAGGAAATACCCTGCAAGACCTAGGAGTAGGTTCCGACTTTCTAAGAAGGACACCAAAAGCAATAGCAGTTGAGAACAGAATAAACAAATGGGACCTCATCAAACTAAGAAGCTTCTGTACAGCAAGGGAAACAATCAACAAAGTAAAAAAGCAACCCACAGAGTGGGAGAAGATCTTTGCACACGATATAGGCGATAGGGGGCTAATTTCCAGGATATACAAAGAACTTCAAAACAACCAAAAAACCAAAACAAACAAACCACTCAAGAAATGGGCACGGGAAATGGGCAAACATTTCACAAAGGAACAAGTCCAAATGGCAAACAAACATATGAAAAAATGTTCCAGCTCCCTAGCAATAAGGGAAATCCAAATTAAAACATCGATGAGGTACCACCTAACACCAGTAAGATTGGCCCACATAAACAAGAACACCAACGACGCTTGCTGGCGAGGATGCGGGGAAAAGGGAACCCTACTCCACTGCTGGTGGAGCTGCAAATTGGTACAGCCTTTATGGAAATCAGTCTGGAGAACACTCAAACAACTCAAAATCTGCATACCATATGACCCAGCAATAGCACTCCTAGGAATATATCCAAAACACCTGTTTTACGACAAACCAACATGCATCCCTATGTTCATTGCAGCACAATCAGTAATTGCAAAAACATGGAAGCAACCGAAATGCCCATCAGCAGAAGATTGGATAAGAAAGCTTTGGTTCATCTACTCCATGGAATACTACTCAGCTATTAAAAAAAACAAAATGCAGTTCTTTGTGGCTAAATGGGCACAACTGGAAACTATAATGCTAAGGGAAATGAGTGAATCCCAAAAGATTAGATACCACATGTTTGCCTTGATTTAACCTGTAATTTTTTGTTTGGTTGTTGGTTATTTTTTGAACCTGTCATTGATACTGTCTCAACCCAGATGTTTCGAAGAATGGAACTTGCATTATTTTTAACATATTGTCTACCCATTACTATGTCAATTAATTCCATAATGTTGTATATTGATACTGAGGCCTTGTTGGGGCTTTTAACTGACCGGATCTTTACTCTGTTAGACCTATCTTCAGACCATAGAAGGTCTCCCCAAGAGGCCACTGAACTTATCTGGACAATAAGACGCTGAACTTTATGCTAGGCATGTGTTTGCAAGCAATGAATCTCAACTGAACTTGAACTATGGTTATGCAACAAGGTGGAGGAATCCACCATGGGGGGAGGGGTATGGGAGGGGTGGGGGGGAATCCCCAGCGCCTATAAAACTGTACTACATAATACAATGTAAGGAACAATAAAAAAAAAAAAATAAATAAATGCATCTAAAGAAAAAAAAAAAAAAAAAAAAAAAAAAAAAAGAAGTGCCCAACTTTCAGTCATTTGCACGTAATTGGACTTCCAGAACGCTGTCTTGGGGTCATTCCTGTGGATCAGGCCTAACATAATCAGCATCATTACTTTCCCTTTCCTTTTCCTAGTTTATCTGTATCATTACTTTCACTTTCCTTGTCTTAGAGATACTTGTTTTTTCTTTCTTTCTTTACTCCGTCCTCCTCTTCCCCTTCTTCCTCCTCTGCTTTTCTCCTTTGCTGCCTCTATCCCACCACTCTCCTGTCCTCTGCTCTTCTTTGAGTTGCATTAGTTAATCCAATTAGACAAAAAAAGAGTCCAGAATTTTGACTTGAAGAGTTGGAGAAGGAAAAGCTTGTCTTTCTAGAAAATAGCAATGAAGGCCGTAGCCTGTGAAATTGCTGGGAGCCCCCTCACTACAGGTGATCACTGCCGATGGATATGAGTACGAGGCCTTTGTTTCTTGAACACTATGCAAAAAGACGATCAAAACCTGACAAGCTCATGCTTCAGTTTGAGACTAATGGTAACACTTCATAATAAAAGCACATTTCAATGTGTGTAGTGCGATGAGGGAAGCTGTTCTAGCTGATCTGTAATCTGCTTTTACCTATGTTGTATCTTTAGCTACAGGGGTGAATACATAAAAGAAATTGGAAACTGTTGTAGCAAATGCCAGAAGAATATTTTCTTGTATTCCAAGTTTTTAAGCTCTTTCAACACTTCAGGTTAAATCTTCAAAAATGTGATTCCTGTATTCCTATCTATTTATTCTGCTTTCTTGTTTTCAGAAGTGGCAATCTATGAAAGCAAGCAGAAAGTCTTTAGGTGGGAAAACCACTTGTCTCTTAGTAGCTGAAATATTAGGTTTACAGTAGCACATACACAGGAATCCATGAATCCAATTGTTTCACATCCTTACGTAGATGCTTAAGCTTCAGAAAATGTTTCATCTTCACATGATTCCTGCCTCCTGCCAGCCTTGCCTTTCCTTCAGTGAATGGGCCAGTGTAAGCAGTAGGATATTACGGATGTGACAATAGGACTGTAAATGGTAGGAAACAGAATACACTGTGGATTATGCATTTGACATGACTGATGGAAGACTGCTGGCATGACATGAGGACATTCAAGTAGCCTTAAGAAAGAATCATCTAATTTTCTACAGGAAGTGGATGAATACATCATCTTGGAACTGATCTGTGGATGTGACCTTCAGATGACTGTTTAGGATTTTAGGGTGCTTAGCTGGACTACAAGACAAAGGCAGTTCCTGTCTCACTGTATAAGAAATTGTAACCCTCTGTGTTGGTTGAGTATGTTCATGAAAATTAAAAATGGACTCAAGTAGACATTGAATGGGAGAGCAAGGGAATGGGAACTGGAACATTACTAAGCCAAAAAATTCATCAACATTTATATGGATTTTCAAACTAAGTGAAACAACGAATGCCTTTACGTTCAAGATATCATACTGGTTTGCTGTCAAGAATTTAGGCATTCCTTTCTCTCTGGTCACTTGAAATGTTACGAAAATATCTATTACAATATTCCAAAATATGATAAAACAGGGTTTTTTTGTAGTGCGGTTATATCTTTCTATTTATCTTTTCTAGTAATCTCTGATCACCTTGAGAGCAAAAAGCGTTTCTTGCTTGACTTTCTAGCTCAAGAATGTCAAGAGTGCTTGAGAGATGACAGATGTTCACTTAATGTTTGCAGAGTGAAATAACTAATTGATTAAAAGAACTCTACATCTGCATAAGGGCTGTTCTAAAATCCAAGCCTGAGCACCACTTCTACAGTAGAAGAGCTGTAGATCTAAGGCAGTAATGTTTAGACATTGCTGTCTGCAATAACCATTGAGAATGCTTAATAAAATGACAGTCTCTAAGAACCCCCACCAGAAACTCCAATTCCCTGTTTTGGGAAATTGGATGCAGCAATGTCAAATCCACATTTCCTGGGATTCTTCTGTTTCCCCACCTATAAGATAGAGATAATATTATCCATGCTGTTCAGAAATATTGTATGTCAGGAAACAAATAATATGGGCTAAATTAGAACAGACACTGAAGAATCAAAAGTTCCTGTGTCTTTTTCAGTGTGTCAAAAGCAATGTTGTATATAGATAAGTGCAAAATTAGTGGAGCAGAATACACAATTATGGGGACAAAATTGGGTCTCAATTCTCACAGTCAGAAAATGGGAGTTAAATAATAACCAAATGCACAAGATGGTTCTGAAGATTAAATTAGTTAGTAAATATGAAGTTCTTAGAATACTTCTGAGATACAATATACATGATACGGTCTTTTCTGCCATATTATTCCAGAGTCAACAAACAAAATAAATTTTCACTAGATATCTTAGTTAATAGGGATAAGCAGGCACTTTGGGAATGCTTGTTCAATGAAGTAAATTCATGTATTTTGATGAATAATTTTAAATAATTATTGCAAATTGATAACGTGTTAGGTAAGTACTTATAGAGGAAACCTATTTTCTGGCGATTTTATAATTAAACAATAGTACTGGTTACCCATCACATTAAACCAAAATTCTAAATACCCAACTCTGGGAACAAATAGCATTTCTTATGCTCCAGTTGGACTAAAAATTTAGTGAGAACGATTTCATTTCTAAAACAGGAAGTGCTAACCAAAATTTAGATAATTACAATACGTAAGACAGGGTCTTCATTTCCTATCAAGTGCTAGCAATATAAACACTCCTGGTATTACCTAACCTCATTCAACACGTGGGCTCAGTACCTACTTTACAGAGTTTTGATGACTAAATAAACATATTAAATGCTTCCTAGTGTATAAAAATCTTGTCTTTAGTTCAATCAGTAGAAACCAGGCAATGAGAATGTTTCAAAAGGCTGCCTACGGTCTCCAGCTTGTTGATCACTGGGTTTCAGGAAAGGAGAGAATCAACCCTATCCCTCACTCTCACTCTAAAGCACAGGCTTTCCAAGTTAAAAAAAAAAAATCAATCTTAAGCAAAAAAGAAAATTCTACTAAGCAGGATTTAAGCAGTTTGCTTTATGATCAACACTTGTTTTCTGATGTCAACTTTCCTACTCTGAGGACCCACACAATGCCTCCCTTGAAGACACCGTCAGTTACAGAGCCCCACCTCCAATCTGCCGCGTTTTCAGAACTTTCACTCTCTTCCCATTCTGCCTTCAGTTCTGTGTGTCCTATCTGTTCCTTCATGCATCACCGCCCGCAACCTTTTCCTCTTTCAGTTCTTGAATACCCATTTTAGAATTATTTATATGAAATCATCTGTTGTAGAAGAGTTGAGTGTGGCTTCTGTCTACTAATTGGTTGCTCACTTGTTCATATTTATACCCAGTTGTGTTCCTGGAATGAGAAGGCAATATCAAGGGATTTCCAAATGAACTACAGTATAGAGTCTTATTCCATTATGATTTGAATGCTGTTTCTGCACAATAAACTCTGTTTTTGTTACATAAGGTACTCAACTACTAAGCATATTTTCAGTATACTAAGATTCATAAAATGTTTAAGCTAGTAAATATTCCTGTTGGTTTTTTTTCCTTTTTCTTCTCTTTTACCATGAATTGTAAACATAACGTGTCTCACCCACTTTGGGCAAAGGAACACGTGTCTGTAACTTCGTGATTCCACTCCGCATATTGTAAGAGATCTGTATCACAGGGGCCCAGGAGCTAACTGCAATAGACTACCTCGAGCACCAATCACTTACTTAAATATAGCCAAAACTCAATGATAGAGCAATATGTAAAGTTCTATCACTTTTTTAAATTTTAGAAATAGTGATAGAGAGAGGGCTGCTATTCACTGATTCACTCTCCACATGTCTGTAAAGACCCCTGGATGGGGCCCACACCTTCCCTGATCTCAGCTAGTACCTGATGAGTTCAGTCCACCCACATCCTAGCATGACAGAGACGATCATGTTGGATACATTAGAAAACACAGCAGGCATTGCAGATTTCTTTTTAATAATGCTCTCTTCAAGGTCTTTGTCCACTGTTCTGAAATACCGATTTCTCTCTCCTAGAAGAGAGTTATGGCTTGTATTCAGCATCTTTACTTCCATAGCAGCATTGTATTGTCATCAGAGCAATGCTTTGCAAAGTCCTACTTGATGACTGATTGCTTCCAAGGAAGAGGATTTTGAATGCTTTTTAAAACATTCTTTAGAAATGTGTTTGCTGCCATGGAGATAGGAAACTGCAGCAAAGAGGCTGTATCAAACACAGGGTTGTAAAAGTACATGCTAGAAAAATGCACTTCTAGCAAGAATTGACACCTGTTTTTTTCAATGTCCACACACAGGGCAGTATTAAAGTATGAAATCAATATTCAGATAAATGGAAACTAACAATACTACATTGGTGGATTCTTGATTAATCAATTACTTAAGCAAAATAGCAACAATAATGTAGACACTATGGAGTTTCTTGGAAAAACCTTGATTCAAATATTGTTTCAACAAATGGGAAATATGTAACTGTCCATAAGAAACTGAACTCAGTTTTTGCAATTTCTACTTTCATAGGGCTGTTACTTAACGATATCTCCTTTCACAGTGTTATTTTGAAAGACTAAACAAAATTGAGTGGGTGTGTAACTAATACACATACAAAGATATACGTAATAGCCAAAACATGGTGCATTTTCTATTGGTGTGTGTGTGTAACAAGAAATGCAATGAATTTTGTTAAGAACAGAATATAACGTGCTTTTCCACTGCCAATGAACTTGTTCCATCATGAAAGAGGAAGATGGTGTAAAGCTGGCTAGAAAGACAGGAAGACATTGTTTTCAAATTGCAGCTGAACTGTCTCCTTGTGTTCTATTCTAGGTAACTGCCGGACAAAAATGGCATGCTTCCCCTCCTTCGCAGCACAGAGACTAAGAACTCTTCACACAGCATTTGACTTCTCTCGTTCAGCAGAATGTCACTTACCTATGTTCTCCAATATCAACATTGTTTGCCTGTCACTAGAAAACTTTTTAAAAAAGTTTTGGATGGAGGAATTTTAGGATAAAACACAGGAAGTTGAGAAGCAGGTTCCATTATTAAAGCTGTAAGGCATGAAGTTGTCAGCAATAAAGGAATTGTTTTGATTCACCTCAAATAAGAGCTGAAGGGATTAGGTGGTGATTTAAAGCAAGACGCTAATCATAATTGACTGATAATTCTGCCAAAAATGATATTGCACTTTAAAGAGGAAGGCAGTGTGTTGGGAGAGAGAGAAGCTAAAGCAATCACTATCTTGGGATTGCACAAAACCAATTAACACCAGCAGAGAGACGCTAGATTTCTTCCGTTTGCTTTTAAAGTAAAGCACTTATTGAGACCGTCTGAAACAGGCCAGATGGATGGACAGACTGCAGATGGACAGTGAAAGGATTGCAGGTTGGTTGGGATGCTACAACCCAGCTAAAAATGTTAGATTGAGTGCCCAGCTCCCAGCCTTGCTTAACTCAGCCCTTACCATTGAAACATCTGGACAATAAACCAGTGGATGAGAAATCTTTGCCTGCACATCTTTTATCTTTCAAGCAAACAAACACATCAAATCTTTGTTAAAATAAATGGTTAATATAGTGCAGCATACCAAAGCAGTCCTGCTTTTTTAGGAGTGTTGTCTAGTTTGCTTCATTTCTCAGGGGCAGTTTGCTCGTTTTTTAGAACTGACTGATACTGTCAGTAGAGGAAGACATGGCAGAACCAGTTACCCTTGTATGTTCGTATTTCAGTCGCATATTATCAGGTGTAGCCTTGTTAACAACTTTTCCATGAGAAACTTCAGCAAAGTTTCCCACGCTAGGCTGTTATGAGTGCTTCATTTTATTAATATTTCAGTTTAAACATCTTTGAAAATAACCTGCCATGTAAAATTATTTTGCGATGTGATGTGACTCCTCTAAGTGCACAATGGGTTACATCCAAGGTCATTGAGCAGCAAAAGCGTGAGTGGCATCTGTACGCAGCAGAAGCTGAGGTCTCAGCCAAGTGCCTAGTTCAGTGTGAACCACAAAAGTTCTCTAGACTTCGATGTGTTCTTATCCAAAAAATTGCACACTTTCTGAGCAAAATATATTATGGAAAGATTTCCAAAAGCTGGTAGAGAAATGAAATTTTAGTAATGATGTTTTGAAATTCATATATTTAAAGGGTCTTCAAAAATTTGCGCCAGTGTGTATTATGAAAAATCATGAATATTTGTTCAGTTTGGGCATTAAAATATACTTGATTTAGTGCTATTTTATATGAGCTTTAAAACTAACTCGTTCATTACTAATGAAAGAACAGATTTCATGTGGTCAAAAGTAGAATTATAAAATATGATACTACCCTGCTTCCTTCTAACCATCCCTCTGCCTTTCAACTTTTCTTTCTTTATGATGTTTATAATATTTTTATTTTATTTGTAGTCAAATGTTTAATGCTTCATTAATAAAGAGTTCAATAAATAAAAGATAGAAGCACCATTGTTTATTTGAAATACAGACAAGAGTTATAAGCAATGATAAAATCAGCAATGTCAATTTGATTATCTAGAATGAAATTCGGAGTACTCTCTAAGTAGGCTCCTGCAAATCCGAGCACACATGTGACGTTCGTCCTGTTGTGTCTAGTTTATTTCAGTAAATAGAATGGTCTACAGCAGTCTCCACTTTTTTTTCAAACGACAGGATTTCATTCTTTGAACTGCTGACTGGTATTCCATAGCGTATGTCTGTGTGTGTATCACCCTTTCTTTCCAAAATTAAAATGTATATTATTTACTAGTTGTTCATCCATGTTTCTGCTTTGCTAGCAAGAATAATTTTTAACAGGAGTGATCTATTTTAAATAAATATGATTCCTCATACCCTTCAATTCTATTTTAAATGCATCCTGACATTTACGTTTTAAGCCAAAAACCAGAGCTGAGCGAGTGATAAACACTTCATACATGCACAAATGCCCAATTCTGGGATCTCTAGAGTCCTCATATTATTTTATACCAAAAATGCTATAGAGCATGTTATTAAAAGTTAATTTAACTATACAGTTGATTTATGATGTGTGCTTTAAATTCAGGAAAGCAAAATACATAAACATTGTATATCCCTCCAAGGAAAGATTATAAATTAATTTGAAATAAGCTACTTTAACAATGCTTTTTAAATCTGAAAGTTCAGGAAAAAAAGATGCTACTGAATCATCAAATGTGATTTTTTTTTTTCCCTTGAAACACAGGGTTCCCTTGGCTTCTGCTTGGTTCCTGTGAAGAATGAAATGGCAGCTACAACGGACTGTTTTGCATTTCCTACTCATTTTGTGCACATTCTTGTTGAACTGACTCTTGATCTGTGGTTAATCAGGGCGAAATCTAGGATTCTGCTTTCTGGAGCTTCTTTTCTATAATTGCTTCCAGAGTCTTGCACCCAGATAACCAATGGGAAAGCACTGATTCAACCATCCTGGCTTTTGAACTTGACTTGCTCTGCTCTTCCCTCGTATCTCAGTGAGCTTCAGGTGTATCTTGCTTGGCGATGTCTGTGCCCCTCATGTGAAACATGGCAACTATGCTGCTTCTTTGGTGTGTGTTTGATTCCCCAGGGAAGCCCTCCCCACTGGCACAGTCCTAAGTCCTGTGCTGTCATCAATACTCCTCCTCTTGTTGTGCCTCTTCACCATCACTGTCCTCACCAAGTGAGCTTTCAGACTCCTCCCTGGTTGTTTGATCTCGCATTTTCATGTTGGGCTGGTCCCTCACCTTAGGTGTTATGATTTCAGCTACTTTAGACATGGGGGTACAAATAACTTTCATATGCTGCTTTAATTTCCTTTGGCTAAGTTCAGATCTGTTTTTAGGTTTATGAAAAATCTCCATAATGTTTTCTATAATGCTTGTATGAGTTTATAGTCCCACCAAGATTGTATACAGTTGCGTTTTAATAAACATGTTTGCCAGAACTTGCTGTTTTTTGGTGCTTGGATAATGATAATTCTAAAATCATTTCTCTGATGCTTAGTGACTCTGATAACCTTTCCATGTGCCATTGATTATTTATATTCCATCCTTGGAAAAATGCCTATTCATGTCCTTTCCCCATTTCTTAATCTTGTTTTTTTTTTTGTTTCATCTATGAGTTTCTTATTTTCTTATATATTCTTGGCATTAATCATTCGTCAGATTAGAATTTACAGATAATTACTCCTATTATCTTTTCAACTTGTTGTGTATTTCTTTGCAGTAAAGAAGCTTCTTTGCTTGATATAATCCCATGTGCTTATTTTTGCTTATTGTCTTTGTTTCTGCAGCCTTATCCAAGAGTCCTTTACCTATGTCAGTATCTTGCAGTATTTTTCCCATGTTTTCCAATCCAATCATAATTTGATGGGTGCTGAAAAGTGGGGATCTTTGACTCACATTTTGGTGGAAATTACATACCATGCTATCAAAAATTAAGACTGAAAATCGCATGGGTCTATCAGTAGATGCAGAGAACACAATTCATCAAATCAGTAAATTTCATGGTTAAAAAGAAACCTTTCAAAACTGGATATAGACTGAATGTGCTTTCAAATAATCAAGGTAATATATGCTAACCCCATAACCATCATTATATAGAATAAAGAAAGACTGGAAGCATTTATGATGTTTTGAAAATGAGTCATGCTGGAGAGGCTTATCCCTATGTAAAACTGATCCACTTCAATGGGTCATTGGAAGATGGCTTCCAGGAAGACGTGCTCCATCAGAGGAAATCACCAATAGCCTCAACATTACTGTAGCATACAAGGCCTTTTGGAGAAATAAGATTTCCATGTTCAATTTGCAAAAAGTTCATAGACATTTTTTACATATAATCATAGAGGATATAAAATGAAATAGATAAGTGCATTACTTTTTGTTTTGTGGGAAAGCTAGTAAGTTTTTAAGACATACTCAGCACCGTTAGCTTTTTTCTGGTGAAAGTGCCACAAGATTCAACAGCTTAGCAGAAAAGATGATGTTAGCATAGGAAACCAAGGCATATGAACCCTCAGACAAACAATGAAACACAGTAGCAAAAAGAGACACATTTTATATTTTATGTTGAAATATATCTGGCTGAGCAATAGCTTTGAAGTATTGCAAAGTTTCATTTTAAATATATGATCTATTCAACAGCTATCCATTTAGAAACTGTTCAATAAATATTTAACTTGAGACTCATGGTCATGGAATAAAATGAGATCAAACTAATATTGCCAAAATAAGTAAAGTAGCTAAAATAATGGTTAAACATTTTAACAGCTTGACATTAGTGAAATCTGATTTTCCAGGTATTAAGGCAGACATGTGGGAGAAATAGGAGCCCAGCAAAAGTGAGTTTTCAAATACACATGCGACAGCACATTTTAAAACAAATGATTTTACAGAGAAAGATATAAGTGCCATCAGTGTTAATTACTAAAACAGTGCCTTGTCAATGTGTTGTACACTAGGGATAGAAAAGAAAAACTGTTAGGAGCTACAGATTTACAGGCCTTAGACTTGTTGGCATGCCTGACAACCTGCTGCATTACAAAACCTACCTTGGGCAAGCAGGGCCACAGCAAGCAGGATATTGCAGCTAGAACCTCCCATGCAAAGCAAGCAGAACAGAATCCCCACCCTTGTTCCTGTTCAAATAATTAATTGCTCCCCTGTTTCAATATAGATGATTAGTTCCTCCCCTGTTTCAATAAAGATGATGAGTTCCAGGAAGCTCCTTCCCTTCCCCTCCTCCCCTCGAGAAGAAGGTATATATATATATATACTCCATATATATATATTTTTTTTTACTCCATATATATATATATTTTTTACTCCATATATATATATGGAGTAAAATAAAGAGCACTGGGCATTCTGTTTCACCAAGTACGTGTGTTTGTGTTTCTTGGGCTAGCAGCCTGGCATTCCCAGTCCACCCTCAGGGTTTGAGCTTAGTGTCCTACAGATTGGGACAAACCTGGGCCTCTGAAGGACTTACAGCTGAAGATCATTACTCGAAGTTGGAAGCCCACCCCAACAAGATGGAAAAGCCCAAGAGCTGAGTTTTCCCAAATATTTATCAGATATATCCAAGGCTGCAGTTTTCCACTAACAGTGTATCCCAAAGCACAATTTAGCTCTATGTCTCAGCTTGAAATGAGGAAACCCTTCAAAAAGGAAAGAGTCAGGAGAAGCAAAAAACTATAAGTCTTAAATCCCAAACATGGGGCCATCTATCAGACATCATATTCATTTTATTTATTTATTTATTTATTGCATCATTGTGCATGTAAATTACCTTGTCTCTGAATAATGAATATCATGAATGAAGAAGAACGTTTCCACACAAGGGGACACTGTTTAATGCAGGACTCCCTCTTCACAGCCCCTCCCACAGAGGATAATTTGACTTGGCCTTGGAGAACAGTAAAGGGATATTTTTGTAATGCGGAATATTTGCTTCATTGACTTAAAAATTATGCTAATTGAATTCAAGAATAAACTAATATGGGATGAGCCACAGAAAGCAGGGGTGAAACTGTCCCTTATCCCAGACTCTGACTGCCAGTCTGCCAGCCTTGTCAGGGGAGCTTCTCCTTGGAAGCGTGCTGTGATGTAATACCTGTTTGCACACCTTTACTCCATATTCTGATGGATTCTACATGCAGAGATGTGCAAATAAAGTGATAAAAGTACTGCCCTCCATGCTTCAAACCATAGAATTTTTAAATTATCAGGAAACAAGGGAACTGAGCAAAAAAGCTTTGTGTCTGCCTGTGTGTATGTGTGATTGCGTGTGTCCATATGAGTATTTGTGAGTCTAAAAGTATGTGAGTGTTTGTGTGTGTGTTAATCTTGGGTAAGTTTACCCTGAACTTCACCCATCCTTCTTTACTGCTACATACCATGCTCTGCCAATCTAGGTGAGATCTCTTTATTATATACATGCATAAATTCCTGCATTTTTCTTCATGGAACTTCCTGTGCTCCTAACTATAGGTTTATTGGTTTGATTATTTGAATAAAAACTATCTTCTGCAACAATTTTTAAGCTCCTTAAGAAAAAGACCAAATTTTCTTCATCATTGTATTTCCAGTGCTACCAGAAATTTGTTAGACACCAGTAGTTATTCAATATCTATTTGAAATTATTACTGCATATTTACAAATTATTGTTATCATCTTCATTATTTGCTAAACTCACTCCAAAACCTATCACAGAAGATTAGATGATGACATAAAAGTTAAGTATCTTGATAACTTCTGAAATAATTGATGAGAAAGCCCACACATTTTAAAGGAGGCAATACTCACAACACCAAATTCTGGCAAGGGTATAAAAGCAGGACTGGACTGTTGTTTTGATATAGAGGGGAAGTCTGGGGGTGGGTTAGGAGAAGGTGGAAGGAGAAATAGCTATGCCTAAGGAACTGTATCATAAAAAAATAAACTTTGACAAAGAAACAAAGGGAAAGAGAGAAAGAGAGAAAGAGAGAAAGAGAGAAAGAGAGAAAGAGAGAAAGAAAGAAAGAAAGAAAGAAAGAAAGAAAGAAAGAAAGAAAGAGAAAAAGAAAGATGGAGGAAGGGAGGGAGGAAGGAAGGAAATATTCTCATTCTTAGGTGATGGTAATGAAAGTGGTTACTTTGAAAGAGAGTATCCTGAAAATACTAAATATATTCTTGCCGTATGATACAGCAATAGTGCTGTTTAATATTTCCAGAAGATGAATTTTATGCCCAAAGCATTTCAAACCCCTTACACACAGCTGTTGATAGGGACTTTAGTCATAATTGCCAAAACTTGAAGGTAACTGAAATATCCAACAGTAGATGGATGGGTAACTAAACTATAACACAGTCAGACAACAGAATATCATTAAACATCAAAAAGAAATGAGCTATTAAGCCAATGAAAGAGTGGATGGAACTTAAACTTGTATTACCAAATGAACAAAGTCAATCTACAAAGGTGCCATACTGCAAGATTCCAACCATGTGACATTTAAGAAAGACAACTATTGAGGCAGAATAAAGATTCATGTTTTCAGGATCTCAAAAAGAAAGAATTCCCAAGGTGGGGATGCACAGAGGGCATTTGGTACAGTGAAAGTATCCCATACGCTGCCATTGTGATGGATGTTATTCACTATGCACTGGCCCAAATGCAGACTATGCAGAACGATGGTTCAATCCTAATACAAAACCACAGGAAGTTGATAAAACGTTACTGCCTGACTTGATAAAGAAGAGCAGGACACACTGTGGAATCCTGAATGCACAGACTTCTGGTGCTGGAGACCGAGTCAAACTCCACAGGCAATGGTCTGCAAGTGGACAAGAGTCAGAGACCAAGATCAAGATTGGCTGGAAAGGACCCGTGGTCATAGGACTGAGTGCTTTAAGATAACCGTGAGACAGCCATGTACTGACTTGTGTACATGGGTCACGTTGGCTGGTTAACATCTAATTGGGACATAGCTATCAACACATGCGCCGCATCACATCCTGTAATTTGATAAAAGATTGAGACAGCGAGCCTTTTAAGTCAACCTCCTTCTTAGGAGAGAGGATTCCCCTCTGGCTGCCTGCTTTCGTAGCCTTTATCTTTCTTTCTCATTGCTTAGTTCTTGAATACCCCATCTCCTCTGCTCTAGTCCTGGGCATGCCACTCTGCTTGCGGTGACTCTGGTTGGCAATGTTGATGGAGGCCGAGGCTATGGATTGGTAGAGGCAGGGAGTGAATAAGAATCCTCTTTTACTGGATATTACTTGAAACATGAAAGCACTCTTAAGAAACTTAAGTGTTTTTTGCTTATTTTTAAGGCAAACAACAATTCTGTAAATGAAAACGTCAGCTTAAGAAACTACCTATTTAGCTTATATAACTAAAATTCACTGCTTGATACACACTCTTCAATTTCTTCTAGACCATTCTTGGTGGGTGATTTATCTTGAAATCTCACACACACAAAACACACACAAGAAAGTTTCTCATAAATTCTGCTTTAATTCTCTAAGACCTTGCTGCCTTAATTGAAGCAAACTTTATTTCAATATACCCTATTAGCCTCATGCTTCCATTTTAAACAGTTGCTTCAAGAGACATACTGTGTCACCTGATATTTATGAAATATCAGCTTCCAGAGGCTATTGTTTCTGTCCATAGTTAGAGGTCTGTGAATGGAACGATTGGGACAGTCAGTATCTTTCTTTGTCACCCTGGATTAGTGGCTGTGCTTGATACACAGCATTGAGGATGATCTGATACAAATTACCGAGGGACAGTGCCACGCAGTCCCGCCACAGTTCTGACATCAGACTTGCCATCTCACAATCCAAGTGGCAATAAGTCGTGACAAATTATCAAGTGGGCAAAAAAGTCAGCATTTACTCAGAGATCCAAAAAGCAACAGGCCGTGTCGCATATGCTGCTTTGATGATCACATTACCTTTGTAAGATGAGAGATAGAATTTGCTGGGGTGGAGGCTTTTAACTCCTCCCCTTGTTCTTCAAAAAATGTAAGTTGTTACAAGCTATAATTATCCCACTGTGATCTAAAACAATAGCAGTCCTTCCATCCAAACGCTTCTTCTACTCACACTGCCACTTCTAGCATCTAGTAATGACCATTCTACTGAATATTATTCAGCCTTAACAAAAATGAAATCCTGTCACCTGCAGTACAATGGGTGAGGCCAACTAACATTGATTAAATGGAATAAGTCAGATGTAAAACGAAAAATGTAACATGTTCTTACGCATATGTAAAAAATAAATATAGATTCTATCTTTCAGAACCTCCAGAGTTAAGGAAACATTACTTTCATTTCCAAGTTAATCTGTTGCCAAGTTGTTTCCCCAAGAAACACTTAGAATCATGACCGGTGAGAGTAGCCCCACTGAGGCTTCTTGGAGTGGGACACTGTGACATTTCACAGGCAATGAGAGTAAGACACCACATGATACACAGACTGCAAACTTGATAGTATTATCAGCGTGGACAGGATAATAGGTATCCTGGAAATGCTGAGCAGTGTTCTGAAATGTTTGAACTATACTCCCCATTATCTCACCAGTTAGAGCAAAATAAGATCAGAGCTACAAACGTCTCGGACTCTAAAGTAACATTCATCTTTGCTACACATTTTCAGCTTTGTTTTTTTAACTATCCCATAAGGTGTTAGATTTTTTGTCTTGTCTTTTTCAATACACAGTGTTGAGCACTAAACTATGACTCGCATTCCATTATGTGAATATACGTAGACATTGCCAAGTTTTAATGGGTTTTAATTATAATTTTTGACATCACTAATGGTGGCATATACATATGTTCTTTTTTATCAAACTCTCTTGAGGTATGAGTTAGCCTATTAAAAAGTCAATGGCTCTTTAGTTCTCATCCATAAAGTGTCACCTATGCCACCAGCAATTGTTGAGTAGCTATGAGCGCAGTCACAGTGTGTGAGCTGCGAAGATCCATGGAATGTTTAATGCATCGTATAAATCGCTTGTGGCTTAGTATGCCATTTCAAAAATATTTTGTGCAGAGTGTATAGTTTTCACTTGTTCCATGACATTAATGAATTGCTTGGTCTGCAAATGGCTCTCTTTGTGTAATGCAAATACGCACTTCAATTTAAGTCAGCTGACATTGACTAATGACACACCGAAAAAACCACAGAGAATTCACTGCAGTCTAAATGAGCGCATTCATTCATTTACCAAGTTTCATTTTTTCCCTTTACTGAATTATGTTATTTATTCCAGAGTAAAAGCAAGTAGCATACTTTCTTCAACTTTATGCTCAGGTAGCAGCTCTTTGTAGATTGCATAAAAACTGTTTCCAAATTCATGTTTCATTTAAAGAAGAAATGCAATGCAAGTGTCCAATGACCCATAAACCGTTGAGCAAACTTGACAATCATTGTGAAAACTGATAGGAAAATGTTTTAGCCAATTATCTGTTCCATGTTTTGCCTTGAAATTCATCATGTTTCCACACAAACACAAACCAAGGAGTTGTTACATAAGAGTACGTGATGCACAAAGAACATAGTAAAAATATTCATTTCAGAGTTTATCACAGCTCACAAAGGAACTTTAGAAGCATTGTTCTTTTGATACTTCATTTGACTGCATTCTTTTTTTTTTTAAAGATTTATTTTTATTATTTTTTTTTTCTCATTGGAAAGGCGGATATACAGAGAGGAGATACAGAGAGGAAGATCTTCCATCCGATGATTCACTCCCCAAGTGAGCCGCAACGGGTCGATACTATGCCGATCCGAAGCCAGGAGCCTCTTCCGGGTCTCCCACGCGGGTGCAGGTTCCCAAAGCTTTGGGCCGTCCTCGACTGCTTTCCCGGGCCACAGGCAGGGAGCTGGAAGGGAAGCGGGGCTGCCGGGATTAGAACCGGCGCCCATATGGGATCCCGGGCGTGCAAGGCGAGGACTTAACCAGTTGCGCCACCGCGCCGGGCCCGTCTGCATTCTTTAAATTTAAAAAAAAAAATGAAAAATTCACTCAATTATCAAACCGTGTCATTGTTGGGAACACAACTGATGTCACAAGGAATAGCCCATCTGAGTTCCAGACACTGAAGTGAACTGGATGTGTGAAAGACAAAAACTGCATTTGCTTCAATATACGTCATGTCAAGTGTAGTATGGTCATACAGAATACATGATTTTAAATAAGTGTGCTGGGCCCGACGGCATGGCCTAGCGGCTATAGTCCTCGCCTTGAATGCTCCAGGATCCCATATGGGCGCCGGCTCTAATCCTGGCAGCTCTACTTCCCATCCAGCTCCCTGCTTGTGGCCTGGGAAAGCAGTCAAGGATGGCCCAAAGCTTTGGGACCCTGCACCCGCGTGGGAGACCTGGAAGAGGTTCCTAGTACCTGGCTTTGGATTGGCGCAGCATCGGCCGTTGTACTCACTTGGGGAGTGAAGCATTGGATGGAATATCTTCCTCTCTCTCCTCCCCTCTGTATATCTGACTTTGTAATAAAAATAAATAAATCTTTAAAATAAATAAATAAAGAAGTGTGCTATTCTATGTCCTCACTGTAGTTGTATGCTAAAACTGTTGTTGATAGCTATCATTGTGATAATTTGACAAAATATTTAATGTTTGTTTTATTCTCACCTGGTGCTTTAATCTAACATGTAGATAGTCATTTCTAAAATATGACTTCTCTGTCAACTGACTCATTTTTTATAAGAATGCAATTTACATGTCTTAGCTTACCGATGGGGTCCTTTTGTCATCAGTTAAATTTAAAACCCAAGCAGCATAATTTTCTCCAATATCAACACTTTTCTGCTAAATCTGAGGCTGGCTTTTAATAGCTGGCTGATCTTATTTCTCTGGAATTCAGAGATATTGTGAAAGCTCCTTAGTGGAAATGCAATCCCACAATCCAACAGGTATTGGAAGGACCAGAACCTCTGAGGCCACGTACGCGGATTCATCTATAATATAGCTGCCATGGCAGAGGGTACCTGGGATTTTGCAATTTTATTCTCACCCCAGAATTGATTATGAGCATCAAAATATCAATACTAGATGCTAATGGTGCCATAATTTATGAAAGTACTTTCTCAATTCCTCAAAATGTAAGTGGAAATACCTTATGACCCAGTAATTCTATTCTTGTGTTTGTAAGAAAAGTGAAAGCTGTGTCCGCACATTCTTTTATACATCAATGATCAGAGTTGTATTACTCATGAAAGTCTGTGAAGGAAACCAGTGATTGACACCCTGAAACACGGCACGCTGAGACACTGACTTGTTTAAGTAATGAAAAAAATGAGGCAACAGCAGGCTTTTTTTTGTCCTTTATTCTTATTCTTTCCTAGTAACTCTTGTGTTAATTTCTAGTAACATATTGAACAAGCGTGTCAACAATGAACACCTTTTCTTTTTCAGTATCCCATGGCAAGTGCTTTCAGCTTCCCCCATTCAGTATGATACCAACTGTTGGTATGTGGCATACAGCCTTTCTAATTTTGATTAATGTTCCTTTTATATCTGATTATGAAGAGATTTATCATAAAGGGGTGTTGAATTGCATCAGATGTTTTCTTTATATATTTTGAGGAGACCCTATAGTTATTGTTCTTCATTGTATTGACTTGGGAAATTTTAATCAATCTTCTATTTCTTGGATAAATCCTACTGGATCATAGTATTTGATCTTTCTGATGTGGTTTTGGTATTCAATTTGCTAATGCTTTTGTTAAAAATCTCTGTATCTGTGTTCATTAGAGATATAGGCCTCTGATGTGTGTGTGTGTGTGTGTGTGTGTGTGTGTGTATCTGGTGTCTTTGTGGCTTTATTATCAAAATAATGCTGGTCTTATACAAAATGTCTAGTGGTGTTTCTTGCTATCTAATAATTTGGAATAGTTTAAAGAGCGTTGCAGTTACTTGTTCATTTAATGTTTTGTACAATTAAGTTGCAAAGCCATCAAATTCCATTGATGTCCCATTGATGCAAAGCCATCAAGTCCCACACTTCTCCATGATGGAAAACTTTTGCTTACTGCTACTTCCGTTTTTTACTGTTATGGATCTTTTTGTCTGTATCCTCTTGACTTAATCTGGGCTGCTTATTTGAATCCAGCAGCTTATTCAGTTTTTAGAGGTTTTCTAGTTTATTAGTACAAACTTCTTCATAGCAGTTTCTTATACTCTTGTAATCCAGTGATGTCAGTTGTAAAAATCTTATGTATTTGAGTTTTTTCCCCATTCCTTTGTTATCCTGAGTAAGGGTTGGTTTACCTTGTTTGTCATCTCAAAAAACCCAACTTTTTGTTTGGTTGATCTTTTGTGTTGTTTCCTGAGCTTCAATTATTCCTGCTCTGATCCCTATTTTTTTCTTGCCTCCTGCTGATTCTGACTTTGGTTTCTTCTTATTTTCCTAAATCTTCAAGATGAACCACTAGCTCTTTATTTTGAGTCATTTCTATTTTTTTAATGTAAGCACTAAATGTTAAACCCCCTTCTTAATATTATTTTGTCTGCATCCCACAGGTATTCATAGGTTTTGATTTATTCTCACTTATTTTAAGAAAGCTTCTGATTATTTTCTTAAATTCCGTTTTGTTTAATTTCCAAAGTATTTATGGGCTGTCTATGGCTCTAATTGTTGTTGATTTTTAGTTTTATTTCTTATTATCTGGGGAGAAATATATAATTTTCATCTTTTTAATATTGCTGAAATTTGATTGACAGTCAACGATGCAGTTTCTCACAGAACATGTTCCATGTGTTAAAGAAAAAAAGCAGTATTCTGCAGCAGCTGGGTGAAATGTCCTCTAAACGTCTGTTAGATCCATGTTTTGACACTATTTTTTAATTCAGCTGTATTGTCATTGGCTTTCCATCTAGATGCGCTGTCCAATGATGCAAGTGAGGTTTGTAGGCACCCCTATTACTGCATTGGAGCACATCTCTCCCTTAAGGTCGGATAGTATTAGATCGATATATCCGGGCTTTCATGTAGGATATACATGCATCTATAATTATTTGTTCACTTTTTGAATGAAGCCTTGTTTCAAACTACCATGTTCTTTGCTATTGATTTTTTACAATTTATGACTTGAAATCAGGGTAGGTACACCTCCAGACATTTGGTCTCTAATTTTCTGGTATACATCCTCTTCTTAACTCTCATTTTCAATCTGCATGTATCTTTGTTGACATTCAAAGTTAGTTTGATACTTAAGAAGTAAGACCTGTCATTTTGCTGATTTGATAATGACTCTATCTGCTATTTTATTGCATTTGATGCTTCTATGTGTTTCATGTTTATGTGTCAGACAGGATACTCTATAGAATTTCTTTTCAAACTTCTAAGTCTTGTCTAGTAGCAATGAATTCTATCAGCTCTTACTTATCTGGAAAATATTTTCCTTTTTCTTTAGTTTTAAAAAAAAATCTTCACGGAATATAATCTTCAGGGGTGGAAATATTTTCTTTTTTAAGTTCTTGAATCTATCATCCCACTCTCCTCTGGGCTGTGGCGTTTCCACTGAGAAATCCTATGTTGGTAACTAGCTTTTCATTTATATAAACCTGGATGCTTTTCTCTGCTGCCTCTGACGTTGTTCCTCATCTTCAACTTCAGGCAATTTGAAAACAGTGTGTCTTTGAGAAGAACTTTGAGTTTGGTTGGATTTCTTTGAGCCTCGTGTAATTGGATACCCATGTCTGTTTCAAGAGTTAGAAAAATTTCAACTATCACTTCATTTATACGTCTCGAAGCCTTTTTCTTTTTCTAGTACTTAAAGACTATTTGTAATAATTGAATATCATTGAATTATTTCCTGTATTTCCCATTGGGATTTCTTCATTCTTTTTAACTCTTTTTTCCCTCTGAGCTTTTATCTGCTTAGGTTATCTCCTATTTCTTATCCTTCCCCATGGCCTACTCTGTTGTTAAAGCTCTCAACTCTATTTGTATTTCACTGATTAAATTTCATCCCCAAGATTTCCACTTGGCATTTCCTATTGAGTTATGTCTCTGTGATAACACCTTCATTCATGTCGCTCATTTATTTTCTAATTTCTTCAGAATGTCTGTATTCACTTGCATCTCTGAGATTCCTTGCAAACACTGCCTTGAATTCTGTTCTTGAATCCTGCATTTTTCATCTCACAGATTCCTTCCATTCAAGATCTTCTTGTGGACAATCACTGTGTTCTTTTCGAACTGGCATTCTATGTTGCTTTTTTCTTCATTATTTTTAACCTGAAAACTTTATTCATTGCTTTTTATTTTTATATATTCTGCTATTATGATTATTATTTTCTGACATAGTCTTATAAGTTTAGATAGATCCTCCTCGTCTAATGTTCTCCCCGTTCTCCCCCTCCCACTATTTTCTCCCATATTGTTACAATGGTATAGTCCTTCGGCAAATCACAAGTTCACCATTCTGCTATTTAAGTATACCATGGTATTGTAGGTATAGTCAAAGGTAGAAAATCTAGCGGACATGCATGCTGCAAAAAAATGTCTTCACTTCCTGATGTGCTAGTTTCCATTATACAGTTGTCCTATGAGAATATGTGGATATACTTGTTCATGTATGTTTCTGTTTTGTATTTTGCATGAAGATTGTCTTATACACAGAGAGAACATTTGATATCCATCCTTAAGGAATAGCTTACCTAACTTCTATTATCATAGTTTCTAGTTGGAACTACTTTGTTGCAAGTGGTAAAATTTTACTTTTAAAGGCTGTGTAGTGTTCCTTGCAGGAGATATAACACAGTTTCTTTATCCTTTCCTTGTTTTAATGAACATTTGGTTTTTTCCATATCTTCATTATTATGGATTTTGCTGCTATAAATGTAGGGTTGCAGGTCAATTTCTCATACGCAGATTTCACTTCTTGTGGATGTATTCCTAGGAGCGGAATAGCTGGGTCATACAGTAAAGTCAATTCTTTTGAAGCTGGCTTTCCACCTTATTTTTCGTGTCTCATGTATTCCTGTAATGATGTCTGTCCATGTGGGGTGCTCGTCCCTTCTTTATAGAGGCTTTATTGGGAAAGAACTTAGGGTTTAGCTAGAATTCACAGTATCACTTCACTTGTGCCTTTCATTTCAGTTGCTTATCCCAAGAAGTGAGGCTCTGAGTGATCTGTACATGCAGTCATGGGGCTGAAAACAAGCCTGGATTAGCTCCTGAAGCCACATTTGCTTTCCCTCTCATTATCATGGTGTGAACATTGTGTTGTAAGCAATCTGCATGTTTTATTTCAAAGAGTCAATCAGTTGTGCCTAACAGTATTTTAGTTTGTGGCTTTCCTGACTTGCTCACAAGCTACATTTCCTAAGCACCATTTATCGTTGATTACAGAATTAATTTATTTTTGCATTTCTCTTCCATCTGTCTTCTCAGACTGCAAAACGGATTGGATTGCCTGTATTTTTAATTAGGAAATAATTGCAGTTAAAAATGTGGTACTTCTAAGAATTTATAGTTACAGGAGAGCTGCAACATTTCTTTTAACTGCTTACAGATTTCAACTAAATCATTAAGCTGGAAAACTCCAAAGAGTGGGGCAAGCTACACCATGAGATTCCTAAATTCCCTATCAGAATAACCGATTGGGATCCACTGCTTATATAGCTCCCCGCTATTGTTCATGGGAGGCAAGAGATGATGGCTCTAATATTTGTATCACTGTCACTCGGGAAGACCTGGTAGTAGCTCCTGGCTCCTGACGTAACCGGGTCTATCTCTGGCTATTGCAGGCATGTTGGCACTGAATTAACAGATAATCAATCTGTCTCTACACTACACTCTATCTTATTACTAAATGAACACATCCTATTTTTTCAGATTTTTCTTATTGGAAACTCAGATATACAGAGAGGAGGAGAGATAGAGAGGAAGATCTTCCATCCTATGATTCACACCCCAAGTGAACAAAACGGCTAGAACTGAGCTAATCTGAAATCAGGAGCCAGGAACTTCTTCCAGGTAAAGAAATTCAAAGAGATTTTACACAATGTAAATATTTTTCCCTTAATAATAATAATTTTTTGCTCATCAATATCTGAGTTTGTTTGCATACTCCATAAGGGGAAAGGAGAAACAAGCTCAAATTATATAATTTAGTGTCAACATGATTCAAAAATAATTCAATATGTAGTTTATCAACTTAACTGATATTAGAAAAAAATCATTGTGGATATAAGGCAAAACAATGTAGAGAACCATGGACAACAAACTTTACATTTTATACCTTACCCTCTAAAAACATGGCTGTATTTAATACAAGAATTTAGGCTACTTATTTAATTGCCCTATATGCCAGTTTTCATTATTAAAATGGATGATGCTCAGACTTCTGTCAGCTCTTAATAGTTTATAATTGAGCTATAGGTGGAAACATAACTGAAGGTCAAACTTACACAGATAAAATAAATTTTTATGGAAAATTTTCACTGGATAAAAATTAGAAAAATATTTGGCATTATATGCTATTTTATTTACTTTCATAAGATGTCAAATCATACTTTTTATTTTATTACATTAATTATTTTTGACCCTAAATTTTTATAGAATATATGAATTCACTGATGTTTCACAAAAATCTAAGTAGTAAAACTTTACATAAAATCAGTATGTGTGAGCAAAGAGAAAATACAAACAAATCATAAATAGCCATATTTCAGTCTCTCAGTTTATTCATGGGCAATCTCTCTGAAACATTATCAAAAAAGGGAGAAATTTCAGAAAATTATATCAGGCAACTGCTGAAATTTAAGCAACAGATTTATGCTTAGTACTTCAAGATGCAATATTTAAATAATTTAGTAATAAGTAGTTAGGCACCATTCCACCTTTCAGTAAACAGAGCCAGAAAAATCACGTATCTTTGAGTTTACTCAGCTCCTGTGTGTGTGTGTGTCTGTCTTTCTTCCTTTCCTTCACCCTCTGTGTGTGTGTATATTCGAACGTTTTATTGGCTATCTGTAGATACATCTCAACATTCAAGTAGTGGGTAGTAATAAGAACAAATCAATGTGTAATACATATGTATATGTGTGTGTATGTATGTATGTTTAAAAGATGTGAAAGTCTGATAATGTGAACATGTGCTAACTGAGGAAGACATCGAGAAAATGGGGGACATAGAATCCATAAGACTCATTTTAAAGATTCTGATCAACAATGAGAAGCTCATGTAAGAGTTCAAAGAATTTAAGGAAGCAATAAAGCAAATCAAGGCTGATATATCAGAAATGAAGAACACAGTAGTGCAATTTAAAAGTACAGTGGAGAGTCTCCAAAGTAGAATGAAGCAAGCAGAAGAAAGAATCTCAGACTTGGAAGATATCTCCTGTCACCAGGGGGAAGCAAACAAAAAGATGGAAGCAGAGCTGGATCAGGCCAAAAAAAGTATTCAAGAATTGAAAGACACTATTAAGAGGCCAAATATAAGAGTCCTGGGAGTCCCAGAAGGTGCAGAAAGAGAAGCTGAGTTTGCAAATGTATTTAATGAAATAATCAAGGAAAATTTCCCTAATCTGGAAATGGAATTGGGAAACAAGATCCAGGAGGGGCACAGAACTCCCAACAGGCTTGATCAAAAGCCATCTTCACCATGACACATGGTCATCAAGCTCTCTTCAGTTGAGCATAAGGAAAAGATCCTTAAATGTGCATGTGAAAAAAATCAATTGACATATAAAGGAATGCGAATTAAACTCACAGGAGATCTCTCACAGGAAACTCTACAGGCCAGAAGAGAATGGAATGACATATACCAGATTCTAAAAGAAAAAAAATTTTCGGCCCAGGATAACATACCCCGCAAAGCTTTTTTGTCTTTGAAAATGAAATAAAATTCTTCCACAGTAAAGAAAAGCTAAATGAATTTGGCTGTTTCAAATCTGCCCTACAAATGATATTTCAAGATGTTCTCTTGAGAAGAGGAGAGAAGAGAAGAGGAATAGCACCAAACAAAACCAAAGGAAAACCTGAAGAACATCCCAGTAAAATGACAACAGAAGACTAAACCAATGAACAACCCATTCCTAAAATGACAGGACCAAAGTACCACCCATACATATTAAACTCTGAATGTAAATGCTTAAGCTCAATCAAACATCATAAATTAGTAGACTGGATTAAAATACAAAACCCATGTATTTATTGTCTGGTGGAGACACACTCCAACAAAGATCAGCAGAAACTATATCACATGGGTTTTGTTGTTTTCTGTTGGTTTCATCTCTTCAAAACACTTTCTTCTATTTAAATCATTCAATGACTCATAGATCATGCAGTGGCATCATTTTCTTCAAGAAGGTTCTTGATTTTCACTTCTTCAGCTACACATTAGTCATTTAATAGCATAAAATAGCATGTTATTAACTTGTTGGTGTTGTTAATTTCTTTTTTCTCCCTAATGTTGATTTTGTTTTGTGGCTCTTCATTTAAGGGTATGTATAGTAGCTGTGTAATGGAGACTGTCATATCTAGTAACATGTCATTGTAAATTTCTATTTTTCTTTTTATTATTGATTTTGTATTATGACATCATTTGAGGGGATGTACAGTAGCTGCAAAATGGAGACTACCATCCAGATGTGAGGATGCAGTGTGTTATGCATTTCTGCTTCCAGACAAAGATGGACTTACAATGAAACTGTTTACTGTATCTTGACAATAGGATTCTGGACTCTCTGCCATTGTCCATGCCCACAATGATGGACATATGACTGAGTATGAAGAACTATATGTTAGTAATGATATAGAGGAATCAGGTGGGGCAGGGGGGATAAGGGAATATGGAACTGTATCATAAAACGGTAGCAATAATAATAAAATGTTAAAAAAATCTTTTAAAAAGTAACAAAAGTCTTCATGAGGAAAGAGTTACAACACTCAGATATGAGCAGTTTATCGAGGAAGGAATTTAATCAGTTGAGCAGAAGCTATAGATAGGCATAATGTGAAGGACAGAGTTAAAATGATAAAAGATAAAGGGGACCATAGTGACTAAATCGACAAAATTGCTGTTACTTTCACATCTGCTTCACTGGGCCCATTTTGTAGGTGCACAAGGCAAAGTACTGTAAAGTATAGTGTTGTTCAATTAGCAGGACTCAGGATTCCAGGAAACACAGCATCGAGCTCAAGAAGCCTGTGATCTCATCTCAGGATATATGCATAGAGTCAGTTAAGACAAGCTGAAAGAAATGCCTGCACTCTCCTGCAGCATTGCTGATAAAAGCCAAGGCATCAAAACAATACAAAGCTCTGTGCAAATGAAGGATTTGTAACTACGCAAATATACAGATGAAGAGGAGAAAGAGGATCAAAGACTAGACAGCACAATGTTACCTGGCCAAAAGGGAAAAAAACAAACAAGAAGAAACACAACTGTACGGTTTCCAACCACAAGGAGAACCTGGAGGACCTTGTGGAAGTGAAACATGTCTGACACAGACAGACACTTCATGATGTCTCTTTCATGTGGAGTTTACTATAGGTGAACTCTCCCAGAGTAGAATGCTGGCTGTGAAAAGATGGTCAAAAGGCTGACAGAGCAGCAGGGATAGGGGAAATGCGTGTTAAGGAATGCAATGCAATGTCTTATATAGACTGGGATAAATTCAGGAGATCTGCTGCAGAAAGAAGAAACTGCAGTTAATAGCAATGTGCTGTACTCTTGAACACTGATGACAGGTAGATTTAAAAAAATGATTATTTATGGGAAAGGTTGAGGCACAAGGAGAGCCAGGGGCAGAAAGAGATAGAACTGTGTGTGTGTCTTCTGTCTGCATACTCCCCAAGTGGCCACAAAGGCCAGGGATTAACCAGGATAAAGCCAGGAGCCAGAAGTTTCTTCCAGATTTTGCACTTGGGGCCAGGGGCCTGAGAACATGAGCTGTGCTTTGTTGCTTTCCCAGGTCATTAGAAGGTGGCTCAGTGGAAAGTGGAGCAGCAGGGATGGGAACTGGAGTCCATATGGGATGCCGCAATAGAAGCAACTTTACTTGCTGTAGTGTCAGCCCCATAGCGTGCATTCTGACTGTCCCCACTAATAAAGCAAAAGGATAAATGTGTGAGTTGATGGATATATTAACTTGATTTAGTTATTCCACATGTGTACCTATATCAAATCAAATTGAATTCTAATAATTTTCATGTATGACTTAAAATATTTAATCAATTAATTTTTAAAACCATGTGTCTCATGATGGATGATGTGTGTGCCTTGGTGTCACTGAATTCCAACTCTTCATGGTACGAAAGCAAACCATGGAACATTGTATTGGCTGTGGGAGCCACAGGTTCTGAGAAACGACACTGCAAGCACACACTGTTTTCAGCATTAGAACGGTGGCTCTTTCATGGTAAGAAAGTTGAAGCAAAGCATTTGCTGAGAATATAGTGGCTTGATATCTGTTTGCAAGTTTATATCCTAGATTAAAGAACATAAGGAACAAAATTCAAAATTGAAGCCAGGAAATCCTATTAATTTATTGGAAAGACCATATTTATAATAAAGACCCGAAAAGAAAAACTTTATGACCTAGAAATGCGTAGTTATTTTCAATATGGCGATTGCTAGTCATAGATGGAAATTTAAATCTAAGAACCATAAAATTAAAATTTAATTTCTCTTGTACTTCTTACATCTTGCGTGCTTAGTAGCCATATGAACCTACTGGCTATGTTAATTCGATGGCTCATACAGAGAATATTACCTTTCAATGAGAACATTCTATTGGACAACACTGGAAGAGAGATATTTAAGTTCTGTTTCTTTTCCTGCTATATAAGCTTCCAGAGGCTGTAGGAGTATAAACAATTTTTCAGCGTCAATTTAAATTCCAAATGCAATCGCAGATTTGTTTATGTAGAGAAACAAATTCCTAATAGACTTCAGGTTGCACAGTTATATCGTGTTAGCACATTAGCCGCACCTCCCTCCACCCAGAGGAATTTCTAGCACACTGCAAGGAGCACCTTACCTGTTGTACGTCGCATAATTTTGTTACATTAATTACTTACATTGCGAACAGCTCTTGTTCACAAATAGTAACTTCCGGTCTTCTCAGTATATACCTATTAAAATTTATGTATGAGTTCTGATAAAAAAATGCTTTGAAAGATAATTAAAAGTAATAAGTTATTATTAACTCTCATAAAAATGTAGTTAAATGATTTCAGAGATTTCAACATCTCTATACAGGATGTGCTCATTACCAATGCACTTTCAATTAAAACTGACCTTAAAAGATAGTGTTGGCAAGAGATTTTTTTAAAACCAATAGTCTTTCTAATTATAGTAGGTACTTAGATTTAAAGCAGTTCATAAGACACCTGTGTCTAATTTACATTGACCTTTCCACAGATAGTTTTAATTACTTAAATTTTGCTTTAGGAGATTTTTTTTTCCACATCATTTTATTCTGGCAGTATCCTTAGGGTACAACACAGTCAAAATCATAGCTGAATATTGGTTAATAATTTGAGAACGCATCCTTGATCTGTTTCCTAAAGGGGTGCAGTAATATTAGACAATAGGAACAAGGCTGCACTCAGTGACAGCAATGCATAGCTCCAAGAACCAGGCACCATCCTTCAGTGACTGCATTTGTTCCACTGCCATTGAGCCCAGCTCCGGTTTTAGCAAGGTGTGTTAAGTAATTAAGTATCTGTATCGCTCCAAGTATCTTGTTCTCTGTGAGCTCCACTTCTTTCCCCACTCAGTATTAAGCCCTTCTTATTGTGCTAGTATCCTGAATTTCCCTTCAGTCTACTTTGCTCAATCTACTTTCAGCTTCCCCTGCAAAGGAGATGTTATCCTTAGCCCAAACTGAGTAAACCATAAACTGTCTTCTGGAAATTTACATCTTTGGGCAAATAATGCAGAATCTAGAAAATGATGGATTTTATTCTTTCCCACTAAAATGTCCTAATGAGTGTGCCGGTTGGGAGGCAGCAGTGACCCTATGGCCATTTAATTTGCTTATGTATGTATGTAAGTGCGGGATGTGTACAGAGCCCAGGACATGTGGGGCTCCTGCTGGAAGAAGGGCAGAGCCTGAAGTTAGCTCATCAAGTCTGACATAAGGCTGCCTGTCTGTTAGGGCTCGATGTGATATGTCCTTATGTAGACTTTCCATCTGGCCCGAACTTCTTTACAAGATTATTAAGGTTCATAATGTGATCATTTCAAACAGGATAAATTGGGGAAAATCCAAAATGCAAGAATCAGACCACAGGTCTACTATGATCTATTATGGTCTGCTCTCTAGTAGAAAGTGGATCATGAAAATCCTCCTTCAATTGTGATCCTAATCTATAGCTTAAGTCTGAGAGAAACCTGACCAAAGACCTTGCTAAGCAACCCCAGCTTATTTCCAGTAGGTTAGACTTATCACTGCCTATAAAAGTGCAGTTGACCCTGGGGTTTACAGTGGATTTTGTTGTTGTTGTTATTGCTTGTTTTCTTTAATTTGAAAAGCAGATTTACAAAGAAAAAGAGATACTCTATAGCTGATTCACTCTTCAAAAGGCCACAATGGCTGGATCTGAGTCAATCAGAAATCAGGAGACAAGAGACTCTTCCAGTTCTCCCAAAAGGCAGCAGGTGCGCAGGGACTTAGGGCATCATGCATTGCTTTCCCAAGGAGCTGGACAGGAAGTGATTCACTTAAAGAACTTAAACATTCATGCAAAATGTATTTAGAAACAGAGAGAATGTGTCCGAAGGGTCATAAACAGTGAAGGCAGACAGCCTTTAACTGTGAACCTTCCCAGTTTGAGATACAGCATGTATGTAAGTCTTCCTCATTATTTAGGCGTCAAAAATTTTTATAAAATTTTATGGAATCCAAGATAGAAGAAATAAACTTAATACAGCCTTCAAAGAGAATTATTAAATTATAAGTTTTATTGCTTTAATCTCTCCTTCCAGCAACACACGCACACAGTCATATATATATATATATGAAGTGAATAGAACATTATGACAGGGCACGGCACAAAAGCGTAGTACTGGTTAAAGGCGTCGCCTTGCACTCGCCAGGACCCCATGAGGGTGCTGGTTCTAATCCCGGCGGCCCTACTTGCCATCCAGCTCCCTGCTTGTGGCCTGGGAAAGCAGTCCAGGGCAGCCCAAAGCTTTGGGACCCTGCACCTGCATGAGACCTGGAGGAAGCTTCTGGCAAAAGGCTTCGGATTGACGCAGCACCAGCCGTTGAGGTCGCTTGGGCAGTGCAGCATCGGATGGAAGATCTTCCTCTCTGTCTCTCCTCCTCTCTGTATATCTGCCTTTCCAATAAAAAATAAATCTTAAAAAAAAAAGAACATTACGACAAATGCAGTATTTCCTTAGTAAGCATGATTTGAAAACAAAGAATAGCTCAGAATATATGCAAATAATTCAAAATTTAAAATCAATTATTCAATTACTTTCACAATCAAAAAAATAGAAAAATTCTTCTACATATGCCAATTATTTAAGTAAAATTTAACCCAGAGCAGCTCAATACACTCAACGATTGTCCCCACAGGAAAGCCCTTCTTGCTTTCTCTTGATCCTCTCTAACATGTGCCCACGACGCATGCATCCGCAAACATCACAAACAAATGCGTTTCACATTACTTAAAATTCAGAACTACTTTAAGGAATCGCATCTTCTTCTTTGGAGACAGTTTTCTTCAGAAAGAAATCATCAGGACCTGAGAACACTTTATTCTTTCATCTCAGCATCCATTCATGCATAAAATGATTGGTTATTTGATGCAATCAACCAATGTAGATAGCACATCGAAGCCCCAAGGCAGAGCAAGATTAAAACACTATCATATCTAGGAAGTAGCAGATTTCAATTTTAAATTTTCTTCATGCAGTAGTACCCACAGGATATTTTCATAGACCATATCAAAGAACACTTAACTATTAAGCAAGGAAATCAAATCTTACATCCCTAAAACACCCAAGAATATAATTTACATTAACTTTCCAAACTTAAATATGTAATTCCTTTTTTATTGCTTTTATTTGTCTTATTTTTTGAAAGGTTGAGTTACAGAGACGGAAACAGAGAGGTCTTCCATACACTGATCCACTCCCAAAAAGCTAAAATGGAAAATGCTAGGACAGACTAAAGCCAGGAGCTTCTTCCAGGTCTCCCACATGGCTGCAAGTGCCTAATACCTTGGGACATCTTTGGCTGCTTCCCCAGGCACCTTACCAGGGAGATGGATGACAAGTGAAGCAGCTGGCACTTAAACGGACACCTGTATGGGATACCAGTTTCACAGGTAGCAGCCCCACCTCTTACATCAAAGGTCGGGCCTGAAATATGTAATTTCTATTTATTTCTCTCAAATTCTAGACAGTGGCTATATATCAATTAAATATTTTCCTCATAGGAAGAGGAAAAATCAAAGACTAAACAAACAGAGAAATACCTCCTTTCTCTGTTGTTAGAACCTTTAGAAAAATGGACGAGATTCCTGTCTCTCCACCTGTTTTATCTAAGACATAAATTCTTAGTGGCATCTCTTGTTTTCTATTGTAGTAGTTATTAAGAGAACAATCTGTAAGAAAATGATTTGGAATCAAGAAAAATTTAGATAGCATAATCCTAAAAATTCCATGACAATGTGTCATTTTGTTTACTTTACAAAAAGTGCAGGTAGGACACAGTTCATACAAATTGCTGTATTTCTCCAACAAGATTGCCCAGTTTTTGAAAAACATAAAATAATTTTGACTTAAGAAAAAAAAAAGGAATTTATTGGAGGAAAGTGAGAACCTCAAGAAATCAACACAAGTGCCCAGGGACAATATTGTTAGGCAGGAATTGGGAATCATGGATACTTCAACGAGAAAGGGCTGCAGAGTTCGAAGCAGATCAGCACTCTGCTTCTTATCAGTACTGAAGCTCTGCCAGTAAATGCCTTTACACTGGGAAAATGCCATACTCAGAGGAAGATACTCCACCAGAAAAGGAAAAATACCTAATTAGTTTGTTTTCTATCACTTTGTAACTGAAAGCACCTCTATGAGCACAGGTTTTAGACACCACTGCAAGTGTGAGAACAGGCAGCAGCTACACATAGGATCCCACAGCACAGAAGCATCACTAGCACCTTCTCCCCACTGGGATTCCTATCATTCCTCGTCTCAGAAGGAGCGTTGAGCACCCCTTTTCTGGAGTAACACCTAGCATTTCATGGCAAAATTGAAGGAAAATGTTGCTTATTTTGATACAGAAAACTTGGAACACAGGTGCAGCATTCTTTCCTGATACACCTTTTAACAAACTTTTTAATTACTTTTTGTATGCATGGATTTCATATTTGTTTTGCCTCAAAATAATCCTTTCTTGATGCCACTTTCCATTAGCATTTGGAAATTCCCTCAGGTAAATCCTTTGTCACCAGTAGCAGATGTGGGTTGGAGGCTATTTGATCTAAACCCAAGCAGGTCATTCTTTTCCTGAAAGTCAACCAGAACAGGAATGACGCTGAGAGAGCCATTCAAAGACAAACAAAAACATTCCCTAAGGAGCACACCAGAACTGAAACGTGGCATAGCAGCCCTCAAGATCAGCTCCTGGAAAACCTCAGGTTTCTTGACTTTCTGTAAGTGGAGAAGTGAGGTACTGCCAAAAATTCTTCAACACTCCTTCAGAATCGAAGGCAAGGAGACAGGGAATGGACGCTGCTGATGTTAACTTCCGGTCTGTGGTGAGGACGGGGAGAAATCTCCTAAGAATGGATGCACTTCCAAAGCAGGTTTCGTGCTAATAAACCAATACAACTGAACAGATTTATAACTGAGGAAAAAATGTCAGGTCCAGGAGAAAGTTGAGTGAGGGGAAGCAAAAAAGAGAGGACAAACTGAGGGGCATGATGGGGCAGAAGATGAATAGGACCTGGCATCCCATTGTTCGCCTCCACAAACGTGGAATTCCTGAAGGAGAAATGATAAATGTTATCAGAAGATGACGTTGATTTCCTGCCACACTGGTCAAGTCTTACTTCCTAAAACTTCCTTTGTTCTAACCTCAGATGGGGAGTCCTTGTACACAATTGTCTGAGGAAGGCTAGGCGTTGCTGGATGCGTCCTGATCACTACAAACTTTAGTGCTGAAGATCCAGGACTATTAATCCTAACGCCAATCCACACAGTATTCTTGAATATTGACATTTATTATTGTGTTTTCCACTGATCAATCCTTTTCTTTGGCAAGACAAAGCTGTAATTAATTTAGTAGAAAAAATTTTTTCTGATCATTAGGGTGAAGATAATTTTCAAGTCACCGTATGTTACTTAAAGGATATTGAAGATGTGTAAGCTCATTACTGCTATTGGACTTCCAACAATATGGAAGGTTTTAAGATTTAACTGAGATTTTACAAGTTTCAGAAACATTTGCATGAATAACTACCCTGAACCTTGAAGTATTTAAATAAGTTTGAGAAGAAATGTTAAAAGACAGGAAGAGTTTTCAGCAGGAAAGAAAAGAAAAGCTTTTTTGGGGAACACACAGTATATTTATCTGAAATACCCTGAGTTAAAAAGTAAATTAGCTGAGATGAGAACATTAGATTTTTATAACATCGTGGCATACATCAGCAGCCTAATGGCACCTGCCTTCCCAGGTCACAATGCCCTCCAAACAGCAATGCTCATTGAATCAGCCAATTCTTCAGTTTCCTTATGGGGTCATTTGAATCTGAAATCATTTAAAGAACCAGGACTAGATATTTTGTTAACATGGCTTTTATTTTGATAATGGCACTCTATTTAAAAAAAAGTTAAATGGAATTATATAATTCTATTTTTTTTACTGATTCTAAAACATTAATCTTGTTATAAAGCACATTTTTAAGTAATTTTCTTTTATTGAAAATTCTCAAGTTTAAATAATTCCTGTAACGATTATATTACTTGGTCATTTTCTGATGTGTTCTTTGTTAATGAAAATCCCTTCTCAATAGTTGGATATCCACATCACTAGTTCTTTTTATTTCATCCCTTTTTAATCTTTCCTTCTTTCTTGGGCCATATTTCTTCATGGAAACCTTAGTCAAATTTCTTCTAAATTTTCTGAAATATTCTTATATAAAACTAGGGTACTTATGTAATTTTGTGAAATCTGATCTCCATAGTGCAGTGCTAATATTATGTCATTTTATATATGCTTGCAAAGTAAGAGAACATTAACTGTTTTGGGAAAAAACATTTTGCTTTTACTTGTGTGTGTAATGAATGATGAAAATTTACGCTGTTCTATGGATCTATTGGGTATTCTCCATCTGAGTTAACTAGTTTATTATAATATTTAACCACATTTTTTTTCTAAAAAAATAACAACACTGGTTATTTTGTGGCCTATGTTTCATTCGAATACCCTCAAAAGTGCTGCAACTCCTGTTATTAATTAGTAAAACATTTATGTTTCAGTGATTCAACTCTTCCCTTTTCACATCCCTTAATGAGCTACAGAGCCATGAAACAACATATGTTAATTTAACATGGCTAGAATTCCATCAGTAGAAAATTTTAGTGATATTCACACACTGGTAACACAATGTCAAGGTCAATACTTACTGTTCTTCATGACTTGAGCAAACATTGATCAGGGATCTCTGTCAAATTCAGGACAAGGCAGGAGTTTAGAGATGAATAAACCAAAGTGTCCTTAAACAGTTGACTTGCAGGAAGGAAGGAGGTGCGATTTACATGTGAAGTACACACACAGCCACATACACCACCAAATAGAAGGTGCTGAGAAAATGTTCAACAGTGACGATAACAGCACCAGGGAGTGCAAATGGAAACACATTACACCATGTTTATGCCACAGATTGTAACCTATTCTTTTTTCAATTTTACTTCTTCTTCTTCTTATTATTATTATTATCATCATTTTATGATACAGTTCCATAGACCCTGGAATTTCCCTTATCCCTACCTCAACTCTTTCCACTGAGTTTCCCTGTATTATTACCATAGTATAGTTCTTCATACACAGTCGTATGTCCATCATTGCGGACACAGACAATGACTGAGAGTCCAGCATCCTATTGTCAAGATAAGGTAAACAGCTGCATTGGGAGTCCATCTGTAGTCTGGAAGTAGAAATGCATACTGCATTGTATCCTCACTGGATGTGAAAATTTCCAATACACAGTTACTATACTAGACACAGAGAACGGGTTATCTTAGTTTGTCGGTTTGCAGGTCCATTGTCCAAAATCAGTCAGGATTGGATAAGGTTAGAGGTGGCACCTGCAAACTGAGACAGTTCCAGGGATCCCAGAAAGCAGACTTGTTGCACACATCCAAACCTACACAGTCTCTCTGCCTAGAGCAGCTGTGATCGGACCATAAAATCCAGCCAGCAACCTAATCTAACCTAGCCACTTCCCAAGTTTGTTACCTCATCACTAGATACCACAATTGGAGTAAGCCTCCTTGCTTAATTCATCCACAATTAACATAAACTTGAGAGACCAAATAAGGCCCAAGAAAGACACTCAAATTTAATATTGAACTAAAGCAGTGCAATAAAAAATTTGGAAGTAATGATTACAATGTATTTGATTTTTCAAAGAAAAAGTTTTGAAACCCCAACCAAAACAATAGGAAAAGTAGACAGTTTGGCAAAAGACATGAAAAAATAATTCAGTGATAGAAAAAATAATGGTATTGTAGTAGAATGCTATTAGAATCCAGAGAAATACAAGTTGTATATAATATGACACAATCTATGAATGCTAATATTAGATAAACACTGAAAAGATTTCAATGTCAAGAGAGTAAATGAAAGTTATCATATATAGTCAGTGTATTAAAATTCCTCATAATCTTGCAGCTTACCTTAATAATTATAATTATGAATAGTTATGAATACATATGAAATTGCAGTACTAAGCAAAAGAAATGTATACAGTATACATTTTACATAGTATGGCATTGATTAATGAACTAGCCATACAAAAAAATACTTCTCTATAAAACAATTGAACATGAAGCAGTAGAAGCAAAATTTTTTCCTGAAAAGATGTTCATAAAATTTGCTAATGAAAATGATAAGTGAACACAACTTTATAACTTCAGCTACGTAAGCAGTAAGTCTTAAATTGTCATTACAAACTTAAACTGAATGCACACAGGTGCATTATTTTAAACCACATTGTTAAAGTCACAGAGATGTCAAATTTCAAAAGAGAAGGGTACCAATATTGTCTTGAGTGGGAAGCATTATTTGGGAACGGTGCCCCTAGGAGTGGAAAGTGTCCTCAGGCTGTAGTCGTCTGCTATGGCTCTGGAAGTAATCAGAGGGTAGGGAAGAATTGGCCAGCACTTAGAACCGGGCCCTTGATTCCTGATGACTTATAAGCAAGAGCACAAGTACAGTTAGGCGTTGATTCCAAGAACTCAGAAGAAAGCAGGTTCTTGATCGAGTCCCACAGTCTGAAAGTCAAGCAAGAGAACAGGGAAACCTCCTGTTCCAGAAAGGGAACCGACGGGGAGATGATGAGAGTGGATACTCATCCACACGCATGCATTTCAAAACAGTATTTCATCAAAATAACCTTCCTACTACCTTTCCATGTACTTTTAAAATACCCTACCATACTATGAAATGAAATATAAAGCCATACCAAAAATACTGAAATAAGGGAATCTTAGGGTTATTAACATGTCATACTGTTTAAAAAAAAAACATTAGAAAAAGTCAATAATCCTAAATTCTTAATAATTCCTATCCTGGAATGAAGTATAGAAATAAGACAGTGAAATCTCATTCAGTAGCTTCAATAATAACCCTCCAAAATTATTGAAGTTTTACTTCTTTTTTTTTAAAAAGATTTATTTTTATTATTTTTTTTATTGGAAAGGCGTATATACAGAGAGGAGAGACAGAGAGGAAGATCTTCCGTCTGATGATTCACTCCCCAAGTGAGCGCAACAGCCAATGCTATGCCAATCCGAAGCCAGGAGCCTCTTCTGGGTCTCCCACACGGGTGCAGGGTCCCGGCGCCCATATGGGATCCCGGGTGTGCAAGGCGAGGACCTTAACCACTGCGCCACCGCGCCGGGCCCAGTTTTACTTCTTGATAAGGTAATACATTAAAACAATTGAACATGAAACAAAGAATTTTGAGATATTAAATATCTCATAATTCTTTAATATTTGCATATACCTTACATTTCCATCTCCATGGATGAATTATTAATTAAACAAATAAAGTCCCACTTACTGTTGAACATGTGTGAAAACAGAAAATATTTACTTGGAAATGTGTTCAAAACGTTGAGGCCGGAACTGTGACTCAGTGAGTAAATTCTTCACCTTCAAGAACTGGCATCCCATATGAGCTCTGGTTTGTGTCCTGGCTGTTCCGCTTCTGATCCCACTCCATGCTTTTGGCTGAGAAAGCCGCAGAGGATGCTCTTAGAAGTGCAGCCCTAAACCAACATGGGAGACAAACCTAACCGTGTTTTTATAAAGGTAGCATTCAAAAATCTGGTCTCCTGCTTTTTCTTGTTAGAGAAACATACAGCAAATTATCACCCATAGTCACCCATCACACAATCAAATGCTGGAACTCTGACTTCCTATCTAATTAAACTTACACCCCGTGACATACCCTTCCCATTAACTGTTTTATGCTTAGTACACTTCTCTTAACGCAATGACCTCTAGTTCAATTTGATTTGTTGCAAATGGCAAAATTTATTTTTTATAATTTAGGTAAAACATCCCAGTATATATTGTGAATGTCTCCTTCCCAAAGAAGATCAATTTTCCTCACAGTCATTTGTGGACATCATAAACAGCGGCTTAATTCAGTGTACCTCACTGTCTACCATGGAAATACTCAGATTGTAAAGAGAAAAAGAACAATAGCTCATAATATAAGAATAATAAAATGAAAGATATATTTAATTAAAAATAATACTATTTTATTCCTTTAAACCCAAATAATATTTCATTTATCTGTGTGCCACAATTCCTTTTATCCATTCTTTAATGGATGCACACTTATTTGCTTATTTTTCTTCAGTGTCCCGCATTTGTTCTTGAAACAAATATGAATAGGAAGACTTAATTATAATCAGCTTTGCCAAGGGACACTGCTTTCTGAGCAGAACTTGAACAGGAGATGCCCCTATGTGAGAATCTTACTGATATTTTCCTCTTTCCTTCAGAAGTTCGTAGATTACTAATTATTGCTTGCAATACAAAGCATCTATTTATTATTTCTTTTTCTTTACCAATTTGTAATGTAGAAATAGCAACAAGTCAGATAACATTGAGAGGGTTAAACATGGCTTTGAAAGAACTAGTATCGTATTAAAAACAATGCTGCTTTATATTTGTGAATGTGTGTGTGAATAATTCCAGACATAGTGGTAGTGGAGGCAATAATGATTTATTGTTAGCATAGATAACAACAACCAAACAATAAAAACCAAAATGGCAGATGATTTTATTTTATAGAAATATGTATTCAGATCTATGTTTCCAAAAAGTTCAAGAACGGAATTGTGGGGAGCCGTGCAGTTGGGTCGGATGGCATCGGTGTGTGATGAGCACCGCTCCTCAGTTAGCAAGTCTGCGAGGAGTTTCTGGCTGCGAGGCAAGACCGGCAGAATGTCTCTGATCACCTCATTGCTGCCTCACCCCACTGTATGGACACTCAATCACCTCTCTGATGTTTCACAGAATTCTTCTGAGGGTGTTGTTGTTGTTTTTCTGCTAATGTGAAGTGATTCCTGTAACTGGTATGACACCTCAAATTGACCAATCATGTTAAGACAAAAACACCTTTAGTAACAGTAAGGCTATGACACACAGTTAAAAGTATAAAATAGTACAACTGAGCCCACTATGTTTCCAAACATCCTGTTATGTGCCCACTTTTGTGCTGAAGTTTGCTCTAGTATAAGTAATGTTTTCCTTAAGAAATGGCTTAATAATATCTTGGAACAGATGGCAATCATGGAGGTACAAAGAGTTTGTTTACCATGAACCTCAAACTGTTACAACACATGGTATGATGCATTTCAGTTTCTTACCACAAGAAAGCAAAAGTATATGGGGCATCTTTTATAAGGAAATAGATGTGAATCCCCTCAAAATGGTTTAAAATCTTATATTGGCACTTATATTTAGGGAAAGAAAACAGTTAATATAGATGAAAGGAAGTTTCTTGTACAGGCCCTCTGTTTGTAGATTGGCTGAGCTGCCTTGATCCCTTTCACTGCCCTTTAACAAAAGAATGAAAAACTATTGAATCAGCACTAGGTGAAGGTGACGGTAATCAGTGCATGATTTGATTATAAGATTTAGCAAAGACTTTGTTATATGCTTTTATAAAATCCTTTCATTTATGATCTTTTAATTCTGTATTAATATTTCAAGCAATATTAGTTAGTTTGTGTCTAGTAAAAATTGATTTTGAATATAAGTAAACTACTTATCACTATGTAATCGCATGCGCTGCCAACCGTGGAGTTCCTGGCTTCAGCCAGGTGACTGCAGGTTTCAATGAGTAATGGTTTGTTAAAAATGTTTTCTTTGAAATACAAAAATAGTTTTTAGGATTGCTTCTTGCATTTTCATAACCATGATGTAATGAAAAATGAAACAATTGGATGTTGTGCAAAAGCTTGTGATGATTTATGCATAAATGAAGAAGGCAACTTTTCTGAGTTGTCCATTATGAGCATCAAGCCATAGTGGTCTGCGTCTTATCTCTTCTTCCTATCATCTCGCCGATCCACGCATCCTTTGCAAGCTCTCAGTCAGCTGGAGCTGGTCTGGGCAGGGAATGGCTTTGGGCTGGTGATTAAGCTGTCTGCATTCCACACTGGAATACCTGTTCCAGCTGCAGCTGCTTTTTCCACATCGCTGCTGATGATGCTAACAGGCAGCAATGATGGCAAGTGACTGGATCTGTCCACACACGGGAAGACCAGGAGTAAGTTCCCAGCTTCTGGGGATGACCTTGACCCATCAGTTACAATTGGGCAGATTCAGAGCAGAACGAACCAGCAAGAGAAGTGTCTCTTTCTATTCCTCTGTTACTATGTCTCTGCATTTCAAATTAATAACTTTTCTTTTATAAAGTCAGCATTACAGGGTACTCAAATAAAATTGGTGATCTTGAACATTTTAGAAGAAAAATGTAATCATTTTAACACACATTACAATGTATTTTAATATTCTATTACAGCTTTAACATTGTAATATTAAAGTAGTCATTTAGTTTACACACAAAAATTATATGTATTTCATGTTTTGCTCTTCAGATCATTTTTCATTTTCAACTCATGGCAAATGTTTCTGAGTCAATATAGTCAAAGAAGTAAGAAAAATGCAAGAATGGAACTCAAAAAATAAAAAAAAAAACTGAAGCTCCTCGTAAAAGGAAAGTAAGAGAAGAAGTCAAGGTGACAGTGGAGGTAGAAGCAATTGCAAGTTGCCCTGTGGAGTATTTTTGACAAGGGGAAGTCATGGATCAGAGGCTTTATATGACCTCTAACTGCTGGCAAAGCAAAGCAGCAGGGACCCAGCTGCAGCCCAGAGGAGGAAAGAAGCCTGCCCAGTTCTTGCTTTCAGGACTTCGGACTCTCAGAACTGCATCATAACATATCTGTGCAGTTTTAATGCATTGATTTTGCTGTAGTTTGTCATAACAGCAATAGAGAACTACAATAATACAGAAGACTTCCAGCACAGAGCCAGTGTGAAATGAGCTATAATCATAACTATTTTGAAGGGTTCTGGGAACTGTAACTATGATCATGTACTTGGGAATTCTTTGTAACTCCTAAGAAACTCAACAATTATTTCCTTTTGTTGTATAGTCCCAGGGTTGTCACCAAGACATAACATAGAAATAAGTTAATGCCTTAAACAGTGCAACATCAACAAAACTACTACATTCATCTAGAGAAGAATGGAAAGATGAACATAGATGAAAAACAGGAAGTCTTCTACAAAAGAAGATAGTAGGCCTGTGTGAACTCATTGAAAACTTGTCCTAAGATGGGGAACAGGGTGAGGTTGCTGTGTTATCAGTTATCAGTCCCACTCCAGAAGTCCTGGCTATTACAGTAGGAAGAAAAATCAAATTTACAAAATCATAAAGAAATAACACTGTTTTATAGACTGCATTAATCCCATGAAAAATCTACTAAATATCTTTTAGAAATATTGGGTTCATAAGTAATTATAAACAAGATATTGAGACACAAGGCCTAAAAAACAATGATATTCTTCTATTGTCAATTTGAAATAAAATATATATTATGCACAATAGCACCAAAAATTAAATGGCTATATCTATAAGTGTATGTGTATTTCATCATTTCATGAACACATCGATTTCTTTCATCAGTGTCTTACACATACTTAATATGTGAAAAACTAAAAAACAACTATCGAAAGAATCAGCGGACATACAGATAGATGGAAAGAAGTCATGTGTATTGGTAGATTAGAAGATTTCAATAATGTTAAGATGTCAGTTCTTCCCAACTTTATAGACGCCATGGAATCCCAAACAAAATTCCAAACAAGATATTCTGTGTTTCTAAAATGTGTATTGGAGCTTGAGCTTACAAACAAGCAAAGAAGGCTAAAATGACTCATGTCATAGTAGGTTACATTTGAACATCTCAACCATATCGGTATATGTGGAGGTATTTATGGATATGAATATGCCCACAGGCTGTTAAGCATATGCATCCCTTGATTTCCCAAGCTAAGCTAACTTAAAAGCAGTATCATCCAGTGGGAATGCACACATTTTAATTTCTAACACCATTCCCCAATAAAAGAAACCAGGATTATTTGAAAAAAAAAATAGATAAACCTGAGTTAGAATAGAAAATACACAAGATAAAAACTATTGCATCTTGTGGTATCAGAAAATAAAGACGTGGACTCACAATTTAAGAGTACATCAAATGGCAACAGTCAGCAAATGAAAAACTCCAAGGACCAAAACTACAACAATGTGGGAAATAAAATACATGAAGTAGCTTAATTATATTGATTCCATTTATTATGCTGTAATCTTTTAAACATGGGCCTCAGTATTGAGGTATAATGATGACATTCTTTTTCTCCCCAAATTCTCCCAACCCTCGTTTATAACTAGAAACAAATGAGAAAAATCCCAGTTGTTAGGCATCCTACACAACACTGGTCCAATCGGTCTCAGAACTGAGGGTACCGTCAAAAGAGCGAGGGGCAGACCTTTGGCACTGTCCTTGGGATGCTCCTGATGTTGAATGACGCAGTGGGGTGCCTGACGTTGAGCTCCAGCCCTGCTCCTGATCCATGCTTCCTGCTAGGACACACTGGGAAGAGAGCAGTTGATGGCTCAAGTTCTCAGATCTTCACATCCTCAGGGATTAAATTCCTTTCTCCTGCCCCACCAGATCTAGCCTGAACTACCGCTGGCATTTGGGAAGTGAAGCAGTGGATCAAAGATCTCTAGCTGCCCTTCTATCGTTCAGATAAATAAATTTATTTTAAAAGAGGGGATTGTAGGAACATCTTGGCTGGGACATTTATAAGGAGATGTAATGACTATATGCAATAGAGTATCCAAGTGAGACTCTAGGATAGAAAAATAACCTTAATTTAAAAACTTGGGAAACCAGGGCCCGGCATGGTAGCCTAGAGGCTAAAGTGCCAGGATCCCATATGGGCGCCAGTTCTAATCCTGGCAGCTCTACTTTCCATCCAGCTCCCTGCTCGTGGCCTGGGAAAGCAGTCGAGGACAGTCCAAAGCACTGGTGCTTTGCACCCACGTGGAAGACCGTAAAAGGCTCCTGACTCCTGGCTTTGGATTGGCACAGCTCCTGCCTTTGAGGCTGCTTGGGAATGAATCAACTGATGGAAGATCTTCCTCTCTCTTTCTCCTCCTCTCTGTATATTTGACTTTCCAATTAAAAAAATAAATCTTAAATAACAAAAAGCAAGGGAAACCTGGTGATGGAGGAAGGGGGAGACCAGTATTGGTACATTTGTTGATACAAATATACTATAATAATGTAACATGATAAGGAAAATTTTAAATCGATTTATAAATATAGGACTATTCTGTACTGTATTTAAACTCATCTATACATTCAATACTTTTCCAACATTTAATTTAATTGAAGTTACATTAAGAAAAATGCATTTCAGTTCTTCCTGGAGAGAAAATTAATATGTAAGTATGTATTAAAATTGCAAAATCTAAAACAAAAACAAATTGAATAAACTTTAGACAAGTTTGGTTTCTGATCAAGGCAGTTTATAATTCTTAAAAAAAAATACAATTTCCTCTGGCATTATATTTCCTAGATGGATAACAGCCGGTGTGTAAGTCAGCACCACCACACTGAAGGCTGGACTCAACCACAAATCACGTAAAATGGATTCTTACTAGGTTTAATTAAAAAGACAAAATGTCTCCACCAAGTAGAGTCTTTTCCCTTATAATTTTGAGACCTTTGCTTGGCAATGCAGGATATTGTCATATTAACGCATGTCAAATAGCCAGTTTCATGCTCTCTTCTGCAATTTTTTTTTTTGCGGCCTTGTTCTAATTATAAAACATTTGAAACTGAACAACCACGTATTTGCCATGAAAAGTTATCCGTGTGTGTACGATAATGCGGTTTCTGTGATGACTATATAGCAGGAAAAAGACCTAGTAAGCAGACAGCAAAAAGCATGCGATTCCACCTCCAGATGAAAAGGCGGGTGAGTGGATCAGAAATGCACTTATATCTCATTCTGAGAAATCCGTCCACTTGATTTTAAACTGGAAAGGAAAACCATTTCTAAAGACCGTTTTAAAACAAATAGGTAATTTAGCTATATATAAATCCAAAGGACTCAAGCAGTAGTTACAATAAATTTTATAATAACCCTGGTTTACAAGTACAGCAGGAGCGGTGAACTGTGCTGGGCTCCAGTGGGGTAGTGGGTGCTGCAGGGATCACGTTACCAGCAACATGGAATTACCAGGAGAAGATGCTGAGTACCTGTATGAAGACAAAGATTCTCTACGGAATCTGTGGTCATTTTCAAGAACTTAAAAACATGTTAGAAAGCTGGCCCATGTGACAAGGTAAGAAGAAACTGCCTCGGTTTTTGCTTCCCCTCACAGTTGGCTCACGGGCAGAAGCAGGCAGAGCTGCGATGGGGATTTGGGCTCAGGATAGCTTCTGTGTCAGATGGAAACTCGGAACAGGTGGGAGGACAGATGGCTGGAGTCTTGCTAGGAATTGTTCCCAAGACTTTGCTCAGCAATGGCTCTGCATCATTTCATGCTGTACACAGAACAAACACCGGAGGCAGATCAGACACACACACACACACACACACACACACACACACACACACACACACACACACACACAACCTGAATTCAGAAACAGGGAGGAACTGTTAACATCAAAAAACTACCAAAGATCTCATGTCTCCCCTTACCTACGGGTGACAAGCTGTGTTTTATTTCGGGCTAGACCAACAGATGAAATATTCTTAAATACGTGAGGTTGTCACTCAGTCAAACCACTCAGTCAGTTCCAATCACAAGAGCTGAACTTTTGTTGCACACATCAGCCCAGGCTTGTTTTATTTTGCCCTCCAGGAATTCCAGTGCCATTGTATTGAGATGTCTTTTGTCACCAGTGAAAAGGTTCAATTCTGTGAGCTTGAAGACTCTGCAAGTTGAGTTATCCAGAGTGCATAACATTTTCTAAGCTGTGTCTCTGGGCTTTTCCAAGGACTCTGCTCCTCCTGAATCATTTTGTGCTTTCAATTCAAAGGCTTCCAGGAACATTTTTTTAATTAACAATTGCATTAGAATTCATTTATTGCACTGATAGCTCTGACAGTACAGTTTGCCCTTTACTTTGTAGACACATATCTTGAAACCACAGAAATGGAAATCATTTTCCCTGGGAATTATTGGTCAGTTTTTGGCCAGGTGTTCATTCGTGAAAATAGTATTCAACCTTATTATCCAAAAGCATGAGCAACTAACTCAGATCTAAAGAAAAAGAGCTTATGCCCCTCAGCTTGTCCTTAGCGGGAATTTACCAAAGAGAAACAATACCTAAGATAGCAATGTCTTTTCTCTCACTTTCGTAATATCAAAAACGAAGCAGGAACACACAAGCACAGCGGGAAAGGACCCCAATGATCACATTATTCCAACCATTACTCCAGAGACGGGGAGAGCAGCGAATACCCACAGAGCCCATCACAGTCACGACAGTGTCTAGGACTTGATTTTGGGGGAGCTAAGAAAATATAGTCATGGGGGGGAAAGTAAATCACGTAACTCTGCAGAGTAAACATAGAAAAGAGTGTTTTCTCATTGAAATCTACAGGAAATGACAGAATTCTGTGACACTGCCATGCCTGCAACTTAAAACATATTTGCAATGCATGAAAGCATTACTTTGTAATAAAATTTCTGTACCATACAAAAGTGATTCCAAACTTTAAGCCCTTACTTTCTGCTAGATAAACTGTGTATCTGATTTCCATTAAGTTAAACAATAGCATTAGTAAGGATATATCCTTATCACCTTTCACATTTGACACGAGGGAGGCACAGAGAGTTGGGAAACTTGTCTGACATAAATTCAATCTGAAATTAATCCAACTGCAGTCCCTGAATATCTTTCACTCTACTACCTACTAATTCACATGGTCAGAATTCCATCTTCACAATCTCCTTAGCCTCCTGCAAGCCTATAAGATTTGAAGCAAAAAGTTCTTTTGCAACTCTGAACAGTTCTGAAATTATCGCTTGGCAGAAAAGCCTCCACTTCAGCTGCAAACCTTAGAGGAATCAGGGATCGACTCTGTGGTTTAAGGAACAGGTCTCCCACTTTCTTCCCTGTAAATGTCTCCAAACAGAACAGTTGAACAACCTTGGATGGAATCAGAACCACTTTACTGAAGGTGATGAGCATAAAACCAACCATGTCTCATCCCTGCCAGAAGAATACCTGTCTCTAGGTTTCACTATTTGGATGCTTTTTCTAGCCACATGCTGTCAATCTATTAGCAAAACTGTATTTGTATATCTCCTTCAAGTCTACATTACTTTGTCACCTCTGGTCATACACTTTACTGGAAAGCGAACAGCTCCATTCATCTGGCCATCTGAGTGTCATGAGCCACAGTTTCTTAAATCTATTCTCAACTCGTTATCTTTTTGGATTTTCTGTGCTTTTAATACTAAGTTATCATATGCTTAGGGCAGGTGCTTGAACATAGTTCACTTCCATATCAGAGTGGTTGACTTTGAGTCAGACAGATCTCTGTTTCCAATTGCAATTTCGTGATAATGCACACACCAATAATTCAAGAGCTTGGGATCAAGCAGCCCATGCCAGCCTGGCCCAGCCCCTCCTGGAGTGAACCAGTGGATGGGACATTGCTTGAACGCTCAATCTACACGTGTGTGTGTGTATGCGCATGCAATGCCTTTCTAAATAGATAAATACATACATACATATATACATAGGACTTCTGAAAGACATCTTATATGTCTCCCCAACCTTAAAGCATTTCCTGATGATTTGCTTTGGCATGCTGTGATTCCCTGTCTCACTTCTTCAATGAATCTAAGATGAATGGTCAGATCACATCATTCTAGATATTCTTGTTAGACACGATATGTGGAAGGTATTATTATTTTCTTTTTTTTATTTAATAAGATTTATTTTTATTATTTTCTCATTGGAAAGGCGGATATACAGAGAGGAGAGACAGAGAGGAAGATCTTCCGTCCGATGATTCACTCCCCAAGTGAGCGCAACGGCCAATGCTATGCCAATCCGAAGCCAGGAGCCTCTTCCGGGTCTCCCACGCGGGTGCAGGTTCCCAAAGCTTTGGGCCGTCCTCCACTGCTTTCCCGGGCCACAGGCAGGGAGCTGGAAGGGAAGCGGGGCTGCCGGGATTAGAACCGGCGCCCATATGGGATCCCGGGCGTGCAAGGTGAGGACCTTAACCACTTGCACCACCGCGCCGGGCCCAGATATTATTATTTTCTAAAGAAACACTGTTAGAATAATTTGTAAACTGTATACACTGCAATACAGCTTTTTATTTATTGCTTATATTTGTGCAGGAATATTTAGTAGTTACTAAGTTTTCTTTTTTAACATTTAATCAATTAAGTTAGCATTTATTTTCACTTAATTATAGAAATAATTGTCAATTAAACTAGGATTTCCAAAACTTCTGTGATTGGGGAACTCAAAATAGAATTTTTTTGAATGAAAACTTTATTCAACCCACCAATATCCATAGGCACCCATGAGATCCATAAAATTTTGTAAAAGAAAATTTTAATATCAACCTGTCATTTACCTTTCAGGATATGTCCATGTGTTCAAGTTCAGAAAATAAAAATTAACTATATAGGTACTGCAAATGAGTTTAGAAAATTGGAAATAAAAGACATAAACTTTATTCCTCAACATAACCTCCACAAAAGTTAATACGCTTTTGTGAGTAATCATACCAGCTATTGGTTCATCCTTGAAGAATTGATGATACTGGGAGTTTAACCATGTTAATATGGTTATTTTTACATTCTTAATTGAAGAAAATTGTATCTCTAATGATTTTTTTTATTAGAAAGTCAGAAGAAGCCAAATCAGGACTTGAATGTGTTTGTCTACTAATGGTTCATTCTAAGTTGCACAATATCCCCCTTCTTCTGTGACAAGAATCAACAAGCACCTTACCCTCATGGAGAAGGGCTCAAAGACTTCTGTGCAATTTTCTGCTAATGTTTTAGCTAACTTTATTAACATGTTCTCATAATAAGCAGATGTTATTGTTGCTCGCTTCTCCAGGAATCCATCAATCAAAATGTGTTGAACATCTAAGAAGAAAAGCAACTGAAAAAAAATCAAAAGCCACTGACACGACATTTGCTCTTGACCTGGGCTGCTTCTGTTTTCACTGGGCCGTTCCCACTACTCGGAAGGCTCTGCTTTGAGTAATCATAATTGCAAGGGACATTTCCTGTCCCTTCACAGACCTGGAAAGAAATGCTTTGGGATTTTGGTTCCATGTGTTTAAAATTTCAACTGTAAGTTCTGCTCCTCCCTGTAGGTGATCTGAGTGAAACAGTTTATCCCCCAGAGAGCAGAAAGTTTGCCCCTCTAATTTTTCCATCATAATTGTGTACACTGAAGTGAGAGAGGTGTCTATGGAGTTGGTGTTGTTTTTGCTGTTATCCATAATTTTCTTTTATTAGGACATGGACAACATTCCTTTTTTTCCCTCACAAGTTTCCTACTTGACACAGCAGGCTTTTCTTCAGCATCATCTCAAGTCTTAAAATATGTCAGGCATTTGTAGTCAGTGGAATTCTTTGGGCCATCGTCCCTATAAACTTTTCATAACATATCCGTTATTTCACTAATCTTTCACCCAAACTTCACTACAAATTTGATGTCTGTTCCTGTTTCAATTTCCACAGAATTCCCGTTGCTCTGTTAGACTTCTTTCAAACTAATGTCATATACTTTAATGTCTTAACCGTTTTAGGTAAGCGATGAGCATTGTCAGTGGCCATTTTCATATCCACCTCACACTTCTGCTGCCAAATACTGGTCATTCAGTTGAAATAGAAGCGTTGCCTCAGTTCTAGCACACAGCTCTGCCTGAGCTAGAGCCATCCTACATTTGTCAGATGGTAAGACACATGACAGCTAGTGAATGCAAGTCCTCTCACTAATATCAACTAATGGGAACTGGTTACTTTGACTTTTTTTTTAAATATTTGTTTATTCTCCTTTTAAAGTCAGATATATAGAGAGTAGGAGAGACAGAGAGAAAGATTCCCAAGTGACTGCAATAGCTGGAGCTGAGTAACTGGAGCTGATCTTATCTGAAGCCAGGAACCAGGAGCCTCTTCCTGGTCTCTCCCACGTAGATGCAGAGTCCCAGGGCTTTGACCTTCCTCGGCTGCTTTTCGAGGTCACAACAAGGGAGCTTGATGAACAGCAGGGCTGCCGGGATACCAACTAGAGCACAAATGGGATCCTGGCATGTACATGGTGAAGACTTTAACCTCTGGGCTACCGCACTGGGCCCACCTTTGCATTTTTTTGATGCAATCACTCTCCAAAACAAAATTCATTACTTTTTACACATTGGTGTCAGGGACTCAGGTATCTGACTCATCACCTCTGCTTGCCATAGTGTGTATTAACAGGAAGCTGGAATGAGACATCATCTTAACTCTTATTAAGATACCATTTCCTTCTGCACTATTCATTTTCTATTGCAAATAAAAACAGTCTAGCCGATACGGGGAGTAAGAACTAGACATTAATTAAAACACTAAATAGTGAAAAATGGGGAAGAAAAAGGAAAAATAAATAAAGCAAGCTAGCCTATGTAATCGCAAAGCCCAGGTAGTACTAACGAAGCAGTGTGCTCACATGATTTAATCTAATGGGTCCTGAGTTCTGTTAGGAATTTTTTCTAATCTGCAGTTATGTTTCGGGCATTGCATCGATTTTCAAAAGTTCATTAGTAAATATTTTCAATTGCATAGAGAACAAATGGCCAGCACAAGGTGGAAGAAATACTGTAGTGGCATCTGACATTTATCTCAAATGTAAGTAAGAGAAGGAATGAGACGAACACTTTCAGGTAAGGAGCCTGTCACTCACTCATTCAACATGTTGCACAAAACAGACAAATGGAGCTTACTAATGAATACAAAGCTGCGGCATATAATGGTTGCACTGCAATGATAACGGTGTGTATATCCTACTCATTAAAATGACAAAACACCTCTGAAATAAAGTGTCAGTTGTAGAAAATGTACAAAAATTGAGAAAGATATATACTTGTCTTTTGTCTCAACTTCAAAACTACTAGTAAAGGGAAAAAAATGAGTGCCCTTAGGCCATATGATTTCTGCCTTAAATATTTCAAATGGGTAGAATAGAATGTACATTATCATTTAATTTTAAAAACGGCATTTAGCCTTATTTTTCAATATGCATATGTTTATAAGATATAAAAATAGTAACATTTTTAGCTTTGTTTATACTAGACACGTATACCAGGTTTTGAGTTAATATCAATCATTTACATAAGGCTTTCATTAGTGTCGGCTAGTAATTAGGTATGACAAGCAAGAATATGTTGTTGTAAAGCGGTGTCCCTCAGGAAGTACGAGGGCCTAACATAACACACTGTAAATGTCAGTGCTGAAAATACCGCTTGGTTTTCAGTGGTGTCCTCAAATCTCTAACCGAAGATTAGTGGGAAGAAAGCAAAAAACAACAGCAGAAAAACATGTCAGGTATTCCACTTGATTATATAAAGATGCTGACTTTTTCAGAATTTTTTTTCAAGAGAAGGGACATGCTCTCAATAACCTATATGAAGACTCTATTAAGATTTCCTATGAACATGGGGAAAACAGATAATTAAAGTGCAAAAATCAGAAATGACAAAAGTTTGTACCAAAGTTTCCTGGGTATAACTTTCATTAAATTTTCTGTGTTGATCACCATCATGTTCTCGAGAACAGTGGCCACCTAGTAGGCATCCGAAAGCAATCTATTTAATAAACCTCATGATTAATTTGAGATTTCTTCCAGAATCTCACATAAATACATCATGTGAGGAATGACATCTGGGAAAATATTTCTAATAATTTCTGCATCTTCTCCTTCGACTGTACCTGATTTATTTCTTTGAACATTATACCTGCGGGACTAGAAATGATAAACCCCAAAACCCATCAGTAATCAAACTTGAGTCTCCATGGAAACAAAACCCAAAATGTTTTCACTTTTCCCCAAGAGGAGATATAACTGTAGATTCAAATTTACTTAAGAAGATAAATACTGTTCAAATGATCCAATGTCCATTTTCTATGCTAAATCCATGAGGGGGGTTCTGAATTTTACTGGATTTTAGCTGCTTACTTATATTAGATTTGGAATTTCTGTCTTGTTTCTGAGCATCATAAAAATTATACTGAGAAGAAAAAGTTTTTATTACATTGGATGATTAATAACTATATTTTATTATTTCATATTCCTAGCATATATTTATTAATTTAATATTATGAAGAGGAGCCAAAAATAAATAACTTCAATCTCTTTGTATTATATTTTGCCAGGTAATTAATTAATACATGTGGATGCAAGCTTTCACACCCTAATATGAAATGTGACAGCTCATCATTCAGTATCTTTATCAGAACAGGAATTGCCTTTGCAATTTTGTTACCCCTTGGTCATTTTGTTACCCGTTGGTCATTTTGTTGTGCTTAAAGCAGGGTTTTCTCTTTGCATCATCAGAAAATTGCTACACATAGAAAACTAGACTTCAAACTCTAATAGCAGCCATGAAAACAAAGGCTTCCTTCCCTAGGACAGAGGTAACAATCACTTTTAGCAAAACCAGCCTTTGATCCTGGCAGCTAAAAAGAGCCCCAGAACAACCTGGGAAATAGAACCATTCTCCAATTCCTTCAGAACCACGCGCTATGATGAAAAATGGCATCGGAGCCACAAAGAACAAGTCACATGGCACTGCTGCCTGTGAATAAAAAGTCACTGAATATTTTATATGTTCCCACCATTCCATTTCTGTGGCAGGAGTTACTGCTGAGCTACAGCCTGGAAGGCTCAACTGAGATTTACAAGGATGGCAGAGGGAACCAAACAAACACTAGATGAAAGATCATCAAATGGGAACATCCATAAGACATGTCTACCTACTGAAGCAGATACACTACTTCTAGCCCCAACAGAAATCAAAAGCAGGAGAAAATAAGACCTTTTTATGACTTGCCATTTAGCAGTAATGCAGGTTTTTGTCACTCACTGGAGCTGTAGCTGGTTTTCTCACTCCTCTCTGAATCTGCTCATTCTGGCTTTATCTAAGATGCTGCGTCTGCCTGGAATATTCTTTTGTGTAATTGTTTAGGGTGTGCAGCACTCAGACATCATCTGAGAAGCCCACTCCCACCATTTACCACAATCTCTTATCTTGTTAGTAGTACATAGCCTTGTCTTCTCCTTTTTCTCCCCTTTTCTATTTTTTAAAATCCCTATACACTGCAAAAATTCTATTGGTCCTAAATACTGAGATTGATTCCATGAGATTCAGTGAAATGATCCCCAGAATGCGAAGGTGGAGAAGATGTAAAAAGTGTACAGAAGGCATATAATCTGTACAGACTTGAATTCTCTCAAAGGCAGAGACTTGTGGGAGAAGCAGGAGTTTTCTGAGGTGTTAAAGAACGGCAACTTGAACTGAAGGAGATTTTAAACTAAGGACAAGCACCTACATGGTGTTTTAAAAACTTTTACATGAGGTTTGGACTGAGCTCCCACACTTGGCGGCAATGGACAAAGGCCAAACTGAGTCATTTGTTTAGAATTCTAAGGCCCCATGCCAAAGAGAGAGGGACTTTGGCTATGAACTTTGGCTTCATATCTCTGAATTAAAGAGCAAAAAAAAAAACAAAACAGTAGTACCTCCTGACTAGCAAAGGGAGATCATACCCGTGCTCACAGTAAAGAAAGGAAAGGACTGAGTCTAGAACCATGGGGTAGGGGGAATGTTTTCCTTAGATTACTTCTCTAAATTAGCATGGAAAACTGCAGCAATGTAATCCAGAAAAAACTACAAATGAGTTGGAGGGGGCCCCGCTGTGATGTAACATGCTAATCTTCAGCCTGCAGTGCCAAGAACCTATAAGGGTGCAGGTTCAATACCCCAATTCCACCATTTCCTATCCAGCTCTCCACTTCTGGCCTGGGTAGGTAACAGAAGACAGCTGGGATACTCCGAAGCTCCTGGCTCCTGGCTTCAGAGTACCTCAGCTCTGGCCATTGTGTGTGGCCTTTTGTGTTGTGAACTAGCATATGGAAAATCTGTCTCTCTCTTGCTCTCTCTCTCTCTCTTTCTTTCTCCTCTGTGCAAATCTACCTTCCAAATAAAAATAAATAAGTCCTCGAATGACATAGAAGCTTCAGGAATGATGATTTGGGTCATTGTAATAGTTAATGAACCACAACCACACGGGGAGCTTACAGCCAGTGAAAGAACTGCATGGCATATCATGGAAGGATCTAGAAATAAACACCAGTCATAGTGACATGACTGATCACAAAAACAAAGACAATGATCATTGTATTTCCCTCCTGGACTTTGTGCTTCTTCCTTTCCTATTCTGAAATCAGTCACGTGACACAGGAGACAGTGACTTTCTATCATCACACCTGGGCGTTGCTGACTTTACACTCAGAAATAAGTCACAAGAGTGAGCAGCACTGAGGGATTTATTTCCTCTGCTGAGGAGGGAACTAGTGCTTTTCTTCTTCTTTTGATGGTACCTGGAGAAGCTACATCACGTTTGGCAGAATTATCATCTTATAATCATGATCTTGAGTTCTCAGCTGACAAAAGGCAGACATGTGATAGAGTTGAACTTATGAATCAAATGGACTGTCCTATAAAATACTGAGACGGTTGCTTGCTTACTATTCTGTTTCTTAGAGGGCTTTTCAGGAAGTGGGCCACATTTGGATCAGCAGACTAAGTAAAGCGCAGTGTCTTCCTAGGGCAGGACCCACCTCATCTGATGAAGATCTGAGTAAATGCAGCGGTCCGAACGTGTCACCCAAGTTACACATGCTTAAACCAAACTACCATGAGGCATAATTAAAAATATGGCCCTGCGAGCAGCATTGCAGTGCAGCCAAAAAGCCACCACCTGAGCAGCTAGCATCACACATGGCACTGATTTGTGTCCTGGCTGATCCACCTCTGAACCAGCTCCCTGGCGATGCACCTGAAAACATGGGGGATGACGTCACCCATTTGGAGTGCAGGAGAAGATTCTGGATCCTGGATTCTAACAGGCCTGTTAGTGGCTGTTCCAGCTATTTGGAGCATGAATTAGCATGGGAAATTCTCTGTCTCTCTCTCTTTCTCTCTCATCTCTGCTTTTCAACTAAAGCTATTGAGAGAAAAAGAGAGAGATGGCCTTCAATTTGTGACTGAATCACCAGGGTGCATCCCCCATGAGTGGCATGACAAACCTTACAAAATGCCGGAAGAATCCAGCATTTGTCCAATTTAGCCTTGCATCACTTCCACTATGTGAGGAGACAGTATCCATCACCTACAGAGAATGTGCCAGAAAGGCAGAGACACTGGCCCCTCAGCAAATATTGGATCTGTTGCCATTTTGATGTCTGACTTCCCAGACCCAGGACTCTAAAGAGATACATTTCTGTATGAGTTACTTCCTGTGGAGTATTTACTCTAGAAGTGCAGACGTAATCACGTGGTGATGGAGAAGGTACTCGCTCTGCCCTTTCCTGCCTTCACACACAGACTAACACTGGAAACAGGCTCCCTGAGCTCCAGCTTGCTCAACATCTTCTCACCCTTTGTTTTTCCAATCCTAATAAGAAACTTGTGTGTTTGCATTTGTATGATATATACAGAGGTTGTAAAAACTTGTATCTCTGTGCGTACAAGCATTTGTGTGTATATGTGTGTGTGAAACAGAGAGAGAGAGAGAGTACAATGGGTGGGGGAAACTCAGATATATCCTCTTGATTCTGTCTCTCTGGATTCTAACACCCATGGAAATGGCAACCTGTCACATGATGAGGAGCAAAGAGAAAATGAGAAACTATCCCCACAGCACCATGCAGGGAATCCTTCACCTGTAATGTCCTCTTTTGGTTTCTCCCTGTCCGAAAGAGTGGTTTAGACTGAGTCCTCACCATCAGCGAAACAAGACTGTGCTTCAAAGAGAACTAGGGAGCAATCAGTGGACAACAGGGAAGTTCATGTTGGATGTAGGGAGGCGACATTTGCAAGGCTCTGACAGTGGAGACTGCCGTTCTCTGAGCCATTGCTCATTCTGGAAGCTACTGACTCACACCAAACAAAGCAGTAAGGTCTGGAAATTTTCTGCAGTTCATCTTCATGAGAAACGGCTGTGTGTTTCTTGGGATTTATGTGAAATCCTGTTTGTTTATTTGCTTTGGTTGGGTTGGGTCTTTTCTTTGTTTTATTTCTCTGTGCCTTTTAATTCTTATCTATTGGAACACTGCAGCCATAAATATAAACACTTTTTTCTCAAGGTTTCAAGAGATTATAATGTATTTAAAAGAATGTGTTCTTCCAAGGCACAGTCAGTTTTGGTAACTTACTGCCCACACTTTCAAGCAAACAGAAAAAAAAAAAACTATGCAAAACACAATATGGTAGTGGCTTATTTAAAATTAAAGAAAAAAAGGACTATTAGAACATCCTTGTAGGGACTTGTCCTATTTCCCTGTAACAGAATCCTTCTTTGTGGTGAAGATTCTATAACTGTGCAAATTGTACAGGTGCTTTCTGCATTTGATTATAAGAATGACTGAAAAGCATTAACTTTGTTTTAGTTTCATGGTTAAATTTTGCTTGTCTTGGGGGGAAGCTGAACGCAGGAAATACCTGTGGGACTTTTGTTTTTCCAGCATATGCTCTGTAGTTGCATTCACTAGTAAACTACAAAACCACCCGATCCGCTGATGATATACCTCAACACCGCCCTGAACCTGTGTCTGCTCTGTGTAGCTGTCTGGTTCTCTTTAAGAAGTGCATTCCACTGATACTCTAGAACCAGGTAGGGGGTCCCCATGAGTTCCTGTCCAACACTTGACTGCTCCAGTTCCAGTTGTGCTTGATGTGTCTGGGAATACAGCAGAAAACGGCCCAAGTTCATGAGTTCCTGCCATCCATGTTTGGTTAGGCCCAACTCCAGCCCTTTCGGGCATGTAACTTTCTCTCTCTTTCTATCTCCTCCAGTTCTCTTCATCCTTTTTTTCTTGGTAGCTCACAAATCCTTTATGAAAAAAGAAATAGGGAAATTTCTAACACTTAGCTAGAACTTGAATGAAGATGAAAGCCAAGAAGCTCCCGTGCCTGTGGAGGTACAGCCGTTGAGAGAATCCTCACTGCAGCTCTGCTCCAGTCTTCGGCATCAGTCATCAGAGAGCAAGACAAGGAGATTTGGGAAAGTTACACAGAGCTTATGAAAAATACTGTGCCATGTGTGCATAAACAAGGATCAACCTGGTATTTAAAGCTGGTCTAATTTTTAGAATGTGTGATAACACAAGAATTAAACATATAAGAAGCTACTGGGTCACATCAATAGAAAGCTTGTACTTGTTCGGTGACCATGGTTTTCCATTTAGCTTCCTGTAATATGAGTTTTTCATCTATATGAGGTATATGTCAGTCTCATATACCTCAGAGGAAAAGTTCAAATAATTGATGGGAGATCACTATCTAAAACTAAAGTGAAGTGAAAGACTACTATTTCTGAAAACTGGCCTGAGAAAATGCAGATAAATAGGAACTCTCAGGAAGAGATCTCGATGTCCTTTAAGATTCCTAAGAGCAGGACCAACACAGTGGCCTAGTGACTCAAGTCCTAGTGTTGCACACTCTGGGATGCCATGTGGATACCAGCTATAATCCTGGCGGCCCCACTTCCCATCCAGCTCCCTGCCTGTGGCCTGGGAAAGCAGTTGAGGATGACCCAAAGCCTTGGGACCTTGCACCCAAGTGGGAGACCCAGAATAAGCACCTGGCTCCTGGCTTCTGATCTGCGTAGCACCGGCTGTTGCATCACTTGGGGAAGTGAATCATTGGATGGAAGATCTTCCTCTCTGCCTTTCCTGCTCTCCGTATATCTTACTTCCCGATACAGAATAAAATAAATTTTAAAAGATAAAATAAGAGCTAGCTGTGTGGGTTGAAAGGATGGGCAGCAAAATAAGAAGTCGCCACAAACTGCAGAAGAAATAATTAGTCCAGGTTTATGATGGGACAGACATATATTCAAGCACAGGACCTGTCATTTAGAAATGTTTATTCTAACAGTTATTATCTTCTTTTAAAAGATGAGAATAATGTCATCCAGCAATACTAGAAATTAAACTGTCACTGTTCTTAACAGGAGGAAGAATCAAAAGAAGATACATAATATGGCCTGAGATGTTGAAAAATCCAAATAGATCCAAAATATGGAAAGAAACTGCTTAAAAAGAAACACAGAAAAGGAATTCAGAATCCAAAATCAATCAGAAATAATAAAAAAAAAATTGTTTTGAATGAACTTGAGGATTCTGCTTTGCCAATAAAAGGAGGAGGTCTGGAGAGGGCCACTGCAGAGTCAGTTTCGGAAATCTCCATCAGTGATAACAAATGACATCTTGCAGAGGCATCAAGGTAGGTGAGAGCATTTCACTACCAGATAGTCAGAAACGGGCAGTAAGGATGTGCCTGGGACATCCGTCATCCCTAGGAACTGCAAGATGAGTGTTTCAGTGTATCAAAGCCTTCATTGTACAGTGAGTTTTTGGCGGGCCTATCTCCAGCCTTAGCAACCAGCAGTCATCAACGTTGAAGAATGAGGTGGGTACAGAAACAGCCAAGTAAAGCAAACTCTCAAAATTAAAGCAGCTTTTAGCAAAATGACTAAAGTGTTCCAGCTGACAGTTATATCAAGTCATTAAATACACGGAAGAGGTTGTTGTTTTTTGTTTTTGTTTTTTTTTTTAAGTTGAGTAATATGTAACAGATAGAGGATGTAATGCTTACTCGGTATATTTTTCTAAGATTGATCAAATCAATAAGCCACATTTTAAGAAAATTCTACATAGTTCAGCTCTTTACATATGAGTGTGAAATGTGTAATTTTTAAAATAAAACCAAATTGTTTTTGGAAGATGCAGCGAAGGCATAGTGCGGTTACTTTAAGGATAGGTGCAATCCTTCATCCGGGAATCACTGAATCACAGCACATTTCAAGATGAGTACCCTACTGTTCACCACTGGAAGGGTTCAACTACTTATGCATGCACGCTGCTTTATCCTCTGCGTTAAACATCCTCCAGTGATGTTCTCTTCCTCCTCTTGATATCCATTTGACCTGCCATTTTGACTTCCTAAAAGACCATATGTCCCCAACTTTTTTCACAACATCCTCCCAGCTTCCACTCCAGCGGTGATCCCCAAGTCTCGCTCCCAGGAGAGATGATCAATCGATCCTGCTCATCATTTTGTATCTGTGCACGGTGTGGTGTGGGTTTCCGGGTGGCCTTTAGATCCGGTCATCTGTCCACGTGGTCACACAGTCTTCAGAACAGCTCACTCAAAAAAACTGACCCACTTCACCTGGGAATGCACTCAATAACGGGAAATCTGAGGATATTTGAAATCCAGGTCTACATGTCAAGACTTTGTGGCAATCGTATGAAGTAATTCACATGAAAACTCTTTATAACGTCAAAAGTGAAGACTACGTGGTATAAACATGCATACTTAGCACTTAAACAATTAAATCTCTGCTTAGAACTGTGTTTACAGTGCTTGACTGAATATTTCAGTCAATTCAAGAAAACTTTACCTATTAAGGATTCCTTAAAATATCTCAGAATATTTCTGTTCAATGAAAGTGGATTCAGTCAAGATGACTACTTCTGTGGCCTTCTTCAGTCCCGATTAAATGAGATTTACGTGTTCAGTGCAGTGGAAGACACTGCCTGGTATCCAGGATGAAAACACGATGCAATGTTTGTTCACAAAGGGATGTAAACCCTGTGTTGATAATGTTTTTTATGACAATTAACAATTGCAACTTCCAGCTTTCAAATAAACATTCAATATAGCTATCTCCTCAAGGTTTTGCTGTCAGGAAAAAATGGATCTTGAGGTTAATGCTTTAAATTTCAAAAAAAAAAAAAATCTACTATTTTTGATAAAAATGTTACGGGAAAGTAATTAGATTAGATTGTGTATTGTGGTGCTTTTCCCGTGATTGAATCCTAGTGGCTATATGAAAGACCTCACAGATTCAGGTGGGCATCCATCTTGCCTTCCTCTTGCCATGCAATTCCCAGAGCCAGCTTGGGAATTCCTTCCCATGAACGCCATCATCAGGTGCCGAATCTAATGGGTCACCCAAACTTACTCTGAGAACTTCTGAAACAAGAAGCCCAAAAGGTCTCATTCCTTATAGATCTAGCCCATTTCTGTCATATCTCTCTAATGATAAAATGCTAGCTAACATACACAGAGTTCAAACAATTAATGCAAATCATAAAATTAAAATGCAATGCACATTTCCATGAACGTATGGATACTCTTACCTGGGTGTTATGTGAAAAGGGCAGTTGCCGCAGAGCTTCTGTGTGGTAGTAGAGTGAAGTGATGGGCACGGGCATGAGCCTGACCATACCATGCGATATTATTAAGCAGAAAACTTCATTGAAGCTCTTGCTATCAGATATTTCATTGGACCTCAATCATGCATTGCCACTGTAATCAATCTGTAGTTTCCAAATTCATCCAGGAGTCAGGCTGACTCCTTTGGTCTCCATTTCTTCCAAAACCCCATTACAAGCACACTGAACATTGTCAGACAGGAAAAACCTCCAGAAAATAAAGCCACTCTTCCCCTGAGACAAGCAATCTTAAGGATTTAGAGATTTCTGAGTACCCCAGGGCAAAGACCAAACCTCATGGGCAAAATTAGATTTCACTACACGATAATTAAGTGTGATAAGTGGGATGTAAGTTAATCAAAAATCCTAATCAGCACCTCAGAGAGGTTAGAAAGCATCAGTGGGGCTGAGGCAGAATCACGTAACATCGAGTGCAGGTGCCTCCATGTAAAAACCGATGACAGGAGCCTCCCGAAAGCAAACAAATAAGTCCTTATATGTGATAAGTCCTTATTGTTGTCTGTATTCCCATTCATCCTTTAGACAGATTATTGTGGGGATGGAACCATACAAACTTTAACATCCACCTGTTTTAATGGTAGACTTTAAGCTTTTTAATAAATTTACAGAGTTGTGAGGCCAATGCCACAATCTGGTTTTGTAACGGTTCCAATATCCTGGAAAAATCCCTCATGCCTATTTTCAGTCAATTCCTACTGGTACTCCCAAACTCAGAAAATTCTGGCCCTCCTTCTCTGCATAGATTTTCATTTTCTGATCACTGCACATGCAGAGGTATAATATAGTCTCTTACAATGTTTAGGCTTTTCTGTTGGACTTCAAAGTTTCTTAGATGCACTAGCACCATAGCAAGAATCAGAGATGTAATTTTTTCATGACCAAGTTGTGCTCCATTGTATGCACTAACTTCATTTTGTTTACCCATACTTTCATCAGATAAGGAAACTCTGGACTGTTTTTCTCTTGTCCTGACCAGAAATATTCTGTTATGCAGATACATTTTTTTATTTTTTGGATAACTGTGTTTCTTGTTTGTAAGGCTTAATCCCCAAAGCCATGACATTTGGAGGCAGGGCTCTCATACAGTAATGAGGGTTAAGTGAGCTTGTATGAGAGGGGCCCGTAGGACTATGTTGGGAGGCTCTGTAAGAAGAGAACCGAGCTGACACAACTGTTCTCTTTCCTCATGCAATACCCAGCAGTCATGGAGCAGCAGGAAGGGCCTCCCAAGGTCAGCACTGTGGTATTGGACTTCCAGCCTCCATACTCATGAGTTAAATAAGTCTATATTCTGCATAATTTACCCAGTATGTGTTACTCAGACTATTGAGTTAAAAGTTGCTTCACACTTTTCAAAACAATTTTACCTGCAGCAGCAAAGGATGATTCTGAATGATGTGTGCAGCCAAGCAAATATCAAGTTCAGCAACAGATGCTCGGTCCCTGCCTTTCTCCTGAAGGAAAGATCTTGTGCTTCTTTTTGTCTGAAACTCTCACATCCTAGGCTTGTTACTTGCAGTTATCATAAAAGAATGCCAAATGCATTATTATTGCTCTCCACATGATTGCCATGTCTATTTATCACCTCGGTGGCAAGGATAACATTATTATTCTGCAAAACTGCTCATATTTACCAATAGACACTATAATAAAAATAGAATGGATAGGACATGAACAGGAGTTATGGTAGAGAGGATGGACATGACTGGGAAATATGCTGCTTTCGATAAAAGGTCGAAAGCTCCCATGGCATGCTTACAAAACAACATTGCCAACACTTCACTGTTTGATTTGGCTGCTGCCTAGATCAAGCTTAAATGTAAATTAACAAATTATAGATAGAACATTTACTCCTTATTTACAGCAACAACCATGAAATGAAAATGTGGAAAGTCAAGAAGATGGAAAATTAAAAACAAATATAAAAAAGAAGATGGGAAAGGAAGAATATTTCAATGTAGATTTCATGAATGATGTAAGTAAGCATTTTAAATATCCAATTTCATATACTTTTAAATGAAAAGCTCAGTTAGGCGTATTTTTATAGCTTACACAGAATTATTGAAGAGACAGCATTTCATTAACTACATAGAAGCAAAAAGCAGCTGAAGACCAGGGGACCATGACCTCCAACTCTACTTGCTTCCCCAGTACATGATGTTGCCTATGTGAGTATAGTGCAAGAATGGAGGGGGTCAACTGTTTATAGATGTTACCTTAATTCAGTGATTTCCAACTGTAAGATATTTATCTCCCAGGTGCATTTGGGAGCAGCAGGCTACTAAACACCTTGCAAATGTACTGGACAGCATCCCACAGTGCATAATTGTGTAGTCCAAAATCATTAGTTCCAAAATTGAAATTGAGTAGAAGCATATTGATGATTTGTACAAAGCCTGCCTGTGTAGTCACCTATGTTCCAAAAGCAAAGACTTACTTTATGTGAAATGAACCTTAGACTGCTGATAGTTTCACCAGGAGCTGCACACACACGTTGCATCTCTAGACTGAGGATACGTCCATCATGCTAGGTTGTATGCACTCCCTTACTGCATGGCTACACTGCTCACCATAACATTTTTTGGGCCCTTGGTGAGTTAAATGATAAGTATAATCTAACCCTATAAAGCCTCTAGTAACATGAGTGTGTAGGCACGAGTGAGTTCTTTTGCTCATTTGTCCTCCTCCTAAAACACTAAATCAAACTTTAGAATGAACATCTATAGGCAAGCTGAGAGACAATGTGTATAACGATGTCCAAATCCTTCCTCCATCCGTTTGTGATAAAATTATTCCAAATAGAGCAAAATAAACTGCTTTGAGTTTTGTCTCTGATATTTCCTAGCCTCTGTCAAAATTTAAAAAAAAAATAGTGACAAGTGTTAGGAATGAAGAGAAAAAATTAGACATCAAAAACATAAACTGAAAAAACAATCTCTACAAAAGTTCCTAAGTAGATTAGAAAATTGGCTATCCACAGAATATAAAAATGTAGCTGTGTTTTTCTAGTTGCTATTAGTACAAATTGGAAAGATTTCATGTGTTTCACAGGTGCAATGCTAAGCAGATGGTCATACCGCCTTCCCTTCCTACTTCCACAATCACCGTTGACCTCAGATTTTTTTGCGTGTTGGGTTTATCTCATTTTGTGAGTCAAAACAAAGCTTATTTTCAACCATGTGAATTCACCTTAGCAATTTTTTCTCCTTTTTTCCTTTGAAAGATGGAGAAAAAGAAACTAAGAGACACCAAGTGCTTTCACACACTAGAATTTACATTCCAACAGTTTACAACAGTCAGGCCTGGACCAAGCTGGAACGACAAGTTTGGAACAAGATAAAGAAATGTGTTCATGCCAAGTTGCACCGTAACTACTGCTGGGCCACACTACCTTCTCATCATTATTTTTGGATTCATAGCCAGTCCATCAATCTTCATGGAGTGATAATTATTTTAGTCATGTATATGTGCTCTTCAAATTTTTCCTGTGACACCAAAGTGAACTGACCTTTAATATTTTAATTCCCCTTTTGATGAGCTTTTTAAAGCACCTTTATATTTTGTCATGGGAGATTTTTTTGTAAATCAGTTATTACTTCCCCACTGGAAAATCCCGAGAAAAATTGGAGGAATATTTCTTAGACTTATCTCTTCCTCAGGAGATAAGGGGAGAAGGCTGCACCCTCCATGCTCCAGCCACCCTTAACCATCAGCTGATGCCTGTCCTCATAGATGGGGTAAATACTGACAGAAAATGTGAAGACAGTGTGAATGTGTTAGTGGCTTTGGCAATTCATTTTCAGGTTGAGTTATACTTCCCTTTTCTAAACACTAAGTACCTATGGCATTACTTTGAGTAAACTTAGAGTTATGCATTGAGTTGAAGCAACACAATTCTTCTAAGAGAGGTGAACCATAGCTGTTCCTTTCCCACCCCATGTCCATTTTTGTCAATAGATTTGAGTCAAAACCTTGGCTGCCAGAGTGAGACGTGGGATGGATTCCACTGTGACTCCCTTCTTCCCTTTTCTGTGTTTGATCTCATTGGAAGAGAAAATGCAAGAGGGTAAGCACTCACAGTAGTAGGACAGCGTTTCTACATAGCTCTCTGAGTGTACATATGCAGGACTGGACCCTGAGCTTTCTCTGGTTGGAGCATATTACCTTTGGTGATGATGTCCAGTGTGCTTATGAGTGTCCACAGATGGCAGCAGGAATATCCTTGTTATGGCAGTGTGCCAGTATGCATCCAAGTCACTCCTGGCACTTGTGTCCCATTCACAGATAGTAAGACTGTCAACTGTAGGCCTTACAGCATTCCACACCTACAATTTAGTGTTCTAGAATGGACAAGACCTTTCCAGATTTAGCTACCACCCACGATTATTACACCCTCATGAAATCTATCTGTATTTTTGCATAGGACCACCAAACAAAAATGTACACATTCACTTCAGTACCCTTTCCATGATCATATAGAACTAACATGATTAGGAAGCTAGTTACCTCATATTCTTCCCATTATAGGCCTCAGTCTTTCATCAAGAACATGTGTACTCTTTTATAACACAAGGGTAGCACCACGGTAGTCTTGTAGATCCCACAAAATGGCAATCACGCAATTTGGACACAGATGCAAGGGCTTTCTCAGTATACCACCTCTCTCACTCCCTTGAACACCTCTCACCACCTTGGAAAAGAGAAAGAATCTAACAGTTAATAATACATTTCCCAATGACCCTTGTCATATCCACGTAATCTTAGCCTCCACAGTCCTTTCCACATATAGACTAAGAATATGCACACTGAATGCAATTATATCATTTCTATCGCCACTTGCTAAGTTGAAAGAGAAGGGTGCAGCCTCGGCTAATGATTCTTCCCTTTGTCATCCACACAGACTTTTCCAACCAACACATCACCTGGGGATTGCAGCAAAATATTGATCCATGAAATCTACAGTTTCTTCAAACTCCCAGGTGATGCTGTTGCTGTTGATTCACCGACCAAGCTTCTCTCCTTTATGGAGTCTGAGTTTCACCATTTTATTCTGAATGTGTTAAATCAGAGAGACAGAGACTTCCCTCTAACCTGCATTGGCTGGTGCGCTTCCCAAACGCTCACTACTACACGGCTTGCTCAGACTAAAGCCGGGAGGCAGGAACTCAACATAGGTCGCCTATATGGGTAGCAGAAACCCAAGGGCTGCCATGCAAGGTGCCTTTTATCAGGAAGATAAAATCTCAGTAGAACAGGGACATCAGCCAGGTATGAGATGCATTTTTTTTTTAGAGGCAACGTATTTACTGCTGGGCCACCCTCATTGTCAAGTTTAAATATAATGAGAGAAATATAAGAGTTCACTCTGCACTGCAAGTCAAGCATTTATGTCTTTCTTATTTAAGAGGTACAAGCTTGTTTCAGAAATGTGTTAACCAGGAGGAAATATAGATTAGACTTCCAGGTTAATACTCCATGAAGGTGCTAAATTACCCTCAATTCCCACTTGTTAGACCAAACAAATGCAAGCAGTCCACACATGTTTATAAGAAAATATAAGATCCTCAAAACCGCCATGATCCTTCTGCCAAACTAAATGCTTCCCTAAACGGTGATTTAACCTAAGGAAACAGACTGATGTCCCAGTAATCTCGGAGTGTTGTGATGTACAATCTTGATGGTCCATCAGCCCTTTTTGCACTCACAATATCACCCTATTGCGATTTTCTTTATCCTTCCAAGCTAAGACTCCCCTAATGCAAGTGCTTTAGACTTATTCTTTATGTTTTGCCTTCCCCTCCTGCAGACTCACTGTCTTAGGCCATGTGCTGCTGAGGTTATCTGAGGATTCCTGCTCACAGACTTCACTCTGATTTCTTTCCAATTTCTGATCTGGGTTTCCCTGTACACTCAGCGCCATCTCTGGTCACCAGCTGGAACTGCATGCAAAAAAATCTAGTTATTCCTCAACCCTGGGAATGCCCCTTACAAGTTCTGGGCTGATTTTGTCTGTAAATCAGATAAAGAGCCCAAAGTGCTCTTGTTGCCAACGGAAGCCAATGCAAAACTGACCATTGCTTAAGTCGTCACTCATAGGTAAGCTTGAATGCCGTTTCTTGTGTACACATTGCAAGGTATAAAGTTGATTTTTTGTTTTGTTTTCCAAATAGTATTTGTTACCGGGATATATCTGGTGTGTTTATGTTGCAGTTTGTGAGTGAATTCTTGGATTTGTAAATAATTACTGAGGTTTTTTTTTTAATTTTACATGTGTCAAGCATGGTATGTTTATGTACTTTAATTTAGCTTCATATCTCACTTTATCTTTCCCTGCATTTCTTCGTATCTTTTCTGCTTTCCCACTGATGTCAGTTTATATGGCTTTCTGCCCGAATCAATATGAATTTGGATAACCCAAGTTTAAGTGTTTGAAAGAAGGCCCAGTGCAATGGCTCAGTGGCGAAGTCCTTGCCTTGCTTGCGTCTGGATCACATATGGGCACCGGTTCATAGCCTAGGTGCTCAACTTCCCTTCCAGTTCCCTGTTTGTGGCCTCAGACAGCAGTGAACAGCCCAAATCACCCACATGGGAGACCCAGAAAAAGCTCCTGGCTCCTGACTTCACAGCAGCTCAGCTTTGGCCTTTACAGCCACTTGGGGAATAAACCAGCTGATGCAAGAGTTTCTTTCTGTCTCTCCTCATATAAATCTATCTTTCCAACAAAAATAAGTAAATATTTTTTAAAGTGTTTAAAAGATGGGCACTTAGTTACACATTAACTCAATTAAGTAGAAAACAATTGTATTATTTACAAATAGCAAAAAATATCAAATCTGAATATTATTGCAAAAATCAAAAACTTTCAGGAAATTACTAACATTTTCACCTTGTCTTTTCATTACAGTTCGTCTTTTCCCAAGATTTTGAATACCCAAGAAAGAATAAAAATAAAAAAGAAGCAAAATATTGATTTCTGGTCTTCTTGTTCACAAGGCAATGTGATGTATTTGGCTAAACTTAGAGGAGTCAGTTTCCAAACCCTGAACAAATGACTTTGTGCTTCAATAAAATGAAGTCAAAACAGCTTGTAATAATTTGAAAACACAAAAATGATTAAGCCTGTTGAATAACTGAAGGACATCTGTTGCAACTTGTAATGTGCTCTTAAAATTTGTACATCACATGTAACTCATTAATCAACCATCCATAAGCGACTGATTGTTTATCAGTCCTTGTAATCACCTGAGATTGTTAATGTCCTTTTTGATGAGGATGTGGTCCTCACTGTGCCTTTATTAGGGCCTTGGACACCTGCTGGTATTTATTCCAATCGAAGATGCTGGACACTCTTTCATCACACTAGCACTGCATTGCTACCTTTGTTATATGTTCGTTAACTTCATGTGAATGAAGATTCAATATCTTTTTTTTCTTTTTTCTTTTTTCTTCTTTTTCTCCCCATGGTGGACTGTACTCAAGGGGAAACATCATGGAAATGTAACAGAAATTAGCATGTCCAGAGAGAAACAAGTCCTCATGCATGTACTATAAGAATAGATTCATAACAAAATGACTAACAATTGCCTGTGACTTGGGAGACACCCCAGTGACAGATTGATGGATAGTTCACAAAAGATATCCATTGTAAGACTGGAGGGGATAATAAAGACGAGGGGAAGAAATTTGGGGGAGGGGGAAGGAAGACCCCAGCACCAACTAAACTGTATAAAAACAAAAATTAAAAATTAAAAAACCGCACATCACAGTATAAATGTATAAAACCTAGCTATTTCTTAGAAAACATTGTTGGCCCTCAAGGCAGTGCACCTGTTGCAACCAAGATCTCTTTCCCGCACTTCACTGCAGGTCATTCCAAGACAGAGGCCCCCTCACATCTCCTTGTCTTCCCAACACGGAGCATGGTGCCTTACTCAGGACTCACTCTTGATGATGACCACAAATCAATCACTTGGGTCCAATATTTTGAGCTTCTGAGAAGTTTGACAGCAATTTTTCCCCACATAGCAAAACTGTATTCAGAAGGTAATTTGTAATTTCAGAAACATAAAAAGGAAAACATCAGTGATATTGCCATCCATATTGAATGACTCCTATGGAAATAAATTCTGTCAAATGGGGAATTCTTTAATTTCTGAGATATGGGAATTAACCACTTAAATTTCTGAAATTACCTGTTTTCATTTCCTTTCCAAGAGTCAGCTACTCTGTAAAATTGGACATTGGCACAAAGGGCAGTGTTTGATTCTATTTATGGGAACCTTTTAATCATATATTCTGTACTCTGCTAGACACTGGGTTTTTAGAGTAACAGCAAGGTCAGCAAAGGGCAAACTCAGACAGGGCATATGCAGGCATGAGTGGAAAATACACATGTGTACAGACAGATGCTGTTAGAAAAGGGTCTTCAAAAGTTCACGGGAGGGCTGGAATTGTGGCCGGGTGGGTTGAACACAAACCACTGCACCAGCATCCCACCTCAGCACCAGTTTGAGCGTCTCTACTCTATCAACTAGATAAGTATGTTATTCATGTGCCACGGGATTCTAGTACTGAAGTCTGGAGATAAAGATCTGAATTCAATTGATTTATTTTAAAAGCAATTTAATAAAAGGTAAATTATGAATGATTAACTTTTAATATAACAAATATATCTTAAAACAGAAGAAGCTTCATGTGCCTATGAAAATGAATATAGAAATTATCAATTACTTAAATAGTAACTGCAAAGTTTTAGGCATGTAATTCCACATTCAGCCTGGCTAACAAAAGATTATTATGGTGGGGACAGAGGGAGATCTTTCAGTTGATTCATCTGTTCATATTCTCAGCTTTTCTCTGTACCACGAAGGACCAGTTCATTCACAATTTAAATGTGAACTGATGGCTCAGGTGACTGTATAGTCCAAGATACCAGCACCCTTTGTTGTGCATCCCCTGACAACTCTATGAGATCCAACCCTATAAGACCCATCTCTGCTGTCAGGGACCTCCTAGCGTCCACTCCAAGGGTATTTCTCTAACCTCTCAGTTTGACACATCATGAAAAATTTGTCCATTTTTCTCATATACACTGCTTTTCAAAGTAATCACAGACCATGAAAATTAGAGTAATATAATATTCTTAGCCACTGGTTTGACAAAAATGTAAAATAAACTTTTTACAAAACCAAATTTTCAGCAATACGGACACACACAGATATATATATATATATACACATATATATATAACTTATATATAATTTTTTTAGATTTATATATATTCATATATAAATTTTTCTTTTTTCTGTATTTTAGCTCCCACATATAAGGGAGAACATGCAATGTTTATCTTTCTGTGTCCGGTTTATTTCACTCAACACGGTACCCTCTAGCTGAGTTCATTTTTTCATTCAATAATTGTTTATACAGTGTGTACATTCCCATTTAAATATGCACTCTGAATTTTATTTTTTAAACTTTCATTTGGTGAAGTATTAAGTCTTTTTTACTGTAATGTTTTTCATAAATTACAGAAACTGGATGTTAAATTAGGTTTGATTTGCAGAATGCTAAATCCATGCATATGGTGATTCTTAAAAAACTCAGGATTATGAAAAATTTTTGAGAAGCGAGCCAATGACTGAATAGCGAAAACTGAGGTTCAGGTTCAGCTGCAGAAGATAGCACAACTAAAGAAGCACCGTGAGGACTACTTAAGATAATGCTCAATGGGAAAGCAACAACATAAAAGAGACTCCGGGACAGTGAGAAGATGGGAGAGACACGCCACCCTTAACTGGGCTGCCAGCCACCCCTATGCTCCTGTGACCACATCTCTACTGAGAAATACCATCTTACCAAGATAAGGCAGGAAGAAAGTGCCACGACCACTGTCACTGCCAGCTTTAGCTGAAAGAAATTCTCTGATCCCCACTGATTTCGAATCCAACCTGAGAAGCTGATGAGGGTCTGAGCCACTAACTTACTCCAGAAAACAGACGCCACATTCCCTCCCAGTTCGCTCTGGGGATTAACTGCTAGACTGTTAGGCTCAACAGAGGCACTCAGAAGCCCCCAGGGCCAGATTCAGGACAGTTTCCAGGGTAGAGAGCAGCCTCTCTGCATCGACAGTAACTGGAGCTCGCATCTGAAGTCCCGAAGCTAATACAAGTCCCAGGATCCAGCTGTAATCCTGCATCCTTGCCCAGTGTCTCTGTGGAAGCTAGGAGCCCTCTGCGCACCAGAGATGGATCTCACAGTGTGGTCAGGGAGCACACAGCAAAGGATGTTGGTATCTTGGACTATGCATTCACCTGAGCCATCAATTCACACTTAAATTGTGAATGAGCACAGAGGAAAGCTGAGAATATGAGCAGTCAACTGATAAATCTCCCTCTGTATCCACCACAGTAATTTTGGGTGTTCCTGTGAACTCTTGCTCTGCCTGTGAACACTGGCTGGGGCTGCCTGGCCCCACACCGCTGGTGTCCAAATGTGCTTCCCAGACCCTCTAGAAAAATGCAACGGCACAGCTATAGGAATCAAGACTTTTAAAAAGTCCTCCAGAAAAGATGGAAGAGAAGTGGATGAAGCACATGTGGTACATCTCCACAGAACACTGCTCAGCCATTAAAAGAATGAAATTCTACCATTTGCAACCAAATGATCCCAACTAGAGACCATTATGTCCAGTGAAATAAGTCAATACCATGTATTCTTTCTGATACAAAGGAACCTTTATGCAAAATACGAGATCAATAGCCCTTTCAATACTGTTTATGCTATTTTATGCTATTTCTCAGGAGTTTTGATATTTTTTGATTATCATTCATTAAAAAAGGGTTTTTTTTTTTCTTATAAATTTCCTCACGGACTCATAGATCACAGAGTGGCATCATGTGTTTCAACAAGGTTTTTATTTTCTTTTTCATTTCGTCAGCGACACATTGGTTATTCTGTAGCATATTGCTTAACTTCATGTTAGTTTTCTATTTCTCTTCCTGTTGTTGATTTTGTTTTATGGATTTTTGTTTAATGGAGCGTATAGTCATTATAAGAAAGACGGTCACATGCAGTTGCGAGGGTACAATGCAATATGCATCTACTTCCAAAACAAAGATGGACTCCCAATAAAAACTGTTAAATACATTTCAACAGTAGGATGCCGGGCTCTCTGCCATTGTCCATACCTACAAAGTCAGGATACACTTCAATAGCTGAACGATGGATTTAACAATTGCTTATGAAGAGTACACTATTGCAATGGCGTAGAGGACATCATTTGGGGAATAAGAACTTGGGGAGGAGGTAAGGGAAATCCCAGAGCCTATGAAACTGTATCATAAAAAAATAAAATTAACAAATTAACAACAAAAAAAGAAGTCTCCAGATGCATAGAAATCAGCACTGAAAACAAGCAGCAGGAATGGGGAAGGCACCATAACTTTGCAAAAGGAACACAATGACACATTGTCATTTGAAAGGGAGATTGACATAATGCCTAAAAAAGAACTCGAGTGAATTATTGTACACTTACCAAAAATGCAGAGAGAAGCATTCAGTGAAATTAGGAATTCAGTACATGACATTGGCGAAAAAGCTCGGAAAAGATAGAGACAGAGGAAGAGAGAGCTTTTTCCATGCACTGACTTATTCTCCAAATGAGCACAATATCCAGAGCTAGGTTGGTCTGAATTCAGGAGCTAGAAGCCTCATTTGGGTCTCCTACGTGAGTGCAGCAGCTACCCAAGCAACTGGGCCATCTTCCACTGCTTTCCCAGATGCATCAGTGGGAAACGACTGGAAGTGAGGCAGCCAGGACTTAAACCCAAAGTTCACCCTAAATGAGGGCTCTGGAGGCAGCAGCCTTACTTGGTATGCCACAGCATTGCTCCTAATATACATGTCTTAAAGGCTAAACAACATAACTGGTGGTGTTCTTGCGGCACACTGGGGACTTCAGTGAGAAGTTAAGGAAGCATTTCTAAGAGGAGTAAATCCGTGCAAGTGTAAGGGAGAAAGCTTTGCAAAGGCTGTTGCTCAGAGGTTCAGTGTTCTACAGACAGCAGGAACATAGGGCCAGAATTATAGGAAGGGATCAGATTTCAGAGGATTTATCTGCGTGAACCTGAACTTTCCTGTTATGGGCGCGGGAAGACTTTAACAGGTTTTAAGCTAGAGAGTGTCGGCATTGAGGTGGAATTTGGAAAGCGAGCAGCTATGAGAAGCAACTAAAGTGAATGTTCTCTGACAGTGAAAAGCAGCATCACAGGACAAGATTTCTGAATCCCGGAAGGTTCTCTGTGTGTTGGTAAACAGGTGTTCAGATCTCTAGGCAGACTTGCCATCTTAAATGTGCAATCAACCATATTCATTTCGTGATGACATACAAGAAATTCTTATTTCTTCTGAATCAAAAAAAAACATCTGATGGATACACGTGAGTGTTTGGTATTTAAACATAAATTGAATTAATGTCAGAGGTTTACCACAATTTTGTGAGTTGTTCTCTTTAAAAAGGCAGTTTGTTAGTAGCTGTCTGTCCCCTTCGATTTTGAATTAAAGCAAGTTTTCAATGTTTAAAATTGTGGTTTTAGAAATCAAAAGAGCTACACAAAACAGTAAAGCGACATGCTGTCCCCAAAGAATTTTTACTGTGCTTGTCTTCACCTCTGATCGCCGACTTTGAGGCCTGCTCACTGAACAGGTGCTAACCTGTGACAGGAAAGCTAAAGCCGGCAATTGGAACCACCAGAGAATTAGAATAAAGTTTTGATCTACAACTCATGATATCTTTCAGTGACTGAGCAAATTTGACATGATAGCTTTAGAGTCTTTAATTAATGTTAGTTTCATTACCTTTTCTGTTGTAATTAAACATTGCTCAAATATAGTCCCTTTTCTTGGAAACTCAACACTAAAGACGCAAGCCAAAACACTCCCACACAGAGATCATTCACAAAATTGTGAAAAATACATGGTTATTTTCTTTTCACAGAAGTAAATATTTATTAAGCATGGAAGAAGAGAGATAGTTCTCATCCAATTTATTGCATTGCAAAATTATTCCATTATCTAGTAAATTCTATCAAAGCCTTCTTTCATCTTTAATAGACATTCCAAGTCATCTAAATCTTCTCCTTTAGTGGAGCTGTGTTTGAAAGACTTGATGCTCGTAAGAGTCTAAGAATTGCTGAGAATTAAAACTGCATCTGGACTCAACAAAAAAGCATTCCACTCATATTGACCAGCTGATATATGCCATTTATTTTTGATCAAGTTAGCATATCAGTTAGTAGAATATATTCTGTTTTCTGTGATCTTGATAAAGTTTAACGTCTGTGTCTTTATTCTTTCAGTATGCCTGTGTATGTATTTTCCACTGTCCATTTCAAAATTTCAAAAAAATAAAATTGGCATATATGTACAAACATTTCTTCACGGTTCATTTTACTCACATCTGTGGACAGAAGCTCTGCACATCAGCTATGCAAGCAGCTGTTGCTAGGATGTGTCTGTTTCCATAGCAATAGATGAACTCTTCAGCCACATCCAGATTTCTTCGTCTCCTTCACTATCTCTGAAACCCTGCTCTAAATGTAAATCAAGGTCCTCCTCGCTAACGGCACCAGAATAATCTAAACTGATGATATGCAGCATTTAATATCGATGTACATGTAGTGATGTACACACATGATTATTTTAGAGATTGTTTTATTATTTATTTCAATTGTAGAGTAAAGGAGTAGTGGGGGGAAGCAGATAGATTTTCCATCTGCTGGTTCAGTTCTCAAATGGCCACAACTGCCAGGACTGGGCTGGGCCAAAGCCAAAAATCAGGAGCCATCCTTGGTCTTCCACAGAGGTGGCAAGGACCCAAGGACTTGAGACCTCCGCATCTACCTGAGAATCAGGGAGCTGCATCGGGAGCAAAGCAGCCAGGACGCAAAAACTGACACTGTGCTATGGGCTGCCAACATCACAAGCCAAAGCTTAGCACAACGCTGTGCTACAATGCTGACCACACTAACATTGAATCCCCCTCCTTTAAACTCTGCGTTGCAGGTATTTAGATTGGGAGGAAATTCTTGCTTTCAGAGGATGAACACTCTGCCATATTCAAGCAATCAGCAACATTTTCTGACAATCTGCTTTTCAAAAGGAGCAATCAATAAGAAAAACAGCAAGTGTAACATCATGACATCTTCTCTGTTTTATCCTTATACGGAATTAAATGTGGAACCAAGATGTAAATAGTGTGAATTAGAGTCCACACGAATATGTGACAATCAAGTAAAAACAGAAAACAGAGCCATCACTGACTCCTGAGAGCCAAAGCTCAGTGTTAGAATCACAGCTGTGACACGGGTGCCTTGACATGGGCGTGCACTTTCCGAGGATTAACAACACGTTTATTTGACAGGCAGATAAAAATACTGACTCTCCCTTCTGAAGTTTCCACTTTCTCATCATCACTCCAGCAGGAAGGAGAAAAGATACATGATGGTCCTAAGCAAGCCCTGTATTCTTGGATTGGAATTGTCTGTACCCAAAGAACATACATGTTTATAAAAGTCTTAAATTCATTAACAATTACTTGTTTTAGTACATTTTTAATAAAATATTCTAATTTTGAATTAAACCTAAGGCATAATAATTATGCAAAAAGGACTCGTAATATTTGAAAATGTTAACATTATTTTTAAATGTCATTTATTGTGCTTATGGTCAATATTTTATTTTACGCTTATGTTATTTTACGCTATGTGAAGAGAGTAGATTTTATCTTAAATGTTCTGACCATAATTAAATATAATACTTTAAAACCATTTAAGATTGCAAACGATATCTTTAGTCTGTTTCTGTGAGTATATTGACAATGAAGTTGGAAGCTTGAAGTAACAGATTGAGATGTTATGTAACTTGTCTTTTAATTTCTTAAATGTTACTTTTGTGGAGAGAGATAAAAAGATAATTTGCATTGACTTGGGAAAAAGCTACTGACTAGTGTTAGAATTTGTCTTCATTAGCTTTTCCAAATTGGAATTGGTTATAGTAGAAACAGCCTCTTCTTCATATTCATATCATGGAATTGGCTCTTTGGGTTGTTCATGGGGAAGAGTTGAGGTCTGGACCTCTGTGTCTCCTCAGAGTGGTGACCAGCTGCACCTGCTTAAAACAGCTGGTGATGCAGTAACTAGCATTTGGCCCTTAAATGATGTCCTGTGTCAGACCCATTTCCGTTTTGTCTTCAATTATGAGAAAACAACAGAAGATAATTTTCAATATTGATTTTAGTCCTCAGTACAAATTCAATTAGAGAAAAATAAAGCTGTGCGAAAAAAAAAAAAAAACCTCCTCTTCAATAAATGTTCCTGGTAATATTACTCTGAATAAATGTTAAAATCAATATAGAAAGAGAAAATATTTATTTAGACATCCTGTACTCAAAGCAGTTTCTCACATTAAGTTTCTCACATTTGCTCATGTTCAATACTTTTTTGGAGTGAAAAGATGGGCCTACCTCATTCTAACCTAATTAAGCATTTAGATCATAGAGGTGGAATCTACAGCTAATACATCATGTATGTACTTTCTGCATCATTGTCATTGCAGAAAAACTAAACACAACTCCTTGTTTTATTGGTAGTTATAAGTATAGGGTAATAATTAACGTTGTTATAAGCATACAATGTAATAATTAATGACTAATGCAAGAAATATAAGCTTTTAGCAACCTTAAAATAAATATTAGATATAAAATTGAAAGGAGAATGAAAAGTATTTTACATGTATACACACTGTCTAGAATTGATTTCATAATGCATTAAGATATACTTTGTTACTTACATGAATTTGTCCTAATACAAGAGAATACTATGCTAGAGATTGGTTAAAATAATGATGGAACAACCCTATGATGGACTCAATTAAACCTTAAAGTTGAATATAGAAGTATCTTTAGCGACTCATGAATGCACTTGCCCAGAACATTGAGTGTAGAAGATTGCAATATCACATCCATCTTCTAAAACATATCAAAAGATAACAGTAGTTATCACTGGTAATGATCCTACAAGTGTATTTTAATTTATTTTCTATATTTTCTGTATTTTGTCATAATCACATGCACCATTTTCAAGTACAAAAGATGAAGATTGTAATACAGAAGACGATCTGCTAGTATTAGAAAATAAAAAGGTGGAAAATGATTAAAAGAGAAATTTACTTTTAAAAAAGTAAAATAAATCCTGTCACAAGACTTAAGCTGCTTTACTCCAGCATCAGGCAGCCTGACTTTAAGAAGCCTCTTGTCTGAATGTTACAGTACTTCAACTGAGAAGTAAGCAGTAGTTTGCATCTAAACATGCTATGCAGGACACATACCAACAGCACCAATGCTTTCCTAACCACACAATCATGCATGAATCATGAGTAATATAACAGGGATATTTGGGTGAACATTCCATCAAAATGATAACACATTTCTTCTGCAATTAATTTGATGTCAACACTGAACCTACTCACTAACATATGTTTAAAGAAAACTATGCATGCAAATCAAGATTTATGTATGTGAGCACATATGAAGTACTTCAAACCAGCATGTACTAAAAGAGAATTAAGAGTTAAGTTTATTTTGGAACAAAATAATTTTAAATCTGTGTGGATGCAGCCGCAGCACCCAAACAACACATGTGAGAACCAGGATTTTTCATAATATGTGTTTTCCACGAACCTTTTGATGATCTGTTATCTGCATGAATGAATATATTTTAAGATTCATTTACTTATGTATTTGAGAGAGTTACAGATAGGATTGAGGGACAGACAGAGAGAGAGAGAGAGAGAGAGAGAGAGAGAGAGATCTTCAATTCATTGGTTCATTTTCCAAATGGCCAAAATAGCCACACCTAAGTCAGGCCAAAGTCAAAATCCAAGAATTTCATGAAGTCTCCAACATGGCTGACGGGAACCCAAGTACTGGGGCCGTCTCCTGCTGTCTGGACCAGAAATTGGATATGAAGTAGAGGAGATGGGGTTTGAGTCAGCAAGTCATCATTGAAACAGGCGCATCAACCTGTCCCAGATTTGCAAGCAATGGTCCTCCTCCAATTTTTGCTAGAGGTGGTTTCTGTTCTTTAAGGCTTAAATGTGTTCATCATTCCCACCTCACAAACTTTGGCACTTAGCAAGTGCTAAATAAACATTCAATGTTTGGATGAGTAATGGGAATGCCAGTGTCATCTGGATTTCACATCTGGAAGAAGGGCTTCCACTCGCCTTGGAGTGTGCTCAGAACTAGGGTCTTCTCAGGTCAATTTTCTACTAAACAGAAAGACCATTAGTGATTATTTCAATTCCTAATGCTTATTTGGGAACTTCCTTCCATTAAAAAGAGTGTTCCAAGTAAAAATATACCAAGAAGAAAAACACAATGACAATTAATGTGGAAAATAGGCCTTAGTGTAACAAACATGTTTTTGGAGTCTAGTCCCAAAGTTTTATTGAATCTAATTTATTGCAAATAACTTGAAAGAAGAAACTGAATATGTGTTTAAGTGTGTGTTTGAAGAAAAAAGTGATGGGAGTGAAAATAAGCTGGATGACAGATTCATGTCAATACAGAACTTTCTCAGAAATGATGGCCAAAAAATCCAATGCGATGGATTTCAATCGGGAAATTTCACAGGACTGCATTCCTGTCGACATGAAGTGATTACATAAACTTTGGTTTTAAGTGCTTTTGATTTAGCAAATAGCTTGTATAAAATCAAGTTGATTTTATGGCACTAGCATGAACAGATGCCAAAAACATGTGTTGAATGATTAAAATGCCGATGTAGCCCTGTTCATAAAAGTACAACTTGTAGAATAACAGCAACAATATAGTGGTTGCCGTGTACAGATGAGAATGTACTGAATGATGTATCCACTTCTTGGGTCACACTTGCAAGGTATAATAAACAGAACACACACCGTCAACAGGTCTAGAACCCAAGCCAAATGCAAAGTAATAATAAGTTAAATATTGGGAGAGTAAGTCCTATTGTTCCTAAAAAGAACTGAATAGTCTTTGATTCCTTTCATTTCCTTTTAAATTCTTTTCATCATTTTTTATTTAAAAAAAAAACACAAAATTAAATCTAGAAAATATTAATTTACGTGTATCTCTTATATAAATCCTTCTCCGACTGTATTTTCTTCCTTGGCCTAAGAGACTGAATGAATAGTCATTCTATATTCCAAAGTTGGTGAATTTTGTTAAATTGTTATTCATAAGATCTGAATGAGTAGAGGCCAGCACTGTGGCACTGCATGAGAAGCTAATCCCTGACACACAGCGCCCCATTGAGCACCAGTCCAAGCCCCAGCTGCCCACTTCCCATACCCTCCCCCCGTGAAGGCTTCTGGGAAAGCAGAAGCAGCTTGACATGCACGGGACTCCGCCACCCATCTGGAAGATTTGGTCAAAGTTCCAAGACATTGGCTTATTTCGACATATGGGGAGTGAATTGGTGGATGGAAGATCCATCTCCATTTTGTCTGCCTGTTTCCCCTGTGTATAATTCACTGACCTTCGAATAAATACAGTTTTTAAAAAGAATTTGAGTATGACATACTGAGATGTTACCTATTTGTTTTACCAATGTACAGGGTAAATTTAATGGAAATAATAACTTTGAACTCAACCCAAAGAGGGAACATTTTGATATATACAAAGCATAAAACACTGGCAAAAAATGAATACATTATTTAGATATGCTTCATTGGGTTTTAGAAAATTGAGATTTCTTATAGCAAACAGGTGTTATTGATCCCAAAATGCATTATTTTGCCTCAGGAAAGCTCACGGGAGTGTAATTTCTACTGTATGCTAATGCTTTTCAGTAAAACCTAGTGTTGCCTGCATTTCTTACGGTCCATGTGCAATGAATATACATCCGTATATGGTTCTGAACAGCAGGCACTATTTCATTTACATCAATTTTATGAATCATTTTTTTAAATCTCCCAGTTGTGTAGCTTTTTAAGGTAATATATTTTCCCTGTTTTGGGGGTTTATGATTTTGACAGTTTTTTCTTTTTTATGTATATGCAATGCATACAACATAATTGAAAAATCAACCCTTTGGAATACAAATCCCCCGGGTTAGTTCCCAAGCTGGGGTTGCAATGGTCTAAGCTAGGTGTGACCACGACATCTGCCATCACTCATGGGTAAAGGAATCCACAACAGTCAGGGTAGGTCAAGGCAGCAGCACCCAAATGTGCATCTTTAAACAGGATGTGGGGTGGGCCAGGCTGCCACTGGAAGGGGACAGAAGGGGCAAGGCTGAACAAACCTTAACTCACAAGTAACAACAGAAATCAGGTTGGAGCACAGCTCATGCCAGGTAGGTCCTTGCACATACTGATCTGTGTGAGGCAGAGGCACTAAGCCACAGCATCCAAGGGGCCACGACAAGTGAGGGGCTCTGCCAAACAGAGACAGAACAACCACTGGCCTACACCTGCTCTATGGCAGGGCAGAGGCCTGGTTGGGGAAATAACAGGACACCCTAGCTGGGTTGAGTTTCCCACCAAGGAGCGCATGGGCTGGAACTGAGGCTACATTCTGATCAGGATACGATCGTAATCTCACTTGGCACAATTGTAGACTGGGATGGGAAGCACCAAGCCAGGCCAAATTCCAACACCATCTGGTGCTCTGGAGGACCGGGGAGGGTTGTATGACAGACTAGGTTAGGTCTCAGCCCTTACTGAACCATGTGTGAGCTTGGTAGGGGTATGGAAGAGCCATGGCTGGGTTGAAATATCTAACAAGAACCAGCTTGGGTCTGAGGCCAGGCAGGAAAAGCCACTGTTCCTCCTAGGATAGCAGGCGAACTGAGTAGTGCTGGCTCATGGACCCACTGGTATGCGCGAAAACTGGCATTGGGACAGATTCTGGTGGAGGAGCCCGGGCAACTCCTCTGGCAGGACACAGTCCCATGCAGGTAAGCGCAACAAGCACAATAGGGAACAACCCAAAACAGGCAATGAAAATTATCCCACTGGCATACACATGGCATGGGTTGGGGGCAGACCAGCCTGAATCTGTTCACATTACCTTCTGGTGAATCCGAGCACCAGAACAGAGTGTGGGTCGAGCCAGGTTCGGTTGCAACACACACCAGTACACAACAAGTAATGCCAAGGTGAGATGAGCCGTACCAGATGTGGCTGCAGCACACAACCAGCACATGTGACAATCAGGGAGGAGGCAAAGCCAACAGGGGAACGTGGGCACCCCTGCTGGATAACTACTTCCATTGGAAAGTGTGAATATGGATGGGGGCAGTTCAGACTAGGCAGGGCTATAGCACCTGTGGGCCTCACGGTGAGCTGACTGTTCTGACTGGTGCAAGTTAAAATTAGAGTGGGTTGAGGGGGGTTTGGGCTTAGCCACAGCATTAGCTGGCAGAGGCTGGTACTAGGAGCCAATTCTGACAAGTCAAATGCCAAAACTACCTGGAGACTGCATACTCTAGGAGTGGGTGTGGCCTAGTAGGGAAATAGTGGGCACCTCCCTCAGGGTTACCACCCTCACTGGACAGCAGGAAACCCAGGCTAGGAGCAGGGGTGGCTGGACAGAAAGGCACCTGCCAGTGGGTGTATGGGCTGGATAATAGGTTGGTTGGGTTGAACCAGGCTTCAATGTCCATTGACGTGTGCGAGAGCTACTTGGGATGTGGGACAGACTGGTCAAGCCTGCAGTGCATACTGGCAAGCATGGGAACCAGGGTAGGGGGCAGAACTGGTAGGGGTTTTGGGGAGTCGCCTCAACTAGGCTGCAGCTCCAACTGGTTTGCATGAAGACCGAGTATGAAGTGGGTAGAATCGAGCTGGACTACAACACCCATTGGTTCACAAGGAAGACAGGGCTGGAAGCCGAACGGACCCAGTAATCGCAATGACCAGCATATGCATAAGCTGATTGGTGTGACGAACAGTGTTGGAGTCTGTACTAGCAAACTCACTCAAGAATCAGATCTGGGATCAACTCAGATGAAGTTTCTTTGGATATTTCTCCAACTGAACTGCTGATCTTGGAACCCCAACCATCAAGAGACTGTCAGCCAGTGGACTCTGAATAGGTTTCATTACGGTTGGGACGGAGAGATTGGCAGCAATCCAGAACTGATGAACTATCAAAACTGTATGAGCAGGACCCTTGGAGCGCGCCTCATGTTGGGGATGGGGGATGGGTGGGAGGTAGGGTGGGGCTTTCCCCTTTGTTACTCCCCTAACCCTACATACAGGGCAAAATGATTATATTAGTGTGGAAACAATGATATTACCCACTTTCAAAAAAAAAAAAAACAATTAAACTGCAAAAATGAAGTTTACTTTAAAAATTAAAAAATAAATAAATAAATAAATAAATATATCCTGACAATAAAAAAAAAGAAAAAGAAAAAGAAAAATCTATCACAGAAGGAGGAGAAAAGTAGAGGGTAAACTGGCTCTAACTATAAGTTAATGATGAAAGTAGTTAGATTTAAACATTTAAGGGAAAATCACAGCAATTTCTTTCAGATTAGCAGATACTAGAAAACTAAAATAACTGACTTCTGTTAATAGTTGAAGAGCACATGTATCAGAAGATTCAAAAAGTTCATAAAAATTCTTATTGGGTTTTTAAATTCTGCACCAAAATTAGCACATTTTAGCTTCATTTTCCTCAAACGACTTGAAGCTCTTTCCAATGGAGCGTGTTTATCTACAAACTTTGAAATAGAAAACTGAGACATAGAAGAATTATGACTTGTTCAAGAAAAGTAACAGAAAACTTAATCACATGTTAGAAAAATGAATTCCAGCACACAGAAAACAAACAAAATTAATTTCTAACATCATTTTGAAATAATGCAATGCATACCAGTTAAAGCAGAAATTCAAAATCAGAAAATGATTTTACTATAATAAATACATTTCTATGACTGAAGTGCTGCTCAAAGTTCTTAAAGCAAAAAAACATGATTGAGTACTGCTATGAAATGCACCCACTCATCAAACCTGAGGGAAAATACATGAAAAGCAACCATTTTTAGGTACCAAAATGCTGTAACACCTCAAAGAAGGGGAATTCTTCCATTGACCCTGAGATTCATCTTGGCTTTGGAGTAGCAACTGTCAGTGATCACAGAAAACCCTGCCGATGGGAGGAGCACTTCAGTGGGCAAAAGGCACAGGAGTCTAGATTTAAAAAGGCTGAAATTAGTGGGACAAGAGCCTTCTGAAAGTCGTTTCACAAATATTTGTGTGTGATTTTGCCCAAATGCTCAGTGGCTCCTCCAGAAGGCAGGACTACGAGGCAGTCCAACATTTCCCGTATGTTGATGTGAGCTCCATGTGGATGCAGGAGATCACACGATTGTGGTGTTGGCTATCCAAGCTGGACAGCCCTCTCTGAAAACCTGGCCTTTTGGGGACCCTCCAAAAGCCACTCTTTAAAAGTGAGGCTACAGTATAGGAATTTACACACTGCTTAGCATGCCACTTTGGAAGCCATTGTCTTCTGTTGGCGTGTCTCGATTAAGTCCCCGTTCCCTCTCCAAGTCCAACTCCCTGCTAATGCACGCGCTGGAAGGCAGCATATATGAGAAGAGTTCCCAGCTCTGGCTGCTGCGCGTCTCTGAGTGAACAGGCAGATAAGAGACCTCTTTCTGTGTCTCTGCCTCTTAAGAAAATGCAATCAATGTATATTTTAAAAGTAGAGCTAATGTGAGACTAAAAAGAAAAATGTGGACCAAAAATAGAACATTTCATACTCAAATCATACCAATGTTATATAATGGATTTCATGGCTGAGAAGTGAATTTGTGAGATCCTTGTGGGGAAAATCCAAGCATGCTACAAAGAAATGAATGTCAGCCAGGTTGTATGCCCTTATCTAGGTGCTTTCCATTCTGAAAACAGTGAAGGAAAGCGTTCTCTGTTGCAGCATTGTTGATTTCATGTGACTCATTATTGCTAAAGAGGTGCCAGAAGCACACTGTCATCTTCTCCCAGATTATGACAGTCAAAAATGCAAAATCTTCTTCTGTGTAGAGGAAGATAAAGTAAAAAAAAATGCCCTGTGGTTATAAACCACAGAATTGTAATAACAGGAGACAGAGGAAAAGTATAATCCAATAATACATATCAAGAAAGGCACAATAAAAAAAAAATGAAAGAACCCTAGGGATACATACAATTGGAAACATGTCACAGTCAAAATCTGTTGGTTTATGAGCATTGACCCCATTCTCATAACAGGGAGGAAATCTAAACAACTGTGGGATATATGGTCACCAAAATTGTGAGAATCTAAATCAATAAACAAATAAAAACGGTGGGCTAGTGACTGAAAAGAAATGGAAAATCTGTAGAAATGTATCTTGTCTTAAAGGAAATTCAATAGTTATCTCATGTGTTGTATAAATCAAAGATGAATGTAAGTAAACCAGAAAATTCATTAAAAAAAGAAGAAATAAAGTCTATGAAAGGAAAAGGACAAAAGTAATGCATGTGGACATTCTCATCATTCCCAAGGAGATACTTACAGGTGCTTTCTCTAGTAATTACCCACAGAGGCGAAAGAGAAAATGCTATAGATACAAAGATCTGCTAAAAGATGTGAAAACTATGAGCATTAAAAACAATCCTAAGAACTCACCTACTCACTTTACTGCACACGTAAGCCCAGAGACAGGCCAGTCCAATCTCAACTCCAACATGGTGCAAGGGCAAGCACTTGGTCATCCTCCAAGGCATTCTCCGTCTGTTCGCAAGAAGCTAGGCTGAAAGTGGGGCATCCAGGACTTGAACCAGTGCCAGCACTGCAGCGGAGGCTTCACCTGCTAACACAGTAGCTTCACACAGTGCTGAATTCAAAAGCCAAACGTGAATCAGTGGGGAAATCAGCATTTCTCCAACAATGGTTCTTTTTCAAAAAGATAAGAGATGATAAAAATTTTTATTTAACCTTAAGGGAATTTGTATTAATAAAAGAGAATTTAGCCCTTTGTATTTATTTTTTTTTTAATTTCCAAAAATGTTGACACAGCAATCCCATCTTGGAAGCCTGCCCTAGAATCTTCATTATGTTAGGATTTGTATGTGACATGTTTACTGCAGCTGAATTACAAACTTGAAAAAAGAAGTTTATATATTTCAAAAGCAAACAACTAGCTAAAGTCATGGTGCATTTAAGCTATAATAGGCCAGAAATAACTATGGACTGTATGCAATCTATCAAAAGCTATATTTTCAGGTTACAAATTTATACTTAGTATGTCATTCTTGAAACACACAGGCACAAACACACAACAAATATAGATGCACATGCTAAACATGACCCCAAATCATACACCTGTTTTGTTTTGTTGTTTATTGGTATTATTTGTTTGTTTGCTAGCAGCTGGTGGGTGAGTACACTGAATTGTTTACATGTTTCACTTACAGTAAGAAGGTTTTATAGGTGTGATAAGAAAATTTTCATTTTTTTCTAAAAAAAAAAAAAACCACATGCCTATACTGATGATTTTCATAAGAAATGAGTGCTACTGTGAATTAAAAAAAAATAATAGGTTTAAGGGCTCGAAAAATCAAATGGAATCTAAAACAAACCAAAGCAGATATTTGACATAAATTTAGGCTGCTGTTTCAGAAGCCCACATCCCCCATCGGTCTGCCACCACTGAGTCCTGGCTCAGCTGAGTTCCAGATTCCAGATTCTTGGCTTGCAATGTTGATGCCTGAGCCATCCATGTGGATGACCAGAACTGAGTTCTAGCCTCCTGGCTTCAGTGTGGCTTAGCTCTGGATGTTAAGGGAATTAAGGGGAACAAGCCAGCAGATGGAGGATTTCTTCTCTCATCCTTTCCTTCTGTCTGCCTGAGACTCTATCTCTTTCCCCTCAAACAAATTGAAAATAGGCTAAACTATAAAAAACAAGAAATGCTACTTCCTGAGTACCCTGTGTGTTAGAGTTAATGTCCCACAAAATAAATGTGAGCTGGTTTTCCACTGTCATATTCTAGACTGAGAAATGACAAAATGGGTTTTCTCTCTTTTTAATTGAGACATGCAAACATTTTCTTCAAAGCATCAGATTTTAACTATTATAAACTAGAGAGGCTACATGATCTCTATCCAGACTACTTGATTCTGCTGTTGTTGACCCAATGCAATCATAGACAATACATAAGCAATTGACAGCATAGGGTTGAATTCCAATTAAACCACCTACTGACACAGAAATGTAAATGCACTATAATTTTCACTTTGTCACACAATCTTATTCTTGATATTTTTTCACTAGTATAAAAATGTGGAAATCATGTGTAGTTCATGGACTGTGCCAAAATAGGCTTTGTGCCATAGTTTCCAACCCCAGTTCTGGATAGCAAAAATATATATGTGGAAATACACCTGCTGGAATCAGGGCCCATTACCTAAAACAAAGCCATTGGGACACTGGTGGGTTCAGTATGAAACTCCAATACTGGTGTTTATTACTCCTAAATGACCTGATAAACGCATCCTAAAAAAAAAATATTTTCTCCTGTTCTTTCCTGGTGAAATGCACTTGATTACTTTCCCAGCTCTAAGTCTCATTCTTTATGGAGGAAAATGGTAAAGTTCTAAGGTGGGGAAAAAAAAAAACACCCACATTAGGCCATGCAATCTCTCACTATGTGAAATTGTGAAAATGATTTTCTCCTAACAACCATACCCAGAAAATGGAACTTTTAATGGGCTAGATGAGATGATGAGAGTCCGCATTTAGATAATAGAGTCCAGAGACAAAGGCGCTGCTGACTGTAGGAAGGCAAGGTGCAGATCAGTAGGGGCTCCAGGACAGGAGGGAGAGACGAGCAGAAGGGAGGATGGGGGACAGAGGGCAAAGGGAGTTGAGGGTGGAAACCAGGGGCTTGGGGCAGCTAGCGGAGGTCAAACTAAACCACTGCAGCAATCGTCCTGAACATGTCCTGATTTTACCACTAAGATTAAAACAGCACTCAACAAAGCCCCTTATGTTTTTTTACAGATTGATCATTTCTATTAGTTACTTGTGATGTAGAGGGGTTTTTGTCTTTCGTATTATTATTTTCTGTGATGTGGTTTTGCACATATTCCCCTCTTTACGTTCATTTCCTCCCTGATCATTTTCCACCCCACCATCATTTTCTCCATATTATTACAATAGTATACAGTCCTTCAGCAAGACTTACAAGTCCAACATTCTGCCCTGTAAGTGTATCATGGCACTGCAGGTAATGGCATGATGGAAAACATAGTATCCAATTGTCAAGTTTATAGTTAACAGTTTCTTTTTTTAAAAATTTTTTATTACATTTCATTTTATGACACCATTTCATAGGTTCTGAGGTTCCCCCAACCCCTCCTTGTACCCTCTCCCCAAGATTAATTACTCCACCTTGTTGAAGTATTACAGTTCAAATCCAGTCATGCTGCTTTCATTGCAAGCATGTACCATGCATAGAGTCCAGTATCTTATTGTCCAGATAAATTCAACATTTTCTTGGGGAGACCATCTCTGGTCTAAAAGCAGAGCTGGCAGAATATTGTCCCAACCAATGAAAAGCCATAACATAACATCAACAATGTTTACAACATTATGGAGTTAATTGACATGGTATTGAGTGACCAATATGTTAAAAAAAAAAATGCAAGTTCTTAACCACATCCTGTGGCTTCATTGACATTTCCATTTTGGTTTATACACAACCGGCTGCTATGCACCTTAGGGTATTATTCAGCTATCTCGTGTCTATTTTCATTTTTTTATTTAGCAGTTTATAGTGTTGAAGCATAATTTTTACTGAACTTGGCAAATTTCACGAGAGTCTAAACTGGCTTATAACTCTAACAAGGCATATGTTAACAGTTGAGGTGCAGAGCAGTGTTAGGAGGGGTGTGCAGAGAAATCTTCAATACCCCAGTGAGGAGTAACTAATGTTCATGTCCTACCTAGTAACGTATATAAGAATCCCCGCTGACCTGTCGGTTCTAAGCTTTCCTTCTTGTTCTCTATTCTAATTTTTTTGTTTGTTTGTTTTTTGGGTGGGGGCGGGGTGCCTCCCAGAGCAATCTTGATGGTCATTGCAGGAGAGGGTAGGGATCCAAAGTTGGAACTAAGTAAGGACCAGAGAAAGCTCCTCTCCCTACTCCTGAAAGGAGTTTACTGTTCTGTTTCTGCGGACCGCTCAGGGCTCCTGATAGTTGTTCCAATGACCTTGGATCATGCGAGGAAGAATTTGGGCTTCTTCCATCCCATCTGGGAGATCCAAACAGGAGTGGATGACCTCAGAGTTCTCTGCCTACGAGGGCACTCCAATTCCCTGTGGTCTCCTTGGCAGTTGGGATGTAGTCCTTGGTGCCCACACTGATAGTCCTTGGTGAGGATCTAGGAGTCTTCAGGGTTGGAATACAAGACTCCTCCTGTCCACCTGCTCCACTCTGGGATCCCTCCTACTCTGTGCATAAGACCTCCTGTTACAAGGCTGTCGGGATCACTCTTGGATCCCACTGTATGTCATTATAGTTATTGCTAATGTCTAAAGCTGAATCAAGTCTGTTGTCAATAAGTTACCAGTTATGTTCCTGATAGGTTATACTTCCTGTCTTCCTCAGACATTCTAAGGAGATGGAAGATTTCTCTGCTCTCCCTATTTAACAGTTTCATCAGGAAGGAATGAGACAAGAAAAGTGTGAATCATTTACATTGTTCTTGAGACTTCTAGCTAAGACCTATTTGGATGACGTTAAGGTAAAAGACAAAACAATTGCCTTGGCTGATGAGAGTGAGGTTTAGGAAAACACACATGCCACAAAAGTATGAGTTTCATGAGGCAAGGATGTTAACAGCACAGTTGAGTGGGAGAAATGTTCTATTTCAGGTAAATTTGGTAAAGAATGTGCTAAGGTTAATGAAGGATGCTCATAGCTGCAGTGTTATTGCAGGTCCTGGACATTTCCCATCTTAATATGAGACCCGAGACGACATGTCACCACTTCAAAAAGTTTGTTTAAAAATGGAACTCAACAATAAATGATGGTGCAGAAAAATTTGAAATGTACGCATGTAAAAAATCTCTCAAATGCATTTTATAAGAGAAAAGTGTACAGGGATTTCACATTTTTCACCAAAATAAGCTTGTGCTGGTTTTCTTTGCCTGCATGTCCACGTGCATGTCTCTGTGATATCTCAGGTATAATCCTAAAAGCATATATTGAAAATATCAATTTAGTTATAACATTTTTGCTACAAAATTTGTCATAGAACAATAAACCATTAACCACATCCAAACTAAGAACAAACAAAATGCATATTTATTTATTTATTTATATACAAGTAGTAGATTTACCTTCCTGTGGCATTTATATATACATTCTCAAAAGCAAAAAAAAAAAAAATGTTAACTTCCCTGAAATTTGCAATACTCTAGATAACTCACAAGGTACTTCCTCCTTTTCCTTTTTTAGTGGATGCAAATAAATATCTATTGAGCAAATCTTAAAAATAGCCAGGCAACTCTTGCTTAATTCCTGGGCTCCCCATGGGAGTAAAGGGACCTAATCACGCAACGATGGTGGTTAAGGAGTTGCTTGTATAGCACCTGTTATGGTTCCTGGTTTGTAGAGATTTTCACGCCCTTCCTCAATTGCTCAACATCATCGCATTCCTTATAATGGGGAAGTTTTTTGGGGGGCTTTGCACAAATGACAGTTGATTCCTGGTTCAGGATGGAATTCCCCCTAAAATGAGGTAACTAAATCAAGGATTATCAATACTTTTGAAAAGAATACTTACAAATTCATCTCCTCTGGTATAATGTTTTATTTTGCAATTTTAGCTGCTGAGATTGGTAATTGCTAATGTATTGATTGAATATTTTAATCTTATTTTATACTGAAGACATTTGCTCATGATTTTACTGAGTCATCTATCTTCTTTAAATTTTCTTCTAATAATTCTTAATAGAGATTAAGTCTACCCCCAACATTTTAAGCATCTTTTATTCAATATCTTAATGAGTTTGCCAAGATATACTAGACCCACCCTGAGGGAGCAAATAACCTCTCCCAGTGTATTCACACATAAATAGAAATGTGCTGGGGATCTACTTACTGGGACTCGGATGTTCATAGTAACTGATACTCTGGTTAGCTGGAATATTATTCCTTGCCAGGACAGGGAAAGCACAGCAAACTATAAAACCCCATACCAGAAGGCATTCCATTCATATCTTCCTGATAATATTGCTCAAAACTAGACAACTGTTCATGCCTAATCAAGCCTATCTGTAAGAAGACCAGGAACAGGCAATTTCTGCCAGCTCTGGACAGCTTTGCTCAGTGATACCACACATTGACTTTCCTTCTTCTAATGTTTGAGGGCGTTCCAGCTGTGACTTATAAGAGATGATGTTTTCAAGTTCTCATAATCATCAATATATTATGATCATTAACGTAAGTTTGTTTAGAATAAGTTTGTGGAGGGGAAAAAAATGCCCAAGTTTAAATTATTGTTTGAGATTCCAGTATCTCTTCTTTTTGTTTTCATTCATTGTAAATTGATGTTGGAATTGCTTAGAAAGATGTAGATTGTTTCTGAATCCAATTCAACATTGTCACTTGAACTATTTTAAATTGATTTTCTAACTGCAGAATTCATAACTACTAAGAACAGTACCCTGAAGCTACTAGCCTCAGAATAGTGGTACAGCCAAACAGAATAATCATCTGATCTATGTGAGCACAGTGCTACAGGCTTCAGCTCTGCTGTGTACACTAGGAGTCTCAGCCTACCTGTCTCAGCCTACCTGTGACTGGGAGTTTGCCCTTGCAAGTGTACCCATCTGCTATAGGCACACTGAACTCTTGACCTTGATGGAAAACAAAATCTTCTGCAGATGGATGCTCAAAAAATCATTAAGGTGGCTGACTGCTAATCAGAGTGTAGCAACAAGGCTATTAGGACCAGATGCTGTTCATTTTGCAAGACTGCCAAAATGTTGAGCATATCACAGCCCTGCTGTGCTCTGGAGGTGCATGGCAGAGGAAACTAGCAGTTAAAATATGCCTAGCTCAGCTCCATATTGCTGGACTTGTGGACTTTTTTCACAATGTTTTGAACAATAGTGAACCAGAACCAAGTAAAGCACTATAAAGACATGTATTCAGTATAATATATATGAGGAAACCTAATTACAGAAAAATCAAAGGTCATTTCCCTGGTAATACAAATCCAGTGGCAGTGAAGATTTGAATGTGGCTCCACAGTTGGAGTCCCCAATCAACACACTCTATGATGCTCCTTGATTTGCTCAAGGTGAAGGAAAATGCACAACTTAAAACAAAAGCTGGGCTGCATCAAGATTAGTGGTTACTAATGTGTGACCCACTGATCCATGTATCATTAACATCTGTACACTTTTATTAAAGAAAGTAAAAATCTTTGCAACTCAGATGGGTCTTGCTCTCAATGGAATAAACTCATAAACTGAGGAAAACTGCTTTGCCCATGAGTTTGGTGTGTATTATTTGGTTAAAATTGTGATGAGCATAATTGCAGTATGTGTCCAAATTTTCAGTATTATCCCATGATGATAATAACAGTAAAATTCAGTCAGGGAGTTGTTTGCAAGGTGAAAAAACAGCAGCAATTTAGTCCCTGGCCTTGATGACAGATTAAATCAGATTTCTGTCTCCTGACACAGAGTGCTTAATTACACCCTTTATTGACCAACTAGAGGTGTCACAGCCTAAGTCTTTCTCAGATGATGGCCTTGGTATATATTCAAGATTTTGATCTTTGTTAATTGTACGTTGGGGACAGTGTTGTGGACAGCAGGTTAAATCACTAACTATTGCAACAGAATCATGTGAGTGCCAGTTCACATCGTGGCTGCTCCAACTCTGACCCAATTCCCTGTTGCTGTTCCTGGGAAAGCAATGGAAGTTGGTCCAAGGGCTTGGACCCATGCTGTACACAGGGGCCATATAGATGGTGGAGCTTCAGGATCCTAGCTGGTGCAACTACGTGGGAAATGAACTGACAGATGGAAAAATCACACATAACTGGGTCTGAAACATTTCTGTACTACAAACATGTCTAGTGATCGGAGTTCAGGTTGTTTCCAGCTTGGATCTGATACAAAATAAACTGTTACATATTGAAAAAAAGGATTTTACAAACTTGTTTTATACATGTTTTTAAATGGAAACATGGACCCATTTCTCCTAAATGTTTAAATATGTATAATATAGAATGCATCATATACGCATATATACCTGTATATTCATATCATATAGTATATATGTACATACCAATATACATATAGATACACAATATAGGCATATTTTATACAATATGTATCATAAATAGTGATATGCAAAATTCTAGGTGCTGTAATATGTACATATGTAGTGCTAACAGCTATCACAATTTGTTTCCAAAGCCATATCCCAATTTGTTCTAGGTACTCCATCCTTTTGCAAAGGTTTTGTGTTGTTGGTCTTTTCAGTTTGAGCCAACCCAATAACTGTTGAACAGGATCACTTTTTATCGGTTTTGTTTTTCACAAAACTTGAAACCTTATTCCTCTGACCTCTGTATCATCTAGCAAAAGAATCACAATGCCACTAATATCGCTAAAATAATGATTAGAAATAGATGATCAGTCAACTGCCTGACCAAGCTACTATCACACCACAAGAATATTTTTATACAAATGTATGTGTTTGAGAAGGAATTCCCTGTTGTTGATTAACTTTCCAAATATACAGAGTGGCCGACCTGAGAGCTGGGAACTCAATCCAGGCCTCCCACACCGATAGCCCAGCTCTGTAATCCATCATCTGCCACCTCCCTGTGTCCTCCTCACAAGGAAGCTGGGATTGGAAACAGGGCCAGGACTTCAACCCGTCCATCCCAGTATGTGATGAAGGTGTCTTCACTACCATCTTAATTACTAGCGCAAACACACATCCCCAAGAATCTTGCTCAATAATTGCTTATTTTCTTCCCTTAGCTTTGTTTTCAAAATCTATGATTCACAAAATTGTTACATTTTAATGGATTAATTGATGAACTTATATTAATAAACCCCCTGCTATTTAACTTTGGTTGATGGATGCAAAACTTTACGAAATCTGTGCACATTTCTTTCATCGTACACATTTCCTATGAATTTTTGAAGACCCTTAATTTGATTAGAACAAAATGTGGTTTATCATGCTGCTAATTCTCTCTGCTTAATTATGTTTACTTAGGATACTTATATCTGAATCCACATACATGCTTAGTTTGTTCATAGTTTGATGTGCTGTTTTGGGGGACATTAATGTATCAAGACTATTTCTGTTTTACAAAAGAAATTATAAGCTCATCTGTTTCTTTTTTCTGAAACTGGCCAAATATCATAAAGTGGTAGAATTTTATTTGCTATTATTTGTCCTGAAACTATTTTTGGAAGGTGGCTGATGGAAATACCGATTTTGGCCTGCACTCAGTGTTTCTTTTGCTGGGAAGCCATAGATCTCACTGGCTCGATGCAAGGACGCTGGTGTCAGACACTCAAGCCGGAGCCAGAATGTTGTCCCGTGCCTTCAGCCAGGCGATGATCCTACGGCACTGCATTTCCCACCCCTGGAATGCAAGAAAGGTGAAGAAGAATAATAATAATAATCCCTCAGAAACTTGTGAATGTGAGAAGAATAAAATCTAGTTAAAGCTCTCAGAAGTTCCAGGCGTGGAAGAAGCAGCATTCGGTATCATTGCTTCATCTCTTATGGAGGCAATTTGAGCAATTTATATTCCTGCAGCAAAACATATTTCAGTAAATTACATTCCCCCATTATTTTTAATAGCTGAATGGAAGATTTGGTTCTTTCTTGATTGGTTTTGCTAACAGTTTTAACACTTCGCAGTCTGTATTCTTTTCCCTTTCGAATAGCCCAATGGGTTTCATTCATTGCTTCTAATAATTGTCAATTCCTAATCCATCATTTTCTGTCTTGTCTTCACTCATATTTATTCCTTCCCTCTGTTTATTCTAATTTCTCTAAGTTCTTGCCTTAGGTCTTTAATATTTTATTTTGGTTTTCTCTTTTTTTATCTGCATAGTTGTGCTATTCCATCTATGTCAATGGTTTTAAAACACACTTTTATCACTGTAGTGACCCATCCTATTATTCAGATCATTTATAATTTCATCAGTTTCACATCTTGTTCATTTGATCTGTAATGACTGGAATACAGTAAACTAAGGATCATAATCAATGCAATTTTCTTCTGTTTTTCTTGTACTTCGTCAGTTCTCAGTTAATTTTATTTTATTTAAAAAAAATTATTTGTACTTGAAAGGCAGAGTTAGAGAGACTGGAAGAGATAAGGAGAGAGAGAGAGAGAAGAGAGAGAGAGAATTAGAGAGAGAAGAGAGCGAGAGAAACCCTCCATCTGCTGGTTCACTCAAATGGCTGCAATACCTAAAGGTGGACCAATCTGAAGCCAGGAGCTTCTTCCATGTGAGCCCATGTACTTGGACCCTCTTCCACTGCTTTTCCAAGTGCATTTGTGGGGGACTGGATTAGAAACTTGGCCACCAGAATTTGAACCATTCCTCACATGGGATGCAGGCACCACAAGTGGAAGTTTAGCCTACTAGGCCTCAGTACCAGCCCTAATCTAATCTGTTTTTTTCTGATTTCACTCTATTCTGACATTAACATACATTAACATCGTGCCTCCTTTATTTTTCAAATGACATAAATAGATGAAATAATACAAGAATGTCAGTTTGTAAAAAAGGATACAAAAAACCCGATGTATTTGTATGTTCGTTTGTGCGCATTTGAGGTTTTTAAAAAATCACATAGAAAGACTAGATTTCATGCATTGTGTATGTATCATCTTAAGAATGCATCAACACTGCTCAGCATCCTCACCTCATCCACCTCCCACTTCCTTTCTTACATTCCGTTTACCTTTTGGTTGACATACTTTGATTTCAGCTTATAATTACATGCTCCATTAAATCAGTATTAATTAAAAAGACTACTGTCAGTTAGGAGTACAGACAGGAATTATAAATAAATGCCAAATCTTAAAATGCCAACTTCACTCATATATATTATTTTTGTGTTGCTTATATTACTACAATTCAGTGAAAACATGATATTGTTTATTTTTCAGGTGGCTTATTTTATCAAGCACTTAGTGTTCTGGTAACTGACCATTTACCACCATGCCATGCACGTGGATCTCACTCAGCAGTCTTTTTCTTTTTTTTTTTTCATCTTTTTATTGGTGTTTTTCAATGATGAGACATTCTTAATCTTAACTTACAGAAAATTTTCAGACATATTATTTGTGACTTGCATGTCATGAGTCTTTTAAACAGGCTGCTCAGTATTTGATAATACAGATTGAGGCTGCATCTTTTTCCAGGTGTTTATACTTTTTAAAGTAATGTCTTAAAGTACCTGAAATTGATTTGCATATGTGATATGAGGAAGATATCCAATTCCAATTTTCCCTACTTTCTTCCCATTTTCAAACCACTGCCTATTCAATTTTTTTCTGTTTTGCAATTCTCTGCCCCATATCAATTTTGTCTACATCAATTTTATGACTTAACTTTCCTAGTACAATGTAATCTTCCCTAACTGCCTTATCCTCACACAAGTTTGATAATCAGTAGGGCAGTTCTTACCAAGGTTTGAAACACTTTGGAAAGATCCAGAAACAAATAAATTCTTGAAAACTTGGCTTAGTTATATTCAACTGACAAATCAAATTTAAGAGAATCAGCTTTATTATCACCTCGTGGCAGACCCTCAACCTTCTCAAGTCTTAAAAGACTTTTGTAGAGCCTTAGATGTAACATTTTACACACTTTTCTAGACAAATCTTTAAATCTGCCCAGTTCATATGTTAGTTGGCTTTTGATGATTTTTCCTTTAGTTCCTATTCACATTGAGCTACACATTAATATATTTATACATTGTAATACAGTCACTTTAGTCTAGTAAATTAACATATGTATCACTCAGAAAGTATCTGTGTGTTGAAAAACATTCAAAACTAACCTCTTTGGCAATTTTATTTCTACAATACAATACTGAAATACAATTATTTAGTTACGTAAACCTCCCAGAATTCATTCTGCTTACCCCAGACGTTGTAGCCTCCTCATCATCACGCTCCCATTTTCCCTTCAACCCCAGATTTTGGTCATTTCCATCCTACTCTCTGAGTTGAACATTCTTTTTAATTCTATTAATAGACGAGAAAATGAAACACACATTATTCTGAGTTTCAATATTTCATTTAGCATAATGTCTCCCAAGGTCATCCACATTGTTGCACATGACAGGATTGCCCTCTTCTTTAAGACTAAGCAGAATGCCATTGTGAAAAAAGAAATTCTACCTATCTATTCTTTTTTCAATGAACATTCAAGTTTTCTCTGTTATGTGATGATTGTGGAAAACGTGGAAATGAACATGAGAGTCCAAAACATAATTGACACACACTTCTAATCTTAACACGTATGCAGGTAGATTGATACATGGAAAGAGTACCTACGTGTGTGTTACTGAATTATAGGTCACTCCCTTTTGATTTCGAGGAGCTATCACATCACTTTCCATAATGACTAAACCAACATATATTTTGCCTACAATATACAATGGTTTCCTTTGCTCCACTTGCTGATCGGTGCCTGATCATCCGTCTTTCTAGCACAGTCATTCCATTAAGTATAAGGTAACATCACATTGTGATTTTAACTTATATTTCCCTGATCATTGATGGAGGTTAGAAGATTTCATGACCACTTACCTACTTGAATGTCCTCTTCCAGGTCCCTGGTCCACATTTTATTCAGGTTATTTGTTACTGCTTTCTATTTGTATAAGCTTCTCACTAATTTACATACTTATCCTTAGTCAGTCCTTTATCAAATATATACTTTGAAAACATTTTATCCCATTTAGCAGATTGCCTTTTCACTCTGATGATTATTTCCCTTGCTAATCAGAAGCTTGGATGTAATCCCGTTTGTCTCCTTTTGTTATTGCCGCCTATGTGTGTGGTCTCATGACCAAAACACTCATTATTCAGATAAATGTCGAAAGACATTTTTGCCTGTATTTCTTCTATTCAAGTTTTATCTAAGTATTAAATTCAGCGTGAGCTGATTATTCTGTATTGTGATGAAAGGGTCCGATGTCGATATTCTAGATATCCACCTTTCCCAACGCCCTTGAGCAGGCTGCCATTTCTCCACTGCGTTCTCAGCAGCCTTAGCACGGGTCAGCTGCCCACAAGTGCACGCATGGATACGTGTGATTTCTACTCTATTCCCTGCAATTACAAGCCCTTTTCTGCCCTTACTATTCTGTTTTAATTATTGTCAGTTTTTTCAATATATTTTGAGGTGGCAGGGTGCAAAGTCTCAAGCTTTCTTATTTTTATTGGAAAGGCGGATATACAGAGAGGAGAGACAGAAAGGAAGATCTTCCGTCCGATGATTCACTCCCCAAGTGAGCAGCAACGGCCGATGCTATGCCGATCCGAAGCCAGGAGCCTCTTCCGGGTCTCCCACGCGGGTGCAGGGTCCCAAAGCTTTGGGCCGTCCTCGACTGCTTTCCCAGGCCACAGGCAGGGAGCTGGAAGGGAAGCGGGGCTGCCGGGATTAGAACCAGCGCCCATATGGGATCCCGGGCGTGCTAGGTGAGGACCTTAACCACTGCGCCACCGTGTCAGGCCCTGCTTTCTTGTTTTTCAAAGATGTTGTTAAATGACCTTATAATTTATGCTTTCCAATTTTATTTTTGATGAATAATAACGCAATAACTATTTTGTTTCTAGCAATTTAATTCACTTCTGTTGATGAAATCTAATTTTCTTCTGGTGTTTTCTTCTTTAGAATTACAGTGAGAAAGGGAGAAACAGAGAAAGAGATCTGGTTCACCCCGCAAATGCTGCCACAGTCAGGGCTGGACCATTCTGAAACTGGGAACAAGGGCTTCTTCCAGGACCCCACGTGGGTGCAGGGCCCAAGGAATTAATCTAGCCTCTGCATCTTTTCAGGATTGTAAAATGGGAACTGGATCAAAAGCTAGGACAGCCGGGATGTGAACCGGTGCCTGTATGACATGCTGCTGACACAAACATGTCACCTTGCTCTACCACCATGCCAACCACTCTTCTAGTAGTTTTGAGTAGATTGTTTGGGTTTTATGCACATCTAATAGAAGAACTACAAATAATAGCATTTTGCCTTGTCTTATTAATATAATATTCATATCTTTTATTTTCATTTATTCTCATAGTAATGGTAATCTTGTCTTATTCACAAAATGAAACAGTAATTTTTAACATTAGATTTCATAATGTGCGCTTTTGGCTTAAGCTAATTGACTTTCTATTTTTCATTTGGATGGATTTTCTTTTTTAAAGATTTATTTCTTTTTTATTGGAAAGGCAGATATACAGAGAGGTAGAGAGACAGAGAATAAAGTCTTCCGTTCAAAGGTTCACTCCCCAATGGCTGCAATGGCCAGTGCTGTGCTAATTCAAAGCCAGGAGCAAGAAACTTCCTCCAGGTCTCCCACGTGAGTGCAGGGTCCCAAAGTCCTGGGCTGTCCTCGACCTCCTCCTCCCCCAGGCCACAAGCAAGGAGCTGGATGGGAAGCAGGATTGCTGGGATAGAAGCATTGCCCAAGTGGGATCCTGGTGCATTCAAGGCGAGGACTCCAGCCACTATGATATTGCACCAGGCCCTGGATGAAGTTTTTTTAAGATTGAATATTAAACTCTATCATTTTTTTTCCTAAATTTATATATATGTCTCTCTCTCTCTCTCTCTCTCTCTCTCTCTGTATGAGCATATCTTTTTTCTGATACTATATTAATGTGATGGAAGACATTTTTAAACATGTATACATTTTTGGCATAAAATAAACAGATTCATGGTGAATTAAAATTTTGAAATCATAGAAATTATTTATTATCATTTGCTTAGAAAAATTTTCACTATTCCATAAGCCTGAATCTGTCTGCTATGGACATCAAGTTTCCCCCGAATTCAAAGGTTGAGGGAGGTCTGCTCGCTCTTTTTCTAGGAGTTGGGATAGTGTCGTAAGCTTACAATCACCTCAATTATTTTTGAAGTAAGTCTATAAATGATCTAACTCAGTTGTTTATAGAAGAAGAAATATTATACTTATAGAGTAATAAATGGCTGCTTTCAGATCTTATTTCTTTTTAATCAATTATATAAACTATTTTTTCCATTCAATCCTCTCATTCTAGTTCATTTTGCAATAGCTTTTCGCTAAAATGCAGCATGTCTTCTACTTATTCAAAAAAATTAACTTTCAAGAGAATTACCTTTACCTTCTTGTCTTAACATTTTCTAGTTATAAAAGAGTATATTGATTATCTTGACCTACATTTGTACCCAGATAATAGCAAATTATTGGAGCAAATCATAGGAACACTCTACAAGACACAGGCATAGATAAAGACTTCTCAAACAAGACATCGAAAGCGCAGGCAGGTAAAGCCAAAAAAATACACAATGTACAAAATATACATCATAAGATATATATAATATACAATAGACAAAATAAACAAATGAAAGTACATCAAAACAAGAATCTTTTGTACAACAATAACGGACATGGTCCACTAAGTGAAGAGGCACACTACACAGCAGATAGGAAACTAATGCCCAAGATCTACAAAGAGTTGCAGAGACTCAGCCACAGTAAAACAAACAACCTGTTGAGAAATCGGTGAAGGACAATAACACATATTTTTTTTTTCAAAATAAGAACAAGAGAAATTCAAATGGCCAATAGACACATGAAAAAGAAAGCTCAGGCTCCCTAATTCCTAGGTAAATGCAAATAAAAAACATATTGAAGTTCCACCTAACTCCAATGAGAACGTCCCCCCTACAGAAATTTACAAATAACATCTGCTGGCATGGACATAGGGGAAAAGGTACCTTACTCTGCTAATTAATCAAACCACTCAGCTATCTTTCCCCTGGACATATATTCAAATTAAATGAACTTGCAAACCCTATGTTTATGGCAGCACAATTCAGAATAGTGAATATATGGAAACCAACCAGTTGTCTATCAATACATGAATTAATAAAGAGGCTGTGGTACATCGAATCCATTACTACTCAGCCACATACAAATCCATGTACATTTAACACACCCGTGGTTAACTATGAGTGAACTAAAAACATTTTAAATCATAAATTATATTCATGAACATTTTGCTTAGAAATTCTGTCCATAACTGGTGAAAATCATGCTTTGTGAAGTAAGCCAGTCCCAAAAGCAAAAACAGCAGGGGTTCTCTCTGATGTAAGATAGCTTTTATGTAAAGTGTAAAATAAATAGATATAAATAAGCAAATATATACATGTATTCTCATAGATGACTTGACTTGTATGACAAAGACCAGCATACCAGGAAGTTAAGATACATTGCTATAAGCGTCTCTGCTCCTGAATAAAAGTAGGACTCCCAATGAAATATTTAAATATCCTTTTACATTATGATACTAGATTTTCTACCTTTGCCTATCATGCCATGATACATTTAAATAGCAGAAAGTTAAATTTACAATGGTTACTAAGGGACTACACTACTGCAGTTATTCAGGGGGAAATGGCAGGAGGAGAAAATAAAGAAAGAGTAAGGGAAGATGCAGGAAAGAACCCCTATACTGACAAAACCGTAGCATGAAAAACAATAATGAAACTGTTATTGATTCTCTATTGGGTCAGACATTCGAGTAGCAGCTGAGACGTGCACGTCTCTAATTGGAACATCTGGATTTGATACAAAATCAAGTTCTTAGCTCTGATTTTCTGCCAATCCAAATCCTGGGTTGCAACAGTGATAGCTCAAACATTGGAGTTCTCGTTAACCAAGTGTGAGACTGGGAATATGATCCAAACATTCAGGTTTTGTGGAGACCAACCTTGACATTGAGGCATCAGCCAGCAGACAGGATCTCCTGTCGTACTGTCTTTCTGTGTGTTTTTCTGCTCCTCAAGTATAACTAAATAAATAAATAAATCTTTCCAGTCCCTTTGTTTATTTAATCTTTGTCATATCCTGTTTATTTTTTAAAACATTCTCATCCATACTGCACTATGCCCCTTCAGTGGCAGTTATTGTAATTACCAGGACAGCTACTTATAAAATTACAGCCCTTGTGATTTCTATAAATTCAGTATTTTTAGGTTTCCAAACCCTAAGAAAATTGTACTTATTTCCTGTGACAGACATAACGGAATTAAGACTAGCCATGTCTCCTGAAAAAAATACACTGAGGTGAAAGAGTAGTACAATTTCACTGCAATTTCAAACATTGTCCTTACCCTTTGGCAGTGGTTTTTCTGTTTCATTTGGTTTGGTTTTTTATTCTGACAGTCTTCTTCCTTTGTTTTCTTGTGAGGTCATAGCATCCTGGAAAGGCTTTCCCTGCACATTAAAAGCTTTATTCTATGGTTACATACAGCCTGGGTCCTTCATTCATTTCTAGCATTAATAATTTGGCAGAAAATGCCCCAAATGACATGTGTTATTCAAGTCAGGGGAAAGGTGAAACATTTAAGAAAATTCATGTGCAGGTTCCCATCATATGACTTCAGCTAGAAGCCTTTAATACTGCCTAATCCAGCTATGGTTTTCACTCTGAGCTTCAGTATTTACATGTGGAGCTCAGCTCATCCCGCTGGTATTCTAACCAAACCCATAGCAAGCATGCCCAGGTGTCCTGCATCTTTGGGGCAGTGGGTAGACTATGCACCTTCTCAGCTCTTTTAGCATGGGGGCCACAGAATAATGTGTTTTATTATACCCTGTCATGCCAATCTGTTACAGGCTCAAATGTTTGTACAGTGTGCTGTTCTGAGTCAAAAATTCAGTTCATGAGCATTTGCCATCATCATTTCCAAAGGTTCAATTACTTGGACCAGATAGTGTCTCCGAAGACGTGAGGCTTGGAATATTCTAGCACTATCACTGTTACTCCAAAAGCTAATTCACATTCCACAGAATGAAATATTTATTCCCTAGGGGAGTGAAGACAGCTAAAGAGCATGTTTAAATCGCCAAGCCATTATCACTTCTGAATGCTTTTACTGCTTATTCCATTAGACAATTCAGTGACTCAAACCCAGGGTTTTTCTTTTTATCCCCGAGTGCAAAGTTCTACATTTGGTCTAAAATTGCAAATATACTGGAGTGCAGAAAATGGCATTCTGAAATTGGCTAAAGGGTTTTATTTAACGTGAGAGCTCCTAGAAACTTTCTGAACAGGCACCAAAAAATCATGTTTTATAACTATATTCTGTGTCAATACACATTATGACATATCAATACCTGATGTTCTTCCAGTTAAACTATTTCCCATTGATATGCTTCTACCATATATATATATGTATATATATATATATAAAGATTGTTAAGATTTTTTTCCTTTTTTTTTTTTGAAAGGTAGTGGAACAGCAAGACAGAAAGGACCATCTTCCATGTGTTGGTTCACTGTCAGATTCCTGCAGCAGCCAAGCTTAGGACGCAATGAAGTCAGAAGCCCAGGACTCCACCCAGGTTTGCCATCTGAGTGGTAGAGTCCTGAACACTTGAACCATTGCCTGCCGCCCCTTGGGATTTGCATTCACAGGAAGCTGGATCAGAGCAGTTCAACCAGGCACTCCAGTGTGAGATTTGGTTGTCTCTAGAAGTGACAACCATTGCACCAAATTCTTGTTCAACCCTTGTTGTTTTTGACTCTAGGAAAACAGGAAAACAAATCATTCTGGTTTCTTCCTTAATCACATATTCCACAACAAGACCACCCATACGTATATCCTAGACAGTACTGAGTAGGTATATTCATTTAAAATATATGATAAGCAGGTTAGTTTTTCAAAGTCAGACAGGATTTTGCCAGAAACATTTTCTTTTTATTTCCCATTCTCATAATTTAATGTTTGTCTTCTGAAAAGCCGTGGTTACTTGAAAAAATATGGGAGATTATGTATTCTAGTGGCATGGCATGATAGAGAAGGAAAGAGAGAAAGAGATTTTGTGACAACAGGGAAATAGGGCTCCAAGCATATCTGGCCGTTATTTAGGTCTTAACTGATCAGCAAAGGATAATCTAGGTGACCAAGAGCAACTGTGTTGATGGATGAAAATGTGTTGACAAGAATAGTAAGAAGCAAGACAAACAACCCAATGAGAACAACATAGAGTACAGAGAACATCCAGAGACCAGCTAGATGGCTCCGACAACTCAGCATATGAAAAGAAGACATCATTCTAATATTCTTTTTATGATATATTTTCATAGGCTCATGATTTCCCCTTTTCCCTCCCCATTCACTCTCTCTCCTACTGTTGCCCTATATTATTACAATAGTACAGACCTTCAGCAAATGTCAAGGTTCGTCATTCTGTTATTTAAATGTATCCTGACATTGCAGGTATAGAGAATGGTAGAAAATCCAACATACTATTTTAAAAATACATTTAACAATTGCATTGGGAGTCCATCTTTCATTTGGAAGTAGAGATATACTGCAATGTGTGTTCACTCTAGCCTGTATAATACAGTTCCTCTAAATGAATATATATACATTTAAGTTGATAGATAGATAGATAGATAAATTGATTTGTACTTTGCTTGAAGTTGCCGTATCAGAGAGAATCTAGGATATTTGTCCTTTGGGGATTGGCTGTTCCCAGCATTGAGTCCCATTGTTTGACATATCTCTGCTATATTGCAACCCTGAAACTTTCACAATGACAGTTAATTCAGCTCACAGAGTGTAGTAACATGACCCTGAACGTATTCCCAGCAGTTAATCAATTTTGGACAATTCACTCAATATGAATGCATAATGGTAATTATCTACTTGTAATCATTTCAACTATAATTTTAAGCAAAACAATAAACTAGGTTGAAAGAAAACAGAATCAGAATAAAATCATTCTGTGAAGAAGCAGAAATTTAGAATTTCAGTCCTGCTTCCAAATATTTTGTCCATCCACTCAGATGACTCTTCTTCGATATTATATTTCTAATATCTCCTGCCAATACACTGAATGCATTTCTCTCTGCTCTCTTCGATAGGAAAACAAAACAAACAGAAACTGTTTTGATCTCGTTGCCTTTTCTTTTTTCATCATTACACCATGAAATCATTATCCCAAGCCTTTAGTATCCCTAGGCTACTGAAACTAATCTTGGTTTTGGCTAACAATAACATTCACTTTGCCATATTAAGCATCCAAACCTTATAAAACACCTCAGGAATATTTGACTAAGCTGCTTACATGTTTCAAGTACCTTTTTGCTTAGATTTGGAGCTGCATTTTCTGATTTTCTTTTTTCTCACTCATCATGTCTTCTCAGTCTGCTTAATTGGGGTTTTATGTATCATTTGACTTATGAATATTGGCATATTCCATGGCTCCATGTTGTACCACATCTGTTCTCTAACTATAATCCAGCTGTAAGTGATTGCATTCAGTGCTGTATATTCATATCATCCCTTTAGTAGCAACATCGATTAAGACATCTCAGCTCCAACATTACTCTGGTTTCCATACTATATCTATCTATTCATTAACAATAACATCTCATAGCTAAGTTATATTTCTCCTTCTTAAAAATAGGTCTTGTTCAAGTTTCCTCATGTTTAAGTGGCATCACCATTATTTCAGCTACTCTGACTTTTTTTAGATAGAGCTACTATCAGGAAGTCAACAAAATCTAGTGTGTTTGACTTCCATTTCTTATTACCAAATAGAAATGCCTACTGATAAGTGAGCTGTGAGTCCAGTGTCCATCATCTTACATCCAGACAGGTGAAAACTTCTCAAACTTCTGTAGCCTTTCTACATCTGTGTTCTAACTGTCTCTTACAGTATGACCAGATTTACCAGCGAAGAGTTATTTCAAAACTACCCTTACTTCATTGTTGTGCTGATTATTTTTCTGGTCCCACTGACTGCAACAGTAACTGCATAGTCAGCTCATGACTGGGACTGGCAAAGCTGAGCCCCCATCCTAACCCACGCTACCCTGTCAAGTGCCCTGGGAACGCCAGGCTCTGAGCTCTTCCTATATCAGTACAGCAGAGTGTTTAGGTTTCTTACAAAGGGGGAAAAAGAAGGAAGCATGAGCTGACAAACTTCTTAAAAGCTGTGATGTCAGAAACTAGCACAGCATCTCTCTATCACAATTTACCCCATTAGGTGTCAGAGACAAACCCAGCTTCATTGTGTAAGAGAGGAATACACAAAAGAATAGATTCTGAAATATGTGATCTGTTGGGACCCATCTTCTGGGACTAGCTTCTACATTATCCAACATCAGATCATACCACCCTCTGCTTTCAACACTAAACGCTTTGCATGACACTCACACTGGGCTTCATACTCCTTAGCATGACCTACCAGATCCTATATGTTCTCTCTAATATTAATTAACACTATTGACATTCCAAACATCTAGGTGACAATAAACATAGCCATGTTATAGTTCATCTGCATATGTTGTTTCAGACAGGCTGAAAGAACTGCACCTATAATGCCTACAAGTACCAGCATCCCGCATAGGTGCCCATGCATGTCCCAGTTGTTTCACTTCTAATCTAGTTCCCTGCTTATGATCTAGGAAATATTTGAAGATGGCTCAAGTCCTTAGGCCTCTGAATGCTTGCAGAAGACCAAGGAGAACCTGCTGGCTTCAGGTTTGGCTCAGCTACAAGTATTACAGCCAACTAGGAAGTGAACTAGTAGATGAAAGATCTCTTTCTCTTGTCTATAATTTTTTTAATTTAAAAAGCCTTATTTCATCTTGCCTTTATACATCACTTTCAAATGCTGAACACTAAAGATCTAAGCAAAGTCTACATATACTTATTATAGCTTCAGAAGTGAAATAATCTAAGCCATCTTGTGCACAAATTCCTACCATCTTCCCTATGGAATCAAAGCCTCGAGGCATATGCAATGTATCTAGAGGTACTAAAGGGCTAGAAATAAACATATGTATACTTTCAAAGTGACACACCCAAGAATGTTTTACTCTGCAAATGGACTGACAGTTCATCCATTGGCAGGTAATTTCTTATCCACTTCATGGCAGTCAGGAGGAGACAGCTCTGATATTGATGTCAGGAAAAGTTGTGTCTCTGCAGAGGAAGTCTATTCCCTGGATCCTGAGAAACAGACAGCTGTTTACCTTCCTGTTTTGTAGCAAATATATGTTTCTTAGTTGCAAGCCTGATGCTTTTGTCTAGACTCCAGGGCCTGGATATATGGTCAAATATTTGCTACATGTTTGTGCAAGGGTGTTCTTGGACAAGATTAACATTTAAATGGGAAGATCTTGAGTAGATACATTATGCTCCATACTGCAGGCAGTCCTCATGTAATCAGGAGAATGTCTGAGTAGGTCAAATGATGCACCTATCCTGAGAGCGAGGTTTCTGCCAGCAGGCAACCTTCAGCTACACTGTTGCATTTCCCCCATCTCCAGGCTAGCCTTCAAAACGTGCATCATTCCCTTCCACTACATGGAGAGCCAGAGACACCTACCATATTAGAGATTTCCAGACAAGCACAACCAGCAGGGTATGTATACACATCTGTTTCCCTAGAAAGCCCTAAAACGGTGATGCACATTTTGTAATTCATCATCTTTTGCCTTTAATTGACTTTTCGTGTCTTGACGTCTCTGATTCCTCTTTTCTAGTTTCATTTTAGTTTGTCCTGGGAAACAGAAGAAGCAGCGCCTGACCGAGAGGGACTTAGCTGACACGCATTTGAGGCCTTGACGTTCCCTTCTGTGGCACCAATTCAGAGATCATTAACACCAGATAAAGAGGATCTGTGATATCTGTAGGTCAAGACAAAGACGATACTGCTTCTTCATCATGTCCAAATAGAAAATAGAAATAGTACTTTGTCAAAATACAGAATTTCCAGACATTTTTCAATCTGATTGGCACAAATGCCTGTTTTTAGCCTCAGTGTGGCTTTCCATCATTCTGGATGTGGTTTATTAAGAGATGAATACACACACACACACACCCCTTTTTGCCACTGTCTAATTCAGATCAAAGCCTGCCTCCTTATACCTATTCAAAAAAAATAAAGACCAACTCATGTTTAATGATTTTTTTTTCCTGAAACTTCCTTACTGAGATGATTCAGTTCCCCGTGGCATCTAGTTTTCCTTTTGAAAAAGAACAATGAGACCATTTTTATATTCCTAGTATATTTCTAGTGACCAGAGTGTATTGCTAACCTTAATTATAATTATATTATATATTATATAACGTAAGTATTATGTAATACATCATTTATTACTATTAATATCAATATTAGTTGATGTTAATATCAACATTATATATAATAAATATATATTATATAAATATAATAAAGCACATTTATATTTTATTATAAATATAATAATTATAGAATATATGCATTATGTTTCATCTGCAATGATTTCTGGACTAAATAAAGGTGACATTCAATATTTGGCCAACAGTGACATGTGATACCTAAATATCCCAGTAGCAGCTTTAAATTTTGAACAATTCCCATGGTTCATTGACTGATTCAAGTGTTTATTTCATTATCTTATGCACGTAGATCAATATCGCAAAAGCATTCGGTGCAGTACTGCCTTAAACCATAAATTAAACCTAAACAATTATGTGGTTTCCTTTTTTTTGGAAGAAAACTGCAGGTTTGAAGTCAGTTAGTGGCATTGTGAGTATTCTTTCATGTTAGAATGCTTTTCAGCTGTTCGTATAATCACCAAAAGAAAAATGAAAGATGTAAGTAATGACATAAGTAAAACATCACATGATAAAATAGTGTCGAACATGTCTCTAAGACATTGCTACACAGTTGTACCATACAGTTAACGCTGAGAGATGAGAATCTGATGTGCCACCCCAATGGAAGAGTTGTCAGGCTACAGCAAAAGGAAGGAACCTGGACAGAGAGCCTGAGAACAGAAGAGCAGACAGGAGATGGCTGCACATACAGAGCCTGCCGTGTGCAGATGGCGCCTTTGAGTGTTCAACACAGGGAACCATCAGGAGGCTGTGAAACGGACTGCTCAGATTACAGCAACAGTGCCCGGAACACACGCAGTGCTGGGGACAGCACACTGCAAGGGCCTTTGCATTCAGCTGGTTCTCCAATTCCATGTCCAAAACACCAAAGACAAACATGGACAGATTGGAAAAGGCAATGATGTTTCCTTCACTTGATGTCTCTTCTCAAAACTCAGCCTTTGCTTTCATTGATTTTTCTCCTTTCTTTTTGACATTCACTGATTTATTTGATGACCTTTTACTATGTCCTTTTTCTTGCTTACTTTGAATTAATTTACAATTTTTTCTAATATCTTAAGACAAAACCTGAAATCATTGAGACTCTTTTTTGAAATTGCAGTATTCATTCCTATAAATTTCCCTGAAATCTTCCGTTTAGATGCATCACACAAATTTTAACATGATATTTTGTGTCTTCTTCTTAAATCACTACAATTATACACTTTTGAATTCCTTTTTGTCAGGAATGATTTAAAAGATCTTAATAACAATAGGGTTGCTCCTTTCATCTCTGCTTTCAATTTTCATTTTAGCCGGAGAACACACCTCTATGACTTGAATCTTTTAAAAATGTATTGAGACGTATTTTATGTTTCAGAATTTGGGCTACCCCGTTCAATATTCTATGTGTAACCCCAAATTGTGCATTTTGAACTTGTTTATAGAATGTTTTATGTATGCCAATTAGTTAAAATGGATGAAAGTATACTTAAGTTTCCTACACTCATGGGTTTTCTGTTCCTTGTATCAATGTTGCAAGCAAGCATTATTGCATTTCAGCCTTTTGGTTAAAATCAAGTGAAAGAAAACACTGACATTCTGCTGTAACTGGGGATATATACCTTCTTCTAATTCTTTCAGATTTTCTGTTTTGTTTGAAATCTTTTAGGCACTATCCATAAATGAACAAATATTTAGGGGTGTATTGTCTTCCTAATAAGGTGGTGTGCTTATATCCCAAAATGGTTCTTTCTAGGATCAGTAATAACATTCTGAAATTTAATCTGTCTCATGCTAAGATGACCTGGTCCCTCTTGATAACGTTGAAATGCAGTGTTTTCCCACCAATTTGCATTTAGTGTAATTGTGTTATTTTTACATTTATACTTGAGTCTTGTGTTATAAACACTGGGTTATTTGACATCTTTCCTTAATTTTATTCATTCTTTCCCTTGTGTTTTCCACTTAGCACAGTTAGTATTACTACATTTATAGAATTGTAACTTTTTTGAGTGTTTAGTATTATTTGATCCAATATTTTTCTTCTCCATACTTTGGATATAGAAAGTTTTCTCTGTCTCCATGAGCCATGCTCTATCCATTCTGTGCCTTCTTGAGCTTATGGCCTATAATAATAGGGGTTACATATTTATATAATTATATAAAGCACCAGATGCTGTTCTGCCCTGTCAACTCAAACCATGCTGACCTCGATGGACTCCTTGTTCACACCTCAATTCAAAAGAGCAACAAAGTTCTGTCTGAGGCTTCTCAAACTGTGTGTCAGTCTCAGAAATTTGTTCAGGAACGAATTTGGATAACATTCAGATTTCTCTTGTACGTTTCCTGTGTCCCGCATGTTCCTGTGTCCTAAGTTGCCTCATGTCAATATCTGGAGCATCAAAATAGAGCTATTTTAGGTGTGGAATTAAAACTAGTCTCCATAATCAACTTCCAGAAATGCTACAGCTAATGTTTTACATTTTTAAAATTGCTGATCTCAGGTAAGAAGAGAAGCCATAGTTGACATAATAAACACAGATTTTCCCCTCATATGCACTTACATTTGCAAGAAATTGCATCATTAATAGGAGTTAGCATCTCCTTAATTTCTTTTTCACTCATACACATGGAGGTCAGTTATTACAGTAGATCAAAGAATTCGTGAAGAAGGAATAACAGAAATTCCTTTTGGTGAAAAAAATTCTTGAAATCCATGCATAGCTTTTTGATGATGTAGATTTTTCTATAAGCCCTTTGAAGACTTCTCTGTTTCTCTATCTGAAGGCATCTGAACTACTATGATCTATTAATTCTGCCATCAGCTACATCAAAAGGAGATCATTCCACCACACACAATTATTGGATAGCTCTCATTTTCTGTGGATATCTTCTTCCGGCTGGAGAACAATATACAGAAGCACTCCGGGACTAATACAGGGCAGCAGAGTCTATGAAATGTACTTGGTTTTGTTTCCCTTTTACTGCTTCTTTACGGGTTTCATATTGTACTTGGATTGAAGTTCATACAGTTTTTAATAAATGTAAACCCCAGGAGCTTATGAAACATGTTCTAAGCTCCACAGCTATAATTATTTTTTATTTTGTCCTTTACCACAGAATACTTGCACACACCGTATTTCCAATTTTCTACTCAACTTTTATCTATTTAGTAAATATTGAGTACGTACACCAGTCCACTGTGTGAAACACTAAGTGTATAATATATGAAATAAAAATCTGCTCTGTGGTCGTGAAGTATGTAATCTTCTGTGGAAATGAATAATACCAGTAAACAACTTAATAGGTATTTAAAGATCATGGGTGCTAAGTGTTGTGGAGAAAAATAACAACAGATTTTGCTAGAGACAAAAAATTAACATCAATGTTGACAGCAAAAGCAAGTATTATCTTCAGTATTAATATATAAAGTGATCTGGTGAATAATTTTAAAAAACGAACCACAGGTAACAAAAAAAGCAAGAGAAGAAATGTGTTTGTGCTGAGATGTTAAGACAAGAAGGAACTTGATGCATTTGGGAAGTGAAATGAAGCCAACTTGGCTGATGGGCAGTAGGGCAGAGGAAACTAGACGAATTTCAGGACAAACATCACATGGCCCAGGATCGCCTACACAACAGCCAGTGATGAAGATAAATCATCCCACACTATGATCTGCTTAGATTCCATGAAGATTACTTTACCTCCTTTGCATACAATATAGATAGAAGCGATGTTATCAGCTTAGGGACTGGCACAGTCCAGAACATAAAAGGACAACGAACAGTGGTGGTAGCAGCGGAAGGGAGTAGAGTACGTGGCTATTACTGTGGGGTGGGTGTATTCTTCATGAATACACATCAGACAAAGGAGGGAGATGATCCAAGTTTCTAGTTTGAACACTAAGTGAGCAAAGATGTCCTTGTCTAATACAGGAAAATATGGAGAGTTAGAGATTAAATCAGTTCAGTTTGGTACTCAGTGTGATTGGGATGCTTAGAAGTAATCAAAATGAGAACATTCACCAGCCAGCTGAACTGATATTTTGTAGAGGAGGGCTTGAAAATAAAAATACAGTCTTGATAGTTATTAGAATTTATATTATGTTTGAAAGCATGAAGTTGAACAAACTTAACTTATGGAGAAAATGCGATCCGAGAAATCTCCCTCAAACTGGCCTCTCTCCAAACGCCCAGACTCTAGATCTTTGGACAAAAAGGGGAAGCAGTGAAGTGGGAGAAACGGAAGAGGGCAATGTAATTGCACCCAGAACAACAGAGGAAAATATCTTAAGAGCCCAGGCTGGAGCAAAGAAATGGGTCACTCAGTCCTATAGCAGTAAAAGTCAATTACCGAACTTGTGAAAAGAAACTTTGGTGAAGAATTCAAAGAGATGGCAACATTAAATAGGGTGAAAAGAGACAGAAAGAAAACAAGTAGAGGCTGAATGACAGGTAACTTGAAGAAATTATTTTGAAGGCAATCAGTGAAGGGAAGGAGTTGATGAAGGGAAACACACAATCAAGGAAGAAATTGGTAATGGCAGATGAGGATATGAAGTGCTTTCACACCTGTGCTCAGAGTTTCCACTGAAGTAGGTCCTGAATATTTGCTAAGGTATCGATTTGGGATATATACATAAGCCGGTAAAAAAAATCAAAATAGTTGCCTTCCATCATTAAAAAGGTTGAGCCTCCGTGATTGTTCACAATTCTGAAAGACCGAAATTTTATGCCAAACAATGTAATAACAAAATGCAATATTAGCAACATGATTTTATAAAACAGGTATCTGAACAAAAATATTCTTTCTGTTTAACAGGAAGAAATGGTTGATGACACAGATTCTTACGAAATTAGTTATCAGGCATTGTACATCACTGACAATCCTCTGATTATATAAAAACAAGAACTTCCAGGTCAAAAACAGAGGGTTTGACCTCACATTTCACTTCAAAATGTGCCTTTTCCTAAATTTTTGCTAAAAGGGGCCAAATTTTCAGGTCATCTTCTGAAAATAAGAGAATCTGTTAGCTCTCCCACATATGCAGTCATAACAGGTGAGGGCAGGTAACAGGCCGGAAGGAGGAGGAGGGCGAGAGGCAGATGTTTGACCTGTCCCTGAGGAAGTCACACTGGGCTTGCGCACTGGGAGTACCCGGGCTAATGCCATGACTTCACTTCCTGTTACCAACAAGCACCCTTACAGACAGCATGCCATGGCTCACATGGATGGATCCCAGCATGCTCATTGGAAATGGAATTGATTTCTCTACTGATTTACTCTATGACTTCAGCACTATGCTGAACAAGAGTGATAGACTGGTCTTAGTCTGTATCTCAAAATCTTTGACTTTCCTTTTGTATTATATGTGGCCTTTAGGACTTTATTATGAGACATTTTCCTTCAGTAACTACACTGTTCAAAATTTTTATTGTGAAGAGTTGTTGGCTTACTTAATATCTTTTCCTCATGTATTAACATGATCATGATGTTTGCACTTCATTCTTCTCATGTGACATAACACTTTTGTCAATATATGCAAGGTCCATGATCTAGTATCCCTGGAATGAATCCCACCTGGTTATGGTCAATGATCTCTGTCATGTGACCCTAGATTTGATATGCTAGTGTTTTGCTGAAGAATTTTGCAGTTCTGTTTATCAAGAATGTTGACCATTAGCTTTTATTGTTGGTAATGATTGTGTCTGTTTCTAGTTTGGGTCTCAAAGTAATAATAATCGCATCAAACAAATCAGGAAGAATTGCCTCATCTTCTCTCACTCGAAATAACTTTAAAAGTTGAAGTTAACTCTTCTTCAGAAATTTGATAGAAATCATCAGGGAAGCCCTCCACTTTATGGTTTTCTTTGATGAAAATAAATATTATTATTGATTTAGCCCTACAACTTAGCTTTACCTCAATCTGGCTCCCTGTTGATGGCCTGGAAAAGCAGCAGAGGATGACCCGAGTGCTGGGGTCCCTACTCCCGGGTGGAAGACTCAGAACGTGCTCCTGGTTCTTTGCACCAGTTCAGTTCTGGCTATTGAGGTCATTTGGGGAGTGAACCAACAGAAGGATATTTCATATTCTCTCTTTCTCTCTCTCTCTTCTCTGTTCTCTTTGACTTAGCAAAATTCCCTTAAAACAAAATTATGAAATATTTATCAGAGACTCTGAAAATTTCCATTTCTAGAAGATTCATGTTGGTACTTATATAGCTCTTTTAAATGAGTTCATGGTTTCTTGAGAGCCCTGGACACATTTTGTCATATAACACTTTATGCACACTGAAAGACTAGTGATGGCAACCTGGCTCCCTCAGGGACTGTCCTTCTAGAAATCCTAAGCTGTCTGCTTGTTTTCTTAGCTTCTGGACTTTTCAGGGAACATCACTAGAGAGTCCTTTAGCTCACAGTATGCCACAATGCCTCTATTGATATATTTTTACAATTTCAATTTTAGAAAACATCCCCAAACTCAAATTTCTTCAAAACTCATGTAGTGGGAGGTGCCCAAAAATGGCTAGACCCTCCCTATAAACTTCTTCCTGGACCTGTAATAGTGCTAGAGTCTCAGAGTTCTTACCCTGTATCCATGCATGTGAATACGTGAGAATACCTATGGAGCTCTAACCCCCCACAGACCACTGCAGCCTGAGGATGCCCAAAGCTCAGCTTGCTGTTGAGCGCCAGTGCTGAGCTCAGTTGCACTACCTGATGTTGCACCTGTGGGATTGTACAACTGAGACCATGCACCCTTTTAAGCACTGAAGCAAGTCCATCGTCTCTGCCAGCACTTGCCTGTGAATAACATCACTTCATCAGTCTGGTAATGAGTCTCTAAGCAGGCCTGGGAGTCCTTGCCTTATACCTTAGAATAAGTGATGACAGAGGCAGCCTCTTAGCTGCTTAGGAAAGTACAACGTGGGTCACACCTGGCTCTCACAGTCACCAGGCTCTGTTAAATCTTCAGAATACACATCAGGCCTGCAAGAAGCAAGTGACAGTACAGGCCAGGCCAGATGTGTCTCAGTAGGGCACAGTTCTCTGTCTAATACTTGGACAATTCCACAGAGTCTCCATCCAGGGACAGAAAGCATTAAGGTCTACACACTACAGACTCTTGCTTCGCCAGTTTTGCAGAGAATCATGAGGGTAGATTTCTGGCCACTTAGATTGGCTCCATGCTGGTCACCTCTGGTTCCCACAGTCACAGGTGTCTGCAAAATCCCCAGAGGATTTTCCAGGGCCATCAGAAGCTGGCAGCGACACATGCCAGCACGAATCCTGTTCCCACACAGTGCACTTCTCAGACTGATGCTAGGGATTCTGGAGTTTGGGTGTGTAAAGTGGCTGGGCTCTTCGGACTTGCTCACATCCAGGGCTCTCTGCTTGCTCGAGTCCAGGATCTCAGAGTGGTAGGTTGAGATCTGTGCTGCTGGGTACAGTGTGATTCCAATCTCTGCCTGCTTGCTTCTTGCTGCAGCTGGAATTGTTCCTTTTGCTGATAGTTGGAGGAGAGAAGGCAGAGGTCCCCTACTTTAGTAAACTGGAAATACTCTCTTCACAGGATAGAAGTCAAGACAGAGAGCTCAGCCTGACTGAATTTATCCTTATTCTACTCAGTCTTTTCAACGACGGTGAGATTGACTTTATTGTCATTAGTTTACATGTGAGGAAAATTATGTTTTTGAAGTTAAATAACTTACACAAGAATTCACAATTGATATGTCTGGGATCCAGGGACCAAGACCAGCTTATTAACCTCAAAAGCCAAAGGTAATGACCTCACAGAGCATCAGTGGCCAACGTGGTTAGAGGTGTATATAGGAACTGTACTGCCCATGTAGTGCTTAGTTGCAGTCACAGTAACTCCATGAACTTGAGCAACTTGATTTTTCCTAATCTGTCTGTCTACTCACCAGTACAGTGTACATGATTCGGACTTCAGGGAGTATTTACACAGAATTAATGAATTTAAGCAGATAACATTATTATACAATGTACTGTCAGTACCTGTTAACACTGGTATCCCTCATGGGCACTAATTTGAGTTCTGACTGCTCGGCTTCTGATCCAGCTACCAGCCAGTGTGCCTGGGGAAGCATTGGGAAAAAAAAAAAAAAACAACCTTTGGTCTCTGCAACCCATGTGGGAAACCCAATTGGAATTCCTGGATCAGCAATGGGCATTTGGATGAGAATCAGCAGGTTAGAGGCTTGCCGTCTCTCTCTTTCTCTTCTCTCTCTCTCTAATTCTGACCCTCAAATAAATATATAAATCTTTTCTTAAGTAACTTTAAGCTCTGCAGTGACTTCAGTACAAAATAACCATTATTCTGATATCTTTTATTCAGATGGACCATTTTTCTGCACTTGAGAAGATCACACCTTTATTACAGCATCCCTATTAATTTGGGGAGCTGAGATGCTTCACAGTCAATTCATTCTGAATCACTTTTGATCATGCATCCAACATAAAAAGAAACTAAAAATTGAATTTCAGAATTCTGAGAATATTGTCACTGTATATGAGTTAGCCTGATGCTCAAACTATCATCCCCACCTAATATGCTTTGTTTTGCTGTAAAGAGAGAGACAGGAACTAAATCCATCAGCGCTCTATCAGCACCAAAGCTGGAAAGCCCTCCACTTACATTTGGAGGCAAACATTCTGCAGAGCTCGGAGGAAGTGTGATGTGTCACGATATTGCAAACTTGCATGAAGTCTGCATTCTAAACACGCACTAGGAATAGGGAAGCTGAACACAAAAGAACAGCTGGGTCAGGCAGGCTTCTGAGTAATGACTTTGCCTGAACTAATTGCTCCTTTCTCCTACAAACAAGAGAAGGCAGTCAAGTGGATGTGGCAGATCTGGGTTACTCTAAGATGACAGAAAAGGGCTCCCGCTTTTTTCTGTAATTGCAGTCCCTTGTTCTTGTGGCTCGTACATGCAATAAATGTCAATCTGTGAGAAGGACCAGCTCTTGAATCCCATCAAAATTTTTCCTGGAAACCTGGAGCATAGAACTTCATATCCTCTCATGTTGTGCCAGAAGCAGCAGGGCATGCGGCATGATGACAACAACATGCTCCAAGGAAGGGAAATTTTGTTTTGTTGGCATAGAAATCATCTCTGCCTAATTGACAGACAAACCAGAAGTAAGAGCTACTTGACACTTACTTCCTAAATGTTGTACATTCTAACCAGGCCCTATGGGGGAAGAGCAGGCTACTAAAAATATATGAAACACAAAAATAATATTAATTAACAATGTTAAGAGTTAAATGATAAGACATACACGCATGTCATTGCTTTCCTGGATTGGAAACAATGAGATGTTTCCTGGATGGAACAAATGATGTTTATGCCAAAGTAGTTACAGAGTCACTTCACAATGCCTGGGGATATGTCTTAATTTTATCATGTATTTGAGAACTTGTTAAACAGAGGAAAACCTAGGGCTCCCAGCTATAGTAATTAAAGATTTAGAAAAAATTCAAATTTAGAAGAGATGAGACAACCACCAAAAGATGAACAATTCCAGTCTGTTCTTTCCAGCCTGCCTGCATGTCCCTGTGTGATCATATGAACTGAGACTTTAATCCCCAGGAGTTTGAGCTGATGCAATACACACTTCTCAATTTCTTGAATGCTATAAAAAATAATATGAACCCCTAATACTTCTTATAGTGCTTTCATGGTTCTTCATTTCATTTACATGTAGAGTGCTTTACAGTATGTTTTCCGTTTTTAAAAATTCATCTTTTGCAGTCATTGAAGTAATTTAAAAAGTGTCATTTATGGATTTGTTTCACAAATGAATCATGAATACAGATAAACTACTAAAACTAGGTCATAAGATTGATTGCACAAAAGTTGTATCTAAAGTCAAACATGGAAAAAAATCATTCTGTGTTAGAAAGAGAAATGCTTGCGTGTTCAGATGAGCTGAATTTCTGAACCACCCCAGCAACACTTCAACCTTCAACTAAATAAGTCATTGGACTTCCACTTGAAAAATTAGAACCGGAAATACCATCATGCTGCTAATCCTGCATACATGAAACATGACATTTGCTCGCTGCATCTAAATAAAAAACTTTTTGAAATGTAAAACCTTACATACCTCCTCACATCCGATTCCACACGCATGCTATGACAGCTGTCTCAACAATGTAGATGAAGGAAGGAAGGTTTCGCAGTTATGTGATGAAGCTTAATTCAGGAAAAGCAGCGGGACTGAGTATTTACAAGGACTCCTTCAACATAAAGCTTACCACCAGCTGAACAATGGGATCACGATAAGTGGAGAACATTTGACAAACTTTTAAAGCAATATTAACAAAGTAAACCAGTACAAATAAATATTTGCCCGGCAATGCCTGTCACGATGGCAGCTCTCTCAACAGCTCATAAATTATTCAGAATCATCACTTCTCAGAAAGGAGCAAGAGATAAATGATCGCCCTTTGTGCTGGCTCATAAATGGATCCATTTTTTTCTTTTTCCTTAAAGCGATTGGACATTGGCTGAAAACACAAATTTTCTGAAGTCTCACTCTTCATAGAAATGTATCCCAGCAGGAGGCTTGTATCCCAACCCTGGAGACTCCTAGATCCTCACCAAGGACTGTCAGTACAAGCTCCGAGGACTACATCCCAACCACCAAGGAGACCACAGGGAATTGGAGTGCCTTCAGAGACCGAGAACTCTGAGGTCATCCACCTCCATTTGGATCTCCCACATGGGATGGAAGAAGCCCATATCCTGCTTTGCAGGATCCAAGGTCATCGGAACGACAACCAGGAGCATTGAGCGGTCAGCAGAAACAGAACAGTAAACTTCCTTCGGGACTAAGGAGAGGAGCTTTCTCTGGTTCTTGCCTGGTGCCGACTTTGGGTCCCCACCCTCTCTCGTAATGACCATCAGGATCGCTCCAGAAACCCCTCAAAACAAACTAACAAATAAACAACAACAAAAAACTAGACTAGATAGAGAACAGCAAGGAAAGCTTAGAAACAGGAAACAGGCAGTGGGGATGCACTTATAACTCACTGGGTGGGGCACAAAGATTAGTTACTCCTCACGAGGGTACTGAAGATTTCTCTGCACACCACTGCTAAAACTGTTCACCAAAACTGTTGACATATGTCTTGTTATAGAGCTAGACTACCCGAAAAACAGCCAGGTTCTGCAAAATTATGCTTCAACGCTATAAACTGCTAAATGCTAAAATTAAAATAGACATGAGACATCTGAATACTAATCTATAGCCATTTTAAGGTGTATAAAACCCAGTTGTATATAAACTAATAATTGTAATGTCAATGTAGAAGTCATAGGATGTGGTTCAGAAGTAGCACTCTTTTCTCTCTCTCTCTCTCTCTCTGTCTGTCTCTCTCTCTCTCTCTCTCTCTCTCTCTCTCTTTGAACATGCTGGTTACACAATACCATGCCAACTAATTCCATTACGTTATAAATTGTTACTGATGTAATGTTGGGGCTTTTAATTGATTGGGATGATACTCTGTCGGCTCTACCTTCAGACCAGAGATGGTCTCCCCAAGAAATCGTTGAACTTATCTGGACAATAAGATGCTGCACTCTATGCTTTGTAGATGCTTTCAAGGAAAGAATCTTAACTGAATTTGAACTGTGGTAATGCAACAAGGTGGAGGAATCCACCATGGGGGGGCGGGTTTTGGGGAGGGGAGGAGGGAATCCCAGTGCCTATAAAACTGTGTCACATAACGCAATGCAATCAATTAAAAAAAAAAAAGAAATGTGGTCCTTATGGTGATATCTAGCCATCATAAGTGTCATCTTTCTAAAAGGCATAAGTAATAAATAACAGCACAGTTCAGCATCAGCCATCACTGCCTAGGTTCTCCTATTTAATGTTGGAATTGTTAGCATGATTAGTTTATTTTCAATTGCTTTGCATCAATTACATTTCCTGTGTGTCTTTAAACATATGCATTCCCAACGATGCCTGGGAGTAAAAATTGATTTCAATTATCCACAACAGAATACCATACTTCAAGTGACTTAAACAACAGACATTCAATTTTTGCAGTTCTGGATGCTGAGAATTCCGAGCTCTGCCATGGCTCTTGCAATCACTTTACATGACCAAGACCAGGAGAGAAGAAGCAGGCCTTCTTCTGCATCTGCTCACAAGGATGCCAAATGTAATTGCCACCGGAAGCCTGCTCTCTAAAGAGGATCACACTGGAGAGCAGATATAAGCACAGAAGTTAGAAGAGGTCTCAACATTCAATCCATAGGGAAGGAGTGAATTGATTAGTAATATATATTGCTCAATATCCTTGATGGTTTAGTGCTGCAAAAAAGTGTGACTTTCCACTTGAACAGTAGCCTTGAGTCCTAAGCATTTTAACTCAGTCAGAAGTCATGAAAGAATAACATTGCCAGCTGTGGAATAAAAAAAAAAAAAACTATATAAAATATGGACACAGGTTTATATATCTCAATATATTTTTTAATCTTTTTATATCTGTACAGGAAAGAAAAAATAATTGGAGAAATTTGATCATTAGTGTGATTCAAGTGCATGAAATAGTGACTATGGGAAGATGCCAGTGAGGTGCAAAGTGGGATGGAGGGGATTGAAGAATGAGCACCATACAAAACTGGATAGTAGGAATAAGTCTTATAGCTCAAATAGCTTATTATATATTTTGTGAACAAGTAGAAAGAAGAGACTACAATGATTTAACCAAAAAGTAATACGAAGCAGGAGAAAAATCTGATTACCCTGTATATACACAGTGAAATGCTACACTATATCCCATAAATATGTACAAATATGGTTAACTTAAAATGATTTCAGAATTTTTTGATTGATGTATTCAACAAACATTTACTGAAGACCAGTTTCAAGCCAGAAAAAAAAATGCCCTCCTTGCATGGATTTACCATTAAAGGATAGAAAATAATAAATAAACAAGTAAACTGTAATAGGTTACTGATCAATTAAATAAATCTTAGTAAAATAAAGTGTCATTATTTGCCTGTTAGCTTAGCATTGTGACAAAATTTTGCTTTCAGTAATGCTTGTCCATTGCATATGACGTAGGACCAATCAACCGTGTTGACACTGTGTAGGAGGGCGAATGCTGACCCTGGATCAGGTGGTAAAGGCGGCTCAGCTCTGACCCTCAAGATCTCAGCCTCAGGCAGATTAGTCAAAGAAGGTGTTTGGATGTGTGGGAACAAGCTTGAGTCAGACCTGCAACTTATACTGAAACTTACATTTCATCCACTGGTCAGTGGAGGTCAAAAAGCATAGCATCTCACCCAGCCTATCAGGAGCCGGAACTGCAGAGCCCGAGAGTCTGACAGTAAAGATGATGGATGCGGAGAAGCATAAGGAAGCAGTGATAGCTTTTCCATAGTGTGGAGGCTACTTTACAAGTGTGGTGAGGAAGAAGGTGAATGACCTAGCTAAAAAAAAAAAAAAAACACACATGTTGAAGATCAGAGAGCGAGACACAGAGATGCCTGGGAGAAACACTTCAAGTAAAAAAATCCTTGCAAGAGCATGCAAAGAAATAGTGATAGAAAATAGGGTTACAGAGGCAAATCAGGGTGCAAATTTTCTAGAGCTCTTTTGGTCAATGAATACACAACAATTTTTCTCTAAGATATGAAGATTATGGGAAGGGAAAGCACAATTGGTCATTTAAGTAGTTTTTGTTTTAACAGACAGAACTGTGGGCTGCCTGCTGATGTCACACACATAAAAAAAAAATGGAAGTTGAGAGTTGCAACAAGGCACATACCGATAAGGAGAAATTGAAAAATTCTCCATGCAGAATCATGTACGAAGTATATACTCACAGTTCCTAAAAGAAAAGATAATGACAATTCAAGGTTAGGTGGTTTACAGTTTGCTTCTACTGCATTTAAGAAACAGTTGAGCTAAGCATAAAGTCACTACAAGCCTCATTGAGCACAAAAGTCCCTTCATCTATGTAGCATATACATTTCCAAAAAGATCCATTGGATTATGAATTCCAAAGTCACACAATTTCTTCACTGCCATAATTCATGTAATCACATACAAACACTAAACTGAAATTTCCCTAAACAAAACAATCAATAACTCTGCTCTATAAAAAGCTGGCATGCAAAAAGCGATACCCTTCATATAAACACAAATAGAATATATGATGTAAAAGATGGCCATGCTGCAATAGGAAAACTATAATTTTATCCATAAAAAGTATATAAATTGGATCTCAACAAGAAATATCCACATTTCTAAAAGAAAGTTTATAAAACATTTTTAAATCACACAAAATAAATTTAAAATAGGTGAAAGATAAATCATGTTCTTAGACAAGAAGTGACATTATAATTGGACCAGTTTTCCCTAACACGGTTGAAACACAATAAGATACCTTTTTCTTTTCCTAGAATTGGATGAGTTGACTATAAATTTATTTAAAAACAAGTGTCAAAGCTGTGTGGAATTGGATGCATAAAAAGACAGAGTGACTAATGGAACAGGATAAATTTTCAGAAATCAGTTGTGTTGCATATGCATATATGTATATATACATATGATTATGACAACACGTTTCTAGGTGACATGACAAGTTATAGATAAAAAGGTTAATATCTTAACAAGTAGAATTTAGATAACGGGATGTCCATACCAGAAAGTAATCTAGAAGTTAGATGCCTCTACAATCTGGAAATAGGAAAACTTGCAAAATAAAACTCAAAACATCACAAGACAGGATAAATAAATAAATACAAATTATAAAATAGAAAAGACTTTTGTCCTGCCTTAGAAACCATGAATATCAATTGAGACAGTTAGCAAAAGTATTATCAGAAATACTGACACCTACACCACAGACCTTCAAATATTCATAGAAACGATATACCATATTGTAATTCCATTTTTCAATCAATATTTTAATGTCCCTTCATTTTCTAAGACAGATCATGTATCAGTCACATTAGTCTCAGTAAATTTAAAAAGATTAAAATTGCACAATGTATCTTCTCCTACCACAAAAATAAAAATGGAAGCCAACAATAATAATGGAACACTTATAAACACTTGTAATTTAAACAACATGCTTGAGCAAGAACCTCAGAGCATGCCCTACATCCGGGACCTGGGGAGGGTGGGAAATTGGGTGGGCTTCTCCCTTAAATACCCCCCTTTAAATATGAAGCTAACAATATGGAAAACAAAAAAAAAAAACAAAAAAAAACCAAAAAAAAGAAAAAATAGATAAATAAACAACATGCTATCGAATGATTAAAGGATCATTAAAGAAGTATAAAATAAAGTTTTAAAAAGCTGTTTTGAAATAAACGAATATGAAAACAAAAAAATATTGAAATCTGTGAGATAAAGTAAAAGCAGCTTTAGAAAGAACATTTCAACCATTAAATGTTTAATTTTTAAAAAATGAAAGGAGAATGTCTCTTGAGTCAACACTGTGGCATTAATAGATTTTGCAGCCTACTGGAGTGTCCACATCACATATAAATACTGGTTCAAATCCTGGATCCTCCACTTCTAATCCAGCTTCCAGCTAAAGCACCTGTGAAATATAGCGAACCCACGACTGAAGTCCTAGGGCCCCTGTACCCTCATGGAAGATCGAGATAAGCTCCTGATTCCTGGCTTCAGACTTCTCATCTGCTTCCCATTATGCCCATTTGGGGAGTGAACCAATGGTTTCCCAGATCACAAACAGGGAGTTGGATGGGAAGTAGAACAACTGGGACAAGAATTGGCACCCATTTGGGATCCTAGCGATGCCAGGGAAGGAATTTAGCCATTAGGCTACCATTAGGCTACTGAGGTGGACCCTAAGTGAGAGAGAATGTCTCAAATTAAGGATCTAATAAGGAATCTTTAAGATAGAAAAGCAAACAAACAAACAAAACACCACACCCCAAGTCAGCAGGAGAGAAATAAGGATCAGACCAGAGATAAATAAAATTGATACTCAACAACAACTAAAAAAAAAAAGACTTCAAAAGATTAATGAAACAAACTTATTATTACTTATTTATTTTAAGGGATGAGCAAAACTGATAAATTTCTAACCACACCATCAAATAAAGATAAAAACTGAATAAAAAGAGGTGAGGAGATATTACCACCAATATTGATGAAATTCAAAGTCATAAGAAATTGAGATGAAAAACTACACACTAACAAAGAAGAAACCGTCAAACAACTTTCTGCTTGCATGTCATCTACTGAGATTAAATTTTGAAAAGACCTAGACAGTCTACACATATTCATAAAAAGCAATACGGCTAAAACGAAACTCAAATGTGTTCTCTCAAGGAAAAATCTTCTGATGACCTAAATATGGAATTCCACAAAATATTCAGAAAGAAACTCTGATAGTTTTCAAGCTATACTAAAATAACTTGGAACTCTGCCAAAATCTCTTCATGTGTGTGCCTAGTATCATTGATGCCAAAACCAAACAGAGATGATACAAAAACTCTAACCGCAGTGAACACAGCTGCAAAGATTCTCCATAAAACATTTGCAAGTCAAATACAAAACCATATCAAGAAGGTCATAGAACATGAACAAGGATTCTGCTCTCATGAACTAATAAACAGCACAAATCACATCAATAGGATGAAGAACACAAACCTACTGGCTGTCTCTGCAGATGCCAGGAAAGCATTTAATAAGATTAGACATCACTACATAATAAATTTTAAAAAAGAGACCCTCACAAATTCTGTTTTTAAGGAACACACCTCAAGACTGTGAAGGCTAAATATGACAAACCAACACTCAGTATCGAAATCTATAAGGAACGGAACAAGGATGTCCACTTTGACCACTGGGTCAGTGTTGCACTAGAAGCTATAACAAGAGCAGTTAGGAAGGAGAAGAAATAAACGCACTGCTGAAATCAGAAAAGTCAAATTATGCAAGCTTCTAAACAACATGGTGTTTTACATGGAAGAACATACACAACGCAACAACAGCAGCAGTTAGAATTAATCAAACAGTTCAGTGAAGTTGCAGATTGCAAAATAAACATACAGAAAAACAGAAGCCATTTATATGCTAATAATGAACTCACTGAAAGAGAAATCAAGAAAGGAATCCCTTTCCCAGTAGCCACCATAAAACCAAATATGGAGCAATAAATTAACCAGAGTGAGAGTTCTCCGCACTGAATCTTATAAAGCGTAGATGAAGGAAATCACTAAGGATGCAAAAAGGAAAAATATTAATCATGCATGAATTGTAGAAATCAATATTATGAAAATGCATATTAGAGATAAAGCAGTCTACAGATCAGGGCAATCCCTATTAAAATACTGATGACAGTCTTCATAGAATTAGAAGAAAAAGTCCTGAGATCCACAACATTTTACAAAACATTCAGGACAGACAAAACAAACCCCCCCCAAAAAAAAGAAAAATTAACAGGGAAGCATAGTAATTACCTGACTTCAAATCTACAGAACATAAAAGAGCAAGGTACCTGCGTGAAAACCACTGCATAGAGCAGTGAAACAAAACACAGAGCCCAGAAATTAATCCGTGTCATATGCCATTCAGGTTTTTGAAAAAAGTAGTCAGATTGTATAGTGGAGTTAGGATAATCTCTTCAACAAATGGTGCTGACAAAGCAGATGTACTTATATCTCACTATAAACAAAATTCAAGTTAAATTCAATCCAAGACCAAAATGTAGGTCCTGAGACTGTGAAGTTGCTGGTGTAAGAGTGAGTCCTCCGACAGTATCCTTGGGAACAGATAACAAAAGCAAAGCTGAACAAATAAGATGACATCAAACTCAGAAGTCTCTGCATAGGAAAGGAAACAGTCATTGAGTGAGCTATGCAAGCACAATGAAATATTATTCAGCTATAAGAAATAAATTTTATCATTTGTATCAAAATGGATGCAACCAGAGACCATGTTGAGTTAAATGAGCTGGACACAGAAAGAGGAATGCTACCCGTTTTTTCTAGAAAAAGAAATTTTAAAATGGGAAAAAAAAAACCAAAAACAAAGAACGACCTGTGTGTCTTAGCATTGTTACAAATAGGGTCTCATCAAAACTTCTTTCATAGCTTTGCAAAACAAGTGATTCAGAATATCATGCTATGACAATTTTAATGATTTTTAATTGACTACCTCTATTTGATGGTAGTTTTTTGATTCGGTTATTGTTTATACCACATGTCTGCATTCTCATGAATTCAGGGTCTTTATGTATTAGTTGTCAACTTTCTTATTTGGTGAAACATAAATGTTTAATTGGAATGTAAACTTAAAATATGTTATCTCAAAAACTAAAAAAGAAAGAAGTATAAAAGGGAGATTTAGAGTAACAGAAAGAGAAGGGGAAGGAGAGAGGAAGAGAGTGTCACTACGTAATAATGAAACCTGTTGAAAGCTAATTACAATGAAAAACTAGTAAATAGAACACAACAAAACCAAAATGACAAAACACAAAGATAGAACGCTCTTGAAATAAAGGATAAAGATGGTGGAAAGTATATATTTATATTTAAGTGTGATAGAAAACTATACGAAGAATTGATGGAAAAGTCAAGCCAATGTCTCTTAGCAAGGATGACCACACTTACAGATAAGAAAAATGTAATCAAAGCTACATTGAGATAAGACATCCCTCATGCTCAAAACCCAAATTGAAATCATATTATATTGTTAAATGAGCAGGGAATCATGTAAATTTCTTATTGAGTTGTAAAATGCACAATCCCTAAAGAAAGGAATTGGATGATGTCTAAGAAAATTGCAATGGCAGGGAACCTTTAACCCGGTAGTAACGACACCGAGAATCTGCCTCAGGGACTCAAAGTAAAATGACAAAAGACACAAAGATATTATGCCATTACTGCTTGTAGCAGCCACAAATCAGCGCAAAATAAATAAAAGTTCACTGGGAAAAGAAATCTAAAGCATCCACCAAGGCAATTGCTTATAACTGTACAAAGAAACCAGCGGTGTAGCTATGCTTCCTGTGTGTCACCACAGGAACATGCCTTAAAGCAGCAGGTTGTAAATTGCTATTAAAAAGGCAGAGAGTGCAATAAGGAGAAAAATATTGTATAGTCAAGAATTATCAAAACATGGAGGAGAACATTCCAGTAACACATACATATCTGTTTAGGATAAGAACTTGTTTAAAAAGTATAAAATTATAGAAGACAGGAAAACAGGTAACGAGAAACTATAATTCTTTAGATTGTATCTTACATTGTATGTCAGACTATAAAAATTTTAAATGCCAATAAAATGGTTTTCATTGCTATAATTGTTAGAAATCAATTTAAAGAATTCTTACTGGTCCTGGCGTGATAGTGTAGTGATTAAAGTCCTTGCTTTGCACCTGCCAGGATCCCATATAGGCACCGGTTCTAATCCCGGTGGCCCTGCTTCCCATCCAGCTCCCTGCCTGTGGACTGGGAAAGCAGTCAAGGACGGCCCAAAGCCTTGGGACCCTGCATCTGTGTGGGAGACCTGGAAGAAGCTCCTGGCTCCTGGCTTCAGATCGGCGCAGCACTGGCCGTTGCGGCCACTTGGGGAGTGAAGCTTTGGACGGAAGACTTTCTTCTCTGCCTTTCCTCCTCTCTGTAGATCTGCCTTTCCAATTAAAAAAAAAAAGGAATCCATGCTGAGGCTCATTTTAAAGTCTAAGAATCATAATTTAATTTTTAAGATATAACATTATTTTCTAATGCAAATTAATAAAACAGACTTTTTGGTGCACAAGAAAATACCACAAGAATGCTCCGTATATTTCACTGAAATGGCAATTCTACTGTGGAACGAAGTAAGAGAATGACTCTGGTGGTGAGTTTCTTATTGAAAATCAAATTAGCAGTCAAATGGGGGCAGGGCAGGAGGGAGGAATTCTTTACATATTAAAATTATCTGATACTTTGTTCCGCTGTCATTTAGGTTCTGAAGCTCTTTGTAAATACTGGATATGAGTAACTTTTTGTTGGGTGGTATGTAAAGATTTCCTCCCATTCTGTTCGTTGCTTTTTCACTTTTTTTGATTATTGTCTTTGCTGTACAGAAGTGTCTTAGTTTGATGGAGTCGCACTTGCGTGTTTTGGCCTTGCCTGTCTGTGCTTTTGGTGACTTTTCTGTCTTCACCAAAGCCGAGGTCTTCCTGTAGGTTGTTTCATGTGTTTTCTTCTGATAGTTTGATGGTGTCTAGGTAAAGATTTAAGTCTTTGATCCATTTAAACCTGAGTTTCGTATAAGGTGAGAAATGGGGGCGTTGTGTCTTCTGCAGGCTGCTATTCAATTGTCTGATCAGCATTTGTTGAAAAGACTAAGTTTTTCCCTGACTTATGTTCAGTTCTCTTGTTAAATATTAGTTGGCTACACATGTGTGTGCAGTGCTGTTGAGAAGTAGGTGAAGGAAGTGATCAGGCATGTTTCAAAAGAACAAATTTAGTGACTAATAGACGTATGAAAAATGATCAGTCTCCCTAGCTATCAGGGAAATCGAATAAAAGCCACACTGAGATCCCACCTAACTCCAGTGAGATTGGCCTACAATCAGAAATCTACTAACAACACCTGTTGGTATGGATATGGGGTAGGTGCCCTACTTCACTGCTGGTGGGAGTATAGGCTAGTTCAACTACTATAACAGTCAGTGTCAAGAGTACTAAAACAGCTGAAAATTGATCTGCTGTATGACCCAGCTATTCCATTTCTGGGAGTATATCCAAAGGAAATGAAATGAGAAAGTGACCTGTAGTTTGATATTTATAGCAGTACAATCCACAATAGGAAAGGCATGGAAGCAACCCAGATGCCCATCAAAAAAAAAAAAAAAAGAATGCATAAATAAACCACAGCACACCTACAACATGGATTGCTACTCAGTCATCAAAAAGAATGAAAGTCAAAAATTGTGACAAAATGGTACAGTAAGTCAGTCCCAAAAGACAAATATCGTATGTTCTCTTTGATATAGACAACCTTCAGAGAAAATACAAGATCAATAGATATATAGGTAATCCTGTATACACATAAATTCATCTAGAGGAACTTATAATGGAGGCTAGCATACTGCAACATGAAAATATGTTAGAATATGCATATCTGCTCTCAAGTAAAAGACTCCCAATGAAACTGTTAAATGTATCTTGACAATATGATGCTAGAATTTCTGCCATTGTCTATAACTGTAATATCATGATATACTTAAATAGCATAAGGATAGTCTTGTGACTGTTGGACAATAATACCTTAATTATATAGGGGAAAACATGGTGGGAGGAAAAATGAGGAGGATAGAAGGGAAAATCCCTGAACCTATGGAATTACATCATGAAAAATATTTTCTAAAACCTGTTAGTTAATTTATATCTAAAGTGGTATGAATTATAACCATATGACTATAATTGATTGATTTAATGCTATGATCTCATGTGCATAATCAAATACAAATATTTCACAATAGCACTTATTTGAGTTTCCTGTTGCAGTGTCAATCTGATTTTCACACATAATTCATTGTTTTTCTCCCCTGCACCTATTGCCGCCTAAGTTTTTATTTTAAATTCTCTCTCTCTCTCTCTCTCTCTTTCTCTTTCTCTCTCTCACTACTTTCCTGCTTCCTCCTTCTTACTTATTTTTGTGTTTTTTAAAGAATTATTTATTAATTTCTTTGAAAGGCATAATTGAATAAAGGGAAGGAGAAACAAGGGGGAGAGAGAGATCTTTCATTCTCTGGCTTACTCCGCAAATGTCTACAATGACAAGCACTGGGCTGATACGAAGCCTGAAGCCAGGAGATTCTTTTAGGTCTCCCTCTTGGGTGCAGGGACCCACAAACTCAGACACTCCTCCACTGCCCTGCCAGACCCAACAGCAATGAGCACATGCAGAAGTACTGCTGTAGGGACTACAACCAGCACCCAAACAGGATGCCAGCAGTGCAGGTGGAGGCTTAGCCTGTTACTCCTCTGTATGGCTCCCCTTTTCACATTTTTTATTTTATTTTTATAAAGTGAGTGAAGTTAATGAATACAGCTTTGGAAGCATAATGAGACTTCCAACCTCCCTGCACCCAGTCTGGGTTCCTTCCTTCCTTAGGCTCCTTTGTTTTTTGCTTTGTTTTGTTTGTTTTGTTGGTTTTTTTTTTGCAGTGAAGCATTTTCAGTTCACTTCATAATTACCACTAAACACTCTGCCAGGCAAATAATTCAACAAATACAAGTAGAAAAGCATTGCTCCTTAAGAGTTTAGTTAAGACTTTGAAAAACAATAAAATCTCAAAATGTCATTTTCTCTCATAGAAAATACATTATGTTTGACTGCATTTTAGGCACCACAGATCAGGGCAAGCATATGCTGTTTGTCTTTTGGGAACTGGCTTATTTCACTAGGCATACTAATTTCCAGCTACATCCATTTTGTTGCAAGAGACATGATTTCAATCTTCTTTAGGGCTGGGTAGTACTGCGCAGTGTGTAGATAAGGATTGCTCATCCTGTATCCTTCTTACACCTACCTTACCACTGTCCCCTGCTCCAGTGGAGTAGGAGCTTTGTTAATCTTTTCACTAAGTACCTTTTATCAGTGGTCGGCACGTGGATGATACCAAATACATATTTAGGTAAATGAATTTGTGAAGATGTTTATTTGCTGTAACCAAAAATCTAATAAAGACCAGATATGATCAACAGCATGCAAACACAGGTGTTCAGTATGGACAGCGTTGGTTCTAGACTTTGCAGTGGCATCATTGGACAGGAAGATATGCAATTATGGCCTACAGAAATGGTTAAAGAGGAGGGTTTGAAATCACTCAATCCATCTTCTCCCAGGATCAAGTTACCCCACAGATTTAGGACAGTATCTATCTTTTAGGGCTTTTCCAGGTAAAGTGCACATTATGTGGCCTGGAACAGATGGCTCTGAAAAAAATGTGTTGTATTCATAATTTGTTGGAAAGAGTTTAAGGAAGACATCTGAATGAATAGTGAAGATCCCCAGTTCCCAGCCCCCACAGGGCCCATTCTTATATGGTCACCAATATTAAATTGTTGAAATAATTTGGACACCTGTTTCTGAACAGCAAAATGGGAATAAAGTAGTGCTAATTGACATAAACCATTAGCTACGTGAAGTTCCATATGACTGCAAAGCTGTGCTGGGTTCTTTGTCTTCTACCTACACAATCTGTTTTTTCAATCAATTCAATTATTGACCCACTCAGACAGTTCAGATCACAATCACACACAGGCTTAGAGGCACGGGAAGTGCTTCATGTACTGCTTAGGGAAATTACACACAAAAGGCATTAAATTTATTTTATTTTATCTTATTTTATTTCATTTCATTGGCATCCCAGTTAAACATAAAGAATTTTCTCCTGTAAAGGACATATCCCTGATTTTAGACTCTTTTCTCTTTTTTCTGTTGTGTCCCAGTAACTGCCTTACCTACCTATTCTAGTTGTGTTTTTTGAAAATATGGAAGACGGTGTTCGGTGCAGTAGTTCAGACTCACCAAGGGACCTGGCATAGCAGCCTAGAGGATAAATTCCTTGCCCAGCATATGCAAGGATCCCATATGGATGCTTGTTCATATCCTAGCACCCTGCTTCCCCTCCAGCTCCCTGCTTGTGGCTTGGGAAAGCAGTTGAGGACGACCCAAAGCCTTGGGACCCTATACTCACATGGGAGACCCAGAAGAGCTCCTGGCTCCTGGCTCCTGGCTTTTGGTTGGTACAACTCCGGCCGTTGTAGCAGCTTTGGGAGTGAGTCAGCAGACTGAAGATCATCTTCTCTATCTCTCCTCCTCTCTGTATATGTGACTTTCCAATAAAGTTTTTTTTTTTAAAGAATCTTAAAAAAAAAAAAAGACTCCTCCGGAAATGTGTGTTTATTCCATCAGAGTATGATGGTTTGAGTCCTATATCCACCTTCCAATGCTGATTCCCACTCACGTGTGCGTGGTGAGCAGTGGCAGTGGCTCCAGTGCTTGGAAACCTGCGCTGGAAACTCAGATTGGATTTCCAGTTACTAGCTCTGCCCGGTCCAGGTTCAGCTGCTGCATGTATAGAAGGAGCGAACCAGCAGATGTGAGGTCTCTCTGTCCTTATCTTTCTCTGTCTCATCTTAAAAACAAAAAACTGGTTAATTTTAAAAAATCGTCTTGGCCCTGGCATGATGGCTCAATGGGTAAATCCTTACCTTCAAGTGCCAGGATCCAATAAGGGGGGAGGTCCATGTACCAGCTGCTCCACTTCCCACCCAGCTCCTCACTTATGGCCTGGGAAAGCAGTTGAGGATGGCCCAAATCTTTGGGACCCTGCATCTGTGTGGGAGACCCAGAGGAAGTGCCTGGTTCTAACTTTGGATTGGCTCAGCTCTGGCCAATGCTGGAATTTGTGGGTTAAAACAGTGTGTGAAAGATCCTCCTCTCTATCTCTCCTGCTTATGTAAAGCTGCTCTACCTGTCCAATAAAAATAAGTAAACCTTTAAAAAAAAAAGCCTTATCAAATGCCTAGGAAATGAGGAGAAATCACATAAAATTAAGCCATACAAAAAGAAAAATAAATAATATCAATTAACACAAAATGCACTCCATTCTCCCATTAGGAGATCCATTTCAGTGAAAAACTAAGATCTGATATTTTCCTCATAGGATTTGCAATGTAGAGATGTAAGAAGGACTTTGGGTGATATGTCTCATCCTTTACTAAATTTAGACAATCTCTTCACTGAAAAGAGAAAGATTTCTATTAAAATGAAAAGTATCTAAAATGAAAAAGCAACATAAACATTTCTCTTTGTTTCAACAAAAACATGCTACAAAACAGACAAAAATTAAGGCAAAGTTTTAATGATGCAGCTCTCCTACCTGCAAATGCATGCAGCCACACACACACACACACACACACACACACACACGCATGTAGAAGCGCTAATTAATTCTACGGTTTCATAGAAGCTAAATTTTTTTTATCAAAAGTGATAATAAAATCTTTCAAATGTTTATGATAGTTTAATCAAAATTCTGTAAGTAGGATTTCCTGTTTGTTTAAATCTTATGTCAAAAATGCAATCTCAGAGTGTTAATATGAAAACATAGGTACTCACATTATTTTAAATGATTATTTTACCAAAGGTGCTAAAGGAAAAATTATCAGTTAACTATTTGACACAAGTGCTTTTAAGTTCTGAAATACTTTTCCCATATTTCTAGCGTGTATCGAATCATTCACCCTCAGTGACTGTCACTTCCAGTGTATATTTTCAACACGAACAGTGGCTTATGGTCAGGCAATAAATGTCTAGTAAAATGTTTATTATGTGCTTGAGAATATATGGGCAAAAAGCACAGAGACAAGGAAGGAGTGAGGGGGTACAGAGAGCTACAAATTGCTTAGTACTTGTGAGCAAAATACCAACCAGGCAGCCAAAGATGTTTTTGTCTGGAAGGAACCTAGAAATCAGATCTAATTTTGCCCTGTAATCTTGGGAAGCCAAAGAGCATGATCAGCATTGGCACCGTTCAATTTGCATTTCAAAATCCCATTTTGGCAAAAGCACATAAGGTGGTGCGGCGTGAGTGTGTGGAGAGGAAGGTAGATCAGTTAACAACTAACGGTATAATTTTAAGTGAGCGAAGTGAACTGTGAGACCACAAGTGAGAGGGAATAGAAAAGAATCAACAACTGTGATTGAAAAAGGAATGAGTAAGGAAGGACTACAGTATATGATTTTATTTAACAAATATGTATGTTATATTCACATATAATAAGTACTATTATTACTCTCTTATTAACAAAACTCATATAATAGCCATAAAAACACATGAGACAGCATTACTAAAGGCCTAATTTTTAGGGGGTGGGCATTTAGCTCAGGATTTGAGATGCCTGCATCCCACATCACAGAGAATGAGTTCATTTCTGGGCACCAGTCCCTGAACCCAGCCTCCAGCGTTTGCAGACCCTAGAAGGCATTGGCGATGGCCACTGATACCACGACCCAGACATAGATTAAATTTGCAATGCCTGGTTGCAGCCCAGACCCAGCTCAAGGTGTTATGAACGTCTGAGGAGTAAATGGGAGTTGTCTCTCCCTCAATCTCTGAAAAAAAATTAAAAAGCACCTGATTTTATTGAGAAATGCAGTCTGCAGGATCAGCCTGCTAATCACTCGAGTGCAAAATGCGGTTTCCTGTTTTTTGACCTGGAAAACTTGGGGTTCTAGGACCCTTAAATGCATTTAATATAAAATTTAGGGCATATCAGAACAGATCACAGGTTGTGGTTCAGGGCAAAATGTCTACCAAACTCATGTGCACTAGATGTGACTGAGTCCATGCAGACACAGATGAAAATCAAGAAAAGATTGACTTGCAATAACTTTTCAAAAGCATTTTAACAATGGTAGCAGAGAGGGTGCTGAGAAACATTCACATCAGGAAGGTGCAAGCAAAGGAAGGAAAAATGTTAAGTAAACAGAAAGGCATCTTGAAAGTGGGAGGACAGGAGGAAATAACACTGTGGAGAGAATCAGTAAGAAGAGAATGTACAAATCAAAGACTGAGCTGGCAATGGGGTAGGCACTGAGAGTCCTTGATGTCCTTAGAAATGAAGGAGAAAATTTAAAACAGGGAGGGAAAGAGGGGAGAAAACTGAGGGTAGAACTTGGGTAAGACATAAAATTGGGAATAATGAAACTTGAAGAAACAGAATATCCACATGGAAAAACCTTTTGCAGACAGGCACATGCATAGCATTGCAAACCTTGCTGAGGTCCTATGAAGGCACAGCCTCCTCTTCCATGATTGGTGCAGGATGGGGCGTGGGAGGAAAAACAAGGGAACAGAGACAGAGCAGGAAGTGCATGAAAATTCTGGTTGATGCAACTTTTACCTTCCTGCTGTGCCATCCAAGACCGGTGCACAGATTGATCTGCTGAAGGAGTTATTTTATGGAGGTAACTACAGCATGAAAATGCAATTAGTGGATTGAGAAGAAATAAAAACAAGGAAGCAACCGTGTATTCCTCATGATCAAATTCTGTCATTTGAAAACCTGATTGGCAAACCCTGGGGGTGTGTGTACTCTTCCAAAGAATCAAAAGTGTCAAACTGACTACATCATGTTAGGGAGTCACATGGTATTTTCACTGTATTGGTGTCTGAACCAATGATGCCAGAGAAGCAGTGTGTACATCTCCCACCTCCTCATCAGGGTCAAGGCAGTCCTTACATGAGGCACTAATAACATCATATCCTTCACACTTTAACCCGCAAATGGAAAAACTACAACGCTTCACTCATAAAGTGTCATTGATGTTTCAGTGCAAATTCTTAGTTATAATAAATCACAACTTCTGCGTAAGATTCTTGGTATTTCATGGAATAGATGAAAAGTGCGCATAAAGACACGCTAGCACATTGAAATTGGACACTTGTCCTAACAACAAACATCTGTCTGACTGTGTAAGTTGTAGACTGAGCTAATCACTTTCCATGGAACACCATTTTTGCAAAACAATTGCCTAAAATATAAGCTACATTCTTTTCAGAATTATACATTTAACACATATTTTCCTGAAAATGAATAAACTTATCACATAGAAAATTGAAAGTATTTATCACCCATGATAAAATCCAAACTTTCAAACAAAAGTGGGAATTTAAAACCTTTTTCCTCAAAGGTGAATTGACAGCATCCTATTACTGATTTATATTTCCTGTAAGGTAAGAAGTGACATTGACAAATGTGATTCGTTGAGGTATCTGAATGAGAAATTTCCATTTGGAATGTGACATGATGCGATGAACTGCATGATCAAGGCATTTTACAAAGCCATGCCAGGATAGCAGATACATTTAAAGCGGAAACAGTCCAATAGGGTTGAGGGTATCACAATATCCCACCCCCTCCAAAAAAACTATGTGGCTGCAATTGCCACATTCTGCTATTTATGAAACCAGTACTTTTGCCTTCAGTTTAGAATCAAAGAAAAAAATCTCCACTTACTGACTTAAAAGTACCAAGTTGTTCTTCCCTTTTCCAGCAATGTGTCTGGGCCGGTTCATTTTTTCTCCATAACCTTCAACTTAACACCATTTTGTGATGGATTAAAACTCCAACTGCCTGCCTCCAACTCAGACACTTAAAAGAATCACAGATGTAAAACAATGCCCTTTTTGTCTACAAAGTATTTTCTTGTTTGACAATTTTATTCTTAGTGAAAAACAAGAACTCATATTTACCTCTAACATGTATTATTGTTATTTTGAATGAATTGATAATTTTATTTCAGTTTTAATTATTAATGTGATAAATTTTGATAAGTATAATCCACTTAAACAGAAGCTGTTTGAGTGTTCCTCGATTTTTAAATATGTATGGTCCAGAGAGGCAAATTTTCATCTACATATAAAGTGGTCAAGACACTACTCTGAGAAAAGCAGGTTTGGGCTATGACAAATTGAAGAGCGGGATTCATATGGGAATGAAACTGCAAATTTTAAGCCAGATAGTTAGGTCTATGTAGGACTTAATTTAGTTGCTTAAGTGAATTATTGAAAGTATTGATTAAGTTGAACCCAGGGACTTTACCCTCAGTCCCTTAGGAGAATCAGGCCCTTTAAGGTGCTATTCTATACAGTGTAATTTTTCCAAAAATTCTTACCCATTTCCAGGTCACACACAGCAAGATTATTTTACCTTAAAAGATTTGCTGTCTTTAGCTAAAATGCAAAAATAATTATATAAATATATATGTAACATCACAAAACTCCTTTAAATTTGATTCTATTTTTATTATGCAGTTATGCATGGTAAGCAGCGTAGTCAAGAAATTCATCACAAGGCCATTTATTCATTGTGTGAACATCATAGCCAATGCTTAAACAAACCCAAACATATAGGGCAATCACTTCCTATGACTTGTTGATTTAATAAGATGAACACCAGATGTGTGGGGCTCCTGGCAGCATTAGCATGGCAGCCTGTTGATATTATTTTACAGCAAACTTTTTCATAGGGTTGCGTTCACACTAAAAAAAAGTGATAAAAATACAGGATAGCAAATACATTAATCATTAACATAGTCGTATATTTATCCACACTTTTAAAATGATAAAAATACAGATAGTAAATATAGAAGCCAGTAAATGGTTGCACAGTTGTAAGTATCATGCACACTGCACAGTTGTATATGCTATTCTATTGTATGCCTGTCAGCATAATAGTTTTGTTTACATCTGTACCACCCCAAACATGCAGGTAACGTATCACAACATGACATTAAGGCAGCTACAACACCATAATGCAGTTGGAATTTTACACATTCTTTATATGGTCTGATACTGATATCGCATTATACAGTGCTCATGATTTAGCTAAGTCACAAAGAAGTAGATATTAGAGCTTGGATGTTGAGGTTCTTTTTTATTCAAAGTCCACTGTTTTTGTTCACTCTATTAGGTGAATGCTTAAGTGACTACATTATTTACTGGTATTTACTACCATGTAAATGAAGAGTATCTATTTCATTTTTAGTAGATGTTTATGTAGTACCCTAGTGGCCTGTGAGAATGTTGTATCAAAGTGTACTTGCATTCTCAACTGAACACATTCAGATATCAGATGACACAGAAAAGAGTCTATAAACGAATCCTTAAAGTTTTGTGCCAGTGAAATCCTGACTGTTCCTCTTTTTCCAAGATTCGCATCCCTGTGATTGTTGAATGCACAGTATTTATGACTTCAGTCTTCATTAATAGCTGTTAATCATGTGTTCCATTAACAGCCACTCTCCCAAAAATCAGGATGAAGCTATTAACATAAGTGTAGGATGATGACAATTACATGAATTACTAAAGCCAATATATTTTGAAATTCAAGTGGGGAGACTTTTAGCATTCTCCTGGGATTCATCCATGTTGTGATTAAGTCCACTGCTCTGAAACAAACATTTTTCAGAAAAAAATATTTTTATGATATAGGATTTATAACTATGCTAAACCTAGATTGATAAATTAAAAAACTATCCTTACTTCAAATAGGAGACTTAGGTTAGTTAAGAAGCATAAATAAAAGGCAGATATTCCTATTACACAGAGAACATGTTGAGGCTCAAGATATTAAAGACTACTACATGGTTAGAAAGCATGCTACACACAATAATTAGGATTGTAACAAACTTACTAATATATTTATAGTCCATCTCACTTTTTGGGACACTTCAGCTTTCATAATGATTTCCAGGCTATTATTGTATAGCTAGCTATAGAAGAGCTGTTGTAAAAATTATAACTTAATGTCACTCTTCTCTGGGTTTCTCAAGGTTGCCTTAATACACATACTTGAAAGCAAAATAAATTTGCTCTTCATCTAATCAAATTATATATTGATTGGATACGAGCTGCACTGATACACTTTATGGAGTATATGGAACACTGTCCCAGAAATGCTGCACCCAGATGTAGAGATGAAAATTATCAACAAAATTGGAGAAGAAATAGAAGGATAACCTGTCTCAGTTGAGAATGTAGCATCGAAGCATGAAGTTCAAATTCTTATTCTGAGGAAATGACAGTCAGTGAAGTCACATAATATTCCCAACTTCATGTTGCTAAAAATTGGCAAAGCCAGTTCACAGCATGATTGAGCTCCCAGAGCAGGATCTCAGTAGGAAGTGCCTACTCGTCCTTCGCTGGGAGTTTGCAGACTGGCTACACGGGTCCTCAAGGGATGGAATGAATAGCAGAGTTCAGCTCAGTGTAATCGAGCTGATACATTAGATCGCTGAATAGATTGTTTTAGGTTTCTTACTAGTCTTCAGGAAATATCTGTTGCAACTTATTACAGAAATTACACCTTTTAATGAGAAAGTCTAAACAATAACACCAGCCACTAGCAAAATCTCTCATGATGAATAGAGCCTACCTTCAAGTTGTCTGTTTTTAAGACAAATGGCCTAAAAATAATATGGAAATTAAAAGCTCATTTCAGGTACCACATCCCATGTCCCAAAAGGCTACAGTTAATTTTCCATCACCAACTGGTGATATTTATTTCTCTATTTGTGGTTAAGGGTGTTTTCAGGCACTAGAATGTAAATTATTTCAGAATTACTGTTAACTGTTTAAAAATAGTTTATTCTTGCTCTGTTTATTTTTTAATGGCAGCATTCATGGCCTTAAAAATGAGAGGAACATACTCTTTTTTTAATGTAACACTGTTACTCTAGGACATTTTGGCGGCAACTTGGACTCAAGACATCTAGGTACTTCCTGCCAGAATGCCTGTGTGGAAAACAGAGCGAAATTAAACAACACTTATGGCGTTTCAATAGACTTCTCAAAATCACACGTCTGTCTCAAATGTCTGCAGACAAAATGAGTGAGTCATTGCAAAGGAGTCTTGGGGACCTGAGATTTGGATCGACATCGTCTTCATTTGAGTATTCTGCATGCCACAACCTACTGAATTCACTAGCAGGATGTAGAGATTCTAACAGAAGCCAAACCAGTGAAGAATAATGGGAATAGGTTTCCTCCACAAAGTTTTTTTTCCCCCTAATTTCTTTTTAAAAAATCCGATTTCTCAAGTTCTGTAGAGCTGGAGATTTGGAAGGTGTGATTGTCTTGTATTGAATGAGGCAAGGAAGGGCAAGGACAGGAAAAGAGAAACTCTTGCGATGACTTAGTCCAACAGCTGCAGTGGGATAATAGGGGTGGATGGCACGGGGTGTCTGGAGCTGCTAGAGTTGCATTCGACCCTTACCTTGCATGTTAAATTATAAAGAAAGAAAGAAAGAAAGAAAGAAAGAAAGAAAGAAAGAAAGAAAGAAAGAAAGAAAGAAAGAAAGAAAGAAAGAAAGAAAGAAAGAAAGAAAGAAAGAAAGAAAGAAAGAAAGAAAGAAAGAAAGAAAGAAAGAAATCAGGGCTGTAAAAAATGGAGAGCTGTCAGACCCTTGCTCACACTTTATTACTGTCATAAACTAGCTCTCTCCCTGTCTGGCCACCCCTCCTCTCAGGCTTCCTTCCGCGCTCCGCCCTCGACGGGTTTGCTTTCAAGAGCAAGAGTGGTGATACTCCTCAGTTCGCTTTGCGCAAAATCCACCCTTCTCCTTCCCTCCAGGCTGCGGAGCCCGCACCGCCAGCACCTCGCCTCCGCCCATTCTTGCCGGATTGGGATGCGGCTCTGTGTACTACGAAGGTGGGAGGGGGTCACAAGCAGAGATATTGTCAGATGCTCGGCTCTCCGCTTTTGCTTGACACTCCTCTGGGCTCCGCGGAACTGGTCCTGGTGAGAAACCGCAGGAGCTGCAGCTCCTGCAAGAGCCAGCGGCAGAAGCCCGGGGAGTCCTGAGTCCCCTAGGCTCGGGTGATCTCGCCTGCTGCTCACCAACGCCGTCGGCACCATGGACAGCAGCACCATCCCAGCCAACGCAAGCAATTGCACAGATCCCTTTGTGCGCTCCTCCGGTTGCTCCCCAGTACCTAGCTCGGGGTCCTGGGTCAACTTGTCCCAGTTGGATGGCAATCTCTCCGACCCGTGCGGACCGAACCGCACAGAACTGGGCGGTCGCGACAGCCTGTGTTCTTCGGCCGGCAGTCCCTCCATGGTCACGGCTGTCACTATCATGGCCATCTATTCCATCGTGTGTGTTCTGGGTCTCTTCGGAAACTTCCTGGTTATGTACGTGATCATCAGGTAAGGAGGGAGGGCACCGGAGCTATGCGTCGACACCTCAGAGGCTAAAAGGCACCTGAACCCCAGGGCTAAGTGTATTTCTGTTTGTGTGAGGGAGAAAAATACTTTTAGATATTTTCCTCCCTTGATTAAAGAATCCAAAATTTCAGAAACAGAGAAACTGTTTGGGTATAAGCCAAAACGCTCTGGGGCAAGATGAATGGGGCATGCTTTGTGTTACAACTCTCCCTGTGCAGAGACAAGAAAACTCCTGGCATAGGGTCCTACTGTCACTTCCTTTAGAAGAGCTGTGGCAACAGCAAATTGTGAAAAACAGGAGAAGACTTCTAGTTGCTGGTGTTTTTTTTTTCCTAATTGAGCTTCTCTGTGCCCCAGGACCCCAGATGACAACTTTCCTCTCTGATCCAGAAGGACTTCTCTGTGCATAGCTCCATCCTTGATCTTTCCCTGTATTCCAGTCCTGCTTCTACCATGAAGCCATGAGAGGCAGAGGAAGTTTTCCTGGCATTTTTCCATGGCAATGTCACTTTGGTAAAATAAAGAAATCATATTTGTGTTTCCTCTGTCCATTTGCAGTTGGTAGCTGCAGTTCTGCTTAAGAGTCCCAAGCTGCATATGAAATATAGGGTGACCCATGAGAACAGAAAACTGATCTTCCATGCCTCCAAACATTAGCACCAATAAGGAGTAACCAAAAGCAACGTAATTCTCAATGAGAAACTATTATTTATCCATTTGTCATGGATATGCTGGGGGGAAAAAAGAGTGTCTTTATCTGGTGAAATTATCTCAAAAAGGTTTGTGGTTCACATTCTGTTTGTCCAAATGGTTCACCTTGGTTAGTCCAGGAGTGAATGAGATCTCAAGAATAGGTGAGATTGATGTTAATTACATTAGTCTTGATGTGTGTATCAAATGTATCGTATGACTGTGGAAGCTGAATATTCACTTTTTTTAAAGTAGATAAATATTTTAGCTCTTCAACATAGTTCCTGATGTAGGTTTTGTCTTCCCAGTAGGGGTGATGTGTGTATAACCAAGATGGCATTATCATGTTTTGTTACAGTAGTTGCTTTACCTGCAAGTATTTTGCAGGTTTTCATGGAGTATTTGAATTCTATATCAATCACTCCCCTGGTTACACTTTTCTTACCAATGTGCTGCATGTTATTTGTAATCAATCTGTTCTATGTATGTGGCTGGTTTCTTTAATGAATGCTTGTTAAAAACTAAAGCTAATTTCCCCGATCCTTGGATAAATGGTGAGAAGTGTCTGAGAAAAGAGCACCATCTATTGAGAGAATGGCTAACAACAGAAAGAAACATTCACAAGAGTCAATGAAAGAATTTAATTTTTGAAAAACCTACTTTCTGTAACCCGATATAAAGAATCACATCAGAATAAAAATAAGTTTCATTCTGAAATTCTGATCATAAAAATCATTATCGAATGTTTATCCTTCAGAGGAAATGTTACTCATGTCATCATTTTGAAACATTACACAATCATTAAGTTGATATAGCTAGAATGATTACAGATAATCCTTGTTAAGTGAGTAAATTGAGGCAAAGAAAATATAAATATTTCATAGGAATAGATAACACTTATTCCATCTCAAACAGTGTAAGTTGTGTTTGTCCAGATGGCAAATTATGATCTGCATTAATCCAACTAGATGATTGAAAGAGTGGACTTAGTTAACAGTCGTAACAGGAAAACAACAGGTTACCAGGAATGTATCTATGGAATACTGGAGGAAAAGCCTAATTCTTTCTTGCTTTTTCCAGTTTCTCCTTGGTATTATCTTTCCTTGTTTTTCTTCCCTTCTTTGCTCAACAGGCTGTGAAATAAATAAAGGGGGAGGCTTTATTTCTGCTTAAGAGGTTGCTAGTTGTGTGAGCTTATTTTAAAGGCATTATTTCTCTCTTGTTGACTTGAAGAAACAAGGTGACCTATTACTGAGAATATGATATTGCGCTATATTCGCTATAGTAAAACTTCTGACAAAATGACAAAATGCAGCACTTTCAGATGTTACCCCAAAAACTTGCCTGAAGTAGGTAGGGTGTTTAATTCCAAGGTGAGATAAACCTCTGAGAACATGATTGTGAAACAGAAAAATAGGCAGTTCAGTGATAAATGATGTGATGGCGCAAGCACCTGGTGACAGTAGAAGCTGTGTCTGCACAGCTGATAGCATCGGACTGCCTTCACTCTAGCACTCTATCTACCAAGTGTTGAGTTCAGGGATATCATTGCCCCAATAACAAGATGGCTTCACGTGCCCTCCACTGAAGTGCAGAAGAGAAACGTTCACTTCCTTCCACTATTTAAAATTTAAAGTATTCCCTAATGGTCAAGTTGTTAGTTTTCCGATCAGACACACTAAGATTAGGATGTCTTAGCACATGGAGTGAATCATAATGTTCAGATGACTATGGCAACAGCCATCAAACATAGCTGGAGAAACAGTTGCTGTGATTGGGGTTTTTCTGTTGTGTGTTTCTTGACATCAAGATTCTCATACCTTCATCAACAGTGTAACTGGTGTTTGGGGAACAGGATTCTTATAAACTGCTCTCCTTACAAATGAAATGTAAGAGAGGACTACTGCCACGTGACCTGTAGAATCAAAACTCAGATGACAAATGACAAAAATGTTCAAACTGACCATCACCTGAAAGTGGTTTTATTTTAAAAGAGAAACAATGTTTACAGGACAATGATTTTATAAAAATGATCAGAAAGTTCTGGAAAAATAGGATGGTAAAGATATTACAAAATGTAGAAGTATTTAAAGTTAGATGATACAATATATTTGTCTAGAATCAAAGAAAAATGCACCCAAATAATATGCACATTTTACGTCAAAAGAACGTTTCTGTAAATGGATGTATATGATCAAAGTGTAGAAGCAACCATTCCCACGAAACTGCTCTAGCGTAACACCAGGTGTATCTAAAGACACATCTGTACAGCTGTGGACGGGGTGTGGCAGACTGTAGCTGAACAAAGTGGAAGGGGAGAAATACCTACATCCACAAGGGCTCCGTTAACCTTCCTTTCAATGAAAAGGGCCAAACGATAGTTCCTTCACTTCCAAGATTATTGCTTCATCTGATAAGGTGCATTTTAGTATGACTAGTTATTCAAGAATGTTTAAGTATGTGCGAGGTTTCACTAACATTTTTCTTATCTACAACATAGTCTTGATGTTTGAAAAAGGTCTGATGAGTTTATTCTTACTCTATATACTAAAACATTTCATTAAATTTTAAATTATGCGATGATCAGGTCTTACCACATTGGGCTAGAAATATAAGTTTTCACATTAATTCAAATTTGAGTATCAGAGAACATGAGAAATAACAACTTTTCTTCTGAATTGAGGACGTGTTTGGAACTCAAGCATTGTGGCTAGCGTGTTAAGCAGCTGCCTGTAATGCTGGCGTCCATTGTGGGCCTTATTTCACATAACAGGTTCATCCATTTCTTATCCAGCTCCCTGCTTGGAAAACAGAGAAAAATGGTTGAAAAGATTGGGTCCTGTCAAGAAGAAGGTCCTGGATCCTGGCTGTTGTCTCCTGCCTAGATAAACTTGGCCTTTGAAGTCATATGAGGGATGAACTAACAGATGGAAAACTTCTCTGTCAGTCTTTTTCTCCCTCTTTATTTGTAACTCTGCCTTTCAATTTTTTTTTTATTAATGTATTTATTTTTTAATAATCTTACTTAGTTGATTAGGGTACAAAGGGTCAAAGGCTACAGGAAAGTGGATAATACCATTGTTTCCACACTATCATTTTTTTCCCTGTATCTGGGGTTAGGGGAGAAACAAAGGGAAAAGCCCCAGCCAGCCTCCCACCCATCCCAGGTCCCCAATGTGAGGCACGCTCCAAGGGTCCTGCTCAAACAGTTTTGATAGTTCAACAGGTCTGAATTGCTGCCAATCTCTCCATTCTAATCGCAATGAAACCTATTCAGAATCCACTGGCTGACACAGTCTCTTCATGGTTGGGGTTCTGAGATCAGCAGTTCAGTTAGCAGGATCTCCAAAGAAACTTCCCTTCAATATTAAAAAAGAAAAAGAAAAAAAAAGTTCAAAGTCGATGCAGTGGTTCCCTCCACCTTACAGCAGCCATATGAGGCCAGTTCTAGTCCCAGCTGTTTCACTTCCAGTCCAGCTTCCTGCTTAAAGTTCTGGAGACTTAGCAAAGGATGTATAAGGACCCTGGATTCCTGCACCCACTTGGAATACCTGAAAGAAGTTTCTGCCTCCTTGTTTCAGATTGGCTTAGCTCTGGCCACTGCAGCAATTTAGGGGAGTGCATCAATGGATGGAAGATCCTCTCTCGCTCTCCTTATCTCTGTAAATCTTCCTTTCAAATAAAAATTTTTAATATTTATTTATTTTTATTTGAAAGGCCGATTTTACATATAGGAAAGGAGAGATGGAACAATAACCAGAATTGAGTCAATCTGAAGCCGGGAGCTGGGAGGTTCCTCCAAGCCTAGGGACTTGGGCCATCCTTCACTGCTTTTCCTGGCCATAAACAGAGAGCTACATTGGAAGTGGAACAGCCAGGACTAGAACAGACACTCATATGGGATGCCGGTACTATAAGCCGTAGTGTTAACCTGCTACACCACTGCACCGGCCCCAAAATAAATTTTTAGAACGTGTGTGTGTATATACACACATATATACTTAAATTTATTTGAATATATATGACAATTTTAGTTAAAAAAAGTAATAATTAGTTAGAATGCTAAACTATTAATGGAATTTATTTCATAGGACCACAAATATGCTAATGAAAAATAGATATAAAGTAATGACAATCTCCTAAATAAAATTCTTACATGTAAATGAGTGCATGTGTGTATGCATATATATATACAAACACACATACATATATAAACACACATGTTTATTGTGAAACTGACAGTTTCCTCTCTGCTCCCGTTACTATCCTCAGATGGAATTATCATAAGTTAGATAGTGACTGTTTATCCATATATTTTTCTTACATCCTAGTGTAACTTTTCACACTTGCATTATTAATTAAAAGTTATATATATATTTGGGATGCCAAGGGATTTCTCAATAAATTCACACTTTAAGATTGCTAGTGATCTATTAAAGTTACTTACTGTAGCTTCACTGTGTTTTTGTAGTCTCAGATCGTTGATAGCTACTAGACTTCATATATAGATACACATTCTGACAAGTAATTCTACTGAGTACTTTTAAGTCAGTTTGTTTAAAAAATATACAAAAAACCATATGAAAAAGGTATTTCCAAGTCTTTCCAAAGATAATGAGCTTAAATGTAGTGCTTGGAAAAATGTTTTCGACCATTGTGCCATAAACAACTATATTAAGAAATATAAACCCAGTGTTAACATTGTGGCATAGCACATGAATTTGCTGCCTGTGACATGGACTTCCCATGTAGCTGCCTCAAATTCATATGGCTGCACTACTTCTGATCCAGCTCCCTTGTAGTGGCATTAGAAACACAGCAGAAGGTGATTCAAATGGCCGAGCTGTTTTATCCATGTAAGAAGTCCCAGACTCCCAGCTTCTGCCTGGCAGTCATCTGGGGAATGAACCATCAAGTGGAAGACATTCTATCTATCTATCTATCTATCTATCTATCTATCTATCTATCTATCTATCTATCTCAAATAAATATACAGGTCTTTATTACCAGGAAAGAAACATAAAGCAGCAAAGTTTCTCTACTTATTTGAAGTGAAAGAAATCATTTTCCGACTATGTTAAAAGTGATTGGTTGATACCACTTTGTAACAAAAGTTGAAAATAACATCTCTTTTTGGAATTTGTTAGCGGCTTGTTAAGATCAGCAGGAAACAAGCTCGTTCTGATAATTAACATAGATATGGCATTATAAAAATATGCTAGTGATAAAGATCAAATCCAAATATTGTAAGACATTTTAAAATATGAGATTTTCAAGCCTTTAATCTTTCACTAATTCTAACATAGTTAATTTAACTGATTATTGAGCACGCTCATCAAATTCGCTTTCAGAAACATTGAGCATCTCCACTCCCACTAAAAGGACTCGCTGTGAAATAGTTAAATATTCCTTAACAATATGATACTAGATTTTCTGTATTTGTCTATACTTACAATATCATGATGATTGAAGTAGCAGAATGCAGATCCTGCAACCGTTACTAAAGGACTCTACTCCATGGTGGGGAGTGCAGGGGAATGGGGGGAGGGAAAATGGGGAGGGAGACAGGGAGGGCAGGGAAGGAACCCACAAACATACGAAAATGCGTCATGGACAATGATAAAATTATTTTTAAAAGATAAATAAGAAGAGTAAAAAAGGAACAAAGAATTCAGCAACTTGAAAGTCGTTATTAAAAATGCATCAAAGACAAGTTCAGGCTTGATCACCTGTAAGAGCCCAGGAGCAGTGCTCAACTTGTGGGCTGCACCCCACTCCCACTTCTCCTGGCTGTCTCTAAGGCACCTCCGTTGAATTTCTAGGGATCTCTTGGGCAACAGTTGAAAAATGGCTTCTGCCTCATTCCAGATCCTCCTTGGGTCCTGCCTCATGTCTTTCCTTTCATCTTCGACTTCTGCCGTTATTGGAGCAGCCATGTTTGCCCAGATGTAACTTACCCACAGTATAGCTTAGCTGCATCTACATCACATGCCGCCAGTCCTGAAGCTACACTAACCCTTTTCCCCTTAGCTCGCATCATCATCCTGATACTCCCAATAGGCACATCCAGACCTGTGAGGAAGACCACGCCCTAGGGAACCAACCCAGACTGAGAAAACGAAAACTGTAGACAAACACAGCAGGCTCCCCTACCTCCTCAGGTGCTGCTTTTAAGGTGCCAAGTTCAAGGCACTTCAGAAGATACTGTTCACATTGTGATTATCTCAAGATATGATTTGAGGGGGGCGGTCTCTCATTTCCCATACTTTTTCTCTCATTGCCCATTCTCATTCCCCCCTCTCATTCCCCATTCCTGTAACCACTTTCCGAAATGGTTCACCTTCACAATTCCCTCTCTTAGTTTCTACAAGGCATATATTTCCTGTTGATCCCTCTATGTTTTAATTAATAGCAATCTCACAGACTCATGGAATATAGACTATTCTCCATGATTGGAAAGTTTTAAGAAATATTATAAAAAAAAATCCTCACTCTGACTTATGGAGTTAATAAGCTAAGCTAGTCCTTCTGTTTATTTCTTCAGAATAGCACTTTTTTCTCAATGGAGAAAAGAAAGGAAAATATTCTTGTACAGGATTTAGTTTTCTTCTTACTGTCAAAATGTCAGGAACACCACTGTCCCTGTTATGTAGAAGTGCAACTTACTCTGCCACCTGACTAATTATCTAGAAAACAAAACTACCATCCATAAACCCACAGAATTCAAGTTACCAATGATTTTAATGTCTTGTGAAAATTTTGGAAATGGGATTGAACTCTCACGTTTTTGGTATTAAAAAGAAAAGCATGTTTGCCACAGAAATTCAGTTAACATGTTTTAACTGAACATGTATGTGTGTTGCTTAAATAGATGTAATTGCTGTAAACATCCATGAGATTGGGAATTTGTTTTTACTTTGAAATGGGAACTTTTACTTATAAGTTCATGAAAAACTAAAGACTGTCTTTGTAAATAGTCAAGATCTCTTGTCCAGGAAGCATCATGTGGTAAATTTGCATACCAGCTTCTTACCCTAGCCATCCTCTTTTGCTTGAAGCAATCTCATCTCTTTTCCCACCGATTCCTTAGATTGAAGTTCTTTGTGCCAAGACATACATTATATTTGAAATGAATTGTATATAATAATACAACTTCAGAAGAAAAGAATAGCTTGGAAGAAAAATCTGGCCTTGACTCAGAACTCCAGTAGTAAACTCTGACACAATTTCAAATCATATTGTGTGTCACTCCTCTCACCTGTGCAATGTGTGAACTAAAGTATCTTAAGGTCCTTCCTGGTACTGCCAATAGTTCCTTCAAGAACTGCTTATCCAGAGAAAGAGCACGCATGCAGAAAATCAAATAATCTTGGTCCCAAGTTATCATAACCCCTTGGATTCTCAGGATTCCAAAGGAGTTCTGAAAGACCCAGGGGGTTTGGGGAGAGGAGAGAATAAAAGGGTAATGGACTGAGAGGTGTGGAAAAAAAGAAAGAGCAAGAGAGAATACTGAGCCACTTTGGGCCATAGTCAAGACAGTGGGCCAAACTGAAAGTAACATTCACGACTTTGTTCACCTAGAGCAGTGAAAGCTAGAGCTGAAACAGGAAGTGAGTCACTTTACCACTGGATGACAGGCACATGTTTAAACGCAGATTAAGAAATGGAGGCCACAAAGTGATCTTTTCATCACACATGGAGCCCCAACACAAGAATCCTTATATTTTACGGACTCAAAACTTTGGGGAAAAGATGTAGGGGAAAAGCTAATGAGAAAATCCTGAATGAGAGCGGAATCAAGTGCTCAAAAACTCTGATAAGAGATTCTAACAGCAGTGCATGGGAGTCCCTCCCCTCTCCCCCGGGAGCTCCCTCCATGGGCCTCCAAGCCAAAGGGCTGGAGTTATAAATGCATATTTGTGTAACAGCAGGTGTGGGGAAAACCATCTTATCTCTTCTCCCTCCCCATCACTCTGTCAGTATTTTCTTATTACTTGGAGAAACCACGGTAATATTTGCCTCCAGTCATGTTGTATTGCAAAATTGACACAAAGAAATCCTAATCGAATCAAATACATCTTTAAGAACTTCCAGGCGGTGCTCACAAATACTGTGGATTCTAATGAGAGAAATCATTCAGTTGTGGCTTAAGTTTCTGTCCAGCAAAAAATACTGTCAAATAGTTCTTCTGATTCAATTATGCACAAGCATGCCAGTGGTACATAAATAGGTGTCTTAGTGCCTTTGGATTGCCATAACAGAATACCAGACTGCATGTCTTAGAAGCAATCGCAATTTATTTCTCACAGTTTTGCAGGCTGAGATGTTTCTGATCAGGATCCCAGATTTTCTATCTGGTGAGATCTTGCTCGCTGGTTCACAGGCAGCTATCTTAGCTGTGAGTTTGCACATGGCAAGGGAGGTGAAGGAGTTATCTGGGAGTCTCTCTGTGGCTTAATTCCTAAACCACGTGACCTAATGACCTCCCTAAGGTATCAAATCCAAGCACCATTATTTGGGGAATTCCAACCCCTAGGAATGATCCAGTCTGTTGCACGTGGTATCCTGAGTGATTCAAATCGCAACACTTTGCATTTACTGAGAAGTATTACTACAATAGTTTTGTAAGATTTATTAATTTTTATTGGAAAGGCAGAGATACAGAGAAGAGGAGAGACAGAGAGGAAGATCTTCCATCCAATGATTCATTCCCCAAATGACCGCAATGCCTGGAGCTGAACCAATCCAAAGCCAGGAGCCGCTTCCAGGTCTCCCACGTGGGTGCAGGGACCCAAGGCTTTGGGCTGTCCTCAATTGCATTCCCTGGAAGAGCTCCTGGCTCCTGGCTTCGGATCAGCGCAACCTGATCGGAGCAGCACCGGCTGTTGTGGTCACTTGGGGAGTGAATCATCGGACAGGAGATCTTTTGCTCTGTCTCTCCTTCTCTCTGTATATCTGCGTTTCCAATTAAAATAAATAAATCTTTTTTTAAAAAAAAGCACAACTAATGAAGGCAATTAAGAAATTATGTTTCATATTAAATACGGTGGTGGCATACTCATGTCCAGAGAGATTTGGGACATAAATTTTATCCTCAGACATACTCCTTTGAAAACCAAATGGATGCTTATACTAGTATCAGTCTATCACCAAATACACAAAAACACATATGCTTTACACTATTTATATATTAAAAATTTTCAAAATTAAATTGATTTCATAGGTATCATTTGTCAAACATTGGTGCTAAATCTCTTAACTAAAATTTGTAAGCTGACAATGGTTGTGAAATGAAAAAATGGCACTTTGGGGAGCTTATTTGGCACATGTTTCTTAATAAATGGAGACAAAACTTTTTGTTAAAATAATCTGTCAGCTTATAGTATTTTTAGACATCAGAAAATATCAATACAAGAATGAAGTTCTAACAAACCAGCCAGTGTCGTCAGGCTGGTTGTTCCGTCAGTCAGTGTCTGCTCAGCAACTATCCTGACATTGAAATCTACAAGCAATCCCCCAGGATCCTCTCTGTGTCTCTTCAGGACCCCAACATAACCCCTAGCTTTGCCTTGGGCTCCGACAATCAGCAGTGTTCATTATCAGTCTCTAACCAATGATTAAGGAGGGCCATGAGGAGGGCACAGGGAAGGAGGAAGGGAGATTTTAGAGCCTATGGAACTGCACCACAAAATAATAATAGTAATAATAATAATAATAATAATAAAAGAGTAAGTGCTCATATGACATTTCTGAGAAATCTTCTGTGGAACATGCTTTGTGCTCGCCTTAAATCAGGCAGTTTCTGAAACTTTCTCATGACATTTTCATCTTTAGCCATTTGAAAGCTTCTAAGAAAAATTGAAAATGTCATCTCCATATTCATATTAACTTCTCAGCACTTTAACATCAGTCCAAACTCCAAGGTGCCTCGGCCTGCATGTCAGCTGCCTTGAGTTTATTATCTACAATCAGAGAGTGAGAGGCAGCTTTGCTGCACCAAGCCGCTCTATGCCATTGCATACATAACCTCATTGCCTGGGTTTTCTCTCTTTTTCTTTCTGACATATAATTTGCTTTTTTAAAATTTATGATCTGTGGCTTTCAAAGTTTTAAAGTAATTTCTTATATTTTAGAAGGGAGACCAAACTATTCATTTGGATAAAGAGGAGCCCAGGGATGAAGTAGGGTGTACTGGGGAAATTTCTTTGGCTTTATGTTCATGGTGTTATTCAACACTTCATCCCTAAAGACTCACTGAAATCCCTTTTTGCTACTTTTATAAAGATGTATTTATTTTTATTGAAAAGGCAAATTTACAGACAGAAGGAGAGACAGAGACAAAAAGATATATCAGCTGATTCACTCCCCAGATGGGCACAATGGCTGAAGCTGAGCAGATCTGAAGCCAGGAGCCAGAATGTAAGAGCTGTGTTCTTTGCTCCCTGTAGATCTGCCCCACCTGAGGACTCACACCACCACCTTGCTGGCAACATGTCAATCATCCCCTTATGCTTTTGCTTACCACTAGATTAAGTATTTTATCCATACAAGAGTCCCAATCATAGTTTACCTTTCAGAATCACAATTTCTGAGCAAACCAAGTTATTGCATGAATTGTCCCCATTCTTGTGCTTCTCATTTTCTTCAGTTCTTTTCCAACACACTAAGTCATTCCACATCCATGGTGATCCTGATGACGTGGAAGAGAACTCCAGCACTGGATAATCTGTAACCTATTTGATTTACTTGATTTCCCATTGATCAGTCTTTTTATATCAATAAATTCAGTGGTAAAAAAAAATTTCAACCATTTTTTTGGTAAAATGTGATCTTGTGATTTTGGTCTTCCACATTGAAATCTGTTGCAATTGAAAGATCAAGAGCAGAATCTTCGTGCTCAGTTTCTCCCCATCAATGGTGTTTAATAGAATCAGAAGAAACCACGTGCAACAACCATTCTGTGAGCTCTTAACTTTGAAAATCATTTTTAATTTCATCCTGATCCTGCTGGTCTGTTTCTCTTATCACAGTCAAACTGGGCAGAAGATAGAGATGGTGGTGAAGAGTGCTTTAGGGATGATTCAGTGAAAGTGTGAGTCCGTATCCTGGCACTTCCAGAATGCATTTTTTTTCAATCTCAGCAAAATGATGTCTGTCAACTTTCTAAATCAAGCCATTAAATGCTATCTCTAAATCAAGTACCTTGAACTTCTACAATGCCCCTCTCCCCCTGCGAGGACAGATTCTTTTTGAGTAAAGAAGCTGTGGTGAGCAGATCAATGAAAGGGAACGCATTGGTTTCTGAGCACGTTTGCACTGAAGCAATGGCCTCAGTGCCAGCAAGAGGTCGAAAGTTTGTGAGCAAGACTAATATCTGTTAGTTAAAACTGTTTCCAACAGCATAACCTGAGCATCAGTTGCTCATTGCTCCTGCTGAGCAGAATGAGGGAAATTATTTTTAACATGATAATTTTATACTTATCCAGGCCCCACCAGATGAAGAAAGGAACTACATGAATTGAAGGAAATTAAACATGATTATGCTTCCTGTAATATTAATGTCCTAAAGCCACCAAAATAAGTGCTTCTGTTAAAAAGCAGGCAGTGTTAATGAAGATCCTGCAGAGTCATTTTTCTCATGACAAAAGGAAAAGTATTTAAATAAACCAACAAGCTGTAGATTAAAGATGATGCCTGAAAAAGTTTGTGACAAATTTTACATTATATCCCATAATTTGACTTTCACAAAATTTTTGCAAGTTTATACAGGGAAGATATTGTTATCTAGACTATTATTAAAGAAAACGAAATGAGTTCCTATTTGCTTTGAGTTCAAAATGCTCAGGTGTTCCAGAAGTACAACTACAACAAACAGGTACAATTCTATCTCTTTGCAAAGTTACATCTAGTGAAAAATAAAGCAAGACATTTTACCAGTTAATAAATGCCAAGGATAGTACTAGAATAACAAACTTCATTCTCTCAACAGTCCTATAAAATTTCTCTCATCGAGGTTTATTGCAATCAATTATTGTAGCTCCATTTTCTCCACCACAAAGCCCACCAATGGGACAGCTGCTGTTTAAGTCTTTACTTCTTTTCCAAAATTTTACTAAAACCATTATTTATGTCTAGCAGACAACACAGATAATAACTAGTCATCAGAGTCTTGATTAATTTTTATAAAATGAAAGAACATTATTGAATATAATTTGAGCATATTTCTCAGAATTTATATGTAAACACTTTATATAATAAGGATGTTGCAATATATTGGTAGAATCACGAATGGATAAGGATTACTACTCTGGGCATTCAATTATATGTCTCTGAATCGAAACATGGACTTGTCTATGAATATGAATACAGACAAGAGAAAGAAAATTGATGTCAGAACTGCAACTTCCAATTCTTATCAGTTTTGTGAAATTTAGTATATAATTATCATTAATTGATGTCATCTTTTTGTGTTTATATTTTTGTTAAAGATTTTTTTATTTCTTTGAAACTCAGAGTTACGGGGGAGGGCGGACAAGACTCTATTTTGAAAATTTCTTATCTATATAATATTAAATTTTACGTATTTCATGTATATGGATAGACACAAGAACATAATGAGGATTTTATTTCATTCACTGGTTAGTTTCTAAAGTGAATATATCATCCATAGTTGAGCCAAGCCAGACCAAACCCAGTTTTCCTTCATTGCTGGCAAAGGCTCAAGTACTTGTGACATCGGCTGTCTTCCCAGAAAGCTAGATCACAAACAGAAATAAGGCATCCAGGAAATGAACCAACTCTTCAACAGGAACTGTCAACATCATACATTCCAGATGCACTCACTGCACCACAGAACTGGCTTGATGCCACATTTTCTTTTTAAAAATGTGGGTTTTTTTTTAATTTTTTTATTTTAAATTTTGAATTTTATGGTACAATTCTGTAGAGTTTGGGATTCCCCCGCGCCGACCCCATTCCCACCCCTGACTGATTTTCCCCATATTGTTACAATGGTATAGTCCTTCATAAGGAGTTATAAATTAAGTGTCAAGGCACTCTTAAACAACGACTGATACAATTTTAAGAATGCTTTTAAATGTGATTCACTTGATCGGTTCCATCTTTTTGATTTTAAAAAGAAGATCATGGTTCTGAAGAAAGGAGAACTTGCTTGCCCATCATGTGAGTCTTTGCAGAGCACATTGCTGGATCTTCAGTCCGTGCCACAAAGTTTCCTGTTGAACATTCCCTGGGAAGCAATGACAGTGGCTCCCCATGGAAACGACCTGGGTCGAGTTCCTATCAAGAGATGGGGTTTGGCTGCATCCATTCCTGGCCATTTCAGACATTTAGTGGGTGAACCAGCAAATATGCTGTCTCCTTCTCTCGTGTATTTATCCTCTCCTTCTCCCTCTTCTTCTATCTTTGCTACTTGTCCACTGAAAGGAACATAACTCTTAGTCAGTCATTGACGATTCATTCAGGAGGCTGACAGGTACATTAGCTCAGCCTCTGTATCTCACTTCCCAGAATGATCTATAATTGACAGCTTTTATTGATATGCCTGTCTCACAAAAATGGGAATGAAGAAGGTTGGAAATTTTTCTTCTTACACGTATACTACACCCAGAGGCTTTTTCTTCACATCAGGCTGTCACATTTTGAATTGACCTTTGCGGATTTGTGGTATAAATCTAATTATGAAAGCCCAATTGTAATCAAAGATTTTCTTATCTTCTCCCTCCAGCAGAATCACTTCTGGAGTGGTGGTAAAGGTGGTGCTGTTAAGTCAGGTCAGGAGACAGTACTGTGTCAGGCTCAGTGCTGCAGTTCTGGATCTATGTAGTACCTCTGGCTTCTTCACTTAAGCCAAACACCGTGACATCTCCACCTTTCCAGTTACAACTGTGATGTCTTTACAACAATTCATTGGAAAATGAAATTTTCCATTTGGAGAATGTGAGATCCTTGATATTATGCCTTAGTTTCTTTTTCAGTTGAATATCCCAAATCCCAACAGAGGAATAAATGATCATGGGACAGAGTAGCTAAACTACGTTAGTACCCTGAGTTGCTGATATGCAAAATCTTATATGAATCATGCATTTAAATTAATTCTTTAGATTTTGATGTTTTTATTTCTACATTTTTCTACTTTAATTAAAGATCATTATTTAACTTCTGCAGTGAATAATTTTTTTAAAATTTAAAAAAATTTTAAAAATGAAATTCCTAGGCAAATAATTTGTTTCTTGTTTTGAGTATCATTTCCTACATCCAAGAGAAGAAAACTTGAGTGCATGATGGCTTTGTCTGTTCCTTCTCCAACTTTGTTGTTCCAAGGAATTCAAATAGGAGGAGAGCTGTGAGATATGAAAAAGTAAGAAAATTGAATCTGGTAAAGAACCAAATCTGGAAGAATCTAAGACATCAGTTTGGAAGAAAAAAAAATTAAAAGTTTCGGGAGGAGTACACTTTTTCTCAGGATTTTGTCTAAGTATCCACCAAATTAACTGCAAAGCAAAGGATTCCGCTCCAAGCTCTTGCCTTAATCCCCTGTTAGGGAAACATCAGAGGAGTAGGCTGAGGGCAGTTCAGCTGAAGATCTTGCCAGGTGAGAGTAAGTAGGCATGCCAGTGTTACTCCTAAAATGCTAAATAAACAGATGCCAAGAGTAAGAATCCTGCCTTCTCTCCAAATTCTTAGCGTGGACGAATTGCTTTTATATTCCACTTTATTCCACATTTCATGACTTAGAAGCAGATCGGGGGAAAAATGGAGTATCCAAAAAGATCTTCAGCAAATGGGATTTTGTTTTAATACACAAATAAGGTATATTGAAAATGAGAAAGCATTCAGAAAAGAATTCTCAGCAGTGAGGTTATATCCAAACGAAAAAAATCAATGGAAAAAGAGTCCACTGGTGGGGGGTGGATAGGAAATATGAAATGACAATGGCCATAGTAGCAGGAAAATAAAATTGAGATTCACCCAGGAAATGAGCGATAAAATAAGTAACAAGATAATGCATTGACCAAGAAAAGTTATAACCTCTACTCCTATACGTAAGTTTAGACTAAGAAAGGAAGTTCTACATCATAGAATGGGAAACACACTGTCAAAATTTACTAATGTCTCACTCTCAGTAAAATAAGTAATAAGTGTGCTTCATACGATGCAATGACAGGCTAATTGAAAAAAAACAGATTTATATTTGTTTCTGAAAAGAATGAACTCATTTGAGGTCCAACCTAAGCTAGTGGCTTCTTGTCAACATCAGATGCAATGTGTTTGGCACAATGAGCAGGAAACACTGCCCTAGGAAGTCAATGTAATATTGTCATAGGCAACGTATGTGTAAGGACACAATTTTTTTTGCCATTTGCAACATTCCTGACACTTCGGTGCTCCTCCTAATGTTGCCCCACCATGCCATACCCTCTGACAGTTTTGAGAATTTGAACATCTTTGGTATTGGTTACTGAACACAAGGTCAACCTGTCTTCCCTGAGACTCATCTCAGGTAAGGACTGGTGCCTACCATACACCTGGTAAAAAAAAAATAAAATTTGAAATACGTTGATTCAGTTTTGAAATTAGGAATATTTTGTGATGAATCAAAATTATGGAAATGTGCTCTGTGAAAAGTACAAGCAGTAGGATAATCTTTGGATAGTTTATATCATACATGAAGCCTAGTAAACCTTCCATCTTTAGGTAGAAGTTGTACATAAACTGAATGCCAAATTCGAGTTTTGAATGCACAAAACAGTTTTCAGTACTTGCCTGTGCATGTTGCTGATGATGATTTAATTTTAGCTTTATATAGTTCAGTATTCTTCAGGCTTTTAAAAAAATATATCTGTGATAAAAAATGAAGATAGATGAAATAGTCTGAAAACAAAGAGAACTTTTCCAAAAGTAGATGATTTTGAAAGGCAGTAAAGCATCACATGTGTGACCTTTTTTCACTGCAATAGAAATCAAGGTCATGGGTAGAGTTTTCCTATCCGAAACACTTTGTTAGCTAAGATATTGTTAGTGCCATGCGAAATTTATTCCAAATTGGAAGAAATATCTATACAAATTTAATAATACTTACTGCACCACATGACTGAAATTTCTTCTTTCAAAAACTAATGAGACTTAAATACTTTAACAAATTATGAGCTTGCTCATCAGTTCCATTTTCTCCTAGCAAATGCTGTTGAATTCTCCACAGGGGAAGGGAAATACCTTCCAAAACACCACTTCGCTTGAAAATATTAGCAAAAATTTTTCAGTAAGCCTCATTGTGTTTCCTAGAAAAATCTCAGGGAGGCATAAAAATTACATTGCACAGGATTATATATTACTTGGGTGAAAATTAGTTATAAATACCCAGTTCTGAATACCTCAGCATCTGTAGGTACTAATTTCCTGATCCTTTTGCTTTCCTTCAATTGGCCCTTTAAAACATTTTGTTTAACTACTGTGGTAGAAAATTAACTAAATTTTAAAACATTTAGACATCTGCAGGTACACTAGATGGTATAAACATGGGTTACTAATCAATAATCTTTGAGAAATACATTTTGAAATTAAGTCTTCATGGAACTTAATTGAATCTACCTTTTGCAAAACAGAAGCAGTAAGAATATTTTTATTTGAATTCCAACTCCCTGCATAATATCCTGGTTTATAATTTTCCTCTGTGCATTAATATTGAATAACTGAAAGTGGGTAGATCTCCAAAACAAACACATAACCAAAGAGAGGAAACACAGAATTGTCCGGCTATGTTGCTCACGAAATAATCAAATCTAGATATCTTACATGTACATTGTTAAGCACTGTAACAACTGTGCTAAACCTTATTTCTCTTCTTTTGAAAATGGAGACAAGAATGACTTTTGTCTTCCTCATCCCAGGGTTTTTGTGAGCCTCAGTTTGCACAAATGTACATAAAAGAGTTTGCAACAATTACATCCTTTAAAACTATTTTTTATAGCACAGATACATTCAGTTTCATAAATCAGATATTGTGGTATTACACTGAAGTAGTGAAGGCTGAACAGTGGTCCCTGCAAGATGTGCCACATGTTATTTACGCCTCTGTGCGCTAACAGAGGAGGCTTGCTTGCATGATTAGCAGTTGTCAGTAGTCCTACGAGGAGCTTGAGGCTAAAAATCCCTCAGAGATATTGCTTTCAATTTGTCTGAGCTTATACCCAACAGTTCAATTATGGAATCTTACATTAATTCTGTATTCAATATATTTAGGAACTACCATCCTGGTTCTCACAGTGTTATTTGGTTTTATATGCCCAAGGATTTCTTTCCCCAGAGCATTTACTCACCACTGCTATCTTAGGACTTCTCTATGGTAACCATCCTAAGGATTGATGGCGAGATGGTGTTGAATTGTGAATCTGGTTTGCACTTCTGTATCAGCGATACTGAGCCTCTTTTGATCTGTTTATTGCTTTTATGTCTTTTCTTTGAAGAAACATTTGTCAAGCCCTTTATTATTCTTTTATAATCAGGCTTTTTGAGGTTGGAGAATTTTGAGAGTTTTCTGGGTACCAAAAGTTCATGAGACATATGATTTGCCAATATTTTCTCCTAACCTCTCAGTGCTGCTTTCACTCTGTTGATAGTTTCTCTGCATGAACAAAGATGGATTTCTATGACTTTTAAGTTGTGTGTTTTTGCTTTGGTGTTCTTAGCCTTTAGCATCATATTCAAGAACTCATCACCACATCCCAAGCTGTGAAGTTATGTCACAGCAGGTGAAGTTTCAAGTTCACCCCACTGTGTGAGGTGTAAAATTATCTAGTGTCTTAACCACCGATGACTGAAACCTGTCATTTCTCAAGTGAGTGCATCACAGCCTTCATGGGAAGTTCTTCCTCCTGGCTTCTTCTATCCCATTGATTGTTATGTCTGCCTTCATGGCATTATCACAATATTTTGACTACTGGAGATGTGAAACAAGTTTTGAGATCAGGAAATGTGATGTCCTGGGTTTGCACATTTTTTCAGGATTGTTTTGGATAGCCTGGGTCTCTTGAGCTTATATATGAATTTTTAAATATACTTTGTAGGTTTCCGCAAACCTTATTTGGCATTTGGATAAATATTACATTGAGTTTGTATGGACATGTTGACATCTCTGATCCTGAAACATGCGTTTCCTTGGACAATATTTTGTCTTGATTACTGCATTCATGTCCCGCATATATCCCTGAGTAATTCCTAAATAGTTTATTTTGGGGGATACTATCGTAAATGAAATTGTGATTCCAGTTTCCTTGGAAGATTGTTGCTTTTCACATAGAAACTTACTGCTTTTCATGCCTTCACTTGCTATGTCTTTTTCAGTTCAAAAGTATTTTCTACGGAATTTATAGGCTTTTCCACACATAAAACAATTTCATATGTGAGCAGACATATTTCATTGATGAATTTGGATGCATTTAATTTCTGACCTTTACCTGTATCATTTGTGTGGTTCTTGCTACCCTGCTAAGAATTGGAAAAAGCAGAAATCCTGCCTTATTTCTGACTTTAGAATAAAAGCTTTCAGCTTTTCACCATTGAGTGTGGCGTTTGGTTTGATTTTTCACATATGGCTTTTAATACGTTGAGATAGATTTCTTCCATTGCTAGTGTTTGAGTGTTTCTGATCAAGAAGGGTGTTGGATTTTCTCAAATCTTTTTTTTCTACCTTTAATGGAATAATCCTTCTTTACCCTTCATTTTGCTAACTGGGTGTAGCACATTAACTATCATCTGCTTACATTACAGGAAAATACTCCAGTTGATCATAATGATATGCTGCAAAATTCAATTTGATTTTGTTAAAAAATTTTCCACCAGGGACCAGCACAGTAGCCTAGTGGATAAAGTCCATGCTTAGCACATGCTGGGATCCCATATGGGCTCTAGGTCTACTCCTGGTGGTCCCATTTCCCATCCTGCTCCCTGCCTGTAGCCTGGGAAAACAGTTGAGGATGGCCCAAAGCCTTGGGACCCACGTGGACAACCCAGAAGAGGCTCCTGGCCCCTCGCTTCAGTTTGGCTCAGCTCCAGACGTTGCAGCCGCTTTCAGAGTGAATCAACAAATGAAAGATCTTCCTCTCTGTATATCTGCCTTTCCAATATAAATAAATAAAAATCTTTTTTTAAAAAAAAGAATTTTTGCATCAAACTGCATAAGGTATTTTGGGTGTAGTTTTTCTTCTTTGTATGTAGTGTTTGTACCCTGCCTTAATGTTAGGGAGTTAGCAAGTATTGATTCTCTGTAGTATTTCGGAAATTTTTAAGAAGCTTTGCTATCAGTTTCTTTTAAACGATTGTTGCAGTTTATCAGTGAGGCCATTTAGTTCAAGGTTTCTCTTTATCAAAAACATATTTTTAATTATATAATGGATTAACCCTTCACCTGCAGTGCCAACATGCCATATTATTGTGCCACTCCCGATCCAGCTCACTGCTAGTGACCCAGGAAATCAGCAGAGGATGGCCGAAGTCCTTGGACCTCTGCATCCACATGGGTGACCTGGAGGAAGCTCCTGGCTCCTGGGTTTGAAACAGCCCAGCTCCCAACTTCTGTGGCTGCAGCCATTTGGGGAATGAACCAGTAGATGCAAGACCTGTCTTTCAAATAAAAATAAATAAATCCTTTAAAACCCATGTTTTGTTTCTGATTTAATCTGATCATAGTTTTAGATCTATTCAAAATGTCTCTTTTTGTTTGTTTGTTTGTTTGATTTGTTCCTGGTAGCTGCCAAGGACTGAACTACACCTCCTCTAGAAAATTCATAAATTGAAATTCTAGCCTCCAAATTAAGAGTATTAGGAGATTGAGGTCCTAAATCTACAAAATTGGTGAGTTTATAAAGGAAGAGAAACAAAACCTCAGTTTTGGATGCCCCGGCCTCCAGAACAAAACAAACAAACAAACAAAAACCAGCAACTTTGTGCTGTGTCGTATTTTGTTGGAACAGGCAAATCAGAGCATTTCAATAGATTTCATGGATCCCAAAGTTTGTGTTCTTCACGCAGTTATCCTGTTTGTTGTCATATGTTTATACCCTCTTGGATTTCCTTTTATTTCTAAGAAACTGAGATTTGGGTCTTAGGTTCTTAACACAGTTAAATATCACAATTTTCCTGATCTTTTTTCTCTATCATTTTTCCATTGTGCATTTTACTTATCTATACTCCTATCGTTATTTTTTGATTCTGTCTATCACACTTGGAATTGAGTGTTTCTTCTTTTCCTAGTTACTTAAGAGACAAAGTGCAATTATTGGTTTAAGGTATTCCTTAAATGTTTTCATATGAGCAGTTATACATATCATTTCCCTTTAGTGCTGTTTTTCCTGCATTCTGCAACTCAGAATATTAAATTTTCATTTTAACTCATTTTAGATATCCTCTGATTTTCCTTGTGGTTTCTTCTCCAGTTCATCTGTTGTTTCAGAGTGTGGTTAACGTCCATAGACGCATTCAGTTTCCTGGCGTTTTGTGTGTGTGTGTGTGTGTGTGTGTGTGTGTGTGTGTGTGTGTGTGTGTATTCTTTTTACTTAAGTCTGTGGTAGTTAGAAAAGACACCTTGTAAAATATCTATCTTTGTAAGCCTGCTGATACTTAATTTGTAGTCTAGCAAAATTAAAGACGTTTTCCATGTGCATTTGAGAGGACTATATTTTCTATAGCTGGAAGATTATTCTGTATTTAAGCCATTAAATTTGATTGATTTATTGTGCTGTGCAAATCCTGCATATGTCCTTATTCAAAATGGAATATTGAAGTTTCTGAGTATTATTTAGAACTGTCTTATAATTCTATTTATTTTTACTTTATATATTGTAAATGATCTTGTGTTGGATGAGTAACTCTACAATCATTATGTTTCTTGTTACTCTGAAACTTTGTTAATATATAATGTCATTCTTTGTCTCTTTAAGACTCTTCTCAGAGGAAGTTTCTTTTGTCTGCTTTAAATATAATCACTTTTAGTTTGGTTACTAATTTCACTTTCAAATTATTTTCATCTTTGGGTCTAAAATCAATTTACTATAGCCTGGATAGAATGGGGTTCTATTTTTTTAAATCCATTCTACCAAAACCTGTCCATTGAATGAGGATTTGTTTTATTTGCACTTAAACTAATTACAAGGAACAAATTTAGTTCTCTCGTTTGGTTTTTTTTTTTTATTATTTTTCTTTGTTTCTCAGTTTTTTGTTTGCCATTTTGTAATCCATGCTTCATTTTCTTTTGTGTATATTGTCTAAATGTTTTCTGTGTTGCTATTATTGAGACTACATTTAGCATTCTGAAGTTTTCACATCTAAATTTGAATTTGTGCTAACGATTTCAATAATGTATAACAGTTCTATTCTTTCACAGCTGTGCCCCAATTGCTACCAGTTATTGGTGTTACAAAAATCACATATTTATGTATGTTCCAAAGTATAAATTATTCATTTTACATGCCTCAGTATCTTAAACAGAAAACAAAATATAGACTTATAAAACAAAGTCACAACCATAATATGCATTACACTAATAATGTTTTGATGCATTTATCTCTTAAATTAAAAAAAATCAAACATGCAATTTAGAAAGAAATGAAATTAGCATGTATAGTCTATATTGCAGCTCAGTTCACAATCGCTAAGATGAAACAATTCTAGATGTCTATCAATGATGACTAGATAAAGAAATCTGATATATACATGATACATATGAGAGATACGTGTGATGGAATGCTACTCAGCCATAACAAGAATACAATCCTGTCTTTTGCCATAAAATGGATGCATCTGGAGTCCCCCAGGCTTACTGAAATAAGTTAAACACAAAGAGACAAATATTGTATGTTTTCTCTGATTTGTGGTAGCTAATATATGGAGTGCAAGAATGTAGAATAGATGAGTGAAATTAATATAGTGGATTCCATTAGTGTGTATAGCCCTTGCCTGTAGCCCTGAAAAACAGTGGTATTTTAGTTGTTGTATTCTTTCTTTACTGGAAGAATAACCCTGTGGTTATAAAGTGCATTAAAGTATGCCATCACAAACATTTAAAGAAAAATTAAAAAGAGGGCAAGAGGATAGCAAGCATCATTGTATTCTTAAAACAGTATCCCTAAATACATAAATTCATTTTTATGTAAAAAAAATAAATTTACTTTTATTTAGAAAGATAAAATGTGAAAAGGTAAATAAGGTTCAATACTTGCTATGGTAGTAGCTTTTATAATTTTTCAAACATTAGCCCTGACTGAGATCACTAATTTTTCTGTTCTCTGGTTTCAACCTACAAAAGTCCCTTTACCAATTCTTGCACAGAAGGCCCAGAATTAGCAGCCTCTCTCAGCTTCCGTTAATCTGACTCATCTTCATCTCCTTAACTCTCAAGCTCAGCTATGCCATACCAAAGTGTCTAGATGGCAGGATTCTGTTCTCTTCCAGTAGGCCGAGTATGCCAACGTACTGCGTTGGTCTCCCAGAGTTTGCGACAAGAAATAAGTTGATAATCTGAAAAATCCTTGCAGTTGATAGGTTGTTTGTTCTTGCCGGTTTCAAGATGCTGTCTTCCTGTTCGTCCTTTGATGACTTCATGACTTCCCTCAGTGTGAGTGGCAGAATTAATCTTTCCTGCATAGAAGCCATTTGGCTTTTGGAGTTGTATTCACCTCAGTCACAGAAAATAGAAATTTTTTATTTATTACATTTATTTAAATAATGTACATTTCTTTTTTTTCCCTTCTTTGACTCCAATCATGTATCATGTCAGCTCACTTGGTGGTGTCCCATGAATCTCTTAGGCCATACTTTTTATATTCTTTTCTAAATTGTATCTTAAAATTCAATATTTTCAATTGTGCATCTTCATGATCACTGATTCTTCTACCTACTCAAATCTGTCTTTAAATTCTCTCTGGTAAATTTGTACAGAATTATTTATTTATATATTTCTTTAGAATTTAGAATGACACAGAGACAGAGACATTCCTCCTGCTCTTTCAATCACTAAATTGTGTGAATCAAATCAAAGCCAGGTTGCAGGCAGTTCAGAGTGTATCTGGGAATGGCGAGATTCCGAGTTCTTTAGCTATCTTCTGCTGCCGTGCCACGTTCAGGAGCAGGGCCATGAATCAGTACTGGGGCTTCTGGGATTTGGATCAGCAATTTGATATGAGCTGATAATGTCATAAGCACCGCTTAACCCATTATGCCACCATGCCAACCTTTTCTACAAAATCTTAACTTCAGTTATTTTGTTTTAGGGTTTTAAAATTTCTTTTTCTCTTCAGGCTTTCTATTGATTTTTTAGCATCCACTTCATTTATCTTTGAGACACGATTTGAAGTCTGAACTACTTGACCCATCATCCAATCTGTCTTTTTGACTGTTTCTACTTACTCTTGTTATTAGAATGGGTCATCTTTGGGTCCAGCGGCATGACCTAGCACGTAAAAGTCCTCACCTTGATCGTGCTGGGATTCCATATGGGCACCAATTTCAGTCTTGGCAGCTCTTCTTCCCATCCAGCTCCCTGCTTGTGGCCTGGGAAAGCAGTCAAGGATGGCCCAAAGCCTTGGGGCCCTGCACCCCAGAGAGACCTGGAAGAGGTTCCTGGCTCCTGGCTTCGGATCGGCATTGCAGTTACTTAGAGATTGAATCATCAGACAGAAGATCTTTCTCTCTGTCCCTCCTCCTCTCTGTGTATCTGACTTTCCAATAAAAATAAAATAAATCTTTAAAAAAAAAAGGAATAGGTCATCTTTTCCACTTTTTGCATGTGTTATGATTTTATGTTGTTGAAGAAAGCTATAAATTTAAATGGGAGATGATGTAATAATTTAGATTGATGATGATATAGTAACTTGAATGATCCTAAAACTCTCTACCTCTTGGGTTTGACTTGATTTGCTTTGTAGATTTTTGTCTCCATGCGGTTTGAACTTGAGATCCTCTCCAAGCCTTTTTGTACCTGCACATCTTTCTTAGCAATGTGCATTGATTTTCTGATATTCCCTGTATAAGTAGTTGCTTTTGAATATCCTGTACTTTCATGCTTGGCTCCACAGAAGAAAGTGAAAAAGAAAAAAAATAAAAAAGGTGAATGAGAAATGCATTTTAAGTTCCCTACTAGTTATAATAGCTGTAAGAGAAAAAGTGTAACCTTGCTTGGTGATGGCATATAACCATCTGCCTCTATGATTCCAACTCCCTGGTCAGAAACAACAGACTAAATCAAAGTGCAGATCCTCATATTGTTATTATAAGATTCTTACTGTCTGTCTTGTTTTTCACACGTTGCATGCCCTTAGTTAGTGAAGAGAGATAAAAAGCCAGTAGTTAAATGAACACTAAACTTGAGCCAAGCTGAGCATACTCTACTTTACAGAGAACTTTCTTCACTCTAATCATACAAACTGGTCATGTCACTCTTCCTCTTTTCATAAGCAGTAAATAATGGAACTGAGAGGGCTAATTAGGGTCAGAGTCATGAATGACTTCACCCAACAAGTGTGCCATCAGGAGAACAGAAGCTCTCCCATCCAGATAAGCTATAACCCTGAAAGAATACGTGAGACAGAGACAAAGAATAGACAGTGTGAGCAGGAAATTAAGATCCCACCGAGGTCTGCTGGGATTTGGGAATGATGCATAATTCCACAGTAATACCAGCCCATTTGTTGCCTTGTGTATCTTCCAAAACAGAGTCTAGATGGAATCAGCAATGCCCATCCTACAATTGGATCCGGCTGGGGTTAGAAACATGAGGTCATACCTGGACTTGATCCCAGACCAGATCTCTGGAGGATTGCATGGGATTTCAAATGAGATACCTAGACCTTGGGGCATGGTGTCCTTCTCAGGACCATCTCATCTTCCACTCTGATCGGGAGTTGTGTCATGCATGAGGCTGAGAACCAAGCCTGCACACGCAGAGAATGTACCAAAAAATGTTAGGTCTGATATACATCTTAAAATCAATAATCATTGTCTTGTTGTTGAGTGACCACAACATGAAAGAGACAGTAGGTAGGGGAAAGAACACAAAGAATTTACACATGAAGAAACGTAATTAAAAAGCAGCCACACAAGGACTTTAAAAATAAAGTGAGGTTTTTATAGTGCAATGGGGTAAGCCATCATTTTGGGTGTCCACCTAGGATCAAATGCAATCTACCTTCCTACCGATGCTCTCAGGAAACAGCAGATGATGATGGCCCAAATATTCCAGATCCTGTTAGCCGGGTGAGAGACACAGTTGGGGTGCAGGCTGCTGGCTTTGGCCTGCCCAGCTCTGACTGTTGCAAACATTCGGAGTGTGAAACTGAGGATGGGAGATATTTCAAGTATCTCCATCTCAATATGTGAATCTGCCCTTCAAATAGTAAGAAACCCTTTCTATAAGTTTTATCCAGAAGGTCATTTAGCCTAATGGTAATAACACTAGTGGAGAAGATTTCCTCCCGTGTCAAAGCCCAACTCTGAGTTCTAGATCTTGATTCCAACCTCGCATCAACTCTAGAAGGCGGTGGTAATACAAATAATTTGGCTCCTGGCATTCACATTCATATGGTATTTACTCTAGCCCAGCCCAGGCTAGTATAAGCATTGGTGCGGTGAACTAGCAAAATAGCTCCCTCTCACGCTCTCTCTCTCTCTCTCCATCCTTTCTCTGTTAAATAAGTGAATAGGTTCCATTTCATGTCTTCAGAGAGGTGTAGGAAAACATTGTTCCAGAAGGGAAAAAAAAGATGTGATGAGAAAATAGTAAAAAATGATTGTCAACAAAGTATAATTAAGGTCCCAAACAATGTGGCTTCAAATGCTATCTTCAGCAACTCCCAGCTAGATGAGTACCTGTCAAGGCAAGTACTTAGCTAAACTCTGTCTCCAGTTTTTTCCTATGCAGAGATAGTTACACCACTAACATCAGCCACCTAGTGTGAAGAGGACATTTTTATGAAGTTTTAGAGCTCTCAGGACAACAGCTAAGATACAAGTGCTTACTAAAGAAACAATGTGGAAATCTTGAAAACCACAAGTGTAATTTTTTTTTTTATCAAAAATCTGTGTTGGGGTTGAAGAACAGCATGAGATGAGTGAAAAGGCCTGTTATGGACTGGCAGGATATAGCAGAAGAAATGAAAGTGAACAAAATGCAGAGACAAAACACCACAAGGGTGGACACACAAAAGCGAATGTTTATCTATTAAAAATTAGAGAACAAAGTGGGTGAATATTGGAACAAGTGATATTAGCAAATATCTTCTAGCAACAGAATGTGATGAGACTGTGAGCTCAAAGACCTCTTTGTGTGAAATGCAATATTTTTTTAAATAAAAATTCACATCACAGTTGAATGGAATTCAAGAATTTACACAATGAAAATGAGAGCAAACACCACAGTATAAGAGAAATGGCATTTTGTAGAAAAATAGTGTCAGATTTCTCATCAACATAATATTTTCATGGAGAGTAAAAATGACTGATTGTCAAGTCAAGCTAGATATTTTAGACACTGCATTCACAGCGTATATTACAAGCATATAACTGTTAGACATTGAGGTTTATAGGGAAACAGCCTGTTAACAGGTATTGAACATGATCTCATGAGTGTTAGAAATAAGGAAAGAGAACGCAAGAATGCTTAACACAGGAATACAATTATGTCACATACTTTGTTGATAGAGATTAAACCTATTTAATGGGTTTAATCAAAAAAGAAAAAAGCATTTTGAGTGTTTACTATGTATTTGCCATTGGGAATATTAAGACTTAATTGTACTTGCTCCAGGCCAGAACATATGGCCTTGCCCTGAGTATACCATGCCACATGGTTTTGTCTGCAAAGCCAGCTTGTGGGGGGGTGGCGCTGCTAAAGCTTGGTCTGTGGTCATAGACGGCACGTTTGGCAGGTGTTGAATGACTTCTAGGAACTTCCGTAGATCAAGCCACTACACTCACATGTAAGCAAAGAAGCTGAGATGGAGTACCTTAGAAAGGGGAATTCAGAAGGCATGTCTAGGTTAGCCCAAGACACCTGCCCACATGGAGACTGGGGCTGGACTAGGTAACATTTTCTTCTGCTCAACAGCACACACAGAAGCTAGAGCTGTGAGGCATGTCTGGCAGGGCTTATCCATTGTACTATGCTGGCAAATGTCAGGGCTGGAGGAAGGCCACTTCAGGCTGTGTCCCACTGACATGCAAAAGAACCATGACTGAGGGGGGATTTGTGTGCTCACCTTTGTGGGACTGCAGCACCCACAAGTTTGAGACACCAAGTGCATCTTCATCCCCAGAATGCTGACTGTAATAATATAGGGGGAAATAATGGGAGGAAGAAGGAAGTGGGAGAGAGGGAGGGTGGTGGAAACCCTTGACCTGCAGTACTGCATCATGGAAAGTATTAACAAAATAAAGCAAAAGAAACCATTCAATGATACTCCCTGTCTTACGGCTTTTATACCGTGGGAAAAGAAAGCTCATTTCTGAGTCTGAGTTTCCTTGTCTGTAAAATCAGAATAATAATAATAAACATTCATCTCATCAACTCCATAAATCAGGTAATATAATTCTATGAACAAAAGCAGTACTGGCAAATATTTCTTTTCCTCTTATTTATAATATTTGGAAAGGATGTTTTCTTATAGTGGTCAGATCTAAATTTACTTTTTCTTTATTCTTTATACTTTTCAATATTGTTTCTTTTGTTTGATACAATAAGTTTGTATCACTTTTACAACTCAAAGTTAAAAGGACATTTTGAATCACCAATATCTTAATCATTAAATGGGCATTTCAGACATAAATTTCTAAAACCGTAGAATAACAAGTCTCTGATAAGCACACATACCTCATAAAAATTAATTGTGTTTTTATCCACTACATATTTTATGTGTTTAGACATTCTTAGAGAATATATATGCAATGTAAGCTAATCAAGTCAAATTATTTGCGTTTCAATTTCCTTTTCTTCTTTGAGTTTTGAGTCTAAGCACTTTCTTTTCCTATTTTCTTTTTTATATGTTTATTTATTTATATTGCAAAGTCATATCTATAGAAAGGAGGAGAGACAGAAAAGATTTTCCGTCCGATGACTCACTCCCCAAGCTACTGCAACAGCATTGGGCTGTGTCAATCTGAAGCCAGGAGCAAGGAGTTCTTCCATGTCTCCCATGCAGGTGCAGGGTCCCAAGGCTTTGGGCCGTCCTCCACTGCTTTCGCAGTCCACAAGCAGGGAGCTAGACGGAAAATGGAGCTACCAGGATTAGAACTGGTGCCCATATGGGATCCTGGCGCATTCAAGACAAGGACTTTTACCCATTAGGCCACTGCACCTGGCCTCATTTTCCTTTTTTTCATACAACAGTGTAAAATTATTGTGAATTATGATCATCCTACTGTGCTGTGGAGCGCTGACACTTACTGCTTTTATTTATCCAGGCCACGCGTTCCAGTTATCTAATCTGTTATTCAGCCTTCCAGCTTGTATTGATTGCTCACATTCTGAATGCAAGCTGACTTTTTAACTTCCACATATCAGGGAAGATATGTTGTACTTCTCTTTGTGTCTAGCTTATTTCATTTAACATATTGACCTCCAGTCCTATCCATTTTGATGTAAACATCGGGATTCCATTTATTTTCACGGTTGAATGTTCATGGTTTATATAATGCCATATTTTCATCCGTTATTCTATGGATGGACATGTCTTCTGGGCTATTGTGACTCAAGCTGTAGGGAACATGGAAATGTAGGTACTGCTTTGATACACTGATTTTAGCTGCTTTGTATATGTTTCCAGAGTTCAGCTACCTGGTTTTTGTGGGAGATCTATTTTTATTGTTCTTCAGAAACCATCATACTCTCCTCCATAAGAACTGTACTGATTCTCTTTCCTGCCAACAGAGGTTCTATTTTCTCTGCATCCCTGCGAGCATTAGCTATTTTTTGTCTTTTTGAAAATAATTATCTAATTATATTAAAATGATATCAAACTGGTTTGGGTTTCCAATGCCATGAATGGATAAGTGATATTTTTCATTCTTTCACATATTTTTTGGCCATCTGTTTCTCTTCCTTTGAAAAATGTCTATTCATATTCTTTGTCCATTTCTTACCTGAATTGCTTGGGGTTTGGGGCTTTGGAATTTTTCATTCTCTTGTATATTCTGCACACTAATCTGATGTCAGATAATAGTTCGCAATATTTTCTCCCTTTATCTTTTCTCTTCATTCCTTCCTTTACTGTGCAGAAGTGGGTGGCTTTCTTGTTTGTTTTCCTTCTTTCTTTCCTTCCTTTGTTTCACATATATGCTTTTTTTTTTCACGTAGGCATTTGTGGCAGCATACGTCACTCTTACCTTTGGTTTTCCCAAGCCCTGTGAGTTTTGATATGTTGTTTGTATTTGCATACCATTCAATGAATTTTTAATTTCCCTTTTGATTTCTTCAAGGACTCGTTTTTCTTTTTCTTTTTTTAAATTGTATCTTCCTCTCCCTCCTCCTCATCTCCTCTCCCTCTACCAATTTCCTCTCTATTATTATAGCAGTGTAGCCCCTCAGCAACAGTAACAAGTCCATTATTCTGCTATTGAAGTGTATCCTGACACTGCTGACATAGCCAGTGATGGAGAGTCCAGCACTCATTTCCTTCAGGAGAATGTTATTAACTCACCATGCATTTGTAAAGTTGGTGGTTTCTCTTGTTGGTTTCTAATTTTATTCCATGGTGGTGAGAAAAGATGCATGAAATGAGTCTTGCTTTTTTCTTCACAGACACTGGTTTCTGGATACTCCACACAGGTTTCTGGAGGGGATGTCCCATGTGCCGATGCATGTGCGCTCCTGCTGATGGGAGAGATTTCTGGGTTTCTGGAGGGGATGTCCCATGTGCCGATGCATGTGCGCTCCTGCTGATGGGAGAGACTTCTGGGTCTGCTGGATCCATGTTCTCTAGGACACAGATGAACTTCGATGGCTTTTTGTTGATTTTATTGCTGGTGTTCAAGATGATCAGTCTTTTGATGCAAATGGCTTTGAGACTCATGTCTCATTTAGGTTTGTTTTCTAAAGAATTTATTGATATATCAGAAACTCAGGGTCACAACAAATGCATAATAGTAACTATAACACAAGTTTCACCAGATTCTCATGTTAATATAATGTTAATATAATGTTAATAGAAAGACAACAGATTTAATGTAGTGCTTAGATAAAATTCTAACATATTGATATTACCATCGCTACAACCCTGTCTATCTCTCCCTCTGTCCATTCCTTCTTCTCTTTTCCTTTTATTTTTTAAGATTTATTTGTTTGAGAGTCAGATCTACAGATAGACAAGGAGAAAATGAGAGAATGAAAAGGAGAGAAGGAGAGAATTTTTTGGTTCACTCCCCAGATGTCCACAGTAACCAGGGCTAGGACAGGCCGAGTCAGAAGCCCGTGTTGGTACAGAGCCCAAGCACTTGGGCCATCCTAGAATCCCAGATGCATTATGGAAGATGAAAAGTGGAGGAACCAAAACAACAACCCTTTTCTTTCTGTCATGCTTCCCTTGTCTTCTTTCTTTCTTCCTTCCATCCTTACTTTTTTCTCTTTCTTTCTCTACTTGTCCTTTGTTGCTTTAATTTTCCATGTCTCTCCTTTCTTTCTTCTTCCATTTTACTTTTGAGATAACACTTTTCATTTACATTATAAGTCTAACGTTCCATGAAATGGGGCGTTCAACCAATAAAAAGCAAAAATGCATAGATCAACAGAAATATACACAAGGACTATAAATAATAATAAAAGGAAAACATGTCCTTTTAATTCAAACAGTACATTTTTGTATTTTATTATTGTTAGTATTATTATTTTAAGATGTGGTTCCATAGGCTCCAGGATTTTCCTTCTCCCCTGTCCCACTCCCCTCCCTCCCACTGATTTCCCCCATATTAATGCAGTAGAATAACCCTCCATAAACAGACACACAACCATCATTCTGCTATCGAACTGTAACCTTACATCACAGTGCATCCAGTATCCTGTTATCAAGACATATGTAACATTTTTTGGGGAGTTCATCTTTAATGTGCAAGTAGAGATGTATACTACATTTCATCTTTACAACTGGTAATGACTTTCTATTACACAGTTAAGTTACTATACTTCCCCTTAAATGAAAAGCCATAAGCCAAAATCAACAACAGGAACAGTAATAAAAAAATTTACAAAACATAAAGTTAAATAACATGCTACTGAATGGCCAATAAATCGTTGAGGAAGTGAAAAAGAAAATAAAACATCCTTCCTGAGGACAGCAATGCTACTGTATAACCTACGTGTCTCTGAAGAAATTAGTGGAAAAATATTTATTTTGAAGAAATGAAATTAAAAACAAAATTATCAGATCCCATAATATGTAGCAAAAACAGTATTGAAAATCACTTTGATAAAGGATGGGCATTTAAACTGCAGGGCAGTGCACGTGGTATACCGAGGGGCTGCAGACTTACTCAACACATTTAAAACCATCATATCCTCTTGTTGAGTTAATCCTTTATTATATCACAAATGTATTTGTCTCTTGTCACAGTGCTCTTCACCAAGTCTGTTTCTTTGTTTTATCTGCTCCTGCCACTTCTTTGTGTTCAGTTGCATAGATTTTTCTATCCTCCATTTTTAATCTCTGTGTAATTTCTGGTGAAGTGACTTTCTCATTGGTCCTTCATTTTATCATCCATTCAGCAAAGCTGTATTTTCAATGAAGAAATCCACTTCGCTTATATTCCAGGTGATTATAAGGCAAGATTAGGGTCTGCCATTTAGTTTATACTTTCTATTTGTTCTAATAGTCTTTATTCTTCCATTATTGCTCATTTTTGTGGTGTTAATTTCCTCTATTGATAAGCTTAATTCTGTTCTCTTACTCTTATTTCTACTCGTCTAGTGTGTTTCACACTCTCACGTGTTTCTGTTACTGTACTTATCTTCCTTTGCCTCTGCTCACAGGATCCCATTAAGCATCTTTCATGATATTTATCTGATAGTAAAAAATGCTTTCAATTTTTTACATTACTCCAAAGTTTTATTTCTCTTTATTTTATGAGAGATATGTTGCTGGATACAATATTCATAGTTAACAAGATTTTTTTTTCTTCCAGAATGTGGAATATGTCATGTTTTTCAACTATTCCTTTCTCCCTTATGAGGTTTCCTGCCGAGAAATCTGAAGTCGCTTAACGAAAATTCTTTCAATGTGACTTGATGCTTTTCTCTGACAGTTGTTATCTTCTTCTTTGTGTGTTATCTCTAACCAACTGGACGAAAACTTGATCAAACCGTGTCAGTCCGGCTCTTTTCTGTTCATGTCTGTGTTGGCTCCTATGGGTGTCCTTTATTTTCTATTTTCATATCTTTTCCGTATTTGGGCAGATTTTCAGTCTTCATTTAATGGACTTTCTGTCTTGCTACTTCTCTTGCCCTTAAGCAATACCTGAAGTTCAACTATTCAAGCCTGTTAAAGCGCTTCTGAAAAGTGTTAGGAGCTGTCTTGTAACGAAACTACCTTTCCTTCCGCCGCCCAATGCATGCCTTAGAGAAGCACTGTATTGCCATTTAGCCAGTGCTTACCTTCTAGCATCCTATCCAGAAAGATCATTTGAAAAAGTTTACAAAAATGGGTGCAACAATACAATGGAAATGAAGAAAACATAAAAACAAGAACAAAGAAATTGAGGTCATTGGATCAGCAGGAGAGTTGACCCAACAGAAATGTGTGACATTAGAAGCTCCTCCATTCCTCAGGTATAAATATCATTGATTTTTCGTAACTTCACATGCAAGAGTGAAAATGGGATTACTTGTCCATTTCACATTTCTATGTGTGAAGCTTGCCATCAATGCAAAAAGGTAGAACTTTCCCTTGCTTTCCCTGGCAGATACTTTTTTTTTTTTATGCCTTGTCATTTAAGAGGAAATGGAACAGGAAAAACAAAGATAGGGAAGTAAAGCAAAGAAAATGTGGGCAAGAAGAGATTAACACTCAGCCAAAGCAACTAGGATGTCCATCCCAGTTTGACCTCTGAAAGGATATTATTTCTTTATTCAATTCCCCAGGTGTCTCTTTTGTCTTCTCCAGCAATCAAGTTACTTGGGCTCACATTTTGAGGTCATTACCCTCTGCCTTCACTAACAGTAGTTCACTAGAAAGTTGAGAAACAACCTCATGACATTACTTTGAAACAAATGTAAAGGAAGTGTTTTAGAACATTTTGGAAAAGCAAGTAACCATGTCCTCTCCTTCCCCATGCTAGCAGAGAACATAACCGAAGATATGTCAATAAATGTTCCCTGTCTTTTAATACTAAATGAGAATATAATCACTGGTTTTGATTTCAATTGTTTTAAAATTCCACTCCCCTGTCCCTTTCTCTCTTTGTCCCTCTCTCCCCCAACACACAATCCTTGGATATCAAAATGAAATGGATAATAAAGAGGAAATCCATGTAGATAACTCATTGGATCACTTTGTTGATCTATTTAGAATATGAAATGTAGAATAAATACATCAATTCCATTGGATTTATCCAAATGATCAGAAGAGTTAGAGATAGCATTCCAGAGTTTTGTCTTCACAGAGGTTGCGAATTTCTGTATGAATTTAAAAGTAAACAAAAATCATGCCAAATGTAGGATGCCTATCTGTCCCAATGTCACACCTATTACCCAACAAGAGTTCACCCTGGCAAAGTAGGTTCAGCCACCACCTATTGAGTCTGGCACTCCCTATTGGCGCTGTTTCATGGTGTGGCTGCTCCACTTCCAGTCCAGTTCCCTGCTAAGGCCCTAGGAAAGCATCCGAATATGGCCCAACTCCTTGAGCCCCAACCACACGGATAGGAGTTCTGGACTGGGTTTGCCCAAGATGTTAGCCTTTCCCAGTCCTAGCCATTGTGCCCACATGGGGAATACAGATCTCCAGTTCACTCTCTTCATCCCTCTTTCCATCTGTAACTCTTTCAAATAAGTGAATATCTTCACTAAATAAATAAAAATAAAAAGGGCCCAAACAGTTTCTACTGAATGGAACATACTTCTTTTATGCTTCATTTAGTATTATCATGAAACAGTAGAAAAAAAAATCAACCGTAAAAAGGGAACCTTTCTTTGGTACATTCTGATTGTCTTTATTCTGAACTCTGGAAAAGGTGGTTGGACAATGTGAAGGGCTGTTATAGCACAAAATCATCAAGCTGGATTCTAAAATGTGCATTTGTTCACTTTCCAGGCTGTTTGTATGCTTCATTTCTGGACCTAATCAGGGTCATCAAAACTTAAACAATCAATGCAAAAAAAAAAAAAAACACAAAAAAATGCAAAATTCATTTGGTAGTGATAACTTGTTCAGTGTGGCTTCAATTAGTTTAAGTGGTTCAAAATCAAATATTTGGTAAGTGGTAGTAGTTGGGGAAACTGTGTGTGAAACATGGGTCTAAAGACCAACAGAAATTATTTTATAACTGCAAAAATACATTTACAAACAAAGCATAAACATGTAACATAGACAAGTAAATGAACTGCCATTGAAATATACCATATCATGCTTTTCCAATGCCTGGAAACTTACTAAAATCACTGTATTGGGCCAAACCATTTAAGGTCTTAGAAAAACACAATTTTAAAAAAAATTGCATAGACATTCAAATTAATTTTAAAAAATCTAATCAATACCCTAGAACAAATTTAAAGAAATGTATTTGCCAGAAAGAGTTCAATGGACTAATTTGAAAGATGAAAAACAATAGCTTAAACAACTGCCAACTCAAGGATACCATAAAAATGATCCCCCCTGAAGAGCCAAAGAGTCCAGAAGAGACTGTTTAAGGGCATGTCCATGTCCCACTCAGTCCACTGTGCCCACTTGGCTACTAAACACATTTGCAGCACACAGTAAGGTACAAAGGATGCAAACAGGATTGTGAGTTCATATCCAGGACCCTGCAGAGGCAAACTAAACAACAGAAATAATCATTGCTTGAGCTCACCTCTTTGGCTCCTTGATAAATGTGCTGTGTAGGCTTCGGTGTGGGGCTTTCAATGTGACTACCCCTTTAGCTTTGTACCACCATGTCGAAACAGAACACAAGGAAATGCTCGTGGTGTTGAACTGCATTATCCCTTTTGTGACGAGAACACCTGTTCGGACAAAATCTTTAGGTGTCTATTGGAGGCTACTGGAATTCCCGAACCTTGAGTCTTTAATAATTCTAATTTTTGTATTTAGGGAATACTGAATCCTCTTTGATATGTTGCGATGATTCAAAGCATGAGTAGCAGGATCCAGAATCTGGCTGTCTTTAGATGGATTTTTTGGGGATCAATTGGGGAATTTTAACAGCATTCCTGTAAAATGCCCATACTTTCCATAGATAAATACTCACTTTTATTTCCTTGTTATTTTTAAGTGAACAGATAAAATTATATGTTGTGGGTATACACTGAGACTCTAGAAATGGATACGGATTATCCAGTGGCTAAACTGACCTAATCGAGCCTTTATCAAATCATGCTTTCTCTTTCATGGTGCAGGACCCTATCCTGGTTTTGTTCTGCCAACATACCTTTTTGAGCGAGGAAATGGGGGAGAGGAGGGTTGTTCATTTGTTTAGTGGGAATAATCATACATTAAGAGAATATGGAGCTGAGACAAATCTGAAGGAAAGGTTAGCTGTATGACAACTCAGAAATGTGACTGTGAGGAACCTGATTGTTCAGCACAGACACACTATTAAAGGTAAGATGCAAATGTGAGGCTTCCTGCGTCGGAAGTGACTAACGCAGTCAGTCATGTCCCTAGGTCATGAGGGTCTATAATCAAAAGTGTGTTTAGCAAAAATGAGTTTCCTGGTTTCTGGGAGAAAGCTCCTTACAAATAACATCCAAATTAACAACTTGAAATCAAGGTCAGCTATTCTAAAAGCTTCAAATCAATTTTAATTTTTGTGTTTGTTTTGGTATTTTGGAAGATCTTATTTAAGTTACTTTTTGTTGGCCACATTCAGAGTCCCCCAGTGAAGTTGAATAGCTTCTCTCACCGAGCTAAGTGGCTTGCTCTACTTTCTCTACTTTTTCCACTGAAAAAATCTTTTTCAGGAAGTGAAACTTCTACAGTCAGCCCCCCAAAATGTCACCATATCTGAAACCAGGGGACCTTCTTATCAGCAAAGCGACTCTTCATGGATTTAAGATGCTCCTGGGTCATCAGAATTCTTAAAGCAGAAACGGCAGTTCCAACCTGCTGACCTGAGGCAGTTCGTGAAATCCCCTCATGTAATTTTGGCTTTCTAGTCTTTGTTGAAAGGGCACACTTTCCTGGCTCACTGAATGAAAGCTCCAGTCCCAAGGACCCATCACATCATCTCTCAAAGTCACTGCCATCTGGGGCTAATGAATCAGACTCTTTGCCTTTTGGGAAACAGTAAACACGACAACATCTGGAAAGAATTTATTTAAAAATAAATAAAAAGTCCAAGGAAGACCTGACTTTGATAAGGGATTCTGTATCATTTTCTCTTATCTACAACCTGCAGCTTGGGTCAATTTTCAGATTTTAGGCTCTGAGGCAACTATTCAGCTATGCAATTATAGCATCAACATGTGACCAGGACAAAATAAATCCCTACGTTGAATGCTGGTGATTCCATGCCAGAGCGGTGAACTGCTGCCTGGAGGTGGTGGGCTTGGAACATCAGCAGGGAAAATGGCATTCTCAGGTGCCAAAATAAGCACCCCTACTACAAGCACTGCAAATCCACGAAGAGAATTTTCAAGAAAAAAAAAAGTCGTGAAAGGAGGCTGTTCGGAGTAACCAAGCAGGATTGCAGGGTCCTTCAGAAACCCTTTGAGATGACATTTTGGCAAGAAACCAGCAGTTGGTCACAAATCCTTCTTCTTGGCCATCTCCCTGTGGCTACAAGATGAACGGTTAGCTATTGTTAAGTAGCAGATAAAAAGAATATCTGTTGTGTTGTTATTATTGCTGCTTTTACAGTTACAAATGTGTGCTAGTCACAAGGTTAGGATGTAAAAAGAGAAAGGGAAGTACTGAGGTTACAAAACCACCTACATATAAGATTTAGATAAATTGCTATGGCTATGTGCTCATAAACCATCTACAAAAATACACAGTGACCCAAGGAAGTGCACAGACTACAGCTGGTCAACCCCTGATTTTAAACATGATGGTGGCTTCATGAGTATATACACCCAAAACTTATCACATTATGCACTTCATGTGTCACTGACTGTATCCTAATTATACTTGAACAAATGTGCTGAAAATGCAAAAGCAGAAATTCCATAGATAGCCAGAGATACCATAGATTCCCATCATCAGTGGTCTGACCAAATCTCACCACGGCACACAACACCCTCCACGAACAGACTACAATATGAGGAATCACAGGAGATGCATATTGTGGGGAAAACGTGTGTGTTTTCAACATTTTCAGATCAAATTAGCTGATCTTTTCATTCCATTTTTCTACATTTCTGAATGTCCTTATATTCCCTGCAAGACATTGCCATTCCCTGATAAATTTTTACAATTCAATAACACCTAAGGCATCATACCATTTCTTTTTTAATTTTTCATTTTATTTTTAATATTGCCTACATATTTGAGAGGGATACATGCCCGTGTGGACCTCTGATTAGGATGGAGAGGATCCAGAAATGAAGGAAGGGGGATGAGATGTGTGTTGCACTTCTTCTTCCTGCTTTGTCTGCTGGGGTTAGGAGAGGAAGCCCACTCTTTCCTGTCAAACTACATCACTGTCCCAGGGAGGATGGGGGATGAGTAGAAAGTGCGGACACATCGCTTGATTTCACCTTAGAGACCACACGATGGGAAAGAACTGTTCTGAGGGTGCTGCTTGAGTGGCTTTGATACTTCTGAGACATTGTCATTTTTGTCACACAAAGATTGAGAAAATCTTTCCAGGGTGTAGTGTCCGAACAGATCTAGTTTGATGTAGCCACGGGCCTTTGGCTACAAAGCCTGACCGGAAGAATTTTTATAAGCTGTTCTACTTTCCGTCTTTTGATGGGGTACTTGACACCCTCTGTTGGCCTAGATGAGCTGACAGCCTTGTCTTTCATGCATATCTGGGTATGTTACTGCACAGATGTCAGATTCTGAGAAGGCCCAGTCTCAATATATGAACTCCAAAGTCAGACCACATATCCCAAGAATTTTTCCTAAGGCCATGGTTTGAGTCCAGTCATCTAGCTGGGGAGTCTCCCAAGAAATTTTGCTTGGGGCATCCTCAGACTTGACTCCTGTTTGCACCACATAGTGCAGGGTTGAGTTCTTTTGCTCACCTGCACCAGCCAATGAACATAACCATGGATGCAACTGCTTAGGCAGTTCTCTCACCAGCCCAATCTCCCATGTGAACCAGCAGGCAGATGCTATAGCCAGCCCTGACCAGCACTCCACAGGCCCAGCCATCACGCACACCAGTAGATGGTGTGGCCTACTTGGGGCAACCCTCATTACCCCCAAGCAAGTCCCAAATAAACTCTGGTTTTTGTGCATGCCTACAAGTGCTACAACCTAGCCCAAACTATCCCACATCCACTCTTTATCTTGAGAGAGCCAGCATACAAGGGACCCAACCCATCCTGGCCTGTCAACTGACCCAGACCACATTCATTGCAGTCTGGCCCAGCCTGAAGAAACCCATCCCCTGTGCCAGTGCTCACCAGTAGGTACTATGGGTGGGAACACAGCCTGACCCTACCAAGCATTTCTCTCATCCCTAGCTTCTGTGTGTGCCAGTGGGCAACTGGTAATGCTACCAAGCCGAGCCCATCTCACATGTGCAGGCACCATGACCTGACGCAGACATGCCCTCCAGATTCCTGTCTACATACCATTCTGCCTCAGCTCCCTTGCTTACCTGCAAGTGTAATGTCCCAGTCCATGCAAATCCTCAGCAGCATCCCATGCCTGTCAAAGCTGTCTTCTGTGGCCACTATCTAACATGTCCCCTGTCCTCCCTGCTCCCGCAATGTGCAGCGTAGCTCAGCACACTCTGGGGGCTGAGACAGAGTGTTTCAGCACAGTGTTCCCCACTCCACACTGAATGACACTGCCAGCATGTTCCTGGGCTGAGGCTCACATCACGTCATTTCAACTCAATGTCTTTGTCTGGGGTTCTCAGCACTCAGGCTGCCTGAAATGACCCAGTACTCCTAAAACTACTTAACTAATATGTCATTATAGTTGAAAACTGAACATAGCATCTGCACTTACAAAATGCCTCACACACCTTACTCCTAGTTTCCTCTGCCTTATTCTCTGTAGGATACCTCTTCTCAATGCCTCTAGCCAACTCTGTGTTTGAAGTGCATATGTGTGTATACATAAACATATACATATATATATACATACATACATATACATATACTTTTGTACTGTTTGGGGATTCAGTAACTTTAATGATATCTATGTGTTTAGATATTTCTCATGCATTTAAAATTATTCTGCAATCTGTTTTACTTGGTTAAGAGTGCCACACTTTTATGATACCTATCACAGTGAGTGATATATTTAAAATAATGCCCATAGATCACCAAGGCTGCTGTAATCATAACCATTTTATAGAAAGGAAAACTGATATGTAGAGAAATTATTTATCTAGCCCATAGATCATGATTGCAAACAGGCAAACCAGCAGATTTTTTCAAAAGAATTTGGAGACAGTCTACTGTAAGTCTCAATGCATACAGACCAAAGATGGACTCCCAGGGAAAGAATTGAATGCATTCTAACAGTAAGGTGATGGACTCTAACAATCTCTACATTGTCTGGAAACACTTCAATAAGAGCATGATGGACTTGGGACTGATCGTGGAGGACATCCATTATAAAACTAAAGGGGAAATTCGTGGGGGTGGGGGAAGGGACCTGGGGCAGGGCACGGGCAACCCCAGAGCCTCTGGAACTATATCATAAAATAAAATCAAATATTTTTAAATGTAAAAAGAAGAAGTCTATATCCCCTCTTAAAAATGGTTTCCACAGTTTCATCATCAGAAGCTTGTCCATATTTTCCATGGGTGTCTTCACTGGTTCTGTGATTATTCTTCCTTTCTCTCCCAGATACACTAAAATGAAGACCGCCACCAACATCTACATATTCAACCTTGCTCTGGCAGATGCCTTAGCAACCAGTACTCTGCCCTTCCAGAGTGTCAACTACCTGATGGGCACATGGCCTTTTGGAACCATCCTTTGCAAGATTGTGATCTCCATAGATTACTATAACATGTTCACCAGCATATTCACCCTCTGCACCATGAGCGTGGATCGCTACATTGCCGTATGCCACCCCGTAAAGGCTCTGGATTTCCGTACTCCCCGAAATGCCAAAATCGTCAATGTCTGCAACTGGATCCTCTCTTCGGCCATTGGTCTGCCTGTAATGTTCATGGCAACAACAAAGTACAGGCAAGGTGAGTGATGCTACTGGCCCAAGAGCTGCAAGGTTTATAGCTCAGTACATTGGTGTTGTCAGGATTCCAGCAAGAGTGATGTAGAAGACCAATGTCTCTGTCCCAGTGTGATTATATTTATCCCTAGAAGGTGTCTTGGAATATTTTTGAAAAAGGACTTTTACTTTTAAGCTCACCAAACATATTGTCTGTTTCTTCCTGATTGTTCTATATCAATGTCATAAAATAGTATGGAAATAAGAATACAGCTTTGCCCAAGAGTATTTAGAAATTGAACTCAAATTTACCTCTTTGGGGATTGTATTAAAAAGTTCAAATGACTGCCTATATGACAAGTGCATATTTCTGGACTTAATAACAGACTAATGAACCACTAATCAAAACAGTACAACAAAAACAGCCATTAGCTGAAATTTTCTAACAACTTGGGCAATGATTATATGTTTTATATCAATGTAGATTCCACAGAGTCTAGCTCATGGTCAGAGGTCCATAACTGTTCTCTCTGAAAGCTTACTGTGGTCAACCAAAGTAGACCAAAAACAATCTGTGATAAATAAAAGAAACTTTCCCCAAAAATCAACAGAGCTAAGGTTCTTGCACAATTTCTTTACGTCTTTTCTTATTGTTTTGTGTGGTAATATACTTAAGTAGATGCTGACCAGGGCAAAGCAAGCACAGTGAAACCCTTTGTGACATAATCAAGTGTTGCAGCTCCTTTGTCCTCCTCTTCTAGGCTCCATAGATTGCACGCTAACATTTTCTCACCCTGCCTGGTACTGGGAGAACCTGCTGAAGATCTGTGTGTTCATCTTTGCATTCATCATGCCAGTCCTCATCATTACAGTGTGTTATGGGCTGATGATCCTACGTCTCAAGAGTGTCCGTATGCTCTCAGGCTCCAAGGAAAAAGACAGGAATCTGAGGAGAATCACCAGAATGGTGCTGGTGGTGGTGGCGGTGTTCATTGTTTGCTGGACTCCCATTCACATTTATGTCATCATTAAAGCATTGATCAACATCCCAGAAACTACGTTCCAGACGGTTTCGTGGCACTTCTGCATCGCTCTTGGTTACACAAACAGTTGCCTGAACCCGGTCCTATATGCATTTTTGGATGAAAACTTCAAGAGATGCTTCAGAGAGTTCTGCATCCCTACATCCTCCACCATCGAGCAACAAAACTCCACTCGAGCCCGTCAGAACACTAGAGACCATCCCTCCACGGCCAATACGGTGGACAGGACTAACCATCAGGTATGCAGTTTCTAGAATCAGATATACCTACTGAGGGTTATGTACAGGTTACAGAGTTTTACAGGATTCCAGGATTTGGAGTCCATAGAAAGAGATGAGTAACTAGAGGGTTTTGGTTCAGTATGAGAATGGAGGTGTGTGGGGAGCAGATTGGAATTACAATGTCACCATGGTGCTTTGCTATATAAATAGTATTCTATGCATTACCGTGTATTGGTTTAGATGCAAAGACATGCCAACAAGAAATCCATAAGCCTGCTAAGAAAAATCATTATTTTTGCAAACTCTACTTTATGAAAAATTTAAGATTTTAGTCTATTATACAAATAACCCTGACCTAGATTCCCTCATATTTTTCCAAGAAATGTTTTGAATTTTAGAGACACCAGTTCAATATCCACAGAACTTCTCCAAAATCACTCCTGCTCTGGTTCTATGGCTAAATAGAAGGAGTAAGTGCCTTGTCTGCTGTATTCTTTCTTTGCCATACTATTGCCACCCAGTCTAGTCCAATCCAGGAGCACCCATTTTGATTAACCAGAGGAATAATAAAATATGTCCCAGATGGACCTGCTCTGAATCCTTATACCACTAATATTAAATACTGTTACAAAAAACACAGGTACCCACATGCCCTAGAGGACTTGAAGTCATTCTGGCAGGTCCACTTCCAGCCAGAGACCCATTAAATTATTATGCTTCACTCCTAATTCCATTTCAAAAACAAAATGCAGAAATAAGTGATTTCTGATTTTACTATTTCCTATTTTTTCCCTCCACGTCAAGATTTCTGTATTTGTTCTTCTTACAAAGCAACTGTGCTCTTCAGTGGCTATCAAAACCTGGAGACACAAAAGAGGGGAATGGTTAAACAAATTCTTTCAAACCAACCATATGAACAAATTCTTTTGAATCAATTTGAAGAAAGCGGTTTAAAACTCAGGCTAAGGTTAACATACTCTGCCAAGGAGTTAAATGGTTCCATCAATGCAAAGTGAAAGCCTTGTGAAAATATCCACATCTTTCCTTTAGGGCAACCATAGCTTCCTCCTCTTTCCAGGTGCTACTGCTGGGGCCTCCTCATCTCTGTCCCTCTTGGCTTCTTCCCATGTCTCACTTTTGGAAAAGAGAACTCCCAACCTGTCTGCTGGAGCTCTCTCCAGAGTAGGCATCCTTGTCCTTCAGTGGATAATATCCAGCCCTTCAATCCCTCCCAATTCAGCATCCCCACCTGAGTGTGGGTTTCTTGCCCAGCCAGATCCAGAAGAAAGCTAATTGCAGAAGCTCTAAGTAACTAATAGGTTTGCTTTAAAAAAAATACCTCCAATTAGGGCTTATCTCCACCATGGCCTCCAGGAAGCAGTGTCAGTGTCAGATGATACCACAAACACATTAATCCTGGAATTGGCAGCTCTGCTGAAATACCCAGCTTGGAGAGCTGGACAGGGAGAGAAGGCTCCAGGAAAACAGAAAGAAAATTGGAATAAATCGAAGATCTCTTCCACTATTCTCTATTGATGTGTCATCTTTATAATTTTAGCAGTTACATGAAAAAAATCAGAACAATATGTAAGTCTCTCGTCAGAATTTCAATTACATACCCAAATAATAATCCTTTGTAGAGATGCCTTGGCTGTATCTTTAGGATTTATTTGATCAGATGTATAAATTCAGAATCTGACAAATAGGTGTTTGGTCACTTTCTGTTTATTATCTGGTTTTTGTTTACGTCATAGGGCATCAATTAAGAAAACAAAGATAACTGGATTTGCATAAAATTTTAAGTGTTTGTTATAAGTTTATATTGTTTGTAGATGTTTATGCTATGTCTGTGTGTTTTTGTTTTCTCCAAGAAATACAATTTACTGCACAAGTACATTACACGTTTTAAGCACATTAGTCAACTTCCTATTCTGCAGATCAGAGATTCAATATCGAACCTTCCCAGGGTGTCTGTACTCTGAGACCACTGTTCCCTGAGCCCATGTCTGTGCAGCGCAAAGTGAAGTGGCGATTTGGCAGTTGCAAAGGTAATTTGATAAGCCATATGAGAAAATCCATGCCCAAAATAAGCTTCCAAAGTTAGGGGCTGCTCAGCCAGCTTCTGTTGCACAATGACTTATCCCGAACTTCAGTGGCTTGCACTAACCGCTTGCTTGGGTTACACTTCTGGGCTGGTGGACTGCATCTTCCCACCAGTCTTAGCTGGTCTCACTATACAGACAGCTGCCATGCTGGTTCACCTAGGATGATCTCAGCAGGTCTAGCTGGCGCCACATTGGCACTCATGCTCCAGCATGCTGGCATGGTCCTCGTAGGTGCCACCAACTCTGAGAAAGAACAGAGAAGTCTTCCTGATGTCAAAAGTTGGAACTAATGCAAAGACATTACATGCTTTCAGTTAATTTTTAATCATTTTCCTTTTTAAGTAAATATGCTAATACAGTAGAGTATAACAAATGCATGATACTTACATGTTTTCTCCGGGTCAAGTAAAATCGCTGTGTCAGCCTGCATTCAAGGAGTGGGAAAAAGTAACCATGCCTTGTCGATAGGAGCTGCAGGTAAGTTGCAAAGGGATGAGGCATCAGGGACTGGAAGAGCTGTGGCTACTTTGTTAACAGTCAATAAGAGAAGCATGCTATATGGATCAGTGAACCATTACTTTGAGATGGAAGCACAACTGTGCTGCTCCTTCTTCAACCTCTAGTACTTACTGAGCACAGGGTACTTACTGAGCACAACTGAGAACACTTGAAAGTACGTGTTGAATGAATGAATGATAAAAGAATGTATATTGTTTTAGGAAATACAGAAGGTACTGGGAATGACCCCTTTTGGGCAACCAAACAACACCTAAATGACAGCCTTGTCCTCTGATGTCATTCCATGCTCATGCTTCAATAACAGGAAAGTACTTACAGTAGGGTACCAACATTTTATCCTTCCCCATATTTGGCACTGTGACCAAAAGTCAGACTTCTGAAAAAATAGTTACATATATGCCGTCTCTATAATTTGTTTTTAAAGAGAGGGCCACAAATGGATTCAGTGCCCTAACGAGGTCTTCCCTAGGTTAAGTATTCATTTTTAATGTGCTACTTTACAACCTCTGTTCAATTCAGGGTTCAACAGACTGTGCCACTGTAGCGTCCATGCCCGATTTATGTTCAGCTTGTTGTCTTTGGCTTCTAGGTCTTCATTAGGTAGATTTGGGCTAGGCATTCATTCTCCATCTGTTCTCAAGGCAATTTAATTTCTCTGCCCTTCTGTTGTCTTATTGAACTCTACCTTGCTTCAGAATTTCTCCCCTATACACTTAAACAAATTCAGGTCCAACTCATATTTCACAAGCTGACTTTTGTTTGGTTTCTACCCCAATGGTATTAAGTAAAGCATTTTTATTTTGCTACCTAGGTGATTCTGAAAATGTTTCATGTTGATTTGGAAAAGATATGTCTCTATGAAGATCATCTGTATCATTGTTGAAATATTTTATGCTTAATTAAATGCAAAATAAGAACAATAACTCACACTGGTATGGTAGGATACAGATTTAAAAGTGTTTTCACATGTATTATCACAGCTGCTTCCTGATGGCTAAATCTTAGAAAATTAATGCTCAGAGAAGTTAAGTGATTGCACAATATCAAACAACCAGGAAAAGACAGAATCCAGATGAGCAGCCCATGTTGCCAACATGAATCCCAAGCTTCTTTCAACTTTGCACATAAGACCACTAGGCACTCAGTTGTTACTGTAGAATCTCAATGAAAAAGTCAAACTTTACCATGAACTACAGAAAACACAATTTCTTGGGAATTTCTCCAGGAAATTATAGTTCTTTGTGGGAAGACGGGATTTAAGATTCTATTTTGAATAAAACACTAAACTACAGACTGATTTCAACTGTAACTTCTTCTCTGCCAATTGTACTCTTTTGTCTAATATGAATAACCATTTCAGTCAAGCTGATTGATGCAAAATTTTCATCTAAGAAAACCATGTGCCTTACAAAATGAAGTAGTTCTCCTTGAAAAAAGTCTCAACTTTACATCCAATCAGTGTACTTTATAAGATAAAGTGATAGCTCAGTGAAACTTTATTGTATGTTCAATTTATTGTATGTTCTCTACTCCACTTTCCTTAGCCCCTTCCTAAACACTGTGACCCTTGTTTTGAATTTGCCCTGTTGACATTTCAATGAGAGTAATAGATCAAGAAATGAGGAGATGCTGAGCAAACCATAAAACTAACCGGGAAGCAACAAAGCTGTAACTCCAATTTTTATAAGACATCTGTGGAGAGTTAATTTAGAAAGGAGATGATTTCAACTCCATAACAAAAGCCCTGAATGAGACTAGCTCACAAAATTAAGACTCCTGACAACATTAATGCATATTTGTAAATGAAAGCAAAATGGTGATTCACTTCAATCCTACGGTCTAAAAAGAAAATTTGTCCTCTTGCACGTGTGTTAGTGCACGAAAGGGGTGTGCCTATTCATTGGATCTGGAGAAAAGATGATTATTTATCTCATGGCTTTAGGGGTTCAATGACATTATACCTCCATCTCAGTTCCTTTGAGCAGGGAAGAAGGAAGCAGCTCACATGTACAGGGCAGTTAATCACACATAAACAAGGAAAGCACGAGACAGAATGGATTGGTCCAGAACCAGGCTTCTGTGAAATCACCTAACAAGATCCAGTCAGGGTCCAGGAGAATTCATCACTTTCCAGGGCCTGTTTCCCAGGACCTGTAAGCCTCTGCCTAAGCTCCACCTCTTAAAGACCCGCAGCAGTTCAACAACACCTCAAGGAGGACCAAGCCTGTAACACAGGGACCCTTGTGAGACAGACCTCAGCTAAAGCACAGAAAATTCCCAAATATAAATAAATACAAGATGGTTCAGATTTAAAATATTAACTTCTGAAACACGATCTCTTTGAACTACTCTTTCATGTTATTCTTAGCGTTTCCACGTGTTGCAAACGAGACTTAGCAGGTGGCTGGTACACTAACTGCAGATGTCTCCGGTTGCTTTGGAACTCCGTGCAAATAGACTTGCAAACTGCTGTAACTAAATATCAGCATCCAGATCAATGATCTCACAGTTTCGCAAACAGATAAAACATTCATGACTCCTAGAACACTGGAACTGGGGGAAAAAAATGCTACAGATCATTTATCCAAACCCCTCCTGTCTACAAATAAAACTAAAACCTAGAAATGTAATTTTTAATTTTATATCTTTTTTCCCCAGGATAAAAATTATAGCAGTAGGGCCCGGCGCGGTGGCGCAAGTGGTTAAGGTCCTCACCTAGCACGCCCGGGATCCCATATGGGCGCCGGTTCTAATCCCGGCAGCCCTGCTTCCCTTCCAGCTCCCTGCCTGTGGCCTGGGAAAGCAGTCGAGGACGGCCCAAAGCTTTGGGACCCTGCACCGCGTGGGAGACCCGGAAGAGGCTCCTGGCTTCGGACCGGCATAGTATCGGCCCGTCGCGCTCACTTGGGGAGTGAATCATCGGACGGAAGATCTTCCTCTCTGTCTCTCCTCTCTGTATATCCGCCTTTCCAATGAAAAAATAATAAAAATAAATCTTTAAAAAAAAAAAAAAATTATAGCAGTGAATATCTTCAAATGTCTTGAATTCCTCCATATTGTTACAATAGTGCAGTTTATAACCAGTCATGATTCTTTTATTGCGGGTATGGACCATGCACAGAGAGTCCAGCATCTTATTGTCCAGACAAATTCAACAGTTTAATTGGGAGACCATCCTTGGTCTGAAAGTAGAACTGGCAGAATATCATCCCCTCCAATGAAAAGCCACTACACAATTTCAACAACGGGAAGAAACATGGAAATTTACAATATCATGAAGTTAAATGACATGGTATTGAGTGACCAATATGCTAGAAAATGCAAGTTCTTACCCACATCCTGTAACTACTTCATTGACATCTCAATTTTACCTTACATACAACCAGCTGCTATAAACCTTAAAATGGTTGTAGGGTGCTATTCAGCTGTCTCATCTCTATTTTCCTTTTTATATTTAGCAGCTTAGAGTATTCAAGCATGATTTTTACTGAACTTTGTGAATTTTAGGATAATCCAAGCTCTCCACCCTCTTTTTGAATGACCATCAGTGTTGCTCTAGAGACCCAAAAATTAGACCAGGTAGACAGAGACCAATAAGGAAAGCTTAGAACAGACAGGAAAAAGTCAGCTTGGATTCCCATATACCTTACTAGGTAGGACACAAAGATCAGTTACTCCTCACTAAGGTATTGAAGATTTCCCTGTACACCCCTCCTAAAACTGTTCTGCTCCTCAGTCATCAACATATGGCCTGTTGGTCATGGAAATCTGAACAGTGTGTGAGAGTCGGAACTAGGCTCCAGGTATCTCGCTGTAGGCTAACGATCTTCTGAAACATGTCCCTGATTTCCCAATAGAAAAAACCTCCCTGTTCAGTCCTAACTGGACACTAAGCGTGGACGGAAGAAATAGCAAAGCACCTGACTTCAAGCTTCTCTCTTTCAACGAAAATTATCTCCAGGCGGAAACATAATTAAGAAAGAATTAAAGGCCAATAGAGATAAACAATCTTGTTAGAGAGCCCTGAGGGACTCTGAATGAGGTCACATCTCCTGGAGATATTAAACCATTAAGAGAATGTATGGATGAAACACAAGCCAAAATCTCAGAAGCAAGGAAGAATGGGAGAAGGCAGGGCAAAGGCAGGCAGCAGCAGGTTCATGGGAACGCTGTGGCTACCAACTGCTCTGCACAGACCTCTTCCTATTAAAACGCATCTTGACATCATTTAGAGGGAGGCAAGATGCTTCTGTGATGATCTGTGCCACACACATCTTATTTTCTGAGAGAATTATTTGACAAAAGAATCAGGTTAAACAAGTACTAATAGTTTTTTGACAAGAGACTTGACAGACATATTGATTTATATAATACTGCAGTGAATTTAATGTATACAATACTATATGAATATAATATTATACTGACTAAAGTGTTAAAATGAGGTAGATTGTGAATTTTTACTTGTTTCAGATCTTAATAATCCCAATAATTGGGGGTATATTGAGTATCCCAAATGACAGGTTAAGGCCCGAAATACAAAAGGAGTAAGCCAATTTTACGAAAGAAATATGGTGGTCCACAACAGAGACTGCATGAGAATGGTTGTAGAATTAGAAAGCAAAACAGAAAAAGTTCTGGGAATGTTTATTTCATGGATAGCACACTACAAACCATCTTAACTATTGCATTTATGAATTAGTCCAACAGTGATCTAATATCTAGAAGTGAAGGAGTTGTAATGACAGCTCATTCTAGAAGTTGAGCAAGCAAATCACACTGAGACATGATTCAAAAATGGTGAATGGAGTTGAAAACAATTACACATGATTTCCTTGGGCTATACAAGATTCATCACATATTAAAGAAATGTGAATGAGAAATTAGACTTCTACAATGCAATCCTACTAATTACAGCAGAATATCAGAAATCATGGGAAAAAGAAAACTAAAGGGAAAGGTAGTTCCATATATCAAAAATTAAAAATTGTGATTTTTAAAAAATTAATTTATTAAAATACAATTGACACAAAAAGTATTTAAAGCATAATGAGTTGAGGATGGTGTGGGCTTTGAGGTACAGGCATCTCCTTTTCATAGGAGGTTTCTAATGTTAAAATGTCAGCATTTTACTCACAGAAGAAATTGAGGCAATCAGATTCTAATAGTGAAGAAATTGAGAAATGCAAATATTAATGTTGGTAGGTCAGGGAAGCAAATGCATGGTTATCTGAGTAAGAATTTCACTGTTTATATGATCTCTAGGCTTTGCAGAATATTACTGATACAGTGAAATATTAATGTGATCCATTTTGAAAAGTTATATAGGCACTGCTGGTAAATTCCACCTTTTTTGTTCTTGCTTTAGGGAAGGAATTGTGTGTTTGATTTTGTGTCTATGTTACATTCATACGCACTTCACTTTTTTGAATCAAAGCTATGAAATGTAACTGAGCATAAGCCCACTTTTTCTAAGATCTATTTATTTTTATTGGAAATTCAGATATACAAAGAGGAGGAGAAACAGAGGAAGATCTTCCATCTGACGGTTCACTCCCCCTGTGGCCTCAACGTCTGGAGCTGAGCCAATGCTAAGGCAGGAGACAGGAGCTTCTTTTTGGGTATCCCACGCAGGTGCAGGGTCTCAAGGCTTTGGGCTGTCCTTGACTGCCTTCCCAGGCCACAAGCAGGGAGCTGGATGGGAAGCGGGACTGCCGGGACATGAACCAGAGCCCATTTGGGACCCTGGAACATGCAAGGCGAGAACCTTAGCTGCTAGGCTATCACACCAGGACCTATAAGTCCAGGTTTTCAAGGAGCATCTTATAGCTTCTGGAGAATGCAAGTTTCATAGGCAGCTTTTTAAAAATCTGTTGTAAACCAGCAGTCCCAAAATGGCTATGAATATATTCAGATTCAATGTTTTAAAGGAATAACTGGTGTATGTCACAATACCAGATACTAACCAGGATCCTGAAGTAGTGTATACACCCTAGGTCTCACTTTTTCTTAATTCTTTATTTTTCAGGATATGGTTCCTTAGGCTCAGGGATTTCTCTTCCTACCCTCCCCGACCCTGTTCCCCAATTTTCCCTTATATTATAAAAATAGACTTTCAACAACAGTCACAAATCCATCATTCTACTACTTAAGTGTATCCTGACATTGTAGGTATAGACAATGGTAGAAAGTCCAGCATTCTGCTTTCGGGATATGTAAAACAACTTGATTGGGAGTTCATCTTTTACTCAGAAGTATAGGTGTAACTCCACTTCACATTACACTTTCCTCCAGATAAACGCATATAAACATGCTTACCAATATATCTATTGATTCTGGATTTCGCAAGAAGGTTTTCTTATATCAGAACCTCACTTCCTTTAGATAGATGATCTGGGGCTGATGTTGCAGTGATCAGACTAATCCATCGTAACGCTGGTGTCTCCTGATGGGCACCAGTTCACATCCCTGCCGATGGCCTGGGGAGCAGTAGAGGATGGCCTAAGTGCTTGGGTGCCTGCACCCATGTAGGAGATCTGCAACCGCCTCCCGACTCCCAGCTTTGACCAGGCCAGTCCTGGCTGTTGTGGTTCGGTGAGTGAACCGTAAATAAAGGTACTCTATGTGTGTCTGCTCCTCTCTCTGTATTTGTGAAGCCAACAATAAATATATATTTTTAAAATATGATGTAAATCCTTCAATACACAAATGAGATAAAAAAAATTCTGTATCTGAAATTGGAGCAGGTTGTGCCTTTGTTTGGTTTTTCACTTTTCCTGTGCATTTGTTTTGCAACTTGCCACTTTCTAGCTGTAATTATAAGGAAAGGAGTCTATGTAGCTTTGGGAAGTGTTTTTATCGAATTAAACAGCACATTGCTGAGAAAATGCCTTCTAATTGACACATTCTGTTGTTTTGAGTAAAGTACTTTGTAGAAAACAAATTTATTCTAAAAGGCACAAATTCTCAGCAGTGGGAAGCATATGAAAGAATGACTATAACAGTATTTTCTGGGAAACAAATGCAAATTAATAAATAGGGAGCCTGGCTAGAGGTGCCAGCTCCTGACCTTCCGACCACCACTCAGGTGAGCTTTGAGTCCAGCTCTTGCTGCAGGCATGTAGATTCAGAGTCAGGAGTTTCCTTGACTCGTTCCATTGCCCAGGAAATAAGAGTGCATTCTGTGTTTGACTACCTGCCCTGTTCAGGCTCTGGGGTCCAGCTCTTCTTCACAGACTACAGAAATAACCATCAAACATTTTACAAGACAGAAAAGAGTTAGTATTTATTATTGAGCAGAGTGTGTCCATATTAAAGGCAAGAGGAAGCATATGGAAACTCAAGACTGGATCTTTTGAACTTCCAGGTGATTCCTCCTCTGCTCGAATTCTCCCTTCCTGGACTGGTGCTGTGGATCTCAACACACTTATTGGGAACTTGGAAGCATGAATGAACTGCCAGTTACTTAAGTGCATGGCAACCTTTGCTTGTTGAGTCATCAACTCCAAAGGGAGGATGTGTGTGTGTGTGAGAGAGAGAGAGAGAGATTTTAAAATTACTATTGTCTGCAATGCTGATAACAGTTCCCAAGTCTGTTATTGATTCCTACTGCAAATTCATGCAGCATCAAAAATAGGAAAGAGCAAATGGAAGTAGAGGAGAGCAACTGAAAATAAAAATATTGGACTGTCTCTCCTTGCCCAGCACACTGGGTCACGTCGCTTCACAACTGAGGGCTTCTGCTTCCTTCCAGAGATTGATGGAATTGAAAATCATGTCTTAAATTCTCTCCAGTTACAAAAAAACTGCAGAAAATGCATACAGATCTTAATATAGATGGACACTAAAATCACCCTAAATAAGCTTTCATTTGAAATTTAAAAGCTTTTCCAACATTTTATGTTTTTGTTTTGTAAAAGCCAAAAAAATATCCCACAGAGGTTCTCTCGATGACTTCCTGTAAAAGTGATAGTCAAAAGGCAGGTTAACAGAAATGCATGTGGAAGGTTGTGTCCCTGTATCTAATATACGTATCTAAGAGTTGTTTCTAAAATTGTGGTTAGATCTACAGAAAGAGCTCTGCTGTGGTCATTGCCAAAGAAAAAAGTGTGATCTCAGAATGGGCCAGGCAGTTCAAAGACAGCAACAGATTTGTCTGTCACCATTCTGTTGGGCCGGACACCCAACACAGACAAAGTGACTCAGGAACAAGTAAAAACAGTTCACCATTCACAACACAGCAAACAGTTGGAGCATCAGCATGATAGCACCAGTCGCATTGACCCCATGTCTCACAGCATGACCCACAGTACCCCAACTGCTGTGCTGCAACTCAGCTAACAGTCCTACCACTAAGGATAAAGCATCTTTTGTAGCAAGCAGACACACCAATCCCCAAATCCAAGGATTGCAAAGAATCATGCTATTGTTCTCATATAGCCAGGCAATGGAGGACCTTGCCTGGCTATGTGACCAGCTTTGAAAGCAAATCAGGCAATAGATAATGTGGTCTTAGGGTTCATCTCAAGAAGACTGCTCAGAAAAGCTCTGTGGAGCAGGTCTCCCCGTGATTCACCTGTCAGCCCCGTATACTCTCAGAGGAACTTCGATTTTCATGTGATCATACAAACCCATTAGCAATTATACTGGATATCCTGAAAAGATCTAGAACCAATCTATTGTAATCCTGGATGAGGATTATCATCAACAGAATGCCATCTTCTACATGAGCTCAATCAATCAGTCATGCACTGTGGTATCCTGAACACAATGCACTCCCACAAAAGCTTACTTATGTATTGTTTCCATAGATTGCGTCTCCATACTGTTAGTTTTAATCAGATCACAATATGAACAGCTGGTGATCACACCACACTCACTGTTCAACCACAAAGAAATCTATGGACAATCAGCAATCCACATACAATGAAGAAAGAACTCAGATTGACCTGCTGATCTTGAATGCTTTGTACCATCTCATTAGCTCAATAGCTCAATCTAAGGATGGGTAGCCAACCTCCTCTTGAATTTGTGTGTCTTTCCAGACATAATGTTATTACGTGACATAGAACTGCAAGAAGTTCACAGAAAATAGAATCTAAAGATCAGCTTATTTTGGTTCAACAATGAAATAATACTTAGTTTTCTCAGAATCCATAACTGTATCTAGAAATGAAGAACGCAAAACGTACTGCAAATAACGGCATTGCTTTGCTTCTGAAATTTTAGCCAGATCATAAATGATGAGAGGGTATGGAGGCAGAGAAAGGGTCAAGGCAGAGAGAGAAACAGCTTGAGTTAAAAATGAGGTTTTTTTCAAAGGAACTGTCCAGTATGGCGTTCTTCTTCAGCAGTGGAAACAAAGACAAGAGCAGGTTGCTAATGGCACAGGAGGTGACTTGGAATCCTTAAAAAGATTAACGTCTTGGCCCTGAGAAAGCCTTGGAAGGTGAAGGATCCCAGATAGTGTTCAGCAAACATGTGCTGCAGCCCCAAGACTAAAATAGTCTCTGTTTCCCCTTTTTCTCTGTTTTCAGCTAGAAAATATCGAAGCAGAAACTGCTCCGCTGCCCTAACTGGATCTCATGGCATTCCAACCATCTCTTTGCTCCGAAGCCACCGTGTACTTGGAAGCAGGTCTCTGCCTGAGTGTTTAGGCAGCTCTGGTCTCCAAGGAAAGAGCCTGCCTGTGAGTTTATCAAAAGTCTTTCCTCTGAAAGGAAAATGATGCATCGTACCAATAGTCCAGCTGGTGTATATAATCATGAAAATGATTCCCAATGGGACCAACACACTCCATGCTCTATGAATTGAGATCATCATAGAAAGTGATCCATCTAGAGATAACCTGTTTTCAAGCAAATATGAATGACCTTGTCAAAGAGCAAACATCTATTGTTAGATTCACAATGGCAACACATGAAGTAAACGCTACCTCTGACCCAAGCACCTGGTGTGAATGTCCAAGTCTTTCTGGTCTTTTTTGTAAAGGGAATACATTGTTCTATTTTTGACTGATAGTGTTCATTTTTGACAGTATCATCTGGTTCAGACATCATTTTCTCCAGATTTCTTGGTTTGGTATCGCTTAGGGAAACCACATCTTTCTCACCCAGCTCCACAATTGCAAAGGAAGAAATTGCCACAAAGGACAATTCAAGACACAGCAGCGGGTCCCTTGGTTGCAGCAGGACTGATCCTAAGGCACCGCCTAAGTCCCTGACCGGGGCGTTGTCCATGCGTATTGCCCATGTGATTGGCTTCCCACTCCGAGCTGTCAAATTCCCTTTCTTCTTCACAACTATGTATTCACAGAACACAATAGTCATTCAATGGGCTACCCACTTCAGCCATGCAGGAAGTCACACACGGGAAGGTACTCTTCATATCTCAGTCACACGGTTCATTTACATGTTATTTTTTTAAATGCGGCTCAGAACATCCAAGCTTTCTAAATCAGCATGATAAAATGACAGATGTTTTATTGACTGAAAAAAGTTGAAAATTGAAACATATATATATATCAAGACCAATTAAGCTTAATCCCAAGACAGTAAGACTCAAGTGAACTTATAAAAAAAAATGTATCTATTTTTGGATTCTGTGTAGTGTCTTGGACCTGAAATATTAATAATCGTCCAAAAATTTTTCCAGGTTATGTTCTTGTAATGTCATCCCTATATTTTGGCCTTTTTTGATCTCTTCTAAATATCAAAATTTCCTAAATAATGTGTCAATCTTCTCTAAGCAATTTCTCTAAGGCAATCTTCCGCTCTTACTGTAAAATGCAGTAGACATTTGGCAATCACCCACTTTATTTGATCTACATAGACAAGCAAGTCGGCTGGCCCATGACAAACTGCTCTCACTCTGAATTTCTCTCAGCATTGATTAAATGAGTCAGATACATTTTCATTGTTGACAAAATACCTGCTTCCTTTCTGAGACCCTCAAATCAACAAGCTGCCTTACACTCACCTGGAAAAATCTGTACCCCTTCATCAGTCTAACTAGGTACAAATGTTTATGGACACCCAAAGGTAATATTTCTGGCAGCTCCACAGTTCAAAGTGAGTGAATTCACTGTCCCAGACCCAGTTGTCTACCATGATATGGAATCAACTCAAATATCCACGATAGAAGAAAAAAAAGATGTTTTTGAGTTGCCTTTTGATGATGTGCCATACTTGCCTCTAATAATTTCTCAGTCATGTCCCAGAATAGATGTACACTGTATTTGATTTTTTTTTTGACCAAAGTAGTTAAAACCAAAGCCTTAAAAATTAGAGTTTTAAACAAAAGTATTTGTACACATACACTACTGAAACTTGTAGAAAGAATCAAGGAAATGAAGAACAATAGGGGAGAATGAAACGTTTGTAGATAAGCCTTTGAGGAGAACTATTCTCCCTTTAATTTTTTTTGATGAGTTCTTTCTAGAGATGATATGAAAGTTCTATCGTTCCTAACATACTTTCCCAACAATCACTGTTCCTTCTTCATCACCACCTCTTTGCATGAATGAGATGGTCTGTGGTTGAGAACAAACCAGTCCTTATGCAAAATCTGATCCATCTTTTCCCCAAATGTCAACAAGCCTCTTCCTCACCATCTCTTAGATTACTCAAAATGTTTAATGAAGTGGTTATCTTAAAAGCAAGACATAATCATATGAATAATAAACGGGCTTTTAAAGGTTTTCATTCAAACCCCTTTTTATTGTGAATTTGCTGTAATTACCTTGCTATTCCACGGCAAACACGCAGGTAATCACTCTGAATCACTCTGAACTTAGGTGGGCTAAGTTCATATGAACTCTGAAGGAAAAGAAAATGCAAGGCTTTGTCCTTCCTGTTGTACCTCTGTCCTTTGTGGTATGATTTCTTCCTGAACTGGTATACAAATTGGAGATGTGAAATCTGGAAGAAGCAGGGTTCTTACTTGGGCCATTTGAAACCTTCCTCAATACCTAACAGAGGACAAAGGCTGTGTTAAGATAAACTCTAAAACAGACCTTTGAATTGAGGGAAGATATCTATTTTTTCAGATATTAAGATTCGTGTTGCTCAAACTGGTATCCATTCTCTTCCAACTATCATTATTATGTTTTTAAAAGTGATGCTAATAAGGCTCACTTAGCATAGTATATATAGTATGTATATCCATAGGATAATATATACATTTGGAGAAAAGATGGATCCATATTAACAACATTTTGTTTCCAGCTTTTCACAGAGTATGTGTTTAATCTCAAACTCCCAGGAAATGCAGAAATTCAGAAACATAGATGCAAAGCCTGATAGGTAAGTGCAGCTGATATAAAAACACCCCAGAAAAGATTCTCTGACCACACTTATTACGAAACATTCATAATGCTAATTCATCTGTACTTACATGTTTGAAAGCTAAAGTAAAAGCTTCCTGGTAGTGCTTAAAGTCACTGTACCACTGAAAAGACAGAAGCAATAAAAGGCCTGCCATGCCTTTCCTATCATGAGACAGTTTATACAAATCTATCTCCACTGTAGCATGTCTCAAGATGAAGTGGTCACTAGAGGTTTTCCAGGTTCAATCAGCCCTGATACCTGTGAGAAGCTGATACTATTTCTTGAAATTTTAGAAACATGTGTGTGTTGTAGCCAAAACAACACAAGGACAGGCCACAATAGCCTAAGCTCATTGGATTCTCAGTCGACCACCCATTCTTACCTATGATTGTACAGTTGTTGAGATTACGTAGAATAATCAAGCAATGGTTATTAGCAGCAGTACTATATTCTTCATGGAAACATTCATCAACACAAAGCAAGTGTCTTGAGTCCTTACTGCAAATTGCAAAAGCCTCAAGATTCCTGCCCGTATTCCAAGCATACCTACTCTCTGACAGGCATTGCTGCTTGGGGTTCAGGGGAAACAAACAGAATACTTCATGAATGCCTAATCCTTTACAGCCCTTAACACTGTGTTGTCCTCCTAATTTGAGATACTGCAGGATCCTTGTGTGACAATAGGACCTGCAAACTCTATTTAAGACCACTGCAATGAGGTCCAAACCAAAAATCAACCAAAACATCCAACTTTGAGACACCTCTTCTGGAACTAGTTAGACATGATTAGAAATAAGTCACACTCACATTATTCTTCAGTGTCATCAAATTTTAATAATTCAAGGAATTACTTACATCAATAGCTGTTCAAAACCAAAAGCTTCTCGCAAGTTCTTCTCATTGCTGTACTTTGAAATTACTTAAAAGCAGAGACAGATGAGTTAAGTTTATTTTAATTCAACCAATGTTACTGTATCTTAGACACTTGAATTACAAACATGATAGCATTGGCATTGAAATTTTTTTAAATATTTACTTACTTGTATTGGAAAGTCAGATATACACAGTGGACAGAGAGGAAGGTCTTCCATCTGCTGGTTCATTCCACAAATGGCCACAAGAGCTGGAACTGAGGCGATCCAAAGCCAGGAGCCAGCAGTTTCTTCTGGGTCTCCAATATGAGTAAAGGTCCCAGGGTTTTGGACCATCTTCTACTTCTTTTCCAGGCCACAAGTGGAGAGTGGCAGAGGAAGTGGAGAAGCTGAGACACAAACCTGTACCCATATGGAATCCTGGCACACGCAAGGCGAGGTCTTTAGCCACTAGGCTATCACAGTGGGCCTAGCACTGACTTTAGTGCTATAAAAAGCAAGTTAATGGCCTGGCATGAAAGCATTGTGGCTAAAGTCCTCACCTTGCATGCGCCAGGATCCCATATGGGCACCAGTTCTAATCCTGGCAGTCCCACTTCCCATCTAGCTCCCTGCTTGTAGCCTGGTAAAGCAGTTGAGGACGGCCCAAAGCCTTGGGATCCTGCACCCACATGGGAGACCCAGAAGAGCTCCTGGCTCCTGGCTTAGCATTGTTTCAGCTCCAGCCATTGCGGTCACTTGGGGAGTGAATGATCAGACAGAAGATCTTCCTCTCTGTCTGCATATCCACCTTTTCAATAAAAATAAATAAATCTTTAAAAAAAAGCAAGTTAAAACTAGATTGAGTTGTATTCTTAGAGAACATCTCAAATAACATTAAATAAACACTGCATCAGCATTTTAAGGAAATATCAAGTATTCAGGAATCACTAACTTTAAATATATCGAAAGAACTTCTTGAATCAAATATTTGAAAAGATGATTTTAGACCTTATGCACATGTTTGAAGAAGAATTCATTTTCTAGGGTTCTTCCCATCATACATTTATACAAATTTAATGCATAAAATATCTTTCAATTCGCCGTGCATTCCTAGATTTTTTTAGTAAAAAAGAACTTCATGAAAGTCTGTACTTTGGGTTAAAGTTGGAGAGGAAGCTAGAAGAATCTCCATTGCTTGTACACGTTAGGAAGAGTTCATCTCTGCATCTGGACCAACCTAGAAACCAGCACCTAGAGATCCAGTGACAGAAGCACTTTGCATTCCCAGGATTTATCCAAAGAAATTATGTAAAAATTGCTCAGTTGTTCTGTAGAGCAGGTAACATCTCCTCAAGGTTGTGAGTAGTCTATCGAATCTGTTAGTCCAGGAACAGAATCTATAGGAGGCCACAGTTGAGTGCAGGCAATTACATTTAACCTTTTACAGGTCAGTGTTTCAAAAAAGTTGTCTCTGCACAAGCTTGCAAAGCTGAACCAGTTACTTGTCAGTGTATAAAGTGAACTGTGTTGATCAGAACAATCCATAGTTTCAGTGTTGGTATGGGTATAGTTACAAGTTCAAATAATGCATCTTGACTTTTGCCTTTGAAAGCTTGGTAATATCTACTACGCCATGTAGGACGCTCATAAGTTTTATGGTAAATGAAGCCTCTCTCTGCACATTTCAGTGATTTGTTATCACACAAAGCTATTTTATGAATCAAATACAGCACGCTTTTTACCCTTCAGTCATGCACATTAAGTCTAAATCTATGTAATTAAAAAGATTAATTGCCTATATTTCAGCTAACCCTATTATATTCTAGTGACATATGCATCGCCTTGGGGCGGGGAAGTGTGTATTTGTTTTATGGTTTATGAGAGAATAGAGAGGCCCTTTCCATCTTGATATTCTCACAGAAATTATAATAGGAATCTTTAGCAACAAAAGCTGTTTCAGAAAGCATCATAAAAAATAGCTTGAAACATTTTTGAAAGAATTTAAAACTTAAAAATAAGTTATCACATTCCATTTGCATTCAAACCCATTAAGAGAATGTCCAATGTTTTAACTAAAATATGTAAATTTTTTAATTTAGTTAATATTAGCTACTAATGTTAGAAAATATTCTGGAAGTAATCAGAAAAGCGTACAAGATGCCAACAGAAATGAGAAGAGAGATGGTAGAGGCCAGAAAACCAGAAAATAGCAGAGGTTTCTATTTTCCTGAGTGCCTGGGTCAAACTGAACCTGGGTCAGAAATACAATGTTTTAAAATCCATAGATGTTGCTGCTAGGAGTCTAAAGTGTCCCCTGAGAGAAGGGATGTCATCTGTGAGCAGAATCTGAGATTTCTGCTTAGTCGCTTACCCAGTCTTGGAAATGTGTGGTTTGTTTCTGAGGTCTGGGTTTTGTTCACTGGTGGTTGTGATTGTTACTGAGCTCTGCTCAGATGCAACATTTTTCTCTTTGACATTCCACAGTTACAGAAGGAGAACTTCCTATAGAAACTGCCAGCACCTTTCATTTATGTCTCCTGAATGGGTTTCCCTTTGTGCTGACTGACTCAGTGTCCCCCTTCAAAAGGTCCCTATGCTCTGACTAAGGGAGCCACCTGCATTTCCCTGGCCTTTTGCAGGGTCTCCTAGTCTAAGCCCTTTTGAGTGCAGAACCAGTCACACTAGGATCTCCATTATCCTGAGCAGAACAGGAGAAGCATCAGCTGATTCTTGTTCTGCATCTCTGCAGGTGGTAAAACGTGATGCCGGAGTCTGCTCCTGCAGTTACACCAACAAAATAACCCAGCCTCCTCTTACTCTTCTGCTGTGATACAATTTGTTCCCATCTGCCCCCAAGTTCACCCTTGCTCTGACTCAGTAGGGAGCCACTGCAGATCTGCCGTATTAACTAAAAGCTCATTTGCTTTATGGAAATCTTAGGTACTTATTTCTTAAAGAAAAAAAAAACTGTAGGCCTCCTTCCCAGCTGGGTGCTTTCCATGCCAGCTCCGACATCCATGTAAATTAGGTTAAAATAACCACTTATTTTCAGGATTTATGAACTCAGATTTAGATGTGGTAATCTGGCAAATGTTTTCAGGATTGCACTGCTACTCATGAATCAATCATATAATGTCTGCACAAATTGGGATAAAACAAAGGGAAAAACCTGGATTCGCCTGAAGAGCGCTCAGTGTTCTGTGCTGGTGTATCAATTGGAGGAGCAAAAGGAAAATTGAGTCAATCCTGATTACAAGCCTGTTTTCCTTTTTGTAATAAACTCCTTCCAACTAAATCATCCATAATCTAATCCAAAAACACACTGATTCTGCAATTCTTAAAAATGAACAGTGATTTATTTAAGCAAAGTCCACACAGCAAGAATTTGGTGAACTTGAAGGCCTGGGGCAGTGCATTGAGGTTACTTTTACCTGGGTGTAGTTTGGTATATTGCCATGGAAGTGAAACATCTGTTTAGTAAAACACAGTGTTTCTCATAACAAGCCCAAAGCTTCTGTAGGAAATGGGAAGATCAATTTGTCTTATTGATTCTGAAGACACTTGAAGCAATCACGCTGCCCGCCTTCCAAATAGCTGATTTCTGCCTGAGAGACAGCTGAAAACGGAGTCATTATAAATACCACGAGACAAAATGATTCCTCATGCTTTCCATGGAGCTGACTGGCAAGAAAGGGGACCCGGGGACTGCCTGGTCACAGCTGTGATATTTTGACAGACCAGTTATAAGCTCCCTATTGTTGACAGTCGTTGCTGCTCTTGTTTTTCCTAATACACAGATGTCTTTGTGTGGGGGAAAAAAGGAACTGGCATTAGACTGGATCTAAAAACCTAAGCCAATCTGACCACATGATGTTAAAAACCATTGATGTTTTGACCTAAAGGCTGTATTTGTTATGCTTTGAAGTGTAACAGGGTGTGAAGCTGGAGGTGGCACATACCAATGCAATGCAATTTTCATGCTCCCAGTTCAAGAAAAATCCAGAAAGCAAAGTAACAATGCAAATGATTGTGTTACGTGAGCATGTTGTTTATCGGGCGCTCTGAAATCACCAGGAAAACAGTTTGGGCCATATTACTGAGACATACTGAGTCACCTCGAAGCCTGAGAAGCAGCTGACAGGCCGGACCACGGGGGGACAGCTCTGCAGTCGCCCAGGAACCAGAGTGTCTGATGTGGCTGAATATACAGCTCAGTGAGGGCCCTTTGGGTTTCAAGTTCACTGATAACACGTCCCGACACACTGCGCAGGTGCCTGCATGCACACACGTAGCAGCTAGTGAAAGAAAGCCTTGGAATTAAGTGTGATTACATGCACACTAGGAAGCAATCAACAAGAGTTCTCTGCTTATTTGAAAAGTTCATAGTCATTAGGTTCATTTATATTTGCACCCTGGCCATAAGCTGAAAATGAAAATTAGAACAGAGTCACACCTATAACTTCTCAATTTGAATCCACATTCATGCTCAAATTATTCATCAGCTTTATAGGAAACATAATTTCTACAGAAAAGTTTGAATTACTATAAAACCCATAAAATCCAAATCTGTATTTTAATACTAATAGAAAAATTTCTGTGTTAAGCAAAGCTATATGAATGGTAATATATATATCTCCATTACTTTAATGGAAATTAAAGGTATGTGAATATTCACATATATGGTTCCATTAATTTTCATGGAAATTAAATAAGAAATATATTAATATATGCAGTTTCATTATATACCAAATATATATGAAATTATGTGTATGTATGTGTACATAATAGAGAGAAATAGACATGTGTAATATATATGCACATATATACTAATTATATATATAATATATCATTATAAAAGGATACTTCAAAAGATTCACTTAAGATGGAATTTAAAATAATGGGCACTTTTCATAAACTTGCAGAAAATTCCTCATATATATCATTATATAGGAACCTAATTACCAATACAGTTGGAATCTATAAGGGAAATATGGTTGTGTGTTTATTTATGTGTATACTGAAACGAATGAGAATTTGTGTATCCATGTAAACTTGCAGAAATTAAAGAATTGTCAGTTTTCATTGCCATTTCACTGTCATCCTTCCTTTTTCAAGTAATTAGTAATTCTAACCTAAAATGGCAATTGAATTTGTTTTCATTTGATTCTAGAACACAAAACAGCCCATTTCAAAGTGAAGATTCATAAGAAGATGCTAAAAATATGCTATATTATGTTTAGGAGACAGACAAGTTTTAGAACGTGTGAGTCTAAACATTAAGTGTTGTTGATTTGTCATTAAACCTTTTCTAATCTTAATGACATACTCTGTTATCCAGAAACAGATTCCTTCAGAAATAAATGCACTACTTGTTTCCAATTACATTCAAAATCCAGCTAACTAATAACACTTAGCTTTAAAAGTGCAATGTTTCAGTGGGAGGGAAAAAAGCATGTATCATATCATTCTAACTGGGATTCTTTCATGGGCGTTTAAGCTAAAATGTAAACATAAGTGGAATTTTAAATTTTGTTAAACACAGCAAATTTGTTCTTGTTTTCTTAAATGCGTCTTGTTTTGTTGAGCGGCAAAGAGAGAGACAGAGTGACACAGAACAGAGAGAGCTCACACACTGGTTCATACTCCAAGTGCCCGCCAGAGCCAGGACTCACGCACAGGGCGGCAGGAGCCCAGCTCAATGAGTCATCACTGCTGCCTCGCATGGTCCCCAGGACCAGGAAGCAGGAGCTGGAGCTGGGGCCAAATATCACTACCGAGAACCCCGCGTGACAGCTGTGTATCCTGAGGGGTGTCTAATATTAAACTGAGCACCTAAACTGACCTTGGCATGAATTTAGAGCAATCCTCTGAAATTTTAAACAGATTTCTTCTTGTTCACAAATTAGGTTCCTTCCGAACAACAGAAATGGCGATAGAATGAATCACCCTGTCTGTGCTCTACAGGTTAAGTCAAACCTAATGTAAGCCAATACCCCATCCGTCTATCCAGAGGCTCGCTTTCAGGAAATCATTGACTCGTGTCCTGATGACCGGTACGTGGGTCCAGCTTCCATGGCAGGACAACGTTCTAGTTTACAGTGGAAGTCCGAACGTCTACAATCACACAGAAATGCTCACTGGTAGCAAGAAAAAAAAAAGAAGTCTAGAGTGGGTCATATTTCACAAAATTTGTGTTTAAGCAAATGAGAGCATAACTACATCGTTTAGCACGCAGTATAAAATCCAAAGATGGAACAATCAACACAGCATTGTTTCTTCTTTATGTTTTTCGCATTCTCCCACTCATCTGCCTTTTAAATCTGTTCTCCTAGGAGTATGTGTCTCACTGATGTACCACTACTGGGACGATAGACACAAACGCACATACTGCTGCTGGAGCAGTATATAAAGATGAATGTTTGCATTTTTTTTTCATTTTGATGATCTTTGGACTCCCTTGTTTTGTTTTCATTAGTGTTTTAGATCTTTCATAAATTATTTTTATTGTGGAAAAACACATGTCTTCTCTTGCAATGTAGACTAAGTGTCATGTCATAATTTACGTGTCTACGTTGGACTGGATGCTCAGATGTAGCTTTCGGAGGATTTACCTGCCAACGGACAATGTCTTTTGTACAGATCAAAATGTTAACCAGTGCATCAGACAGTAAGCACATCTCTAAACCGCTTTTATGTCATTCCTGCTAAACCGTTTAAGATTGTTCTACCTAAAATTATAAACTTTTGCATTGTATTACTGTTGGTGTGGTGGAATACATGGTGTTTTGACAGTATTCTGGTTTCCTTGCATGTAAAGTGTAATTATATATGACTAATAAAAACATTTAATGGTGATACAAATCTCAATCCCTGTTGTTGTTTTCTTATTCCCATGCAATATTTGACTTCTTTGAAAGAAATCATCTCCAGGTAAATATTGCAATGTAGGGGAAAAAAGCCCAAGTATTAGACAGGCAACTTTAATACTAGAAAAACACTTCAATCTATTTTTTAAACTGTAGTGTTCTTAAACTTCGACAACCATACTCATTAAGCTAGAACTGCCAATCCAAGCATATACACAGAAAAAAGTTTTCCTCTTCTGCAAATGCATAGCTGAAAATATGGGCAGATAAATTCACCCCTAGTTTTCTTAAAAAAAAAAAATGAGTTACTGGTGGCTTAAACATGGAGTTTGAAAGATGAAAATTAGAGCATGCTTTAAGTGTTAGGAACCCCAAAAAAAGTGTTATGTAAAGAGGGAAGGTGGATTTTAGGTGAGACAAAGAAAAAAATAAAAGAGAGAGTTCGGATCTCCACAATGGCCAGGGCCAAGGATAGGAGTTAAAATGTAGTCCAGTTCTTCCACAGAGGGGCAAGAATCCCAATTACTTCCATCTGCATCACCGCCCCCTAGTGTCTGCATTGGGTAGGATGCTGGGGTCAGAAGCCAGAGCTAGGAACTAAACCTGTGGATTCAAATGTGGGTTGTAGATTTCTCAAGCACCAGGTTGGAGAATCTATTACCTAAAATGTGAATTTCACCTTTGCAAAGTATTACCAGACTTAACTCCCAGTTTTGCTATTCTACTGCTGCAGTACCATACCTCTGAATGGTGTTCCACCACCGAACACTTGAAGTCCAATCATGCCCCGTAACAGCCAAGCGCAGGATGCTTTCTGTGAATCCACCACCGTTGTGGCTTTCCTTCTGACAATCACGGAGTCCTTGGTTGTTTTTGTTCTCATTCAAAAGCAATGCTGGGATGTACACAGCAGCGTGATGCCCGAGTAACAGCATTTTTCTAACGTGTGTTCCAACTGTGCCTAGTACAAGTAAAAAAAAGAAAATTACCCTGTTTTCTTCCAGAAGCTTTTGCCTTTCACAATCTATATCCTGTCCAGGAACTGTTTCTGTGTATCACTGTTTCCATATGGACAGTCAATTGACGCAGCAACCTTTATTGCAAAGATTCAGTTTCCTCCCTGCATCGTCCATCAGGTAGGCTGCCATTCAGCTAACCCCGTGTGTGCAATTCTGTTTGCAGCAGCCTACTTTTTTCCATTGGTCTACTGACATGATTTTAGAAACCGAGGCTTCATAATAACTCTTGGGTATCTAAAAAGATAAGTACTCTGAGTTCTTTATGCCCCCAAGAGACTTTGATGCTCTAGGTCACTGTACATTTACATATACATTATTTTGAGAATAAATTGTTAATTTCTCCAGAAAAGACCAGAGGGATTTTGATTAGGCTGAAAGTTGTCTGCTGCCAACGCCCTTTCATCTGATCGACTGGAGCACAGGCCTTGAGAGCGGAGCACAAGCAGTGCTTGAAGTCTGGCTGAAGACACATGTTATAGAACCCTGAATGTGATCCTTGATTCAGGGAAGAACAGGCAGTCCTCATCCCATCTGAGCAGGGCTTTCAGCTGATTAGATCTCTGAGAAGCAGCATACATGACAACTCCAGCCACCTAGATGATCACGTGTGGAGTTCTGTGCATCGCCAGGAGTGGAAATCGGTCATTTCTTCTGATGCTGCAAGCCAGAGGCTAGGTCTCAGGCTAAGCATTAAGAGGCAAAACGTCACCATTTGATAAAGACAGCCAGAACATATTCCTCTCATATACAGTGACATCCAATCCACCCTTTCCTCTGATAACTGAAAGAGAATTACCCTCTCTCAGTTAGTTTGTGCTTCCTGAAAAGACAGGTCAAATTCTACAGGTTGCGCAAGACACTGGCGACAGACATGCTGGCTCCAGTTCTAGAACTGTGCCCAAATAACCATTATCCCACTCCACCTCCTCCTCTTCCCCGTACCGCCCAGGCAGACACAGAACAAAGTCAAAATCAAAATGCTTGTCTCAGCGTAAAAAAAAAAGAAATCCTAGAGACCTAACACTTCCAGAGGTCACACCTCACCTCACAACAAAATACATACACACATCAGTCATTAGCCATTTGTTAAAAGAAATTCAACCATCACACCAACTTCTTCTCCTTGAATTTCTGACCCAGATAACACCACAAACCTTCCTGCAAAATTGCAGATAATTATTTGCCAGAAATTGACTAGTTGAGGAGTTCATTGAAAAACTGCACTTGTGCCATTAGGACAAAGGCCAAATGAAACCATCATTTAAGAAGTGAAAAATGAGAATAGAACCCAACTCTGTTGACAAAAAATAGAGAAACTGTTTCAATTCTGGTTCGTACTGGAAAAAGAAAATGTCAGTGTTTTATTTCTCACCCTTGTTCTATATGGACTCCTGGCACTCCCAAGGGAAGTCTTCTGGTTAACTGACCCTTGATCCATTTCTTCCATCAAATATACAGTTCACCTCTTGCCAGTTGCTTTTTTCTTTTTTTACCATATGAATTATAGGATTTGGAGATGTATTTGAAAAAAATAGATCATAGCAACTAGAAGCATGTAAGAAAGGTTATCTTCCATTCTTCAGAATATGAACCCATTGTGACAACTAATGGGCTTGATCTCTGCCCAGATTCAGGGGCAAATTCAGTTCTTTTACAATTTTTTGATACTACCTTCTCCATGCTGACAGACCCTAGAGCAAGCAAATACAAGGTTTGAAACAACTATGACTCAACTTCCCCAAGCCACTTGGGTCTCACGTACAAGCTTATAAACCTTCTCAGCTTGGCAGGAAGACAAGAGGGTCCCAAGGAATGAGGGTAGGTGCTGTGGAGCCAATTCAAACTACTTCTGGTTAAGCCTGGAATTTACAGTCATTCCTAGGCTGCTGATTTCCCATAAAACTAGATACGTGGCCCAGTGCAGTAGCCTAGTGGCTGGGATCCTTGGCTTGCACATACTGAGATCCCATATGGGCACTGGTTCTAATCCCAGCTGCCCCCACTTCTCATCCAGCTTCCTGCTTGTGGCCTGGGAAATGGCCAAAAGCCTTGGGGTCCTGCATCCACGTAGGAGACCCAGAAGAGGCTCTGGGCCCATGGCTTCAGACCGGCACAGCTCCAGCCATTTGGGCCACTTGGGGAGTGAATCAACAGATGGAAGATCTTCCTCTCTCTGTCTCCCCTCCTCTTTATATATCTGATTTTTCCAATAAAAATTAAAAGCTAGATATGCACACCATGAGCCTAAAATCAAAGCAAATATGCTGAGTATCAAAGTGGAGAATTTGATATTCAACATTCCCTGGAGAAGCATCATAGGACAATTTAAACACTTGCTGGATTTAACCTTTATGCTGCCGATTCTTTTCACCACTTCGAACTGCATGGCACAGTAGGAAAATCATTGTCTCTTTTTGAGCACTTAGCACCTATATAGTTGTAGTTCGGCTCTGCCCAAATAACCTTAGAAACACAGCAAAATGCCCGGATGCCAGGTTGGTCCCACAGGAATGGATGGATGCCTGTGTTGGGCTCCAGCTCTCCGAAAGGCATGAGAAGCCACGTCGAAGGAATCGTGCGTCCCAACCTGTCACTGGTGCCACGTGCCCAGGCAACCACCTCTCTAGCTCTCTATCGCCATCCTTCGAACCCCCATGCTGCCTGCAACCTCACTCCGTTTTAAGGCTGAACACACAATATGGTGTCATACATAGTGGCGTAGCAAGGTAAACCATCCATTTGGATGCTTGCAACGCATACCTGTGCCTGTGTTTGAGTCCCGCTTACCCCAAGCTGTTATCTATCTAATGTGCCTGGGAAATAGCAGATGATGGCCCAAGCACTTAAATTTCTGCCACCTACATGGAAGAATGTGGGTGATATTGGCTGCTTGCTTCAGCTTTGCTAGTGTGTTTGGCTGCAGGCATTTGGGGAATAAACCAGTAGATGAAAAATTTCTCTCTTCCGTTATTTTCTGCTTTTTTTCCCCCCTCACCCCTTCTCTTTTCTCTGTCTCTCCCTCATTCTCTTTCTGTCCTTCAAATAAGTAAACAGATTTTTTTTAAGTAACGATTTTTTTAACGTTATGCTCAAAGTAGGATAGAAGGAGAAGTAAGAGAAACTCCTATGGGAATTTATGCTATTAGACTACCCCTGACTCTCCTAGGATAACAATGGTATCAACTTCAGCTGAATAATCTAGAAAGAGATATCAGATATAGCCAATGAGTCTGCAGCTGAACTCATCAAAAATCTCTTAAACCCATTTAATACAGGCTCTTTTAAACAAATAGGACACCTCACAGCCGAAGCTGTCAGTCCCACTTCTGAGCCCACTTCTTCCACTGGCTGGCATCCCTACAAATAAGAGCTAAGACACATTCTGAATTCCAAGTACCAGAAAACAAACAAAAAACCAACATGTTCAACTCCTTAGATCACGTTCATTGGGAGAACAATGAAAATTTGAAATTTCTTTTCACAATAAAACCAAGGGATGTGGGTGACACTGTGGGTTGAAGGGACTGCAACCTCTTGTTGACAAGAGAAGAACGAAAAGTGAGCCAGGCAGGATTACACAGCTGCCCACACTTTTCTCTTAAGAAATACCCAGTACAATGTGGGCACATAGAGTGAGTAATGATAATAAGAATGTTCATCATGTTGTAATTGTTCACCAAGACCAAGCTACTAATGTGTCCCCCACTAATTATGACATCATATGGTTTTTACAATAACCTTTTCAGGACGTTTTGTAACATACCTGTTTCATGGATGAGACCTTGGGACCAAGAAACCACATTGTCCATGATAATCTAGCCAATGCATTGTTAAAAGGTGCTCATGTCATCTGCATCACACTTCTTCCAAAGATTATTCCAATGCCACTGAAATGCAAACAAAATCCATGATTTAAAAAAAAGGAGGCTGGCCTGTAGGCCAAGAGGCATTTACAGCTATGTACAAAGATGAAGAGAAATGCAGAGGAAGGAGAACATTTACTATTTTAAAGGGCATCTGTTGCTCCCAGGCATACTTGGTTTCTTGGGTATGTCTCAGCAAGATTAACAAATTATTTTGCATGAATTATTTAAAATCATTTTACTCAAATTTATTTTATATAAACATTTACATGCCCAATTCTCTATGCTGATTATTTTAGTTCCTAAGTTATAAATATATACATTTAAGCAGAATAAAGTAAGGAGCAATTCATTAGCAAGTACACTATACCCAAGGCCATAGTCAGAGATGTTGAAAATTCAAAATAAAGCACTCTGATATTTTATCACTCAGTTATCTTACTGATCAAAATGGAAGTGTGCAGTCTTTAGATATAGAAGGAGAACAGTAGAGTTTAAATCGAACAGAATGAGTCCATGTTTCCTGTGTTATAGACCTGGGAAAAAGCAATCACAGTTTAACCTCGGTTAATCTGGAAAGCTTCACAGAGGATATCAAGCACAGGGAAGAGGAAAGTGGAGGGAACTAGGGAAGGATGGATTCCAATGAGGCAGGTGCCAGAGGATGGCTAGCGCCAAAGGTGCTGACATCAGGGCTAATTCCCTTTAGAAAGACTTTACATTCATGAATGACATTCAGCATTCATTGGTGTCCAACAAGCACCAGGCATAAGGTTGAGCACTAGAATGGTAAATGTCAAAAGCTTCTTCTCCAAGGAATTTTGAGCCCAGGAAAATTAAGCAGACATCTACAAGACTAAGTAAAATCTCAGTGTTAGCATCACAGCAATTAGGCGTCAAGCTCCTCACGTCTTGTCCTTAACAGCACGTTATTAACATCTCTGAACTTGTTTCTGTCACTCTAGTAATTGATACACATATTAAAGTAGATAACATATGGAAATATTTCTGTATGAAAAACATTTAGAATACCTACCTATAACAATTATCCCCCTCATAGTCACTCATTAGACTCTACTGATTGCTTTACACTGACAAATCTTAGAACCTACACCCTGCTCAGATAAATTATATCAGGTAAGCATCTGGAGGCAGTTCCTGGTTATCAGCAATTTCTTTTAACTTGAAAGAGCAGACAGAGATAGAGATAGAATGCAAGGAGACATCTGTCCTTTGCTGGTTCACTCCTCAAATGTCCACGCATCCAGGCCTGGGCCAGAGTAATGCCAGGATCCAGAAATTCAAACTAGGTTTGCCACGTAAGTGTGTGGCTGGGTACCAAGTGCTTGAACCCATCACCTGTTGGCCCCCTTGCCATGCATTCGCATCAAGCTGTAATTGCAAACAGAGCCAAGATGTTAACACGGGAGATTCAATACGGAATGTAACCATTCTAAGAGACATCTGAATCTGGTCAGGTGAGTCCCACACAGGTGATTTCTGGGTTAAGCATATTGAAGACTTAAGTAGTTTTATCTATGTTTTTAAAGAGAAGAATGGATACAGTCATGCTAGGCCACCTATAGTTGATGCATCTCAAGTCTTGGCTAGAAAAGAATCCAGCAAAAAAGCAGTTCATATGCATGCCTAATATTGGAGAAATCAAGAACACAGGATAATGTTCCCATTCATGGTACATCTCAAAGCTGTAGAGGGCTCCTCCTCAGAATGCCTTTACTTTGGTGTTGCTTCTAAGAGGAACACAGTAACAATCAGAAAAGAAGAAGAAAAGTTGAATGTCTACAGTGCCACGAGGTAGAGTGGCCAATAGCCATGGCCGGTTGAGTGGTCTCACGTCCATGTTCACGTCTTCACTTAAGTCACTACCCTATCAAGACGAAACCCAAAAAGTTTTGGGCCCTGAGGATGCCCTTTTTAGTTTAATTTATTCCCTTTTAAAATATTTAGTTTATTTACTTGGAAAACAGAGTGACACAATGAGAATTACAAAGAGAAATCTTCCATCTGGTAGTTCACTCCCCAAATGATCCAAATGGGCAGGGCTGGACCAGACAGAAGCAAAGAGTTAGAATTAATCCACTGCCTTCCCAGTTGCAATATAAGAAGCCACAATTGGCTGCACTAGTGGCATCTTAACCTACTGCACCCCAATGCTGACTCCAGTTATTCTTAGGGAGAAAAAGGGCCTCTCTAATGCCCACGTAACCAGAACCAGAAGATTTTCATTATCTAACTTTTTTCAGAGAGGCAATCATAGGAAAAGACATTAAAGGTTCTGGAAAATGTGGATAGAACTGACATTACCCCCTAACTTGCATCTGGTCTGCAGAAAAAAAAAAAAAAATTGGCTCAAATGATTTTCATCTTCTGCAATGGATTTGAGAAAGATAAGGCTCTTCAGAGCAAAACTATCAGAAAGAGCGTTGATCCCATTAACCACAGTTCAAATTTCCAAGGGATGTTGTCTCCTGACAAAAATCTTAACTTGAACCAGTCTAATCAAAAAACATCAAGGAAGCAAGTGTATCCTTAAGATGATAAAACCAGTACAGAGGGCTTCCAGCATTGAAATTCAAGTCGCTCTGTGGCTGTGAGTCAGTTTGCCACGTAAAGCAATTAGCAATTACCGCCATTTATGCCTTGAATGGGAATCAGGAGCACTGGCACCCACTGACAGTCTGTCATTATTACAACAAAAGAACCACAGTTTTTATCCTCCCCAGAGGAAGCAAGACTTTAAGAACTCTTCAACTTTCAAACTCACATACTTACCAGACCTATGATTTATTTCATCATCAACCCTATAAATAATACAAAGTTTAACCTTCTATTTTTACGGAGCTGCTTGCAAACAGGCCTTCCAAGGTTCACAGGCATCCTCAGGAAGTGCCAACAGAGACTGAAAGAGAATTCACAGACCAATCAACCCACAGAGGACATCAAGTGTACACTCCCCCAGGTGAGACACCCTTTCTGCAAGCATCCCCTAACTGCACAGATGCTCCTTTAATATGCTCAAATCGATTGAAAAACTCCTTGTCACATGTCAATGTTAGGTAGCTTAGATACGTTATAAAAGTGAGACTAAATGAATATCCCTGGACAGACCCAGTCAGTGTATAAGGAGTGAAGTCAGAGACAATCTTGAATGGGCACTTGCTGGTGGTCTACCAGCTAGGATTCTGAACTCTGATTCCAGTCAGATTCACCTCCAGCTGCTACTGGCTGCCTGACTTGGGCAAAACATTTAACTACTTTGAGACTTAGTCTAGTTCTCTTACTTACCAAAAAAAGGATATGAGGCTCACAAGTAGAGCTTAAAAGTAAGAAAATTTTGGCATTAAAATCTTCACACCTGCAAATGTTTAGAAGATCTCTCATGAGCCTATCTCATGCAAAAGAGGGAATATACTATGTATATTATGCACCTAAATTGTACAGAACTCATGCGCTAAAACTTTCAAACTCCTGATCACAGAAATCAAAGAGATCCACAGAGTTATGCCTTCTTAACAGAAGGTTCAACAAAGTAAAAACATTATTTCTTGCCAAATTGAGGCACACATTTTATGCAATTCCTGTAATGCTCTCAGCAAGACCCTTTCGTAGGTATAGATAATATTATTCTAAAATTTAGATAAAGGGCAAGGAACTAAAATAGCTATGACACTTTGAAATAGAAGGATAAGGTGGGAGGAAGCAATCTGCCCTATTTCAATACTTCCTTCGCTGGAGGAATCAATGTCTGTATGTACTGACAAGGAGGTAGAAACTTAGAGCCAATGAACAGAGTAGAGATCCCAGAAATAGACCTAGAAAAACATGCCATGCTTATTTTTAACAATGGTGAAAAAGCAACTCAGTGGAGCAAAGAGACAATACTTTCAACAAATGGAACTTATCACAACTGGACATACCTAAGCAAAATGGAAACTTAATTCATAAGGTTCTTTATCTTCACACTTCACACAAAGAAATGCTCACTGTCCTGAAAAAAATGAGGTAATGGCAATAAGTATTAGGATGGAAATCTCTGCAAAGTAGTGCTTCTTGAAAGAGAGCTTTAGTTGACTTGAATATTTACATGAAGCAAAAGAGGAAATCCTATACAATCCACTGGGATCAAAATTGGCACTCGTAACATGTCAATTCCAAGCCACATTTTTGAAGCTTGAAGAGGAGCTTTGTGCATGATGTATTAAAGCAGTACTTGTGTGCTTATTATGTAATTTCTAATGACTGATTCTGTGATTCATACGTAGATCGGAACGCCCACTAAGTGAGTGAGTTACAAAAACAGCGTTTAGACTTCAGTTTTATTCTCAGAGCTGGCAAACTATTGAATGAGACGAAAGATGCATGCACTTCAAAAAGTTTACGGAACTGGATTTCTAGGATAAGTTTATTGAAGTGCAAAAATTTTGAAATCAATTCATAAATTTGCACAATGCATATTTACCATGAAGCTTAAAAGATCTTTGAATAATGCCATCCTCAGGATACTGTTTCCCAGAAGACCCTAAGCAACATGGAATAAAAAGAGCTTGAAAGAGTTCTTGCAAGGTAGGCAACCATCACAGATTCCACAGAAAGAAACCAAGGATGTGAATTTTTACTGAAGTGATATATTGAGGACAATTGTCAGAACAGGGGTTTGGGGGATGCAGAGTTGGTAAATTGGGGAGAGCTAAGTAACAAAGTGTTCTGGGTGCAAATTAGCTTCTGTGCAGTCTAAGAACAACACTGGATCACACGCTGCTCCAACATTCTAGACGTATCTTAAAACGGATTTCCACATCCTGTGTAAACCAACCATTGCTTGGCTGCTGGGCCAAAGGACTGGGGAAGAGGGACAGAATGATGATTTTTCCAGAGCAGCAGCTGCCACCCAGTTACAATCCCTAACCTGAACGAGGGAGCTGTGAAGAACTCAGGGGCCACCAAGCCTTGGATTCTGACTGGAAAGAGGGACCTGACAGTGTATATCAACACTCATGAGGCCTACCTCTTCTGCTAAGCAGCCCCTCGTTTCCCATTCTAAGTTACTATATAGGCATGGTCATAATTTCTGGAAAAACTTCTAAGCAGCAAGTTAGGGTGATGAACTACGTAGCCGTGTTCTGTAACTTAAGGCCATAGCCAACACCTCGTCCTTTTCTAGCACGCATTCCAGATTCCCCTGGACTCACAACTATCATATAAAACATTCCAGGTGTCACTCTTGAGCCATATTACTGCCTGGTTACCATGGACTTACAAAGCCAGTTGCTACCCTGGCCCTTCTACTAGAGCTGGGAGTGCCATATGATGTCCCAGGAAATAATCTGGGACCCAAACACATTCTTTCTTCTTCTGTCAAGCATCAGCAACCCTACCTCCCTTAGATCATCATGCTCAATAATCCTGATGGTTTCCATGCCTTTTAGCACCTGCCTACCTCCTAGCTGGAAGCAGCTGAAGTCACAGAACATTTTGATCCAGGGAGTCTGAGGTTGCAGCGAAAGAAAACTCAAATTCCCCGAACAGATCACTTGGAATGTTGTAAGCTGGGCCAGTAACATTTCCATGTATGGGTCTCTGCTAAGGGACAGTATACCACATACGAGCCAGTGGCCTCTGTTTTGTTTTTCTTTTTTGTTTCTTTTTACTGTATCATGTTGGAGTATCATACTCCACCTCTACAAGGTGTCTTCCAGTAGCAGGTGCCCCAGCTGCACTTTTGGGGAGCTCTCCAGAGCTCTTTCAGATCAACATGTTGTCTGTGGCACAGAAGTGCAAAGCACCACTGGATTCTTTTTTTTTTTTTAAGATTTATTCTTATGTTTATTGGAAAGGCAGATTAACAGTGATAATGATCCTCTATCTGCTAGTTTACTCCCCATATGACCACAGTAGCCAGAACTGAGCCAATCCAAAGCCAGGAGCTTCTTCTAGGTCTCCCATGCAGGTACAGGGCCCCAAGGCTTTGGTCCATCCTCTGCTTCCTTCCCAGGCCACCAGCAGGGAGCTGGATGGGAAGCAGAGCAGCAGAGATATGAACAAGCACCCATATGGGATCCTGGCAGCTGCAAGGTGAGAATTTTAGTCATTAGACTACCTCGCTGGGTTCAGACCACCGGATTCTGTAGACATGTGCTCACTGCCCTCTTCCTGGGTCATAGAGTGATAGTGTGTGTAGTCACATGGGTGATCTCAGATCCACCCTTGATCTGTGGACCTAGGAATAGCAGTGTTGACTGAAGTACTGAACGAAGGAACAGCAACTCCATATTATTTATTCGTATTTATTTAGAAGGCAGAATTAAAGAGAAAGAGGGGAAGGTGTGGGAGTTGGAGAGGAAAAGAGTTTTTATCCACTGATTTATCCTCTAATCCACAATGATCAAAACTATTTCAATCAAATAATCCCAACTAGAGACTATTGCGCTCAGTGAAACAAGTCAATCCTAAAAGGACAAACACCGTATGTTCTCTCTGATATAAGGCAACCTTCATGCAAAACACAATATTAATAACCCTTTCAATACTGTTTTTGCTACATCTCAGAGAGTTTGCTATTTGTGCTTTTATTTTCATTCATTCAAAAGTTTTTTTTTTTCTTATTGTTTTCATCGCTGACTCAGGTTACACAATAGCATTTGCTTCAGGAAACTCTTGGGTTTGTTTTTTCATTTCTTCAGCAACACAATCATTCAGTAGCATGATTTAATGTTGTTGTAAATTTTCTATTTTTCTATCTTTTACTGATCTTGTTTTATGGCTTTTCAATTTGAGGGATGTATAGTAACTGTGTAATAGAGACTGTCATATCCAGATGTGAAGATACAATGCAATAGGCATCTTTACTTGTAAATCAAAGATGGACTCCCAGTGAAACTGTTGAAGCTATCTTGACAATAGGATGCTGGATTCTCTGCCATTGTCCATGCCACAATATCAGGATACACTTAAATAGCAGAATGATGGAGTTATGGCTATTATAAACGACTATACCAGTGTAGCGATATGGGGGAAATCAGTGGTGGGGGCAGGGATTTGGGGAGAGGGAAAAGGAATTCCTGAAGCCTATGGGGTTGTATAATTAATTAATTAATTAATTAATTAAAACCATTTCAGGCTGCAAGAGCCTGAAGTCATATGAGTTTCCCACTTGGGAACAGGTTCCCAGGTGCTTGGACCATCTCCTACTACTTTCCCAAGCTCATCTGCAGGGATCTATATCAGAGGCAAAGCATCCAGTGTACAAACTGATGACATCCGTATTGGACGCATCACAGGGAGTGACTCAGGCCGCTGTACCACAATGGCAGCCCCAGAAAGTGGCTTTCAGCCACTGTGCACATTCATGGTTGTTGAGGCCATGGTCAGGATTCGTCTCTGCCAGCACCACTTCTCCATTCAAGAGCACAAGTCAGAGGCCTGGGTAAAGAAGCTGTGATTTATCTACTCTATGGAACAATACTCAGCTATTTAAAACAGGAAATACAATTGTTTGTAGCCAAATGGGCTGAACTGGAGACCATTATGCTAAGGGAAATAAGCCAATCCCAAAAGGTCAGATAGCATATTAGCATATGTTTGCCCTAACATAAAATAATACAATGTAAATCTAAGGATTTTACCTGTGAATTCTAGCTTATTGCACTTCCTAATTATTTGTACCTTTTGTAATAAGACCTTGTGATGTAATCAAGCATCCCTAAGAGACTGATTGAGAGTGTCAATGTCCCTTTTAGCATTTACTTATTTTTTTATCTTTTTGTTCCTTTTTCTCCCTGTGGTAGACCGTACTCAAAGAATGCATAACAGAAGTGTAGTGGAAGTTAACATGTCCATCAGTGGAAACAGAGAGAAGTTTGTTCCCATGCATGCAGTACAGGACTCACAGCAATACAGTTAATACTCTCTTACATTGTTGGGAGACGCCTCGGTGGCAGCATGATGGACTTGGGAAAAGTCACCGAAAGACACCCATTGTAAAACTGGTGGGGAGAGCCAGGGGAGAGGAGGGGACTTGGGGAGGGGACAGGGAGACCACAGTGCCTGTTAAAAAGATGTCATACGACAATAAAACAAAAGAAGAGCATGAATCAGAGCCATTCTACCGGTTCATTTCTGTGGGGGTAAATCTGGCTGCAAAGCAGCTGATACTTCCTCATGAGACATTCTACCATGCCTAATGCCTTCCAGGGTAAGTAACATATCAGCAATCATTCTTGAGTGATCCCTTCTCTCATGGGTAGGGATTTCTTTGTTTAGGAATCTCAAGAATTTTCTATGACCCCTATTGGAGACTGCCATAGACCCTGTATTGTTTTTTTTAACCATATTTGCAAGTAGATTTAATACTATGAGATCCTCTAAGTTATACGTTTGAAGCAACAGAACTACTTCTACCATAGTCTGATCCTGCTACACAAAAATGTCTTGGTCCAGTTCCCACTCAAAATAATGTCTTCCCATTTCACTCACTGAGTCAAGCCGAAATAGTCTTCCCTACTCCAGAATATGTTACCTGGAAATCTGGAACAAGTCCTCTGAGCATAGTGGTTTTTCTTTACTGGTTAGTAACTTGTCATTTTTCCTTCCATGTGATGTTCTGGACCATGAAATATGTCACATATTTGGAAATTTCCTGAATCTTTATAGGATGAGCTCTCATTCTGCAGTCTCCAGAACACACAGTACCAGTGGTATGATTATTCCAATTGCATAATTAGAAACCAGCGAGGATACAGACCAGTACTTGACCTCTGCATGCCCCTAATTTAACACCAAGGTGGTGATATTTTCCAGTTGTTTCCAGAAATAATGAGCAATTTGGAAGTAATTTTGATCCCGTACCTAATTTCGTATACGTATGCATTCTATTTCTTCATTGTAGGGTTTCCCAGGGAAATGACTACAGGTTTCCCTAAGAAGGACTAGCAGGATCGCTTGTATCTTCAGCTCATGCTGTCACCGAATCTTCTTCATGGGAGACAGCCTTCGCTTAAGACTTGGGTCCATAAACGGAACAAGGGATTGTGACTTCCTTTTAAAGATCTACATGTCTACTCCTGATCCTTTTTAAACATAACACACACACACACACACACACACACACACACACACACACACACACAACTTTCCCTCTTGTATCTAGGAATGACATACTTTGTTAGCAACCTCCCAACATCCATATAGTCAGTTCTTCATTCCAATCATGTTAGCCACTTCCGTACTTCTGACCACCCTGCTTACAACTAAGTGCTATTGTCTGGCCTCTCGATTCTGCCACCCACATTGCTGCCAGAATGCTCTATTCCATCACAGGAAAAGAGCACAGAACAGCCCATCAGGTTCCCAGGGATGCTACAAGCTCCCTCACCAGCATATTTTCTGTCTTAGTAAACAACATCTTTTCCTGTGCACTTAGTAAACAACATCTTTTCCTGTGCACTAGGCACAGGACCATCTCCCATCATTCATCTATTTGACCCTTTCTATGACATCTCTGGAACTTTAGATCCCTTCCTCTACAGTCCACCCTCACGGCTGTGACATCTGCTCTTCCTTCACTGTGGGCTGTCAGTTCTTCTAGGCTTTCAAGGAGGGCCATCTCAGTGGCATGTTGGACCTGTCTCCTGGGACTCTCACCAGGGCATCAATCCTCACAGCTTCCGGAGAAGGACTGCATAGTGAAATTGGATGAATGAAGGTTTCGTTATCTAGCTTGATATCCTCTCCTTGTTTTCCTGGACCCAGTGTCATCAGGATATACTTTCCTGCATTGCTCTCTGGTTGCTGGCAGATGGTCAGCCAGGTTCTGAAGTGAATTCCGTCTGCAGTTGGCTTGTGCTGAGGGTGGCTCTAGTGGCGGGCCGAGTGAGCCAGAACAAGAGTGGGGTGAAAGTCGAACAAGCCCAGCATTTTCTTCTGAAGCACCTGCCTCACTTGGAGTCCCTGAATTATTTTCAGATGCCATGGTTTGGTGCCATGGCTCTATCAGCAAGGAGGGCTGTGCCTCTTTGGCAGGCTCACAAGTTCCACCTAACCTGGAGTTCAGGTTCCTCAAGTTTATCTCCCAGTATGTCCCCAATCCAAACCATAAGGCCTTGTTATTTTTGTTCTTCCATCCTGAATTGAGCATGAAAGACTTGCCAAGGATTAGAATTTAATCTTAAAAACAAGTAATGCTTGATGGCTCAATTCATTAATCCTCCCCGTGCGAGCACTGGGATCCCATATGGGTGCTGTTTCATGTCCCAGCTGTTCCACTTCCTTTCCAGCTCTCTGCTTGTGTCCTGAGAAAGCAGTAAAGGATGACCAAAACTCTTGGGATCTTGCACCTGTGTGAGAGACCCAAAAGAAGTTCCTAGCTTTGGCTTTGAAAAAATGGGATGTGGTTCTCAAATGTGGTATCAGCATTGCAGGCTGAGGCATAACCCTCTGAACCATGACTTAAGCTTTCTAACAGGTTCTTTCACAAAGAATCTTGAAATTATTTTGAAAGATTTATTTTATCTGAAAGGCAGAGTTAGACAGAGAGAGAGAAAGAGAGACAGAGAGAGAGAAAGAGAGTCAGCCCATCCCCTGGTTCACTGCACAAATGGTTAAAATGGGCAGAGGTAAGGCAAACTGAAAGCAGTAGCCAGGAGCTTCTTCTGGGTCTCTCACATTGCTGTTTTCCAAATCTAAAGAAGGAAGGAAGGAAGGAAGGAAGAAAGAAAGAAAGAAAGAAGGAAAGAAGTAAGTTAGTTAATAAGTTGGCATGATTTAAAAGTACAATTTTAAGGGGGAGGAAGATGGCCGACGTAGGAGGAAGGCTGTGAGTGAGCGCCTAGTGAGAGAGGGATAGAACGCTACAGAAGCAGCAAAGAGGAACAGCAGGGAACCGCAGGGAGAGGTCCGTGAAGCTCCCTGGGACAGTGTGGAGCCAAAAAGATCCACACAACTCGGAAGAACAACGAGAACGGAGCAGGGCAAAGGCAGAGAAACCGACATCCCACGCCAGACCTGCTGAGTCACTTTTGAAAACGGCCTGACGGGAGACGCGGCCAGCTCGGAGGCGGGGAGATCAGGGGGATCGTCCCCGGCGGGAGGCCCTCAACAGCGGCGGAGGCAGACTGCAGCGGCCGGACGTTTGGTGAGCGGGGGGGGGGGGGGGGGGGGTTGACGTGGCAGCCTTCGCATTCCTCGACCCCTGCTGAGGTTACAGCCTCTGAGATCGCGGGGCAGGCAGCCTGAAACTGTCGGGTCTTGGCCTTGGGAACTACGCTCAGTGGTGTTGGTGGCTGAAGGGGCCCTGGGAAGGCGCCTCGGTTGTTCTTGCGCTGAGGGGGCCAGTGCGGCTCGGTGCGCAGAGACAGCTGGCAAGGGTCTGGAGTCCCCCACACCCCGCCTGGTGGAGGACCGGGAGGACTCTGAACGCTGCACCGAGCGGACTGGGCGGCCCCGCCTGCAGCAGCCGCCTCCGCAGCGCAGGTGTCAGGTGTCAGGAGACCTCTGAGATTTGGGAAGTGTAGCGCTGTGTGTCCCTGACACGCAGGTACCACTCCCATAGAGTGAACTGCTCACTCCTCGCCTACCATCCCGCAGTTCTGAGTGTGGGCGACCCACCAGGAGAGCTCTGAAAACTCCAGCACCATACTCACACGGTGCGAACCTGCCGTGAAGTCATTATAACAGGGCGCCTGGGCCACTCCTCCGCTAAGGGCCTGTGTGGGGGAGCCACACGGGAGCAGGGGCTCTGAACACCCACACACCACGAGTGGTGGATTCACTGCACAAGAGCCACGCCTGGAAAGTGCCTCACCCACAGTCCCGTGTGTGGGAGACGCACCAGGTGGGCTCTGAAAGACCCTGCAGTCCCTGACACGGAGAACGCAGGGAGAAAGCACATAAAACCTTCTAAGCCCTGTGGATTCCCGTGCAGGGGGCACACCCAGAGAGCGCCTCCATCCCTCCACGCCCTGGGGTGTCACACCTGTAGAAGAGGTGCCCAGAGTGTGCCTGGAATCCACTGGGCCCCCAAGGTGGTGCTCTACAGCCCCGGGCCCTGAGAACGCACCAACGGTGCCTTGAAAACTACCACGCCTGGCAACACCACGCCTGCAGGCTCCAATCTCTACAGGAAAGCACCTGACGGCCCCTCAACACACGGGTCCATTTGCCCCACCAGAATACACCAACGCAATGGGAAAAACCACCAGAAAGAGTTGTGCTCCAGATGAAAGAGCCAGCACCCCACCAAACAAGGGCCAAAAGCCATTATCAATATCGACGATACGAGATGAAGACATGGACGTGTTACCAGCAAAGGAATTGATGAAAATAATGCTAAAATTTCTCAGAGACGTGGACACAAAGCTGGAAGACTTCCAGAACCGCATAATCACCGAAATACAACAAATCAAAACCAAACTGGATGCCCAAGATAATAAGATTGAAAGCCTCATCAACAGAATAAATGCGGCAGAGGAAAGGATCTCTGACACAGAAGACACACAAAATGAAGGTGCCCAGCGAATTAAACAGCTGGAGACAAACCTCAGCAAAACTAATAAAATGATGCAAGAGATGAAAGATTACCTTAGAAAATTGAATATTCGGATCATCGGCCTCCCCGAGGGAGTAGAAAGAGAATCTGGGATGCAAGCAGTGCTTGATGAAATTATACAGGAAAACTTCCAAAACACTTGGAACACGAATCCACCCCGCATACAGGATGGACAGAGAACTCCCAACAGATATGATCCAAAGAGATCTTCACCCAGACACACGGTGCTCAAGTTCTACTCCAATGAAGACAAAGAAGGAATCCTGAGACAAGTACGAAGTAGAGAAAAGATCACATACAGGGGAAAACCCATCAGAATCACTGCTGACTTCTCCGAAGAGACCCTACAAGCAAGGAGAGAATGGACAAAGATCTTCCAAGTCCTGAAACAAAACAACTGTCAACCAAAAATAATCTACCCAGCAAAGATCTCATTTGTATATGAGAACGAAATCAGATACTTCAATAGCAAAGAAAAACTAGAAGAATATGTCTACACAAAACCAGCTCTGCAAAGTCTCCTTAGAAATGCGCTAGTCCCGGACAAAAAGGAGGCAAATCACAAACAAAGTTGGCAAATAAGAAGGTCTCCAAACTAAAGGCCACACGAACAAGACAATTACATAGGCAACAACACACACACAACACAATCACATGGCAGGACAAAATTGCAACCTCTCAATTTTAACTCTCAACACAAATGGTCTAAATTCACCAATCAAAAGACAGAGATTAATAGAATGGATCATCAAACAAGACCCAACCATCTGTTGCCTACAAGAAACGCATCTAACCAGAAAGGATGCAAAGAAACTGAAAGTGAAGGGATGGAAAAAGATATTTCACGCCAATAGACGAGAAAAAAAAGCTGGGGTAGCTATCCTAATTTCAGACGAGATAGATTTCATTCTAACTAACATCAAAAGAGACAGGGAAGGCCATTTTATACTGGTGAAAGGAAAGATCCATCAAGAAGCAATCACCATCATTAATGTTTATGCACCGAATCTTAATGCACCTACTTACGTAAAGCAATTACTTACAGACTTAAGGGAAGACATAGACACCCGCACAATTCTTGTAGGCGATCTCAACACACCTCTAACAACAATGGACCGGTCTACGAAACAAAAACTCAACAAAGAAACAACAGAGCTCACACAAACAATAGAACAACTGGACTTAGTAGACATATATAGAACTTTTTATCCTAAGGCCACAGACTATACCTTCTTCTCAGCGGTGCATGGCACCTTCTCCAGAATCGACCACATGATAGGACATAAAGCGAATCTAAACAACTTCCAAAACATTAGTATCATACCATGTACCCTCTCAGACCACCATGGGATGAAACTGGAAATCAACAACTCAAAACTCCCCAGGAAGTATAGGCACTCTTGGAAATTGAACAATATGCTATTAAACGAACAATGGGTCAGAGAAGAAATTAAAGATGAGATCAAAAAATTTATGGAAACCAATGAAAACTCTGATACAACATTCCAAAACTTGTGGGACACTGCCAAAGCAGTGCTACGAGGTAGATTCATCGCAATCGGAGCGCATGTCAAGGCCCAAGAAAGACGCCAAATACAGGAACTAACCTCACACCTCCAGGATCTGGAAAAACAGCAGCAGAAGAGTCCCACGCACAATAGGAAACAAGAAATCATCAAAACAAGGGAGGAGATAAACCAAATAGAAATCAAAAAAACTATACATAAAATCAACAAATCAAAAAGTTGGTTTTTTGAGAAAATAAACAAAATAGACACTCCACTGGCCCGATTGACCAAAAAAAAACAAGAGAAAGTGAGAATCAATAGCATTAAAGATGAAAAAGGCAACATAACAACAGACACTGCAATCATTAAGAAAATAATTAGAAATTACTACAAAGAACTGTACTCCCACAAATTTGAGGACCACCAAGAAATAGAAAAGTTCTTGGACTCCCACCACCTACCAAAACTCAGTCCGGAGGCAACTGCAGAATTAAATAAACCCATAACCGAGGTAGAGATTGAAACAGTCATCAAGGATCTCCCAACGAAAAAAAGCCCAGGCCCAGACGGCTTCACTACAGAATTCTACAAAACATTCCGAACAGAACTAACCCCAATCCTCTACAAGCTCTTCAAAACAATAGAGGAGGAAGCAACCCTCCCAAACTCATTCTATGAAGCCAACATCACCTTAATCCCAAAACCGGACAGAGAACCATCAGAGAAGGAAAACTACAGACCTATTTCTCTGATGAACATTGATGCTAAAATTCTCAACAAAATCCTAGCCAATAGAATTCAAAAAATCATCAGACAGATCATTCATCCGGATCAAGTAGGATTCATCCCTGGAATGCAGGGATGGTTCAATATTCGGAAATCCATAAATGTTATAAACCATATCCAAAAACTGCAAAACAAGAACCACATAATAGTTTCAATAGATGCAGAAAAAGCCTTCGACAAAATCCAACACCTCTTCATGCTAAAAACTCTAGCCAAAGTAGGCATAGACGGGAAAATCCACAACATAATCAAAGCAATTTATGAAAAACCCAACGCCAGTATCATACTGAATGGAGAAAAGCTAGAACCCTTCCCACTGCGATCTGGAACAAGACAAGGGTGCCCGCTATCACCACTGCTATTCAACATAGTCCTAGAGGTACTTGCAGAGGCCATAAGACAAGAAAAAGAAATCAAAGGCATACGTATAGGAAACGAAGAAGTCAAGCTTTCACTATATGCAGATGACATAATCCTATACATAGAAAAACCAGGAGACTCAATACAGAAACTGCTAGAACTTATACGAGAGTTTGGCAGAGTGGCGGGGTACAAAATTAACGAACGAAAATCAACAGCCATAGTGTACGCAAATAACACCAAGATGGAAGAAAATCTAACCAACAGGATACCATTCAAAATAGCTGAGAGAAGTATGAAGTATTTGGGAATAAATCTAACCAAAAGCGTAGGAGACCTATTCGAAGAAAACTACAAACTATTTAAAAAGGAAATTGAACAAAACCTCAAAAGATGGAACAACATCCCGTGCTCCTGGATAGGCAAAATCAATATCATTAAAATGTCTATACTGCCACAAGCAATATACATTTTCAATGCAATTCCAATCAAATTGCCCAAAACATTCTTCACGGAACTGGATACAATGATTCAAAAGTTCATCTGGAAACACAAAAAACCACGAATAGCTAGAACCATCCTGAAAAATAAGAAGTTAGCAGGGGGAATCACAATCCCGGACCTCTGGACATACTATAGAGCAGTGGTTATCAAAACAGCCTGGTACTGGCACAAAGACAGAAAGGAAGATCAATGGAATAGAATAGAAGCTCCAAAAGGGAACCCACACAAATACAACCAATTAATCTTTGACAAAAAGACCAATGACAACTCAAGCAAGTGGGAAGGCCTCTTTAGTAAATGTTGTTGGGACAACTGGCTGATAGCCTGTAGAAACAAAAAGATAGACCCACATCTATCACCATACACCAAGATCCAATCTACATGGATAAAAGACCTAAACCTACATCCAGAAACCTTCAAACTCTTGCAAGAAAATGTAGGAAATACCCTGCAAGACCTAGGAGTAGGTCCCAACTTTCTAAGAAGGACACCAAAAGCAATAGCAGTTGAGAACAGAATAAACAAATGGGACCTCATCAAACTAAGAAGCTTCTGTACAGCAAGGGAAACAATCAACAAAGTAAAAAAGCAACCCACAGAGTGGGAGAAGATCTTTGCACACGATATAGGCGATAGGGGGCTAATTTCCAGGATATACAAAGAACTTCAAAACAACCAAAAAACCAAAACGAACAAGCCACTCAAGAAATGGGCACGGGAAATGGGCAAACATTTCACAAAGGAACAAATCCAAATGGCAAACAAACATATGAAAAAATGTTCCAGCTCCCTAGCAATAAGGGAAATCCAAATTAAAACATCGATGAGGTACCACCTAACACCAGCAAGATTGGCCCACATAAACAAGAACACCAACGACGCCTGCTGGCGAGGATGCGGGGAAAAGGGAACCCTACTCCACTGCTGGTGGAGCTGCAAATTGGTACAGCCTCTATGGAAATCAGTCTGGAGAACACTCAAACAACTCAAAATCTGCATACCATATGACCCAGCAATAGCACTCCTAGGAATATATCCAAAACACCTGTTTTACGACAAACCAACATGCATCCCTATGTTCATTGCAGCACAATCAGTAATTGCAAAAACATGGAAGCAACCAAAATGCCCATCAGCAGAAGATTGGATAAGAAAGCTTTGGTTCATCTACTCCATGGAATACTACTCAGCTATTAAAAAAAACAAAATGCAGTTCTTTGTGGCTAAATGGGCACAACTGGAAACTATAATGCTAAGGGAAATGAGTGAATCCCAAAAGATTAGATACCACATGTTTGCCTTGATTTAACGTGTAATTTTTGTTTGGTTGTTTGTTATTTTTTGAACCTGTCATTGATACTGTCTCAACCCAGATGTCTCGAAGAATGGAACTTGCATTATTTTTAACATATTGTTTACCCAATACTATGTCAATTAATTCCATAATGTTGTATAATGATACTGAGGCCTTGTTGGGGCTTTTAACTGACCGGATCTTTACTCTGTTAGACCTATCTTCAGACCATAGAAGGTCTCCCCAAGAGGCCACTGAACTTATCTGGACAATAGGACACGGAACTTTATGCTAGGCATGTGTTTGCAAGCAATGAATCTCAACTGAACTTGATCTATGGTTATGCAACAAGGTGGAGGAATCCACCATGGGGGGAGGGGTGTGGGAGGGGTGGGGGGAATCCCCAGCGCCTATGGAGCTGTACTACATAATACAATGTAAGCAACAATAATAATAATAAAAAAAATAAATAAAAAAAATAAAAAAGTACAATTTTAAAATAACATTTAAAGCATAAAATATGTAGAAATAAACCCAACAAAATGTGTTTAAGACTTCTACAGAGGAAATTTCACAATTTTATGAAAAAGCAGAAAGATAAAAAAAGAAAAGCCTCAAATACCTAACCATGGATGTGAGGAATAAGAAAGAGAGAGAGAGAAGGAGGGAAAGAGGGAGGGAGGGAAAGAATAAGAAGGAAAAGAAAGAAAGAAAGAAAGAAAGAAAGAAAGAAAGAAAGAAAGAAAGAAAGAAAGAAAGAAAGAAAGAAAGAAAGAAGAAAGAAAGAAGAAAGATAGATGATATAGATAGATAGATAGATAGATAGATAGATAGATAGATAGATAGATAGATAGATGATACAAAGAAAGGAAGAGAAACTTAGCCTGTGTTGCCATACTCCTTACAATTGAGTTTTGCACCTGGTTTTCAACTTTTTTCTACCCTGACTACAGGTAATCATTGCCAAGGAGCTTCTCTTCATAAAGATGAAATTGTCTTTCCTAAAGGAAGTATATCTTGATGAGAGCAAATTCAGGTCACATGCTATGAAAAATAACTTTGTGCAGTTAAAGCATGGGAATCCAGGAGTTTTAGGGAGGTGCTGATAGCTACTGGAAACTAAGCAGGTACTCTGTCTGCGATGCAGGTGTGTGTGTGGTTAACAGGGCAAAGCCCATGTCCTCCTTTCTGGAAGCTGTGCAACAACACAGAATGAAAGGCTAAGCTTGCAGACCAACTGGCCTTATATAGACTATTTTGGATTATGCAGGTGCACACAGTGTAATCTCAAGAGTCCTAAAAGATCCGTCTTAGGAAGATGTAGCTACAGAGGAAAGTCAATTTGGCAGATTCCAAAGACGAACAAAGAGATCCCGAAGAAAGCCACGTGGCCACTTTCTAGAGCTCAGAGAAGGCGAGGGAATGGATTCGCCCGCAGGGAGCATCATCCTGCTGTGACCTCCACTGTATCCGAAGGGATCTGAGCTGCAGAATGGCAGGGTACATTCACTTAAATTGGCAGGTTCAGATCATTTGTCCCAGCAGCAATAGCAGACTAATACAAGATAGTACCTATGCCTTAACTAATCCCTTTGATCTAAAATAAATTTTACTGCTTAAATGTGAAAACCTGGGAATATTTGGTGGTGGAGGATGTAGAGGAAAGAGGCTGGACTCTCAGTATGTCAGGTCATAATTGGAGAAGAAGGAAAAATATGAAAATTTGGTGTAAGCAGCAACAGAAAGAGGCGATCCAAAAGCAAACCACTTTCTTTTGATCTGTAGATCCAAAAGGAAGAAAACTTAATATTTTCTTTGATTTTCACATAAATATGTTATGTATTTTAAGGAAACCTATTCTACAATGTATCTTTTCCCTGATACGGGAATGATAACCAACTTTCCAAAGTTGGAATCTAACTTTCCCAAAGTCAATGTCCAGGAATGGTAATGTCAAATTCACTTTGTGGACCAATAGTGATATTTGAATGTAAATATTATCTTACCAATAAACCTATGAACTGACAGCCATTGGAGAAAACCACCCCAACCATAGTTGAAATAGATTGTTCAACATAATTAGACCTTTTTTATTTTAATATCCTCAGGACTTTGTTATCATTCGAGTTCCACCAGAGGGCACTGTAACCTTTAGAGAAGATCAAAGAACAACCACTCACTACCTAAAGAGAAATTTTTCCTTTGAAGAAGAGCACAGAAAATGAACACCAGAGGCACATTCCAACTTTTCCTATGTCATTTTAATAGATATATTTTCTCTTGTTTTCATCTTACAGGACAACCTCAAAAACACAAAGTAGGAGAAACGAGTCATGCCTCTTTTCAAAGTTTAGTCAAAAAGACAAAGTGACAAAGGAAGAAAAATACAGTGAAATTTTGCATCTGATTTCCACATTAATATTTTGCTCCAAATACCATACAGTGCTGTATGTCACATCCCCAACATGCAAAACATCGAAATTCATGGTGACCAGAAATCTCAGTTTTATTTTGAGATGTTGAACATCCCCTTGGGTCATGCTTCCCCCTCAGCATAGAGATCTACATAAAGCATTACCTCTGTTTATAGCAGGAGAGAGACTGAAGCAAAATTTTTAATGCAGACTGCATTTGCAATGTTTTCTAGGGTACTGTGGGAAAGAGCCAAGAAATGTAAGAGTCAGAAATCAAAATACGAAATAGCTTTCTGTTTCAGCACAAAGAAACTCGCAGTGGGTTAATACCTCATTGCTGACACTGGAGACTTTTCCCTTCTGTAAGGGGTAGGGTACGACCCTTCCTGATCCCATTTCAGGTAAGGTGAGAAATGTCGCTTTTCAGACCTATGATGTGTAAGAATGTGTTGGAAAACTGCAGCATGGCCACCACGTCCCAAGCCTGGGGCTCAATTTCGTCCATGACATAAGTACACAAAATATTGGAAGGGAAAATCGGAAATCCCTGACCAAATACCAGACTGTGTTCGACTGAAGAAAAGATGCTTTCTAAAGCCTTGTGTCGATAGGGTGGCTTTTCAGCGTAAAGTGATACCCTCTTCACCTAAATGACTTACTAAATCGTATTTTGCTGAAATATTATCTTTCCTACAACGAGGAATGTGCCTATGAATTTAAATGTGGCTTTAATATGCACAGTACCTCTTTTCAAAAGATGCACATGTTTTTCTTCCCTTCAACCTGTTTGTCTTAATGGTGCAGTGATGTGAAAGTTACTTGAGAAAGTCATACTTGCACAAGATGCTGAGAAAGGATGGTTAAAGGACTATATCCCCCAGTCACAAATTGAGTGTGACATCTAGCTAGACTAACCTTACATGAGCAGCAAAACCAGCACTCTTCATGTCTGTCCACATGCCTCTTCCCACCAAGGATCACGCAGTACGAATCACTTCCTGTGTAAGCTGCAAAGGAAGTACAGGCGGACAGTGCCACAGCAGCTCACAGCAGGACCTTCAGGGAGCTCGGGGAATTACAGGTCCCTCCAGATTCAAATGGAACACTCAGCAAAATGTCACCACCACCAGTCTGGTGAGATGGAGTCCATACTGAAAATTGAAGGCATGTTCCCTGAGGGGCTCTGCTACAACTGGTGCTTACCAAAGTCACAGATGAGGGGTTATCAGAGTCCTGGAGCTCCTGCTTGACTTCTGGCTTCATCACCTGGGTCTCTGGGCCAGGCACTTCACTGCCCAGTCATCCACAGCCCTTGTGCCGGGGATACTGAGTGGATAGATGAAGTAGGAGTTGTGGCAAAAGAAGAGAGTCACAGAGGGAAGACGGTTGTGACCGGAACGAACCAACGTTCCAATCATAAAGTGCTGTGTAAATGTAAGGCATGGACTTTATACTGCATTCTGACTCCTAACAGTTTGTCTTGGACTGCTACAAGTCCTGGGGGTCATATGTCCTAGGATGCTCTCTAGTTCTTTTGCGCTAGCCTATGAGAGCTGTGAGGCAGAGTTACGAGTTCCTAAAGGTCACAGATGCCCTTCAGTTGCAAGACTGGCAGTCACATTCAGGGTGTGTTTGCAACGTGCCGGCCAATGAAGATGAGTCTGTTGTGCCAAGCCCCACTTCAGTCTGTGAGCCGACAATAGGGGAGAGTGCTACGCACACACGCAGAATGGAGCTTTCTCAAGATCCTCATCCTTAACTGGTTGCATGGGTTGGGACTGGCATGGGGATTGACCACTTCCTTCCTTAGCAGCCGGCCAATGCAATGACCACAGGAGTTTCACCTTAGGCCCCATCAAAACATCTAAAATTCATCTCAGAGATGTCTCATTTCAAGCAATAAATAGGAAGTATTCCAGTTTTCCCGGTAACATTTGGACCAGAAAAAATGATTTGAGATCTACAAAGAAATTGCTAGGGCTGCTCCTGCATCAAGCACAGGGAAAGTATCACTTTCTGTTTCTCTTATTTTATTCTGTATCCCATTCTCATTTAGTGGCTACAGAGGATGCTAGGGCATTCAAGAAGCAGCCCCTGGCTTCCAAACACAGAACAAAAGCGTTTACATCAGGAAAGGCACTAATGCAAGCAGTGACTTAGGTCTAAAAGGGCGAGGTGCAAAATCAGATCATTCCTTCCAACTTTCATTATAAGAGGTTCCACAAAATAAGCTCTAACCAAGACAACAGAAACTTTTAGGCTAACCTCCCAGAAGCGACCTTGACATCATTCACTGGTTTTAAGTCACGGTTGGGCAATCTTTTCAAGATTGTGCCAGTTTGCTTTTTAAGACAGAATGATACTAAAGGAGTTTGCAGTAAAAGCCCACTTAAATACAAGAGGTCTGTAAAAAGTCCATGGACAGAGGAATTTTAAAAAATTGTATTTCCCTCGAGCTTTTGGAAAGCCCTTCTTCTGCAAAAGAAAAAAAAAAGTGGGGGTGGAAGTCAAAGCGTTTCAACATCAACATGTTTTCAAGCCCTGATCAAAAGTTTTTGGAACACTTCCATTTAGGAAACCTTTCTGAAAGCGTGTGGGTCAGTAGTGCAAAGCAAAGCCAAACGGTGAGAAAACACTTGGCCCTGTGCTGGAATATTCAGGGTTACTATTCTCCTTCCTCAGTACCCTGCTGATATGGTGAGTCCCGGATCATCAACCTTCCAATCACAAGGAGAATCCATGGCATTTTTCAAACTAGAAACATCAGCTAGAGGATCTGAATGGCTTACCTCCCCTAGGTACTGGCCACAGATTCACCAGGGGTCAGACTCTCACCCCCTTCTTCATGCCTTCTTAGTGGAGAAGTGCCAGCTCACACACTCGCTGGAATGAATTGATCACCTTACCCCTTATCTTAGAGAAGCTTCTGATACTACACTTTGTTTTTTTATCCTTCTTGATTTTGTTTACAAGGCAGGAAAACTTTTAACTAAGGCTCGTGGAAATATCCAACAACTGTTTCCATTGAGTTTGCAGACACAATTCAGGTGGTTATTTCCATTCAACTACCAAACCACACTTAGACTACAAAATGAAGTATGCTATGTCAACAATTTCCTAGCGACAGGGTGGGTCCAACTGGCTTCTCGGTAAGTTTTGCTTATTTTCACCATAAGTTCAAGAAATCTTCTAAAAAGCCATTAAAAATGGAATTAAATCTGCTTTGGTGAGAATAAATTTTGAAATGCAAAGTTCTGTCATAGTATTATTTTTTGTAACCCTTTAGAGAACTCCTATATTCATGCTGATTGGTAAGCAAAAACTTTCACATTTTTCCTGTATGGGATCACTACAAAAGTGACCCCCAAGTTTTCTGCTTAATCTTTCATCGGAAGATTACATTATTTGTGTTTTATTTGGTAGAGGTCTGTGAGCATAACTGGCACAAAACTTAAAGTTTATTTAACAGGAATAACAAGATAGGATGGAAGTCTGTTTCTGGTCAAGACTGAGACACAGACAGAAAAATCTAAGAGTTCTGGGGGTGAGGAGAGAATTGAAAATTTATTGCATGCTGCCATATTTTTCCTACAAGATTTCCTGAGCATTCTTCTTACATTATAGTGCAACGTAGTAGCTCCAAGGAATCAATAATATTCTTATTTTTCCCAAGCAAAAAGTGTATACACTAAGAATATATGAGTAAAACATAGAATAGTATATCATCTTTCAAAACACTAGTAATTTTAATTTCTATAAATATATTTAAATAATGAACATATTATAGCTATTCACATGGCACACGAAGTGATGCATAATCATACAAAAATAAAACAATTGTGACTTTCAGTCTTATTGTTTTTTTTTTTTAATTCCAGTTTTGGATTGGCTTGTTTTCTGAGTGATGATATCAAAAACTTCAGACACCATAACCATCTTGTCAATATTAACCCATGGCAAATTGGATGTAAGTTCATACCAAAGACAAAGCAGCAAACAATCCTTTCTGAGCTTAGAACTCCCCTGCTTTATGGCAGGGAAGAAGACACACGAATCGCCAGTCGTCTCTCTTCTCTCTGCGTTGCAAGGCAAAGAAATAATCAGATCCTCTAACCTGGATGTGAACACACTAACGTGTCCGCTGAGTCCGTGGGATATAAAACACTCCTTCTCACTGGGCTCTCCCATGCTCTATGAAGTACTTCCCAAAAGTGGAAGAGGTACCACCCTGCTACACCGAAGACAAGGAGATTCTGTCCACAGCACCACATCTGTCCCAGCCCAGTCGCTACTGGAGAAAACTTTCCTCCACTTACAGCATGATTCAGAAAACTCAGCAACCTAAATGGATGGAAAGTCCACATTCTTCTGGAAAACAGAACATTTCTATGAATAATTATCCTTATTAAAATCTGGCCTTTGGACCATAGCATGCCGCAATTCCCTAGGAAGTAAGAAAAAGAAGACAAATCCCTCATACCTAACCCAGGGCCTCTCCCGTCCGTGTAAACTCCCAATAGCAACACACAAAAACTTCTGTTCAAGCAAATGAACACAGTCATTGTGTCCTCATTGGATGTGTCCAACTGCAATGAGAAGACTGCTATATTTGCTGATGTTATTTTTCACCTAAATTGCATCCTCAGAGGAGAAGCTAATGTTTCAGGAACTGAGTCCTTGTAACCTCTTGAAGAATTGCCTCGATAAAGCATTAATAGGAGAGAATCCTGGCATGCTATCAAATAGAATTTTCAACGCAGCCTGAAGGTAGCCTCCGCAGATCCTGGAGCTCGCCTTCGAGGGCAGGTGCAGCCCGCTGCTGCTGGTACATGTCCTGGATCAGCAAAGTGTTCATGAGCTTCCACTCTCTGTATTTCCTCGCTGTCAGCTTCGGATCATCCAGCAACTGGTTAATCATGGCCAGGTCATGTTCTTTACACTGTCCACGTAAAAACAAGTGAGAGAGAGTATGCTGTGAGCATTTCAGTTTCAACAAAACATCTTTACCAACACTTTCAGGAGTGCACATTTATGCTCATGAAATAATTATCAAAGCAGTCATACATTAATATTCTAAGCCCTACATTCAGCCTAAAGAGACATATCAGGACATACATCACATATTCCAACTGTAAAGATGGTAGCAGAAGAACCACACAGCCAAGGCTACTGTTGCTGCACTTCCTGATAAACCCTTTATCTGAAAGTACAGTAAAACTTCCGTCTTGGAATGAATATTCTTCCTGGAACTTTTTATTTTATGAATAAGCATTTCAGTGATGAGACAAACATCACTAAGTAAAACTATGACATAAATGCTTTACCTATGATGTGAAACAGCACAAAATATATTTTTATGGATTATCTTAATTTTAATACATCAAATTTAATTAACATGCCTACAATAAATATATTGGTTATCTCTGCCTTTTACAAGGAACCTACTAACCACCTGTCAAAATAGCATGTTTGCCAATAAATAATTGTCATTTAACCCTGCCTCCCCTCGATGCAATGACAAACATTTCTGAAGTGGCTGGCTCAGCTGAGTTTTCTATAGGAAAGGAATGGAGTAAAATTAAGACACACACACACACATAGCCCTCTACGCAAACAACTGTTTCTCAAGCTTATTGCTGTTTTCTCCACCCCTATATCTGCAGCCCTACTGTTTGGACATCCAGGCCAACACCTCCCACAAATGTGCTGCTGAGGCGGTACGGTGAGCTCACCGGAGTCCACTAGCACTTAAACCCATCCACCAGCTCAATGCTTAATCCTCTTGCCATTGCTCTTAGGATTCAAAACTTCTCCCATCCTTTCAGCTCCACTGCCCTCTGGCTCTCCAGTCTAATAGCACAGGGAGCATTTTTATAATTTCCAGAAGTCTACCTCCATGGCACAAGTGTACTTCACAAAATCTCATGGAAAATGGAATTAAAAGATTCTTTAAAAAGGTGTGAAAAGTTTTGCAATCTATGTATACAAATCTTCAAAAGGTTCATGAAAATATGCATTCAATTTTTGCTTGCACTAAGATAAGCTTATCTTTTAATTCCATTTTTCGATGATCTTGATGAAGTTGCATCGCATTCTACCACGTAAAGGAACTTCCTCACCTTCTTCAGCTGATGGACTCTAGTATCTAGAGGTTGTTTCACAAAGAGCATTTTTCAAGAATTACCTGAATTTTCTTTAACATGGAAATATATACTCAGTTCAGGAATCACATTCTCCAGAAAATTTTCATGGAGCCCCAAATCGGACTTAGAATCCATCTAGTTTCCATGCTTTCCTTTCAACCAGGACAGGAAGCACACTTCACAAACACACAGACTCATTCATTCATTGGTCACCCTGAAAATTCAAGACAACTGCCAGTGGACTCACGGTATCACCCAGCACTTACACCTTAACCTCCCTCTTCTCTCTCCACTGACTGCTTCAACACCTCTCATCTCAAACCTTAGCTGCCACGCACACATGCAGCTAATTGCCTTGCTCTCTATTCTTTGAAGAAATGGAAACAAGCAATGGAGTATATCAAAGTTCCTATTTCCCACTATCTACATTTGCATTTGCAGAAATACATGATGCCTTCCATCTTGTTCGCACAGAACTCCAACTGCTAACTAGGTCAGCTCGTCTACTTACTCTCAGCTCTGTTCTACTCATATTCAGAATCTCAGTTAACGCAGCCTCCCCCACTCCCCCTTGTGCGCAATGCCAAGCACCTCCCCTTAACTTCTCTCCTGGATTCCGTATATGCTCCCTTCACTTTCCCTTTAGCAGCTCCACTCTGACCTCTATGGGGAATCTCAACTACAACATGTCCCAAACGAAGTTCCTCATATTTCCCCCACCCTGCTTCTTGCTCCTACTCTTGAAAAGCACAAAGGACCAGTCCATCCTTTCAGGGGTTCAAGGAAAATTCTAGTTTTCTTTGATTTCTCTCACATTCAATCCACCAACACATCTTGGTCATCCTACCTTCCAAATATGTCAAACATCACACCCCCAAAATGAGAAACTTCCACAGGTTTCCTATCTCACTGAGACAGAAGTGAAGGTTTTTGTACAGGTTACAAGGCCCTACACATGTGACTCTTCATTGCTTCCCAGCCCCATTGCTTTTTTTTTTAAGTTTTATTTATTTGTTTTAATTGTTATTAACATTGTATTATGTGATACAGTTTTATAGGCACTGGGGATTCCCCCTACCCCTCCCACAACCCTTCCCCCATAGTGGATTCCTCCACCTTTCTGCATAACCACAGTTCAAGTTCAGTTGAGATTCCTTCATTGCAAGCATACACCTAGCATAAAGTCCAGCATCTTATTGTCCAGATAAATTCAGTGGCTTCTTGGGGAGACCTTCTCTGGTCTGAAGGTAGAGCTAACAGAGTAAAGTTCCGGTCAGTTAAAAGCCCCAACAAAACATCAGCATCAATATACAATGTTATGGAATTAATTGACATAGTATTGAGTAAACAATATGTTAAAAATAATGCAAGTTCAATTCTTCAAAACACCTGGGTTGAGACAGTATCAATGACAGGTTCAAAAAGTAACAAACAACGAAACAAAAATTACAGGTTAAATCAAGGCAAACATGTGGTATCTAACCTTTTGAAGCCCCATTGCTTTCTCCTGTGCTCCACCCTTGTCACACCACAAGCTCAATGAGTTGCTATTCATTAATTAAACACAGTAGGCGTATTCCCAGCCTCAACTTTTTTTTTCATATTTATTTCTTTTTCCTGGAACACTATGCCTCAGATCAACTCAACACTCACTCTTTAACTTCTTTGGGCTTTAAAACTCCCATTCTTCAAAGAGGCCTTTCTTGCCTTTGCTAATTAAAAATCAGTTCTTCAGCATCCCCCATCCCGCTTTTTGATTCTATCATTGCTTATCATATTATAAAACGTAATAACCATGTCTATTCCCATAATGAAATGTTAGTTTCATGAGGACACACATGTTTGTCTAAGGCTATATTCCTCACTGTTCAAGAACATTACTGACATGTCATGAGCATTCATTAAATACTTGCTGAAAAATGAATATATTAAACAACTAATTAGTGGATGAATCACTCATGCATTTGCTTTCTAATCTCTTTTGAATTCTAGAACTTATTTAGAGCCTGAGAAAACTTCCTCCGTTAGAAACAAATCTGTGGAAAGATACAGATGATAGATAGGCAAAGAGTTGAGAAGAAGAGAGAGGAAAACAAAGTAAGAGAGAGAGACAGAAGCAGCATTTCATCTTGAAAGGATTCACGCGTATTTCAGCTGGACAGTAATCAAACTGACGCAGCAGGCAGGTAGACCAGGACCCAAACATGGAGAAGCGGAGTTTTGACTAACTCAAACAAGTCAGAAAGGGACAAGAAAGTTTTATTTATTTTTTTTCTTTCTGAGCCCCCGATCTCTACATTTCAGAAAAAAATTCAGAAAGCAAATAATAAGCCCTTATCCTCTAATATCACACGAGTGATACGAATAGGAAGTAATTCAGGAACCTCATTGTTTTTTTCTCATGAAATTTAGATACCTGTATCAGAGGGAGATTCAAATATTTTCATGAAAACACTCAACAAAATTTTTGAAGATTAACAAAACTTTTACAATTGCTTTCTACAATGTAAAAATGCAGTAATTGCCATTTTAAATCTGATGAAACATTATAAAGGAGACTCTTCAACCCTGAGTACGAAGTCCACTCCTATTATTACTAGCACCAAACAATTCAAATGTCTTACCACACATCCTAAAGCTCTGATAATTATGTTACAGGTAAAACATCTGAAGGTAACAGCACAGAGGAAGGAGATTTGGGAAACCCCAACACATCCTGAGCCCCTTTTTAGACGAAGCACCCCGGAAGCCAGGGCTGCACATACAATGGCCCTCCTGCTCCTGAATGGCTTTTGAAGTATTTTGACAACAAACATGCAAGGCCTATAGGGTCTCCCACATTATTGTGAGAGTCATAATGCTGTAAGTCCTACTACAAATATTCATCATATGGCTTGACCCAAGACCTAAGCATCCAAAACCTGATACAGGAAAGAGAGAGTCCCTTCCTTTTAATGAAGACCAGACTGACTCTGGGAGACTCTCATTCAGACCGACAAACCATTCTATTCACTACTCATTCTAAGACAAACATCAGACAATGTCAAACTTTCAACACACAAGAGCCAGATCATCTTCTGCTACTGAAGATGATGGGGCTCTGTATGTCTTCCAGTAAGGCCAGTTCTCATGTCACCATGTGCACCACCTGCTGAGGTTAATGGGACTGCTTTCCTCAAACATTAAGGGAGTAGTTCCGCAGCTGGATTTCGGATGGCTGCCCCAGAAATGACCCCCGGTATTTCCAGCGTCCTTGTGTCATGCCCTTTCGGAGTGTAGTAACTTGGTTTCACTGAATTGAAGACTGAAATTGCACAACTGGGTTATAACCCAGCTAGCTCACTGCTCTCCGCTGCCTGACATGCTTTGAAGGAAGCCAGCTCCCAAATGATGAGCTGTCCGTTAAAAAGGCCCACACAGCAAGGAATCTGAAGATGGACTCCAACCAACAGTGCATGAAGGACCATCAACCCAACAAGCACAAAGGAACTGAATCCTGCCCACAAACCAAAGCGAAAGCTTGGAAGCAGATGTCTCCAAGGGAGGAATGAATGAAGCCCCAGAGGACAGTTTATCACAGCTTTGTGAGAGACCTAGACAAAGGCATGCCTTGCTTCCTGACCCATATAAACTCTGGAATCTCAAAACTGTTAGGTTCTGGATGCAATGTGTCACCTAGCAAGAGGTAACTAACATGCCACCCTGTGCTATGAGGTCCATGCTCAATCTCAGTGCCCATAGAAGAGTTCCTAGTCTTTAGACAGATTCAGAAAATACCTGTCCAGCCAAACGTATCCATTCCCATCAGCCTTCAAAGACAAACACAAGAATAAAATACCTACGTTCCCTGGTGATGACCCAACATCGGCAGCTTTATCAATTGTGCACATCCTGTGGAATGAGTGCTTGGTGATGTCAAAATTCACTGCATTGAAACACTCTCCCTGTTCTTTCCCAGCCTGATTTTGCAACCTTTTAGGGTGCTTAGTTCTTCCTCTGACTCACTAGTATGTCTGGCTAAGAGCCACTCATGCAGTTCTGCCCTTTTCATGGCTGACATAATTTTCCTGGAAAGGAACTCAAATTCCTCATGTAAAAGGTTATGTGCAAAGCAGAATGAAATTACAGGATCCACAAGGTCTAAAGAATCTTATAACTCTTGCTCTCATTCAGGACTGTTTTACAGAGAATCCTTATCTCCTCCAGTCTATTCCATACGCTGTATGTGAAAGCTGGATGCTTTTGTTATAGCAGGAACCATTTTAGTTACAAGAAGCCCTGAAAATAGCTTCAGTACGTCCTGCACGCCATCCAACAGTTACAACGTGTGCTGGCCTCTCACCACAAAGTGTCTGCTTCCACTGCCAGCTCCCCTAGTGTTCCCTGTCCGCAGCGCCTACAGCTGGGAGTCTCCAAGTCTGCTGTACCTGAAATTTTGACAGTTTCCTCGAGTGTACTCCAGTAGAGTGGCACTCTTGAATGAACCAGGTGAAGCTGAAGATCGAATCCACTTTACTGCTTGATCACCCTGTGTCTCATCAACATGTATGAAGCCAGCTACTGTGGTAGGTATGAGGATTACAAAAACAAATGACACATGGTTCTCATTGTCTAGGTACTGATGATCCGGATTTGTAAGGTGGAGTGTACTAAAAAGGCACACTGTGGAAAATGCTCTCCGGTGCTCCTGCTTTGAGAATGTTCAGTGTCATCTCATCCTGGGAAGAGTCCACTAACTTTTCTTATCCTTCTATCCACCTCCATAACACACTGCAGTTACCGTGGCTCTCAGAGCAGAACCAGCCATTCTTTGCCCCACCTGCAGAGGTCATTACAATCTGAAACGGCTTTACCTTTAATGTGCTATTCAGTGTTCGGATTTTGTGGAGTTTCTCGTTTATGGATGGGTTCTTGCACCGCTTAACAAATGACTTTCTCAATTCTTTCTTGGTTGAGGGTCGTCGGTCCCCAAGAGGTGACAGACTGGCTTGTTCTAGTGACTTGTAGAGCTTCTCCATTTCATCATCTTCAGGTGCTTTTGTTTCTTCCACTGGAAAAAAAAAGGGGGGGGGACAACAAAAACAGAATATTAGAGCTATCCTAAGTGACCTTAATATTGGGCTCCAGTCTCAGGACTGGAAATAATACCCTTGTGTTATTCTGGCTACTTTGTGGACTCTAGTGAACACTTGTTCCAGGACTCTCCTAGCTTCTGGTGGTTCCTTGCTCTGTGGCAGCAAAACACTTCATGTTCACATTCTTCCTTTGTGTGTGTCTCTACGGTGAATTTCTTCTTGTAAGAACACCAGTCATATTGGAGAGGACCTCACTCCATTGAACTCATCTTAACTAATTACACTTGCAACAACCTCATTTAGCAATAAAGCACATCCTAGGAGTCTGGATTTTAGGATTTCAACATCTGAATCATGTGGGGACACAATGCAACCCTTACCATTCTAACTCCTGTTCCCCAAATCCACATTCTCCCATTCACAAAGTACATTCTACCCATGGAAAAGCATCTCACATTAGAAATAAGGACACAGATTTTCAGATATATAAGAACATAGTAATTTATATGTCCTTTTTTCCACCAGCTATCCAGATAGGATACTACTTCAAATAAAGCTTGAATACATCACTTTAAGTATTATTGTATTTTTAAGTAAATATGTTTTTGATGAACTTAAGCAGATTGACTAATTGCATAGTGAAAATAAGCAAAACAGTTTCTCTGCATTTGACAAACAACTCAATTCTTCTGCCAAGGAGTGTAGCAGAAAAAAAAAAAACACAATAATTTTGGCCAGACAATTAGTTTGTAGCTCTGTCAGAATCAAAATTATTATATGAAGGATGCCTAACTGTTTCCATGGATACTAAAGCAGAAAAGATAAAAATAAGTTTAGAATACAGGTCTAACAGAGTAGAGCAGGTTGTTCAAATAAAAAATAAATAGAATCCCTTCTAAGTAATTTCTTTATTATTTGCTATATTTATCTGAAAATACATGATTCTGTGTTAAAAGTATTAGAGGCTATCCTCCTGCACCTCTCTCATTGTGTTCACTAACTTAAACTTTGGGGTATATAATTTTGTGAGTGAGTGTGTGTGTTTATATTTCGATGCTCCAAGAAATTATTTGACTTAAAATTAATACACGTGCAAAATGAATCTGTTGGGATTACAGAAAGTTCACACAAAATTTACCTAAAAGTCATATTTAGTGTTCAAAAGATCATCACTTTCTATCTTAATTCATCTGGCAATGAGATCATGGCAGCGAGCACACATGTCCAGATAGGATTCAAACACTTGGAGGATAAAGGAATAAAGGCCAGTGGGCACCAGTTCTTGACTTCCAGCACCCGCCTTCGCTCAAGGGAAAGCTACAACAAAGACTGCAAGTGTGACCTCTCCTAACCTGATTCCAGAATCACACAGAAACCTACAGACAATAAAATGATAAGCGGTGATTTAGGAGTCACACAAATACTTTTATTGCCTTTGGTGTCAGCGTATGTGCAACACACTTCTCACTCCTCAAGGGACATATGAGTGAGCCAACCAAGTGAGAGTCAGGAACTTTATATTGCTTTTCCCGTTGCTAGGAGCTGCCACTTAGGACTTCCCAGTACCATAAAGTGAACCTGCAGTAACAACAGAAACAGGTAATAAACAGGATCATAGGACCAAACTGGGCCCAAAGGCTACATGCGTACAATAAAGCACAGCGTGTCCCTGACACCAAGGCAGAGGTGAGAGTACACAGCGGCTGTGCAAGATCAGCCTTGGCACGTTAACACTTTCTGGCTGCCACCACCCCTTTGAAAGGTCTCTCGGGAAAACAGTATTTTCACATATCCCTTTAGCTTGTAGGCAAAGATTTTTATTAATCATAGTTCCGTATTGGAGAGCATCAGATTATTTTTCTTATCAAACTATAAAAAGCAAAAAAAAAAAAAAAATAAGATTGGCAGGAAAGATCACTCATCTCTTTCCCCCTGGAAATGAAAGTCAAGTTCATTATTTCTGCCTCCCTCATCTTCTCAAGCTAAATAAATGGATTTTGTCTGATCATCAAGCGTTTCCAATGCAATTTTTATCCTTCCTTTCAAACGCCTACCTTCATCTTCTTACATAAAGTAGCAGGACTCAGACTCTCACTTCCACGTATGGTACTTTATGATTTGGCTCATCTCAACCTCACAAGTTCTTTGTCAAGGAAGCTTAAAACCTATTTTTGTTTTACAGATTTAAAAAAAAACCCTAAATTCTTGAAAACCATGATGTGATTTCTTTCAAAATTCAAATTGGTTCTGGAGAAAAGCTAAGCTCAATTCCATCCTGTGCAGGCCATGTGCTTCTGGAGCAGTTCTCAAACTCTTACAGTCACCTAGGGATCTTGTTAACATGCAGCTTCTGCTTTACACCATCTGGGAGTGCAAAAGATTCTAAATTTTTAACAAGCTCCTGGGTGATGCCAGAACTGCTAGTCCTTGAACCATACATGCACTAGCAAGACTAGACAATCTGTTACTGTTTTTGACTCCACACCAGCTCCTACTTGGAAAAGATTGCCTTACAACTAGCCAGTTGGGGCATATCCACAAAGCAGAATTTATTCTTTCTGTGTCATATCCTAATTTATAAGTAAAAGGAAATCTGGCTTTGCTCCAAGAAGTGACCCTGCAAAAAAGGATTACTAACTCATGTACTGAGCTGGTAGGAATTTGAGATAAACTTTGGCAGCACCATAAAGGTGTTAGACTAACTCCAAATGTCTTATGAGGTCACACTAATAAATATTTTAAAATGTGGGTCAGTTATCTAACAGATTCAAGAAAGGAATTGTGTGTGTGTGTGTAAATTATGGGAAAAAATTCCATTGACAATGACTTTATTTTGATGAAATAGATTTTCAAATCTACCTACTGTTTTTCATAGTACCCATTTTCTGCAGATTTTGAAGATCTTTCCTGTGTGTGCATGTGTGCCTGTGCATATTTTTAAACAAGACTGTCTTAGTGACATTAGCAAATGAGAAAACAACATTTTTAAATAATGGTTAGAAGTTCGCTCTTTTCCAAAATTATGCCAAATTAATGTGTGGCTCCCTTCTCTCCCTCCTACACGCTCAGCCTATTGTCTGTCTCTGACAGGCCAGGCCCGCTCCGGGAAGAGCAGAACTTGCTGAGAACACTACGTACCGATCTCTTGAAATCCTGTATTTTTTCCTTTTCCTTCCCCCCACTGTCCTATTTTTGGTCTTCCCTTGTGCTTTCTAGAATGTGCTTGCTTATTTTCTACTTAAAACATAAAAGCTGACTTCAGAAGGCAGGAGGGGAATTCGCATGCCAGATTCCACACCAGAATTTGAAAGAAGTTTCTGAGAGAAGTCTGGATGATGTCCCAAAGAAGTAACTTGCAGTGACCAACGATGAAACACTGGGAAAGTAGGTAGAAAATGACATCCCTGTTTCTTGTGCATGTTCCCAAGTGTCTGAGAATGAGAAAGCAGTGGCAGGCATTTGTTACAAACAGAAGAAATCGCCTGGTAGCCGTTTGGCAGTCTGCTTACACTTCATGACTGGAAAAGTCATGTCAGTTAGTGTAACACCTGATGCTCGCGACTGCAGGGTTTCTCTACTTAGCGATTTTGACAACTCCACAGCATAGGAGAAAACCTGACATCTGCAATTACAGGTTAAAACTAGTGGATTAAGAAAAACGTCTAGATAGCTCATGTTTACATTAGTTACATTGTTAACCAATCTTAGGATGCTGTCATTTTGGGAAGAATGACCCCAGTTTCTGTTGTGCTTGAGACAGCTACCCCACACTGAGTTTGTACCATCTCACACAGGTCTCGTGCCAATTGGTTCACTAACAATGTCTGATTGTCTCACTATCTTTTAGCAACCGCAGAAGGAACATATCATTACCTCTAACAAAAAGGAGAGGCTATCAAGCCATAGAGTGATTAAAATCTTAGCCAGAGGAACAAAAAAAGAGATAAAAATCTAGCTTATCAACCCAAAGCTCCTTTTGCCAAATGCTATTTTGCACTCTAAACATCTTTAATTGGTTCTACCGAGACTCTGTATTTCAAATCTAGGAATCTGTATTAAGCAACATGGTCGTTGGCTGGACAGGACAAGGCTCAAATCCCTACTCACATGCCTTCAAAAGCAAAAGATTTCAGTCAAATCATCTGCAGCCCAGGCACTTAGCTGATTGCTTTTTGTTTCTTAAGCCAAAGTGTTGCCAAAAGCCCACAACACAGGATATTCGTAAGTTGACCAGCAACTTGCGATCTGCTTATTATAGTTCCTATTTGAAAGTTAGAGAGACAAAGAGACAGACTCCAACCCACTGGTTTGGTCCCAAGGACCCTCAACAACTAGGATGGCACTGGGCTAAAATACTAACTCAGTGAGTCACCTCTAACATGGTGCCAAACATTCACTCTTTTGTAGGAACTTGAACAGGACTCCAAGAGATGATGAGCCAAGTCAAATCAGAGAGAGAAAGCAAGAGTCAGATTTACATGGATGCATGTGCTCTGGACAGCAGTCAAGTGTACAACACAAGTGTGGGTGCTTAAAAAGAAGAATGCAAATTTGAGAGAGCATCACGTAAATCTGTTTACAAGTCTGAAAATGAAACTCCTATAAGAGAGAAATCATCAAACCAATTGAGAGGAAATCAGAGAGAATAGCCAAGCAGAAAGCTAACACGAAAGGCCTTCAAAAGTCGATGGGAGGACCTAGTACTGCAGTACAGCTGTGAGTTTAGCTACCACCCATGCGACATGAGTATCGGGTTATATCCTAGTTGCTCCACTTCCAAACTAGCTGCATGCTAATGCTCTTGTTAAAGTAACAGAACATGGTTCAAGTTCTTGGACCTTGTCACGCATATGGGAGACCTAGATGGAATTCCAGGCTCCTTGCTCCAGTATGGCTTAGCCCTGGCTTTGCAGCCATTTGAGGAATGAACCAGTAGATGGATGGAAGAGCACTCTGTCTCTCTCTCCCATTCCATTACCTCTCTGTAATTGTGCCTCTCAAATAAATAAATCTTTTTTAAAAAAAATCATGCATGTGTATTATGATAAATTTGCATAAATTTAAAAGAAATTTATACCAAAATAGACATTTAATTTTACTTTTTTGTGAACTTGAAATTCCTTTTTATTTTAGCTTGTGTCCTTATGAATTTTCAAGAGGAGTAATTTTACTTGGATTTCCCTCATATATGTATTTTATTTTTTTGGCAAGAGTCATACACCTCTCTTCTCTGGAGAGTTTAACTGAAACCAAACCCCAAGTCAGTACCCTGAATGCACACACCAGATGTAACCAGGCCCCCTGGTCCTGGCCACTCTCCCTGAGCTCAAGTCACCTAACTGAAGCAATGGTACAGCCAGCCCTACAAGATTTTAATCACCAGACACATAGAGTACCTAATTCTTTGCTAGATTATACATGGTGGAAAATGCTGTCTTCAAGATTTTCTGGTAGTTGAATTCCAGGCCTAACCAGGGGAATTCCAGGTCTGGGGCAGGAAGTAACCCAAACCTGCATGCTGACTGAGTCAAAGTGTCCATCACACCCAGAAAGCGAGGTTGTGCAGGTGGTTTATGTGGATGGCTGGAGGCTACACTACTGTCTTGCTGTCTTCTGGCTTGCCCATGTCTTAATGTACACACATTGCCCTGTACAATTTTTTATTGTCTCAATTTCCTTTATAGACAATTGAAAAATACAACTGTTCAAGCAACTCTAATGTCACCATCTGAGGACCCCAAGGATCATCATGGTTAAAGAGGGAAAGAACAGATGAACCATGGCAGGTGGGAACTAGAGGCTCATGGCTCCTTCACAATTCACCAGACCAGCTCCTTCTTCTTTGGTAACCTTCTTAAAACCTCAAAGCACCCACATCCAAGAGGGTGTAGTTCTTTAGGCAGAGGTCTGCTACTTTCAAATCTGTGGACAAATTAAACCTACTCTTTACCCTGAAAACCTTGCCGTCATTATTTTGATTTGGCATTTGACATGGACCATGGTTTCAACAACTTGATGTTGCTATTAATCAGCACAACTCAATATTTTCCTATGGCATTATTGCTTTTTTGAGAAGACTTAATACTTGTTCTATAGGATAAACTTTTAATGTTGTTCTTCTGTTTTGTTACTTTTGCATCACTTTGCAGTGATATACTGAAATAATCTTAGGTTGAACTCATTGTTTAACCACCTAAGTCACTTTACATTTTGAGAGAAATTAGTTACTTTTTTTATGAAACATATTATTCCAAAATGTTTAAGATGTACATGAAATTGCTATATCTGCTCACATTCTACGAAACAAAACCACTGATATACACACATACAGAAGAGATTTGCATGAGCCTAGATTTCCTTTTTAAATATGTTTGTGAGGCCAAGGCAGAATGGGAAATCAATGGGGAGAGAGATTGCAATCTAAATTCAATGCTTTGCACTTGTCAACTGTGGCCCATGCTGGATCCATCAGCCTTACGGATTCTTGACATGTACAGGTTATTATATAAGACAAAAGTAAAAAAATCTGAAGGAAGGAAGAGATGAGAGTGGGAATTACTCGAGGCCCAGGTCACGAGGCAAGATGAAGGAAGTTTCTTTATCTGTTTTACTGGACAAAAAGTAAAAATTTAAAGCAGATTAATTCCTCTTCACTTTTAACATGCAGGTCTTTTTCTTATCTCTATTATTATAAACTACTGTGACTTATAATCACTTGCATAAAATTACCAGAATGGACAGATTTCCATTACCAGAATGTTCATTGATGGAGTAATTCGATGTTTTAAAGAACCTTTCAAGAAATTAGTCTAAACATTTAAGGAAACTTTAGTCAAAATCAAAACGTAGCATTTTAAATAAAATTTTAAAACCAAATTGAGAGGGGCTGGTAAGCTGCTATAGCAGGCTAATTTTCTACCTGATTGTGCTGGCATTTCATATGGGCAGCAGTTCTTGTCCCAGCCACTCCACTCTCATCCAGCTCCTTGCTCATGGCAAAGAGGGAAGCAGTGGAGGAAGGCTCAAAGCCTTGGGACCCTGCACTCTCACAGACGATGAGGGGAAAGCTTCCGGGTCCCAGCTTTAAATCAGCTCAGATCCAGCCATCGTGGCCTCTTGGGGATGGAAGACCTCTCTATGTATATTTCTCCTTCCTTCTCCCCAAAATCTGCCTTTAGAGTAAAAAAGTAAATTTTTAAAAGATTTATTTATTTTTATTACAAAGTCAAATATACAGAGAGGAGAAAAGACAGAGAGGAAGAACTTCCTTCCAATAATTCACTCCCCAAGTGACCACAACGGCCAGTGCTACACCAATCCGAAGCCAGGAACCAGGAACCTCTTCCAGGTCTTCCACGTGGACGCAGGGTCCCAAAGCTTTAGGCCGTCCTCAACTGCTTTCCCGGGCCACAAGCAGGGAGCTGGATGGGAAGCGGAGCTGCCGGTATTAGAACAGGCACCCATATGTGATCCCAGGCGTTCAAGGTGAGGACTTTAACTGCTACGTTATCACACTGGGCCAAAAAATAAACAAATAAATATTTTAAACTAACAAATTTAGATTCCATGGAAAATAGTGTGAAGGAGACTAGTGGTCTGTAGAACACAAAAGCATGCTACAAAGATGGACTGATAAAGTAAGCAAATATCAGTTTAATAGAATATAATATAACTGTGAAAGAACACAAATGCTGTAAGAATAATCCATATATATGTGAGTTTTGATATTGAAGACAACACTAACCAGTGGGAAAAGAACTAGCCAATGAAAAAGGGGAACTGAACATTCACTTAGAAATGTTATATAATTAGAATCATAAATGAAAAAGGTATCTTACAATGCAGCAAATATATTCATGGAATAAATGGATGAGCAATATCATAAAGTTAAGAAAATCTCTTCAAAAGAAAACACAAGTCTGAAAAGATAAAAGGAAAATAGAAAGTTTACTACATTAAAGATTTTATATGATGATACCATAAATAAATTTTATAACTAAGTAATACACTTGAGCCATATTTATCAAATCCATAAGGCACGTGACCAATTGCATGCGTGCAGTTACTGCCCGTCTTCCACCTCCACCCCTAGCTTTCTGGTTTAAGCTTTGATCAGTTACCCAGTGCCATGCACAACCGTCTAGCTGGCTATCTTGCTTTTGTCAAGCTCCCCAGTGTCTGTCTCCTACCAAGGAGCTTTTAAAGCAAGAGCCAATCATATCATCCATCCTATCAAATCCGGTCAGCAGTTTCCACTCAGAGCAGAACCCAAAGTGCTATCCTCGCTCTAGTTAATGGGATTCCTGACGTCCTATCTTACCTCACCTCTCATGCTTATGGCCTCTACTCCACATAGGCCACTTTCCTGCTCTTGCTCTTTTCTCATTTTAAGACTCTGAGAAAAAAGGGCTACTGCATTTCAAGTAAATTGTGCAAAATAAAAAACTAAAATCTCTTCCAATTTGTTCATCCTTTCCCCCGGCATAGCTTTTTGCTCAAACATAAACTTCTAAGACGTTCCAAGACCACTGATGTCAAACAATATATTCATCCTCCAAGTCCCGGTTAAATCTAGTCTCCTATTAACCTCCTCACTTCACCTCTGTAAAACAAACATACACAAACATAGAATATTGGATATTTACTGGATCTTTATTGATTTATTTATTTATTCATTCATTCATTCATGTGCTCTCTCCAATCATTTTCCTAAAGCTCCTCTCCCAAGCTCTGTAATGGTATTTATTTAGTGTTTTGTTGTCTTGTCCTAGTTGGATGGCACAGTCCGTGTATATAAATGGCACTCGGTAAGTACTGCTGAACATACAAGGTTTTCATACCCAGAGGTGTAAGTACTGGCCTAGAATTAGCAGCACATGTTCTCTCTCATTATGGGACCAACTAACTCATTGATTTTGTAATGATTGTCTAAGGGGAGGTTATTCCGGTTGTATGGGATTTTACTCACATCATGTCTAACTCCACACTATGTTTTGCTTATCACTTATTTGGAACTATTATTAGATACTCAGGGGGTCAAAACTGTAGGCTCTGGAGCCAAACAGACCTGCACTTTAAAATGTAACCTCTACTTTTGCAGCGCCATTTTAAGCAATTTAGTTAACTACTGTAAATCCCAGTTTCTTCATCCCCACAGTGGAGGTGATAGTGAGATCTCCATTCTAACGTTTTTTGCAGTTGGGATCTTTTCCTTTGTGATCAAGCATACTTCACAAAATGCCTTCAGTTACCATTTCTCATTTAAGCAAAACAAACAGAATATGTTATAATGTTTGGAAATGAAAAAATAAATTTGTCATCATTTGTGGGGATATGATTATGTATGTTGAAAGATAAAGCATGAGAATTAAAAGTTAGTAAGTTGGCATGATTTAAAAGTACAATATTAAAATAGCATTTGAAACATAAAATATGTGGAAATAAACCCAACAAAATGTGTTGAAGACTTCTACAGAGGAAACTTCACAATTTTATGAAAAAGCAGAAAGATAAAAAAAGAAAAGCCTCAAATACCTAACCATGGATGTGAGGAATAAGAAAGACAAAGGGAGAGAGAGAGGAAGGGATGGAGGAAGAGAAGGAGGGAGAGAGGAAGGGAGAGAGGGAGGGAGGAAGAGAGAAAGAGAAAGAAAGAAAGAAAGAAAAGAAAGAAAAGAAACAAACAAAGAAAAAGAGATAGCTTCTCGGCCTTTTGGCTACAGCCATGCCAGGAGTCAATCAGTAAATGGAAGACCTCTCTCCTCTCTCTCTCTCTCTCTCCCCCTACCGCTCTCTCCTTCTCCCTCTCCTTCTATCTGTGTAACTCTTTCAAAATAAATATTTTTAAATCAAATGTTGTTTATTGGTATATACCATTAAAATAATAATTAAAATGAAAAAGTAAAGAATATATGTGCAATGCATTTAACTGATAATTCTGAAATAGGATCCATAATGTATAGCTTCTTGAAATACCATTCCTTTGGAAAAAGAAAAACAGCCCAGTAAAATTCTGGGTAAAGGAATGAAAACGTGCTAAGGGATAGATTACCTCCTGCCAACTTCGCAAAATTTTGTAAAGTTGGCACTACTGATAAGGATGTGAGAGTTCTCACCCATTCTGGCAAGACATAGTCTTTTGGAATCAATTTAGAAAGCAATATGTCATCATCTGGAGAAGCCAAACACACATGCTTCGTGAAAAGCAATTCCACTCTATTCCACTAATAGAGAAATACAGACAAGCAGAGGCCAGACTCACAATAGCATTTCAATTAAAGAAATTGAGAGGCAAGTCACAGACTAGAAGGCAATTTTTTAATGACTTGATAATGAGTTTAAATTCAAAATATGAAAAGACTCAACAAGAAGCAAACAAAACCGAATTAGAAAGTGGATAAAATAGCTTGACAGACATCTCACTGAAGAAAATATACAGATGCCAAATAAATATATGAAAGATGTCCCTGTGTCTTTATATCATATGCCATCAAATAATTCCAAATGTAAACAACAAGATTCAGTTTCTCACTGACAACATCAAATACTGGCATGAAGATGAAGAAACACGCACACCATTTATTGCTTCTGGGACTAGAATGTGGAACATTCATTTCTGGAAGAGAGATTAGTATTTCGTACCAAGTTGAACATACTCTTGCACAATCTGGCCACGCTACTGCTTGCTATGTATTCAAAAGAGTTGAAAACATTTAACTCCAAAAAACAAATTTAAAAATTTGTACAGATTTTTATAGTTTCATAAGGCTTAAAGAAGCTAGGATGTGTTTTCAGTAAGTAAATGGGTAACAAACTGTGGGAAACCCACAACATGGGATTATTTAGGAAGCCTTAAAAACTGACTTTATGAGACCTGGTCCTGACTTCCATCTGGAAGAAAATGGTGTTCTGGTCCAGAATGCTACAGTCACAGCAATGACACGACCCACAGAGCCACAAAAATACACGAATTCAGATTACTAAGTGGAAAAAAAAAAAACATTGAGAGGACTCGATAAACTGTATGAATTCAATTGCCTGAAATACTTGAAAAACAAACCTGAAAAGATAGGAAAAGGATCAGTGGTCGCCATCTGCTTGGGGGCAGTACAGAAGCAAGGCAGATGCAGCCAGGAGATTGCACTGGGGCATGCGCAGTACAGAAGCAAGGCAGATGCAGTCAGGAGACTGCACTGGGGCATGCGCAGTACAGAAGCAAGGCAGATGCAGCCAGGAGACTGCACTGGGGCATGCGCAGTACAGAAGCAAGGCAGATGCAGCCAGGAGACTGCACTGGGGCATGCGCAGTACAGAAGCAAGGCAGATGCAGCCAGGAGACTGCACTGGGGCATGCGCGAGACGATGCGCACTTGGCACAGACACGTCACTCCCAGGACAACACAAAGACTGAGCTTAATGCCAGCTGTGGACTTCGACCCAAATGCTACCTGTCGTCAGCATGACGTTAACAAGAGCAAATTCTATAGCAGCATTTACCAAGTCCAAAACTGAGAGGAAAGTAGTTGTGAATACTTGATCCAGTTGTTGTGGTACAACAAAATAATACAGTCAATAAAACTGAAGAAAGGAGCTAGCTACAACTACCCAGTGGGATTTGTGTGCAGGTTGTCTGTCACGCTGCCTGATTCTTATGTCTTGCTCCAAGCAGCGGCCTCGCAGGTATTACATGTCCAAGAGTGGAAGTGTTTAGTAGAGTCCATGCATAGAAAATATTCTCATATGTATATGGTATTTTTTTACTAAAATACACAGAACCCATGAAACTAAGGAAATGTTGACCCATATAAACGTGAACAAAAAAACTAAAATTCAAGCAATTACTCAAAAATAAGGAGTCATAAGGAAGATAGGGAAAACTGAAAATCATTCTGACTATCTTCCTGATCACAGGCCACATGACAGGGACACCAGCAACATCCAAAACAGGAAATAAACCTGTGGCAGGTCCTCCAGCTCAAAGTCATGCAGATTTAGAAGTGACTTTCTCATCAAATATGAAACTGTTTCTATTTTTGTTCCAGTGATGATTTCCATATTCCATATAAAATTGCTCAAAAATTAAAAAACATAATTCTGCTAGCAAATCATTAAAAGGCTGCCTAACATTGTTACACTTCAAAAGGTTATTTTGGTCATGACAGATGCAGATCCTTCTGGAATCGGTTGGTGTTCTATGCGTGAATGCTGTGGTTTTTTAACCAATGATACACCCGGCATAATTTGACACCCAGAGCATTTCAACTTTCATACCACCACCCTAAGTCTGAAAACTCCTACAATCCACAATCTTCTGAGTATACGGATTCTTTTACCTTATCTGTGTTCTCTGTCCTCTGAAGCTGTATAGCTTTCACTTTCAGCTATGAGCTCCAATAGGTCTTCCAAACTGCCACTGCCACTCTAAGCCTACAGAGGCCTAAAGTCTCACTGTCTTCAAAATCCTTGATGCAGTGGCTCCCTGCTGGGACTACCAGTGACTTCCAGCCCTGACTTCTAGCCATAGGAAATTGGGAAAAAAGATGAGATAAAAGTCTCAGTTCTACAGCCTAGTGTTTTTGTTTAAGAGTTGTTTATTTTCACTGAAAAAGCAGATTTACAGGAAGGAGACACGGAGAGAAAAACCTTTTGTCTGCTGGTTCACTTCCCAAAAGGCCACAACCGTCAAAGCTGAGCCAATCTGAGGCCAGGAGTCAGGAGCCTAGTTCTATTATAGAAATATACAGGTGACCTGATCCGCTTGTTTCATGACAACTTTTAGGATCTTAACATCGGAGCACAGGAATGAGTGATGCACACCTACCATCACTGCAAACAATAGCATATTTTATATTCCCATTATATTTTATATTCCCATTATAAATGTATAGGTTCAATTTCAGATCAATTCTCAAATTATGGTTTTTAAAATACAGGTATAAAATACTAGGTTAAGTTAAATACCAAGGATACAGAAACCAAGATTAACATCCTCACCATAAAAGATGTGCTGCAGAATCCTTCCTTCCTCCTTGGCTTCCTATTTCCACCCTCTTCTTCCACCACAGACAATCCCTGACTCTTATTTCCTGTATCCCGTTATTCTATCCCAACCCAAATTCTAAAGCTAAAGTATCTTTCTAAAGAGAACTCCACTATATGATTTGAAATGGCCATCCACTAACTTTAGAAATTAATACCCAGCCCAACACTCAACATACTGCTAATTTCCTTTCCTTCCCCTTCCCCCACAGTTTTACATTTTACATAGTTCCTCCCTGTTATTTATGAGCTTCCTGATTTTGAATTCATCTTATTTTAAAACTCTGCAGTCTTTTTATATCTTTCTCGTAACAACTACCTTACTCTGATTTCTTATTGTTAAATGTAAATGTATCTTATTTCTCCTATTCACCTGTTAGAGGTTAAGATTTTTTCAAATTATAAATTATACCTCAAACAATCCAGAAGAAAAGCCTGGCCTATTCAACAGTGCTGTTGGGATAACTGGATAGCAGCCTGCAGAGGTAAGAAGCAAGACCCCCACCTGTCACCTTACACAAAAATCAGCTCTAAGTGGATCAAAGAACTAAATATGACCCAGAAACCATCAAACTGTTAGAGAGAAAAATGTTGGGACCACTCTTTGACATATAAGAATGGGGAAAGACAACAAAAGCACAGGCAGTCAAAGCCAAAAATAAACAAACGGGACTGCATCAAGCTAAAAAGCTTCTGCACAGCAAAGGAAACAATTAACAAAGCAAAGAAGCAACCAACAAAATGGGAGAAAATCTTTGCACACTGCATAAGTAATAGGGGACTAATGTCCAGGATTTACAAAGAGCTTCAGAAACCCAGAAACAGAAAAAAAAAAAAAAACCTGAAGAAATGGACAAAGGAAATGAACAATTTCAAATGCCTAGTTAACGTAGGAAAAGATGCTCAGGCTCCCTAGCAGTTAGGGAGATACAAACGAAAACAACATTGAGATTCCACCTAACTCCAGTGAGACTGGCCTACATTCAGAACCCTACTAACAACACCTGCTGCTATGCAGGCGGGGGAAAGGTACCCTCCTTCACGGCTGATGGGGGTGTAGGCTAGTGCAACCACTATGGAAATCAGTATGGAGAGTGCTTAGAGAACTGCAAATAAACCTATCCCATGACGAAGCTATGCCACTCTTAGGAACATATCCAAAGGAAATGAAAACTGCATATGAAAAGGGGATCTGTAATCCTATATTTATAGCAGTAAAATCTACAATAGCAAAGACATGGAAACAACTCAGATGCCTGTCCAAAAAGGAGAAGTTAAAGAAACTATGATACATCTACTCTCTGGAATACTACTCAGTCATTAACAAAAAAATGAAATCCTACCATTTGCAACAAATGGTCCCAACTAGACACTATTGTGCTCAGTGAGATAAATCACAAAAGGACAAATACCATATGTTTTCAATCTTCATGCAAATTGTAAGATCAATAACACTTTCATTACGATTTTTGTTGCAACTCATGGGTTTTGATATTTTTGTCTTTATTTTCGTTTCTTCAAAATGGCTTCTCTTTTATTAAATTTTTCGCTAACTCATAGATCATACAGTAGCACCGTTTTCTCCAAGAAGGCTTTTTGTTATCTTTTATTATTTCTTCATCGACACATTGGTTATCTGCTAGCATATTATTTAACTCCATGGTGTTGTAAATTTTTAAAATTTTATTCCTGTTGTTGATTTTCTTTTATGGCTTTTTGCTAAGGGAAAGTACAGTAACTGCATAATAGAGACTTTGATATCCAGATGTGAAGATACAGTGTAGCATGTGTCTCTACTTCCAAATCAAAGAATGACTCCCAATGAGACCGTCGACTATACCCTCACAACAGGATGCAGGACTGCCTGCCAGTGTCTGTACCAGCAATGTTTGAACATACATAAATAGCAGAATGATGGAGTATTCTTCCTGAACTTATTATATATTATCCACCTACTATCTGAATAAGTATGTGAAATAAATCTTATAACAATACTCAGTAGTTAATAGCACTGTGTGCAAGGTCCTTGGGATCCTGCACCCCGACTGGAGACTGGGAAGCGATTCCCAGAGCTCTGTTGATTGCTGCCATTTGGAGAGTGAATCAGTGGATGGAAGATTTTATCTCTATCTTTCCTTCTCTCTGTAAGTGTCTTGCACATAAAAATAAATAAGTCTTTTTAACGGAAGATACATTCTAAAATCTGACTCACTAAAGTCACTTTCCTTGTATGACAAGCACACTCTAGAAGATGTGTGTCCATGAAGGTGAGCCCCACATCGATTCTGCCTGTACTTGGACTTGACAACTTGTTTACATAAATTGGATATTAATCTTATCAGCTGTCATGCAGCTTTCCTGGATAGTTATTCCATCCACTAAGTAGATGTGACATAGCAGCCACGCTGACTGTTATCAGTGTGTTTGTACAAACAAGTATACCTCAAAAAGCTTATGCAAATAGAAACAGAAGTAGAAAATATGTTATTTTGATATAAAAATAAATCCATGCATAATATTTTCATAACAAAATTTTTAAATTTTATTGTTTCTTCTTTTTTAGCCAAAATTGTCTATTTTTTGTTGTTGTAACGGTGTGCCCTCGAAAGGATGTAGAGAAGTACTAGGAGACTTATCATCCCAGTGGTGTAGGTCTTGGGCTACGAAGCCTTTCATGGAAGAAAGGAAGATCATAGGGTAAAATTGAGCTAAGACTGAATTCCATTAACTGGGGCACCTCCATGCACCCAATGCTTTGTTAGAAGACTCATGGATGCTCTGTAACTCCCATCCCAGAGGGTGAAGAGGCAAGAAGATGCAGCTTACACTACAGGAAGAGACATGGAAAATGCCACTTAAATTCACTATAAAATTCTAGCAACCACAATTTCAAGTGCCTACCAACTGCAAAAATATTTCTTTCATTGTCTAAATAAAAGCAAGGCTATAATAAACACTGTCTGCTTGTTTCAGGCCTCAGTTATTAACCTTTAGAAATCTTTTCTAAAGATAAAAGCCTCTTCTTCCAGCAAATGCATCTTGGACAGGGACTTAATCTTGCAAAATTTCAACTTCTTTCTTGGGTCTTTTTGAAACTTCAATCTCTGACACAGAAACACCCTGAACAGAGTGTTTCAGCAACTTCAGAGCTTTTTAAATTGACAATTTCAACATTATTTAGATGTTACAGAAGTGAAAAAGCTGTCTTCAACACACAAACACACACATGTAGAAAGAATGCACAGGATACAATTCGATGACTCAACAGCCAGTCATCACAAATGCAGGCTAAGATTGGATTGTCGTTACCATAGAGATTACTTTATGTGGTTCAGCTCTTATGGAAATTTAACCAAATCCCCAGAAGCTAGAGGAAATCATCAGCAAAACTCTGTAGCATATGACACCTGCCAACACATCAGTGAAGCAGAACTACTTTTATTTTCACTTCCTTTCTACTGAGAGGAATACCTTCACATTGAGCTTCTTAAAGCAGCACACAGATTTGTCTTGGTCACTCGTCGCATAACTCAAAACTAAGTAACAGCAGGTTTCCTTGTTTTTGTATTAAACAGGCTGTTGGCACCCAGCCAGGTTCTGCAGCAGGGGCATTCCAGAATGTCATTTAGACACAGACAAGGGAAGCACAGATTTCTTCCTATGACTCTCAGTTTATTATCCCCAAAGGAAACACCTAATCATATGATTATATCTTGGGAAAGATGTCCGTAAAATTTAATATTCTATTCTGTACTTAATGTTAGGTTGACCCACGTGTGTAGGGGGGAGGGGTGGCGTTATATATGAAACTCTCACTTCTAGCCAAGATTTGATGATTAAATTAAGAGATTTTAACAGCAAAGTGACAGGCAACCGTTAGAACGTTTTGCTGCTTTCCTTAGTTCCAACAATCCTATAACTAGAAGAATCTTTCCAGTTCCATCGTAGGACACTTAAGTTCAAAATACCTAAATTCTCTTTTCACTATACCTTTGTAACAAAACAAATTGTGATCAAAACACAGTCAATATTCAAGGAAAAGATCATTGCTGCAGGAATAGCAAACACCTCCAGTGATACGACTTCATAGCCTATCAAACAGCCCATTCTATTATGAATAATTCACAATGTCAAAAAGAAAAATTTCTCATCTGAAACTTAACTCCACCTCTTTTTGCACTCACTACTGACCTCAGGTTTGAACTTTCACGGTGCTACAAATAATGCCAATATTTTGTCTGCAGGACAGCACTTTGCACATGTGAAGTCAGCTGGTGTCTCCTACTTACATTCCTGGCAGTCGGAACCCCATGCCCTACATTCCTTAGTGGTGTTGTTTCCTTTATCCTCTCTATCCTTCTCAGTTCTAGGAGTAGGTTGGCCAAAGACTTCAACTGGTTTTCTAACATAAAATAGACATTTGGCCAAAACCGGAGCCATGGAACAAAAATACCATCAGAGCCCAAACAAAAAATTTGAGTGTGTCAGGCCTCTTCAAGTAAAACCTCAGGGAATGGTGATTCCTGCAGTGTCTTACAGAACTTGTTACAAATCAGATTAAGCAAATTCACATTTTGGAAATATTGTGCACACACACACACACACACACACAACACTGTTCATGATTTGATGGCCACTGGTGATCTTTGACCTGAGTTATTCTTCTGCCAAAATTTAAATTAACATAGCATAGCTGAAATAATTAACTCTCAAACAAACATTTCCCAACTAGGCTAAAGGGGATCAATCAGCTGTGCTGCTAAGCATCCTTAGCTAAGCCTTACAGGAATTCAGAAAGTCAAGGTGCTCTCACTAGCTCCCCGAACAAATACAAAGCTAAGTCGGAACACTCTCGTTGCTCAGAATTTCACATCAGGGCATTTGTTTTACACGAAGATAGATAAAGCACAACCAATTGAAAAAGACACATAATGCTTGAACAGTAATAAAAAACAATTCATTCTTTTGGGGAGAGTTTATTTGTTTTATTGGAAAGTTAGATACACAGCGGAGGAGAGACAGAGAGGAAGATCCTCCGTCCACCAGTTCACTTCCCAAGTGGCCACAACGGCTGGAGCTGAGCCTATCTACACCAGGAGCCAGGAGCTTCTTCTGAGTTTCCCATGTGGATACAGGTCCTGAGGCTTTGGGCTATCCTCCACTGCTTTCCCAGGCCACAAGCAGGGAGCTGGACGGGAAGCGGGGCTGCCAGGACACAAAGCAGTTCCCATATGGGATCCTGGCACATGTAAGGCAAGGACTTCAACCACCCAGGTTACTGTGCCAGGCCCAGGACTTCTTTTAAAAGATCTTCTCAAAAAAAAAAAAAAAACAAAAAACTCATGAGTGTGCTTCAAAATGTTAAGAAAAATGGAGATAAAATGTAAGTTTATCTTGATAAAATAATATTTCTTTAAGTTTTTGTTTATTAGTGAGGCAGAGAAAGCGGAAAGAAGCACAAGGAGAAAGCATCCGTGTGCTGATTCACTCGGGAACTGCCCAAACGCTTGGAACCCGATGCAGGCTCTCACGTGGGTGACAGAAATACGTGCGCCATCTCCATCGCCCCTGCCTTCCTGGCTCTGTGGAACTGGCTGGAGCCAGGAGCAGCGGCTGGCAGTCACATCTGGTACTCTGGTAAGAAATGTGAGTTTTTAACCCATGCTTCAACTACTAGGCTAAACGCCATGGCTGGTGAAAGAAATTTTTGAAATGTATACACATAGTTTTCACAATTTGAATTTTTCCATAAAGTTTTTGAAGCCCTCACCTTGTTTAGGATTTAAAGTGTTTTCAAAGGCATGCGCTATATTCTTCTTTATGTTTCATTATAAGTGCTGTCCTCTGATGTACTTTTGTCTGTCTTCCTATGAACTGCACCAGTGAATTCAGGAGGCTAATGGCTAAGAACCGCACATTATCATCTGTGGGCATGCCAATGCTCTATGCCCACCTGCCAGCACAACGTTGTTAGCAACACCAGGCCACAAAACCCTGATTTAGCCAACTCAAACGCCAGAAGACAGGATATGGAATTTTAAAAAGGACATTTATGGAAAAGTTCCATTATCTGTGATATCAGCTACATCAAAATTTCAAAGTGTTTGGTTAGTGAGTTCTGGTTCCCCTGATGCAAACTCCTTTACGAAAGTTGCCTTTTAGTTGAGAACTACTTGACTGACTAGTCAGTGAACCGCCTTTTGTGAAGTTAAACACAAACATCCCCATTACAAATTCATAATTGTGTTGTTGCACACACTCACCCTGATAGCTGTCTTCCGAAGACGAACATACAATTTCTTGGCTTACCTCTGTCCATCACCCTGGATCCAGTAGGCTTGTCTGGAACAGAAAGATGGTCTTGATTGTTGCTCAGTGAAGACGTGTCATCACTAGACAAAGAGTTCAAAAACCCACTTTCTGATGTGGCCAAGTTGCTTTCTGAGGCTTTGTAACTGTTTGCTTCCGAGGGGGCAGGGCAGTGAACCTGCGCAGCCAACGCTTTGGAGTGTCCCACATTTTCATCAGCTGATGAACTATTAACAGTATCAAGCCAGGGTTGCCTTCCTTTAGAGACAGAGGAAGAAAAACTGCTGGGCATCTTCGCTGTGTCATCTGAGGAAGAGACAGAGCATGCCGTTCCAGCCAGCTTGGGTGAGTACGAAGACACCTGCTGTGTAGCCTGTATTGAAAAAAAAAAAAGCAAAAAGAAAAGAATAAAAGAAATTATAATTCAAAACTATTACGCTCTACTGTTCGATTTCAATCAAGGCACCTCAATACAGTTTCAAAAAGTGACCAGCAATAAAAGAAACAAAGGTTAAAGACAAATTTATTTCCACGTGGTAGTCACTTAGGATATCCTTTGTTGAAACAGACTGGTTTAACTTTGGATTCACGATGTTACTGCATATCATTGATGCAGTAAATGACTTGTCCTCCTCTTCATTCCTTCCCCAGAAACTTAAAAGACCTATTTGGGAAAGCTTTCAGAATATTGAAGCATAACTTGAAAATTAAAAAGAATTTTTAATCTATCTTGAAATTTGCACAAAGAGAGCAAACTCTCTTGAGAAAAGATAATTGAGAGGGGAAAACAAAGCTAGATTCAGGCAGGAAACAGTGTCATGTTCACGGAAGGGCGAATACCACGCGTATATCCCTGGTACATACGGCCAATATCCATTTATAACTACACAGGTCAAACATCATGTTTCCAAAGAAGACAAAATACATTCGCAGGTTTCTCATTCATAATCAGAAACCAAAAGTTCCATCACTGGCAAAGAGAATGGGACTGATGGTGTCAGATTTTCCCACAAACACTCCAAGGACAAATGAAGAGTTTTAGGAGCATTTTCACACATTCACAAAAAAAAAAAAAAAAAAAACCCACTACAGTATCCCCAACAAGGATGCTTCCATTGAAAATGCTTTCATTTAGTCTAAATTCTATCCTTATTACTCTTTGATATTGAAATATACACCTTCTTTTAAAATGCAGTGATACATAGGAGAGCTTGTGTGTTTTAGGTTTTTGAAATATTCCTCAGGACAAAATGAGGATTCAGCAACTCTGGTTGTTTTTCCACTGTTAATCATATTGGTCAAGAAAATGTAAACATCTCAACTCCAGTGCTCACCCAACTCCCACACCACTGCCAATGACGGATAAAACAGAAGAGGTATCTTCTGATTTAATCCCTTTACATCTTCCTATCAAACCCTCCTGATAATTTCAAGCATTTAAAATTCCAAACAAATGTCAGGAAACATATAGTTAGACAGGAGATGCCAAAGATAGAACTGGAATCTTTGAACTCATTGCAACTAACAAAGAATGGCTTAATTTGCTCCAAATCAATACAGGTCCAAGACCACTGCTGGTTCTAGACTCTGAGTTTTGATGGAAAAAGATAATATTTCCCAAGCGTTGCCCAGTAAGGTGAATATTAGATGTGGATACATAAGCTAGAGATTGTGTTTTTAAAATTTTTATTTACTTTCCTAAGAGTGTGTGCACAAGAGAAAACTTCTACCCCGAAGTTAACTCCCTAGATAACTATAGAAATCATGGCTGGGTAAAGTTCAAAAGTGGGAGCCAGCAACTCAACCCAGGCCTCACAGTGGGTAGCAGGAACCCAGTTAGTTAAGCATCATCTAGGCTTCTCAAGGTCCTGTATTAACAAGAAGCAGAAGTTAGAGGTGCAAATGGAGCTGGCACTCCCTGTAGACCTGAACATTTTAACTGGCATCTTTGCCCCTCTGACAAATACCCAATGAACTTTTAAGGAATGCTCCTTTGAAATATCTAAGCAATTCACTGAATGTACACGTTTCTGAATAATATTACGCTGGTACAAAAGTGAAATGCCTCATTCAGGAATGTGTGAAGTAGCTTGAGAACTTGCGACCTTTAGTCAGCTCATCTGCCAACTAAGATGCAACATCTATAACTCACTAAATAAAGATGTATTTGTCTGGGGGAGGGAGCACACACAGCCTCCAGACTCTCAAAATAAATGTAAGAACGGGTTTGTTCATTAGCAGGATCTACAAATAAATATTAATAAAATACCCTTGCAAGCCCACTCGTGACACAGTCACTTGTTGTGAGGAGCTGTTTCAGTAAGAGCTCAGCCTCTCGGGATCAACTTCCTTTGTGAAAAGAGACCAAGCACTTAGATTTTTGTCTGTTGCTCCTGCTGCCACAACTGGAATTTGGTAACAAAACAATTTGAGCAAAACTATGTACACACTGGTTGCAGCACTTTTTGCAAGGTGTTTGAACCTCAGAATTCTGCTTAAAAGACTAAAGCGGACTAGTTAGATGAGTATCCACAGAATCTGTGAAGTGCATTCCTGCTGGGGAATACCAGTCTAGTACCATGGGACAATTAGAGTTAATTATTAAATAAAGAAGTGAAAACTGAGCTGAAAAGAAAAAAATATTTTAAAAAGAAGAATATGAAATTTAAAGGAGGGGAAAAACATGAAACTACATATACACAAAAAGGCACTTTCAAAGACAAGCTGAAAATGCATAAACCAAAGCAAAGCTGAAGTTAGGAGAATGCACTGCAGAAGCACACTTTCCTGATGGTGCAGTGTGAGCATCGAGTTCCCCATACCTGATATTCCACAGCCACCAGTACCCAGGGCCAAGCACAAATACTCGTTAGATGCTCCGGTGAACCATCCATGCTATCTGTTCACTGCACCCCCCACAGCAAACCAAACGGAAGTAGAAAGGAATGGGACCCCCGCCACCCGACCATCTTCCAAGTGTCAGATCCAATTTCAGCTCCTCCACCAAGCCTTCTGTGTTAGACTCAGGACCAGCAAGGCAGCTTAGCTGGGTGTCTCCTTCCAGGCTTACCTCTATTTTACCAAGTGGGATAATATTTCAATCAGAAGATTACAACATGCTAAAATAAAGAAATTAATGGTGATATTCCAATTTTAAATCTTTTTTTTCCAATAATCATTTTATTAGTACAGAACAATCCCCACTGGTATTTACATAGTGCAAAAAAAAAGCTGTTGTTAACCCCCAAATGTGATACAACAACTATCCTTCATAAAGCAAAAGAACAAGATGAAAAATCCCTTCATTTTACAACTCATACTAATTTCACTACTTTTATTATTAGAACATTACAATTAAGACATTAAATTATAAGTTCATGTGGTCTATTTAGAAATTAAATTACAAAAGAATACAAATATTTTTAATGTGGTTACTTCTCAAACACAAATGTTCATATTAGCTTAATTTTGGTTTCAATGTTTGTAAATGATGTGTAATATATTTCTTTTGACTAAACATGGAAAAATAACGCATGTTATACATTGAAATGTTTTTTACAGGCTTTGATTGGAGGTCATTTTTGCAGAGATGGTATTTTATATGTTTCCAGTATTTGGAAAAGAATTAGTCAAAGGAATTCACATAGTTTAAATATTGAGAAATTAATATCCAAATAATAGACTTGTCTGATTTCTTAATAAGCTGGAGGAGGTGGGTGGGGTGGGAATGGTAATGTGCAAACAAGCAGTTACTCCATGTTCATTTCCAACTCTAACATAAAATCACTCGAAGTTAACACATTGTTACTTTAATATTTGTATAAAGAAGTATTATTGTTTGTAAGGCTGCTGTTTGCTTAAAAAAAAAGAAAGCCCTCGTTTTTTAATTTTAAAAAGCTTAATCAAATGTTAGCTAACTTCAAAATTCATTTTTTGAAACCTTTTTCAAAATACAATGTGACCTGATGAATGATTTTTAAATAACCACCAAGGGGCCAATGTTTTGTTATTAGTTTTGACTTAGCCAGATAAATGAAAGCAAAAGCCAGCACCTCATATGGACAACAGCTTATGTCCCAGCTGCTCTGCTTCTCATACACATCCCTGTTAATGACCCGGAAAAAGAGTCAGAGGGTAACCTAAGTATGTGGGCCACTGCCATCCACATGGGAGAGCCAAACAAAGCTCCTGGCTTCTGCCGGGCCCAACCCTGGCCATTGTAGCAACATAGGTTGTAAACACATGTAGACACATGTCACTCTCTGACTCTTAAATAAATACTCTGACTTTTAAATAAATATTTGAAAGTCTCTCACTTATCGACCATAGAGCTGGGCACCTGATAGAGACACACAAAAATATTTATCAGCTACCTGATTGACTCAGATTTGTAAAGAGGAACAAATACTTTAACATAAAAGAGTATGGTTTTTGCTATAGTCTTTGTTGTAGTTTGTAGTTTATTTTGCTGGAACTTGGCCTCTGTATTTTGAAATAGGATTTTTATGAGATTTCAATAAAATGTTTTTTCTCAGAGGTATCCGAAAGAATTTGGCCCATGTAAAGCAGTATCTTTCTAATTCACCTGGGTAAATGTGGAACAAAAGTTTACGGAGAGTGTAGATGAAGGACAAAATAATCATCCATTTGCTATTTATATGTTTATTAAATATTATTTAATTTGAATTATACACTAGGCACAGATCTAAGTGTGATAGGTAGATAAGAAGATATTGGACGCTTTCTTTAATTTAATACAGAAATAAGTCATAAAGAATGAAGGAAAAGTGCTACAGGAATGCAGAGTTCAGAAGGGGGAGGAATCAATCCACCATCAAGGACCAAAGAAGCTTTGATGAAGGAAACAGTTTAGTTTTGGAAGGAGGTTGAGCCAGTTGGGTCCTGAGTGCCAAGACAGCTCCAGTGTGGTTTCTGGACCAAGAACGTCAACAAAGTTTTCAGGAAACACAAGCAGTACCATGCGAAGTAAGCATACGCAATCGGCTATCATGCAAGTCCAAAGAAAGCTCCAGGTCTTCAAATACTAAAGCGAAGAGTCTAGAAACAATTTGATAAGCAATGAGGATTCACAGAAAGACTTCATGCAGGCGAGTCACTATTATCTGAACTGCACTTCACATAAGCTAACCTAGAGGTGGATTTTAAGTGGATAGAGACTAGAGACCAAGAAAGAAAAATAGCCTACTGCTTAAATAACTAAGGTAAGGCTAATGAGCCCTTCAATGAGGGCAACAGGAATGGAAGGAAGGAGAATGGGATAGAAATTAACATTGCTAGTGACTCGCAGAAGAGCAGACAGCAAAGATAAAAAAAGTAAGAGGTAAGACTACAAAGGGGAATTCTAGAAAAGTCTCCATTCAGCATCCAACTATAGCTCTTAGGATCATTTTTCTCGTTTAAAGGAAAAATGATGACTTTTTAAATATAACTTTCATAAGCAATGGTCACCTACAAAAACCTACTTGTGATCATTTGTTTTGTCTAACATCATAATGTCTTGAAATATTAAGCGACCTCAGGAAGACAACTCTTCAATAATTACCCTGTTAAGATTAAACTTAAATTCTAAATTTAACTTTCACCTTCTGCATTTAATCCTCAAATTCCTCTTCTGTCCACAAGACTACAGGCCAGAATTTGCAGGATCTATTTTTATTTATCACTTATTTGGGTTGCTTTGGCTAGTTTCTTTTCATTATTGGGATACAAAACAATTATACTGAATAGCATGAAAATGTGAGAATATTATGTTAAAATTATCTGCCATGAGCTGCATGAAATTGTGTTTAAAAACACTCATTTATCATTTTCTCTCACTCTTGATCCATCTCTCACTCTTGATATCAGCTTTCCAAATATAACCCAAACACAGTCCTTCCATTTCTCAACTACTCCACTCCTACTGCACCCTGAAAGGATAACCAGCAACTACTCTCACCATGGAGTTCAGCATACTTTCCTTGAGTCTGCTCTGCTTCCGTGCTTACTCCCTTCCTCTCAGATGCTTGTCCACACAACAGCCAGTGCAGCCCTGCTGCAGTAGTAATTGGTCCCATTATTCCACTGCACAAACCTGCCCCAGTCTCCTTAAATTGTCAAAGTCACAAACTGGTCCCGGTGATCCATAGGGTACAACTACCACTGTCTCTGACTTCATTTCCTATCAAGGTAGCCTTCCCTTGGTTCATCAGGCTGCAGTTACACCAGTCTCTTTGCATCACAAGGCACCACAGAGACCTCAATTCTACTCCCTGGACTCGAGAAATCCTTGCCAGATATTTGCCTGGCTGATTCTCACTTGCCTTAGCTCTCAATGAATGTATCCTGCATGCCCGTTCATTGTTCACTTCCCTCTCCCTAGCATTCCTGACCTCTCTCACCCTGCGCTATCACTGCTGATGCAGCAGATGCAGGCTGATTGCCTCTGATCAGTCTCAATCACAAGCTTACCTCCTGAACAAGGTGACTCATTGTTCACTAATGTGTCCCAGACACGGACTAGAGTGACTCTCAATGCTTTTAAAGCAAGTGAATAAGCATAGAGGCATAGAACAGGCTATCACAAAATGTTTCTAAAATTGAACTTACAAGGAAAGTATATGGAACACAAATGTTACCCTGATGGCTCTTAAATCAGTTAATAACAGGAAACTACTAGATTTGAAATGTGATTGAAGATGGTTTTTTCCTGTTCTTTTGTGAACTTCAAAGAATCATGGACAGTTATTTCTGTAAATTATCTTCCAAAGTGAAATGTTCAGACTCCCATCTATTTTAAACCATTGAAATTGACTTGTCATAAGCTCCACATTTCTTATTTACTTAAAAGCGAATGGATTACTTTCTCATAAACAGTTCTCAGGAAGAAAGAGTACAAACAGCTGGGCCAGCACGGCACGCTAGAGGCTAAAAGTCCTCGCCCAGGGTCCCATATGGGTGTTGGTTCTAATCCTGGTGTCCCAGCTTCCCATCTAGTTCCCTGCTTATGGCCTGGGAAAGTTGAAAATGACCCAATGCCTTGGGCTTCTGCCCCCACATGGAAGACCTGAAAGAAGTTTCCGGTTTCTCACTTCAGATCGGCTCAGTTCCAGGCGTTGCAGTCACTTGGGGAGTGAACCATTGGACGCCAGATCTTTTCTCTGTCTCTCCTCCTCTCTGACTTTGAAATAAAAATAAATAAATCTAAAAAAAAAAAAAAGGATACAAACAACAGCATCTTTGGCCAGGGAAGTTTCTGAACTTCTTTCCTCTCTGAGGAATCTGGTTCAGCCCTTAGAGTCAAAGTCCAAACTGGGCTGGTGGCATACTACTTCTCTTTACTCATTAGCAGATCCAAAAAAAAATGGATACTGAATAAAGTTTTCTCTTAAGATTTTACATTTTTGAGATAATTTTCTACAATACTGTTATTTCATGCCATAGAGATTATCATAACAAAATTAAATTACCCATAATGATGTTTCAAAGCAAGAACCTTGGGAGAAAAGTATATATTTCTCATATCTAATTCATAGCTAGTCTATACCATATTGAGTTAAATAAGTTGATTCTTACACCGGCTAAAAGTTACTGTCTTTTTAATCTTATCTGTTTGAATGAAAAGTTGAAGTGTTATTCTCCCCAAATGCTTTCCATGTCTGTTTTTCAAAAACAAGAGAAAACAAAAACAAAATCTGCCTGAGAAATATGTGAGCAGAAGGAACATATTCTGTTCCTAAAAAAAAAACTAACCTTTCAAAATTTATCTAACTATTTTCCAACATTCGCCTTGGTGACCTGAAAAGAAATGATCAACTTGAAATTCCAAAAATAACATCTGACTGATGACTAAGGGAATTCTGAAGAACTCTTCTGAGTTGTGACATAAATCACTGGATTCCTAAGAATCCAATGATTTTTGTGCTTTAAAAGCGCCATCCTTGAACTTTTACCATAATATCAAGCTATTGTTACTGTACAATATAATCCAGTCAGGATTCTTCCTCTTATTAGACAACCTGTTGGCATTTATTTTTTATCAGGTAGAGTTGTAGTTGCCTGACAATCCTTTCAGCAACCTCTGGTACTAGCTTGCCATCATAAAAGCGAAACTCACATATTTTAGAGTTAAAATAAATCACAAAAAAAGTATTTCGCGGAATCAGTTCTGAGGTATAAAAGGTAAGGCCACTGTCTGCTATAATAAAGTCCCATAATAACACGTGCGAGTCCTGGTTGCTCTACTCCTTATCCAGTTCCCTGCTGTTACCCTGGGAAAGCAGTGGAAGCTGACCCAAGTCTTTGGCCCATGTAGTTAGACTCAGAAGAATCGCCCAGCTCTGGCTTTAGTCTCACCCAGGCTTGCTGTTGCACCATTTTAATAAGTGAGCCAGTGATTGGAGGATATATCTCTCTGTCTTTCCTTCTCTTACTTAAAAAAAAAAGTAAACTAAGTATTTTTAAGTTAAAAATAAAGTCAATTTAACTGGTTTAAAACAAGAGCATTATGTTGACAGTCATAATAAAAGGAAGAGAAATTTCTGAAACAGATGGAGAGATGACGAACCAATTCCTTCTGTGTTACAGGTTTAAGTGGGAAAGACAGAGGTAAACACGCATGCAGGGGAAGAGACAAGGAAACAGAGAGACAAGGAGGCAGAAAGTCCCTATTAAATTTGCACCAAGGAACATCTTTTGAAGATTGTCACAAAGTCATTGGCATCTCAGCAGCAGCAAACGAATCCAACCAGAAGCTGTCCCAAACGGAGGAGGGTCACTTCAATATCTCCAAACATGGTTAAGCCTGAGTGATTGGAAAAGATCAAAGCTACCTCTAAATTCACAAAGCTAACTTTTAAAGAGATTACAATGAGGGGAAAAAGCTATAGAAAGAAGAGCATACAAAAGTACATCTTGCATAATATCATATGTTTTCTCTTATTTTAAATAGCTAACATACGCAGAGTACTAAAAAATAAATAAAAACCCTGAATGTGTAAGAATGAAATTGACCTTCTATAATTTGATCATCATTTATAATTCTTGCTATATTCCTCAGGAACAGTGGTTTTTCCACTTTTTACATACTGAACACTATATCTAGCAGAATATTAGGCCTATAATTATAAAGTAACAAAAGTGTGTTGTTACAAAATTACAGGAAAAAAAAGAAATGGACAGAGGGAACTATCCTTATATTCTTAGAATTATATCTTTGAAATACATGAAATCTGTTGTCTTTATTTTAGCAAAAAGTGGTTAAGTTGCTATAAATTTTGCATTTTAAACCTTAGAATTTTTATATGTATTATAATTTAAATTTTGATTAATCATTATAAATGCATATTTTAGTAACACATTCACCCAACAAATACATGTTTCTTGTCTTGGCTGTAAGTCTAACAAAACAGAATAATGGCTACAATCCTATACTAACAGTGTGCTAAAAATTGTCAAAGCCATTATTTTTACAATCAAACTAACACTTTAAATTCAAACTTGTAAAACACAAGTCAAGAAAAATTTTTAACAGAAAGAACAGGAATTCAGTCAGAAGAATCTGGTAAGTGAACAAGCCGCCACAAACCTACTGGAGTCAGCTGTGAATCAGATGTTAAACTGGTCTTCAGATGGCAAAGTGTCCCTATTACAGAGGAAAGAACATATTCTGCCAAGCTATGGAGGCTGGGATTCCCATCTGAGGCATCATGTTTGCTGGGCATTGGGCCATGCCATCAAACATCTCTCAGCCTGTCTTCTCAACCATATGAAGGTAGCCCTTCCTGGGGACAGGAAGCATTTAGTTACAAAGAAAACTAGGGGAAAGTGCCTTAATTACTATGAAAGTGCTGGAAAACATGGAAGAAGAAGAGGAGACAGAGGCAGAGGCAGTAGGTAAAACTGTACAAAAACCCAGCAGATGCTTCCTAAAACAGAAACCCAAATGGCACTAAATATGCAAAGATGTTTGTCCTCATTAGTAATCAGTAAAATGCCAACTAAATAACACTACTTCTCAAGATTGTTTGAGAATTAACTAAGCAGATATTTCAAGTGCCTCCTTAAGTCCTAACACACAGCCAGTGTGAAAGCCATGACTCTATCACACCAATGAATGCGAGACCCTCTCTGGGTGCCTGCACTGTAAGGCAAAAGTACCCAAATGTGAAGCAATTCTCCAACATCTAAATACATATGAATGACCTGAGTTTACACTGTTTAACGAATCCACTTACATAAAATTTAGGCTACTCTCCAATGACCATGTAAAAACCATTCCATAAGCAATTGTAAAATATATACGTATTTATTTGAAAGGCAAAACTTTAAAAAGAGAGGGAGAGACAGATAGAGTCTCCAGCTGCTGGTTCCCAATGGCTGCAATGATGGGTGGTCAGAGGGCAGGCTGAGACCAGGAGCCAGGAAATCCATCTGAATCTCCCACATGGGTGGCAGGGGTCCAAGTACTGAGGCCACAGTATGCTGTCTCCTAGGAACATTAGCTGGTGTTGGATTGCCATTGGAGCAGCTAAGACCACAACTCTCACCCATATAGGATGCTAGTTTTACGAGCAGAGGCTTAACGCACAGCACCACAAAGCCAGCTGTCCATATTCAATTTTGATGCACTAACCACACTCCTGACTTCCTTTCTTTCTTTTTACTCCATTTTTTATCCCCTTTACATTCATTTTGCAGCTATCATACATGACGTCGACCAAGCATTTTAGGCTTTTTCTGAAAACAAGTAGGGTATAAACTTTATGAGACAAGCCTCTGAAAGCCTTCGTCTACCACCTAGAAACTCTTTGCATTTCCCTGAATTCTCTGAGCCTGGTGCATCTCTGGGTCACACACAAACACCAAATTCATCATCCCAGTGAGCTGTTATTTAGAAAGTTCAAAACTCAACACCCTGAGAATTGCACTTGTTCTTTAGAAGGTGTCTTGATTTAGCCTGTTCTAAAAAGGTGTCAATAAGGATTGTTTGTGCCTTCCTAGGAGAAATGACTGCCGCATACCTGATCAAGGACCAACAGCTGTGACACGGATACCTACCAGAGGAGCCTCAGAAGAGTAAGGAGGGGGTGGAGTCTCCACAGCGGGTTCAGGATCTTCCTGTTCGCTTTCACTGTAACATTCTACAACAAAAATGGAAATGCCTAATGCTTTAATGCTGTTATCACTTCTTACATAATGCATGAGGAAAGGTTTTCCTCCATCTGGCTATTCCGATTTTAATTTCGTTCAGAAAGTATGTATGTAGTGAACAATCTGGTACAAGCAAATGAATTGCAAAGGGTCAACTCCGAGCATCTAATGTGCTGGGAGAAGGACCAACCATTACTCGGGGAAAACACAGCAATCTCTCCAAGGCGGCGTGAGTCATACACAAAAAGAGCATCAAATCAGTACTGATTAATTTTAATTCTTGGAAGCAATATCAGCCAACACTGGTGGATAATTGAACCACCAACACGCACAAGAAGGAAGGGAGTACCGTGCCCCAGGAGCATGCTGAGCCAAATGTACAGAGAACTGTGCAAGATAAGTTAGAAACCCAAGCAGAAGAGGTCATTGAGATCTTATCACGGACCTTAAACACCAAGAGAAGTTGATGTCTAGTTTCCCACCCCTATCATCTATAAATAGACAACGGTAACATTTCATGAAAGAGAGGGCCTTTCTTGTTCTACCAAGTTCCACTTTTCTAAACTTATGATCTCACGGGTGTGTTATCAAGTTAACGCCTCACTTCCAGTTTCTGAAAGTGTTTTGGAAACAATTTCAGCTCAGAGGTCCTGAAAACTTAAGCCTCTCTCTTTTTAAAGAGCAAATGCTTGATTAACTACACTCCTATTGCTTTGGAATCCTGAAAGCCAAACTGAGCTAAAAAAATACGTCGTGTGCCCCAATCTGACCTTCAGTTTCTTAATACAGTTTTGGGGTAATCAGTCTCAACAAACACCTGCTGGAAATGGCGACCTCTGACAGAGGAAACAGTAGAATGAAAGTTGTCTAATTAGATCGTGACACATTTGTGTCTGTGAGTAAGGCCTCAGTCAGCGGGGTGATAAAGCATTTGCACTGGTGATTGTTGGAGATTATCAGTGAAGCCTACAGCTGCTCCAGCGTGGGGGAAGTGTGAAATCGGAAAATCAGCCGGAGCTGGCATGGAAGGCTCTTTTCCATGTTGGGGTTGTGTGAATGTCTGTCTCTACATATTTTCAGATCGTTTTAAATGTCAAAATATGTTTCATTGGGATCAGACTACATATAGGATTTGACAACTTCTTTTTTTCATCCAGTTTTAATATTCATGCTAAAATCTCAGAAATTTAAATTAAACATACCTTCATCCTTTGTGGTAGACTCTCGATGGATTACAGCTAATCCAAGTTTGCTTAACCACCTACAATTCAAACAGAAAATAAGTTCGGGACAAACAATATTGGCCCCTACCCACTCAACTTCCCTGTAAAACCTGAAGGAAGGTCTTACGCAAGAACTAGCAATGAAACTAGGTCATAAATATGTCCGTTTGAACATATCCAGAAAAATTTTTCTGGCAACAAAATATAGGGTGTCTAGTTTTGTAAGACCCTCCTTAGCACAACCTTCATGAGTGAGATGGCACTATTCCATGAGTGGAAGTGCTTAAGTTGCACTCTGGAACATCTGAACAAATTGATCTTCTAGAACTATTCTTTTGAAAATTTAGCAACTGTAAAATCTTTATCATGAAATCTGGTAACTTCACAACTGGATTTACATTGCTACAATTCTCAAATAGCCTGTCCGTTTTGAGTGCTTTGAAACACAGATAAGAGGTTAGCTTCATCCACTAGTTCAGTTCCCAAATGTCCACATTGACCAGCGTTGGGCCAGTCCAGGCCTCAGGGGCCTGGGGTCAGCCAATCCAGTCCAGTTGGCTATGGGGATCAGGGGTGATCAGGCCAGTCCACAGCAGCCAGGGATGGGCCAGTCAAGAGCCTGAACTCAATGTGGATTTCCCAAGTGGGGGCCAAGGACCTGCGGACCTGGGCCACGCCCTCTATCTGAGGGTGAGCATTAGTAGGAAACCAGAATCTAATGCAAACTCAGGATGTGGGCGCTCCACACAGCATCGTATCTGCTCTGTCACACACCGGACCCTCTGTAATTTTTAATAATCTGAATTTCAGAAAAATAACGATCTGCTAATTAAAAATATTTTCACTCCAATATGAAGGAAAAAACATGAGTAGAACTTGACAGGTATTCCTTAAGTACAAGAATTTAATTCTTTGAAGAATTTTATGTAAAAGTGGCACTGTCTTATCATTTATTGATTTTCCATTTTATTTAAAATAAATTTTAATTAAACATCGATAAGAAAATAAAGCTAGTCTTAAGCAATTTAAAACTTCATAGCAATGCAATTCTTTCCTGTGTAAGAAACACATATTTTTAAAACAGTTTTAAAAGATAAGACATAAGGTGTTTCTCAATTCTTAGCTATATTATTTTGTATTTGAATGTGAACTATTGTTTTAAAGTGTTGAAAATCAGGATAATTTGTTTCCCACTCATTTTCCTGTATGTTTTTAAATACTCTGTATAGTTTATTCTTTTTGGAATATTCAACAGTAGCTAAATCAAAGATGACAAAATAATCATAATTATGTTATACATTTTTACCAATCCATTTTTTATTTTCATCTCTTCCAGTTCTGCCATGCCTAATGAACTATTCAGCAATTTACACTCTTACCAAGACACATACAGTAGACAATTGTACATTTCCAAGTCAACAATTGTCAACGATTTAGCAATCCTTATCCACCCATCAGCCTGCCATGGTTTGCCGCTATCCATCATTTTTTAACAGAAAAGTTCTCTAATGACAGCTTAAGAACAGGTACCAGAACCCAGATCATGGTCTAGGAACTCAATAGTCTTTATCATATCCTGATAGAATAAAAGACAAAAAAAGGAACAGAAAATTGCATACACACACATAATTACAAAATGGCCAATAAACACATATTCTTAGCCTCAATAATATTTTTAGAAATCCACATTTAAACACTAGACTGAAAAATTAAAAATGTTACTGGGGCTAGCATTTGTTGTAGTACAACAGGTTACGCTGCAGCCTGCCTTTCAGGTGTCTCAAAAAGACATTGGTTGAGTCCCAGCTAGTCCATTTCCTACCCAGCTTTCTGCAGATCTGCATGGGAAAACAGTGAAAGGTGACTCGGTGCTCAGGCCCCTGCCACTCAAATGTGAGACCCTGAGGGAGTTCCTGGTTCATGGCCTCAGCCTGACCCAGTCTGGGCCATTGTGGTCAGTTGAGGGGTCACCTGCAGATGAAACATCTTTTTGTCTCTCCCATCCCTCCCTCTCACTCAATAACTTTGGCTTTCAAATAAATAAATATATCTTCAAAATATTAATTCCTGGTCCCGACAGGAAATAGAAAAAACACTTGTTGCATTAAACATGAAAATAAGTATAACCATTTTTGCTAGCTAGTTTCATGCTGTTATAAAAACCTAGATGTCTGTCCCTGTCAACCAGCAACTAAAATTAAAAATAACTGTCCTTTAAAATGTATCTTCATGTGCACAAATACATGTGTACCATGTCAACAGCCAATAGCTTGGAAATGAGAGAATAAAAAACAAAAAAAAAATGTTTAAGTAAATGAATTAGTAAGGTTTGACATTATTGGTTCTACTGAAGCTATTGAAAAGGCTCAGATGGGGGACAGTTTGTAAAGATATAGAAAAATTTTAGCAAAATACTTGTTCACTGAAAATGTTAAATATATAACACTTTACCCAATGGACTTTAAGAACTACATAGTTGTGTATGTGCATGAATTGGTTTCATTGGAAAGTCTCATGAAGGATATGCACTATACTGTTAAAAGCAGTCAGTCCTACAAGATGTTGACTGGAAAATGCAGGACTAAAGTATGGACAGCTTTCTTGGCTCGAGGGCATACTAATCCTCCACCTGCAACACCAGCATTCTATATGGATGCCAGTTCAAGACCTGGTTACTCCCCTTCAAATCCATCTCCCTGCCTATGGCCTAGAAAAACAGACGATGCTGGCCCAGGTCCTTGGACTCCTGCACTCAAGTGGGAGACATGGAAGAAGCTCCAGGTTCCAGATTGGCTTAGTGTGAACCAGAGGATGGGAGATATTTCTCTTTCTTCTCTCTCTCTCTCTCTCTCTCTCTCTCTCTCTCTCTCTCTCTCTCCCCCTCACACACACACACATGAACACACTTTCTCCTTTACTGTGCATCTGCCTCTCACATAAAAATGAAAAAATAATTTTAAAAATATTGCTTGCTACTCTCTTTTTTCAATTTTCTTACAAGAATATATTTCCTGTATTATCTAAGCATTTAAAGGAACATTTAGAAATTGATGTTAAAACTATACACTTAAAATATTTCATTTAAAAATACCAGTTTTTAGCTTTCACCTACTTTCATCATTAATAAGCCAAAAACCTCTGTAAAATGTATCTCAGAGTGAAATGGGCAAAATCCCCCAAAACAAGATGTGTATCAAAAAATGGAATTAAGATGTCTGAAACAAGAGCAATTCTTACACATATATTTTCCACATAGAAAGAACTGGAAAAATGAAAGAATTCTGACAATAATAGAGGTTCCTCTCACCGCTTATTATTATTATTATTACTATTATTTTGGCCAGCATTACTTGGCTGCTGTGAAAACAGTGTCTGCTCAAACTCCTGCTTAAATATTTTCCTTCTAGGACTTACTCTTTTGCTAATCCTTGTTTTTTTAAGCATTGTGACAGCAGGAAAACTTTTATTTGTGGCTAAGTACATGGATGCACAATAGGACTTACGTTTTTAGAAAAGATGATAACAGATGTTTTCTGGGCATTTGTTGTATTATTAACCTGATCTGAATGCCTGTGTGTTGTAGAGGTACACATGTTAACACATAAGTGTACAAAATAAGAGTATTCTTCCTACAAAAAGTCTGAGAGAAGCAGCTAGTACCACCAGACTTTGTTTCAAAACTTTCATTACCATTAATTATTTATCCCTGCAATGCCCCAGGCATGTACCAGGGGTCAGACTGAAATCAAAGATGCAAAGCAGAAGTTTCATCCAGGACTCCCGTGGGGGTGGCAGGGACCAGTCCTATGCCACTTCTGCTGTTTCTAAGGCTTCACACGAAAAGGAAGCTGAAGCCAGCAGCCAGAGGCAAGTGTCAAACCCATCACTCCCTGCCTCCCTGACACAGGGCAATTCAAGGAATTCACAGATGTGTCATTGACTGCTTTGGCAAGCTACAGCAGTAAGAAAGGAAGAACTTCAGATGTTACTGCAAAATATATGTCTAACTTTCATCTGCATAATGGGCAGAACAAGAGAAAAGTCAACTTGACAGCCCACAGAGATCCTGCCACACTGGCTATTAGAAAAAATATCTTCACAATAATAAATTTCAAAAAAGATAATATAATTGTATGAAGTTATGGTATATTCAGGCACATAGACATTGAGCTATTTTTATGTAAGGGACACTGTAGGAAACTTCCAAGTATAAAGATCATTAAAATATTTTAAAAGATGGAGGTCAAGAGACCTTTTATGTCACAGGATGAAGTGGGTGTGTCATACCCACAGCAAATACCCAGGTCTCTCTCTGTGACATTAGAAAACGTTTTATGTTCTCAAGGGAGAACATAACAAAATCTGCAAACAAAGCTTGGGGAGGTGGGGGCAGGGGCAACAGGGGGATCTGTAACTCCGGCTGTGAGGGGAGATCAAATCCAGCTGAGATTTTAAAGATTCGGGGGCTCTCACACTTTCACTTGTTTAAAAATGTTCTTTACTATGTGGCTGGGGCATGCACTAGGTATCAAAACGCTTGGAAGCCATTTACTGTCAGGAATGACACTGGCACTCTTTCCTTCTGAAGAGAGGAGAACTACTTGGAAACCATGTCGCTGGATAGACAGGGAGGAGGCGGTGGGGCTGGAACGCAGCTCTGGATCGGGTATGAAGTGCAGGCAGGGAGGAGACACAGGAGCGTCGGGAGACAGACAGCACTGTTTCATCACCATGGCAAAGCAGAAGGGACCATTTGGGCTTCCCTGACACTCATCATCACAGGACTCCAGGGACCGTCCGCAGCCTTCCACTTCCTGCATGTCATCTGCGTGACAAGGGCTTGGTCACTACCAGCATCCGATGACCAGCACAATCAAACTACAACTGTGTGAACATTTCCAGTCCTCTCCTTTGCTGCATTTGCTCCAACTGTTCCCAAATGCTGCAGAAAACTAAGGGAACATGGTAACATCAACAAAGGCATACAGACACTCTTTGTCAAGGAGCCTTTTGTAGAAGACTAAGTTATCAACTCCCTGCTTTGTTGTGTCTAACATAGTGCTTACATACCTTCTGTAGTAAAAGTCCACTCTGTCCTGGCCAGACCAGGTGTGTGCTGAGCAGGTGAGTTTAGGGAACAGATGAGAACACCTCTAGTCAAAGGATATACTATAGGAAGTGTGTGTGTGTGTGTGTGTGTGTGTGTGTGTGTGTTTGGCAAAAGACAATGGGTTTCTTTTTAAACTGCCAGAGCAAGACACCAAAGAAAAATTATCTAGGGCAGACAGATAGGAAAATCGTCATGTATAAATAAAATAGATTAACCCATAAGTTTATGGCTGCATGAGTTTTGCCTTCACTATGAATATTGCGCAACATCTGCTTTAATGGAACAAGAGTGGGTACTCCGCAAGCATTTTAACTGTGACGTGGTGATAATAATAGAAGCTCGTGGAAGTGGGCTTATGTTAAAAAGATGGCCTTCTGATGCTTTGGGGAGCACCCAGCTTCGGCCTTATCCAAACAACCTGGAGAGGATGGAATACGACACGCAAACCTCGATAAGGTTCGCTGATTCAAACACAGCAAACAAATAATTAACGGGATGTAAATATTAAATGGTCTCTCAACAAGGACAATTTCACGAAATATTCAGGATGAGATGCAAAGAGATGATAAGCACACAGCACGTGTGAAGTACCACAGAGAACTTCTGCATGGACGGTTCTGAAAGCTACATGATCAGGTGCAAAACAGCGTTTTTCATTGCGATACTGCTTCTACCACTGTCTCATGACTTCTCTCTACTCTGCTCAACTTAAAGGAACCGTGTAACATCTTCCTGCAGCAACTACCTTGAGTCACATCACCCTCTAAAGCGGTGTCAACTACTGGTCAAGGAAATAAGAAGACTTCAGCTGCTAAATATTTTACTCATTCAAATAAAAGAAACAACAATTGATAAGAACAAATGTTCATAATATCGACACCGGGCTAAAGTAAAGCTATTCCCCCAAAGAATTAAATGTACCGATTTCATCTACTTACATATTCATTTCCTGCAAATTCTCAGCTGCAAAGTAGAAGGTCTTGATCTGGGGATGGCTGACTCTAAAAGCACTTAAAAGGAAAAAACACCAGCACGAGAGACATCAGTATTGAATCTGAAAAAGGTGAGTCAAATATCAACTCTTCAAATTCATTTCCTCTCTTTATAAATCTATAAAACAATGAATTTAGTCACTATTGTGATTTCCTATGTGGAGCTCAGGGTCAGTTTATCCTGTCAGAACATCCAAAGCAGGACTGAGCTAAATCCAGTCAATACATTTCATTGAAAACAGAGAAATATCACTTTATTTTCACTTATCAACTGCATTAATTTAAAATTCAGAATGGTTGAAGTGTCACTACAGAAAACTGAACTCAGCTCCTTCACACAAGTATTCAAGCTCCACTCACTATAGGAATTTTGTTTGTATCAGTGTATTTAAAAAGGAAACTTCTACACTTTGACAACAGATCAAAAACTTTAACCAAGGCACCCATACGAGACAGATTATAGCTTAAAGAAAAACTATAAAGCATTAAAGTTAACAAATGACTCGTTCTTATACTCTACCATTTAGAACAAAAGCCCTAAAGTAGAAGCCAAATTTTGTAAACATCTGATTCTAAACCACAAGAATTAATACACCCGTACATCTCGGCACATTCAACCACCTCAGAGGGACATAGACTAAAAGCTGGTTCCAATTTGTTAGTTTTCTTGAGGAGAATAATCAGTTGCTGCCACTAGTAACCAAAATCAGAAGGGAAATAGTCCTTCCTATTAAGATTGGAAAAAGTGTCAAAAGTAGAAAGAATAAGAAAACTGTGAAAGAAGATCCCTACGCAAAGCCCAGTTGGATGCTCTCCTGCTGGGAGACTGGGTACCTGGGTCCAGAACTAGCTCCCTAGGGAATATGGGCAGCTCACACTCTGGGCTCTTTCCTTGTCAGCAGTACAAAAACCATGAACTTGGATCCTGCTAGTTTTCAAACTATTATACTGAAATTATTCCTGGATATAACCCCCAGTGCTTCAGAGTTTGAAAAAGTAAATACAATGGAGTTATTAGCAATCCCATGAACTAAGAAAGAGAAATGGTCCTTGAAGTCAATTCAGAAACTCTGGTGAGTCCTATTTACCTGCCCTCTATACACAGTCAAACCCTGGACATCTGACCTCGCTGCTAGTCTTGGAAGAACGCAAGACTTTCCCTCTCACACCATTCCATGCCTGTGTTTCGTGGGATTTCAAAGCCCATCTATTTCACGAAACAAAATATTAGAAAATGAGAGGCTAAGTGTTCCTGTGAGTGCTTTGGTCCATTCTGCTTTGAATTCTCAGCATTCAGATGCTCCTGTGCCCCCTGCCAGGTCAGCATTGGAAAAGGACAATGCCCAGGCCCAGATCTCTGAGAGGGTTGAGAGGCAACTTACTGCTTTTTCTTGCATTCAGATGCTCTTTCCATGGTGAAATCAGGCAGATTTACAAATCCATCTGCTTTCTCTGCCTGAAACAAACATATTCCACAACAGGAAGAAATGCATCAATACGAGGAATTACTTTACATGGTCATAAACAAGAATTAGAGGTGGTACATACAAAACCATAGAGAATCAAAAGCTATCTCCCATGACCTAACCCAGATAATTTATCAGAGAAACTAATAATGTCTTCATAATTCATCTCAAACCTTCATGAGCAGTAACAAGACACACATTAAGGATGGTTAACACACAACAGACATAGGAACTTCTCCCAGGCACAGCAGTAAGGAACTGAAATGAAAATGGAGCAGCCAGAACATAAATCAGAAGTCACATGGAATGCTGTCATCAAGGCGACAGGTTTACCCACTGCACTACACCACTGACCCGTTAAGAATTTCTTAATCTATATTTTATAGACAAATCTTACTTCAGCCATAAAGTAGCTAGACAGTTTCTCACAAACAACACTACAATCTCCTGTTATCTACACGATAAATAATGCAGGTGTCATTGGGAGATGAGTACAAAAGGTTTTTGAAGATGTACTGTAAATTTTAAAAAGCTAGATAGCTGTTAAATTATTGTTATGATTAGTGTGGAACTCTGAAGCTTTTTTTTGAAGGTTTTTTTTTACATTTCATTATTATTATCATTTTAATATACAGTTCCATATTCCCTTTTCCCCTCCCCAATTCCCCCCCTCCGACCTAGTTCCTCTATATCATTACTAACATATAGTTCTTCATACTCAGTCATATGTCCATCATGGCGGGCATGGACAATGGCAGAGAGTCCAGAATCCTATTGTCAAGATAGAGTAAACAGTTTCACTGTAAGTCCATCTTTGTCTGGAAGCAGAAATGCATACCACACTGCATCCTCACATTTGGATACGTTAGTCTCCATTTCGCAGCTACTGTACATTCCCTTAAATGAAAAGTCATGATACAAAATCAACAATAGAAAGAAAAATAGAAATTTACAATGCCATGAACTTAAATGACATGTTACTAGATATGACAGTCTCCATTACACAGCTACTATACATCCGCATAAATGAAGAGCCACAAAGCAAAATCAACATCAGGGAGAAAAAAGAAATTAACAATACCAACAAGTTAAATAACATGCTATTAAATGACTAACGTGTAGCTGAAGAAATGAAAATCAAGAACCTTCTTGAGGAAAATGATGCCACTGCATGATCTATGAGTCATTGAATGATTTAATCAGAAGAAAGTGTTTTGAAGAAATGAAACCAACAGAAAACAACAAAACCCATGTGATATAGTTTCTGCTGATCTTCGTTGGAGTGTGTCTCCTCCAGACAATAAGCAGATGGGTATTGTTTTTTAATCCAGTCTACTAATCTATGATGTTTGATTGAGCTTAAGCCATTTACATTCAGGGTTAATATATATAGGTGGTACTTTGGTCCTGTCATTTTCGCAATGGGATGTTCATTGATCTAGTCTTCTGTTGTCATTTTACTGGGATGTTCTTCTTTGGTAGGTGCTATTCCTCTTCTCTGTCAAGAGAACATCTTGAAGTATCATTTGTAGGGCAGGTTTGGAAGAGGCAAATTCTTTTTAACTTTTCCTTACTGTGGAAGGATTCTATTTCATTTTCAAAGACAAAAGAAAGCTTTGCTGGATATGTTATCCCAGGTCGACAATTTTTTGCTTTTAGAATCTGGAATATGTCACTCCATTCTCTTCTGGCCTGTAGAGTTTCCTGTGAGAGATCTCCTGTGAGTTTAATTCGCATTCCTTTATATGTCATTTGATTTTTTCACGTACACATTTAAGGATCTTTTCCTTGTGTTCAATTGAAGAGAGCTTGATTATCATGTGTCATGGTGAAGATCGCTTTTGATCAAGCCTGTTGGGAGTTCTGTGCCCCTCCTGGATCTTGTTTCCCAATTCTTTCTCTAGATTAGGGAAATTTTCCTTGATTATTTCATTACTTACATTTGCACACTCAGCTTCTCTTTCTGTATCTTTTGGCACCCCCATAACTCTTATATTTGGCCTCTTAGTAGTGTCTTTCAGTTCTTGAATACTTTTTTCAGCCTGATCCAGCTCTGCTTCCAGCTTTTTGTTTCCCCCTGGTGACAGGAACTATCTTCCAATTCTGAGATTCTTTCTTCTGCCTCCTTCATTCTACTTTAGAGACTCTCCATTGTACTTTTTATTTGCTCTACTGTGTTCTTAATTTCTGATATACCAGCCTCGATTTGCTTTATTGCTGCCATTGCTTGTATAAAATATTCCTTAAATTCTTTGAATTCTTGTATGTGCTTCTTATTGTTGACTAGAAGCTTTAAAATGAGTTCTCTGAATTCTGAGTCCCCCATTTTCTCGATGTCTTCTTCAGTGAACTCTGAGGTTGGCATAGGGTTTTGCTCCTTTGCAGGGGAGTTTTCAGTAATATTCATTGTGCCTTTGTCTCTTCTTTTGCTCTTGATCATTGTACTTCTGGTTATCAGAGTCTTCTCCTTGGGGCAGGTTTCTAAGCTGTGTCACCCACAGGTCTACAATGTGATTTACTTTTTGCAGTTGGTACACAACATTTTGCTTGCAGCCAATTGTGCCACAACCTCCAGCGAGTTCCAGGTCTGGGTTTTTATGTTAGATTTCCATTGTGATCTCCACAGCACCAGCTCCTGGCTCACTACGCTCCACCTCCTGTGATACCGTGTTGAGGCTGCACTGTTGTCTCTGCAACCTTTCTCCCACTTCCACTTGAAGCAGGTCCCAGGATTAGAGAGACACCAGGTGTCCTATATAATTAGGTTGTTGGTGGTACTGATCTTGCTAGAACCTGTTGGACGTTAGGTCTCAGTGCCACACGGACCTATTTTGACTGGTACGATGCCACATTTGGTATTATTTTCCTACGGGACCAGTGCAATCCATGGACCTCAGCGAGTTCTCTCAAGCTCAGCACATGCTCAGTTCACTGTTGTCCGCTGCAGTCCCAAAGCTATTGCCACAGTGCACAAAATGGTGCCTGACATGCCACCAATACAGTTCTTGATCTGCTGGCCATCAGATCTACGGGCTACTCAGACCTGTCTGGGTGGAACCTGTAGAATGCCACGTCGTTTCAGTTCACTGAGTCAGACATGAGCTCACTCCCAGCTCAGCGTATGCTCAGTCCTTTCCCTTGCCCTTGCCTCCTTATGCAAAATGGCGCCCAATTCAGCTCTAGGGGGCTGACTGGGCTCTAAAATCCACCCTGTTCTCGCACTGTCCGTCTGGGATCTGCTGCTCTGTCTCTGCTCCTGGTGAAATTAAACAGACCAGCAGGATGGACAGTTCTTTGTCTGGGTTCACCTCCCAAGCTCCCAGTGAAAGTCTCTTCCCACCTGGTTGCTGGTGGAGTTTCAGCTGCTGGTGGTGTTCAGATCACTGTTAGCTGAATGCCGCTGGAGTATCAATCACTGCAACACCACACTGCTGTGCCCACTGCTACCTGTGTCTGTCAGTCTCCAGGTACCCCTCTGCTGTTGTTCTGTCCTTTCCTATTTCCTGAAATATGTCCTCTCTGCTTCTTCTTGATTAATTGTTTTTCTATCCGTTTAAACGTGTCCTTACCCTATTCTGCCATCTTGATTCTCCAGAACTCTGAAACTCATACAACAGCCCACTCCATTCCTCTCCCACCTTGCCTTCACTCACAATAGCGATGACTGCCACCATATTTGCCTCTAACTATCCGTTGCTTCTCATTTCTGTTTTTCTCATATCAGTCTTCTCATTTCTGTTCCTCTTTTAAATATTTTTGTATTATTGTTATTTTCCATGATTCAGTTTTGTGGTATAGGGAATTCCCTCCCACCTCCTTTTCTTCTCTCCACATTTTCCACACACACTATTTTGCCTCATATTATTGCAATACTGCTACTACTCTGCCTACAGTAAAAGTCACAAGTGTAACATTCTGTTATTTAAGTGTACCATGGTATTATAGGTACAGGCAATAGTAGAAATTCTAGTATGGGATTGTCAAGGTTTATTTAATAGTTAGTGTCGTATTCCATGGAGTAGATATACCACAGTTTTTTGTTTATCCACTCCTCTTTCGACAGATCTTTGGGCTGTTTGCATGACTTTGTGTTGTGGAGTGTGCTGCTGTAATAAAGGGATGCAGGTTCCTTTCTGACACAGATTTCACTTCATTTAGATATATTCTCAGGAGTGGGTCAGCTGTGTCATATGACAGGTCAGTTTGCAGTTGTCTGAGCACTCTGCATAGACTTACACAGTGGCTGTATTTGTTTACATTCCCACTATTCCTAAAATGGAAATGCCCTGTCTGAATGTTCTGTCTGAAGACCCCCTCTCCTTTCATTACAATGCTCTCTACAGGAAGTATACCCACTGCGTGGCTTCACCTGTCATCATTATCCACAGATATCCAAATCTATACTTCAAACTGAGATCCAACCCTGGAGCTTCTCTCCCAGGCCTCCCACTATCCAACATACCTATTCCCATCAGCACTTCATGGATTCCCAAGAATGCTACATCCAAAACCAAAGTTCTTATCTTATCCAGTAACACAGCTGCTCCTCTTTCTCCTGTGTTCTCTACAATAATGAACTGCACCATTTCCTAACTAGTTGCCAAAAATGGCAGTCTTGAGACATCTCTTATCCTTCCATTCTTTTATCAACACCCATTCAAGTCAACTAAAGGCAGTATCACTTAATGTATACAAGATTCCAATCCATTTGTAGCCTACCACTTCCTTCTGGTCATCATTAACTTCTTGAAAAACTGCAAAAAAAAAATCCCAAATGTTCACTTTCTCCATAGTTCCCTGCTTTCATTCAAGGTAATGTCCACACTACAGTCACCGCACAGTTTACATCATGAACATTTCTCATGTCACTTCTCCAATTAAAGCTCTGCAGGGCTCCCAATTGTTTTGCTTAAAGTCTAAAGGATTTAGAAATATATAAAAGCCCTTTGTAACCAAACTCGATTAATTCAGTTTTATCTTCTCAAATCTCCCAATCCCCTGCTCAACCAAAAACAAACAGAAAAACTTAAAGAGAAAGAAAATAATACTTCCATGAAGCTAAATTAGAATGGACAACACAATGTATGCCATAAGTCTCTAGATAATTTATTCCCAGCAAATGTATCTAATCTCAAGTGATAACATTATAAGCATCAATTAATAGAAATTAAACATGTACATACATATACATGCACACCTTTTACTAATATTTTTATTTATTTAAACACATAAAAATAGGCAAGTTGTAATTTGAGCATATTCTTTTTCTGTAAAACTGAAATGCCTGACATTCCTTCATAGAATACACCAAATAAATTTGAATCAGGATAGCTTAATGTCCCCTCCACCCAGTAAGGGGTGAATCTTCCCTGTTTCATTGCTTTGGATATACTTGAGCTGTATTCAGAAATAACTGTCAAAAATGACCCTTACATGTTTGACTTGCACAAGTGACTCAACAGTGATGGTCACAGTGTGCACGTTTTGAGAGAAGAGTAGCTTTCGTCATCCTCCCGTTTCTTCCTACACTTCATTTGTTGCTTATTATACTAACTGAAGTCACTTTTTTAATAGAATCCATACTCTTCCATAATTCTTAGCTTCCTAAAAAAGTCACTGTCAAGTTTTGCATTATTACTTATAAACCCAACTCTGAATCTTTAAGTGATACCAAAACAAACCAAAAAAAAAAAAAAAGTTCTCTTGCAAGTGTATCAAACCATCTTTTTGCCATTGCCCCCAAATCTAGTCTTAAATCCTGAAGCAACATAGCACCCTTGACTTTGCTGTATGAAAATCCTTGATCCCAAAGGGTTTCCTTCTCACAACTCAGCACCTCCCTCTCTCCTCTCATTAGCTCTGCCTGTCCCCCTCGCAGGGCAGTGTCCCTCGCAGTCAGAGACATTCTTATCCAAGCAGTCCGAGTTACAACATTCCAGGGAGGAGAAGTGAGGTTGTTGATCTTATCTCTCATGTCATGAATTACTTCATTGACAATTCCTTGGAACAGTTTCCTCCTTTTCCTACAGGGTTTTACACATTCATGGATTCCAAAGGTATTGATGAGATAACTTTCAGTGAGTCAGGCACTGAGCTAGACACATGGGACAGATTCAAGAACAAAGAAGAGAACTCTGCTCCCCAGAGAAATGAGACATGCTCCCTATGTAAGCACAAAAATTACATATAGAGTGTGGCAGGCCACCACTGAAATCAAAAAATAGCATTGGTCAGAGTAAAGGGGTTCTGAGAAAAACGTGTGATAGTTTGCCTAGGGGACCTGTAATGCCTCTTCAAATTCTTTCCCCTATAAAAGTTTCCAGGATTCAACTTAAGTGCAACAATCTCCAAAATTCTTCCCTGCTCCCTGAGCCTGTGGTAGTGAGCCTCCTGTTTGCTTCCAGAACTCAACTTATCTTATTGTATTTAGTTATTCAGATATCTGACTGTGTCTCCAAAAAATATAACTTGAAAGCAATTGTGTTACTTACATACACCATTGATGTATAAGGTGTGATTTCAATAAATATGGAATGAACAGTTCTAGGTAAAAACAGAGTGGACACTATGTTTTTCCTCTGACAATAAGGAAAGCACTACAGTGAGATTCAGAAACCAATTTGGAAAAAAGTTTTGAAAATATCAACATTATCTTTGAACTCAGCAATTCCACTCCCCATATCTGCCCAAGGAAAATGAAAGCACATGCCTATGCAAAAATTTGTAAGCAAATATTTGTATGAGCAATTTCCAAAATAGCCCCAAAGAGGAAACAACTTAACTGTCCATCAGATGATTAAGAGTGTGACGTATTCATACCACTGAATTTTATTTAATATTAAAAAGGATTAAAGTACCCACATATGCTAAAAGCACGTGAAAACGTTGCACCAGTGAAAACCAGATGCTACGAATTACTGGAAAAGCAGAAAAGTACTTTCCTGGTGTTGGAAATGGGGAATAACTGTAAATAGGCATTCAGTAAGATAAAATGACCTAAAACACTCAGGAAATGTATTAAAAACCACTGAAAATTTGCATTTGAATACAGTACATTTTTTTAAAGATTTTACTTATGTTTATTGAAAACTCAGATACATAGAGAGGAGGAGAAACAGAGAGGAAGATCCTCCATCCGCTGATTCAAACCCCAAGTAGCCGCAATGGCCAGAGCTGAACCAATCCAAAGCCAGGATCCAGGCGCTTCTTCTGGGTCTCCCATGCAGGTACAGGATGCTAAGGCTTTGGGCCATCTTCAACCGCTTTTCCAGGCCACAAGCTGGGAGCTGAATGGGAAGTGGAGTGGCAGGGACACACACTGGCACCCAAGTGGAATCCTGGTACATGCAAGATGAGGGCTTTAGCAACTAGGCTGACACACTGGGCCCTGAATAAAGTAAATTTCATGATCCATGGATATGCCTCAATTCAGTCATCTTTTTAAATATTATTTATTTGAAAGAGCTACATAGAGAGGGAGACACCAAGAGAGCTGCTCTCTCCACTGATTCATTCCCCGGAAACCTGTAATGTCCAGTGCTGAACAAGGCTGAAATCAATGTCTCCCTCATGGGTGTGAGGCCCAACACTAGGCCATCCCCAGGTTCCTCCTAGGTCACCAGCAGGGAGCTGGATTGGAAGTGGAAGTAAGGCAGCTGGAACCAAACCAGAACCCAAGTGGGATGTAGGCATTGCAGAAAGCAGCTTTATCCACCATGCCACAAGGTCAAACCCCAGTGAAACCAATTTCCAAAACACAAAATGCAGATAAAATTTGAAGATCAGAAATTGTGAATGAAAACTCTTCTTACACAATCAGGAATATCTAGAAAAAGGTGAAATATGAGGCCTCTTTATTATTACACAATTTATCAAAGTTTAGACATGCGGTTGTAATTTTATTGCTAATCTTCAGTGGCTCAAGTTTAATTCTGACTTCAAGCCTGGGTTACAGAGATTTTACAGAGATAAATATTTAATAAAAACTTTGCCAGACTGCATTTTTTTTTAATTTAACTAACTAGGACAGATTTTAATATTTAAACAGAAAAGCAAAGGAGGCTTTTAAAGCAAAGAAAATGCTCCATTTTCACATTGATGGTACAGGTCCTTACGCATCTGACCACAGCTTTAGATTGTAGATCAGTCAGTGAACCCTCGGTAAACTCTGTTGACAGCGTCACAAAGGGTCACCACTCAGTGGCAGTAAATGTGTGTCCCTCGTGGAGATGCTGACAACGAGAGAGGGTGTGTAAGTGTCGGGTCGGGAATAAAAAGGAAATCTCTACACCTTCCAATCAGTGCTGCTAAGAACTCAAGGTTGTTCTATACAACAAAGCCTTTTTAAAGTATTGGAAATAAGGTATCAGGTATTAATATGTACATGCAAAAACAAATAATGATCAAGTTTAACTTTTCGACATCACACATACTGTGCAAAATAAACAAAACGAAGCAGCTGGAGAGATCAGAAGGATGGGCGAAAGCTAAGACATCATGTATACTGCTTAAATTAGGCCAAAGAAGGCAAATTAGAAAAAAATAAGAGTAATAATGGAATTGATATATATGTCATGGTTAAAAATAAAAGTGTACAGTTAGCTCTTTTTTGGTGTAGCTGTACTTCATTAATCCTAAGAAATGTGATTTTATTAACCTCTGATAATTCTGAGATCAAAAGTACCTTAGAATTTTTGCATTGTCATATTTTCATTGCAGTATTTTCTTCCTCAAACTTGGTAAGTTATATATTATGGGCCTTAAAATACATAGTATCCTTCATGTGCTGAAAATAATTTTTTTTAGGTTTTATAAATTTTTATTGGAAAACCAGACCAGATTTATGGAGCGAGGAGATTCAGAGAATTTTTTCATTTGCTGGTTCACTGCCCATATGGCCCCACTGATAGAGCTCAGCTGATTCGAAGCCAGGAGCTAAGAGCTTCCTCTGGTTCTGCCATGTGGGTGCAGAGCCCTTTTTGGGCCACCCTCCACTGCTTTCCCAGGCCCCAAACAGGGACCTGGAAGGGAAGTGGAGCAGCCAGAACACGAACCACGGCACATATGGGACCCTAGCACTTGCAAGGTGAGACATTGAGCCATGGCACAGGGCCAGAAAAAGTAGTTTTAAAAAACAAAAAACTTTTTTTTTGGTAAAATTCTGTTGTGTTTACAAATTCATATACATTTAAAATTTCTGAAATTACCTTCAATGAATTTAAGTGAAGCGATACAATGAATTTCATAATCAGGAGTAGCTCAAAAACTCTCCAAGTCTTCAAACAATTCTGTGGTTTTCTCAGTTTTTTAAAAAATATTTATTTAGTTTTATTGGAAAGGCAGATTTATAGACAAACGGAGAGACAGAAAGATCTCCCATCCGCTGTTTAGTTCCCAAGTGGCCACAACAGCCAAAGCTGAGCTGATTCAAAGCCAGGAACTTCTTCCGGGTCTCCCATGAGACTGCAGAGTCCCAAGGCTGTGGGCCATCCTCTGCTGCTTTTCCACGCCATAAGCAAGGAGGTGGATGCAAAATGGAGCAGCCTGGGCAAGAACTGGCACCCGTAGGTGATCTTGAAACTTGCAAGGGACTGGTTAGGCAATTGAGCCACCATGCAGGGCTGAGTTTTCCCAGTTCAGAACACCAGCACTTGGGAGACCAAGTCTAAAACCTAGGCAGAGGAGCTCCTTCTCATGCTACCTTGAAGAGTTGGCACTGAACGCCCACAGTACACACAGGCTCCCAACCACGGGAGAAATCTGTAATGTGTTCTCTAAAATACAGGCTGGAAGTTAAACGAAGATTAAAGGAAAGAACTATCGTTAATTCTACAGAAAAGCGATCATTCTCATGCATTGCTGGTCATTATGCAAAAAAAAAAAGAACCCAATGAATGGAAACTAAGTGGTAACTAGCAAAAACGCATCTGCCGTGTAGCCCAGAAATCTCAAAGTCTGGATATGCCAAGTCTATCTTACAGAATGTATGTACTGTAGCATATTTGTATTTACATAAGACTGTGACGAACGCAGGTGAATAAATAATAGGATCCCCACCTAATGAATTAAGAAAATTGATGAACATGCAAATACTCTGCAGAACACAGTAATAGTAAGGTAAAGTATAATAAATATAAACTACTCCAACTCCGTTAAGTGGGATGTGACTCACAGAATTCTTGCCTGCAACACTAGAAGGAAGCCATGTGGAGGCAGACATTCGGTGGATGGTCAGGACACCAAGGCAGACAGCTGATGGAGGGCCTGGGTCTCAGCCCCGGCTCGGCTTTCAGCTGATGCACACCCCAAGATGCTGTGGATGGTGGCTCACACACCCAAGTTCTGCCATTTAAGCAAGACACCTAGATCAAGCTCCTCCTCCTGACTTTGACCCAGTTCAACCTTGCAACTGCAAGCATTTGGGAAATGAGCCCACAGATGGAAGCTCTCTCTGTGACTCTGCTTGTACCTTTCAAGTACAATAAAATGCAACCAATTTTCAAAAATAAAACAACAGAAACATTAATTGAAAATATCAAAGAAGGGATGGTTGAGGGTAGAGGACTGGGATAAAAGCAAGACATGTCAGTTGTAACATGCTACAGTTCTGAATTTGTAATGGGCCAAGTGATGGATGCTTAACAAACAAACAAACAAATCAAGCAGAAGTTTACCCAATTGAAAATGAATAGAAACAAATGAATTATGTCATGGTAGACATGGCGACATAACCTCCACACAAACAACACCCCTGGACATCTCACAGTGCAGAACTTCAACTGTTCATGATAAGAGGAATATATCTAAGCACTTCTAATAGCGACACCGATACAATCATTATAGGCAGTTTTGGTAGGATTTTTTGTTTGTTTTTTCTTCTCCCTGCAAAACTGTAGAGAATCAATACCTTCTCTCCTCCCCACTCATCAGAGCCCACAGCACCACTCTGTTCAAATAAGCAGCTCATCTCCATCTCCCTCCCAGATAGCACCCGGGCCATGTCCATCGTGCCAGTGGGCCTGAGAGTCAATAGCCACACCTACTAGCCTCTACTGGCCTCAGCTGTAACTCACATGGCACAGCCTGTAAGAAATAAATGTTTTCATTGGGTTTTGGTAATTTTCTTCCAGGTATAAGAAGACTTTACAGTTATTGAGTGCTAAGCATGTATCAATGATGAGCTTTTTACACTGTCTTTTGAGGAATTTAATCCCACTACAAGTTCTGCAACCCATGAAATTGGGACATTTTGAACATAGAACACTATATTAGACTGGTGTAATAAAACAGAAAAATTATCTGACATTACTAAAAGTAACAGAACTTAGGCTAAGACTAAAGATCAGTTTCATAATACTAACACGAAACTGAAGAACTTCTTCACAGCTGAAATTGGCTGAATACAGAAGAGAACAGAATCTGAAATCAACACATGACACAGATGGAAGAATACTGGATTTAGAAGCAAGGATCTGTGTGAATATAACAGAGGACTTCATCTCCCTGGAAAATCAGATACAGCAATCTTCTCAAGGATACACAGAATCAACAGGATGCATCAAATACTGCAAATTGATAAAACTGTATACATTGGAGATGGCACTGCTCTTAACTCTAGGGAATGTGGAAAATGCATGAGAAGAACCCAAGGTCAAAGACTGACCCAGAAAGCAAACAGCAATGTAGAGCAAGCTGTTGGACTCAGCCCATTGTCAGCTGAGCCTTCTGCACAGCATTGTCTGTGTCTTGGGTCTCCCTCGCCATCTTTGCCTCACATCCATGTTTGAAAACTGAAACAACATGTCTTAAACTCCTTGGAGGATGATAATGCAAGTGAGCTTACTAAACTCTTCATATTTTATTTAGGTTATCTTTTCATTAAGATGATGTTGCATTTGGATTTATCTAATATTACCCTACAAATATAATTAAGTTTTGATCTGCAGAGATGTTCTTCTCACCAATGCCTAGAAATAGATACTCTCCTCAGAAAACATTTGGCGAATCTATTTGGCTAATAAGCACCAACGCTTAATTTCCTGCACAGCCCAGAGATTCTTGGCACGAGTTCCAGAAATGCACTGACTGTGCTGCTGCCACCAGTATGATGATGCTGACGACGCGGGAGACTCCCACAAGATGGGGCACAGCAGCTCCTTGCTGCATATGCTGCTGGTGACCCAGCCAGATCCCCTGGTCCTGACCTCCCACCATGGCACCTGGCCGCATTCCCACAGCGGGCACCTGCAACCCTGTGTGGGAAGGCTTCTCCAGCTTCCCTACCCCACTCCCCCATCTGTGCAGAAGCTTGCAGGAACCACTGCCCCCAGGACACGCTTTCAACTCATGACTGCCAGGACCTAGTGTAGAAATCCCACAGCCCTTTGTCCCTTGGTAGGATTTTTTACAAGCTCTCAGATTTCCTCAACACAATTAAGCTACTGTTGTGCACAGTGATCATTTGCTTGCTACAATGAGCTTTATCAGCTTACATTCCACCCACAATAACTTTCCCTTTCCAATTATCATACAGTCAGTCCTCCATATTGATGAATTTCACATCCATGGATTCAACAAATCATGGACTGAAAATTGTCATTACCCAGCTTGGATTTTTTTCTTATCCTTATTCCCTACACAGTATATCCAGCAACTGTTTTCATTGTTTTTACATTGTATTAAGTCATCTAAAAAATGCTTAGAAGTATCCATGAGGACATATGAAGATTATATATCACTATTACAACTATTTTATATAATGGGCTAAAAAGTCTTGGAATCATGTCAACATTTGCACCCAAATCCTCTTCTCAGGCTCTCCAAGCAAACGTAAACCAAGAAGCCATTGTCACTGCTCTCACAGGAAGTGCTTCTACCCTTAGGAACCAAGGACACCCTAACTGCTCAACTCCATAATGCTTATTGCTCACAAGAGTCACCCAAGGACATGATGATGTCAGCAGGACATGAGGGTCGAGTGCTGATAAGAACAGGACTCTGATTCTGTGACTCGCCGGTCAGCTCTCCTGACTAGCCATCCTGACCTTTTTCCACTGTTTCCCTGCCATCTTATTTCAAGTGAAATGAAGTCACCATTATATATTCAGTTTCACATACACAGGCTGTTATTACCTTCAGACACACCACTTTCAAAAACAAGTAAGATGGAAACTTGCGAGTTAAAAGACTTGTGTGTAGAGTTCTCAAAATTTAAAATCTTTGGCACAGCTCACATATCTTTGGACACTTATCATGATATGCACCTGTTCAACTTCATCTCTCATCTGTTTTTAGAAACCTTAAAACCTTGAGATACCATCATTTTACACACAGATACCGGCATCTTTAACCACATAGTCAAAAATAAAGAAGGGTCAGACATTCAGAATAGTGGTTAAAACTTCACTTAGGAAGTCCATATGATTCATTGGAACTTCCTGATTCATGTTTCAGCTCTGCTCCAATTCCAGATTCCTGTTAATGGGCACCAGGTGATGCCACAGCTGATGGCACAAGCATTTTCATCCAAGTGGGAGACTCAGGTTGAATTCCAAGCCCCTGACTTCAGCCTGTGAAGCAGCAAACGGAAAATGTGTGTGTGTGTCTGCTTGTATGTATGTGTTTTTGTCTCTATGCCTTTCAAGTGTATATAATATCCATATACATATATAAGGATATATATATAGAGAGAGAGAGAGCAGTCAATAGGAAGGAAAAACTTTAAGGTAATTGGAAGAAATTTGGCTAAACTTCACTATTGCTGATATGTTCAATAGAATGAATCAACTCCCTAGTTAAAACAACAAAGGAAGAACAAACAAACATCACCGAAAAACATTCAAAATATTATGCATTCTTTTCAATACTGCAGGTGCAGGACTAACAGAAAGTAAGACTATCTTTAACAAATCACCATCAGTCAGTGTAACAGCTAATCTACCCGTCACACGATGTATATTAAAGCTTCAAGTACATCAGAAATTTCCCTGGATTTTGTGAATGCTCTCTAGATACCACTCGATAAAAAACAAAAAGAAAATATGATTCATAATTGAAGAAAGAGACATTTCTCCAAAGATATACAAATGACCAAAAAGCACACGTGAAAGACACTCAAGGCCACTTGTCATTGGGAAAACGCAAACCAAAACACCAGGATGCACCACCTCACACCCAGCATAGCCACTGTCAAGAAAAGAAAGCAGAAAACACACGCTGATAGAACACGGACAAGCTGTAATCCCAGTGCCCAAAGCTATGGAAGCCATTGTGGTCGTTCCTGTAAACATTAGAAAGAGAATTACTGCATGATTCAGAATTCTAACTCTGGGTATATACTCAAGAGAATTGAAAGCAAGGTCTCAGAGAGACATGTGTATGGCTATGTTCATAATAATTTTATTCTCAATCACAGTGGAACAACCAAAGCATCTTGACTGATATAGATAACCAAATGTTGTATATACAGAGACAGTGGAATATTATTTAACCTTATACAGCAAGGAAACTTTAGCTCCTGTTACAAGGCTTTGAAGACGTTATATTAACTGAAATACACAAGGTGCAAAAGAACAAATCCTTCATGTTCCATTAATATAAGGAAACTGAAGTAAATTCATGGAGACAGAAAATAGAAGAGTTGTTGCCAGGCAGTAGGGGAAAAGTCAGGGCAGTTAATATTTACAGGTCCAGAGTCTCTGCTTTGCAAGCTGAAATTAACCTCATGTAGTACAGACAGTGGCACGGGTGTGCAAATTCCCTCCATGCCACTCAGCCGCAACCCATGAGTAATCAACATGGTAGACTTTATAGAGCGTGTGTTGCATCACAAATTTTGAAAGTTTTAAGCTACTAATCTGAAATTATTATTCATCAGTACAGAATGAAAATGTATTTGCCATAGCAAGTTCTCTAAGAGCCCAAGCAAGAAACAGCAGACAGTGATGCACAGTGAATGAGCGCCAGGCAAGAGCCATCCATCTATACTGTTCAACACAGAAAAGGCAACAGATGCCACGGAGGGTCAAGTGACTGCAGCATCAGGATAGAATCTGCTAGAGTCTGAACTGAGGAATACAAGCACTACAACATGCCATTTCCTGTGTCATTTTAGAAGACATTGCTTCAAACACTTTTCTCCTCAATTTTCACTCCTTAAAAAAATAGTAAGCCACGGCTTCTGCCTGCAGTGTTCTTGAGACATACCCTGTGAAAGATCAGACATAGCAGAAGGATGCAGATCCATCTATCAGCTAGCCTGCCTGTAGAAGCAGGTGATACTGGCCTCTCAAAAACTTACTCAGGAGAGATAATAGACAGGAGATTTTAAAAAGTGTAAAAAAATCTTCAAATGTCATTAAAAAATGAAAAATGCAGCTCATCCTGTAAACAACTTCTCATCCTATTGCTTGGGAAATATCTGCCCAGCCTCTCCACTAACTCACACATTAGCTCTTCCTGCAGCCTAGGATTGAAAGACAACCGCTGTCTCGTAGTTCTGCTTGTGTATTATGAATGATAATCACTCTTTACAGAGTCAGAAGGTGTACTCTCAACCTATCCAGCTAGTGTAGGCTATAGCTGGCCAAAGAAACCCTTCCTGGTGTCTGAAGCTCCTTTGCACAATCCTTCTGCTTTTAAAATCACAATGGCTATTCAAGCAGAGTGCTTCTAAAGCATCCATATAATTATTTTTCTTTGTATGCATTCTTTGCTCTTTTATTTCACTTTCAGCTACAAATGGTCTTGTCAAAGTAACTCTAGACTGCTTTTAGCTCATGTTTATGCATAAAGATGCATAGGCAAAAGGTTAGATAAAGGACCCAGAAATGGACACTCCATAAGAAAGCACAGGAGTGGACTCTAGATACCATTTGTCCCTTTACACCATATGTGCAAAATCTACTTCCCTGCCTTCTTGTTTAAAAACACGTGTTTTTAAAATAGTCTCATTTTATTTCTAACTAACAGAAAGAAAACTGGTTAGAAGCCTGTACCTGAAAATACTTACCATGGTCACACCCATAATGGTACAATTAAGTGCAACTTCAGCTTATTTCTTTCTGTTTGCCTCCTAGCTATCCTTTGAAAATATTGCAACTTGTATTATATAACATTTTCTATAGTGAGTGCGTATTGCTATTTAATCTTTTAAAGGTTATTTGAGATAATTCAAATTTTCAAGAGGCAAAAATATAATAGGGGATAGAGAATATTGTTTTCGTAAAATACATAATATGTTCTCTTTATTTTAAAAAGCAAGTTTATTCAAAAACAATGGAAACAAAATAATAATAAAAGATAAAGATAGAGCCAACATTTGGCATTTTAGTAGGAGGCTACTTGAAGTGAGCACACCCAGTGCTGGATGCCTGGGTTCATATCAAAGCTCCACTTGCGACTAGCTTCCCACTGCCAGGCAATCTTGGAGGAGCAGGTGACGGCTCCTGTAGCTGTGTCCCAGCCAAGCCGTGCCAGCGCTTGATGGAGTCCTGGCTCTTGTAGTCATTTGAGGAAGGAAACCAGAACATGAAAGACCTTCCTCTTTCTGTTTTTCTCTGTGTGTCTGCCTCTCACAATAAATGAAAGTAAAGACTTTTAAAAGCCTTTTAGGGATGCATATTGCAACACAGTAGCTTACACCTCTGCTTGAGACACCCAAATTCCAAATTGGAATGCCAGCTGCAGTCCCAGCTGGATCATTTCTGATCATTTCTGATCCAGCTCTCTTCAAAAAGAGCCTGGGAAACAGCAATATCAAGTAAGTGGGTCATTACCACTCATCTGGAAGAACAGGATGAAGTTTTTAGGCTCTTGGTTTCAGTCTGGCCTAACCCTGGATGTTATTTTGGGGGAAGAAATAAGTGAATGCAAGATATTTGTGCATGGTTTAGAGATAAACAGAAGCTGTGGAAAACTCAACAAAAGTATTTTTTAGTGCGTAGGAGAGAAAAGGGGGGCCAGGCTGCCATCCTGGTTGTGCATTCTTCTGTGCTCGGGTCACAGAACTTCCTCCTCGTACAACCCATCCTGGGTAACTAATATTGATGTGCTTTTCCAAATCAGCAATGACCAAGTACACCTCAACATCTTGACGGCAAAATAAGCGAAACAGGTGCTTCCTCACCCCTGGGGTTTCACGATTAATTCCAAAAAGATCCCAGAGAATCGAAAGGAAGGCAACATAGACAACCTGAGTAACTATTTCCACATTGTATGGGAGTTAGCAAGCAAAAGTCACCCTTTGGGCAAGTAAGGTGGCACAGTCGGTTAAGCACCACCCACAATGCTGGCATCCCATATGGACTCTGACTTGAGTCCCAGCTCTTTCATCCATGTCCTAGATCTTTGATAATGCACTTGGGAAAGTAATAGAAGACAGAAAACAGTATTTGGGCCTCTACCATCCATGTGTCCCAGCCCAGCTCTGGACTTTGCAGCTATTTGGGGAGTAAACCAATAGATAAAAAAAGTTTCTCTCTGTCTCTCTCTCTCTCCCCCTCTCTTTCCCTCCCCTCCTCTCTATAACTCTGCCTTTTAAAATAAATAAATAAACCTAAAACAAACAAGCTACTCTGTGTACAGATGACTTGAGTGAAAAGCAATAGCAGGAGAACCAGGGTCTTAAAGATGCGTTACAGGATCTACAAAGAAAACTAAGTGTTTAGGCCATTGGCTGGGTCCATAAATAATTGAGTTCAAATAAATCAGATGCCCACAATTCTCATGTTAATAGAACCTGGTCAGGGAATATGTCCGTTCTCTGTAAGGCTTTTATTGCCTTACTTGTATAACTAAATGATGTCAATGCTACTGGTGTCTCCTCAGTAACTGGGATCCAGCGACACAATTTGAATTAGGACAAGCTGTGAGTATGTCCTTTACCTGCATACACTGTGATGAATAAAGGAAAATTTAAAATAGATGTTTTCCAAACTTTGGTAAATTCACTCTTATATTTTTCCAATATTTATGCCAACTGGTGACCACTAATAAAAATGTACAGAAAATGCATATATTCTTCTCTTTTCTTAAGCCTGAAAGTTCTCTACATTTCATAAAATTTTCAATATGGCCATTCCATGAGCAGACAAATTTTGACTTTTGAATAGCACATGCTAAGAAGGATAAATTTTTTCTTCATCTAAAATTGATTACATCTTTACTATAGAAATTCTCACAAGACCTAGTCCAATAAAAAGCCTTCCAAATCTAAAATACGACAGAATCCATATGAAGTGTAAATGCAGAGGAATATAGAAAACATGTGATACAGACACAGTTCATCCACAGTCATGTGAAACCATTCATATGAGCAAGGGAAAAACAACCCCATTTGCACAGCCTGGATTTTCAAAACATGGGAAAGTCTGTGTAACATGTGTTAAAGCAGATATTAATCTACAAACATCATCAGCTTATCTAAAGTTTTTATGAAATAAAGAGCTAGGTAGTTGATCAAGGGGACTCTCTTGAACTGTAGTGACACAAAATGTTACATTATTTTTTAAGACAATTTCTATTCATTTCATATTAAGAAGCAGTATACATTGCCATATATAAGTATGCAAACCAAATGACAACAACTCAAGATGAAATTGTCTAAGTTTTGTTAGAAATTCTCCTTCTCTCCACAATCACATCATCTTCCCAATCTCCCAAGCTCAAATTGCCACTGCTAATGTCTGATCCTGTATTTCATCACTAGCTCAACCTTCTGTCATCCCGTAGTGCATCGCCTTTGTTGCTGCTGGGCTGATACTATCCACATGCCAATCCTGTTGGATCACATTCCAGCTCAAGCACATTCAGCAGCTCTCTACTGTTTGTTGTTGCAAACCCACATTCTTACTACACTAGGTCCAGGTGTCTGCAGAAGACAATCTAGCTATAGGATTAAAGGACCTTACTCATAACCCCAGTGCTGCCAATTCTTCCTCAGAAAACTTGGAACAAGTTATTTAAATCCGCTATGCTTCTGGAAACTCTCAGTGCCTAACACAGTGGGTGTCCATGGCACACAGCTCATGGACATTTTGGTTCCCTGTCACATTAGTTCCCGATTGGAATGCCCACCCCCAATCCTCCATGTCTCACGGCTGCTTATCAATCAATGGAAAAGTAGCAATCGCACTACAGGAATACATGGGACCATGGGGCCATTTTAGCAAACTTCAAGTGCCACCTTTTCTTGTATCTGTTTTGCAAATAGAGTAGGAATTCCTTTACTGAAACATTATTTCCTATAAAAATCAATCCTTTATCAAACCTACTTCTCAAAATTCTCATGGATAAGGTAATTGTTGGTGATTCCCAATCTCATTTTACATATGAAATCAACTGTTTTACTGGAGTGCCTGCTGAATGTCAGACTCCAAGGTGCTGGCCATTCATCGGTGGTTTTGCCCTGCAGAAACCATTACCAGCTATGGAAAACACCACGTCTGACCACAGGGTCAGAAAAGAGGTCAAGTGCGATAACAGGAAAGCGAGAGCCTGCTCAGGGAGCAAACAGAGTTGGCCAAATTCAGGTCCATTCTGCCCAGAAGAAAAGCTATTTAAACAAAAATTGACTCAGGAGCAATGGGTCTGATGGAAGTGGGTGGGAAACGACTTCATGACATGGGGCCAAAGACAGTTTCTGAGCAGATTAAGAGCTTACACAAGACAGAGGGAAAGCCAGCCCATGTGGTAATGATTTAAAACAATCTACAACAGTGACACTCAGATTGGGGTGGCAAATGTGTGGTAAGTTAAACAGGTAATGGCTAAGGAGACACCCATGACCAGGAAATGAAACTGAACTTTATCTCAAGGGCAAATAGAAATAAAGAGAGAGAAAGAGAGAGAGAGCGGTGGGAGATTTTAAAACCAGATTTTAAAACAGCCTGGATTTGGAGGTCTGTTAAAATTACACATGGCTTTGTAAAACTTGGCGTGCAATCTTCTGTGCTCAGTTGCATTCTAAGCACAGAAAATGTGGAGTGAAAAATAGCACATAAGTCTCTGGTCCTGCCCTTCCTCCGGGGAGTCTGGGGAACACAGCTTGGAGCAGCAGTATGTGGTGCAAGAAGGAGGCATCCCAAGCAGAGATAACAAAATCTAACTCAGGAGAAAGGAAAGGATGCTGGGGCTCCTGAGGCAGTGCCAGCGATCAGCAAATGGATCCACTGGAGCTGCGTTATAATTTCCCTGGAGGATTAGCCTGGCAATCATCTCCACAGTTGCTTTTTCAGAGCCCTATTGAAGGTAGAAAATAGGACGGTCTTCACTGTGTCATTTAGCCTGGTCCCCAGATGGAATCAGTCGGCAGGCTGCAGTAACCATAGGTTTGCAGTCAAAGGGATTCTGAATGTGAGAATGTTTTCTTCCACTTACAACTTGTGCATGTTGAGGCAATTTGCGCAAAGTCTCTGAGTCTCAATATGCCCAACTTTCATGCTCTTAGAATTCTGCCAGGGAGTGAAAGGAGCACAGAGGAGGGGAGTCTCCAGCATGCCATGGCACCTGGCTAATGTGTGCTGGGCGGTGACTTGGGGTGCAGTGCTGCTGACTCTGTGACTTCCCAGCACCACGCTCCTTTCAAAGGCACCGATGAGGAAGCTTGCTATTTCCACAAGCAAAGAATATGGAAGGCAGAACAAAAGTCTACCCATTAAGACTCTGCCTTAGGATCAGCTTTTCTGGATACGAATTTAAGGAACCAAAAGTAAATAAATGTTGTGAACTTACAGTGTGGTTTGGTCCTTATTTTCCAGGTGTTGGTTACAGGGATAGCAGGAATATGACTGATAATTATTCATTGAAGACTTTCCCCACAAAGGAAAGATGTCAAGGTAATTGTCCACACGCATTTGTACATGTGCATATCCATGTGGCAGAGAGAACTCTCTGAGAAGGTCTTTCTGTTAGACCGTTAATTTAATTCTGTATCTCCCAGGGCAGATAGCAGCAAGCTTCTTCTCCATTCATTGCTAACAATCCAGCTCTATGCAAAAACATGTCTGCAATCTGAAAACTGATTTCTGTGCTTGTCAACGATGCTGCTCTCTGGAGAAGCACACAGTCCATAACACAAAAAAATAGTGAAACGCCTAACACTTACAGGTAACTCCCATCTCCTCTATGCGACGTAAACACCAAATGAGCTGACGAAAACCAATGAGCCAAATCTGCAAGCATATAGCCTTCAGAGGGATGTGGGTTCCGGGAAGACTGGGGACAACATGCGGAACCTATTTGTGGAATGACTTGATTGAGAAAATGAAGGCCCACTGGTAGCTGTGCCTTCTTATTCCCCACAGAGGCTCAATGCTCCATCGGCACCCAATCTATCCAACAGCCTCTGGGAACCCCCCAAGGGCTGCTAACAGGTAAATCTGTAAGCCCTCTCATTTTCTAAAAGCTATAAATGATTATCATGTGTTGCAACTCCCCAGCTCCAGGGGCCTACAATAATTGAAAACAGGGAGACACTGATATTAAACTTAATTCTTCCTTTAGAAAGCAACTATGCATAGGGAGGAGGGGAATTCTTTTACAATAGAAGTCAGGCCCATAGGATTCCCTGTGCCCAACTGCCTTAATTTTGATCCAACTATTCTGTGCTACACAAGATGAAGAGAAGAAAGACAAGAGAAACACGGTGATGAACAGCTCCACACCCTGCAAGGTTACACGACCAAGGAAGTTGTCAAACTCATCAAACGCTTGAAGAAATGTATTTCAGCCAACGCAACAATTTAACTGGATTTGCCTGGGGGGTGAAAACTGAGCCAATAAATTTATGAACTGTAAACAGAGAAGCAAGAAAGGGTACTTATTCTAGCACACTTGACATGGATTTGGATTCAGTTGAACCAAATCTTCAAAGTTATCTAGAGGCAAGTATACATCATATTATTTTTGATCAGTAACCAAGGAACCTAAGTTTATCAACTGAAACCTTTTGTCACAAATAATACGAGGCATTTACTTCATACTTACAAAGTTCTACAGTTCTGTTGCCTAAGTGGAGGGCAGGCACACATCGTAAGAAAAACAGTGTCACAAAGAATGAAATAATTTTTCTAGTATGAAAAATTCCCAGATGTTTTTCACTAATTAAATAAAGGATATTCATTATTCATCTTTCCTACGCCACAAAGAGGTTCAGGCTGCCTTGGGTTTAGCAATGCAGCCCACTGGAACAATGCAGAGAACTCCTACTTGGAAAGCATACATTTTTTCAATATTCAATGACAGCATCACTTTCAGAATGTTTTCCACCACTCAAGATCAGCAAATCTTCTCATTTCCAACCTTATTTCCTGCCTTTTTCAGAGGCAAACTAACCTACATAGCAAACCACAATAGTATACTGCCTGTTACAGGATAGTCAGGCAACGTCTTCACCACGCTCTCCAATGCCACCACATAACAGGAGACAGCGGTCAGCAACACCAAACAGGAGCCGGGGGGAGGTGACTCTGTATCAACGCTCACAATGACCGAGAAGGAGACAGCGAAGGACGAGAAACGGGAAGAGCTTCTCTGACTCCAGTTAGTCTCAACCCTTAGTAATTCCTGAAGCTGGGTCCCACTTTAACAGACTGACAGTTCACGCGAAGTGGTCTCCAGGAAAAGCCTGAAGCAACTAGAACCCCTCTTGAAATATTCATATTTGTATGACCTGAAAGCTTCCTTTAGCTTTCGGGGTAGACATTTGAACACACACACACTCACACACACTCTCACATACTCACACATTCGCTCTCATACACACACACGCATGTTCACACACACTCACACAATCTCACACACATACAACCTTACCCTCACACTCATGCACACTTCTCCCAGTGGGACAATTTTCTCCTTTGTACAATCTGTAGTCTCATATCACCATGGAACAGGAGACAACAGTCAGCCCCTGCATATCTACCGAATCAGACGGTTCCTCTAGTTCAGCATTTTCTCTGTTTCAAATTCCAGAGAGCAAAATTCACTTTCCTGTAGGGATCACGTGATGGCTGGTCTTTCAGGAACCTTTGCCAATGAGGCTGACAGCAGGAGTGAGGACGCGGACTCACCATTTGGTTGCTGTACCAGTACAGCGATGTCCCCTTCAGCACCACCCAGAACTTTTTCCATTTATTGCTTAAGAAAGTTCCCTTTTCCTTTTTCTTGTAGAGCCACCCCTGGCAGTCAGCATGGCCCAGATCTCTGCATGATATCCTCCTCCGACTCATCGTGAAAAACCCTGCAGCAAATCCATGAAGAGGGAGAGAAAAAAAGAGTGTGACTCTGGTCCCTGTGACACAAAGATAACTTTTTATTATTTAGCTGCTCCTGGGGGTGAAAGTTTTCACCAAGATCTATGCAAAGTAAATGCAAAAAAAAAAAAGTCACATAGCTTTCATCTGCCGCCTAGAAGGTGTACGTTACCACCAAAGAAACACTGAGACGGCTATTTTAAGTGTTCATCTGAGATTATTCCCCAAGAGTAAGTCGAAAAAAAAATTAAATTATGAGGCTCACAGGCAGCTTATTGCAGCCACAGATCGCCTTTGCAAGATACTAGCAGTAGTTATGCAATAGACATTGAGGGGTTAATGCCCACCTAAACACACAGCTACTTCCCCACTCAATGCCAGCGTTCCCAGGTTCTACTGACACACCACTAAGGACGAAGGCAAATGAGCAGCATGCCGCCGTTTCTTAAAATCAGTCCAAAAATAACTGAAAATTAAATCTGTCGTCCGCCTCCTGATATTAGTGTTCAGAGACAAAAATGCGATCCCCCAGAAAGCAGCTACACTCCGGCACACAGAAACGGGATAATGAAACAAAAGAGCTCTAATTACCTTGAGTTTTCTTCCTCGGCTTCTGACGCAAGGGAACCTGCTGCAAATGCAGAAAGGAAAGAAAAGAGGAAATTTCTGATTGTGTTGTAACATTTGTAAAGAGAGAAGGAGGGAGGAGGCGGCAGTGTTTAAGAGCAGGCTGGAATCTTAAAAAAAAAAAACTCTCCAAGCAGAGCCAAAGGAGTGCTGCTAGGGGAGGCACAAAATGTGCTAATTAGAATCAGCATGCATGGAGCTGAACCCTAAAACAAGGTAGCAACATTCATCACTAATGTTTCCTGTTTCCACCCACAGCGCTCACACCAGTAGTTCAGTTATGATGGTACAGCATTCACTCAAGTTTTTAGAAGTCATAAACTATATCCCCTTTTACATCTCTGTGAAAAGAAAAAATACCCTGCTTCTTTTCGTGCAATTTCTAAGTAACAATGATGATTTAAATGCAGCTGGAAGATAATTGCCACAATCTCAAACTATATTAGGTTGACTTCTCGACTATTAAGCTCAAGGTCCTGCTGCTTTAAAACCACATGCACTGAACACCAGCCCCCTCCGAAAAGTTTCTGATTTCTCTTGCTCGGATCTCAGTCCCCACTAAAACCTCCTTAGCAAGAAAGTCTCATTTACAGCCAGACTCAAAGGTCTTATTCAGTCTGTATTTCTTGACTGTTGAATGGAAGATAAATTCATGACCAACAACTATTCTGCATGAGTACTGCAAATGTTCCAATCAGGCAAGTGACAACATGCATAAAATGCACATTTTTTTTTTCATTATACTTCATCAAACTCATGTAAAATCAGACTGGAAAACCAAAAAAAAAAAAAAAAGATGCTCTCAAAGGGTTCTCTTGTGTCTCTGTCTGCATGACATATGACATTTTAAATGTTAGTTGACTGCATCTGGGTGATATTCCACATTTCAAACTGTTCCTGTAACAGTTATTGCGTGTCCTATTGTGTGTTTTAGGATAGTATGTGACATGTGCATAGTAAATGCAGAATAAGGTTTTAAAATCCAGAGGCCTAGAATTAATTCACAGCTGTGATGATGACCAGCTGCGTTACCCAAAGAAAAGTCACTTTCTGAACCCAACTTATTGCCTGTAAAATCAAAACATGTTCACATAACTATTATACATATAAAATTATTATACATATAAAAGCATTATCCCTAGGAAAACTAACCACCTGTGAATAAAACAGGACACAGCAAAGGTAAGATCTGTCCAAGACTTACTCAAAGGTGGATGTGTGACAATCACAACATGCTGCTCGAATGAAAGCATGTTATCAGGGAAGGAACGCAGCCACAGTGCCCTTCTTTGACTAACCTTCCTACCATTCCCCCAAATGACTGGCTAGAATCCTTTGTGATATGCCAATTAGAGCAGCAAACCTAATTAGTACTTATTAAAAAAACCATTTTGCCCAAATGCATATTTCATTTGGACAGAGAAAGCTTAGCTGTGAGCCAGGCCTGCAGGCAAAGCGGAGGATGTGTGAATTCGGAGGGATATCAGACTACAAACTCCGGGGAGCTTGAGTCATCAGAAAACCCACAGACATGTTAAGAACCCAGGGGACTGAGAAGAAAAACAGAAGTTAGGCAGTCACTGTGAGAGCTCTCCATGTCAGATGAGCAATGTGAAATGACAGGAGTTCAGACAAGGAAGAGGAATGCCAGAGTACAGCTGAAGACCCACAGGGTGAGGAGAGAATGCTCATTCCATGGCTCCTAGAGGGATGGATACCCATGAGTCTCCTCCACCATCTGGGGAGATCCCAGCTCCTCCACCTGCCCTTGTGTAGCCCCAATCGATGTGGGTGCTGTCTTAGTGTTGCCCAAGATGGTTGCATGATCTCGGCTGGATTCTTAAGCAGCCAATCCAAAGGAGGAGCAATCCAAAGCATGATTTTGGTACTACCTCAAACACAGGGAGTGCAACCCCAAGCCAGAGCCATAACCAGCTGCGTAAAGGAAGAACTTAGTAGTTGAGTCAACTAAGCTCTGTCCTGCTAAAGGAAAAGTATTGGCTTCCAAAGTGGCTTTTTGGCCAGGAATCCACTAGATATGATAGAAATATAAAATTACAAGGAGTTTTGGTTTCATTCGATAGATGTGAATGTGAAACCCACACTGGTTTATACAAGAGAATGAAAACAATCTTTGAAAACTTCAGAGTAGGAGACACATTCTACCCTTCACAACAGGAAGTGGAACTGGTGAACTCAGTTTCAAAAGATCTGAATGTGGTTTTTTCTCACTAGGTAAGTGAAAAAAAAAAAAGAAGAGCCACCAGCTTGGCATTTTGCAGACTATTTTTCAAAGAATTATAAATTACTATGATTAAAATATTCAGAGCTCATGTTTTCTTACAGTATTTTCTTCAAGTTTGAATGTTTTCATTAAAACTGGAATTATTCTAAAAACCTAAGATTGCTCTAAATTGTTTCTAAACTTTGGGAGAAAGCTGAAAATACATATTTTTTTTTATTGAAGAGAGATACTCTTAGTTCCTTAAGTTGGGCTCAAAAACTTCACTTGGCCACTAACCACTAAAAAACACATAGAAATACACGAAGGGACATCTTTGATCCTGCAGATTATATTAATGTTTAATACCACAGACTAGCTGTTAAATCCTGCAGATGTTGTCCAATGGTGAATCAAAAAAATTTGAGAAAAATACTTGTTTTGAATAAAACTCTGCATAGATTGTAAATATTTCCACTAAATTTACAGTTCAATTCCATTTTCCATGAAATATTTAAAGTCACTTCATGTTGAAATTTACAGCAAGGCAGGTGGTTGCTACATTGAACTTCTTAGTCATCCTGTCCACTAGCCAAGGGTGCTCTGCTCTTGCAGGAGCCCAGATTTGCCGCATTTGCAGATTTCTAGAGTGCAAATTCTCCCATCATCAACATTTTCAAGCTACCAATACTGGAACAACAAATCCCTAGCAATGGTTGACTACTTTGGAGCCCAGCCAACCCACTGCAGCATTAAGTGCCTTCCGGAAGCTTCTTCACGAGTACCTGACCCTTCCACAAACATCCTTCCCCTTCCTGAAAAACAGCTTTGTAAAGGGAAGTGTCAAGTCTGTACTTAGGGAAATTTTACCTATGAAAGATAGGTGAAAAGCTTACATAATTTCTTCATATTAATTACCTTAAATATTATTTAATAAATTAATATGACATGAATATCTCTAGTAGTAAAGAATGTAGGCAGATATGGGCGCCGGTTCTAATCCCGGCAGCCCCGCTTCCCATTCAGCTCCCTGCCTGTGGCCTGGGAAAGCAGTCGAGGACGGCCCAAAAGCTTTGGGACCCTGCACCCACATGGGAGACCCTGAAGAGGCTCCTGGCTTCGGATCGGCATAGCATCGGCCGTTGCGCTCACTTGGGGAGTGAATCATCGGACGGAAGATCTTCCTCTCTGTCTCTCCTCTCTGTACATCTGCCTTTCCAATAAAAAAAATAATAAAAATAAATCTTTAAAAAAATAATGTAGGCAGATAATAGGAATAATAGCAATAAAATATACAGTAATAAAAACAAAGACAGCTAAGAAACACGTGTAGGTAGGGTCCTGCGTGATGGCACAGTGACTAAATCCTCGCCTTGCAATAGCCAGGATCCCATATAGGAACCAGTTCATGTCCCAGCTGCTCCACTTGCCATCCAGCTCTCTGCTTGCGGCCTGGGAAAGCAGTAGAGGATGGTTCAAAGCCTCAGGACCTTGCACTGATGTGAAAGACCCAGAAGAGGCTCCTGGCTCCTGGCTACACAACAGCTCAGTTCCAGCCATTGCAGTCATTTGGGGAGTAAATCAATGGGCAGGACATCTTCCTCTGTCTCTACTTCTCTCTGTAAAATTTGCCTTTCCAATAAAAATAATAAATAAATCTTTCAAAACGTGTAAAGCTTATCTGTATAGCGGCCAGCATTGTGGTTTGGTGGGTTAAGCCTTTGCCTATTATGTTAGCAACCCATGTGAGTGCTGGTTTGAGCCTGGCTCCTTCGTTTCTGATCCCGTTTCCTGCTTACATGCCTGGGAAAGCAGCACCTCCATTTCACAGAGGGAAAAGTTAAAGCAGAAGAAGTTGGGTATTTTTCTCGACATCACAAAATTAAAAGGTACAATGCAGTAGGCATTTCAAAGAAGTGGGGTGGTGATATAAAAGCTAGTTTTAGAGGGAAACTAGATGCCATGGTCCTTTGTATCTAAAGATGAATTAGAAGGAACAAAGGAAGATGGCATGGGGAAGTGGAGGAAGAAGAGGATGAAGATAAGAAGCTGAAGGAGCAGTGCAAGGGAAGGGAGAAGTGGGGGAGGTGAGCAGCAGGAAGTTGAAAACAGAATGGAGGAAGTTAAGGAATACAAAGTGCCAAGGATAATCCAACAACTGAATAACTGACTTGGCAACATGAGCAGAGCACACAGTTTGAAAAGAAGCACAAGTTCTGCCAGTGGAAATCGCCAGGCTTCCGCTGTGCCGGTGGGCTCATGGGGGCCTAAGGGTGGGGGCTTGCATAGGTTAGCATGCTGGCATGTTGTGTTGGTGGACCAGACTTGGGGAACTGTGAATTGCTTGGATTGAGAGTGGACAAAAGGTGTTGAGTCTCAAGCACACATGACAGGAGCTTGAGTTGGTGGTGGGCGGGCAGAGCTCCAGGCCAGCACGCCACCCCACTGGAAGACAGGGCTTGGGAAGACTGAGCTGGGGAACCCATGTGCTTCTAGGGACTGTGAATTGCACATGGAAGGTGGTATGGGGATGTGTGAGAGAGAGGATTGCTGAGGTGGTATGTTACAGGTGAGGGATGACTTTTGGAGGTGGGGGCAGACCGGGCAGGGCTGGGCCAGACCTGAGCATATACAGGAGCCAGGTGGAGTGTACGCCTAGGCTACAGCACCAATCAGTGAGAGTTGGGTCTGCGGATGGGGCAAGAGAGGACAGGCTGCAGTATTCAATGGCAAGACCAAGACAGGAGATGGGCTATGTCGGGCTGGGTCAGAGCAAGCACTAATACATGCAAGATCTGTGTTGGAGCAGGCCTGATCAGGGAGCTAAGGTGATCCTCCAGCTGGGTTGTGATTCCCACTGGTGAGCATGAGAGCCAAAAGAGGGGTGCTGGACTGAACTATACATGACTGCAGTGTAGATCAGCATGGGTGTGGATTGGGTCTGGGGTATGCCAGGTTGGGCTAGACTCTAGCGTCCACTGGTGTTTCTGAGATGAGTACAGGATGGCCTGGGTTAGGTACAAGCACCTACTGATGTATGAAAGAGCTGTGTCTGGGCATTAACCAGGTATGACTGGGATGAGGCACCCAACAATAAGAGCCAGAATGGATGTTGGCCAGTTAGGCAAGGCCAGTTGGGCCAAGGACCAGTGTGCACAAGATTTGCCACTGGGAGCTGACCTGATAGAGGAACTTGGGGAACTCTTCTGTCAAGATACACAAGGATCAATACTGGGAGCAGCCCAGATCAGGCCAAGTTACAGTACCCACTGGCATATGTGTGGGTCAGGTCAATGGTTGAGCCATGCTGAGCCAGTTCGACACAGTCATACATTGTTAGGTAGGACTGGGAGACAAACTGCTGAGGGTTTGGAGACAAATAGGAATCCATGAAGTAGACACAGCCGGAGACTCGGGAGAGTGAGAGAGGGAAGAGGTGGGAGAGCAGTGGGAGGACAGCACACTGAAGGATGAAGCTTGCCACATGCTGTCCCTAACCCCAAGCTCTGGGCTTCACGTCTCTATTTCAGCAAGATATCAAAACACACTTGAGAAGCAGTCCAGCAATACAGCATCAAAAGCCTCAGCTGTAACCATAACCTGACTCATTGCGTATACATCTATTTCCTCTTTCTTGTTTTCTTTTTGCAATTGTTTTTAAAGGAATAAGACACGAATGTGACTGAGTCTCTGTGCACACCTCTTTCTCACCTTTTCTCGGACCTTCCCAGGTAGACCCCGCCTGAGGGGAATGGTCACCATCCCTATGTTCTTTCAGTGGCCATAATGAATATTTTAGCATTGCTACATGCAATAACATCAAAGACACAATTATTCCCTACATCATTTTTAAGGATTTTTTTATACTGATACATGTAAGTCCAAATCATTTCAACACTTTATGGTAATATGGTGAATAAAAATGCAAATTATGTGTCCATTCATATTGGTATGCATTTGAAATCCCCTACCATTTTATACTAGGACTACCACATTGCCTTTTGCAATCCACTGGATAACTTTCATTCTGCATATGATCAAGTCTTCCTCTGGGGCTCAGTATTTCTGAGAGTGAAGCTACATGGTAATAGGATATGTATGTCTGCAAATATTTGATATTCTAAAATTGCTCCCAGAGTGTCCTATTTATAGTCCCTCTTGAAATACACGCAATATTCACTTGCCTGCAATTGGGAATTTATTTTAATGTCTTGCCTCAAAAATTTCAGAATTTCCCAATGCTTCCTTTCACATTTTTATTTTTTCTTTTGTTAATTTCTGCTCTTGATTTATTCTTACTTCTTTAAACTGTTACTCCTTTTCTAATTCTTAGGAATAATGTGTGCCTCGTTGATTTCAAGTCCCTGTTTTTACTAATACATCAAAAAGCTGTAAAGTTCACCCTGAACTCCCCTCGTATCACCCTGCTTTTTTCCTTCTCAATTTTTGATTTCTAATTAAATGTTCAAGTATTTATAGCTTTCTTTTCTTACTTTCTAAATCAATTTTGTCTCAAAAATATGATTTTTATGACATTAATTTCTTAAATTTTTAAACATTTATTGATGACTTACCAAACACTCAAAATTTCATAAACATTCCACAAAAATCTTTATCAATGGTCCTAATTTTGGCTTCCAAATCTTTTTATGTATATCTTTATTTAATTTTTGTTGTTGGCATTATTATGTTTTTTAATATTTATTTTTATTTGAAAGGCAGAGAGAAGGAGAGACAAAGAAGTCTTCCATCTGCTAACTCACTCCCTAAATGGCTACAATGTCTGGAGCTGAGCTGATTCAAAGCCAGGTGTCCGGAGCTTCTTCCACGTCTCCCACATGGGCGCAGGGTCCCAGGGCTTTGGCCTTCCTCTGCTGCTTTCCCAGGTCATAAGCAGACAGCTGGATCAGAAGTAGAACAACTGAGACTCAAATCAGTGCCCACATGGGATGCTGGTGCCACAGGTCTTCTATGGCCCCTGAATCTCTTTTTGAGGTCTGAAAAAGCAACAACAGAGATCTTCAAATATTAGGACTTTTTATTTTCATTTTCCTCATTTTATTCTTTTGCCATTGAAGATGTGTTTCAGCTCCTTCACCTTCATTTTTAAATCTTTTTTATCTCTACGCAATTTATATCTTACATAAACGTGTGAAGCTAATTCTAACATTCTTTTTTTAAGTATCCACTATTTATGCTTTCTCGGTCGTTCTATTTCAAGAAATGCATTTCTTAAGTATTATTTCTATTTTCAAAACCCACTTGCACTTTTTCATTTGTGCTGCAGTGCTGTCAGATCTGATACCTGGGGGGAGGCTCTCTCCTGTTGCTAGATGGCCATTCTCATTGTGTCCTCACGAGACCAAGAAGAAAATCATCTCTCTGTCTCTTCTTGGAAGAGTACAAATCCCATTCACTAAGTATTTATCGCAATCATGATCTAATTACATCCCAAAGCCTCCACTCTCTAGGACAATGCCACTGTGCATAGGGGTAGTGTATAAATTGTGGGAGAGGGTTTGCAGAAGTTGAGTACCGATTGTGAGCCTGTATCTCCTTCCTCTCCAGGCTTTCAGTTGTCTAGGTGTGTAACCTCAGACAGTGGCTTAACAACCATTTTCGGTTTTTAGCTTTGGCCTCTTTCACACACGGGGGAGCCCCCATTTGCCATGCTCATCCAGGAGTGAACTTAGCTCTTCCAATGTTCAGCGGAGCATTTTTCTACCTCTAAATTTAACCTGCAGCAGGAAAAAAAAAAAACTACTTCCTGCTTATAAAGCAGGTGCTGTCTGGCCCATGGCTTCGTCATGTTTGCTGCCTTAGCATTTCTAATCTACAGAGTTACCAGTGTTTTAAGGTTTTTGATTTCCAGTAGTTCTCTATGAATATCATTGCAATAAGTTTGAAGAAGATGAGCAGTGTCCAGCTGTGAACTCATGTAGCTATCCTTGAATGGAAATATGCTATCTCACTTTAATAGTTTACCTTAAAATCACAATCCAAGTAACAAGCTAGTCCCTCTCCATACTGCTGCCAATATACTGCCAAAAAACTTTGTCTCCTCTTAGCACCTGAGAGTGTCAGCAAGTTTAACACCTGCATACTTCTAAGTTCATTGTTGGCTCAGCTTTCCCCATTCTTCTGGTTAATGACTCCTCATCCAGGCCAAATGACACCTCCACCATGAAGTCTTCTCTGACACTTAGCTCTTGCAATATTCTCCAATTCACCCCATGCCACTGACTTATAGTCACTGTAATAATTGATTGATGGTGCTTCCCAAAGGTCTTCATGGTGGGTACTATTTTTACTCTCCTTTTTACAGATGAGGAACTTGTGCTTGGTGTGGTTGACCCACAGACCATGCACAATTATAGCAAAGCTGAGGCCAGGACCCAGGCAAGCAGACTGCCAAGTCTTTTGTTCAGCTATGTGTCACTTGGGTTCTTGTGCCTCCCATATTCCGACAGTGCTTTGCTGATGCTTTCGCAATGCATGTTACAATTTAACTGAGTATTTTTCTCTATGATACCTACATTGTAGCAACACTCCCCACCCACTGGTTCAACCCAGAACCTATGACTAATCTCGGTTCAACCCACACATTTATTCAGTCACCAGGTTGCTTCCCAGTGTTCTTCAAATCTCTCCTTCCTGGTCAGCCCTGTGATTGCATCCTTAGATTTTCATTGGCTCTCCTACACAAGTGATCATTTCCGGATATCCCCATCTACAACCCAAACCCAGCACATTGCTAGGCAATTGTACTTCACCTTTGAAAATGTACGTGACTGACCAAAGCCTGAAAACAGAACTGCTGTTCGTGAATCTGCTGCACACTTAAACCTTAGTGCCAAGCCCCATAATGGACATACAATGAGCACTCAAAAAAATTAATTGAAAGACCATATCTTCTATTCTCTATGATGCCTTCCTAGGTACGTGTTCCAACATGTAGATTTAGAGAAACATCTAGAAAACTGCTGACTGATTATTCATCACTACAAACTGTCTCTCTCTAGTAAATAGTATCAGCAAAGGCAAGCAACCTAAAATTGTACAAATATCTTTGTGATTCTGAATGGTGTAGAGAAAACCCCCTGGGAAGGACTGACCCTAAATATGAATTCCATGGAGAACTGACTCTTCATATTTCCTGGAAGGTACAATGAACTTTTGCTAAACAAATCTCCAGTCTTAGCTAAAAAACAGTTTTCTTAAAGCCCACAGTACCTTTCTGCAGCATCATCTTTCAGCATCACCCTCTCAATATTGAGATCTACATCCAAGAAATAGAGAAGGCATGGGACAGGATGCCAGAAGGACAGGAATCTGTTGTGGTGGCGAATGAGTCCTCCCAGCCCTCTGCAGAGCCTGCTCCCCCCGAGGGCTCTCATTCCTTCCCCATGGGCGTTCTCATGACGGCAGATGTGTTAATCATGTGTGCTGACCCTCGCCTGGGTGTCCCACTTGCACACAGAGGTTTTAGCACAGTTATTTCAGCATAGTGTGATGTTCACAAAGCCGAAAAACAAACTGCCAACATACCAGCTTCTTTCAGTTGATCGGAAATGTGACAAATGAATTCCTGGCTTTGTCCTTAAACGTCACATGACTAAGGCTCACGCTGAGAACATAGAGATGGAGGTTGGGGTAGAATGGGTTTGCAGTGGGTAGATGTGGGTTCTAGGCTGTCCACTGCCCCCAGTCACAGAAAGACCAGGCCACAGCTCTTCTGTGAGTAATGAATGCTGACCTTCCTTATGAGGCCAGCACAGGAAGTCCCCATTTGCTGTTACATCATCTCACTGGTCGGTGCCCACACATCAGCAATGAACCAGGGCCTGAAGTCACTGGTCATTCCCACTCACTCACCCTCTCCTCTCCAGCAAGGAAGCTAGCACAGGTGCCAAGACCAAAGTGCATGAACGAACTGCTCACTTGACATTTTCTCTTCTGGCTGGATTTAATGAAGGAATTATAGTTCAAGGAATTCCTCCTCAAGCCTTGTGATAATGCTTTGATCGCGAAGAATTCTGACATTTTTTTTTGCTTCTATAACCATTCCTAAAAGCCAAGGAACTTAGGAGCTTTGGGTAAAACAATTATTTATAATGTAATTCTTTTGAGTCTTATCATCCTCATGAAGGTCATTTTCCTTTCTCTATCAAAACACATAATTACTAAAATGCCTCTAACATCCAAAAAATTTATCGTTGGGCCTGAAAGATCTATATTTGCCATTATTGTTTATCTATTCACTTATTCATTTTAATGTAAAACTAACCATAAAGACAAACTAAGCAAAGTGATTTAGAACATCATACTTTGTCGTAAGAAAATGGATCCTTGGGGATTAAGTGTTGTTCCAAATCTAATACCTGTGTTGAAGATTTCCCAACAAGCTATGACCAAATCTTGAAAGGGGTTACATTAATTCTTTCTTTCAGGTCACAATCTATGAACTATGGAATTTGTTTGTTGCACAATTACTCAGCGCCACATAAAAGAGATTTGATGGTAAATACACTCTCACACAGCTGCCAATCAAACCTAGAAAGTGAACAAATCAAAGAGGAATGACAGGATCTGCACAAGCGCCTAGCAGAAACTCAAAGGAGCTATTAAAGTTAGACAGAACTCTGCAGTCACAGGGGGCAGTCCACGGATGGATGAAATCAAACCTTGAGAAGGCAAAGCTCTGAGTCTTAGAGCATCTGATACAGTGAGCATCAGCCTCAGAAGGAAGCAGACGACCTCTAAAAGAGTAGCAAATTCACATCTTCCACAGTCCAGTGATTGTGCATTTGTTCTGAAGACCAATGGGAAGCCATGGCCTGATGGAAGATGCTGGATGAAACAGACTTCTGTTTAAGAAAGTCTACCCTGGTGTTGTATGACATGTAGACTAGAATGGGGCAGATGCAGGGGAAAAATCCCCAGGAGACGTGGGAAGAAGCAAGCATTGTGGCTGTGAGATGGGGAAATGTATCAGAGCTAAAACCCAGCTCCCTGGGCTTATATTTGGATTCTACATATGTAATTTTAGCTTTGAAAACTCTACTCTTTCATTTTTAAGAGATAAAATACTACCAAACAATAAACGACTCAACAGAAAACAACACTGTTCTAATATAAACAAAATAAATTGCATGTGCTTATTTTTTAAAATGTTGAGCTGTTTCATTAGCACCATTCCTATATCAACTACAATCACAACTATTGGGCTAAATCCAAGGAAAATGCTTTGAAGATATCTTCTTTCCCATGACATAGTGAACTTCTCTTATTCCAGGCCAAAGCACAGCGTGCAGCAGAGACAGCCAAATCAATGCTAGTTTAGTGGAAACAAGGTGTAATTCGGGATTTGCCTGGGTCAGGTGTGCCAAACCCATGGAAACTTACTACAAGGCATAAGATTAGATCTCCTGTGCTACATTTCATTAGAGAACAAGTGACAGCAGAAAATTAAAATGATTTTCTGAATGGAAAGATAAAAGTAAGGTAACCACTGAAAAGCAACTGAAAGAAATGCTTAAGAGATGTGAAGCCATACTGCCCAAACTCTACTGAGAGTACACAAGGCAAGCAGCTGGCTGGGTATAGGAGCTGCTGAAACCTCAAGCATCCAGAACCAGCCAGAGTCGCCACTGTGAGAACAGGGCTTCCTGCAGCTCCAGAGATGAGGAGATTACAGGGAACTGAGCTAACTGGGACAGGGGTAACAGCTCTGGATTGGCACATAGCACAGATGCTATTTCAGTCGATACATGATCACATCTGTGTTCCTTCTTCCCATGCCTGGGATTTTCGCAAGTGGAGATTTTAAAATCAGTTTGATCTCCAGTTCCTATCCCATACAGTGTCTCCTGTGTAGTGCAGCCTGTTTATCACTGGATACACAACAGACACAGCGTAAGTAATGGACAAATACTGTTTCAATGAGTGAATGAAGCTGTTCATTGAAAGTATTGAAGTGAACTGTGGATTTCATTCTCTCTTAATCATGTAAACTGCCCTTACTCCAGTTAGGTGAGCTCCTTTCTGTGGAAAATGTGAATCACTGAAAGAATTCAGCATTGTATTTCCTTCCCAAGGATTCAACAAGCCTAACCCTCTCATTGCATTCTTTGTTCCTCTGTGCTGATCTGTCTCCACACACATACACACACACACACACACACACACACGCACACACAATCACAGGCACATGTGTGTTTCTTTTCATAAAGTTTCATGAACTTTGATTACTGTGAACTTTAGTCATTTTATTTTTATAGATCTGTGATTTCCATCTGCTTTTACACCTGGCCATGGTTCCCATTAACATCCTCCACGTATGTTCCTACATCTACTCTTAATAAAAATCCCTACTGTGGCACCTTTAGTCTCTTACTTGTTCCTTTTATTTATCATTATTGCAACTGCTATGACTCTGTCATCTAAAACTCCCCAGCCATGGATGTGCAAAGGATCACACCATCCTTTTCTCCAAGTTTTAGACCGTGAATGCCTCCACAGTAGTTAACGGACTATACTTTTCACTTTCCTCTTGAGCGTTCTGAAGCACCATCTCCCAGGCTTCCATCTTGTCTTTTTCCCATTGTATGACTCATTTCCATTAGTATTAACATCAGATTCAAAATGCTTTCATTTCCTTCCCTGTTCCTGGCATATAAACTGGCAGCAAGCAGGCAGAGAATTGATGAACTGTCTGGCTGTCAAGTAAGTTCCCCATTAGTTCCTCCACACCTTCCTTGATATGCATTTTCTAATTTGTTTCAGAAAATCATTGCCCACCTTCAGTTTGGCAGAAAGAGTACTGTATTCTTGGCTCCCATTACTTCTGATTCTGCTTTTAGCTCTGGTCCAAAAATTTTGTCTTATGCATCCATCACGATGTCTTAGATTTGCCAAAAGATGCACACCATAGAGCCCCACATGGCTGTACATCCCCTTCCATTCGAAAGGTCACAATAATGTTGCCTGTGACTCAGTTGCACTTGTTGACTCTCAGACTGCACTTGACCTGACCCAAAACTGAATGACACTGGTATTGTGGGGGAAAAAAAAGCAACCTAATCACTTTTATATGCTAAAAAGTTCTAGGAAAAAGGTTGGTTACTTCAGCATGAAATGCTTTTTTCACTGCTTTATGAAATAGAAGGAAGAGATATGAAGTTTTGTTCCCAGGAAAAGCAAGTGCTGAGAAGTTTCTTTGTCTAATAAAGATGCTCCATTTATTTGAGGCCATAAAATTCCTTTCAATGCAGCCCAAAATTTCAACATGATTACTAACAGAATTTTTCCTACAGAGATGACGCTAGCACATAGTCAGCATCTTCTTTGGTCCTAATGACAAAGTTATGCACAATACATTAAAATGGGGCTGTTTTACCATTAAAATTAAAAAAAAACAGATTTCCTAAATGACTGCAGATACAACGCCCTTGAAACCCAAACCAGGTTCACTTGACTGAACGACAGCTGATGAAATGGAGGATAAGCATTAGCAAAGATTAAAATAAACTTGCCCATTATTCTTCTATTATGTTCAACTGATGACATCTAAAACTCCAGGTGTCCCAATCGGTACTTACAAGAGCATTGCTGTCAGAAGCCATGTATGTTATCAGATCAGTAGAAATCAAAGCTGGAAGATAAAATAAATAAATAAATAAAGATTCCCAATTACAGGTAGGATTAACGTTTTCATAAAAGCATATTTCTGTTTAGGCAGAGAACTGAAGTACTTCTAGAGTATGTGATGACTTTCACAATAATAATAATAGCACCTAAAATGATTTTGTTGCAGAGCTTAGTAAGTGAACTGGCTTAAATCCATAAACCAGAATTTCATTTGCTCCTTTGTCACTATTCTTTGATGGTCATAAATACTATAGCACATGACTTAGGCAGTTAGCATGGCATTATACACAGGTTTTCTGGAGAAATGAAAGTATTTTCCTTGTCATAACAAACAAGGCAATGGAAGACATGGAAGCATTTGATCTGTTACTGTTACTGAAATTCAAAAATGCAACACAACTCCCCAGTCTCAGAAGTTCCAACTTCAATGCCAAGACAAGCCCCTTTTGATGTGTGGGACTTTGTAGTGGATTACCTAAAAAACAAAACATGCTGGAACAAAAGGAAACAAAAGAGAATCCTTCTGGATTTCGTGCTTGGAAAAGCAAAATGCTTTGTCACAGATCCCCACACCTCTGCAAGGCTCTCCAGAGTGGAGCGTTTTTCTGTTCTTTCTAGCAACACAAGTGCAAATCCATGGAGGAAGAGAAGGCGGAGAGGAGAATCCCTGCACCTGCAAAACCACATTTTGGAAAATAATATAAATAGAAAAGCACAAATCCATGTTTTTCCCCTTGTATCAGGATCCCCAAGTTTTAAAGAATTAGTATCCTCTCCTTTTGTCAACAATACCATATTTATTTTAGCTAGGTATGTGTAAAACATTACTTGTAAAAAGGACTACCATGAAGCAACAAATACTAATTTTAAAGTATTCACTAAAAAAAACCCACAAAAGCCTAGATAAAAATGAAATTACAATCTGCTTAAAACATCTGCAATGTATTCTGAATATCAGGAGAGAGCTCATATAAGATAGAAAAAAAAATAAATCAACCATAGAAGAACAAATAGATGAAAATTTTAAAAATATATATGACTAATAATAATAAAATAAATACAAAAAGAAGCAATGCATCTTTTATCTCCAGTATTGAAGATGGAGGAAATTAAGTAAGTTCATTGTGAGAATGGTAGAATGGAAATAATTACTTCAAAAGAGAACCGTGTTGATGAGCAGGTCAGATGCCCGTGTCTTATATCAGGACATCTGACTCCATACCAAGTCCTAGCTCTCAACTCTGGCTTCTGCCATTGCAGACTCTTGGGAGGTGCTTGAGGTTACAGCTCAAGTAACTGAGTTCCTGCACTTATGTGCTGTTTTTGTTGGGTTCCTGACTCCCGGTTTAGGTATTGTAACCACTTGGGAGTGACCCAGCTGATAAGAGCCCTCTCTCTCATGCTCACTCAAACAAATACATTTTAAAAAAGATAGTCTTACGTATTTGAGGATGTCACCCTTGCTGGGCAATAACAAGGACATCCAACACTGGCTGAGTCCTTATTGCACACCACGAACTATATTAAGCACTATGATACCAAGCACAAAACCATGTCACAGCCATCATTTATAAAAAGGCAGGTGTTATGCAAACAGAGTTCCATTCATTCTGTGTCACAGAAATATAGGTTAACACACAGTCACACTCAGACATCAGTGTAGCAGAATGGGTGCAGCAATTTGTGGAAGCTGGGATAACAACTAGTTCATTTTTTTATCACCCTACACATTTGTGATCTACAATAACTATTTGTAAGATATTCAGATAAAGTGCTGTAAACCTTTGACTAGCTCCTTATAGCAATATATTTTTATTACCAATTGGATGAAAATCTACATAATAAGCAAAAACAACACTAAGTACAGTAGTGCTTCTATGCAAAGAAGGAAATACAAAAATTTGAAGACAAAGGTTTGGGTTGGACTATAACTGGATTTAAATTCCAATTCAGCAATCTGCCAACTACATGATTTAGGGGCCTCTGGACTCCAATCTGAAATGAGCATAATAATTAACATTTCTTTTTTAGTTTGACTGAGATTTAAACCAGGAAATATCTTTACAATGCTCACAGCAAATTCTAACATTTAATAAATCACCAATGAATCATCCTGTCACTATAAAACATTTGTTTCTTAAATATGCATTTATTAAAGGTCAGCTATGTACACATTTTAAATAATATATCAAGTGTGTTGTGGAAACTTCCCTGACTCTACCCAGAAGATAAATTGGCCCTATCCCATAGCATTATAAATAGTTAAATTTATTGCTTTTATTAAATAGCTGCTCTGAGCCTAATGCCTTGATAATTTTCACATATCGTGCTATATAATTGTCAGATCAGCCTTATGATTATTAGCCCCATTTCCTAAAGGAGAAAATTTAGAAAAGAAATTTAGCAAACAAGCATGTTCAATTTCCCAGCAAGCTACAGAGCCTGCTCTGTTACCCGCCACAGTGCTTCCCTGTACCCTAACGTCTCCCACAAGAGGGTCCACGGTCTACTCCAAGGGCCAATGGAAGCATAGCATGATTCTGTGGACATTTCTGTCTCCCCAGTTGGATAACAGGAACACTGGAGGCAGAGACCAAGACCCAATCTTCCTTGTGCCCCAGGACCCAGCTAAGTAAAGGACACAGGTTAGGCAAATTGGATAAAAGTATTTCAAACACAGATCATAGTATCATATGACTTCAGCTGAAAGCTAAATCCCATCAAATTTCTAGATGTACATCAAGAACAGAAGAATCAGCAGATGATGGAAAACAAAGGGAAATTTTCACTTCTAACTACCCTTCTAAGCTTTGGGTTTTATTCAAAGAAAAAAGTTCAGATCACTGACACTGAACTTTCCCTGGTTTCCAGAAAATCTTTCTCTGACAGCTCATCTCACCTGCTTTATCCTAATTGTCTCTTAAGGGTGTCTACTCTATTCATGTCCACTGACACCACCGTAATCCAAGGAGAAAACGCCTTTCACATAGCAACTGCAAGAACATCCTAACTGCATAGCTCAGTTTTCACACTGATGGTGCTTTTTTTCCATGCATATATTACAACTCATCTCCTTCTTAAATCTTTACTATGGCCATTAGTCTTGAGATTAAATAAAGAATGGCATAAGATTTCCCATAAATGAAGGCTTTCCATCATCTCTGCTTCTTCGTCACCCTCTTTTATGATTGGCTTCTATGTCTCTCTCCATCTCCTTACTGATTGGATTGGATTTTAATTCCTTGAATATGTTTCTCTCAATCTCAGAAAGTTTCATGTATGCCTTGCTCCAACCGTCCCCTACCCAAGATGACTTAGCTAACCAAGCTACCTAATGTTTCAACTCTCTGACCAAAGTCACTTTTCAAGAAAAATATTCTCTGGTCCTTGTGAGAGATCAATCTTATTTTAAATATTTCCACAGTGCCTTTTCTTTCATTCATAGATAATTCCATCACTGTAGTGCATGACTCACTCTTCAATTGATTCTTTAATATCTTTAGAAGTTCATTCATTTATTTTAATGTAAGGGGATGAGACAAGTGTAAGACACGGAGAGACGGAGTCAGAAGGGGTGAGGGAGACAAAGGAAGAGGACTTCAATCCACTGGCTCAACCCCACATATACATGCAATGGCCAGGGTTGGACCAGGTCAGAATTCTGTCTAGGTCTTCCACATGGGTACTCGGTCTGTTACCTGTCACTTTTCCAGACTCATCATCAGGGAGCTGAATCGGATGTTGATCATCTGAGATAATAATTGGCACTCTGACATAGGAGTGCTGGCAGCACAGGCAGAAGTTTATCCTACTCTGCAATGGTGCCAACCCCTACAATTATTCTTTTTTTTTCTTTTTTTTTTTTACACTATTTATTTTATGATACAGTTCCATAGGCTTTATGATTTCTGTTCCCTCCTTTCAAAATTCCCTTCCCCCACTGGTTTCCCCTATATATTGTTACAATCATATAGTCCTTCAAATACAGTCATAAGTCCATCATTCTGCTATTTGAGTGTATCCTGACACTGCAAATGTGGAAAATGGCAGACAGTCCAGCATCCTATCGCCAAAACATATTTAACAGTTTCATTGGGAGGGAGTCCATCTTTGATTTGGAGGTAGAGTTGCCTACTGCACTGTATCTTCACATCTCTATATGATACTCTATATTATACAGTTCCTCTGGATGACTATATACGTACAGGGATGTTTACCCATGTATCTATTCATCTTCTATTTTGCATGGTGGTTGCCTTTTAACAGAAAGGACATATTATATTTGTCTTTTGGGTATTGGTTTATTTCATTGAGCATAAGGGTCTCTAGTTGGGGCCATTTGGTTGCAAATGGTAGACTCTCATTCTTCTTAATGGCTGAGTAGTATTCCATGGAGCAGATATGCCACAACTTCTTTATCCATTCATCTTTTGATGGGAATTTGGGTTGTCTTCACTATTGCACATTGTACTACTATAAATATAAGATTTCATTTGCTTTGGGATATAGTCCCAGAAGTGGTATAGTTAGTATATATTAAAGGAGATCTCTTTGTTGAAATTAACTCTATCTTCCTTGTGATAATACAATTTGTTGTCCACACTTCAGTTACAGAGCTTATTAGTAATGTATTTAATTGCACAAAATCTGAAAAGTTTATGGCTATCTCTCATGTTGTGAGGTGTTAAGGAATCGTTCTTTAAAAAAGAAAATTGCTTTAAGTATGACAGAAAACAATTCTGCTAACCTCTGAAATAAGTGCCCAAAATGTCACTAGGAGACCCAGTTAGGGAGTCAGTGTCTCGAACTGTGAAAATTCTTTCCTTTGGTGAAACCTGATAATACACTTGCTCACATTCTTCAGTTGTATACAAATCCCTTCAGAAAGAGCAATTTTGCATCACTAAGGTGATTCTAGGTGATCGTTCATAGTCTAGGTCATTGCTACAGTGTACTGAGCATTCTTAGTGTCCTAAGAATTTGCCTTATGCTGTTTCATTTTTTAAAGATTTAGCTAACTGTTTTTGAAAGACAGACTTGTAGAAGGAAGGAGAGATAGGAAGATCTTTGATCCACTGGTTTACTCCCCAAGTGGCCGAAATGGCCAGAGCTGAGACAATCGAATTCCAGGGACCAGGAGCTACTTCCAGGTCTCCCAGGCAGGTGCATGGTCCTAATGACTTGAGTCCTCCTCTACTGCTTTTCCTGGCCACAAGCAGGGAGCTGGATGGAAAGAGGAGCAGCCAGGACACGAACCAGCACCCATATGGGATACCTGCACTTAGAGGTGGAGGTGTAGCCTTTTCGGCCAACGTGCCCGTCTCTAGCTATTTAATTTTTACAAAAAAAAAAAAAAAAAACAGCTGATGGGTTAGTATCAGGTTAGTATTATTTACAGTCAGTACACCAATACAGGTAAACAAAATGCATGATTCCGAATCAAGAAACCAAAACTAAAGAAGTCAAAAGGCAAGAATTTTTGTGCCACTTTTCAAGCAAAAGTCTCCATCAAGTAATCCGTGTGGTATCAAAATGTGCACCTGTAATCTACCACAGCATCCTTGATAAGCAAGCATCTCTCCCAAGAGCTATCCATTAGAGCAATGCCATGGACAGCAGAAGGGAAAACACAGTTTTGTTCCTATGGAAAAGCAAGGGAAATTAAATACCCAGGAATGCTGCAGATTAACAGCGATTTCTGTCCTCAAGGTTGGACAGGAGAGGAGCAGGCAAAAGGCCAGATGATGTCGCCAGTGGTGTGTACACAGAGTGCCTAGAGAAGGTCATGTGAGACTATTACTTTCCATGGGGAATTGATGCGGAGGGAAATGCCACTGCCTCTGTTTACGTTTAAGCTCTGTCATTAGCATCGCAGTACATGTTCTACTTGCTTTCAAAGGATGCATTCTTTCTTTCTCTTTCGTTTGCCCTTGCTTGGTGAGTGCTGTCTAGGCCACCCGTCTACAGCCTTTGTTTGCTGCTGTCTCTACAGAGATGAAGAATTGACAGAGGGTTTCAAGAACTTCAGCTTTATGAAAGCAGAGAAATAATGATGCTTAAAATGACTTTATTCTCAACACCGTGAAAATTCTATAACAGCATCTGAGGACGAGGGGAGGCTCCTCTCCCTCTTTCCCTTCATGCATCCCACAGAAGCTGTCATTCCTGACAACTAGGGCTCAGACAGAATTCACAAATCTGCAGGAGAAAAAAAAGCCTTCTCTTAGACAATGTCAATCTGCACTCCCAGGAGATCATTTTAGCGTAGTAACAACCAGGTGGCAAACTGCAAGTGATGTCAAAAAATATGTTTTCCGGGCCCGGAGCGGTGGTGCAAGTGGTTAAAGGTCCTCGCCTTGCACACCCGGGATCCCATATGGGCGCCGGTTCTAATCCCGGCAGCCCCACTTCCCTTCCAGCTCCCTGCCTGTGGCCTGGGAAAGCAGTCGAGGACGGCCCAAAGCTTTGGGACCCTGCACCCACATGGGAGACCCTGAAGAGGCTCCTGGCTTCGGATCGGCATAGTATCGGCCTGTTGTGCTCACTTGGGGAGTGAATCATTGGACGGAAGATCTTCCTCTCTGTCTCTCCTCTCTGTATATCCGCCTTTCCAAAGAAAAAATAATAAAAATAAATCTTAAAAAAAATATATATATATGTTTTCCTATGTTTGCTTGCCATTTGGGTTTGTTCTTTTGTGAAACGTCTGCCCATTTCCTGTGCCCATTTCTTGAGCGGTTTGTTTGTTTTGGTGTTTTGGTTGTTCTGGAGATCATTGTATATCCTGGAGATTAGCCCCCTATCACCTATGTAGTGTGCAAAGATCTTCTCCCATTCCGTGGGTTGCTTTTTCACTTTGTTGATTGTTTCCCTTGCTGTACAGAAACTTCTTAGTTTGATGAAGTCCCATTTGTTTATTTTGGTCTTGATGGCTATTGCTTTTGGAGTCCTTTTTAGGAAGTCAGGGTGTACACCTAGATCTTGTAGTGTGTTTCCTACATTTTCTTCCAAAAGTTTGAAGTTTTCTGGACGTAGGCTTAAGTCTTTTATCCATTTAGATTTGATTTTAGTGTATGGTGAGAGGTATGAGTCTACCTTCTTGTTTCTGCAGGCTATCATCCAGTTGTCCCAACAGCATTTGTTGAAGAGACCTTCCCATTTGCTTGGGTTGTCATCTGTCTTTTCGTCAAAGATTAATTGGCTGTATCTATGTGGGTTTCCTTCTGTTGTTTCTATTCTGCTCCATTGATCCTCTTCTCTATCTTTGTGCCAGTACCAGGCTGTTTTGATAACCACTGTCCTAGAGTATGTCCAGAGGTCTGGCAATAAGGGAAATCCAAATGAAGACAACAATGAGGTACCACTTAACACCAGCAAGGATGGCACACATAGAAAAAACCACCAACAACACTTGTTGGCGAGATGTGGAGAAAAGGGAACCCTACTCCACTGCTGGTGGGACTGCAAACTTGTACAGCCTCTATGGAAATCAGTTTGGAGGATACTCAAAAAACTGAAAATCAGCATACCATATGACCCAGCAATAGCACTTCTAGGAATATATCCAAAACACCTGTTTCACGAGAAACCAACATGCACCCTATGTTTACAGCAGCACAATCAATGATTGCAAAGACTTGGAAGCAACCGAAATGCCCATCAGCAGAAGACTGGATAAGAAAGTTATGGTTCATATACTCTATGGAATACTACTCAGCCATTAAAAAAAAAAAAAAGAAATGCATTATTTGTGGCCAAATGGGCCCAACTGGAATCCATTATGCTAAGAAAAATGAGTCAATCCCAAAAGGTTAAGTACCACATGTTTGCCTTAATTTGAGATGAAAAGATGTCAATCTGGAAAATAGTACCTGTATACTGTAATATTATTGCAATCTCTGACAGCCTATCAGCAAAATCATGCTTCAACAATATAAACAGCTAAACACTAAAATGAAGATAGATACGAGAGAGCTGAAGAGTAATCTACAGCCATTTTGAGGTGTATAGAACCCGGTTGAATATAAACCAAAATTGAAATGTCGATGAAGAACCTGCATTTTCCTATTAACATATTGGTTAATCAATATCATGTCAATTAATGCCATAATGCTGTAAAGTGTTGTTGATGTTATGTTGGGGCTTTTAATTGATTGAGACAATACTTTGCCGGCTTTACCTTCAGACCAGAGATGGTCTCACCAAGAAATTGCTGAACCCACTAGGATAATAAGATGCTGGACTTTATGCTTGGTAAATACTTCCAATGAAAGAACCTCAACTGAATTTGAACTGTGATAATGCAGCAAGGTGGAGAAGTCCACCATTGGGATAGGGTTCGGGGAGAGGCGGGGGGAATCCCAATGCCTTTAACATTGTGTCACATAATGCAATAAAATTACTTAAAAAAAATGTTTTCCCCTATTTTCACACCCCACCCCCCATGAAGAGCCTACCACGGCAAATGGCTTCTGGCCATGCCCCTCCCCTGAGCGAGGGAAACTTGGAGGAGCTTTTAGTTTTGCTGGTATCTCTAGAAAAGATCCCTTGGCAAGATTGCTTGTCCTGCCTGCTGCTGGAACCTTCAACTCCTGGACTAACCATCTCCACCGACAGCAAAGCTCAAGGCTCCAGCAAACAGGAACCCACCACTGGCTGCACCCCAGACCTAGTCCACTAGCAGGTTGACTCTCAGTCAAGGAACTCTGCGCATATACCACATGTTCTGAAAAGCAAAACACAAGAACCTGTTTCTATGGAGTGGACTTCTTCGCATGGTTGCTCTAAGTTCCACAACACTTGTCCAGTGAACTCTGATTCCTGCCTACCCTACAGAACAGTGCTAGCCACTGGTATTCCGATTTTCTGTGGTCCAAGTTGTATGGCAAGCACAGACCCTGCAAAGCACCCAAGTTGCATTCCCACCCAAACACATGTGCACACACACACACACACACACACACACACACACACCACGGAGGAAGAGAACAGAGAGGGGGAGGAGGAGAGAGAGCAATGTAGTGGTAGTCCTTAGCCACCAATGCAAACAACACTTTTAAGCTCAACTGCCATTTTCTTTCCCAGCTCCACATGCAAAGAAGTTCTAAGAGCCAGCTATTCTACAATCCAAACTAACTAGTTCATTGGTCTAATTTTGAAGTCAAAGAGCATCTTCAAAGCTTTGTGCTGATTTGTGTTGGTCCCAAGCACTACGTCACATCTGGAAAGGGAAATCAGGCCCAGGACGAAGCCATAAGAAGCACTAGCTTCCCAGAGGAGAGGAATCAAATATTCAAGTCACTGCAGCCTCCCTTCTAGTGTGCTACGAGGGCAGCCCCCAAGAACTTAACTGCTAAGCCCCCTCAACTCCAGCACAGTGAGGTGGCAGCAGATGGCACCAGACAAGCATCGAAAGTGATCTGTAATTTGCATCCTTTAATTTGTCCACATGAATAAAAATCCCATTTTTTCTCTACGGAAGATGATACCTTTTTCCTGCTTGATGACATGCAGACAATATGTACACTGCTCCAGGGAGTTAATCACTTGGCTTCTGCCATGCCAGACAACATTTGACTCCACACCCTTTGCACCGATGTAAGTAGATGGATATGCTCCATTTAACAGGGGCTGCAACTGTGGGGCTATCACTGAAAGAAGTCAGAAGAAAAGCAAATTCAGAAACTTCCAGAGGTTTGCACTGGAATGTGAGCAAAAATTTCTCCTTTGTCTTACCAGCTCTCTCATCAGGAAATATCATTTTAATGAACCTCATAACCTGCAAAGGTACTGGCCAAAGCTTTGTAAACAGGACAGGTCAAGGCCATACGGAGCCAAACAGCTGTGCCCAATTACAAGAAAGGCATCTTTATCGAAAACAGGCACCTTTGCTTGGATACTATCATAATGATACTTGGCAGAATTATTTACAAATTGTTTTCAGTCTGCATAGCAATGCTGAAAAGTGTATCAATTGTATTTTATGGATGGAGAAACCGACATACATATCAGGTACCTAGTCTGCACAGCTGACCAATTGCAAAGCCAGAATTTGAATTCAGATCTTCAAACTCCAAGTTCAAAACCCTCTGATGATCCACAGTGCTGTCTGTTACAATAATCTCTGCCTTTTCAACTGAACAGAACATTGAATTTTCCTGCAAATAGTAAATCCTATTTCATACTTATAAGATGAAGGAGCCTCGTAATTTTCATAGCTATTCCAAGTCAGACATACAGTAGGTACTTCATAAATATCTCTTGGCTTTGACTGACCCTGCCTGTACTTTTGCACAAACTGTTATGGGTGGACTATGCACAAAATGAGGCAATTCACAGGAACACCCGCCCCCCATCACTCACAACAGGCTGCCCTGACAACCCCAAGTGCAATTGAGAACTTGCTGTCATTAATAGGTCTGAAGTTCATGGGCAGCAGCACTCACCTCTCCCCCTGCGGAGGCCCTGAAGCCCCCTGTAGCTGGTTGGAGCACTGTGTGTCTTTCTGAAAGGTGATTCAGAAACAGCATGTGCTGCTTTCTGGTTGAAGCCCTCAGCCCCCTTCTCTGGCCGACAACATGGGCTTAGAAGTCTCAATATTGCATCTGCTGACACTTCCAGGTCAATGTCTCCCAAATTTCTTTCTTTTTTTAAAAGAAAGTTTGTTTTTATTGAAAAACAGATCAGATTTACAGAGAGAAGAAGAGACAGAGAGAAAGATCTTCCATCCACTGTTTCACTCCCCCAATGGCTTAACAGCCAGAACTGAGCCAATCCATAGCCAGGAGCTTCTTCCAGGTCTCCCATGCAGGGTTCCAAGACTTTGGACCATTCTCTACTGACACAAAAAGGAAGCCAATGAGAAGAGGAGCAGTTAGTACACAAACAGGTGCCCATATGGGATCCCAGTGTTTGCAAGATAAGGATTTAGCTATTCAGCCGTTGCGCAGGGGCCGTCTCCTAAATTTCTAAAGTAAGAATGAGAAAAGTATCCAAGACATGCCTTCAGATTCTTTAGGAAAAACTGCAAAATTATTTCTATTCTTAACTATTTATACAACTGCGATATTTGTTCACACGATCCACTTAAGCCAAGGCTTTCGGGAATGGATTTGCTTTCCCTAGAATCATAACATGTATGCAAAGGGACACCTAGTGGCAGAGTAGGTAAGCACAGAATCTAGCAGCAGACAGAATAAAAACATCTCTCATTACCCAGTTTAACATTGGTTTTATTTCCTTAGGACGTGTTTTTAAACTGTTGGAATCATAAACCAAGCTACCTAAGTTTTATAAAAGAAAACTTTACATGCATTTCTCAAGAAAGTGTTTGCTCTTTGTTTTGTAATTCAGACTATGTTATTGTATAAAATGCTGAGAAAACTACAAATTTGTACAGCAGATTATACTTGGGCAGCCACTTCAGGTAACCTTTTTTCTGAACACATGTTCTTTTTATTTCCATCCTATAGACTGTGTGTGAGATTTTCCATTTGTCTTCAGGTCGGTTCAGTCTTAAATCAATGGCTTTGTTTTGTTTTTTCCATCTAGCCCCTGCAGTCCACTCAGTTTCCTGTGGTCCACCCACTCTCCACATTCCATTCATACCTCACCTACACACTGCACTAGACCCACCTGCTAGCTAACTTCATCTGATCTTAAAAGCCTGTCATCACACAACACAAAGGAAGCATTCAATTTTTTTTCTTACCCATGCTTCTAAACAGTGTTTATGTTCCAAGTCTAAGGGAAACATTGTTTTGTATTTAAGTAGTTGTGTTTAGCTGAAAACCACAGGACCTCAAGGGCTCCAAGTCACAGAATGTAGATCTGAATAAAGGAACCTGTGCTTTAGTGGACTGACTTTTACAAAGTCCAACTACTTCATCAAGATCATCGTGCTGTCCAGAGCCAGACCTTGTGGGAAGGCCCAGGAGACTGAAGCTCCACCTGCAGGCAGAGACGTCATGAGACACCGAGCCTTCAGAAGTGTAAATGCAAAAGTTTGAGCTGCAGATCCTCCAGTCCTGCCACCGCAGCTGAAGAAACACTTGTCCTAGATACTCTGCCAAAAACAAGCCTGTCACGGGCAAAGCACGAGTTCTTACGGGGCCATGACCTCCAAGTACAGAGTCCTTTAATTTCTCCATCACGTATGTATGAGTGAAATGTAGAGACTTTTTCTGTAACCTTGGGGATAAACCAAATATGTCTATTATCACTTGATAGCATTTTATCAATAATTACAGAAACTAGAAAAAGTTACAAGGAGTAAAATATAAATTAGGACTATCAACGTTTTCAGATGATGGTCTTATATGTGAAGGAAGCCTACATTTTAATGTCAAAATTAACAGAGGGACATCATCTTATATATCTTTTAGGTGCTCATTTTAATGTATTTGAATTTTTGTTATCAAAGGAAGATACTTAAAATTTGTATTAAATATCTTTTATATACACATAATGGAGAATGATGGTGCTGATTGCTTTTCAAAAATGAAAATATAGCCTTCATAAGCAGATGAATACATTGTCTCTAAATACATGTATTAAAATCTATCTATCATGGGTCCAGCACTGTGTCATAATGGGTTACGCTACCGCCTACTGTGCCAGCATACTGCATTGATAGCAGTTCTTATTAGCTCAACTGCTCTTCAGCGCCCTGCTAATGCACCTGGGAAAACAGGAGAGAATGGCCCTGATTCTTGGGCTTCTGCATCCACCTGGGAGACCACAAGAAGCCCCTGGCTCCCTGCTTCAACCTGGCATAGCCCTGGTTGTTTTAGCTATTTGGGGAATGAACCTGCAGGTAAAAGAATTTTCTCTCTCTCACACACTCTCCCACCCACTCTGTAACTGCCATTCAAACAAATATCAAAAATAAAATCAGGCAGTCATGAGTCACAGAACTCAGTAATTACACCTCTCTCAAAGACCAGTGACTACAGAGGATAATAAATAAACAGATATGCAGTCCATCTAAATGATACAAATTAGTAAATTCAGACTATTGCATACCTTTAATTGTACACATGAGAAATAGAGAATCCACATTGATTTCTACCGTATGTTCTGTATTTTAAAACAATGACAAAGTACATGTTCCTAAGGAAATCTGAATAATAAATCCAGATTCTGTTTAACACAGATTATATTCTTGGAAATAATGCCTTAAAATTAAATAATTTAATAGTGAAAATATAACCTCAAAAAGTCTTATATTCCTGGAAACCAAATCTCACCCTAATAAGAAAAATCAGTGGATAAAAAATGTAAATCCAATATAACATATTTGGAATGTATCACCATTGATGAGAATGTACTTAGAAGGAAATTCATACTTCAAATGCACTAATCAAAAAAGAATGAATAAAAACAAGTAAAAGATTCAACACACAAACTCAGGGGAAAAAAAACCAGAACAACAAAGCCAACGAGGCAATAAGAAAGCTAAGAGCATAAAGCAGTTAAGCAAAGTACAGAGGAGAGCAATCAAAGCTAGTTCTCGGGGAGAAATTAACAAAATAGACATCTACAAAGATTTATGAAAGGAGGAAAATGCAGTACAAGCAAAAGCTTTCCAAGCTGCAGCCACAACCAGCCAATTTTTCACTTCAAAAAGTTGACTTGGGTGGAAGTCAATAATGAAGAAGAAACCAAACAAGATAGATTATCTGATAGCCTATCTTTCAACCTCACTCTCCTGAAAAATAATATAATATTCTTTGCCCAAGTCCAAGTTACTTTTTCATATAGTGACCAGCGGCAATAAAACCCTTAAGTAAAATTAGCATAAAATTATATTATGATATCCTGGAAGTCATAAACATTTGGCCCATAATTTGCCCAGGCATATTACCTAACACTGAAACACTATTATAGTGTAAAAGGACAATTTATAACTTCAAGATCAAACCAATAGTAAATCACCATCAGGTTTCAGAGCCTGTTGGTTTCTTCCACTTCTTAATCCCATACCGTCCAGTTAGAGCATCCCTGCTTGTGAATGCACATCAGAAGAGCTATTTAATCTGTCGGACAGGTTCCTCTTCCTTTCCTTGTGGTACTATCAGCCACAAGTATAGGTGCTGAGGATGACCACTGATTCACTCATTCTTTAATTCATCAAGAATGTGCTGACTGAGGATCCACTTGGAACAGTTTCAATGTTTGATGACAGTATTTCCTGCCCTCGTGGAGGTTAGCACTTCACAAGAATAAGAAAATAATTAACAAGGTAATACTTAAAATAAATGGTATGTTAGATGGATATACATAGAGAAGAGTAAAAGAGAAGTAAATTTTAGAGGGTTTGCATTTTACAAAGATAGGCAGGCCTGATCTCGTTAAACAGCTGACATTTGAGTCAAGACTTGAAAGAGGTGAGGAAACAGCCAGTGGTGGCTAGGTATGGAGCAATCCAGATCCAGGGAACACACAAGCAAACATCCCAGGCTGGGATTAGAACAGGCCTGGCATGTGTGCAGCACAGTAAAGCAGAAAGGGCCAGCATAAAGGAGACTGAGTGAGTGATGGGGAGAGAGTGGCAAAAGACAGGGGGTGGGTATTGCTTCAAGTTCATGGGTGGTCCCTTCCTTAAGCTGAGTGCTTGAAGATACTTGTTTTCTTTGAAGTGAAACAGGCAAGCCCTGCAGAGTTTTGATCTAGTAAATAAATCTGAAGCTCTGGCTTCAACATCAGTAACAGGCAGCAGCAAAGACATCAAACCAGCTAAGAGATTTGTATAATGGGGCCCCAAGAAGTCCTGATAATGTCTTGGACCAGAGCAATAGAGGTGAAAAGAAGCAGATAGAGCAAAGGACTTATTTCTTTTGTCCCAATGATCACTTCAAAAAAAGAACAGATGAACCAAATCAAGCTAAATAGGAAATTTCCCTGAAATAATAAGAAAGAGACTTGTCCATTTTTCTGTATTTTAGCTGTGATTGCAAGGCACATCTGGAGCTAATTAACGGAGGAGGGAATATACAGAGAATGAAATCAAGCCAGCAAGAACCAGAGCTCAGAAAATGAGAGGGAAAAAGAAATTTTCTTATGACACTAAATGCTCAGCCAGAGATATTCTTTAAGATAGATGTTTGAAGGTGTCTTATGAAATTTCAGCATTTCAAAGATGCACAGAGAATTCTAAAAGTCAACATACAGGATACAATTATGTTATCTAGAAAGAAGCACAAATAAGAATAGCATTGTATTTCTCACACATAAATTGGAAGGTTGAGGGACATCGCAGTGATGCCTTTGAAGCTTTGAATTCAAACAAATATGCACATAGGATTCTATATCCAGTCAAACACATAGTCAACTATGAAGGTAAAACAAAAGCAATGTATGCATGCCTTTCTTTCCTCCTGGCAGAGAGGCATAGCAAGATAAACCTCTGCTTGTGATGCCAGCACCCCAAATGGAACTCCAGTTCATGTCCTGGTTGCTCCACTTTCCATTCAGCTCCTTGCTGCGGCCTGGGAAAGCAGCATCAGATTGCACAAAGTTCTGGACGCTGCACCTTCGTGGAAGACCCAGAAGAAGCTCTTGGGTGCTAGTGTCAAATCAGCTCGGCTCCAGCTGATGAGGCCACTTGGAGAGTGAACCAGCAGGTGGAAGACATCTCTCTCTCTGTGTCTCCTTCTCTCATTCTGTAAAATCTGCCTTTCAAATAAAAGTAAATAAATCTGTTTTCAAAAGTACTGTTGGATGAAATACACCAACAGACCATATTAACCAGCTTTTCATTACTGTAACTGTAATCTGGGAGAGGCATCTCTTGTGCAAGGATGTTTATTTCATTTTACAATTGGGAGATCACTAGTCCAAAATTAGATCACATCAGCTTATGCATTTGGTGAAAATAAACAATGGCTACAGTTGGAGCTGGGAGGCAGAAAAGACTGAAAACCTTACATAGTAGATAATCTATCATCTCCCACAAGAACTACCTAAGGGCCTCCCACAGGGTTCACCTCACAGATGCTCTAATTAGGTCATGTCTCCATCCTCCATCCATCAACCACCAACATGAAACTCCAGAGAGACGCTGAAGCCACTTACTGATGTGGGGTTGCACAAAACGGGGAGTGCGCATCCATGAACATCCCTGAGGGACTAATGCAGACTCAACCAGCCTGGAACACACAACACCACTTAGATAGCAGAGTGAATTTCAGCCCAGCCTAGCATTCCCTACAAAGAGCTCCTTGTGCCTCCTTAGTCACATTTTTCCCTTGGAAAGTAAACCAACATAAGCCCGAAGAGGTCTCCTTTGTTAAGAGCTTAGCTGGAAAGCTAGTGCATTAAAAAAGACATTAGTATCTCTACTGAGGGTGCCAAACTAAGGGAGGTCTGGCAGCAGCAAACCTTCCCTTCCCTGAAGAGTTAGTTCCTCCCCTCTCCCTTTTACTGTCTTCAAGCAATAAATGCAGAACATCTTCTGCAGCATACCTATTAGAAATAACCTTGAGGTTGTTTTAGTCAATGTTTCATCGGTCTTGAATTTACATTCTATCCCTTAGAAAGCCATCTCCATATTTTTACCCAAATGTAAGAAACTATGGATATTAACTGCAAAAATAATGGTTGAGGTGTTATTCTTACTTCCAGGTAATGTTAAAAGCTTTCAGATTCTGTTTCCAAAGAATAATCTATGTAAATACTTCATTCAGCTAACCAATTTTCTCATCATAACCCAGTTGTCTCCATTCCTTTTGTCATTGCTATATTTTGTGTAAAAATAAAACTATACATCTTCAAGAAGAAAAGATGGGAAATCATCTATGCCTGCACTTTCAGTACACAAAGTTTTAATGCAAAGTTTATTTTAAAATAAGCAAAAATCCTTAAATTTCTCTATACTAAAGGAATGGAAATTGATCCCATAAATTTCTATTCTGAGGAGGAAAAAAATACATGGCCATACACACACCTTGTTAGTTGGTAACAGTAAAACTGAATAGATCTCAGAACATAATTTCCATTGGCACAACAAACAAAACAATAGGAAAAGTGCAATCCTGTATTTAACACCTATTTATATAAAATTTCACAATACTTACTTCCCAGCAGTAAATATCAAAAAAATTATGGTAGCAATCAGCACTAAGATCTCTGTGAAGAACTCAGCAGAATCCTGGAGCCAGGAACTGAGGCTTTATGGGTTAGAACTAGGCATAAATCCCTTGTTCCCTCCACACACTGGAACTAAGAGCCCTCACCATAATGATGAACACTGCAACCATGACCAACATGCTCCCACAACCAGCTGCAAGGTATTTTATCTTCCCAGCTCCTCACTCGAGATTGTCTCCTAGATACATGCCTGACTTTGCTAGAAAAACACCGCAAGAGGCCAGTTTTTCATACAACCTGGGATGAAGTGTGCAGCCTGCATACAGGTAGTCCTGCATGGAACAATGAAAAGCAGGACCAGGAACCTACACCAAGGGACAAGCATTGAAGAGTCAAACGTTTGACTTCATGGGGCAGCAGATGTAACAGTGTGCCAGGACACATGAAGAAATACAATATTGAGAATTATGAGAAAAAGAATGAAAGATGCACTACCCTTTAAAGGCCAGAAATTTGGGGGCTTAGCACCAGATACATGAAAGTCTGCGAAAGCCACAGATGCTTCCGCTAAGGACAGCATCATTCATCACCATCATAACTGACATTTATTAAAGGCCTTATTAGCTACCACATATCATCATGAAAGCTAAATTCTTATTGTTCATTCAATTCTTACATCAGGCTTAAGAAGCTATTTTAATCTACAGAGGATAGATTATATGTATTCCACAGGCACTGTTCCAAGAACACAATCATCCTGCCATCACTCCCTGCCCTCCCCCAGCCCTTCCCTCTCTGTTTGAGAGTGGATTATTTCACTAAACAGAATGGTTTCAAATTGTGTCCATTCTGTTGCAAAAAAAATAGAATTTCATTCTTTCTCATACCATAATGTATATGTAACAAATTTTCTTCGTCCAATCATCAGTTGTGAATTTCTTGGCTCATTTCATATCTTAGTTAAGGTGATTTGAGCTGTAATAAATATGGGGGTGCAAAAAACTCATTAATAGGATAATTAGGTCATATGATAGCTCTATTTTAACATCTCCAAGGGATCTATGTACTGTTTTCCATAATGGTGCACCTATTTAATGCATAGAATCCGTTATCTTCACACTAATAAAGAATTTTTTAGAAGTACTTGACAGTTTCTGATGATGCTATCATCATCCATTTTTGCCAATCCCATAGAGTAGCTAGTTTTTGAAAATCACTAATGAAAAGTATGAATGTGGAACACATCACTTAAAAATTTTCTCAAAGTACAGCATTATGACACAGTGAATAAAGCTATCATCTGTGATGCCAGCATACAATATGAGTATCAGTTCATGTCCTGGCTGCTCCATTTCCAATGCAGCTCCCTGTTGTGGGTAGAAGAAAGATGGCCCATGTGCTTGGACTCCTGTCACTTACACAGGTGATGTGGGTGAAACTCCTTTTCCTCGGTTTCAGCCCAGCCTTGATCATTGAAGCCATTTAGAGAGTGAACCAATGGAGAAAGGGCTCTCTGTCTCCCTTCTTTCTGTAACTCCGACTTTCAAGCAAATTAAATTCAGAAAAGACTAGAAAGGGACCATCATTATAGTCTAGAGATTAAATCCTCACCTTGCATGTGCTGAGATCCCATATGGGTGCTGGTTCATATCCCAGCTGCCCCACTTCTCATCCAGCTCCAGCAGTAGAGGATGGCTCAAAGTCTTGGGACCCTGCTCTCAAGTGGGAGACCCAGAAGAAGCTCCTGGATCCTGGCTTCTGGCAATGCCAAGGTAGTAAGCTAGAATCATAACTATGCAATCTGGGTCCAAAGCAATGAGACAGAAAGTTCTCATGCTGAACTAAGCTCCCTGGAATTGCTTGTTTTCTATAAGGTAACATGAAAACAAAGGCAGGCATTTGGCTTAGTAAGGAAGGTGTTGGTTAAGACTCCCACATTTCACATTGGAGTGAGTATATGGTTCCTTGACTGGCTCCAGTTCCTGAATTCAGCTTTCTGCTGATGTAGACCCTAGGAAGAAACACTTAGAGCTCAAGTAATTGAGTTCCTTCCATCCACAAGGGAGACTTGCATTCCCAGTCCTGTTAGTCAATATTTATAGATTCAGCTGATCAGAATGCTTGTACTTGCTCTCTTCTCTCTCTCTTGCCTTCTCTTCCTTTCTCTCTCTCTCTCTCTCTCTCTCCCTCCCTTTCTTGTTTTCAAATTTAAAATAAAATGTAAAGTGTGTCCTAAATCTTTGTATGCCCCCCGAGATACCAGAAGAGGATCCAAAACATTCATGGAAAATTGAATTGAAAGACAATAAGCACTTTGTCATAAAGAAAATAAATGTATTTCTTATTTTTAAATTATTTCTTATGATACAGCTCTTCAGCTCAGGGATTGCCCCTTCTACCTTCCCCTACTCCCTCTCCCTTCCCAACTATATTCCCCTATATCGTAGCAATAATTTATTCCCTCAACAAGAGTCACAAGTCGATGAGTCTTCTATTTAAGTGTATCATGACGGTGTAGGTATAAAGAATGGTATAAAATCCAACATTCCAATGTCAAGATATATTTAACAATTTCATTGGGAGTTTTTCTTTTATTCAGAAGTAGAAGTGCATACCGCAATGTATCTCCACTTCATGGTATATTTACCATTATACAGGTCCTCTAAATAAATATATGTACATACATTCATATATATATATGAATATACATATAAATACAAAGGAAATAAAATCTGCATATGAGAAATTGTTCTGCAATTATACATGTACAGCAACACAGTCTACAACACCAAAGACATGGAAACAACCCAGTTGCCCATCAAAAAAGGAGTGGATAAAGAAACTGTGTTACATGTACTCAATGAAATACTACTCGGCCATTAAAAAGAATGAAATTCTACAATTTGCAGCCAAACGGTCCTAGTTAGAAACCATTATTTGTGGTGAAATAAGCCAATGCCAAATGGACGAATATCATATATTCTTTCTGATATCAGGAAACCTTCATGTAAAATATAAAAAAGATAATATGTATTTTCCAGGAATGTTTGAAGCCCCCTCCTAGTTTCACTTGACCTTAAATATCTTCAAACATGTGGTTACAAATTTAAAACTTCTATGTTCTCGGAAGGTTCTACTGGAAAAACATTTTAAGTAAATAATAACGATGCTCTGTTCTACCTAAATCACCATTTTCAAGAATATGGATTCTCCTTTTTAAAATGTGTGTATTTGTGTTTTACAGTAAAATCGCAAGAGATGGGCAAGCACCATGGCACAACAGGGTAACTCGGCATTTGGCATACCTGCATATCATACCAGAGTGCCTGGCTCAAGTCTGCCCAGCCACGCTCCAGCCCCAGCTGCAGCCTGCGAAGGCAGCAGAGAAGGCTCCAACACTCGGATCCCTGACACCCACATGGGAGACACGGGTGCACTTCCTGGCTCCTGATTATAACCTGGTCCTACCCCGATGGTACAGCCATTGAAACATGAACAAGCAGACAGAAAATGTGCGTGCGTGTGTGTGTGTGTTGGACTCTGGCTTTCAAATAAATGTATCTTGAAAAAATAAAATGGCAGAAAAAAAAATGATCAGAAAAGACATGCTCACACTACAAGGTTTGTATTTTGCGAACTCACAGTTTGTGTATTTGCTGGGTTTTTCTACTTGTTTATGTTTTTTTTCTCCATTTCTTTATTTTGAAAATGACCAAATGTAAAATAAAAAAAAAGTTATAGGATACTGATTATTTCTACCTCCGTGATACCTGAGTAGTCCTGTGTCTGTTCCCAAGTTATTAACATTTTGCCAGATTTGTTTTTGTCTCTATATAAATATTGCAAAATCATTGGACAGTTAGTTGCAGACATAAAAACTTTTCATCCTTAAATACTTCAGTATGTGCTTCCTACGAACAACTGGTCTACCCGTTGCGAGTGCTGATCACAGGCAGGAAATTCTAAATTGCTACAGTGATCTGACACAGTTGCTATCCGGTTACAATTGACTCAACAGTTGCAGCAAAGTCCCTTATAGTTTGCAGGACTCATTGCTGTGTTTTTCCTTCTACTCAGCACCCACCGAGCAAGGATGCTCATGCCGGTGTGTCTGTTGCCTCCCTTTGTCGTTCATGGCGGAGATGTTTACAGAGTGCAGGCCAATTGCTTTGCATAACATCCTGTACTGTGGGTTTCCAAATCAGGCTGAGGTTAAACACTTCTGGCAGAGGAACTTGCAGGTTGGGGTCCTTCCCTTCATTTTTATATGTCAGACAAAGCTTGTAACAAGTTGGGTTAATATTTTTTTTCAAACATGATTAGCCTTTAGTGATTGCCCCTTTTATATTTTAGAAAATCCATTAGACATGGATTATTTTTTCAGTTTGCACCATCACCCCATTCGGTAGGTATATTTTTTTAAATTATCTTGTTTGAATGAAAATGCATCCAAATTTATATAATCATGGGATTATTTCTGTAGCTAAAATACAAACACAAAAAGAATGTTCCTCTCACCCCAGCATCAAAAACACTATTTTCATGTCACATGAATTTTGATACTCTTCTTTTTAAAGATTTATTTTTTATTATTTTTTCATTGGAAAGGCGGATATACAGAGAGGAGAGACAGAGAGGAAGATCTTCCGTCCGATGATTCACTCCCCAAGTGAGCGCAACGGGCCGATACTATGCCGGTCCGAAGCCAGGAGCCTCTTCAGGGTCTCCCATGCGGGTGCAGGATCCCAAAGCTTTGGGCTGTCCTCTACTGCTTTCCCGGGCCACAGGCAGGGAGCTGGAAGGGAAGCGGGGCTACCGGGATTAGAACCGGCGCCCATATGGGATCCCGGGCGTGCAAGGCGAGGACCTTTAACCACTTGCGCCACCGCTCCGGACCCGATACTCTTCTTATACCCCATATTGCCCATTGTCCAAACTCTACGACTTAGAGTGTTTAATTTGCTGTACAGATATTAGCCACATTTAGTGCCAAATAATTAGGTTTTCCTATTTTGTCTTTGCATTTGGTGCAACTAATAATTTATCACCACTTCCTTTCTCCGCACAGCAAGATTTTATGTCCCTTCCTAATCAGGATTTTTAACTAGAATTTCTAAGCATATAAAATTAAGACATTCTTATTTTCTTTCTTTTCTTGTTTTTTTTTTTTGCCTTTGAGCCCCACAATCCTAGTGTCATTTAACTTAGGATCAAACCCAGCAAAATTTGGGAACCAGCATGTGCAACTTAAGTCAAAACAAAACAACATGAATTTCCAGCTGGACACTCTAGCCAGAGAGAATCCAGACAGGTTTTTTCATCCTACAGGCCAAAGCAGCTGAACGGAGTGAAGTCAGAAAATGTTTACCGTCACACTGAGATTTACAAAGCAGTATCACCCAAGTCCAGGCCTGGATGACTGGCAGATGCTTATCTGGGTGGGATTAGACTCAGATAGACTATCTAAATCATCCTGAGTTTGGGAAAATCTTAAAGAAAACTGGATGCTGGTTTCCACTGATAAAAAACACTTTACCACCTCCAGAAAGCCTCAGACTGAGATGACAAATCAAGATCCATTTGCTTTTTCGTCCATGCACAATTTCCCCTAACACTCAGGGATTTGAATATCTTGTTCCAAAGTAGAAGAGTGATTTGAAATGCTTGCATAGTGCCTGTGGTATTATTGTCCTTGCCTGGTGTTCAATTTCGTAGGGACTCAGGGACAAAATCCTATAAAAAAATTAGAAAAGGAACTGAACTCTTTTCGATGTCCATGGAGTTTTAACTACAATATTCTTTCCTGAATTGGCATAATTATACACTCCATTAAGAGAGAACCCAGGCACCAATCCTAGGAAATATCTCATTCTCATTTTCCACTTGGATTAGTTTTTTGGCCAACTACAGCAAAGGAAACCGCATCGATTATTATGTCTTAAATAAATAAGTTATGGCAAGAACAACAGGCAAAAAATATTTTTTCCAACTATGAAGAACATGTATCATTCATTTTTCCACGCTAATCCTCAGCAGACTCCTATTACCTTCAAATAATAAGACAGGCTGTCTGCAGTTCATTTAATCTCTACAATTTCCTCAAAAATAAAGACTGATGCCTATTGAAAATTCTTCAATTGTATCTTTGAACATGAGTTCAACACTGTAAAAATTGCTACTTTCAATAGTGTATTAACCTTCTCAAGTGTTGTTAGTTATTCTCGCAATCATTTTCAAGCCGAGAACATTAGTGCCCAATTTTTTATTCAGTAAAGGTACTACTTTGAGACACAATCATTTTTAAAACTTTACTCAAGTTCATCTTAGTCTAGATTTAATCTAATCTTTCTTAATGCATAATAAAAAGCAATTTCTCTGCTTACAAAAATAAAACAAGGTCAAACCTATTTTGTTGCATTATGAAAAATTAAACTATGTAACCATTTAAAAACTATTAAGCAATAAATGTAAGAAAATGAATAATGGGCTCTTACAAAATAAACCCAGATAAATAATAATAGCTGATATATAGCAAACTTGTTCACCGTTTCACTCGTTCAGCTTATTCTAAAGGTTGGGGATGCCTTCCCCATGCAGTATGCACAGCAATCCTGTGAGACTGGTGCCGCCTGCATTCTCATCTATCAGATGCAGACTCCTGTCATGGTATCTGCCCCCCATGGCATAATCTGATGTGTGTTCAGTGGCCATTCTGCTGTTTCCATGACTGCCGTTCCTGTCCCCAACCTCTTTGGAACATCTATCCCTGCCTCGTCTCCACTCTCCCCACATACACACACCCACACACACCACTTTCTGATCACTTCTTTCTCCTAGACTTACCACAGTGACTTACGCTTTCCTTTGAGCACAGCTTGAGAAACAGTCAAAGAGGGCCTGTGTAGTCAGCTCTGCACCAAGAACCACTTCCTCCTCCCAGTTGTGCCCATGCATGGGTCAAGAGCCATGTTCATGATTCCATTCTAGCCCCTGTGGCACTTGCAGTCTATCCTATCTGTGCATGTCTAAACCTCATCTCGCTTTTCGGCAAGGTCAGACCTCGTGCAATGCACCTGATCTTGCCTCTGAGCCCTGAGTCTCCTCCACTGCTCTGGCTGCTCACCAAATGCCCCAGACATCCAGGAAGCCAACTGGATGAAACACATATGCGTAACCTTGTAGGCTGGGTGCTAACTAACTTATTAGGTCACATTGCAAACTCCTCCCTGACACTGTTCAGAATACCAGGTTCCAAATTGTCAATAGTGCTAAGGATCCAAAATTCACAATTTTCAAATTTTTATCTGACTTTGTGAACTGTATGTATGTATTTAATGAGGATGCAGCAGAGAAACAGAGAGTGGAATCAAAGGAAATAAAGCAAAGAAGCCCTATGAGGGTGCATATATTCTACACGCTGTTATCATAGGAACTGGACCATTCAGAGGCAGCCAGCAGGCAGGGCTGGGGGCAAGGGAAGGAAACTGACATATGAAAAGGTACTCACTCTTAAATCATTTGGCATTTCCTGCTCCATTTTCTTCTATTCCTTCTGAAATGTGGCGCCCTAGCACGAGGCAGATTTTGTGTATAGCTTTGTATCTGTAAGGCCCACTATCAGAACTGTGCACAGAAGGGGATTAACGCTAGCAGTGGAGCTACTCAGCAAGTCGCACTCCCGTCCTTGCAGAGGCCCGACATTCCGCTAACTTTATCAGGCATGTTTGAGAGTTTGGACAGGACCCCAGTAAGCCATACTGATCTTTGGATCATTTTTTTTTTCTTATCTCAGTTAGTGAGCATTAGATTTCAGGGTACAGAACGAAGTGGGACTTCACAGGTGTAGGCCTCGTGTTTGAAATTAGCACAGAAAGCTGGAAGAGATTTTGCTAATAAGACTAGTACCACTGCTGAGGCACTGCCAATGGAAGTAAGGCAAATATTTCATTGTTACATTCTTTTAGGAAAAAAGCTACATAAATAGCTGAATGCAAAACTTCAACTGAAGATTCACTGTTGGTTAGGAAAATATAGACTTCCGGATCCTCCAGCTCAGTTTTAGAGAATTATAAAAAATTGTTCTCACAAGAAATTTCAGGAGGAATTACTACAAAGTATATTTGAATAAGCTTTCACTTTTCTCTGGTTTTATTTAACCATTTCCCAAGTTGTCTCCCAAAATGTCTTCTTAGAATTGGCTTGTAGAGAATTTCTGAATAAAAAAAGTAAAGCCAGCAACTAAACTTTAACTTTCCAATCAGTTCATGAGCTATGATCAGTTACAGAATCTCAAATCAAGAGGACATTTTTATTTGTTCATGGGAGAGACAGACTGTGCCCAACTCATTCAACTGAAAAATGACTCAGACCCACATAAAGGAGAGAAAATGGGGTGCTGTTAAGGGTGTCTTCTCTTTTCAACACAGAACAAGTGATTCTTGTGCTGATCTCCGGCATCAGCCTCACATGCACATGGGTCCTCAGAGGGAGAAAGGACGCCAGTTTTTCTATATGTCACAGGATGAGAACATCACTCCACAGCACTCAGAGGGGCCATTGTTATTTCTTTCCCAGAAAGGTAGTGAATCATCCATGCCTCAAAAGGCTATTGTCAGAGTCCTGCCTCCCACACGTTTGTTCATCCATCCTTCCTCAAATGCTGTACTAGGCTGGGCACGCGGCTCTTTAGCCACCAATTATTAGAGGAAGTAGCAGGTGGGAGAAGAGACCAGGTGAGAGCTACTGAGAGCCCAGGTGGGGTGGGTGGCTCCACACTTGTTACTTTCATGTTGAACTGCAAGGAAGTTTCATTCTAACAGAAAGTACTAAGGTTTATCTTTTTTAAATCTTGAAATTTGTGAGACTATACTTTTCTAGAATATTTTTCCCAGAATTTATACATTTTTTAGTTGGCTTAGAGCTTAAAAGAAGGCCCATTTATAGAGTCAATCTCAATAAAAGCTATTGCAGATGTGTGACTCACCATCCACTTTTCAATCCTGAATCCATGGTGGAGGGCTTTCCTCCCATAACTTTCTACGCTGCATTCTTTCCTCTCCCACAAGGAAAGAACAACTGGGCTCTGGGTTCATTACACATAAAACATAGGTGGAGCTTTTTGATTTGTCAAGTCCAAAACCGTGAAAGGGTCATGCCAAACAGAAGACAGCATTCTTAATTTGATTCCTCTACAGAGACTTTGAAAACATTTAGTTTCAATTTATTTAAATGAAAGTATTGAGAAATGGGGCCTTTTCCTTAACAAAGCAGGAAAGTAAAAGTGCAAAATGTAAAACAGGGAATGGGCATTTGACCTAGTAGTTAGGATGCTACACTAGCCGCCCCATCCCATGTACAAGTGCCGGCATTTCAAGTCCTGCCCCTGCTTTCAATTCCAGATTTCTGCTAATATTTACCCTGGGAACCCCACTGGAGATTCTAATTCTTGAGTCCCTGCCACTCATGTGAAAGACTCAAATTAAGTTCTGGGCCTTCAGCTTTGGCTGGCCCAGTCCCTGAGTTTATCTGAGGAGTTAAGCAGTGAATAGGCGTTGTCTTGCTCTTGCTCTCTCTCTCTCTCTCTCCCTTTCACTCCCCTTCTTCCCCGTAAATAATTATTATATACGGCCAAGCGCATGGTGATCACATTTCCCATGATCTTTGAAGAGGCAGGTATTTCATGCTCCATGGCAACTTACAAACACTCCACTTTTCACTTAATAAGACTTCTTATATCTGAAGACAGTAGCTTTGATTATCACGAGCCAGGAGTGGCTCTACTGGAAAAGAGGCCTTCATGTCTGACCATTGAGTAGAAAAGCCATAGACCAAATTGTCTGAATCCAAACAGGTCATCTCTATCGGACTAAGTCCCACACTGAAGTGGCTCACAGTCAATAAAGCCATGACACAGGGTAACTCAGCCGCTTACTGAAGCATGTGTCTTATAATCAGTAATCTTAGTGCACTTCTAGAAATTTACGTTAATTATCGCCACAATATTCTGAGTACACTTTATTGAAAATCTTATTGCTGAATTGACATTACAGTTCTACTTAAATTTTCCAGGCTCAAATCCTTGTGGTCCAAGTTTACACAGGGCCTTTCATCTGTGAGTGAAAATAAATCCCCATCTGTCCCAAGAGATGCTTGCTCAGATGCATTTCAGCCAGGTATCTGCTGAGATGGTCATCATATTAAGGCATTATGGCAGTGCTACACTCCTGCAACTGGAAATGAGTTCTTTGCAGAAAAGATTACATAATTTCATTTTCAATAAACTTAAGAAAATCTGGACTCAGACATAGCAAGAATATTTTTCCTCTTCCTTCAATTGATCTTGGTCTACTGAACCTATAATGTGAGCATCTTGCTGGATTGTCCCATGGAAATGTTGTAAATGTGGTGTCAACCACATAAAGAAAGTCCTGAGATGGGATGGGAGAGAGAACAGATTAAAAAAACATGAGATGGGGATACACTTGTTTTATGATTAATGGGATATATTTATGCTGCTTGTACCACCTAGCTTGTATCAACATTGCTAGTTGAACGTTTTGTAATATTCTACTTTCCCCTGGGTCAGCCCACCTGGGTGGTGATGGAGTGCCCGAGACCAGAGTTCAGACTGTAGAAAGAATTGATCTTACATCTCCCAAACTGGAACTATACAGTTAATGAAGGAATAATAAGACTAAAAATAAATAAACACAGAAGCAAAATTATGGAAAACCCTTCCAAATTTTACATTTCAGTAGTAAATAAAACATAGGAAAGATATCTTTGCAATTTAAATGGTCCAAAAACAGTGGGTAGTCAAAAGAAGTTTTTCCAACTGAAAATAGAAAAACAATTGTGATCAACTACTCTAAAGGCAAGGCAAGCAAGTCTGTGTTCCACAGGGAATATGCCACACACTCATGATCTCATGAAGGATGCTCAGAAAACACACAGAAAAAAATAAAGAGAAAAATATGTGAGTTAGTGCTTAAATGACAGTATATTTTGGATAATGTGCTATTCATGATATGTTTGTCATTTTTTATGTTTTGAAAGCTTTTGTCGTTCCTCTCATTTCTGTTCACTACTTAACCTTCTGTATTATTTTTCCTAAAGAAGAAATCCCTACCTCAGCACCAAACTGTAAACGTTCAGGTTCCCCAAACTCAACATCTGTTCTGGTTACTGCTGACCCTTCACAGTATAGTTTGGACTCAGGATAATGTCCACATTTGGGTTATCATCTTAGAGTACAGTGGTGGGAGTGGAATATGCGTGTTGCTCTCTAATGGACCATAAGAGCTCTGGTCACGGGGTTGACATCATATGATCCATACACCTTTCTGACCTTGAAATACTAGCACAGTGTTTTGTGAAAAGGACCTGTGCGTTTCCTGTTCTTCCAGCCATTAAAGCACGTGTTTAAGGCATAGAATGGCTGAATTCCTGCAGTTTCCAGAAGCACTAAGTTCAACTGGCTGGATCTCAAATACTCAGTTAAAATCAACAACACTTACATAACACGTTTAAAGACATTTTTATTCCTCTACATTCCAGTTACTTATGAGTCCTGTGACTTAGGAAGCTCTATGATCCATGAAATTGTGTACAGGATTTAATAGACTTTTAGTATTCATCTGTCTCCAATTACTATGCAACATATAAAAATCAAAATTACTAATCTATGCCCTAAGAGTAAGTACCTACACACACATACACATTATACTCCAAAAAGATGTTTTAGAACCCACTGTGTTGTTCTGGTCCTGTAGCAATGTATTTCATTAATTTATACTAAGAAATTATGAAACAATGAAACAATAAAAGCATTTTAAAGTACTGTTAATTATACAGCATGTCATTATGATGGTCTGATTTGCATTCCCTAAACTCATGTGTTGGAACTTTCTCTTTTAACCAACAGTATTTACACATAGGCTCAGGGGAGGTAATTACGTCATGAGGATGGAGATTTGACGATGATATCACTGCCTTTATAAGCAGAGATGCAGGAGGACGTGGTTTTAGTTCTCTCTCCCCTCCCCCTTCTTTCTCTCTCTCTCTCTCCCTTTCCTTCCCTCTCTCCACCTGTGTCCCTCTCTTCCATCTCTTCCCCTCTCTTTCATCTCTTCCCCACCATCCACACTACCATTCACAGATGACTTAGCAAGAAATTTTCAGGTCCAGGAAATCAAGAGAGAAACCTAGCAACCTTATCTTACACAGACCAGCTTTAAGAACTATGAGAAATAACATGTGTTACTTAGCACCCAACCAATGATCTTTTGGTATAGAAGCTGGCACACTGATGTAGAGACAAAACTATGTAAGAAACCTCTATCTAATTTCCACAGTGAAAAGTTGGACATTTCCTTATTTATTGTATAGGAGATGCAGTCATCAGTCAATAACTAATTATTTCTTGTTTTCACATTGAATATCATAAAACAATCAAATTTGTCATCAGAGTCTAGTAAGAGAATACGATCCTTCAACAAATGCTTTATGACACAGGTTCAGGGTCACAGCAGAAGTGAAAATTATGAGAAAGACAAGCTCTGTTTACACAGCTTCTTTACAGAATGTTTGCAAAGACCTCGCTGAGTTCTACAACCAGGGAGTCATGAGTTCTCCTTCCTAGCAAGGAATGTTGTCTTCTTTTAAACTAAAGGGACTATTTGGCAATAAAAGGTCATCATAACCAACAGGTAAGCAACAGTACTTCCAATTTTGAGTCTGGCAGGTGCACCTGGCAAATAGCTTTGTGAAACACTGAGTCAACAATTCTGCTTCCAAGAGAGAAAAACAGACTAACCTCGTGTTGATAATGTCTCCTGTGAAACAGTGCATTCACTCAATCATTCAAAGACTCGTTTTCTACTTTGCAAATTATTTAAGCCCCTTTTACATTTTCTCCCTTGTGTGGCAGGCTTCTTTTGCATTTTCCCAGACGCCATGACACTTTTAGTACAGTTAGATTAGGATCATTTTTAGCGCAGTTGGAATAGGATAGGAATGAGAAAGTAAAACAAAGGACTATCAGCATGATCACCTAACATACTTAGATGCCATTTGTGGTCACAGTTATGACATTAGCAATTCGGACACGGTACAAAGAAGTGGGTGTTTTATGTAGGGGGTGGTAGACGTGTGTGTACTACAAGAAGGCATGGGCAGTGACCTTTGTCCTATAGTCCCAAAATTCATTCATCTATTATCAAGAGAATGAGTAACAGTTGGGAAGATGCCGCTCACTAACACAGTACAGTATCAGTGGGAGTGGAGGCTGAACAAATGAACTGAGTAAATTCAGAGAAATTACCTCACTTCATCCTTCCAAATACCCAGACCTCTGAATTGTGTTCTGTTCAGGTTTCAGATGAGGAACGTGAGACTTGGAATAAACAAAGACCCACAGCTAATGAGAGGCATGGTTGAAAACTGCACTTGGATATTGGAGACTAGCACACCAGCTTGTGGAACATCCTTCAAGTGCACACCACTTCGCTTAACTATCAAGTTTTCCAGATGGCTGAGTTCCTTCCTCCTTGAAACAATCACACATTTTCATGTTTGTTGTTTTGAGTTACTGAATAGATTCTAAAGATACTACATAAGTCTTCTCTTCCACCCTTCTCAGCCTCCATGTGTGCCCGCTTCCCTTCCCTTCCCTTCCCTAACCGTGAAGTAGGAAACCCCAGGGCCCTTTTCCAGGGCTCTGGCATCACATGCTTCCCCCATCTCTCTGGCCTCTTTTTTCTATTTCCACTCTGCTAACAAATCCCCATCTTATCCTCCCCCACCTGAAGTCTCAGCCCCTACCCACCCTACCCCTCTGTCCACCATCTTGCCTTTTTCTCTCCCTTCCAGCCCCCTCTGTCTGATGGTCTCTGTTTGCTCTCCCCACCAGGAATCTGAGATTCACTTCAGCCTCCACATTCTCCATGCTGGATAACTCCCACCACTGCAATGGCACACATACATTTCCCATTTAAGCTTTCTTTTCTCCATTCTAACCCTCTGCCTATCCTGCTCTCCCTGTTTCTTTTGGCTTAACCCCACCCAGCCACTTCAGAGTGGGACAGCCACTCTAGCTGTCCCTCCCACCCCCCAAACTCCAACAGCTCACTCCCTGCTGCAGCAACTACAGATTTAACTCTTATTCTTTCTTTTGTCCACCCCCACCCCTTAACTGAGAGGTACAGGGTAAGGGATAAGCTGATTATCATCTATTTAAAACAAAAACAAAAAAAAAATTGTTACTTGCCAAGCTTTTTCCTGTATCTTGATTTAACAGTCATATATGAAAATAATCTGGTATAGAGTTGTTCTAATGTGCTGTTAAATTATTACAAAGCATAAGATAAATCTATGTGCTCTTACCACTAGTTTTATAGAATATTTCCAGGTCAAAGCATGTTGAATAAGCGGTGGGAAGTCATAAGAGGTTGGGAGAATATATCCTGTATGATTTTATTTCCAATGTACTTGGTCATTGGCCTTAAAAATTGCCTATAGTGTTTTCTAAATATTTGTCATTGATGTTATTGGTTTTTCTAATGTACAATTTAAGTTAAATGTAAACCTGTGCTCTTGTTTCAAATTTGTAGCAGACTTCAGACCTTGAGTAAATGTTTTTTAAAGTTTTTTTTTTTGTAGTTTTCACTTGACAATGTTATATAATTAATCTGTTTCCAACTCTTTCCTTCTTTCCTCTTCTCTCTCTCTGACTGTGAGGACTCAGGCTGCACACTTCGATCTGCAGACCGTAAAGGGATGGCTAACTTGTTAGACCAAGAAGCCTAGTTATCTTATGGGCATCACCTTAAAACTGTCGATATATGCCTATGAATACAAATTTCTAGGCCAGTCCACTAAGAATTTAGGTATAAAATTGCGCATCCTTTTGGCTGACATGCCGCAGTTGCCTCTGTGGCCTACTTTAACTGGGGCCCAGGGGAAGAGGGAGGCCCGTTAATGTGGCTTTATACAGTAACCTGTTTTCCAGGAGACCCAGTAAGCCCAGTCCACCCTCAAATCGCACCTGCTTACAATGTGGGAAGCCAGAAGATTGGGCAAACACCTACCAGTGATAGAAGTGGTTTTCAGAGAATCCTGTCAGCTCTGCCCAGAGTCAAAACACTAGAAATGGAACTGTCCCCGGGTCAAAGAATTCCTGGGCCAGAACCATGGTGGGCCAAAAGCTGGAAAGCCCTTGACTCCACCCAGCTTGCAAAGCACCCATCACTATGGAGGATAACCTAGGGTCAGCAACATCACAGGTAAAGCTGTGTATTCCATCCGGAGGCACCATGCCTCTACTAGCCTCTTGTTCAGGCCAGCTCTCCCCTCTGTCCAGCCAGGTAATGGGAGTCAATGGGATGTCTCTCCACAGAGTTTCACACTTCTTTTATAATGTTTCTTCCAGTACCATACATGAAAAAATAAATGTTCCTGGGAGCCTCAAATAATACCTGGTCAGCCCTTTACAGCCACATAATTATCAAACTGCTCCTGTCAACTTCTGAATTTGAATAATAGCAAAATTTTCCTGGGTGCCTCAAGAATTCCAATGCCCATATGTGAGACCTCAGAGTTTTTCTTAGCTGGTATCACAGCCATGAAGACCAGTGTCAACTGAAACCCCAGATTTACCATAGGCCCTTACTTTGTAACTAGCAGCTCAGAAAGACCAGAATACTATACCCAGCTTGCCTGACCCCCTGGACCATATGATCATCAGTGAGAGTTGTATCCCACTAGTGGAGTTTCCCAAGTTCCCCTAGTTGACCCACTTCCAGACCCAGATCTCATACGTGCCAGTGGGTGTTAGGCCAGTGCCAAGCATAGTCTGCCCTTTCATTTGGCCTTGCATGAGCTGGTGAATGTTGCAGCATGGCCCACCCACATCCTGTTTTACGATGCACATTTGGGTGCTGCTGCCTTGATCTGCCCAGACTGTTGTCGGTTCCTTTACCTGTGAGTGATGGCAGGTTCCATGGTCTCACCTAGCTCAGCCCAACATCACCCCAACTCTTGAGCTAACCAGTGGGACTTGTATTTCTACAGGGTTGGACCCACGCTTCCACCACAGAATCTACCCATGGACCTGGTTCTTTCATATGCTGATTAGTGTCATAGCCCTGCCTAATGTGACCCTTCCTCTGTTCCAACACTCTGCCAGGTACTGGTACCTAGCACTGCCAGACAGGCCCCAGCCATAGCCTTTGTGTGGACTGGTATGTGGCAGTCAGGATTCTCTATGCTAACAGCCTACCCGAGGACTCCCACATGAGCTGGTGAATCAGTCTGGCCAAAAATCTATCTTATGGACTCTCCCCTCCACTTGTCCCCACACTTGTCAGAAAGTTTCATGACCCCATTGCTGGGAGTCACACAGAATTCGTACCTTACCTACACTCACATTGGCCTTATCCATGGATGTCCCTGGGCAGCAATTACACACCCTGAAAACCTTACAGCTCACCCATTGGGCAGACAGCAGGCAGAGCTTGGCACCCAATAGGTGCACTGGCCCCCCAAAGATTAAGAATTGATCACTGCATGGCAGCAGTGACCATGGCCTGAGTTCCATGCACTGGGGCCTGACCTGGTTATGGAAGGGAGCAGACTGTGCAGAACCGAGCAAGCCTTAGCTCACAAGCAAGAACAGAAATCAGGATGGAACACAGGTCATGCTGAGCTAGGCTCTTACATCTACTCATTTGCATGAGCCAGAAAGGCCAAGACACAGCATCAAAGGCCAAGACAGGTGAGGAACTATGCCAAGCTGGATCAGAGAGATCATTGGCATGTGTGTGATCTATAGCTGGGGAGCTAAGAGAACACCCTGGTTGGGTTGGGGTTCCCTCTGGTGAGTGCAGGGGCCTGAGTGGGGGCTGTGTTCTGGTCTGGATATGGCTGCAATATTCCTTGGCACAAGAGTGGACTGGGGCTGGATGCACTGAACTGGGCTATATGCCAGCACCATCTGGTGCTCTGGAGAATCAGGGTAGATGCAGAACAGACTAGGCTAGCTTTCTGCCCCTACTGAGCCACTTGTGAGCAGTGTCTGGGTATGGACGAGCCTTGGCTGGGATTAAACATCCTACAGTAAGAACCAGAATGGGTTGAAGGTCAGTCAGGAAAGACCACTATTCCTGCCAGGGCAGGAGGTAGACTAAGTAGGGCTGGCTCATAAGCTAAGCTAAGCTCTGGCATAGAGAGAGGTTCTGATGGAGGAGCCTCTGGCAGGACACAGTCCCTGCAGGTGAGCACAACCATGATAGGGAGCAGCCCACCAGCAGGAGCTGGAATTGGGGGTGGGTTGGACCAAGTTATAGCACCCACTAGCAAATGCCAGGTGAGCGGGGCCAAGCCATACTGGGCTGCAGCACCCAACCAGCACACATGAGAACCAGCGGTGGGGGCAGGAAGCTGGTAGGGGAAATGAGGAGGGCTCCCCTGCTGGACCGCCACTCTCACTGGAGAGCAGGAGTTGGGATGGGGGCAGACCAGACCAGGTAGGGCTACAACACCTGTGGGCCTCACGTGAGCTAAACCAGGGGAAAGCCAGGCTGGGCTGACTGTTTCTACTGGTACAAGCATAAATTAGAGTAGGTGAGGGTTGGTTGGGCTTTGCCTCAGCATCAGCTGGCAGGGGCTGGCACTGGGGCCTAATTCTGTCAAGTTAAACTGTAGAACTACCTGCAGAGAGCATGATATGGGAGTGGCCTAGGAGGGAAATTAGTGGGCACCTCTCTCTTGGGTTATGACTCACACTGGAGCACATGAAAACCAGGACTAGGGTAGGAGTGGCTAGACAGAAAGGCACCCATCAGTGTGGGGGGGGGGCTGGAAAGTAGGCCTGGCTGGGTTGAACTAGGCTTCAATGCCCATTGACATGTATGAGAGCTAAATGGGATGTAGGAGAGACTGGAAAAGTCTGTGGTACATACTGACAAGCATGGGAACCTGGGCAGGGGGCAGGCTTGGTGGGGGTTATTAGAAGTCAACCTGAAAAGGCTGCAGCTCCCACTGGTTTGCGTGAGGGCTGAGAATGAAGTGGGCAGGATCAGGCTGGACTGCAATAACCACTGATTCACGTGGATGACAGGGCTGAAAACAGAACTGACCCAGCAATTGCAACGACCAGCATGTGCATAAGCTGATTGGGGCGACGGACGGTGCCAGACCCTGTACTGGCAAGCACACACAAGAATCAGGTCTGGGATCACCTCAGATGAAGTTTCTTGGGGATCCCTCCAAATGAACTGCTGATCTCAGAACCCCAACCATGAAGAGGCCATGTCAGCCAGTGGATTCTGAATAGACTTCATTGTGCTTGGAATGGCAAGATTGGCAGCAATTCAGAACTGATGAACTATCAAAACCGCATGAGCAGGACCCTTGGAGCATGCCCCATGTCAGGGAACTGGAATGGGTGGGAGGTTGGGTGGGGTGTTTCCCTTTATTTCTCTCCTTACCCCAGATACAGAAAAAATAATAACAATAGTATTAATGTGGAAACAATGGTATTACCCACTTTCCTGTAGCCCTTGATCCTTTGTGCCCTAATCAACTATGTGGATATAATCAAAATAAAATAATTTTTTTAAAAAGAAAGGCCAGAATAGTCATATTACCTCCTGATAACAGCTAGAGGCTCCATAAGCAGGGGGAGGAAAAGAGCTAGCACAGGACTAGAAGCAGGCCAGTCTATCTCCACAAGAAAATAGACACTATAGACCAGAAGCAAGTGTTTCTATCTCCCATAGCCATACATGTTATTTTGTTGCTTCTTTTTATATCCTGTCTATTTGTCAAGGCCTCACTAGACAGTCTTAACCAATTTTCCATGCATGTTCTATCCTAAACCTCCCCACTAATACAACAAAACACTGGGATATTGGGACTGAACAGAAGTGACACAATACCCTGCCAAACCCAAATGGACACTCAATCCACAAATGGCTGGAATGCTGAGTCTGCATAGAGGGTCAATATTTGCCATGATGATGCATCTGCCACCACAAAGCCAACCCTGAGAAACTTACACACATACACACACACACACACACACAACATAGAGACTATGTATTCCAGCGAGCCTCAGGAAAAACTCAAGCCACCTTTTCAAAATTAACTTTTGATAATTAACCTCTCCATCCATTCCTGTATTGTCCACTCAACTGTAACTTTTTTTCTAACCAAACCAGTATCCAGTCTCTTTTGCAGGACTAGGAGCCTCCCATTCTTCTCCTCACTAGATTGAGACCACCACTGAGAGAGCTCTGAGCCCAAGCTCAGTTCGAAGAAGAAAAGGAATGTGAGGGGTGATTCGAACATCCCATTTTGAAACCAGCACAGCTTCCTGCTTCCACTTTCTCACTGCTTGCAAAATTCACCCCTTTTCATCTGAGCCGGGTCAGACTCAATGCTGGGGGCCCTAGCCCAAGCCACTGTAGCCAAGTGTTGGATGAATTCAGAGCTTGCATGGAAGCCACAGAACCATCTGGTACCAGGCTTCACCCGATAGCTGCCTGGCAACCAACTCTGGGCTCTTGAGGGGTACAATTACTGCCTAGGAACATCCATGAATAAAGCCACTGTATGTGTACATCGGGAATGAATCCTGTGGGACTTCCAACAACAAAGCCACTGTACCTGCAGGTAAGTAATGGGAATTGAGTCGTAGTGGTTTGGAGGGGAGAGACCAGAAGATCTGTATGGGTCAGATTGATGCACCAGCTCACATGGAAGTCCAGAATATGGTTTGTTAGCATGGAACATTGCTGACAAACACATGCCAGTCCACGTGAAAGCTAGGGGTGGGAACCTATCTAGCACGGCTAGACCCCAGTATCAAACTGAATGTCAGAACAGGGGACGGGTCACATTAGGCAGGGCCATGACACTAACCAGCACATGAGAGAGCCAGGTCTGGGGGTAGATTCTGTGGGGGAATATGTGAGCCAAACCCTGTGGAAATACAAGTCCCACTGATTAGCTCAAGAGTTGGGGTGATGATAGGCTGAGCTAGCTGTGAACATGGAACCTGCCAACATTCATAGGTATGAGGACCAGGAACAGCCTACATCCTAAAACAGGGTGTTGGGCAGACCAGGCTGCAACACTCACCAGCTCATGCAAGGCCAAGATGGAGGAACCATTTGGCCCACGCCCAGACCCAGATCTCATGCCTGCTAGTGGGTGATAGGCCCTTGCCCAGTTGAGCCATGTGTGAGCTGATGGGTGTGAGATCTGGCACTGGGAGAGGTTCTGATGGAGAAGCTTGGGAACCTCTTCTGTGAGGGCACATTCACTATAGGTGAGTGCAAGAGCCACAGTAGGCAGCAGCCCAGACCAGGCCAGAGAATGGTGCACACCAGCATACATTTGGTTCAGGCAGGGAACAAACCAGACTGGGCCAACTCATATCACCCACTGATGAATCCAAGTGCCAGAATGGAGTGGGGGTTGGGCCAGATTGGGTCACCACGCGAGCCAGTTCACATTAGGGCCAGGACTGGGGGCTGGGCTAGGTTAGTCTGTAGGCACCCACCAGTGTGAACTGGAGCTGGGAGTGGGCTGGGCAGAGCCAGGCTATAGTACCCACTGGCAAATGTCAAGGTGAGGCAGGCCATTATAGACTGGGTCACAGAACCAAACACATAAGACCAAACTGGAATGGGACAAAGCCAGTAGGGGGCACTGCAAGGGGCTCCCGTGCTGGACCACCACTCCCACTGGTGAACGTGAGAGTTGGAATGAGGGAAGACCAACGTGGGCAGGGCTAAAACTCCTATTGGTGAAAACATCTGTTGCCTCATGTGAGCTGGATTAGGGAAATGGCAGGCTGGGTTCACTGTTCCTTCTGGTGCATGAATAAGTCAGAGTGGGTATGGGTTGGCTGGGCTTTGCTGTGGCATCAGCTGGCAGATGCTGGCACAGGGGACAAATTCTGTTAAGATAAACTGCAGAACCAGAGAATCAAAATGGTGGAATAGGGTAAGGACACGTTTAAACAGACAGAGAAATATTAGCCAGTATGAGGCATATAGAGCACATTCCAGGAGATAGAAGAAGACTGAACAACAGTAGAGGGGTACCTGGAGACTGAGAGACACAGAAAAGCACTGAAAAAAAAATGGTGTGGTGTTACAGTGACTGATACCATAGTGGCATTCAGCAAACAGCTATCTGAACTCCACCAGCAACCAGAACTACACCAGCAACAAGGTGGGATGGAATCTCAGAGGTGAATCCAGACAAAGAACTGCTTGTCCAGCTGGTCTGTTTGATTTGACCAGGAACAGAAAGAGTGCCAGGCCCTAGACCAGTGGTGTGGAAACAGTGGACTTCATAAATCAGTCTGTTCACTAGAGCCGTGTTGGGCAACATTTTGTTTAAGGAGGCAGGACTGCACACACATGGAGCTGGGAGTAAAATCATTTCTGACTCAGTGAACTGCAACAATGTGGCATACTACAGGTTCGACCCAAGACAGGTCCAGGTAGCCCTCAGACCTGATGGCCAACAGATCAAGATCTCTAGCAATGGCACACCAGGCACCATTTCGTTCAGTGTGGCAAAGCCTTTAAGACTGCAGGGGTCCGGGTGAACCTCACACATAACAGGCAACAGGTTCTGGCAAGATCAGTACCACCAACAACCTAATTATATAGGACACCTAGTGTCTCCCTAATCCTGGAATCTACTCTAACCAGAAATGGAAGAAAGTTTGTACAGACAACAGTGCAGCCTAAGCACGGTATCAAAGGGAGTGGAGACTGGTGAGCCAGGAGCTGGGACTACAGAGATGGTGGTGGAAATCTAACATAAGAAACTAGACCTGGAACTCGCTGGAGGGAGTGACACAAGTGACTGCAAACAAAGAGCCATGCACCGACTGTAATAAGTAAAATCAAACTGTAGACCTGTGGGTAAAAGAGCTTAGAAACCTGCCCCAAGGAAAAGAATCTGCTAACCAGAAGTACAATGATCAAGAGCAAAAGAAGAGACAAAGGCACAATGAATATTACTGAAAACTCCCTTGCAAGGGAGCAAAACCCTCTGACAAACACATCAAGAAAATGGGGGATATAGAATCCAAAACACTTGTTATAAAACTTCTTATCAACAACAAGAAGCACGTAAAGGCATTCAAAGAATTCAAGGAATAGGTCACACTGGAAATGAATCAAGTGAAAGCTGATACATTAGAAATGAAGAATACAGTGCAGCAAATTAAAAGTACAGTGGAGAGTCTCCAAAATAGAATGAAGGAGGCAGAAGAAAGAATCTCAGAATTGGAAGATAGTTCCTGTCATCAGGTGGGGAACAAACAAAAAGCTGGAAGCAGAGCTGGATCAGGCCAAAAAAAAAAAGTATTCAAGAATGAAAGACACTATTAAAAGGCCAAATATGAGTTATGGGAGTTCCAGAAGGTGCAGAAAGAGAAGCTGGGTTTACAAATGTATTTAATGAAATAATAAGGAAGATTTTCCCTAATCTGGAGAAAGAGTTGGGAAACAACATCCAGGAGGGACACAGAACTCCCAACAGAGTTGACCAAAAACCACAACACATGATCATCCTCAATAGAACACAAGGAAAAGATCCTTAAATGTGCATCTGATAAAAATCAATTGATCTATAGAGCAGTGGCAATTAAACTCACAGGAGAACTCTCATAGGAAACTCTATAGGCCAGAAGAGATAGAGTGACAAATTCCAGATTATAAAAGCAAAAAATTGTTGGACCAGGAAAATTTACTCAGCAAAACTTTCCTTTGAAAATGAAATCAAATTCTTCCACAGTAAAGAAAAGTTAAAAGACTATGCCTCTTCCAAAGATGCCCTACAAATGATACTTAAAGACATTCTCTTGACAGAGAAAAGGAATAGTGCCCACCAAAACCAAAGGCAAATGCAAAGAACATCCCAGGAAAATAACAGAAGACTAAATCAATGAACAACCCATTGCGAAAATGAAACAAATTACCACCTATTTGTATTAAACCTGAATGTAAACAGCTTAAACTCATCAATTAAATGTCATAGATTCGTAGACTGGATTAAAAAAACAAAACCCATCTATTTGTTGTCTAGAAGAGACACACTTCACCAAAACAAAAACTAGCAGACACTATATCGCATGGATTTTGATTATTTTGTTACTTTCCTCTCTTCAAAACACTTTCTTCTGATTAAATTCTTCAATGACTCATAGATCATACAGTAGCATCATTTTCTTCATGAAGGATCTTGATTTTTATTTCTTCAGCGACACATTAGTCATTTAGTAGCATGTTGTTTAGCTTCATGATAGTGCTAATTTATTTTTTTTCTTGTTGTTGATTTTGTTTTGTGGCCTTTCATTTAAGGGGATGTATAATAACTGTGTAATGGAGACTATCATATTTAGCAGCAATCTAATATAACTTCATGGCATTTTAAATTTGTATTTTTCTTCCTGTTGTTGATTTGTATAGTGGCTTTTCACTTAAGGTGATATATAGTAACTGTGTAATGGAGATTAACATATCCATATGTGAGGCTACAATGCAGTATGCATTTCTACTTTCAGACAAAGATGGACTCCCAATGAAACCGTTTACTGTATCTTGACAATAGGATGCTGGACTCTCTGCCATTGTCCATGCCCGCAATGATGGACATATGACTGTGTATGAAGAACTATACTATAGTAATGATATAGGGGAACTCAGTGAGGGCCGAGGGGATGGGGGAGAGGATAATTGGAATCCCATGATCTAGGGAACTGTATCATAAATGATAATAATGAAAAGGTAAAATTCTAAAATAATAATAAACTGCAGAACCACCTGGAGAGTGCAAAATCTAGGAGTGGGAGCATGCTCAATACAGAAACAGTGGTCACCTGCCTCTTGGGAGGCCACTCCCAGTGGACAGCATGAGAACCAGGACTGGGACAGGCATGGCTAGACAGCAAGTGGCAACTTCCAGCACATGTGTGGGCTGGATAGTGGGGTTGGCCATATTAAATTAGGCGTCAGTGCCCATTCACATGTATGAAAGCTGAATGGGATGTGGGAGAGACTGGACCAGTCTGCTGTACATACTGGCAAGCATGGGAATCCGGGCAGGGCACAGGATTGATGAAGGTTATTTTGGGTTTCTCCGACTAGGCTATAGCTCCACTGGTGTATATGAAGGCCACCTCTGCGGTGGGCAGGATCTGGCTGGACTGCAACACTCATTGGTTTGTGTAGAAGACAGTGCTGGAGGCAGAAATGACCCAGCAACTGCAACTACCAACATGTGCATAAGCTGACTGGGGTGACAGACTGTGCTGGACCCTGTACTGGCATGCAAGAATCAGGTCTGGTACCACCTCAGATGTTTTTGAGGGGATCCCCCAACTGAGTCACTGGACTCAGAACCCCAACCATGAAGAGAATTGCAGGTTCCATGGTCTGATCACGGAGTGCATGAGTCAGAGCTGGGCCTCCTCAGTGCCTTAGACAGAGCATGGATACCAGTGTATCCAGATGCACATGGAGGACATGGCAGTACATTGAAGTCTGCAGAGAACATCTATCTGGTCCCACAAGAGAAGACAGAAGAATAAATTGATCGACTACCCCAATCAAGTAAATATCTGGACAAATGGAGACTCTAAGGTGGATTATATCAACCAGTGGATACTAGAGAGATTTTATCGTGCTTGTAGTGGTGAGATTTGCAGTATTGAAGAACTATTGAACTACTGAAACCTCTTGAGCAAGACCCTCAGAGCATGCCCCACATCGGGGACCCTGGGATGGTGGTGTGTGGCTGGCCCCAGGGCCCAGAGGCATTTGGGAGGCTGAGTGTGGCTCTGCTTATCTTCCCTCCTCCCCAGATACAGGCATGAAAAAGCGAATGTGGAGATGGTGATCTCACCCATCTTCCTGTAGCCCTTGACCCTTATCACCCTAATCACCCATGTAAAAATTGTCAAAAAATAAAAATTTTAAAAAGACAATGCTACATAACGCCCAACTACTTAGAAAATGGCCTTACATTAGTTTCATTAAGCTTCCATGAAAATTCTGCCTTATTGTAGGGGTAATCCTGTGTGTTTACTGAGGATCTTCACCTTAATACAAATTGATGTCAGGATATTTGAGTTCTTCCAGCTGCTTTTTCTGTGTGACATCACTTCACACACTTATTGGTAATCCTGTCAATGAGTTTCTTTCGCCCTCCAGTAGATTCAGTAATCTAATAAGCATTAATAGATCACTTGTTAATGAAAGATTGAGGGCATGGGGAGTGGAAAAAAGTGTGGTGCATAAGGTGTATGATTTGATCTTCATGGACTTCAGTTGGTTTGCTGTTTCTTCGATGTGGCTAGATGTGTGCATTTTTAGCCTAGATGATGTACAAGAAACAAAACTTGACCACATTTGGTTTTCTGTGGAAACGACCCACAGAAACCTTTTTGCTCTCATCTGTGTATCTATATTGAAATGAAATCTCAAGGAAATGCTGCTTCCGGCTTTTAGCTAACAAGCTTCTGTTACTAAGATTGTCTGAATCCAGTGGCTGAAATGTTTATAAACCCTGACTCCACAACCACCAGACCCTGCTGTCGGAGATCTCTGAGTCACACGCTCGTTTGCATGAAGGAAGCAAAATCTACTTTCCCCACTTCCTCTTTTGCCTGCACTTTATGTGGCTCATTTAGCAGTAATCACACATTAGAGTGGCAGTGTCTGCCACCTGCTAGCTCAGGGACCCTGGGGGCCTGGCGTGCTCTCCAAAGCCAGCCTTTCCATCTGCAGAGGGCACGGAGCAGAGCTGAGCAGGCAGGCTGCGTGAGGGAGCCAGGGACACAATTGCTATGAATCACACTGAGTGAACATTTAGGAATGATTTCTTACTGTCTCCCATTTTCCACCATTTTCCTGCTTATTGACTCAATAACACTCAAAGATGATATATGCTGAAAAGAAATACATTGTCAGGGAGGAATTGCTGATCAGCAGCCCAACAGTTTCAACAAATCTTTAGAATTTGGATGCCATTTTTTGATGGCCCATCTAATTTTGTATGAACACTGCCACACATGCCTGCCAGCCCCTAATGTTTCTGTTTTATTTTCCTAAGCCTAATTTTAATGGCATCATAATGACATGGAAAACAAAAATATTTCATTCAACCACTTCTATTCCCTAATTTGCTACAAAAACAACTAAAAACAAAACAGCATGATTTTCAACACATTCTCCCGCTAAAATATTGCCCTGCTCAAAACTGAAATCTTAAGAATGCATGAGGATTGGCTTGACTGGAATAGAGCCAATACAGGATGATGACCCCAAAGAGTGCTGTCCTGGACGTGTCTTCTCAGACTCCACCACTATGGAGAATCTGAGAATTTCATGTGTGATGCCATTCAACACGCACATAAACTTGGCAAGAATGATCAAGAGAAAGATTGGCATTCCATCCTCTGCACTCACAACTCCTAGCCCATTACCGACACTAGCAAGCATTTAATGAATGAATTGAAACGCACCACCATTCAAACATCCCCAGTGAAGATAAGTTTTTGTGAGAACATTCCTAATCAGATATAGAAATTTTTATCAGAAGCAGAGATACTTATACACAGGAGGCCAAGACAGTCAAAAGTATAGACAGTTAATTGCCTATTGTTCACTTTCAGCTGACCTTTAGGCATCTCATTTGGCTTATAACACTAACCCGGGAAATTTCCCAAGTGAATCTTTAATTCCTATGAAAAATTCTTATCTGTGTTCCTAGACAGAATTGGTTTGCTCTTAAATCATAAGAATGTAAACATGAAGGTGGCTACTTCCTGACCAGCCACTCAGCCCCCACTGCTCTCACTGCTACACGGTTGGGGGTCTTTCTTCAGGTAGCTAAACATGCTGGCTCACGGCAGCTGGTATTTAGCTGTCTGGCCTTGCTCTGCTTCACCGACTATACCCACACAGTCAGTCATTTCAGCTGCAGATTCTTCAGCCATGCGTTTTTCCCCTTTCACAGCGACCACTCAGGCCTCCTATCTATTTTTTCTACTTTTGCTTTCGCCTGCTGACTCTCTCTGAAACTGTCTGTCCTATTCATAGTTACTCACATAATTAATTTTACACAAATATCACATCTCACTGATTAAAAATAAAATCAATAATAATTCCCCATTTCTGTTGTTCTGTTTCAACTTATGAAAACATCCCCTAACTTCCTTCCCCATGCCCACTCAGTCTACCACCTCCCTTGATGCAGCCTTTCATATCAGCCAAAATAGCTTTCCCCACCCTGGCTTTTCTCACAATATGCTGATAGTATACTGTGCTTTTTTATGCAGAATCTTGTTCCTCATCCTCTCGTGCAAACAGGTTCCCTTTAATGACTGAAAAATATGAAATTTTAAAGACAAAGTGGCCTTGGGAAAGAGTGCAACAGTACAACAGAGTCCTCTCATTTCCTCACAGTGGGAAACCTAAAGCTCATGTCATCCTCTGCACAAGGTTGCAGAGGCAATGCATTCAGTCCTGCCTCAGGAAATCTGCAAACGAGGACAAGAAGGTGTACCTCATGGAGATCAACCAGGTGCTCTCCCACAGGTGCCTCGTGGTGATCTCTTCCGAACTGAAACTGGAACAGGGAAAACCCTTACACGCACAGAGTCCTCCCACTCCACATGCACTCAACTCGGACCTCTTGTTGGGCACGCTTCAAATCTCACTTTGTTTCTGGACCTCACCATTCCCCCCAACCACCACCTACGGATACCATTTCAAATCCACCTTTGCATCTCTGTCTCTCTGTGGGCTGTTTCCCACAAGGTGTTGTCTTGGTTTGCTGGGACTGAGGAGCTTAAGTCGTACAGATTTTGTTCCCACAAATGTGGAGGCCAGGGAAGGGGAGCATAGTGTCAGCAGGTCCAGCTAAGGGCCCACACTATCTCACTTAACATAATCACCACTCTACAGACCCATCTCCAATTACAGTCACATTCTGAAATACTGGGTTTAGAGTTTAGCCAGATGTAATAAGAGTGGCATGATTCGTCCCATAATGACATCCAGAGATGAATCCTTCTGTTAGCCTACTCCCTTAGGCTCAGCTCCTCCCTTTTGTTCTTCCTCTCTGCCTTCCAAGTAAATTTTTAATAGGGTGGACATTTTGGCTTTTGTGATTTTCTTTGGAAAAACACAAACTTGTGCATGTATTTGTTCAAAAAAGGAACTCCCTTACAAATATGTCGTCATCTTATATGACAAAAGCTTTGTAAAGGGACGCAGTTAACTCCTTAAGATACATGAAAAAAATTGCGAGGAAGACAAGATGGTAGTACAGGGTACACAGAGGTTAAAACTGGCAGAAAATCATTAGCCAGGGTGAAGCACAGAGGGCAAATTTCAGAAAAAGATAGAGGACAGGCCAATGGCAAAGGGTACCTGGGGACCCTTGGACACAGAGACATAGCAGTGACAGTGAGTGGTGTTGTAGTGACCAGACAACCCAGCAGCAATCAGCAAGCAGCAAGCTGAGCTCCACCAGCAGCCAGAGCTCCAGTGGCAGCCAGACGGGAAAGTGAGTCCACTGATAGCTCAGCAGGTGAACACAGCCACTGCCCATCTGCTGCTCCACGAGCAGAGACAGAGCAGCAGACTGCAAGGTGCAGTGCAGGAATCGGGTGGATCTCACAGCCCAGACCCCCACCAGTGCTGCATCAGGTACATAGGCTGTGGAACTTGAAGCACAGCCAAGAGCGGCCTTGCTTCTGGCTCAGCACGTTGCACCGATCCTACAGGGAAAACATTGCCAACTTCGCATGCTGCGGGTTCCACTCAAGGTGGGTCTGGGTAACCCCCAGACCTAACGGCCAGCAGACCCAGAACTCCACCAGTGCCATGTCAAGCACCATTTTATGGTGAATAAAGACAAAGATAGGTCCAGGTGACCCTTAACTAATGGCCAGGAGGTTTCCACAAGGTCAGAATCCCCAACAACAGTTATTTAGGTCAGCTGGTGTCTCCCTAATCCTGGGCAATTTGAACTGAAAGTGGGAGTAAGGCTGTATAGACAATGGTGTGGCCACAGCGTGGGATCACAGAAGGTGAAGCCTGGTGAGACAGGAGCTCCATGACAAAAACCCTAGCACCAGAGCCCAGGCCTGAAAATTGTGACAGGGAGTGACACAAGGGACAATAAACAACGAACCGGCTACCAAACCCAATCAATAAAGTCGAACCATAACCCTGTGGGTGACACAGCTTTGAAGTCTGCCCTAAGGAGAAGGATCTGCAAACCAGAATTGCAATGACCAAGGGCAAAAGAAGATACAAAGGCACAATGAATATTATAAAGACTCTCCTGCAAAGGAACAAAAGTTTCAGCCACCTTCAGAGTTAACTGAGGGGGACATCGAGAAAATGAGAGATATAGAATTCCGAAAATTCATCATGAAGTTTTTAAAATATATTTTTATTTTGAGTTTTGAAATACATGGTACAATTTCGTATAGGCTGGGCTTCCCCCCCAAACTCTCACCCCCACAACAGATTTTTCCCCATTTTACTACAATGGTGAAGTCCTTCATAAGGAATCCTAATTCTATCAGTCTCTTATTTAAGTGTACCCGACATTGCTGGTACTATGCCAGGCAGTCCAGAATCCCATTGTCTACACATGTTCAACAGTTTCATTGGGAATCCATTTTTCATCTGGAAGCAGGGATGCATGTTCCATTATACCCCCACATCTGTATATGATAGACCCCAGTACTCCATCACTATACACTTCCATAATTGAGAAGCCAGTATTTTAACAACAAGAAGCACATTAAGTGAATTCTAAAAAGTTAGAGAAGAGGAGAATAGAATGGTTGTTACTAGGGGCTGGTGGGAAGAGAGAAGTTATGAAGTTATGGCTAAAGAATATGAAATTCCAGTAGGATAAGAATAATAAGTACAATTTATTGTATAACCTGGTCATAGTTTACAACAACTACTGAAGGAGAAAATGATAGTGTTCTCATAACATAAATGGTAAGTAGGTAATATAATGCTTTAGCTTAATTGAGCCTTTTTACAAGGCATACATATTTCAAAATGTCATGTACAATGTGAATGGATACAATTTTAAATGTGTTAACCAAATAATATTTTTTAGAATTTTGTTTTTCGTATCTTGATGAAGATATGGCTGATGTAACGGCTCAACTAGCTAACCTTCTACCTGTAAGCACTTGTCTATGTTGTCTCCTCATGGAACAGCTCCTTTGCTCTATTTTCTACATTATCAATAAAGTAGCTCACATATTCATTTTAAATATGAAAACAACTTACTGTTCAATTAAAAATGAAAATTGTATTTGGGATACTTTTGAAGATACTTTTCATTTATCATATGATGAATCTATGTCAAACAAATCTAAAGAATCCAAGAGGACTCTCAATGGTATTTAAATATCTAAGGGGATAGATTTATTGTATTTAGTTTTAGCAGTATGTAATTTGTGCCTTCAGAACATTTTAAAAGGTTAAAAAAGTTTACTTAATGAATATTTGACAAATTTTCCTTTGCTTTTTGCCATGTTTCCATATCTGCTAAATAAAAGTGTTTTTGGTTAACCTCAAACTCTGTTTAAATTTATCATTGTTCCAGTCAGTGTGGTTTTACCATGTTTCATGTGAGAAAGTAAACTCCAAAATCAAGTGTAAGTTTATGCACGCACATATATGTATAAGAAATAAAAGCCCCAAGGAACCAAACATTGTCTCTGGCCCTGTTGCTCCTGCCACTTCCCACAAGACGGAGGAGGGATCACTTCAACATGGTACTTCCTCCAGGTATAAGAAAGCAAGCCTTTCTTGCTTTTGGTGGTCAGTCATAACCATTCACATTCATTCACTTTGGTCAAAAGATCACTCCTCTGATTTTGATTTTGATTGTAATAACACAAGTCTTTGAAATATTACCTATTCACCTAGTGATAATAAAGTAAAATGGGGTCAGGAGAAAATGTTTGACGTAAATAACAAGGAAAGAATCAAACTGGACACTATGATTGTGTTCCTAATAGTTCTTCCAAAAGTGGTAGACAGACCAGCACAGTCGCTCAACTGTCTAATCCTTCCCCTTCAAGCACAGGCATCCCACATGGGCACATTTTGTGTCTCACCCACATCACTTACCCCCCAACTCCCTGCACATGGTCTTGGAAAGTAGTAGAGGCTGGCCCAAAATGTTGGCACCAAGCACCCACTTGAAAAACCTGGATGAAGCTCCTGGCTTCTGGTTTCAGATCAGCCCAACTCTGGCCATTACAGCCATCTGGGCAGTGAACCAGTGATGGAAGATCTTTCCATATCTCTCCTTCTCTCTGTAAATCTGCCTTTCAAAAACCCCTTCTAAAACTGTTTTGCACTTCAACTGTTGACATATGCCTTGTTAGAATTATAAGCCAGTTTTGACTATCCTAAAATCTGCCAAGTTCAGCAAAATTATGCTTCAACACTATAAACTGCTAAATACTAAAATGAAAATAGACACGAGACAACTGAATAGTACCCTATATCCATTTTAAGGTGTATAGAACCAGGTTGTATATAAAGCAAAATTAAAATGTCAGTGAAGTAGTCACAGGACGTGGTTAAGAACTTGCATTTTTTTTAACATATTTGTTACTCAATGCCATGTCAATTAATTCCATAATGTTGTAAATTGTTGTTGATGTTATGTCGTGGTTTTTAATTGATCAGGATGATATTCTGCCAGCAATGTCTTCAGACCAGAGATGGTCTCCCCAAGAAACCATTGAATTTATCTAGACAATAAGATGCTGGACTCTGTGCTTGGTATATGCTTGCAATGAAAGACTCTTGACTTAATTTGAACTGTAATACTGCAAGATGGAGGAATCCACCATGGGAGGAGGGAACGGGGAGGGGTTGGGGGAATCCCAGAGCCTATAAAACTATGTCATACAATGCAATGTAATTAATAAAACAAAAAAATTTTTTAAAGATCTCAGAGGTATTTGGTATTTATGGGTACAGATGTTTGAGCCAAACAACAGAAGTACAAAGGAATATGTAAACATACATACTTAATATGTTGCCTACAAGGACAGTAAGGGCAGACTAATCAAAAATAAGACCAGTCTACCTGGAAAGTATTTTCTTTGTTTTCTTCATGCTGAATTTTTAAATTGTTGTTACTGAAAAAGAAAGGTAGGCACAGGTATCCAGAAGAATGAGATTCACTCCCTGCTGCAAATGCCCCCGATGTCAGAAGTTGGGATAGGCAAAATGGGAGCTAGGAACTCAATCTAGGTATCCCAAATGGGTGGCACAAACACCACCACTTGAGTTATCACCTGCTGATTCCTGTAGTCTATACAGTATCAGGAAGCTGGAAACAGAGTTGAGCTAGAGTTCAAGCCTAGTCACTCCACTGTTGGATACAACCATCCTTAGAAACATCTTAACTACCATACCAAAACACCTGCTATCTTTTTACTTTTTGAAATATCTCCTCTCTCTTGTGTTGGTACACTAAACATTTATTTGCCTCTTCTAACATTAAAGTTCAGAGACGTGTTAATTACTGTTTCCAACTGAGTTCTCACATCTCTCGATCATTTTACCAGTCGATCTGAAGTCTTTGCATGAAAACTACAGGAATCTGAACAGCTCTTCATTTTACAAAAATCAAAAAAAAGATCACATCAACACCACCAAAGGAAAAAAATTCTTGAAAGTGTTTTGTACTCCATAAATACCTCGAGGAAATGCCCTTACGGAAACAGGCTTGTTTTTGAGAGGCAGAGAGTAAAGCACGCAGCCTTCAGGGTCCCATCCACTTTGCAATTAGGCCTTCATTAGCATCTGTCATCTCAGTTACATGGAAAGGCTTGAGGAAACAGGGACAGTGAATGTATTTGCTCACCCTGTGCCCTAACCAATTAATCATCTTGGCACTTGGCAAATATTTTTGGATCTTTCTATGCAATGTGGCACTGAGCATTTCTATGACTGATATTTCTGCAGCGAACAAGAGAGTCCTTGAAAACCAGAGGCACAGTGGTGGGGGTAGCATGTGGAGATCTTCTAAATACTAAAGTCTAGGGACTTCTCTAACCACAGCTGCTTTATTAGCTTGAATACAGTAACTTACAAGTAGTCCAGATACACAGCACAGTGTTCAGTTATAAGATCTTTATTTCAGGGGGCCAGCAAGGAAAGCCACAGCTTGCCAGGCTGAATCCCCATATGGCAGCAGGTTAAGGTCTCAGCTACTCCACATCTGATACAGTTTTCTGTAACTTCTCTGGGAAAATAGTGGACGATACATCAAGTGTTGGGCTTTCTGCAACCAACATGGGAAACCAGGGCTCACCCAGGTTTCAGCCTAACCCAGAGCTGGGAGCTATTGCAGTATTTAGGAAATCAACCAGTGAATGGTATCTCTCTCCATATACATATATATATAATATAATATATTACTCTGAATTTCAAAATAAATATGTATTTTTTTATCAAAAACTTCATTCTGAGCATGACTAAAAACATAAATCAAAATGGAGAACTAAGGTGTGAGACTCTAACTCAACGTCCTCTGTGACAAGGGTCACAGCTGGGGAAGGGACAGGCCCACAAAGAGGAACACGGTTCCTAAATCTTACACAGCATCTGTCACGGTCCTGTGGTTCTACACTCACTAACCTCGCATGCTCATAGTGCAGGCCTGTTTTGGCCATGGGATGCTCATTTTTCTGTCTTCAAATAGAGAAGATGTAATCAAATTTGAGATTTTTTTTTTAAATCATTGTATTTATTTGTAAGGCAGAGACAGAAAGTGATCTTCTGCCCTTTAGTTTATTCCCTAAATGCCTGTGTTGGTCAGGGCTAGGCCAGGCCAAAGTCAGGAATCTCATATTGCATACAGTTCTCCCCCATTGTGCAGGAGTACAATTACTTGTACTGCTGTCTGTTGCTTCCCAGGCATGTTAGCAGGGAGCCGAATCAAAAGTGGAGCAGCCAGGACTTGAACCGGTACTTCAATAATATGAGCTCCTGTGTCTCAGGTGGCAGCTTAGATTGCTGCACCACAACGCCAGTCCAGAAGATTAAGTGAATATTTATTGAAGAATTAATGGAAAAATCCAGAAACACAGACGCAAAATCCAAATGTGCACATTTTTAAGACTTCCTTGAGCTGGCACTCAGGAAAACATAGCTCACCTTTTCTCCCTCTCCTTTTCTCCCAAGAAGGCACCACTTTGCTCCCCAGCAGCTTCCTTCTTTTTCTCTGGCTCTTCCAGTCTCTGGCAAGAAGCTATAGCATTTGTTATGCGTAACCATGGACAGGCCTCCTTCTGCTCACCTTGCACCTCCTACACGTGAAGACTTACCTACGATAGCATAAAAGGCTTCTACTAAAACGAGTTGTGGACAAAATCTGATAGACACATTCACTTTCAAATAAAGATATATTTTAAGCACCAGCTTTTTGAAAGAATAAGCATGATCCCTGATAATTCTACAATACATACATATATATGTATATATAAATGTGCATATATATATATACACAATTATAGGCATTTTGTTGATAGAGTTAGAATTTAGTTTCCAAGACCAAGGGTGGGGAGAAATATGACTGAGTATGACAATGCATTAGTGGATAATTATCACCAATCCTCCTCTTTAGGGGCCATCAGTTTGAAGAATTAAAATGCACTTAAACATTAATGCAAAGCTATATTGGAGATATTTTTTTAACATTTGAAAGTAAACCTTGGACTCCACACTGTGTCTTCTTATAATTATAATGAATCTCGACTGAAAGTAGACCATATCAATTTATTTTTTGTTTTACATGGAGCCAAATAGACTGTATTCCAATTAAGCACATCAAATAAAATAATGGATACTGGTGCCATAGCTTAGATACGTCAGAATACAAAATTTTATTTAACAAAATACTAATATTGTATTCTAACCTAACAGTAACATTTGTACATATAGATAAGTCTATCATCCATGCATGTAAAGGATTAATTCTCAAAATAACCTTCTGAGGAAGATAATTATTAATTCTATGTTGCAGTAAAATATATAATATATACTTTCAAACTATTCTTAGGAGACTAGCAAATCTCAAACCTTGAGAAGGAAATTATCAGAAAAGAATAATAGACATAAATAACCCTCATAAACACTGACATGAAAGTCTTACTAAAATATTGGCAAATGAAGCCAAGTAATATACAGAAAGGGAAATACATTTCAGGAAAGTAAATTTAAATGTTTAGACCCAATCACAAGAAGTTTATACATGTACAAAACAGTAAAAAATCATGTGATCACTTCAGTGGAATTAGAAAAGATTTCACAAACTTGACTCTCATTCATGACAACATAGAAAATGAGCAAAGAGGAAATTGCTTCAGTCTGAAAGGCGCTGATGCGTCAACCTTGATGGTGAAAGATGGACACCACATCAACTAATGGCAGCTGTAACCATGCAACGTGCACACTTAGCTTTTCTGGTCAGAATTGTTCTGGCAGGTTCGCCCAGTCCAATGACCCAAGAGGAATAAGTCAACACCAGAATTAAAATGGAAAAAGAAAGTAAGTTTGCCTGTATTCCCAGACAGGCTCCAAGGATACAGTCTCCTCTAAAGAGCTTAGAAAGAGACTTTCATGGATTGAACTTGGCTCTCCCAAGTTCATGTACTCATTTAGACTCCAAGTTCTTTTGTTAATGACTGACGATTAAGGGTGAATACTTAATCTTATCATGGCCTCCAGTGTGTAGAATTGATCGAAGGTCTTCTGACCATTGGGGGAATGACCTTGGGGAATGCCCTTCACAGAGAGCTGGTTATATAGGCTGAATATACATGCTGAGTCTATGCTTGCTGCTCTCGGTGGGAGTGTCTCTCTGCATTAACCCCATCATTCTCAGCCTTCATCAGACAACAGCCTAAGGGGGCTGCCCAGTCTCAAACAGTGACCCTCTAAACAACCATATCCCTCCCAAGATGCCCCTTTCAGGTGTCAGTTATAGCAATGAAAGCTGACTAATACAGAGCCTGGGTACAGAGGAAGTAATAGTCTTACTTACTAGTTATAAACAAATGGAAAATAAAATCTCAAACACAACCCCGGCACCACTGTTATGGTGGTACAATGAGTGGAGTGCCACTGGAGACACCAGCTTCCCAAACAGGAGACCCATCTCAAGTCCCAGCATTTTTGCTTCTGTTGATGTACCTGGAACAGCAGTGGAAAGTAGCCCACGTGGTTGGGACCCTGCTGCCCATGCAGAAGACCCAGATGCAGTTCCAGGCTCCTACAATTGATTTGGTCCAGCCCTGGCTATTATAGCCATTTCAGGAGAGGACTAGTGCATGAAAGGTCTCTCCCTCTCTCTCTCTCTCTCTCTGTTTCCCTGACAGATAAATAAATTATTCTAATTCTTTACAATAGCTCAAAATGAACAAAATATTTATGTATAAATCTTGTAAAAGATATCTAAATCCTCTAATCTACAAACTGCAAATGATGGATAAGCAAGACTAACAGAAATTATAATGAAATTATGGCAATCCAAACAGTGTGAAATTGGCATAAGGATACACAAATTGACAGTTGAGTAGAAGCAAGTGAGCAAAAAAACCAGAGACAACCTATGAAGAAATATTATTAACAACACTATTGTACATCTGTTCAAAAGTGAAATTTGAACATAAGCAAACCACAGACTGAGAGAAAATTTTCATAAAACATGCAGGACCAATGCTGTGAGACAGCAGGTTAAGTCTCTCAGTGTGGTGCCAGCATCCCATGTGGGTTCCAATGCAAGTCCTGGCTGCTCTACTTCCAGCCCAATTCCCTGTTAATGACCTGGGAAAGCAGTAGGGGAATGCAAGTTATTGGGTTTCTCCTCCCAGCTGGAAGAAGCTCATGGCTTCAGACTCACCCAGTTCTAGCCATTGTAGCCATTTTGCCTCTCTCTCTCTCTCTCTCTCTCTTCCCTCTTTCTCTGTGACTGCAACTGTTTTAAATCTAAAATTTAAGACATATTTAACAAACTTTATTCAGACTATAAAGAATTCCTCTAATTTCATAATAAAATGGTGGAAAAAAATTAAAACTGGGCAAAAGACCTGAACACTAGACAAAAGATCTATCTATGGATAACAATCACTTTAAAGAGTCCTTGACGTAATGAATCATTCAGAAAAATCAATAAAACAACAATAATATATGATTATGCATCCTTCCTAAAAGGCAAAAGTTTAAAAAGGTGTTGGAGAGAAAAGAAACAGAACACATGAATATGTTCTTTTTTCATATTCAGCTACTTTATTCTGCCATGGGTCAGCTGTTACAACCGCTCTGAACAGAGTGGGGTTGTGTGTAGTGTCTGATGGTATGTTTGGCCTTGGATTTGCAGTTGGTTGTGGAGGCTCAACAGGGAAAAGATTTTGAGGTGTGCAGATCCAGGGTTCAGGCATTCAGGGGTGTGTTTGTGAATTGCCTTCTGGGGACACTTCTCAAAGGTGAACTGAGGATCCATCTGTTGGATTATACCCCAAACACTCATGATAGCAGGTCCAGGACTCAAGTTGAGCCAGGAGCTTTCAATCAGGTGTTCCAGAGAGATGGAGGGGACCCGGCTACTGCTGCCTTCCAGGATGGGCACAAGCAGAAAGCTACCATCTACAGAAGAACTGACACAAACTCAGGTTCTCCATCCAGGGGGATGCCAGGATCTTAAATGGAGACTTCACCACTAGACCAAACACACACCCATTTTCCAGTAACATAATAAAGTACTCAAGCATATTTTCCAAACAATATGAACAGAATGTTAGTAATTGCATTGTTCTCTATTGGGTCATAAACAACAGCCAAGCTCATGAGCCAAAACCTACCAAAGGTATGAGGATTATTTCGGGCGCATTACCAAACTAGATATTCTTCTCGTGAAGAAGACACTGTCTAGAGACTTTCAAAGGTAAATCCGCATTTGGAAGTAGTCTTCGAGAAGTTACAAAAAACGTATTATGAAGAAAACTACATGCGGATTTCAAAATTTCTTGCACCAAAATGAATTATTCTTTTGTTAAAAAAATTACTTACATAAAGCAAAAAAATTCATGTATTTCATATATGGCTTTTTTTCATGTATAGTTTTAAGAATATAAGCATATTTCCCACCCAAACCTCCCTCTCTTCCTTCCATTTTCCAGGAACTCTCAGCTGTATTCTCATATGTGTTTTTTTTTTCTTTTTTTTTTTTTTTTTGGCTGTCTGTGCTGACTTGGTAGCCTAAATAACGAGACACAGTAATTGTGCCTGTGTAAGGTGATAACTCATACCTCAGATGAAAACGTGCAACTAGAGTCCCACCATCCGATTCTTGGTGCTCTGATTGTAAGTACACGTACTCACCGTGCTTGGAGCACAAGAAAACTGCCGAATCCTTTCTCTTTCTCCCCACCCTGCCAAAACAACATGAATTATTTACGAAACCTGCCAAGTCTGTTCGTTTGGTTTTACTTATCTGAGCTCATGAGTCGCACATGGTAAATTTCAAACTCACAATTTGTGGCTTCCTGCTTGCAGACCACTCGCATATTTCTGTTTTTCTAGTTAAATATTTACACACAGGCAAGGGGTGCACAGGCAGTCCCTATTTGATGTGACTTAACAGCAGCCACATCTGTCTTGCATGTCGGCAGGGATAAAAAAGCGTGCTTAGTAAACATTTTCTTAATATACTCGCATACAACATTGTTTCTGCCCTTACTCTGAGATATTGTCAAGCTAAAGAAAACAGAAAGGGGCCTTGCCTAACGCATTTCCCTTCTCAGCACTCCTCTCCGGGCTTCAGGGTTTTTCTCTTCCTGGTAACCATTACTTTCACACGGAACAAAGCCTGCCTCTACTCTCCTTCCTGTCCATGCGAGAAGCACAAAACTCCATTGAGATAAGGTGGGGAATTTTTTTCTATTTACATTAAGGGAACAAAAAGCTTCCAAAGGCAATGACAGGTGAGTCTGTAGCTCAACGCTCTGCCTGCTGACTTAAACATACCTCAAGTTCTCTCATGCTCACATGTCACAGCTCAAACATGAGGTGTGCAAATAGAAAAATCAATAAGGAAACAAATACAATCTTGTCTTTCAAGACGTCCTGTAGTCATCTCTACGTACCCAAAATGTCAAGTCAAAAATTCATGTCTATTTGATAGTTGTCTAGTTAAGAGACCATTTTTTAGACTAAGTTGTTTTTTTTCAGAAATACGAAGCATCGCTAAACCACGAGAATATTCCCTTCAGAACACTAGCTGAGAATAAATTGATCTCATCTGACTTTCATGCTTCTGAGTTTCAGTCTCCAACTCTGTTTTCTCATATTTATTCATGGGCTGTTGAATAAACAATAACAAAATGAAGTGAAAAGGAATGAAAACAAAAACAAAATCTTGAGTGAATTCTGAATCCTAGACTGCCGATATTCAGTTCCATCGAAGACACAAAAAGGAAGGTTTAATTTCTACTATTTGAGACTTGTTTCTCCCAATCTGTGTCCAATTCAAGATCTGTTTTCTTTTCCCTCCCCTGTTTACCTCTTAGCCACTTCACAGCTCATTACGCTCTAGAGAAGTCACTGGAGAAAACAAAAGGAGATGAGACTCAAATGATTACAATAGAGCTCACCAACCCAGAGGAAAAGTTTAAAAGTCTAGAGAATTCAGCTCTGACACAAATTTCACAGCATCTTTAAAGGAGTCTTTACATTTTTAATCCCCATCACCCTGGTTTAAAAAAAAGAATGGCACCAAGCCTTCAGACATATTAATTCAAATTTATTAAATATTACCAGTTTTGGCTGGGGCTCAGCAAAAAATGATACTCCAAGATACGTCAGTGTGGCATCCTGAGCATTTTGTATTCAAAGAAACCAAGAAGGCTGGTAAGCTGCCGTGGAGTCCATCTCTATTCCATCTCCTGACAGACAGAGCTCTGCTGGGAGAGAGGCTGCTCTCTTGGCTTCCTTCCCTGAAAGTTCATTACCCAGAGAGGACTAAAGCCAAGAGGAGACGCCAAAGGCCAGCAGCGTGCCTGCTCACAGAGGGTCCTCAACTTCCCTCCTCAGGCTTTACCTGGGAGCCCTGACCCCCAGCCACCCAGCCTGTTCACAGCGCAGCTCCGCCCTGTCACTGTCCCCACATCCAAAGGACCAGAAGGACAGGCTCTCAGGCCACTGTGATTTGTACCCATCTCTCTTGAAAAATCAAATCATTGACTCTTCCTCTAAAACTGCATAAATCCTCCACTTCCGTTTCCTCTAAGAAGAGGGTACTTAAGCTCTAATCTTCTGGATCTTACTTTAGTATCATATTATGTGTGGCTCCTTAGCCTGTTTGCATATGCTACTCTGTTTAGTGTCAGTTTACTTCAACAAACTCAAATATCAGAATTCAAGGATTAAAAACACATTCTCTTTACCTCTTGACTTGCTGAAAATTCACTGTCACATGATACCCTCAAAGAGACACTTGCTAAGTTCCTGTATTTCTCAAACAGAAATAAACTCAAGTGAAGAAGTGTTACCTTTGGATTACTGCTCTGACACTGCAAAAAAAGTATAATACCCAGCATGACGATATTAGATGATCGTCTTTTGGTAAGTGATGAAGTCTTGAGAGTTGTGCCCCATGAATGGGGATAAATCCTTAATTCCTAAACACCTCCTCATGAGCCCACAGTGGCAAGGTGGCATCTCTGAACTGTAAAGCAGCCCTCATCAGACGACAAATTTTTCATGGTTTTGATCCTGGACTTCCCACTCCAAAACTGTGACAAGAAAATGCTTCTTTTTTCAATCATCCATTCTCTAGCATTTTCATGGCAGCAGTATGAACACATTAATATAGATATGTGCACTCATAAAATCTGTAAGAATTATAAATGTATAAGATAGTGTTCAAATAAAAGGCTGTCAGGATAATAACATATCAAAGGAACAAAGACACCAACCAGAATGTACCCAAGTACCAAAGCTGCAAAACTATGAACCAAAAATAATTTTAAAACAATATGCGATTATAATTCAAGAGACCATACTGATAATTCAAGGGACCATACTGATAGAAATGAAAGACTGAATAATAAATAAATGAGAAAGAATAGGAAAAGAAACTTCTAACATAAGAATCCTAAACAAGATATGGAGATATTTCCCCTCTCGGAGGCGAATCTTAAATTACAGTCAGAGCACAAAGCACAAACAAGAGAAAGTAGCCAACCCTGCCTAGCACATAGCCATCACTGTGCAAGGAAGAAGCACAAACTCTGATCTAACTCACAATTAGATGGCAAATAATTGGCATTCCTGGTATTTGAGTCATTTGAGACATTCAGGGTTCATTTCTACATAGCATATGGACTCGAATCTGCCAGCCATCTGCAGTGTGACTGCTAGTTTTGCCTTTAATTCTAATCCATCACAGATTGATACTTCTATAAATCACACATAAATTCAGAGAAAATAAAATTATGAGTGACATACAAACTATAAGCACCCAATTTTTTATTACATAGTTCAATAGACATCAAATTATTCTATTGACTATGGCTTCTAAAAATTTCCTACCAGTTTCTGCATTCACTTCAGCATGGCCCAGTAAGCCTGCGAGCCAGCCTTGATGCTGGGCCATGATTTGGGTAATAATGGTAGATTTTATAGTTTGACAAAATAGGGACATACGCATTTTAGTCAATGTCTATCAAATGCTTACAACGTGTAAAGCGGTGGTAGAGATCTCAGTCATAGACAACGGGACCTAAAGGGTCCATGGTGTCTTAAAGTATGTAGTCTACAAACACAAAGGATACAAAAACACATTAATAGCTAAATTATCCAGAAAAATTCAGAAAGTAATCCAAGGACAAAGAACCAAAAGGACATGATGCTAACTGGGTGGTTCATTTGGACTGAGGATCAACTAAAACTTACCATAGGGGGTAACTTTTGCAGCAGGACCTAAGAGATTCTGTCATGTGAAGTTCAATATGAAGAGCTACACAGGCAGAGGGACCACCCCATCTGAAATAATAACCATGCAAATGTCAAATTACACGGAATGCTGTCATGACCTTAGAAGTCTGGAAAGATTGGATTTGATCCATGAGAGATGAAAGCTAGTGAAGTGGGCTCAACCACTGACCAGCTTACCAGCTTTCCTATCCACTGACATGGACAGGAGTTTGGAGAACAAAGAAGAGAGGGGAAGCCCAGGGAGAGTGCAGAAGTCCATCTGAACAGAGAGGACCTTGCCAGGATGGACAAACAAATCAGCATCCTCAGGTGAAGCAACAGAGAAGAGGCAGCCGCTCAAAAAGGGATTGCGGAGCTCTGCTAAGGATCTCCCTTTGGAAGACAAGGCAAGTGAGAGATAATGAACCCACAAAGGAGATCAGAAGCAGTCAAAAGGAAATGTTCAGCTAGCCACAAGCAGGCAGAGTAAGAGGGATTTAGGGGAAAACACTCAAACAGGACAAATAGAAAACAAACAGCAATATGGTATATTGAAAACCAACCATATTGATTACCACAATTAAAATGAAATGGTTTCATACACCAATTTAAAAAAAAAGGTTGTCAAATTGGACATTTAAAAAAATCATGCAAGACCCGGCACAGTAGCCTAGAAGCTAAAGTTCTCACCTTGTATGTGCCCAGATTCCATAGGGGAACCAGTTCTAATCCTGGCAGCCCAATTCCCACCCAGCTCCCTGCTTATGGTCTGGGAAAGTGGTCAAAGATAGCCAAAAGACTTGGGACCCTGCAGCTGCGTGGGAGACCTGGAAAAGGCTCCTGGCTCCTGGCTTCAGATCAGTGCAGCTGTGGCCATTGTGGTCACTTGGGGAGTGAATCATCAGATACAAACTCTTCCTCTATCTTTCTTCCTTTCTGTATATCTGACTTTCTAATAAAAATAAAATAAATCAAAAAAAATCAGACAGCACATAACTACAAAGAAATTCACCAAAAAATCCTGACAAATACATTAAAAGAGAAAGTACGAGAAGGAGACCATGATAACAGGAACCCAAAGAAAGGTGTATTAATTTCAGGGGATCCATATTTGGAAAACAAGCACACTGCAGAAATAAAAGAGGATGATTTATAATAATGGTTAAATGTAGCAGGAAAGCATTAAAAGTAATTTTGAAATAAGTGGTCTTTAAAAAACACACCACCCTGCCACAGCAAAATGCACATTTTTTCAAGTATACATGGGATTTTCATCAAGACTTTTTCTACATTTTTAAGGCAAAAATACAAGCCTATACAAACTCCTCGCTTCATTCATCCACATGGTATAAACCAGGCGTTACGCTAACACCAAAACCGAGCAAACCAACGACATTCCACAGGTAAAAACAGCTCCTAAGCACAGGTGTACCAGTCCGACAGTACAGAGAACTGCTACTCTAAGTGGGAATTTTCCAGGACTGTGAGTTTGGCTTAGCATTTGCAATTCACAATGTTAACACAGTAAGCTGGAAAATTCATATGACCATATCAATAGAGACGGAAAAGCTACTTTGCAAAATTCAAAATGAAAAACAAAATTAATCTCAGCAAACTAAAAATAGAATGAAAGCTTCTCAGCCTGCGAAGAAAAGCTACACGGAACACTCAGCTGCCAGCATGCATAATCTGAAAGACTGAATGTGTCCCCCTAAGACTGGGAGCTCAGCGCTGGCATCTATTCCTTGCCCTTGTATTCATCACGGTGTTCACAGATCTAATCAGACCTGATGCTAAATAAACATCCTACGGGATTCTAAATAAAAGGTCTCTCTTTATTAGCATGTGGCATGGAAATCCTGTGGAAACAAGCAAAAAAGTGAACTTTTGGAACTGATAAGAATAAAGTTGTAGGATACAAAATAGAAGATAACAATTTTATTTCTGTGTTTTAACGGCAAACAGCTGAAACAAATGATCAGGTGATGTCACTTGTAACAGCGTCAGAAATATAAGATGGGGATAAGTCTGAGAAAAAGATGAAATATGTGGACATTAATACCGCAGAAAAGCTCCTGGGAATGTCAGATGAGATCTACACAAGTGGGAAGACATTCTGCACAAATTACAAGAACCAGGATGTCAGTTCTTTGCAGACTGATCTCTCATTTCATTTTGTCGACATGGAAAGACTCATAATTTATAGAAACATCTTAAAGCTGTTATAATTTACTATTTTTATATTTTAAAATGCAAAGAGCTAGCATGAACAAAAAAATACCGCAAAGCAATTATAATCATGAACTTACATCTCTGATTCAAGGCTCAGCACACTGCTACAGTGATCAACAGAGTAGTGGCTTGACATCAAGCTAGACAAATAGGTCAACAAAACAGAAACCAGACTAAATCCACGAGTACATATGGCTGATTGGTTTCGGACAAAAAAATCTAAAGAAACTTAAAGGGAAAGGATTAATCTTTTCAACAAATAGTGTTGAAACAATTGGATATGTATGTGCCCCCCAAAAAGTGTTCAAATTTGAGCTGTGCTTCGGTGTGTACAAAATCAATTGAAAATGGGTCGTACATTTGAATCTATAAAATTTCTAAATGAAAATATAGAAGATGTTATCTACATTAAGAATGTCTCCCTGAAAGACACAGGGAAAGAATGAAATGAAAAGTGATACTCTGGGGGACGAGGTTTTGGCATAGTAAGCTAAGCCTCCATCTCCAATTCTAGCAACCCATGTGTGTGTCAATTCAAGCCCAGGCTGTCCCACTTCTGATCCAGCACCCTGCCAGAGCATCTGGGAAAGCAGTGGAAGGTGACCCAAGCATTTGGCCCCTGTGCCATAGAGGAGACCTCAAGGAAGCTCCCAGCTCCTGACATTGGCCTGGCTTAGTTCTGGCTTTTGCAGTCATTTGCGTATTGAACCAGAAGAGGGAAGATTCTGTTTCTCTCTGTTTCTCCTCCTTTCTTTGTAACTCAGCCTTTCAAATAGAAAGATAAAATCAATCTTAAATTTAAAAACAATGGCTTTCTGGGAGAAAATCACATAAATTCACAAATCGCATAATTAGGTGACACCATGGTGTATAAAGCTATCTCAATACTTAATAATAGTAAAATTAACATGCTACAAAAAAAAAGGTCAAAGATATAAATAGGTGTTCTGTGAAAGCAGATTTGAAAAACCTGGGGAAAAAATGTTACTTGGCTCCCTAGAATTCTTATGCTTTTGTTTTTTCTATTATGTTCTTTTCTTGAAAAAAACAAAACAACAATAGTAACAAATACTTCAGAATTACCCTTTGAAAAGAGATAAGCAACTATAAATTTAAATAATCATAGTAGAAATCATAGCATATAGATTGCACTTGAATTCTAATTCCAATAGACAAAAAGCAAACACCACATCTATGAAACAATCAAACAATTGGGAAATTGAACCATTGACTATTTGATATTATTGGAGAACTTGACTATGTTTTTTAGCTGTGAAATACTGCATTGTGGCTGAGGCTTTCTGAAGAGACCCTTGTGGGTTTGTGTCAATCCTGCACCCACGTGCCCTCACTTCATATCATTTTCTTGTCCTTTTGTCTGCAGCTCCCTTTGATCCACAGAATCCCACACAAGTGGCAAACCAGAAGTGCTAAGAATTCACACAGCTACCCCACCATTCCTGCCCAGCAGCCTCTAACAAACGCCTACCAGGGCTTGGGGTGGAGCAATATATCACGAAGTGTGTTTTCCATTGCCTGCAGGAAACTCCCTGTTAGGACTTAACTGATGTGGCGGAAGCATATTTTTTGTGTGTGGTGTATCTACTTCCTTTCCGTTTCTCCCTCATTCTTCCATTTCCTAATGGCTGTTTGCCAATAAATGACTTGGCATTTAAATATTTGTTTCCAGTTGCTTCGAAGAGAGCCCAAGCTAAAGGAGTTACATTCAGAAATTCAGAAACTGAAATAGTTTGAATCCTTCGAAAAAATGTGTAGAAGAGCTAAAACTGATTATGTTCAAACTTTTGAAGTTTAATGCGTCCACCGGGGCTTCATTTTGTTATTCTATCTTTTCTTGCAAGTTTGAAGATTTCGGTAGTAACAAGTTACATCTTTATCAATGAATGTCTAAATGTATTGAAATTTAGAACATGAAACAAGTGGCTTTTCAGATCAGGAAGGGAGCACGACTTATTTAACTTATTATCAATCTGAACATCATCTAGGAAATCTACCTCTATTCAAATACATTGCAGGTGAATCAGATATTTACTTATAAAATAATACCATGAAACGATGTAAAGAAAATATAGAAGAATCGGTTACTCTTGGGAAATAAGCAGACTTTTCTAAATAATACACAAAACCCCAGATTCCAAAAAGATTAGCAAAGGTGACTGCTACATAAAAAAGGTTTTGTGCTTTTTTTTTTCTTTCTTGAAAAATAACATACCAAATCAAACAGCAATTGATTGACTGGAAAAATTATTTCACCACTTATGACAATGAGTTCATTTCCTTAATGTATGAAGACCTCTCACAAACCAGGAATAAAAGATCATTAAGTCGTTAGAAAAACTGACTCTCTTCCCCCGCAAAAAAAAAAAAAAAAACCTTTAAGAGCCAGTTCATAGGAAATGAATAGAAATGGCTAAAGAATGTTCAGTCATAAAGAAGTGAAAAATTAAGTAACCAATGAGAAGGCTTTCTATTTAATAGAACATTCTCAAGTATATTCACAAGATAGATTTTAGGTAAAAAAATTAAATTGAAGAACAGTTTATAGTATGTCTCTACCTATGTCAAATTGATATAGGAATATATGCTACATATATATGTATATATATATATACACACATATATATACATGTGTTTGTGCATCTACATATACCCATAAATAAAGGTACTTATGTGTGTATACTTAAATATGCTGGAAGGAATATATATATGCCCATACATGTATATGCTTATGCTGCATGTGGCATTTGGGAAGGATGTCACACAAGCTGGGTACAGCGGTTGCTTCTTGGAAGAAAGTAGGAGGACTGTAGGTTTAAGGTAGGTTGAAACAAGTAGGCTGAAAGAGGTAGGTTAAGCCTCCACCTGTGATGTTGGCATCTCATGTGGGAGCTAGTTCAAGCCCCGGCTACTCCACTTTGATTCCACTACCTGCTAATGTGTCTGGGAAGATAGAGAAATATGGCCAAATCCTTGGGCCCTGCAACCACACCAAAGAATCAGAAGAAGCAAGAGGCTCCTGGCTTTGGACTGACCCAGCTCCAGGTGTTGCAGACATTTATGGAGTACACCAGCAAATGGAAGATCTCTCTTCTCTCTCTCTCTCCTCCCACTCCCCGTCCCAACCTCCCCTGTCCCACCCCATCACTCCTCCATTCAGAAAGCTTCTTGTACTCGCTTTCTCACCTCTTACTAGTTTGTGCACCTCACACATGTTGGTATGGTAATCTTTCTGTGAAACAAGTTTCAAGTAAGATTCATATAACCTTGGCTGCATCATATTGGTGAGGCAATCAGGCTTTTAAAATCATCAGGATGGGGCCATAATTCCAAAAATGAATGTTTCAGTTGAGTGAAAATACACACCTACTTTCAGTCACTCAGACTGAAGGAAGGGTTGCTACCACTTTAAATGTGTCTTTTAGGCAAGTCTTTTAAAACACAAACCTGGGTGCTTCTGTTTTTAGTGCTAATAAGAGCAGTGGCAGTATTGAGAGAATGCTTACGGTCATGCAGAAAAAAACCATGTTGCCTCTTGACCACCTACTGATAATATCCAGGGGCCTGCAGTGCGGCTACCACGGGTTTCTGAAGTTAGTGCCTATGGCAATCTCTTCCTCTGAGCCACCAAGGATGGCTTTTGCATGGACAGTCTAGGTCCCAGTTCAGGTTCTGTCTCAGGAGTTTACCTTTACATGTATCTATTAACTCGCTCCTTGGCCTGATGGGAGGTGGGAGGCAAAAGAGAAAAAGTCCTACGGCTTAGTTGCCATATCTAACATCAGCAGGCAGGACCCACATCTATGGCGGGAGTTCCACATCCAGAACAGAGAATTAACTACTTTTGGTGTCAAAGATTCCACCCCTGGATCATGGCACAAGCCAAGTCTGCAGTGCTTGCCAAGTCAGAAGAGCTGGAATTCTTCAGTTTAATCCTGGCATTAGTCTGTGGCATGGATTACAGGTATGAAATTCAATGTGGCGAAACTTTTAAGTCCTAACTCAGTGGTGCCAGCTCCTGAAAGTATTTCAGGCACCTGCTAAAGCCTGAAGAGATGGTTTACTGGAAACTTAGGCAAGACAGTGTCCCCTTCAGGTTAAAAACCCTTAGCATGGTGGTAAAAGACTCCTGCAAGATATCTGGAGATCTAGACAATGGTACCTCAGGCCTGAGAGAACAGCCCAGATCAATATATCAATGGCCAAGAGAAAGCCTAATAAACTACTAAGCTGTTTTGTCAGACTCACTTGAGACAAGTCTCAGGGTAATTCAAGTCTTTAATCCAGCTACTCACTAGCCAATAGAATGTATTGAAATTAAATCATTCTTGTGCACAGACCATATAGCAGGTATATTATAGGAGGCCCACAAGACAAACTTCTGGAACGTACAGACGTCAAGTGGCTTACTGACGGCACTCACTTCATAAAGGAAGGAATTAGAAACATAAGACATGCCATAGTGTGTCTTCCTCAGGTAACAGAAGCTCAGACATTGTCATCTGGAGCTTCAGTTCCCATTGCTGGGCTTACGACTTTAACTAGAGCCTTACAGTTGGGAAAAGGCCCAAGAATTAATATTTGCACAGGCTACAAATATGCTTTGTTCATGTTACATGCCCATGCAGCGATTTGGAGAGAAAGAACCCTGCTGGCTGTGAAGAACTCTCCAATCAAACCTAAGAAAAAGACATTGGTTCTCCTTCAAGCAGGACTGAAACTTTGGAAGTGGCTGTCTGTCATATGCTTCAGAAGAAACCAGAAGGAAGACAGTCATGTCAGCAAAAGAAACATGTGAGAGAAAAGGTAGCAAAAAGGGGGCTGCATCACAAAGCATTTTAGAAATAGATCTAACCCTCAGGCTACGGAGACAAGAAAAATCCCCTGCTGTGCTGTGCTTCAGATAGGATGGGCTTACCAACAAACTGACACTAAAGATGCCAAGACGTGGTAGGTTTTAAAATCTTATGATCATGCCTTGAAGAATTTCTGAGTAGAAGATTATTAAGGAAACAGATGAGTCTACTTCTCTGGGAAAAGAAACCTTAATGCAAATCGTTTCTTGACTATTTAGAAGGAAAGAAATGTGTACTATTTTATGGGAAGTAGCTTGGTCCTGCTAACTCTGTTTACAAAATCATCCCAGTGGTTACAACAGGTCACTCCCCTGGCACCCCAACCCCTTACCACTGCTGTACAAATGAACACACCCAGTTGAAGACCAACTATTAGACTATACTAATATGCCCTCAGAAATAGATACTTTCATTGGATGCACAGAAGCCTTCCCAAGTCAAAGAAAAAGCATACAAGATGTGTTTAAAGACCTGCTAAAGGAAATAACCCTTTGCTTTGCCCTCCCAAAGTCACTTCAGGGTGACAACAGAGTCTGGTGTCTGAAGTGACTCGGCAGATGGCCACTATTGTCTGATCCGTACCATCCCGTCACCTCCTGGCCTTGTCATGGAGTAAAGCTGAACGAGCGGATTGTGGCCTTTCAAACTCCTGGCCAAGCCTTGCCTAGAGACCTCATCACGGCAATAGCTATCGCCCTCTCAGAATGAGAATGGCAACTAGGACCATTCTAAATTTTAGTTCATTTGAGATATTGTATGGAGGAACACCCCCCCACACACACATACACACACTTCTGACATTGTTTTTGATTCAGAAACTCAAAATCAAACAGCACATATTATCAGTCTAGGCCAAGTACAAAAGATCCCCAAATCCACAAATAGCAGCTCTTCCCTAGGAAACCTAATTCTTCTAAAAACGTTGAAAGAAGGCTCTCCCTCTGACAAATTGCAGCGCAGACGGAAGGGACTCCAGCAGGTTCCAGCATTCCTAGTGTAGTTAAACAGGGTATCTGAACATTTGTTCAAGAATTAAACTCACCTCTAGAAGCTTCACAGTTGCCTACAGAAGATAAGTCAGCCTACTCTTATGAGCCAGTTGAAGACCAGAATGCATCTGCCTCATCCGGGACCTAGTGGGGAAACACCATGAAAATTCATAAATTAAGCTCCACAGAGGACTTCCGGAGGTGTCACCGAATTCTCAGGTGGCTTCATGCCTGTGGGGTCACTACCCACTTCCTCACAGAAGGAGCCTAAATTAGGGAAGGATCTTCTCAGCTCTGGCGATAGACCATGGCTGCAGACACTACGCAGCCACTGTCTCTCCCCCACCACTGCTCCCTCCTAGCCCAATCAGGTATTTCACCACATGGGGCAACCCATATGCATATGCCTAAGTATGCTCTTTTTCTTACCTTTTAAAAAAGATTTATTTCATTCTGTTTGAAAGGCAGAGTTACAGAGAGAGGAGGAGAGTCGTACAGGGATCTTCCATTTGCTGGTTCTATTCCCAGGTAACCACATTGATTGTTGGGGAGGTCTGAAGTGAGGAGCCAGGAGCTTCTTACAAGTCTCATGTGCCTTGAGGAACCCAAATCCTTCACCTGTCCTTCACTGTTTTCCCAGGATATTAGCAGAGACCTGAATTGGAAGTGGAGACGCTGGAACTAGAATGGGAGCCCAAATGGAATATGTTGGTGCCATAGAAGAGACTTGGCCTACTTCACCATGGTGGCAGCCACACTTTCTCACTTAAAAAAAAAAAAATGTTTATCACTTTGTCTACTTTATATATGTCTGTATTTAGGAATCTTATCTTTGAAACCTTGAATAATATCAGAGTGACAGAAGAGAAGGAAAGACACAAGGAAAAATCTTCCATCAATTGGTTCATTTCCTAAAAGCCTCCAACTGCCAGGGCTGGACCAGCCTCAAGCCAGGGGCCAGAGATTCAGTTTAGGTCTCCTCTCCCGTGAGTGACAGAGACCCAAGCACTTAAATCATCATCTGGCACCTCACAGGTAATTAGCAAGAAACTGGATTGGAAGCAGAGGTGCTGAGACTTCAAAGAACATGTAAGATGTTAAACAGTGACTTCACGTGCTGTGCCACAACTCCACACGGTAACAGAATTTTGACAACATAACACATGTTTCTCATTGGTTGTGCCTTCTTAAAATAAAATTTAGTATAGTCAGTTTCACATACAGTCATAACTCCAGAAACATGCTCTTTGGAACTGACACAATAATGAACAAAATAGCTTGTGCAGGGCACTGTGCACAAGAAATGAGAAGAGGTTTATCATTCGTGACTCCATATGGATCAACATCTGCTAACGACTTTATTCTCCTTGCAACTATACATTCCTAACCTCTCAGCTTTCATTTCATGCAATACCAATCGAAGTTTAAGACAAAACTCAATCTCTTTCTATCAAATTCTCTAAGAGGCTTTAAGTCCAAGCCATATCCTGACGCTTCAGAACAAATGCCATCAAGAGGCCAGCCAGGTCCATAGGATCCCTAAAGGTGTTCTAAGTACACATTTCCATTACACCTTTATGCTTTAGAGCTACTTACTTACAAGATGCGAAATTACAACTATTCAGGTTTTGTTTCACCTAAAGAATCATATATTGGTTAAAAGATGACAGACTAAATATTCCTAAAGTATGGCTGGTGAATACTAAGCTTGTCCAGAGCTCTGCAACAAAAGCATTCATTGGCCAATCAATTGACCAAATCTGCTTACCAGATTTCTCCAGAATTAGAAATTTCTCCACTTTGGAGATTTATAATTAATGCAACATAATATTGACAATACAAGATGTGAGACCACATGATGTTGATGATTCCCATTTTACTTTTTCATTCTAGATAGTTGGAAAAGTTAAGTAATGGAAGCATTCGATGTTATTGCTTTAAAACATAATTCAACCATCAGCTACAAATGAAAATCAATGTATGTACTACAATTGATTGATGCAATGCATAGTAATGTTAAAAATACCTGTTAGTGAGCCCAGCAAGATAGCCTAGGGGCAAAACTCCTGTCCTTGCATGTTCCAGGACCCCATATCGGTGCCGGTTCATGTTCCGGCTCCACTTCCCATCCAGCTCCTTGCATATGGCCTGGGAAAGCAGCAGAGGATGACCCAAAGCCTTGGGCCCCTACACCTGCATAGGAGACTCAGAGGAAGGCCCTGGCTTCAGATAGGCTCAGTTCCAGCCGCTACAGCCACGTGGGAAGTGAACCAATGGAAATAATATCTTTCTCTCTGTCTCTCTTTCTCTCTGTAAATTTGCCTTTCTAAGAAAAAGAAATAAATCATAAAAAAATACCTACTTGCATATTATGAATTTTTACTTTTCAATTAAAATCCTTCTTCAAAGCAACCAAGCATAAATCCCAAAAGATACCAAAAAGGAAAACTCCAGACAACATAGTGCACAAAAGAAATGCTAGCCCAAGTTCTGTTTTTTTCTTGGACACAAATAGAACAAATTTCTAAACTACTTTCTAAAAATACTGATAAAGCAAATATTTTTTAGGCAACAGTTCAATAAATATTCCATCACTTCCTAGATCAGTCATGAAGTGGTCTTTACTTATTCTTCATGAGTTTACTCATCTGATTGCTAACCAGTTCTGCACAAACTTTGTGTTAAAAAAATTCAAATGGCTTCAAAGGAAAGGAAGCAAATGATAAACAAACAAAGATCCCCTGACATTAAAGCAAATTGTCACCTTGAGCACAAATTAGGACCATTTCAGGCTTGAATTTTTGTTTTCTCTCTAGAAACTCCAAAGCACCTCCTGGCTCAACTCTGGGTTTCTCCGCTATCATGCTGTCTTACTAACACACAACTAGCCGAAAGTTTCCATCTGCAAAATGTAACATAACATACCTCTGTCCCAAGGAGCACAGTCTCTGTCTCCTGGCAAGGAGGAAGTGAAAGACTGTGTGTGGGCTTATAACAACTGAAATCCAATATGACCCACCAGACTACTTCCTCATCAGGATAATCTTCCTCAGTACAGCACACCACGAACCAACAACAATGGGTGCAAATTCCACTTGAAGAGAAAAGTAAGGGACAAAAGGAGATGCAATCCAAGCCACTTCCTCCCCCCTACCACAAATACACACAAAAAGCATGGGAACCAACCTTTCTTTTAACAGAATATGAGCAAGAGTTTTAAAATTAAAACCTTTCAACAAACAGTCTGCCTAAAAAAAAAAAAAAAAAATTTTTTTTAGGCTGCTTTCCCAGGCCACAAGTAGGGAGCTAGATAGGAAGTGGAGCAGCCAGGACCCAAATCAGCATCAATGCCACAGTCAAGTTTAGCCTATTATGCTATGGTTCTGGACACAAGAACCTAATGGATCTTATACATTAAATTTAAACAAGTCTATTGCTTTGATCAATTCTCCTTAAAATCTCCAAAGGGTGTGAGAATGACCAGAGAATATGGAATAATTTCATGGCAAACATGTTTAAGCTTCAATAAGACGTGAAGACAAAACCTACAGGCAAAAGGACACTGCGGAAACATCGCAAGTTGGATCAAGCCCAGGAAGATGGTGCTGAAATCATTGTGGAGGAAAACTGGATGATAACTAAACTTAGGGAATCAGAGAACCGAGAGTTATATCCGATAGAATGCAACAGTTTAAAAGACTGCTAGGGACAGCTGAGTGAGATGGAGGACCAGGTGTTAAGGCAGAAGAGGCAAAGAGCCCCGAGTCTCACTCTGTACACAGAAATGATCTGGAGACAGAAGATGTGGTCGGGACTGAAAAGAATGCTGAGTGCAGAAGGGTGAGCACCGAGAAAGATGCTAGGTGTGATCTAGATGAACACGCAAAAGCACTCTAAATAGAGAATTACGGACAAAAACAGACACGGAAGTTAGCAGGCTGCGTCTGTTGACCTCTGAGGAGCCTGTACCAGAGTCTGGGACTCCAGCAGGCTTTCTCCTATGCTCCTTCTGTCTGCTGCATGCCCTTCTGGCTTCTTATTTATGTCAACCAGAGGTCCAATGCAGAAGGAATGATAAAATGAATTGGTGAATCCATAAGACAATTAAAGAAGGAATGACACAAATTCCAAAGTTATATGTCCCTTTTAAAATTGTGTTGCTGTGCTTTGATTCATTCTTGCCTTATCTAACTTCGGTATCATCACTCATTATGCGTTGATTATATTAACTCTTACCATGCATTAATAAGGCTGTGCTTTATTCTAAAAAGGAAAGGCAATGTCAGTTGATAACGGCTGCCCAGTCCCTGGCTACTGTCAAACTGCTTCAGTAATCTTTACAACTATCTTGTCCTTGTACTCATGTGCTTCTGGGGATACCAAAGGAACCCCAGAGAAGTCAGGGCAAAAGGATGTGGTTTCTCTTTATTCCTATCAAATTAAAGAGAAGAACATTTTATAGGCTTTTTAATGATATTTTGTCCATGAAAGTCAGAATAATGCCATTTTATTGGACTAAGTACAAAATGTATGACAAGCTATTCCTACCATGCAACTTTCCTCACAGTACTGTTTTACCGAGTCTTCTCCCTTCTCTTCTCTGTGCTTGTTGCTTCTCCTTATGGATCAGACAGAGGATACCCAGGCCCTCAGTCCACCATTCCATCACTGTCTCTTAGCACCTACAACCCAACTCACATTGTCTCTAACGTTACATTGATTCAGATGTGTTGGTCTTTCTTTTCCTGGTCGTGTGCTCACTTTCTGTCTATAGCCAACAAATTATAAGCACATATATATGTACATCCTGTTTTCCAATTTCCAAAGCATATTCAGAACTTTAACTGCTAGTGAGCTCAATAACACAGAGCATGTAAAATCAAGCTACCACCCAAGCTCACAGATTTACAGACTGAGACCTCAACAAATAACAACCTCAGGTTTACCTACCTACCTAGATAACAAAGATCTCCCTGCTTATGGTCCAGAGTTTCTGCTGTCACACATTGGTCTAGCCTCTCTGTCAGTCTTTTAATGAGCACCTTTTCGTCCGGGCCCCAAGTGGAGAGCTCTCACCCATTTTCCTCCCGATTTAAGCATTCTCATGTGCTCCTATGCACATAGATGACACTTTGTCCTCTTTTTTCTTCTTAAAGCCAGAGTTCTGCTTGCTTTTCTTTTCTTTTTTCTTTCCTTTTCTTTCCATCTCTTTTCTTAAGTTACAGAGACAGAGAGCAAGATCTTCTACCCACTGGGTCACTCTCCAAATGGTTGGAGGTGAACTGATCCAGAGTCAGGAACCAGGAGCTTCTTCCTATTTGCTTGCAAATGTACCCAGATTTAGTGGTTCTATAGGAATCCCTCCAACCAGCTTTGGGGTATGCCTTAATAGATAATGACCGCAAAGGAACAGAGTCCCTAGGGCATGTCTCACTTTGGTCCGCTAGCTGCCTGAGGAGCTGCCCTGTGCCCAGCTGAGCACTTTTCAGGCCTGGGGGCATCCTCCTAGTGGCTGCCCACTAACGAGGCATCATTGGCCTGATATTTTTGGAGTACCAAAAAAAAAGAAAATCCTAGGTTTGTATTTAACTTTGGATTTGGAGATAAGTTTTTGGCTTTTGGCAGCAGACCATGCATGAAGATGCAAGGTAATATCTCTTGTACGGATACTATCTTTTTCTATCCAGAAAAAGACCCTTGTTTTAACAGACTGGTTTGCAACTTGATGCACTCATTTTGTAACCTGGTTAAATTTCTGGGTGAGCAATTTTATCATTCTCCTTGCCTCTCTGTCAGTCTTTTAATATATCTCAGCCCCTTGGCAGTTTCCGAACTAATCCTTTGTGGATTTTGACAAATTGGCCCTTTGGGCTTGGAGCAAGACTGACCAAGTTGTTGTGAGGTAGGTGATGGCAGTACGTCCCTCAGCTACAGGCAGGATCAATCTTAAGGGAAGGGGTGCTGCTAACTGACTACTGTGGAATTCTGCAGTCCTAATTTAGTGCAGTCTGATATTTGTTATCCACCTAAGGTCTCGTGATTTATGTGCTTTGTATTGTGTCCATAATTTTTGCAGTGTGTGCTATGCATTTCTGTAAGCTATTCTTGTGTCTCTATCCTACAATCCGCCAAATAAATCTATCTTTATTGACATGTAAATAAACAAGTGCTCACATAAATTAAATGAGTCTAAGTGCATTCGGGTCATGTAACAAATAAATCTCTAGTGATAGCTTGTTTTAAATTTGTCAGAAAAACAAGGTCAAGATCTTTTCCTAATCATTAACAAATTTCGCACCTCAGTTTGCTGACCAAACAAAAGTCAATCATATTTTTGTGCAACATTTAAAATTATGGAAGTATGGTTTTATGCCGAAAATTACAGAGCTGAACTATGCCACAATTGTTTCTTAAATATGAAGGAAACCAATCTAGCCTTTAGAATTATTCCTTTGATAAGAAAAAGACTTAAAATAATGGCCATCCTTACCTAACACTTTAGTGTCTTAAGTAACCTATGCATGACTATTAAAAATAAATAATGCAGGGGCTGATATGTGGCACAGCCCGTTAAGCCAATGCCTATAACACCTGCATCCCATTTGGGGACCCACTTGTAAGCCAGCTTCCTGCTAATGCACCTAAGGAAAGCAGTGGAACGTTATTCAAGTTGTTGGGCTACACCCACTTGTGACACCTGCTTGGAATTCTTAGCTCTTGACTATAGTCTGACTGAGGCCCTGTCATTGCAGTCATTTGGACAGTAAAAGAATAGACATAAAAATCACCTTTCTCTCTCTCTCTCTCTCTCTCTCTCTCTCACTGTCCTTCAAATAAATAATAAAATAATTTTTAATAAAATACGTGAATGTAAAATGATAAATGTTTCTGAACACAAACTCATGAACCTTTACCTTCTTAACAAAAGGCACTGGGCCTACTAGTTACAAAGCAACTTTTACGTTAGAAAAGTAATACGTAATTTGGAAAAATGAAGCTGTGGGATATGAAATATATGTTTTGTTCAAAAGGAAATGACCAGCATTCCACAAGAAGAAGAGAGAAAAAGTGAAGCGCAATTAACTGGAAGATAATCTTGCATGAGAGCAGGTCGGCTGAGTTTAGAAGAGAATGACTGGCATGGATTTTTAAACACTGAGCGCTAATATTCAAGTTTCACCAACATAAAATAGGTCCCTTCTATTAAATCAGCAAGGCTTTTTAAAAAATATTGATCCATTAGTACATATCTGCAAAAAAGTTTTGGTATTTCATCTTTAAACTGATTTTTTTTATTCTACTTCCAAAGACTTCCCCCATTTTGCAGTTCCTATTTAATTGGCATCTCTCCCTCTGCTTTAGAGTCAGCCTCTCTAATTTTTTTTGTTGTTGTTCCTCCCTGGCGCTGACTGTTACAACCTGACACTGAAAATGATTATCTTAGAATCCTGGGATGGCAGGATGACGTGATCCTTCACTTTTGGCTTTCTTTGATGTACTTGTTCCAAGTAACAGATGAGTTCATGTACTAATTCTTCTATTCAAGATATTCTTTGCCTTTTAGTAACTGAACAAGAAGACAAAGACTGTCTGTGCTTTGTCAGGATGCCCTCTTATGTTTCCTGATATCTTTTTAAGGTTCTGATTACTTGGAAAACGCTGACACTTAAAAGTTAAGGTTGTTTTGAGATATGTGTTTATCTTGAAATATCTGAATGGTTACTTTATAACTCTGACTAAACCTATCCCATAATTGATTTTTAAAAATTACATAATTCACAGGAGAACTATTATTTCACAACAGTCTGGAATTCTCCTTTGGTCAAATTATCTTCTGATATCTTTGATTAGCTTCTCAGGTTCCAATTTCTGTCTTGCAAGATTTCTTTTATCTGAGTCACACATCACTTCTTGGCCTTTTGGCAATGATCAAGTGTAGTATCTGAAAGGCACATTTGCAGAGAGGGAGACACAGAGAAATCTCATGTGCTGGTTTACTCCCTAAATAGCCAGGACCAGGCCAGGACCAAATCCAGGAACCTGGAGCTCCATGCAAATCTTTCACAAGGGTGGCTGAAGTCCAAGTGCTTCAGCCGTCATCCGCTGCTTTCCCAGGAGCATTTGGAGGGAGCTGGATCAGACATGGAACTGCCTTGACTCCAACAGGTGCCAGCCTGTCAGAACGTGGCCATACCTGAAGTGCCACAACACTAGACCCTCAATGTTTTAAATTAAGTCTTTCAACTTGAGATATCCTGATGGCCTTGAGAAGATTCCCCAAAGCACGTGCTTCTCAGCTTGTAGAGACAATAGCTAAGCAGGCTTATTTGGATCACATGAAATGACTTGATGGATTATGAAAGGATTCTAAACCTTAAGTTGTACTTATATAGGTTGTTGTAAGCATTGTAAAGTTTCTATGACATCTTTTGAAGTCTGGTGTTCCTGGTGGGACTTGACCAGTCATCACTGTCATATTAATGGAAAAGGAAACCTACCAGCCTTTCTAAACTCTTGGGTTGCAGCTTGCATCACAGGACTGGAAGTCTGAAAGATTGGCTGCTGCATGAGCCAAAAAAGCTCTTGTGCTTTCTAAACTGTTCCATCAATGAGTTACTAAGTCTGCCTGTGACTGCTGAGCTGTAATCCATATTTTCAACACTGCTGCTTGTAAGGCTTGTCATCACAATCCTGATTCTTCTATCAGAGAAAAACACCCTGACAATTATTTGAAAATTCGGCTTCTGCCAAAGATCAAAGTAACTAAAATTTCCCATAATGCTGAAGAGACTGAGAGATTTGTGAACTTGCTGACAGAGACCAAATGAAACAAGAAGTGACTACAAAGACTCAGTCCACACTTTCTGTTTAACTGGTAACTGGTGTCATTGGTGCATATCTAGTTCTTAAAGCATTGTTGGTTCTCTACTTAAATGTTTTGTCTTCTAGGGTTAAAGAAAGTTTCTCTTGAGGCTATGACGATTTGCATCATTTGGTAGAGTACATTTTTATAAACCAAGATAAAAACATTGAACTTTGTTTTCCAGCTGAATTCCCCCAAAACTGATATTCTTGTCTTTCATGGAAATGCAATGATTTGCATACATTAATTAAGAACCAGTTTTCCACATAACAGAATACAACTTGAAACATCAGCATATTTAAAATATGCACAAAATGCCTGACTACAAGGGCTCCTAGGCTTTCCATGAATAAATAAAATTGTGTCTTCCTAGTAGAACTTTTTTTTTGTATTATTATTATCATTTTATGATACAGTTCCATAGGCTCCTGGGATTTCCCTTATCCCAGCCCCAATACCCCCACTACCTAGTTCCTCTATATAATTACTAAAGTATAGTTCTTCACATAGTCATATGTCCATCATTGCGGGCATGGACAATGGCAGAGAGTCCAGCATCCTATTGTCAAGATACAGTAAACAGTTTCATTGTAAGTCCATCTTTGTCTGGAAGTACAAATGCATACTGCATTGTAGCCTCACATCTGGGTATGTTAGTCTCCATTTTACAGCTTCTGTACATCCTCTTAAATGAAAAGTCATAATACAAAATCAAAACTATAAGGGTAAGTAGAAGTTTACAATGCCATGAAGTTAAATGACATATTACTAGATATGACAGTCTCCATTACACAGCTACTATACATCCCTTCAATGAAAAGCCACAACACAATATCAACAATAGGAAAAAAAAAGAAATTAACAACACCATGAAGTTAAATAACATGCTACTGACTGATTAATGTGTCGCTGAAGAAATGAAAATCAAGAACCTTTTTGAAGAAAATGATGCTACTGGGCCCAGCGAGGTGGCGCAGTGGTTAAGGTCCTCGCCTTGCATGCCCCGGGATCCCATATGTGCGCCGGTTCTGGTCCCAGAAGCCCCGCTTCCTTTCCAGCTCCCTGCCTGTGGCCTGGGAAGGCAGTCGAGGACGGCCCCAAGCTTTGGGACCCTGAGCCCGCGTGGGAGACCCGGAGGAGTCTCCTGGCTTCGGATCAGCATAGCATTGGCCGTTGCGCGCACTTGGGGAGTGAATCATGGGATGGAAGATCTTCCTCTCTGTCTCTCCTCTCTGTATATCCGCCTTTCCAATAAAAAAATAATAAAAAATAAATCTTTAAAAAAAAAAAGAAAGAAAATGATGCTACTGTATGATCCATGAGTCACTGAAGAATTTAATCAGAAGAAAGTGTTTTAAAGAGAGGAAACAAATAAAAAAATCAAAATCCATGTGATATAGTGTCCGCTAGTTTTTGTTTTGGTGACGTGTATCTCTTCTACAAAACAAATAGATGGGTTTTGCTTTTTAATCCAGTCTACTAATCTATGATGTTTGATTGAGCTTAAGGCATTTACATTCAGGGTTAATATATATAGGTGGTACTTTGGTCCTGTCATTTTCGCAATGGGATGTTCATTGATTTAGTCTTCTGTTGTCATTTTACTGGGATATTCTTCACTTTTGCCTTTGGTTTTGTTGGGTGCTATTCCTCTTCTCTGTCAAGAGAACATCTTTCAGTATCATTTGTAGGGCAGGTTTGGAAGAGGCAAATTCCTTTAACTTTTCTTTACTGTGGAAGAATTTTATTTCATTTTCAAAGATAAAAAAAAGCTTTGTTGGATATGTTATCCTAGGTCGACAATTTGTTTTTCTTTTAGAATCTGGAATATGTCACTCCATTCTCTTCTTCCCTGTAGAGTTTCCCATGAGAGTTCTCCTGTGAGTTTAATTGCCACTGCTCTATAGATCAATTGATTTTTTTTCACGTGCACATTTAAGGATCTTTTCCTTGTGTTCGATTGAAGAGTTTGATGTGTCATGGTGAAGATCGCTTTTGATCAAGCCTGTTGGGAGTTCTGGGCCCCTCCTGGATCTTGTTTCCCAATTTTTCTCCAGATTAGGGAAATTTTCCTTGATTATTTCATTACATACATTTGCAACTCAGCTTCTCTTTCTGCATCTTATGGGACTTCCATAACTCTTATATTTGGCCTCTTAGTGTCTTTCAATTCTTGAATACTTTTTTCAGCCTGATCCAGCTCTGCTTCCAGATTTTTGTTTCCCCCTGGTGAGAGGAAATATCATTTAATTTTGAGATTCTTTCTTCTGCCTCCTTCATTCTATTTTGGAGACTCTCCATTGTACTTTTCATTTGTTCTACTCTGTTCTTAATTTCTGATATACCAGCCTTGATTTGCTTTATTGCTGCCATTGCTTGTATAAAATATTCCTTAAATTCTTTGAATTCTTGTACGTGCTTCTCATTGTTGATTAGAAGCTTTAAAATGAGTTCTCTGAATTCTGAGTCCCCCATTTTCTCGATATCTTCCTCAGTTAACTCTCAGGTTGGCAACGGGTTTTGCTCCATTGCAGGGATTTTTTCAGTAATATTCCTTGTGCCTTTGTCTCTTGTTTGCTCTTGGTCATTGTACTTCTGGATAGCAGAGTCTTCTCCTTAGGGCAAGTTTTTAAGCTGTGTCACCCACAGGTCTACAGTTCAATTTTATTTATTGCAGTTGGTACACAACTCTTTATTGCACCCAATTGTGCCACTCCCACTCCCTTCAGCAAGTTTCAGCTCTGGGTTTTTATGTTAGATTTCCACCAAGAATTCTGTAGCCCCAACTCCTGGTTCACCACTCTCCTCCTCCTGTGATACCGTGCTTGGCTGCACTGTTGTCTCTGCAACCTTTCTTCCATTTTTTGGTTGGAGCAGGTCCTAGGATAAGGTAGACACCAGGTGTCCTATATAATTAGGTTGGTGGTGGTGCTGATCTTGTTGAAACCTGTTGGCTGTTAGGTCTCGGTGTCACGTAGACCTATTTTGACCCATATGATGTCACATTCGGTATTATTTTCTTGTGGGACCAGAGCAATCCACGGAACTCAGTGAGCTTTTGCAAGCTCAGCACATGCACAGTTCACTGTTGTCCACTGTAGTCCTAAAGCTTTTGCCACATTGTACAAAATGGCACCTGACATACCACCAGTAGAATTCTTGATCTGCTGGCCATCAGGTCTGAGACTACCTAGACCTGTCTTGGGTGGAACCTGTAGAATGCCACGTTGATGCAGTTCACTGAGTCAGACATGAGTTCACTCCCAGCTCAGCACATGCTCAGTCCTTTCCCTTGCCTTTGCCCCTTATGCAGAATGGCACCAAATTCAGCTCTAGGTAGCTGACTGGGCTGTGAATTCCACCTTGTTCTCATACTGCCAATCTTGGATCTGCTGCTCTGTCTCTGCTCTTGGTCAAATTAAACAGACCAGCAGGATGGACAGTTCTTTGTCTGGGTTCACCTCCCAAGCTCCCAGTGAAAGTCCCTTCCCACCTGGTTGCTGGTAGAGTTCCGGCTGCTGGTGGAGTTCAGATAACTGTTAGCTGAATGCCGCTGGAGTATCAGTCACTGCAACACCACACCATTGTGTCTGCTGCTTTCCTGTGTCTGTCAGACTTCAGGTGCCCCTCTGCTGTTGTTCTGTCCTCTCCTATTTTCCAGAATGTGTCCCCTCTGCTTCATCATAATTAAATGTTTCTCTGTCCATTTAAACATGTCCTTACCCTATTCCGCCATCTTGATTCTCCCCTAGTAGAACTTTAAACTTCACAATATTAGGTGTGAGCCTCGCTTGATATCCTAGTGATTATGAACGCCGGTTCATATCCTAGCTGCTCCTCCTCCCATCCGGCTCCCTGCTTATAGCCTGGGAAAGCAGTGTAGGACAGCCCAAAACCTTCGGACCCTGCACCTGCATGGGAGACCTGGAAGAGGCTCCTTGCTCCTGCCTTCGGATCGGCTCAGCTCTAGGCATTATATCCACTTGGGGAGTGAACCAGTGGATGGAAGATCTTCTCTGCCTCTCCTTTTCTTGTAAATCTGTCTTTCCAATAAAAATTAATAAATCTTTAAGGAAAAAATATATATATATATATATATTTAAAAGAAAAGAAACCTTAAGTCCACCTTTGTTACTCTTCCTAATCATGTTTTCTAACCTGTCCTGTATGGTAAGTCAGCTTTTCTCACTGTACCTACACAGTCAACTATAATATACATACTATCAAACTAAAACTGTTCATTGCTTTTTTGATATATTCTTGAGTTGTTCTGCTTTCATTGGTTTTGTTTTGGGTTTTTCCCTTTTGAACTTTCTGCCTGTTGCCTGAGATAACACAAGTATAATTCCCAGCAAGATAGTGCCAGCCTGCACTTAGAAATCATGCGTTGAGGGCTGATCACTTCAAATTCAGCAAGAGACCCCAGGTAAAGTTAGCCTACAATCAACCCCTTCTAAAATATGTTTGCTGCTCAAAGATGAGGATGAAAGAGTTTTGGGGAGTCAGCGCCTTAGCTGGTAGATAAAACTGCTCCACTTTAACCTAGTTCCCTGCTGTCAGCCTGGGAAAGCAGCAGGAGACCATGCAAGTCCTTGAGCCTCTGCACACATGTGCAAGACTTGTGAGAAACTCCTGGCTCCTGGCTTTGAAATGGTCCAGTTCCTGTCCATGGCCATACCACCCTGAACGTGCCCGATCTCATCTGAAATGGCCCAGTTCCAGGCATTGTGGTCATTTGAAATGTGAGCCGGCAAAGGAAAGATCTCCCTCTCTTTCTCTTTCTTCCTCTCTAATTCTCTCTTCTCTTTTCTCCCTCTGCAACTCTGCCTTTCAAATGAAGAAGTAAATCTTTTGGGGGAACAGTGGACAGGAAGTGTTTGACACTGACTCCTGATTGTCAATCTGTTCCCCTAGAACACAGGACCTAACTGGGCCAGCAGGCAGAATAGGTTCATCCTAGCAAATGAGGAACAGAGCACAGCTACAGGATGGTTGATCAGTTCAATCTTGAGGAAAAGATAAAGGGAAAAACATAAAAGCTAAAATGAAGCCACTGATGTTAATCCTAAACTACAGTAGATAAAGCTAAAAGTTTATGTAGAATGGGTTCTTATGCATAATAACCACATAGTAACTACCACAAAAGACTCTGCTCGAATTTCACAGAGGGCACTGCTTCAAAAAAGCCATGCTAACTAAATTATGATGCTTTGTATTCTCCCATTTGATGCTAGAACACATGCACTGCATCCACACTAGCTGAATTCCTTCAACCTCTTTTTACGTAAGAGGAAACAATTAGCATTAAAAGTACTGACTCAAAAAATCCATGAAGAATAAAGCATTGGATGGCATGCTTCTCCAACAACCTGACATGGGCACCAAAGCTTGGCCAACTCAACTGATTCAGTAGCAGCTGCCACGACATCCTACAAGGCTTAATGGCTCACAGTCAGCCCTCCTACTGTGCGCTGCTGAGCACTGGCTTGAGAATAGCCACTGGGAGAAATGGCAAGCCATGCTATTTGACAATCTAAATGTTACTCTAGAAGTTACAGCATCACGGAGCCTTGCATTGTGCTGAGATGTCAGCATTCCTTGGGAGTGCTGATCGAGTCCCAGATGTTCCACTTCTCATCCTGATCCCTGCTAATCCCCCTGGCGAGGCAGGCAAGCCTTCTGCCATTCACATAGAAGACTTGAAAGGAGTTCAGGTTCTTGGCTCCTACCCGGCCCACTTCCTGCCATGCAGCCCATTGAGGCACAAATCAAATGAAGAACTCTGTCTCTGTCTGTCCCTCTCTCTGTAACTTTTAAATAAATAAAATAAATATTAAGACAAAATAAAATTATCTCATCTTTAAATCTTTAAATCTGACCATCTTCCTTGCTTCCAGACATCTCTGGGGGAACTTATGGATGATTAGACAAGTATATTCCAGCACACAAGATCTGACTGGAGTCCCTTTAGAGACTCCAGATGGAAATTGCTTCATGGGGTTGGAAAAATCAAAGGCTGAATATACAAATATCTAGGAAACTCTGGGAGCGGAAGTATTGCCCCCAGGTATCTCAACCCTGCAGACTCACATTCATAGCTCTCAGCTATCCCTGTGTTTTGGAGTAGATGTGAGAGTGAATATTTATACTGACTCTAAGCATGCCTGTCTGTGTGACATGCCTCTGCGGCTATTTAAAAGCAAAAAATAATTGGCCTTATTAAATACCAAAGATTTTGCACGGAGGAAGGCAATCCTCCAGAAACAAATGGCTTGAAATATCCTCACGAAAATCCAAGGGGGAATCTAAGCAAGATGTTGTTTCTGCATTGCTAGTAGCTCTGGGAGCGTTCCCCCAGCTCTCCAGGATGTATGCACCAAGATTAATGCTAAGAATGACCCCACAGCGAGTCTTAATGAACAATGGCCCCCTAGTTTGTTACTCAAAGTCCTTTGGAGACACAGTGTTAATTGTCTGCTTTGCATTTTAGGTATACAAATATTAATACATAATGAATTTTGTAATTGCTATGAAGTGATGATACATCTGTAAGATAAATTATGCAGAAACTACCTGGCCCCAATGCCCTCAGAAAGCAGAGTCTCTTTTGTCAAACCTGGGACTCCTGAAAGAACAAATGCCTACAGCTTCCTGTACTACAGCTTGGCAATTGCTGGTAGGCCTCTCTGCCCCCATTTCAGCAGGAAGCAGCTAGAGTGATTGATGCCCGAGCATCTGTAGACGCTGTCGAACCCCAGCATCTTCCTCAGCTTGCTGTTTATCTTCAAAGATCCATTTCTTAAGTTAAAATGGACAGAGTACAGCCAGAGTCAAGACCCTGATATTATAAGGATTTGAATTTCCCCTGAACACAGTTAGTATTCCATGCTGGCCTCTCTCTATTCCAGGGCCTTTGGGAAACTCAGGTCCTATTTGAAAAAAGTAACTGTCAGTCTATCCTTAGACCCAACCAGGCTGGAGGCCACCCTCACCATCCCAAAACAAACGTGCAAGCACCTGTCACTGGCCAATCAAGGGAATGCACCATGCAGGACCAACCAGAGCATGTACTCTTCTGGGAATGGAACATTGGCCGCCCGACTCCTTGCTCTGTGCTTCACATCTAAATGCCTGCTGCTTCCACTGTGCAAGTGTCAGGCCTCGGCTCCTGAGCCACCAGTGAGCAATGCTTTTGCTGATTCCATAGTCATCATCCAACCAGCCCTGTTGTTTTCTATGACAGATTAGGGTCAGGTTGTCTCCAGGCAACAAAAACAAAGCTGCAAAAACTATAAATCAATCGAGAACAATCCAGTTTCCAAACGATAACTCTTGCCTCTCTCTCTGACACTTCCCAAAACCCAGGGATTCACATTCACATGGAGGCCTTCCCTTCATCACTTTTTGTTCTTTCAGTCACTTCTGCCTTTTTGGTTTTCCAGGTTGCTGATAATTTGCAGGGTTTTTGCTTCCATCTTTGTGTTTAGTTGCAGGGAAGGTTTCAATGTGTTAAACTTGTCAGTTCTTGGAAGCAATGACTAGCTGTGAATCCCTGAGCTTTTTATGCTACATTTTTATAAAGAAAAACACCTCCTCATGTACCTTTTCACTGAGACCATCCACGCCCACTTAACTCTAGTATCAGGTCCAGGGGCAAACCTGGTAAGGCCATGCTCCCTGGCCGCCAACTCACTGCCCGGTGCTGGCACATACACCGCTTGTTGGGAAACGTACCATTTGTCAGTTGCCAAATAATACCGTTAGGTGGAAACTCAGACATTGCCCTGCCGCTTCCTGATTGGTTAGAAAACACGCACGGGAAAGGTCTGCTGCAGGATCCTGCCCAGACAAAGAGGGGGCAGGAAACCCCTAAGAACTTCCAAAAACCTCAGTGACTCTCGCGCCCTTTCGGGAAACACCCCGTCTCCCCAAGCTCTTCTGGAAGGTGCTAGCCCAGTCCTTCTCCTGTTCACTTGTTCATTCCACAAATAAAACTTATTTTATGATTCCCAGCTTTTTATTTCTATACTAAACTGAGGAAGAACCCACCAAAGTTTGCCAGTAACATTCATCTTCCATTCACAAAGTGTGGCTACTAGACTTGTTTAACGGTAAATGATTATTTCTAAAAAATACTCATAATGTGCTTGGAATATGATTTTAATATATATCAAATTATGTTCTATTTCCCATTTTTTGGTAGATAAACTTTTTTAAAATAAGCATTTTTAAAAAGAAAAAATCTGTAAAGATTTTTATAAAGATTGTTTTGACATTATTTTATCACAAGAAATATTTATCTTATCCTTACTTTTTGTTTTATGGTAATGAAATACGCTATCTGAAGTAGAATAAATTATTTTTAAATGTAACATGCATGCAGCAAGATCGTTAATAACATAAATTCTCTAGGAGGTTTAATTCAAAGTATTTGCCTCAAAAAAGAAAATCCTTCCTCCCATTTCCATGATTGAATATAAACCTATCTTTCATTTTTTCCAAAGACTGTTCTAGTAATTAAATAAATAGAAACGATTCAAGCCCATTCTCTCTAGAATCGATTTTCCTTCTTTTCATCTCCCTTTTCTCTTCCTTTTTAGTGTGAATTCTTGGAAACAAATGCCCCATTATCCTTCCTCAACTTGGTTCTGAAAATGTCCTTAGGAATGAGATTTTCTTCAATATACAGGCAAATCCCAGGTCAACCGTTGCTATAGCCATTAGCTACCCGGAGAGCATCCTCTGGCTAAAATGAAATTAGATCACACACAATCTTGGCTCAGGACTGAAGAGAAAGGTAGATAAACACAAGTCTATTTGAAAAATAGGAAATCATGTAGCATCCTTTTCCTCATACTTTTATATTTTATGTCCTCCTGGACAGCTATCTATTACTGGAGTCTTGGGCCTGGAGCCTAATTGGGATTCTGGGCCAAACTCTCATGGTTGGAATTTCTTTGTGACATTGAATCAGGTTCTTAAACTCTCTAAACCTGCTCCCTTGTCAGGGAGAAAGCTGGCTGGTAACAACAGTGCCTCCTGGACTTCCCTGATGGGAAATCATATCATGCCTGCCAAAGCCTTTAATGCATTCTCTGGTGGAGAGCAAGAGGGCAGAACATGCAAGTGTCAATAATAATGACCATTATGTTAACTGCTTGTGCCACTGGAGATGAGGAAGCTGACGTATCCCATTGGAGAAGTTACAGTACCAAACAGACATTCTGAATTCTACTTTCACTGCTACACAGAAGGTTTCAGGCATTGCCTGAGAAGCCTCACTGGGCAGTGGCATCTATTCATTGGCAAAAGTCTTGCCTCCACACCAGCAAGAACCAGGAGTTTCTGGTGGAGCATCATGCCCGAACTCAGTCTAGGGTGAGGAGGGGGCTTTGGTTAATTTACTCTGTATACACGCAAGAATGATTTAATGCGAAGCAGAAATGAACATACTCTGTCGAGAATGGTGCCACCACTAAAAACACAAACTTGAAAGCAAAGTCATGTCCCGAGCAATACGAATCACTCAGTCTTCCTGGCCCAGTTCACTTACTCGCTTGCGGTGGCTTCTTTGTGTCTCTCCCCGTGCTAGCGTCTCAGCTCAGAACGTCTGGGGTCCGATGGTCCTCTCGGAGCAACTGATCCATACAGAACTTTGAAATGTGTGCGAGGTTGCACAAGATCAACTCAGTAGTACTCCGGCACCTCTCACACGCCGTGCTTGACAACCCCGTTTTAAAGTCTGCCCACCCACGCAGAGGCTGCTCTAGTTGATCAGTCAAGTTGAAAACCTGAGTGCATAAAATCTGGTTAGCTGTGTCTCAGGAAAATCCAGCTCTAGCTGGAAACCTTGTCCATATTAAGCAAGAGAGTCCGACCTCAGACTCTTCTGTTTGACAGAGTGACTCTCTCCGAATATGATTACAAATGGTGATCCTACCCACCTAATACATGACTGAAAAGAAAATACGAGAACTCAAGAAACATCGGACAAATGTTAAACATTCATAAGTCGGCCCTCATTCTGTGATATCATTAACATTCAGGCTCACTGATGAGAGCAGCTCTCTGTCCTGTCATAATGGAAACAGAAGTAGTGGGTTACGATCTAAAAAGGAACCAGAAATGAAGACCTTGGACACAATTGCTTCAGGTTTTATGGGTAGAAAGAACAAAGTTATTACAAATGACTTTCATTGTAGGTGATGGATATCATGTTCCTGCCGCGACCATTAATTTTTTAAAGTAGCAGAATCTTCAAACATGTTCAAGAAGTTGATAATGCTACCTGTTTTCTTACAAATTGATAAAATGATTGCAAACTTCCTCAATATTGTGGTGTAGTCTAAGCTATCCGAACTGAATTATCATAATCAAGTAGCTTCATAGGCATAGTTTTCCTGTTTATAGTCACTTATTTAGTTTTTTCAAAGAATTAAAGATTTCCTCCTTAAAACAAAGCTTCACATTAGTGTACAGAGAAGCGTCTTTTGGGTGAACCATGACACCTTACACAGAGTTCTATTCCATAGGCGAGAATGTTGAGTTGAGGCTCCCGAGTGGTGTTTTGAGTTGGTAGTATTTCTTTTCCTTCCTAGAAGCCTGTTAACATCCGAGACCAAGGCAGCGCATTTACGCATGCACGGGTTTCTGGGTGATGAGGTGTAAGCATGAGAGATCACTAAACAAGACTCTTCAGGAGACATTTTCCTTCGTAAGAGTAAGGGAAAAAAGAACTATTCTCAAAAATCTGTCAAGCCACAAATCTCTATTGGACATATATTGAAAGACATTACACGAAATTAATAACAAGTCTAAAGAAACCTAAATGGGTTAATTAAAAAGAGGAACAAAAAGAGTTTTAGTTCCATACAGATTACATGAATTAGCCTCCTACCATGATGTTTTTCTATCAAAAGAATGTTGTTCCACTAGGGCTAATTGTGGCAATAGGAATTAAGGTAATTTAAATTCTACAGAACAGGAAATTTAAAAGACTCCTGTGTTGCAGAAAACCCAAGAATACACAGGAGTAATGGCTCTACAGGCTAATTCTCTAACTCCAAGCACTGGAATCCCATGTGTGCTGGTTTCTGTCCTGGCTGCTCCAGTTTCCATCCAGCTCCCTGCTTATGGCCTGTGAGGACAGTGGAGGATGGCCCAAAGCCTTAGGACCCTGCACTTGGGAGATCTGAAGGAAGCTCCTGGCTCCTAGTTTCTGATAGGCCATTGTAGCCATTTGGGGAATGAACCAATGAGTAGAAAATCCTTCTCTCTGTGTTTCCCCTTCACTCTAAAAATCTGCCTTTCCAATAAAAATAAGTAATTTTTAGATCATTTTCCAATGCATGCTTTTCTTTCACCATGTGACTTGAGGAGCTAAATCTCTCAAGTTTACACTCATGTTCTATGTACAGCAACTGACCACATTAGCATAATAATCCAGGACCTCCAACTGGACTTACTTTATGAAAGGATGTGCTTTATAGCTTTCACAATAGTCTAATTTTCATGTGGTAAATGTATTTCATTGTTTCATTTCTCTATTAGTTGCTACTCAATGATGAAGCAACTCTACTGTTTGGGACTCAATTCCACTGGCTAACGTCAAAAGAATGAGTCATGTTGGGTTTGGTCCCCAGAAGGGCTTGCTAGCACCATGGACATGTTTATTAACAGCACTTAGCAGCATCTGTCTTTTACTCAGTGCCCTTTTTCTCTTGCAGTTATAGAAGCCAGGAATCCCAAAGGAAGATGCTGACAGGGAGCCATGCTCCCACTGAACTCTGTTGGGTGGATCCTTCTTTGCCTCTTCCTGGCTGCTGGAGGCTGGCAGTGCTCAGCCTTTCCTCACTTGGTCTGCAGCACTCGGACCTGTCTGCATGATGATGAGCTGTCTTCTTGGAAGCACACCATCACGGGCCGACTTCATTTCACTCACAACTACCCTATTTCCAAACCAGTTGCATTTGAAAAAAACTGGTGGTGAGGATCTCCAAATCTTTGAGGAGGGGTACAATTCAATCCTTAACATTCCCTTACTATCTCTAATCTAATCCTTTTCTACTAGTAAATCTCTTGCAAGTCAATTGAGTTTCTTTGTGGTTAAAAAAAAAAAAAAGATGGCAAGACTGAAGAGAGTTGAGAGAGAAAGAAAAGAAAGAAAGAAGGAAAGGGGCCCAGTACAATAGCCTAGCAGCTAAAATCCTTGCCTTGAATGCACCAGGATCCCATATGGGCACCATTTCTAATCCCAGCCTCCCCATTTCCCATCCAGCTCCCTATTTTAGTCTGGGAAAGCAGTTGAGGATGGCCCAAAGCGTTGGGATCCTGCACCTGTATGGAGACCTGGAAGAAGCCCTGGGCTCCTGGTTTAGGATTGGCTCAGCTCCACCTACTGCAACCACCTGGGGAGTGAACCAGTGAATCAGACAGAAGATTTTACTCTCTGTCTCTCCTCATCTCTGTATATCTGCCTTTCCAATAAAAAGAGATAAATATTTAAAAATTAAGGAAGGAAAGAGGAGAGGAGAGGAGAGGAGAGGGGAGGGGAGGGGAGGGGAGGGGAGGGGAGGGGAGGGAGGGGAGGGGAGGGGAGGGGAGGGGAGGAGAGGAGAGGAGAGGAGAGGACTTCACTTATACCACCACACCAGCATCCCTTATAGGCACCAGTTCATGTTCCAGCTGTTTCACGTCCAGTCTAGCCCTCTATTTAGACCTGAGAAGAGGATACCCTGAGTTTTTATGCCCCTATAATTACACAGGAGACCCAGAAAAGCTTCAAACCCATTCCACTTCAGCTTTTGTGTCCATTTGGGGAGTGAACCACAGATGAAAGATGCGTGTGTGTGTGTGTGTGTGTGTGTGTGTGTGTGTGTCCTTTTTTCACTGTAACTCTACCTTTCTAATAAATATAAACTTAAAAATGAAAAAAATTAAAAAATTACACATAATCCCACCAGACTGTCAAGGCAATTAGCTACACTGACAACCACATACGTGCCACCATGTCAGGGCACACACTGTCCCCAGGACGAAAGAACAGTTTCTTTCTGCTACTTACTCCACGGGAAAGTGAAAAGGAAATCCCATTAAAGAAACTGCACAGTAGGAGATAGAACTGCTCCAACTCAATCTTTGTCTCCCAAGTCTTGGGCTCAAATTGCTCTCTTCGATGAGACATCGTCTACCATAAATGAAAACAACATATTGTATACAACGACAAGCAGAACTGTTGCTCAAAAACACACACAGACCTGGGCTTCTCGGCCCTTCTGCCCCCGGCTGGCAGTGTGGTTCAAGAGAAGATGCTTAGCTACTCCAGGCTTCGGTTCCAGAGTTAGCAGCACACTGGCTCCTAGGAGGGGTAAGTGCTTAAACTCACACATGTAACTGTAACTACATGTAAACATAGCTTCGTACAGAAGAACAAAAGAGCTATTCCCGGCACCTAGAACATAGCAAGCCAATGTTATCATTGGTTCACTGTACCACACGTGAAATCATTAGAAAATTCTGTGGACTGTTGTGTTTTCTATTTCTATTTTAATTCACATCCCATGCTGAGAGAGTCTATCGCTTGTTTTATCAATTATTTTGTTTCTAAACTTAGCTAGTGTTCACCAAAGAGATGGTAACTTTTACCCAGACACTTTTAACTGACCAATACACAAAGCAGTAAGCCACTTAACTTTTCACTACTTGCATTTCAACACCTGTGTCCACTGGGAAGCTTGTCTTCACTCACATTTGTCTTCTATCACACTGTTCCTGAGATAGCCGGTAGATTCCTTCCAGTGCCTACAAATCAATTTCTTTTATTTTGAATTGTGTCTCTGATAAGGGACTCCACAGTGACCCACCGGCACCTTGAGATGGCAGGGTCAAGATTTTAGCAACAGGAATTATTTCCTAATTCTATGAAAAACTTTTATGACCTCTTTGAATGTAGATCAAAACATGTCAACACTCCCTTAAAAATTAATTATTCTTACCATGGTGTGTATAAACCCAATGTGGAACTACTAACTGTTGAGTCGACAATTGGAGTTGCTAGAAAGCCATCTGATTCAGCTTGTGAGTCAATCAGAACCCTCCAGAGAGAATGACTCACGCTCACGATATTCCAGGAATTGTTCAGAACAGCTATCTTCCAATGGAATCTAACTAGCTTGTTCACTTAGGGAGTTCATACTGGACCTTTTTTCAAAACAACAACAAAAAGATCTATTTATTTTTCTTGAAAAAGCAGATTGTACAGAGAGAAGGAGATGCTGACAGAAAGACCTTCTGTCCACTGATTAACTCTCCAAGTGGCTACAATGTCCAGAGCTGAGCTAATTCGAAGCTGGGAGCCAGGAGCTCGTTGTAGGCTGCCACATGGGTGCAGGGTCCCAAGGCTTTGTGGTCATCCTCTAGTGCTTTCCCAGTGCGGGAAATGCCCTGATACCTGGTGGGCATAGCCAAAGCTTACTTCCTCATTGCCTGAGGTCCAACTCCCAGGCCTTCACGTGGAGTGTGACCTCCCACGTGGCTAAAAGGTCAAGGGGACATGACCAGATGGTCAAGGGAGAGAGACGCATCATATAGCCCATTATAGTGTCTTTGATGGGCCTCCCCTTTCTTACTCTTTAAAAGCTGTAACCTCTGCAAAAATAAAGCGGACATTCCTCATCAGCTTGTCTCCAGTGCTTCTGTGGCTAAAAAACACTGTCACCTCACCCTCGGTGACCTCGGGGCCTGCAGGCTGGCCTGAACCCCAAGACCCGGGCCACAGGTAGGGAGCTGGGAGGGAAGAGGAGCAGCCAGAATATGAATCCCCCGTGCTCAAATGGGATTCTGTAAGGCAAGGATTTTAACACTGAGCCAGCGCACTGGGCCCCATACCTGGTTCTATGTCAGTCATTATCTCAAAGAAGATACACTTAGAAAAACTAAATAGCCTACTTTTTCTTGTTTTGAAGATTGATTGACTGATTTGAAAGGCAAAGTTGCAGAGCGGAAGACAACAGTTTTCTTCTATCACCTGATTCACTTCTCAGTGACTGCAGCAGCCAGGACTGGAGCAGGAGACCAAGAAACAGGCAAATCTATCCGGGTCTCCCACGTGGACCCAAGCGCTTGGACCAACTTCTGTTATTTCCCTCAGTGCAGGGAGCTGGATCGGAAGAGGAGTAGCCAGAACTCAAAACTGCACTCTTGTGGGATGCCAACATCACAGCCGTGGCTTAACCTGGCTCACCACAGCATGAGCTCTGCGTAACCCACAGTGTGGGTGCCATTCCTTAGACTGCAACTAACGAAAAGCTTTAGCACACTGTAGATAAAATATATATGTCTTTATTTTCTTTTTTTGTTCTAGGATTAGACAATAATTAAGCTTTTGTTCATTTATCTTTGTAACAAAATCAGAATGAGAACAATGATCACTAAACTCTTTTCCTATATTTTAACGTATTTTACCTCAACTACGCTTTTCCTAAGGATTTTTGCATGGTTAAAAAAGCTATCCTCCTGCTTTTCCAAAATACTGCGTCATGAGAATATTTGTATAAAAACATATCTATTGACATTTCTTTATATAAATACACCCCCATGCAGCATTAGCATTCCAATTGTAAGGCTTACAGCCTTTATTTCTACTAGATGATTCTCAGTTTATTCCTGTGTAAGTGACAAAATACATCAGGCAACTTAGGAATAATGAAAGTTTATTTCTCCAAGTGGTAAGAGGCTAGGAAATTCAAGGCCAAGACACCAGCAAAAGTGGTCATGGTCCCTTTTCTACGTCCTTACACGGCAGAAGCACTCAGGGTACTCCCTCCCCCAGCGTCTTTTACAAGGGTGCTAATCCCTCACACTTAGTACAAGCATACTCAGCCATCTCACTGTGTCATTACACACACACACACACACACACACACACACACACTGCCAGTCCCTTAATATCACCACAGAGGAGATTCGATTTCAACGGAATTTTCCAGGGAGACATTCCAACTATGGCAAAGATCCAATTTTGCAAAACGCAGAAAATGTTAAGAAGCCTAAAGGAAAAAAGACAAGCGTGTGGCTCATTATTTCCCTGTGGGTGGTCCCGGTGATTTGTAGATTGTCACAGGTATGAGCTAAGCCACTGCTGGGCTACCCACACCCCATCTTAGGGCTTGCAATTGAATCTGTCTACGCTTCTGAGGCGAACCCCGAGAGTTCGCCGGAGAGACAGTGCAGATTCAAATGTTTTGGTCACTGCCACCCACATGGGAAATTCACCTGGAGCCCCTAGCTTCTGCCTGTCCCAGCCCCGGCTGCTGCAGGTACTGGGAGAGTCTGCCAAGGGCTGGGACATCTCTCTGTCACTCTGCTTTTCAAATTAAAAAACAAAACTTGTTAAAACTATAGATATATACCTATAGTTGCATGTCACAGGCTAGCATTTAAGATCATGAACACTTACAATAAAAAAAGAGAAATAATATTTTGAAACAGCAGATTTATTGATAGCTACCAGTTAAAGAAGATCTGTGACATAGCAGTCACTGTGCAACCATTGTTTTGTCCTCACAACAACCTGAAAACTTCAGTATTTTATTATACTGCCTTATAGATTCAGGGATCATAAGACTAGGAAGTGGTAGACATGGATTTTTAACAGGTATTCCTGACCTCCAATTATGTTCTGTACTTTCTACTTCCCACCAAGTACTTACTGAGAGCATGCGCCGCGGCAGGCACTGGGCTGAGTGCTACAATCGGTGATTCCACCATTTGTGGGATTTTCTTCAACATCAGAAAGATTTTTTTTTTTTAGGATTTTCTACACATGACCATGCTAAGCCTCTGTGCAAACTGTCAACCTGTGCCAGGCTTCAAGCTGGACGGAAAGCAGAAGTGAGCCGTTCAAGAAGGATGCACTAGTCAAAAGAAAAGTTTCAGGCAATGGACATGAAGTAATTTCTTATCTCTTGTTGCCTCAGCTTACTACCAGAGGAAAGGACTTCCTATTTCCGTGAACTGATGATGCATGCTTGCTTCACGTCGTTTGCCTAATATATTCGTGCACCAAGTTTTCCTCTCTAGAAAAGACACCTTATATATATATGCGTGTATATAGAGAGAAGAAAAGAAGAAAATTCAAAGGTGAGTTAATGAATAAGTATATCCGCAAAGACACAAATATCTCCTTTTCCACCTCACTTGCATGACACATACAGAAAGTTCTCTTTCTAGCTTCTGTGTAAAACAGGTAACTGTGTAGGAATCATTGACTTCAGGTGCTACTATAAAGTTTCCAGCAGAGTTCAAGGACACCTGCCCTGAACATGCATACATCTCAGCACTCGGAGGGCCACCGCTGACTCCTAGAGTTTAAATTTTTTTTTTTTCATAGATGCTACCAGAGCAGCCTCTAAGCCAACAGCTGGCTCTCATTTTCATAGCAGAGATTTCAGGTGTAACACGTGACGTTTCCCTAAGTGTGCAATCCCCTCTAGTTATTAGCCAGCAAAAGGGGATTCTCCACACAGAAAACACCTTCTCGCAAAGAGGCCAGCCACAAAGCAACGCCCAACAGATGCCAAAGTAAGCACTTAACCTCAAATCATGCCCCGCCGACCAAGTGGCTCCCCACACATCACTTATTTAAGAAAAATAGACAAGAAAAGAGCGTCTGCCACTCCATCCTGCCAAGCTGAATCAGAGTCTGTTGCTCTGAACACGCTGGCAGCGGCTGTGTGAAGAGCAAAGCAAATACCAAACTCCCAAGGAGCATACTCTCCTAAAGGTAGTGATGGAGTGTTGATCTCAGTGCCAACCTGATATGCCAAGCAACATCCATAGGAGCGATTTTTTTCTCTTACTTACATGCAATAGGAAACCAAGAGCTGACTCTTCATCCCTGAGTTCAGAAAACAGTCGTCTGGGGCAGGATTGAGGAGTCCACTGCAAGCAGCCACAGTGCTGAAAGCTCCGTCTACCCAGGACTCCCCTTAGAAGCTGACCAGCAAATCAGGCTCTTTCGAAAGAAAAGGAAGTGTCATCTCTACTTCCTCAATCTTGTTGTTCTTCCTTCTTATTATTGCCAAACCCCTTAGTGATTCCAACATCAGGACACGATGTATGCAGGACAGACCTGTTTATCACTAACCATCCCCCCTGGGTTCATGCCCAACTCGCACATGTAAAAGACACTTCACTGCATCTCCCTGTTTTGGACACAGAGATGCGTATTTACTGGCATGAGAAGTAAGGTCATCTGTAGAGTTCAGGATGTCTGAATCTGATGCCACATTTTCATCACCAACCACTTTCAGGTTCAATCTTCTTTCAAACTTCCCTCCTTTTGCCTCCCTTTATCGTTTGTAATGCTCTGCTAAATGGAAGATACTAATAAGTCTGCAAAATGTAGTTAGCAACAAAAATAAGTCTTAGGTCAGGTATGGTGGTGCAGTGGATTAAACCACTGATTGCAATGCCCAGACTGCCTATCACAGGCAGTTTGCATTGATAGCTCAACTTATCAGAGTCAACTCCCATGTAGTGCTCCTGGAAATCAGCAGGTAGTTATGTAAATCTTGAGATTCTATCACCCGTGAGGGAGACTCAGATGGAGTTCCCGGCTACTGGCTTCAGCCTGACCCAGCCCCGTTATGGCTGGCCACTTGGCAAGTAAACCAAAAGTGGGAGATCTCTCTTTGTCTCTCTATGTCATTCTACTTTCAAAATAAATAGAAACCCAAACATTATTTTTACGGTACATATAATACATTCTGCAAGTTTAGAATTATGATGTAGCAGGTAAGGCCACCACACTCAACGCCAGCATTCCATATGGGCAATGATTCACATCCAGGATGCTCCACTGCCAATCCAGCTCCCTGGAGGATGGCCCAGGAACCCGGGCCACTGTGCCCACAGGGGAGACCCAGATGAAGCTCCTGATTCCTGGCTCCTGGCTCCAGCACGGCCTAAGCCCTGGCCATCGTGCCATCTGGAGAATCAACCCACAGATGGAAAATTCTCTCTCTCTCTCTCTCTCTCTCTCTCTCTTTCCCAGCGCCCCCTTCTAAGCCTCTCCATATCTTCTTCTCTCTCTGCCTCTCTGTTACTCTCTCAAACAAACAAATAAATAGATCTTTTTTAAAAACTCGTTTTCACATACTACTACAGGGACATTGCAGGCTAAAAGAGAGACATATTTCAAGTCATCACCAACAAAGGTTTACTCTCTCTCGCCTGTCCTTTTCAACATTAGTAGTGTTTGTATAATTTCTTGAGAAAAACACTATATTCTCACTATATCCTACTCTCATAGCAAAGAAAAAGAATCATTAAAAATCTTCCCAGTGTGTATTAGTTTTGTTTTAGTTCATGTTCCATTGCTACAACAAAATACCTAGGGCAGGCACTATAAAGAAAAGAGGCATATCTACTCACTGTTCTCCGGTTACCCCATCCCTGCACCTGCTCGACCCTGCTGAGAGTCTCATGGCAGACCGTAGATGTAGAAAAGACCACAACACAAGAACTGTGACACCAACCTCACTTGGTGATAACCCACTCTCAGGAAAACACATTCAGTCACACGGGCTTGTGTTTATCCCCTGGCAAGGCTGAAATGTTGTTATCGAAGCCCTACTTGTTAAAGCTCTACCCCCTCCAATACCTGCGCATTGTCCCTTTGGCACAGAAATCTTGGGAGGACACACGCGAGCCAAATTCAAAGCATCACATGTATCCTCCATCACTTATTGAAAAACTGAAAGTTTTCAGCCAATAAACGCCTTCTAGCTCCTTCTTTCCATGGGATAGCTACAAGCAGCCAGTAGAGAGGAGAGGGGGAACAAATGTCATCCTGGCTAAAGAAGTAAATAATTCTACTAAGTTTCCAGTGAATTTCTGATTTCAAGATGTGCTGATAACAGCTGATATTCCAGAAAAAAAAAAAGAAGAAAAAAAAGCTGCTGCCACTTGGATTCAAAAGCAAAATAGAAATCTCTGTAGCATGTTTATGTGTTTTTTTTTTAAGTTTTTAAAGTTCCACTTACATGTGGCTTTATTCTAATAAATTCAGTTCCTCACCATCCAAAGAACAGTAAGACGCAACCATATCTCTGTTCCTCTGTTGGAGGAACAGAGAAAGGAAGCATATACAGCAAAGTTCTATGTGGTTACACCTGCTGCCTTTGGGGAGTAGATACCAGCTCAGAAGTTTATTTCAGTCTCCTAGTCTTCTTTGCATTTATTTCCAAAGACATTTTACAGGCTGAAATTACACATGAGCCCTAGAATCACATGTCAATACCTGATCCCCAAAGTGGTGAAGTCTGGTGGTAGGTGGGGCTTCAGTAGGTGATCAGGTCATTGAAGACAGATCCCTTGTGAGTGGGACTAGTGTCCTTACAGTAAAGATCCTGGTCAGTTCCCTCAACCCTACCACCACATCAGGAAGACAACCGTCTATGAGCCATAAAACAGATCCTCTCTCATCTGACACCAAAGCCACCAGTGCCTTGACAACCTGGATTTGCCAATCTCCACCACTGTAGGAAGCAACTGTGTATCTTCTAGAAGCCTCTCAGTCTGTGGTATTTTTTTTTATAGCATCCCAAATGAAGTAAGACAAGGACAAAAAGGTAAATTAAATCTGCAGAGGAATGAAAAGGTAAAAAAAAAAAAAAGTACATTTCCCCAGGAACAAAGTGAAAGTTTTCTTGGTGAGTTGTTTGCAGAAACTTTAGTTTCACATGAGTGCTGCCTCTTCATCTCTTTGCTCTGACGTGTCCCCTGCTTCCTGCTTCATGTTAGCATCAAACAAACCAGGACTGGATGACCTCAAGAGCAGGGGCTGGTTTCTCACTGGGTTTTTTAAGTGCCATCATCAAAGACGTCCTTGAAAGGGCATGTTATTTACAACTCTGGGAGCACAGCTTTTGTAGAAATAGAAAATCCTCAAGGTAGCTGGACTTCAGGACATTGGGCTGATGCACACTTTCTGCTTCCTGCATTGCAGAAAAAAACCTACAAGCTCATAAGACAAGGATCATGAGACAAATGTACCGTCATAACAAGAACATCAAAGCTTGTGAGATTTCAATGGATCTTTGTGGCCTGAAATCTGGTGAAAGTGTGACGACAAATACTGGGCACCCCAGTATTCCATGCAGGAAGGAGATGCTGTGGTACAGGAAGCTTCCCATCTGGGATCAGAATCCATGAATCGAGGATCAGGTCTCCAAAGCAGCTAAAGAAGAATCTAAAAGAGCAATGAAATCAGGAAGACCACCTGAAAGTCTGCAAAACAAAAACAAAAACGAAGCCCGCGCTCAAATGTCTCTATCAACCCTGCCAGGAAGCAAGGTCACCTAACCATAGGCAATACAAGGAGAATGCATCTCTGAAGACATGAAAATCAAGCACTGAGGAACTCTGGAGAGAAAACTTCAAATTCCGGCATTAAACGCAACTCCATCTTCCTGTCTAGTTCCTATCTGCTTCTTATCATTCCATGCCACTATGACAAAATACCTGAAGTGGTGCAATTTATAAAGAAAAGAGGTTTATTTGGCTCACAGTTGTGGAAAGCCAAAGGCATAGACCTGGAACCTCTTTGGCTTCACCTTGGGCCTCCAGACAGAAGGTGAGTGGCTGCAGAAGTGGCACATGTGGAGAAGGGACAGAGCAGAAGTGCCAGGCTTATTCCCTAAAAACCTGCTCTTGCAAGAAGTCTCGTATTTTCTCAGCAATGGCATTAACTCCTCCAGAAAGGTGGTGCTCCCATGATGTACTTACCCATTACAGTTCCACCAACTCTCACCATCATGGCATTGGAAACAAAGCCTCAACACAAGTGTCATTGAGGGCAGAACATACTCAAACCACAGGAGTCCCTAAGACATATAACAGGAAAGGGAATATAACAGGAAAGCCTTGTTATCCTCATGAAGAGTTTCACAGAGACATTGTAGGCATGAAAAAGAGCAGGGCTGAGCCTGCATTGTGGAGTATTGGGCCTTGGAGATCGCCCTGGTGGTTAACTCCTGCCACCTGTGTGCCAGGCCTGAAAGAAGTTCCTGGCTGCTGACTTCGACCTGATCAGCCCCGACCATCCCGGCCATTTACAGACTAACCCAACACGATGGAAGATCTCGTCTCCATACCTTTTTTGTCTTTCCCTGTCTCTTTAACATTGCCTTTCAAATACATGAAATAAATCTTTCACAAAAAGAACAGAGAACTAAAAAAGACAATCTGAGAACAAAATAGAACGCTTGGATATTATAAATATGACAGACATCTAAAGATCTGAATGGACAGCTTGGGTCGTAAATCCAAGTGAAAGCCTCAAGAACTCTTATTCAACAACATTATCAAAGACTTCTAGAAAGGATTTCAATGACAGAAAGTCCAAGAATATTTGAGTTTAAAAGTCTCCCTGAGTGCCCTGGATAATGATAATTCTAAATTTTTACAGAATTGCCAAATACTAAGGATAAAGAATATAAGTCACTTCTGCAGAAAGGAGGCCCTAACCCTAACGGGGCCAAATGCAGTATTGATTTTATTCCAGGTTCTTGTTCCACACAAATACCTTCTAAGTGCAGTGATTACAAGGTGCACAAAGTGGTGCTGAAATTCATTCAAAACCTGAGAAAGTGAAAGTACTCCGAGTTAGCCAGAGGACTGGCCAGAATGCAGAGGAACTGAGTGGAAGGAGAGAGTTGATAGCACGTCTAGACATGGTGTGTAACTGAGAGAGAATCTTGCCCTGACCTTGGTCCCTTTTATGTGCAAGGGGATACAGGCCGGTGCCTCCTTGTGTGATACTTCCTCAAGCTCCTCACAGAACTTTATTTCTGTATTTTCATGATGTGCCTCCTTAGATCCTGAATGAAACAGATGCATCCTGGGAATGGAGGCATTTTAAATGACCATTTAGAATAGAATTATACTTGGGTCTTACCACATCTTCCAGCTATGGAGTTATACAACATCATTCCCCACTTAGAGATTCTGTCTCTTATTGTTAAGGTATGCTTAGGGATGCTAACCCAGCTTCCATACCTGCTGCGTGCTCTCCTTTCCTATCCTGCATATGGAAATCTCCATCTCATTGAATAGTCCATTTCATAAAGCCAGAAGATTTTTATCAGTAACTGGCAACAGTCGTGGCCTCTGCTTTTCATCGTTACTTTAAGAAGCTATGAATATTCTGAGAGAGACAAATGTGTCAGTAAGGATGAGCATAATTGTAGCTGGGATCCCTTTTAGGAAAGGAAGAATATATCCTATTGTTTCCAAAGAGTAGGAATTGATGACATTTTCTGGCCCATTTTGGCCTGGGTATAAAGTTGTACAGTTTTCCTCTGTGAGTGAACATGCGGGTTTTATTGATCATTATGCATGCTCCACCTTGCGCAATCAGTATGTGTTCTAGGCCTGGTCAGCTGTGCACGACTACCTTAGCTGGAGCATCCACAAACAGGAGTATTGCTGTAAGAGCTAGGTGAAGCCACCCTAGGCCAAAGACAGGCTGTGAAAAGTGAATGTGTGAGGCAGACGAGTTCCTCATGTTCCTAGCAGCAGCCTTAGAGGATCAGAAGAGGTAGATGATAGATGCCTGTTATAAAACTCAGCAGCCTCCATATGACAAAAACGAAGACTTTCCCGACCATTTTGCTGTTGAAGAAGCAGCTGTGGCTTTCAGTTGGCTCATAAGAATAGGCAGCCTTACCCTTTGCATGCATCTGCGAATATTTGAAAAGTTGAGTCCCGGATTGATGCCCCATTATTTATTTAATTGCTGAGTGTGGTATATGAGATTCTTCACACTGTAACTGGTCAGAGAGAGACTCATTTTCCCAAGGATAGCAAAACTGCATCTTCTGGAGACATAGACTTTTACTAACTTTGGGATCTGGCACTGAGAATTTTGTTACCATGTCCCATCAGAGCCTTTTCTAACTGATCTAGGTTGAATATGTGTTTTGTATGATTTTGAATTCCAAATCAAAGATATCTGATGCTAGGGAGTATCTTCCATACAGCATTTGAAACATACTAAGTTTTAAAGCGGCCTTAGGTTCCATTCTCTTCCTGAGGAAGGAACTTAAGGCATTCTTAAGGCAATCCCTTAAGTCATGATTACAAGGCTTCTTGACAGTTTAACCAGGAGTTTCCTGAGGTTATAAGGTGACTTTTTCAACTGTACCTCATGACTGAAGTCTCCAAGAGACATAGAGATGACAAGCAATCCCTAGAACATTGGCTAGCTCCTGAGTTATGTTAGACACCAAGAAGGGTCATTGTCACTTTGACCTGCTCAGAGAGGGATTGCTTCATTTATCAGACATTTAGACACTTCTTATGTTTCACTTGTTGGATTGTTGGATTGGAAGAACTTCAACAGAGTAAACATCTGTATATTTTATACAGTATTATGCCCCTGCTGTGATTACTGGCCTATCACGTAGCGCCAAGTGGACCCATGGGGAGAACTGATTGAAGGAGAGCGATATCAAAGTAGCTGGTAAAAGCTAGGCGTAACGACAGGATGGACAGGAAAGGACGGATGGATGAAGGACGGACTAGGACAGACGACAGATGGACAGGGGATGGACAGACAGACAGACAACGACAGAGAAAGACGGGTCGGGGAGAAGAAGGACGGGCGGGAAGAAGGGTGGCAGAGAGAGGGCTGGAAAAGTGGTAGAGAAGTAGTAAGACCTAAGTTCAAGGACAAGAACGGAGAGATGCAGCAGAAAACGGGGACAAGAATGAAGAAGGGTGGCGGAGAGAGGGCTGGAGAAGCAGGGAGGAAAGCCAAGGCCAATGGGGAAAGGGGCAGCGGAGGAAAGGGTTTAAACGTGGCCGCTTTGGGCAGTGAGGGGTCCAGCTGCAGTTCTGGCTTTTCCCAGACCCTCAAGAGTGTGCCTCGTCTTTTGAGCGTCGCTGCTGGGCAGAGACATCCTGTGACTTCTTCATTGACATTTCAATTTTAGTTTATATACAACCGGGTTCTATACACCTTAAAAAGGTTACAAATTATTATTCAGTTGTCTCGTGTCTATTTTCATTAAAGTATTTAGCATTTTACAGCATTGAAGCATAATTTTGCTGAACCTGGCTGTTTTTCATGTAGTCTAGACTGGCTTATAACTCTAACAAGACATATGTCAACAGCTTAGGTGCAGAACAGTTTTAGAAGGGGTGTGCAGAGAAATCTTCAGTACCCTAGTGAGGAGTAACTAATCTTTGTGTCCTGCCTAGTAAGGTATAAGTGAATCCCAACAGCACTCCTAGGAATATATCCAAAACACCTGCTACACGAGAAACCTACATGCACCCCTATGTTCATAGCAGCACAATCAATAATCGCAAAAACTTGGAAGCAGCCGAAATGCTCTTCAACAGAAGACTGGATAAGAAAGCTATGGTTTATTTACTTCATGGAATACTACTCAGCTATTTAAAAAAAAAAAATGCAGTTCTCTGTGGCCAAATGGGCCCAACTGGAAACCATAATGCTAAGGGAAATGAGCCAATCCCAAAAGGTTAGATACCACACATGTTTGCCTTAACTTAAGATGAAATGATGTCAATATGAAAAACAGTACCTGTAAAATGTGTTATTATCTCAACCTTCAACAGCCTATCTCACACACAGGGATTTTAGCCCCTAGGGGGCACCCAAATACCTAAAGTTCCAGTAAACCAGCCGTTGCAATTGGCCTGCACTTAAATACTAATCTCAGGGTTTTTCCTATCACTCCAAATGATTTAGAGAACCTGTACTGCTGCACCTACAGCCTTCAACCTTTAGTAAATATGAAAACTCACGCCTGAGTCTTAGCTCCGAGATACTATCAGGATTGAGCTTAGAGAAAAAAAAAAAAAAGAAAAAACTGTGATATTTTCCAGTATGGCAGCTGGTACAGGACCACCCTACACCATGGGGGCAAGGGAGAGTTGCTGAGCATCTACCACTAAAACAGGAAGTTCTGCCTTCCACTGCCAGATGTGAAACCTCTGCTATAGTTAGAGGTCCTGCCTTCTGAGGCCAGGAGTGGCAACTAAGCAAGAGAATCTTCCCTCACTCCCACCAGGCGAAAGAATGGAGTTAGCAAATCATCCATCAATCAGAAAAAAATAAAAATCTGAGCCAGAAGCTATCAGCAAACCTGGGTCAGATAGGAGTTGTCTGCTGTGGCTCAGTGCTAAGAGCTGAGCTGTGCCACAGTGGACGTTAACTCCAGAAGCACACTGTGCCAGACTTTGAGAACTCACATTATCAGCCAGAGCCAGAACGCTCTCTCCTTGCATTGCCATCAGTGATATTGGTATCCTATTGCAGTCATCCTGCAACTATTAGCATTAAAAACAAATGCATCCAGTGTCCCTTGTGGCACCACACGGTAAGCTTCCACCTCCCAACTAGAGTTCCCGGAGTTCTGACTGTTGCACTTCTGATTTCATCTGCTTACGCTCTAGTTGCTCCACTTTTGATCCAATTCCCTCCTGGTGAGCCTGGAAAAGCAGTAGAGGAGGCACACGTTGTTTGCATCCCTGCAACCCAGATGGGAAAGCCAGATTGGAGTTGCAGGCTAATGGTTTTTGCCTGGCTAAGCCCCGGCTGATGTGGCCATTTAGGGAGTGAAACAAAGATGCAAAATCTGTGCCTCTCTCCCTCTCTATAGTGCTGTCTTTCAAATAATATAATACGTCTTTTTGAAAAACATCCAGATTTTGCATTTTTAAAGGTCTGCCTGAGAACTCTGAATAGACACTGAGAGAGGGAGAGAGATTTTAAGATATTTTAGAAACAGCTACTGTAAGTAGTTGAGAGAGATTCTGCCACTTATGGAGGTCACAGTCCAGCATTCTCAAACTCCTGGTTGGCTACCCGATATTGATTGGGCACGTGGAGAATTCATTTTCTTTCCAGGTACTTGTTCCACACAAAGATAAGTATTCTAGGTGGACACATGTGTAAGATACACAAACTTTACCCAAAAGGTGAAAAACTGAAGAAATGATGTAAGTAGGCCAGAACATTGTCCAAAGGGAGGAGAGATGGAGGAGGAGGGAGAGACAAAAGAACACCTGTTCAGTACCTCCAACCATGGTATGGGGCAAGAAAAATCTGTGAGACTGCCACAGGTCCAATGTAGAGTTTAATTTTCAAATCCTCATGACATTCCCCTCACCGCCACTTAGGGCACAGATGAGGCAGGTGCGTCCTGAGGAAGGGGGCCATTTTGGTTAACAAAGGAGAGCAAAATTACCTTTAGGTCTTGCAATAACCTGCAGCTAATGAAGGCACAAACTAGCTACCTAGTTACACAACATGTAACTAGGGTCCCTGAATTCTCCTAAATGACACTTAGCATTAAGTAAGCAAGAAAAACTTTCCAGATTCTGAGGGACCTAAATTTTACTCTAGAATTCAGTTATACAGAAAAGGACGTTTGAGCACAATTCTAGCTACTGCGGAGACAGTGCTGAAAAATGGAAACCCCATGGGATAAAGGAGCCAGGCAATTTAGATCACAGTCGTGTCTCAGGGAACAACGAGAATGTAAAGGTTTCACTTTCACCTGTCAAACAGTCCCTGTAAAATGATGGTTAGTCTATGTTCAGTTATTCAGCCCCACTACTACTACTATTATTATTATTATATTCTTTATTTTATATATTAGCATATATTATGTTATTATTCAGTGACAGCTAATCTACCTTCAGTTATTCAGCCCTGCCGAGTCTAAGCATCAGAGAGACCATGTAATTGAATGAACAAGACAGGGTCCCAGTAAAATGTTATTTCTGGCCTCTAAAATTGCAATTACCTATCATTTTCATGTGTCATGAAACACCCTTATTTTTTGACCAGTTTAAAATGTTTTAAAATGTTTAAGATTCCAAAATTTGTAGACTGTGCCAAGCAGGCAGTGTGCCAGATGAGGAGGCCTGCAGGCAGTAGTTTGCTGATCTCTAAAATATGTTAAGAACGATAATTCAGTTAAGAGCAATGATCGAATTTGGCTTTTTTTAGACATGTGAGAGCTCCTAAGAAAGATGATCTTCCTTCCTAACGCACTGATGAAGGCAATGCAAGATGATCCCTGACACCCAAACGGGAGCTCCAGACAGAGTGCCACTAACTGGCTCTAGCCTAGACCAATCCCAGCCATTGTGGCCATTTAGGGAGTGAGCCAGCGGATGGTTTTTTGTGTTTCTCACTTCCTCTCTAATTCTGCCTCTGAAATAAATATATAAGCAAAGCTTTGAAAAAATCTCTGACTCATCCTTTCTTGGGGAAATATTTCATGGGGGAGTCCAGAAAAACAAGGGAGTAAGCTAAAAACTTGAAGTGGGGGTATCCAGGAGAGAGAAGATCTGGCTCCAGTGTGCTGTGCAGTCCCCAGATGAAGGTAAGGCAGCTGACCCAGATGGAAAACCTTCACCCTGGAGCAGAGGAGAAAAGATAAAGGTTCTGGAAGCCAGGTGTCCCAGAGGAAATAGGTTACACTGTCTAATACTATCCATGAAATTATACAGTAACTCAAGGAGGCAATGAAGTCAAAGCAAAACAATGAGAAAGAACTTGACAAGTAAAAACTAAGCATCAAGTTCTAAAAGAACAGAAATGCAACCTCTCTCTACTGTGTGGCTGAACTCCTAATTATTACTGTCAGAACAATGCAATACTCTCAACTGGTTTTCCACATTCTGAAAACACGCATGTAGAATATGCCTGAGACTAGAAAAGTGTTTCCAATCTGTAAACACACCAAGATAATATAAATCTAAAACACGATGATGGCCATCATCTCTTGAAACTTAAATTTTTGTCTGAAACAATCAATAGGAATCATACAATACTGTAGTTTGAATGCTACTGTGACTATTTTAAAGCTTAGTTTGTACACGTAAAGTTAACCATTTTTCATTTGATTATCGCCCTTGTCTATTTTCCCAGCTGAATTATTGTCTTTTTTTTTTTACCTTTTTTAAAACTCTCTACTGACTGGAGTATTACCTCCTTGGCCATAAGGTAAACCAAGAATAAGTTATCTCAAGAATAACAAAATGTTAAGTTAAAAATTCTAATTAGCTAAATTTAAATGAAATTCTAAAATTCACGTTCTTCAGTGGCACCAGCCACATTTCAGGTGTTCAACAACTGCTGATATCCAGCGGCTGCAGATGTCACAGTCAAGGGACATTTTCGTGAATGTGGAAATGCCATCTGACAGCACTGGGCGCAGGGCTTGGAAGCGGGAGTCCGATGTACCAACTTACAACACAGGGAGGCCATAAATGCTGCGCAATCAGGAGACAGAAACGAAGTGTATTTCTTACAAAGTCGCTCTGTAACTTCCCGAAGTCCTAATCAGGAAGAGTTAACTACAACACTGAGAAGATGGAGTTCCAATGTCTGCAGTGTCGACAATTAAAACCAAACCAAAGGGCATGAGCACAGGATGGAAGATCCACAATACCTTGGGGACAGGCTGAGTGGAGAAGGTTGCAGCTAGAGGAAAAGTGTTTTCCCCTCATTCCCACGCCAGAGCTCCCCTGGACTCCCAGTTGTTTCTTTTGGCAACTGTTGGTCCATCCATCAAGATTCAGGTGGGTGTCCTCAGGGACACAGTCCTTATACGTTCTCTTTGTCCTGGAGCTGTACGCATATCCTAAAGTGAACACAACCACGTTACTTTCTTTCTCACTTTCCTCTCTAACTCTGGAAGAAGAGAAGGTGACACTCATTCTTCAGGTCCTTGTGCTCATGAGAACTCTGTGCCTGCCTCTGTGTATGAACATGGAGCCCATATTTTCATTTCTACTTGGACCCAGCAAACTGTATAGCTATCCAATTTATAAGTTGGCCACTCAACTGGACTGCAGGTGCTTTAAGAGTAGGGACACAGAGTTTGTGAAATTATGTCCTCCTGAGTTAGTCTAGGGCTCTTGGGAAATGGCCATTTGCCTAACTGCTATTTAGACATATTTCACTTGTGAGGGCTGTCATTTTATACTTTAAGATCTGAGAACATGAGCCATGTCTCCAAAACGCTGTGACTTGCAAGAGCCTCTTTAACAGCACCCATAAAACATCTCAAACTCTCTCTGTGGTGCCTGACATGCCGTAATTACAGTTTCATTCCTTTCTTTCCATGGCATTTCCTTCTCTTGCACTGCCAATGCCTCTGGGAGACGTGGCCTCTAAGCTTCCCTTGAACCTTAGCAAACATGAATTTGTCAGATCCCATAGGCCTGACACAACCAAACCCGTCCCAAGAGCAAGCAAATCATTTGAAGTTCACACTTTGAATTCCTCACATGCAGGGACCACGTTGGAAAGACAAGTGTCTGAATGTCCCCAACAGCTTTCTGAGCCTCAGCCAGTGAAGTGAAACTTGTAGTACTTAGATATGAAAATACATCAATATTTAAGCTTTTCTGAAAAAATTACATTATTGCCAACATGTCTAGCATCCTGTCTAATTTAGGTCTGAGAGTTTTTTCACCTTTTACACTAATAGATATAAAAGTCCCTAGAAAGGGGCTTTGATATAGCAGTGTGTGCCGTATCTACACCCCCATATCACAGGGCCTTGGTTCCAGCTTGCTGCTAAGGTGCACCAGCAGCTGATGGCCTAAGTACTGCCTCTGAGCCACGCGTGTGAGACACTGCTCAGAGTTCCCGGCTCCCGGCTAGGCCTATAGGAAAGCATATAAGAAGTGGAGTAGCATGTGGCAGTTTGTTCTTGCTCTCTCTCTCTCTTTCTCTCAGGTTTTAAAATAACATAAATAAAAGAAATCTTTTGGAACGAAGACTTACCCTACATTTCCTGAGCTGGAAACAATACTTTTACATGGTTTTATGATATGTTGCCCTCATAATGTTATTACACTAAAGATGTCTTATAATTTGCTTTGTTTATAAACTTACAAACATCTAATCACTGTTCCTGGAAGTCACTTAGCATTACAACCCTACTCTTGTCTTACAACAATGTTCTTCAGGAGTTCTTAAATTCTGTGATTTGCTCTATGAGTAAGGAGATGACTAGCTATTCATAAGGTTAGCTAGATGTCACTCCAAATGCCAAATAATTTTAGAATTATCAATAATATTTAGTTGAATATTATCTTACTTGTCTAACATCAAAATTCACTCATTATAAATGGAATTCCATTTTATTCATTTTCCAGTGTGATTATGCCGAGGCATTTACATCAAAAATCCCTATAATTTTATTTTAAGCTATACTTATTTATCCTTTACGTTTCATGTATTCAGCCAGAAGACTGTCAAGCCATGTAGTTGTCTGTGTGGATGTGCACATGTGCAGCTTGTGTTGCTTATGAATCTCCCTTCAAGACAGCACAGAGAGCATCCTAACACACATTTTCTCATGCAAGGGGAGTCGCTGAGTCTGCTAGGAGTCTTGCTGGCGTAGCTGCGAATGGAAGGCGAAAGGCGTGAAGGAACAAGCGCTGCATAAAGGACAGCAGAGTGTCGTCTGAGCCCATCTGTCTGTCAAGCTGAGTGTGGAGGTGAGCTGGCCGGGAGGGTATCAGCCTCCTTGAAGAAAGACTGTTTAAGATACCACGCTCATTCTCAATATCCCAGCATTTCTCCACGTGGAAGAATTACTAAAGGAAGCCAGATTCTCAAACACAGACTTCTTTTTCTTAACACTAAATGTCTGGTACGATGCATGACACATTAAGTCCAAGTAATACCAGTTGAGTTAATTATGTTTGCCACAAATAAAAATTAAAAATGTACATATACAGCTTCTTCTTCTCCTCCCCTCCGTGCTCTGCCTCTCGGGCACTCATTTGGTTGGGAAAACTCAACAATTCCATTCTGAAGCTTTTGAGTTCTTCCTTTTAAGCAAGGATCTCCAATTAGTATCACTTAAAATGTGAATTTATCAGCTTAATAATTCCAATTTAAAAACAGTCTTTCTCTGTTTCAGCAGGTAAGCGTATTAGCTCATATTATTTCTTAACAGGCTAACAAACCCCAGGCATCCTACAGTACCATTGTTTTTAATCTTTTTTTGTCCTCTGCGAGTCAAGCCTTACTCGGCAGTGATGGCAAGACCACATTCTCACTAGGATGCCAAGTCTGTTTCACCTTCTTTAATCTTCGTTTGGTCCTGAGGACAAGGCTGAGCCAAGACTCAGCAGACAAGCACCAACCCAGACAGATGAACACCAAGTCAGGCAGTGCTTGCCAGTGAAGCAGGCCCGTGGCAAGTAACCATCTTACAGACAAACCCGAAGTACCCTTCCAGCCACATAGAGCAGACGTTTTTGGAGCAGTCTCTTGCAGCTCCTGTGTTTCCTGTTCTGATCGTGTTGTTTCAAGCTGGCTGTCCAGGTAATTACCCAGTGTACCTGGGCCTGAACCTGGCCCAGGAGGACGCTCAGTTCCCTTGTACCATCCATCTACACTGTGAGCTGTAGCAGGTAAAGACGAGTTTTAGTGGAGGCAAGAGACTCACAAAAGCGGATGATCAAAGAATTGAAAACACAGAAAATGGAGTAGGTACTAGAGATACTTTAGAACATTCATCCGCAATGAAGTTTCCATTGCTGATTATGTGTTAAATAGTCAAGAAGTCACTAGCATTTGGGGTTATTTTAGCATAACGTTAGAAATATTATAGATCAAAGTCTCAACTGAAAGGAGTTATCCAGCGCTCCTTGTTCTTCTACAGATTTCATAATTCACCATGCTGTCAAGTGAGGTGCTTCTATGGTTATAATTCTGGCTCTACTGTAAACTGATAGGAGCCAGTATAATGAGCACTGAAATATCTCTCAATGCTCGCACATAGATATTCCATAATTACTGTGCAAAAGCAAAGACAGAAGTAGTGAATAAATAAATGATGTCAGGAGGGATGTGTTCGTTATCTATGAGTTTTTTAAAAATTGCCATAAACTTGGGGACGTTACAGATGTCCCCAGAATCCTGAGGATTTAGTGTCTAAAAATCAGTTAGCAGGATGTGCTGCTCCAGAGGTAACGGGAGACAAATCATTTCCCTGCTTTTCCAAGATTCTAAAGATTGTCCGCATTCCTTTCTGACCTGCTTCATTCTGAATTCTGCTTCCCTATTCATAGTCTCTCCCTCTGTTCCATTAACTTATCACATTGTGTGACTATAATCTTGCTGTCACTCTCCAATAAGGACCCTTGTGACTGTATCAGAGCTTTCCGGATAATTCAGGATAAATTTCCTTATCTCAAGATCCTTGTCTTAATCACCTCTGCCTTATGGTCATAGGTTCTGGAGATTAAAAGAACCATTAGCAAGCCTGCCTACTACCTACCAGGATAGACTCTGCACATTTTCCAAAGCTGTTCTTTATAACATACACTTGTTGGTACTTTCCATAAGTGGCTGGATCTCACGTTCCAGAAGAAGACAATGTCCTCCAAATGCCCAGTTCAGTCAATGATGCCAACAGAGCCTAGGCAGAGCTCTAGATTTTTCCAGATTACTCCAACTCTCCCAAATAAAACACCAAACTTTATCATCTTAGTCTTCTCATACTTCTCAAAGGTTTCTCTTTCCAACCCTCATTCCATCTTCTATTTAGACTCACCTCTCCAGCCACTCTGCCCACTTCCAAGTGGCTTTCCCCACACCACATCCCGTGATTCTGTACAACCGTCCTGACATGGAAACCTTTCCCTCCATGACAACTGATAACTGTACCTCAGGAATACTTGCTTTGCTGATCATAGATGAGAATTCATGGGGATGGGGGAGAACACCCTATAAGCTTCTATAGTGAGGGCTGTGATGATTGGATTTCACCTTAGCATTTCAACTTCTTAGATCAGTTTTCTAAGCAAACCCACTCCTGTGGTCAACTGATTTGCTTACGATACACACATGATGTTTGCGATCATCTCTAAGATTCAGAAGGTAAACCTCAGGGCTGCCTCCTCAGCCTGGGCTCGCCCCATCACCGCCGCTAACAAGCAAAGGTCACAGAAACAAGCAAGCTGGTGGATGTTCTCAGCTTCTTCCTTTCCAGTGTGTTACAGGCTCCAGTGTGAAAGGCAGGCTGTGAACTGACTCCCTGACACGAATTTGTCCAGCTGAAGCTTAAATCTAGAGAAGCAATTAGCAAGATTTTTAAATTAAACCAGAAAAAGTAAGCACAAATACTCACGAACTTCATTACAGAAATGATTATTCTCTTCTAACTTCCAACTTTGTAAAACACAATAACATCTTGTTTATGTGATATGAAAGGGGGTAGGAAAACCTGGGAGGTAATTTTATTACATTTATTTTTTAATAATATATTTTTATTTTGAATTTTGAATTATGTGGTACAATTTTGTATAGGCTGGGATTCCCCCCGAAACTCCCATCCCCATCAGATTTTTCCCATTTTGTTACAATGGTCTAGTCCTTCATAAGGAATCATATAATTCTATCAGTCTCTTATTTAAGTGTACCCCAACATTGTTGGTACAGACAATGTCAGACAGTCTAGCATCCCATTGTCTGCACATGTCCAACAGTTTCGTTGGGAATCTATCTTCCATCTGGAAGCCAGGATGCATTTTCCATTATACCCCCATGTCTGTTATTGATAGACCCCAGTCCTCCACCACTATACATTTCCGTAAGTGGGAAGTCATGAAACAAGGTCAACAACTGGTATGAGTCAGAACAGCCACAACAACAACAACATCAACAACAAATTACAGCACCATGAAAAAAACATGCCACTGAGTAACCAAGAAATGGGTGACAAAAAAGAAACACATAAGTCTCTTGGGAAAAATTATGCCATCGTATAATCAATCCATGAGCCCATGATGAATTTGACAAGAGAAAAGAAATTATTTGGAAAAAAACAAACAGATTTAAAAAAAAAAAAAAAACATAAAAACACATGGGATACAGCCAAAAAAGCAAACAAACAAAAAACGGTATGGATTGGATTACTGAAGTTACACTTTTCATATTGGTTTCCTTATATTAGAGAGAACATATGGTATTTGTTCTTTTGTGATTGACTCATTTCACTGAGCACAATGGTCTCTGCTTTTTCAAACAATAGAATGAGAGGCAATCCTTCCAAACTCTTTCTATGAAGCTAATATCACCTTAATACCAAAATCAGATAGAGAAACAACAGAAAAAGAGAACTACAGACCAATATCCTTGATGAACATAAATGCAAAGATCCTCAATAAAATACTAGCCAACAGGATCCAACAACACATCAGGCAGATCATTCACCCGGACCAGGTGGGATTCATCCCAGGCATGCATGGATGGTTCAACATCCGCAAAACAATGAATGTGATACATCACATCAACAAATTGAAAAATAAAAACCATATGATCCTCTCAATCGATGCAGAGAAAGCATTTGTTAAAATCCAACACCACTTCATGCTGAAAACAGAAGCAAGGTAGGCATAGAAGGAACATTTTACAACACAATCAAAGAAATTTACAAAAATCCCAATGCCAGCATATTAAATGGGAGAAAGATTGAAAGCCTTCCCACTAAAATCTGGAGCTAGACAGGGATGTCCACTCTCACCACTAGTCTTCAATATAGCTTTGGAAGTCCTTGCCAGAGCTATTAGGCAAGAAAAAGCAATGAAAGGAATACAAATTTGAAATGAGGAACTGAAATTACTGCTATTTGAAGATTACATGATTGTCTACACAGGAGAGCCAAAAGACTCAGTCAAGAGACTATTGGAACTCATAAGAGACTTTGGCGGAGTAGCAGGATACAAAATTAATGAACACAGATCAATGGCACTAGTGTACACAAATAATTCCATGGATGAGAAAGAAATTGTAAGTATAGTCCCCTTTAAAATAGAGGAGAGGGATCTTAAATACCTAGGAATTAAACTAACTAAATATGTGAAAGACCTCTATAATGAAAACTGTATATCATTTAAAAAGGAAATAGAAACCTGGGAGATAATTTTAAAGGCAGCTCAAGATTTGTGCCTTTCAGAACTATAACTTACTCTTGAAATGTAACCTATGTAATGCAGGCAGAGACGCCCCCGTGGTATGAATCAGAGTGAAGTGATGTGTTTACTTGGCTGCCACTGCAGGAGGATTGGTTCATGCTGTGTGACAGTACAAATGCCCACCCTTGCAGGCAGATGCTCTGTTTTGTCCTCTGTCCTGGGGTTCCTTTAACACAGGGATGCTGGCTCACCCTAAAGAAGTCACAGAAAACAAATGCATGCATGTGAGATAAGGAGCTCAGAACATCCCATGTTAGCATTAGTGCAACATGAATCACAGCAGAGGGAGAGAAGGACGTTTCTAAGAGAGTCAAAGGGCTACCTTGCTCAACTTGTTCTGACCGCATTTCTGCTCCTCTCTCATTTCCTGCAGCTCAGCAATGTGATTCCTTTTCTTAGGAAACTGCAGTGAACTAAAAATACTTTTAAACCTAAGAGGCATTAGGGACAGTGATTTGATTTGGCATTCTTCCACTTTTGTTTTACAGCATTTGAAGATTTTTGGTCACTGCTCAATTCTTTGCTATTAATTTCTAGTCTTATTATAAAATTTTAAAAGAATGTAAATTGTGCAGTGTATGCTTTGCAGCATAGATCTGCATGTTCTTAGTGCCCAAGAACTCATTATTTTATTCAATGAGCACTTTCTAAAAAGTTGCAATCTTTTGTGTTCCAAGTCATATATATATATGTATATATATATATGTGTGTGTGTGTATGTGTATAATCATTCAAATTAAATCATTTCTTTAATGAAGGCCTTTTGTATTTTGCCTACTTGACTTGTCTGAAGACTAAAAATGTTAAATTCAATGATATTTGAGTATCTATCAATTCCTTCTTATATTTCACATAATATCTGTTTTATATGTTCTCAATGTATATATTGGGAAACCAGGATTATGGCATTGTGGATTAAGCCACAGCCTGTGATGCTGGAACCCTATATGAGAGATGGTCCCAGCAACTCCTCTTCCAATCCAGCATTCTATTATTGTGCTGCTGGAGATGGCCCAAATGTGTGAGCCCTGGTACCCATGTGAGAGACCTAGAAGAAGCTTCTGGCTCTTGGCTGGGTCCCGTCTAGCTCTGGCCATTGTGGCCATCTGGAGAGTGAATCAGTAAGTGGAAGATCTCTCGCTCTGCCTCTCCTTTCTCTTTAATTTGCCTTTCAAATAAAAATAAATAACTATTTTTTTATTTTTACTTCTTTTCTATCATTTCATGATATAGGTCCGTAATCCCTGGGATTTCTCTTATCCCCTCCCCGGTTCCCTCCCTCTTCACTGAGTTTCCCTATATCATTATTATAGTATAGTTTTCCATACACAGTCATATGTCCATCATCGTGGGCATGGACAATGGCAGGGAGTCCAACATCCTATTGTCAAGATATACTTAACAGTTTCATTGGCAGTCCATCTTTGTCTAGAAGTAGAGACGCATACTGCATTGTATCCTCACATCTGGATATGACAGTCTCCATTACACAGTTACTATACATCCACTTAAATGAAAAGCCACAAAACGTAATCAACAACAGAAAGAAAAAACAGAAATTAACAACACCAAGAAGTTAAATAGCATTTCACTGAGTGATTAATGTGTTTCTGAAGAAAGGAAAAAGAAAATCAAGAACCTTTTTGTAGAAAATGATGCTACTGTATCACCTATGAGTCACTGAAGAATTTAATGAGAAGGACGTGTTTTGAAGAGATAAAACTAACAAAAAAATCAGAATCCATGAGATAGTTTCCGCTTAGTTAATTCTGTGTCTGCTTTCCTGTCTTCTTGGTTTATGCTTTCTTCTCCTTTTGAGTTCCTCTGATGTTCCTGGTTTAAGGATTGGTGTGGACAGCCAGGTTCACTTAGCAACTCCCTGAGATTTCATGAGTTCCGTGTGTCCAGGAGCTCCTTCAGCAAGAAAAATCCTTCCCTGAGGAATTTAAACTTGTTGAGGCATGAAATTACAGCACTTATAGTAAGTTTACTATGTTGATCTGATAGTGGAATCAACACAATAGGAAATACGTGAGAACTAGAAACAAACAAGAGTGCCACAGATCTTGTTAACAACACCTGGATCCAGCTGTAATTAAAGACTTGTCAACTGGTAGGTTAGACTAACAGAAATTCTTGCGATGGAAATGCTTGTAATTTGGTTACTATTAGCATCACTATAACTAATGAAACCAAACAAGCACAGCTAAGAAATTGCAAAGATGAAGTACTATCAACACACTGGGAAATGCAAACAGCGAATAAGCGTGTTGGTTTAATTCACAGAATTATTGGAGGGGCAGAAGTAATAGCCACGGCACTTACTATCCGTTCTTGTGTTCCAAATATGTGCGTTGGGACTTCTGGCAGTTAATTAGCAAGGCAATAAGGAGGAAATAAAAGGTAAAATCTTGATTTGCTAAGTGAATTTGACCTTTTGCTTTCCTTTGAGCATATCCACTATATCAGACAATGGTAGCTTTTTTTAGTTACATTACCTCTAATTATACCACGTATAAATTAATTAGTCATATTCAGTTCCTATCCATAAACCAATGTACCAATTTGTTTAAGGAAATCTTCTTAAGTCAGACTTCTTATTTAATAAAGCATCTGCTAATACCTAATTTATATCAGACACTTCTTCCAATACTTAAAGACAGGATGGAACTGTCATTTTTCAAGAAACAGTTATAAACTGACTAGCCCCTTCAAGCCACCTGAGGGTACCAGATGTAAGTAATCACTGAAATTCACCCAATGGAAAATGGATTATACTGATGAGCCTCCTATCCTGGGGAACACAGTTCATGGCCCTGTCATTGCCCCTTATCTGTTATCCCTTTGTCACTCTCTTTGTTGAGTCTCTTTTTAGAATCGTCAGATGTATCTAATAATACTGTGGTGTATTTAGTTAAAGGTGAGCGTCCAATTCTCTTTGAGACATAACTATTCATTCCAGAAGCTCCTAAGGCCCACAGTGTTCATCTAAAACCTTTTGAGGATTGTGTTGTTATGTCCTAGATGGATTTCTGAAAAAGTCAGGACATCAAGGTAAAGTAAGGTAAAATGCCACTGCCACATCTTTAATGTGCCGTTTCTGATTTCAGTTGTTGCAAACTTGAGCAAAGGGGAACATTTTCATACAGTCACAATAACTGAAATAAAAAATTGAGATTTATAATGAAACCAGTTACATTTGGGGCCCAGGCAACAAAAGCCAGAAAACAGAGCAGCATGGTAGAACATACTGACTGGAAGTTTTGTCTCTATTCCCAATGCCAAATCAAAGTAACATGGACCAGGCTCAAGGATGAAGGAATGAGAAAGTTTAATCTGACACAGATTAGGGGACAGCAGACCTCTGGATCTCAAAAACTCATGCTTTCCTAGTAAGGCATTTTGGGGGTCTTTAAAGAGGTTTCAACGAAAGGGGAGGTGGTCCAGCAAATTGGAAAAGGAGTCACAAGTCTGGTGTCATTCATTAAGGCCTGTATATTCCATCTCAATTAAGTGTCGAAGTCCACAGGTGATGAGGTTGGACCTGGCCTGACCAGGTTGAGTCAAGGAATGTGGCAGTGTGACCACAGGGTATGAGTAAGTAGGAAGCCAGCAGTCCATCCCTGAAACATCAGCAAGAGGCTCTGCATGAATCTGTGAGGCATCACTGGTTGCCGTGATGGCCACATGCACTTAGGTCACTCTGGGTGCTTCATGCAAGTAGTTGTTATTTTCTTCCCTGGACCTTAAGGTCCCCTGTCCAGACATGGAATTTACCTAAACAAGGCCCCCTGAGAGACAACACTAGCCACCAGTGTGTTCTCAATAGAAGCAGATGACCTCAGGAGTCCAGTGATTAGAACTGCATAGGTCAGCCATACCACTCCTTCAATTCAGCGAGCAGAGCTCAGGGAGGGAAGTAAGGAGTCTGGGAAAATTAATATCTGGGAAATTAGTATCTGCATTCAAGGCACTATTTTGGGACTCAGGTCTAATACCCCCAACATATTAGAAAGCTGGAAGGACTGCACCCCCCATTCAAGCAGCATAAAAAACATTTATGATTTATAGACACTCAACTCTCAAGTTAGCTATGAGCAATTTCCATGGTGAGATTTCATTTACAAAGACTTCTGCTTCTTTGTCATTAACATCATTGCTGCGGAACAACTCAACTCTGTTTTCCTACTGGTCTGAAATCCTGGCTTGAAATCCTGCACTTTGAAAGCTCACTGATTTCCTCCTTGAACACTTTGGGCCTACAAAACACTTATCAAAGAAACACCCCCAAGCACAAGGCCAAATTCTGTTCCCATCAAAGGCTAATGAGCATCCTAGGTCTATGGAGTCAAGAGCAGGTGGCCCTTCAACAGGGCATTCAAAGTATCTCACTGTGGAATCCATAGGACATCCTGATCCTGGCAGGAGGTTACAAAGACACCCGCAGAAATACGGGAAGAAGTGGTCATTAGAAAGTCTGAGTGAACCACAGCTGCATACACCATTGGGTAAGGACTACGTGAGGTGGCTGAGACCCACACAGCTGCACACCAAAATAGGTAGAGGCCAGAGGAAGGCCACTGTGGGCTATTTGAGGTGTATAGTTAGTAAGGACTTTCATAGAACAGGTCACTGTCCAGTGTGTGAGCTAGAAAGCACATGGCCCCTTAATCCTACAGAAGACCTCAAGTATCTCTCCAAAGCGTGGAAAGAAAAGCAAATGGCATAGCACTTCAGGCCAAGTTCTGCAGGAAGTACCTAGGCCTGTGGACATTCTTGAGATAGACACGAACAACCAACAGTCCTTAGAACTTACACAGAAAGAACAATAAAGAGCCCCTGCGAAGACAGATGGAATATGCCATCTCCACCTGATGAAGCCAACGATGTCTTAAAGCAACCAAAATGATGCTGGGGACACACCCATAGCCACTGAGGGGAAAACTTGCCAGCAATAAAGATTCACCAAACGCAGGTCAGAATCAGGCCAACTGTACAGCAAGCTTAGGGCCAAAGGCCAGAGCTCACAGCTCCCAGGGCTCTATATCAGCCTTCTCCTCCTACCTCTCAAGTATCACCCCCAGGACATTCTTCTACCAACCAAGGCCCCAAAGGCAGCAACAAAAACCTACCTCCATCCCCTGTCACTAAGGCAGTCTGCGTACAAGGAATCACATACTCTCTCCCCCAACCCACAGACACCTTTCTCTTCCTCTACCTCCCTAACAGTGGCATTCACGAGTCTGCAATCCCCTCATCTTGTAGGTTTTACTACCATTTTTGAAACTGAGAGTACAAGAGCAGAAATATTCTGGCGATAATTTTTGATCCTGTGAAAATTTGATAACAAATCATATAAGTGATTTATATATACATATATAATCGGTAATGATGTTTTTATAAATAAGGTTAAAATTTATACTGAGATGCCATTAGTGTACGATAAAGTTAAGCATTCAACACTCTGTGTAGTTTCAATAGGTATGTATTTCATTTATCTATCTTCCCAATATCGTGACACAAACTGCAGTTACCACAGTCTGTTCACTGAACAATTGCAAAAAGTATACAGTTTGCTGGTAGCTCTTCAGTCCACATATCATTGTATGAATAACAGAAGCACGTCCTGGTCAGGATCCAATCACAACACCTCTTCTATAGTCTACTGGTGATTGGTCAGGAACCAGTCACATCACTTCTTCTATAGCCTACTGAAGACTGGGCTCTGTGCCTCTGTGATCAGTTCACATGTTGGGGGCACTGACCATTTCCTGCCCTGTGACTGGCCCTTTGCCCTGATTGGTGTGCCTTGGTTATCTTTAAGTTGATTGGTCAAGTTTGACAGTTAAGCGGGGGGCTTGGCGGGGGAGGGGCTGGAGCGTAACGGTCATAACGGTCACAACGGAGTTAACGGACACAACGGAAGATGAGAATAAAGCGCCTTGGAGACTCTGTCAAGTGTCGGGTGATTTCTTCCGCGGGACGGGAGGATCCCCGATATCTGGTGCTGTGACTCGGATAGAAGATAACTGGCGCTGTGAATCGATAGAAGTCAGCTGGTGAATGCCAGGAAGGTAAGCTGAGCAGATCGCTCAGGGAGCCGCTTAGAGCGGGGAATTAGTTTACAACTGAGCTTTTTGCTCAGGAAGCCGCAGCAGCGGGGGGGGGGGGGGCCATTTAAGCTGAGGTTTCAGGTTACCTCAGGGAGCCGCTGATAGCAACGGGGACGTGCACGTCAAGTTTGCGGGTTAGCGACGAGTCAAGTTCGCGGGTAGCGACGAGTCAAGTTAGTCAAGTTCTCAGGGTAGCGACGAGTCAAGTTAGTCAAGTTCACGGGGTAGTGACCATTAAAGCTCAGGTCTAGCGACTATTCAGATTCATTCAGGTTCACTCATGATCGTGTTTACCGCCCACTCACGATTGTATTTACCACCCATTTACAATTGCGTTTACGGCCCATTCACGATCAATCGCGGTTTGCCGCCATTCAGGGTTGCGGTTTGCCGCCATTCAGGGTCGTGGTTCACCGCCATTCAGGGTCGCGGTTTGCCGCCATTCAGAGTCGCGGTTTACCGCCATTCAGTGTCGGAGTTTACCGCCATTCAGGGTCACAGTTTACTGCCATTCAGGTTTGCGATCTAGCGCCCATTCAAGTTCGCAGTTAATGATCAATTTCGCCATTTGACAATCGGTCAAGTTTGCAGGTTAGCGACGATCAGTGGTGTTAGAAATATGGCCAATTTAACTTTTTCGGCCCACATGCAGCCTTTATTGCAGAAACTGCTGATGGTACTGTTGTTTTTGCAAACTATGCAGAGGATCGCCCTATGGTTTCTGGAGGAGGATCTTTTGATCCTGCCACAATGGGAGCACTTAGGCAGAGACTTAGCTAGGGCAGAACAGCAGGAGCCCCTTCCTCCAGGAACGGTCAGGATCTGGACATTGATTAAGTCTTGCCTGACAGATGGCACTGATAAATTCAGAGGACGTATACAGGAAGGTGAGAAGTCTTATGGAAATGCAAAAAAAAAAAAAATCAGAATGGATGGTTTAAAGACCCTTAATTATTTCCAGCAGGTATGCAGGTATTGGGGTATAATAATTGGATCTGACCATATTTTTGTATTATTAGACAATGCCAAAATTGTGTCTCATTTTTATCCCAGCCTTGCTTTGGGGTTAATCCCGTGGTCTTATGCCTAATCATATATGGCAGATGGATGTTGCCCATGTTCCCAGTTTTGGTCGCCTTTCTTTTGTTCATGTCTCTATCAGTACCTGCTCTGGGGTCCTTTATGCCTCAGCTCATACAGGGGAAAAGGTTCAAGATGTTATATCTCACTGCCTTCAGGCTTTTGCAGCCTGGGGAGTCCCCCAGTGTTATAAGACTGATAATGGACCTGCCTATACAGCCAAAGCATTTGATAAATTTTGTTCTGAATTTGCGATTAAACACTCCACTGGCATCCCATATAATCCCACAGGCCAGGCTGTGGTAGAGCGTGCCCATGCAACTCTCAAAGCATTATTAATAAAACAAAAAGGGGGGAGTAGGAGCCACCCTATATCCCAAAAGTCCTAAACATCAATTGGCTTTAGTTACTTATATTTTTAACTTTTTGATTCTGGATTTGGATGGCCATTCTGCTGCCGAACGCCACGCTGTTGGCGCAGGCCCCTGCAAAGATTGGGTGATGTGGAAGGATGTTTTAACAAAACAATGGATGGGCCCGCATCCTGTCTTACGACGGACGCGAGGAGCAGTTTGTGTTTTTCCGCAGGATTCTGATGGACCGGTGTGGGTGCCAGAATGTTTGACACGAGTGATAAGAAAGCCGGAGCAAGATGAACCTGTGGACGTGGTGGATGCTGACCAGCCTGATGTTCATTCAGATACCAAGAGGAGACAGCCAGAATCTCCAGCTAAAACTGCACCATAAAAGGGGTGCAGCAAATATTGACTCGCTGTCTAGGGCCTTGGAAATGGCCCCCAGAATGGTCTGCTGTCAAAGTACTGTGACTCCTAAAAGAGTAGCACCTGATCTTGCTGTGACCAATTTATTTCCTACCTGTTCAAATTCTGCCTTTGTGGGGTATAACTATACATGTGGTAACCCTGTTCAATCTGTTTCTGCTCAGTCTTGCAATGCCTGGGTACTTTGCACTAGTAGGGGTAGGTATTCAGATATATCAGCTTTTGCATTTATTGATAAGGTAGTGATAAGAAATTGTAATTATAGTAGTAATAGTTCTAGAATATGGGAAGAAAATGTTAAAGTTAATTGTAGTTGTGATGTTATCTATAATGCTATTTATGTATGTGTACAAGCTCCATTTATGTTTATTGTTTCCATGAGTGCTAATGTTACCCTTTTGAATTGCTCTGTAGTTAAGTGAGCCCTTAACCAGTGTTGGAATGGCTCTGGCACTGTGGTGCTGGTACGCATTCCACAACTTATTTCCATCATATGGGGACCTCCTGTGTGCTTAGTCTACCTGGAATGTGTGTCACTCCCTCTATTGTCACCAATGGTTCCCGAGCACTGAATTTGTCCAGAGAATTATCCACTATGCTATCCCCTAGTGGAAGCTGGTCCATACGATTCGATAATTTGACATAGGAACTAAGATCCCAAATTATAGCCATAAATAGCATAAAAGTAGAGATTGCCACAGTAAAGCAATGGACAAATTGCATACTAAAGGATCTTTCCTTTGCACACCAATGGGCTGGTATAGTAGCCCTGGGCCTTATATCATTCTTTGGGGTCTGTGGATGCTTCATCCTTGAGCACAGCGTCAGCAGCAGTAACAGCAGCTGCTAATGCAAGCTGTGCTTGCCCTTCACAACAGAGAATCCCCAAAAGTCTGGCTAGGCATGCTGGACCGGTAGCCAGAGACAGGTAAGTATCCGATACGGCTTCACCAACCTAAGACAGGCGCCACATTCCTAGCCACGTGGTTAGCCCATGACAGGTAAAGGGAGCCCAAACTCAGAACACCTAAGACAGGCACGGTCCCTTGCTTAATAAAACAAGAAGGGGGAGCTGTTGGGGGCACTGACCATTTCCTGCCCTGTGATTGGCCCTTTGCCCTGATTGGTGTGCCTTGGTTATCTTTAAGTTGATTGGTCAAGTTTGACAGTTAAGCGGGGGGCTTGGCAGGGGAGGGGCTGGAGCGTAACGGTCATAACGGTTACAACGGAGTTAACGGACACAACGGAAGATGAGAATAAAGCGCCTTGGAGACTCTGTCAAGTGTCGGGTGATTTCTTCCGCGGGACGGGAGGACCCCCGATATTCACACACAGAGCACGAGGAGTGAAAGACCAAAACAGACCAGCAATAGAGAGAGGGAATTGGCTGGTAAAAAACAGAAGTTCAGTAAAGAAAATCAAAGCAATAAGGCTAGAGGCAACTTGATAATAGAACATGATTGCAGTTATAGAAGAAATAGCTGACCATGAGTAGGTGGACATCACTGCTGTCCAAGAGACCAGATGTGCAGCCAGAGGAAGCCACTAGAAGTGAACTTGGGAACAGAGTGAAGGAAGTGAATGTGATATAAAACATCAAGGTTCCCAGAGGAAGTGGCATGGGGAAAGCTCCAATAAAGAAGCTTCCAGAGATATCTTGCTTTGACGTACAGAGGATACAGCGTCAGAAGTCAGAACCTGGTTTATATTCAGCATGGAGTTCAACCATTGTCCGCAGTGGAAAAAAAGATGCTTGCTCCTTGCCATCAGCTGTGTGGCTAGGAGAAGATAATCAACACAAAAATTATTCCCTCATAGGATTTTGGCAAAACAGATAAAACACTTTGGAGTCAACACTGTGGCACACAGGATTAAGCTGCCATCCACAACACCAGCATACCATATGGGCAGTGGTTTGAGTCCTGGCTACTCCACATTCAATTCAACTCCATGTAAATGTGCCTGGGAAAGCAGTGGAAGGCAGTCCAAATCCTTGGGTCCCTGTACCCATGTAGAAGGCCTAGATGGGGCTCCAGGCTGCAGTGTGGCTCAGCCCTGGCCGTTGTGACCATCTGGAGGAAACCAATCGATAAAGATCGATCTCTCTCTCTCTCTCTCTCTCTCTCCAGATATGCAGTTGCAATTGTTTTTGCAATTGTTCAGATATATCTATCTCTCTCTATGTAGCTATGCTTTTGAAATAAGTAACTTTTTGAAAAAAGAAAAATGCTTTTATTACCAATGTTTCTGGCATTTGTAACTACACAGTACTAAATGAATATCAGTTTTACCTTTTTTTCATTCCCTGAAACATTTATAACAGATAATACAAAAGATTTTTGACATTTTGACAAAGATTTTTTTTTTTTTTTAAAGATTTATTTTTATTATTTTTTCATTGGAAAGGCGGATATACAGAGAGGAGAGACAGAGAGGAAGATCTTCCGTCCGATGATTCACTCCCCAAGTGAGCGCAACGGGCCGATGCTATGCCGATCCGAAGCCAGGAGCCTCTTCCGGGTCTCCCACGCGGGTGCAGGGTCCCAAAGCTTTGGGCCGTCCTCGACTGCTTTCCCAGGCCACAGGCAGGGAGCTGGAAGGGAAACGGGGCTGCTGGGATTAGAACCGGCGCCCATATGGGATCCCGGGCGTGCAAGGCGAGGACCTTAACCACTTGCGCCACCGCGCCGGGCCCTTGACAAAGATTTTTTTTTTTTTTTTTTTTTAAAGATTTATTTTTATTATTTTTTATTGGAAAGGCGGATATACAGAGAGGAGATACAGAGAGGAAGATCTTCCGTCCGATGATTCACTCCCCAAGTGAGCCGCAACGGGCCGATACTATGCCGATCCGAAGCCAGGAGCCTCTTCCAGGTCTCCCACACGGGTGCAGGGTCCCAAAGCTTTGGGCCGTCCTCGACTGCTTTCCCGGGCCACAGGCAGGGAGCTGGAAGGGAAACGGGGCTGCCGGGATTAGAACCGGCGCCCATATGGGATCCCGGGCGTGCAAGGCGAGGACTTAACCACTTGCGCCACCGCGCCGGGCCGACAAAGATTTTTTAAAGGTCACAGAACAGTTGTAATTTTTCCTGTTGATTGTTAAGATGACTTTGTGTTACTTCAGCTTGCAGGGTTATTTTTTTTTAATGGTCCTACATTTAGCTACAAAATGAGGAATGCCTGTACTCTATTTTAATAGAAACATAAATTTCAGAGGTTGACCATTTTCTCCAAGGAGCCATTACCTCTTCCATCGTTACATTATGTCTCTCTAAAAGAAAAAGAACAAGAAGGAAGAAAAGGAGACGAGAAAATGCCCGTAGTACCATTACCATCTGCTTCCGGGGAGGATGTGCACACTAAAAGGAATGCCTGCTTTTCAGAGACCTCATCACTGCTTCATCTGTCAAGAGAATGACTTGAGTGACCACTCTGCCATTCACAGATAGATTCCCGCACCGTCGGGCGCCCCCTTCATAAACACCTCTCCTCTGGAGCAAGCTGAATACACTCATAGTGCTGCTACCATCCAATTCCTGCCAGTTTTCAACCTTGAAATAAGAGAAGCACGGGCATTAGCCACCTGCTGCCCGGTCTTGCTGACTAGCCTTGGCTGTACCATCTGTCTGCTGAGCAGCATCCCACTCCTGAACCTGCTGTCGCACGGTTCTGTATGTTCTTCCAGTCACTTCCACTTTCTGGAATGCCTTGCTTGTTCCCACTGTCGAATACAGAGACTTGGCTTTCGGGCTAACCGTTATTCCATTAGCCTGCCACAGGGCCCATCAATTGGCACAAGGCACTTCAGACATTTTGTGGGAAATCGAATCAAAGGGTCACTATATTTTTGGTGCAAAAAAACCCTGACATCCATGCATACAAGTGTTTTTTTATTAAAGTTCATGGAAATGCCTATTATGAAAAACAAAAAAACCCTTCTAAAGTTCTCATGAACTTTCTGAAGCTTCCTCATATGTGCCCATTAAATAGTGCCAGTGGCAACCCTGACAGGCTCAAGTACCTGCCTGCGCTCCTGTCATCTGTGTGAGGGACCTGAGCTGAGTTCCTAGCTTCTGGTTTGAACTCTGGGTTAAAGCCATCTGCAGTAGACCGGAGGAGAGTGCGCTCTCTCCCTCCCTCCCTCTCTCTTTATCTCTCATAAATATATCTTTAAGTAAATAACTTTATTGTTTTAAACAAATGAGTGCATGAAACTTCAGCTCTCCTTTGCTCTGGGGAGGAGTCTGCTTCCACCAATGGACCAAGCACTGTCCTGTAAAGCTTGTGTTTCCATCACATTGTGATCAACATTTTGCTCTCTTTCAAAACTAAGATCATCAGTCGCCCCCAGCCTTTGAAAAGAAACCTCCTCTGAGTCCTCAATAACTCAGATAAAGTTCAAACTCTTTAGGGGATGTTCTTTGTTTACCTCCCCTTGGTTCACTGAGGATTTTTCAAAAGTCGCACCCATTATGAACAAGTCCCAAACAGCAGGTGCCAGAAAGAGCCTCTGACAGATGCAGAGATAACTATGTCCCAGCACAGGGAGCCTGTGACAGAGACAGGCACTGTGTCCTTTGCTAGCAAGAAAAGGAGCCCTAAGAGCTTTTGGGCCCAGCACAGTAGCCTAATGAATAAAGTCCTCACTTGCAAGCGCCAGGATCCCATATGGACACCGGTTCTGGTCCCTGCAGCCCTGCTTCCTGCCCAGCTCCCTGCTTGTGGCCTGGGAAAGCAGTTGAGGACGGCACAAGGCCTTGGGACCCTGCACCTGTGTGGGAGATTCAAAAGAAGCTCTGGTCTCTTGGCTTCAGATCGGCTCAGCTCCGGCCGTTCCAGCTGTTGCTGGTGCTTGGGGAGTGACTCATTGGATAGATCTTTCTCTTTGTCTCTCCTTCTCTCTGTATATCTAACTTTCCAATAAAAATAAATCTTAAAGAAAAAGGGAGGAAAGAGCTTTTGATGACAAGACCATTGACTGGATTTGGCCTTTTCCTTTTCTTTTAAACTTTTTAAAACATAACCATGCTGGCCCGGCGCGGTGGCGCAAGTGGTTAAGGTCCTCGCCTTGCACGCCCGGGATCCCATATGGGCGCCGGTTCTAATCCCAGCAGCCCCGTTTCCCTTCCAGCTCCCTCTCTGTGGCCTGGGAAAGCAGTTGAGGACGGCCCAAAGCTTTGGGACCCTGCACCCGCGTGGGAGACCCGGAAGAGGCTCCTGGCTTTGGACCGGCATAGCATCGGCCCGTTGCGCTCACTTAAAAAAAAAAAAAGAGTAATGTTAAAAAAAAAAACATAACCATGCATCTGTAATTGCAAGGTATATGTGATATTCTGTATGCAAAATAAGTAAATATTGATAAGGATCAAAGTATAGTAATTAGCATATCCTTGCCTCATTTATTATTTTTTGTGGTGAAAATACCAAAAACCATTTTCTGGCAATTCTGCCATGTACAATATGTGATTGCCCACTATAGTCACCTGCTGGGCACTGGAGCACCAGAGCATGTTCCCCTCACCACAGCACCATATGTACCAATCCACCTCCTCATCTCTTAAGTCCCCTACATTGAGTGAGGTCACGTAGCTTTTGTCTTTTGTGTCTGGCTTCTGTGCATCTCTTAAGCCATCCACAACTGCCAGTGTTACAGAGTGATAGTCACAGGAAAGTACTTCCTGCTGGTGAAGTGTCCTAAGGAACCGACGGTGCAGGCTGGTGTTGCCTTTGGTTCCAGATGGGTGCTTCTTAGCTCTATCCAATACTGATGATGTCTGCAGGTGTGTCAGTGGCCTAGCCCACTGGAGTTGTGCAATTGTGCTGCTTGTTGGAACACAGCTCTCTTACACCGGGATGGTTCCCTGGCAGCTCTTTGAGCCAGGTGCCTGGTTGGAGCACTGGGGCTCTTATAGTTACTGCAAACTGTGAGTGTGGGGCCATCCCTGTGGGCCTGGGCAAATGCGACAAAGAGAAACTGATTGTCAGCGTGCAAGGGCTGCACAGGTAACTTTACAGAGCCTCTGGGAATCCACCTGCTCCTGGGGGTCTGCCCAGATATTTCAGGGCTGAGAGCAGGTTAGAGCTGCTGCAAATAGGTTGTTCAATAGCTTCCTGGGGTCACAGGAGGATAGGCAAGGTTTCCCAGGAGCATCCCAGCAGGCTTGGCAGGCTGAGACTCTTAGGAAAGACTGCTCGGTCATTTCCTAGGGTCATGGGAGGGCAGGGCCATTCAGCTGCTTTCCTGGGTGTCTGTGGGAGAGTCACTCAGGGTTATTTACCTCTTAGGTGAGGATACATGGGTGGAGCCATGCTGCAACATCTAGAGCAGCAAGTGGGTGGGTGAGGACATCTAACTCTTCTCTGGGTTGTCTGTAGGCATAACCACTCCAAGTTTTGTGCCATACGAATTCTTCCCAGGTCATGGGAGGGCAGGCAGGGTCTTCTGATTGACTCACAGGGCTGAATCCACAGTGCTGCTGGGAGCAGCTGCTCAACAGAACCCAGGGTAGTTGGGATCTTAGGATAACTCCATACAGCAGGATCCTGGGTAAGGAGGGCACATCTTGGCCTGGGGCCTTCTAGGGGACCTTGCAGGAGTACGGCCACATGCAAGCTCTTCAGCCTGGACTCAAGGCTTGAGATCTCCAGCAGTAGATGCCTCCAGTGACTGCCAAGAGCCTCCTGCCCACTCTTTCCCTGCCCAGCAAAGTCTTCATGGTTCAAAGTTGATCTCAAGCAACAGGGAGTCACTGGCTTTGCTGCCCCACTTGCCAGCAGGTGCAGCCTGGGGTTTAGGAAAAAGTACTGGAGGCCTTCCCCAGGCCACCTGGCTATTCATTATTCTAAATTTAATCTGTGGGTACTGGCTTGGGGATATGGGATGTGGGGCTCTGCCCAATTCTGAGTGTCTCCCAGGCAGGCTTGGAACTGGACCTGGGCCCAAGACCTGGACTTAATTCCCTCCCACTCCTTCAAGAGGGAGGAGTCTCTCTGTCTCCACGCTGTGCTGCTTGGAGTTGGGACAGAAGTGACAGACACTCCCTCCTTGCAGCCTTCTTCAATAACTTCTTATTGTTATGCTGAAACAAGGCACACAGGTTGTTATGTAAAGGTAGATTAGTGCACAAATAGATGTTCCAGAGTGGCGTCTCTATGGGGAGACGATGGGTGGAGGACATGACTCATCTTGCTCTCCCTTCTGTATGAAATCTCAAGGATGAATAGCAATGCTCCCAACAAAGGAAAGTGAAGCAGGAAGATTGCTGACGGACTTCATAACGCTATGCTTCGTACGCTGAGACAATGCAGCAGGAGACGAGGCTGCGGCCGTGTTCAGAGATGCTCCTCACCTGTTCTTAAGGTCCTGTGCACTTCATCGGGGCTGTGCCAAACTTTACTGAGCCCGTGTCCTCTTGTTGAATGTTCATGATATTTCTAATTCCACTATACATTATCACAAATAATATTGTAAAAAATGATCTTGTGAATGTTTCTTGCATCTTGTGTTTTTATTGGGATAAACTCCAAGTGAAGTTGTTGAGTCCAAGGGGATAGGAATGCAGAAGCACGTTTTACAGTGCAGAGGGTTAAGCTGCTGCTTGGGAGGCCAGCATCCCATATCCCAGTGCTTTTGGTCAAGTCCCATATGCACTCCCAGATTCCAGCTTCCTCCTCATGCAAACCTGGTAGGTAGTAGAGAATGACTAAAATCCGTGAGCCCCAGACACCCACATGGGAGGTTGAAATAGGGTTCTCAGTTCCTGGCTTTGATTTGGTCTGGCCTGGGTGATTGTGGGAAGTTGGGGAGTGAACTGGAAGAAGAGAGATTCGTTCTTTCTCGTTCCCTCGCTCTCTCTCACTCAGCATTTAACTAACTGCTGATAAATGAGCTGCCCAGGAGCTGTCTTATTTTCTATTCACACCAACAATGTCACAGACTGCAAGACAATTCATGGGAACACTAGGAAAGAAAATAGGAGGCAAAAATACTGGTACTCCAGTAGTGTCTGTTCTAGAACTCACCAACAGCCAATTACTGACCCTGCAGTGGTAGAAGAAATCCATGTTTACTACCAACTGCGGAGCAAGCAAATGGGCAATTATCACTTAATTCTCTAGTTCCCAAAGGGTTGGGGGAAATGTTCTTATCAAATAAAGTTGGGGCTGTGAGATACATGTTCAACTCATGTACCTAGCTGATCAGCAGTGCCCATGGCCTTGCTCTGGTCAGCAACATGGTATTCTTTAGAGAAACATGTAGCTTTAGGTGTATATGCAGTCAGGGTTTCCTTTTGCTCAAGCCAAAAGGTTCTTAGATTACAAACCTCACAAGACAATACCAAACCTAAAGATGTCATCTACAAGGGAAATAAATGATTATAAATCTGGTGATTAAGGACCTTGTAGAGCAAGATACACCACTCCTTCAATTCCGTGAGCTCATTTTAGTAAAAGTAAGCCAAGAGAAACTTGAAGCTAAGGAAGGGAGGGTGAGAACCGTGGGACAGTCTGCATGCTAGACACACAGACGGGGCAGTTTCACAGCCCTGAAAGGACAGAGGTAACGCGTGTGACATAGGGTCACTGCTAAGCCAGCAGCATCCTACATCCACCATTCATGCCCTGGCTGCTCCTCTTCTGGCTCAGCTCCTTGCTAATGGCTTGGGCAAAATAGCAGCACATGATCCATATGTCTGAGTCCCCACCACTCTTGTGAAAGACTCTCTCTCTGTAATTCTGACTTTCAAACAAATAAACTATCTTTAAAAAAAAAAAAGAAAGAAACAAAAGTATAAGGTGCTGGGGGAGTCAGAGAAGTAAAGACTGAATCTAGGACATTTACTTCAATGGGTAGCTAAGTGAGCTGAGACAAATGAGGCTTTTCACCAACTCCTGTCATAAAACAGAACAAAAGAAACGGAGAACCTCTGCTGACAGCTGTGAGGAAGTGAAAGCTTGTTGAGCAAGGAATGGTGGGAGGAAATGAACACAGCATCACCCATCATTACCAACTACTACAAGGTCCTTTTGTGCCCCAGCTCCATTTGTCACCCAAGTATATCTCACACCGACAAGCCTGTCAGCCCCAGGAGATTTCAAAATCTTTATCCTTAACTAGAAATTCCTGTTGCACATCTTTCTCTCCTCCCAGACCCAGGAGTCCAATTTGTCCCTCAGAGGGAAATAGCAGGACCGATAGTCAGTCGCTTTAAGGCTTAGTGGCTGCAACTGGATGACTCAGCTCCTGCGCCTGATTTTATCTGCCTGAAGCCCTTCACGATGCATTAGAGGCTTGTTCCTTTGCTGAGGGTTCCTAGCAAGGGAAGGAGACTGTGTTGTTTTATTTATTGTGCTAAGTTTTAGTTAAGTATACATAAGCAAGAAATAGAAGAGAGCTTCAAAATGTTCATGAAAAAAAAAATGAAAAGGAATGGGCATGGTGCCATTGCAGCACCACAGGAAGCTAATCTTCAGCCCTGTGCCACCAACATCCCATATGGACGCCGGTTCATGTCCCAGCTGCTCCACTTCCCATCCAGCTCCCTGCTAACGGTCTGGGAAGGCAGGAGAGGATAGTCCAAGTTCTTGGTCTCCTGCACCCATGTGAGAGACCTGGGAGAAGCTCCTGGCTCTCAGCTTCAGATCAGCTCAGCTCTGACCATTCGGAGCATTTGGGCCATTTGGGGAGTGAACCAGCAGATGGAACACTTCACTTTCTGTCTGTTCTTCTTTCTCTCTGTAAAAATCTTCCCTTCAGATAAAAATAAATCTTTTTAAAAAGAGAGAGAAAGAATGAGCATGAGTGAATTTTTAAAAACTTTACAGACTTGTTTTCAAAATATAAAAATTGTATAGACTTATTTGAAGAGCAGAAGGCAGGGAGACAGAGACAGCATCCATCTTCTGTTTCTATCCCCAGACGCCTACAGCTGGCCAGGCTGAAGCCAGGAACTCAGATTGAATCAAAGTCTCCCATGTAAAAGCAGGGATCCAGTTTGTGGCAAATCCAGCTATACCCACCAGGAAGTAAACTGTGAAACAAGATTTAAGAGAAAAAAAAAAATTTGTTCAAACCAGTTGGATTCAACAACTTAATTGACATTCAAGAAGACACAAATATTCACTATACATTCATCACAATTCATTAGCATAAAGTCACTCCTCCTTTTGCTCTAACAGTTTACAGTAGCCATGTCAACCACACAAGGAAGAAAAAAAAGGCAGATTCCTACTTCTGAAAGTTGTCACCTAAGTAAAGTGTAAGAATGGGAGCTAAATATCAATTTAGACATGGTGCAGGCAGCCCCAAGAGGAGAGATGGCTGCCATGCGGAGAATCTGTCTGTGAGGAGAGGGCGCTTGAGAGAGGAGAGAGAATCTGTGGTATTAGGTAGGGGCAGAGCTGCCGTTGTATGTAAAAAGAAGGCGGGGCTTGAACAGGCTTCGGCATGTGTGTCCTCTGAGATTTCCATGCAACAAGGTTTACACAAGTTCATCAGGGCACCTCTTCCTGGTGAGGGAGACTCAAGGGCATCATGGGAAAGCAAGTGCACTCAGCTGGCAGGCAAAAGGCTGGAGTTAGGGCACAGGGGTTAGAGACATCCCGTATCTCATGTAAGAATGTGCTCGCAGAAACACCAGCTTGCCTGGTTGTCACTCTCAGCTCCTTCTTAGGCGCCCTGCACATTCTTGACGCACGAAGCAGCTCCTTATAAAATAGTTTTACAATGATGTCCCACTGCTCATTGAGCTTCTCCACAGGACCTAGGAGCCCCACCTTCTGTTGGTGGAAGTCTGTGACTTCTTCACTCTTGTCTGTGGTTCTGCCATGTTATTTCCCCTCTTTGCTACTTTCTGAAGGATGACAATGCATCCTATCCCAGATGCTTCTACTCCCTACATCTGTGACAGTTTCAAATAATTAGTCGTGGTTACATAAGCATCTCAATTTTTACTCCAAGTTCTTTTTCCCTATGGAGGTAAGAATTCAAAGCAGAGGTATAGACACAGCACAAGTGACAACAGGATTTATTGGAAAGAAAGAGAGGGAATACACATTCACACGTGAGTGTGGGCCTCCCGCAAGGAGAGATGCCTGTCATGAATGGGCCAGAGGGTTGCTGTGAAGACAACAGGAGGAGGCCAGCAAAGGACCCATACACATGGTCAAGAAGACAAGAGCAAAAGAAGGCATGCTCCCATGTTGTCAGCTAGGGGCTAGTGTCCTGTTCACTGGATTGACAGATAAGGGGGTGGAATTACAGTGTAATGCTACACAGTAAAGCATGAAGACAAATTCTTTCACCTTTATTTACTCCTTCCTGACTCCCTGCCTAGTTCCCCCAAATAAGTTACCTAAGATTCCACCTTGGAGAAGTTGAGATTGTTTTCCTTAAGGTGGTGTGTTCTGACCCAAAGGCCATTTCCACCACGAGTGTACAGGTGGAGAGGGACTGTCAACGCCTTGGCATCCAGAAGTACAACTTAAATTCTTTCCAGTAAGAATCACATGGTGTTTCACTCTTCAGGGATTTACTCCAAGAGTAGGCATTTCATCTGGTGGTTAAGTCATAAGTCAGGGCCCTCAGATTTCACAGCAAAGAATTTGAGTACCACTTCCATTCTTGATTCCAGCTTCCATATAATTCAGACCTTAAAATGGAGTAAATAATAACTCAACTATGGGTGGCAGGTAAAGAAGAAAGAAAGAAGGAAGGAAGAATGAAAGAATGGAAGGAAGAAAGGAAGGAAGGAAGGAAGGAAGGAAGGGAGGGAAGGAGGGAGGAAGGGAGGGAGGGAGGAAGGGAGGGAGGAAGAAGGGAGGAAGGAAGAAAGGAAGGAAGAAAGGAGGAAGGAAGAAAGGGAGGGAGGGAGGGAGGAAGAAGGGAGGAAGGAAGAAAGGAAGAAAGGAAGGAAGGAGCAAGGAAATGGCCTAGTGCTTGGATGGACATCTGTTACCCTCATGACAGACCTGGTTGAAGTCCAGCCCCCAGACCTAGTGCTGGCACTTGTGGCCATCTCATGGAGTGAACCAGAAGATGGAAGGTATCTTCATCTTTTTCTAAAAAGATACTCATTAGATATTTAGATCTGATTTCTCAGCTCTGGTTATTCTGAAAGCAGGCTGTTAGAATTTAGTGAACAAACATATCTCCCTGTCCCATGTCATATCCATTTTCCTCATTTATTCATGACCTGCTGTATCTCATGCACTGCTTACACATCAGTGCCCCAAAATTCAGTCTTCTTGAAATACATTTTGGGTTCTTTTTATTGTATTGTCAGAAATTATTTCTTTAAACACTGCTTTAATTCTCACATATTTATCTGAAAAAGAGATTTAGAGAGTGAGAGGAGAAGAAAGGGAAATAGAAACAGAGAGAGCTACCATCTTCAGCTTATCTCAAGTGTCTACAATAGCTAGGCCTAAGCCAAGGAATGGAACTCCATCGGGTCGCCTAAGTAACTTGGGCCATCTTCCACTCATTTCCCAGGGAATAAACATGAACAGGGAGAGCAGCTGAAACACCAAATAGGGCTTTTATGGGAGTTTAACCCAGCGGTGCTGGCTCCTTGGGTCACTTCTGATTTCCTAAATCTGAGTAAAAAAAAAAAAATTTATAAAAATCAATGAAAATACACTGTATTATCTGAGTTTGTGCTCCATGTCAGCTCTTATTCTGATAACTCTTAATAGCTACGTCTGATTTCTAGTTAATAATCATCACTTGGTAATTAATTACCTTTGTTAAATACCAAATTCTCTAAACGACGACTTTTTGAAAAGCCAAATTACGATTTGTGTTTCTCACCTGGGCTCAATCAACTAAGCAGGCGTTTCACACCCAGTTACTGTCAGCATGTCAACTGGGGATGCACACACTTGATGAGACCGAGGATCCACTTCCAGACTGGCTCACCTCCACGGCTGACAAGTCAAGGGCCAAGTGTAACAGGAAATCTCGGTTCCTTGGCACTACGTTCTTTACAGCTTGGTAGCTGGCTACCCGCTGGGGTGAAGGATCCCAGAAAGACCAAAGAGGGACACCTCAGCACGCTTTGGGAGCCACTGTGACAGTCACACACTGGCTTCCTTCACCTGTATTGGTACCATAAATCATGTCGAGTCATTCTGGAAGGAACCTACCTGTGGGAAGGAGCACCAGGTAATGGGGATTCTTGAGTCCTCCTGAGGACCAATACCACACCTGGCAAGCATTTTTCACCTGGAAAGGTAGAAAGCCAAACAGCCCCAAACCTGAGGCTTGGTCCCACAGAAGCCACTAAACTGCACTGGAGGTAAAATTTACATTTCTAATGTAGAGAATGAAAGGCTTCATAGTCCTTCAAGAAATCTCATTACTTGGAGGGCTTATCATCTTACATCTTTTGAAATTCCAGACATGAAATTCCATTCCATGACCAAAGAGTGAGGAGCATAGATGAGTTGAGAGAAGACTTTGTACTTTCCAAAGCCAAGTGTTTATCCCGAGAGGCCTTTGGTTTCATTATCTGCCATAGGACGATCAGCTCCATTCAATGACAAGTTGCCTTGGCCTTCCACCCTGACATTCATTGTCATCCTACAATAATGCCAGGTTGTGTTGTGTTTTGCTTTGCCTGTGGAATGCCTGCAATGATAGCACTCCCAGAATTTCTGGAATTTCCTTCAGAGCTTCTAAGGAGGTCGACGTTTAATCATAAAACAATGTTAGTCTAATTGCTGCTGGACTAGCAAATGAAAAACCTGGCAATGTAAAACCTGGCAGTGTGTTTAGAATATTTGCATAGTTTTGTTTTGTTGCCAAATCCCTGGAGAGCCAGTGCAGCAGTGTGATCAGGCAATGTTCCATGGCTGTTACACGTCTGGCTCCTCCTTAGAAACTTATCATCGGCTCTAAAATCCGGTGACACTGGGCTTGAACCAGGAGGCTTCTTCCTTAATATTTCCCTGAAATCCCCCTCTTCCGCGGTGTTCCTGGAAATGGCACGCTGGGAGGGGCCAGCATCTGGCAGCAGAACTCCTTCTCAGGCTCCATTGTGTCTAAGGTTTCCCAAAGTCCAATCAGCATGAACTGAGCATTACTCCAGGCTTTTACAAGATCCACCTGTTGTTTTTTCAGTCGTATGCCACAAGAGTAACGTGAAGCAGATCTCAATCCCTCGTGACTCATTTACAAGCGGTGTGCCCAGGTGAGAGGAGAATGATCACCCATGGGAGAGCAGAGCAGCAGAAGCAATGGGCTGCTCCGAAGGGGTTCTTCCACATCCACCCCAGGATCTTTATTCTGCTTCTGCGTAAGAAAACACACTCCTACCCCATCAAACTAAAGGCTCACTCAGTCATGCTGTTTCCATTTAGAATCATCAATTCCCTTTCTTCTCCAATGGAGCCCTCAAATCACCCAAAATTTTTTGAAAGGAATAAGCCACAATGCACATGCTAGATTTATAAATTAGAGCATTCGTATGTTCTTTCTCAAAAGAAATGTTTCATTGTCCTCAAAGACATCGTTCTGTACTAGAACTTAACCCTAATACCCACCATGGAAAAAGCAATTTAAAATCAAGTACGGATCACGTTCATGCAAGACTCCTGGAGAAATGACGAAGCTACCACCTCCTTTGTCCCCTTCCCTAGCATGGAGTACTCAACTCCTCTCCTGTCCTTCCTAGAACCAGAACCACAATGGGCTTCCCCAGAAATGCAAAGGCACATTTCTTCTGGGGAGCACTTCCCCCTTTGTAATGGAACTAAACTATGAAAAGTTATCATTGTGAACAAAGTGGAAAATGCCCAAGAGTAAACACCACACTTACCCAAGCCTGGAGGGTAAGGTACTTTGTTCTGGAGGCAAGGTCACTGCTCCAGCAGTTTGCCTTGTGTGTGCCAGATGGTTTCTGCTGGTCCCTCCACATTCACCCTTCCTTCCTCCTCACTCTTGACCTCTGAATCAGGCCACAAGTGTCCCTTGACTCCATGGACCACAGTGGGGCTGCCTAGCCCTCTCATTTCTCACTACTAATGGAGAGTCCTGGCAAGAGAGGATGAGGGCAAGAGGCTCTGCCTTCCTCCCTCCATGGCTGAATTGGCACTGAGGATTTTCTCTTTGAAAGCCTGACTCTTTAAAAAAGGAAAGAGAGAGGGTTTTTTTATTATTATTTTTATTACAAAGTCAGATTTATTGAGAGAAAGAGTAGATGGAAAGATATTCCATCTACTCATTCACTCCCCAAGTAATTGCAATGGGTGGAGTTGAGCTGATCCAAAGCCAGGAGTCTCTTCCAGATCTCCCCCATGAACACAGGGTCCCAAGGCTTTGGGCCATGCATCACTGTCCTCCCAGGCCACAGGGATCATGCTTGTTGGTGGAGATTCCCTCCCCTGTCTCACTGTGACATATTCCTGGGATATTGAACCTCTTCCTTCCCAGCCCCCTCAACCCTTCTTGCTCATGCTGGGATGCCTCTCCATCTCTGTAGAAGCTTAAATCTTCCACTTTTGAAATAAACTATTTACAAGACACATGGGTGATCCCTCCCTTGAGGGAGCCATCTGTGTCCTTCATGGACCAAGACCATTGCCGCACATGATGAATTTGTTTAAACTACATCAATGCCTCCAGCATGTTACTTCAATAAAGAGTAAACCACACACACACAATGGTTAACTACAACATGAACAGCTCTACATAAACCATAAAACAATTTAGGCATTTTGCTGCAGATACAATTAAGGCATGTTTTTTTGCACGTGTTATTTAATTGATGCAATAGGAAAGCAATGTGAAGAAAAGCAGGGATGTTTGTGGAGTTTATGATCCATGATAACCGCAGATTGCTGTGTGTTTTAGCCATATGAATAATTCACACATCCTTCTACTTTTAATGAAACCTATGAAACTGGCAAGCTTTGCAAACTAGAAATGTACATGTTTAATTGCTTCTAATTAGGCCTTTATTTAATTAAGAGAAAGTCTGAAGTGAACTTTTGGCACTGTAATTTAGATGCCTTTTGGGGTGCCTGTATTCCACACCAGAATGCCTGAGTCTGAGTTCCAGTTGTTTCTAATTACAGATTCTTGCTGGCGAGCACCAGGGAAGACACCAGGTGATGGCTCAGACTTGGATCCCTGCCCCTGATGAGACCTGGATGGAGTTCTAGCCTCCTGCTTGGGTCTGGCCCAGCCACAGCTCTCATAGCTATTTGATAACGAATCAACCAGCAAATGGAATCTTTCTCTCTCTCTCTCCCTCTCTCTCTCTCTCTCTCTCTCTCTCTCTCTCCCTTCCTCTCTATCCCTCCCCCTCTCAATTTTTTCCTCCTCACCCCTTTCTCTCTTTGCTCTCTGCCTTTCAAGTAAAATAAAAATAAATAAAATTCATAGTGATTTTTAAGATTCTTTTTCCAAGGACAGAAACTTTAGCAAAAATAAAAAGTTTTCTGTAATCAAATGCGCTGTGTATTTTTTTAACATCTGGAATAATTCTTCCTGAATAAAACTGATCAGCAACTTATCATCTGAATGTTTACAGAATATTTGTTCTCTTTGCCTCCAAGAGTGTTTAATCAACTTTACAAAATAATCAGCCAGATTTCTGAATGTAAAGAATATTAAGGAATTCTAACGATTGTAAAAACAAATTCCTATCTTTTAAATTTTATTTGGTAATGACAATGTGGGATTTAATCTCTCAACAAATGTTTGGGTATACAACCTTATTCGCTCTGGAACTTACCTTACTTAACTGTAATTCCAGAATTCCCCTCCTCTCATCCCCTAGCAACTACCATTTTACTCTGATTTTTAAAAAATTTTACTATTTCTAAAAATCATTTGGCAGAGACACAGAAAGGGAGAGAGAGAGTGAGCGAGCAAACCTTCCTAACCACTGGTTTACTACCCAAATGGCCACAGTAGCTGGTGTTGGACCAGGGCCGGGGTTGGGGCAGAAGCAGGAGCTCAAAAAAAACCCAGGAGCCCTACCTTGGTGGTATGAACCTAGTTGAGTCATCATTGCTGCTCCCAGGGTCCACATTAGGAGGAAAGCATTTCATCAGGAGACAAATCTGGAATCAGAAGCAATTAGGACTCAAAACCAGACATGATAGTGATTATGGCTGTTTTATCCGGCTTAGCATAAAGTCATCAAGATTCTCCCATGTGCTGCACATAACAGACTTTCCTTCATTCTCAAGCTCGCAGTCCATTGCATGAACATACGCCTTTTGTTTTCCATTCACCAATTGATGTCTGTTTACTACTTCCTGGCCATTGTGAATAACGCTGAGATGGAAATAGAGATGCTAGTGTCTTATTTTGCATCCTGATTTTTATTCTTTTAAGTAAATATCCACAAGTGGCAAATACCCAAATCACCAACTCCTGCGTGACACTTTGGGTGCTCCGCCAGGGTTTCTGGAAATGTGAGTAAGGAGAGACTGCTTCTCATTCTCCCCCCAGGGGTCCCTGGTCTCCAGCACAACTCTCCGTCATTAAGACTCCGAGTCTCCATCAGCTGAACATAGAAACTCGAGTTAGGTTTTCTGGGGCAGGCTTTGTTAACTTCCCTCCACCTTCTGGAACTGCTGGTGTTGCTCTTCTGCTTCCATTTTCCTCCTTTTTAAAAGATTCATCTTTCTGGAGCTGGCACAGTAGCCTAGTGGCTAAAGTCCTCACTTTTGTACATACTGGGATCCCATTTGGGCGCTTATTCGTATCCTGGCTGCTCTACCACCCATCCAGCTCCCTGCTTGTGGCCTGGGAAAGCAGTAGAGCAAGGCACAAAGCCTTGGGACCCTGCACCCATGTGGGAGACCCAGACAGAGCATCTGGCTCCTGGCTTCGGGTCAGCTCAACTCTAACCATTGTGGACACTTGGGGAATGAATCAGTGGTGAGAAGATCTTTTTCTCTGTGTCTTGTTCGCTCTGTAAATCTGACTTTCCAACAAAAAATAAGTAATTTAAAAAATATATATCTTACTTATTTAAATGAAAAGTTTGAGATAAGGGGAGAGACAAAGAATATGCAAGAGAGCCCTAGCTCTCTCCATACACTGATTTACTCCCAAATGACTGCAATGGCCCTGATGTGGGCCGAGCCATGACCAGGAGCCAGGAGCCAGGAGCTTCACCTTGGTCTTCCACACAAGTAGCAGAGGTTCAAGCACTTGGGCCACATTCTGCTCCATTCTCAGGCCAAATAGCAAGGAGCTGGATGAACAGCTCCTGGTAGAACAGCCAGGACTGAAACTCTTACACAGGATGCTGGTGTGATCCTCACTGACCTTCACCTGCTACACCTGCACAGGTCCTGGGGACCCTGAAGGATGACTGCCCTCACCTCTGCCTGTTCACCTGCATGGCCTCCAATGAGCACTCTGTCTTCTTGCACGTGTGGCATTGAGATCAAGTCTGATAGCAGCTGAAGGTAGTGGGCTATGGCAGACCAGACCCAGACTCCGATTTCCCTTCAGGGTGCCAGAAAGAAATCTGCATTTCATTCTCTGCTCATTCCTACTGCCCACCTCACTGCTCCGTCTGCCTTCGTGCCTTTCTCTTCTCCTGGCTTCTTGCTGCACTCTTGACTTGCAAACTCCCTGCTCTTCCTCCCTCAAGTTCTCTTGATCCACATTCCATCTGCTTTTTCTGGGGCATCTAAACTACTCCCATAAGCTATTACGTGCCTACTCTGTAGGCACTGCCACATCCAATTTGCGACGTGGGCCATTGGAGAGCTGATTGTCCCCAGAGTCTATGGCCTGTGGGCTTGGGCTCCTATCTTCAGATGGCCAATAGGACTGAAGGGGTCTGCGGCTTCTGCCACCGGCTCCTAATACCCAGGCCATACACACTCAGGAGCCCAAATGGTGCTACCTAATGGTGTTCTCCTAGAAATGGGAGCTGTATTTTCTATTCTCTTAAATTCAAGCTTCTCCTCTTTCGTTAGAATGGATCTAAGAGGCATTTCAGGAAAGCCCTAATTAGATATTTCACCCCTAAGCTATAACTTGGTTTTTGTTTTCTATAGTCATCTTCTACTTCCTAAAAACCTTAAACAGCTTAGGGGCTTCACTTTCTCTCTCTCTCTCTCTCCCTCTCTCTCCTTTTCCTGTAAGTATGCCTTTCAGTTAAAAATAAATACATATTTTTTTTAAAAAATCATATCCTTTTATAAAAAGAGAGATAATGGCAAGGAGAGCAGATTTGGGTCTAAGGACACAAAGTAGCAGATGAACAGGATGAACCAAACAGTGCAGAGATGTAACTGCTACACAGAGTAATATACTGCTACAATTAGTAATATTGTATTGTATATTTCTGAAAGCATAGATATTTAGTTGATTATGTCAGAAGGAAGAAAAGGAGAAAGAAAGAAAGAAAGAAAGAAAGAAAGAAAGAAAGAAAGAAAGAAAGAAAGAAAGAAAGAAAGAAAGAAAGAAAGAAAGAAAGAGAAAGAAAAGAAAGAAAGAAAGAAAGGATTCTATGGAAGAGAATAGATGAGAGAAGGAAATTATGTTGAAGTTAGCTCCTGTATCTAAGAAGGCTGGCAAACAGTATTGCCTGATGCTCTGTGCGGCACATCACCAACCTACGTGTTGTGTTCTGGAGTCTACAGGCCATGATTCCAGAGCAGGCCCAACCCCCACAGCTTTGCACATGTCCTTACAGCTGTGGCTGGCTAAAGAAAAAATGAAAATGGCGATCAAGCCACAAGTGACATGGAGGAACAGTACCTGCTGTGGTGGCCCAGAGCTAGACTCCTCTGAGGGGCCTCCTTGCCAGCATGAAGCACCCACAGTGGCTGTCGCCCCTGTTCCCCATCAGAGTAACCTCTTAAGAGGGAGGATCGATAAAGATACGGAAAAGCCAGGATGTAACCCCAGGCAGGCAGGGATGCAGAAGGCCCGAGAGATTCAAGTCTGACCTGCAGCAGTCTATGGAGCAAAATGCTCCCACTACGCAAAAACCAGACAGGGAAACGGAAAACAAAACGGGATGTGGTTACAGCTGACTCCACACTACCCAGCAATGAGAAGTTATTAGTGACTAAATGACATGCTTATAAAACCCTGTACAAACTTCCTCATAGCCCAAAGCACAAAAACCCTTGGATAACTTCCCCTGAACAGTATCCCTACACAGGGACCCTCCCACTGAGGAAACTTTCTTTTGCTTCAATAAACGTTGCTTCTCTGTTGACCCTTCTTTCCCATGTTCCTCATTCTTCATGAATCCAAGTAGCCAGAACTACTGACTCCTAAGTCAGGAAAACCCTTCCCTCTCCTCCCCCCTTACAGACCACTCTTCACAGCTTGCCAGAGATGTCTCCTGAGTAGGATGCAACTTCTTAGTGCTCTTGGTCTCCACCTGGCTCATTTTGATGTACCAAGCTGTGAATTGTTGTCTGTTAGATCCTAGCAAACATTAAATTTATTATCCCATAGTTCTGGAAACTAGAAGTTTATGAGATGAATGTTGGCATGGTTGGTTTCTTCCGAGGCCTCTCTCTTAATTTTCTCCCTCTAACACCATCTTTCCTCTGGAGCAAATATCTTCTCAAAGTTCACTAGTCATATTGTTTTGAATGCATCCTAATGACCTCATTTACCTCTAAAACCTAATCTCTCAGGACAGCCACATTCTGAAGTACTGGAGTTTGACCCTCGAGGAAAAACATTGGGGTTGCCAACTATTCCAACCACAACATTTCTTATTGTTTCATGTCTTCTTTTGTCTCATTTCTCCTTTTCTCTCACTCTAATTGCCCTGGATTTGTATTTTCCAAAGAAAGTATAGTTTTATTTATTTATTTTTGTCTTTGACACTAGCTCTGGTTTTAGAGACTTGGGCTAATACAGCTCTCTCTTACATTCATGCCGTTCCCTTCCATTCTTGTATCCTTGCTCCCTCAACCACAAGTAACCAACAGCATAAAGTTGGCCTTTTCATTCATCTATTGGGTTAATTCACATAATTCTGTGAAACCATATTCCATCTTCCAACACATTTTCTTCTCAACATGTTAGTAAAATTCATCTCTCTGATATGATGATTCATTGATTTTTACTTGCTGAAGAATATTCCCTGGTATAAATTTATCACAACACATCAACCTTTCTAGCAGACACCGAGTTGTATTGTGCAAATAAAGGCACATGGCCAAGGGCACATACAACAGGGCCCCTGGCAGTCATTTCCTGGGGACACTCTAAGTGATGGACGTGTCTCAACCAGTTTTGCTGAAATATTCACTTTCCCATGCTCATGTCTGAGTCTATCACGGGGATCACTCCAGAGTAACTTTGCTGCCCAGAATGGAGAAATCGTGATAAAGGTACAGTCTGAGCCCTGTGTCACGAGGCAGAGGAAGGCTGCCAAGGGGTGATGCCCAAAGTAATACCCAAAGTAGATTCTGTGTAAGGAAAACATCAACTTTCAGTGTGTGGAATCTTTGAGATTGGGGAGTTGTTACAGTATAAGCCTAATATAGAGTCTTTTCTTTAGGAAAAAAAAATAAACTCGAAGAAAAAAATTAAAAAGCAGAAACTAGTGAAAGGGAAAGCAAAAAAAAAAAAAAAACACACAAACAAAACAAAACAAAAACAAAAAAAACAGAAAGGCCAAAGGAAGAATTATTCTCCCCAAGCCTTTGGAAACCGATTAGATAACCACCAAGTTATGTTCTTGGCAAATGTATATGTCCAGAGGAAACTGTGGGCTGCATTATTTGTTCCTTATTCCTCCAGTTGTTACAAAAGTTTTCCCCCACTGTTGGAAACCCAAGAAAACGGCAGAAAATGATATGAGTAAGGCAAGCAAGTCAACAAGAGAGGAAACTGGGTAGCGTCGCGCAAAAGAAAGACAAAGGCAACACCCAGACTAAGTGGCCCAGAATCAGAGGGAACAGGTAGAAAAGGGAAAGCAGATTAAAGGTGCCAAAACAGGGGAAAGTTCCTCCAAGTGAGTGGAGGACAAGTGATCTCCATGCAGGATGTCTTTTCCTTCCTTCACTTCCTTCCCTTCCTCCCTGCCTCCCTCTCTTCCTTCCTTCTTTCCTTCCTCCCTCTCTTCCTTCCTTCTTTCCTTTCTTCCTTCCTTCCTTCCTTCCTTCCTTCCTTCCTTCCTCCCTCCCTCCCTCCCTCCCTCCCTTCCTTCCTTCCTTCTTTCCTTCCTCCCTTCCTTTCTTCCTTCCTTCCTCCCACAGCTGGGGCTGGACCAGGCTGAAGTCAAGATCTGGTAACTGGATCTAGATCTTCCATGTTGGTGGCAGGGACCCAAGTCATTAAACCATCATTGCAAACAGCTAGCATTGGGAGCTGTGCCAAGTCTTGAACCCAGGGACTCTGGCAGGAGATGTAGGTGTCCCAAGTGGTATCTTAAGCACAAATGCAAACACCCAGCCCATGAGCAGTGTTCCCATCTGCAGGCACCAAAGGATTTTCCATTGCCAAGAATAGAATCAGTCTCATTTCCCACATGAGAGTTGTCTGCATTTTGTTAATTCTACAAGAGTGCTGTTGATAATACACCCTGAAGTATTAACCAAGGGAAAACAACCATCTAGAGCCCCAGTAATAGTCGTCCCCATTATCTGCTGTTTGCAAAAGTGTTTGTTTAGTCATTGGAGCTCTGCCTTTTAGTTGTTTTTTCTCTGTTGAGCAGCATCACAGATAAATGTTTCCTGCTGCTTATCATCTTTTCAGGGCATCATTTTTGGAGTGTAGGAGTGCATGGGGGCAGAATCTCTCCTTGCTTCACTAAAGCAGAATACCATAGGCTCAGATTATCCCAGTGAGGCAATGACTAAAGTACAGCATTGCATTTAAACTTTCACGTCTCAGACAAGTTCAACAGCATAAAGAGCAAAAGCAGTTGTCCCTGTGGTTCTATCATCCGTCCCCTTGGATTGAAGGGAAATTCCTGTTTAGTCCACTCCCTTAGCATGTGTGCCTTGGTTTTCTTGGGTAGAAACTATTCTCATTCAACCACGTCTCAGGCAATTGGAACTGCCCCTGTTTCACGTAAATTTGGCGGCATAATCATTTGTGTTGACTTTCACCAGGAATTTGTCTCTAACTCATTTGAAACTGACTTATGAGACTTAAATGTGTTCTTTGTAGACTTCTGATTACATGCTCAGCAATTTCTGTAACCCAACAAGCTGCTGTTGGCAGCCAAGTTTCATTCTTTCTACAGATATGATGGCATTTTGACATCTGATATATTTTCTCCAACATGAAATCCATTCCAACAGAAAAGAATCCTGGGTGTAATAATTTACAATAAAAATCCTTTTCATAGAAAAGCTGTATTTTCTTATTTTTCACTACTTCACTCTCATTTTTCACCACCTTATTACTTCAATAATACTTGTTCTATGTATTAAATGAGGTGTATAGTTTTGGCCTAGAAAGTTTCAAACTAAAGGGCTGGTATGGTGGCTTAACAAGCTAATTCTCGTTTGCATATGGGTCCCAGAACGTCTAGTCCCAGATGTTCCACTTCTGAACCAGTTACTGGCTTGTGGACTGAAATGGAATAAGGCTTAAGTTCTTGTGCCCCTCTACCCACATGGGAAATCTGCAGGAAGCTCTAGGCTTCTGGATCAGCTCAGCATCCAGTTAGTGGATGGAAGATTTTCCCTCTGTGTCTCTCCTTCACTCTGTAAATCTGCCTCTCAAATGAAAACACATCTTTAAAAAAACTAAGTTTCAAAATATGAGCTGGAGAACCACACATTTAACAGGATGAAGCCAGACACCAACGAATTCCATTCCGAGTTGAAGATGACCTTGGCTGCTGAGCTTGGAACCTAGCACTTAGTAGAAATGCATGAACTGAAATTCACTAGTGGTTAAAGTAACACATGATGCCAACTTGTTAACAGTGGCATTCGAAATCACGTTTTCTGAAGACTAAATGGAGACCATTGATCACCCTGTAAGGGAGGTGCTAGTGGCCTCTTGTCATTAAGGAGAAATCAGAGAAAAAGCAGTAGCATTTCAAAGTAAAATGTAGCATTCCAAATCAGGTGGGTTTAAGTACCGTTTGTCTACCAAAGCATTGGTCATGAACGCATCCAATGACTGATCCTTCAGCTTTGGCTGCGATAAAAGCAACACAGTTTTGGCTTCACATTTAGGGAAATGTCCCTTCTCATAACTGGAATTTTTAAAATAGGTGCTATTCTACATTATGCATGTTTTCAAAGGAGGCTTATTTGCTTGAAAGGGTTACAGTGAGAAAAGGAGAGACAGAGAGAGAGATCTTCTGTCCACTGCTCCACTCCCCTAAATGGCCACAATGGCAGAGACCAGCTAGGTAGAAGCTAGGATCCAGAATTTTCATCCAGGTCTCCCACATGGGTGCAGAGGCCCCAGCACTCAGAACATCCTCTACTGCTTCCCCAGGCATTTCAGCCCTGAGCAAGATTGAAACGGGAACAAGCATACATCAACACCCATATGGGATGATAGCATACCTGGCGGCAGCCTAACATGCTATACCATGATTCCAGCCCCTCCCATTATTCCCGTCTTAAAAACTACAGGAAACAAAGAACTATAGCACTTCAAGATGAGGATGGGAGGCTAAAGTCTCTAAGAGAACCAGAAGATGGGAGAAATGTTTAAAGTTCCCTTGTTTTCATACGATTTCTTGCTGGATGATGTTGTGGGGGAATTGAAGAGGGAGGGCATCCTGATGACAAATCAAGAATTCTATTATTTCCAACCATAAGCAGACGTAAGTTCCAGCTCAGCCAAAACAAACAAACACATTTCCTAATCAGACTCCACAGAAACCTTTTGGCAAAAGAACAGTGGCATCATTTTGATGGTTTGGGACCAAATAAAAGAGAAAATTCCTATTGACCACTCTGGAGGCCTTTTTCACTAGAGGCTAAGATGGGAACAAACCCCATTAGCATCAAGCTCAACATCATTAAGCACTGTATACTCAATGGGCAACTCATTATCCCGTACAATCATCGTGAACCTGTGAAGGTGATTCTATTATTACCCCATTCCACAGACTGCGCAGGAGGAAAAAGACAGGGAGTTCAGCTTTGCATCACAGAGCTTCCGTGTAGCAAAGTAGAACTGGATTATCCAACTACAAAACCTGAGCTCCCAACTGCTTCTCTCAGCTTGGTGCCGATTTCCACCAAGTCAAAGATTACTGATGGATACTAACGCCCCAAACCTCCTCCGTTCTCTTGGACATTCAGCATGTAACAGAATATGAGTACGAAAACAGGACATGGTACTAAAGGACTAGCACAACCTCACACTTCAGAGACAATGTTACTTTAGATTACATAATTTTAAAGCACTTTCATGATTACATAAAATAATGAAAGGATTTAAACAAAATTAAGCCCAAAGGGTGAAAGAATATATTAAAATAAAATCTAATCTTCATTCCCCTAACAATAAAATTATAAGTCCTTTTCCACAAGTCTAGACAGTAGAAAAACAATTTCTCTCCTTTTAATCCTTTTTCTCCTGATACGTTCTTTCCTTTTAATCATTCTTTCACAAGCAGTTGTTTACAATGCTCTGGGCAAGGACAGAAAACATAATGAGAATATGCCTTCTTCCTTCTTTAATCACTGCGAAGCTAATTTCTGAATTTTCTCCTCCAACTCGTGTCATGATTTCCGAGATGAACATAAAGGTTGGCGAGGGAGACTGGTTTGCAGCAAGCCAGACCCAAGTGTGACTCCCGCAGCCAACTGTGGACCATCTTCCTCGGAGCATGGATGCACAATGGCCGGCAGCACCTAGGAGAGAGGGTAGTCTGGGGACCTTCTTGAGGGTGGCCTCACAGGTGTGAGTCCCTAACCTGCAGTTCTTCAGCAGTGTGGGAACAGTTAACCAGCTCAGCTGAACCTTGGTCATGTTGCCGGAGCATCAGCCCGCCTGGGAACCCTGACAGCATCAGGGCAAGAAGCTTCCATTCACTGCTAAGAAAACCTGCATTAACCTACTGATGTGCTTCAATAGAAGTTTACACATTTTTTCAGCAGCAATACATTATTTAATGCAATTCAGGAGAAAACTCCCATATTAAAACACAATGCGAATGGGGCTGCAGGGGCCAAATGAAATGGTGCCCAGGAAGCTTCAATGGCCCATCTTCAGGGTCGTGAAAATTCACTTCAACAGCAGTCATTCCATTCACAAGTGGTGTTTGTTTGTTTGTTTTTGTTGTTGTTCTTGTTCTGCTGCGAATGAGTCACCTGGCCAGTCAAGTCCTTCCCAGTGAGGCCCACACTCTAAGCACCTCCATCCCTGTCTGCCTAACACCCGAGAATCCTGCTTGTTGTGCTGCCCAAATTTCCACTTCAGTCACCTCAGCCACATTCATCTGAGTGGCTACGGGCTCCTGAAGCTCCCAGGAAGATGTGGCAAAGCGGAGGTTGACCCACTGGTCAGTCTCCCCTGGACTCAGTCTCAGGTGGTCCAGCTACGTGTGTAATGGCAGCAGCAAGACAGGGTGCTTGGGGGCTCCTCGCTACCAGATTTGCTTAGGAACATACTTGAAAAATTCACCAAGGGCAATTTCACTTTAAACACACTTCTTCAGCTCCTCCATGTCTAGTCCATAAAATCCCAGATTGCTTGGAAGGGTTTATTTTTTTTTCACCACGTGCATGCAGCCATGAATACCACCCGCACGCACATCTGCCAATAACGTGATCACTCTTTCTCAACGGCTTCATAAATGACGCGAAACAATACTTCAGCTACATGTGACTAAGAGTAAGAAAAATATACAACTATATTTAAAAACTTAAATTAACAAGATAGTACACTTTTTCATTCTAACAAAATATCATACATTCAGTTTAAACATGAGTTAATATCCAGACACACTGTGTTCAAAATACCTGATGCTAGTTGAAAATGAGTGACCATTGAGATTCTCCAAGATATTTCTAGCTAGGAATATGTGCACCACCTTAGAGACCTGCAGAGGTTCTTTTCTGGAAGATGGCCATGGAACAGGTCAAAATGCAAACTGATGTGTTTCTCATCAATCTTCTTGCTTCACTTTTCTGAATGATACTTTGGCAGTCACAAATCTTACAGTTTCTTTTCCCTTAAACAACAGGCAATAACAACAATACAAATGACCACACGTTTCTTTGTGTATGGTTACAAGATGTGTATCTATGTGTATCAAAATGTGTATCCATGTGTTTCCGTATTAACTGACCTATACAAAGACTGGACTCCCCAGGCAGAGCTTATTACACTTCTGCTCTGAAGTCATCAGTCACTCCCCACGTGCTTAGAGCAACCTCAAAGCTGCCACACTTACAGAAATGGAATATAGCTTTGCAACATCGAACAATGCTTCCTTCACTGGCTCTTCAGGTAAAGTAGTTGGTCCACAATCGAACACATCTATGTGACAACTGCTCCCAAGCTGAGGACCCACTCCCTGTAACCCCACAAAACCCAAGAACGCTGACCCCATTCCTCCCATCGGCCATCCTTTTGGCCAAGATGCCATGTCTACAGAGTGTCTAACCGTTCCAACTTCAGGGAAGCCGAAACAGCACAGACTAGTCACATCCTCCCTTCGCTTCCACAAGCTCACACCTGGGAGCCTCTGGATTGGCTACATCGTCCAAGTCCTTCACATTTCTGAGAGGGGTAGTCATGAAACCTCAGGAAGCAAGGAAGGCAGGCATCGTGCAAGGTCACGATGTAACACTGTGCATGAGATCCGCAAGGCTATACCAAAGAAGGCACTTGTAGCAGGAGACAGCAAGGCATGCAGGGCACACGCTCAGTGGGTCAGCAGTCTCAGGCGCGTAAGCCAGCTGACCAGCAGAGACCGCTCCGTGGAGGAGGACTTGGCTGCTGCGGCACCGGCTTTCTTTTTGGTCCCCTCCTCCTGGAATGGGATGGTGGCGCTGCTGTGGAGATCAGAGTTGATGTAGCACCTGCTCCCTCGGATGTAGTCTGCGCCACGCACCAGATGTCGCTCTGTCCCAGGCCTGGAGAAGCGGTACGGGGGAGAGGCGCTTTCTTCAATGACGGGAGGAATCCGCTCGTTACTGAAATACCGGCAAAGAGCTTCTTCCCCTGTTTGCAGACAGAGCCCACAAGTGCATTAAGACAACAATCCAGGGCACCTGCCCCAACTTCTGAGGCTGCTCACTCCCAGGGGAGCTGCGTGCCCTGCGCTCTCCCTGCATGGACTCACACACACATGCTCTAGAGATTCAGAAAACAGACAAAGCCCACTGAACCCGGGCTACCGTCATAGCTGGGAGGTAACACAGAGTAAGGAGCAAGCAGAGAGCCCAGGCTGTCACCTGTCCCCTGCCATCCTGATGCAGGTGTCTTCCCCTGGGACCTTCCGATGGGGCACTTAGGAAGGCAAGGTGGGCAATGCCCCGGTTGTCAGCTTGTAGGAAGGACAGCCATGATTCACCCACAGTGAAACAGGCTTAGAAATTTTAATGCCTGCCATGATGGGCACTCCTGACCCAGAGGTATGATCCTGCCTTAAAGGCCAAATGGCGCCCAGGATGAAGAAACTAAGTAGAAATTCAAAATGCAAGGCACACAGGCATGTGGCATTCTTCAGGAATTCCATATCCCAAAAAGTACACAGATCTGTGTCCCAGGAAGCTGACTGAAGCATTTATAACCAAGAGGAAAACAAAAACCCAAAGTTGCCTCTGTGTCAGCACTCAGATCAAGTCAGCAGGTGGCGCGGCCACAAGAGGGAACAGGGATGCGACTAATTCAAAACGGCGTGTTCTAGATAGCACTGCACAGGCCCTCCGTGGATTTGTGAATTACTAGGAGGGTCACAAACCAGACAGTCACCGTTTCTAGGTTGCTGAAGCAGAATCTACATGCTATTTTCTCAGAATTTTTGGTTGCTCTTCAACGCACTTGTTCTGCTTTTGTAATCAGCATCATTTCCTTTAAAAAGTGTCTTCAAAGCCTCCTGCATATGAGTGTGAATACTGATATGAAATGTCCAAATTGGGCACAGTTTAGGCAAAAACAGGCTTGAAAGACAGAGACTGATAAACGGTGCAGGATCTTGGTGGGCGAGAAGCAGCACGGACAGCTCTGTGCACGCAGCAGCATTCACTGACACGCATACTTCACAAGATCGACTTTATACTGGGTAAGTTACGGCCCAGTAAGGTGGAGGTTTTGTTTGATGACCTAGCCATGCATAGACAGATATCTCATTCTAAGGCAATCATGCAACAACAACAACAACAAAAGCAAACAGAACAAATATTCTTAAATTTCTGCATCACATACTCTCCAACCTCCCTTCTCCAAGTCTCAACATAAAAAGAAATCAAAGGCTAAATTCAGGCTCCTGAGAATGTGAACATGTAAGCATCCCCGAGTCTCTTCAAACAAAGGACAGCCCTGCCACCTGCTGACTGCTCCAGATTTTCACATGCTCTATAAGGTGATCCTGAATTCTGGCCATCGATCTCGTCCCTTAGCCATATTACCACAGTCCAACAGGTACAGGTCCCATGAGACGAACTTTACCAAGTCCCTAGTAAATGTCAGGGACCAGACACTTTGCAAAGTCCGTCTTCTAGAACTCTGCACTCGCCTTTCACTGCCTACTGTATCTTAACCTCTCCCTTATCCTGTGTCCTGCCGATGCTAACAATCAAATGCAATCTAGCAAAAATATATTACATTTACATGATTACAGGGAGAAGTAAACCCAAGTTTCTTTTCAAAGACTAATAATTCTCTAGCATAAGAAGGACTGAGGAGAGAAAAAAATCTATGTTCATCAGAAGTCAGATTCTGACTTCCTACGATAATTATAAGATCTGGGATGAATTTACTTAACAAGGAATTTATTTCTATTTGTTTAAAAAGTAGGCTGGTAGTCCTGGCACAGTAACCTTGTGGTTAAATCCTCATCTTGCAACCACCGGGATCTCATATGGCACCAGTTCATGTCTCAGCTGCTCCACTTCCCTTCCGGCTCCCTCCTTGTGGCCTGGGAAAGCAGTCGAGGACGGCCCAAAGCCTTGGGACCCTGCACTCACGTGGGAGACCTGGATGTCTTCTGTTAGCTTTAGGGAATGGGTCCATGAGGACAGAATTCAAGACTTGATATGTGGAATCTTCCCCAACCCAGTAAGCATTCAGGACTCTGAGCACCAGAGCGGTGCCCAGCTCATGCTTCAGCAAGACAGTGAAGGCTCTGCACGGACCGCAGCTGGTGAACCCCACGGGCAGGCCTGCTGTGGGTGGCACCCCAAGGAACAGGGAGCTCTGACCGCCACAGCTCACACGAGTTCTATAAATGACATCATCCTGCTGGGTCAGATATGTCAGCCTGCTGGTCTTGTCTAGCCAGGTGGGTCCTGGGGACTGTGAAGAGTTGATGGTACTGCTGGGAGCAGACCTCAGGAGAACGCTCATCTCATCCCACCACTGCTTTCTCCGTGTCTCCTGGATGTACTTGCATGCATGCGTCCTGCTCACCTACAACCTTTACAGAGCGCACAGTGCTAACAGCGATTTGCACTCAATGAACAGGATTATGCAGTTCAACCATTCAAGAAATCAGCAGGGTCTCAGAGCTTGCCAGCAAGCTTGACTTCTGGAACGAAGGGTGCTCTCTCTAGTGTGTAACACATTGACAAATGAAGTTGCCACAGGCCTACATCTTCTCCTCCCCAATGGTGCTTTTCAGTTGAAAAAACGTACCTTTCCTCCCGTGACCTCGAGGTCTGGCAAAAGGATCCACAATCCCCATCCAGTTGGCGTCTGCAGGCATGGACAAGGGTCGGGGCTTGCCTTCAAGGGACGAGAAGAAAGTGACATTGCTTGATCTGGGAACTTTAAACATTTCATTCCTTAAGCTTAAACTCCGCAATACCACACCACAAGGAAAATATTCTGAAACACTGTAATTCCATTGCATGCTATCCTCAGGTCTGCAAGTCTACGGAGCAAAGCAACTGTGAAGGGAAACCCGGCACGGAAAGTTAAAATTGTCAAATGATCTCACACAGCTGGACGCGGATGGCAAGCAGAGCAGTGACTCAACGGGCTTTGCTTTCTCGAGGTCTGGTGCTTAGAATTTCATTGAGGTTTATATTTTCCTCGGGTTACCCTCAAGGTCTGCCAAATTCATCCAACAATTCCAAACAAGGAAGGGGGTGGGAGAGAGGAGCAAGAGCAAATGGCAGAACCGAACAAGCACTTGGAGGGAAACTCACCATAGGATGGTGTTTTCTCTCTCATTTTTGTGGGTAGAAGATTGCTTTCCACAGAATACCCGGGCAACTGGTCAGAGTCTGCAATGGTAAACCTTCGTCTCCGGCTCTCCTGATCCAAGAAGGAATTGGGGGACTCCGAGCCTTTGGGGGCAGGCAGTGGCTGTTTACTCCTGTTGAATCCTCCGTAAACAAAGCCCCCACTCTCCTCCCTGGAAGATAATGTGCAATCGTTTGTTTGCTTACGAATATTCTCTCCTACCGAATACTGAGTCACGCTGTCTCTGACACACACTGGAGGGAAAGGAATGACTCTTTCCAAGTCTAGTGGTTCACCAAATACATACAGATCCTTATATGAAATAAGAGCAAATGCCATGACTCTATGAAATTAGAGTAATGCAATGCCATTCCACATATGCCAAGCTGGTACAAACACACTTCGGAAAAGCTTTGATTTCCCCAAGCTTCTGTCCTGTAGATGAATCTTCCATTGTCTACAGGCATTATGAGTTACAGTGTAAGCCACAAACCATTCTCTTCATGCCAACGAGTAGTACCCTCAGGAAGAGCCAGCAAGGGAGACCCCGGAAGTACGATGAAGTGCTTAGGCGTGAGAATCATGTACAAAAAGTATAAAGGGGCCTTTACAGTAACCAAGGAACAATGAATTGTTTCTAAACTAAGCACAGAAGCCAACAATAGCTGGATCACCAATCGCGCCCTAATACTACCTAAATGTCAATTTACAATAAAACTTTGCTTTTAGTGGTGTGCAAGTTATTAGCTAATTTAATTCTTTCCCATTTAGCAAATTCTATTGGATGACTAGTACCAAACCCACTAAGCAAAACATAGTCAGATACGCCCAACGGTAATGCAATGATCAACCTTGCCTGGGCATGGGTTCCCAGGTGAGCCAGCTGCCCAGGTATCCCTCCTGCCTATCCTCTCTCACCTTTGAACTTGGTATATAATTCCCCCAGTGACAAAGCTACTTAGTTCTCCGTAGCCCATTTGCATTTTTTCAATCCTCACCAAACAGCATTCAGGATCGGAGTCTGTGCATGTGTGACTCCGTGATTCCGTGCCTGTCTTCTCCAAGTAGCTGAAGAGCCCCAGCTTCCTTTTTGCCCTCATGGTAGACTTTTCTCTTTCTTTCCATTACGCTGTGACCTACTGTGAGGCCAAGTCCAGGCCATCAGGGGTCAGAGCAGCAATCCCTGTACAACTGTTAACTCAGCAGTCCCCGTGTTGGTTGTTAGAGAACTCTGCTCCCTATATTCCAAAGTAACAATGACCTAAGTTTTGCACATCCTTAGGAGCCCGAGGCCACAAGACTGGCCTGTGGAAACAGCCAAGAGGTCTGGCCACCAACCAGGATGTCTCTGATCACTTGAAGTAACTTTTCTGCATGCTGTAATTAGCCATGGGTAAACCAAGACCTGGGAAAGAAGAAAACAATAGCAAATCTTTTGGGGATGGCTTCTAACAAAAACAGAAGACAAATCCCATATAAAGTAATGTGTTACCATCACCAATTCAGCTCAGACTTTGACTTAGGAAACAGCGGAGCTTAAAGCTGTATTTTCCAATGAACAGCTGAAGTTCACTGGCAGTTCTCTGTGGGTTGGGACTGACTCCGTTCTGTGTCAGGTGCTTACGCAGGCCTTGTGCTCAGTATAAACATACACTGAGTAAATGAGTCCCATTCTCTGGCTTAGCAGTGGTACATGACTGCAGAAGTTGCTCTCAGTAACCCTTCCAGTGTGACTACCCTCATTACACCACGTAACACTGAAGATACCCAATTAAACAAAAGAGAAGAAAGCAACTCCACAGCTTTGCTTTACATGGGTGAGATGCTGGGTCAGAGGGAGGCCATGTGTCACGTGTTCCTTTGGGACCCTGCTTCCCGTGGAGGCTATCGTCAACAGAAGCAAGCAACTCACACATATGTCAAGTCCAACCCCACACCCAAAGGGTTTTTTGTTTTTTGTTTTGCTTTGCTTTTTTCTAAAGCCCCAAGCAGCACCCATCTGTGAGCAACATAAAGCTGTAACATTCTGTCTTCCACCTCAATGTCGGATTTATGCTGAGGTTAACAGAACGTTAGCTCCAGTAACTCCCAACAAGCACGTCCCTTCCAAGGTCCCAGGAGAAGAAGACGCTTTCTTAAACTGTTCACAAGTGAGACTCTTCCATGTTCTTCCCCTCAAGGGCCTCCTCCCCCGTGCCCCAAGCTGCAAGTCTCAAGTCCAGTGAAGCCCTGATCCATTCCCACACTGGCCCAGCACTAAGACGGAACTACCGTGCCTTCTCGCACTTGTTTCAAGGGTCTGCTGCTTCCTCTCTCAAGACCCGGTGGTCTTCACTCCGACTCGTGAATAACCACACACAGGAGGTATGCACGCCCAAAGAGGGCAGGTGGATGCACACCTACCGGGGCGAGTAGGGCATGGCCGGCGGTGGGGGGATATACAGGTCCAGGATGGCTGGCTTCTCCTTCTTCAGCGAGGTATCCATCGTGCTCTCGGGAGACTGTGTTGTCGTGGGTGGGGGTGACGTCTGAAACAGGTGCCAGATCCAAAATGAGAAGAGGTCCACCCTGGAGAGGTTCACTGGTGCACTCGTGCCCTCCCAGCACCGGCCTCTGTGTAGGCCGTGCCCAGAATACGATTGTGACTCAGCTGCCTTGCTCTGGAAGACACTCAGCCATTGCTGGAGAGGGCAGTGCCAGAGCGTGACTATAAAAGACAGAGCTGTGAAGGGCAGAGGCCGACAGGCAAGCATCCCAGCTCTGAGCAAAGGCCTGAAACATCCAACCCTCAACTGCTTCCTCTTTCAAAGTTCATGACTCTCACATCAAGTCTCGGTGAGCAGTAAATGATTTATTCAGCAAAAACTCACCAGCAACATCACCGCTCCATGGGTGTGAGGGCCAGCCCTGAAGTGAGTGGGCATTCTGGCTGCCTCCCCTCCTTTATTCTGCTCTCCTCTCTCCCTTACAAGCTTGGCCTGAAGCACACAGCCTCCAAAATGGCCAACAAGAGAGTACATCCCAGGCGGTGCTTCTACGAGACCTTTCCCAACACTCTGCCGTCTCTGATCACACTAAATCCATGTGGTCTGCACGAATACCTCCCTCTCAACATGCACAACCAAGGGCCAATGCAAACCTAGCCTGCTCCTCCAGGCTCCAACCCACTCTTCCCATCTCATCTGGAGGACAGACTGTCCTCTACAACGCCCATACCCACGTCTCCTTCAGAACTCAACAGGTACTCCCAGGCACTGGCTACACATTCCAGTGTGATGAATGATTGCACTATGTCTGGATAGACTTGTGCTGCAAGGCCAGCACTCCACTGAGTCCTGGCTTCTCCTCTTCTGACCCAGCTCCCTCTTAAGGTGCCCAGGAATGCAATGAAACATGGCCCAAGTACCTGGGCACTGGATGTCCATGTGGGATATCCTGTTTGGGGTTCCAAGCTCCTGGCAACAGTCTAACCTAGTCCCAGTCATTGCAGCTATTTTTTGCGAGTGAACCAGCAATAAGGGGACAATAAGGAGCACGTTATTTGAAGATAATTCAAACAGTAGCAACCAATTTGTCTTGTATTATCAACACAGACTGGCACTTGTAGCTAATGCCTAACCTGTGATATGACCTCATTCTCCACTGGATGGATTGTTGCCATCACACTAACTCTGCCTTGGTAACATGCTGCTGAGGACTCAACCCCATGTGGCTGCTCAGCAAACCACATACAGGAGCTAAGGGAGTATTGGAAAGGAGACAGGAAGACGAGTATGGACTTTTCTGCAACGCCAATGCCACAGCTTGAACAAAATTTGGTCTTGAATTCATGCAGATATTTAAACCTCAAGGCCATAAGCTAGAGTGGAAACTTAACCCAGTGATGGTGTTTGGAAGGTGGGACCAGGGGGAAGCACTGTGGTCAGGGGGTGTGCCCTCAAGAGGAGGTTCCCAGAAAGCACTGGTCAAGAAGGATGAGCTGACCCCAGCCCTGGCTGCTGTGCACTCATCACATGATCCTGCTCCTCCATGGTCACCTTCATTAGATGCCAAAGCAGTAGGGCTGCCCAATTTTAGACTTGAACTTCTGAAATCGTGACCTAAAGAAATTCTTTCTTTTACAGGTATTTCCAGGTTATGAGAACTAGTTAGCAACTACAGCTGGAAGCACCTGGAAGACAACTAGTGAAACTGAAGAACTGAACTGTGAATTTATTTAAAGAGCTGTGCATGGCTAAGAGCTACCATACATCACTACTGATTTGGTACTTTATATTCTCATAAACATATGAAAATGAAGGAGTATATCTTATAAGACCACAGGACAGTCATACACAAACTCCTGAAACCAATCACCTTCAAATTTTCATCCTGTGTTTTAGAGACAGACCCACCCAGCATGGCTGACCACTACTGCAGCAAGGGAAAGGCCCCGGGCGACAAGCGGTACCTGCACCAGGGGCGGCTTCCACCTCAGGTTCTTCAGAGGAGCAGGGGTGAAGTTGAAAGAACCCGAAGGCCGTTTCTTAAGCAGTAACACCACACCAGTGGGATTTTCTCTCAACTTTCTGACCAGATTTTTAAGCTGCCACCCCACCTTCAAAGCACAAAAATGAGGAATGAAGACCAGTTCATAAACATGCAAATCTCAAGACGAATTTCTTAGACATCACAATTGTGAACCAAGTGGTACACAAAAACAGGCAGATACAAACACTACTCAGAGTGCTACTCTATGTCTCTCCGTAAATCTGGTCTGCCTCTCCAATAAAAATACATAAATCTTTGTAAAAAAAAAAAAGTTGTAAAGGAGTCCCAGTAAGCCAGACTGTGTTTTTGGCACAGGAGTTCAAGTGGCCACTTGGGATACCCACGTCAGAGTGTCCGGTTTGCACTTCCAATTCCATCTTCTGTTAATATGTATCCTGGAGGCAGCAGGCGATGGCTCAAGTACCGAGGTCCCCACCATCTTTGTGGGACACCCAGACTGAGCTCCAAGCTCATGGCTTCAGCCTGGCCCATTCTGGACTAACATAAGCACTTAGGAAGTGAATCCATAAATGAAAGATCTCGATGTTTGCTTCTCTTTCTGTGTCCCTCTGCACTTCCAACACAACGAAAAGTAACAAGCAAACATTTCAATGCAGCAGATCAACTCACCACAGTCTGCCGGTTAACTTGAATGACTTCGTCACCAGCGTGAATCTTCTGAGACCTGTCGGCGGGAGACTGCAGGAACAAACATATCCAACTCAATTTTTTTTTAACTTTCTATTTCTTCATTTACTCTTCTGTAAACAACTAGCAATGGAAACAGAATTTTCTCTGCAAAAATGAAACCATGTATTCTGGTCCCTCCACTGCACATGGAACCTGACATCCAAAGGCTGTTATCCACCTCCTCAGTTCCTGTTATAACCCACAATCTGTCAGTCAGAGGGGTCAGCTTCACCTGACCTACCAAGCGTAGTCTCTTACAGGTAAACTGATAAAAGCCACTGCTTCCCTGAAAAAAACCCTTACACAGATCCTGGTCACAACTCATTAAAGGACGACCAAGAATTCAACATGCAAACACCGTTTTTATAAATCTGTCGTTCTATTTTCTTATGAAAACTAAATCTTAGTAATATCCAATCTTGCTTTTTATGTGATCACAATGTAATTGGAAATAGAAAGCTGATGCCAGTAGAAATTTTATTGCTTTAAGAAAATTTAAATTTTTTTCATGCTTGGATTCAGTTCAAAACGGGTGCTCTTTCAAGATTGAAACAAAAAAAAACTACCTTCCTACAAAAAATAATACTAATAATAGTATTAATGATTAGTAAGAATAATCAATAACAATATTATTATATTATTAATGCTGGTGTGTTAATAATGCTAATATTATAAATATTAATAATTATTATTAATAATAATTTGTAACAAGGACAAAAATGTAAAGAGGTATCATGTGTACATTGAATAGTTGGGCCATGGTATTTCTGTCCATATAAACAACCTGGAATTCCTCTTGCTTAAGAAACCTCCTATCAGCTTCGGTGTTGGACTCAGCAAGTAAGGTGCTGGTGGAGACAGCAACACAAACATGATCCCAAGGTCAGAGGATCCAGGCTCAGCACTCGCTTCCGTCCTGACCCCTGCTCCCCGCAGACCGGCGAGGCAGCAATGGAGGCTCACGGAACTGGGTTTCTGCCATGTGGTACTGAATTTCCAACTCAGAGTTTTGGTCCCAGCCAGAGGACAAGTGTGCTAGGTGAGTGTGTGTGGCATAATTTAATGAATTTTTTTAAATGTTATTTAAGTATCTCCTATGACCAAGAGAAGAGGAAAGGATAAACCTTTCATTTCAAATTCGAGCCAAACCTTATCTAGGCCAGGTTATTTAATTTTGCAACTTATGTAACTGGCTGAGTCGCCAAACAATTTGCAATTAATCACACCTTTAAACATGGGAGCAGGGGCAACCAGGCAGCTCAAGCCACACTTACTGAGACTCTCAATCCCCTGCTCTACGAGGCCTGACGAGGAATCAGCCAGCTGCTCTGAGCTGGACAGCAGGCCCTGACACTCCTAGACCCAGCACAGGCCACAGGGAACCGCGAGGGTTATTATTTTTTTTAATTTATTATTTTTGACAATCTTGACATAATTAGGGTAAAAAGGTTCAAGCACTACAGGAAGATGGGTAAGACTGTTAGTTCCACATTGTCTCCTTAATATGTCTGATGTAAAAGGAGATTTTAAGGGAGAAGTCCCACCCAGTCTCCCACCCGCCCCAGGTCCCAGATGAGGGGCATGCTCTGAGGGTCTTGCTCAAGTGGTTTTGATAATTCAACAGTTCTGAATTGCTGCCACTCTCACCACCCCAAGCACGATGTGGTTTGGAGATTCCGCTGATCGACATAGTCCATCATAGCGTCTCCATTTGCCCAGTATTTCGCTGCCAACATATAGCTGAGATGGTTGATTGACCTGTTCTGTCCTGTCATTTGATGGTTAGCGTTCTGAGTCTGAAAGCTCGATTGGGGGGGATCCCCAAAGAAACTTTGTCTGAGGTGTTCTCAGACCAGATTCTTGTATGTGCTAGCAAATACAGGGCCCGGCACTGTCCATTACCCCAATCAGCTGGTGGTTGCAGCTGCTGGGTTGGTTCTGTTTCCATCCATGTCTTCCTCTGGAACCAATGGGTGTTGCAGTCCAGCCTGGTTCTGCCCCGCGCCTACTCAGCCTTCACATAAACTAGTAGGAGCTGCAGCCTAGCCTGAGCGACCCACAGTAACCCCCACCAGGCCCGCCCCCAACCCTGGTTTGCCAGTATGTGTGCCAGACTAGTCCAGTCTGTTCCACTTTCCTTTCTGTTCTCATCCATGTCAATGGGTATTCAAACCTTGTTCCATCTAACCAGCTCAACTATCCAGCCTTCACAGATGTTGTTGGGTGTCTGTCTAGCCACCCCGGCCCCTGTCCTAGTTTTTGTGCCCTCCCGTGGGGGGTGGCAACCCAAGAGGGAGGAGCCCACTATTTCCCTCCCGGGCCACTCCCACTCCCAGATTATGCACTCTGCAGGTGGCATTTAATCAACTACTACAATTGGCAACACCAGCAAGCTATCACAGGCAGATGGCCTGTCTTGACTGCCCCTCTCCTGAATCACTTTAAATAGGAATACATTTATCAATGTTCCTTTTTGCCCCGGGTATCTGATGCTTAACTTGGAGACTTAGTTTGCCAAGTCTATTCCTCATCAATAAAGAAGGGTTACAACTCCTGAGCAAAAGGCTCACTTAAGGAAAGCTCTGCTTCCAAAAGATCGCCCTGAAGCCACAAAGTCCCTGTTTATAGACATAAACTCTTCTTTAAGACCGTATTTATTTGAAAGGCAGAGTAATAGAGTGACAGAGGGAGGTCAGTCATTCATCTACTGGCTCACTCCACAAATGACTGCAAGAGCTGTGCTGGGGCCAGGAGCTTCTTCCTGATTTCCCATGCAGGTGAAGGGGCCCAAGCACTTGAGTCATCCTCTGCTGTTTCTTAGGTGCGTTACCAAGGAGCTGAACCGAAAAGAGACTCACTGGGATAGGCACCCACATGGAAGGCTGGCAAGGCAGATAGTGGCTTGATCCACTAGCTCACAGTGACAGCACTGATGTGCGATCTCAGTAAATAAACAGCAATGTCCTGAACTGACTTCCCTTCCCAAGAATCCTGATGCATTCACTTCTCAGATGTCCTGTCCAGTGATTAAGAGTTGTGCTTGGCAGAACACTGGTAAAGAGAGAGCCAGGTAGCAACATTCTCCTGGGCACAGCAGCTCCTGCCCATCTTCACCACGAGCTGGGCAACTGCTAACATGATGCAGAAGGGTCATGACCTGGAGAACAACGTGCTCACTCTTCAGAGGTTATCTAATTCCCACCTGATCTGCGGGGTGGAGGACAGAAGTACCGATGCCGCTGCGACAGACTCTAGTCAAGATCTGGAACACCACCCCGAGAGAATCACAGGATCACGAGACACAGAGACTCTGACCCGGGGACAAACCTGACCTCGCAGGTATCCATCACAGAAATGGACTGGGGGCCTGGACACAGCCTGCTGACTCACTTGGGAATGCCATCTGCAGCTTCCACCCTGCCACTGCCAGGCACCATCCCAGATTTCCATGAGAATATTCTAACCCTGAGTTAGTTTCTTGAACGGATGGCCAGAAAGCTGACCCAGAGCTGGCATTTTCTCCCAGATGAGGCCCTTGCAAAGTGGGCTCTTCCCCGTTTCCCAGCCTCACCTACCAGATGCACAGTGTCTAACACATCCCAGATACTCAGCAAATGCAGTCTGATGACCCAAGCAGTGAGTGGCATGCAGCCCTAGATCGTCCGACGGAATACAGTATGTTTTCTTTTCTACCTTCAGGACATTAGTTTTATTTGGTTATTTGAGAGACAGAAAGACAAACAGGTTAACAGATGAGTTTCCATCTGATAGCTTGCTCCCTAAAGTCCCCAGTGGCTCCCAGTTAGAACAAAGCCAAAACTGGGAACAGAGCACAGCACTCAATCCAGCTCTCCCATGTGGGTAACAGGAAGCCAGCCCTTCGAGTCACCACCACTGCTTCTTTATAAAGTGGGAACTACCTCTGGTAAGCTATCCTGCACACAGTCCTCTGGAGGGGCTCTAGAACAGGGTGATGATGCTCGCAGAATTGGAAGGGATACAGAAGGATATATCATTAAAGACATCTGACATTTGAATTGTTTAGTCTCTCACGCTAACCCTTCAAAAATGAAAAGACATCTACCATCCATCTGAATCCAGCCAACATACAGACTGGTGGTCGGCAAACATGTTCTCACCACGGCTGAGCAGCAGCTTAGCAAGTTTCCACAACGATCAAAGGCAAGCCACATATGCTGCTACATGACTTGCCTTTCCTTAGCTCCATCCCCAGCATAAACACACAGCTTCCCAGCCTGGTGTGGGAGCCTAGTGGCTAAAAACCTCACCTCGCACTCATTGGGATTTCACATAGGCACCATTTCACGTCCCAGCTGCTCCACTTCCCTTCCACCTTCCTGCTTGTGGCCTGGGAAAGCAGTCAAGGACAGCCCAAAGGCATTGGGACCCTGCACCCACGTGGGAGACCTGGAAGAAACTCCTGGCTCCTGGCTTCAGATCAGCTTAGTTCTGGCTACTGCACCCACTTAGGGAGTGAACCAACAGATGGAAGATCTTCCTCTCTGCCTCTCCTTCTCTCTGTAAATCAGGCTTTCCAATAAAAATAAATAAATCTTTAAAGAAAGCATAGCTTCCTATGCTATTGTTACTGCGTACCACGCAACACCATATAAAAATTCCCAGTGGTTCTCCACGTTTCTCACTACAGCACAAAAGGGAATGTTTAAAGACACTACATCTTCTACTCATTAATTTGTCAGAAACACACAATTTATTTATAATTCCTTGGCTGCCCGAAGCAATGTCATTTTCTTACTGTAAAAAAATGTGCTTATGACACTCATCAAAGATCATGCCATTTCCTTTGATCTGAGCAGCTGAGGCTCAAATTTAAACATGTGTTTGCAACAGTTTAGAAAAGTAGCTAGCCAGATATCTCTGCTTTGAAGAATTTTATTCCCTCCTCCCTTAGCTTATTAAATAGTGGCTAATCAAAACACAGACCCAGAGAAACCACGCAAACATTTTCAGCTTCATATTCAATGGCATTCAAATGTAGGCTATTAAAAAAGCATTCCATCAGATCTACATTTTACAAATTTGTCTAGCTTAATATTTTTTTATTATATTTTATTTATTTTCCCCTCTATTTTATTTTTAATTTTATGGTGCAATTCCATAGGCGCTGGGATTTCCCCTTCCTCAAATTCCCTCCCCCAAACTGATTTCCCCATAGTATTACAATAGCATAGTCCTTCATAAGCAGTCGTAAGTCCATCATTCTGCTATTTAAGTGTGTCCTGACACTGCTGGTACAATGTCCAGCATCCTATTGTCAAGATAGATCCAACAGTCTCATCAGGAGTCCATCTTTGATTTGGAAGCAGCAATACATACTGCACCGTACTTCACATCTGGATAGGACAATCTCTACAACACAGTGACTCTACATGAGAAGCCACAAAACAAAATCAACAACAGGAATAAAGTTAAAAAAAATTACAGCACCTTGGAGCTAAGTAACCTAGTAAGTAATGCTAATGCTAAGTAATGCTAATGAATAACCAATGTGGCAGAAAATGATGCTACTGTGTGATCTATGAGCCAATGAAAAACTTAATAAGAGAAAAGAAACTATTTTGAAGAAATGAAAATAAAAACAAAAATACATGGGTTGCAGCAAAACCAGTATTGAAAGGGTTATTGATCTTATAGTTTGCATTGAGGTTGCCTCATATCAGAGAAAACACACATTTGTCATTTGGGGATTGACTTATTTCAGTGAACATAATGGTCTCTAATTGGGACCAAAATTTGGTTGCAAATGGTCTAATTTCATTCTTTGTAATAGCTGAGTAAAGTTCCATGGAGTATATGTACCACAGCTTTTCTAACCACTTCTCTATTTTTTTTAAGATTTATTATTTTTATTAGAAAGCCAGATTTACAGAGAAAAAGAGAGACAAAGAGAAAGTCTTCCTTCTGTTGGTTCACTTGCCAAGCAGCCGCAATGGCCAGAGCTGAGCTGATCCAAAACCAGGAGCTGATCCAAAACCAGGAGCCAGGAGCTTCTTCCAGGTCTCCCACATGAGAACAGGGTCCCAAGGCCCTGGGCCGTCCTCTACTGCTTTCCCAGGCCACAAGCAGGGAGCTGGACGGAAAGTGGAGCAGCTGGGACGTGAAGTGGTGCCCCCGATGGGATCCTAGAGCGCTTAAGGTGAGGTTTTTAGCCACTAGGTTTTCGTGCCAGGCCCCGTCTACCTTAATTTTTACAAAAATGTTTGAGGGGCAAAGAGTAATCCTGCATGTAGCAGAATTATCTGAAGAAAGCAAATAGCATGCAGAAGTTTTTACAGTAGAAACAGACCTCGTTTTTCTATTCAAAGGATTAGAAGAGAAGAAGCAAAACTAAATTTAAAATCATGCCAAATATCATGAAATACAATTCTGTAAAAAGAATCTGCCATCCAAAAATGCTAAAATAGCTGCTTTGGAGACACATGAAAATCCCATTAAACAAACCAAAAAAGTTATACTTTACACATCTGGCCACCAATCCCAGTTCTTGGAAGAGTGATTCTCAACAACAAAGACAGCCTTGATTTTGTGTTTATGACTTAACCCTTCTGTGATCAGAAGGAAAAATTAGTTCATTATGGAAGGTATACGCAGGGCTAGGTGTGTGAAAAAGAGCAATAAGGGACAACTTAATTAATAAACTGACAACAGCCGGTGATAAGCAGTGCTAAATCAACGAAGACAGGCTCCCCCAGCACTCTGAGTGCAGGTAGCAGCAAGCTCCGTTTAAAGCACAGAGATCCCGCACCCTGGTGGCTGAAACACACAACAGCTTTTGCCTTTAACAGATACATACTTACATTTTCTGTGGTTCCAGTAATCACGTGCAGTCCATCGTAGGTCGACTTTATGTACATGCCCTATAGAGTGAGCCACAAATAAGTCAACTTGTATTTCAACAGGTATTTCAACAGCTTGAGAGAGAACTGCTGGGGAGACTGGAACTTGTAAAATAGTAAAGACATCCCTGCAAATCACCAGGCATTCCAAAGCTCCTGAAACATGGTGCAATAAGATGCAAAGGGCAGTGAAGGACAACTAAACAGAGATGCCAGTGACAGGAATCCAACAGGATATCTCCTTGATTCTAACATCTATGTAGATGGCATACAGAATTCTGCCACAATTCTGGCGAAATGAGCCAGGCATTTCAAACAAAGGCTGTTCTTTCTCGGCCATCTCTTTGTCCAGGGACATAATCCATCCAGTTAAATTTGGCATCAGTAGCCATTGGAGGATGATGTACTGAAGTCATTAATAAGCCACGCTGCTCACGTGACTCCATCCCATTGCGGAGGAGTAACAGACACCAACCGATCCAGGGAGGTGAACAGCAGGCCTGGCAGGCAAGCCCAGAGAATGTGGTATCCTTGAGGAAACACTTGTGCAAGCAAACAGACCACAAACAAACCCCCTTTACTAAACTGTTACAAGACAGAGTGCAAAGTACACAAAGCTGATGTTGCTATCTTAGCAATGAGAATCCTCCTCAGAAAGCCCACTGGCCCTGAACCTGCCCTGCCCAGCCGCCTACACCACTCTCTATTGAGGATCTTATCAACTAGCTACACTGGCCCTCAAGGCTTTCCACCTGACCCACTATCAGCTTCCGGGGCCCCCTGCTCCCCAGCCCATGGCTTGTGTACTATCTGAAACAGCAAGTAGATTTCTGTCCACTCGGGGCCTAGACCTATTTCCACACTGGACTGTAGGCTCACTTCCAGGAAGTCTCTCTGGGTACACTGCTACAGTCCACCACTGACTGTCAAGTCAAGCACCAGTGTGCACACTTGTAGTCACACAAAACATGGGCGAATGAACACAGAGCTGATTCTTGCTTACCAACGTAAGAGCAGAGGCTGCCTGCGCGCCTCCTCACAGCCACCCAACACTACAGCCAGCATTTTCTTTCCAATTTGTTCAGAGGTTCCCCCAAACTAACCAGACTTCCACAGTAGATGTTGCAAACCCAGAGACCATCGCTCCTTTGTGTAAATGTTTATTTCCTCGCATAACTGAGTCCCAAATAGAGCTGTTAAATCAAGGTCTTCAAGACATGAGCACACGGCTTTTAAACTGTATTAAGTTTCATGCTTTGAGAATAGTACAGTTCAAGGCAGCAAATTTTAAAGTCCATAATGGAAAATCTCACTTTAACCTTGTCATCTCAGAATTACAATGACAGTAAGAAAGAATTTTCTTTAGTAAATGATGGTGCCCACTTATTTAAAAATAAAACCAGTATTATTAGACTTCTTACCAGGCCCTCCCCAGGCTTAATGTTTGGTAAGTGAACTTCCTCCAGGCACGCACACTGGCTCATAAGAGGATCCCTGGTATAACGGATTGTTTTGTCACAGATGCCATTTAAAACCTTGACCTAGAAATGGAGAGGCAAATAGTAAGACAAGTTCAATCATTAACAAGTTTTATCTCAAGCAGCTTTTTAAAGAAATGCACTTCACCTCTAAGCTTCTGCTCTGATTGGCAATGATTCTTGAGAATTCTGCCCCATGAACACATGGTATTTGAACTCTGTTTGCAATCATGGGAACGTGCCGCTATGTCAGCTTTGTTTAAAAAGGGTAGCCTTTATACTAACCCCTCGATGACCAGGAAGAGAATGGGCCGGAAAGAAATCCACTTCACGCCCAACCCATACGGGAGAAGTATCCACCACCAGACCCTCGTGTGACTGACTGGCGATGACTCATGTTGTCTGAGCACCAAATAACAAGACAAAAAAAAAAAAAATAAAAGACTTTTGCCCTCCACCATTTTTTAATAGATTTTGTTTTGTAGAACAGTTTTAGTTTTAAGGCAAAAAAAAAAAAAAAAAGGAACAAAAAGTTCATTGACTACCCAGTTCCCCTGCAATTAACATCATGCATTAGTAGGATACATTTGTTACAACTGATCAACTATTATTAATTCTATTGCTAGAATTATTATTAAGTGAAGTTTACCATTAATATTAAGCTTTGCCCTTCGTGGTGGGCACTATAGTTCTGACAACAGCCCAATGCCACACGTGCATCGTAACAGTATCCTACAGAATTGAACTCTACGTAACCTCTGATCTGACCTAGTTACCACCTCCGTCTTGGACCACGGCCCTCAGCAGGCATTGATACTCTCCCGGGCTCCATGGTTTCCCCACACTGTCAAACGTTTGGAATTACACAGCATATCACCTTTCCGGTGTGACTAACAGCATGCGTTTAAGTGTTGTCCACATCTTTTCACAGCCTGATAACTTACTCTTTTGTACTATGGTATGAATGTGCCACAGTTGGTTTCTCCGCTCATCTATGGAGAGACAGAGGGTTGCTTCCAGTTTACGGTAACTATAAAGCCACAAATTTCTGTGCGGATTTTTTGAGGACCTAATTTCTCAACCTTTTTGGACAAATACCTCAGAGTGCCACTACCAGATGGAATAGTGAGAAAGCCTGTACAATCTTGCATTTCCTTTATAAGAGATCCAAGTTTCAATGGTCTGTACTTCCGTGAGCATTTGGTGTTGCCAGTACCTTGGATTCCAGCCACTCTACTAAGTGTGTAGTTGTACTATCTCCTTTGTTGTCTTAATTTGCAACTTCCTAATTGCAAATGCTGCTGAGCATCTTTTCCTGCACTTACTTGGCAGCTGCACATCTGCTGAGGGGTAGTGTTGGTTCAGACCTTTTGTTCACTTGTTAATTGGGTTGTTTGTATTCTTAACTACTGAGTTTGTATATTTTGAACACAAATCCTTTACCTGACAGGCGTTTTGAAAATATTTTCTCCTGGTCTGTGGCTTGCCTTTACATTCTACTAACAGCACAGTTCATCCAGTAGAGTTTTTAATTTTGATGAAGTTTGCATAATCACAAATCACGGCTTAAGGTTTTCAATCAAAGCCTCAACATTAAAACCAACGTCACCTGGATTTTCTCCCTGTTACTTCCTACAAGCTTTGTCGTTTGAGTTTTACACTGCAAGTTTATTATCTTCCTAGTGACTGCTCACTCCCACCAAATGCCACACTGACAGGGTAAAACTCCCGCAGACAACATGGGGATTCCTATTAAATGGTGTCCGACTCCTTCAATCAGGGGCGTGTAACCTTCCCAAATTAAACAGCCAAAGGAATCAGCAGATTCTCAGGAGTGATTTTTCTCTCAAACGGAGAGAATCTACGAAGTGACACTTGTTACAGTCCCCAAATCTGTTTAGTGCTCCTATTTATGGACAATATATTTATAGCAATTTCATTGCTAAACTCCTCAACATCAGGAGGCGGAAGGCCTTATCAAAGGAGCACAGACTGGCTTGTGTCGGAAGCAGGAAATGGTCACGAATGGCAGCCAAGGGCCCTTTCGGCAGCCAGGGGACATACACCTCCACTTACAGCTTTTGCCAAGATGTTTTCTTTCTTAGCCAACTGGACCTAAAGCAAAATGCGTACACCCCTTTTACCTACATTATCTGGCTGGCAAGCAACTTAGGCACAATTGTACCTTGACAAAATGTTTAGCAGGGGGAGAAAAAAAGCAAACCCAGTCCCCAACACCATTCATTGAAGCAAGAGTTTTCATATTGGTCCATAACTCTCCCTCTTCCTTTTCTACCTAAACTCAATAGCCTGACATCCCCTGAAGGCAACATTTCAAGGTCTATTCCAAAGGAAACAGCCACTCTACATTTACTTTAGTTAATGTGATTCTCGTTAAGCTTCAAGACGAACTTGACAATAACTTCCAGAAGAAATGCTTACCACATTTAAAACTTTATCCTCCATTTCTGCTACAAGGCAATCCTAAAGAAGGGGAAGAAGAAAAGCACAACTAAGTGTAAAAGCTAAAAGCTATGACAATGATGGCTTGACGTCTAGATGCTTCTTGGGACTCACAAGGCCCGTAACTCGTACCCCACCCCAATCCCTGAATCTAGGCAGCAGGGAGAGAGCAAGGCGAGGATGGGTGATGCCTGTCTTGTCCTAAGACCCTGCTCACTCCCCTGATGCAACGAGCTCACCAACCAATGAATCCATTTGACCAATTACTTCATTTGAAAGCCTATAAACCAAGAATAAAGTCCGCCCACGCTGCACAAGGTCTCGAGCATAACTGGTTCAACTCTGAATCTGAAAACCCTGACCATGGTCCCCAAAGTGACCTTAGGCTCAGCCAGCAATGGTCAGCTCTGGGCCTGCCTATGAGAACAGCTTTCAAATAAGGGTTTGAGTAAACTCAGCCACAGAAGTTTATTTTAAACACCGCTGAGATTAAATCAGATATTTTAGTCCCGGATAGATGAAAAGGCTTAACAAAACATTCATTAACACACTGCCAGAAAGTGGTCTTGAGGTATGCTATTGATGACATTTAAAAAAAGAGCTGGAATGCGAGGCATTATTTACTCAGCTTAAGAACAAAAGACTTGGAACACTGTATGAGCAGGGCTAGTTGATTACAGGACTCACCATTGTCCAGGGAAAAGCCACCAAGGTGAAAATGCCAATGCGAAACTTTCACAGTTAACCTTCCAGAACTATCTATAGCAAAAGATTTCAACAGACCTAACAGGGTATATGATGAACAACAGCTAGACGAACTGGATTCTCTGCTGCTTACCTAGCGCCATTCAGGATAATCCCTAGTTGGGACAACCCTAAACACAACCCCAAACTGGGCCAAGCTTCAGGAAAATGCTGATACTTCATGCACGTGAAAAACATTAATCAATTTAGTTCGAAGTGCCAGGCAAAGATTTTCTTTTAAATCAAACTGTCATCGTACAGCTATTATTGGCATGGGGATGGCGACTGATTTCTACCACATGTGATTTAATAATCACACTTTCACTGTCTTCTTTGAAATAGTTTTAATTTTCTCAATCCAGTAAAAATATGCCCAACTGTAATAGCTGCTCTACTGCTTCCCAAAACGATACTGACTTCCAGGAAAAGAAGACACTATAAAAAAAGAAATTCAGAAATGTAATTTTACATGTGTGAATGCAACAGAAATCCAAGTTATAGGAGCAACTTCTGCAAAGTATGAATAATTACATCTCTAAGATGCTTTTCTGCCTTCCACTTGTACATGACAATGAACTATCGACTGCTACGATGGCTCGTCCCTTGCTAATACTATCCACTAGTTACTAATAATTAGTGGCTTTAGAGACACCCATTGATGCAGCCTTGTGCTAGAAACATCACTGAACATCTCTGTGATACTTCCTCACAAAGCCCGAAACAACTTCAGCGCTTTTCCTTGAGGAGGCAGTGGCAGAAGTGCCCCTCAGAGCACCAGGGCCCAAGAGTGAGTCACGTTCCAGGTGTGGCCACAGGGGTCCTAAAATCTGCTCTTCTTTGATGGGTACAAGAAGCCACCATGAAGACGGTTTTCTGCTACGGGATTCAGCTCTCCCGCCTCCCTCACCGTTCAAGTCCAAGTGTGAAAGGGCTTGTTTCTTACCTTCCCCACCAACCGCGAATGTGGGGAAAGTTCCCACACCCATTTCCACTAAGAGGAAGCAGCTGCGGGCGTGACTTCACACTGCTTGGCATGAAGAGAACAGAAAGAGGTGCTGGAACCACGTGAGCCCTCATGAGTCAGACAGGACAGAAGGCTCTGCTGTTCGAGTCCTCAGTCACCTGGACCAGCAGGAACAGCCTGGCCTCATGGGCAGAGACCTAGCCTGGGACCTTGCACCTGACCCCTGCATCTCAATCTCCTTCCTGCGCCTCCGAGAATGATGGGTACTCGGGAACAGTCATTTCCTCATGTTTCCATCTCTCCATTCAGCTCTCTGGGGGGCTCAAACACGACGGATCCCCCTATTTCTTCCCACACTGCAACTCAGTGCCTGCTGCTGCCATCTCTGCATGGCTACTCCAATTTTTCACAACAGAACAGATTAAATACATCATTCACGTTCCCTTCCCTCCTTGATTTCCTTCATCAGAAATGAGCCTGAAAACCAGACGGGAAGGTGGCTCCCTATGCTTGGTGTAGGACTGCCCGGCTCATGCATTCTCGCAGGAGTGCAGTTTCCAAATGTGTGCTGGGGGCTGGGGAAGCAGCCCTCTTTCTCCTTCTGATTTATACATTACAACAGAAAGCAGGAACGCAGAGATGCAGAGAATTTGGCAAGAACGGAGGAAATGTGGCAACATGCAGGAGAGAGGAGCAAAGGAAATGAGCAAAGCCTCCTCACAGGCAGAGACACAAAGACTAAAGGCTGGAGAAAGACGCCAGGCTTCTGCACTGGGAAGAAAATCATCAACAGCCTTCACTCACCACTTCCCACAGGTCCCCATTATAAGGAACGAGGGACAAAAGAGAGGTCTCTTCCCCAAGAGACAACGAACCTTCCCAAGAGGCCGGAAGGCAGGGGGAAAGGCCCAGGCACCCTGAGCTCTTCACCTGAAGTACAGGCCATGACATTCCCATGTACACACATATATTGTCAACCTTACTCCTTAAACCGCTACCACTGGGGGCAGCATTCTAGTGCAATGAGCTAAACTGTCACTGAAATACCACTATTTCATCTCTGCCAGTTCAAGTTCCAGCTGCTCGACTTTCAATCTGGCTCCCTGGTAATGCTCCTGGGAAGGCAAAGGGCCCCGATGGAGTTCAAGAGCCCTGGTTTTAGCCTGGGAAGTCAGTGAAGATGGCCCATGTATCTGAACCCCCACACACATCTTGCAGACCTGGATGAAGCTCTTAGCTTTACCCTGGTCCAGGCCTTTGGCCACTGTGGCCACTTGGGGAGTCAACCAGCAGATGGAAATATCAATCTCTCTATCTCTCTTTCTCCAAATAAACAAAGAAAATAAAAAAGAGAGACTTCTGGCATCAGCTTAGCCCCGTCCTGGCTGTCAAGGCCACGTTAGGATCAACCAGGAGACTGAAGGGATCTGTCTGTCGAAATACCCATCAATCAATCTATCTTTCTATCTCTTTGCCTCTCTGCCTATCAAATAAATAAGCCTTTAAAAAACAAACTCTACCTTGGACATCCAAAAAGTAAGAGTAACATATTTGGTTCTCCTCTCCAATATATTAATTTTGGTTTCAGAAAACTGGACAAGATTTTTAAATTTCCTACCCTAGTCTAATACTTCTTTAAATAGACATTAATACAATCTATGTCTTACTTCCCAAGCAGCACTAACCAGACCCAACCCTGCCTAGCTCACAACAATCTTCTGAGGAAGGAATTATTTTAGCATACATTACCCATCTATATCCTATTTGCATGCATAAATATGGCTATATGTGAGATCTCTCTAAGTAAAGAACATTTATTCTCCTTTTTCCAGGATGAAGGGTTCAGTTCCTACAGTCCTCCTACCTTTTACTGTACTATGGTAATATTAATTTTCTTCCCAATTTTTGTTTTCTATAGCAATGTGTAGGCATAGATACATTACAAATACAGACTCATACATAGATCTATTTTAATTGCTTTTGGTGAGCTTGTCTTGATCCGCATCTTCCTTCTTACAGAACAGCAAGTTTAGAAGCCATTCTGGAAACTCTGTATTGGTGTCTTCCATTTACAGATAAGCCATTTGCAGCCATAAATCTATGGGACCCATCCCAATGCCAGTTCCCAGTACAGGTGGGACTGGAACCTATGGCTGTCTCTTTGAGAGAACACACTCTTGCCCCCTAAACTCCTCCCATGTGCACCACAAACAAACAAAATTCATACACACCATTTCCGTTTCTTGTGTCTCCTGAGTGTGGGCTAAACTTCTCCCCATAATGAGAAGTTCTCATCAACTTGTTCATCACAAGCAGGTTCTCAGTCATTTCAGTGCACATTTTAAAATCATCATTCGCCCTGGGCCAGGCACTGTCAGGCCCCTGGCAGGCTGTGTGTCCCATCAGCTCCTAATAATCAACACAACGAGGACCATGGGAGAGGCACCCCCAGACGCCGTGCAACAAGCAGACAGTGACAATGGGGGACTTGTTCAGGTGCCACGGTCTCACTGACACCACGCTCACAGGCTCAACTGCGCCTCAGCCAGCTCCTTCTCCAGGCAGGGATGCCGTTCCCAGTCATTCCACGTCCCTCCCCCCTCAGGACTTCTATAATTTACACACTCGTGTGTGTGTGTGTGTGTGTGTGTGTGTGTGTGTGTGTGTGCTCGCCATCTCCCTAGATGAACGCCATCTCTATCTCTTTCAAACAAATAAATCTTTTCAAAAGTCTACTATTTGCTCTGTACAATGTGCTTAACTCATACTTTCACTGAATTGACTCCAAGTAAACTTGGTTAAAAATCAAAATAGGCTATTACAGGTGGAGGGAAGATAACAAATATTCTTGGCAGGTGTCAGGATGTTGTCTTCCACCCCAAGTGCCAAGCCTCCTCCCTCCACAGCCTGACATACCACAGTGGGTACCAAGCTCCTTGACAACATTATCTTACACATCACTCACAGGCGCTCCTCCCTAAGGTCGTGACCTTGAACATGCACCTTGAGTCCTGCCAGCGACTGGCCCTCCAGTACCACAGCACCTGCACTCTCCGTGGTGCAGAGACGAACAGCACCAAGCCTTCCAGTGCTGCGTGTCTGCTACTGCACAGTTCAGGCTGCAGGAATGCATGCTCTGCCTTCTCATGTCATCTCAGCGGCGGAAACAAACACAGAATCCCCGGATCTTAGAACCAAGTGAGACATGAAAAAAATGAAGCAGCAGATACAGAAAAGTGCTGAGAAAAAAAGCTACTCCAGAATTGCTATTTCAAAAAGCTGAGTGCTCGAACATGTTAGAGGACGTACAAGCCCATGAGTGTGAGCATTGTCAAACAAGACAGCCATCTTTGGTTCAAAGGTCACAGGTCGGTTTTCAGGGAAACCAGTTACGGGAGGCATCCAACTGAAAGGGTTCCTTCACCTCTCCCCAGCTGCGACAGACACAAGGCAGGCTACCTACACGGAAGCCCTCTGAAGGGGAGACAGGAAACGGAAACAAAGAAACAGAAGGGCCAGCCCAGGGATGGGGTCCACTGACCTTCTGGACTGTAGTGGTCAGGTCCAGGCAAAGCTGGATGATTCTGTTCTTTGTGACTGAGAAGTCGGTGATGCCTGTAAACGGAGCCCTAGGGAAGAAGGAAAAGTGCCTTTAAAGAAAGACCTGCATGGCGGGAATACCCCAGAATCCTCTTCTGTGGTTAGCCAGCACATGTACCCAAGCAGTGACATCACCCGTGAAACACGAGTGTGCATAAAGGCAGGAAAAAGCTCCAAAAAACAAATTTTAAAAAGGGTGGGAGGGGAAGCCACAGTATATAATGAACAAGAATGCATTCTACACTCAAAATAGAAGGTTCTTGAATTCACTTGCCATAAGGACATAAAGGTGAGGTATATGCTAGAGACAAAGTTGATCATCCCGCGGCAGATACCCACATCACCACTCTGAGCCTCCTGGATGTATACAGATACTATGTGTTCATCAAAACATAAAATACAAAGCCACGAGCCCGAGCCGTGACAATTAACATCGCATCTAAAGCCAACAGCCTCCACTCCCCCTAGAAGATCGCTGATACTAACCCCAGCAGAACACGATTCGATTCGCAGCGGAAGCTCCACTCTGCGAGGACTCCACTCCTGCCATCCCCTTCAAGTCGCTCAAGGAATCCTGAAACCTCCCACCGACTCTACTGAGTTCCCGCGAAAGGAACACACCAGGCAGGACGGGGTGCTTCCCCGAGACACAAGAGCAGGCTTCCATGCGCCACGGCCCTCCGGCCCTGCCACTCACCGGTCCAGCCAAGCCAGCAGGGCCTTCGCAGCCCCGATGAGCTCCACCACCGAGGTCAGGAACTCATTGGGAGGTTTGCGGGATGTGTTCCCGTCGTAGGCTGGGCTTTTCCTCCGGCTACTGACGCAGTTCTGCAGGTTGTGGGAACACGCTCGCAGCTTCAGAACCAAGTTCTTCATGTTATCGGTTTCAAGGCCATAATTCTGCAGAAAAGGGAACAGAAGTCAGGTGGAAAATTAGAGAATCGTCAACAGCCAAACCCACGAAATAACGTCCAGGATCCCTACAGTCTATCCCCGCCCCGCTCAGACACCCCCTGCTGCCTCTTCCTTCAGCATTCCTGCTCCTGCGGCAGCCTCTTCTCTCCACAAATCCCAACAAAGCAGCTCATTCTTATCACTCAGGTCGTGGCCCGAACGCTCCCTCCACTGCAAAGCTCCACGGCCTGACTGTCCGGACCAGGCTTCCTCAGGCAGACCCCTAACTGATGATTCTCCACAGTGAGAAGGGACTCCTGTGCTACGCAGGATGTGAGCAGCACTCCTGGCCTCTTAGACGTCACTGGCTTTCCGCTCCCCAGCTGTGACAACCAAAAATGTCTCCGCTATTGCCACCAGTCCTCGCAGGGGCAGAAGTGTGTCTGTCCCCTCAGCATGGCACTCACTGCTGCCCCCTGTGGATCCCCATGTTTACTGCCTCCTTGCTCCCCAGGGTGCAAGGGCCATCTGCAGAGCAACAGGTGACACCACCGTCCATGGCTGACCAGCATCCAGGTAAGACGCACAAGAAACAGCAGTGCTGATGCGATGTTGGCACACCTGGAAAGTGACTGCCCTCTCCTGAGTGGGCTCCTAACACGTGTGCCGTCTAGATGGCATTCAACACACTTGGATACTTTCCAAACACAGAACCACCAGTCCTGAGGTGGGTGCTGCAGTGCCATGTGCTCAAGTCTGTATCACGGTGCCTGGCATGCAGTCCCGTCAACACTTCCTCCACCTTGCTGCTCATGTGCATCTTAGCAGGCAGCAGACCAAAGCCCAAATACTTGGGGAAACTTGATGGAGTTCCAGATCCCAGATTTTGCCCAGCCAGTCTTTTGTGGGTATTTAAGGAATGAAGCAACATACAGAAAAAAATCTCTCTCTCCCATTCTCTTTGTTATTTTGCCAAATAAATAAAGATCAATTCTCAGGAAACAACACTTAACTCTGAGATGACTTTGTAGATATATTTTTTTAAAGATTTATTTTTTATTGGAAAGGCAGATATACAGAGAGGAAGATCCTCCGTCTGATGGTTCACTCCCCAAGTGGCCACAACGGCCGGAGCTGAGCCAATCTGAAGCCAGGAGCCTCCACCGGGTCTCCCACGCGGGTGCAGGGTCCCAAAATCCTGGGCTGTCCTTGACTGCTTTCCCCGGCCACAGGCAGGAAGCTGGATAGAAAGCGGGGCCGCCAGGATTAGAACCAGCGCCCATATGGAATCCCAGCTTGTTCTAGGCGAGGACCTTAACCACTACACTATCGTGCTGGGCCCTGCAAGTATGGTTTGAATATTTATATTCAACTGTACATAGCCTAAGTTGATGCTTCATCATTTTAGCAAGAGAAATAAAATAAAATAAAGCTACTTCTAGGGGTACAGTACACTGTCTCAATAGCATTCTAAAGCAAGAACATAGTCTCACCTAAAAACTGGGGGGGAAATGTAATTGCTACTTACTGTATGCCAGGAAGTAGGCCAAACATTTGACATGCACGATCTCCTACCAGACCTTAAATGGCAAGGTTACTACCTCGCTGTTACACATGAGGACCCTGAGGCACAGAACCAGTGAATAAATTCTCCAGGGTCACACAGCCAGGCAGCAATAGGGATGGGATGTCGATAAAAGCACTGGAGCTTTGGCTCCAGAGGCCGTGTTCTCGCCACACACACACCTTGCCCAGGAAAAGCTCAAAGAATAAGACAGTGATGGTGATCAGGCAAGAATCAGAAAAGCAGCTGGTGATCCTTGAGCTAGCACAAACGGACAAGCTGCTAAACCCCACAACCGCTCTCCTGACCTGCCACATTCTCTTTCAACAGCTGGCTCCTTCTAGTTGGCTCCAGTCATCTGCGGTCCCAGCACCAAAGAGGGACAAGCCACGTTCCAAAACCAAGATCTCTAAAGCATAAAGACACCTGGAGGTTTTGCAAGAACTTGCTTTTTGGAAAATGAACTCTAGTAAATCAGTAACAATGAAAGGCTTTGACTTTGATGAAAACCATTCTAACTTTAAATAGACTTTACTCAAATTTTATATTCATGCCACTTCCTAATAAAACGAAAAATAACCTTAGAAAATTTAGGCAGGCCAGGAACCAGTGTTGGGGCATGGTGAGCTAAGCTGTCGCCTGCAATGCTGGCTTCCCATATCAGAGCGCTGGTTCAACTCCTGGGTGTGCTCCTCCACCTTCAGCTCCCTGCTTAGTGTGCCTAAAAAGGCGTTGGAAGATGACCCAACGTGTCAACGTGTGGCCCCCTGACACGCACACGGGAAATACAGACAGAACTCCAGGCTCCTGGTGTTGGCCCAGCCCTGGCAACTGCGACTATCTGTGGAGGGAACCAGCAGATGGAATAGCTCTCTCTTTCTCTATCACTTCTCTTTCAAATAAATAAGTATTTCTGGAAGAAAACATAGCTAGAAAATCCCATATGAGTTAAGCACAAATTAACTGAATTTTGTCTTGTATAACTTTTTTAAAACTGCATATTGTAAAACATGACTCGTGGTGCATCTAAACCTTGAGATCTCCATTCCTTTTGTTTCCTTGCTGTCATTCCTGCCGACTAAAATGCGACATTGTCCTTCAACAGCAAATGCAAGGATGAAAGAGGAGCTGTCATCACAGGCTTGTTCAACCCAGAGACCCACGATGGACTGGGTGACAGCCTGCACGACACAGCTTGCTCGGAAGGACTCAGGGCTGTGACTCAACTGAAGTGTTCCTTCCTGCAGAGACCTGAACCTCTGAGAGCGTTTCCCCAGGAGCAGGAACGGCAACCTGCCCGGTCACCGTGAGTTACTCAGAACTTGTTTGTTGCACACACACGTCCACATCTAAGTCAACACGCACTACACGTGACTTTATTGCTGGGAGAAACTTAAAACCTCCCTCCTCTGCACATCCACCACTTCGATACAAAACCGAAGAGGGTGGGCAGTTTCTGATAACCGGCTCTCCTCACGCTCCATTCACTTGGCGCTCACTCATTTTTATTTTCCCAAAACAGATACGGTCGGGAGAAAGAGAGTACGATCTTTCAGAAAAAGAACAGGGAAACGCCTCCTCCCTGCCCCCAGTCCACAGCAAGGAGAAAACAAAGCCCCAAAGACTCACAAGTGTGGAAATGCAATCAGGAAAGAATTATTGACTTCAGCGTCCCGCAGCGAAACCCAGAAAACAAGGAATTTCTCAGCCCAGACGTGAGAACTTGGACCAGTCTTTCTCCTAAATCTTGTCTCCTTCAGTAAGTGTTCTAAGTAACATTTCAAGAAGACGCTGGCAATGCGACAAGTGATGCGAGTCACCCAGGGGCCATCGATCATCTCATGGCTGCTTAGAGAAATCCCACGCCAGCAAGGAGGAAGGGAACGAGGCCAGCCATGTTCCTTTCGGGGGCTTTCACTGCTGTACGCGACAGAGCTGTGGACAAGCTGTCCCTTCGTCTCTGTCCCTGCCAGCTCTGTGGCGACCTCGTGTGCAATGAAGGGATGCCACAAACACAAATCAAAGCCGTCCTACTGACTTGGGTTAACAATGGATAACAAGAATAATGCTTCAGAGCGTTCTTACAGGCATTTGGTAAGTTACTAAGCATGATCAACTCAGGGCACAATCCCACTGGTCATGAGTCAAGAGTCATTTATCATTTCAGGGGAATACCATTGTACACAAGCATTTGGGACAAGTGTGCACTGCAGGGCAATTAGGCATCATCGCTTCACACACTCATTCCAATTTTGTTCACTTCTCAGCCTACTTCAAGCATGAAAACATAGCTGTCCCCGTCTGGGTCGGCAGGAAACCAGGGCCCCGCTGACCTGGCAAAGAACGCAGCTGGCTGCTCCTCCACCCACCCTCTCAGTCAGAGCTGCCTTGCAGAACTTTGTGCAGAGATGAAAATGGGTTTTGTCTACGCTGGCCAATATGGTGGCCACTAACCACGTGCAGCTACTGAGCTCTTGAAATGCAGCCAACACAACTGGAAGAACTGAATTTCATCTCATTCTAGTTCGTTTTCATTTATACTCACCCGTGGCTAACAGTTATCCCACTGCAAAGCGTGGCAGGACCCTGCAGCGCAGTGACCCTGCCCAGGACATGAGAACAAGAGCGAAGGAGAGGGAAGGAGACGTGGAAAAGCAAGAAGAAAGAAAATTTGCGTTCAGATTCTGAATTCAATCTTGGCTCCTGGCCCTGGCCTCCTCTGACAATACAGGTCACTCTACTAAGCCATTCCTGCTGGCCAAGACCAATCACTGGTCACACGTGGTGGCTTCCCTCCTAACCACAACCGCTGACTACCACTGCGTGTCAGCGTGGGCTTCTAGTTTAGGTCCCTACATTGTCTTAGCCAAAAGGCTGAGAAACCATCTATTTTAGGTCTCTGTCCAGCCTATTTGCCCTTCTCTTTGCTCTTAAATGTTCCAGTGGCTTTTTTTTTCTACCTCCTTCTTGTTTTCTAGTTCTGTTCATTTCCTATCATTAAGTCAGCACCCATTAAACTGACTTTACGTAAAAACCTCTATTATAACACTAAGGTCGACTGTCATTACACATTAACTTCCAGAGAGATGAATTGCTCAAAACAGAAAAGTTTCCAACATTTAGATATCAAAAAAAAAAAAAAAAAAAAAAAAAACAACTACGCTGGAGGTGAACTGTACATACATTACAATGAGGATTAAAAGGAGATTATAGCAACACGAAGGTATATTTTCACAGAACCCCACTACAAGTTTTCTCCAGCCAGACAGGGCACATTCATTTCCAAGCCCTTTGGGGCACTGCAAGGCACAGGGTTAATCCAGAATGGGTCTGAAGTCAAAGTGTGGTCTACAGAGGCAAGTGCAAGGGAGTTATGGGGGATAAAACACAGCCTGGGGCTCTGGCCACTGTCCAGCTTCACTTTCACCTAGTATTTTCAGGGACAGGGAAGAAAACCAGGCAGAGAAAGCCCCGAGGCAGCTCCACTGGCTCCTGTCCCAGAGTGGACAATACGGGCCTCCTCGCCCCTCAAGCTTCAGACTACAGAGCAATTTATCTGTCCTCCAAGTATTACCACAAAGTTAAAGAGGACAGCTCGGATTGGCTGAACGTGAAGCAGGAAAAAACAGAAAGCCATGTTCCTAAACATTATCCCGACAGTAAATTCCACATGTTTGTCTGAAAAACAGACGGTTTTAATAACAAACAGGATGCCTAGACATCTTCCAGGGAGACAAAACATTGACAGTACGTAGCCGGCCACACTGGAGTGAGCATTACCGGACAAATGGGGAAGGCAGACACCATCACGTCCCCAGAGGTCAGGCTGTTAGAGACGGGATGGCATGCGAGAGCCCCGCCTCCTGGCCTGGCGCTCAAACCACTCGGCCACAGTGGCTCCCCCGTGGCAGCTCATTTATCAACCACCAATAATTCCCCTAGTACTTTCCTAAACAAGAACAGAACATCTCAGCGCCCAAGACAGGGCTCTGTCCATTTTAAGAAGAACTCGCTCAGTGCAGCAAGTGTTATATAATCAACGGAATGCAGCGCAGCCATGGCAATGTAACAGGGGCACATTCTTTCCCACCATTCCTAGTGATGTCATTGTATAGCCCCCTGGCTCGGGTTCACAGCATTACTAACCCAGCTTGAATGCTGCTGACTTTGTCCAAGCCCGGAAACTTCAGTAAACTGCACCATAGCAGGGCACCCTCACGGGCCCCTTCGATCCCATCCATGCCAAGCAGTGGGTAAGCAAAGTGCCCACTCCTCAAAGAACTACCCAGGCAACCACAGGTGTGATGCAAGTAGCAGGACCTGGAAGGATCTCCCTCACTCAGGTTAAAGACCAAGTCCTGCCATCTTGCCCTCGAAGCCACCTTTTCATAGGGTGACCATCTCAAGCTGCAACATTTGTGAGGCAAACACCTGTGAGCCTTAAAATGTGTTTTATAGGAACAAAAACAGCAAACTTGTTTCAATTAGATGATGTTTTCATTCAGATTATCTCCATCTTTCTATTCTTTACAAAAGATTTTAAAAATAGGAATACTACAGGCACTTTCTGGTAGCAAAACTGGAGCGAGTTCAGGTCCATGGGTCCCCACTACCACCACTCTGCCACTGTAGCTCAGAAGAAACCACAAGCCAGCACAAAATGGGCATGATTGTGTTCTGATAAAACTTCATTTGCAAAAAATTAACAGGGAGCCCAATTTAACACACAGGCTGCAATCTGCCAACCCTTAAGCTAGGAAGTCATTTATTTTCTTCACTTTTCATATGATCTTCAATTTACACTTCATATCAATGGCTCACTGAAACTCTATCAAGCCAGCGCTATGACACAGAGGGTATAGTCACAGCTTGAGACAACAGTATCCCATATGAGCATAGCTTGAAGCCCCAGCTAGTCCACTACTGATCCAGTTCCCTGGGAAAGCAGCAAAAGATGGTCCCAGTGCTTGGGCCCTGTCATCCATGTGGGACACCTATAAGAAGTTTTAGATTCCTGGCACTGTTGAGCCCAGCCATGACCATCAAGACCATTTGGGGAGTGAACCAACAGATGGAAAAGCAATCAGTCTCTTTCTCTCCCTTTCTCTCCTCCTCTCTGTCTCTCCCACCATCTCCCTCCATCTCCCTGCATAGTTCTACCTTCCAAATAACTGAATCATGACCCCTCCTCAACCACATCCCCAACCATGAAGTCGTAGACTAAGGCTCTCAAGCACCCACTCCAGACCTCAGCACCTTCTCCTGAACTCACCAGTGCACACAGTAGGTCGACGGCCTCCAGCACCAGCTCCTGGTGTCCAATCCGCGTGACCCCCAGCTCCTCGAGATCCTGGTGGGAGATCCGCAGCAGCTGTTCTCCATCTATCTTCTCCCGTTCAAACTTGTGGACGTATGGCTGCAGGCAGTCATCCAACCCTGCCAGAAAGACAAAATGGTCATTATCATCATTTAAGACTTTAACCCAAAAGTTGTCACAAGGAAATCAATCTTGGCCATCACTGACCATGCTGTCGCTACTTCATTATCTAGAGAATGTCCATGCCACCTGACAGATGACATCCATCAGGCCAGCACAGAATTCCCAACGGAATATAGCACAGTGTTACCCCACTTTCTCATGCTCTGTAAGCTAAAGGAACAGACACCTAACCACCAATGACATGAAATGCAAGGTGTCCGTACCGGATGTATGTTATGTATGTGCTAAGCAATTCTTCCTTTTGGATACCACCCGTCTGTCATGCACAGCATCATGTCAGGCTTGCCGATCAGAATACTTTGTCCCAGTGCCTGGTATGTGGTTAGACTGACCACAGTACTCCACATGCCAGCCAGTCATGGCCATGCCAATCAAGTTACACCAAAATCTCCCTTCGCATGTAATGCATGAGGACAAAAAGACAAAAGCTCTTCTTGTCCATGCGGGAGGCACAGGAAACAACTTTGGCAATGCTGACCGTCATTTTTCCAAGAATAGATCCCTCAGAGCAAGACGGAATGTTCCACTAGTATCTAGCATACCCCCAGGTTTTAACTTTGCTTACAGACATGACTAGCCCTCAAATTTTTCACTTACATTGAAATACATTCCCTCTTTAGCTGAACAGTGTGGATGCTGAGTTTCCATTCCTTGTGACTAAAAACATCTGAATGGACACAGCTTCAAAAGAAGTGACTAGCAGCAGCATGGTGATATTAAATGGGTCTGCTTATGGGAACGGGTCCAGGTCAAGTACTACTGCCAAAAATGCCCTTATAGAATGACTACAGTGGGTAAGCCAGATAGAATTTGGGACTCCATCTCTGCCACGAAATTCTCTGGTCAGCTTGTTTTAATGGTTTTGCTGGATAATATTTTACCTTGAATCAACTGAGCCATGCAAGCCTTATGGTAAGTCATCTTTTTTTCAAATATATATATATTTTTTATTAATTGCATTGCATTATGTGACACAGTTTCATAGGCTCTGGGATTCCCCCAACCCCTCCCCCCATGGCGAATTTCTCCACCTTGTTGCTGTATTACATTTCAAATTCAGTCAAAATTCTTTCATTGCAAGCATATACCAAGCATAGAGTCCAGCATCTTAATGTCCAGATAAATTCAACAGTTTCTTGGGGAGAACATCTCTGGTCTGAAGCAGAGCTGGCAGAATATCATCCTGATCAATTTAAATCCACAACATAACATCAACGAAAATTTACAACATTATGGAATTAATTGACATGGTATTGAGTAACCATTATGTTAAAAAAAAATGCAAGTTCTTAACCACATCCTGTGACTACTTCATTGACATTTCAATTTTAGTTTATATGCAACTGGCTTCTATACACCTTAAAATGGCATAGGGTACTATTCAGCTGTCTCATGTCTATTTTCATTTTAGTATTTAGCAGTTTATATTGTTGAAGCATAACTTTGCTGAACTTGGCAGATTTTGGATAGTCTAAACTGGGTTATAACTCTAACAAGACATATGTCAACAACTGAGGTGTAGGACAGTTTTAGGAGGGGTGTGCAGAGAAATCTTCAATACCTTAGTGAGGAGTAACTAATCTTTGTGTCCTACCTAGTAAAGTATACGTGAGTCCATGCTGACCATTTCCTGTCTGGTTCTAAGCTTTCCTTGTTGTTCTCTGTCTATCTATTCTAATTTGTGTGTGTGTGTGTGTGTGTGTGTGTGTGTGTGTGTGTGTGTGTGTGTGTGTGTGTGTGTAAATCAGTATGGAGAGTGCTTGGAAAATCGCAAATAAACCTGCCTTATGACCCAGCTATCCCACTCCTAGGAATATACCCAAAAGAAGTGAAATCTGCATGTGAGAAGGGGATCTGTAACCCTATATTTATGGTAAGTCATCTTAGGCTACAAATGCATACATAAAACATGAGTGCTCTACTTAACTAGAACAAAATATGTGGAAGGAGAGCTGCTGTCCTACTGTCCAACACACACACACAAACGCACCATGTGCACACGTATTTATCTTACTCGACCCTCGCAGAACCTGCATCATGTGGGTATTTCTCTAGACTAGAAAAAATAAACATAAGACCCAAGTCACAGAATCTATGGATCTTGGACCCAATGTGTTGGCTCAATTGCTGATCCTCTCCTCACCAGCGCCAGGATCTCTGATGGGCACTGGTTCATGTCCTGGCTGCTCTACTTCCCATCCAGCTCCTTGCTTGTGGCCTAAGAAGGCAACGGAGGATGGCCCAAGGCCTTGGGATCCTGCTTCTCCATGGGAGACCAGGACAAAGCTCCTGGCTCCAGGCTTCAGATCAACTCAGCTCTGGCCTTTGTGGTTACTTGGGGAGTGAACCAGTATACAAAATTTTTCTCTCTGTCTCCTTCTCTCAATATATGTACCTTTCCAAAATAAATAAATAAAATAATAATTAAAATGTATATGACTCTTAAAGTACAATGCTGGGACCAACTTAAATCTCTAACTTTCACTATTTGTCCCATTAAGACAGAAAGAAGAGCACATTTTTCTGACAGTCGCTTGAAGCTATCAGACACAGGTGGTAAGCAAAAACTGTCCTTTGATAATAGCCCTCTGAGAACAACACACACTCCTGAACTGACATGAAACAGACGGACTCCGTCACAGCCTGTGGAACAAGGATACAGAACTCAGTGCACTCTGATGGCCTCCAGCCACGGCATCCTCCACGTGAATCGGGCAGGCATCTGCAGGTGTGGAGATGGTGGCCACATCTGGGCTGCAGAGGAGCATGTCAGCACGGGGAGCACACGCTTCCTGCAGGCAGCAGTGACAACGCCACTTGGGAGGACGGTGTCCTTCCTGGGTGTACAGACGAGGAAGTGAGGGACTGTGGCGGACTCATATCCTGCCCTAAGATGCCAAGAGAAGGATTTTTTATATTCTTTTTTTTTTTTCCTCAGCTGCACGGAGAGGAAAAGAAAAGAAAGCTCAAATTAAAATCACGATCTCTTGGATGTAAGCCTGGCTCGTCTATATGTTGCCTGGCTAACGCAGGATCGTAACAAGGAATCACAACATTCTCCCATCGAATCTAAGCCAGAAGTAAGGTCAGTGTGAAAATAGAATCACTGACCCTTGAGTTAGCTAGAAGGTGTTTCAGATCTGAGCCCAAAACTGGGGATGTTTGGCCAAAAAGTGACTTATCATGACTATTACCTAAATCAATTAGCCAAGTTCCAACTCAGATCACCAGACCCCATATTCCTATTTCAGGATTTTGCCTTTCCTAACCAACTTTTTGCCATTTGAAAGACTTTTTGAGATAATTTGTTAATGAAATTTTCAACAACTCATGTCAGACATTTAAACCTTGAAAGAGCTGAATTCCATCTTCCCAAATTCACAGGACAACATCTGGTACCTTAGAAAACATCTGAGGATAACAAAGAGGCAATTAAATTGAAATTACATCATTAGGATGGGCTCAATCTGCATGGATGACATTCCTTAAAAAAAAAAAAAAGATTTATTTTATTTAATTGAAAGGCAGAGTTACACACAGAGAGACAGAGATCTTTCATCTGCTGGTTCACTCTTCAAATAGCCACAATGACTAGGGCTATGCCAGGCTGAAGCCAGGAGCCAGGAGCCACGTCTGGGTCTCCCATGTGAGTGGCAGGGGCTCAGGCTACTCTCATGTGGGGTTCAGCCATCCCAACTAGCAGCTTAACTATTGTGCAAAAAGCCTTTCCCCAAGACTTCTTTTTTAGTTAACTAAAAAATGAAAAAAATGAAATTTCAGAAACAGCTTCAGAGCATGAAGGAAGTATTTAGGGCATGAAGAAAAGGCCAGGATGGGAAATACAGGGATGGCTGGGGGTTGGAACACAGGCTGCAACTGAGACTGAGAACTAAACACCAAGGCCATTAAAGCAAAGCAAACCAGATGGGGCCAGCATAGGGGAATCGTTGGCTAGGCCTCCGTCTACGGGGCACCAAGCCTTATGGGCAATGGTACGCATCCCTGCTGCTCCACTCCCAATCCAGTTTCCTGCTTATGATCTGGAAAGAAGTAGAGAATGGTCCAAGTCCTTGGGACTCTGCACCCGACCGGGTTTTGAACAGGATTGGCTGCAGCCATTACAACATTTGGTGAGTAGAGGGAACCAGCAGATGGAAGATTTCTCTCTCTCTCTCTCCCCCCACCCCCAAACTTTCAAACTCAGCCTGAGGAAGGAAGGAAGGAAGGAAGGAAGGAAGGAAGGAAGGAAGGAAGGAAGGAAGGAAGGAAGGAAGGAAGGAAGGAAGGAAGGGAGGAAGGAAGGAAGGGAGGAAGGAAGGAAGGAAGGAAGGAAGGAAGGAAGGAAGGAAGGAAGGAAGGAAGGAAGGAAGGAAGGAAGGAAGGAAAAGAAAGAAATGCAAAGAGAAAAAAAGAGAGAGAGAGAGACCAGAGTCTCCAGGAGGATTCATGGGGCTGTGAGCAAGGTAACCTAAAGAAATCCAAGGGTTCCTGGGATGTAGATCATCCAGTAGAAACATCACATTGCTGCCCAAGGAACTCCATGGTCCATTGTGGCTCCAGCCTCTCCCCTGCAGGCACATGTACACTGAATACACGAGGTTTTAAATAGCATTGCCCCATCCCCCATTCCAATACATTATGGCCCATTGTGTGGTTATGCTATTGTTTAAAAGACAATTTAACATTTATAAGCACTAAATTAAGCTATTACACAGTCCCACAGAGCAGGGGAGACAGCCTCAGTTTCAACTAAACTCAATGGAAGCTTTATAATTTGCAGTTTCTTAAACGTCAAATGTACCTACTGCCCAGTTTCTTACTTCAAAGAATGTACAGTCTAAATAAAATTAAACACATTGCATTTGCACAGATTAAATGAAACACACATTATATGTGGGAGGAAACAGAATGGGAGTGACATATGAAAAGGATCAGATTTCCCCCAAGCTGTAAATAACTCCACACTTCCAAAGAAATCTCAAAAAAGGAAAAGCAAATTGGTCAGCCCAGATACAGTGGTTAACAGCCGAGTTCTAACCCTCATCTTACTGGCCCGGGGCCATGTTTCCCACTTGCCCCCGGCCCTGTGAAATAGAAACACCCATGGTGCCTAGAATTATGAAAATTCAATGCTGGGATCTCTTACGAGCTCAGAACACTCCTAAGAACAAAGCAAAAATACTAGAATTTTCATTGAGTTAAAAAAAGGAGTGGGGGGAGTGGCAGGGAAAGACGTAGGTCCTAAATTTTCCAAGAAACTCAGAATAAAAGTTGCTTGGAGGAAGAGAGCTAATTAGAAATAAAACGCAGCTCAACAGCATGCTCCATGACCTTCTTCTCCAAGGAGTGCTTCCTAATTTAGCAGCCTACAATAATTACTGATTTCACCTAAAAACATGCAATGCCTACGTTGCAGAAAATAAGCATTGTGCAAGTAGAGAATTTGCCTGGTTCATGGCTTCTTGACTGGCAGTCAGAACATCATGGCTGCACAGTAAGTCACCAACAAACGAATGTATCAAGAAAAACGGTGGGGGTTATTGTGGGTCGCTCCAACTAGGCCGCAGCTCCCACTTGTTTATGCAAGGGCCGAGAATGCGCGGGGCAGAACCAGGCTGGACTGCAACACCCATTGGTTCCAGAGGAAGACATGGATGGAAACAGAACCAACCCAGCGATCTGCAACCACCAGCTGATCAAGGCCATGGACTGAGCCGGACCCTGTACCTGCTAGTACATACAAGAATCTGGTCTGAGAACACCTCAGACAAAGTTTCTTTGGAGATTTCCCCAATCGAAATGCTAGACTCAGAACCCTAACCAAGAAAAGAGAGAAGACAGAACAGGTCAATCAACCATCTCAGCTATATGTTGGCAATGGAAATACAGGGCAAACGGAGACTCTATGATGGACTATATCAATCAGTGGATTCTTCAAAGACCTCATAGTGCTTGGAGTGGCAAGACTGGCAGTGATTCATAACTGTTGAACTATCAAAACCACTTGAGCAAGAACCTCAGAGCAATATCCTACATCCGGGAACTGGGGAGGGTGGGAAACTGGGTGGGCTTTCTCCCTTAATACCCCCCTTTAAACATGAAGGAAACAATATGGAAATAATAGTCTTACCCACTTTCCTATAGCCCTTGAACCTTTTCACCCTAATTAACTATGTAAAGATTGTCAAAAATATAATTTAAAAAATTTTAAAAAAAAAGAAAAACAGAAATGTCCCACAAAAGTTACTCACTTTTATTTTCCCATGGAAGCAAGTAACTAAAATAAACAAAGATAAAGAAACCCTTGATTATGCTATCAGTGACATTTCTGCAAGTTTCAATGTTCCAAAGTTAAAGGAGGTCATTCTGTGTAACAGGAAATGGCACAAACACAACCCCAATGCACGTAGGCCTTGTACCGAGAATGTGTCTTCATTAACTCATCTCCCCCAGAACATGAGGAGGATGGCTCCCCTTAGGACCACACTGACTCTGCACCCCAAGCCATCTCAGGACAGGCAGTGAGAACCCGCTCTCTAGATGACACCCCCCAACTGCCACTGGCTGCACTGCCCACGTTCTCCCCACCACCTCCGTCACTCTGTGCCAGTTGACAGGGACCACCAACTGTCAGCAACGCAGGCAGTCTGCAGTCCTCCGGCCTCTGTTCTTGGCAGTGTTTGAATGCTGTTGTCCACTTCTTCCTTCTAGGAACTTTGTCCCCTCATCTGCCTCCACATTCCCCCTCCTGGGCTGCTTATCCCACCTACGACAGGATCTTCTCCATTCCTTCCCTAGTCCCTTCATAACTCTCCTACGAAAGCGTTGATTAGGCGGACCATCCACATTCACTGGAAACAACTTAAAAATTTAAAAAGCTATCTTATCAACTAGCAAGGACTACGCCAAAGTGTACTACAGGGAAGCACAAGAATTTCTGCTGGAGGTGGGAAGAAAATTCAAGAATTTTACACATGTTACCTTATCTAAAAGCATAAGAATTTCAGCTTTACTGATATCTACACATCCTGATCCTCTTGCTAAGGCCACAGTCAGATGTCCTGTTGGAAACCAAAGGCCCATGCTACCCTGGGCTAAGGAAGGGAGGCCAAAACCCAGAACTCACTGTCAGCCTGCTAAGCGGTAATGCAGCTCATTCCTACTTTTAACTAGTTCTTACAATACAAAATCCTAAAGAGATCCTTGCCATACAAAATACACGATGAAGATCATACAAGCACAGGCTATCAAAGACATAATTGGACGCGACACAGTAGCCTAGTGGCTGAAGTTCTTGCCTTCCACGCACCAGGATCCCATATGGGTGCCTGTTCATGCCCCGGCTGCCCCACTTCCCATCCAGCTCCCTGCTTGTGGCCTGGGAAAGCAGCAAAGGACAGCCCAAAGTCTTGGGACCCTGCACCACCTGGAAGACCCAGAAGAAGTTCCTGACTCCTAGCTTTGGATCAGCTCAGCTCCAGCATTTGCAGCTATCTGGGGAGTGAACCAGCAGGTGAAGTTCTTTCTCTTCATCTGTTGTCTATCTGTAAATCTGACTTTCCAATAAAATAAATTAAATCTTAAAAAAAAAAAAAAGTAGAACTGACATCTCCATTTGATGATGTCCAGATCAGTCAAGAACCACATTTGCTAGCAATGGTGAATAATCGTGCCCTAAGCATACACTTGCCCTGGGATTTTTAACATATTTTCAAACCTTAATCTTATCTTCTGACAAAGATAATGTGTACACTAGCTCAGCGGAATGGGTATCTCAGCTATAGATAAAAATGTTCACTTAGTACGGATGTGTGCCCATAAAGTATTTATTCTCAGGAATGCACGCTGGGAAATCTGTGACTGAAACGCTACACAGTGAAGGTGGATGAAGTGTTCTCCTGTCCAACTCTGCAAAGACATGAACTTGAAGTCCTCCTCTTAATCATCAACCTCACTCCTTCCTCTTTCCTTATGTCTTGGCCAATGACTCCTGCGCTTGGAGCTTCCTCGCCTCCTGCACACTGTCCGTGCCCGAGTTCCTCCACCTGCACCAGGGGAGCCCTACAGCGTGTCCCCCCCTCCCAGCTGCGCTGTCATGGCTGGACTGGGACTATGTTCCCAGATTTCTCACACCACCTAGAAGCCGGCTGCCATGCTCAGCCCTCTCCTTCAATGTCCTCTGAATAAATCCATCCCAAGATCCAAGTCCCTTAGCCCGCCATGACCGCCCAGGCCTCCCGGCTGTGTCCTCCTCAGCAGGTCTCCATAGACCCACTCCCAAGAACACGCCTCCTCTGGGTGAGGACGGAGAACACGCTCTCTCCCGACGCAGGAAAGGTGTCACCGACAAGCTGCCACAGAGTCTGCAGGCCAGGCCCACCCCTGCCTGATCTGGGTTGGAACAGGGCACCAACACCTCGCACAGGCATTGCCTCCAGCTGCGGCTGCTACAAGGCCACGAGCAGCTGTGAGACACACCTAGCTCCATGAAGTTCAACACACGAGGGCCTTCCAAGTGGTCATATAGAACAGGTATTATGAAAAAAAAAAAAAACTACATGGATTTCAAGTATTTTTGCACCAAGTGAGCTTTTTAATTTCATTTTTCCACAATTGAAGTCTGCTGTGTTTACTCTCCGGCACCTGGTGCAAGTGACAGCAAACAAACGGAGCCAATCTAGGAATTAAGCAACCCTGACGTTTCCTATTCTCTACTCTCTTTTTCTGGACTTTTTTTGATCCTTTTTCCTTCCTTCATTGTTTTTTTCCTTTTTGAGATTTCTTTATTGATTTGAAAAGTAAAATTACAGACAGAAGAGGAGAGACGGTGAAAGTTCTTCTGTGCACTGGTTTCCTCCTCCAAATGGCTACGGAGGCAGGAGCTGACCCGGTCGAAAGCCAGGAACCAGGAGCTTCCTCTGTGTCTCCCGTGAAGGTGAAGGGCCCCAAGGCCTTGGGCCATTCTCTGCTGCTTTCAGAGCAGCATCAGCAGGGAGCTGGACTGGAAGTAGAGCAGCTGGGAATCAAACCCACAACCGCATGGAATGCTGGTGCTGCAGGCAGAAGTTGAACCCACCGTGCCACAGACCCATCACCCTTCTTTGTTTCGTTTCTTTCTTTTTTTTTTTTTTTGAGGAAAAAAAATAAAAAGTTAACATAATTACATGGAATTTAAAAACAGAGAAAATTTTATTTTCCTCTCCTGCAGTTTAAGACCTGAAGGTTTAGGAGAGCCTAAGGCTTGTTATCCACTTTTCATTTGGTCAGTTTCGGGGATTATAACTTACAAACATTAAAGCTCACCAGTTTTCAGTGAAGAGCGATAGTTACATAAATCACCCCAATGGCATGATATAAAACCCCCAAGGGCCCCCCGGTGGCCCTTTCCTGTCTGGTCCTTCCCCACTGCCCCTGACCCCAGCAGACACTAATCTGGTTTCCATTGAAATAAACCTGCCTTCCCCTTCCGGCTGTTCTCTACATTAGCTGAGTTTTTAAGTTATAACTACTTACCACAGCAGAATGTGAAAATGCAAAAAAAAAAATGTAAAAAAAAAAACCTGCCAAGAAATTTAAATTCCAAATGTTCTCAGAGTTTAAAATAGCCAACAAGAGAATGAGCTCGGCATGAAAAACCAAAAAGGAATTACCTCTCATCTATGTCCCCACCTCGGTCAGGTTTAGGCGCCTTGATTGGAGCCCAGGAGATCCACTGCAGCGGCTGCTGCGCCCTTCGAGGGAGGGACCACGGAAACCCAAACCCACAACAACGATGTAGTCCGAAGCATTCAGGAGCGGGAGCCCTGCCACCCACGTGGGAGACCAGATGGACTTCTCTGACCCCTGTCTTCAGCCTGGCCCGGACAGGGCTGGTGCAGCCACCGGGGAAAGGTCTCCCTAACTACGTCCCTCCCTCTCCATCACACTGCCTTTCAGAGACATCAACGGCTTTTAGAAAGTAAGAAGAATCCAGAGAAGCCCCATCAAGAGCCAGGCCAGCTCCTTCCTGCGCAAAGCAGCCACTGCTTTCACAGAGGTGGACACAGCACTGGCATTTTGTAGGGTCCCAGGCTGGAAGGATAATAATGCTGCAGACAAAATAAAGGTCTGGGTTTCTCACCAGCCAGGGAAAGCCAGTCCCCACACTGCTCCAGACCCAGCAAGCATGCAGCAGAAAATTCACAGCTTACGGGTCTTACGAGAAGCAATGGGAAAGTGGGGCGCTCAGTTCTAAAGATCCTGAATGTTCCCAAAGCAAACTCGGCTTTCCTGCTTATACTCAACGTCTCCCAAGGCTGAGACCATGCGGAAGACATCAGCGGACACAAGCCAGAAACAACCACCCTCAGGTTTCTCTGCCTGAAAAAGATGATTACTTAAACAACCCTGGGAATCGGCGAGCAGACCCAGGCCAGGGTCATCAAAGGCAGGAAAAGCAGATGGAATACCTAAACTCTGGGACTCGAGTTACACAGAAAACAACAGGCAGATGCATTCCCACAGTCTGAGGCTTCTGCACCGGGAAGAAACGTGTTCCAGCTGCAAACATCACCCAAGAAACTGGCTGCCAGGCTGTGGGCCCCTCAAGCCCACCAGGCCGCAGCCCAAAACGACTCTGTACAACGTCAGACGTCACTTCAGAAAGGACTCATCCTGAACCCCCAGAATGCAGAGCTAGGCCTGGTACCCCAAGGGAAAGCACAGCACAGAGATTGCCATCATTTGAAACCATAGCGGACGGGGATTCTTTGCTGATCTGATTTATTAAAACTGATAAGTCACAGTCAACCTGTGCCAGAGGTCTAAAGAGAGGATTAGGGTCTAGAAACAGGGGGTCGGCCTAGAGGTGCAGTGGACTAAGCTCCTCCTTACGATGCTAGCTTCCCATAGGGGGTACCAGCTTGAGTCCTGGCTGCTCTACTTCCAGTGCAGCTCCCTGCTAAGGAGCCTGACTCACACACGGGGCCCCTTGCACCCACATGGGAGACCTGGATGGAGCTCCAGGGTCCTGGCTTTGGCCTGAAGCAGTTCTGCTTCAGCTGTGACAGGGAGGGCCAGGGACCATGAACTACTGAATGGAATATTCTCTCTCTCTCTCTCTCTTTCTGTGTTTGTCAGTGTGTATCGTGGCAGTGCAAAATGAGAGATTCTAAACACAAAAAGCAGGATTGTAGAGGGAGACACAAAGCACACCACAAGATGGTGGTGAAAGAAAATTTGCACTTTCCAAGACTGCACGGTGGGAAATTCAGCAAACCACTGGACCAGATTTGGCAATCCTTGGACCAAAGGGGACAAGTAGAGAAGGAATGACATGCGAAACAAGAAAAGAATGTACTTTTTCCCAATAAGGTGCACTTTCCCCCCTCTAGCACAGCTTATTTTGCCAAAACTATAAATTAGATTTGGTCTAAAAAAAAAAAAAGGAAAGAAAAAAACACGAACATTGGTAACAACTTTTGTCACTGGCATTCGTGCTCTGAATCAAGGGAAGAATTAACAAGTTCTCTGCACACTCAGCAAGTTCAACTTTATAACATTAGGCAAAACCAACTCGGCATGGTCTAAGCCTTGGCCACAGCAACAAGCCCAGATCCTGGTCTCAGCTCCACTTGCTGCTTAACTGTCATACTGCCTGGTGGAAAGTTCTGGCATGTGGAGTAGCATCCACATCAATCACTTCCAATCCACCTGAGCCATCAGCACTTCCACGGAAGAACCACCACTGGATAGCCCACCACCCTCACTGTCACCACCAGGACAAAGCACGTGGTCCAAATAGCCAGGCTGCATATTAAATAAACCCCTATCCCCAACCCTGCATTGACAGGGAGCAGCCCAGTTTATTGAGCTCTTGTACACTCTGTGTGCCACTGGTCCTTGCAAACACCCAGGGATGATGCTGCCCAGGTTATTACCTCGAAATTACTGCTAAGCAAATCTAGATTCAAAGAGTCAGCCATAAAAGAGCAAAGCTAAGACAGAAGCCATATCCCAACTGGATGCTGAGACCCTTGTGAGACCTGCAGCGGTCAATGAAGAAATGAATGAAGGGAAGAAATGACTCAGCTAAGTGCATTAATGTACAGGCCACCCAGCACTGAGCACTCACTATGCTTGATACACCATGCCAGGCACTGCAGAAAAGGTATACAAGACAGAATTGTTGTTCGAGTAACTGAGGAACAGAGGGAAGAGCCTAGCTGATACACCCATTTTATGCCCAAAAGAGGCAGCAGGCGTCTGGAGCCGCCAGGTCTGCAGCCACTTCTCCCACCTGATGGTATGACCGTGCACAAGGACTTATCCTCTTTGTGCTTCATGTTCCTCCTACAAAATGAAAGGAGAAAGCAGGACCTACCATTTGAAGTAGGTGGCTGATAAAATACGCTAAAATTTGTCAACCGGGTAATATTCTTACTTGCTTGTTTGAAAAGTAGAGGGAGAAATAGAAGGAAACAGACAAAGGTATCTTCCATCTGCTAGTTCGTTCCCCAGATATCCTCAACAGTCACGGCTGAGCCAGGCCAAAGCCAGAACCCTGGAACTCCATTTGGGTCATCCAGATGAGCGGGAGGGACTCCCATATGTACACTCTCCCGATGCAGTAGCAGAAAGCTGAATTACAAGTGCAGGAAGGCTTTCATCCCAGGCATTCCAATAGAAGATGCAGCCACCCCAGGTGGCAGCTTGACCCACTGTGCCTTAACTCCAGCCCCAACGAGTTAAGAGTCTTAAAGCATTGATAAACATTGCTATGTGGGTGTGAAAATACAAAAAAAGATAGATGGACCTGAGGAGGTATTAAGCAACTGGCCTAATGTCACTCAACCACTGAAAGGAAACTGCGGCGAGTGCAGAAGCCTGTGTGGGCTGGGGAGACTGGCAGGGTGGATGGCACGGCTGTGACAGCATGCCCACCTGCTGCTGCCGTGCACACTGGGGGTAGCAGGAGCAGAGGGAAGAAGGGATGCTTTGACACAAGGGGGAAGGAGCCAGCTGGAACAGCTGCAAGGCTGGGGACAGCTGGCCTGGACAAACGAGCAGGTGTGTCAGGCAGCACTAAACCCCTGCTAAATATTTTTAGTGGCAATTTTATTGAGATATACCACATACATCACACTATTTAAAGTACAGAATTCAGTGAATATAGTATATAAGACACATGTACCAATAACCACAATCAGTCAGTTGTAAAGCATCTTAATGCTTTCCCCTGAGCAAAACCAAACGACCACTAGCAGTCCCCCTTCCCACCCGTGCCCCCAACCCTGGGAGGTCAGCTGTCCACCTTCCATTTCTTTAGCCTCATCTGGTTAGCCCACAGCACGCATTCTGCACGCTTCTCATCAACAGACTCACAGGCTTCTCACATGCACTCTCCGTGACTGCATCATTTCACTTCCAGCAGAAGGTTTCCAAGGTGCGGGAAGGCCTGAGTAACACGCCTGCAAAGTTATTCCCCTGCCCTGGCCCTACTGGCTTACCACTGCCCTTGGGACAAAACCCACAGCCGGCGAAGCCCAGAGGGACCTGCCTGGCTGCAGCTGCCTTTCCCATCTCATCACTGCACGGGCCGGCCAAGCACAGGAACTCCTCTCTCCCCGGAGGTCTTTCCCCACAGCTCCTCCTCCCTCAACCTCAGCTTACTGTCACTGTCCCAGCGGGGCACAGAGGGGAGCACAACAAGCCCTGAGGCTCACTGCATATCTTGCTACTATTGCAGGACTTGGGAGTTTCCAAAAGTTCCCTCTCTCGTATCTACAAGACAGAGACCGTTATCACAAAATCTCCATCTTTCGCCATTAGGCCTTGTGTGTGATCTGCCTCAGCACTTTATGAGACACAGAAGACTGTGGGAGAGGAAGACCACAGTTCCAATGTTGTTTGGTTTTGTTTTTTGTTTTTTTTTTTTTTTTGTCTCATGCTGTGTTTCTCAAAGATGTAGTTACTTATTTGGAAAGCTGAGCAACAGAAACAGAGACCCTGCATCCATCCACCGGATCAGTCTCGAATGGCTGCAATGGGCAGTTCTGGGTCAGTAAGAAGTCAGGAGCCAGAAACTCTATCTGGGTCTCTCACGTTGCTGCTGGCAGGGGCCTTGCCATTCGGGTCACCATCGACTGCCCTCCCAGGCAACTTTGACAGTCAGTCCTGGGACCACTCCGAAAGGGAAGCAATCGTCCTCTTCCCCCTCGGATCACCCAGCGCACCCTCCTCCTCCTCTCCCAAACTCACAGGCATGGCGTTGAAATCACCACTGCCTTTCACCTGCCCTTTCTAGTCTCAGAGGCATGCCACCCCCAACAGAAGCTGCAAGGGGACCTGAAAGACTGACACGTTCCCCCAAAGAACTGACTCCACCGAGTGGACTTGAATTGGCCGGCCCCGATGCCATCACCACTTGCTGCTACAGAACACAGCTCAGTGCGGAGCCCAATGTGCCTTCGGGGGGTCCCCTGGATGCTCAGTCATCAACTGCCCCGACAGAACCAACATCGGCCCTCACCTCCATCCTGCGCAGTGGGTTGACCTGATGTATGCAAAGCCAGGCCCTAAAGAAGTTTGAGTTTTTGTTTTCTGGTTTAATTTTTTAAATTGTTTCCCACAATGTACTTTGTTGGTATAGGGATTCATCCCTCTCCTTCCCTTCCTCCCTCCTCCTGACACCCCCTTCTGCCATTTTTGCCCATATTATCATAGTAGCATAATCCCTTCGTACATTGTATTTTAGAGCTAAAACTTTCGATGGGAGTCTTACCTAAGGAATTCTGGAATCACATCAATAAATTACCATATCATCTGCCATAAATCAAAAGTACCATCAACATAAATACCCTGACAACAAAGCTGGCCAGACGTAAATGTCCTTCCAGGGCCTGCTTCAGGTGAAGAGGGACAGGTGTTGGGTGGCCGTTCAGCCGGGTGGTGAGGATGCCACCTGGAGCACCCACAGCCACTTCAGAGTACCTGGGTTCAAGTTCCAGCTCCACTCGTGACCCGCTTCCTGTTAGCAGCGACCCAGAGATAGCAGGGGATGGCTGAAGTGGTTGGCATCCTGCCACCCATGCGAAAAGCCTGGACTAGGTTCCCCACCCCCACATCACTGTGGGCACCTGCCATGGAGTGACGAAATGCTGGCTGCCAACAGTCTCCCTGGCCTAATCAGACGGACCGGACAGCAAGGTGACCACCCCGTGTGACCCAATCCTTCACCGCCATGCCCACGATCCCTCTACACCTCACCTTTCACACAGTCCTTGACGTCTCCCTCAGGGAGATCCTTCCAGAACATTCAGGGAACGCAGCTCCTGAACGAGACAACAGGCAGCAAGCATCATCATGATGATGGCTTCAGAGTTGTGAAGACACAGTTCTCTGACAGTTTTCAGCCTATGACATGGGACTGAGCAGGGTCCCTTCATCCTGGTAACACACTTTGTTCAGCAAATTCAGCAGTAAATCTGCTCGGATTCTAGCTGCCAGCACCTGGCTTTTCAAGTTCCAACAAAAACTACTTTCAGAGCAAATATACGTAATACAAATTAAAGTAAGGAGCACCTGCCTGGGCAGGCAAGCCCAAACAACACTATCCACGAGGTAACAAAGTACCTGATGGGCTTCACTGTCAGAACTGGCCCCAGGTGTAATAAAAAAAAAAAAAAACACTGGCGCGCTGGCTGTGCACAACAGACTCCCTCATCCGGCCCAGCTGAGCTACTATTTATATACAAGTAAGATAAAAACAGCCAGTGACAGCATATCTGAGTGCCTCCAGATCTTAAAGCTAATGATCATTTGTCATCATCCAAGCTTAATAAAACACTAAATAGCATATTACATGCAAAGAAAAGGAGTGCCTATTAAATTAGAAGGTATTCCATTGCCTGTGTCAGTCGGCACTCCCACTCACCCTCAGGCTTTGGCTCCCCTGGCTCCCTGATTAGGCACCCCATGGCTCCTTGGCCTTCCCTTCACAGCACAACTTGCTCTGTAACTGAATATTTCCATAGCTAGTGTCTGCCTCTCCAATCCAACAAAGCTCGGTCAACACAAGACCAGACTGCCTCACTCACCATCACTTGCCCAGTAGAGAGGCCTAGGGAGAGATGGCGCAGGTACTTGAGCAAATTACCCGCTGAACCGATGGAGTCAAAGGTCAAAATTCTCCTAGACCTGGGGAAGGTTTGGCCAGTGTTACCGCTGCAATATACTTCGTCCCTTCTGAGCCATCCATGACTCTTGGACAGGCACTGTTGGGAGGCGGGACTTTTCAGAAGCAGTTAGGGAATAAAGAGAGATGTATGCAGTTTGCATGGCACTGGATCACTTACTAAACAGGACAAGAGCCCAGGGGCTTGATCTCTTCCACACATGTGCACTTGCCCTTCTGCTTTTCACCGCCACAGTGTGACACAGGACAAGGCCCTTGGACACATGCAACCACCTTACCTTGGCCTTTCAGCCTCCAGCAACATGGACTAAATGGACACCTCTACTTTCTGAATTCCCCAATGTCTGGTATTCCATTACAGCAATAGAAAACCAACCATGACAGCCTCTATAAAACTTGGTCATGCTTAGAGGCACCAGTAACCACACAGTAAGGGCTCAGTGAAGGCCTTCCACAGCTTCTCATATGTTCCTGCTTGCAGACAGCATCCAATGCATTCCATACAGAAACCTCCCTTTTCACCACTGTAACTTCCAAACAACTCAGGCTCTTGACCAATAAGTTTTTTTGGTGGGTCTACCGGTTAGAGGTGGGGAAGCAGGTGCTCAGGGAAGGACAAAGACATGAAAACTGAGACATACTGAGTGCTCACCAGGGTGTACATATTCCTTATCTAACCGGCAAAAAGCTCTTTGTTATTGTCATGACATAACTGACACCGAATTTTGTAACTTGCTCCAAGTCATGCATCTAATAAATGATCCAACAGGAACAAGCTTCCAAGGAACTGGACACGTGTCAGAGCACACAGACAAGTTAAAAACGGCCTCAAAGAAAACAAGCCAGAGGACAACATAATGAAGCTGCTAGGAAAAGCAAATGTTGGCAAACCTTACTGCCCATATCCCAGGAAAGCACCAAAGTATTTGGCTCCTATGGTTTCATTTACTCTTCTTATAAATGCTATGAAGTGGACACTCAACTCAACATAAGGTAAAACTGTGGCTTCAGAGAGAAGACCTGGACAGAGAAAGTAATCACACTCTCAGAAAGCTGACCATCAAATTCCTCCCACGTAGAGCGTGTGTCCCTTCCTCCGCCTGTGGCCATGACGGTGGCGAGAACGGCATGAGCAGGGGAGTGAGGAGGCCAGGCAGCGAGTGCACTCCGGAGTGTTGACTGCATGTCAGGATGGCACAGAGTACAGTGGAACACAGATGACAAACACAGCCTCTGCCCCCTAGGAGTTTATATGCATGGATGAACAGTAGGGATGGTTAGCAAGTCTTGAGAGCAGGGCGTCTGGGCTCCAGGTGGCTTGGACTCAAACACTGTGCAGCCTTGCCACATGTGACAGCCACTCATCGACCTTACGCCTCAGTTTTCTCACTGCCGATGGGCAGTAATGACACCACCTACCTTCAGAACCATCTTGAAGCCAAGAGTCCAATGAAGATTTCTTAGAACACAAAAAGCACAAATAAATAGTAACTATACTCACACTCAGAACTCATGAAAAACATGACAGAGAAACGTGCAAAAGCCAACAACCAGGGAGGGAGCGAGTTCAAGGTTATCTAAAGAATGCACCAGATAGAGGGGACCAACCATAGCGTTCAGACGCATGGCTGAGCAATCCACAGAGCGTGGGAAGGGACAGGAGCCCAGCACAAATGTGAACTATGAATCACCAGGAGAGGACATGGACAGACTTAGATCGCGGACTAGAAAATGGGACAAAAAGGCAGAAATTCACCAAGATGATGTAAGCACTTGGACTCATTTCAAAATCTACACCCAACAGAAAATGGCAGCATGAGAGAAAATGCAGGAAGAAGATGAGGTCATGAAAGGGCAGGCTCTGAGTGAGTGAGAAAGTGGGCAGAGACCTGGGGGCTCAGGAGGCCTCAGGTCAGAGCCCAAGGAAGCCACCACGTTGACACAGTATTTACATATGTTTGCGTGGCAATAGTTAAATGGAAGTCTCCTTCATTCTTCTGAAGGGCCCACAAAGTAGGTGTTCTCTCCTTTTCATTCATGAGGAAATTGATAGAGACAGACTAAGAAGACTGCTAAAGAAGTGGGAAAATTGAGATCTGGGGTCACCCATCCAGCCATTCTCACCTTCCCTAACTGAGCGACTGTACTTATACCTCAGACCCAGCAACCATCCTTCCCCAGGCACATGCTGAAGCCCCTCATAAGGGAAATGGGCACCTCCCCTCTGGCTCCTAGAACTTCTGTTGTCTACCTCACCCAACCGTTGTGCACAGAGGTTTCACTCAGGTGTGGCCGTCAGCCACCACACGCCACCCCACAGACAGCGCTGATCCTACTGCGATGTCTGCCTTGGGGCCCCTTCCTTCCTCCCAGCGCCATCAATGTCACCTGTCTGGCTGCGCCCTCCATCTCAGCACATCTTCCAGACAAAGGCAGCCTCTGATCCAGACATGCACATCTGGACTTGATACACTCCACAGCATCCTCCCACGAGTCCCATGTTCTCTTCCACTGCTTCCTCTTCCAAACCAGAATTGGAATTTCCAGAAAGAAGCAGCACCTTACACCAAGGAGATGACCAATCAATGACCACTGTCAAAGAAGCCTTTAGTCCAGTAACACCCCTAGCAACTTCACGTCACCTGGAACCATCTAGTCAGGCAAATGGCTGACAGGCTTGAACATTTGTTCTCAAACTGCAAAACCAGCAGGGCTGTACTCATTTTCCTTTTCCAAATATGCATGATTTATTGTTAGAAAGAGTTGAAGAGTTTAAAATGAGTCCTCCTCTGAAATGACATGACAAAACTTACACATAATACATTCAGGTCGCTCAACACAAAGACTCTTTGTAAACAGCAAAGAGTTAGAGAAACAGAGTAGGAGAGAGATTGTCCATGCACTGGTTTAGTTCTCACATGGCCACATGGCTAAAGCTGGGCCAGGTCGAAGCCAGGAACCAGGGTACTCATCCAGGTCTGCCAGGTGGGTGGTACGGACTCAAGAACTTGAGTCACCCTTTACTGCTTCCCCAGGTACATCAGCAGCCAGGACTTGAACCTGCATCTTTATGGGATGATGACACTGCAGGTAGTGCCTTAACTTGCTTTGCCACAACACTGACCCCAGAAAGATCCTCATCCCAACCAGCTTCTTCTCATTTCAGAAAGTTAATGTAATTTTGTTCCCCAGCCTTCAAGAGAGACAGACACACTGATTGAGCCTTAGAGAAAATCAGATGGGTACACTGTCAGACCTAAAAACTGGCCACCTGAGTCAAGCAGAGTCACGAAATCGTGGCTTGCTGGGGTCACTTGGCAAAATCGTCCCTTGGGCCATATATCAGCAGTCATCAGGCAAATCCTCCATTCTGTGGCGCCAGCACCCCATATGGACGCCAGTTCATGCCTCCACTTCCCATCCAGCTCGCTGCTTGTGGCCTGGGAAAGCAGCAGAGGGTGGTCCAAAGCTTTGTCCTTCCCCTGCACCTGCATGGGAGACCCAGAAGAGACTCCTGGCTCCCGGCTTTGGATGGGCTCAGCACCGGCCACTGCAGCCACTTGCGAAGTGAACCAGTGGGTAGAGGATCTTTCTCTCTGTCTCTCCTTCTCTCTATAATTTGCATTTCAAATAAAAATAGATAATTTTTAATAAAAGAATGAAGACATTAACTCAGGTAACAACTCTGTGAGCATAAAGGATTCCATCCAAAATCAAAGGAAGACAGTTAAAAAAATAAAAATAAAAATAAAAATACCCGAGTCTCCGTGTGATAAAATTCAGTAATCACCATACCCCTGCCTATGGAACACGCAGAGGTCACTGCTTCCTCAGGCCAGTAAACAGGATGGCCCCTCACATCACCCTGCTCAGAACTGCCGACTGCCTACTCACTTATCTTCCTAAACTCTGCAAACAACCCCAATGCAAGAGGCATGGAGTCAGCTGCCTTCAGACCGCTTTAAGAGGCATGTAGCATTCAACTTTTCAAGAACACGCTTTAAAGGAGTCCCATAGATCTCATTAAGTTTCAGTAGAGTTTGAAAATACTTTTAATGGCACAACACTGACAGTAGCTACTGATGCCTGAGCAGGTCACCCAAGCTGGGGGCCCATCCCAGGTAGCCTGAAAAGCGATATACAGGTAGGTGCTCTCTTCCTAAATCCTGCCGTCAGCTACGCCCTGTCACTCACGCTGCTCCTCCTACCACCCAGGTGTGACACCCCAAAGTAAGCCTTCATGGGCGCCTCAACAATTTGCTCCACAGAGGAGTCCAAGCCCTAACACCACGCAACATCAGACAGCAACCAAACCACAAAAGGATGTCCCAGCTCTCACAGGACCCCCTGCCTAATGGTGAAGACAGGCCACAAACACAGAGACCCGCCACAGGTCAGGTGTTCTGTGTCAGAAAGAAAGGGCCCTCTCAGGCAGGGGAACAAAGTCCTGTAGCAAAAGACGAGACTGCAGGCTGCAATGTGCGAGTAGTTTGTCATCCGAGATGCACCCATTGCAGGCCTGGTCCTCAGTGACTGGTGTTGAGATCTGCACCTCTAACGGGTAAAGCCTACTGAAGGGTCCTTAGGTCACGGGGCAGGGGAGCTCTCTTGTGATGTGGCTCCCTGCATATGCACTGGGAAAGCAGTGGAAGATGGCTCAAGTCCTTGGGCCCCCAGAAGCAGTTGGGAGACTGCGCGGAAGCTCCTGGCTTCAGATCCACTCCAGTCACTGGAGCCTCTTGGGGAGTGAGGCAGCAAATGGAAAATTTTCTCTCTCTCCCTCCTTTGTGTAAATCTGCCCTTCAAATAAAAAATTCTAAAATCTTACCAAAAAAAAACCCTGCCCCACACCAGCCCTTTGCATAGCCCCGAAGGCTGGCGTGGGTTCCTGGTTGAGCTCTAGTGCCTCCTTCCTGCTGCCTCCCGTGGGGCAGCCTCCCACAGCCAAGATCCTTCTCATGACATCATGCACCCCACACTCCATGCTCAGTGGGCCCTTTGCCTGCCATGCTGCCTACATTCCCTTCTGACCTGGGACACCTCTCCTGACCCCGCAAGGCTCCCCGGGAGCTTATGCTCCATGACGGGGTGGGGGTGTGGGTCTTCTACAGGCACCACCCACAGTCCAGCTCCCGCCCCAGCAGGGCCCATGACATCTCCCTCTGCCACCCCCTGCCCAGGCACTGCTCCCACAAGTGTCTGACTCCATGGTGAAATGCGATCGCCTCTGGGCTCTCATCACACACCCACAGCACCAGGACTTGGTGACAGTTGCTCCTGGAGCACCTGGGCGGACTCCACGAACGAATGAATGAAATGCATGTGCTCGTTTCGCTATTGTTTTTTAACATCATCTTTCAAAAGAGCCACCCAGGCAGAAAGCACAGAGCCATGAACGCCCTTTAATTCCGCCTTTATAAAAATCACTCTCTCTCTCTCTTTTTTTCCCCTGAAAGCTGCTTGCTATAAAAATCCTCTCGGGTTCTTCCTCCTCTAAAGTGATCTTGACACTTGCCATGTGTCACAGCGGCCCGTGCGGCAACTCTCCCTCTGCAGTTGGAAAAACAGGAGGCCATGAAGGAAGAAACTCTATCTGCCAAGGCGCTGCAAGGCATGCTAAAGATAGAAGGGGAATGTGGCACTGGACACACGCAAGCGGCTGGCACTTCACCGCCGGTGGGCACACTCATGAACCACCTCTCCCCGAACCCAGCTAGAACTCACTTTTTTAGGAGAACATGTTACTTAAACAGGTGGGGAGGCAATGTTCTTCTTTTACCTTCTCTTTGTCTATAGCTAAGCTCTGAGTCCTTAACCAACGTGGTCTGCATGCCACAAGGTCAGTGGCAGGAGGGACAAGGCAGAGACCATGACCCAAGACACACAGAAGACAAATGTACAAGGCTCTGCCATCATGATTTATCTGCACTTGGTTTCCAACACCAGACGAATGAAAGCTGAACCGGTGTGAGTCTCCCACTTCCGGAGAGGGTGGCTGGATGAGGAGTCAGGTTCTCATTGCAGAAACGTGACCCGAGCCCAGGCCACCAGCTGTCCCCCCTCAAGCCTAGCTCTGAACCGGAAGACCCCCTAAAAATAACAAAGGAAAGGAATTCAGCTGCTGCACAAATGGAGGAGGGGCAGGGAGACAGCTCCCCTATTTCACACTGACACACACCTCACCCTGACAGCAAGGGATGCATGAGTTGCTCAGGGCTGGCAGCCAACACAGCGCAGAGCCCCTGTGCAACTCCAAGCAGGAACATGTCTCCACAGAACCCAGCAATGGATGTCTCCATTGGGAAGTACATGTGCTCACATCCTTCAAACTCGCTTTTTCAAAATTAATGTGCCCAGTAATGTGGGATTTTAACGTTTTCTGTTGGAGAGGAAGCACCTGGAAAAGGTTGCCAAATCTGAAACTCCGTGCCAAAGTAATTCAAGAGTTGACACTCACAGCTTACTGTAACTCTATCCTGATGGCTCCACCAACCCAGACTCCTGTCCCGGTGGGTACGACTCATTCTGTCCTGGACAGATTCTGGGTTCACTGTGCTGTGTGTGTGTCAGGGGGGCAGGGAGAACCAAAGGAAATAAATCACAGAACAAATGGCTCTAAGTCCAGCAGAGCAATTGTCGGGGGAGCAAACATCCCCTCTCTTGGCAACGCAGTCATCTGTGGGGCGCTGGGTCAAGAAGAAAGCAAGCAGCAGTCAGGGTGCCAGGCTGCTCAGCCCCTCTCATTGGATGACACCGGAGTGACATCCTGTCATTCACACTAAGAGGTACAAGCAAGGTCGAAGGGTCATACCACTCAAGGTCATACCACCAGGTGCTGGTTCTCTCCTTGCCCCCCAGGCAAGCTCTATCCTTGCCCAGCAGGGAGGACGATGTCCTCAGGTCAGTGCAGTCTCCTCTGGCGTGGCTGGGTCTGGGAACAGGACAGATCCTGGGGGATAGCACTGTCTCCCTGGCTCCTCCAAGCTGTCAGTGTGAAGTGCAGAGTGTTCCGTCATCACCACCAAATTGCAGACAGCCAATTTCATCTTCCAGGTCCACGCTGGCCTCAGCTTCCTTGTATCCCGCAACCCCCAGAGTCCCTGACAGCCAGGCAGAGCTGACTGTGGATACACAGGAAGCCGTGACGCGCGCAGGCAGGCACACAGCTTGCAGCACCTGCAAGGCCCCTGTAAGAGGAGGATAGCTACGTCACGGTCACCAAGGACCATCTGCTCTCAAGAATTTCCTTCCTAAGGTAGCAGGTGGTGATGCGAACCCTGACATGTGATGCTCTGGAAGACAGAGATGAGGAATCAGGCACCCAGGGCACTTCTTCCTGCCTGTATCATCCTCAAACTCGATGGCTACATATGTGTCTTGTCTGTTTATTTTTAAAGGAGACCTGACAACAAAGTTCTGGTCACCTTCAGAGCACACAAGAAAAAGAGTGACAGCAGGTGTATGGCCAATTATCAAAGCAAGAAGAACTTCTGCTGCTGGAAAATGCAGAGTGACGTCATTCCGACCATGTTCACTGTTCCTGCGACACTTACTGCTGTACTTCAAGAATAGCGAGAAAAAAAAAAAAAAAAAAAAACATGTCCAGGTCAGAGAGGAAGGGCTGGTTGCTTGGCAAGCTCAAATGTCCAAAAAGATTTGAGCAGTTTGTCATCAAACACCTCCTACGATGTGTCACCAGCTCATGAAAGTTAACAACACATCCGCCCAATTTCCTTCCCAAAGCATCTCCCTTCTTAGCACCTTGGGTGTTGGTCTAACTCCTCAGCACCGAATTCAAAGAGGCTTCACCTTTGCATCAAAAATTAGCCAACCCCTCATAAACAGATCTTGTAAAATTGTGAGCCAAGATTTGGAGAGTGTTTGTATGTTTTATCAGAGATCTGCAAGATTATCTCTCGCTTTAATATGATTCTGAAATTTAAAAAAAAAAAAGACTCAGGTTTCTTGGAAGAACTGGTGACACAGCAATAAACTCTCAGAGTGCAGATCACTGCTCCCTGTCACAGTGACTCCATCAAGATGCTCCGCCAGGTGCCAGCCCACCTGCCATGACAGGAGCCAAGCCTGCAGCATGTGCAGCATGCTCATTCCTAAAAACCATTTCTAAACATCAGCACAGTTAACCAAGCTTGATTCTAAAGACATCACTTCAAGGCTCAGGCGCAATGGCTCCATTAGCTAATCATCTGCCTGCCAGCACCAGCATCCCATCTGGGTACCGGGTCATGTCCCAGCTGCTGCCGTTCTGATCCAGTTCCTTGCTGAGAGACTAGGAAAGCAGCAGAGGATGATCCAAAGCCTTGGGCCCCTGCAGCCAAGGGGGAGACCCAGAAACGGCTCTGGGCTCTGGATTGGCTCAGCTCTGGCCATTGTGGCCATCTGGGGAATGAACCAGCAGATGGAAGATCATTTCTCTCTGTCTCTCCCTCTCTCTCTGTAAGTCTGCTTTCCTAATAAAAATAATAAATCTTTTTTAAAAAGATAATTTACTTCTAAAAAACAAAGGCTTAACTCAATACAGTAATGCAGAAAGATCTTTGAGATAGCATTAAAAAAAGAAACTGTGGATTCAGATTCAATAATTCAGTCCACTTAAGTCAACAGTGGAAATAATGTATAGGAAATAATGTATATTATTATACATTGAATAATGTATAGTAGGATGTGTAAATGGATTTGCCATGTCCAGGCAAAGTTCTAGAAATTCTGGAAAAGGGAAAGGGTTTACTCAGGAGGAAAGGCACTGCCAGGCTTTTCCAGGCTATCTGGAATGACGCTGTGTACGTTTTTTTTTTTTTTTTAACCAGCAAATATTTCTGCATTATTTGACAAAAATAAAATCTGCGGGCAACAGGAAGCCAGCGGGGGAGGGGTGTATACATGAGGACACATGACATTCCACAGCCCCCAAGTGTTCAGCCAGCAAGGATTTTCCATTCCTATCCCCGCGCCAGCCCCTCCGCTCCGTGAGGCTGCCTCACTGCCCGCCACGCTCCCAACAGCTGTTTCCTATCGCTCATTATCTGCTTCCTCCAAAGCCACGGAAACCGAAAGGCACTGGGTTGGGTTCCAGAAGCTGAACACGCAAAGCGGCACCCACACTTTCGCCCTAACGGCTGACTCTCGGAAGGGGCAGGAAGGCTCAGAAGCAAGCAGTGGGAAGCAGGGCGCATTGCTGAGCCTTCCTCCCTGCTGGGCCAAACCACCACATCCCCAGTGAGAACACACCTGCCCAGACCCCTGTGTGGCCACCCTGGCCAGCAAGTTCAAACACAGTGACCTCCTTTAGCCCCCCCAAAACAAACCAACCCCACCCCTCAATGCAAACACAAGCTGCAGACGGTGAGAGCCTGGAGCACAACCTGTAAGATTCAGCCTTCTCACCCCAAGTTCTGACCTCCTCAGGGTCCCAGCAACCTTAAAGCTGCAAGGTCCCTATCCCTCATCTGGCTGGCAAACTCCTCATTTAACATCATGCTCATGTGCCCTACACACACGCGCACAGACACACACGCGCACAGACACACACACACGCACACAGTGCTCTTCTGAAGACTCCTAACGCACTACTAAACCATGAGACCACAGAATGGAATGCCCCATGCTGGGCCATGCTCCCTGCTGCCCAGTAGATTTCGTAGCACTGGATCCCCACATCCAGGAAGGTGGTTACTGATCTGATTTGTGCTACACTCAAAGGACAAAGGCTCTGCTCTGGAAGGGTGAGGCCCACAAAGCTGTAGGTTTTCAGGGATGTGGGGGAGCGGGTCAACTCAGTACAAGCTTAGGGAAATGACATCATCAGAACCATTCTGAACTGGGCATCTGGAGAATTCGGTTCTAACTTAGTCTTTGTCGACCGCACCACGGCCGCATGAACTCTCTGGGGCCCCGTGTCTTGCACTACAAAATGCAAGTCTTTATTCATCCAAAAGAACATGGACTGGATCATCTGAGGTCATCACCAACCCTCAAAATTACAGGCAGTGATGGGAAAAGATAGAAATCATAGAGCTGGAACCACAGTCCCAGGCTAAGCAGCCTCTCTTATTATATTCCCAGAAGTCAAGCAGTGTTCCAGTCTGCCTCACCCACAGATGGCCCGCAGGCTCAGAAACCTCAACGATCCATCTCTAGACCCTGTTTCTTCATTCCTAACATCACATCACTGGGAGAGCCCTCTTTGCCTCCTCATCCCAAACCTAAATGACTTTATCCCCAAATAAAGTGGAAAACATTTGAAAATGAAAACCAACTCTGGGGCTGGCAAGGTGGTGTCGCACACAAATCCTCCGCCTGCCTATGGCTCCAGCATCCCACGTGAACAGGATGCTGGTTCAAGTCCTGGCTGCTCCACTTCCCATCCAGCTTATGACCTGGGAGAGCAGCGGAGGATGGTCCAAAACATTGGGCTTGAGCATCCTCATGGGAGACCCAGCTCCCAGCTTTGGACTCGCCTGCTATGGCCAACATGACCATTTGAGGAGTGATTCTGCAGATGGATGAGCTCTCTCTCTGCCTCTCTCCATTCCTGTAGCTCTTTCAGGTAAAAATAAATAAATCTTTGAAAAAATGAATAAATAGGGCCTAGGACAATAGCATAGTGGCTAAAGTCCTCACCTTGAATGCACCTGGATCCCATATGGGTGCTGGTTCTAATCCCAGGGGCCCCACTTCCCATCCAGCTCCCTGCCTGTGGCCCGGGAAAGCAGTCGAGGACAGCCCAAAGCTTTGGGGCCTGCACCCACATGGGAGACTGGAAGAAGCTCCTGGCTCCTACTTCAGATTGGCTCAGCTCCAGCCATTGCAGCCACTTTGGGAATGAACCATCGGACAGAAGATCTTCCTCTGTCTCTCCTCCTCTCTGTACATCTGCCTTTCCAATAAAAATAATTAAGTCTTTTTTTAAAAAAAATGAATAAATAAACAACTCTGACCATCTTAATTAACGCAAGTCCCCTGTGTAAACATAACCAACACAGGACTACTCACCGCCAACCACAATTCTGTCACTGTAAACAGAAATCTGCCACAAGGGGCAGGAGGCAGCTCGTGGTCTCCGTCAGGCCTTTGGAGGGGAGGGTCCTGGTCCAGTTCCCCACCACTGCTTTCTCAGATGGCAGATTCAGATGACAATTGCTCTGAAGGCTGAGCTACCAATCAGCTTGGATTGTTAACTGCATGTGATGTTTTTTTGTGAAAATTTTCAACTTCCATTATGTACTTTTAAAACCTATTTAACTGACTTGGGAGGCAGCAGGACAGCTCTTAAGCACTGGTTTGCCCTTCAAAACACCCAGAACTGCATGGAATTGGGATAGGATGAAAACAGGGGCCACCGATGATTCCACCCAGGCCTGCCAGGTGAATGGCAAGGATTCACCCCTTGGCTCAGCGCCTGCTGCTTCCCCAGAAATTTAGAATCCAAAGCACAGGCAGGACTCAATCAAACTGAGGCACTCCAGTGTAAGATGGGGGTGTCCTCACCAGTGGTATCACTGCTAAGTCTTCCACTTTCACACTCAATGCATGAGTTTGAAAACTCATATCACCTAAAATAAGTAGCTATAAATCCATTCATTAAGGCTGTCATCTCCCTAGCCACAATTCTCAAGTCACGGTGCTAAGGGAAGGATGGATGCTATCGGGAATGTCACACAAACACTTTTAAAAGTGCAATTACACATACACACACACGCACAAGTAGATGGAAACCGATGCACAAGAGGCTCCATGCCAGTTCAGCTCATTCAGAATTTTCTAGTTTGAAGACAACTTTCCTCAGTGTAGCAGCCCTGCTCTGGAAGCAGACACATACTAAACAAAGACATCTACTTCATAAACAGACAAGCAACTCAGCTCAACTCCTGAGCTTTTTAACACTGCATTCCTCCCAAAGCAAACACGAAGCCCGAAGCTCACATATCATGAGCCCGGGTCACCCTTGACACGGACAGCTTGTTCCAATCTTACTAGGTTCCCACCTGTCAAACCGCCACTTGGACACCTGCGGAAATTACTCTTGCTCTAAGTCCTTTGTAAATTAAAGCCTCGGGAAGCCCATCACTTCCTGTGATTTGAGAATCAGAGAAAGCCACTCCGGTGCCTAAGAACATAGGTGACTCAGGTGACAGCCATTCCCACAGGTCTTACACAACCACCCAGTCGCTCCCAGGAAGAAAGTATGCTGGTTTCCCTAACAGGCTTGGTGGGACACGGGGCCTTCCATGTGCAGCCGTTCTGCCGGGCCAGTGACTCAGTGCTGTACACACTACCCCGTGGACACACCCATAGATTACTGTCACACCCACCACTGACCAAATGCCAGCCTTCCTTCTGTCACCTAATGACTACACCATATCCATTGCTGTTGGCAGGTGCCAAGTCTCAGAACACTACGGTGTGGAATAAATGAGATAAAGACACTAAAAAAAAAACATTTGCCACAACAAGTATCACTGGCTTCTCCTTTCAACGGTGTTTTCCAGCAACACACTCCACAAAAGATATTGGACCCATTATCATTCCTCTCACTGATGGCTAATGCACTGCTTGTAAAAGGGAAGGAGAATCCTTGTTTAATCTAAACTCAAAACTACCTGTTAGAGGTGTGAATCGTTGTTCAGGATGCACCTACAATCTAGGCAACAAAACCAGCCCCTAGCATTTTCTGCAGCACTGAGAATACGGCAGGTACACAGATACACTCATCACTTGCATTACCTCTTTGAACCTTCACCATGTATGCTCGAGGCTTCGAAATACAGATGAGGTCGCTGACTAAGCCAGGACTATAACTTGCCAACATTACACCCAGAGCAAGTGATAACACAGGAAACAAACTGGAACAGGTGCTCCCCAGCCCTCGCTCGCTCTCCACCATCGGCTAACACTGATGCAAATATTGTAGAATGAGGTATGGCCCATTCTCCAACACACACACATGTAAACACACATAACGTAGAGAGAAGGAGATTCTAAACGAAAACATAACTTCATTTTCTCTTTGGGAAAAATTCTTTAAAGAGTTGTTATTCTCCTACAGGCAACTAGTGTCCGGAAGGTGCTTTTTCCTACCTGCACCCCACACGCATCTTCGAGGGATTTTCAAAGGTTCATCCTAACTTCATGAAAGACTACCTTGTCTTACCCTCTTCCCTATTAAGTGTTTACCAAAGGCCTTTATTGCAGGCCCTGATTTGAATAGATCAACTGATGCCATCCAAGGCAATCTCAGGAACAGATGTAAATACTACCGTTTCATTTTGTGATGGAAATGATCATTTTTAAGAGAAAAAGAGGAGATCATGTTGTGACACTACAGGTTAAGCTGCTGCCTCGGGAAGGCGTATGGCTACAAATGAGTGCCAGTTTGAATCCCAGCTGTGCCACTTCCGGTCCAGCTCCCTGGGCTGCACCTGGGAAAGCAGCAGTAGGCAATGCCCGTGCTTGGGCCTCCACCATCCGCACGGGACACTCGGATGGAGTCCGAAGCTCCAGCCAGCCCTAGGCCCAGCTCAGCACCAGGCCCGGCTCAGCACCAGGCCCGGCTCAGCCCTAGGCCCGGCTCAGCCCTAGGCCCGGCTCAGCACCAGGCCCGGCTCAGCACCAGGCCCGGCTCAGCACCAGGCACTGCGGCCACTGGAGAGTGAGCCAGTGATCTCCCTTCTCCTGCCTTTCAAATAACTAATATTAATATTTTGTTTAAAGAGAGTAAAGGGATGTTAACTACAGAAAAACAATCATGTACCTCTATTCCTTACATCTCACTACAACAATGTCATGCCACTGTAATTTGAGCCAGCAAAGGATACTTAAAACCAACAAGATCTGTACAATTCAATCTGCTTTTATAAGAAAAATAAGATGATCTTATTTTTTATAATACATGATTTCACAAGTACAGTTACCCATTAAGGATGATAATTGCCTACCTTTTAAAAAAGAGATTTATTTATTTTTATTGAAAAGGCAGTTTACAGAGAGAAAGAAACACAAAGAAAAATCTTCCATCCACTGGTTCACGCTCCAAGGAGCCACAGCAGCCGGAGCCAAGCCAAGCTGAATCCAAGAACCAGGGACTTCTTCCCCATCTCTGATAACGGCACAGTGTCCAAAGGACTTGGACCATCTTCGATTGCTTTCCCATTTAAGCAGGAAGCTAGATGAGAAGTGAAGCAACCAGAATTAAACCAGTGCCCATATGGGATCCTGGCACCTGAAGGGAGAGGATTAGCCAATTGAGCCACTGCTCTGGGCTTAATAACTGCCGATCTTATTGCATAAAACTGTTCTGAGATATTTTAAAGATACTGAAGTCATATCAAAGGTTGATTACACCTCATTTATCACTTTCAGGAAATTGACCACAACTACCAAGGCAAACTTTTTTTAGATTGCTCCCTACATCGCTGGGGGTGTTCATAAGCATTTAGATCTTTTCTTACTAGTGACTACTTTTCTTCAAAAATTTAATTTCCTTGATTCATGAAGTCATGATTTTAGAAGATGTAATATCTACAGCAGGACCGCAATACTGAGCGTGACCTCAAGCTACAGTTCATTTTAAGGCTGAAATTGTAGGACCGGCTCTGTGACACATCAGGCTAAGCCTCACCCTGTGGTGCCAGCTCAAGTCCCAGCTGCTTTACTTCTGATCCAGCTCCCTGCTGATGTGACTAGAAAAGCAGTGGAGGATGGCCCAAGTCCTTGGGCCCCTGAACACAAAACCAAGTGACAAAAACAAACTTCAGTTGCTAAAACAGACGGACAAAGCAGTTCAGCTAAAATTTAAAATAACAGTTACCCTTGTTCTGCAAGGGACCATGTACTCAGAAATCCTGAACAAGGGGACAAAGGCAGAAACCTAAGGTTGGTTTCTTTCGATATCTGCTCTTAAAAACTCAAAATCAACTTTGGCAAATTATTTTAAAGCCACTGCACACTGAATTACAACTTTGGACTGTTGACAATGGAAGCTTTCCCAGTTCTGAGTATACATCTCGCCCTGGGAAAGAGGTGAGAGCGTCAAGCCCCAGAAGAATCTGAAAGACAGGCAAAGCAAGAGGGAGGCCAGCCACGCCCTTCAGAGGTGACTGCGGTTTTGCCGGCTCCTCCTCCTGCCACAGGCACTCTTGTGTCAGTAGTAACCCTTGCGTTCTCAACCAGAGTTCAGGAACCTTGGGGATGGGTGCCAGCGTGGCGGCTTCTGGAGCTGGTAGTGCGAGTCCATGATTCATCCGGGCCTGGAGCTGAAATGTGTGTAGGATGTGGGTGCAGAGCTGGGTGCACACAAGTATGCAGGGTTAAAGACTCCCCATGCCATGCACGGAGTGGGCCGCAGAGGGTCAGCAAGCTTGGAAGACCTGCAGAGCGATGCTTGCCTTGCATGTCCCAGTACCCCATGGGAGGGAGCTCGCCTGTCCCCTTAGGTAGTTCTAGTCACTTTGGGGAATAAAGACCAGCAAAAGCTATGCTCTGGCTGACCCCATACAGCCAGGACTCTGAACAAAGACTGCATTATATATGAAGTTGGAATCCATTATTAATCATTAATCAGCAGCGGGCAGCAGATCCCAAGTGATAATCCGTAAACACTCACATTCCGCGGGTGCGACCTTTGAGACACACCCCTCAAAAGCCCCTTGGCATGGGCTCCTCCACTCCCTGCACCCTGCCCATCTTTCTCCTCCATGCTTGACCGGCCTCTTTCTGCTCTCCCACCCCTTGCCAAGCTCACCTTCTGCCTTGCCTCGGCTCAAGTCAGTGTTTTAGTGGATTCTTCTTCTTGTAACAAAGACCTTCTATGTCTCCTTATGCTTAAAATCAGCTCGGTTTTCTATTTCACAGATCAAAGGAAATAAATGCCCAACGGAGCCAAGTTGGGTTTTTTTTGCCCAGAATCTTTGAGAGACACTTCCCTGAGCCTTAGGGACACCCCTACAACACAGCGAGCCTGAATCCCAGGCAGCCCAAGCCTAGACAGGAGAGACCAATGACGGCCTGATGGAATCCTGTTAGATAATAACATGGAGCAGCCTTAACAGACACATACACACACAACATACACACCTGTCACCTCCACAAGAGGAAGGTCACCATACATAATATCCTTCACAGGTTTCCAGCTCTCAGAGATACAAAGAGGACTCTGGTGATCTGAGTCCTGGTGATCTAGCACCTACCCGCTCAGCTCCCCAGCCTCCTCTCTTGCCCCTCCCCACCTCACAGCAGGTGTCGCACAGCAGCTAGTCCACACCATGCGGTTTCCGGCTTCCCAGAATGAGAACATTCTTTCCTCTACTCCAGTCCTGCTCCAGCGTGCTCATCCGGCAGGGCTCCACCCGCATGTCTCCTGCATGAAGCCTTCACTAGTGGCACCCGTTGAAATCTGGGTTGGGAGCCCTCCTCTGCCTTTCCTGCTGCCTCACTGTCCATTACCTCCCGTACTTCTCCACTCAACTGCAGGTGTCAAGACAACAGGGGCCCTGTCTTGGTCAGACAACCAGAAAAGAACATTAGAAATGATAGCTGCTCAAGAAACAGTCAATAAATCATACATAAAATTGACCTGTCTCTCTAGCTGTGCCAATAGTTTTGCAAATAATGGCTTCTGCTTACAGGATATAACAGGATTACCTACATGATATCATTTTGTGGTATCCCACATGTTTCAGATAAATCCTCAAAGATATTAAGGTAAATCAGTAGCAACAGGGATTTCATCCAGAGTGTTGGATTAAGCTATTTTTTTTTTTTTTACCTAACTAGGTAAGCTGTGGGGTGACATAGAAGTCAGGCTGACACTTACTTACTCTCATTTCCAAAACATAATGCAGAAAAATAAATTTTGGACAACACATGTCTGTAGAAACTACCAATCTACTAATCCACAGCCATTCACTCAATGAACGGCTTTGTTGGTGTCAGAATACAGGATTGCATAATCTAAGCGTACAGTTACCAAGTTCAGGGAGGTTGTGTCATGTCCCAGTTTATCTACCTACCAGTTATCCCTTCCAACAACTGATAATACAGTTTAAAAAGAACTAAAACTCAAAGGCACACAGTGCTTCAATCATCCTGAGAACATTCGTGGAGGCACTTCTGATTGGGTGGTGCTTCAACACATCAATTTCTCACCTCCGATGTGTCCACGAACTGACTTCGTGTTTGCCCCATCAACCCATCAAAACGATGTCAAGGTCCCCACAGCTAAAGCAATGATCAGTTCTTGGTCCACTTCGGATCTGCCTAAATGCCCCCTCTCTCCTCCCTCCTCAGCCGCCTCTGAGTTCTCCTCTCACCTACTGACAACAACTTCACACGCAGCTCACTGCCTTCCCCAAAGAAGTCACTTCCCTTTGGCCTTCCTACACATACTCATCCAGTACTAAAGATGTAACACCATCAGTACTCCACCAATGACCACCTACTCCCTTCAAAAGAAAAAAGCATATATCTTTTTATTGGAAAGCCAGGAGAGAGAGATCACCCATGTGCTGCTGGGCACTCCCCCAGACGCCCACAATAACCACACCCTCCCCTTGTGCGTGCAGGGGCCCGGGGCCTTGGGCCATCATCTGCTGCTTCCTCAGGCCACTAGCAGGGAGCTGGATCGTAAGTGAAGCATATGGGATTGCCCATATGGGATGCCTGTGCAGCATATAGTGGCTTAACTTGCTACATACTGCACAATACCTGTCCTCCAGACCTTCTACTATCAACCTCCCCGCTGAATCCGTGAGCAAACAGCCAAAGGCTGCTCTCCTGGTGGTCAAAGGAGCATCGCCAGTTCAATAGCTGCATCTTCTCTTAGCCTGCTCCAACCTCATTCTACCACCTCCCAGGAGACAGCAGCACTGCCCCCCAACTCATCAGCCCGAAGACTTTCCGCTACCTTTGCACATCACATGTTGGCCCTGAGGAAATCCTCCTGGATTTTGCAGGTGCCCAAACTCTGAGCGCTCTCACAATGGCCACAGCCACCCCCTGGGCCAAGCATCACCTTCTGCATGACCACTACCACAGCTTCTGAAGTAAAAAACTTATTCCACCCCTTGCACAGGTTCCACTGTCATCTTTAATGTAACTCTGTTAACACGCATGGATTCAAACACTCCCCACCCGCTCCCCAGGACGACGAATTAAAGCCAAAGAATCCGTCACAATCTCATTTCCTGCTGCAGCTCCCTCACTCCCAGCCCAACCAGCCCCTTGCTCCAGCAACACGCCAGGTGCCATCTACCTCAGGACATTAGCACTTGCTTTTCACACTGCCCCTGCTCACTGAAGGCTCTCCCAGGTCACCTTAGTTCATGGAAACCACACCCCTGCATCCTGTCCACACTCATCATGTCCTTCCCCTTAGCATGCATCACACTGTGTGCCATAACCTTCCCTGTCTGTCTGGCTGCCCCCACCAGGGTGTCAGCTGGGGCAAGTCAGGAACCACTGCTGACTCAGTGGGGTGTCTCAGCTCTTGGAACTGCATGGACACAGAGTCAACCCTGAGTACGCTTGCCAAATGAGTACACTGTAAACAGAAGGCATCCTGAGGGCCAGTGGAAGTACATGGAGAGAACGTCACACAGCTTTCTAACGTGTCTCCGTGACCCTGGACCACGGTGGGACATTTCCAGAACCAGAATTCACGTGACAAATAGCACCATTTCAGGGTTAGCAGATGAATGGAGTTGTTGCTACCTTCAAAATCAGAGGAGAGAAATTAACAAAGCTTGGAATGTCCTCCAGGGAAAGGACTGGGAAAGATGCCCCAGGAAAAACAAGAAATCCTTACGCAGCCAGTCTTGCTAATGGGTACAGGGGTGGAAAGAAGTCATCGGAGCCACATCTGCTGCTGAGGCTGGGACAACAGTGACTAGCAAAATGGGCCACGTGAAGCCCCTACCATTAGTGCTGAGCCCCGAGGGGTTCTCCACACCCGTGGTCCTCCCTGCATGGGTCCTGTATTCACTCAGTGGGGTGACAACCCCAAGGAGACACTCAGCTCAGAAAACTGGCTCCTCCACCCACCCACACAGCAACCGCAGCCAGCTGTGTGAGCCAGCAGGGCCAGGAGCCTCCAGAGCCGGACAAGCTCTCAGGGTGGCTCCAGAGGCATTCTGCATGCGTCAGCACTGCTTCTGTAGCTTCGTGGACGGCTGCATTGTATTCTGTTGTCCGTGACTCTGCATGCACTCCACAGAAATCATCCGGGCGTCACCTCCATGGCTATTGCATCATTTCACACCCAAGGCTCCAGACCTGAATTTCAACTCACACTAGCCTACTTTAACACATTTCATGAGCCAGGTTGCATGACGTGTTCACTTCATTAAAACATGAGACAATTAGAGTGCTGCGGCCACAGTATTTTTCTTAAGCGCTAGAAACACAAAAGCTGATGGGATCTGGAGGGATGCATCAACTACCAAAGAGAACCACTTCTCAAGTCAGATCCTGTAATGTACACTCACCTTGAGAAATCTATGCATGTATTTCCTTATTTGAAAGGTAGAGTAACAGAGACAGGGGAGCTTCTTTCTGCCTGTTCACTCCCAGGGATAAATGGGTCAGACTGAAACCAGGAGCCAGAAACTCCATCTGGGTCTCCCGCATGGGTGCAAGGGCCCAAGCACTTCTTCCACTACTTCTCAGGCTCATCGGCAGGAAGCTAGGCTAGGGACAGAGCACCAGGAAGTACGTCAGTGAGGGATGCTGGCACTGCTGGCGGTGGCATAACCTCTCTAACAGTCCTGTGTTCACTCCTAAATCTGCATCACGGCTTCCCAGTAGATCACACATTTGTAAGGTAAGAACACCAAGCTGCTGAGACACAACACACAGACCATGTCCATGTTCCAATCCAACCAGGACTCACAGGGCAACCCTGACTGGCCACTCTCTGCTTCTCTTCCCCCCTTCTTTTCAGAGGCTCTGCACCAAGCTCTAACGCTTCAACTCCCAGCAATCCCTGCTGTCCTCTCCACCTGAGGAATGTCCATGTATTTGAGAACAGCCACAAGGTTATACAGGGTAGGAAAAGGGGGCAGGCAGAAGGTGGTCCCAACAACACTTCCACCCAGCAACGACACTGTAACAGGCTAGTAACTGCGTCTATCTCTCTGGACCCTCCAATGAAGCTAAAAGTCATGAAGCACAGGAAGCTGTGTGTCTCAGGGCAAACTCATACCTGCTAAAGAGCAGGGTGAATGTAACATTTGACTTCCTAGAGTTGTTTACCAAGGAAGTCCTAGCACAGTTCGTTAAAGAGGCAGAGAAGAGAGACTGGGGTACAGCTGGTTGCTCTTGCTGCATGCCCATGAACAGGCCATGTTGGGATCACGGTTAGCCAAGATTCCTGCAGGGGTTCCCCCGGGGACACAGTGTGCCATGTGCCCATGGGCTCCCACATGGCCTAGGCAGGCAGAGACCCAGGGGCCATCTCCCAGATCCTCCTCCAAAGCCTCTGCATGAACTGGGAGAAAATGTCCGGAAAGTTGGTGGGTAATACCTCCCAATTCACGCACCCCTCAGAACATCTCCCTGGCCACCAGGTATGCATGTGGTCCCCTCCAGGCCCCACTAACACTGATGCTACCACTGTCTCCATGAGACAGGGCCAGACACACTGGTCCTGGCTCAGGGCTATTTTGCCCCACAAAAATCGGAGCTCCAGCCCCCTGCATCTTGTACTGCAGCAAGATGCCCAAACACCTCTGCCTAGGGATGGCTTGATATGAATGAAGTCGATCCAGAACAGATCCAAAGAAAGAAAGAAAAACAGATGGGCCAGCCTCTCGCAGGATGACAGTCACAATCCTGGACAGGACACCAGGAAAGCGCATCTCCAACGTTGTTCCAGTCCACAGCAAGCTGGAGCAGAGACCAAGCAGAGAGCAGCCAGGCTCCGGGACAGGAGACCCCGGACCACAAGGCCTGCGCACGGACCAAAAGGAATAAAAAACGCCACTTGGCCTTCTACCACCCACAAACACAGCAGCATTTTGATGGACTTTCTGCTAGTCTTTAAAAATAGAAAACCATGCTGTCCCAGAACTTTCACCTATGAGATAGCTAGGACCTAAAAACATCAAGTGTTGATCCAAAGGCTACATAATTCCTATGTAATCCACCTTGTCCCATGTATAATAACTCAATGGGATTTTAAAAACAGAAAATAAATATTCCTTAGATTTTGTTTTGTTTTGTTTTTTACTGAAAGGTAAAACCAGGTTATTGTGAAGCAGAGCAAGGCAACGGCGCTGTGAACCCTGGCAGCGATCTTCCTTGTTCTCCGAGCCAACCTCCCACTGGTCTCTACCCAAGGGCAGGTCAGGCCCTGGGGCTAGACGCTTCTCCATCCAAACCTCCTTTGCTAACTCTGGACCTCGGCAATAACATGGAGACGATCAAAGCACTGACAGCCAGCAAGCGCTGCAAGCAGAGTGACATCATTCAGGCAAGCCATGACAATAAGGGGGAGACGGTAACCATCCTGATGTACTCGGTGCCCTATATACAGGCGCAAAAGTCACAAGGTATCCATGATATGTACAATCGTGACTCATCGAAAAAATCTGAATGCTTTTAAAAGTAAACATTTTTTTAATTTAAAATAATAAAGTGGTGGACATTTGACCTAGTAGTTAAGACACTTTTTAGGACACCCAAGTCCAAAATGGGAGAACCTACCTCTGCTCCAACTCCACCTTCCGGCTGATGTGCAACCCGAATGATGGCAGATGTTGGGTACCAGCCAGCCGTGTGAGCATCTCAGCTCAACCTCAGATTGCATTTTCGGCTCCTTGCTAACCTGGCCTAGTCCCGGCTGGTGCTAGCAGCTGAGGAGTGAACCACTAGATAGAAGATCTCTTCTGTCTAATGTCATCCTTGGCACTCTCTCACACTGCCTTTCAAACAGAAACTTATTTTTTTTTGATGCAATAGACTTTATTATTATTATTATTATCATTATTATTATTATTATTTCCATATTGTTTCCTTCATGTTTAAAGGAGGGTATTAAGGGAGAAGGCCCACCCAATTTCCCACCCTCCCCAGGTCCCAGATGTAGGGTATGCTCTGAGGTTCTTGCTCAGGTGGTTTTGATATTTCAATAGTTATGAATCGCTGCCAGTCTTGCCACTCCAAGCACTATACGGTCTTTGAAGAATCCACTGATTGACATAATCTATCGTAGTCTCTGTTTGCTCCGTATTTCGCTGCCAACATATAGCTGAGATGATTTGTAAAAAAATTTTTACAAATACTGGAAAGACAGAGATATACAGAGAGAAGAGATACAGAGATAAAGATCTTCCATTCACTGGTTCATTTCCTAGGTGGCTACAAGGGCCAGAGCTGAGCTGATCCAAAATCAGGAGCCAGGAGCTCCTCCCAGTCTCCCATGGGGGTGCAGGGTCCCAAGGCCTTGGGCTGTGTTCTATTGCCTTCCCAGGCCACAAGCAGGGAGCCAGATGGGAAGTGGAGCAGCCAGAATATGAACCGGCACCCATATGGGATCCCAGCACATGCAAGCTGAGGATTTAGCCACTAGGCTAATGCGCCAGGCCCCAAACAGAAACTTTTTTTAAATGAAAAAACAAAGTAGAAAAACATCAATGTCAGCAGTTCACTGAAGCCCCCACTGAGCTGCCAGACTCCTGGCGACTGGACTCACCTTTCACTCCCTGGCATGAAGCAGAGTGACTGACTAGGCTCAGAAAAGAGCATCCACACAAACTTTTTATCCCATGTTTTTAATAAGGAATTCATGATTGGAACTACAACTTGGGCACTGGTGTTATCATCTAGTGGGTAATGCAGCTGCCTACTACGCTGGTATCCCTTTGGATGCTGGTTCAAGTCCCAGCTGCTCTACTTCCAATCCAGCTGCCCACAAATGCACCCAGAAAGTAGCAGAAGCTAGCACAAGTGCTCGGGCCCCTGCGCACACGTGGGAGACCCAGAAGAAGCTCCTGGCTCCTGGCTCCTAGCTCCAGACTGGCCCAGCTCTGGCCAAGGGAAAAGGAACCAGCAGGCAGAAAAACTCTCTTTTTTGCTCTCTCTCTCTCTCCCTAGCTCTCTCTCCCTCTCCCTCTCCGTGTATGTGTAAAACTCTTTCAAATACATACATGAACAAATCCTTTAAATAGAAATGAAAACCTCAAAAAAAAATCCTGTTGAAGGCTTAACAATATGAGTGAGCATGCTCGTACGCTGTCCCTGTGGTTCAGCACTCGAATCTGCCACCTACGGCACTAGCATTCCATTTGGGCACCAGCTGCTTCCTGGCCGCTTCCACTTCTGATCCAACTCCCTGCTAACATATCTGGGAAGGAAGTGGAAGGATGGGCCCTGCACCCATCGGGGAGACCTGGATGGAGTGGTCTTGGGTTCACTCTGGCTCAGCCCTGGTCATTGTTGCCATTTGGAAAATGAAATAGTGGATGGAAGATTCTCTCTCTCTCTCTTTCAAATAAATCATCTCTAACAAGAGCCAAGAGTCAAGCACTAGCCCACCACAGTTACCACCTGGGATTCCCAATCCCACATTGGAATGCTGATTCCAGTCCTGGATACTCCATTGCCAATACAGTCCCAGGAGAAGCAGGAGATGGCTCAACGGGTCCCTGCCATCCATGTGGGAGACCCAGATCGAGTTCAGGCTCCTGACTTCTGCCTGGCCCAGGTCCAGCTGTTGCGGGCATTTGCGGAGTCACGCAGCAGATGCAAGATCTGTCGCTCTGTTCTCTTAATTACAGGAAACTAAATGTCCATGTTTTAAAAAGAGGGAGCGAAGGCCAAGTCCTTGTTTCTATAATGAAGAGTAACTACCCACTGATCTTGGGTATTTCTGGCTCAACTCTCGAGCGCAACTATATGTTGCTGTTTTAGAAATAATGGAATTAGGTAAAATGGCAAAGTGAAATCACAGGCTACAAAAGATCGAAATACTTCAAAGTCACTGTAGAGCCAGTTTAATCCACATGAGTTTGCTTCACACTGGGACCATGAACGCGCCATGATATTATCCCAGAGAGGGAATCCATAACCAATCCAAACTATATCATTTGGTTTATACCAAAAAAGCTGGAGAGCTCCTAAAAACTGCAAAACATCACACAGAAGCTCAACTCTCTAGAAACTTACGGTCCACAGTCTAGAAGAACGCAACAACACACATTTCCTCGAGTTTGCCACAGTCGCCATTATTCCTTACTGTCTCACACATCCTCACACTTCAATCCCTGACTCCGTGCCTGGTTTTTCCAGGTCTCTGACTTTGCAGATTGTGATGCAAGTCCTGGTACCCCCCGGGTCTTCAACACCGACTTCCGCAGCGTCTTTCTTGCTCCTCTATAGACTCGTGGCTTCTGTCACGTGTAGGGATCTCAAGCTTCACACGCACCAGTTCACAGCCCGTGTACTAAGGCCACCGTGCTTCCCACCTGCAGTGTAACCTAGTTCCACTCTGGGTTCCCATCCCTCACTTTTCTTTGCATCTTGAGCCTTTGTTCAAAGTTTAAAAGAGCAGTCAGAGAAGGGTGTCACATTTGCTCTTCTTTTCGACCAAGGCCTGGAAATTCCACACAAAACCTAAACAGGTCCCTTCAGCCTCATGGCACAGTCCCCTCCTCCTGTTTCCCCAGGGCCAAGCACTCACAGGCAACACAACAAAAGGACGCCCTGGGCAGGGACTGAGCTGCTGGCCAGGAGCCCATGGGGACACCAGCCTTAACTCTTCCCTGCCTGCCCTGGGGAAAGAATGCTTACAAAACCCAGGTACCCCAACCCACCCACTTAACACATCACACGTGTCCCCACTGAAGAAGTTCTCCTTCCTAACCAGTCATCAGGTGCCAGCTAAACTCCATCTGAAGGCAGGGAGTCCTGGGGCAGGCTGACATCCATCACTCTCTCCCACATGCCAGTCTAGACCACGCAGTCTCCCCTGGTCACCTGAACCAAGACCACACAGCTCCCTGGATCCCAGGTCCAGTCTAGGGTGAGGCTCTGTTCCCAGGTGATGCCGAGAGCTCACAAACTGGGTTCATGGACAAGAATGACAGGATGCTGGGAGCCACCGATTTACTGCAAGATAAAGGTCTCTTGAAAAGGCACAACTGGAAACATTCAGAGGTAAGGTACCACAGTCGCACACTCGCAAGTGATCACAGAGCTCTATTCCAGGCCATCTCTGCTTCAGTCCAAGCAAGAATGAAGATTCTCTGCCTCCAGGAATGGCCTCACCTTTGTTCAACACTCCTCCACTCGACTGAAGCTGCTTATAATCCCATCATGTTCTTACCTTGAGTCTCTCTCAGTGCCTTACTACCAAAGGGGTATTTATGTGGCTTTTTTTTTTAATACTTACTACCAACAATTTTAAGACTTAGAGTAGGCAGAGCTATTTTCATAAAAGCAACTCAGAGCCAGACCATCTGTTCCTAGCTAGTGTAAGACGTTGTCTGAATCCATGCTAAGACGGTGCTGACAACTTTAACAGGTGTTACCCCAAGGCTGGTCCACCCTTCATGCTAAGCTACTTTTTCTCTTTCAGAATCACATTCAGGCTAGAGGTGGGGTTGGGCTCTCCTTGAAAGACACTGTAAGACTGGTCAACAGTTCCTCTGAAAGGATACAGAAGTGTTCAGTGAACACATACTGAACTTGGAAACATCAAAGTACACACACACTCACTCCCCAGGCCAAAGGACTGAATTTCCCCCTCTCTGCAAATCTCTGAAAATAGGAAATAGGACATTTCCTAGCTGCTACATGGCTTTCCTCAGGAAAGCATGATTCAGAGGATCTTAATCAGGGCCTTTTCTGAGAGATAACACGTAGGGGTTTCCTCCAGGGGAGCTGACGCATGCTTTCCTTAAAAGCGGCCCGGAAGCTGGATGTGGGGGGTGAGAGAAAGCTTCCAGATTATCCCAGCGAAAGTCTACCCCGTTTGCAGGTCCTCTCTCCTAGCTCTTCCCTACTGAGAAGCAACCAATGCTGGAAATTTTCCCAAAATATTGTCTGTTCAACCAATAGTGCAGTGGCTGTGTTTTCTAAAGTGAAAATGAAATCTGCGTATCTGTGGAACTATTTTAAGTTAATCTACTAGTTCTTGTACTCAAATACCATTAAGGCTTTCCTATAGCAAGTTTTCCCATTTTATTATTTTGATCTACAACCTAAGAAATGACTTTATTCCAATAAAAACAGTGGCCTTTGCCTATGGACTTCCAGGTTAAAAACATCAATTAGACATTCGATGTCAAACAAACTGGGCTAAGTCCACTCTCACAAAAACCTCCTTCATAGATGAATATGCAGCCTCAGAACTGTAGCTGCAGCAAAATGTGCCAGGACAGAACAATGCCATGAACAACTCGGTAAATGCATGCGGCCAGAGTGCTTTCCATTCCAAACTCACACAGCCTCAGGGGGACAGCAGGGGCAGACAGGGCACTCCCCTAACGCTGACAGGGGTGAGAAATGAAAACACAATCCAATTCCAAATGAGTCGTCACTCCTTTGGTGAGTCACACACACACACACTCGGACAGATACACCTCCCATCTGCTGGATCACTCCCTACAAGCCCACAACGGCTAGGCCTGGGCCAATGCTAAAGGCGCTCAATCCAGGTCACCCACAATATCAGAGTCATCCTCACTGCCTCTCGGGGCTCACAGGAAGCAGGAGTGAAGACCCAGCTGTCCTGACACGGGACACAGGCATCAGGCACCTTCATCAGTGGCTTAACTACTAGACCAAACACTCAGCACCGTTCGAATAGTTTTCATTGCTGGGGTCTGAAGGAGAAATAACCAAACTGTGCATAGAACTTCACAAAGGCCAGAATTACCAACACCTTCATACAAGTGACCAGCATTCTGAAGGGCCTCTGGGCTGGACTCACTGAGCTCGCTCCTGCCCCCACAAAGCCACAGTGGTCTTTCTGAACACAGATAAAGTCATCTCTCTTACTGCTCATCTGAGTTAAACTACAAACTCAGAGCCATGAACTGTAAGATCCTACACGGTCACTGTGCCTCTCCCACATCCCTCCACCCACAAGCTCCTTCCCCCTGACTTGCCCACGTTTCCACTCCTCAAACACTCCAAGCCCATTCACACTGCAGGACCTTAACACAAGTCGGCCCCTCTCCCATGATGCTCCAGCTGTAGTTTCCCAGTGGTTGATTCCTTGCTGCCACTCATGCCTAAATGTCGCCCCTCAGGCAAACTCCCTGTTGTCTCTGTGCAAAGCAGGTCTACCCAGTCACCCTCCTTCACATCTGGGCATTATTTGCTCCTTGACATGTATCCCTTTCTCTTTCTCAACCATGTGCTTTGCTGTTGTCATTCATGACACCTCCCCCTACCACCGTCAACCACGCTGAAGCAGGCACTGGGCTGGATCCCTCTAGGACAATGCCTAGCACCAGAAGGGCCTCAGGAGTTACAGTTGATTTCTTCATCAATAACCTGGCCTCTGCACCTGTAGGCTCAACTAATAGCAGAGGGAAAATACTGTTAAACACATCTGTACTACTGAACATGCAGATTTATTTGTTATTATTCCATAATTGCTATCACCATTTGCACAGCATTTGCGTTGTAGTTGGTGTTACAAGCAACACACACAGGTTATGTGCAAATACTGTACCACGTTATACAAGCAACACATTTACAAATGTTGATGTCCTGGGTGTCTTGAACCAATGCCTCGTAAATGCCCAAGGACAACCACATTTGCTGGTTCCGCCACTACAGGGTGGTATTTGTCATCAAAGACAACGTTCCCACGGTCCTTTACGAAAGAGCTAAACCTTTCCACAACACCATCTTGCTGCTCGACCTATCAAGTTCTCTAAAGAAGTAAAGGGGGTGGCCAGCAGGGCAGCTGCAGCTGTGACACCAGCATCCCCATCCGGGCTGGTTCATGTTCCAGCTGCTCTGCCTCTGAATAAGCTCCCCGCGGCGCACCTGGGAGAGCAGGACACAGCCAAGGGCCTGGACCTCTGCACCCACCGGGCAGGTCCAGACAGTCTCCGGCTCTTGGCTCAGCCCTAGCCACTGAGGCCATTCACGAAAACAGACCACCAGGGAGATCTTCTCAAACCCTTTATCAGTCTCTCTCTCTTTCTAACTCTGACTTTCAAATAAATAAATCTTAAAAAAAAAAAAAAAAGTTAAGAGAAAGTACCCAAGGAAAAGAAGTGAAGAAAAAATGGAGTTGGTTTAACTTATCTCCTACTCCTATACACAAAAACAAGGGAGGGTAGAATTGCCGCAAATTATTAGCAATTATATGAGAGATGCTTACTATCAACCACAATATTAAATATCCAAATAACAAGCATCCCATTACGCCATCAGATCACCTGGAGTCATTATGAATTAATCTTTAATATGTGGTGAACACACATGTCACACTTTGGGCAAAGTGCTTTTTGCATACAGCCTCATTTTATTATTATTATTTATTTATTTGACAGCAACAGCAAGTGAGAGAGAAAGAGGGAAGGAGAGCTCCCACTTACTTGTTTTCTCCCCTAAATGTTCATCAAGCCATGACTGGTCTAGGACCAGAGCCAGGAGCCAGGAACACACAGGTTTCCCAGCTGCAGGGCAGGGACCCGATCACTCAGCCATCACTAGGCCTGCAGTGGCAGTACGCTGGAGTCAGAGAAAGAAGCAAAGATAAAGCCCAAATGTGAGAGGTAGGCACCTTAAGCACTGAGCTAAATGCCCACTCCTTTCCTGGCCAATCCAATTCTAACTAAAACCCTGTGAGCAGGTTATGGTCACGTGCATTTTACAGATCAGAAAACTATAAAGATGGGCTGCAGAAGGTTAAGTTACTTAGCCAAGCTTTCCAAGCGGCTCATGTCAGACACAGAACCTAAAGCCGCTTCTGTCTCACTTGTCACTGTTGCCTGGCCTGGTCTCACAAAGCAGTCAACATGAATAAGCCAGGAAGAGTCAAAGGCATGGGAGAGGAAGTGGGGCCCTAAAACTGTGTTGTTCAAGAAAAGTTGTATATGTGTTTGTGTGTGCACGCCTGTGTGTGACCCTACCAAACTGAAATGTTAATGGTGTCACACAGACAAAAAATTTGTAACTTGAAAGTCAACGTTTAAAAAATAAACTTTAGTTTCAGAAAGTCAAATTGTTCAATGCAGAGCTGCATTCTGAAGCAACAAACTATGATAAAATAAATAGCTGGTAGCAAAGTGTCCCAACTGCTGGAAGGTCAAGTTCCAAGTAGCCAGGACCCTGAACTAAGTGCTGAAAGAGGAAAGTGTCCTGCGGCCGGGGCTCGCCCCTTCCCACACCTGCGGCTGAGACTGGGACACAGCACCATCTCCAACACTGGGCAGGACAGCAGACGCTGGTGAAGTCTGGTCCCAGCTGTTCACCTACGGGTCTTAGTCCAACACGCTGAACTTCCCTGCCCCCCATTCTGCTCACCGGAAGTGCAGTCGGACCTTCCGGGCCCACCTCGAGGCTCAGGGAGAGACAAACGAGAACAGGCAAGTGTTCAGTAGCACATGTGAATACAACCTTATTCCGTTAAAGCCTCGGCGATGCCTAAGGCAGGGACGCAACTCCACGCAGAGCATAACCAACAGCACAGGACAAGGACGTGCCACCCCCCAGGGCTGTGGGGAGGGCTGCAGGGACAGGCAGGGACACAGGCCTGGAGACACACAGAGGGGCGCTCATAGTTCTGTACAAACAGGTGGACCCAGAAAGGACGTGTGACACAGGAGGCTGGGCAGGAAGAGGTCACGTCCCAATCTCCATGGCTACAGGACACAGCCACTGGCCTCAACACAGCACACACTTTCAAATTCTGAGAACTGTCCTAGTTATGTGTGTCTGCATGACATTCAGAATCACTTTCTATTAATAATGAAATCTTCCAAAATCTACAGGACAGTGTGACTGGCCAAAACACATGTCCTTTTCAAGTTCAGGTGAAGATCCCAAGAACAAACTTCAACCACAGTGTCCACTGACCACCCCTCAATTCCCTCCTTTCTCCGTGTCTTAAAGAATAAAGCTTTAAGATAGACGTGTGTGTGTGCTGCAGGTTGTTGGAACTCTCCAAGTCCCCAGAAAGAAGTAACAAAGCTCAGGGGAAATGTCTCCTTCAATTTGCAAAGAATTATCCAAGGTTGCTAGGTAGTTGCTGACAAACACACCTCGAACTCCAGGACTGCGCCTCTGCTGTAACTGGTGGTCAGGCCAAGCCTCTTCAAATGAATACAAACTGGGCCGTGTCACAGCAGTGAAGCTGAAAAATCCATCTGAAGCTCCGTGCTCCACAGTGCCTCTTGAACTACAGAATGCCCAAATCACAAGACCCTGTTCAAATACAGATTTGGAGCGCGAGCACTGTGGTGTAGCAAGTAAAGCCATCCCCTACAACAGCATCTCACACAGGCACTGCAGAGCACCCTGCTCCACTTCCAATGCAGCTCCCTGCCAGTGTGTCTGGGAAAGCAGCACATGGGAGAGCCAGAAGAGGCTCTGGGTTTCTGGCCTTTGCCTTTGGAATAAATAAACAAATATTTGAAACAAGGCAGATTCTGTCTTAGCAGCCCTGAGCATTCCAAGCCCAGGTGAGTCGGATGTTGCTCAGCATGAAGCAGGTGCCACAAAAGGGTCAGCAACAGACAGCAAAAGTTATCCCAACGCCATGCGCACTAGAAGCCCAATTCCTACCACAGAGAAGCCGAAGAAATACAATTTGAATCCATTTCTCAAAGGAAGAGAGATATTTTTCACTCAACCAATCAAGGACATTCCAGATCAGCTGTCAACTTCAGTCCCGGATCCTGACTGGTTCGCAAACGGCAGAGAACCCTCTGTGGCACCGACAGGTGTCCTGGGATGGTCAGAAGACACCTAGGGACAGGCCTGACCACTCAGAGGGAGAGTTTGTGTCCTGGAGTCACAGGAAGAAAGGAAGGAGGAGGCAGTAGAAAGAAGGGACAGCCATTTATGGAGATGTCACACAAGACCACACAGAGGCAGGCCGAGGCTGCAGTCTGCTCCTGGGCTCCCACTCCCAACCACAAGGCGCCCTGCCTACCCTAAGCCAAGGGAGAGAAGCACACAGTGGGTGGCCTCCAGTGTCCCCGCACTGGGAACAGTGACCCGGTGTAAGTCCCCCTGTCAGTGTCCATTTATTTACCATGAGCTACTAAAAGTCCATTTGCCTCACTGAGTGTTCTGAGAGCTAAATGAAGAAACCTAAGCAGGCTGGCACTGTAGCCTAGTTGGTTAAGCTACCACTTACAGTGCTAACATTCCATATGGGCACCGGATCAAGTCCTGGCTACTCCACCTCTGATCCAGGGCCCTGCTAATATGCCTGGAAAAGCAGCAGAGAATAGCCCAAGTCCTTGGAACCCTGCACCCAAGCTCCCAGCTTCAGAACAGCTCCACTCCGCTCCATCTATTGCTGTCATTTGGGGAATGACCAGCAGATGAGAAAATATCTCTGTCCCTCCTTCTCTTTGTGAATTTGCCTTTCAAATTAAAATAACTGAAAAAAAAAGAAGAAGAAGAAGGAAGAAAGCATTTAGGGCAACATCTGCTACAAAATAAATGCTTTTCTAGGTTTATGATTAAAAAAATAACTTTATTATTAAGTACAAAAGAGAACGATACCAGAGAGGAAGTGGAATTTCGTGTTCTAGCAACCCTGAAGGCCAAGAAAAAAGAAACAGCCTGAGCCAGAACCAGGGCTGCACAAGGCACCAGCCTCCAAACGGACAGTAGTTGACCCACCACTCACAGGCTCTCCATAGAGCCCGCATAACCAGATGGCGTAAGTGTGGTGATCTAACACGCTGACGGACAGTGCAAGGACACAGCACAGGGGATGGAGGATGGGGAAATGCCCTGGGTCCCACAGGCTCAGGCTTGGACCCAAAGCTGCTCCCTGCATCCTGGACGCTGCTGTGAAACGTAACCTCTGCCAGCTACACCTGTTCTGCAGACAAAAGCCAGGCAGGGTTCGCGTATGTGTTCATGCAACAGCACACTGGCACTGCCTGTCCCATGCCAAGTGCAAACCAGGACTTCAGGCACCAGCCAGTGGCACACTCCTCAGCAGCTTGAGAGCAGAAACACAACTCATATGACAACAAAACATGTGCAATCTGTCACAGAGACTTCATATTAAGATTATGACCTCATTAAAATGCAACAGCATTGCAGAGGCACACCTGATCAGCGGGCTGCACGTGAGCCGGAGACCATGTCCCGCGTTCTGAGAATGGACTGTGAGCGTGGGTACCTGTTGATTCCTGTCAGGCAGGCAGTCCTGGCTGCCCACAAACCTCCACTCTCTCTTTCTGCCAAATCCAATTATTTTTCAGGGCCACAAGTTTCCCCACTTCAAGAGCTCGTAGAGTAGGAGTGACCAGCGTCCCTTGCCGCAGGCCGGGGCCACACGACACCTCTGGCCTCTGAGGTGTGAGCCCGGCCACCGACTGGAGGCGCTCAGGGAACTCCTTGAAGGCAGTAGAGAGTGCTGCCAGCAAGGCTGGTCTCTGCCGGGGGTGTCCCCACCCCAGTCTGCCCCAGGATCATCCAGCAGCCACCCTGCCTTGAAGCATGGTGGATAAAACAAGCAGCAGATCAGGCCTGGCTGGGCGGGATGGGAACCTGGGTTCCCCAGCTCCCTCGCAGCCCTGTATCAGGCTTCTTGGCAAGAGAAAACTCCAGCTCCCATCTGGTTTAGCCCCCGACCCTGGTTCATGCAGCTGACACTACACATTATAGAAGAACTTTAGTGAGCTGGTTGACTGGCAAGCCGCCATAAACTATGGACTAACTGGATTTACAAATAGCCCCTGGCATACACACAGCAGGTAGCATTAGGCACCAACAGTCCAGATGAGTCTCCGAGGCTCACAGCTGACCCTAATAACTCGCATCGTGAAGATCTTGAGGAAGTGTTCCTACAAGGGGCACAGATTCCTGGTGTGGTCTGGGTGTGGCCTGGGGGGGGGGCGGAACTATTGAGAGGAAGCGGAGAAGAGCCGAACACATGCTATTGGACATCTCTCTGCCACCTCCCCGGATGGACGTCACCTTTCTGCGACGCAGCTTCCGGGCTACTAAAGGGAACCAGCAGTTCCCACCACAAAAGAAAAAAAAGAAGTTTGTGCACATAAGCAAGTCAACATCTGCAATGCTTAGGCCTGTGTCTGCACACTGCTAGTCTGCACCTGGGGTCCGCTAGGATCATGGTAAAACCGGTGTCAGCATCACGGAAACCAAGTAACACAGCCGGATGAACCCATTTGTTCCGCAGACTCCGACTTCTTTCCTGTGAGTCTCCTTACTGCCTGAACATGACCACAGGCTATCGTGGGCGGCCAGGTTGGACAGCTGTAAAGCAAGAGCTCATCCTTACCACACACCCGTCCATGCGATACCAGAGCAGCAAAGCCCGCATGAAGAGCTGCTTATCAGTGGGATGTGTTTATACAAGGGAGCTGGGGAGAGAGATTAGCACAGACGGCTAAAAATAGTCCTGTAAGCAAACAAGTGTGCATCAGCCACTAGTTTCTATCCATACTTCAATCTCTGCGCATCACTGCTCAGGAGCTGTGGCGCACTGAGGGGGTGTCCTCCTGCCATTGGAGAACTCGCCCCCTGCCTCCTCCTCTTCGATTCTGATATCAAAAGCACCCAGGCCATTCTGTGGGCCAGTACTCGGTGGTCCAAGCATTTTGTATGAAGCTGGGAAGTACTGGATGCATTCAAGGAAGTGTCACAGATCCTGGACGCAGCAAGATGCATCTCCTGGATGAATCAAGCCCGGACAGGAGGACACCCAAGACACACTGGAAGCAGCTGTCCTTTTCAAACACTAAACAAACAAGACTGAAGTGAATTTATGCTCCTTCTCCCAATCCCAGTGGGGCGTCAGGAGAGGAACGGAGGGCAGAAAACAAAAAGACACAAATTTAGAGTGTGAAGATCTCACTTCACGATCTTCCCACCCGGTGCCTGCTACCAGTTTTCTGGTAGCGCATTATCAAGTAGGCTGGCAGAGTCTCCAGAGGGCCAGGGGAGTGAGCTGTAACCCTTTCCTTCCCCCAGAGCAGTGCGGCTCAACAGAATCAAAATCCATGCCTCAAATGTGAGCAGGTGCCCGCCCCTCCCCAAGTTCTCTAAGAGCCATACTCCAGAAGCTACGAACACACAAGTGAAGCCGAATTTGGTAACACATATAATTCAACCCAATATGTCCCAACCATGATGCTAATACCTGACAAACGCAGAAACCATGAATGAGATGTTACATTCTTTTTCATACCAAGTCTTCAAATGCTACCTGTACTTTCCTCTTAAAGTCCATCCTAATTCCGGTTGGCCACATGGAAAGAGTCCAAAAGCCACCTGCCGCCACTGGCTGCTGTCCTGGACGGAACAGCTCCAGAGGTTACTGCTGCCCAAACTGTCTTAAGTCGCAGCCAGGATGGCCAAGCCGGTAAAGCAGATGGGATCATCCGGGCAAGCTCCCGGGGCAGATCCGGTCGTTAATAAGACACGAGAAATCTACCTTTTTTTAAAAAAAAAAAAAAAAAAAAAAAGGAGTAGGGACCTTTTCCAAGTTTGAAGTCTATGTCTGCTGCCAAGCACGGGCAAAGCCCTTGGCTCTTTTTACCCAGAAAAGTCACCCAAGTCCCAGAGTGATGGTGGTTGAGATCCCAGTGCAGGAATTCACCTCACACACCCCTTCCCGGAGAACGCAGGCACGGGTCAGACATTCCCACTGCCACGCCCCGCACCCCAGTGGTGGACGTGAAAGTGGCAGGCATGAGAAATGAGGCGTGCGAATGATGGGTTTCCATCATGCTGCGGCCATGGGTGAGACAGGTGGAAGATGACCTGGTCGTTACCTGGTCGTTACCTACCTCACAGCCTAGCGGGGTGCCCAAGGGCAATAACATAGAGCTCCTGGCAAACTGGGAAGCGCTACCCAAGTCTAGTTATTATGATGGGGGAGGACACCATTCCTCACCTGAAAGAGCAGATAGAAGGGGGGGGGAATAGTAACTTGAAACCGAGAGGCGGCCGGGGGATGCGCCCTGTTGTCCTCCTGGGTGGACAGGGCAAGGCCCCAGCACCTTTCCCGGGAGCCCCCGGGCAGCGCCTGCAAATGCTGTGGGTGGGCCCAGGATTCAAACTCGTGCCCGGACCCGGTGGCCCATTCCCATCCACTCCCGGGTTCTTATGAGACTCCAGACAATGGCTCGGAACACTTCAAGCTGCTCTTTCCCACTTGAGTCAATGCGGCCTGAAAAGCCTCTGACTCCGGGGGGGACGCAGGCGCTGGACTGCTCGCCGGCGCACGGGCCACGGGACTGGCGCCTGTGCTGCGCTGCGCCTTCTCCAACAAAAACAGACGGGGCCGCCTGGCCGCCGAGTCTCCCCTGTACCTGTCCAACCGCCCCGCCGCGCCGCCGGGCTGCTCCAGGCCGGCGGCCTTTACGAGGGCCAGCGGGAGTCGCCCACACAAAGACGCCTTGTGCCGCTGCGCCCCGGGCGCCGCAAAGCCAGGTCGCCGGGCACCGCACCCGGGACGGAGCAGGCAGAGCGTCTCCCACCCCGGCCCAAGCCAGCTCCGAGTCCGACACCCCCAGTGCTCACCCTGCACAGGAAAGCCCAGCCCTGCCCTTGGCTTCCCCCCAGGGGGTTCCCCTCGGCTCGCCGCAAAACCGGCACCCTGGAAAGGACCCGTCGGCCCGCACGGGCGCGGGGACAGGGACGCCACTCGGCAGAAGTTTTGCACGGTCGCCACGCTGCGCTCCTCGCGTCTCGCCGGAGAAGGGATCCAGTCACTCTCCATCCCCTCCCCACCCCCAACTCGGGCCCCCCGCCGCCTCCTCCTTGCGCCGGACGACTCCGGGGCTCCCCCAGGTTCGCTCACCTCTGGTCCAGTCCACCACTTGTTTGGGGCTCCACTTCGTCACGGGTTCCATGGTACAGGGGCCTGGCTGCCAGCTGCGGAGTCGGCGGGGAAGTGCTGCTGCCTGCGCCCCGCGGCCGTTTCGCTGCGCGTCGCGGCGCCGGGTCAAGGCTGCATGGCGGAGCTCAGCGGGTCAGCCCGCGCCACTTAGCCCGAGGAGCGCGGCCCTCTCGCCGGCGCACGGGACAGCTGTGCGCTCCTCCTCCAGCTGCCACGGTCCAGCGGCGCCTGCTCCTCCTCCTTTCCGCGGGCCCAGCTGCTGTGCTCCTGGGAGTCTGCAGCTGCCAGCACGAGCGACCCCCAGCCTCGCCGCGGGGGTGCCTCCCGGCGGGGACCAAGCCCTACAACCTTTGCAGTGCAGCCCGGGGAGCAGCGAGCTCTGCCGGATCCTCCTCCGCGTGCGCCGGCCTCCGAGCCTTCCCGCCCGCGGGGCCCACCTCCTGCGCCGCCCTCGGGGCCGCCCTGGCGGGGAGGAGCGCAGCGCGCCAGCGCTCGGGTTACAAAGTTTCGGCTCGGGTCGTGGCTAACCGAAGAAAAGGCGGGGCGGGGAAGCCCGTGGGAGGGGAGGAGTCCGGTGCCTTGCCCTGACCGAGCTGGTCCCCGGGCTCCGCGGACCCCGCTGTCGCTCGGGCTGGCTTTCCGCGCCGATGGGGAGGGCTGGACAAGGTGCTTGCCTCTCCCAAGGCCCAGGTCCGGCTAGCGGCGCTGCAATCCGCGGTTCACTCTAAAGAATGCTTTCCGTCACAGTGCTAGCCGGCCCCCTGGGCCGTCCTCGTTTTAAGTTTCTGAAAGTGGGATGATTTTATTTCTATTTTGGAGGAAATGGCGAATGCGACTGCAATGATCATGCACCTTGACCCATACACTAGGACAGAGCTTTTAGCGTGGTGTTCTGCCACATTATAATATTCATATTTGCAAAATGAGCTAATGCTCATTTGGATTACTCATTAACCTTGAGGGAAAGTTGCTAGCCTGCCAGCAAAAAAAAAAAAAAAAAAAAAAAAAAAACACTGTGTGTGTAGTTTCAGAGACCAATGGGGGTGCTGCACATTCGGGGACTGGATCTGTGCAGCGAGCCTGTCCTGCAGGCCACCCCACCTCCGCCCCGCAGCCCCAAGGTGGGGTGCGCAGGAATCCTGACTCTGCTGTGTTTGATTGCTTCCCTGCAGACTATTAACCCCTTGAGGGCAGACCCTCTATGATATTAGGGTCCTCTCCCACCCCCATGCCTCTATCAAGCAGCATCTAGCACTCAGCCAAGGGTATCTTGTTGACTGTGGAGGTCTCCCGTGTGCCAACCAGCACATTCACTGGGCAAGGTGTAGCTAGATGGTGGGTGCCATCTGGCCCCCAGCAGGCCGCCGCACCTGTTCTGTGTGAGAAGCCCAAGGAAGCACCTGTTCTGTGTGAGAAGCCCAAGGAAGCGTGCTCAGGGCGTGAAGCCTCCTCAGAGGCTCCTCCCCCACGGCCTGTTTGTGGATCTGGGAACCCCAGCTACAGGGAACCCCAGCTCAGACAGGCGGGTGTTTCTTCGTTGAGCCAAAAAGATTGGCAGAACAAGAAGCTTGGCAAAATGATGATAAAATTCCCAGTGGACTAGTTGTCCTATCTAAAAATATTAAAAAAAAAAAAAAAAAAAAAAACCCTCTTAAGCCCAGTAACATCCTTTGTTGATCATCTTTATGGAAGCCAGCAGGAAGGAGAACCAACGACCTTGACATTTCGTCTAGGGAAAATGTAGCTTAGCCACGCCCCTAGTTACCACAATCTTTGTTGTATGCTGTGTCATCTTTTGATTGTGACTAAGGTGACCTCACGATTTATCACCAAACTGAAATACTTTTGAGCACAGAATGGGGCACTATCGATACTTGTGTGGGATTAACTTAGATAAACCAGGCCGGCCGTAGGCTCCGTAAGGATCAAGAACAATCCGGGGCTAATGATTTTGCCACAGAGGCTTACCTGACATTTTCACAATACTTGCAAAATTTATTTTGATTGACTTTACTGCAGAGTTAGAACCTGAAACTTCGGGGTGAAGCCAGAATCAGGAAAGTTCTACTCCACTGAGTCCACATGCTCTTCTGTACCCAGGACTTAACACAGCACAGCTGAGAAGGCAGGTCGATTAGCTCTAAATGAATTAGCATTCTGCTTCCTCTTTAAGCTCCCGCATGGTAATTACTGCTTAAATCAGGCCTCCCACTTTAATTATGGCTGTTAGTGTGTGAAACTTTTAGCGAGGCCTCACTTTCTGTCTTGGGAATGTACAGTCACTAGTGATGGAATACACAAAAACCAAGCAGAATCCCAGGCAAATCAACACGTGTGCGAAAGGATTGTTTACAAACGTGCCCACTCTTTTCTCTCCGCTAACCGTGTCTGCAGAATTCCACACTGCTTTCAGCAGGAGTTCCTTCCCTCTTGTTATCTATCCGGATTCTTTGTATGCAACAGGGAACCCATTACATCGTTTTGAATTGAATTGAATGAGTAGAAGAATTGATACTGGAACACAGAACTTAATTGAATTGAATGAGTAGAAGAATTGATACTGGAACACAGAACTCCGGGCTCCTAGTTTATCTTTGTGCTGTCTTGTGTATTTAGGTTATTCATTGAATCAATGAAACACATACACTCGGACACGTAAGGCACTAACCGAGGGGGGAGGAAGACTCAGAAATGAAGGCTTGGTGGCTTCGTGGATTGAAGATCTTGTGTGCTGTGTGTCGGGAGACTTCAACAGCAGCAGAGTGTCCTGGGAAACCCTGGCAAGGGAGCTTGGAGGGCCACCGTGATGCCAACGTTTTTGAGCCAGTTCAAATCTCTTTTATTTGAGAAGAAGGCTTGGAGCATTTTGGATTACCGGTTGAGCTACCATACGCTAGATAAATACAAGAAGAGGCAAAAAGGGAACTTTTAAACAAGCGATTCCTTCTGTGAACACAGTCTCTGGTTCAAACCAGTCTGCAGAGTGAAGGATGCAAACAAGAATGCAAGCGACTCCAAAGACGTCAGTTTTTGTCACAATCTCGGGGCTTACTCCTACTGATCAGTTTCTTCCTATCATGTTGCTACTTCCCCCCTCCCCTCACTATTTCCAGAATATCCAAAACTATTTCCTTTTTCACCCATGGTTGTCTCTTATGTTATCTTTTCATTTGGGAGACATCAAACAACTCTGCAAATTACTCTGGGAAACACCCTGCAGCCAACACTGGCCCTTCTTATCTTGCACATGACCTCACTGCCAAGTCCTCACTGCCACCTCACCCAGGCTCCGGACGGCCTTGTCTCATCTTCCATTCTATTGCATTCTCGTCTGGATTCTTCACATCCCAGTAATGTGGTTGTCTCTCTGCATACACCGGGTTCCCATCTGATAATCTGGCTAGGAGAGTTCTCAGACTTTTTCTTCAATCAACCAAGTGCCGCGCCACTCCATTGGGATTCTTTGGGTCACCCAGCATCCTAAGGGATTCATCCTACAGGAGGAAAGCCAACACTTGGCTTTCTGAGCCCTATCTGTCATCCAAAAATTGGTGTCAAAGGAAGAAGTATTCAAAAAAACCTTGTCTGTTTTAAATCATATAAGGAAACAAGTTGATTAAACCTTGCTGATGGAAAAAGTTGACACCACTAAGTCCAACTTTCAAGAACGCTCAGGTCTGTTTTCAGAGATGTTCTGTGAAACAGTGCCATGAAGAGTCAGGCCCCCTTCCGCTCAGGTCCTGACTTGGCTAGTGATGGAGAACGCGTGGCAGGCAAGGCAGGGAGGACCCATTCTGCACCTGATGCCCACATGACAGTACCCTGCCCACCATCTGCCCCTGAAGTTTGAGTTTACTGTCAAAGACTCATTGTCTGAACAGGTAAATGCAATACAAAGAGTTTCAAAGTCAGTGATTTTCATTTCAATCTGTGTTCATCATCAGAAAGACTCTAGGTGTAAAAAGGACTAATGAAAATTATTCTAAACATAAAAATGAAGCAATAATCAGAAATGTAACACAGTTCTGAGTCTATAAATACAATAAGCTCGATTTTAAATTCTCTATAGTATTAATAAGAACATAAAACAATCACATTAATTTATATTTCTCAAACTTGAATTTAGCATAACTTATCTTTGAATGTCACTTGAAATCAAATCTAAGTATGGGGGGAATTTTCAGAAGTTCACAAAAAATGAAGCTAGAAGAAGTTTATTTTGGTACAAAAAAATTTTTGGTAACCAGGCATATGAAGAATCTTCAAAAAGTGTATGGAGATCCCGGTACAATAGCCTAGTGGTTAAATTCATGTCTTGCATCCTCCAGGATCCCATATGGGCACTGATTCATGTCCCAGCTGCTCCACTTCCCTTCCACCTTCCTACTTGTGGCCTGGGAAAGCAGTCGAGGACGGCCCAAAGCCTTGGGACCCTGCACCCACGTGGAAGACCTAGAAGAAGCTCCTGGCTCCTGGCTCCAGATGGCTTCAGCTCTGGCCATTGCAGACACTTGGCAAGTAAACCAGAGAACAGATGATCTTTCTGTCTCTCCTTCTTTTTGTATATCTGTCTTTCCAATAAGAAAAAAAATAAATTTTTTAAAGTGCATGGAAATTAAATATTATTAAAATGAAAATCACTGTCCATGGGGATGTGTCTCCAAATGCTCCAGAATGTGATTAGGCAGCGTTCATGAACTTGAGTTCACTGAGAAAGTCATTTGTTCTTCACGTGCTCAGCAACTATTGCCCACAGAGGAGGGTCACTTCTGGTTTAAACCACCCGAGGGATCCACGTTCTGCAGCGACTACTTATCCATACACCCCATTTTCACCCCAAGCATGGTTATGTTTCCAAGTCGGGAGTCTTTAGATGACTGCAACAGGACCATGTTTCTTAATTTTCCAAACTAGCCCCTCACTTTTGTAAATACTGTAATCATTTGGGATGGGGAAAGGTAGAAAGAAAGAAAGAAAAAGCCACGTGAGGAAGGAGGGGAGTGTCCCAGTTCCCTCAGGCATCAAAAGGGAAAGAGAAAAAGGCGCCCCATCAGAATTTTCCTGTTGGGCCTCAGAGGATCCCGTAGGATTCTAAGAGCGTTCCTGAAGGCCTGATCAGTGGGAGAACTTCCTCTTGCTGCTGCAAGGCAGCAGCATCGTGCTTGAAGCCCACAACCAGCTCACAAATGACAGCAGAGCTAATTGTTTCACAGGAATGGTTTTGATGTGTGTGCGTTCCCTCTGGAAGAGCTCTCAGATCAAATTTCCTTTTCCATTTGCGGTCATACCTACACCTTCTCAAGGTTTTCCCCCTCTCCTGGGCTTAGTCCCCAAGAAACAGCTGGAGTAGGGGCAGCGAGGGTGGGGGGGGGGAATGCCAGGATCTGGAGGAAGCCCTTTCCCTAAGTGGGAGCCAAGACAAAGTCCTTTAGTGGTTAAATCTACCATATCTTATTCCCAGAAAATTGCTACTACTTTATGGAGGAAAAAGCAGAGGAACACATGAATAGCCCTAGGGAGGAGGAGCCCCCAGCCTCTCTCTTTGTCCTCCTCCAAATTAGGGCCCCTGTAGTTGCCATACACAGGTCAGCCAGCCAGCCAGCCAACGGGTGTAAGGCCAAGAAATACAAGTGGGACCCAGGCAGAGCTTCACCACCGTGTCACCTCCTCTGGCAGAGCCACACACACCCCCACCACCCTCCACCCCACCATCCCGCCCCATCTCATGCCTATGCCCTCTTATTACTTTTTTTTCACTAACATGTTAGTTTAGATGTCCCTTGTTTCTAAAAGCAATGTTTTAAAGGGGAAGTTTTTGACATCTAATTTTATTATTCCAGTCTTATGTAGTCTAGAACGGGCCACGTGACCCAGAGAGAGTCTATCTTTCAACCTACAGATCAAGGACTGGGGCTCAAAGGAACACTGGGATCTTTTGGGATTTCTAACAGTGGGGTGGCAGTAGCTGAGTCAGCTGCGGCCCAGAGGAGATTAGAAGGAAGTGCTTAACTAATTCCTTCTGGTCTACTCTAAGTTCGCATGCCTTACCATGGCTTCAAAGTGCAATTTGTAGATTTGGTGCGGGGAACATTGGCTTTGAAAACAGCATGGTGAGTGATAAGAGGAGAGAAACAAAGTTTTGTAGATTGTACCACAGACTGGCAATATACAATTTTATCAGACACCATCAGTGGGGTGGTGACAGTCAGTCACACTGCTGCAGGAACTGTTTGTGCTGCGACTGCTCAGGGCTGCAGCCAGAGGCCCACCGCATCACAGCGCTCCGTGGCACTCAAGGCTATGCATATCACAGGCTCTCATCTCTGCTGCTTTGTAGAACACTAAACTCTTCTGGGTTACAGCTTCTCTTTCTCTCTGTTTTTCTCTCTCTCAGATTTATTTATTTATTTATTTATCTATTTGAAAAATTACGGAGAGAAAGACACAGAGAGAGAGAGCTCTTCCATCTGTTGATTAACTGATTTATCCTCTGGATGGCTGAGCCCGAGCTGGACCAGGCTAAAGACAGGAGTCAGGAGCATCATCCGGGTCTTCTACTTGGGTGGTGAAGAGGTGCAAACTCTTGGGTCATCTTCCACTACCATTGGTAAGGCACTGGATCTCAAGTCAAACAGCTGAGACACAAACCAGCCACCACACGAGATGCTGCTGTCGGGGAATGTGCCTTTGTCGGCTATGCTACATGACAACCCACAGCTTCTCTCCTGCCCCATCCATTGGTGAGTGCTGCTGTGTCCTGGGCGGATACTTCTCTTCTCTGCATGATTCTTTGTCCTGCAACCATAAAGAAGGAGGTATTCAGATGAGGAAGGAAGGGAGGCCTGGCCCACTGCAGGCTGCCTGCCACAAATACTTCTTAAAACTGTCGGGCTCCGACTTTTAAGTGCAGGACATTCTTGGGCCCAGCTCAATGGCTCAATGGCTAAATCCGCTTATTTGCATGCACCAAGACCCCATATGGGGACCAGTTCGCATCCTGTCTGCTCCCCTTCCCATCCAGCTCCCTGCTTATGACCTAGAAAAACAGTAGAGGATGGCCCAAAGGCTTGGGATCCTGCACTGGGTGGGAGACAGGTTGGTTCAGCTACAGCCACTGAGACCATTGGGGAATGAATGAATCAGTGAACAGAAGATCTTTCTCTCTGTCTCTCCTTCTTTCTGTAAATCTACCTTTCGAACAAAAATAAATAAATCTTTATTTAAAAAAATGCAGGAAGCTCTTCCTGATTGGTTGAAATGTGTATTAGTAAGATATTATATGTGAATCAATCAGGAGACTGACATTGGAAAAGCTTATTTTGCACTTCAGTGCTCGGAGGGCTAAGTCAGGTTTCTTTTGCAAATGCAGTAACATCTGAAATGACGTTGTATATTTTTCTCCCTGCCCCCTCTCCCTCGGGACTCCTGAACATTTTTTCTTTCCTGTTTTTTTTTTTTGTGTTGTTGTTGTTGTTGTTGTTTTGCTTTTCTCTGCAGGGGTCTCTACAAACAGGGTATCAAATTGAGCATTTCACTTCTCTCCAGGTTAAAATCAAATCAGCAAAAATCCTACAGGAAGAGAGAACACACGTTAAGATGACAGGTTGCCAACCCTGGCTCTTTTCTGAGGGCCTGACTCCCCAAGAAAGAAACATCACCTGACCACTGACCATAGGTGACACTGCTTCTCAGTGCGTCTGGAAGATTGAGTCTGGCAGAGGAGCACATCTGAATGAGCAAACAGGCAAGATGTGTCCTCACCCAGCGGGCTGCCATCAGCAGTCTGTTGAGGTTCCACATGGAATAGCGTGGGAAGGGCAGATCTCTCTCCCTCTCTTTCTCTCTCCCCTTCTGCCAATGTAACAACACAAGATTCTTCCTCTCAGGAGAATACCAGAGATGGAGGTGCCATCTTGGCACCAGAGAGACCAGGCCAGTGCTTTGCCCTTGGAGGGAGGGCCCTGCCTCCACACTGCTGTTTCTAGAGCACACCTTCTGTGGCATTCTCTTCCCACAGCACACAGGGACCAGGAGACTCTCAGCCAGAGGCCAAAGGCTGGGAACCAAGGAGCTCCTGCTGGTATAGGTCCTGGGGTTGAAAGACTTGAGAGTTCTGATTTCTAAAGGCAGGGGAAAATGGGCAAGTGAGATCAGTGTGTGTGTGTGTGTGTGTGTGTGTGTGTGTGAGAGAGAGAGAGAGAGAGAGAGAAGGAAAGAGAGAGAGAGAGAGCACTCACTTCCCAAAGCCCTTTTGTTAAGGCACTAAACTTAGCTGCAAGAACAGAGCCCTCATGGCCCACCTACAGAACCACACATTAGCAACTGGCTCCATCATGAGAACAAGCTGTACGCAAAGCAGAGATTTATAGCATCAATCCCTCCACATCCCCGGAGCTCAGATCTTTGGACTAAGTCTAAAGCTCACCACCAGCTTTCCTGAGTCCCCATTGAGCAGAGAGCAGGTGCTAGGACATACATAGGACATATATACACACAGGTTCCCTTAGCAAATTACACTCACCTCCATGCTACTGTACGTATCTTTGGGATCTATTTCTCCAGAGAACCCTGCCTAAGCCCCTAACATGAAGCGAGGTGCCCCAGTTTCATGAGGACCCACACTGCTCTCTCACAATCAAGTCCCTTCACTCTGATCTCAATTCAAGGGGCCTCATAGGCAAATGTTGTTTTTATTTCACTGGATTTCTAAATTTTTTTCCCCACCATTTGTATTCTGCTAAGCTCTGCGGCTCTCATTGCTTCTTTTCCCTTCCTTGAAAACAAATCTAAAAAATAACTTCTCCTTTAGTTATTATTTGACAAAAATGGATAATCCCTTCACCAACTAATGATTCAACAAAACTTTTCATCTCTCTCAATTCAAGTCAGCACCTCGATGAAGTCTTTATTAACTTTACATCCTCATAAAGTTAACAATTGCAATCCCCCTCCCAACGCTTCAGAAGCCAAGGCCAGCAGGGTGAGAGCTGTGGCACGCTGTGCTGAGCTGCCACTTGCAGTCACTGTGTTCTATATTGACAAGCTTGGACTTGAGTCCTGCCTCCCCCATCAGTCTGGTTCCTGCTCTTGTACCAGAAAGAAAGCAGATGCTGGCCCAAGTGCCGGGGCCCTCTGCTGCCCATGTGGAAGGCCCAGATGGAGATCATAGCTCCTGCTTCCAGGCTCCTGCTTCGAGCCTAGCTCAGCTCTGGCTATTGCAGGCACATGGGAAGTGAGCCAGCAGAAGAAGGACCTCTGTCGCTCTGCTTATTAAGTAGATAGTAACAAAGTGCCTCGGAGACAAAGAATTCCCAGCAATCTGACTGTGTCACCGCGCAGCTAGTAGCATCCCAAACGTGCAGGGTGCTGGACTCCTATCACTTAGAAAACAAAAAGTGACTCCCCCACTCCTCCCTACAGCATCAGAGAACAAACTCTATAATCAGCTTCTTCTCTTCAAGCAAGATGAGATTTGCACACCACGACAAGGCCTAACGGGAGCATGATTCTCTTCTGTACGGGTTTTCCTCTTTCCTTCCGCTGAGAGCATGGGTGATTTGTTGTGAAAGTGGAAATAATTTGTTGACGAGTATTAACTTCAATTACTAATCAATCCACTAAGCAACTTAAAAGCCTTCCCTCTGGGGAAAAGAGAGCCCTGTGCTGTGGACAAGAAGCCTTTGTTTCGAAAGATCCAAAGGCGAGGCCTTCATCAATTGCTAGATGAGCTGCCAGACTTCAGAAGACTCCCCGGAGCCTGTCTGTGGACAAAGGCCCATGGGGAAGCCCCGTCCGGAGACAAGTCAAGCTTGATGAGTTCCAACTTGCCATTTCATTAAGAGATAAGCCCTGGGAGCATCTTCACAGAGCAGCAGTCTCTCATCTGGGCCAGACATGGTTGCAGGTATTATGGGCAAGTAACTAAAGGGTGACCCCCTGGCCTGTATTTCTTTGTGTGATTTTTATAGCCTCTGAACAGAACACCCACACAGAATCTCCTCCCAGGCTTCCAGGCTACAGTGCAGCTGACCCACATTTTAAAGTTTCTGTTGCTTCCACGGCATTTCTGTACCAGCACTCCTGGGCGGGATCCACATGGAAGTTGCATTTTTATGGATCATAGATACCTGTAGGTGCCCTGCTACAGTTAGCCTATTTGAGAATTGCAGGGGAGGGGCGTTCTTTTTTTTTTTTTTTTTTTTTGTATTTGAGAGGCAGAGAGAGAGAGACAAGGAGAGACAGATAATCATATCTCGCTTGCAGGGCTGAACTGAGTGAGGAACCCCATCCGGGTCCGCTGTGTGGGTGATGGGGGTTTGAGCACTTGGGCCGTCACTTGCTGTCTCCAGGAGGCCACACTAGCAGGATGCTGGAGCACGGCCAGGACACAAACCAGCACATGTGGATGCGGGATGCAGTTTCCTGAATAGTGTCTTAATGCTAAGTCAAAGACCCACCCCCAAGAGAGATTTTATTTTAACTGACAGATTAAGATACGTACATCTTTATACCTGATAATACGCTGTTCTCATGTACGCACAGCATATATTGTGGCCTGGTTCAACCAAGTTAAGAGAGGATTTTTGTCTTGCTTACCCCTGTACCATGGAATTCCAATATCACTATTTGTGCAAATCATGTTCAATGTCATGTGGAGTAATAACTAATCATAAATTGACTAACTAATCTCAGAAATGGAAAAGGAAAATATCAAGTGTTTTCATGAAGGGAACTCTAACCAGGGTGATGCCTTAGTTAGCAACCAAAGTTAAAGGAAAAGCAAAACTCAAGCAGCCTAAACTTTCAACCATTCTTTGACCACCAATATTAATGAAACAATAAAGATATTGTAAACACTAGATGCAAATAAACAGACATAACAAAGGCATAATAAGGTATTACATACCAACACATGGTAGGAATAGCATGAAGTGTAGCTATCACTTTTTAAATTTACTTTTGCTTACTTTTAATTGACAGGTAGCAATTGTACATATTTGTGGGGTACAGCCTGACATTTCACTATCTGTATACATGGCAGGTATTTGGCTTTGAACACTACCAAATGAAAGCATAGATAATTTAAAGGCTGCTAGAGTACTCTGTTTTATTTGTTTTAAAGTACATCAGAGTAACTAAATGGGTTTTAAACGAGGCCCACAAGTGGATTGAGGTCCACCTTCCTTCAAAAGGTGGAACCTAATTCCTCTTGGCTGTGTGTGTGTGTGACTTGTTGCTAACAGACTATGGACAACATGGAGATGTGTGATTCTGAGATGTATCACCCAGAACATGGTGCCTAGCTATCCTTCTGGCCCACAACATAGCAGCCTCTGTGCCGTGAGGGCATTGAGGAGCCCGGCGGGGAGTCCCACAGCCGCCAGCACCGGCTCCCAGTCCTAGCAGTCAGCCACACCGGAAGCCTCCTTCGTTCTTGGGGAAGAGTTTAGGTAACACAGCCTTGTCTACGACTTGACTGCAACCTAGGAAAGGCATTGAGCCAAACTAGCGAGCTAAGCCACTCACTCCTGGCTCACAGAAACTGTGTGATGTGGCAACAGTAATGCAAAGAGCTCACCCATTTCTCCGCCAAGATTTCTCTGACATAAACTGACAGCATGTAGCACGCCCTCCAACATTGTATGCTATCCGTCATTGATTGGTCCCATCAGAACGGAAGTCCACATCCCATCAGAACGGAAGTCCACATCCCATCAGACGGAAGTCCACAAAAGCAGAGTCTTTGTCTTGCTTAGATCTGTACACTGACGGAGAAAATCAGCATGTGGAACAGAGTAGGCCCTCAGGAAGCATTTTCGGAACGTGAATCATTCGATGAGCTTGTCATAATCTCTATCAGGTAAAGATGTGGAGTTTCAGAACCATCTTAACCAAACTATTTATATGAGAGACATGAGAGAGAGAATGAGAGAGCTCTTCCATCTATTGGTTCGTTGCCCCAAATCCCCATCAAGGGCTGGGAAAGAGGCATCCAGTCCAGGTCTCCCACAGGAAAGGCAGACACACCCCATCATGCTTGGCAACCAGGCTCTGGGTGGGATCAAGAGCAAGCCCTCTGCTGTGGGACATCAGCTTTGAGCAAACATCTTTACCAAAGCCCATCGCTGCCAGACTTCTCTGATCAGTGTTTCATCAATGGTAAGTTGCTCCCTGATAATGATATCTGTGGTGAAAGTGGAACTTCCATCCTGGCGTGCAGATCTCTTACTTTGTACAGACAGTGTCCATGCAATCAGTTGACAGAAGAAAAAGACTCAATCGAGGTAACATTTCGTCCCTCTGCACAGCGTTAACCAAAACACAAACGTAAGACAAGGAAGTGTTTTAGAAAAACAAACAAAAATCAAAACAATAATGAGGAACACGTGCACACCCACACAGACTCTGGTGTGAAGAAGGGACTGGAAGGCTCTCCGTGGGTGATTACCCCAGTGCTACCTGAAGAGGCTGACGGGCAGCAGGAGCCCAGGACGGCTGCGTGAGCTCATCCCCAGTTCAGACAGTGCTGGTGTTGGCCCGGGTGTGGACAGAGCACACCGCCCAGTGGGCCGCGCTGCCCGGGTGTGGACAGAGCACACCGCCCAGTGGGCCGCGCTGCCCGGGTGTGGACAGAGCAGACTGCCCAGTGGGCCGCGCTGCCCGGGTGTGGACAGAGCACACCGCCCAGTGGGCCGCGCTGCCCGGGTGGACAGAGCACTGCCCAGTGGGCCGCTGCCGGTGTGGACAGAGCACACCGCCCAGTGGGCCGCGCTGCTGGGGAGTGGACAGAGCAGACTGCCCAGTGGGCCATGCTGCCCGGGTGTGGACAGAGCACACCGCCCAGTGGGCCGCGCTGCCCGGGTGTGGACAGAGCACACCGCCCAGTGGGCCGCGCTGCTGGGGAGTGGACAGAGCAGACTGCCCAGTGGGCCATGCTGCCCGGGTGTGGACAGAGCACACCGCCCAGTGGGCCGCGCTGCCCGGGTGTGGACAGAGCACACCGCCCAGTGGGCTGCGTTGTTTCAGTAGCTTCCGATTTGCATCTGAGGACTGACCCGATCAATTTAATTATTTTCTACCATGTCTAACTGAAACCTTCTCTGCTAAATTGATTCTTTCTTCAAGTAACACAATTTCCTCTGTGTTCTTCCATGGGAGTCACTGTGTCTTTTTGCTTTCCTTGGACATTAAAGAAACACTTGATAAATGGCTATACTGTGTTTTATCATTCAGGTCTAAAAAACAGCTCCGAAAAGCCTGGGGCTATCTCATTATCAATTCAACCAGGAGTTCAGTGTGTCTGCCAGCTCCTACTGTTAAAGTCGTATAAATGAAATGCTGTTTTTAAAAATCAGATCACCCTTTCTCAAAGAAAATGTAACCCTTTTTAAAGATTTTATTTGTATTGGAAAGGCAGACATACAGAGAGGAGATAGAGAAAGCTCCCCTATCCACTGGTTCACCCCCACTCCCCGTGGCGGCAATGGCCTGAGCTAAGCTCAAGCCAAATCAGGAGTCAGGAGCTTCTTTCGGGTCTCCCACCTGGGTGCAGGATACCAAGGCTTTCCCAGGCCACAGGCAGGGAAGTGAAAGGGAAGTGGAGCAACTGGGATATAAACCAGCACCCATCTGGAATCCTAATATATGAAAGGTGAGGATTTAGCCACTAGGCTACAGTGCTAGGCCCAATAACCTGTTTTTATCTTAGTCGACAAGCTGTCCCACTCACCTTACATTAAGCACATAGGGGAATTATGCAGTAGTTCAGCTTTCTGGCTGAACAGTGTGTCAGAGACAGAAATAAATGAAATTATATGAAATCAGAAACAGGTAAGCAAGCTGGAAGAAGAAAAGTTAATGCCAGGTCTTGTATAACCTAAACAGATAGGCTGACATGTCCCGAAGTAGGCAATCCTGGAAAATAAAGAAACAGATGAATAACAACAAAATTATACAGGGCATAAGCCATCAGGGACAGAAGGGCCGAATGTTAGCAACAGAATTCTACCTTTAATAGGAAAAGGATGACTGAAGGTTATGAAAATCACTGGTGCCCAGGGCACTAAAGAACCAGCGTTGTTGGCACACTTGGGTATGTAAGAGGACACAGCTGTGAGGGGGGCAGGTGTGCAGTGACTAGAAAGCACCTGCTTGGGTGACAGGCACATTTTGCCTCCTGGGTGGATTATTTTGAAAGTTCAATTTAGCGCAACCTCATGAACCAGGTCTCAAATTGTCACAATAGTGAGCAGAGAGCCAATCGTGGTTGCTCTACTATGAATTCTAAGCAAGCATCCAGCATTGCACCATTCAGCGTTCTCTAGCAATACAGAGTTGATAGGATATTCCTACAAGCATAGGAAGGGAGGCTCATGAAGGGAGACTGGTTCATGCGATTGTGATGACAAAGAAAGCAGTTGACAGCCTGAGGACCTGGGATGCCCATAACATGTCCTAGCCCAAATCCAGGAGCCTCAGTGCCTGGGACACTAAGAATCTGTGTCTCCATTCAAGGTCAAATGCCCAAGTGTCAGCAAGGGGCTACAAGTGGAAGCACAGAGACCACAGGACACGTCCCAGCTGAGAGAGACTGAATCGCCTTCCTCTGGGGCCTGTCGCAGACCCCCAGCCCATAGATGGCAGGGTCTCCTAACCTGAGCCACTCAGACTTGTATGCTGACTTTAGCCAGAAACACAGATCAACACAACACACCCAAAACAGCACTTTCCCAGGTTTCTGTTTGATGTGACAATTAAAAAAAAAATTTATTTATTTGGAAGGCAGAGTTACAGAAAGAAAGAGGAGATGAAAATCTTTTCACCACCAGCTCACTACTCAAATGGCCACAAAGGCCTGGGTTGTGCCAGGCTGAAGCCAACAGCACCTCATCTGGATGTACCACATGGGTTCAGAGGCCCAAGTACTTGGGCCATCTTTGGCTGCCTTCACAAGGAACTGGATTGGAAGTGCTACAGGCAGGATTTGAATGGGTGCCCATACAGAATACCAGTGACACGGAGGATGGTTTAATGCACTACATCGTGACACCATAAATTTACTGACACTAAATGTAATCATCTCAAGCACCATAAGCATCTGAACTCATCCCCCTCCTCCATTAGTTGGCTGCAGGCACCATGCCTGCAGAGCATCACTCACATTCTTGGGTGCCAGGCTCTGTGCTGCCTGGTGTTACAGCAATGGAAAGAACAGCTGAAGAACTGCCAAGGGATCGGTAACAAGCACAGTTAAGTCAAGTCTCTACCTGTTACACCGGTATCCCATATGGGCACCAGTTCAAGTCCTGGTTGCTCCACCTGCAATGCAGCTCCTTGCTATTGCACCTGGGAAAGCGGCAGAAAGTAACCCAGATCCGTTGGCCCCTGCACATGCGAGAGAAGCTCCTGGTTCCTGGCTGCAGACTGGCCCAGCTCCGGCCATTGCAGCCATTTCAGGAGTGAACCAGTGCATGAAAGGCCTTTTACTCTCTGTCTCTCCTTCTCTATATGAAAAATAAATAAATACCTACCTACATACATACATACATAATCAGGTGCGTTAGCAGGGAGCTGGCTTGAAAGAGAAGTAGCTGGAACCCAGATCAACAGCCATATGAGATGAGGGCATCACAGGCAGTGGCTTAACTTGCTATGCCATGCACTGGCTTTCTTTGAGCTCCAGTATACTCATTCATAAACACGGGGTGATAATATGTCTATCATATTGAATTATTAGGATTAAGTTACATAACTTGGTGGGGAGGACATATTCTTAATTCCTATAAATGAACCAAATTGGACTATTACTACAAGACAGAGCCCAAACTATACAAGAGTTTCAAAGATGCTCCTGACAACCTGTGTGTCCAGCAGATGAACCAGCTGAGAAATCCAGAAGCTTTAGGTCGTGAGCTAGAAATGCTGGGCTAGGAGTGATTGCATGCTAGCAACAGGCCCTCTCCTTTCTTCGTTCCTCCCCTTCAGCCTTGCCCTCACAGCTCGGGGATTTAAAAGAGGCAGAGTTTGGTCTTAGTGGAGCCTCTTGTTCTCGTATTGCTGTCTCTGAACTTGAGCTTCTTTTCCCTTTTGCAACACTGGATTGTTGTATTTTTATCTACCCACTGCTAGGCTTCAGAACTCAATGCTTAGAACTGGCACAGCCAGGAACCATCACATCAGGGGCCCCTGGGCCAGGAAGCTAGAGAAGACAGGCCCTGAGTCGCAGTGCACAGGCAGGACCTGGACCTGGGCAAGCGAGGGGACCCACCAGAGGCAGGGGAATCCCAGAGCCCATGTGAATAATGCATTTGGAGCACTGAGAGGAAGTGGGACAGGTGATGATGACGCTGACAGAAAGGAATGGTAGGCTTCCCAGAGAACATCCTGAACTGGTCACGATGTGCGAAAGAAATTAAAAAAAAAAAATCTGTGTTTCCAATGACACCATTGTAATGACAGCAATTCATGCAGGATGCTGAACATTTATGCTCAATCACCGTGCATCTCCATGACAGCTACGTTGCTCATTAGTTAGCCATGACTTCCACTGTTGTTTACTTTGATAACAACAGCAAACGAAAGTGTCTGAGTGTCCACGTGACCCAGGCATGTGTGGTCATCACCGCCGTGTCCCTAACCAGGTCAGCACAGGCTAGGACACAGCCAGGGAGGCATTGCATCCCGTGTGTGTGTGTGTGTGTGTGTGTGTGTGTGTGTGTGTGTGTGCACACCCTTGACTGAGCAGTGCACCTCTCCCTTTCACTGAGCTACACCAGTTTAAAGAAAAGCGAAGGCTGGAGGCTCTTGTGTACTTACCCACAGTAACTGATTCTGGAACCATGAATTAAGTGTTCTGTAACGGCAGCAGCAAACTGAAAACATTCAAACAATAGGGCCCTTTGTGTGTGTGTGTGTGTGTGTGTGTGTGTGTGTGTGTGTGTGTGTGTGTGTGTGTTTTAAAGCTATAAAGGAATCTAAGACTGTCTTGATTTTTACATGCCCCCGCCCCTCCCTCCAAGTCTTCCAGTTGTTGAACAAGCCAGCAGCGTAGACTGAAGATCTGTTTCAGAGAGGGAACGCGCAGCGACCTTAGCACTTTTTGAAAGTCATCTTCCGGGGATTCCTGGGGGAAAGCAGTGATGAGAGAGATTTTTCCCTTAGTAATTTATGTGACAAGTTAAAAGCCCAAGGGAAATATAGAAATAAATAAGCCCCAGCCCTGATTTCAATGGCATCTCATTACAGTACAGGAGCCAGGCAACCCTGAGCATTTGTAGCTAAGAGGCAAGGAGCTGATAGGATTCATCTTCCTTTAAGAATACACTAGAACCCAGATACAAAAAAAAAAAAAAAAACAACAATGTGGAAATAATAGTCTTACCCATTTTCCTGTAGCCCTTGAACCTTTTTGCGCTAATTAACTATGAAAAGATTATCAAAAATAAAGAAAAAGAAAGACTGCACTAGGAAATTGTAGAGAACAAAGTTTTGTTGTTTTCAATGAAGTTCTCATTTTTTAAAAGAAGAAGAGAACAACGTTTAGAAGCTGCGTGGTGGCTGGGCACCGGGCCCTCAGGAGCCCACAGCTCCGACCAGAGAGCCTGTTTAAGTGCCGGCTGAGCTTCTGACACCAGCTTCCAGAAGGCAGCCGGCAGCAGCTCCAGGAGCTGAGACCTTGCACTGATCTGGACTGAGTTTCCTTCTCCTGAGCTCAGCCTGGCCCAGCTGCAGCAATTACAGGCATATAGGAACAGATCCGGAGATGGCTCGCTCTCTCTTAGACAAACATAGATCTAAATCTGCTGAACAGATTTAGCAGTGGTAGACAATCTTTAAAAGCTTATTTATTTTATTTGAAAGTCAGAATTAGAGAGAGAGAGAGACAAAGACAGAGATCTTTGCACTCACTGGTTCATACTCCTGACCAGCCCGACAGCCAGAACTGGACTGATCTGAAGCCAGGAGCTTCTTCCAAGTCTCCCACACAGGTGCACGACCCAGAGCTTTGGGCCATCCTTGACTGCTTTCCCAGGCCACAGGCAGGGAACTGGATGGGAAGCGGAACAGACACAACTTATATGAGGATGACTAGCCTGCCAGTGCACTGCACAGTTCTAATAATAAGCTTTAAGGTAATAAAGATATGTTAAGAGAAGCTGGTCAGTAAAATAAAAAATATTTTTGCTATGTGTTTATCTTGTCTAAGCTTTTTTTTTTCTTTTTTATATTTATTTATTTGAAAGAGTTACAGAGAGAGAGAGAGAGATCTTCTATCTGTTAGTTCACTCTCCAAACAAAGGCTACAGTTTTGCTGGTCCAAAGCCAGGAGCTTCTTTTGGGTCTGCCACGTGGCTACAGGGCTCCAAGCACTTGGACTATCATCTGCGGCTTTCCCAGGTGCATCAGCAGGGGGTGGATTATAAGTGGCCCACATGGGATGGCAGCACCACAGAGAATGGTTTGACTCACCATGCCACTGCACTTGTTTCCAAGATTTATATATTGATTTGAAAGTTGGAGTGACACAGAGAGAAGGAGAGGCAGAGAGACATCTTCCATCTGCTGATTTGTTCCTTAGATGATCGCACAGCCACGCTAAGCCAAGCCAAAGTCAGGCATCAGGAAAATCATTAAGGCTTCCCATGGGGCTGGCAGGGACCTAACTTGGGCCATTTTCAGGAAGCTGGATCGGAAGTGGAGCAGCTGGAACTCAAACAAGTGCCCACATGAACCAAGAAATGGGAGATCTTTGTCTCTGTCTCTCCTCTCACTGTAAATCTGCCCTTCCAATAGAAACGAATGAATCTTTAAATGTAAGATTCCTCCCTACTCATAAATTCTCTTGCACCAAATTCTGATGCAGTGGATTTACTTTGATTCACAGTGTAAAAAGGGACAGGGAGACAGGAATTATAAAACATGTTGAGGAGAGTCTGGCACAGCAGCTCACTGACTAAGTCGTCACCTTAGAAGCACTAGGATCACATGATTACCAGCTTGTGTGCCAAACCCACTTCCCATCCAGCTCCCTGCTTGTGGCCTGGGAAAGCAGCAAAGGATGGCCCAAGGTCTTGGGACCCTGCACCACCTGGAAGACCCAGAAGAAGTTCCTGGCTCCTAGCTTCAGATCAGCTCAGCTCCAGCATTTGCAGCTATTTGGGGAGTGAACCAACGGATGGAAGATTTCTGTCTCACCTTTTCTCCATAAATCTAATCTGTCTTTTCAATAAAAATAAATAAATCTCCAAAACAAACAAACATCTTGAGAAAGTAGTCAGAACGGCGAGTGTTCTGAGTGAGAAAATGGGAAAAGCAGTAGTGCCTGGTTGCCCTACAGCGTTGTACAGACCGTGGATGGACTCAGGTTGTGGGACAATCTTCTCCATGTAAGGGGTGGGAGCTGAGCCAGGCTCGAGATGGACATGTCACGAGGTCAACATCAGCAGATCTAAAGCTGCATGACCTGGCGTCCAGGCTTGCTCTGTCTGAGCTTTTCCAACCTCAGGTACTTGGTCTACACCTGCTGGGACTAAGCTAGAACCCTGGACACTGGCATTGTGGGCTCCGAGTCAAGAAATCAGAGAAACCGCACAAGTGGAAAGAGGCTCTTAGATTAGAATGATTACGCTCTGTTGTTTTAATAATGGATGTATGTAAGATCTTAAAGAGGAGAAAGAACATGTAGCTATGGAGGGTACTGGACAAAAATAGTTTGTTGCTTGGTATGTCTGCATCATGTGTAGTAACAGGGAACACTATTTAGTATGAAGATACGCATAAGGGATTTTGTAAACATGAAACTTGATTTTTATCATGCAAAGGCTGGTACTTAGTTGAGTGTTTGTTTGGCATAGAACCAGTCATATTTTTTTTTACAGAAAACCTGGTTTTGATCTCTCAGGAGCCAGTTTCAATAGAATTGTAGTGACAATACCTCCAGACTATACATGGCTTCTTTGCTCAGCATTAAGATTGTAGAAACACATACACACACACACACGCAAGCACACACACACACACATCTTTTCAAGAAAGTCTTTGAAAATGCCTATGAAGGGCCTTTGAAAAGTTCATGACAATGTGTATTATGGAGGAATTATGTCTGAGTTTCCAAGATGCTTTGCATCTTTGTAATTGTCTGTAGCAGTGATGGCCCACTATCACACAGTACAAAATAATGTGTAGTCGGTTCTTTAAAAATTCTGCCAAATCAATTTTCTTTGCTTTTAATCTGCTTTTGTTGAGGGTTTGTTCTCCAGCTGTTTCAGAAGTACCACTCTTGTCTCTTGTCACAGACGGGTAAATTAAGGCTGAAAGAGGCTGAGTAACTACCACAAGGTCCCAGCTGAGAGCGGAGCTGAGCTTCCCACCACGCAGGCTAGCTCCAGAGCCCAGGGTCCTGATGACTTCCCAGCATACTGAAGCCTTGCTGATTTCTCTCATTTAAAAAGACACTGGGCAGCTGCAGTATACCAGCAGACTCTGTTCCAGATGCTGGAGACAGAGCAGCCACCAGACAGACCAGAGCTTGACGGACTCTCACGGAGCTGCTTGCATGTCAGGGTAGAGAGTCTAACAGCACCACACGGGGTGGGGAGGAGAAAGAGTGGAATTACCCAACTGGTCTGGCTACCCCATGCCAGGGTTAACTGTCTTCCTAAGTGGTTGTATCATGTTACATTGCACCAACAAAGCACGTGGCTTCCAAATTCCTTGCCTCCTCAACAACTCAGATTATCTGACTTTTTTAATGATAGGCAGAATGGCTCTCTTTAAGCTTCTGATATAATTTCTTCCAAAACAAAACCATCAGATAATGTCCCCAAATCAACAAACCCGAGGAAAATGGAAAGTCTCATGTTTGGAAGCCCTACTGATGCAGGACACCAGCTGCAGGGCTGGTGAGCAAACGGTGCACCCTGCCCAGCACTCCGGGTCCTGGACACCCACGAGCTATTCAGAGAGGAGTTTCCCAGATGGTCAGTCAAGCTCCTTTTCATAGCAAGACACTCCTCCTCTCTTTCTTCCTCCCTGCTGTGCCGGTGAAAAACAGAGTGAGGCACTACACTACACTCAGGCAGCTAACAGAGCCAGCCAAAAAAAGCCCGAGTTCATTTTCTTTCTTTTCTAATAAATTTACATTTTACGAGGGTTGTATCTCATGAAGACAAAAGTGGTTCGCCAATGCATTTGATGCTTACCAGAAAAGCAAAGCCCCTTCTTTGTAAATGGCTTAAATCAGATTTAAGTTACTTTTAAAGAAACATTAAGTAGTAAGATTATGTAATAAGAACAAATCATCACACTTTAAGTGCCATTAAAAATACATATGATTCAACTCTTATAAATATTTGTTTTAAAAAGCTGGCCAAAACAAATCAATAGTATGTAAAAGCTAAGCGCTATTTCCAAGTAGCAATTAGAACACATACGGCAGATAGAGTAATTGCAATATCTAAAACTTCTAGTATAGCCACCTACCTGGAAAAAAAAGTGCTGGAGCAAAGCTGCTATCTCCAATAGGGTCTAACCAAGCCCTCGGAATTCCCCACTTTTCTTTGCTCTGATAAAAGTGCTACTTTAAACTCAGAACAACCAAGCATGCATGCATTTAAGATCAGGCAAGGAGTAAAGCAGAATTAAAACCCAGTTTCATGCCTGTCAGTAGGATGTGACTGAGAAATGTCTACCTGAGGAATCCTTCCCATAGGGATCCATGCAACTCTTGTTTCATGTTTTCCCCTCAGTGCTTTGATCACACAGCTTGTGTTTCCCTTGTGGGAACTCCCACTGACCCCCGTTCAAGTCAAGTGAGGCTTGTTTGGAGATCAGCTTCCACGGGAAGACACAACTGCAAAGGCCATCAGGCAATCAGGGTACAATGGCTTCCTCACATCTTCTTTTTGACAGATCTGTAGACTGTCTCACATCCTCTTACAACCATCTGGCTACTTTCAACATAATTCAGAATTAAAATCGTACTCCAAGCAACTTGTGTTTTCCATCTGTAGATCTTACAAAATTCCCGCACGTTAAGACAACCTCTCATTGCCCCACTCCTTCCAACCCCCTTAGAACAGTTCCGGTAAGATCAAGAGGCTCACCAATAGGAACACTAAGTCATTAGTTTTAAACTGTGATCTTTGGTTAGCACACAAATGCAGTTAAAATGCAAATTCTTGGGTTCCATTTGCTCCCATAGAATCTGAAACTTGGGGGTCAGGCCAGACTACTTATTTTTTTTTCCAGCTCTCCAGGTGATTTTAATCTGATACATGCTAAGTTTGAGAATCATTGATTTAGACCAAACTGCCTGTTTCACCGCGGAAGAACCCAAGCCACAGACAAGTTGGTGTTTTACCTAAAATTGCTAACGTCTCCATTGGCACTACATTCTAAATCTCTCAACTTCAAGTACTTCCAGTTTGGACTTTGCTGATGTGAAACATACCAGGGAGAACTGCAGCTCCTTTTTCCTCTCAGCCCCACTTGCTGAGCTGTGCCTAGGTCAAAGTTCCACATTCCAAAGGAGACTGGAAGCAGCAGGGTGATGTCCTGTCCCAATACTTTACAACAGTAAACACGGTATTGAGTTCAGGCGCCACATGGTTCGGTTCAATCATATCACTTTATTTCTCTTCTGCTTACCTGAGAGGGTTGTATTGGATTGCATTCTAGTAGAAGATTCCCTATGGCTGGATATTCCACGGTGGTCTGTTCCAGACTGCTCTGTAATTTTCTCCTTGTCACCATGCCAGGTACAATAAATTCATTTCCTGATGTCTAGAAAACCTGGATTCTAATGCTTTCATGTCACACTTTCCTTCTGTCCCATTCTCTTTGGCTAAGGTGCTGTCGCTCAAATAGCTGTGATCATGAAAACAAAATTTATAATATGAATCACGAAACTAAACATGAGAAAAATATTGACCCAAAAATGGACATTTTCTCTTTTCCAGGAATGGAAACTTAACATACTTGGATATTCCATCTGAACTAATATTCCCATAGTTGGTGAATTTGACGGCCATCCAGAGAACAGCAAGAACAGTTTTCTAATTACTTAAAGCCAGCACTACTACAGTATAGGTACGGCATTGCCGTAGGAACAGTTAGCTGCTTTCCTGTCGTGGTATCCATATACAGTATGTAGGGGCCATTGTGTAGCACATAAATAATTTGCAACTTTCAGGAGTAGAATAGCCTACAATGAGGGATCACCTGCACAGTCACAGCAACCATCAGAGCGGGCTCGGTCATCCAGAGACTCCACTGCACTGCTCCCGATCCCATTTACAAACCAAGGGCACGGATGGGCCCTTGGCATCCAGACTATTGCTCTATTTCTGGCATCTTCCATGAATAAATTCCCACTGGCTTATCTTTCCATCTAACCTAATGAATCAGCAAATAACTGTTATTAACAGAAAAAGGTCACTTTCCAAGAAAGACCAAAGAGTTTCATTGTTTTTTTGTTGTTGTTATTGTTTTGACTCAACAGCAACTGACATTCCTCCCAACTTAAGCAGAAGTCCCAAATTCATTCTGGATTTTTAAATTCTTCATAAAGAGAACTTTTTGTTTTTTTAAGGCTAGAAAGCCTAATAGATGCAGAAGTAAGTTAAGAATATCTCAGGTTTCCAAATTAAATCTGAAAGTATGTGAAAAAAGGGAAGGGAAGAGAGAAATAACAGGGCTTCAGGAAATCTTCCAAGTTGTTTCATTAAAGTAAGCTGCAGCAATTTATAAAAAAGAAAACCTGAGAAATCAGTGTCACCAAAGATTCAGTTTGCCAGTTACAGAATAGCTTGTTACTAACAGCATGAAAGCAATATACTTTTGTTTTCTTGTATTAATTCAGAGGTACACAACTAGTTTAACTCACTAATGACATCATCCAAAGATAACAAATGGTGAAAAAAAATAAAAGCATGATATTTCAATGGGGCCAATATGTATATGAATGAAACAAAATCAGCTAGGAGAAAGACGGCATTTGAAATAGTTTTAGGGTAAGGATATTATATGTATCTTATATGATATCCATCTATGCCTTTGGAGTGGATTTTTTAAAGGGAATGAACTAAATTATCAAAATCTATCTTACACCTGGGTCATGTAAGGTGTGCATGGAAACTGCATCACATGCCTCCTCCTCATTCCCTCTTATTGAAGGTCATTAATGCTGGGACAGTCAGTAAAGGAATCCCATATGTGGGTTGAGTTTGGAAATCAGTTGGCACAGGGACCCACCTCCATGTCTCCCACCACGGTGCAGCCAGGGCAAAGTCCTCAGCCTGGACCAGGCTCCGGGCAGTCTTTAGACAAATGAAGTGCCCCTTCACTGAGAATGCCTCTTCCCAAGCAAGTCCTTCTCCTGGAGTGCTGTTGCAAAGCCCTGTAACTAGAATGTGACTTGGGTTTGTTTATTGGTGGGGCTGCCGTTCCTGGGCTCAGCACAGAGAGACATCAGTTTTGGGTGAAACTGTTGGCTTCAGAAGATACCTCTGCAAGAGAACAAATCACTGGCTCCTCGACATGCCTTTCTTTTTCTTTCACCTTCTTTCTTTGAAAGATGGATTTTTACAGAGAGAAGGAAAGACAAAGAGAAAGGTCTTTCATCTGCTGGTTCGTTCCCCAAATGGCTGCAATGCCCAGAGTTAAACTCCATGTCCTCCAGGTCTGCTCCGTGGATGCAGAGGCCCAAGAACTTGAGCCATCCTCTAGTGTTTTCCCAGGCTATAAGTAGAGAGCTGGATCAGAAGTGGAGCACTGGGATACCACCTGGAACCCCCATATAGGATGCGTGCACTAACAGGTGAAAGATGAGCTTGTTATGCCATGACTCCAGCTCCCATTCTCTCAGCCTCCCATTTGGCAGTAACTCTCAGTGGTATCACTCCCCTCCCCCCGGGCCCTGCTCTCACATCTTTGCTCCATTCTGGTTCATCAAGAAATCAGTGTCCACAGGGAAGTGTCTCTTCAGCTTCCCTGTCCCCATCTCCCCATATGACAATCACCCAGCTCCCTGCCTGCTACAGGACCAGGGGTCTGACCCTTAGTCGACATGAGCTCAGGTAAGCCCGATGACAACCCCACTTCACAGGTGAGGCTAAGAAAAGCTCAGGAATCTGTCCAAGTGACAGAAGTCTTCTGTTACTTCGAATCCACTCTTCTTGTCTACATCTAAACAGAAGCGCCCACACCACCTCCTTCTCCTCCTGCACACCTGTCTCAGGCGGCCCCACCTCCCATTCTTCCCAGGATTTCTTTATCAGTCACTGCATCCTCCTGCTGGTTCCCTTTGGTCTGATTCATCTTTCCTTTAACTCTACACCCAAACCCGCCCTTATGTCCTAATGAAATTATGTTCCCCAAAACATGCCCGCATTCTCACCGTCAAAATGCTGGATCTAGTCAGGTGGTCCACAGCTCTTGCTCTGCCCATTCTCCCGCCTCCTGCCCTCCTCCAGCTTCCCAATTCTCTTCTTGTCTCCGTGAAGCCTTGAGGATAGAAGCCTTGAGGATAAACATCAATCCCATTTAAAGTCTTCAGTTGTGGATGGAAGCAAAACCTGAGAAGGGCTTTGTGGCAAATCAGGCTAAACTGCCAACTGGGATGGTCGCATCCCATAGGAGAGTACCTGGTTTGAGAACCTGCTGCTCGACTTCAGGTCCAGCTTCCCAATTCACCCTCTGGGAGGCCCTGGGCTGTGATGGCCCAAGTCGTTGAGTTTCCAACACCCACGTGGGAGAACAGATGGGTTTGCTAACCTTTGGCTTTGGCCTGGTCCGGCCCAGCTGTTGCCATTTGCTACTTGTTTCCCTCAGCTTGGGGTCCTGCCCTCTCCTGCCCCAGACTCCAGAACTTAAAAATGACTTCTGACTCTCTTCCTTTCCCTTGCCCTCTACTCAGTGTTCGTCTTTTCCTCCCTTTCCCACTGCCCAGTTCCCTGTGCCAGAAACCTGGTGGGCTTGTCTTTCCCATACAGCCCATCCACTTCCTTTCTTAGTCTGTTATGGAGTACTTACTCTGTAACCGGAGGTAGGTATATTTCCTGCATATTTAGCAAAATTCTCCAAGATCGCTACTCCAAGATAAAGTGTTCATTTGCTAAAAAGGAGTTTAAGGGGGCCCAGTGCTGTGGCCTAGCAGCTAAAGTCCTCACCTTGAATGCGCCAGGGACCCATATAGGCGCCGGTTCTAATCCCAACAGCTCTACTTCCCATCCAGCTCCCTGCTTGTGGCCTGGAAAAGCAGTCAAGGATGGCTCAGGGCTTTGGGAGCCTGCAACTGCATGGGAGACCCAGAAGAGCTCCTGGCTCCTGGCTTCAGATGACACTGCACCAGCTGTTGTGGTCACTTGGGGAGTGAATCATTGGACAGAGGATATCTCTTTCTGTCTCCTCCATATATATCTGACTTTGTGATAAAAATAAATAAATCTTTTTTAAAAAGAAGAAGAAGAAGTCTACCTTTTAAAAAAGGAATTTAAGGAATCTGGAAAGTATTGTCTCAAGATAGGCTAGTGAGTCATACTTAAAGGAAAGCTGAAAAAGTGAGTTTTGTTTATCAGATTGATTCTGACGGATCCTAAAGGCCACCCAAGGAGCCATTGACTGATGCACATGTGATTCCACTTTTACTTTTGAATGCCACTTGGTTGCAATGTAGAATGTGTTAAACACTGCTGCTCCCCAGTGTCTGCACTCAGAAGACACCTAGAACTGGAGATGTTATACGGCATGATGCAGAAGCACCAACAGGTGCCCCTGCAGCCTGCCCAGGTGCCATGAGGACGGAGGGGATGAATACACCTGGAATCCCTTCATGATTACCCACAATGTCAGAAGCACACATCTGCAAGGTAGGAAGTTAGTTACAAGACAATGGCAATAATTTGTGCCAGGGAAGATAATCTCCAAAATAGTAGTTCCCCACAGTGAGAAATGATGGGACTAGAGGCTTACCTGCCAGAAGAAGGATGCTGTGTTGACAGAATAGTTGGATAAAGACTGACGCCACTTCACAAAAATGGAAGCAATTTTTATTCGTAATTTTGAATTTTATGGTACAATTCCATAGATTCTGGGATCCACTCCCCCCAAGTCCCAACCCCCAACTGATTTTCCCCATATTAATATAAATTTCTTAAATTTATTCTTTTTTTTTTCTTGAAAGACATATTTACACAGAGAGAGAAGGTTTTGACAGAAAGAAAGGTCCTTGCTCTACTGTTTCACCCTTCAAATGTCCACAACAGCTAAAGCTGGGCCAGTCTGAAGCCAGGAACCTGGAGCCTCCTCAAGGTCGGCCACAATAGTGCAGGGGCTGGATGACTTGAGCTAGCCTCTGCTGACCTGCAGGTGAATAAGCAGGGAGCTGGACTGGAAGTGGAGCAGCCAGGACTTGAACCAACACCCACGTGGATTGCCAGCAAAATAAAGGCTTAACCTATTATGCCAGGGTGTCGGCCCACAGAGGACCACTCAAAGAACGGTGAGAAGCAAGCATCTACCACCTGAGTCACTCAGTCTGCACAGCCTGGCTCTGTAGTTCACGCATAGTTGCACTGCAGGAGTTATTTCATTAATTCACGGTAAGCCTAGGAGTTGGCTGTCATTGTTTAGGAGTGAGGAAATGGAATCTCCACGAGGTAAGTAACTTGCCTGGGCAATTCAGAAATTTCATCACAGAGGCAAGATTCAGATGCTCTCTGTTCCCACAACCTCTTGTTTTCCCATTGTATTTGGCCTCCTTAAAGACAATCCTTGACAATTCATTTCTCCAAGTTGAAAACCTGTGCGTATTTTTCAACTTCCGAACATTTCTACTCCATGCCCAACATCGTAGAGCCAGTGAACGGTGAGTCAGAGTGAAAGCCACAATGCTGGTTCATCTTTCTGTCCCTTTCTGTGCCTCATGCCCTTCCCCTCCTGGGCAAACGCACCTGCGAGTGAATGAAGCTGCGGTGCTATGGCCCATGGAGTGTTTTCACCCTGCAGTAGCGTGTGCACCGGTACAACCCTCCTGGCTTCCACGGTAATTATGATACTGAACACTCGCCAGCTGCTTTGGGGATGTGGGTTTCAGCCCCACTCAGTCGCTCAAGCCCCGCATTTGGTGACCTCTGCAGTATCATTTGTAGCTGAAGGATTAGGGAAAAGCCTGTACCAGTTCAGACACACTCGATGAGGTAGTTTTAAGATTTTGAAAATGATTTGCACTTAACTCATCTTAATCCTGATATATTTTCTTTCTCATGGTGGAAGACACAAGATAATTCTCCTTGTTATTAAAGTGATGTACATTACACATTGAGTCAAATACCCAAGCAAAGCCAGGATGATGTCATTTCTGCGATCAACTTCGCCATGCCCTTGCCTGAGGGAAATGACTCCTTCCTTTGTGATAAAAAAAAAATCATACCTTTTTACCTTCATTTAGATATACCTGGTGATATGACTTCATGTTGACCCATGACATCGCTAATGCATCAGGCTTTGTCTAGCTTAAGCTTCTTAATGGTGTGTGTTGTTGGTATAAACAAATGCCAAGCTTACCCACAGCATTGACAAATTCCTTAGATGCCTCAGCACAATTTCAAGAACTGAGTTGTAGCAAGGTAATTACCCAGCATGGATTAATGTGTAATCCAGAAAAGCAATAGCTCTCCTGGCAAGCATGAACTCTGCTTTATTGCTAAGAGGAGGAGGAGACGGGCAGGCCGGGGAATGCCGGAGCGTGGGCATTTACCTATCAGAGCAGGCACAGGGCATGAGCTAGTGTTTTGGAAACTGAGGAACTCACGCTCTTGAATGCTTCAGCTACCACCCGAAGAAACCCACACCCTGAATATTTTCCTGAATACTCACAAAACAGACCACATCCTTATGAAATTTTTCCTAAGATTCAAACAATCAAATGTTCCTACAACTATCATTATTTATTTTCTAAGGAAGAAACAGAAATGTTCTATTTATCTTTTTTTTCTATGGGCAAAAACCACTCAATAAATATTCTGACCACTTCTACAGTTGGTACACCAGGACAAGAGCCAAGCAAAGCAACAGAATTTCCATCTTTGTGCTCCATCAGAAACTGAACCATGCATCTAAACGTCAGCAGCATGGTGAGCTAGACTTGTGGTTCAAGTGGGCTTATTATTTCTCTACTCACTCAAAGTCCCTTTAATGACTAATATTGTTTATAAAAATATGAATAAATTGCTAGCAGCTTTGGGCACTGGCATTTTAAAAAGCTCAAGACATAAAGAGTTCCCCAGTGTTTCTAACATCCTGTCAGGTCTGAGATCACTGAGGTAAACTATGCATTTCCAGCCCTTGTTGAAGTTCACTGCCTGGAAAGTGGCGGCGCTTCCAGACTTCAGGCGCTAGAGCCCGGTCCGGGGCCGAGGGAAAGAATCACAACACCCAAGGTTTGCAGGCGCAGGAAGAACAAACGCACTCGCCACCATCTGGCCTTCGCTGTTTCTTCCCATTGCCTGGCTACAACTTGGGACTGTATTAGAGGTGAGGCCTGGGGTCCTGAGAGTTAAAAGACAGACTGTAAGAGTGTGCTAGTGGGAGGAAGTCAGCAGAGGTGGGCCCCCAGGATTGCTTTGTGAGTTAGCTTGCCTGTCTTCTCATGGGGACCAGCAGTAAAATCCTGAAACAAAAACCATGCCCTGTGTCCAGCCTGGCAACACTGGAGCTGAGCTATTTATTTTGGGTTCAGCAGTTCAACTTAGAAGGAAAATAAAATCAAGGCACTGAATGAAAGACATCACAAAAGCATGTAGAGTCCTGGAGCTTGTTGCGTGGATTAAAGACCTAAATATAAGACCTGAATTCTGAAAAAAAAAAAAAAATCATAGAAGAAAACAAAAGGGAAAATTCCTTTTTTATATTTGCGTCATCAGCACTTTAATGAATATGATCCCCAAAACTGAGGCAACAGAATAAAAAAACAACACATGAGGATACAACAAATCTAAATAAAGCAAGAAAAGGAAAGGGCAGCCAAGAGAGTGGGAGAAAATATTTGTGAACCATATATCAGAGAAGGGATTAATATCCAAAGTATGTAAGGAACTCACACAATTCAGAAAACTTACAGCAACAGAAAAATAACCCACAACTTATAAACATGGGAAAATGCCTGAAAAAACACTCCCCCTCAAGAAGACCTAAAAATGGGGTCAGTGAGTCAAGTACCACTCCCCATACTGGAGTACTGGTTCTAGTCCTGGCCAAACTACTTCCAACCCAGCTTCTTCCTAATGTGTCTGGGAAGGTCGCATATGATAGCCCAAAGGCCTGGTCCCCTGACACCCATGTGGCAGGCAAGGTGGAATTCCTGGCTCCTGACTTCAGCCTGGTTCAGACCTTGCCCTTTATGTCCACAATAAAAATAACCAACATGTAAATGAAAAGATGCTAAACATCACCAGTCATCAGAGAAACTCATTAGAAGTCACAATGAGATACCATCCTGCATCTGTTAGGGTAGCAGAGGACAAGAGTTATCAAGTGCTGGGAAAGTGCTCGTATCCAAACAACCCTAATACTCTATTGATGGGAATGGTATAGCCAGTATAGAATGCTACATAGTGGTGGTTCCTAAAGAAACTAAAAATAGAAGACATACAGTAATATCAAAACAAATACATGTGTCATACATGCACACAAATGGAGTATAACTTTTTAGAAGAGGATATTATGCCATTTGCCACAATATGGCTAATCCTAGAGGACATTATGCCAAGTAAAATAAGCCAGACAGAAAGAGAAATCCTTCATGGGCTCACTAATAAGCAGAATTTTAAAATAACAAAAGCAAAATACAGAGAAACAAGGTGGAAGAGAAGTTATCAGGGCTGGAGGAGTGAGAGGAGCGGGGAGGGGGAGGTCGCGGTGGAAGAGTGCAGAGAGCTGGCGGTCCCCAGGACTGTCCTTCGTCACAGCACTGTTCAGCGCAAGCTTGCTAACAGTGGATGTTTGGTATTCTCACAAGAGAGGGGTGAGGGGCCAGATATGCTCTTAGATGTCACATCGCATTACTGTGCATATATGTACGTATAGATCAAACCACTATGCTGTACACATACTATGCAATATAATAAAAAGTGTGATGCAAAGAAAAAAGAAAGGAGAAAGCAGGTCTGGGCCTGAGCAGAGATGATCCAGTGCGTAAGTGTACAGGAGACCAAGCAGTGCCGGTGTTCCTGGTGCCACCATCCTTCGTCCGCTTGCCCCATCCCTCTTGCTCTCTTCTCGGGACAGCACCCTGACGGCAGCTGGCATAGCCAACCAGGTCATGCTGAAGCTCCACATGCGGCTTTATCCATTGGAAACCCACAGAGACCTAGGGCCTCCTTCAGTTCACCCAGGCTCTCTCTACTCTCCGGCTCGCAGAGTCCTGCTCATGTCAGGAAGGCAGCCACTATGCGTGTGGTCCAGGCCCTTGAATTGTCAGACATGGAGAAAGAGCACTGAAAAACAAACAGGACTCGTGTAAAGCCAAAAGTCACGTTCAACTCAATATTCCCACTCTCCAACTCCTACCAAGTACGAGGAAAGCATTTAAGAGAAGTGATTTTTGTCTGCAATCTCATTTACCAGCTTTACTGCAATGATATTTACGATTATTATTCCTTTCCTTCATGGCCAAGTTCCTGCCACCTTCCAACTCACCTTTTGCCACTAGCTTTGCGCACACCAAACTGTTTTGAAATGGCCTGCTTTTCTGCCTTCACGGATCGGCTTTCTGACAAAAGCCCCTTTATAGGAATCGGTGTGTTCGCTACACCCACGGTCGGCAGCCCGGCACCTACAGCATGGAAATCTTTTGCTTTCCTTAGTGGGTAAGTGAAGTGCTTCTTGAAAACAGGCAGTTCGTGGGGGAGGAGTTCATCACGATGGGTTGGCAGGGCATATTCTTCACACTGACAGTGATAAGCATCTACATATTTTGAAAAAAGATTTATTTATATTTTTATTGGAAAATCAGATATACAGAGAGAGAGACAGAGGGGTCTTTCATCTTTCATCCACTGGTTCACTCCCCAATGTGAACCAAACTGGCTGCAATGACCGAGCTGAGCTGATCCAAAGCCAGGAGCCAGGAGCTTCTTCCTGTCCTCCCACATAGGTGTAGAGTCCCAAGGCCTTGGGCCATTCTCCACCGCATTTCCAGGCCACAAGCAGGGAGCTGGAAGGGAAGTGGAGTAGCTGGAATCAAACCAGTGCCCAATTGGGATGCTGGCGCTTCAGGTGGAGGATTAGCCAGTTGAGCCAGCACACTAGCCTGGTTTGCTTGTTTTTTAAAAAAGTTCCTGTTTCGTTCAAGTCATTGTTATTGGGCCCTGCTCTCATCTTTAAGAATGCCCATCAGGTACCGGACATTGCCCCCCCTAAGGTGGGTGGACTTTGTTCAAGTAATAAAGACCTGATTAGGACCATAGGATAACTTTCCCCTGAGTTAAAAAAAAAAATCTCTCGCCCAATTACCTTCAAAACTAAACATTGGTATTCTCTTATCTTCAGGCTCAGAGTGAAATAGTGAGTCTTTGTGGGTCTTGAGGTAGCTGGGCAAAGGACTGACAGGCCATTGTTGGCACTCTTGATTCTCAAGCTTTCAGATTTGGACCAGAGATGTTCTGTGTCTCACCTGCTCCTCCAGTTTATAGACTGTAGATCATTTATTTGTTTGAAAGGCAGAGTAACAAAGAAAGGAAACAGAGAGAGAGAGATCTTCTATCCACTTGTTTATTCCCCAGATGGCCACGATGGCCATCACCAGACCAGGCTGAAGCCAGGAACCAGGAGCTTCTTCTGGGTCTTCCAGAGGAGTGTGGGTGTCCAAAAACTTGGGTGTCCTTCACTGCTTTCTCAGGCTCATTAACAAGATGCTGGATTGGAAGTGGAGCAGCTAGAACACAAAGGAGTGCTCAAAGGGGATGCCTCCTCTGCAGGTGGCAGCTCTACAGGACAATACTAGCCTCCAGCATACAGGTCTTAGGAATTTCTAGCTTCCATAGTTGCATGGTAGGTAGATAGATAGATAGATGTCCTGCTGATCTTATTTCTCCAGAGAATTGAAATTAACACAGATTTTGTTACTATGCCTAGTTTTAGAAGACCGATGTTTTAAGGTGGAGATTTCTAAATTGGTTCTGGGGTTTAGGAAATTGACTCTTCAATCTAACTAGATTTAAAGATTTTAATGACTATATCCAGTAGTAAAAAAAAAAAAGTGCACTGATAATCCACACAATATGATGCTGTGAGATACACAGAATATTATCAGTGAATAATTAATCACTTGTAGTAACCAAGAATTGTATGTCTGTGTATATACTATTTCAAAGTCACTTTGTCAAAATAATAAATATCATGAGGCTGACCAATTGCTCCTAAGATTTCTGAACAAAGCAGAGGAAAAGCGATGAGCTTAGGGGTTCAAACTTCCAGCTCAAAGTTCAAATGTTAAGATCTGGACTACTGTATGTGTGCTATGGGGAAAAAAAAAAAAAAAAAAAAACCTTTATCTTCTGCAGCTACAGAGCTGAGACTGCTGAAAATCCAACCCAGAATCTCACCCTGCAACTGAATTACAGCAGAGGGTCAACTTCCAACCCGCAGGGAGCCTATGGTGAAAACAGGGGTGTTAACTAGGAAAGAAATGGTTTCTGCGGTTAGGATGCGGAAAGGGGAAACCCTTGTGGTCAGTGAGCCCCTAAATCCAGATGAGTCCTCTTTGCCAGTGGAATCAGTCTCTCCATGCCCAGTAGACATCATTTCCAAATTCCATCTAAGGGCATTAACCCTTCATGGCCTTGAGGAAAGTGTAACGGCCTTCCTAAGGTAGTTGCCATGTAAGGCAATTTTGGTTCTTTTAAGTATGCAGCACCATCATGTCTCCTTGATTTAATACCAATAACTGGACAAGTCCCAGCAGGCCTCTAAAGATGAAATTCAAAGTATTAACTCCTTGAGGTTTTAAATTTACACAAAGAGAAATCTGGGAACATGGCTGGAAGTAAAGATTAAGGCTGTTGGAATGATAGTCAAAAAAAAATAAATGTTGGATGAAACCAAATTCACTGTTTAGGTTTACGAGGCAGAAATTATATATTTACTGTTGCAGCTTAGGAAGTCTGAAAGGACTCCAAGAGTTTGTTTGGTCTGCAGGCTAAAATATGGGCCGACAGGTGGCCCACAGAGCAATCGGGAAATGTCAGGCCTGGCTTAGTTGAATGTGGAGGAAGGACTTCAAAGACTTGGGGAGAAAGGAATGCTAGCATTGATGTGTGAGCTAAGATCTCCTTACACACAACTGGGAGGGTTCAAGGACATATCTTTTACCACTTCCGTGAGAAGTAACTTGGTAAGGAGAATGTCCAGCATTCTTGGACAGATCATTGTTCTCTGGAGGTCAAACCATCATCACTCAAGTGGGAAACCCAAATGTGATGGGAAGAATTAGATCTTGGAGTAGCAGAAGCCAAGAGAAGGCACTTAACTGTGAGTGGCCAGGTGGGCATGGCTACCACAGTGGATAGAATCAAGGCAGCCATCAGAATAGTCAGACAATGGTGTTCGCTAGTTGACGTTTCTGGGAATGAGATAGTAGGCCTACTCATTTCATATTTGATCAGTACAAATAGAAATTGTAGTTAAAATGAACGGAAGTCCAATCTGAGTCATAACAACAAAGAGTCATGTCCATTTTTTCGACTCAGATTCTTGAATGGGAAAGTCCCCTTAAATACGGACTCTAGTTCACTAGGGAAGAAATGTAAGCCATTAACCTTTTCCAGTATTCCCCCAAAGGTATCTGCAGCCTATTACTAGGGTAAGGGCATTTGGGAGAAATAATGAGACATTTACAGTAATCCTAGCATACTTAAAACATCACTGTGACCTGACAGTCAAGTAGGGGATTTTTGAGACCAGCTGATCCGTGGAGTTTCAGATTCAGTCTAACAGTGGTCCTAGCAGCACCCTGAGCCCATGCTCCAGAATGTGTCACTGGAATATATAGCCTCAGCTACTGGCAGAATTTCCACATTACTTCCATTTGCCTGGGCAGTTAGGACTAAGGGAATGAGAAAGGCCAAGTGGAAGTTACTAGAACTGATTCTGCTTGGAAACATAAAACAAAAGCTGTGCTGTATTCAGGAGTTCAGCAATTAGTAACACAAACAAGAACTTCAAAATTGTAGCAGTGGTGATGCCCACCACATCTTCATTCAACTTATTTCATTTAAGAAAAAGACAGATGGATCTTAGAGAGTATCTGTGGGTTGTCATGGGTTAACTCAGTGTGGACTCGTTGTTTCTACAAATTAGCACATATCCTAGGATCTGGAACACAAATATAGATCTGGCAAATGCTTTTTTCTCTGTATCTGTCAATAAGGACCATTTAAAGCAATTTGCTTTCAGCTAGCAAGACAGACAATGTGCCCTCATTGTCCTACCTCAGGGTGTGTAAGAACCGCCGAGTTTTACATTATGATACAGGCCCCAAGACTTTGGATTGTCTTTGCCTTCCACAAGACGGCACACTTGACCTAATCAGCTCAGATTGTCGTAAAAACACACCATACATCAAGTGGTTTAAATGGTAGCAACATTTCCTAGGGCTGTGGAGAGGAAGGGGGCTCAGACCATGGCACCAGTTCATTTGATTCCTGCTCAGATCTGTTTTTCTGGTTTGTAGGCAGTCTTACACTGCTTTCATATGGTCTTTAATTAATTTCTGATATATGCATAAGGAGAGAGGGGGGATGGAATTTTCCTCTTATAAAGCCACTAATCCTATCAGGGATCATTACCCTCACAAACTCATCTAATATGAATTAACTCCCAAAGTCCCATCTACAAATACCATTACATTAGGGATTTGGCTTCCAATATATTTATGTCCTTCCACCTTGGGACATAGAATTATGTCAAGAATTACTGTTAAGATATGAGCCTAACAGGGGGTAGGGCACAAATAGGACAAAAATCAGGGGCTGTCTACCTAAGTGAAACTTCTAGGATCCCACGGTGTGGGACATGTAATATATCCTTTCTAAGGTGAAAGGTAAGTTGTTGCATGCCAAATCAATTCCATAAGGAAGGAAGAAAGGAAAGAAGGAAGGAAGAGAGGGAGGAGAAAAGAAAAGAAAGCGGGAGATGGAGAGAGGCACAGGGCCTCGCAGGCTCTTTGGATTTCTGAGGAAACATGTTCCAGCCCATTTACCAGATGACCTGAGAAGCTGCCAGCTCTGAGTGGAGCCCAGAACATGAGAAGGCTCCAGAGCAGGTGCAGACTGCTGTGCAAGCTGCTCTGCCACCTGGGCTGTAAGATCTCGCAGGGCCCGTGGAGCGTGTGGGGGCAGGGGCAGATAGGATTGCCACTTGGAACCTTTGTCAAGCCCCCGCATACGAATAACAGTACAGATCTTTTTGACTGTGGGGGCAAAACACGCCATGTCCTGCAGGTAACTACTCTCCTGTAGAGCAAAACCTCCTGGCCTGCTGGTGGGGCTTCCTAGGCACTGATCACTTAACTGCAGACCAGCAGGTTATCATGTCATCTGGAAAGCATATTGTGGCACAGGTGTTATTGACACACCCTTCCAGAAAGTTCACCGTACATGGGAGCACCTTTCAGAGAAGGGAAGTGGAGCAGACGCATGTGCCACATCACAAACTAGTGGCCGGTGAGAAGTTGCCTGCACAATGATGGTTCCATAAAACTGCGCTGGAGCTGAACAACTTCCCTTGCCTATTGACATCAAAGCCTTCATAAGGATATAGTGCAATGCATTACTCATGTGTCTGTCACAGCCCCGCCGGTCAAATAAAGCTATAGCACATACAATTATGCACAGAACATAATACTTAATAATGATAATACATGGCCATGTTACTGGTTTGTATATTTACTACAAGGTACTTTCTACTGTTATTTTAGCATGTACTCTCTCCACTCATCGAAAGGAAAATTTATGGTGGAACGGGATGCCAGCTTTTACCAGTAGTGGCCTAACACATCTTGTGTTTCCTTATGTGAATCAAGAGGCCCTATTGAGTAAATGATCTATACCATGTAGGGGTAAGTCAATGCACCCAGTGATGCGCACACAGCGATGATACAGCCTGGAAAAGTGTTTCTCAGAATATATCCTTGTTATTCTAAGATTGAACATGTGATTGGGTCTAAGCAGGCTCCAAGGGCACAAGCAAGTCACAGGTAAAGTGGCCCACATGCCAGGGGAGCCCTCTGCTGCTACACTGCCTAATCCCTACTATCACCTGAGCTGTGGCCACATGGGAAATTCCTAACAATTACTGAGCCGGCAAGAGAAAGCCCCGGCATGGTTGGTGGGTGTTTCTGTGTGATGTGCAGGCACCACCTGAAAGTGGAGAGCAGCAGCCCTGCAGCACCTTTCTGAGGCATCCCTGAGGGACAGTGCTGAAAGCTAGACTCTCCTTGGGCAGACGTCCAAGCAGCGACTGATGGTGCATTTTTCTTGGGAAGAAAAATAGTCAACTATTTGATTATGTGTTGATTTTGAACTGTACCCAATGGTTTGACTGAATGTTCATAGAATTGGAGAGTATATCATTAGAAAACTGACCACAGGCCAGCATAACCCTCCACTGCAAGTACCACTGTCCCATTTGGGCGCTGATTCATATCCCAGCTGCTCCACTTCCCATCCAGCTCCCTGCTTGTGGCCTGAGAAAACAGCAGAAAATGGCCCAAGACCTTAGGTCCCTACATCCAAGAAGAAGTTCCTGGCTCCTGGCTTCAGATCGACTCAGCTCCAGCCATTGTGGCAATTTGGACAGTAAACCAATAGATGAGATTTTTCTGTCTCTCCTTCTCTCTGTAGATCTGCTTTTCCAATAAAAATGAATAAATGTTTAAAAAAAATCAGCAGTAAATATGGAGAACAGGTATATGGGTGAATCTTTAGGAGCAAATAATGCAGTGGTAACTATGTTCCATGTGAATGCTCACACAGGAGTGATTTCAGCAGAGGAAGGCGGTTAGGATGACCATTCTGTAGCTATAGCCTCTTTGTCCAGCCACCTGTCATCACCCAGTGAACTCATGAACAGAGATGGACCCAACAGCACGCACTTCCTCTCATCAGCGCCAAGCTGTATATGCCACTGCTGAGTACCAATCTGCCAGCCACAGAGACCAATACTGAACTCCTGACATGATGCCATTCCCCAGGGCAACCAGCCAGCTCCTTACTGGCAGGTTGATTACCTTGGACCACTTCCATCATGTCGGGGCAGTGCTTTGTACTTATTAGAATAGACACTTAGGATAGAGATATGCTATCCTGCAACGCTTCTGCCAAGTCTACCAACCATGAACTTACATAAGGACTTCACCATCACGGTATTCCACACAGCATTATTTTTGGTCAAGGAATTCACTGCACAGCCAAAGGAGCGCAACAATGGACCACTGCCCATGGGATTCATGGTCTTTGTTGTTCTGTGCTGTCCTGTGGCAGCTGACCTTTTAAGCTTGGTTACAGTGCCAGTTAGGGTCTGTATATGCTCTGAATCGGCATCTAATAAATGAAGCTGCTTCCCCCAGAGCCAGGATTCATACGAGGGCCAAAAATCAAGGGTGAGTAGAAAGAGGAGTGGCCCTACTCATGCTTAGCCCTAGTGATCCAAGAACAAAAGTATTGTTTTCTGCTGGTCTAGAAGTTTTGTTTCAAAGAAAAGAGTGTCTCTAGCAAGAAACAATGATCCCATTGAATTAGAAGTTAACCTTGCCGTGTGGCCATTTTGAGTTCTCATGCCTCTGAACCAAAGACAGGACTCCCTGGCTGGACGATTGATCCCGACTTCCCAAGGGAGGGCAGACTGCTGTTCTACAGGCTCAGTGAGGAGTCTGAAACGTAGGTGTCCCCTCAGGACATCTCTCAGTATTCCCATGCCCTATGATTAAGATCAACAGCAAATGACAAGCACCCACTCCAGGAAGCTCTAATCATGGCACAGACTCTTCCAGAAAAAGGACCTGAATCACTCCACCAGGTGAAGAGGTAAGATCAGCTGAGGTGCTTGCTTAGGGTAAAGAGAATGCAAATGAAGTAATGAGAAAAGATAGTCATGAATGCCAGCTACAAGCATATGACTGGTTACCTGAGAACTAAAATTGCTGAGGAATTCTGTGTGTGTGTGTGTGTGTGTGTGTGTGTGTGTGTGTGTGTGTGTGTGTGCGTGTGTGTGTGTGTGTGTGTGTGTGTGTGTGTGTAAAGCAAATACCTGTTTTCTTCTATCACCCCCTTGTTGTGAAACATCAGATATACTCACTTGGTACCATTGAATTTATGGACAGAATGATCCTTGGCATACGATGGTTTGATTTATAATTTTGACCTCATAAGAGCATCATGTCCACAAACATCAGTCTGTTTTCCACTACCAGTATTCAAAAGATCACATGAGACAATCAATGCTTGTTAATATAAGGACTATTTGTTGCATGAGCTTGCCCAGCTGTAGGCTGGCATAAGTGCTCTGAGCCCAGTGAACAAACGTTGGGCTAAGCTGGGATATTCTAGAGACAAGTATACTCAGCGCATTTTCATCTTAGGATTTATTCAAATTACAGAAGGCTGGTCAGGATGTAACCCCACTGTAAGTCATGGACTATCTACATTGTTAATTCTATATTATAGCATTTTAGTTACAGGATATCAAAGAGAAGAATAAACATGTTTTAAAGGACCTTACCCTGAGTTCTGGACAAGAATTTGTGAGTTTTCAGCTATAGGTAGGACAGTGTTTCCTGCTGGGTAAGGTTGTGACTTTGTTATTGTCCTCCTTGGGAGTGGTTTAATAAGAACAAATGACTGCCCAAGTTAACAAGGAACAAACTTGTGATGGTTAATGTTCTCAATTTGACTAGGGTACAGGGTGCACATAATAATTGCCTAAGAAAAAAAAATTATCCCCAATTGTTCCTATGAAGATTTCTGGGGTGAATGTCCCACTTAGATGGAAAGACTAAGTAGCTACACTGTACAGTGTAGGTAAGTCTCACATCCAGCAGTCAATGCCTGCATTGAACAGAAGCACAAACCCTTCTCAACAAGAGGGAATCCCTCCGGCCTGACCGCCTTTGAACCGTTGCATTAGCACTGGAATGTTTCTCCCTTTGAACTCAAACTGAAACATTAGCTCTTCTCTGTCAGGCTTCAGGCTGGACAGATAGCAAATGCTTCCTGAGTCTCAGACCACTGGCTGGAGTTTAGACCTTGCACCTTCAGCGCTGCCCGGTCTCCAGCTGGCTGACAGTCCATCTTAGCCTCAACCACTCCATGAGCAAGCGCGTTAAGCCAATCAGCTGATCTGTCATCTTTCTTCCCTGGAGGTCCCCTTACTCATTCAGTGGCTAAGAGGACAGAGCCTTTTCTCTGTAGCATCTCCAAACATCATCCCTTGTGAGTGGATCTTTCATCGCACATGCTCCATCTCCCTGGGCAGTGCTGCTCGTCTTCTTGGTGCAGGTTAAACATGGTACTCAGAGCCAGTGATGGAGGCTCGGGAGCAGATCACAGCATCTGGCTTTGATGGGCTTTTATTTATTTATTTTCAAAATTCCTTTGCTGCTGTTGTAGTAGAGCTTTGGGAAGCAACGAAGATGAAACCTCTGTTGGTTCTCAGCAGCGTGTGCAGTGTTATGCTGGTGCACACTGACTCTGCTCTCCCACCTCCGAAGAAGGCCAGCGCCTCGTGCCAGACTGGGTCTCCCTGTTTCCCAGGCCACAGCGACTGCTCACGTGATACCCGCCCCTTCTGCCAGCTCCTCACCACGGCAGTCTTTTCTCCCATTGCTGGAACTGTCCGGAGCCCCAGAGAACGGAGTGACTTCAGACGCTTCGGAAGTCTCAGCAAGGGTCTGCCAGGGAGTTGAGAACAGAGTAAAGGAAACTTTCTCAGCAGGGAAGCTGTCTCTGCAGTGAGGTCACTTTTGCTACGGGTGGGACTGGACAGTTGCAAATGTTTTCTTGTGGACTGTGATGCAATTACCACTAGGGAAACCATTTGGGTGTGTGTGAGTGTGTGAGTGTGTGTGTGTGTGTGTGTGTGTGTGTGTGTGTGTGTGTGTGTCTGTGAAACAGCGTGGGAGAGTGTGTGTTGGTCGACATTTAATACAGAAACAGGCACCAGAAGAATCTTCTCAGTAGATAACTGTAACTACAACATTCCCTTTGTCTCAAAGCTGTTAGAATTATCTGGCGTTCTACTGAGTGACACAGTGACTGGAGATAGCATGGGAGGACTGTGTGTTTCAGGAAAACTACAAGAAAAGACATCAATGCTTCCACAACAAAGAAGGGAGTGTATTTGAGGAACTAGATGTGCGTGTCCTGATTTGAATGCTACACTATGCACACAAGCATTGAAACATCACATGGTACCCCATAAATATGTATCATTTTATGTGTCAATGTAGAAAACTGTTAGAATGGGAGGTGGCAATTTCTTTCCTTAGGCACCTCTCCCTTCTTAGGTCTCCTTGCCCTGCCTGCACCCTGCACTGCGAGGTGTCCTTTGGCTTGGGAATGCTCATTTGTCATCCATCAGTGACATTCACATATGCATCTTCCTGCACTTTGCCCTGTGGCTCAGGGCAGACTGGAATTTCTAGACCTCTTTAATAATGGAGGAAACTGGAGGTCAGAGGCCTTGTGGGTGGATCGGGTTCCCACAGGTGGCCCATGTATGGCCATGTGGTAGCCAGGCCATGTGAGACGACCTCAGCTGGCTTTTCCACCGGACGTGGGGCCAGCTGACCTGTTCATTGCTGGGCGTGGATGTTTTTGCTTTATTTCTTTGGGGTTGAAGTTTTGGCACATAAGTTAAAGCATGGCATTAACCACTCAGAAAACACAGACACACACACACAAACCGAAAAACAAATATTATTTCCAGGAAGTTAGGAGCGTAAAGGTCCCATGCCATCCCAGAATCACAGTTTCCAACTGCACTTGGCTCTTCCATTGGTGTGTGTCATCGGTCGCATGACATTACACTGCCCGTGTCTGTACACTTACTCTTGGCTACCCGCAGATGGTAGCCTTCCAGTGGGTCATTTCCCCTCATTGTGTCCACAGAGTGGTTACTGAACCAAAACTCATCCCTGCAGATTTCTGATCCCTGATGGATATTTCCTGGATGCTTGTCTGCTTCTTGGCAGTAATTTCATTGGTGTAGAAATACGAATTGAACATGCCTCTTGGTTTTGACATTTCCTGAAATTATAAGCTTTTGCCTTAAACCTAAGAACTGGCATGCACAGAAAGATCTGGAAATACCATTCAAGAAAGTTTAATTTGAAAAAAGTTGCCCTCCATAAAATGCTATTTTGACAGCTGTTTCAGACATCAGCAGTAAAAATAAACTTGGTTAAGTCCCTCAAACATTATATATTTTTAGTAGATGGGTTGTGTGAGTGTGAAATTGCCTTATCTGGTTTGATTCATTGTTTCTGAGTTCACGCTTTCGAACATAAATATTTGTCTTGAATTGCAGAGAAATGTCTCTAGGGCCCGGCGCAGGAGTCAAGTGGCTAAAATCCTCACCTTGCACATGCCAGGATCCCACATGGGTGCCAGTTTTAGTCCCGAGGGCTCTGCTTCCCATCCAGCTCCCTGTTTGTGGCCTGGAAAAGCAGTCGAGGACGGCCCAAAGCTTTGGGACCCTGCACCTGTGTGGAAGACCCGGAAGAGGCTCTGGACTTCTGGCTTCGGATTGACTCAGCTCCAGCTGTTGTGGCCGCTTGGGGAGTGAACTAGGAGGTGGAAGATCTTTCTCTATCTCCTTCCTTCTGTATATCTGACTTTCCAATAAAAATAAATCTAAATAAATAAATAAACAAAGCACCCCAGGCTTCTTTTCCAAGGTTCCTTTTAGTCACTGATGAAATCTCTGGGTGGTATACAATTACTGGCTTTTGTAAGTAGACATCTTTCACTCTCCTAATCTGGAATAAATGGGGAAAGTTTCTCATATAAGGCACCTGCTCCAGGAATTATCCTTTCATGCTCTCATTTTTTAAAACGAAGCACAATGACTCTAGAGAAACCTCCCATAAACTGCCTGCTATTGACGATCTGTTTACGTTTGCTGTGGAAGTCTCTGTCCTAGGATGTATTTGGGAAGTAAAGCAGCTGGGACACAAAGTGGTGCCCACGTGGGATGCCAGCGCTTGTAGGTGAAGGATGAGCCTGTAGAGCCATGGTACTAGCCCGCACAGAAGCATTTGGTGAGAAAATAAAGTGACCCTGGCTATGTTAAAGTTAAGTTCCTAGTGTAGAAGTGCTGGACTGCCCTTACTGGTCACTGAGAGTCAGCCGGGGGTATCTATCTGCTCCACTAGCAGCACAGATAGCTTGAAGTCAGCCAGCCATGAAAGAACTGATGACATCACAGCAGTAGGGAACTGCAACCAATTGCGGCTTGCTTTTCCCCACTGAGCTAAGTCGTGAGCATCTACAGGCACATTCCCTAGTCCTAGACCTTATAAAATTAATGTTATGTGAAGCACATTGGCCGTAGTGAAGCCTGCTGGTCAGCTTAGAACCAGGTTGGATATTTGCTTTCTTGCTACAACAAAGTGATCCATAAAGACTGAGAGACCAGTTGCGTGCTTGGGCACAGCAGCTTAAGCTGTCACTTGGGACACACATACCTCATAGTAGAGCAGTGGTTAGAGTCCTGGCTAATCTATGCTTCCAGCCTAGCTTTCTGCTGATCCTCCTGTGAGGCAGCAGGTGTAAGATCCAGATGGAGTTAGCTTCTGGCTTTGTCCTGGACAAGTACTGGCTGTTCCGGCCACTTGGGGAATAAACCAGCAAATAGATGATGATCCCTCACCCGCCCCCTTCCTCCTTCTTTCTCCTCTCTTTCTGTTTCTCTGCCTTTCAGATAGATAAGTAAATAAACAAACCCTTTTTAAAAACAGATTAAATGGGAAAGGAACACTTAGGACATAGGATTTACCAGTTCTTAGAATGGGAAGAAATACCAAGGCTGCCTAATGAAGCAAAACTGCCCACTAAGTGATGCTCACTTCTCTCCATGCTACAGCATGGCTTTGTTTTGCTTTGCTTAACTGATAGCTTGGCTTTCGCAATTTTCCTAACTCATTTTTCCAAATAGTGTTTTTTGTTGTTGTTAAATAATTATCTATATTTTATTTACTCCTTTACCCTTGCTTAGGACTTTTTAAAATAAGATTTATTTATTTTTATTGAAAAGGCAGATGTACAGAGAGGAGGAGAGACAGAGAAAAGATCTTCTGTCTGATAATTCACTCCCCAAGTGGCCACAATGGCTGGAGCTGAGCCAATCCCAAGCAGGAGCCAGGAGTTTTCTTCTGGGTCTCCCAACCAGGTGCAGGATGCCAAGGCTTTGGGCCATCCTTGACAGCTTTCCCAGGCCACAAATAGGGAGCTGGATGGGAAGCAGGACCGTTAGAATTAGAACTGGTGTCCATATGGGATCCTGGCATGTTCAAGGTGAAGACTTAAGCCACTATGCTATCATGCTGGGCCCAGGACTTTAAAAAAAATTTTTTAAATGTTTACTGGAGTTGTGGCATAGCAGATTAAACTATCACCTATGACATGAGCATCCATCATGAGTTTTGGTTTCAGTCCCAGCTGCTCTACTTCCAATCAAGCTCCCTGCTAATGTGCCTGGGAATACAGCAGAGGGTGACCCAGGTCCTTGGATGCCTGCCATCCACATGGGAGACCTAAAAGAACCTCCTGGCTCCTGGCCATTGCAGCCATTAGGGAAGAGAACCAGTGGATGGAAGATTTCTCTCTCTCTCCCTCTCATTCTTCCTCTGTATTTTGCCTTTCAAATAAATACATTTGTATTTTTTGCTATGAAAGGCAGAATGACAGGGAGGAAAGGACAGGGAGAGATAGATTTTCCATCTGCAATTTTACTCCCAAAGAGGCAAGACCTCCACTGAGTCTCCTACACGGGTGGCAAGGATCCAATGCTTGGGCCATCACGAACTCAGAAGTGAAGCAGTCAGGAATTGAACTGGGCATTCAATATGGGTATCAGTAGCATAAAGCAGTGGCCTAACCCAGTACAACAAACACTAATTCTTTTGTAGTATTTTCAACATGTTACTTAGAGTATGATTCTGTTACATCATATAGTGATCAGCCAGAATAAAAACACTTGGTAAACTCCAAATCCCAATATAAACATTGACCATTGCTAGTATTTTCCTGCAAATTTGATGCATATACTATCAATATTCGCATAAGAGTCCCTGATAAAACAGCATGACATTTTGATTTGTGTCTTAATTTGGGTTTGCTCAAGACAAAAACTTGGAGTCAGAGAGTGTATTGAGAGATGACGTCATAAATCCAGGACAAAGCAGGCGAAGTGAAGCAGGGGACAGGCGGGAGAGATGGTAAAGGGTGCTTAGTGTGGCTCCTTACTGCAGGGACACAGTCCTGCTGGAGAGTTCTCCAACCACGCTGTAGCAGGTGCACAGGTGTCTCTGAAACAGGTAACCCTTGAGAAAGCTCCTCAAGAGCAGGGGGCTGCCCTGCCTGTGTGTGGAGGACCCAACATCATCACACAGAAAGAGTCCACCTCCACCACAACCACACAAGTGAAACAGAGGCAATCGAGTGGCTCCAGGCCCAAGAGCATTGCTATCAATAGAGGGGAGGAATAAGTTTGGAGAACCACTGATCAATTTACTAAGCCTGCTTATTAATGCATTAGATCAAAGCATAGCTAATCAATATGGATGATTTGCTTCTGGGCACTGTTGTAAGTGTTGAGGATACAGCACTAATATCCTTGCTCTCAATGAGCTCTTATTCTAGTGAAGGAAGACAGATGGTTAAACAAAACAAAACAAAACTGCTTATTTATTTGTTTGAAAGGCAGGGTTACAGAGAGAGAGGGAGAGAACGAGGGAGAAAAATTGATTTTCCATCTGTTGGTCCACTCCCCAAATGGTTGCAACAGCTGGAGCTTGGTAGGGGGTATAGTGAGGGGTGGAGTTGCAGTCCAAAGCCAGGAGCCAAAATGTTCCTTCCAGGTCTCCCACATGGGTGCAAGTGCCCAAGCAATTGGGCCACCCTCCGCTGCTTTTTCCGGACACATTAGCAGGCAGCTGGATGGAAAGTAGAGCAGCCAGGACTCAAGCTGGCACCCATATGGGATGCTGATATCACAGGTGGCACCATAATGCCAGACTCAACATATTTTTAGATAAGTGTTCATTTAACACCTGTCTGTGATTCGTGTGAGGGAAAAAAAAATGAATAGAAAAGAGTGAAGATTAAGAGGTAATGAATTGGGCCCGGTGCAGTGGCGCAGTGGTTAAGGTCCTCGCCTTGCACGCCCGGGATCCCATATGGGCGCCGGTTCTATCCCAGCAGCCCCGCTTCCCTTCCAGCTCCCTGCCTGTGGCCTGGGAAAGCAGTTGAGGACAGCCCAAAGCTTTGGGACCCTGCACCCACGTGGGAGACCCGGAAGAGGCTCCTGGCTTCGGCATAGCATCAGCCGTTGCGCTCACTTGGGGAGTGAATCATCGGACGGAAGATCTTCCTCTCTGTCTCTCCTCTCTGTACATCCGCTTTTCCAATAAAAAAATAATAAAAATAAATCTTAAAAAAAAAAGAGGTAATGAATCCAGGCTAAGGGCAAGGAGTTATTATTGCAGCATCGCGTATGGGGTCATCGGCTGACACACAGGTGTCTGGGTTGAAGGGAAAGTCAGGAACAGCACTGCTGTGTTAGAACTGGACACGAAGTTAAGCACAGAGATCCACATACGGAAGTACATCCTTGACCTTACAGAGCTCAGACTCTGCAGATGGGGACCGCCAGTAATCACACCAATGAAAGTACATGAGCTGAAGTTGATAAAGAATGATTGATTTTGCATTTTAAAATCATTACTCTGGGGCTGGTGTGGTGGGCAGCACGAGTTAATCAGAAGTGTCAGCCTCCCATACGAACACTGATTCAAGTCCCAACTGCTCCGCTTTCTATTGAGTTCCCTGTTGATGCAGTGGGAAAAGCAGTAGAAGATGGTCCTTGCACTTGGGTCCCTGCACTCACAGGGGACACCCAGAAGAAGCTTCTAGCTCCTGACTTCGACCTAGCCCAGCTCTGCCTGTTGCATCCACATGGAGAGTGAACCGGCAGATAGAAGACTTCTGTCTCTTCTTCTAGGTCTACCTTTCAAATAAATAAAAAAATAAATCTTTTAAAAAAGAAAACCAGAATGATTACTCAGCTTACTGTGAGGAAAATGATGAAAGGGGCTGACCTGGCTCCCGACTATGCTTTAAACTCCTCACCGTCAGCGATCCGGACAAGACATTGGACACCTGATGCACTTCTGGACAATATACTTCCTGGGGCATTTCTTTTTTAATTTCAAATTTATATGCTTGTAAGGCAAAGTGACAGAGGGAGATGGGGGCAGGAGAGAGAAAGAGTGCTTCCATCTGCTGATTCACGCCTCACATGGGCTTAACTCACAATACCACAAGGGCCACATGCTTTCTAAAAATATACTGGTTTGCAAAATTGGAATCATTCAATCATTACTCTGCATCTCGGCACAACAAAACAGAAGGAAACTTGACATAAACATGTGTGCAATATTGGTGACCAAGGCCAGGCCAAGGATTACTGAGGATTCAAGCACCTGTGTGTAGCAGTGGGAAGGATGCAAGTCGGAAGGGCCAGTGTTGGGATGCGGCAGGTTAAGCTGTGCTGGCACCCCATACCTGAGTGCCGATTCAAGTCCTGGCTGTTCTGTTTCCAATGCAGCTCCCTGCAAATGTGCCTGGGAAAGCAGCAGATCATGGCCCCTGTCACCCATGTGGGACATTCAGATTGAGGTCCTGATTCTTGGTTTCCGCATGGATCAGGGAGTCATTCAATGAATAAAAGCTCTTTCAGTGACTTGTTCCATTTCTCCCCACAACCCTGTTGAACCTTCAAATAAGTAAGTACATCTCGAAAAAAAAAATAACCTAGAATTTCACTTAAATCTACTGAAGCTCATTTGTGATAATGAGCAAGGTGGCTTCAAACACCATGTTTTGACTTCCACTGAGCCTCACCCATAAAAGATGGGTAATGAAACTGCTCTGGGGCATCACAAAGACTAAATCACGACTCGCATGCCAAGCATCAGATTCATAACAGAGGTTGGAAGTGGATTATTCTGGGACTGGTGCCATGGCATGGTAGGCTAAGCTGCCTGTGGTGCTGGCACTCCATATTGCCACTGGTTCAAGTCCCAGTTGTTCCACTTCTGATCCAGCTCCCTGCCTGTGGCCTAGGAAAGCAGCAGAAAATGGCCCAGGTCCTTGGGCACCTTCACCCACATGGGAGGCCCAGAAGAAGTTCCAGGCTCCTGGGTTAGAATCAGCTCAGCTCTGGCCATTGGTGCACTTTGGAGAATGAACCAGCTGCAGATAGAATCTGTGTGTGTGTGTGTGGCAGGGTAGGGGAGTACCCTCTCTGCCTCTGCTTTTCAAATAAAAACAAAGTTTAAACATTTTAAAAAAAGAAACAGATTCCTGCCAGGCTGATCGCATCACAGGTAAAGTGTGTGTGTGTGTGTGTGTGTGTGTGTGTGTGTGTGTGTGTGTGTGTGTGTGTGTGTTACAACACAGCTTGTTAGAATGGCCTATGTGAAATGTAAAGAAACTGAAAAGAGCTTGTAAATGGATCTGACAAGCCAGTCATGGCCAGTCAACAGACGACATGTATGTAGAGACTGCTGGGCTGGTGAGAAAGGGATGCCTGCCGAGAGAGAGAGAAATATCTCAAATAAATGATCTAATATGCATTCCAAGAACTTACTAAAAAAGAAAAAACAAACAGGAAGCAAGAACTGATTAAAAAAAAACTAGCAAAAATAAATGGCATTGAAACTAAAAAACCACAAATTGCAACCAGGAAGAGCCATTTCTTAAAGTGAGCAAAACAAACTTCTTGCCAGACTAGCAAAGAAAAACAAGAGGGAAAAACAATTAAAAGTAGAGATGAAAAAGAAAACGTCACAAGAAAATAGCAAGGTGACCTCTCGTTGCTGATCATGACTCCTATTTTTTGTAAGCACCAATGTTATAAACGTCACTTTCAATACTACTTTTGTTATATCTCATGGGCTTGATATTTTTATTTCTTCGAAAAAATAATTTTTCTTATTAATTTCCTCAGTGACACATAGGTCATGCAGTAGCATATTTTCTTCCAGAAGTCTTTGGGTTTTCTTTTTCATGTTATTTGTAACTTCGTGTTGTTGTAACTTTTCTATTTTTCTTTCTAATTTTTTTATCTGTTTTACAGATTTTCATTTAAGGGGATGTACAGTAACTGTGTAATGGAGACTGTCATATCCAGATGTGAGGATACAATGCAGTATGCATCTCTACTTCCAGACAAAGATGGACTCCCACTGAAACAGATAACTATAACTATATCCTGACAATAGGATGCTGGGCTCTCTGCCATGCCTATACCTACAGTGTCAGGATATGCTTCAATAGCAGAATGATGGACTTATGAGTGCTTATGAAGGATTCTATGCTATTGTAACAACATAGGGAGAATAAGTTGGGGGAAGTCCCAGAGACTATGGAGCTGTATAATAAAATAATAATAAAAAAGATTTTTTAAAGCTCCCACCCCCCTAAAAAAAAAGGATGCCATTAAAACTGAAAGTCAACAGTTCTCCTAGAAAATGTTTCTTTCCAGATGGTCGGGAGAGAGGGCAAATCAGCAAGGCAATGCTGATGCTGAAGCCTCAGATGTAGGAAGAACTTCCACCCCCAAATGGGAAACCTATTTGGGGGATCCAGCAAAGAGCCTGGGAAGGCATGCCTGCCACCTGTCAAGCAAGGACATATGGCATCACAGACTCCCACGCAGCCGGCAGGGCCATAATCACCTTCTAGGAGACCTCAGAGCTCTCAGGAGCCGGCGTGCCCTCAGAGGAGCAGGATGCAGCAGGAGAAGCTTACAGGTGCAGGTGCGTCTCTGCCCAGCCAGTCAGCCAGTCAGAGATGACTACCAAGGAGCTCCCCAGCCCAGGATCCCCACCCAGGTAGCAGCCCTAAGCTAATGTGGAGCAGCTGAACATGCATGTCCCCATCTCACTGTGTCCTGTGCACCAAACCGAACCTCACAGAGACTGGACAGGAAGCAACGATGCTACAAACCCCAAAGGGAAATGAAAACCAGAGGCAATGCGAGCAAAGAGCTGATTGTCTGTAAGCAGGAGGAGCAGCAGAGCATGCGTGGCATTCAGGAAGAAGGCCGAGCCAGTGGGTGCCAGACCTTGCAGACTTTGAATCTTTTCAACAACCTCCTCTCCACCTTGCCCTTGACCAAAACTTCAATGTGTACTGGGATGCACTCAATTCCTAATCCTTACAGGAATGTCGGGAACCATGACTCACCTCTTGGTTTTAATAGATGAATATTTCACATGAAATAAATTTGTGAGGAGGCATTTGAACCCTGAACGCCTGATGTTAAGATTTGTATTTATGTCTACATATTTCACAGAATTTCCAGAACTCCAAATTCCTGGGCTAGGCTTGGTGTCGCAGCTTGCAGGTGGAAGTGTGCAAACTGAATTTTACCTGTGGTTTTGGGCTGAGGCCCACAGCAGCATATTAGAAAGCAGAGAACGAGCGGGTGGCATGGCCATCAGTCCAGAACTCATGTTGCCAAGTGTAAGGAATGCAAGATCTCAGCCAGATCCACAATTTCTCAAAAGTCAAGAGCATCCTGCACCATGGCGCCCTCTGACTGAACAAGAGTAAGCAAGAGGCTTTCTTCCTGTCTTTTAGTAATGCATGAAGTGTGGGTAGGGCACTATTTCAAAATCTCTTGAACCTATTATAGGATCGAGGCAAATCATCCAAGCTTTTACTGAAAATTTCATCTTCAATCTTTGTTTATCTACTTCCTCAAAGTCAAGTTTTTTTTAAAGATCTATTTTTTTTAAAGGAAGAAGTTGGAGAGTAAGAAAAGAGAGAGAGGCCTTTCACTCACTGGCTCACTTTGCAAATGGCCACGGTAGCCAGGACTGGGCCAGACTGAAGCCAGGAACCTAGAAATCCATCCTGATCTCCCATGTGAGTACAGGGGCCCAAACCCTCTGGATGCTTTCTGCTGCTTTCCCAGGCGTATTGTCCGGCAGTTGGATCAGAAGTTGACCAGCTCAGACTCAAACTGGCAATCCTATGGGATGCATTGATGCTGCTAGCAGGAGCTTTAGCTGCTATGCCACACAGCAGCCCCAAAGGCAAGTCTTAAAGTATAGATTCCTGGCCAATTGATATAAATGAAGGTTTTTGCTTCCAATTTGTTTACTCTAAGTTTGTGATGATGTATTTTACTGTGGAACAGAAACCTGTGGTGTGACCACTCTCCAATTTGAGGGATGGAAGGGATTTCCTTAATTGATCACAGTTTCTCCACCAAAAATCTTAATGACCATAAAAACTCACTGGTCATGCAGGTAATTATCTGTTAAATCCCCCGTGTAGCCATAATTCCTAGTGGATAATGGAAGCTTAAAAAATATTTCTTAACTAGATGACCTATGATCATGATAAGGCATTTTACACTGTCTTTGTAGAAAAAGTTGCTTCCTTGGAGGATTAACTAAACATAGTTTCTCTTGTTATAAAATATAACGACAGAGGCTGGCGTGGTGGCATCACAAGCTAACCCTCTGCCTGCCGTGTCGTCATCTTATATGAGCTTGTGTCCTGGCTGCTCCATTTCCAATCCAGCTCCATGCCTACGACCTGGGAAAGCAGCAGGTAATAGCTCACATCCTTGCACCCACAAGGGAGATCTGGAAGAAGTTTTTGGTTCCTGGCTTTGGATCGGCTCAGTGATAGCCACCTGGGGAGTGACCCAGTGCATGGAGGATTCCTTTCTGCCTCTGTTTCTCCTCTCTCTAATGCTGCTTTTCAAATAAAACTTTAAAAATCAATCTTAACAATTATTCTAGGGCCCAGCACAACAGCCTAGTGGCTAAAGTCCTCGCCTTGCACATGCCAGGATTCCGTATGGGCACTGGTTCTAATCCTGGTAGCCCTGCTTCCCATCTAGCTCCCTGCTTGTAGCCTGAGAAAGCAGTCAAGAACAGCCCAAAACCTTGGGACCCTGCCTCCACGTGGGAGACCCCAAAGGGGCTAGGACTCCTGGCTTCAGATTGACTCAGCTCTGGCCATTGTGGCCACTTGGGGAATGAATCAACAGACGGACAGTCTTCTTCTCTGTATATCTGACTTTCCAATAAAAACAAATAAATCTTTAAAAAGATTGTTCTCTTGATAAAGTGAAATCAAGCATCTCCCCTTTACCCCGATGCTATTAGTTGCAGCTAAGATAATATATTGCTTGTCCAATAGAATGCAAGCTTCAAAATTCCTACATGAGTTATGCCTACAGCAGATACAATATATGAGATTAAAAGGTATTAATTTTCTAGCCGGTGATTTTCAGTTAGGGCCAAAAGTCACACCAACGTCCTCCAGGAGTGACTGTGGTCTCACTGGACGTTTCTGTAAAAGAAAATTCTGTTTATATTATCTGAGTCCAGAACCACACTCTATTCAACATATATTTTCACTCCATTTTAATACACTGAATGTTCAGGAATGCAAACATCATGTAAATTAAGGAAGGACTGAAATTTGTTGTGTTTGGAACTTTACCAAAAATAATAGTTGAAGAAAGTCAGCAAGGGCTGCTGGTAGCAGAGACATGGAGACGGCACTAAGCCGCTCTGGTTTGTAGCGACTGCGTGGAGAGCAACGCCTTATTAGCTTTCCCATTTACTTATTTAGGCGTCCAGTTCCATTCAAGGAAATATCCATGGCTACAGCAGCTGTCCTCTTTTCACACACTAGTTAAAAAGTAGATGAGATACAAGAAAGAACAGGTCTGGGACACTGGACAACTGTCAGTGCTCAACTGTGAACTGTGGAAAGATGGGGTCGGTCAACTGACAGCGCCGATGTCCCCAGCTTCCTGCCTGCCTGGAGGAGGCTTCCAAGCCACAGCACAGAGCTAGCACCTGACCGTGAAGGAGACAGAGGACAGAGCCACAGAAGACAGGGGGATAGGCTTGGAGAGTGGAGCAATGGAAAGCAGATAGCCAGAAATCAGAGAGACTGAGAGAGAGAGAGAAGGATCTCCATATCTGCCAATGAGTTGTCCCAAATCCTTGACTAAATACCCATGATGAATGCACTATTCTACAGGAAAAAGCAGGCTAGTAACAGGCTAAATGCTACAGAAGAAAAGAGAAGTATGCCCCAAACATAGCAACAAAAGGTAAGTATACATGAATACATAGCAATGCTATCATTCTAAAATAAAATCCAAAAGGAGGGAGGGAAGATCAGGAAGAAAAAAAAGCAACACGGACTAAGACACATGGGACACTGTCAAGTTTCAAGTGGTCTGAAACAGGTATACTAGAATACAGGGCAGAATGGCAGGGACAGAATAAAACATTTAAACAAATAATGGCTCAAACTGTAAACATTTAATTAAAGCCATAAACTTCAGACGCAGAAAGTTTGAGAGGTTATAAGAACAATAAACAAAGATATGCAGACTAAGGAAGTTATAAAAGTATTGATTGGTAGAAAATCATAAAAGCTGTGTGTGAGGGAAAGTAAGAATACATTACATGTAAGAGAACAAAGATTTAAAAAAAAAATAATAAGGGCATATTTTTACCAGAAACTTGTGACACAGCTGTTTAGGGCACCATCTACAAAGCCGACACCCCCTGTGAGTGCCAACTGAAATCCTGGCGGCTCCACTTCCCATCTAACTCCTTGCTGATTTACCTGGGAAAGGAACAAAAAACGGTTCAAGTCTTTGGGCCGTGCACCTGTGGGAGGTCAGGGCGGGATCTCAGGCCCCTCACCTGTGCCTGGTCCGCCCACAGCTGCAACCATTTGGAAAACGGGCCAGCAGATGCAAGGCTCTCGCCCTGTCTCTTTCCCTCTCCCTGTGTGACTTGGCCATATAAATAAATAAATAAATGAATAAATAAATGGGAAGGAGAAGAGAGAGGAAGAGCAAAAGAGGGAAAATGTACATCATGTACATATACAGAGGGAGAAAAGTAAGCCCCGTCCCGTTTCACAAAAATCAGTTCAAAATGAATCAAAGACTTAAATGTAAGGCCTGAAACTATGAACCTAATAGAAGAAAATGTGTTTTGATACGAATTCACTGGGAGATCTTCTGAAGTCTGAGAAAATAGAGCACACCTTTGCACACAACAATGTGAAAGCTTTCTTCCTCTGAGGGAGCTTTCTTTAGTCTGTCCAAACACACACACTTAGCAGCAGGTCAGACATTTCCCAACTACCTCTGTTCTGGGTGCTGCAGAAATTAATAACAAAACGACCAACAGTCTGGAGACGGCAACTGATTCATATCATATCTATCTGAACGAAATTATTTTATCGGGGGCATATCTTTTGCTATTTACAGAATTAAAGCATTAAGAAGAAATTAAAGACATGGCAAGAAGATTTTTTAAAGTCTTATTCTTTAAAAAGATTATTTTTATTGGAAAGTCAGATTTACAAAGAGAAGGAAAGATCCACTGGTTCATTCCACAAGTGACTACAACAGCCGGAGCTAACCGATTCAAAGCCAGGAACCAGGAGCTTCTTCCTGGTCTCCACGTAGGTGCAGGGTCCCAAGGCTTTGGGCTATTCTTGACTGCAGGGATAGTCAAGCAGGGAGCTGGAAGGGAAGTGGAGTAGCCAGTTTGTGAACCAGCACCTATATGGGATCCTGGTGCATACTAGGCAAGGACTTCAGCTACTAGGCTATCATACTGGACCCAAAAAGTCTTATTTTCATACAGTATTTTCTAATATAAGGATAATTTTCAACTTAATTATAAATCCCTTTGGAACAGGAGCTTCATTCATTCAATTGGGCCAGCACAGTAGCTTAGAAACTAAAATCCTAGGCTTGCAACTCCAGGACCCTATGTGGGTGCCAGTTTGTGTCCCAGCGGTCCTGCTTCCCATCCAGCTTCCTGTTTATGGCCTGCGAAAGCAGAAGAGGGTGGCTCAAAGCCTTGGGGTCCTATACCCATGTGGGAGACCTGGAGGAATCTCCTGGCTCCTGGTTTTGGGTTGGCTCAGCTCCAGCTGTTGTGGCTACTTACAGAATGTCTCTCTGTGTATCTCCTTCTCTCCATATATCTGCTTTTCCAATAAAAATAAAACAAATCCTTTAGGAATGTGTTTGTTTTCATTTTACGTGTGAGGTAGAGTGATAACGACATAGAGACCTTCCATCGGCTGCTTCACTCCCCAAATGCCTTCAGTAGTTGGGACTGGGCCAGCCTGAGCTAGAATCCAGAAGCTCTATCTGCATCTCGCACATAGTAACCGGGACTGATTCATCTGAGCCATCTCCTGCTGCCTCCCAGGGTACACATTAGCAGGAAGCAGACCTGGGACTCTAAGCAGCCATCCCAAGGGACATCTCAACTGCTTAAAAGCCTGCCCCTCAACAGGTAGTTTTGAGAGCTTTTTCATGCCAGACTCCCTGAAAGTACTTATAGCACTATAATTCTCTCCAGAATGGAGTAATTTAATTCTAAAATGGAACAAGAATCATCATTTTATTTTAGGAGTTTTACCTATGTGAAAGACTGAGAGACAGAAATGGGGTGAGATGGGGTGAGATGGGGTGAGAAGGGGTGAGACGGGGTGAGACGGGGTGAGACGGGATGAGATGGGGTGAGATGGGCCCAGAGAGAACCCCGTCCCCTGGATCTCTCCAGATGCCTGCAACAGCCAGGCCTGGGCCGGCTGAAAGTCAAGAGCCAAGAATTCAGTCGTGGTTTCCCATGTGGCTGGGTGGGAACCACATGCTCGAGTAACCAGCTGTTGCCTCACACGGTGAGCATTAGCAAGCACCTGCATCCAGATCTGAACCAGGACTCACACTTTGGCACACTGCAGTGGGATGTGAGGATCCCAAGTAAGTACCTTATCCTAAATTCCTGCCTCTGGAAAGGAGTGTCAGGGCTGCGAGGAGGGCCCTTCATGTCTTTCATCAAATGGAAGGTTATATAGAATTCCCATATGTCTAACATTACGGGTTAGCACCACTCCTATTTATGTTGGTTCTCTAAATCCCGAGCTGTGCCCACTGGCTGTACCTTATCCAGGGGTCCCCAAGTCACCCCAGGGCTATCCAATGCACTATTTGGAAAGCCACAAAGGGCATGAGTGGTGAACCTGCCAACTAGACTCTGTAGTGATGGAAGTCACAGGCTCACAGAACTTAACAGGTCTAAAGTCTGAAATGATTTGAATCCAAATCTGGCCAAAAAGAACCTATGAGAAGGTAAGAATTTTTTTTTTTTTCAAATTGCAAACAGGAGCTCCTGAGGCCATCTGTCCTGTCTTGCTGCTTGTGCCTCTCTGCACTGTCGTGTTCATAGGTGCGAGAGGAGACAATGACATGTTAATCAAAGAACCAAGTGAGAAACCCCAAGCTAGTGCTCTGTCCTGATGCGCGACTTCTTGGCGATTAAAGCTCCCAGTGCTGACTGTTTTTAGGAAAAACTTCACCAGGTTTGTGGGTTGTAAACATGGTTCGTCATGTTTTCTACTTGGAAGTAGATGAAATGGCATCAAAATGCAAGCACAATATTACATTTTCTGTTTTGGGGGGAATTTACTTTAAAATTATTTCCATGTGTTGAAACTTGTTGCGTGCGGTAAAGCATGAGTAAAATTTAAATTATGCAAGCGTATGAGCCAGAAATGCAGTTATGTCTAATTGACTCTGGTAGCGTACTTGAAGGACAGGGCTTTACTAGATAATTTATAAATCGGTATACAATTAATTTTGCATGATCCTTTTGATCTCTTTTTACAGTGCTTTCCTTCTGTATGTTTAATGTGAACACCAAGAGCTTGTTACTGAGACGTTCGTACACCACTGCATGAACCCAAATGTCATGATGTGACGTTCAAGGGGAAGGGACTACAGCAGCTGGCTGAATACTGACTTCGTAACAACGTAATAAGACCAAGTAATTACTACAACTTCTATGTCATTATGTTAGGAACATCATCTTTGATCATTTCTCTTTTTTTTTAAGTGTATTTATTTATATTGCAAAGTCAGATTTACAGAGAAAAGGAGAGACAGAAAGATCTTCCATCCACTGGTTCACTTCCCAAGTGGTCGCAATGGCTGGAGCTGAGCTGATCCAAAGTTAGGAGCCAAGAACTTCTTCCTGATCTCCCACATGGCTGCAGGATCCCAAGGCTTCGGGCTGTCCTTGACTGCTTTCCCAGCTCTCAAACAGGGAGCTGGGTGGAAAGCAGAGCAGCTAGATTGTGAATCGGCACCCATATGGAATCCCAGTGCATGCAAGGCAAAGACTTTAGCCACTAGGCTACCACACCAGGCCCCAATAATGTCTATAGCTCTTACTATTAGCATTTTCTCATGGCGCCCCCATGAGACTAGGCTAGGAAGATTTCTACAGCATTTGCCTGGAGCCTTTAGAGAGTTTGCACTTGCAACTTGTGTCTTTTCCCTCCATTTCTTCTGGTTAACAACTGGTCTGTCTTCAGTGACTGAGCCATTTTTGGAGATCTCTTCTAAACACTGGGTATGGTTATTAGACAATGGACTCTCAGGGTCAGAAATGTCTTTGGTCACATTAAGAAAAACGGGGGCATAGAATGAAGGAGCACTAATACAAGCTTAAAAGCAATGAGAATTATTGTCAATGGATTGATTAATGCAATGGATTTGCAGGATGAGAGCAAATGCATGATAACTACTACAACACGATTCTCACGTTAGTGTGAAATTAGCACAAGGTGGATTCAACACAGCTCTTAGACAAAATTCTCAGAATGTAGTGGCACTTTCTTCTTCCTTTCTTTCTTTAAAATATAATAATTTAATCTACATCCAACTTAAAGGCTCTACAGGGCCAAAAAGAAAGACATCACATTTTCCCTTATTCATGGTAGTTAATATATATAGATACAGCTAGTTTAAATGCTCTATAATTATTTCAAATTTGCTGTATGTGAGTAAAATTGAAGTCTTTCCATTATAGCCGGTTATTATAGCAAATTACTGCACTAGGCAACATCCTTCACATTTAGGCTTGGGTTTGGGGGATCTGCCTTGGTCCCATCAGAAGCTGTTCCGGCATAGCCAGTGTTAGACACTGCTTCATTAAGCAGGAAGCTTGGGCAGCCTGGATGGAGTTCCCTGCTCCCAGCTCTGACCTGGCCTGGCAGGTATTTAAGGAGGAAACCAACAGATGGTCTCCCCCCGTCCCTATCCTTCTGCATACGTTCTTGCCCCTCAAATAAACATACTTTTCGAAAAAATGATTTACACTCTGATAAAAACTGACGCTTGGAGACATAGGACCCTGTAATGGTCCTGCCCTGCACATCTGTACCCGGAGTTAGCTTAGACAGGCTGTTACGGAAACCCTTGCTTATGGCACATTAAACTGTAGTCCATAAGCTTTTGATCTTCAGCACAGTAAAACTCAGACAAAACTCAATCCCACTATATTTCAAGTGACATATGCAGAGTCACCCTCCTTTGTTCAGTTACCCAGTTGTATTTGGAAGAATTGATCTGCAATTGTATTCTGAATATTCCAATCACCTCACATACCATTGATTTACCTCTGTAGCCAAGATAGCTATACTCATGTGCAAGTAGTTAACTTAATACTTATTTGTTAGGTTTAATATTCTGTCCTACATTCAGAAATACAGAAGGCAGGCTACCCCTGGTTTTTTTGCTAGCTCTTTAGACATGGGAGGTCTGAGAACAGAGTCTCCAAACTTCAAGTACAGAGTTTTTGGAATTTATATATTTTGAAGCTTCACTTTCAGGGTAGCAATTGTGGCCCATCAGGTTAGATCAGCACCTGTGATCTGAGCGCAGGTTTGAGTCCCAGCTGCTCCACTTCCAATCCAGCTTCCTGGCAAGGCTCCAGGAAGGCAGCAGGTGGTAGCACAACTTGTGCCCCTGTCACTCATGTCAGAGACCCAGGGGGACTCCTGGCTCCTGGCTGCACCTGGCTCAGAGATGAAGCTGGCTGCCACACCTCTCAATCTCTCTCTTTCTCTGTTTCCCCTCTCCTTCACTCTCTCTCTCCTCCCTCTCCTCCTTTTTCTTCTCTTTCTCCATCTCTGCCTTACAAATACATAAATACATCTTAACAAAAATAAAATTTATCACTTGGACATTTAATTCTTACCAATATTTCAGAGGATTGAAAAATAAAATATATTTAATTTTTTTCTAATAATTTTCTTGCTTAGTATAACCAAAACCCTGCTAGTTAGAATGGCATGCTTCTTCCAGAATAAAGCCCCCTTCACTGCTCACTCCGTTACAAACGACATCAGAAAAATTGACCTTGTATGCCCGTGACCTGCATCGTGGAACTGACACTTACCACTCGTTATATCATCCCCATTTTCCTGAAGCAGGAGGAGTTTACTGTGAGGAATTTCTCAGTTTTCAGAAAAGTAAAGCTGACATGAAACAAACTAAGAGCTAATAATGGATCCGAAAACGTGAGATCAACAAAGCCTGCAATATTCCGATTGATGGAGTCCTGGTGGCCGCTTGGCTCCCAGGCTTCTGCGTGTGTGTAATGCACGCCCGTATTTACTCTGAGGAAATGGAAAAAGTGCAGCTCGGCTCCAGAGCAGTCATGTAAACAGCCTGGCACCTACACACAACAGGCGTCGTTTGCACACCTGTCTTTCTTGGAAATGCTTCAACCGCTTGTTTTCTTAGGTTCATGTACAATATTGCTGAGTCCTGGAGACACCTAGTCCATACCAACCCTGCCAGCTGTTGCAGTGCGGCTGGTTTCAGAGTGAGCGATTCCCCGGGCGGGAGGGGGAGGGCTGGTGTGAAACCGAGCCTGGGGTGTCCCCGAAGGCACCAGGGGTCTCCTGAAGGCTGGTTTTCACCACCATGGCTGGAGCCCTCGCTGAGAGTCTCTTCCTCGTGCTCAGAGATTTGAGGTTTGATTGAAGGAAAGAAAGGACAGATGGAATCAGAGAAAAGCGAATAGAGAAAATCTAGGCTAAAGCTTCGTTTATTCCCAACGCCTGTTCTGTGACTGCCGCATTCAGACCTGCGCCCGTGTCCAGGCAGACAGCAGGGAGCACTTTCTACTTTGCCTTCTAAACCACGGAGAGCAGAGCAAGGGCACCAAGGAGTGCAGCAGTTATGAACTGGAGAAACTGGACGAGGAGGGAAGGGGTGATTTTATCCCACAGTCATCTGTCTTCAGACATCACTTCTACTGTTGAAATGTCTTGAAGGTAAGCCATTGTTTTCTAGCGTAAAGTATACACAAAGTTTGGATGACATTTATGTGCTAAGAAATGTAATTGGGGCTGCCATTGTGGCACTGCATGTTAAGCTACCGCCTGTGACTGACATCCATTGAGCCCCAGCTATTCCCACTTCGGATCCAGCTGTCTGCTAATGCTTCTGGAAAAGCAGCCGAGGACGTACTGCCCGTGTGAGACCCAGATGGAGTTTCGAGCCCTTGGCTTTGGCATGGCCCAACCCTAGCTGCCGTGACCCTCTGGGAGCAAACCAGCAGGTAGAAGATCACTCCCTCTCTTTGTCTCTCCCTTTCAAAAATTAAAAAAAAAATTTCAAAACTCAGAAGTTTATTAATCCAATCATGGAAAATATTAATGTATCTGCTTACTTTACACACAAAGTATTAACAGTATATGAAAAAAAAGAAGAAGTTCAGGAAAGGATTTAAGAAAGGCTTCCTGGAGGTAGGGACCACCAAGTTTAAAAGAAGAATAGGAGTGAGCTCAAAGAACATTCTTGACAGAGAACCTAGCTATAAAAAGGACTTTGAGATGAAGGACTCTTAACATTTTCACATCTTGGAGGATGCTGGCATTGGAGTATGACCAAAGTTTTAATATTGCTAGGACATGAACTGTGAGTCAAGCGAGGGTTGAGAGATGAGGCGGCAGCGATAAGCAGGAATAAAATCTTAGAGAGCTCCGTACACCACCATGTTAGGTAAGGATGCCGACCTAGGAACCACTGCTCAATACCGTGTAATAAAACCTAATTATGGTAGAGTCGGCAGACCTACTCCAAGAAACGTCCTGTCCCTTTCATATCCAGGCAGGATATTAAAGATAGCTTCCTATTGAAAACTTCTCCCTAACTCATCTCTGTGATACAGCCACTAACCCTCCATTTTCAAATTCCAGCTACTTAAGCCTAACGGAAAATTCTACAACCATGCAGAAAAAGATGCAAAAACAATTTTTAAAATGCTTAAACATGCCTGCTGAATTTTGCTTTTTGTGCTGCAAAGATTATGGAGGTTAGGAAACTAAAATAAGGGGGGAAAAAACCCCTGTTTGTGCCAGCCAATGTTTTCTTCAGACTCAGGAGACCAGCTCTGTAACCATCATGGAGAGATTTCTTTATGTGATGCCAGATGCTTTGTGGGTCCAACTCCCTGTTACCTAAGGAAAGGGCCCCACTCTCCCAGCTCTCTCGAACTCTGTACAAGTGGACCTGAGTGGACAAATCTCGCTGGGATTCCCTTGGTCTGCGAATGCAGCACTCACAGATTGGAACACACCACAACGTGCTGAGCTGGGTACCTTCCTTTGTGTTTTCATGAAGCTCAAACACACCTGTAAATAGGTTGACCAGATATCCTGAGATAGTAGACTCCAGTTCTGGATGTCTATGCTATCCATGGAAATACCAACTTCTGACTAGTTTGTACGGGGGCTCTGCCTCTACAAGCCACTCCCCGACTTGTCCCACACAGCAGCCAACATGACCAAATGCCAGGGAAATGTCAGAGTCTCAGCAACACTTGAGAGATTATACTTCAGACTCTGACCTAGAGGTGAAATATTCCAGAAACCTTCAAACACACTATAGACTGATATTTAACAAATGTGAAATCCTTGTTGCACCTGCTGAAAATGAAACAGGTGATTTTTTTAAAGCACCAGGAAGGCCCATTTCCCACCTGAATCAAAGATGGTCAAGGGACACAGGAACCTTGGGAGAAAGAGGTTAATGAGAGCAGAACTGGCAGGAAGCCATCACATGCACCTGTCCTAAGGCAGTGGGGCTCGGCTACTGGTTGAGGTCACCTGCTCTGTTGGACTGCTGAGTGGTATGGTCTGCTGGCTTCCCCGCTCCTCCCTGGCCATTCAGAAAGACACACTCGGTTGTCTCCAGACCAGGCACCCTCTCTCCTTCGTGGAGTTCTTTACAGAGGCCTCCAAACTGCTCTGTCACTGATTTTATGTCTAAAAATAAAAAAATAAAAAAAAAACAGTGAGGTGTGATGAAGAGAAAAATCTGTACATACTGAAAGTACACAGTTTAGCCTATTTTTGAGGCATGTTTGCTTCTGGGACACCATCATGGCCATCAAGAAAATGACTACAGCCATTTTCCAGAAGCTTCCTTCTACCACCTGCTAAGTTTTTTCCATCCTTCCTGCTCCCCATGACCCACCCAGCCATCTTCCCTTGGCTCAAAACTAGACAAAGCAACTGCGCACAAACCCTTCAGATACCTTCTTAATCACCTAATTTAAACCACCCAAAGCTCTAAGGTGTCTAGCTAATCCATGCGAAACACAAACAGCCGGCTGCTTAGCTGTCTGGCACACTTTTCACATTTAAAAAAAAGATGAATAAAGAGCATACAAGAAAATTCCAGGACAGAGAGTATATTTGGCTGCTTGCACAAGTGTAAAGAAGAAGTATTTGCTTTAGCTTACAGCCATGAAACGCGCTCTGTCCTATGTCAGACAGTGAAGAGGTTCAGTTTCTTATTAGAGGATGAGAGATGGCATTGCTGAAGGAAACGCCCACTCTGAAAACAGGAACAAATCCTGCCTCACCTGCGTGGGATGCCTCCCCTTCCCCTGCAGGGGTCACTTACAGAGAGACTTCAGCCCTTGCTTCATCAGCACAGGAACCAACCAGCTGGAAACTAACCTGGAAAACAATGATCAACATTTATTCTCGGGTTTTGGATTTCATTTGCTGTGGGGAAAACTAACTAACTAACTAACTAACTCTCTCTCTCTCTCTCTCTCTCTCTCTCTCTCTCTCTCTCTCTCACTCTCACATATGTCTAGAGAGTCTAGACTGACTGACTACAGCAGGTCACACTAATCATTTCCCTTTGGCTTCTTCCTGGAATAGTGAGAAGACGGAACTAGAAGAAACCTCAAAGTCTTCTCAAGCTCTAAGCTTTGTAGTGTGGCCAACAAGGAGCTCAGCTACTTCTGATTTGTTCCACAGTGAAAAGAAGAGCAGCGTCAGCCCGTTAGCCAGCTCTACTGCCCAGAGCTCATCTCTGCAGTCATGACGGTGAAGCTTAACCTATTATGCAACTCCATCTTAAACAGAAGACCGACCTATTAAATTTTAAGACGTTGTCAGAAGAAACTAGCCAGAGAACTATTCTTAAGAGAAAACATCCCTCGTTTCAGATGTTACAATTTAACCCTGGCCAGCCTGTGCCGCATCACTGCCAGCCACCCACTTTGTGCCAGGGGATCTTCTCCAATCTTCAGGACTAGGTGGCACCAGCTCTGTGCTCAGTGCTCCCCAGCCTTGTTGGTGCCCTGGCACTGCAGAAAATCTTCTTTTTGACAAGATAGACTCTCATGATCCCAGATGACACTTCTGGATAGTCCTGCCCCATCAGAGCCTTCCAGGCCAGCAGAATTCCGTATCTCAACATTTCAATGATTGTCCAGAGCCTGGTCACTTTGCTGCAGCACGCGGGTAGAGATGTGCTAAGCAAAAGAACTGTGATATTTGGTTGAGGCTAAATAACATGCAAGACAGGCTGGCAGAGAATTATCCATTTTTAGCTCTTTTATACTGAGGGAACAGATTCTCATAACTTGGGGAACTCTCCAAACAGATGCAGGCTGCTGGATAAAAAAAAAAAATAGTTCTCAGCCCCGAGAGCTCTCAGCCCTGTACATATAGTTATCATAACAGATCTTGCCAAAATCACTTTTTTTTAAGAAAGATTTTTTTACTCTCATTTGAAAGGCAGAGGAGTGAGAGGATGAGAGACAGAGAGACCATCCATCCACTGATTCATTCCCCAAATGGTTTCAGTGGCCAGAGATGAGCTGATCTGAAGCCAGGAGCCAGGAGATTCTTCAGGTCGCCCACATGCAGGGACAAGGACTTGAGCCCTCCTCTGCTGCTTTCACTGGCCATTAGCAAGGTGTAGCATGGAAAGTGGAGCAGCCAGGACAGGAATCAGTTCTCATTTAGGATGTTGGCACTATGTTGGAGGCTTAACCTACTACGCCATGGTGCTAACCCCCCAAATTACTTGTACCATGTGACAGTAAGAACTCCATCTGTGCCTGAGACACCGTGACGATAAGACCAATCATGCAGCTCCTCAAAACAGTAATTCATGTCCGGGAGCCAATTCTTGTAATTCTGTATGTTGACAACAGGGCTGGACAGTATAGCATCTGCCATGAAGAATTGTTTGGCACTGTTATAGCCAAATCTCTCCTCCCAAGATGAGACCAGAAGACCAAGGAGATGTCCTCATTCCGAATCTACATCACTCAACCCTTTTGTTGCACCCAGGAGCCAGAACTGCCAAACCAAATGAAGCTGAACTCATGTCTAGGGCCTCTGCAGGCATTCCGCAAGGAAGATGATGTTCAGGACTAGGTGGTGGCCAATGGGTGACTGGAAGAGACAATGTATATAACTGGAACCAATAGATTGAAGGGTGTACACCTGCATGTGAAGAAGAGGGTAAGACAAGGAGGGCATGAGTGTGGGGGGTGGTAGCACTCAGATCCCAGACCTTGCATCCACTACACCACCAAAAGTCAAAACTTGGAGGCCATTACCAACCTCAAAGACAGTTTCTGTTACTTAGCCCATCATAGCTTCTTCTGCATAGAACTAGAAATAATCTGGCTGCAAAGTTGGGAGAGAATCAAAACCCTCTGAGTTAGAGCTGTACCAAACTCATATCACAGCCAGCTTGAAAATCCCATCAGACACATCATTGACATAAATTCACCTTTGGAGCATCAGCTGTCACAGTGGCGTTCACAGACGCAGCAAGCCAGGGGAAATGGCATTATCCATTGCTGAAGGTCTTAATCCAACCAGGCAGTGAGTAAAATCACTCACAAAGGGAAATTCTCCAGAGAAGGCCTCTGATGACCTGAGCTGAGCCATCAAGGAGATTTTTTTTTTCCTGGCAGAGAAGTTAAATAGAAAAAGTCAGTTGCTAACAAAGGACTTCTCTTTCCTGAGTAGAACAGTAGTTAAGGTTTTATATAGTTAAACAACTTGCCTCCTCACCCCATTATTCCTCTTTTTGCTGTTCAACTTAGTTCTTCAGAAAGCTGCCAATCATTCTTATCTGGAAACTCAAACTTTCCAGGCACACAATGACTGCCCGAAAGCGATGGAGGCTTTTGCCAAATCAATAAAGGTGCAGCTCTTTGAAGTTTCCCAGCCGAGGTTACCTCCCAGCCCCTGTGGCTTTGTTCAGGCCAGCAGCCCTGCCTGGTGCTCTCGCCCCTCTCTCTTCCTATTGAAATCCCAACTCTTCTTCAAGCCCAGCTCAAATTCCACCCCATTTGCTGGCGATCTTTCTCACAGTCCCAAATTCTGATAGTGCTCATTGCTCATGTCATCAATCTGCTATCGCTCCTGCATTGTGTCATGTTGCTGATTTTCTTAGGACATTAGTGTTCCATTTAGTCTTCTTGAAACCCAGGTGTCGCTTAGCATCTCCCCTCTTCATTCGGTGACTAGAGTGTTTAATACACTCATTTGATTTATTCAATTCATTAATTAGTACTTGATTAAAGCATAGACTGCTTTCTAAACATGACAGTTTGTAGGTTTGTTGTAATGTGTAAGAGGAAGTGTTAAAAATGGTAGACCTCAAGGCAACACAGGAGCTTCAGTTATTAAGAAAGATTCAATTCACTGTACCATATTCCCATATGCATAAGTCTAGAAAAGGAAGCACTCGTTTTAAAACGTGTATATATTTATATAACGTGAAAGAGTTACAGAGAGAGAGAGAGAAGGATGAACAGAGAGATCCTCCACCTGCTGTTTCACTCTTCAGATGATCTCAACAGCCACACCTGTGCTGGTCGGAGCCAGGAAGCAGGGACTTCTTCCAGGTTTTCCATACAGATGGAAGGGCCCAAGTCACTGGGTCATCCTTGATAGCTTTTCCAGACCATCTACACAGCCATGGATCAGAAAGTGGAGCAGGTGGGACTAGAATTCTGCACCCATATGGGATGCTGGTGCTGCTGGTCCAGGATCAATACAATCCCAACCCCAGGCCTAGCTGAACTGAGCAGAAATTAAACCAAAGCACTCCAAGTTTGCAGGGGAAACACCCAGCAAGATCTGAAAGAACTCTGGACCACAGCGACAAGCTCCACGTTGAGGGCTAAGGGCAGTGCTTGGCAGAGCGGCCTAACTCACTCCTTGGAACTAGCACCTCCTATGCCGGAGTCCCGAGTTTGAGTTCTAGCTGAGACTCAGTTCCTGTTCAGGTGTAGCCTGGGAGGCAACAGATGATGGCTTGTGAGTTTGGGTCTCCGCCACCAAGTGGGAGACCTGGACAGGGTTTCCTGGCTCCTGGCTTCAGCCTTGCCCAGCCCTGGTTGTTGTGAGATTTCTTTCACTGTTTATTTCCTTCTTTCTTTCTCTCTCTGACTTCAGATAAAATTAAACAGTAAATAGGGATATTTTGACAAAAAATTCAAGGTTAAGCTAGAAATGGAGAACCAAAAGAAGGAAAGAATGCAATATATAAAACAAATCAAAGTCGAGCAGTTCAAAATTAAAATTATGAATAAATGTATATTTCTGCAGAAACGTATTTGGCACCTGTGGCATGACCTAGGAATAGTAAGTGCAGGCTGTTAGCACAAAGCTAGGCAGCGATTCTTCCAATGAATGCACAAGGAACCAGAACACTGTCAGTTACAAACACCCATGCTCCCCCATCTGCTGGTTTGTTCACAAATAAGTGAGCTTATTCTCCTATGTACGTCTTTAGTTACTGCATTATTTAAAAATTTTTTTCTCTTTGTGTTTTTGTCTCCTCTTAGTATATGGTAAATTTCCTGAGAGCAAGAATTCTCTAGTTTCCTCTTGGCTTATTTAAGAATACTGCATACTATTGTGATGGGCACTCAGTAGGGACATCTGTAACATTATCCATCCTCTGCCCAATACATGCTCAGCACCTAAGGCAGTGTGTGACATTTGCAGAACCAGTGAATCGATGAATGGGTGCTTGTCAATATGCCAGGTGTTCTCTACGTATTGAAGAACATGGACTTTCCCTCTGTTATTCAAGTATTGACGGATGTCTTATTCTCTGCCCAGCCCACAGGCAGTGAGTATAGGAAAGGATGGGGTAGAGGATTAAAGAGGTGAGAGTGTGAAAGAGCCACTGAACCATCGATGACCCGGTGTCCCACAGGATAAAGATGCAGTGCTACAAACAGTTGAAGATTCTGCAGACATGCACAGTCTAAGGCATGTTCACGTCATACACGGGACAATGAAATCTAAACCACAGACAGCTTGAGTCCATCACCAGTCTCACCCCTTAACGTTTGTCAGAATAAAACACCTCTCAATAGCAAGGGTGTGCTCTAAGAACTGGCAAACACAGCCCTCAAGTGTCCCATACCACAGGACAAGCCTTGCATAGCTTGACATAAACAGCCTTCTGTCTCATCTTTCAAATGTTTGATGCTCAGCTCACATACATCTGTATATGTTCACACACATACGAGCATGAGTCCCTGAAATAGGTATCTAACATCTGGAAAAACATCTTAACAATTACTAGGCTAGGGGACATAAGTGGATTTCTCATGCTTTGATTAACTTATAAAACATTTTTTTTAAGATAAGGTTTTTTTGGTTTTTTTGTTTGTTTGTTTGCTTGCTTTTGGAAACACACAGTGTCAAAGCAAGCAGACTGTGAGACAGGCACAGCTCTTCCATGTACTGTTTCATTCCCAAAATGACCACAGTGGCTAGGGCTGGATCAGGGCTGAACCCAGGAGCTAGGAAGTTCATCCTGGTCTCCGTGAGGTGGGGGGGTGGGGGGGTAGGCGGGGAGGCACGCAGCTGGGCCAAGGTCTGCTGTCTTCCCAGGTGCATTAGCAGGAAGCTGAATCACTGGCAAAGTAGCTGGTGTTTGAACCAGTGTTCCAATATGAAATACTGGTATCGAAAGCAGTGGTTTTATCTGAATCTACCCAAGTACCAAGTAATTTTTTTAGATGAAAGAATCAAGTATTAAAACAAGACACGGGCCTGGCATGATACCCTAGTGGCTGAAGTCCTCATGTTGAACGCACCGGGATCCCATATGGGCCTTGGTTCTAATCCTGGTAGCCCCATTTCCCATCCAGCTCCCAGAGTGTGGCCTGGGAAAGCAATCAATGATGGCCCAAAGCCTTGGGACCCTGCACCTGCATGGGAGACCTGGAAGAAGCTCCTGGCTCCTGGCTCCTGACTTTGGATTAGCTCAGCTCCAGCCATTGCGGCCACTTAGGGAGGGAATCGACAGACAGAAGAATTTCCTCTCTGTGTATCTGCCTTTCCAATAAAAAAAAATATTAAATAAAAGAGACACATCCCTTATCTTTGAGGGACCACAGTGTCTTAATGCAGAGACCATCAGGATTCGCTGTGGAATTAGATCTTTGCTAAAGGCAGGTGTCAAGGAAACACTAGTGGCAGGAACTTGCGTAGATCCTGTGCTTGCTCTGTACAAGGTGTTGTCAGCAGGAATCTCACTCATTGTGACAGCTCCAGGAAACAGATATTCTAAAAGACACCTTCCAAATAAAAAATATTAAATGTTTAAGTGTTTGCTCAGGTTACATCAGGATTCTAATAATTGCATATTCCTCACATGTCCACTCTGCTGAGGCATGGCTTCACCAAGATGACATTGAAGTCTTGGAAGTGTCAGGTGGAATGGGGCTTGGAATGTGAAAGAACAGTCTGGGCAATAGCACTTATAGATCTGCTGGCTCTTTGGAGGAGGTGTACGTAAGCAATGGCAAGTGGGCCAGTGTAGCCAAGCATGGACAATGCCAAGAGAAAAAGATTGTGTTGCACCTGGATAATGTCTGCTTGGATGCAGGTTAAGTGTCCCCCAAAGTCTTCACATCTCAAATATTTCATCTCCACTGGCAGATATTGAGGCAGAAAATATTTAAGCCGCTCTGGTGCTGGAGGGAGTAAGATTAGATGAAGACATTGGAGTGGAGCCCCCAAGATCAAGTACTGGTGGATTTGTAAGTGAAAGGAGGGACAGGCATAGACACTGCCATCCCTGACACTCAGCCTGGGATGCTCTGTGCCTTCCGAGAACCCCACCAGCAAGAAGACCATAACTGGATAGGGTTTCTGGACCTTGCACCTCCTGAACCACACTAAGTGTCTGCCTCAGGCAGTTCATGAGTGACCAAATGAATAAGGAACCATGACTACTTTGTTCTGTCTCTTGAGTTCTTTTTCTTCCCGTAGATGCCATCTCTCATCCATGACCAACCTGCTTTTGCAAACCTGCATCTTCCGGTAGCCATCGGGACTCTGTCGCTGTGGTGTTGCAGCAACTGATACTCCAGCACGGCGATCTGAACTCCACCAATAACCAGGTGGATAGGGAGTTTCACTGGGAGCTTGGGAGGTGAACTTAGACAAAGAACTGTCCGTCCTGCTGATCTGTTTGAGTTGACCAGGAGCAGAGACAGAGCAACAGATCGCAGATGGGCAGTGCAAGAACAAGGTGGATTTCATAGCCCAGTCAGTCCCCTAGAGCTGAATTGGGCACCATTTAGCATAAGGAGGCAAGGGCAAGGAAAAGGACTGAGCATACGCTGAGCTGGGAGTGAGCTCATTTCTGACTCAGTGAACTGCAACAACGTGGCATTCTACAGGTTCCATCCAAGACAGGTCTGGGTAGCCCTAGATCTGACAGCCAGCAGATCAAGAATTCTAGTAGGTGGTACGTCAGGTGCCATTTTGCCCACTGTGGCAACAGCTTTAGGGCTGCAGGGGACAACAGTGAACTGCCCATGTGCTGAGCTTGCAAGAACTCGCTGAGGTCCATGGATTGCACTGGTCCCGCAGGAAATAATACTAACTGTGGCATCATACAGGTCAAAATAAGTCCGTGTGGCACCCAGACGTAACAGCCAACAGGTTCTGGCAAGATCAGTGCCACCAACAACCTAATTATATAGGACATCTGGTGTCTCTCTAATCCTGGGACCTGCTCCAACCAGATGTAGGAGAAAGGTTGCAGAGACAACAGTGCAACCTCAGCATGGTATCATAGGAGGTGGAGAGTGGTGAGCCAGGAGCTGGGGCTTCGGAGACCATGGTGGAAATCTGACATAAGAACCCAGACCTGAAACTCGCTGGAGGTTGTGGCACAATTGGGTGCAATAAAGAGTTGTGTACCAACTGCAATAAATAAAATCACACTGTAGACCTGTGGGTGACACAGCTTAGAAACCTGCACCAAGGAGAAGAATCTGATAATCAGAAGTACAATGAGCAACAGCAAAGCAAGAGACACAGGCACAATGAATATTACCAAGAACTCCCCTGCAAAGGAACAAAAGTCTTTGCCAACCTCAGAGTTAACTGAGGAAGACATCGAGAAAATCACTCCATAAGAGTGATTTTAAAGATTCTGATCAACAATGAGAAGCTCATGCAAGAGTTCAAAGAAAGGAAGCAATAAAGCAAATCAAGCCTGATGTATTAGAAATTAAGAACACAGTAGAGCAAATTACAAGTACAGTAGAGAGTCTCCAACATAGAATGAAGCAAGCAGAAGAAAAAAGAATCTCAGAATTGGAAGAGATTTCCTGTCATCAAGGGGAAGCAAACAAAAAGCTGGAAGCAGAGCTGTGTCAGGCCAAAAACAAATAATCAAGAATTGAAAGACACTATTAAGAGGCCTAATATAAGAGTCATGGGAGTCCCAGAGAGTGCAGAAAGAGAGACTGGTTTTACAGATATATTTAATGAAATAATAAAGGAAAATTTCCCTAATCTGGAGAAAAAATTGGGAAACAAGATCCAGGAGGGGCACAGAACTCCCAACAGGCTTGATCAAAAGTGATCTTCACCACGACACATGATCATCAAGCTCTCTTCAATTGAACATAAGGAAAAGATCCTTAAATGTGCACGTGAAAAAAATCAATTGACATATAAAGGAATGCGAATTAAGCTCACAAGAAACTCTATAGGCAAGAAGAGAATGGAATGATATATTGCAGATTCTAAAAGAAAAAAATTGTCGACCTAGGATAACATATCCAGAAAAGCTTTCTTTTGCCTTTGAAAATGAAATACAATTCTTCCACAGTAAAGAAAAGTTAAAAGAATTTACCTCTTCCAAACCTGCCCTACATATGATACTTCAAGATGTTCTCTTGACAGAGAAGAGGAATAGCACCAAACAAAACCAAAGGCAAATGGGAAGAACATCCCAGTGAAATGACAACAGAAGACCAAACCAATGAACAACCCATTCCTAAAAGGACAGGACCAAAGTACCACCCATATTTTTTTTTTTTAATAATCTTAGTTTATTAGGGTACAAAGGGTCACGGGGTACAGGGTGAAAGTGGGTAATATCATTGTTTCCACACTAATATAATCATTTTGCCCTGTATGTAGGGTTAGGGGAGTAACAAAGGGGAAAGCCCCACCCTACCTCCCACCCATCCCCCATCCCCAACATGAGGCGCACTCCAAGGGTCCTGCTCATACAGTTTTGATAGTTCATCAGTTCTGGATTGCTGCCAATCTCTCCGTCCCAACCGTAATGAAACCTATTCAGAGTCCACTGGCTGACAGTCTCTTGATGGTTGGGGTTCCAAGATCAGCAGTTCAGTTGGAGAAATATCCAAAGAAACTTCATCTGAGTTGATCCCAGATCTGATTCTTGAGTGAGTTTGCTAGTACAGACTCCAACACTGTTCGTCACACCAATCAGCTTATGCATATGCTGGTCGTTGCGATTACTGGGTCCGTTCGGCTTCCAGCTCTGTCTTCCTTGTGAACCAATGGGTGTTGTAGTCCAGCTCGATTCTACCCACTTCATACTCGGTCTTCATGCAAACCAGTTGGAGCTGCAGCCTAGTTGAGGCGACTCCCCAAAACCCCTACCAGTTCTGCCCCCTAACCTGGTTCCCATGCTTGCCAGTATGCACTGCAGGCTTGTCCAGTCTGTCCCACATCCCAAGTAGCTCTCGCACACGTCAATGGACATTGAAGCCTGGTTCAACCCAACCAACCTATTATCCAGCCCATACACCCACTGGCAGGTGCCTTTCTGTCAAGCCACCCCTGCTCTTAGCCTGGGTTTCCTGCTGTCCAGTGAGGGTGGTAACCCTGAGGGAGGTGCCCACTATTTCCCTACTAGGCCACACCCACTCCTAGAGTATGCAGTCTCCAGGTAGTTTTGGCATTTGACTTGTCAGAATTGGCTCCTAGTACCAGCCTCTGCCAGCTAATGCTGTGGCTAAGCCCAAACACCCCTCAACCCACTCTAATTTTAACTTGCACCAGTCAGAACAGTCAGCTCACCGTGAGGCCCACGGGTGCTATAGCCCTGCCTAGTCTGAACTGCCCCCATCCGTATTCACACTTTCCAATGGAAGTAGTTATCCAGCAGGGGTGCCCACGTTCCCCTGTTGGCTTTGCCTCCTCCCTGATTGTCACATGTGCTGGTTGTGTGCTGCAGCCACATCTGGTACGGCTCATCTCACCTTGGCATTACTTGTTGTGTACTGGTATGTGTTGCAACCGAACCTGGCTCGACCCACACTCTGTTCTGGTGCTCGGATTCACCAGAAGGTAATGTGAACAGATTCAGGCTGGTCTGCCCCCAACCCATGCCATGTGTATGCCAGTGGGATAATTTTCATTGCCTGTTTTGGGTTGTTCCCTATTGTGCTTGTTGCGCTTACCTGCATGGGACTGTGTCCTGCCAGAGGAGTTGCCCGGGCTCCTCCACCAGAACCTGTCCCAATGCCAGTTTTCGCGCATACCAGTGGGTCCATGAGCCAGCACTACTCAGTTCGCCTGCTATCCTAGGAGGAACAGTGGCTTTTCCTGCCTGGCCTCCGACCCAAGCTGGTTCTTGTTGTTGGATATTTCAACCCAGCCATGGCTCTTCCATACCCCTACCAAGCTCACACATGGTTCAGTAAGGGCTGAGACCTAACCTAGTCTGTCACACAACCCTCCCCGGTCCTCCAGAGCACCAGATGGTGTTGGAATTTGGCCTGGCTTGGTGCTTCCCATCCCAGTCCACAATTGTGCCAAGTGAGATTACGATCGTATCCTGATCAGAATGTAGCCTCAGTTCCAGCCCATGCGCTCCTTGGTGGGAAACTCAACCCAGCTAGGGTGTCCTGTTATTTCCCCAACCGGGCCTCTGCCCTGCCATAGAGCAGGTGTAGGCCGGTGGTTGTTCTGTCTCTGTTTGGCAGAGCCCCTCACTTGTCGTGGCCCCTTGGATGCTGTGGCTTAGTGCCTCTGCCTCACACAGATCAGTATGTGCAAGGACTTACCTGGCATGAGCTGTGCTCCAACCTGATTTCTGTTGTTACTTGTGAGTTAAGGTTTGTTCAGCCTTGCCCCTTCTGTCCCCTTCCAGTGGCAGCCCGGCCCACCCCACATCCTGTTTAAAGATGCACATTTGGGTGCTGCTGCCTTGACCTACCCTGACTGTTGTGGATTCCTTTACCCATGAGTGATGGCAGATGTCGTGGTCACACCTAGCTTAGACCATTGCAACCCCAGCTTGGGAACTAACCCGGGGGATTTGTATTCCAAAGGGTTGGGCCCACACAACCCCACAGAGCCTACCCCCAGCCCAAGTTCTCTTGTGTGCTGGAGAGTGTCTTGATTTGCCAAATGTGACCACTCCACAACTCCAACACTCAGTCGGGCAATGGTACCCAACACTGCCAAAGAGGCCCCATCCATAGCTTCGGTGTGGGCTAGTATATGGTGATCAGTGATGTTCTATACTAATATCCCATCTCTGTATTCATAATTGAGCTGTTGCATCTGTCTTACTAAAATTATCTTCTGGACACTTCCCCCAAACCACTAGGTCTTGGTCCCCTTGCCTGCTTGTATCTTTCATGACACTGTCACTGAGAATACACGAAAATTCACTTTGCACCTACACTCAACCTAGTCTTAGTCATGAGTCACCCAGGCAGCAATTACCTATCTTGAAAACCCCAGAGTTTGCCCTTCCGGGCGGCCAGCAGGCAAAGCCTGGCACCACTTGGTGCACTGGCCGCCCTGGGGGAGGCCGAGGACTCGTTCACTGCCTTGTGGCAGTGTCTTTGGCGTGAGTCCCCCGCATTGGGTCCGACCCGGCAGGGGCACCCCCCACAGTTGCCACACTGCAGGGAGCGTCAGTTGCCCCCAAGCCCAAGGACCGAACTCCCACCCATATATATTAAACTCTGAATGTAAACGGCTTAAGCTCAATTGAACATCATAGATTAGTAGACTGGATTAAAAACCAAAACCAATCTATTTATTGTTTGGAGGAGACATGCTTCATCAAAGATCAGCAGAAACTACATCACATGGGCTCTGTTGTTTTCTGTTGGTTTCATTTCTTCAAAACACTTTCTTCTGATTAAATCATTCAATGACTCGTAGATCATACAATGGCATCATTTTCTTCAAGAAGGTTCTTGATTTTCACTTCTTCATCTACACGTTAGTCATTTAATAGCATGTTATTTAACTTTTTGGTGTTGCTAATTTCTTTTTTCTTCCAATTGCTGATTTTGTTTTGTGGCTCTTCATTTAAGGGGATGTATAGTAGCTGTATAATGGAGACTATCATATCTAGTAACATGTCCTTTAACTTCATGGCATTGTAAATTTCTATTTTTCTTTCTATTGTTGATTTTGTATCATGACTTTTCATTTAAGGGGATGTATAGTAGCTGTGAAATGGAGACTAACATATCCAAATGTGAGGATGCAGTATAGTATGCATTTCTGCTTCCAGACAAAGATGGACTTACAATGACCCTGTTTACTATATCTTGACAATAGGATGCTGGACTCTTTGCCATTGTCCATGCCTGCAATGATGGACATATGACTGAGTATGAAGAACTATACTTTAGTAATGATATAGAGGAACTGGGGGGGGGGAATTGGGAGGGGAAAAGGGAATATGGAACTGTATCATAAAATGATAATAATAATAATAATAAAATGTAAAAAACTCATTCGTTAGCATGTTATTTAACTTCATGGCATGTAAAATTTTTTTTCTTCTTGCTGTTGATTTTGCTTTATGGCTTTTCATTTAAGGGAATGCATAGTTAACTGTGTAATGGAGACTGTCATATCCAGTGGCATGTTGTTTAACCTCATGACATTGTAAATTTCTGAGTTTTTTTCTGTTGTTGATTTTCTTGGGGCTTTTCACTTTTCGGGGAAGGATTTATAGTGACTATGTAGGTGTGAGGATATGATGCAGTATGCATCTCTACTTCTAGAGAGAGGATGGAATCCCAGTGAAACTGTTGAATGTGTCTAGCAATAGGATGCTTGACTTCTGCCACTGTCCATGCCTGCAATGATGGATTTATGATTGTTTATGAGAAACCATACTGTTGTAATGATATAGGAGAACTCAGGTGAGGAAGGAGAGAATTTAGGAAAGAGGCAGGAGAAATCCCAGGGCCTATGGAACTGTATCATAAAATGATAATAATAATAATAAATGGAAAAAAACAGATTGCATTCTAACGAACTCTGCTTTTGAGTGAACACTGTGTAATGAGCCTTGAGCAAAATAAAGTGTTATTAGGAGAGTGGGTCATTCCAACTTCATCTCCCCATCCCAGCCCAGTCATTCTCCAGGAGTATGGTTGGTGCCTGGTGAGACCACTACCATCCTAATTCATCCTTGTATCTTTGTTCAGCTCGCTGTCTCCATTCCTTCTGAAGCACCCTCCCTCCCCAGCACCTGCCAAAATTCCTGGCATATAGCAAAATCCTGACATATTTTCATCAATGATTAAATGTACTATCCCCAGTTAGGGGTACAATTTTATGTGTTTCTCCAAAATTTGCTATGTTTTTCTATGACTAACACATTGAGAGAGCCCCAAAACACATAAGGCCCATAAGGCAGCCTCATGAAGGGAATTGTGCTTAAACAAATTACCATACCTGACTACTCTTGCTTTGAGAAAGTTTTTAAAAAGTTTTTTACCTTTCATGATACAGCTCCATAGGATCAGGGATTTCTTGTCTTTGTGTAGCAGTTTTATCATCATCAAAGTAGCTGGCCTTCCTGAATGACATTTTTTCCCTTGTGGTCCCAGCAATATTCTGCGTAGATACACCGACTCGGGAACATCTAGGTGTCAATCAGGATGACAGGCTCAGATTCTGACTGCTGGATCAAAAAGTCAAAGTTGATCAGAAGCATTAGCAGTTAGCGGGGTACAGACCTTGCTATTCATTAAAAAGCTCTGGGTGAATTAAAAATATTAGAAGTTTATTTTTTCTGAGCTACAAGCAAACAGCTGATCGAAACCAAAAGTGTACATGCAGTCTTGCCAAAGAACCTAAAGCTAGCCATCTTCACATGCCTGGACCCTGCCTTCGAGCAAGTAGGCCAGGAGTAACCTTGGGGTTGTTCTGGATGCCATGGCCAAAGTACCAACGACCTTGGAACGCACACAGGCACCCTTGCCACAAAAGGGCCTGCAAGTTCAACCACCCATCAAATGCCAGAAGGTAACTGGGAAAGGAAGCAGCACCAACACTCGGGTATTTACCTTGAAGGAAGAATCCCAGGCCATGCAAACTGATGTCCCTTCACCCTGCACCTTCATGGAGAGTGTAACTTTATCTTACTAGTGACTATGACCAAGGGACTCACTGTCTGATCTGCTGCTTGCAAGACTATCAATTAATGGCACCTTTCTTTGTGGGTGTATGAACTGTGGACACAAGTCATGCCTGTCACATGTAGATTTCCACAGGAGTGATCATCTTCCTATGGGATTGACTAGAAAGCTGATACAAAGAGTGTCCCGTTCAGACTGCCCTTACCATGACTTGGAGCCATCATGACACTGAGTTTGACAATATATCTACCATCATAGATTGGATACGTGATAAATGACGTTGTGCTTTCTAGACAAAAGCTCTCACTGTAACTTGATCTGCTTGTGTTGCTGTGAGAGTCAATGGCCCTTCTGCTCCTGGAAGCTGTAGTATATCCAACTGACCTCCCAAGGAGACCGCTGATGACACTGACAGACACTTTTTCAGGTTACAACACTGCCTTCCATTCTGATTAGTCAACTTCAGTCATGCCACTGTCACTCTTATCATAGGAAAATGGTGCACATTTTACTGCTAAGAGAAACTAGCAACAGATTAGTAATCAACATACTTGATGAGGGACTGGCATTGTGATGCAGATTAAGTCACTGCTTCTGATTTTGACATCGTATATTAGAAGGCTGGTGTGATCCCAGCTGCTTTGCTTTTCATCGAACTTCCTGCTAATGCACCTGGAAAGGCAGGAGAAAGCTGCCCAAGCGAGAGGCCCCCCGCTGCCCACAGGGAGATCTAGAGGAGTTCCTGGCTCTTGGCTCCAGCATGGCCAAGCCCTGGCTGTTGAGAATATTTAGTAAGCAAACCAGCACTGCACTCTCTCACACACTCTTTCTGCATCTTCCCTGTTAATATCTCTCTCTCTTTGTCTCTCTCTCTCTCTCTTTCCCACACTCACAATTACTCTCCCTTGTCACCCTTCTAAATTCAGTGAATAAATAAATCTTTCAAAAATATATATTTAATGGGCATTCCCTACTCTGACCCACTCATAAGGATCCAGGATTGTTAAACACTGGAATAACCCCCTTAGAAGTTATTTCAAAAAGATGGCTGCTTCTTGGTCCACTTAACCTAGCCAGGAAGTTTGACCACTGAATGTAGCTATCACAAAGAACACATCCTGGAGAGTGACCAAGGTGACAGTGACAAAGGGCTACATGTAGCTATCCTGAAAATTTGGTTTTCCACACACCAACTTCCTAGGCATGGTGTACTGTTCTCTCTCAGTAGGAACCCCAGGCCAGCCACTGACACACATATTTTGTAGCATCCAAAGGGGGGCCTGACACATTCAAATTTAATTCTGGTTCTCACGTGGATGGACATGGTTTTGATCACAATCACAGTGATTATTTGGGCACACAATTCTCTGAGTTCTCACACAGGCCAGATGGAGGACACAACTAAACAAAACACTCGCCTCAACTTGCCCTTGAGTTTTTCAGACAAAATAATTTTTTAACTCAATTAAGAGATGACTAGAAAAACAAGTCACCATGTTAACTACTGGGAAAGAACACACTGATTTCACGGCCAAAGAGGGGAAACATCAACCGTGACACCTGTGGAGGAACCTTAGTCACAACAGAACTAAAAACAGGGAGGAGAGAAAAATAATGAATGCTGTCTCAGTCTGATACATCCAGCACGGGGGCCTGGCCAGTCACATGATCAACCCTCATTAGTCAGGAGAGGCAGCAGGCATTCTGAGCCATTACTGCATTTGTCATTTCCATCTAGAGCTATAAAGACAGAAGAACACATGCAGACATAGTTGGTCCTGCACTATTTTCCTGGGCCTGAAGTTGCAGGTGGCAGCTCTCGATATGAACCAACTTCATCGATGTACAAACACATAGATGAGCGTGTCCAATGTAGATGCATAATATGCTTTGTCTGATGTCTGAATGGCCCCTATCTGCAAAGTAAGGCTACAACCACCCATAAACACTGTCCATATACTTCCCCAAACATACATAATAGTGGCCCAAACCAAGTTAGACAACAAATACACAACATGAGTTACCTATACACCTGCATGTTACATGTATGTCCAAGAGAAAGAGAACACGCTACAGGATACCTGTCCATTGAAAATAAGGGTTACTCTTTGGACCTTCTGCTGCCATTAATAATTATTGTCAGTGACACTGAAGAACAGTGGGTCAGGCTAAACTCGTCAGCTGTACAAATTGTAATGGATTGCCAAATGCCTTAGATTATATCCTGGCCATCGGAAAAAGCAACCACTGATTCCCCTTAGTCCACGTACACTCACTTAGCTGGCTGAATACAGTGTCCTGGGGAGTATGGTCAAACCAACACAGTAAACGCCAGGATCCTGCTTGAAATCAGAATCGGCCCCAGTGTCTATCAGATTAGCGAGAGTGGCAAATGGAATAGTATTCTTATGTGAAATTTTTGCTATCTCAAGGTAGCATAACACCAGGGACCTATTCACTGGGAGAGACCATGTACTAAGGGTCACTCAAGCCCAGAATTATTCAGTTTCACACATATTCACTGTAGCCACAAAGATATTCCATGTTGCCCTTGTGGACCTGGCAAGAATACAGAACAGACACAAGCATGTTGATACTTTTGTTCTTGATTATGCCATGAGTCATGGCATACAGTCACTGTGTCTGACCCTACTGTCAGTTCTTCAGCCATCAGCCAAAACATCACAACAGGCAAACTAATTCATTATAGCAAAGAAAAACCCTCAAAGCCATCACAATTCTTTATAACCATTGGGACCACAGGTAAAAAAAAAATGATTGATACTCAATAAAGTGAGTAACCATTTGCTAAAGCTCCCTTAGGGTATTTTGGGGTTTGGGTTGCTGCTCATGCTTTATAGACTTTGGCAGTCATGCATTAGATCTCATTCACATTAACTGTCTAGTTTTGGAAGGAGACTCTGACCCAGACAGCTTTGCTGAGTTTAGAATTCTAGTGGGATTCCCTTTTCTTCCGAGAACTTGTCCAGAGCTCTTTGGAGAGCTCAAGGGGCAGCTATTTGAGGCCCATCCTATGAATGTGCTTGTGGAGACAGATGGTTGAATTCTCTGCTCACATTCTCCTTGACATAAGAACTACTGTGCAGAGCCCAGGAGGAAAAGAAAAGAGTGTGAGAGATTGCAGAAAAGCAAAAGCACGGGTTACGAGTACGACTTGAGGTCACCTGGAAGTGGAAGGGCACACAGAGCCTGAACGTCTTACACAGGGGCTGCCTGACAAGCGATCATTTTACCCTTAAAAACATAGATGTCAAACCATGGGGTTTCTGACTGCACATCAGCTAGCTAGACGAAAGAAACCCCCCTACCCCTGTTGTTTTTCCATGAAAGAAGAAATTTTAAGCCTGCTTCAAATAATATAGAGTAGAGCACCAGAGAAGGCAATAGAGAACGATAGAAAAGGCTTGGGCCTGGATTTTAACAGATCTTACCTGAAATCCTCCCTATGTGACTGTGCTGTCACACCCACCAGAAAGAGTCAGAATGGGTGTGGGCCAGTTGGACAAGACTGCTGTTCCTGCCAGGATAGGTTAGGCCAAGAACCCACACGTGTGCACGAGATCTGCCACTGGCAGGCAACTGACAGGGGAGCTTGGGGAACTCCTCTGTCAGGTCACAGCCCCTACAGATGAGTGCAAGGACCAAGGCTGGGAGCAGCCCAGACCAAGCCAGGTTACAGTACCAACCAGCATACGTGTGGGTCAGGTCTGGGGGCAGGCCAAGCTGGGACAGTTCATACTACGCACTGGCAGATTTGAGAACCAGGACAGGGTGTATGGTGGGCTGGGCACAACACCAGTCAGTTTACATTATGGCCAGGTCTAGGGGCTGGCTGGGCCGGGCTAGGCTGCAACACTCACCAGCATAAACTGGATCTAGGGATTGCGAGAACCAAGATTGTGAGTGAGCCTGGCTAGAAACATGAGTGCAGGCTAGATACTGGGTCAGTCGGGATGAGCTAGACTCCAATGTCCATTGAAGTATATGAGAGCTGATGGGACACATGGGACAGACCGGACCAGTCTGCTGCGTACACCAGCACACCTAGGAGCCAGGGCTACAGGGGGATTTTGGGGGCTCACTCTGACTAGGCTGCAGATCCCATTAGTGTACATGAGGGCCAAATGTGTGGTGGGCAGAGTTAGGCTGGGCCGCAGCATCCATTGGCTTGCGTTAGATGGGACTGGGACTGGGAGCAGAACTGATCAGGTGATTGATTATAAGCACCAGTGTGTGTGGGTTGATGTGAGTGATGGACTAAGCCAGACCCTGTACTGGCTGGCACACACAGGAGTCAGGTTGGGATCACCTCTGGTGAGGTTACTGTGGGGACCCTCCCAACTGAATCACTGGTCTCAGAACTCCACCACAGTGAACACCACAGACTATGTGGTCTGACCATGGAGTGCATGTGTCAGAACTGGGTCTCCACGGTTGCTGAGTCCTGTGTAGTAGGTGGCATGCTAAGATTCTCATGGGGGACATGACAACTAGTTTGAAAGCTTTAGAGGACATCTAGTACCAGGAACGGCAGAACAAATTGGACAGCTCTCCTAGACAAGTATTTGGGCAAATTGAGACTCTAAAGTGGACTATATTGGCCAATGGATCTTGGAAGGATTTTCTCAACCTTGGAGCAACAAAAACGAGAGCATCTCAGAACTATCAAAACCTCTTAAGCAGTACCCTCAGAACATGCCTCACACTGGGGACTCTGGGATGGCATCGGGTAGCATTCCTCCTCTCCTGGGCACTGATGCAGTTGGGTTGCTGCGAGTGGCCCACTCCCCTTCTCTCTCCACTTCACCCAGATACCAGAACAAAAAAAGAAGATTGGAGGTACTCATCTACTTTCCCTCATTCCTCAATTCTCCCCACCCTGATTGGTGGTCCCCATGGGCATGTACTCTCTCAACTATGTAAACATCATTAAGAATAAGATGAGTTTATTATTTAAAAAAACAAAAGACATTTTTTAAAAATCCTGTTTATGCTTTAACCCTGGGAATGAAAATAAATTATGTAAGGCCTCAGAACCTCATGTTTCATCAAAAGTACAATGACAGTGTTCACACCAACTTCAGGAGGATTAAAGAGATTAATTCCTGTAAGTAACACAACCCTGAGCTGCAAGCTTAGTGACTGGGCCCTCCCTTACCCTTGCCTCCTCCCCCTGGGCAAAAACATGCACCTGCCTCAGGTTGACTCAAAGTCATTCACACACACCTGCCTTGCATCGATGTCTTTTCTTCACTTGGCCACAGATTTCACAATGTCAGCATTTGCAGGATCTGCTTGAGAGCAGCTGGTGCTCTCAACAAAGCCCGACCTGCCAGAGATTTTCCTGACCTTCTGCCTTACTCCTGCAGCTTGGTGCTCAGTTCGGATGCTGCCATGTAGGAAAATGGAGATGACAAACCTTGGGATCCTGGCTGTGGCTGCCTTGAATCTGCTGCTCCAGGAGATACAGGCTTGGAAGAAACCTCAAGAGGTCAAGTGCATCATTCTTTTTGGGAAAGACAGCTGAAGTGTTAGAGGCGGCTATGGCCTGGGGAAGGTGACCCGCCATTCCCAGGGTGATGCAGCTGCCACAGAGAGGGGCCATGGAGACAGGAGGGACTGGCCTGGTGGTCTCTGTTGGGTGAATTATAGTAAGCTGCAGTTTGTCTCAACAGCCCTTAAGTTTACAGGCATCAATTTCCCAGAAAACACTAGAAAGAACAGCTACTAAGTGTCATTTGCAAGAAATATATTTGAACACATCCATCAAAAAAAAAAAAAGAGCTGCCCAGAAAAAGTGTTATTGAGTTTGCAAAAGATAGAATAAAGGAAAAAAAAATCACTTTGCCTTCTTTTCCCTAATATGAAACCAAGAGTCAGTTGGTACCCCACACTGATACCTGTTGGAGGTCCCCTGCCTTTAAACCAAAGAGAAATATTGCAAGCAATGAATGTCTGTATTTTTTCCCCTCACACAGAAACAATGCTTTCTAGCCCCAGATTTCATCTGCTTTCTTTGCTTTTTGTCTTGCTTTTTCTTTTCTCACTAGAATAATGATGAAGACTCACACATGTCTGCCCGTGCCTGGACCATCTGTCTAGTGTTAGAACAGATCCCCAGTTCCTTTGCTCTGCTCTAACTCTGTTACTTTCCCACAGGTGGTGGTTCCTACATAAGCCATGAAATAGTCTTTTGCAAATGGTCTTTTATTCTAGGTCATAATATCTATGCTATTAACAAGGTTGACCTCATCTCCTTGATATTTGCCTTGAGTATACATATTTTAGCTCTGAGTCAGGAGGAAATGATGTATCAGACCAAAAAAAATGCATTTCCTGAGGCAAATGACCAGGAAGATTTTAAACATATTTCACTGAATTGGGCTAGCCCACTCCAGATATTAATAATTCCCTTTGGTAGGCAATTTGAAGCCTATTTCTATTAAGAACCTGGAAAAATTATTAGAATTAATCCCCTTTCACTATTTAAGATTCCAAAACAGGAAACTGAGGCAACTGTGGGTTGGTTATGAAAACTGTTGCCTTAAAACCTCATACCAGGATAGCTTTGGGAAACAGGATTTCCTCCTATTAAAGCAAGTTATTTCTGGAAAAAAATATTGTTCTGAAGCAATTGACTATTAGTGCCTTGCATATAGTAATCCCTCAATCAATACCTGTTTACTGAATATGATTCATGATCATTATTTTTAAAAATCACTGGTGACACATAAGAGTTTCAGGTCATCTTAGAGACATTCTACCCTCGGGGTGCTGGCTACAGTTCTAATGTTCCCCCTAAAACTCACATTGAGACTCAGTGACCACTGTGACAATTTTGGATCTGTTCTACCTGTTACTGTGGGACCAGGTGAATTATCATGGGAGTGATTTTGCTTATCAAACTGAGCTTTCTCTTACGGCCATCTTCTTGCACCTTGACCATATCTGTGGGGTGACCAGTACAAGCCAGTGTCACATTGTCGGATGCCTCAAAATCATGAGAAAGAAATTTCTTTACAAATGACTAGTCTGGAGGTAGTCAAGGTAGCTGAAGAGAGTGTGGCCCTACTAACTTCAGCTACTCCAGGATAGGAAAAGAACAAAAGAAGGACTACCTTTCCAGGACCTAGCTGATGGGAAACAAAAAAAAAAAAAAAAAAGCAGGAAGATTCCACAGATCAAGAGACATGAAGACAAATACTACTACAGGCAGCCACTGCGGGTAGCAAGATTCCATCACATTGGGACAGCATAGGAACGGCCCTATGCCCCGCCACGCACAGTTCTAACAAAGAATCCCACAGCCATCCACTGACTTCAACCCAGGAGTTGACATGTCAGAGCAACTGCCAAACCTGGAGCAAGCAAGCTGCCTTGATTCCTTCCCTGGGCAGCCATCCTGGGCAGTGGAAAGACGGGCAGTGCTCATCTCATCTGCTCATACCAGTGTCAGAACCAGAATCAAGTGGAGACTGCAGCAGCTCCTGTCATCAGTGATATTGCCTAAGCAAGGACCTTGTAGTACACACAGAGCAGGTGGCAGGAGTGAGAAGATGGTACTGCATCAATCTAAGTACACCAACCAAGAGCACAGTGCTGGCTGCTCATCTGATCCACAGAAAGGCCCTGGCAAATAACAAGGTAAGCAAGTATGGTATGCCATGGCTCTCCCAACTGTGCCTAGGGGATTTCATCTGAGGGGCAAATCTGTAGTTCCCAGTGACTCAGAGTGTCAACCCTGAAGCCTTGGTAGGGAGTAGGGCACTCCCTTAAGCCTGTAAGACACCTCCCCTCCACTGCTCGATAGCAAAGGAACCTAAGTGCATACTGCTTAGGTACAACACCAACAGGCAAGCTGGCTCTGGGAAGGCCCTTGTTGTCTCCAGGGGCAGAGCGGTTCACAGGGCCGAGAGTGGACAGTGGGATTCTATGACTGCACCGAAGGCCGGGAGTAGAGCTGGATCTCTGGGCAGCCACTGTGTCTGTGTCTAGTCCCAGAGGCTCTGAGCTCACAGAGATCCTGGAGTGGGTTGTTGCAGAGGGCTCTGTGCTCACACCGAGGAACCCACAGATCCTTGGTGTGGTTCTTGTGAATGCATGAGTCAGGTGGGTCCCCACTGCAGCTCTCCCTGGGCATCGATCATCTTGGTAGAGGAGATGTAAGGTGGTGACCACACCAACAGATGAGCTCATGCCCTCCCACTTGCTGACAAAACAAGAGGATCCACCATGCCCAGTGTGGCTGTCCTCCTGGACTCCTCCACCACACCTGCCTGAACAGAGCAATCTGGCCCGGCCTAGCACACACCCCGAACAGTCAGGGAAGGAGCAGACACTCCACTAAGCCACAGAGGATATTGCAAACATAAAAGCAATTAGAGGAGAAAGCCAACAAGTGTTCCACAAATGCCTAAAAATAAACATAGGAATGCAAAAAACACAAACAAGGAAGAAAACATGTCCCCTCAAAGGAACATAACATTTCCATATTAGAATGTGGAGATAACGAGATCAATAAGATGCCTGAAAATGAATTTTAAACGTTGATTATGAGACCATTCAAAATCAGCAAGAAGCAAATGCATGGATTGAAAAACTTCATCTGCCACATGGATGAAAAAATTCTTGTGAGATTGAGATACTGACATCAAACTGAAATATTATTATAAAATGAATAATTTTATTTTATTATTATAGAATGAAGAATTCAATATACCAAATAAAAATGTAGTGAAATGTCTTAATAACAGGCTTGGTGAAACTGAAGAAACAAATAGCTTTGACAAATCTTTGGAAATAGCTCTGTCAGACAAAATAAATAAATAAAAAGAAAGAAGAAAAGAGAAAAAAAATAGCATCTAAGATTTATGGGATAGTATAAAACAGCCTAATACACATGTTTTGGGAGTGCCAGAAGTGAAAAAATACAAAATGGATTATAAGTTCTGTTCAGTGAAATAATAAACGAAAGCTTCCCTAATTTGGAGAAAGAAAGAAAAGTTGATCCAACTACAAAAAGAACATAGAACTTCTAATAGATACGACCAGAAAATATCTTTACCACAACACGGTATGGTCAAACTTTCCACAGAAAAACATAAAGAAAATATTCTAAAATATGCCTGAGAAAGATGCCAGGTTACCTTCAGAGGATCGCCGTTAGAAACCCTACAGGCTACGAGAGAATGAGGAGACATAGCTCAGAACCTAGAAGGAAAAAACTGTCTAATCAGAACACTGTATCCTGCAAAGCATTCATTTACACATGAACTTGAAATAAAGACTTCCAAAACAAACAGAAATTCAAAGAATGTGCCAGCACTTGTCCAGCTCCCCCAGAGAATGGTTAAGGATGTGGTAGACACAGAAACGTGACAGCATTATGAAGGCAGAAAATCTTCTAGTATAAGAACAAAAGAAACCCAAAAACAAACAATAGAAAGAAATACAGGAAAATGGCAGGATCAAGTCATTTGTGAATGATAACCTTGACCGTAAATGGCCCAAATTCTCCAATCAGAAGCCACGTATTGGAATATGGGTTGGGGGGTATAACTATGTTCTTATATCTGTATTGTGAAATGCATGAAGGTTTTTAGCTATTGAAAATAAAATAATTTGTAGAAAAAGAAAAATACACAGATCGGTAGAATGGATTTGAAGAAACAGGACCCATTTATTTCCAGTTTGCAAGAAGCACACCTCACCAACAAAGGTACACATAGACTGAACGTGACGCCATGGAATAAGATAGAGCATGCAAATAGAAAGCGAAAAAGAACAGGAGCAGCTATCTGAACGTCAGATGAAATAGACTTTAACACAACACCTTTCAAGAGACAAAGAAGGGCATTGTGCAATGATTAAAAAGTCAGTTCCACGGGAAGACATGACAGTTGTTCATGGATATGCACCCAACACCAGCGTGCCTGCTGACTTCAAACAAGTGCTAGTGGCTGTAAAGGGAAACATAAACTCCACTATAATAATAACGAGGAACTTCAACACCCCATTTTTTCCATCAATTAGACAAAAAAATCAACAAACAATACAGCTAATCAATACTATGGACCTACAGAACATTTCTTCCCGCAGAAACAAAGTGTTACACTTTTTTTCTTTTCATCAGTGCATGGGACTTTCCCTAGGACAGACCGTGTGCTAGGCATTAAAGCAAGTCTCAATGAGTTTTTTAAAAATCGACACCATAACACATATAGTTCTGATCACAATGGAATGAAGCTGGAAATTAATAACTTAAGAAAATATGTCAAAATGTGGAGAACAAGCAACACACTCCTGGATGAACACTGGGTCATAGAAGAAATTAGAAGGGAAAACAAAATATTCCTGCAAAGATGACACCACAACATCGAAACCTGAGGGCTACAGCAAAAGCAGCATTAAGAAGGAAGTTTGCAGCAATTAACGCCTACGTCAAGAAACTGGAAAGGCATCGCATAAATGCTCTAACAGTGTATCACAAGGTTCTAGAAAACAACAGCTATCCAAACCAAGAATTCTAAACAAAATTAAGACAAAAAAAAAAAAGATAAAACAGCAAAATGAAGAACTGTTTTTTACAAAAATAAACAAAATCGATACACCATTGAGCCAACTGACAAAAAAGAAGTGGGGCAAGACCAAAATTAAGAAATTCAGAGCTGGAAATAGAGATGTTACAATAATATAGAATATTAATATTGTATAATAATATATGGAGTGCTATATATCATGTGACATATAATAATATATAATATATTAATATATCCCTCACAGCTATCCCACTCCCATTTCCTTTATGCTAAGAAAATGAAATAGCCTATAAAACAATTATCTGTATCTCTTTTTTATAGCAGCTGAATTCACAATGGCTAAGATAGGAATCATCCCAAATGCCTACTAACTGACAAATAAAGAAAATACGGTATAACTACACTACTCAGCATAAAATGATCAAATCCTGTCTTTCACAACAAAATGAGCACTAGTGCAAACCATCATGCTTAGTAAAATAAGCCAGTACCCAAAAGACAAAGGTATGTTTTCCCTGACCCACGAGGGTAATTAATACACAAAGTCTAAGAACAAAAATGTGTGTGAATAAAGTTGACGTCTTGAAATTTATTATTTACAACATTTGCCTGTACTCTTCTGGGACAGTGTATTTTTCTTTTTGTTATTTGTTGAATTCCTTACCTAGCGTTAAGCCTGTGACTGTGAAGTGAAAGTATAGTCGGGTAGGTGGGAAAGTAGGCAGAAGGAGAGTGGGAGAAATCATTGCGTTCCCAATTCTTTATCGTGAAATGCATTTAATTTTTCATCTTGCATAAATAATTCTAAAAATTTTAAAAGGAGAGTACTTGGCACATTGTAAGTTATCAATGGCACGTCCCCTATCTGAGGACAATACATTAAATGCTTTTTGGGGATTAGGAGTTGAAATAGAAGCTTGCTCCGTCCACTCCATGCATCGACCTAGCATTACAATACCTCCAGGAACAGCGGACCCCCTTGGTGAAACGATCGATAAATAGATAGATAAATAAATAAATAAATAAAGACTTGGGGTTAGCATTAGCCTTTAATAAATATCTGTTATGTGAAATAAGATCTAGAATTTTGTGCAATAGACACCTTATCTACCAGGCATCCATTCCCAGACATGAGATGTAGGGTGCTAGCACACCTTCCCTTCCCCGTCTGTCCAGGTTTTGTGTACTGGTGCCTCCCTTTCACTTTCACGAATGCAGGTGTTACTAGACATCTTACAAAAGGGTCCAGTGTCATCACAACTGAAGACTTCCTTTGGATAAAGACCTTTTTCTTACTTCTCCATCCCTCCCGGGAATAGAGCAGCAGCCTCTTGCATTCCAGATGCAGCCTCTCCTACCATTCTTACATTTTCAATTCAAATCTCTCCCTGAGTCCATGGGACCACCCCTGCTTGCAGTAAATGGTCTTGCATCACTCATCTCAGTGGATCCTTTGCTTAAGTTTCTCTCCAGTCTCAGTGTTGTCTGTCAATAGGAACTTGTTCTCTGTTCACATCTTCCACGCACAAACATAATCCTGGATGCTTTAGCTAAGCACTTACCATCCACTGGGGTGAAGCTGCTGCTGCAGTTTAAGATGGAACAGGAAAGCTAGCATGGATTTATTTTTTCCTTCACAATTTCACAATACAAACTTTGAAAATCTCATCTAAGGATTGTTTCGCTTTCCTTATTAAGTCAAGAATTTTTCACTGCAAGGAAGCCCTTGGTGGCTTCCCTTTGGTTTTGGTTTCCATAATCAGCATATGGTAACAACATTAATCTCCCTCAGCATCTATGACATAAGGAAATCATGGATGTCAACTGGATGCCAGGTGACAACTTGAAGCCATGTATAGAACTATTTCCTTTACTATAAAGTTTTACTTATTTAAGGTGAACAAATTTCATATATTTGAGACACATATTTTAAGAGCATAATGATGCTTCCCGCTCCAGCCATGTTCCCACCCTTCTCTCCCCTTCCTTTTCTTATTTTTCTTTTAACTTTTTCAATAACATACTTTCAGTTTATTTTAGACTGTCAAGCTTAACCCTCCACTAAATAAAGATTTTAATGTGTAGAAAGATCATGGATCCTCAAGAGTATAAACAAGAACAATAAACAAATTCAGATCTCAAAATCTCAATTTCACTCTGATACGTTATATTTTTTGGTATTTACTTCTGAGTAGTGTCCCATAGTATTTACGTGTATGACTTCACGTAGGTGCAAATTTATGGCATCCCTACTTCTGGGTTCCAAGGTTAGTATTAAGCAAAATAAGGGACACACACCTCATTGCTACAGTGGGAGGTCTGAGCACTGAGATGGTTACTGAGTCTTCAATGGGCAAGTAGCGAGGATGCACAGAGCACGGGGACAAGTCACATCCCAGGTGGACGGAACTGCAACATGTAAGATCGTTTCACACTCCTAGAGTGGCAAAACTTCAAAACCTATAAGTTTATTTCCAAAATTTTACATTCAGCATTTTCTTACCTGGGTTGACCATGGAAAACTGAAACTATGGATAAGAAGAGACTGTTGCCTGGTTTTTCAGAATAGATGCACCAATTCTTGTATATTCAAGTCAATGAGGATTCTACAAAGTTGTACCCATGGCAAGTAAACAACTAAATCCTAATGCTATTACCCCAAACAGCTTTAGAATTCTTCACGTAGAATATTTTTAACATTCATAGAAAAAATTTGAATAAGTAACAGGAGCTCCTCATGATCTACACCTAAGCCTTGGACCTATGCACCCACACTGGCAAATCCGAGCACCAGAACAGAATATGGGTTGGATCAGGTATGGTCGCAACACATACCAGCACACATTACAGCTGGGATTGGATGCCTGCTATCTGGGCCAGGCTACAACCCTCACCAGCATCAACTGGAATTGGGAGTGGGCCGGGTCGAGCAAGGCTACAACACCCACTGGCAAATATCAAGGTGAGGTGGGCCATACCAGACTGGGCCGTAGCGCCCAATCAGCACACATGAGAACCAGGGAGGATGGGGGCAAAGCCAGTAGGAAGCGTGTGGAGGGCTCCGCTGCTGGACAACCACTCCCACTGGAAAGTATGAGCTGGGATGGGGGCAGACCAGATCAGGCAGGGCTACAACACCTGTGGGCCTCATGTGAACTAGACCAGGAAAAAGCCAGGCTGGGCTGATTGTTCTGACTGGTGCAAGCAAAAACTAGAGCGGGTGAGGGTTTGTTGGGCTTTGCCACAGCATCAGCTAGCAGAGCCTGGCACTGGGGGTTAAATCTGTCAAATTACATTCCAGAACCACCTGGAGAGTGCATAATCTGGGAGTGGGAGTGGCCTAGAAGGGAAATAGCGGGCTCCTCCATCTTGGGTTACCACTCCCACTGGAGAGCATGAAAACCAGGATTGGGGCAGGGGTAGCTACACAGAACAGCACCCTCCAGTATGTGTGTGGGCTGGATAATAGGGCAGGTTGTGTTGCACTAGGCTTCAATGCCCATTGACATGTTCGAGAGCTAAATGGGATGTGGGACAGATTGAACAAGTCTGCAGTACAAACTGGCAAGCATGGGAACCAATGTAGGGGCAGGCCTGGTGAGGTTATGGGGAGTCGCCCCAACTAGGCTGCAGCTGCTCCTGGTTTGCATGAGGGCTGGGTATGAAGCGGGCAGGATCGGGCTGGACTACAACATCCATCAGTTGAAGTGGAAGACAGGGCGGGAAACAGAACTGACCCAGCAAGTGCAACCACCAACATGTACATGAGCTGATTGGAGTGATGAACTGTGCCAGGCCCTGTACTGGCAAGCACACACAAGAATCAGGTTTGGGATTACCTCAGACAAAGTTGCTTTGGAGATCCTTCCAGCTGAACTGTTGATCTCAGAACCCCAACCATGAAGAGACTATGTCAGCCAGTGGATTCTGAATAGATTTCATTGTGCTTGGAATGGCAAGACTGACAGCAATTCAGAACTGTTGAATTATCAAAACTGCATGAGCAAGAGCCTCAGAGCATGCCCCACATGGGGTACCTGGGATGGGTGGGAGGCTGGGTAGGGCTTCTCCCTTTGTTTCTCCCTTACCACAGATACAGAGGGAAAAATGATGATATTAGTGTGGAAACAATGGTCTTACCCACTTTCCTGTAGCCCTTGACCCCTTGTGCCCTAATCAACTATGTGAAGATTACCAAAATAAAAGAATTTTTTAAAAATAAAAAATAATAAGTTATATGATGGATCTTTGAGGTGGATGTGAATACTGTCTTTCCCTTCGCTCCAAGACCTGTTGACTACACTGATGGAGCAACCTCATCCACTGAATTGAAAGAACACTCAGCGGCCTGTGCCCTCCCAGGTGAGCAGAGCAGACAGAAGCCTCTCAGCATTTGAGATGAGCACACTGACAACACTCAGATGTCAATCACAGAAGAAATAAATTCTACTGGTTCTTTGTAATAAATCATTCATGCAAGAACTATGACACAAGGATAATTTTTCTGTCCCTTTACATGACAACAACAAATTATACAGTATTGAAACTCTCTACTTCATCAGCAGTAAGATTGAATACATACCATTTGTGAAAGGCTGAAATTACAAAAATAACTGTAACCTGCACATTCTCCATTCTCTAGATATCTGAAATACATTCCCAAGAAATACAAGTAAAATTTTTCTTGAAGGTGTTCTGAATTATATCAATAGAACTTTGGGGCTTAATATGGATATGATATTTAAAAGTTTTGTGGGGCCAGTGTAGTTGCTCAAAAGGCTAATCCTCCAGCTGCAAATGCTGGCATCCCTTTTGGGTGGCAGTTTGTGTCCTGGCTGTTTCACTTCCCGTCCAGCTCCATACTTACAAACTGGGAAAGCAATTGAGACCTGGCACCTGCATGGAAGACCCAACAGAAACTCCTGGCTCCTGGCTTTAGGATCGGCTCAGCTTGGGGAGTGAATCAATGGACAAAAGATCTTCTTCTCTGTATATCCAACTTTCCAATAAAAATTAAAAATAAGAAAAATTTTAAAAAGAAAGCAGAAGTCTTTACCGGAAACATCTGGTCTCTAGATGTTTAAAAGTAACACCTGTTCAAATAATTTCTGCTGTTTCGTAGGAATGATCATATTTTGTGAATGGCATTAAACTTGATGTTTTGGGGTGGATATGGTTATCACGAAGTGATGGGGTGGGGAAGAGGAAATATGCATAAAAAGGTTGCCTCCCTGTTCAAGTGTTTGGATTGTTTAACCCTTGTTCTAGATGCACATTTTAGTTAATATTACTGTGTATTAAAGATAAATAAGTTATAACTAGAGGTAGTAAAATAATGCCTATATATGCTAGTTTGGGTAGTTATTAGGCAGGACCACCTTTCTGGGAGTGGCCCTTGGCAACTCTCCCATTGGAGGGAGACACCACAGTCCTGGGTTTAGTCACTAGGATGCTGGAAGAGCAGCATATCGAGAAGGGCTCATTACTAGTATCTTCATATCTGAAAGATGCTTTTAGATGATACCCACAGGTATATGTCTGTATCTTTTTTATAAGGTACCTGTGTTCATTGTGAACAAAGTTCATTTTTTACCATATCTAAACTTTACAGGTACCCTGGGGTGACAATGTATGATAAAAGAACAGATAGTGAACTAACCAGTTTGCATGCATCTTTTTGTTTCAGTAATAGAAAAGATGCATCCTGAGCATGGAGTTGCTCAGTCATCTCTCGGCAGTGGGTATCAGAGCTTCCTCAGTGGGTTGGCATCAGGGGCCAAAAGAACCGTAAAGGAAGAGATGGGTGCAGATGTGTTCTGATCGCCTTCTGATGCTAGCCGTTGGTGGATGCTATGGAAGTACATTAAGGAAGTGAAGAGAAACATACACCCTTTTGTTAATACTTCGTCAGTATACTTAGTATGCACCACTGCTGTGTGTTCCTTTAAATCGGGCACTAAGGAAACCTAATCTAAAATGCAGCTTGGCTGAAACCAACTTGTATTTAGAGGCCTGTTGCTATTTCTTCCTTTGACAAAATTTTCATCCCCAAGAGAACCCGAATTACGTACTTGCCTAACCGATTAAATTGTGGAGTAAATTCTTGGTTATCAAAATACTCACACATCTTAGGGATTTTGAATTGGTGAATATTCATGAAGTGTGAGAAGGTAAAATCCGTGCATTCCACAGAGTCCCAGTTGCATGAAATGAATGCCATGTGTGCACACACGGTGCCCGGAAGGACCTGTGGAACTCAGCTGCCTGCAATTGTGGATGATTTTGTTCTTTGCTTGCACTCTTCAGTTTCCTACAATACATTTACTAGCTTTGAGAAAATAAAGGCCATTTCATCAGCCTCTCCAAAAAATAGACTATGAGTAAAATGAAACTTGTATTTTACTATTCCTGTGAAAGTATCTTCATGGACCGCCTGAAAGGACCTGAGTGTCTCAGCCATCTTGGGTACAAACTGGAGAACTGCTGATCTCAGCCGTAGACTTCTAGTACCTCCTGCCCTTGAGAGGTGCTTTCAGCAGAACTTGAACACACGCAGAACTCGAGGTGGATCTGGGTGCAATGGTTTAGGAGCAGATAAAGGAAAAGGAAAGATTTTTGTTTTGGTAAATGGTGTGATTTTTTTTCCCTAATCCTTCCAATATTTCTGTTCATGGTCAAAATCAATTTTTACCTAATAACTTTAAATGGTTGTTCAGTTTCTTTGGGTTTTTGGTTTGTGTTTGTTCTATCTTCCTATTGAGATTCTTAAACAATCCCTCGACATGACCTCTGCTGACCAAGTACCAAGGATAGTGCAGACTTGGTACAAACATTGAATGAATGAGCACTAACTAATCTTGCTGAGTCTGATAAGTAATTTTCTGAGCCTTCAGATTAAAAAATATTAAAGTGTGGTCTTCCACTCTTAATCAGCAAGTCATCTTTTTAACTATTTATAGTATTTTTCATGAGAGTGTGCTCTAACCACAAGTTCAAGAATAATACAGTACTCAATTTACTTTTAAGACACACCTGTCATTAACTGTGCCTTTAAGTAGGGTGTGTTCATTTAATTGTTCTTTAAAGACCAATTAACATGGTTTCAACATAGAACCATATGATAAACGTTGATGTTGGATTTCCTGAGCTACTGAATCATCTCTGATGATTCTGACTCAACTTGAACTTATTTTTGTAACATAATTTTATCTTTTAAGATTTATTTATTATGTTTGTTTATTGATTTGAAAAAGCAGAGTGGCACAAAGAGATGGAGATGTCCCATCTGCTGGTTCACTCCCCAAACAGCTGTAACCCCTGGGGCAGTGCTAGGAAAACAAAATTCAATCAGCCTTAGGGGGAATAGGGACCCAAGTATTTGGCCAATCCTCCTTCACTTGCTGCATCCCAGGGTACGCACTGCTAGGAAGTTGAACTGGGAGAAGAAGCAGGACTCAAGCCCAGGCATTCCCACATGAGATGCCAGTGTCCTGGCATGATTTTATTCCAAAGTGTTGATGAAACTCATGTTTTGATTCCCTAGGGTGTTTTAAATTCTGCCTTTCAACACACTGACTTCAGTAAACCTGCTCAGTTTGCCGTTTGATTTCCATCAGCCAGTTCATTCCACTTCTCTGCTCCGTAACTGCAACGCTCTGATGAGTCCAGCTACGGTCCCAGAGTCCCGCCCTCATTCTCAGGAGATGGCACAGTAACTCACATGCTGCCAAGAGACACCTTGCTCAGGACATGCAGAGCGTGATAAGGTCACAGTTGGTGTTCAGCTACATCCCTTCCCTCTGTGCCTCAGGCCCTCCTGTGTCAGACAGATCCAGCCCGAGCACATTGTACCTCTACACTGCTCCCTTCATCTGGACTGTTTGCTCCTCTCTTTCTTCTTTTCCTTCGTGTTGCAGTTCATGGGTCTCTACCACGGGAAGCTTTCTCAAGCTCCTCTGGCCTTCCCAATCACTCATCTCTAGCAGCTTTGTGGTCTCCACCTCATGGCTCATCAGGCTGTGGGCTGCTTCCAGCTATGATGTTCTGTGTATCATCAGCCCCTGAGCAGAACTGACCCCTCAACAAGTGTCCCAAATCGTTCATCTGCCTTGATTGCTTTCCTCCTCAATAAGGAAGCGTTTTCTCGCTTAGCCCACACATCAAATCTGCTGAAGCATCTTGACAATTTGCCTGTTTCCAATTCACCTTTTCAGAGTGGACAACAAGGATACTTTTCATTGAGTGGAAAAGCATGTGGTGCAACCCAGAGTGATGAATGTGCCAAGTAGGCATCTCCAAGTCCCCCTTACATTGGCAAATCTCTTGCCCTTTGTCCAAGCACAGCATCCTGCCTTGTGAACGACGTTAAGGAAAAGTTGATCATTGCCCTGGAATTACAGCTTGCCTCATCTGCGAGCCCCGACTTATGGTACTCCCCAATCTGGAGTATCCCTTAACCATTCTTTCACTTGTCCTTTCAAAGCCAGGTCCATGTGACTTTTTTTTTTCTTCAATCTTCCTTGAACAAAATTAAAAATGCACTGAAATTTCTACTTACACATTCTTAATTCTTATATAAGGAGTCAAGGACAAACAGGGCAAGCACCTTGCCCTAGATCATACCTCCGGCTAGGAATCCTAATGTCTCGACTTGGAACCTACCCTTATTGACTTTTTACCATACCCCTTTAATCTTGACTCATCTTGTTCTCTCACTCTAACATCTGAATAGGGTTGTTTCATACGAGATAGGCCTGTCATTGCCACTAGCTGGTAAAATCCCAGCACCTGTGTGGCCACAGATACTATGCAACCATTTGAAATTAAGCAAAATTAACCTGGTCCCAGGCCAGGTTTTCCCCTACCCTAACTGGGTGACCTTGGACAAGCTGGGTAAGTCTCTGAGAAACCACCTCCTCATTGATAAAGTAGGACAAATCTGAGTGAAACTAGGGGAGATGCCACAAGGCTGGAAAAGCCACCAGAACATCCACAGCTGCTGCAGGTTGTCCTACGGAGGACGGCACATCCCTTATCTGCTCAGGCCTCCAGGGGCGATGGCCAAAGCCACATGGGTTCCTTTCAATCCTAAACATAGTCTCGGTTCTGGGATTCAGAGTCAAGTCCACTAACCAGCAGCTTGTTTTTAAGAAGGAAAGTGTTTATGCTGCCACTGCATAGAATCAGAAGGAAAATATCAGAGAGCCTTCCAAAGACACAATCCAAAACATAAACTTCTGCCAAAGTGACTTCAAAGAACTGAGGGATTTGGGTAGTTCAAAACCCTGAGGCCTGACCTTATGTGCAGGGCATCAACTTCACAATGCATCTGTTTTGGTCCTCTAACCCCAATCACAGGCCATGTTTCCTTCTCACTCAGATAGGACATCCTGTAATCCTTTCCGCCATGTCCCTGTGAGAGGAATGAGACTTTATATGTTTGGGAAGTGGAATAATCACAAAGCCTAAGCCAAAATGCATCAGATATTTGTGTTTTAGAACGTGGACTCCCTTTTATTAGAAAATAGGAGAGGAAACCCATGAATGTTGCATGCCTGACAGTGGCATCCTTAAAAAGGTGGCTGAAAATGAAATGACTCTTTCAATGAGCGTGTATTTGGTTTGGAATTTTATAATTCAAATCATTTTTTCTTAAAAAAAAAAAGTATTCCTTTCTGTTTCTAATAAAACAGGTGCTGGGTGTTATTTTTATTGTCAACTATCCTCCACTTCTCCCTAAAATCACCAAAAGCAGGGTAGAAGAAGAGACAGTTTGCTCTTCAGAATTATAAAATTAGCAACAAACTTTACCAACTCCAAAATCTGATAGTGGGATCAGTTTGGTGGAGTTTCAAGTTAATCCTCCACCTGTGGCACTGACATCCCCTTGGGTGCTGGTTCATGTTCCAACAGCTCCCTGTAAATGGCCTGGAAAAGTAGCAGAGGGTGGTCCATGCCCTTGTACCCCCAAGGGAGACATAAAAAAAAAATCTCTTGGCTCCCAGCTTCAGATCAGATTTCCCTCTCTGTCTCTTCTACCTTCTACTCTCTCTGACTCTGATTTTCAAGTAAAACAAATTTGTAAAAAAAAAAAAAAAAAAAGGTCTGATAGTAAGTTTACTCAGCTTACTCTTTCCTTTTGATCGGTAGGCATAGGAATATGTGTACAATCATCTTCCCTGACGGAGAAGCAAATGATGAGTAAGTGAATCGAGTAGTTCCAAAACCCAGCAGGCATCAAGCTGGAAAGCTTCTCATTCCTTGAAACTACAGTTGATCGCATTTGCTCTCACTCTCACTCCCAGCGTCCTTCCTCCTCAGGGCCCATTATGGACCCTGGTGGACCCACCCTTTGCTGCAGTGCAGACTGATGGAGGTACACAGTTGCTCCTTTCTCTGAAGAACCATCAACCACCTGCATGCAACTATGAGGATCCAAAAAGCACAGTGAGATAGCTCTGGGGTCCCAGACCACCACCAAGCTGTCAGTGGACTTCACTGCAAGGCTTGCTTAGCTCCTTGCCACTTGCTCACTTCCTTTTGGGTTTCTTTTCCAGTAACTCACTTGCAGAAGATAAGCAAATCCATCTTTTCAGGCCTAAAACAGTGCCTTTGTTTACCCTTACAAGAGACATTTTCATATAACTTAGAGAAGATTGAACCTAAATTTTAGAACAACAACAGTTTCAAACGAATGCCAAGACATAACATGTTTACTCCCCTTCCTAATTCAATATGAGGAAATCTGAAATGTTTTTTAGATTAACTGCATTATCCAATGCTCCAAGGCAATAAATCAAGACACAGTGCAATTCTTATACCAGTAAGGTAATGGGAGGTGTTTAATATAGTCATGTGGCACTTAGAGAGCTCCATCACCCAGTGATTCCAGCATTGTACAGATATTGCAAAGTGCACATAAATTATATGACTACATGTCACCACGAGACCTTCTGGAATCACCAAAGCACACTTTCTGCCCATCATTGGCCAAATGCCATTATACAACACATGGCTGTATTTAGCCACTACAGTAATGTTTTGCCAAAAATTCACTTGATTGGAAATAATGTCAAGAAAGGAGGTGAAAATGAAATGTTTAAGCTGTTTTTTGAGATTTTTATGTAATTTTTTGGGTTCCCAAAAGAGTCACTAAATATTTAGGTATAACTATACAGTTTGAGGGAATAGAAACAAGGGATCTTAGACAGTCTTCAGGTGGCCATTGGAAATTCCAGTGTGGGGCCTAGTGTGGTGACCCAGTGGCTAAAGTCCTCGCCTTGAGCATGCCAGGATCCCATATGGGCACCGTTCTAATCCCGGTGGCACTGTTTCCCATCCAGCTCTCTGAGTGTGGCCTGGGAAAGCAGTCAATGATGGCCCAAAGCCTTTGGATCCTGCACCCACGTGGGAGACCTGGAGGAGGTTCCTGGCTCCTAGCTTGGGATTTGTGCAGCACCGGTGGTTGCGGTCACTTGGGAAGCGAACCATCAAATGAAAGATCTTCCTCTCAGTCTCTCCTCCTCTCTGTATATCAGCCTTTCCAATAAAAATAAATAATTCTTTAAAAAAGAAAGAAAGAAAGAAAGAAATTGCAGTGTGTCCGGATCACCACTCTCCTGTCTTGTATCCAGAGGAAAGATGGAGCCCCACCTCCAGGTACCAAAAGAATACAAGGAGTCTTTGAATGCACCCAGAGGCCGTTGATAACAGCTCTAAAAACTAATGATCCCCACCAAAAAAACCCACAAAAGCCTACTAACACTCTTAAAACCTAGTTGCTTCTGATAAGCTAGCCAAGTGAAACAAGAAATAAAGAGGCTGTGACAGCATAGTGATCAAAGATGAAACTATTTTTTATACATAGTTGGGATTTTCCTTTTCCGGAAAATCTGTTTAATAGCATGCTCTTGGTTTAAAATAAATGTCTACAAATACAACTTAGAGACAGAAAAGCAAATAATATCCCTAGTAGCTGTCGATTCAGAGTCATGGTGCTAAGAACCAAGGGAGAATGTGTGACAACTTTCCATGAAGAATGCAAGCGGAGGTCAGGAATGGTCATTGCCGTGATGTGTACAGAGTTTAATCTAATCCTAAGTGACCCAGGAGCTGTAGCCAGAAAATAAACCATATTGAAACGCCAAATCTGTGACCTCACCCTCGGAAAGGCACTAAAGGAGTTAGTCCAGGAGAACGTGGACTTTGTCCAGTGAGCTCTCCAGTATCCCAACAGTTGAGGAGAGCTTCTCGTAGAATACTCACAGACCACAGCATATCCCTGTACAATATTTTGGTGGTGAGAAATCATTGTCATTTGAGGTTGGATTTGATTTTCAAAAAAGCCAACACCTATTTTGAGACAAACCTCAACTTTGAGACAAAAGTGAATAATAAGTTTAGATAGCTAAGACAATTGCACATGTATGGTAGTTTACAACACTCAAGCACAAGGAAGCTAAAAAAGAGAGAAAAATTGATCACTAGGCCCTGACCTTTCATGTCTTGGCCTAGTCGCCTGTCTCTAAATATCTTCATGAGTTTTGGGTTTTTTTTTCCCAGCTGAACTTTTTTTTTTAAGCTTTTCTGGTAGATCATACAACATGAGAAAACACAACAGTCAATCTCTCTTTGTGATGTTGTCTTGAGGTTGACTTGTGCTACAACCAACACAAAACACAACTCAGTCGGAACTACCACTAGTTTGTGTGGTAACTGCAACAGGCCAAGAACAGCAAGCTGACCTTCAAAAACAAATAACAACAACAAGAAAAAAAAAACCTTTATTGATTCAAATGATAGGCCATCCTAATATCACAGAGGATCTCACCCACAGTAATGGAAAAACATTCCAATAGCAGTGTGGAAATTCAAAGAACTTGCCATTTCAGAAAGTATTGGTTGTTACACTGTGTTGCATTGGACCTAAGATTGTGTCAATTGCAACAGGCCTCCTGGCTTCAGAAATACTCATGGCAAAGAATGGGCATTTCAGAATCAACAAAGCATGGCCAAAGACATTCCTAAAGGGCGCACGTGGCCAACCAACTCCAGAACATCCTTATGTTTCCTAGACAGAACCTCAGCTCTGAAAAGGGAAACTTCCCCCCCACCCCCAAGATCCATTTAGAAGATGGTAAACAGCTCAGCTCCACTAAGGAAGAAAAAGCCCTGAGGGAAGACTGTGTTACATATAAGAAGTGAAGAAAAGAGTAGTAGTGGAAAATTTTAACTGAGTATGCAAGTTTTAAAAAGCGTAAAAAAATACTACCCTTGCAAGTTCTAAAATTCAAAACTGTTTTCCCATCTGTGGGGTGAGAACATTGCTCCAACCCAAAGCTGGAAAAACCCTCAGCCCTTCTCTTTCCACGTTATGGGTTGGGTTTCTGATAGCTCCAGCTTCGGACTACGACCGCAGCTGTTCTAACCTGGGCCAACTAGTCTTCCAGTACCGCAGCCAAGACCAGCGGATGCAGCGTCCTCGTCTACCCCAAGAACGTTGCACGGCGATGTAGAGAACTCAGCATTCTCGACCCTCCTTGAAATTTACCATGAAAGAAATCAAAACAAAATCCAACTTCCTTTTGTGCTTGCGCACCCCACTTCCACCACCAGCTGACCATGCTAATTGTTAAACTCATAAAACATTGTCCATGTAAAAGACATGACTCAGGGATCCATCTCCTTGGCTCGTTTTGATGACATTTTTGCATGAATTGTTTTGGCAAGCCCGTGAGTGAGTCTGCTGCTATTTTGCAGCAAAGAGGATAGCTCTGAGACCATATACAATCTGACAAGCAACAGCATAACTCTTCCTATACATTGACTTAACTTATGGTATGACAGGTATCTTGTTTTTCTTGATTAAAAAATAACATGCTAGAAAAATTAGTCTTTCAATGCATTCATAGTTATTTAATAATGTTGCTTAGACCATATTACAAATCATTGTAAATTGTTTAATGTTTTCCATTTGTGATTTGAATCCAATAGGATTTAAATGATGTCACTGGACATCTGAGACACACAAATCTCCTGTCTAGGCGGGCCCTGTAGTGCAGTGAGTTCAGTGCTATCTAGAGATCCTGCGTCAAAGGTTCAAATCTGGACTACTCAGCCTCTGCCCCAGCTTCCTGCTACTATGTCCCAAGAGGTAGCAGATGATGGTCCTTGGGTGGCTTGCCACAATGTGGAGTCCTGTGCTCCTGGCTTTGGTCTGGCTCAGCACTAGCTATTATAGGTATTTGAGGAGCAAATCAGAGGATATAGGTTGTGTGTGTGTGTGTGTGTGTGTGTGTCTTACCTTTTACATAACATAAAAATAAATATTTGAAATAAAAAGATTCCATATTTATACAAAGAGTTTTTAGTATTGTTTTTTACTACAACCGGAATTAGCTGAAATCAATAGGAAACAAATTACATCACTAACCTAACTTAAATTTCCCCATTTTTTAAACATATACATGAATATGTATATATATAGAAATATATAGAGAAGTAGATAGATAAAGAAAAAGAGAGAACTAAGCAAAGATTGCTTCCACACACAGGCCATTCCACAGATTCCTGCACTGCCGGGGCACTGACACCAGGAAGCAGGGACTCAGTGTAGCTTCCCCCTGAGAAACCCAGTTACTCGAGCCATCACTGCTGTTCCCAGGGTCAGCTTAGTCCAAAAGCCAGAATCAGGGGCTCAAGGCCGTAACGCAACCCAGGGATGTGGGTGTCTTAACCACTAACCTAAACATCTGGCCACAATATTATCTATTATCAAAAGACAATTGTTCCATTCTTTATGGTCTCTTTTATAATCAAGGCATCAATGTCACAATCAAAATTTTTGTGTCCTATCCTTTTCCTTAGCAAACAGAGTCAGCATTTAGTCACAGCCTGTCAGCTCATTTTTGCTGAAGCTCGATGATTTCCTGGCAATGAATTTGAACTCTTCTGCCCTCCACCACCCTCCTAGCATTTTTCTAAAATGCCAGATCACTTGATGCCATTAGGTCTAAGTAGCTAATAGACGGCAATGACAAAGCCCATGACATGATGTCACGTAAAATATGTTATCTTGGCCTTCAAATGTTCCTTCGATATAAATCTCAGTGAAGGTTGCCAAAAAAAAAAATTGGCAAAAGCTGATTTTCTTCTAAGTAGGTAAAGCCATAATTCCTCGGCCGGAAACATTCTTGCGGTCTCCATGAGCAGCCCCTCCTTTCCAACTTCAAGTTCGTCTTCGGTGTTTACTCAAACGTGTTTGGCGCACTAAAGATTCTTCTAATGAGAATGTAGTTCCCCTGCCAGAAATCCCATTTGGATAATTTACTTTTTCTTTGTTGATCATATCAAGCAAATCATCATAAACAATAATAATGCTGTAATAACATCATTCTTTCCAGGAAATGTCATCCCATTGGTGGCATCTGAGACTGGATGTTATTAAAATCTGGCTTTTTTTTTTCTCCTGTTGCCTCGACTATTACTGCAATTTAAGACCCCTCAAAAAGAGACTACAGGGAGAGACACTCTGGCTTGCGGCCAGCGTGTTAGGCTGGTGGTCAGAGATCAAAGCCTCTGTTGAACTCTTGCCAAGGATTTGTTGTACACAGATCTCTTGTTCCACATTCACTACGGCTATTTGTTTGTTGTTTTGTTTTTGTTTTTAATAAAATGCTTCTTATGTGAAAACAGGTCATGGGAGCAATTCAGAACTGAATATAAAAATTTGTCTCATTTTTTATTTTTTCCTTTTAGGATTTATTTTATTTCTTTAAAAGGTGGTGTGATGGAAGAGAAAGATCTTCCACTTGCTGGTTCACTCTTCAAGAGCCCACAGCACCCAGCCAGCTGAAAGGCGGAAGTCAGGGATTCATCCTGGTCTCCCATGAGGGTAGAGGGCTCCAAGTACTGGAGTCACTGCTGCTCTCGCTGGCGCCTTAGTAAGGGGCAGGATTGGAAGTGGAGTGGCACTCCAATCCAGCAATCAAATCCGGATGCCTCAGGTCAGCAGCTGTCTACCCACTTTGACATAACTCTGGTTCCTGCTTCTGCTTTCTGAATGTGTATCATCCAAATTATTTTACTGACACACAATTAATGTGATAGCTGGCCAATGGGAAATTCGACACACAAATCTATTAAAAAGTTCCATCCTGAACAAAAGCATTTGCCTTTGTCTTAATATTGCATAGTCTTACTCCGTCACTCCTCACGTTCAACTATCACTCAGAAGAGTCTCCTGAATTAAAGCAAAAACAGTGCTGGTTTTCATGAATCATACATAATCTTTATAATTAATATTTGTTTCCAACAGAACTTTGTAAAACATTTAGCACTTCTCCAAAAAAGGCAAACGCTATTTCTTTGGCAGTGGATGCCTAACAAGAAAAAGGTCAGAATCTAGGGAAAAGAATGTTTCAGTGCAGTGTTAAACATCTGTCTGGTTTTGGCTACAAGGACAGTGAGTTAAACAGTCAATAATTCAGAAATTTAAACCTCACTAAACTAGCTAAAAGATGGACCATCATTGCATTGTTACCACAGCTCAATATCAACATGTATTGACCATTTCGTTTATTTATTCTTTGTTCACTATGACTTTAAATACTCCTTTGGGCCTCCAAGTGTTAGAAGATGGGAGGAGATGTTAATGCAACGAAAGTGGATGTGGTTGATACAAACTACAGGAAGAAAGGACTTTGTTGTTAAGATGCCAACTCTGGTTATCAGGAAAAGGCTCATATAATTGAAACCAAATTGAAATATTGTGTCACAATAGCAAGGTCTTTGTTTGGCTATGGCTGGCTGTATCCCGTGGTAGGAACTCTGGCAAACAGAAAGCAGAAAAGGAACTTTCTGGAAAGTTACTAGGGAGTTCAAAAAGCCAATTGGATAGGTAAAGGACTACATTTGCGTTTGGCAGAGCTATAGACAAACATCAGGTACAAAGCACTGTCAGGGCCAGGTGCGTCCGAAAGTTTTCTTACTTCAATCCTCTGAAGAAAGTCATCGGCCCCTTTCACAGCTTACGGCTGTGGAGGTCCACAAGACCCAGTGCTTTGCCTAATGCCTTGAAGCTGGAGAGAGGAAGCTGGTCACACACCAAGCTGGCTGGGCTCCACCCCAACCACTGCCTCTCAAAGTCTAGGTTGAAACCTCTGAATTTCTAAGCCAGTAGCCTGCGCCATGACCTTCACAAGCCAGGAAAACACCCTCACGACTATTTTGGATTTCAGATCTCACGTGTGTCTGGCTCTCCAACGTGAGAAAAGAGTTCAAACGCTGGCAAGCGAAAGTTTACAAATAACACTGCAAAGGCAATACAGAGAACCAAGCAAGGGCTGAAATCCGTGGAAGAACACAACTTGAAACAATCCAACAATCCAGTGAAGGGCAAAGGATGTGAACAGGCATTACTAACGGTCAACAGATACATCAGAAAAAACACTCCAGATTAGCAGCCAGCAAGGGAGTGCCCAGCTAGAGTGGCTGTCATACACAAATCAGAAAACAATGAATGCTGGAAATAGTGGAAAACTATACAACATTATGGAAAACAGCACAGGGATTCCTCAAAAATCTTAAAAAAAAAAATCTATCCTAGGAGCCAGCCATCCCACTTCTGAACATTGACCCAAAGAAAATGAAATCAACATATGAAAGAATAAATTATACCCCTTGCTCATCAACAGAAGATTGGATAAAAAAAATGTGACACACACTATGGAATACAACTTAGCCATCTAAAAAAAAAAAATAAATTCAGTCTGTTGCAATGAAATGAGTGCAAATGGAGACCATTACACTTAGTAAAAAAATAAGCCGGTCCCCAAAAGATAAATGTGCTTCCTCTGATATGTGGTAGTTAACACAGATTTTTTTTTTAAGTATAAGAATGAAACTAACATCTTATAATTTGTTTTTTGTCTATAGTCCTCACCTATATTCCTTTGGAAAAAAATGGTCTTTCTACTTTGTATTTGTTGAACATTATGGTTAGTGGCATATTAAGCCTGTCATTATAAACTAAATTAAGAGTATGTTAGTGCAAAATTAAAGGGAAAAAAGAAAGAAAAAAAAGAGAGGATTGAGGTCAAAAGAGGAATGTTGAGTTAATCTTTTTTCTGTTATTATCATTAATATTTTATGATACAGTCCCATAGGCTCTGAAATTTGCCATCTCCCTCCCCGAGTCTCCTCCCCCGCCCAGTTAATCTTAGAATTGTATCTATGAAATGCATGATTCTGCTCTCTTTATATTAAATGTTAATATTATAGTAACAAATTTTTTTAAGAGCTTGACTTGAGAAAACAGCCTACTTATTTTCAGGGTATGCTTCAATTTCCTGTTACAGCTGTGTTATCAATAGTTGTTTTAGCCTGTTTAGCCTCAATTTCCTTCAAATTTACTGAAAGACAAATTAACATAGAGTATTGCATTCTTCTTTACAATCTTTAAACAGTACCGAAACAAGGACCAGCCACCATGGGAGAGTGGATCAAGTTATTGCTTCCAATGCTAGCATCTCATATGGATGCTGGTTCAAGTCCAAGCTGCTCCACTTCGGGTTCTGCTCCCTGCCGATGCCCTGGATAAAGTACTGGACAGTGGCCTAGTGTTTGAGTCCCTGCCCCTCAAGTCAGAAATGTGGAAGAAGCACCTGGCTGCTGGCTTTGCCTTAGTCCTGGCCCAGTCGCTGTTGCCCTCTGGAGAGTAAACCAGTGTGCGAAGATTTTCTCTCTCTGTGTATCTCTTTCTTCAACTCCCCCTCTTTCTCTCTGTCAGCCTGATTTTTAAATAGAAGAAGTAAATCTTTTCAAATATAAACCGTATCAACACAATTTAGAAGTAGCTGTCTGGTTTTCAAGTTTCATCTTCGAGTCAGTGAATATAAAAATATCTTTATCCTTCTTTTCAAAGAACTAAAAATCTTTGAGAAATAAAACACTCAAAAACTAATTCAGGCAGGGTTTTCTTAAACACACTCACAAAAATACAACGCAGCCTCCTATTTAAACTGCTCTGTGTCTTCCACCATGGCAAAGAAGGAAAGAATGATCCTCTTGTAGACAAAGATTGAAGCAGCCAGGTTGAAGTTCGCTTTGTCCTAAGAGATGCAGTGAGAGTTTACCCTGCCTGCACCTCTCCCCAGCACGTGGCTCTGAATCTGTAGACCTTTCGGTCTGCTCAGCCCTGGCTGATTCTGCGAGCCCCAGAAGCTCACACCGACCAACCACGAGGAGCGATGACCAGAATTTCTTACTGTGGTCTAAAATACAGAGAAACCAAAATTGCATTATTCCCAAATTATTTTTTTGGATTTTTTTTTTGTATCTAATATTCAGTACCCAACACCTTATACGCGATACTGACGTATAGTGAGGGCAGGGACGAGAATGCTAAATGAGCAGGAAAGGCAATTTTAAACTCCTTAATAATGGAAGCTCATCCCCATTTCCTCCGGACTTCAAGCCATGAGGATAAAATTTTGAAGGAATTTTTCATATCCTCCTGGATAAGCATAAATAAAGAGGTATATAAAGTCTGAAACACACATTGTCACAGAAGATTGTCTGGTTTGAGAAAATTCAGAATTCACATTTAGAGGGAAATATGCCACAGGATCCAGCTCCGTTCAGTTGGGAATAAGAGGGGAAAACTACAAATGCATCTTGGGAGAATTCTGCTTTCACAATTCCTGTTTTATGTTTTGCACACAACCTTGCCTCAATTTCCTGAAATGTCATCACTCTCCCTTCAACAAATGAGTGATGAAGAAAACTTTAAGTTATGAAAAGAAATAATTCAATAAGCTTCCTCTTTTTCCCTTGACCTCACAGTTAACTCCGAGGTCTGTGTGGATTTAAGGTTGGGGATGATTCTCTGAGAAGTTTCCTGCCATTAATTTTTTTTTTAAAGAGAAAAGTAACAGGATTTTATGAAAAATTCTAAACAGGAAATCTTTTTACCTTTAAGTACTTTAAATACTTTCACCAGTTTTAGCTCTTACTTGGAGGACACTGGCTCTCAAACCTGATTGCACAAATATCACTTTCCTTCAGTTATCAGCGGCATTCCATCCGGCAAAAAACAGGCCACTGACTCTAATGATTTTCTAACAATGTGGGCAGTTAAGGCAAAATAATCGAATTCACCTGCAAGTATTCCTCATTCCTGTTTTCCCTTCTAGGGACAAACTTTTGCAGGCAAGTTCTTGGTTATGGAGAGGCCCAGAATGCCATTTCCACTGAAAATGACTTTTCATCAGGAAAATCTCCTGCTGAGTTGAGTCTGCCTGTTATGCCACGTTGACAGGAGTGTTTGGGAAAGTCATGGTTGATTTCCATGTGGTCAGACTCAGAATGTCAAAAAGACACTCAGAAAACCTCGAGTTTTTCTTACAATTATGACTTCCCCCCATAAATTTAATCTCCTGTCGTTTAGCAGTGAGGACTTGACAAAGGTAACACACGTCACTCTCCCATAGCAACAGCAATTGATTAACTAGCCTTTTTTCTCTCCTTGTTGTTTTTAGTGCATTTCTGTAAATCCTTAAGAATTGCATTTCAAAGATATTTGCTGGTATTAAAAGGCAGCAGGCATGTTACCTGCTGTTATGATCCTTGATTTTTTTTTTTTTTCTTAATCAACAAGACAAGGAGGTTGGGTCAATCTTAGCTGTAAGATAACTTTCTGTAGTTTGAACTTCCAGTGAAAATCCTCTGTAAGAAAACTTCCACTTGAGGCCTGGAATGGTGGCACAGCATGCTGATCCTATGTCCTGTGGTGCCCGCATCACATATGGACACCAGATACTACACTTCCCATCCGTCTGTCTGTGTCCTGGAAAGCAGCAGAGGATGGCCCGAGACCTCAGGACCCAGCATCCTGGCTCTCAGCTGCAGATCACATCAGTTCTGGTCATTGTGGTCATTTGGGGAGTGAATCTGTGGATGGAACATCTCCTTCCCTTCTCTTTTGCTCCCTATAAGATCTGCCTCTCAAATAAAACTAAATAAATCTCTCTTTTTTAAATTTTTCATTTTTCATGATGCAATTCCAAAAGCTCAGGGATTTCCCATTCCACCCTCCCCAACCCTCTTCCTCCCACTCCATTTTCCCTCATAATATTACAACAGTGCAGTCCTCCAGCAACAGTCACAAGTCCTTCAACCTGCCGTCATGACGATGGTCAGTCCAGCATCCTGGTAGGAAGGTAGATGTAATGGTGTAACAGTTTCTTTGGGAGTCTATCTGAAAAAGAGAGAGAGAAGCAGAAGGGAAGGGAAGGGAAGAGGAGGAGAGGGGAGGAGAGAAAGGAAAGGAAAGGAAAGGAAAGGAAAGGAAAGGAAAGGAAAGGAAAGGAAAGGAAAGGAAAGAAAAGAAAAGAAAAGAAAAGAAAAGAAAAGAAAAGAAAAGAAAAGAAAAGAAAAGAAAAGAAAAGAAAAGAAAAGAAAAGAAAAGGAAAGGAAAGGAAAGGAAAGGAAAGAAAAGGAAAGAAAAGGAAAGGAAAGGAAAGGAAAGGAAAGGAAACTTGCACCTGGCTGCCCTATGTGCAATGGAAGTACTGCTTTAGTAAAGAACGTAACAAATATCAGAATCATTTTGCAGTAGACAAAAATCCAAAAATGTTTTGTGTTCAATTGAATTATTTGTTGACTTCAAGTTCCTTAGTTTGCAGAAAAGTTACCAAAGTGACAGAGAAAATTAGTGATTTTTCTTCTGCCTTTGATTTGGAAATCCACATGTTGAGTTTTCTGTCTTACCCCGTGGAACCCTTTCGAGGTTCCGATGTTGGTGGGGTTAAGAGTTACAAAGAGCTTCTGTGTGGTCTGAATTCATAAGATGACCTTTTACACAGAAAAGCATCCCAAAATACTTCAATAAGAATCACTTGAGCCAAGACGTTAAACACTGGGTCTTTTGCAAAAGTGTTTACTCTGAGGAGGTACAATTAGATTCAGCTTCAAATTATGCAAAATAAATGTTTTAAGTGGTGGCATTAAGATTCCTTCTGATGATGTTATAGAGATGTTGTGTTATGTAAAGCAACATTTACACAGTTAACAGTTGGCTCGGGAGTTCTATAAATGTTTTGTGACCTTCTTGGGCACAGCAACTTTTTATGTTAATAGACTCCATTTCCTGCTTATCCCAAGACTCACTGTTGGTTCTATGTACATCACTTGATGTCTGTAACCACTAAGTTCACTGGGCACAGTGGCAAAATAGTTATCCAAACTCTGTGTGTGTGTGTGTGTGTGGTGTGTGTGTGTGTGTGTGTGTGTGTGTGTGTGTGTGTGTGTGTGCGTGTGTGGGGCGTAGGAGAGAGAAAGAGAGGATCTCAAATGTGACCCTATTTTTAAAAGACTCATAGTGGAGAATGAGTCCTTTGACTTTTAAATTTTCTGCTGTTTACATTGAAGGTATAAACATCATTTTTCATATTCTTACACACTGTAAAAACTTGACTACAGTCAAGTAAATTCACATATCTGTAATCTCACATGGTGGTAATCCTTACTTTTGGTGTCTCTGTGATGGAATCTTTCAAGAATTGCTCTGTTGGTCCATGGGCTGGCTGGGAGACAGCACGGGTCAGGGACTAGAGGCCGAGCCACCTGCCTCCAGTCTTGCATTGTTCTCTAGGTCAATGGCTTCTAGGACAGAATTCGGATTCACTGGATTGGGAAAAATGCTGGGTCCAGTGACAGGAAACCTCATGAAACACCGTTATTCATTTTTTAAAATATTTATTTATTTTTGTTGGGAAGGCAGACATAAAGAAGTACAGAGAGAAAGATCTTCCTCCATCCACTGGTTCTTCCAACCCCGTGGTGTTAGCCTATGATTGTAGCCACTGAAGCCTAGGTTCTTAGACTCAGGTTAGGACTGTTGGCTGATAACTCTGAATTCCAACTCAAAAGGGTGGTGTTCGAGTGACAGTTTTGTGCCTAACATAGTGACTGAAGTACCTTGATAACTACCAGCAATCCTGGTGAATCAGGAGCAATTCTCGCAGCCGGAGATAGGAATGGTACAAAGAACGCAATTCTCAGGTTAGGCCCACCAGATCCACGAGATGAGGCATGCAAACGGGTCAGGAGAGGGAAGACTCCTTAGCTGTGCTCCAGTTTCTCCCAGAAAAACAAACCCTCGGAACTGTGCCCTTTGTTCTGGGGTAATATTAGGAACCAAACTTTATCTTACATCCTCATGCTCACTTGCTCCACAAGAAAAAGGGGTTTTGTCATCAAAAGCACCTGTCCGCTTTTGAACTTCTAGGTCACAATGATCCCTAGAATTTTTGTCTGCTCTTTTTTTAATCTATGACAAAATGATAAGTTACAAAAATATATGAGAGATATTTTTCTTCCAAGAGTGGATGTTCTTTGCTAACTAGCTAAATGGACATTTCTGAAAGGTTGGATCCCTGGGAGCCTTCAACTAAGCTGATGAAAGCTAAGATCGGGACACGTTTCCCATGTCTAAGCAAATGCTTTCTCTGTAACGGGCTGAAACCTGCCTTAAGGGGGAGAAATCATTTGAGGAGAAAAGCGAGAGAAAAGACAAATGGCGAGTTACTCATGCGTCTCTCTGGAAGGGATTCCTGTCAGTCAAATGGTAGTCTTTGCACATGAGCAAAATAACCAATTTGTTTTCCAGGGAGTGAACAAAGCAAGTGAACTGTAGCTGCATGTTTTATAATTGGGACTAGGTGACAATAACTTGGTTTGTCCTCATTGCAGCTCCCCGTACTCAGCAGTCTCGCTTGTGCTTACACACATATCACATATAATTGTTCTTTTTAAAAGGTTTTTTATTTTTATTGGAAAGTCAGATATACAGAGTGGAGGAGAGACAGAGAGGAAGATCTTCCGTCCGATGATTCACTCCCCAAGTGGCTGCATGGCCGGAGCTGTGCCAATCCGAAGCTAGGAACCAGGAGCCCCTTTTGGGTCTCCCATGTGGGTGCAGCGTCCCAGGGTTTGGGGCTGTCCTCTACTGCTTTCCCAAGCCACGGTCAGGGAGCTGGATGGGAAGTGGAGCTGAGCCACCGGGACACTTACTGACACCTATATGGGATCCTGGTGCATGGAAGACAAAGACTTTAGCTACTAGGTTATCACACCAGACCCTATATTTGTTATTTCTTGAACATTCTTACCACATTTTTAATTTCAAAAGAATGACATATTCAGATCTGCTTTAGAGTCAGGAATAATATTAGCTTTACATAATTATAATATTTACAATATCCTATATTCTAAATGCAGTGTTATTATGCTTACCTTAAATATGTATGCTGTTTTTAAATCTACTCTCATCAAATTTTCATTATAAATGTTAGAATTAGGGGCAAAATGCTATCTGAGTGACACTGGAGAGGTGAGACATAACTTGCTGCTGTGCCGTGACTTGAGCAGACAGAGCACCTTTCTGGAATGGCATGTAGGAAACCGAGAGCACGCGTCTTTGTGGAGCAACACGGAGTGCCCGGGGGACAACACAAACGAAGTGTCACTTTTCCAAAGTCATCAGTCAGTGTTTCCGTCCATTCTCTGTTGCTTTCCCAAGAAACCTGAGACAGGGTGAGCTCTAAAGCAAAGAGGTGGACTTGAGGCTAGCAAGTTCAAGTGCCTGGCTCCAACTTCACCTGAGAAACATGTGCTACATCCTCCCAGGGAAGGGCAAGTGTTCACGTGGAAGAGGCAAACCCAGGGGCCTGGACCCACTGGAACAGCCCACGGTCATGGTCTGCAAGAGCAAGGAACCCTTGCCAGCAATCACCTCTGGCAGCTCCCACCACCTCCCAGCATCGTCACAACAAGGACTCAAGTGCAACCTGAGCATCAGAGGGGACACCACGTTCAACCACGGTGATCCGTCAGGTTCCTGTGGCTCCCCTGTGGCTGCCAGGCTCTGTGAGAAACAGGAAGAATTTCTTGGCTTTAGGAAGCACAGTCAAAGAAAAAGAGAAAGCTAACATATATAGTATAAAACTGATATGGACTAATTTGCTTTGCCCTAACCGCACGCAGCAACTACCCGGAGAAGTTACAGACAGAATAGAGGCGTTTGCAAAGAAGGCAGCAGCTGAGCTGTCTTCAAACAACTTAAAGGTGAGTGGGGGTCAGACCAACCGTTCCAGAAGTTTCATTTATAGGAAGCTTCACGCTGCTTTTTTCTGCCTGTCATCCTCTTGTCCTCCCTCTCTGTTCTCTTCCCTCTTTTCTTTCCCCTTCCACTTCCCCTTCCACTTCCTCTTCCTCCCTCCCTTCTTTTTCTTCTTCACAACTGTATTCCTTGCCACTTTGATTTCATGACCACAGGTGCCTCAAGCGCGTTAATGGCAAGCAAGGACACTGCAGTCCAAGTGACTGTGCCAGCATATGACAGGGTAAAGAAAGAGGTCTTCCTTTTGCTCTGTGTGTGTGTGTGTGTGTGTGTGTGTGTGTGTCGGCTATTTAGTCACTGAGCGTGGTGTTCTTCTATGTACCTGAAGTACTCGGTATGACCACCTGCTGATTATGGTAAGAACAAATTATTAGAAAGTAAATAGCATTTTAATAATATCGTATTTAATATCATACTTAATAATATCAAAATTACTTCCACAGCAAGAGAAGTACAATGGAAGTCCTTCTCTCTCTTCCCTTCCCTGTTTCTCCCTGATAAGCTATTGTGAATGAGAAATTTAATTAAAACATGTGCAGTTCATATGCAACACTGAAAAGCAGCAGAATGAAAACTTTGGTATCGCTGGCTTTGACCCAGAGTGCTGGAGTAATCCACTTCCGGGTTCTACTTGCTGTGTTCATCCTAAGATTTCTTCCATCTGCCTATGCAGTTGTGCGTTGGAAATTCCTAATAAAGGTCCAACTCTGCAGCAGACACACAGCTTCTTCCTAGCCTGGAAGTCATCCCGAAGCCTGTGGCTGGAAAGGACAGCAGGGATCAAAGCACTTCCTTAAACAATGGAAGCCAAGATAAATTCACTTATTCTGAGAAACAATAGAAACGAAATTTCCACTGGGATGGAATTCAACAGAGCTGTTTAGCATTTCTTTCATGCTGAGTATTTGGCTAAGCTGTCAGGTTGGGGTTAGGAAAGGAGGATGTATTAACTGTTGTATTAAACATGAGCGTTCACCAAAGGATAATTAACTTATGTTTCACTTCTTCATATGCCTTTCTGATTCTTCATGATCAGTATTAAGCATTCTATGCTTGGACCACAATTTTTGTTTGGTTTTCACATTTTTCCAGCTTGACAGTAACAAACCAGACCACCCACCAACTGATCCTAAGTCTTTGAGTAATATTAGGATATATTTTATGCTGTGTTTTTAATTCATCTTCAATAGCACTCATACTCTGTTCATGAACAAATCAAGCTTCAAGCTGTTTCTTCTTTACATGTAACCAAAGGGGCCACGGCCAGCGACCTAGGAAAGTGTCAGAAGATGCAGTATTTCTTTGATGGGATGAGTAGCTTCCTTAATGTGCTTGGTACCCACTCACTGGACCTTACATTCTGTCTTTAGCAGCTCTGGTACTTTAGAGCCTAGCACAGTCTCTGGGGCTGATGTGATGAACTGAGACCACAATGGTTCCTGTGGGTTCCAATGATGCCATCACATCTTGCTACACACACTTCTTTTTTTTTTTATCTTGGTTGTCCAGTCTCTTCTCTCATCCTCATTTAGCCTGACACCGACACCCCACATCAAATCGCAGAGGTCATTAGGGGCCACTGCTTTCTCCACAGCTCTTTGTCCTTCTCGCCTCCCCTTCACCACTCTAACTCCCTGCCACTTTACACTCAGATGCTCATCTGTGTCTTGCCCACGACTCGAGTTACTGGTTGCAAAGCTTGGCTCTCAGCTGCCTTCTCCTGCCCTGGCTCCTCTGTCTCTCCTGGTTTATAAAACCTCTGCTGCGCTGAGCTCTAAATCTGTACATTTCCCTCATTTGGGGCATTCAGCGCTGCTCTCCGTGAGAGTTCCACCGAGCAGCCCTCACTCTTGGCCAAAGAGGAAATCGTCTTGGAAAATTGTTTCCAAAAGGGACATTTTGAGATCCCACTCTGCTGGACTCTGTTCACCTGGACCCAGGATAGCTGTCACATCCATGATTAAATCCCCGGAAGCCAATACGTGCTAGATTCTCCATCAAGAAATATTCGTGGACAGGTTTCTAGGACAGTCTATTGCTGCCGTTTGCCCACGTTATTAATCCAACAGTTTGACTTGTTGACAAGACTGCGGCTATCTGCTCCCATCTATACTTTCTTGATTGGGTTTTCTGAGCATGCGAGCAGCCATATTGTATAGAGCAGATAGGCACTCAGTGGACTCTGTGGACCTCATTAAATGGCCCTTTCACTTAGAAAACAATCTGATGGGAACTACGAAGCTGCCGTCTGGATCACTATGAGATTCTAAGTCGCCCATGTTAGTAGCAAGTCAGCTAAATTAGAGACAGCTCAGAAGTTTTTGTTTAAGAATTTTGAAGAAAAGGGGCTAGCACTGTGGCACAGCTAGTAAAGCTGTCACTTGCAATGCCACCATCCCATTTGGGTGCTGGTTCATTTCCTGGCTGCTCCACTTCCGATCCAGCTCCCTGCTAACATGCCTGGGTAGACAGCAGAGGATACCCGCAACTGCTTGGTACCCTGACAGCCATGTGAGAGACCCTGAAGAAGCTCTTGGTCCAGCCCTAAGTGTGACAGCTGTCTGGAGAGTGAACTGGTGGAAGGGAGGTGTGTGTGTGTGTATGTGTGTGTGTGTGTGCATGTGTATTCTTTTCTCTCTGTAACTTCGACTTTCAAATAAATAAATAAACCTTAAAAATAATTAAAGAGTTCAAAAGGGAACGATAATTAGGCTGAGATGCTGTAAGAATATTGTGCCTAAAGCCCATATTCCTAACCAGCTCACCTCAGTTTTTCCAGGCTGCTGTAACAAAATGCCATACACTGAACAAAAGCAACAGGGATGTATTTCTTGCCATTGTTGAGGCCAAAGAGGCCAAGGTGACGGCAGTCATGTCATTGGTGTCTGGTGAGGCCCCAGTTTCTCTTGATTGGTGTCTGAGAAGTCACATGGCAGAACTAGCAAGCAACATCCCTTCAGCTTCCTTTTGAAGAGCACTGATCCCGTTCCAGGAGCTCTGTCCCTGGACCAGTCAACTCCCACAGACTGGTCCCTCTTGGGACCACCACCAGATACTGGGAACTTAACAACCCAACATGAGCTTGAGGGGTCACATGAATAAAAACCTCACCTCCAAATATTCCCAAGACAAAAATGGGTAAGTAAATGTATTACTAAGGAAAAGTCCTATAACGTAGTTCTTTGTGGAAATAGCTAGCAAAACAGCATTAATTCTAGCTCTGTAAAAACTGCATGTGTATGCATCTATGTATATGTGTGTATATAAATATGTATATATTTATTTATATATATATATTATTGTGGTGTGAAAGATGACATAGTAAGACGTCAGTCTGTAACCCAGAGACTTCCCAGAACCAACAATACTGACATCTGATCTCAGACGTCCAGCCTAGAGCAAGGAGAAAGCAAGCTACCCATCCTAATTGCTGTGTTTCAGCAGCTGGAACCAAGACAGACTCTTCTGTTACTCTTATTTTTTGTGTGTATTTCTTCCTTGCCTCTCTTCCCCAACTTGCCCTTAATACTTAGCAAAATATTCTTTTCTCTTTCTAACAGTGTGATACATTCAACTGTGCAAGGCCACAGGTCCCTGTTTCCTGAGCCTTTGAGGACTGGGCACAGTGACCTGAAACCAGAGTGGGATGGCCTGATCCAGAAAGAATCACAAAGCCAGTACCACCACCCGTGGTGCTGGCCTCCCTTGGGAACACTGGTATCACTCACAGCTTCTCTCTCTCTTTCTAAAAAATATGTTCATTTTTACCGGAAAGGTAAGTCAGATCTACGGAGAGAAGGAGAGACAGAAAAAGATGCTCCATCCACTGGCTCACCGTCCCCCTCTGGAGCAGCTGCAGCAGTTGTAGCAGAGCTCATCCGAAGCCAGGAGCCAGGAGGCTCCTCCGGGTCTCCCAAGTAGGTCTCAAGGCTTTGAGACATCCTCTCCTTTCCTCCCAGGCCACAAGCAGGGACTTGGACGGGAAGTGGAACAACCAGGACCCAGCTCCCATCCCGAGTTGTTGGGCCATTTTGGAAGTGAACCAGCAGACAGGAGAGCTTTCTAATCTGTGCGTCTCTCTGTAACTCTTCAAATAAATCAAGTTTAAAAGAGAAAAAGATGCACACAAAGTCAGAGACCAAAACACAAGGTTTATATCTGACAAACGCACCTGAGGTCTGTTTCCCCGCTCACCCTTCTAGCACCTCTGCATGTTCAGTCGCATACCCAAGAGGCCCCTTCATTGTGGAGACAGTGCCCGCAGCTTCAGGACCACTGCTCCCCGAGAAAGGGCACCCTGAGAACTCAGGCAGAGAAGTCACCAAGGGGCTGAGAGAAGAGCAGATGTTCTCCTCCTGAGGTGTCCAGGATCCTCTTCAGACAACGGAATCGGAGCTTATCTTCACGCCAATGTGAGGATTCAGAAATACGCTCCTTTCCCTGCCTCAACACTCGGGGCACCTGGTCAAGCAAAGGTCTGTACAAGTTGGCTTTCTGTGATGTCAAAGGGAGGGACTTGGCCTTCCTCTGCTCTTCTAGGTTTATCATGACGTTTCTTGGAGCATATCTATAACTAGATCAACAAACAAGCAAGTAAGCGCAGGGAGAGTGAAGGAAGCTTGCCATCAGAGACTGTCCCCCGCCAGGCCTGGTGCACAGACCCACTGGGAGTATCTGCATTATTGAAAAGCCACAGCAAGGAGAACCCGGCCGCTGACTGGAAACTGATCCTTTAGTGCATGGACTTCCAGACTCCTCTTAATCTCGCGTCATGACCTCAGAGTATGAATCCCTGAGGTTTCCGAGTCAAGAGGGCTTGGCAGTAGATTAAATGCCAAAAGTGAAATTCCCATCAAGCCTGGGTTTTTTTTGTGACCTGCGAAGAGCATCCAAATAATTCAGGACCCATTTCCTGAAAGGAAATTCTCAACTTCCCAGCTATTCTGCAAACTCAGAATTAAACTCAGTCTTCCACAGGGTGGACAGCAGCAACCTAAAATGGAAACAAACTTTTTCTTCAAACATAAAACTTAAGGGAGAGGTGGGAAAAGGTGACGTTTACTTGATGATGACTCGCTTCCTTTCCGAATTTTTCCAGTGTCTTGATGCATATTTATTAGCTTACTTTATATTTTTCAAGCAAACTGCTTTTTTTCCTGAAATACAACCCATATGTAGAAAAAGGGAGCTCGTAAGCGAACAGCTAAGTGATTTTCTGAGAATGAGCACAGCTGTGTGACCAGCCCCACAGCAAGGCGGAAAACATTCCTAATACTGTCAGCCCCTCCTGTTGACCCCTCCCTCTCATGGTCACCCCCGCCCTCCAGGGGCTGCCCTCCTGGCTTGATGCCAGGCACGTGCTGAGGGCATCAACGCTTCAACACATGAAGGGGAAGCAGACAGAATTCAGCCCATGGCATTGATAGAGAAAAAACTGTAATTGTTTAATGGCCTTAATTGTTAAAAGGCTCCAGGATTAAACGACTGGAATTAATAAGTGGATTAATTCGATTGATGGATATAAGGTCGATATACATGTTACCCACCTCCTCCACACTCACACTACAGAGGCTCATTAACCAGACTTATCTTAAGATATGTAGAATGTTCCAGAGTAACGTATCAAACAAAACACAAATGATGAGCCTCTTCCAAAGAGGCACTTTTAGTTCTACCCAAAAGGGCAAGCTACAGGTGCAAAATGCCCCTCGCAATAGCAGCAGCTGCTGTGGCACAGCAGATGAAGCCACCGGTCATGTCATCTGCTTCCCATATCGGAGTACCTGAGCCCCAGCTACATTATGCTTCCGATTCAGCTTCCAGCTAACTCGCTTGGGAGGCAGCAGATGACAGCCCAGTACCCAAGTTTAAAGACCAGGTGGCGTTCCTGGCTTGAGCATGGCACACTCCAGCTGTTCTGAGCAAGCGGGGAGTGGAGCTGCTGATGGAAGACGCCTAGACCAGCCACATCACACCTCTATTTGCCTGTCAAATGAAAGAACAAATCATTTTTTTTTAAGTTTATTTATTTTCACTTGAAAGTCAGAATTACATAGAGAGACAGATTGTCCTTTGCGCGTTCACCCCTCAAATGGCCATCATGGCCAGAGCTGGGCTGATCTGAAGCTGGGAACCAGTAGCTTTTACCAGGTCTTCCTCAAGGGAACAGGGCCCGAAGTCTTGAAGCATCCTCTGCCATTTCCTCAGGCTGCATACAGGAAGCTGCATCAGAAGTGGGACAGCTGGGACATGAACCACAATCCACATGGGATATCAGCCCTATAGGTAGAAGATTAGCCTACTATGCCACTGCACTGGTCCCAGGAATAAATCTTTTAATTTAAAAAACAATTAATTTAGAAAAAAGTCCTCAGAAAAGAAAAACAAAAGTGATCATCAGAGTTCAAGCCAGCTAAGCTAAAACTGCATTCCCTACACAGCGGGGTTGAGGGGCCATTAGTGGGAATAAGTTAAAGGCAGCCACAAAATGTGCCAGGCCTAAGAACTGTGGTGCCATCTTGTGAAAGTTCCAGTTAACACAGGTGTTTTCTCTTCCCTCTTGCCTTCCTCATATGTTGGGGTCCGTGCAGTAGATGTGGGGGACATGAAGGGGTGAAGAGTGTTGTTCCATTGCAGGCAGGGCTGCAAGGAATTTCCCGCTGTTTGGCAGGACCTGCCTGGCAGACCTCTCTACAACCACCTGAATGCAACTCACCTTTTGCATGGACACCGGACCACCCGGCGGAAGAACTCTAATCCATCCAGGCATTTGTTTGCTACTGTGAGGCTGGCCTTTTGCTCAGTGTGAGCTTGGAGGTTAAAGTCGGTGATAGCGTCTTGCAAAGGGGTCTTCTGTTATTCCTACTGTCTTGGCTGTCCCCATTGAGCCTATGCTAATCAAGGGGTCTGGATTTAGCCTTTCATTCTTTCCTCATTCTTTAGATTCCCCTTTTCTTTGTGATACAAGATTGAGTTGTAGGATAAGAATTGTAGCAGGAACTTCTATTGTTTCTAGGTAAAACCATGGCAGAATTATTAGAAATTCCCAACTTGACCATGACATAAAAGGTCTGAGCCAGAGTTTGACTGATTTTGTGTAAATAAAGCAGACAGCTTTTCCCGCATTGTCCATTATGATCATGTAATCCTAGTGGTCCGTCTTTCTTTCCTCTTTACGCCTCATCCACACACCCTTCTCGAGTTCCACACTCAGCTGGAGCTGAACTCCGGCACTCATACCTGCTCCATGAAAACAAATTAAGGTGGAAATGTTTAAGTGGCCTATTAGTCAGCTTTTTATTCTTGTAAGGCAATGTGTAGGTATAACTGCTCACGAAGCAGCGCACTGATCTCAGGCCATGTTCTCCGGAGGCTGCAGTCCCGGCGTGGGCAGTTCTGTTGGCTCACAGTAGCAGAGTGTGTTAGTTATTTAAAAAGGTGGTAGAGTTCTAGTTCTAGTTCATACGATATTACGATATTTTACGCGCAGCTAATTCCTGCAACCTGGTTCTTTACCGTGAGCTGAAAATACCAGACGCAACAACATATCTTGGGAAGTTTATTCCAGCGGGTCAGGAACAGGGGAAGAGGAAGTGGGGAAGGGGGCCAAAAGAAGGAGAGAGGGGAAGAGCAAGGAAGGGAAGGGAGAGCCTCACCTGGGGGCCTTTTTTGTCTGCCAGGTGTGGGGGCGGGGATTGGGAGGGTTTGAGGGCAGGCCCCAGGGATTAGTGCCTGGGGATGATTGGTGAGTGGGCGGGGTTGGGAGGTTGGGGGTGGGATTCTCAGGTGGAATGTCAGGTTACATCTGATTAGTGGATGGCCGGACTGGCACGAATTTCGTGAGCTGTGAGGAAGAAGAAATGGCGCAGGTCCAGGGTGGGATATTGGAATAAGTCCTTACAGCGTGTGCAAGCAAGAACCATCAGGGAGCCAGGAAGTGCAGAGAATGGCTGGCCCCCACCCTGGCTCTGCTAACAACCCTTGCTCCAGGCATAACCCCAGGGATCAGAGGACCTTCCCTGGGCTCACGTCCCTGGGCTCACAACTGGAATAAGTTCCCACCCTCAGTACATCAGCTCTACGACTTTGGGGCTTAAACATCTGCATGAGCTCAGGAGCCACATCTACCACAAACCATAGCAGAGGGTGAGGACAACCAGCCTGCTGCTTCAGCCAGGTTCAGGCCTCCCCCAGCCTTGGTGCTCAGCAGTGGAAGGGTTTGGACTAATACACAGGGATGAGCACATTAAATATTAAATCAAGACCAACTGCAATACCAAAAGGCAATCAGAACAGTCATCTGGGGCAGTAGAAGAACTAACCTCATTTGCTAAACTTAATAGATCTCTTAAAGATAATTAGCAACCACAAGAACACTACATACCCATTGGAGCAGCCATCACAGGGGTGGGCATTTGGTGCAGTGGCTGAGGCATCATCTGGAAAGCCTGTATCTGCTCCAATCAATGTGCCTGGCATTGAGTTGCAACTCCACTCCTGATTCCACTTCCGCTAATGCACATCCTGCTGGACAGCCGTTGGGTCCCTGCCATTCGTGCTGCTGGCTCCTGACTTCAGCCCAGTCCATTCACAGCTGTTGCATGGATGAGATAGAACATAGAATATCTCTCTCTTTCTCTCTTCCCTCTCTCTTCACACTCTCTCTCTCTTCCCCCATTGTCTTTGTGTGTGTGTGTGTGTGTGTGTGTGTGTGTGTGTGTGATTCTTAAAAGAATTCTATCACCCATCATAAATAATATAAACACTGGCAAGCACACAGCTTGGCAATTTCTGAAAAACTTAAATATTCATTTACTAGACACCTGAGTAAAAGCTCATGAGAAAATTGTTATTAAAAGGCAGGCTTAAGGGCTAGTATTATAGCATAGTGATTTCAGCCATAGTTTGAAATGCCAGCATCCCATTAAAGCATCCCATAGGAGTGCTGGTTCAAGTCCCAGCAGCTCTACTTCCAATGCAGCTCCCTGTTCGTGTGCCTGGAAAAGCAGCAGCAGGTGGCCCGGGTGCTAGGACCACTGCCACGGCTCCATGCTTCACCCTAGAGCAGCTGCAGCCACTGCAGACATTTGGTAAAATGAACCAGTGAAGGGCAGATCTCTCCGTTTCTCCTCTCTGTCACTCTGCTTTTCAAACTGAAACCATAGCAAGAAGAAGACTGTATTCACATGAGAGTAAAACCAGGAAAGCTCAGTCACTCAAGAATGAGAAGTATAATGTAAACTACTAATGTCATTTTTTCACTGTGAGATTCACCATTTTATTATGAATTCCAAGTCATTGTTTTAAATAATATGCAAATACAAGATTTTTAAAATAGACACTTCAGTAGAAGCCTCAAGACACAGTTACAGAAAAACATCATAGGCACAGTACAATTTTTAAAATAACCATGTAGTGTGATGAGCTATTCAACTCCCTTGAGATTTTATCATTTATGCATTATAGTAATTTCTTTATTTGAAATGTAAATAATTTTTAATTTATTTTTATTTATTAGTATTATTATTAGTTTATGATACAGTTCCATAGGCTCCTGGCATTTCCCTTATCCCAACACCAATCCTCCCCCCCAGTTCCTCTATATCATTACTAAAGTATAGTTCTTCATACTCAGTCATATGTCCATCATTGTGGGCATGGACAATGACAGAGAGTTCAGCATCCTATTGTCAAGATATAGTAAACTGTTTCATTGGGAGTCCATCTTTGCAGTCCATCTTTGATCTGGAAGTAGAGATGCATACTGTATTGTATCTTCACATCTGGATATGATAGTCTCCATTACAGTTACTATACATCCCCTCAAATGAAAAGTCATAATACAAAATCAACAACAGGAAGAAAAACAGAAGTTTACAACGCCATGAAGTTAAGTAACACGTTACTAGATATTTCAGTCTCCATTATACAGCTAGTATACATCCCCTTAAATGAGAAGACACAAGACAAAATCAACAATTGGAAGAAAAAAGAAATTAACAACACCATGAAGTTAAATAACATGCTACTGAATGATTAATGTGTCGCTGAAGAAATCAAAAAGAAAATCAAGAACCTTCTTGAGAATATGATGCCACTGTATGATCTATGTGTCATTAAAGAATTTAATCACAAGAAACTGTTTTGAAGAGATTAAACTACAAGAACTAAAAAATCAAAATCCATGAAATATAGCTTCCACTGATTTTTGTTGGTGAAATGTGTCTCTTCTAGACAATAAATAGATTGGTTTTGTTTTTTAATCCAGTCTACTAATCTATGACATTTGATTGAGCTTAAGTCATTTACAATCAGGGTTAATATATATGGATGATACTTCAGTCCTGTCATTTTAGGAATGGGTTGTTCATTGGTTTAGTCTTCTGTTGTCATTTCACTGGGATGTTCTTCACTTTTCCTGTGGTTTTTTTTGGTGCTATTCCTCTTCTCTGTCAAGAGAACATCTTGAAGTATCATTTGTAGGGCAGGTTTGGAAGAGGCAAATTCTTTTAACTTTTCTCTACTGTGGAAGAATTGTATTTCATTTTCAAAGACAAAAGAAAGCTTTTCTGGATATGTTATCCTAGGTCGACAATTTTTTGGCATATGTCACTCCATTCTCTTCTTGTCTGTAGAGTTTCCTGTGAGAGGTCTCCTGTGAGTTTAATTGGCATTCCTTTATATGTCAATTGATTTTTTCATGTGCACATTTAAGGATCTTTTCCTTATGTTCAATTGAAGAGAGCTTGATGATCATGTGTCTTGGTGAAGATCACTTTTGGTCAAGCCTGTTGGGAGTTCTGTGCCCCTCCTGGATCTTGTTTCCCAATTTTTCTCTAGATTAGGGAAGTTTTCCCTTATTGTTTCATTAAATATATCTGTAAAACCAGTCTCTCTTTCTGCACTCTCTGGGACTCCCATGACTCTTATATTAAGCCTCTTAATATTGTCTTTCAATTCTTGATTATTTGTTTTTGGCCTGACACAGCTCTGCTTCCAGCTTTTTGTTTGCTTCCCCTTGATGACAGGAAATCTCTTCCAATTCTGAGATTCTTTTTTCTTCTGCTTCTTCATTCTATGTTGGAGACTCTCTACTGTACTTGTAATTTGCTCTACTGTGTTCTTAATTTCTGATATATCAGGCTTGATTTGCTTTGTTGCTGCTATTGCTTGTGTAACATATTCCTTAAATTCTTTGAACTCTTGTATGTGCTTCTCATTGTTGATTAGAAGCTTTAAAGTGAGTTTTCTGAATTCTGTGTCCCCCATTTTCTTGATGTCTTCCTCAGTTAACTCTGAGGTTGGCATAACGTTTTGCTCCTTTGCAGGGGAGTTTTCGGTAATATTTATTGTGTCTTTGTGTCGTCTTTGGCTCTTGATCATCATACTTCTGGTTATCAGATTCTTCTCCTTGGGGCAGGTTTCTAAGCTGTGTCACCCACAGGTCTACAGTGCGATTTTACTTATTGCAGTTGGTACACAACTCTTTATTGCACCCAATTGTGCCACAACCTCCAGCGAGTTTCAGGTCTGGGTTCTTATGTTAGATTTCCACCATGGTCTCCGAAGCCCCAGCTCCTGGCTCACCACTCTCCACCTCCTATGATACCATGCTGAGGCTGCACTGTTGTCTCTGCAACCTTTCTCCTACTTCTGGTTGGAGCAGGTCCCAGGATTAGGGAGACACCAGGTGTCCTATATAATTAGGTTCTTGGTGGCACTGATCTTGCCAGAACCTGTTGGCTGTTACGTCTGGGTGCCACACGGACTTATTTTGACCTGTATGATGCCACAGTCAGTATTATTTTCCTGTGAGACCAGTGCAATCCACGGAACTCAGTGAGTTCTCATGAGCTCCACACATGTGCAGTTCACTGTTGTCTCCTGAAGTCCTAAACTTTTGCCACACTGTACAAAATGGTACCTAACATGCTAGAGTTCTTGATCTGCTGGCCATCAGGTCTGAGGACTACCCAGACCTGTCTTGGGTGGAACCTGCAGAATGCCACGTTGATGCAGTTCACTGAGTCAGAAATGAGTTCACTCCTAGCTCTGCTTATGCTCAGTTCTTTCCCTTGCCTTTGCCTCCTTATGCAAAATGGTGCCCAATTTGGCTCTCGGGAGCTGGCTGGGCTCTAAAATCCACCCTGTTCTCTCACTACCCACCTGGGATCTGCTGCTCTGACTCTGCTCCTGGTCAACTCAAACAGATCAGCAGGACGGACAGTTCTTTGTCTGGGTTCACCTCCCAAGCTCCCAGTGAAAGTCCCTTTCCACCTGTTGGTGGAGTTTCAGTTGCTGGTAGAGTTCAGATCGCTGTTAGCTGAATGCCACTGGATTATTAGTCACTGCAACACCATATCATTGTGTCCACTGCTTTCCTGTGTCTGTCAGTCTCCAGGTGTCCCTCTGCTGTTGTTCTGTCCTTTTCTGTTTCCTGGAATGTGTCCTCTCTCCTTCATCCTGATTAGATGTTTCTCCATCCATTTAAACTTGTCCTTACCCTATTCCACCATCTTGATTCTCCAACTAATGTCATTTTTTTAAAGTAAATAAGAGTGAGCTTATTTTGTCCATTCTACCACCAAATTTTGAAATCCATACAATATGGGGCATTTTCAAAACATGAAAATATACAATATGAAAATAACTATGGATTTCAAAATACTCTTTATTAACAATGTCATTCCCATGAATTGCATTTTTCACTTTCGAAGTTCCCTTGGGCAGGATCAGCAGTGTGTATGAGCAGTCACAGTATTGTTGTACCTAACACAGCACCCCTAAACTGGAAACAGTCCTAGCTTCAGTCAACTGATGGACAAATCACGGAAATGCAATATGTCCACATACTGAAATACAATTTAGCATTGAAAAGCAATGAACTACTGTCACATACCATTGCATAATTGTCAGATGTAAAAGACTAATTAGCATGTGACTACATTTACATGAAATGTCCAAAAAGGGAAAATTAGTAGACTTGCAGATTAATGATCATTCATTCTAGGAATGGGAGTAGGGGCTGCACAAAGGTTTGGGGAAACATATTGGGCTGATAGAAATATTGTAAAAGTACATAGTGGGGAGGGTCAGTACATAAATCCATAAGTTAACAAATAATTATATACTTACAACGAGAAACTTTATGGAATGTAAAATTGCATCATTTTCACAGCTATGAAAACCAACCAGTGTTTGAACCAGAGGTGGGAAGGTTATCGATAAAACACGTTAACGGTAGATTGAGAATCACGAAAGCCAGCTGGTGAGTAATAAAGTTCATACTACCGCTCCTTCTAGTTTTATGCATTTGAAATTTTTATACTAAAAGCTAAAAGACAGTAAAAATGAAATTAAAACTGCTCTATAAAGACACACTCTGTTAAATGTTCAATATGATTCAATACAATCATTACAGCCACATCTAATTTTTAAGCCATTCCATTAAACATGGCAGCACTCAAAAGAAAGGTGGCCCAGGAAATGTAAATAAGCTACCTCTTAGCTATTTAAAATATTAACGAAAAAAATTAAAGATATGCATTTTCCATGAACTTTTTGAAGTCCCTTTATATGTTGTTGCAAAAACTGTCAATGCCTCACTCACCTCAAACATCGTGATGACAACAAAGCGAAAGCTACAAGCGGAATGAAGGGGTCACCAGATGGCCTCTACTACCGAAAGTCCTCCCACTGTAAAGCTGCCTTTTCCTTTTAAGAAAAATATTTAGAGCCAAACATGAGTGAGTTATTTAAAATCCCCTTGGTCTTTTAGGTCAACACAATGTGACTGTACTAATGAATGCCTCCCTTTAATCTGCTGAAAGCCAAGCCAAGCACTGTACATTAAGAAGCCAGAAGCAAGTTACGCATCTCTCACATGTCTGGCTTTTAATAAACAGAAGGCTCTAATGAAGGAAAATTATTGGGAAAGTAAATACAGGGTGTAGGATGTTTCAAAAAAAAAAAAAAGACTTGATTTAGGATACAAGATGCTCAGTCAGCTCGTGGACCAGGCGTGTCCCTCCTGGAGAAAAGGCCTTCGCAGGAGGTTTTGCCATGAGGTGGGTGGCAGCAACATAGTGTCTTCTGTTACAAGAAACACCAGTAATTAGGATGCTGTACTTGGGGGAAGATTTTAAATGTTTCTGAAGGGACTGATAGGAAGCACAAGTGCACTGGGGAGCATCACACTGTTTGTGCATCACACGGCCTGTGGAAACAGTCGGCTCGTACAGGCTGGACTGCTAAACTCACACACAGACACACGTACCCCACCAGGGTCCAGATGTCCCCACCCCCCCTTCCTGAACCAGCTACTCAGAGCTCACAGGATCTGTCCTCCCGACTTCCCAGAAGTTTCTAGGCTGCCAGATGGGTGGGACTGTCACTCAATTCTATTCAGGTTATTAAAGTTACCTTTAAAAACCAGCTTAATTGGAAGCACAGAGGGACTTTCCCATGGTAATATCAACCCCAAGGGTAGAAGCATCTGAATACTCGATTCTGGGACCTTGGGAACTCAACAGGCTCCCGAGGCGAGAAAGGCATAACCACTGTTCACAATGATCCAGGGGTTGATCTTTGATATCAAATTCCTTTGCTTAGTCTTTTGAGTACCTCAAATCTCTGCGTTCCTAAAAACCATCTCCTGTGCCAAAAATAGTGTTTTTTTTTTTTAAGTGACAATTCCAACCAGGAACCAGGAAATTCTGCAGTCTCTTTCTAGAAGATACCAATTATTACACAACACTGATATTTTTAAAATCCATCTAATGTACAGTCTTTTTAAGGCTGGTAAGACTTGTCCTTCAGACTGGAGCCCTACATTTGCTTTAAGTTTTGAAAGAAGATGTTCTGTTATAGTCAAAGCAGATACGCTACAAACAATGCCGGCATACCCAGTGCTCAGGAATGCTCTGTGTGAGGTGCTCCCTAATGCCACCTGCACTCTGATCCAGCTTGCCCACACTTTGCCTCTGTGTTTGCATCTGTGAATTTTCAGAGGCCTTGCTGACCTCCCTGACCCATCAGCCGCTCAGTCCAGCTCAGGAAGCACCCACTGGGAAGACCCCAGGGCAACGTCACCAGGGCGTATGACTCTCCATCATTGAAGAAGGAAGCTCTGAGAGGGGATGTTCTATGACAATAGGAAAGAAGCAAAAACCAGAGTTGGCACACATCTGGACCATATGTCCTTCACCTTTCCTTTGTGAGTCATTCTATTCAGCAAGAACTGACTCCGATCTGGTCTCAAATCCAGTTCATCTAGAGGAATTGTGTGCTGGAGACGATGATAACAAGACGTAGGTACATTGTAGTATGCATCTCTACTCCCGAATAAAAGATGGATTCCCAATGAAACTGTTAAGTATGTCCTGACACAGGGTGTTGGACTTTTTACCATCGTCTATACCTACAATGTCAGGATGCACTTAAAAAGTGGAATGATGGGCTTATATTGGTTTTTTGAGAACTACACGTAATAATATAAGAGAAGTCAGTGGGGCAGGAGAACTAAGAAGAGAGAGAGAGAAATCCCTGAGCTTATGAAACCGTATTATAAAAATTAATTTTTTAAAATTTAGTTCAATATATGCTCACACAGACTCACCTGCGAAGTGGGGAGATAAGACAACTTTTTCCCAGCCAGAAAGACAACATCAGTGTCTAGTTTTAATCTATTGGAATGTTTTCTTTTTTTTTTTTTTGATTTATTTATTTTTATTGGAAAGGCAGCTGAGATTTATAAGAGAAGGAGAGACAGAAAGATCTTTCATTCACTGATTCACTCACCAAATGGCCACAACGGCCAGAGCTCAGCTGATCTAAAGCCAGGGCCAGGAGCCTCTTCCACCTCTCCACGCGGGTGCAGGTCCCAAGGCTGTGTGCCGTCCTCCACTGCTTTCCCAGGCCACAGGCAGGGCGCTGGATGGGAACTGGCACAGCCAAGACACAAACCAGCATCCAGATGGGATCCCGACACCTGCCAGGCAAGGATTTAGCCATTGAGCCATTGTGCCAGGCGTCTCAGCAAGCGTTTTCTAATCACCACATAATCCTTTATAATTAAATGCATACATAGATAGAAATATAAATGGAGGTCAAAATAAATGTGTGCTACCAATAGAGGTGAGAAATCAAAGTACTTTTAGTGGATGCCAACACTAAGATCTAACATAAAACAGCATCTTTTACTTAAAAACACAAAAAACAGACTACACTGCTGTGTTTCTGATCGGAAAGTCTGCACGCTGGATGTGGATACTGCGTGCAGCATTTGGGGGTGGGAGTGGGTGTGAGGATTTCATATGACGTGCTTCTTAATGAACCCCTTTTTGCAGTTCTGGTACTTTTACCTTCCTAGGAATCTTGCTTTCAAAACCAAATATAAACTTAGGGTTCGTAAGCTTCAAGGACAGGTGCTAATAAGGTACTAGTCAATTCTTCTCCCAGGAAACTATGCTAAAATTTAGTTCTTGGGGCCCAGCGTGATAGCCTAGCAACTAAAGTCCTCTCCTTACACATGCTAGGATCCCATATGGAAACTAATTCTAATCCCAGTGGCCCTGCTTCCATCCAGCTCCCTGACCGTGGCCTGGAATAGCAGTGAAGGACAGCCCAAAGCCGTGGGACCCTGCACCCACATGGGAGACCCAGAAGAGGCTCCTGGTTCTTAGCTTCAGCTCAGAATAGCTCCGACCATTGCAGCCGCTTGGGGAGTGAATCATCAGACGGAAGATCTTCCTCTCTGTCTCTCCTCCACTCTGTATATCTGACTTTCCAATAAAAATAAAAATAAATCTTTTTTTAATTTTTGCATATTAATGTAATCAGTAAATTTATTTTGTTACGAGACACCTGGAAATGAAATAAAATCAACAGGTTAAACAATATTAACTGTAAAAATAAAGGAAAACTCATTTTTCTATTCCAGATGTTTGTAACTAATATTTTAATACCTCTTTGATTAAATAATATTTTTATGGCTTATTTAAAATGTGTAGAAATATTCAACAATGAAAAAACTATATATATATATATATATATGTTCTCCATTTAGTAGATTAAATCAACCTCCATAGCCTTTAAATTAATGTTCTTTTAAAGTCATTCATCATTTTGCTCAAAATAAAAGAGCAAATGCAGTTAACACTTACATGGGAATTCCATGTGCAATTTCCCACATTCTGTGAGTCTACAGATACCTCAACCCTCACTGTGGCACAGCGTGTTAAGCCGCAGACTGCTACACCAACAACGGCTACCTGAACGGCTTCACTTTAGATACAGCATTCGTGCTAACACGCTGGGAAAGCAGCAGGAGACGGCCCAAGTGTGGGAGACCCAGACGGAGTCCCCAGTTCCTGGCTGCTGCCTGGCGCAGTGCTAGCCTTTGCGACCCTTTGGGGAATGAACCACTACGGGAAATTTCTCTCCCTCTCTCTTCCTCTCTATCACACTGCCTTACACATAAATAAATAAATCTTTAAATAAATAAATAAAACGCCCTAGCAGCGTTGAGCAGGGAAAAGTAAATTCTTTCTTTCTTTTTAAGATTTATTTATTTATGTGTAAGGCAGTGTGATAGAGAGAAAGAGAGAGAGAGGAAGATCTTCCGTCCGATGATTCACTCCCCAAGTGAGCGCAACGGGCCGATGCTATGTCTATCCGAAGCCAGGAGCCAGGAACTTCTTCCGGGTATCCCCCATGGGTGCAGGGTCCCAAGGCTTTGGGCCGTCCTCCACTGCTTTCCCAGGTCACAGGCAGGTTGTTTTTTAAGGTACTTCAAGGAGTAGAACTTCTCTGGAGCAAACCACACCTGCCTTCCCAAGACGCCAGCTGTGCTTTTACATAATGACACAGGAGTATCAGCTTCCCCGCTCACCCCGTGCTGTGGCCTCCTTTCCATCCTGGAAATTGCAGGCTGCATTGAGAAAGGAAGTATGGGAAATATCTTGAGACCATTCGTTTGTGTGAACTAAAGGGTCTCCACTCACCCAGTCTCTGAGTGCCAGAGTTCATGAGTGACACAGAAGGCTTCATTGCCCAAAGGGTCCCACAAATCGGTCACTTTGTTCGACTCTGTGCAGTCCTGCCTCACAGTACTTGACGGGTGAGTGACCTTGGCCAGGTGAAGTTCAAAATCTCACACGTGGCACTCATCCACAAGATGGCCAAGCATGGCCATCTCCACAGAGTCGGTGTGAAGTGAGGATAAAAGTAATTCTGCTGACAAGTGGGAAGCAATATTTTTAGTGTTACATGTCATCTCTTCATTAAACTTCTATGTAAAAAAAGAAAAGTTCTGAGTAAATAACCATTCTCTTATGAAGGAGACAGTTGAATTTGGTAAGCAGGGGGAGGCAGAATAACAAGAGTGAATTCATTTGAATCTTGGTAGAAAAATCTTTTTCGGAAACTTTTCTATCAATGACAGTTTATGTTTTAGACTCAACAAAGCAACCATGCAAAATTCAGTCTGCACTTGTCACACGATGTGCTCGAAATTAAGTGACACTGAACCTCTACACGGCATATGAAATTTACCAGAGGTTCTGTCACCCCATCAGCACCCCCATCGCCCCTCCCCAGCCAGAATGGCTCAGCAGGGCGGTTTTATCCACAGTGAGGAGCCGTGCCAGGGACACGCATGCCTGCCACGGCCGTGTGTGCCTGCACACTCCTGCAGGTACAGGAACGTCAAACGCAGTGACCAACAGCCTTTACCGTAAATTCAAATGCTTTTCTATGAATGCGAATTAATGCATGCTCACACACGGCACTCCAAACAGTCAGACACACCTAAGGAAGCGTGCCCTCGCCACCTCGTTACATGGAGAACACCAGCAAAGGAAGGAAAATCAGGCTTGGTTAAGCAATTACTAAATCTAATTCCCCAAACTGGCATTTCTTTTTAAAAAAAAATTATTTATTTTTATTGGAAAGCCAGATGGGATTTGCAGAGAAGGAGAGACTTCTAAAGAAAAAAAAAAATTGGTTTCATCCATATTTCACTCCATGGCTAGAGCTGAGTCAATGCAAAGCCAGGAGCCAGGAGCTTCATCCGGGTCTCTCACGTGGGTGCAGGGGCTCAAAGCTTTGGGACATTCTCTACTATTCTTCCAGGCCACAAGTAGAAATGGAGCAGCGGGGATACGAACCAGCGCCCTTGTGGGATCCTGGTGCTTGCAAGATGAGGATTTAGCCACTGAGTCATCGCACTAGAACCCAAACTGGCATTTCTAAGTCATGCAAGTTGGAACGATTTTACCAAGACTTGTCCTGAAACATTAACAAGTCAAATGCTTTTATTTCCTTAAGACTTGAAAATTTTACAATGTTAAATAAGCATATCATTGCTTTATCAAAATTCTTGTATATGTGCATTTGAGCATTTGATATGTTTAGTCCTAAATTATTTTGCATTTAGAGGAAACAATACTATTTTCCTCTGCATTCTCAAAAGGCCTTATTTCCCCCTTCTGTGTCATTGTGTACACCTGACTGCTTTCAAAGGAAGTGTGTGAAAACTGCAAGATGACGCTCAGACACCAGCAGGCTCTGTCCATTCACATGTAAGGGAGAACAGAGGTTTCTAAGAGTAAGAGAAGTTAACCAACAGCTTGTCTTTGCGAGTTCGGTTTAAGGGTGGACTTCAAAGTGTAGGAGCAAGCACGTGAAGATGCTTGCGAGAACAAACGCTGGCTGCTCTGCAATGTAGAGAGAATTTTTTTCCTCTTTATTTGGCCTTCATTTGGAATCGGGGTATCAAAGTTATTGCTCTGAGTGGCTCTCTGTCCCCATAAAAGGTAGGTTGGAGCTGTGATTTCCAGGACCGGGGACCACAGCCTCACTTAGAGTCTATATCTGATGTAACAGGTTAGGCTGAGCCTCAGCCATACCCCAGCATAAAAGGTGTCTCCGAGCATTGTTCAGTGCACAACCTGGATAACAGCTTGAGGTGGCCCTGGGAGCAACAGTGCAAACGCTCCTGAGAGGCCGTGGTGGCAATATTAGGAAAAGAAAAAGATCCCAGGGTTTTCCTTAAAGGAAAGAGACGAGACTTCAAATAGGAAAGATAATTTAGTTTGTGTCATTGAATGGTCTGACCAAGAACGGTGTGGATGACTATGGGGGGGGGGGAAGCGTCTACGCACGCACACGGGTCCACACATATTTGATATATTTGGATTTTTTAAAAAATGGAGTTTACATTGTTAGAACAATTTTTCTAACAGTTCATCTTTCTCCTTGGCAGATCCATAGTTTAGTTCATTCAGTGGGATGAACCTTTAGATGAGCTAAACGGAGGACTGGCGATTTGGCAAAGTCAATAGAAAGGAGAGAGAGAGAGAGAGAGAGAGAGAGAGAGAGAGAGAACCTCATAATAAGCTTGTCAAAAAAAAAAGAAGAAAGAAACACAATTTTGGAAATGTAGGACAATATTCAAGACTTGTTAAAGTGAATGCATTCTTCACAGGAATATTAATGTGGTCATTTTATTATGCTACGAGAAGACCTAAGACTTAAAGAAACAGTGTGATTTCTACTGCAGCTGTAAAAAATGCAAAAATAAGCTATCCGGCCGCTGAATTTCTAAAACAACGTATTCATGGCTCCCAGCCGCCTCCACCTACGGGGGCAGGGGACACTCCACACAGCTTGAAACACCAGCTATTCCTACAAGATCTGATAGTTCACAGATTCAACAGTTCATGCTCTCCCAAAGTACAGAGTTTGGAATAATATTCTCACCAAAGAACAGAAGGGATAATTGAGAGGAAAGGGAGATGGAGGGGGGCAGTTCCCATTGGTGTGTGTGAGGACCGAGTGTGTGGTGAGCAGGGTTGGGCTAGGCTACAGCACCCATTGGTTGGCATATGAGATGGGACTGGGGACAGAGCTGACCAGATGCAAACACCAGTGTGTAGGTTGATATGGGTGATGGACTGAGCCAGACCCCACATTGGCTGGCACACACAGGAGTCAAGTTGGGGTCACCGCTGGTGAGGTTTCTTTGAGGACCTCCCCAGCTGGACCACGAGACACAGAACTGAGATCATGGTTCTGATTCTCTCGGGGCACATGACAGCTCATTGAGGTCACAGCGGATGTCTGGTGCCATGGCAGAGGATGGGGGGCAGAACAAATTGGATAACTCTCCCAGCCAAACTTTGATAGCAAGTATTTGGGTAGGTAGAGACTCTAGGGTGGAATATGTCAGCAAATGGGCCTGGGAGGGATTTCCTCAACCTTAGAACAACAGAATCAACAGCATCTCAGAATGATCTAAACCAGGCAGGCAGTATCCTGGGGACCTGCTCCACACTGGGGACCCTAGGATGACATCACATGGTTGTCCCCATCCTTGGGTATTTATGCAGTTGGGCCCTCTCCCCTCTTCTCCCTTATCCCAGATACAGGAAGATTAAACAAATTAGAAGCAATTGCCTCATCCTCTTCCCCCATTCCTCAACCTTTCCCACCCTAATCAGTGTCTACATGGACACACCTCTTTCTCCACTATGCAAACATCATCCAAAATAAAATTAATTTCTTAAGAGAAAATGAAAAGAGAATCAAAACTGCTTGTCCAGCCACCCACCTCTGGTTGAACATCCCTAGCCGGAGTGTGCCCCTGCTCCATGCTAGTCCTGCAGCAACAACTCCTGCTTGGCAAACACGTTAACAGCTCAGAGACAACATGCACTCCGGGCCGGCTGCCGCCTGCTCCCCTCCCTCACCAACTTGCTGCAGTTGTGTTCTTTGCGCGTACTCCCCTCCCTTCACAAACACACACACACGTCCCTCTTGCTGGCCACTCGGCACAGTGACAAGCTCCAGGGATTTGCAAGTACAACGAGGACCTGAAGGCCAACTCCAGTCCTCATCAACGGCCGTCAGTAACTAAAGATCATTTTCTCTGCACTTTCTACCTCCTCCCACGGCCCCTTTCCTGCTCCTGACACTGTTCTCACTGTGCACACACTCACTAAGGCCACTGTGGGCAGCCCCAGCCAGCGCAGGCTCAGGACTCGGGCTCCTTCGCACCTGTAGGGTGCTTCAACCAGATTCTACAAAGACCGGGGCACTAGGTCATCCCCTCCCTTGCAAAAGCCAGCTCCCATTCTTTCTACCGCCATTATTTGTCCTCAGCTTTCTTCCAACGATGGCGTTTTTATTTATTTTGTCTTGCTTTACTAAAAAGCGGTGGTTGGTGTTGTTTTTTTTTTTTTAAGAAAAGATTCATTTGTTTTCATTGGAAAGTCAGATATACAGAGAGAGAAGGAGACACAGAGAGGAAGATCTTCTGTCCGCTGATTCACTTCCCAAGTGGTTGCAATAGCTGTAGCTGAGCTAAGCCGAAGCCAGGAGCCAGGAGCCTCTTCTGGGTCTTCCACACGGGTGCAGGGTCCCAAGATTTTGGGCTGTCCTCGACTGCTTTCCCAGGCCACAGGCAGGGAGCTGGATGGGAATCGGGGCTGCAGGGATTAGAACCGGCACCTATGTGGGTGCAAGGAGAGGACTTAAGCAGCTAGGCCACCTCGCCAAGCTCCACAGAAACAACCTTAGGAAGGGACACCAGAGCCCAGGAAATGACCTGCTCAAGTCAGTAAGTCAGTCAAGAGAAAAGCCCGTGTCTTCACCCAGCTCTGGCCCCAGGACATCACTCTGACCGCTAAAATCTGCAGTAATTCAACAGAGAGGAACACATGTCTATACAGGGATAAATGCATACAACAGCCTGTAATGTCCAAAATCCACTGCCAGGATATCTATTCCAGCAAGAGTTGAACTTCACCGCCAAATCTCACGCCCTCCCCTAGACTGTCTAAAGAGCTTTCAGAGCTTGGTCCCTAGAGGGCGCTCTGCAGGCAGTGGCGTCTCCTTCGCCTTTTGCTACTGAGGCCAGAGATGGTGGCAATCTGCGGCATGGCCAGCAGGTGGCAGTAGACTCCCGCGGATCCTGAGGTTGACAAGCGTTTATTAAAGCAATAAATGTTTAACGGTAACACTATTAGGTTGTCAAGACAGTCTACCCAAACACATACAAAACACACTTACATTCAGAGAAAACAGAGCAAAACAATATCTTGCTTAAAGAGAATTAGTTGGGACTGGCAGAGTGCCTCAACAGCCTGCCAGCAGCAGGATCCCATATGGGTGTTGGTTCAGGTCCTGACTGCTTCGCTTCCCATCCAGCTCCCTGCTTGTGGCCTGGGAAAGCAGTCGAGGACGGCCCAAGGCGTTGGTGCATGCCTGTGTGGGAGACCCGCCAGCAGCTGCTGGCTGTTGACTTTGGATCAGCTCAGTTCCTGCTACTACGTTCACTTGGGGAGTCAACCAGTGGATGGAAGATCTTTGTCTCTCCTTTCTCTGTGCTCTGCCTTTCAAATAAAAATCTGTTTTTAAAAATGAAGCGAATCTGTTGACAGGAACAACAACTGAGACAAGAGTTACAGGGTGTTTACTATAACAGCTTTCACCGAAAACCGCAGGTACCCCTCAGATCAGCGATGCACACACAGTTTCCTGGGCGTTCCATTGTCCCCCAACAAAGTATTCCAGGACTTTGCTGCTCAGTACAACCCCGGTGATGTAAGTCTTGGCTTTGTGAGAACCACATAGAACTCAGGTTTAAGGTCCTTCATACCCAGGGCCAATTCTACTGTGCCAAGTGTATGGCTGTACTCATCAAACAGAACTAGTTCCCATTACACTCACTAGTTCCCAGCACGCTAGTTCCCATCACACTCACTAGTTCCCATCACACACTCACTAGTTCCCATCACACACTCACTAGTTCCCATCACACACTCACTAGTTCCCAGCACACTCACTAGTTCCCATCACACACTCACTAGTTCCCAGCACACTCACTAGTTCCCAGCACACACTCACTACTTCCCATCACACTCACTAGTTCCCATCACACACTCACTAGTTCCCATCACACACTCACTAGTTACTCACTAGTTCCCATCACACACTCACTAGTTCCCAGCACACTCACTAGTTCCCATCACACACTCACTAGTTCCCATCACACACTCACTAGTTCCCAGCACACACTCACTAGTTCCCAGCACACACTCACTACTTCCCATCACACTCACTAGTTCCCATCACACACTCACTAGTTCCCATCACACTCACTAGTTCCCATCACACACTCACTAGTTCCCATCACACTCACTAGTTCCCAGCACACTCACTAGTTCCCGTCCACTCACTAGTTCCCAGCACACTCACTAATTCCCATCACACACTCACTAGTTCCTGTCCACTCACTACTTCCCATCACACACTCACTAGTTCCCAGCACACACTCACTAGTTCCCAGCACACTCACTATTCCCATCACACACTCACTAGTTCCCAGCACACACTCACTAGTTCCCATCACACACTCACTGGTTCCCATCACACACTCACTAGTTCCCATCACACACTCACTAGTTCCCAGCACACACTCACTAGTTCCCATCACACACTCACTGGTTCCCATCACACACTCACTAGTTCCCAGCACACACTCACTAGTTCCCAGCACACTCACTAGTTCCCATCACACACTCACTAGTTCCCAGCACACACTCACTAGTTCCCAGCACACACTCACTAGTTCCCAGCACACTCACTACTTCCCATCACACTCACTAGTTCCCATCACACACTCACTAGTTCCCAGCACACACTCACTAGTTCCCATCACACACTCACTAGTTCCCATCACACACACTCACTAGTTCCCATCACACTCACTAGTTCCCAGCACACACTCACTAGTTCCCGTCCACTCACTAGTTCCCATCACACACTCACTAGTTCCCAGCACACACTCACTAGTTCCCAGCACACACTCACTAGTTCCCGTCCACTCACTAGTTCCCATCACACACTCACTGGTTCCCATCACACTCACTAGTTCCCATCACACACTCACTAGTTCCCAGCACACACTCACTAGTTCCCATCACACTCACTAGTTCCCAGCACACACTCACTAGTTCCCAGCACACACTCACTAGTTCCCAGCACACTCACTAGTTCCCATCACACTCACTAGTTCCCAGCACACACTCACTAGTTCCCAGCACACTCACTAGTTCCCAGCACACACTCACTAGTTCCCGTCCACTCACTAGTTCCCATCACACACTCACTAGTTCCCAGCACACACTCACTAGTTCCCATCACACTCACTAGTTCCCAGCACACTCACTAGTTCCCAGCACACACTCACTACTTCCTGTCCACTCACTAGTTCCCATCACACACACTCACTAGTTCCCAGCACACTCACTAGTTCCCATCACACACACTCACTAGTTCCCATCACACACTCACTACTTCCCAGCACACACTCACTAGTTCCCGTCCACTCACTAGTTCCCATCACACACTCACTGGTTCCCATCACACACTCACTAGTTCCCAGCACACTCACTAGTTCCCATCACACACTCACTAGTTCCCATCACACACTCACTAGTTCCCAGCACACACTCACTAGTTCCCATCACACTCACTAGTTCCCAGCACACACTCACTAGTTCCCAGCACACTCACTACTTCCCATCACACTCACTAGTTCCCATCACACACTCACTAGTTCACATCACACTCACTAGTTCCCAGCACACTCACTAGTTCCCAGCACACTCACTAGTTCCCATCACACACTCACTAGTTCCCATCACACACTCACTAGTTCCCGTCCACTTACTACTTCCCATCACATACTCACTAGTTCCCAGCACACTCACTAGTTCCCATCACACACTCACTAGTTCCCATCACACACTCACTAGTTCCCAGCACACACTCACTAGTTCCCATCACACACTCACTAGTTCCCATCACACTCACTAGTTCCCATCACACTCACTAGTTCCCGTCCACTTACTACTTCCCATCACATACTCACTAGTTCCCATCACACTCACTAGTTCCCAGCACACTCACTAGTTCCCGTCCACTCACTAGTTCCCAGCACACTCACTACTTCCCAGCACACTCACTAGTTCCCAGCACACACTCTCTAGTTCCGATCACACACTCACTAGTTCCCATCACACACTCACTAGTTCCCGTCCACTCACTAGTTCCCAGCACACTCACTAGTTCCCGTCCACTCACTAGTTCCCAGCACACTCACTAGTTCCCAGCACACACTCACTAGTTCCCATCACACACTCACTACTTCCCAGCACACACTCACTAGTTCCCGTCCACTCACTAGTTCCCAGCACACACTCACTGGTTCCCATCACACACTCACTAGTTCCCAGCACACTCACTAGTTCCCATCACACACTCACTAGTTCCCAGCACACACTCACTAGTTCCCAGCACACACTCACTAGTTCCCATCACACTCACTAGTTCCCAGCACACACTCACTAGTTCCCAGCACACTCACTACTTCCCATCACACTCACTACTTCCCATCACACACTCACTAGTTCCCATCACACTCACTAGTTCCTAGCACACTCACTAGTTCCCAGCACACTCGCTAGTTCCCATCACACACTCACTAGTTCCCATCACACACTCACTAGTTCCCGTCCACTTACTACTTCCCATCACACACTCACTAGTTCCCAGCACACTCACTAGTTCCCGTCCACTCACTAGTTCCCAGCACACTCACTAGTTCCCAGCACACACTCACTAGTTCCCAGCACACACTCACTAGTTCCGATCACACACTCACTAGTTCCCAGCACACACTCACTAGTTCCGATCACACACTCACTGGTTCCCATCACACACTCACTACTTCCCAGCACACACTCACTAGTTCCCAGCACACTCACTAGTTCCCATCACACACTCACTAGTTCCCATCACACACTCACTGGTTCCCATCACACACTCACTAGTTCCCGTCCACTCACTAGTTCCCAGCACACACTCACTAGTTCCCGTCCACTCACTAGTTCCCAGCACACTCACTAGTTCCCAGCACACACTCACTAGTTCCCATCACACACTCACTAGTTCCCAGCACACACTCACTAGTTCCCAGCACACTCACTACTTCCCAGCACACACTCACTAGTTCCGATCACACACTCACTGGTTCCCATCACACACTCACTACTTCCCAGCACACACTCACTAGTTCCCGTCCACTTACTACTTCCCATCACATACTCACTAGTTCCCAGCACACACTCACTAGTTCCCAGCATACTCACTACTTCCCAGCACACACTCACTAGTTCCCAGCACACACTCACTAGTTCCCAGCACACACTCACTAGTTCCCATCACACACACTCACTAGTTCCCATCACACACACTCACTAGTTCCCAGCATACTCACTAGTTCCCATCACACACTCACTAGTTCCCAGCACACACTCACTAGTTCCCATCACACACACTCACTAGTTCCCATCACACTCACTAGTTCCCAGCATACTCACTAGTTCCCGTCCACTCACTAGTTCCCAGCACACTCACTATTCCCAGCACACACTCACTAGTTCCCAGCACACACTCACTAGTTCCCAGCACACTCACTAGTTCCCAGCACACATTCACTAGTTCCCAGCACACACTCACTAGTTCCCAGCACACTCACTAGTTCCCAGCACACACTCACTGGTTCCCATCACACACTCACTAGTTCCCATCACACACTCACTAGTTCCCATCACACACTCACTAGTTCCCATCACACACTCACTAGTTCCCATCACACTCACTACTTCCCAGCACACTCACTAGTTCCCGTCCACTCACTAGTTCCCATCACACACTCACTAGTTCCCAGCACACTCACTAGTTCCCATCACACACTCACTAGTTCCCAGCACACTCACTAGTTCCCAGCACACACTCACTGGTTCCCATCACACACTCACTAGTTCCCAGCACACTCACTAGTTCCCGTCCACTCACTAGTTCCCAGCACACACTCACTAGTTCCCATCACACTCACTACTTCCCAGCACACTCACTAGTTCCCGTCCACTCACTAGTTCCCAGCACACTCACTACTTCCCAGCACACACTCACTAGTTCCCAGCACACTCACTAGTTCCCAGCACACACTCACTGGTTCCCATCACACACTCACTAGTTCCCAGGACACACTCACTAGTTCCCAGCACACACTCACTAGTTCCCATCACACACTCACTGGTTCCCATCACACACTCACTACTTCCCAGCACACTCACTAGTTCCCAGCACACTCACTAATTCCCATCACAGACTCACTAGTTCCTGTCCACTCACTAGTTCCCAGCACACACTCACTAGTTCCCAGCACACTCACTAGTTCCCAGCACACATTCACTAGTTCCCAGCACACTCACTACTTCCCATCATACACTCACTAGTTCGCTATCCTGCACACTAGTACCCAGCACACAGCACCAGTGCCCTGCCATGCCAGCTCCAAGCCTGCCCTCATCTCTGCAGGACCTGCCATCATTCATCTCTTCACTGGAAGCCACACCCCCGCAGGAGCCTGTTGTATCTGGTGCTAATCCATGCTCCTTTAATAAAGTAGGACACTCCAGGAGCAGGAATCTACCCAGTAAACTTGAACATGGGGATCAACATGGCCATCACTGTTAAGTGGGCTGAAATGATGAAAACCTGTAATGCCAATTTTTAAAAGATTTATATGTTTTTGTTGGAAAGTCAGATATGCAAAAAGGAGGAAAGACAGAGAGAAAGATTTTCCATCCTCTGGTTCATTCCCCAAGTGCACACAACAGCCAGAAATGAGTGATCCAAAGCCAGGAGCCTCCTCTGAGTCTCCCATGCAGGTGCAGGGTCCCGAGGCTCTGAGCTGTCCTCTGCTGCTTTCCCAGGCCACAAGCAGGGAGCTTGATGGGAAGTGGAGCCGCCTGGATATGAATCAGTGCCCATCTGGTATCCCGGTGCATGCAAGGAAAAGATTCAGCTACTAGGCTACCACACCAGTCCCTTGCAGTGCCAATTGTGAAAACTGCATTTCCAGGGCATAAACCTACTGCCCTTCAGACACTGCAGAGAGCTGACAACTGCCCCGTCCTTAGAAGAACAGCCACACACTTGAAGGCCCACACCAGTCAACCCACAGTACGCTGATTTGCCCTGAGTTGTGAAAGTGTGTCAAGTAGTACCTTTTGATATAAAATAGAAGTTGAAAGCACTTGGGACAAGCGTCCTTTTCTTTGGGACACAGGACCAGCTCATACACAGACAGAGGAGGAGTCACGTTTGCACACCGTTCCCTCTAGACCTTCTGAGCGTCTGAACGGAGAGCCTGTCTTTGAGCTGTGCCTCGGTCTGCGCGCCCTTTACAGTGAAGTTCACAAAGTCACTCTGCTGTATCCTCCAATGGTCTCAGCACGGTGAGCACCAGCCGCTGGGCCCCTGTTCTCTCATTGTGTCACACAAACTGCCATCCTTCAAGAATTTATCCAGCTAACTCCTCCCCCAGGCGGCTCTCTGCACCGGGTAGGGCCACAGGCCTGGATTCTTCATCCTGCCACACACTTGCTCTGCGGCTGTAGGTGTGCCAGTAAAGGCTGCCCGGCCTCTACTTGAGCCAGGAAATGGAGGCACGGCTAGCTGAAGGACAGAAAACGACACTCCCTGGCAGAGCAAAGCCCAGGACCAGCGAGCACTTTGTCCATTTGCTGTGAGCTAAACCACTCTGTGTGTGCAAGCTGCAGTCAGCCAGGGAACTTTGCAAAATCACTCTTGATGCCCAACTGCCACCCAGACCTTTTCCTGGTCTTTCCCGAATGGACAAGGACCTGTGGGGCCTGAGGAACAGAGAAAGAAAGTTGGTCAACTGGAATTCAGATTGATTCTATGCTAACAATTACATGGTTTTGCTAAACTTATTTAAATGAATTGAAAAAAAAAACACACACACACACCTTCAAGACTTGTTAGAGAACTGTCCAAACTCAAAAGCCATTCACTAGTCATTTGCTGATTTTGAAAAGATTTATTAAGTTGGTTCTTCCAAGACAGTGAGAGAAAGAGCCGTGTCCCATTGACTGGATTGGAGATGGACCCAACAGGAAACTCACTGGCACCCTTATGGGATGCTGGTGTCACATGCAATGGCTTAATCTGCTCCACCACAACTCTGAACCCCAGATGTTGACTTCTGGTGCAAGCATGTTCCTCCCCTGAAGACACAGATGTGCTATACCAAGATATACGGCAGGTGCTGGAAACCCAAGCACCTGGACAGAAAAATCATTGAGCCGTCAGAGACCAGTGAAAAGCAAAGGACTCAGGAAAACGATCAGGAATGTTCTCTCAAGAACTGGGAGGATCCTAAACGCATCCTGGATCACGGGAGGCACAGTGCTGTGACGTGTGCGCTGTGAAGGGATAAACGTTGAAACCACGACACGCTCACCTGGCCTTCTCGGATTCTGTAACGACCATCGCCACCACAGAGAGGATGACATTTGGAGCCTGACCTTGCAGTTCAATATGGCTTAGCTTGAGCGAATATGATACAATTTTTACCAAGCATTTTACCAGCAATCATGCAAAAGCATTGATTAAATACCAATATAAGCCAAGTGCTCCATTTGCTTAGATTTCATACATGATACAAGTCCTTAGTGGCTTTGTGTTATAAAATGATTGTGTTACATGATTGGCTATAAGCTTGGAAGTATATTTTGAATAGAAGCACTTGATGGCTCCCCAGGGCACTGGAGGCTAGGGGCGGGTCTGCCCCGCCCCCACAGGAGGAGGGGCCACAGGAGCCGGTTACGTCACCTACCTGGCGGGATTCCAGTTGACCAATGGCACACCTGAATGGACATTCCTTGCATAGTTGGGACACGAACAGCCCCTTTGCCCTCCCACGTGTGTAGATGGGTATAAAACTCCCAGACACGTATCTCAGACGCCCTTTTCGCTTCCCTCTTCCTTCCCTTCTGCGCGAAGGTGGCCCAGGAATGGATTTTCCAATAAAGCTTCCATCTCAACTCTGAACAACTTGCCGATATTATTTCACCAAGCGGGCGGTCGGTCGGTGGACATTATCTAACATTTGGTGCCCGAAACCCGGGAAGGGATGCGTGGACTCCCTAAACTGGTTGAGCTTCCCCCTTCCTCTCTCCACCTCTAAGCCGCCAGCCCCAAGGCCTTTGCCGGCTGCGGAACGACAGACGTGAGGTAAGCCCCTCCGCCCTGCTCCTCCTGTCCCAAAAAGTACTCCCCCAACCTCCTGCAGACCCCCCAAACCGTGTACACGTGGTCTGCCTGTCCTGAGCCCTCAGCGAGACGGGGGACGCCCTGGTCGTTGACCGGCTCCCACCTATCCAGGGCCCTCAGTGGGGTGGGAGACGTCCCCCCTACTGACTGGCCCTCCTTAACGGGGAACCAGGTTCCCCTCTAGTCTAAATTTCAAAGCGGGGACGCCTTCTTTGTGTTTAGATTAGCCGTGAGATACTTTATTGGGACAGGATGGGCAACAAAATGTCCCGAGCCCATGGCCCCCATACCCCCTTAAGCTGTTTATTGGCCAATTTCAAAACCATGGGTCTGGGCCTGGACTTACGCAGAAAATGCCTTGTCCATTTTTCAACCGTGGCCTGGCCACAGTACGTGTTGGAAAAGGCTCCAAATGGCCAGCGGAAGGCACGTTTGATTTTCAGATCCTCACGGAATTGGGTAATTTCTGTCATCGCGAGGGTAAATGGTCTTAAGTTCGTAATGTGGAAGCTTTTTGGAAACTCCGTTCCTGCTTAACAAATGTTATTATTCCAAACAGCTGTGTCGCACTGGGAAACCTCATATATTGCAAGGTGTCTGGGATCTCCATTCTGCTGGCCAGCCCCTGCCCCATGTCTAAACATGGCTCAATGTAATTGTCTTGCTTCCAGCACCAATTCTTTCAATTCATTTTCTTCTATTTCAGTCAACTGTGATTTATTTTCTAGCAGGTGCACCAACTAACACTGCTTTCTTGATCAGAAGCTAAACAGGAAATTTCAAATTCCCAGGATCTTGAAAAAACCAAACTGGCGGTCTTCATTCCAACTTTGGTAGGAATGTCTATTGCTACCTCCCTGTTGGCGGTAGTCCTCAGTGCAGGAGCCCTAGGTCACTCCATCATCGAGGTCAACAAGCTCCAAGCGGACCTCAATCAGGCTATAGAAGACTCAGCCTGGTCCCTGGCATCCTTACAGTGACAAACCACCTTGCTGGCTGAAGTGGCACTCCAGAATCGACGAGCCCTGGACCTGCTGACTGCAAGCAAAGGGGGAACCTGTGTCTTGCTACAGGAACATTGTTATTATATTAACGAATCTGGTATAGTAGAAACTGGGATAAAAAATCTCCAGTCAATAAGGGATCGACTCAATAGTTGGCCAAATCTGGGCAAGGATTCGGGTTTTAACATCTGGGAATCCCCCCTACTAACTTGGCTCAGGCCTATACTAACCCCATTAATACTTATAGGCCTTTTATTAACCATTGCTCCTTGTTTTCTAAGGTTTGCCAAAGAAAAAATCCAAGAAGCCTCACAGGTCACTCTCAACCAACTGCTGCTCCACCCCTACGTCCCAGTGCCCACGGAGCCCTCTCCGGACCACAATTAGGGACTACGCCCCCCCCTTCAGCAGGAAGTAGCCAGAACGACTTCGTCGCCCCCTTTCCTATTACCAAGAGTCCGGAATGATGGCTCCCCAGGGCACTGGAGGCTAGGGGCGGGTCTGCCCCGCCCCCACAGGAGGAGGGGCCACAGGAGCCGGTTACGTCACCTACCTGGCGGGATTCCAGTTGACCAATGGCACACCTGAATGGACATTCCTTGCATAGTTGGGACACGAACAGCCCCTTTGCCCTCCCACGTGTGTAGATGGGTATAAAACTCCCAGACACGTATCTCAGACGCCCTTTTCGCTTCCCTCTTCCTTCCCTTCTGCGCGAAGGTGGCCCAGGAATGGATTTTCCAATAAAGCTTCCATCTCAACTCTGAACAACTTGCCGATATTATTTCACCAAGCGGGCGGTCGGTCGGTGGACATTATCTAACAGCACTAACTACAGGGCCCAGCGTGGTAGCCTAGTGGCTAAAGTCCTCGTTTTGTATATGCCAGGATTCTATACCATACCAGTTCGCATCCAGCAGCCCTGTTTTCTTTCTCGTGGCCTGGGAAAGCAGTGGAGGATGGCCCAAAGCCTTGGGATCCTGCACCCACATAGGAGACCCAGAAGAGGTTCCTGGCTCCTGGCTTCGGATCAGCTCAGCTCCAGCCATTGCAGCCACTTGGGGACTGAATCAACGGAAAAAAAGATCATCTTCCTCTTTGTCTCTCCTCCTCTCTGTATATCTAACTTTCCAATAAAAATAAATAAACCTTAAAAAAAGAAACACTGACTGCAAGATTGTCTCAAACTTTTATTAATAGAATTTGTTAATATGTACTGGAGAGAACCTCAAAAAACTCCTGGGAGATACAGATTTCCCTTTTTAAAAAATGTATTCTTCCTTCCTTCCTTGCCTTGCCTTTCTTTTTCTTTCCTTTCCTTTTCTTCCCCTGGGAGATGGCCTAGGGCCTGACGCTTGCTCTGCAGGGTGGGTCCCAGCAGGGTCCAAGGCTGGAGCCGAGAGGCCAGTATGATTGCCTAGCCTGGAGAGCAGACAAGGGGGCCTGGGGCTACAGCCACACCACTGGCTGGGATCTCTGAAGAGCCCAATGCTGGAGCCACGTGGACCAGCTGGAGTTCCCCAAAGGCGCCTGAGGCCAGATGGGAGCCAAGAAGGCTGCCTGGCTTCAGGGAGAGAGCCCGGCTGCGGTGCAGCCTGTGGAGCTAGGCAGGTACAAGAGATAAGAGAGACTCCAGGAATCAAAGACCTCAAACAGATCTTCAAATGGCAGAAAGAAAAGCACAGCCTTTGCCCTCTTCCTAATAAGGCTTCAGCAACTTAAGGTAGACGTGTTTTGACAACCTCTTCATTCTCTCGGGAATGCTATTGGATTTTAGCATATCACGTGATATTACTCTTTAAAAAAAAAAAAATCTATGGCTTTAAGCCGTTTGACCTGCATTTCAAGCCAGCTCCTATAGCAAGTTCCCAGATCTATATACACTCTGTCTGAAATAGTTATGGACAAGCAATAGGCGCTAGAATAAATATTCACCAGCCAGGGAGAGGCCGGCCAGGGACCTGGGCAGGTTGTTCCCTCTGCAAGCCAACACCGCGATCTGGGAGGGGGCGGACTAGTGGCCTCAGGGTCACAGGGAGAGGGCGTCCATGGCACACGGAAGTGCTGGTCTGAGCGTGGGCAGACACTGAGGACCTAGGCAGGCCGCACCCATAGCATACCACAGAGGTTGGCCAGTAGCTTGTGATCAGGCCCAGGGTGTGGAGGGAGGAGTGGGCACTGACGGTTTAGGTACCCAGCAGGTGCTGGGTCGGTGGCCTGAGGCCTAGGTACCGGGGGTGACCCCTGCTGGTGGCCTTTGGTACTGCTGAGAACCCGGCTTTCACATCTCTGATTCAGAAGCAGCAGGTTCTTAGGTCCCAGGAACCAGAGACTGGGCTGCATGTCCTGGCATCGAGACGTGTGCTGTGTCGCCTGAAGTGCCAACTGCAGTGCAGGAGAGAGGATCGTTCCAAGTGCACACAAAGGAAGGGTCTGCCTGCTCCTGTGAACCAGCTGAGGTTCTCAAATGCCGCTTCAAAAGACAGAAAAAGGTGACGACAATACGGAGGACGTGGCTGTTGGAACCAGCTACATTTTCTGTGGCTCAAGAGGTGGATCCGTTGGATGAGGTAGGGAGAGATTTCAAACTCTGGGCATGTCAGGCCTACACCCCTAATCAGCAGGTTGTAGCTATAGAAGAGCCAAAACCACATCCTTCAGCAAGCTTAGGCTCAGGAAAGGGAATCCACACCTCGCCAGCTTGTGTAATGCAGTCTGATCCTGTCTCCAGATTGTACCCCGCCCCCAACCTAGGACTGGAGTGTGGAGTGTTACCCTCCCCTCCCAAGGCTCACAACAACCAAACAACAGGGAGGGGTGCCCTCTCTCACCATGGACATGAAAGGTAAGTAGAAGCATCCCTCCCCCGCCTTTCCCCTCTCTGCCCACTATCCATCTCTAAGTGTGTTTCTATGATTCCCTGACCTTTTAAATAGATTTTACAAAAATGTATTTATTCTATGTACGTACTTAAAAGAAAAAGAGGGAGAGAAACCTTCCATTCCTGATTCACTGCCCAAGAGGCTACTGCAACAGCCAGGGTTTGGTCCAGTCAGATCCAAGAGCTCAGAGCTCCATCCTGGTCTGTCACGTGTGCAGCAGGGGTCCAGGCACATGGGCCACCTCCTGCTGCCTTCCCAGGTGCATTAGCAGGGAGCTGGGTCAGAATTGAAAAAGCCAGGACTCCAACGAGAGCTGCAATATGGGAGGCAGACGTCACATTTAACGGTTTAACTGTGTGTCACAGTGCCAGCCCCAAAGCACGCCATCTCCTGATTCTATCTTCTGTGAAGTTTTTGAAGTGCCCTCCTAGACCTGCCAGGTGCTCTTAGTGAGTAAGTTAGATGTTTATAAAGATTTACTCCTAAAAAAAAAAAAGTGGGGTGGTACTGACACATGATATTTGCAAGTGTCTGCAATGAAACCAAGGTCTTCTGCTCGCTGCTAAGCCTTCCGCCAGCTCCCCATCCCATTCCTCTATGTGTCTCGTTGTAGACTTCCTGAGCTACTTTCCAAAATCCGTAGCCGAAGAGGGAAGTGGACACGTCCTTAATTGAAAGTGATTGAAAGTGAAAACTATGAAGTGAAACTACTGATACTTTTGGTTTTAGATGTCTTTCTCCCTTGGGGTCAGGGAGAGCTATGGCCTCTGTCACCCCGAGGGGGTTTGGCGTCCCTTTAGTTGTCCCAGAGGGGAACTGCAGAGTCAGTAGAGGCCCACAGTGCATTCACACATAAGGAGTCCATTTTCTCAGACCTAAAGCAAGCCCAACAGGTGTGGTGGCCCTGACTTGACTTGGTAACTCACGACTCAAGGAAGCCCCCACACCATGGCCCCCAGCAGTGTGTGCACACGTGGGCCTTCTCCTAAGCTCAGGTTCCAATCATACTGACGTCACTACCAGACCCCATGACTCTCTGGGGGTCTTGGTGTGTTCAAAACTGTGCTCAGACTCAACAAGCCTTCTTTGTGGCCATGACCAAGGATTTAACACAGACACCACTTGTGTAGTCTCCTCGTTTCTCTAGGGTACATTTAGGGGTTTTCACCCATTTTCCTTCCCCCCAGAATCCATTTGTATATAAGTATAAACTTCAGCTTTCTCCTCCCATTCCTAATTTTCTTACCCTTGTCACTTCTTTCTCTGATTTTCATGATTCGATTGTAGTTCAACAAATGTAAGCGAAGTGTGTTTGCACGTGCTTATGGTCACTCATAACAATCAATTCACAAATGATCTTATGAGAAAATATTTCTATGACACTAGTAGTCTGTCAACATAAATGGTTGCTATCAGGAGCCACTCGCAAACTATTTTATGAGAAAATGTTGTCATTTACCCAGTCACCTTTCAGCACACACACACACACACACACACACACAGTGAAGTCAAGAGACCTCAGCCCTTTGAACCAATGACGCTGGATCGATGGGGTAGCCACATGACGAGGACAACCTTTCCTCACTCACTAAAATTAATGCCAGGTGAATTATAGCCTAAGTATGAAATATAAAGCAATAAAGCTACCAGAAAATCTGGGGAACATGGGGTCACTGCTAGGTTAGGTCAGTTCTTTGCAGCAGAACTCCTCACTGATTCCACAGTCAGATCAGACCCATGTGGGGGGAAATGCACTTGCACTGTACACATGAGCTTTTTCTGATTTCTTAAACAATACAGTCCATCATCTGCTTACATCAGTAACCTAGGTCTGATTGAAAGGATAAGGAGGATGTACAGGTTATATACAGACTATGTTATTGTATGGAAGGGATTTGAGGATCCACACCTATGCGAGTCCTGAAATCAACTACCCTACAGATGTCCAGGGACAACTGTGTCCATGGGGTGTCCACAACAGCAACACCTAGCCTAGATGCCACAAATCTAGTGTGGCACATAAGAAGCCAGGCATGGGATAACATGTGCCATATGATTCTCTCCACATAAAGTTCAAAGGTAAGCACTGGAAGACACTGCACAGTCTTTGGAAGGAACAGGGCAGGAAGTGATCCGTGGAGAACCCAAAGCAGGCTTCTGAGGGGCCATGGGTGTTCTGTTTCTTCAGTAGGTGGTGGTGGTTGAGTGTGTTCACTTTGAGACAATTCACTGAGCACTTTCGATCTCTGACCTCTTCTAGGGGATGAGCTGAGTCACTGTCAAGGTCAGGAAGATTCATCCTGGTCTGGACTGTTAGCAACCTGATGTGCTTTGACATGCCTGACTGAGGGACAGGACTGGTCCTAAAGGTGGTGATAGGAGCGTGTGACAAGAATCGGATCGTCACAGCTGTGGTAAAACAAGGGCTATGGGAACCAGAAGGCACCTGTGTGCTGGCGTGAGATAGTCTAGGACATCCTACCAGAGCAGTATCCTAATGCAGCAATTGATATTTTAATAATAACTTCACAAAGTAAATTAAACATATTCCAGAGCCCAGCACAATGGCTCAACTTGTTAACCCTCCCCTTTCAAGTGCCAATACCCATGTAGGCAGCAGTTCATGCCTTGGCTGTTCCACTTCTCATCCAGCTCCCTATTTGTGGAACGGGAAAGCAACGGAGGATGGTCCAAAGCCTTGGGACCTTGCATCCTACTGGAAGACCCAGAAAAAGTTCCAGGTGCCTGGCTTCAGCTCAGCTCTGGCCATTGTAGCCATCTGGATGGAGAGTGGGAGCAGGCATCTGTCCTCACAGTGAAGATACTGCCTGTGACGTGTGTAACCAGTAGGAGAGTGCCAGAACCCAAGTCCTGCATTGGCTTCCAATTCCAGCTTCCCACTAGAACACATACATCTTGGAGGCAGCAGGTGTTCGCTCACGCATTGGGGTCCCTGCTACCTGCACGGCACTGAAGCGTTGCAGCTGCTGGCTTTGACCTGCCCAGTCCCAGCACTTTGGGGCATTGAAAGACTGAAGCAACAGACAATCCCTGGCTCCCTCACTGTGTCTCCTACGTATAGATAGATAACAGTCTCAGTCTCTCCCTCTCCCTCTCCCTCTTCAATACAGGTAGATACATAGAGAGATGTATCTATCCGGGTCTACATAGATCCATGCCTATAAATTCTTCTCCATATTGAGGGAGATCTATATGGAGATTTATCAGAGAGGTCTCTACCTATGATCTCTCTGCCTTTCAAATAAAGAAAATCTTTTAAAGGGAAAACGCAGGTAAATACTGAATTTTAAAGAAAAGACTGACACAATGCATATTTGTAATAACATTATTTAATAGAGTCAAAATTTTAAACGTTTTTGGTTTCCATTTGCATGGAATAGCTTCTTTTCCATGTATAGGTGTTGTTTTTTCATCCAGTAAGTCTGTAACTTTTAATTGGATAGTTTTATAACTTTTAATTGGATATTTTCATCTATATTAAAGGTTATTACGTGTAAGTTGTAACTTGGTCTTGCAATTTTTCCCATAAAGTTTGTTATTGTTGGATCTGTCATGGCACAGGAGGCTAAGCTGCCACCTGCAAAACCAGCATCACATATTGGCACTAGTTCAAGTCCTACCCGCTTCATTTCCAGTCAAGCTCCCTGCTGAGATTCCTGGCAAAAGGGCAGAAGATGACCCTAGACCTTGACCTTGGACCCCTACCTTCCATGTGCGTGATGGGAGTTTGAAGCTTCTGGCTCCAGCCTCACCCAGCCCCAAATGTTGTGGTCATTTGGGGAGTGAGTCAGTGGTTGGAAGGCTCTGTCTCTCTCATCTTTCTCTCTTCGTCTCTTAATTTCTCTCCTCTTATAATTCTTCCTTTAAAATAAGTAATTTTTTTTTAGTTTAGATTGGTTGATTTGAGAGGTAGAGGCACAGAGAGTGATAATCCACCCACAGGGTCACAATGTCTAAGGCTGGGCCAGGCCAAACGCACGAGCTTCAGCTGGGTCTCCCATGGGTACCAAGTACATGAGCCCTCGTTCACAGCTTTTCCTCCCACATGAACAGAGAGCAAGACTGTTAGTGGAGTGGCGGGTACATGAGCCAGTGCCCATTTGGGATGCCAGCATCACAGATGCTGGCTCAACATACTATACCACAATGCCTCCTGAAGTATCTTTTTTTTTTTTAAGATTTATTTATTCACTTGAAAGGCAGAGTTAAAGAGAGAGAAATAGAGTGAAATGGGAAGACACAGAGATCTTTTGTCTGCTGGTTCATTCCCCATATGGCTGCAGTGACCGGCCAGAGCTGGGCCAGTCCAAAGCTACAAGCTTCTTCCAGGTCTTCCATATGGGTGCAGAGATCCAAAGCACTTGAACCATCCTCCATTGCTACCCCAGGTGCGTTAGCAAGGAACTGAATTGGAAGTGGGTGGCTGGAGTCCATACTGGCACCCATATGGGATGTTGGTACTGCAGTGGAAGCCTTACCCACTACACCGCAGCACCAACCCCTTTACGTATCATTCTTAAGGCCAGCTGAGGGGTCGCAAATTCTTCCAGCTTTTCTCATCTTGGAAGATTTTCATTTCACCTTCATTTACGAATGAGAGCTTTGTTGGATAAAGTATTCTGGGTTGGAATTTTTAAAAAGAAAAACAAAAATAAACTGGGACTACATCTGCTCATTCTTTCCTAGCCTCGGGGTGCATGCTGGGAAACCTGATGTCAGTTATTGAGAGTTCCTGGGAAAGTTACCGCACGTCTCTCTCTTGCACAAATTTTGGATATTCTCTTTGGTTTACTTTTTAAATTTTGACTATGTGTTATGGTAAGAATCTTTCTGATAATGCCTACTGGGGATTCTATGAATTTCCTGTATCTGGGTACCCACATCTTTTTCCAGAGAAAGTTTGCTAAGTCATTCTTTTTTCCATTCCTTCACGTATATTTAATATTGGTATATTTGGTTGTTTATTTGATGGTAGATCCTGAACACTGTTTTCATCATTTCTTATTTGTTTGTTTATTTGTTCATCTGCTTATTTATTTATTGGTCTGACAGATATTTTTGAAAGACCTGTCTTGGAGGTAAGATATTCTTTCTTCTAGCCAGGAGCAAGCCCTCCTTGCCTACCACGCCTCCCAGCGGACACAGGAGGAAGAGAGAGAGAAAAAAAATAACTGAAACATTTATCTCACCCACCTTCCCCCACACTCCACCCTCCCCACCCTAATCAGAGACCCACACGGGGATGGATGCCTCTCAACTATGTAAATAATATTAAAAACAAAATTTAAAATTTGTATTCATTTTGCTGTTGTTTTATGACACCATTTAATAGACATTGGGGTCTCCCTTCCCCCTTCGCAAGCTCCCTCCCCTCCCCAGCCTCCAGTCTTACCCTGGTGTGTTTTGTGACTTTTCACAAGTCCATCATGCTGCCACTGAGGTGTCTCCCAATAATGTCGGAGATTATCAGCCGCGTCTCTGTGAGTGCATCCTTGTACTGCACGTAGGGGGACACACTTCTCTCTGTTTCCACTTACGAATGTTAATTTCTGCTACACTTCCATTATGCATCCCTTGGAGTACAGTCCACCACGGGGAGAAAAAAAAGGAACACAAAAGAAAAAAAATTAGTGAGCCTTCATCCACATGAGGTTGACGAACATATAACAAAGGTGTCAGTGTGGCACTAGGGTGGTGAACACATAGGATAAATGCCAGCGTGTGTCCCGTGTGGCACTGATGAGAGAACCATACGGACCACATCATCGTTACTTATACGCAACAACTATTTACACCTCACTTCCATTGTATGAGACATTACGGAACCTCAAAAAAGTTACAAATGGAACTAAAAGAGAATGCGCATCTGTGTAATTCTTTGACGTCCCTTTGTGTTGAAACTTGCTAATTGTGGATATTTGCCCTCTGAACCAAACCAAAAAATGCCCAAGGGACCCCAAGACTCAGATGTTCTCGAAAGACTGGGAACTATGCTGAAAGCGAACTTCCTGTTGAGATTGCGGCCGCCTTGCTGGCAAAGCGTACCTGGAGAGGTGTGAGGCGTCTTCATTATCGTTTACTTCTTTAGCGATTGTAACCTGAACATATCTGAGTACAAATCAAGTTCTGTTAGATTCCTTTTCTAGTTAATTTGCTTGTTTATCGGTATTGGTTCCTGCAACTCCTGTTTACTTATCCTGTTGCCCGAGACCTGGTGATTGTTTTCCCAATCTGTTGTGATCTATCATTGCAGTAGGTTATATGCTATTATTTAGTTAACTTGTAACTTTTACCAGTCTGATTGCTTTGCAAAACATTGGTGTAAGTTGCCCAGAATAATTCAATAAAGTGTGCATTGGGACACCTGCCTCCCAAATTCTCAGCGCGGGCGTCACACCTGGTCTCCACTAGGGGGACCCTGAGGCCTTTGTATGACGTAATCTAGAGATTATTTCACATATCTGTGAGGATGTGTGTAGGCTAGGGACTTCAGCATCTGTGGGCTTCTAAAGCAAATTTGCCTTGGATGTTGAGGGGCACCTGTGCTCTGAGAGGAGGACATGAGTCTCCTTCCATGCTTCTTCCCCAACCCCATGTCCTTCCTCCAGGGAAACCACTCTATAGGAGTACAATGGGTTAAACTATTGCCATGAAGGCTGGCATCCCATGCTCAATCTCAGCTGCTTCCAATGCAGCTCCTGGATGGCACACCTGCATGGGCAATAAATGCTGTTTCAACATGGGCTCCCCTGCTAGACCACTGCTCCCAATGGTGAACGTGAGAACTGGAACTGGGGGCAGACCAGTCTGGGCAGGGCTATATCTGTTGGCCTGCATGTGGGCTGGGTTGGAGGGAGAGCCAGGCTGGCCTAAACGACTGTATCCATTGGTGCATGCATGGGCCAGAGTAGATGTGAGCTGGTTGGGCTTTGCCACAGCATCAGTTGGCAAGTGCTGGCACTGGGGGGAAATCCTGTCGAGCTAGAATGAAGAACTGTGTGGAGAGTGCTGATCCGGGGCTGGGGGTGGGTCCAGTAGGGAAACTGTGGGCACCTCTATGGTAGACTGGTGAGCATGAGAACCAGAGCTGGGGGCAGACCTGGTTAGACCGGTGGTGGCACTCACCAACATGAGTGTTGGCTAGATAGTGGGTTTGATTGGGTTGAATTAGGCTCCGGTGGCCACTGATGTGTACGAGAGCTGAATGGAATGTGGAACAGACTGGACCAGACTGCACATACTGGCAAGCTGTGGACGGCATGCCCAGATGCACATGGAGGATGTGGCAGCCCATTGGGGCCTGCAGAGGAATCTGGTACCATAGCAGAGGAAGGAGGGCAGAACAAATTGGACAACTACCCTAGCCAAGTGTTGACAGCAAATATCTGGGTGAACAAAGACTCTAAGGTGGACTAAGACAGCCAACTAACCTTGGAAGGATTTTCTCTTCCTTGGATCTGCAAGAGAGGCAGCATTTCAGAACTATCAAAGCCACTTAAGCAGAACCTTCAGAGCACACTTCACATTGGTGACCCATGGATGACACTGGGTGGCCATTCAACATCCCCGGGCATTGAGGCAGTTGAAAGGCTGGATTCAGCTTCTTCTATTATTTCTGCCCCCACTCCTTTTCCCAGATACAGGAGGAAGAAAAAGAAAATTTGGAAACTATGGTCTCACCCATTTTCCCCTAATTCTCAACCCTTCCCACCTTGACCAACTAATGCAAATATCATCAAAAATTAAAATAAGTAAATAAAACACAAACACTAAAGAAAGTGTGGCTCAAGTGATTGGGCCCTTGCACCAGTGGCAGGAACCCACATGGAGGGCTTGGCTTAGGGCTGGGTGAGCCCCAGCTGTTTCAGTTTTTAGGGAGTAAACAAGTAGATGGGCGATCTTCCTATCTCTCCCTTTATCCTGATCTCTGCCCCTCAAATAAATACGTAACTTTAAAAAAAAAAAGATATTCTTTCTCCTATCTCATCAAGTCTGTTGCTAAGACTTTCCATTACGTTTCTTATTTGGCTCATTGAGTACTTCATGCCTAATGTTTCTGTTGGGTTCTTTTTCAACATCTCTCTTTGCTGAGTTTCTCACTCATGATATGTATTGATTTTCTTGTATTAATTGTTCTCTGTCATTCTAAGTGACTTTGCAGTTATTCTTTTGAGTTCCTTTTCAAACATTCATCAATCTCTTTTTCTTCACATTCCACTCTTAGTGCTATGCTCCTTTTGAGGCGTCATTTTGTCTTCCTTGTTAGTATGCCTTATATTTCTTTGTTGACTTTTGTGCATCTAGGGGAAGCTTAATTCTGTAACATCAGGAGGATAGTTTTTGTGGATTGAAGACTGTATTCCTGGAACTGTGCCCCCTGGAGGTTGATTCGACAGAGTGCTTTATCTTTATTTCCCAGTAGTTGTTGCTGTTGTTGTTGTTTAGTGTAGGGTTCCTATGCCTTTGCTGTCTGTAGTTGCTGATAATCCTGGCAGGGATCTGGGCTCCTCCAGCAGCTCAGTGTGGTGCTTGAGACTGCCGATACTCAGTCCTGCAGAGTGGGAGGAATCAGAATGATAAACTTCCTAGGTAGGTGTTGCTGCTGTTGTGGGTGTCCTTTGTCACAGAAATTCCAAAACAGGATCCAAGTCAGGCCCTGGAGTTGCAAGGTCAGTGCTGATTCTAGGAGCTTGGTGGACTTAGAAACTCCTCACAGATTCACAGCTTCAATGTTTGCACTGATATGCGGTAGAGGAGGCAGGACCCACAGGTGTTGCCTGAGGTTCGGGCTGGATAGGGAAGAGGGATCTGGCTCTGTAACAGCAGGAATTGGCCTGCCTGGCAGAGCTCCTAAGACTTGCACCTGAGCACCAGAGGTGTATGCTAGCAGAGGCCAGGAAGCCTTGCCACAGTCACAGGCAGAGCAAGAGGCCAGAGTGACACCCAAGTTGGGCATGGTGGAACAACTTCTGGCTCTGTCTATGGGGCTAGGGGTGTTGAAGCCACTCAGTATGCTTGCAGTCCCTTCACGCACTCAGATGGGTACACAGTCAGGGATCTGACTCACCCAGTAATATGTCCTCTGACCCCACTGTGAGAGCCATTCCCGGTATGCGGGGTCCCTGAACCTTCTTAGTGAAGCTGGGCAGGTGCATCGGAACCCAGTCACACACTGCAATTGATCAGGTGGCTAGTGGAGGAGATGCAGTGGGAAAGAGTATGGTGCCCAGTTCTGACAGGGCAACTTCCTCCAAGGGGATGGATGTCTCTCCTAGTTGCCCTGCTCCATCTGCAGCATGGTGGAGAGTGCCATGCTGACCTGAGTCCTAGGGCCACCACTGTTCTGTTGGGCCCAACAGCAACTGTAGAGTTAGAATGCAAGAATGCCTTTCTATGCTGGACTTACAGCCAGGAAGCCCTGAGGAATGATGTTTCTCATCAGGAGCAGGCAAAAAAGGAGCTGCAGCTGGTGGTGTCAGCAGAACATGCCACTTGACTTGGTTTTCAACTCTTGTAAATGTGGCTTAGTATGGGATTAGCTATTCAAATTGGACTCTCCGGGGAAGCCATTACTGGAGCATCTTACCCAGCCTACATCTTGCCACAGAACTCCAACACTGTTTTGGAGTTACCCATGCTGATAAATAGTAGTTTTAACTGTTACAAAACTGTTTGTTACAAGCAATATTGCCAAGAATATTTATTTTTAAAAGATTTATTCATTTTTATTGGAAAGACAGATTAACAGAGGGAAGGAGAGACAGAAAGATCTTCCATCTGCTGGTTTACTCTCCGAATGGCCGCAATGGCCAAAGTTGAGTGCATTCAAGGCTGAGAGCCAGGAGCTTCTTCCAGGTCTCCCACACTGGTACAGTGCCATAAGCAGACAACTGGATGGAAAGTGGAGCATCTGGGACACAAACTGGTGTCCCTGTGCAATCCTGAAAGCAGAAGATTAGCTAGTTGAAACATCATACTGGACCCACCAAGAATATTATTTTTCACATTCTCTTAAGCAAAGACATCAGTTTCTCAAGGGATTCTATCTTTCAATGGACTCGCTGGGTACTTGTCTGGGTGTCTCTTCCACCTTACTCTGTGTTGGCAAAGCACACCTCAGGTGACAGGTCCTGTTTTCTCACTTGCTCACCTGGCATCTTCAGGTGTTTATATTTAGGAAGCAAATCAGCAAATCAGTTCTGGGAAATTGTAATGGTTCTTGATCATTTGTTCTCCCTGTAGATTCTTAGTCCCCCTGCTCTCTGTGAGGGTGTGTGCATATGAGCACGCATGCGTAGCTGCCTCCCAAATTCAATAAATAAACAAACATGGGTTCGACTCACCAATCCAAACCAGAAATCTCAATTTGCATTTGAAAAGAAATTTATACAACAAACTCATGAATTAAATTAATTATTTGTAGCATATTTAAGGTAATGTTGAAATCTATCAAAGGAGAATCAATTATTGCAGGAGGTGAGGGAGGAGAGCTGGTCCCTAAGAAAGAGACCCAACCAAAATATTACTTGCTCTACGGAAAACACAACAGACAAGAACAGGATTTTTAAAAATCGTGATCTTCTTGGCCTGAAAGTATTGACAGGAAGATGCGGGTGCCACATGCAACACCACGGTGCCATGGAGGAGGAAGCTGTGAAGTTTATTCTGAGTATGGAAGCCATCGCAGAAGCCTTGATGTCTCAGCTTGCCGTGTATACAGTCATCCCGATCAGCACTCGAAACCCGCGGAGGATGCAGACAGCACAGCACAGCTGGGCACTGGTTCGAGTGAATACTCCTACATTGGATCACACACAGAAAGCAGGCTGGAGAGGTGTGGATTCCTGCTGGCCAAGCGCACTTACAGAGAGGGTGCTCTGCACAGGCAGCATGCTCTGAAGACGGTGCTGCTGCTGCTAAGCCAGGTCCACACCCCAGCTGCGTTGCTCTCTGGGTAAATCGTCTCAGCTTATTCTAACAAGTTACTTTCATCGGATTTTCTTCCCCCTCGCAATAACATCTCCTCCGTCCTTTAGGAAATAAGTGGAAGTTAAAACCGACTTTTCATAACCCACTCTTTGCCAGTTAGGTGTCTATATATTTTATTTGTTTTGTCATTTCAATCAGATCAACAGATGATAGTGTAATGGAACAGATAGCTTCATAGTGTTTCAGCTTTGAAAACAAGTTACTCCTTGCACAACTTAATAAACCAGAAGCACTTCCAGCTGTCAAGAGGCTACACAAGGTACGTGAGGGTTCTGAAGGCTAACAAGTTGAGTAGCACAGCCGATAGCAAAAGCTTCCGGGATAAAATGAGTTACTGGAACAACTCCGATTGAAGCAGACACCTGAGGATGAAGTCAAAGTTTCAGCCACAGCTTAAAAAAAAAAAAAAGACTGATCATTAGGATTTCAGATTTTTTGTGCTCATGTCTCAAAGGCCTCACTTTAAGAAAACATACACACATATATATGTAACTTTACTTGGAAAATCAGGGTTAGAGAGAGAGGCAGAGACAAAGAAAGAGATCTTCCATCTGCTGGTTCACGCCCTAACATGCCTGCAATGGCCAGAGCTGAACCAGTCCAAAGCTGGGAGCCAGGAGTTTCTTCCGGGTTTCCCACGTGGGCACAGGGGCCCAAGGACTTGGGAGCATTCACCGCTGCTTTCCCAAGACATAAACAGGGAGGTGGATCAGGAAGTGGAGCAACAAGGAAACAGCTGGACATGAACCAGCGCCTATAAGGGATGCTGGTGCCAGCAGGTGGAGGATTAACCTGTTAGGGCATCACATCAGCCCCAAAGGTCTCCCTTTCTACTTTCATATTCTCACCTTACTTAAACATTCACGTAAGATTTTTGCTTGAATTGATTCCAACATCAGTGCTTAAATATAGAGTATTGAATGACTTACAACTCAATGCAAGTTTGCTCCTAAACAATCCTACATGCATTTTTTCATTTCTGTATTGTATTTTTCTGTCTTTCCTGAACAAATAAAGCAAATTCTAAATAAGAGAATACTATACTTCATAAATACCTCCATTAGGGACTAATATTATCAAACACATTTTTAAAAAGGCTTTGCTTTGCCAAATTTTGATAGATTGATTTGTTATGATTATTTTATTGGAAAGTTAGAGCTACAGAAAGAAGGAGAGGCGGAGAGAAAGATCTTCTTCTGGCTGCTGTTTTACTCCCCAGGTGGCTGAAATGGCCGGAACTGAGCCAATCTGAAGCCAGAAGTCGGGAGCTTCTTCCAGGTCTCCCATGTGGGTGCAGGGTCCCGAGGTTTTGTGCTGTCCTCTACTGCTTTCCCAGGCCACAAACAGGGGGCTGGATGGGAAGTGGAGTAGCTGGAACATGAACTGGCCTCTGGATGGGATCTCTGCGCGTGCAAGGTGAGGAAGTTAGCCACCAGGCTATCACACTGAACCCATTTAGGCATAATTTTACTAGCTGATAAAGGAAACATATACAAGGAGACTTCAGAAAGTCTATTTTTTGTATGAAAAACATTGAATTTCATGCACAGTTTTTTCATAATATGCATTTTCCATGATCTTTTTGTAGATTGCTTGTATAAACAATTTCAAATATATTTTGCACCAAAATATTTATCTTGTAGGTCTACGTTTACATGAGCTTTTACAAGTACTCTTTGATGGTATTGGGAATTTGAAAAGCGTCTTCTCGGGGCCAGCATGATGGTATAGCAGCCTAATCTTACTGCAAGCATGGGCGTCCCATGTGGGGACCAGTTTGTGTCTTGGCTGTCATACTTCCAATCCAGCTCCCTGCTTAGAAAAACAGCAGAGAATGGCTCAAATCCCCAGACCCCCATACCTATGTGGGAGACCTGAAAGAAGCTTCTGGCTCCCAGCTTCGGATCCATTCAGCTGCAGCCATTGCAGCCATTTGGGGAGTGATGAACCAGTGGATAGAAGATTCTCTCTGTCTCTCTCTGTAAAATGTGCTTTTCAAACCAAAATAAATAAATCTTCTTTAAAAAATAAAAAAAAGAAGCATCTACTGTCAATATAGTATTTGGCATGGAGTCGAAAAAAGAATATGATATAAAAGTAGTCTGTAGACATGCAGGGCACCTTACCTTATTATAGCGACAATGTAGAATTGTGTGTCATAAGAGTCTGCTAAATCAGTGTTCTCTGCCGTCCCACCCCTAGAAGTGACTCCTGAATGCCTCTAGAATTGTTGATCAGGTCTGAGGATGAGCCCGAAGTGAGCATCTATAGAGACCCATGCTGCTGACTGCTAAGATAAAGTCAGAAGCCAAGTGGGCTAGCATGGGCCAAGCAGGACTCCATTAACCAATCAAGCACCCCACGTGGATTGAATGCAGCCTTAGGGCTTCCTTAGGTGTGGGGAGCAGGGTGCTGAAGCCACTCCCAGGAATAGGAAAGGCCTCAGCAGGATGGTGGCTGGCCCAGGGCCAGGAGGCGGGGTTGGTCTCACTAGCAGGTAAACAGGAAGTCATAGGGTTAGGCTGATGCCCTTGCTGAGATTATGTCATTGCTACTGGCCTATCAGGTAGCGCCACGTGGACCCACGGGGAGAAGTGATTGGTGGAGAGCAGTATAAAAGCAGCCAGTAAAAGCTAAGGAGGGGGACCATGAGGAGGAAGACTGGGAGAAGAATGACAGACAGAATGGGGAAGAACGGGGCAACAGAGAGGGGAGTAGGGGCTAAGATCTTTGGGTGGAAAAACTAAGGCGTACAGGGAGGAAAAGTGGGTACAAAAGAGATGGGTACAAAAGCGGTATGGAAGCAGTGCAGGCCTATGAGGAGAGGAACTGGAAGAAGGGTGGCAGAGAGAGGGCTGGAGAAGCGGGGAGGAAAGCTAAGACCAATGGGGAAAGGGGCAGCGGAGAGAAGGGTATAGACGCAGCCACTTTTGGCAATAAGGGGTCCGGTTGCAATTCCGGTTTTTCCAGACCCTCGAGAGTGTGCCTCGTTATTTAGTGTTGCTGCTGGGCAGGACACTTAGGGTTAAGAGGCAGAGATTGTTAGGAAGTGAGTCAAGTGCTGCCTTCAGCTAGGGCAAGAGGGTAACTTCATTGTAGCAGCAGCAAGCCTTAAAAGTGAAAAACGGTTACATGAAGATTTCATTCTGGCCTACAACTTTTTTTTTTACCATGTTGACAAAGAAAAGTGTTTTACATGGATTGAGAATGCTAGGAAATCAACTCTCCATCCACGTAAAAGCAGCACAGACATTTAGGATAAACATCACATGAAAGCCAGAGGGTCAGATGGAAACCTGGAACCATGAAGGCTTCCCTCAGCAGGTGCCAGCGCGGGCTGAGCCCCCGGATGTTCCGAAATGGCCCGTATCAGGTGGAATGAGCACACAGCCGGAAGCCCCACTGGCTGCAAGAACGGGCGCCAATGCTGCCCCTTAACTGAAAGTTCTTGTTGCCTGACTCGATTTAGGGCCATCCTAATAACTTTCATTTCTGTATTGATGCTAATTTGCTTAGCTATTTGGAGTCACTGCATTTGCAATGAAAAGCGGTCTGTGTTGTTGTTAGAAAACTCCCTTGTCAGATGAAAATAATTTTATATTCTATCCAAAATATACCTAAAGGACTTTGGAGGGGGTGGTGGAGGGGTAGGATTAAAGTCATGTTGGTAAGCAGTCAGATCTTGAAATATAATCATTAGGGGAATTGACTTGGAGATAATGTGCTTGTCAGAACTGAGATGAATCAATCACTACGTAAAATCATGAATACATCCTGCTAGGAGGCTTGGTGCTGCTAGGATGTTCACTATAAAACTTCAGAACTCTAAGAGAAGGCACGGTGAGACACCAAGCCTTAGACCTATCGTGACAACCACCCGTTCCAACGTATCAGAACCCATACGCTTCCCTAGTGCCTTACTCTCTCTCTCTGGGATCCCAGCACTGCCCTGTGACCACAGCCAAAATCCAGCTTCTCGGTGTGTTTTGTGGGCCCCCGAAGAAAATGCTTAAAGAAGCAAACTTTTCGGGCCTGGCGCGGTGGCGCAAGTGGTTAAGGTCCTCGCCTTGCACGCCCGGGATCCCATATGGGCGCCGGTTCTAATCCCGGCAGCCCCGCTTCCCTTCCAGCTCCCTGCCTGTGGCCCGGGAAAGCAGTCGAGGACGGCCCAAAGCTTTGGGACCCTGTACCCGCGTGGGAGACCCGGAAGAGGCTCCTGGCTTCGGATCGGCATAGTATCGGCCCGTTGCGCTCACTTGGGGAGTGAATCATCGGACGGAAGATCTTCCTCTCTGTCTCTCCTCTCTGTATATCCGCCTTTCCAATGAAAAAAATAATAAAAAATAAATCTTAAAAAAAAAAAAAGCAAACTTTTCTATTAGAAAGTTCCTATGGAACCACCAGAATTAATGTGAGAAACTTTCATGTGAAATTCATATTTGAGGTTTCTGTTCCAAAACAGATCTGGCAATATTTGGCTTACATGAACACTCAGCAGCAATTAACTAGATCCAGATAGTCCCTGTTCCTTTTATAGGGATATTTCGTTGCAGCTTGCTACAGTCCCCAGCCTGCTACATGATCATACGCCTTACCGGCTCAGGCATGCCATTGGGTTTAGCTCCCTTGAGGGAGCAGTGTGGCCAGTGCTAACCAACCCAGGCGGCCAGCAAGGCAAATGTTTCAGAGGTTCTAAAAATAAACTTGTTCCACTTCGGATCCAGCTCCCTGCTGATGCACCAGGAAAAGCAGCAGACGGTGGCCCAAATGATCGGGCCCTATACCCACGTGGGGGGCCTGGCTCCGTCCTGGCATGGTCCTGGCACGGTCCTGGCTCTGTCCTGGCTCCGTCCTGGCACGGTCCTGGCTCCGTCCTGGCACGGTCCTGGCTCAGTCCTGGCACAGTCCTGGTCTTTGGACCAGGAAACAATCTCTGTGCCTACCTCTCTTGTGGTAATTCTTTCCAATAAAATAAGGAAATCTTTTTCTTAAATTTATGGGAAACAGAATTTAAAGATAAGTTTATTTGGGGGAAAAAACCTGAAATCCACACATACAAGAAGTCTTCAAAAAGTTCGTGGAAATGTACGTATGAAAACAGCTATGTATGTATTTCAAAGCTTTGACACATAAACTTATCTTAAATTTTCTATGAACTCTCAGAAATACCTTCAAATATTGTCAAAACTTTGCAGTAGCCACAAGAAATGCCAGAAGTGAACTAGATAATATTTTTTTAAAAAAAGATTTATTTATTTTTATTATAAAGTCAGATATACAGAGAGAAGGAGAGACAGAGAGGAAGATTTTCCGTCTGCGGATTCATTTCCCATGTGGCCACAAACGGCTGCAGCTGATCCAATCTGAAGCCAGGAACCCAGAACCTCTTCCTGGTCTCCCACACACATGCAGGATTCCAAGGCTTTGGGCTATCTGGACTGCTTTCCCAGGCCACAAGCATGGAGCTGGATAGGAAGGGAGGTCATCGGAATTAGAACCAACAACCATCTAGGATCCCATGGTGTAAGGTGAGGACTTTATCCATTAGGCTGCTGTACCAGGCCCATAGAAGGTATTTTTTATTTGGAGTTATTTTATTTATCTGAAAAGCAAAATGGCAGAAAAGAGCATTTGCTGATTCACTTCCCAAATAGCCAAGACTGAGCCAGGACAAACCCAGGAAGCTTAGAACTCCATATGGGGGCCCAGCGTGATGGCGTAGTGGTTAAAGTCCTCGCCTTGAACGCATGACCTGCGACGACAAAGTACTGGCTCCTGTACTAAATTTTCTAACGTCTCTCTTACAGCTTGCAGGCCTCAGTTTTCTTTTTAAAATCAGTGAAGAGGTCGGTAACTTGGGCCCATGAACAGTTTTTTCATATTAAGGATTGTCACGATTATGACAGGGACCCTATGAGACTCCAAAACTATTTTCCTGCCTCAAATGTCCAGTTACGTTTAAATATCAGAATTGCATCCAGAGTCACCCCGGCTTGGAGTCCTTGTTCAGAGGTCATGGGTTCAGTCAGTACCGCAGCCGGTGAAGCATCTCCTGCGGGAAGGATGTAAAACACTCAGCTCCTCCTCGCATCTCTCACGAAGGGGAACAAAAGAACGCTCACTTGGAACTCGCCCGCCAAGTCTCTTTGACCTCAGCCTGGAGCCACTGCCTTCCTGCCCGTGTACTAAGGCACTGAGCTGTTTTTGCTCAGACCACCCAGACTTAAAGGCTCAATAACAAATTGTGAGAATGGGAACAAGTTAAAACTACCAAAAACATGACTTGGACATTTATTATGAAACAAAGCAAATATACTGAAGATCTTTTTCAGGTTGAGATTACATAAGGGAAAAAAAATCATTTGGAGAATTATCCAAATTAGTTTCAGATATCAGGATTGGAAACGAGCGAGGAACAGAGAAAGATGGAGCAATGCATACTTAAGCTGCTTGTCCAAAATGGGAGGGATTAAGAAGATTTTGCGTCACAGACGCTGAGCATCGTGGAGCTCTAGGTTAGAGACTGCTTTCGAAAAACATAATGGTCAATATTACTAAATACCAAAACAAGACAGTCACATATTCCAATACCTGCTTTAAAAAAAAAATTATCCCAACCTGCTTGCCACACACTGTAAGGGTTAAGTCACATGCATCTATTTCTAGCGTTCCCCACTGTTTGAAGTAGGAATGACGATGGTGCCATTTTAACCGATGAGGAAACTAAAGCTTGACAGGCTATCACACACACACACACACACACACACACACACACACACACACACACACACACGGCAGTGCAGCAAGTCTTTTGGAGACGGGAGTGAAAAGCCAGACCTTCCTGATTCCGTAGCTGGAGCCATAAATAGTTACAATCGTCCCTCCTTCCAAACGCCAGAGGAGAGGCAGCCGAGAAAATATACTTCATACGCAACATCAAGGAAACAGAAGAAAACGCAAGGAGTAGATAGTCTGTCACTTCTTTTTGTGACCACAAGGGCCCTTCGAAAGGGTCATGTCAGAATCCAAACAAAAGTAAATTTAGTTGAGAGCAAAACATTTTGAAATCCACAAGCAATAATTTTATAATGCTTTGTTTTCTGGGAATTTTTTTGAAGACAGCTGATAAATCTGGGTAACATTCCCGTTTTTAAACATATTTATTTTATTTTATTAAAATCAGAGAGACACAGACATGGAGGCCTTCTGCCTGTTGACTCACTCCCCAGATGACCGCAGTCACTAGAGCTGGGCCAGACCAGGAGCCAGGAGCAGCTTCTGAGTCTTGCACGTGCGTGGCAGGGGACAAGAGCAGCTGGGACTCGAACTGGCGCCCGTAGGGGATGCCAGCATCTTTGGCAACAGCTTTACCCACCCAGCCACCATGCTGACCTCATAAAATTTGCATGTTGAGAAAGTGTCAGCTTCTAAAATAGACTCTATATGCAATTTATTAAGCACAAATAAAATGACACAAATAATTAAAAGGATAAGAAGATATTAATCAAGAACAAAGATAAAATCGTTACTATTACATTCATAACAGAAGACATCTTCCAAAGCAGCGGCTTCAGATACTGACAACTGTTTTCTGAATTGAAGTCTTAATGAATAGCACATTTTATTGAATTATGTTATGAACTGGAGATGATAAGAAAAAAGTAAATGAAGACTTTCAGCTCTTTACAAACGAAGATATAGCTCCTTGGGCCCGGCGGTGTGGCCTAGCGGCTAAAGTCCTCACCTTGAACGTGCCAGGATCCCATATGGGCGCCAGTTCTAATCCCGGTAGCTCCACTTCCCTTCCAGCTCCCTGCTTGTGGCCTGAGAAAGCAGCCGAGGATGGCCCAAGGCTTTGGGACCCTGCACCCTATGGGAGTCCCGGAAGAAGTTCCTGGCTCCTGGCTTCGGATCGGCATAGCATCGGCCGTTGTGCTCACTTGGGAAGTGAATCATCGGACGGAAGATCTTCCTCTCTGTCTCTCCTCCTCTCTGTATATCTGACTTTCCAATAAATAAATAAACCTTTAAAAAAAAAAACAACAAATGAAGATATAGCTCCTACCAAATTGTGGCTTCCATGAGCCTTTACCAAGTAGATTGACCGTTGTTACCTCAAAGCTTAGAAACAGAAAAGGCTGGCATGAAGGACAGTGGTGGGAGATATGAACAGACCCCTCCCTATATCTGATGGGGGAAATGAGCAGGGTATAGCGGAGTAGACACACACGTGTGGACAGATCTGATCAGGCGAGTGTCAAACAATAGCAAAGGTTAGTATCTTTGGAATGTTTACAAAATTTTCCCTCACACGTAAGAAAACTCTCACCCCTTAGGCCAGGTGTATCATTTCAGCAGCGATGGCGAACTAGCTCATACTGCCCATTCATCTTCCCAGACTCAACCCAGACCACATCTCAGAAGGGATGGTTTGGATCTAAAAAAAGAAAACTATAATGCCATCTGAGAAGAAACAGCAGCTCCGGCACAGCAGGCTGAGTGCCAGGTCACGGGGGAGGGCAGGCAGGTGGGGGAGTTTCCTTTGAACTCTGAGTCCTCTGTACTGGCCTGGAATGCCTCTGCCGGTGGCATTGCCCTGCAAGGCAAGAACGAAGTGGAGGGGGCCTGTGCTGGCCAGGATGGCAGTGGACAGGGCAGTGGTGAGAGGAGGTTTGGGCAGTGTTGACCACATCTGTCCTCGCTCTCCCCACTATGTTCAGTGCTCTCACACGTGTGTGCTGTGCATGGATAGGATCAGGGAGAAATACCAGTGACAGGGCAATGCCTGTGATCTCATGGAAGACAGTTCCTGAGTGAACAAACGGAAAGGCATCTGAGCAAGCAGAGTGCGGGTAGGGTGGTCAAGTACTGGCTTGGGCGCTGATAGCTCTCCGGCCAACACACACGTGTCCACAACAGATACACTCATGCACACAGAGATGCACACACACACAGATACAGGCATACATATACAAACAGAAACACACACAAACAAGCAGAGCCACACACACACACCTATACCTGCAGGCAGGCAGATCCACACATGCACACACACAAACACTCAAAAACACACAGAGATCCACATATGTGCACACACACAGGGACCATTTAAGCTCCCCCCAAAGGGCAGCAAGTAATGCTGGCAGTTCTGAGCTGCATTCCCTGGGAAGTGCTAAGGTCTTCAGGAGCATAACCAGACACCGGGGGGCTGAGGTCCCACGGCAGCGGAGGAGAGGCCCACAATGCACAACTGATGGATGGTTGGTCACTATTTTACAATTAATCTCTCTCAGAGTATGTAGATTTTTGTCACAGGAGGCAGGAGTGGTCAGAGGTCAAAACTCAGGGTAAGAACTCAGCAGGTGACAGAGCCACAAAATGCACTCAGCCCGCCTCATCGGAAGTAAGCTGATTGTCCATTCTGGTTCTTTAAGAACTGAGAGATTCCCCAGGATGTAGGACTTTCTGTCCTAAAACCTTAAATTCTTAGCAAAACTCAGGAGTTGATCACCCTATTCAGAGGGGAAAAAAATCTTTCAGAGGATGTCAGGAGGAAATAAGTAAACTTGTTTGAAAAGTCGTGGAAGCTAGAAGCAAGGCTGTCAGCACTTCTATAATCAGAGACCCAGGAGGAGGAAATATTTACAAATAATCTTGAAGTTATTTTCCAGAATCAGAGTAAAGCTGCAGAATCTCCAATCAGGATTCTAAACCGTCCAAGAGGGTAGCATGCTTATTTTAATCACCCATACAGAAAATTATAAAAGTGTTCAGAAAACAGAAGAAACTTACAAAGGAATGCATATTAAAGTAATATTAAGCCTCCCAAAAATATCATTGTACTAAAAAAATACTGGACATGTGTTTTCAAAGTTCCAAAAAAGAAACCAACTCCAAATATAGACTTGTATATATAAGTATATCAGTAAGACCTGAGTATAGAAGGTGCCAGAAGGTTTGCTACCCGAGGGTCCCCTAAGACCTGCCAGTATCATAAACGTGTGGCCTCTCTCTGTGTTGCAGTACAGTGAATTAAGCCACCACCTGTGACTCTGCTATCTGATATGACAGAGTTAATTTGAGCCCCGGCTGCTGTATCTAAGCCAGTTTCCAGCAGATGACCCAAGCCACCCGTGTAGGAAATCTAGATCTAGTTCCTGGCTCCTGGCTTTGGCCTGGCTAAGACCTGGCTATTGCAGGCATTTGGAAAAGAAACCAACAATTACAAGATTTCTCTCTTTCTCTGCCTTTCAAATAAATAAATAAATCTTTTAAAAACTAAAACAAAAGGGAAGAAAAAAGTGAATACATGATCATCCAAAACATAAATTCTTGCTATAAAAATAGTAAAGGTAAGATGAGAGGGCAACCACCTAAAAAATTAGAATACTGTGATGATTAGCTCTCAGTACACAAATCTGGATCCGTTCAATGAAAGACAGAAAAGGAAAAAGAATAGAAAATATTAAATGTTTAAAGTTCTAATATGTGATTGTATCTAATGAAATATAAATACAAATTAAGAGTCATACTTTAAAAGCAAAACAGAGTAAACTGTCCATAATAAAAACATACAGGCACCAGCGTCAAGCACAGGGGATTAAGCCATGGTGTGCAACGACATCAATATGGAGCAGAGGAGTGAGTCCTGGATGGAGGTGAAGATGGCCCAAGTGCCGGGGTCCTGCCATCCCTGTGAGAGACCACAGTGTAATTTCTGGCTCCTGTCTTCGGCAAAAAATAGTACAGCAGCATGTAAATCATTCATTCATTCTCTCTTCTCTCTCTCAAAACCCTGCTCAGAACATGGAGAGGTTTTATATCGATCTCTAATAAGCTTTCTTGTACTTTCCTTAACATTTACTCTCTAGAATGTTCTAGAATTGCATGCAAATGTTTTTGCAGGTGGCTCTTTATCGCATGCGTGCTGACCTGGCCGTCAATGCTCCTTTGATTCTAGACTTTGATTCCTTTCTGGTGCTAGGACACTGTCTCTTGCTTCTCTCAGTTATTTCCTCCGTGTTCTGTTTTCTTGGGGCTTGATGAGCTCCAGTCCCTGGCATTCCTGGGTTCTTTCTGTTCTATTTTCTGTGTTATAGATTTGGATTCTGCTTTGTTCTAGATGTGTATGGCAGGTCTACTCACAAGGTGTCCATGAACCGGCAGCATGAATATGTTCTGGGAGCTTTTATTTGTGTATGTGTGCGATATTTGTCACAAACATCAAATAACTGGTCTTATCTCAAACCTGAAGGATTAGAACTTTAACAAAATCTGCAAGATTTTAATGCCTATATAATGCAAAAAAAGATTCCAGTGTTTGACAGGGCATGTTTGCTGTGTTCTCACATGGTAGCAGACTAAAAGTCAACAGGGTGCAAGCTGTCTTCTGTCAAGCCCTCCATAATGGAGTTATTTTATTTATGACAACTCCACCCTCAAGACCTAAATACCTCCCATTAGGGCACATCTTCCTTCAGTGTTGCATTAGGGATTAATTTTCCAAGGTATGAACTTGGGGGAGACAAGTTCAAACTATAACATGCATCTGCGGGTGCTTCAGAAAGTTTGTGGATAATGGAACTAAAATAATATGCATTTTCTATGAATTTTTAAAAGATGTGTCTATTTTTACTTGAAAGATTTTATAGAGAGAAGGAGAGACAGAGAGAGATATGCCAGCCACTGGTTCACTCCCCAAACGGCATCCACGGCCAGAGCTGAGCCAATCCAAAGCTGAGAGTCAGAAGCTTCCACCAGCCTCCCATGTGCGTGTAAAGGCCCAGTGAATTGAGCCATCCTCCTGCTTTCCCAGGCCACAAGCAGAGAGTTGGACTGGAAGCAGAACAGCTGGGACAGGAACCAGTGCCCATATGGGATGCTCATGCTTGCAGGTGGCTCAGCCTGTTATGCCATCACATCAACTTGTTTCCTATGAATTTTCTAAGATTCCTAAATAATTTTTCCTTGGGACTCATTAGTTGTATTGTAAGCTCCTTTTAAGCCCTCATCCTTGTCGGCTGATAAGTCCCCTTCATTATCCATTCTTATGGTGTTTACTTGATTTTTTAATTTTCATAGCATCATTTCAGTGGAGTTTCAGGGATAAATGTGGTATATGTATGTGCTCAGCCTATAATCTATTTTTTAAAAAATATGTATTCTTAGTTTAATGGCAGTTTTACAGATAGAAGAGGAGACAGAGAGAAAAATCTTCCATCTGGCCCTGGTGCAATGGCTTAACAGCTGAATTCTTACCTTGCAAGAATCAGGATCCCATATGGGCACAAGTTTGCACCTCAAATACTCCACTTCCCATTCGGCTTCCTGCTTACGCCCTGGGATCCAGCACCCACATAAGAAACCTGGAAGAAGCTCCTGACTCGAGTCCAGATTATCTCATACATACACGACAAACGCATGAAAAATGCACTGGGCCACTCCAAAGCTGGGATCCAAGAGTTGCTTTTAGATCTCACAAGTAGGTTCAGGGGTCCAAGGACTTGGGTCATCCTCTACTCGCTTTCCCCGGCCATTAGAAGGAGCTGGATCAGAAGTTGAGCAACAGGGACTCGAACCAATGCCCATATGGCCACAGGCTGTGGATTAGCCTTAGGGTGCCACGCCAACCCCTAAACTTCTCTTTCAATCAGACTTTTCCATGAACATTTTGAAGGGCTCTTCATAATAGTTTTGCTGCTTCCTGAGTTTCTTCAGTATTTGCAGTATTATATTCAGTTCTGGAACCCTTAACACTACTAGTTAGGCCAGTGTATTAATTGTATGAAAGATGGAAGAAGTGAAAAAAGATGTTTCCCATTTGGGCCGAGTAGATCACATGACAGTTTCAAAAACTGTTTCTCTAAAGATGACACTGTGGAAAAGAAATTAAATTCTCACAACGTCCATGCTGACCATTTCCTGTCTGGTTCATCTTGGACTCACACATACCTTACTAGGTAGGACACAAATATTAATTACTCCTCACTAAGGTATTGAAGATTTCTCTGCACACCCCTCCTAAAACTGTTCTGCACCTCAATTGTTGTCATATGCCTTGTTAGAGTTATAACCCAGTTTAGACTATCCAAAATCTGCCAAGTTCAGCAAAATTATGCTTCAACACTATAAACTGCTAAATACTAAAATAAAAATAGACATGAGACAGCTGAATAGTACCCTATAGCCATTTTAAGATGTATAGCAACCGGTTCTGTATACAAACTAAAATTGAAATGTCAGTGAAGAAGTCACAGGATGTGGTTAAGAACTTGCATTTTTTTAACATATTGGTTACTCAATACCATGTCAATTAATTCCATAAAGTTGTAAATTTCCGTTGATGTTATGTTGTGGCTTTAAATTGATCGGGATGATAGTCTGCCAGCTCTACCTTCAGACCAGAGATGGTCTCCCCAAGAAACTATTGAATTTACCTGGACAATGAGATGCAGGACTCTATACTTGGTATACTCTTGCAATCTTGACTGAATTTGAAATGTAATACAGCAATGAGGTGGAGGAATCCACCATGGGGGGAAGGAATGGGGAGGGGTTGGGGGATCCCCAGAGCCTATGAAACTGTGTCACATAATGCAATGTAATTAACAAAATATATACATATATTTTTAAATAATAAAATAAATAAAAAGGATAGGCAAAAAAATTCTCACAACGTGACTCTGGAACACAAAACAGACAACATGAACAAAAGGTATGAAAGATTGTGGCTCACTTGGATATAGAATTTAGCTGTAAACAGATTTGAAATAAACTGAGTTCCTGGAGAAGTTGTAACTTCCTCGTTACTGGAACCAGCAGAACAGGCACTGAATGACTACTTGTCAAAAAATGTTCACAGTCACCAACCACCGGTGTGTGCTTAAAGACTTCCAACTCAGACTTAAGAAATGAGTAGGGCGGAATAAAATACAGGTTGTTGCTAGCGACATTATAACTTCTACCAAGTTGCTCTTGTTTAGAAGCCTCCAGAACACTGACTAAGGAAGGCTATTGTCAGTAACTCCCGCCTGTCCTCCACCTGTCATTTGTCCAGGATCAATCTGTGGTTGATTATCATGGTCACTGCCCAGGCCATCATCTTCTTTCCCCTTGCCCTGCTCTTGCCTGTAGCTCTTGCTTGGCTAAATGCAGCCACCAGCATGTTTGTTGGCTATGACCACCATAATAAAATCCCGCTGACTAGGTAGCTTTAAACATCAGCAAATGCTTTTCTTATATTCCTGAAGACTCGAGGTTTAAGATCAAGATGACAACAGAGCAACTTCTCTTCATGCTAAATGTCATCAATAAAATACATGTTAAGATAATTATATCTTAAAGGTGTATTAAAGGCAGATAAACTGAAGATAATACTTTGCAAACGAGATTACCTCTGTGACTTTTTCCCTGCCAATTTCTTATTGGTTTGTAGAAACACTGCAGATTTGTTTATGTTAATCCTATAGCCTGTAACTTTACTGAGTAATTTATGAATCAGTTCTAATGATTTTTTGATGGAACATTTAGATTTTTCTATACATAAGATCATGCTGGGGCTGGTGCCATGCAGGTTAAGCCTCTGTCTGTAGAACCAATATCCATGTAGGCACCAATTTGAGTTCTGGCTGTTTCACTTCTGCTCCAGTTCCTTGCAAATGGCCTGGGAAGACACTGGGCGAAGGCCCAAATCCTTGTGTCCCTGCACCCACCTAGCACACCCTGAAGAATTTCCTGGCTCCTGGCTGCAGATAGGCTCAGACCCAATGGTAGTAGCCATTTGGGGAGTAAATCAACAGATGGAACGTTGCTGTTTGTCGTCTCCTCTCTCTGTAATTCAGTCTTTCAAATAAAAGTAAGCAAATCTTTTTTTTTTTTTAAAGATTTATTTTTATTATTTTTTCATTGGAAAGGCGGATATACAGAGAGAGGAGAGAGAGAGAGAGGAAGATCTTCCGTCCGATGATTCACTCCCCAAGTGAGCGCAACGGACTGATACTATGCCGATCCGAAGCCAGGAGCCTCTTCCGGGTCTCCCGCACGGGCGCAGGTTCCCAAAGCTTTGGGCCGTCCTCCACTGCTTTCCCAGGCCACAAGCAGGGAGCTGGAAGGGAAGCGGGGCTGCCGGGATTAGAACCGGCGCCCATATGGGATCCCGGGCGTGCAAGGCGAGGACTTAACCACTTGCGCCACCGCGCCGGGCCCGAGTAAGCAAATCTTTTAAAGATTGGCCATTCCTGCTTCCATATGGAAGTTGGAGGAAGTAGACAGAGCTGGGGATCAAATCCTAGCATTCCCATGTGGAATGCACATGCCCTAACTGGTAGCACCTTGACTGCTGTGCCAAATGTGTGACCCCAAGGCCAGGTGTTGGAACTTATCTTACTAGATCAGAAACCATGGACACCAGCTTCTCTACAGAACAAATGATCTGTTCCTGGTGGAGACGCAGAAGAAGCTGGAGGCCACAGAGGAAAGAAGGCTCCTGGAGGTCCAGGTGGGAAATAATCAGCAACAAAACCAGCAGTCCTTCCCAAGAATTCAGAGGAAAATGACAACTTGAAGAAGATGGCAGAGCAAAAGCTGATCTGAAAATGAAACAAGTTCAAGAAAACCCTAAGACTAATCTCGCTGGTCTCATTGAATATCTGCAGCAGGAGAAGGCGTGTACCAGGGAGGCCCACAGAACAAAGACTGGTTTGAATGACCTGGCCTACGTGGTGGACAGCGTGGGAATTAATAATTCCCCTGAGGCCAGCATTGTGGTAAAGCTGTAAAGCTGCCACTGATTTGAATCCCAGCTGTTCCACTTCTAATCCAACTCCCTATTAAAGGCCTGGAAAAGCAGCAAAGGATGGCCTAATTGCTCGGGCTCCTGTAGCATGTGGGAGACCCAGATGAAGTTCCTAACTTCAGCTTGGCTCAGCCCTGGCCATTGTGGTCACTTGCACAATGAACCGGCAAGTGGAAAATCATTCTCTTTCTCTCAGCCCTGTCTCTGAGTGTGTGTGTAACTCTTTCAAATAAATAAATATTAAAAAATAATTGCCCTTCCTGTTCATACTGGACTGTTCTATATCATGATGGGAAAGGTATGATTTGAAAGGAAACCATAAAAACAAAACCAAAAATAAACATTTTTGAGCAATACATTCTGTTTGCACAATGTTTGGCTTGAAATTTGAAAAATATCTTAAATCTCATTTTATAAGCACTTACACTGTTAATATAAATATTATACTCTACAAGGCATTTCGACAAGTTACAAATCCTGTAGCAGATTGTTTACATTGTTATCTTTTCACTCAAATGGATTTTCTAGATCTGTTCATTTTTGTAGCTCTCCATGGCTAACTCCATTGCTTGACTTCTTTATTCCTATCAAAACCAAGGTTGATAGACAAATCCTTTGTAATAGAAACCCACCATTGCCTGATGACTCACATGGCCCTGTAATCCCTGAGCTTGATGAAAACCAAGCACCATAGGAATTAAGACGCCCCATGAACCTGCACAGTTTGTTTATGCCTCATCCGCTTATTACCCAGACATCACAAGACTGAGGCTATGAAACACCACCTGTCACAGCATTGCTTTTTCTGTCTGCCGGAATATGTGCTATGAATGTGCTTTAGAGAAGAATGGCAGTCCACTGAAAAGCCATGGATGAAGAAACTGTCTACAGTCCTGGCATCCCATGTGAACACAGGTTCAAGTCCTGGTTGCTTTGCTTCTGAGCAGCTCTTTGTTAGTGCACCTGCAAAGCAACAGAAGATGATCCAAGTACTTGGCCTGTTCCCCACATGGGAAACCAGGATGAAGCTCTGAACTCCTGGCTTCAACCTAGCCTGCCAGGCGCCACTGCAGCCATTCAGGGAGAGAACCAGCAGATGCAAAAGCTCTTATACACACTCTCTCCTCCTTTTCTCCATGAATGTGAAATAAGTAAATCTTCTTTTAAAAAAATGGATGAGAAGATAGATCTGAGCCCAATATGGGAGAACAAAAAGTCAAACATTTTAAACAACTGAACTACATCCAAATCCAAATGTTTGATGTGGTGATCAAACCATTCTTCATATACAGTAGGCCTTGTTCTCCCGTTTCTATCATCTTCTCAGCATGAATTAATGTGCCAAGTGGCTTACTTTTGGATTCCATGATTGATGACATTCATTTTTCAGCTTTCATCTATACAGTGCAAGCACATGATGCTACTGAATATTGTTCCTCTTGGAAACCTTGAACTGACTGGCATTAAAACACATCTAAGGGGCAGCATTTGGCCTAGAAACCAGCTAAAACACCCATGTCTCACGTAAGAGTTCTTGGATTTGAGTCCCTGCAAGTGTTAGGCAGTAGTGACAGCTCCAATAGTTGGACATGTGCTTCCTGGATGTGTTTCTGCCTTGGCCATTGCAGATATTAAGAAAGTCTCCCAGTGTACAGAAGTTCTTTCTTTCTCTCTCTCTCTCTCTCTCTCTCTCAGTCTCAAACAGTAAAAAGTAAAATATCACAGGGCAAAACAAAATGGAAAACTGTATGTTTTCATGGAAATTGGTATTTCTTTCCAAGTTTGAGGACATCCTATTAAATAAATTGCTTCATTGTGAGGGCTGAGACCACTTAAGGACCTAGGCAGAGTGTTCATGGCAACTGATAGTCTTGCTAGATGCCTACTGTGAGTGCCTGGCACTGTTCCGAAATCACTCCTCTCCCCAGTCCTGATGGCTACTGCCTGCGCGTTCACTGCTTGTTTGTGCTATTTTCCCACATGAGGTTATAAGCAAAAACTGAAGTTCTAGGAACTTAAGAAAAAAAGGAGACAGCAATGTCTAGACTTAAACAACAACAACAAAATCACATTCAAGAACCTGAAATGATAGGAGGTGGTGGAGTGGTAGGGCTAGGGAAGGCATCAGAAGCAGCCATGGCTGTGGTGTTCATGGGATGATCTTTGGATCCTCCTCCGTCCCTAAGCTGCTTGCACCTCTGTTCATATTTTTCTGCAATGTATTGTAAGAATCACAGTATGTGCATTCGACATTAGCAAAAACTATAGAAACTTACAGTAGGATCCAAGAGCAACCCTGACAGCCTCTTAACAGGAGGTCATATGCACAGAGCAGGAGAGGAACTCAGAACCGAGCAGGAGGATAAGAGGAGGTCTCTAACCTAGTCCCAGTGAAACCCCCAGAGGCCTCCCAAGCGCTTTCGCCACAAAGCAGTGGATACTTCATCAAGGATCGTCAGTATGGGCACCAAGGACTGTATTCCAACTGCCAAGGAAATCACAGAGAATTTAAGTGCCCTCATAGGCGGAGAACTCTGAGGTCAGTCATTTCCTATCAGATTTCTTACACGGGACTGAAGCAGCCCAGAAGCCTCCTCATAGGCTCTGATGACACTGGAACAACAGTCAGGAGTCCCAGTGGTCCTCAGAGATAAAAGAATTGTAAATTTCTTCCTGGACTCAGGAGAGGAGCTTTCTCTGGTCCTTGCTTAGTTTCAGCTTTGGCTCCCCATCCTCTGTTGCACTGACGATCATAGTCACTCAGGAGTCCCAGAATTAGCTCAGAAAGACAGAGAGACTAATATAGAAAGTTTTGAACAGACAGGAAGAAGTCAGCTGGCCCATAATTGCTCAGCCTATACCTTACTGGTCAGGCTCCCAATTTGGTTTTTCCTAGTCCTCACTAGGTAGGGTGTAGAGTTCAATTACTCCTCATTTGCTAAGTTATCGGGGATTTCTCTGCTCACCCACCTAAGAATGTTCTACTCATTAATTGTTATTTTATGGCTTGTTAGATTATAAGACTGTTTTGATTGCGCTTGAATGCACAAAGTTCTGTAACATCTTGCTTGAATACTATAAACTGTTACATTTAAATTTTTAAAAAGTGGCCAGAATTAAAAAAAAAAAAAAAAGAATCACAGTATGTTACACGGGAAGCTCTTTCTTCTATGGCTATTTTTTGACAAGATCATTAAATGACTTTAGCATATTTATGGAGAATGAGTTAAGTATATTTGCATGGATATCTATGGAAATATAAATAGATACATATTTCTGGAAATCTACATAGTTAAATAAATATAAACTTATATACATGTATAGTTCTAAATGTTTACTGTTTTGAGTATATTTATTTACATTCAAGTACTGCATTGTCTGGATCTTACCCCTTACAATAATTGTTTACATTAGTAATATGAGTCCTCTCACTGTCATTAAAAATTGTTTTCAGAGCTTCTAAATTCTTGCATTTTCATATGAACCTTGGGAACAGCCTTTCACTATTCAAAAAAGAAAGCCATGATTTTTTTAAAAATCACATTGAATTTTAAAGTCACTATAGAAAGAATAAGAACTAGAAATATTAAGTCTTCGTTTCATAGACGAGGGTATTGTTTGGATTACAGGTCAGTACTGTTTTGTTATCTAATGCACTACTACTTTGTTGCTAAAGTCATTCCCGGTTTCCACCGGGAGTCTTTCACTTGGCCCTGGCGTGACTTTGAAGCTTCTTACCTCCTACGACCACAGAACACTGCAGACTTCTCTAGCCCAGTACGTGCCTGCGTCTTGACCTCAGCAGTCCCACCAAGGATCCCTGATTCCTTTTGTAGAGCAATGGTAGTACACCAGGATTTGAGCATGCTGGGTGTGCTGGGTGTGCTGGACATCTTACAGAAGTAGACTCTAATCCAATACAAATCCATTGTTACATCACATGGCTCATTGCAGCTGCTCCCCAGGCTCACAAGTAAACTTGCATCCCAACAGGAAGAACTTTTTGCACATCATCCACATCTTTTTACTTAATTTTCCTTTTTTATTCCCATTTTTTAAATTATATTTTTTACAATCTTTACATAGTTAATTAGGGTAAAAGGTTCAAGGGCTATAGGAAAGTGGGTAAGACTATTATTTCCATATTGTTTCCTTTATGTTTAAAGGGGGTTGTTAAGGGAGAAGGCCCATCCAATTTCCCACCCTCCCCAGGTCCCGGATATAGGGTAATTCTCTTTTTTTTTTAAGACTCGTTTATTTTTATTGGAAAGACAGATTCACAGAAAGAGGGAAGACACATGGAAATATCTTCTGTCCACTGGTTCACTCCCTGAGTGGCTTCAATAACTGGAGCTGAGCCAATTCGAAGTCAGGAGCCAGGAGCTTGTTCTGGGTCTCCCCCCGCAGCTACAGGGTATCAAGGCTTTGGGTCTTCCTCTGCTGTTTTCTCAGGCCATAAGCAGGGATCTGGATGGGGAGTGGAGCACACAGGACTTGAACCAGCACCAATATGCGATCCTAGCTCTTGCAATGGGCAGATTAGTCAACTGAGCCATTGTGCCAAGATCTTTTACTTAATTCTCAAAAGGAATGTATTTATTGCTTTGAGTTGTTTTTTATTCCTAGAAGTTTCATTTTGCTTGTCTCCATAATTTTTTCCCATTTCTTCCTCCATTATGTTCACGTTTGTTTTTAAACCCATATATTTCTTATGACCACTATGTAATTATTTCCATCACTTTCTGAGTTTCTATTGGCTTATATTAATAATTCTCTCTGTGTATGCAATAAAGGCCTGGCTCTTTTTTAGTTAAGTTATTTTCTTTTCTTTTTTTTTTAAGTAAGTTATATGTTTGATAATTTTTACCTATTTGATTAGGGTGCAAAGGGTCAAGGGCTAGAGGAAAATGGGTGAAACCACTGTTTTGACATTCTCTTTTTTCCTTCCTGTTTCTGGGGGCAGGGGAGAGATACGGGGAGGAGCCACACCCAGCCTCCCAACTATCCCAGTGTCCCCAATATGGGGCATGCTCCGAGGGTCCTGCTCAAGCGGTTTTGATACTTCAGCAATTCTGTATTGCTGCTGATCTGCAGAATCCTCTCCAGAATCCACTGGCTGACTTAGTCCACATTAGAGTTCCCTTTGCCCAAGTATTCACTGCCAACTCTTTGCTGGGGTAGTTGATCAATTTGTTCTGTCCACTGCCCTCTGTTACAATACCGGGTATCCTCTGCAGGCTCCAGTATCTTGCCACTTCCTCCATGTACACCCTGATATGCTGTCCACTGCTCCGTCAAAGCCACTGAGGAGGCCCATCTCTAGCAGGCATTCCACGGTCAGACCATGGAACCATGGTCCTCCATGGTTGGAGTTCTGAGTCCAGCAGTTCAGTTGGGAGGATTGCCAAAGAGACTTCATCTGAGGTGATCCCAGACCTGATTCTCGTGTGTGCATGCCAATACAGGGTCTGACACAACCTGTTGCCCAAATAGACCTTCACACACACTGTTAGTTGCAATTGCTGTCAGTTGTCTCCAGTCCTGTCTTCTATACAAACGAATGGGTGTTGTAGCCCAACCTGATCCTTCCCACCGCACCCTCAGCCCCCATACAATCCAGTAGGAGCTGAAGCCGAATCAGAGCAGCCCCCACCAGGCCTGCCTCCTGCCCTGGTTCCCGTGCTTCAGAGTATGTATAGCAGACTGGTTCTGTCTGTCCCACACCCCATTCAGCTCTTACACATGTCAATGGGCATTGAAGTCTAGTTCAACCCAACCAGCTCCACTATCCAGCCGACACCTGTGCTGGTGGGTGCCACTATCTGTCTAGCCATCCCTGTCCCAGTCTTGGCTCTCATGTTCACTAGTTGGGGTGGTAACCCAAGAGGGAGGTGCCCACTATTTCCCTACTAGGCCCACTCCTCCTCCCAGATCCTGCATTCTCCAGGTGGTACTGCAGTTTAACTTGACAGAGTTTTTCCCTGTGCTAGCATCTACCAGCTGATGCTGTGGCAAAGCCGAACCAACCCTTAACCAATCTGGCTTATGCATGTACCAGTAGATACAATCTGCCCAGCCTGGCTTGTCCCTGATCCAGCTCATATGGAGGCCAACAGGTGTTGGAGCACTGCCCGGCCTGGTCTGCCCCTGCCTCAACTCTCACATTCAGCAGTGGGAATGGTGGTGCAGCAGTGGAGCTTCCTGCAACCCCTCACCCACTCTCCCCCGGGTCTCACATGTGCTGATTGGGCACTGCGTCCCAATCTGGCATAGCCTGCCTCGCCTTGGCATTTGCCAGTGGGTGCTGTAGCCTGGCGGCTCCGGCCCACCCCCAGTTCCAGCTCATGCTAGTGGGTACTATAGCCTAGCCAGCCCAGCCAGCCCCATGTCCCAACCCTAATGTATATACTAGCTGGTATTATGGCCTAAACTGGCATGACCCACACACCATTCTGGCTCTTGGACTTGCCAGCAGGCAAGTGTGGCTTGTCCCAGACCTGAGCCAAAGATGAGCCTGTGGATACCATCACCTGGCCTGGTCTGAGCTGCTCCCTTTCTTGGTTCTTGAACTCACCTGCAGAGACTGTGTCCTGATAGAGGAGTTGCCAAGCTCCTCCCTCAGAACCTCTCCCAAGGCTAGATCTTGTGCACATCGGTGGGTCCATGGGCCAGCTCTATTAGTCCACCTCCTATCCTAGCAGAAAAATTGGCCTTTCCTGACTGGCCCTCACCCATTCTGGTTTCACTATTGGATGTTACAGCCCAGCCAAGCCTGGTCCATACCCAGACATAGCTAATGCGTGGCTCAGCAGGGACAGAGACCTATACCCATCCTATACCCATCCTGGTTCTCATCAGCTCCAATGGGTGCTGCAGTTTAGCCCAGTATTGCATGGCCCAGATCCAGTCCACACTTGTGCCAAGGGACATTGCAGCCATGCTCAGACTAGACAGCAGCCTCCACTCTGGCCTTCGCTCTCACCAGTGGGACCCACAACCCAGCCAGAGTATCCCCTTAACTCCCCAACCAGGCTTGATCCCAGCCACAGACCTCATGCGTGCCAGTGGTTGCTTTGACCTAACCTGGCATAGCCCACTCCCCGACCCCGTCTTGGTCTTTGCCTTTGGATGCTGCAGCCTAGCCTGGGCCAGCTGGCTCCCAGTCCCAACTGTTGCTGGTGGGTGTTGGAACCTGGCCCTGCTCAGTCTGCTCTCATCTCTGGATCATTCTGCTTTGTAGGTATGACAGGTAGCCCGGCATGACCTGCACTCCATCCTGGTTTCTGCACTTGCCAGTGGGCTATGGTTTGCTCAGCCCTGCCTGGTCCACCCCCTTCCAAAACCAACTCACACACTAGCCAATGGATGGAGTTACCCTGCCCAGCCTGCCCAAAGCCCAGGCCTAGACCACGTGCTCATGAGCAGGAGGTATGACCCACTAGGGGAGTTTCCCAGGTTACCTCACTTGGGCCATTCCCAGACCCAGATCTTACTTGCCAGCGGGTGCTTGGCCCTTACCCGAGATGGCCTGTTCCATCCATCTCAGCCTTTGTATGAGCTGGTGCAGCCCAGCCTGCCCCACACCCTGTTTTAGGGTGCTCAAGTGGGTGCTGCAGCCTGGACCTGGGCCACTTATTCCCAGCCCCAGTACTGGTAAGCATTGGTGAGTTTCATGGTCACACCTAGCTCAGCCCATCACCATCCCAGCTCTCAAGCTAACCAGTCGGACTTTTAGTTCCATAGGGTTGGAAAGGCCTGGCTCTTGATAGGATCTTGGAAGATTACCTCTAAGCCCTTGGGCTAGCCTCCCAGATAAGAGAGGTTTTGTTTACCTAAATCCTTGGATTATCCTAGGTAGTTTATGCTAACAGTGGGGTTAATGGTATATATATCAGCTCATGCTGTATTGGTCTGACTTCTGGAGAGGCCAGAAACTAAATTTAAAAAAAAAGTCAACCACAAGCACACCATAGTTTCACGACCAGTTCCTTCCATAAACCCTGGATATAAAGGCTCCAGTTAGCTTCCCAAGTGAGCAGCACCCTGTGCAGGTTGTAGCACCTTATGGCTGGAAAATCTGACCTCTATCCAGACGTCTCTGATGGGAAAGGACTTCTGGAAGCTTACGCCCGAATGTCCTGGGCTCTGCTCGGGGTGTCTTTCCCTTTGCTAGTGCTATTACAGTGTTTTCACTGCATTAAACCATCGTCATGAGGGTACTAGCCTTTCTGAACTATCCTAATATTTGGACCAAGGGTGGTTTGGAAAACTTTTTACAGTAATCACATATTCCTAGTTTTTATGTTAGGTGATTTATTTCTTGAACATAGATCATTCTGAATGTCACTTTGATAAGTGCCTGGATAAGTCTTTTGTTTTGTCTTGTTTTTATAGTTTTTTTTTTAATTGTTAAGGCAGATAAATAGGGAAAAGAAGAGACAGAAAGATCTTTTCTCTGCTGCTTCACTCCCCAAGTGACCACAATGACCAGAGCCAATCCAATCCAAAGCCAGGAACCAGGAGTCTCTTCTGGGTCTCCCATGCAGGTGCAGGATCCTTGGGCTTTGGGGTATCCTCTACTGCTTTCCCAGACAACAAGCAGGGAGCTAGATGGGAAGCAGAGCACCCAGGACAAAAACTGGCAGCCGTATGAGAACCTGGCACATGCAAGGAAAGGATTAAACCACTAGGCTGTTGCGCCGGGCTTCTGGCAGTCTTTGAAAGATTGTTGGTTGAGTTGTTTTGGCCCACAGTTAAGATATTTGCTTTGTTACCCAGTGGCTCTAGAGCTAGGTGTGACCGTTAAGAGTTGAGCAAAGTTTCCTACACTGAAGCTAATCTTAACTCAAACACTTACCTTCGCTCTGGTGATTATTCAGTGTTCAGTTCTCAAATATGAGAAACCCTCCCCACACACACACACACACCTTGCCACCTTGCTGTAGTTTGAACTATAAGTGTGCTACTTTGTATTAATCCGAAAGTTCAAGTTGGGTTCTTTGCAGATTTCTAGAGTCATTTCTAGCACAGCCGACTTCTCTGAGTACTCTGTCCTACAGATTCTGGCCATTCAACTTTTCCAACATGATATCTTCTCTCCTCCATTCCATGAGGCTCCCACATTCAGTGCGGGTTCCCCTGCCCACACTGTGATCCAGAATGAGTCCCCATGCACAAGGCTCTCTGCTGCCCTTTGCTTTTCAGCTCCGTTGTCTGAAAAGAGCAGTTACACTCGTTTTGTATATAGGTCAGTTTTTTCTTTAATGTTAGATGGTGAACCCATTTCAAACCTGTGTTGAAATTGAATCTGTATGGTGAGATACAGCAGAAGAGATGAGACCATGTGGAGCTTCTTAAAGGTAATGAGGTTAAGAGGACACTGTCGTCATGAAAGAATTAATCCACTTAGAGTTTAGTGGGTTCACGAGTTAGTTGAGAATGGGTCTGTTACAAAAGTCAGTATGGTGTGCCATCCATACAGCCTTCTTCCCTGTTGCCGGGTGATGCACTTTGCCACTAGGGTTTCTGCAGAGTCCCCAGCAGCAAGAAGCCCCTCAGCAGATATGGCCCCTAGAGCTCGGACTGTCTAAGCTCCAAACCATCATATGAATAAGACTTTATCCTCTACAAGTTACAAGATACTCAGTTCTGGGAGCCAGCATGATGGCTCAGCCAGCTAATCCTCCTGCAAGTGCCAGTATCCCATATGGATGGCAGTTCATGTCCCAGCTATTCTGCTTCCCATCCAGCTCCCTGCTTGTGGCCCGGGAAAGCAATGGAGGATGACCCAGAGCCTTGAGACCCTGCACCCACATGAGAGACCTGGAAGAAGCTCCTGGCTCCTGGTTTCAGATCAGATAAGCTCTGGCCATTGTGGCCATTGTGGAATGAATCAGCAGATGGAAGAGCTTTCCTTGTGTCTTATTCTTTCTGTAAATCTGCCTTTCCAATAAAAATAAGTAAACCCTTTCTAAAAAAATATATCCAGTTACAGCAACAGGAAAAGTAGAACTAAGACAGAGGGAAAGTGTGGTGCTGGGTAGTCCACCAAGGTGGGAAGCAGAGCATTCCCCCACTGTTTGCGGTATCATTTTGAGATTTAATTATACTTTCCGGCACAATTTTTACCTGAGAACATATGAAAAAGTAATTGTCTCAGACTCTTACTAATACTATAATTTAGACATTTGCTAGGTTCTCCACATGGACATTTACATCAAAAGTAATATATTATGTATCTTTTTAGTTTTGGGAATTTTTCTTTCTCTCCCTACATGGCCTGAGTTTCCAGGATGTTGTAGAGTAGAAGTGTCAGTAACGGGCATCTTGTCTCATTCTGGTGCATCTTCAAGAGTTTATTTTATTTATTAGGAAGGCAAAGTTACATAGAGAAGAAGGAGAGAGAGAGAGAGAGAGAGAGAGAGTACTGCCATGCACTGGTTCATTCCTCAAGTGGCCACAGTGGCCAGGCCTGGGCCAAGCTGAAGTCAGGAGCCTCATTCAGGTCTCTCAAGGGAAGGGACTCAGGCACTGGGTCACCTTCTGCTGCTTTCCCAGGGGATTAGTAGGGAGCAGTTCGGAAGTAAAGAAGCTGGGACATATACAGAATGCTGGTTAACCCTGCTGTGCCACCATGCTGGCCCCATTACTCCTAGTTTGAAAAGGAATTATTTAAGTATCAGTATCAAGTATGAGGTTTATTAAGGCTGTTTTTAGACCCTGATAACAATACAGATTTTAAAAAGCTGTCTTTCAGAATCAGTGTAAGAATGTGGTGTTTTGTTTTTGTTTTTGTTTTGTGGTAAATTGGCAAATAAATGCACTCCTTCCCTAAGGTATACGGAAGCTTGTGCGTGTCACCCGCCGAAGCAGCAACGGGCTTACATCATTTCCATGAGAGACTCAAGATCTGGGGAGGAGCGTTTCTGCTGGATTATCTGAGTGAGTCCCAAATACAGTCGCACAGGTCCTTGGAGGAGAGGTGGGGGCAGCTGCAGAGCCCAGAACAGAGAAGACCCTTTGCATTCGGAAGCAGAGGCGGGAGTCAGGTGGCCACATGCCAATGAACATCGGCAGGAGCTGGAAACACAAGGGACAGATTCGCCCTGGGAGCCCTTGGGGGAGTCTTGCCTGCCTATTCCTTGATTTGGGACTTTTAACTTTTGAAACTATGAAAAAAAGTCATTTCTACAGATTTAAGGCACCAAATTGATGGTAACTGGTTGAGACAGTCAGTAGAAATAAATAAAATTGTGATGTAGTAAATGATACTTTATCATGTCAGATGCAGTACTGTGCCTACTGAAATAATCACCTAGTTTCCCTTTTTAAACCTCTTGCTTGTTTTATATTTTTTTTATTGGGAAGAAAAATTTTACAGAGAGAAGGAAGATAGAGAAAGATTGCCCCAACCTCTGGCTCATTCCCCAAGTGGCTGCAATAATTGCAACTGAGCTGATCTGAAGTCAGGAGCCAGGAGCTTCATCCAGGTCTTCCACACAGGACAGGGACCTAGGGACTAAAGCCGTCCTCTGCTGCTTTCCCAAGCCATAATCAAGGAGCTGAACGGGAAGTGGAGCAGCCGGAACACAAACTGGCATTTCTATGGGATCCCAGTGCTTGAATGCGGAAGATTAGCTGGTTGAACCACAACACCGACCCCGTCTTTTGCCTTCTTAATACATGAGTTCTATCAAGATGAATTTTTAAAAATCATTTTGTTGTTTGTTTGTTTATTTATCTAAAAAGCTGCGTGAGCGCGAGAGAATACTTCCATCTTCTGATTCACTCCTCAAGTGGCCACAATAGCCAGGTCTGGACCAGTCCAAAGCCAAGAGCCAGGAGCTTCTTCTGGATCTCCCACATACGTTCAGGGACCCAAACCCTGAGCCATCTTCTGCTGCTTTCCCAGGCCATAGCAGGGAGCTGGATCAGAAGTAGAGCAGCCTGGAATCAAACCGGCACCCGTATGTTATGCTGCTGCTACAGAAAGAGGCTGTGCTATGGAGCCAGCCCCCTATTTAGAAAAATTTTCAGTGTTAAAGCAACCCTACATTCCTTCGATAATGCAACTTGCTCATGGTTGATATGGGAGTAGTCTTTCAAAGATTTCATAGACAGTGCATATCATTGAAAACCACATGAATGGGGTGGGCGTTGTGGCACAGCAGTTTAAGTGACTGCCTGGGACACCCACATCTCATATGGGAATGCCACTTGGGGTCTCAGCTATTCCTCTTTCTTTACCCTTCCCCACTAATGTGTCCTTGGAGATGGCAGATGATAGCACGAGTGTTTTGGACCCCTGTATCCCATTTGGATAATTCAGATGGTGCTCCGGGCTCCTGGCTTCAGTGTGGCCAATCCTGGCTGTTGCAGGCATTTAGGAAATGAACCAGTAAATGCAAGAATTCACTGTCCCCTTCCCTCCCACCCTGCACTCTTCCCTTTTCTCTTACTTTCCTGGTGCCTCTTCCAAATGGATGAAAGCAAACATTAAGAAAAAAAAAACGCATGGATTTTAAAATGATTTGCACCAAAATAAATTTACCTTTCAGGTTCTTTACATGCAGTTTCTGAAGTACCATTCTGCAGATGGATCTTCTGTCTTTTCTACTGATTTGCATTCATCGTATGATTTCCTTTCAAGCTTAATTACCCTTGACTGTGTGATTCTCATTTCGGTAGGCGGAATAATGAGCTCCCCTCAAGATGTCCACGTCCTCTTCTGCATGGATGGCAAAAGGAACTTTGCAGATTTAATTAAACTGAGGGTCTTTGCAGATGTAATTAAACTAAGGGTCTTGAAATGAGGCGATTAGCTAGGATTATCTCGGTTGGCTCAATGTAATCACTTAAGATGCCATAAATGAAGGCAGAAGCAAAAAAATGTGAAGGAAGGAGATGTGCTGAAGGAGACCCTGTCAGAGTGATGTTGAAAGAGGTTTTTTTTTTTTTCAATTTTATTTTTAATTTTTTCATTTGATCTGAAAGGCAGAGAGAGAGATTTTTCATCTGCTGGTTTGCTGCATAAGTGCATGTAACAAGCGGAGCTGAGCCAGGTCAGGGTCAAGAGCCAGGAACACAGTCTGGGGGTTGATGGAGACCTGTATACTGAGCCCATCACTGCCGTCTCTCCGGCTGTGCGTTAGCCGGAAGCTCGATCAGAAGCAGAGTGGCCTGGACTTGAACCAGGCATTCAAATATGGGATGCAGACATCTTAAGCACACATCCAAATGCTGTGTCAAACGCAGGTTACAATGGTTGGATGTGAGCAAGTCTGGCCCATCTTTTAAAGATGGAGAGGAAGCCTATAGAAGTTAGGACGGGGTCAACGCTGTAGTCTAGCGGCTGGAGTGCTCGCCTTGCACGTGCCGGGATCCCATATGGATGCCGGTTCTAATCCTGGTGGCCCTGCTTCCTATCCAGCTCCCTGCTCCCAATGCCTTCAGATTGGCTCAGCTGCAGCCGTTGTGGCTGCTTGGGGAGTAATTCATCGGACAGAAGATTTTCCTCGTTGTCTCTCCACCTCTCTGTATATCTGCCTTTCTAATAAAAATAAAGAAATCTTTAAAAAAAAAAGATTTATTAAAAGCCTGTGTTTGCTGCATTTACCTGCAGCTTCAAATCCACACTGGGGCTAGGTTGGGTTCACTTGTCACCTCTTGCTTACGTTTGAACAAGGACATTTTTCCTTGAAACGCCTTGTGCTAGGAGTTTACCTGTGTTTCTGTCTATTTTAAGCCTTTGACAGTCTACTTTAGTGTGGACCCTCCCATGAGACCCCTGACTCTTGCAGACCCTGACCCCTCACTTCCCTGCCCTTTACCCAGGAGGTTGTCCAAACCCAAGTTCAAGTTCATCTCACATGGATCATGCACTCAGGTAAAAGCAAGGTAAGGCTGTGCTCACCTCACTTTCCTTGGGATTTGTCCTTGGGGTTTTAGTTGTTTTCTGGAATGTAGTTAGTGCGAATAATCTAGTTTTTCTAAATAAACTAGTTTTTCTTCACAGACAGGAAACCTGGCATAGCCTTTGCATCCTGAACATGTCGGTTCTGCTGTCTGAACTTTGTGCTGTTCAACGCTGCTGCCTGTCTCTGCTGACTTCCACTCAGTAGATGCTCCGTTGGTTTCATTAGAATCTTATTTGCAACTGGACTTTCGTTTGTCGAAGTTCCTCAAAGGTTAAGCTGAAGTGGCTTTCCTCTGAGAGACTTGGCACGTGCCTTCTCACTTGTGGAGAGGCATGCTGGCCCAGAACCGTGCTGAAATATTTTGTTGGCTTCAGTTTTTTTTTCACGTCATCTAGATTTCATGAGTTGGACCATGCACTTGATAGGAGGTCTGATCTGGGATTGCAAAGTTGCAGAGGAAATGCCAAAGCAAGCAGATGTCCTCGCCAACCACTCTGATTTTCTCACTCGAGCACAGGTTTAGTGTCCTCCATCCACACCAGTCCTTGCACTTGAACCACTTTAATGGCAACACAGCATTTGACTTTGTGCAAAATTCTCAAACTCTGTAATTTTCTCATCTCCTATCCTGTGAACTTATCTCATGTGGCTCTCAAAATCAAAGCCAGGTATCATCAGGAGTTAGGGCCTCATGGTGTGCACCAGCTCAGGGCTTCCTGCATCTGTTCATTTGGCTCATTTTGGAGGATTGCTTTTTAATTTCTCGTAATTCAGCAATGCTTTTTTTTTTTTTGTAAAGGTTTATTTTATTTTTATTGGAAAGGCGGATATACAGAGAAGATAGACAGAGAGGAAGATCTTCCGTCCAATGATTCACTCCCGGCTGATGGTATGCCGGTCCGAAGCCAGGAGACTCTTCCGGGTCTCCCACGCGGGTGCAGGGTCCCAAAACTTTGGGCCATCCTTGGCTGCTTTTCCAGGCCACAAGCAGGGAGCTGAATGGGAAGCGGGGCTGCCAGGATTAGAACCGGCGCCCATATGGGATCCTGGGTGTGCAAGGCGAGGACCTTAACCACTGCGCCACCGCGCCGGGACCTAGCAATGCTTTTAAAAGAAAATGCAGGGGGCCCAGCGCAGCAGCCTAGTCCCTTGCATGCACCGGGAATTCCAGATGGGCACCAGTTAGTATCCAGGCATCCCTGCTTCCCTGCTTCTCATCCAGCTCCCTGCCTGTGACCTGGGAAGATAGTAGAAAACGGCCCAAGCACTTGGGACCCTGCACTCATGTGGGAGACTCGGAAGATGCTCCTGGCTTCGGATCAGCTGGGGAGTGAACCAAGAGATGGGAGATCTTTCTATCTCTCCTTCACTCTGTAAATCTGACTTTCCAATAAAAATGAATAAATTAAAAAAGAAAATGTAGGATTTCAACTGGTATCATAGAAGTATTTAAGGAATATGGCTCCATCCTGGCTGAAATTCATCATTTTGAAGTGTCACTTGTCCCCAGGCATTAAAAGGATAAGAGGAAATGTTCTGATTTCCAGGAATCCCACCCTGACTCTACAGATGAGAAGTCACTTTACCACTATGGTATGCCACCAGCACCAATTCTTTCAGCCTCCATCTTCAATTCTCTTTTATAACTCTTGCTAATTAGCAATCCATACTTCTATAAAATTTAGATGTGAACTATACCAAGGCAAAATGATAAGATAATATGTTTTCAAAGATACTTGTTTTACGAGCTGTGGACGGGCTCAGCAATGGCTGTTGCAATCTTTTGGGGAATGAATCAGCACATGGAAGACCCTTTTGTATCCCCTTCTCTCTGTAAATCTGCCTTTCAAATAAAAATAAACACTTAAAAGGAATCATAGAGAAGAGCTTTCTGGATTCAAGTTTTCCTGAATCCAGCCACCCCCAACTTGTTCATGAGGGATCGCCTTTTCCACAGAGGCTCTAGCCCCTTTATAGCATGGTGTAGTGTCTGTGCAGAGCCTGCTCATGCCTTCGTGTACAGTCTAAATCATCTGGAGATCCTTCTAACAACAAATGTAATGGCCATGTCCCACATAAACAGTACTTATCCTGCCTTGTTTGGGAGTCTACCTGTTCAGGACAATGCTATTTAAGAAAGAAAAAAAGAAAAACCTTATTGATTTCTGCAGATGTGTGAATATCCCTGTTTTTCATATTTCAATGAGCAAAATTACTTACCAATGCACATATCTGTTGGGCACTATGAGACTTCTCAAGTGTTGAAATCACGCTGGATGGCGCTGCCTGTATTTCCTGTTCCCTTTCATTTGCACAGGGAGCAGCTGCCTTTTTATCCCAACAGCTTAAGAAACTCCACTCCACAGTGTTAGCACTTCATGATCTAAGGTTGGGATTGTGTGGACTCTCTCCAGCTCGGCCTTCCTCTGGTGTTGGAAGTGTTGGCATGTTTCCCTGCATATTCTCATGTCCTTTGAATTGACTGCTCTGCCCCAGCACAGTAGCCCCTTACTCTTTTTCACTCCCATTTTATCCCCTTCCTCCTTGTGTAATAAATCTCTCGACAAAATTGTTTACAAGCCATTCCTTATGCCACTGAAATCTTATCTCTGCTCCCAGTACTCCACTGAAGTTGCAGGAAATTCACCCATAAAACATACTTGTTGATCAAACAGGCATGTCTAGATCTTAACCTTCCTAATGCTAGGGAAACAGTTTATACTTGAGTGCCATCTCTTTAACATGCACTCCTTTTAAACATTTGACTCTTTGCTCTTTTTCTCATCATTATGGACTCTCTCTCTTTCATTATTGTTATGCCTTACTTACCTTTACAGGTCCAGAACACAGACATGTAAAAGAAGGGAGTGACAGCTGAGCGTTTTATAGGAGCCAAAGGGAAATTCAAGAACGAAAGCCTCACAAACAGAAGGCACGTATCATACCTAACGGAGACTGGAATGTGCTGTTGATGGCCATGAGTGAATTCAGAAACCTATCAATGGACAATTACCATGCAACCAAGATGAAATAATCTGCCTGTAAGATACGAATAATTATTCTAAAACCCTGCCTTCCTTACCTACAGCACTTTGTTTTCACTGGGCTAAGCAAATTTAATAGAATGTGCTAGTGGCTCACTAGACTGCTCTATAGAGTTCCAGTTACCTCTGGATACCACAAGGATGCCTGTACTATATTTTTGTTTTGTTTTAACATTGTCTACATAGTTGAAAGGCATGCATGTAGGCCTCCGAAGAAGGTGAAGAGGGTTGAGGTTTGGAGGAAGATGAGTAGGACAAATGTTTCAGGTTTTTTTTTTCCCCTTCAAGGGGGAAAGGAGAGAGGGCCATTGCATCAGTACCTGGAGATAAGGAATGGCTTGGAGACCCCGAAAAAGGAAGAGTATTCCAAGAATGTTACTTGGGTGGTTTTTATAGTTCTAAGATGTTGTTGGTTTCATTGCTCCAGGGTTCAGAAACCTTTCCAAAATCTGCTGGTTGGCGGAGTTCACCTTAGTACATTCACAGGAACATGCTGCAAAGCTCGGCCAGGAGTTCAGTCCAACCTGTTCTGCATTCCATCCTTTGATGGGGCAGTTGACGTCCTCTGCTGCCCTAGCTGACCTGGCCATCACATCCCCCCATGTGCATGCGGACATGCTGTCCCCTGCACAGGCATCAGCAACTAATAAGTAATATAAGGTTGAATCACATATCTTGTGATTTTCCCTGTAGCCAGGGTCTAATCCAGCAGTCCAATCAGGGAGTCCCCCCAAAAACCTCATCTTGGGTAACCTCAGACTTGATTCTTGCATGCACAGGCCAGTGTAGGGTCAAGTTTAGTCTGTTACCTGTTTGAGCCAATGCACATACCAATAGATGTAGCTTGATCGGCTCTGCCTCAGCCCCATATTTCACAGGAATTGATGGATGGTATGGCCTGGTCCAGCCAGCCTGCCATAGATCTGGTCTTCAAGCATGCCAATGGGTGCTGTGGCCTAATTAGAGCAAACTCCAGTAACTCCTACCAGGCCCACTCCCAGCTCCAGTTTTTGCATGTGTCAGGCTCTGCTACAGCCCAGCTCAGCCCACATCTCATCTGATACACACCCACAATACTACAGCTTAGCTTGGCATGACCCACCCCCCAAACGCAGCCTTCATGTATGCCAACAGGTGCTGCTATCTTGTCCAGCTTGGCCTGCCCCCAGCCCCTGGTTCTTAAGCCCACCAGCAATAGGTACAGCCTACCAGGGGAGGGCCCACATCTCCCCTGCCAGGTATGTTCCCAGCTCTAGATCTCGTGCCTGACAGGGGGCACTGCAGTCTGGGCTGACAACTCACAACCAGTCCTGACACTTGCCAGTCGATGCTCAGCCTCGCCCAGCTGGCCTACACCCATTCTGGCTCTCCTGCATACCAGCAGGGACAGCACCTTAGCTGAGCCTGGCCCACACACAGACTGCCCACATACAGTTCCAGCTCTCATGTTCACTAGCGGAGTCCCTAAAGTTCTACCAGGCCTGCTCCCAGCCCTGACCTTGTGTGTGCCAATACATGCTATGGCCCAGTCTGAGATGACCCATCCCAGTCTTGGCATTTGCCAGCAGGTACTACAACCTCACTCAGCACAGCCCACCCCCAGTCTCAGCTCCTGCCAGTGGGTACAGCAGCCTAGCCCAGCCTCTCCCATTCCCATCCCCAGACCTCATGTGAACTGGCAGGTGTTGTGGCCCAACCTAGCTTGGCCTATATCCTGTCTCAGTTCTCGCCCATGCCAGTGTGTGCTGTGGACTGATCTTTCCCAGCCCACCCCTAAACCCAGTTCACAGATGTGCCAAAGGGTGCTACAGCCCAGCTTTGTCTAACTTGCTCCCAGCTCTGGCTTTCATGCTCATGGGTGTGAGCTGTGCCTAGGAGTGGAGTTCTCCAAGGTCCCCCACCAGGGCCACTCCCAGCAGTGGATCTCATGTAGGCTGTGGGTGTTGCTTCACAAACTGGCTAGCCAGTCCCTAGTCCTGGCACTCACTGGTGGGTACTGTGTCTTAGCATGACTGACCCACACCCATTCTCGCTCTCACTGATGGATGTTATAGCATAGGCCGGGCTGCCCCCCACTCCATCTCACTTCCAGACCCAGCTATGTGTGATTCACCAGGTGTCACAGCCTATCCTGGCCTGTCCTATACTTACTCTGGCTCTCATGAGCACTACTGGGTGCTGGAGCCTAGCCCAGCTTGGCTCGTTCCCAGACCCAACCCGCATGCCTGCCAGTGGGTACTGCAACCTTGTCCAGCCTAATCCATCCACAGTCCTGGGTCTTGCACTTGCCAGTGGGAGCTATGGTCCCACAGGGGAGTCCCCAGAATCCCCCTACCAGGCCCATTCCCAGCCCTGGGTCTCAAGCATGTTGGCAGGTGCTTTGATCCAGCCTGGCATGGACCACTCATAATCTCAGCTCTTGCTGGTGGATGTTGCAACCAAATCTGGCCAGTTATGGTCCACAGCCTATCCTGGCTCTTGAGCATGCCAGTAGTTGCTGATTCTGGCCCAGCCCAGCCTACCCCAGCCCCCACACACCTAGATAGGTGTTGCAGCCTTGCTAGTGAGGGCAGTAGCCCTGCTTGGCAAGGTCTGCCCTCAACCCCATGCCCTTTCATGTGATGGCAGGTATGATAACCTGGCTCCACCTAGCTTTCTCCCAGCCCCAGCCCCCTTAGTGTCAGGTGGATTCCTATCAGATGAGTTCTATTGCCCAGCCTGGCTTAGCTAGTCACCAGTCCCAGTTCTCTGCCTGAGCCAGGAGGGGTGCTGCAGTCCCACAGAGGTGAGCCCACAATTCCCCTACAGAATCTGTTCCCATATTTGATTCTCTCATGTTCTGGTGGGCAATGTGGCCCAGCCTGACGTGGCTCACCCTCTGTTCCAACATTCACAGATGGATACCGTGCCTAGCCCAGCCAGGTACGCTAACCAGCCCCAGCTTTTGGTAGCACCAGCAGGTGATATGTGCTGCTATTTAGCCAAGTCCAGCCTCCCACATGTGTGGGTGCCTTGGTCTGACCTAGACATGGCCTCCAGTTTCCCCCCTTTAAACCACTGTGTCTGAGCCCCCTTACCTACTTGTGAGTGCAGTGGCCCTGTCTGTGGAAGACCCCAGAACTCTTTCCTCCCCTGTGAAACATGTCCTCAGCTGCCCCCAGTCCAACACAGACCCCTTCCCTGGGCATTCTGCAGTCCCCTCACCACCACCTGGAGGCCAAGAGTTCCCCACCCCTCCTTTTTTTTTGAAAGAAAGAAAGAAAGAAAGAAAGAAAGAAAGAAAGAAAGAAAGAAAGAAAAGAAAGAAAGAAAGAAAGAAAGAAAGAAAGAAAGAAAGAAAGAAAGAAAGAAAGAAAGAAAGAAAGAAAGAAAGAAAGAAAGAAAGAAAGAAAGAAAGAAAGAAAGAAAGAAAGAAAGAAAGAAAGAAAGAAAGAAAGAAAGAAAGAAAGAAAGAAAGAAAGAAAGAAAGAAAGAAAGAAAGAAAGAAGGAAAGAAAGAAAGAAAGAAAGAAAGAAAGAAAGAAAGAAAGAAAGAAAGAAAGAAAGAAAAAGAAAGAAAAAAAGAAAGAATATGAAAGGGGACAGAAAAGCAGCAGCAGCAACTATGCTGGCATACTGGCATAGTTAACCCAAACTTGGCATTAACCAGGCCCAGAATGCCCACCAGCTGCTTGCTGCTTTTCTCCCAGCAGTGTAACCTTTACCTAGGTACAAGGCAATGCAGGTAGTTGCCTATTGCTGGGGAAACTGAAATTTTTTTTGAAAGCTTTACTTATTTATTGGAAAGACAGAGTTAGTGAGAAGGAGAGACAAACATCTTCCATCCTTCATGGCTGCCATCCAGTCCAGGCTGATCTGAAGTTAGGAGCCAGGAGCTTCATCTGGACAGCAGGCAGCTTTCCCGTGCCATTAGCACGGAGTGAGCTAAGAGGTGGAATAGCCACGACACCAATCAGCTATGCTGCTGGTGGTAGCTGAACCCTTTATACCACATTTTCTCAAGGCATTGCCAATCCCTTCATCCCCTATAAATGATAAAAACCTACTGCCTCCTCACAGAAAGGTCGAGCCAATTCCAAGCTGGCTTAGCGACCTTGCCCACGACCAACACACTTCAGCATGAGCACAAGAACTGCAGAGTGGTGCTTGGTGTGCCTCAGCTGCATTTCCAAATGACACTGTGACTTTCCTTTCGCTTCGTGATTATAAGTAACAGTTCTGAGAGCTGACATGATGGTGTATCGGGTTTAACCATCCCGTGGTGTCAGCATCTCACATGGGCTAGATGTTCCTCTGTAATCTAACTGCCTGCCAATGTGGCCATTTGGGGAGTGGACCAGTGAATGGAAGATCTCTATGTCTTTCTCTCTCTGTAATTCCTACTTTCAGTTAAACAAATGGTTTTGGGGGGTTTCCCTGACTGTGTTGTGGCACCCACTGGTGTGTGTGAAGACCAGGCCTAGGCAGGCTGCAGCACCCATTATTTTGTGTGAGAGTTGGGGCTGAGGGTAGAATTGATCAGGCAGCTGCATCCACCCAGTATGTGCACTGGCTGGTGCAGGTAACAGACCAAACCTGACCTTGCACTGTCTGGCACATACAAAAGTCAAACCTGAGGTCACCCCAGGTGAGGTATCTTGCTGGACTTCCCAGCTAAATGGCTGGATTTAAACCCCAACCACAGGGAATATCACACAATATGTGGTCCAACTTTGGAGCACTTGTGTCATGACTGGGCCTCCTCAGTTGCTGGGGCCGGCAGAGGATGTCATCAGAACATGGAAAGCAGAACAGGTTGGACCACTCTCCTGGCCAAGCTTTGCAGCACGTTTTTGGGTCTGTGGTAGACTTGCTCAGCCAACAGACCTTGGCAAGGTTTTTTTCAGTCCTGGTGTAACAAAGCTGACATGTTAAAGCTATGAAAACCACTCAAGTGGGGTCTCTAAAGTGTCATCAAATGACCATCCTCCACCCCTAGGTGTTGATACAGTTTGTCAGCAAGCAGTGGCTCTCTCTTCTTCTTTCGAGGGGACGCAGGAAAAAAAAAAACTTGAAACATCTGTCCCACTCAGCTTCCTCCAAACCTCCACCGTCCCCAACCTAATCAGAGACGTACATGGGACTGCATCCCTCTCGGCTAAGTAGACAATGTTAAGGAAAAAAAAATGAAGAAAACCATGGGCAACTCTCCCTGTTACTTCTAGCTTGCAAGCTTCTAGTCTGAGTGGTTTGCATGTTGCTTGCTTCACTTTTCGGGGCTACCAACAAAGTGCCCCAGGCTGGGCACCCCAAACAGCAAAAGTTGCTTTCTCACAGCTCTGGGGGCTTGGTTGGAAATGGAGGTATCAGGCTCGGTTGCTTTGCAGGCCTCTTTTCTTGGCTTGTAAATGCAACCTTTTCCCTGTGTCTTCATGTTGTGTTCCCCTGGGTCTCATTTTAACTTAGTCACCCCTTTGTTTACAGGGACTGTGTCCAAATGCAGGTGCAGTATCTGAGGTCCGGGAGTTAGGATCCAAGAGGTGAATTTAGAGAGACGCAATTCAAGCCCAACTGTCCCACACAGCTGGTTAAAACAACAACACACAAAGTTCCCTTTCTATTACTAAGTCATCCAAAGTTATCTCTGGACAATTAGTTACCTTGATATGAAGATTTTCATCTTGAACAGTACACAGGGGAATTCTGACCCCTTGAAAGAGAATCTTGCATTCTAAGAGGTGTGGCTGGGGCTCTGTCCCTAGTGTAACTGTTGATGGGTGCCTTTAAGAGGGGTTACTGCCTTGTTGAGGGCGTGAGCTCTGGCCGTGGAAACTTTATTAAGTCATAACAGCTTTTGGCTCGTGTTGCACTTTTGTCTATCAGCTCCCAGTAACTCTGTCAGCATTCATCCCAACTACGGCGGGATACATGATCCCTAATAGGCCAGTGTTGTGCTCCAAATGTGAAAACTTGGTGCAGACCCAACTGAGTGTGCGATGTCCCTTATGAGGACGTGGGGAATGACTGGGAGAACCCTCACAGGAGAGGCCCGTCCCACCGAGCTGCGCAGTCCTCTGAAAATGGACAGAAAAGTCTGTGCGGAGGCAGTGACCCGAGTGAGGGGAGGCTGGTTTCAGCCCAAGGCGTAAGTGCAATGTTAAGCATTAGTTTTGCAATGGTAAACCCAGCAACCCTTCTACTGTTGTCTAGGCAAAGATGGGAGCAGAAGCAAGCCGAGGGTTAGCAGGCAGCTGCAGGGTCAGGTGCAACGTTGTTGCAGTGTGTGGGATTCCCACCTTTAAAAGCAAAGCTTTTACCTGTGTCCGCAATCTCTCCGTGATACAGGACAACCAGCAAGGCTCTCCACTGGGTTCTGCGGCTGCTCTCAGCCAGTTGCCAGGATGCCAACAACCCTCCAACGTTGAATTCCGCCAGCACTTTTGTTTTCACCCTGTGAACTCGGTTTTGTTTGCTGGAAGGATGACTTTGACCAAGTGGCCTGCCGTGTTCGCAGTGCAATGAAGCACTCTTAACTTTTAATGTCAAGAAATGCTGGCTCTTAAAACTGGTGTCGCTCTACATTGCAGGTAACACGAGCAAGCAGCTTGCAGGCAGCAAACCCTGATTCCATCTGCAAAACAGCGCATTTTGCTCTCTACAAACAATCCAGGGCAGAATTCTTGCAGGAGAATCCAAGCTGCCTAACCCTCGGGTTCCCCTTGTGCCAGTGCACGTGCCGGGACCCCCAGTGTCCATGCGTACGGGCAGCGGGCTGCGCGCAGCCGGCTCCCAGAAGGCTCTCCCCCGCACCCGCGCCAAACATTGGGATACAGTGTTGCTGAACAGGTGGACGACTAGCAACTTTTCTTTGGCTGCCAGCCAACATGCCACTGTCCTGTTAAAAAACAACAACAACAAAAAAGTTTTCCAAAGCAACCCAAGCCCCCCTCCCCGACTCCCCTGCTCGCGGACACCAATGCAGTGTGGTGGGGAACGGAAATGCCTTCATGTGCACGTGCACGGCTTTCTCCCAGCCCCGGCGGCGGAGGCACCCTTCGCCCCAGGGGCCGCTCCCGCCTCGGCAGGGGCGCGCGGGGGACGAGGGTGCAGGCGCCCGCAGCCCCGCAGCCCGGCCCCGCCGAGCCGCGCGCGGACCTCCGGGCGGCGACGCTCTGGCCCGCGCAGGCTCGATGGTGCGTGCGCCGCCGCCGCGGCCCGCGCGGTCCCGCCGCCAGGGGGCGCGCTGTCGGGCGCCGCCGAGCTCCTAGCTGCGCGGCCCGACTCGGGGCCGCCATATTGGATGCCGCAGCCGCCGCTGCTGCCGGCGCTTCCTCCTGTGTCTGGGCCGTGCGCTACCGGTTCCTGCGGCGCGGGCGGCGAGAGCGGAGCCTGTCGGAGGAAAAGCGAGGAGGGACTGCGGCGTGTAGGGGCCCGGGAGCGGCGGAAGCGAGAGCGAGCGGGGCGGAGAAGCCCAGGCGCCGCGGCCCAGCCCCTCCCCCGCCGGCCCGCCCCGGCTGCGCCTCTGTGGCCGACCCCGGCGCTCCGCCCGCCCCGGCGGCCATGCCGGGGCTCCGCCGGCCCTGAGGGAGCCCTTCCCGACCCGAGCCTGCCCTCCCGCCGCCGCCGCCCCGGGGGGTGGCCGCTCCCGCGCCGGCGCCCCGCTCGGGCTCCCCGCTCTCGGCTCCCCGGGCGCCGCGGCCGCCGCCTCTTCCGCCGCCGGGCCCCGGGGCCTCCGCAGCGACAACATGGAGGCCGTCAAGACCTTCAATAGCGAGGTTGGTATCGCCGGGTCACCCCGGGCCGGCCCCGCGCGCGGAGGGTGGGCGCGGGCCCCGAGGGCTCCCCGGGGTGGGGCCGCGGGGGGAGGGGCGCGGCTCCCGGGGCGCCCCTCCCCCGGGCCCGGCGGACTGCGGCAGGGGGCCCCGCGCGGCCAGCCCCGCAGCCCCGGGCCGGGCGGGAGCGGCCTGCACCCCTCGCACGCCGCACCCCGCCGAGGCAAGAGCGACCTGCACCCCTCGCCCCTCGCCCCGCACCCCTCCGGAGCGGGAGCGACTAGCACCCCTAGCCCCGCACCCCGCCGGAGCGGGAGCGACCTGCACCCCTCGCCCCGCGCTCCACCGAGGCGGGAGCGGCCTGCACCCCTCTCCCCGCACTCCGGGGCGCGAGCGACCTGCATCCCTCGCCCCGCACCCCGCCAAGGCGGAAGCGACCTGCATCCCTCGCCCCGCACTCCTCCGGGGCAGCAGCGACCTGCACCCTTCGCCCGGCTTAGGAGGCTGGGGGTGCGGGACGCATCGCCCCGCAGGTCGGCCCGGGTCTCTGGAGGCGCTCGCCGGCGGTGCTGCTCTGCGGTCCCCACTCCTCGTGGTGTTTGTAGTTTGTGTTGGTGAGGGTAGCCGGCCCAGCCAGGGACTTGAGCTAATTGGACAGGCGGGGATGTTCTGTGGTTTTCGCTCTGTGGACTCCCCCCATCGCGACCGGAGAGGAGAGGAGAGGAGCGGAGGTTAGGGTAGGGTAGGGTAGGGTAGGGTAGGGTAGGGTAGGGTAGGGTGCCTGCGGACGGCAGGTGCTGCCCACAGCAGCCCGCACGGTCATCCAACCATCCACTCGAACTCGAGAGTTTTTTTGTTTTTTTTTAAGCAGGTGTGCAATTTGCACAGTTTACACTGAAAAACTCCCGACTTTCTGTGGGCCTAAACGTAGGCATTAACTAGCAAGTGCGTTTTGCACTAGCGGCCTTAATTCTATTTGCATGAGCCTTACAATACTTAAATTTGAGAGTAACTAGGTGTCAGTTTGGGAAATGCTAACTTCGAAATGGAAACACTGTACATATAATCTCCAGTAGCATAATCGTCAGTATCGTAAATAATTCACTTACTAAATACCAGATTGATGCGTTTAGTACTTTTAGACACCAGCTTTCGTTAAAATAGATGTTTTTTAGTCTGAGGATTAGGATTTGAGAAGTTTAGCAAAGAGGTGAAAGATACAGTATGTTAGCACAGCTAGTGGCCACCTGGGATGTGATTGTGGGTGGGGAAACCTTTTCTTGTTTGGACTGGAGTTTGTTTATTATTTATTTCACACACTTCATAGTAAATAATTCAGAGCAACATATTGGAACACTTTTAATTTTATGAATCTAGTTGATAACTTGGGGCGGGTGATTTCCGTGTATAGGATTTGATTCTGCCACTCAGTGCTCTATGCAGCGTTTGCCAAGGCACGCAGTGTAGAATGTTCAGTAGGGTCGATTTATTGTTAGCACCACAGCTGCAGCTCTGCCGCTCGCAGTGCTGTGCACTCACGTTAAAGCAAGTCTCTTGGTGGAGGTTGTTTTAATTTTCTTTGGATGACAGTAGATCAGGGAGGGCGGAGGCGGCTCTTTGATCCGTTGGTTCACTCCTGAAGCTGCCAGGTTGGCCGGGCTACCCGGATTAGCCTGGAGGTTTATTCAGTCCCATGTGGATGGGGGGCGGGGTCAGGCACTTGGGCCAGCTACTGCTGTTGTCCCAGGCACATTTGCAGAGTCCTGAGGCTCGTCCCTGGTGGCAGCTTAACCTGCCGTGCTACAGTTGCAGGCCTTTACTTTGTTTTTTCTTAAATCGGAAAATAGCTTGCTTGTTTTCAATGCAGTTAAGTGGGTTTTAAAACTCCCTCATCTTGATGGATCTGTCTAGTAGAGTTCTGCTGTGTATCCTGAGGCCCCCTCACTGTGCCCATACCCTTTAAAGGGAAGATGTTAACAGGTGGCTGGTGCGGTGTAGTTGGCTCAGCTGAGTGAGGAGAGAAGCAAGGGACCGTTGATCATTTGAGCATTGATGAAAGATCCAGGGCACTGCGCGTGCGTGAGTGCCAGGCTTTTCCCTCTTGCTCTGTGGGCACTTGAGCTTTCTGGCATTCTCTTTGTGCACCTGTGTTGCTCATCCCTCCTAAGTGAATCTCAGAGAACTCAGAAGTATTTGAGCGTCACTACTGGGCTTCCGTTTCACCATGCTTGGAAAGTAGAACTGGGTCAAGAGTTGAGGACAGGACGTGTGTCTGAAGATTCAGAAAACAGATGACATCATCTTAGGAAAGTTTTGATAGTATTTTCAGTGAATGATGCTTCGAGTCATGTTTATTGCAGGTGGGTGTGTGCTAGAAAGTAGTTCAGTAATTATTTTCGATTAAATTATGTGAAGGGGAGTACAAAAAAGAATCGAAGGAGAAAAAAATTTTTAAAGACTTTTGTTTGAAAGGCAGATTTTCTGAGGGGAGAGACAGGTCTTCCATGTGCTGGTGCAATCCCCACAGAGCCACAACTGCTGGCTGCGCTTACAAGAAGCCGCGAGCTTCCTCTGGGTCTCCCACAAAACTCAGGGGCCCAAGGACTCGGGCCTTTTTCCTGTTCCCCAAGCCATAAGCAGGGATCTAGATAGGAAGAGGAGCCACTGGGAGCTGAACTGGCACCCAAATGAGATGTTGGCACTGCAGATGCAGGATTAGCATACAATTGCACTGGCCCCTAAAAGGATGTTTTTAGAGTACTTAGAATGAATTTGACTTTTTTAAAAGATTTATTTGTTTTTATTTGAAAGGCGGATTTATAGAGAGAAAGGGAGACAGATCTTCCGTCTGAGGGTTCACTCCTCAAATAGCCATAGCAGCCAGAGCTGAGCTGATGCAAAGCCAGGAGCTTCTTCTGGGTCTTGCAAGTGGGTGCAGGGTCCCAAGGCTTTGAGCCACTCTCTACATTTTTCCTAGGCCATAAGCAGGGAGCTGGGTGGGAAGTGGAGCAGCCAGGATACAAATTGGCATCCCTTTGAGATTTCAGGGTTTACAAGGGGAGGATTAGCCTGTTGAGCCATTGCGCTGGGACCTTGAATTTGACATTTTTCTTTGGGTTGGGTCTGAGAACTTGTAGCATTGTATTCTTAGAAAGTTATGTTTGCTCATAAAGCATCAAAACTTAGCTCTAAGAATAATTACAAATATTTGTCAGGTTTTTTTATGACATATTGAAAATAGGAAATAACTTTATGGGTTGCTAATTCTTAAGTTTTTCAAGACTGGGCTTTCCTTCACTTCTGATTTTTAATTAAAGAATATTGATTTGAAAACAGGAATATTCCACATATATATACATATGTGCATATAACACATGTAGTTATATATACACACATGTAGTTATATATACACATAGTTATATATAAGTATATGAATAAATAAAATATATTTATATGTATTTTTTAAAGATTAACTTTATTTTTCCATTGGAAAGACAAGATATACAGAGGGAAAAAAGATTTTCTACTTACTCGTTCACTCCCCTGGTGGCTGTAACGGCCAGAGCTGAGCCGATCCGAAGCCAGGAGCTAGGAGTTTCTTCAGGGTCTCCCACGCGGTTGCAGGGTTCCGTCCTTGACTGCTTTCCCAGGCCACAAGCAGGGAACTGGATGGGAAGTGGAGGAGCTGGGATATGAACTGGCGCCTATGTGGGACCCCAGTGGTTGCAAGGCAAGGATTTAGCCAGTGGGCTCTTGTGCTGGGCCTTAGAGATAATTTTTAGAAATTTATTTTTATTTAAAGGCAGGATAATACAGAAAGAAGAGATAGATCTTCCCTCCTAGTTCACTCCCCAGATGCCTGCGATGGCCTCCTGGAGCTGGGCCAGTCTGAAGCTAGGAGCCAAAGCTTCTTGCAGGTCTCCCACCTAGGCGCAGGGGCCCAAGGATTTAAGCCATCCTCTGTGCTTCCCCAGGTGGTCACTAAGTCTGAAGTGCAGCAGCTGGAATCTCAACCATATGGAATGCAGGTGGGGGATCAAGTTTCCATTCCACTAAGTAGGGCTCCCATTACAGTGATTTATACAGATTTTTAGTGTGCACACTGGGGGGTGAATTTCCATTTGTGAAGACACTGATTGTATGAAGAATATGGCTGGGTGGCTACCATTCTTTCCACCCCTATTAGGAGTATGGTAGAAGATCCTTTAATTGTACAGGAATTATGTTGTAAATTCCATTCAGTTAGCACAAGTTAAATGAGATTTACGTTTAAGAATGGATTTTTAATTGCCTACTGTGCTTATTTTATGGGGAAATTTAATTTTTGTTTCAGCAACCTCATTGTGGAGGAGAGTTAGTCCCAGAACAACTGCTATGAATCCTGGGGTGATGGAGAAACAGACTCTGTGAGGGTCAGTGCTGGGCATGGACCTGCTACTCGCAGGTGGCAGTGGAGCTCTCCCTGCCTGACATGCTTGGCAAGCGACTGCTTAAGGTGGTGGCACACTTGAGGGCTGCAGCTGATTGCTAGAATACAACAGTTTATGTAAATAGTGTTTCCATACTCAATATTTAAAAATGACTGCCAGATGGGGAGGAGCTTTTGGCACAGTGACTCATCACACACTGAAGGGTCTTGGTTGAAACCCTGTTCCACTCCCGGCTCTGACCTGGGGAGGCGGCAGTGATGGCTGAAGTAGTTGGCTTGCCGCCCACTTGGGAGGCACAGTCCGTGCTTTGGCGGGTGTCTAGGGAGTGAACCCGTGAGGGGTGTGCTGTCTCTGATGTGAATAGAAGTAAGTAAATCTTAAAAAATGGTAGAACGACCACACTTACTTCTGGAGGTCGTTCTGGGAGGTTCTCTGTCTCCCTTTTCCTCCCTCTCCCTCCCTGAAATGAGTAGGGGAAGAGAATGGCACCATGCTACCTTTTCTGTGGTGAAATTTCAACTGGAGAGACATCTTACAGTGTAGTAACTGTAATGTAAAAATTATGGGAACGTAATAACTGGAGGAGGTAAGTTTTGCTTCCATATTGAATTTTTAGAGTTCCCAAGGCCTTAAAATGAAACACTGCCCCAATACAGATGTCATACTGCCCCGAAATTATAAATTGTTAGCGTAACCAAATAGCAGTCAGTGATTTGTGCATAGCTGTAGTCCCCACATCCCACTTGGCCCATGCAGATCTGTGAAGAGGCTCGGGAGGAAGAAATAAGACCAGAGCTGTAGGCTTGAGATGGGGCTGAGAAGTGCCTTCAGCTTTTGGGATTTATTGTGTTGGTTCATAAATTGAGAGGACCTGTACCCTTATACCATCTTTAGTGTGTATAAACCCTTAGTAAGTTCTGTTTGTTTTAGGATCCTTTCACTAGCTTATTTTTATTTTAAAGATTTATTTTATTTTCATTGGAAAGTGAGATATACAGAGAGGAAGATCTTCTGTCTGATGATTCGCTCCCCAAGTGGCTGCAATGACTGGAGCTGCGCCTGTCCAAAGCCAGGAGCCCAGAGCTTCTTCGGGTCTCCCATGCAGGTGCAGGATTTCAAGGCTTTGGGCCATCTTTGACTGCTCTCCCACGCCACAAGCAGGGAGCTGGATGGGAAGTGGAGCAGCCGGGATTAGAACCGGCGCCCATATGGGATCCCGGTGCGTTCAAGGAAAGGACTTCAACCGTTAGGCTGCCATGCTGGGCCCCACTAGCTTATTTTTTTGTAAGCTGCCTCAGGATACAATGCAGGCTGTTCAGTCACTTAAACATCCAGTGTATGTTCCTGCTGTCTGACGGGAAGCCCGTTTCCAGTTTTGTGACTGAAGAGGGTGTTTAGGCCAACTGGGACATTTTGTAATCTTCCCACCAATATCTAGGACTAGATATGGGTTGTTCAAGGGTGTGCCAGAAGCATGTGAAATTCGGTATCTGAATGTGAATTTATGCTTTTGTCTGACTCCAGAAGAATTTATTTGAAGCAGTTATGAAACTTTTTTTTCTGTTTATCATTTTATCATTCTTTGTTTCATCTGTCTGGGAGTTAGTGTTTTTCTTTTCTGCTTTCATTTTCTAGGAGTTATGGTCAGTTGTAACAGCCGAGCCATGTTTTTATTTCCATCTTGTGAAAATCTTCTAAAGGTGTCACGATCTTGTTGTGAAGAAAGCTTTGAATAGCCTCTCCATTGCCCGGAAGTTCGGATCAGGGTTTTCAGCTCTGACCCTGCTGGTGTTTAAGCTGGATTTCTATTTGTTGTAGGAGTGATACTTGCCTGGTGGAATGTACAGCAGCTCCCCAGTCACACGCACTGGGTCTCTGTATGTGCCCCTGCCATCGTGACGCCAGAACTGCCTCCAAGACCTTACCAGGTGTCTCTTGGTGGTGGTGGTGCTGGGGGGTGACATTGATTGACAGTCCTTGACTTAGGTCAAACATTATATGTCTAAAAAGCACTTTCCTAGTCAGTATTGTAATTATTAGTATTCAGTAATCCTTACCACTAGGCTTGAGCTCTAGGAGGGTGGTGATTGTATAGCTTCAGTACTTCACGCCTGTGGTACAAAGTGCACACACTTATGTCATATGTTTACAGATTTATGTGTGTGTGTATATATAGGCACATACATATATGCATATGTCAAGTAAAGACACTTCGGATAGATGATAGAGTTGGCAGTAAAATGACCTTGACCAAGGTAGTTAGTGTTTCTAGACTTTTTTTTTAAAATAAATGACTGGTTTAGACATTTAGGTTCCCCATTAGTGTAAAGATTGCTTTTTCATGTAAAGTAAGTTTTTTGGTAGGATTTTTTTTTAAAGATTTATTTTTATTATTTCTTTATTGGAAAGGCGGATATACAGAGAGGAGAGACAGAGAGGAAGATCTTCCGTCCAATGATTCACTCCCCAAGTGAGCGCAACGGGCCGATGCTATGCCGGTCCGAAGCCAGGAGCCTCTTCCGGGTCTCCCACGCGGGTGCAGGATCCCAAAGCTTTTCCGGGTCTCCCACGCGGGCGCAGGATCCCAAAGCTTTGGGCCGTCCTTGACTGCTTTCCCGGGCCACAGGCAGGGAGCTGGATGGGAAGCGGGGCTGCCGGGATAGAACCGGCGCCCATATGGGATCCCGGGCGTGCAAGGCGAGGACCTTAACCACTGCGCCACCGCGCCGGGCCCGATTGTGTGTTTTTAAACATTATTTTGAAGGTCATTTTATGGCACTGTAGCCGTATAGGAGACTAGGTGGAAACTTTAACCAGAAGTCTGATGTGTTCCTGATTTCACTTACTTTAAGGAGATGAGCAGAAAGGGCGCTGCAGTTGGAAATCCCAGTGAGGCTCAGCCCAGCCCGAGCCTTATGCTCGGTGTTTCTCCTGTTTGCACGTACTTCTGCTTTGGCATTTTTCAGGTTATGATGGTATGTAGTAACTAAATTAGAAAAAAAAATTTTTCTTACATTAAAAAATGTTGGATATAAAGAAAATTGGGATTGTTGGTGGAGGTTTCCAGACTGCATCATTTTAGAGTACTGTAGTCTTAATCATTTGGAATAAAATTTTTTTCTCAGTATTACAACCCATCATACATGTGGTCTGCCCTTGGTTGCATCCTTGCACTGAGTTAGTTGCTGGCGTTTGGACTGCCGGGAAGTGTTTCTGCTGCCCTGGTCTCGGGTCCTTGCTTCGTGCTCCTCGGCTGTGTTTTTAGGAGGGATGTGGATGACTTAGAGTTAGTTGTATTATTGCTTGTATTCAATTTCAGATATCTCTTTCCAGGGCTAGTTTTGCTGTTATTGAACAACTTTAAATCATAATGGGATGAAAATGTAATCAACCTTGACTTTGAACAGTGTGAACTCCTGAACTCTAAAGTGAGCTCATATTGTCTGGTTTTGTTTTCTCAACATCTTTCTCTGCTCCTCTCTCTCAGGATTGTGCCTCTACTCCTGCTTGTGCAGACTGCTTTTCCAGCAGCATGGACACAAGAAGCATAGTAAGAGGATTGTAACCCACGTAAGGCAGGCCCTTGGGAAACTGTCAGGCCCAAGTTGGAGTGAAATGATGTGTTGTGATATGATAGTGCTTGGGAAGTAGAAAAGAATTTGTCACTTAGACTATGTTAGTAATCTTCAAGAGGGCATTTAGGGGTTAAGTTGAATTTTTTTCACAAGAAAAAGTCATACATGTTAATTCCTGTTACGTTTACTTACACTCTGCTCCACAGTATCTTTTTTTTTTTTTTTTTTTGTAAAGGCAAACATTATTAATTTGGCTGAAAATGAAATACATCTTCCAACTATAAGATGACAAATTATTGGCATATTCAACGTAGGAATGGAAAAGAAAAGGCTAAATAAAAATTTTGATTTTCTAATTATAGAGGAGCAGATTGTGGTAGAAGTACAATTAAATAAATGCTGATCAGAAATATTTCTATAGCCTGTGTTTCTTCCTGAATTAATTCTGTCTGAAGTTTAGTTGTAAATGTGATGTGTTTGCTCTTTCTGACCTTAATTTGTGCATTTAACTGGGCTAACGTTTTTATGGGAGTTTCTGACACAGCTGTGTGATTAACTTGGAAGAGTATGCAAATGTTGAGGTACATACTACAGATCAGAATAGTTCAGATCACTTGATGTTACCTCATCTAGTCGGAAATGAAGAGTGCAGTATCGGTCTTGTCTAACTGCAGTTATTGTTGAGTTAATGCATGCTAAATTTGTTTCTGAAATAATTATGGAACTTATTGTAATATATATAAATTGTCCTGAAGGACCTGGAAGTTTTTTCTTCGTTTCTTCATTCATTTAATTAATTCTGAGAGAATGTGTGTTCTTTGTCAGGCACTTATTTTTGTCTCCTGGGAGACAGCTGTGAACTAGGCAGACAGACCCCTCAGCCTGCTAGACCTTCCCTTCTGGTAGCCCTTCATCCTTCCATGGTTACAGTGTGCCTGGTGACCTTGCTGCAGAGGGAGGCCAGCGTCCCTGGCACTGGGCTGCTTACGGCCCTTCTGTCCGGCCCGGGTCCAGCCTCATCCATCCTCATCAGTTTGTTCTAGAGTCAGATTGCTCATTTGCTTGAAATAGAGATGCAACAGTGGGCTTATTTAAACAAGAATGTTAATTCAGTATTGTTCTAATAACTGGAAAATGTTACATTTTTATTTTGTCTCAAACTGGGTGTCACGCTTTTTGAAAGTATTTGATATTTTGGAATTTTACATTTAAAAGCTGTAAAGATGCTTTGTCAGTAAAATAGTTTCATGTTTTACTTTTGTTAGGTGATGATCAGAGCTTTATGAATTTAGAGAACTAATGCACAGTTTTAGTTTGTAAACAAGCTTCACTGAGTTGGGATTTAAAAAAATTTGATATTTGTTACAAACTTACTTTCTGATTTTGATATAATTTCTTTGAACTCTGAATTCATTTAAACAGTAAAGAATTCTTTTGGGTCAAGAAGAACTTGGAAAGTAATGTGAAGATAATGGCTTTCATTTATTCGTATTTTTGATGCCAGATTTTGATGGTTGAGAAAAATAGACATAGGTGTTTTGAATTTATTGAAATGGTTGAAGTAGTGAAAATTGGAGTGAAAGATCTGAGGGTTTTTTTTTCTTTCTTCTGAATGACTGTTGAAGTAGTAAAATTTCTGCAAGCCAAAACATCTGATAGAGCAAATGTCTACTGTAAGTAACAGCTGGTTACTATGATGGAAAGATGTTGGGCAAATGTGCTTTTCAAGTACTTTTACTTTACCCAACATTTGTTTAAAAATGAGCTGCTTTGAAATATAGTTGTCCCTGCATGTCTGTGGGGGATTGGTTCTGGAGCCTCTTAGGGCACCCACTTCTGTGGAGGCTCACATCCTTTAGTGGGGTTGCATGCCGCTTTGAACATCCACCTCTGTCAGTCATTTCTCCAGGAGATGGCTAATACTGTCTGAGTGCTCTGTGACTAGCTACTTTATAGTGTATGAATTGAGACGCCATTAATGACAAGAAAAGTTTGTGTGTGTTGAATGTGGGTACAGAGTCTGGTCTGTGGTTGGCAGGTGTCCGTGTGGAGTGGAGTGTGTCTCGTGCCCTGTGCACTGTCCTCCCTTCCCGGCTGCTGCCACGCGACCAGGGCATCCAGCATAGCTGGTGAGAACAGGTCAGAAGGCGCTACCCCCACCTTACAAATGAGGACATTGCTGCCCGTTACTGTGATTTTGTAGAGAAACCTAGGAAATACAGCTTGTAAGGGTGGCCGTTAGGGCGCACCCGGGAGGTGCTCAGTTTTCAACTCCTGGACTGGCTGTGGACAGGGCATTTTCACCAGATTTTCATCATTATTTCTATTGCTGTGATGTTTGAATGTAAATTGACTTTATTTTCCCCTATTTTAAACTTCTTATCTGTGCATTTTCAAATTTGCATAAGTGAAAAAGAAACCCAGATTTCTCTGTTACATTAACTCCACTTACTTTATTTTGTCCATGTGTACACAGAACTTTTTGTGAATGTTTTGAAAGTGAACTCAACACATGATGACATTTACTTCTGAATATGCATTCCGAAATGAAGCATGTCTTATGTAACCATAGCACAGTGATGAAAACCAGAAAACTGAATCTCGTGTTTCTGTTGTGTGTCTCTCATTCTGATTGTTCATTGTACCAGTGGCATTCTTAATCCGGTCTGTGTTACTGCACATGTTGAAATCACTTTGTCCCCAGTCTCCTTTAGTCTGAAGCAGTTGGTTGCTCTTTTCATTTTCTGACCTTTCAGATGATATTTGATGAGAGTAGGCTGGTTTCGTATAGGAGTTTTCAGTGTTGTCTACTGTTCATGATTTGGTTTAGGTTGTCTTTTAGGCAAGACCACTGAAGTGATAATATTTATTATCGGCATATCTCACCAGAAAAATGTGATGTCCATCAATCCCGTTAATAAGTGTATTAGCTATAAGATTTCTCCACTATAAAGTTACTCTTTTCCCTTTGTAACATGTATCTGATAATGAGATATTTTGATGCAAATACTGTGTTTCTCATCACATTTCCACCCACTTGTTTAGTGTGTGTGCAGCTCTTCCCTGAATCACTGGGTGCAAGATGGTTGCCAACTGGCAGCTTCCTTAGTCTCCTCTGTTACTTGATACTCTCCAAGAGCTTTCCCTTTTCCTCTATGATGTGAATGTTCTTTTTCATTCATTCGTTTTTCAAATATAGTGTGTCTCATCTGAGCCTTTTTATGACCTCATTTTAAAAATTATTTTCTGATTTGATAAAGATGTTCTCACTCTAGTCCTACAGAATTGACCGACTTTATCTTAGTGAATGTCTTTACTAACAGATGGAGCTAGACATTATATATGTAAATACATGTACATAGTCCAGAATTCTTCATCTGTATTATGTCTAAAAACTCATGCACTCATCATGTCTGCACCTGTAGTCTAATGCCATGTTTATTTTAGCCTTTACTCTTTCTGAATCTGGAATTCCTTTGTCTACTGTGATAAACCTGGCTGTTGTTATCTGCAGTGTATTTATGGACTATTTGTTCATTCCTAAAGCGCACAGGGAGTAGGCTAAAATTGCTAGGCGTGTGTCTGTGAGCTGGAGTGTGAATGTTTGTTTATAACTCATCTTGTGTTTAGCTGGAGGTAAATTATATAATTAAAATACTCTTATAAGTGTTCAGCTTTCATTTTAATATTTTTCAGCTATTTTGAAATGTAATTAGACAATTTTTTTGTTTATATTTCATTTTGACGTTTTTCTTATTTTAATGATTTGAGACATTATGGGTAACATTTTCCTACCTTCAAGTACTGTAAACCACTTAGGTTCTCAACTGTCGAAACATGAAGATAACATTCTTCATGTGGCGTTGTAAAATTCAGAGGTTTAGATGCGGAGATGAGCTTGAGTGGAGGGGCTTTTTCTAGCAGTGCAGGTTATCCTAATAGGAAGTGCATGACCTCAACACCTCGTTGGCAGAGTATCTGGTAGCAATGCTTGTGGCCACAAAGTTGGTGGTTTTTACTTTGACCTGTATGACTAGATCGGCATAATGGTGTGGTGCCAATCACTGAGATGGGTAAATCTGGACGTACAGGAAGCTTGAGGAGAAAAATAATTTGTGGTTTAGAATGGATGGAGGGTCATTTTTTTCCTACAAAGAATAAAACAAAGATTCTCACTATGGAATGAGGATTAAAATCATCTGAAATACTAATGTTATTGCCATTTTGTTGAGCACAGTAGTTTTCCACATTTTGAGTATCATCTGTGTTATGTCTAGGTGGAGACGCCAGCTGAGTCTGTCGGTCAGGAGAGCCGACTAGAAGTGACCACATAGAAGAGGGAGATACGTAGAGAGAAAGAGAAGCAGGGTTATGGCAGAATCTTGTGAAATCTTTCTCAAATTAGTCATTTTCAGGTTAGCTGTCTCAGATAAGCTTTGACCCTTTCATTTTGTAATGATATCGGTTTTGAGATTTATTTTATATATTTGAAAGGCAGAGTTACAGAGAGATGGAGACCCAGAAGAAGAAGAGAGGTTCTGTCGGCTAGTTTACTTTCCAAATGGCTGCAGGGGCCTGGCTCGGGCGAGGTCACAGCTGGGAGCCAGGAGCCTACTCCATCTCCCCGTGGATGCGAGGGATGCAGGGGTCGGAGTACTTCCGTCTGCCTTTGCCCTTTACCCAGGTGCAGGGAGCGACCCCAACCTGACCATCCAATTCTGGATGTAGATGGCCCAAGTGGTGACTTAACCTGCTTCGTCTGGCTTCCCAGTCTTCACTTTGTTGTCACCAGTATATTGTGAACGTGAAATTGTGAGTTATTCTGTCGTTGGAAATAAATCCTTTATTAATTTGAGACATTCTGGTTAGTACAATTTTTTTTAGAATGAGCGATTTTTTTGTAATGGTCTGTTCATTTCATCATTAATAGTACTTCAAAACTAAGAGGAGGCAACATTGTTTCTTTTCATTTTGATATTTACGAAAGACATGAGAAGAACTGAAATGAAGGTAGATTGTTTGAATGCTAGGTAACATTTACACTGAAGTTACTTTTCCTTATTTTAGTGCTTTTATTATATAGCATGCATGTCTATGTGTGTGTGTCTGTGTATGTATATATATATTTAAATATTTGCAAAAGTTAGAGATCTTCCATCTTCTGGTTTACTTCCCAGATGGTCGTAGTGACAGCCGCTGGGGGTTTCCACTTAGGTCCATCTGAGTCGTCCAGTTGGGTGGCAGGGACCAAGCACCTGGGCCGTCTTTCTTGCTTTTCTAAGGCCATTAGCAGGAAGTTGAATTGGAAGTGGAGCAGATGGGTCATGAACTGGCGCCCATATGGGGTGCTGATGTCATAAGCATACATCACAGTGCTGGCTCCTATATTTTTGATTTTTCTTTCATGGAGAATCATTTCTGTTCTCTTTGGTTTTACAGTAGGGTAACCAAAAACCATTGCAGTCAAATTGTATGTTTGTGAGTTGCGAGTATAACAAGTTTATGTTTATGTAATTATATTTTTTATTTTTTTTTCTGTTTTTCATTTACTTTTTATTTGATTCAGTAACTAAGAGTTTCTTTTCTTTGAATTGGAAACTCAGATATGCAGAGAGGAGGAGACAACAGAGTGGAAAATCTTCCATCTGCTGGTTCACAAGTGGCTGCAGTGGCCGTAGCTGAGCTGATCTGAAGCCAGGAGCCCGGAGCTTCATCTGTCTCCCGTGCGGGTGCAGGGTCCCAAGGCTTTGGACATTCCTCTACTGCCTTCCCAGGCCACAAGCAGGGGGCTGTAAGGGGAAGCAGGGCTGCTGGGGTACGAATTGGTTCCCATATGGGATCCCGGTGCATGCAAGGCAAGAGTTTAGTCACTAAGCTGTCACACAGGGCCTGTATTCTTTATTTTTATGCTTAAACTTGATTTCTAAAAGCAAGTATGAAGCTTAGATCCAAAAGACTTAGTTGTCACTCTGTAGATTGATTTTACAGATGAGACTCAGGGTCCCAGAAGTTGTTATCAGGGCTTATTAGAAGCACATAGTCAGGTGGCACATTAGAATTTATATCATTTGTGTCTCAGTTTGCCATTTTCATATTTTTCCCACATACATTATTTCAGATGTGATTTTTGGCAATTTTTGTTTGTTGAAGGAGTAGACATTGCTGATACTTTGATGATAATTTCATGCTTACCCTAGGGCAGCATAAGGAACAAATCACGTTGCCACTACTCCTTGTTCCTAGAACAGGGAGCCACGGAAGCAGCAGCTTGGCAGGAAGACACTGCACTGCAACGCTTTGTTGCTTCGCAGTAGCTCACTCTGGCAGGAAGCTGACGGGGCTTGATGAGCCCATTGCCGTGCTCACGTGGCTGTGCCTGCGCCTGCTTGTGAGAGAAATGCAGTGACTCGTTAGTGCCTTGGACACCTTTCTGGTTTTCAACTATTCAACTATTTCCTTTTTCTTTTTTTAAGATTTATTTATTCTTATTACAAAGTCAGCTATACAGAGAGAAGAGATAGAGAGGAATATCTTCTGTCCCCAAAGATTCACTCCCCAAGTGAGCACAATGGCCCGTGCTGTGCCAGTCTGAAGCCCGGAACCAGGAACTTCTTCCTGGTCTCCCACATGGGTGCAGGATCCCAAAGCATCGGGCCGTCCTCTCGGGCCACAGGCAGGGAGCTGGATGGGAAGTGGAGCTGCTGGGATCAGAACCAGCGCCCATATGGGATCCCGGACGCTCAAGGCAAGGACCCTAACCGCTAGGCCACCGCACCGGGCCCTATTTCCTTTTGATATCTGTAAGCCACCGATCGAAGGCTACCGATACTGTTTTTAACCGTGCAGTACTGTTGGTGCCAAAGATGTGACAGCTAGGTGTGAGGGACGAGATAATGGTGGTCTCATATGTGAAATGGGAGTAGGCATGATAACCTGCACGATTCCTTAAATGGTAGTCCTAATGAGCGTGTTTTCTAACTGTGTTCTTAGCCTCAGTTATTTAAAAAAGAGAAATACCAGCAAATTGCCTGTCTTTCACAGTTGGTTTGAGTACTTAGAAATCCAACAGTTTTGTGTTTAGGAACTAAGGAATGCTAAGAAAGATAGGGTTTCTTTGTTTTTAAAAAGGCAGCATCTAGGGATGAGCCCCTGACACTGTGTCCCCAGTTATGGGCCTGGGTTTCAGTTGCGGCTCTTCCTGGCCCAGGCAGTGGGTCCGTTGGGTACATGTGGGTGAGTCTGAACTGAGCTCCAGGAGCTCTTGGCCTACCCATCCCCTACTGCTGAGACGAAGGAGCTGATGGAAAGGAGATACTTCTCTGTTTCTTTTTGTTCCTGTCAAAAAGCAAACCAAAGGAACCCCTGCAAGTTGACTATTGAAACTTTACTAGAGCTATTTCTGTTGCCCTAGAAAATGTCTTCATATTATAACATTGGTTGGAAATAAACTTCAGGGCCCAGTGTTGTGGTGCAGCAGTTAAGTGGTTACCTGCAGTGTTAGCCAGCATCCTGTATGATCCACCGGTTCAAATCCTGGCTGCTCTGCTTCTGATGAGCTCCTGCTGGTGTGCCTGAGAACACGTGAGGCCATTCTGTGAGACCCGGATTGGAGCTCCAGGCTCCCAGCCTACCTAGGCTCCATGGGAGCCAGCCAGGAAGAACTGTTCGCACCCCATCCTCTGCGTAATTCTGCCTTTTGGAGAAATAAAGAAGTCTTAAAAGCCCAGCTTATTTATTTGTTAGATGAGGAGAGCTTCATCCACTGACTCACTACCAAGTGCTGGCTCTGGTTTGGATGGGCCCAGGATGTCAAGTACATAATCCAGGCCTCCTGTGCTTTCAGCAGAAACCCAGTTTCTCAGACCAGAGTCCGCATTGGTGAGGAACTGGAGTCAAGAGCTGTAGTTAACAATGTAACCCATTGGAGCTTGTGGAATCTGGGCAGCTTTTTTTTTTTTTTTAAGACTTATTTTTATTGCAAAGATATACAGAGAGGAAGATCTTCTGCCCATTGAATTACTCCCCAAATGACTGCAACAGCCGGTGCTCCGGGGCTGAGCTGACCTGAAGCCAGGAGCTAGGAACCTCCTCCAGGTATCCCACGCAGGTACAGGGTCTCAAGGCTTTGGGCCTTCGTTGATTGCCTTCCTAGGCCACAAAACAGGGAGCTGGATGGGAAGCGGGGCTGCCAGGATTAGAACCGGTGCCGATATGGGATCCTGGTGGGATCCTTGCCCTTAGGCCACCACGCTAGGCCCGGATCTGGACATTTTAACTGCTAGGCTAAGTGCCTGCTCCTGTATCCTTTAAATTTCATTTATTTTCATTTTGTTTGAAAGCAGCAAGACAGCACTGAGTCCAGGTCCTCCCATTGTGGTGGCAGGGAACCATGTGTCTGAACCATCACCTGCTTCCAGGGATCCGTGTTAGCAGGAAGGTGGGTTGAAAGGACCCAGGACTGGAACCAGTCACTCCAGTATGGCCTACAGAAGTCCCAGGTTCCTGCTGCTTTAGTATTAGATAAAAGTTATAGAAATTATGAGTTGTAAAGATGGTATTAGGTTATGTTTTATATAATTTAAAAGGTAAATAATTGAGCAAGGTTATTGAATGACAACACAATGCAGACCATTAAGTATTTTGGTTTGATATTAATAATGATCATCATCTTCAGGGGTGGGCATTGTGGTGCAGATTGTTAAGTGTCTGAAATACCAGCCTCCTATATGGGCATGCTTCGTACCCTAGCTGATCTACTTTCCATCCAGTTCCCTGCTAATGGTATGTGAAAGCAACAAAACGATGGCCCAGGGACCTGGGACACTCCACCTATGTGAAGACCCTGAAGAAGCTCCTGGCTTTGGCCTGATCCAGAACTGGCCTTGGCAGCCATTTAGGGAGTGAGCCAGCAGATGGGCAGTCTGTCTCTTCCCTTTTCACTATAACTGCTTTTCAAATAAATGAATCTTAAAATGATTTTCATGGTTTACTAAATTCAGCAGGGCTTTTAGGAAAATGAACTTTAGACAGCAATATAGTGTCATTTTCTATTATTTAATCTCACGTATTTATAATATTTACACAAACCTATAGAAACATGGATGCCTGTGATTGTTTATGATGAGAACTGCAGGCAAATAGATTGCAGTGAACAATAGTTTTTAATAGCTTCCAGTTTTTTGTAGCATGTGTCTTAGCTTTGGAGTGGTGGGAGGAGTTGGTGCGTTTTAGCATTTGAGCTAAATTCTTGTTAAGGGGTTAAAGATTTCATCCTTAATAAGGGTTGCATGGAATTCATGTTTAAAGGAAATTTGTCTTGCTGTTAGTTGATTGATAGACTCAGAAGCACCATAATTCTCTTTTGATCAAAGTTTATCTGATTGAAGTTATTAAATAGTATGTGTATTCGGTCTTCCATTTTGCTCTTTGACTCAGTTATAAACATTGGTGTGTGCTGGTGGACTGTTTTCTAGACTAGATCACATTTATGAGCTAAAATTGTTCAAGACAGTTCTGTAACTTACTACCAACTTTATTTCATAGTCACATGCCCTAAATAATGCCAATCAAATAAGATCAGCTTCAAAGTAAAAGTGGTGCAACAGTTGTGATAGGGCTGCAGAACTGATGAATGCCGTGCATCTGGCACCTGCCTGTTCTCTTTGGAATTTGTTTGTGTTAGTGTTTCTTCTGAAAAGATTTTAGCGATAAGACCTTATGGCTTTTCACTTTGCTTATTTTCCTTTTGATGTTAATCTGTATTCATCCTTTATCTCTTCTCTTAATGTTGGCTGGAATGGTCAAATCATCTAGTTAGTTTTCATTTACCACTATTTGAGAATCATTGCTGTCACCCTAAATCCAAGGTTACTTTTTCTTCAGAGAACTCTTATATTTCCATTTTATATTGGTAGTAAAATCATGTTCCCAAATTTTCAGACCTGAAAACTTGAGATTCCAAGTGCCTCTCTTTCATCCATATTGTGTTAGTAATGAAATGCATTAATATAAAAACAAATTGAGAGGAAGAGTTATGGGGGAGGGAAGAGAGAGAAAGAGAAAGAATGAACATGAACTTTGATGTAGTGATTCACTCCCTAAAAGGACACATGACTAAGGCTGGCCCAGCCCAAAGCCAGGAGGCAAGAACTGCAGCGGAGTCACCCACATGGCTGCAGGAGCCCAGACATGTAGCAGGGAGCTGGAGAGAAAGCAGAGCATGCGTGACCTGAAGCAGCTGCACATGTGGGATGCCAGTGTTGCAGAACATGGCGTAACGTGTGCTGCAATGCCAATCCTAAAATGTAATGATTTTATTTGAAATGTTTTACATCATTCTATTTTCACTGTTACTAATTTAATCCGTGCCCTTATTATTTCTGCCTTCATTTGTTTGGTCAGTTTTTAATTTAATATTCTTTTTCTCAATAATAGAGTAAGATTTTTTTTAGGATTAATTTTTATTGGAAAGACAGATTTATAGAGAGGCGAGACAGAAAGCTCTTCTGTCCACCAGTGCACTCTCCAAGTGGCTGCAAAGGCTGGAGCTGAGCCATTCTGAAGCCAGGAGTTAGGGGCCTCTTCTGGGTCTCTCATGTGGGAAGGGACCCAAGGCTTTGGACCATCTTCTGCTGCTTTCCCAGACCACAAGCAGGGAGCTGGATAGGACGTGGAGCAACTGGGACACACATTGGGTTCTATAGAATGAGATTTCTTAGATTGCTAGATTTTTTTTTTTTACAAGTTTAAAGGATCATCATTTTTTTTTTCAAGATTTTTTATTTTATTTTTATTGGAAAGGCAGAAATACAGACAGAAGAGACAGAGAGGAACATCTTCTGTCCATTGATTCACTCCCCAGGCAGCCGCAACGGCTGGAGCTGAGCCAATCTGAAGCCAGGAGCCTTTTTCGGGTCTCCCACGCAGGTGCAGGGTCCCAAAGCTTTGGGCCGTCCTCGACTGCTTTCCCGGGCCACAGGCACGGAGCTGGATGGGAAGCAAGCGGGGCTGCCGGGATTAGAACCAGCACCCATATGGGATCCTGGGTGTGCAAGGTGAGGACCTTAACCACTGTGCCATTGTGCCGGGCCCACTAGATTGATTTTTACCCAGTTAAACTCTTCAAAACAGCAAGTTTGCTTGGTGCTTTTTTTGGGGGGGGGGGAGGTCCAGAATTTTATTTATTTGGCAGGCACATTTACAAAGAGGGAGAGACAGAGAGAGCTTACCTCTGCTGATTCTCTGCCCAAATGGCTGTTGTACTCCAGGCTAGACTAGACTGCAACCAAGAGCTCCATTTAGACCTACCTCCCTTGTGGGTGCGAGAACATGAGCTGTCCTCTGCTGCCTTCCGCCAGCTTGTTAGCAGAGAGCTGGATGGGAAGTGGTACCACGAGGGCTCAGTTGAATGCTTGATTGGGATGTTGGCATCACAGGTCAGTGTCTTAACTCACTACCCACAACTGTTGTCCAAAATCCTCTAGATTCACCTTTATTCAACTCTAGATTTTTGGAGCTGTGGATGTAATACTATGTGTTGTGTGTATTCATTTATGTGTCTTTGTTTTCTTGGTTCTGAAATTCAGTGATTTTTTTTTTTCCAGTAGGAAATCAGAGTTCTGTTGAGATTCTGATGCATTCCACTTAGGAAGTAACCACTTAATGTTCTGTTGTGAAGAGATACCTTGTATAAGTATTGTTAATGCACCTGGTGTTGTGGCAGAGTTGTAACCATGACAAGAATGTCTGTTACCCAGTGTGCCAATTTATCTCACTTCCATTTTTTTTTTAAGGTTTATTTATTTATTTGAAAGCCAGAGTATTGAGAAATCTTGCATCTACCAGTTCACCGTACAAATGGCCATGTGGCCAGGGCTTCACCAGGGTGGGCCTGGGCAGGGTGAAGTCCAGAGCAAGGAGCTTGGTCTGTGCTTCTGTAGTGGATGGGACAGGGCCCTAGCAGGGAGCTGGATTGGAAGTGGAAACATACTAGTGCTCTTTTGAGTAGCTGGAGCTCCTATTTCCTGTATTAGATGTTATTTCTTTTGCTTCCAGCTGAGTATATATAAGCTGCTGTGCTGTTCGTTACCGGCCTGTAGAGCTTCTGTATCAGCGCTGAGTTACGGTGTATGCCTCTCTTTTTGTGAAGCCAAGTCTGAGGTCCTTCTGGATTTCCCCACATTGTATCTGCCTCTTAGGATATTGCTCCTGTTCAGTGTGTGTGGGAATGTGAGGAGAGAATACCAAAGATGCCAGGTCATGAATAATTGAGATTAATGATGACATTTTGGAGACTTGTGATCACTAATGATTGTCACAGCTGGCCGTGATCAATCGGTGCGCTGAGACTAACTGTTGTGGTAATGATATCCCCTTCAATTTCAGTAGCTGGTTTGACTGAGTAAGGGAGCTGGGAGTGTTGATTTCCTAAGTACCATGTCTCTCCTGAGCAGCTATCAGTCACTGTTGACTTGATTTAACCTGTGTCATTATTTAGATTGAGTTGGTTTTGTGTTCCCTAAATCTTGTTATCCTGGTGCTAGAACTTTATTAATGTGATTGTGAATATCATAATTATTAAAATTAATTTAGAGATTGCATTCAAAGAGCATTATTTTATAGGAGACAGGGAATTATTTTAGAGTGAAATGGGTTGTATGTGTCTGTGATTATTGGCATAGGATTATAGCGTTGGGGATTGGACTGATATCCTAAATGTCCTTAGCCATGGCTTGATGGTTTACATCTTTGGGTAAAATTTTATAATCCAGATTTGAGTACATTTAGTTGTGAGACAGTTCTGCAGATTTGGTTTGCTAATTTATACTTGGTCATCTTACTACCTTTAGAACCCAGTGAGCTACTTTGTTTGTGAAGATTTATTTTCATTTTATTTGAATTACAGAAGGACGGGGAGAGACACAGAGACCATTCATGCACTGCTTCATCCCCCACGTGGCTGGAATGGCCCGGGCTGAGCTGGGCCAGAGCAAGGAGTGTGGCGCTTCTGCAGGTCTCCCCTGTAGATGCAGGGCCCGAGCACTTGGGCCTTCGAGTGCTTTTCCAGGAGCCGACAGGCTCTATCCCCCTGCACCTCGGTTCTGCCCTTCAGCTCTCCACAATGAGCTACGTTATCAGAGTCAGGTCATCATACATTTGAACACTTATTATGTAACTGGAGAGGCACTGTGGGTGATATTAAAAAACCACTGTTGGAAGAATTGATAGTTTGTAATCATAAAGAAATTTCCCTGAATGCATAGATGGAGACAGAAATAGATTGAACAGTTGTTCCGTGTTCATGCGTGTAAATGTATACCCATACATGTGCATATGTCACTGGAGGCAGGATATAATTTTAAACATGAAACTGTCATGTTGTGTTTGGCTGCAACAGAACACAAACGTTACTGGGTATTTGCTGGCTGGTGGATGCTAGGCTGACACTGGGGGCCGGAGCCTTGCAGAGCAGGGCCTAAGCTGGCACTTTATTTTGTCTTGCTCTTTAACCTGCAAGGCAGAGGTGATGCCTCAGCTGCTGAGATTTTTCTTGGGGTGAAGTTCTGAATTCCTGGGGTCAGCCTGGCTCAGCCTCAACTGTTATAATTTAGGGAGTGAAGCAGTTATGGAAGATCTCCTACCGCTCTCTGCCTCTCTGCTCCTCTGCTTTTAAAGTAAAGATCAAGTCAGAGCCTCTAATGTTAAAATTAAGGTGCTTCAGATTCAGTTTTTAATCACTAGTATTATCTAGAAAGAATTTGTTAATGTTCTTTTCCTTGTAATTTTTTGTTTTAAGATTGTTGTATTTTATTTGAAAGAATTAGAAGAGATTGAGAGAGAGAAAACAGATAATTCCACTGCTGGTTCACTCCCTCAGATGGCTGCTACAGCTGAAGCTGGGAGCCAGCAGCTGCTTCTGGGTCTCCCATGTGGGTGCAGCTGCCCAAGGCCTAGGGCCATCCTCTGCTGCTTTCCCAGGCCATTAGCAGGGAGCTGGATTGGAAGTAGAGCAGCTGGGATTTGGACCTGTGTGCATAAGGGATTCCAGCTTTTCAACTGGTGGTTTTACCTGCTACAATATGATGCAAGCCTCTGTAACTAATTTTAATGTTGCCTTCTGTAAATAACTAGGCTAGAGCAATGTCTTTCAAAAATATGAATACAGTTTTACCACAACCCATAGCAGGAATGACAGTTTGTGTTATGATCCTGTAGTGATGTAGACAGGAAGAAAAAATACAGTGACGGTTTCAGTATTTTCTGTTTTGTTTTTACTGGTGAGAATTACCTTGAAAAAGTTCATCAATAGGTTGGCTAGCTTAGGCTTTGAAAGCCATGTAGTTGCAGAGGATAGTATGAAATACATAAGGGAATAAATATTAGGACTTTAAAAAAATATTTGAAAGAGAGACAGAAGAAAAGACAGAATTTTCCATCAGCTGTCTCACTGTCTAAGTGGCTGGGTTAGGCCCAAGCCAGGAAGCTGAAATGCCATCCGGGTCTCCTGCATGAGTAGCAGAGAGGCTGCTCGGCCCATCTGCTGGTTTCTTAGCTTCATTTTGTGGGAGTTAGTTTGGAAGCAGAATAACCGGGACTGGAATGTGTGTTCCAGTGTGGGACACTGGCATTGCAGGAGGTGCCACAGGCTAGCCACAGGCTTTTCTTGCTTAAAGTGTGTATAATCATTTAGTAGAAATTTTGTGCCTCTTGTTCTGATTCAGCAGTATCTTCCAGAAACTGTAAATTTCAGTTCTAAAATTTCCAGTTGGTTCTTTCTTTGTAGTTTCTCTTTATGTGGAAGATTTCTATCTTTGAATTTAAAGTGTTTTGGTTTACCTTGTCGAGAATGAATATAATTTCTTTGGTCTTTGATAATTCCAGCTTCTGTGTCATTGGCATTGTGTATAGATTTGTGTGCATGTGTGTGTGAAATCCTGATTGGTTGGTTGATGGTATCGTGTGCGCTGCTTGTATGCAGGCCGTTTTTAGTACAGTGCAGCACGGTTTCATTGAGTTCGCTAGAGAATGTTTCTGTTCACTAGGTGTCTAGCCTGGATATGTTCAGGTTACAGGTTCTGGCTTTTTGTGTTGGTCCCAGCATTCCATTTTCAAAGCATGTGCTGTGCTCATTAAATGTGCTCAGTGCACATTCCACTGAGGAGTTCGTCTGCTAATTGGGCAGTAGGTCACATGGTAGTTCTGGCCTGTGCTGTGTGCTTGAGTCTGTTGTGTGTAGACACAATTCCAGGATGAGCCAGGACTTGACATCCACACAGACAAGAGCGTCTTCTGCTCTCTGGGATTCCCACATGTTCTTCAGATCCTCGAGCTCCTTCTGTGTTTTTCATTTCTCTGGCCAAAATGTCAAGTTTCTTTTCCAGCTTGCCCTTTAGGATGGATTGTCTGGAGAGGAACACCGTAAAAACCCCTGCTTCTCTTCCTTGGGTGGGAGAATAAGTGTTCCTTTTTCTTGTTTTCTCTGGCCAGGGCTGGTTCTTCTCTTGAGGTTTCAGATACCAGTGTGGCACAGGGGGCACTTTTGACCTTATGGCAGGACCTGGAGAGAAATGAGAGGGGAAAAGACTTGAATTTTTTTGACTCCCCTGTTGTTCAGCATGCAAGAGGTCCGTTGGGTTATTGTCTGGCTAAGCATGCACAGGGTTTCTTGTAGTGCTGTGACCGCACCGTCCTGTCAGCCCTGGGATCAGAGCTGGAAGATGAAGGCAGAAAACCAGCGCTGTGAGCTGAACTCCAGCTCTCTCACAACTCCTCCCCGTTCTCCCTGGTCATTATTCAGGTTTGACATAGACCCCAGGTGCCTGCTGTTGTACTTTTTGAGTCCTCAGCTTTTTGTATTTAGTCTGGGGTTTTTGCTTGTCATCAGTGAGAAAGAGAGGCTGCTTGGTTGGCTCCCTCCCTGTTGGCCTGCACTGTGAAGCCATAATTTTTCGAGGGAGGGACTTGATACTTTCTATGTTACAAATTCAAGTTCAAGCTATTTAGATTGTAAAATAATTATTTGCCCTTAAAAGATTTTTTTTTAAAGTTTATTTCTGATTCTTTGAAAAGCAGACAGATGTCTTTCATCTACTTGCTCACTCTTGCAGATGCTTGCAAGCGCCAGGACTGGGCCAGCTGTGGACACAGCCGGGAGCTGTCGTAGGTCTTCCATGTGGGTGGCCAGAACTCAAGTGCTTGAGCAGAGTCCACCATACCAGGCAAAGCCAGAGGGGAGCTGTCACCCCAGTGTGGCCCATGGACCTATGTTCCTGACAGATACCCACCCCAGCTTCCTTTTTAAATTAAATTAAAGCTGTAATGTTAACTTTAGACAGTTGCCATAATTGAGAAATGGGATAAAAGGGTGTTTATGTGAAAATGCTTGTAACCCTTAGGAAAAAATAATTAGTTGTGAGGCACCTATGCCTTTTAATTTTACTAGATAGGTGTTTGTATACTTCCAGGTTTATAATTTTAGAAAAATACATGTCCTTTTCCCTTTTAACATCTTATAGATCTAATAAAGGGTATCCTAGACATTAAAATATGGAAAAGGCAAATGGTATTTGTAAACTATTCACTACCAAGCGTTACTGTGTTCATTGTGTATTTCTTACTTTTTTCAGAGATGCCCTTGAAAGAATTTGTTTTGAAGGTTTTATTCTGGCACTTTCTTCATTAGAATTTTTTATGATTTATTTGTTTATTCTTTGAAAGGCAGAGTTGGGGTTAGGTGGGTGGGGAGAGGAGGAGAGGCCTGTTTTACTCCCAAAAGTGCTGTGACAGCCTGAGCTGGGCCTGTGTGAAATCAGGAAACTGGAGCTGCTTGTGAGCCTCCCGTGTGGGTGCAGGAGCCCTTGCACTTGGCCGTCCTTTGCTGATTTGGCAGGCTGGTGGCAGAGAACTGGATTGGAAGTAGAGCAGCCAGGGGAGCAAGAGGAGGCTTAACATGGTAATGCTGTGCACCCCCTGGCACTTCGCTAGCTTGCAGTGGAGAGCTGAGTCTGTTCTGAGATTGTCTTCTCAGAATGTTTGTAATATCTCCTTTTGATCGTTATTATTTTAAGAATTCTTGCTGTTCAAGAATATTAACTAGTTTAGTGAAATTAGCCCAATTTTTTATTAGTTTGATTTTATACATTTTTTAAAAAAGATTTATTTATTTTTTTAATACAAAGTCACATATACAGAGAGGAGGAGAAACAGAGAGGAAGATCTTCTGTCCGATGATTCACTCCCCAAGTGACCACAACGGCCCATGCTGTGCCGATCCGAAGCCAGGAACCAGGAACTTCTTCTGGGTATCTCCCATGGGTGCAGGGTCCCAAGGCTTTGGGCCATCCTTGACTGCTTTCCCAGGCCGCAAGCAAGGAGCTGGATGGGAAGTGGAGCTGCTGGGACTAGAACCAGCGCTGATGAGGGATCCTGGCACGTTCAAGGCGAGGACTTTAGCTGCTAGGCCACAGCGCCGGGCCCAATTTCATGCATTTTTACAAAGAAAAAATTTTACAAAGGATTTTGAAAGGAGCTTATGGGGAATCTAAAGAAAAATCCTTGGTCTTCTGCCTTTCTTGCCCTGAGATTTACTGTTGTACATTCTAATGTTTAAGTTTTCTGGCCACATTTTGTTACTTCATTTGCATCTGATTTTTTTGTGTTACTTTGTTACTTATATCTAATTGTAGCCAAACTGAAATTCTTGTGGGAGAACATGCTGCTTAGACTAGGAAACTCTTGAGTTAGAAATTTGGTTAATAACATGCTTTTTGACCTTATTTCATCAGTGGAACAAATATTAGCATTTTCTTTATTATATGCAAAATACTGAAGTAGATTTACTTACAAAGATTGCTTATTTTTAAATTTTAATTTGGATTAATAAAAATACTTTTTGTTAATGTTTTTATGAAAAAATTCTGTACATGGAAGTTATATGTACAAAAAATCGTTTATGACTTCACCTCTGTTAGTTTTTTCTATTATTCCGTGATAGGCTATCACAGACTTGGCTTGTGGTTAGAGATGGCATACATTTATTTGACACTTTGTGTGTTGGCTCAGTGCTCTGCGGCTGGGCAGTGGCCTACAGTCAGCCTACAGTCCACCTACAGTCGGGCTGTCCACCAGAGCTGCTCTCACCGAGGTTGTGCCTTTTTTCCATGTCAGCTGTTGAGGTTTGGGGACTGATTTCTCTGGTCAGTGCGCTCTTTGCAGGCGCGGAGTGGGTCTCAGCTTCTGTGGCCACCTTCCGATCCTGGTGGGGGGGGCATGTACCTCCTGCATGGCAGTTTGCTGCTACTGTTGGAGTCTTCTGTAGCAGTTACATGGGAGTGGTTAGCCTAAGATATTCTCAAACCCACCCACATTCAAGGGTCAGAGTTCATGGGGGGAGAAGAAGAGTTAAGACAAAAGTATATGGAGTGCTTAGGTATGGAGAGCAGGTGGGGTTTCTTAGGAATGCTGATAACCTATTTCAGTAACTTTTTTTGACGGGTTTCACCAAACATGAAAACACATCACTGTACATCTGTCCTCTATCGTGGTGGCAGTTGGGAGTGGGAATAGGGTTCTGTGAAGGGGATCTACTTTAAAAATATATTCAAAGCTAGAGCTGCACTGTTTTTTTAGCCTTTTGTTTTCAATTCTAATTGATTAATCATAGCAGTTATCCTTAATTGGATAGAAAAGTTTTTGTAACTATGTTTTTATAAAGTGCCTTATTCAATGGAATTTTTTTCCTTTCTTTTTTTCTTTTTAGGGTTTAGATTTATTTATTTATTTTTCAAAAGCAGATTTACAGAGAAGGAGAGAACAAAGAGATCTCCTACCCATTGGTTCACTCCCCAAGTGGTTGCAACAGCTGGAGAGCTGAGCCAGTCCAAAGTCAGGAGCCAGGAGCTGCTTCCATTCTCCCATATGGGTGTAGAGTCCTAAGGTTTTGGGCCACAGGCAGGGAGCTGGATGGGAAGTACAGCAGCTGGTACTCAAACTGACACCCATAAGGGATGCTGGCACTGCAGGTCCTACACTACCACTGCACTCACAATGAAATTTATTTTCTCTCCATTCTGGAGGATGAGCAGTCCAGGGTTCAGGTGCTGATGGTTGGGCTCCTAGGAGGACTGTGCTGATTTGCAGAGCTCTCTTTCTCTGCTGTGACCTTGGCATCAGAAATCATGCAAGTCAGGGCTAGGCTCTGGGGTTTCTTGACAGGAATGCTCTTGGTTTTAAGTACTTTTGGGGGGTGGGATTTTATTAGGTGCTTCTTCTTCTTGCCCTGTGCTTGATTCACCCAGAATAGTGTGTGTGTGTGTGTGTGTGTGTGTGTGTGTGTGTGTGTGTGTGTGTGAGACAATTTTTGTTATGATTACTTTCATTGACTAGATTTTGTTTACTGTTTCTTGAGAAGTTTCAGACATTGGTTTTTGAGTAGCGGTTGGTGGCAGTGTAGATCAGCTGTGCTGATTGAGGAGTCTCTGGAGTTTGTGCAAGACGCAGTTCCCTCTGTGGCTGTTGTGTGCTGTGTGCTGCAGGGTGTCGTTTGTCTCACCTCGCTAGTAATCAGCCTCTCGCATTTCCAGTGGAAGTTATTAACATCGCTTTTCTTCTAATTCTTGTTTTAGTTTTCCTTGTGTGTTTTTATACTTTTTTCCCCCTAAAGTCCTTGATAGACCTCCCAAAACGGGAAAGAAAATAGAATTTCAGGTTAGCAGAATGTCAAGGTTGTGTTGATGGAAGGAACTTTGATGATGTTGGGATGCTTCTGAGTTGGAGTGATTCTCCCAGTGCTCTTGGCTGCAAAGGACCGTGTGGAGAGCGACTGGCTGGATTACGGCTTAGATTATTTATTCTTCCAGTTAAATTCATTGATCAAAGAACCAACAACCTTGAGATATAGATTAACTTGCCCTGCTCTTAATAGAATTTATTTAATAACTGCTCAAACTGAGAAGGATACTGACATTTTAAAAGTCAAGATTGCTTAAAATAACAAACATGAAATATGTTTTGATAAATTTGGCTCAAGAATCTCAAAGCATAGAATAGAGAAGGCATAAAAAATACTTTGCAGGAAAGTGAGATTGTTAAAAATGAAACAGAAGCCATATTACTTAGAGATTGAGAGCTTGGCTTGCATTTCAGTTCGGTGGGATACACTGTGCCCATTTTCATAAGAATTATTTTTTTGACACAAAAACAATAAGGCTGTAAAACATGATCTGGAAATCCTAGAATGTTTACTCTTTAGCTCTTCACAAGAGCTCTTCACAAGTTTACTGACTCTGAGAATGGGTGACTTTTAGCCTTTTAGAGTTTTATTTGTGGTGAGGTTTCCAGCAGTATCTGAGTTTAGGTATAAGATCACTTAAACTTTGGTTAAAATCATTAGAAAATGATTGACTTGAAAAAGTTTTCAGATTCAAAATAAGTGTTTACTGTTGTCCCCACAAATAAAAGTTAAATGTTTTACAAATTTAAGGAACACTTTTCAGTGTATGCAGAAGAAGTTAAAACAAAAAAGGAATTAATATAAGTGAAAGCCCAGGCTGTTGTTCCAGTAAGTCTCATCAATGAAATGGTATCTTGAGTTTTTGGGTTAGGACTGGGACCTTCTTTTTTTTTTTTTTTTCTTTATTTTTGACAATCTTTACATAGTTGATTAGGGCACAGAGGTTCAAGGGCTACAGGAAAGTGGGTAAGACTGTTATTTCCAAATTGTTTTTCCCTGTACCTGGGGTAAAGAGGGAGATAAAGGGAGAAGCCCCACCCAGTTTTCCACCCATGCCAGGTAGGACTTTAGTTTCATCACTGAGATTAGGTGGACTTAGAGAGTTTGTGTGAGTAAATATTTGTTACAGTGGCCAGAGCTGAGCCCATCTGAAATCAGGAGCCAGGAGTGTGTTCTGGGTCTCCCATGCAGGTGCAGAATCCCAAGACTCTGGGCCATCCTTTCCTGTTTTCTTTCCCAGGCCACATGTGGGGAACTGGAAGGAAAGTGGAGCAGTTGGGATAAGAACTGGTGCCCATATGTGGTCCTGGTGTGTACAAGGCAAGGACTTCAGCACCAGGCTTCCGTGCAGGGCCCTAGGAACACAAGTTTTCAGCAGATGGTCTTTGTTGAGGTTCCTAGAGAGCCAAGTTTGGTACTCAAGGTTAAACAACAGTAGACTGTTTGAATATTGAATTTGGAGAAAGTGACAAAATGAAAACACTGTGATGAGCTGTGTTCCAGGCTGCTATATTCACTTTAATTAGTTCAGCAGATGTCGAATAAATACATTTTCCAACTGATTCAAAAAGAAGTTGAGGCAGTTGAATTAGGAGAATTACATTACACACATTTCACTTTTGTATGCAGTAAGTGTAGATGGCAGTAGACATTTGAAATTGTGCTTGCTTGGTGACTCAACATTACCAGTGAGATTGATACAATCCAGAGCAAGAAGTGGGAAAATGGTATTTCATCTGTTTTTCTTTTAAATATTCATTTACGTGTTTTTTGAGAGCCAAAAGTTGGAGGTCTTCATCTGCTGGTTCACTCCTCAAGTGGCCACAACAGCCAAGGCTGAGCCAGGTTGAAGCCAGGAGTTTCTTCTGGGTTTCCTACCTGTTTGGCAGATACGCGAGCACTTGGGCCACCCTTCACTGTTGTTCCTGTCTTTCAGCAGAGCAACAGGGCACAGACCAGGCCTATAACAATTAAGTACAGTGGAACTGGCTATATCCTTACTGTTTGTAAATTCAAGAATGTGCTTTGTAAATTTTTTGTGACTTTTTGGTTGGAAGTAATTTCCTTAACAGGTAAGTATAGGGCAGTATTCTGGAGGACATCTTGAAATCAATCTTCTTTGGAAGTTGAAAACTTAATGTTAAATGCAATTGGTAAAGAATTAGGTAGAGTCATCTATTTTTGTTTCTATCTGATGATCAGATTTAATGAAGAAATGAATTTTCTAAATCTAACAAAATGGTTATTTGCAAACCCATTGAAGTAAAGCTTGTGAAATGTACTGTGTTTTCAATATTTCTCAAAGTGGTATCTTAATTGTGGTAGATGCCACATGAAAGGAGACTGTCAGGTGGAGAACTGACTTTTCAGACTGTTAATAGTTTAGAAATCTAAGTTCTGTTTTCCTTTCCCGTTTGTAAAAGAATGCAAAGCTTACATCTTCTAGAGTATGTTCTAGTATTTGATCAAAATGCCAAGACTGGTATACAAGTGAAAAAAAGTGTGTTGTCCAGCATGGGACCGCCTGGTGCCTCTTCCAGCCCTAGTGCTGTACACAACTATATACTGTCCCTTCACATGGCTGAATGAAGGATGCCTATAAGAAAGAAAGATTTTGATCTTTAATAATGGCTTTAGTGACTTCGGTGTGCTCTAAAATGTTTATGTGTAATGTTTGAGGTGAATGTTCTGTGAATAAAAATTACCATTCAGAAGTTTAACAACTTTTACTAAAGCTATGTGATTGGAATTCAAATCAAATCTTTCTGGGGCTTGTGCAGGACTCTGACCTCCACTAATACTTATCAGTGTTGACTGCACGCAATTGTAATAACTTTAAATTGGATTACAAAAATTTGTATCACTTTTTGTCCTGTTGTCAGTCACCTTCACCATGTAACAGTCTGTTTTTTTTTTTTAAACAAGTGTTAAACAAATACAATAAATGTCAGGTTGACTAGTACTCTGTGTTATTAATAGATAAACAAGTGGGTAGTACACCGAGAGCCAAAGGTGGAATATTGATCTGGTTGAGGGAGGGAAGGCTTTTATTTACTTGGTGAAGTTTTAACTAAGATAAAGAAGTACAAGTAACTCTTAGAGAGGTCATGGTGGAAAGTATTTCAGAGAGAACCAGCCTCATGGTACAGGCACCTGTTCCTGGAAAGAGGAACTGAGATTCTGGAGAAGAAGCTGGCAAGGTGTTCAGGAGCTGGGCTGATCTTAAGCCAGGAACTTCTTTTGGGTTTCCTACATGGGTGCTGGGTGCCAGAGACTTGGGCCTTCTTCTGCCGCTTGTGGGGTAGCCAGAACACAAACTAGCATCCACATGGGATGCCAGCACCTCAAGTAGAAACTTAGCCTGTTAGACTGTTATGTAGGCTCTTACCCCTCTGCTTTTTAAGTGATTTTTTAAAAAATGATTTCGTATGAATAATGCTTCAATGGCCATTTATTTATAGACATTTATATGACTGTATGTTTTTAGCTTTCTTGGGAGATACATGGGAATGGAATCGTGATCATTTGATAACTTGTTAACAAAAATAATGCCAAACTTTTCTAAAACTGCTATACTATTTTACATCCCTATTAACCGAGTGACAGCATTCCAGTTTTCCACATTTGTTATGTTTTGATGATAAGCAAGTTAATGTGCAGTAATGCCTCCTCATATTTATGGTATATTTACCTAATGGCTAATGATGCTGGCTTTTTTTTTTAAAGTAAAATCAGCATTTGACTTCATTGAACATATAAAAATGGAATTATTTAGTCATTCATGTAATTTCTTTGAGACAATTATTTATTTGACATTTGTTCTTTTTTGTCAGTTGTATTCCCTGAATGACTATAAACCACCGATTTCTAAAGCAAAAATGACCCAAATTACAAAGGCAGCCATCAAAGCTATCAAGGTGAGTTGTAAATTTTACTCTTGTGTTTTCACTAAAAAATTGATAAAGAATGTTTTTAATAGGTATCTGCTCTTCAGTGTTAATTCAAGTTGATTGTAGAAAAAACAAAGAAACTCTGTCACATGCATATTTTGCCACAGAGGCAAATATTTCTCATAAGCTTGAAGCAGTCATTTTTCTCACCTTTTAAAAATAGATAATACAAATGTATTCATATTGTACAGATGTGTTTAACACATCATTTGTTAAATTGTCTTTGCGGAGTTTTGAAATATGAGTTGTTAAAGGTTAATTAAAGACTTATTGAATTTCTTCAAATTGATCACATTATAGATATGAAAATGGTGTGTTATGGTAAGCAGTTGAACCTCATTGTGTCTAACATACTTGAACTGTGCAACGAGGTCAGACGTTGAGCCATTTCTCTGATATAGAAGATTTTGAACCCATCCAATTCATGAGACTTCGGAAAATCTCAGGAAGACGTTGGATCGTCTCAGGAAACATACATCTGTGCAGAAGTTTGTTAAAAGTCTTAGTAAAGGCTCCTTTAACAGGCAACTGAACATACCTCCGCAGGAAATTCCAGTCTCTAGAGTTAGAGCGCTTTGCCTTAGTAGGGCTCTTAAAATGTAGAGTGAATGCTGTTTTGCAGTTGAGTAGATACTAAGCTGAGTATTGAATGTTGTCCTATTCTGAGTGAAAAAGTCACTTGAGTGGTCAGCTGTGCTGTCTCCCAAGGTGTGTATTGGCAGGAAGCTGAAATCAGGAACAGCAAAAGGAAGCAAAAAATTCAGCAAATGGGGATGATATGGGATATTGATGTGAGTCTTAAGTGATGCTTGCAATTATTTGTGTATTGATTACAGATACTTAGCTACCTCTAAAGTGCCTAAGCTTTAGTCCTGAGAAGGACGGAGCGCAGGAGCAGACTGCTCCATGGACCACGCATGGAGAATGAATCAAAGCGGCACAGCATGCCGTTGCGGCACTTGATTGGCAGAAACCTAGATTCAAATTTCTTACTTAATACATCTTCACGGTGCTTAAATTTTACAGATCACAGTAAATTCTAGTATACTGCAATGGATTTTTAACACCATGCTTTGTTTTGCTTTCTTTCAGTTCTATAAGCATGTAGTACAGAGTGTTGAGAAGTTCATTCAGAAGGTAAGGATGTGATTTTATGCTTAATTGTATCCATGTTTTAAAATCCCACTTCTGCTTGGCTCCTTTATGTCAAAATGGACTGAGTTCAGTTGTATATTCTAATTAAGACCAAAAGCCCTTTGGGTACGTCTAAAAAATTATTATGTAATTTTTTTCTTTGCAAAATTCGCGTTGCCATAGTTAACATGTGTCTCTTAGAAAATATTAGTGTCAGTATAATTGGTTTTAAAATTTGAGTCTGTTGCTTTATATAACATTTAAGGAAATTCTGATTATTTCTATCTGTATGCCTAGAAATTGGTGGTGTTAAAAAAAAAGTAGAAACTAAGAGGTGGTGTAGTTACCATATTGCCTAACAGCAGTATTTTGATTCATTGGGGTAGAGTCAATACTGCCTGTTATTATCTTTTTCCATAGAAATGGAGGAACATTAATAATTTTTTTACCTGCATCTAATGATGTTTTTGTAATTGGGACCTGAGATGACAAGATTTTCTTTATTGTCATCTTTTTTGATTAACACCTTATTGATGCCCATCTTGGGTAGAACAAAAGATTTGTACGTAGCAGAAAGATTGTACTTTGTCATAGTCATATTTAGTTTTTGTTGTGTGTGCTTGTGTTTATGTGCCGTGATAGAAGCAGGTCCAGTTTGAGAATCAGTATAAGGGACTGAGGAGTCAGCAAGTTTGCTTTCTGGTTTTGAGCAGAAATACTTGACGCCCGGCACGAGAGCGTACTTGTCTTACATGCACTGGGATCCCATATTGGCCCCGGTTCTAATCCTGCCAGCCCCACTTCCCATCCAGCTCCCTGCTTGTGGCCTGGGAAAGCAGGTGAGGTCGGCCCAAAGCCTTGGGACCCTGCACCCGCATGGAAGAGCTCCTGGCTCCTGGCTTCAGATTGGCTCAACTCCAGCCATTGTGGTCACTTAGGGAGTGAACCATAGGACGTATGATCCTCCTCTCTGTATATCCACCTTTTCAATAAAAATAAATAAATATATATAAATAAATACTTGACTGGGAGGAGGAGATAATAATGAAAGTGCCATTTTGTCACCCAGAAAGCTTGGTAACCTTGCTTCTCCAGCATCAATAAGACTGATTTGGGGATTAAGTAGTTTAACCTGAAGATCAGGCGTGGGTAAAATAACCAGTGTCTGTTTTAGATCAATTAAGCTATACAAATGCTAGTGAATGCAAAGTTTCATTTGTTTAAAGCTACATAAGCTTTTTTGGCAAGGCTGTAAGGTCAAAAGCAGTGCCTCTTAGCTCATTTTGTCCTGTTCTGTATATTCTCACAAGGGTTAAATGGCACAATAAATTCACCACTTACAGTTACCATGAAATAAAGATTATGATGTGATATTTGTGGAACTGAAGATTTACTATGTGCAGGACTTGCCCAGGGGTCTTGTTCAAATGCGCATTCACCCACTGAATGTGGGGAGAACCTCCCATTCTTCATCACTAATGTTCTTCACTGCTACATTTCTTCTGCTGTGTTTTCAGAAACCACGGTTTGAGTATCAGAGAAGTTTATGAATTAAGTTTCTTTTTTGGTGTGATTTGATTTGGGTTAGAGGAGTTTCAATTGCTCATGTATTTTTAAAATTGTTTTTGTTTTTGTTTTAAGATTTATTTACTTTTATTGGAAAGTCAGTTTTACAGAGAGGAGGAAAGACAGAAAGATCTTCCCGTCTGCTGATTCACTCCAAGTGGCAGCAAAAGCTGGAGCTGAGCCAATCTGAAGTGAGGAACCAGGAGCCTCTTCTGAGTCTCCTGCGTGGGTGCAGGGTCCCAAGGCTTTGGGCCATTCTTAACTGCTTTCCCAGGCCACAAGCAAGGAGCTGGATGGGAAGCAGGGCTGCTGAGGTTGGAACCAGTGCCCATATGGGATACTGGCTTGTGCAAGGCGAGAGCTTTAGCTGTTAGGCTACTGCGCTGGGTACAGGCTTTGAAGTTTTGATGAAGCAAATGACGTTCAAGTTTAGACTGGATAACTCATTGCATATTCAAATATCCCCCCTCCCCTCCAAAAAATCCCTACTTGAAAACATAAATCCTTTTTCCCCAGTGTTTCCCATAAAGGATGCTCCAACTGGAACTGAACTGTGGTTAGAGCCAGGACATTGATACCAGTGTTTCATTTATAGGCCAATCTGACTTAGACTTGTTTTATGCTGTCAACATGAAAGCCTGACTTAAATTTTATTAGTTTTGTGTGTACTTATTTCTGTATCTGTGCCTAGATATGTGCAATTAAAAAAAGTAGAGTCAGAACTACCATTGGTTCACTCTCCAAATGGTGTACAGCTCAAACTGCACTTGGCTAAAGCCAGGAACTCAATCAAGTGCACAGGTGGCAGTAACCGAGTTCCTAGTGCTGTGTCCTGTGGCACCCATCCTCCCTGCCCCATCCCTCTCTGCAGCAGCAGGAAGCTGAAGTCAGGAGCCACACTCTACACACAGGGACATGGCACACTGATGTTTTCCCGCAGTCCTCACTGCCAGCTTAAATCCCCACCAAGCTCAGTGTAGCTGAGTTGCATTATGGACTCATGATCCCCGTCATGGCCGAGATGCAGGAGAGTTCCTTCACCAGATTTCGTTCAACTCTCCTTCTCTTCTCAGCCTTTGTTGCCCTGGAAGTCACTAACCTGATTTCTGTCGGGATAATTTTGTATTTCAGGAATGTTAAGTAGACTGAAATAGTATATGCAACCTTTCAAGCTTGACTGCTGGCCTTGCATAATCCCCTTGAGAGCGAGTGGAGTTGTTGCGTGTTATCAAGTGGTTTCTCTTTTATTTCTGGACAGAGTTTCATTATATTGGATATATTGTAGTTTGTTTGCTTATTGGATATCATCTGGGTTATTTCTAGTTTTGAGTGATTAATAATTAAGCTGCTGGAGTATTTGTACAATGATTTTTACATGAATATATTTTTGTTTCTATAGGATAGTAAGTGCATATTATCATTCTTTCAGATAAACTGCCAATCTATTTACCAGATTGGTTATGCCATTTTACATTCCTTTCCTATACTGTAACGTGATACAAGTGAGGGAGAGTTGTAGCTGCAGTGTGTAATCTGTTGTCTGTTATTCCAAAAAGTGATGAATGATGGTAAGTCAAAGATTATTTTCCCTTTTAGAAAATTCACTTTATAAGAGAGAATATTTTGGTCGCATCCACTGTTTTGTTCTGTAAATGTCCCTGAGCAGAAGCCAGGCAGAAGCCAAAAGCCTAGAGCTTATTATTTATTTGTTTAAGGATTTATTAATTTTTATTGGAAAGTCATATTTACAGAGTGAAGGGGAGACAGAAAGAGATCTTCTGTCCAGTGATTCATTCTCCAAGTGGCTGTGACAGCCAAAGCTGAGCCTGATCTTCCATGTGGGTGCAGGATCCTAAGGCTTTGCATCATCCTTTGCTGCTTTCCCAGGCCAGTTGGAATTCGATGGGCAGTGGAGCAGCCAGGGCATGAAGTGATGCCCATATGTGATGCTGGCATGTGCAAAGCGAGGATTTTAGCTGCTAGGCTGTTGTGCCAGGCCCTAGAGCCTGGAGCTTTAACCAGGTTGTCTCATGGGTGATATGTGCCCAAGAACTTGGGCTTCTGTCCACTTACTCCCACGGTGCCGCATTTGCATTTGGCTGGATCAGAAGTAATTTATTTGAAAAATAAATGGACAAAGAGGGAGCTACAGACATGCAGAAGGAGCTTCGTTGGCTGTTCTGTTTCCACGTGCACAGAGCCAGGGTTAGGCCAGGGTGAAGCAGGAGCCACTGGAGCTCCTCAGTGGCAGTGCAGGCAGCCTTGTGAGGAGCGAGCTGTCTAGGAGCTGTGCTGTGCCATGGCGTCTGTTCAAATACTCAAGGTGTGGGAGGTTCCTGTAGAGTTTTCTTTGTGTTTAGTTCCTGTTGAAGATTTATAAATGGGCAAAGGTGATTTAAAAAATTCATGGGAGATAGGATTAGCAGCAGAGTGTCCTGGGTCTCACCTTTGGTGGCCCCCAGCAGGTCATCAGCTCTTGCCTTCCGCTCAGCTTGGTCCCAGTCTAGAGGCGTTAGAGTGTGACCCAGGGCATTGAGCCTGTTTGTCTTCCTTTTCTCCTTATCCTCTTGGATTTCTGTCTACTTCTCCCTTCCTATCAAATAAATCTTTTTAAAGTGATATGTATTTTACTGTAAAACAAAATTGAAACCCATGTATTGGATGTCCGTGAAGTTTGGGGTCTAGATTTATTTTTGATATTGAAGTTGTTACCTAAATTAGCCTGTTTCTAGACTTTATAAAGTACCTTATGTAAGGAATTCTTAGCTGGGATATATTCTTAGCTGGGATATATAATAGTTACTATGTTGCATAAAGGAAACAACTTCAAGAAACATTTGTGTATTGAGGAAAATATGTAAGATATCCCAAGATTTCTTTTTTATCATTCTTTGATGGAATCTCTAAATTGTAAAAGTATTACATTATCAACTAATATTGGTTGCTATTTACAAAACCCGAAGGCAGCTAGGTAAGGATCATTATCCCTCTATTTATTGAACTAGTCTGATTGGAGAACACTGGGTAATGTATTGATTTATATTCTGAGTTTTTTTCTCATTACTCTATGTGGAATAGTGAGGGTGCAATGGAATTTAGAAGTAAAGTAAACTGATCAAGAACTCAGTGATTTCCTAAATAATCTTTAAATACAAAAGTGAATTTACTTGGTTGTTGTAACATTCTTCCATATGAATTGCACAGTAATACTGAAACCTGTTTAAGTTCTTTGGGAGAAGGTGTAGTTCAGATGGTCATTTCTTTTGCAGGTTAAATTTTAGAATTGTTAATGAAGGTTTATGAATAGGCATCAGAGGATTGGGGATCTTCTGGAAAATCTGTACAGTGTATCTCTTTTTTTCTTTTCTTGAGATTTTGTTTTTATTTAAAAAGAGTTCTATAAAGGAGAGATACTAAGGGTGGTCTTCCATCTGTTGGTTCACTCTGTAAATGGGAACAACAGCCAGAGATGGGCCAATTCAATACCAGGAGCCAGGAGCTTCTTCCACATCTCCTCCATGCATGCAGGGACCCAAGCACTTGTCCCAGGCCATAAACAGTACTAAATTGAATGTGGAGCAGCCAGGACTTGAACCGGCAGCCATACAGGATGCTGGTGCTGTAGCATGAATTGTATAAGGTATCTTTCTTATTCTATAACCCATCTTAAAAGGCTATTTCCTTGTAGCAGAAGAAATTGAAGAAATTGGAAGTTATTAGAATATAGTTTAAAAAGAATATTTGTGAAGATTTAGCCTAACAAGTTTTAAAAAATTATTGAGAATAAAAATGGCTCGTAGTGTTGGAGAGTCTCAGGAATTCTTGTTCTCATCTCATACCTAAAGTGGAAACTGAAAAACAACGTAGATTAATCCTCATTCTTCTCTCAAGTTTCTAGATGGGGACTTAACCAAGTTTTCTAATGTTACATTATTTGAAATAGTAGATTCTGCTTAAATAGTGTTTTGCCATTCTGTTTGGCAGAAATGCCTGATCTGTCCGTGTAGGGATTGCTGTAGTTCTTCGTTGCGGTGAACTAATCCTGAAGTTCTGGAGGAAGAAAGGCTTTCCTCTGCCCTTCTGGCTTGCCACTGCAGCTGCTCTGGGGGCTTCCAGTCCTCACAGTAGATCAGAAAGGCAAATGTGTGTGCTTCACACGAGTAGTAATTGTGTTTTGGAACTTTGTAGCTTATTGATTTTGTCCTGAAAATTAAAGAAAAAAATGTATCCCAAAATGCCAGTACATGAATTACTTGTATTGTTTGCATTAATTACATAACTTTATCACTGTATTTTGGTTATTAATTTTTAAAGCTCTTTCAGCAACTTGTAAATTCTGTTCAGCCTTACTGTGAAGATAATACTTGTCCTGCTCTTCAGATAATGCATTATGTAAGATTATATCCAGATTTAAGGGAAATTAAAGTGATAGCAAGTCAATAATTATTAAACACCTGCATTTGTAACACTGGGGGATATGTTTTTATTTTTATTTATTTAACAAAGTAGGCGTCCTGATTTTCATTAAGTTTGAAAAGTTGGTTTTTTTTTTCTTACTGGAATGTATTGTTTGCCTGGCTAACTAGTAATTTTCTTTGAATGCATGGTAATCAAAGGAATATAGTATTAGTTGGATATATGAACTGAAGGACAGATGTACCAAGTATTTTGGAACTTGAAGGAAAGCAGTTTTTGAAACAGTAATTTTAAACAGATTATTTGGATTTCTCAGTTAAGTTAGACCTGAAATGGTCTAAAAATTTTTTTGTCTAAAAATAACGTTACTGCCTTTCCTTGAAATACTTCAACTATAGATATAGCCAGAGTCTTCGGATACATTTTTGTAAATAAATATTAAAGTCCTGTTAAAATGTTTGATTTAAAGAAAAGTTAAAGACCTGTCTCATCATCTAGTGTTGTTGCCAAATGAAATCCTCCTGGTATTGGCTGAGAAATCCTCCTCAGAAATACAGTTTATAGAAGAGGGCATTGGGTCGAAGGGTTTTGTTTTGTTTTGTTTTGTTTTGTTTTGTTTTGTTTGTTTTGTTTTGTTTTGTTTTGGCTCATACTCATTTCTGGATTTCCAACAAGAGTTTCTCAGCACTGCTTTTGCTTTAGTGTAAATATGAGTACCAGCAGATTCTGTTTCATAATGCATTTAACTTAATTGTATCCAAAAGTAGAACCTGCTGTGCAGGTATAATTTTATTTTCTTCAGCATGTGTGTGGTGAAAAGGTTGTCTCATATTTTGTCGTATGAGGATACAACAGGAACTTTTAAAAGATACCATATTTATTTGAAAAGCAGAGTTGGAGAAAGATTTTCCATCTACTCCCTAAATACCAGAACCCGGCCATTTCAGAGCTAGAGTAGCAGCTGCTGCTGCTGCTTCTTCTTTTTTTTTTTTAAAGATTTATTTATTTTTATTACAAAGTCAGATATACAGAGACGAGGAGACACAGAGAGGAAGCTCTTCCATCTGCTGATTCACTCCCCAAGTGACCGCAATGGCCAGTGCTGTGCCGATCCGAAGCTGAGACCCAGGAACCTCTTCCGGGTCTCCCACACAGGTGCAGGGTTGAGCCATACTCAATTGCTTTCCCAGGCCACAAGCAGGGAGCTGAATGGGAAGTGGAGCTGCAGGGATTAGAACTGGCTCCCATGTGGGATCCCGGTGCATTCATGGCGAAGACTTTAATCCACTAGGCCGCTGTGCCGGGCCATAGAGTAGCTTCTTACAGGTTTCCCATGGGGGTGTAGGACACCTGGGACTTGGGCCATCTTTTGCTGTTATCAAAGACAGATTAGCAGGGATCTGGATTGGAAGAAGACCAGCTGCAGCAAAATTGGCCACCACATGGAGTGCTGACACCACAATCAACTGCTTTACCCCCTACAGAACAGCACTGGCCCCCAAACAGGAGCATTAAACTTGATGTAAAATGATTCTTCATTGTGTTCATTTAATGCCCATGGTAAGAGAACACAAGGGTTTTGAGATAGGTGATAAACAATATAGTTGAAAAACATTGACCCAGTGGAGAAGCTGAAACATGTTTACACAGGGAAGGTTCCCAGAATTAATGCTGCTGCTGTCTGATCACTTTCATAGATGCAATATTTGGGCTTAGTGTATTTAGAATGTTACAATTTGCCATTGGTATTTGTTCTTTCATTATTGCAGAAACTCTTTTGTTACGTGTTTAAGATGAAGTCTAATGCATGTTGGCTATGCATTTCTTAAAGCCCATTTTTCCTGAATTTGCTCCTTGCTTTTCCAGGTAGCTTTTCAAATCATTAAAAACTTTCTTATTCTTCTTTTTCTTCTTATTATTATTCTGTTTTTGGTTATTAAAGCCAGTAACATTTTAGAAATACTGTGTTTAAAGCACAGTAATATTTTAGAACTTAGATGATTGGCAGTCGAACTGAATACATAGAGTAGCCAAAAGAGATTGCTTTACAATACCATCCTATAAATCAGTGGTCAGGAGTAGTCGATTTATGAATATTCAGTATTCACTGTCAATAAATGCAGTGTTTTTTCTATTTGTATAGAGGTTATCGTGATGTTTTTCTACCAGAAATTTTACCTTTCCTTTTTCTTCCCTTCTCTCTTTGTTTTCCCCATTAGTGTAAGCCAGAATACAAGGTACCTGGACTTTATGTTATCGACTCCATTGTACGACAATCTCGACATCAGTTTGGTCAAGAAAAGGATGTGTTTGCGCCCAGATTTAGTAATAACATAATTAGCACTTTTCAGAATTTATATCGTTGTCCCGGTGATGATAAGGTATGTTGCTCCTTTTTTTTGTTTTTAAAGAGATACATTGTATTCTTTACTTAATCGGTTTTTAGAATTTCCTGGTTGACGGATTTTTTATTTAATCACTCCAATTATGAAATATCCAGTTATTGTGATAAATTGAAGTAATTGGTGTTAAATAAACTTGGTACCAAAATCAAAGGAACTTAGTACAACAAGCTTTCCTTCTATTCTACATTCCTTTGTTGACACGTCCAAGCAGTTCAGGATTCTGAATATTTGAGTTGAGTTGATGCTTAGCCTTTGCAGCAGTTTTGAAAAACCAGTTCTCTGAGCAATTAGTAGAAAATGACTACAAATCAAAATTCTTTTGTTGGTTGGATGTTTTTTAATGCTGGAAGCCATACTTGTCGATCTGGTAGATATGAACGTACAACTGTGTTTATAGCAAGTTATTGGACAGCTTTGTATTCCGGAGGAGCACAAGGAGAGCTTGCTTATCTTTGTTTTACCTTGATAGATTAGATTAGTTAATTTTCAGTACTGATTGGAGCTTCAGGTGTGCTCTTTTGACAGGATTCAAGTGAATTAAATAGGAGAAAAGGTAAGAACAGGTGAAAACTAATGGATGCTTTAAGGATGAACTGTAACTGCTCATAAGTCTTTCATCTCAGGTACAAGATTTGAAAGTTTCCTTTTCAGTCAAAGTATAAGTCAGGACATGTTGCATGACAATAGGTTTGGAGAGACATTTATTAGTGTGTTGTTCTAATATTTAGTTAGTTGAAAGGCAGAGTAACAGAGGGAGAGATCCGTCCCCTACTGCATTGTTTTATTCCTCAAATGGCCACAGTGGGTGGGGCTCTGTCAGGCCAAAGCCAGAGCCTGAAGCTTCTTCCAGTCTAGTGTGTGTGGGTGCAGGGCCTAAGAACTACAGCCAACATCTGCTGTTTTCCCAGGTGCATTGCTAGGGAGCTGCATTGGAATTGGAGCAATTAGGACTGCAACCAGCACCCATACTGGAGCCAGCACTGCCAGTGGCTGCTTAACCCATGATTGTACTGCACTGGCCCCTTGGGTCTACATTTTAATTTCTGTTTTTAAAATTCATTTGAAAGAGAAAGGGATCTGGTATCTACTGGTGTACTCCCCAGGTGCTCACCACTTCCAGGGATTAGACTAGATATAGAGCCAAGATGGGGAATCAAACACTATCACCCACATGAGAACAGGAGCCCAGTGCTGTAGCCATCATCTGTTACCTGCTAGGGTGTGCATTAGGAGGAAGCTGGGCTCAGAAGTGGAGCTGGCTGTGGAGTCCAGGCGCTTTGGGCTGAGATGCAAGCATCCTAAGCAGTGTCTTTAAGAACCCTTCCAACACTCCCTAATTTGGGAGACAAAGTTTTCATATTTTTTTTGCTTTTCGTTACTGTGGTACTTTGATAATTTTGTGCAAATCAGAATTATTTCTAATTTCAGGTGATCTACTCCAATAGATTCCTTTTTTAAAAATTGATTTATTTGAAAGACAGTGCAGAGACAGAAAATGATAATGTTCCGTCTGCTAATTCACTCTCCAAATGCGCACAGTGCTGGGTCTGGGCCATGTCAAAACGGGGAGCCTAGCATTTCTTCTAGGTCTTCCACATGGGCTCCCAAGCACGTGCCTGAGATATGCTGCTTTCTCAGGTGCACGAACAGGGCACTGGTTTGGAAGTGGAGCAGCCAAGACTCAAACTGGCATCAATATGGGAAACCAAAGTTGCTGCTGAAGGCTCAGCTGTAACAAGGCCTTCTGATTGATTCTTAACTAATTGGAAATGTTACATATACCTTTTTAAACATTAATGTACAAATTTTATTATTTGAGGATGGTTTCCTATCAGTTGCAATGAACAGAGTATTATATTTGCATATTTTGTAATATTATGGCTCATAATTTTACATAAATGTAGGAGGAAATATTAATACTGTTAGCTCAGTTGTGACTAAGGGACATCGTGTTTTGTGTGTAGATTTATATTGGTTGGTGATTTTTATGTACTTATTGAAATACATGATGACTCTTGGGAACTTAAAGCAAAAAAAATAAAAGCACTTTGTTCATAGGAAAAGAAATTGTAAGGCACAAAGTGTTTTGTGTACTAGTTTTTTATTTTAAACATAAAGATTCCTATGTTAATATAATTTGAACATAGCTTAAAATATTTTGAAATGTTGAGATTTTAAAATGAACCATGTGTTTATTAGGGAAATTGCTGTTTGCTGTTATAAAATGTGCATGTTTAATAGAATTCTAATTTTATGCCTAATTTTAGCCTTTGTCATTTAAATTTCCCTTGAATGGTATAAATAGCGTAACAGTAGTTAGTATAGCATTTTTCCTTTGTGCTAAACATTTGTGAATCACATTGTTCTGTGATGACATCAAGGAAGTAGTTATTATGTAGATGTTCTTTTCCCAGTGACAGTAGAGATTTAGGCTTCTGTTATCCTGACTTAGAATATACCCTAGGCAAGATGGGTCTGTCAGTGTTTGTTTGAAAAGCTATAGACTATCTGCGGGTATTTGTTGTTGGGCATAGTTTTCTGCTTTTATGTCTAAAGTATTGAGACTTTATTAGCCTTTCATACAGGCAATGAAACATTTAAGTGGGAATTTTCTTAGTTTTCAGGTTCTTTCTGAATATTCCTTTGTTACTAGATTGCGGAATTAGCGAAGAAACCAGAAAACAGTAATACCTTGTGTGTTTGTAATACCTGGAATGTCACAGGAAAGACAGGCAAATATTCCATTGGCTGTGATTTCACAGCCAAACAGAATTTCTCATAAAAAGATTTTAGGAGCAAAATATGGGCACAAATAATTAAATAGAAATGCTTACTAATGTAGCTGTGAAGAACTGTAAGAGCCAGCACTGTGGGGTAGCAAGTAAGCCGCTGACTGTGGTGCTAGCATCCCGAATGGGTGGGTCAAGTGCCCGGTAATGTGCCGTGAAAGCAGTGGAAGATGGCTCATATCCTAGACCCCTACACCATGGAAAAGCTCCTGGCTCTTGGTTTTGGACTGACTTAACCCCAGCCATTGTGGCCATTGGGAAATGAATCAATAGAGGGAGATTTCTCTCAAATCTTTGTCTCCCCTCCCCCAACGGTGCATTTCATATAAATAAGTCAATTTTTTAGACAGATTACTTTTATTGGCAAGTCAGATATACAAAGAGGAGGAGAGCCACAAAGGAAGATCTTCCGTCCACTGATTTCACTCACCAAGTGGCTGTGATGGCTGGAGCTGAGCCAGCCAGGAGCCAGGAGCCTATGCGTGGCCAGGAGCCAAAACTTTGAGCCGTCCTTCACTGCTTTTCCAATCCCATAAGCAGGGTACAGGTTTGAAAGTGGGGCTGCCAGAGTTAGAACCAGTGCCTATATGAGATCCCGGCGCATGCCAAGTTAGAATTTTAGCCACTAGGCTACTGCACTGAGACAAATAAACCACTACTTTAAGAAGTGAGATGGAAAAAAATATAAAAGGGAGATAGAATTCTGTCTCAAGCTACTCAAGGTTTGATACTGGTTAAAGCGTCAAAACTAGGGGGATGAGGTGGTACAGCAATTTAAGCCACAGCACATAACAGCAATATTCCACATGGGTGCTGGTTCAAGTCCCAGCTGCTCCTCTTGTGGTCTAGCTTCCTGCTAATGAGCTGGGGTAAATAGAGGCAGATGGCCTAAGTGTGTGGGCCTCTACTACACATGTGAGGGGGCGTGATGAAGCTCCTATCTCTTGGCCTTAACATGGATCAGAACTGACTCTTGGGGCCACATAGGAGTGAACATGTGTACTCTCTTTGCTTCCTAACTCTGCTTTTCAAATAAAAGCATAAGCATTCGTAACAAACTCAAAGGAAACAGATACTGAAACAGTTTGAGAAAAGGGATCTGAGCTACCTTATTGGGGTTGAGGCTGTGGTGTAGCAGGTGAGCCACTGCCTTTAACACCAGGATCCCATAGGAATGTCAGCTGGAGATCCAGCTGCTCTACTTCTGATATAATTTCACTAATGTGCCTGTAGTAGCAATGGGAGATAGCCCAACTGCTTTGGCCCCTTCACCCGTATGGGGAATTGACAAGAAGTGCCCGATTCCTAACCATTTGGGGAGTGAAACACAGATGGAAGATGTCCTTGTGTCTGTGTAAATAAATAGAAATCTTTAAAATAGCCTCTTCAGTGTACTAATGAGAAAACTGAGGATAATTTTTTACTTATTTACATATTGGCCTAAGTTCACACTCAGAAAGATTTTTCAACTGGTATGTATATAACCCATGAGTTTTATAGCAATTTTGTAATTACTAAATGACTAGAATTTTACCAGAAATGTGAAATATTCTGGATGCTTAAGTCATCTTGAAAATGATTGCAAGCAAAGTAAAAAATTGACTTGCATGATGGTTCTGAGAGTTGTGGTTAGCAATGCCGATGCCTAACGGGGTAGGGGCGAGTTTATTGTGTGCTGCAGGTGAGGGCCTTCTTAGGAGCAGAGAAAGGACCAGCGTGCTTAAGAGGTGGCAGGTCTTCTTGCAAGCAAAGTTTTCTGGTTTTATTTTTTTCCTTTCAGAATGTAAAGGACTCAAATTACTGTATAACATGGAGCATTATTTGTGTAAATTGTATATTTAACATTTTGAGAGCCAGGTTAAATTATTTCATTATGGCAGTGACATTGTATATGGCAGAAAGACTGAAAAGAAAGGGGAAGGGATGGATTGTTTGTGGTACTTAAGAAAGTTTGTGGAAAGACGAAATTAAAAGAACATACATTTGCATGAACTTTTTAAAACAGATTTTATTGTTATTGGAAAATTGGATTTATAGAGACAAGATACAGAGAAAGCTCTTCTGTCCAATGATCTACTCCCCAAGCGGCTGCAGTGGCTGGAGCTGAGCTAATCCAAAGCCAGCAGCCAGGAGTTTCTTCAGGGTCTCCCACGCAGGTGCAGGCTCCCCAGGCTTTGGGTTGTCCTTTACTACTTACCCAGGACACAAGCAGGGAGCTGGATGGGAAGTGGAGCAGCAGGACATGAACCAGCGCCCATATAGGATCGTGGTGCATGCAAGGCGAGGACTTCTAACCACGAGGCTACCACATCTTGCTCAGCCTTGTTTTTCTTTTAATTTTTAAAGATTTATCATTTTCCTTGAATGTAAGAGTTACAGAACTTTCCAATAATAAATAAATAAATCTCTAAAAAAAGATAGAGAGGGAGAAACAGAGATTATCTGTCTTCTTGTTACTCCTCAAATGTCTGCAACAGCCAGTGCTACGCTGGTCTGAAGCTGGGAGCCACGAGCCTCCTGGAGTATGTAGGGGCCCAAATACTTCAGCTTGTTTTGCTTTCCTGGGCCAATTAGCAGGGTACTGACTTGGAAGTGGAATAGCTGGGACTCCAACCAGTGCCCACATGGGATGCCTACTATGCTGCCAAGGTGGGCCCTGCCATGAACTTTTGCAGTATAGTATTTCAAATTTTGTCTATAAAGAAGTTTTTGTGTCCCTAGCACGTATGGTAAAATATTTAGAAAGGAATTAATTTTATTAATATCTTACTACTATCCACATTTAGTTTAAAAAGTGAATTTCAAAGACTCACACTAACTAAGGGCTTTGTCATATGGTTATTTTATTATCAACAAAACCTATGTGAACAAACTTTACATTGATCTGAACTACAGCTTGTTTTGGATACTAAGATGAAACGTGTGCCTCAGAATCCTTTAGCTTGTTCTGCCAACTGTACCCTCCATCTCATTAGAATTGATGTTGAAGATGAAAGCTAGATATCAAAGTTGGATTCAACATATCAGAATAGGATATATTTTCAAGTAAGTTAAAGGCAACAAATATGAAATGGTAGAAAATGTGAAATTTCAGTGATGAAATTCAGTACTTAGAAGTATTTAAATGTCCCTTTGCTATTCAGTGACCAGTCACTTGTAATTCCTATGTTATGAAATTATTAAAATACCATTTTTCTTTTTACCTCTAGAGTAAAATAGTGAGAGTATTAAACTTATGGCAGAAGAACAATGTATTTAAAAGTGAGATTATTCAGCCCCTTTTGGATATGGCAGCAGGGATTCCTCCCCCTGTTGCCACTCCAGTGCTGGCCAGTACTACTGCTGCGATGAGCAATACGCCAGGTATGTCACTTTGTGTGGGGTTGTTGTATAATTGTTCCCAGATAAAACAGTAGTTGGATAATGCCAGGAAATTTGCCCAGCATTAGGTAAATGAAAGAATATATTTTGAAGGAAGGAAATATATATTTGGATACTACATTGGTGTGTAATTAAGAAACAAACATAATGAACCTTGGAAAAGAGTATTATCGCAGGTTGTGGTTTCCTTGAAGTAAGCTGACCTTTCAAACTTGCATATGAAATCAATCTTAGTTGTCAATAGAAAAATATAATATTTATGAAGAACTCTGAAAAAATTAACACTTTAATGCTTAAAGTAGTAAGTGAAACATAGTTTATAATATTTTCCTCAAAAATCATATTTGAAATGTGTTATTGAGTTTCTTATAAAGTTTTTCCAGGTGTTTAGACTTTGCTGAGTATACAGACTGCTAAGTATTATATACTCTGTGGATAGATTTATGGTTTGTTTTTTTTGAGAGCTCCTTTGTGTTTTTATGCTACCTAAAATTACCAAGGATTTTTAATGATTTTTCACAATGGAGTCAACAGAATAAAACATTTATGTAAATTTTTCTCTTATCTTATGAAAATAATAGGACATATTTGTCTTTTTTCGAGCCTCATTTCTTTACATATTGATTTAGATTGGTGGGTGGGCATGCGTCTCTTCGCAGGAACTCCAGTGACACCTGTGACTCCAGCCACTGTGGTCCCAGGCTTACCTGACCCATGGGTATCTCAGATAACAAACACTGATACACTGGCGGCCGTTGCACAGATCTTACAGAGTCCTCAAGGCCAGCAGGTGAGTTACTCTGGTTTGTTGAAAATAATTTACAATTTGTTATTTTCCTAATGAATTGCTTCATACATACTATGAGATATGTATTGATAGTGCATCACTACTCTGTACCTTGAACTTTTAATTTGTGAATGCATTTTGAGTACCTTAATATATCATTGAATATTATTTTATAAATAATATAAAATTAATAATAAATAATATTTTATTGTTTTATATTCTGTGGCAGAATATCATCAAGCACTTCGTTTTTTAAACAGCTTTATTCATTTAATTGGAACAGTTACCATGAAGGTCTGGCATTATGGGCTAGTGGCTAAATCCTCACTTTGCATACGCTGGGATCCCATATGGACACTGGTCTGTGTCCCAGCTGCTCCACTTCCCATCCAGCTCCCTGCTTGTGGCCTGGGAAAGCAGTTGAAGGACACCTCTTCCTTGAAGGAGACAAATAGACATTTAGAGTGACACTTGACTTTACAAATATTTAGAGTGACAAAAGTTTTGAGAGGCAGGTCAGAATTAAAGATAAAAAAAATATATGTATGTATTTAAACATTTTGTGGGTTTTTTGTTTGTTTTGTTTTGTGTCATGTTTTTATTTGTAAGGCCAGTTTATAGAGGGAAGAGAAGGCTGAGATGGAAAGAGCTTCCATTAGCTTATTCACTCCTCAGATAGCCACAGCAGCTCAAACTTAGCTGATCCAATCCAAAACCATAAATCAGAATGGCCACGGATTTGAGCTGTTCTCTGTTACTTTCCCATTCAATAAGCCGGGGGCTGAATTGGAAGTGGAGTAGCTGGGTCTAGAACTGGATCTATCTGGAATGGTGGCGTTTTATTATAGAGGATTACCTGTTGAGCTACCATGTCAAACCTCCCCACCACCACCACTAGGATGAATTGTTTTTGAAATGGCATTTTAATTGTGAGTTGAAATGGAACTCGTCATGGCCGAAAGGGAAGTAGAGTTGCATGTGTAGACAAGTGAGGTTGCAGGCAGCATGGCATGTTGTCAGAAAGCTGCTCTGGACGTGTGGTACTTAAGATAGTCACTGAGGTACCAGGTCTCACATGCATGCTCGTTTGAGTCCAGGAGTGCCGCTTCAGAAGCAGCCTTCCTGCCAGCGGCGTGTGAAAAGCACAGAAGAGGCCTAAGGGTTTGGGCCTCTGCCACCTGCATAGGCAACTGGATGCTGCGATTGGCTTCCAGTTTCTGCCTGACCATTGTGGCCATCTGATGGGTGAACAGGAGCTTGAAAGATCTTTGTGTTTTCTTTCTCTATCTCTGTAACTTTAAGATCAGTCAGTATATTAATCTGTCCTTAAAAAAATGAAAGAGAAGGCTTTCCTGTTTTGGGCTCCGTAGTGTGAGGAAATCACACTGTGTGTGAATGAGTTTGAAGGATGGGAAAGATTCATGACTCCCCGACACCAGGTTATTCTGTTTTACTTTACATGTTTTTATTGTTCAGGCCTTTTATAGTCTTTGCTTCGGCTTCCTAGTTTTAAGCTGTAACTTTTCACATACTGTGTGTGTATTTCTATGTGAACATTTGAAAAGTAGTCAGTGCCAGTTTAGCTTCTCCTAGCTTTTGATTGCTCAGGGCTTGAGGCAGGCTGTGTTCAGGTGCACCGAGAGCCATGCGGGCTCCCCGGCTGCGTCACCGTGCCCGGCCGCGTCACCGTGCCCGGCTGCGTCACTGCGCCTGGCCGCGGGACATGCTGTGCCAGGAGTGCAGGCCATTTCCCTGGGAGACAGCGTTCTTAATTACAGTTTTCTGCAGGAGGTGACTTAGCTTTTCTTCTGTTAACCAGGGGACATGCTATTACACTCTCACACACATGAACAACCATGCTTCTCTGAGTCAGTGCATTTAAATATTCTATAATTTTTGTTTTGCATTGAAATGCAGAGTTTTCTGCAATCAGTTGCTCTTTGCAGTTATGCAGAAAGATGGGCTTCTGTTTCCTCACATTTCTTCTCTGCTTTAAATTTAGAATTACTGGGCCCAGCATGGTAGCCTAGTGGCTAAAGTCCTCGCCTTGTACGTGCCCGGATCCCATGTGGATGACAGTTTGTATCCTGGCCTCTCCATTTCCCATCCAGCTCTCTGCCTGTGGCCCGAAAAGCAGCAGATGATGGCCCAGGGCCTTTGGAGCCTGCATCCACTAGGGAGACACAGAGGAGGCGCCAGGATTCTGGCTTTGGACTGACTCAGCTCCAGCTGTTGTGGCCACCTGGGGAATGAACCAGCAGATGGAAGATCTTTCTCTCTAAATTTTCTTTTCCAATAAAAATGAATGAAATATTTTTAAAAATTTAGTATTATTTTCATGAGTTTGGTTTAGCAATGCTGACCTTTTTCTGTGTTCTCTTGGATATAACCTAGAAGTTTTCTGCCTGTGGAAGGCTTGAGTGAACCTTGTCAAAATGGCCTTCACGTCTTAGCGTGGGGTAGGAAGGTCTTGTTTGTTTTTATCTTTTTATTTTTATAGGATTTATTTATTTTTAATGAAAAGTCAGATATACAGAGAGGAGGAAAAACAGAGAGGAAGATCTTCCTTCCGATGATTCACTCCCCAAGTGACCGCAATGGCTGGTGCTGTGCCAGGAGCCAGGAGCTTCCTTCCGGGTCTCCCACACAGGTGCAGGGTCCCAAGGTTTTGGGCTGTCCCAGGCCACAAGCAAGGAGCTGGATGGGAAGTGGGGCCACCGGGACTAGAACTGGCTCCCATGTGGGATCCTGGCACGTTCAAGGTGAGGACTTCAGCCACTAGGCCACGTTGCCAGGCCCTTGTTTGTTTTTAAAGTAGCATTTTGAACTTTACCTATCATTTTTTGTGTTCTTTTAACTTTTCTGAATAGGCCTTAGTAATAGATGTTATGATTTTTAAAAGGTTTTTTTTTTTTCCATTGTTGTACATTATTTTCTAAAAATCTAGCATAGAAATCTGATTGCATGTTGTAGTTTTTTTTAAGGTTATGTTTACTGGAATTAATTATTTTCTAATATTGTCCTAGTCCCATTTAATTTTCAGAATATTGGTGATATTGTGTAGATAACATTTGGCTTTTCTTCCTTAGAAATTAATTGGCCAATTTTATTTCTCTAAAGGTTCTTTGTTTTTAAAGGACAGGTGAAAATGTTGCTAAGCCTGAGCATTGTCAACTAAGAGACTTCTCAGAGTAGAAGATACATCCACTGAGTCTTCAAGTTAATGGAAATACCATCTTTGAGTTATCCTTGATTCCTTTTTCTTCTCTCTTTCATCCCCCTTTTTTACTGGTTTGCTTTCATGTGACCGAGCTACAGAGGGGGACACAGACGGAGGTCGGTGTCGGCTGTCCGCTTGTGCTTACCTGCTGATCTTGGGTTTCTGGGGTTCCTAAGTACAGTAGCTTGTCATATTTTTGTATTTCCTTTGTTCTCACATTAATAGTTTTATGAGAAATGTTTCTTTTTTTCTAAAAGGAACTAGCAAATGAAGATATTTTAAGTACCAGTTGTTTTGCTATTTTTTATTTTTTGCTATTTTGATTTTTCTAATCTGAGGTAACTGATCAGATTGAATTCACGCTTAAGACTTTGATTTTGCTTGATTTCTTTCAGAATGTGTTCATCGGTTTCTTGTCCATGGGCTCTTCAAGGCCTTGCTGTTTGAGAGATGGGGGACAGTGGCAGCAGAGCTTGCTTCCAGCTCGAATTTCCCTGTGCCTTATTACTCATTCTTTACTCCAATAAAAGCATCTCCTTGATTTACTGTTTCAGGAAAACTGTGTTCTTGATTGGTCAGTGTCAGCACTCACTAGGAAATGCTGGTGCTATCCTCAGGCAGGTGAAGCAAACCAGGTGCTTTGTTTGTGACGAATTCTTTACCTTATTGTCGTGGTCTGACCTCTTCATGTTGTTTGAAATACTCCAGCGTTCCAGAAACATGATACCTTACTTAGGACAGCCTTGTCCTTCATATATATGGCCCACACTACCTGAAAACTTTTAACGGTTGCTTTGTATTAATGTGTATTTTATTCTTGATTTCTAGGAACTCGAGGTGGAGACTTTTATGAACAAAACTCATCTGTGTTTTGTACCTTCTCCCTCCAGCTTCAACAGTTAATACAGACGTTACAGATACAGCAGCAGAAGCCACAGCCTTCGATCCTGCAGGCCCTGGATGCTGGTCTTGTTGTTCAGTTGCAGGCTCTCACAGCACAGCTCACTGCTGCAGCCGCAGCAGCCAACACACTGACCCCTTTGGAGCAGGGAGTCTCTTTCAACAAGGTAGAAATCGAAATAAGAATTCCATGTGGAATATTAAGTTGGTGAACTCATATCCTAGAAGTAACTTTTTGTTATATGTTTTATATATGTTGTATATGTTAATTACAGGAATATTATAACTCATTAGCAGTTCTTAGAGTTTTAAATGTTTCTGGTTTTTTGGTAAGAAAAATAAAAAGAAATATTGATTTATTGTATCATTACTTAGACTTTTTTACCAACAGCTTCAGACATTTAATGTAGCTTTATATGACTAGAATACCTAAAACAAAAGACAAACAATAACAAGATTTTCAAACTGAGCATCCAAAGCCTAGTACTGCATTTTAGCATTCATTTATTTCCATTTGTAAAGCAGATTTTACAGGGAGTGAATGTGGAGGTGTTCTATCACTGCTTCATTCTCCAGTTGGCTACAATAGCCAGAGCTGTTACCTTGTTGGGCCAGTGCACTAACTTTAAGTAGAACTTTTTTGTTTTGCTTTGTTTTTTCTGTATTTATGTTTTGTATTTGAAGGGTAATTACAAAGGGCTGAAGGGGTGATCATCCGTTGAGTCACTCCTCAAATGGCCAGATGAGCTCTAGTGCTGGTCCAGGCCAATGCCGGTAGTGTCATCTTGGTCTCACACTGGTACAGGTGCCCATGCCTTTGGAGAATCCTCAGCTGCCTTTCTAGGCACATTGGCAGGGGACTGGATTAGAAATAAAACCAGACATAAACTGTTGCCCATGTTTGGGCTGGCACTGTGTACTGAATAGGACAGCTGCTTTTACCTGTAGTCACCAGCCCAAGTCCCACTGCTGCACTTGAGAGGCAGCTCCCTGCTGATACTCCGGGGTGACCCAAGCCTAGCACTGGCTGTTGGGGTTATTTTGGAGTGAATCAGTGGGTGAAAGTTAGAGATCTCTATCTATACCCACTCCTCGCTGTTTGTGACTCTTCCTTCAAAAAAAAAAAAAAGGAAAAACAATAGAAACAGGTTGGGATGCTGGCCGTTCAAACTGCATCTTAATCTACTTTGGCCCAAAGAGTAGAGCATTCCAAGAGCAGACTAGGAATTAGATCCATTGATGTTTTACCTAGCTGTATTAGCATGTTTATTATGCATCTCTGATTTTATTGTGTGAAGTAATTCAGTAATCAACGTAATCCCCAGGATATACATTCTGAAACTTCCAAGTGAATACCAAAAGACAAATTTCGTAGAATGTGGAACTCAAATAAGTTTTTTGATACATACATACCTGTGGTAATGTTTAATTTATATTTTCAGACCACAGTTGAACAGAGATAACTGAAACTGTAGAATTTGAAATGGGTAAGGGGGGACTTCTGTGTATGTCAGAATGCTTTAAGCAAAAGTAAGGACCCCTTAAAATTCCAGTGTATTATAAAATCATATAAAGCATATATAACGGTAGAAATTAACAGGACATCATTGACACATAGAATTTGTAACTTGGATTTAAATGAAGTGTTCCTTAATTTCTCTCTTTCTCCCTTCCTTAGAAGTTGGTGGATAGGTTTGATTTTGGAGAAGATTCTGAGCATAGTGAAGAACCCAAAAAGGAAATTGCAACTCCTCAATTGTAAGAATTGTGATTTTTCTGTATATCCGTAGTTTTTCTTCTCTTATTTTTGTGAATACTGGGTGGGATCTTGCTACCTAAAATATGTACTAAGTAAGTTGGGATATTGGTTCAGGCTCTTGAACTCCCGCATTACAGGAAAGTGGTGGAATTACTGTCTTTTTATAGTCTTTTCTTTTTTTAAAGATTTATTTATTTTTAATACAAAGTCAGATATACATAGAGGAGGAGAGACAGAGAGGAAGATCTTTTGTCCGATGACTCACTCCCCAAGTGACCACAACGGCCCGTGCTGTGCTGATCTGAAGCCAGGAGCCAGGAACTTCCTTCCGGGTCTCCCACACAGGTGCAGGGTCCCAAGGCTTTGGGCCATCCTCGACTGCTTTCCCAGGCCACAAGCAGGGAGCTGGCTGGAAGTGGAGCTGCCGGGACTAGAACCGGCTCCCATGTGGGATCCTGGCACATTCAAGGCGAGGACTTTAGCCACTAGGCCACACGGCCGGGCCGTTTATAGTCTTTTCTTGGAACTTAGAAATAGCTGGTCATATAGGGAAATTGCTAAGTAGTAGTAAGTTTAGCTGTGATACTTCCTTTTTAGTTTTTAAGTTATCTAACTCAGCTGTAGAATAATGCTAGTACTAGGAAAGAAGCCTGCCACCGAGTTGGGGAGTATTATTTGACTAACCAGAAGTAAGGATTTGGATTGTGGACATTTTATGTGTTGAGAAATGCATGTTTTTATTCAAATTTCTGTTGGTTTTTTTTTTTTTTTTTTTTTTCCTAAACAGTTCTACAGAGCCTGCTAGGTTTTGGGAGGGTCCGTGAAGGACCATTTGAAGGAGGGTGTTAGAGAATGGCGTGGAAGCTGGGAGGATTGGGGGAGGGAAAGGGGGTACATGGATGACCTTCTCTGATGCTCTTGAATCAAATAGAGGATGTTGGTTTTGTATATTAGGTAATATGAAAGCCATATAATTACAGAATATGGAAAATATGAGTGTTCCTTTTGGTAACTGAGCCTGAAGCACACGCATACCCCACTGTAGGGCCTTTCATAGGCCACAAGGGTATGTTCTACTGACACCTGTGGTGAGAAGTCAAGTCATTGGTGTTATGATATGTTCTTTTGTTAAACTAATCTGGTTTCCTGTGTTTTCTACACAATGATTTGAGTTTTGCTTCCTGAAGCAAGGAAACAAATGTGTTCTGTATCTTTGAGACCAGCCTTCAGTATTTGAAGATAGGTATCATTCTTCTCCTTTGGTTTATTTGTTCCAGATGAAGTACACTTTTTTCAACTGTTGCAAGACTTCTCACAATCCTACTTGCCCCTTTTGGGATGCCTTCTGTCTTTGTTCATGTCTTACCTTGTGGCACCCAGAATTCCAGGTTTATTCCCGGTGTGGATTTCTCAGAGTGTAGTTAAATTGTTATTTCCCCTTATCTAAGCATTATCTATTTTTGTTAACATGCCTAGTATATATTTATGCTTCTAAAATATGGTACATTTTATCAGATCTCTCGTTAGTTGTAATTGTGATTTTCCATGTATTGATTGCTAAGCCATATTTGACTCCATATTGTAGTCAGAGGAGTTAAATTGAAAACCTTAAAATAATTCAAGATTTCTATAATTTAAGCTATTCTAATGAAAACACCAGTGTGTATTTAGTCGTGTGAGACGTATCAGATCTTCAACGGAGAATCTCTAACATCTTTTGTTACACTTTTGTAACACTTTTGAAATATACCTTTTAATGTATTCATATTCTGAACTGTTCTGTTTATTTTCATCTTTAACAGAATTAAAGCATGTTTCCATGTGTTTTTCCGTGTAGGTCCCATGTGCCAGACTCTGTGAACAATTCCATCTTCCATCAGATAGCAGAGCAGCTGCAGCAGCAGAACCTGGAGCACCTGAGACAGCAGCTCCTGGAGCAGCAGCCGCCACCGAAGGTACCTGACCCTCGCCTGGCACTCAGACACTGATGGACATGCTGGGGTTTTGCATTCAGTTTGCTGTTGCTGCTATTGTTTCATCCTTTTAATTTTTGCTTTTTTTTTTTCTGAAGTATGGTGGTATGTCTTTAACTTTGTGGCAGTGTTTAATGCATTGATTTCAAAATGTGTTGGTATAAAAAGAATCTTAGTTTTTATCTCCATTTGTATACATACCATTTTTTTTTTTTTGATTCATTTTTATTGGAAACTGCAGAACAAAAGATCTTCCGTCCCCTGATTCACTCCCCAAGTAGCTGCAGGTGCCAGAGCTCTGCTGATCTGAAACCAGGAGACGAGAGCTGCTTTCGGATGTCCCATGGGAGTTTATGGTCCCCAGACTTTGGGACATGCACTGTTTTCCCAGACGATAAACAGGGAGCTGGATGGGAAGTGGGTCAGGTGGGACATGAGCTGGACCCACATACATACTTTTTAAAGATTATTTGAAAGGCAGATTTACACAGAGGAGAGACAGAGTACACATATTCTTTGAGGTTCTTTTGTGTTACTAAGTTCTTCTCACAACCTTTGTAGTTTTTTCTGTAATGTACTGTTTTGTTTTTTTGTTTTAAGATTTTATTTTTTTTGTTGGAAAATAAGATATACAAAGAGGAGAGAGAGAGGAAGATCTTCTGACTGTTGATTTATTTCCCAAGTGGCCGCAATGGCTGGAGCTAAGCTGATCCGAAGTCAGGAGCCAGGAGACTTTTCCTGGACTCCCACATGGGTGCAGGGACCCAAGGCTTTGGGCCGTTCTTGACTGCTTTCCCACAGCAGAAGCAGGGAGCTGAATGGGAAACGGGGCTGCTGGGATACGAACTGGCGCCCATATGGGAATCCCAGTACATTCTAGGCAAGGACTTTAGCCAGCAGGCCACCATGCTGGGCCCTTTTTTCCTTCAATTTTATTTTAAATTTTATGATGCAATTGCATAGGCCATAGGCTCTGAGGTTTCCCTTACCCCCTCCCCAAAACCTGATTTTCCCCATATTATTACAAGACTGCAGTCCTTCATACACAGTTATAAACCCATTGTTCTGCAGTGTAAGTGTGTCCTGACATTGTGAGTACAGACAGGGGCACACAGTCCAGTATACTATTGTTAAGATATATTCAACACTTTTGTTGGGAATCCATCTTTGATTTGAAAGTAGAGATGCACACTGCATTGTATCTTCACATCTGGATAAATAGTCTGTTGTACAGTTACTATTACATGCCCTTAAATGAAAAGCCATAAAACAAAATCAAAAACAGGAATAAAGTTTAAAAAGTAGCCATGAAGTTTAAAACAAAATACTATTGAGTAACTAATGAGTCAATGTAGAAATGAAAAAGAAAACAAAATATCTTGGAGAAAATTGTGCTAGTTAGAGAATAGAAACTATTTTGAAGAAATAAAAATAAGTACAAAAATATCAAAACCCAGGAATTGCATCAAAAACAATATTGAAAAAATTATTGATCTTATAATTTGCATGAAGGTTGTGCTGTGTTCTGATAGTTTGTGACTCCTCATTGCAGAGACTGATTGGAGTATACTGCAAGTAGAGAACAGAAAACCCTAGACTTTCAGAATCACTGTTTCAAAGTTCATATTTTCCTCTCAATTCTGTTCCTTGTTAAGCAAAGAGTATGTACCAGCAACTTTATTAGCAATCTAACTTTCATAGTTAACAATTAATCTTCATGGGGTAGGCATTGTGACTGCCGTTTACTTCAGAGGGAATTGAAGGTTAGTGCGATTAGACATCTAATACGAAGTGCAGACCTGAGGGTGCATATGTGCACGGTGTTGTCTGCTCCCCATGCCAGAGTGCTTGGGTTCGTACCCTAGTGCCTCTTTCCCCTTCTTCCCCTGCCACCTTCCCTTAGGAAGACTACAAGCAGAGTCCACACAATAATGTCGGATGTCTTTTTCTTGAAATGTATTCTTGGTAAGGCACTAAAGCCAAATAATAATTGAATTTGCTGTTAAATCACCCTTTTCAACTGTGCTGTTTATGTTGTTTGACATAATGGGGAATAATTGATGAGCAATTATGGATAATAACAATTCCTTGGATCACACAATAGCAACCTGTTTTCAGAGCACAGGAAAAGTAAGATCTGTAGGATTGCGTGACATATCCTAGATTTTTGAAAGGATTCCCAATAGCCAAATGCTAGTATGAAAATTACAATATATAATTTAGATAGTATGTTTCAAATAAATTTTGTTTTTGTTCTTAAAGATAATATGCAGTGCTGTTTTCAAATACATAGTATAAATGGCTCAAAAATGAAAAACTAAAGTTGATTACAGGGGATCCTTGTGGTTATAACAAGTATATACCATTAGATGGTTTATTCATATTGAACAGGACATGGAATGCGATAGATCTAGGGCTGGAGTTGGGTGTTGAAGTAGAAAAAGTGATACTAATAATGTTTGAATACTGAATTTAAGATTCAGGGAAAAAAATGAAAATCATCTCACTGTGTTGCTAAAAATTGTTACTTCCTGATTTTGAAGGAAATTTTATTTTTCATGTATTGAAACACAGTAGGACAGATCTTTGATCCTCTGACTTTTTTTTAAGATTTTTTTTTATTTGAAAGATTTATAGAGGAAAGGAGAAATAGAAAGATAAACACATCCTGCTGGTTAACCCCCCAGATGACAACTGCTGCAGCCACGCCAAGTCTGAATCCAGGAGACCACAGAGGTTTCCCATGAGGTTTCAGAGACCCAAGATCTTGAGCTGTGGTCTGCTTTCCCATGTGCTCCAAGTGGAGCAGTTGGGACATAAACTTGTGCTCCAGATAGGAAACCAGTGCTCGCAGGTGGAGGATGAGCTTGTTGAACCTCCCTGCTGGCTGCTGGTTTACAATTTTGACGTCTGCCACAGACAGGGCTAGATTAGCAAGGAGCAAGGGATCAATCCGGGTCTCCCCTGATGGTGGCTGGGATTGAAGTCTAAACTTCTGCGTTCCAGGATTTGCATTAGTAAAAAGCCAAAGTTAGAGTCAGGACTTAAGCTAGACACTCTTTTTTTTTTTTTTTTTAAGATTTATTTTTGTTATTTTTTATTGGAAAGGCGGATATACAGAGAGGAGATACAGAGAGGAAGATCTTCCGTCCGATGATTCACTCCCCAAGTGAGCGCAACGGGCCGATACTATGCCGATCCGAAGCCAGGAGCCTCTTCCGGGTCTCCCACGCGGGTGCAGGGTCCCAAAGCTTTGGGCCGTCCTCAACTGCTTTCCCAGGCCACAGGCAGGGAGCTGGAAGGGAAGCGGGGCTGCCGGGATTAGAACCGGCGCCCTTATGGGATCCCGGGCGTGCAAGGCGAGGACTTAACCACTTGCGCCACCGCGCCGGGCCCGAGCTAGACACTCTTAATTAATATAGCCTGTAGCTGTGCAAAAACGGCATTGGTCACTGCAGTAAATGCCTGCCCTATTGTAACATTTTTCAAGGGTAAACCAAGGCTATGCTAGAAGAGTAGGGTTATTTACTAACTTCTGTCAGTGTTGTGGTAGAGAACACTGCTATCTGTTTTAATTCCTAATAGAGCTTTCATTTCAAAATCTCACACGTTACTTATCACAGGGGAACCTGTACCCCACCCCTATTATTGGTCACAGGTCATGGAATGGTTCTTTGCATTCTTTTCACTGTTAGTTTCCATACAACTAACTAACTAACTAACTATCTTTCTTTCTTTCTTTTCTTTTCTCTTCTCTTCTTTTCTTTTCTTTTCTTTCTTTCTTTCTTTCTTTCTTTCTTTCTTTCTTTCTTTCTTTCTTTCTTTCTTTCTTTCTTTCTTTCTTTCTTTCTTTCTTTCTTTCCTGTATTTCGACAATCTTTACATAGTTAATTAGGGTAAAAAGGTTCAAGGGCTACAGGAAAGTGGGTATAATTATTATTTCCATATTGTTTCCTTCATGTTTAAAGGGGGGTATTAAGAGAGAAGGACCACCCAATTTCCCACCCTCCCCAGGTCCCAGATGTAGGGTATGCTCCGAGGTTCTTGCTCAGGTGGTTTTGATATTTCAACAGTTATGAATCGCTGCCAGTCTTGCCACTCCAAGCATTATGAGGTCTTTGAAGAATCCACTGATTGACATAGTCCATCATAGAGTCTCCGTTTGCCCTGTATTTCCATTGCCAACATATAGCTGAGATGGTTGATTGACCTGTTCTGTCTTCTCTCTTTTCTTGGTTAGGGTTCTGAATCCAGCATTTCGATTGGGGAAATCTCCAAAGAAACTTTGTCTGAGGTGTTCTCAGACCAGATTCTTGAATGTACTAGCAAGTACTGGCACAGTCCATCGCCCTGATCAGCTGGTGGTTGTGATCACTGGGTTGGTTCTGTTTTCACTCCCGACTTCCACTGGAACCAATGGGTGTTGCAGTCCGGCCTGGTTCTGCCCAGCACATACTCGGCCCTCACATAAACAAGTGGGAGCTGCAGCCTAGTTGGGGTGACCCGCAATAACCCCCACCAGGCCTGCTCCCTACCCTGGTTTGCCAGTATGTGTAGCAGTAGTCCAGTCTATCCCACATCCCATTCCACCCCCGCCGCTGTCCTGGTTTTCTTGCCCTCCCGTAGAAGTGGTAACCCAAAAGGGATGAGCCCACTATTTCCCTCCCAGGCCTCTCCCACTCCAGGTTAAGCACTCTCCACGTAGTTCTGTGGTTTGACTTGACAGAACTAGCCCCCAGTGCCAGCTTCTGCCAGCTGATGCTGCAGCTAAGCCCCAACAACCCTCACCCACTCTAATTTTGTTTGCACCAGTAGGAACAATCAGCCCAGCCTGGCTTTTCCCTAATCTAGTTCACATGAGGCGTACAGGTGTTGTTGCCCTGCCTGGTCTGCTCTACCCCATCCCAGCTCATGCTCTGCAGCGGGAGTAGCTGTCCAGCAAAGGAACCGCCCCTTATTCCCCTGCCGGTTCTGCCCCCTCCCTTCCTGGTTCTCATGTGTGGTGGTTGGGCACTGCTGTCACTTCTGGTACAGGCAACCTCACCTTGGCATTCCATATTGTGCACTAGTCTTTGTTGCACCCGAACCTGGCTCGATCCACACTGTTCTGGTGCTCAGATTTGCCAGTGGATGACGTGGACAGATTCAGCCTGGTCTTCCCCCGACCCATGAAATGTATGCCAATGGGTAACTTTCCATGGCCTGTTCTGGGCTGTTTCCTATCATGTTTCTTGCGGTTACCTGCCGGGTCTGTGTCCTGCCAGAGGAGTTGCCCAGGCTCCCCCATCAGAACCTCTCATATTGCCAGGTTTCACGCATACCAGTGGGTCCATGAGCCAGCCCTACTCAGTTCACCTCCTGTCTTAGCAGGAACAGTGGCTTTTCCTGACTGGCCTTCAACCCAAACTGGTCCTTGCTGTTGGATGTTTCAGCCCAGCCATGGCTTATCCATACGCACATATGGCTCACACATAGCTCAGTAGGGGTTGAGACCTTGCCTAATGCATCACACATCTATCCCGGTCCTTCAGGACACCAGAGGGTGTTGGAGTCTGGCCTGGCTCGGTGCGTCCAGTCCCAGTCCACACTTGTGCCAAGGGAGACTGCAACCATTTCCAGATCAGAATGCAGCCCCCTTTCCAGCCCACACGCCACTTGGTGGGAACCTCAGCCCAGCTAGGGTTGTCCCCTTAGCTCCCCAACCGGGCCTTTTCCCAGCCATAGATCACATGCATGCCAGTGATTGCTCTGACTCAGCTTGGCACAGCCCCTCACCTGTCCCGACCTCTGCCTTAGACACTGTGGCTTAGTGTTCCTGGCTCACACAGACCAGTAGGTACAAGAGCCTAGCTCAGCATGACCTGTGCTCCATCCTGGTCTCTAGTTTTGCTTATGGGCTAGGGTTTGCTCAGTCCTGCTCGGTACACCCTGTTCCATTACCAATTGACACATTAGTCAGCTGTTGGAGCTATTTTGCCCAGCTTGTCCAACCCCCAGGTCTGGACCAAATGTTCACCAGCAGGAGCTATGACTTGCCAAAGGAGTTTCACAAGTTCCTTCACTTAATCCACTGCCAGACCCAGCTTCTCATACATGCCATTGGGTTTAGGCCAGGTTCTGGTGAAGTCTGGCCTTCCATTTGGCCTTGTATGAGCTGGTGAACATAGCAGCTTGGCCCACCCCACACCCTAATCAGGATGCACATTCGGGTGCTGCTGCCTTGACCAGTCCAGACTGTTGTCGGTTCCTTTACCTGTGATTGATGGCCGGCTCCTTGGTCACACCTAGCTTAGTCCATCACCACCCCCAACTCTTGAGATAACCAGTGGGGCTAGAATTTCCACAGGGTGTGGCCCACACTTCCCTCACAGAATTTACCCCTGGTTATGGTTCTCGAGTGCTAGTTAATGTAATGGCCTGCCTAATGTGACTCTTCTCCTGATCCATCATCATGTCAGGTAATATGTTATAATTCTGCAGGACAAGCCCCAAGCCATAGCTTTTGCATGGACTGGTATTTGGTGGTCAGCATTGTTCAGTGATTACAAGTTTTACAAAGGAAGAGTTACTGCCATTGGGAATCTTTACAAATGCTTCACTTCCTAGAAGCACAGTAGGTTCAACCTGGAGCTACCTAAGCAGCGATTCAAAGAACCATGGTGGCTGTCATCTGGAATCTAGGCATGAGACTCCCCCTCCTGAGACCCACCAGCAGCTGGGGGGCTGCTGCCCCATACAACTTTATTTCCTTCCAGTTCAATGTCAGTCATAAAAGTAACCTATTTCAAGCTCCCATGTAAATAAATCACTGGTTGGTTTGCTATGATTCAAACATGTTAGATATCTTGATGTTGCTTTTAAAATTATTTTTAAATATATGGAGTGTTCAGCGTTAATGTTTAATGTTATAAGGAAGATACTGACAATATTCAAAATAATAACCCTGGTTACTGCTTGTCATGTTGTCTATTTTTGTAGAGAATAAAATTAGTGAAAACGAGTTTGCAATCAGTAATTTTTATAAAAATAGCTACTCTCTTGCAAAGGATAATTTGAAATCAAAATAATCTTTTTTATTTTAAGAGGTTTATTTATTTGAAAGGCAAAGATATAGAGAGGAAGAGGTAGAAATCTTTCATCCTGTTTTTTATTCTCCAAATGGCCATAGTTGGGAACCAGGAGTTTCCTCTAGTTCCCAATTGGGTGCCAGGGGCTCAGTAACTTGAGTCCTCCTCTGCTCGTTTCCCTTGTCATTAGCAGGGAGCTGGGTCAGAATTGGAACAGCTGGGACTTGAACTGGTGCCCAGGTGGGATACTGCCACACCACAGCACATGCCACACCACAGCACAGCTGTTAATGTAGAAAATTTCTATTAAGGTGGCTTAAATTACTTCCTAAAGCCAGTAAACTGAACAAAGCAGTTTCTGTCTTAAAATGTCTGATTCTCTTACCCTGTGAAACTTTCTGTGTGTTTGAGGATTTGAGAATTTTTTTTCTTTTAAGATTTATTTTTATTGCAAAGTTAGATCTACAGACCAGAGGAGAGAGGGGAAAATCTTCCATCTGTTGATTCACTTCCCAAGCAGCCACAAAGGCTGAAGCTTAACTGATCCAAAGCCAGGAGCCTGAACCTCTTCTGGGTCTCTCACGCAGGTGCTGGATCCCAAGGTTTTGGGTTGTTCTCAACTGCTTTTCTAAGCCACAAGCAGAGATCTGGATGAGAAGCGGGGCTTCCGGGATTAGAATCGGCACCCATAGGGGACCCCAGTGCATTCAAGGCGAGGACTTTAGCTGTCAGGCTACTGCACTGCATCCAATTTGTATGTTTTTGCGATTTGTTTACTCTGCAAATGCCAAGGACTTTGGAATCCTGGTTCCCCATGTGGATGGCAGCCAGTCCAGCTACTTGAGACAATGCCTGTTGCCAAGCTTCCTGTTCACAAGAAGCTGGAATTCATAACTCAGCCGGCACGTGAACTGAGACATTCTGATGGGATGCAAGCAGCATGTGTACTGTCCTGCTGCTGTGCCTCACATTCGCCCTACAGAGTTCAAAGTTTAATAGAATAGAATTTTGAAAGTATTTTATAGGTCTAGCTTCAGAGCAGTTTGGTTATGATCAGTGATCTTAATTGTACCATTTGAGGTTTGTTTTGCCATTTAAGATACTTTCCTGGACTTTTTAATTTGTACCATTTTTATTAGTGCTAATTATCAGTGAAATTCTAGACTTATTTAACTTAATGGCATTGTATGTGATTCATTCATGATAAAAATTCTTTCTTGAATTCTGTATATTTTCAAGAAATACCTTAAGTATGTGCCTGATCTTACTGTTGTATTTGTCATATGGTCTCTTCCTCTTCTGCCATGGAGATCTTTAAGTAAATCTGTTATACAAAGGTGTGATTTTAAGTTGATTATAAATAGTATGTAATTTAAACATTTGTAATGTCTTGCATTTAAATTTTCATTTGTGATAATAATCTCCCAATGTGTTTTATGTACTTTTTTTAGGCAACGCCTCAGGATAGTCAGGAAGGCACATTTGGGTCTGAGCATTCAGCATCACCGTCCCAGAGCAGCAGTCAGCAGCAGTTTCTGGAGCCTGAAGCGAATCCGGATGATTCCATAGATATTCAGCAACAGGTGAACAGAATGCTTTCCAGATTATGTCTACAATTAGAAAGTGAAAGTATAGAGCAAGTATCTTGTAAAGGTCATTTCTCTAAAGCATTTTTCTGCTGCTTAACTCCACACCATAACCTTCTTACTTACGAGATATTTTGCTACTAGCATGTTGGTTACTAAGGTGTAGAGTCAAAATATAGCTAATTGTTAATGAAGCTTTTTGTTGATTTTTCTGTTCTTTTTAACCTCCAAGGATATGGATATAGATGAAGGGCAAGATGGAGTGGAAGAGGAGATATTTGAACAAGAAACTAAGAAAGTGGCTCTTCGCTCAAGATCCAGAACTCATTCACGGTCTCGTTCAAGGTTCATATTTTATTCATAGCTTTGTCTGAGCTTCTAAAATTTAGCTTTATTTCTTTACATCAAGATTAAAGGAACTGCTTTTCTTGAAATGACAAATTCTAAGTAAAAAATTATTCAAAACTTCAGAAACCAAGAATCACCTTTGTTGTATTCTAACTGTATATATCTGTAGCTACTTAATGGAATACTTAAGAGAAACAGATACACAGTTAGACTGAATTTTGCATGATGTCAGCTTTTAATTGATAGTGTTATGATGATATCCATTTTAGGATGTTATTGCCTCTGAACATAGCAGTTAGAACTATATTTTTTGCATTTCATTTTATCTCATGATACCAAGATTCATCACAGAAAACCAGAATATATTGTTCAGAAACAAGAGATATAATACCACGTCCTGTTTAGGGTGGGAAGGTCGAGAGGAGGAGACAGTGGATTTGGGAGAGGGAAGGAGAACAGGACAAATTCATTATCCTAACTAGATCAGTACCCAGGGATATGGGGACGATGGTGTAATTTTGTTATTAACATTCATTTCCTAATTTCATGATTGTGGTATCTTTGTCACCTACATAGCCATTCATTCTTGTTTTTGATTACTATATAAAAAAATAAGTTGCATAACACTAGGGAAACTTCATGAAACTCTTCCTAGAATCTCGTTCTTTGATTCTACATGAAATTTGTTGCTGATTTGGACTGTGCATTATGAGATTGTGGAAGAATGCATGTTTGAAACTTGATTTTAGACCAGGCCCCTTTTGCCTTACTGCTCTTGGGTGCCTAGGCGGCTTCTGGGAGACTGGGGGCTTGTGCCGGGGACCAGCAGAGTGACATCGACCAACACATGTTTGGCTCCCTGGCGGGCAGATAGGGTAAGCGTTAGGGCCCCAGGCTTGTGTGCTAGCATCGTTTGCTGGTGGGCTGGGCTTGGGGACTCATTAACGTGCATGAGTCTGGGTGGCAGAGGTTATGGTCCCAGGCCAGCAAGTATGCTGGAGGACTGGATCTGGGGTCCGATCTGGGTTAGCAGGGCTGGTCTTCAGGGCAGTATGCCACTCCAGCTGAAGATTGGCTGTAGAATCCATGTATTCACAGGCACCAGAGCTGTGGATTAATCAGGGAAGATAGTATAGGATGTATGAGAGGGGGGCTGCTTTGGGAGCATGTCACAGGTGGGGAATGACTTCTGGGGGACTTTTGCTGACAAGGCTACTGTACTACAGGTCAGCAAGGAGGCTGAGGCTGAGTGATTTGCAAGTGGGAAGCTAGAGGATCTTTCTGGGTCAGATCGATGTACCCGCCCACCTGGGAGACCTGAGCTAGGCTGGTTAGCATTGACCACCACCGATCATCACCCACCAGTGCCCAGTAATATTAGGGCTGGGGGCGTACCTGGCAGGAGTAGATCACTGTACCCACAAATGAGTGGACCATGGCACTAACCAGCGTGCAAAAGAAGCAGATCTGGGGACATTCTGTGGGGAATATGTTGGCTTACTCTGTGGAACTAAAATATCCACTGGTTTGTTCAAGAACTGAAGTAGGGTGATGGACTTAGCTAGGCATGACCATGAAAGCCCCTGACACTCATGGATACTGGGGTTAGGAATAGGCCTACGGTTCCAGGCTGCAGGACCCAAGAACAGGATGTTGGGTGGCTAGGCCACAGCATCCTCCAGCACACACAGAGGCCAAGACAGAGGGGCAGACTATGTTGGGTAAGGAACTAGCACCCACTGGCACATGTGAGGCCTGGAGCTGGGAATAGGCCAGTTGGATAATTGGGGAACTCACTTTGGGCTGTAGGTCCCGGTGGTGAGCACGTGATCCAGGACTGGGTGTTGGTCAGGCCGGCTAAGATCATTCTTGTTGGCAAGCTTATAGGCTGGTTCTGGACCAGGGAGTAGCATCCTGGCATGTGTTGGAGCCAGGATGGAGTGCGGGCTGTGCTGCGCTAGGCTATCACACCAACCTGTTTGTGTAAAAGCCTGGGATGGGGCAAACTAGGCTGCAGCACTCATCGGTGAGAGTTGGGACTTGAGGTAGGCTGGTACAGGCCAGGCTGCAGCATCTAGTGACAAAGGCCAGAATAGGGGATGAGCCATACCTGGCTGGGCCAGAGAAACCATCAACACTTGTAGGATCTGTGGCTGCTAGTAGGCCTGGTCGGAGAGACAAGGGGATGCTCCAGATTGTGAACCAGGTTGTAGTTCCCATTGGTGAGCATGAGAGTCTTGAGGGTGGCGATTCAGCAGGACGTGGCTGCGGTGTACCTTGGCCTGGCTTTGGATTGGTTCTTGGGTGTGCCAGATGAGGCTAGGCTTCAGCACTTACTCATGTATGTAGGAGCCAGGTAGGAGTGGGACAGGCTGTATAGGTCTCGGTGCCTGCGGAACCACATGAGAGCTGGGTCTGTGGGTAGACCAGGCATGGCTGTGCTGTAGCACCCAACAGTAAGACCCAGAATGAGTGTGGGCCAGTGCAAGGTTGCTCTTCCTGCCAGTACAGGAGGTGGGCCAAATTAGGCTGGGTCAAACCACACCAGTGTGGGCAAGATCTGCCTTTGGGAGGTAACCTGATAGGGGAGCTTGGAGAACTCTTCTGACAGGACACAGTTCCTGCAGGTGAGTGCAAGAACTGAGGCAGGGAGCAGCCGAAATCAGGACAGGGTGCAGGATGGGCTGGATTGGGCCATAACACCAGCCAGTTCATATTAGAGGAAGGACTTGGGGCAGTCCAGGCTAGCATAAGCTGTTGCACCCCCAAGCATGAGTTAGAATTGGGGGCAGGTCTTGCCAGGCCAGGCTTCAGTGCTTCCTGGCAAATCTCGAGGTGAAGCCGACCACACCAGACTAGGCTGCAGCACTCATCAGCACATGTAAGTCAAGGGAAGATGGGTGGGATGAACCTGGCAGGGGAACAGTGAGAACTCCCATGCTTTCCCATTGTCCCCACTGGTGAAAATAACTGGGACAGGGACAAACCAGGCTGGACAGGGCTGCAGCACCAGTTGGCTTGCCTGTGAGCTGGGTTGCGCTAAGTGCCCTATCCACTGGTGCATGCATGAGCCAGAATAAGTGCAGGCTGGTTGAGTTTGCTGCAGCATCAGCTGGTAAGTACTGTGATGGGGGGCAAGTGCTGTTAAGATAGACTATAGAACTACCTGGAAAATGCAAGATCTAGGGCTGGGAATGAGACCAGTAGGGAAACTTGTCACCTTTCTGATGGGCTACAACTCCCACTGGTGAGCATAAGGACCAGGGTTAGGAATGGACCTGGCTGGACAGACAGTAACACCTGTTAGAATTAGTTGCGCTGAGTTAGACTGCAGTACCCATCAGTGTGTATAAAAGCCAAGTGGATGCGGGATATACCGGATCAGTCTGATGCACACACCGTCATGCTTAGTAACTGGAGCTGGGTGTAGGCCTGGTAGGGTTAGCATGTCGCTCTATCTGGACTGCAGTTCCTGTTGGTATACTTGAGGGCTGAGGGTGTGGTGGGCAGGCTTGGGCTGGGCCACAGCATCCATTGTTTTGCATAAGAGTTGGGACTGGCAAGACAGAACTGACTTAGCAGCTGCAACTACCAGTGTGTGTATGGTCTGATGTGGGTGGATGGACTGAGCCTGGATCCTGTACTAGGTAGCACACAGAGGACTCATGTCTAGGATCACCTTTGGTGAGGTTTCTTTGGGGGATCCTCCGAACTGAACTGCTGGACTCAGAACTCTAACCGTGGGGAGAATTGCCATGGGTCTGTGGTCTGACCATGGAGTGTATGTGTCACAAATGGGCTGCCTCATTTGCTGAAGACAGTGTAGTGGATGGCATGCCCAGATGGACTGGAGGATATGACAGTCCACTGGGGCATGCAGAGGGCATCTAGCACCATAGCAGAAGATGGAAGGCAAAACAAATTGGACAACCCTCTCAGCCAAGCTCTTTGTAAGCAAGTGTCTGGGCGAAAGGAGGCTCTAAGGTGGACCATGCCAACTACTAGGCCTTGGAAAGATTTGCTTAACCTTGGGGCAGTGAAATCAACAGCATTTCGAAACTATTGCAATGACTTGAACAGAACCCTCAAAGCATGCTCCACATCGGGTTCCCTGGAGTGACATGGAGTGGCTGTTCCCCGCCTGTGGTTACTGATACGGTTGGGTTGCTGGGTGTGGCTTCTGCCCTGTTTCCTCCTCCTAGATTTAGGAAGAATAAAAATAAAATTAGAAAAAATGGTCTCGTCCACTTTCCCATACTCCTCAACCCTCTCCACCCTCACCAGTATCCCCTAAGGGCATGTATCCATCTCAACTATGTCAACATTGTCAAAATTAAAAAGTTCACATATATAGACAGAAACCTATTTAAATACTTTAGTAATGAACTAAATGTAAGACAACTGTTTTTCCTCACTTAAAAGTGAGGAATTTTAGAGGATGATGTTAGAGCAGTGAAATCAACATTTTTTTTAATAGATCACCAAGAAAACGGAGGTCTAGGTCACGGTCTGGTTCTCGGAAGCGCAAACACAGAAAACGCTCCCGTTCCCGCTCGAGGGAAAGGAAGAGGAAGTCCTCCCGGTCCTACTCCAGTGAGAGGAGAGCGCGGGAGCGAGAGAAGGAGCGGCAGAAGAAGGGACTGCCTCCGATCAGATCTAAAACGTTAAGCGGTGAGTGACGTGCTTCTGGAGAGCCTGGTTTCTGTGCATCCTGTAGGGCCTTGGCAGGTGGGGAGTGTCTTCGTACCTACGTGTTGTAACGTTATTGGGAGGAGGAGAAAAGGAGTAACGGATTCTCCCCAAACACTACTTGATTGAGCAGCAAGCTTCTGTTTCTGTTTTAGTTTAAGGTAGGTTCAGAAGTGTGACTTGATAAGTGAACAGGTAAAGCTAATCAGGTAGGAATTTGCAGCATGGATACTTTGTCTTCCGTGCGCAGCATCCTGTTTGTGACCCTCAGGTCTGAAGGAGCATATATTTTGCTATCTTTTTTTTTTTTTTTAAAGATTTATTTTTATTATTTTTTTATTGGAAAGGCGGATATACAGAGAGGAGAGACAGAGGAAGATCTTCCGTCCGATGATTCACTCCCCAAGTGAGCGCAATGGGCCGATGCTATGCCGATCCGAAGCCAGGAGCCTCTTCTGGGTCTCCCACGCGGGCGCAGGGTCCCAAAGCCTTGGGCCGTCCTCGTCTACTTTCCCGGGCCACAAGCAGGGAGCTGGAAGGGAAGCGGGGCTGCCGGGATTAGAACCGGCTCCCATATGGGATCCCGGGTGTGCAAGGCGAGGACCTTAACCACTGCGCCACCGCGCCGGGCCCTATCTTTTTTTTTTTAAAGATTTATTTTTAATGGAAAGGCAGATATACAGAGAGGATAGGAGACAGAGAGGAATATCTTCATCTGCTGATTCTCTCCCCAAGTAACTGCAATGGCCAGAACTGAGCCAATCCGAAGCCAGGAGGCAGCAGCTTCTGCCCGGTCTCCCGTGTGGGTGCAGGGTCCCAAGGCTGCAGGCCGTCTTTGACTGCTTTCCCAGGCAGCAAGCAGGGAGCTGAAGTGGAGCAGCCAGAACAAGAACCAGCACCCGTATGCAATCTCGGTGCGTGCAAGTTAGGACTTTAGCCACTAGGCTACTGTGTTGGACCCTTGCTGTCATTTTTAAAACAAATTATAAGTTCATAGGTTGCTAAAGAGGAGAAATGAGTATTTTACAAACCTTTTCTCTGTATATAATCTTTTATTAATATACATAGAATAAATTTAGTTTAGGGACTGGCTAGAGGTTGTAACTTGCAAGGTGAAGGTACCACTTCAGATGGGGCAGAGTGCTGCCTGCAGCACGTCACAGTGTCACAGTAAGAGCTGGACCATGCTCAGGTCACCTCACTGCTGGTGTGGCTGCTGTGCTGGAATGTGTGAGTAAGGCAGACCTAGAATCAAAACAGTGGTTGTCTTCCTGCTGAGCTTGGCACTTTGGGCAGGATTTGGCTATGTGTCTACTCTTACCTGATTGCGAAAGCTAGTACCAGTTTGATTATGTTGGTATTTCTAGCTCTAGAAGTTTCTGTTTGCACGTTGGAAAACTAAATTGAAACTAGTGGAAAAGACTGAAGGAAACGATGCTGAACACCTAGCTACAAAGTGTGCTCATGCCCCATGTGATTCCCTTTAAGACATTCAGAGCCCTGAATTTACATACCAGTTCCTGGGCAGGGCTTTCTTGCAGGCATTCTTTTAGTTGGTCACTAAATTGTCATATTGTTATTGTCACAATTTATGCAGCTGTTGGGCCTGGACTTTGTTATTTGTTACGGTTTTACTTTAATGGCTATAACTCATAGAGGAAAAGAAACTCCAGATGGCAAGGAGGCAGATTGCTGTGAGAGCTGTGTGTGCATCGCTCAGTGCACAGCCGTCCTCCCTCTGAAGTATCATGGGCTTCATGGGGTTTTATCAGCACATCTGAAATGTAGTGGTGTTTCTCTGCTATTGGGCCACACAGATTGTACCCTAGAATATTTTTCTGTTTAGGGAAGGAGATAAAAAGCACCATACAATATTATAACAGCAGTCGCGTGTCCGGACAGGGTGGGGATGGAGAAGGTCATTCTTGGCTTTCTCAAAATAAAATAATTGTTTATGGTAGCGAGGAGAAGCATGAAACAGATAAGGAGGTTACAGTGTGTCAGAACAGTGGAGAGGACACCACTGGGCAGAAGAGGTTTCTGTGCTCTTTCAATCAAGGATCTTAAGGTGGAAAGACAAACATTATCCAAGGGGGCCCAATTTAATCAACAGAGCACTTAAAGGAGAAATCCAGGGCCTGTTGTGATAACCTAGTGACTAAAGTCCTTGCCTTGCACACCCCGGGATCCTATATGAGCGCTGGTTCGTATCTTGGCTGCCCCACCTCTATCCAGCTCCCTGCTTGTGGCCTGGGTAAACAGTCGAGGACAGCTCAAAATCTTGGGATCCTGCACCCATGTGAGAGACCTGGAAGAGGCTCCTGGCTCCTGGATCCTGGCTCCTGGCTCCTGGCTCCTGGCCTCGGATTGGCTCAGCTCTGACCGATGAACTAATGGAAGATCTTCCTCTCTGTCTCTCCTCTCTGTATATCTGTCTTTGCAATAAAAATAAATCTTTTTTTTAAAAAAAAAAAGACAAAAGAATTTTTAATGAAAGGAGAAACAGATGGATTGGAAAATGCTACTATGCCACTAGCACTGCCGGAGGTGGTTGGTGCTGCCAGGTCGAGGCATTGAGGCAGTTGTAAGAGATCTCAAAGCCTAGGGAGCAAAAGTCCGCAGCCTCCAGGGTAGGAGGTGTTCTGCCCATCACTGTAGACCTCTACAAACGTAGGAGAGCAGCTTTGCTTCCGTCTGAGTAAAGTGAGATTTGTATCATTTTCTGACATCAGCAATAAAAACTGACAAAAGTACCTTGAACTTTTGGGAGAATAGCAGATTTTATGTACCTAGGATCAGAATACACTAGACAAAGAATATTTGAAGGCAACAGTTACCAGGGGACTCTGTGTCCGGTAAGTAGTTCCTGGAGCTTATCACAGGTCTGGAAGATTTTTGAGTTTTGACTAACTGGCATAGAGAAACCTAGTTGAAAATCTGGGTCATGTAATGGTGGTCTTGCAGCGGTCATGCTTATATCTAGGTTTCCGCTGTCATATATTAAAGTTAGCTAAAAAGCTGGAAATTTGGGTTGTTTTGTTTTGTAATGATACATAAAAGAAAATATGATATGTTAAGACTACAGACATTTTTGGAAATATTCTTGGTGATAACAGACCACGCAGCTGAAAGTACAAATGAAGTCAGTTGGTTATTTAAGGAAGGGGTGGGCTGCAGTGGTTGAGTGCCGTGATCTTTCATGATAACAATGTATGGGGTTCTCTGTCCCTGCAGAGTATTTTCCTAGGCTGTAGGTAGTCAGGGTCTCAGAGTTATCTGTCGTTTAGTTTCATATAGCACTGAAAGACATACAGGTATACAGATAGACTGCAGTGAGAAGTGAATGCATTCACCTGAGGAAATCTGATATTAGTCATTCCCCACACCACATATCGCTGTTAAAGTGAGAGCCTTGTATCCGCAGCTGTTGAAGCTTGTAACAGGTGATGTGGTGCCAGGTTAGCTTAGCTTGCACGTTGGATTTCCGTTGATTTAAGTGTAATAGTTGTAAGCATCCATTAGCCAGCATCTTAAATATATTAAATATGTACTATTTTAAATTTAATTAGTGCTACTAATGATTGATTTGTCTCTTCTGTTCTGACAGTATGTAGCACTACTCTCTGGGTTGGCCAAGTGGACAAGAAGGCAACACAGCAGGATTTAACCAATCTGTTTGAAGAGTTTGGACAAATAGAATCCATTAATGTAAGTCAGAGGTCTTGAAACAGCCATATAAGGTAGAGAAACACACAGAGGACTTTCCTCAATGAATTGCTTCAATATTTACTTAGAACTTAATAGTATCTGATGTTATTAAGGTGCATTTTTATAGGGATTGTTTCTGTATTTATTCTGATAAAATCATCTCCTTAAATTGTTTTTTCTGAGTTTAAGTTAGCAGCAGCCCCACGTAATCTAGGTTTTTGTAATTTGAGTAAGTCGGGACTGAGTCACTCATAAATAATCATAGAGATGTGGTCGGAATTGAGATTCCCATCTGTCTTGCCAGGTTTTTCTTTTTTCTCTTGCTATATCGTTTCTCATTATATCTCTTTCACTGTAAAATGGATATTTTGCAAGAATAATGGTGTTGCAGTGGCACCTCCAGCAATTGGAGAACAGTTCTTTCACACTTGAACTTAATTTTTTTTACTGCTTCTTTGTCTAGTTTCCTTGAGTATTTCCTCTTCCCGAGGCTGTTACCTTTTTCCTGGGAGCAGGTACCTTTAATTAGCCATTTAAATTGCCTCAATACATGGAAATAATTTGCTTTCCTGTATCTCCTTCCCCTATCATGTAAATTGCAATGAAATAAAGGTAAACAGTGAAGTCTACAGACTTTCATTTCCTTGAGGAGTTTTTCTTAATTGTTTAGATGTGTAGTTTAATTTTTTTTCCTTTTTGGTTTAATTCCCAATGTTTCTTTATGTGGCCAGATTTACTGTTGCAACAGACAGTGCTCTTCACTCTGTCTAGTTTATGTTTTGCTCTCAAATACTTACGGTATAATTGGAGACTCAGACGAAACCAGCTAAGAAATTCAAATACAGGTATTTTGCAGTGAGGAAACGGACTTTGTTGCGTTAGTAGTACAGATAGAAAGTAGGTGAATGCTTCTGCATTACACATTCTCTCAAGCTGAGCTCAAGCTGCTGCCCCTGGACACGCCCCCGTGTATGTTTGTTATAGTCTTTCTGATGTGACTCTGTTTGAGCATCTCTTTGGCTTAGCACCCTCCCTAGTCTGTTATAGGTCGTAGTATTTACAATTAGTAGACACAAAGTCAGATTTAAAACTGAAGTGAACTGAATGATCATAAAACTAGGATATGAAATTCATATATCCCTCTAATTTTCAGAAATTTGAAGTGTGTAAAAAGCTCATTAGACAATTAAGAGTCATGTAACCATCAGTAGTAGACTTGTATGGCTACATGGAGCTACATAGCAAGAGGTGAAGAATCAGACCGGGCTTGGATTGGCTTGTAAGAAGTTGGATATTAAAGAGCTTGAGTCTTCTCGAATCTCATCCAAATGTTAATAATAATAACTCTGGAATTTGCCAAAGTTGAACTAACATCTAGAAATAAATAATTTGTGTTCAGATGTTTTGCACATACTTCATAGTTTCCCTTTTATCTGTTAGATGTTCTATATATAGCTATACTTTTAAGATTTTAATAGCTTGCTTTGTACTAAAGTTATGGCATGTGGTAGTCAAGATCTTTATATGTAATGTCTTTGAATGAATTAAACAGAATTAATGTTTGAGTTTTGGGATTTGTAAAGATGAGTGATTATGCATATATATTTTTTTAATAGATGATTCCTCCCAGGGGATGTGCTTATGTCTGCATGGTTCATCGACAAGATGCTTTTCGAGCTCTTCAGAAACTTAGTTCTGGGTCATATAAAATTGGATCCAAGGTCATCAAGGTAAGAGTTTCTGGATGGGCAAGTGATTGAGTAGACCACATTTTGGTGTTTGCTATGATAAGTCTTTATGGAAAAAGCACACGTGCTCTTATTTTATTGTTGAAAGATTAGATTCTATGTTCTGTTCATCTTTTTTTGTTACAGATAAATATAAATAGAATCTTACTACTTCAAAATTATTGTGTCTTAGGGTTAGATATAGGTAAACAAGACTGGTAAACAACATTTTCAGTTAAACGGTTGTTGAAATTGTGCTTGTACAGTTCTCCGGGTAATAAAGCACCATTTATGAGCTGAACTTCTTCATTTTCACAAAATTGTCAGTTTTACCACTTCCTAATTGTACTCTCTGGTTGCTGTAATTTCTCTCCTTTTAAAAATTTCTTTTATGTATGCACACATACACACTAAGTTCATACTGAGAAACTTTTTTTTTTAATGTATTATTTGAAAAGCAATGTTACGCAAAGTTCGGGAGACCCAGAGAGATGATCCATCATCCATCTGTTCATTCATTCACTCCCCATTTGACTACAATGGCTGTGACTGGGCCAGGCTGAAATTGGAAGCAGGGGACATTATCTGAGTCTTCCCTAGGGTGGCAGGTGTCCAAGCACTTAGACTGTCTTCCACTGTCTTCCCAGAGGCAATAGCAAGGAGCAGATTGGAAGTAGAATGCCTGACATTCAGATTGGCCCCTAATGGGATGCCAGCATCAAAGGTGGCACCTTAAGTCATGTTATCTCTGGCTGTGTCCCCTCCACCCCCCCGAGACATTTTGTGTATTTTTAGTTATTTTTAAAAGGTTTATTTCTTATTGGAAAGTCAGATATACAGAGAGCAGAAAGATCTTCTGTCTGCTGGTTCGCTCTTCAAGCAGCCACAACGGCTGGAGCTGTGCCGATCCAAAGCCAGGAGCTTCATCCAGGTCTCTCATGTGGGTGCAGGGTCCCAAGGCTTTGGGCCGTCCTGGACTGCTTTCCCAGGCCACAAGCAGGGAGCTGGATGGGAAGTGGAGCCGCTAGGATTAGAATCAGCACTCATATGGAATCCCAGCATGTTTAAGGCGAGGACTTTAGCCATTAGGATACCACACTGAGTTCTTTTAGTGTATTTTTATACTCTTCTTAGTTTTTTGTTAAGAATTTATTAAAAATCTGTTTTTCTTGTATTTTCTGCAATGGAATTAAAAATTCTGTTTTCAGCATAGTTGACAGTCTTGGAAGTTTCATCTGGAGAAAATTTATGTAAACTGTTAGCACCGCTCTTTTCTTTCCTGCCGTGTAGGAATACTTCAAAAAGTTTATGGAAAATGAAGCTGGTAGTTTATTCAGTAGTAAAAATATTTTTGAAATGTATGTTTTTTCAAAGTTCTTTGAAATTTTTAAAACCCCCATGTGTATGAATCTCAAATTTTTTGCACAAAACAGCTTTTTAAATTGAAGATTTACTTACTTTTATTTGAAAGGCAAAGAGGGGAGAAACAGAGAGATCTTTAGATTTATTAGTTCACAGCCGGGGTTGGGCCAGTTTGAAACCAGCAGCCTGGACCCTCTCCCGGTCTCCCACCTGGATGCAGGATCCAAGGATTTGGGTTGTTCTTCACTGCCTCTCCAGGCCATTATCAGAATGCTGTGGGGGCTGCAACTGACCCCTATGGGATGCCAGAGCCACAGGCAGAGGCTTAGTCTTGTATACCATGGCACCAGCCCCACCGAAAGTAAACCTCTGTGGCAAATCTTTTGCTTATTTTTAATGAAGCAAAGATCTTCCAGGTGCAGATTCATCCCCTAATGCCTGCAGTAGTCACGATGCGGATGGCTAAAAACTATAGCAGGAAGTTAAGTGAGGTCACCCTCAGAAGTGATAAAGACCCTGCCGCTGACTGAGCTCCCTGGAGCATTAGTGGAAAGTGAGCCAGGAGCAGAGCAGGTGCTCTGTCGATGAATATACTAATTTAACTGCTCCAGCATCCCAGACTGATCTTTTAAATTCTTTTTCCACAAATTTTTGAAGTTCCTTGCACAGGATTGTCTGAGGCTGTACCACAGCTGTCCTAGTTTCTTGCTGATGTAAGTTGAATTTTTTATGGTGAAAAGTTGATTTGGATTGTCTGAGTGAATGTGTCAAGAAGTAGAAATAAATGTCATCTGGTAGACTTTGTCTAATGCAGATTTTTATTTTAAGAGGAAAAAAATGAGGTATATAATAAACTTTTATTGTTGGCTGTCTTCCAGAATTGCCTATCAGATTGTTTTCTGAAAGTAACTTCATTTGTACCTACATTGTTTATGTAATTTTGAACTTTTTATCTTGTTTTTGTGGTATACGTGTGAGTTTTTATTCCCTGCTCCTCTTCCTGTTGCCAATAGATTGCCTGGGCTTTAAACAAAGGTGTGAAAACAGAGTACAAACAATTCTGGGATGTGGATCTAGGCGTTACATATATACCGTGGGAAAAAGTTAAAGTGGACGACTTGGATGGTTTTGCAGAAGGAGGCATGATTGATCAGGAGACTGTAAATCCTGGTAAGCGTCCTAATGTCATTTTATTGGCTACCCCCGCAGGAGGCTATAAGGAACATGACTTTAGGTGATAGCATGAACTATTTATTTAAGAGAAATTTAACAGTTCATTGACTTTTTTATGTATATAGTGGCTTTTTTAAGACTGAATATTTTCTAATTCCTTAAATGGAGATTTTTTGTCTAAGCCTTTTTTTTTTCCTTTTGAGATTTATTTATTTTTATTGGAAAGTCACATTCACAGTAGAGACAGAGAAACAGATCTTCATCTGCTGGTTCATTCCCCAAGTGGCTACAGTGGCCAGAGCTGTGCTAATCCGAAGCCAGGACCCTGGAGCCTCTTCTAGGTCTCCCACATGGGCGCAGGGTCCCAGGGTTTTCTGCCATCCTTGACTGCTTTCCCTGGCCCTAGGGAGCTGGATGGGAAGTGGAACAGCCAGGATATGAACTGGTACCCGTGTGGGATCCCGGCGCATGCAAGGAGAGGACTTCAGAATACATTTATAGTGTGATCACCTGATCTGCTCTTCTTAAACATTTTTCTGGTTTTTTATTTTAGTTATATGCTCACAAAATTATTATAACTAATAATTTTTACATTTGGTATTTGGAAATAAACTGTGATACATACTTTATTTCTGTGTTTCTTAGCCTTCTTATCAAAATTAGTTGGTGTTAAATATAGCTTAGTTCTCGGGCTTTATACAAGCATTTGTTGAAGTATTTTCATGTAATTGTTTTCTTATTCTTCTCACATTGATGACTATTTCTCAAGACTTTTACACATTCGCTAAGTATTTTAGTTTTTACTGTGTACTAGGCCTCATATTAGGAATTGAAAATAAAGATAGAAATTCCTGCTTTGAAATTTAGCATAGGGATTAACAGCCTGTATCCCATTCACTAAATACTTCAGAAGGCTGTGCTATAAATAACATTTTATTGAAACACAACTACATTTAGAGACTTTCTTTTTTATAACTTCCTGTGCAACTGCAGTTTAATAGGTGTAGTACAAAGCGTAAGCCCTGCAAAATGTAAACCACTTACCACAGAAAAAGGGTGCCACCTTAATGGAAAGAAATAGATGATTATATAGGATGGCTGTGTTGTGGTGGCTGAGAGGCTGCTTGGGCCAGCTGTGTTCCGTGCCAGAGGGACAAGACTTTAGTCCTGGCTCTGCTCCAGTTCCAGCTTCCTCCCCATGCAAATTTCAGGTGGCACTAAGTGATGGCTCAAGTATTTGACTCCTCAGCCACATGGGAAGCCTGGATTGAGTTCATGGCTGTGGTGTGGATCTGGCCCAACGCCAGCTATTGCAGGCATAGAAAATAAGGCAGACAGTGTGAGTGTAGCTTCAGCAAAATGCATGAGAGTTAGCAGATTGAAGCAAAATGTAGAAACATGTAAAATTTGTCAGTCTTAGTGACATCTTCTGGACTTAATGCTGAATGTTAAGGAAGTTTTGGACAAACTTTTTGTTCTGTTTACATAGCTGTCTTTTCAGATGGATTTTCCTTTCTTGGGCTAATGCTTTTGCTGGCTTTTCCTTGTTGACCCTTTTGGTTAAAATAGATTATGATCTGTTTCCTTGTATCAGTCTGCCCTTTAGATAGGTAAATAGATACATTTGTTGTGTTTTCTTTAAACATTCTAATGTCTTTCATTTAGATCTTATAGTCTCTTAGACTCCTTATTGTCTTTTTTAGATTTATGTAGGCAGCACAGTTGTGATTGTGTATTAGGATAAAGTTGATGAAGAACTTAGGGTATAACTGCAGGAAATAAATAAGTTCCATTTCACCATGTCACTGAAATTCAATTTCATTATTTTGGTCAGAATGGGAGACTGTAAAAAGCTCCGAACCCGTCAAAGAGACAGTACAGACGACCCAGAGCCCGCCTCCTGCCGAGAAGGAGACAGTGGTCACAACCCAGGCGGAAGTCTTCCCGCCGCCTGTTGCTATGTTGCAGGTTAGTTCTGAGTATATTTTAATATGTTTTCATTTCTCTTTTTATTCAAGCATGCACTTTATGAACATTGCAGCAAATTGAGTTAAAATATATTAGTGTTAGGTAAAGGAATTTTTAAGTTTGGACATGGAGGAGGTTTTTTTTTAAAGATTTATTTTTATTATTTTTTTATTGGAAAGGCGGATATACAGAGAGTAGAGACAGAGAGGAAGATCTTCCGTCCGATCATTCACTCCCCAAGTGAGCGCAACAGCCGATGCTATGCCAGTCCGAAGCCAGGAGACTCTTCCAGGTCTCCCACGCGGGTGCAGGGTCCCAAAGCTTTGGGCCATCCTTAACTGCTTTCCCGGGCCACAGGCAGGGAGCTGGAAGGGAAGCGGGGCTGCCGGGATAGAACCGGCGCCCATATGGGATCCCGGGCGTGCAAGGCGAAGACCTTAACCACTTGTGCCACCGCGCCGGGCCCAGGAGGTATTTTTTGTAACACGTGAGGTACTGCTTTAGATGTGCCCAACCCACTTCAAGATGAAGTTCTGGATCTACTTCCAGTTCTAGTGTTGTTCCTGCAAGTGTGCACCCAAGGAGACAACAGATGATGAATGATCCCAAGTGTTAGAGTCTCTTAAACTCGCTATCGGAGAACCCCTATTGCGTTCTAAGCTTATACTTTTGACTTGGCCAGTCCCACTATTTCAGGCATTTAGGGAATGGACCAACAAATGAAAGATCTCTCCTGACTTCTCTCTCAATATCTATCAAATAAGTACATAGATAATATAGTTTTGAAATTCATTTTTACTAATGCTGTGTTATCAATTGTTCGAAACTCGTGAATCCTCAAAATAAATGTGGAATTACTATTTAAAGAAAAAAAATACCTATATCCTTGCATTCTATGTAAAGAAGACAGAAAAGCAAAATGAATGATCAGATCCCGTGAACCGGAAAAAGACAGTATAAGGGTGACTGATCAGGAGTGCCTGATTCAGTTAGGTGCTTGCTGGGTCTTTAGTCAGGGTAGACCTTTCTAAAGATAATAATGTGACATTTAAACAACTTGAAGATGCTGAGAGGATTAGCCCTAGCAGTTCCTAAGGATAAGTGTTGTAGGCCAGTGCAAACACAGGAATATGCATGGTGTGTCCCCAAACACACATGCATATGGAGTGGCTGGAATCAAGCCTGCGAGACACAGGTGAAAGATTGTCAGCTTCATGGGGATGAGACCAGGCGTTCTTAGAGGATTTGGAGCTCAGGAGTGACTCATCCAACTGACAGTATTAAGGAATTTCATTGGCTACTATGTCAGTAGGCTGTTCTGCGTTAATGAAAGACAAGAGTTGTAGAGCAAAAGAGAGACGTTCAGTCCCAGAATACACAGCTGACAGCAGAGCTTATGCAGAGGGTCAGATACTAGGGGTGTTTGAAGCTCTGTCTGCTTGGCGTGATTGGATTTAAAGTTGTAAGGAAAGGGAGAGCATAGGTGTTTGGTGAGATGGTGGAAACATGGAATTACCCATTCTCAGATGGTGGAAGTCCTTGTGGGAGGGATAATTAAGAATTTATGTGTATTAAGTGAAAGGACAGCTGATGTAATGTGATTTTTAGGAGAGAGGCGAAGCCATAATGCAGATGTTTGCACGTTAGTTGTTCCAGGAAGTAATCATTGCAGGTGAATTAATTATTTTTTTTTCCTATCCACAATAGATCCCGGTAGCACCAGCTGTGCCTACAGTTAGTTTAGTCCCACCAACATTTCCTGTGTCAATGCCTGTTCCTCCCCCTGGATTCAGCCCCATACCTCCACCTCCTTTTCTGCGAGCAAGCTTTAACCCTTCGCAGCCACCTCCTGGTAAGTTGAGTTGTCACCATGTTTGGATGCTAATTAGGATATTGTTACAGTTGTTCCTTTTCTGGGCTAAGTACTGTGGAGTACTGACGTTTGAACTTTGGTGTACAGCAGAGTTGCCTGCAGAGCTCGTAAGTTACAGGCTGCTGCAGGCAGCCTCCAGGTCTGGGGTTTTTGTGACCCTCCAGAGTTTTTATTCCTAAAATATTCCCTTGGTGCAGATTTCTGGGACATAGCATTGTTAGATAAAAGAAATGAAATTCTTTAAAAATCATTGAAAATCATTGCTCTTCTATAGTAATGTTGAGTTAATGAATAATGTGAAATTAATTTTTTGAAGTTTTTATATGTTCATTTTTCTGTAATTATCACCCTTCCATCTGAAAATTTGAGTCGAATTCCATAAATTGTCCCTCCCCAATCATCAGATTTCTTTTTGACATTAGCATTTACATTTGAAATAATAATTGAATTTTTCTGAGTACTTTTTATGACATAAAGAATTGCTCCTTGAATCAGTTTTTCTGGTAAAAGCTACATTACTTAAATAACATATCTTAAGAAATACGTGTATATATTTTTGTGTGTGTGTATATACATATATAGAGATACAGCTTTTAGTGTTAGTGGAGGGTTAGGAGAATAGGGGAAAGATAGAAAAAATTAAGTTATGTTTTTTATTTATGTAGATTGCAGGATCAAAGAATTTTTTTCTTTGGACTGAGACATATTTTAAGAAATTTATTAGTGTATTATAGGTTAGCCACTGGGTGGAGTTTCAGAAAGCTTTCAATAAGACTGATAAAGTAATTGAGCATAGTTGTATTTGTTACTGTAATAATTTTTAAATTCTAGTTAGTACATTATTGGAAGTTGACACTGATTTTGATTTGTGATTTGAAAATTGCAATATCATACCTCACAGACTTTGTAAAGTCATTTTCTACCATACACTCATTAAAAAATCATGTACTTTTAGTCACTGTTAATTTGATTAAATGATGAGTTTATATGTAGTTTGACCATTTCATCTTGAAGAAAAGGGCAAGTGTTTGGTGTAGCCGTTAGAACATTGGGATGCTTGCTTCCCACCTGTATCATGGTACCTGCTTTGAGTCTTAACTTACCCTTGCAGTTCCAGCTTCCCGCTGCTGGGTGACCTGGGAGGCTCTTGGGGGGGGGTCCTGCCACCATGGGAGAGATCCCGACGGGATTCCTGGCTTTGGTCCAATGGACTGCTAGCTGTTGTTGGTGTTCGGGGAGTAAACTGGCAGATGAGAGGTCACACTGTGTGTCTCTGACTTTCATGTAAAAAGGAAATACATAAATCTAAGAAATCACATCACCAAAAAATCTTGTGTTAAATTAGAGATTTATTCCAGTATTCAAAGGAAAGCATTATCCAAGGTTAATGAAGAAATAATAAAGAAAATGTATTGACAGGTGACATGGAATTATTAGATTGAAATAAATATGTTTAACTCCCACAATATAACTTATATGTAGAATACCTGGTTAGTGTTAACCTGACTTTAGAGAAAGCCACAGGACTGAAATGAGAAAATAAATAGGATGTTCTCATGCTCTAAAGTCATGATGAAATATTAAAGTAATATGTGTAAAAGTCATTTTAAAGCCAAATACATGTTTACACTTCAGGTAGTGAAAGATCACCAGTGTATGTGTGATGATATTTCATTACTCTTTATTGTGCTGTTTTACTTTTGATCTTTTTCTCCATGTAGGTTTCATGCCACCGCCAGTTCCCCCACCCGTAGTACCACCCCCTGCAGTTCCACCAGTAGGACCAGCATGTGAGTTTTCTACTTTTTAGGATTGTTAAAGTTTGTGGTAGTATTAGTGTGTCAGTTTTCATTCTTACGAATTGTTAATTTTTTATTAGAAAAGTTTCAGGCAGATGCTTTCGTTGAATGCCCTCTAAAAAGACTGCTTTGTGTTAAGTTTTTATTAATATTTGCGTATTTCAAAATGCCTTTTCATAGTCAGCTATGCATTTTGTTTTGCTTTCTTTGAGTTCTTAATCTGCAGCAGTTCAGTCCCAGGTCCTGCTCTGGTCTGAGAAAGGAGCCGGAGTTCACAGCCCAGCTGCTGGGTTCTCATTTGGCTCTTGAGTTTGTATTGAGTGGAAATTTTCAGTGGACAGGTACAGGACAGATTTAATATAGCAGAACCTGTTCCTTGGCTGCTTTTATCTATACTATACTACTTCTAGTTTTCTAGACTTTAGACAAACCTTTAGTAATTTAAACAAACTTGTATCAAAAAATAGACATGGAAAAGTAGTGTACTTGATAAATTAGTGTCTTAACATTTAATAATTCCTTTTCCTTGTATTCTTAAGCACTTTTTTCTCTTGACATGTCAGATAGTATTAAAATGCTTCATTTTTTAAACTTTGTTAATTAGGAAGCATGGTTTGTACTGTAGAAGAAGTGTTCAAAAGCTATTTCTTAATTTACCATTCTGAGAGACTTATGGTAGAGCCCTAATCTCTTTCTTCCTATCTGTCAGCTTACGAGAAATGTGTTATTGTTTAATGGAGAAAGAAGTTCTGGCTTACCAAATCTTTTCTCATTTGCTGTGTCATTAATTGTCATCATATCTGTGTGCAGACACTGGTGGGTTTCTCTCTTTTAGAGAGAACAGTTTTGAGTTAACAGTTTGTCCAGGTTATCTAGGCATAAATTAGGTAAAACTTTTAATTATACAGTTGTTTCATATTCCTCTGCTTCTGTAAATGTGCAAAAATCATTAATATATATTGAGACACTCATCTGGCATTCCTAGATAATTATTTTCATATTAATGGAATTTATTAATTTCCTACCCTTATTTTTTCAATTTTGGTAAAATGATTCCTTCAGAAGTTGTTTTTTAAATTTTTCAGAAGAGAAGCTTTCTGAACATATTTTAACTTCTTTGTGACAATTTGACGTTTGGGATATAAGCGATATAATACACTTTGTAACACAGAGATGTCATGAAGTCTAACTCTCCAGCTGCTGGAAAACTTAGTGTGTGAATTAACTGACAAACCTGAAACATTTTCCTTCTTTTTCAACAGCTTTAGTGCATCCGCCATTGTCTATGACCCCAGAAACTGTGAAAGATGTTGGATTTGGTAGCCTTGTTTTACCAGGTGGTTCTGTTGCTGGTGGCCTTGCTCCTTCGACTCTGCCAGCCGGAAATGTTTTTAATCCCTCAACTAAGCAAGCTGAACCTGAAGAAAAAATACCTCATCTTATAGATCACCAGATCTCTTCTGCTGAAAACACCAGACCAGGTAAAGCCCAAAAACCTTACTAATACGTTAGGTAAACCATGAGACTTAGTTTACAGTGGAGTGTAGTTTGGGAAACAATGAATATCTGTAACCAGTAAACGTACAAGCCTTAACATATTGCAGCTTTTTGATTAGGAGTGCTGTGTCCTAAAAATATTCCTGAAAAGAAACCAGAACAGTTCTGTTCAGTTCTTTTCCATGGGACCTTCACCCCACACCTTTTTGCAGTTAGGTAAAAAATCAGCATGTATTGGATATGAGTAAGTTGTAGAAATGTCTATGATGTTATTTGGCAAGATCAGCATAAGTGAAGTAGTAATCGAATTTTTCAAAAAGATCATTATAGTGGAGTCAAAGGGTAAGTATTTTTTGGTAAAATTTTTTTAGGTCATTGATTCCAAAGATAGTGAAAATTGTGTATTGTGAGCAAACTGCATGACTTTTGAAAAAATTTTAGCACTAAAATAAGCATCTAGTCCTGATTTTCCATGGGTTTTTTAATTGTTTTAAAGTGTTTGAGACTTACGCCACTCCTGTTGGTATGTTGAGTTGTTGCAGGATGCGAGCGAGATCACACCAGACATGTCTAAGGTTTATTAAGGAATCTTTATTAACTAAGCTTGGTGATAATAGAGCACAATAGCAAATCCCCAGTCCATACGGCAATCCAACCAATCATAATCCAATGAATCATAATTCCCAAAGGAACAAATGGTCATTATCCTTAAGTTTATCCATTAAGCTGAAAACCTATGTCCCAGCTTCCCCAACAATACAAGTTATCCTAAGAACATGCAACGAATAACCTGAACACACTTACAAAGAACCTGGACACACTTCCAAAGCTGTAGACATTCACCTTTCCCTGGCTTCTCTGCCCACATTCCATCACTGCTAGGCCTCACCTCTCCGGGAACTCCAGATAGTACACAAAGCAGAAACAACATTATTATAACCATTGCCCCATCTAAGCAGCAAACAGGGACCATGCTCAGGAGATTACCTGTCCTGGGTCAGCCAAGAGTCGAGGTGCCAGAGTAATGAAAGCACCTGGCCAGAAAAAGAGAGAGAGCCCCCACTTCATGGGCCGTTTAAAGGAGCCTGTGAGGGGAGTGGTTACATGACAATGCAAAACTTCCCCTCTCAGTTGACAGGTGAGTCACAGGTGGGCAGGAGCGAATACCTAAGTGTTGTGGGCTAAGGAGTTGATTAGTGCTCGTTGGCATGGTCAGGAACAGGAACTGGGCTTGTAGCTAAAAAAAATACCTAGACTAATTGGACTTGTCTGCATCCAATATCCTGGCTAAATTAGGATGTGAGGGAAGTGGTTGAGGATGGAATTATCATTCTGTTGTTGTTAGGACCTAACCTCAGGACAGAGGGTAGGGGACACAGCCAAATTTCATTTGCCCACTGTCAATGGGTGCTGGCTATCACTGGCTGCACCCCATAATAGAGTTATACTTTAGAAAGTTTTTTTAAACATGAAAAATCAGTGTAAACCTTGACTTTTTTATTTAATTGAAAAGATTAGCAAGATTTGTGTAATATCCATATTCACATTTTAATATTTATACTTTGTCAAATTGAAACTTCAGCTCTGATTTTTCTTAGTATTTTTTGTTCTGTGATTCTTGAGAGATGTAAGTAGTTGATTAAAGCGTATATACATTAATAACTTTAAATGAACTTCTCACCAAAATCACTAATGCTGTTGTTTCTCCTTTTTCGTTTCAGTCATTCCAAATGATATTTCAAGTAATGCTGCAGTCTTAGGAGGACAGCCGCCTAATGTCACAAGCAATTCTGGAATTTTGGGAGTCCAAAGACCAAATGTATCGAGTAATTCTGAAATTCTTGGAGTCCGGCCATCTAATGTTTCCAGTACTTCTGGAATTATTGGGCCCCAGCCACCAAATATTCTGAATAACTCCGGGATCCTGGGGATTCAGCCTCCAACAGTTTCAAATAGTTCTGGACTTTTGGGGGTATTACCCCCAAATATGCCTAACAATCCTGGACTTGTAGGAGTACAGCCACCTGTTCCTAATACATCCGGACTTTTGGGAACACAGCCACCAGTTGGACCTCAAAATTTACCCCCTTTAAATATTCCCAATCAGAGGATGCCTGCAATGCCAATGTTAGATATTCGTCCAGGACTAATACCACAGGCCCCTGGACCCAGATTCCCTTTAATGCAACCTGGGCTCCCACCACAGCGGGGCATCCCTCCACCCTCAGTCCTTGATTCTGCCCTTCATCCACCACCTCGTGGAGCTTTTCCTCCAGGAGATATTTTCAGTCAGCCTGAAAGACCTTTCCTGCCTCCAGGAAGACAAAGTGTAGACAATGTTACTAACCCAGACAAAAGGCTACCCCTTGGGGGTGATAACATTCAACAGGAAGGAGATAGAGATTACCGCTTTCCTCCCCTAGAAACCAGGGAAAGCCTTAGTAGGCCGCCCCCAGTGGATGTCAGGGATGTAGTGGGCCGCCCCATGGATCCAAGAGAAGGTCCTGGAAGGCCTCCGTTAGATGGAAGAGATCATTTTGGAAGACCTCCTGTAGATATCAGAGAGAATCTTGTGAGGCCTGGAATAGATCACCTTGGCAGAAGAGATCACTTTGGTTTTAATCCAGAGAAGCCGTGGGGGCACAGAGATTTTGATGAGAGAGAGCATCGTGTTCTGCCTGTATTTGGTGGTCCCAAAGGCTTACATGAGGAACGAGGTCGGTTTCGGGCTGGAAGCTATCGCTTTGATCCGAGAAGTGGTCCTTGGAACAGGGGTTTTGGACAAGAAGTTCACAGAGATTTTGATGACCGCAGAAGACCCTGGGAGAGGCAGAGGGACAGGGATGACCGAGATCTGGATTTCTGCAGAGAAGTGAATGGAAATCGTCTTGGACGAGACAGAATTCAAAACACTTGGGCCCCACCTCATGCTCGGGTCTTTGATTATTTTGAAGGAGCCACTTCTCAACGAAAAGGTGATAACGTGCCTCAAATTAATGGGGAAAATACAGAGAGACATGCCCAGCCTCCGCCTTTACCAGTGCAGAGTGATCCTGAACTTTTTGAAAAACTGGCATCTTCAAGTGAGATAAGCAAGGAGAAGAGTGACACAGTTGCTGATGTAGAGAGTGACCCAGTGGTGGTAGAAAGCACAGAAACTGAGGGGACATAATCATCACTCAGTAGGTAAAAGATACCTTTTGTAAAGTTGTCATCTCTGTAATAGGTTAATGGCTGACTGGACCACGGTTGTTCACTTGTGTCTGCCAGAATTAAGTTAATATGATGTTGATGTTCACCTTTCTCTTAAAATAATTGTAAACTGACTTGTATAGACATTGTTCTTAATATGAACATGGTAGGTAAACATTTTTTAAAAACATTTTTCTGATAAAGTATAAATGTTGCCCCCAGATTCTTTTAACGTCGAGGAAATGAATAACAGCTTGTCAGAGACTTCCTATGGAAGAAAGAATTTTTTAGATACTATCATTAGGTTGGATATGGCGATAGATATATTTCAGAATAGCAAGTGGTGGTATATCTTAACCATATCTTTAGGCTGCTGCAGAATTTTAAGGTAATAGACAAAGCTGTGATTATTTTATGCAAAGACTGGCTCTAGATATTTGAGGAGCATAATACAGAGATTTTAAAAAGTGATTTTGTAAAATCAACACTATGGTCTCTGTCACTCCAAAGTAAGTGTTTGTGATTTGTTCCTCATACTTCAGTGAGTGAAAAAGAAAACGACAACATAAATATTAAAGTACATTTCAATGTTGGGTGAATTTTGTTTTTAGCTGCCAATAAAACTTATTTGTTTGATAACAGTGTTCTAGGAATTGTATTTTTTTTAACACAAATTTTAAAATCCCTGGATCCTTAGTAGCATGCACTTAGTTGTCAACGTTTCCTGTTGCTCATATCACAGCAGTGAAGAGCTGCCTGGTGGGAAGGCATGCCCTTGGATGCAGTTCATTAGTGTGTGTGTAATCCTACAGGGATTTTTGTGTGAGTCCTAGGTAGCTTTTCTGCTTCTCTGTCTTCGTGTACGTACAGAGAAAAGCAGAAATTTATAAAATATTTGTTAGTTTAGATAATAAACTTTAAAACCTGATAAAAAATATTGGACAGATGTGGCCAGTTAAGGTAGCTTTTAGTCTCGATGAAGGCACAGTATGAAATGCTGTGAAGAAGTGACAGTGGCACTCTGACAGGTTTCTTAGATAGTTAAGCATGAGGTGGGGGTGGCTTCGGAGGACAGGACTGAGTGCCCAGGACTGTGTGTCCCTCGAGTGTCTGTAGGCTTGGGAACACTCTTGAGATTAGTCTCCGAGACAAACTAAGTGGAAAGATGGGGTTAGTTTTCTGTTTGTCTCTGTTTTAATTTTCATTTATTTGCTGTTTAGTTTGTGTATACGGTATTTACTTACATATAAAATCTTTGGTTCTTTTCATTCATTTGCAGTGAAAGATTTCCATTTGGTTCTTTCTATGAATAGTCCTTTGCTTCTTATGCATTTACAACATTATATCATTTGCTCTGTTTTAGTGAAATTCCTAAGCTGTATATTTGTCAGACCTCCCAAAAAAATGATTTAAAAAAAAGTCCCTGCCATTTGCAGCTGGGTTGATATTGCTTCCCTCTGATGGTCTAGAGGGGTGTACAGGTTTTAAGGTTGCTGGCCCAAAATACATCTTCTCCCTGCGGGTTCAGAATAGAGGTAGTATGTTTCTGTTATTTGGAAAGGTAGGCAGAAGTGGCAGTTTTGGTGTTTCTTTCCATTCAGTTTTTGAGTTTCAGGTTCTTTCCTGAGGGTGACAGCTGTACAGTGTATTGATGTTCCGGAAACTGTGGCCGTAACTTTAAGGAAATAATACTAGGATTCCTCTCATACTACTTCAGTTGCATTTGCCATTATTAAACTGAAGGGACATGCCCTTGGATTAAGTAGCAACAGCATGTGAGATTTTCAGTAGTTTTACAGGCTGCAGGATTCAAGTGCTAAGAATCACCTCATTGGTTATTGGAGCTGGGTCAAGAGACTCAGTGAAATGGCTGATAAGAAATCCTGTGCTTGCTCTTGCTTTGTTATTGTTTTGCTTTGGTGTCTAAGTGAAAGGAGATTATTCAGTTAATCAGTTCAGTTTAGATGAATTCTTCTCACTGAATAATTACATTCACTGGTTTTTTAAATGGTAATAGTATTGCCTTATTTTGAGATGCTTATCATAGAACCCAAGACATCTTTATTTTACTCGTGTATGTGAAAGGCAGAGTGACAGAGATGGAGATCTTCTATCTGCTGATTCACTAGTTGCTGCAAGAGCTCCGTCCTGGTCTCCTTCCCGGGCACAGTACCACATGGCGGCATGGTGTACCAACCGTGCCAGACTGTTGAAGCCACTTACATGTTAGTAAGGAGGAACCATTACAACACGATGGTCTAAGATATGGGGCAGTACTACAGTAGACACCAAATCACATTGTGTACATTTGTGACACATTAAAGAGTAAGACTTTCTGCAGTACTAGCAAACTGAGCCACTTGCTTGAAACTGGCTTTTGAGTGTCCACAAATATTTTGTTAAACTTTGGCTTTTTTGTTTTTTTGTTTTTTTGAGAATAACTTAGAATAATATATAATATATACTATAATTGGCCATTCTGTGTTGTACATAGAAACTTACTTTACAAAAAACTAATCTTTATCCATACCGTGTATGGAGAATGCACCTTTATTCTAATTAGATTTTAGTTTAGAATAGAAAAATATTTTTGAAATTGCGAAATATAGGAACAGTATGAAATTATTTAAAATTCTAGAAGTAGCTTCATGCAGTATTTCACTGAAAATACTCATTAAAAGCTGGTGGGTGTAATTACTTCATGAAGCTTCCTTACTGTTTCTTGCATCTAGAAGATTATTCCTGAAGTCACACATTCAGGGTTATTTTGGAAATTGAGGGGAATGCTGTTACACTTTAGAAATTGTCTTTTTTGTTTGAAGAATGAAAAAGATCTTAAACACTGCATTTCATTGGAGAGCTATTGCCTGAGAGCAACACCATTCAGAAATGCAAAATGCTTCTGCTACCACATGCCTGGAGTCGTACGATACATCCCTAAGTCAGAGACGCTGATATTCAGAATATCCTGAAATAGGAAATTTGCTGAACTTTGTCCGTGCAGTTATTTGAGACTAAATGATTATTACTCGTCTGAATTTTTGGGTGTGTGTGTGTATATATATATTTTTTATATATATATATGGCCTTATTGAACAGTTTAGAAAATATTGAACTAAAACAATGCTGTAGTTATGTGCCTTCATTTAAGATTTATTTATTTTTGTTGGAAATCAGATTTACAGAGAGGAGACACAAAAAGAAAGTTCTTCATCCTCGGCTTCATTCCCCAAGTAGCCACAACGGCTGGAGCTGAGTCCGTCCAAAGCCAAGGACTTTTTCCTAATCTCCCTCTTAGGCCCAGGATCCCAAGGCTTTGGGGCATCTTCTGCTGCTTTCGCAGGCCACAACCTGGGCTTGGTGGGGAGTGGAGCACCCAGGACACGAACAGAGCCATATGGGATCCCATTCCTTGTAGCAGTAGTATTTGCCAATTGATTATTTGCCAGTTGAGCCAATCATGTTGTAACAGTTAAAGCTGCTACCTGATTATGTGGATGCCAAATCCAGCTCCCTGCTAATGTGCCTGGAAACCAGCGAAGGACTTCCTGAGTGGCCTGGGAATCTGTACCTTGTGAGAGACGGAAGCAGCTCCTGGCTCGTGGCTTAGGCAGTGGCCCAGCACCTGCTGTTGTAACCGTTTGGGGAATATGGTCATAGATGAAAGATCTCTCTTTATCTGTGACTGACTCTGCCTTTCAAGTAAATAAAAATTTTTAATTAAAAATAAACATAATGTTCTAAATTAGTCTGAGTGATCAAGTACTGGGGAACCAAACTTTAAACAGGGATATATAGTGAAAGCATTTTGAAATACTGGGGTTATGAATCAGAAATTGTATTAATAGCCACTTGAGTAGCTGTGAAGGTTGTTGGAGAGAGCAGTGATGGTCGCAGTCTGCTACACTCTCCTAGGCTAATACCTTGTGTCTGAATTACATACATATATGCACTTTTGGGGGTGTAGGATTTCTTTTAAATCACCATACACCACCGTTGAGATGTATTAAGATATGTATATATTCAGTATACATTTAATATTCTTAAAAATTTTAGGTAGGCAGAATCATTTCTTACGTTTGAACATAAGTTAATTGTAACATTTGGTATTGAGAGATGGTTAAAAATTGGAAAAGTGAGTTTCAGAGTTTCAATTCAGTTGTTAATTTGAACTTTCACAATGACAAAGACTAGCAGGAAGCATGTTAAGAAGCTCTGTAGAAGTTTTGATTTAAGCAGAAGTTGACTAGCATCCTTCCTGCACAAGTTGATCATGCAATTAAATGCTTTGATTATAGAAACATCCCTTTTGGGACAAAATTGTGTTCAAGAAGTTATGTAGTACCATTCATGGGACTTCTTACAAGTGGGTTGCACATCAGAACTAACATGAAATGGTAGTTTATTTGGGCACGAGCATTGTTGAGCTGTTTCTCTTCTTCTCTAACTAAATATTCTCTTCCTTTTCATCCAGTATGCCTTGTTCTAAATTGAAGAGATAAAGCAAATATTACATTGTCATGTTGTGAGGGGTTAGAATTGTGCAGATGGACTGATTTCCTGTTGTGAGAGGTGTAGCTGCATCAGGCAGTGGTCCCTGTGCCTTTGTGGAGTGCCGGGGATGACTCAGTGTTAGTCATTCTGCAGAAGCCACCCCGAGACCAAGAGCTGGATGCTCAGGGCCCTGCTGTGTGGGATGACATGATATTTGTGTATGACCTGGGCCTACCTTCTCATATATTTAAACCATTTCTGCATTATTTTTAGTCTCAAATACAAAGTAAATGCAGTGTGGATAGTTTTTTCTTGTATGTTTTTTGAGGGAATGATGACAAAAATATCTACATGCTGACTGAGAAATGAAAATACACTTCCCTCCCCAATATTTTCAGTTTGTGGCCAGTTGAACCTGTGGATGCAGAGGCCAGAACATGAAGCCAGTTGAATAGCACTTGGTTGTCCAGTGCTTTTTGCTGCACCGCCCCGTCCCCAGTCCCCGTTCACCCTGGGCAGCTGCTGCTGTTGCCTTCCTGGCGTGTTTCCTTCGGGGGCTGCAGGCTACCTTCTGACCTCCTTCTAGGCAGACTGCTTGTCTACCTTCACAGCTGGCTGCTGCTTCACTGAGGGTCTTGGCGGATCCTTTTCTCCATTTCAACTCCTGAGTCTATGAGATGCATTTTCTTTTCTGTAAGTAACCAGTTAAAGATGCTAAGCAGCAGAGGGAAAGAAAAATCAATGTATTAGAGTACTTTTAAGACAGTACAAATGTTGTCATTGTTTTTAAAAGCTAACTTTAGCAATTACTGATTATATATGCTTTGGAGAAGTTTGAGCATCCTCGTCTCAATGGGTAATCTGTATAATGGCTAATTTGAAATGGACACGTACCAAGTGGGGTAGTTGTATTTTCAGTGTAAGGTAAAGACCTTGTGACAATTCAGTGAGTGTACTACCTTAATATCTTTCACTATGGAGAAATCCAAGTCACAGGTTTAAGTACCTTCTAAGAATCTCATAACTTTCATGTTTTTGACAAAAATGGGAACCCATTCACATTTAAAAAACGTGCTACATAATCAAGTGCCTGATTATTCTCCCAGGTATCAGTTCACTTTCTGTTTAGCAAAGATAAGGATGTGTAGGGAGACCAAAGGGCCGTGCAGCCTTGTCTGTAGGTTACACTGCACTTAATGCTGAAGTTGTGTTCTCATTGTTAACACGTGTGCTTTCGGATGTTTTTCCTCCTTTTTTTTCTTCCCCCTCCTGAAAATCAATTACATAAAGAGGGAGAGACAGAAAAGTTCCAATGTCTGGGTCATTCCCAGATGGCTACCAGCATGCCAAAGCCAGAAGGCAGTTTTATCGGATGGCAGGGGTCACAGCATGGGTTGTCATCGCTGCTTTTGTCCAGAATCTGGGTCAGAAGTAGCAGAGCCAAGACACAAGTTGATGCCCGTGTGGTATTCCTGTGTGGGCAGTAGCCAGTGTTGGACTTGGCTGGTTCCTTTTCTGTAGCTAACTAATCATTAGTGCTTTTTAAATTATTTTTAAATCATTTTTATTTGAAAGATTTACTAAGAAAAGGAGAGACAAACAGATCTTCCATCCACTGATTTACTTCCAAAGTGGTCATCATGACTGGAGCTGAGCCAACCCAAAGCCAGGAGACAAGAGCCTCTTCTGAGTCTGCCACGTGGGTACAGGGTCTCAAGGCTTTGGGCCGTCCTCTCCTGTTTTCCCTGTCCACGAGCAGGGAGCTGGATGGGAAGTTGAGCAGTCAGACAGGATCCAGTGTTCATGTGGGATCCTGGCACTAGAGCTTTCTTGAAGTGTTTTTTTGCAGTTTGTTTGTTTTTACATTTCATTTATTTCTTTGAAAGGCACTTACTAGTAGACTAACCAAATGTCTGCATCAGATGGAGCTTCTTGCAGACCATCCACATGGTTCAGAGGTCCAAGGACTTGAGGTCTTTCTGCTGCTTTCCCAGGAGCATTAGCAGGGAGCTGCATTGAAGTACAGCAGCCAGAACTCAAACTTTTGTCCATGAGAGATGTTGGTAGCACAAATGGCAGCTTTACCCACTATGCCACAATGTTGGCCTGGTTTTATTTGTCTTAAGTCACATGTGGCGCATAATTTTAAATTTCATAATAACTATTTAGATGTGCACTATGGGACCAAGTACAATGGCTAAATCCTAGCCTTGCGTGTGCCAGGATCCCATGGGCACATGTTCATGTCCTGGATGCTCTACTTCCCTTCCAGCTCCCTGCTTGTGGCCTGGGAAAGCAGTTGAAGATGGCCCAAAGTCTTGGGAACCTGCCCCCTTGTGGGAGACCCGAAGAAGCTCCTGGCTGCTGTCTTAGACCAGCTCAGCTGCAGCTTTTACAGCCACCGAATGGAAGATCTTTGTTTTTGTATCTCCTTGTCTCTGTAAATCTGCCTTTCCAGTAGAAATAAATAAATGGTTTTTTTGAAAGTGCAGTTATGTTGGATTGATGCTTTAGAGCTCCTAAAGGAGTACTTCTTCCCCTATAAACTCTTACCCTTCAGAATATTTTCTAAAGCAGAGCCAGTGATTACTTGCAAATATTTAGTTTACACTGTGATTTAGGGGGCTCCTTTCTAAAATTTAGTCTTGTGTGTAAGTCCAAAACTTAGTATTCAGTGCTTGTTGTGTATGAAGTCCTCTTTTGGAACTATTTCATTGACTTGTAAATAAAGTTGCTTTAAACATCTTCAATACTCAGTGTTTATTCACCATTTGAATTGCCAGCCTGGCCTTTGTCTTTGGTGGCAGTGGATAATTTGTATTTACATTCCCTTGTTAAAATATATAAACTTATTCTGGATTTTCTTTCTGTCCAAGTCTTGTATTCAGATCACTACGATTCCCAGGATATGTGATCAGTGGCGTGTCATGGTGCTGGTGTTTGTTCCTGAGGTGACTGGGCAGTAGGGAGGGAATGCCTGGTCCACACCTTGGGAAAACTCACTTAGCAAATTTTTGTGAGTTATTTTTCCACCAGCCTTGGCAAAGGTATTTGTTTATGCAAGATTATTACACAAAATGAAGTGTTCTTGTACTTAAGTACTTTTTGAAGTAAGTGTTTATTACTGAGCTATAATACACTTATACATTAGGAAGGATATTAGTAAAATCAGAAGACATTAAAATGAAATAGCTTTTGAACGTTTCAGAGAGCTGTTTGAGGCAGATCACTTGTGATTGACCATGTGGTGAGGCCTGTGGCCGGAAGGTAGCTTTTGCCATCCTTTGTTTCACTCCGTGGAGAAGGTTGTAGAGGTTTCCAGGTGGCATCATCGCTAAGCAGTTCGTTTAGAGCAGTGTGTTATTTAGTAGTATTTTAACTGCAGCCCTCTTTTTTTTTTCCAAAAATATTTATTTATATATTTGGGGAGCAAAATTAGAGAAAGAAAGCAGTCTTACATCCACTGGCTCATTCCCCAGATGGCTGTAGCAGTCGGACTGGGCCAGGATGACGTTGGGCACCTACATCTCCATCTGGGTTTCCCACATGAGTGCAAACGCCCAAGTACTTAGGCCATCTTCCATTGCTTTCCCAGGTGCGTCATCAGGAATCTGTTTTTAAATGGAGTACCTGCATCTCTTAACTACCTATAGAAGATGCCAGCATTGCCACTCGCAGTTTGGCTTGCTGTGCTACAACACTGTCCCCAGCCATCCCTAAATGGCTGGCATCGTAGTAGTCCATGGATGCAGGTTAACGTGTTTTTGCTACAGATGGAGACACATCTTTTGATTTGCACTAGTGTTTGAACCCTGATTTTACTGACTTCAAAGCCATGCTTTGTTTTTGTAAGATTTTATTTGAATGGCAGAGTTAGGGAGAGACCAGACAGAGTTCTTCCATCTGCTGGTTTGCTGCCCAAATGGCTGCAAAGACCAAGGCTGGGCCAGGAGCTTCTTTCAGGTCTCTCACTCGGGTTTATGGTCCCAGGCATTTGGACTGTTCTCTGCTGCATTCACAGGTGCCATTGCGTGGTGCCGGATTAGAAATGGAAAGACTGGGGCTGGGACCATGGCACTTAATCTACTAGAGCAAAAGACTAGCTCCAGTTTGTTTTACTTTAAAAGATGCTCTTTTGGGGCCCGGCACAATAGCATAGCAGTTAAAATCCTTGCCTTGAATGCGCCAGGATCCCATATGAGCGCTGGTATTAATCCCAGCAGCCCTGCTTCCCATCCAGCTCCCTGCTTTTGGCCTGGGAAAGCAGTGGAGGACTGGCCCCACATGGGAGACCCGGAAGAGGCTCCTGGTTTCAGATTGGCACAGCTCCAGCCATTGCAGCTGCTTGGGGAACCATCAGATGGAAGATCTCCCTCTCTGTCTCTGCTCCTCTCTGTGCATCTGAATTTCCAATAAGAAGAAATAAATCTTTAAAAAATAAAAGAAAAGGATGGTCTTTCAGAAAAGCAGACATTAATATGAAGGGACTTCAAAGTTTGTGGCAAATGGGATTCAAAAAAGACATTAAACATAAGCTTTATTTCTCAGTGTAAACTCCATCAAGTTCAAAAAACACTTGAAAATCTATGGCAGCAGCACTTAAGTCCATGCATGAAGAATCAGGGATACAGAGAATACAACTGTGTCCATTCAGTCTCCGTTGGGTTACTAATTGGGGGAAAAAAGATGTTAGGGAGAGCCCAGTCACACCGAGGTATAACATATAATGGCGTCCCACCGAAACTCAAAACACTTGCCTTGAATGAGAAGAATAACAAGCGCTTTGTCACAGTAGAGAAGGATTCTGTGATAAAGAAGGGCTTGTTTTGCTAAAATGTTGCCTTGTTAGAACACTGCCGGTAGGCTGATGGCATCCTGAGGCCCTGGATCTCTGAGCACCACAGAGCAGTGTGAGGTGACTTGCCCTTGACTGCTCTGTTTCTGCTTTGAGTGGTCAGCTCCACTTGGTGAACTTGGCTTTGTCTTCAGGTTAGCACTGGAGAAGACAGTATACGCTTTTTGGCGCTGTTTACAGCTGCCAGAGGCTGCAGATGATCATTGAACAGACAGTGACACTGCTTGAACAGCCAGTTTACTCCACTTTGATTTTTCAGTTAGAATCCTGTATGTTGCTTGTCAGTCATATTGTTGATTCAGAGTGGAATGAACAATTTTCCCATTTCAGGTCGGGTAGATTTGTAGGCTTCATTTTCCACATCACCTCATCCCTTCTGAAAGCTCACTGTCTGTTGGTACAGTGAGTGCTTTGGGGACACTGTCCCTACAGGTCCTTTAAAAAGCAGAGCTGGTTTCACTGTTCTTCCACTCCATCGTTTTCATCAATTGCATGTCCGTTCTTCAGTGTCGGCGACTTCTGTTTTCATGATAAGGGTTCTAGTCAAAGCAGTACTGTCTTATTCTCTGTCTCAAACCAAATCCCCTCATAACAAATCAGTATGAGTTTATTTTGGTGCAAAACTACCGTAGTGTTTGGGTTGTATTCCTATGGGCCTTTTGGAAACCCTTTCTGTATGAGTGTGTTCTGTGTAGTTTCCTGAGGCTGCTGTGACTAACACTGTCCCTGTCCCAGTTCTGGAACCTTCCTGAAGGCTCTGGAGAGCACCCTTCCTTGTCTCTTCCAGGCAGTTCTCAGCAGTTCTTACCTTTGGCTTGTAAAAGGGCCGTGCCACTGCCTGCCTCCCTCTAATAGCTTTCTCCCCTCTGTGCAGGTCTGTGTCCAAATTTTCTTCTCATCGTGGTGCCAGTTGTACTGCAGTAACCATCCTGCTCCATGACCCCGTTCTTCAGTGCCTCTGCAAGGAGCCTTTCCACCAGGGTCACATTCCACAATGCTGGCAATTAGAACAGGAACCCTTGGCAGGAGACATTGTCATTCCGCAACAGCCTGTAACTGAATTGTATGAGGGTAACTAGTTGAACTTTGTTTTTTTGCTTTAAGTGGTTTAGTTATTTGAGAGAATTACAGACAGAGTATATTCCATCCATTGTTTCACTCCCCAAATGGCCACGATAGATCTCTTCCAGGCTGGGGCCAGGAGCTTTTCTCAGTCTCCCACATGGCAAGCAGGAGGCTAAGCCCTAGATTTTCCCAGGCCATAAATTGGGAGCTGGTTTGGAAGCGGAGAAGCCAGGACACAAGGCAATGTGCATAAGAGAGTCCAGTGTAATGCTCCTATTTTTGTGTTGTTTTAGTAATCATTTGCAAAGAAAATCCAGTGATACTAATGTTACATAACAGAATTTAAACTATTCCTCATTAAGAAATATATATGTGTGTATATATGTATATATATATACATATATATATACACACACCCACTGCCTTAAAAGTAAAGGGTTTTTTAAGCTGTCCTCATAGCTACCTGGAAGTGAGCAGTGTTATCTTTCTATTTGTCAGATTTAAAGGAAAAAAATGAGGCCTTCACAAAACTAATGGAAATTTATTATGAAAAAAACTACATGGATTGATTATTCCATTTTTCCACAAAGTTTGAGGAAATCCTCATGTTAATATTTGCTGAAACTGCTTGGTGCATCATGTCATGCAGGCGTTGACTTATAACAGTTGTCAATAGTGATTAGTAGAGACTCAAGACATGCAAGTCAGTGTGGTGTACCAGTTGCAGTTAGATTGTGCAGACTAACATATAACTCAGAAGTTGGAGGGAAATGGAATTTTTACTAGTGTTTTAAAAAGGCATTTCCTTCTCCAAAGCCTGCTCGAGCCTGATTTGTGTTTCTAGAAGTCCTCAGAGAGGTGGCTGAGTGGTGAGACTGCAGGCGCATCTCGGAGAGGTGGCTGAGTGGTGAGACTGCAGGCGCATCTCGGAGAGGTGGCTGCGGTGCAACATGACTAGAGTTAGCATTTCCTTCCGCTGCTTGTCTTGAGTTTGTCTAAAGAATAACAATCTAGTGGTTAGAAATAGTATCGCTGGTTTTCCTATTCAGCGAAGTAGAAAATCAAGTTTTGAAGTTGATTTTGATTTTTTCCCCCCATGGATCTTCGAAAAGGATTGATCCATTTTGAAATGGAGGCAGGAGAAGAAAGACATGTCATTCACATGAATATATTTACTCAAAGTTTTTTAATCACAAAAAAAGTAACCACTTCTTTAAATACTATTATACTTGATTTGTTGTATGGGTAACTATATTTAGAGGAATTTTTAAAAAATATTTGTTTATCGGAAAGGCAGTTAATCATTTCCATCCACTGGTTCACTCCCCATATCCAGGAGGCAGGAGCTTCATCCCATGTGGGTGCAGAGGCCCGAGTATTTGAGCTGCTTTCCCAGGAGCATCTGCAGGGAGCTGAATCACAAATAGAGCAGCTGATGCTCAAACCCATATGGAATGCCAGTGTTGCAGGCAGCAGCTTAATTTGCTGCACCCCAGCACGAGCCCTGCGAGATGATTTCCTGAGAATTCAAAAAGCATCGGAGTTAATCTGTCAAGAAGAGGCTCCAAAAGCGGTTTCTCTTTGGGGAAAGACAGCCGGGTCTGTCGCACACCTGCGGATGCCAGGAGTTGAGGTACCTATTTTCAGATTCTGGTGTCTAATCAAGATGTCGGAAGAACTGGGCCCTTGTGGAAGTAACAAAATGTCGCAGCGGTGACAGTTACTTCCACATTGAAGTGTGGATTACTTGCCTAATATTGTTGGTTAGGAAGTAACAGCTGTGCTCCTTCAGGATAATGCGTACTTGTTACTTTCCTACAGAAACTTTTGAAATGGTGCAGTACCTTAGACTTTGTAGCTTGAATCTTTATGACGTTTATTTGTTAGGCTGGAGGACTAGTTGGGGATTTTGTTGAATTTGATAGAAATATCTAATTTGCTGGTTTGTTTCCCAAGATAACCACTGTGCCCAGAGTGAAGTAGTGGGTCAGAGTCCAGAATCAGGAACTCGGCCCAGGTGTCCCACAAAGGTGACAGGTGCTCCGTTAGCTGAGCCGTTGTCACTGCCTCTCAGCAGCCCTTCACCAGGAAAATGACATGAGGAACTGGAGGCAGGCATCCAGCCCAGTCCCCCGAGACACAGGCGTCTTAGTCCTAACACCTAGAGGACATTACACAGAATCACGTACACATTCACCTGCCCCAAACTCACAGCTCAAAGCATTTATATTCTGCAAAAGCAAAATCAGTCATTCTTCTTAATCGTTGCAGAGTTAGGTTGAGTTCTAAATGAGCATCAGTTTTCATAGAGGCAAAATAGCGCTCCACCCCCAGAGCAGTCATTCAGCTGCTAGTGGGCCTGCTCATGGGTGGGGAGAGAGATCTCGTGGAAGATGCATCTGGCAAACTGAAGAAAAACAGTAGCCTTTTCATCCCAGTGAGCTTCTGACTTTACGTGCGTCATAGACAAGAATATTGCGTTGGTTCTTGTCTGAAACATCATAAGAATATATGGATAGTTCAGTAAAAGTGGGTCTTAGGCAGTCATGATGCTGAGGTCTGGAGAACTGAAATAGTTAAGGATGTATAGAGAATTGTTAAGTCCTTCTCCTGTATCTTATCCTAAGCAGATTAGCTAACTCCCCTTCCTTTTTCGTTGTTTCAAGTTGCTCATATTGTGCTGGTTGCCAGTCCCACCCAGGGTTCATGAAGCAAGCTGATTATTCAGGAGAAACTTTTTTTTTTGTCCTCGGTCAGTAACGTTGCCTTCATTTTGTTGGGCTCTTGCAACTTTTGAGGAATTCTAATTGTGAAATCCTGTAGATTCAGCCCTCATTAGAAAAAGGCTCCTTTAAATGAGCAGGTAACCAGGAGCACATCCTAACAGTATCCTCATCGTAGAGAATGGGAGCCAGTCAGCTGCCTCTGAGGTTTAAAGCCGAATGGTAGTTCCACTTGTGGCAGCTGACTTTACCAGTATTGGCCTTCATTCATTTGACTCGTTTATTTTTCTCAATTTATCATAGCCTAAGAGAACATTCTTAAGAGCAGCCATACCATGATTCATTATGTGGATTTGTTTTGGCTTCATTCCTGGAACTTATTGGTCCAAAGATGCCAGTAGTAACTAGAAGCTGCTAGAAGACAGTGACGTAGTGTGGACCAGCAGGTGCGCCTTTGCTGGACTTTACACTGCTTCATAATCAGTGTTGAATCAAGAGGAAAACTTCCTTCTATTTTCCTTAAGGGAAAAAAATTACGTATTTATTTATTCGAAAGGTGGAGTTAGGGAAAGACAGAGCTTCTGTCCAATGATTGACTCTGCATCTGGCTGCAATGGCCAGGGCTGGGCTCAGCCAAAGCCGAGGACTAGGAGCTGCTTCTAGGTGCTCAGTGTGGGTGCAGGAGCCACGGACTTGGGTCATCCTCCATTGCTTCCCAGGCGGAAGCAGAGAAACTGAGACTCTCATTGACACCCACATGTGACGCTGGCATTACAGGCAGTGGCTTAACCCACTGGAGCGCAGTGTCATCCCACTCCCCTTCCCCCCTTTTTTTTAAGAATATACTAGTAGATATTGTAATTTGTTAACTACTGTTCTAAACTCATTGGACAGATGAATGCAAAGCGATATTTAAAAGCATTCAGCTTATAGGGTTGATGCGGGGTAGTCGAGAGTGTTTAGCTCATTGTGCAGTATTATGTACATATGTGAAGTCCAGCGGCGCTTTAAAATCCAGCTGTTTGTCTGACGTTGGATTTTAGCCCAGGAAAGAAAACTTCCTGGGTTTCCAAACCACAGCATCCCGATTTGTGCCACTGTTGTTTTTTTCTGCACCCTGCTGCTCTCTAAACAGAGGGGGTTTAAAAGCAGTGAAATGTATCTCTAACAGACCCTTGTGTGGAGACCCTAACGCCTTGGTTTCTGGCTTTGCCGAATCTAATTTTTAGGTTTCATCTGTAGTTAAGAATGTTGCAAGCAACATGAGAGCAGCTCATGGATTTCAGGGTGTTTTGTTTTTTTTTTTTTTTTTCTATAAGCTTACACAAAAGAAAGAACCTAACCCCTGAGGAAAATGAATGCTTTAGCACCTGTCAGTACTAGAATTGATCCTGTGGTGTTTCACCTAGAGGGGTGACAAAGTGTGGGTGTGTCTCCTTCCCCGAGGAGACACGCATCTCCCGCACAGCTGTGGAGGTCCTGTCAGTCTGCCCCAGTGCCATGCACTGCTGAGCCCAGCACGTTCCCTATCACTGCAGGTAACCACTGCCGCTGCGCTGTTCTCTTAAAGTGGTGTGCCTTTCTTGCGGTCCCTTCAGCATCGTCCTCCCGGTTTGCAGAGCTCAGCTCTGGAGTTCTTGGATGAGTTGCCTGTTTACTCGCTGTAGGTTGATTAGCAGCCTGCTGACAGCACGCTACCGTGGCCTTTCCTTGGCTGTGAGATGCAGCCACACCTTCTGTCATCCAAGTGTTTATGTTCCTGGGTTTTTTAAGGTTGTTTTATTTTAAACAAAAATAACAACAGGAAGAACATTATTTATTAGCTCTTCATTTTATCCATGTCCTCATGACCCTGACTATTTTGGCTCTAACTTGAAAGAATCCTTAATAGATACAGTAAGTAGGATACTTGTGTCTTTTTGTTTCAGTCTGAGATTAACCTTGTCCATAAAACCAGTTTAAATCATTGTTAGAAACATACCAATCATGACTTTTGAACCCAGTTAAAAGAATTTTTTTAGATGTTGAAAAATGTTGAAGGTACAGTTTGTACTTTGGAAGAGGAAACTTAAGGGAAGAGAACTGAAAAAGCATAGCAAAAATGATGTAGGCCTGTGAAAATTAAAGAAAGTGAAGCTAGTGAGAGACAGTACTAAGATTGAAAAAGAGCAAGCTTTGTTTAGCACCTGCGTGTACCCAGATGCTTCTTGAACTCAAAAAGTGAAGCCTTACAGTATGTGTGTACATGAAATAACAGACCCAGAGATGAACATTTGATGTGATTCAAATACCGCTGGGATCTTAGAGTCCTGGGTCCTCGCTGAGTTCTTGATAAGCCTCAAAGAGGAATCTATTTTGTGTGAGAAAGAAAAAAAAAGGTCTCAGATATGTGCCCACTGTGACTAGACCAACTAAGCTCCCAGGCTTGATGGAAGAGCCTGGTAAAATCTTGCTTGATGTTGGCACCAAAGTGACTTGCGGACAAACACATACAGAGCTGTGTTGCTTTGAGCGGCTTGAGGTGAGAGCTGGCCGCTGAAATCTCGGATTTGTTGCTGAGCTTGAATCGTGTCTGGACTGCTCTGCGGCTGTCCTTGTGTCCCCTTTCTCAGTGTGAGTACCTCCTCCCTGCTTGCTGAATCGCACACGTTGCACTTTCTTTGGGAGACGACAGATATTCAGCAGCTTCAGACTATCCTGATTGCGGGATGAACTTGTCTGCCTTTGGTAAATGCGTGCTTTCATCTTTGTTCACTTGGCTGTAGGCTGGGGTCTCATTTTGTAGTCAAATTCTAGATAAAGTTTGTGGCCTTATCCTAAAACAGTGAAAAGTATTACAGGCAACAATGTGTTTAAATGATGTCAAGCAAATCAGTCTTTTAAAATATGACTGAAGCTTGGTTTGGTTTTTTTTTTTTTTTTTTTTTGGTCCAATTTAGAGAGCAGATCTGAATTACTTGTTTTTCAGTGCTCAGCTCCAAGTGGTTTTGCAGCTCAAGGAGTTGTGTTCACCCCAGTGAGATGAGCAGCTTCTGCTGCAGGAGAGCTGTTACACAGATGCCAATCCTGAGGTCTGTGTAGTGCGGCTGAGAACCTCTGCCCGTTACCTTTGTGATGATGGTCTCAGCTTATTCTCTTGTTGCTGTTAAGATTATTTTTTATTTGAAAGGCAGATTTTACAGAGAGATAGAAATTATCCATCTATTGGTTCACTCCCCAAGTGGCTGCCATGGCTGGAGCTGAGCTGATCTGAAGCCAGGACCCAGGAGGTTTCCTCTAGGTGTCCCATGTGGGTGCAGGGTCCCGAGGCTTTGGGCTGTCCTCTGCTGCCCACGAATAGGAAGCTGGATTGGAAGTGGAGCAGCCGGGACACAAGCTGCAGCCCATGTGGGATCCCAGCATGTGCGAGGTGAGGATTTAGCCATTGAGTTAACGCACAGGTCGGGGGTAAGGGCTTTCAGCATGTTCCTAAGTGAAAGATATTCATGCTGAAATGCATTTGATCTGTTTAGGAATATATTCAAAGATGCAAAATCAGTTAGCCTCACTTTAAAGTGCTTCAGTAAATTTGCAAATGCAGGAAAAAGGAAATTTTCTGAGGCAAGGTTCCCCAAATGTTTAGGGAAGATTTTGAGTTAGCTAAGTTTCACTGAAGATCTTTGTCCTTGGTAATGATGTTGGCAAGCACGAGGAATGCTGTCTGGGTCTGATGCCCTCACCTGTGTGAAGGCTACTGCCTGCATTGTGTTTGAATAAAGGGTAAATGCATCTTTGGAGACGTAACCAAGATTTTCAGTCAACTGGTTCCCTCCCCAGATGCCCAGGAGAGCCAGGACTGGGCCAGGCCCACAGCTGCCTCGCACAGCATTGCTGTTTAAGTAACTGGAGCCTGTTTTCAGGGCTGGTAGACTGCCCGCTCCCGTGCCCCTTGTCTGTGTGCTGCCTGTTGTTGGAAGTCTGCTTCTTCCCGCGCCATCGCTGCATTCTATCAGATCAATTCACAGCACGCACGGGACTCAGGGCTGACGCGCAGCTCTGCCTGGCCTTTTCTGAAAGGTTGCTGCCGGGCATCCCATTGGTTTCAACCCAGCTCTTCAGATCCTCTTCTCCGTGGCCTGCACTGCTCAGCCACTTTGTTCTTCCCATATCCTACACTAGAAACTGGAAAATATTCTTCTTTGTACCTACTGGAAAAGTTCTTAGAGCTTTCTCTCACAAAACTTAACTGGAATTCTCATTTCTGTCACCTTTGTCTGAAATCAGTCCTTGACCGTCTCTTTTTCATTTTGTTTTTAATTTTTATTATTTGGGAAGTAAAGCTAGAGAGAGCTGGAACAGCTGTGCACTTTCCATGGCTGCAGCCTGGGTTGGCCCTACTGCACCCGGGAGCTGGGAGCGCTGCAGGACCCCATGCCAGAGATCAAACCCCCACTCTGCTGTGGGGTGCACGTGTCTTGATCCCTGAGTTAAATGCCTACCCTCTTCCTCATCTCTTTAATTCAACACTGCAGCAGCTTCAAAACTGTCTTCCCGGCTCAACTGACACAGGCATCTTCAACAACACTTACTGGAGTATGGTTTTTCCCAGAATTCTCATCAGTATGGGGAATGTGGCCCCTGGGATGGTGTTGCTTAGGTTTGAATGAGAGGGAGGAGGGTCTTTTTCTTTTCATTGTCCTGGAATTCTTTGGGAATAAATAAGATTAAGATGTAACATAGAGGCATTAAATAAACGCATATAAAGTGGTTAAAGCTCTTATAACAGCTGTTGGCACATAAACATTTAGATGTTATCCACTGTTATTTTAGTCTGATTATTAACATCATTATTCATGGCCAAGCATGTTTATCTTCCAGAATCTTTCACTGGTGTGACAGCATGCCAACTAAAACAGGCGACCTCATCCAACACACTGGCCTCATGATACAACTCAGTTTACCTTCCAGTCTCCTGTCTGCTTTCTGCCCAGTTGGCATGGGCTGTTGTTGATGACCACTGCCAGGCACTTTGTGGACTGTCTTGCTCTTGCTTCCGCCAGAAGTGCATCATCATCTGGTGTGCCGAGTGGGCTTCTGTTTCTCTTCCAGGTGCTGCCTTTTCCCTCCAGGCCTTTGCTATAGTACCGGTCAGTTAGGGGCCAGGTACTGCTTGACCTGTAGGAACACGTTCTCTGCTTCACCACTGAGTTCTTGGAAGGCAGGGATCGGATCTTATTTATATTCCCTGTGAAATGCCTGGATCCTAGCACACCTTTAGTAAGAATTAAGAAGCAACAGTAAAAAGATGCCAGCAGAGTCAGGCACTGCCATCCGGAAAAGTGAGTTCTTGCAACACAAGCCTTGGGCCGGCTAGCTGTGTGCGCGTCTCCTGAAGTGTGTTAGAACTCTGGATTCCTGCCTCTTCCCCAGGTTTACTAGTCAGGATCTGTGTCTCCACAGGACCCTCGACTGATTCAGCATGATAAAATTGCTGCAACAGACATGATTTTCATTGGTTCAGAATCCCATTTTTGCTGTATATAAGCATGAAATAAGACAGTTTTGAAAATAGGATTAATGGCCAGAAAAGTGCAGTAAAATTTAAAGACAAGTGAATGGTGCTATATAATTTTTTTTAATGTGCTTGTTTTATTGAAAGGGGTAGGCAGACAGAAAGGAACAGACCGAGCTCCCCGCCCCTTGTGTGCACTCTGGCTGGGCTGGGAGCTTGGTCCGCGTCTCCCATGGGGTGACAGGGGCAGCAGCAGCCTTGGTCCACGTCTCCCATGGGGTGACAGGGGCTGCAGCAGCCTTGATCCGCGTCTCCCACGGGGTGATGGGGGCTGCAGCAGCCTTGGTCCGCGTCTCCCATGGGATGACAGGGGCGCTGCAGCAGCTGCCGTCTCCAAGGATTGCACATCAGCAGTAAGTCCTGCAGCAGGTACAGGGTCCCAAGGCTTTGGGCTGTCCTCGACTGCCATCCCAGACCACAAGCAGGAAGCTGGATGGGAAGTGGGGCTGCCAGGACACAGAGCAGTGCCCATATGGGATCCTGGCTCTTGCATTAGCCAGTTAAGCCATCGTCCTGGGCCCTGGCATGTGGCCACCCTAAACAGTAATTTAACCACTAAGCCGAAGGCCTCCTGCTAAATAGTGTTCCTCACCCAGCAGTTAACAGAAGCTAGACATCAGTTGTCTCTGTGAATGAAAGTTTGATTTGATAGTTTGAGGAGCATAGCAAGCATGCCTCCTCCTGCTGTTTCACCTCCTCGATGCCCACATTGACGGAGCCAGCAACCTCATCCCACTGTGTCATATGGCTGGCACAGACCCAACGGCTAGAGCATTGCCATTGCCCCCTTTGCCTCAGCAGGAGGTTGGCATGAGGAGCCAGAGGCCAGCACCCCCCGGGATGGGGCGTGGGCATCGTGACGGTCCACCCCAGGGCGCTCAGTTGGGACTGGAAGCCCACAGCTGATGAGTTTTAATACTTCTGATTATACTTTTAAGAGTTCTCAAGGCATTTTAGTGTGAATGTTTTTATTTCATGTACAGATCAAATTTCCAAGTACAATTAGGGGTTGAAGGCTGTGAGTTTAGATTAAGAGAATAAATTTCTAGACACTTGGGCCTTTTCTGTTTTTTTGACAGGCTTCCCAAAGCTTGTCCAAGACCTCACCTTACTCTGACAGTGTGTCCCGTAGAGAGAGTAAAATCTGATGAGATATGCTGCAAAGATTGGGAACCAGGAAAGCCTTATGGTTTAGTTTTTTTTAAAAGAAGTTGTTTGAGAGACCAAAAATGTTTATCTTCTAGTTCACTCCCCGTGTTCCCACAGTAGCCACGTGTCTGGGCTGAGGTGCCACACCTGTGAGTGGGAACTAAGCCAGGTTTCCTGGGGCAGGGTGACAGGAACCCAGGGGCTGCAGCGTCAGCACCAGGTGTGCACTGGCAGGAAGCTGGAGTCGGGAGCCAGAACTGGGGGGTCAGGTTCCCGTGCTGTGTTGCAGGACACGGATCCCCCAACAGTCACTGCTGGCTAAACACACACCGCAAGCCGTGGTTATGTGAAGACTGTAGCGTGGGCCTCTGCCCCAGCACATTCACGATAGGATGGGTGCATGCTGTTAGCACACAGTTAGTGTAATAAATATTTCAGTCAAGTGTTAAAGTTTTCGTTCAGCTGTTTTCAAAAAAAAAAAAAAAGGAAAGTTTTTTTCAATTAATGGACCTGAAAATCATGACATCTCAAACTCTTTTCAAAGATTTCTGTCCTGTCTTTTGAAGCAGCTTGTGAAGCTGTTAGAGACTAGGCTTTCGAGCTGATTCTCGGACTTGGTTATGCGTAGTTGAGAGGCAGGAGCTGGAGAATCCTGTTTACCACCTGTGCATGTCATTGGAATGGAAGCAAATTCATTCTCCAGTCAGCAAATCCTGAGAATGTATGAGAGGTATTTAACAAGTTCATGGCAAACAGGTATTATGAAAAACAGGTTTCTAAATATTTTTGTACCAAAAGTAATTCATTGCAGTTCTGTTTTTCCATGGGCTTCTAGAAGAATCTCCGCATTCATACATTTCCAGTGTCATGGTAGAAGGTGATGGTAGGGGACGGCTGAGAAAGCCTAGGAGATACTGACCGGACACAGGCTGAAACATCTGTAAAATATTGCAGGTCAAGATCAGGTTTCTTGGGAAGTTTCTTTAAGATTTATTTATTTTTATTGGATATAAAATAGCCACAGTGGCCAAAACTGACAGATTCTAAAGTCAGGAGCCAGGAGCTGCTTCTGAGTCTCCCACATGGGTGCATGGTCCCAAGGACTTGAGCCATCCTCCGCTGCTTTCCCAGGCCCCAGGCAGGGTGCTGGATGGGAAGTGGAGCAGCTGGGACATGGGATGTTGGCGCTTAGAGGCGGAGGCTTAGCCAGTTGAGCCATTGAGCCAGCCCCAGAAGTTTTCTTGTGTTCCTAACTCTTGCCTCCGGCCAACTCCCCACTGCATGCACTGATCATAGCCCAAGTCCACTGTTCTCACTTTTAAGAGATTAATTGTATGGCTTTTTTTGTGTACGATGTCTCTAACCATCAGAGCCTTAGTTACATGGTTACTCGATTTATTTTATTAAAATTTAAAATTCAGTACCTGCATTGTGGCACAATAGGTTAAGCCACTGCCTGTGACATCAGTATTCCCTATTGGAGTGTCTGCGGTTCCCTGGTGATGTGCCTGGGAAAGCAGTGGTTGATGGCCACGTGCTGGAAGACCCACAGCCTGGCCCAGCTGTGGCTTTTGGGGCCGGTAAATGAAGGTTCTTTTTCTCCCTCTGCCTGCCCCGCACTGTCACCGGCCTCTTAAATATCTACACATTATTTTTACAAAATTAAAATTCAGTTCCTCGGCTGTATCAGCCGCATTACTGTGCCCAATACCCGTATTCAGCCAAAATAGCACAAACATAAAACATTTACAGAAAATTCTCTTCTATAGCACTCTTCTAAAACAGTGATTGACGATGGTGTAAGACTCAAAATGGGCTATTTACTGTGGCAATTTTATGATTCAGAATTGTCAACTTCATTCAGCTTTTTAACATTCTGTTGTTTGTGATTTAAGGCTTCCTGGTTTCCATTCTCATTTGTTATGAATGCAAATTCTGGGTTGATAATTCACATTTGAAAGCTTTCATTAAGCTATCTTCTTCAGATACCAGTAAAGGTTTTCAAGCAATAGGAGATGCCTTTACTTCGAGGTGACAGGGTTGTTTGCGTGTGTAAGCATCCTCCCCGGGCCGCCTGGCTCCTATCTTCTCTTTAGTGTTTTGTGTATTACATTTGCTGTTTGTTTTTTACTCAACCATTCAGCTTATGCTTCCCAAGTACAAGACAGTATTCAACAGGTGTTTGTACTGCAGCTGCCAGTCAGGCCACCCTCAGACATATTGATGTTTTTAGGTATTTATTTAGTTTGAGCAGAAGAGAAGCCATAAAGCTGACTGCTATTGGCAAACTTACAGTGAGCTGGAAGGTTTTGTTACATGAACATTCTGGGGCCGTTTGCCAAGAACTTATCCATAAGGGCCCTGCGAGCATCCTTGTATGCGTCTGTGAAGAATATTTTCAGAGAGAGTTTTAAAAGAAATTCTTGGCCTTAAAAATGGCGCCCAGATTTACACCTAAGTACTGAGGTTTCTGTACGATGGAATGTTTTGTTATTCTTTATGCAGGTCATAAATTCTCCACCCATGATTCCCATCATAGATAATAATACGTTTGTTAGAAAGGATGGCGCTTCTGCTCAGAGTTGAAGACAAAGCGGGTAACTCCCAAGTGTCTTTAAGAATAACCTAGTTTGAAAGCGCCATAGAGCTCATTGGTTATATTTTTATATGAGACAGACAGAAGGTCATAGATACAGATGACTGTGGGCTTGAGCAAATGCAGGTCAGTTTTTACATAATACTTAATAGTTCTACGTCTTACAGGAACGCAGTGAGAAAGCTTGAGCTCAGAAAGATCCAAGGAGGGCAGGTTTATATACCTCTCACTGTGTCCGTTGCTTTTATGGGTAACATGAAGCCAGTGATTGCGTGTAGTGCAGGAGTTTTGGTGTTTTGTTTTTTGAGGACCTAAAGAATAATGCATGGCATGAATACGTGGCTCAGCCTTGATAGTTTCATGCGCAGTAAAATTGGCCGGACGCAAAAGGCCACATGCTGTGTGATTGACTTGTGAACTGCTCACAATAGGCCAATCTGCAGAGATCAACAGTTCAGTCATGGTTGCTAGGGACTCGGGCTTGGGGGTTGGAGGAAGCGCGACCTCCATGGCTCCCAGTGCTTGTCTCTCTGGAGTGATGAAAGCATTCAAAAACTGAAAAATGACGCTGGTGGCTCCGTTCATGGCACATTATATGTGTATATATACACACACACGTATTATACTTTATACACACTCACACAGTTTGGAGTTTTGTTTTGTTTTTTTTTAATCCAAGTTTCAACTGACATCTAATGTTGCTATCCAGCACACAGGAAATGAGCTCCCTACAAACCTTTCATTAATCTGAAGGTCTGAGTGTGATGAAATAGAACACGCAGTGTTTTCGGTCTGAACGCTGGTTCCTTAGTTTCTCGTCTCAGCTGTAATATTGGTGCCAGCAAGTTTTGCAAGTAGGCCAGGCTCCGATTAGCTTATCTTTAATGAAGACGGACTGTAGAATCTAACGTAATGCTGAGAGCAGGAAAAACAACAACACGTTTTTGTTTGAAGAGTTAACATGAGTGAGTTAAGGACAAAGACCATTCGCCAAGTATAGCTCCTCCTTCCATGCTGAGAACCAGTCTGTGATGGGTCAGGGTCACCCCACTTCTTGCTTAATAATGTCTGAGGATGCAGCTGACTCATAATGGAATACATAAATGATGGTGGCTCTTTCTCAAGCTGGCTCTGTCTGCTCGCATTTTGTGTGAGAGTCCAGACGAGATGGCAGATAGCAGGAAATTCTGTAAATATTATTGCCCTGCCCCGGAAGCATGGGGAGTTGTTGCGGAGTGGGAAGGAATTCCCAGGAATGGTGCTGGCAGAGCAGTGGGTTGCCCGCAGGCGCGTGCTTCAGAACTGGGTGAAAACTTGGGGTGTTACGGGTGTAGAGAAGATGAACGACGCAGTGGCAACTGAAGTCAAGGTGGAAATCCTGGAGGTGGGCGGGGTGAACGCTAGAACCAAGTGCAGCCCTGAGTCTGTCCTGGCGCAGTTGCTGAGATGGCAGCTCTATCCGCTGGTCAGGGTGGCTTCAGGAATCACAGGTGGTGTGGTGGCTTCGGTGAGATGAGGTTGGACAGCACCTTAAGCGGCAGAAGCTGTGTGGTCGGCTGTAGTCAGGTGGATGCCACATCGTGCCACTTCTCAAACTGAAAACTGACTTGATGAGTTGGGGTTTACAGAGATCGGCTTAGTGGGTCTGTGTCAGATGGGGGAGGACATTGACAGGTTTCTCCATAGCACCCTTGCGTGGGACGTATTCCCTTTGGTAGAACACACAGGATCGAGCCCAAGCAAAATTAGTAGTAGATTGTTCGTTTTGCTGCTCACACTCTCCACTTTCCTTTCTTGTGTCTTTTTTGCCAAAAGGTTCTAGACCACTCACTGTTCCACAGTGAGCTAAATTTGGGGTATAAACTCTTCTGAAATTGTATAGCCTTACTTTTCCTATGTGGCTTTTGTAAACCAGTTTTCATCATAGATCAGTGACGAAACAGCAGGTTTCTCAGGCTTCCCGACAGGGCACAGCGCTCAGTGGGAATCGCCCTTGGAAGGGGCTCCCTGTGTAAGTGGGTCTCGCATCTTAGACTCGTGTTTCTGCAAGTGTGACCCACAGACAGCCTAGGTCCTGGTGATAGTCCCAGGATCCGGTGAAACCCTTTGGCAGCAGGCAGAGGAAACCACATACTAACCAACAATCCATTCAGTGTATATAGGTACTAAATTTTGAGAGCCACTGATTTCAAGGAATTGTCGTTTTTCTACCGAGCTGTCACTCCTGCAAGGAATCTGCGAAGGGCTGAGTGCCGTTGACCCCACGGCTCAGCCTGCGCTGATGGGGTTTTCATCTGTCAAATCTCTTTCAAATTCCTTTCCTAAAAGAATGTCAGTGTCACAATTTTTGTTGAATGCTTGCTGCTCCACCTAGATGTCTCATTTGAAAACATTCTTCAATAATTACACTTCTTCATGGAATATTGTAATGACTACTGAAATGCTTTTAAAAACCTGTATTCATTTGACTACCCAGTCTTCAATAGAAAAACCAATATTTAATAAGTGAGATAAGTGGTGAAATTAGCCTACTTTAGAAGAAGCTGGGGTGGGAGCACATGTGGTTACTAAGTATAATTTGCTCCTTGCTGGGCAGAAATCCAAGTCCTTGACCTTAGAGCTATCTTGTTATTACACTTGACCCCTCTTTAGCTTTAACGGCCTTTGGTTACTATAAATATTCATAAATTGAGACCATTGCTGTTTTAATGCTTATTTGCTAACGAGTTAAGTACTATACTGGGAGGGGGGAAGCCTGAATTTCTTTGTGTTCGTGTTTGTTACAGTCACGAATGGAATCTAAAAATGCTTATTCCCTTTGACTATAAGCAGATTGTAGCTTGCTACTTTTCCTTCTGTTTCATGATAACATGAAAACTACATGTTTCCCAGGATGTGTGTTGTAGGTTTGCGGGTAAAGCTGCCACCTGTGACACTGGCACCCTGCCGGTAATGGTTCAAGCCTTGGCCACTTCATTTCCAAACCAGCTCCTTGTTAAAGGCCTGGGGAAAGCATCAGAGGATGACCCCAGGGTTTGGGCCCCTGCACCGAAGTAGGTGACCTGGATGAAGCTCTTGGATTATGGCGTGTTGCCATTTAGGAAGTAGACCAGTGACTGCAAGGCCTTGCTCTGTCCATCTATGTGGCTCTGATTTTCAAATAAATAAATCTTAGGGGGAAACGCTGCCCGTTTCTCTGCAGTGTGCCTACACTCACGGTCATTCTTGGAGCCTCTTGTTTGCTGTGTGAGCTCCGCAATGGCAAGAAAGCAGTATCTTTCTCTGTGAGAGCTGGCTGGGAAAGCCCAATATCTATGTTTGATATAAGGAAAAAGCAGCAGTCAAGCATTTTGCAGTAGGCAAATGAGATGCAGATGAACAACTATCCTCTTCCTAAGAAAAGCATGTTGCAATGCAGGTTTGTTAATGACACTCCTTTTTAAATATGTATCTCCCGTATTAAGTTAGCTTGTTTCTGCTGGCCTAAAAGAATATGCTTTTAAAACTTAATTGTTTATTTGAATGGCAGAAAGAGAGGGGAGACAGACAAACAAGAGTGACCCATCTTCCACCTGCTGGTTGATTTCCCAATGGGCCAGTGTGAAACCAGGAGCCAGGAGCTGCAGCTGGGTTTACCACATGGATAACATGTGCTCAAGCACTTAGACTGGCTTGCAGGTGTTAGCGGAAGCTGGATTGGAGGTAGGGTAGCCAGGTCTTGCACTGGCACTGTACTATGAGATGGCAGTATGGCACATGGAGGCATAACACATCGTGCCATAACAGTGTCCCTGTGTGTGGTTTTTTTTTTTTTTTAATAAAGGAAAGTAACTGAAATTAAACAGAATTTCAAGACTATCACTAATACAGATTTGATTGTTCACCAAACTATATTGGTAGTGTTGTGCAGACTGCAGAGCTTTGTAAATTGCGACCGAGTTGTGCATTTAAATGCATGATTGTTGAGTGTTTGTGCCTCTGCTTGGAACACCTGATTGTTCATTGCCACAAGTACAAGATTTACAATTCCTGGGCCCGGCGCGGTGGCGCAAGTGGTTGAAGGTCCTCGCCTTGCACGCCCGGGATCCCATATGGGCGCCGGTTCTAATCCCGGCAGCCCCGCTTCCCTTCCAGCTCCTTGCCTGTGGCCTGGGAAAGCAGTCGAGGACGGCCCAAAGCTTTGGGAACCTGCACCCGCGTGGGAGACCCGGAGGGGGCTCCTGGCTTCGGATCGGCATAGTATCGACCCGTTGCGCTCACTTGGGGAGTGAATCATCGGACGGAGGATCTTCCTCTCTGTCTCTCCTCTCTGTATATCCGCCTTTCCAATGCAAAAATAATAAAAAATACATCTTTAAAAAAAAAAAAAGATTTACAATTCCTACTGGTTGTCCAAAGGGAAGTGCTTCTGACACGGTGCTACTACCAAGCCCAGAAAAAAGTTTTTCTAGTCGTTTTTCATGGGGCTTTGGTTTCCAGGTCTGCTCTATAAGAGCACACTGGGCTATTCTTTACTTACATGCAGCATCGGGAATCTCGGGGTGAAGCTGAGACGTTGAATGTCCCCGATAAATTGGTTTTAGCCCTGTGAAAGGATAAACCAACAACTTCACAGCTGTCCTCTGAGGTAAATAGGAGGCTATTTACGTGCCAATAGATTCTTCCCATTTTGGACATATTCCCATATACTGTAACTTTTTATTTAATTTTTTTCTTTGTAATTTTAAAGCATTTAGTGTAGGATTTTGATTATTATATACTTGTGATGGGTAAATTCTTTTGTGGTTTTGCTTTTTAAAAATACATCATTTGGGCCCAGCGTGGTAGCCCAGCAGCTGAAGTCCTTGCCTTGCACATGCCAGGATTCCATATGGGCACCGGTTCTGATTCTGGCTGCCTGCTTCCCATCCAGCTCCCTGCTTGTGGCTTGGGAAAGCAGGAGAGGACGGCCCAAGGCCCTGGAACCCTACACAGGCGTGGGAGACCCGGAAGAGGCTCCGGGCTCCTGGCTTCAGGTCGGCTCAGCTCCAGCCGGCCGTTGCAGCCACTTGGGGGATGAATCAACAGACACAAGATCTTCTCTGTCTCTGTCTCTGTCTCTGTGTATCTTACTTTCAATTGAGTGACTCAGTAATTGTACATATTTTTAATTGTCAACTGTAGTCATCTCTTGAACAGAACACTAGAGTCTTCCTACCCGGCCGTGTCCCCCACCCGTGTCCGTGAACGCCCTTCTCCCCATTCCAAACGCTGCCAACCACTGTTCTACTTTCTTCTTGTCAGCCCTCACATGTGAGTGTGCACATGGGTGTTGGTTTTTTAGCAGCTGACTGACTTCACTTGCTGTTGTCGTTCAGTTCCATCCATACTGTTGCAAACCTCAGGATTTCATGCTTTTTCGTGGCTGAATAGAAAGCCCTTGTGTATTCAGAGCCCATTTTCTTTACGCATGTCCAGTGCTGGGCACTTACACCGGTTCCCTAGCTTGGCTATTGCAGTGCCGCGGTAGGTATGCAGATGTTTCTGCATCTGCCTTGCTACTCCCTGACGGTATCCCCAGCAGCGAGATTGCTCGTGGGGTGTGTGCTTCTTCTGTGTTTAGTTCTTCAAGGAGCTCCATACTGTTTTCCACCGTGGCTATGCAGTTACATTCTTTTTTATTTTAAGATTTATTTACTTTTACTGGAAAGGCAGGTTTACAAAGCAGAGAGGCTGGTCACTCTCCAGTGGCCTCGGTGAGAGGAGCCGAGCTGGTTAGGAGCCAGTACCTCCTCCAGGTTTTCCATGAGGGTGCAGGGTCCCAAGGCGTTGGACTGTCCTCCTCTGCTTTACACAAGCAGGGAGCTGGAAGGCAAGTGGAGCATCTAGGACGTGAGCCAGCACCCATGCGGGATGCCGGAGCGTGAAGTGCAAGGCTTGGTCAGGGAGCCACTGCGCTGGGCCCCTCCACTCCTTACCCCACAACACCGGGTTTATCTTCTCCACATCCCCACCAACACTTGTTACCTTTTGTCTTTTATTTTTGACTTGCTTTTTTAAACATGTAATCACTTTTTTCCACCTGAAAGGCCGATTTTATAGAGAAGGGAGGACAGAGAGGATTCTATCCACTGATTCCCTCCCCAAATGGCCATAACAACTTGAGCTGAGCTGATCGGAAACCAAGAGCTCCTTCTGTGCCTCCTGTGTGGACGCAGCCCAGGCCACTCTCGCTGGAGCGAGCTGAGAGCTCACGGTGGTTCGATTGTAAGCGCTTGGTCCAATGCCTGTCAGCAGAATGTATGCCTCTTTTGGGGACAGGTCACGTTCGACCCACCAGCCGTTCTTTAACTGGATTATTCATGGAGTCTTGCTTTCCTTTTTGCTGTTAAGGTTTACGTTCCTTATATATTCTGGATATTAAATCCTCATCTTGGGTATAGCTTACAGATATTTTCTCTCATTTGGTGGTCTCTTTCTCTAGCCTTTGGGTTGTTTTCTTTGCTACACAAAAACCTCTGCAGTTTGATACAATCTTATTTGTCAATTTTTCATTTTCTGTGAGTTGAGGGGTCTGAGCCAGAAACTTCTTGCCTACCTGCACGTCCTGAATTGTTCTTACTGCTTTCTTCTAATAGGCTTCATGTGTGAATGCTTAATTCTTTTTAATTCTTTTTGAATCCATGTTCACAGGCGGTGAGGGGTGTAGGTACATTCTTCCACATGTGGACATCCACTTTTCCCGACACAATTCATTTTAAAAACTGTCCTGTGACTGGAAATACAGCACAGCTGATTCAGCCACTGCTTGCATTCCATATCAGAGTGCTGATCTGAGTCCAAATGCTCAACTTGGCAACACAGCGCTTGAGAAAGCACTAGAAAAGTGGCTCAAGTACTTGAATCTCTGCCACCCACAAGGGAGACCAGAATGGAGCTCCTGGCACCTGGCTTTGGCCCGGCGCAGCCTTAATATCATGACCATTTGGAAACAATCTCTTTCCACAACCATTTTGTCTCCATCTCTAACACTCAAATGCTCCTTTTCTTTCTTTCCTTCTTTCTCTCTCTCTCTTTCTCTCTCTCTCTTCTCTTTTTATTTTTAGTGGAAAGGCATGCCTATAGGGAGAAGGAGAGACAGAGAAAAAGATCTTTCATCTGCTGGTTCACTCCCTAAAAGGTTGCGTTGGTCAGAGCTGAGCCAACTTGAAGCCAGGAGCTAGGAGCTTCTTCCTGGTCTCCCAAGCAGGTGCAGAGTCTCAAAGCTTTGGGTCATCCTCTGCTGCTTTCCCAGGCCATCAGAAGGATGGGAAGTAGAGCAACCAAGATACAAACTGGTGCCCATATGGAATTCCAGCCCTTTAAGGGGAAGGATTAGCCAGTTGAGCCATTGCACCCGACTCAAGAATGTACTTTTTCTAGTACATATTCTTATATCTTTGTCAAAGATCACTTAACTATAGGTGTTTAGTTTTACTTCTAGGGGACGCCTGTATTTTATGCATTGATCTAGACCAATACCATACTATTTCAGTTATTGTAGCTTTGTAGATAAAGTTAGGTAATATAATACCTACTGCTTTGCTTTTTTTTTTTTCCCCCTTGGTTTTGTTTTGGCTATTTTGAGTCTTGCAGTTCCTACAACTTTCAGTAGTATTTTTCTAGTTCTGTGAAAAATGTGCTTGGAGTTTTTAAAGATTGCATTGGACATGTAAGTGACCTTGGACATTATGCACACTTTCAGAGTAATCCTTCCAATCCGTGAGCATCAGATGTCTTCCCATGTCTGCGTGACCTCCTAAGTGTTCTTTTGTCAGTGATTTATAGTTTTCATCATAGAGATCTAAATTTATTCCCAGCTGTTTTCTTTTTTGTAGCTGTTGGAAATGAAATTGCTTTTCTAGTTTCTTTTTCAGACAACTCACTGTTGACGTGTAATAATGCTACTGATTTTTTGTATGCTGCCTTATCCTGTGACTTTGCCAAGTTTGTTTATTCCCATAACTTTTGGGGAGATTCTCTGGGGTTTCTCTGTGTAAGATCACGTCATCTGCAGCTATGGCCATTTGACGTTCTCTGCTCTGATTTTGTTTATTTCCTTCTCTTGCCTAATTGCTGTACCTAGCACTTTTGTGCCTTGTTGGTTAAAGGTGTGGAATGGGCATCCTCGTCTTGTTACAGATTTTAGAAAATCCTCACATTTCCCCCTTTCAGTGTGATGTGAGCTGTTAGCATGATGTGTGTGGCTTTAATCATGTTGCAGTATATTCCTCCTCTACCTAGTTTGGTCAGGGTTTGGTTATGGAAGAAAGTTGGACTTTATGAAATGCCTCTTCCACGTTTGTTGAGATGATCATTTGCTGTTTGTCCTTTATTCCAGAGATGTGGTATAGCACATTAATTGATTTCACTGTGTTGAACAATCTTTGCATTCCTAGTGTGAAGCCCACATGTTGTGTGTGCGTGTGTGTGTTTAATCAAAGATTTACTTATTTTTATTGGAAAGACAGATTTACAGAGAGAAGAAGAGACAGAGAGAAAGGTCTTCAGTCCGCTGGTGCACTCCCAAGTGGCTGCAGTGGCCAGAGCTGAGCCAGTCTGAAGCCAGGAGCCAGGAGCTTCTTCCTGGTTTCCCACGCAGGTGCAGGATCTCAAGGCCTTGTGCTGTCCTCTCCTGCTTTCCCAGGTCACAAGCAGGAAGCTGGATGGGAAGTGGAGCAGCCGGGACACAAACTGGCACCCATATGGAATCCCAGTGGTTGCAAGGCAAGGAGTTGACCACTGAGCCATCACACCACGCCTGGGACCCACTTGTCCTAGTTGAGTGATCTTTGTAAAAATGCTATTGGGTTTGATTTGCTAATATTTTGTTGAGGAGTTTTGCATCTCTATTCATCAGAGACGTTGACCTGTAGCTTTGTTTTGTTTTGTTTTGTTTTTGTTTCCTTGTCAGGTCTTGATAATCTGCCATCATAAAATGAATTTGGAAGAATTCCTTGCTTTTGTATTTTTAAAAAATAAGAATTAGTGTTAATTCGTTAAACATTTGGAAGAAGCAGCAGTGAAGCCACGTGGTCCTGGGTTTGGATGACTAGCCTGTGCTTACTGCTCCTTGCTGTTCCTGCGTTTCGTTCCCTCAGGCTTCCATCAATAGCCTCGGGTGTTAAAAACTGCTGCCTTTCCCGCTGGTCCTTCTCAGCATCTTGTGCTCCTGAGCTGTCAGCCAGCGTAGCTCCAGATTCCTCTCTGATTCTGTGGCTTTGAGTCCTCTCTGTTTCTCTTTGGTTAGTATCCTCAAGGGTTGATTAAATTTTGTCTGTGTTTTCAAGGAAACCACTCTTAATTTAGAGCATTGATTGTTTAGAAACAGGTTGGTTCACTTTGAGGCACAACTTTCCTTGTTGTGGCTTCTGACTTCCGTTTGTATTGGACTACGCTCAGCAAGGATGATCCGTATGCTTTCGGTGGAGAATTAGTTGAGACCTATCACCGGATGGATCATGGAGAAGGCTTACCACAATGTGGACTTCTCAGCATGCGTGCTTTGCAGCCGTCTGCTGAAAGGGTCTGTAGATAGTCGTGAAGGCTGGTAGATCCAGGGTAGAATTAAACTCCTCTGTTTACGTGTTTTCTGTCTAGATGAGCCATCTGTTTCTGAAAGTGGAGTGTTATCATATGGCGTTAGAATGCATCTCTCCCCATAGGTCTAGGGATATTTGCTTCGTACACTGGGATATACACCTGTCTGTGTTATTTCCTCTTTCTGGGTTGAGCTCTTTGGTATTACACAGAACCCGGGGATGGAGGACGGTTCTTTGACGATGTTGAGCCAGCCATCTTCTGCTAGTTTTCCCAAGGTACGAGCAGGGAGCTGGATCAGAAGTAGAGCAGCTGGGCTACAAACCAGTCCCCATCACAGGCAGCAGCTTCACCCGCTACACCGTGACACCAGCTGCCTGTTTTATTTTTTAAATAATACATGTTCACTGGAAGCAAACCAACCAATGCCAAAGGGGGTGCAGTAAAAGAAATGGGCCAGCCTGATTCCTGTGCAGAGACAGGCCCTGTTTCAGTTCCCCACAGAGCCTTCTAGAAGCTTGCAGTGCAGACGCATTCAGCCCTTTTTTAGTGCTCAGCTCCCCACGGGTTAGCATGCCAGTCTCCTCTTAGGGCACCCCTCGGTTGTCCCCTGGCTTCCTAGTCTGCCCAGACTCAGCGAAGTTTCCCATGATGGTCACTTCTGAGCAGTAGCTCATTTGCTTCCTGTTCTTCTCTTCATTAAACTCATTCTTGGCACAGTGTTAGTGCTTTTTCTTTTTACAAATATATCTGTAAGGAGGGGGAGTGTGCAGAGCCCCCGCCTGCTGTCTGACTCCCTACATGCAGATGGAAGCCAACAGCCGGACACTTCATCCGGGCCTCCCACATGTGTGCGGGGGACCCAGGGACCTCAGCCCTCACCTGCTGCCTCCCAGCGTGAGCATTAGGTGGGAGCAGGACCGGAAGCAGAGTGGGGACTCGGCCCAGGCTCCTGAGGTGGGGTACAGGGTACACACAGAGTCTCCTCATGCACACAGAATTGTAAACGATGCTATTTATTTGTTCGTTGGACATGTTGTTGTAAGTACTGCTAAGGCGTCGGTGTTTATGTTGACTTTTTCCATCTCGTGCCCTGTGCTGCCCTGATTAATCATATCAAGCCTTATTCCACAGGTGAGAGTAGGGTAGGGGAAGGTGGGTGTGGCTCATTAGTGAGGTTACTAGGGGAAATGAGGTAATGGATATATGGGAACTCAGTGGAAGACTACCTCACACTTAAAAAAAAAGAATCTCTCTTTTTTAAAGATTTTTTTGTTTGACAGGCAGATTTAGAGAGAGAAGGAGAAACAGAAAGATCTTCCATCCACCGGTTCACTCCCCAAATAGCTGCAATGGCTGAAGCTGAGCCAATCCGAAACCAGGAGCTTCTTCCAGGTCTCCCACGTGCTTGCAGGTCCCACGGCTTTGAGCCGTCCTCTACTGCTTTCCCGGGCCACAGGCAGGGAGCTGGATGGCAAGTGGAATAGCTGGGACACGAACTGGCACCCCAATGGTTTCCCAGCACTCGGAGGTGGAGGATTAACCAGCTGAGCTATCGTGCCTAGCCCAATTGTCCTCATTTTCCTCATTCTGTACTCTTGACTTATTTCAATAGTAATTAGCATTTAATCAATCATTGCATCTGCTCTGTGCAAAACCTGCCCATCTCCAACCCTGCGATTAAATTTAAAAAGAAAAGAAAGCGGCCAAAGTTAGCAAAGCTGCATTTTGCATTGTTGGAATGAAGTTGGATTTAAACATTCATGGCTGAAAAATGCCATTTTGAATTCTCTGCTTCATTTTCTGCAATGGAAAGCTATGAAAATAGGGTATCAAGGAAATTATTTCAGCCCATAAGAATGAAAAATGTTCTTACTCATTTTTAAATTCATTTTTTGAAATAAATACTTTCCTTTGAGCTTGCATGTGGTATTCCAGCTGTTAGTGCATATTCGTCATTATTGTACAATAAAGTACATGGGAAATGTCTTTGAGGTCAAATAGGTATTTTGGCATTTTTTTCTCATGTGAGAAAAATTTGCCCACCAAAAGTTTAAACTAAGAAAGCTAGCTATCATTTTGTTTTTTAACTTTTGAGGTTTAGAATAGAAAACAGACCAAAGTTGTAACTTATTTCAAACACATCCATGAAGAGGTAGGCCAACTTAGTATTTGACAATGCAAATTTCAAAATATTTTGAAACATTTAAGTAGATTCTATGGTTATATTTTATGCCTTAGATAGATAGCTTTTGGATGTATTTTTAAATTTTTTATTTTATTTGGATATGTTTAAGTTATTTCCAAAAATGTTATTTTTTGTATGAATAATTCAATACCGTGACTTGTGCTTTTCCCAACAAGATTCGTTTTTTTTTTTTATGTCTGATTCTGGGAGAAGAAGGAATTTGTTTAATTAAAATTGTGAAGGGATCCAAAGAATAAAGATTTTTAGTTGTGCCCCTGAAATTGCACTGTGGAGAAAATTGCATTTCAGGATTCCATAGATGAGCCAGCAGGGGTCACTGTAGCCCTGTGGAACGAAACCAAACGCCGCTTGGGGTGATGAGCTGGTTATACCAGAATTGACAGCTGTCCTCATTTCTAGAAATTTAGCCACCTCATGTTGCCACCCTTGACTGTCACCTGAGCCCACATAGTCAGAGCTTGTCTGGGTAGGGCCTTGGGCACTGAGGGACTCAGCTACTGTATCCGGAGCTAGGATTTGACACATGCATCCACCCATAAGCACACACACACACGTCGTTGACTGAGTGTTAAAGACCTTTCCAGTCATCAGACTTAGCATCTATTGTTTTAATATTTAATTTGTTAACCTAAAATAGTTTCAAAGGAATTTTCAGCATAAATGGGATTTGGTTATTAAAACTACTTCTGCCTTTGTGCTACTGTAGTCTGTATTACATAATATTCCTTTTCCTGTGCACACCAACGAAATATTCTACAGGAAAAGGCTGCCTTGCGTGGCTCGTTCCTACAGGTGATAGCAAGAGGAACTTTTAAGGACTAAACAACGAAGTGCCGGTTAGTCCGTAAGACTGTAAGAATGTCTTTACCACATATTCAGAGCAAGTGTGTCCATCTCCAGCCAGCCTTTTCCGGTAGCCCGGTGACTTTCAGATTAGTTGTAAAGGACAGTATAAAGTGTTGTGAATGGAGCACGCGGTTGGGTGCCGAGGACCACCCTGTGGAGCTGTGTGATTGTTGAAGGAAAATGAGGTACGTCTGAGACGCCTCCACAGCTCCCTGGGTTCCAACCCATCATCCTCCTTGGCAGGTGCGTGTAGTTAGCCAGCTGCATCCTGGGAAGAGATCCCAGTTCCGGATGACCTGTGAAGGGGTGAAGTGCACTTTTGTGATGGAGGGCTGCTGGAAGTACCTGCTCAGAGCACTGAGTACTGAGCTGCTATTGTTAAACACCCTCACTTTTTTTTTTTTTTTTAAGATTTGTTTGTTTTTATTGGAAAAGCAGACTGGAGAGAAGACAGAGAGCTTCCATGGACTGATTCACTCTCTAAAGGGCCACAATGGCCACAGCTGAACCGGGCCAAGACCAGGAGCCAAGAGCCCCTTCCGGGTCTCCCGTGCAGGTTCGGGGTCCCAAGGCTTTGGGTCATCCTTCGCCACTTGCCAAGGCCACAGGCAGAGAGCTGAAAGGGACACAAAGCGACCCACGTACGGAACGCCAGTGCTCGTAGGCGAGGATTACCCCATTTGCTGGGTGGAACCTGTGCTGGGATATGGTAGCTGAACCCTTAGATCTCATCCCGTTTTCTGACTGTTCCTTGAGGATCAAAATGGAGTTCGTTCTGTGTTTTCTCTGATGAACCCTCAGTCAGACGGACCAGAAGGACAAGATTATGTGAGTGAATGTTTAAAAAACTTCGATGGTTTAAGTCTTCTCCATATTTTCTTTAAAGCTGGCCTCATATTAATTCAATGAATTCCCTCGTTTGATCCATTATTTTGCTCAGAAATGCTGCCTGTGGAGTAAGCAATTACATTTCAGTTGTTTTTAGTGATTCCTACTGATTTTTGTTCTGTATTTAAATGCCTTCTTTTCCATGAACGTCACTCAAGTTCCTGTTTCTTCAATATTTTTCTGTAACATTTTTTTCTTATTAGAAATGTATCAGACTATTTATAAAGCATTCACGTTTTGTCAACCCTGTTGAAAATAGATACAGTTTCGTGTTCGTTTGCAATCCCGCCAGTTCTGAATGAGGGGAGTTGAGGTCTGTATGGAATTTTTGACATTTTCATCTTGAAAGATAGACCCAATGGAGTGACAAATTCTTTTTCACTAGCTCTTTTTAAATTCTACGCTGCCAAGGGTTTGTCCGCATGAGTCACTGTAGGCAGGCAGGATGAGCCGGGGGAGGGGATGCTTTGGCTCTCACTTGCTAAGATCTATCCGAGATATGTAAACAAGGAGAAAAAATGTTAGCCATCTGTGTTATCTGCTAAACCCCTGGCATGTCCTAAGACTTGATAAGAATTCCTAGAACATCTAGAAGGTCACAAAGTGCCGTTATTTTCTTCATGAAGAGCCGTGTATTTCCAAGGCAAAGGATGTGAGAGATGATGTTGACTGCAGAGCAGCACGTTAACACCTGAATGCCCACGGTTGGATTTCAGGCGGACACCCCACGCTGTGCGTGTGCACACCGTCCCCAGGGAGGCGTCCGAGCACGCAGCATTGCAGCGTGCTGTAGGGGACTAGCTGTCTCTTGCACCTGGCTCTGCCTTCTGGCTGTTCCGGAAGTCAGTTATCCCTCTGGAGTGTTTGTTCTGGTGACTCGGTGTCCATGAAGTGTGATGCCCTCAGAATGCTGCGTGCGGTCCGTCAGCTAGAGTCCCTTTGTCACTGGGAGACGGAAGGAACTCGGCACCGGGGTGCTGACCACTAGTTTGTAAGTTTAAGTTGCAGGACACGTTTTTTTAAAGATAAAAAGAATCATAAAATCTCAGTGTTTTCCAGAGACAAAAACACTTTGACTATTTTAGTTTTCTGGAATAAGATTATGTTGAAATATGATTTGTCAATAATTCTTTTTCGGAAAGTTCAGGAAATAGCCCAGAATATGACTCAGATTTTTTTTCAGTAAACTTTTATTTTTTTTTCTTAAATGCTCAAATAATACAGGACTTTTAATACATAGTAATAGAAATATTTAAAGGCAAAAATTAATTTCTTAAATATACACTTGTGGATTATTATACTTTCTTCTAAATATATGGGAGCTAAATGCCTGGAATCTATAATTTTTCTCCTCCTCCATAATTTTTTAAAGATTTATTTATTTTTTATTGCAAAGTCAGATATACAGAGAGGAAGAGAGACAGAGAGAAAGATCTTCTGTCCAATGATTCACTCCCCAAGTGGCTGCAATAGCCGGAGCTGAGCTGATCTGAAACCAGGACCCAGGAGCTTCTTTCTGAGTCTCCTGTGTGGGTGCAGGGCCCCAAGGCTTTGGGCCGACCTTGACTGCTTTTCCAGGCCACAGGCAGGGAGCTGGATGGGAAGTGGAGCTGCCGGGATTAGAACCGGCACCCATATGGGATCCCAGTGCATTCAAGGTGAGGACTTTAGCCAGTAGGCCAGTAGGCCACCAGGCCATGCCAGGCCTTCCAATCTACAACATTTTTTATTTTTCAATGTCTGTTTATTTATTTATTTGAAAGGCAGAATGACAGCAAGAAAATTTCCATGCACTGACTCAGGTCCAAGCCGGGAGCCAGCAGCTCGCTCCTGCTCTCCCTGGAGGGTGCTAGGGGCCTAAGTATGCCCGCTGCTGCCCGAGCACATTAGCAGGGAACAGGATCAAAAGCCAAGCAGCTGGGACCAGAACCAGCGCTCCAGTGTAGGAAGCCAGTGTCACAAAGTGTCTTCACCCACTGTGCCACAGCACGGGTCCCTGTGCCTAGGCGCTCCTAAATGGATCCAGGCTTGGCAGTTAACTATTTGTTTATACTCAGAGTTTTAAGTGAGTTACACCAAACCCAAAACTGGAAATCCATCAAAGTGTTTTATCATCTAAATTAGGTTTAAAGCTATTTTCATTTTTCTTTTATTAAAGTTCTTTTACTTATTTGTTTAGTTTTGAAAGGCAGAGAGAACTGCTTCTTGGACTTTTGGCTCAGATCAAGTGCAGAGAAAAAAAGATATTCTCCAGGTGCTCGGTCTCTCCTCGCACACCCGGCGCAGCGAGGTGGCCCAGCTCGGTGTGGGTCCCCATGTGGGTGCCAAGGACCCGAGCACTGGGCTTACCTCCCAAGGAAACGTGCAGGCAGGCGGCTGGACCCAGCAGTGACTGGGACTTGAACTCTGGCACTCGTAAGCCTTTGCCTACCTGCTACCTCAGCGCCTGGCCCCGGCTGTTTTTATTTTCAATGTCTTGATGCACAGTCATGTTCTGCTCCATCTGATTTCGCTTCTGCCTTGTTCTTGGTTATGCAGATTTGATAAAGATGACAGTTGCTTAACTTGAATGGTGATGAAGCTTGGTTAGTAAAGGCCTGTGTTACCCTCACCTGTGGCCAGCACCTGTCTATCCGGGGACAATGCCTGGGTTGCGGCGGAATTGGCTGTGCAGGGAGGTCTTAGGAGAGCGTGGAGCTCAGGTCTGCAGGGCAGTGTTCACGCGTGGGCCCAGCCCTCCACTGGGGATTCTGTCTCTTTCACCGACTGAAGACCCGCAGGACCCTGTCTTTCTTTTCCTGTTTGTTTTTAAGCTGCGTGTGACCTTTGGAAAACTGCTTTCCAAAGCTGGCATTTGGGTCCAGTAAGGCAACTGAAATATGTCAGAAAACCACATCTTAAAATGTTCAGTTGAAGGCATTTGCAATCACTGCTTTTTAAAGATTTATTTTTATTATTTTTTATTGGAAAGGCGGATATACAGAGAGGAGAGACAGAGAGGAAGATCTTCCATCCAATGATTCACTCCCCAAGTGAGTGCAACGGCCGATGCTATGCCGGTCCGAAGCCAGGAGCTTCCTCCGGGTCTCCCACGCGGGTGCAGGGTCCCAAAGCTTTGGGCCGTCCTCGACTGGTTTCCCGGGCCACAGGCAGGGAGCTGAAAGGGAAGCAGGGCTGCCGGGATAGAACCGGCGCCCATATGGGATCCCAGGCGTGCAAAGCAAGGACCTTAACCACTGCGCCACTGTGCCCAGGCCAATCACTGCTTTTTAAATAAGGAATGCAGCGAGTGAAATCATGACAAAGGGTCCAATTTTGTTGTTAAGTATCTTATAATTCTACTTTGCTAAGAGGCAAGAGAAATGCTCAAACACAATTCAGTGTAACACTTCAGAATAAGCTTAGATGGTCACCAGTAGCAGCTATAGATTTGAATTAGCTATATTAGGAAAGCTACGTAAGAAATTAAAATTAATTGATGTCATTTTTACAGAACCCATTGTATGTAGGTTCTTAAGTAGAATTATGCTAAGTGATTGTAAAAAATCACTCATAACTGATCAGGAGATTTCTTAAATTAATGACAATAAGTATAGACACTCCACATGCATACATAAATAACTAGTCATCGTAGTGTTTGAAACCCCTGTCACTGTCAGAGGTGTTTTCTTGTCATTGCTTTGCTAGACAATTTCTTTTTTTAAGAAAAAAGCTATTTGCAAAGCAAAGTGACAAAGAGAGAAGAGGAGCGAGAGGAGAGGCCTGGTCTCCCGTTGCTGGCAGGGTCTTTCCTTCTTGAGCCATCCTCAGCTGCCACCTGCTCACGTTGGTGGAAGGCTTCATGGGAAACAGAGAAGCTGGGGCTCAACCCAGGCGCTCAGATACACGGCACGTGTGGCCCAGCCAGCTGCTCAGCTTGCTGAGCCACAACACCCACGCCTGCTCATCAGCCCGCGAGGTACAATCAGGTGAACGTGACTCGGGAGTCACAATTTTAAGACAGAAAATTTAAGATTTGTTTATTTTTTATTACAAAGTTAGATATACAGAGAGGAGGAGAGACAGACAGCAAGATCTTCTGTCCGATGATTTACTCCCCGAGTGGCCGCCACGGCCGGTGCTGTGCCAATCCAGAGCCAGGAGCCAAGAACTTGCTCTAGGTCTCCCACACGGGTGCAGGGTCCCAAAGCATTGGGCTGTCCTCGACTGCTTTCCCAGGCCACAAGCAGGGAGCTGGATGGGAAGTGGAGCTGCCAGGATTAGAACCGGCACCCATATAGATCCCGGGCGCATTCAAGGCAAGGACTTTAGCCACTAGGCCATGCTGCTGGGCCCTAATTCACAAAATTAAGACAGGGAGGGGTCAGAATGTGGCAGATGTATGTCCCCGTGAGCACAAATACGACATAGATGAACACGCCAGCTCTAGCGTGGAAGGCGAATCTGGGTGATTGTTCTTATTTGAGGAGTGATGCCAGACAGCTGATGGCCCAAAGTGGCTCTTCAACTTGAGTTGGGTATTAGTGTCAGTGCACGTTGGCGGAGTGCTGCAGGGAGGCGTGGGAATGCAGCAGTGAGAGACAGGCCCGGGGCCGCCGGGAACGTCGAGGCTGTCCGGTTTGGCTGTGTGCCCCCGACCTACGCAAGGTCATTAGGGAGTTTCCCTGTAAGTTTCTGTCCTGCCTGCGGGCTGGGTGCAGTGTTCTCCATCTACAGGTCCTTAGACCGGCCTGTGTTTCTGTGTGGGGTTCCTTGTTGAGGAAGCAGCCACGAACAGGTGTGCCGGCCCGAGTCGGGCATGCACCTGCTGAGCCGGATGCCCTCCTGCTTGTGTGGCAGCAAGGCCTCCAGAGCCTCGGAATGTCATTGGGATGAACCCTGGGAACCAAACAAGCCCTTGGTTGGATCCCAGAGCCCCTCAAATAATGCCAGCCCCCCCCTTTTTTTAAATTTATTTTGATTAGAAAGGCAGATATACAGCGAGAAGGAGAGACAGAGAAAGATCTTCCATGCACTGTTTCACTCCCCAAGCAGCCACAGCGGCCAGAGCTGAGCCGATCCAAGGCCAGGAGCCAGGAGCTTCTTCTAGGTCCCCCACACATTTGCCCTCCCATGCCACAAGCAGGGAGCTGGATGGAAAGTGCCGCAACCAGGATACAAACCAGTGCCCACATGGGATCTCTGCGCATGCTAGGTGAGGACTTTAGCCACTAGGCTACCACGCCAGGCCCAAATAATGCCAGTTTTAACAAGAAAACCTGATTTGTCTCAAAGTACTTACCCAGGCCCTTTGCTGTTCTACACACAGTTGATAAAAGCAAAGGGAGTGTCAGAGGATCCTGTGTGGCCAGAGCCCTTGTGACAAGGTCTGTTTTGGAGGAGCTAGAGGGATGTTAGGGGTCTGGCCACATTCCTGAAGTTTGGGGATGACAGGAGGTGGTGGTCAGGGTGCAAGGTCAAGGCTGATATCAAGCAAACAGGTTGAAAGGATGCTGTGTGGTGGGGTGTGTACGAGTGGGCGTGAGCTCCCAGGCGGAGGGACAGCACCAGCCCGGCCAGCTTCCTCCCAGTTGGCGGTCCAGGTGAATGCAGACAGCTGCTTGCAGATCCATGTGTTAAAGTTCAGGGCAGTGGATGCGTGAAGAAGGGCCTCGGGCTGCTCTCTCGGTCCTTTGCTTGTGGCACAGGCAGGACGGACCAGGCGTTTGAGGAAAGCAGATGTGTCTGAACCAGCAGCGAGCAGCAGCAGCGCTGATCCCTCTGGCCACTGAAATCCGACAGGAAACGCCTAACGGATGAGGGAGTGAGCACTGCAGGCAGAGGTGGATTTAGGTCCCGGTGCAACTGACGTGCTGAAAAATAGCGCGAGGTGGGACGTTCTGTTTCTTGGCGTGGAGGAGTGAATGAGCCTTGTAGCTGTGCCCGCCGTGTAACCTGCAAATGCCTTTTTATCTGTAAGTGCAGCCAGGACTCCCCATGGGACTGCACGGGTCTCTGATTGTCAGGGCAGCAGTGTCCTGTGGGCCGTGTCTCTGCTGCTGACAGAGCGTTCCTGTTGTTCTCAACACCAGATGGCGCGGCGATTGTACTGAGTGATCTTGTTCATGGGAAAGCAATTTGAAGTTCTTCCAGCGCAATTAGGAACTTTATTTTTGTAGTGGAATGACAACAGGAGCACATTTTATACTTGAAACAAGTGCGAACATTGCTTCCTATGAAACAGGCGCTGTGAGGTCACGGGGAAAGCACGGGCCTTCAAAGCCATTTGGTTCCAATGCGACGTCTGCCCTGGGAGGCCTGAGGCTTGGGGAAGGCAGCGGGCGCCCGGCTTTGCGCGCTGGGCGCTGGGGCCTGCGAGAGCTGGGACACCTGCTGGGTGCCGGGCTGTCCTCATTTGATGTGGATGTTGCTTCGGCAGGATCATGTATCCTGACAAATTAATAATCTCCTTAAGTACATTTTAAAGGTTTCTTTGAAAAGCAGAGAGAACAGAGATGAAACGAAAGGAATGGAGTTCTCTGCCCACTGGATCATTCCCTTAAAGGCACTCAATGGCCTTTAGACATAGACCAGGTGGAAGTACCTGCCACCGTGAGCAGGAAGCTGGAATAGCCTGGGCACCCTGATATGGGATGTGGGCATGCCCAAGTAGCAGCTCTCTCCCTCTCTCTTTTTAAATTCTTTTTATTTTAATTTTATTTGTAAGGCAGAGAGGTAAATGGAAAGAGCTCCACTTGCTGCTTTACTCCCTGCAGCAGTTGGGCCAGGCAGGAGCCCCCCACGTGGGAGGCAGCACCCCGACACCCGGCCCGTCGCCTGCTGCTCCATTCACAGCAGTGCTGGATTGCAAGTTTGAACCAGCAATGTAATCCTGCTGCTTTCTTGCTTTTTTTCCCTTAAGATTTATTTTTTTATCTTTGTTAGAAAGTTAGATATTCAGAGAGGAGGACAGACAGAGAGGAAGCTCTTCTGTCTGTTGATTCACTCCCCAATGGAAGGAGCTGCGCCGATCCAAAGCCAGGATCCTGGAGCCTCTTCCAGGTCTCCCACGTGAATGCAGGGTTCCAGGTTCTCTTCTTTCCCAAGCCACAAACTGGGAGATGGATGGGAAGTGGGGCCACCGGGATTAGAACCGGTGCCTATATGGGATCCCCAGCACGTGCAAGGCAAGGACTTTAGCCACTAGGCTACCACTCCGGGCCCAACCCTGCTGTTTCTTAACCGTCATACCAGATGCACTCCCCTAAATTAGGATCTTCGAAGCCAGCCTTCTCTTTCTCCCCAGGCCGTGGCTCACCGCGTGTGCCTGGGGTAACCCATGGCTCTCGCCGGGCTACAAGGGGGTGCTGATTGGAGGAATCCCCAGGGAGGAGCATGGAATATCCAGGATAGATTCGTGGACAATAAGCATATTGTTCATTCAGCGTTATCTGCTGAAAAGCTTGGTTTTTATTCCAATAGATGAGCCGCTGCCATCCACATGAAGTTCCAGGCTCCAGGTTTTAACCCAGAGCAGCTGTTGTAGTCATCTGGGGTGTGAGCCAGAAAATGGAAGCTCTCCCCAACCCCCATAATTCTGTCTTTCAAATTAGCAAATAAGTGAACCTTTAGGACCGAAGCACAGACATATTGTCGCCTGTGCTGGTGGCAGGGACACCGGTGGACAGCACCAGGGAGAGTAATGAGTAAGCCAGAACAAAGGGCAGGTGACACTGCGGGGCCGGCAGAGCACAACAGAGAGATGCCACCTATGGGACGCCCTGCCCAGCCATGCCACCACACCCTTGAGCAAGAGGGAGGGTCGTGTGAGATCTGCCCGGACGAGTAAAGGCTGGACGCTGAGAGGGGAGGAGTGAGTGGGACACAGGTCTTCTTACGTTGTTATTCTTCTGTGGTTGCCATTGTGGGTAGCATGGCCCAGCCTCAAGATTCCTGTTACCACATCTGCTTTCCAGACAATAGGGTGCCAGCCCCCCATGCTTCTAGTCTGGAGCAGGCAGTAATGCATCATTTTAAATCAAATGGCTTTCTAATAAGCATGAGGAAGTAACATTTTTGTTTAATATTTATTTATTTTTGCTTGAAAGAATGAATGACCAAGAGAAGGAGAGATCTTCCATTCCACTGGTTCCCTCCCAAATGGCCACAGCGGCCTAGAGCTGAGCCAATCCAAAGCTAGGAGCCAGGAGCTTCTTCTGGGTCTCACATGGATTCAGGGGCTCAGCAACTTGAGCTGTATTCTGCTGCTTTGCCAAGCCATAAGAAAGGTGCCAAATCAGAAGTGAAGCAGAGGGGACACCAACTGGTGCCCACAGGGAGTGCAGGTGCTGCAGGTGCAGGTGCAGGCCTGCTTCCTGCCTGTGGAAAGTACCATTCTTATATCAGATGGCACATCTAGGCGTTCAGAAGTAGATTGGATAGAATGAGAAAAGTACAGAATGACTGGGAAGCAAATCCCAGCCCTGGCATGGCCTGAGATCGTTGTCACACCCACATCTGCTTGTCATAGCCGAGCCTGCACTAATGGCTGACACAGACGTGAGGAAAAAGGAGAGCTTCCCCAGAGGCAGTGCTCGCGTGGGCCCTGTAAATGCCTCGGCAACGGCACCAGCTATGGTGAGACCCACTCGACACACCCAGAAGCCCACCCAGGTTCTGAAAGCAGCCGCCCTAACCCATGCTGTGTATAGCCAGATTACAGGCCCAGAACATTTGTGACAGCAGAGAGCAAGAATTTCGCTCCTGTGCCAACCCAATAGTCCTGGAATATTCTGAATCGTAAGAACTTGGTGAAAGACCATTGGTTGGCAAAGAAGTCTTGTAGCAAATGAGAGGCCTGGTTCTACTCATGACGTACCAGGCCACATGAAACTGGTGTGGATGGTGTTGGATGCCAGCCTCGGTGGCAGTGAGAGTGACCATGATGGGACTTTTTAACTGTTTGGCTTCACACCCAAGCCGTGTTGCCCTCTGAGAGCCCTAAACATCTCAGCCGCAACTGTCCCAAAGACCTGCCGCTGTCTCCCCACTCGGTGCTCCCCACTGCCGTCACCAGGTGGCCACCTTTTCTTCCCACGAGGTGAATACGCTCCATGTTCCCTGTTGGTTAACTTTCACGTCTCCTGCTTGTAGTAGTAGACTTTTGCATACGCATGTCTGTTTATCTGCCCCGTCCTTCTGGGCTGTCCTCCAAAACACTGATTGGGTACTTGTGCAAGACAGTACCCTGGTTTTATAGTTGACAAGAAAGGTTTCTGTTTTTTAATATTTTTCTTTCTTTTTTTATGATACCATTCCATTGGCACAGGGATCTCCCTTCCTCCCCACTGCCCCCTGCCACCAGATGCGGTTGAGCAGCTGGGCACTGTGCTGGGACCCTGGTCCAGGCTAAGTGATAAGTGCTCCGCTAGCAGGTGGCAGGAGAGCTCACGACGCCACAGGTACACTGTGGGTTCACGCAACTCTGGGGGCTCCCCACAACCCCCGAGAAGTTACACCCAGAAGGTCAGTCTCGAGGTGTCTGTAGATGACAGGGGGCTGTGATGCCGCAGGCAGGTGGCTGCCAGGGGCAGGCTGGCAGGTAGGCAGGACACAGACAAAACGAGCCCAGGTGGAAGGAGGGATGTTTCTAAGGCTGTGAGCCACATTTACCAGGAACAAGAGGAATCGCAGAACTCTGAGAAAGGCATTTATCTAAATATAATGTTGAAGGGCTTTACTTTTGGGGCGGGGGAGGGTGAATTATCCATGAGCCTGACACAGGCAAGCCACCTACTGAAGGGCCTCAGTTAAGCTTTTTCCAAAAAAAAAAAAAAAAAGAAAATCAAACGTGTTCAAGACATACGGCTTATTAATCCTAGACACGAGAGATTTGTAAAAGGCACAAAACACGATGACGCTTCATGGAACTGGATCCCAGAAAATCTTGGCCCTTCTCCTAGAAATCTCGAAATAAAATGTTGGTTTTTTTTTTTTGGAACATTAATTGGAAAACAGCTTGCTATCACCAAACTGTGAGTCTGTGGTGGAAAGTCCAAGCTGCTGACAGATGCACCTGCAGATCGCAGTCGTCTCAGCCAGCTGCCACAGCACTGATTCCTGTAGCTTTTTTTGCAATAGAAATCTACATAGCTGTTCAACTGACAGCGTTCCTCGTGAGGCTGTCCGTGGAAACGTCAGACTTTCTGGCGAAAACACACCTTGACTGGAGTTAGGCCGTTTAGATCACTTCCCTCACTCATCTAAGGATGATTTAGATTAAAAGTACAGCTCAGGCTTTGTCCTCTCCTTTAACTAACTCTGTGACCTTGAGCGTGTGTCTGTCCATGCTGAGAATGTTAGACCCGCGTTTCCAGTTTGTGCCTCTGAGATTCATACAGTGCAGATAGAATCAGTGTAAGGGGAGCTTTAAAAAATCTGTACAAAAATGAGATTAAAATGTGAGTTTAATTTGATGCAAAAAAATTCTGAAATCCCTATAGTTTTTTTTTTATGCTAAGTGTTTTCCACAAGCTGTTTTCGAAGCGCCCGCATTCATTGTTGGAGTATATTTAGGGATACTCCTAGAGTATCCACATTAATTGGGTAGGTGAGGAATCTGCTAAGACATGCGGGCCGAGTCCACTTCACTCTGATGCATTCATCCCAAGTGCTTCCAAGTAGCAGTTGAACAGGTTGTTGGGCAATAGACAGACGCCCATCAGACTCTAACCGTGCCCACAGGAAAGTGTCATCTGTGTGGAGTGGTGCTGGAAATGGGAGCACCAAGGGACCCCATTCCACCACTGCTAGTTGGGGGGCTGGAGACCCATGTTTTTCATGCAGACCTGCTTACACCCGCTTTCCACACCTCACCTGATAAATACCTCTTTAAAACAGAAGTGTCCTATTTTTTATCATTCAATTTCAATCAGGAACTGTCACAGGAAGTGACAATTTCTTGGTCATTAAAAACATATTCTTGCTAAGTGCTGCTAAAGGAGTCTTTGCCCTGTTGTGCAGATAAAATTGGGTCTCAGGTTGTGCATTTTATATCATGCAAATAGTAAATACGACAGGAAATTCTCTAAGTCCTAAACCTAGGCAGCATTTCTTAAATCACTAACAATACGGAAGAAGCTTTCTCTGAGCCATGAAGGAGAAGACGCTGCAAATAAAGAAGTGTGCAGAAAACCGCAGAGGCAGGGTCAGGGGTTCTGGCTCTCCCTGAGGAGGGCTCTCCCCGAGGTGGGCTTCCATCCTGGCGGTGCCCCTTCCTTGGACCGGGCTTCTGCTCTCTTGAATTTCTCTCTGATGGGAATTCTTAGCGAAGGCAGAGGGTAGCATGAGCATGCAGCTGCTAGCAGGACTGAATGTGCATGTGTGCAGGTGAAATCGCAGAAGCAAACCATGACAGGTGGCTCACGTGAGGTCTGAGATGAGGCTTGTGCAGTCAAGTCTGCTTGTTTGCTTTCAGCAAAAAGCCAGAGCTGGGAGGTGGTAGTGGACCCCAGGGCGCTGTGTGAATAAGGCAAAGCGAAGCTCAGGGGGCCCGTGGCTTGTGTGGGAGATCCTGCTTGTCCTCAGACTTGCTCTGCCCCAACAGGTGACTTCCCTGGAATGCAGCAGGCCCTCCAGCCTGGGTTCCTCCTGGGAGCAGCCCTGGGCATGGTGGCAAGGGGAGAGGCTGGTGCATGGGCGGGAGCAGGTGGAGGCACTGGTTTTCCGGCACAGATCCGGAGAGCTTCCTAAAACCTGTCGCGGTTCCCAGCCTGGTGCTGAAAAGAATTCATTAGATTTGTCGCCATTAGGAAAGGTGCCCCTGCTCCAGCAGAGCTGAGACAGGCTCCCTGAGCACAACCCCTGCCAGAATGATAATCGCAGTCTGCAATACAGGCTCCTCCGTGGCGAATGAGAACCACACGGCACCGTCCAGCAGGGTTTCAGCAAGGGGCCTGGGTGACTCACTCAAGTTTGCAGTGCCAAAAGAATGGAGTTGTGGGCATGAAAGAGCTGAGCTGGGCTGCCAGCTCACACTGCCCAGCCCAAGGACAGTGGAGGCCGGGAGAGACACCCCTACCTTCCCATTGTCTGGAAGCTGGGGAGCAGGGGTCAGGAGCCAAGGCCTAGGTCAGAAGGAAGAACAGCCCAATGGGTAGGGAAAGAAAAGGAGACTGAGGGCTGGTGGACAAGGGGATCTTCACCCGTCACCATGTCACCACGGCCAGCTGTCACATACCCTCTGGGACAGCTCAGGGGTCCAAGAGGACCCTGCTGCATGTCGGGGAAGCCGCGGACCTTAGGCTCTGGGACTCGGGTTCTGTGTGGTTGCGGTCACCACGTGCCAGCTGAGCGTGGCTGGTATGTGAACACCTCCTGGAAGGCCAGGCCGTCCTCAGCAGGCTCCGTTACTTCCCCGCTCGTTTAGGAATCTCTCCAGAAACTCCCTATGCAAAATCATTGCCTCTCCTCCCTCTTCCTCTCATCCTTTCTCACTATTGTGCAGCCTTGAAGTTCCCATTAATACATCTTAGCAAGCTTAGTCCCATCCAGTACAACAGGTCCACCCCAAGCCCTTCTTATTTTCCTTCCAGCACTTTCTGCTCATGTGCCTGGGTTGGCTTGGTGAACCTATGGGCCTGGTCCTCTCTGGGGCAGGAATCAGCATCAGCTGTGGACAGGTCAGGAGCAGGGCTGAGGCAGAGTGCCTGGCACCTGCAGGTGCAACATTTCATTTGTTCCCACCTCAGCACCAGGACAGGCTTAAGATCAGATTTGGCTCTGCCGGCCCAGGACTGATGACAGCTCAAGTATAAGGCACGCTTTAAGGGAGAGGATTAAATGATTTTGGAGAAAGTGGTTCCAACAGCCATAAATACATTCTCTCAGGTCACCAGAGAGGGCTTAGCAGAGGCTTTGGGTACAGCTGGTGGCTGGAAAAGTGATAGCTGATTCTTTGCAAGATGTGAAAAAAGAGAACTGAATGGCAAACTTTGCTAAATCGGCCAAGTGTCAAGAGGGGCGTGGTTGTCTTGCTATATAGCACCTTCTTGAGAGTGGTTTATAGACAGGGCTTTGTCCCAGTCGTCCTGGGACCCGCTGCCATTCTGCTTTCTCAGTTCTGCTATCCCCCAGCCCAGCCACCCAGCCTTGTTTCAGCTTGTGACACTGCTCTGTGGTCTTTGGGTAGATGCGTAGGAGCAGGCGTCAGCTTCCCCTGGGCCACAGGACATCCGTGGGCTTTACTTGCATATCGCTTGGTGCACATGATAAATGTGCTTGCAGCTTAGGGCTGTTTTAGCTTGCTCTCTCAGTGTGTGTGATTGGCAGAGGGGGGGGCAGAGACTTAGAGAAAGAGGCCGTTAAAGCCAGCTTGTGTTCCTGAAGTTGTCGCTGAACAGAGAAGCTCATTTCATTCCGAATCATTGTCGAGTGGGCCGGGGTTTGCTACAGCACACAGTGGGATTTAGGAAGGAATACACTGTCGGGAAAGCATTTCAGCTTCCCACAGTGCGATGTTGCATGTGGACGGAGCTCAGGCCCCAAAAAGGCAGCAAGGAAGGCTGGGCTTCCATCACCGTGCGTCAGGGAACTGTCCCCTGAGTTCACAGGCAGAAACGTCCACCTGGCAGAGCTCTGGCGCTCTCGGGTGGGTCCGGGAGCAGGCTGCAGTGGCTGTTAACTTGAACTGGTCCATTGATAGTGCTCAAAATCATCTCAGAATGAAAGTCGTGCAAATGAGATCGCTGGCTTGCAAGCTGAGCTTCCGAGGCCATGCGTAAAGGACTGCCCCAACCCGCCTAACACAAAGCTATGTGCTCCCGCAGCTAACCAATAGGAAGCTAATCACAAGCTCATGCTTGCATACCTTGGCATCCCTGATTCTAACATCGATGGTGTCAGCCACTCCCAGCCAACTTTTGTAAGCTGTGTTTTTTTGTTTTTTTAAGATTTGTTTTATTTTATTCGCAAAGGCAGATTCACAGAGAAGAAAGACAGAAAGATCTTCATCTGCTGGTTCACTCCCCAAGTGGCCTCAATGGCCGGAGCTGAGGCAATCTGAAGCCAGGAGCCAGGAGCTTCTTTCTGAGTCTCCTGTGTGGGTACAGAGTCCTAAGGCTTTGGGTTGTCCTTGACTGCTTTCCCAGGCCACAAGCAGGGAGCTGGATGGGAAGCAGGGCTGTTGGGATTAGAACCAACGACCATATGGGATCCCGTCATGTGCAAGGCAAGATCTTTAGCCCCTAGGCTACCACACTGGGCCCCTAGTGTTTTCACTTATGCACTTTTCTAGTAGTTCTTTTGTAGCATTTGTGTGTATGGTGTTTTTTTTTTTTTAAAGCAGCCAACTCCTACTTGTAATATATGATTCCAGGCAATGAGACAAAGCAACTGCATGAGAAATGAAGATCTGCTTCAGGCCTAAGTCCCCTGAGGGGCCACTTGGGCCCGCTGGCCAGTCTGGGTCCCTGTAAATGCTTCTTTGACTACTGTCCCTTCCAGGGCGACAGGTCCCCCCAGGGGCTGGGGCTGTCTTTTTTTGGATCTGAGAGGAGTGGGCAGCTTGTCATTTCCTTCACTGAGACATATCGGTTCTCTGCCACTAATTCAGTTTGCAAATGAGCTTCTGCAGCCATTTAAAAAAAAAAAATAGCGTCTGCTCGAATGGAGAGCTGAACGTCTGTCTGATTCAACCATGAGGACAGCTGAGGACGCCAGACTGAGTTTGCCTTCAGCAAACTGGATATAAGAAACTCGGGAATTGTTCTGAATGGCTGATTGTGCACTTCTAGAAAAAAAAAGGATTAACAATAAGATTTCTTTAATCACAGTCCTCTCGCAGCACACTGAAAATAAGATTTCACTCATGTCCTAGCAAAGGGTGTGGAATTTCTTTTTTGCCAAAGGCCATTTGGAGATTTATAACGTTATCAAAGATGAGCCTGTTGTAGCTGGGTTGATTGAATGTTGGGTCCTGTCTACACTTGTCTTGGGAGGGCCAGAGCAAAGGGGACTGTCCGTGGCCTGGACGATCTCCGCCTACTGGAGCACAATTTGTGCCGTCGAGAAATGTGGAAGCCTTCTTAAGCTAACTTGTAAAATCATGAACAACTTTTACCTTGTGGGTTCCACTGCACTAACAAAGTGTCGATAGCTTTCATTCCCCCCTGGAGGAAGGGAAGGACAGCGTGTTGTGTGGCCTGCCATGCATAATGTCACTGTATCTGCTTTGGGAAAACCAGAGTTACACTCTGTTACCTTTAAGCTGAAAGGAGAGCTGTGAAGTGCGCTGTCATGCAGCACCCACTGGGCTTCAGAGCTCTGTGCAGTTCAGGGGATTCCACGGTCAGAACAGGTGATCTCATTGCCGACGGAGTGATGGTCTCTGGCTGGCTCACACAATCCGTTTAAGATGATTAACAGGCAGCAAATAGGCTCTGTCTTCCAGGATAGGCATGTCATTTCTCTTACTCAGCCCTTCGTGCAAGGGTGAACTTCCACTCAGTGCCATGCTTAGGCACTTTGAGATCTTTGAAAATTAAATTCAGACCCCTGCTCTGCTCTCATGCAGCTTGCAGTCTGGTTTGCAGCCACAAAGTTGGCTGTCTGTTGTTAGGTCACAGAAGGTCACCTTTGTAACCTGTGCTAACCGGAAGTTGAGGTGTCAGAATGCCACCGTGGAAGGCCATATGCAGCCTGAGACTCGGTGTGGCCCAGCTGGGGTACAGCTCTGAGCGTTTACGGCATGAATCCTCTTACTGTCCTCTGGTTGTGAAAACAGGTGTTCTGGGTCTTTGTTGCCTGTGCCTCTCCCATGGTCAGGGCTGGCTCAGAGAGACGGAGACTCCTGGCAGGTGGGGGAGGAAGGAGGAGTCGGGGCCGGGGAGCAGTGTGGACGTGGGAGTATTGTGACTGCTGTGGCCACCGTGGTGTCATTTCAGTCGAAGGCACCGTGATCTGTGGTGATGTGGGGAGGTCATGGCATCCTTCATGGGTGTTTTCAACCATAGAGCAGCTCCCAGTTCAGGGAAGGAGGAGGAGATGATGAGAGACACAGATAGAGGGAGGGTGGGGACTGCTCTGCCAACATGCGGAAGTGAGGCGAGAGGCTCCAGGAGTGGGCAGTGTGGAAAGCCAACCAGACAGGAGCGACCACCTCCGCTGCTCTCTACTTCCCCAGCACTGAGATCACGGCTGGTGAAGGGAGGAGGGTCCCTCACGTGACCTTAAATCTGGGGAATCACAGCGTTGCAAACCCAGTGTGTCTGATGCCGGAGCAAACACGTGCAGTCAGCGAGGACTTGGATGTACTTGCTGGGGGACTCTGCCAGTCCCCGGGGTCCTTGTGTTTCCACACACCCCCAGCGGCTCACTCCTGATGAATTCCAGGGTGTAAGGAAACAGCTCAGTCCCTTGTGATGCTGAAGGCTCCTCTGGAGTTTGAACACTCAAGCCATGTAAATTTTCAGGAGATGGCATCTGAGATACTTGAGTTAAACGAATAAGGGACATTGTTGGGCCCAGAGACAAGGCATCCCCTCAGGTCACCTTGCTTGCACGGTGGTGAGCAGCTGTGGGACCCCTGAGCTTGTTCTAGCAAGTGTCCCAGAGTTGGAGATTGTCATTTGTTGCCTTGTACTTCTAGCATCTGTTTTGGCTCTGATGTGATGCGTACTTTCTTTTATGGTAGAATAAGCTGCGTGTTGGGATTTTTCAAGGGTTGCATGCAGGATGCTCGTGTGGTCACGAGGCAGAAGACTGCATTTCAGTCCTGTGGAGGAGCCCTGGCCAGCTCCCATCACAGGCATCAGTGCCCCTGATCAGCAATGATCGCCTGTATTTTAATTACTTTTACACTTGGTAGTTGGAAAGCCGGGACTGCATATTGCTGTAACCCACTGGGAAACAGCTCCACACATTTTAAGCAGATTTTTAACTGCAGAACAATAAAACATTTAGCAAATTATGTTAGTGTGTGTCTGCACACAGTGACACTTGCAGCTCCGTGCCAGCGTCCCACGTCCATATGGGCAGACGGGACGGATCAGCTGCAAGAGGCAGATGGGGGCCTGGGATCCACCAGGGCCTCAGGGCCCTTCCTTTCCTCGTGGCAGGCTGGCTGAGGCCTGGCTCGGAATGTCTCCCAGGGGAACCTCATACACCTGGGTGTCGCTCTGTTGCCTTCTTAGGTGGCCCAGGTGATGCAGATGCTAGAATCGGTCATTCTCTGTGTCTTCTTAATCACACACTGTGCCTTTTGTGCAGAATGGATAGGAGGAGCAGAGGCTGTCATAGAAGGGGGAGGATGTCGGAGGAGGGGGAGGGTGTCGAAGGAGGGGGAGGGTGTCGGAGGAGGGGACGGTGTCGGAGGAGGGGAGGATGTGTGTGGTGTTCCCCAGTGTGGCTGCCCGGTGCAGCCAAGCATTGTTTTCAAGAATAGGCGTTGGATGCCATCACTCCTGCTGGGTGTGGAGCGCTAGCGCATTGAGAGTAGCTTCTGCTTAACAGTCCAGCTGGCGTCCAAGTGATTCCCACAGAGAAAAAGCAACAACTGTGGAGTTGAGGCTGAAGCAGGAGTGATGGGTGCCGCCGTGAGAACACCACTCAGAATGCCCGAGTCCCATGTCGGAGTGCCCGGATTCAGACCCCAGCTTCCCGCCACATGTGCACCCTGGGGCACAGCAGGTGGCTCAAGGACCTGTGTTCTGCCACCCTCATGGAGGCCCGGATTGAGTTGTGGTCTGTTGGCTTGGGCTTGGCCCAGTCCCAGCCATGGAAGCATTTTAGGAAGAGAGCCAAAAGAAGAGAATTCTCTCTCCATCTCTTTCTGTCCCAAATAAGTAAAAATCGAATATTCCAGCTTAGAACTTCACTTGACTTTTTCGCCTGGGGCAAGGGCCATGGCCCTTGGAACCTCAACTTCTCTCAGGAGACAATTGTATTTTGCAATTTTTTATAAAACACTTAATACAACATGCTCTGCAGCAAAAATGGGAGAAAAATAAGAAATAATGGGTTTGTGAACCCTGAGGGTTAGGAGCAAAAGGCAACAGTAGTGGGAAAAAATAAAACAGGCCTGGTTGCCATTCGCAGCCTGAGGCTGGCCTGCCCCCCCGGCCCCAACCGAGTGCCCTAAGCCCTTGGTTGTAGCATGGCGGCTGCCTCTGCTGGGAGCCAAGTCCCCCATTGTGAGGACCACCGTGTTGATAAGTGAGAAAGACCTTCAAAACTAAAGCATTCTTCTGACAGGAGCCGCCACAGCCGTGGTCTCCTCATCTTGCCCTGTTCCTCGGACCAGCGCTTCGTGCTTACTTCCAGCGTCCCCCTCGGTGACGGATTGCGTCACGTGCACTTGTGGCAATGCCATCAGGCACTTCTACGTTCTGGACATCGTTCCAGAACACCAGTCATAGAAATACTTGCCAGAATCCCTGTAACAAAGTTGACTCACCATCTACAGTTCATTGTCATAACAGAAATATTTTTCTTCCTTGGCAACAAAAAACCAGCCAATTTACTGTGTGTTAGACAGTGTGTACATGCATCTGCCAACCAGCCTCCGTCCCCACCTCCTAACTGGAATAAAGTTGTGTCTCTTTGTTCCGCATTGTGGCGTCTGAGCCTTTACCACAGCCCTACCCCGTTAAAGCTGGCACATCTTGGCTAGACTTCAGAACACGGTCCTGAGAGTCCGGGACCTGGGCTTTCCTTATCTTGCAGGGTGGCTTTTAAGTTAGCACCCAAGTTCTGAGGATCAACTTATCTGCCAAGCACTTTGAGCACCCCAAAGCAGTCGACGAGGTCTCCTCGCCACGTTTATTCTGTGTGGCTCCTTCATGCCTATTGCAAAGTTGTGTGTCTGTCCCCATGCCCAAGCTGCAGTAAAAAAAAACGTGCAAGCTGTCACCACCTTCTTGGTCACAGGAGACAGCCAGGGCGCCTTCAAGCAACACGCGGTGAAAAATCAGCCAATCGTAACGTGGCATAAATCATAATGGTCGGCTCTGCGTTGTCTGTGTTTACCACCACAGATCAAGTCCAAGTGCTAAGTGCAGTGTCTCAATGACTGAAGCTTATGCTGGTGTTGGTCACGTTTCTGAATGCTTAACCTGATTGCTTGGAGGAAAAAAAAATCACCTGAAATGCCCTAGGCATTTGCGATCTGTTTAACGGAGGTGTGTTGAGGCGCTCAGCATCCTGAGGGCAAGCTTCAGTCTTAGGTCGGGTTTCCTGGCTTGAGTGCCATCCCCCTTGCCAGCTGTGTGTCTTTAGGTAAAGCGACTTGACGTGTTTACTCGAGCTAGTCCAAGCAGCTGAAGCCTCAGGAGAGAAATGGCCGCTGCATCTCCTAGCCTTTCTGTTTGCCTAGAAGAAGAGCTGACTCGAGTGCAGCAGTTCACCAAGCATCGAAACGCTGACTGCTGACATCATCTCTTGTTTAGGAATGTTCTTGGGGAAAAAAAAATTTTAAGAAAAGTGATTGCGTTGACCAGTGATGACCAGTTATTGTTCCTTTTGTCAACAGGCAAGCTGGTGAAGTCCTGGCAGCCTCCAGTGTCCCAGGCCTTGTAGAAATAAATGACGTGCTTCAGAGTTGTAATGGGCGTCACGTCGGATCTTGTTTCAGGAAGCGTTAAAAGGAACCCGCCGTTCCCTATGGAAGGCTCTGTGCTCTCAGGCGTTGTTTATGACTGAATCCCGAGGTTGCAAGCATGCCTCCCTGTATTACCTGTTGGAGCAGGTTTAATTTTATAAATTTTAAACACAAACTCTGTGAGTTTCTAGTTCATAATTGTTCTTTTTGAGGATCCGCTCAGATGAACAGTATTGCATCTGTAAGAGATACACACTTCCGCAAGACCAGGACTGGCTGGCATCTCAGTGGCAACGAGCTCCATCTGTAGCATTGTCCAGGACCAGTGACAGAGAAGGAAAGATGGCAGGGAGCATCGCAGGGAGAAGGAGCCAGTGTGTGTTGAAGCCACGCATGACCCGGACCAAGGCTGTGCTCTCCGACACGCGGCACTTAGACTGGGGGGCTCTGGACCGATGGCTTTGGTCCCTTGTCATTCCTTGACTCCTTTTGAAAGTCTTATACTTTCATTTTTTTAAAAAAAGTGTTTTTTAATGCCTTGAGAAAATCCAGGGTAGAGAAGAGTCTTCCAAATATTTCCCTTTAGTCTTCCTGTCCTGTTATTACCAATAGCAGGCACCCAGGTGGTCGACCAGAAGCCTTGAGGAAAGGTCGGTGAACAGACAGATGACCTTGTATTGTAAACATACTTTATAAGTACATTTCTTATTGGCTTCCAATTCAAGCAGAGGTGATTAAAATGTACTGCAAGTACCCAGACCAGGAATCTGTGTTCTGGAAATTATTATTATTCATTATACCGGCAAGGGAAAAGAAAAAAATATGAAAATTTCCAGTATGAGCACTCATTACACCCAAAAGGATATTTTTTATCATTCTTTTATTTGTTTGGGCTCTGTCAAAAATTAAAATGCTCTGAAATGCTGTAGTCTGTGGTCTCCTGAAATTGACTCAATGAGAACCTTTCCCAGTACGCTGTCACTTTGGACATTGATAATAAAATCTGAAACTGCTTTGGTTGTTAGTCGTTTATTTGGCTGTGTAGTTCAGTGCGTCCGTCATGGTTCAGCTTTGCACCATCAAGCAGTGGTGTCGCCGTTCTCGACAGACGCACAGCTAACCGAGCTCGAGCCTTTCGCTGTCTCCTTGAGTCACTGCGGTTTTCTGCAGTTGAACAGCCCCTCTTTCTGTGTCTTTGCCGAGTTTTTTCAAAGCCAAAGTCTTTGAATTTGCCTTCTACAACACAGATGAAAGGTCATTTCTTAAGATCGTATCAGCTTGGGTTTCTGGCTGCATTTTCTATCAGATGGGTTATAGTATTTAAAAAAAAAGGTTTATTTGTTTTTATTTGAAAAGCACAATTACACAGAGAGAAGGAGAGGGAGAGAGAGAGAGAGCTCTTTTATCCACTGGTAAATTCTCCAAATGGCCACAGTAGCTGGAGCTGAGCCAATCTAAAACCAGGAGCCAGGAGCTACTTCCGAGATTCCCATGTGGGCGCAGGGGCCCAAAGACGTGAGCCATCCTCTCCTGCTTTCCCAGGTCATAAACAGGGAGTTGGAATGCAGGTGGATGAGCTGGGACTCCAATCAGTGCCCATATGGGATGCCAGCACCACAGGCAGAGGCTTAGCCTATTATATCATGACACAGCCCTGGATTATAATATATTTTGAATATAATATTTAAGGGTATTTTCATTGAAAATGGGATAAAAGATAAGTTTGGGTACAAAACTGTTTTGAAATCGATGCATGTGAAGAGGAAATCTTCAAAATGTTAAAAAAAAATACATACTATGAGAAAGTGTGCGTGGATTTTCTATTAAATTAGTAGTGGGATACAGAACACGGCTATGGGGAATGTAGTGGCGGCTATGGGCTTTTCAATAGCCTTGACCTTGACCCCACTCCTTGTGTGGAGTACCGTTGTGTATTCCATCATGCTGTGATAAGAAATGATGCCCAAAACAAACAAACAAACAAACAAAAACAGATCTGGGAGCCTGCAAGAAACAAGCATGCCCCTGGACTCTTCTACCAGACTGGGAGTGGCAATAAGGAAGGCTCACCCTCCTCTTATTATTATTATTATTTTTTGTAACCAAATCTACAGGTGGCAGACATATCTAGGACCCTGAGCATCCCACCCAATCATCCCCCTTACAAAAAGAACAGTGTGGCTTTAGGATTTGAAAACTCTCCCATTGGAATAAAGCAGGACGTTCCGAGGTGCTTTTCCTGGGGTGTGTGGGAAGAGAAGCTGGGAACCGGGGCCCTGGGTTCCCTGCCCTTTCCTGAAGGTCAGGTGCCCTGGACGGCCATCTGAGAAGTGGGTAGTCTCTAAAGGCTCGCAGGGCACAGGTGCAGGCCTGTGTTCTGGGCCCTGCACCCTCCACCCAGGAGGAGCATTTCACCCAGCTCTTGGTGAATTTCCATGAATATTGAACACACTGTGACCCTGCCCCCTGGTCACAGCCCTAGCAGAGCCTTGGTGAGCGGCTGTCCTCTGGGGACTTTTTAACCATTCGGAACCAGCTTTTAAAACAGCTTTAAGTGACTCTGGAAACTGTTGGATAGTCACACAATTATATTTCTTAGGCGGATTATTTGATTTTGTAAGTGACGCTCATTTGAAAACCAAAGATTATGTGGGCGGTCTTAAGCAAATTCTTTGTGGTTCATAAATTCAGTTGGGGTTGCAGGGGTCTGTTTCACAATGGCCTCTGCAAAAGATCTGCACAAAGATGCCTGCTTTTACCTAAAGCAGTCAGTTTGATTAATTTTTTTTAGCATTTATTTATTTTTATTGCAAAGGCAGATTCTTACAGAGAGACGGAGAGACAGAAAGATCTTCTGTCTGCTGATTAACTCCCCAAATGGCCACAATGGCTGGAGCTGAGTTGATCTTAAGCTTGGAGCCAGGAGCTGCTGGCTCTTCCATATGGCTGTAAGATCCCAACGCTTTGGGGCACTTTTTTTTTAAGATTTTTTTTTTTTTAATTGGAGGGGCAGATATACAGAGAAGGAGAGACATAAAAGGATCTTCCATCCGCTGGTTTACTACTCAAGTGGCTGCAAAGCAGAGCTGAGCTGACTTGAAGCCAGGAGCTTCTGTTGGGTCTCCCACTTGGGTGCAGGGTCCCAAGGCTTGGCGCCATCCTCTACTGCTTTCCCAGGCCACAAGCAGGGAGCTGGATGAGAAGTGGAGCAGCTGGGACACAAACCAGCACCCATATGGGATCTCAGCGCATGCAAGTCAAGGACTTTAGCCACTAGGCCACCACACTGGGACTTTGGGCCATTCATCACTGCTTTCCCAGGCCACAAGCAGGGAGCTGGATGAGAAGTGAAGCAACCAGGACATGAACTAGCACCCATATGGGATCTCAGCTCTTGAAGGGGGAGGATTAGCTATCTGAGCCACTGTGCCAGGCACCCCAAACGTCTTTTAAAATGTTTTGAGAGAATCAGTTGGGAAATCAGTCAGTTCTGACACTTTGGTAGAAGCCTCTTTCTTAGTGGCTGCTGTTTCTGCATCTGGATGTTAACCGGGCGCAGCACTCCTGGAGGTGCCAACATTCCCAGCCCCTTTGAGAGCTGAGCGGACCCTCTCCCCAGCACAGTCAGAGGGCTCAGTTACTGGTTTTTAAATATTTGTTGCGTCTTGGAACCTGTGAGAGATGTTGGCTCTCATTTCTTCTGGGGCACACATCTCTCTCTAGACGTTTAATACACACATTGCTGAAGAAGAATGCTCATGGGCTGTAATAAAATCAAGCCCATTTTCGACATTCTTTACATCACTGCAAAGCCAAATGGCTTCCAGTCCAATAGGTTACAAACTGCAAATGCCTATTATTGCAGTCAGTGTGAGAGAAAAGATCGTAAACTAGAAAAACCACGCATGCATTTTATTATCGTTAATCTAAGATAAAGCACCAGATTCAGGTACAGTCTCTGAAACAGTATCATCCCTAAACTGAATACACGTTTACAATGTTCCGCTGGGTCCTTCTGTCCTTTCAGGCAGCTGACTTCCTGCTCCTGTGGCTGGGACCAACTCTGAATGCCCCTTTTATGGCTTTACCATGGTCACAGGCAAGGAGAAGAATGATAGAGAGTAAAAGCAATGTTTAAAAACAAATTATATCAAGTTTCTATCCAGTAGTTCATGCTCTAAATGTCCACAACATCCACATGTGATGACAGTGAAGCCATCTGGTCTCCCACGTGCGTGGCAGAAGCCCAAACACCTCATCCATCCCCCACTGCCTCCCAGGGGGCATGTTAGGAGGAGCCTGTTGTAAAGAACGGAGCTGGGACTGAAACCCAGGCACTTCCATATGGGATGTGGGAAACCCCAGAGGTGTCTGAGCCTCTGGGCCAATGCCTCCTACCCCACAATCATTTTCCTTCATACTCAAGGAGCCTTGATGGTGAGTGCGCTGAACCTGAAAACTTCCCACATACAGTGTCAAAAGGTGAGGAGACCCAACAGCCAGACTAGAATGGCTACCTCCCACTTCTCATTGCATTCTTCCCAACGTTCCTATCCTATGTGAGGAAAGCAAAGCAAACAAACAAAAAAGCTGATGAGGGAAAGGACGTCATTTACAGAAACAACATCTATGTTACTAAGAATTTCATTTGCCTGATGGGATGAAAGTTCAAGTGCATGTCCTCTCTTCCTGGCGCTAGAGATGATAAATAGAATAACCAGAATCTTCTAGGGGCACACAGAAGCCACACTCCTGCAGCTGAGCCCCGGCAGGAACTGCCCAGCAGAGCGCAGGGACAGAGCGGTCATTTCTGGCTTCTGCAACAAGAGCTGCGGACCTGCCACCCCGACCCTCACTTGCCTGCAGCCGTCTTCTTGCTGACTCCAGCTCCAGCTCGGAAGCTATCATGTTATACACCTGTCTCCAAAAATACCAATATCTGTTCCTTCATCCGACACGTTTACTTTGTGTTTGCCAAGTGCCTAGCTCTGTGCTTGGGATCAGGGATGGCTGTACCCAGCATCAGACCCACAGACCCTAAAGGCAGCCAGCCAGGTCTGGCATACCAAATGGAAGAGGAACACGAAAGAGGCCCACAACAGTGGCAGCAAGGGCGAGGTGGATTTTTAAAGTGATTTGTGTTTTCAGCACTTCAACATTCCACTTTCAAAAAACAACAGAACAGTTCTCGCTATACGTGCCCCTTGTGCTGTTTCCAAGCCAGCCACGGCTTCAGGTTTAAATGGACATTAGACCCCCAGGATTCTGTTCACTTTAAGGCATGAACCCTTCCAATTGTTCGGCTTATTCCAATGGCCTGGTGGCAAAGGCCTCTACAACAAGGTTTTGCAAATGCTTTCTGCATGTGGACATTCCTCGCAACAGCTTCTAAGTAGGACGGCTCATTTCTGCAGCAGGGGTACAGCTTGATGGGGACAGCCATCGAGGTCCATGCAAGAACCGACAGGTTTCAGCTATGCGTGCGTAGCGGAAGAAACCCTCTAGCGTGCACAACCACCTCGCTTCATGATGCCAGGGACATCACACCGAAGAGAAGCTCTTTCCACTGTCAGACTACACGAATTCTGTTTTTGCAAGAGTGCTGCCGGTTTGCTATTTTTCAGAAGTCTACTTAATGGAACCAAATGACCTGCAGCAAGAGAGAGCAAGAAACAAACAGGAAATGGTCTCAGTCCACACTTTTTCTTGAAGTTTGTTTCATTTTTTTGGTGCCTTCCTAACCCCTACAGTAGCAGCACGATGTTCCCAGATCCCTGCTACAGTCAGCAGGTGCCTCTCCATGGGACTGGCTAAGCATATCCTTCTGAGGAAGAAGAGGAAGCCCGAGCCAGAGACGATCAGTGCGCCTCATGTGGGTGTGCACTTTTCTTTCTTTTTTTTTAAAGATTTATTTTGGAAGAGTTATAGAGGGAAGGGTCTGGTATGGTAGCCTAGCAGCTAAAATCCTTGCCTTTCACACCAGGGATCCCATATGGGCACTGGTTCTAATCCTGACTGCCCTGCTTCCCATCCAGCTCCCTGCCTGTGGCCTGGAAAAGCAGTCAAGGTCGGCCCAAAGCCTTGGGGCCCTGCACCCACACAGGAGACTCAGAAAGAAGCTCCTGGGTCCTGGTTTCAGATCAGCTCAGCTCCGGCTATTGCAGCCACTTGGGGAGTGAATCATTGGACAGAAGATCTTTCTCTCTGTCTCTCTTCCTCTCTGTATATCTGACTTTGCAATAAAAAATAAATAAATCTTTAAAAAATTATGGAGGAGGAGAAAGAGAAACAGTCACCCCTGTGCTGCAGTGACCAGGGGTCTCATCCGGGTCTCCCACATGGGATGCCCCAGCACTTAGATCATCTGCTGCTTTCTCAGGCACATTAGCAGAGAGCTGACCTCAAAGTGAACTAGCCTAGGCTCAAATTGGTACATATGGGGTGCCAGCACCACCGTCAATGGCTGGTTAACCCACTGTGCCTCAATGACAACTCTGACCCCTGAACTGTGTACTTAGTTCAGCATGAACTCCTGCCTTTTTCTGAGGCAGCGGAATGATGCATCAGACGTGAGCAGGGAAATGTCACCACCTGGAATAGCAAACCCAGGTTAGGCTTGCTTTGGAAGACCAAGGTCGCTTAAGCTCGCTCAACAATACAAATTACTTAAATTATTCACCTAGTAAGTCAGCATGGCCATCACTCTCATTTGCTCATTGTCCTTTTTTGGATTTGAACCAAGACACGACATGCAGTCCTACTTACACTGCTTAGTAGATCATCAGTCTCAAACTGACAGTTCCCATAATGTCACGCTAGGTTGGTCACTAGCACAGTGAGAGGTGGAAGGTTTTCCAAAGGATCTGCTGGGTGTTAAGGGTTATAATATATTTTTTAAATGTCCTGTGATCAGTCTTTGATGTGACAAAAGGCCGTGAGGACCTCAGGCTGCCCTGAATGGATGTCTGTCTGTTGGAGTCACTCAAGGCGCCACAGAGCTCTGTGCATGGAAAGCCAGCATCTGCCATGATCGCAAGGAAAAGATTCGTATTAGGAATAAATGCTGCATGAATTTCAAAAATCTATGCACCAAAATAAACCTTAAAATTTTTAAAAATGCTTTTGGGAAACAGAGAGCTGTCATGTGCTGACCCCTCCTGAGATGTTCAGAACAGCCCTAGCCAAAGCCAGGAGCTGGGGCATAGAGACATGGGTGGCAAAAACCTGACTTCCTGAGCCAGTAGGATTGCCTCCCTGGATCCATGAGGGCAAGAAGCTGAAGAAAGGAGCTGGAGTAGGAATTGAACCCAAACATGCCAGCGAGGGATCCAGGAGTCTCAGCCAGAGGCCTCCTGGCCAAGCCAAACGCCCCAGGGCCAGGCAAAACCAAGCTGTGAGTTCGGCTCTTCCAGTGAGCTTTTCTGAAGTTCCTGGGAGACATTAACAATTCACTCTTCCCAAGAGCAGAGTGGAAAGCGAGAGGAACAGCCCTCGAGGACTGAGACGGCTGAGTCGTTACAAATCAGCGCTCCTCTCGAGTGACCTGTGCTTGTCCAGTTCAGCCATCGCCCCTACTGAACGTGAGCTTCCTCCCTCGGGCGCCCCCTGCAGCTGCTCCGGCGCCATCTACCCTTCGCTGCTTTGGGGTTCCTTGCTGTCCCTGTACGCTTGTGCTATTTGCAAACAGCTGCAACCAAAGATGCTTTCAGTCACTTCCTTGGTCATCCCCAAACTTATCTGCACTTTAGAGTCCTCTGGAAAGCTTGCTGAGCCCTCTGACAATCATGACTTAGGGCCCTGGGCTGTGGGTCTTCCTCCCTTGGTGCTTAGGAAACACAGGGCTAGAGGGAAGGAAGTGAAGGTTTGGCTGCCTGGGCGCAGATCCGACTTCTGCCTCGTGTTTGTGTGATCTGTGGCCAATTATTTAATTTTTCCAGCCTGGATTCCTTGTCTGTGAAATGGAGATAACGACGCCAGCAGTTCCCTCATCTGTGAATTTAATAACCTTGATGTGCTTTGTGAGAGCATAGCATAATGGGCTTGGCCCAGGAGAGGTGGGCAGGGGGCGCAAGAGAACTGCCCTTTAGCCCTGGGTTGAAAGGAAGGCAGAGAAACAGAGGAAGGACTGAGTGATGTCAGTTTAATGAAAATGGAAAATAAGGTGGGTGACCGGTAGGCTCCGGCCACGGGGTCTGCTTCCTAGCATAGATGAGGCCTTTGTCCTGTTTTCCCAGGGCGGGGTGAGTCTGCACTGGGCTTGGCAGACAGGATGTGCTGGGCAGATAAGTCTGGGCACTTACTTTGAGGGGTTTGGTGAGCGCATAGCTGTTGTCACCTGACCACAGCCAAGGGACATCCCCAAGGACAGGTGGGGCTATCTCGTTCCGGTCCTCAACCCATCCAGGTCCAACAGCTGTTTGGTCTGGCTTTTGTTTGTTTTGCTTTGTTTTGTTTTGAGATCTATTTATTTTTATTGGAAAGGCAAATATACAGAGAGAGAAAGAGACATAGAAAGATCTTCCCTCTGCTGGTTCACTTCCCAAGTGGCTGCAACAGCTGGAGCTAAGCCAATCTGAAGCCAGAACCTTCTTCAGGGTCTTCCATGTGGGTGCAGAGTCCCAGGCCTTTGGACCGTCCTCAACTGCTTTCCCAGGCCCCAAGCAGGGAGCTGGAATGAAAAGTGGAGCAGCCAGGACATGAACACATGCCCATAAGGGATCTTAGGGGATGCCAGCCAAGAATTTAGCCATTAAGCTATTACGCCAGGCTAAGCTGCTTGTATTTTTAATCTAGTAAGTTTTGTCTCTGGTGCTGCAGTTCTGTTTTGTTTTCATCTCAGATAAACCAGAATTATTTCCATTAAAAGAAGAAATGACAGACAGTGGCTCGTGGGAGGATTGGGACACTGATAGCCAGCCTTGGGTAGAGACGGGAAGCTTCTCATTTTCCCTTCCATAAGGCAAGGAGGTGGAGGTCAGGATGTGCCTGGCCCATCCACAGCCTGTGAGAGCTGCAGGTGCCCCAGCATCCTGGATCCCGGGCCTCCTAACTGAGAACACTCTAGACTCACCTGCAGCACTGCTGAACATTTGAACTTGTCTTTGATGACAGCCGTGACTTTGTGTTTGATTGACACAGAGCTTGATAAAGCTTCCAATCATTCAGGGTCCTTTTTATTAATGAGGAAGCTAATGCAGCAGAACTTTTTAAAGCTCCAGGGCAAGTGGGAGCCCAATGGGGAACAGAGCTCAGGTGGCAGTCACGTCTCCCCCACCCTGGGCATCTGCTGCTGTGTGAGCCGCAGCCTCACGAGCTCCCCAGAGGCCATAGCATGAGGGTCCCCTTCTCCCACCTCCCGAGGCCCTGGCAGGGGGAGAAACGTCATAGCTGTTGGAATCCTCATCACTTTAACCCACAGTGGAAAAATCAGTCAAGCCTGATGGAAAACAGGCACCTACAAGGACCCAGAGGAATTCAGCCAGGAGAAGTGGGCCTCCAAGGCCAGGCTTGCGGGGTGGGGCTTTGCGTTTCCTGTCCTAGATATAATTTAGTTTTCTTGTGGGTTCCTGAGCTAGACCTGCATTTTGATAACATAAAGGCATGGCCCAGCCCCTGTGAGTCTACTTCACCCTGGCAGCAATGCCTGAGGACGCTGGCCACCCAGGACGCACCTGCTGTGGTCACAGCAACAGCTAGGTTGGGGCTACAGTGGTCCCTGACAGCGCCTATGGGAAAACTTTTGGGGGACCTCCTCCCCACTGATCCCCCAGGACAGGCTGCAGTCTAGTGGTCAGTGGCTCAGGCTCCAGCACCAACAGCTCTGCCAGAACTGAATCTCATGTTTTTCTGCATGTAAGATGGGAAGGGACAGCATTGCTTACCATTCTGAGGACAAATGAGAAAATGCTACAAGTAGATTGTGTCCCACCAACCCTGAGTATGTTCAGTTAATGCTGTTAACTGGACTCAAACAACACAGACCTAGGGGGTCAAGTTCAGGGTCCATGATGCAAATGAAAGCTCCTAAATGATCGTTTGGACATGTCTTCATGACCAAACTCAACTGTTACCTTTCTGGAGCTTTTAATGACCCAACAAAGAAAATACATTTAATTGAATACTTGTCATGTAAATGACCAAGGGAAAAAGAGAATATATTCTTTTTACGAAGGAATCTCACTGGCACAGAGGGTTATAAGGGCGTGGCAAAATGTTGGAAATGTCTGATGTGAATTTATGTTTTCTAACAAGCTGCTGATCTGGTGTAATATAATTTTCTTGTGACAAATATTGGAGGAATCTGGATTCCAGGAAATATGAGGCAGCTTCAAAGAGTTCATAGAAAATGGAATTAAAAGATGAGCTCATGTGGGTATAAAAATGCAGATATCCAGCATAGTTTCTTCATAATATGCCTAGAAATCCCAAGATGGTCTGATCTCAGAATTCTTAATTAATCTACAAAGGCTCGTCCCCGTGTAAGGTCACGTTGCCAGGCTCTGGAAGTGAGGACCTGGCCTTCTTGGTCCACCCCACAATCCTTCACCCACCTCACTTCCTGCAGTGGAAGGTGACGCCATCCTGACCACAACTTGAACACTGCCAGATGCTGTTGGCAGTGCAACTCCATGCCAAGGCCCAAGTGTTTGTTCGTGACAGCCCGAAAGACCCTGAACACAGGCTCCTTTTGGGTCTCTGCGACCTCCCTCACCCCGTACTTCTGTCTTGAAGGCTTCCTACCGACATCATGTGCGGGACATCATGTGCACCTGTGGTGCCACAGTAAAGATTCAGAGTACAGAAACATCCCAAAGGGGTCCTGTGCTGGCAGAGTCAACCCATCTCAGGCTGAGAAACACCTGCACCTGTACGAACCTGTGTAGACTCTTTGGCCATCATTCTCTAGAAATATGCTCTAATGAATATTCCCACCGCATTTACACCATACAAGGCATGGTATGTCATGTAGGGAGGACTCAAAGCTCACAGGTTCACAGCAGTACTTGGTTTTTAAAAAAGGTTTCCTTATTTTCCATTGGAAAGGCAGATTTACAGCAAGAAGGGAGAGAAAGATCTTCCATGTGCTGATTCACTCTTTAAATGCCTGCAATGGCCAGAGCTGAGTTGATCTGACTCTGGGTGCCAGGAGCCTCTTTCCGGTCTCCCGCGTGGGTACAGGGTCCCAAGGCCTTGGGCAGTTCTCTGCTCCCCTCCAAGACTATAAACCGTGAGCTGGATTGGAATTGTAGCAACCGGAACATGAACCAGCACCCACATGAGATGTCAGCGCCACAGAGTGGTAGGTTGGCCTGATGTACCACTGTGAATCTTCAGTCTCCCAGTGTTGCTTCCCAACGCAGTTAAATGCTGTGACCACTAGAACCTGACCATGACATTGCAGCACGCTGTCTCAGTTCCCTTTTATTAAGCACTTACTGATGACAGCTTTGGAGGTCTCTCTTTGCATCTTGGAGATTCTGCTTTTTTTTTTTCAGTTTCATACTTTCCTCAGTTTTCACGCTTATTTCCCCACCTTTTCCTGGCCAACGGCTCCACCTTCTTCAGCTCTCAGCTCTGAAGCACTCCGCGCTGGGAGCCCTCCTGGGCTCCCTCCTCTTGGGACAGCCCCTGCTGCCACATCAGCCCACAGTATGACACCTCTGCCCACGGAGCCCATCCCTGAATGGGCAACACTCTAAATGGGAGCATCTGTGTGTGTCTTGGGCCAGAGTCCAACCTGGGGCTTCCCACCACGTGTCACAGACACCCAGTGTTCCCCATCTCCATTTCCTTGTGCTGAAAGCTAACCCAGCATCATATATTGTCATCTATAATGATCCCAAAGCACCTGAGGACACCCCCAGCTGAGCTTGACAGAGAAAGCTTCGACCAAGAGACTGATGCAGGTACAGCTGCCAGGGAAGAAGCCATCTTCCATGAAGGCAAATGTCTTCGGTCCTAGCAAATTCTTCACCAGCAGCAGCAGCCAATGGACTAAAGCTAGCACCTCCCACCCTCATTGCTGTATTTTTCAGCTCCAGAAATGATACTGTCAAACAGGGCATGGAAATAGTGAATCCACACCCACCCCCCCCCCGATGGTTACACGTGGTGCACGTGTGACAGCCACACTGAAAAGAGCTCAGCCCAGAACCTGGGGCACGTGGAGAGCCAAAGGCTTGGAGCTGTGGGTGCTGTCAGCCATGCGTAAGGAGCGTGTACCTTACTGGCTTAGCCACCGCATGTCTCTGCTAGCTACAAACGTACTCCTGTTGCTGGGAATCTTGGTATCAGCTCAGCTTTAGCCTGACAAACTGGCAGCTTTTAAAAGTCTCATCTAGGAAAGATGAAAGCACTCTGCTTTAGAGGCCACTTCACTGGACTCGGAAGGCTCTCTTCCAGCCCAGTCCTGCTCAAAGCACCTGCCTGATTCCGTGAGGAAGGAAAGCTGGCACCACTTGCATCCTCTTTCCCGCATTCATTCTAGAACTATTGACTAAGTACCTGCCAGCAAGCGGCAAGAACAAAACTCAGAGCTCTTATCCTAGAGACACTGGAGAAGCGAATGTAGAACTCGACAAGGCGACATGGAGTCAGAGATTCCGCACCAGGGAAGTGCTGTGCGCAGAGATGAGCCATGATGGTGAGGGCAGAGTAGGGGGTGCAGGTGGGTTCGTGGAAGAGCTGCTGTTCAAGCTGTGAGCCATGTGCTGATCACTGACTCACAGAGTCCCTCAACCAACCCTGAGCCAAGCCAGTCTCTGTTGTTATTGGTGGTCTGGGGCCACAGACTGGGTGAAACTGTCCACCCTTCAGAAGAACTGGAGGAAAACCCAAATGGCCTGGACTAATTCGGAAAACGTGTCCACAGCAACAGAGTGGAAGCTCTCAGTGGAATGCCAAGGGGTCAGTGCCTGAAGCCACCCTCCACCCGCTCGCTTCTCCTGTGGTGGACAATCTGAGGCAACTGGGCCTCACCAGACACCACCAGCATCCCAGAGACAGGACTTGGGGTGGTAACCTCGGGATTGGGGGTTTCTGTGGGAGAAGACACCCCCACAGGGCTGCTGGGCCACAGTGGACACCACCCCAAGCACTTAGGATGAATCTTCCCACGGGCTCCTGGTCCCACATCTGCAAAACAGCCTCTCTCCTCCAGGAGACAATAGAGAAAGGGAAGGAAGGGGTCCAGCTACCTTAGTGGGGCTGGAGCTGAATTCTGCATGTGTGGACCCTCCTACCTGCCTCCCCCTCGTTTATTCTTGTATATTTTTAGGTTAACAACGTAAAGTTTTAACACCAACTATTTTTGCTGAGTTCTTATAACTTAACATATTCATTCTTACTACTTCTGCTGGCTGGCAGCCTGTGAATTTGTTTAGACTGTATTAACTAGGTACCTCTCCTTCCCAAACTCTTCTAGATAGTAGTAATAAGAATTACTATGTGTTGAAGACTCTACTGAAGCCACTTGGCCTTGGATTGGAGTCCATGTTCTGTAGACTTAGGGGGATTTTTCTGGTTAACTTTCAAATCTCCCCACAATCTTTTCAAAGAAATGTCATCTTTGAAATAATCAGGGTAAATAGAAATCAGAAACTGAGCCACAAGACTATTAGCATAATAACTAATTTTATCAAGCTTCCTATCAGTTATCTACATTTTTACATTTCTGCAAAATGTCAGCAATAAAGCGCCATTTTAAAAAATAGAAGACTGAATTATGTTTGTTTCTCATCAACCTACCAAAACAAGGCAGCGGTGACTGGACTGGCTGTTTCCACTGGCTGGCAGCAGGTTCCTCACTATTGGCTCCCGTGGTGCCCACTGCATCATTTTTCTTGCCAGACTTAGCTCATTTTCAACCTGAAGAATCACCTCTTGCATTTGGCCACCTGGAAGTTGATCTTGCAATTTTTGAACATTTTATTCCATGTTCACTGTATTCAGCTTCTCATTGGTGCATGTTCTGTGTATTTCTGGATGCTGCAGTTTTAGTGTCTGTTGAAGGACTTCCGGAGTCTGTGTACAGTGCTCATGGCCTCTCGTGGGGACTCTCACGAACAGCCCACCTCGCGGGGCCAGGGGTCTTCAGCACCCAGCCCGTTGGCCATGTCTGCCCCAGCAGCCGACCATGCCTCCCCCTAGTCCAGAGTGACCCAGCAGAGCTGAGGCGGGCCAAGTGCGAGCTGCGTAGGCGCAGAGCCACAGCAGGCCGGAGCCTGGGAACGAAGGTGTGCAGATAGAGGCTCACAGGGCGGATTTTGCCCTCCCTCTTGTGGGATGCCAGATATTCGGGCAGCCCGGGAAAGGAAGTGACAAATGAGTTGATGGGAATGGTCAAACCCAAGGGCGCATGCACACCGTTGGTTGCTCTCAAGTCTTCCACGTCAAGAGCTTGCATCTGGAAGCTGCCTGACTGGACGGGCCCTGGCCCAGGAGTCCCACCTCACACTTGGACTGTGCAGTTTTGGAAGAAGGCACAGGGAGCTGGGAACAGGAGCCGAAGGTCTCTACGTGCCATCTGATCACGTTCCTCTTGCAGGAAGCTGCCACTGGGTGTGTTCCTGCCAACCAAGAGTTGAGGACTTGAATGTATCATGAGAGCTAGAAGACAGGGACAGCACAAAATCCGAGTACCAGATGGCTTGCTCACTAAACCAACAACAAACATTGAGGCACTGGCATTCAGCTGGGAACAGACAAGCACAGATCCTTGCTTATGGACCGCATTGCACGCTCCTTCCTTCCTTCCTTTCTTCCTCCTTTAATGACTTATCCATTTCCATTTGAAAAGCAGATTTTACAAAGAAAGAAGGAGAGAAAAGAGAGACAGAGAAAGAGAAGGCGTTCCGTCTGCTGGTTCACTCCCTAAATGGCTGCTATGGCTGGAGTTGAGCTGATCTGAAGCCAGGAGCCAGGAGCTTATTCCTAGTCTCCTATGTGGGTACAGGGTACCAAGGACTTTGGTCATCCTCTGCCACCTTCCCAGTTCACAAAGAGCTGGACTGGAAGTTGAGCAACTAGGACACAATTCAGCACCCCTACGGCATGTTAACACCATGGATGGGAGCTTAGCCTGCTGCTCCATTGCGCCAGCCCTGGAGTGCGTGTTCCACTGCATGAGCAGCATACAGGGACCGCATGTTCGAACCCAGGACAGCAACACAGAAGTGAGTGTGATCATTTCAACTTTTAGCAGCTGCAGTGATACAAACCGACAAGAGATGAAAGGAAGAACCATCGGGGATCTGTATATGAGAGGAAGCTCAAGGTGCTACCAAGGAAAAGTTCTAACAGGCAGCGTGGGGCGAGCCGCGAGCTGAGCGCTGCAGTCTTCCTTTTTTTTTTTAATTATTGATCTCTATATTTCTGAGTTTTTTTTTTACATGTATCTTTTTAAGATTTTTTTTGAAAGGTGGAGTTACAGAGAGAGAAGGGTAGAAATAAAGAGAAAGAGAAAGCCCTTCATCTGCTGATTCTTTCCCCAGTGGCAGCAGCAGCTGTGAAGCTGGGCTGGTCCAGAGCCAGGAGCCACAGCCCTCTTCCGGCTCTGCCACACGAGTGCAGGAGCCCAAGCACTTCAGCCATCCTCCACTGCTTTCCCAGGCACATTAGCAGGAAGTTGGACTGGAAGTGGAGCAGTCAGGATTCAAACCAGCTCTTGCACAGGACGCTGACACCACAGCGAGAGGCTTAACTTGCTGTGCCGTGGTACCATCCTCTCTGCCCCCACCTCCCCCACAACAGGGATCTCAAGTGTAACAATGTCACCTTTCCACGCACCCTGCTGCTGCCGTGGGAACACAGGACTGGGAGGCAGGGAAGCTAGGAAGCTGTTGCTGTGGGCGGAAAGCCTGAAGAAACCCTATGATGTTTCACCTGCCAGAGATGCTTTATTGATTTATTTTTTATATAAATATACAAATTCTTTTAATGTTTTGAAAGCGAAGGAGAAAGTATTTTCCTGAGGTCAAAATGAAACCCTTTTTAAAAGATTTTATTTTTGATGATGTTTACATAGTAGATCAGGGTGGGAAGGGTCCGGGATTAGGGGAAAGTGGGTGATGCCATTGTTTACACAGTTTTTTTTTCTTCTTCCTGTATTGAGGGGAAGGGAAGAGATAAGGGGAGAAACCACACCCAGCCCCCCAACCCCATACCCAGCAGCCAATGGGTCAGCCCAGTAGAGATTTCAAAACCCCTGGGAGAGGAGCTGGCATTGTGGCACAGGAGCTGGCATTGCGGCACAGCAGCTTAAGCCGCAATATTGGCATCGCATATCTGATGGTGGGGTTGGAGTCTCAGCTGCTCTGCTTCCAATTGAGCTCCTTACCAATGTACCTGGGAACGCAGTGGAAGCTGGTACAAGTGCTTGCACCCCTGGCACCTGACTGTGGGAGACTGGGCTGGAGCTCCTGGCTTCAGCCCGACCCCACTCTCTGTCTCTCCCTCCCCATTACTCTGCCCACTCTCACATTCAAATAAATAAAACATATTTTGAAAAAAGAAAACCTGAAAGAAGGGAAAGATGGAGCATGTCCCTCTTTTTTTTTCCCCTTAAGTTTATTTATCTGAAAGGAAGAGGAAGAGGAGAGAGGTTTTGTTTGCAGGTTCACTCCCCGGATCAATAGCCTAGGACTCCGTTTGGGTCTCCTGCATGGGTGGCAGAAAGCCAAGAGCCGGGGCCAGCATCTGAAGTCTCCGGGTGCATTAGCAGGAAGCTGGATTAGAAACACAGAGTAGCCAGGCAGGTGTGGGATGCTGGCACTTGTAGCTTAACCGGCTGCGCCCCCATTCGCGCGCCAAGGAATCATCCCGATGTTCTCCAAGCTGCCTTTACCCTGCTCCCCAGGCAAGTACAGTCTATGGAAGGAAAGAAGTAAATTCCTGGTTCTCTAAGTTAAAGTCACGGGAACGTCCAGGCATGGGGCATCTCGAGTTATCTCGGAGCAGGGTATGACTGCAGGGTAGCATTTGAACTTCCACTTCTGTGTAAGTTTGCTTTAAAGACGCAGGTCCTGGCTTACACCCTTGCGGCCTCTGGGTCTCTGGCCATACCTCCTCCCAGTAAAACGGATGCCTCATATTACCTAGTTTACACTTGGAAAAGCTCTGCACCCACCAGGGCTGGGGATGCCCGGTGTGAATGGCCAGGCTGCTCTGCAATGGCCAGCTTGCCAACCACTGTTAATTCCCGGAGTGTGTCTTTCCATCTCTAGTCTCATCATCATGTCTTTCATGGGGACACTCTTGGGGTGTTGTCCCAGCGCCTACTGTTTAACCTCAGGGAACCCAAGGTCACTCTCTCCCTGCCCCTTTGGCCTTCTGTGTCTCTGAGATCATGCCGATTTGGTGGACTGTCTTGCCAGTTTCCCAGCTTTGTTCGCTGTTTGAACACGTGGGTAGAGGCGGAGGTGTGAAACAAGCGAGTGAGCAAGGAGCAGAAGACACCAAGCTATCACGAATGCCCGCTGCTGCCAGGTGGCCCGGGGTGACGGTCACCTGCTGCTGCCGATTGGTTACAGGGGTCGCGGGGCTGGGGGAGTTCTGCACAGCCCTTGAGATGACACGCATGATGCCCGGGTTCACAGCCCAGCTCTGTCTCCAGAAAAGGCTGATGAACCTGGGAGATTCCTCGGGAGGAAGCGGTGATGGCCCAGAGACGCAGGGCCTTGCCACGCCCTGGGGAGCCCCAGGTTGAGTTCCGCACCCTGGCTTCAGCCTGGCGCAACCCTGCCTGGTCACGGGCTTTGAGTTGAGTGAGCCATCTATGTCTCGTTCTGCTTTTGATTTAAAAAAAAAAAAGATTTATTTTTATTTGAAACACAGATTTTACAGAGAGGAGAGATAGAGACCTTTTCCATCCATTTGTTCACTCCCCAAATGACTGCACTCCCCACATGACTGAACTGAGTTGATCCAAAGCTAGGAGCCAGGAGCTTCTTCTGGGTCTCCTGTGTGAGCACAAGGGCCCCAGGGTCTCTTACACTGGTGCAGGGTCCCAGGACTTGAGTCATTCTCCACTGCTTTCCCAGGTCATAAGCAGGGAGCTAAATCAGAAGTGAAACAGCTGTGACGACAACCAGCACCCATATGGGACGATGGCACTGCAGGCAGAGGATTGGCTTGCTATGCCACCTGGTGTCCCTGACTTTCCTTATTCAAATTTATTTGAAAGGCAGTTATAATGAGGTAGAGAGACAGAGAAAGAGTTCTTCTATCCTCTAGTTCACTCCTTAAATGACCACAATGACCAGGGCTGAACCAGACAGAAAAGATTTATTTATTTGAAAAAGTTACAAAGAAAGAGAGGTTCTTACATATATTTGTTCATTTCCCCAAATGATCACGGTAGCTGGAGGTGGGCTAGGCTGACGTCAGGAGCCTGGAGTTCTACCCAGGTCTCCCCCATGGGAGGCAGGTGTTGGGCCACCTGCTGCTTCCCAGGGCTCTGGGTTGGAAGTCAAAGAGCTGGCGTTCAGTCCAGGGTTTGTGGGATGCAGGCCTCATGGGCAGCGGCTTAGCTATGCACCACATGCTGGCCCCGGATGTAGATGCTGTCAGTGGCACTCGGCATGCATGCACAGTCCCCTGTACCTCGGACCTGTACCAAGGGCCCTAAGGGCATGGCCCTTGACCTGATGGTCTATCTCTTGGTCACTATATGATGAGTCTACATCTCTCTCTCTCTGGGGAAAGATTGCCTTTTGTTTGCATTCAAGATGAGGAATAATGTTGTAAAACAGTAGTACCTGAACCCTGGAATCTCCTTTCTCTTTCCGACTGGCATGTTTCTAGCTTTTGATCATTGTATATTTAATTATTCATTTAGTGAGGCACCGTGATTTCTTGGTTTTTATGCTAGAAGTTACCTTGACTTTCAGGGTTTAAAAACCATTTTCTTGTCTGAAGATATTTCAGTCATTTTTACTCTCAGTGCTGTGGCTTCTGGAGTATTTTTATTAGCTCTTCATGCTGGAAACTGGCAAAATGAATTCCTCCCCAACAGTTGCCCGACTGTTTACAAATCCTACCTCAAGAGGGCGCTCCTGGCAAGCCTTAGGACTGGGCAGGCCTCTCCAGGCCCCAAGCTTGGTTTTCAAGCTTTTCAGAGCAAGGACAGCAAGGCCCTGTGAGTTGAGAATAAGACCCTGGAGGAGCTCTGAGGAAGCAGAAGAGCTGAAAGGCGAAGTCTCAGGATGGAAGTCCAGTTCCAGGAGAGTCTGTCGCTGTGATCACATTAGGCCCCAAGGAAGGCAGGGAGGACTGTCGTGGGGAATGAAGGAGTCTATTTGCAGTGACTTCCGGCGCTTGGTTGGCTCATTTCCTGGGGCAGAAGGGATTAGGGTGTTTGGTTTGGGTTTTTGGTTTTGAATCATATTACCAATTGTGAAAAAAGAAAAAAAATTAGAAACACAGCTAAGGCGGAGGGGTCGGTCAGATAGCTCGGCTGGCTAACCCCCTGCCTTGCAGCGCTGGCTTCCCATATGGGCACCTGTTTGATTCCTGGTTGCTCTACTTCCCATCCAGCTCCCGGGTTATATGGCCTGGGGAAGCAGCAGAAGGATGGCCCAAAGCCTTGGGAGCCTGCACCTGTGTGGGAGACCCAGAAGAAACTCCTGGTTTTGGATCAGCTCAGCTCTGGCTGTTACAGGCATCTGGGGAGTGAACCAGCAGAGGGAAGATCTTTGTCTCTCCTTCTCTCTGTAAATCAGCCTTTCCAATGAAAACGAATAAATCTTAGAGAAAAAAAAAAAGAGAGAGACAGAGCTTTTAAAAAATCACAGAAGTGAGAATACGATTCAAAATAATATTTAATGATTTGCAGAAAACAGAGAAGAATTTTTAAAGAGATGGGGCAAAAAGAAAGTAAATCAGGCTGGTAGATCCGGCTGCCTCAGAAATGGATATTAAATGTAAATGGATTGAACAGTTTAAAGGCAGAGATTTTTGACCTGGGGATTGGGGGGGAAGAGAGAGAGAGCTAACACATCTACCTCCTTACACACAGGCAGGGCTCTTCTAACACGAAGTCAGTGTCAGGTACAATGTGCTTCAGAAAGCTGGACTGGCCATCAAAGACACATGAACGGAAAATAGGCTTCAGGATGAGTCAATATTCTCAGGGGTAGCAGGGAAGTCCTCCAAGAATGTGACTCATTCGTAAAATTATATACCTGGTCAGAGAGCTCAAAACACTCCGAGGAATGCTGGCAGAAGTTAAGGGAGCCACAGAGAAGTCCATGCCACTGTCAGCATCCCTCCCTCAGCAACTGACGGGGAACACAAGAGCACACCTGCCCGTCTAAAATGGTTGTCCGCAGGTGGACTGAGCTGGTCAGCCACAGCTCCCTGCTCACAGGTGGTTTCCTGGCCTAGGAAGAAACCGCTTCCCAACATCCTTTGTTACCCAGAGGATGTCTTGAAATTGGTCACATTTGCTCTGAGATCGAGCCAGAGGCCTTTACCGTGGCAAGTGAGCTGCACAAGTGTCACTCAAACACTGAGACCAGCCCTGTCATCTGCACAGGATGCAGTTCTCATCAGGGAAGTGGGCTTCGGCAAGGGCCCTAACATTCCCGGTGGGTGACAGGGCACCCTCGTGCTCCAGTCAAGTGACAGTTTGAATCAAAGATCCATTATCTTCCAGGCTTCCACTTCAAGTCAAGAGTTCCACTAGATGTTGCTTAATAGGCTGATGGCAAGGCAAGGACACCCTCATCTTCCTGCTCACCCCAGCCGAACCATCTCCTGAGAAGAGACTTTCTCAGTTTCCTACATGGGTAGGATTCGACCGTTCTCCAGGCCTGAGGAAGTAGGAGGGTGGGATATGGTCAGCACTGGGTCAGGGTAACACTGAGGTGTTCAACAAAGCATCTCACGCGTCCATGTCAGCTAGAGTGCACGGGGAGTTGGAGACGGAGCTGAGCAAACTTCTTATTTCTAAGTTAATGTTTTCCTTGTTCAACTTGAGGCGAAGGCCCTTGTTTGCTGACTTAAGTGGAGCTGGGAAATAGAGCTGTTGTTATCCAATTCTGCACAATAGGAGAGGAAGTGGATAGGCAACCTTAAGGTGAACGCAGGAGCCAAATGAAAGAAATAGCATGTAATCGGTGGTTGGTCGGAAACATCCAAGATGGAAAAGTGCATCTTGTTAGTTAAAGGGAGGAAGCCCTAAAATGTGCGGAATAAATAGGGAGCTGGTTTCCAATGGGCCTTCATCTTTATCATTTGTTTTAAAGGTTTATGAATTGGAAAGCAGCTTGACAGCAACAAGAGGGAGGAAGGGAGGGAGAGAGGCAGAGGGTGGCGGGGAGACTCCATGTGCTGGTTCACTCTGCAGTGGCTGTACCAAGCAGGGCCGGGTGCAGCCCAGAGCCAGCATTCAGGAACCCCAGCCGGATGTCCCACTCGATGCAAGGGCAGGGATGCAAGTGCTTTGGCTACTCTGCACTGTTTTCTCAGGCGTATTAGCAGGGAGCAGGATGGGAAGTGGCACAGCTAGGACGTGAGTCAGTGCTCCAGTAGGCGGACGCTGCTCTTGCAAGCAGTGGCTTCACCAGATGCGCTGCAGTGCTAGCAACTTGGTTTCCCATTCTCAGACCAGTAACACAAGTTCCCTGAAGCAGGAGGAAGACAGAAAAAGATACTGATCAGTCCTTGGGAAAGGGTTAAGACTGAGGACCAAGGCTCTAAATCTTCTGTAGAATCATTCAACTCGCCTTCTCTTTTGCCAAAGCTCTGCCAATGGAGTGGGAGCTTGGAGCGTGTGTCTGCCGTCCAGGGTGTGTGACAGGTGGGCACACCTGGACACGGCCAGTGTTCCCAGTCCATTGCTTTATTCTAGAGCCAAGATGGGGATAAATACAACCTCTGTTTCTCCCATACCACACCCTTTGCACCTGTTGCTCTTTGCATCTGGTCATCTCAGCTAGGTCAGAAGCACCACCTGCTGTGTGTTTGCTCAACCCCCTGATCCCCCAGGGGCAGGCAGGCCCCAAATGGAATGTGACATTTTCCCACTTTATCTTTAATGAAAGTAGGGGGGTAAGAAGCCATCAAACCTCTGAGTTGCCTGACAGGCTTGACCGACAGACCGTTTGTCCCTAACTCCCTGCTCAGCTAATGAATGAGATTGAGGGGACGGTGCTTCTCATTTCAGAGCCGGACTAAGTGGTCTCAAATAATTACTCACTTTCTGGTGATTCAAGTGTTTCTTCCCCAGGGGAGGGGAAGCTTTTAGAGCCACCCACTTAGCTATGATGGATGAAGGAAAGGGGGCGTGAGGTGAAAAACTGTGTTTTTTTTTTTCTTAAAAACTGCTTAAGGAGTCAGGATCCTGGTGCTTTAATGGGCAAAGAGCAGGGGGTTCTGTGGCAGTGAGGTCACCAGCTGGTCCTTCTGTGGCCTGGTGGCTCTCTGCATGCCTCACTCTGCAGCTGCAGACTGAGGAGATTTGGAATTTGCTGCTTGTCTCACGTCGTGGAGCAGGGGTTGCCTAACACGGCGGCCAACCTCAGGAGATGGTACCCAACGCGCCCATCTTCACGACCAGCCCTGCTTAACCATCTCGAACTCTCTGCTGCTTTGGTCCTCCTCAGCACGGGTTTACCATGCCCCTGATTTCCCGCCATACCGAGTCCTCCTTTCTTATTTATCTGTTTGCAAAGCAGCGAGAGAAGAGCCAGGCAAGACAGGAGCATAGAGTTCTTTCACCCGCACTTTCACTCGCTTACGACAGCCCTCATGGGTTCAAGGCTGAAGCCTGGGGTCTCCCATGCAGGTGGCAGGGGCCCAGCTGCTTGAAGCCCCCTCGCTGCCTCCCAGGGTATACCAGCAGGAGGCTGGCATCGGGAGGACAGCTGACACCTGGCCCCAGACACTCCCCTATGGGACAGGGGCATCCCGAGCAGCCTGGCATGTCCTGTGCCAGACAGCTGCCCCCGTTTTCCATTTTTTTCTATTGTTCTTACTCTTACTTGGCAAAGAGTCATGCCTTTCATCACTTACCCTGTGTACAAATCTGAAGTATGCAATTCTGAACTACAAAACGATTTTTATTTACCTTTCATATTTTTACAAATTTATTTTTGTCTTTTGTGCATCTTGTTTGTACAATGGATCATTGAAAACAGCTGCTGGACTGGACAGTCCCAAACTATTTTTAAATACTTTTTGGCCCCTCCCCCTTTTAAAGGGCCAGGCGCTTGAGGTGCATTTGCCATTCTTTGGACTTCAGCATCCATAACGTGACATCTGGTTGCGAGAGCCCAGCGCTGAGTCCTGCCTGGATCTGGTGAGCGGAACGAGGGCATTTCTTCCTCCAATCTTCCTTTCCCAAATGCGCTGGCCTCCTGCACCCTCGCCCCAGCCCCACAACCTCCTGAGCAGCAGGCGGATGCCCTCTGGCGTCCCACGCCTCTGCGCAGCTGCCGACGGACCTGTCATAGCTGACCTGCTCTTGGTGTGGGACGGCAAGCTGCAGAGATCTGTGCAGCCCTGTTCTAAGCTCAGGCAATGTCCCATGGATGCGATTGCAAAATTATTTTAAATCCACAGAACACATGATTCTCCGGAGGGATTTCAAGGCAGGCTGAAATTTACTGTTGCAGCTTTGAAAGTGAAGTTGTCCTTTATGGCTGTAGTGTCTACACATTGTATCCAGCCCGGGCAGAGCTGACCCATGGGCCAAAGTCCCATCCTGTCTCTTTTATAAGGTGGGTGGGACACGGAGTCTAGTAAGGCGTGCAGTCTCTTTTGCCCTCTCTCTGGGAAGGTCAGGAGTGGCTCTTGCAGGCAGCTCTGTCAGCTTGACTTTTGCTAACTCCTTCTTTAATCTCTTTCTATTCTACCTACGTCCTGTGCAGATGTAAGTTTCGCATTTTGATTATCCATGGTGGTACGACCCTTCCTCTTTCCTAAAAAAGGGCCTCTTGGCAGCTTCAGGTGGCACCCTGGGTCTCCAGGATTTGCAAGCTGTGATCCTATCTGCCCCCTTCCCCACTGCCGTGAGCCTCTGATGGTATCTGCCCCCCGCCACTGCCGGCCAGCACTGTGAGGGCTAATTTGGGCTCAGAAAAATGGAAATGTTTCCAGGAAGGCTTTCTGCGCCTGCCTAGCAGTTCTTGGTCTGAGGTTTGGAGGAAGAGGCAGTGGTTGTCATCACTGCGGTGGTCAAGGCTGTCATGGCGACCGGTGACAAGGGGTTAAGTCTTGCAGACAAGCACATAACGTCCACTCCAGATGAAGGCGGGTTCGCGTCTCATTCACGGCATGGCGGCAGACGGGCCAGACTCTGCAGTGAGGCGGTTGTACACATATGGTAAAACTTTTCATACCAGTCAACGTCTGGCGCAATATGATTTTAATTACCTACAGACTGGGTAGCTGGAAGAAAGCACTGGGATTAAACAGAAGAAAGTTAAACACAAGGCCTTTTATAAAGCGCCGCTGTTTTAGGTTAGGATGTATGCAAATGACTGTTGGGACAGTGCGCAGGAGGTGGAGGGGAGGGGGCCCTCAGGGAGTGGGCTGGGACTCCTCTGGCTTTGCCTCAAGGGCTGAGCCCCTAGAAGCAGGGTGCATGCTGACGCTGGCATCTTGCTCGTCACCCCCGGCCATCCCAAGCAGGGGGGCCTTGTGGGTCTCCGCTGCTCCCAGGGCACAAACTGCATCAATTTGAAAGGCTGTGGTGGTGGCATAGAGCAGGGTGGGGCAGCGGCTGGTTTGGGAACTTTATTAGGCCACGCTCCTGGTCTCTCCCAAGTTAATTTTACACTCTGTTTCCAAAGGGACATTGTTTGCTTTGCTTGCTTCATACAAGAAACAGGAAGCAAACTCTGGCTGGGATTCTGCCGCGGGCCTGCAGCCCTTGGAGCGGGGAGGGAAGCCGCAGCCTCGGAATGCGCCGCCCCCGACTTGAGGGGCGCAGCTCTGGGTTCCTTCCGAGCTTCCTGGCTGTGCTTTTGGATGAGCTTCGCTAAGGGTTTCAGTGCACTGCTGTGTGAGAGAAAGGGGCTCGGGGAGGGGAGGGGGGTGCCGCCTTGGGGGTCTTGCCTTCCAGACCTCAGACCTGACCAGGACACAGGTCCTTTGAACGGCTGCCCGATGAGGGACCGTGTCTTCTAGGGCCTGACAAGGGACTACACTTGACAACCTGGGCTTTAGCCTATAAGACAGAAGCGGGAAGGGGGGGGACACCGTGGACTGGCCAAGGCGTGAGGGTCACCCCTAGTCCCTGTGTCCCTGAGAAGAACGCAGAGCCTTCTGGGAGCTCCCCAGCATGGGTGAGCTTGTGGATCCCAGAGGTGCAGGAGGAAACCCTGTCGGCCACGGCCAGCCCTGCATGTGGCCAGCAGCCTGTCGGCTCCGGTGGAGGCAGCCATGGAAGAGGCAGATGTCTGCGTCCACGCGTGCCCATCTGTCACAGACTCTGGGCGGCAGACACACACACACACACACACACACACACACACACACACACACGCTCCAATCTATTATTTCATTGGTTGAACTTCAACGCAGTTCTCTTTCCTGGGGAAGTCACCACTTGTTAGCCTAGAGGCGCTACTGGGTTTATTATTTAATTAAATGATCGATTTGTTGGTTTTTTTTATATTTGGATTCCTCTATAATAAAGAGCTACAGGTTGGCATGTCTCATTCTGTGGAAGAGGGTGGGGTTATCAGTTACCTAAGACTTGGCCACTGGGTTGTGAATTTCTTGTGAGCAGTTTCCACCCCCTACTAAATGAATGACTCTGAAGTGAAGCAGGGGAGCAGGTTTGCATGCTGGTTAAGCCCCTGCTTGGATGCCCATGTCGCGTATCTGAGTCCCTGGCTTGAGGCTGGCCTACTCCATCACAAATCCAGCTTCCTGCTAGTGCACACCCTGGGAGGTGGCGTTGCTGCGTGATTCACGTACCTGGGAGACTCAGCAGGAGTTCCAGACTTGCGTCTTTGTCCTGGCCCAGCCCAGCTCTTGCAGTCATTTACGCAATGAACCAATGAGTGGAAGAGCTCTTTCTCCATATTTCTCTCTGCCCTTCTAAAAACAAAAATGAACTTTACTTAAAGTAGATTTTTAAAAATAATTACTTGTTTTTATTTAAAAGATAGAGTTATAACAGAGATAGCAGGAGAGACAGAAATGAAGAGAGGTCTTCCATCCACTGGTTCACTCCCACAATGGCTGGAACGGAGCCAGTGCAAAGCCAGGAGCCAGGTGCTTCCTCTGGGTCACCTACCTGTTTCAGGAGCCCAAAAACTTGGTCCGTCCTCTGCTGCTTTCCCAGGTACATTAGCAGGGAGCTGGATTGGAAGTGGAGCAACTTGAACTGGCACTCATCTGAGATGCCAGCAGCACAGGTAGAAGTTTAACCTCATATGCCACAGAGCCATCCCCTAAAATATAAATATATATTTTTTTGGGGGGGGGAAGCTTTTTCTTTCACTTTATCTTTTTTCTTTTCTTTTCTTTTTTATTGACAATCTTTACATAGTTAATTAGGGTAAAAAGGTTCAAGGGCTACAGGGAAGTGGGTAAGACTATTATTTTTTCCATATAGTTTCCTTCATGTTTAAAGAGGGGTATTAAGGGAGAAGGCCCATCCAATTTCCCATCCTCCCCAGGTCCGGGATGTAGGGTATGCTCTGAGGATCTTGCTCAGGTGGTTTTGATATTTCAACAGTTATGAATTGCTGCCAATCCTTTTTTTTAAGATTTATTTTTATTTTTTATTGGAAAGGCAGATATACAGAGAGGAGAGACAGAGAGGAAGATCTTCCATCCGATGATTCACTCCCCAAGTGAGCGCAATGGGCCGATGCTATGCCGATCCGAAGCCAGGAGCCTCTTCTGGGTCTCCCACGTGGGTGCAGGGTCCCAAAGCCTTGGGCCGTCCTCGACTGCTTTCCCGGGCCACAGGCAGGGAGCTGGATGGGAAGCGGGGCCGCTGGGATTAGAACCGGCGCCCATATGGGATCCCGGGCGTGCAAGGCAAGGACCTTAACCACTGTGCCACCGCGCTGGGCCCGCAAGCCAATCTTGACACTCCAAGCACTATGAGGTCTTTGAAGAATCCACTGGTTGATATAGTCCATCATAGAGTCTCTGTTTGCCCTGTATTTCGCTTAAAATATATTTTTAAAAACAATTTATTTTTGTTGTAAAGGCAGATTTACAGAGAGAGGGAGAGACAGAGAGAAAGGTCTTTCATCCACTGGTTTACTTCATAAATGGCCACATGACTGGAGCTGAGCCAATCTGAAGCCAGGAGCTTCTTCCAGGTGTTCCACGCAGGTGCAGGGTTCCAAAGCTTTGGGCCTTCCTCCACTGCTTTCCCGGGCCACAAGCAGGGAGCTAAATGGGAAGTAGAGTGACTGGGACACGAACCAGCGTCCATACGAGATCCCAGCTCTTGCAAGGGGAGGATTAGCTTGTTGTGCCAGTGTACTACACCCTAAAATAGATTTTTTAAAAAGGTATTGTACTTGATCAGAGCCCTCATTTCCTTTTTAGTACTTAAACCAGTGGTCTATATTGATCCCAGGCAAAACTAAACACTTCTACAAGCTTTTATAGAACCCAGACATTTAGTTACCAAACTACAAAAGCAGACACTGGATTTGCCTGGATGGGGGTGATTTGCTGAGCAGGGAGCAGCTTAAGGTCATACTATGTGCAGGGCACCAGCCTGCATCCCAGTGCCGCCACCCCACTGCCCCCTCTCGGGAGACCACGGCCTTTTGGCGCCTGGGGTAAGCTCAGCCACACGGAAACCACATTTCCCATACTGACTCAGGGTTACAGCAGCCCAGGCAGAGGTGCTGCTCCGAGTGCCATGACCGAGGCCGCTGGCCCGGAGTCAGCTGTTGCTGACTGCTATTGCTCTGCCATTCCCCTTCCTCCTTTCTTTTCTTTTCTCTTTTTCTTTCCTTCCCTTCCTATCTTTTCTCTCTCTCTTTCTCTTGCTCCCTTTTCTCTTTCTTCCTCCCTTTTTTCCTTCCTTCCTTCCTTTTCTTTCTTCTTTCTTTCCTTCCCTTCCTTTTCTCTCTCTCTTCCTCCCTTCTTCTTTCCTTCCTTCCTTCCTTCCTTTTTTCCTCTTCCTCCCTCCCTCCTCCCCTCCCTTCCTTCCTCCTTCCTTCCTTCCTCCTGCTTTATTGATTTGAACAGCAGAGTGAGGAGATCCCCATATGCTGGTCCCTTTGCCTACCACAGCCAGGGCTGGACCAGACCAAAGCCAGGAACCAGGAACTCCCGCCAGGTCTCCCATGTAGGTGGCAGGAATCCAAGTACCTGAACCATCATGTGCTACTTCTTGGGCACTTTAGCAGGGCTGTTGGACTGCAAGCAGTCGGGACTTGAACCAGGCACCCTATTATTGGCTGCAGTCATGCCAAGCAGTTGCATAGACCCCTGTATTCCCAGCCCCCTTGTTTGCCATATAGTAGGGAGAGGTGACAAAGTCACAGTTACTTAAGCTGCAGAGGCTGCCCTGTACCTGGCCAGCATAGTGGGAAGCACAGACATTTGAACAAATGAGAAATCTTCAAAAATTTCATAGAACTGTGTATGACGAAAAAATTATGAATAGACCTCCAAAATTTTTTGCACCAAAACAAACACCTTTTAATTTTATTTTCTGTGAGTTCCTTGGAGTATTGTTGTAGTTGCAGCACAATTACAGTTTGCTGTAGTGGAATGTCCACTGAAAACTACAGCAACCCTAGAAAAGCAATGAGTAACTATGCCTGCAGGTCAGGGAAGACCTTGCAGAGCAGGGGTGCATTGAGCGGGGGTCGGCAGCACCCAGGAGTCAGAGAATGGCCACCCAGGAAGGGCATTGTAAGCCCTGCAGCGACATGAGATGTGCAGGGATTGAAGGACTGGACACATTTTGGGATAATCCAAAAAGAATTCAGTATGGATAGATGAGTGGAAACTTCCTGGGCATTAGGCAGATATACCAGATTGGAATGAAATTGCACTGATTATGGTCTATTATATCTATTCACATTTTTGTATTTCCTGTGAAGGTGTTTGTACCCAACCCTGAGATTTGGAATAGGAATTACTCCGGTCAGGATTCCTGAATCCCATCGTATTTTCATCAGGGCCCCATAGGTTGATACCTGAACGGTTGTTGTTGATTGCTATTGGAAGTCATGCTGCTTCTGGCTGCGAGACTGAACTCTAAACAGGCTGCGCACTGCGTTGGCTTGTTTGGATTTTGTCTTTTGGCAACAAGAGCCAAAACAGAGAAGTGAACCTAAACCTATCTTGGTGTCAGACAGCGATGATGGTTATAACATGACAGATCGGGTGTCAAGAGACTGGAACTCAGAACAATGGTTAGAAAACTTATTGTGCTTCGAAGGAGAGATGGGAAGTCCTGAGAGGGATTTTTACGGCTCCAGTTCTTGGTGACCATGGTGATAAGGAGAGTGGAAATCACCGTGGACTCCAGTGGCACTAAGTCTGACTTGCGCAGTGGGTTTGTGGTCGAGGATGAAACGTGATCCCCATGTTTGCACAGAAGCATAACTGGTTCTCTGACATTTTTCTAGAATAATGATGGTGAGGTAGCACTGACTGCCCTGTAAGCTTTGAATAGACAGGCAAAATAACTGATTCATAGGAGTGTGGAATATGCAAGGGGATTTCAGTAAGTTTGTGGGGAAATGGAGTTAAATGGCAAACGAAAGGATGCATTTAGATCAAGTGTTTGGCCTAATGGTAAGGCACAAGCTAGGATAACCACATTCCAAATTGGTTCTAAACTGGACTCCAAAGGAGGGTCAGAGCTCTGTGTTCCATTCCAGCTTCCTGCTGTATGGGGAGGCAGCAGGTGCTGGTCCCTGACACCCACCCAGAAGACCCAGGTTGAATTCCCAGCTCCTGCTCCAGCTGGTTCAGCCTCAGCTGCTGCAGCATTTGCAATGCAAATCAGCACATGGACCTCTCTCTCTCTCCCAAAGGAACAAATTAAACAAATTTTTAAATAATTTTGTTTTGGTGCAAATAATTTTTTAAAATACTTGTTTTATTTTTAATTTTTGTAAAAGACAAAGTTACAGAGAGGAGAGACACAGAGAGAGGAAGATCTTCCGCCTGGTGGTTCACTCCTCAAATGGCCGCTTGGTCAGAGCTGAGCCAGGATCCTCCCCTATGCCTCCCACGTGGGTCCAAGGACTTGAACTGCCCCCCATGATTTGACCACTGCCATAAGCAGGGAGCTGGATTGGAAGCAGAGCAGCTGGGGCTTAAACGGGCACCTATAAGGGATGCCAATGCTAAAAGGAAAAGCTTAGTTTGCCATTTGACAGCATCAGTCTGGTGCCAATAATTTTGAAATTTATGTGTTAAAATGTGTACAGTGAAAAAATGCAGAGACCTCAAAAAGTTTTTGAACCAAAATGAGCTTAACTTTTTTTCTTTTTTTAGATCTTCTGTCCATTGATTCATTCCCCCAAGCAGCTACCATGGCCAGAGCTGAACCAATTTGAAGCCAGGAGCCCAGAAGCCTCCTCTGGGTCTCCAACACAGCTACGGGGTCCCAAGACTTCGGGCCATCCTCGACTGCTTTCCCAGGCCACAGGCAGGGAGCTGGATGGCAAGTGGAGCTGTCGGGATTAGAACCGGTGCCCATATGGGATCCCAGTGAGTGCAAGGTGAGGACTTTAGCCACTAGGCCACCAGGCCGGGTCAAGCTTAACTTCTAACTTCTCTCACAAACTTGCTGGCATACCTGCAGAAAATACATTTGTTGCTTTTCCAACATGTATTTACTTTTATATATGTGAGTAAATTGTATATGCCTTCACAAGTAGCGCACTGCACAACTCTAGGGGGCAGCACTGCTGATCATTTTAGGTTTCCTTGCAAACCTGCCATATGTCTCATTCATCCTTCAGCTCAACGTACTAATGGTCTGTTGCTTTCAGTAGCAAAGAAAGAGGATGTTTAGAATAGAAATTTGATCAGCCTGAAAGAAATAATCCCCTAATGGGACCTCTTCTCCAGCCAGGTTGTTAGTGTGAGATGGGTATTGGGTAGACAAGTCGGGGTGCCTTTCTGTGTTGAAAATGAGCTTCCCCTGCCACATTGCCCTTGATGGACTCCAGGGATGTGCCCTTCTACCTGCTTCTGGCCACAAAGGGAGTATCAAGCTTTTTGTTGGCAGCTGGGATTCGGGGTTTCCAAGTGTGTAATGTGCCCCCTACCATGATGCTTGGGCCTTATTCAAAAGGAGTGAAGTGGAATGATAATGGCCTTGGCCACTAAAAGGGACAGGTTCTCAGAGGCAGAGGAAGAAAATCAGATCCTTGGATTGTTCCCCAACCCTCACAAGCCTGGGTGGATTTCACTCACCTGCTTCAGGGGGATCAGCTCCCACCTGCCATGGCCTGGGGTGGACACTGTGCTGCAGCCAGGTAAGATGCCTACTGGCAACACTAGTGTCTCTTATGGGCTACAAGTTCAAGTTTCCGCTGTACCACTTTGATCTAGCTGCTTGCCAGTGTCTCTGGGAAAACAGCAGAAGACAGCCCAAGTACTTGGACCCCGCCACCTGCATGGGCGACTCGGATGGAATTTGTGGCTTTGGCCTAGCCCACTCCTGGCTAGCCATCTGGGAAGTAAACCAATGATGGAAAATCTCCTGTCCGTCTCCAAAGTGCGGGCAGGCATGGGGCCTGGGCACAGGGCAGGTAGTACCCAGAGATCTGTGTCCCTCCACACTTTTTCTTCTAGTGATAACACAGGCGGCCTCCTCCAAGGCTGTGCATTTATTTTAAGGACTATGAGAAGGGAAGTCGATCGCTAACCATCGTCTGCCCTCTCTGGGAGTGTTTGATGTGCCTGGATATCATTTGCATCGTCAAGGCTGCAGCTCCTCTACCCAGTCCCCAACTTCCCACACCCAGGTGTTCAACAGCCTTCTGTGCAAATAAACAGAAAAGGGGGGAAGCCACAGAACAGGGGGTGAGGCAGGACCCCCGAGAGCTCGCATGGCATAGCCAGGCTGTGTCCTCCACCATGCTTTATTGTCCTTTCCCCAGAGAAAGGCCAGGAGGTCCCAGGTGGCTGCTGCCCATGCAGGTGGTGGTGCCATGCAGGCTCAGGGCCCATGCAGATCAGGGCCCATGCAGGTTCAGGTGGTGGTGCCATGCAGGCTCAGGGACCATGCAGACTCAGGGGCCATGCAGGTTCAGGGCCCATGCAGGTGGTGGTGCCATGCAGGCTCAGGGCCCATGCAGATCAGGGCCCATGCAGGTTCAGGTGGTGGTGCCATGCAGGCTCAGGGACCATGCAGGTGGTAGGGCTTCCAGCCCTGATTCACCCAAGGTTCTGTCTTGACCATTCCGGTATGAGAGGAAATTTTCTTTTTCTTTCTTTCTCTCTCTTCCCTCCTTCCTTCTTTCCTTCCTTCCTTCCTTCCTTTTTTCCTTTCTTCCTTCCTTCCTTCTTTCCTTCCTTCCTTCCTCCCTCCTTTCTTTCTTTCTTTCTTTCTTTCTTTCTTTCTTTCTTTCTTTCTTTCTTTCTTTCTTTCTTTCTTTCTTTCTTTCTTTCATTTTTATTGGAAAGTCAGATATACAGAGAGGAGGAGAGGCAGAGAGGAAGGTCTTCTGTCTGCTGATTCACTCACCAAGCAACCGCAACAGCTGGAACTGAGCCAATCCAAAGCCAGGAGCCAGGAACCTCCTCTGCGTCTCCCATGTGGATGCAGAATCCCAATGCTTCGGGCCATCTTTAACAGCTTTCCCAGGCCACAAGCAGGGAGCTGGATGGGACGTGAACCACTGGGACCAAACTAGCTGCCCTGTGGGATCCTGGCGCGTGTGAGGTGAGGACTTTAGTTAACTAGGCCACCGCGCTGGGCCCTGGGAGAGGAAATTTTGAGCTGCTCTGAACTTGATTGAAATCTGAAAGCCAAGAAACAAAGCCAGAAAGTCACGTGCATTTGGTATCAGATTTTAAAGGAAAAAAAAAAAAAAAAGAAAACCCAGCTAATCACATCTCCCTGTGCTATCACACTGGCGGAGGTTTAACTTGCAATGACTAAGGGGACTCCATTGACCAGCAAACTCAAGGGGACTTCCGGGATTTCAGGGAAAAGTCAAGTTAAAAGACAAATGTGTTGGACACCCACGTGTGATGTCTTCATCACGCACGTCTCCGGCAAATCTTTTGAAGTGCATCCCCTACCTGGCCCCTACTGTCTAACCTCTCACTTCCCAGATGGAGCAAACACAGGCTTTTTTGGCTCTGGGAACAGCAAGTCATCAAACATTATATTTTGACTTCTCTGCTACAAACAAGTAATGTCTTCATGTAAATCCCTTCAGTTGAAAAGGAAAGAAAAGCCACCCAAAAGACAGCAAGGCACACAGATAGGCAAACACCACCCGAGCCAATCAGGGAGCAGACCTGGCTCCTGCTGCACTCACCCAGCCCTGTCTCCTTCCAGCCCCCCTCCCCCCGCAGCCCCCTCCCACCCCCCCAGGGTGGCTGCCCTTCTGGCTTTCCGCGGTCATCCACACACTCTCACATTTTAATGATTTTCTCACCCGAATGTGCATCCCTGGATTCACAAGTTCAAATCTTGCCCATTTAAAAACGTGTGAGGAGCTTTCCTTCCTTCCTCCTTCAAACCGGAAATGCTTCTTCTACGATGACAAAGCTTAACTGTTGAACAGCTTGTAAGTAAAAACTAATTTAAGCAAAAGCAAGATGATAATACTTAGTTTTAAATAAAACCTCAAAATAGAGTTTAAATTGCTGAGGCTAGGGTCTGGGGTAATGACTCAAGTACCAGGATCCCATATGGATACCAGCTCATGTCCCGGCAGCTCCACTTCACATCCAGCTCCCTGCTTGTGGCCTGGGAAAGCAGTCAAGCACAGCCCAAATCCTTGGGACCCTGCATCCTATGTGGGAGACCTGGAAGAAGCTTCTGGCTCCTGGTTCCTGGCTTCAGATCAGCTCAGCTGTGGCCATTGTAGCCACTTGGGGAGTGAACCAGGAGATGGAAGATCTTTCTTTCTCCTTTTCTCTGTGTATCTTCCTTTCCAGTATAATTTTCTGGCACAGCAGATGAAGTCACTGCCTAGGACACTAGCACTCATATCACAGTGCTTGTTTGAGTCCTGGCTGCTAGGCTCCCAAGCCACCTTTCTGCTCATGTTGCCCTGGGAAGGCTGCAGAAGATGGCCCAAGTACTTGAATCCATTAACCCACATGGAGACCCAGATGGAGTCCCTTTTGCCTGGCCCAGCCCTAGATGTTGTGGATAACTGGGGCTTGAACTAGCAGATATGACACTGATATTTCTCTCCCTGTCTCTCATGCCTTCTCTCTCTCTCTCCTTTTCAAATAAATAAATAAATTAATTAATTTAAAAAATTAAGTAGGTTCTGTATTGTGGCATAAAGGGGTTAAGCTACCATCCACAGCAAGTGTAGGTCCCAGCTGTTCCACTTCGGATTCAGCTCTCTGCTAAGGAAAGAGGGCAGCAGATGGTGGGCCAAGTGCTTGGGCCTCTGCACCCACAGGGAGACTCAGATGAAACTCCTGCTTTCGACCTGGCCCGTCCCCAGCTGCTGCTGTCACTGGGGGAATAAACCAGTGGATGGAAGATCTCTCTGTCCCTCTCTCTTTCTGGAACTCTGCCTTTCAAATAAATAATGTCCCTGGGGAACAGTGAGACACCACCCCTGCCTCCGCAGCCATGCAGGAGACCCATAGGAAGCTCCTGGCTTCTGGAGGCAGGCGTGCCCTGATCCAGCCATTTGGGCAGTGAGCCAGAGGATGGACGAGTCCTCTCTCTGTCTCTTCTTTTCTGTATAACTCTGCCTTTCAAAGAAAAAGAAACAAATCTTAAACATTTTATATACATGTATTTTTTGAATTTTTGAATTATGTGTTACAATTTCGTATAGACTGAGATTCCCTCCCCCAACTCCCACCCCTCAACAGATTTTCCCTATTTTACTACAGTGGTATAATCCTTAAACCATTTTTTTAAGATTTATTTTTATTACAAAGTCAGATATACAGAGAGGAGGAGAGACAGAGAGGAAGATCTTCCATCCAATGATTCAATCCCCACGTCAGCTGCAACGGCCATCCAGAGCTGGGAACCAGGAACTTCTTCTGGGTCTCCCACATGGGTGCAGAGTCCCAAAGCTTTGGATCATTCTCAACTGCTTTCCCAGGCCACAAGCAAGGAGTTGGATGGGAAGTGGAGCTGCCGGGATTAGAACCGGCGACCATATGGGATCCCAGCGTGTTCAAGGCGAGGACTTTAGCCACTAGGCCATGCTGCTGGGCCCCTAAACAATTTTTTGAAAAGGTATTGTACATTTTGCATGAACTTCTATTTGTTTATTTAAGATTTATTTATTTTTATTGGAAAGGTTGATATACAGAGAGAAGGAGAGACAAAGAGAAAGATCTTCCATTTGCTCATGAGTGCAGAGTCCCACGGCTTTTGGGCTGTCCTTGACTGCTTTCCCAGGCCACAAGTAGGGAGCTGGATGGGAAGTGGAGCATCTAGGACACAAACTGGTGCCCATATGGGATCCTGGTGAATGCAAAGCAAGCATTTAGCCACTAGGCTACCATGCGGGGCCCTGTTTTATTTATTTTTAATTTTTATTGAAAAGGCAGATTTACAGATAGAAGAAAGAAGAGAAAGATCTTCTATTTCTGGTTTACTTCCTATATGGCCACGATGGCCAGAACTCAGCTGATCTGAAGCCAGGAGCCAGAACTTCTGTGTCTCCCTCTTGGGTACAGGGTTCTTCCACTGCTTCTAGGCCATAAGCAGGGAGCTGGATGGGAAGTAGAGCAGCAGGGACACAAACCAGCACCCACATAGGATTGCCAGAGCTGCAACCCTGAGGATTAGCATGATGAGCTATCGTGTCAGCCCCACTTTCCATAAACTTTGAAGAAATAGTTGTTTATTTGCGCGAAAGACCTTTTCCTCACTAATTCACTCTCCAAATGCTCACAGGATTAAGCCAGAAGTCAGAGGTCCGAGCTGCATCTCCCCGCGCTTGGCAGGGACTTGATTTCTCGAGCCTTTGCCTGCTCCCTCTCAGGTGCACCTGAGCAGAGAGTGTGGCTTGGGAGTGGTGTCAGGACTTGAACCCTGTCCCTCTGACATGGATGCGAGCGTTGTAACCAGCATCTAACCAATGGACTGGACAACGTTGCGCTGCGTGTGATCACCTGTAGTTTGGACAAGGAGTAGAAAATAGTTTGTGGCTCCGTGAGGTACAGCAAGGAGCAGGCTTGCCGTGGAAAGCCAGGGTCCTGGTCCCGGGTGGGGTCCTGGTCCCGGGTGGGGTTCTGGCTTCTGTTCCTGCTGTGCTGTTGTGTAACTCCCCGCCCAGCGAGATAACTTGCCTGTTCTGTTCCCGCTTGCTCATCCAGCAGGTGCAGCTACTAAGGCCTGTCTATTAACCTGAGTCCATGTGGGCATTCTGTTCTGAATCATCTGTAGTTATGCATTACACATCCTGCCTCACTATGCTGGTCCTTGAGCAGGTGTTTAGGTCTCTGTCCAGAATTGAACAGCAAAGATACGTGAACGCAGTATCGCCAGGAAACATCAAATACAACTTCATTTACTTGTGGCCACTAAGTTATTTTTTTATTTTTTTTTTTTACTGAATCAGTTATAAGCCTCAATACTAATTCCCGGAATGCGGAATAGTTGAAGAATACCTTGTGGCTCATGCAGCACTTATACATTACCTATTTCATTTGCTTCTTAATAGAATAAAAATCGTGCTCTGTTTCTCGTGATTCTAACATATGCGAGTGTTCTTTCAGTGTCAGCTGTAGTGAAGGTGAGCTTGGTCAAAACCTTGTTATTTGTATCATCTGTCACCTATGATCAGTGAAGAAACAAAAAACATAAATGTCCAGCTGTTCTTTTCATTTAAATGCAGAGTTACATACCGAGAGAGAGAGACGCTTCCATCTGTTGGTTCACTTCTCCAATGCCTGCAGTAGCCAGGTCAGGGCCAGACTGAAGCTAGCAGCTTATAACTCCGTGCAGGTTTCACACATCGGAGGCAGGGCACAGGTACCTAGGCCATCTTCTAGTGCTTTCCCAGTCTCAATGCTGTGGTTGCCAATCCTGTCCTGGGTGCTCCACTTCTGATCCAGCTCCCTGCTAGTGGCCCGAGAAAAGCAGCAGGAGATGGCCCAAGGCTACCCATGTGGCAGACCCAGGTGAAGCCAGAGGCAGGAACAGAAGTGGAGTAACTGGGACTTAATGCAGCACTTGGCATGGAATTTTAGTGATGTGAGCAGCTTAACCAACTGTGCTATGTCCAACATAATAAATCCTGACATTAACTCATGTCATTACCTGTGGACAGAAACATACATAGGAACCAAGTCACCGAGATAGTATGATGCGTGTATGTGCCTTCTGCTGCTTACTATCAGCTGGTCGTTGCATAGCCCATGTCAAGGGGCCTTACAGCATGTGTGCACAGGTGACTGCATTAGCAGGTCTTGAACCGTTCCTGGAGACAAATACTGACAGTCTAGTGGATCGGTATAAAGCTGCTAACTCTTAAATAAAGTGTCCAGAGGTGTTCTGCCGTCCCAGGCTCCAGGAGATGCAAATCGCGGCTTTTGCTTTCCTTTCTCATCCCTGAAACTTCCTACCAGTTGTCTTCAAGCTCTTCCTAGCTCTGAGCGTTAGATGTGGGCATGCTCCTCGGTCACAGGTTTTCCAGCCATCACCTACAAAGGAAAATGCAACGCAGAGCACAGAGTCACATGTGGCTAGAACCCACATGTCCCTCACTTTGTGCCATTCCGCACTCTGCCATCCACTTCTACTTCCCTGTCTCAATGATTTCTTTTTCATGTTGATCATGACGCACCAAATGAATCTCATGACTTCCTTACGGGTTGCAAGCTGCAGGCTAAACAACACAGGTCTCATTAAGCTGTCCAATTCCCTCCCGACCCATCCCTAATATATTGTCTGACTTATGAACCCAGTAAATGTACTGCTCCTTGGTATACTCAAATATGTGGTATACTCAAAATTTGGTAGCTCGCAGGTAGCAGATGTTTAAATTAAGATTAATTGAATTCAAACAACTCAAATTCTCTGAGTGTTGGTGCCTCCATTTGGCAAGACAGCGAAGTACCTGGGCCTGCCTACCTCCTGGCATGATTATGAGACCTGCATAAGAACATGTATTTGCGGGCCTAGTGGTGTGGCCTCTTGGCTAAGGGCCTCACCTTGAATGCACCGGAATCCCATATGGTCGCCGGTTCTAATCCTGGCAGCTCCAATTCCTCTCTAGCTCTCCTCCTCTCTGTATATATGACTGTGTAATTAAAATAAAATAAATCTTTTTAAAAAAAGAACTTGTATTTGCTTAAAACCCAAGGCCCAAGGCCTGGCATTGGCCCATGCTCAATTAACATGCATTTCCGGTTTCTGCATACAGCCCTCTGCTTAATAGATATTTAGACTCTACATTGTTTTCATTCAGCGTAATGGGAGGTTTGTACACCATTGGTCTGAGGGTCCAGCCAGCTCAAGCCGTCTAGGATTTTCAAAGATGCCATGGGCTTGGAGGCAAACTCTCCTTCAGGAACAGCAGTTTCTTTCTGGGCTCAGCACAGGGAGATCCCTGGCTGGAAATATTGGGAAAGGTCATTCTAATTATGCTCTATTAAGATTCATTTCTCCCTGGAAAATGGGGGGAAAAAAACTTACTGTTAGAATTCCATGGCGGAAAAAACAAATATTAAATCTACCTTTAGAACAATTATAAGTTTAAAACCAACATAAAATTTAGAATGCTTGGGCAATCCTAAGTTTTCATAGGAGTGATTATTCTGGGGCCAATGGATGTGGCATAGCAAACCTGTGACACAGGTATCCAACATGGGCACTGGTTCATGTCCTGGCTGCTCTAGTTCCAATCCATCTCCCTGCTAATGGCCTAGGAAAGCAGTGGAGGATGGTCAAAGTGCTTGGGCCCCTGCACCCACGTTGGAGACTTGGAAGAAGTTCTTGCCTCATGGTTTCTGGCTGGCCTAGCCTTGGCCATTGTGGCCATTTAGGGACTGAACCTATGGATGAAAGATCTCCCTCTTTCTCTCTGTATTTCTCCCCTTCTCTCAGTAACGTCTTCAAATAAGTACAATGAGTATATACTTTAAAAAGATCATTCTCACTCCGTGAACCTGAATTAGTGTGATGGATTTGTGAGTTGACGAGCTGGCTGCTAGGCTATGGATGCAGTAGCCTCCTGGGATCTCATTTCTTCACCAGCCAATGGGAGGATGCCACCTATTCTAAAAGTCTGTGCCTCTGGAACAGACTTCTGATGCAGCACTTCAGCCTCTACTTGGAGGGCCTGGTAGAAGTGCCTAGCCCAAGTCTTGGCTATTCTACTTACAGAGAGAAGGAAAGACCGAAAGAAAAATTTTCTGTCCTCTGGTTCACTCCCCAAGTGGCTGCAATCGCCCGAGCTGAGCTGACTTGAAGCCAAGAGCTTCCAAGCCATACAGGCTCAGTGTTCCAAAGCTTTGGGATGTCCTTGGCTGCTTTCCCTGCCACAAACAGGGAGCTGGATGGGAAATGGAGCAATTGGAACATAAACTGGTACCCAAATGGGATCCTGGCATGTGCAAGGCGAGGATTTAGCCACTGAACCATCGTGCCAAGCCCTTAGCTGCTCCACTTTGGATCCAGCTTCCTATCAAGCCACATGCCATGAGACAGCAGGTGATGGCTCCAATCGTAAGGTTCCTGCCACCCATGTGGAAGGGCCTGCTTGAGAACAGGCTCCTAGCTTTGGTGTAGCCAAGCCCTTAGCTATTGTGGGTGTTTGGGGAGTGAACTGGAAACCGAAAGATCTTTTTTTCTCTGTCTCTCACACTCTAATTTGTATATTTTGTATTGACATTTCAAATAAAAGTAAATAAGTAAAATTTTGAAAAAAAAATGTATGCCCCAAGCATAATCTTTGGAGTTCTTTGTATTTACCAACAAGAAAGCAGTCTGAGCTGTGTTCAGAGCAACACAGTGCCTACAGCTGTGTCTTGTTAGTATTGGTTGAGTACTCCTTATCCAAAAGGCATGGGACGTGAAGCTTTTCAGAGTTGGCCGTTTTTCAGTTCTTGCACATTTGCAGACAATACCGGTTGAGCATCCTCATCTAAAAATCCCAAGTGCTCCAAAATACAAAACTCTGGGAGTTTGGTTTTCAGATGTTCAGATTGGAGGTTCCAATCACATCGTGTTGCCAGCTGATGCTGGAGCCGGAAGGAGGCAAGGCAGCTGTGGCCTGTGTAAGGGAACCCTCAGCAGACAAGCTTTGGCTTCTGTCTTCATGGTGGTTCGCCCCAAGCTGCACTTCATCCTGTGCATGCAACATCTCTTCTGTCATGTGCCCTGTGAGCTGTCACAGAGTAATTAACGAGCATGCTTGTTGTTTTTCTCCTAGGATGGAATGACACAGAAGATCATGGAGCATCTAAGCTCCCAGGAAAATCAGAAGTTTTGCCTCCAGCCACCTGATTCCAGCTTTAGAAGGTCAGTAGCGAATTCCATTGACCTCAGTGTCTTCACAAGTCCATAGTGACTAGCTGGCCTGAAGCTTGTGGGTGATTCAGATCCCGTCCCCGGCACGGAGTAGGCCTTGCCAATCCCTTATGTTAATGTCAAAGGTTGCTTGGTGCAGAGGAGGCAGGAGATGCTTCGGGTGGTGGCATGCGCCACGCAGTTCTCCAGCCCCGGCGTCACTATCCTCACAGAGTATGCTGGGAAAGATCATTAGGAAGTGGTTCAGCTGGGAAGGTGAAGCTCTCCTGGAAAGATTCCCGAAGGAGTCTCTTCCCTCTGCTGTTTTCAGAATGCAAAGAACCTGAGCTTCTGCATAGACAGGGCCACCTGGTCGGTGCTTGTACAGAGCCGAGTGGCCGCTAGGAGCCGTCTCCTCACTGTGTGTCCTCCATCACTTCCCTTTGGCCTCTAGTCTCAATCCCCATGTCCTGCTCTGGTTCTTCACTTCCCCCTAAAACAGAGTGCATGTCCCAGCATGTCGCTCCCCTGGGGCTGCGTCTGAAGGGTTTGTATCTCAGGACTCTGGTGTGCCGCAAGGCTCCCAAGGCCTCTTGTAGCCCAGGCTCCCCCAGCTGCATTGCTCAAAGCCCTTTCCTCACCCTGGCACTTGTCATGTGCCTTTGTTCTGGCTGTTGTTCCATCTGGCATGACCACCTGTACCCCCTTTGCCTGTCTGCCTCACCTGACTCAGCTCACACAGCCCATCTGGGAGCCATTACAGTGGGCTGAGCTCAGACCCAGCATCCTGACCAGACCTGGGTCCCTGCACTCCCCCAGTTGGTTGACGATGCATTTTGACTTGTTCCTTCTTCCTCCTGCACTGGGTCTCCTTCTTCATGAGGGACATCCCCATCCTTGAGGCAAGATAGCACCATGGTCAAAGGCACAGTCGTTGGAGCCATACTGCATGGGTTCAAATCCTGTTATAGGATTGGTTGACTGTGTGCTATCAGATTCCAGCTCTCCCTAGCTCATTTTCCATGTCTATAAAACCAGGGTAATAAAACACCCACAGTGCAAGGTTGTACATGTGTTATGTAACACACATGAGCTGGTATCAGGCCATACTGTTTAATTCTTATCTGTTAGTGGTACTTGTCATAAGAAAAAGGACATTGAAGGGAACTGCACATTTTCCCCTGGAAGATCAGCACCCCACAAAGCATAGCAATGGTTTCAGCTTATGGATTATCTTCTGGAAAATTCAGAACCCTATGCTGGAGGAGGTTGAGTGCAAATATATCATTTTATGACATCTTAGAAAAATTTTTAAAAGATTATTTATTTTTATTGGAAAGGTAGATCAGAGTTACAGAGAAAAGGAAATACACAGATAGGAGTCTTCCATCCGCTGGTTCACTCCCCAAGTGGCTGCAACGGCCAGAGCTGAGCTGATCCTAAGTCAGGAGCTTCTTCCAGGTCTCCCACATGGGCGCAGGGTCCCAAGGCTTTGGGCCATCCTCTGCTGCTTTGCCAGGCCACAAGCAGGGAGCTGGACGGGAAGTGGAGCAGCAGGGACATGAACTGGCCCTTGCAAGGGAGAGGATTAGTTAATTGAGCCATTATGCTGAACCCAGGAGATTTTTTTTTCAGATTTACTTATTTGACAGGCAAAGTTATAAAGAGAGAGAGAGATCCTCCATCCACTAGCTGTTTCACTCCCCAAGTAGCTTCATAGTTTGAGGCTGAGGTTGGGCCAGGCTGAAGCCAGGAGCCAGGAGTTTCTTTTAGGTCTCTCATGTGGTCTCAGGAGCTCTAGCACCAGGGCTATATTCTGGTGCTTTCTCAGGTGCATCAGTAAGATGCTGGATCAGAAATGGAGCAGCTACATCTTAAGCCAGCACCCATATGGGATGTCAGCGCTGTGAACAATGGCTTAACCCACTACACCAAAACTTTGGCCCCAGAGATTTCCATTGCTGCTTCTCATTCAGTAGCTCAATCCCCAGACCAGGAAGGCATCATTGCAGCTTTGACTCCATTGCCCTTTGGACACTTCTGGAACTCTGGCAATTGTCTAAGCTTCTCTGGGATCCTTCATTCCTCTGCCCCTGTGAAATAGATGCCATGTGAAGATGTCTGTGGGACAGGATTTGCCCAGCTTTCTGTAGAGTTGAAGGATGTGAAGAGGAAGGAGCCTGGAGCCTGGGTTACCCTGACTTGTATAAGTGTCAGAGCCTGTGGCTCTTGGCCATCTCATTCTTCTTCCAGCAGGAGTGACTGAATTCAATGGACACAGCCAGCATACCCCAAAGTTGTGTCCAGTCGCAACCCTGCAGTCACGGCCCTTCACGGTGTGCACCTGCACTGGGGACCCGTGTGTTCTCTGCACACTGACACCAGGGCAGTCTGACACAGCACAGTCCCATGAAGGGAAGCACTTGAAATTCACACCCAGCCAGGGGCCACTGTCTCTCCTCTCATGCTCACACAGCGGCTGGTATAGCTACCATCAGCCTCCCTCTCTAGAGCTCAGGGGGGCCTTGGATACACAGGAGCCACCTGCTATGAAGTCAACAGGGGACATATCTCCTGGGGAGGGGACCTAGCTGCGTGGTTCAGTGCGGAGAGCTCTGGCAGACACACTGAGAGTGAAAGCTCATTGCTACCCAGCTCATTCGGGGCCTTGGTTTGGAGCTCTCTACACTTCCACCACACTGTAATCTGCACCTCTGCACCATATTCCTTCTCTTATGCATCACATATGTTCTGCACGCTGCTGAGTCTCGTCTTTAACCCATGAACCTGTAAGCTCTGCACTCCTTCTCCTCCCTTCCAGTGGGGTCATTCTCCCCTCTTTCCTGAGATGCTCAGCCATCCCTCACTTGCTTCACACGCAGGCAAATCCTGGCAGGTGCCTTATGCTAGTCTCATCCTCTCCCCACCCCGAGGAGCAGATCTGGGAACAGAGCCAGACGCTCTCGCCTGTTCTTCGGGTAGAACTTCTCTTCCCAGAGCCGAGCCTGCGAGAATGACCGCTGGGTCGGAATCTGGAGTCCCAAGCTCTGCTCCATGTTATGGTTGCGGTTTGGACATTTCAGCCTGTGGCTTCCATTCAAAGTTAGCGAGAAACTCCTGCCTGCCTTCTGCCCCACCCTTCACCTATGACTTTGACCCTTCCGTAGCCTCCATCTCTTGGAGGGTGTCACCAAGTTCTATACAAAATGAGGTTAAAATTTATTTATTTGAGGCAAGTGCTGGGACTGGGGCAAATCCTGTCAAGTTGAGCTGTAAAACCACCTGGAAAGTGCACAATTTGGGAATTGAAGTAGGCCCAGTAGGGAAACTGTGGACACCTCTCTGACGACTTGCAACTTCCACTGGTGAGCATGAGAACCAGGGCTGGGCATGGGCCTGGCTAAATAGAAGGTGGCACTCACCGGCATGAGTGTGGGCTGGATGGTGGGGTCAGTTGGGTTGAATTAGGCCAATGCCCCTTGATGAGTATGAGAGCTGAATGGGATGTGAGACAGATTGGACCAATGTGCTACACATACTGGCAGGCACTGGATCCAGAGCTGGGGGCAGGCCTGGGGTTTTGTGGCTTGCTCTGACTAGGCTACAGCTCCTGCTGGTGGATGTGAGTGCCAAGTGTGTAGTGGGCTGGGTTGGTCTGAGCTGTAGGACCCAATACTTTGTCTAAGAGATGGGGCTGGAGACAGAACTGACCCAGCAATTGCAACTACCCGTGTATGCATAGGCTGATATGGGTGATGGTCTGAGCCAGATCCCATACTGATTAACACTCACAACAGTCAGGTCTGGGATCACCTCAGATGAGGTCTCTTTGGGGATTCCCCTGCAACTAAACCGCTAGACTCAGAACTCCAAACATGGGGAGAATGGCAGGATCTATAGACTAACCATAGAGTGCCTGTGTCAGAATATTGCCTCATCATTGGGAAACACAGAGCCGTGGATGACATGCCCAGATGTACCTGGAGGATGTGGCAGTCTGTTGGGGCTGCAGAGGACATCTGGTACCAAAGCAGAGGAAGAAGAGCAGAACAAATTAGGACAACTACCCCAGCCAGGCATTGACAGCAAATATCACAGCAAATGGAGACTAGGGTGGACTGTGTCAGCCAATGGACCTTGGAAGGATTTCCTTATCCTTGGATCGGTGAGATCGACAGCATTTCAGAATTATCAAAACTACTAAACAGAATCCTCGGAACGTGCTTCTATCAGGGACCCCGGGTTAATGTTGGGTGGCCATTCCCCATCCCTGGGTGTTGGGGTGGTTGGGGAGGATGGGTGCAGCTTCTCCACCTGTCTCCTCCTTCTCCCCAGATACAGGAGAGTGAAAAATTAAAGTTTGAAGATACTAGTCTCACCCATTTTCCCTTAACCCTTCCCACGCTGATCAACTATGTAAACATGATAAGAATGTTTAATTGACTGATACATAGAGATCTGCCATTCTCTAGTTCACTCTTCCAAACTCGTGCAACGACCAAGCCAATGTGAGGCGCTGAGGACTTGATGTTGATCTCCTCCACATGTGTGCAAGGAGCCTGGCTGCTTGAGACATCACCGTCGCCTCCAAGGGTGTGCACAAACAGGACACTAGAGCTGGGAATTGAACCTGGATACTCTGATGCAGAATATGGCTTGAGATTTGCCTCTGGTCTCCAACCTTATGACTCTGGCAATAGCTTCCTCCCTGGATCTGCGTTCTGGTGCCCCAATCCTAAATGTGAGCAGGTGTGTTGTTTTGTTTTTTTAATATATAACCCCCCTCATTCAAAAATGATACGTCAAGATCAGGATCTTCTCCCACGTTGCCCAAGGCCCAGGCATGCCAGCTCCAACCTCCTCACATCTCACTCTAGCTGTCACACCCTCACCAGACACTAGTGGACCCTTGCTGTGTCCAGGGCTCCGGCCTGGGCGCTATGGGCAAGGGGGGGGTCAGCCTCTTCCTTCAAGACCCAGGCAGTGATGTGGATGTCGGAGGCAGAGACTGCAACCTGCCCATGAACTGTAATCATAGCACAGGTAGACCGGTGGGAGTCAGGCAGGGTCCATGACAGAGGAACACAGGAAAGAGAGCCGAGGGTTTTGGAAGATGCTGTGCTGCAGCAGCAGCTGGGAGCATGACTCTGGGCCTTGGGCTATTTTGTTACCAAGATCTGCTGAGCTCTTGTGAGACCATATAGAATGACTCAAAACAGTATTCCAACTTAAAAAAAAAAACACCTACAACTGCCATTTTAAAAAGATTTATTTATTTTTTATTAGAAAGTCAGATACATAGAGAAGAGGAGAAACAGAGAGGAAGATCCTTCGTCCACAGATTCACTCCCAAGACACCACAACTGCCAGAGCTGAGCCAGTCTGAAGCCAGGAGCCTCCTCTGGGTCTCCCATGTGGATGCAGAGTCCCAAACCTTTAGGTCATCCTTCACTGTTTTCCCAGGCCACAAGCAGAGAGCTGGTTGGGAAGCAAGGCCACTGGGACACGAACTTACACCCATATGGAATCCCTGTGCATCCAAGGAGAGGCCTTTAGTTGCTAGGGAACCAGCCGGACCCTAAAACTGCTTTTTTAAAAACAGGTTGATTTGTGAAATATGTTGAGAAGGGTTACTCTTTTCCACTAATCTGGGACTGGAGGGTGTAAGAGTTTGCCTGAATTTTCAAAGATTTGTTTAATTTTATTGGAAAGATAGATTTTACCAAGAGAAGGAGAGACAAAAAGATCTTCCATGTACTGGTTCACTCCCCAGGTAGCTACAACAGCCAGAGCTGAGTCAATCCTAAAGCCAGGAGCTTTTTCTGGGTCTCTCATGTGGGTGCAGGGCCCCGAGGCTTTGAGCCATCCCTCACTGCCTTCCCAGGCCATAAACAGGGAGCTGGATAAAAAGTAGGGCAGGTGGGACACAAACTGGTGCCCATATGGGATACCAGCGTTTGCAGGCGAAGACTTTAGCCACTAGGCTCTCATGCCAGGCCCAATTTACCTGAATTTTAAAAGAACTGTTGTGAAAATTTTCAGTCAGGAGGGTAGGGAGAGCTATGGTATTGTGGTGGTACAGAGGGTTAAGTTACCACTTTCTAAAAAAATTATTTACTTTTGATTGGAAAGTCAGATATACAGAGAGGAAGAGATATACAGAGACAGAGAGGAAGATCTTCCGCCCTATGATCCAGAAGTAGCGACAACAGCCAGAGCTGAGCCGGTCTGAAGCCAGGAGCCCAGAGCGTCTTCTAGGTCTCCCACATGGGTACAGGGTCCCAAGGCTTTGGGCCATCCTTGACTGCTTTTCCAGGCCACAGGCAGGGATCTGGATGGCAAGTGGGGCTGCTGGGATTAGACCCAGTACCCAAATGGAATCCTGGTACCTAAATGGGATCCTCGCTCAAGGTGAGGTCTCCAGCCACCAAGGTACCATGTTGGGCCCTATGTTACCACTTGCAACAACAATATCCTACATCTGAACACCCAGTCGAGTCCCAGCTGCTCTTACTGATCCAGCTTCCTCATGATGTGCTTGGGAAGACAGGAGGTGACGGCCCAAGGGCTTGGCCCATGCCACTCACACGGCAGGCCTGGATGCAGTTCCTAGCTCTTGGCTTCAGCCCAGGCCGGACTGCTGTGGCTATTGAGCAAGGAACCAGCAGATGAACAAGCTGTCTCCATCACACTGCACTGCCTTTCAAATACCTAAATTAGTTTTAAAACATTCTGAAGGGATAAAATTCCTAGCTTAGCAACTGAAATGCTGGTTCAGATGCACCTGGGACCCAGTCCCAGCCCCTGACTCCAGCTTGCTTCTAGTGCATAACCTGGAAGGCAGCTGACAGCTCAGATAACTGGGGCCGTGCCACCCATATGAGAGACCCAGAATGAGTTCCCAGTCCCCACCCAGTCCCGCCCAGCCCCAGCCATTCAGGCCTTTGGGGAAGTAAACCAGCAGACGTTGAGTTGTCTCTGTCTCTGTTTCACTGCTTCTCAAATAAGTAAATGAATGAAAATTCCACAGAACTTTCCTAAGAACATTCAAGTTAAGTGCCCAACTTCTTCTTCTTCTTTTTTAAAGATTTATTTATTTATTGGAAAGTCAGATATACAGAGAGGAGGAGAGACAGAGAGGAAGATCTTCCGTCTGATGATTCACTCCCTAAGTGAGTGCAACGGCAGATGCTATGCCGATCTGAAGCCAAAAGCCAGGAACTTCTTCCAGGTCTCCCACACACAGGTACAGGATCCCAAGGCTTAGGCCATCCTCAACTCCTTGACTGCTTTTCCAGGCCACAAGCAGGGAGCTGGATGGGAAGTGGAGCTGCCAGGATTAGAATTGGCACCCATATGAGATCCCGGGGTGTTCAAGGTGAGGACTTTAGCCGCTAGGCCACGCCGCTGGGCCCAAGTGCCCGATTTTTTGAGCAAGGGCTATGTCAGAGTTGGCTGTTGTCAAAGGGCTGCTGGCATGGTTTTGCTCTCATTTCAGATGTTCCATTCAGCTGCTGCCCATGTGGCCATGGCCCTCCCCAGAGACAGGCCCGGGCAGAGCCTCTGGCAGGTGAGGCTCTGTGCGGAGCACCCAGCAAGGGAGCCTCTTTTCTCTATGTCCTTGAACTTACATTTTCTGGATAATTCTACCCTCCATGACTTCCTTATGGTGTGAGCAGCTGCTGAAGGACCTGAGATAAGCCATTTTCCTGTGCCTGCTGAGAGACAGAAGGGCAAACATGGATGTTTTATTGCCCCATTAATAGAACCAGCATTCTAATTTGCACCATAAAATTCTGGAGGGTAAACATTTGGGCATACATTTTCACCTGTGCCAAGCTGACAATGTAGGCATGCGCAGAGGCATACACACCTGCCCAAACATGCAACCCATGGCATGCACACAGGTACTCACCAAACGCACACACATACACACACACATACACACACGCACACACACGTACATGCACAAACACACACAGAAGCATACACACGCAGCCCTCTTGTTTGCTCTTTGAACTCTGAATGAGGTTTCCAGAGAATTACGTGGGGCAGTTCTGTTAGTATCAGGCACCTGCTCTACAGCAGCCCCATCTTGGCTTCACAATCACCCAAACATCTGAACAAAAGGAGATAAGCAAGTGAGGCTCCTTGCCATGCCCTGCACACCACACCTTGATCATTCACATCTGTGCCCTTGCTCACAACACCCTCTAGACAAACACACAAGTGTGCATGTGGTCAGATTCAAGTGTCTGCAAAAGACTCTAACATCTGCTTGCAGGTATGTGTTTCTGAGCTGCAGAAGAGGCCATCCAGGGGTGCATCTGGCATGACTCCTGGTGCCCCTGTGTCTTTCAACTTACTCTCCCTCTTCCTGGGTGCTAGTGCCTCACCCTCATCATCACCGTAGTAACACCTGCCTCAACCCTTAAGCCCCTTGGACCTTGTTCGTTAGCAATAGAGGCTTGCATATGCTCCCCCCAAAATGTGTGCTTGAGAAACGATTCTCTCTCCTGATTTCTAATTATCTGCACATCACATTCTCTGCCTATGAAGCTAGTCTGTTCATTTTAAAGACACACACACACACACACAATGTGGGACCAGTATGAAGCCACCTCCTACAATGCTGACATTCCATATTAGAGTGTTGCTTCCTGTTGCAGTTGCTCTCCACTTCTGATCCAGCTCCTTACTAAGGCATCTGTGAAAAGAGCAGATGTTCCATGTTGGGGGCTGGGAAGGAGCTCCTGGCTCCTGGCTTTGTCCTGTCTCAGCCCAGGCCTGGCTGTTGCAACTATTTGGCAAGTGGACCAGCAAATGAAAAGATCTGTCTCTCCCTCTCTGTGTAATGCTGTCCTTCAAATAAATACATCTTTTCAAAAATTACACAAATAAAAATTTTTTAAAAAGATGAGATTTAAAAAAGATAGTAAAAGCGGATTTTGACCTCAGGGCATGTGTGGAAGGAGCTCCTGGGAGCATGGCAGCTGCTGCGGGGGGTACCTGAGCCAGGTCAGACTCAATGCTTGGGGTCCTAGCCCCAGCCACTGCTGCCAAACGGTGAGCAAATCCTGGGCTTGTGGGCAGCCAAAGGGCCAACTGGCACTAGGCTTCACCTGCTGGCCACCCATCAGTGAGCTCTGGGGTTTTGGAGGATTGGAATTACTGCCTAGGGACATCCATGGATAAGGCCACTGTACATGTAGGTGAGGAATGAATCTTGAGGGACTCCCAACAACAGGGCCAATGTACTTTCAGGTAAGGCAGGGACTGAGATCTGGTGGTTGGAGGGAAGAGACTAGAAGTTCTGTATGGGTCAGACTGATATACCAGCCTACATGGGAGTCCTGAGTAGGGCTTGTTATGGAGCATTGCTGATCACATGCCAGTCCCTGTGAAAGCTAAGGTTGGGGGCCTGTCCAGCAGGGCTAGATCCCAGTATCTGACTGAATGTAAGAACAGGGGACAGGTCACGTTAGGACCATGTCACTAACCAGCACATGTGAGAGCCAGGTCTGGGGGTAGATTCTGTGCGGGAATATGTGAGCCAAACCCTGTGGAAATACAAGTCCCACTGATTAACTCAAGAGTTGGGGTGTTGATGGGCTGAGCTAGGTGTGACCATGGAACCTGTCCTCACTTACAGGTACTGGAACCAAGAATGGTCTGGGCAGGTGCAGACTGCAGCACCCGCATGTGCATCCTAAAACAGGGTATGAGGTTGGCCAGGCTCCAACATTCACCAGCTCATACAAGGCCAAAACGGAGGAGCAAGCTATGCTGGGCAAGGGCCAACCTCCCTGGCATGCATGAGATCTGGGTCTGGGAGTGGGCCAAGTGGGGGAACTTGGGAAACTCCCCTACTGGATCATAGCTCCCACTGGAGAGCATGAGGTCCAGGCATGGGGGTCAGGCAAGCTGCGCAAAGTAGCTCCAACTGTTGGCGAATGTGTAGGTTGGTTTGGAAGGGGGTAAGATCAGGCAGAGCCGAGCAAACCTTAGTTCACTGGTAAGTGCAGAAACCTGGGTGGAGTGCAGGTCATGCTGGGTTAGGCTGTCACACCTACCAGTCTGCATGACCTAGGGAAGGGAGCAGACTGAACAGGGCCAGGTTCTAGCACCCACAGTGAGAGCTGGAACTGGTGGCTGGCTGGGTCCGACCAGGCTACAGCATCTGAAGGCAAAGCCTAAGACAAGTGATGGAATATACCAAGCTGGGTCAGAGCAACCCCTGGCATGCACAAGGTCTATGGCTGGTAACATGCCTGCTTGGGGAGCAAAGGGGACACCGTGTCTGGGTTGTGGTTCCCACTGGTGAGTTGGAAGACCAGAGTGGGGGCTGCTATCTGGTCTTGACATGGTTGCAGTGTCCCTCAGCACAAGTGTAGACTGGGTCTGGGCCTGGGCTAGACTCCAGCACCCACTGGTGCCAGTGAGAACCAGGGTAGGTGTAGGACAGGCTAGTCTAAGTCTCTGCCCCTGCTGAGCCATGTGTGAGCTGAGTCTGGGTGTGGACTGGCTTGGCTGGGCTGTAACACCCAGCAGTAAAACGGGAATGGATTGAAAGCCAGTCACGAAAGGCCACTGTTCCTGCTAGGACAGGAGGTGAATTAAGTAGGGCTGGCCCATGGGCCCACCAGTGTGCATGAGATCTGACATTGGGAGAGATTCTTTGGAGGAGCTTGGGTAACTCTTCTGTCGGGACACAGTTCCTGCAAGTGAACGCAAGAACCACTATATGAGCAGCCCAGGCCAGGCCAAGCAATAGTACCTACCAGCATACATTTGGCTCAGGTTGGGGCAAACCAGGCTGGGCCAGTTTACATCACCTGCTAGTGAATCTGGGCACCAGAACAGAGTGTGGGTTGGGCTGGGTTAGGCTGTAGCACATGGCAGCACATGGCAGTTCACATGAACACCAGGACTGAGGACCAGCTGGGCTGGGCTAGGCTGTAGCTCCAACCAGCATGAGTTGGAATTGGAGGTGGGCTGGGCCAGGCTACAGTACCCACTGGCAAATACTGAGATGAGGCATGCCATGCCAGACTGGGCTGTAGCACCTAACTAGCACATGTGAGACCCAGAGGGGAAGGGGGTAAAACCAGTAAGGGGGCTGTGTGGAGCTCCCTTGCTGAACCACCACTCCCACCGGAGAGCACAAGTTGGGTTAGGGATGACCAGGCCTAGAAGGGCTGCTACACCTGTTGACCTCATGTGAGCTGTTTCAGGGAAAAGCCAGGCTGGGTTGACTGTTCTTACTGGTTCATGCACAAGTTAGTGGGTGTAGGCTTGTTAGCTTTGCCACAGCATCACCAGGCAGATACTGGCATGGGGGGGGAGGGGCAAATTCTGTCAAGTTAAACTGCAGAACCAAGGAAGGTGCTTGATCTGGGAGTCGGAGCGGGTCCAGTAGGGAAAGAGTGGACACATCCCTTTTGGGTTGCCACTCTGACTGGTGAGAGCCAGGACTAGTGTAGGCATGGCTAGACAGAGAATGGCACCCAAACGTACATGTGCGTGCTGGATAATGGAGCTGGTTGTGTTGAACTAGGCTTCAATGCCCATTGACATGTATGAGAGCTGAATGTGATGTGGGACAATCTGAACCAGTTGGCTGTCCATAATAGCAAGCATGGGAACCATGGCAGGGGGCAGGGAGCAGGCATCGTGGGGGTTATTGTGGGTTGCTCTGACTAGGCTACAACTCCCACTGGTGTATGTGAAGTCCAAGTGTGTGGTGGGCAGGATCGGGCTGGGCTGAAACACCGATTGGTTCAAGTAGAAGACAGGGCTGGAGACAGAACTGACCCCGGAATTGCAACCACCAGTGTGTGCATAGCCTGATTTGTGGTGACGGACTGTGACATATCCTGTCCTGGCAAGCACACACAAGAATCAGGTCTGGGATCACCTCAGACAAAGTTTCTTTGGAGATTGCCACAACTGAATTGCTGGACTCAGAACCCTGACCATGGAGAAAATTGTAGGTTCCATGGTCCGTGGAGTGCATGTGTCAGAGCGGGGTCTCCTCAGTGACTTAGATGGAGCAGTGGGCAGCGTATCTAGGTGCACATGGAGGATATGGCAGTCCATAGGACACCTAGTACCACTAAAGAGGACAGAGGACAGAATAAATTGATCAACTACCCCAGCCACATGTTGGCAGTGAATGTCGGGGCAACGAGGAACTCTGAGGTGGATTATGTCAACTAGTGGATTCAGGCAAGATTTTATTGTGCTCAGAGTGGTGAGATTTACAGTATTTCAGAACTGTTGAACTATCAAAAACTTTTGTGCAAGACCTTCAGTGCATGCCTCACCTCACATCAGGGACCCTGGGGTGGTGTCCGGTGGCTGTCCATCTCAGAGTGCATAGGCATTTGGAGGCTGGGTGTGGCTTCTCTGCTTGTCCCCTACCATCCCCTAGATACAGGAAGGAAAAAGAATGTGGAAATGGTGATCTCACCCACCTTCCTGTAGCCCTTGACCCTAATCACCCTAATCAACTATGTAGAAATTATAAAAGATAAAAATAAAAAATAAATTTAAAACATAGTAAAAGCAAATTGAAACCAATATTTATTTTCTTCCCATATCTCATGGGTGATGACTAGCTGACCTGTGAGGACACACCCACCATTGAAATCAGGGGCCAGATCAACTTCCCACTGGCTCTGCCCACTGGCTCTGCCCACTGCCAGGCTTCCTGAAGTTTCCCCTTCCCTTAGCCCTACTGGATCTGCTCTTCTCTCCCTCCCTCCTTTCCACCCTTCATCCCACCCTCCATCCCACCCTGCATCCCTCCCTCAGCAACCTTCCAGGCCACTGCTGGCTCAGAAGACTACAAGCCCAACTCCCACCTGCCTTCAGGGCATTCCTCATCTCCACGTGACCCCTGTCCCGTGCCTTTGTCCCTCCTGACACTCTGCCTGCTCCTCTCTGGATTGGTGTGTATGTAGCTCAGCCCTGGATCACCGTGGCCAGTCACACTCAGGTGCTGACCTGTCCTTCCATTTGATCTTTTGGCACATGGTCACCTGCTGCTTGGCCATGTGCCTGGGGCAGGGGCTAACCTAGCTCTTTTCCTAGGAAGTGAAGGGATCTCCAATTAATAGTTTTTCCTGGGAAGTGAATGGATTGCAAGTTAATTCCCATCTCCCATGGTGCATGGCACAGGTCTCTGCTTTGTGCCTCGTCCTTCTCTGAGCATCTGAGTGTAGACTGTGAGCCTGGCCTGTGTCACTATGGGGCGTCTGTTCTTTCGGGATGGCACAGGGCTCAGGGACACCTGAGCCTTCCCAGGGGTTCTGTGTGGAAAGAGGTGACCGTTGAGGCCACAGAGCTGTGACACCGCCTGACTTGTGGGCCCCATATGTCCACCGGGATTTGTGTTTGTGACAGGAAACGACCAGCTCCATTCCTAACCCTGCTCCAGCTCTGCTCCTTGCAGATGGTATCTCCTTCAAGTTGGTAATTTATTCTTCTAAAGATGTCCTGGAAGCGAAGTTGGCTGCTTATTGCAAAGCCTGCTTCTGACTTCCAACTCAGATTACCTTAAATTAATGTTGACGCATGCAAGATTTATTAGCCAAGCAGCCATCTCTTCAGCGCCTGGCGGGACTCAGAACATGTGCGTAAATCACCCGCTTGACAACTTCCTGGACTGAACCTTGGGTGTTTACCTTCACAAATCAATGCACCCATTCGCAGATGGCAGATTTGGGACACGGAGGATGGTTCGAGGTGACATTTAGGAAGGGAACAACTGCGAGACATGGCCAAGGCCACAAGCCAGGAGCTCTTTCTACATCTTCTTGGATTTTCCCCCCCCAAAAGTTCACCAGCAACTGCTGACCTGGGAGTAGGACAACACTTCCTGGACTTCACACCCAGTGGCCTGTGGCTGGGCTGCAGCCAGCTGCTTGTCAGAGCTGCCTCCGTGGGACCTTGCCGTTACTGGATGAGGAACTCTTGGGATCTGCTCCTTACACCTGAAAGGGGCTCTTTTTTGACCACTGAATGCATGCAGATCACAAAATCATTTCTCGGCCCACTTTAGGAAGGAAGTTGTCCAAGACACAGCATTGTTTAATATTTAAGCTGGAATTCTTGTTCCCATGGTAAACCTGGGAGACTCTGTGAATGGCATGACTATGTTCAGAGTCCAGAAGTCAGCTCATGACACATGTGACATGTGTCATCAGGTGCAATGTGCTGAGCCTAGGTGGCCTGGTGGCCTTGGCGGAATGCTGTGTGGATCCTGGGGAGAAGGTACCACCCGTGCAGGCCACCCCTAGCTGCCTTTCTTCACATGAAGTCTAATTCCCCTGGCCCCTCTAGGCCAGGGCTGCTTACTGAATTGCCTGTTTCTTTGTGTACTTTCCTAGTAGTCTCCCTCTGTTTTTCACATTGAAAGCAACGGGCCAAGTTGGAGAGAGTGACAGACTTGGGCAAAGGCCAAGGCTGTCCGCAGCAATCTGCTGGCTAACATGGCTCATGGAGATTTGCTGCTGCTTTTGTGTTCATAAGCAACCCACAAAATAAGAAGGCAGAGAGGGGCAGAGAGGAAAGAAGGAGAGGGCGAGGGGAGGGACAGATGGGATGGGGGAGACAGACACTGAGACAGAGGTAGTGAGAGAGAGAGTGTGTTCCTGTTCAGTCCCATCCCATTTCCCAGCTGCCTCTCTGAGCAAAGTTGAACTCAGGACGTGGCTGGCTTGTCCAGCCTCCACTTTCCACTGTGGCACTTGGCAAGGGTAGCTGGGACCACTACAGATGGCACCAGGGGAGGGAAGCAAGTGCTGGCCTTATTTCTCCTGGCCTTGTGCTAAGGCCTGCATAGGGAATGCCCACACTGCTTGCCAAGTCAAGCATTTCCATAGCCTGAGTCAGACAGACAGAACCTCACTCTGAGTACAACACAGGCAAATAAGGGAACCGAATGCCAGTCACAGAAGGCCATGAAATGATCATCGCCACGAGTCATCAAATGGACCTGGGACAATTCCCGGCACCGCTGCCTACTGGTCGTGTTTTGTAGGGGATCGCGAAGACTTCCGGAGTTGGTTACTGATCTCCTCACTCTGTCTTTAAGCCAGGCTCTGAAGAGTATTGGTGCGAGGTTTGGAAAGTCTGTGCTGATCATGGGAGTTTCATTAAAATACCCCAAGCCTCCCAGAAACTTGTGGTTTGAAGTAAAAGAGAATGGGGCATTCAAAAGTTTAATTCATCCCTGAGAAGAAAGACGAGATCGCCTCTGGAGTGTTGTATTTTGTGTCTGCCACTTCTGCAGACTTACAGTTGGCTCATATTTTTTTAAGATCTATTTATTTTTATTGGAAAGGCAGATCAGATTTATGGAGAGAAGGAGAGACAGAGACACAAATACCTTCCATCTGCTGGTTCACTCCCCAAATGCTGCAATGGCCAGAGCTGAGCCAATCTGAAGCCAGGAGCCAAGGAGCTTCCTCCAGGTCTCCCATGTGGATGCAGGGTCCCAAGGCCTTGGGCTGCCCTCAACTGCTTCTTCAACAGGCCAGTGGCTTCTCCAGTATAGGACGGATGGGTTTTATGCTGCAGTGTGCCTGGTTTTCTGGTCAGAGGCATTCTCTGAATGCCTTCCCCTATCGCAGATTCATCGAGAAACGTGAAAGTGGCACAACATGCCCACAAAGAACGTCTTCAAAAACTTCATGGAGAAGGCATATTCGGAAAAAAGCCAGCAACATGTGGATTTCAAAATCTCTCGCACCAAAATAAATGCCTTTTTGGAAGTGGTGTTGTGTTTCTAACAGTGAGGAGTCAGAGATATTACCGGTATACGACACACACGCATCACTCCCACACTTCAAATGTCATCCGAGCAACGGCAACATCAGGGCGTCCTCCCCTTTGCACTCCTGGAAGAAGGCTGGGCTGGACTGAGGCCTGCTGTGCATTCTCTGCATCTGAATGCAAGTTATAAAACTGCAGATTTGGGCCCGGCGCGGTGGCGCAAGTGGTTAAAGGTCCTTGCTTTGCACGCCCGGGATCCCATATGGGCGCCGGTTCTAATCCCGGCAGCCCCGCTTCCCTTCCAGCTCCCTGCCTGTGGCCTGGGAAAGCAGTCGAGGACGGCCCAAAGCTTTGGGAACCTGCACCCACGTGGGAGACCCGGAAGAGGCTCCTGGCTTCGGATCGGCCCGTTGCGCTCACTTGGGGAGTGAATCATCGGACGGAAGATCTTCCTCTCTGTCTCTCCTCTCTGTATATCCGCCTTTCCAATGAAAAAATAATAAAAATAAATCTTTACAAAAAAAACTGCAGATTCCTCTCCCTCCCTTCTGACTCATAGAATTACAGTCTCAGGAGTTGGGGCCTGAAGCAGTGTGCAAACAGCACACAGCAGTGAATAATGGTGTCACAGCAATTTTTCATGTTCAACTGGCTGTGTTTTTTTTTTTTATCTCTAAGTGTTTCTGATCTTGTTTTTCTCATTTGCAAAGGGAGAGGTTTGACGTAATGATCTGTAAGCAGTGTGTGTGCATGCATGTGTGTGTATGTGTGTATGTATGTGTGTGTGTTTAATAATTCATGCAACTTGGGGCCTGGCCAGTGAGTTAAGCTGTCACCTCTTACACCTGCCCACCGCCCACATCTCAGTGCTGATTCAGATCCTAAGTACTAACTATCCAGCTCTCTGCCGATGCGTCTGGGAAAGCAGAAGAGGATGACCTAGGTGCTTGGGCTCCTGCCGCTCACATGGGAGACCCAAACAGACTTCCTGGCTCCCAGCTTCAGTCTGGCCCAGACCTGGACGTTGTGGCCTTTGTGGGAGTGAGCCAGTAGATGGTACCTCTGTCTCTCCTGCTTAAATAAATAAATCTTAAGAAAAAAATAGATTTCTGCCACTCATGTCACCTAGTTCTGCTGACATAGACACAAATGTGTGTGGGGCCTCTTCAGTCCATATCTTCTTGCTGAACGATGGCAAACTTGCCTCGTAGGAGTTTCAACACAAAAGGAAACAAGGAATAGGAACAGTAAAACAGAAGCAATAAGTAAGAATGCCTTCGATGCTGATTTTAACTACTCTGGTTTTCTGCTGTTGAAGAATATTCTTCTTTCTTCTGTTAAACAGTAATTAAGTACATCTCCCTTAGGGCATTAATTCATTTTTAACTAACTAATTCAACATGATATCTTGCACATTGTGGGACCCACTGGAAGTCCAGTTGTGACAGTAGACAAACTCAGTGACTTTGTGCAGCTTTTTCTTTTACTGAAATCACAGTATTTTACCCAAAGTAGTCTGGTCTATGCACCTACTTATCAAAGGATTATACAGAAAATATTTTTAAACATAAGTACTAAAAGAAAGAGTAGAGGATTCTTAGAGTCGTGTCTAATTGTTGAACCTCTAACCTAGATTTTCGAAAGGCAAATCCTTGCAGTCCACCCCCTTTGATCTCCAGGAACAAACAAATAGAATCCATAGCTGGGCCATCTGTCAGTTACAATAATTCACCTGGGAGCAAGTGTGATGGGGCCATCTTCTCATTTGTTTCAGAAGCATTAACAATGGAGATGCTTACATTGATATTATAATACCTAGTGTATCTTAGATAATAAATGGATTGTTGGTTCAATTTTATCAAAACTTTCAGAGGAAAACAGGTGAAGCATCATCCCTTGAAAATAACATTTCAGGAGAATCAAGATGGCGGAATAGGAAAAGGACATGTTTAAACAGATGGAGAAACATTAGCCAATGTGAAGCAGAGAGGGCACATTCTATGAAATAGAACACGACAGAACAACAGCAGAGGGGGTACCTGGAGATTGACAGACACAAAAAAAGCAGCAGACACATGGTGTGGTGTTGCAGTGACTGATACTCCAGCAGCATTCAGCGAGTGGTGATCTGAGCTGACCAGCAGTGCAGCAACCAGCAACCAGGTGGGAAGGGACGTTACCTAGGAACTCAGGAGGTGATCCCAGACAAAGAACTGTTCATCCTGCTGGTCTGTTTGATTTGACCAGGAGCAGAGACAGAGCGGCAGGTCCAAGCTGGCAGTGCAGGAACAGGGTGGATTTCACAACCCAGTCTACCCTCTAGAGCTGCATTAGGCACCATTTTGTTTAAGGAAGCAAAGTGTATGGCACAGGACTGCACATGCACTGAACTGGGAGTGAACTCATTTCTGGCTCAGTGAACTGCAACAGCGTGGCATTCTACAGGTTCCACCTCAGACCAGACAGCTACCAGATCAAGAACTCTAGTAGTGGCACATCAGGTATCATTTTGTGTGATGTGGCAAAGGCTTTAATACTGCAGAGACAACAGTGAGCCATGCATGTGCTGAACTGGGAGCAAACTCACTGAACTCAGTGCATTGCACTGGTCCCACAGGAAAATAATACTGACTATGGCTTCATACAGGTCAAAATAGGTCCGTGTCGCCCTCAGACCTAACGAACAACAGGTTCCAGCAAGATCAGCACCACCAACAACCTGGCTAAATAGGACTCCTGATTTCTCCCTAATCCTGGGACCTGCTCCAGCCAGAAGTGGGAGAAAGGTTGTACAGATAATGAATGGTGCAGCCTCAGCACAGGGTCACAGGAGGTGTAGAGTGAGCCAGGAACTGGGGTTACAAAGACGATGATAGAAATCTAACATAAGAAACCAGACCTGGAACTCGCTGGAGGGAGTGACACAAGTGACTGCACACAAAGAGCCATGTGCCAACTGCAATAAATAAAATCTAACTGTAGACCTGTGGGTGACACAGCATAGAAACCTGCCCTGAGGAGAAGACTCTGCTTATGAACAACAGCAAAAGAGGGGGCAGAAGCAAAATGAATATTAATGAAGACTCCCCTGTAAAGCAGCAAAAACCTTTGCCAACCTCAGAGTTCACTGAGGAAGACAGTGAGAAAATGGGGGATACAGAATTTAAAACACTTGTTATAAAACTTCTTATCAACAACAAGAAGCATGTAAAGCAGGCATTCAAGGAATTCAAGGAATATGTCACACTGGAAATGAATCAAATCAAAACTGATATATCAGAAATAAAGAATACAATGGGACAAATGAAAAGTACAGTGAAAAGTCTCCAAAACAGAATGAGGGTGGCAGAAAAAAGAATCTCAGAATTGGGAGATATTTCCTGTCAACAGGTGGAAATAAACAAAAAACTGGAAGCAGAGCTGGATGAGGCCAAAAAAAGTATTCAAGAATTGAAGACACTATTAAAAAGGCCAAGTATAAGAGTTATGGGAGTCCCAGAAAGTGCAGAAAGAGAAGCTGGGATTAAAGGTACATTCAATGAAATAAGGGAAAATTTCCCTAATCTAGGGTAAGAATTGGGAAACAACACCCCTGAGGGGCACAGAACTCCCAACAGGGTTGAACCAAGGCGATCTTTACCACAACAAATGATAAGTAAGCTCTCTGCAATCCAACATAAGGAAAAGATCCCTAAATATGCATGTGAAAAAAAATCAATTGACATATAAAGGAATGCCAATTAAATTCAAGGATACCTCTTACAGGAAACTCTACAGGCCAGAAGAGAATGGAGCAACATATTCCAGATTCTAAAAGCAAAAAGTTGTTGGCCCAGGATGACGTACCCAGCAAAGCTTTCTTTTCTCTTAGAAAATGAGATAAAATTCTCCCACAGTAGAGAAAAGTTAAAAGAATATGCCTCTTCCAAACCTGCCCTACAAATGATACTTAGATGTTCTCTTGACAGAGAAGAGGAATAGCACCTACCAAAAACAAAGACAAATGTGAAGAACATCCCAATAAAATAACATCAAAACACTAAATCAATGAACAACTCATTGCTAAAATGACAGGACCAAATTACCACCCATTCATATTAACCCTGAATGTAGATGGCTTAAACTAGTCAATCAAACATCACAGATTTTAGACTGGATTAAAAAAACAAAACCCATCTGTTGATGCCTATAGGAGACATATCTCACCAACAAAGATCAGCAGAAACTATATCTCATGGATTTTGATTTTTTTTAGCTTCATCTCTTCAAAACACTTTCTTATTAAATTCTTCACTGTCTCACAGATCATTTTCTTCAATATCATTTTCTTCAAGAAGGTTCTTGATTTTCTTTTTAATTTCTTCAGTGACACATTAGTAGCATGTTATTTAACTTCATGGCATTGTTCATTTCTTTTTTCTTCCTGTTACTGTTTTTGTTTTGTGGCTTTTCATTTAAGGGGATGTACAGTAAATGTGAAATGGAGACTATTGTATCCAGATGTGAGGATACAATGCAGCATGCATCTCTATTTCCAGATCAAAGATGGACTCCCAATGAAATGTTTTATTATATATTAAAAATAGGATGTTGGACTCTGCCATTGTCTGTGTCTGCAATGATGGACATATGACTGTTTATGAAGAATTATTCTATAGTAATAATATAGGGGAACTCAGTGAAGGGGGAGTGGATTGGGGAGTGGATAAGGGAAATCCCAGGGCCTATGGAACTGTATCATAAAATTATAATAACAAGAAGAAGAAGTAAAATAAAAAGAGATGTTGTTAGCTAAGTAGCAGAATGTTGGACTTGTGACTTGCTGAAGGACCATAGTAGTGTAGTAATATGGGGAACACAGTGTTTGCGGGGTACAGGTTGGGAAGAAGGGAAGGTGGGGGGGAATCCCATACCTATTAAAGCATATCATGGATAATAATAATAATAATGTTGTATTTGAAAAAAATAACATTTCAAGGGCCAGCATAATAGTCTAGCAGATAAAGCTGCCAACCTGTGATGTCAGCATCCCATAGAGCAGCCAGTCCATGCTAGTGGTTTCACTTCTGGTCCAACTCCCTGCTAATGTGCCCGGGAAAGCAGTGAAAAGTGGCCCAGGTGTTGGGGTTCCCACATCCATGTGGGAGACATGGAGGAAACTGCAGACTTTGGTCTAGCGCTATCCCAGCTGTTGCAGCCACTGAGCAAGTGAACCGGCAGATGGAAGATCTCTCTCTCTCTCTCTTCCTCTGTCTATAACTCAGAGTTTCAAAGAAGTGAATAGGTACTTTAAAAAAAGAGTATTTCAAAGCCAATTTTCTTGTAATTGTAGTGGAATATTTTGAAGGACAAAATTCATGGGAAGGACCAAAAATTCCCTGTGTTCTATCTCTAACACCAAAGTGTCTTAAACTAAGAGATTAACCAGATTTTTAACCAGATTTATGAATTGCAGTTGTATCTTGGATTTAAGGCGTGGGAGAAGATATATGGATTTATTTTCATGATTAATTAATTAATTAATTTTTTTAAAGATGTATTTCATTCCCATTGGAAAGGCGGATATACAGAGAGGAGAGACAGAGAGGAGGATCTTCCGTCTGATGATTCACTCCCCAAGTGAGCCGCAACGCCGATGCTGTGCTGATCAAAGCCAGGAGCCTCCTCTGGGTCTCCCACACGGGCACAGGGTCCCAAAGCTTTGGGCCGTCCTCAACTGCTTTCCCGGGCCACAGGCAGGGAGCTGGATGGGAAGCCGGGCTGCCGGGATTAGATCCAGCGCCCATATGGGATCCCGGGCATTCAAGGCGAGGACCCCCAACCACTGCGCCATCATGCCGAGCCCTTCATGATTAATTTATGTTCCAGATAAAGCTCACACAAGGTTGCCTCACTAAACTCTTGTTCATTTCCCAGGATTTGAATGAATTTGTAACTACAGTTTGCAGATGGATCTCCGTAAGAGGAAGGTGAACATTTTAGCCTCAGAGGAGAGCTCCAGGGAATGAGCCTCTGTTTGGTGAGAGGAGACTGGGAGCTAGCCTAGAGGAAAGAGGTTCCCCTCCCTGAGCTCAGAGGAAGGTGGTCTCCACCCTGCTTGCGCTAGCCATCATCTTCTTGGTACTCCAGGCACATTAGTTCCTCCATCACACAGATTATTAAGTCAGAACAATGCCCCAACAGCTGGTTTTAACTTCACTGTTTGCTTAGAGTGATACCCAGAGAATGTGCGATGCAAGTTGGGCGTTGAGCTCAGCCACACGCGTGACGTCAGGACAAGGGCAGCTGGAGCCTCTTCTCACAGAGGGCGGGCAACAGTGTGAACCTAGCACTACTTCATGAGATGAGCTGTTGTCAGTGAGCGTGACACAGCACTGCTAACACAGACCACCTGGTGGAGCGCCTCATGCCTCATCACAGCACACGGCACTTCCTGCTTCCGGTCTCATCTCAGAGCTTCCGGGAAACTCCGAGAAGCCGAAGCTCTGACTCATCTTTCATGGTATGTTCTTAGTATGTGAGAAATGGTAAAATCCATGTAATTAAGGAAGCTTGGAACAAAAAGGCTAAAGACAGCTGTAAAAAATAGAGAAAATGGGGGCAGGTGGGCAGCGGGTGGCATAGCAGGTTAGGAAACCACTGTGTATGTTTTTGGAATGATTAGAAAGCAAAGCTGCATGGTGTACACAAAGGAAATACACGTTGATGTTGGCAACGCCCGCATCGCCACGTACCCCGAGTCGAGCGGAGGGACTAGGGTTATGAGACAGACAAGACAGACAACACACACTTTATTCAAAGTCGAACTCTCTTATATAGTCTGCTTGGCTCCTCCCAGGATCTTCCCAATGGTTAAGCAGCACCTAAGCTCCCCCAAGGACATGCAAAAAGGGGAGCAGGAAGGAGGGAAATTGCAGTCAAGCCACGGGCTAAATGTATCAGGCCATGATTGCCCTTCCTGTTACACCTTTGAGAAACAAGCTGTGCTGTGGAGTTAACCCTTGGGAGACTCGGCTGTGCAGTTGAGCCTTCCTTGTCTGAAATGCTTGGGGCCGGGAAGTGCTGCAGCTTTTGAAATAAGTGGTTAAGATTTCAGCAGCTGAGCCGCCTCAGGAATCTGAAATCCCAAATGTTTTGGAATCAAACACTTCTGGTCCCAAGCATCTTTCCATGTGTTCAACAGATTCACATTTGGACTTGGGTAGTTTTTTTTTTTTTTTTCCTAGTGTGGATGCTCAACCTGGATTACAATGGAAATTACACTGCAAAATGGTTTCTTTTCTCTCTTTTTTCTTTTTTAAAAGATTTATTTATTTGGAAGTCAGCGGAGAGAGAGAAAGATATCTTTTATCCTCTGGTTTACTCTCCAAATGAAATGGCTGCCAGGGCCTGGCGCAATGGCTCAATTGGCTAATCCTCACTCCTACAGATGCCTTGGGCCCATGTGTGTGCTGGCTCATGTCCTGGCTGCCTCACTTACCATCCAGCTCCCTGCTTGTAGCCTGGGAAAGCAGAATGGCCCAAAGTCTTAGTACCCTGCACCTGTGTGGGAGACTCAGAAGAAGCTCCTGGTTCCAAGCCTCAGATCATCTCAGCTCGGACCATTGTGGCCATTTAGGGAGTAAACCAACAGATGGAGGCTCTTTCCTTCTGTTTCTCCTTCTCTCTGTAAATCGGTGTTTTCAGTAAAAATAAAGAGGAAAAGAAAAAATAAGAATAAGAAAAAGAAAATGAAAAGGTTGCACCAGTCAGAACAGGACCGATGCAAAGCCAGGAGCATGGAGCTACTTCCCAATCTCCTACATGAGTGTAGGGACCAAAAACTTGGGCCATCTTTTGCTACTTAAACCTTGGCATCCTTCCAGGCACATTAGCAGGGAGCTGGATAGGAAGTAGAGCAGTAAGGACCCCAAACCTGTGCCCTTACAGGATGCCGGGACCTGCACTGACGCGCTGGCCCCTTCCTATTTGGTAATTCTAAGTATGTGTTCCCCCCCTTACCCTGGCTTTGGAGGCTCAGAGGGTTCGGATTTGAATCTCGGGCTCATTGGTTACAGTAGCTGTGAAATGTTAGACAAGTCATTTCATGCTCCTTGGCGTAAGGTGCCTTCTTGGCGATGGAGGGAGAATAACAGGTTCTACCACCTTGGTTGCTTTGAGGATTACATGAGGTGGTGCTCCTCCATGCGTGGCCTGGCATCCGTGACAATGAATACATGACACCTGGCCTGTCGATAAGAAGGCCTCCAGCACAGAATAAAAAGCTATGGCTCCAAGTCTGCACAGCAACCAGGAGCTCTGGCTGTGTGTGTCCTCAGCTGCTCCCAGGCCAGCTATCCCAGTGAGGCTGTAGCTCCGCACAGGGCCAGTCGTTTTGTGGCTTTTCCGTGGGGTGGAGTGAGCATTCACCAGCTGCTAGGTTTGTGTCACGAGGTCTCGATGTGTTTGAACGGGGGAAGTTCCGCTACTTGAAAGTTCAAACAGGTTGCAGTGTTGTGGCATCCCATATGAGCTCTGTTCCACTACTGATGCAGCTCCCTGCTAACGCATCTAGGAAAGCAGAAGCTGGCTGAAGTGCCTGGTTCTGTCACCCCCACGGGCGACTCGGATGGAATTCCAGGTTCCTGGCTTCCCCTGGCCTTCTGGGGAGTGAGTCAGTGAATAGAAGATTCTGTCTCTCTAACTTTGCTTTTAAAGGAACAACTAAATCTTTTTAAAGGAAAGATTAAACTATCACTTTAGGCTATTCCTAGTGCCTCTGTCTCCCTCAAGGAAGGAAAAATGTGTTGTTTTCCATCCAGAAATAAATGTTTCTACTCTAAATACTATATCAAGGATACTGTGGCACATAAAGGTAAGAATAAGCAAGAGCCCAGCACATTAGCCTGGCAGCTAAAGTCCTCACCTTCCATGCATTGGGATCCCACATGGCAGCCTGTCCTAATCCTGGCAGCCCTGCTTCCCATCCAGCTCCCTGCCTGTGGCCTGGGAAAGCAGTCAAGGACGGCCCAAAGCCTTGGGACTCTGCATCCATATGGGAGACCTGGAAGAAGCTCTGGGCTCCTGGCTTCAGACCGGCACAGCTCTGGCCGTTGTAGCCACGTGGGGAGTGAATCATCGGACAGATGATCTTCTTTGTCTCTCCTCCTCTCTCTAAAAATAAATAAATATTGAAAAAAAAAAAAAAAAGAAGCAGCACCAAGATGGCCCCTCCTCCTGAGGACTGTGCCACCATGACGGCCACAGGTGCTAAAAGGCAGATGACAACACCAGGAACTTTCCCAGTGGCAACTGACAAGTACAAAGCTGAACCCTCGAAGCAGGTGGCTGGTGGGAGCCCAGGAGCTGGTTGTGTGAGCCTGAGATGTCTGAATACAAGAACAGTGTGAATTCTAATCTGTTCTTAGGATGGAGTCATTCTTCTGTTGACTGACCATAGCCAGAGTTAGAGAAGATTCACATAAGTAACTCAGGCCAGGAAATCACACTCAGAGCCCTTCAGTGTCAGGATGACCCGAGGCGGCCCTCATGGGCAAGCAGGAGTTCGAGCACTCTGTTGCCAGACCGCCAAAGCAGTTTCTAGCTAAATCATTTTCACACAGACTGAGGGAGTTAGACGCCTTGATTGGAGGTTTCCCTGTTGAGTCTAGGTGAGAAATGTTTTTTTCTAATAATAATGTTTTTACTAAAGTTGTATTAAGTATGGAGAGATATGGTGGTCATAGGGCCTATCTCTGGGATGAACTGAAAGGAACACACATGTGTGACCATGGCCGGGGTCCCTGGCTGGGACCTTGTAAGAAGCCCCTGGTCCCAGCAGGGTGAGCTGAGTCCCAGAGCATGTGTCTGTTGGGTTTTGGTAGGGACTGTCAGTTGAAGTGAACTGATGCCATTAACACAGCGTTCTGGTATCTTTTTCTCCAGTGGACGCCGTGGACAGTACGGAGTGGAGTTTTTGTGGTCTCAGTTGTTCTGTTTTTAATCTGCTTGATGGTCACTGATGGTGAGCATCTTTTCAATGTTTATTAGCTATTTGGATATCTTTTGTTCCCACACAATTTATTTATTTATTTATTCAAGGAGCAGAAGGGAGACTGAAAAAGAGACAGAGCGGTTGAGCGAGGGAGAGGAGAGGGAGAGAGAATGATTTCATTGCTGGTACACTCTCCTAAATGATTGCAAAAGCTCCAGGCCCAAGCGAGCAGGAGCTGGGAACTCCAGCCAGGCCTCCCACACGGCTGGCAAGGGCTCAAGCACTTGAGTCATCATTTCCTGCCTCCCAGGGTGTGCAGGAGCAGGAAGCCAGCTTGGAAATGGAGGAACTGGGACTCAGACCTCAGGGCCTTAGCCATAGGATGTGAGCCGCCCAAGTTGCAGCTTTGCTTCTGAGCCGGATGCCTGCCCTGGGTCTGGTCTTTGCAGGAGGAGCCTGCTCCCATTGTTCACAATGGCCAGGACTGGACTTTTCAGGACGTAATTTGTCACAGTCACATGTGCATGCTCTGGATGCCAGACCTTCGCTGGACATAGTTACCGCACATCTCTTCTCCCTGGCTAGCTCAGTGACCAAGCGGCTCTTTACCCAGAGTGAGGCACAGAGGCAGGCTGAGCATGATCTAGGAGAGGCTGCCTGTGGGGCCTGGTGATACAGCCTTGCTATAAAGACCAAGGTTAAGTAGGATGAACTTCAGGGAAGGCTAGGACAAAGATGCCAGTCAGACATCCCTTGGCTCATCCCACCTGCTCCTGGGAAGAGGATAAGGAGTAGGGAATTGTGTGGGGGTGGGACTCCTGGATTGACAGATGAGTACCTGAAAGAGATGAGACTTTTCCAATTAGGAAAACTAGGAGGGGCCGAGGTTCTTTGGTGGTCATACTGAGTACTCTGTATTAGTTGTTTAGGTTGAGTCCCCACCATGACATAGGCTGCAGTTCTCACCTTTCGTCTCTGCAGATGGACTTGGTCTGTGCAGGTGTGATCTGTGAGCTGGGCCTAATCCAGGACGACTGGCATCCTTCAAGAAGAGAAGACACAGCATGAGTGTCCTGTGACTGCAGAGCCAGAGGCCATGGGATGCATGCATGGACCAAGGAGCGCTCAGGATTGCAACAATGCCCAGAAATTAAGAGAACAGCTTACAGCACTTGCTCCCTGACAGCCTTAGCAGAGGCAGGCCCCACCAGTGCCTCGGTTTTGGACGTCTGGCTTCCAAAGCAATGGGAGACAATAAATTTCCATTGCTTTCAAGCACTCGTTACTGTAGCCCAAGGAAGCTAATATGACTACTGGCTGAGAATGGGAGCTGGCAAGCAAAGTTGGGTTGAATTAGGGGAAAAGAAAGCCAATTCCATGTGTCTCATTTGCCATGATTTATATTAAATTCAGGTTTTGCATATGTGTGTGTTTTTTTACAGAGTACTTCCCATGAGTCTTTAGATACTTTGACTGCCTGCTCTGTCTGCAGCATGCTACCCAACTCTCCCCATCTGGAAATTTCCTGAGTTCAGGGTACACACATATAATGATTTTGCATATATCAGGGTGGTCAGCATTGGGTGACATTTGGTCTGCCTTGTTCTGGTTTGGGGAGTCACAATGTCTGAGGAGGTAGACACAGCTTGTAACCATATGTACTTTGCCGTAAAAAAAAAAATAAAAATAACTTCCAGGGCCAAAGGCTCACCAGGAAGGAAATTGCTAAAATTACTCCATGCCGTGACAGTACTTTTGTATAGAAATGTATGTTGTCAGGGTCGAGCTATTGGGGTGATGGAAGGGCTCCAGGGGCTTCCCCCTTAATGAACTCACTTTTCCTTGCTTCTTGCAGTGTCTGAGATGTGAGCAGGTGTGTTTTGTTCTCACAGGCATTATTAGTGTTATCATCCTCTCCCACCCCCAACACACACACACACACACACACACACACACACACACACACACACGTCTACAGCTTATCTCTTAGCAACCACCTGCAGTTGCTGATTGTGTGCTGTCTACCCCGGGACCCAGAACAGATGTGACAAGGCAGGCTCGGGCCATCTTCCTGATTGGATCTAGGGCGAGGCCATTACCACCACCGCCGCCATCATTGTCATCATCATGAACAACAGCCAGGACTCAATCAAACTCCAGGGAGTACTAAAGATAACGAACATGGAAATCCTGAAAGGGAGTGGGTGAGTAGGACGAAGACTTTTGTCTTTTCCACACTGCTGACAGGCCCCTCCACGCTGGAGTAGGTTGACCACTAGTTCTGTGCCATGTGTGGGCTACAGAGGAGCTGCATGAGCCAGCTGCCCAGAGCAGTCAGGAAATGTCACAGCATAATGCCTGTCTGTGGGTTTTCTCTTCTGCCTCAAATATGCAGCATCAGCTGTGTGCTGACACTGTGCTGATCCCACAGCGTGGTGCAGAGCTGTGTGGTTAATATGATCCAGAGGTGAGCCCACCGACTTGCCTTCAGAGCCCCGCACCAGGCACAGCCCACTCTGGGCCCGTGTCCTGTGGGCTTCATATTCGCAAAGAAGCTAAAATAGAGCAAGGCATCAAGACAGCAAAGATTCTTGAGCTGTTTTTTTGTTTTGTGCAACTCGTAGTGCCTAACCAATATTAACTATGGTGAGCCCTTACACTGTGGTTAAGACATCATGTGGGACTTTCAGAGGACCTGGATGTGGGTCCCACTCCACTTGTAAGCTAGTTTCTTGCTGACACGCACCCCAGCGACAGCAGAGGACGGCTCAAGTAACTGGGTTCCCACTCCTCCTGTGGAAGACGGGGTTTGAGTGTCAGACTCCTGGCATCTGCCTGGCTCGGTCAGGAACCTGGAGCAGACTCCAGGTGAGAGACTCATCTTCCCTTGGTTCTGGTGAGGTCATGAGAAGCGCCACCCCAGAAATGAGCAGAGGCACATTCATGTCTCCCCAGCATTGTCCAAAAGACAATGCAGAGGCAGAACTGACTTCAGCTCCAAAGCCTGTGGCTCATGCTAAAAACAAGAAAATGAGCACCTGACACCTGCTACCTTTCCAGAAAGTTATATTTTGGTTTTAATGCAAACCCATTACTTCAGCACTCACAAGTAGGGGATGACAAAAAATCAAAAGCCAGAGCCCCCAGGGTTCCATGGTTTTACTCAGCCATCTGCCAGCCTGTGGAATGCTGACCTGTGTCCACCCTCAGGGGGCAGCTCTGCAGCCACTTCTGACTTCCTCCTCTACTCTGGCAGCCCCTGCTTGCTGGCATCGCTGGGTTTCACGTGTGGAAGCACCCTGGACTTCTCCCCATTACTGCCCAAGATGAGGCCTCCGGTTTAGCCCTTAAAAGAAAATAAATAAATAAATAAATAAATAAAACAAAATTTTAAAAAGTTCTTGAAAACTGTGGGCAGGAAGATTTCAGTAATGTTATGACTTTGAGTCACTACCAATGTTAATGGTAGTTTTATGCTAATCTAGAAAAGAATATTTTAGTGTCAAAATAGTTTTCAATTATTTTTATGGAAAATTGTACTTTATAGAGTCATGACACAAATCTAACCTTGTAGAGAGTCCTATAGACATTACCTAGGGGGCAATTGTGTGGTGTAGTAGGCCTAAGCCTCTGCCTGCGACGCTGGCATCCTGTTCAAGCACTGGTTCACGTCCCGGCTACTCCACTTCCCATCCAGCTCCCTGCTTCTGGCCTGGAAAAGCAACAGAGGACAGCTCAAGTCCTTGGGACCCTGCACCCATGTAGGAGACTCGGAAGAAGCCCCTGGCTCCTGGTTTAGGACGACTCAGCTCTGACTGTTAAGAACATTTGGGAAGTGAACCAGCAGATGGAAGGTCTTTAACCCTGCCTTTCAAATTGAAAAAAAAAAAAAAAGAGCTTAAAAAATTAAATTATCTAATTTACATGCTTACATTTAGATTTTTTTTAAATGTATGGCTTATCCAAAGCTTACAATCAGAACATCTGAATAAAAACCAAATAGTAGTCACAAGTTCAAGGTACAGTTCAAATTTCAGACAATGAAGATTCAGTTTTTCATTTATGTAGCATTTATATAAAGTAAATAGCAGTTATATCATAACCTAAAGCATATTTCTAAATAACCTAAAACAATTTCTTAAAAACAATTATACATTTATTTTAAAAAATTACAGAAAGAGAGGGAGAGAGACAGAGATCTTTTACCCATTGGTTCACTCCCCAAATGATCTCAATGGCTGGAGCTGAGTCTGTCTGAAGCCAGAAGCCAGGAACTTCATCTGGATCTCCCAAGTGGGTCCAGGAGCCTAAGGACTTGGGCCATCCTCTGCTGTCTTCCCAGGCATATTAGCAGGCAGCTGGATCAAAAGTGGAACAACTGGGACTTGAACTAGCATCCGTATGGGATAGCAGTACTGCAGACAGAGGCTTAACCTGTGTGCCATGGACATGCAATTAAAACAAAGATTTTTCTTTCTATCTGGTACTGCTTCTGCAATCCATGACTGAAGACTGTATAGTTTTTTTTAAAGAATAAAAAAAATGCAATAGAACGTGCTGTTTGAAGAATCAAGTAAGATTTTATATGAACATATTTGCTTCCCGTGAATGACACCTCCCATGAATATTTATTATAACATGTGATACACTAGTGCTCTTCCCCCTTATTTATTTATTTACTTTAAATTTGAGGAGAGAGAGAACCCACCTGCTGGTTCATTCTCCAAATGCCTACGCAGGCCCTGGACAAGGCCAATGCTGGGAGCCAGGAACCCAGTGCCATGGGGATGGTGGGAACTCTGTCACCTGAGGCATTGCTGTGGCCTCCCAGGGTGTGTGTGCGCAGGAACTGGAAAAGGCCAGCGCTGGGAGCCAGGAACCCAGTGCCACGGGGATGGTGGGAACTCTCACTTGAGGCATCGCTCTGGCCTCCCAGGGTGTGCCTGCACAGGAACTGGAACAGGGATCAGACCCAGGAGCTCTGACGTGTACGGTGGGTGTCTCAACCTCTAGGCTAAAGGCTCACGCGTCTTCCTTTTGAGCTGTACAAAACCAAAAGGAAACTGGTGATCCTATGTAGAGAAGACCAAGGTCAGTTTTTAGCTCACTTAGAAGCTCATCTTTGACACTGAATGCTCCAGATAATAACTGCACAGAATCATAGTGCTTTTCGAGGACAGGTGTTTCTCCTTAATCCTTCACCGGGACACCTGTAACATTGCGCTAGCTCTCTCCAGAAGAACTTCAAAAAGGAGCTGTTAGATAAGATTCACCGCCCTATAGCTTATCGTTTGTACTTTTTGAAAGTTGCTTGCTTCAAACCCACCAATAGAAACCTGCTAAATCATGACTGTATAATTATTATCCTGAAATGTGTAAGAACCCTGTGTTGTTCAACCAGGGGTGGGTGGGTGGGTGGGGGTTCTCTCTCGCTCTTTTTCCTGTCTTGCTGTTCCTGTAGCAGCCTCCTAGGCTGCAGCTGCCCCTCCCCCTCCAGCCCTGCTGGGTCAGGGAGTGGGGTGGCTGGGAGACCTAGTCTCACCTGAATCAACTGCCTTTTATGCCTTAGCACCTACTTCAGTGATTTTCTGGGAATATCAAAATCCAGCACGACATAGCTAATAACTGCTGCTCCCAGGACCCTGGCTGGCGGCCATTTTCTAGGCAGGTGAATGTTCAAAATGACTTCCGCTCTCAAGATCTCCGCCATGTAGCAAGAGGCCTCACACCCACAGCTCTGAACTGCAAACGTGGCTCAAGTTCTCCTCCTCAGCCATCAACAAGTGCACCTGCTTCTTCTGCTGACAACCATGACCTCAGAATTCCACACTCTGAGCCCTGACACCTGCAGCAAGACAGAGAAGGGGTTGAGGGCACAGTGCAAACAGCTGATGCTAAATGGGAGGGAGGGAGGGAGACTGGAGGAGTCCACCCAGAGAAGGCTCTCCGAAGCTTACGGTTAATGGACGAAAGACTTGGGTAAGAGGAACTTAAGGCCATAGAGGGAAACTCGAGAGAAAAACATGATCGGATTTTTTAATTAATTGATTTTTGATACCATTTAGTTGGCGCTGGGCTCTTGCTCCCCACTCCCCAAAGCTCCCTCCCCTCCTCTGTACTCCCCTCCAGGTTCACAATGAATGTTTTTCGCGAGCGTGATCGGATTTTTGTACGGTTCGCATTTCACAGCACATTGTTGGATTCAGTAGACCTGTTTCTCATATTGAGGGCTTCAGTGAAAAATAAAGCTGAGAATTCATTGAGTTGCTGAGCAAAAATTGAATGAACGTCATTAAGGGATTTAGCTCAGGAATAGATGCTTTGCTGTGATTTAGATGGTACTGACACGTACATTTTCAGTTATCAGGTTAGCATGGTAAACGATGCAAAATGAAACACACGTAGGCTGGCATCGTGATGCAACAGGTGAAGTTGCCACTGTGATGCTGGGATCACTTCGAAGTGTCATCTCGAGGCTTGCTCCAGCTCCCTGCTCATGTGCCTGGGAAAGCAGCAGCAGGAGGCCTGACTTCTTGGGTCTCTTGGGACTCTGGAAGAAACTGGGGTGGATTTCAGGGCTTCCCACTTTGGCCAGAGCCAGCTCTTGTTATTGTGGCCATCTGAGGAGTGAACCAACAGATCTCTTTCTGTCTCTCCCTTTCTGTAACTCTGCCTTTCAAATAAAATAAATCTTTAAAGAGGAAACTTAAAATAGCATTAGTTTCATGAGTTAGAACAATCAGTTTCAAAGGCAATTTATTTAGGGACTTATCTCCTGTGGGGAGGCCCAGCATTTTACTATAGATGGTGGGGTGCCTATGTGTGGGTCACACAGGGCCCCGGCTTATGCGTAAGTGACTTGGGCGGCTCCTCTGAAAAGTCCTTTCAAAACTCAAGGGCGAGAAGCTTCCAGGGGAGTACTAGGGACCACTGTCTCTTTGGGTGACCCCTGAAAATGATTCCTCGGATCAGTCCTGGCCAGAAATGCTTCTCTGGTGCACTCATCCAGGCGTGTGGGTCTGGAATCTAAACAAGGCACGGAGCTTTTATCATGCTGTGTTATCCTGCAAGCTGCCCTTCCATTTTCCAGTGTTTTTTCAAAGACATGTTGAGATAGATGCTTGGAACTTGTTGGAGGGAAGAAAAGGGGGGAAAAAGAAGAGAAGTGAAGCCTTGGGCATCCTCAACTACATGCCACACACACATGCAAACAATTTGAAATCTGTGAAGGGCAGATCAAATGTGGGACTAAGAGCAGCTTTCTGGAATTGCAGTCCAGCCCATCGCTGCCTTCTTTCCAGGGAGCTGAGACACGCCAGGAGGTGAATCATGCCAGCTCTTTGGCAGCCAGCTCAACGAACCATTCGGGTATCTGGCCAGGTGATCTTCAGAAAGGAGAAATGTGCCTTTCTCAAAAAACACACTGCCTAGAAATTTCAGCTTCTCCAAGCCAGACTGCCCGACTGGCAGACTCAGCTGCCTGTGTGCAGAGACGCTGGAGCTGGACCTGAGATGGCACGCTCCCTGCCCATCTCCTCCATCCCATGGCCCTGCGAGGCCAACTGGCTGTTAGCCTGTGAGTAGCAGAGAAGCCTGCAGCAGAAGGAACCATTGCTGATGCTTGTCTACAAACAGGCTACAGGAGGTGGGTGTTAGTGCAGTCGCTTTTACAGCATTGCCTGTTAGCAGGGAGCTGGATGGGCAGCAGAGCAGCCAGAACTCAAACTGGCATGCTGACAACGGATGTTGTTTTTCTGTGGCTTTTCTGCTGTGTTACATGACCGGCCCCTGGGCTGCCTCTAAACCCTCATGCTGCCCTTCCTTCTGCCAGGGTGGACACAGAAGCTTTTCTAGAGTACACTGGCCCTTTGGGGCCTTTGGAGTTCCTAGAGTGAGCCCATCCTGTTCGGCCAAAGCAGGGATCCAGCTTCTTCCTTGTCTCCTGGCACTTAGCCCCGTGCATCTCAGGCCTCCTGGCTAGCCCACTGCCACCTCACAGGCTTCTGTCTCTCCATCCAGTCCACTTACTTCACTGCTGGTGTAAATCTGTATGTGTACTCCCTAGACCGAGCTGACTCCATGTCTTACACTCTTCCCAAATGATTCTTCTTCTTTTTAAAGCTTTATTTATTTGAAATTCAGGATTATAGGAAGAGAGATCTTCCATTTGTTGGTTCACTTCCCAAGTGACTGCAACGGGCAGGCCAGGAGCCAGGAAGTTCATGACTTTAGTCATCTTTTCCCATCATCAAGGAGCTAGATTGGAAGTAGAGCAGCTGGGACATGAACTGATGCCCCAGTGGGATGCCAGCATCACAGGAGATGGCTTTACCTGCTATGCCACAATGCTGGCATCCCAAATGTATTCTTCTTCTCTCTTTTCTGACCACCAGATAGACTGGGGTTCAGCATCCTTTTGGGGCTCTTACCAGGTTCCTGGGTAAAAAAAAAAAATCTCATGTCCTTACTATGGCACCATGCTCACGGGTGCTTGGCTCTTGCCTGTCACAAACACAGCCTCACCTCCCGTCTCTCTGTCCCCACTGCCTTTCCATCAGATGGACCCAGCTCCTTCCTATGGCAGGGCCTCTACGGAACCATTTCTTTGACTGAAGTCAGCTCAGTCACCCAGCACTCTGCTGCCATGCGGCTTCCTGAAGGGCCCACTCCAGCCCGAGAGCCATGGGAAAACTCACTACATAGGTTGTGAGCATCCTGCACATGGAAATCCCAAATTCCAAAACCCTGTGGGCATTTTGATTTCATCCATGAAAAATTCCACAGCTGGCCTCACGTAACGGGTCCCTGTCAAAACTAAGTGCACTAAAAATAGCATTTGCAGTTCACTTCAGGCTATGCAAATCATGTGTGCACAGAGACATGAACGAATACTGTGTTGAGACCTGGGTCTATCCCCAAGATACCTCATTTTTAGATGTGGGAAACATTTATCAACCTGAAGTCTGGAACTTTGGGGGGGGGGGGCGTCGTCCAAGCGTTGTACACCAGAGATCCTGTATTCTGCTCTCTGCATCCTTACAGAACTTACCAGACAAAAGCAGCTCCTTTCTAAGGTGATTTGTTTCCCTTCTGTCTCCCTCAGACTGTGGCAATTTCACGATGATCCACCTGCTGCTGCTTTTCCAGCACATCCACACGCTGTAGCTACTCCAGGAGTATATTGACAAGTCAGCAAGCTGAGGTCCTGGGGCCCACGCGTGTCTCTCTTAATGTCGTGTGCATGCTCATTTTTACTTCAAAGCTATGTCTCTGTTGACTATTTCCACTTTTTAAGATTTTATTTTTGGAAGGTTATTCATTGGAAAGAGTTATAGGGTGGGCATGGGAAGAGGTCTTCTGTCTGCTGGTTTACCCACGCCTCGCCCCCTCCCCCACATGGCTGTAATGGCCAGGGTTGGTCCAGGCTGAAACTAGCAGCCAGGAGCTGCATCCAGGTCTCCCATGTGGGGGCAGGGGCCCAAGCACTTGGGCCATCATCCACTGCTTTCCTAGGTACATTAGCAGGGAGTTGAATGGCAAGTAGAGTAGACGAGACTCCAACCAGGATCCGTGTGGGATGCTGGCGCTGCAGGCAGAGGCTTAAACTACTGTGCCACAGTGTTGGCCTCCCTATTTCTTCTGTCACGGAGTAGGACTCACATTGAAGACGAGGACAACCATACTTGTTTCTTCTCTGCTCTGACCCGCTGGCATGGCGGCCTGGACTTGGGTAGCAGACACAGAGAGGAGGTGACCATGAAACCGCACAGCCCAGGGCTCAAGCCCAGGAGGACTGAGCAGCAGCCAGCCCTGGGGGTGCCTTTGCATCTTCAGGACGGTTATTTGCCTTGCCCTGTGTTTCTCTTCTGCAGTCAGGTTTTGTCGCATCTCAGCGTGGCTGGAGCTAGCCATGAAGACTTGCAGGCAGAGGCACCATGCCTCGCAAGGCAGTGAAGGTGGTGGGGAGACTTGGGCAACACAGCAGCCGAAGGAGTGGTGGTCAGGGACACACAGCTCCTAGAGCGGACAGGTGCCGGCTGGCCGAGGTCTGAAGACGTCAGGATTCACTCCGAGTGTGCAGGAAGTTCCAGGGAGGGATGCTGGGGGATGCCTAGCTTCTGTGTGGCATGCTGGTGGTCAACCTGTTGCCTCTCGGCCCCAACTTCACCCTTTTTTCTTCTCTGTAAAACTGAATCTGGGCAGGCCTGACACAATAGCATAATGGCTAAGGTCCTCGCCTTGCACGCACTGGGATCCCATATGGGTGCTGGTTCTAAACCTGGCAGCTGCACTTCCCATCCAGCTCCCTGCTTGTAGCCTGGGAAAGTAGTGGAGGATGGCCCAAAGTCTTGGGACCCTGCACTCATGTGGGAGACCCAGAACAAGTTCCTGGCTCCTGGCTTCAGGCCTCACCTGGGGACAGTTTTCTGCCTGCTCGGAGTGGAGGAAGGGTTAGGTGGCAGACCCCCACCCTCCAAGGGGTCCCTCCTCATGAGTGGCTTTCCCCACACCCCAAGAGCAGATTTCCAGCAAGTCCCATGGGCATGTCAGTGTAGCGACGTCTCTGCTGCTCAGTATGCCAAGGCTGTGCCCTTCCTAAGGGATGTGGGTCTCAGCCCATGGGCTGGGGGTGACATCTGGGGACTAATCGTTGGGCACACCCTTCCAGTCCCGAGGGCAGGGCTCCTGCTTCAGTCCCTGATAGCTGTTCCTTGGCCTTGCACTCCCAGTGCCGTTACAGGGACTGCTCCGTTGCAGTCAGCCTCCGCTGCTGAAGCAGTTCCACTGTTTGCCTCAGCGGGATCCATTCGGGAAGGAGTGGTGGACTCTGGTTTCTCAGCCACCAAGGGAAAGGGAGGGGTGTGGCACTGTCTCGCTGAGGACATTTTTTTTTTAAGTTAGTGATACTCATTCTTGCTATTCAGATGACAAAAATGGTGATGTGTCCTACATCCGTGTAATATGGCCATAAATCTGTGTATTCTTCCCCTCCACTTTAGGTCACCTCTAGATTTAGAATACTCTATGTAAATGCCAAATAAAGAGCCTGCCAGTCCTCAGCACTGTCTGGGGAGGAATGACAAGAAAGTGACCACCTGCTGGGCATGGGCACAGCTCTCTGTCTAGAATTTTCCTTCTGCAGTGGGGTGAATTTTGGGATGTACAACTGACTCTTAAAAAAAAAAGTAAGATTTATTTTATTTTTATTGCAAAGTTAGATCAACAGAGGAAGAGAGACAGAGAGGAAGATCTCCTGTCCGATGATTCACTCTCCAAGTGACAACAAAGGCCGGAGCTGAGCTGATCCGAAGCCAGGAACCTGGAGCTTCTTCTGGGTCTCACATGTGAGTTCAGAGTCTCAAGGCTTTGGGTAGAGAGCTGGATGGGAAGTGGAGCTGCAGGGATTAGAACTGGTGTCCATACGGGATCCTGGCGCGCGTTCAGGGGGAGGACTTTAGCTACTAGGCCACAGCGTTGGGCCCACAAATGATTCTTTTAAAATAGTATGGAAAATGCAACACAGGAAGCAGGAAAAATAAACAGAATGCGAGGCATACCCAGGGCCCTAAGCCTGAGGCACCAGGAAGCAATCACAGGCCAAGAGAAGCAGCTCCCAGGAGGGGGTGAAACGGAGTTGGAACTGCCACGGGCAGCCCAACCACGGGGTGGGAACGGCCGAGCACCTGTGCTCCCCTTGGCTTGGAGTGCGCAGAGTCCCTGGGGAGTGGATCCGTCCCATCCCAGGGAAGGAAGCCTCAGGGCGGGCGCACCCTCTGTGTCCCGGGGGAGTAGTTACTCAGCGAGCCTCCCGCCCAGCCCTCGGGCTCCGGTGTGCCTGGGGCCGCCCGGCCCAGCCGTGCTCCCAGGAAAATGCCCGCCGACCCGGTTTGCCTAACGCCGGTCTCTGCTCCCGGCTGTGGGAGCGCTCTTCCCATCGCGGTCACCACCAACGCATACTCTCCTCCGCGGAGCTCCCTTCCCTCGCCTCTCCCGGGCTGGGACAAGCCCCTGCGGAACGCGTCCCCACCTTGGCCGTCCTCGGGACGCCCTGGGTCGCTCAGGGTCCCCAGTCCATCCCCGCAGCGCCTCCATCTGAGCAGCGCCAGGTGCTGCGGGCTCTGAGATCCCGCGCGTCCCGGGGAAGGTCCCCGGGAACCCGTGCGACGTGGCCTCTCCCGCACGGCCCTGGGACCCTGTCCGCCCGGCTCCGTGGGCCCCAAGCCGCGGGCCGTGGGGCGCCGCCGGGGCCGGCGGGCGGGCGCTGGGGGCGGGCCGGAGGCGGGGCTCGGGCGGGCGGCGCCGGGCGCGACCAAGGTGCGTGCGGCGGCGCGCGCGGGCCTCGCCGCCGGGGGCAGCCGTGGCCGTGGCCGGCCGCACGCCCGAGTGGAGAACAAAAGTGACCCCAGAAAACTTCTCCCAACTCCCCGCTCGGGAGCGCAGCGCAGCCGAGAGCGTCCGGTCCACACCACGCCCGCGCTCGACCGAGGTAAGGGCGCGGACGGGCAGCCCCCCGGGCTCCGGCGGCGTTGGGCGGCCGCGGGTCCTGCGCCCACCCGGGTGGTCGTTGGCCTCGCGAGGCTCGGGCACCTTCTCGCGGGACGGTGGCAGCGCCCGGGACGCTTGCCCGGCCCGGGGAGGGGACGACCCTTCTCCCTCCAGGCTCCGAGCCAGCGAGCCCCCCGGGCGCCCCCTGCGCCGCGCACAGCCGCAGGCCCCGGAGAGGGGAGACCCCGCGCGCTCCAGCCGAAGCCCCCGGGCCCCGCCGCGGCCTCCCCGCCACCCGGGCCCCCGCGGGCGCTGTGCCCGGACCGGGCTGAGGGGCCGTTTCCGAGAAAGCCCACACGTTGTGTCCCAAATGGATCCTGTCTTCCACTGCGACGAGAGAGGGGAGAGCCCATCGCTTCGGGCGTCTGTGGCCGGCAGCCGCCGCACCGGGTTGGGGATTGAGACTGTCCGGGAGGTTTGTTAGCGTCTAAGAAACCGGGAAAGTTCAGACCGAGGAGCTCCCAGCCTCTAGTTGGCGTTTTAAAATTGGACAACGTGGGCTGACTTTCTGTAAGAGTGGGGCGAGTTACTTTCAGGTGCGGCCCGGGCGGCCTGGCGGCTGCCCAGACCTTTACTCCCCGCGCCCTGTGCCCCGGTGCTGCGGACACACCTGCGTGAACTGACCACACCTGGCCGCCCGCAGCATGTTCCCCAGGAAGCTGTCGCCGGCGTCCGCACGGACTTCCAGGGGCAGGTCATGCTGCCGAGTGCCAGTTGCTGGTCTCCTGGTTTGGGCGTAGCCCCTTAGAAACGTACCCTGCCGTGCTGTAAGATCCCCACGCGTTCTGAGCATGGGGCATCAAGGCAGGTGAACGTATGGAGGCAAGTTTCTATTCGGGGCGATGGACCTGCTGTGTAGACGCACAGCGGCCCAGGTGAAACTGAAGCGGTGATGATTCCTCGCTGTGGCCAACGAGGCCCGCTAGGGGCGCAGCATCAGCTTTCGGCTCCTGAATGTGCCGGGGCCGGTGGCCACTGCCTGCTCAGGCTCAGCTGCGGACTGCCTCACTCACTCACTCACTCACTCACTCACTCACTCACTCACACTCACTCACTCACTCACACCCCCTCCCCATGGGTGGCCACTGCTGACTTTGTCGGGACTGTCCACCCCCTCCCCCATTTACACACGCATTCCAGACTCCTCGTGCCACTTGCATGTGATTGTTGCCAAGTCGTCTGGAAGGGATGAATGGATGCTCGCTCTGCTTGTGTTGCTCTTACCCGTCCCTCTCTCCGTTACCCGCACATCTTTATCACAGACAACTTGACTTGTGCCTCTGTCACTTACTAGGCAAACTTAAGCTCTTCCTCCTCTATTAGTATTTCTACAGCACATTCATGTGTCTGGTCATGCCACCTCCGACAGTTGTGCAGGCTGTTCACTGCACAAGGTTATCCTAAGGCAGGTGGAGGCAGGAAGATAATTCATACCCACGCTCAGTCCGCTGGACAAGGTGCTTGCTGTAACTCACGAGAAGGCACCATATGGGTTAGTGGTGACCCTGCTTCCTTCTGCCCCTGTAGTTGGTGGGTGAGAGAAGCCCAGGCTCCTTTGAATGAGTAAGGAAAAAGCAGGATTGTTTCTGATAAGCAGCTGAGAGAAGTGACACGTGGGGTTAGATCGTGTGGGTCTGCGTGCAGGATGTGCTGCAGTTTGCTGTCTTAGGTCTGGCTGAGCAGGTGATGTCTTTCACGTGATCACGCGCCTGGGTGGGCTTTGGAGCAGCGCATGGGGTCCTTCAGAGCCACTGTCTTGAGCACGCTAACAAATTGGGTTCTGGTTCCATTTTGTATACAAGAATTGGTGCCTCCTATATAAATGTAAGGGAGACAGAATGAGGGCTTCTATTCGGTGATTCATAAATCTCTGTGATAATGAGGGATGGACTGGACAAAAGCCAGTTGCCCAGAACTCGGTCTGGGTCTCCTGCACATGGGTGGCGTAACCAGAGCCGTGGCTCGCTGCTTCCGGAGGTGGCATAGCAGGAAGTGGAGTTTGGGGCAGAGCCTGGACTCTGCTAGGGACCGAGGGCATCACCGCAGTGTCTTCACCGGTGTGCCCAACACCTGCCTCCATATGCAAGCATTGATGTCATCCTACCAGCTCACAGAATTAAGCTAGGAAGGTCAGAGGAGAATGCTTTGGGTCTGATTTGTTTAGTTTCTTTAGTGAAATTATTTACTTATTTATATATTTTTTTTCTTGGGAAGAATGATGCCATCATATACTTCATGAGCACGTGATGAATTCTACTAGAGAATAGAGATTATTTGGAAGCAACCAAACTGAAATAAAAACATCAAAACACATGGGATACAACCAAAAAAAAAAAAAAACCAAACAGACAATCAAAAAGAAAAAAAAAAGGATAGATTGGACTGTTGGAGTTAAACTTTCCATGGTGGCTTTCTTATATGAGAGAGAATATATGGTATTTGTTCTTTTGTAATTGACTCATTTCACTGAGCATAATGGTTTCTAGTTGGGACCACCTGGTTGTAAATAGAATAATTTCATTCTTCTTCATAGCTGAATAATATTCCATGGAGTAGATGTACCACAGTTTCTTTAACTACTCTTTGGATGCACATCTGGATTGTTTCCATGTCTTTGCTATTGTAGATTGTGCTGCTGCAAATATAGGATTGCAGATCCCCTTCTCATATGCAGGTTTCATTTCTATTGGGTGTATTCTTAGGAGCGGGATAGCTGGGCCATATGGCAGGTTTATTTGCAATTGTCCAAGCACTCTCCATGTTGATTTCCACAGTGGCTGTACTAGCCTACACTCCACCAGCAGTGAAGGAGGGTGACGTTTTCCCCACGTCCACCCAGCAGGTATTGTTAGAGTTCTGAATGTAGGCCAACCTCACTGGAGTTAGGTAGAACCTCAATGTGGTTGTCATTTGTTTCTCTCTGATGGCTAGGGAGCCTGAGCATCTTTTCCTATGTCTGTTAGCCATTTGAACCCGTACTTCTGAGAAATGTCTATTCATTTAGTGAAATAATTTAATATCGGAATTTACACACTAGAAATATAGCTTTTTAAAAAGAGATTCATTTATTTTAGTTGAATGTCAGAGAGAGAGAGAGAAAGAGAGAGATTTGGGTCTCTGTCCACTGGTTCACTCCCCAAATGGCTGGAGCTAAGCTAAGAAAGTATGGTTTTTATATGGGGCAGTTTATAAGCTAAGGTAGTTAGAAGTTTGTTTAAAATGTTTCAGCTTGCATGTAGTTAAAAATTTCCCATAACCTTGGGGCCCACGAGGCTCAACAGGTTAATGCTCTGCCTTGTGGTGCTGGTGTCCCGTAAGGGCACCGGTTTTGGTGTCTGCTGCTACACTTCCAGTACAGATCCCTGCTTATGGCCTGGGAGATCAGCGGAGGATAGCTCAGGTCCTTGAGCTCCTACACTCACATGGGAGCCCCAGAGAAATGTCCTGGCTTTGGACTAGCCATGTTGGCCATTTAGGGAGTGAACCAGTAGGGTGGAAGGTCTCTGCCCCTCCTCTGTAACTCTGCTTTTCAATACAGACAAATCTCTAAAAAATGAAAAGAAGAAAAGACACGGACCAGTTCTCCCATTTTATAGGTAAGGAGAGCCAGGGCGAGTGCTCAGGCATGCTGGCTTCCAGCTCCTTCCTCTCTGCATGTGTCTGGAAGAACAACCTGCTGTGTTGTTGCCCATCGCTAGTTTCTGCCGGGAGGTCTGGAAGATGTGGACTCCATCACAGCAGCTTGGCAAGAGGGAAGTTTCCCAGCATCAAACACGATGGCCTGTGTGAAGCAGGCACCTGCTAGAGGTTTGCTGAATGAAGGAACGAATGAATGAGCCAGTTCGTGGCTTACGGAAAATGATTTCATGACAAGAGGCAAGCCCAGGTCCTTTGGCGTTCATTACAGTGGAGTTTGGCCTATGTGTTGGTATCTCTTAAATGCAATAAAAATACTAGATAAACTATGGAAGCGATGACTGTATCATGTATTCACATACTTTTCATGTGATACAACTATTTTGGTTCCTTTCCATACTGTTTTCCATAGACAAGCCAGACATTCTTGACGCAGGCATGGTGACAAGACTCAGGACCTGGTGTCAGTGGGACTATCCGAGAATGTGTCTTGATTTCTGACCTCACATGTCACTAGCTTTGCTGTCTTTGTGTATCCCATCAGGGTCTTCAGAACCATAAATGGCTAGAAGCAGTGGTCAGGAAAGGCCAGGTGATGTGTTAGGCGTTCTGTGTCTGTCGCTGTGGTCTTTTCCTTGGAATGAGGCACATGCAGCTTTGGTGGAATGAGAAAGTCACATATAGACACACTCTTCTCTCAACACTGAGCAAGTGTTGTGTAAACTCTACAGCATGTTGAAAATTGCTGAGCTTTGCAGCTGATGCTGTGGTATAGTGTGTTAAACCTCTGCCTTTGGCACCAGTGGCTCATAGGGATGCTGGTTCGAGTTCCTGCTGCTCCGTTTCTGATCCAGCTCCCTGCTAATGCGCCTGGGAAAAGCAGTAGAAGTCCTTTGGTCCCTTTCCCCATATAGGAGGCCCAGAAGACGCTCCTGCTTCAGATTTGCCTGGCTCTGGCTGTTACAGCCATTTGGGGAGTGAACCAGCAAATGGGAACACACTCTCTCTCTGTCTCTAACTCAACCTTTCAAATTAAAATAGATCTTAAAAAGAAAAAAACAACAACTAAACTCTGAACACCTGGCGAGAACAGCCAGGGACACTAGCAAAACTCGTCATTTCCTGTTCACGGAGGCCGGATGTGTATTTGAGACCATTCCCTTGGCTGAGTGGACTGGCTGAAGGCAGGCCAGTGGTGACAATATCCAAGGTCTGTGCCAGTGGGACAGTAGAACAGGCGAAGGGAACAGTCCAGAAACACAGAGGAGGTGGAGGTGGAACGCATTTAGTGCATGGGAGATGGTGGAGGCCAGGGGGTATTGTGTCCAGGGAGGGGTCTTTCCTGGGACAGCCACACGGAAGCAGGATGCTGGGGACCTGGGGATCCCTTGCTGACCTAACCCAGCTCTGAGCATGGGCAGCTGAGATCTGAATCCAAGTGTGCCTGACACCTTGTTTCTTTGCTCTTCCGTCCTGTCTACTGCTAGCAGCTGCAGGAGGTGCAATTCAGGCAGAATTTGAAGGATTTTTTTTTCAGGGGCTTCTGGACTTTGCCTAGCTCCAGCCTGCAGCCCTGAGTAGGTTCCTGGCTGGGAGAGCGGATGGCGCGTTTCCTGTCTTGGCCCGTGTATCACAGGCTGCAGCCCCAGTCCCCTAGGCACTGTGCCCAGCTGGAAACTGGTCTGCTTTGTTTCCATGTGTGAGGTTTGTAGATTGAGTAACAGAATCTGAGCTGCAGCTTTCGTTGTGTGTTCAAGGTGTTGGATTCCAAGGTTGCTTTTGCTTTTACAGTCGGTCTTTCGGACATGTCTGGTGGAGAGATCCAGCTAGCAAGTGAAGTTTTCTTTGCATTGGGAACTGTGGGCGGGGTAGGCATTTGGAAGGTTATTTTGTTAGTACTTGGGGAAATGGCATGGTGAATAAGCTTGGAATTCTTGTAAGCTGTGGAAAGTTCAGGATTTCCATAGCCTTTAAAATAGAGTGAGGAATTGTGTGTGTGTGTGTGTGTGTGTGTGTGTGTGTGTGTGCGCGTGCACACACAATATTTTAGATTATTAAACATTAGAAAAAGTGTTTTGTGTTGTCGGATGAGCCTTCTGTGCTTCAGGATGTTCGCGTAGGAAAGGAGGATGATGTCAGGCCTGGAGAACTGGGGAATGAACGGATGCGTGAATATGGTGTGTGTAAAACGGGGCCTGACACTGGGAGAGGGCTGCAAGGGTTTGCTGGCTCCTGGTGTTCTTTCTTCTGCAGGTCTGGTTCTTCCCTGTTCTCCCATATGGGATCCTGGTGCGTGTAAGGTGAGGACTTCAGCCACTAGGCCACCGCTGGGCCCCCTGACATCTTAACCACCATGTTAAATGCCCACGCATGATTAAACAAACATTGTTTTTGTACCAGTCTCTCTCTCTCTTTAAGATTTGTTTATTTAAAATGAAGAGTTGCATAGAGAGACAGCTGGAGAGACAGACAGGGCGTGGTGTTCCATCTGCTGCTTCTTTCCCCAAATGCTGCTGCAGCCTGGGCTGGGGCTGGGAACTGGCAGCTTCCTCTGGGTTGTCCACGTGAGTGCAGAGGCCCAAGCCTGTGGGTCATCCTCTGTTGCTTCCCTAGGTGCGTTAGCAGGGAGCTGAGTGAGAAGGGGAGCAGCCGGGGCTCAAACTGCTGGCATCTCCGGCAATGCCTTTACCCGCTATACCACCATGTTGACCCCAGCTTTAAAGTCTATGTTCTGTGAACCCTTTTGTGGTGAGTCACCTGAACATTGAGGGGCCTCAGTTTCCTTGGGGAGTAAATAAGAGTGGTCTTTGATTCCTGATGTCTTGTGACAACTGTGGCATCAGATCCTGGTCCTGAACTCTCCGCTTTAGACCTTGGGGCAAGATGGCAGCTGGCAGGGTCCTTGCTGCTCTGGGAGCCACGGAGCTGCTTGAGGAGGAGGACTGTGGGAAGCAGGCTCTTCGATGGTGTGAATGGAGAGTGAGGAACCTACCTGGACCCGGAAGGACGGGTGCCGTGCTGCTTTGCTGCCAGGAGCCTTTGCAGCTTCTGCCCTCAGAACCCACAGCTTGGACACGTGAAGCCTCCATGAATCAGAACCCAAAATACTCCCACCTCCAGCTTGTACAGTTTGAGTTTGCCTTCTGGAAAATCTGCATCATTCAGTGAAGTAGCAGTGGTTTGGGGGGGCGGGGGTGGCGGGGAAGGGGCTGTCTCTGATGCCTGTGGGTGGGCCTCTTGTCCATTTGTGTAAATGTCTTCATCTTAGACAGGGCTTTTGAAAAGCCAAAACTGGTTGGGTCCATTTGATGTGCCCAGCCCCTGCTAGCCAGCCTCTCTGTATGGGAAATGGGAAACCCCTTCAGAGAGCGCTGGTGTCTCCTGCCTGCAGGTTGCTTCTGCAGCTTTCCCTGACCACAGTGTGACCGCATAACTTCCCTCAAAGCTAACCATCCATGCTCACTGCCCCCAGGGAAGTACCCACCTTCCCCCACCATGGCCACCTTGTGGAAACTGTTGGGTATCAGTTCTGTATCCCACCGTCTCTCCCAGTTGCATTTCTTAAACTTTTTTTTTTTTTTAATTTTTATTGGAAAGGCAGCTCAAAGATTGACAGGGAGAAGGACACAGACAGAAAGATCTTCCATCAGTTGATTCACTTCCCAAGTGGTCACAACAACTGGATCCGAGCTGAACCAAAGCCGCGAGTTTCCCATGCAGGTACAGGATCCCAAGGCTTTGGGCCATTTGCAGCTGCTTTCCTAGACCACAAGAAAAGAGCTGGAAAGGAAGTGGAGTAGCCAGGACAAGAACTGGCACTCACTCATATGTGATCTTGGCACTTGGAGGTGGAGAATTAACCATTCAAGTCATCATCCTGAGCCCCCTAGTTGGCTTCCTTATGAATGATAGAAAAATGACAGTTCCATGATTTTATTTGAAGTGTTTTGGGTCACTTCTGGCTTTCATCCGGGCCCTCTGTCTCTTCTCATTCTGAGGGGCAGCAAAGGGAGAACTACTTGAAAGACACTTGGTGTGTCTAACTTCTTGGTTCTTACAGCCCAGGATGGAGATCCGGGTAGTAAGTGGGCCGTCCTGAAAAGGAGATTGTACCTGTGGCTTTGTGGCCAAGTGTTACTTTCTAGGTCTCCATTTTGTGTCCTTTTAAAAGAATAGCTTCTCCTTTGGGAGCTCAGGCATCTTAAAATTGATTTTTGTTTCATTTGAAACAAAAAAGAGCAGGAAGAATGTCCATCTGTGGATTTATTTCTTAGAGGTGGGCCAGTCGAAGGCCACAAGGAGTGTGGAACTTGGTGTGGGTATCCCACGTTGGTGACAGAAAGTCAATTACTCGAGCCGTTTTCTGAGGCCTCCCAAGGTACCATTAGTGGAAAGCTGGCACTAGGGGCAGACAGGACGTGACCTCAGGCACCCTGCTTTGGGATGTGCGTGCTCCCGCGTGGTGTCAGAACCACTGTCTCAAACACCCATCTCTCCTTTCCTTCACGTGTGACTTCAGAGGGCGTCAGATTCCATGTGCCACATGGGTTTGGGATCCTCTCCATTGGAAAACTCAGTGTTTGCTTGGAGCTGCAGGGAGTAAGAAAGCAATCACTTTTATTGTAGTTTCAGAGTAGTCATTTTGCAGCCATGCTGTGTGCCGTTTGAGCATGAGGAGATGGTGGGTAACCATCGCCCTGTGCCGGTGGTGACCGAGGGACTGGACTTGCTGGATCTGGCAAATCCTGAGCAGTCGTTGGACGTGGCTCGCAGGAGATGTTCCGTGATCTTGTGCCTGTGGATGCTGTTTCCAAACCTTGGAAACTGGAGTAGGTAGGGGGATTTCAAGTGTGAGGTGTCAGAACTAACTGAGCTGAGAGCAGTATCTTAAGGTAGGCAGGTTTAAGGAAGGGTTGGCTGGTACCAGTTACACTGGAAACTTGTGCAGCAAAGTAGCTGTGTGGACTGTGTATAGAACCAAAGTGACTGCATTGGACACAGAGCAAAGCATGAAAGAGTAGCCAGGGAGGGTGGAGAGGACTGAACACGCCTTTGCAGGTGGCTTAGGAGCAGAAAAACTGAAGCCAGTGATGTGGGTCCTCACACCTGAGAGCACTGGACTCTTGCTTTAGGAGCCTGTTAAAATGCAGATTCCTGGAGCTCTCCGCTTTTGACTCAGGAGGCCCAAGAATCTGCCTCCTACTGAGCAGGGTGGAAGCCTCGGGTGCTTGGGATTGAATTGCAAGAAGTTGCCATGAAGGAGGCAAGACCTTCTTGGGTCAGTGCTTGGAGGAGGGACACGAGGGTGTCATACGGATCTCACCATGCGTCTGCCTTGCTCACGATGCTCACCGGAGCTGGTTTGCGTGGGCTGGTGAGGGCCCAAGCACAGGAGTTAATTCTTTATTTTCTGCTGATCCATGTTTTGTGGCTTGTCATAAACTGTTTGAATGAGGAACATCTGATCTCTAAAGGCATCATTGACTTATCACCTCATTGCATTGTAAAACAAAAAAGGTTATTTAGAGAACATTTCAACCCACTCAGAAACACCTCTTTTGTGTTAACTACTAGTGAGAACAGATTCTGTCTTCTCTAAGCAGCACCTGCAAAGGTGCTATTTCAACTTTCTAAATAATTGGAGTTTTAAATTTTTTTTAAAATTAAGGGTGTCACTAAATCAGTCAGAAGTGCCACCGTGACCATTAGTCTTGGGATGTGAGGAAATTGGGCCCAGAAGGATGGCTAATGTTGCTGGGGTCTCCATATGTGTTGAGGGAGTGCCTTATGCAATAGGCAGTTCATGAAAAGCTGACATGATTTGTTTGTGAAGCAGAGAGAGAAAGCTCCCATCTGATGATTTACTCTCCAGATGCTTGTGATGGCTAGGTACTAGGTCAGGCTGAAGCTGGGAGCTGGGTGGTAGGGACCCCGTCTTGAACCTGTCTCCCAGGTGTACATGAACTGGGTGTTGGTATTGGGAGCAGAGCTGGGACTGTAACCCAGATGCTGTGACGTGGAACACTGGGATCCTAAGTGGCTTTTTTTGGGGGGGGAGCGGGGAAGGATATATTTGAAAGGCAAGTTAGAGAGAGAGTCAGAAGCAGAGAAAGAGATCTTTTCTGAGACAGTTTATTCCCCAGATGGCAGCAGTGGCCAGAGCTGGGCGGCTCACCTGAGTCTCCTGCATGGGTGCAGGGGCCCTAGCACGTGAGCCGTCTTCTGCTGATTTCCTACGCACAATAACAGGGAGCTTGTGGGAACTGGACCAACCAGGATTCAAACCGGCACCCTTGTGGGATGTTGTCACTTGCGGATGGTGGCTTTACCCTGTACACCGTAGTGCTGGCCCCAACGTGGCCAGATGACAAATCCTGGAAGCTATCCTTCGACGGCTTATAAAGCTTATTAGTTAGGTTGAGAAAACTTGAAAACTTCCCACCTGTCATGCATGATAGCATGGGATTCCAGACAAGGAAGCCTATTGTGCATCTGGATAGAAATCACTTGTACGCTGTGTCCTCAAGTTTACTTTTCATGTCTTGCAGTTTTCCGGGTAGTTTTGAAAGATGTAGACACATGTAAGAGCACTTCAGAAACCTCGTGGCTATTGACTTTAATGTTAGTAATTTTATTTTGGTGCAGAAAAGTGTGAAATCTGTTCATATGACAGGTCTTCAAAAACGTTTATGGAAAATGTACATTATCAGATACTATATGGATTTCGAAGTTTTTCACTGCATAGTAAACTTGAAATTTTATTTTTTTCCCATGAGTTGAAGTTCCCTCAAACATATTACTTTCAAGTTTAGATAATGCCTCCTTGTAACTTTCTCCCATTGTCTAAAGGAAAATCTCAAAACCTCAAAGTACTGTGAAAATTCTCAAGTAATTTCAAAATATGGAAATCCGTTTATCTATCGCTGATGGTCAGTGATGAGAAGCACTTCTGAAAGCTGGGAATAACAGGAGCGCGTAATTGAGCTCTCCGTGCACACTCAAAATACTGTGATCCCAAGGCTCACACATGCTGTCTTATTTTAATGGTGGTTTATGCATCAGTGCGCATGTCAGAGTGGGAGACCCCGGTGCAAATCCTGCAGTTGAGTGTCCTGTTTCAGAGGCAAGGCTGGGGCCCTACAGGTTAAGGAGCCTGTTCCAGTTCTGCCCTGCGACAATACTGGCAGGCAGAGGTAGGCCCAGATCCCTGATTTTGTTGTTGTTGTTGTTGTTCACTCTAGAATTTTCTCTGCTGTTTAAAAATTAAAAGGATTTGTTATAAGAACTGCATCAGAAAGCCAGGAAATGTTTCGGATTTTTTTATTGGGATGGGAGCTATACACCAGGGAATTGTTGGAATTAGCAAAGGCAGCTACCTCCCTTAGCTTTTGTGCTTTCCCAGCACAACCAAGGAACAGTGACTGCAAAGCAACCTCCAGGTGGGCAGGTGGGCTGTTGGGCCGAGTAGACTGCGTCTGCCCACAGATCAGTAGCCTCTCCCTAGTCATGTCTCAGCAGGGGATGGAAGGCTAGATGCTTCTGATACTTCTGATACTGTTTTAAAGAGAAACATCTGACATCTTCAAAGTCTCTGTCTATAGACAGTGTAAACGAAGTAACTAAGGAAGTTTAAGGTATCACTTGCTTCTGAGTAGATGCCAGCAGATGGGAGAGGTGAGCAGGGAGGTTTGGAGCTGTGACTGCCTTGCTTTCCCAAGGAGGTGTGCTGCCCTACAGGGGCACCGAGGTCACCGTGCAAGCCCAGGGACTCCTGTAGCCTTGCCTAGGTAGGGCAGGGTCCAGGACAAGGGGTGTGCTGCCCAGTCCGATAGAAATCACACATAAATGTTGCCTCAAGTCTAGTTTTTGAGTCTTGTGTCTTTGTCACTGAATATTCTGTAGACCTTTGCATCCGCAATTGGAAATTTGTGATGCCAGAGTGAGGGAGTGGCTCTCGGAGGGATGAAGAAGGCTCTGTCATTGTGTGCCACTTTATTCTTTCCTTTAAAAAAAATATTTTTATTGGAAAGTCAGGTTTACAGAGAAGAAGACACTGGGTTCCTGCCACCCGTGTGGCCTAGTCATGACTTCTCAGGCATTTGGGAGGTTAATTACTGGATAGAAAATTGTCTCTCTGACTGATTTCATATAAAAAGAAATAAAAATTTATAAATGTTATTCTCACTAAAGTACCTTGCAGATTCATAGGTAAAATGAACCATCACATCAGGATATAATGAGATACAAGGTTAAACCTAACCAGGGGCCAGTGTTGTGGCACAGTGGGTTGGGCTACTGCTTTCAGTGCCAACACCCCATATCAGAGAGGCTGGTTGAAGTCCAGCCCTCTGTTGCCTCTGTACCAGCTCCCTGGGTCCCTGTCCTGCACAGGGAAGGAAGCGGATGACGGCCCAAGTGTCTGGAGCCCTGATGCCAATGAAGGGGACCAGGCAGAGACCGGGGCTCCTGGTGTCAGCTGGTGTACTTGGAGGAGCAAAGATTCATTTATTCATTTTCTCATTCCATTTTTCCTCTCTCTCCCACTCTATTCCCCTCCCTACTTCTTTCTTTCTTTTGTTTTAAAGATATTTATTTTACTTTATTGGAAAGGCAGATTTTACAGAGAGAAGGAGAGACAAAGATCCTCAGATATTGGTTCACTACCCAAGTGTCCACAATGGCTGGAGCTGAGCCGATATGAAGCCAGGAGACTCCTCTGAGTCTCCCGAACAGGTGCAGGGTCCCAAGACTTTGGACCGTCCTCTGTTGCTTTCCTGGCCACAATCAGAGAGCTGGATGGGAAGTGGAGCAACCAGGAATTGAATTGGCACCCATGTTGGATGCTGGCGCTTGTAAGGGGAGGATTTAGCCACTGAGCTGTTGCACTGGTCCCGCCCACACTTTCTTTCTTCCTCTCTTCCATTCCTTGCCTTTTATATAAGTAAATTAAGTCAGTCTTCAAAATAAGCCATGTGTTCACCTGTGCAGGTTGGCATCTGTGTGTGTGTATCCCCTTAGACTGTGCAGGGCTCACCTAGGGCTGCAAGCCTTAGCTGCAGCAGAGGCCCGCAGTCCGGGGAAGGTCTGTTGTGACCACCTGGGAACTTCGTAAAGCTACAGCCTCCCCTCAGGCTCTCCTGCTCTTGGGATGGATTTTAAAATGAGATGGTGGTAGAAGAAAGAAGCAAAGTTGTTATTGTTTAAAAGATTTAATTCATCTGTTTGAAAGGCAGCGTGTGTGTGTGTGTGTGTGTGTGTGTGTGTGTGTGAGAGAGAGAGAGAGAGAGAGAGAGAGAGAGAGAGAGATCCATCCTCTGGTTCACTACCCAAATGGCCTCAACAGCCAGAACTTTCCTGGTCTGCAGCCAGGAGCCAGGAGCTTCTTCTGGGTCTCTCACGTGTGTGCAAGGGCCTCAGGCTTCAGGCAGTCCTCAGTTGCTTTTCCAGGCCAGTAGTGGAAAGCTGGATCAGAACTGGAACAGCCAGGACATGAGCTGGTACCTCTGTGGCATGTGGTAGTTTTACTCACTATGTCACAACTCCAACCTGTAAAATTATTTTTTAAATGCGATGGGATGAATGAATGAGAGGACTGAGGGTAGGTGAGTGTGCTCTGTATGTGCTTGAAAGGGAGAGAGAGAGAGAGAGAGAGAGAGAGAAAGACAGACAGACAGACACTGATTGATCCATCTTTTGCTGGTTTGCTGTCCAAATGGCTGTAACAAGCAGAAGCCTGGAACTCCATCCGGGTTCCTGGCATGGATGGGAGCAGCACTTGGGTCCAAGCACTTGGACCATTTTCAGCTGCTTTTCCCGGTGCATCACAGGGAGCTGGATCTGTAGCACAGCGGCTTGGGACTCTGTCTTAGAGATGCTGCCATTGGAAGGGCAGCTTAGCGTGCTGTGCTGCGGTGCTGCCCCGTGCCTTACCTTCTGAATTGCAAGTGCTTCCCCCTGTTGGGTAGAGCTGTTACATTTCCAGAGAGATTCAGCTTATGGGTCAGAGGAGCTCAGGGGAGATCGTGTGGCTCCTCAGATGTTTGTTATCTTAATAAAATAATCGGGTGTGCTGCTGTTGTTTCGGGAGCCTGTGTCCTCACCTAACTTGCGCTCAGTTCTGGGCTGGGAAGCGGCCTGTCTCATTGCATACTGGTTCTCGTTGGTCCGTTTTTCTCGTGGGAGGTGTGTCTGACAACAGGCTGCTCTGTGGCTGCTGCATCATTGAACCACGTGCTAAGCAGAATTTTCGTTCCACTGGGATCATCTTCGGTTTTTGTACCTCATCTGGCTCTCAGTTCCATTTAATTACAGCTATTCTGGTATCTGGCCAAGTAAACTAAAACCGGCCTGCTGTCTCCTTGGGGAGACTGTTACATGTGTGGCGGCACAGCAGTGGACGTGGAATTCTTGAGCATACGCACACTTTTCCAGGAATTATTCTTGCAAATGCAAAGAGAAGTTGGCAGGCTGTGGATGCGTTTGGAGGGATTTTAGTGGGTGCCAAATGATGCCTAGCTACTGTATGCTTGGAAAATGTTAACGAGAGGCTGGGTTTTTTCTGAATGTGTGCTTTGGCTTTTTGAGATGACTCCATGGTGGAAGAGTTGCCCTTTGAAACAAAATGTAGATGGTGGACTTCCTCCAAGAGAAGTCTCGTTAAATGCATCCAAGCTGATCCCACGTTGCATCTCTTTACAGAATGGGGGCATGCTGATGCCAGGTAGCGTCTGAGCAGCGCCTTGAGCTTCTGCAGGATTGTCCCTCCTTCTGGCTAGTTGGCATGTGCCACTGATGTTTGGGGCCTGGTGCTCCCTGGATCGTGCCCTGCAGCTCTGCAAGCTCTTCTTCCTGGCTTTCTCTGTGAAGAGTTCTCCAGGTGCAAGGAAGCTTGCAAAGCAGGAAGACGCCCATCGTCTTTACCATGTTTTGGCTCCTCCTTCTCCATTCCCTGGCTTTTTTTTTTTTTTTTGAGTTTTTGCTTGAGTGTGGTCTTAAAATAAACATGCTTTTCTACCTTTGCTAGAGTGTAAAAAATAGAAATTGGAGTTGGTGTTGTGGCACAGTGGGTTAAAGCCGCTGCTTGTGAGGTTGGCATCCTTTTACCAGCTTGCTTTTGAGTTCTGGTTGCTCCACTTTGGGCCAAGGTACCTGATCATGTGCCTGGGAAAGTGCTGGAAGATGGCCCAAGTGCTTGGGCCCCTGCCACCTAGATGGGAGATCGGGATAGAATTCGAGGCTTGTGGGTTTGGCCTGCCGTAGACCTAGCTGTTGCAACCATTTGGGAAGAGCATCAACGAATGGAAAATCGTCCTGTGTCTGTCTGTCTCTCGTTTCCCATTCCTCTTCTCACTAACTCTTATTTTCAACTAAATAAATAAATCTTAAAGTTAACCAAAAGGATTGTTCAGCTAGCCAAACCCCAAGAGTTCAGGCTTGTGTAATATACACAGTGGTATTTTGCAGAGTTAACTGCAGGATAGCTTGGATGCTCTTATACGCTGAACCTGCCACCACCTCCACTACCTCCTTTGAGTCTCACATTGCAGCATCTGAAGTCAGAAAATACCAGGTGAGGTCTGAGTGAGGATTCAGATTCACTTCAAAGGATGGGGTGAGAGCAGCTTTGAGCCTCGCTGTGTTCCTCGTGGCACTGTGCCTGGATGACTTACTGGGCACTGTACATGTCCAGGTCCCCTCCTCCTGACACGGCTCCGCCTCCAGCTGCAGGAGCTGCCTTCTGTGCATACCGGGTGGCTGCAGGGTAGCTGGGTTTTGGGTCTGCTGCCCAATCATCTGTGCCCCTGGGAGGTATGTGTGCACACACATGCACTATAGGTGATCTGGAAAGCTGGGAATAAAATGCCTTTTTGCTTAATTAGAAACGTAATATTCAATAAGGTCATTGTGTTCAGTCTTTGGCCTAAAGCTTTATCCTTTTGGCTTCCACTTCCTGGCCCTGCAATGGCAAGCTCTGAGAGTTGCGGGGCTCCCAACGAAGAAGCCAGGGCTGCCTGTCCCTCCTGGACACCTCCTGTGCTCCAGGCACTGTGCCTTCTCGCCACTCCTCAAAGGAGTGCTCCCCGAGATTACCCCAGGCGAGCCTTGGAACTCTCTTGCGGGAGCCCAGGGCTGAGACTGCATCCTGGTGTGTCTGACTTCATATTCTTCCTCCCAGCTCCTCCTGGAGGGGGAGGGTTTGGAGCACGTGTGCATTTTATAAGCCATATGGAATCTTGAAGAGCTGCTCAGCTCTGACAGCTGCTTAAATGATCTGTGATGCCACATCAAGCCGCCAGCACAATGATGGATGGGGCAGCAGGAGAGGCCGGAACCCTGGGCAGTGCAGGAGCACGCTGGGGCTTTCCCCAGTGTTGCGTGAGTGCACAGGGTGTTCTGGTCATTACTGCTGTGTTGGAAGATGTTTGAGAGCCTGGCAGGCAGAAATGTGTGTGTGCATACAGGTGCACACACATACATGCAGAAGTACGCACACAGATAAACACATACATGCACGCGTACAGACACTAGCACACAAAAGATCCATGCATAGACGTGTGCTTGTATACGTTTACACATGTGAACACATTGACACACAGATACACAGATAAATACGTAACACAGATACAAACATGCAGAGATATATACACATAGACATACACGCAGATCCACACACACATCCAGATCCACATAACACCCAGATCCACATAACACCCAGATCCACACACACCCAGATCCACACCCAGATCCACACACAGATTCACATACCCAGATCCACACACACCCGGATCACATACACCCAGATCCACACACCCAGATCCACACACACCCAGATCCACACACCCAGATCCACACACACCCAGATACACACACACACACACACACACACACACACAGACACAGAACATGAGATGGAGGAGATCATTGTTTTGTGTCAACCAGCAAGAAAACTGAGCCAAGCAAAGGAGTTTCTCCACATGCTGTTGACTTCATCTCACACCACGCATGCTCAGGCCCTCTGAGCCCTGAGAGCCCGTTCTTCTCGGTCCTCGTGGCTCGCAGCTGTGCTCAGTCCTCCCAGCCTGCCCTTTTGCTGTTGGAGGTCACTGCATTTATCTCCCCCTTTTAATAATTATCTTCTCTCAATTATGTCAGATGGGGTTTAACTCATAAGTTTCAAAAAAAATATAAGAAGTCATTTTCATGGTTTCTTTTTAAAATCGTCAGTTCAAGGTGAAATAGAATGCTAGATAGTTGTTTTGTCTCTTCACATTTTATTAAATTTTATTTAGTCCATCCTCGCTTAAAAGAATAATTATGGCATAATAAGGCTGTCCCGCTGTGTTTTAATGCCAGTTATTTATGAATCTCCATCATGTGAAACCCTCATGAGACAGATGTGAGTGTAAAATGATTCTCTGCCGTTGGTATAAATGTTGGAAGCTTGCACTGTGGGGGATGGATGGTTTTTCTGTTCTTTTATCTTCAGTATTTGCTTATTGTGAGTGTGTGTTTATACTCAATGACAAATGTTCTTCTTTATCTTCTATGATTCACTAGCTGCTTCCTACCCCCACACCCCCCACCCCACACATTTCCTCTTTACAAGAAAGTTGTTAGGCCCAGCGTGATGGCTCAATGGCTAAATGCTTGCCTTGCATGCACTGGGAACCCATATGGCACTGGCTCATGTCCTCGTATCCCAGCCGTTCCACTTCCTTTCCAGCTCCCTGCTTTGTGGCCCAGGAAAGCAATAGAGGATGACTCAAAGCCTAGGGACCCTGCACTGACACGGGAGACCCAGAGAAGCTCCTGGCTCCTGGCTTCAGATTGGCTCAACTCCGACTATTGTGGCCACTTGGGTAGTGAACCAGTGGATGAAAGATCTTCCTTGCTTTCCTTTTCTCCATAAATCTGATCTGCCTTTTCAATAATAATAATAATAATAATAATAATAATAATAATAATAATAAATCTTAAGGGGAAAAAAAGGGCTTTTCCATGGAGGAGTCAGGGCCTGAGCAACAGAGGGAAATCCGGCAGGCTTCTGCTCATCCTCTTGGTTGCTTTCCTACAAAGTCTCTTGCTGTGAGAACCGGGCACTGGAGTTTGGGGGTGAAGGAATGGGGCTGAGCACTTGGAAGTGTTCCTGGAGCCAGTGAGTGGGCCTGCCTGGCCTTGGAGGTGTCCAGTTTGGAGTGGCAGGTGTCCATACTAGAGTTGGATGTGACCTGGACCCTGGTGGGGTCATCGTGGCTTATGCAAAGGCTCTGCAGGTGTAGGAGAGGAGTGAGAACTGTGCCAACTGGCTCTCTGGCTGGATACGGGACAGAGCGCAGGGAGAAGAAAGAAATGACATTGGGTGTTCAAGACTGGGAAGCTGTGATAAGGAAGCTTCTGGACAAAGCATTTGGGATGGGGTAGTTCTGGGGCAGATTGAGTTTACATGTCATCCTGTTTATTAACTTTTTTGGTTTACTTGAGAGAGAGAGAGTATTTCATTTAGTGGTTCATTTCCCAAGTACTTACAGCAGCTAGAGTTGGATCAGGCCAAAGCCAGTACCCCCGAACTCACTCCAGGTCTGCCTTGTGAGTGACGGGGACTCGCCTGCTTCCTCTTGGGGTGTACACGAACAGGGAGACAGAATCAGTAGTCGGGTTGGGACTTGAATCCAGGGACTCCAGTGTGGATACAAATGTCCAAGCCATATCTTCTTTTTTAAAATTTTATTTATTTTTTTTTTAGTGGAAAGCCAAATTTATAGAGAGGAGAGACAAAGATCTTCTGCTGTTTCACTCCCCAAGTGTCCACAATGGCTGGAGCTGAGCTGATATGAAGCCAGGAGCCAGGAGCCTCTTCCAGGTCCTGCCACATGGGTGCAGGGTCTCAGGCCTTTGGTCCATCCTCTACTACTTTCCCAGGCCACAAACAGGGAGATGGATGGGAAGTGGAGCAGCTGGGATATGAACTGGCACCCGTGTAAGATCCTGGTGCATGCAGAATAAGGACTTTAGCCACTAGGCTACCATGCTGGGCCCCCAAGCCACATTGTACCTGCTGCATCAAATGCCCGCCTTAATCCCGTTAGTCTTTAATTTTATTATTTATTTACATTTTGATAGAGCATCACAGCAGGGGAGGGAGAGAGATCTACCTTCCATGTGCTGGATCATGCCCCAAATGCAGGCTGAGGCTAGAAACGAGAAACTCCATCTACAGGGGTGATGGGCCCAAGGGTTTGGGGCAGTCTTGGCACCCTCCCAGATGTGCTTGCAGGAAACTGGGTGGTAAGTGAAGCAACTAGGATTGGAACTGGCACTCGCATTACAAGTGGTGGTTTAACCACAGTACTGCAAAACCAGCCCTGTTGATTTTGGTGATAGCTGACAGTAGTCAGCTCTGCGACAAGTGCCCTGTGAGCAGTGAGAAAACTTGAATGAGAGAAAAGTGAGAAAAAGTGCAGCTGTACGTGCAGGTATGGTTCCAGATCCTAAAGGGGTGACTGTCCCACAAGATGGTGCCCAGAGAGGAGGCAGAGAGAGGGGACAGAGCCTGGTTGCATGCTGAGTTTTGGAGGCAAAAGGACAGGAGACAGAAGGTGGCCCAGAAACAATTAGCAAAGGAGAGATTACAGAAGAGACTGGGAGGCGAGAATGAGACCTTGAGGACCGGCCGTAGTTTTAAAGAGCTGCAGTGGGTCTTGCTGGCAGGAATCTTGCAGTGTGCCTGATGCGGGGGTGGGAAGGGCACTTTTGGAAGGAGTTCTGGCAGAGTCCATTGAAATTTCAAATGCACGTGGCCTCTGACCCACTAATGCCTCCCCTGGGATTCTGTCCCATAGACTTGAGAGCAGCTGTGTGTAATCTGTTTGTACAAGGATATTTATTGCAGCATTGTTTCTGGTGGCGCAGAATTGAAACTAAGTGGATGCTTTCAGCAGGGCAAGTTGGGTAAAATGTGGCATGTCTGTGCCACTTGACCCAGGTGGTTCCCCATGAGAAAAGGCGAGAACTGTACGTAATGGGTTTTGTAAAGCATTAAAGGATATGTAAAACAGTTCTTCTATATCTGTAGGAAGACAGAGGTTGATGGCATGGGAGGGAGTAAATGAAAGAAGCCTACTTACAAAATGTATAAGATGGAACGCCATGGAAAATTACCTGCGTGTGTGTATCAATGTGCATGTGTGTCACTGTGTCTGTCTCTGAGTGCATGTGTATATCTGTGTGTGTCGCTGTGTTCTTAAGTATGTATTTGTGTGTATGTGTGTCTACGTGTGTGGGGGCATGTGTGTGTCTGTGTTGCCATGTGCATGTGTGTGTCTTTGAGTGTGTGTGTATCTATCTCTGTGGGTATGTGTGTATCTGTGTGTGTGTGTGGGTATGTGTGTATCTGTGTGTGTGTGTGTGGGGGGTATCTGTGTGTGTGTCTGTAGGTGTGTGTGTATCTGTGTGTGTGTCTGTGGGTATATGTGTGTGTCTGTGTGTATGTGTGTATCTGTGTGTGTGTGGGTATGTGTGTGTGTGGGGGGTATCTGTGTGTGTGTAGGTGTGTGTGTGTGTGGGTATGTGTGTATCTGTGTAGGTGTGTGTGGGTATGTGTGTATCTGTGTAGGTGTGTGTGGGTATGTGTGTATCTGTGTGTAGGTGTGTGTGGGTATGTGTGTATCTGTGTGTGTGTCTGTGGGTATATGTGTGTGTCTGTGTGTATGTGTGTATCTGTGTGTGTGTGGGTATGTGTGTATCTGTGTGTGTCTGTGGGTATGTGTGTATCTGTGTGTGTCTCTGTGTGTGTGTATCTGTGTGCCTGTGGGTATGTGTGTATCTGTGTGTGTGTCTGTGGGTATATGTGTGTGTCTGTGGGTATGTGTATCTGTGTGTGTGGGTATCTGTGTGTGTGTCTAGGTGTGTGTCTGTAGGTGTGTGTCTGTGGGTATGTGTGTGTTTGTGGGTATGTGTGTATCTGTGTGTGTCTGTGTGTGTCTGTGTGTATCTGTGTGTGTCTGTGTCTGTGTGTGCGTATGTGTGTATCTGTGTCTGTGTGTGTGTCTGTGGAAGGAAATCGAGGGTGTTTCTGAAACACTGGGTCGGGGAGAAGGGCCAGGATCATCAGCTGGGCAGGAAGAGGCCTTGGGGTCACTTTGGATGCTTGGGAGGAAGCAAAATGTTGGCTGTGATGTGTGAGGAAACAGAATGGATCACACATGAGGACAGAGCATGGCTCGCTGCAGGGAAGGTGCTGGTAGAGCAGAGAACTGGAGCTTCTGTCCAGTGACCTCACGGTGTCGCCAGCTCAGGCAACAATGGGCCTTTGGGGTTACATTGGAGCAGGGCTCACCTGGGAAAGTCAAGGGGACCAGGGCTGAAATTTGGTTGTGACATCTCTGTGGACCCAACTGGGACCAGAGCGGCCATGTTCAGAGGTCCTCTGGGAAGGGAGTTAGGAGAAGTGGGGGTAATGAGAGATGTGCAGGGATGTGGAATCTAGGGGCCCTCTGCACCCCGAAAGTGTGGGCTCACGGTGGGTGGGGGGCATTTTTGCTGTCTAAGGTTGGGACAACTCCTTACTCTTGCCACTGCCTGCTCTCATCGTCACCTACTGCCTTTTGTCTCCTTATGAAATGTTACATATGTGAGAAGCAGAAAGAAAGAGAGCATAGAACCCGTGTCAACCATTTCATCAAATGGCTCCAACAGCTTGGGCTGGCCAGGGCAAAGCTGGGAACCAGGAGCCAAATCTGGGAGGCACCCAGGTACCTGAGCCACGCCTTGCTGCTCCCAGGGTGTGCGTTAGCAGGAAGCTGGAATTGGAACTGGAGCGGGATACAAACCAGGCACTCAGATATGGGGTGTGTGCATCCCAAGTGGTGTCTTAACTGTGACGTCAAATGGCCCTTGTTGGCCTCACTTCTTGACCACTGTTCCTCCTCGCACACCTGCCAGATCCCTGTGTGTGCGTATGTGGCTGCCCAGCACGCTGAACTGAGGTCAGCACAGCTGAAGTGGCTCTGAAGACTGCATACCCAAAGCAAAGAGGAAGCAGCCCCTGACAGTTCGTGTGCCGTTTGCCTGTTCGTGTGATGATCTTTGCTTCCGCTGGCTTGTGCTGAGCTTCAGTCAGCTCTCCTTGTCTTTCTGCTGTTCTCAGTGTGACTATTACAACACTGGGATTGCTCAGTGACTCACATTTCATTTCTGTTGGGAGGCTCTGGGCTATTTCTTTGTTAGGCACTTTTCTGGTTTCTCGGTGCCTGGAGATAAGATTGGCATTGTCTTACTGAGTTGTAAGCCTGTTAAAGGCAGGGCTGATACAAAGATGCTGTTTTTTCTTTTTTTTTTTTTTTCCCTGCATTATTTCTAGTGGTGGAGTCTGTCTCTGAAAAAAGGCTTAAATACATATTGAAAAATAGGTGACGTATTTGCAGGTCCACTAACCTTAACAAGGTGTACCTTTTACATCCAGCTTAGGGTGCCGCTGTGGTGCTGTAGGTTAAACCTCTGCCTATGACACCAGCAGCCCAAATGAGCGCAGTTCTAATTCTGACTGCTCCACTTCTGCTCAGCTCCCCGTTAATGCTTCTGGGGCAGCTGCAGGGGCAGGCTGCGCACTTCGATTCCTGCTACCCATGCGGGAGACCTGGATGGGCTCTAGAATCTTGGCTTTGGCCTGGCCCAGTCCTTGCCATGGCAGCCTTTTTTTTTTTTTTAAGATTTATTTGCTTTTATTGGGAAGATTTACAGAGTGTGAGGGGCAGGCGCTGACCACAGTGGTGTAGCTATGACTCAGCTTCCCTCCTGACCCCCCGGGAGGGTGAGGGGTTCTGCTGTACTCCTGGGTTTCTGGTCTGTTTCATGCTGAAGCACTGGCTGTGCCAGCCGATTTCCATAGCCTTATGGTTTGAGGAAGAAATGGGTCATTGAAGAACAAACATGAATTTTGTGGAAGACACTTGCAGCAGAAACGGTTCATGGGAAGTGGATTTAAAAGGTTAAGGGTCAACATGTGGCACAGCAAGTTGGAGCCCCAGCTGTTCTCCTTCCGATCCAACTCTTTGTTAATGCCCCTGGGAAATCAGCAGAAGATGGTCCAAGGATTTGAATCCCTCCCCTGCATCCACGTGGGAGACTGGGATGGAGTCACAGGTTTCTAGCCTCAGCCTGGCCCAGACCAGGACTCTGGCAGCCATTAGGGGAGTGAACTAGCAGATGGAGAATGTCTCTCACGTGCTGCCTCCCAGGGCGCGTGAGCAAAGCTGGTCCAGAAGCCGAGGAACCAGGACTTGAATCAAGCAGTCCAATCTGTAACAGCCAATGGGCTTCACCTACTGGGTCACGCCTCACCTTCTACCCAAGTAACTTTTATAAGGACCTTTGTCAATCTGCTTTAGGAAGCTTGCAAGTAGTCTGGAATAACTTCTTTCCTCCTTTCAGGATTTTAGAGGTACATATCTGGACTAGAGATTTTAAGAGCACCATTTAAAAAAAAAAGCCATTATAATTTTCTGGGTTTCTGAGGACCTTCTCAGGCAACAAATTTCCTAGAAAAAAAATGTGTCTTTTTCTCCTCTGAGAATGTCAGCAAGCTGGGCCTCGGCGTCATGCCGTGGCAGATGGATGGACGCCTTCGCCTGCTCTCCTGTGTTGGCCTTGGAGGAGACGAGAGCCTGCTCTGAAACTGCTGTTCTATTTAGGTCCTCAGGGGTGGGTTCTTGTGAGTATGCTCTCATTGTAGACTGGCATCTATGTATAGGGACACTGAAATTAAATGTGGTGAAAATCCATGTCTTTAAAAAAAGAAAAGCAATGACTATGTTGGTAAGCCAAGCTATAAAAAGGAAATGAAATCAAAGAAGGCCAACTCAGGATTTCATTTTATTAGCCAGTGTCTCTGAATCACTTTTCCTTTCTGTGTCCTCCTGAGGCCACGGGGATGCCCATGCTTCAGTAGGGTGGTGTCTGTTTCCCTGGGGCTGAGGAGGTCACTGTGTCCTGAGCTCTCTTCCTACGGCCTTCGTGACACTCACAGTGGAGGCACACTCAGGCACTTCAGCTTTCCCAGTCCAGCACATTCCATCAAACCTAGTTTGAAAAAAAATTATTTACTGTGTACTCTTACATGTTGTAATGTATTTTCATTCAAGTTGGAGCTAATTTCCTTGACCAGATGTGTGTATTTGACTGCTGAGGTTTAGAGTGTGGCCAGTTTTGTAAACTATATATATATATATGCCTATATACACACACACACACATATTTTTAAAGTGTATTTCCTTATTTGAGGGGCAGAAAGGGGAGATGGACAGAGACCACGAAGGGCATGCTGGTCCACTTCCCGGATGCTCACATTGGGACTGGGGATTCAGCTCAGGCCTCCCACGTGCGTGTCCCTGCTGTCCCAGGTCCTGCATCCTCAGGAACGCAGATCAGGAGCTGGGCCAGGACTTCCGGCCAGGTGCTGCCATGGTGGATGAAACTGTCTCAGGTGGCATCTCCAAATGCTAGACCCCCACCGGCTAGCCTGCCGATGCCAAATGCCTTTCAAACTCTGCTTTTGATCCGCAGTTGTGAGCAAAGGTGAGCAGCTTTTATATCCCACCTTATTCCTCTTCCTCAAAGAAAGAAGGGAAGAGGAGGAACCCTTCAGAGCCCCTCTGGGAGGCGCTGAGACCTTTGGCTGTGGGCTGGCTGTGTTCATAAAGCCACAAGGAACAGAGTCAGGCTCCACGACCGCCAGTGGGATGCCTGAAGCCTGGCCATAGCAGACCCTCGTGGACTCGACTGTGTTTTCTTTCCCTTGCATAGTCATACCTGTGAGAACATTCCAGGTATAAATGAGGCACAGTAAGTTTATAGCAACCATAGTAAAATAAGAATTATGACCAAATGATATCCTGTAATAAAAGTTACTTAAGAATGATTGATTTCTGGAATTTTTCTAATCCATCGTTTCAGAGTGAAGTTGACCATGGATAAACCAAAGCTGGGAGTTGGAGCAGGAAACACAGGCCATTTGTCTCTAATCCCATTTCAGGAGTAGTCTAGACAGATCAGAAGCTCTCCCCAGGGCCTGCCGGAGTTCTTGTAAGGATGCTTGGATTCCTACGTGGAAGCATCAGACAGTTCATAGCCAGGCATTTTGCTTTGTCTTGCATGCTGCCAGGCTTTGACCAAGAGGTAGAATAAACAGCACTGCTCCCAAGAGAAATGCGTAGGATACGGGCATGCTGTCAGAGGCAGGCAGGTTCTGATTTCATAGAAATCTCAGTTGATCTCTCAGCAAATACAATGACCCTGGCATCATTTCTGCATGTGTTCTCCGTTTGTTCCCAGGGTTTCCATGAGAAGTCATCCTCTTGCTGTTAGAACGGGGAGCTTCTCTCTTTGGCTTTCTCCCCGTTGGGGGTGGAAGTGTGTAGGGCTGTGCAGATGCTTGTCTGCTCGAAACCCACAGTGGCTGATCGTCGTATTCCAGAGGGGACCAGCAGCTAAGAGAACGCCGTGGCAGGAGCAGGGTGAGACATGAAAAGTTACTGTAATGAGACTGTGCATCCACGTAAGAGGCTGGCCGGCTCAAAAGTGTGACTCATGCATGACTCAAGTGGCAGCCTCTGTGGCCTCTGGCCCTGGTGCCAACCCCTGCAAGGGGAGAGAGCAGGGGGAGGGGCCATATCTCAGCTCTCCCATGAGAACCTGAAAGTTAAAATATACAGATGATAGTCTGGCTTGTTCTGGTGTGGGATAATCCTTGGTTAGGAGACCTTGAAACCACTGCGCCCTCTTACACCTTTGGCTTGGCATTGCCTGTGCTTAGGGAAAATGGACTGGTACTGCCTTTACACGTGGCTTGGGAGGAGACAAACCTAGCCTGTTCATTTGTTAGGTCCATTATTTTTTCTTTATTGGATATGCCACCTTTATCATATTCTGTGAATTCATATAAATGGTATCTGTTTTGGACTTTGACTACTTGGGCTCAGTTCCGCTATGTTCCTCAGGTGCTGTGGCAGGGAGCTGTTTGGGAAGCAGAGCAGCTGGGACTTGCACTGCTGCTGCTATTAGATGCAGGTGGAGACTTAACCCACTGCATCACAGTCCTGGCCCCACCAGCATAGGCTGTTGAAGTGGAAAGTGGGGAGGAGCCGACCTCCGTCTGGTGGACAGCCACTCGTGTTTTGCTGCTGTGATCCCTGCAGAGGTTGACACCAAGGAACAGAGGTGCTGAGGACTGGACACTGACTCGAAGCTGCAGGGGTTTGCTGCCGGGCTCCCTGTCACATGGCTGCTGGAATCGTCCACCCCACTGCCGAGGCGTGGCCAGCTCAGGCTTCCATTCGGCCAGGAATGCCTGCCAAGGGCCTCGGAAGGATGCCATCTGTGCAGCAGGTTTGGGATCTCCTCTTTCCTTGTAGTTATTGGTGAGTGGGGCCTAGACTCAGCCAGGGAGGTTCCGAACACTCATCACCTTTGAGATAAGGAGAGGGGACCTGTGATGTGGGTGAGCTCGCTGTATCTTCCAGCAGGAGTCACGGGGGCAGCCTGGTGACCAGGTCTGGCACAGAATGATGTCTGGCAGAAGTTTCGTAGGGACAGTGCACTTGTGGCTTTGGGAAAACAGCTGCCCAAGAGGCCGTCCACCCGACTGTTACTTCTCTGTTGTAGCTGGGTAGGAGTTTTGATGGAATCTCACAAGTTAGTGTTCTTCGGACACCTTTTAAGGAGTTATCACCTTGGACGGTATCCTGGAAATTCCATTGGGGAAGGCACAGCCCTACATGCTGCTCGCTGTTAGCTGAGCAAGGGGACTTACTTTCCTGTAAGTTTCCTTATTGTTAAAGGACATGTGCATCTGGTGTGTGAGTCAACTGAGACATATCCTTGTGACTCTTTGTAAATGGCTCACTTCCTGTGGCTATCATTTGAAATCATTTTTTGATGTTGAAAAGTTTATCTCAGTTTTTATAAAATGAACTCTCTCCAAATGCAAAATAATTTTGGCCTTTGAACATGAAGAGATGGGGCTGGGCATGATAGCCTAGTGGCTAAATCCTCCCTTTGCAAGTGCTGGATCCCATATGGATGCTGGTTTGTGTTCTAGGTGTTTTACTTCCCATCCAGCTCCCTGCTTATGGCCTGGGAAAGCAGTGGAGGACGGCCCAGAGGTTTGGGACACTGCACCCATGTGGGAGACCTGGAAGAAGCTCCTGGCTCCTGGCTTCAGATGGGCTTAGCTCTGGCCATTGGGGCCACTCTGGGAGTGAATCAGCAGATGGAAGATCTCTCTCTGTTTCTCCTTCTGTCTAAATCTGCCTTTCCAATAAAAATACATGAATCTTAAAAAAAAAAAAAGAAAAAGAAAATGAAGAGATGGTTATTCTGGATAGTATTGCACATCTCTGTTTTTTTTCAGATTCACAAATCGCCGAGCTTGTATTTACATATAAGAAACTATAAAATAGTAGAGGCTTCTGTCTTAGTCTGACGCATTAGCTGGAACATTACGAAGGTGAACTGTCTACTTCCCTTTGGTGAGAGGAATATCCTTGACGTTGCAAGCCACACTGTGTATGTCATTTGATGTGTCCTTGCAAGTTATTTTGATTCAGATTTGAAGCTGTGTGGGTTCCGAGCAGGGGCTGTCCATTGAGGTCATGGAGTACTGCTGTGGTGTGGGCAGAAGCCCTGTGACAGCATAGAATACTGTGCTGGACTGTGTGCTGGAAGATCTGTGAGAAAGGAGAGCACATTGAGGGGGAACGATTTCCGCCTTTGGCCACAACTGCCTCAGCGGTTTTCCTCACACAGACTCGTGACTTACACCTGCGAGGACCTGCCTACTTGCCCGCAGAAGGAGTCGAGCTTGCCAAGACCCCACCCTCCCCACTTCCCAAATGGCGTATGGGCCAGACCTCTCAGTGGGCTTGATGCCAGTGGTGTCTGCGCCATGTGTGGCATTCCCCATTCTGTGGAAAATGGAGGCATCTGTGGGCACAGTTTGAGGAGACGCCTCCAGAGGCCCTCAGCATTCACATCCTGTGTGTGTGCGCACCACCAGCCCCTTCCTCCTGTAAACATCTGTGCTGAACTCAGATGGTTCCGGCCTGAGGCTCTGGGTATGTGAAAGAATCGTTCCGCTTCACATGTGCCGTGTGTGAGTGTAGTTGAAGTCAGCTGTGTGCTGAGGGATTGTCCTTGGAGAGTCCAGAACCATAGCCCTTCAGGCTTCCTCTCGCGCTCACCTTACTGATGTTGCTGTGAGGTTGTATCTTAGACACACATCTGGCCAAGCTGCGTTTGGTTTTCCTGGTTCCCAGGCCACCACCGCCACCTCCTCGCCCTCCTCCTCCTCTTTTTCCTCCTCCTCTTCCTCTCTTCTTTCTCCTCCTCTTCTTCCTTTTCTTCCTCTTCTTCAGAAGAGAGGTTGGGTGGGGTAGGTTAGGATTGGGGTGAAATAGAGATCTTTATTCACTGGTTTACCCCCCAAAGTGTCCACAATAGTCAGGACTAGGCCAGCTGAATCCAGGAGCCTGGAACTCCATCTGAGTCTCCTTGTGGATGGCAGGAACCCAAGCAGTGATGCTGTCATCTGCTGCCTCCCAAGGGCGTTAACAGGAACATGGACTCCAACGGGCACACTGGTGTAGCATCAGATTGCTGAGCCACACACCTTGCTGTGTTCCTGTCTCTTGGAATACAGATTTGAACTCCTGAATGTTCGTTGCAACCATGAGGAACACAGGATTGTCACGGCACTGCCTGCACCCTGCTTTAGTGTGGCCCATGGAGAGCATGAGCTGTGTGTCCTCTTGGGGCCACCTCTGTGCTGTCTCAGGAGTCAGGGCTAAGCTGTGTGCTGCCTCCATTCCCCGGGCTGCTGCCCCCCCAGAGCAAGTGGGGATCCACACAGCCTTGTCTTGCATTTGAGCAACATTATTTGTAGTCTCCTGTCTTTCCTGTATTGTGAATTTCCTCATCTTGTAGCTGGGGTAGCACTTTGCTTCTGAAGTTCACAGGTAAAAGGCAGTAGGTAGGTTCTTAGGTTTAAAGATCAGAGAATTTGGGATAGAAGGCTTAGCTTCACAGTGAGAGGCGAGCTGCGCCCCTGTTAGCCATGCTCGGAAGGAGAAAGTTTGCCCCTGGGATTGACATGCAGCGTCTTTGTCAGAGCAGCTCTGCCATCTTGCTTTTTGTTGTTGTTGTTAAGAGTGATTGGTTTATATGCAAGACAGAATTACATAGAGAGAGAAAGTAACAGTGAGTGAGTGAGAGAGAGAGAGCGCTTCCATTGCTGATTCACTCAGATGGTTGCAGGGTGAAGCCAGGAGCTAGGAACTTCAGTTGGGTCTCCCATAGGTGTGGCAGTGACCCACTCAAGTCTTCCTGCAGTCATCTCCCAGGCCCTTAGCAGGGAGTTGAATTGCAAATGAAGCAGCCAAGAAGTGAACCGTTGCCTGTATGGGTTGCCAGCATTGCAGATGGTGGTTTAATCCATAGTGCCACAAGGCTGGACCCCTGCCTGCTTCCTCCAACATGCTCATCTCCTTCTTCAAAGTAGCTTCTGGTGATGGCTTGAGGATTCATTCCTTTCTCTTGTCATGCTTCTTTCTCTGGTCATCCTCGTCTCTTGTCTGTCTGTGTTCTCCTCCCTTGTGAAACTGTCCTCTTCACTGGATAATTTTGTCTTTGCCTCTGCCATCCACTGCTGTCATATGTGCCAGTTACTCTCCAGCCAGGACATATCCCATGGGGACCTCCCTTCTGGCACCTGGCACCCCACGGCTTTAAGTCTCACCGGGATGTCTTCCTGTGGATGTTTGCTGCACCTCGGGGGCTCAGCATGTCACACAGTAAATACAGGGTTGGGTATTTGGATTAGAGATCTAAGATGCCTGTGTCAGGTAGCAGAGTGTCTGGGCTCTGTTCTAGATTCTAGCTTGTTGCAGGTGCACACCAGGGTTTGATGCTGAAGGTTTTGGATTCGGCCACTCACATCGGATTGAATTACTTGCTCGTGGCTTTGGCCTGGCCCTAATGCAGGCGTTTGATTTTCTCTATTGAATGAGATTTGCCTCTCAGGGGAACAGTCCTGAACAAAGCCTTCTCACTTCACATGCTAGTGTGGGGAATTGTAGACTTTATTAAGATGAAAAGCCAACACCTTTTCATGATGAGAGCACCGGAGAGAGCCAGGGGTGGCAGCAGGAAAGTTAAGGGGTCGGTAGTGCAGAGATCAGAAGGACATGGACTGGAATCCTGTCAGGGGTTGGGTTGCTTGCTGAAGAACTTGCTGTTGGGTGGCTGATCTGCTGGCGATTCCGGAGAGCTGGGTGGATAGGGTGGCACTCTTTTCCCGTGGTCACCATCAAAGGCCAAAGCTGATGTTCCATTCAAACTCGTTATTACCATGTGCCTTCGTATCTGATGGAAGATACCAGTGCTTCTTCATTGTTGCTCGCTGAAGGAGAAGAGATGGGTCACACAGACATTCCGTTACAAATGTAGAGCTCAGGCAGTGGGGGTACGCCCAGTGTTTTCAGATGGCCGTAAGCAAAGGGGTGCTGGGAGAATGGGTGATGAAAAAAAAATCATAACCCCTCCCTCCTCCACAGTTGTTTCCCCTTTTGTTGACTGCTTTGCTGCCAGGAATCAAATTGGCAAGCCCGCCGTGCTCAGCTTCAGACCCGTGCTTCTGGCCATGCCATGAGAGTTGGGTGGCCAGGCTGGTGTTTCACCGTCTAGGCAATAGTCAGCCCCTCCGCTCCTGCTCCACTCACCCAGAACCTCGGAGCTAGGGTGTTCTCTGAGGTCTTGCCAGTTGCTTGTCTCAAAGGCAAGAGTCTAGAACCATACTTCTTTTAAAAGGTTATTTTATTTGAAAGTCTGAATGATGGAGAGGGAGAGAGAAAAAGAGGAGAGAGAGAGAGAGAAAAAAAAAATATCTGTTTCACTTCTCAAATGTTTACAGTGGCCTGGAGGTCTGGCCTGTGCAGAAACCATAAGCTAAAGAATTCACCTGGGTCTCCCACATGTTGTGGTCGTGGTCTTGGTTAGGGGCTACTATTTATTTCCTAGGTTCTTACCTCTTACTTAAAAAAAGAAAAAAGTTTAAGTACAAGCACCCACATGGCTTAAGAAAGTAGTAAGGTTTATTCAGAAGGTGAGGAATAGAAACACATGTGGGCCCTGTTCAGGGAGAGTGGACCAGGAGGGGAAAGGGTGAGGGAGAGTGTGCAAACTTCCCAGAGTCCCAGAGAGAAGATGGACTGTGAGGGATCTGCCTTCCCCAGCTCGGGGAAGTTTGAAAGGGAGTGGTTATGCAACACTGCCCTCCTCAGGTCCCTGGTGATGAAAGGTCAGGGAAGTGTGACTTCAGACTTGTGACCCTGAACTAGACACATGCCTAAGTGGCATGAGACTGTCACTCAGGCTGTCTTCTGCCTTCCCAGATGCAATAGCAGGGAGCTGGAAGGGAAGTTGAAGAGCTGGAATTTGAACTAGTGCTGCAATATGGGATGCTGACAACAACATTGGCCCAAAATGTCATTATTTCCACTGAGATTTCCCCTGTGGCAACGAGGTCTGGGCTATGGGAAGGGAGTGTGGGGTTGGCGGCGGGGTCTGGGTCTTACTGGGGCCCAGGCATCTCTTTAGGAAAAGACGCACACTGATCTCTTGTGGGTAAGAACATTTGTTATGAAGGTATTGGTGGGGCCCTAAAAGGCACCTTGGGATGTCAGCTGCATTAGCTTTGTGTAAATTACTTCTGTTTTGAATCGAGGGGTTGGAATGCACCGGGGATCACCTTCAGCAAACCTCAAAGCTTTGTTCTTAAAAATTGTCCCACTGGGCCCAGCATAGTGGCTCAATGGCTCAATCCTCACGTGGCACATGCCAGGATCCTAAATGGGTGCTGGTTCATGTCCTGGCTGCTCTACTTCTCATCCAGCTCCTTGATTGTGGCCTGGGAAAGCAGCGGAGGATGGCCCAAAGCTTGGAACCCTGCAACCATGTGGGAGACCCAGAAGAAGCTCCTGGATTCTGGCTTTGGATCAGCTCACTGTGGTCGTTGGAGCAACTTGGGCAGTGAACTGTCGGATGGGAGATCTTTCTCTTTCTGTCTGTCCTCTTTGTAAATCTACCTTTCCAATAAAAATAAATAAATCTTTAAACAATAAAGAAGCATGTGTCCCATTCACAAGGGTCGCTGGGAAGCTTCTAGGAAGGGACATTTACAGTTGAAATTCAATTACAGGGCATGTTTAATATAACCGTTTTCCAAAACTTCCATTTGGCAGTAGTATGTGCACCATAATTGAGTATTATAAAGTGACCTCTGACCCAGAGCAGTTAGCCTTGAGTTTTGTGCTTAGAGTGCTGCCTGTGAGATGGGAGGGGCTTGCTGTATTCTCCCAGGATTCTTCCTCTCTGCTCCCTCACTTAGATAATCAGAGATTAAGGTAATCTTGTTACCCAGCGGGAATTCCTGAGTGGCACTCAGGGGTTTAATGGAGCTCCTGGGGGGGGGGGGGTCTTTATCACTGAGAACAGTACTTGGTGGCCAGCTGGGTACCCAGGGAGCTATGTGGAGAAGGCCCGCATCCTGCAGGCACTTAATGAGGTGTCACAAGTGGGGCAAGCAGATCGATCCATCCTGATTTTGTGGTTGTACCAATTTGATTTTACCTACACTAGTGGCATCGTATTTTCCATTTTTTTTTCTTCTTTGGGAGTGGGTAGGATGAAGATTTAACTTCATGTCATGAAAATGGAGAGAGAGGGGAAAAAAACCCCCAAAAATGCACTTTGGCTGTGGTAAGGGGATTCCTGATGGCTTAGCTCAGGGCTTGCCATGCCTTGGGGATTGAGGGGGGCTGTCCTGCAGGCTTCCCCGCCAGCTAAGTTGCTGGGTTGGGGTATCCAGATGGCACCCCGCCTGGTGCCAAGTGTGTGCTTGGATGTGTTTGTTCCTGTGCCAGCCACGCTCTGGACCAACTTGGTAAAAGCATCCTCCTCTGCCAAACAAAGCCAGAATTTGAATCCCAAGTTGAAGGTGAAAAGCAGATTCTATGAACCAATTAAACCTCATTATCACTCAGGGAGGGTTTTTTACACTTGGATACTAGGAGATAATTGAATAAATTATTCTTCTTGTAGAGATTTATTCTTTAGAAGTTGCAAGTGCCCTAGATGCCCCACTAAGTGTATGTGTTAGAGGCCCATGCACGACACCTGTGAAGATTCAGCATAGGTTCAGAGCATTATTTTTTTTTGGATTTTGTTTTTAATTGGAAAATCAGATACACAGAGCAGAGGAGAAACAGGAAGATCCTCTGTCCACTGATTCACTCCCCAAGCTAGAGCTGAGCCGATCCAAAGCCAGGAGCTTCTTCCAGGTCTCCCATATGGGTGCAGGGTCCCAAGGCTTTGCACTATCCTCCACTGCCATCCCAGCACACAGGCAGGGAGCTGGATGGAAAGCAGGGCTGCCGGGATTAGAACGAGCACCTGTATGGGATCAGGAATCCCAGTACCTGCAAGGCAAGGACGTTAGCCACTAGGCCACCACACCTGGCCCAGGGTTGGTAGAGCAGACTCTTCTGTCTACTTTGCGCTCTGGAAGAAAGTGGCTTTCCAGTCTGTTCTTTTGCGGGGACACTGGTGCCTTGGGCTTGAGGGTAGCTGGGTTATTTTGAGAGTGGGGTTCATACTCCCAAAGGAGGAGGATGGGGCAGGGAGGGGGTGTGGGGAAAGACACCGGGACTGACTGATGTGGGAGGCATGTGGCATTGTTCTGTGCCTCCTTCAGTGTGCTCAGCGGAGAAAGGCGGTGAGAGAAAAGCCGGATAACCGCTGGGTTTGTTCCAGAAGAGCTTGGGGGATTCTTTCCTCAGCTCAATATAGAAGTAAGAAGCCAGCCAGGGACGTTCCGGTTGCAAAGTGACCAGGTGAATGTGGAAAGAAGAGGAAGGGGAAAGAGGCTCCCGCGGGAAAGCTGGGAGGTGGGGTGCCTCTTGTGAAAGGAGAGAGGGGGAGAGAAGAAAAGTTTGAGGAAGGGTCTTGGGATTTTAATCCTTCCTTGACCCCCCCTTGAGTGGAGGGAACCTATAGGCAGAAGGTTCCCCATTGGTGGTCTGTTAGCCGTTAGGAAATGGCTGGGCAACTCTTGTGCCACCCACCTGAAGGGGTGACCAAGGCTTCTGTGGGCTTAGATGGACTCAATTTGATGTTTTTGGTGAATGGCTAAAACTCCTGAGCTTCGTTACTCATAAATGAATAAACCCTCTGCAGTATGAACTCTTCAAACACTTCAATGTATAATATGAACAGTGAGCTCTTTGAATAATGTATATATTTTTATAAATTATTTGAAAAGATTTATTTATTTATTCAGTTATATAGGGAAGTCGGAGATAGAGAGAAAAGCATCTTCTGTCTGCTTGTTCATTCCTCAAGGGGCTGCATCGGCTGGAGCTGAGTCGATCCGAAGCCAGGAGCCAGGAGCCTCCTCTAGGTCTCCCATGTAGGTGCGGGGTCCCAAGATTTTAGGCCATCTTCGACTGCTTTCCCAGGCCACAAGTAGGGAGCTGGATGGGAGGTGGAGCTGCCGGGATATGAACTGGTGCCCATATGGGATCCCGGCTCGTGCAAGGCGAGGACGTTAGTCATTAGGCCACCCCACGCCAGACCCATTGGATAATGTGTTAATTTTAGCAAAATTTCATAAAGCCAAACAAAGCAATTCCATTTCTTATGTATCTGTGTACCTCATTTTGGCATATAAATCTGCCTTTAAATGACATCTCTGTTATACATAGACATAACTTGTTATTTAGTAGTTTTTAAACTGTTATTAAAATTCAGCAGTACTGAGCCAATGCTGTGGCATAGTTCATGAAGCCACTTGCCTGTGGTGCTGGCAACCCCTATGAGTGTCAATTTGAGTTCCAGCTGCTTCACTTCCAATCTAGCTTTCTGCTAAAGCATTTGGGAAAATAGCAGAGGAGGGCACAAGTGCTTGGGCCCCTGCACCCGCTTGGGAGATCTGGCAGAAGCTCCTGGCTTCTAATCTGCCCAGCTCTGGTGTTGGGACCACTTGAGTAGTGAACTGGCGCATGGACAAATCTCTGTCTTTCCTTCTTTCACTTTGTCTTTCAAATTAGTACATAAGTCTTAAACAAAAATTAAGCATTGGGTCCAATGCAATGGCTCAGTGAGTTAACCCTGGCTTGCTAACACCAGAATCACATATGGGCGGCAATTCGTGTCCCGGCTGCTCCACTTCACATCCAGCTCTCTGCTTGTGGCCTGGGAAAGCAGAGGAGGATGGCCCAAAGCCTTGGGACCCTGCACCCATGTGGGAGACCTGGAAGAAACTCCTGGACTCCTGGCTTTGGCTCAGCTCCGGCCAATCAACGAACAGAAGATCTTCCTCTCTGTCTCTCCTCCTCTCTGTATATCTGACTTTCCAATAAAAATAAGTAAATCTTTAAAAAAATTATTTTACTTGAAAGGTAGAGAGAGAGAGATCTTGTAATTGTTGATTCAGCACCCCACATGCTCCTAGAGCTGAGACCTAGAGCTCGCTTTGGCTGTCCTACGTGGTGGTAAGAACCCAATCACTGGAGCCATCGCCTGCTGCCTCCATGGTGCACGTTTGCAGGAAGTTGGGTAGAAAGCGAAGTGACGGGGCTCAACCCTGGCACCTTGATGCGGGAGACAGGCATCCCAGCTGAGGTTGGCTGTACGGATTGCTACCCGTGTGTCAGCGAGGTAGTATTCATAATGCCCCTGTGCTCTTAGACCCGATTAGGTCACTGTAAATTGCGACAGCAGAAGAAAATCAGTGGTTCACTGGCACCAGCTTGCTTTCAAACAAGTTAACAAATAGTCTAAGGTTGGCAGTTTTGTGTTGGTATGTGTTCCCAATACTGGCAGGTCAACCCAAAGCCAGTTGAGTTTCCTCTGCTTCTGTCCTCCCTTCCCTTCCAAGTTTATCTCCAGTGTGTTCCTGGTGGGAGAGGAAAGCCTTTTCCTGTGGTGGGTGTGGGCCCTGGACTGCCCTGGGTGATGTGGACTGTGGGCCCCTCCCTGTCCAGGCCGCCACCTCGGCCCCTGCTGTAATCTCATTTCCTCTGCCTGGCCCCTGGGGTGCTGGGTTGATGCCGCCCCTGTGGGGCACGGCGCTGCACGTGTTTGTACAGAGAACACACAGTAGCTCAGTCTCCTCCTTTCCCCGGGCCTGGCAGCTGCTGTGGGCCCCAGATGCGTGTGCCTGCGGTCAGCGCTGCTGCAGTCCCAGCCCAGCTGGTGCCCTCCGTATCAGCTCTGAACCCACCTACCTGGACATGGCACTGGGACCCACAGCCTGAGGGCCAGTGCCACCAGACTGTCCCCTACTTCACATGCCAGTCACAAGAGCCCAGGAAGTCTGATGGTTAAGCTGCTGCTTGTGACGCTGGCATCGCACACTGCTGTGCTGGCTTGAGAACTGGTTGCTGCACTTCTGATCCAGCTCTCTGCTCACGTGCCTGGGAAGGCAGTGGAAGATGGCCCATGTGCTTGGGCTCCTGCTCCCTCTGCGGGAGGCCTGGACGGGATTCCTGGCTTCTGGTGTCAGCCTGCCCAGCTCTCACTGTTGTAGCCATCTGGGGGCTGAATCTGATCTCCATCTCTCTCTTTTACCGTTAGTCTTTTCACATAACAAAGCTCTCTTTGGGATAACTTTGCTGCAATAAGCCAGTACACCAGACACAGCTAGACACCTAGGAGGTCCTTTATTCCAGCAGGGTAGGGGCTGCTGGACGGGAGAGAAGGGAGGGAAGGAGGGAGAGATAGATAGATAGATAAGGGCCAAGAGAGAAAGAAGGGCCATCTGCCATGGTGGCAGGAGGGGCTGCAAGGGCACGGGTGTGGAGCAAGTTGAAGGAGCAGCACGTGGAGACAGGAACGCCTGTGGGAGTTTGGCTGTTTTGAGGCTAGGAGTGGGTGTCATGGGCTGTGAGAGATTGGGGGATAGGACTGCCAGATTGGTTGGTGGGCAGGGATTAGCAGGAGGGGCCACAAGGGGTTCATGGAGAGGGCTGTCAGGTACAATGCCATGAGGTTACAGCAGGTTGGTGGGAACAGGGTCATGAAATTACAGAGGATTGGCAGAAAACGAAATTTGAACCTGAAGGTCATGTTTAAAATAGCATGGAGTCCCCAATGGCAGGAGTCTTCAGCCAATGTGCAAGTCTCCTTGCATTCACTTTGCTCTTCAAATAAATAAAATCTTTTAAAGATTTATTTATTTTTATTGGTTAGACAGATAGGAAAGGAAAGGAAGAAGTTGGAGAGAGGGCAAAGGGTCCTGTGTGTCTCAGGGTAGAGAAATGGAGACTGAGAGAAAGATTTTCCATGTACTGGTTCATTTCCCAATCTGAAGCTAGGAGCTTGTTCCAGATCTCCCACATGGGTGCAGGGTCCCGAGGCTTTGGGCCACTTTCTGCTGCTTTCCTAGGCTATAGGTAGGGAGCTGGATGGGAAGTGGAACAACCCAGGACATGAACTGACATCCATATGGGATCCTGGTATTTGTAGTTGGAGAATTAACCAATTGGGCCATTGTACCAGCCCCCCATTTTTAAAAACCCTATTATGTCTTTAAATACATGGGCCGGGAGGATAGACTTGTGGGAAATTCAAGGCATAAGACAGCAGCAACCTTATTGTCTCAGATTAAAGAAGACTTTTCATGCAGTTTCAGTGTGCAAGGCAAGATTTATTTAAGAAACAGTGAGAAGGAAGTTGCCTGCCATGAGACAGGAGTGTGCTCCAAGGAAGGTAGGACCCAGGAAATGGTGAAAATGGTGTCTTTTGTGCACCATCTCTGTGAGGGTGAGTCGTTCAAAGGGCAAGAGAGAGAAGAAAAAAAAAGCTCATTCACAATGGGCAGCCATGTAGCATCTTGTTTAGAAGCAAAGGATGTCAGAAGGGTGGGACTGGCGGCTTCTTCCTCCATTCTGAGGATGAGCTGAGAACTCAGGCACCTTCTCCCTGACCAGTAACTCAGAGTTGGGGTTCCTAGGATCTGGGTCTTCTTGCTTTTGTCATGACTATTACTCTAAGAGATGGGAAGTGATGTGTTGATTTTTTTTCTCTTTGTTCTCCCTCTAGCGGACTGGGATGAAGTGACGGAGACCTTGCTGTTGAAAGGGTGAGCAATGGGGAGAAGCAGTGTTTTATATTTTACAAAGGGAACTTGGGATCAGAGACCCAACCTGCCTGTTATCCTGTCGAACTCCCCCCAATAGGAGGTACTTTCATGTCTGAGGCTAAGCAAGCGCAGGTGCCAGGGAGGGACTTACAGGTTCTTGGTGTGTGGCTGTCTCCCCGATCAGTTTTGAGAAGGAAGACAGTCGTGACGAGCAGTCGAATCTTGTGACTGAGTGTGTCTCTGCTGTAGGCTCTGGCAGTGTTCTGGGCTCTGGGTGACAGCTGCTGCTGTCAGGGTAGCCAGCAAGGGTGTGGTTGCAAGTCTGAGCCAGTGTGTGCTGCTGCCCTCTGAAGCCGGTGCTGGTTGGGGCAACCCAGGGACCGAGGGGGAAACAGTGAATGAATAAGCGGGGATAGTTGTTGCCATGAAAAGGAAAGGAAGAAGTTGGAGAGAGGGCAAAGGGCTCCTGTGTGTCTCAGGGTAGAGAAACCAAAGGCAGCCTGGAGTGGCAGGGCTCAAGATGAGGGGATGAGGAGGCTGAGCTGATCTGAAGGCAGGAGCCCAGGGCCTCTTCCAGGTCTCCCACATGGGTACAGGGTCTCAAGGCTTTGGGCCATCCTCAGCTGCTTTCCCAGGCCACAAGCAAGGAGTTGGATGGGAAGCGGGGCTACTGGGATTAGAACAGGTGTCCATATAGGATCCCGGTGTTCAAGGCGAGGATTTTAGCCGCTAGGCCACAATGCCGGGCCCCAGGCTAGTATTTTTACAGTATGAGAAATGCTGCAACTAGCAAACAAACCCAGGTATGCTGGCACAGAAAGACGGGGTGGGCATTTGGCACAGTTGGCTGCATGGCACTTGGGGGACATCTCCATCCCATGCCAGGGTGCCTGGCTTTGAGCACTGATCTGCTTCTGGCTCTTGCTTTCTGCTGCCGGGCACCCCGGGAGGCAGCAGGCGATGGCTGTAGCTGCTGGGTTCCTGTTGATGTGAAGGATCCTGGGCTTGTTTCTAGGCTCTTGGCTTTGGCCTAGCCCAGCCCCTGGTGTTGTGGGCGATTGGGGAGTGAACCAGGGGATAAAAGATTTGTTTGTCACTTTATCTTTCAAGAAAACAAATCAGAAAGGAAGACCCCATGGCTACTTGTTTAAACTCTCCAGCCAAGGCTGTGTTGCTTTTGAACTGGCTGCTTAAGCACACATGTGAGCTTGGGATCTGGTCCTCCATCCTGTGGCCTGCCTCTCCTCCTGGGGGCCAGGCTGACGAGGGAGTACAGTGCTGCTGGTTCCTCCCTGGATGTCGTGGAGGTCCCTGAACTTGTGGATGATGGACCACGGCTCTGCTTTGCCTCATTTTTGCACACTGGGCTGCCAAGCTAGCTCACCAGTGCGGTCTTACTATTTACTATGGCTGGGGCTGGAGAGTTTATCTGAAGGTACTTGTAGCTACACATTGGCATTTTCTGCAGTGCTCAAAACTCTCCTTGTTCGGAGTTCGGTCCTTGGGCTCTGGGGCAACTGACGCTCCCTGCAGTGTGGCGACTGTGGGGGGTGCCCCTGCCGGGTCGGACCCAATGCGGGGGACTCACGCCAAAGACACTGCCACAAGGCAGTGAAAGTCCTCGGCCTCCCCCAGGACCCAAGAGAGCTCTTCCCTCAGGGTAAGTCCGCCATGAGGGAACTTGGGAACTGGGTGGAAATTCCTAGCTCCGCCCTGCCGCTAAGACCATGCGGCTGGGGGAGTTTGGGAGGAGTTCGGTCCTTGGGCTCTGGGGCAACTGACGCTCCCTGCAGTGTGGCGACTGTGGGGGGTGCCCCTGCCGGGTCGGACCCAATGCGGGGGACTCACGCCAAAGACACTGCCACAAGGCAGTGAAAGTCCTCGGCCTCCCCCAGGACCCAAGAGAGCTCTTCCCTCAGGGTAAGTCCGCCATGAGGGAACTTGGGAACTGGGTGGAAATTCCTAGCTCCGCCCTGCCGCTAAGACCATGCGGCTGGGGGAGTTTGGGAGGAGTTCGGTCCTTGGGCTCTGGGGCAACTGACGCTCCCTGCAGTGTGGCGACTGTGGGGGGTGCCCCTGCCGGGTCGGACCCAATGCGGGGGACTCACGCCAAAGACACTGCCACAAGGCAGTGAAAGTCCTCGGCCTCCCCCAGGACCCAAGAGAGCTCTTCCCTCAGGGTAAGTCCGCCATGAGGGAACTTGGGAACTGGGTGGAAATTCCTAGCTCCGCCCTGCCGCTAAGACCATGCGGCTGGGGGAGTTTGGGAGGAGTTCGGTCCTTGGGCTCTGGGGCAACTGACGCTCCCTGCAGTGTGGCGACTGTGGGGGGTGCCCCTGCCGGGTCGGACCCAATGCGGGGGACTCACGCCAAAGACACTGCCACAAGGCAGTGAAAGAGTCCTCGGCCTCCCCCAGGGCGGCCAGTGCACCAAGTGGTGCCAGGCATTGCCTGCTGGCCGCCCGGAAGGGCGAACTCTGGGGTTTTCAAGATATGTAGTTGCTGCCTGGGGTCACTCATGACTAAGACTAGGTTGAGTGTAGGTGCAAAGTGAATTTTCGGGTATTCTCAGTGACAGGGTCATGAAAGATTTAAGCATGCGAGGGGACCAAGACTTAGTGGTTTGGGGGAAGTGTCCAGAAGATAATTTTAGTAAGATAGATGCAACAGCTCAATTATGAATACAGAGATGGGATATTAGTATAGAACATCACTGATCACCACATACTAGCCCACACTGAAGCTATGGATGGGGGCCTCTTTGGCAGTGTTGGGTACCATTGCCCTACTGAGTGTTGGAGTTGTGGAGTGGTCACATTTGGCAGGATCAAGACACTATCCAGCACACAGGAGAACTTGGGCTGGGGGTAGACTCTGTGGGGTTGTGTGGGCCCAACCCTTTGGAATACAAGTCCCCCGGGTTAGTTCCCAAGCTGGGGTTGCAATGGTCTAAGCTAGGTGTGACCACGCCATCTGCCATCACTCATGGGTAAAGGAATCCACAACAGTCAGGGTAGGTCAAGGCAGCAGCACCCAAATGTGCATCTTTAAATAGGATGTGGGGTGGGCCGGGCTGCCACTGGAAGGGGGCAGAATGGGCAGGGCTGAACAAACCTTAACTCACAAGAACCAACAGAAATCAGGTTGGAGCACAGCTCATGCCAGGTAGGTCCTTGCACATACTGATCCGTGTGAGGCAGAGGCACTAAGCCACAGCATCCAAGGGGCCAGGACAAGTGAGGGGCTCTGCCAAGCGGAGACAGAACAACCACCGGCCTACACCTGCTCTATGGCAGGGCAGAGGCCCGGTTGGGGAAATAACAGGACACCCTAGCTGGGTTGAGTTTCCCACCAAGGAGCGCATGGGCTGGAACTGAGGCTACATTCTGATCAGGATACAATCATAATCTCACTTGGCACAATTGTGGACTGGGATGGGAAGCACCAAGCCAGGCCAAATTCCAACACCATCTGGTGCTCTGGAGGACCGGGGAGGGTTGTGTGACAGACTAGGTTAGGTCTCAGCCCTTACTGAACCATGTGTGAGCTGGGTAGGGGTATGGAAGAGCCATGGCTGGGTTGAAATATCCAACAACAGGAACCAGCTTGGGTCGGAGGCCAGGCAGGAAAAGCCACTGTTCCTCCTAGGATAGCAGGCGAACTGAGTAGTGCTGGCTCATGGACCCACTGGTATGCGCGAAAACTGGCAGTGGGAGAGGTTCTGGTGGAGAAGCCTGGGCAACTTCTCTGGCAGGACACAGTCCCATGCAGGTAAGCGCAAGAAGCACAATAGGGAACAACCCAGAACAGGCAATGGAAATTATACCACTGGCATACACATGGCATGGGTTGGGGGCAGACCAGCCTGAATCTGTTCACATTACCTTCTGGTGAATCCGAGCACCAGAACAGAGTGTGGGTCGAGCCGGGTTCGGTTGCAACACATACCAGTACACAACAAGTAATGCCAAGGTGAGATGAGCCGTACCAGATGTGGCTGCAGCACACAAACAGCACATGTGACAATCAGGGAGGAGGCAAAGCCAACAGGGGAACGTGGGCACCCCTGCTGGATAACTACTTCCATTGGAAAGTGTGAATACGGATGGGGGCAGTTCAGACTAGGCAGGGCTATAGCACCTGTGGGCCTCACGGTGAGCTGACTGTTCTGACTGGTGCAAGTAAAAATTAGAGTGGGTTGAGGGGTGTTTGGGCTTAGCCACAGCGTTAGCTGGCAGAGGCTGGTACTGGGAGCTAATTCTGTCAAGTCAAATGCCAAAACCACCTGGAGACTGCATACTCTGGGAGTGGGTGTGGCCTAGTAGGGAAATAGTGGGCACCTGCCTCAGGGTTACCACCCTCACTGGACAGCACGAAACCCAGGCTAGGAGCAGGGGTGGCTTGACAGAAAGGCACCTGCCAGTAGGTGTATGGGCTGGATAATAGGTTGGTTGGGTTGAACTAGGCTTCAATGTCCATTGACGTGTGCGAGAGCTAATTGGGATGTGGTACAGACTGGACAAGCCTGCAGTGCATACTGGCAAGCATGGGAACCAGGGTAGGGGGCAGAACTGGTAGGGGTTTTGGGGAGTCGCCCCAACTAGGCTGCAGCTCCAACTGGTTTGCGTAAAGACCGAGTATGAAGTGGGTAGAATCGAGCTGGACTACAACACCCATTGGTTCACAAGGAAGACAGGGCTGGAAGCCGAACGGACCCAGCAATCGCAACGACCAGCATATGCATAAGCTGATTGGTGTGACGAACAGTGTTGGAGTCTGTACTAGCAAACTCACTCAAGAATCGGATCTGGGATCAACTCAGATGAAGTTTCTTTGGATATTTCTCGAACTGAACTGCTGATCTTGGAACCCCAACCATCAAGAGACTGTCAGCCAGTGGACTCTGAATAGGTTTCATTACGGTTGGGACGGAGAGATTGGCAGCAATCCAGAACTGATGAACTATCAAAACTCTATGAGCAGGACCCTTGGAGCGCGCCTCATGCTGGGGATCGGGGATGGGTGGGAGGTAGGGTGGGGCTTTCCCCTTTGTTACTCCCCTAACCCTAGATACAGGGCAAAATGATTATATTAATGTGGAAACAATGATATTACCCACTTTCACCCTGTAGCCCGTGACCCTTTGTACCCTAATAAACTAAGATTATTTAAAAAAAAACAAAAAACAACAAAAAAAAAACTCTCCTTGTTCCAAGGGCACAGTCTAACAGCCTGTCCTGACCCCTTGTTTCATAACTGGCTCACTTATCAGAAGGTTTCTAATCTGAAATAGTCAATAATAATAAAATAACGTTATGAATAACAAGAGCTTACTGAAAAACCTTGATGTCAAAATAGAGCCTTTTGATTTCAGGGCAAGCAATGAGCTTGTATTTAAAATTTTAAAGCACTGATGTGGTGGCTCAATGTGTTAATCCTCTGCCTGCTAGCATTGGCATTATATACAGGCATTGGTTCTAGCCCTGGCTGCTCTACTTCTGATCTAGTTCCCTGCTTGTGGCCTGGAAAAGCAATGGAGGACGGCCCAAAGCCTTGGGACTCTGCACCCACATGGGAGACCCGGAAGAAGCTCTTGGCTTCTGCGTTTGGATTGGCTCAACTCCAGCCATTGCATCCATTTGGGAAGTGAACCGGGGGTGGAAGATTTTTTTTTTTTCCTGTCTCTTTCTGTAAATCTGCCTTTCTAGTAAAAATAAATCCCTTAAGAAATAAAAATTTCAAATTTTCAGAAAAAAAATGTTTAGAGAAAGACCATGTTAGGTTAATTAGAGAAAGACCATGTTAGGTTATAGTTAATAACATGGTAGATGAACACAGTGATAGCAGAACCAGCACCGTAATGGGTGCTCTTAGTTGATGCAAGCCGAGCGGGTTTTGATAGTTTTGGCAGCCATACTTTCTCAACTACTGTTTTCCCTTTCCCCAGAATATTGTTGCTGTAGGGGGTAATGCAAGTGTTTGAAATGAAAGCTGAAGTTCCTCAGAGAGTAAGACCACATATTTTGAATCCTTTTTTTAAAAGGTTTATGTTACTTATTTGGTAGGCAGAGTTATAGAGGGGGCACAGGGTGTGTATGGGGGTACGGGGAGAGAGAGGGAGAAGAAAATGCTTCCACTGTAAGCTGGAGCTGGGCCAGGCTGAAGCCAGGACCCAGGAGCTCCATCCAGATCCCCCTTGTGGGGGCAGGAGGACCCAGACACTGGGCCGTCTTCCCCTGCTTCCCCAAGCACTCAGCAGGTGGCCGAGGTAGAAGTGGAGCAGCTGGGACTCAAGCTGTCACCCACTTGTGATGCTGGCATAGCACGAGTTTGTTTACAATCTGTGCCACAATCCCAGCCCCACTTTTTCTTTTTCTAAGCTGTTTTAAAAATTATTTTGTTTTCTTTTTTAAATTTTGAATTTTATGGTACGATTCTGTAGAGTCTGGGAGTGCCGCCCCCCCCCCCCCCACCGCCCGCCCAGTTCTCACCTCCCCCCAAGTGATTTTCCCCATGTCGCCACACTAGCATAGTGTTTCATAAGGAGTTCTGCTTCCATCAGTCTGTTGTTTGAGTGTGCCCCGACATTGCTGGTACAGTGTCAGACAGGCCATCCCATTGTCTAGACATGTCCAACAGTTTCACAAGGTAAACAGACAGGTAAACAGAGCTTTTATCTGATAGTTCGTGCCCCTTTAATTATTTTTTTCCTGAATGAGCAACTTCATTCGCACCACTGTTGGCAGCTGGTTGGTTACCTTGTTTAGAGATGTATCATTGTAGCTAACCCTAGCACCTGGACCCATTCTGTATGCAGTCGCCCTCTTGTTAAGCATTGTGTTTATTGATTGGGACAAGATTCTCTCTTTTTTTTTTTTAAAGATTTATTTATTTATTGGAAAGTCAGATATACAGAGAGGAAGATCTTCCGTCTGATGATTCACTCCCCAAGTGAGCGCAACGGCCGATGCTATGCCAATCTGAAGCCAGGAGCCAGGAACTTCTTCCAGGTCTCCCACACGGGTGCAGGGTCCCAAGGTTGGGCCGTCCTCGACTGCTTTCCCAGACCACAAGCAGGGAGCTGGATGGGAATTGGAGCTGCCGGCATTAGAACCAGCGCCCATATGGGATCCTAGGGTGTTCAAGGCAAGGACTTTAGCCGCTAGGCCATGCTGCCAGGCCCAGGGACAAGATTCTCATTGGGGTTGGTTCTCAGGTGGCAGCAGGGCATGTCCTTGACTCTCTTCATTTCATTTGAGTAAAGAGATGCAGGGCAGAGGGCATGGAAAGCGTGTGGCACTAATTTGGCACAAGTGGGCCTGGGAAGGGAGAGCTGATTCGTATTCACCGTGACAAACTGAGACGCAGGGAGCACTTGAGAATGGCAAGTGGAGAGTAAAATGGAAAATGGGCAGGCTGGAGATTGTGAACTGACTTGCCCCTGCAGCCAGGGTGCATGTGGAGGGGGCTTCTACCCCTGGAGGTGGAGCCTGCCCTGACGACCCGTGTCTTCGTGCCAGGAATGGGGCATGTATGCCATGGTGTGTACAATGCTAGGCTGGTATGTGTGGGATGGTCGGTCCTTTGAGCATTTCCAGGTAGATTTTCTTCTCCATGTTTATTTTCCTTAGAGAAGGAAAGAATGTCGGTAACTTGCCCAAGAACAAAAATGTGCTATTAATAATGAGTAGGCCAGAACTGACCAAAATCCACCAGGATCCAAAGCCCACATTCTTTCTACTAAACTGTGGTGTTTCCTGTACGTCTATTTGCCAGATATTTTTGGCCTAAAATGCCCTCTTGTTCAGCTGTGGTTCTCTTCTTTAAAAAAAGAAAAAGGAAGAAAGAAAAAGGACTACAGGAATCTCTTTGAGACGTGAGCAGCTGGTCAACAGTGGGGTAGCAGCTTTGCCCATGTTCTTTTTAGGAATGCAGCTCCACACGTTCCCTTAGCCACAGAAGGATTCCTTTTGTACCTGAGGTTTGGGTGGGCAGAGGGGAGTAGGGATGTGGCAGAGAGGAGTAGGGGCGTGGCAGAGGAATGTCTGGCTAGGTGGGGTTCTACATTCAGACGCAAAGGTGATGCAGTGGCCCAGGGGTTAGGCGGACTCCTTGCTGGCCGGTGCTCCTGAGTCCAGCTGCTTGCTCCTGTGCGTCCTGCAAGGCACAGTGAGCCATCGGGTGCTTGGGGGTTTCCCCAGTCACATGGGAGCCTGGACTGCTTTCCTTACTCTTGATTTTGGGAGTGATCCAGTGGATGGGAGATTCTCTCTCTCGTTCTCACCCTTCTTTGCCTCACAAATAAATTGAAAAATGAACTTTAAAATGCAGCATCTGTACACGCCCTCAAGCCCGTACGTTATTAACATAATTACATGGGCAAGGCAGGGAGTGTGGCAAGGATAAGGAGCTGGCGCTGCCAGCTTCCAGGCCGGTTACCGGCCTATCCTGCCATCCTCCGTGCGGGTCCTGCAGGGCTGAGGACGCAGCACACGTGCTCTGCAGTGTGCAGCTCAGCCTACCTTCCATCCTGCCCTGTCCTGCAGCCCAGCCCAGATCCTGTGTCCTGGGGATTGCCAGTCAAGGCCCTGCCTGGGGTACCATCCTCTCTCAGGCCTAAGTGTGTACCAGCTTTCTGCCTGTCAGTAATTCCTGCCCTTGTGTTGACCTTCACCTTGGTCTCCCAGTTGCCTTCTTAGACACAGGAAGGCAAGAGTCTGTAGTAAGTTTAACAGGGCGAGCGGGGGAGGGGTCTCTTTGAGCCTAGCCAGGCTCTTGTTCCCTACAAACTAATAATCACAAGATCTGTGATTTATTTGTATTTCAGGTGACAGAATCGTATTTTATGTTAACATGATATTTAAAATTATTTATTTATTTATTTATTTATTTATTTTTAAAGATTTATTTTTATTATTTTTTTTAATTGGAAAGGTGGATATACAGAAAGGAGAGACAGAGAGGAAGATCTTCCGTCCGATGAGTCACTCCCCAAGTGAGCGCAACGGGCCGATACTATGCTGATCCGAAGCCAGGAGCCTCTTCCGGGTCTCCCACACGGGTGCAGGGTCCCAAAGCTTTGGGCCGTCCTCGACTGCTTTCCCGGGCCACAGGCAGGGAGCTGGAAGGGAAGCGGAGCTGCCGGGATTAGAACCGACGCCCATATGGGATCCCGGGCGTGCAAGGCGAGGACCTTTAAATTATTTATGATATATTTGATGTATCAATTCTTGATAGATAGAACTTTTAAACAGATTATCTCCTTATTAAGCTGGACAAAATTTGAATCATTTAAGGATTGAGAGATTAACAGCATAATATGCAGAATAGGAAAATATTCTCTGAATATACAAATATATTCAAATGTATCTTTATTTAACTCTCCTTTTTTTTTTTTTTTTTTTTTAATATTTTCGTCTGATGATTCACTCCCAAAGAGTTAAGCTGATCCAAAGCCAGGAGCCAGGAGCTTCCTCCAGGTCTCCCACACCGGTGCAGGGTCCCAAGTCCTTGGGCCGACCTTGACTGCTCTCCCAGGTCACAAGTAGGGAGCTGGATGGGAAGTGGAACCAGCACTCATATGGGATCCCAGCGCATTCAAGGCAAGGACTTTAGCCGCTAGGCCACTGTGCCAAGCCCTAAAATGTATCTTTAATTAAAGGTGGATTTATAGAGAGAAAGAGAGAAAAATATCTTCCATTTACTGTTTTAGTCTTCAAATGGCTACAGTGGCCAGAGCTGAGCCGATCTGAAGTCAGGAAGTTTTTCCAAGTCTCCCGTGAGTGTGCAGATTCTCCAGGACCTGGGCCGTCCTCTGCTGCTTTCCCAGGCCATTAGCAGAGAGCTGGATAGGAAGTGGAGCAGCCGGGGCATGCAACAGTGCCATAGGAGGTGCTGGCACTTAAATGTGGAAGATCAGCCTGTTGAGCCATGACATTGGCCCCAAACATAAATATTTTTATAATGGAAACCTTAGAATTTCTTGTAAACTCTGTGAGTGTCAGGACCATATTTGCTTTGTTGACTTTAATAAACTCAGCATGTAGGAAATTACATTTTTAATGAATATCTTTGGGTAAGTGTGTATAGTAGAGAATGACACGTGTTTCTAAAGGCAAAATCCAAAGCATAACCTAGTGTTGCAAACTCATTCCACTCTTCTCTGGCTTGTGGTAGAAGGGCTTAGAGAGGGGTTATTGTCATGACTTGGGCATCAGGATTACTGAAGCAGTAAGGATATGTTGTTTCCGGTTAGAAAGCCCAGATGATAGGCACACACTGTACTTATTGCCTCTCCAAAGCAGGTATGTGAGTGTGTGGCGAGATGGCCAGGGCAGGAGCCTGCGTGGTGACAAGGCAACACTCAGGAGGACTGGATTTAGAGAGTAGTGGATGTGGGGGATCGTAAAGCTCTTCCTGCAATTCTTATGTGACTTTAAACAATTTTCAGATAATTAAAGCAGAGACATATAATGTTATCATTTTGCTATTAGTGAGGCATGAACAGCACTGACAACATTTGCAGATAAAATGATTATCCTCAAGGGGGTTTCTCCTTCGAGTTAAGCTGTGATACAGTTCCCAACACACCTGAGCACGTTTAGGCAGAATAACCCCAAAGCTCCTGTAGTGCCTGCTGTACATTCACCCTCATCCGCTGAGCCTGCGTTTCTCTTTCACTGCAAGCGATGGGTAAGGGGTTGGATGGGCCAGGTCTTTTTGGCCCTGGAGACATTAAGCTTTCATTTTACCCAGCCAATACCCCTGCTGTGTCCATCAAGTTCAACACACACACTTGTGATTATCATTTGGCTTTTGAAGTGGCCCTGTTGAGGGAATCAAGCTGTTGCAGCCGCATTGGAGTCTGCTGGAAAGTTACCTGTCTCCTTTTGAGGTAGGACCCCATCCTCCCCCAGGTATCCTCTCCTGTGCTGGCCTTCTTGCCTCCTTGGCGGTGGCCGTGCTCTTGGCAGTGGAGAGTCACTAGGCCAGGGGGTCTAAGGAGGCTTCTTGGATCAAAGTTGGTTTTTAAAGCAACTGCTTGGGCCTGGCGGCATGGCCTAGTCGCCAAAGTCCTCACCTTGAACGTGCTGGGATCCCATATGGGCGCTGGTTTTAATGCCGGCAGTTCCACTTCCCATCCAGCTCCCTGCTTGTGGCCTGGGAAAACAGTCGAGGATGGTCCGATGCTTTGGGATCCTGCACCTGTGTGGGAGACCCGGAGGAGGTTCCTGGCTCCTGGCTTCACATTGGCACAGCACTGGCCGTTGCACTCACTTTGGGAGTGAATCATCGGATGAAGATCTTCCCCTCTCTATCTCTCCAGCTCTCTGTATATCTGACTTTGTAATAAAAATAAATAAATCTTTAAGAAAAAAAAAGCAACTGCTGCTTCTTGGTGCTCAGTGATGTTTGCAAACAACCTCAGGGATTGAAGTTAGGTGGGCGGGGTGGGGAGTGGGGGAGAAGGGACTGGTACTTCAGAAAAGAAAAAATGGGAATTTACTTGGTAAGGGCATGGTGCAAGTATTCATGGATATAAAAGTGACTTCTAAGTACAAGGCAGTATGCATCTCTGCTTCCAAATTAAAGATGGACTCCTAATGAAACTGTTAAATATATCTTGACGGTGGGGTGCTGGACTCTGCCATTGTCCATATCTACAATGTCAGGATGCATTTAAATAGGATGATGGATGGATGACTATTTTTGAAGGACTATACTATTGTAATATTATAGGGGAAATCAGTTGGGGGAGGAGGGAGAAAGGGAAATCCCAGACCCTATGGAACTGTATTATTTAAAAAAAAAAGTGACTTCAATTTAAGAACGAAGTTTGGAAAAATGCTCCGTTGCAATAATCGGACTGGTGTGGTTGATGTGCTTGTGATGTTGGTTGGTCATGTCAGCGTGGGCTTGAGTCCCATCTCTTCCACTTCCGGTCAGCTCTCTGCTAATTGCTGTAGGTTGAATAGGCAGCAGGTGATGGCCCAAGCGCTTGCGATTGCTAGTTCCTGGCTTCGGCCTGAGCCAGCGCTGGCTACTGTGGCCATTTGGGAAGCAAACCAGCGGGTGCAAACTCACTCTCTCTCCTAGTCTAATCCTCTCTCTCTTGCATAAATAAGTGTAAAGGAAAAAATGGAGTTGTGATTTTAGGATGTGCTGTGGTATTAGTCAACAAGTTACTGAAGGCTCTAGTAAGGGTGGGACCCTGCAGCCCCAAGACCATATAAAGCCAGCAAATTGGCCTGGCCCTGCCAAGGCAACTGCAGACAGCACTCGAACTTAGTAACTGTCTGTGGCAGGCTAATTTTTAAATTGATGATTTCATATGGTCTGCAGATGGTATTATGAATAACCAAATGGCCCCACTCCTGATGTCACTCGCGCTGCAGGAAAACCTGCAAAGCTCTCTTGTTTGCTTCTGCAACAAAAGTGCCAAAGAGGGCCAGAGGCACATCTGGGATTGTTCATGTTTTTGTGGTGTTTTGTGAGCCTGGGTTGGTGGAGCCTGCTTGTGTAGCAGCCTGGAGCATTGTGTGGCCTAGGGAAGTTCTTGGCCATGACTTGGCCATGGAGTTGGGACTTGAGCCACTTTCTGCTCCTGGGTAGTTGTCAGCTGGGTATGTTTGGTGTGAGAAAAGGTTTGTCTGGGTCACTGATCGTTCCAGAGCACATGGCCTAGAACAAGGGTACATGCATCTCTCAGGCCCTGCCTCTGCTCCAAGCCTTTAGCTCATTGCTCTTGCAGCATGTGCGGGATTCCAAATGCTACACTTTAAGAGCAGCTTACAACAGCCAGCGTCATCTCATATGTCAGAAATATCCTCTGTCTCCGAGCAGAAGTTTTCCAAAGGAATCAACAAGGACGTGCTGGTTACCAGGGTAGTTCTTCCTTAGGAAATTGGTTTTGGGAAGCAACGTGATGGGAGATTGAGTAAGTATATGTTAGCGCTTCAGTGACTTAAAAAAAATCAGGCCCATATTGACTTACGTTTTACAGATTTTTAAAAATTTAGCAAATCAGTGAAGGAGAAAGAAAAATGTTACATCTGCTGGGTCACTCCCCGATGGCTGTAACTGCTGGCTCTGGGCCAGGCTGAATCCAGGAGCTTGTGCTGGTCTTCCTTGTAGGTGGCAGGGTCCAGGTCCTGGAGCCATCCTCTGTCGTTCCTCAGTCCGTTAGCAGTGAGCTGGATTGGAGCTGGACAGCTGAGACATGAGCAGGGGCCATGGGGGATGCCGGCTATGCTGGTGGTGACCTTACCTGCTGTGCCACAGTGCCGGTCCCCAAGCACTGTCTTTCTGAGCCTAGTTTGGAGCCTAGTTTGTCTTCTGAAATCTGAAAGCAACTTATGATTTCATATATCACGTTTTCTGACTCATTCTCTGTTCATGCTTATGTCTAATTTAGAAAGCTCTTTCGTGTAGGGACACAGAAAGGTAGTGTTGATAGGAAAGAGAAGCGTTTGGTAAATAATTCAGTATCTATGGCCAGAAAAATCTGATCAAAATCAAGGATTTTCTTCCAATGTATTTTTACTTTATAAATAGTTAATTTGGGGGCCAGTGCTATGGTTCAGTTGGCTATTTCCCCCCCTCAAACTTTTGGGCTCCTATATGGGTGCTGATTTGTGTCCTGGATGCTCCACTTCCTATCCAGCTTCCTACTTAAAGCCTGGGAAAGCAGTAGAGAATGGCCCAAAGCCTTGGGACCCTGTACCCACATGGGAGACTGGATGAAGCTGTTGGCTTCAGATCTGCTAGTCTCTGGCCATTGCGTCCATTTAGGGAGTGAGCCAGCAGATGGAATATATTTCTGTATCTCACCTTATCTCTGTAATCTTTTAAATAATAAATAAATCCTTAAAAAATAAATTCCCTCTCAGAAAGCTACTGGACAGTATGTATTTTATAAAAGTTATGCATGGATTCAATGCATTCTTGTACACTGTAAGCTTATTGTAGTTTGCATGAACTTTTTGCAGTCCCCTTCAGGGCCCCTGTCTCATTGGTTCTAATGGATTTCCTTGCAGTTCTCCCAGGTCCTGGCAATTCAGAATTTTCCCTCACACCTACTTGTTTCCCATATTTAAATCCTGCTCTTTTGTAATTTCTTTGTACTCTAACCAATGACAAGGTAATGATTCCATCCACTTATCTCTTGGCTAACTTTTCTTTTAAGAAACTGTTTGTTGTAGAACAGTTTAAAATTTTACAGAACGATTGTAAAGCTGGTATAGAGTTCTTGTCTAGCCTGCAACTGGTTTCCCCTGTTATTATCATCTAAATTGTTATAATACATTTGGTACAGTTTATGAAGCAATATTGATACAGTATTATTAAGGCCCATACACTATACAGATTCCTGTTTTTCCTGCTTATCCTTTCTCTGTTTTAAGAAGCCACCAGGGACATGGCATCCCGTGTTCTCGCTCTCTCTGCAGCACATCCTTTTAGCTGCAGCGTTTTATCAGTCTTCCCTTGTCTTTTGAGGCCATGCTGGCTTGAGGAGCACTGGTTATTGATGTAGTATAAGTCCCCTTGTGGCTGGGCTCTTGTGTTTTGGGAAGACCATAACACTGACGTACCAGAGCACCTCCTGTCCAGGACAGTAGCATGACTTGTCTGTCTTGGTAATCTTGAGCATTTGGCTGCAGGTGGCACTCTTCATGGTTCTCTGATGTTTGTCTCTCCTGCACATCTGTCTGGAAGGTACTCATGTGCACAGCCCACACTCACGGAGCAGGAGTTCTTTTTTTTAATTGATTACATTGCATTATGTGACACAGTTTTATAGGCACTGGGATTCCTCCCACCCTTCCCCCCGCCCCATGGTGGATTCCTCCCCCTTGTTGCATTACCGCAGTTCAAATTCAATTGAGATTCTTTCATTGCAAGCATCTACCAAGCATAAAGTCCAGCGTCTTATTGTCCAGATAAGTTCAGCGGCTCCTTGGGGAGACCATCTCTGGTCTGATGGTAGAGCCGGCAGAGTATCATCCTGATCAATTAAAAGCCCCGACATTACATCAGTAACAATTTACAACATTATGGAATTAGTTGACATGGTATTGAGTAACCAACATGTTAAAAGAGAGAAAAAAAAATGCAAGTTCTGAACCACATCCTGTGACTTCTACATTGACATTTCAATTATTAGTTTATATACAACCGGGTTCTATACACATTAAAATGGCTATAGATTACTATTCAGCTATCTCATGTCTGTTTCCATTTTAGTATTTAGCAGTTTATAGCATTGAAGCATGATTTTGCTGAACCTGGCTGTTTTTCAGGTAGTCTAGCTCTATAACAAGACATATGTCAACAGTTTAGGTGAACAGTTTTAGGAGGGGTGGGCAGAGAAATCTCCAATACCCTAATGAGGAATAACTAATCTTTGTGTCCCACCCAGTGAGTTATAAGTGCATCCCCGCTGACCATTTTCTATCTGTCTCTGAGCTTTCCTTGTTGTTCTCTATCTATTCTAGTTTTTTGTTAGTTTATTTGTTTGTTTTGAGGGGTTTCTGGAGCGACCCTGATGGTCATTACAAGAGAGGGTGGGAACTGAAAGTTGGAACCAGGCAAGGACCAGAGAAAGCTGCTCTCCCTAGTTCTGAAGGATCTTTACTGTTCTTCTGTTTCTGCGGATTGCACAATGCTCCTGGTTGTTGTTCCGATGACCTTGGATCCTGCAAGGCAGGATTTGGACTTCTTCCATCCCATGTGGGAGATCCAAATGGGGGTGGGTGACCTCAGAGTTCTCAGCCGGAGCAGGAGTTCTGGTCCATCTCCCTGAAGTCCACACATGCACAGCACTGACACACAGTTCTGCAGGGGAGAGTGGTGTCTGGGCTTCCACACCTAGTTTGCATGGTTCCCTGTAGCCAGCGGCTTCATGGGTAGTTATCTGCGCTTTATCAGTGGGACTGCTTGACTTGTTTGGTTGCTCAGATTGTCCCAGCTTTGGGCATTGGCAGCTCCCTCGTTTGGCCCCTGTGTCCCTTTGAAGTGTCCCCATCATTATGGGTTTTCCATCACAGTCCCAGAATCAAATGTTTTTGCAAGGATCCCTGGCTCACTGGTGTTAGAATGGTGCTGGAAATCAAGGTGTGATATATGAATATCTTTTTGTTTTGGAAAGACTTATTTATTTGAAAGGCAGAATTAGAGAGAGATGTGTAGATAGAGCTCTTCCAACCATGGGTTCCCTTCTCTTCCCTGCAGAGAACTGCAACAGCTGGTACTGGGCCAGTCTAAAGCCAAGGGCTTCATCTCTTTTTGCCACATGAGTGTCAGGGGCCCAAACACCTTGGCCATCTTCCATTGCTTTCCCAGGCCAGTAGCAGAAAGCAGGGCAACTGGAACTTGAACCAGCATCCGTATGAGTTGCTGGCATTGCAGCAGCTTTATGCCACAATGCTGTCCCAAATATGTGTATATCTTCATGTGTGTTTCCTGTCCCTTGGACTAGATTTATGAGTCTCCTCTCAAAGTGAGGCTTAGGCATTGGAACATGGTGAAAGTCACAGGTAATTTCAACTTACAGAGAAAGAGCCATAAAAATCTTTGAGGGTAAAGTCTGCTCGTATGTGAGCAAGTTACTGAGCAAGTGTTTCCTGATATTAAATGTTAATTCATATTTTCATCCAACAGTTACCTATTCCTTTTCACCTGCCAGCTAGTACTATACATAGCACTCCTAAGAAGGATGAGGGTAGCTCATGCAACCTGAGAATGTGTTGTGTTCCAGCACTGGGTGGTCATTCCGTTCCGATCCTGATACGTGCTTGTTGTCTTGGGCTTGTTTGGCCAGTGAGCACCTTGCCCAACACTGACACCTGTGGCTGTCCAAAGCTCCTGATGACTGCCTCCTGCTGCTCCGTGGCCCTTAGGGAACTTCTCATTGAGTAGGGAAAAGCAAATTGGAAACTCTACTAGAATGGGATACACTTTCTCCGAGAAACCCATGTCAGGTGCTAATAGGACAAAGCAAGATAATTCTGAGCAGTGCCTGTTGTGGGGGGAAACACACAGGAATAAAATCTGACATGAACCAGAGCAGGTAGTCATGGAAAGCTTCCTGGAAGAGCATGTTCTGAAAGATCCCTGGGTTGACTGAGCAGCATTATGAAGGGGAAAATGTGCCAGGCATCAACACTAGAAGTGTAACCCTGGTACGGTATTGTTACCTAGACTGCCTGGGGTTTGGGTTACCAGGTTTGCTGCTTCTGTTTTCTGTCTGGAGATCCAGCCATGTTCTACACTGTAAGTGTGGTGTTCTTCCTTGCATTCTCCTATCCATGACAGTTTCTTGGTTTTGCCTCGTCTTTCCTGGAGGGTCGCACTGTTTGTGTTGGGTGTTCTGTCGTATTAGATGAACGTTGCAGATTCTGGACAGGTGTGTACCCTTCTCCTTACACCGTATCGGGGATGCAGGGTGTGGACGTCACGTGTCAGTGGTGAAGTTAACCTTGGTGGGTTGATGAGTGAGGCGTCTCTGATGCCTGCCTTTGGTGCCTGAGTGTTGGAATTGAGGAGCCAAGGCCATTGTTCGGCCTGCAGCAGCGGGGCCTGGTCCATGTGGAAGGAGCACGTGAGGCTTTGTCTGTGTCCTCCTTGCCTTGCTGCCTGCGGTGTGATCTCTGTGTCTGGTCTATGACCATCAGGGCTGTGCTGTTCTCATGGCATTGTTCTGTTTCCCTTATTCCTTTTGCACTTCACAACTGGAATTTTCTTGTCTGGGGGATTGTTGCTTCTCCCCCGTATCTTCATTTGTTCAGTTGCTTCTACCAGTTTGGACTCACGGCCATTGATCGTTCAGTTTCTTGAAGCTGCTCCAGCTTTGCTGATCGGAAACTCTTGGTTGGCTCTTGTGCTCTTTGGATGTTCAGATGCTCTGGATGGGCCTAGTCTGCCTTTCCTGTGGCCTCCCCTCCAGCTTTGGGACCTGCCGTGTCTCCAAGGAGCTCTGGTTCCTTTCATTTGGGAAGGGTGTTTAGAACCAAAATCTGAGTGCCAGGTGTGTTAACTGCCACCGAAGGACCCATGGCTCTTGCTGTGTGTTGGAGCATGTCTGTGTGTCTGCCAGTGAGCTCCTAGTGATTTCCGGGTTCTAGGCTCTGTGTTTCTGCATCTGTTCAAATGAACATGAACCCATGCTGCTACCCCTGTACACATGTATTGTATTTATATTTGTACCTATAAAAAATGAGCATCTACGGTATGACTTTCAGAACTTTTTGCAACCACACGAATGTGTGTTTCAAGTCCATTTTCTGGGAACTTTGGTATATCCTTGTCTCAACTTGAACATGGCAGGAGAGGTTGTTGTAGTCCCCCCTTTTCTTACTGGTAAAACATTGGCTGTAAGTGTCATTCGTTTGTTTATGGATTTGTTCAGACCTGTTGTACATGCAAAGTAGCTGACAGTTGCCAGCATGTACACTTGAAAGCAATAAATCTGCAACCTGCCCCACAGCCTTCCGCACTCTTCAGTCAGAGGAGGGATCTCCAAAGTTACTCCCATCAGCTCCTCTCTCCTCCACTCACTGCAGCGATAAAGCCATGGCAAAGGTTTGTACTGCAGTTGCATTTTCATTTTTAAAAAAGATGTACTTTTTATATAAAAAAGAGATTTATTTATTTAGTAGAAAGACAGTTACAGAAAGAGGGAAAAGAGAGAGAGGGAGGGAGAAGAGAGATCTTTTATCTGAAAGTTTGCTCTCCAGATAGTGGTCACAGGCGAGCCTGGGCCAGCCTGAAGCCAGGAGTCAGAAATTTTATCCAGATCCTCCATGTGGGTGTGGGGGCTCAAGACCTTTGTCCATCTTTCACTATTTTCTCTGGTGTGTTAGCAGGGAGCTGGATCTGAGGTGGAACAGCTAAGAGTCGAACTAGGACCCACACGGGATGCTAGCATTTTAGGCTGCGGCTTGACCCGTAGTGCCACAACACTGACTCCTTATTTTCCTGTGTTCATTCTATCCTAAGATTTTACTGATGCAAGATTGTCTTTTTAAACATTTCCTAATAGTTCTGTGGGTTCTTAGCAAAAGCGTAGCCATGTCTACCACCACAGTGTCCTACTGGAGAGTGCTGTCGCCCTAGCAGTTTTCCGTACGGTCCTCTGTTTGTTCCTGGCCAACATGGATTTTTGTCCTAGGCTGTTGCTGTTTCAGAATGTGGTGTAAATGGAGTTAGAAAGTAGATGGGGGGCCAGTGGGGTTACTTAGCATCTGGTTTATGTTCCAGCTGCTCCACTTCTGAACAAGCTTCCTGCCTACGGCCTGGGACAGCAGTGGGTATTTGGGAAATGACCAGAAGATGGGAGAGCTCTCTCTCTCTCTCTTTCCCCTCTCTCTCCTTATAATTCTGCCTGTCAAATCAAAATGAATGAATCTTTTTGTTTGTTTGCTTGCTTTAAAAGTAGGTGGTCTTTTTGGTCTGGCTTTTTCTGTTAGCAAAGCATGCTTAAGATTCATTCAGATTATGGGTAGATCAATAATGTTCTTTTTTTTATGATGAATAGCACCCTACTGTCTATATTATTGTTAACTGTTCAGCTGTTGAAAGGCATATTGATTGTTTCAGAATTTGGGCCATTATGAATAAGTGTGCTATGAATGTGTAAAGGAGTTTGTGTAAGCATAAGTTTTTACGTAGGTGAATACCTAGGTGTAGGATTGATCGCCAGCCATACACTTATAAGACCTGACTCATGTATCACACTGACTCATTCTGTATTTTCACTTTTCGCTCGCTGGTCCCACTAGTTTTTGTGTTGTTGTCGCTTTAATTTCAGTTATTTGGATAGGTCTATAGTGAAATCTCTTTGTGGTTTTAATTTGCATTTCCTAATGACTAATGATGTTGGACATCTTTTCATGTGTGTATTAGTCATCTCATCTTCTTTGATGAAGTGTCTGTTAAGATCTTTTGCCTTTTTTTTTTTTTGGTGAATATTTATCTGTTTCTTTGGAAGTGGTAAAGGGAGAAACAGAGAATCTTTCATCCACTGATTCAGGCCCCAGATGGCCGCTCAGTCCAGCCTGGGCCAGGCCAAAGCCAGGGGCCTGGAACTCCATCCAGGTCTTCCATGTCGGTAGCAGGGGTGCAAGTACTTGCACTGTCTTCTGCTGCTTTCCTAGGCTACCAGCAAGTAGCTGGATCCGAAACCCAAGCAGGCAGCACACTGACTGGCACCCGTATGAGGAGGCCAGTGCTACAGGCAGTGGCTGTGCACGCCACACTGCCAACCAGCCCCATCTTTTGCCAATTAAAAAAAAAAAGTTTTTTTTTTTTGCTGAGGTTTTCCTTTTAAGATTTATTTTTATTGGAAAGGCAGATCAGATTTACATAGAAAAGGAAAGACAGAGATAAAGATCCTCTGTCCATTGGTTCACTCCCCAGGTGGCCTCATTGGCCAGAGTTGAGCCAATCTAGAGCCAGGAGCCAGGAGTTTCATCTGGGTTTTATGTGTGGATGAAGGGTCCCAAGGTTTTGGACAGCCCCTGCTTTCCCAAGCCATAAGCAAGGAGCTGAATGTTAAGCGGAGCAGCCAAGACATGAACCAGCGCTATGGTGCCAGTCCCCTTTTTGCTGGTTTGAACAATTCCTTGTATCTACTCCTTGTGTATTCTTTGTAGCCAAGCTTTTTATCAGATATATGATTTTCAAATGTTTTCTCCAGTATATGACTTGTAACTTTTTTTTAAAAAATAAAATAACTGGTTCAGATTTCGTGGCAAGGCAACATGATTTAATAGAAGGGGCAGTGATTCAGGACTTAGAAATGTGGTAATAAGATCTCTGCAACAAAGTGTAAGTGATACTTTAAATACACTCTTCTTCACAATCAACTCAAAAGCAGTGTTTTAGTACTTGATTATGTGTGGTAGACCTCTTTCTCCTTTGTTTATTTCATAGCTTCCATGCATTCCCAAGGAGGGGCAGTGTGTGTGTGTGTGTGTGTGTGTGTGTGTGTGTGTGTGTGTGTGTTCGTGTTTGCACAAGGATGTGTGTAGCTGGACGTGTGTAACTGAATGGTTTTTGTGATATGTCTTCATCTGGGTGAGTGTGTATACACACATATATACATAAGCAAAGAATAATGTGACTATTAACATCTATACTTTATTACTTGCTTGGTATCATAATTGGATAAAAAATAAAGCCAAGTGTATTTAGATTGTGGAGCTTAGTAATAGTCATGGATAAAAGGAATAAGTAGAAAAAAAGCAGAAACTGTGGAAAGAGCAGGTGAGCAGATCTGGCCAAATGCTTGTGTGTGAGCCTGTCTGACTGAGGACTACAGGGAGGCATAGAGACAACGAAAGAGCAGTATATGGAATGTAAGTGCTAGGCAGTCTGTCAACCTGCCCATCTTCCTTCCTGAAGGATTCGTTTATTTACACATGTGCATTCTTACACACACATACTCACACCCTTCCTACACACAAATCTTCCACCCTTTGATTCACTCCCCCATGGTTGTAATGGCCTAGGCTGGGCAAGGCCTGAGCTGGGAGCCTGGAACTCCAACTGGGTCTTTTGCATGGGCAACAGGGTCCCAAGTACTTGGGCCATCCCCTGCTGCCTGCCAGAATGGTATCTGGGGTCTAGCTTCTGCAGCTAGAAGACAAGAAATCTATGTAACCGAAAGAAAAGAGTGTCATCAGCTTTGCTAAAAACTAAGATCCTGATGTGTCTGGGTTTGTGGATCCGGCTTGCGTATGCCTTAACGGTGAATTGTGAATGTGGTTTGGGCTGGAGTGTGAGCACTTGACGGCCTCACAACTTTTGGTTTGGCCCTGGGCCCAGTGTAGTGTGTGCAAGTGGGCAGGCACAGTGGGCAGTGTCTTGCCTAGGGCTTGAACGCTATGACTTGAGTTGATTTGTCAATGGGACATAATGCTTTTGAGTAATTCCAGGTTCAAAATGAACAAATTGAGTATTAACACTGTGTTATGTGGATGTACTCCTATATGGCTTAGTAACCTGCGTGTGAGCATATTGTAAAAAGATGAAGGAACCTTTCTTTTAGGTACATATGGGGGCACCTCAAAAACACTTGTGAAAATTAAAATTATTTTGGAATGTGAAAGTTTGAAATCCCATGTATATGAGGAATCTTAAAGTTCATAGGAAATAGGCATTGTAAAAAGCTGTATGTGGATTTCCCTTTTTTTTTTTTTGAACCCAAACTTGTCTTTGAAGTCAGTGCTTTGCATGATCTCTTTGTGGTATCCCTGTTTCCTTATCCAGCCGCAGTCACTACTGCAGTGATCGTGTATGTCATCTTGGCTGCCTTCCCTTTCTCGCTCCTGCCCCCCACCTCAATCCCTGTCCACTGATTCACATCCCAAATGCCTGCCACTGCCCAAAGCCAGTGGCCCACAACTCAGTCTGGTTCTTTCTTGTGGGTCGCAGGGTCCCAGTGCATGAGCCATCACCTGCTCCTCCCAGGAGGCACATTAGCAGGAAGCTGGGTCAGAAGAGTGGGAGTCCAACTTGGCACCTGGGTCTGCGATGAGAGTATCTCGAGGCACTTTATCCACTGGGTCAGACACCCACTAGGACAGGCACGCCTTTTTGTCTTCATCAGCCATCACCGTTCTCTCAGCCTTGTTGTTTCGAGTTTGGTGTACCTCCGTCAGCGTCTTGTTTCGTTGATTTTGCTATTATTTGTATTACATGGCATGGGCAGCTGTGACGTGTGTATGATGTTGTGGCCTGGGAGTTTCCTCCTGCAGGAGGAGGTGGTGTGTGGGAGCATGGGATCTCAGAGGCTTTGGAGGCTGCGCTTCGGTTTTTACGATGCTACTGCCTTGACTTTCTGGCTTTCCTGTTTGGCTCCAGTTAACCTTTCCTTTTTATCTTGTGTAATAGGCTTGGATTTCAGACATGGGAAGCCAGCCCAGACTTTAACAATAAACCTAACAAATTTTTTTTTAGGAAGACAATTCTTTCTTTGCAAATCTTCTTGCTGTCTAATAGTTGTATGGAAGTTTGACTGATGGTCTCTCTACACGTGTATATAGTCATTCCAACTTGCTGTCTTGGGTGCATTGAGGGCTCTGGGGAAGGCCTCGTCTTTGCACCATCCTGGTGCAGCCATGACAGCTTTAGCAGGACCTGCTGGCACTCCCTGGTGCTGCTCATTTCCTACCACGTGGTACAGCAGACCTTTTGACTGTCTCTCCTATTGAGACCACCCAAAGAGCCAGTGAGTACCACCACGGAGCTAAGAAGCCTATGGGTTGAGGAGTTTTTAGGATATTGAATTTTTGAGTTAGGGATTTTCAACCAATAAAAGGCCATACACACATCCCATAATCTAGCAAAGTGTGAATTCTGCGACACTGCTGATCCCAAGCGCTTTGGGTCTTCCTGTCATACCCCCATCTCCGGGATCACTTCCTCTCTTGCTGACATCTAACCTGTGTTAGCTACTCAAGTGCTTGAATTGCATGCGGTTCACCCTTCAGGCAGTTTGTGAGTGAGAGAAAGCCGCCTGGTCTCTTACAGTGCTGGCTGGACTCTGGGAACTGACTGCTGATTGGCTGGGGCTTGGTCTGAGCTCCATCAGAGAATGACCAGAGCTTCGTTCACTGGAAGGGAAGGATGACAGAGCATAGGCTTGTGTATGATCTTGGTGAAGTGAAAGACAGTGAGCATTTGTGATTTTTTTTCAAATGTCTATTTAGTTTTCTTGGAAAGGCAGATACACAGAGAGAAAGAAGACAGAGAAAAAGATCTTCCATCCACTGGTTCACTCCCCAAGTAGCTGGTCTGAAGCCAGGAGCCAGGAGTTTCTTCCAGGCCTCCCACATGGGTGTAGGGTTCCAAGGTCCTGGGCCATCCTCCACTGCCTTGCCAGGCCACAAGCAGGAAGCTGAATGGAAAGTGGAGTAACCAGGACATGAACTGGCACCCATATGTGGTTGTGGGGCTTGCAAGGGGAGGATTTAGCCAAAGGAGCTTGCCTGTCAATGAGAATTTGTATTGTGACATTGTAGGTAAGAGTTGATGGCCCATTTCACCTTATCCAGCAATGTTAGTGTGGAGAAGTCACCCAGCATTATGCTAATATTTGCATAGCAGCTAAAATATATTAGAAAAATAAAAACCCAGACAGTTGGCTCTATCATTGGAGTTGAATCTCAATGGAGTGTTCCAGGATTATTTAAGTGAAGAAAACAGAAACAGCAGCTGTACTGAAGATACCACTTGCCACACTGGCCTTACAGCTGGGCTGTGGGTTCCTGCATCCCACGTGTTGGCTGTTTCTGCGGTGGGCTGTGTGGACAGCTGTGTCTTTCTTAAGGTCAAATTGGTTTTGTTTTGGCCGTTGCCTTTGAATCCCGTACCAGAAAGTCAGCAGTCATTGCAAATGTCTCCCTCAGGTGTAGCCTTCTTGAAATTCGGGCAGCGTCACAGCAGTTTCTTGATGATGAATCCAACAGGGCATAGTAAGTGATGGCAGAGAGCCATAAGAGCATGGCTGTAGAGTGAGTGTCTTCATTGTTTGGAGGAACCTTTCTGTTGGGATGTGAATCCCTGACATGACAGGAGAGCCTTGTCTCCCGAGAAGCTCTTTCTTGATGCGTGGCTGCCCAGTTGAGCCACAGGCTAATATTCTGCCTTATGGTGCTGGCATCCTATATGGGTATCGGCTCGTGTTCCAGCAGTTCCACTCCCCATCCAGCTCTGTGCTTGTGGCCTGGGAAAGCAGCAGAGGATGGCCCACCCGTCTGGGGGAGCTCCTGGCTTTTAGTTTTGGGTCAGTTCAGCTCTAGTTGTTAGGGCTCATTTGCAGCATGACCCAGTAGAAGAAAGGCCTTCTCTTTCTCTATCCTTTTCTCTCTGTAAAAATATGCCTTTCAAATAAAATAAATACATGTTTAAAAAAATATTTTTTTAAAATTGTATTTTCATTTACATGAAAGAGACAAAGATGTTTCATCTGCTGGTTCTTTTCCCAGAGCTGGGCAGGCTGCAGCTAGCAGCCAGCTGGTCTCCCAGGAAGGTGGCTGTGGGGACCCAGGCATTGAGTCATGATCTGCTGCCTCCCAGGCACAGCAGCAGACCCGGCCCTGTGATAACGGATGTAGGCATTCCAATTCTAAGCTGCTGAATCAGAATGAAGGCCCCAAATTTATTTTTTGCATAAAACTTTGGAAACTCATGCATGTGTATATTTTCTTTCCTTAGCCCTGTGCCAGACCGTGCTAAACAAAGGCATGTAGAACAGGCTGTGCCCTTGTGCAACAACGGGCCTGTTGTGAACATTTCTGTGCAGTGGAATCAGGTTTGAAGCAGCGCCACAGGATGCAGTGATGTATCCCAAGGTAAAGACTTCTCATCTGGCTGGTGCAGTGGCTCAACAGCCTAATCCTCCAGCTTGTGGCACTGGCATCCCGTATGGGCACTGGCTCATGTCCTGGCTACTTCACTTCTGATCCAACTCTGCTTAAAGACAAGAGTTATCATCCCTGGAGAGAGATGGTTGCATGGTGTCTGAGAAGAACCGTTTAAGTTGGTCTTGAGAAAGAAGAGAGACTGGCCATGGTATAAAAGCAGAGGGCAATGTTCTAGTCAGGATCCGGGGCCTGAGGGCATTTGGGCACATGGACTGATTGGTTACAAGGGGTGTACCCTGGTGGTGGGCAGGCAGGAGCTGGGATGGTCAGCAGAGTACTGTGTGTCAGGGAAAGAAGTCTGGAGCTTTTTTGTTTTTTCTTAAGATTTCTTTACTTTTGGGCCTGGTATGGTAGCCTAGCGGCTAAAGTCCTTGCCTTCTTGCTTTCTAAGCACCGGGATCTCATATGGGCACTGGTTCTAATCCTGGCAACTCTGTTTCCAGTCCAGCTCCCTGCTTGTGGCTGGTGGCCTTGGGACCCTGCAGTCATGTGGGAGGCCCAGAAAAGGCTCTTGGCTCCTGCCTTCTGATCGGTGCAGCTCTGGCCATTGCAGCTATTTGGGGAGTGAATCATCAGATGGAAGATCGTTCTCTCTGTGTCTCCTCTGAATATCTGACTTTCAAATAAAAATAAAATAAATTTTTTTAAAACGATGATTACATGATTGATCAGGGAGGAACAGATCGAGGTTTAGGGAAAATTGGGTGAATTTATTGCTTCCAAATTTGCTATTTCTTCTTGTTGTTCCTGGGGGAAGGGGAGAGACAAAGGGGGAGACCACTCACAACTTTCCACACGTCCCAGTGCCCAGGGGTGTGGAACCGTCACCTCACATCAACCCAGAGCTCCAGTGTGCACATATTCCAAGGGTCCTGTCCAGGTGGTTTGGATAGTTCTGGAATGCTGCCCATTTCACCGATTGGAGGATGATGTCACCCTCCTAGTGTCCATTGGTTCCATCCACTGAGATATTTTGCTGTCATCGTTTGTTTGGGGTAGTTGTCCAGGTAGTTTCGGCCTTCTGTGACAGCACCAAATGTGCTGCCATATTCGCTTACAACAGGGCCTGTGTCCACTGCTCCATCTTTTTCATTAAGTAGGATATGTTCTTGCAGGCGAGTCCAAGTACCTGGGCCAGGTGTCCCAAGCATCGCCGGCTCCCTTACCCCTGAGGCTTGTGAACCCAACATCCACTTAGTAGGCTGGCCCCAGGGCCCCGGACAGCAGACCCAAAGCCCCGCTGAATTCCCCACCCCTGGGGCTCACAAACCTGGCACCCACCTAGTAGGTGGGCCCTGGGACCCGGGCCAGGAGACCCAAGCCCCGCCAGATTCCCCACCCCTGGGGTTCATGAAACCAGTACCCACCTAGAAGTCAGGCCCCAGGATCTGGGCCAATTGACCCATACTCCACCAGTTCCCCTGTCCCCGAGCCTCAGGAACCCATCCTCCACCACACAAATGGGCCCCATGACCTGAACCAGTCTATCCGAGCCCTGTCAGATCCCCAGTCCCTGGGACTCACGTACCTGGTTCCTGCTGGGCCCAGGCTGGCATGATTCATCTCACCTCAGCGTCCACAGTCTTATTACAGAGCCTGGCCTAGTCTACTCTGCCCTTTGCTCTGTTGGTGGGTGCTGCAGCCTATCCCAGCCCAGCCTAATTGCTGTCCTGGTCCTAATTATTTGAGGGGCAAATTTACAGAGAAAAGGGGAGACAGATGGAAAGATCTTTCATCTGCTGGGTACCAGTTGGTGCCCCACAAAAGGCTATAATGGGCAGAGCTGAGCTTATCTGAAGCCAGGAGCCTGGAGCTTCTTCTGGGTTTCTCTTATAGGTGCAAGGGTCCAAGGACTTGGGCCATCCTCTGCTGCTTTCTCAGGCCAGAGAGAGCTAGATGGGAAGTGGAGGAGCCAGGGCATGAACTGGCACCCATATGGGATGCTGGTGCTGCATGTTGGCAGTTAGCCCCTGGAGCCACTGCAGTAGCCCCCAAAACCAGGAGTTTCATCTGGGTTTTGTGAATGGGTGGTAGGGGACCATCTTCCACTGTTTTCCCAGGGAACTGAATTGAATGTGGAGCAACCGGAACTCAACCTGATGCTCGTATTGGATGCCGTTACTGTACAACACTGTGTGTAAGTCTGGGGCTTTGTGATAGAGGACGGGCCTTCGTGGAGTGTGGCAAGCAGGAGTGCAACAGCCTCAGATTGGCGTTTCTGAGTGCTGCTGCAGCTGCTGGGCTTTGCAGCTGGTGAAAGGGCTGGCACTGCTCTGGCACAGCTGAAGGCAGCCTCCGAGGAAGGAGGCACGGGTGTATGAAGGAGTCTGAGCAAGTGGAAGCTATGGTACTTCATGACTAAGAGAAGCAGAACAGGCCTGGCAGAGCAGACATGTTTCTGTGTTTTGAGAGTGGCCTGAATGAGCGGTCCACGATCCTCATTTGGGTGCATGTGAGGGGTGTGGGTTTTGGGGTCAGTGGTAAAGTCGGCTTGGAATTAATGTTAGTTTGGGTCATGCTGATATGGAGGTGAAACACTCAGTCGGCAGGTCCCACCCTGTGGGAGATAGTTATGACTGCTGTCAGTGATGGTGAAAACCCCGAAGTTACCTGACAGAGAGGTCAAGTGTGCAGAGATGAGGCCCCCACCTGTAGCCCCGAGGACCACAGGAAACCCGTGGAAGTGGCAGCCTGGAAGAATACAGAGAGGAGGCCAGATGGAAAGGAGAGGCATTGAGAGTAGGCGGGAAACCCCAGGGATCCCCACAGAACACAGCACCCGGAAGTTGTAGAGAGCTTGTCCTTCCTTTAGATTTGATGCTAAGTGAACAGTGTTCCAACGGACACACTGTAATGTATAATCAGGAGGATTAGAATCTCCCTTTGCCCTCAGGCGCTAATAGACTTACTTTGATGCAGTGTTTATGAGTTGGTGTTTCCCATGCCCACAGCTGAGAGGACTTGGTGGAGGGTTAGCCAGGCTTCCGAACCGTTCCGGGGCTTTTGCTTGTTTTGGATGGCCTGAGGACTCAGAGTCACGGAGCCGCCATGTGATGCACGTGTTTCCACACTACAGTTAGACCTGTTGTGCACTCTGCTTCTCATGGTGGTGCTATGTGCTTGACCTGGATTTACAGAGCAAGAAAGTGAGGCTGCAGGTCATAGCTCAAGAAAAATGAGAACCGAAGGGCTTCTGGTTTCTGGTGAAGCACAAGCTTCCCTACGTCCCCGTAATTAAAAGTCTATCATGAATTCCACTTCAAACGCAACATTTTCCTAGCTGCTGCAGTAGGCACTCTTGGAAGAACAGTTTGGAACCTTCCCATAGGGCAGAGTGGGAGTACTTCTCCACAAGATACTCATTAGCACCTTTCATCCCCAGAGATGAAAGATCTCTCAGACATCAGTAACCCCCACACAGTCCCTTTGAGGCTGGCTGGCAGGTGGAAAATGCTAAGTGTCCGGGTGGGAAGAAATGGGAGGTGTGCTCCCCAGAGTGGCTGTGGCAGCTCTCCACCAGCCAGAGATGCTCATCTGGGGTGGCCCAGGGTGCATCCTATTGCTCTGTGGTGTGGGTGGTGCAGATGCCGTGCAGGTTCCACTTGGATCATGCTGCGTTCGTAGGCATGAACGCAGGAGCTGAGGTCAGTGATTGCATGAGGAGGTGCACAGTGTAACCAAGAGAAACTTCATGCCACACTCCCCTCCTTATCCAAGTTTATAGAATTTTTAAAAAAACATTATTCGAGAGAATTTAAAAGTAGAGAGACAGAGAGAGGTTGCCAGTCTACTGGTTCACTCCTAAGTAATTGCGGCAGCGAGGGCTCGGCCGAGTTGAAGCCAGGAACTGGGGTGGGTGGCAGGGACCCAAGTACTTGAACCGTCCTATGTTACTCACCAAGGTGTGCATCAGTCAAAAGTTGGAGTTGTGGGATTTAGAGAGGAGCTGGGGTTTGAACTCAGGGACTGTGATGTGGGAGTCGGATCTGGAGTACTCATCCTGTTACAGTGAGCTTATTTTAAATGCTTTTCCAAATTGATCTTATCAATAAGTTTGTTTAGTGGGGAGTGGTTGTTGGGTGCAGTGGTAAAAATGCTGGGAGGGATACCTGTATCTCATACTCAAATCACCTGTTTCGAGTCCCCGCCCTTCCACTTCCAATCCAGCTGCTGTCCTCCTGCTGCACATTGCGGGAAGTGGCAACATTATTTGGGTTTTACTGTTCACTCAGAGACCTGGGTCAAGTTCTGGACTCCTGGTTTGGGCTTTCCCTCGCCCTGGCTGTTATGGGCATCTTGAGTAGTGAGGCAGTAGGTGGCAGGTGCCTGCCTGCCTGCTTATCTTTCAAATAAAATGAAAATAAAGTTGTAGTAGAAAAGTTCTTTGTAAGTGACCTTCATAATGGGCTTTTGGTTCTGAAATTGTTCTTGATTGCCACAGACTTGGAACTTAAGGGTAGTTAGTAAAGTGGACATGGAGCCACCCCTGTTCATCTCTTATAACCTTGGCCTCAGGAAGCTGTAGAAGGGGTGGCTGGTAGCAAGGAAGGTGGGGAAGGGATCTCAGAAAATGGATCCATTTCTGGACTAGACTAGACTAGATCCATTTCCATGGAGGGGTGGAGTACAGAGCAGAGGGCACCCAATCGCTGATTCTGGCCCCTCCGGATTGCCCTCTTAGGGTGGGAAGGCAATAAGTGTTTGGGATAACACAGATCTGGGTTGAATGGAATAAAAAGAGATCTCAGTGTCATTAGCGTAGAATATTTCAAAACCATGCAGTCATCATAGAACTATCGTTAACACAGGTAAGTTTGACTATAGCTCAAAGATTAGGTAGAGGTTAAATGGAATATTGACTTTTGTGTCATTACATAAAAAATCTAAGCACAAGTTATTCCTGAAAGCCTTCATCCCAGTCTCTCCCATTTTCTGTGCTAAGCATTTGGCCCACAATGTCTTTGCCTCTTTCTGTGTGCTTCGTGATCTTTCCACTTCTTGTCGGATCCATCTTGTTTCACATGGAATGAGAACAAGACTTGAGGCCATTAGTGTAAAAGAACACTGCAGGAGAGGCTACTGCGTTAGGCAGGAGTGTGAAAGAGTCACTATTAGTGCAGCTGCTCCTTGAGAAACAAGAGGGTGACACCTCGGTCGACTCCTCCCGAATCAAAGATAGGGTAAGTTGAACACGCACTTGCTATCCTTAACCTGCCACATGTCATGGCTTAGCCTAGCAGGTCCTGAATGTGCTCAGAACACTAAACCTTAGCTTACAATTGCACAAATCACCTAACACAAGCCTGTTTTAGAATAAAGTGTTGAATATTTCATGTCATTGATTGGCTACTGTAAAATAGGTGTTGTATTGGTATGCTTTATACCTGCCTCTGGTTGGGATGGGGTCTAAGGTATTGGAGCGGAGTGGGGTTTTATGGGGAGGGGAAAGATTAAGGGGCACAAAGGGATGGCGCGTTTATTTGGGGCCCTGATGTTCCAGTTCTGATTCTGTCCATGAGCTGCTCTCCTGTGCTTCATGAACTAGAAATCGATGAACCTTCCTGTCCTCTTCCCCTGCCTGTCTTCTAGCCATCTATAGCCACCTTCTAGTTGCGGTTTGAGTCCTGGATGCTCATAGAATGAGTAAACATGTATAGAAACTGTACTGGTGAATTCAGTCTGAAGTAATTTCAATGAAAGGTCTGACCCTGGTTGCTGGAAGACATGGATGATTTGGTTCTCATGATTGCCATTTGGTGCTAAGCAGTATGTACTTTATTTTTAGAGGTTTGTTTATTGGAATGGCAGACAGAGAATTCCTTCCATCTGCTGGTTCACTCCCCGACATGACCACAGCTGGCTGAAGCCAAGAGCCTGGAATTCCATCTGGGTCTCCTGTAGGACTGGCATGGGCCTGAGCACCTTGGGCCGTCTTATGCTTTCCCAGGGAGCTAGATGAGAAGCAGGACAGTGGGAGTTGAACCGAAACTGCAATATGGGATGCCTGTGTTTCAAGTGGAGGATTAACCCTCTATATCACAGTATTAGCCCCAAGGCCTATTCATATGCTGAGCTCAGAGGAGAATCAACAATAACTCAGGCCATGCTTGCCTGGGAGTGGAAGGAGGCCCTCATACCATAATTAATTTAATTACTGTTGACTTTAGAATATGATGAAGATTTTTGTAGAACATTATTGTAGGCCATGAAGGGCAGCCATCTCTAAGTTTACAGGTTCCTCGGCTACACTTCTCCTTTCACTTACACTTGCCCTGCCTACTTTCACTTACAGTTTATTTACCTACTCTTTTCCTAAGGAAATATATATTTTTCTAACTGTTTTTCACTATTTGTTAGTAACAGACATTGGGTCCCGGTCCTGGTGTTACTGAGTCATCTTGCTAGCCATGCACTTGTTAAAAATAATTTAGTTTTTATTGGTGTTGCTTAGTATGGAGGAAAACCTGGCAAGGCTTAACCAGGACAGGAGGAGATGGCTCCCGTTTGTGATTTAACCTTCTGCATCTTGTCCTGAGCCATAGGTCGTCAAGGAGCTTAGATGTTTTCTCCTTTGCTTGTCGCAGCGATAGGTCATCAGATGTAGAGTGGCCCTGAGAGAGGCAAGGCTGTTGGTCACAGACCCGAGCTGGCTCTTGGCTCGTTACTGTCCTGTGGATGCATACGCTACAGCTTTCTTAGGATCCAGTACATTCCATCTTGCATACACACTGGAGACTTCCCAGTTCATTTTTTTGACGCTTGTAATGGCCTCACAGTTAGTACTCAGGGTTGGCTTACTGTGATGGTCTTAGGCCTCTGAGAAAGGGCTGATGGATGGCTGCTTTCTGAGTTTAGCTCTCTAGGCTGGTTTCTAATGAGGAAAGCTCATGGGACAGCCTGGAGCTGAGTGGCGGCGGGGGTCCTGATGTGTTTCTTGCTCTGACTTTGGCAGGTCTCAGGCTTCCCTGTCTCAGCTTGTAATTCCTGCCACTCTCTACTCTCCGGTTAGGCAAGCAGAGCCAAATGGGACACTTTCCTCAAGTTGGGTCAGCCAGCAAGGCTGCCATCCATCCGTCTGCCTCCTGTGCCAACACTCCCACCCCTGGGAGTGGCTCTCTGGCTCTGGCCAGGCCTCCCTATGGGGTTTCTGGTTCGTCCTGGGCCATCCTTCTTGATTACACATAGCACCTGCCTTTCCCTTTTTGGAAATGGATTCCACAGGTTGTGCACATCTTTCCTGAGGTTGTAAATGTGTCCCGTCAAAGACGCATGCTTTCCTTTCTGTGTGCTTCGTCATCTTTCTGCTTTGAAGCTGGATGCAGATTGCCTTCCCCTGGTTTAGTCTCGAATGGCTGTTCCTACTGACAGTGTCTGTTTCACATGGAGTTAATGAGTTTGGTTCTGCTGTGTTTCCGCTGTACTTCTCCTCTTGGTCCAGCCGGGGAAGTCCCTGCCTGTTTTCAGCATTGCACATCCTGGTCCCATCGCAGAGGGCTGCCTTAGCTCACCTCCTGGCAGGCTTGGTACAGCGTCTTTGCTGTCCATCCTTCCCTACTTTTTTTGGGAGTTCTGACCGTGGTGCTGTGCTGCGTTCATCCTTGTGCTATGTGGTCAGAGCGATGTGGGCCGCGAGTGTTTGTTTCTTTTAGAGATTTATTTATTTTTATTTGAAAGACAGATTTTACAGAGAAGGGGAGAGAGAGAGAGTGGTCCCTCTGCATGGACCCCTCTGCGGGGTCCCTCTCCAAAGGCCTCAGTGCCAGAGCTGAGTTGATCCAGAGCCAGGAGCCAGGAGCTTCTTTATGGTCTCTCCTGTGGGTGCTAGGGCCCAAAGACCCGAGCCATCCTCCACTACTTTCCCAGGTTTAAAGCAGAAAACTGGATCAGAAATGGGGCAGTTAGGACATGAACTAGTGCCCATATGGGATGCTGGTGCTTACAGGCAGCAGATTAACTTGCTATACCATGGTGCTGGCACCAATAATTTTAATTATTTAATAAGTTTTTTCCTCCACTTTATTTATTTATTTATTTTAGATATGGAGTCAGGGGAGAGATAAAGGGAGAAGTCTCATACAGCCTCCTAGCCATCCCAGATCCCCAATGTGGGGCATGCTCCAAGTGTCCTGTTCAAGTGGTTTTGATAGTCCAGTAGTGCTGAATTGCTGCCAATCTCGTCATTCCAAACATGATGAAATCTCTCCAGAATGCACTGACTGACACAGTTTACCTTAGAGTCTCTGTTAGATTTTCACTGCCAACACGTGGCTGGAGTAGATATCGATTTGTTCTGTCCTGCGTCCTGTTGTGGTACCAGGTGTCCTCTGCAACAGACTGCCGTATCCTCCACGTGCACTTGGGTTTGCTGTCTACTGTTCTGTCTGTGCCTCTGAGGAGGCTCAGCTTTGACACTTGCACGCCATGGTCAGACCGTGGAACCTGCACCTCTCTTTATGGTTGCGTTCTGAGATCAGCAGTTCAGTTGGAGCCATCCCCAAAGCAACTTTGTCTGAAGTGATCCCAGGCCTGATTCTTGCGTGTGCATGCCAGTACAGGGTCCGGCACAGTCTGTCGCCCCAATCAGCTTATGCATATTTATGAAGTTTTAATTGAGGTTCTTCAGAGAGAATTGTGCAGGCAGAAGCGGGGAATAAACACATTCACATGCCAGTGTAGACCACCCTGAACAGAGATACATGGCATGCGTGGGCCACAGAGTGTCCCATCAACTAGGAGACAAGAATATTGAAAGCGGTACCTGTGGTTGGGTAGGTCTGTCTGAGAATAGGGGTGGAGATGGGAAGGCAGAGAAGTTCCAGCTGAGCCCTGGACAGATGGGTGCAGGACTTCTAAACAAGATCTAGGCTGGGCAAAGGGCTCTCTCCCATCTCCCACCTTCTTCTATCTCCTGCGTGTTCAGGTGCCGACGTATCAGATGCATCATGGGAGGCAGAAGCTTTGATTGACAAGACGGAGGGTACGTGGAGTGGACAGTGGTGATCTGCAACTTCTGGCTGCACAGACTTAACTAGATGTCTGTTTATCCTGCATTCACAGTGCTGGGCACAGGACCTTCCTGTTCATTGCAACTGACATGTAACTGAATGTCAACCAGTCACCTGTCAGGTATAGTCAGTGCAGCTGGGGATTCACAGGTGCACGCTGTGAAACCCGAGGCTGGATTGTTAAGGAGTGGTGGCATTCATTTTCTTCAAAAAGTTCCCAGTGTCATTTTGGGTCCTGGGTTACTTTAATTTGCCTGTAAGAGAGGGGTGAAGCAGGAGCAATTGTATAACGAGTGTGTGTTCCTTTGTGCAAAATTAATCATTGAGGTGAAAACCAGAGTCGCCAGTGTCCTGTGCTTTTGTCATTTCCTGAAAGATTACCTTCCGGGGGCTGTCAGTTCTGTGTTTGTCCAGATGGTTCAAAGCTTTCTCTCTGGTTTCTGTACCCAAGATGTAAGTGTAGCCAGGGCTTTTCAGTGTGCTGTACTCCTTTGGCTTCCTTATGCTGTTTGTTAATGAGAGGAAATGAAAATACTTTTGTAGGGACTGGGGAATGAACCAGCACATGGAAGGTTGTGTATGTGTGTGTATCTACTCCTCTGCCTTTCAAACAATTTATGATAAAAGAGAGTGTAGTACAAAACATACAGATTTTAAAAAAGATTTTGGGATGAAGGTCCCCCCCCCCCAGGAAAACATATAGCCACAGGTTTTCTTTCTACTAAGTATTTGGCTTTGAGTGAAAGTTGAGTTAAAAACCGGGTAGCACTCTCCACAGTCCTGGAGTCTGCTCAGTTAGAGTGAGTGTCCCACTAGCATGCTGCTGTAAAACTCCTGCCCGAGGGAGCTGCATTCCCTGCTGGGTGCCAGTTCAAGATCTGGCTGTTCCACTTTCTGTCCAGCTTCCTGCTAATGTGCCTGGGAAAGCAGTGGAGGATGGCCCTAGTCCTTGGGATACCCAGAAGAAGCTTCTGGCTCCTGACTTCAGACCAGCACAGCTCTGACTGTTGCAGCCATTTGAGGAGTAAAGCCGGAAGATCTCTCTCCCTTATTTCTGTAACTCTGCCTTTAAAATAATTTAAAAAATTAGAAATTTTTTTTTAAAAAAGTTCTGTCTGCAGACTGGCATTGTGGTACCGTAGGTAAAGCTACCAACTGTGATATTGGCATCCATCATGGCACCGATTTGTGCCCTGGCTGCTCCACTGTTGACTCAGCTGCCTGCTAAAGGCTTAGCAAAAGCAACAAAAGATGGTTTGTATTTGGGCAGCATGAAAAAGCTCCTGACAACTGGCTGGAACTTGGTGTTTTCATTGTAATTCACCATCCCTTTGCTGGGAACACAGCCTCTCTGACCCTGTGTAGTCCACTGGGCCACTTTGGTTCTCCTTTGCTGCGGGCAGGATTCCCTTAGCCCTTTGAGCTGGGACAGGGTGCTCGGGTGGCTGGGAGTGGCTGGTGCTGGTTATTACTGCGAGCATTCGAACATTCGGCTCATGCTGGTGGAGCCTGGCCTGAGGCTTTGGAGTGGGACTCATAGAGTGGTGGGTCTATTGTGTCTGAGAAACCTCTAGGGGCCCTGAGAGACTGAGCTCACAGATAATCCTCCTGTGAACGGGGGTCCTGTCCACCTGGGTTCCAGGAGAGGGGTTCATGCAGACAGGAATCATGTTTCTCTTTCCCAGGAACCTCGGACACTTAACACCCATTGTTCTGTTTCATCAGAACATCGAGTTGAATCTGAGTTGATAAGCTTCAGACTTGATAGTAAGGCTGAAGTAAACCCAGAAACTTCACAACATTTTAAGAAGGGGGTGGTGATGGCAAAGAGGGTATCGTTTGAGGAAGATAGGCATTTGCAGTAGGTTCTCTGTAAGAAATTCTTTCTGCCTTTATTTATATTTAAGTTTTTCTTCATTTGTTTTATCATATTCTGTCCTTTGCTGGGTGTATGTGTGATCTTTTCTGATCTTACGATGTTAACCAGTACACAGTTTTGGAAAGATTAGACACCTAATTAGTCATGCCAGTGTAAGGAATCGGAGAGTTCCAAAGGTGAATAAGGAAGAGGATTCAGAGAAAACAAAAGCTGAAACTGAAGGAACTATCTGGTGCATCTGATCACTGGTTTTCTAGGATTGCTTTCAAAGAACTCTTTGTTAAGCATCAGTTCAAACCGTTGTCCAGCACGGCACCGTGAGCTGTGGGAAAATGGGCAACACTGAGGAATTCATTCCTGTTTTCCTTCACTAAAAGTCAGTTCTTCAAGGTGATAAGTTTTCAAAACATTTTTAAAGTTTTTGACAAGTTTTAATTTTCTTTCATTAAAGAGGACAAATTGCATGTATTTCATAGGTGCAATGCTAAAGCATTAGTGCTACTTACCTGTCTACCTTCCTCCTTTCTTCCTTTTTCTTCTCATTTTTGCACTAGCATACTTTCGGTTTATTTTTAAAATTTTTTATTTTTATGTGAAAGACAGTCATGGAGGGAGGGAAGGAGGGAAGGGGAGGGAAAAAGAGAGAGAGAGACTGGATGGAGCTTCTCCCTTAAAATCCCCTTTTACATCAGATATATGAAGGAAACAATAAGGAACTACTTGTCTTACCCATCTTCCTGTAGGGTTCGAACCTTTTTACCGTAATTATGTAAAGATTGTCAAAAAATAGTAATAATAATAATAATAAGATATTATAAAAGGGGGGGAGAGAGAGTCTTCCATCTGCTGGTTCACGCATTGGGTGTCCTCAATAGCCAGACTGAAATCAAGAGCCTGGAACTCCATCAGGTCCTCCCACGTGGGTGATGTGATCCCAGCACTTGGGCTATTTGCTGCTGCTTCTCCAGGTGTGTTACCAGGGAGCTGGCTTGGAAGTGGAGCAGCCAGGATTTGAACAAGCACTTATACATGATGCTGACATTCCAGGCGGTGCTGGAATTAACATGCTGGGCCACCATGTCATCCCCTCAACTTACTTTGTAATCTCAGACTCAATGCTGCAGAGAGATTCCAGGAGGTCCAGCTGGGGCAGTGGGTGGTGGCAGGCTCTCAGGATCACCTCCCAGCATTCCTCACGCTTCCTTGTTGATGGCAATGGAAATTTTATTTTATTTTTCAAATTGTATTTATTTTTACCTTATCGAAAAGCCAGCCAGCCAGAGACAGATGGATCTCCCACCTGAAGGTTCACTCTCCGAGTAAGTGCCAACAGCCAGGGCTGAGCCAGGCTGAAACCAGGAACCAGGAGCTCCTTCTGGGTCATCCAGGTGGGTGGCAGGGACTCAAGTCCTGCTGCCTCCCAGGGTGCACGTTAGCAGGAAGCTGGCATCAGAAGCAGAGGTGGGGCTCGGAGCCAGCACTCCAATGCAGCAGGTGGCCACCCCAGCAGCATCCTGACCGCTGAGCTAGCCCTGAAAGTTCTGTACACTCAGGCCATGTGAACTCAATCCTGGCCTTGAGGGCCTGCTTCTAGGCTGCTCAGTGTTGTCCTGTTTCCTGGAGCATGGCCTGCCCTTGTCCCACACACTCACCTTTTTGGGGGTGTAGCTGAAGCACCAGGCCCAGCTCTTGCAGAGAGCCTGGGGCAGGATCTTGAGCACTTTCAGGAGTAGGAAATGTGACTCCTGTGTCTAGCCAATGAGAGTGACATCATGGTGGCAGGCAGCTGCCTGCTGCTGGAGGGGATGCTCTACTGTCTGATTCTCAGGCTGAGAAGTGTGTGAGTGACATGTGTTGATGGGCACCTGCTGTTAGAGACACAAGCACCCTCTTTGTCCTGTTTGCATTAACGAGCTGTCCCAGGTGTGGATTGTCAGGCGTCACCTGGTGCCTCTGAGGTGAGTGCTGGAGGGACCGGGTGGGATCCTGCATGCTTTGTGATATGCTGCTGTCCTGCTGCATCATGTCTGTGTAGGATTGGCGGCTCCACCTGCCACGGCCTCTCTGTTCTGCCCAGAGAACAGGAGCGTGTGGCAGCAGGCATAGGGCCTGTTTGGAGGGTGCATGGGCTGGAGGAAGGGGGAAGAGGCGATGATGACGAGGACAGGGCACCTTGGTGGCTGCTGATGTGCCCCATGGAGACGAAGCTGGAGTGATGCAGCCCCTGCTCCCTGCTCTGTGGGTCCCCTCACCATCTTCATAGCAAGCTGGGTGGAAGTTGGTGTACACCAGGTTTGGATGGATCTTCTGCCATTGGATAGTTCAGCTGTAGCTTCCTTTTTTTTTTTTTAAGATTTCTTTTTATTAGGAAGTCAGATATACAGAAAGGAGGAGAGACAGAGAGGAAGATCTCCTGTCCGATGATTGACTCCTCAAACAGCTGCAATGGCCAGAACTGCGCCAGTCTGAAGCCAGGAACTAGGAGCCTCTTTCGGGCCTCCCATGCGGATACAGGGTCCAAGGCATTGAGCCATCCTCGACTGCTTTCCCAGGCCACAAGCAGGGAGCTGGATGGGAAGTGGGGGCTGCCGGGATTAGAACTGGCGGCGATATGGGACCCCGGCACAGGCAAGGCGAGGACTTTAGCCACTAGGTTACCATGCTGGGCCCAGCTTCGTCTGATAATGGGGATGTGCTAGAAAAGCAGACTTGTCTAACTCATGTTGTGTGAACACTTGGAGGCGCTGTTAATGAAGCATCCTCATGGAAGGATTGTTACCAGAGAGAGAGATGTGCTTCACTCCCACAGCAGAAATGAGCAGAAAAGAAATAACTTCAGTCCAGTGCTTATAAAAAATGGGGTTGTGAGGTGAGAGAGAAGGATATTATATAGGACCAGCATTCTTAACCCAATATAGGATTTCTAAAAATTTTTTCTGAACGAATGATGTTAGTTTGAATAAATCAGACTACATCTTAGTTTTAAATTCTTCCTATAAGGTCAGGGAATTAGGCTGACTTTATGTATTTATTTAAAACTTTATTTATTTATTTGAAAAGTAGGGTTAGAGTTCTTCCAACTGCCTCTTCACTTCCCACAATGGCCGGGGCTGGAATAGGTCCAAGCCAGGAGCTCCGACTGGGGCTGTCACATGGACCGCAGGGGCCCAAGCACCTGGGCCATCTTCTGCTGCTTTCCTGGAATGTTAACAGAGTTGGGTCAGACATGGGGCAGCTGCAGCCAGGAGTTGAACAGGCATCAGGTGACAGGTGGTGACCATTGGCTGGCTTTCAAATGTCCACCCCAGGGCTGGTGTCACGGCGCACTGCATTCCACATGTGACACCAGCATCCTGTGTGAGCACAGGTTCAGATCCTGGCCATGCCATTTCCAATCCACCTTCCTGCTAATGCAACCAGGAGGGTGGTGGAAGGTGGTCTGGTTGCTTTGGGCCCCTGCCACCCATGTGGGCAATCTGAATGCACCTGCTACAGGGAATCAGCAGATAAAAGGTGAGTATTTCTCTGTCTCTGTAACTCTGCTTCCCAAGCAATTAAATCTTAAAGAAAAACAAAACGAAACAGAACTCTCCCAGTTCTAATATTGTGTATTTCTGCAAGACAACACCTCTCTGCTGTGCCTCATTCTGTAGATGGATTTCTGTCATAGGAGTCATTGCACTCATCAAGCCTTCCCCAGGAGCAGCTGATTACAGGGAAAGTCTAGTTGGTTTATTGCCATGTTGAATGTTTCACATATTTCCATCACTTTAGTATTTTCCGTGCCTTATCCCAATAACTGCTTCCACCAGCCTTGTCAGGGCAGGTAATATTTCTGTTTCGTAGTTGAAGAATCCAAGGCTTATACAACTCGAATAACGGAACTCACAAGTGACTGTGGGGAAGCTGAGGTTTTGTGTCCATTTTCTACCAGGACCGTGGCCAACACCACAGTAGTAGTACTGTAGTGTAGTTGTTAAAGTCATCATGTCAGTGTTTGAAGTGTTGGATTTTGGCTTTGCAGGAGCAGGGAATGCCTGACAGGCAAAGTCTGTGCAGATCTTCCAGAATCTATAAAACTTCACAATTGAAAATGCTTCTGGTCACCAGGGCCTTTGGATAAGGGCCGTTGTGTGGCCCAGATGGGGATATAATGCCTTCTTTTAGAAAGACACTTCTCACTTTCTTGCTGCACACATGGTGGAGGGCTGGGCACACCACACCCTAGGGGAGCGAGGCACGCAGAGAGGCCACCCATGGGACTCCCCTGCAGAGGTACCCATAGAATACCTAGGGAGGGACTCCCCCACCCTTCACCTCCATGGCATCTTTGAACCCGGTGTCAGGTGTAATCCAGAGGAAGCTGGAGGGCCTGGCCCGAGGCTCCACATCACTCCTACGACCACCCTGCCTGTGTCCTCTGGAGCCCAGCTCTGTGATGTTAATCATAGCGACCCAGCGGCTCCTTCACTAGGCACCAGGGTGGAGCAGGGGTCCTGGAGGTTGCACTTAACCTTCCTTCAATATACATACCATGGCCCCTACCTTTTAAACAATGGATCAAAAAAAAAAAGGAAAAAAAGAAAAAGAAAGAAAAAGGCATGTTCCGTAGACAGTGCTGATGGGCTGCTGGGCTGGTCATTTAACACAGGAACAGGCTCCTCGTCTCCAGAAGATGACCAGAAGGTTCTGGGCAGTAACTGCGGAGACCCTGTGTTGGGACTCAACCCACTCACTGGTGTTTGGGTTATGCTGCACAATTCATGAGGACTTTTTGCACATACTGGTTCTTTTCTAGGGTTTTGTCTTGTTCCTCTGCCTGGGAGATCTTTGTCCTTAGTACAAATCTCAGGTGCATCTCAGAGCAATACTTCCTGATCTTGGGATTTGAGGAGTCACTTAGCACTCATTCCCTCGTGAGGGGTTTTCTGCTCATCTTGCTCTGGGAGAGTTCCTTGCCTGGTCCTCCTCTTATTGGCTGCTCTGATCCCAACAACTGGAGCTCCGGCTTGATCCAAAAGCTTAGCTCTGTCGGCTTCTCTGTCTTACGTCCGTCCAGCTATCACCTGTGACTGTCTTCCGTGTCTGTGTTTCCATTTATTTTTCTCTCTGTTTCTCCCTTCATCCATCCATCCACCTGTGCATGTGTTAGTCAGATGGCTTAGCTGTGCAAGTGATGGGATGCAGGCAGTCTCAATCCCGTTAGGATCTGGGAAATCCTCTTTCCTCCAATTTCTCCTTTAGTTTTTCCCTTTTTGCGTGAGTGCAGTGTCAGAGCACTAAGAAATTCAGCTTTCACATGGTGCAGATTTTGATTTTTGAAGACCTGCTGCCAACTGCCCATGTTTGTGTTTCCTTTGTGCTAGGATTATGTGCACCCCTGAATGACATACAAGCCTCTTGAGCCCACGGCCTCTGGGTGAATGAATGCTTGCACCCATTGTCATCCACACAACCCCTGCTGGGTAAGTTTGAGGCACTGTGCATCTCAGAGACTCCACAGTGGGTGCCAGGCTGTGCGTCCATGCTTAGTGGACCTGGTGCCATGCAGCTGTGTTAACGGTGGAATGGGGCAAACTGAAGTGCATTTCTCAGATACTGGCTGCTCGCATGGGGCTCCACACGGAGCTGGTTATGGCCTGGGCCCCAGGGCTTGCCCCGGTGGATGACTCACTCAGTGCGGGATGCTCCTGTGTTGATCTCTGTGGGATCTTATCTGGAGAAGCTTACGTGAGAATCCTGAAGGCTTAGCTTTATTTGGAGTTAGAGACTGCCTGAGTCCCAGCTGCTCTGCTGCTAACCCAGCTCCCTGCTAATGCTCGTGGGAAAGCGGTGGAGGACGGTCCAAGGGACCTGCTCCCCATATGGGAGAACCAAGAGGAATCCTTGGCTACTGGCTTTGACCTGACCTAGTCCCAGGCATTATAGCCCTCTGGGGCATGAAACTGCAGGTGGGCTATCTCTCCCTCTCTGATTTTTCCATTATCTGTGTCACTCTGATTTTTGAATAAATATGTTTTTAAAAAAGAGAGAGACTTGTTTCTAACGATCCTAAGTTATGAGTAAATCTGACCACAAAGGTGCCATTTTCCATATGAATCAGAACCTTGTTGTCTCCTTATATCACACACCTGCTTTGAATTTTTCCTTGTCCTGCCTTTGATACTTAACTTCACTTGATCTCTGTTTCCTTGTCTGCAGAACAGTGATAATCCTATAAAGCAAACATTAGTCCAGTGAGGGTGAAGCCCAGGAACACCTGCCACCAGCCTGGCCTGGAGCTTGCTGATGGCCTTGGGTACCGAAGAACCCTGAGTGTTCTCCCCTGCTTCTGTCCAGCAGCCCAGCTCAGAACTTGCTGATGGCCTTGGGCACCGAGGAACCCCGAGTGTCCTCCCTTCCTTCTCTCTTCCAGCTGTTAGATTCCAGATGCCCGCTCACACCCATGTAAGCTGAGCAAAGCTGGGCATGTGTGCACAAGCAGTGTGTCAACACTGACAAGGTGGATGGGATATTCAGCTTAGCAGGTGGAAAACTCGGTTGGGGACATGAATGCGCTCATCCTGAGTGAGGCAGAGCAGGGACAAGGAGGCTGCTTTGTGTGCCTCTGCGAGCAGCGTGAGGCCCCCATTGTGGGGGGTGGGGGGATCTACTTTGGATTTCACGAATAGGACTTCCTTACAGAGCTGTGGGATGGTGAGATGGGTAACCTTGTACAGCAGCAAGCATGAGCTCCTGGGGGCTGCACATGCTGTCTGGAGGTTGGTGGTGGGCTGCAGATGGAGAGCTCTACAAAGAGTCTTCCACGGTATTCTGGAAGGCTGGTGTGGCCTCTGGCTCATGATGGTGCTGTTTGTGCATAAAAGAACCCCTCTCGAAAGTCTCCACATCTGGCCACACACCTGGTTCCTCTGGCCAGCTTAGCTGTGGGAGATAACGTGCCCCTGGAGACTGAGCAGTTAGCTGTGCAGTCAGGGCACTGGCACTCTGGCGTGCTTTGATTCACAGCTTTTTTTTTTTTTCATTGAAGATATTCTGTGTGTTGTTTGCATCACATATTGCGAACTGATGAGCTTCTGCTGGGTGCAGGAGTTGGTTGGTGCTGGCTGGTCTTTAGGTTGAGGCCTGTGTGGGTCAGTTTGCCTGAGACCCTCCCACTACACTGACTACTGGGGTTGGCAGCCTGTTACTTATGGCGGATTTGGAGAAAATGGAAAGGGATGGTTTCACCAGTGTCTCTGTGGTAGTAGTGGGAAAACTGACAGTGTTGGAGCAGAGCGTCAGATTTCAGGGAAAATACACGAACATGAAGAATTCTCGTTTCATCTCCAGGCCCTACTATCTCCTGTGCTTCTGCTCTGGACAGCATGGTCCCCGACCACGGGAGGCGCTGTGCCTGCTGCCCCACCAGCGGGGAGGCTTACAACCCGTTCTGATTTTTCAGGAACACGTGTTTGGCTTTGTTTGATTTGCTTCACTGGAGTCATAGTAGCCTTGTCCTGGAGCTGGGCGGGGAGGAGAAGTTAGAGTGCAGAGGGAACAGGAAGAGCCACAGCCTGGGGCTGGAGTTGTTTGTGGGGTGATTGGGCCAGAGAGGGGTGTGTGTCAACCAGGGAAAGGCTGCAGTTAATTAGGGGAATGTTTACAAAGACTGGTTTGGAGTGGCTGGGAGGAGCGGGCTGCTGATTTCCCCTGGAATGCGCTCCCTGGCTGAGCTGTGACCTTCCTGTCACTCAGCCTATGCAGGTAAAGGGGGCCGCACATCTGTTGGGGTGCGGGAGGAGGGTCTCGATTTAGAAGGAGGCTTGGCTGCATGGATGACCTCTGGTGTTTCTTCAGAAACTCAGATTCAATTAGTCTGCGAATGAGATGTGTTAGGAACATTTCAGCCCGAACGGATTCCCTTCAGTCCTTAAAAGGAAAGCACTGTGAGTTGACAGAGAGATGGAAGATAACACTTTAATTGGATTTTGATCTGGGCAGATGACTTGCACTCTCATAAATGTTCCAGTACCACCCTTCAGAAGGTGAACAGTGGCTGATGTTTGCAAGTCTGAGTTTACAAGCAGTTTTTTCTTAAATGGCTTTTTAAAGCAAAGAATTTTTATTTTTAAGATTTATTTTATTTTTTATTGAAAAGTCAAATATATAGAGGAGGAGAGACAGAAAGAGAGATCTTTCATCCACTGATTTCATTCCCCAAGTGGCCGCAACGGCTCAAGCTGAGCAGATCCAAAGCCAGGAGCTCAGAACCTCTTCCAGGTCTCCCATGTGCGTACAGGGTCCCAGGGCTTTGGGTGGTCTTCAACTGCTTCCCCAGACCACAGCAGGGAGCTGGATGGGAAGTAGGGCCACCAGGATTAGAACCGACGCCTATGTGGGATCCCAGTGTGTGCACCGTGAGGGCTTCAGCTGCTAGGCTACCGTGCAGGGCTTGTGACTTTTTTTTTAACTGAGTATTTCATTTTACCTTAGAAGAAGAACATTTGGTAGATTTCTTTTCAGCAGTAGGATTCTAAATACTAGTTTTATAATCTCTCTAAAATAGAGTACCTGTTATCAATTACAGGACATATTGCTTAATTTCACATCAATGATACACTATGAATTTTGCAAATATTGACTTGATTTTGAGACTTCTCCAGTTAACTTTAAAAAAAGTTAAAAAGTTTATTCTGCTCTCTGCTTTGTGCTCATTTAATCTGTAAGGATTGAGTAGCTGTGAAGGGCAGTGCAGGAACCCACACAGTTACCACTTGTGAGTTCAGAGAAGCACACCAGCCTGTCTTCCTCGCGGTGTGGGGTGTGAGGTGACACAAGTTGGGTAGGCGTCCCACTGTGCTCACCAGGGGCTTTTCTTTGTTGTCTTTGGCATTTGTTGGGATTTCTCAATCTCTGTGTGCACTCCCAGCTAGAGCGTTTCCTCCGCAGGTGGGATCACTGTGGGGCAGGCTGCTTCTCAGGAGAAGGTTAGGAAGAGCTGGTGTTCCTCGTGGGATTTCATAGCTATGAATTCCAGGCCCCCAGCACACTCCTAGGACTGCCTCGCGTCCACAGCGTCCCCACATGGCACAAGGCAGAAGTGCATGGCCAGGGCAGTGCAGTGCGCTGCAGGTGCACTCTCCCCATGAGGATATCTTCTGGAGCCCACCAAGACTGGAATATAGAACCCCACAGCGGGATGGCCAGGTGAATACTCGTGATGCTTCATTGGCTTGGTAGTGATCACTGTCTGCCAGGCCAAAGCCAAGAAGGCAGAACTTGATCCAGGTCTTCCATGCACCTGGCACGGGCATTGCCACCCATGGTCTGCATCGGCAGGAAGCTGGAGCTGGGACTCAAACTCAGGCTCTTGGGTTAGGAGGTGGGCACCTTAACCACCACGCCAAACCCCTGCTCTGCATGGCTTGTTTTGATAAAGCGGCCAAATGTCTTTGATCTAAGGGTGTAGACTGCAGCAAGCACTCTTTAGTTCACAGCTCTGCCGTCATCACTCTCATCTGTCGCTCATTCATGCGCTTGCACAGCAGCTTCTTATTGGTATTTACCATGTGCCATCTTTTTTTTTGAAGATTTTTTAATTTTACTTGTAAGTCAGTTACAGAGAAGGCAAGGGGTAGACAGAGAGATCTTCATCTGCTGGTTCACTTCCCAAGTGGCTGCAGTGGCCAGAGCCGGGCCTGCCTGCAGCTGGGAGTACATGGCCAGAGCCGGGCCTGCCTGCAGCTGCGAGTCTGTGGCAGGAGCTAGGCCTGCCTGCAGCTGGGAGTTGGTGGCTGGAGTGGGGCCTGCGTGTGGCTGAGAGTCGGTGGCCATTGCTGGGCCTGCCTGCAGCTGGGAGTCAGAGGCTTCTCATTGCTCTTCCTGTGCACGCAGGGACCCAAGGACTTGGACCATGCCCTGCTGATTTCCTAGGTCGTACATAGAGCTGGATGGAAAGTAGAGCATCTGGTGCTTGAACTGGTGTCCGTATGGGAGCCTGAGGCTGCAGGCTCAGGATTGGCTTGGTACACCAACATGCTGGCTCTAGCCACTCCCTCCTGACTCCTGCTTTTTTTTCCCCCCCTTAACTACTGGATTTTTGCCAGTGACTGGTTTTCAAAGCTTTATGGAGTTTGGATTCTTGAGCAGGTCTCATGTTAAACATTTTGTATCTTTTATTTTGCTTAGTTTCTGTAGTCACCTTGGAAGGCCAGTATTATTATCCTCATTGAGCAAATGAAGACCATGAGACGCAGGGAAGTGAAGGAGGGTGTGCAGTGTTCCACAGCAGGCTCTGGTCAGGGGCCTGGGCACTGGGCACCGAGCTGCTTTGCTAGTTCCTGGGAATGCTGGTGGACATGTGGGTTGTCCATGTCCGTGATGTATTTTTGTGGAATTTCAGTATCCCAAGCAGGGACAAACCTTCTGACCAGTCCCATTTCAGAAACAGACTGGTTAGATTTGGACTTTGGGACCACATGCAGGGAAACATCACCTTTCCAAATGGTATTTCAAAGGGTCGGAGGGTTTTCATCCGAATCCTTTATGTGTTTTCCTCTGCTCATACATCCATCTAGGAAGGCTCTGCAGCTCTGAGCGTCCAGGGCAAGGCCAGCTCAGCCCATGCTGCTGCAAATGCTGCTTCCCCGTCACAGAGCGGAAGTCCTCCAAGGCTTCTGCTCAGAGCAGGATCACCTCAGAGGGGGGTGTCTACTCTATGAGGGATTGTTTTGAATAAGTTTTAAACTTGTAAAATATTTGGATATTTTATTTAAGTTAAGTTAATTTAGATATTATGTATCTGCATGTATATAGTTTTTTTTTTAATAATCTTAGTTTATTAGGGTACAAAGGGTCAAGGGCTACAGGGTGAAAGTGGGTAATATCCTTGTTTCCACACCATTATAATCATTTTGCCCTGTATCTGGGGTTAGGGGAGTAACAAAGGGAAAAGCCCCTCCAAACCTCCCACCCATCCCCGATCCCCAACATGAGGTGCGCTCCAAGGGTCCTGCTCAAACAGTTTTGATAGTTCATCAGTTCTGGATTGCTGCCAATCTCACCGTCCCAATCGCAATGAAACCTATTCAGAGTCCACTGGCTGACAGTCTCTTGATGGTTGGGGTTCCAAGATCAGCAGTTCAGTTGGAGAAATATCCAAAGAAACTTCATCTGAGTTGATCCCAGATCTGATTCTTGAGTGAGTTTACTAGTACAGACTCCAACACCGTTCGTCACACCAATCAGCTTATGCACATGCTGGTTGTTGAGATTGCTGGGTCCGTTCGTTTTCCAGCCCCGTCTTCCTCGTGAACCAACGGGTGTTGTAGTCCAGCTCGATTCTACCCACTTCATACTCGGTCTTCATGCAAACCAGTTGGAGCTGCAGCCTAGTTGAGGCAACTCCCCAAAACCCTTACCAGTTCTGCCCCCTACCCTGGTTCCCATGCTTGCCAGTATGTACCGCAGGCTTGTCCAGTCTGTCCCACATCCCATTTAGCTCTCGCCACACCCACTCCCAGATTATGCACTCTCCAGGTGGTTTTGGCATTTGACTTAACAGAATCAGCTCCCAGTACCAGCCTCTGCCAGCTAATGCTGTGGTTAAGCCCAAATACCCCTCAACCCACTCTAATTTTTACTTGCACCAGTCAGAACAGTCAGCTCGCCGTGAGGCCCACAGATGCTATAGCCCTGCCTAGTCTGAACTGCCCCCATCCCTATTCACGCTTTCCAATGGAAGTAGTTATCCAGCAGGGGTGCCCACGTTCCCCTGTCAGCTTTGCCTCCTCCCCAATTATCACATATGTTGTTTGTGCGCTGCAACCACATCTGGTACGGCTCATCTCACCTTGGCATTACTTGTTGTGTACTGGTTTGTGTTGCAACCAAACCTGGCTCGACCCACACTCTGTTCTGGTGCTCGGATTCATCAGAAGGTAATGTGAACAGGTTCAGCCTGGTCTGCCTCCAACCCATGCCATGTGTATGCCAGTGGGATAATTTCCATTGCCTGTTCTGGGTTATTCCCTATTGTGCTTCTTGCGCTTATCTGCAGGAGACTGTGTCCTGCCAGAGAAGTTGCCCAGGCTCCTCCACCAGAACCTCTCCCATTGCCAGTTTTTGTGCATACCAGTGGGTCTGTGAGCCAGCACTACTCAGTTCACCTCCTGTCCTAGGAGGAACAGTGGCTTTTCCTGACTGGCCTTTGACCCAAACTGGTTCTTGTTGTTGGATATTTCAACCCAGCCACGGCTCTTCCATACCCCACACAGCTCACACATGGTTCAGTAAGGGCTGAGACCTAGCCTAGTCTGTCACACATCTCTCCCCGGTCCTCCAGAGCACCAGATGGTGTTGGAATCTGGCCTGGTTTGGTGCTTCCAGTCCCAGTCCATACTTGTGCCAAGTGAGATTACAATCATATCCTGATCAGAATGCAGCCTCAGTTCCAGCCCATGTGCTCCTTGGTGGGAAACTCAACCCAGCTAGGGTGTCCCGTTATTTCCTAAACCGGGCCTCTTCCCAGCCATAGATCAGGTGCAGACCAGTGGTTGTTCTGTCTCCGCTTGGCAGAGCCCCTCATTTGTCCTGGCCCCTTGAATGCTGTGGCTTAGTGCCTCTGCCTCACGCAGATCAGTATATGCAAGGACCTACATGGCATGAGCTGTGCTCCAACCTGATTTCTGTTGTTTCTTGTGAGTTAAGGTTTGTTCAGCCCTGCCCATTCTGCCTCCTTCCAGTGGCAGCCCGGCCCACCCCACATCCTGTGTAAAGATGCACATTTGGGTGCTGCTGCCTTGACCTACCCTGACTGTTGTGGGTTCCTTTACCAGTGAGTGATGGCAGATGGCATGGTCACACCTGGCTTAGACCATTGCAACCCCAGCTTGCGAGCTAACCCGGGGGACTTGTGTTCCAAAGGGTTGGGCCCACACAACCCCACAGAGTCTACCCCCAGCCCAAGTTCTCTTGTGTGCTGGATAGTGTCTTGATCCTGCCAAATGTGACCACTCCACAACTCCAACACTCAGTCGGGTAATGGTACCCAACACTGCCAAAGAGGCCCCCATCCATAGCTTTGATGTGGGCTAGTGTGTGGCTATCAGTGATGTTCTATACTAATATCCCATCTCTGTATTCATAATTGAGCTGTTGCATCTGTCTTACTGAAATTATCTTCTGGATACTTCCCTAAAACCACCAGGTTTTGGTCCCCTCGCATGCTTAAATCTTTCATGACCCTGTCACTGAGAATACCCGAAAATTCACTTTGCACCTACACTCAACCAGGTCTTAGTCATGAGTGACCCCAGGCAGCAACTACATATCTTGAAAACCCCAGAGTTCGCCCTGCTGGGCTAGTTGTGTTTTTTTAAAACTTGTTTCTCTGAAGGCAGAGTTACCGAAAGAGGGAGACAGATCTTGCATTCACTTGTGTACTCCGCATTGCCCCCCGACATCTGGGGCTGGGCCACTGCGATGCCGAGAACCTGGGTGCCATCTGAGTGCCCTCTGCGGGTGCAGGGACCCATTATCTGCTGCATCCCAGCGGGCAGTAGCCAGAAGGGTCTCCAGCCATGTCATCTGGTAGGGGTTGTGGATATCCCAGCTGGTATGTGTTAACAACACCTGCCCAATAATTTTTACTTTTAACACGTTATGTGTGATAGTGCCTCTCAGCGTTTGTTTTAGAGACACTGATCTGCCCTCGTCAATCGCGTGCAGTCTCCAGCTCTTCCCTGGTTAGCACTGACGCCAACCTTTGCTGCCCACCTTGAATACAGTCACGTTACCTTTTGTTTAGTGTTGAGCACCTCACGTGGAAGAGAAACATGCTGTGTTTCTGGATTGATTTGTGGTGGGTTGTACGTGTGCGTGTATGTAATTTCTGCGCAGTGCTTCATGAAGAAGCTTGCAGTAACATAGGAAAGAAGAATTGTTCATTGAGTACCCACAAACCCACCCCTTGAATCCTGGGGTTGTCAACGTTTGCTCTCAGATTGCCTGCGTGTCGTTTTGGATTGTATGCCTCACAAATGGTTACATCGTAAGCAGTGATCTCGAAGATGCTCGTAAAAGGAATTTAGCATCTGATGACTGTTAATGCCCATGCATCCTATGATATCAGTGTCTCAGCGAAGCATTCGAAAGATCGAGTCTAGGTTTATGATTGGGAGGTATGCTGGTCTTGTTTCAGGAGGGAGAACTATGTTGGGTGTATTTTAATGTGGTTGAGCCAAGTCCAAAGAACTCAAGAAGATCTTCCATTGTTGGAAAGCCTGGTGACTTTCTACATGCATAGAACTCAAGTTAGGTGAGTGACCTCAGTGATAGAAAATGGAACCAGACAATGCAAACCCCCTGGAAATGTCTGAGGAATGTTGAAGATAATTCATCCTTACGGGCGGTTCTGGGATCTACATGTGTAGAATGTATCAGAGGGTCAGAATTGCTTTAACTTCTCCAGGCAGGAAGAGAGTAGGGACATACAGAGTTTTTCATGTGTTTAGTGTTCTGATTTGCTTTTCAGCCTCAGAAGTCTGCATCTTGACCTCTCCTCTTTGGTTTGGAATTAATTCCACACCCCACACCCTTTGTATCTAGGCAGCCTTCATCCGTCTCTTGGTTAGATGGATGTCTGTCTTCTTCTTTGCCAGCTGATTTTTCTCCCCCTGTTTAGTAACTGGAGTGATTTTGTTAGGTTTAACAGAATAGATGCATTCATACTTCTGTGTTTGCTTAGAGAATTTATAAACATGCGCACACATCAAATGAACAGTTTGGGACTCCTCACTTTGGTGTTGTGTGCCTTGGCTTCCATGGCAACCCGCTGCCTTCCGCCGGGTCTGTGGTTGCTTGGGCGGCACAGTGGAACTCTGCCGCCTGCTCCTCCACCTTGCGCAGTCCCATCCTGTCTCTGGGTCTTTATCTGGAATGCAGGGGGTTAGGATGGAGTTGGTCTTCTCTACTAGCACTAGGCATTCAGTCTCTGTGTGCACAGTGCAATATTTGTGGCGTCTTGACGGATTTTTTTTTTAAGAATCAGACTGATGCTTTTACATAACAGCTCTTACTGTTCACCACTGGGAAGCCCACCTTCAAGTGCACATCAACTACTCTCTGGAAAAGGTGGTGTGTGTGTGTGTGTGTGTGTGTGTGTGTGTGTGTGTGTGTGTGTGTAAAGATGCAGTTTTTCATCTGGATGAGGAGTTACAAGCTTGTCTGTCCATAGTGGAATTGAGTCATTGATATGAAAGAACAGTCCTGCCTGTTAGCTCCGTATATCCATCCACATGTTTAAAATAAACATCAGGGGCAGGAGTTGTGCACAGGAGGTTATGCTGCTGTTTGGGGCACACACATTCCATGCTGTTGTGCTAGCGTGAGTCCTGGCTCCTCTGCTTCTGCTGTGGCTTCCTGGTAACACACCTGGCGGGCAGTGGATGATGGCCCCTGGACTTGGGCTCCTGCCACCTCAATGGCAGACCTGGGTGAAGGTCTTGCCTCCTGATTTCAGCAGACCAGCTCTGGCTGTTAGGGATATTTGGGGCTGTGTACCAGAGATGGACAACTTCTCTTTCTCTTTTACTCTGCCCTTCAAATAAATATGCAAACCTTAAAGCCTATAAAATTGTGAAATAGTATCTTAAACAGCCCCTGACGTGTGTGTGTATGCATTCTTAGAGTATGTTCATCTGGGGTCATGGGAAGATTCGGCGAGCTTTAGCAGTGCTCAGAGCTGCTGACGCATGCTTTTATTGAAGGGAGTGTAGTGCACATTGTGAGGAGTGCCAGACTGGAATAGTGAGGACTTGTGGCGCAGGACACGGGAGCTCATTGAAGGAGCTGTGTCCCCCCACTGGGGCACAGAGGAAGCTTATACCCCACATTTTACGAATCACAGAATCGTTTGGAAGGGCTATTCTCAAGGCAGGGTTTTTATGGCCGACATTCCATCTGTGGTTTGGAGGCTGAGTGTGTTTACTAGCGCTCTACACGCAAGCTTAGTATGTGTGGATTCCCACTGCTGCAGGGCTGAAAAAAGAAGCTGGGGCACCCTTGGAGTGAGTAAACCTTTCTTTAGCAGACTGTGGGGGCCTGGTTCCTATGGAGCTCTGGTGGTCATTGTGGAATGCGTGTCCAACAGCGGCCCAGTCAAGGGCGAGCCTGGGCTCTGCGTCTCCAGGCAGCCTGTGCCGGCTGAATGCTCCAGGCAGCCCATGGAAAACCACTTTCTGGTTAAGTCTGCATCATACTGTTCCACCAATGGAAAAAATTGAACATGATGAGGGTGTGTAGCTAGCAGACAAAAATACATCCAGCATTGCACAGGATCTGTTTTTAGCTCCCAACGGCTGAGCCGTGGAAGTGTTAGACATCGTTTGCTGGCTGACCGTGGGTAGAAGGAAGACAGCATTTCGTGTGTGTGTGTGTGTGTGTGTGTGTGTGTGTGTGTATGTGTAGACTCTAGTCTGAGAAATGGCTTCTGTGAACTAAACGACCCCGAGAGAAAACTGCTCCATGCAAAGTTTTGGCGGAGGTAAGGATATAAACATTTATTTCCCTCTCTGTAGTTCGGGCTTAATCTTGTGAGACACAATGATTCTCTGAGCGCTGCTTTGGCAATCGATGCTTGTGCATGATTTGTTTTTGTGTTATTTTGTACTTAGGCTCACACGTTGCTGACCTTGAGTGACGTGGGCTTTCAAACACCTCTCGGTGACTGATGGCCGTCTGCTGGTCTGTTCGCTAATTACTCCTGCAAAACAAAGCTAATTGTATGCTTGTGTCCCCAGAACATCCATGCCAGAACATTGGTGACTCGCCTGCTGTCTTTCCCCGTTCATTCTTTCAGGGTAGAACAGGAAATTAAAATGGGGCGGAGATCGTATTTTTGCAGTTTCCTGGACATTATATAATCTCATCAGTCTTCAGTGTTTAGGTCAGGGAGCTATTTGGTTAGGAGTTTCCTTTTCCAAAGTTGCAACTTAATGTTCACTGACCCATGAGTGTCCTGTATTCTTGACTTTTGTCTTGAACTTTCCGGGAGAGAAATGGCGTCTGTCTTATCTGGGGAGGGGTGCCTTGCTGAGCCAGAACACTGGATTTGGGATGTACCCTATTGTGGCGGCTTGCTCCTTCACTAGGGGGCTGCATGCGAGAAATTCATACGAGCATCGAGCATCGAGGAGAAGCCGTGGCTCTGGCGTAGTCCTGTCTTGCTTTACATTACTTTGGCCAACATGTAATTCCCGGAAAATTGGTAGGTAGGAAGACAGAAATAGGAAGCTTTACTGAAGTTGTTATAGCTTGGGAGGATTATTTATAGAATTGCTGGAATCTGTCCTAACACGGTTAGCATTTTGCTGTGGGCTTCCATCACTCTTAGGAACGCTGTAATTTTGTGTGCACATTCCGCATCCTGAGGTTGGACGTTATTTGAGGGCAGGTGATATAGGCTCCCTTTCCGTTGCATTTGGGCTGCCTTCTCTGTGGTCTTTTGTAGGTCCCAACTGCATCTTGTAGTGATGGAGTAGGGAGTGGGGTGCAGGCAGATTAGAATATGGTTAATGAACTTGGACATGTTTTAGCAATTCCTGTTCCCTTCCACCTGGCAAACACTGCCAACAGAGTGAAGGCTGCCTCTCTCCTCTGCTCAGATTTTACACATGCTATGCACTTGGAGGGTGGCCAGAGCTGGTAGGCTGGCGCTCAAGTCTGTTGAGGACCTTAGCAGTCCACCCCAGGCTCAGCTCCCTGGATTGCTGCCTGGCTGGGGTTGTGTTTCCAGTGCACACAGATAGCACAAATCCGCGGGATCTCAGCTTGCAGAGGGAAAGGCTTGTAGAGCTGTTCCAGGGAGTGAGAGATAAGACAGGCTCCCGGGACAGATATTGTGTTAAGTGGGCCCTCACTACCCACTAAGTAAAACAGATGATTCTATCCTGGTGGTCCAGGATTGTTGAGCAAAGCCATAGTACCTTGTGAAAGGTCCGTGCCTCCTGTCCCTGCCACAGATACTGGAGGAGAGCAGGCAGAGATTGGCTGCCTTTCTAATGGGGCATTGCCCCTGTGCCTCTGCTTGACTCACTGTGTGAGAGTCACTTTGGTGAGGATGAATCATGTTAGTGCAGCCCCTGAGTTCAACGATTAGATTTTTGTTTATAAAAACTATTTTCCAGGCCCAGGCACGATAGCCTAGTAGCTAAAGTCCTCACCTTGGATGCACTGGGAGCCAATATAGACACTGGTTCTAATCCTGGTGGCCCTGCTTTCCATCCAGCTGCCTGCTTGTGGCCTGGGAAAGCAGTGGAGGATGGCCCAAAGTCTTGGGACCTGCACCCACATGGGAGACCTGGAAGAGGTTCTGGGCTCCTGAGTTCAGATTGGCTGAGTTCTGGCTTTGTGGCCGCTTGGGGAATGAATTGGCGAATGGAAGGTTGTTCTCCCTTTTCACCTCCTCTCTGTATATTTGACTTTCCAATAAAAATAATTTTAAAAAATAAATCTTCAAAAACAAAAACACAAACTGCCTTCCAGGCCCTATGCTGTGGCTCAACAGGCTAAGCTCCTATCTTAGAGAGCTGGCATTCCATGTGGGCACTGGTTTGTGTCCTGGCTGCACCACTTCCCATCCAGCTCCCTGCTTGTGGCCTGGGAAAGCAGTCGAGGACGGCCCAAAACCTTGGGCCTCCGAACCCATATGGGAGACCCAGAAGAAGCTCCTGGCTCCTGGCTTTGGATCTGCTCAGCTCTGGCCACTGCGGGGCCGCTTAGGGAGTGAGCCAGTGGATGGAAAGTATTTCTCTGTTTTCTCCTCTCAGTATACCTGTCTTTCAAATAAAAATTATACATATATAATTATTTATATATATACATGCTACCTTTCATGGAGTATTCAGAACAAGGGCTTTGTATGTTTTTTTTTTTTAACTTTTAAGTGCTAATTCACTTTTTTGCTTATAAAGATATCTGAGATAAAAGGCATAGTAATAATGACTTCAGAGTGATGCTATTAAAAAATTAAGGCTATAGAATTGGAAGAAATAGTAATGAATCCTGTGAAAAGTAATAAGCCAGCATTTTTGGCTCCTCAATTCTAGTAACAATGGTTGGATGCTTTTTTATTTTCTAGTCCTGTTTACTTTTTATTATTTATTTGAAAGGCCAAATGAGTGAGAGATCTTCTGTCAACTGGTTCATTGTCCAGTTGGTCCGACGAGCCAGGGATGGGCCAGCCGAAACCGGAAGCAGGGAACTTCATCTCATTCTCCCACAGGAGTGGCAAGAACCCATGCCACGTCCTTGAGCTGCCACCTGCTAGTTGCCAGGACGTGCGTGAGCAGGAAGCTGGAGCAGAAGTGGAGCCGTGGCTCCAGCTTACAGGCTGTGACGGGATCTGGGCATCCTAGGCAGTAGCTTAACTACCACAGCTCGATGCCAGTTCTGCTTAAAGCAGGAATGCACGTGTTAAGAGGCTTTCACACTGCTGTTCCAGGAATACTTTACTCCATTTTCAGCTACTTCTTGTCCAGAGCGTTGTGAGAAGGATTTTCACAGCTGAAAATACACCTTAGACCATTTTTCTCATGGGGAAATGAATCGCCTCCCTCCCTGCCCAGGAGCCAAGTGACTTGGCCAGAGTCATGGAGCTGGTGAGTTGTCCGCTGGGTGGAGGTTCAGTGTCTTGTGAGTTAGCCCTTCGTTTCTATTGCCTGTTCCCTTAATCAGGAGAACTTGGGCACGTCGTGATGTATCTGAGTAGGTCAGTGGGGAGGTAGGGGCTCTGGGACCCTGGTAGATACCGCCATTCATGGATGCTCAAGAATTAGCTCTAACTATTTGCATCTCACCTGTGCCAGCCCTCCTGTGGACTTTATTTCTAGATTACTTATAATACCTAAACTATGCAAACACCACTGAAATAATTTTAACACCTTATTATTCAGAGAGAAATGACAGGAAGAAGGAATCTGTACATGTTCAGTGTAGATGCAATTGTGGGTTTTTCCTTAAATATTTAAAAAGAATTATTTTATTTGAAAGGCAGATTTCCAGAGAGAGAGAAATACCTTCCAATTGCTAGTTTACTCCAGCAAATGGCTGCAATGACTGAAGCTTGGCTGGTCGGGAGCCAAGGGTTTCTTCTGGATCTCCCACGTGGATGCGGAGGCCCTAGGACTTGGACCCTCCACTACTGTTTGCCCAGGCACATTAACAGGGAGTCAGATCAGAAAGGTAGCACCTGAGACTTGAATTAGCACCTGTTTGGGATGCTGGCACCAGAGGCAGGGGCTTAAGCTCCTATGCCATCCTGCTGGCCTCTCTGAATACATTCTCTCTGCCATTGGTTGAATCCTCAGAGGCTGACACCTTTGCAGCTGGAGAACCAGCTGTATACAGCGTTCACCCACCCACCTCCTGCAGTCCTCCTTCCCCACCTTCTTTCTTCCTTTCATCTAGTTAGCTACTTACTTACCAAGCCACACAGGGCAAAGATGAAGTCACAGACAAGGGTGATGTTCAAAGCCAAGGTTGTATGGTGTCCCTGTGGTGACCCCAGAGAACACTGCAGATGCTTGGGTGCTGCTCCAGGCTGCGTGACCTCAGGTGCCAGTCTGCTCCTGTCTGAGCCCTGGAGGTGAGTCCTTTGTGAGCATGTCCTGAGAGACACTGCTAGGCCTTTGATATGGTTCTGTGCCCCTCAAAAGCACAGCTATGGGTGGGGCATACACACAGCAGGTAAGCAGACAGGTGAGCTTTATGTTCACAGAGCTTTTATTCTTTGTGTACTTTCACAAGTCAGCTTTTTAATTTTGTAATTTTTATTTCTGGTGATGTTTACATAGCTGATCAGGGTGGGAAGGATCAAGTATTAGGGGAAAGTGGGTAAGACCATTGTTTCCAAACTTTCTCTTTCTACTTCTTGTATCTGGAGGAAAGAGGGAAATAATGGGAGAAGCCACACCCAGCCTCCCAAATGCCCCAGCACCCAGGGATGGGGACCGGCCACCCAGTTTCATCCCAAAGTCCCCGATGTGAAGCATGTTCCAAGGGTTCTGCTTAAGTGTTTTTGATAGTTCTGAAATGCTGTCGATCTCACCAATCCAAGGATAAGGAAATCCTTCCAAGGTCCATTGGCTGACACAGTCCACCCTAGTCTCCATTTGCCGTGATATTTGCTGTCAATGCCTGGCTGGGGTAGTTGTCCTATTTGTTCTGCTCTTCTTCCTCTGCTTTGGTACCAGATGTACTCTACAGCCCCAACATATTGCCACATCCTCCAGGTACATCTGGGCCTGCCATCCACACCTCTGTGTTTTCCAATGATGAGGCAAGATTCTGACACAGGCACTCTATGGTTAGTCAGACCACTGATCCTGGATGTGAGCCCTCAAGTTCCCGTATACTCCCACTGTGTTGCCCCCCAGACCTCCTGTAAGCCCACAGGCCAAGCCCCCACAAGTGCACTGCTGGGCGGTCCCTGGGCCTTGCCTGGTACCAGTGATACCCTGGGCTGCCCGACTCAGGACCCTTTGGACCCTTCACACGTGGGGCTCATGGACCTGGTACCCACCCCACAGGCTGGCCTAAGAACCGAGGCCAGATGGCTTGGGCCCACTGGATCCCCCCGCCCCGGGCAAGTGAGCTTTGACCTTGATGCCAGGCTGGTGTCATGGAAAGGACTTTTGGAAAAGTAAACTTTATGTGTAAAAATGACAGAAGGAGTTAGCACTGATAATCTAAAAGGGTTGTGGTGGGTGGTAAGATAGTGTCAGGGCAAGCTTGATCCAGGACAGTTCTGGGGCTTAAGATAATAAAGGCTACACAATCTTGGTGGTTATCTGTGGGACAAGCCTGGCAAGTATAAAGAATCCTTCTCTGGCTTGTATCCTTGGCCGCCACTCCTCTGTCTGGCTGTCGAGTTGCAAGGTGAGGACTTGTAAACTGGAGATGTGAAGAAGCGTTCCAGAGATGTGGGGTTTACGGGCTGGGGAAGACTGAAGCTGCTGTCCATGTGCTTAAAAGTGAGGGGAAGAAGCTCTGAACAGAAAGAACAGACACAGGCTTGTTCTCCAGTCTTCTGTGTGGCCACCCCTGCAAGGTGGAAGAGGGCATCCTTAGGAGGAGTGAGAGGAAGCCACACACACCTGCCCAAATAAACCTTTGATGTTCTCTCCTCTGGTCCAGCTGCCCTCTGATTTCCCCGTGCCCCTTTATGGTGAGATGGCGGATGACTGGCCTCTGTTTTCTGACCTCATCCTCACCCTAGTTGCTTGCCCCACCCCCTTGCTGCTGTGTGTTCTGCACCCACTGAAGCCCGTGCTTGGTGTCAGTCTTTGCTGTTTGATTCGGGGGCACTTAACAGTGTCACTCCCTGTCTCCTGCAGGAAGTTTTCTCGTGGCTCTCAGGATAGCCCACTTTTGCTTGCCTTTTTGGGTTTCTCTTTCCTAGACCCCTTTCCCTGGACCTCTCACCCTCTCTTCTCTTCCTTGTGGAGGTCTCTGCTGTGGTGCTTCAAGTCCTGCCTTCCTGGTGTGCCTCCAGCATGGCCCCCTTGACTCCAGAGTTGTGGACCCCACTTCCCACTCAGCCCACATGTCAGGGCTAGCATCTCCAGCACTAAGCCCCCAGCCTTCCTCCGTGATTTACCTTTCCCATTCATCCAGGACCCACATGCATCCCCCTGCAAGTCCCATGCTTCCCCTGCCCCTTCCTGTATCTATCCCCATGCCTGACAGCTGGAATCTAAACTGTCTCATCTCGTGTAGAGGATGGCCACAGCCTTACAGCTCACTGTGCAGACCTACGTGGCAGCCACCAGGACTTTTGTAAAATCCATCTTATGGTGAACTTGGCCCAGCTCTCTACTGACGACCTTCCCAAAGTCAAAACTGGAGTCTTTCAGCTGGCCCTCCAGGCTTCATGTGTGGCCTCCTATCCCCGCTGGTCTCTTTTGCACTAATTTCCCTGACCTCCTGCCATGGCGGCTTCCTGACTATGCCTCTTCTGGCACTTTCTGTCACCTCTGCCTAAACTTCTCTTTCCACTGGCTGCCCACAGTCCTCCATCCAGCACATCCTTGCTTGGACTCCCTCTGGTTCTCCTTAACACGGTGGCACCTGCTACCTCTCCCTTCGTTCCTGCTTTGCCAAGGCTGATTTGTTGCTAATAGGCACTTCATCTTCCTTGGCTGCTGTTTCATTCCACCAATGGAGGAGCCCCAGTTTCTGGTGGGGAAGGGGCAAGTCTAGTTTAGTGTACTTCTAGCCCTAGAGCTTTGCCTGGTATGGGAAATTATTCAGTAAACCCCTGTGTTACATCAGGGAGAAGCATTGGCCACAGCAGTTATGTCCCTAGTTGGAACTTGCACATCCTGTACCAGAATAGTGGTCAGGTCCTGCTGATTCTGCTTCCTGCCCAGTGCCCTGCTCATGTGGCAGGAAGGCGGGAGGTGAAGGCTCAGCTTTGGGTGCCTGCTATCCTCATGGGAAACTGAGTGGAGTTCCTGGTTTCTGACTTTGGCCTGGCCCACTCCTGGCTGGTGTAGGTATTTGGGGGAATGATTCAACACCTGGAAGCTCTCTATCTCTCTTTCAACTAAAACTGGGGGAAAAAAATTTTTTTTATACCAGCCAACAAAATTGCTTCCTACCAAGGAAGCATGATGGCAGAATGGAAGCAGCCAGCTAGAAGCGCGAACTTCCAAGTCTCCTATTTTAACTTAGACAGGTATGTGTTTGTTTGTTATGAAAACTGTGCCGGGGACGTGACTGAAATGAAAGCTTCGGGAAGGTTTCCCTTAGTTCTTTTGGTCTTCATCGACATCTTGCCTTCTCTTCTAGATCTTGGTAGCCGTATCTCAGATCTTCAACGTTTTGTGCCTAGTATACAAATACTGCAAATATATATAAAGATAAAAATATAAATAAAAACAAATGAAACATGAAAACATATTTGAGGGAGAGACTTTCCATCTGCTAGTTCACTCCTCAGATAGCCACAATGGCCAGAGCTAAGCCAGATTGAAGACAGGGCCTGGGGCCTCATCTGGCTCTCCCACGTGGGTGCAGGGACAGAGGCACCCAGGCCATCTTGCACTGCTTTTTGCAGGCTCTTCAGGAGGGAGTGGGAATAACAGGACATAAAGTAGCAACCACAGAGGATGCTGTTGTTGCAGGCAGCAGCGTTACCCACTGTTCCACAGCACAGGCTCCTGTAATTCATATATTAAAAAAAAAAAAAAAGACTACAAAGATCCAGGTTTGTGTTGAAGGACTGAACGCTGCCTTCTGTGAAATAGGAATGCTGGGACCCCCTGTGCTGGGGAGGGGAGTTCCTCTGTCCTGGGTGACCCCGGCACAGGGCGTGGTATGGATCAGGCACAGCCGCTTTGACTGTCCTGCAGTTACAATTCCTGTGAAGTAACACATTTGAAGTATACTTAGTGCTACTCATTTTTTTTTCCAGTAAAAGTTTCTGTAATGTTATTACCTAAAATATTACCAGGTTTATGTGTGTATGTATGTGGGGGGGGGCGGGAAATTGTTCAAGTTAAGGAAAATTACAGCAATGATTGATTTAATTTCACCCGCAGGTCCAAGGACAGCTAGTATGAGATATCGTCACCTTAGGCTTATCTGAAATAAGCTCTGGAGTTAGTGCACCAAAGTGCAGTTGGATAGGAGGGTGGTGGTTGGAGCCTGGTCATTTTTTAACCAAGGCAGAATGCTGTAGAGCAAAAAGTGTCTTACCAAGAATAACCTGGTACGACTACCACAGCACGTTTTGATTATAGAGATGTGACCGAGGCTCCAAGTGTGCCATTTCTGAGTCACTGAACTGCATGCCCCGTGGACAGGATGCCACTGCTGAGTAGCTGCAGGACCCCAGCGTGTGACCTCTGTGAGCATTTTACAGTGACCTTGGGGGAGTGCTTGTCCCTGTTGGCCTTGTGTCTGCTGGCATGGACATGGCCCAGCTTATAAAAGTTGAATGAGAGCAGTTATTGAAAAGTCAGTGCTAACACTTTTGAATTTCCTGTTCATACCAGTTACCAAAGAGGGTTGCTTTTGAAAGTCAGGTTCTCACTGTGGATTGCTTGGTTCTGGTGGTCAGTGGTGGTCAGTGGTGGTCAGTGGTGGTCAGCATGAGGTGGTCAGCATGAGGTGGTCAGCAAGAGGCAACTTCTGGATGAAGCTTGAGATAGCCTGGGGGAAGGAGAGGCAGACGGGGCTGGGACATTTGATGCATTTTGAGTTGTTATATGTTAGCTGTCTTGATTCTGTAATTTTACTTGGAAAGATATTTTCTAAAACCCTGAGATATTTTCAGTTTCTGTGGTGGCTCAGATGTAAGTGGGCTACTCCGTGACCTTGACCTTCCCAGAGCACAGCCGTGACACTTGTGGGGTTGTTGGGCTCACTGCCTCTCCTGTAAGCTCTGAGCTGTTTGGTTCCTTGTCGCCTCTCCTGCTGGCCATGTGGATCTGAGCTCTTGCTGCTGTGTTTCCTCAGGAGAGTCCCCAAATGACCCCTGTAATGACTTGTGCTGCAGCATTCCCTGGGACAGTGGCATGCGTAGGACATAAAGGGCAGTCAGCCAAGGCCTGTTCAACTCTCCTTGCTCTTCTTGTCCCCATTCCTGCCTCATACCTCCTCTTCTCTTTTTACCAAAAGCCAAGTCCTTGTGGATGATGCGGAATATACTCAAGGAGGACAAGGTTTGCAGCTGAATTAAGGAAAGTTGATTCTATTGATAGATGAAGAGTCGGTCAACTTAGTCTTTCCAGCGACCTCCTGTCCTGCTAAATGAGAGTATCTGGGATTTTTAAGGAAGGAAATAAGAGCTGGTTGGAGTCACAGCCGTTGTTTGGTTCATTTTCTTATTTAGCTTTTCTCCAAGTTCCTGGTTGATTAGCAATGCTGTAATCTTCAGGCTATGTTTATGATGACCAAGTGGGCTTCAGCCAGCCTGGGGGCAGCATGGAGGTGATAGTTACACTCTGCCCTGCGGTTGGATTTCTTCCCCGCCTGGACCTGGAATTCCCCTTAAACAAAATCCCAGAAGACTGTACTGGTGTGAGGTGTTATCTGTAGGAGAAGCAAAGGATCTCATGAGTCCAGTGATTAGGACCTTGTAGCTGTCAGGGTGGCTATCTCGATCCAGTGAATTGAGGTCAGGGAGCGTGACCAGCAGATTGGGGCCTGGTGGTAAGTAGCATCTGCATTCAAGGCTGTAGGCCCTACTGCTCAGGCCCTGCTGGCCCTGTCATCCATCCCTGAGCAAATTGGGGTCCTTGTCTCCTTCATCTACTGCTTGATGTGGCCATCTTTGCACTCGGCTAATGTTTTGGAGCTGCTGTCTCTTTGGCTATGCCAATTTCCTCTTCTCTGGAATTCCCGTCTTTTCTTTCTTCGTCAGGCAGAGCGCAGCTCATCCTTCAAGACTCCCTTCTTGAGTTAGCTTCTCTGGGGAAGCATCCTAACTTTCTTAGGAAGATTTTGAACATGGTGGTGATTTTCGTTCTTCCTCTAGCATGGATAAGTGCCATAGGCCCAGATTAGTGTTGGAGAGCGCTTGCTTTACCCACCTGTTCCCCAAATCTTGCTCACAGGTTTGACTGGAATAAGAGATATGTTAAAAATTGTGCTGAGAGTCTCAAGAGTTTGGTTATTTTTTTTGCATCTTGTTGGAATGCTGTATTATTTGGATAAAGCTGTTGCTTGAGGTTTTGTAAGTACTTGGTTTTCCACGTTTTTTTGTGGAGGGAGGGGTCACTAAACAAGAAGATACAATTTTATGTCACAGTCCAGGTTTTTAGCAAATATGCAGCACCTGAAAGAATTTAGTTTTGTGAAACTCTTTTTCCCCATACAGGGGTGAACTCTGCTATTTCCTGTTCTGTATATTATATTCTCTCCTCTGCTGTGCTGCTTTTCTATTTTACTCTGTTCTGCTCTATTCCATTTTGCTCCATTCCTAAAGGTATACTTAAAGGTACTGGCATCAAATTATTAGGTGAATTTCGTGGTCCAAAAGTGACCGATAGTTCAGACAGCACTGTAGCATATGTGAGTTCTGAAGTCCCTGCTTGTGATCGATTAACTTACAAAGGCAGAAAGCTGGGCCATTGTGTCCATGGAATGTATTGCTTTCCTTCTGTTGAATACCAGCCATGCTTCTCTTTACAGACATCCTGCTCCAGGCCCTGGCGTTCCTTGTTGAGGATTGGCTTATTCATTCATCTGCTAATAGGCATTTGGAGGGAGTCCTACAGAACTGGAAGAGAAGCAAGGGTGGGGTGTGGGGAGGACACCCAACCATGGATCTTCCGGATCTTGACTGTGGATGCTGTTGCCGCTCTGTAGGGCTTGCTCCGCGTAAGCACTGCTCTTAAGGAGACCAGATGTTCCTTTCACCTGCCCCTTCCCACGCATTGGGCTCACAGCTGCTTATCATTAGAAGTGAGCTCCTTCGAGTCTTGGTATTCAGTTTTGACTCCAGATGAGAGAAACAGGATCTGGAAATCTTTGCAGAACTTTCTTTGTAGGAGGAGTGGGCTCTTGACAGAGCGTTTCAGCATTTGTAGTAACATAGGCAAGGGTGAACCTGAAAGCAGGGTTTCTCAGCTCAGCCTTACTGATAGTGATGCCTAATTGCTTGCTTTGGCTGTTTTTTTGGTACAGGTTCTTTTTTTTTAAAAAAAGATTTATTTTATTTTTATTGGAAAGGCGGATATACAGAGAGGAGAGACAGAGAGGAAGGTCTTCCGTCCGATGATTCACTCCCCAAGTGAGCGCAACGGCCGATGCTAAGCCTGTCCGAAGCCAGGAGACTCTTCCGGGTCTCCCATGCGGGTGCAGGGTCCCAAAGCTTTGGGCCGTCCTCGACTGCTTTCCCGGGCCACAGGCAGGGAGCTGGAAGGGAAGTGGGGCTGCCGGGATAGAACTGGCGCCCATATGGGATCCCGGGCATGCAAGGCGAGGACCTTAACCACTTGCGCCACCGCGCTGGGCCCGGTACAGGTTCTTAAACAGCATCCTTGGGCTTGTATGGATCAGATGCTCTTGCATTTCCCAGTGTTAGCTTTTTAATAATGCTTGGCCCATACAACTGTCATTTGACACTTGATAGCTCTCTTTATATGATGTATATATCACATATGCAATATGTTCATGTATGTAATATATAAACAAAAGCACTAAGCTGAGCTTAGATTTCATATTTGTCTATAAATAGAATATGCTTACCAATAAATACATGTATATAATATTTAACAAACTAATGACAAAATATCTGAACTAGCAAGTCGTTCTACGATCTGATGTCATAATGCAGAAAATTCGATGTAGAACTAAAAATTAATGACTGCATGCTGTATTGTGTTGCATTTCCATCTTTCTTAGAGGTAGCTGTACATTGTTTTCACATTTGAGGTTAAGTATATAAGCTAGGTAGGGCAGATATTTTTATCCTTGAATTACACATGGGGAAAGTGAAATCCAAAAAGTGAAAGTAATTTGCCTGGAGTCTCACGTGCCATTAAAGAGACAGAAGCAGGTCTTAACCCCAGCTGTCTGACAGGATCCAGACGAGCATCGTGCAGCTGTTGGCTTTAATGGTAGGAGTTCTCCTCCGACTCACCCCAAATAAAGGGAACCAAGTAGATATTGTGAAGGGTGAGAGGTGGCCAGCCCTTTTCTTATCTGCCTCTTAACACCCACTGAAGCATTTGCCTTGGACAATAATGAAGGTCCAAGTCGTGTGTAAGGCTCAGTCTGGCATTCTGTGAGTTGGTATCTGCCAGGGCTACAACTTGACCTTCCTGTGTCTTGCCTGGCTATAAATTGGCCTCTGTGCTGGGGCCCTGGGTCTGCGTTCTGTTCACTGTCAGCATCACCCCCATGGCTCCCTTACAGAAGGTCCACCCGAGGCTTTGCTCGTGCACTCCTTGCTGGCTCAGGGCTGCGGCCTCAGACAGGGCAGGGTGGGCGGGTTCTGGCGTTGGCTGTGAGCACGGCTTGCAAGTTGGTCCTAGCACGAACTGAAGGCAATGAGAAAAGGTAAATCTTGACTTTCCCTCTGGAAGGTGTTTTCCTCTGGGACCCAGGAGGTGGGGTGGCTGCAGGGTCTTTTCGGGGAGCGTTGCTCCACTTCCCTGGGCGTTTCCGAGATCACAGGGTCAGAAGAGCTCCCCTCTTGTTTTTGCATTTAGCACATTCATAGAGATGGGGGATTGGAAGGGAGGTGGAAATTGAAATTTAAAGGTTATTTTTTGGGAGAAGGGGGAAGAGAGGCTTTTATTTATTATTGTTTTAGCTTCATGGATTGTGCTAAATTCTGAAAAATTTCAGTATGTTAATGCAGTCATTCAGTGAATAGTTTTAGAAGGCATAAACTTAGCATACAGTGTTGGTGTGTCTTCTCACTTTTTCCCAGTCAGCTGGGGCCCTCAGTGTGCCTTAGTGTGTCTGGTGAGTGCTATTACTGTACACCTGTGTACCTAAGAGGTCTCACAGCATGTTCACCCGTGCATCTGTGTTATTGCATGCCAGTATGCTTCATGTTTACTATCCCATGTTAGTGTGCACTGTGCATAGTTATGTGTGTGTATAAATGCACATTCATGCGAGTGTATCTGCTACTCATATATTCTAGTCATTATTTTTTAAGACTTCATGGGGAATCTTATTTTGTATCTTTTCAACCCCCCTTTCTATCAACAAAATAGTTTTTTAATCATAATGCCATGAAATTCCCTTAGTCAAGGAGACGGTGGCCAGAGGTTGCCGGGACTTTGACCTACTTACTCGCTGCCAGAGAAAAATCCCTGCCGAGGGCACAGCAGATAAATATCTGTTAAATTCATCCAACGCCTCAGGGACAGGGGTCGCATCACTTCCCTCAGAGGCTTTCCTTCCTGTCAACTAAGCTGTGGATGTTGGATCAGCTCTTGCTGCTGCAGGGTTTGCACTTCTGAAAGGTGGGCATCTTGGGGCTCAGTTCGGGGTCTCCCCTGGTCAGTGAGCCTGTGTCTGACCCCTCACGGGGGCGGGAGGATTGCCAGTCACGAGGTGCTGGCGAGCCACTCTGCAGGCTCCGTGTCCCCAGTGTTGATGAGATGCTGGGCTGGAAAATCTATTAAACTTTCCCCTCTCTCCTTCCATTTAAAACGTATCTTATAAGAGGAGCTTGGATCCAGTGCTCCTCGCTTCTCATTAGCATGAAAAAGTCACTTTTGAACCCTCCAGAGATGCACTCGCCACCAGGCACCAGGAGCAAGGAAGAGATGCCCAGCCTCTCTCATCACGAGGGAAAAAATGGCAGTGGAAGCTAGAATGAGGCACCCCTGTGTCTGTGAGGACGGCAAGGATGAGGGGCTGTGGGGACTGTCGGTTGGGGGGGCAGGGGTGTGTCTCCAGGGGAGCGTCTTGTAGGGGTTCCTCAAATAATTAAAAATATAGGGCCCGGCAAGGTGGCACAGTGGTTAAGGTCCTCGCCTTGCACGCCCGGGGTTCCCATATGGGCGCCGGTTCTATCCCAGCAGCCCCGCTTCCCTTCCAGCTCCCTGCCTGTGGCCCGGGAAAGCAGTGGAGGACGGCCCAAAACTTTGGGACCCTGCACCCACGTGGGAGACCCGGAAGAGGCTCCTGGCTTCGGACAGGCTTAGCATCGGCCGTTGCGCTCACTTGGGGAGTGAATCATCGGACGGAAGATCTTCCTCTCTGTCTCTCCTCTCTGTATATCCGCCTTTCCAATGAAAAAATAATAAAAGTAAATCTTTAAAAAAAATATATAAGGCTGGTGCCTTGGTGCAGAAGATGAAGTTTCTGCCCATGATGTGGCATTTTGTACGAGTGTCCCCATTGAATCATTGCAGCTCCATTTGTGCTCCATTTCCCTGTTGATGTGCCTAGGAAAGCAGCAGCAGATGGCTCAAGTCCTTGGGCCATTGTCACCCTTGAGGGAGACCTGTAAGAGGTTCCTGGTTGCTAACTGGCCCAGCCCCAGCTGTTACAGACATTTTGGAAGATCTCTGTCTCCACTTTTCTCTCTGTAACTTTACTTTTTAAAATAAATCTCTTAAAAGAATTTAAAATGCAGTTACCTGGCAACCCAGCCACTAGTTGCATTTTTGTGTATATAGCCAAAAAAACCGAAAGCAGAGTGCGGAAGAGGTATTTGTGTACCTGTGTACATAGTAGCCATGAGCTGGGGGCTGCCCAGAGGTCTGTGGAATGGCGTGTCGCCTCTACACGTCATGGAATGTTATCCAGCGTTCCCAAGGAAGTACATGCCGGTGTGTCCTGCTGCCTTGAGGGCGTGACACTAAGCGAAAGAAGGCAGGTACAGTAAACGTTTGCAATTCCTCTTCCACAGGGTGCCTAGAACTGCCAGGTTTAGAAAGGCAGAAGCTTGGGTTCTGGTTGCCAGGACCTGGGAGGAGTGAGGCTTGGAGGAGTCAGTTGCATAGCAAGGGGCACAACGTCAATCCTGCAAGATGGGCAGGATTGACAGTGGTGAGCTGCATGAGGGTGCCACGTGCTGCACATGTGCACCTGGCCCACGTGGGGCAGACTGGAATCTCTAGATGGAACTAAAAAGTCGCTCCTGAACCCTCACCACCCTTTCCCATCTTGCAAGGGCAAGTCCAGGCTGTGAGGGGGAGGGGCTAAAGGGAGGAGTGCCTGTAATCATTGGCACACTCTCCAATGCCCTCAATAGCTGGTGCTGGGCCAGCCCACAGTTAGGGAGTAGGATCTCCATCCGGGGATCCCATGTGTGTGGCAGGGTCCTCAGCTGTTGCCTCTTGGGTGCACATCAACAGGAAGCTGGATTGGAAGCAGCAGTTCCATTTGACCCCAGGCACTGCAGTATGGGCTGTGGCTGCCCCAAGTGGTGCGTTAACCCCTCGTTGAGGACTTTGGCAATGACCCAAGATGCTAGCGATTTCTTCAGTTTGGGGGAGGGGTTGGCACAGGATGTATAACAGAGTGTTGTCCTGTTCTGTTTTCCAGTATCACTTCATGGAATCGCTTCCCATGCCTGCCGAGTGCACCGAGGGGTTCCCATGGTCATGTAAGGTGCACTGACCTCTGGGTCCCCCAGAGAGGAAGCTGGCCTGCAGGTGAGTCCAGCCCCTGTGCCCCCAGGTTGAATGATTGGTTCTTGTTTTGGCTCTGAAACTCTTGATGCTTGTGCCACCAAAGAAAACTTGATCCATTTCCTCCAGTTTTGTAGGTGCACATGTTTAAATGTCGAAGAGTTAGAAAGTTGCTCTATTTATTCCGAAGCCTAATTGGAAACATTACCTCCTGTTTTCCTAAAGTGATAAGCACTCAGAGGGGAAGGTTTGGGTCTCACCAGTAAGATAAGGAGGGGGCAACCTGGGGTCTGAACGCAAATCCCAAGAACAGATTGTTTTTTCCCGGTGCCCAAGTTATAATGAGCCAGCTTCCAACTTCCGTCTCCCAGAGAGAGGCACACTCATGATTAGCTGTCAGACCGTTTCCTGTTCCAAGGAATGCTTGTGTTTTTTCCCTCCCCCAGTTTGAGGGCATCCCGTCCTTTTCTTGGGGATCCCCCCTCAGTGTGAGGGGTCAGAGCTTTCCCAGGGCATAGTCCCTGGTAGTGTGGGGAGCAGTAATCCCGCAGGCAGTTGGCCACCCACCCCTGTACTCAGCCAAGGATTGACCATGTTTAAAAATCATGTCCAGGCTGGACATACAGGCTTTCCTTTTCTTGTCCTTTCTGCACCCCCCCCCCCAAACAATGAACTAACTACTGGTTATTGATCATTTATCATACCTGAGGCACTGTCAATCTTCCCGGGACAATTAAATTATACGGGATGATGTGAGTCAGTAATAAGCAATTATTAGGTGTCTTTATATCATGGATTTGAATATACAGATTTTGGTATCTTCATGAGAGCTCTCCTCCCCTTCTCCCCCAGCCTCACCCCTCCCCCCCCAAAACAAATGTGGAGAGGCAGCTGTGATGTCCCTGGTTGGGGGGAAATTCACTAGTGGCAAATGCAAATTTCTCTTCATTGAAAACCCATGTGTCTGGTTGGAAATAGGAAAGAAACTTTTTCCTGCATGGTATGCCTCCAGCAGCCCCAGATGCTGAAGGAAGCTGCTGCCTTCAGCGTGTGTTGATCCTGTTCAGTGTCTGAGCTACCACCCTGCCCTCAGAGTGGCACCTGACCCGAGGGGTGGATTTGATCCAGTGCTGCACGGCAAGGACTCGGAGCTTGCTCATGGTATTTCAGATTGGAAAACCGTTTGGGTTTCGGTTCCTAACTGCTGTCCCTGTTCTTCATTTAGGTGAGAATGGGCAACTCGGAGAGTCAGTACACCCTCCCGGGATCTAAAAACCACAGCAGTGTGCTGAACGGGGCCAGGCAAAAGCCTTGCTCCCTCAAGATCCGCAGCGTTCATGCAAAAGATGAGAAGTCCTCGCACGGCTGGGTCCACGGTGGCGGAGGGGCCGGCTATAAGTCCCGGTCACTGGCCCGTGGCTGCTTGTCCCAGCTGAAGGGCAATCCGCCTTATGCAGCAGCCAGACCCGGCGGGCCCCCTTGCAAAGGTCCCAGAGGCCTGGTCCACTCCAAGCACAGGGCCGGTGGCCAAGGCCATGGGCTTCAAGGCCACCCTGCTGCCCTCTACACCGAGAACGGCTTCCAGTGCGGGAGCCACAAGCCACTGCCAGATAACCACACAACCTCCAGAGACTGCAACGGGCACCTCCTCAACTGCTATGGCCGGAATGAGAGCGTGGCGTCCACGCCGCCAGGCCAGGACCGCAGGAGCCCCAGGGTGCTCATCAAGACGCTGGGCAAGCTGGACGGCTGTCTCCGGGTGGAGTTCCATAGCGGCGCCGCCCAGCACGGGGCTACCTCACCTGCGGCTGAGCCCGACCCCAACGTGCCTGTGCAGCTGCTGAGGTACTCGCCCACCCTGGATGCGGACGCTGGGAGGGGCTCCAGCGGCGACTCCCTGGCCAGCCAGCGGCCTTCTCCCACCGACTCACACCTGCGCTCCAGCAAAGGCAGCTCGCTCAGTTCTGAGTCGTCCTGGTACGACTCTCCCTGGGGCCCCACTGCTGAGCTGAGCGAGGTGGAGGGCTCGCCCGAGCCCAGCCTCCCTGCCTGCTTCCCGCCCCAAGACTCCAAAAAGGCTTTCAGTCAAAGCTGCTCTCTCTCCTCGCTCCGGGACATGTGCCCCTCGGCCATCGGCCTTTCCCACGAGGACGAGGCCGTGCACACCAGCCTCAGCCACCGCGTGTCCTTTGCTTCGGACATGGACGTGCCCTCCAGGGTGGAGCGCGGAGTGCCTGGCCGGTACAGCTCCTTCACCCTGCCCTGCCGCAGGTCCAAGGCCTTCGCAGAGGATCCCACCAAGAAGGACACGCTCAAGGCCAGGATGCGTCGCATCAGTGACTGGACAGGGAGCCTGTCCAGGAAGAAGAGGAAACTGCAGGTGAGCCAGGGGCGCACAGGGGAGGACCCTTCCCAATGCGGCTCCTTGCGCTTGAGGGACAGTGGGACGCTGCGGCTTTTGCTAATAAGGATGTGTGTTTTCACTCTTGGCCAGCAACTTTTTTTTCCCCTTCAATATATATTTTAAAAAGATGTATTTATTTACTCTGTGGCTGTGTAGACTGAAGGTTTAGCTGTCCTGAGGACAGCCACGGAACAGTGCGCTTGGGGCCTGGATCTTGCACACCAGCCCAGCGGTTCTAAACTCAGGCCTCTTTACATGCATCCCCTGGCTCCCTGTCCACTGGCCACCTTGGGTGCAGCTCCTCTGCATGCAGCCCGCCCCAGGAACTGTCCCAAACCCAAATTGTGAGCTGCTTGCGTGCCTGTAGATTCCAGAACAAACGGGTTAGAGTCTAGGAAGGTTGCTTGTGGAACGAGGAAAGGCTCTTTGTCATTTTTGCAAGGAGGGATGTAAGGTGAAGAGCTGGGAAGAGCTTTCCGGTGTGCACCTGGCTGCTGCTTGCAGAAGCTGCAGGCAGAGCTCTTTCTGTGACATTTTACACATATTCTTCTTCCCGTGTAACCGCGTGGCCAAAAGGTATTGTATGAAACTGCCAGCTACTTGGGAATGATTGCATCAGAAGATAATCAGCTATTTTGGATTTTTTTAAAGATTTGTTTTATTTTTATTTGAAAGCCAGAGTTACAGAAAGAAAAAATAGAGAGATTTTTGTCTGCTAGTTCACTCCCCAAATGACCACAATTTCCTGGAGCTGAGCTGATCTGAAACCAGGAGCCAGGAGCCAGAACCTTCTCCTGGGTTTTCCCACATGGGCCATTCCCACAGTTGGGCCATTTTCTACTTTCACAGGCCCTTAGTGGGGAGCTGGGTTGGAAGTGCAGCAGCCAGGACTTGAACCAGAGCTTGTATGGGCAACTGGTGCTGGTATTGCTGCACCAGTCACACCTGCAGTTGTAGCCATTGAGGAGTCCCTCAATCCCCTGAGGTCAGAACAGCCTGTTTACACCTGTGCTGTGGGGTCCCCATCCACTGCTGAATCCGGTTTGCACCCTCTTTCCTCAGGACACAGCAGGTGTTCCCCCTCCCCCCATCATTAGGGATGCTGTGGCAGAGGGAGAAACACAATTGTGTGTTGGCTTTTAAAGCTTGCACTGCGGGGGGTTAGTGGGTGGAGGGAGTGATATTTCATGTGCTGGCTGTTGCTAAAGGCTCAGAACAATTACAGCCGTGTCTGTGCCAGGTGGAAGCTGGGTGCTGGGAAGCACATACAAGTCTCCGTGTGCACTGGCCGTGCTGACTGCTGTGGAGTTGAGCACGGGGTGCATTAGATGCTCTGATTTGGACACTCTTAATTTTGAGCTCTTGCTGCCTTTGGAGGGTCGCATTTCCTTTGTCTAGGAGTTGTTGCTATGCGTGAAGGGAGGTGGCAGCAGAAGAAGGGCAAGGCACGGTTGGGTAATTTTTTTATGAAATGTGAGACTGTTGGCCAGTTTTGCTTCAGTTGTTAATGAGTTGAGGAACATCTCATTGTTCCACCCTGGCTTCGTTATGGTGTCTGACAAATGGCAGTTTGTGTTTCAAGCATAGAGCTTGGTGCTTTCATATGTGAATGGATTGACAAATGATGGCCACTCGGGGCTGGTGATAAGTTGCCAGTTAAGTTGCCGCCTGTGATGCGGGCATCCCATAGGGGCACTGGTTTAAGTCCCAGCTGCTCCACTTCTGATCCATCTCCCTGCTAAGGTGCTTGGAGAAGCAGTGGATGGTGGCTCAAACACTTGGACCATTGTCAGCCATGTGACACAGCCAGATGAAATTCCAGGCTCCTGGCTTTGACCTGGCTTAGCTCTGGCCATTGTTGCAATTTGGAGAATGAACTGGTAGATGGAAGTACTCCCTCTCTGTCAGTCTGCCTTTCAAATAAATCAGTAACTCTTAAAAAAAAGTGAGTGATCACTACCATGAAACTAGGAATGGTATCCTTCACCTTGCATAGGACTCTTTCCTGTGGTGGTGAGAACATTGAAGATGCACTTTCTTGGTAAGTTTCAGTGTTACCGACTGCAGTCACCTGCCCAATATCAGCTTTCCAGGACTTTTTCACCTTGGGATCTGATGATCTGACCAGGAAGGAATGCAAATCTATCATATGCTTTATGCCCATATGTAACAGGTACCTTGGTTACACACATATAACATACTAATTAGGAATTCTGTTTGTTTAAAGGCTTTTTATTTAAAAAAAAAAAAAGCTGAAATGTGATCTTCTGTTACTTTTCCAGGGGCAAGATTGTTTTGCTACTATAGTATTCAAAAGTTAACTCTGTAACTTGCAGTCTCTTTGGATGAGAAAATTGTCAGGAGCGTTTGTAGGTGGTCCTGGAGTTTGGCCTGGTTACACCTGTCTCAGACAGAGTTTTGCTTGTCTTGAGACACCTGTTCAGGCTTCCATGCGCTCTCAGAGTGGCCGTGAGTCAGACACAGTCAGAGCTGAGATGAGGTTAACACTCGCCAAATTCACTTCCGAGGAGTGTTTGAAAAGCAGTGAAGTGACATGTTGAAAAAAATAACAACCCTCCAAGCATTTTGACAGTTTCCTGTCCAAGTGACTCATGGCAGCTGCTTGGTGGCTGTGTGCTGCCTATGCACCGATGTCTAAATAAATCTGACTCTAGACTGATGCTTGAAGGGGGAGTGTTTTCATTAGCGCAAGCTCTGTTTGGGACCCAGTGGCTGATAGCCCTGGGGTATCTCAAACAGGATGATTTTCCCACGGAGACAACAGGTGATTGTGACTTGATTCCTGGATGAGATTTCTGAAGGCACCTGCTCCACACGAAACAGTGCTCCAGATGAGTTGATAGCCGCCCGTGGGACAGTTATTCCTCACTTAAAAATATTCATTTGTATTTATTTGAAGGAAAGACACAGGAATTTTCCATCTGCTGGTTCATTCCTCATATGCCCTCAAAGGCCAGGGCTGGGTTAGGCTGCAGCCAGGATCTAAGGGCCCCATTCAGGCATCCTATGTAGTTAGCAGGGACCCAGAACACCTGCTGGCTTCTGCCAGGGTGGCATGAGTAGGGAGCTGGAGCTAGGAGTTGGGAATTGACCCAGTCTCTCCTCAGTGGCATGCTGGTGTCTTCATTACTGGCCCAGATGCCTACCTCTCATTTTGCATTTTAATGTATAAAGAAATGGAACCAAGGGGCCAGTACTGTCACATAGCAGGTAAAACTGTTGCCTACAACAACAGCATCTTATATGGGCACTGTTTCTAGTCCAAGCTGCTCCACTTCTGATCCAGCTTCCTGCTGATGTGCTTGGGTTCCTGCACTTGTGTGGGAGGCTTTATGGTTTCAGTTCTGTGCTTGGTCAGTTCAGGGAGTATATCGAGTGTTAACCAGGAAGCACCAGTTACTACGAAAAGAATGAGTTGTATTTACAGCTTCCTATATCTAATTTAGTGCTGGATGAAATCTTAAAGAAACGTGTTTTTAATATCTCCCAGCAAAGTAAAAAAGGTGTTTTTAATATCCTCCCCAGCAATAAAATCACTACTCAGAAAGGAATGAATGAATGAATAAATGAATAAATTACCCTCATGAAAGAAATTCTGGGGTTTAGCAGGCTAACCCTCTGCTTGTGGTGCTGGCGTCCCATATGGGGGCTGTTTTCAGTCCTGTATGCTCCACTTCTGATCTAGTTCCCTGCTAAAAGCGACCGAAGGTGACCTCGGTGCCTCAGTCTCTGCCACCACAGGGGAGACCTGGAGGAAGCTCCTGGCTTCTGGCTTTGGACTGGCCCAGCCCTGGTAGTTGTGGTCATTTGGGGAGTGAACCAATGGAAGCAAGACCTCTGCCTTTCTTCCTCTCTCTCTAACTCTGCCTTTCAAGTTAATTAGTTCAAAAAGTGAAAAAACCAGGTTTTTTTTTGTTTGTTTTAAAGAAAGAAATTAAGTAAAAAGTATTTTGAAAAAAGCTACACTTATGGCCCCGGCACTGTAGCCTAGTGGTTGAAGTCCTCGCCTTGCCTGTGCTGGGATCCCATATGAGCGCCAGTTTGTGTCCCAGATGCTTCACTTCCCATCCAGTCCCCTACCTGTGGCCTGAGAAGGCACTAGAGAATGGCCCAAAGCCTTGAGATCCTGCATCTATGTGGGAGACCCAGAGAAAGCTCCTGGCTTAGGATCAGCTCATCTCCAGCTGCTGCGGCTGCTTGGGGAGTGAATCACAGGATGGAAGATCTTCCTCTCTGTCCCTCCTCTCTCTCTAAAATCTGTCGTGCCAATAGAAAAGCTGCACTCATTCTCCAGGATGCTCCTTGTCTCAGGAATACTAGATGTGTAGCTTTCACTGCATGAGCTGGGAAAGGAAGGTGCTGAGGATTCCCAAGTCCCGATGCCTGGAGTGGGGAGTTCGCTAGAAGTTGGGCCTGGCTTCTCCTTGGGGAAGGAGGGAGAGCTGGGGAAGGAGAGAGAGCTGGGGAAGGAGAGAGAGCTGGGGTGTGCATAAGCCTGCCCTACAGCTGGCAGTGTTCTAATTTATCTTCCCAACCCTGCAGGAGGAAAGTAGATGGCAAGAAATGGGTTTTTTTCTTAGAAGACACTGATTCACAAAGGAAACATGAATGTCACCCGGAATTCTCACTAGTGTGTTGTTTCTTTAAAAAAGGATTTATTTCTTTTCATTAGAAAGGTAGATTTACAGAGAAAAGGAGAGACAGATGGCCGGAATGGTTGGAGCTGACCCCATCTGAAGCCAGGAGCCAGGAGCCTTGAGTCTCCTCCAGAGACCCATGCAGGTGCAGGGACCCAAGGCCCTGGGCCATCCCCCCAGTGCTTCCCCAGGCACAGTCATGGAGCTGGATGGGAAGTGGTGCAGCTGGGACACAAACTGGTACCCACATGGGCTGCTGGTGTAGCAAGGTGGAAGATTAGCCAGTTGAACTATGTGACTGCCCCACTCACTAGTGTTTTAAATAGGCAATTACTTGTTAATTTCTTGATGCTATAACTAGATTATTTTTATAATAGCTGATATTTAATAAAATACTCATTTGAAAAATTATCTACGTATGTTTCTATTGATTTATCCACCCACTTATTCATTCCCCATATCACATAACAGTAGGGTTGGGCCAGGCGCTTGGCTGAAGCCAGGAACTCGGATCTTCCACGTGGGTGGCTGGGACCCAAATGCTTGAGCCTTTGTCACTGCCTCCCAGCCTGCAGGTTAGCAGAAAGCTGGAATTGGAAGCAGAAGCCAGGCCTCTCTTATCGGCTGCGGCCATCAGCAGCCGCAGTATTCCATTTGTGCTGTGCGGAGAAGGGGACACTTGGGGTACCTGCAGCCTCTGACGGTCACGGTTTGTGTTGCTTGCAGGAGCCGAGGTCCAAGGAGGGCAGTGACTTCTTTGACAGCCGCTCTGATGGGCTCAATCCTGACCTACAGCCCCCCTTCCAGGCACCCGCCCCGCTGTGGTCAGGAGGCTCGGCTCAGGTCCTGTCTCAGAGAAGCGAGTCCACTCACGCGGTCGGCAGCGATCCCCTCCAACAGAACATTTACGAGAACTTCATGCGAGAACTGGAAATGAGCCGGGCCACCACTGAGAACGTGGAGACGTCGACGGAGACGGCCGAGTCCAGCAGCGAGTCGCTGAGCTCGCTGGAGCAGCTGGATGTGCTGTTTGAGAAGGAGCAGGGTGTGATCCGGAAAGCCGGGTGGCTTTTCTTCAAGCCCCTGGTCACCTTGCAGAAGGAGAGGAAGCTGGAGCTGGTGGCCCGTAGGAAGTGGAAACAGTACTGGGTAACTCTTAAAGGTAAGCGCATGATCAGCTCCCGAGGCGCTCTGGCTTCCTGGGAAATGCCAGTGAGCCCAGCAGAGATTCGCTTTAATGCAAAGGGGTTCAGTGGGGTGCTTGAGGGGTCCAGGTCCATGGCCCGGATACACGGAAGTATTGGAGGAGGAGGTGTAGCTGGAGGTTAGCGGAGGAGTGAGATACAGTAGCAAAGAGAAAATATGCAGTCAGGGTGGAAGTGGGCATGTTCAGAAGAGCTGCCCCCACAGGGTTCAGGGTCATCTCTGAGTGATCTGGAGACCTAGGGGGTGGTGCTTTGGGTGGAGTACTCCAGAAAAGAGCAAGGGGTTTCCAAGATCGTGGTGATAGCCCCTTTTCTGGCGTTGCTAGGAAGTGTGATGGCAGCAGTGCATGATGGGAATGAGAGTGTCAGCCCAAGCCGTTTTAGCCCAGTGGTGTTGTAACAGGATTAGGTCATCAAGGGGACCCAGCAGCTGCTGCGAATGCTTCTGCAGGTGCTGGTTCTGATTGTAGCCTTTACTGCAGGAGCGATTTGTTTAGCTTGGTGGTGATGGGAAGAGGAAACCCCTGGGGAGGATGTGGCAGTGTATTTCTTTTGGCTCTTTATCTGATTCTCATGCTCTCCTTACCTAGAGTAATTTAATACAGAGTCTTCATTAAATCATACTTAATTCACAAGTTTTAAATGTTTATTATATATTTGAGAGATGGGATGAGATCTTCAGTCTACTAGGTGCCAGAGCCGAGTAGGGGTAGGTCCCTTGTGTACTTGGCAGGGACCCAAGTGCTTGAGCCGTGACCTGCTGTTTTGCAGAGTGTACATGTTGGGGATTAGTAACAGAAGGACATGAGGTCATGCAGAACTGATTTTTTTTTTTTAATTATGGCAGCAGGGCGGCCATCATCTTGCAGGATGACACATGAGGACAAAGAAGTGAAGGTTTTTATACTTTTACAGAAGAATAGTGCAAGTGGTTGGAAAGCAAGTGTGCAGAGTACAGATTAGCTATTTCCATAAATTCAGAATAACCTGTAACAGTTCCAAGCACAGGGGAGACAAGTAATTCTACTGTGGGAAGAAAAGGACCAGGCACCATTACAAGGAACAACAGATCATCAGATGCTGGGGTCCGGCCTTCCATGCCTCCAGGTCTGTGCACAGCTCACACACCGCACAGGAGGCCTTTTGCTTCTTGTCTGTCTTGGAATGTCTGCCACGCATCTACATCAGTACATGGGCGGAGAATTGGCAGGCCAGGCACTGTGCTGTGGGATGTGGGCATTGCAAGTGACATCATAACTATGGTATCAAATTCCTGGCCCATACAGAATCTTTATTTTACTTTTAAAATTTATTTATTGAAATTCAGAGCAACAGAGAGACTTGTGTCGTTCCAACTTTATAAACCAAGAAAGTCTGATAGCATCACCAACAGTTGAGGTTTCTTTCCATTGTAACAGAAATAGAAGTAAGCCTTCATTAATTAAAGAAGAAAAAGATTTCTCACACTCATTGCCAGGCAGAAATTGCACTTGCCTCACTCATGGGGACTGGGGACATTGGCAGAAGTCTCAGCATCCTGTAAGAAGAGGCCGTGAATGAATGTGATTGATTCAGAGGGGAGCAAGAAGGACACCGCCCATGTGTGACTGTCCGAGGGACTGAGTGTCCCTCACTATCAGGCGCAGTTCCCTATGATGGGACAAAGCAGAAACACAGGTCCCCTCTGTGGACAGTGTGCGACACCACTGGAGCCCTCTGCTCCACTCTCCTGTGTCCTGTGTTTAGAAGTTTGAGTCTCCTTCCCCGCCTTCTGAATTCAGCATCATTCCTTGGTTTCCCAGGAGTCCTTTGGTAGTGGTGCACTTGTACGGGCTGTGCAAGAAGCCTGGGGTGGCTGGGTGTGGTCGAGGGGAGTTTATAAAACACAGAGCCCAGTATCTCCCACTTACTGGAGACCCTTCCTGCCTCCTTACCTAAATATTCATTTACATATTATTTGAAAGTCAGAGTTCGATAAGAGATAGTTAGATAAGAAATTAGATGTAAGACTGGCACTGGGTCAGGCTGAAACCAAGAAATCCATCCTGGTCTTCCACTTGGGTGCAGGAGCTGTCATCAGCTGCTTTGCCAGGTGCATTAACAGGGAGCTGCATTGGAGGTGGGGTGACCTAATCTGAAATGGGAGCTCTTCTGGATGCCGGCATCACAGGCTGCGGCTTGCCAGGCTGCGGCATCGCAGTGCTGTGCACAGCGCTGGCCCCCCCTAGGCCTCTCTTCCAGCTCTGGTTTTGGACTCCTGTGATTTGGTGCTGGAAAAGGCAAGGGTTGGGCCCAGTGTTTGGAGAAGGCAGGTTTTGTGAATTCTGGCTGCAGAGATTGACAACCGTAGGATTAATCTAAGACAAAAATTTGATGGGGTAAGAAAAGTGACACTTTAAGGTTTAAAAGTCAAGTTGCTCCCCAGGAGCAGGAGAAAGAGGTGTGACTGTTCTGTGCTGTCTGTGATCCGGGGTTTGATGTGCAGGCCATTCCACATGAGCTAACAAGGTGATGTGGCTGAATTCAAAGCTCATGTGATTCAAAAGAGAGGTTGGCATCCTCACTGCATCCAGGGATGCTGAGGCATCTGCCAGGTGTTTTTGCTCTGTGGTCACGGGATTGCAGGTGCTGGGAAGCGAGGGGTTGGTCCTCAGAATGGCCCCGCCTAGAGATAACCTTTGAGCTACCTCCTGGGCTGCCCAGCGTGCCGTGTCAGAGAAGCCGAGCGTGGTAACTGCAGGGTGTTCCCACGTCCTGACACAGGCTGCAGCAGCGAGCGCAGGGGGAGTGGAGACCCAGAGGGTGCTGGGGCTCAAGGAGGGCCTGGATTCTTGTGATTCTGTCACTGATGTTGTCTCCTATGCTCCCGACTTCGCTGATTGTGGCAGTCTGTTCTCTCTCTCTCCTGTGACACAAAGAGTGTTCCCTGTGGTCCCCACAGGCTGTCAGCCAGTGACCCCGGCTCTGGAGCCAACAGCAGGAGATTGCTGGGGTGCCGGGAAGCCCCTCTGCCTTCTTGAAGAAGTGAAGTTTCTTTCCAGGTTGTGATAGTTGAGGTTGATTGCCTGCTTCTAAGTCTGCATGGGGTGGTTCGTCCAGCTTGGCTCTCATGTGAAATGTCTGGTGGTGGATTTTACCCTCTTGTGCTGCACCATATGGTCTAGATGGAATGTCAGGTTTGGCAGCCCCTTGGCACCTGCCCAAGGCACACGCTCATCTCCTCTAGATGACATGATCACGCCGTGGCCCTTGGGAGCACAGTGTGAGAGAAGCTGCAGTGCACACCATGGACCCACCGGAACGAGTGTGGCCCTGGGTGATGTGTCCTACTCGTCAGGCCCCGGGTTGTTTGGGGCCGACAGTTCCTGAGTGTGTGAGTGGCTCGACCAAGAGGCAAGCTTAGGCCTCAGTTCTGGCTGCAGGCTTCTTACTGTTTTTTCCTGTTTTGTGTATTTGAGCTCTTTCAACCTCTCAGTTTAGTAGGTTTTATTTGCAGGAGGAATGGTCACTCGGTGCTCCCTGAGACCGTGAAGTGCTCCCATGCTGGGAGAATGGCTGAGCGGGGCAGTCTTCTTACTGGGCCCATTCTCTGGACTTGTTTGTCCCTATTCAGGCTTGCTTTCTGGTTTCTTTCTTTTTCTTTTCTTCTTCTTCCTCCTCTTTTTCTTTTTTTAAGATTTATTTATTTTCATTGGAAAGGCATATTTACAGAAAGAAAAAGAAACAGAAAGATCTACTATCTGCTCACTCTTTCCCCAAGCAGCCACAACAGTTGGAGCTGAGCTGATCTGAAGACAGGAGCCAGGAGCTTCTTCTGGGTCTCCCACATGGGTGCAGGGGCCCAAGGCTTTGGGCCGTCCTCAACTGCTTTCCCAGGCCACTAGCAGGGACACAAATCGGCACCCATATGGGATGCCAGGGCTTGGAGGGGGAGGATCAGCCACTTGAAGCTTTTGCCAGGCCCTCGGGCTTACTTTCCACAGAATTAATGAAACTCATAAAAGTGAGGTAGAGTTTAAAACGCTCCCTCTACTGTGATGGACTAAAGTATATGATGTGACGGAGAGAATGTCATTAATGCCCCCCCCCCCAACCCTTCACAAAGCAGGTGAAAGCAGCTGGACTTTCCTTACGTTCAGTGTGAAAGGCCCTGCAGGAAGGGATGCTGGTGCCGGGGGTTAAGCTGCTGCCCGAGACTCCCACATCCTACGCTGGCGTATACTGCTCTACCAGTCCAGCTTCCTGCTGGTGTGCCTGGGAGGCAACCGATGGTGGCTGAAGTCCTCGGGTCCCTGACACTCATGTGGGAGACCTCGGCAGAAGTTCAGACTGTTGCTTTTCACTTGGTCCTCTCTTGACTTCGGATGCCTCTGGGGAAGTGAACCAGCAGATGGATTATCCAGCTATCTCGTCCCTCTCGTTTTCTTCTGTTTAAGTGTGTGAGCTTTCCCTTTCAAGGAACTAAATTAAATCTTTTTTTAAGGTATTTGCAGAACACTTGAATGGTAACCATGTCATTCATGTTTCTGTGATATGGCTTGATAAATGAAAAGTCTTCAGAAATACTTACTGTATTGAAGGATTGAAGGGATAATAAAAATAAACAAGGCATTTGTGAACATTCTGGAAACATCCGTTTGCTTTAAAAAAGTATAATTATGAGACCTGCATTGTAGCATAGTAGGTTAGGCCTATAGCTGCTGCACTGGCATCCCATGTTGGTGCCAGTTTGAGTCCTAGCTGCTCCACTTCCCTCCTGGCTTCCTGCTAATATGCTGATGAAGATGGTGGAAGATCGCCAAGTGGTTGGGTCCCTGCCCCCATGGGAGACCCAGAGGAAGCTGTCACAGGACTCATGGGAGTAAACCAGTGGGTGAAAGATCGCTCTCAGTCCCCGCAGTTCTCTCTCTCCTCCCTGCTCCTCTCATCCTCTTTCTCCCTCTACCCCTCCCAGCTCTGCCTTTCAGATCAATCAGCAAAAATAAGAGTAGCATAATTACAAGGAATTGCAGTATACTTCTCGAAGGAGACCCTGTCGTATCTCTGTCTTTATTAACTTATCACTAGAAGCATAGGTACTGAGAAGCAGCTGGCAACAGTCATATATAACTGTGTTACTCTCCCTTAGTAATTTTTAAAAAGATTTATTTGTTTTTATTGGAAAGGCAGGTTACAGAGAAAAGGACAGATAGCAAGATCTTCCGTCTGCTGATTCACTCCCCAGATGGCCTCAACAGCCATAGCTGAGCTAACCCAAAGCCTGGAGCAGGAGCTTCTGGGTCTGTCACATGCGTACAGAGTTCCAAAGACTTGAGTCATCCTCCATTTCTTTCCCAGGCCATGAACAGGGAACTGGATTGGAAGTGGAGTAGCCAGGACACAAACTCGTGCTCATATGGGATACTGCTGCCTCAGGTAGAAGCTGACTGTGCTATGCCACAGTGCTGACCTCTGGAGCTGCAAATTTCTTTTTTTGAAAGATTTATTCAACTTTTTTTTTTTTTTTTAGTCTGAAAGGCAGATATATATATAGAGAGAGAGAGAGAGAAGGAGAGAGAGAGAGATTTTCCATCCTCTGGTTCACTCCTCAAGTGGCCACAAGGGCCGGAGCTGAGCCTGTCTGAAGCCACGAGCCAGGAACCCCTTCCTGGTCTTCCTTACAGTTCCAGGATTCTAAAGCTTTGGGCTGTCCTCTACTACTTTCCCAGGCCACAAACGGAGAGCTGGAAGGGAAGTGGAGGAGCCGGGACAGAAAGTAGTGCTTGTATGCGGTCCTGGTGGGTGTAAGGTGAGGATTTAACTACTAGTCTATCACACCAGACCGTAGCTGCAAATTTCAAATGTGATTGATAAATAGAGAATTTCCTTCAGCACCCCACATTTAGATTCCCTAAATGCAGTAGTTTTGTGTTTAAGAATGAGGACTGGAGCCAGAAGGCAGGAGTGCTGGCCCTGCTCCCCCCAGGTCTGGCTCTGACACCTGTGGTCACACTCAGGATTGGCCTGCTGGAATGGAGTCAGGAGCTGTGCCACCTCCTGAGGCTGCTGTGGGGATGAAGTGAGCTAAATTAACATATGCTTAGCCTTGTAGTTGCTGATACTGACTTATGAAAACATCTCCTTTCCCCTTGAGGTTGTGTTACTGCACTGGGCCTCTCAGAGGGCCAGCTCTTGAGCCACCGTGATTGTGCTCACTGTCTCCTGTAGGTGCTGGGGTGTTTGGGCTGGGTCATCACCTTCTCATGTTCCTCTGCTGCTTTCCCAGGCTGCATGCTGCTGTTCTATGAGACCTACGGGAAGAACTCGGCGGATCAGGCCGGCAGCCCCCGGTGTGCCCTGCTTGCGGAGGACAGCATAGTGCAGTCTGTGCCAGAGCACCCCAAGAAGGAGCACGTGTTCTGCCTCAGCAACTCCTTCGGCGACGTCTACCTTTTCCAGGTGTGGCCCCGGATGCTTGGGACACGGAGGGCTGTGGTGATGGCTTGTGTCATGTTAGGGTAAAAAAGAGCAGAATTCAAAGGTAAAACGTAGAAGGGTCGTCAGGGAAGCACCTGGGCTTTGGACCTGGGCTCAAGCCGGAGACCTTGGGCTCATCCCGCTGCCCAGTGCAGCAAGGCCATCCCAGACCCATGACGTGTGCAGCATTTCCCAGATGCTCAAAGAATGCCAGGCTGTGGCCCCTGAGATGCTAATTAGGACGAAAGAGAAACCCCCTACTTCCCATTCTGGAGTAGGTCGGGTGAGAACCCCGCGGGGGCAGGGCAGCAGTAGGCATGGGCAGCAGTGGGCATGGACAGCAGGGGTGAGACTCTTCCCACATGTCCCTGCTGAGAATGCGAAAAGTGTTTTCAGGATTACCCCATGGGCGAGAGCTGTAAGGCCTCATTCTGTTCGAGGGGGCTCTTGGATTGTTAAATTTCAGCTTATGGCTGGCAGGAATTGTAAATAACTTTCTAGCACTTAGGGAGTTTCGGCAGCCAGTGGTGTTGAGTGATAGGTCCTGGCGTCACGTGTGGCTTTGAATAGGGGCGCTGTTGTTGAACGCATAACTGATGCTAGTGCACCTGAGTGAATTTCTCTGTGCTTCAACCCTTCACAGGGATCCCAGGAGCCTACAGGATGGCTGCAAGTGTGAATAAATATAGTGTGTGTGTGTGTGTTCCATGCCCAAGAAACTCGGTTGCCAATCAACTCAAAGAGGGTCGAGGGTAACTGGGAAGTGAAGTGAGCTCTCTGGTGACTGCTGATCCAAACTCAGACACGCCGCTGTTGGCTGTGTCTGACTGCAAGGGTCGTGGGAACATGGGTTTAGGTCACGTTCTCAAGTGACCCTGAGAGTCCTCAGAGTTCCTCTGGGGTGACCTTGTGATTGTGGCCGCCTCGCATGCTGTCCGCCTCAGATCCCAGGGCCAGCTGTGTGCCAGCCTGCAGCCTCCTGCTGCCCGGGCAGCTGGGTGTCCAGGAGGCAGAGCTGGGATTTCATGCTGCTTTTCTTAGGGAAAGGCTCCCTAAGCCTTTGCATGCTGCTCACGGGAAATACTGAAATGTAGTTAATCTGGAGTGGAGGGAAGGAAACACCATAGGTTAGATCGACGCGACTTTCTTAGGGGCAAGAATGAAGGGAAGAATGCATTTAGCGATTCAGGTAAAAACGTCTTTAGTTTTGAGAAGTTTTCTCCGTTGATGTTCCTCTGTGATCTCAGAGGCTACCCTAGGGTGAAGTCTGTGGCTTGAAAGTATGTGGAGATTCCATCCTGCTTAGAATCCTAGTCAACCATCGTGCTTTAGACAAAGTTTCCTAGCTGCTGCTTCTGCTTTTTTTGTTTGTTTGTTTGTTTGTTAATATAAAAAGCTTCCTTTTAAAGAAGGCAAAGTGGCAGGAGGGACAGAAAAAGAGACAGACTGAAGTATCCCATCCTGTGGTTCAACTCCCCAAAATCCATCATAGTTGCAACCATTCGGCCAGGCAAAAACGATGAGACGGTTACTTCCTGTGGGTGGCGGGGGAGCCCACGTGCTTGCCTCCTCATCAGCAAGGGGCTGGGTCGCAAGCAGAGGTGGCATTCAATTCTGGGCACCTTGGCGTGGGTCGTGGGCATCCCGTGCAGCAGCTTAATGTGATGTGCTCCTGAGGACAGAGAAAGCACAGCCAGTCCATGCACTCAGCATGCAAGGAGAATGTACCCGCTCCCTGCACCGCCCCAGCCGTCTCTCAAGGGCATTTTTCCTCAGTGTTTGGTCCTTCGTGTTTATGCCATTTATAGCCAGGGTTCCAGTGTTACTACTTCAGCTCCCCCCCCGTATTTTCACAGTCTTAAAATTCTGCAGGGACGCAGCTGGATACAGCCGTGCTTTCTTAGCATCCCGCTGTCGTTGGCTGTTCTCTTCCTGCCAGCCTTCCTTCCTGTTTGCTTCAGGGCTCCACGATTCTTTGTGTTTCACCCTTGAGGTTGCTCAGACCCCAAGTCTGTGTTGAGTGTTTGTGTGATTTTGACATTCAGCCGTGCTTCTCTGAAGCTCAGGCACTTAACTCTTGGGTTTTTGCATGTGGGAACCCAGCCTGCTATTCTGGCTGGCCTGCTCTGGTAGCGTGATTTCAAGTGGTTCTCACTGTTCTGTGTTTAGGCCACCAGCCAGACAGACCTGGAGAACTGGGTCACCGCCATCCACTCTGCGTGCGCATCCCTTTTTGCCAAGAAGCACGGGAAAGAGGACACGGTGCGGCTGCTGAAGAGCCAGACCAAGGGCCTGCTCCAGAAGATCGACATGGACAGCAAGATGCGCAAGATGGCCGAGCTGCAGCTGTCGGTGGTGAGCGACCCCAAGAACAGGAAGGCCATCGAGAACCAGGTACTGGCCGCCTGGCTCACACCACTCACTCACAACGTGCTAGTCTTCTGTCTGGCTTTTTTTTTTTTTTAAAGAATTATTTATTCTTATTGGAAAGGTAGATTTACAGAGAGGAGAGACAGAAAGATCTTCCATCTACTGGTTCACTCCCAGAGTGGCCGCAAGGGCTGGAGCTGAGCCAATCTGAGGCCAGGAGCCTCTTTCAGGTCTCCCTCGCAGTTCCATGGTCCCAAGAATTTGGGTCATCCTCTGCTGCTTTCCCAGGCCACTAGCAAGGAGCTGGATGGGAAGTGGAGCAGCTGGGTCACGAATGAGTACCTGTATGAGATGCCAGTGCTTGAAGGTAGAGGATTAGCTAATTGAACCACGATGCCATCTTGCTTGAGGGTGTTTTCTGCATGGCCCCAGCGGAGTGGTGTCTGCGGCGTCTTCCTTCTGGTCTCAGGTGGCCGTGCGTTCTTTGGTGCTGGGAGAACACTGCGTTTCCGGGGCTGGTCACGTCATCAGGAACCGAGGTTTCGCTGTAGCTCACAGTTTTAGGGTCCGTGAGTCCACCACACTGTGGTGGATGATTTCATGGCTGGAAGCCGTGAGGGGAGGGCACAGGCTGTGGCAGGAAGCGGTGGAGTGAATCAGACGACGTGTTTGCTTTGTGTAGCAACACACTCTCAGTCAACCAGCTTCTGCTAGGTCCCATTTCTTTAAAAAAAAAAAAAAGAAAGAAAGAAAGGAAAAAAGATTTGTTTTTATTGGAAAGGCAGATACAGAGAGGAAGATTTTCTGTCTGATGGTTCACTCCTCAAGCGGCCCCAAGTGCTGTAACTGAGCTGATCCGAAGCCAGGAGCCAGGAGCTTCTTCAGGGTCTCCCATGCAGGTGCAACGTCCCAAGGCTTTGGGCCGTCCTCTACTGCTTTCCCAGGCCACAAGCAGGGAGCTGGATGGGAAGTGGGGCCTCCAGGGTTAGAACCGGCGCCCACATGAGATCCTGGCATGTTCAAGATGAAGATCTTAGCCACTATGCTATTGTGCCAGGCCCAGGTTCTATCTCTTAAAAGATCCCATCACCTCTTCATAGTGTCATCTGGGGGTTCAGGGCTTCCGAACCATTACCTTTGGGGCATATTGAAAATGTTTTCTAAGCTGTAGCACTGATTCACTCATATCTTAACATTTTCAGTACAAAAGCCGTAGAATTAAACCACTTTGAAGATGCCCTACATAATTCTAATGCAAAGCATGACATTGGAAAGTGCTGTTTGGTATGCCAGTTAACCCAGTGTCCGTGGGTTCCAAAAGCCCAACCACAGGGGAGGAGAGGCTGCCAGGGGCTTGCTTTCTGGCATCTAGTTGCACACACATGTCCTCCTTACGTAGCTAGTGATGGCTACTGCAGTGGTGGCACGAGAAGGGTGGAGTTTGCCTCTAACCAAACTCGGAATGGATGGCAGAATTCTGGCGGGCCACTCAGGCAGTGAGACCACCCCTGCACCAATGAGGGGCACAGACTCATATCCCCCCACCAATAAGGGCCGAGGTGACCCCCGTCTCGGCTTCTGTGTCAAGGAGAGTTTAAAAGGGCCTCACCCCCGTCTCTTCCATGCTCCTCTTCCTCTGCAGCTCACTCCTTCCTGTCTGTCCTTTCTGCTGCACAGGGAAGGGAAGCCCATGACCGTGGTTCCCTGGAATAAAGGCCATCTCAATTCTTTTCATATATTTGGCCAATTTATTCTTTCCCTGGCGAGCAGCGAATATAACGTGGCCAGCGGCAAATCTAACAGCTAGCACCCAAGCTCCCATTCTGATGGCATTTTAGAGAATGAAGTACGGATTTTAAATGTTCATGCCCTTGAGCCAAACAAGTACCAGGGAGTGTCGCTGGGGCCTCTGGATCCCGTCTGAGTCAGGATCCCTGGAATGGGGATCGCAGTAGGGAGTTGTACCAGGAGTACACTCAGGAACGACACCAGTTAGAGAGTGACAGGCACGTGTGATAAGTGACTCACCCCAGCCGGTAAGGGGAACCCAAGGGCTGGCGAGGCACCCAGGGGCTGGCAAGGCTCCCAGGGGCTGACGGGAGCCCGGCTTCTGTTCCCCTGCTCCTGCTTGTGACTGGGAAGAGCTCTGAGCTGAGGGAACCTTCATGTGCATGGGATCGAGGGTGTGCCCAGGACCACTATGGATGGAGTGTGCGTTTCTGAGCAAGCCCGAGGAACCTCATCAGAAACCTCAGTGATGGCGGTGGGAAACATGTGGCTGTCATTCTGGAGTTCTGAGCTCCGCTGTATTTCAGTCTTTTTGGAGGCAGACCCACCCTGCTTGGAGCTTTTAGCTCCTTATGGAGTCAGATGTTTAGGCCTGGGGAGAGTAAAGGGGCAGTTCAGCAAGGTTGGGAGACTCCTTGTCTGTCTCCTGTGTGTGTGTGTGTGTGTGTGTGTGTGTGTACACACGCATGTCCTTTTTTGTATGTGAGACTTCTTTATGAACGAACACATGAAGTCTAAGCAAACTTTAATTTTTTTTTTTTTTTGGTGAAATGTGATTCTCTTGGGTCTAGTTTGTAAATTCTTACTTGCTGGTTAGTGGGAGGGCATGTGGCTGTGACCTTTGCAGTGATCCACAGGTAAGGACAGGGCCTGAGCTCTGAGTGTGCCCGCTTCTCACACCCTCCTGCCTAGCCCTCTTGGCAGGACCGTTCCCTTGGTTATTTGAAGTTCTTCCTAGCACTGCGAATTGTCGCATCAGTTTGTTAGAGTATTGGTATAATGTTAGTATGTTAAAATGTTAAGAATATCAGTGTTAGGTGATATTAGGCCCTTTTGGGTGAGAAGGCAGTACTTCGCTAGGTCAGAAGGCGCCTGCACTGTGGGAAAGCTCCACTTTAGTGATCAATCTGTCTCCCTTGTTTCTTTATCTACCATCTAACCCGGGTGCAGGAAGGCAGGGGCACAGTTCCCCGGTCCAGGGACGGAGGAGCCAGGGTCGGGAGGAGCCATAAAACACTGGAGGAGCCATAAAGACAAGGGTGTCAGGATGGGATGAGCCGTAAATGATAAGTGTGGGAACGTAAATAATGAGTGTGAGAATGGAACAGACTGCTTGCACCTAAATTTGTTACTTTTGAGTTGACTTTGATATATGTTATAGCCAAGACGGGGTATATAATCTCCAGCCTTATGTTAAGTCGGGGTCCGATCCGCTTGGCTGGCCTGTGTGCCCCAAGTACGATCTGACCCCAGCATGCTGGCACAATAAACTCTGTTTGCTTTTTGCATTACCAGTGAGACTCTTTGTTGTTTTCTGGGGGTTGACTAGCTCGCACCCTAATGTCCGGATGGGGAGCTATGGCCCGGACTCGAACAAGTTCTGCCTTCCCCCACGACCTGGCCCGAACTCCTGCCTGCTGCTTCTCCACGCACCCATCCCTTCTGCTCCTCTCATTACGCACAAACCTGCCACACCACACCACACCCCTGCCCCACCCACACACCCCCTTCTCTTTTTACTCCAGTGGAAGAAAGCAATTTGCAATGATCTACACAAATGCCACCGGAAGATATCTTCTCACCGCGTTGGCAATTCCCGTGGGCATAGTAAAGTCATCTCTTTTCAAAGGCGCTTGCTGTGGGTGACGTGTTTTCATGTACTGTGTCCACTGCCCTTCATTGCTTTGCCAGGAAGTTGCCAAGAGAGCTGTTTACTCGTACGAGAGGCAGAACCGTGAGGTGCAGGGCAGGATGGAGCAGAGGCCTGGATGCAGGTTTATGAAGTCGCCCTTGGCTGGGCAGCTGGTGAGTGGGGCTCTGTAGCCAGAGGGTTCGTAGAGTGAGACCAGTCAGGTGGTGGTCTCCTAGGTGTCGCATGGGGGTGTAGTTTTCTCTGGAAAACCTTTTCAAAACTTCTTCCAAAGAGCAGTGCTTTACCCACTTACCATTTAAAATATGCTTTTATTCATGTAGTGCGTTTCCCCGGAGACCTCAAAAAGGCCTTGGATGGAGTCATAGCAGACTGTCCTATGAATAGTAGAATGTGCAGTGTGGCTGACATCATGCAAGTTCCAGTCTGTGGCGCAAGGTTTCTTTGAAGTAGCTGGGTGGAGGAGGTCATTGTCAGAGCCTTTTCCTAATCAAAAGACTACGGCAGTCAGAACTGCTGAGCTTCGGACTGTCCTAGGGTCACGTGCTTTGCTTAAGACAAGCGTGTCTTGGGTCTTGCCCTCAGGCCTCTTGGGTATTCCTGTGCGGGCAGCATGATGCAATTTTCTTTGGGGCCTGTCCAGTGAGGCCCCGACCAGGCTGCTAGGCTGCCTAAATCCCCTGGGAGGAAGAGCTGTAAATCAAGTCTAGTTAGTGCTTGATTTTCCTTTCCGAGGATTATTTTAACCAAGTAAATGAGGACAAAACCTCACCACCCTTAGGCGGTCTGGACCTGCTCCCAGATGACTTCCTGTATCCCACCTCATTATGTGCTTGTCTCAAGACAGCTATGACTCATGGGGCTGGGAGGGTGCCTGGGTGGGCGAGGGGGCCACTCAGAGGGCTGCTGGGTGGGGTGCAGTGGGGCGGCATGCTTTGGGGTCTTGTGAACTGTGGACTTCATGTTCAGTACTTACCGAAATTGATTTTTGAATGAGGAGGAAGATGGATTGAATTTTGACAACTGGCAACTTTGGGCAAAGGGACCAAAGTTCTGGGGAGGATATAATGCCGTATAAGGTGGTGGAGGAGGAGAAGAGGGAAGAAACGTGGGGAGCAAACTCTTGGTGAGTGGAGAATGTATTACACATCCCCCACTGGTTAGAGGGAGACCAAGTCAGATGGTGGAGGTACAAAGACATGGACTGTGTTCAGCCGCCATGGGGCAGGGAGCAGCAGAATGTGGGGCTGGAGATAGGTGGATGAGTATTCATTATGAACATGCGTGCTTGAGGTGCTGTGAGTCTAGCCAGGGCAGCACACAGCTGAATTCAGAGCAAAGGATATTCCAGAAGGTTGTGGAAGGCAGAAGTGGGAAATTGTGGAAGACTTGCTGCTATGGTACCTGAGCCCATGATTCCACTTCTCTGTACACTTGGTCCTCCTGTGGGGGAGACTCCACCTGCTGCACGGGCCTGCTGCTTCTCTTGGGCCTCTTGGTTCATTCTGTTTCAGGCCATGATTGTGCCGATTTCATGGTGAGTCTGTGAGGTCGAGATGGGTAGATGGTTGGATAAGTGGACAGAACAATGTACCCCATTAATGAAACATAAGTAGAACTTTAGGTGAAATGAATGAGCCACAGCTGGTAAGTGACAGAGCTGGGATTCGAACCTAAATCCGTCTCTAACTCCTAGGCTCTGATGACTCTGGAAGACACCAGTGAGGTGGATGGTGATTTGCTTCAGCCCCCTCACTTTTATAACTTGGATTTTTCAGTTCCGCTCAGTGGGGGGGGGGGTGCTGTATTTGTAAGTGTGTTTGAATTGTATCGCTAAGGGGAATGTTACAAAATCTATTCTCTAAACCTTAGCTGCTTGTTTTAACTACTAGTCAGTTAGGTGTAACTAGTTAGGTGGGGGCTGCTAAGATCTGCTGTGTAACCTGTGTTATTAGTCGAATTCTTCAATGAAGATAGAGATTTTAGTGTTTGGGAATATAACATGGGAATTTTTCAATGTATTCCACCAAAAAGAAAAAGTAATTATCTTTTAGGACAAACCTGGTGATGACCAAGTGGCCATTTGACATACCGTGATTAAATGACCAAACTGTCAAAAATATTTTCCTAGCGGTGTTGGGTGTGGCAGGAATGTGCTTGTCATCTTTCTGTGTGTCACTGATTCATCTGGTATTTTCGGCACTGGCCTTCAGTGCTGCCCGCCTCCTGTTTTCTGCAGGAGACCATAGCTTTCTGAGCTCTGTAAGTGACTGTGGTTACAGTGGCGACAGTGGTTATAAAGGGGGATTTGTGTCAGTGTTAACAGTAGGAAATTCCCCATGTAGTTTGTTTTGTTAATAGTTTTGCCTTTTACGATGAAACAAAAGATGATGAAAATTTTCTTAGAGTGAGTTTTTTTTTTAATGGTTTTAAATGTCACTTGCATTGGTCTATTCTTAAGGATTTAATCATTTTATTTGAAAGGCAGAGTTACAGAGAGAGACAAAAAGATCTTCTATCCACTGCTTTACTTCCCACATTCTTCAGTACAAGGCAAATGTTTAAATATGTAACGGAAATGTGCTAACGAGGGTTTACGCTGCTATTCATTGGGGGAATGGAGACATGAGGATTCAGGGATCTCCACGGAGACAGACTGTGTGTGTGAGTGAGTGCTTGTGTGCACGATGCGTAGATTACTTACAAGAAATAGACAATTGGGCCCGGCACAGTGGCGCAGTGGTTAAGGTCCTCGCCTTGCATGCCCGGGATCCCATATGGGCGCCGGTTCTATCCCAGCAGCCCCGCTTCCCTTCCAGCTCCCTACCTGTGGCCCGGGAAAGCAGTGGAGGATGGCCCAAAGCTTTGGGAACCTGCACCCGCGTGGGAGACCCAGAAGAGGCTCCTGGCTTCGGATCGGCATAGCATTGGCCGTTGCGCTCACTTGGGGAGTGAATCATCGGACGGAAGATCTTCCTCTCTGTCTCTCCTCTCTGTATATCCGCCTTTCCAATAAAAAATAATAAAAATAAATCTTAAAAAAAAAGAAAAGAAATAGACAATTATGAAGGCATTGGTGCCCCAAGGTTTGTAAGGTCAGTCAGGAAGCTGGGACCCAGGAGCAATGGTGGCTTGTGTCCAGGCTGCAGGCTGACAGTGACATCCCAAGACCAAGAGGAGCCAGTGTTTCAGACAGAATCCAGAAGCAAGAAAAAACCAATGTCCCCAGCTTCAAGGCCTTTGCATCTACTGCAGGATGTTCGGCTTTTCGCTTCTATACCCGTTCAGGGCTTCACCTGTCATGAAGGCAGCCTGCTCTACTCTGTTCCCCACCCAAGTGTTCATCTCTCTCCAAAGTACCTAGAATATGTGAGAAGAAAGATCTGAGCACCTTGTGACCCTATAAGATTGACTCATAAAAGCAGCCCTCCTGGAGGGCCCCTGTTAGAATCAGGATAAAGAGCAGAAGTGATTTATCACACTGATTCTGATAAAAGTGTAAGATTTCCCATGTATGATGTATGTTAGAAATGTCTTAATGTATCAGTGGTGATAGGATGTACTGTTTCATAAATATGTTAGATTATACTTTTCAAAGTATTTGTAAGCGGAAGAATTCCATTTCAGTTAAGAAGCTTATCCTTTGGAGCTGGTATGGTGGCATAATAGACTGATCTTCCGCCTGCTAACCCCAGCATCCTGTATGGGCACCAATGTGTGTCCTGGCTGCTCGATTTTCCACCAGCAGTCTGCTCATGGTCTGGGAAAGCAGTGAATGAGGGCCTAAGGCCTCGGGACCCTGCAGCCACATGGGAGAGCTAAAGGAGCTCCCAGCTTTGCATCAGCTCAACTGCGGACATTGCAGCCACTTGGAAAGTGAACCTGCAGGTGCAAGATTTCCGTCTCTCCCTCTTTCTCTCCTAACTCTGTCTCTTTAAGTTAAATAGACCAATGTTCAAAAAGAAAACGAAGAAGGGCTTGTCTTTTTCCTTGGTCTGTGGCGATTTTATTTCTTTCTTCTCTTTTTTTCCTTTAAGCTTGTTAAACGTCAGCAGTTGACATGGGTGTCTTGTCTTATTGTAAAGGTGGCTTAAAAGGTGATGAGATCATGGAAACCTGTTCAGAACCAGAGTGGGCAGAGAGGCATGAGGTGGGAGAGGACTGTTTCTCGTCTCATCTGTGTCCACTGGGAGAGAGGCTACTCCTCCATGGTTACTTGATGTCTTAGTTTTGCTAAAGGCCATCTGGAGGGGAGGGTGTCCCTATCAGGTACCTTGGTGGTCCTTCTCACCCAAGGATCCTAATGTCAAGCCCTGGCTGAGTTCAGTGGTGCGCTGTGGTTTCAGCCTCTCTGGAGCCCCATCTTGAAGGCCCTGGTCTCCCACATTCCTAAACTGGCGTCTTGATGTACCACGATGTGGCCTGTCTAGGATCCCGAGGATCCACTGGCCTGCTCATTCCCAGACCAGAGCAGTGGACCTCAATAAGGCTGTCCATCAGAATCACAGTTGGTGCTTTGGAGTGAAAGCTTTCCTAGGCCTCAGGAATAGAACCCCTAGGCACACAACTGGGGCATCTACGTCTTCCAAGTTCTTTCTGCTGCTCATTCGGGAGTGACAATGGGAGGCTAGTCCATTGCTCAAGAGGCTGTTTAGTCTCTGAAGCAGAGTTAAACTTAGTATGGATGCTGTTGTCACTTCAGTGTACTCTGTGACTCCGTTGTTATTGACAATGATGAGTCAACACGTTATTTATGTAAGTCTAATGGCCCTCATATTTGTTTCATGCAGAAAAGTTGTACCGTGACCTAAAGAAGAATTGGGAACAGATTATAGGGAGCTGGGGAATGCCCATGCTTGGGAATATTTTTCCGTGGGAGGAGACCGAGGGGATGTGGTGTTCGGGGTTGGAGATCCCCCACCTGTCGCTTTGCAGTAATTGAGGATTCGCACAGGAAGCTCAGGGTGAAAGGTCCGGATCCGTTTGATGTGAAGAACATGACAAAACCAGAACTATGGTTGCTGGAAAGGAAGTGACGTGACTCTCTGCTGCATCCTGTATTGCAAGTCTTTGCTGCAGATCCTCATTGGATTCTGTGACAGTCCCTCTAGACTTTACTCTTTTTTTGAAAGATTTATTTAGTCAAAAGGCAGATGCACAGAGATGCCTTGCTACTACAGCTCCTGGAGTCAGGAGTCCATCTGGGTCTCTCATGTGAATGCCGGGGTCCCAAGTACTTAAGTCGACCTCCACTGCCTTCCCAGGTACATTCACAAGGAGCTGGATCAGAAGTAGAAGATCGGGGACTTGAACCAGCATTCAGGGTCGTAGGTGGCAGCTTAATGGACTATGCCACAGTTCCAGTCTTCCTTGATGCCTTTGGAAATCTCAGCTTCTCTTGTGCTTGGGACGTCCTGTGTTGGCAAATCCTCAGAGCCCTTTCAACCTGTTGGTTTCTCTGTGGTTGAAGGTGATGCTTGTAGGTAACACACTTTGGCATTTGCAGAATGGAAGAGTCCTCCAAGTTGGCCCACTCATGATTTTTTTTAAGTGTGGAAGGGTTTCTTGTGTGTCAGTTACTGGAAATACTTTGGTTTATTCGGAATGGCAGGTGGTGGTTATTCAAGATAAGAAAAGCAGCAGGGATGGTCCTACTTGCCTTTGCACCTTAAGTCTGCTTGCTTCTTACTGATTTCAGTCACAGACTTAAAAACAAAATGCAGTCCCATCTTTCAGTTATGCACCATCCATGAGCAGTTCTGTTTATCCACGTGAGCGTCAGAGGCTGTACATATGAAGGGAGAGACAGCAGAGTGGAGAATGGGGCTGTATAATTTACCACTGTCCTGCGTCAGGCTGGTTGGGGACTTTGGCTTGTCACTGTGTAGGGACCACCGGCTCTCTTGTGTTACTGGCTGCCTTGCTGACCCGTTTAACCAGCCCTGCAGGTGGCGTGCTAGGGGAAGGCAGAGTGGAAGCAGGCAACTCGTGCTGCAGTGAATTTTTCCTTTTGACCTAGCCCATGAAAAGCATCTTTTCTTTGTGTTGTCCTTGGTCTTTAAGATCCAGCAGTGGGAGCAGAACCTGGAAAAGTTTCACATGGACCTCTTCAGGATGCGATGCTACCTGGCCAGCTTACAAGGAGGGGAATTACCGAACCCCAAGAGTCTCCTGGCAGCCGCCAGCCGCCCCTCCAAGCTGGCTCTTGGCAGGCTGGGTGTCCTGTCCGTGTCTTCTTTCCACGCTCTGGTGAGTTTCTAGGTGGGGCCCAGGATGTTTTCCTCTGTCCTTTCACTATGCTGAGACCCAACTCGGCAGCTGCCGAAGGCCCCCCTGCAGGCCCAGGCACTGGACACTGGGCACTGCTGCTTCTGGGTGGGCTGTAACTTGCCATGCCAGAGCACAGTGGTCCCACATTCATGTCTGCCTCTGCTATTCTGTCTAGCCCCCCTTCCCACTGCCAGGCGGTAAGGCAGTATCCCCCGAGGAGAAGCACAATGCTGTGAAAATTAAGGCATTGATTCAAAGTTGCATGATGTGTACTGCAGAGGGCCCCTCTGGGTTTATGGAAGCTCTGCCTGCTGAATGGCTTCTGTGGGCTGTGCTGGCCTCTGTTGGTGGTGCTGTTGACCACGCTGCCCACGGGACAGAGGTCTGAGTGCTGCACCATCCCCCATAAGAGGCATCTAGAGGCTCCGCAAACTCCTGAATAGGTTTCAACTTTTGGCGCTGGTCACAATGCAGTTTCAGCAAGCAATACTTTCTTCTGTTAGGTCAACGATTTACATAATAAACCTGAAGGGTTGTGTTTGTTGTTGTTTGGTTTGTTTTTAATTGTGTTTGAAATTAGGTGTGCTCCAGGGATGACTCAACTCTGCGGAAAAGAACACTGTCCCTGACACAGCGGGGGAGGAGCAAGAAGGGCATCTTCTCCTCCCTGAAAGGCCTGGACACCCTGGCAAGAAAAGGCAGGGAGAAGAGGGCCTCCGTAGCTCAGGTGAGTCCGCCAGCAGCAGCACGTGGGAATGTGTGCTTGGCGCCCCTGATTTTTAGTTGGCTGCAAACCATGAATTTGTGTCCTCTGACAAGGGAGTAGTGACAGTTCGTCTATTTATAGATTGATTTATCTTTATTGGAAAGGCGGAGTTAGAGGGGGAGAGAAAGAGAGAGCTTCCGTCTGCTGGTTCACTTCTCACATGCACACAACGGGCAGGAGCTGTCAGTGTAAAGCCAGGCAGGAGCCGGGAGCGACGAGCTGCTTCCTGGTCTTTGATGTGGGTGTAGGGACCTAATCACGTGGACCATGATGTGACCATTTTGCCAGGCACATTAGCAGGGAGCCAGCTTGGAAGAGGAGCAGCCAGGACTTAAAAGTGGTGCCCATGTGATGTGGCATGCCATCGCTACATGGGCTTTTTCAACCAGGCGCAAGGTGCAAGTGACTCAGTCTGTTTTGGTCCATGCAGATGTACAGTGGTAAAAACACACAGAATAAGTAGAAAGAGATCCACACTTTTTTTTTTGTTGCCTTTAGTGTTCGTTTTAATCTCTGCATAGGATTTATATTAAAGAAGTGGGGACAGTTAATAACAGTGATTGCAGCTACATTCCATGGATAGAGCCAACGAGGTGCTTTGCTTTCTCAAACCTTACATGCACCGTCCCTCATTATAGATAAGAAAACTGACACTTGGAAGACACCATCCCCACTTTCCAGCAGTTGAGGGACAAGGCTGGGACCTGCCTGAGCCAAGCACGGGCGTTGCTGTTGCTCCATTCCCCTAGGCGGGTGGCCATTTCACATTGCACTGAGTAGGAAGAGTTGGGCGTTTATTGCCTCCCTGCAGGCCAAGTGCAGAGCTCTGGTGAGGACGGCTTGCAGCGGGGGCTCTGCAGCACTTCTCAGTGCGTTGCACATCCTTAGGGTGATTTTCAGACTCTCGGAAGGAGAGTTTGTGTGATTGTTTTGGAGAGGACAGAAGGCATCTGCATTTGCATCTGGAGCAGAGGTGTGTGTGCGTGAACTTGCTCCTGCTGCTTTCAGTATTCTCTCCAGGAGGCTCCTGTTGTGTGAGGCTTGATTTTCTGACCCGTGTAGGGCGTGTTTTCTGCGCTCAGCACTGAACAGAGGACGTGCCGTCAACTTCTTAGGCCTGTTTAAAGCCTGGGAACAGTCCAGGTGTAGAGACGGGGGGAGTGAATTAGCTGAGGGAATGAAACCTGTTTATGTGGACACTTTTTGTGTGTTCTGTATGAAAAGTATCACATTTTAAAATTCTAAGTAAGCTTTTAACTTACTTGTAAAGAATAACTCCTCCTTGGTTAGGAGTGTGCATTACTCCCTTATAACCATCAGCCCTTGGCCGACGCCAGGCCTCTGCTGTAGGAGTTGAATCTTTGAAGTTTAGCTCCTGTCCTCATCACTCCTGCTGATGTTAAGATAGTTGATTCTATATAAGTAGTGATAGCACAATAAATCACTTGACAAAATGCTGTTTTCTTTAGTGATAGACATTTAGTTAATTAGCTATCCGCCTGATGTGGGCTTTACCCCAGCATGCGTGGTTAATATTCTCAAGCTTTTCTTAGTAGAGTGCTTAAAAAAATTATTTGTTTAAAAAAGATACAGAACCAGCTACAGTGTTGACACTCATATAAATAGATTAAATTGATCGAGTCGATTGGTTTTCCAGAGTATTAAAAGGATCCTTAGTGTTAATTATTCTGTTGCAAAAGTTTAAAGATAAAATTTGCGAAAGTCAAGGAAATAGCTCCTGGTCCCTCGACCCGAATATAACTGATTTTGCCATTTAGTTGTAGTTTCCCCCAAGATTTTCTGTGCCCATAGAGTTATAAGCTTGATTTTCATGTTGTCAGCGCAACTCCAGGCCATGTCTCACATCTTCGTAAATGTGTGCCTTTGCTAAGAGCAGCACGGTGAGGGCCCAGGGAGACTCCGGGAGTGAGTGGCAGCATTGAAGAGTGCGCTGTGTAGCTGTCAAGGCAGAAAGAAAAGTACCCTTTTCCCCCTCAAAGCTGAAATTTTTGATGCAGAGGAATACTAGGTGTTGCAAATTGTAATGTCGAGGACTCACAAACTCTTACAACAACTTGGGTTTTTAAAGGTTCAAAGCCATTTCCTGCCTTTCCTTTCCCTCCGACTGCAGATATTTGATGTGAGTGGCAGCCGTGGATTTCCCGGAGCTCCCCTACCTCAGAACTCCAGTCGGTCCAGTGAGGTAAGCAGGAGATGGCAGCCGTCTTGCTTTCAGTTAATGATGCCCGTGAGAAGGTAGGCTGGGAATGTTGGGTCAGGACTTTTGTAGGACTGTGATTGCAAACCTATTTAGACTTGAAAAGAGTCTCCATCATGAAATCAGTGACATGGCAGGACGACCCTCTTCAGTGACATGACTGAAGCGTGAGCAGCTTTCATTATACATCAGCATTTCAGCAGGACGTACTCTCTCCGGGGGTCAGTGAATCCAGATGTGGGGGTTCCTCTTGGGACTCTCAGGGGTCTTCCCAGTTAGGCCGTGCTGCCCTGGGTGTCCGCCATCTGTATTTCCAAGTGTCCCCGGCCGAGCTGGGTGGGGTCCTCCTGCAGTCTCCCTGGTTCGGGCACAGATCCCTGTGGTGCTTTTAGAGTGGGCTGAAGAGTGTTGGGGTGCGCTTTGCCTCATCTCTGTCTTTTTCAAACTTCTGTTTTCCCTCTGTAGTCGTGTTGCGCACTAGGCATCTCCCTTTACCTTCTCCACTGCATCTTTTTCATTTGTTCGCTAACAGATCTCTAAGCGATGTTTGAGGATGCCAATCTGTTTATCGTAGGCTTTTACAACTATGCCCGTGCAGAAGGCGGTAAGGTCAGAGTTAATGAACGGGGTAATTCAGTGCATTAGGAATGGGGGAGGGATGCTTGCCAGGGGCCGAGGGAGGGACTGAAGGGCACTTCGGTGATGCTGAATATGGAGCGCACAAAGCCCTTTTGCCATCCTCAGCTCCCTTGGGAGGGTGGCCTGAGCCCCTCTGCACCATCCTTGCCATTGAGCCTGCTCCTGGAGCAGCTCAGCTCAGCCTGATTCCTAAAGGGACGGCACAGCAGAAGGTTGGAAGCGCTCTGGCCAGCCTTGCTGCCCCTTGGCTCCGTGCTGTTGCTGTGTGAAGCTGCGGCTCTACCCCAGCCCCTGTTGCTACAGGTGCAGCTTGGTGCTGTGCTTCCCCGGGGGGTGGGGGGACTGACCATGGGGGAGGGGCAAGGGAGCGAAGTCTAAACCTTCCTCCTTGAGTGTGGGCCCAGTCCCACCGCCATGGACGACATTCCCCCCGCCCGTTTGTTTTTGAGCACACGTGGAACTCATCCAAAATCCAGATCAGCCTGCACCTGCGTCAGCGGGACCTGGCGTGGTATTTGCTCTTGTCAGCTATTTGCTGGTTCTTAGAGTGTACCGTCTTGTATTGCTGGTTGTCTTTTTAAAGGTAAAAAGGCCTTCAAGAAGCGCTTGGGAAACATACAGCATGGAAAAGCGTGCCTGCATCTCAGAATTTGTCCTTACCCCAAATTTGTCTTTTATTTCCAGTTTCCATGAACCTTCGGAAGCCTCCTTCTTTTGTGTCATGTGTCCCAGGAAAGCCGGTATCCCAGGGTCTGGCTTTGTATAATTTATGCCTCTCCCCTGAATTACAGCACTAAGGATGTGGCACTTAGTCTATAGATTGTTTATACTCGATAAACCTCTTGAATGATAGAGAACTGTTCTGTCATTAATGATATATATCACACTTTCAAATTCATACTTTTAAGAGATTACTTCAGCAAAGCACAATCTGTGAACAGAAGTTAGCTTTCGGAAAGAAATTTTTGCTGAACTAGCCACTGACAGTGAGAAGTAAAGTGGATGTGTACTTCACATGAAGCTCAGGTAGCCAGGTGATTGAGTTGGTTGACACTACCGGTGCTGGGAGAGGTGGAAGTGTCGTGTGTTTTGTTAGCTCGGATGTCTGGAAAGCCATCCCTGTGTGGGAGGCTGGACACGTTCCCTAGCGCTAGTTTAATGCCGCGTCTGTTAACTATAGTGCTTCAGTTCTCGGACGACTGGGCCCAGATTGATTGACTGTTAGAACTGAGGGTAAAACCTGATGTTTTGTGTTTCTGGGACTCAAAGTCAGCCTGCTACCTGGTTAAATAATGAATAATACATTTCGCTATAGTTTTCCTCTGCTGGATCATTCTCGGTGAGTATGTATGAGGTGCACAAAGCATCTGTTTTTATGCAGTAAGAACAGGATGTCTGTCAGTCCATGTAGCACAGAGATGTCATTGTGAAGGAGGGGCCGTGAGCATTTTAAAATATTCCACTCTAATTGATGCATCACATGGCGGTCCAAGCATGAGCCGCCCTAATTTGAAATCTGTTAAGGTTGGACTAAAGCCAGTCTTACTTGGGCATTTTTTTGAAGTATACTTTGGCTTGCCAAAAAATGAAAGCTTTTCATAACCTCCTGCTTGGTGAGTAATAATGGGCTTCCTGGGGCGTTTGAAGGGAGGCGTTTGTTATGGAGATTGTGACAACAAACCCCCCTAGCTGGGGCCCTGGATGGCAGCTACCTAGGAAGGTTCGGCCCAGAAATCATGGCAGACCCTGAGCCTTGGCCCTCTCCACTGGAAAACTGGCCTCAGCCGTCCCAGCTTTCCGTGGTGGGGAGCCAGCGAGGTCTTGTGGCCTCAAACCTGGGGGTGGGGAATGTCCTGTTTCTCAAGTGGAACCTATGAATGAAAACACTGTGTCTTGACCGGCCCGTTAGTGGTCTGTGCGACCGATGGTTTGTGTACATGACCCTGTATCCCAGACATATCCACACACTCGGACACGCACAGACAACGAGCGAGCAAGTTAAGCCCGTGTTCCTTTCATCAGCTGACATGAGGGCAGTAGCCCAAGAAGGAAATAAGCACTTCTCTCCCACGTGACACTGGCCCGTGAAGAAACGCGTGGTCCAGGTCTCCTTTTGTGTTTACTGCTCATCTCACTTGCTAATCGGCGTTTGCTTTATCAGGGCCTGCCTTGGTGTGGGCCCGCCCCTGACAGCCAGATTGTGATTTTGCTACTCGCTTCCCCTGCACCAGCCAAGTGGTAATTACAGGCCATTTGATCCCTAAGCATCTGCTGTGAGTTTTCAATTTTCTCTCCCAGTGAGTGGCATACCAGGCTGCTGCGATTTGGCGTGTAATTTCAGGACTATGATAATGATAATAATAATATAATGATAAATGCTTCTGCCCACGTTGCCCTAGAGGGGGAACTAAAGGGGTTTGTATATGTTGATCAGTCTGACTACTCTGCATTTCCGGTGTGCCCATTTTCTCGGGGGGCTGTGCAGGGGGTGCATCTGCTGGACTGCACGGTGAACCAGTGAGTAAGCAGGGCCAGGCTCCCATGTAGTACCCTGTGGTGGCCACCGCTGAGGGGCGGGGCTTAATTAAGCCAGTTGCAGTTTCATGGCACCATCCAGGCTGCAGAATCTGACTTGGGAATGCCACTGCCCACATTGAGCTTCTGCAGGGACACTGGGTGGCCAGTCTTTACAAGCTGGGATGTGCCCCAGCTTCTCTCTGAGTTAGTGTGTTAGTACTGTCCCACCTGCATTGCCCAGGAACTAATACCTTGACTTGCACGTTTGGGAACTGTTTTTGTTTTTTGTGTTTTTCAGTTGTGTGTGTGGGAGGAGGGGAGCTGGGGGTTGAGCAGGAGGGCATGCAGCAGTGACAAAGGTAGCCAATTGTTGAATTCCAGGTGAGTATTATAGTCACTTAGCATGGTCTCCACAAAGGTGAGCAAGAAGACCTGTCTGGATGGCTCGTGTGTGTGTGTGTGTGTGTGTGTGTGTGTGTGTGTGTGTGTGTACATGCATGGGGCTTATTGTCAAAATTTTCTGTTCCTTTCATGAGTAGGTTGTAGGATGGTGTTTTCTCAGGGCCATTGAAGCCAAAGTGAGTGTGCTGTCAGCTTGGCAGAGTGTGGATCCTGCTGCGGGAATCCGCATAGCTTGCTCTCCAGGAAGGCAAAGCTTGCAGCAGCCGAGGAGACCTCTGGCGTCAAGAAGCTTTGCAATTTCTAATTGCGATGAATTAGTTAACCAGTCAATCCTACAGTGGTTTTCTTTTTTTTTTTTTAACCCTCCAAAATGTGCTTCCTTATGTGAAAGGTGGAGCAATACAGACAAGGAAAGCGAGATCTCTCATTTGCTGGTTTATTCTCCTAATGCCCTCAGCAGCTAGGACTGTGCCAGACTGTAGCCAGGTACCTGGAATTCATGCTGGATCTCCCACAGGCAGAGCAGGCATCCCAAGTGTTTGGGCCATCATTTGCTGGGCTCCAAGGCGTGCATTAGTAGAAAACTGGAATGGAGAGTGCAGCCAGGACTCACAACTCTACACCCTAGTATGGGCATCCCAAGAGGCGGTTTACCACTGGGCCGAATGCCTGTGCCCAGCTGTGCTCTTCTTTGAATAACTAGGTTTTGCCTTTCTGGAATTACCTGCATTTGTAGCACGGACGTGCGTGTGAACGTGTGTATGCCTTGCAGAAGAAAATGATACTGAATAGTCATTGAAGAATCTTGAGAGGGTCTGGATCTTCGATGGCCTTGGCCAGCATTTTCCTTTTGTCATAAATTAGATCTTTAGAGAACAGCGGGGATTCAGGAAGTGGTTTCTCAGAGCACCTGTACACACAGAAGCTTTGTTTAATTGAGTGTAATGGCAGCATTTCATCCGCGCTTTCACTCATCCCTCCCTTGAACCGCACACCTTTCTCTTATTCAGTTTGTCATTTCTCTTCTGCAAACACCAGGGGATGTGAAGATCCTGCCTTTGTCTGCATGTATTGGGACCAGCGACTAAAGATGGACCACTTCCCTTAGTGCCTGTGCATGCCTGGGAATTGCTAGTTGTAGCTGATGCAGCCCCAGGTCTTGGGTGTGTGCTTGGGGCAGCCTAACTTTGTTAAGGTCCAAAGGGAACAGAATGAGATACTCCACGCCTCTGTTGCTGCTCATTACCCAGGGCCTGCAGCAGGGACCTAAACATGACTGTAATATGGGGAAGGTTTTACTGAGCTATGCTAGCGATTTGAAAGAGCAGATCAATGGAACTGAGTGGGATTGAGGGTGGGTGGCAGAAACCGGAGACTTCCTGTGTGTGTGTGTGTGTGTGTGTGTGTGTGTGTGTGTGTGTGTGTGTGTGTGTGTGTGTGTGTCTGTGTGTCTGTGTGTGATGGGGGGGATGCTGGGGAGGTAGTATTTGAAGGTTACACTTGTATGGGTTTCAGCACGGAGGCGGTGAGGGAGATAAAGGCACGGGAATTATAAGGCGAGTCATTTCTGGGGACTGTCAGGCGAGCTGCTCAGTTCTGCTAGAGTGGAATATGTGCAGTAGACCAACAGGGCTGAATCGGGAGCTTGCAGTCACAGCTCTTTCCTAAGGGTTTAACTCTCAGGCTGGTATTTCTGTGCTGTGTCCTGGCAATGAGGGCTGCAGCTTCTACAATACCACAGTTACTAGTGAATGTGAGCTAGGGCAACTTTCTAGAATTCTTTTCAGCTTACTTAGAGAGGAGGGTGACAGTGGTGTCACCTGGCAAGCAGTGTGTCAAGTTTACTGCGTTTGGCTGTGGGTGATGCAGTCTCGGAGTGGACAGCAGGGATGGGGCCAGGACAGCCATTGCACCTTTGTCTGTGTGGCTCCTCTGCCCCCGTCCCCTGCCCCCAGCTGCCCATCCTCTGGCTGTTGTCCAGCCCTAAGGGCGACAGATTTCCCCTTTGGTTTCTTACTCCACAGTGACCTCTACTGGAGATTTAGTTTGATTTACAACAATTGCTGTGTACTTGAGAGGTGGGGCCTGACTTTGCTTAAGGCAGCAGCGCCTTCTTGGTGATGGAACACTTGGTTGAAATCCACAGGCAGATGCAGAGGAGTCCAGGGAGGAAAGGTGGCTGAGGAGCCTGGGCGCTTGGGAGTGCGGCGGGCGGCGTGTGGCGGGCGGCGTGCAGCTGGCGGCGTGCAGCTGGCTCCTCTGGCTCTGCTTCTGCTCTCCCGGCTTTTTCTCTTTCCCTTTTTGTGCTGGCATACATTCTGACTGCGATCATCCTTCCAGGGAAATGTGCTATAAGTGACAGATCCAGAAATGTCACTCCGAAGAGATGACACAGAGAGCTTGATTCCCCCCTGCTTTACGTAAACCTGATTGAATTTATTCACTGCCTCTGTTCCATTTTGTATTCCTGTAGAGGAGGACCTTTTATGTTCTTAAAAAATGCATGGAATGCAAAGTCAAGTTCCCCAGTTAGGATGACTTTGAGGTATGATGAGTGAAATATAATTTGATAGTATTGACTCTGTGGTACATTTTTGGGTTTTTTTGGTGTGTAAGGTGTCTCTATATATGACTGCCTTTGTTCACAAAGCTCCTATGAAATGATTAGCCTAATTAGCTGTGTTATCACAATGCCCTGTCTGCTAAGCTGAGGCCTAGCAGGGTCAGTGTCTCGTGCTAGGCTACTCCGCTTACTTGGTGATGGCCTCTGTGATGTTTGGTTTCGAACGCCATAACCTTTGATTTACTACCGTGTGGATGCAAGGGCTTCTCTCGAGCAGTGCATCCCAGCTGCTTTTGAGATGTGAGAATTTTGTTGTACATTGCAGAGTGCCTGGGCCAGTTTGCCGTGAGGGTGACAGTCAGAAAGCAAACTACTTTGGGAAAAACCTCCAGAAAGTAATGTTTATAATTGATTTCCTAACTTTGATTTGCTTGGAGCAGCTGAGAGAGAAGACATTACCCCAGATCTAGAGGTTAATGTAAAAACGCAGGGCTACAAGTAGGAACAATGGAGGAGAACTGTGCTTGGAGTGGGTTTAGTGCAAGTGAGGGTTAGGGTGTGGCCATGGACCACAGTGTGTCTGGCATTGAGTGAGGAACTGGAAAGGCACGAGGCTTCCACGTAGATTTCAGATGCCCTTCTCAAGCACAGTTGTAGAACAGTGAGGCTGGGTACCCCACTGCCCTTCCAGGAGTGTGTGCTCTCACTTGGTCTCAGTGAGACATGGGATGTGCGTAGGTCCCTGGACAGGGGCCAGCTGACTTCCATCTGACTCTTGGTGTTTGTAAAGGGAGGGAAGAAACACTGGACTTATCTGCCCCAGAGGCTTATGGGAAGCCAGTGATGTGAGGAGTACAAATGAAGGGTCCCTTTTCATCCAGCTCCTTCCTTTGGATAGCAAATCCTTCTGCATTCTCATTTGCTGTTGCGATGCAGGTGGATGAACCTCTGCAGCTGTGCAGTTCATAGGTAGATGGCGCTCCCCGGGACAGCATGCAGGAGAGCCAGGCTTTTGTTCACTTTCCGGATAACGGAGGAGTCAGGGTAACAATCAATGCAGAACACAGAGTAGAAGGTATTTTGACTCTGGCAGCCAAGGTGATGGGACTGGGAACGGACTCTGCTTTTGGATGGCAAAAGGCGCTGATGTTGGCACGACAGCCACTCCCCAGGATCCCATGTGGGCACTGTGCCTTATCCCGGTAGTCCCACTTCCCATCAAGCTCCCTGGTTATGACCTGGGAAAGCAGTCAAGGACGGCTAAAGCCTTGGGATCCTGCACCCGTGTGGGTGACCTAGAAGAAGCTCCTGGCTCCTGGCTTTGCATCAGCACCGGCTATTGTGACCGCTTGGGGAGTGAACCATTGGACGGAAGATCTTCTTCTCTTTCCTCCTGTCTGTATATCTGACTTTCCAATGAAAAGAAATAAAATTCGCGGAAAAAAAGACCTCACTTTCTAGATGAGGAAACGTATCGGTGTACCAGTATCGGCATTTTACTTGTTTACATTCTGCTGCTGGATTTCTTTGGGAGAATGAGTTGTTAGATCATGATGTCATGCCCTCATGAATAACTTAAACTTTTCTGAATTTCTGTATGTACTTTTTTTTTTTTAATTACAAAGTCAGATATACAGAGAGGAGGAGAGACAGAGAGGAAGATCTTCCGTGCAATGATTCACGCCCCAAGTGAGCGCAACGGCCGATGCTATGCCGATCCGAAGCCAGGATCCAGGAACTTCTTCCAGGTATCCCACGCGGGTGCAGGGTCCCAAGGCTTTGGGCCATCCTGGACTGCTTTCCCAGGCCATAAGCAGGGAGCTGGATGGGAATTGGAGCCACCAGGATTAGAACCAGCGTGTTCACGGCGAGGACTTTAGCTGCTAGGCCACACTGCTGGACCCTCTTTATGTACTTTTAAGTCTGGAATAATTATGCAGTCTGCTGTTGGTGCTCTGCCAGAGGACGGCATTAAAGCTGTAGTCATTTGATTCCATCCTACAGAGCTTTCCCTGCTTCCCTGGAGTAGGCAGTAGGTTGATCCCATCTGCAGTTGCTTCCTGGAAATTGACATGAAATGTATTGTGAGGGGCCTTCAAAAAGTTCATGGAACTTGTATGTTATGAAAAAAACACTGCATGAATTTTAAAATTATTTTGCACCAAAACAAACTCATCCTTAAAAAAAAAGGATTCATTTTATTTATTTGAAAGCAAAAGTTGCAGAGAAAGGGGGAGAGTCAGAGAAAGAGAACTTTTATCTCTTGGTTCACTCCCAAGTTGGCCGCAACAGCCAGGGCTGGACCAGACTGAAACCAGGAGCCAGGAAAGTTGTCTAGATCTCCCCTGTGGGGACACAGGCCCAAGGACTTGGATTTTCTTTTGCTTCTTTCCCCAGACCATTAGCAGGGAACTGGGTCAGAAGTGGGACAGGACTCAACCCCATGCCCAGGTGGAATACCTGTGTTGCAGGCAGCAGCTTTGTCTGCTGTGTCCCTGAGCTCACCTTTCAATCCAGTATTCTCTGAACTCTGTGCAGTCCTCTTGTCATCCGTTACACTGAACATGTAATTGCAGTTACATAATCGAGCGAGTTGGCAGAGTGCAATGTCTTCTGGACCACCAGGTGGCATCAGAGAGCTTATATGTATCAAATATGGGAAAGGGTGAAAAAACGATGGTACCTCTGCCGGCGCAGCCCTGGCAGATGTGGGTACTGATTGTTTATTCTGTCACTCGTGCTGCGGCGTTAGGGTGCTGTACGGGCAGCGTGGGTCCTTCCTTGCCGTTGTCCAGGATATGAGGTGTTCCTTCAGAAGAGCGGCAATGTTAGTTTCCATCGATAATGTCAGTTTAAAAATAGATAGGCGTCGGGGCCCGGCGCGGTGGCGCAAGTGGTTAAAGGTCCTCGCCTTGCACGCCCGGGATCCCATATGGGCGCCGGTTCTAATCCCGGCAGCCCTGCTTCCCTTCCAGCTCCCTGCCTGTGGCCTGGGAAAGCAGTTGAGGACGGCCCAAAGCTTTGGGAACCTGCACCCGCGTGGGAGACCCGGAAGAGGCTCCTGGCTTCGGATCGGCATAGTATCGGCCGTTGCGCTCACTTGGGGAGTGAATCATCGGATGGAAGATCTTCCTCTCTGTCTCTCCTCTCTGTATATCCGCCTTTCCAATGAAAAAATAATAAAAATAAATCTTTAAAAAAAAAAAAAATAGATAGGCGTCCTAAGTGATAGCAAGCTTCTGTCAGAGAGGGAAGAGAAGGCAGGAGGGTGCATTTTACCTTTTGTAAAGTTTGTGGATTAACAGATTGCTAATTGTGAAGTGTGAGGAATCGACGCTTTCTCTTGGGAAGCAGCTCCAAGTTTGGTACAATCTATTGATAGATTGCACGCGCTGAGACGATAAGGCAGTTGGACTCTCAGGGATCCTCCACTGTAACTGCGTCTTGCCTTTCTGGAGGAAACACCGTTTAAAGAAAACCTCCGAAACAATTGCCTGGGTTTTCTTTTCTGCTCATTTAAGTCTGAGAGCTAGGGTTGAAATGGTGGATTACACGCAGGCCTCTTTGGAAATGTCGACTTTGACTTACAACGAACCGTTTTGTTTTGTTTTCTAGCTGAGGCACTGGGACCCCAGCCACTATGGCCTTCAGCTTCGAAAATCAGTAGATGGAAACATTGAGTGCTGTGTTCCTGCACCAGATGAATATATGCAAAAGCAGGTACGTTTGCATTTGTTTAAGAAAGGGAAGCATGGTCCCGGCGCGATAGTGTAGTGGTTAAGGTCCTCGCCTTGCACGCCTGGGATCCCATATGGGCGCTGGTTCTAATCCCAGCAGCCCTGCTTCCCATCCAGCACCCTGCTTTGTGGCCTGGGAAAGCAGTCAAGGATGGCCAAAAGCCTTGAGACCCTGTACTTTTGTGGGAGATCCGAAAGAAGCTCCTGGCTCCTGGCTTCGCATTGACTCAGCTCCAGCCATTGTGGCCGCTTGGAGAGTGAATCATTGGATGAAAGATCTTCTCTGTCTCTCTTCCTCTCTGTATATCCGACTTTCCGATATAAATAAATAAATCTTTAACAAAAGAAAGGAAAGCATGAGCCATATCTGTGTCCCTTGGAGTTTAGAAAATGTAAGTTTAGGAGAAAACTGTTAAATTTGGCATCTCATTAGGAGACATGTTCACGTCAAAAATGTATTTAAGAAAACAGCCATTTTCTTATGAAAAATGATGTACATGACCTTCAGATGCATCCTGAGGAAGGCCCTGATTTTGGCATGCTTGCCTTTTCCAGGTTTACGATGAAGTAGAAGTCTTTCCTCTAAACGTTTATGATGTGCGGCTCACAAAGACTGGGAGTGTGTCTGACTTCGGTAAGTGTTGGGGACCCGGTCAGAAGGCCGTACGGTGCACCCAGGCCAGCTTGCCCCTGTGTCTCGGGCCTCGCTGTTTCTCTTTATATTCACATTTTCCAGAATATGCTTGGAAGACAGACATCTCCGAATTTCTGTTCTCTCCCTTTGTTTTTATTTAATTTATACGAGCAGGCTAAGACAGACGTGTCTTGGGGACAAGTGCCGGAGTAGTGACTGGTGGTAGAGGTGATGGAAGGGGCGGTCCCGGTCCGACAGGGAGGAGCTGCGCAGCTGGGTGACAGCTCCTTGCTTCTCCGGCTGCTTCACTGTAGCCTTGCTTTACGCACCTGCCCTCCAGCCTCTCCCCTTCTCCTCCTCCTCACAGTGTTACTGCTTCTTACCCATCAAGGACTAACTCAAAGTCTGACTTTTCATATATTTTTGGGATTGCTTTATCTTCACCTGCCTCTTTATTTCCTGAGTTTATCAGTTAAGGCTGAGCACTTCTGAAATCCCTTTATATAGCATTTAATGTTTAATGTATTTATCTGAAGGACAGAGTAACAGAGAAAGAGAGAAGGTGAGGGAGGGGAAGAGAAAGAGACAGATACGCTGAGACTGTGGGTTCACTCCTCAAGACCAGGGTCTGGGCCAGGCCAAACCAAGTGCCCGAGCTGCTTCTGGGTCTCCCGCATGGGGGCAGAAGTGCACCTGGGCTGCCCTCCACTGCTTTCCCAGGCACGTTAGCAGGGTGCGAAGTGGAGCAGCTGTGACACTGTCACCTGTATGAGATGCTGGCACTGCAGGTAGCAGCTTTACCCACTGCTCTGCGACACCGTCCTCTGATTCTTGTGTTTCGGTTGTAAACTCGGCTGTGAGCGTTTTGTAGTTTGTTTTCTTTTGTCTTTTACTGTAGGAATTCAGGAATCAGATAGTATCTCTGTAGACAGTTATTTTCTTAACCTTGTTACTATATTAACAGAATAGTGATTCATTCTTAAAATGACTCGTCATAATATGCTATGGTTTGTGACGTGTTAAAGCTATATAAAGCGTTCTTCCTTCCGATTTGTTCTGTTTCCTTATTTACACGAGCGTTCAGCTTCCATGTGTTGGGTTTGCTTCTGATCTGCTTCTCCTGTTCTCCAGTCTTCTGTGTGTCCTCTCTGTATTGGAATGACTGAACAAAGACACTTATAAAGATGCCTTAAAAAAAATATGTTCATGGGCCCGGTGCTGTGGCTTAAAAGGCTGATCCTCCTCCTCCCACTAGTGCTGGCATTCCATAAGGGCACCAGTGTGTGCCCTTGCTATTCTACTTCCCATCCAGCTCCCTGCTTGTGGCTTGGGAAAGCAGTTGAGGACGGCCCAAAGCCTTGGGACCCTACACCTGCATGGGAGACCCGGAAGAGGCTCTGGGCCCCTGGCTTTGGATTGGTGCAGCACCGGCAATTGTGGCTGCTTGGGGATTGCAACAGTGAAGGGAAGATCTTCCTCTCTGTCTCTCCTCCTCTCTGTATATCTGACTTTGCAATAAGAAAAAATAAATCTTTAACAAAAATTTTAAAGGGGGGTTGTGGTAAAATATGTATAACACACTTGACCACTTTGAAGTCACAGCTTTGTGGCATTGTCGACAATCAGCACCATCCTTCCAGGGCCTCTGTTTCATGTTGCACAACTGGAACTCTATACCCATTAAACTTGAACTCTCCAGGCCCAGTGCGGTAGCCACATGCAGCAGGATCCCATATGGGTGCCAGATCGTATCCCAGCAGCTCTGCTTCCCAACCAGCTCCCTGCTTGTGACCTGGGAAAGCAGTCAAGGACGGTCCAAGGCCTTGGGACCCTGCACCTACATGGGAGACCTGGAAGAAGCTCCTGGCTCCTGGCTTCGCATCAGCTCAGTTCTAGCCATTGTGGCCACTTGGGGAGTAAACCACTGGACTTTCTGTTTTTCTGTCCTCTCTGAAAATCTTTCTTTCCAACAAAAATAAATCTTTAAAAAAATGTTTGAGTTCTCCATATTCATTTTTTGGGTAAGATTTTGCTTATTTTGAACGATTACAAAGTGGAAGACGGAAAGAGCTATTCCATCTGCAGGTTTGCTCACAAATGGCCACAGTGACCATGGATGGGCCAGGCTGTGAGCAGGAGCTAAAAGCTTCCTTCAGGTCTCCCTCATAGCTGCAGGGGCCCAAGCACCTGGGCCGTCTCCTGCTTTCCCGGAAAGTGTAGCAGGGAGATGGAGTGGAAATAGGACAGCAAGGATTGGAATCAGTGTCTGTATGCTGTGCCGACATTGCAAGTAGAATCTTGGAGCCCGCCCCTCTCCCCGCCCCTCTCCCCCATGCCCGTGCAGCTCCCAGCAAGCACCCTTCTGCTCTCTCTGAATTTGACTGCGCTAGGTACTTTGTGTAAACAGGATCATATTCACGCTGTGTGGTTGTGATTGCCTTGTTTTACTTAGCACAGTGTCCTCCGAGCGCACCCATGCCGTTGCACTCGCTGCATGAGTAAACTGCACTTGTGGGTTCGCCTGTGGATGGCTGTGGGGTTGTTTGCACCTCGTGGCTGTTTTGAGTAATGCTGCCATCAGCATGGGGCGTGTGTTGTCGGCTTTTGACTCAGGTCGTGCCCTCATCTTTCCTAAGCCTCCCCAGCAGACACGTTCCTTTTTTCTGGTGCCTGTGCTAGATAATTGTGCTTTCAAAGGAGCAGTTGTCTTTCTCAGCGTAGCCCTTTGAGGAGAATTGCTGTTCAAGGAATCCCCATGGGTTGGGTGGAAAGCCGGGTGCGTGGTAAAGGTGGACTCAGTTCGCTTGGATTTTTCCCACCAGGGTTTGCAGTTACGGCGCAGGTGGACGAGCGGCAGCACATCAGCCGGATATTTGTGAGCGACGTCCTCCCCAACGGCCTGGCTTGCGGGGAAGGTGTGTGGGACCCAGCATCTTGGTTCTGTCTTAGCTTGAAGCAAGGGGAGGCAGTCTGACTAATGAAATGCTCTTCCAATTTTGTCAGAATCTTAGAGGAAATGAAGATGCATTTGTGGCAGGTGGGGGTGCGTATGTGTTTTAAGAGAGAGGGAACTTGTCCGGGCACCAGGAGAATAAATCCATGTTGGTCTGGCCAGGGGGAGGGGGCAAGAGACTGGTAGAGACTCATACTCACAGAGCAGATGGCGCTGCCCACCGTGTCTGCCAGCTCAGCGAGTGAGTTACGAGTGGCAGAACAGCTCCTCTGTGTGCGTGGTTACGTTGGCTGCTTCTTTCACCCGGTCACATTTTCCTGTCTCCTTACTTCCTCTTCATGCTTCCTCGTTCTCAGGGCTGAGGAAGGGCAATGAAATCGTGGCCCTGAATGGGGAAGCCGTGTGTGACCTGCACCTGAAGCAGATGGAGGCCCTGTTCACCGAGAAGAGCGTTGGGCTCACACTCGTTGCCCGGCCTCCCCACGTGAGAGCCACGCTGGGCACCTCCTGGTCGGACAGTGACCTGTTCTCCAGGGACCAGGAAGGGCTCTCACCCCCTCCCAACCAGTCCCAGCTTTTGGAGGAATTCCTGGACAACATGAAAAAGAATATAACCAATGGTAAGACTTTGTCCCTGCTTCCTACTTGGCTGCTGCCATCCACGGCCAGTGTTTGTAGGTTGCTGTTTTGCTTGTAAACTTGGATTATTTAAGCCATTCAGAGACTGTTGCTTCATGTCTTAGGAGATGAACGCAGACGCCAGCTGGAGTAAATTTTATCAAAACTCCTTGCATTTTACTCATTATGGCACTTTCCATGAAAATGGAAAATAATTATTTTTGTACCAAGTAACACTCTTTAAATGACACCCTTAAGAATCACTCACAGCACTTAATCTTGTAATTACTCTGTGACTGAAGGCGGCTGAAACCTGTGTACATGCCAGCATTGGAAGTTTGTTACTCGTTTGACTCCAAGGCAAAACCAGCTTCTGGTATCTGGTATGTTTGAGTATGGCTGGTGCAGTTCGGTTTTTGTTTTACCTCTCCCGTTGTGTATGACCATATCAATAAGCAGCCAGGAAGTGCAGGTTATGAATTTTAAAATTTTGTGAGAGCCTAATAATTTTTTTAAATGCCCCGTTGTATTTTTCCTTAAGGTAAAATTCCTGCATGCAGAAATCGTTGGCGAATTGGGTGAGCTTGTTCATGCATATTTCATAGGCTGCAGTGAGGTGGATGGGAGTCCCCAGCTAGCACTGAATAGCCACTGTTTCCTTCCGAACACCCCGAGGATGATGGTCCAGCTCTGTAGGAGCCCAAGCCAAGCAGTTTTATCCTGGGAGTGTGCAAAATAGTTTTTCTATTTAATTACCATCATAATGGATTTCCAGTGGAAATCTCTGCATGGGCACCAAAAAGGAATGAAAAACATAAAAGAGAAGTCTGCTAGGATGGATTTAATTATAAAACAAATTTATTAGGTCATTTTGGGGATTATAAAGTTAGCCAGTTAAATTTGTGATTCATTAAGGTATCCTGGGCTGTCTCCACGTCTCTGGGAGCCTTCTTCCAATTTAAAATACTGTTAGACAGACTGGTGGCAGATATGAGCACAACTCATACACTGAAGTTGCGACTTGATTCTCTTAGGACCATCCTTCATCGGTGCTGGGCTGCTGTTAGGGGAGAGGGTGTCAGTTCTCTTGGCTTCCTTACTCTGCAGGGATACTTCCTACCTGGGATGCACCTGGATGAATTGCATCAGCATGAGAAATCACTTCAGGATTTAGGGTATAGTAAGGACCAGCGGGTGAGTTAAGCTTGTTACTCCATCTTTTTTTTGTTTTTTTGACAAGGAGACAGGGTGATGAGATGGTCCTTACCCTTGGTAGGATCAGGTTCCCATGATCTGAACGCAGCAGCTTGCTGTTCTGATGTATCCCCACATCTGCACGTCCCGAGAGCTGAGCTCACAGGCATTGGTGATGGGCATCCGCTGCTGGGCTTTCCCCCGACACCTGCCTAGGCCGTGGCTCCTGTGTGTGGACAGGGTTACTATCACTGAGGTACAGGCCACTGGCTCTGTCCTGGCTGCGTGGCAAGACTGCCCTGTGAGGGTGGCGTTACCCTAGATGGCACCACCTGGATTAGTTAACCTGGATTAGTTAACCTTTGTTGCTATCACAGAATACCCACAGGCAGCCTACTTTGTTTTAACGGAAGGTGTTTAATTTAGTTGACAGTTTTGCAGGCTCACAGTTCAAGGTCAGACATGCCTCTGGTGCTGGTGATGGGGTCACAGGACTGGTTGCCCTAAGGTAGAGGACTCTGCCTTGGCCGTTGTCTCTGGAGGATGAGCTGGAGCCGAGCACATGCCTTCCAAGCATGCTCAGGACACAGCCCTCCCTGCCCTGTTGCTGGATCACACAGGCGCAGAGACCTCCCCGCACTCACCAGCATGGCCCTCGGAGCAGCACAGCAGACCTGGGGATGGGTGCCTGATGGGTCTCCTGCTCTGTGGATGGCCACTTCATTGTTGCCTTCAAGGGTTTCAGTTTCTGTTCTGGGAAGTGGGGGAGGCAGGTGCAAGGCCCATCCATGACGTGAGTGGAAGGATCATCTGTAAGGACTCTTTATGCATTGCCGCTGAAATTCCCTAAAGAAAGCAATGTTATTTCAGTGCCCGCAGGGCTACTATTGAAGGGATTGGATGTCCCAGACCTGTTTATACCGGGATCCAAGCAATGCTGGGGGTTATGGTACCTTATGTATGAAAATCCCTTTAAAGTTTGCCATCTTTTTTGAAAATTTCCAACAGTTTCTCTCTCTCTCTGTGTGTGTGTGTGTGTGTGTGTGTGTGTGTGTGTGTGTGTGTGTGTGTGTGTAAGTCTTCCAAACAGTCTCTATGAAAACACAGGAGCTGTTTGGCCTTCATGCACGCTCCATCCACAAACAACATTTCATGCCACCTTGCTGGGATTGGGTTAGGCCTATATTTAACAGGAGGCAAAATAGGAAAGATCTGTGTTTCTGCTCTCATTTACACCATCCATCCCAGCAATGCCTATCAGATGACGACCAAGGGACAGTGCCCGAGGCTCTTTATTTTGGCCCTCTACTTTCCTTAGAGTCGCAAGCTTCTAGAAGCCACTTTATTGTAGAACTGTGCTTTGGAATGAACCACTCTTGGGAATGTATGTGTCCATTAGTCAGCTTTCCACCAGGGGAAAGAATGAGCACGCCAGCTCTGATGTGGGGACCCTACTGATTTCCTGTGTAGGAAAGGTGGCACGTTTTGGCTCCTAGCCCGACGTAGGATGGCTGAGAGCGCTGAGCCTGGAGGATGCTTTGTCTGTGGCTAGCACCCCAGATAGCCAGATGTAAAAATGTATTAGTACTCCTAAAAATAGGTAGTGTACAACATTAAAAAAAAGTTAGATTGGGAAATACTTTTTGTTTGTTTGTTTTTGTTTTGAACCACAACACAGAGTTTTAGCTGTGGAATTATTACCTTACGACTGTGCTGAAGGTATTTTCAGCTTGGGGCATGTGCCTTTTGCTAGCAGTGCGGGGAGAAAGGGCTGTGGGTGCTCTCTTAAGAACTTGGGTTTTGTTTGGAAACTTAATTCCCTCTCTCTCCCACATTAGTGATTTTTTTTAACCATCAATATATTTTTATATCATTTTGTGTTCCTAAGAAACTGTAGTTGGTTGGGAAACATTATAATAATCCTAAATAAGATCAGTTGGGATTTGCATTAATTTTTCTGTTTGTGAGCAGAACGGAGTCCATATTGGAAGCCAAGAAGTGCAGGTATAAGAGCAGAGGAAGGGTTCTGCCTGGCTCAGTGTGTGGATTCCACGACAGCCCTGCTTATGAACCTGGGGCTGGGAAGAGGGAGACGGAAGGGCAGGGAGCAGACAACCGGGAAGCTGAGGTTACGGGAAAGAGAGTCTTCTTGGGACCTGATTGCAGAAAACCGAAATTCCAGGAATCGGTTACATGGCATGGGCCAAACCTCTGAGAAACGGAAGTCTAACCACTATTGCATGGCTTTCTCCCGCCTTCAGTACAACACAGGAGACTTGTCTGATCCCTTAGTGACAGTTGTGGTGTGGTGTGAAGAACTAGGTCTGCCTCCGTATTATCTTCCCACTTTAGCTTCACCCGCTTTGGTCTTGAGCTGCATCGTCATCTCTGTCCTCAGAGGACTGGCTTCATACAAGGCATGTGCTCAGATCTGCCGCATACTCAAGTTGCCTGGATACCATGGTGGAGTGCGAGGGAACTTCCGAAAGTTCACAGGAAAGAGAAATTAAAATACTTGTTTGTCCATGAAATGAGGCATAAGCTTTCTTTACTTTTTTTAAAAACACAAAGTTTATTTGAAAGACGGAGTTAAAGGAGAAAAGAAAGGAGAGGGAGGGAGAACTCTACCATCTGTTAATTTAGTCTCCAAACGATTGCCAAGACCAGGGCTGGCCGGTCCAGCACCAGGACAGCCAGGACCAGAGCTGGCCAGGCCAGCACCAGGAGCCTGGGAGTCCACCTGGGTCTCCACCGTGGGTGGCAGAGGCCCAAGTTCTTGGGCCATCTTGCTCTGCCTTTCCCTGGGCATCTTAAAAGGGAGAGTTAATTGGAAATGGAGCAGTCCTCTGTTAGGGGATGCCGGGATCAGATGCCTCACTCCATCTGCTACACAAGAATTTTGAAATCCTGGCACATGGCGGGTCTTCAGAAAGTTCATGAGAAGTTCTTCCTATGAAAAATCTATGCATGGATTTCAGAATCATTTTGTAACAAAATAAAGTTAGTTTCATTATTTAGGAGCTGTTAGCAGTTGCCTATTTTATTTATTCAGCAGTAGTGAGATGGAAAACAGATGGGCCAGGGTGGGAGGGATCAGGAGCAGGGCCTGGGACAGGCTACAGTAATAAACAGGCAGCACCTGGTGATGTCCGTGCAAGGGACATGCTAAGGAGGACGCCCCAGGAGGTGTGGAGCCATGTGGATGTCTGGAAGCAATCATGAGTCCTTAACAGTTCATGGAAATCACGGATGTAGGGCTTGCCGGGAGGCACAGGAAGTGCAGGGCTCTGTAGGCCAGCTAGGGAGGAGGCCCGGGGAATTGTAGGGTCAGGTGGACTCAGCCCTCAAGGACTATCTTGAGGTGTAACACTGACATGAGGCAAACAAGAGACCCTCCCAGGCATTTAAGCCAGGAAGCCAGCAGGGCTGAGGTTAGCCCGAGATCCCTAAATGCTGACAGAGCACAGCTGGAGGAGGCGCTAGTGGAGCAGGGCCTTCTGTTGTCTACCTGGCATTGGTTGCTGCTGTGGAAGTGGATCCCTCAGAGCTTGCCCTGAGCCTGCTCTGGGATGGAGGGAAGGAGTGAGGTTTCGGCCTGAGCAGCTCAGATGGGGGGACCGCAGGTGTGCAGCATCTGTGAGGTCCATCTGGGGATGCCCTAGCACAAGCCCTGTCACACCTGCTCCTGAGACTGGTTTGAAATGCCTTTTAGCAAAAGCCATCTGTGCAACCCTACAAAATTCATCAAAACCAGCAGCATGCAGAGAGATAGGGGAGACTTGAATGGCCATTTGCTGACTTAAAAGAATTTTGTGGTTAGACTGCTGCATGGGATGCACAGTTCCCATGCCTGGTGCCTGGTCCAGGTCCTTCGCTCCGGCTTCTGGCTCATGCACCCCGACAGGCCGCGGTGAGGGCTGATGTTGCTGGGTCCGTGCCGCTCACAGAGGGGCATCAGTTAAGTTCTCGGCTCCTTTCGTTTCAGACAGTTCAGGATCAGGACAGGATCTACTGTACTGTGTATACATATTTCTGACCCTGTGTTATTCAGCTGTGATTTTCTGCCTGAAAATTGGCCATTCCCATATAAATTCTTTCATTATGTATTCTCCCCACCATTTTTTCCCCATTAACATCTTCAACATGTAGTGAGGAAAATGTGACAAAGTTAAAATGATCCAATTTTTCCCCTTGTGGTTAGTTCTGGGAAAATGTTTGGAAATAGGCATATGGAATTGTTTTCAGAATTGCTGTGTGTCTTGTGCCAGCAGCTCTCAGCAGTTGCCCCTGGATGGTGAGCAGACATGTCCCAGGTTGCCCTCTTGCCACTGTCTCCTGAAGAATTGCAAAGTGCTCAGCTGCCACTGCGTGGAACGATGTGTTGCCCCCTTTCCAGTCATGGCTCTTGGACGTCCATTTATTAATCTTACTCTGACTTCTTTCAGCTGACGGATGCTCATGTTTCTGGGAGCTTCAGACATCTTGGGAATATTAGTGAAATTATTTGAATGAATCTTGATAAGAATGAAGCGGGTGGGGAGAAAAGGAAATGACACTATCGATAAGTTTGGGTTTCCGAGGCTTACTACCGCCACCCATGCTGCAGCCCTTGCCCCCGTGACCCACGTGGGTGCCCTTTGGTCTTGCTCATGTCAACACATGGTGGTTGGGAAGTAAGGAAAGATAGACACTGGTGTTGTTAAAAGGGAAGGTCTATTTAGTTTTTTTTTTTTCATAATTTGTTTATATAGTTGAGAGGGATGCATGCCCATGTGGGTCTCTGATTAGGGCAGGGAGAGTTGAGGTGTGCAGGAAGATGGGTGGGACAAATGTTTCAAATGTTTTTTTTCTCCTGTATCCTCAGGGAGGGTTAAGAAGGAGGCCCTTCCTCCCTGTCAGACTACATCAGCTCCCAGGGGATGGTGGGATAGTCCATTGATGACAACTTAGAGACCCCAGTGTGGGGAAGAATGCTCTGATGGTGTTACTTGAACGATTTTGATAGTTCTGAGGCATAGTTGGCTCTGTTGTCTCAGGAGTGAGAGAATCCTTCCAAGGACTGTTGGCTGACCAAGTCCACCTCAGTGCATCCGCCTGCCCAGCGATACATAACAAAGCTTGGCCATGAGAGTGCTCCAACCTGTTGTGCTTTCCACCTGGTGACGAGGCACTTGACATCCTCTGCAGGCTCTGATGAGCTGGCTGTCGTGTCCGTTGTGTACCTCTGGGCATGCCATCCACTGCACAAACATGAGCAACCGAGGAGGCCCAGTCGTGGTACATGCAGTACAAGATCGGACCACATAGATTGTGATGTTCTCTGTGGCCGGAGTTTGAGTCCAGTTATCTATTTGGGGAGTCTTCTCCAGAAACCTCACCTGGCGTGACCTCAGATTTGACTCTTGTGTGCGCCAGCCAGTGCAGGGTCAGTCACACCAGCCATTGTACTTATCAGTGGATGCGTCTGCTTGATCAGTTCTGCCCCCAGCCCTCTCTCAGGCAAACTAATGGGTGCTGCAGCCCACCAAACACCTGGTCTTTACGTATACCTGTGGGTGCCGTGGCCTAGTTGGTGTAGATCCCCAAAACCAACCCAACCCTAGCCCCAGACCAAACCCCAGCCCCAGTTTTTGTGTGTTCTGCTATGTGCTATGGCCTAGCCTGGTCTGTCCCACATCCCACATGGTTCTCACGCACACGCATGGGTGTTGCAGCTCAGTTAACGCTGACCCACCCCCCACACCCAGCTTGTTCATGCTGATGGGTGCTGCCACCTTACCTAACCTATCTACCACCAGCTCTGGCTCTTATGCCCACCAGCAGGAACTGCAGTCTAGCAGATGACCGCCCACTGTTCCCACTAAGCCCACTCCAAGCCCCAGATCTTATGCTTGCCAGGAGGTACTGTGGCCCAGCCTGACGTGACTTGCATTAAGTCCTGGTATTTGCTAGAGGGTGCTGCAGCATAGCCTGTTGGTTTGCACCCATTCTGGCTCTTGTTGATGTCAACAAATGTAGCAGCCTAGTCCAGCCCAGCCTGCTGCCAGTCCCAGCTCTCATGCTCATCAGTGGAAGCCACAACCCACCAAGGGAGTTCCTCGAGTGCCCCTGCCAGGCTCTGACATGTGCCAGCAGGTACTGCAAGTCAGTCTGAGATGACCCACTTCCAATCTTGGCATTCACCAGCAGGTGCTACCATCTGGCTCAGCCCAATCTGCCCCCCAGCCCTAGCTCTTGTCAGCAGAAGCAGCAGCCTAGTCCAGCCTGGTCTACCCACAGCTGCCATGTGAACTGATGGATAATGTGGTCTAACCTGGCCTGACCTCCACACCATTTCTGGCTCTTGGGCATGCCAGTGTGTGCTGTGGACTGAAACTGACCAGCTTGTCCCCAGACCCAGCTCATACATATACCAATGGGTGCTATAGCCCAGCCTGTCTTGGCCTGTTCTGACCTGTTCCCAGTCCTGGCTCTTTCACCAGTAAGGACTACAACCTAGCAGGGGAGTTCTCCAAGTTTTCCTGTAAGGTCCAGGATCTCACATGCACAGCTCTGCTTGGCATGGTCTGCCCTCAGTCTTTGCCTTTGCAAATATCAGCAGATGTTGCAGCCTGTGCCAGCTTGGCCTCCTCCCTGACCTGGCTTCTGTGAGTGTCAGGTGGATTCCTGTTAGGTAAATTCTGTAGTCCAGTGTGGCGCGGCCGGTCACCACCTCCAACTCTCTGTGAAAACTGGCAGGTGCTGTAGTCCCACAGAGGTGAGCCCAAAAGTGTCCTAAAGAGTCTGCTCCTAGTTCTCTCATGTTTTGGTGGTTGCTGCAGCCAAGCCTGGTGTGGCCTACCCCTGTTCTGACGCTGGCCGGCGGGTACTGCAGCCTAGCCCAACCAGTCTTGCCCCCTCCCCCTCCTCAAGCCCCATCTTTTGGACAAGTGTTCTGTACTCTTTAGCCCAGCCCAGGACTTAATGTGGGAGGGTACCTTGGCTTGGCCTAGACATGCCCTCTGGTTTTCTCACCTTCCTAAACCACTCCATCTCACTTTCCTCATCAACCTGCAAATGCAATAGCTGGGTCTGTAGAAGCCTCCAGAAGTTATTCATCCCCTGTCGAACATATCTTAGCCGTTAGCCACTCTCATTCCAACAGGTTCCCAGACCTCCTTCCCTGGGCAATCTGCAGTCCCCCCACCGTCACCTGGGGCTGTGGTGGCATGTCCTGGCTCTGTGTTCCCTACCTATGTTTTAAAAAAGAAAGGAAGGAAGGAAGGAAGGGAGGGAGGGAGGGAGGGGGGAGAGGAGGGGAGGGGAGGGGAGCGGATAGGCAACTATGCTGGCACACTGGTATAGTTAACATAGACGTGTCATTAGCCAGGCCCAGGATGCTCACCAGCCTAGTCAGTTGCCTACAGCTGGGGTGTCTGTTTAGTTTTGGGACTTTCACATCACTGGGAGTGGAAGTTGACAGAACCTCTATGGGCATACTTGAGCTTGAGACTTGAGAAGGTTTATAGAAAATGGAATTACAGTATGTTTATATAGGTGTATATGTATTTTTTGCAATCGTGGACATGAGCGATTTTTTTTGAAAGATTTATTTTTATTATTTTTTTATTGGAAAGGCAGATATACAGAGAGGAGAGACAGAGAGGAAGATCTTCCATCCGATGATTCACTCCCCAAGTGAGCGCAACGGGCCGATACTATGCCGATCCGAAGCCAGGAGCCTCTTCTGGGTCTCCCACGCGGGTGCAGGTTCCCAAAGCTTTGGGCCGTCCTTGACTGCTTTCCCGGGCCGCAGGCAGGGAGCTGGAAGGGAAGCGGGGCTGCCGGGATTAGAACCTGCGCCCATATGGGATCCCCGGGCATGCAAGGCGAGGACCTTTAACCACTTGCGCCACCGCGCCGGGCCCAATGAGTGATGTTTTTAAAAGCTCATGAAGGGGCACATTATGAAACGATTCTGCCTGCATTGAGAATCTGAAGGGAAACCCGAATAATTGTATCTTTTAGTTCCATTTTCTGTGCACTGTTTGAAGTTCCTCTGTGCACTCGCCTCCCGTGCTGCTTTAGAGTTGTATTTTAGGGGGAATACTCCTAGGAGGCTGCCTGTGTGCTACCTTGTAGGGACCACGGACTCTCCCTCTTTCGAAGACCAAAAGCATATTGCATGTATACCTGACAGGGAAATTGCTACTTTTCGTCTTGCTCTAGCAGTCCCTCTGTGCCTCTCCTGTAGTTGCCTTCTGTTGATAAACTGTTGCTAAGTGGGCACTTGAAGAATACAAAGGTATTTAGGATGTAGCAGCTCAGGGCTCCTGGTGTTAGGAGCACAGCTGTATTGGGTAAAGGAAGATGATTAGGAATCTCTTAAGGTGACATTAAAACGATGTTGTGGAGGGTGTGTGGTCACAGGAAGAATCCCTGGAAAAGAAGCTTCTGAGATTTCTGCTGTGTGATGTCAGTGTGAGGGGATCCTGTGGGGACATTCTGACAATATGTGCAGGGAACTCAGCTGCCAGTACTTTGTGACCAAGCATGGACTATCCCAGTCCCGATTCCTGAGAGTTCTGGGGGTCCAGCTGGGGTCTTTCCTCTCCTCCGCCTCCATCCATCCTGCTCTGTGCAGGCTGTTGGTGCCTGTGAGACCAGCAGGAGAAGCAGCGTAGTAACTGCCTCGCTGCTGGTCCAGGTCAACTCAAAGAGGTTAACGTGGGCTGGTGCTGGTCGGCCAGCTGAGGCTCTGAGCCTCACCCTCGTGTGACTGGTGACCCTGGGGGACTGTGTCCTTCACACTTCAGACGAGGGCTGCACAGAATGATGTAAACTATTTCTCTGTTTATAAAGTTCATTTATTTGAGAAAACTAAAGTTAACAATTTGATGATAGTGGGACCAAAGTTCTGAAAGGGAAAAAAAATCAATAAATAATTAAATCAATAAATAAAGCAGCAAGGAACGGGAACAGACTCTCCAGGTTGGTTTTGCAGTGAATCTCATCACGTCTTTAAATAGAGTCAGGTCTTGACTGCTGCAGAGAAGGTGTTTGTTAAGGCTTCGTCATAATAGCAGCCTGTCTCAATGTAGAGATCACGAATTGCCGGAAAGCGCTAATTACCCCTGCGTCACCCAGAGGGAGCCGAGAGGTGTTATTATCTCTGACTGTCACAGCGGGGAAATCAAGTCACCGAGACACACGAAGTCACCGATAAGTTGGACAAGGTCATGGAAGGCAGAACTCTAGCCTATTGGGTTTCCTACCACCCAGGGGAAGCTGTCTGGATCTTGACTATGAATAAAGATTTTCCCATCAATGCATGAGGAGTAAAACCCTGCGTCATTCTGCCTGCGGTAAAGCAAATTTAGAAGTAACTGAATTATGGTTGCCATCCGCTTAGGTGGGGGTGGGGTGGCAGTGAGGAGCGGCCTGCCTTGGGAACATTTGATCAGTGCTTATTTCCAGTAACAGCATTCTTGTATCTTTTTTTGGATGGTTAAATCATACTCATGTGATAAGGTGGCCATTGATTCTTTGGAATGCATTCAAAGTGGTTTTTTACTGTAATTCTAATTTCTTCTTCTTTTTTTTTTAATTTGTTTGTAAATGTTTAACTTATTTTTATTGGAAAGGCAGATTTACAGAGAGAAGGCAAGACAGAGAGAAGTATCTTCCATCTGCTGGTTCACTCCCCAAATGGCCACAATGGCTGGAGCTGAGCTAATCGGAAGCCAGGAGCTTCTTCCAGGTCTGCCACATGGAGCAAGGACTCAAGGTTTTGGGCCATCTTCCATTGCTGTCGCACACTACAGTCTAAGAGCCAGATGGGAAATGAAGCAGCCTGGACACAAACTGTTGCTTTTGTGGATCCCAGCACTTGCCAGGTGAAGATTAACTAATTGAGCCATTGTGCCAGGTCTGCAATACTAATTTCAGTCTTGTAAATCAACATGGTAGAATCGTAACCTTCTTTACGCAACACTGATCTAGGAGTGTGTGGGTGCACTGGCTTGGGCTGCCGCTTGGCCCACTACATTTCAGAGTGCCTGAGATCGAGCCCTACCTCTGCTTCAGATCCAGCTTCCTGTTCATGTACCTGGAAGGCAGCAGATGTTGGCATGTGGCTTCCACCTGGGTCTAGCCTGGCTGTCGTGGGCATTTGAGGAGTGACCCGGCAGATGGCTGTTTCTATATCTGTCCCACCCCACAAGCTCCCAATCGCACCTTGTCATTCGGCCTTGTAAATAGTTAACCATTCCTGGACCACACAGCTCACCTTGAACAGCATACAGTTCAGTGGTTTTTGTATTTCATGAAGTTCGGTAGCCGTTACCACCATCTCCCCCTGCAACATGTCATCACTGTGGAATAGACACCCCACGCCCATCAGAAGTCACCCCATGTACTCTTCTCCCTGCTCTCCCAGCATCAGGCACCCGTTGTGCACCTTGTCTTCCCTGGGTGGTGTGTCCTAATCTTTCCTCATAAGTGGAATTGCACGTGGACTGTCATGACTGCCTTCTCTCTCTAACAGTGTTTTCTCAGTTCATCCATCGTTCAGCACAAGTCAGTATTTCCTTCCTCTTTGTGGCTGCTGAGTAGTCTATTTTGTCTTTTATTTTTAAAGATTTATTTATTTTTATTGGAAAGGAAGATTGACAGAAAGACCTTCCACCTGCTGGTTCACTCCCCAAACAACTGCAAAGGCCAGAAGTGAGCCAGTTCAAAGCCGGAAGCCTCTTCAGGATCGTCCATGTGGGTGCAGGACCTCTAGGCTTTAGGCCATCTTCCACTGCTTTTCCAGGCCATAAAAAGGAAACTGGATGGGAAGTGGAGCAGCTGGGACATAAACTGGTACCTATTTGGAATCCGGTGGTTGCAAGATGAAAATTAGCCAATTGAACCATTGCACCAGGCCCGTTTTGCCTTCTTTTAATTCAGTAAAATAGTAGCACTTAAAAAGATATTCCACTCACTCATATACTCGCTGTCAAAGCTTGGCTAGGTGAGCTTTCCAATTTGTTCTGACCTCAGTGGTACTAGCCATCCTCTGCAAGCCTCAATGAACTGGTTGTCATGTCTCCCATGTGTATCTGGACATGCCATCTGCTGCACAGGCTTCAGTAACTGTGGAAACTCAGTTTTAACACATGTACTGCACCAGTCAGACCACAGATCTGTGGTTTTTTCCCCCTGTGATTGGAGTTCTGAGTCCAGTGGTCCAGTAGATGGTGTGTTGGGGATGCAGTCCCCAAAGAATCGTGTGTGCCTACCAGTAAGGGATCCGATTCAGTCTGTCACCCACATCAGCCTACGCATACATTGGCGGTTGCAGTTGCTAGGTCAGTTCTGCCTCCAACCCCATCTTGTATGCTGTAGCCCAGCCCCTTCCTGCCCACCACACACTCGGCCCTCACACACCAGCAGGGACTGCAGCCTAATCAGTGACCCCCACCAGGCCTGTGCCAGCCCCGTTGCCTGTGCATGCTAGTGTGTTTAGCAGACTTGTCTAGTCCATCCTGTATCCCATTCAGTCTTGTACTCATCAATGGGTGCTGCAGCCTATCTCAGCCTGAACAACCACACCATCTAGCCCATACCTATCCCATCAGGCCCACTCCATGACCTGGTTCCCATGCTCTCGGGTGGGAGCTGTAGACCGTCAGACGGGTGCCCACAATTCCCTCCCAGGCTCAATTCCTAGCCCCAATCTTACATTTTCCAGGTGTTTCTACAGTCTAGTCTCACAGGACTTGCCCTTAATCCCAGTACCTTTTAGCCAATGGTGTAGCAAAGCCCGATCAGTCTGTACTTACTCTGGCTCATGCATACACCAGCAGATATGGTCCCTTAACTCAGCCTGGTCTTCCCCAACCCAGCTCATATGTAGGCAAATCGATTTTGTATTCCTGCCGAGCATTGGTCTGCTCCTAGTCCCAGCTCATGTGGTGGGTAATACAGCCTAGCCCAGCCCAGCCCAGCCCAGCCAGCCCCCAGTCCCTGCCCTAATGTGAACTGACTGGTATTGTGGCCTAACCCATGCTGGCCTGCATCATATCCTGGTTCTCACATCTGCCAGTGAGTGTTAGAAACTGACCTAGCCCGGCCTGCCCACAGACCTGACCCACACGTATGCTGGCAGGTTGTATAACCTGGCCTAGCCTGAGCTGCTCCCAGCCTTGGTTTTTGTGCTCACCTGCAGAGACTGCAGGGGCAGAGTTCCTCCAAGTTCCTCTATCAGGTCTCCTCCCAGTGGCAGAACTCGCACATACTGGTGGGTTCTTGGCATATCTTGACTTGGCCCACCACCTGTCCTGGCAGGTACAGCAGCCTTGCCCCACCATATCACACTCATTCCAGCTGTTACTATTGGATGCTACAGCCCAGCCACACCTGGCCTACCCCTAGACCCAACTCTTGCATGGTTCAGTGGGTGCCAAGAACTCGCCCAACCTGTTTTACCTCTACCATGATTCTCATGAACACCAGTGGGTACTGGAGCCTAGCCCAGTCTAGCACACCCCAGACCCAGTCCACATGGTGAGGGATGCTGCAGCCATGTCCATCCCAATTCACCGCCCCTGTTCCAGCTATCATGCTCCCTAGTGGTCACTGCAGCTTGGCTGGGGTGTCCCTTAGCTCCCTGACCAGGTCTGCTCCCAGACCCAGATCTTGCATGTGCCAGTGTTGCTTTGACCCAGCCCAGCATAGCTCATTCCCTGACTTGGCCTTTGCCATTAGATGCTGTAGCCTGGCATGGCATGGCCCGCCTTTAGTCCCAACTTTTGCTGGTGGGTGTGGAAGCCTAGCCCTTCCCAATCTGACCTCATCCCTGGCTTTCATGCAAACCGTGATAACTTAGCTTAGTCCAGCATGGCCTGCACTCCATTCTGGCTCCTGTACATGCCAGTGGGTGTTAGGTCCTTACCTGGCACAGTCTACCCCCAGGTGTCAGCCTTCGTGTATACTGCTGGATGTTGTAGCCCAGCCCAGCCCACACTCAATTCTTGGGTACACCTTGCAGGTGCTGCAGCCTGGACCAGTCCAGCCTATACTCAAAACCCCAGTACCCATGAGTGTTGGTGAGTTCCCTGGTCATGCCTAGCTCGGCCTGTTACCATTCCCAGCCCTCAAGTAAACCAGCTAGTATGGCACTCCCGCGGGGTTGAGCCCTCAGATCTCCCACAGAATCTGTTCCAAGATCCAGCTCTATCGCATGCTAGTTAGTGTCATGGCCAAGCCTGATGTGGTCCACCCCCTGCCCTGACACTCACTGGTGGGTACTGTGGTCCAGCCCTGCCAGGCAGGTCCCCCAACACCATCTTTTGTGTGTGCCGGTAGATGGTGGTTGATAGCAACAATCTCAGCTCAGGACTCCCACATGGGCAGCTGTATTGGTCTGATACAGAAATGTCCTCCAGTTTCCAAACCTCCCAGTTTCAGCCCCCTTGTTTACCTGCAGGTGCAGTGGCTTGGTTGGTGGAGGTCCCCAGAAGTCACTCCTCACCTGTCACATTCTCTCTCCCACTCATCTCCAGTTCCCTTCCCCGTGAGTGCAGATCCCTCAGCCCACCCTGGGGCTCTGCCCACCTGCCTGCATCCCAAACGTGCTCAGGCACAGGTCCCTTCTATCGGTGAGCTTGTGTCTGCCCCCCACATATCTTAAAACACACTGGTGTTTGGCATTAACCAGGCCCAGAATGCGCACCAGCTTTTAGCTTCCTTTTTTTCCCAGCTGTGTAACACTTGCCTAGGTACAGTGCAACCTAGTCAGTTGCCTACAGCTCAGGTTACTAAAGTTATTAATGTGGCTTTTAGGGAGTCCTCCTAACTCGAGCAGGTGTCACTTTCCAGTTGTACCAAAATCTAGGTTGAATACCTCTCTTGTCATCGAATTTGTAGCTTTCATGAAAAATAAGATACTCTTAGCAGAAGAGGCATTTTGTACGGAGTTACCTTGTGTAGATTAAGCATGCTGTCTGGGTCCCAGCCCTCACCCGCCTGGAGACTGAAGATAGGAGCGTGTCTAGGTGTCCTCCCCCCTCCCCCTGAGAGCGAAGTGTCACCCTTGACATTGACCGCTATTTATCATCAGTGGTGGCTTGCGTTGTCAACAGTACTGCCCGTGGTGATGTGCCTTCAGGTGAAGTGGACTAGGAATGTTTGTGTTTTTCGAATGTGTCACTTCTGCTGTGATGCCATTTACTTCTCTGCAAATGTAACAGTGTACACTGCAGCTTTAAATTTGCTTGATACAATGTTGATAATCAAAACATGGAGAGACCCGGACATGGTCAGAAAAATACATGGCGGAACAGGTGCTTCGCCCAGTGGCTGCTGTGCTGCTGGGGGCGGGGGTGCACATCCCACAGCAGTGTCTAGGTTTAAGTTCCAGCTCTTTCCTGATCTCAGCTTCTGCTAATGCACACCCTGGGAGGCCGCAGGTCCCGACTGAAGCTCTTGGCTCCCTGCCGCACACGGGAGAGACCTGCATTGCATTCTTGCCCCCTCGCTTTGGCCTGGCTCTGCTCCAAGCTGTGGCAAGCATGAGGAATAAGATACTGGGTAGGAGGTCTCTCTCGTCTCCTTTCCAGGAAATTTGTAAAAGAAAGCAGATTGCTTTTTATCTATATTAGAAGAATGAAGTATTCAATGTGACTTCCTTGTAAATCTTACAGTTTAGAATTTGAAGAACCTTTGAATGTGGACGAGTCAGGTTTTTTTTCCCCGTATTATTTTATTTAAATAGTTTTATTTTCACTCTGTTCTGTTGAGCAATGCTGACTCACAAGTACCAGGTGAGAGAACACACCAAATACATTTAGTAAAGGTTGTCTCAGACCATGTTATTGTCCAAGTAAGAATACAAGTGAGCTGAAGGGAAACCTGCGTTACTTTAAAATATGCATTGCTATGTGAAGTTTATACATCAAAAAGTTGGAAATTGTTTTTTTTTTCTTTTAAAGATTTATTTTTAAATTTTTATTGGAAAGGCGGATATACAGAGAGGAGAGACAGAGAGGAAGATCTTCCGTCCGATGATTCACTCCCCAAGTGAGCTCAATGGCCGATGCTATGCCGATCCGAAGCCAGGAGCCTCTTCTGGGTCTCCCACGCAGGTGCAGGGTCCCAAAGCTTTGGGCCGTCCTCGACTGCTTTCCCGGGCCACAGGCAGGGAGCTGGATGGGAAGCGGGGCTGCCGGGATTAGAACCGGTGCCCATATGGGATCCCGGGCGTGCAAGGTGAGGACCTCAACCACTGTGCCATCGTGCCGGGCCCAAGTTGGAAATTCTTAGTTTTCCTTTGCAACGGTCGCAGTTTTCAGCGTGTTTTTCATTCCGTGAGAACAGTGTCTCATGGACATTAAACCAGAGGGAATAGTTAGTGAAATTTGGAGAACTGAAAAAAAGGTTTTTGAATTTTGAATTTATAAAATATGACTGTTGCAGAACTGGGCAGCTTTGATGGATGAAAGTTTGTATCTTAACACTGTATTTGTGGTTTTTTTTTTTTTAAACAAAGTATACATGAAAAGATTTTCAAATTTCTTTGTCTAAATTTTGTTGATTCTTTTTTCCTTTAAATATTGTATTTATTGTTGTTGGAAAGCCAGATGTCCAGAGGAGAGTCATAGAAAGATCTTTTATCTGTTGGCTCACTCCCCAAATGGCCACGACAGTGGCAGCTGAGCCTGTCTGAAGCCAGGAGACAAGAGCATCTTCTGGGTCTTCCATTTGCTCTGGCCATAGACTGGACAGTTCATAAGCAGACATCAGTAGCTTGCAGGTGTGGAGACTGGTCATTGGGGAGTGGCTGTTGGGCCTGCTGGTGAAGAAACCCATGTGCCTGGGTCGGATAGCCGGCCCTAGCTGCTCACCAGCTCCTTGCTCACCCGCGTCTTGGGAGACAGCAGGTGACGGCTCTCGGTATCTGGTACTCACCACCCACACAGGAGAGCTGGATTCAGGTCACGGCTCCTGGCCCAGCCTTGCTGTTGTGGATGTTGGAGGGAGTGAAGCAGTTTGCCTGGCTCTCAGATGGATGATCAAGTTGCTGCGAGGCTTGGTGGTTTAGGTTGCAGGACAGCACCTCGAATGCCTATGTCCTTACATTGGCTGGGGTGGATGGGGGTTGGCAGAAACGGAAGAGGGTGGAGCCCCTCTTGAGAACCCTCTTAGGAGTTGGTGTGGAGAGTTCCCTTCAGTTGCTGGATCTGAGAACTCTGCACGTGCCGTCAGAGCCAGATGTCTGGACCCTTGCCACTCCCGCTCCACCTCCCTGCACGTCAGCCAGATACTTCGGGGCGTCTTCAGGCTCTGCTGGCAGTGCCCCCCCACCCCTTCGGGGTGAGAACTTGGCTGCCTGTTTACTTGTGCCCCAGTTCAGTGAGGAGAGGGGGCTTCTCCAACAGGTCAGGGGGATAGAATGGCACCAGCTGGAGGAAGCAAACCTGAAGGCTGTGCCCCAGCAGGAGGCAGGCTTCCTTAGGGTTCAGGTGCAGTGGGATGAACACAAGGCCCAAGAGCCCGTGCCAAGCCCCTCCACACCACCCACACCACCTTTTTCAAAAAGTCTATCCTCTCACCTGTGGAAGTTAGCACCTGGATATATCGGTGGAGGAAACGATGAGCAGACCCACACACTGGAACATGAACTCTACTAGCCTGCCTGGAAATGATGTCATTGGGAACTCGGAATCCAGATGATGAGCTGTAGGAGTGAGGCACCCTTCACCTTACCTTTTCCGGCTGTGTCTGTCTGGAAATTGGCACCCAGGGTGTTTCTTTCATGTTTTGCCCTTTAGTTGGACAGGATTTGGGGTTGCCAGTTCCTTGGCTGACAGTGACACTAATAAGTATATACTGATGGCCAGTCCAGGGAGAGATGAGATTAACTAGGTGTCCCTGAATGACATCCTCATGTTTCCCCAGTGGTCCGTAATGAAGTATAGGGCATGCAGAAGAGACGGGAGGCAGTCATTTTCCATGGCCGCCTGCCTGGGGCATCATCCATCCCATAGTCTGTGTGTTGATCGAAGAAGAATGGCTGGGCCCACCCTTGCTTGGGCTGTTGTGACTGCTCACCCGACCACTGGGTGTTAATTGGTGGGTTCTTCAGATTGCTATGTCTCACCTAAACTGTTCATTTCTACAAGGAGTGAGACAGGAAGAGGAGAGGTTGTTTGCCAGAGACAGATCTCTGACTTGAGTTCGTCAGTGGCTTAGTTTTTGTTCTGTATGTTTCAGGGGCGACGGGCTCCCCTGAATTAGATCTGAACATTTGTACTGTGCGGTGCTGAGCACGGAGTAGACAAGAAGCACCTGTTCTTCCTCATCCAGCAGGGCTAGGCAGGCCCCACGCCTGTCACCACGGCAATTCCTGATGAGCGGCTGTTCCAGGCAGTGGTCGGCCACTAGGCTACACTATTTATTTTCTCCATAGTGAATCTTGTATGCTTCTAGAATGTTCTTTTTGCTGTTTCTCCTCTAGAGAGAACATTAAAGATGCAGGCTGATGACTAGGATTCAGGACCTGGGAAAACTGAGACTCCTAAAGCGGAGTGGGCAACCTGGACACTCAGCTTCTCCTGGGCTTTGCCAAACTCCAGGGTGATGCTGGTGTCCTATTGGCCACTGCAGGAACTCTGTATGCCTGGATGCTATTCTGCCTCCATGAGATTTGGGTGGTGCCACAGCTCTTGGGTTTCCTGTCCTGGTGGATTTCCAGAGCTGTGCAGAGCTGCCCTCTCCTTGGCATCCACGGGGCCAGCATTGGTGAGAGTTAGTTTTTGGAGGCACCCTGGTGTCCAAGCTGGTGTCACAGCCTGAGGCCCAGCAGTGCCCAAAGCCTCCATCAAGGGGACTAAAGGTGGCAGGGTTATTTCCTGGGTTCCAGCTGAGTCTTTGATGCTGGAGCAGGAGGGGTACAGATGGGGAAGCATACATTGTGTGAGCTGGCAAGCGTCACACCTTTTCTCTAGCTTACCTGAAGCATGGGCTGCCTTTTCTCGGAAGCCAAGTGGGTTCCTCTTTGTAAGATGCAAGCTGTGGGTTGTGCTAAAGTTGCAGAGTTCCCAGAATGTATTGAAGAGAGGGTGAGGAGTTCCCCTTGCGCCCACTGTCAGCGTCTCCTGTGTTGCTTCCTGGAGCATGCCCTAGGCTGCAAGGCACCTGTGTCCTTGCGGCTCAGCCATCTCTGGGGCCCTCAAGGTCTCGTTCTCTGTGACCTGCCTGCTGTTTAGTAGGTTTCATCACAAATCCCTGAATGTGTGGACTGCGACTGGTTTCCTGCACTTGATATAACTGTTTGAAAAGAGTGTGGCACCTGTCGTGTACATTGGGTCCTGTCTCGGGTGGGGGTGGGGGGGTCCTTCTGCGCTGCATGGCTTCCTTAGCTGCAGACACAGAAACGCCTTCCGAGAGAGTTCCTCTGTCTCCCCTCTCTGTGCGCTGGCATTCCCAGGGTTCTCTCCTTGTGCGTTCTGCCTACCTGCCATGGGCCCAGTTTGTCGGACACCATCCGTCATGTTGGCTTTTGTGCCAGATATCTGGGTCTGTCTGCTTGGGGTGTTGGCAGATAATCAGCCCCAAGCAGGGGCTGCTCACACACAAAGCTTTCTTAACTTGAATGAGTCAAAGAATTAGTGGGAAGGTGCAGTTCCTAAAGAAAAGAAATCTTCGTCTCCCTGAGAACACACCTTCATACAGTACACACCTTCATACAGTACACACCTTCATACAGTACACACCTTCATACAGTACACACCTTCAAACAGTACACACCTTCATACAGTACACACCTTCATACAGTACACACCTTCATACAGTACACACCTTCATACAGTACACACCTTCAAACAGTACACACCTTCATACAGTACACACCTTCAAACAGTACACACCTTCATACAGTACACACCTTCATACAGTACACACCTTCATACAGTACACACCTTCATACAGTACACACCTTCATACAGTACACACCTTCATACAGTACACACCTTCATACGTTGAATGTTCCAGATGCTGGTCTCAACATTGGTCACTTACTGCTTCCCTTGTTGGTTCAGGTGCATTCTCCTGAATTCTAAAGCATTGCCTCTGGGAGCGCCTGTCTGGGCTTTGGCCTCTGGGGTGCTGAGCACTGACCGTCTGCCCCTGGATGGTCCAGATGCACCCCCAACTCAACTGTGCTGAGTCTAGCAGGCTTGTGGCTCCCCACTCCTGGCCTTCCTGGGCTCCCCTGGCTTCACTCCTGTCTTGGTGACCCCTGGCTTCACCCCTGTGTTGGTGACCCCTGGCGTTGACCTCATCCTGCCATTGCTTACCGCTGGGTGTCTGTGCTCTAGTGTGTCGACTTGGGTCCTTGCCCATCACACCTGCTGTGTTATTGCAGCTTTCTTACCTGCCCCTGTGCCAAGCTCTTGCCCTTGCTCCATCGTTCCATCATAGGCCCGCCTCCCTCACTTCCCTTATGTCTGCCACGGTTGCATTCAACAAACTCCCCATCCTGCCTGACTCACCGCTTGCACTTACCCAGCTGCTGCGTGTTTGTGGAACCCTCTCTCACTGCCTATCCTGTGTTGTCTTAAGCTAATTAGATAGATGCCTCTTATATTTCAAGCCTCGACTCAAGTGTCTCTTAGTTTCTTAAAGATTTATTTATTTGAAAGATAGTTACAGAAAGGAGTGAGACACACAGAGATCTTCCATGAGCCAGCTCACTCCTCAAATATCTGCAGCAGCCAGGGCTCGGCTAGGCTAAAACCTAGAGCTCCAACCTGGTCTCCATGTGGGCCATCCTGTACTGACTTCCTAGGAACCTTAGCAGGGAGCTGGATCTTGGAATTGGAGCAGCCAAGATTTGAGCTGGCTGCCATATGGGATGCTGATGTTGCAGTGAACAGCTGAACCCACTATGCCACATTGCTGGTCCCCTCAAGTTCCCCCTTTTCTGTGATGCCTTTTAAAGACCTGTGGAGAATACATTTAGCCTGTATGGCTTCACCCCGTATCATCCGTGACACTCAGTTGTACTGAGCTCTGGCTCCGCTGCCCCACCAATCACCGCTGCTCAGATTAGAGGCTGAAATCGTTACAGTTTGAACAGTTTGTCCCTGTGGAAACTCATGTGAGGCATCATTGAGAGGCTTGGAACGTCATGGGACTGAGGTGTGTTCAAGGGGAACCTCTGAGGATGATGAGAGTTAGATAAAGGTCAACAACTTGGAGCCCCCATAACTGAATGCCTGTGGCTTTAAGAGAAGAGGGAGAAAGACCGAGTGCATGCAGACACACGTGCACAGTCCCTGTCCCCTGCACTGCAAGAGGCCGTCCACACATGTTCCTACCTGCACAGTCCCTGTCCCCTGCATTGCAAGAGGCCGTCCACACATGTTCCTACCTGCACAGTCCCTGTCCCCTGCACTGCAAGAGGCCGTCCACACATGTTCCTACCTGCACAGTCCCTGTCCCCTGCACTGCAAGAGGCCGTCCACACATGTTCCTACCTCCTTGACTTTGAACCAGCACCACGAGCCTGCATCAGCATCCTTTCTTTATAGCTTAACCAGTCTGTGACATTACATCATTAGCAACATCATTAGCAAAACCAACACAGACCTTGAGAGCCTCTTACTCATCCCCTGTCCTTGGCACCTAACGTCAGGGCAGGAGGTTGTGCCCACCGAGTGCGTGTTGAGTGGATGGGTGCAGAGACGTAGTCATGCTGACTGCAGGAAGGGGCTGTGGGACTGACTGACCTCCCTTGAATGGCGGTGTGCATGTGGCCTGAGGAGGAAGTGACGCAGAGAGGGGTCACTTGGGGCTTGACCTTCCCGGGTAACCAGCCCTGGTAACTGAATCTGCTGTGTGATGTGAGTCTTGGCACAAAGTGTGGGAGTTTTGGCTTCCTTTGAATTCTCCTTTGCAGGTCACTGTTCACCAGCTTCTTTTCCTCCTTTACTTTCCTCTGCCGGAGTCCAGCTCTAGCCGAGTTTGGAGTTCGGGAAGGGTGCATGGAGTCAGCGATAAAGAAAGACATAGATACAGACACTTGGTGCATTCTCACCACAATTCAAGAAAAAGCTGTCCTTTTATTTACTCAATACCTTTCTCAAGCTTTTGCACAAGCAACTATTTTATTTTTTTTTTCTTTTCAAAATTAAGGGGGCATGTACAGATATTTGGTCACTTCAACTGCACTTCAAGGCTAAGCAGGTGCTCCTAAAGATAATTTTGTGAAATACTGTATTCATATTCTTCAAAGCAAGCTATTGTTTATTCTACAACAGCAGCCATGGAGCAACAGCCAGGACTCCAAGGCCAAGGCACATGCGATTGCCTGCTAATTAGTAGTACTTTCAAACCACATTTCTACTTCTACAATTTACCCATCATTTAATGGGAAAATAGGTTACAAGGGAAAAACCTAAAATCTAAAACAGAAACTTCAAATGTTAAATCCCCCTACAACTATAGATTCCTACAACCCCATAAACAATAAGACAATAATCAAAAGCATTTTTCTTTAATAAAGCATCCTTAATTCCTCTAGCTAAAAATTATAAAAGCAGCTAAAACAATTACATTTCCTACACTCCTAAAAATTGCAAAGACAAGCTAGCCTTTGAGATAACAATAGTTATATTTATTGCCATAGCAGTTTCAGCTCTCACTCCCATCACTTCCATTACTTTGTAAAATTCTTATTAAGCCATTTCCCAGAAGACATGGTATATGTCTGGGCCCGATTTCAGGGCAATGAGTAGGTACACAATAAAGTGTCCAGAAATGGCATGGGCTTAATTGTGCTCCTGTGTGTAAATTGTCAAAGGCCCACTCACCAAGACATTATCAGTGACGTTAACTTTCAAGCTCACATCAGTGGCAAACAATGCCTCAATAAAATACAGAATTCTTAGTGGGGTGCTTGAGTGTCCATGCAGCCAGGGGGTGAAACAGCGTCAGGGTGGTCAGAGAGAAATCCGCCGGGCCCTGCCAAACAGCTGGAAGCTCCCCCAGGCCCTGCCAAGCAGGGGGAGCTGTTCTCTTCACACCTTCGTACCATCCACACCTACTACACGGACCCCAACATTCCTCCTCCTCTTCAGATCCCTACTAGTCCATGCCATCGATGTCCTCCTGTGCTATCGTCCACATCCGCAGGGCCACCCACGCCTAAAGCTTTCTTTCGCTCCTGGCAGGCTGGCCTCTTCCTTCCTTCTCCTAGCACTTGATGGGATTGTGTGAATGTAGGGGCATGACCCAGGTTGGCAGGTGGTGGGCCGGGGACCGCTGTGAGCACGGCTGGGTCTGTGTGTGAGGGCACGCACCAGTGCAGCTCTTGTCTTCCAGGTAAAGGTTGAGTGCTTGCATGTTGGAGAGAGGATGCAGATGGTTGGTGCCTGGTGCTAAGAGCAACAAGCCCAGTGATCTTGAGCTTATTAACCTGAAAATTGTGGCTGGAATTATTGAGGAGGGGATGTGCATATTGTCATGGGTTTGGAGACCTATGTGCTCGTGCTCTGTTTACCTTTAGTATTCTTTCTGAATCCTTGCTAGCAAGAGTTTGTTTTTGCCCTTGGGACTTTACATTTTGAATGAAACTGACTGACACTAGAAAAAGAATCATGCATGCAAACCATCAAGTGGTGGGTTGCAATAAGCAGCTCTGATAGAACATCTTTGGTTTTCCACGACATCCCCTTGCAGTTTGCCCCACTGAGAAAGTCCTGCCATAAGTCTCTGCAGTTTGATTCTTGGTTCAAAAAAAGTTGAGGACAGAGCTTGGGGCGAATCCATTTGCATAGTCATGAAGAGAATGACAAAGCACTTAAGGGATGGTGTTCACTGGTCTGCTTTGGCCACAACAGGATGCTGTTTCCTCAGTAAGCAGGCACACGTCCTTTCGTAAGCCCAGCTGTGCCTGTTGGACTGCCAGTGGTGTGAGGGGCCCTTGGAACTGCCTTCTGGGCTGTCCGCTGTCTTCCTGCTTTCTCTTCTCTGGAATCAACTCCTCTGTGCACATGGCTGGTCTCAGGTCTGTTCTCTTGTTTTTCCCACAGATTTCAGCAATGTCCCTGACATTCCAACCAGTCTGAAAAGGAGCCAGACGGATGGCACTCTGGACCAGGTGCCCCACCGGGAGAAAATGGAGCAGACATTCAGGGTAAGGCACTGGCCCAGAACTTGTGGCAGGCAAGGGCTAGTTCATACTCCTACCTGATGCGGGGACAAGTTATCTTCACCCTGGGTCCAGCAGTCATTACACACCTCTCGGGTGACCACCAAAGCCAGGGCCATGCCAGGCTGACGTCAGGAGCCAGGGTCTCCATGCTGGTCTCCAGTGTGGGTGGAAGGGGCCTGCTCATGTGAGCCATTAACATCTGCCTTCCCCGGAGCATCACTGGGACTCAAAGCAGCCTTCCGATATGGGATGCTGGAGTGCAAGCGGCAGCTCACCCGGCCCTGCCACGGTGCTACCCCTTGTGTGAAGTACTAGGAGAGGCCACTCGCTGATGATGGGACGCCTCCGACACCTCTCACATGCCATCAGACAGCAGAGCCAGCACTGCCAACCCCACACGGTAGGGTGGCTTTACTCGGCTCTTTCGAGAAGGAAAACTCAAGCTGAGCTGTTCTGAAAATCCTGTGAAGTCACTGTTCCGTTTCTTTCCTGCTTTTTTTTTCCCAAAGATAAGTTATTATCAGAGTGTTGTCATGTTAGCGTAGTAAGATGTATGACAGAGACCTTGTCACTGTTGCTGCTGCGATGTGCCGCCGTTGTGTTGTTTTGCCCCTGTCACCACCATCCTTCAGAGAGAAGCAGTGGGCCCACTGAATGACAGCCCTCCTTCCTCCCCCCTACACCCTGGTAAGCCCCGTTAGTGTTTTGTCCCATTTGCCGATTCCAGCTATGGCATCTGAGTGGAGCTGGGTGGTATTGCATTTGCCTGATATAATTGCACCTGCCGTCTTCTCTGGCCATCCGTGCTGTGGCATGTTTGCCTCCTCTTTCTTTTTCGTGGCTGAATGAAATTCCATCATGTGTCTGTGCTGGGATTTGCTGGACGGTTGGTTAGGTCGTTGATGCCATTTAGCACCCCACGTGGTGCTGCCTTGGTCACGGGCACACCTGTGCTTGGGCCACGAATACAGCACCCACATTTATGCTTGACTCGTTCTCCGTGCACCTTGGGCTGGTAAGTAGTAAGTAATTGCTGTGGGACAGTCCAACTGTTTTCCACAGTGCTGGCCCATTTTGCACCCCTAGCCCCTGCCCTGTCTGTGTGCAGGGGTCCGAGGGCTGTCCGTGCTTGGCAGTGCCATGACGGTCCACTTTGTCCCTGCACTGTTGGCTGTTCCTCATCAGAACCAAAGTGGGTGACACGATGTAACACCGAGTGAGGTTTTGACTGAGTGTGAAGCAATAACTCTGTGTGAGACTTCTCGCTTTTGTCTTAAGTGTACAGTAAGAATGGAGGAAGTGGAGGCAGTGGCAAGTGTTTAAATCAGAGTCGCAGGAGGCCGTGCCCCAGTTGGGGTTGGACCGATACAAGGGGTTGGACCGATACAACCGGAAACCAGTCCGGTGGCAAGCAGCTGGGTGGCATGCCTTGGGCAGTGGTGCTGCCCGCCGCAGGGCTAGGGGTCAGGGGAGAGCCTGCCAGCCTCGGGGTGGGTTCCAGCAGCCCCAGGCTCTCTCCTCCTCCTCTCTCCTGCCCTTCCTCTCTGTTCCCCCCACGCTTCCTCACTGTTCCCATCCTCCCCCTCCAAGCTCGCTCCTCCTGCCCCTCCCATGTCCTCAGCACAGCTGCCTCCCTGCTCTAGTTAGACGCCCAGGACGTGGTTCTTTTGGGTAGGCTTTCTGCTCTGAACTTCTTAATTTTTAACCCCTCCCCCCATCCTGCGTTAGTTTTTTGAAGGAGCATCAGATGTATTTAGGTTACTTGATCTTTAGGGTTTTTTTTTTTTTAACTCCTTGATCAAACAGAGCTTGGCTCCCCAGACTCATGCAACCGTTGGATCCCTGCAGTCTCAGGGATCAGTGCTAGTGGGTGATGGGTGAGAGTGGCAGCTTGAGCCAATCCTAGTGTGTGGAAGTGGGCCGTTGGGAAGTGCTTGGCTTGGGTAGGTTGCCAGGGAGGAGTCCCAGGATGGAAACCCAGTGGCCTTAGCAGGAGAGAACAGAGGGCAGAAGGCACGCCTCCTGCGCCTCTGCTTTCCAGCTTGGCACGTGTTCATCACATGCCAGGCTGACAGGTCTGCCCTGGCCTTGAACCCTTGCTGTCTCCAACCGTAGATCCAACTACGCCTCTTCCTTCCTTCATGAGCGGTTCCTCTCAGATGTTTTGGGGCTAATGAAGACAGGGGGACTGAGACATCCCTGAACCTCGGTGCAAGCTGTTTACACTGAGTCTGCCCGTGGGGGAACTGGCCCCACGTGGCAGCCTGGGCAGATTGCTTAACGCCCCTCAGGGATAATGACTTTCCTCTGTAATAAGCCGCTTGCGTCACACAGTGAAGTTCTTAAGAAGGAAATCAGTTTTCCACCCAAATGTAAGAGTCCATAGATGAATCACAAGTTAGCCTGGTCAGGCTGATTCCCTAAATTGTGTAGCAGTGGCCGTTTAACCAAAGGGTGTCTCAAAGTGAGTGTGGAGCACCAGTTGGAGATTTCAAGGAGAAGGGAGAGGCGCAGCTTGAGTGGGGGTGTGGGTTCAGGGTGGTGAGCGTTTGGCCGGGTGGCTAATTTCCTCCCTAGAGCAAAGTGCTTGCAGATGCTCCTGGTTCAGCTTTCTGCTAGTGCAGAGCCTGGGCTGAGAGGGGCAGTGGATGATGGCTCGAGTATCTGGGCTTCTGCTACCCAGGTGGGAGAGCTGGATGGAGTTCCCATCTCCTGACTTTGACCTGCCCCAGCCTTGGCCACTGCGGCTATTCTGGGGGGGAAATGCCCATGACCAGAGACCCTGTGTGCTTGCCTGGGACTCAAACTGGGCCACCCATGTGGTATGCCAGTGCCACAGGTGGAGGTTTAGCCTTCTGTGCCATGGTGCCACCCCCAGGACACCTCAGTTTTGACTGTACCCTTTCATTTTGGCTCGTTGCCGTGCTCAGAAGGGAAGGGATGCGCAACCTGATGAGCCTTTGCCTCCAGAATCCTATCCTACCACAAGGGTCAGATTGCTTGGGCTCCTACCTGGAAATTTCAGGATATTAAAAAAAAAAAGATTTACTTATTTTTATTGGGAAGATTTACACAGAGAAGGAGAGATTAGAGAAGAGAGAAAGATCCTTCATTCTCTGGTTCACTCCCCCAGTGGCTGCAGTGACCAGTGCTGGACTGATCCGAAGCCAGGAGCTTCTTCCAGGTCTCCCACACAGGTGCAAGGTCCCGAGGCTTTGGGCCATTCTCCACTGCTTTCCCAGACCACAGGCATGGAGGTGGATGGAAAGTAGAACAGCCGGGACACAAACCAATTTCCATATGGGATCCCTGTGCTTGCAAAGCGAGGATTATCCAATTGAACCATCACACTGGGCCTGAATTTCAGGACATTTTATTTAATTTTTTAAAGATTTATTTTATTTTATTGGAAAGTCAGATATACAGAGAGGAGGAGAAACAGAGAGGAAGATCTTCTGTCTGATGGTTCACTCCCTAAGCAGCTGCAAAGGCTGGAGCTGCACCAATCCAAAGCCAGGAGCCAGGAGCTTCTTCCGGGTCTCCCATGCAAGTGCAAGGTCCCAAAGCTTTGGGCCATCCTTGACTGCTTTCCCAGGCCACAAGCAGGGAGCTGGATGGGAAGCAGGGCTGCTGGGATTAGAACCGGTGCCTATATGGGATCCCGGTGCATTCAAGGCGAGGACCTTAACTGCTATGCTGTCGCACCGGGCCCGAGTCTCAGGACATTTTAAAAACTATGGAACAGTCTAGGGTTCACTTTATTTCCTTGTTCTCTGCTTCCAGAGAAGAAAAAATGGATGAACACCTGTAGGGCTACCCCTGAAGGATGTTAATGAAAAGAAAGAGAAAGTTTCTAACTTACAAATTCAGAATTTTATTTTGCTGCTTGGCATTGTGTGTTGTCTTCATCTCCTGGAAGTAGTCTTCTGTTTTGGAAATGGTGATTTGGGAGACTGGGGAGGCATGTCCGGCGTGTGCTGGGCGTGGGTCTTGGGGTTCCCCCAGCGTGCAGTCTCCTGGCTGGCCACAGGGTGAAGCCCCGCCTGTCTCCCTCCTAGGTCTCCATTCTGCTCCTCCTCCTGTTGCTGTTGGTCATTAACTTCTTTGTGGATTAGACCCTGGTTGAACCTGGGCTCTTTGGGGTCTTTTCCTATGGATTATTCTAGACTTTTCAAATAAAGAATAATTTCCCTTGAAAATCAAATGGAGCCTGGCTGAGTGGAGCCCAGCTGTAAAGTAGTCTTTTGACAGGTGGCAATTTCAGCAAATGGTTTATAATTGATTGCCTTCTGTCTCGGTCAGGGTGCCTATTACTGTCACAGCCCTTTGTGCGACCCTGACAGGCTCTCCTTTGGGGGGGTCTTGCTCCCCTCCCCTTGTATTGTTAGCAATTAGGGTGTGCTGTTGTTACAGTTTGGAGTTTGAAAGGAGTAAGCAATCTCTGGATGTGGACTTGGAGGAGTTTGTGGTTTGCTGGGGGAGCCCGAGGTGTGTCAAGCAGCTCTGCACGGACGTCGCGGTGGTGTTCCCTTCTCTCGGCTCTGAAGATGTGGCACTGGGTGCTTCTGGTGCCTGCTGGGCTGACTGCGCTAATCGGGTGCCTCTCTGGGGCAGCCAGACACATGGTGGGGTGGAGCGAGGGGAAGGCAGCAAGCCTTCCCTAGTTACCGCCACTGCTGCTTGGAGAAGAGCGAGGTGGCGCTAGGGCGGCCTTGCAGACGGCGTGACTGGGAGGAACAGTTGGGATTTTTTTTTTCATTGCCTGGGGGATGAGAGTGAGAGCGACTGTGTGCTGTATTCACTCCCCAGCCGCCACTGCTGCCGGAGGAGGCAGGTGTCTCTGAACTTGGCTTTTTCAATGTACAGCATGTAAGTAAATGAGATTTTGCCTTTCGTGACTGTAGATTCTGACCCCAGTGTACACATGCCTGCATGGCTTTCTCCTTGTGAAGTTGATCTTACTCTGAGAATGTCTAAAGACTGCTGTGGAGATGAGCGGAGATGTGTTTCTGGCAGAAATATTGAAGCCTTCTTGGTTGTTAAGGATGAGTGGATTTCTTTTGCCTACTCATTGTTCTGTGGTGTGGTCAACTTTTCCTTCTCATTCAAAGGTCTTGAAATCCATCTCTGGGACCGTTGGTCCACTCGAGATAGAAAGGAATCAGAAGGGCTGGCGGGAATATTTACTCTGATATGTCAAGGGCGTGGGAGCGTGACCGGAACCTGGCATTCTGTGCCCTGGCATGAGGCAGGGACCTGTGTTGGGGCTTAAGGCTGTGGAAGACAAACCACCCAAGAAAAAGTCCCATCTTGTACGAGGTAAGCTGAGTCTCTGGTTTGTCTTATTCCCGATAAAACACTTGTTCAGCTTGTTGGGAGAACTTTATGTAATCACCTAGTGCAGCTCTGGTGGGGTTATTTTTGCTGTACCGTGGGCGTTGTGTTGATGGAACACAGCTTTGAGGAACTGGAGATGCGGGGCTCCGCAGCCTCGCGTTGGATGCCGCCGTGTAATCATGTGTAAGATCTGTTTTGTCCTGTTTGTTTTGTCAAGGTAGAAGAAAGCGCTCTGATGGTGGGGTGTTGAGTACACGGTGCCAACACAGCTTGCACTTAACACTTAACTCCTCCTCACTCACCCAGCTCCACCTTTTCAATTTTGCCCCTGAAGTGCTTTTAAGGCTTTGCATATCTTAAGAAGCTAAAGGAAAAGGAGAAAAGTTTTGGGTGGTGGGGGTTGGTTTTCCAATATTTTCCGAGTCTACATGTTGCTTTCAGTTCATTGCATTATTTCATGATCTTCTTGATTGTAAGACGCTTTTAGAAATTCCGAGTAAAAGGTGATCTGTTTTCGCATGAGTCCTTCTGCAGGGCTGCTAGTTAATACCCAATGTAATTATGGTTCTTTCCGTGAAGTGAAACACCTGTTTCTGTGTGTGAGCTATCTGACCTAATCCTATTTGAACGGGGCCTGGAGATAGCATAGGCTCCTCAGGACAGGTGCTTTGTCCCTGAAAAGTCATTTGGGGCATGAGAACTTCCAGGAGCCGAACAATGAAGAGTCTTTCATGGTGGTTTAGTTCCAGGTAGCTGTTTCCTGCAGTTGGTGGTAGATCGGAAGGAACTCTAGACCTGGAGATGAGCAGTCAGCATTTGCATCCTGACCCATGGGGGTTTACTGTGGTCTGACCTGGGGGAAATGGCGCGGCCTTCCTAAGCCTGTGTGTCCTCATCGGGAACTACAGGTAATAATCCCAGCAACCTGTGTTGAAGGGATCACATATGACCAGAAACATGCATGAGAGGCAGTGGTGGGCTGTGAGCTATGCCTGCGGAGGGTGTCTCACCTGAGAGCCCATCTGCCGCTTTGCCTCAAGGTCTGATTGGAAATTGTGAGCAAATAGATGGGTACCCCGAGGCAGCCTCAAGGACGTGGGGAGACATGCTCAACGCGTGTTAGCTGCCTGCTCGGTGTCAGCTCCTGCTGAGAGGTGCAGGTATGCGGCCTGGGTCCTTAGGAATAGGGCCCGCCGAGTACAGGGCCACAGCACCTGTGCATTCATCTTTCTCCTGTGTGATGGGGTGAGCCGGGGGCTGTCCCAAGGTGGGGCCTCAGCTGCCCCCGGCCAGTAGGCATCATCTCCTAGTAGGAGAGACTGGGCGAGGTCTGAAAGGTGTGGGAAGGAGGTGTGTGCCATGGCCCTGGAAGGGAGAGAGATGACAAGGACACAGGACAGCCCCGTTTCTGCACCCAGATCCAGAGCACATCCTTCTGCACATCTAATTGCATGGCCCAGATGCAGGGAGTGGGTGTCATTTGTGGCCCTGCATGTGCTGACTGTGCTGTGCTTGGAGCCCAAGCCATGCCGGCCTCTTTGAACATAGTTGGACTTCAAACCAACCAACCGCTTCTCCTTGCCCGAGCTCCCAGGTGCCCTTGCCCTGCTCAGCTGAATTTGTCCTTGATCATCAGGGGCTGCGTGTCGGGGCTGCACAGGCAGACAGGGGTGTAGGCAGTGGCACATGGAGGTCAGTCATGGCATGAAGCTGGCCTTCATACTGCCGTGGGTCATGGGCCTGCTGCACGCAGCAGTGCTGGAGACACCCCCATGCATGTCCGTATGAAAATGGGATGGAAGCAAAAACATCCGAGGGCAGGTGTCAGGCAGGGGCTGTGTGAGCACAGCAGGGAGCTTGAGAGTGCAGTGGCGCTGGCAAGGCGGGCATGGGCATGCCCGGCTGGTGGCTGTGTGGACCGCAGTTAGTGTGGGAGTGTGCCCTGCAGGAGCCTGACAAGGCACAGCTGCCACTACCATCTTTCTTCTGCCCCTACCTCTGCTTGCCGCTGGTCCTGGCTCTGTTGCTGTGACTGATGCGTGCTGGGCAGGAGCAAAGCACGGGTAAGGGGCTGTTGCTGAGGTCCGAGCTGTGGACTCAACGGGCCTTGGTGTTACATCGCTGCTGCCTGGTCTGTCCTCAGCTGTCTGCTTTTGCCAGGGAGGCTTAAAAACTGAGACCCTGACATAACATGAGACTGAAGTGGGTGAACCTAGGGGCACAAGGTTTGCATCGTGTTGTAAAATGTGGACTCTGTGTGGGTAGGACAAGGAACAGGGTGTTGGGAGAGGCCGGGAGGTTCTGGGCCAGCCTGAAGACAGGAACTGGGGACTCAGTCTGGGTCTCCCTCTGTGGGTGGCAAGGCCCAAATGCTTGAGCCATCGCCCACTGTCTACCAGGGTCTGTCTTGGCAAGAAGCAGGAACTGGGAGTGGAGCCAGAACTCACACCCAGGTACCCCAGTGCATCATGTGGGCATTCTACATGACTGTGAGACAACTGTGCCTAGCACCCACCATTCCATCCTTGCATCTGTGGGTAACTGTGGTTGTGAGCACCTCAAGTGTGTTCAGCTGCCAGTTTCCCTGCATCCCATTTATTGTGCCCTGCATCTGCTTTTCTAGACTTTCCCTTTCCATCTTATATTTCTGGGGGAAATAGGTTGCTGTGCAGGGTCATCCTCAGTGTCATACAATGAAAGAGAGAGACAGAGAGAGTGTTCTCCAGGGCAGGGCTGTGAATGACTCAGAGTGGGGTGGGCTGCAGGCTTGGGCCTTGTCAGGTGCGAGCCCAGCTCTGGAATTAGCTCACTGTCAGACCAGCCTGCGCACTGACAGGATAATTGCACCCCGTTTCCGCACACTGTGGGGACAGTGACTCACGGGAGAGTGACTCGGAGGCTGTGCAGAGCAGAGGCCGCCCCAGCGTTTGACCCTGGCGGGGCAGAGCTGCTTGCTGGACACTGTGACTTTCTGACACAGGCGTCTTCTGTTGCTCTCCCTGCCACCTCAAGGCCGCCGTTTGCTCCCATCCTGTCTGAGATGAGGCCTCGGGCAGCATGTGTTTCCCCCGCAAGGCTGACTGAGTGCTGTACCTAAAGGGGGCAGCCAGGCGGCTTGAGTGGCAGAAAGGGGTGCCCAGCCCATGCCACCTGAAATGCCTCTTGCTGTGGACTCTGGGACCAGCAGGCACGATGGGGCCGGAGGGCCGGTCCTTGTGTTGCTCTGCTCGCCCCGTCCTCTGTGTGTCCACCTTATTTCTGCCCGTTTCTTTCCTCTTCCTGGACTGCAGGTAGATGTTACAGAGACTTCAGTCCAACTTGACCATTGAGCCAGGCTCTAACCTGAAGTCCCTGTGCATGCTGAGGGAGAACAGCTGGCTGGCTCTGGGCGGACTCGGAAGGAAGAACTCGCTGGCTCCCTTTCCTTGTCGTTGGGTAGGACAGTCATCTAACTTGTGTGTCGAGGGCACCAAGGACCCTCCCATTTCAAGGTCTCCCTGGCTCTGGCTCCCCACCTTGTCTGTGTTTCCGCCTAAGTAGCTGATCTCAGGCAGCTTCGGACTTGACGTCACTTCGATCCTCGTGCATACAGAGAGCTGCTTAACCAAAAACCAAATCTTAGGAGCAGAGCCCCGTTAGAATTAGCATCAGCTGTTCCCGATTGTTTAGGGGGAGTCCCTGACGTGTAAGCCTCTAAGACGTGTGCAGGGTTGTAAGGTGGCAGTAAGCGAAGGGCTGGGAGAGCGGGTATCTCCCCATGCCGTCTGCTCTCTGACTGCCTTACCTTGTTCAGGAAACCCTCGGACCATTCAAGAACCTGAACTTCTGAGACACGCATGCTCAAACTGAACTTCAAGAGGTCACTGAGTCACAGGACTTTTGTGTGTGACTTTCTCCTTTAGGAACCGCTGGCTTTGAGTGAATTGTGGCTTAGTCGGGACTCTGTCTTGAGTTAGCTTAGTGGACGTTGTGGAAGCAAAGATCAGATGCCTGCCATTTGAAAGGCACTGTTTAGTCCTGTGCCATTTTGAACTTTTATCATGCTGTCTGATTGGTGGGGTGAGATTAACTATCAATACTTTTACTATTATTATTATTATTATTGTTATTATTGCAGTGTGCAAAGGAAACAGTGAGGAATGTTGAATGAATGATCATCCCTAGATGGCAAATACGGGAAACAGACGGCCTCACTTGTCACAAGTGGTGACATTGTGTGCTGTGCTTTGGTATTTTAACCACTTTCATTTCCTGTGTTTAGTGGAAAGTGGTGATGGCGGGAGGGGGAACATTTAAACGTTGATCTTGTAGGTGTCTTTAGCGCAGTAAGTAGCTGTCTGGTGCAGTGGGTGCAGGAGCATGCAGTGGCCCATTCTGCTGCTTCCTGTTCAAGGGCGCGTTGAGGACTTCATCTTAAGCTTCGTGGCTGCTCACTTCCTTTTAAAGGAATAGTAGCCACAATTGCAGCCTGATTTTGGCTTGCCATCATTTGGGGCTTGTCTTTAATATCATCTTACCGATTCTTACATACACATACCGAGTGTGTGTGTGCGTGTGTGTGTGTGTGTGTGTGTGTGTGTGCACGCGGGCACTCCTGCTTTCCCACCACTTGTTGAGTCTCCGTTGATTTCTCCCACAAGGCAGCATTCTTGGCAGTCTGCCACTGCTGAGGGGTCTGAAACACTTGTCTCAACGACGCCTTCTGTGACAGTTCTCGTGCACTTAGGGGGTGTGGTCAAGTGCAGACTGCACTGTTTGCATCAAGCGGCGTTTGATTCGCAGTGCTTTCTTCATGCCTCTTTATCTCTCATGGCAGATTCTCACCTTTCCATCATGTCCCCACCCCACGTGGTGGGAGCTGCTTTCACTTTAGAAAAATAAAAAAAATTTTGAGAAATTGTTCTGAGTCATTCTGCAATTTCCGCTGGAGTCTCAGCTCTGAGTGGATTTATGTCACTGTCTGTGGATGAGAGGGGAAGGAGAGGTCAGGGACAGCAGCGAGGCACCTGTGGGTCATTTGCTCCATCCAGTCCCAGCCTCTGCCTGCTGAGAGTCTGTCGTGAACACCGAGCTGGTTACTCGAACAAACGCCACGAGTCGAGAGAACAGGACGGGGGAAGCCCCCGAGAGCGCCCTTGACTTCGGTCCCGTGGAAGTCTGCTGGGCTTTGGTTCCGGCCTCGTGGGAACCTGCTGGGCCTTTGGCTCCAGCCTCGTGGGAGCCTACTGGCTTCGGATGGAAGCCCAAGGGCTTTGGCTCTGGTCTAGTGGGAGCCTGCTGGCTTCAGTGACTGGGACCAAGGCATGGGTTTTTATATAATTCAGTGGGTCAAGCAAGCAGTCGTTACATTTTGATTGGTTATTACATGTTATCTATCAACAACACTTGCATTCTCTTAGTTCTGAGAAACATATTTTTTTAGATATTTGTCAAGACACATTTTCTTCTTCAATCATTTTACCATAACTTGTTTTTCATGACATGCTTACGTACATTAGAGCTTCTTAACAGGAGTGATGGGGAGGGATAACATACATTGGGGTATTGGGGTTACTTGACAGGAGGATAGGAGAGGTGGCCCCATTTCACCAGTAGTTTAGGAAGATGGAGTCACCTCTGCTGAAAACTCCAACATACATACTATATCCATTAAGTCACAGCATAATTTACATAAGAGGTCTATTATTATAGCTATTTCTGGGTCATCAATTTCAGACAAAAGTGTAGTGATATTAAGGATATAATTGAGGTTATTGATAATGTGACTTCCCATATCTTCCATAGGTTCATTTTTATCTACACCCACACTAAGCATCTATTGATGGGACAGTAAATAAACACCTACAACCAGACGGTTCCTATCAGAGTCAGGATGGGAGGGGGAGGTCCCTAGGTCCATCTCCTCCTGTTCAGGAAGAACAGGGAGTGAAAGCGTGCGTGTCAGTGCTCCAGGAGGAAGAAGATGTGGGCTGTTTTTGCAGGCACTCCGAATTCCTTCATGTCTCCCTTTTGTCCCTTTCTCACTATCTCCTCCTTCTCCCCTATTTTGCTTGCTCACTTCCGAAGCGCCCCACGCCCCCGCGCCTTGGTTCCCTGACCTTGATGTTCTCTTGCTCTCTGATGCCACCTATGTTCTCTGGCGTCTTCAGGAGGCAGGTGTCCAATGAGAAGGTGAGGGGACGTGCGCTAGCCTCGAGGCTGGGGTCCCTCAGCCCAGTGCTTAGAAACCTGAGGGATCATGTGACTGGGGGAGTCCTGCCCTGCCCTGCCAGGAATGCTACTTTCAGCTGCTCTTGGGGGATTTCTGAATCTCTCATCTTCACGATTGCTTCAGGGAAACGGAGGAGATGCCCAGGCCATGGCAGGTGGCAGAATTAGGGGCAGGCATCTCTGCTCTACCCTCGTCTGAGTGGCAGCGTCTTTATTTGTTATTGCTCGAAAGGCAAAAGTATGGGGGAGTGGGGAGAGAGAGATTTTTCATCTTCCGATTTGTTCCCCAAATGGCCACAGTGGCTGGCACTGAGCTAATCTGAAGCCAGGAGCAGGAGCTTTTTTGTCTGCCACATGGGTGCAGGGTCCCAAGGACTTGGAGCATCCTCCACTGCTCTTCTCATCCATTAACAGGGAGCTGGATCAGAAATGGTGCAGCCGGAACACTAATCGGCGCCCATACGGGATGCCAGCATCAAGGGCAGAGTTTTAATAGCTTGCTGCACCATGCCACCAGCCCAGGAGTATGCTGCTAAATGAATTGTCAAGAAGGAGAGATGAATCATCAGTTCGGTAATGCGAGATGAGGTCTCCAGCCTTTTGGGGACAGTTGTCTAACGCAGTGTTCGGAGTACCTGGTTCCACTCCTCGCTCCAGTGCTTTAGTCCGGCTTCGTGCTGATGCAGGCCCTGGCCGGTAACTGGGTTCCCATCACTCACAGGCAGAAACCAAGCAGGGCTCTCCGCTCCCAGCTTCCAGCTGCTGTGGACTCTGGGGAGTGAACTAGCAAATGCAGGTTCTCCACTCACAGGTGCACACCCTCTCCCTCTCAAATAAATTTTAAAAAATGTAAACATAAATTGCGACATCCTGTTGTGTCTCTGAGGCCACCACTTTGTCTCTTCTGCCTTTTGATTTGGTCCATGAGTCCGACACGTGTTTCCCTGTTTGCTCAGCTCTTCTTGCCACCAGGAAAACAGGTCTCTGGTGACCAAGTTGTATTTTCTAGAAGGTTAGTCAAAGGTGTCAAGCCATCTATTAAAAATAACGACTGCCTTTCTGTACGTTTTGTTACTTCCTTTCTGTTAACGCAGTCAATGTTTGATTTTAGAGATTGCGAGTGGTAAATAGATGCTAGAAGCGGGCATTGCTCCTAAATATAAGACCCCTGTGGGTTTCAATGTGGATACCAGAATAAGGTAATGGATTTAAATCAAATTGTTTAAATTGAGCAGAAAAAAAAAATTAAACTATAATGAAAGGTCATGCAAACTGTATATCTCCTGACTTAATTTAAATAACCCTCAGTAATACCATTCCTAATTAAGGTTTCTAGGATAGTGACCCCTCTCTGAAGCTGTACCTTTAAAAAATGTATCTGAAAGGCAAAGAAAGGAAGAGGAACAAGTCAAACAGAAAGAGCTCTCATCTGCCAGTTTATCCCCAAAATGCCTGCAACAGCCAGGGCCGGGCAGAGCCCAGGAGGCAGGGATGCCAGGGCAGGGCCGGGCAGAGCCCAGGAGGCAGGGATGCCAGGGCCGGGCAGAGCCCAGGAGGCAGGGATGCCAGGGCCGGCCAGGCAGAGCCCAGGAGGCAGGGATGCCAGGGCCGGGCCAGGCAGAGCCCAGGAGGCAGGGATGCCAGGGCTGGGCAGAGCCTGGGAGGCAGTAATGCCAGGGCTGGGCCAGGCAGAGCCCAGGAGGCAGGGATGCCAAGGCTGGGCAGAGCCCAGGAGGCAGCAATGAAACCCGGATTGCCCGTGAGACTGGCAGAGACCCCCTGTGGTGCACAGCAGCAGGAAATCAGGGTGCGGAGTAGACCTGACTCAGACTCAGGCACTCTGAGATGGCCTGCGGATATCCCCAAAGGTGTGTGACTGCCCAATGAAGCGCTCACCCCAGCTACGCTTTGTTAAAATCAGATCCCAGGCATTGTTGTAAGTTGCATATGAAAAGCCTTTCTAGGGCCCGGCGCTGTGGCCTAGTGGCTAAAGTCCTCGCCTTGAACATGCCGGGATCCCATGTGGGTGCCAGTTCTAATCCCGGCGGCCCCGCTCCCCATCCAGCTCCCTGCTTGTAGCCTGGGAAAGCAGTAGAGGACAGCCCAAAGCCTTTGGACCCTGCACCCATGTGGAAGATCCGGAAGAGCTCCTGGCTCCTGGCTTCAGATCAGCACAGCACAGTACCAGCCATTGTGGTCACTTGGGGAGTGAATGATCTCTCTCTCCTCCTCTCTCTATGTATCTATATTATTTATAAATAAATCTTAAAAAAAAAAAAAGAAAGAAAAGCCTTTCTAAACATAAGGGGATGTGTTTGATTTCATACCAGTCATAGCGCCTGGGCCCTCTCTCCTCACTCCCAGGCTGCTTTTCAACAAGTGACTGAGTGGGGGATGGGAGGAACCCTTGATCCCTGAAACCTGGAGGGACAGCAGCCATAGAAGTTAGTGTCGTTGGTGAATATGTCGTAAGGGACAAGAAGTTAGCTGGCCCTGTCTGAGGCTGCTGTGGGGGGCAGTACAGCTGGTGGTGCTTGCAGCTCTGCCGCTAGGCTGAAGCAGCGATTGCAGATGTGACATTGAAATGCTTAGCATTTGCCTGCAGCAGATCTAGGCAGGGTAGTGTCCTCCGTGTGTCCCTGCCCCCTGCAGGACGTAGCCCGTGCTGTCTGGCAGCGCTTGTCTCTGGCTGAGAGTGGCTGTGCTGTGGCCGAGGCTGTCCCCGACAGCCCCTTGACAGTTATGAACAATAGCTAAAGCGCTTTCTTCCCCTGCTCCACTGTGTTGCACAGAGCGGATGAGGTTTGGGGCAGTGTTTGGGCTGCCCAGGCGCTGAGCAGTGGGGCCATTGGAAAACATGGCTTCACCCCCATTCTTATTTTAAGAGAGAGGGGTTGCGTTTCCATAGCCATCACATGGCTGTGCGGTGAAATGAAAACAGAGTCACATCCACGAGGCAGCTTTGTAACTCGGTGAGACTGCTGATGCTCAGCCCTTGACACGTACCAATCACCTGCAATTCAGAGATCCAGAATGTTCCAGAATGTTCCAGAATCTCGAGGACTTGGTACAAAAGACCTGGTGCCACACATAGAAGCTTCTTCATTTAATGAAACGTTGCTTTGTGCACTATAAAATTTTATATGTTTATTTTCAGGCTAGTGTGTAAGGCATATATAAAACATAACTGGATTCTGTGTTCAGGCTTGGGCCCCACCCCAAGGATATCTTATTATGTAGGTGTCAGTTCTCCCCACACCCTCCCCCCCAGATCCTCCAAAGTCTAAAATATTTCTGGTCCCAATCATATCATTCAGTTTCTACTTTGAATTTTGAATACACATTCGTTTTCCCAATAGGCCTATTGAATAGCATTACTCCAGCTTTAGCAGGAAAAGGCCAGGGTTGCTTGACATGCTTGCATGATTTCATAGCCAGGCAATGTGAGCCAGTATTCAGTTTTGTTGCCCACTGCTTCCCACTGCCTGCTAAGGAGCACACACCTTATTGGTGTAAAGGCAAAACTGTGGTATTTTAAAATTTATGCACTTATTTGAATGGTAGAATTACAGAGAGAGGGAGACACGGAGTGAGAAACATGTTTCATCTCTACTCTTTCTCTCCCCTAATGGCCTCAATGTCTGGGAGTGGGCCAGGTGGGAGCCAGGTACTGGCGCTGCTTCTGGGACTTTGACCTGGGTGCAAGAGCCCAGGCTCTTCGACCATCCTCTGCTGCTTTCCGAGCACAGGAGCAGGGAGCTGGACAGCAGGTGGAACAGCCGGGGCTTGCACTGCAGTGGTGGCTGAAGCAGCTATATATCAGTATGATGGAATTCCTTCCTTCCTTCCTTCCTTCCTTCCTTCCTTCCTTCCTTCCTTCCTTCCTTCCTTCCTTCCTACCTACCTACCTACCTACCTACCTACAAAAAAAAGTACTTATTATATATTTTGGGGACAGTGCACAGCAATATTAGAAAATGTCACATGTGACTGCAGAGAAATGGAATTTATTATATAAGGCTAGATAAGCACTTCCTGTCTGGGCCTTCAGGGCTCCAGACTCTACTTATGGCAGAGGAGTCCCGTAATAATGCATCAGTGATTTTTAAAAATGTTTAATATTTGAAAGGAAGAGAGTTTTCCATCTGCTGGTTCACTCTGCAGATGCCTGCCAGAGCCTGGAGCCAGAGCCTGGAGCCAGGAGCCTGGAGCACCAGCTGAGTGTCACAGGTGGGTGACAGACACTGCAGGACCTGTCATCCCCTCTTGCGTCCCGGGATGTGTGTTAGCAGCATGCTAGGTCAGAAGCCAGGCACCGAGGTACAGGATGCTGCTGTCTGAAATACGACTTAGACCGTGGGGCCAAAGCACCTTCCTCCAGATCTGCTTTTGTCAGTAATTGCTAGAGAATGTTTCCCCAGCGGTTCCATCACCACGGCTCTTCTCATGTGAATCCATATTTTTGTGTTGTGTTTCCCAAAACAGCTCTTGCACAATCACTTATATGTCGACTCCAGATAATTGAAAAAGCCCATCTCCAAGGGGGTGACAAAGCCTTTGTAAAGATTTTTAAAAAGGTTTATTTTTGTCAGAAAGGCAGATCTACAGAGAGGAGAGACAAAGACCTTCTGTCTACTGGCTCATTCCCCAAGTGGCTGCAATGACCAGAGCTGAACTGATCCAAAGCCAGGAGCCAGGAGCTTCTCCAGGTCTCCCATGTGGGCACAGGGTCCCAAGGCTTTGGGCTGTCCTCGACTGCTTTCCCAGGCCCCAAGCAGGGAACTAGATGGGAAATGGAGCAGCTGGGACATGAACTGGTGCCCATATGGGATCCTGCCAGTTGAAAGGCGAGGATTTAACCACTAAGCTATTGTACAGGACCCCGTTGTAAAGAATTTTAACACTGTTGGTTTACTTTGTTGCCAGCCCTTCCTTTCCATTTCTTTTCCTTCCTTTCATGATGAATAGAGATTGTAAGAGAAAAGAGTCACACATTTCTACAGAGCTAAAAAGTAGTCTTAAGAAATAACACCAGGGGCCGGTACAGTAGCCTAGCGATTAAAGTCCTCTCCTTACATGTGCCGGGATCCTATATGAGTGCCAGTTCATATCCTGGCTGTTCCACTTCCCATCCAGTTCCCTGCTTGGGGCCTGGGAAAGCAGTGGAGGACATCTCAAAGCCTTGAGACCCTGCACCCACAGGGGAAAAAACTCCTGGCTCCTGGCTTGGATCAGCTCAGCTCTGGCCATTGCAGCCACTTGGGGAATGAGCCAGTAGACACAAGATCTTTCTCTGTCTCCTTCTGTCTATAAATGTGACTTTCCAATTAAAAAATAAATCTTGAAAGAAGGAAAGAAAACCCCAGGAGCTGGTGGGCTGGTACAGCAGCTTAAGTGACCACCTGCAGTGTTGACAATTCCACATCAGCCAGTGCAGCCCCTGGCAAGGCAGGAGTCCCTGCCACCCACGTTGGAGACCGGAGTTCCGGGCTCCTGGCTTCAGCCTGGCTCAGCCCTCGTCATTGTGGTCATTGGAGAGTGAACCAGTAGAAGATTATTTTTGTGTCTGTCCCTCTATCTCTGTAACTATCAGCCGGCTGATTATAAATAAATCTTAGAACGATAAAGAAAATGAAGCAACCCCTGTGGCAGTTGCCTTAACGGAGTGCATGTGGGTTCCTATGAGGATGTTTGTAAGATACAATGACTGTAAGGCAGAAACATGTTGATGGTGATGTCAGCCAACAAGCAGCCATATGTTCAGCTGGTAGTGTTCCGTGATAAAGAGCCATGAAAGGCAGACACCCTGTGGGCCGTGTTCGTCTGTGTCCCCATGAAGCCTCTGGCTCCACATCCTCACTGATGACCTCCAGGGAGCCGGGGACCCACAGAAAGGTGGATCAGAGCAGCCAGCTGTAACAGCAGAGGGTGTGAACATTAAGGCCATTGAAGGGGACTGCGGATGCCTGGGGGATGGCATCGAGGGACCCCTGTGGCCTGGTTCCCTGTCCCTCTCAGCACAGCTCACCGAGCTGAGACTTGGCCTGCATCCATTCTGCTTTTCGTGTGTCTGGTTCAGGTGGCCTGGGACCCACATGGATCCCAACTGGAATAGAAACCCACTGGATGGGGAGCCGGTGAAAGGGGGTGAGGCTGCAGCTAGGGATGGTCTGGGCCTGGTTGGCCGTGTGGCAATGTCCCAGGGCAGCCTCGAGCAGTAATTCCAGCCGTGTGGTGTCTGTTTTCTTTCTGAATTTGCCCCTGCCTCGCCAGGCTTCTGTTCATAGTGGAGGTTTTCCTGGGTTCTGCAGAGCTTCGCTCATCCAGAATTCGATGGCTGTTGTGCAAGTGACATTTTCCTCTTTAAATACAGTGGCGGTCATTTTAGTGCTGTACTGTTGAGCTGTTAACATGCAAAAGGTTAAAAACCTCATTTCAAGGAAATTGTCTGAATACTGAAAACTGTGTGCGCAAGGATTGCTCAGTGATGTGAGAGGGTCTCAGGAAGTTCTTGGGAAACTGGGACAGGGGATGGGGCACAGTAGGGGGTGGGGCAGGGGATGGGCACAGTAGGGGATGGGGCAGGGGATGGGCACAGTAGGGGATGGACCACAGTAGGGCATGCTGTCACCTGAGTGCCAGCCAGCATCCTATGCATGTGCCGGTGTGAGCCCTGGGTGAAGCTCCTTGCTTTGGCCTGGCCCAGCCCTGGACATTAGGGCTGTTTGGGGAGTGAGGCAGCAGGTGGAAGATTCTTTTTTCTCTCTCACTCTCTGTAATGGAAAATCACATTATCTTTAAATTCCATTTCTGAAGCCCTCGTGTCTATTCTCAGTTGCCAAGAATTAAGCCAGAGTCATAACTCTGCGATGGAAATTTGCATTTCAGACACTTGGCACTAAGCACAGACAGCGGCCGGAATGAAAGCACGCACTGACAGCGCTAGCCGCTAACGTGGATTCCCAAGTTTAACATGTGTGATGATCAGATCCAAAGTGTGGGCTGTGAGGGAAAACTGAAGGAAGAATGAGACGGCAGCACAGGCCCGGGCTAAGAACCTCCGCACGGGGCCGTGCGGGTGGAGCGCCGCTCGGGCAGGAAAGTCACAGCGAAGAACTTGCTTTTCTCCAAAACTGAGTTGGAAGTTGATTCGGAGACTTTCTTAACGCAGGCAGAATGAAGGCTACATGTTGAAGGAATCCCTGGCAGATATTTTTGAAGATTTATTTATTTATTTGAAAAAGTTACACAGACAGACAGAAATGTCATCCGTCTGCTAGCTCATTTCCTAGATGGCCACAATGACTGGAGCTGGATCAGACTGAAGCCAGAAGCCAGGAGCTTCTTCTGGGCCTGCCATGGAAGTGGCAGGTGTCAAGCATTGGAGCTATCTTGTGTTGTTCTCCCAGGCCATTAGCAGGAAGCGGGATTCGAAGTGGAGCATCTGGGGCCCGGCGCCGTGGCCTAGCAGTAAAGTCCTCGCCTTGAACGCCTGGGATCCCATGTGGTTGCTGATTCTAATCCCGGTGGCCCTTCTCCACATCCAGCTCCCTGCCTGTGGCCTGGAGAAGCAGTTGAGGACGGCCCAAAGCCTTGGGACTTCACCCATGTGGGAGACCCGAAAGAGCTCCTGGCTTCGGATTGGCACAGTACCGGCCATTGTGGTCACTTGGGGAGTGAATCATCGGACGGAAGATCTTTCTGTCTTTCCTCCTCTCTGTATATCTGACTTTGCAGTAAAAATAAATAAATCTTTAAAAAAAAAAAAAAGTGGAGCATCTGGGACCTGTACAGTGCCCAAGTGGGATGCTGGAATGTGGAGGTGAAGGAGTAGGTGGGCCAACATGCTGGCCCTTTTAGACAGCATTTAGGATTCACTTTTGAAACATGCAGACTTCATTTGTAGACAGTCTTCTCAGTGTGGTTTCACTTCTCTTATTGTGGGAGTTGACAAACTCCTAAAGGGCTTGACACATTTTTGTGCTAAAGCCACGATGCATAGAATAACCGCGCGCCTGGAGTTCTGATAAAGCCTTTTCTGCGATGACTGTTGGTCGGTGGGCTGCTCACAGCCCCGGGCTTGCCGTCTACTCTGATTGCCTTCATGCACCCGTCTCTCAGTGGGGCTGTGGGAGTCTCACACCTTGGCGTGCAGCAGGCAGGGAAAGGTAGCATGCCTTAGAAGTGAGCGGTCGGCCTTTTTGGGTACAAGACTGGGGCACGTGCTCAGGAGATGAGCCATTCTGTGCACCCTCTGCCCGCCAGACATTGAAACACCGGATATCCTATGGGAGAGTCCCCGGTCATGCCAAGATGCCGCCCTAGCTCTCAAGGCGTCCCTGGCAGAGGGCACAACTCTTTTTCAGTCCCGACTTCTGCTCGAACTCCTGTGAAATCAGAAAACTGAGCCGAAGGCAGACAGCAGAGACACACCAGCCAGCCTGGCTCTCTGCCTGTTTGCACAGCTCTGCCGGGAGCAGGTGCTGGGTCCTGATGCCACCCAGAAAGGCACCTCGCGGTGACCGTGACGCTTCCAGACTCCAGGCACAGGCTCAGCTCTGCCCTTCCAGGGGTGTGCCACCTGCAGCCGAGTGTCCACTGCCATGTCAGAGTCCTCCTCCTGCTTCCGGATACGTGTCCGCTGGGCCACCCTGCCTACGTGTATCCAAGCAGCCCACTTCCCTTCATCGTTTTCTTGTCCAGAGGCAGTGTACTGGTACAGCACAGCCCTCTGGGTGCCCCTTCTCTGCCTTATTCCCCTCCTTCTGTGCGAGCTGCTGTGTGTGTTCCACTTGCCCTCGTCACCGTCCTTGTCACCTGTCTGTCCTTTGTCCCCAGCTCTCAGAAGAAAGCCGGGGAAGGAGAAGTGTGGGCTCCATAAATATTCTGATAAAATCAATTATTCTGGCCCTTCCTTTTGGCATCCAGGGTTTTATCCTTCCAGACCTCTAAAAATAGCAGGATTTGAGGCATTAAATTCCCGTGGCAAATGAGAACAAGTGAGCACAAATCTTTTTGCTCCTGTGCTTCTAGCCAAGTATTTCACATGTCTTATCTCACTGAGTCTGCTGAGCCACCCGGTGTGATATAGTACCTACTTTACAAGTGGGTAAACTGAGTCAGGGTCACCTGGCTGGTGACTGCCATGGCCAGGGTTCCTTTCCTTTTCCTTAGGTTGATTTTTATTGCCTTTGAAAGCAAAGTTACTGAGATGGGGGATGGGAGGGACGAAGAGAGGGAGGGAGAGACAGGTTTCCCATTTGCTGCTTCGCTCCCTGAATGGCTGTAATGCCTGGAGCTGTGCCAGACTAAACCCAGGAGCCAGCAGCATTTCCCAGGTCTGCTAAGTGGATCCTCCTCTGCTTGCTTTCCCAGGCCGTCAGCAGGGAGCTGGAGCAGAAGTAAAGCAGCAGGGACTTGAACTGGCGACCATATGGGACGCCGACATCACTGATGGTTGCTTTGTTCACTAAGCCACAGTTCCAGTGGCCAGGTTTTTGACTATACTGTGAAAAATTTTTGTTGCAAGGGCAATTACAGGCTGGTGTAATGGCTTAACAGGCTAATCCTCCACCCCTAGTGCCAGTATCCCATATGGGTGCTCCTTCATGTTCTAGCTGCTCCACTTTCTATTGTTCCCTGCCAATGGCCTGTGAAAGCAGCGGAAGACAGCCCTGGTGCTTGGGCTCCTGTAGCCACGTGAGAGTGCCACGCTGAGACCATTGTGGCCATTGGGGAGTGAGCCAGCAGATGGAAGAGCTGTCTCTTGTCTCTCCTGCTCTTTGTAGATTGCTTTTCAAACAAATAAGTAAGTAAATAAATCTTTAGAACTGGAAAGTAGTAATTGTTTAAGAAAGCATAGCCTGCAGCGCACTGGGAGGTGCTGATGCAGGTCTCTCCTGGGCACTGAGGCAGTGCCAAGGGGGCAGAATGTGAGGGAAGGCAGTGCCAGCGTGAGTGACACTCCTGGGGCTGGCACTGTGATGTGGCTTGGTACATGGGCTCCCCTGTAAGTGCTGGTTCAAGTCTCAGCTGCTCTACTTCTGACCCAGTTCCTGCTGATAAGCCTGGGAAAGCAGTAGAAGGGGACCCAAGGGGGCTGGCACGATGTCCCAGTGGCTGATTCCTCACCTTGCAAGCTCTGGGATCCCATGAAGGCACCAGTTCATGTCCTGGCTGCCCCCTTTCCCCTCCAGCTCCCTGCTTATGGATGACTCAAATCCTGGGGACCCTGTACCCGCTGGGAGACCCAACAGAGAATCGCACTGCACCCTTTGGAGTGGCCTAACTTTGGCCATCACGGTCATCTGGGGAATGAACTTACAGATGGAAGATCTTTGTCTCTCCTGATCTGCCTTTCCAATAAAAATAAATAAATCTTAAAAAAAAAAAAAATGGCCCAAGCCCTTGGGGTCCTGTCACCCATGAAGGAGTCCCAAGTGGATTCCAAGCTCCTGGCATCAGCCTGGCCCAGCCCCAGCTGTTGAAGCTGTTTGAGAGTGCAGTCAGCAGCCTGAAGGCTCTCTGTGTACCCTTCCGGCATATGAATTTTCCTCCCTCTGCCGCTTTGGGAGCGTGCCAGCGCAGGGCCTGGTCAGCTGCACTGTGGGTGCCCAGTAGTCTGTGGGGGTTGTGGATGTGCCAGGACCAGACCAAGTGGTGCTCCTCTGAGCTTTTTTTTTTTTTAAATAATGATTTATTTAATTATTTGAGGAGAGAGAGAAAGAGAAAGAAAGTCTTCCATCTGCTTGTTCACTCCCCTTATGGTCACAACAGCTGGGGCTGGGTCAGGTTGAATCCAGGAGCCAGGAGCTTCTTTCTGGCCTTCCACGTAGATGCAGCGGCCCAAGTGCCTGTGCCGTTCTCTGTTGCCTTCCCAGGCACATTGGCAGGGAGCTGGGCTGGCAGTCGAGCCACAGAACACCAACCTGTGCCCCTGTGGGATGCCGGCATTGCAAGTGGGAGCTTTGTGTGCAGCACAGCACCAGCCCAGACTCATGTTGCCAATAGAGAGCCACCATTTCCTGCTTGGTGGACATGACTTACCTCATCCCTGCAAGGTCCCTGTCCACCCCTGATGCTGCTGGCTTGTGGGCTGTGACCACACTGGCCTGCAGTTCCTGCTGACTGGCACCTGCAGGCTCCCCTCTGTGCCCAGGTAGCTGCCCTCTACCTGGCAGGTGTGGCTTCAGGGTTAGTGGCCTTGGCCTTGCTCCGGCCAGGGTGGCTCTCGCTGTTCTATTTGGGACCCCGCACTGTGGACACTGATTGCATTTGGTTTCCCTACTCAAGGCTTGTCCTTCCCGTCACAGTCTCGGTGCTGCGAGCTCAGGGGCGGCCACTCTTGTTCATCATGGGATCCTCATGGAAACAGGTTGCCAAATTGGCCATTTTCTGCCACAGATCATTTTTTATCATAAGCGGGTAGGAAAGAATTCTACTAAAAAAGATTTCAGGGGTGACTGCTGTGGCATAGTACAGTAAGCTTCTGACTGAGGGGCTAGGTTCCTGCGGGGGCACCGGTTTGAGTCCTGGCCGTTTTGCTTCTGATATGGCTCCTTGCTAATGGCCTGGGGAAGCAGTGGAGGATGGCCCAAGTGCTTGGGTCACTGCACCCATCTGAAAGACCAGGAAGAAGCTCCTAGTGCTCCTGGCTCCTGGCTTCGGACCAGCCTAACACTGGTCCTCCGGCTGTTGTGGCCATTTGGGAATTAACCACAAGATAGAAGATTCTCTCTCTCTCTCCTTCAGCCTCTATTAATGCTGCCTTTCAAGTTAAAAAAAAGTGTAAATAAATCTTTAAAAAGTTCAGCCACTATAAAAAGTGGGGAAACTCAGATAAGCCAAAAGATTAAAATTAAACTAAGTTGAAATGCAGCGTTAACCATATTGCATTTATTATATATGTATATATACACATGTACTTTAAAAAACCTAGCATACACCTTTATAAATAGTAAATATATGTAGAAGCTACTTTTAAAAATGTAGATCTCTTCCTCCTCTGGCAGCGAGCCCCGTCCCCTCTGCTTGTGTGTGTGTCTCCCACGGCGTTTCCAAACCGTCCCCGTGTTCAGGTGGGCGCTTCCTGTGGCGCTTGCTCCCTCTGCCTTGTGAGATCCCTGGGAACCGAGCTGGCTTTGGGCAGGACACCAGGGATTTGAGGCTTTCGTGAGCAGCACTTCATCTTTTTGGTATCGCCTGGATGAGCGTAAAGCTTCCTTCTCTTTCCCCGGACTTTGCACTCCATGTGGCTTGTCTCCCAAATAAGCTTGTCCCTGCCTCCCCCGCCCGGTGAGTGTGGCCGCTACAGCCTGACCACCCTGCCGAGGTGTGACTTCAGTCACCTGCTTCCCTCCTCGCCATCCGCCAAGCCTCCCTGTGGTCACTGGACCTGGGCCTGGCCCTGCACTCGGCCCACGGGCCCTGCCGGCTGCCCCTAGGGTTACCGCAGAGCTCAGCCCTGTATTTCTGTCCCGACTGAGACGGGGCGGTCCGGGTTTCAGAGGCTGGACAGGTAGCACCCCGGCCCAGCCTTGTTCCCCGCAGGGAGCATGAGGTGATGTTGGTTGGTGGGTGTATCTACCTCCATCCGAAACCCCAGTCTGTGTCACCCATCAGTGTTGTCATTGACCCCAGGTGATCCCTCCAGCTCCCCTGTGCTGCTGATGTTTGGGGATGGCGTCAGGACTTTTCAAGGTTAAATGATGACTTTAATAACATTCAGCGTAAGCTGACCGGTTGTTAGATAGTCTTTCATCTGACCTGGCGAACTGCCTGTAGTTTGACAGCTGATCACTTGGTACTTGAGCCATCAGCTGCTGCCTGCCCCAGGGTGTGTGAGTGCAGAGCTGGGATCAGGGGCCTCGCTGGGACTTGAATCCAGGTCCTAAGCCAGGAAGTGTGGGTGTTGCAGACAGGGTCTCAGCCACTAGCTGTAATAGCTGCTCCTGTTGGTTAGTTCTCAGAGGTTCTATACTGACTCTGCCCCAATGATGCAGCGCTTTTAAACCTATTCTCTTAGGCTAAACATGTTTTTTGAGGCCAAGTAGCACCAACAGGTGCCTCCGAGAAAGCAATGTGGAGTTCCTGGGGCCCCTAACCAAGCCAGGGAAGCTGGGCGCACTGCCCACCCAGCTGCTGATGCTGTGAAAGACTCGTGGCCAGCCCTGTGCAGCCTCTGCTGGCTGCCACATCTCTGCCCCAACCTCGAGATGGTTCTGATAATATGAGATACTGAGCTGCTTGTGCCAGAACTCAGAGGGAAATGGGAAAGCAGACGTGCCTCCAGGTAAGAGCGAGTGAAATGCTGAAACTGATCAGGGGAACGGATGTTCTAAATCCAGAGGAGCCCTGGTGCTGGCCTTCTGATGCGAGAGCAGTGTCAGACAGCGGGGCCAGCGGAGTCAGTGGAGCAATGCAGAGCCTGGGTCTAGGCAAGGTCCTGCTCCTGTCCACCCTAAAGAGTGTGGGGTGGGCACGGGAACAGCTCAGGCACCTTGGGCTTTTTTTTTGCCAGGACCAAGTAAAGACTTCACTGGCACATTCCAGCCCCACATCTAACACCCTGCTCACCGCCTAGGAAGACAGTGACATCGTTTTGCAGCAGGGACCAGCCTTAGCATCACCTGGAGAACCCGACGGTCGCTGTTGATGCTTTTCTAGACAGCATTGGTTTTAGGGGGAAAGGCTCTTAGTTACTCTAAATGGGGAGAAAATATGTTTTTGGTGATCTTGTGTGGAACCCCGGCCTATGGTGAGCCCCGCTTCCAGCATTGCTTGCTCCAGTTGGCAGACACCACTTGGGGGTGCACTCTTAGAGTTCTAGTGTTTTCTGTTCTGCATCTTTGGCCAGTCAGGCTACTGATCTCTCCCACACCGTCTTAACTTGGGATCGCCTGTCTTAGGCCACACTCCTGGGATGTGTCAGTTGCCTGTGTGTTTGTGTCAACAGAGATGAGCACATGTGTAGGACTACTGGTGCCAGGAGAGCCCTGGCCACGTACGTGGTGGACAGAGGCAGCTGAGAGGGGCGGCAGGCGTGTTTTAGCCATGCTCTGCTCCATACCTGGGCTGTGCGGGACATGGGCCAGAGGACACAGGCCGCATGCCCTGAGAGCCCTGCTGTGTGCTGGGAAACATACGGTGCCAGTGTGCCTGGTAGGAATGCTTGAGAGGTATTGGGCACGCAGCACGTGGTCAGCAGGTGCAGCCTCCCACTTGTTCTTGACCCAACTGATAGTTTGAGGATTACTTGGTGGGCTTGACACTGCGGCTGCTTATTTCATGATTGAGGACACTGATGCTCGGAAACGAGGCTTGCCCGGGATATGGGCAGAGCCTGGACTAGAACTCAAGATCCATGAGTCTTGTCTTTGCTTTCCACTCTGCTCGCCCTCCTTGTGTGGGGGTGTCCCAAGGCAGAGGGCCACCGTGGCTAAGGAGACGTCCCAGAGCTGTGGAATGCTGCCTGTCGCTGTTCTGTCCTGGGGACCATCAGTGAGGGGCACTCTGAGATACCATCTTCAGCCACGCTCTGATCATGGATCCTTCTCCCGTTGGGAGCTCCGTCTGCTTTCCATCCCTGGGAACCTCATGCACCCCCCTAGGCAGCACACGGAGTGTGTTCTGCTGTGAAAGCGCTTCATGGCAACACCTTCCAAGGTTGGCCTGCTGTGGACAAATCTTAGCTTCCATTCACTTTTTGGAAATTCATCCTACCAGAAGCATTTTTCAAAATGAATTCTGAGTTTTTCGAAAATGGCAAGAGGCTTTATTTTTAAAATCTTGTTATTTTAGCACTGCCTTGTTAGGTGGAGTTTCTGACATCCCAGGCAGGCAAAGCTGTGATCTCACCATACGCCATTTCACTTAGGCTGCATTTTGTCAGATCTTATTGTCTGCAGTGGATGTGAGTTTAATATAGATTCTGTAGCCTGGAAGCATGTTCCGGAATGCAGACGCACATCCTATGAGCTCCCTGGACAGAGGGTTCCAACACAGTGAGCTATGGAGTCCTCGTGTTCGTGTGGTGGGCTTTCTGCCATCAGGACAGGGGGCCAGACCTGGAACCCCAGACTGCCAGTGGAGGTCCAGTTTCCTCTTGTCTCGGAAATTCAGTCCATGCATCTTGCCCGTGCTCACTCAGCAGTGCAGATCTCAGAGACCGGGTGAGCCGGGCAGACCCACTCCCGGGAAACCCAAGCAGAATGTAGCTGTGTTGAGAGGTCGACCAGTAGTTCTCCCACAGCCCACATGTTGACATCACTTGGGACACGTTTGGTTCCTGTGGATGGCGGGGCCTGCTGAATTCCAGGTCAGTCGGATCTGCAGTCACGTAGGTGTTTGCTCTTAGGTCACTGCTGGCTAGTGTTGTTCCAACATGAGGTGAGACATGTTCGATGATTGTTGCCTTAAGATCTACATCTGTTTTCTTAGTCTTTGAAATTTTACCCCAAAATGAATATCTTCTGATAAACATTGCCAGAAATATGCTTTTGTGTGCAAAGTAAAAGAAAATTAGATACAGGTATCTGTGTATCCAAGGTGAATTGTTAGTATTTCTGTTACTTCGGCATGTTTGGAAGTCAGTTATTTTATCTGCTGTGTGTCCAGTGAGAGGCTTAGTACCTGGTAGACTGACTTCTGCACTGAGATTAAGGTTCAAAGAGAAGCAACTCCTAAGAGCTCAGCAGTGAGGGAGCTCTCACTGCAGACACACAGTGGGGCTACACTGTCTCCTGCCCTCTACCTGCCCTCCCCCTGCCCTCTGCCTGCCCTCCGCCTGCCCCTCCACCTGCCCCTCCGCCTGCCCCCTGCCTGCCCCTCCGTCTGCCCTTCCGTCTGCCCTCCACCTGCCCCTCCGTCTGCCCCTCCGTCTGCCCCTCCACCTGCCCTCCGCCTGCCCTCCACCTGCCCTCCGCCTGCCCTCCGCCTGCCCCTCCGTCTGCCCTCTGCCTGCCCCTCTGTCTGCCCCTCCATCTGCCCTCCGCCTGCCCCTCCACCTGTCCTCTGCCTGCCCTCCGCCGGCCCCTCCACCTGCCCTCCACCTGCCCCTCCGCCTGCCCTCCGCCTGCCTTCCGTCTGCCCCTCCATCTGCCCTCCACCTGCCCCTCCGTCTGCCCCTCCACCTGCCCCTCCACCTGCCCCTCCGTCTGCCCCTCCATCTGCCCTCTGCCTGCCCCTCCACCTGGCTAACCATGACTTGCCTCGTCTTCCCACACTCCTTTGGCTTGTCCTGGGCAGCGGGTCCCTCCCAGGACACCATTACAACTACCACCAAGTTTGCCCCCTCTTCCCCGAAGCCTTCTGAGTTAGCCATTCTCAAGGGATACTTCTGTTAGCTTCCTGTGCTAGGTTTTCCATTTGTTCCATCCAAGCTCGTGTTGTCTTCCATGCTGCCTCATTGTCTTTCGAGTAGGGATCTCTTCCACATTTTTTTTTTTTTTTGCAAGCAGAGCTGGCTTCAGTTGCGCCCTCCAAGCTGAACTGAAATGCCAAACAGCAGGGCAGTGTTGGGTTTTAATGTGGATGGCATGTTTCCATCAAACGCTGAGGTGAGAGGCCAAGGCATCGAACAGGGGCAGGTGGGCAGGAGGCATCTGTTCGTCCTTTTGAAGAAACTTTATCAAGTGACAGCATGGAGACAAAAGCACAAATCGGGCCACCATGGTTGGTCATCGTGGTGTGTGTGCGCGTGCGTGCTGAGATGGCTAACCAGGGGAAGGAGACTGAGCACCAAGAGATGCTTCCAACACGTTTCACCTTTCGCTCTGGATGGAGATGCAGAGAGGTCAGGCATGAAGGCATGTGAGCTAAAGACAGGAGAGTTGTAATTGATGAGCGGAAGGTTCCCACATGAGGATGGACATGTGTCATAGCTGCTTGACAGCCATCACAGCTTCTCTGCTATTCAGTAGAGGTTTCAATACATGATGGGAAAAAACACTGACTGTCCTGTGAGCCACTGAGCTGGGCACCTGTGGCCAGGTCCATGTGGTCCTATCCTTGACAAATTTCCAGGCTGCCAGTGTTGGAGGGATGGAGAGGAGGAGTTCAAGGATACTGCGAGTACAGTCCAGGATGCTGAGGGCGTGACAGAAGGAGATAGGCCCGAGGCTGGAGCATGCGCCTGGCTCCTCCCTGGGAAGATCCACCGAGGATGCAGAGTCCCCCAGCTGTCCCTGCTCCCACCTGCCCCCATGGCCTGGATGAGTCTTGGAGTGGCTCACCTGCTTGATAGTCACAGCTGTGCCATGCTGAGGTCGGCTCAGCTTCCTCTTCTGGAGAGCCCCCACCTCCACCCCTGTCCAGGGCTGGTCAGACCCACACCTGGTAGGTGCTACAGCTCACCTTCCTCTCTGGCTGTGCCTGCTTCCGGGCCCGGGTCCCTGTGAGTAGAGGCCTTTTCGTGTTTCTCTCTCTTGGTCTCTGCTCCATGGATAGAATAGTGTGTCAGCCCAAGACTGTCACTCATCACTTTGCTACCTGGCACCAGATGGCCCACCTAGTGGGGCTGGAGAGCAGAACCTTGGCCTGTCTGCATGCTGCACTCCCCTAATACTACTGCACCATTGCAGGTCTTCCGAGCTGCTCCTTCATGGGGCACAGAAAGTTGGACCAGGCCGTCCTTGGAGGACCAGGGCACGTCCTTTGTGTGCTGTTCAGAAAGCCATGACCTCCTGGTTTTAGAGCAGGCTCACTGATGGCAGAGCGTTAGCCCTGTACCTTAACTCTTGTCTGGGAACCGAGGGCTGTCTCGTGTCAGTGCTGGACGCTAGTGCAAGCACAGGTCCTCCCTACCGGGATCTGCAGTGGCAGCCGTGGTGGTCCCAGGTGAATGAGCCCCTCTGCCCTCCGCCTGGACTCTAGGGAGCCTGCTCTCCTCATTGGGCGGCTGATCCAGGTACGTGTGCCTCACTCTCCACCTCTTTTCTTTCTCAGAGCGCTGAGCAGATCGCTACACTGTGCAGGAACTTCGCCCACAGCCAGACCAACGGCATGGACGGTGCCAGGGAGGGTCAGGACCTGCCCCCACGGCCACTGGCCCGCCACCTGTCAGACGCAGACCGCCTCCGCAAAGTCATCCAGGAGCTGGTGGACACGGAGAAGTCCTATGTGAAGGTGAGGGCGGTGCTGGGCATCCTTTCTGTCGGTTGATGGCAGCCTCGACTCACCTCTGCCCGGGACACCTGCCACTCGTGGGACCTACTGCAAGGAAGGGATGGGAGTGGTGGCATGGGTGGAAGAACTGCGAGAAATCTAAAAAAACACTAGACTCTTGGCTCTTTTGGTTACCAAGGTAGCTCTTGCTATGGAAACAGATGTTCTGGTTAGTCATTCACAATCTGTGGGAAGTGAGTCTGTGCTGGCTTAGTGCACAGGGAGAGAGCATTCTAGGTGAGCAGGAACTGAGGAGCAGTCGGTACAGAAGTGCCCACAACCCCAGGTCCTGCCACTGGCGCTGCCCTGCAGGCGTGTGTGTTGGGCATCACATGAACGGTGGGGTCCGCTGAGTCACTTGAAGAACTCAGATGTGCCTATCTCACCAGTCCCCAGAGAGTGGTTAGGGAGGTGGTGTGGAGCGCACAGGAGCCCAGGAAGGCAGAGCTCCTTTGCCTGGAGAAGTTGCTGAAGCTTCGGAGTGATGTTGTGCTTGCTGCACCTGTCGGCCATCGCAGCGACGAGGCGCGGAGTGGAGGCTGAGCTCCCAGCATTGGCTTTGCCTCTGTCGTGCGCTGTGACCTTGATGGTCCCCTCTGGTGCCCCAGTCCCTTTGTCCTCACAGACCTTTGGCCCTGCTGTGCTGGGCTCTTAGAGCAGCCTCAGCCCACCCTGTGGCTGTTAGCTTCTTTCTGCCTGAAACAGAGCTGAGCATCACCCCACGAGGAGCCCCCGGTCTTGGTCTTGTTGGGGACAGAAATGCTGGAGCTATCACAGCTGGCCTGCACTTACCGCCGTATCTTTTCCCATGTGCCCGCCAGGCTCTCAGAGCAGAATGACCTTGTCCATGACCCTTGACCTCCACAGAGACCAATGTCTCCCACATGGGTGCAGGGACTCAAACACTCAGACCATCTTCTACTGCTTCCCAAGGTCATTGGAGAAGTGGAGTGGAGCTGAAGTGGAGCAGCTGAGACTAAGTGGCACTCTGGCGGGATGCCAGCACTACACCACTCTGGCAGCACACAGTCTCCTGTGTGACTCGTACTGCTGTAGGTCACTGAGCTGAGAGACACTGCAGTGTGGCACAGGTAGAGATGGATGCTGGGAGGAGGTGATAAGAGGGACCGACTGGCACCCCCGTCTGTGGGCCATTACCCTGCCACTTCCTGACCAGAACACTGGCACCTGGGGCCTCCCGGGATCTCCAGTCCCTGCTTCGTGTTTTTCTTTTGGTTGTCACCATGTAACATGGAATTGGACTTGTAGTTGAACCTGGATTTCTGCCTGCTTCTTGAGCGTTTCTACCTGTGTGTCACAGAGATGTGACCCAGTGGCTTCCTCCCTGCTAGGCACAGCCCTGGGAGGTCAAGGGAGGGAGAGCCTGGGGCAGCACAGACCTGGCCTTGCTCTCAGAAAGGAGGTATAAGGTTCCGGGGACACACTGGGCCTCACACAGCTCTCTGAGTCGTTTGCAAGTCTAATAGATGTGAAATGTGAAACACACATCTTAGGTCCATTGGCTCACCCTCCAAATGGCCGTAACAGCTGGGTCTCCTGTGGAAGGTGAAGGCCCAGTGACTGGGGCCCTTCCCTCTGCCTTGCAGGACGCAAATCCAGGTACCCTAGTATGGGGTGTGGTTGTCCTCAGTGGCATCTTAACCATGGCACCTGATACCTGCTCCAGGCTGGGCCTTGACTCCTGCTTGGCACCGTGTGGACCTCAGTGTAGGGGACTTCGCAGCCTTCAGATTCACTATTTATAGAATGAAGCATGGAAGAGAAACCTTGCCGTCACTACATTATATCCTGGTCTTGGCTTCAAATGATTGAATTCAAAACCTTTTTTACCTGACGGGGTTTGCACACAGGCAGCCACACGGTCTGTTCTGCCATGGCCTAATTTAGCACTGACCCACATGTGGCTTTGGTCTCAAAAGTTCTGATTGCAAACCCTTAGAAATTGTTTCTTGCACTTGTGGAATTCTGGCAACCTCCAAGTTGAAGGGCACGCCCAGATCCTGTGCTGTCCTTCCCGGCTCCATGCTGGAGCTCTTGTGGGAGATGCAGATCTGGTAGAGCCGCGGTCATGTCTGGCCAGCCTGTGCTTTGTCTCAGGGAAGTGAGCGCTCCCAAGAGCCAGTTGCTGTGGGCAAGGTACCAGAGTAAGCAGGAGAGGTGACCGAGCTACAAAGGAATGTGCAGAATCCAGGGAAGATAACCACTTCTAGGATTGGGCAGTCCAGGAAAGATGAGCGTCATCCACTCCTAAGCACCGTCCCCGGCATTGTGGAAATCTAGGTGTGGAAAAGATGGCCGTCTCGTGTCTTTCAGGATCTGAGCTGCCTCTTTGAGTTGTACCTGGAGCCACTTCAAAGTGAGACATTCCTTACCCAAGACGAGGTAGGTGCGCATTGGCTTTGCTCTGTCTACTGACTGCTGGGGTTGGTGTCCAGCCGCCCTGTGGCTCACCTCTGGGCTGGGTACACCTGCCACTCCCCAGAGCACAACCAGGATGTCAGAAGCTGCTGAGTCCCGTGCCTGGCCTGACCCAGAGCCACGTGGCACAGCGCTTCCTCGGGCACCAGACTGGCCGCGCTTCCCATCCGGGCCATGGGCTTCAGCCCCACATGGCTTTTCAACATGTTTGAAATTTTAAAGTTAAACCACAGTAATTAGCTCTTTCCTACTGAGTCCCACTTCTAACCCAGTTTGAACTCTGAGAATTGGACATCCATTTAAAGGTTATTCCAGAATTAGGAGCTGTGCGGCAGGTCTGTGGGAGTTCCGTGGCCTTCGCTGAGGGGCTGCCGTCCGGGCCACAGTGGGGGCCTGCCGTCAGGTGGCCCTCAGGTCTTCGTGGCGCACACCCCCTTCCACATCCTGTGCTTCCACCTAGATGGAGTCACTTTTCGGAAGTTTGCCGGAAATGCTGGAGTTTCAAAAGGTCTTTCTGGAGACCCTGGAGGATGGGATTTCGGCCTCCTCTGACTTTAACGTCCTGGAAACCCCCTCACAGTTCCGAGTAAGTGCCTGAGAGTCGGGCTTCCTGCTGAGTGGGAACCATGCAGAGTTCAGGCCCAGGTGCTGCTTGAGTTGCACTGTTGCCCTCTGCCAGTGGCCTGGAGAAGGCTGCAGCCCCAGGGTTAGGTGCCCAGGAGGGTGGGCAGCTCTGCTTTCATGCAGCTGGCCTGGCTGCCGCACACACAAGCTCATCCCGCCACCTCGCTGGGCTAGCCAGGACTGTGGCTGCTGACGCGGAGTGTCTGCCCTGCACCTGACTCTTCCCCTTCCCCCCACACTCTCCCCCGCCCCCCCCCCCCCCCCGCGTGTGCCTGTGAGCTTGGGGCAGAAGGCGCAGGCTCAGGTTGCTCTGGCCAAGCCTTCTATTCAGAGAGCATGGGTGTGAATGCAGAGACGGGGAGAAAGCTGAAGGCAGTGGCAAGGCGGGGTCGGGACGCAGACGGCATCACCGGTCGCAGGCAGCAAAGTGGCCCTTACTGCTTGACCTCTCACATCTTGTGCAGCCTGGCCCGGGCAGCCGTGTCTCTCAGGACTTATACTGTCGGTGGGTTCTGCTGCCAGGCCATTTCCCTGAAGCTGAAGGTCGGGGGATTGCCTGGTCTCATCTGTACCCATCATGGGTGTGGAGCTGTCCTGGCTTATCTGATTGGTGTCCTCGCTACATGCGGTGGCATCTGACAAATGCCAGGCCGTGTCTGAGTTCACTTTCTTCCTTCCCCTTCTAGAAGCTACTCTTCTCCCTTGGAGGCTCCTTCCTCTATTATGCAGACCACTTCAAACTGTACAGCGGATTCTGTGCTAACCATATTAAAGTACAGAAGGTTCTAGAACGAGGTAGGTCATTTATTCCCTCTTACAGCCATATTTTCCAACCACTAATTATTTAACATGTAGCATTAAGTGCAATTCCAGTGAATTATGCTACATTCTTGACCTTGAAAGTGATGGAACTGGCCTGTTTGGGGTACTGGCAGCAGGGAGCTTTATTGGTGTTGCTTTGCTGTGAAATGACACCTGCCTGGATGCCTTCCTTGTCGCACTGCTTTCTGTAAGCACTGAGGCTGGTGGCCCTGGGTCGGCACAGAAAGGACACACACCGTCCTATTTCCCTTGCCAACCTTAAGCTCAAGGCGCCTCTGCAAACTGCTGGCACAGGGCCACGTGAGGGCACTGCTCCCGAAAGTGCTTTTGGCAGAACTGGGAAGAGCTCACGTTTTCCAGAGGCTTCTGTTTGCAGCACTGTGGAGGCGTACGACCCTGGCCTTGGTGGAGTTTACTCAAGGCCACTGAGGCAGCTGATCTGTGTAGTGTAAATCTGGAACCTTCTAGTATCTCAAAAGGAAAGCCCTAAGTGTTAACTGACAGAATCTTGGGGTGTATCGAGTTCCCAAGGTCCACTCCATCCTCTGGCGTTTTCCCTCCGAGCGCCCTCTCCATGCCAATCTGTGGCAATGGCTGGCCGCATTCTTCCTCAGCCCTCAGCAGCTGCCTAGGCGGCCGCATCCCCAGGGGCACTGCCTCCTGGCTGCTGGAGATCCTCTCCTGGTAAGCAAGCCCTCAGCTGAGAGTAAACCTCCACTCAGATTGGCCGCATTAGAAGTATTCTTAAGTAGCTGGTTGCCCATGCTAACGGGTTCCGTGCGCACTCACACCGAATGCCCCTTGGATTCCAGCGCACACAGAACAGAGGTGGTCCTTGCTGCTGGACGGGAAGGAGCTATCTATGGTTCTGATGTGAGCAGCCTGGAGTTGTGGAGCGGAAGCTGCGGGCTGCAGGCTTGACATGATTTTAAGGACCCTCCCCCCACACCTCTCTTCCCATGCACTAAAATGACTTGACTTGAAAGGTGGAGACAGAAACAAGAGTTCTCCCACCTGCTGGCTCACACCTCAAACAGGTCAGACACAGAGATGTCACGGCACAGATGTGTGCGGCCGGTGCCGGGCCAGGCCGAAGCCAGGAGCCGGCAGCCCGGCTGGGTCACCGCTGTGGGTCTGGTGTGTGGCAGGGGCCTGTGTTATGAGCCATCACGGTGACCCTGCAAGGCCTGCACTGTTAGCAAGGGCTGCGGCCTGGAGTGGAAGCAGAGGCCCGATGCAGACCCTAGGGCAGGTGGGTGTCCCCGGGGCATGGGGAGCACAGTGTCAAAGTCCCAACTTACTGTGAAGCAGAGAAAGACACTGCCGCCATTGAACTTGGAACATGAGCAGCAGGCCAGTAGAAGGAACACAGATTGCTACCTGAGCCTGTCACGGAGTGTGCTTCAGGTCTGGGGAACCCCGCTTTGGTGGCTTTGCACAGTGCCGGGAACCCGCCCTTGGTCACCTGTGTGCCTGGGAGCCTGGGGGCTCTGGGTGCCAGCAGCCCTCCTATGGCACCACACCCAGTCTCCCTGGCTCACAGGGATCAGCCAGCGGAGGCACCAGATCCCGTGCCTGGTTCCGGACCTGCGTTATGGAAGCTCAGGCTCTCCGTCTGAAGACCAACCGAGCAGAAATGAGCTCGGCCCGCTGCTCTCCTCTAAGCCGCTCTTTTCCACCTGCTTGCAGCAAAGACCGACAAGGCCTTCAAGGCTTTCTTGGATGCCCGGAATCCCACCAAGCAGCACTCGTCCACCCTGGAGTCCTACCTCATCAAGCCCGTGCAGAGAGTGCTCAAGTACCCGCTGCTGCTCAGAGAGCTCGTGTCCCTGACGGACCACGAGAGCGAGGAGCACTACCACCTCACAGGTGAGGCCCGGCATCGGGGCGCCCCTGCCCGCCTCCTGCAGGATTACTGGCCGCTCCCTGCCGCTTCCCTCTACAGCCCCAGCCTTCTTCTGAGTGCTGGATCCATCTTCCTGGGAAAGGCTCAGAGCCTGCGGGTTCCTGGGTAGGCTGCAGGATTTAGAAATCACGCAGAGGTAGGACGGGGCGCCCCCTTGTGGTGCGCTCAGAAAGCAAGCTCCCCGCACGCACTGGGTTTTAACGCTGATGTGGAAAAGCATTGGCATCCCTGGAAATAACTGTCTCAGGTGTGCTCTGACCTCCACATATTGTAATTAGGTCCAGTGTCATTCATAAAGCTTAATATTGCTGAATCAGAGTCATGGGGAGAGAGTATATTAACTTGGCTCCTTTCCCAAGACAAATATTTTGATAGCATAAGCAATACAGTTGTTATATATACAGTTTACCCAAGCGCTTTTATATACATCTATATATAAGGTCAACAAGTGTAATGCAAACTAGGATTAGTATAGCAGTATTGTGTGAAGAACTCTGTGTGTGTAAATATTTATTCCACAGAGTTTCACTCTGAGAGGGCAAGCCATCCATCTGCATAATCACTCCCCGTGACCCCGGGTGGTCCTGGCCAGGCTGGCGCCACCTCTGGGGCTTCACTCCCCGTGGCCCCCGTGGCCAGGTTGGGCCAGGTTGGGCCAGGCTGACGCCACCTCTGGGGCCCAAGCACGGGGCCACACTCCACTGCCGCCCTCCTGCATGCATTAGCAGGAAGCTGGGTTGGAAGTGGGCAGCAGGCTCTCCAGTGGATTCCCCCAGGCTGTGCTGTGGAAGGCAGCCTCCCAGGCGTCAGCGCCACGCCACAGAGCAGGATCCAAGCATTGTGTTGCATTAGAGATCAGGAAAAGGGTTCCTACAGAAAACTTCCTCCTGCTGGTTGAAATGGCAGATGAAGAAACAAAACAAAAACCTGTTCTTGGATGTGACCTGAAACTCTGCCTTTTGCTTTTGATAAACTCATGGTGTCTCGCCCACCTGCTGTCACAGAGCTGTAGAGAATGAGCAGCAGGCCACCCAGGAGGCAGCGCCCTCTCGCCATGCGCCCAGCTGCATCCCACCAAGGGTCCAGACACCCGAGGCTGGCATGCGTGGGATTCTGGCTTTGCTCCTCTCCCTGCAGCACACTGAGACGCCGTGGAGACATGAGAGCTCTCAGCGCTGAGTCAGTGAGCCCGTTGTTAGTCCTCTTCTTTGGCACGGGGCATTTGAAGTGGCATATGACCTGCCTCTTTGCTGTAATAATGACCGACTGCTATCGGGTGCTGTGACACCCCCTCCACCCCCCAGTCACATCCCTTTTCGGGAGATGGGGGTCTCCAGTCCTGGCTTGAATCTCCAGCTGTTTGCAGCTGTTGGATGGGATTTAAAGCAGAGGCTTTCATGTTTTGCAGAAGCCCTGAAGGCAATGGAGAAAGTGGCCAGCCACATCAACGAGATGCAGAAGATCTATGAGGACTACGGCGCCGTGTTCGACCAGCTGGTGGCGGAGCAGAGCGGGCCAGAGAAGGAGGTCGGCCTCTGCAGGCCTTGGGTGCAGGTGTCCTGGGGCTCGGGGACCTTCCTGCTCAGCATGGAGAAGACAGCCAAATCTTGTCTTTGGCAGGTTGAGATAGAAGGCTCTCTGAGCGCGTATCTGCTACCTTTCCCCGGTTCCTCCAGGGACACCAGAACCTCAGTCCCAGAGGCTGGAGTGAGGAGCCAGGAGGAGGGTGCTAGCAGCCTCGGGAGAGAAGCTGGGCTGGGCCTTTGTTTCTCTTTTTTTTAAAATACACGCACACACACAGAGAAAGAGCTGCTGTGTGCTGGTTCAGTGTTAGCTGCCCATAATGACCAGGAGTGGGCTGGACCAAAGTGGGACCAGGAATGCAGCCCAGTCTGGCATGTCAAGGGCAGGACCCCCCCAGCAGTCACAAGTGGCACCTGCTGCCCTAAGCACTGCCCTGGCTGGCCCTGCTGTAGCAGCAGGTGCTGGTGCTTACAGCTCCAGCGGGGTTTGATTTTCTTGCGTCCCCCACCTTGCAATGGCTAACTGGTATTGTGGCACAACTGGTTAGGCCGCTGCCTGCAATCCTGGCATCCCATATGGGCACCAGCTCAGGTACTGGCTGCTCCACTTTGGATCCAGCTCCGTACCATGCCTGAGAAAGCAGTGAGGTGATGCATGGGATTGGGCCCCTGCACTCATGTGGGAGACCCTGCGGAAGCTCCAGGCTCCTGGCCCAGCCCTGGCTGCGGCAGTCATGTCGGGGAATGAACCAGTGCATGAAGGATCACACTCAGTCACTCTGCCTCTCAAAGAGGCTTTTCGTCCTGGCCACATGGTTTAAATCTGCAAAAAAGAGCTGGCGTGTCACTGTCACTGTGACAGTCCTGAGGTGTGCGGGCTCAGCAGCAGGCCAATGTACTGGATCCTGCAGTGAGCGGGCAGTAAGGGCCCTTGGAACGAGGACCTGAGGTTGCGGGTGCTGTCAGGCAGCAGCGTCGCTCTCCGGCATGCCTCCCTCGTTGGCACTGCTGTGCATGGCTCACAGGGCACCCCACTTGCATTTGTGTGCGCTGGCGCAAAATGCCTTCTTTGTGTCACTGGTCACACACTGTACTTTCATTTTAGCAATGACCACATATAAGCTCAAAAAGTGCATGGAAAATACAGTCAGAAGCTAAGTTTATTTTGGTGTGTGAGGATTAAAGCCCACGCTGAAGTTTTGCATCATGCATTTTTCCCCCATGAACTTGCTGGCTGGAGACCCCGCCAATGCCTGGGTCTGTTGGATTGTCGGCCCCCAGATGTGCTCAAGTGCCTTTGCGTCCAGCAGAGGGCAGTGTGGCCTCGCGCCCACGGTCCTCTCACCCGTTTATCCTGCAGGTGACAGAGCTGTCCATGGGAGAGCTGCTTCTGCACTCCACCGTGTCCTGGCTGAACCCGTTCCTGTCGCTGGGCAAAGTCAGGAAGGAGCTGGAGCTCACGGTATTCGGTCAGTAGCCGTTCACGAGGCTGTGCACTGGCCGTGCTGCGGCCCTCTTGTCCTGCTTTGCTAACCCCTCACCTCCAGGAGCCGCAGGAAGCTTGGCTGCCACAGCCTGCCTGCCTCTTTAAAGCCCCACAGCGCTGCAGGCTCATTATCTCCTCCTCCCTTCAGCTCAGCTTGGGCCAAGTATTACAGGAACAGACCTCCCGAGACTATTTGGAAACCTGCTAACTTAATAGTTGGCCACAATTTGAAAATTGCTTAATTCTCATCGAGAGCTGAGAGCAGGTACTGTGCCCCAGGTGACCTCCATGAGGTGCTGGGCTTTTCTGTAAAGCCAGGAGGAATGAAAACGTCAGGAATGACTGCGTGGTAGCTCTTCCTTAAGCAGGTGCTCCTGCGGGTGCACGTGGACGAGGGAGGGGCCGGGGGGATCCTCCCGGCTCTCACACGGGAAGATGAAACATTCAACCCTGGGTTCACCTTGCAAGCATTTGTATGAAATACAGACTTTTTCTCTTTCTCCTTTCTTTAGTTTTTAAGAGAGCTGTCATACTGGTTTACAAAGAAAACTGCAAACTGAAAAAGAAGTTGGTAAGACAAGAATTAATGAACACTACCTTTCCGTGACCCCGAGCTCCTGGCACGTGCTGGGGCCCAGCAACCACTCCCGCCCTGGGGAACGGAGCCCAGTGGGCCCCAGGGTGTGGCTGAGCCACACCTAGTGGCACCTGCTTTGGCGGGAATCACAGGCATGCAGTGGGAGTTGGTGTCTGGCTTCTGCTGGCCTGTGTGAACCTTGGTTTGTTCTAAGATGACCTTAACCTTGACTGAAAGCAACACCACCCTCGCCCACCTGGACCTGCAAAACCTAGCTGCGGGCAGTCACTGTGGGGTAGACGAGGCGTGGGGACGGGGAGGCCTGCAGGCGTGACCGCTCAGGGACGGGACTCTGCTCCCCGAGGGGCTCGGGCCACCCACGTCCGCCCCGTGAGGTCTCTGGGTGACTTCCTGAGGTGGTTTCTGTGCACAGTGGCTCCTCGGCCGTGCTCTGACACTGCTTGGTGGCTTGTGTCCCTGCAGCCCTCCAATCCCCGACCTGCACACGGCTCTGCCGACCTGGACCCCTTCAAGTTCCGCTGGTTGATCCCCATTTCTGCGCTTCAGGTCCGACTGGGGAACCCTGCAGGTAACACTGAGTGGCTGGTCCGGGGCTGGGGTACCGGGGACAGCAGGAGCAGAGGTGGAGGACTGCAGGTATGCAGCTGGGCACAGGACGAGGCTCCCCATCGCCTCTGGGAGTCACTGAATGCCGTCTCATTCTCACTGCCAAGTCAGAGGTGTTTTTTCAACAATTTCTTACAGTTGGGCAGCGCTGCAAGTAATCTAATCTTGTCTAAGGCTGCGAAGCATTCAGAAACTCTTCTAGAACAGTCACGTGTCAGCCCCGGGCAGGCAGTGGGTGGAGGTGATGTGCTGGGTCCCTGTTTAATTTCTACCAGATCTGTTTGGGGCCCCCCAAGAGGCCCAAGCACATCCTACTTCCTGCAAGAATGGGCAAAATGTCAAAGAGGGAATGAAGAGTAGGAGCCGCTGGGAGGGGAACCAGGGCAGCGGGGTGGGGCTGCAGGAGGGACCAGGGCAGCGGGGTGAGGCTGCAGGAGGGACCAGGGCAGCGGGGTGAGGCTGCAGGAGGGACCAGGGCAGCGGGGTGAGGCTGCAGGAGGGACCAGGGCAGCGGGGTGGGGCTGCAGGAGGGACCAGGGCAGCGGGGTGGGGCTGCAGGAGGGACCAGGGCAGCGGGGTGAGGCTGCAGGAGGGACCAGGGCAGCGGGGTGAGGCTGCAGGAGGGACCAGGGTAACCCCTGTCTCACCCAGCTGCAGTGACCCACGGAGGCAGCTGGGTTGGCAGGATTGGGGATGAGTGGCTTGTCAAACCCTTGAGTTTTAAACTTTACAAGTTCCTCAACCACAGCATCCCTGCCAAGGCCACGGACGCCTCTTTGTTTCTTACACAGGGACAGAAAATAACTCCATCTGGGAGCTGATCCACACCAAGTCCGAAATTGAAGGGCGGCCGGAAACCATCTTTCAGCTATGCTGCAGGTACTGCTGAGGGCCCCCCTGGACTCGGCTGGTGTTGGGGTTACCCTCCTTGCCCTCCACAGGTAGCTGAGACCCCAGGCTAAAAGATCTACAGAGTTCACAGAACATGGAAGTAAGATGTCTTGCTTTGGTGAAAATCTGCTTTGGAATTCAGACATTTCCATGATACGTACGGGTCATGAACTTATGCATGACTTAAAAGTTTTTTTTTTTCTGTATCACAATAAATATCTTCTTACTCCATTTTCTGTGGACTGCGAAGTCTCCTTGCTGGCTACTTCTGACCAACCAGATCCCACGTCCTTCTGTGAGCGAGGAAGTGAGGCGTGCAGGCAACAGTGGGGTGGGCTGTGGAGGTAGGACCCCACGGAAGCCCCAGGACACGATCGCTGACTGCGCTCTGCTCTCCTGCAGCGACAGTGAGAGCAAAACCAGCATGGTGAAGGTGATCCGCTCCATCCTGCGGGAGAACTTCCGGCGCCACATCAAGTGCGAGCTGCCGCTGGAGAAGGCGAGCAAGGACCGCCGGGTGCCGCTCAAGAACCGAGTGCCTGTCTCCGCCAAATTAGGTGAGTGTCTCGCCGGCTGGGTGCTCTTTCCAGAACCCAGTGACCGTGTCCTTCAGAAACAGGCTGTGCCCTCCTGAGCACGCCGAGTGCGAGCAGGAGATAAACACGCCTCTGTCCCTCTAGACAAGCAAACAGGTACCCCAGCCCGACGCCCCCTTCCGACCCCCGGGGGACAGCTCCGACTCCCTGTGGCGTTTCATGCCATGTACCCCGATCCAGGGACTTCAGGCCTTCCCTGCTGCTGACGCAGCGCACAGAGCAGTGCCAGGTGCCCACCAGAGGGCTCGGTGACCCGTTCCTGCCAAAGCAGGTTGGCAGGCCGGCATCTTGAATCATGCTGTTCTTACAAACTGTCCTTTTTGCAAAGTCTCAGCCTCACTTTGCAGCCCCTTCTCTTTGAATAACCGTTTCCTTTGTTCCTGCTTTTACTCTTACAGAACGCGCCACTTTCCTTTTTACTATTTTCTACTTTCAGTAAGCAGTGGTTGTTATACTGCTGTGTACAGAAACAAAGTGGTACACTAGCACCTTCCCCCTTCGGTGCCAGGCACACCCCCTGCCCAGCCCCCAGGATGATGGAACCTCGCAAAGTTGGCTGGACATTCCAGCCACGGCCAGTTTTCTTCTAGTGGAGTTCAGGCAGACGCGGGGAAGTGTCATCTGGGTTGCCCAGCAGAGCGCATCAGGAGGGAGGGGACCCAGATCTCACGCCCTCACACACCCAGTGATGGAGCGGGGTCCAGGCAGACGACAGAGCGGAAGCCCGAGGGACTGGGTTCTGGAAATGTGCTCTCCTTGCAGCTTCCTCCAGGTCTCTACGCGGCCTCAAGAATTCCTGCAGCAGCGAGTGGCCCGGTGAGCCGGGCAAGGGCCACTCGCTGGACTCGGACGAGGGCAGCCTGAGCAGTGGCACCACGCAGAGCAGCGGCTGCCCGGCAGCTGACGGCAGGCGGGACTCCAAGGGCGGCTCGCCCGGGAAGGGGCCGGCCGGCTTCTCGGACAGCCTCATCAAGGAGAGCGACATCCTGAGCGACGAGGAGGACGACGGCTGCCGGCCGCCCCCGGGAGGGGGCAGCCCCACCAGAGACATCGAGATTCAGTTCCAGAGGCTGAGCATCTCCGACGATCCCGAGGCCCAGGCCGGGGAAGGGGAGCAGCAGTCCAAACTGGTTCGGGGCCACTTCTGCCCCATCAAGCGCAAAGCCAACAGCACCAAGAGGGACAGAAGCAGCCTGGTCAAGGCGCAGACGCGCCACCAGTCCTTGGACTGCCAGTCGGATAACGCCAGCCTGGACCTGAATGCTGTCTTGGAGCGGGAGTTCAGTGTGCAGAGCCTGACGTCAGTGGTCAGCGAGGAGTGCTTCTACCAGCCCGAGGGCCATGGCAAGTCCTAGCACGGCGGCCGGGCCGGGCGGGGCCGGGAAGGGCCGGGGCAGCGCCAGCGCCTGTCCCTCCGCCCCCAGGACAGCTGTAAAGACTTAAGTTATTTTAATTTATTGTGGGTCAGAGAACTAGACGAAACTGGTCAGAATCTGTCAGCTGCTTAGTTCACAATCCTTCTGAGCAGATACCACAGTGATTTAGATTTCTTAAAATTAGATTGCATTTTCAATAAATAATTTATGTGGGGAAAAAATTAAGGTTGGGAAGGTTGTGACTAAAACCTTTAAAGGGGTCTTTTTTTCTTAGACTCTGCCGGGCATTCTCTCCAAGCTGTTAGTGTCTGCTTTATTTAAAGCATACTTAAGTTATTCTGATGTGGTGTCCGAGTCCGTGTGCACACACTCCCCGTTTATACTGGACATGCCATATCTATGCAGTATATATATATATAAGCTTGTACGGTACTTTACTTGATATTTATTTTCTCTACCAAGCTGTACAGTAAAAGGAGAACATGTGCTGTCTGGTCGCGTCTTTATTGGCGGCCAGGCCCGCTCTCAGGGGACACCGTGACCGAGGTGGCCAGGCCCGCCCTAGGGGACACCGCTCTCACTGTCATCACCCTCTCGCCGCCGTTTCTGTTTATTCTGCTTGAGTTCTTCCCGGAAACTGTAGGCGAAGAGCTGCGGGTCGCTGTCGCACATGCGCCTGTAGACCTCACAGAGGCTGCGGAAGTGCGCAATGGAGAGCTGGCGCGGCCGCAGGGTCGGGTCGACGTCCGCCAGGCACAGCAGCCGTCCGGTGCTTTCCAAGCGCTGCGCTTCGGGGAACAGCATCCTGTGGGAACGAGGGCAGTGCCAGGGTCGTCCCTGAATTCCTCCAGTCCTGAGGCTGCCCTGGCGAGAGGCGCTGGAGTGGGGGGATATGAGGGGAATGACAACCCGGCGTGGGGGGCAGGGGAAGGCCTTGGGTGCCGACACGGGTGCACAGGGAGGTGGCACAGGCCCCCGCGGGCATGCAGAGGGTGGGAGGCAAGGCAGCACGGGCTCCGAGGCAGTGTCCCCGCAGTGTCCTTAGACTGCCTTGGAGATGGAGTACCAGGAAGAAGACACTGTACGTCCTGAACGTGTTCACTTCTTTCTTTACCCCATGAATAAGGGTTTTTTCCCCACACAAAGTTGGAAAGAACTCCCAGGGCAGGGCTGGGCAGGGGCCGGGGCCTAGGAGGACAGCTGCTAGCTGCCAGGACAGACACCCGGGGAGCGTGACTGAGGTACACTGTCAGGCCAAAGTGGGTCACGGGTCTGCCTCTGCAGGAGGATGCTGTGTGACGTAAAGGGAGCTGGCCCCGAGCTGGGAGCTTGGAAACAGGATGGCAGCTCCAGGCTCAGACCAAGTCCAGGATTCCCAAAGCTGCCATCCCTTTCATGACTGCCCCCATCCGCCAGGAAGCAGAAGTGTCGTGTCGTGTTCTAGGAGCCACACGTCTCTAGTCAATGAAAGGCATGGTGAGGGGAACCTCTTCGGGATGAGGCTGCCTTCTGGCACCTGACGGGATCTCATGCCCTTCTGGCTGGTGTAGCGGGTAAAGCCCCTGCCAGAGACGCTGGCACCTAGGATGGCTGCCACCTGTACTCTACCTGACCAGAACTGAGAAATTGTGAAGCTGAGCTCCTATAAGGAGCTAAATATTGGTGGAATTAAAAAAAAAAATCAGCTTTCTCAAGCAGGCTGCAAACATATGTAAATATTTTTTTAGTTTTTAAAGTTTCATTCTTGTACCTTAAAAATTTTTTTCTTAAATTTGAAAGCAAAATTACAGACATCTTCTGGCTGCTGGTCTGCTCCGTGGCCAGTCTGGAGCCAGGAGCCAGACCTGGAGCAGACAGGCAGGGAGACCCAAGTCCGTCTTCTCTAACAATGATCGCGGGGGAGGGGAGGGTGATGGGCCTAGTGCTTAGGGTGCTCACTGTGGATTTAAGCCCTGGCTCAGACTCAAAGCAGCTGGGTCCCTCCCACCCCCGAGGGACCCCTGGCTCCAGGGATCGGCTCGGTCTGGCCCTGGCCACTATGGGCGTCTTGGGAGAGAAGCAGCGCGCCTTCCAGATAAACACTGAAGACGTGCCTGGGCTTTTCATGCCAGCCACAGGAGGAAGAGAAGGCATTCTCACCCGAGCCCGCGATGGCAGTACTTCCTCCGGAACTGGAACACGTGCTGCACGACCTTCTCCACCAGCTGGAACGGCTGCTCAATCTTGGGCTGCACCAAGGGGATGAAACGCACCACGCCCACGTCCACCTTCACGGCAGAGAGAGATTGTTCTGTGATGTGACTCGACTCGGCAGCCTCAGCGATCACAGGCTGGGCCAGGGAGCGCAGTGCCAGCAAGCCCCAGGCTTCCTCCCCTGTGTGCATGCGCTCTACACCCTGAACCCTTGCTTTAGACTGGCCCAGCTATCTCCCTCTTTTCTCTATAACTCTGCCTTTCAAATAAAAATAAACATATATTTTTAAAGAGAGGCAAAGAAGGGCACTGTTTAATGATTAAAGGATTACTTCATTAGGAAGATGTGATCACAAATATCAAAGCATTTTTAAGGTGACATGTTACAATACAGCCCTAACAAGGGGCTCCAACACCCCAGCTTCACCAAAGGACAGACCAACGAGACAAAACCACCAGAGCTCATCTGCACCGTGACCCCCCCCTGAGCTGCACTCCACACACCGTTTCCTCAATGTACGGGATTTTCTCTAGGGTCGACCACACAACAGGCTGTAAAGCAAGTCTCAACAAGCTCATTGTGAAATCACATCCTGTATCCTTTCTGACCACAATGGAATGAAGCTGGAAATTAACAACTTAAGACAAATATTCATTGACATGAAGACTGAACAATGAGCTTCTGAATGAACAGTGAATCACAGCAGAAAGCAAAAAGGGAAGCCAGAAAATTCCTAGAAACAAATGAATCCAACACAACACACCACCAAAGCTACAGGACACAGCGAATGCAGTGTGCACAGGGAAGTTTACTTCAAGAAAAATAATCTAACAATGCATCTCAGAAACTTAAAAAAACCAAGATCAAAATAACCCCCAAATAGTACCAGGAAGCAGAATAAACAAAAATGAAAACAAAATATAAGAGATTAGTGAAATGAAGTGCTGGGTTTTTGAAATAAAAAAAAGATTAAAATTGATATACTACTGATCCAACCAACCGACAAACGGGGGGATGGCCCAAGGCCCGGCCTCTGCACCCCAGGGAATGACGGAGGGAGCTCCTGGCCCCCAGCTTTGGACTAACTCTGGCTGCTGCAGCCGTTTGGAAAGTGAACCAGTGGGTGAAGACCTCTGCCTCTCCCCCTCTCTTTGTAGCTGTGCCTTTCAAAAATATTTAAAAACATGTAAACATAGAATACAGAAAAAGTGTAAGAATGAGATGGACATTCTGGGGTATGACTGTTGCCTTTATTGCTTGTTTATACTTCCATAGAACAGTGGTCTTCCTGCTTTCTATTTGAATATTATGGCTAGTGGTGAATTAAGTCTGCGAAAAGAGTGGATTAAAATTGTCCTTGTAAAAATGATGAAAGGAGAGAGGGGGCCCATGGCCAAGGGTGAGCGTTGGAGAGGGACAGAGTGTGCTGGGTTTGGCACCATGCCCACGACATGCGGGGGGTCTCTTTGTATTAATTAGAGAAGAGATTCATTCAAACCACTTTAAATGTGTGGGAGTGAAACAGGTAACTATTTTGTCTTCCTTTTAACTATCATGATTTGAAGAGAAAGCAAAGAAGAAAAAACTGTGGTGGTGTTTTTAAAACTCAGAACCCCAACTTTTCATTACAATACACTGGGCAGAATTTAAAAATACAACTGGGCACCAACCCAGACTACTTAGATCGGAGCCACAGGGCTGGGGCCTGCGGGTGCAGCTCGCCACAGCCCTGCCTGCTGTCAGAGGAGCCCTGTCTGGGAATGAGACCTGGGGGCTCAGGCTGAGGGAGGACTGAGCCGGAAGGAGCAGGCAGTGCATCCACGGCTGACCCTGGGTCACACTGTTCCCTCTTCCTTCACCCAGAACTTGGGTGTGATGCTGGAGCTCGGGGCCCTCGCAGCCAGGACCCCAGAGCAGCTGATTGGTCAGTCCCAGACTGCCCACACCAACCAGTGTCCTTACGTTTCCATCTATTGTCCGCTGGGGTGGGTACTGTGGGACAGTGGGTTACACCACACCTCGGCTTCTCCAGCTTCCTGCTACCTCATGCTGGGAGGAGGCAGCCGATGGCTCAGGTGTTTGGGTCCTGCCCATACTTGGGTTGCTGGCTCCTGGCTCTGGTCCGGATCCCTTACAGTGACACCTCGTCCTCTGGAGGTGGGGCACTTCTATGCAGCGTGGAAGGCCTCGATTCCACTGCTGACAAAACTCACTCATTTTACAACCTTCATCTAGAGGTTACTTCTCTAGAGTTTACTTATCTGAGAATTAAATACCTAGCATCATGGGAGCTTTGGTAAAAAGCTATTAGCTGACAAAACTAAGGAGTTTAGTTGTAAAATTATTTAAAAATTCCAGTACAACACAAGCAAAGGCAAACTTCTTTTTCAGTCATTCAAGGGTAATTTACAATGCAGTTAGCATTATTTTGCACGCCAAAACCAGTTTCGGAGTTCAGTGACTCAGCTCCTCACTGGATCCTTCTGCGCTCTGGAGCCCCTGATGGGGCTCACCTCCAGGCGTCCCGGGTCACAGTGCTGGAGGAGAGCAGCTCAGTAGGGCTGTTGGAACTAGTCTCAAGTCAGAAACAAAACGATAGCTGACTGGATGCCAGGTAGCACATAAGACCTGCAGCCTGCCATGTGGGAGGGAGGGCTGGCCGTTACCACATACCGTCAGGCATTCACCACCAGCTTGGGAGTGGGGTGTCCAGCAGTGAGGCCATGTCAGCAGGCAAAAATACCACTCGGGAGTCCAGGAGAGAAGGCCAGCTTAGCTAAGGCGTCCAGGGAGAGGCCCAACTTAGCTAAGGTGTCTTCAGATTTATCCAGAAGTCTGGACCTGAAAATTACTTCCCTTTAATGTCCACATCAGAGTAAGATAAAATGGATGAACTGCATTTCTGGATACAAGCTGACTTCCACAGAAGACACTGTGTCTTCGTTAAGGGTCCATATTAGTGAAACTCCCTTCAATTTCAGAAGTTTTCCCTTCTAACACAGATAGTTCCAGTTTCACAGGACAACTGCTCTCCTCAAGATGGAAAAGCCAAATGTGTTTCAAGGATGGAAATGTACACAAAGGTATTTTCACCTGCCTTGTCCTCCAGTGGGTGTCGGCATGCTGCAGCTCAGGGCTGGGAGCAGGTGGGGCCCTGCACCTTCCCCAGGCCAGCCTCGGCACGGGTCAGCCTGCACACCGCAGGCACCGGGGCGGGCATCGCCCACTGCAGCAGCCCTGACAATGAGTACCAACACCACCAGCACCTGCACGTCCAGACAGTGACATGGACATGTCTATGAAACAGAGGAACAAGGCCTGTCGATGAAAACCACAGCTCTGTCTCGAGGAGGAAAACCGTCTCTGGCTAAACACCAAAGATGCAAACAATCAAATCTAGAGAAAGCTCTACAACTGAAATGCGGTCCAAGACTCACGCCTGACACCTGACTTTTCCAACACGCTCACCAACAGCATGATCTAAAGCTCCAGCTCATGAACTCCTCCGTCTTGTGTCCTGGCTATGATGTATTAAAACTGCCCACGAAGAAACGAGAAGCTGAAGGGATGGTGGTGGTGTAGTCTGCCTGTGTTATCCGTGTAGTCTCAGCGTTTGGTCACAGTTTTAGCTGACATGCTTTAACACATCATTCTGGTGTAATTTCTTCATCCCATTTCTGAAATCTTTAATTTACATAATAACACCCCAGCAGTTTTCTTTAGTCAGTGAAATAATGAACAGGGAAAAAAATTCAGGATACCATACAACGACACACACACACACACACACACACACACACACACACACAACCTTCCAAGTTTATTGTTTTTATGGATCGGATTTTGGCCAAAATCTGTTACTGGGTTTTACTGGAAAATAAAAAAACAAAAACAAAAAAAACAAAACAAGGGCCCGGCGCGGTGGCGCAAGTGGTTAAAGGTCCTCGCCTTGCACCCCCGGGATCCCATATGGGCGCCGGTTCTAATCCCGGCAGCCCCGCTTCCCTTCCAGCTCCCTGCTTGTGGCCTGGGAAAGCAGTCGAGGACGGCCCAAAGCTTTGGGAACCTGCACCCGCGTGGGAGACCCAGAAGAGGCTCCTGGCTTCGGATCGGCATAGTATCGGCCCGTTGCGCTCACTTGGGGAGTGAATCATCGGACGGAAGATCTTCCTCTCTGTCTCTCCTCTCTGTATATCCGCCTTTCCAATGAAAAAATAATAAAAATAAATCTTTACAAAAAAAAAAAAAAAAAACAAAACAAAACCAAAAAACAAAACGAAACAAAACAGAACAACCCTTTTATTAAATCAGTGTCTTCCTAAATAGTCTTTTCAAGGTTAACAATTTCAAAGGCTTGGTTCTGGACAATAAGCACCAGAACAAAAAGCTTGTTGCTCATCATTTGCAAAATACAATCTAGTTAAAAATATTTCAGACCATAGTCTTTAATTGAGAACATAAAATAATAAGATGTATCTTCCAACACAGATAGAAATCTAAAGATAAAATTATAACTGTGTGACTGTAGCATAATATTAAAAAATAAATAAATAAAAAGCCTTTCTGTGAGCACCCAAATAATCCCTCCTCCAGACCCAGCCGCACAAAGCACTCGCAGCCTTCAGGTTTGGACAATTCCTTTGCAACAGCTCCCTCCGCTCTCCGCCTCTCCTGGCTTAATTCTCCTACAGCTCCAAAAATGAGAGGGAGAACCTGGTACTTATCTTCTGGCTCCATCAGCAGCTTTTGCCCCTTGGATTTCTATGCTGCTCTGTCTCTGTGCTTTTCAAGTTAACTCGTGGGAGCTTTACAAAAAGCCTCAGGACCTCAGGAATGAGCGCCACGGGCATGCTTTCGCTCCCCCCTGTCTGACGCGGAGAACTGGAAGACAACACAGAAAGGAAGTCAGCGGGGAAGCGGCCGGCAAAAAGGTCTGGGAAACGAGCCGCGTCTGTGAGAGCTGACACCTCCGTGAGACTGTCAGGTATTTGCAGTACTAATCGTAAGTGTGTTTTTAAGTATTAATTTTTGACATAGACAGAAAACTGCTATTCCATTTTTAATGAGATCTACAGTGGCTTTGCTGTGGGCAGTTTACCCCATGCACGTCGGAGGCTGGGCTCGTGCGTCTACTGTTTCAGGGGCGGGAGGGTTTCCTCTGAGGAACACAGCTCTCCTGATCCTGGTCTGGCATTTCGCTGCCACCCCACGGCTGCCACCACCGCTGCCACAAAGTACGTCTTTATTCTCCATGAGAATCGGAGAACAGGCCACAAACTGCATGCTTGTGGCTGGAGAGGAAGCAAACATCTCATAGCAATACAGTCAAAAGGCAGAATAAATGTGTAAAAAGAATATTCTTTCAGGAAAGTTCTCATGCAGAAGCAAGCACAGGAAGGCCAACCTTTAACAAGTGCCATGCTAACTGAAAGCACCGCCACCTTGCCTTCGCTCACGCTGCTGTAATTGATCATGGCCAGCACTAGTTAGCTGCGATGAGCAAGCCGTCCGCAGGTCTGATTCACACGGAAATTCATAGAGTACTGGCTGCTGGGAAGGAGGAGGCTTTAAATGTAAGCCGAGCACTGACCAATCGACATACGAGGAATATTCAGCCGAGGAAGAAAGCAAGGCAGGTAGGGAGGAAGGCTAAGGCGGGAAGGAAGGGAGGAGTGGGAGAGCTGAAGGGGAGAGAGGACTGGGGCGGGACCTGCCCAGGCGCACCTGGGATGGGAGCACAAGGACCGTGCTCCGCGGCAGAAAGCCGTAAAACCCAAACTTAAACAGAAGAGAACTCTAAATACCTGCGTAAGTTTTTCTTCTAGAAGCTTTAACTTTTGCTTGGCTTTGATCTCAGATACAAAAACAAACAAACTGATAGTGGGTAAAACCTCACACACTGATGTTTACAAATAGGTCTTCCTCTTAATAACTTAAGATCCCAGAGAATTGCTTCTCTAAAACGACAGGGTTTATATTCGTTTTAGAAACAGAGCCCTCCATCCAGAGCCCTCACGCCGATGCGCCAGGGAGCCTGTTTCTGTCAGCACTAGGGCTACCAGGACGTCTCACACACACTTCAAAAACGCAACACAAGCCGAGCAGCAAGCTTCCCAGGCAGTCCCCTGCGGCTGAGCGAGTGCCCTGCTGGTGACCCGGGGTCCTCTTCCCGGAGGGAAGGAGGTGGGCCCAGCAGATCCCTGTGCTGCCTCTGTCTACACTCGCTGCACTTCCACGTTCCATGGAAATACCAGAGAGGGCTGTGGCAGGAAGTTGCCCGGCGAGACAGGATGTGGGATGTGGGATGAGGTGGAGGAGGACGGAGGAGGGCTGACTGTGGCAGACCAGCAACTGAGACTGGGTGGCACACATGTCGTATCTGAGCAACTGAGTCAGGAATAATAAGTACGCTAAAGACTGCAACTCTATGACACTAGAAATCAAATTCAAGCAATTTAAGAAAGATTCAATCATCTGAAATTAATTGCTGTATGACTTTAAAAAAGGCAAAACCAAAAACAAAACAAGCAAAAAAAACACCTTAACTACCGAAGTCAGCTTCAAATGACTCGGTACTACCTGGAGCACCTTCCTGGACCCTGGCGTGCACCTGCTGCAGATCACAATGCTGAGACAGGATGCTAAGGCAGGCACAGGAGGTCAGAAGAGGCCAGAACAGACCCAGGTGTCTGGATTCAAGAACTCATGCTGCACCCTGCATAACATTTCTGAATTACAACAGATTAATAACACAAATTCAGAATTACTTCAGAAACACAAAAAAACACCAGTATTACAGCATTTCAGAAACCCTTTTCCTCAAAAAAGGCAGTAAATACTGTGAGACAGAATGGGTTAGATACTGGGGTAAGAAGCTTTTTGAATCTAAGAACACAGCTAAGCTACAAAGTAGGTGCGATTCCCTCCCTTCTCTTGAAAGAAGAGCCACGTTGTCCCCTACAGGGCGAGGGCAGCCACCTCCTTCTGTGGGCACCCCGGAAGGGCAGCCACCTTTGCATGTTTCGAGGTTTGCTGATTCGACCTGGGAATCATTCAGAAGAGCTGTGTTTGCAGGACATTTGCCAGGAACGGCTCTGGTCTGAACTAGAAGGATCTAGAAGGTGGTGCCTTCCATGGCCCGGGTTCTGGCTGAGGGCAGGAGCTTGCGGCTGGGTGTGATGAGAAGATACAATTAACCAGTGACATCAACGTCCACCACTAGTTGGCTTCTTGGGCATTCTGTCTGGCTCACAGGCTGGCACAGGGTGGGTGGTGTTTCCTATGAGGAGGTGTTCCCGGGTCTGCCTGCCTTCCCCTCCCATCCTTGTTTGTCTTCTCTGCCTAGCCCTCACCTTCAGGCCTAAGCACCAGCTTCCTAGGAGGACGGACGGAGGCATCAGCGACACCATGGCCTCAGAGGGGCTCCAGCTGCTGGCCTTCACCTTGGCCTTGTCTGGGGCTTCCGGAGGGCTCACGGCCACTCTGCTGCCTAACTGGAAGGTGAACGTGGACATGGGCTCCAACATCCTCACAGCCATGGTCAGGCTGCATGGTCTGTGGATGGACTGCACGTGGTACAGCACAGGCATGTTCAGCTGCACCCTGAAGTACTCCATCCTGGCCCTGCCAACGCATGTGCAGGCTGCCAGGGCCGCCATGGTGCTGGCCTGCATCCTCTCTGCCCTGGGGCTCTGCACCTCCGTAGTGGGAATGAAGTGCACCCGCCTGGGAGGGGACAGGCAGACCAAGCGGCAGGCTTCCTTTGCCGCAGGAGTGTTTTTCCTGTGTGCAGGGTTCGCTAGCTTCGTACCAACAGTGTGGTACACGAAGGAGATCGTTGCAAATTTTCTGGACCTCACGATTCCGGAGAGTAACAAATACGAACCAGGAGGAGCGCTCTATATAGGATTCATTTCAGCAATGCTGCTGTTTAGTTCTGGCATTATCTTCTGCACTTCCTGCATAGGAAGAAAGCCGGAAGCCTGGCTCTCCGCACACGAGCAGCAGCACATCCTGGCCACGCAGCCTGAGGGCAGGTCGGCCTACCACCTGAAGGACTACGTGTGAATGACTGGCACACACGGCACGTGGCACGAAGCCCCGGTGCCCGCTGGGACCTGATCTTAAATCTGAAACATCAGAAGTATGTTTCCCTACAAAGAGTGCAAAATGATTTCAGAACTACGTGGTAATTTCAAATGCAAGTAAAGCTATCCCAGACAGCAGTATCTGTCTTAAAGATGTCTTTAGTTTCCCATTATTGTATTCATATTTTATTTAAAGGCCGATTACTATCAGAGGTCCTGATTATACTAATAAGGCAACTAATTGAGAGCATTTTGTTAGATTTTACATTTGTTTTATTTATTTGAAAGGCTGATCTACAGAAAGAGAAGAGAAAGCAATCAATCTCCCATCTAAGGGCTCACTCCCTATATGGCTGCAACAGCCAACACTAAGGTTGTTCAAAGCCAGGAGCCAAGAGTCTCAGCAGGGTCGCAAGCACTTGGGCCATATTCCACTGCTTTCCTACTTGACTTACCAGGAGCTGGATGAGGAATGGAGCAACCTGGACTCAAACCCATGCTCATCTGGGATGCCGGCACTGCAGGTGGTAGCTTAACCTGTCACATGACACACTGGTCTCTGTTTTCCTTTTAAGACAACTTGTTGTCTGAGGCTGGTTATGCTGATTGCTCCATTTCCAATCTAGCTCTCTGCTTTTGGCCTAGGAGGGCAGCAGAGAATGGCTAGGGTTCTTGGACCCCTGCACCCATGTGGGAGACCCAGAGGATGCTCCTGGCTTCAAATTGGCTCAGCTGTGGCTACTGTGGCCATTCGGGGAATGAACCAGCAGATGGAAAATCTCTCTGTAAATTTGACTTTCAAATAAAAATAAATCTAAAAAAAAAAAAAAAAAGAGAGATAATTGTTGATACAAGCTTCCAAATCGAATTTTATGAAATAACTAACCTGCCATGTAGACACAGGCTGTAGGCCTGAGATGAACTGAGAACAGCACCCACCTGGGCCTCCTGGGGCCTCGCAGGTGGCTCGTCTGTGCATGAAGGACCCACTTGAAGGCTGCCCAAACCTTCCCAAGAGACCCATGGTCTCTTTTCCCATGTTAGAAAATGCTATCTACAGTTTCTAGAGTTCTCAATATTACATGCAAACTAGCATAGAGCAGAACTGAGGTGACCTCCATGTTTGGGCCAGGAGGGCCTGGGCAGGTGACAAGGTCATGGTCAGTGCGCTACGCACAGAAGCAGGTGGATGAAATTTCCATTTGGGACATGAACTTGAACTTCGAATTCTTTATCTTTTCCATGATTACACTGTTAGCTACTGTCATACACTGACTCTGACAGCACAACCTAGAGTTTTCTAGAACTTTATTGTGCATTTCATCATTATTGTATCTTTTACGCCTGTTTCACTGCATTTAACACTGAAGAATAATCTTTAAAATACAAGTTTGTTTCTTCTTTTTAGGGCTTATAATATCTATTGCTTATTTTCTTCCTGAGTAACTGCAAAGGAGTAACTAGTATTCAGTTAGAACTATGGTCATAAATATAGGTTGAATGTCTCTAGCCTGAAAACCCACAATTCTCCATACAATGAGTGGAAAATTCCACACCATGATACTGATTCATACAAAATGTTGTTTAAAATAGTGTATAACATTATTTTAATGGATCCCATGTATACACTCATGTCCAGTTCCCCAGATACCTCATTATGTTTATGCAAATGTTCCAAGATCTGGAAAATCTGCATTTCATACAAGGGACTCTGGACCTGAATTCCTGTCTCTAATTTTGATTTTTGAGGATGCTGCTGCTCCTTTTCCAATTATGGAACTGACTTTAAGTTTATACTTGTGTCAGCTTCAAGCTTGCTTCCAGAAACAATTGCAACGTACAAAGTTGTATGAATGGTAAGTATAAATATCACTGATAAAGCCGCAGGTGCAGTTTCTTCCCCACTTGCGTATTTATGTGTGACAGATGAGGCGCAGCAGCTGCCCTTAGGCCTCCGGTCTGGGGGAGGTGGGCCAGACAGCAAGCAGTGCTGGCTCCGAGCAGCCACTTGTGTAGCCTCAGGTTTCTTCTCAGGGGCGTCCACTTCAAATCCCTCCTGGTGTGACGTGTGAACAACTCGAAAATGTGCTGAGTAAGTGTGGATGTCCCAAGCCCCATCTTCTCTTTATATGTCACGGGCTTACTTCCTTAACCTACCTAGAATGCAACTGTCCTGATCTATGCTTTCATCCATACCACGTTTGAGTGGAGTTCTATGTTTATTTGTAATCTTAAGTAGGTAAGATCAGATGAAAATCCTAGGGTTAACTGTTGCTTGGGACACTGCCAGCCCACACTGGCTTTGAGTCCTGGCTCTGCCCTCAGTCCAGCTTCCTGCTTGAAGCACCCTGGGAAGCAACAGGTGGTGGCCTTGGTAACTGGGTTGCTGCCATCAAGCAGGAGAAGCAGACTGAGTTCCCAGTTCTCGCTGCTGGCCTGGTCTAGTGCAGCTGTTACCAGCACTTGGAGTGATTCGGCAGATGTGAGCATGTACACCTTGCTCTCTCTGCTTCTCAAATAAATAAGAGAGAAAACCGCTACTACTGTGTCACCATGATACAACTTACTCTATAAATATTCCTATTTACCTTTGATCAACTGTTTCCATGTATCAGACTCAAATGTGCCCCTGGAGCTGCCAGCCCACACTGAAGTGCGTGGGTTCAAGTCCTGGCTCTGCCCTCAGTCCAGCTCCCTGTTTAGAGCACACCTTCAGTGTGAGCTGGTATCACCTTCAGGGTGAGCTGATATCACCTTCAGGGTGAGCTGGCATCATCTTCAGTGTGAGCTGGCATCATCTTCAGTGTGAGCTGGCATCATCTTCAAGGGTGAGTTGGTATCACCTTCAGGGTGAGCTGGTATCACCTTCAGTGTGAGCTGATATCACCTTCAAGGGTGAGCTGGTATCATCTTCAAAGGTGAGCTGGTATCATCTTCAAGGGTGAGCTGGTATCACCTTCAGGGTGAGCTGGTATCATCTTCAAGGGTGAGCTGGTATCATCTTCAAGGGTGAGTTGGTATCATCTTCAGTGTGAGCTGGTATCATCTTCAAGGGTGAGCTGGTATCATCTTCAAGGGTGAGCTGGCATCATCTTCAAGGGTGAGCTGGTATCACCTTCAGGGTGAGCTGGCATCATCTTCAAGGGTGAGCTGGTATCACCTTCAGGGTGAGCTGGCATCATCTTCAAGGGTGAGCTGGCATCATCTTCAAGGGTGAGCTGGCATCATCTTCAAGGGTGAGCTGGTATCACCTTCAGTGTGAGCTGGTATCACCTTCAGTGTGAGCTGGTATCACTTTCAAGGGTGATTCTGGCTTGATCTGGATGTGCTAACTCAGCCTTTCAATTTGGTCAAGGTCTCGTCAGTCAGCAGCAGTGCTTGGAAGTCCACTCCCTCTGCTAGTGTATTTTCAAAAATGCCCTGCTGGGATTCTCACACTCCACGCGATTTTCCTAGTAGGCTGCAGCGCACAACAGCGGTGAGACCTAAGCCTGCTCAGGCCTTGTGAAACCGTTAGCCAGGAGGCCCATGACTACAGCTCACCAGAAAGAGGACATAGAACCTTCAGGGACCACTACTGGACTCTGGTTCCTCAGATCTGACTAATGTACTGAGTGGCTGAGAAAAAAAAACTAGTCAGGAACCCCAGAAACGCGGATCCTCAGGGAACCACAGAAATTTAACTTTGATTCTATCATAAAAAGTTTTCAGTTGTAAAGGCAAAAGACATTTTGCCTTGTACTTGATAAAATATTTTTTGGTAATTGTGAAAATGAAAACAGTTAAAAAAAACCTTCTAACTTGAATACCACAAACTTAAGTAACTCAAGTAAATTAGATTGTCACATTAGACACCTAAGAAACTGTCTCTTTGTAGAGAGGAAAACTTAAATCCCAGGGACAGCACGAGAGAAGCCACTGAGAGCAGTAGGCAAGCAAGATTAGGTGGCCTTGTCAGAACAGACTCGTAATAACTGCATGGCTCTGAAATTCTGCCATTAAGTCTTGATTAAGTTTGTTAATCAAAAGACCAGTAAACAGCAAAAGAAACAAAATCTATCTGATGAAGAGAGAGATTCCTGTGCTTCTATGTTTAAGGCAACACTATTCACAATAGAAAAGACAAACAACCCAAAGGTCCGCCCACTAACAAATGGATAAAGCAGACCAAACACACAATGGAATACTACCCTGCAGGGAGAAAGGGGTGACCTCTTGCCATTTGCTAGCAACATGGAACAGAAAGTCATTATGTCAAAGTGAAATAAAGAAAGGCACGGAGAGGCAAGTACCACACAATCTCATGTCGAATCTACATAAGCTGATCTCATAATGTTGAAAGTACAATGGTGGTGACATGGGCCTGTGAAGTTAGGAGAGAGGGCGAGGAGAACTTCTGAATGCTAGGTGTTGGATAGCAGTGACAAGTTCTGCTGTTCTATTGCTTAGGAGGGGACTACTGATCATGAAAACATGACCTATTATATGGTTTTGTGACACAGTGCATTATGCCACCATCTTTGAAGCTAGCTTTCACATGAGTACCGGATTGCGTGCAGCTGCTCCGCTCCCAATCTGACTTCCTGCTAATGTGCCTGCAAAGGCAGCAGCAGATCCCCAGCACACTGGCTCCTGGGATTCACACAGCAGAGCTACACGGACTTCTCGGCTCCAGGCTTTGGCCTGGCCCAGCCCTAACTGTTGCAGCCATTTGGGGAGTGAATTAATAAATGGAAGATATTTTCTCTCATTCTAACTCTGTCAAATAAATAAAGCTGATCAATAAAACACAGGATTTTGAATGTTTTTAGCATACAGCAATGATACGTGTTTGGGGAAATAGATATTTATCCTATACTGAACAACACAGGATGTATACAGTATCAAAATACCACATGGTAGTACTCCACAAATATGTACACTTTATATACTGGTTAAAAATAAAAAAGGCCAATAAACAGAATGATCAGCAATATTTAGAGAGAGAATCCTAGAGGCGTTGTACCCAAGTCCCTCGCCATGTCAAAAACAACTTCTATCATGTAATTGTGACTGAGCATGGGTAATGAACGTGACTGTCCTGAGCACGGCCCCCTCCCCACCTGACCTGCCCTCCCTGCGGAGCTAAGCCAGCGTTACCTGGCACTGCGGGTCTAGCACTTTCTCCTACTGCATTCAGGTTTGCCAGAGGGATAGTCTTGTGCTGTTATTTGATCATCTTTGGGATCTCACTTAACAAAAGGAATATAACTATCAAATATTTTCTGGCTCTCCACAGAGCATTTACAACAGAGAATTCCTGCGAGAACTAAAATTTAATCATTCAATATACAGGTTTGCTTCTAGTTTGAAGGCCACCTGTTCTAAAAGAGAAAATCCATGAGAGAACTAAAACATTAAATGGTGACAACCTATATGATACTTCTGCTTTATCTGCACCATGGACCTAACTGTGGGGAGAAATCATTCACAATGCCCTGAAGGTCCTGAGATGTTGAAGGGACATGGTCCTGGCTGCCAGCTCCCTCAGTGGTACTCAGAAGAGACTGAGGGCCTGGTGCTAAAGTCCTGGCCTTGAACACGCCGGGATCCCATATGGGCGCCAGTTCTAATCCCGGCAGTCCCACTTCCCATCCAGCTTCCTGCTTGTGGCCTGGGAAAGCAGTCGAGGACAGCTCTGGAACCTGCACCCATGTGGGAGACCCTGAAGAGACTCCTGGCTTCGGATTGGTGCAGCTCTGGCCACTGCAGCTGCTTGGAGAGTGAACCAAGATGGAGATTTTCCTCTCTGTATATCTGACTTTCCAATAAAAATAAAAATCTAACAACCACAACAAAGCAGCTGATAAATCAGTCTGTTCTCTAAGTGGAAAATGGACTTGGTTCCTGCAGTTGCCCAAGAGCTCAGCTTACAGGGTGGCTGCGGTGGGGCAGAGGTGGCAGGCCATGGCAGAAGAAGCATGAAGGTCACGGCAAAGATCATGATGACTTCTACGACTGCCCTCCAAGACACACGGAACTGCCACTCTCGGTTAAGGCCTTCACTCTAAGTCTGCAGTCTATACCTACATCTATAAGCCATGCTGAATCTTTTATACCATCTGCCTTAATTTATGAAAGACAAATGTAAATGAACAAAAAAGTGTTAGCAACCGATGGAAAATGTCTATTCTTCTCCAGCTATGAACTCCCTGAAGCCAACTTCCCATCTTGTGGTTCCACCCCGGCATCTCCCCCAGATGCCCAGCCCCCGGAGGTTCAAACAGCAGGTGCTCAACAGTCAGTGAAGAAAACAGGCACCTTTTCTTGGTACACATCATGCAGTCACTCATCAAGTGATGGTTTTACTAAAAGAAATACCAAGTTTTCTTTCGTAGTAAGGGACAACAGTGAGGAACAACAGAACAGCTATGTTTCTGTAGTCAGCATCAAGTCACGTAATCAGCAAATAACAGTCAAATCCTAATTTAATACCCAACTATTTTTGCACAGATAGTCTGCCACAAATAACACTACCAGAAGTATTCCAGAAACATTATAACTAAGTAATGTTTGCTGCAGCTTTAGTTATAAGTCTTATCAGAAATCACAGATTAAATCTATCTGAATTCTCCAGGACTAGGTGACCAGGTAAGTTATCTTTGCTACTAGTGCACTTTCAGGAGTACCAGGAGAGGATGACGCTGACCCCACTAATGTGTGGGAAAGAAGCAGGGAGATGAGTTCTAACAATTTCTGTCTCTAGTACCCCTCCACTGAAAGTCCACCCTTTACCCATCAGTCTAGCATGCCCACCTTCCCATGATGCACCTGCATCATCAACCAGGACCAGGAGGGAGCAGCCAAGATGGCCCTGTGTCAATAAAGCTACACGCGGAGACATAGTGACACTCAGGAGGAACCTCATGTACACAGCCCGGAATCCATCGTGCTTGTGCATCCAGCTGGGCACCACCCCTACCCCAGTGACTGTTTAACATGGGAACATGACAGTTCGCCTTCTGGTTTCCAGGTCTTCCTTGCTTATGGTCCTTTTTGGGCTTCCTCTCAAGTTCCCTCCTCACAGCCAACTCCCTGACCTGCTCATGACGGAGTCTCTCTCGCTGAAGTGTGATGCACATGCATGCATGAAAGAATACTCAGTCTCTCTTTGAAATAAACCCTGCTCTCACCTGAGCACTGTACTGCTATCTCTGATTTCAACTCTTGTTTCTTTGGTGGCAAGCACTAAGACATGTACGATTTCAACACTACCACCAGGGCAATGCCCGCAGGCCCAGACATTTGGTCACCCTATGTAAAGGGGAGAAAAATTACAGTAAGAACAAATCCACACATTGCCATTTCTGCGATTCTTTTCTTCAGGGAGCATAGTTCGCACATAAGTAAAGATCAGGTCCTGGAGACGATTTCCTAGCATATATCTGCAGCAGAACACAGATGACAACAAAATCCCAATTCCAATAAAGCAAATAAGGAGACGCTCACCTCTGGTTTGGGGACGAATGCTCGACCTGGAATGGTGAAGACATGCTCCACGTCACAGAGGTACTGGGCCATGATGGAAAGGCGACTGCGCTGTTTGCTTCCCGTGGTGGCCGTGAGTCTCTACAGGAGGGCAAAACGTATTGCGAGAACTGAGTGCTCCAGCCAGGCGGACAGAGCACCGAGCGGCAGCTGGAAGCACCCAGCGGGGGGAGCTGCCTCCTGCCAGCATCCACTGAGGTACGTCTATGCAGAGTGCGCTGGATCACACTCACTAGATGAGATTCAAAGCCTCTCCTCTCCTAGGCTTGCTCAGAGACCCGAGCTCTCATCCCTTGCTGTGAGAAAAGGTCCTGCATGAAGTCAATGACCAGCAAGTGCTTGACGAGACCAGCAACGTCATAACTCAAATACGCAATTAGCCCAAAATAGGTCGGACACTTGTTCTCCTTTACTGAGAGCATCTGGAGAACTGGGGATTCCTGATAAAGGATCACGGCAGTAAGGCAGGGATTTATTCTTGTAAGTGTTAAGATGTTTTCATTTTAAAATTATTTAGATGTACCAAAACCCACAAATGAAATGTCAATCAAGATATAAGGAGTTTTTAAAAAAGAAACCTGATTTTCATACATGTACACTGTATGTATTTTAAATTAAATTCCTTATAATATTTACGTACGGTCAAGAGTCGCTGGGTCACTCTTAAGAATGCCAACAATGCTGACGGAGGCTGGCCTCACTGGGTATCACAACGAAGGCATTATCCTGCCGACTGGCCGTGGCCTGACCCAGCCGTGGCTGTTCCGACACTCTGGGGAGTGGACCACAGATGGAGATCTCTTCTCTCCCACTCTAATGCTGCCTTTCAAATAAATACATCTTTTTTTTTTAAAGCCATTAAAACAGAAGTACAGATAATGAGCTAAAGAAGCTCACAGATCAAATGGTCAAAGGCATTTCTAGTTCTTTATAAAGAAAAGTAAATTTAATTTTACTAATGAAATAAAACTCAAAACTTTAAAATGCATTTCAAACGGTTACCTTCCAACTATGACATTTCAAAGCAGGTTCTTAAAACAGTCATTTGCATGAGCATAATTACAGAATCAGAAAATAAGCCAAAAGGAATGCTCATAGTTCCAAAATGATAATTTCACCTTGGATTTTCATAGCTAATATTTCATTTCATTATTGAAAGACAGGTTTCCCTAACTATGTAAAAAACCAATTCATCCGAAGTAAAAACCCACTGCAGTCCTAAACTCAAAGAGCTGTGTACCCACGATGCCCGGGGCATGCCTTCCTAGTGACCTGCCTTGCTCCACTTGCCAGCATGTGGAGACGAACGCAGGTGCAAAAGAATGCAGCACACCCAGCTGTCCCCAACTTGAAGGAACAGTCCCTGTCACACAGCAGAAGGCTGCATAAAACATTCCTTGAAAGAGGTAAAAGGTTTATCAGCCTTTCAAATATGCACGGCTATTTCTGATAGGTTACAGGGCAAGATATGAAAATCCAAAAATTCATTACAAGACAGGAATTTTAACAACAACAAAAAGTTGAGAAACCAAAACCAGTTAATTTTGTCACTGAAAGAAAACCTCTAACCCTTCAGCCTATAAGGATATTATGACTGAGCATGAGAAAAACAAGGGGTTGAAAAAGTAAAAAAAAAAAAGTTATTCTTCTGACGTCATCTCAAGTACAAGAAAATCTAGGCACACACATGAGACGATACACAGGCACACCTTGGGGGCCCACACTACTCTTCTTGAGGGGACCCCTTTCCTAAGGGATGTACCCCCAAACCAGCCGGGTGAGGAGACAAAGGGCTCATTCTGGGCCCAGAAAACGTCTGAGCTCCATGTCAGTTCAGTTCCCCAGTCATGCTGCCCGACCCCCATAAGGCATCAAGCTGCGCTGGGACCCAGCTCCTCAGCTGCAAAGTGAGGCTGCGGTCAGCCGAGGCCTCCTTTACAGCTGCGCAGTCCGCTTCTACTCGATGAGCTGTAACTTTATACGGCCTCTGCACCCTCACCTGTAGGAGCTGGATACTTACAGTAAACCCCATACGCTCTCAGAGAAAGGGTTATGGTGCTCATTTACGCCTGTTTTGTAATTCATGAGCACAAAATAAATGCTGAAAAGTCCTATCTGTGGCTAACAAACAAAATCGTGCAGATGAACACATCAAGTGCAAACAGTATATAAAAAAACGCTATCTATTCCCCTGTTGAAACTGTCACCTCGGCCTGAAGCGATGGCTCAGTGAAGTGGCTCAATCCTTGCCTTGCAATCACTCAGGTCTCATATGCGCGCCGGTTCATATCCCAGCTGCTCCACTTCCCTTCCTGCTCCCTGTTAGTGGCCTGGGAAAGCAGTAGAGGACGGTCCAAGTCCTTAAGACCCTGCACCCACATGGGATACCTGGAAGAAGTTCATGGCTTCAGATCTGCTCAGCCCCAGTCATTACAGCCACTGGGGCAGTGAACCACTTGTTTCTCCTCTCTGTAAATCTGCCTTTCCAATGAAAATAAATCTTTCGTAAATAAAACAAACCATCACTTGCAAACTGTGAGGAGGACTCTCCTAGTACATTCCATTAACTATAGTCATTATAAACTCCTTTCACTGCTCTTGCTAAAATTTAACTAAAACCACCCTTATTCTGTTAAAATAAATATCTATATCTATATCTGCCATCTACCATTTAAGTGTATCCTGCCATTGCAGGTATGAACAATGGCAGACAGACAGTCCAGCATCCTATTGTCAAAACGTATTAACAGTTTCATTGGATATACTTTCATTTTAGGATGCTGGACTGTCTGCCTTTGTCTATAGCAGCAATGTCAGAACACACTTCAATAACGGAATGATGAACTTACGACTGCTTATGAAAGACTATGCTATTGTCATAATATGGGGGAATATGAAGAGAGGGAAGGGAAATCCCAGAGCCCACATAATTGTACCATAAAAGTAAAAATGAAATAGAGGGGAAAAATAAGATAGTGCTTGGTATGCCCGAAGAGGGGCCTTGGGGAAGCCTAGCGTCAGCTGGTCCTTCAGAGGGACTACAGCTGACATCTGAAGTCGGAGAGTCTTAACTTTTGGTATCTGACATTAGCTACCGGTGGACAGTGTCAGAATCCAGTTAAATGGCAGGGCACCCAGTTCCAGTTGTGGGGAACGGCTTGATGTGGAGCAAACCCACGCGTGGGATGTCAGAAGTGCTGGGTGAACAGAAGTAACAGGCTTTCAGTCAGAACCAACACACAGAAAAGGGAAGGAGACTGCTAGCTGGGACCCAGCTCAAATCCATACAAGAGAACCAGCGGATTCATGAAGAGGAAGTGAGGACCTCGAGGAGAGCTGGAACAGTTACCTTGGAGTCTAAGCAAGTTCTACAGAGTCATGAGAGCAGATTCCAGGAGTACTGAGCAAAAGATCTGAGTTTTCCAGCCTAGACATCGCTGGCATTTTGGGCTAGTTCATTTTAGTTGTGGCCCTCTCATGTACACTGAACAACGTTCAGCTCCCCTCATCTCTGTCCGCAAGAATCCAGAAGTACACCAGTGTAACAGTAACACCCACTTGCAGGCACTGGGTGCCAAGAATGATGCTCTGCAGGGGACGAGGGTAAGGATGGAGGAGGACTGGGGGGCAGAGCTCTGACCCCACGCTGCTGGGGGGCAGCACCTACTTGTCAAGCCTGTACTTGCTCCCATAATGTCTACCCAAGGATCTGTGTATTTGGTCTTCTAGGCTAGTCATTGCTTTGTCTCGGGCCGTGCTTTAATTACTACAGCTACCCATGCACCTCACCATTCAGCAGGTGTTTCCTCTCCTCTTTTTCTTTCATCATTTCTTACATATTCTGCCACTCCCATAGCTCAGGACAGTCCTCAAAATTTCACTATTTTTTTTTTAAGATTTATTTATTTTTATTAGAAAGGCAGATATACAGAGGGGAGGAGAGACAGAGAGGAAGATCTTCCTATCACTGGTTCACTCTCCAAGTGGCTGCAACAGCTGGAGCTGAGCCAACCCGAAGCCAGGAGCCAGAAGCTTCTTCCAGGTCTGCCAAGTGGGTGCAGGGTCCCAAGGCCTTGGGCTGTCCTTGACTGCTTTCCCAGGCCACAAACAGGGAGCTGAATGGGAAGCAGCTGCCAGGATACAAACCAGTGCTCACCTGGGATCCTAGTGCACACGAGGCGAGGACTTTAGTCACTAGGCTACCGAGCTGGGCCCAATTCCACTACATTTCAAAGTATTAGCTTAGATCTATAAGGTTATTTTGAAAAAAAAAATCATATCTATAAATAATCTTTTCTTCCAGTGTTCTATCTTTATTGGCATTCTTTTTCAGAGTCTCAGGATTTTAGGTGATTTATAGAAGCCTCTCTTATTCCTTAGATTTCCAAATCAAACACCTCTATCTTCATTCTTCCTCCCTGTTGACACCTTTTATTTACGTCACTCCCTGCTGTATCTCGGTTTCCAGTCATCACTGCTTCAGTGCTAAACTCCTTTGAACTTGGATGACTTACCTTTCAGTCTATGCAAACATGATAGGATTTAACTGAATTCACTCTCCTGATTGGCTTTGATCTGGTATAAAATTTTTTTCCCAAGGATTTTATTTTATCTCTGTCATTCTGGGTGGCTGACTTCCCAAATATCACATACCATTTTGTTTTGTGGTGTCACTTTCTTACACCAGGGCAACTATGCATCTGCCATGATGATAGGTGTTGACGTACCTGCCCCTAATGAGGCCGTATTTCCTGAGATCCATACGTTCAACACAGTAACACTAATTTCTGCTTCGACCATATGATCAACCCCAGGAATATTACAGATATAATGTCAAAAATTCAGTTGAAAATGTACAGTATGTAACTAAATATCTTCATATCAGGACACAAAAAGATATTCTCAACAAGACACAAAGATCATGAACCTTAAATTTATTTCTTAATGAACTATTTATTGATTCTATCTGAAAGGTGGAGCCACAGTCAGACACACGTTTTCCATCTGCGGGTTTATTTCCCTAGTGTCTGCCAACAGCCAAGGTTGTGCCAGGCCAAACCAGGGAGCTGGAACTCGACTTGGTCTCCCAAAGGGCAGCAGGTACCAAGACCTGCAGCCTTTACCTGCTGCCTTCCCACGAGCATTAGCAGGTGGCTGAGGTAGGACTCGATCCCAGTTACTCTGTGGGATGTGGGTACCGCAAGCAGTATCTTAAATGCCTGTGTCACCAACTATACACTTAAAATAAGTACACTTGCTCTTCAGAAGACACCATTGGCAATAACAACATGCTGGAAAGTAGAAGAAATGTGCAACGTACTGAGTAAGCAGCGTGGGGAATGTGAGTAAACAAGGCCCTCTCCAATCAGGAGATACAAGCAGCAGGAAACAAAGGCAAGCCCAAGGCAGGCACTTGACAACACATACAAGCACACCACAGGACACAAACGGGCTGCATTTCATTCGAAACCAGCAAAGCACGTCCTGACATCCCGTCATCTGCAGATTAATAAAGATGTGCAAATCCAGCGAGTTCTAGCAAGAATATGGAGCAAAATGGACACAGAGAGCGGTTAGCATTTAGCGGCAGGGTGAAGATATGTCTGGGTACACACCCTCAAGAAATCCTGTTCTATGCTGACGGAAATCGGGGTGTTCTTGACTGGGGTTTTTTTTGGTAATAATGGAAAGGTTGAAATTAATTCAGAGTCCAAAGAGAGGAATGGACAGAGAAATTACAACATGGTCAAAACAGTGGGTAGTTTGTGTAACTACATAAACTTACAGCTGTGAGCAGCAAGAGAAAATCCTACAGTGTTTAGAATACAAGAATACACTGCTGGACTCCATTCGATAAAGCTCAAGAATGGACAGAACCATCCTGCACTGGCTACATGCTACAACTGTCTGTGAAAAGACGATGTACAGGAGCAGCAACCTCAAGTCACAACACTGATCATCTTGTCGGGGCGGATGGACAGCAGATGCAGTCCAAGATACAGCTCAGTGACAGCCGTGGGTGCTGCGCCCTCAGTGCTATGCTTACACCTCCTATCTGTTTATATGTCACGTCTGCAGATCCCATCCTTAAAACTACCAGAGCTCAGAAACTGCCCGCGCCTGCCAGGACACACACTGTGCCGAGAGTGCACTGAGACGCAGGGCAGGGCATAAGTCAGAGTCCACACGGTGGGCAGCAGGAACCAAGCCCTTTCCCTTAGTCAGCTCTGCATCCAAGTACTACTGACACCCGCGTGGTCAAGCACACACAGCTAACACAGGCTGACTTCTGCCTGAGCCATGGTTGAGTCTGTGAATAACCGAGTATCAGAAAACACAGTGTCAAAAAGGAAGGATTATTCTGTTTTGCAATTTGACAATGTGATAAATATAGCTAGAAAGTCCTTCTCTCTGTCTCTGTAACTGTACCTTTAAAATAAATAAATAAATAAATACAAGAATCTTACAAAAAAAGAAAATAAGACACCAAGCAGCCAGTGCTGTGTCAGAAGGGGTAAAGCCGTCATCTGTGACCCAGCGTCCTGTACAGGCGCTGGTTCAAGTTCCGGCTGTTCCACTTCCCACCTAGCTCCCTGCTAATGCTCCTGGCAAAGCTGTGCAAGATGAGCTAACGCTGAAGCATCTGCACCCACACGGGAGACCTGCAGTCTGCCCCACCCCAGCCACTGCGGCCATGTGGGGAATGACCCATGGGATGGAAGATCTTTCTGTCTCATTCTCTTTTTCTAACTCCACCTTTCAAATAAATAAATCTTTTGTGTTAAGATTTATTCATTTCTGGGGCCTGGTGTAATAGCCCAGTAGCTACAGTTCTCACCTTGCCTGTGCTAGGATATCATATGGGCACTGTTTCGTATCCAGGCTGTTCCACTTTCCTTCCAGCTCCCTGCTTGTGGCCTGGGAGGGCAGTAGAAGATGGCCCAAAGCCTTGGGTCCCTGCACCCGCATGGGAGACCCGGAAGAAGCTCCTAGCTCCTGGGTTTGGATCGGCTCAGCTCTGGTCATTGCAGCCACTTGGGGAGTGAATCAGTGGAAGGAAGATCTTTCTCTTTGTTTCTCCTCCTCTCTGTAAATCTGACTTTCCAATAAAAAGAAATAAATCTTAAAAAAAATTTATTCACTTTTGTTTTAAAAGCATATTTATAGGGAAGAACAGAGACCTTCGAACCGCTAGTTTGCTCCCCAGACAGGCACAAAGGCTAGAACAGAGCCAAAGGCACGAAAGCAGGAGCCAGGAGCGTTCTTCGCGTCTTGCATGAGGGTACAGTGGCCAAAAGACTGAAGCCAGCCTTTGCTGTTTTCTCAGTCCATAACCATGGAACTGGATCTGAAGTGGAGCAACCAGGACTTAGACCAGAGCCAGCATCCGAAGGCAAGGCATCAGCGCACTAGCCACAGCACCAGCCCCTCAAATAAATAAATGTCCTGAAAAAGAACAGCCAGGAAGCTCAAACTTACCTCAGCCACTTCCTTCTGAAATGTCAAGGTCATCGGGGTTCTGCCATACACAAAAGGTCCATCTCTACAGGAAACATGTTCCAGCCACTTGATAATCAGTGGAGTTGAAACACTAAATGGCAGATTTCCAATAATATGCACATTGGGAGGATCTGCATAGCAAGAAATAAGATAGGCGAAACAACACGGAATGAGTCCACCAATATATTCTTGAATATAATTTTAGTTCAGACCAAAGTCTAACTGGGCATGAACAGTATCAAACCAAAACACGCGCAGAGCCACGGCTGACTGGTCCAGGGCAGCACTGTTCACAGTGTGTCCAACCACCCAGGAGACCCCACCTTACCCGGGGTCGGCCAGCCACCAGCGGGTCCAGATTCCAGGTCAGGAAGTGCAGGAAACAGAGCGGTGGCATGGAAAGGGCAACTACTCTGGACCAGTGAGGGAAACCATCTGGGCTGACCAAGGCTGGACACCCAGGCAGGGAACATGGGCTGGACGCCCAGACAAGCAGTGCCGGCAGCACGCTGGCATGACACCACAGGCATGCAGGCACATGCAGACACAGCCACGGTGTGAGAAGAAGCACAGCAAGGTAAAGCCAGGAAAAAGAGGAACAGCAAAGAGGAGGCAAAAGAGGAGGCTCACAAACGCGACAGGAAAAACCAGGAGGGCTTGAGGTACGAGGAATCTTCCAGAACAGATGTGCCAGACAACATGGCAAGGTCTGAACCAGTCAGATCGGGGATGCTGTGACACTGGCATGGCTGGCGCAGGGCAGAAGGCCGAGGGCTGCATGCTAAGACGAGACAGCCAGAGAGCACAGCTGAGGAGCACTCTGAGAGGACGGAGTTGCTGGATGTGGGGGGCCAAAAGGCCCCCTCTTCGCTCTTAGACTTCTTAATATGGAAACAGCTACTATTTTTGAAAATGTATTTCAAAGGGCTGGTTCAAAACAGGCACCCAATAGACACTGACTAATGAAGGAAGCCTTGGTCAGTCACCAAGGCTGACACACGAAGGAGAATGTTAAAGCAGAACACGCCTTTATACTAGCTGCATGCAATGCCCACAACCCCCTTGGGTGCTGGTTCGAGCCCTGACTGCTCTACTTCCAAGCCGGCTGCCTGCTAACATGCCTGAGGAAGCAGAAGATGACGTAAGCGACTGCATCCCTGCCACCGTCAGAACTCGCTTGGAGTTCTGGGCTCCTGGCTTTGTGCGACCAACTTGTGGCCACTTAGGGAGCGAACCAGAGGGTAAAAGATCTCTGTCATTCAAATAAAATAAATAAACCTTGAACAAATAAAGACAAGTTTTGTCTTTTGTACATGATGTAAAACATTTGGAAATCTTAGACAAAGAGAAATTGAATTTCACATGTTGCAACAAAGGAGTAGAAAAATGTATAAGGTACATTACTTAATGCCCAATTTTAATGTAAGCATTTATAATAAACACACAATAAATATTTGTAATATAAATAATTACAAATGAAATATTTAAAAAACATTTACAGAGCATGCTGCAGGTACTCACCATCCTGCCAGTGTCTTCTGAGGCTTTCTGGAAAGGCCTTCTCCACCTTGTACGTCAGCACATCACCGTGGACAATCCTGAGCTTCCCAGGGGCTGCGTCAGAAAGCATCTAGTTACAGAAAGGTCAACACCATGAGCTCACTCACCTCAGGGAGTAAGAAACGCTAACTTCCCAAACTCTGCATTCTGGCTTCAGCCAGAGAAGCTAGACCAGAAGCAACCATGAAGGATCTAAAGGACAGCATGCCCACTCCCAGCAGACAAGGGGGTCTGTGCTAACAAACACGAATGGCTGAGGGGCAGTGTCAGGCAACAGAGTACCAGGAACTTGCAATGTCACAAGCAGTGCTGGTATAATTTTTTTTCTTTTTTAAAAGATGTATTCATTATTTACCTATTTTTATTGGAAAGGGAGACCTAGAGAGAAAGATCCTCTGTCTACTGGTTCATCCCCCAAGTAGCTGCAACAGCTGGGGCTGAGCCAGTGTAAAGCCAAGAGCCAGGAGCCTATTCAGGGTCTCCCATGTGGGTGCACAGTCCCAAGGCTTTGGGCTGTCCTTCACTGCCTTCTCAGGCCACAAGCAGGGAGCTGGATGGGACGTGAAGCAGCTGGGACAGGAACCGGCACCCATATGGGATCGTGGCAGGTGCAAGGTGAGGATTGAGCCGCTGAGCCATCACGCTAGGCTCGAGCTCTGGTATAACTTTCACCCTCAGGATGACTACTACTTCTACACATTTTTTAGCATAAACTCAACTCCTAAGTTCTTAAATCAGACACCAAGGACAGTATAAAGAAACCCTTGGAATTGAGAATAAAATATAAGACTTCAACAAAATATTTATAGCCTAAATATATAGAATGGCAGTGCATGACCAAGGACTTCCACTCAGTCTTCAGGCTGACTCAAGCTCAGCACAAAGTGGCTGGCCTTACTCAAGTCCACGCTGTCCTCTGGTCAGCGCACTGCTACACTGTGACGCACAGATGCTACTACAGGGAAATAACCCTGCACAATCTGTCAAGAGCTGTCTCCCGCCTCTCTCCTCCCAACCACTTCTTTCCTTTGCTGTTCTGTCCATCTTTCTGAGCAAAAAAGTCAAAGTACACCAGTCTTCCTTTCATAATCTTTTGCTTTATCAGTCCACGCACCTGCTCAGCACCCAAAGGTGGCATCTCGTTCAGCACCTTCTAGCCAAGCTATCTACACAGCTGTAATGTGCTAGGCACTCCTAAGGAGACTTAACTCATAACGTCCCTGGTTTAAAATAAAAAGCACGCAGTCCCTGAGCACGCAATGGTAAACATGCAGGAGTGAACAGAATTAGTCAACTAAAGGTTGACAAATAAGGTCTCCACTCGGGAAGCTAAGAGAACCCTGACTTCCGCTCAGTTCCCAACACTCCTGGGACCTATCCCTTCACAGCTCAGCTGAAGCTGGTGTAACTCTCCTGATGCCTGGCAGACATTCACAGCAGAGAGACGACACAGGAGCCAGAGAGGGCACCCCGGAGCGAGGCCCGAGGAGACAGGCCCCTCGGTGTCAACCCAGCCACACTGCTGCAGTAGACTTCAGTACTTAAAACATGAGGATCCCACGTGTCCACTCGCTCGGGCCTCCTTCCCTTGCACCAGCACAGTTCCTATCCCCAGGAGCCCCTGCAGGGATGGCAGGTCACAGGGACCATCCAATCCCACACTCAGCACCAACCAAACGGCGTCAGCCCTAAGCGAGGCTGCAAGCCTCCTCTCTCAGCCTGTGACACTGCTCTCAAAACTAGCAGGGCCAAGGAACCCGTGAAGATTAATGTCACTAATAAATCAGGCACAATTACACAAATAATTATGGTTAATTAATCAAATTCTAATTAATTTCTATGCATTAGAAATACAGTTAAGATGCCTATGTTAGTGAGAAGGTCGACTGTTTAAGTTGGGCAATCATCTTTTAGGATACAGTTAGCCATAACAGTTTAGAAAAGGAACTGCCCATGTCTGGCATGAAAATACTTTAGATTATTTTTAATTACCATGATGTTCTGGAGTTCCAGACAATCTCTCTGAGAAAACACAACAGCCACAGGTCTGGCGCTGTGGCGCAGCGCATTAAGAAGTTACCTGCAATACTGGCATCTCACACAGGTGCTGGTTAGTGTGCCAGCTGTTCCACTTCAAATCCTACTGCTAGCCCACCTGGCAAAGCAGTGAAAAATAACACAAGTACTTGGGCCTCTGCGTCTCACATGGGATGCCTGGCTGGAGCCCCGGTCCACCTGTGGCCTGGCCCAGCCACTCCTGTGGGACGCCTGGCTGGAGCCCCGGTCCACCTGTGGCCTGGCCCAGCCACCCCCGTGGGACGCCTGGCTGGAGCCCCGGTCCACCTGTGGCCTGGCCTCCAGCCACCCCCGTGGGACGCCTGGCTGGAGCCCCGGTCCACCTGTGGCCTGGCCCAGCCACCCCCGTGGGACGCCTGGCTGGAGCCTGGTCCACCTGTGGCCTGGCCCAGCCACCCACGTGGGAGGCCTGGCTGGAGACCTGGTCTACCTGTGGCCTGGCCCAGCCCTGGCTGCTGCGGTCATTTTGAGAAGTCAACAAATGGAAGAGCTCTCTCTTCATCTTTCTCTGTCTCCCACCCCCATCTGTAACTGTGCCTTTCAAATAAGCAAATCTTAAAAAAAGAAAAAAAACTTAAGAGACAACTCTCCATTGGAAGTACTCTTCCTGTATAAAAAGCACATATTTAATGATAGAATTTACCAACAATGGAGAATGCTAAAATTTTTCTGCAATTATGTGCCACATAAAACAAATTAGTGTATCAAAAAACAAAGAGACTGAACTAAAAGCCTAACATGATGTCAATATATGGAGGATAATTAAGCAATTAGTAGGTAGGACTAAAACAAAACAAGGTAAACTTGCCTCTCTGGCATTAATTTATATGCTTTGACAACCACAGTTAATTTTCCCCACATTCACAGGCACAACTGCATTCCTGGAAGCGGAGATAAGCTCAAACGCACCTTCCTTTCCTCCAGTTAAAGTCATACTTCTACTGCCTTTCCCAAGGATTCTCTTTCTTTTTATTTATTTATTTACTTATTTTTAAATTATTTTTTTATTGGAAAGGCGGATATACAGAGAGGAGAGACAGAAAGGAAGATCTTCCATCCGGTGATTCACTCCCCAAGTGAGCGCAACGGGCCGATGCTATGCCGATCCAAAGCCAGGAGCCTCTTCCGGGTCTCCCACGCGGGCGCAGGGTCCCAAAGCTTTGGGCCGTCCTCCACTGCTTTCCCAGGCCCATATGGGATCCCAGGCGTGCAAAGCGAGGACCTTAACCACTTGCGCCACTGCGCCGGGCCCAAGGATTCTCTTTCAAGTTTAAGTCTCAGTGGATGACAAACCAACTCCATCCTTACAAGCTGCGTCTAGTCCGTAGCTGGCTCCTCCCCTTTCCAGCACCTCACTGGGGAAACAAGGCAGGCTGGGGCTCACAGATTAGGTGAAGGCCTGAAGCAACACGGGGAGGAAGCTGAGTGCTGCACAGCGCGAATGGACACTATGACGCTGCACAGACAGTGGACTGAAACACCTCAGACTTTCTAACCAGAAAGAGAAAAATGTCCTTTCCATCATAACAATACTTGGGGGATGGCAGTGGGGTGAAAAAGACCCCCTTTTTAAATTAATTATATCTATTTTTGATGATAGTTGATTAGGGTGATAAGGGTCAAGGGCTACAGGAAGCTGGGTGAGATCATCAGTTCCACATTCTTTTTTCCTTCCTGTATCTGGGGGATGGTAGGGGACAAGCAGAGACGCCACACCCAGCCTCCCAAACGCCTCGGCACCCTGGGACGGAGGACAGCCACCGGATACCACCCCAGGTCCCCGTGTGCCCTGGCATCCTGCACAAGAGGTTTCCCTAGTTCAACATCTGAATTACTGCTGATCTCGTCATTCTAAGCACTACAAAATCACGCCAGAATCCAACGGTTGACACAGTCCACCCTAGAGTCTGTTTGCTCAGATCGTCACTGCCAACACTTGGCTGGGGTAATTGACTGATTTGTTCTGTCCTCTGTCATGGTACCAGGTGAAGGACCCCTTTTCTAGCCCTCTAAAGGCACCCTGGGTGCATCACACTACAAAACCCTGTAGACGTAACGACAGACTGGATGCACAGGAAGTTCACTACGAGCACAGGAATCCATCTACAGCCAAATGAGTACTTTCACAGCCAACAAGGAATGGCTGCAACACATTAATAACCTAGCTGATGTGCCACATAGCAAGGTACACTGTTGAAATAAATCTTTGTCCAGGGCAGGGTATAACTGTTAAGCGAACCATATAAGAATAAAAAGATATAATATGGAATACAGTATATGAAAAATAAAACGTTTACTCGTAGTACACACAGGAAGATCAATGTCATTATTGCAGAGGACTTAACAGGGGCGGAGTCACCCTTCCAGGGAGGTCACAGCGTGATCTCAGAGTCGGCTTGCTTTTGCAGCAGGACCAGAAAGAGCACGTGCAGCGCAGTCATTGCTCAGTCTCGTCAAACGATCAGATATCGTTTAATAAATTTTCTATTTCTTTAAGAATGAGCATTTTGTAAGAAACCCAAGGACACAAAGTCATTTAAAACTACAAAGCAGGGCCCGGCGCGGTGGCACAAGTGGTTAAAGGACCTCGCCTTGCACGCCCAGGATCCCATATGGGCACCGGTTCTATCCCGGCAGCCCCGCTTCCCTTCCAGCTCCCTGCCTGTGGCCTGGGAAAGCAGTCGAGGATGGCCCAAAGCTTTGGGACCCTGCACCTGTGTGGGAGACCTGGAAGAGGCTCCTGGCTTCGGACCGGCATAGCATCGGCCCATTGCGCTCACTTGGGGAGTGAATCATCGGATGGAAGATCTTCCTTTCTGTCTCTCCTCTCTGTATATCCGCCTTTCCAATAAAAATAAATAATAAAAATAAATCTTTAAAAGAAAAAAAAAACCACAAAGCATAATTTTGTTCCTGAAACTAAGAACAATTTCATTCTTGTCTTTTTTTAAAAAATTTTTATTGGAACTGCAGGTTTGCAGACAGAGAAGGAGATGTGGAGAGAAAGATCTGACTGTTGGTTCACTCTCCAGTTTGCAAGAAAGGCTGGAGCTGAGCTGAGCTGACCTGAGCTGAAGCCAGAAGCCAGGAGCTTTTTCTGGGTCTCCCACAGGAATGCAGGGTTCCAATTTTTTGGGCGATCCTCTACTGCTTTCCCAGGCCACAAGCAGGAGCTGGATAGGATGTGGAGCAGCCAGGACATGAACTGGTACCCATATGGAATTCCTACCACATGGTAAGGATTTAGCCACAGTGCCAAGGCATCAGGCCCAGGCAATCCTTTCTTTAAAGTGATGACAGGTTTTAAAATTCATTATCTCTGATTAATAACAACTCTTTCTGATGACAAGCCTAAATGATTGTACATACCCCCTTGTAGGATGGCAGAAGATGAATAACAATAATGTTAACCCTTGGAAACTGACAACGTCAGGCTCTTCAAGTGTCTATCCTAACTACCCTTGCAATACAATACGCATAGTGACAACTGTCCAACTTGAGGGTCTGCCTGAGTAGGTAGTGAACGAACATGACTAAAATCAGCACGATACAAGCAACAGCGTCCATGACTTGTTTTCTGTCTCCAAAATTCCAAGAAATGACTATATAACTTAACAGCTAGGGAGAATTCCTGAGCCTATTACTCCAACCAACACGGAGTACAAAGGACCAATTCCATTCTTCTGAATTAAAAAAATGGGGGCTTGTGTTGTGGTACCATTGGCTAAGCCATCATCTGTGACTTTGGGTGTCCCATCTAAGCGCCAGTCCATGTACTGGCTGCTCAACTTCTAATCCAGAACCCTGCCTACATGCCTGGGAAAGCGGCAGAAGATAGCTCAACTGCTTGGTCCCTGGCACCCATGGGGAGATCTGGAAGAAGCTCCTGGCTTAGACTGGCCCAGCTCCAGTAACTGCGGACATTTGGGAAGTGAACCAATGGTGGAAGTAATCTCTTTACTTCCTCTTTAACTCTGCCTTTCAATAAGTAAACAAAAACCTTAAAAAAAGTCCATAATTTGCATTGATTAGGCCTATAGTTCTCTAATTTTCATCCTTGTACTCATTAGGCTAAAATAACAGGATTAAGTTGTATCTTAAAAAGGGGATGAAAGGACATATTATTGTGCTATTATTTTTCTTCAATGTTTAGTACAATTAATCACAAAACGAGGTCTGCAGTGATCCATTGGGAACAATGAATCTTTAAAAGGCACATACAGCTCTTCAAAATCTTTTTTTCATGGCAAGCTTCTAAATCTGTGTGTCTCATATAAACTGCCAAATCCGTCGACATAAAATTGTCTCACGGTCTCAAGAGAAGAGCTAAAAGCAGAAGTGCCGCATGCTGCAGCAGACCCGGGCCTGAGGATCACCCAGAAGGAATGAAACCAGACATGTTCACGCAGGAGGCAACTGCACTCCATGTTTACTGTAATATTATTCACAACAGCCACATCAGGTAATCAACCTGAAAAATACAATGCACCATTGGGGACTAACAAGAACAACTTTCCGTAACAAATCAGAAATGCTGGAAGGAAGAAACAAACCTCTGGACGCACATGACCCACCAGAGAGAGGGCTTCTATCCACTGATTTACTCCCCAGAACGGCTGCAACAGCCAGAGCTGAATCAATCCACAGCCAGGAGCTTCTTTAGGGTCTCCCACATGGGTGCAGGGGCCCACAAACCTGAGTCCTTCTCCGCTGCTTTCCCAGGCCATGACCAGAGGGATGGACTGAACGTGGAACAGCTGGGACACGAAGCAGATGCTGGTCCTGCAGGTGGAGGATTAGCCTACACCACAATCATGCTGGCACTGGAAAATTAATTTTCTTTACTAAGAACCAGAGTTACAGAGAGAGACACAAAAAGAGAATCTCCCAACTGTGGGTTCATTGGCCAATGGCTAAAAACAGAGCTCAGCCAGGTTGAAGCCAGGGGCTTCACTGAGGTCTCCCACATAGATGGTAGCGAAGAAGCCCAAGGACTTGGGCCATCCTCTGCTGCTTCCCTAAGTGTATAAACAGACAGCTGGATCAGGGAGCCATGGGCCTGGTGTGGTAGCTTAGCAGCTAAAGTCCTCGCCTTGCATATCCAGGATCCCATATGGACACTGGTTCTAATGCTAGCAGCCTCACTTCCCATCCCACGCCCTGCTTGTGGCCTGGAAAAGCAGTTGAGGATGACCCAAACCCTTAGGATCCTGCACCCGCATGAGAAACCTGGAAGAAGCTCCTGACTCCTGGCTTCGGATCGGCGCAGCTCCAGCCCCTGTTGCTGGAGCAGACAGAAGATCTTCCTCTCTGTATATCTGACTTTCCAATAAAAAAATAAAATAAATGTTTAAAAAAAAAAGTGGAGCCACGAAGATCATGTGCAAGCAGTGTCTTAACTTGTTAAGCCACAATGCTGGTCCACTTGACTTTCAAACACATAAATAAATCCTTTAAAAGCTTTGTTAATAGAAAGAGAATAATTTCATGCATTTTATAGGTACAATTCTAAGAAAGACAGCCACCAGTTCCCTCTATCCATCAATTCCCCTCCTTCCTTCCTTTGCTTTTTCAACTCTTAGAAAAACACGATGTTGATTCACTCTAACCAGGCTCAACACAGCACTAACCACATCACTCAGCCAGTAACAAGTAGAACACCCACACTAGCACAGGACCATGAGCAAGGGCGAAACGGAATCAAGTCACAAGATGGCCCATTCACTCCCATACATTGTTTTGCATTCTATATTAACTACCCCATATTAAAGCAAGCACAGGATGTTTGTCCTTTTGCAATAATGATGTCCAGTTGCATCCATTTTATCATATAAATGGATTTAGTTTTTTTTATATACAATGTTTATAGAAATAGTACACACATACACATGTATATAAGAATCTTTTAAAAATTAAATTTAAAACTTTTTAGAGTAGTAAATACTTCACAATTCCTGAATGAAGATAAACATATGGCAAATGAGCACATAGCAACAGGCCCGATACCAGCCAGCACAAAGGCAAAGCAAGTAAGAACCACAGTAAGTTACTGCTATGTTCTCACCAGGTGGTTAGAAGTGACCAAGGTGGTACTGGAGACGGGCCAGGCAGCAGGGCTGAGTGGGTCAGCAGTGTGCACATCCTCAGGCTAGGCCGCAGCACCTGCTGGTGGGTGTGACAGCGGGGGTGGGGGTGGGCTGGGCCAGTGGCCTGGAGAGCAGGAGCACCAGGGCTCCCTGGGCCAGGCTGCATCAGCCACTGTATGAAGCAACGGCCTAGTCAGCAAGCAGCACGTCCTTTGATCCATGTTGGTCTTAAACATGTCAGAATCTCCAGTCCCAGGGACCAGAACCTGGGGCTGTGTGGTCTGGCCTCGACACACGTCAGCTGCTTAGTGTACCTACGTTGATGACTGCTGCGCAAGGATGCCAACATCTCAGAGTTCTGAGGAAGAGCACAGCCACTGGCACCGAGTGACACCTCTCAGCTCACAGCAGGGATCACCAGATGAGGTAAGAGACTTCTAAAGCCAGCACAGGCAAGCCCAAGCCCCTAACCAGCAGGAGGAGCCTCAGGAGACGTGATGAATCTGCACCCTTCAGCAACCCTTAGAGTCGGCAATCTCAGGACAGTAGCTTAGGGTGGCAAGCCGGAAGCCACCCCCCCCCATCTTTGTAAACCCTACCCACCTTTCTATCGATCAGTGACCTCTCAGCAAGTTCCTCACAGACCATCTGAAACCACCCCCTTCCCGAGATCTTAGGAAGACTGGCAATGGGGTGAGGGGGTGGAATTCCTCTCTTTCTGCTGACATCAAATGGAAGACACCATTTCCCCCTCTCCCACCTTTCCCTCCCCTAATCATCCCTCCACAGGGTACCCGTGACCGCGCCACCTTTAAAATAGTTAAAAAAAAGAAAGGAAAAGTGACCAAACAGGAGCAAGTATTGGGACAATCAGAGCTAAGACACACCTGGTCTGTAACCGTGACAAAGACACTTGGTCAAACCAGCTAAAAACCCAGGTGGATGGATGCACAACTTTAGTATATCCATACAATGGAATAATACTCTGAAATAAAATATCTCAATATGGATGGATGTTAAAACACTATGCTAAGACAGCAGCCCAAAAAGAGCATGCAATACATGACTGCATTAGCTCAAACGCTGGAGAATGGAAAACAGTCTGTAGGGAAACAAAGCGAATCTGCAAACGATGAATTACAAGGGAAAATGAGGAACTGGATGAGGGATGTTCATTATCTCGACCTGGTGATGGTTCACGTCGTAGTACATATGTCCAAACTGATGGTTTTGTGTAATTACACATGTCAAAAGTCAGTAAATTGTACACTTCCAAAATGTGCAGTTTACTAAGCAACAGTTACACTTCCATAAAACTGTGTGATAAACATTTACACTTACCACACACTGTTATTAATGTAAGACACCTTTAAAACAAAGAGGAAAAAAAAAAGAAGCTGAATGTGGAGGACTTGTCTGAAGGGGAACACGTCATTTCCGAAGCACCTCTGTTGAAACGTGGAGGGAGGACAGGCCTTCAGCCTGGCAGCGAGACACCGCTTGGGAGGCCCACATCCGGTGTGAGGAGGCCTGGCCTGGGCCCTGGCTCCACTCCTGCCTGAACTTCCTGGGAGATGCCGGGGAGGGCTCATGCACTAGGCTCTGCTGCCCACATCGGGGAGCCAGAGCGAGTTCCTGGCTCCAGGGTTCAGCCCAGCCAGGTCTCAGCTCTTCCACGCATTTGGGGAATGAACTGGTATAGGAGAGAAACCCCCATCTCTGCCTCTTCACTAAATAACAAATATTTGGTTTTTTTTTTTTTAATTTCATTTTATGACACAGTTTCATAGGCTCTGGGATTTCCCCAACCCCTCCATAAAGCCCTCCCCCCATGGTGGATTCCTCCACATTGTTACAGTTGTGTAGTTCACATTCCAGTCATGATTCCTTCAGTGCAAGCATGGACCATGCATAGAGTCCAGCATCTTACTGTCCAGATAAATTCAAGAGTTTCTCAGGGAGACCATCCCTGCTCTGAAAGTAGAGCTGGCAGAATATCATCCCTTCCAATGAAAAGCCACTACACAACTTCAACAACAATTTACAACATCATGAAGTTAATTCACATGGTATCGAGTGACCAATGTTAGAAAATGCAAGTTTTGGGGCCCGGCGCGGTGGCGCAAGTGGTTAAGTCCTCACCTTGCACGCCCGGGATCCCATATGGGCGCCGGTTCTAATCCCGGCAGCCCCGCTTCCCTTCCAGCTCCCTGCCTGTGGCCTGGGAAGGCAGTCGAGGACAGCCCAAAGCTTTGGGACCCTGCACCCGCGTGGGAGACCCGGAAGAGGCTCCTGGCTTCGGATCGGCATAGTATCGGCCGTTGCGGCTCACTTGGGGAGTGAATCATCGGACGGAAGATCTTCCTCTCTGTATCTCCTCTCTGTATATCCGCCTTTCCAATGAGAAAATAATAAAAATAAATCTTTAAAAAAAAAAGAAAATGCAAGTTTTGAACCACATCCTATAACTACTTCATTGACGTTTCAATTTTAGTTTATACACAACCAGCTGCTATACACCTTAAAATGGTTATAGGGTACTATTCAGCTGTCTTGTGTCTATTTTCATTTTTATATTTAGCAGCTTACAGTGAACTTGGTGAATGTTATGACAGTCCAAACAGGCTTATAACTCTAACAAGGCATATGTCAACAACTGAGGCGCAGAACAGTTTTAGGAAGGGTGTGCAGAGAAATCTTCACTGCCTTAGTGAGGAGCAACTAATCTTTGTGTCCTACATAATAAGGTATGTGTGAGTCCAAGCTGTTTCCTGTCTGTTCTAAGCTTTCCATATTGGTGTCTATCTGATCTAAACAATAAACATTTAAAAAAAATTTGGAGAAAGAATCTATTTAGCATTAAACTTCTTTAAAATGTGAGGAAATTCTCATTTCCGCCTCCAAATAAGACACAGGTCTTAAAATAAGACTACAGTTTAAAAAAATAATTGCTGCTAAACTCCATTTGCTCAAATGTTAAACTCCATTTGATCAAGGAAATGTGTACAAAATGATAATCTCAAATTTAGAAATATGAAATTCTGCCAGGACAGACTAGCAAAATTAGGGAAAATGAAAAATAACATAATTTTTCAAAGCACAGAAACTAGATAAAGCAAAATATGAAAAAGAGTTGATAGATTTCCTTAAAAAAAATGCAGGCATGCAGATTTAATTCTATATTTTGAAGCAAATTTTCCTCCATCTGTTCTGATAGAAATTTATTTTCTCCTTTAATCAGTATTAGAATGCAAAAGTCTTAAGTCAATTTGTTCTCATTTATGAAATAGCAATATCAGTAATTTTATTATTCTTTTCATAATCAAGTTGAGTTATAAATTGCTGGGCATTTGAGCCAATGGCTCAGGGCTCTATGAAAGTTTAGCATGCCGAAGGAGCGAGACAAAACCTTGTGCCCTTCTGCACCGATTCCCTTTCTAAGGGCCCTCAGGAATGCTCCCTGTTTACCCACAGTCCCCCCGTCACACTCGTCCACCAGCCCCCTCACTCCTATGCAGGAGTTCAGTCCTTCCCGACAGCAAGCTTCTTGCCCCCTTCCCTGGCCACTTCTGAGCCCTCCCTGCAGGCTTCTCTCCCAGCTGCAAGATGCCAGCTTCCTTCAAATGGTTCCCACACTGTAACTGCGGCCATGTCTACAGACGCAGCTAGCATTTCATTCAACCTCACCTCACATCGGAGAGTACACTGGTACAGCCTGATTCTTTAATTCTCTCAGACTGCGTCAGGCTTAAAGGCTAGACTCTCTTGAGAAGGAGCCAGCCTGTGTTTCCTCCAGCTCTTGCTTGTGGAATTTCTTTCTGAGCCTCCGTCAAGTTGTAATGGTCACACACAGCCACTGGGATGCAGAGTCCAAAGCTCCAGGCAGGGGCGGGGGGTCAGAGGACCTGCAGCCTGAGGAGCCCCACACACTGCCAGCGCACCCTAGGGTTTAGGAGTTGGGCTTGGGTCAGGTTTCCTGGGAGACACTTGCCGCACTCACCTGCAGTCCAGGAATAAACCGAGTGTCCTTCTCGACCACCAGCAGCTGGGCCACGTCGGCGTTGAGGATGGATCTTGTGATGCCCCCAGGCCCAGGGCCCACTTCGTACACGTAGGCACCTGTCAGACTGCCAGCTTTCCTCACAATTTTATCTAGAGAAAAGCAAAGGTGTAGCAATTTGGATTACCTTGGTGAAGTTCAATGTACAGAACTGAGGAAAAAAAAAACACTCAGCAGCCATTTCCTAATGGACCAACCTTTATAGAAAACGTTTACCCCATTAGTTAATCCTCAGGCTAAACCAACAGTGAAGGCCATCAACATCCCACGATAGTGCTGCTGAAGTCAATCAGAACCCTAACAAACACGGGATTATACTGACAAATCTCCTTCACTTACAGCGAACTCATCTCACACTTCCTGTGCGTTCCCCACCCACCCACCCAATTCCTCAAAGACAGAAGCAGTCAGCCCTTCTACACAGCTGAACAACCAGGATTTCAAAACTATTCTCATTTACAGAATTTTCACTACCACTAAACACCCGGAAGCAGAACAGGGCTGGCAAGCTGTTTCTACGTACGGGCGCTGGGTTGTCAGCGAATGCACAGTAAGAAGCAGTCATTTATAAGGCTCTCAGAAGCTTGGATTCTTGATTATTTTCAGAAAAAAAAAATTAAGTGTACCACCAGCAATTTTTAAAAGGCACCGAGAAAATGAGCTAATATGAAAAACTTAAAATTTTTAGTTAACCTCTTTAAAAGACTCTAAAGAATCCCCCAAAGCAGTGTATTCATGATGCAACTAATAATTGCTTCCAGAAAACATAACAGATCGTCTGACAGTTCTGGGGCTGTGCAGATAACAGGCTGATGTTTTTGTTTTGTTGTTTTGTTGATGCCTGCAACCTGGAGAACTAGGACAGCAGGCAGGAAAGTGGCTCTGTCCTCAACTTCCAAAGCACAAACAAGTCAACACCAGCGAAGTCAGGACACTCTGTCCTACCAAACCGCTAGGCTGCACTCCAGTCTGGCTGTGCTCCGGCCCAGCTGCTCACCTGGGACCTGCCTCACCTCCTCCTCCCTGCCTGCAGCTAAGGGGTCTCCCAGCTCCTACAGGCTGTGGGCAGCACCTGTGCCTGCAGCCAAGGATCCCAGTCCTTACAGGCGGAGGGGCAGCACCTGTGCCTGCAGCCAAGGATCCCAGTCCTTACAGGCTGTGGGCAGCACCTGTGCCTGCAGCTAAGGGGGATCCCAGCCCCTACAGGATGGGGGCACCACCTGTGCCTGCAGCCAAGGATCCCAGTCCCTACAGGCTATGGGCAGCACGTGTGCCTGCAGCTAAGGGGGATCCCAGCCCCTACAGGATGGGGGCACCACCTGTGCCTGCAGCCAAGGATCCCAGTCCCTACAGGCTGTGGGCACCACCTGTGCCTGCAGCTAAGGGGGATCCCAGCCCCTACAGGCTGTGGGGCATTTCCCAGCGGGCGTCTCGTTGGAGTCCCGGCTACTCTGTGCTTCTAGAATACCTTCTTACTGGAGCTGCTGAGGGAGTGAACCAGCAGATGGAACACAGCTATGGCTCTCCCTTCCAATTAAACCATGTTTGTCCTTTTCTCACAGAAAGGCATAGAGAGTGAAGCTATTTCGCTCCAGGTCCTAACGCAGGCCTCCGTGGGCCGTGAGGGCGGCCGCGGGGCTGCGGAGCTCCTCACCCCGGGCCCGGGCAGCGCCGAGCCGCCGCGCACCTGTCAGCCGCAAGTCCAGCAGGAAGTTCTGAGACAACTGCTTCATGGCTCGCAGTCGGAACAGCTTAATGATTTCCCGGATGGTGGGCAGTGGCGGCAGCCGGAACGCCCCGAGTTTCCCGGAGGCGGCCATGAGCCCGGCAGGCACGTCCCGCCCGGCTTCCCGCACGCTCGAGCGCTCCACGCGCGGGACGGCCGGGCCCCGATAACACAGGGCGCCCGCCGGAAGCCACCGCCTGACGGACAGGAAGTCCGCGCTCCCCGAGACCGCGTGCGCCACGCCCCTCCGAGCGCAGTGCGGCCTGGGAACGCGGTGGTTTCCGCACGTGGAGGAAGTGGTGAGGACTGGCTGGGGGTGGTGCCTCAAGAGTGGGCGTTTCCGCGAGTGAGTGACGAGGAGAGGCGGGGCTTCAGCAGGAAAGGGCGGGGCGAGCCGAGCCGTGTGGTCGGGGGTTTGTCTGCAATGAAAAAGGTGTATATGAAATAGGTAAAGCATAGTCCCTTTCATGTGTATTTAAAACAAAACAAAACAAATGTCGTTTAAAATGTTAATTTTGAAACCACGTGCGATCTGGACGGGGCGAATGGTTTGAGCACAGCTACCTGCAGAGAGGAGCTGAACTTTGGTCTTTCCGGAAGTATACCAGCTGAGGAGAACTACCTGCATTCAGCTAAGCTAGTTTGGACGTGAGGGTGCAAAGAAACTGAGGACTGAGCTCCAGGGTCCTTCAGCGGAGGACAGCTGGCCGGACCTCTCAAGCCAGGCGAGCCCAGGCTGCGCCGCTGGAGCCAGGCGAGCCCAGGCTGCGCTGAGATCGGCCGTCTCCATGCTCACTGGTGCTTTGCACCCATGAGTGCTGCCTCTGTTCTGCTGGCTGGAGTTCTTAGAACTTGTTCTGGTGTTCGTCAGCTCCTAGAATTGGTGATGAAGGGTCATGCAGCTCTAACTGTGGTGATGTTATCTGTTGACTTTCAGTAAGTGTAGACTTTTGAGACGTTTTTGTATACAGCGAGTGTTTTTGAACCTTTCACTAAGTCTAGTGACGTAAATGAAAGTGTTGCTAGTCTGGGTTTCCAGCAAGTGAACCGACGCTTAGAGAAGTGCCTTCCTTGGTGCAACTCACAGAGCTCAGGGATGGCTGCCTCTGCGTCCAGCCCATGTGTGCTTGAGCCAGCGCTGGCTGCTCTTACAGGACTGCCTGTGCAGTGAGCACTGGTTTCTCAAAGACTGCAAGTGTTGCAACGCCTCCTTCCCCCTTGCAAGGCTGAGCAAGAGAAGAAAGCAAAGTGGCTAAGGAGTAATGGAGTCAGCGCTTGCATCTGCACAGCTGTGTCCTGGCATGCTTTGAAACACAGCAGTCTGTGCAGGGAGGTCATTAGACTCACCACAGATGGTTACATCCAAATACAAGGAGAAAGTCCAGCTGTGAATTCTACCCTTCCATAATGCCAGGGAAAACTAAGAATGGAAATAATATGGTGCGAGAAGGTTGCTTTCCAGCCCTGTTACTTGCAAATCATTGCACTGGTTGCTAGTGAATCATAAAAACTGTATGTTGAGTAGTAGAAAAGCCAGTTATGGTGGATGTGATGTCAAATGAGGAGTCCTTGGCCACCGCAATGGAAAACACAGTCAGCTGCTGTTACAGCTGGGTTAGAACCAGCGGTGGTTACGAGGTTGGATTTCCTGCTGACTACTCCTGATGCCCCAGACTGAGAAATATCCTGTTGGGTCTTCCTGTTATTTCTCTGAAGGCTCCCCACCTTGCGCTTTATCGGTGGTCTGATCAAGCTGTCCTTCAGCTGCTTGGAAGAGCTGCTTACGCACGCCTCATGATTCGCCTTGAATGCACCAGCACCTGTGCACAGCAGCTTTCTTCTGACCAATAAAGCTCCCTGACACCAATGACGGAGGCAGCTGTGAGCCCTAGTCTCCGACCCCTACCGGCCGCCGATAAAGCCTTTCTCTTCTCAAAGATTGCTAGCAAGTGCAATGGACTACCTCATTTGCTAATGCTTTGAAATAATCCGATCTGTGTGTCACACTTAGGTTTAGACCGTAGGGAAGTGGCTGCCTGAGGGGTAAGGATTTTGCCCGAAGTGGAATGTTACTGTAGTTTCAAGGTCGGGATTCCAAGGTCTTCCTGTCCCCAGCACACTTTGGGAAGGATTCATTCGTGGTTTTCTTCACACTGGTCCTGCACGGATGGGATTTTTATCCTTATCTTACTGTGAAAAGAATGCAGGCAACTGCAGTTGGCTTTTCCCAGGGTTGCTTCCAAAAGGACAGAGCGGAGACCATCTGAATTCTTTGCTGAGTTGTGATTTCATTAGTCATGACTGAGGTATCAAATTGGCTTAAGTTGATTAATTTAATAATTTTATGTTTAGATTTTATGAATATATAGAAACATTAGTTTGCATATGGATTTAAACTAATGTTTTAGTATGACTGAATGAAAACACTATTTTTTAAAAAGATTTATTTATTTTTATTGCGGAGTCAGATATACAGAAAGGAAGAGAGAGAGAGGAAGATCTTCCATCCCATGGTTCACTCCCCAAGCGGACGAAATGGCTGGAGCTGAGCCAATCCAAAGCCAGGAGCCAGGAGCCTCTTTCTGGTTTCCCACATGGGTGCAGGGTCCCAAGGCTTTAGGCTGTCCTCCACTGCCTTCCCAGGCCACAGGCAGGGAGCTGGATGGGAAGTGAGGCTGCTAGCATTAGAACCTGCGCCCATATGGGATCCCAGTGCATGCAAGGAGAGGACTTTAACCACTGCGCCATCGTGCCAGGCCCTGAAAACACTATTACAGTAAAGATAAATACAAAGCTACAAGACCAACATAAATGGTCTTAATAACTTGTATTGCTGAGTAATGTTGAGTTAGTACTCCTAATAAATTGACTGGTGGAATGCTGGTTTTGAAGTTCGCTTATCGGGCTGCAGTGAGTCCAGTGATGGTGTGATGCTCTCAGCAGTGTGTATTCAACCTACCGGCAGATCTCAGGTCAGAATGTCGGCTGTCATCGCTTGTCCTGTGCTTAGAACGTGAAAGCCACCTGTTAGAGCTGGCTGGGTCTCTTCAGCAGCTTGGAGTCAACTGCATTTAATTACTTGCCGTTAATATTCTCACAAACACCATGTTGATGGTTGTAAGGAGGATGTTCAGGCAATTTAGATAGAATCATAACTGTGTAGACGCTCAAAAAAATTAACTTAACTCTGAAGATTAAAAAAGACATGCACGTGGAGATTTTGTGGCCTCTGGGAACGTGTCTCCGATGATCCGTCAGTCTTGTACGTGAGATTGTGGCCTGATATTTACAAAGCATGTCCTGTGCTGTCATTCACTGATCGTGCCAGGAATTTAGATGTGGGTACCCTGACCGTATTTTATTAACTTTCCTCACAACTTACTTCTGATTCATCATTTCAGTAGTAGGTGTAGCTTCTTGGACCAAACGCAGCTCAAACAGCCCCAAAGTCCTGTCTCTTTGCAACACAGTGCAGACCCAGATGTGAAGGCAGAATGTGGTCCTTCTCAGAGATCAATCGTGTGTCTACACGCAGGTGGCTCGGGGGAAGGAAGTGGTATGCCACGCTGCTGGACACACAGGGGCCCGGAGCACCACACCAGTTAGAGCAGCCTGCCTCTTCTGGGGGTGGGGAGCGTGCCATCATGAGATGGTGCCGTTAATCTCTACAGGCTTTGATGGGAGTTAGCATTTGATTTCCTGCTTTGAATCTGGATGTGCTAGCCTGTGGGGACACTCAGTCACGTCCTGGGAGATGGGAGGGGACTGTTTCCTGAACAGCATCTTAACAGGATAATCACACAGGGCGCTTTCAGGATTCCTGAGCTCTCAAGGAGCCAGCAGCGCTGAATAGCGCACCCTATAGGCTGAGGAGGGAAGTGCCTGTCAGAGCAGTCACCCATGGAGGGCACCAAGGGACCCAGGGCAGGGGTCAGCAATCACAGATGCTCTGTGTTGGCTTGATTTACTTTGTCTCCTGGAGGAAGCTGTTGAAGAAAGGCAAGGTGATTTCTAAGTACAAATGTTCAGTTTGGTTTCTTTTCTTAGGCATCAACTGACCATCCTTAGTTGTCACTCCCAGCTTCCACTGCTCATCTATAAATTGGTCTGATTTACATCCTATTGAGCAAGGGTGGGGCCCTTCTGCTTCCGCTTTTCAGGGAAGTTAGTGGCTTTTCCTCACCATGACGGCAGATGGGAAATCTGTGCTGTTCTGAGACTTTCATTCAGGGCAGTTGAGCTCCAAGCTGGCTCAGGGACTGCATTCACTGCCTGCAGCATTGGGCACAGGATCCTGTGTGCCATGCAGGCATCGCGGGGCACCTGCCTGGCCTCACTCCCAGGAGCCTATTCGGAGACACCACTGTCTGTTTTAACTCTAGTGCAAGTTGAGTCATTGCTGAACTGCATACAAATTCCATCTTAGGAAAATCTCCCAAGTTTTTATTAGTTCTTGAGATTCAATTTTTATCATCATAAATATCTGATCCTCAGTCTTTTAATTTGCAGAAAATTATGCAGAACTTCTTGCAGAAGCCCATGAAAGCAGCAGGGGGTGTTTTAGCAGTATATTTCACAGATTAATGCAAACAGTTTTATCCCTTAAAAGAGAAGTATGCAGTTTCATCAGTTTTGAAGCTTTGAAGTATCTGCCTCATCTAGGCACAGATTTTAATATGCTAAAATATTATAATTAAAGCAGAAATTGCTAGCTCCACCTATTACTGAGGACGAAGCACTACAAATGATTCATACTGAACTATAATGTGCAATTCTCATTTGCATAAATCCCAAACTGTCTATTTGGGAAAATTACTTATTATTTCAGTATTTATTTTAATGAAAATGCATCTGTGGCTTTATTTGGTATAAGTCATTAAGTGTCTCTTTATAGGAAAGGCGAGAATTCTAAGAATGTCACTTCAGAGTTCCCTGAAAGAGACTTGAGAGGCACACAGGGCAATATCTTCCTGCCATGTGGGAATTTTCAGGGGAAATTAAATGTGGCTTGGAAGTGCTAAATTGAACTTCATAAAATGACTATTATTATGGCATCTAAAGTGCCCTTTCCTGGTAGTATTTTATAATTCGGAATAATATGACTCAGAGCTGCAGAGAAACAGTCAAAGCTGCCTTTTACATATGTGTATTTGTGGATTTTTTCTTTTTTGAAGACGGCTGTTGGAGACCCACGGTTCACAGTGGAATCCAGTGACCTACCCCGAGGGAAGAAGCAGCTCAGGGGGCGTTCAGCACAGATGGACCAAATGCTTATTCTAGAACATGGCAACTTAGGGGGCGAAACACAGGCTGGCTGCCTGAGGGGACCAGGCTGCAGTCACTTTGTTCTTTAAGAAATGCCATGTTTATCACCGTTCTGAGCAGCTTTTGAAAGTCTGCCATTGTCTGCAAGGATTTGTGAATTCTTCTCAAGTGTCTTAATGCAGTGATGAGTGCGGGCAAACTTTTTGACTTAGGGTAACTATGACAGCTAACAGGGCTTTTTCCTACACAAACAGTATCTTTTTATGAATGAAGGAAAAAGTCAGCATGCATGAAAAACCATGTAAAATATCAGCCTGCACATTTACTTGAAAAAAAAAAAACAAGTTGAAAATAATACCATGAATATGAATACATTGGTGATATGGCTTTCCCATGCATTTTTTTAAAGATTTATTTATTTTATTGGAAAGGCAGATGTACAGAGAAGAGGAGAGTCAGAGAGGAAGATCTTCCGTCCGATGATTCAGTCCCCAAGTGACCGCAACTGCCGGTGCTGTGCCGATCCGAAGCCAGGAGCCAGAAACCTTCTTCCGGGTCTCCCACGTGGGTGCAGGGTCCCAAGGCCCTGGGCCATCCTCTACTGCTTTCCCAGGCCTCAAGCAGGGAGCTGGATGGGAAGTGGAGCTGCCGGGATTAGAACCAGTGCCCATATGGGATCCAGGCGCATTCAAGGTGAGGACCTTAACCATCACGCTATTGTGCTGGGCCCTATGTGTTGTTTGTTTGTTTGTTTAAGATTTATTTATTTTTATCGGAAAGGCAGATTTACATAGTGAAAGAAAGGTAGAAAGATCTTCCATCCACTGGTCCACTCCCCAAGTGGCCACAATGGCTGAAGCTGAGCCAATCTGATGCCAGGAGCTTCTTCCAGGTCTCCCTCCCAGGTGCAGCGCCCCAACGCCTTGGCTGGGAGCTGAATGGGAAGTGGAGCAGCTGGGATATGAACCACTGCCTCTATGGGATTCTGGTGCATGCAAGGCAAGGACTTTAGTTGTTAGGCTACTGCACCATGCCCCGCCCATGCATTTTTTTTTAAGATTTATTTATATGAAGGAGTTACAGAAAGGAAGAGAGACAGGGCCAGGCTGAAGCCAGGACCCAGGAGCTTCATGAGGGTTTTTATGCAGGTGGCAGTAAGCTCCCCAGCCAACTTTCACTGCTTTTCCCAGCCTGTTAAAAGGGAGCTGGATGAGAAGTGGCGCAGCTGGGTCACTAGCAGTGCCTGTGTGGGAGGTTGACAGCCCAGGGGCTGGTGTTCCCTGCCGTGGCACAGAGCCGGCCTCATTCCCCTTTAATGGGAAGGTCCTGGCTTCAATCTAGAAAAGCTGCTGGGAAAGGCTCGTTCTGCCCTTCTCGTGCTGTCCTTGATGCACTTTCCTTGCCCATCCCTAACCCGCTCCCTGGACACCTACGTGGAGCACCAGGCTGAAGGCAGTGCCTGACTCGTACTCTGAACTCTTCTGTGTAAGTTGCTCAGGATGAGTGCGCTTAGCAGCTGCCTGTTGCTCCAACTGAGAAGGAGTTGGTAAAAGCAAAAAGAAGACAGGCGTGTTGACCTCCTGCCCTGGCTGGGGGTGGGGGGGTAAGTGCTTCCTGGCTGCCACTGGGTCATCACTATACCTCTTCTTCACTACATTTCCCTAAATTATCCTGAATCGATGCTTTTCTAATACACATCCCCTATCCAATGGAAATGAATCATCTTTCCGCTAGCGAATCATAACTTTCGGGGGGATGACGTAGAATATACATTCTTATGATTTTCCAGTACTTGTGGTGTTTGCTCCAGGCTGAGAGCTAGGATCAGGAAGACATCTTGGCCAAACGTCTACGTGGGTAACTTTCTTCCTCACCTACAATGAGAGTCTGTACTCGGATGGCTCCTTCTTCGTGAATCAGAGCGGAAGTTCCTGAGGAAGCAGAGTACACAGCTACTTCCCTTGCTCTTTTGCGTTTGATGAAATAAAAGGACTGAAAAGAAAAGTTAGGTCATGGCTTGTAACGGCCAGCATGTCCTGCCCTGTGTCTCTGATATTATTATAGCAAAGAGAATAAATGAAGCTCCCTTGAGCCAGTAGTGCTTTCCGGCTGCTGGCCCATTCCTAGTCTATCTCCATAGTCAGACTTTCCCAAAGGACCCAGTGTACTTAGGATTCCAGCTTCCTTGCCTGTCCACCCTCAGTCCTACTTCACCCTTACTCTAAAACTGCTCTTGCCAGGATTCCCAGGAGTTCCCAGGAATCTCTACATGGTCAAGTCCACAGGCCACTTCTCTTCCTTGATGGGTGAATAGTAACTGTAGGGAGATGCGTCAACACACGGCACCCATCAGTCGGGCTCATGGCTGCTTTGCCTGCATTAACTTTGTGAATGTGCCCAACATTTTGTTCCCTTTTACTAATGGGAAAACTGAGGCACAGAAGGAGGAGTGTCCAAGTTCACACAGCTCGCCGACAGAGAAGGGACTTGAACTGAGGCAGGCTGGCCTTGGGTGTCCCCGCTGCCTGTCCGCCGTGTGTGGGCCCTGGGTGGTGACTGGTAGCCCTGAAGCAGTCTGTGCTCCCCACTGCAGCCCGTATCTTTCTCCTTACACGCTGCTTTTCCTCCTCCAGCCACGCTCTCTCTCCTGTGTGACTCCTCAGGACCCTGGGCAGATCTGCCCTCACCTGGGAGACTTCAGCTCTTTGCATTTTTGCTTCTCATAAGTTTTCCCACATGGTGACTCACCTGGGAAACTTGGCACTCCAAGTTTCTCTCTGTCAACACCCATATCCCTGTCACCACCATCATCAACTTCTGAAATTCTACCTGGGCGACCTGGGAAGCACCTGACTTCCTCTTTCCGTTTGCATGGCCTGCTGCTCCCCTGGGCCTCTGACTCCAGCTCGCAGCTGCCCTGTGCTCCATTCCAATTGGACGACAGCAGCAGAATGATCTTAAAAATGTAAATGGGGGGCCCGGCGCGGTGGCGCAAGTGGTTAGGTCCTCGCTTTGCACGCCCGGGATCCCATATGGGCGCCGGTTCTAATCCCGGCAGCCCCACTTCCCTTCCAGCTCCCTGCCTGTGGCCTGGGAAAGCAGCTGAGGACGGCCCAAAGCTTTGGGACCCTGCACCCGCGTGGGAGACCCGGAAGAGGCTCCTGGCTTCGGATCGGCATAGTATCGGCCCGTTGCGGCTCACTTGGGGAGTGAATCATCGGACGGAAGATCTTCCTCTCTGTCTCTCCTCTCTGTATATCCGCCTTTCCAATAAAAAATAATAAAAATAAATCTTTAAAAAAAAAAAATGTAAATGGGATCTCTTCACTCACCAGCCTACAGCCCTCCGGGGTCTCCCGGTCCAATGGGAATAAAAATCCAGCTCCTCGTGACTGGCTTAGCAGGCCGTCTCCAGTGCTGTTGAGTCACCTTTCAGTAAGCTATAACCTTGCTGCTCTCTCAGTTCCCCAAGCGTGCTCAGTTCTCTCTTCTTGTTCATGTGGTTTTGTTTGTTGAGGGTGATCGTTTCACACCATGCAGCCGGCTGCTGCCATCTTTTCTTTGTCTCAACTCCAACATGGCTACTTCAGCTAGAACTTTTCTTGACTAATGTCAATAGTGGAAGCTAATGTGATCTTTGAACACCTTTCCTTGAGGATTTGTTTTCACTTTCTCTCCTCTAAGATTTTACACACACACTTCTGCTGGTTCACTTCCCAGATAGCACAAATGACCAGGGGGGTCATCTGGGTCTCCCACATGGATGACAAGGACTCAGTTTAGCAACCTTCTGCTGCTTTCCCCAGGCCATTAACAGGGAGCTGGATCATTAACGGAGCAACTGGGATATGAATTTATGCCACATGAGATGCTGGTGTCACAGAAGTTCAGAGTTACAGAGAAAGATCTTGGGGCAGGCAGGCCCTGCTCAGATGGGATGTGAACGTCACAGGGGGTGGAGACTCACTGTACTACAACACTGGCACCTGGTCCCTGAGTGCACTCTTATCCTTCGTTCTGGGCACTACGCAAGTGTGATCCCTGTGCAAAGACTTTTCTCTTGCTCCCCTCTGTGGTCTTCAATCTTCTTTCATTGGTTCATGATAGCGTCATATTCATAAAGCCAGAAGTCGTATTGCTAGTTAAAACAGAAGATGGATTTCCCAGGAACTTCTTGATGCCCCTTGATCTGTCATCAAGGCTTCCTTTGTCAGACTTTGATGCTTCAAAGAAAATGCTGCATTTGGATCATCTTTGTGTGTCTGAGCACCAACACGATGCCTGGCACACGACCAGCACTCGAGAAAAATTTCCTGAATAGACCCAAAGCACAGAGATGGCTGCTCATTTTAAACAGGCGCTGCCTGGTGGACTATGTTATACATAGGAGAGCTGGGGTTAGGCACATTGGACTGGGGATCCAGGCCCCTTTCTTCTTCTATTCATTATGTCTCTTTGCACAAGATACTTAATATTTCTGGAACTCAGTTCTGGTGGAAAGCAGCATAAGTCCCCAAAATTGTGTTATGTGTTGATTTCTGAACTTTGTGGGCTCATAAAGGAAAGGGGGATCAACACTGAAGATGGGTTTAGATCTTTAAGTAGGAGAATTGTCCTGGATTATCCAACAGACCCAAGGTGGTCACAGGAGTCTGAGTGGAAAGGAAAATTGGCGAAGGATTTTGCTGGTTGATGCCAAGATGGCCCACGATTCAGGAGGCAGGAAGCCTCTGGAAGCTGGGACAAGTAGGAAGTGAATTTTTCCCTGGAATTGCAGAAAGGAGGGTAGCCCCACTGTCTTCTTGATTTAGCCCGGAGAGCCTATTTCAGACTCTTTATCCGCAGCACTCCTTAGAGCTGTGTTGCCTGGAGCCACTACATCAGTAGCTACTGCTTAAACACAGCCACATACAATGAATGCAGTTGATGTCTTTGTACTAGATGTCTCACATCATTAAAAATATGTGTTGTCTCATGATGGTTTGTAATACATAGCACATGATGGATCAAATATAGTGCCGACACATTGAAAGTTTTTCATACATGTTCTTGTATGAACACATGCATCTGCCTATATCTGATAAACGTATGGGTTATATGCTACTGAAGTCAATAATCTTATGATATTGAAATGAATTCATTAGGATGCAGTTCTGTTTTTGTTGTAGAGTCTGATAAATATGCTCATTTCTAGTTTTATGTCTCTGATGCAAGATGATTTTCTCTTTTGCAGATTTTTGTTGAGCTTGGCTGCTGCATGTTATTCTTCCGTTTTGCTGTTGAGAATTGACTATTTGAAAATACTTGAGGGGTGGGCAGGGTGCCCACCTACTGATTCACTTTTCAAATGCCCACAGTGGCTGGAGCTTGGGCTGAATACTTGAGAATTCAATCCATGCCTCCTACTTGGAGACATCACTTGCTCCCTTCCAAGATCTGAGCTTCTAGGAAGCTGTTGTTAGGAGATGGACCTGGGACTTGAACACAAGACCACAATGTGTGTTCACAGTGCCAATTCTAGGTGAACACTTGCTTCTGGAATTGACAATTTTTTTTTAAAGATTTATTTTTATTATTTTCTCATTGGAAAGGCGGATATACAGAGAGGAGAGACAGAGAGGAAGATCTTCCGTCCGGTGATTCACTCCCCAAGTGAGCGCAATGGTCGATGCTATGCCGATCCAAAGCCAGGAGCCTCTTCCGGGTCTCCCACACGGGTGCAGGGTCCCAAAGCCTTGGGCCGTCCTTGACTGCTTTCCCGGGCCACAGGCAGGGAGCTGGATGGGAAGCGGGGCTGCCGGGATTAGAACCAGTGCCCATATGGGATCCCGGGTGTGCAAGGTGAGGACCTTAACCACTTGCGCCACCGCGCCGGGCCCTGGAATTGACAATTTTAACACTGGAGTTATCTTTAAAAAATTATTTACTTATTTGAAAGGCAGAGTTAGAGATGGAGAGGCAAAGATCTTCCATCTGCTGGTTCCTTCTCCATGTGATCATTGGCTGGGGCTGGGAGAGGCAGAAGTCAGGAAACAGGAGATCGCTCCTGATATTCCATGCGGGTGTTGGGATCCAAGTCATTGGGCCATCTTCTGCCACATTCCCAAGCTAGAGAGGAAGGGGAGTAGCTAGGATTTGAACCTAAAACCCATTGGTGGTATTGCAAACAGCAGCTAAATCCACATGCCCCAAAGCTGGCCTCTGGAGTCATCTTAAGGGCAGAATTACAAACATTAGCTCTTATAACAATGTCTCGTCTTACTGTCCTCAAGTTCCAAAACTGTGTTCCCTTCAGCCTGTTCTCAGTCTCTGTAAGGAAGGGTGGATGGGTCTGAATCGATAGGGAAATTTATACCAAATCAAGCAGCAGGGAAAAATATCAGTGATACACTGTTAAAGTGTGCTGGAAATGGGCCCACTCTGTGTTGTGACTGAGCTCCTGTACTCTGGATAACCTTTCAGTTTGCTTAGAAGTTCCATGAAAACAGGTGGGCAAGGCATTCCTGGCTGAGGCCTGGAGGAGCTGCAGTAGTTCATCTAAAGGTCATCAGTCAGCTCAGACCTGGTCATGGCCTATCATGGCATGTCATGTTGTAATTTATATATTGTCACAGAGTTAAATAGGCTTTTGTTGCCTCCCCTAGGGATCTGATCATAACGGAACTTCCTGCTGCCAGTTGCTGGGCCGAGTTCTGGCAGCAGACCCTGTCATTCGTAGCCTCGATGTTTCCACCCACAGCCTCTCTTGCATCCCTCTGATGGATTCTTCACCTTCATTTAAATGCTGGCTGATGGTAAGACATTCCTTTTATGTTTTAGCTCTGCACTTACACCCTTTTGTACATACACACACACCATTTTTATAAAAACGCTCACTTTAATTGCGGTCATTTTTTCCCCCTGAATGAGCTTACTCATTTTTTCTTAAATAGATAATCTATATTAGTACAATCCATTGTACTAATTCTCACTGATTAATAATAGGTTATGTGCTCTGTTTTCTAAATGATTTTAATCATCTTTCCTTTTAAAAAGTGATTATCATACACAACCATGCCCATTGTTATCACCTGATAACAGATTATAACCTTCAGTTTATAAAATATTGCCTTATTTTATTATAAGCCTCAAGGCAGACTAATAATAGTTATAATAAAATAGAACATGGAATGCTGGTCTCAGGGCTCTCGCATGTAACTCTACTGTTTTAGTTTGGGAACTGTTGACATGGAGGTTACTGGTAGATGAGTTTTCTTGAGTAAACACATATACTTTCCGCTTCCTGTAAGACGCCGTGCTTCGTGCGGGATCTGTGAGCGCCCGGGCTGCTCCCAGCCTCACGTGCACCTCTCTTCAGAGCTGCCGCGTGTTCCGTTTGTCCCTCCAGTGTTCAGCCTGGGACTTGATGGTCATTGCAGCAGTGCTCAGAGGTTGCACCTCCGGGGGGGATCAGAGCATCAGTTTCCCTCAGGGGCGGGAACTTTCTTACTCTTGCTCTTCCACCTGCCATCATGAGACGACACTGCCAGAATGCTCCGAAACAGCTAAATTTCAGTGTAGGCACAAATGCATTCCTAACTTAACTCCCCCTTTGCAGATTCCCTAAGTTGCCTGCTCTCCAGGGAGTGCGATGGTCTGAACTGATGGAATCATTGTCTCATGTGTGCAAGTCTTACCCAAACCTGAAACCAGGCGAAGACATTTCCAGGCCTTCCCACGGTCTTGAAAGGGGCTTCGTGATGATGACATTGAAGTGAGAGGGAACCTAACAGATGACACAGTGTGATCCCAACTTGCCAAAGCTGGCTCTCACATCAAAGCGTTAGAATTCCAGAATCGAGGGACCCAGGCTGGTGGTGCAGTAGGCTTAGCTTCTGCATGTCATGACCCGCACCCATGTCAGAGATCGGGCTGAAGTCCTGGCTGCTCTAAGTTGAACTCGGGCTCCATCTTAAAGTGCCCAGGAAGGCAGGGACAGATGGCCCAGGTGCTTGGATTGTTGCTGTTGAACATGGGAGATGAGGATGGAGTTCCATGCTTCTGGCTTCTGCTCTAACTGTTGCGACCATTTGGAGAATCAATCAACGCATGGTAAAAAGTCCAGTTCTGGGATCAAGCCCTTGTGCACTGAGGGTTAGCCGAGGGAGGATTTCTACTTGCATTCTTCACTTGCTAGGCAGAAAGGAGAGGGCCGAAACATTGCTGTGCTTACCCACGCTGAGCCGTCATCCCAGAGGGTGGAGTCCCCCTTCTGCAGTGTTTCTGCTTTGCTTTTACCCATTTTGAGGAAAGAGCGAGCTTCACTGTGGTCACTTACTAATGATAATCCCAAGAGAGGCTGAGAACACAACAGGTGTTCTGTGTTACCAGTCAGCTGTGTGAACAGGAAGCCCTGATCTGCCTGTGTCTCAGTTTCCTTGTCTGTGTGACAGCCTTGGCTTGGTTGAGGTTTTGAAGGTCACCTGCAGCTTCAAGGACCTACCCTGGTAAAAGGACTGGATGAGACCTCCGATGAGGTGGGCAGCATTGTGAACACAACCAGGTAAGGAGACCCTCTGATCGTCTGAGACTTGGAGGGGTTGGGCTAGGCCTTCTGTAAGGACATCCTAATCCCATTGTCCAGGAAAGTGAAAATGTGAAATCTACCAGGAAGCCTAAGACCAAGTCCCGTTTGGCCACACGGTGGCGATCTTGTTCCATGTTAGGGAAAATTGCTTGTACCAGTAGTAAAGTTTGAATGAACTAAGCTTATTGAAGAAAGATTTTCAAAAGGATACCTAAATAAAATCAGGTCAGCAGAAACCAGAATTATGAAGGAATGCCAATAAACAGCAATGCCAAATAAAAGACGTAAACTCCCCATCACAAGGCAGTAAACTATACAGGGGTGTGTGAGTTGTGTGTTAGGTATTATTTAAAGGAAAATAGGAAGAGGATTACATTGTAAAGTTATATTGTTTTTGGAAAATGTGATTTGAAAGATAGCGCTAGCACATTTAGAGTTTAACTTGTAGAGTTACCCAACACCTGAAGGCTGTGCTGGAGTATAATATCTAAAGTTTAACAGGCCCAAATCAAATAAAGAAAATCCCTCTTATTTGAATGTAAAGGAGATTAGAAAATAAAGGAAGCTGGGTATGTTCATCCGATGTTGCAGATGTACTAATATGAGGTGCCAATGATAGGGAACACTGAGTGTGGTTTTAGGTTATGTCAAATATACCGATGCAAGATGTTAACAGTAGGGGAAACTGGGGACGTTGGTACCACTGGACAATATTTGTTTTGTATAATTTCAAACTATTTTGTTTTTTATTTTTTAAATTTTTTGTTAAATATTTGCTTTTATTAAAAAGTCATATTTTACAGAGAGAAGGAGAAACAAAAAGATCTCACTCCCCAAGTGACTACAACAGCTAGAGCTGAGCTAATCTGAAGCCAAGAACCAGGAACTTCTTCCAGGTCTCCTTGGTGGGTGCAGGGTAGGAAGGCTTTGGGCGGTCCTCTACTACAAGCAGGGGGCTGGCTTGGATATGGAGCAGCCAGGATACGAACCAGTGCTCATATGGCATGCTGGTGCATGCAAGGTGAGGACTTAGCCAATAGGCTACTGCACCGAACATGAATTTCACACTATTTTGAAGTAAGAGGTTAAGACAAAATGAGGTGGGGCTCGGTGCAGTGGTTAAGATGCTGGCATCCAAATCAGAGGGATTCCCATCTGCAGTTCTGATCCCAGCTTCCTGCTCAGGCACACCCTGGCACCTGCCGAGTGCATGTTTCTGTCTGCAGACGCTGGCCTGATCCAGACCTGGCTGCTGCAGGCATTTGGGGAGTGAGCCAGTAGGTTAGACATCTCTGTCTCTCTACCTTACAAATAAAATTAAATGATATATAAAGGAACATTTAAAGAGATTGCAACATTTTCCCAGTCTTGTAATGCTAAATAGAATGTGCCAATCAACAGATGTTGAGATTTTTCATATTCTTATTTAAAGATGTATTTATTTATTTGAAAGTTGGAGAGAGAAACAGATCTTTCATCTGCTGTCTCACCCATGAGATGGCCAGCATCGAGGCAGGCCGAAGCAGGGACCCAGAGCTCCATCCACGTCTCTCACGTGGGTACTGGGGCCCTAAGCCTTGGACCATCTTCTATGACTTCCCCGGGCCATTAGCAGGGAGTTGATTCAGATGTAAAGCAGCCAGGCCTCAAATCAGTGCCCATATGTGATGCTGGCACTGTAGGCGCTGGCTTTATTTGATGTTCCATGCAGAACTTCGAGATCTTTCATGTTTCATAAGAGCCTGGGGTACATATCAGGCTGTCTAACTAACTGGGGCATCGTGCGTTGACTGCTGGATCCTGGCAGTTGTAAGCTCCGCTGCATTGGACTGGGGTCTGTTTCTGTGGGAGTGAAAGGACATACAGAGAAATGCAGAGGACAGTGGCTTTCTGATCATAGCACGGCCAGCCTCTGTCCCCAAGGCAGATTAAGTTCAGATGAAACCATCACCTCATGGCCAGCACCTTATCTGGGTACTTCTTCATGCCCTGGCTGCTCTACTTCCAACCATTCCCCTAATACTGCACCTGGTAAAGTGGAAGAAGACAGCCCAAGCGCTTGGGTCAGCATCACCCATGTAGAAGACTCAAATGGAGTCTCTTGGTTTTATCCTGGGTCCTTTGTGGCATTTGAGGAGTGAACCAGCGGATGGAAGATCTCTCTCTGTCTAACTGTAATCAGACTTTCAAAGAAACAAACAAAAAAAATTTTTTTAAAGAATCATTTCTCCAGTCATGCCCCAGTGAGCATGAAGGGAAACCCCTTGGGGGCTTGAGGAAGAGGATGGTGGGCGACATTAAGCAAATTCACATTCCCAAAGATTACAAATTTTTTAGTGCTAACAACCCATGTGGGAGGAGTCCACAGAGGAACCAGCACCTTATACTCTCTGAGGAGTCTGCGATTATTACTTAACAGTCTCACACAGTAGCTCTGTGGGGAAGGTCAGTTTCATTAGCACTGTGTTTATCCATGAAGAATGAGAGAAGCTGAGTGGCTCCCCCAACACTAAAAGCTCTCAAGGCAAAGCGGACTGGGGGTCAGGGAAGCTGCTTAAGGAGGTAGCTGAAGTAGACCAATGGGAGCTGCCCCTTCTGGGGTCCTACATCCCTCCTTTTGCCTTCTAAAAGCTGCCTAGACATAAACGAAACTCTGACCTTGTACATGGTCTTTGCTTGCCTCCCAGCGGCTCTTGCTGGGCTTGTCTCTTATATCTACCCATTACTGTGTACACAATTTCAATGCCCCCCCCACTTACTCATTAATTCACCCAATGAGTTTGAGAACGTAGTGTACTTGGACAGGAGTAGAGAAGTGGAAAGAAGGGGCTGGTGCTGTGGTTGAGTGGGCTAGGTTGGCCCAGTGCTCTGCTTTCAATCCAGCTCCATGCTACCGTGCCTGGGAAAACAGCAGAAGGTAACCCAACTGTCCCTGGTACCTATCCTGGAAACTCAGGTGAACCTCTGGACTGCTGGCTCTGGCCTGGCCCAGTCCCAACCATTCTGATCATTTGGGGAGGGAAACGGTAGGTAGAAAACCTCTCTGTCTCATCCTCTCTGTAACTCTGCCTTTCAGATAAATAACTCTTTATAAAGACGCAATTGAAAGGGCCTGGTGCAATGGTTTAATGGCTCGATTCTCACCTTGCAAGTGCCAGGATCCCATATAGGCACTGGCTTGTGTCCCAGCTGCTTTATTTCCTGTGGGGAGCAGGGTACTGAAGCCACTCCCAGGAATAGGAAAGGCCGTCACGGGATGGCACAGGATGGTGGCTGGCCCAGGGCCAGGAGGCGGGGTTGGTCTCCCCAGCAGGTAAACAGGAAGTCACAGGGATAGGCTGATGCACTCACTGCGATTATGTCATTGCTACTGACCTATCAGGTAGCGCCGAGTGGACCCACGGGAAGAAGTGATTGGTGGAGAGCGGTATAAAAGCAGCCGTTAAAAGCAATAAGAGAGACGGACCGAGAAGAACGGGGAAGCAGAGAAGGATACAGAAGCAGTAAGATCTATGGGAAGGAGAACGGGGAGAAAAAGCAGCAGAGAGGGGTACACAAGCAGTAAGATCTAAGGGGAGAAGCATAGGGAGAAAAGCAGCAGAAAGAGGGCTAGAAAAGCAGCAGACAAAAGCTAAGACCTTCAGGGGGAAAAGCTAAGACCTTCAGGGAGAAAAGCTAAGACCTACAGGGAAAAACGTAGCGGAGAAAGAGTATAAAAGCAGCCGCTTTTGGGAATAAGGGGTCTGGTTGTAATTCCGGCTTTTCTCAGACCTTCAAGAGTGTGCCTTGTAGGTAGTGTCGCTGCTGGTTGGCGACAATTTCCCATCTAGCTCCCTGCTTGTGGCCTGGGAAAGCAGTACAGCACGGCTAAAAGCCTTGGCCCCCTGTACCCACATGGGAGACTCGGAAGAATTTTTTTGGTTTCTAGCTTTAGATCAGTTCAGTTCTGGCTGTTGCAGGCATTTGGTGAGTGAACCAGTGGATGTGTTACAGGCTATGAGTGAGATCACACCAGACGTGTCTAAGGTTTTATTAAGGAGTCTTTATTAACCAAGTTTGGTAATAACAACATACTAAAATAACATTACAAATCCAATCAATGCAGTTTACAGGGATCATGCTCACGGGATTACCTGTCCTGGATCAGCCAAGAGTCAAGGTGCCAGAGTAATGGAAACACCTGACCAGAAAGTGAGCCCCTGCTTCACGGGCCTTTTAAAGGGGCTTATGAGGGGAGTGGTTACACAACAAGGCGATATGTCCCCTCTCAGTTGACAGGTGAGTCACAGGTGGACAGGAGCAAATACCTAAGTGTTGTGGGCTAAGGAGTTAATTGGCGCTCATTGGGAACAGGAACTGGGCTTGTAGCTAAAAAGACTAATTGGACTCATCTGCATCCAACATCTGAATTAGGACGTGGGGGGAAGCGTATACAAGGAGAGGTGACAGAGCAATCACTGACTGCACTCCATAATAGATGGAAGATGCTTCTCTGTATCTGTCAATCTAATCTGCCTTTCCATCAAAAAAATTTTAAAAAGAAATCATTTCTGCAAAAGATTGTTGACTTGAAGAATTTAAATTTTGTGATAGAGGCACACAGAAACCACGCCCTCACACATACTCCTAGCAGAGGCCACGAGGTTGTGTTGGAGCCACCGTTCCTGATGTGATTCCAGGATTCGAGGGGAAGGGTCTCTGAGAGAGCCCAGGGAGTGGCAGAGACGTGGAGGCTCGCTCAGCATCAGTGTTTCACATAGAGCCTAATGTGATAAGCTCTTATTCTGCAGTGTTTTAATTATTCGCATGAATGTCTTCCTTTTTCGTAGTACTAGATGCAACTGGAAAATGAGACTGGCTTTTGCAGCCCGTAGCATATAGTGAGAAATAACAGCACAAATAAGTGCGCTAGGTGCCTTTTCTGTGTGGTATGTTTTGTTGCTGATTCTAAGTAGGTTTCTCAATAGCTTGTGAGGCAGGTATTAACATGACCCCGTTTCACAGTGGAGGAAAGGGAAGTAGCTGGCCTAGCTACTTAGTATGAAGCTTTATGCAAAGCACAGCGGGCCAAGTGATGAGGAGAGCAGGGCACATACTTTCCATAGGTAGCTTACAGTTCACTGGGAAAGGCAGGTGTTGATCAAATCCCAACTGTATACCAATATTTCATCCCAACCTATGCGAAAGTCGCTGAAGGAAAAACAAAAGGCACAAGATGGGAGAAGCAAGTGCAGCATGATTTGATCTGACCGCAAGGGAGACATGGAAGGAGGCCAAGGGTCAGGGCAAGCTGGAGGCACCAATGTGTGGACTGAATGTTGAGTAAGCTAAAAGGAACAGCAGGTGCCATGACCTAACGCAGGATGAAATGGGCACATTTGAGAATATGAAATCAGAAGTGCTTCGTTGAGAAACTGGAGGAAGTAGGTAGGTTTTTCATGTCCTGGTGAGTAGCGTAGAGTCAGATGTTTGGGAACAAGGGGTCCTCAAGGATTTAGGTAAATAATGCCTTGAGAAGAGGAAAAGACAGTTTGGACGCAGTGAGGAGAACCTTCTGAAGAGAAACCTGGCGAAGGAAACACTTTGGGAATGTTATGGTATCTCTGGAGCAGTTGTTGACGCCCAAGAGGTGACAGTGGAAGTGGTGAGAAATGGAGAGGTTTATGCAACATTCAGAAATCCAAATGCACTGTTTCTGGTGATAGGAAGAGGTGGGATGCGGTTGGAGAAACCAAGGTCAAGGTTGGCCCCCAGTTTCCTGGATTGGACAAGTGAATAACTGGGGAGGCATTCAGGCTACGCGCAGGACCCTGGAGGAAGAAGGGTCTCTGGATAAGTGATGGAGGCATAATTTAAATCTATTCCTCATTAAAATGTGCTGTCTCCCTGGCATGAATGTGCTTTTGGAAATCGTATGCTAACAGGTGATTCTAGCTTAGTCACTGTCATCACCTGCATCATCACCGCTGCCATATCCCCATTTGTTGCCTAATCAATTGGTAACATCAGTGGCTCGATGTCCATCCTGGCAGGAAGCTGATGGTGGTCCTGTGCCAGAGAAGCACCTGTAATCTCTCAGAGCTTACTCTTCACTTTGGATCCCGCCCCCACAATTGCCATCTCTTTGGTGTTGAGTGACTTGTCTAACATTGTTTCTTTTTCCTCATCAGAAAGATGGGGACCATAAAGGTGTCTTCTCTGGGAAGATCAGAGCTGCTTAGGTCCCTCAAGACATCTTTGCACAAGTTAGGAAAAGATTCTTGTTTCTCAAAGAAAAAAAAAACACTTGAAGTTAGTGTGGTTTATTTTTATCATTAATTACAATTATACAAACAAAATCATTTTGAATAAATAAAATAAATCAAATTATTAAACAGTTTACAGTTTGAATTTTAATCACAATAATTAGAAAATCAAATTTGGAAATAATAGATATGTAACAAGCCCAAACTTTTTATAGCAGTTAATTATGAAATTTCCATAGCAACAAATAAATAAATGCTTCAATGTAATTAGGAGATCGTTACATAGTAATCTCTAATTTATGTCAGTTTAAGTCTCGCCTTGTGCATTATTAATACTAAATTAATATTATCTATTACCTACTTCTTTGTGTCATAATGAAAGTGGCTGTATATTGAAAATGGGATGTGGTAGTCTCACTCGGGTACAGAAAACAGGAGGACCAGAACTGCTGTGAACTGACACTGAGATTTATAAAAGGAAGGCATAAATCAACATACCATTGAGATACCATCAACATACCATCAACATACCACTCTCACTTAGTGACACAGATGAAAGGGCTCTTCAGAAAATTTGTGGGAAAATGGAAGTAAAAGATAAATTTATTTCAAGGATTTTTGAAGTCCATGTAATACACGTTTTGCATGAACTATGATAGTTTCCTTGAATTTTCAATGTTGTTAGGTCATCGAAACGTTTCTAAAAATATTTATTCATTTATTAGAAAGACCAGGTGATAGAGAAAGATTTTTCATCTACTGATACAAATTCTGTTGCCTTCCCAGGCACATTAGCAGGAAGTGGGATTGGAAGCAGAGCAGCTGGGATTCGAACCAGCCCTCTGATATGGGATGCTACCATTGCATGTGTTGCTTAGTCTGCTTTGCCAGAATACTGGCCCCTCCTCGAGGTCTTATAATAGATGTTGTTTCTTTGGGAGTCTAGGCAGAAGACGGTAGATGTCAATTCCGTGGGGAAAAGGTGCTTTCCTGCCACCTGCTATGAAACTGCCTTAATGCATTCTCACTCATCTTTGAAATTAGTGAAGTTATGATAAAAATATGGGAGACTCTAGAGACGGATATGACATGAAAGCCTTCTGATGAGTGTCGATCCTGCGCAGTACACAGCCGAGCCACGGCATATAGCAGTTCTAGAAGGATTGCAAGAAACAATTCTGTAAAGCACTTATTCACTGGGACTCTCATTCACCAAGTAACCATGAAGCTCTAGTTTTAAATTAAATTTGAAGTTATTAAGCATACATTACAATGGAGGTACTTTAGGATTAAAATACCTGGACTCAATCCCTACTTTCCCTTCTGTTTAGAACAAAATGGAAATTGTCATTGAGGAGAAAGTGGTTAAAGATGAATGCTCAGTTGAATTACATTGGAACATTCTTGGTTTACTCCCCATATTCCATTCACTAGCGCCAAACTACAATAGGTATAACAATAATTATCTGATGTATATGTCTTGTCATTAATAAACTGAAGTTGATTCATCTCAGATTCACTATGGAAGAAATTCCAGATTCCATTCGTCTTAATGTTTTTCTTTGTTTAGCAGCAACAGACTGGGAAAGGAGCTCCAATGCTGGGTGCTGAAATGTGAATGAAAAACCGGTATGCAAGGAAAAGAGGTGAGAACCATTCACTGCTCAGAATGAAGCTTACTTAAAGATGAGGTAAAAATAGGATTTTGCTGTATGATTTTGTACGAGTTACAAAGAAATGAAAGAATGAAAGAATTTTCATCTCAGAGAAGGTGGTATTTGGCCAAAGTGCTGGCACTAATATGGGCAAGACATGACAGGTGAGTGTAAGGACGCAGCAGGACGAGATGGGCAAAGGTTGGGCAGATGGGTGTGGTAAGCTGTGTGGCTGAGCCAGGTGAAAACTGAGAGCTGAAATTTGAGGTTGAGAGCATTTAGATGGGATAGAAAGCACTGACAAATGCCAACATTCCATATGGGTACCAGTTTTTAGCTGCTCTGCATCTGATCCAGCTCCCTGCTTTATGGACTGGCAAAGCAGCACAGGATGGCCTGAAACCCTGGGGCTCTGCACCCACATGGGAGATCCAGAAGAAGCTCCTTGCTCCTGGCTTTGGACAGGCCCAGCTCTGGTCATTGTGGCCATTTGGGGGCGTGAACCAGTGAATGGGAGATCTTTCTCTCTTTCTCCTTAATCTTTGTAAAATCTGGTTCCCCAAGAAAAATTAAAAAGTCTAAAATAATAATAATAATAAAAGCTGTGTCGTAGTGGTTTAAGTCATTGCCTTTGATGCCTGCCTCCCCTATGGGCCCTGGCTCCTGTCCCAGCTGCTTCACTTCCCTCTCAGCGGGGAAAAGTAACAAAAGATGGTCCAAGGATGGTCTCTGCCACTGATGTGGGAGATCTGGAAGCAGCTCCTGGCTCCCAGCTTGGGACCAGCCCCGCACTGGTCGATGTGGCCAGTGGATGGAAGATCTTTATCTCTTCCTCTTTCTGTAATTCTGCCTTTCAAATAAATAAATAGACTTAAAATATAACCAGCTTATAGTTTGACTTCGTGAAGAAAGAAGAGCCAGGTTTATCATTTAAAACCCATGTTTGAGCTGAGAAACCCATTAGAGATGTGTTTCATCACAGCCTGGAGAGACACCTGCCCTCAGTCATTTAAGGATGTCTGTCTCTTCTCATTCATTGTTAGTCTGTTAGCAGACCTCATGGCTGTCAGACGGCCTGCGGACAGCAGTGCCCCACTCCTTACCCATGGGCAAGAAGCAAGCTGACCAGATGTGGAAGCTGCCCCCACCGTGTGTCTCTTCTGATTTGACCCCTGAATCAGAGGTTAGCCTTGGGCTAAGGGGGTGTGGTGATGTGCACTGCAGGTGTAATCTGATGGCATCAGACTCCCAGGCCCACCCTGCCAGACTACCCTGTCTGTGCTTCTCTCACCTGTTTGCCACAGCTAGGACCTTCCCTGATTGTAGAACACGCATTTCACGGAGCCAGGAAACTCTGGGAGAACTCCCGAGGGTCGGGCCCAGGCAAGGACAGAACCAGAGACTTCCTGTTTGTGGGTGAGAGAGCCTTCCGCTTTGCCTGGGTTTAAGCTCATTGGCCTAGCATGGCTGTTTATGGTACCCTAGTCATTGTCCTGAGTTGGAAGAACCATTTGTGATAACCCTAGCCTGTCTCACCAGCAAACCAGGGATATACCTGACAGCCTTTTCTTATTATGCTGTCAAGAAGATCAAGGATCCTGTGGTTATGGAAGTCCTATTTATTTAGTTAGGGAAATACAGAGAAATAGGCATCAGGCTCACATGCATTGATCCTAGTGGCTGGGGCAGGGCTGGAGCCAGGAGCAGGGACTCAACTACTGCACCCGCCCTCTGCTGCCTCCCAAGGTCTTCCTTAGCAGGAAGTTGGAACCAGAAGCCCGAGCTGGGACACGAACCCCGTCCCTGGGTATGTGATATGGGCGCCCAGAGCAGTGGCTTCACTGCTTTTGAAAGAATTTAAAGACAACCGGCCCTGGCTGCGTGAGGTAATGGCATTATTTTTGCTGTTATTATCTATTTTGGTGCTTATAGACTTACTAGTTCAATTCCATTTTCTTGAATAGGCTTTAGGCTCATGGGGGTCATGAAACAAGTTATCATTAGGGAGGTGTTATTATATACACACGGTTCCATTAGCAGTAAAAAAAAAATCCGTGAAAACAAAAAACAACAACAACAAAAAACCCCACGAAAAACTCAGTTTTCAAGTTAACACTTCATTTAAAAACACAATTGATTTTTACAAACTAGAACTATGCCAGCGCTGTGATTTTGCCCCTGTTCTTCTTGCTGTATTTCTAAATGATAAGAAGGAAAAAGAGGTACAGATAAAATTTTAAGCAAAGGAGAAGCAATAAAGCACTCATTACAGTAATCACATGAATAAGGGAACAGAGAATACCAAGCCCTGTGTGGGTGTGCAGAAGCATAATTTCCATGGAATTTCATAAATGCACATGTACTAAGTGTACATTTTCACATGCCCATTAACGTCAACATGGACAAATATTCTCAATGAGGAAGAAAGAAAACTGAAGTTGAGTAGCCAGCAACATAGTGAGCTGAATGCCAGATAACTGGGCATTTCCTGTGATAGAAGCAGCAACTTTGTAATTTTTTTAGCAGACCAGATAAGGGATCACATCTGTAGTTAGGCTCTGGTGTGATTGCGTTGCTCCAAGTGCTTGCCTGCAGCAGAGTCCGGTGTTTTAGCAAGTGGCATTGGTTCTCTCTTGCTTTTGATTCTGGAATGACCTGGTCTTTTCTGAAGCAGGGAGAGAATGTGCTGCTCTTGAGGTAGTTGGGATGTTGTTTAAGGCCCGACAGCATTATTATTTTTTAAAGATTTATTTATTTTTATTGCAAAGTCAGATATACAGAGAGGAGGAGAGACAGAGAAGAAGATCTTCCATCCTATGATTCAGTCCCCAAGTGACTGCAATGACCAGAGCTGAGCTGACCCAAAGCCAGGAGTCAGGAGCCTCCTCCAGGTCTCCCACACAGGTACAGGGTCTCAAGGCCCTGGGCCATCATCTGCTGCTTTCCTAAGCCACAAGCAAGGAGCTGGATGGGAAAAGGAGCAGCTGGGATATGGTGCCCATATGGGATCTCGGCACGTGCAAAGCAGGGATTTAGCGACTAGGCTACTGTGCCAGGCCCAGGAATGGTTTTTTAATGATACCTTAGAGACCCCAGCATGGGGAAAAGTGTTCTGAGGGTGTGACTTGAGTGGTTTTGAAAGTTCTGAGAAGTTGTTGGTTTCATTGCCCCAGGGATGAAAAAAATCTTTCTGAGGTCTGTTGGTTGATAAAGTGCATCTTAGTGTATGCACAGACCCAGGAACGTGCTGCAAAGCGGGGCCAGCAGAGTTGCCCAGCCTGTGCTGCTTTCCATCCTCTGACAAGGCAACTGCCATCCCTACTGGCCTAGATGAGCTGGTTGTCATATCCCCGTGTGCATCTGGGCATGCTGTCCCCTGGACAGGCATCACTAACTGAGTAGGCCCAGTCCCAATACATGCACTTCAAGGTTGAACCACACATCCTGTTTTCTTCCCGTAGCCAGGGTTTGAGCCCAGAAGTCCAGCTTGGGAGTCCACAAGAAGCCTTGCCTAGGGTGGCTTCAGACTTCACTGTGTGTGTGCCAACCAGTTCAGGGTCAGGTTCAGTCCGTCACCTGCACCAGCCGATGCACATGTTGGTAGATGTGGCCTCCTGGTCATTTCCATCCCAACCCATAGCTTACTCAGACTGAGAGGTGCTGTGGCCCAGCCCATGTAACCTGTGCAGATTTGCTTCTCATATGTATAAGCAGGTGCCATGGCCTAGTGGGGGCCATCCCCAAACCACTCCCCCACCCCAGGCATGCCCCCATCCCCAGCTTTGGTGAGTGCCAGTGGACTGTGGGCAATGCTGTTTGGCCCAGCCCAGGTTTCCCACTTGGGTGGGAGCCTTGGCCTGACCCAGACATGCCTTCAGGTTTCCCCTCTAAACCACTCCATCTCAGCTGCCTTGTTTACTTGTGGGTGTGGTGGCCTAGTCTGTGAAAGCCACCAGAATTAATTCCTTCCCTGTGAATCATTCACGCAGCCATTCCCACTGCAATGTGTTCTCAGACCGCCTTCCCAGGGCGATCTGCAGCACCGCTGTCCTGGGTCTGCTGCTTCCCCCCAGCAGTGGAACTTTGCTTAGGTAGGAGGCAATCTTGGCAATTGCCCACAGCTGGGGGTTAATTCTCTTTCAGTGGAACATTCTACAAAGCAGAAATGGAAATTTCCATAATGGAAAATCAAAAGTGTGTGGGATTCTTAAAGCGGAGTATAGTTTTCACGGATATGGATCGGGGGAAGTTGGTTATTCCTAACTAGAGTACTTTATCTGGCTGTTCTTTGTAAAAAAAAATTAAAAGATTTATTTATTGATTGATTTTTTTTTTAAATTGAAAGGCAGTGCTAAGAGAGAAAAGGAGAGAGAAAGTATCTTCATCGACTGGTTCATTTTCCCAGTAGCCACAGTGATTGGAGCTGAGGCCGTCCGAAGCCAGGAGCCAGGAAGGTCTTCCAGGTCTCCCATGTGGGTGCAGGTGCCAAGCACTTGGGTCTTCCTCCCTTGCTTTCCTAGGCCATTACCGGGGAGCTGGATTGGAAATGAAGCAGCTGGGACATGAACTGGCACCCATATGGTTTGTCGATACTACAGGTGGAGGAACAGGGTACTACACCATGGTGTTGGCCCCATATTTATTTTTTCTTAATCTGAATAAATTTATTATCTATTAGCATATCTCCTGCAAACTGGTAGCCTATGCTTGGCCTTGAGCACTAAAAAACAGAGAATTAAGAAATTTTGCATATTAAAATGGAGTTAGGGTATCTCTTAAAAATTGGAGGAGGAAAGGCAGTGGTGTGATGTACTGGGTAAAGCTGCTTCTCATGGTGTCAGCATTTCGTGTAAGAAATGCCAGCTCACGACCTAAGTGCTTCCCTTCCAGTCCAGCTCCCTGCCTGCCAATGACCTGGGAGAGCAGTGCAACGTGCCCAGTGCTCGGACCCCTGCATACCTACAGGGAGGACCCAGATGAAACTTCTGGCTCCTGGCTTTGGCTTGGCCCAGCTCCAACCATTGTGGCTGTTTGAGGAGGTGAACCAGGGGGTGGAGGTTCTTGCTCTTTCTTGCTGTAATTTTTCTTTTCAAGCAAACAAACCAACCAATCTTTAAAAAAAACAAGAAAATAAAACTCTTGGGATATTTCACATGCTCCAAAGCTAGGCAGGGAAGCTGTGTGTGTGTGTGTGTGTGTGTGTGTGTGTGTGTGTGTGTGTGTGTTTCCTAATGAAGCCCTCATCAGGGACCAGGGTACTGCTATCCTGCCTGTGGCACTCACCCAATAAACTGTTAGAGTTTAAAACTCTCAAACCTATATGTTTGGTCATTGCACAAGTTATCAAGACCTGGGATATATAAAACCCTGTTTGAGGAGCTAAGCCAAGACATGTGCGGGTCTGTCGGCTAAGGGATCTTGTGGAATGGCAGACACGAGAAGAGCAAAGGGGAGCCTTGATGAGCAGCTGAGTGCAGAGGTGCAGTGCCAGTGGGGACCTCGGGACAATCAGAAGGGAATGAAGCAGATATGTACTTTGGTGCCTGAATGTTGTTCACTATGCATTTTTGGGTGACTTTTTGAAGCTCCTTTCTGTATTCATGGTGCGTATTATTAGCCTATCAGAGGCTCCTTGCAGCCCATGGAAAACAGTGTGAAATACCCTGTAGCCATTGTTTATGTGAAGAGAAAAAAAAGTTTTGAATGCTAAGCATGAGCTTCGCGAGAGCTGATTCTGGGGCGCGTGCTGGGAAATGGTGGCCTGTGACTTTGTTTCATGTCGAACACATCTGTTTACAAGTATATATTAGTAAGCAGAGGGACTAGACTAAGAACTTCAGAGAGCTTCTTATTCATCCTCGCAGGGAAGATGAGCTACAGACTTCACCTATGCCCTAAAATGTGGTCACCATGACAGGTGGGAACAATGAACAAACGTGAGTTGTCCCAAGGATGATTGCTTGATATGCTCATGTATTCCTTATGGGTTTACCTCTAACTGTGCCTGGGCTGGAGACTGTCCTAAATCCTTGTCTCCCCGGTGTAGGCACTAGTGTCAGGTCGGCTGGATCACCTGCTCTCTGACGCCTCTTCTACACTGTACTCACGTGAGCTTTCCAAAACACCAGTTGGACCTCATTTCTCAAAGCCCTCCCCTGTCCCAATCCTCTTGAGCAATCGATTCCTTGTGACATCTAGAAATCCTCACTAGATCTGTGGACCAACTCTCATCTTTGTCCCTTCATCTTCCCTTTGTTCCTTCTTTTCTGGGCTACTTTCTCTTGAGCTTCTCTCTACCCCACCCCCCGCCATGTCTTTGGTAAATGATCTCCTCTCCCGCCTCTCCTTGCACGTTATTTCCCCATTATTTCCCCTTGCCTGAAACCTTCTCCATTTTCTTAACCCCACCCAGCTTTTACTGAGGCACTCTCTGCCCATTCAGATCTAAGCTCAAACATTTCTTCTTGACCTGTCTCTACCCTAGTCACACAATTCCCCGGAGATTCCTGTTTTGGGCCCGATGTGGTGGCTCAGTGGCTAAGTCCTTTCTTTGCACGCACCAGGATCCTACATGGGCACTGGTTCATGTCCTGGCTGGTCTACTTCCCATCCAGCTCCCTGTTTGTGGCCTGGGAGGGCAGCAGATGTCCCAAATCTTTGGGCCCCTGCGTTTGTGTAGCAGACCTGGATGAGGCTCCTAGCTTCCTGGCTTCGGTTTGGCTCAGCTCCGGCCATTGCTGCCACTTGGGAAGTAAACCAGCAGATGGAAAATTTTTCTTTCTGTATCTCCTCTCTGTAGATCTGCCTTTCCAATAAAAACAAACTTGGCAGTTATCATAGTTTGTAATCACACTTTATAAAAAGGATTAATTTATCTCCTGTTGTGGACAAATTTCCTAGTACCTGGCATGCTGAAGAACACAGAATGCATGTGGATGAAGAGGGGAATGGCAGAAGGCAGAATTCTTATGTACATTGTGGAGAATCTGCATTTCTGGAGATTAAAAATGTATATGTGTGTTATTTTATTTGTAAATATTTATGGACTATGGTGCAGTAGCTTAACCCACATATTTAAAGTATGGTCAAATTGATTTAGAATTTCTGCCTCTGTAAACATTGAACATTTGTTTGGATTAACAATGATTATCCAGATCGCCATGAGAATGTGTGGCTCTTCACTCAATTCTGTGCCCACCCAGGATGCCAACCTGTATTGTGCACCTCAGCCCGCACAGCTAGCATTCTGGCATCTCAGAGTCCTTCGGCAAAGGCTCTGTTGGTGTCATCAATGGTGTCCCAAGCTGTGCTTAAAAGTGCAGGGGAAAAGTTCCACCGACGTCAGAAGACATTTTCCACTTCGGGTTGGTCAGCGGATCAGGGTGGCTGGCCTGGTTTAGGCTAACTGCGTTCCATCTGCAGGACCATTTTTATGGTCACCGCTTGGTCCTCTTTCCTTGTATATCCTCATTACGCTTCAGGAGGCTCCACCTTAAGGAACCTGGGGCACTCCTGGCGGTGCATTCAACAGCAAAATGTATTCCAGTGGGTTATGTGATTTCTCAGTGCCTCCTTTATCTAAGTCTGCAAACAAAAGGTTCCTATGTAATAAAGGAGTAGCTGAAAATAGAGATTAACATGCATATATTTGTAATTGACACTGTTCTCAAGATGCTAAGTACTTATGATGATGGCAATTTGCCTTCTAATTCTAAGAGAAATTTTGCTATTCTCTTTTTATATAAGCCATCTTGATTTCTGATTCTGTGGCCCTAATTTTTATTGGAGTCTGAGATTAAACTGTGCTCAATGGAAGAAAACAGTAATACCCACTTCTACTAGCACAAGCTAAGAAAACAGAGTCATGCTAAATAAATGAAATATTTGTATGCACTTCAGAACCAGATATTAATATTTTGATTTTTTTTACAAGTTAAAGGTCGTAATAGTATCTTACTAGCTCTCCAGAAGCCTGGATTACTTCAGTTCTGAACAAAGCAGCAATAATGAAAATCTAATTATTCTAAACAGAGAAGAAATTTGATAATACACATGGCAACTTTCAAGAATTCCATTACTCTGAGCAACTCTTCAAAATTCTATTTAAAATATGTTTTTCAGTTAGATATATTTTTAAAAAGGACACGGAATGTTGTTTATCTAATGGGCTTCCTGACAATTTCAAATGAAGTACGACTCAGTATGCCACGATTTTAGATGCATTTATTTAAATGCACCATAGTTAATATGCAACTTGGAAATCTCTGGGCTGACATGAAAACACATTTGTCTAGCTCTGATTTGCTCTTCTGAAGCCTGGCCATACTTCTTAGTCTTGCTTTTCTGGCTCTCAGGGAACCGATGAAAAATTCCCCAGGTCTGGATATCCTTCTCTGCATTGAAACTCTTCAGAAACTTTCTTTTGTAGTTGCAGGCTTTCAAGCACAAGGAGATAAATGTTTAATCTTTGAATGTTATTGTCTGGTGTCTCCTTCCGTTTATCTTTACCTTAAAAGGGGGTGCCCCTTCAAGGAAAAATGTTTTAAATTTATGAATAGGTATGACCTATTCATAAAACCCAAAACAAACAAATTTAAGTAGAAAGTCTTACGGGCCCCTTGTAGGGTCATTGCAATGATCACCAGAATTTCTCAGTGTTGGCTCATTTTTGTTGTTGTTGTTGTTTGCTTATTTTGCAGAGAAAGAGAGAGAGAACACTCTTAGATGCCCTAGTTACTCTCCAAATGCCTGCAGTGGCCAGGGCTGGATCAAGCTGAAGCCATGTCCAGGTATTCAGCTTGGGTCTTCCCCCACATGGGATCTAAGTAGTCAAGCTGTTGGTTGTTGCCTCCCAGTGTGAGCATTGGTAGGTTCTAGAATCAGGAGTGGAGCTGGACCTCAAACACAGGGACTCTGAATTGGTATGCTGGCATCGCAAGTGGTATCATTTTTTATTTAAGACATATTTATTTTACTTGGAAAGTCATAGTTGTAGACATGGCTGGTTCACTCCCCAAATGGCTGCCATGGCCAGAGCTGGGCCAGTCTGAAGTGGGATCCAGGAGCTTCTTGTATGTCTCTCAAAGAAGGTGGAACAATGACTTGTGCTATCCTCTGCTGCTTTCCCAGGTCATAAACAAGGAGCTGGATCAAGAAGTAGAGTAGCTGGGGTATGAACTGGCAGCCATATGGAAGGCTGGCACCAGCAAGTGGGGCATTAGCCTAAGCTACTGTGCAGTCCCCAACCAAGTGGTACTTTAACTTCTAGGACAAACACCTGCCCCTCAGCACTGGTTTTGACTGTTTAAAGTATGGTGTGATGTTTTCTCTATCCTAGTCCACAGTCCTCAAGTCTTATTTTATTTTTTAACCCAGCTAACACTTCACTTCTTCAACAACATCCTAAATTAAAGAAACTAAAATGTCTCCACTAGAATGCTTCTGGACTCCCTTTCAGGCAGGTTTGCAGGACCTCAGCCCTAACCTTCCACGACCTTGATTATTCTCTTCCTCTGTGGTCATTAAAATGACCGTGAAACCCTACCATGTCAGTTTCACACGAGGTAATCACACTTGCCAATAGTCTCCCCATTTCCCTTCTCCCTTGCTCAGGAGAACTGTAGCTTCCACGACTCCTGGTGAGACCGGGCATTACAGGGGTGTTGTCCTTTTCCCCGGGCAGATCCAGAGGATTCGGCGAAGGTTCCAGCGTGGGGTGGAGGTAGAGTGGGGGACATTTCTATGTCATCCAGAACTTGAGATGTTCAGGTGACTGCTGAAGCTTTGTGGATGTATTCATTGGTGTGTTCGTTCATTCCACAGAGACCCTGTGTCAGATGGCAGATGGGATGCCCCTGCTAACTAGCTCTGTTTGTGGGGTTGCCTCGCCTCCTCTTAAAAGGAGCTCTGTGTTCTGCCTGCCTGCGTTGCCAGGCCCAGAATTAGATACAGACTTTTTTTTTTTAAATTGAGGATGATGTTTACAAAGCTGTTAACCTAATTTAGCAGCTCAAAATTTCTGATATGAGTTTTTTCCTTTGCCAAAATCTTTTGTCTCTTTTCTTCCTTGTTCTATAGTAGCACATATTTTCTTATCTGACTGTCATTCTTTTTTTTTTCTGCTCTCCTCTTTCCTCTTGAATTCACATTTTTCCTTGGCTAACGAAATAAAAATGCTTGGAGAATTTCTACCCCCAATCTGCCCTCTCCCCCCACCCCCACTTTTCAAAAATCTGTTTTATCTCTCCATGGCACTTTGCTTTTTCTGATAGCTCTTTCATTTTCGTGCTTTTTTTCTTTTGCCTTTTATTTGGCGTTGCTTTTTCTTCTTATGCCTAGTGAAGTCAAGATTTTTTTTTACACATTCTACAATTTCTTTTCAACTTGGCCTGTATCTGCTCTCAGTCTCTCTCTTTTCTTCTCCCCAATAAATCCTTTTTTCTCCTCTGATCTTCTCCTCGTCCCCTTCTTATTCTTTTTCACATTTCCCAGTATACTGTCGTATTTTTTTCCTTCAGTGACTTCCTTCTTTTCAGTTCTTTTATTCTCACTTAATACTTTAAGGGGAGGATGATTTAGAGTTTTCTTTAAACTATTGTTGGACAAGAGCTCACTTGGAGGCCCTGTCCTCCAGAAGTACAAACAGCTTAGGGGGTGCTGGCATTAGGAGCCTGTCCATACCAGGCCAGGGGTCAGGGTCGTGTGGGGCTGCCTGAGACAGCTCAGGCTCATCCCTCAGCTGATGTTGGTGTTACAAGGATGGTGTAGCTTGCTATCATCTTAAAGACGCTCAGAATGACACCACAGTCGAGTAGCTTCTCAAAGCTCTTCATTTCATCCCTGATGACTTCATGGAAGTTAATATGATGATCTGCCTTGACTGAATGATGTCACTGAAGGACATGGACTCAGGGACAACCCAGGATGTGGGGGGCCTGGGCCTTGCTCCAGTGTCCACATGAGTGAGGACTCTCAGAAACCCCTCCTGACTCCCAGGAGGACAGCACTGTACACACACACACACACACACACACACACACACACACACACACACATCTTCCACCCACTGGTTCACTCCTGGATTGCCTGCAATAACCGAACCTGGGTCAAGCTGAAGTCCAAAACACAGATCTCAGATCTTGACTCAAGGATTTGAACCTGTACCTGCTGTTACTCACAATGCCAACCATCTCCCCACCACCCTACTGCCCAGCTTGGATTGGCAGAGAGCTGGAGTCAGAAGTGAAGGAGCCAGGACTAGGACTAGGCACTCTGGGTTGCAGGCATCCCAAGCAGCAACTTTCCTACTATACCAAACTCTGCCCTCAAAACAGTGTTTGTTGCTCTGTTTTTCTCCCTATTTTTAGACTCTTCTCTTTGATCTTTCATTTGCTAGGAACATTTTTCAAATATTAGCACTTTTCCCCGCCTGGGCATTGCTTGGTCCACAAGGAATTGTGCTAAATCTCCATTATGCATGTTCTTAACTCCTGGCACTTCCCACTCAGAAATCCTGAGAAATGGGCTCTCAGCTCTCTGGCTAGTGAGAAAGGACCATTCACCTGTGTAGTGCTAGCAAGAACACTACGTGATTCCCCAGTGTGTCTAAGAAAATTCTGTGTTCTGTTTGAAAATACTGGCTGTTGAGATTTTTTAAAAGTGAGTTCCTCTTGTTTCTGTTTAAGTCATCATTCCTCTCCTGTTTCCTTGGTTTCACTTTCCTTATATTTCTTTTTTTTTTTTTTTTTTTTTAGAAAAGTCAATAAAATTTCTTCCTTTATTGTATTTTTTTCAAAATTCAGGATAAAGTAAGTGGAAGAAACCAAAGTGTTGTTTATGAAGTGTTAATGTATTGAGTCTATTCTGATTTTAAAAAAGAAAACAAGTCATTATTAACTGCGTTGAGGGACTGAGCTCTTGTGAGTAGGAAGAGATCCTGTCACGGTGGGTTCTCACTTAGCAGTACACGCTTTCTAGTCCTGAGGGCCGTGCAGCTCAGGTCATTACGGAGATTCATATTTTTTCAAATAGTTAACGCCATAAATGAAATGCTGCTGAAATTTGATGAGTGAATATGATGGAGTGAGATGATGGAGAAACTATTTTTAATGCTCTACATTTTCTTGCATAAACATGAACAACCATTGATATCTGGGGCTGGTTTTACCTCTTCAATATTTCCAATATCTAATGCATTATGCATTCCTATAAATTATTTGCTAAGTAAAGCGACTGGTACAAGAAAACTGAGTTCAAACTATCAGTTTTTCCCCCTGGTTAATTATGTGGCTTTCAAATGTCAGGAATACCTGTTCATGCATCTGGCCATCAGAGAGTTGGAATGTATGAAGATCCTTCTTTGTCACTGGAAATGTGTATGGTGAGAGACTGCTGCACTTAGCTATGAGGGGACTTTGAAAAGTGCCTCTAGAGTGGAATTAGAGGTTGTCCAGTTTGGTGGAAAAGGCTTTGAAATCCATGAAATCCATGAGATGAGGGCATCTTCAAAATGGTCATAGAAAATTGGCAGCGAGTTTATAGATTTCACAGACTGTACCTCCTGGTGAAACAAAGAAATGTGCCTCTAAGTGGCAGATGTGCAGGCAAGGTGGAGAGCCAGCAAACACAGGAAGTACCGGGAGGGGGGGAAATGGACGAATGGAAAACAAACCAAGAAGCCACAAGTGTGGATTCAATATTCTCTTTGTGAAAAATATGAATAATCACTGTACAAATCTGAGTAATAGATAAAGCTTGCAAAATCCTCGGCACCTTCTTAAGTTTGGACAAACTGCTCTTTACACTAGGAACTCCGGTTTAAATCAGAGAATAAAACTGAAAGTCAAAATATGAAGGTTTCTTGCTGTTAAACCTGCTATTTACCATTAATCATTACTTAAGCTTAGCTTTGAACATGAAATGAATGTTTTAAACCTTTAGGTCAATATTGAATTAAAACACATAGAAGGAAATTCATGTAATATGAACTCATTCCATAATATTTACTCATTTTCCTGGGAAAATCGTTGCCAACTGTTGAATTCTATGAAGGGGTAAAGCATTAAAACTACTGTGATGGATGAGACAAAAGCAGTATGCCCAATGGCGTGTCGTCATTAGACGGCAATATTATCACTGAAACTCAAACCTATGGTGCCTTCTCTGGAGTGTTTTCCATTTAGATTTAATAACGTTTCCTCCTTCTAGGAAAACACCTCTGCTCAGTCCTAGCATTTGAGCAGAGTGTATAATGATAACATTCAACCACAGAGCAGAGACGTGTCTGGCCTGGAAAAGTGCACATTTCCACAAAAACAATAAGAACAAGGATAGAAAATGTCAAACCCATAACTTTTTTTTTTCTTTCTTTTTTTAAATTTAATTTTGACAATCCTTACAAATTTAATTGGGGTAAAAAAGGTTCAAGGCCTAAAGGGGGATATAGAGGAAGAAGCTCCACCCAGTTTCCCGCCCACCCTAAGTCCCGGATGTCAAACCCATAACTTTTTGGAACTCATCTAACAATAACTAGAGGCTTAGAAGGATCTAAGAAAGATTAGAGAAATGGCTGTGTCTTGCTGAACACAGCGTACCGGTGGCCTTTCGAATGTCCTGCGTCCCTTGGCTCTGCTGGCGAGGGGAGCCACGCTTCTGTACTGGAGTTAGATCCTGAATCCTGATCATGTCATTGCAAAAACTTGAAACAACCTTCTTCAAGCATGCAACTAAAACACGTCACAGCTCCAGAGCTACAGCCCATCTTCTAGAGACTAATGCTGTAGCTCTGCTAAAGAGACACCTGCCCCATTCTTCTCAAAGTTGCAAAATGAAAGGATTAAAGGCTTGTTCTGTGCCCATCTCACTGAAGCAGTAGTATTCCAAGTAACCAGTGAGCCTCCATCCTGGTCACTGGCACTGGTTTCCCAACACATGGGCTGAATGACCTCAGTCAAATTATGTAAATGGTCTATTAATTTCCTCATTTGCAACACAGGGCATAATATTCCTTTACATACAGGCTAAATAAGTTAATATTTAAAAAAAATTTTTTAAGTTATTTGACAGGGACTGACAGAGGAGTTCCCACTGGCTGGTTCACTACTCAAATGCCTGCAATAGGCACAGACTTCAGTTCATGAAAATGATACAAATTTAAAGATAAAATATCAGCAATAATACTACCATCAAGGCAAATTCTTAAGTGAAACTAAGTATTTCTCGAATGCAAAATAAACATAATTTTCCTTTTATTTTCGGAAAGTTATGAAGGAAGAAGGTCTCTAAGGGAAAAGAAATATTACATCTAAATCAGGACAAAATGCTTATGGGCTGTGTACCACTTATCTGGAATGGGACCAGAGGAATTTCTGATTTTCCCCAGGTTCTGGGCTGTCCGCGAGGCGGGTCTAACTCCAGCTCCTTCAGTCTTTCAGGGACACCTTGTGCACGCAGCTGGGCTAAGTCTGCACAGTACTGTCACACAGCCACGTCTCGTCTATGATCCATTTTATGAGACCAGATGCGAAATGTTCCACATGTGATGTCAGCTGGTGTTGAAAGTCTTGGATTCCGGAGCATTTTCAGATTAGGGACCCTCAACCGGTATGTATTAAGTGTTAAAGAAAATCTAGAAAACAAGCGTGACAAAATGTTCTCTTCAAGTGTGTCCTGTTCTCTCGTCCCCGCCCCTCCAGACACCCTTCATCTAGTTTCATGAAACAGCAGTGACGTCAAGAGGCTAAGACCGCAGCCGCTGTGCGCAGGCAGCCTGTAGTGTGGCTCCCGGCAACGCCGCAGCGAAGAACGCAACCAGTGAACACAGAGCACCCTCGTGTGGAACCTCCCAGGCCACAGAGGGAGCTACTTCTACATACTATATACATACATACATGGTTCTAGCTGATCTATACAATGTATTCCGCTTTATAAACATGTAATTTCATGCAGCAGATTGCTTGAAAACCATCTACCAGTAATTATTTTAAAACATGCAAATGTGATATTCTCCTGAATGGTGACGTGTCTCACCTTCTACGAGGATCACACAGTCGCCAGCAAGCGGGAGAATGCCTCTTTGTTTCACAAAGTGCATGGCTATGTGCCGCCCACCTTGCCCCTCAGTGGGCCACAGCTTTGAATCATACAGTGATGTGTTGTGTAGTTTGGTATCTGCGGTTTTGGTTGCACTCTCTTGCAAAATCATGTCCAAATTGTGCTCATGTGGAACTTCTTGCAGTGAATGGCACTTAGGGCAGTGCAGCTTAACGGACTGCCAGAGGTGTTTCGGCTTGTAGGATCTTAACTTTGCTCGGATGCGATACTGTTTAGGAGCAGTCTGTTTCAAAATGGTGCTGAGTGGGGTCTTCTCCAAATACTGATGATCTGTGAGTATGGTGGCAGACAGCTGCTGGCATCTCTCCAGCTCGTACGGAGACACGGACCCAGAACTTGAAGGAGTTGGAGAGCTGCCCTCGTGTTCAGAACGATCGGAGTGCTGACTGGTCCATTCCACAGATTCTAACGCCTTTTGCAGCTCGTCCACATCAGAGTTATTCTGGGGCAAGACTGTGATACCGCGGCCATAGCTTGTGCCTCCATGGAAGTGGAACTCCAGGCACAGCACTGTCGTCTGGCTCTCTGTTTTCAGTGACTGAAGTTTGGTGCGGAGACTATAGAGTCTAAGAAAGCTTCCAATCTTCAGAGATCTCGCCACTTGGACATGGTTGTCATGCACTAAAATGTCTATTGTCAGGTTCTGCAGCTGATGGAGTTGATTTAAGTCACCTTCCAGTGCAAGGTTTTGTATCAAAACTCTCCAAGATGGGAAGGGTGTCCTGTGGCCATCCCACACCTTTAGGAGGAATGATGCTCCATCCACTTCTGCCTTGCCCAAAAGCTGACAAGTTAGGTCGAAATACTGCCTTGGCTGAACATCACACAATTTTAATAAGGCTGAAGAAGGGGAAATATGAGAAGATGCCCAAACACGTAAGTCTTCTACCATCTTGTGGTCCTTAGTAGTAAAGGTAAAATACTTGCTTGAAGTGCGAGGTATGACAGGTGCACCCAAAGTTCCTTCAAAGGTCAAAGACGCAAAGCCAGAGCTGGTGATACCTTGAATCGCATTTTTATATTGCTGGATCTTCAGTCTGTGAAAGCGAACAATGTCTCCAACTTTGTAAATTTTGGGAAGGGCTTCACAGTTTCCACTAAAGAGCAGGCAGGTCAATTTGACATTTGTCTGGTCCACAGTCGTGACAACAGAGCAATAATCAGTTCCTTTGCTTAAATATGGAGGCTTAAAGAACTTCACGACACCATACACGTTGACAACTGTACCCCGTTTAAGCTGATTCAGGGGTGTTTACACATAATGTGTTGCTGGAGTCAAAGACATTGCTTCTGTAGAAAAATCTCTTATTGGCTAAGCATAAAGTATTTCAAAACGTCAGGGGAAAATGCTCAACCCACGAAGAAGGAAGCAGCACCTCATCCAGCCAGCCTTCTCACAACTCCAGATCCGAGCGCAACCCACGCGTGACCCGCACAAAACACTGCGACCCCACGGCCTCTCCTCGCACTCACCCGCGCTTCAAAACAAGCGCGCCCGTGACCTTCCTTACATTTCCGAGATCAGACGAGATCGGGCGCGTTCAGGGTGCTATGGCCGTAGAACCTTCCTTATATTTCAATACCAGCTATTCCTAGTCACCATATGTTTGGATACATCTTGCTATCAACACCAGCCTTGATTTATCTAGCTTTTATCCTGAAAGAAGAGAATTCAAGAGCATTGGGATGGGAAGTCCCCATAGCAGAGCTTGATGATCATGCGTCGTGGTGAAGATGGCTTTTGATCAAGCCTGTTGGGAGTTCTGTGCCCCTCCTGGATCTTGTTTCCCAATTCTGTTTCCAGATTAGGGAATTTTTCCCTTATTATTTCATTAAATATATCTCTTTCTGCACCTTCTGGGACTCCCATAATTCTTATATTTGACCTCTTAATATTGTCTTTCAATTCTTGAATATTTTTTTGGTATGATCCAGCCCTGCTTCCAGCTTTTTGTTTGCTTCCCCCTGATGACAGGAAATATCTTCCAATTCTGAGATTCCTTCTTTTGCTTGCTTCATTCTATTTTGGAGACTCTCCACTGTACTTTTCATTTGCTCTACTGTGTTCTTAATTTCTGATATATCAGCCTTGATTTGCTTTATTGCTGCTATTGCTTGTGTAAAATATTCCTTAAATTCTTTGAACTCTTGCATGAGCTTCTCATTGTTGATCAGAAGCTTTAAAATGAGTTTTCTGAATTCTGTGTCCCCCATTTTCTCGATGTCTTCCTCAGTGAACTCTGAGGTTGGCAAAGGGTTTTGCTCCTTTGTAGGGAATCTTTAGTAATATTCATTGTGCCTTTGTCTCTTGTTTTGCTCTTGGTTATTGTACTTCTAGTTAGCAGAGTCTTCTCCTTGGGGCAGGTTTCTAAGCTGTGTTACCCACAGGTCTACAGTTTGATTTTACTTATTGCAGTTGGTACACGACTCTTTGTAGTCAGCCAATTGTGCCACTCCCTCCAGTGAGTTCCAGGTCTGGGTTCTTATGTTAGATTTCCACAAAGAACTCAGTAGTCCCAGCTCCTGGCTCACCAATTTCCACCTCCTGTGATACTGTGCCAAATGCTCTGTTGTCTGTACAATCTCTCTCCTACTTCCAGTTGGAGCAGGTCCCAGCATTAGGGAGACACCATGTGTCCTCTATAGCTAGGTTTTTTGGCACTGATCTTGCTGTAACCCGTTGGCTGTTAGCTCTGGGTGTCTCACAGACCTCTTTTGACCTGTATGATGCCACAGTCACTATTATTTTCCTGTGGGACCAGTGCAATCCATGGAACTCAGTGAGTTCTTGTGAGGTCAGCCGTGCGCAGTTCACTGTTGTCCCCTGCAGTCCCAAAGCTATTGCCACAGTGTACAAAATGGCACCTGACATAGAAATACTAGGGTTCTTGATCTGCTGGCTGTCAGGTCCAAGGGCTACCCAGACCTGTCTTGGGTGGAACCTGTAGAATGCCACGTCGTTGCAGTTCACTGAATCAGAAATGAGTTCACTCCCAGCTCAGCATATCCTCAGTCCTTTCCCTTGCCTTTGCCTCCTTATGTAAAAATGGTGCCCAATTCGGCTCTAGGGGACTGACTGGGCTGTGAAATCCACCCTGTTCTTGCACTGCCCTTCTGAAATCTACTGCTCTGTCTCTGCTCCTGTTCAAATCAAACCGACTAGGAGGACAGACGGGTCTTTGTCTGGGTTCACCTCCCGAGCTCCCAGTGAAAGTCCCTTCCCACCTGGTTGCTGGTGGAGTTTCAGCTGCTGGTGGAGTTCAGATTGCTGTTAGCTGAATGCCGCTGGAATATCAGTCACTGTAATACCACAGTCCTGTGCCCGCTGCTTTCCTGTGTCTGTCAGTCTCCAGGTACCCCTCTGCTGTTGTTCTGGCCTCTCCTATTTCCTGGAATGTGTCCTCTCTGCTTCATCCTGATTAAATGTTTCTCCATTTGTTTAAATGTGTCTTTTCCCTATTCTGCCATCTTGATTCTCCGGTATATTTTTAGTTTTAAAAATGGAAATCCTTATAGTCATAAGCTATACTGATGATAAAGGTGTAGCTTTTCAACTTTTGGTAATAATTGTATCAATTTAGTATTTTTCACACTGCTTCTTTTGAGGGAACATATATAAATGCTAAAATCTTTCCCTTAATGGCCTGACATGATGGTTCGATTGATTAATCCTTCTTCTCAAGTGTCAGGATCCCATGCAAGATACTTATTGATTCCTTCCTTCAGTAAACACTTAGTAGGCTACTATGATGGGTCAGGACAGTGGAGAACGGGGCAAACCAAGAAATGCATGAGGAGCAAGCATTTATTCTTGGCTGTTTTGGGCTTATCTGGTGTCCTCAACATTATGTGCCTATGCAAGACCATCTTGAGCGCTTTCAATGTAGGAGAATCAAGACAGCTTATGCTCTGCTTTGATGGTCAGCTCTTCCTCCAATTTAAACCTCTCAAAACCACAAATCTTCCTTACCTTGATGGGTTTTCAGTAATTTTTGTAATAATGAGATACAGTTTATTCTTCTATTTATGTGATGTTCTCATGAGTCTTTCTTTGAAAAAAATCATTTAGTCAGTTTGAAAGGCAGGGAGACAAAGGAAAATAGACTGACTGGCAGAGATCTTGTCTGCTGATTCATTCCCCAATGGCCACAACAGCTGGGGCTGGGACAGGCTGTAGCCAGGAGCCAGGAGTTTAGACTGGGTCTTCTATATAGATAGCAGGCACCGCGGCTACCTAAGTCATCATGTAACAGTGAGCTGGGATCCAGAGCATCGCCAGGCCTCAAACCAGGCACTACAGTATGAGATTTGGGCACCCCAAGTGGGCATCCTAATTGCTAATTCAAACATGCACCCATCATCATAAATCTTCATTGAGCCTCTTTCTGTTAGGTCTGCCTACATCTCCAACTTGTGATCCTTGTGAAACTTAGCTGAGACTTATGTAAAAATTTTTTTCCATTGATTAATTGATTGATTGGAAAGGCCAACTTACAGAGAGAAGGAAAGACAGGAGAAAGATTTTACATCTGCTGGCTCACTTCCCAAATGGTCACAATGGCAAGAGTTGAGTCGATCTGAAGTCAGGAGCCAGGAGCCAGGAGCCTCTTCCAGGTCTCCCACATGGGTAGAGGGTCCCAAGGCTTTGGACAATCCTCTACTGCTTTCCCAGGCCACAGCATAACTGATTGGGAAGTGGACCAGCTTATCATGAGTTGGCGCCTATATGGGATCCAGTGGTTGGAAGGTGATGATTTAGTCACTAGCCTGCCACATCTGGCACAAGCTGAGACTTTAAAGTTGTAGAGCTTTCTCTTCATATTCACTTAACATGTGTCCTACTCATCTATCAGAGTAGCTCATAAAAATATTTACCGGAACTTAATTCAGGAATGACTTTTGTTCACTTTCTTGGTCACTGTTCACCAGGGGAGTGTAAGACGTCTCTACTTCATCAAAGCCTCCTCAGAGTCAAGGGCAGCCAACGAAGTTATTGTTAATTAAATATTCAAAACTCACTTTATGTAATATGTTAGAATTTAGTCAGCCTTATGACGAGGGAGAATTGTATCTTAATGAGATCAATGTATTTCATCGTTAGTTAAAGCCCTTATGAATTTTACTATTTTGAAATTACTATAAAACGTTACTGTTGTATCTCTTCCCTTCATGATCTGTTGTTGATCATACCTATGACTTATTGGACTTCAAGTCTTTGATCAAGAATACACACTGTAATTATTAACTGGTTTCTAGGGGGAAATGCAACTTGTTCTACACTGTTTTATGATGAATTTTTTCAAGAATTTACTGTGGCAAGCATTGTGGATTACCTATACTTACAGCTGTTTCAAGTTTCAGTTTCTTTCAAGGATCCCTGAAATTTTTTAAGACATTACTCTTACGTCAGATAAACTAGCCTGATTTCATTTTTCAAGAGATATTTCTGAATGATTTTAGTTCCTACGCGTTTAAGAATACAGAATCAAAATGTTTTTTCTTTTACTTAAGTACTATTGAAACCTTTTGATTTATTACTACTATGACTATGGAAAGGGACAGAGAAAGGAGGGATAGCAGAAGACATGAGAGAGGGAGGGAAGTGGGGACGGTGGAGGAAAGCTTGCAGAAAGGAGAAATAGGAAGACCCAGCCAAAGAAAGGCAGTGATACAAGCTCAGACTGTCCTCATGTGACCCCCTGCACCTAGGTGCATGTTGTCACACACTCACAGCCAATCTAGCTGTGTGGATCAGAACTGACATACTCTGTGATCTTAGCATCTGGTAGCAGTCTGCACCGTGCTCCTTGCCAGCACTTGGGCACGTTGCATTGATAGGGAGAAGAAGGTGATGTATGGAAAACAAAAGCAAGAAACAGAGGTGGCCCCGTGAGTGATGGCAGCTCAGGCATGGCTGGAACAGCTGGCTGCCTGGGACTGACTGGGACTCAGACTTGTTAGTCATGTAGGTGGCAGGCTGCTTCCACATCAAGCTAGTTACAGATAATCTGTGCAGGGTGAAAGTTTTAGGCCAAACTTGTAATAGGCCAGAGGTAAATTTAGGCCAAAACAAATCCACTTCAACCTTACCTTCATGCTCTCTCTTTTCCGAAGTCACTCCCACAATGGTTGCCTCTATGCCCTCTGTCCTTGCTCATACCCAAATAAGCTGAGCCTGCAATACGAGATCTTAGTGCACTCATGCATAACATAGTCTAGGCTTGTGCAGGAGGTTTGCGTGCAGCACAACGTATGACCCTACACGGTGGTGGGTTGTGGTTTAGCCAGTTAAGCTATTGTTTGTGACCCTGGGACCCTGTATCAGAATGCTAGTTCAGCTTTGGCTGCTGTTTCCAATCAACCTTTCTGCTAATGTGCCTAGGGAGGCCAATGGAGGATGGTCCAAGTACATGGGTCTCTACCACCCACCAGGGAGACCTGAATGGGATTCCTGACTCCGTTTAGCCCAGAGCTGGCTGTTGTAGCCATTTGGGGGAATGAATTAGTGGTTTGAAGATCTCTCCATCTCTGCCTCCCTTTCCTCCATGTTGCTTTTTTCAAACAAATAAATCCATATATTTTTAAATTTAAAGAGAGGACCCTATAAAGTGAGGAAGCTTGAGATGGACCGAATCAGGGGAAATTTAACTAGAACTCAGGAACCTGAGACACTGGGTCCAGCTCATCAGCTCAGGGATCCCAGACTGTGTGTGGACAGCACACACACACACAGAAGAGGAGAAGCAGCGAGCTCCAGACACACACCGTGGGGCTGACCTCATGCTGACACACCATCAGGACCACTGCTCCCCACCTCTGTGCTTGCCTGTCACTAGAGAGACCATGGGAGGAGTGAGATTTAAAAATCTTTCATTTTGGAAGTGCCGGCAACCAACTGCCTTGCACTCTGTGGCTCTGCTTGGCCGTCTGTCCTGCTCACTCGGCCCTTGGCTCCCCTTTCAAGTCCTCATCTATTCATTTATGGAAACATCAGATACTCTGGTGCTGCTATCTCCAGCTGTGTTTTCTTGTCTCTGATCCAGCTCATACCAGACACGACTACGCCATGTTCTCACTGGGCTGTTTTCCCATCATCACAAACTCCATGAAGCTGGGAGTGCACTCCTTACTCCAAAGCCTCACTTTCTCATTTTCGTGTTGTTGTTCCCAGTGGTGTGTGCCCCTGGCCATGGAGCCTCAAGGTCATCTTGAACTCAGCTAGCTCATGCTTGTTTCCAGTCCATTTCCAAGTGCTGTTAAATGTGCTTGAACAATGGGCTATTTCCTGCTTTGTTGTTGCATTCCTAGTATGAATCCTCCCATAGCTGGGTTGCACATTAGCTTCTGCACTGGTTCCCTTATACTTCAACCCATTTTACCTGACACGCAGTGTCAGAATATTGCTTCGTAAGCCTTTTGACAAATCATGCTGAAAATGTCCGATGTTTTGCCAGTCAACTGAAGGCTAAAGACCACATAGAAAGAGTTAGAGCCAGAACCCAGGACTTCGGTTGCTTCAGTTCTGTTCCTGTTTCTAGCAGAGACTGGGTCTTATACATCCCAGCTTGAAAATGCATTCTATGTTTTATTCTGTCCCTAAATATTCTGGTTCTTTGTACCTTATTTTGATCCATAAACTGCCTTAGTTCTTTTTGAAAGTAGTAGGGATCATAAAACACAAATAAGTCAAAGCAAATGTTGGTAAAAATAGAATGCTTTATAGACAGATAGGTGGAGCCACGTGGCACAAGCAGAGTCCAGCTGGGGTTGTTGTTTTCAGAGGCAACCTCACCTAGTTTTACATGCCATTGGCTAATCATTGTAGATGGCCTCTGACTTGAGTTTCTGCTTGCATTGTCTCCCTGCTTTTAGGGACCACATCTGGTTCTGGGGGAGCTAGAAGTGGTACTATATATTGAGCACTAACTCTTGCCATGCTGTGTGTGTGTCAAGAATATCCAGATTGGAGCCTGGTGTTGTGGTGTAGGGGGTTAGACTGCTACCTAGAAAAACAGTATCTGCTTCCACATCCGAGGGCAGATAAACATCCCAGCTGCTCCACTTCTGATGCAGTTCCCTGCTAATGCATGTGGGAAAATATCAGAAGATGCCCCAAGTTCTTGGGCTCCTGCACGAACAAGGGAGGTCTGGCTGGAGTTCCAGGCTCCTGGCTTTAGCCAGCATGGTCCAGTTCTAGCTGTTTTGGCCAGCTGAAGTGTGAGCCGGGGGTGGAAGAGTGCTCACTGATCCTGTCCATCTCTCTGTGACTCTGCATTTCAAATACATAAAAATGAATATTTTAAAAAAGAATACCCAGACAGTTGATTATTTCAGTTTCGCTAAAAAAAAAAAAAATGCAATACTATCACAATACTAACTAGCCAGGGATGTAGGCTAAAGCCCTAACTTAACAAACTAATTAATGCTGGCAGAATCTGAGTGTGATTTTTCGTAAGCCTTCCCCCGAACCTGCAGCCTCCCACCATGGAGTGCCGCCCCAGCAGTGCTCAGGGCTGACAGAGTCAGAGGACTGGCTGGGAAAGCACAACTTGGGGCTCATGAAGATGTGCACCTGTGACATCACAGACACTTGGGGAGACACGCTTTGCCCCAAATCCTACAGCAGCAGTAGGCAGGCTCAGCACCCCAAGGGAGAGAGACCTTCCTGAGCACAACACTTGCCTCAGCTATTAGTGGACTTTTATACGTCAAATTATGACAAATCGAAGTGTACAATATATGAAGCCCTTATGTGGCAATTTTCATCTTCAATGCACTTTCCAAATGTTAACTAATTAATCTGTCTGACAGTGTTCCATTTAACAGTTGTACTCATTTTATGTTCATAAACTCTTATAAGCTTTTATTGCTTTGATATTTTATTTCTGCTCTTTTTTTCCCCTGTGTTCATCCAAGGTCAGATTAGCAGGGTTCTTTGCTGCCACAGCACCACATCCACTTCCACGCAGGCCTGGAGTCTTCCTGGTGGTAGATGCTAAAGCGAGAGTAAGAAGTGAGCATGAGGGTATGGGGGGCGGGGCAGCCTTGGCCTTGTAAATAGCATCAGTGCCTTCCACACAGACCCAGGCTTTGTATATTCACAGGCCATTAGCTCTTGAGATTTCGAAGTGATGAGCCTTGTGAAGGTGTGACAGTAACTGTGCAGCTGCTGAACAGAGCACGTGTGTGTGTGCACTCACATGGACAGATACATAGATACACACATTTGAGCTTTCTAAACCTAAATCTACAGGCCTCAGATTCAGGAGCATCACCTCATCTGGCCACCTGACTTTTTTTTCCCTTTAAGCTGTGTTGATTTTTATGTGAAAATCAAATTTACAGAGAGAAAGAGAAACAGAGAGAGAAGGTCTTCCATCTGCTGGTTGATTTCCTACACGGCCTAAAAAAATAGAGATGAGCTGATCTGACGCCAGGGGTTTCTTCTGGGTCTCATTTGTTGGGTGCAGAGGTCCAAGAACTTGGGCCATCTTCTGCTGCTTTCCCAGCACATAAGCAAAGAGCTGGATTGGAAGTAGAGTAGCCAGGACATGAACCAGTGCCCATATGGGATGCTGGCACCATAGGGTGGAGGATTAACCTATTGAGCCATGGTATGAACCCCCAAATCTATTTCACAGACTTCACCACACTGCTGTGTCGAAAGTCACATTTGGACCTTGCGTGTTGGAAAATCACAGCAATTCACACTGATTTTCATCAGCAGGCATTTTTACACTTGGAAATCTTTGGGGCTTCTTTGTACCATCTTGGCCCTTGATAAGTATTTGAGTATTTGAGCTGTCTGGGAACCATGGTTTTAGGAGGTAGAATGTTGGTTTTTGAATTGTTTTCAGTGTTTAGTGGAAATGGTTCACTGTCTTCAGGGTATAGTCGATAATGACAGCATGCTGCAGATTCTCGATGTTACCGAAACCTGAGCATCCATGACTTTCTGGGATAATTGGTATTATGCACTCCTCCCCTGAGTCTCTTTCTTTACATGCGTCTATACGGAATTTCATCTGCTAGCTTTCTGCTCCCACATGCAGCCCTGTGAAATTTTCACAGTTTCCCCTGCATCTGTGGCATAATGTTTCATTATTAAAAAGGACTTAGTGTCATGCGCAAAACTGAGGGTTTTATTGTAAATAGTCTCTTGTTAGGTCTTAGCACAGATTTGTGAGTTGGAACAATTTAGGAAATTTTTCTCCTTGTCTTTCCTTTTTTTGGAGCCAGCATCATTTCTCTTCCAAGATAAAATAGTTAATTAAATTCTGTGTTTGGTCTCAAATGATATATGGCAAAATATTAACAGTGGACATATGTGGTTAGCTGGATTATGGATGGTTTTAATTTAATTTGATTTTGCTTTTCTGCATTTTCTGCATTTTCTACTGAGAACATGAACTGCTTTTGTTATAAGAAATATTAACTATACATCGATTTTCTTGGACTCATATTGAGCATTTACGGTAGAAGATGCTTACTGGACGTTAAGCTCCTGGTGGAGATGTTCATGACCCACACTGGGTGCCCGACTCCAGCGTGCCATTCTGGCTCTCGAGTCCAGATTCCTGCCAACACAGACCCTGGGAGGCCATGGTGATGATGTAGGTAGTTAGGTTTCTGCCATTCAAATGGGTTGAGTTTCTGCCTCCCAGTTAAGTGTCAGTGCTGCCCTAGCTGTTGCTGCATTTGTGGAGCAAACCAGATGACAGGAGCTCTGAATGTGCCTCTCTCTCTTGCTGAAAGAAGTGAATGCAAATTTAAAAGAATATTAGGGAAGTATAATCTCCCTTTCAGAAATTAGCTTGCCTTTCTTACGGGAGGTTACTGGATCGTTACCCACAGAGGGCATCGTCTCCTCAGTCCTGGCTGATGAATGCTTGTCACATCAGTGGTTTTCCAGCCTTGTACTAAATTGATTTGTCCACACAAGTTTCAATGGACCCAAAATTTCACCCTTGAGTTTCTTCTAAACTCTTGGGTGGAGCCCATTTATTTTCAATGATTACTCAATTTGGGGAGAGAACATTGTGACAAAATGTATTATTGATTAAACCAAGAACGTCTAGTTTATTTATGGCTGTTTGATTTTGTACCTGTGACTGATCTGCTTCAAAAGTTAACTTAGGAGTGAGAGTGTCACTAATGCCTTCCTCTGTATGCTGATTCATTCTGCCACCTCCTCCTCAGGCCTGTGTGGACTTTTGTATCATGGTCATTAATCAATCGGTCTCATTGATTCTCTTGCTGTTTTTCTGCTTCTCTTGTTTCTAGCCGAGATTTTATTACTGGGGTTGGTCACTTGGAAATATCTATCATGTTTTTTACTTTAAAGATTTTTTATTTACACTTGTTCTGTCTGACATTCCTTTTATTTTTCCACTTAGCACTGTGAATTTTCATATGATGCCTTTTATTACATTTTTAATGTTTCTATTTGAAAAATAGGAGAAAAAGAGGAGAGAGAGAGAAAGAGAGAAGAGAGATCTATTTTTCACCTATTCAGCACCCAAATGCCTGTAAGAGAGCCAGGACCAGGCAAGGCTAAAGACAGTCCAGAACTCGGTCTGGGTCTCCTGTGTGGGATCCAGGCACCTGCATCATCCTTTGCTGTCTCCCAGGGAGCACATTAGCAGGACGCTGGATCAGAAGTACATTGAGGATTGGAACTCAGGCACTTTGGATGCATCTCAAGTGGGGTTTCAACTACTGCGCGAAATGCCCACTAATTGGCTTCTTTTTTTAAAAATTATTTTTATTATTTTTTTATTGGAAAGGCGGATATACAGAAAGGAGAGACAGAGAGGAAGATCTTCCGTCCGATGATTCACTCCCCAAGTGAGCCGCAACGGCCAATACTATGCCGATCCGAAGCCAGGAGACTCTTCCGGGTCTCCCACGCGGGTGCAGGGTCCCAAAGCTTTGGGCCGCCCTCAACTGCTTTCCTGGGCCACAGGCAGGGAGCTGGAAGGGAAGCGGGGCTGCCGGGATAGAACTGGCGCCCATATGGGATCCCGGGCATGCAAGGTGAGGACCTTAACCACTTGCGCCACCATGCCGGGCCCCCACTAATTGGCTTCTTAAAAAATTTAGAAAGGCTAACTTTTTAAAAAAGAAATTTGTCATTATTATTCATCGTTATTTAAAAGACAGAGATATGGAGAATGAGAGAGAGAGAGAGAGACTCTCCCACCCATTGGTTCGTTTCACCCAAATGAGGTGATGGGAACCCAGGTGCTTACGCTGCCCCTTGATGCTCCCCACAGTGTGCCTCAGCAGGAAGCCTGACATGGAAGTGAAGTGGAGCCTAAACACACAGGATGCAAAGGTTTTAACCAAGCCTCACCCAAATATCTTTTCCATAATAATTTTCAAACAATATCTTTTCTTCTTAAACTTTATCAGTAAATATATGTAAGGTTGTTCTTGTTTTGCTGTTAAAAATCCCTCATCTTTTGCTCCGTAGCTTACGTTTTCCCTGGCTACCCAAACTGTCTGAGAATAGTTTAAACGTGAATAGAAAAATAGAATTAAAAGACACATTTATTTTATTGCAAAAAATCTCTAAAATTCATGCATACTTTTTTTTGAAGTATACATTTTTTATTGATTCTTCGTGATAAATAATTTTTGGAATTCTGGGGGTTGTTTCTTATTTTTCTTATTACTATCTTGGTAGAACTTCATGTGATTAAACTTTTTTGGCAGACCCCATCAGTCTGGGACCATTCTAAAATGAGTGTCTGTGATAGGTACTTCTTATCCAACTCATATCCATTACCTGGCACCATAGAGAGAGACTCCTCTCCTTTCGAGTGCTTAAGTGACTTGCAGTGGAACTAGTGAAGTCATTGGACTTACAACTCAAATTTGGGCTACGTGTGATTCAAAACAGACCCCTCTGGTTGTTGAGTGTTTGTTCTCCCAACGTAGGCAGCTAGTTTTACAAAGGTCACCAAAGGCTCAATGCCAGAGAGCTCAGCACATGGATCATGTCCATTGTGGTCTAATTATGAGCCAGGTTATCTAATCTAAGAGGCCCAGCATTTCTCTCTGTTCAGTGGTATCCTTTATCTTAGACAAGTTATGTTAGGACATGATAACTCTTGGCAAGATAACTTTGGAAATGATTTTCAAGTAAGATCAATTGCTTTTCTCATTATTTGGGTGTTTTTCTTCAATGTGAGGAAAATAGCACTGAAATCACACTAAAGGGTTTTGACTTTTTATTCTGGTTACATGACCTTAACCAAGAGAGTTAAATCAGAGTATCCCTAAGGTATTTCAGCTGAAAAACAAAATGATTTTTTGTACTTGGCCTTCAAGACTGTATCTCTAGTATCTTGAAACTCTCCCGTTGGGCTAGCAACAATGACAAACTCAAGAGGTGTGATTGGCATAATGTGATGCCATTTCTATGACCATGATCCTTCCATGTGATGTAAGGTCTTGCACTGGTTTGAATGTTCATCTCCTGCAAAGCTCACAGCTGCTTCTATAACTGTGTTAAGAATTAGAGTCCTTAAGGGGTGATTAGTCCATTGAGTGTCCCACCTTCATGGATGGGCTTGGCATGGTTGTAAGAGGGCCAAGTTATCCACCTGTTCTCTTGTCTTTTTGCCTTCTGTTATGAGCCGAGACAGTAGCGAGGGCCCCATGAAAGTCTTGCACTTCTCAGCCTGCTAAACTGGGAACCCATCTATTTCTGTTCATCATAAGTGATCCAACCTACAATATGTTTTTACTATGGCACAAAATGGACTAAGATGAGCCCCAAGTGTGAATTGCTGCATTCTTCAATTTAAGAGGCTTTTCACTGATGATGAAAATGGCTGTCTGTCAGGGCCTCAAAGAACTCAGAAACACTGACTTGACAGTGATGTGAAGCAGTGAAGGCACAGAAAGAAACTTCTTGAAATGACAAAAAGTGTCAGGACTATAGTTACCAGGACTCATATGTAGTAGGTTTAGTTAGCTCATTGGTTAGTTTAGTACATTAGCTGGTTTAGTATATTATCCTTGGCTTGTAAATGTTGTTTTTTTTTTATGATGGTTTCATGATAGTACATGGTTGTAAGTACAAAACCAAACTGATTTTGACCTCTTAGTCCCAAATTAACTCTTCAGAAACAGTTATGACTACTCTAGGCCAAACACCTCTGCTTCCTTTGCGTCCACAAACTCAAAAGACCAACAACAACAGCAAAACCAACACAAGATGATATATATAAGAAGCCCATTTAGAATTTGGACTTGATTTTGGTAGACGGATGGCTGAATTGAAAAATAATAAAAATTTATTTACTTGTGTTAATAAGATATTTAATGGTGTATGTGGTTGGGAGGAGAAATGAAATGTGGAGCAAAGGGAGGGAGAGAGAGAGACAGAGAATAGAGAGGGAGAGAAAGAACAAATGTGACAGGGTTTCCATCACTGGTTCATTCTTTAAATGCCCACAACAGCTAGGGCTGAGCAAAGGTGAAAGTGGGAACCAGGACCTGAACCAGGACCTCCCACCTGGATGGTGGGAACCCAAATACCTGAGCCATCATCAATTGCCTCCAAGCATTTATATTAGTAGGAAGCAGGATTGGATGCAGAGGAGTCAGAACTAAAACCTGGCATGCTGATAACTAGATGCAGACCCCCCAAGAGGACGCTTAATTGCTGCACTGCCTGCCAGGGCACTGGATGACCTCTGAGTTCCCGGATTTGAACCTACCTGCCTCCACCTTTCAGACCTAGTTCTTTCTTTTAGTCTGCATTGTTGTTATTGCCTGGCTGATCTTTTCATATCTTCTTAGTCCTCCTGCCCTGCCTAGTTTATTTGGATATTGGATAATAACAAAAATATGGAATATAGAACATATGCCTCCTATGTTTCCTATACCAGGCCCTTTTGCTGGTGGAGCTCAGAACCTACCCCATGGGGCGAGTGGCTAAACTTGAGGGTACTATTGAAAATGTGCAGTCTTGCTTTGATTTTTCACTTCTTTCTTTGTCTATGCTGTTGCCTGTTGACATTCTCTTTTGGGTGGCCTAACCACTGCAGTCCTGGCTGCTTGTTTAAGCTGTCTGAGTCTGGCTTTTTGGCTTTTCCTCTTGTGTCTGCTGCCGATTGCTCATGCTAATACTACACGTAGGCAGCTTCCAGACATCCGTGTAGCAATCTCTGGCTCTTTGCACCAGGCAAATGTGGGAGTGTTCTGACCTTGTGAATCCAACTTCAGACAAAGAAAACAGGCAATGACACAGAGGCTTCCTTTGACATGGTGACTGCTAGATTGAGAAATCAAGGAGAAAGCTATGGTCTTCTGCATGTTAAATAGCCTGGCTTATGTTTTGGTACAATTCCTGGGTGGATTATCAGGCAAACATGCCCATGGCAAGGAATACATAAGTGACAGAATAGAAAAGAAGCCACTTGCAAATAATTGTCTCTTGTCACAAAAAGACGAATACTTCATGATTCCACTTGCATGAGGTATGTGGAGTATTCAAATTCATAAAGGCAGAAAATAGAACGAACTAGTCAGGGAGGGGGGATGGAATGAAGGTTTGTTGTTAGTGCAGATGGGGTTTCTGTTTTGATTTTGCAAGAAAAAAAGGGTAATGGAGTTGGGTGGAGTTGATGGCCTCACAATGTCACTGTGCTTAATGCCACTGAGCTGGACCCTGAAATGGTTCCAATGGCAAATTTCATGACCTGTGTATCTTACACCATAAAATGTCTACAGAACGACTGTTTTTAGTTCATTTGGCTTATGTACAGGTGTTTTCTATTCCTTCTTAAAATCCATTGCATAAATGTTTTTTTCCCCTTATGAATACGATGATGCGTATTCCTGGGAAATATGTCTCCTGAGAGCTGAAGTTGTTGGGCAAGGAGGAGGCCAAAGTGGTTACTGGAAGGGCTTTCAGTATGCCACAGACATTTGAGTTGCAAGATTTATTCTAGCATTTCCCAAAACCATCAAAAAATTAATTACTAAGGGGCCTACTAATTCCACACTTGTAGCACATGGAGCCCTGTTCTTGCCCTCTTTTTAATTTGAAAAATTAGAATACCTAAGAGAGCTGGTGGCAATTTCACACTGCACTCAGCCTCATGCAGAACCTTCTCCTACTTGAAAATGTCTGAACAGGATGACTCATATAAAACCCACTTGCCCCTTTCTGTAAGGATGGTATCTAGTACTGTCTAATATATTGAGGTTTTATAAAGCGCATAGGCCAGAAATTCCAAATCCACTATGTTTTCCTAAAATGTAGGCATGTGTGGGTATTTTTGAATCTCTTGCAGGGTAGAATGTGTATGTGTTTATATGAAGGGCTCAGGAAAGTGTTTATCTCAAGACAAAACTAGAGGCTCACGTGTTTGCTCTAGGCGGTGAGTCTTGGATGAGCTTATCATCTTATTTTCCTTCTATCTGAGTTCTAAACCCTAGGATGGGGAAGTGGAGTAAAGGGGATGGAGGGATAATGTTAGCGTTGCTGTGTCGTTGTAGCACAAGTGGCGATGTGGGTCTCCATCTTGAAGCTTGGATTTGGACAGATATACCCATGAATCACAGGCAGCCTCCCTGGCTCTCGCTGTGGGATAGAGCCTTGAGTGCCAGTGTGGGGAAAGCAGGCCATAGTTCATGATTTGCCCAGCTAGGGCTGAGTGGCCCAGGCCTAGCGTTCACTCCCGGTGTTTCCAGCATCCTTTCTTAGGGAAAGGGGAGCAGGAAAGTGTTCCCTTATATGGGATAATGAAGTCGTGGTCAGGGCTCCTTTCTCCCACCCCTACCTCTCTGCTCATCAGTGTCGGAGCTGCTGAGTTTCTGAGTTGAGTGTAGTACTTGTCGTTTGTGCCCAGTTCCCACTGAGAGCTGCATTCAGGGTGAGAAGAAGTTCAAAAAGAAAACAAGGGAAAAACTGTGGTGTTAAGAATGTTGGCCCCGGGAGCACCGGCTTCTTCCAGGCTGGCAGGAACTGGAGATGAGTCTCTGTGCTCTGGACTGTGGGTGGCAGCAGCCTTCACGGTGATGCCAGCAGGCATCCATATCAATGGCAACAGCTTGGAAATGATAAAAATGGGACTGATTAGAAGAGCCAATAGTAGTAGAAGCGTTTACTGTGTGTCTGGAATTCTCATAAACACTTCACATGCATTTTATTATCCTTTTACATTTTCTCATGAAAATTTACACACTGAAAAGGGTCAGAGAAAGCATTATCCACAGACCAGTTATCCACAGCTAATAACTATTCATACTTTGTTGTGCTTGTAATTTTTGTGCATGTGTGCGAGTACTTTAAACCAAGTTACAGATACATCAACATTCTATTCCTAAAGATTTTAATACATGCCTCTGAAAAAGAAGAGCATTTACTAGGCATCCCCACCATCATTGTAATACTGATAAGATTAAATGTTCTCTATAATACTCTGATATCCTGCTGAATTCCGGTATCTCCAGTTCTTGCCCTTGAAAGTCTTCTGTAGTAAAGTAGTTTTTATTTATCTGAGCATCTGAGAGAGACCTCCTCGTTTCTTGCCATGGGTAGAGTTGGGCCAATCTGAAGCTGGCATGTAAGAACTCAGTTTGGGTCTCCTACATGGCTATGAAGGACATAGTGCTTGATCTGCCACCTGCTGCCTTCTGGGGAGACTGGAATTGGGAGACACTCAGACTCAGGCACTCTGATATGAAATAAAGCTGTCTCAATGGATGAGTTAATCATTATGACAAACACTCACCCCTTTTTTAAAGATTTATTTATTTATATACGAAATGGTAAATCTATAGACAATGAGATATAGAAAGATCTTCCATCTGTTGGTTCACTCCCCAAATGACTGCAGTGGCAGAGCTGAGCTGATCTGTAGCTAGGAGCCAGGAGCTTCTTCCATGTCTCCCACACGGGTACAGGGTACCAAGGCTTTGAGCCATTCTCTACTGTTTTCCCAGGCCACAGGCAGGGAACTGGATGGGAACTGGAGCAGGCAGGATATGAAATGGTGCCATATGGGATCCTGGTGGTAGCAAGGTGAGGCTTTAGCCACTAGGCTATGGTGCTGGGCCCAAACGCTTACCCTTCAAGTGATATCTTAGTGGTTAGGCCAGATATCTGTTCCTTAACTATCTTTAACATAGAAAAGTTCTCTTCTCCTTTATCAACTTTTCTTTTTAATTAACAGGTGAATATTTGTACATTATAGACTATGGTGTGATATTTCACTAGAGGAATACAAGATGGCTAACCAATTAGGTGGATTACCATTTCTGTTTCCCTGTAACTTCTTTAAGCTTATCCCCCCTTCCCCCTTGCCCTTTGAAACACAACATTACCTCTTAAAAAATCATGACAGTGGCTTTTGAGGATTCCAAAACTGTTCTTCATCTTGTTCTTCCCAGCTAGATTCAGGCAAGGCATCTCAGCAACAATGGGTATTTTTCATCTGCCTGTCACCTGGCCTTGCCCCGGGAGGCTCTTAATTCTTGAATGTAGCACTGTTACTGGCAACTAAGTGGAGAACTGGTTTCAGGTGGTGACTGCCTGCCCTCCTCTTGCCTACACTGTGTCATTCCAGCCTCACAACCCCGCTTGTCATCCACGCTCTGGGACTGGCGCTGCAGCCTCTGACCCCAGATACGACATGACACAACATTGTCTTACTAGACTCCCATCGGTAGTGACTTTCACCAATGCCAGAGGCATGCGGGCTTGTTCTATTGATGCGTAACAATCCCACCCCAAGCAGGTGCAGAAAGACAGCCCAACAACAGGGAACTCTTCTGGGACGAGAGGAACCTGCTTTCTCCTAGAAGCACACAAATTCCAGAATTATTTAATAGGAATTTGGAAAATGTGTTTTGTGAACTGGTGTCATAAATGTACAATTTTGTTTGTACATAATTTGACTTTTAGGTTATTTTTGCTTCCTAAAACATGATTACACAAAACCAAATGCGTTATTCACTCTCATTCTTCCTAGGAATGTAGGTGGGGGTGGGAACAGCTGCTGTTAGTGAGAAGCTTGGGAAGTGTTAAGGAAAGGTCAGAAAAACCACACGTCAAAGTTCTCACTATGTTAATTAATTTTTCTCTTAATCATATGCTACCTTGGACAATTCCTTCTCTCTCTCTCTTTTTTTTGATGTGATAAGTATTACTTCCCTCTATGTCTATCAGCTTTCCTAGATCATATTTGGGCCTTTTAGAAATAATGTGTCTGTGGAATGAACCTGGTCTATGGGGTCAGAACTAATTAATCTTGAATATGAGTGATTATGTAGATTTTTATGTGACCATGTGTAAATCAGCCAAACCTTGCATTTAGGTGTAATGATACACATCTCATGGATTTGCTATAAGAATTCACCAATCCACCGATCCATTCACCCATCCATCCATTCATGCATCTCTCCATCCATGCATCTCTCCATGCACACCTGTGTCCGTGTGTGCACATGCACATGTCCATAGACCCATCTATGCCTTCATGTTTCCATGCATGTCTGTATCCCTCCATGTACCACATAGTTTTCCATCTATGCAGTCATGTGTCACTACAGGCAGGGGTACATCTATGCATGTATAACATCCCTCCATGCATGCCTGAGTCCATGTTTGTTTCCATCAGTCCATTCATTCCAGGATTTCTTGAGCATATTCTATTTACCAAGCCCACAATAGGCAGGAAGAATAAACTGTTGATGCTAAGGGCAGGTCCCTGCTTTTGGGGAACTGATAAGAATCCAATGCGATCATGAGTTCACATTTAACAGGGTTCCAGCTCCATGAAAAAGCCAGTGAATCCTTGCTGTTTTCTTCGATCTGCTTTGTGCCACACTCAGTGTCTGGCACTGGTCTGCACTACAGGCTCAGCTGTCCTGCTTAGGATAGGATGTGGAAACAGATGCTCCCATACGCTTTGCACTTTTGGCTCACAGTGTAGCTTTGACATGGAGAAAGTCTTAGAAACAAGGGAACACATTTCCTAATTAGTTAGGGAAAATGTTTGTCATGTATATAAGTATAGCAAATGCATGTATACAAATACACACGTGTTCTAAACACAGAGAAGCAAAATTCCTGGAATGCTCGCCTTAGAATTGGAACATTTCAGTGGCTTATTTGAAATCTCCCCCTCTACTTGACTGCTCTGATGACATTTTCACATGTATTTATTTGACCCGATTAGCTTCACCTAGAAGCTCCTTGCAGACAGCACAGCTGGCTGAGTGACCCTGAGAATGCCAGGGTTGGGCCGGCATTTCCTTGCACTCAGCTGGTGCACAACCCTCACCTCTAATGCGGCCCGTTGCTCTTGTACTCCGTCCGTATTGTGGGATAAGCTCCAAGCATTTTCTGTGAAAGAAGCTGACTGAGCAAACCCAGGAAGATATTTTTCATTTTCTTTGATGGAGCATAATGCTTTTGTGTATAAACACAATAACACAGTCATTACTATGCACTTACATGGCTGTAGTGACTGGGTGCTCAGCACACTGCCAGCCAAGCAGGGAGTCTGATAGTTTTCTATTTCATTCGTTTTTATGTTCATCATAAAAGAGTTTTCAATCAAGGTAAATACAGTTTCTTCTCAGCATAACGTCTATATTCCCTCTCTCCCATCTTTTTTTGGGGGTGGGGGGGCGGTTTCTTATATGTATTCCTTTCCTTTTATTCTAGGTTACTCGCCCTGACATTCGTGAGATTGTTCTCTGGTGGGGATAACAGCCTTGCTCCTGGATAAACTATAGTGGCGGTTCTAAATGCATTGCTTGTAACATACCTCTGTGATTTGCAAAAGTGGGAATAAATCAAAGTAGGGGAGAGACGCCACAGCAAGCCAGAAGCTAAATGTTACATCGTGTAGCGCGAGGCTGGGGGAAGACAGTGCCGGCTTCCTCCTGGCAGCACAATGTGCTCTTTGCCTTGGCCCAGCCCCATTAAAACCATCCTTCTGAATCTGCAGGAAAGTGTCACCTCTTTCTTTCCTGCCATGGCAGCTGGTACTGCAGGCTGCAGGCATTGTTCATTCCCTTCAAGGTTCTTAATACACACGCAAAAAAGAAAATGGAGCTTAATTTATTAAAAAAAAAAAAAGGCGTCAGCTTACCCCGAGGCTCAGCGCTGGCACCAGGGAGAAAGAAAAAGATAAATGCCTCGAGGTGAGCTGGCAGCGGCTCTAATTCTCCACTCACTCCGTTGCTCCTTCGTGCACCTCCCACTAATCATACCGCGTGGGGAGGCATTTCAAAAACTTAAGCAATTTTAAGACATAGATGCATCGTTTTAAAAACACAACAACATAACTTGATTTTGTGATTCTGGCTTTGTACTGGTGGCGAGTCTTAACAATGCGCTGTAAACGTTAGTACAAATAATTAATGTCCGCGTGGGGGGCAGGTGGGAGGCTCTGGAGGGAAGCGGGCAGAACCCGGGCCTCCGGCTCCCTCCTCCTCCCGTGACCTTAGCCGGCTCAGGTGAGTACCTCGGGTCCTCCTAGTTAGGGGAAGGCACGGCACTGCCCCCACATTTGGGAGTGATGAGGACAGCAGATGGGCAGTATCCAAACGCAGCTCCCTCACTTCATCTCACGAAATTGGGTCTCTCAGTTTCCCTTTGGTGTCCTGGGCCCCTGAGTGACCTGCTTTTAAGACTGAATTTTGTCATACTTCTTACTGGCACGCTGTTCTTGTGTGACTCCTGCTGCCGGTGCCCCAAGTGTCTTGATGCCTGTGATTGAACTTCCTGTTGATGACACCTGCCATTCGATTGTTCTCTGTCTTGGATTTTGGCTGCCTTGGTTCAACTACCTGCCAGGCAGTACCTACCTCCGCTAGGAAGTCTTAGTGTCCACTGCGGACTAGCCACCACTCTTATTTGGCCATTGTGCTTGATCCCCATGCCTAGCTGTGTTTGTGCCTAGACTGGGTCAGCAGCGCAATCCCATTCTTCTGGAGTTTGGGATCACCGTCTTTCCCATTCTCTGCCCCTCATACTATTAACCCCGTATTATTACAATAGCATAGTCCTTCAGCAACAGTCACAGGTCCAACATACTGCTGTTTACGTTTATCATGGCATTGTAGGCATAGACAATAGAAGAAATTCTAGCATCCTATTGTGAAGATATATTTAGCAGTTTCACTGGGAGTCTTCCATTTATTCTGGAGTGGAGATGCATACTGCAACATATCTTTACTTCCTGGTATGCTAGTCTCCGTTATACAGCTTGTATATGAGAATATATGTACATGTTTACCTGTAAATCTATTTAGCTTGTATGTTGCATGAATGTTGCCTTATATTAGAAAGAACATATGGTATTTTTCGCTTTGGAATTGGCTAACATTACTGAGCATAATGGTCTCTAGTTGGGGCCATTTTGTTGTAAATGGTAAAATTTCATTATTTTTAATAGTACAGTAGTATTCCATGGAGTCGATGCAGCACAGTTTCTTTCAACAGGCATCTGGGTTGTTTCCATCTCTTCACTATTGTGAATTGTGCTGCTCTAAATAGAGGGTGGCAGGTCATTTTCTCATGTGCAGATTTCACTTCCTTTGGATATATTCTGAGGTGTGGGATAACTGGATCATACAAATGATCCATTTGCTTTGGTATTCTCTCTATTGACTTCCATGGTGGCTGCACTAGCCAACACTCCCACCAACAGTGGAATAGGGTGCTCCCCATCCCCCCTCTCTCGCTCACAACATCCATGCCAGTAGGTGCATTTAGCAATTTAGATGGAACCTCAGTGTGGTTTTTGCTTGTATTTCCTTTATGGCTAGGGAGCTAGAGCATTTGTTCATAAGTCTGTTAGTCATCTGAATTTGTTCTTTTGAAAAATGCCTGCTCATTTCCTTTGCCCGTTTCTTTGTTTTGCTGTCATTGAGTTTTTGAAACTTTTTGTGAGTTCTGGACAAGAGGACTTCTGTTGTGTCATGGGCAAAGATTCCCTCTCATTCTGTTGGCTGCTTTTCGCTTTGTGGACGATTTCTTTTGCTGTAGAGAAGCTTATTGGTTTGACGTAGTCCCATTTGTTTATGTTGGCTTTGACTGCCTGTGCTTCTGGTGACTTTTTAAAGTCTTTACCAATGTCTGTGTGTTGAAGAGTGCTTCCTATATTTTCCTCTAATAGTTTGATAGACTCTAGGTGCAGACTTAGGTCCTTGATCCATTTAGAGCTGATTTTTGTATAAAATGAAAGGTGGAGGTCTTGCTTCTTACCTCTGCAGGCTGCTATCCAATTGTCCCAATAGCATTTTTTTTAAGATTTATTTATTATTTTTATTACAAAGTTAGATATACAGAGAGGAGGAGAGATAGGAAGATCTTCTGTCTGATGATTCACTCCCCAAGTGAGCGCAACGGCTGGTGCTGCACTGATCCAGAGACAGGAGCCAGGAACTTCCTCCAGGTCTCCCACACAGGTGCAGGATCCCAAGGCTTTAGGCTGTCCTAGACTGCTTTCCCAGGCCACAAACAGGGAGCTGGATGGGAAGTGGAGCTGCATGGGTTAGAACCGGCACCCATATGAGATTCTGATGTGTTCAAGGAGAGGACTTCAGCCACTAGGCCATGCCGCTGGGCCCCCCAACAGCATTTGTTGAAGAGAACAGGCTTTTTCCTTGGATTATTTTTCAGTTCTGTTGAAGATTAGTTGACTGTGCATGTGTGGGCTCACTTGTGGGATTTCTCTTTGTTCCATTGTTTTCTCTGTTTCTGTAGCAGTACCAAATGATTTTGATGACCACTGCCCTGTAGTATGTCTTGAGGCCTTGGAATTGTGATTCCTCTAGCTTTATTTTCATTCTTCAGGATAGCTTTGGTTATTTGTAGCATCTTGCCTTTCCAGATGAATTTTCCTATCATCTTTCCTATTTCTGAGAAGAATGTTGTCGGGATTTTGATTGGGATCACATTGAATCTGCATATGATGTCCAGTAATATGGACATTTTGATGGAAGTTGATTCTGCTGATGCAAGAGCATGGTACATTTCTCCGTCTTTTAAGATCTTTTGTTTCTTTCTAAAAAGCTTTATAATTTTCCTCATAGAGGGCTTCCACACTTTTGGTTAGGTCTGTTCTAAGGTGTTGAAAGTTCTTCTCTGCCATTTTAAAGGAAACTGTGCTTACATATTCTTACTCAGCCATGGAGCTGTTCTGTAAACTAGGTTCATCGATTTATGTTCATTGATTTTGTACCCAGCTAACGGTTTGTAGTTCTCTTTCTTTATTGTGTTTCCATCTGGCTTTGGTGTTAAGGTGATTTTGGCTGTATGTAAAGACTTTGGAAGGATTTCCTCCTTTTGTATTGTTTTGAGTAATTTGTTGAGCATTGGGGTCAGTTGTTTTGGAATTTTTGGTGATTTTAGCAATGAAACAATTAGTCCTGAACTTGTCTTTTTTGGGAGGGATTTAATTACTGATCACATCTCTGTGCTGGTTATAGGTGTATTTGGATTATTAATTACCTCATGATTTAATTTGGTAAATTGTGTGTGTCCAGAAATCTATCCATTTCTTTTAGGTCTTCAGACTCATTGATGTATAGTTGCTTGTAATAGTTCCTGATTATTCTATGTGTGTCTGAGGTGTCTGTTATTTTTTTTTTTTTGCCTCTGATTCTATTGATTTGTATTTTCACCCTTCTTTTTTTGATTAGTTTGATTAGGGGGGAATCTATTTTGTTGACTTTTCAAAGAACAACTTCTTTGATTCATTGGTATTATATATTATATTGTTCTTTATATCTCTGATTGGCTTATTTCCTCCCTTATTTGGATTGCTTCTTTTTTCTGTTAATCTTGGGATTATTTTGCTGCTATTTTCTTTTCTTTTTTGAGAAAAATTTGTATTGGCAAGGCTTGTAAAGAGAAGGAGAGACAGAAAGATCTTCCATCCATTGGTTCACTCCCCAAGCAGCTGCAATGGCCAGCGCTGCGCCGATCTGAAGCCAGGAGACAAGAGGTTCTTCTGGATCTCACACATGGGTGCAGGGTTCCAAGGTTTTGGATTGTCCTCTGCTGCTTTTCTAGACCACAATCAGGGAGCTGGCTGGGAAGTGGAGCAATGGTACCCAAACTAGCCCCCATGTGGGATCCTGCAGCTTCTAAGGCAAGGATTTTAGCCATTTAGCTCTCACACCAGACCCGATTTAACTATTGTTTTCCTAGCTTTTTCAGATGTATGGTTAGCCCTTTTACCTGGCGAGTTTCTAGTTTGTTGACGTAGGTGCTGGTCGCATCGAACTGTCCTCTTGACACTGTGCTGTCTAGGTCCTGCGAAGTTTGACATGTTGTGTTGATGCCTTCATTTGTTTCAAGCAATGTTTTTAAAAAAATTCCTCTATGATTTGACTTTCTATTCGTTTGGCGACCTGTTGCTAATTTCTCAATTTTTGCACATCTTCTAGAGTATTTTGACCTGTTGGTCTCTAGTTTTACTCTAGGATGGTCTGAGAAGATGCGTCATGTGCTTTCAATTTTTAAAAACTTGCTGAAGCTTGTTTTGTGGACTCTGATGGGAACAGTCCTGGAGAAGGTTTCATGTACTCAAGAAAATATGTATCCTGTGTCTGTAGGATGCTGCTGTCTCGTGTCCATGCTCTCCAGGCACCCCTCTGCCATTGGCTTGATCCTTCCTACTTTCCGAGATCATGCTCTCTCTGCTTCTCCTTGGCTAATCTTTCTCCATTCATTTTAATGTGTTCTCACTCTGTAGCACAATTTTGTTCCCCTATCTTTGAAAGGCAGATCTTACATAGGAAGAAAGAGAGACAGAGCTGATTTACTCCCCAAACGACTGCAGCAGGCGGGGTTGAGCTTATCAGAATCAGGAGTCATGAACTTCTTCTGGAACTCCCACATGGGTGCAGGGTCCAAAGAACTTGATCCATTCTCTCATGCTTTCTAAGACCATAGCAGGTTGCTAGCTTGGAAGTGGAGCAGCCAGGACCTGAACGAAAACCCACATGGGTTGCCAGCATTGCAGGCAGAGGGTTATCTTGCTATACCACCATGCTAGTATTATTTCTACTTTTAGTCATCAATTGGTCACATACACTTACAAGCTAGAGTGTGTTGTTGTGATCTATGTATTCATTATCAAAAGATTCAATAACATTGATCAACATATCTGTTACCATGCCAATTTTCTACTTGTCTGTATTGGGAATGTTAAAAATCTATTCCTTTAGCAATGTTGAAATATACCAGACATTTTTTTAAACTATGATATCCACATAGTGTTAGTCTCTGAAACTTTTTCACTAGTCTTGTGTAAATTTATACCTTTTGATTAACCATTTTATTTTTCTCAGCCCTCTTGGAGTTAGCTTTGTACTCTCTACTGTTATAAGGTCAGAGTGTTTAGATTGTATCTGTAAGTGAAATCAGCTAGTATCTGTCTTTTCACGTCTGGCTGTTTTACTCAGTGTGATGTGCTCTTGTTTAAGGCTGTGTAGTATTCTGCTGTGTGTTTGCAGCATAGCATGTTCATTTGCTTCCTGCTGGACACTTAGGCCGTCTTGGCTGTTGCTGAAATGTATGTGGGATTGCAGGCATTTCTGACGGATTGGTTTCGGTCCTTTTGGATCTCTATCTAGAAGTAAGATCGCTGGACCTTGCGGTAACTGTTTTTTACATCTTTGAGAAAACTCAACTGTTTTCCAAAATGTCTGCGTTAATTCACATTCCTACGAACAAGTGTTCAGGAAATTCCTTTCTCACACCTACACCAACTCTAGTTATGGTATATTGTTTTGGTTTTGTAGACAATAGCGTTTTAGCAGATGGGAGATGATACTTTTTTAGTCAGATCCTTTGCTCACTTTAAAGTTAGGTTAGTCATTTTTTCCTTGTATGTTTTGGATGTTAGTCCTTTATGTGAAGTGTGTACCCCGAGTGTGCTTTGCTCGTGTTGTAGGTCGTCTTTTTACTCTGCTAATTGTTTCTTTGGTTATGCAAAAGCTTTTTAGTTTTGATGAGATTCTATTTGTTTTGGTTTTGTTGCCTGTGTTTTGGAGATACACCTAAGAAATCCTGGCCCAGAGTAAGGCCATTTTATTTGCTTTTTGTAGTTTTACTGTTTCAAGTTTTACATGAAAACATTTTTATTGATCTTTGTGTACACAAAGAGAAGCTTGGTTTTATTCTTCTGTATCTGGACATGCAGATGTCTGATCACCATTTACAGAAGAATATATATATATTCATATACACATATTGCTTTCCAAATATACAGGTTATTTCTAAACTTTCTATCTTGTCCTAGTGCTTAATGTGTGTATTTTTTTTTTTTACTCCAGTGCCATTGTTTCAATTACTGTAACTTTGTAATATATTTTGAAATGGGGGAGTGCAATACCTTGTTCTTTTTGCTCAAGATTGCTTTGGTTACTTGAGGTCTTTTTTGATTGTGTGTAATAATAGGATATTTTCTCTTTTTGGGAAATATGATACAAGGATTTTGATAGGAATCACTTTAAGTCTGTAGATTATTTTGGGTAGAATGGCTAGTATAACAATATTAATTCTTCCAATCCATTACAGTTGGGGCTATGTTGCCTTTATTTGTGGCTTCTTCAATTTCTTTCATCAAGGCTTAATAGTTTTCATGTATGGATCTTCACTCCTGGATTAGAGTTAACTCCTAAATTTTTAATTTTATTTGCTATTATTGCCTGTGGGGTTGCTTTCTTAATGCCTTTTCTGGATAATTCATTATTAGTGTGTAGAAATGTTGCTAATTTTTGTATGTTGATTTTGTAACCTGTAACCTTTACTTAATTTGTTTGTTGATTCTAAAAGTTTTCTTTAGAAGCTCTTGGGGGTTTCTATAGCGATCATATTGCCAGCACAGATCGACAATTTACCTTTTCTTCGTTCCTGTATGGATGTCCTTTGTTTCTTCTTATTGTCTAATTTCTCTGGCTAAGACTTTCAGTACTTTGTAGAAGTCATGAGAGTGGGTATACTTGTCTTTTTTTGATCTTCAAAGACAAGCTTTGAACTTTGTACCATTGACTATTCCAGCTGTGAATCTGTCCTACATGGCCTTTACTGTATTGAGGTGCACTTTTTTTTCTTTAGCATAAATGGATGTTGAATTTTTTCAAATGCATTTTCTGTGTCTATTGACATGATCATGTGACTTTTGCCTTTCATTTTGTTAATATGATGTCTTACACCTATTGATTTGCATATGCTGAATCATCTTGACATCCTTGGTTGGCTTTTACTGGATCATGGAGAATAAATTTTTAGCATTCCTTCTGTAGAGTTCAGTTTATAAGTGTATTTTTTTTTAAGCAAGGCAAGATTGATTTAAGTTGAGACTCTCCTTCCACAGCAGTTTAGATTCAGACTCCAAGGGAGGAATATCCCTGGGAACTTGCCAGGGTGGGATCTTTTACACACAAAGATATATTTGTTTTATTCTAAAGACATGTTTTGACAGAGAGAGAGAGATGGGGAGACAGAAATAAATGGACTCTCCCATCTGCTGGTTTAGTCTTCAAATGGCCACAAAGGCCAGACTGAAGCCAGGATCCAGGAACTGCATCTGGATCTCCCTCCTGGAAAGTGAAGTTTATTTCTGAGTTGTTCTTATCCTTTTGTATTTCATAAACATTAAATTCAGCTGATAAGTTTTCATGAAAACACTTTGTAGGATTTTATTGAAATAATTTTAAATTTATAGATTATTTTGAAAATAAGTGCTCATTTTAGCTATTTTAGTTACATGTTTTTTTCTTTTTATAACAAATTACTAAAATTAGCATTTTGTCACAATACAAATACAATTTATAATGTTTCATTTGTTTCAAGTCAAACGCCAATGTGGGTGGTTCTGTTCCTTTCCCGAGCTACTAAGAGTGAATATATTTCTTTGCTTCTTCCAACTTCTGGATGTTGCCCACATTGACTGGCTTCTATTTTCAGAGCTATCAATCGCATCACTCCAACCTCTGTTTTTCTAATTTCGTTTACGGCACTGACTGACATTTCTGTCCCTGTCTTTGTAAAGACCTTTGTGGTAATGCTGGGCCAGAGCAGATAGTCAAGCATAATTTGTTAATCCCAAGAAAGCTATCTCAAAGAAACTGCAATTTCACCTAGAGCCTTAGTTGTCCTTTTCCATACAACCTCACGTATCACAGTTTCCAAGGACTTGGGGAGACTATTTTTCTACCGATCACATGCCTATCTAACCCATTTTTCCTTCAGTCAGTATGTTTTTAAGTTCAAGCATGATTTTGTTCTTTTTATATTTCGTATTTACTTGCTGAGGCTGTCTCTTTCCATTTGTTTCACAAGTACTTTTAATCACCTGTTAGAATGTTTTCATGATAGCTACTTTAAAATTCTTCTGAGATGATTTTAACATTTGTGTCATGTTGGTGTTGGCATCTGTTGATTTTTTTCATTCAAGTTGAGTTTTCCTGGTTCTTTGCATGGATTATATACATTTGTTTTGAGTATAAGGTTATGACATACTGGTTCTTATTTAAGGCTTCTATTTTAGGTGGTCAGTGAGCAGGTATAGGTTGCAAACATAAACCCTGTCCCACTTTTGTGGTCTGTTGTTCAAGTAACTACTTAGCTTTCAAAGGCTTTGCAATGCAATTTTAGTGTGTTCCACTTAGATGTAACCCCAAGGCCAGTCTGAAGACTGGACAGCATTCCTCACCAAAATTCAAGGCTCAGACTTTGGGCTGTGCTGCCTCTGGTGAGTTTTATACAACGGCTTCCTGGTACATTACCCAGGGAATTATACACAGAGTGAAGAATCCTTTTCTTTAGCTCCCTTCTGTCTATAATCCCACATCTCTGGCACAGAAACTCTTTAGCTTCCACTAGAGAGTCACTGAATTCAAGCAAGGAATGATTGGCAGGGCTCTACTCCACAGTATACAGGGACGGGGTAGGAGGAACCTGAAGGGGTAACACCTTTGTTCTTACTAGCATGGGGTGGATATAACTGATGAGTCACATTTTTGGAAAAAGGTTTCATTTAGTTCATTGGAATAATTTATCGGTAGCTTTGTTTCTCTTCCTATACCTACAAATATTATCTAAAAAATAAATTTGGCTTTTGAGATAAGTTGATTGGAGTTTTGGGGAGAGTGGAACAAGATTACTATATAAGTATGTAATGGCAATTCTTGCCTTTGTTATAGAATTACTTCACTGATTCAATAAATTGAGATGGAATATTATTGAGTTGTATCAGCCAGACATTTTTCTAATATCTTGGAAGTATTTGGAATTGCTACAGGATGTTTGAAGCAACTTTTCTTCTTGTTCTGTGTGATGGGGAGACCTGGGATAAAGTAACTTGGAGGATTTCAGATATGAAAGTAATGGGGGGGGGCGGGGGGCAGGGAGAGACAACTTAAGACTTGAACCAAAGAAGAAATTAAAAAAAAAAGCCAACATCGTCATAACTAGTTAATGTGTAAGATAGATTATTTGGCAGTGAGAGAGGCCTGTGTAGGTAAAACATCCTCAGGAAGGATCTACCCAGCTCTTAGAGAAGGTAAAGTATGCTAGCAAGCAGGGTTCTGTTCATGTCAGTAGTGGGTGAACTTGGCCCAAAAGATGTGCATTTTTGCTGGAATTGGCTTCTAGATGAGTAGTGGTGTTAACTTTGAAATTTCTATTGTGCACAATGGAGACCATGAAAGCACAATTTATGCTTCTGTAAAATGTTTATAGGGAAAGACAACACAAGAAAAGCTGATGGAAAGGTGGTTCGGAATAGGATTTTGAATGAGGATAAGAAGAAACAAAAAATACCAGCTAAAAACCAGAGGTGTTTAGCATATGCATATAAGTGACCATGCTATTGACTGAAATAATAATAGTAAACAAAAAAACTAAAAGAAGAGATGGATTGCACAGAAAATTCTTTAAAAATGCTTAGTATATTTCTACTGTGTATCAGCCAACTGGAATCCAAGTAGAACTTCGTGCTACGGTTTAGATTTTGGAATTCATCAGCAAGAAGATGGTATTTGTAGGTGTAAGCTGTTGGATACTATCTAAGGAAAGACAATCCTTAGAGAAGAGAGATGACGATCAAGTTCTATGACAGAACAACATCTTGGATTTGGCCAAAGGAAGCTGAGATAGACACAAAGAGATTGGTATGTCAGAGATGTTGAGAACAACAGTGTTTCAAGAAATGAGAGCAGGCCAACCCTTTCCTTTGTTGCTAAGAATAGAAGGACTGGGATTGTCCACCTAGGAGGTTATCAAAAGTCTTCATGGCAGTTGCAGCTGTGCTAATAATAATCTGTCTCTTGTTGTCTGGGATGCTCAACTTAGGATCTTTAATTGACTTTGCAGTAAGAACAGACACATTCACCAGAACAAAAAAGAAACACAGAAGCTAATATGTATATTTTTAAAGATTTATTTATTTTTATTGGAAAGGCAGATATATGGAGAGAGGAGGAGAGAGAGAGAGGAAGATCTTCCATCTGATGGTTCACTCCCCAAGCAACCGCAACGGCTGGAGCCAAGCCAATCTGAAGCCAGGAGCCAGGAGTTTCTTCCGGGTCTCCCCTGTGGGTGCAGGATCCCAAAGCTTTGGGCCATCCTCGACTGCTTTCCCAGGCCACAGGTAGGGAGCTGAATGGGAAGCAAGGCCTCCAGGACCAGAACCAGCACCCATGTGGGATCCCAGCATGTTCAAGGCAAGGACTTTAACTACTATGCTATCGCCCCCGGGCCCAGTTAATACATTTTAAAAACTGATGGTCAAACAAAGGAACAGAAGGTCTGTATTGGGCTGGAATGCAGCAGCATGATGTGGCTGCTTTCTCTCTGTCACTTGCTGTTTCAAATAAATAAATCCTGGGGAAAAAACATGTACCTGAATATTTATGGAAACATTATTTTTAAAATGACTCCAATGGAAAAACAAATCAATGTCTATTGACTAATAAATAAAACCTGTATACGCATACAACAGTGTGGTGTTTCAACAAAAGCAGAGAGAAGGATTGAGATTACTTATCCGTGCGACTGCATGGATGAACCTCAGAAACATCATTCTGAGTGAAGGCATCCAATCACGAAGGACCATATATTGCATAATTGCATATATTGCATAATACATTTCATCATTTAGATGAAATGTACAGCATAAGAGAATCTGTAAGGACAGAAAGTGGTATAGAGGTTTCCTAAGCTTATGGATGACTTGGGGAAATAAGGAGCAACTGCTAATGGATATGAGCTTTCATTTTGGAATGATAAAATTGTTCCAGAAATATCTCTGGCCGTGGTTACACAACTCTGTAAATATACTAAAACTGTGGAGTGGTATACTTAGAGGAGGGAAAATTTTATGGTACAAGGATTACATTTCAATAATGGTCTTAGAGATGACAGAGAGAAAACCCATCAAGGATTTATTCACAGGATAGAAGAACCAATAAAATTTGTGGGCTGAGTGAACTAAATCAATGTGAAGAAAATATCCCCACAGGTGACATACCAACTGTGAAGAGACACTACAGGACAAAGAGAATATTTTATGTGGAAGAAGAAAAATGCAACCCAATCTGATATAAATGAAGATCAAACTATCAAAACATAAAGGAAACCCTCGAAGACATAGGTGAAGCAGTGAGACTAAGACAAGATTCCCCCTCCCCCAATTGTGAAAATAAAAGAAAGTTAGATTCAGAGGGTATCTGTAAGTCCAAGGTAGCAAATTAAAGCTCAAAGAAATAGATTTGTAAAACTCATTAAAATGTTTATAAACAATCTGACAGACATTACTGAAGACTGAGTTCAAGTTCAATTTTTTTTAACCTAAATTTCCACAACCCAAAACACTATGAAAAGTGGTGGTGGTTTTAGTTTGGTTGCTTTTTTTTTTTTCTGTAATCCACTTGGTGGTGTAATGTGTCCTGAACAGATGTGATGTTGCTTATAATGTTTGTTTTGAATATTTTGAATCTTTATATTTATAGCTTTCATTGGAAAAGCATTGAGTACTGCCCAGGCCAATGGGAATATCACGCAACATATGGACCATGTACTTGCTATTTTCTAAAATAGGAAATCACTTTGAATTCTAAAATAGACTTGGCCTCCAGGGTTTCAGAAAGAGATTGTAGGACAATAATAAATTAACACAAACCATAAATAAATAGAAGAGACAAAGAAGTGAAATTAGACAACCTAACAGAACGGAAATAAGAAAATGACTCTAAGAATAATTGATAATTATAAATTAGGGTGACAAAGTAAACAGAAGTGTATACAAAGACATAATACAAGACAATTTTCCTGAAGAAAAAAACGTCCCATAATATGTTCTGTAATAAATTTTTTATTGGAAAAACTCAATACAGGAAGTTGTGAACTTCAAAGATAAAGGAAAAATTATTTAGTAATCCAGTCAAAGAAAGTAATTCACTAGCAAAGGAGAGAGGATGAAGTTTAGCCTTATCCTCCATTATGGCAATGTACAATGGCAAAAAAACACTAGGGAAAGATCTAGAAAGTTCTGATAGGAAGAGAAGAGGGACCAAGGAAATGATGGCAAGTTAGGCAAGTGTCAGTTGAGGAAAAAGCCACAGTGACATTCTCCATATGAATTAAATCAGAGAATGTAGCACTCATGGGCAGATCTTAATCTGCTGTTTGGCAATCCAGTGCATTGGAAGCTTAGGTCCCATAGAAACTCAGGACTAGAGAATGTAGTGTTAGTTTTAGGGTAAGTGGATCCACTTCAAATTATCTCTTTTGATTTGGTTCTAGAACTTCATGAGGGTTCCACTGACTTGACAGTTTCTTCATTGTCCTGCATAGCATGCCCTTGCTGAGGTGACAAGCTCACGTTTGCTGCCTAGTATTTCAGTTTTACTTTTATAAAAATGTTCCCTGAAAATATTCCTCTTCTTCTGTAGCCAATGCTTCATGTAGATTCTCACAAAGTGTTTGGCACTTTCTTTGCTCATCACTACTGATTGCATCTCATCAGTTAATTTCATCCTCTGTCCTTCTGTAGCTATTTCAGTGAAGGAAGTACATTTCAGTTTTCTCCTTTTTCCCCCCTCTTGTTTTCTTTCGTTCAGAAGGATCTGTATTTTGCCTTCGCTTTTGAATAAGGATTTGTCAGGGAGTCCCAAATGTCCCACCGGCACTGGTGCTCCCCAGTACTTTGAACATATTTTATGTCTTCAGAGTCTGTTCCCAGTATATGTGTTTGAGCAGGTAGGTGTTTGCTACTCAACTTTCCCTTGTCTGGCTTCTCTGAGATCTTCTACTTGAAGGTGATACTTCCATATATGGAACCATTTTACTTCTTTTTTTCTCTTCCTCCCTGCCTTTATTTCTTCTTCCTTTCCTTTATTTTCATGTTTTTTTTTAAAATTTCCATCTTATCTTTTTGTAGTTGATTTTTAGAGTAAATGTCCTTTTAAAGAACCTAGAAAGTATAGATTTTGATTGGATTTAATTTAGCTTATTAATTGACTTGGAACAAAGTGGTATCTTTAGTTTAACGGTTCTGTTTAGAGACATACTATTTTTAGTCTTTAAATGTAAATGTTTCCTATAGTTTTGACTCACTTATCAATCATATTGAATACTTTTTAAGAATAAATTTGTATGTTTGATACTTAAAAAAATTGTTTGAAAGGCAGAGTGACACAGACAGAGAGGTTTTCTACCTGTTGATTTATTTCCAAATAGCTGCAAAAGCCAGGGCTGGGCCAGATCAAAGTTGGCAGCCAGGAACACCATCCGGGCCTCCCACAGCTGGGCCACCTTCTGTTGCCTTCCCAGGTGCAGTAGGAGGAAGCTGGACTCGCAGTGCAGCACCCCGGGCCAAGACCAGCACTCTGGTATGCAATGCTGGCATTGCATGTGACGGCTTAGCCTCATGTGCCACGACGCAAGCCCCTACGTTTCTAACTTGAGTAGATTATATGTATATATATTAAGGAAAAATATCCACTTTCTCTGTGTTGTTGGTATTGTTGCACTAACATAATCTATCGGTATTTGTATTTTTTCCTACTTGGGCATACACAGCATGTAACCCAAGGATGTATGGACTACATATTACAGAAGAAAGTAGTATAAAGCTCAAGACCGGGCCCCGCACGGTGGCGCAAGTGGTTAAGGTCCTCGCCTTGCACGCCCAGAATCCCATATGGGCGCCGGTTCTAATCCCGGCAGCCCCACTTCCCTTCCAGCTCCCTGCCTGTGGCCCGGGAAAGCAGTGGATGACGGCCCAAAGCTTTGGGACCCTGCACCCGCGTGGGAGACCCAGAAGAGGCTCCTGGCTTCGGATCGGCATAGCATCGGCCGTTGCGCTCACTTGGGGAGTGAATCATCGGACGGAAGATCTTCCTCTCTGTTTCTCCTCATTGTATATCCGCCTTTCCAATAAAAAAAAAATAATAAAAATAAATCTTTAAAAAAAAAGCTCAAGACCAAAAGGGCTGCAAAGAGCATCCCTAGAAATCAAGTGACACAAAAAACCAGTTTTTAAAATCAAATGACAAGCACAAGCATATTTAAATTTACTAGACAAAAATTAGACAACTGAAAAGTGTATTTTATTTTTAAATACACACATCAAGAAAAGCAATAATTGAATTTGACCAAGGGAAGAAAGTTCAATATATTTAATTTTCCTGTTAAAGAACAGATTGGCTATCACTTTTAGATGGATTCAAACTTAAATGGGGATGTGATTGCACAAAATGATTGGCTGTATTAACATTAGTGGAGTTTCAAGGATATGCATCAAGCAATATTTAAATATACTGATAAATAACAGTGCAGAGCTAGTAGAAACAATTTTTGTGCTATTATAGAATATATCCTTTTAAGGACTTTTTATATTATAACTCATAAAATAAATTTCCTACTTGAGAATGAAATAGAATAAATGCTAAGTTTATGATTTAGAAATATTTGCAATAGCTTAAGTGGCTGCCTGATTTTGTAAAGACAAATCATGTCAGAGTAATTTAATTTTCTTTTGTGACAGAATAGCAGTCTACAATGATAAGCATTTGGAAAACATAATCTAATTTAATTTTAGCAAATGTTTTAGTTTTGTTGTATACGCATACTATTCATAAGCTAAGGAAATATGATGTGGTATATTGTCTGCCAATGACTCTATGTTGTTAAAGGATTCCCAGCTGGACAATAATATTAACAGGCAATCGGAGGAACTCCTGCCAGAAGTATTTGAAGTCAATAATGTGCTTGAAAACCTATGGAAAAAATAAGATTTGAAAGATCACTGATTAAATCTACAGATATTACAAAGCTACATATGAATGTTCATTACCTGGGGCAAAACCTCAAAAACAATCTTGAGGTATTATAAAATTTTTAAACATTGATCAATGTGAGTATAGATACCTACAAAAGGTGAATTATACTTTTGGATAAAATAATTTCATGATACAGAGAGATTGATTCAATGGAAATTAACCAAAAGTGCTGGTTATTTCTTGGAGGGATGTTGAGTTGTGTTATAGGTATCAACACGGCCAGGAAATAAAATACGACGGGAAAAAAGAAGCATTTGATAAGAGAGTGAGGAAGAAACATGGAAAGAAAAAAGGAGGAGCAGAGGGGAGGAGGAAATGAGGAAAGGAGGAAAGTGAGCAGAATCTAACTGTATGTATTTGACACATAAAGTTTAAAAATCCTTGACCTACCCAATACCCATCATGCTTCTGCTGGAATAGTATGTCTTATTATAGCCAACACATTCAAAAGCTATGTGAAGAAACTGAAGTCATTTGAAGCCAATAAAAATAATTGCAGGGCTGCGATATATAAGGCGAAAGGGTTAAGCATATACTTGTGTTTGTAGAAAGGAATGGTAAGGATGAGTTCATGATCATTTTCAAGTTCTATAAAGGCCTGTTGCGAAAGAACATTCTTATTGGTGATTTCTCTGGCCAGTTGGTGGCTTGATAAGAGCACAAAGAAGCTGAAATACAAAGCAGAATGGATCAGATTTGCCTAAAAGGCAGTTATCTTTAATATCAGAGTAATGAAAATTTGAAATGACTCCTAAGGGAGACTTCAGGCTGCACAGTAAGGAAAGTTTCCACACTGAATGTAACATGCAACATGAAAACTGGGCTGGGAAAAGTGACCTACTTCAGGGCTGAGCAAGCAATGTCCCACAAGCAAATCTGGTTCATCCCATAATTTGGGTGGTCTTTGAATTAAGAAAAAATTGTACATTTTTTAAGTTGCTGAAGAAAATTAAAACAATGTCTTATGAAATGTACATTAAATTCAACTTCTGTGTTCATAAAGTTTTATTGGCACACCATCACTCCCACTAGGTAATGACTTTGTCTATGGCAATTACAATGGTATATTACAATGGCGGAGTTGAGAAGCTGGGATTGAACTATACAGTCCAGAAAACCTCAAATGACTTCCTTTTCCAGGAAACATTTCCTGACCTATATGATTGCAGCCCCTTACATTATGTTCTGCTTTTACCTGCAAAGACTAGAAGCCTTCCTTGTTGTAATAAAAATGTACACCCCTGGGGTCAGCAGATGAATATACCCGGCACATCCTTTGAAGTGTCTTGGAAAGAGCGCTGGGTCCACAGCAAAAGACGCCAATGCTGCTGCTACAGGGGGAGTGAGAACAGAAAGTGTTACTCGTTAGACTTGACAGAGGCCAGGCAGGGGTAGAGAATCAGGGAGTGGTTCTAAGATTGCTGACTTATTTGTCTGTGTCCTTTGTTTCTAAGATGCCCTTGGCTGGCACCTGCTCTTGCCGAGCTCTCCAGAGTTCTGTTATTGCCTTGAACAAGCAGACCAAGAAGTTGGAAGGCTGCAAAGGGCTTTGATGACTGTGACAGAGATGCCAGCTCCTGGGGCTTTGGCCGGTGGCTTTGATAAGCAACCTCTTGGATCCATGAGTGTAACATAGCTCCCTGTGAACAGAATCTGATCTCCACTATCTCATTTCTGTAGATCCTAGGACTTGGTATACTGTGGAGAAACAGCATCTGTCTGCTGAAGGAGTAGTAGGTGGTTGGGCTAACTGCTGTGCCTGTGTACTCCTGGCCAAGGCACCACACCTCAGTGTCTGCGTGTGTGAAACAAAGATGATAAACAACTACGTTGTCTATCTTCTCAAAACCAGAATGAGAGAACGCATTCCAGAAAGGTTTAAAAAGGGTTAGCTATTACTAATCCTCTGTTCCACCCTGCCTATTTTATAGGTAATAAAATTTATGCTAAATTAATTGCAACTTAATTTATTTCTCCAGTTGGAATTACTTGAAGGTTCAAAGAAAGCCAGAAGGAAGGGCTGTTGAAAGGACAAAGACATTGCCGAAAATGTAGTCATCAAGACACTATAATTTCTGCTCATGACATTTCAGAAAGCAGCATGGAAGCTTTTTGTATATCAGAACGCTTCCACGATAGCTCACCTCCCTGGCTCTGTTTGTATAACAACACCATGCTGATGTGGGGGTTCCGGGTGCCCTGGCGTTGTCACTCTCTATAGGGCTGTATAGACAGCATGTGTTTTAGGCTTTAGTCTTGGGTGCAACTAGTCTGTGCAGTGTTTTTCCCGTTTCTGGTGTCAGTTGGATGACTGACTCTGGTCGAGATCCGAAGCTGGGCAGATTGTGAAAATGCAGCTCTCCAGGCTTGACCCCCAGGATGCATGCTTAGCAAGGTGCTCTGGTGATGCTGAGGCAGGTTGTCCTGTTAGCAAGGTATAAGAAACACTTCCCCAGGGAAATTCATTAGTCCTTGGGACTAATTCCCTCTACAGCAGCCATTCCTTTAACCCTGACTCTTTTTGGGCAGTGTCCTGTAGCCTAGTTCAACTCCACAGCATTCACCTTGTGTCCTGATGATGTAATTGGGAACCATAATACCACACACAAGTCAATGTTTCGACCATAGTGGAAACCTAAGCAGTAAAGGCACTTATCAAATGGCTTCATTTATAAATGATAACCTGTTTAAAACGTACAAGCACTACTTTCAAAGATATTATTCCCATGACTATTTTTAAAGCTCTATTCCCAATGAAAAAGATGATTCAATAAGGCAATTTTAAGGTGTTTATTGAAATAAAAGGAGAGGGTTGTGAGAACTGTTGGTTCCACCACTTGGTGGCAGGTAGTCTTGGGCTTTTTCATTATCTTTGTAAAGCCCTTATTTCACCAGGAATAAAATGGGAGAGATGATTGAACCTGGCTCTGAGCAGAGCTGTGAGGATTAGACAAGATATTGCGGTTCAGCCTTTGACCCGTGTTTGTCACACCGTGAGCTTCCTGAGTGTGCACTGACATCAACATCCCCCCCAACAGGATGTCTGCCTGAGTCGGCCTGCCCCCTGTGGAACAGAAGATGGGTTCTGGGATGTTGACCCAGAGCTCAACAGAGATGACCTGGCATCAGTACTTCGTATTTCGAGCTCCAGATGAAACATTTGGAGTGAAGGATGGGTCAGGTAAGACTCGGTGGCGAGCAGTCACAGCTGTACTTTGTGTCTGAGGCCCAGAGGGATCCTAGCATCTATTTTCAAAGATGTCGTTGTGGATGGTGATGTTTTTCCATTACTGCAGATGTCACTACAAAGATTGCCCACTGCCCATGCCCAGCCAGCTAGGACTGCCCTTTGGTGTGCAGCCACGGTGTCTGTGCAGAGGCTGATGCTGCTTTTTGATGCTCTGCCTTTAAGAGTGCTTTTCAAAGGACTCTGATTGCTGGCTGCAGGTGCACCACTGGTGTCCCCAGCAGTTCACAACTCCCCTGCTTCTTTTGAAGTTGTGGCTATTACACAGCACAGCTAAGAACATGGTTTTCTGAACTCAGGGTCCATGACTGTCATAGTGATGTAATCTCCCCAAAGCCTCACAAAGACCATTCATTAGGTACTGTCTGCCCTGGCAGGAAGACTGGTGGCTCTCCAGCTCTGTGCACCTCACGGTCTGCTTCATGCCATTCTGCTATTCACCCTGCCTAGCCTGCTCTGAGTATAGACTGCTTGTCAGGTATTCATACTGTGAACCACAGAGCCGAGAATCTGTGCAAAGTGGATGGGTCAGGCACACATGTGGCAGCTTTTTCCTGTTTTTCTTTTTCTTTCTTTCTTTCTTTCTTTCTTTCTTTCTTTCTTTCTTTCTTTCTTTCTTTCTTTCTTTCTTTCTTTCTTTCTTTCTTTCTTTCTTTCTTTCTATAAGGCAACAGACAAGAGCTACAGAACCTTAATGGGGTTGGTAAAGAACAAAAAATTTCTACAAAATTTAATTAACAGCTATTACTCAGAATTTTTAAAAAGCAGATTCTCTGCATAAGAAGTATAAAAACATAAGGTGCAATTTATTCTTGAGTTTACAGCCTGCAAACGGCTGAGCTTGCAGCACACGTGAGGGGCTGGATCAGGGACAACATTACTGGCATTGATCAGTTGGGGCTGCTGACTTTGATGGGAGAAGGACACATTTTACACAGGTTGCAAAGATGGTTAAGTGGCCCTGCGGTATTTTAAACGCTGGTAAACAATACAGAAACGCCTCCTTCCCCCTGTATATTTGCTAAATAACTGTGGTGCTCTTCTTGGTGGGGTGGGTACATTTTTCAAAAACAGTTCAGCGATAACATGCATGAAAGACATCCCAAATATCACCCACCAGGAGATTTAAGCCCAGCAGATATACAGGAGTGTGGGTGCACCTGCCAGTAATCCCACCATCACACTGGATTCCCAGGTTCCACTGCTGTGAGCCTTTCTCGCTTTAAATTGTATGTTTGTTTTTATGTGTTGGCTTTTATGCTTCGTAAGTTATAACCCTGTCGGGGCAGACCCTAAACCCCATTTAAAAAAAAATCAAATTACTTTATACCCTGAGTGCATTCTGCAAATAAAATCGATAAACAGAAGCTTCCCGCGGATTTATGGAGCCTCAGATAGAGGGCAACGAGAACAGCACACTGTGTGCGGGACAACGGACACTGTTCCTGACGACCGTTAGACGTGCCTTCGTCTGATCCATCCCAGCATCATATTTTTGCACTCTCTTCTCTCCATTACCGTGATGGCCATTGTGCTGTTGGATGCTATCCTCACCCTATCTCCCAGGAGGGAGCAGTCTGCTTCAGGACTTTCCTTTGGGCCCCACTGACTCAGATGATGCTTAGGAGCTCTGGCTGTCTCCAGCATTGTACACCTGGAGACTCTGCTGTCCACTTCCCACCCACTCGGCCATCTGAGGCAGCCAGAACTGGCTGCATGGGACTCGGTTCTGGCTTCCTCACTCATCTCACCATCCTTTAACACTCCAGCTTGCTCGTGCATGAATAGTGTATAAGAAGACAGGGGAGAAAGAAAGACAACTGACAGTGTAGACTGGATCCAAAGTGGCAGAGCCATCTATTTTGTCAATTCTGTTTTGTCTATCACTCCAATAAAGGACGAAAACCCAAAGGTACTTCAAGAAGTTCACTTAAAATAGAATTCAAAGTTATTTCAAAAATGTTGGAATTCATACATAATTATCCTTGTGACACTCATTTTTTGGTGGACTTCATGAGAGTTCCTTGTACATGCAGTTTTATGTGTAAGTACCCAACTATTTTTGAATAAATAATAATTTGATCATCTCATCAAAGAAACTTTGCAGAGTCATAATAAATCCACTCTGTTCTCACCTCTCTTACTACTGCCTCTGCAGAGTAGTTGCAGCAATTTTTGCTGATTTTTTTTTCTTGCTGATAGCCAGAGAATTGAATGTTCTCTGATGGAACAGTACTATGTAAATATGCTGACAACATCCCTGCCATATGTTTATGTTTTTATTTTTCTCATGAAGCTATCATTTATCATGTGTTGGGTTTCCATGTCAGTCTATTTCTTTGAATATACTGAACATTTTAGTCATGTAATGAATGTTTAGGATATCCTATTAGATAAAGAGTACGCTATAATCAGTATGTTAATTTCTTTAAAATTTCATGTGAAAATGTTTTGCCCATATGCCTGGATAAATGAGAACTGAAGGCTGTGCACACAAGCAAATGCAGCTCCAGATGGACACATTTCCTGAATTTAGCATAGAGGTACTTTCACATTTCCGAAAACAGTGGATCATTTAAAATAAACTCATGCAATAGGACTAAGAGACTCCAAACACATGAGAAGTCACCATCTTTCTTCATCGTTGGGTTCGATAAACCTGCTCCAAGAAAAGGAGGTACTCTTCTATCAATGATTATTTTTTTCCCAATAAAATAAAAGTAACACTTCTGCTGAAGTTACACAAAGGGTCAACCAGTTAGTTTTAGGTCATTAATTAATAATGCAAAGTTTACACCTGAAATGCATGAAGTTAGTAACAACTAAGTTAGACAAAGGAAAGTGGAAGTATTTCCTGCGGTGTAAGATCAAGGACCAAAGGCTCACGGAAAGATCTCCTATTAAGCTAATTAAAAACAATCAACCCACAAATTTAGAAGGTCAAGTATATGCAAAATCTGTGTTTATAATAAATAGGTTGGTGTGACATTTATTGTCATTTTGTTTATCTTCTTGGGATTTATTTGGGGTTTTTTTTTGGGGGGACATTTGTCTAAAACTTGGGAACATATTTAGAAGGTTTAAAAAAAAACAGAAATGCAACTTACATGTTTGTAAAGACCTATTTCTATAGATTAAGAAAAAATAATGCTAACATATGTATTTAATTAACTTACACGGTTTTAATTGGGAAAATGATTTCCGTTGCTTTTGTTTTTAGCATTTTCTCTGTGTGTCTTGCTGAAGTAATATGCATTAATTGTCACATGAATGAGCTTTTCATATCTATCTACCTAGTATTCGTTGATGATCTTTAAAACCACACTTGTGTTTTGATATAATTATCAAAATTAATTACAAATAGAAACAAGAGAATCCATTTTCCTCTTTCCAGTCTTTGATCTGTTTTTAATTTTTCTTTCCTCTTCCCTATTTGTATTCATTTTGATGTCATCAATTTGTATCTCTATTACTGTTATTTTTGCAATTTTCTGGTTCCTTTAGTGCTTGAAATACTCGCTTTGATCTTCTCCCCTTCAAGCTTTATTTTTGGTGCTATTTTTCATGTTCTGTGAAAAAAAAAAAAAACCACTTTTGCCTCTCTTTCTTTTGTTCTTTTGATTTAACTGCTTCCTCTTGGAGCAGGGGCTAACTTGGGCTTTGAGTGAACAGGCAACTATTTTTCAAAGAGTAAGTCCGGAGAATCCTGAGCTCTGTGGTGATGAATAAAGAGGGTCAGGAGCCTCCTTCAAAGGCCTTTAGGGACAAAGATCCTTTTCTGAGGCCACTGACAGGTGCACCAACACCTCTGACCCATCTTCGCCAAGAAAGATATGAGCTAATGGCAGGACAGGCCTGTCTTGTAAGAGTAGCCAAGCAGGCTTGAGAACAAATATATCCTTGACATAATGAGGAAAAAACATACTGTTTATCTCTGTAATAACCATCTTGAGGAAAATTAATGTTACTTTGTCCTTTGTGCAGAACAATAATTGGATTGTGTGTTTCATTTCTATCTGGACAAAGGCCAGGATATTGAAATACTTCTTGATATTAGATTTTCTTGTTTAAAAATTAGATTTTATTGGCATTCTCTTTCCGAGATTTCTTCATTAAAAGCTTCATTAAACATAAATCTTCTTTTACACAGCAGAAAACAAAATTATTTTAAGGAGGTCATTTGAAAAGTCTTTTGGAGGGGTAGTGCTAAGCTTGTGACTGGTGACATGTCATTTCCCAGGGAGGTGGCATTCCAGGCATACATCCACAACCAACGTAGTCCGTATGTGTCTAGCATTCATTTAATTGAGGTCTGAAGCTTTAGCAAGCTGCTGTGTTCTACAGTCCAAGGGTATAACTAACATTTTTATTTTAAAAAATGGCGAGGGAGGCAGGTATTTGACCTGCTACTAAGACTCTACTAGGGACACGTGCGTCCCACAGTGAAGTCCTCAGGTTTGGTCTCTACCTCTGGCTCCTGATACCACTCTCCGGCTAACACAGTGATGGTTCAGTGAATGGGTTTCCAGGAATTCATGTGAGAGAGACCTGGATTGGGGTCCAGGCTTCTGGCTTCAGCCACAGCCCAGTGTGACTGCTGAAGCATTTTGGAAGTGAACAAGCAGACGGGAGCACAGACTGGTATCTCTGCTTCTCAAAACCAAAATCCCCTCCTTCCTCTCTCCCTTCCTTCCTCTCTCCCTCTCTCCCTCCCTCCCTTCCTTCCTTCCTTCTCCCCTCCCCTCCCCTCCCTTCCCTTCCCTTTTCCTCCCTCCCCTCCCCTCACTTCCCTTTTCCTCCCTCTCCTCCTCTCCTCTCCTCTCCTCTCCTCTCCTCTCCTCTCCTCTCCTCTCCTCTCCTCTCCTCTCCTCTCCTCTCCTCTCCTCTCCTCTCCTCTCCTCTCCTCTCCTCTCCTCTCCTCTCCTCTCCTCTCCTCTCCTCTCCTCTCCTCTCCTCTCCTCTCCTCTCCTCTCCTCTCCTCCCATCTGCTTTCCTTTCCTTCTTCTAAAATCTGGGGCTAGGTGGTAATGATGACAGTTGAATATTGGGGGGCCTCTTATATCCTGGAAAAGAGAAAGTCATCCGCCCAGGACACAGAGTTCGCCTAGTTACTCAAGCCTGCAGCTGGGTACAAAGCATGTTTCTGGACTTTGCTGTGATTATGGCTTCTGAACAGGAAAGAGCACACTCCACACAAGGACAACAGGGAAGCAGCAGTGATATAATTTTCCCAGCTTAAAACTGTTTCTATTCCTCGCAGCCTGCAAATGTTGGACCGGCTCACGTCCCTGCCCTGCATGACATCATTGTCTGGGCAGAGTTTGTGCAAGCCCGGTTGTGCCCTCGCTCTCCTGGCACTCTGTGTTTCTGGCTCATGGCTTTCTGAGGGAAAGGAGATAATGAAACGATTTGGTTTGAAAGGCCTTCCCCACTGGGCTGAAAAATTCATGTGCGACAAAAATGAACAAGTGAGGAGTGAGATGTCAATAAGGGACAGCCCTAACAGAGAATGGAACTGTGTGTAACTTAAAACCAAGCTCTGTGTGTCTGTGTCAAAATCTTGCAAAAGGGGAAAATTCACTCTGTGACTACTGAAAACAGAGTGTTAAACACTTATCAAAAAACATATGCCTTTTTTTTTCCAAAAGGAGAAAATAGGAACAAAAAGTGTAGTTGTCATATGTGAGCTTGTGATATTTTGCTTGTTTCTACCTGTAAGTTTTTCAAGCTGTTGATGGCATTATCTGCTGCATGCTGTGGACAGGAATCAGAGGAGTGAGACAGGAGGGGTGGTAACTGTCAGGACACTGAGGCAGGAGGGAGCTGAGAGGCCAGGGCTGTTTGCTGAGTTAGAGCCCAGTGGAACTGGATTCAGAGGGTTGGATGCATTGACCTTGGAGAGGAGCACAGCCCCAACTGGATTCCGGGCCACGTATCAGTTTGGACGCAAGGCAAGAAGGCAAGGTGACCAGATGGGTTTTAGAAGTACTGCTGGCAAAAGAAATCTCCAAGGCCAGTTACCACAGGTGAGAGCTCTTGTGGATAGCTGAGGCTGTGACCCATGGGGTAAAATAAAGACTATAAGATGCATTTGACTCCTCCAAATGCTGACGTCAGAAGTTGAGCTTTCCTTGGCTTCCAAGTTGGGAAGCTGTTACTCCCTGGCTGACTGCACAGCAGGAGGAGGTCCCCACAGCACTCCTTGAGTCTGCCTCCTCTCCAGGCTGTGGCAGGGTGGGGAGCGCTCAGGAGTCTGTGTCTTGTCACTGGACATTATAATCCTGGGGTCAGGGTTACTCAGGCTGGCTGCTGGGGCACAGGACATAGATCTGGCAGGAGTCTCAGAGAGCACAGGCTGGTTTAAGACAGAGTAACCCCACACAGAAGGAGGTAGCTGGCGTTGTAGGTTTATAAACTTTGGATGGCCACCTGGTCACTCCTACAAATGGCTCATTTGTGTTAATAAGAGAGAAAATGACAGAGTTCTGGTACAGAGTTATAAGGAAAAATTTAAGAAGGAGCAATCACATTGATTGAAAGAAAAAAAAAAAACGCCAGGAAAATAGTCTGTGGGGCAGAAAAAAAAAATGCTAGGGAACTACAAAAAGTTAACGAAGCATAACTTCTATGAAGGAACGTCACAGAGCAGAGGGAAGAGATGGTGTGGCCATGGAGAAATTCTCAGGGCTGGAAGATTGGCAACATTGTAGATTTAGCTTGCTGGTTCAACCGTGGCACAGGGGACAGGAAAAAGATCCGCGTATAAAAGACCTAAGTGGCAAGATTGTCAAGGTAGATATGAGTAAGCCGTAACTCCATAACCTTTAAAGAGAGACTCTATCTCCCTATGCTTCCACACTGTGGATTTTGAACTCTTCATCTGCTCTTCTGGTTGTCATGGACAGTGTCATGGCTCCAACTAATCCCTTGAACTCGTGACTGACGTTTGTCTGCCTACTTAGTCTCTCCACGAGCATGTGTAACAAGCATGTTCAACTAAATATGTCAAAAACTGAGCTCCTCTTAACCCAGTGTAGCATCATTTATCCCCGAGCAAGATGCACTATCCTGCAGATGAGCTTCCCATTTCAGCATCAACTTGGGTTTCCCTGGGGAGGCTCCCAGTGGGCAGAGAAAGAAGGACTCGCTTTACCTGGGGTGATTGTAGGCTATCTGCTTGAATTCGTTGTCCCAGTTAGGTCTCCCGTAGAAGGTTTTCTGCTTTAAGCCCGTAATCACATCAACATTTTCATCCCAATGTAAAGCTATGTGAATAGCCTAAAGGAAAATGTGATATCAGATGATATTTAGAAACAAAAAATAATATGCTTCTATAAATAAAGAATAAAGCAGTTATGCTCATTAGTAGATTTAGCACACTCCGTTTTTCTAAGCTAGGCTAGAAATGCTTATTATGGGCAGCCATCAGATGCTCTATTTTATGGCAAGTATACTACCTCAATAATTTTTGCATTGGAATGTGTCTCCTTATACATCGTTGGTATGCAATGGCATTAGCCTAGGAAAATATTTTCTTTGAATAGTTGAGAGTAATAAATCAGTATGGTTAGGAAAAAGCAACACTAAATGACTTGCTTACTTCTGATAAATTTCTTCCAAAATTAATCTTCACCTGCTGGGCCTATTCACTTAATAGTAAACCCTGAAGATTTAGGAAGGGCATGGCAAGATTAAAGTGCTGTGAGATGTCTGGAATGAACCTGCATCTTATAATCAGATCTGCCTGCTGGGTTTAAGCAGTCTGATGGACAGGTGTCCTTTAGTATTCACAGGCGATTCAATCTAGGATGGTCCCTTGCTTGTGTAACACTGCTGGTATGAAAGTCCAAAGATGCCCAGGTTTCTTATATAAATGGTGCAGTATTTGTTTTTTTTTTTTTAAAAGATTTATTTATTTATTTATTGGAAAGTCAGATATACAGAGAGAAGGAGAGATAGAGAGGAAGATCTTCCGTCCGATGATTCACTCCCCAAGTGCGTGCAATGGCCGGTGCTATGCTGATCCAAAGCCAGGATCCAGGAACTTCTTCCGGGTCTCCCACGCGGGTGCAGGGTCCCAAAGCTTTGGGCCATCCTGGACTGCTTTCCTAGGCCACAAGCAGGGAGCTGGATGGGAAGTGGAGTCACCAGGATTAGAACCGGTGCCCATATGAGATCCCGGGACGTTCAAGGCGAGGACCTAAGCCGCTAGGCCACGCCGCCGGGCCCAATGGTGTAGTATTTGTCTGTAACTCTGTACAGTCTTCTAAATAGTTCAGCTCATCTATTGATTATTTATAATACCTAATACGAAATAAATACTAAGATCTGGTATGCAATGTTACTTAGGGAATAACAGCAAGAAAGAAAAGCTTGTACATATTTAGTATGAATGGATTTTTCCTAAATATTTTGACCCACTATTGGTTGAATCTATGGATATTGATGCAAGACTGGTTGACTGTTTACTGTTAGATTTCAAGTTCTAACAGATAGGACATGATGGCCAGGTAGCAGGAGCATGGTTTGAACGTGGTACCCGATTGTTTGTTTTCAAATTAAGCAAATCCAAGCAACATGTAACTAAGTAGTGATGGTAAGAGCATGGACTATATTAATTTCTCATGATTCTCTTTTAATTTGATATGACTTGCTTAAGCCCATGATAAATCTGGTAGCTGCTACATTTTTGTCTCCTGGGACCTGTGCCCTAAGTTCACCTTTTGGCCCATGAGCAACCATGGAGCTCACATGTCTTAGTTCTTGCTGCTCAACTTGCTGTGATTTTTTAGTTTTCCTGATGCCACTAGTTTGGCAAATGACCCTGCTGGGCCCATTTTATATGCCGGATTCTTGTTAGCAGCCTGGCTTCCATGGCTTGTCTTCCCTGCAGTCTACAAAATCAGTTAAGGCTGTGGAAAGTCAGTAGAATATGGACTAGAATGGAAGTATCCTGACAGGAGTCCCAGAAGGATCAGCCCCCAGAGGATCAGGCCTACTACTGGGAAAGAGTTAGAGAAGAGGAGCACGTAAGAAGAGAGAGTGAGGCAAATGACAGAACGATGACAGGTCATGGATAGGGCAGTGGGAGCCAAGACTTGGTAGAATGAACAAATGGCATGATGGAGACACATCATGAGTAGTGCCAGTGCCAAAGGAAATGGTGCGTTTGGATGGTGGGTGGGAATCAGGTTGAGGAGGGTCTTAGGGTACTTGCTAATCTTCCGAAACAATGGGAGCAGGCCCTTCCCTTCTTAGCTTTTGTGGTGGTGCCACCAGTCGTCGATGTGGAATTATGTTTGTTCCATATTTCTCAACCCAATGTTCAATTAATCTGCAAACTCTGTTAATTTGCCCTTCACAATACCTCTCCCATCTGTCCCTTCTGTTCTTGTCATTTTGTCACTTTGAGGTTGTTGGATTCAGCTTAGCAATTGGTTATTTCTAAAAACAGACTCTTGATTCTTAAAATACTGACAGAATGCACCAATTATTTTTTTCCCTTAAATGTTGAGGTTAGTGATTTCATGCTTGAAATGTGAGCATCTAAAGAATTTCCAATATGTCATGGCAAAAATTTAAGGAGACATCTATTTTAATCTATTTGTATTTAGAAAAATATATATATATACTTTACAACATACACTTGGAAGTGACAGAGATGATGTTGTCACAAAATCAGCTTCACTGATGAGAATCTCAGTCTCACAACTCCCAGGTGACGAGGCTGCCTCGGCGGACACTCGGGAGCAATTTATTTTAAAAGTAGAAGAGCAGCATGGAGCTAGGAAGCATGAGACAAAAGCTGCATCTGTGCTGCGCCAACGTATCATCAGTCAAAAATCCCACTTGAATAAGGAAAATGTTTGTTTGAAAAACATAATTAACACTATATAATTCATTAAGATGTTTCAAGCCTACTTCCCAAGAAACCTACATTTCAGCTTATCCCAGAGGATTAAATATTTAAGGAGGACTGCAAATAAGACCATAAAAATTCATTAACCTATCGAATTTCAAGCAAAGTCTTATTCACTCGGCAGAAGCACTGAGTCAAATTATAAGGGTTCTCCGAAGAATTGGTGTATGTTTCTGTGGGGTGTGTGTGTGTGTAAGACAAACACACAGCGCATTCATTTGCCAATTTAGCAATAAAACAAATCTTGGCTCAAACACATACTTTCCTTAGACGTCTGAATCAGTGATAGTTCCTAAGAAAGTACTGGTTAGAATATGCATTTGGAAAGCTAGCAATCACTTCATAGCTAACTCGCATATCAGGGAAATCTGTATGGATTAAAATGCAATAGTCACTTTAATACTATCAACATGGAAATAGTGATGTAAGTCACATTTTAATATACATGATTTTGGAAACTTCAGCTTTAATATTTTAATAGCAGAATGCACTGAGGAGCCTGTTGGTCTTAGACAAATAAGCAAATGTGCACACCTCCTAAAAACATCTTCAGGAGAAGAAATTTCTGGATTAATGATGTATTCATAATTATCTTCTCTAGGCACTCACATACTTTACAATATAAAATGTCAAGTGCAAACTCCTAGGGATCTGTTCTGTTTAAGTCAGAAGAGCTCAAAGTGTAGGATTAAATCCAATCCACCACTCATCAGCGTGATACACCCAATCAATAATGATTGTTCAAAATCACTCTTAAAGTGACAGATGCAATTTTATTTGGGACTTCCAACCTCAAGTTGTGTCCTGTTCATATTCACTCTCTTTTGTATTCCTCAACGAGTCCATTTTACATTCTTGTCTTGCTATACTCCACCCAGTTCTTCCTAATTTGTTTTTGCTTTATTTCATTTTATTTTTAAGGACACAAAAATAATTCTTTTAAGCCACTGGACTTGGAAGCCACTGCTTTTGCAAGTCATTACTCTTGTGCTATTAAGCAAATCAAGTAATAAGGTTCCATCTCAGAGTTTTTTCAATACCTGGTCTTCATCCCAGCTAGTAAGAAATATATGGTAACTCAGAAAGTGGATTTTCCCTTGTTCACTCATCTGTGTTTCCAGGGAGAGTAGGAGATCAGCAAACCACTCAAATGCCCTTGAATCCCGGCAGATCCAGTAGAAATACACCTGTCAGGAGGCAAGACAAGAGAACGGGTTGGTCCCACTTTTCATAATGGGCTGATAATCGCAGTCTACTTCATCTCCATTAAATTATTTCAGCCCAAATGGGCACTTTTGCAAAATAACATGCTTGTCTCTGCCAGTGAACAGTCACACTGTGATTTCTTTTGGAAAAAAAAAAAAGTACACATTGTGTTTTAAAAAGCCCGGAGTGAATTCAGAGTCAGGAGCCTGTGGGCTTTGCCAGCTCCTCTGGCGGAGGATCAACTTGCTACGTATCTGGCTGTGCTTCCTCAGAACAAGATTAATAACCATAACTAGCTGTGCCTTTGACTGCTCCCAACGGGGGATCAACGGTTAGACCAACCCCCTTCATCGTTACTTACGACCTAAGCTCAGGATTTGAACTCTTTGCCCCAGAGACCCCACAGGCTTGGGCACTAATCCACTTTACCAGCCTTGGCCGCTGGAGAGTGGAGATTATGGTAATTGCAGAATCAAGACACATAGGCCAGAAATTTCCTCTCAGCCAGACAGATCAGTGTCCAGGAAGGTGGAGCTGTGTCTGTATGTCAACCACTAGGATGAAATAATGTCTGGGGAAGAATTTTTCAAAAACTCTGTGTTGAGCAAATGGCATGGGGCAAGATGTGGCATGAATTTGGTAAAATAAAGGTTTTTTTGGGGGCTTTGAGATTCAGATAATTTTGACTTGAAATAACCACAGGAGACAAATCTATTAAATTCCAGCTTTTTCTCACACTCCTACCTGCCGGTACCAAGGTTTGCATCTTCCCACCTGTTCCCCAAAGATGCATAAGGATGACTTCCTGATGGGGCTGCTCTGGACTCTGCACCTGCCTGGTGTGTCCCCGGCTGGAAGCACCTCCTCTAAAGAGGAGAATTCGCTGCTGTCAGCCTGCAAACTCCCAGTCCTACATTCAAAGCCAGAGATGAGATTCAATTCATAAATCAACTTCATGAGGGAAACAAAAGTTGCAGCCTTTAGCTCATGGCTAAATATCTTGGCTATTCAGATTTCTGCAAGAGCTTATAGTATTGTCAGTGAGGAAAAGCAAAGCTTTTGTCCAAAGAATTACAGTCTGCATAGTTGCTGGACAGTTGCTTTTTGGATGGGCATGCAAGACATTAATCTCAGCACAACTTGCCCTCAGTCCCTAAGTAGGCTAACCAAGCCCCAACTCAGCCCCCAAGAAAAGGAAAGTGTCTCTGAAGCAGGAAGCAAGCCTTTGGCTCAGAACCCAAGAGTAGAAAGTTACATTGCAACAAAGCATACTGAAGTCTTAAGATTGTACATGCGGAGACTGCTTTGCTCCAGGTTCTGATAAACAGGAGTACAGGGACCCTGGAAAGAGGGAGGCTGAGCAGTGAGTGTGGAGGGAGCAGGAGGAGGTGAACGAAGAGGGAAGGCCATGGAGGCCCACATATTGTAGGGCTTTGCAGAGAAGTTTCCTTGGAGTCAACTGGAGCAGTGAGGGCTGTGGAGCTGGGTGTGCTATCACCAGAGACCTGTGGGACAGTCTTGCTGGCTGTCAGGTTGGCACTGAATATGTTCTCCCTTGGCACCTGGGCTAGCACCTGTTTGCTTTCACACTGACTTGCTGTGCTTCTGGTGGAAATGGAAAGGCTCCTGGCTGGATTCAAGGAGTACTGTGCCTCCTTCCTCACTTGGGCAGGTGGTTTTATCTCATGGCATTAGGGATGGCATTTGGCATACAGCAAACATCACTGATTTCTTCTTTATGATTTCTCTAGGAGCAAGCCTAAAATGTATTAATCTATAAATAATAAGCCACGAATTTTGCTCTTTTAAAAGAAAAGAAACAAGTTTTATTTTCAGTTTTGATTATCCTTGCTTGAGAAATGCCCACATCTTAGCGCCCTCCCCATGCTGCTCTCTCTAATAAAAATTGTTCCTGTCCTCACTTTCTTGTGGTTTAGCTGTATGTCAGCATTCCCAGGGCTTGCCAAGCCTTTTATGCTTTAATTTTTTTAAACTGCCTTGTAATGGCTCTGTGAGTGTTTCCCTCTGTAGTTGACTTCCAGGGAACATGGGGTGGCTTCGGTGTCCAACATTGTGCAGGGGAGATGGAAGGCTCTGGAGAAAGGCTTCAGGCAGAGCAAGGAGCAGAAGAGGCTGTGAACAGCAGAATGGGTTTCACCTGGATTGTCTTTCCTTTTTGAATGGTCCAGCCACACTCATCATGAAGGGACACCAGAGTTCCAACTCTGCATTTCGCCCAGGACAAAGCACCTGGTCAACGGGAGAACAGGTCTCCCAAACAACAGGCTGGAAGTCTGTGATCCTTGCTTTCTGTCACTCACCCCCTTCCATAACCTCTAAAAATAAAACAACCCTAAAATCAGAGTAAAGGCTGGCTCTCAGAATTCTGTTGCTGTTATCAGAAATGAATGAACACATCTGGGTGCATTCGCTCATGGAGGACCTGGGTGCAAGCCATACTGATAATGTGCTTTCTCCCACATCCCATGCCACTTCCATGGTTCCAGAAGCCTGGGTTTCTTTAAGAACACATCAACAGCACTTGTACACCAGGCCAACGTTGTCTGGGGCCGGTGAGAAATGGTCATGTACAGATTTTTGATAAATGATCCCTGAGTATGTTGTATGAAGCCCTACCAGGGCTGGTAGTTTGTCTCAGAAGCTCTCTTCAGCATTTCCTAACTGTAGCTACATTTTCTGAGAGGAGAACTTAGCAAAGGCGGAAGTTGCTGTCTGCTGACAGTTTGGAAATTCACATTCTAAGATCTGGTGAGGCTACAGGATTGCAGACACAGGGAGCATGCTCCTCCTCCCGCCCTCCCCCGTGTGTAGTCCCTCCTCATAGAGCCATCAGGATGTGATCCTGGGGCTCCATGCTTGTAACCTGGTTGGATCTGATTACTTCCCCAAAGTCCCACCTTCAGACACTGTAATTGTATCAAATCTCCACTTGAATCCATCAAACATGAACAGCACTCCATTTAGTGTTAGTCTAAGTCTTTGAGTGTGAGGAGTCATATGACTCTGTTAAATCAGTGCAGAAGCCCATGTGACAGCCTGGCATAGATGCCCACAACACAAAGGGCATTTCCACCAATATCATTTGTATTCTTTAGAACCGAAGTTGATTCCCTGAGAATGACTGGGAAATATGTACCTGTTTATTTATTCATGGCCCCAGATCCATCGTGGGCAGGTTATGTGGAAGCAGGGAGATGTTTAGTGCAGCACTTAGGGCATGACAGCAGATGCTCAGAAGATGTTAGCTGTTGCTGTTACTGTCCTCATTACTGCTCGCAGGTGCATGAGAATGGGTGCAGTGTACTCACATCAGAGCCGCGAGGGCCATTTGCCTGGCATAGTCTGGTCTCTCTGGCACCCGGATACAGTGATCTTTGAGAAGAGTGGCCACAGTTCATCTCCAGCATCGCTATTAGAACTGGGCTTTCAGGGTAGACTGTGATGAATCAGGCCTTCCCAGAGAGACCCCCTCACCAGGGCAACCACAGCCTGGTGACTCCATCTATGTCAGATCCACGTGGACGCCTTTGTCCAAGTGCTGCCTTCCCAGCTGCCTCCCCGACCAGGAAATGGCCAGTGGGCGGCACAGTGACCAGCCTCCTGGGCAGCACCCCAGGTGAGGCAGAGGCCCCAGATGGTCAGAGCAAAGAACACCCTGCCCAGTGAATCCTGACTGTCCTCTACAAAGAGCTTTCTGTTCTGAGAAGATGCAGTCTGTGATGGGTATTGAGAAAGCATGCTGCCCCCTCTGAGGACGGCGCCCCTTGGCCTGGATTCCATTTTGCTGTTGTCACAGCAGTTGCAGACAAACATAATAGAATGCAAGGAGATATACACAAGAAATGTCCTTCTGATGTGCAAACCTTCCAGTTGTAAAGTGATAATATTACAGAATACGTTTCTGGCTGATCATTGTAAAACCCAGACAGGCCTTGGCCAACTGTGTTTTGTTCGCAAGTCTTTTCCTTAAAGGCACAGTAACTATTTCCTCACATCAATGCTGGTCTTCCCTGAAGCCTACAACTGACATTTTAAAAATGTTTCTCTTTGCAATAATTGCAGTAAATCATACTTGTTGGATAACTGACACATTCATTAATAATATGATAGTTAAGTAAATGACGGGCCAGCTAAACTGTGAAATACCCTGGAAGCACCAAATAAAATGAAATAGATCATCAAGTGTTGACCATAAATTTGCCAATAGGAAACAGAATACATAACTATGGATATTGTATATTATAATGGAAAACAAAGGCAAGAAGTAAAGCAGCCAGGACACAGACCGGGATGCTGGCACCGTAGGTGGAGGATTAGCTTGGTATATCAATATCTTTGTCCCTGGTATTTTATCCTAAGTACTTACTTTATGAAAAGGCAGAGAGACCAAGTGAACCCACAACAGCCAAGTCTGGCTCATCTGGAAACCAGGAGCTGGGAATTCAATCTGAGTCTCCCACGTGGGCGGCAGGAATCCAGCCATTTAGGCCAGCACCTGTTGCCTAGCAGCATGTGCATCAGCAGAAGGCTGTATCAGAAAGACAGCCAGGACTTGAACCCGTGTATTCTGATACGAGCTGGAGGCATTTGCTGTGTCAAATGCTCAACCCTTAATTTATCTTTTGATTTACTTTCCAAGAACTTTTTTGAAGTCCCTTGCTATCATGAAGCTTTCTAGAGTGTGTGGGAATGGAATGGCATGCGACCCACTCAAGTGTTGGCAAGATCATGGCGAGCAAAAGTGGTGGAGGTGGTTGGTGTGAGACAGGATGTGATAAAGGGAGATTTTGGATGGTGCATTTCATTTTTTAACCTTGTACGGAAGGCGATAGTCAGGCTTGGCCTGTGTGTGGTATAAACCAAGATATTAAAAAAAAAAATCAACACTGCCCCTCCCCCCAGAGGGATAGGAAGGGCTGGTGGGCTGCTGAACTCGTCCAAGGCAGCCTTGTGAGAGGGGGTAGAGAGCAGGGCTTCCCACTCCCCAGCTCCATCAATTATAGCTCTCAGAGGTTACAGAGGGGATCAATTCTGGGAGTAGCCAGGACTCCAGTGTAAGCGAGAGAGAAAGCAAATAATTTCTCAAACTAAACAGATGAAATTAAATGCATTTTTCATTCATTAGAATTAGAGCAAGCCCTCCTTTCTTTTATTAATATATTCAAGTAGAGTATGGATTTCTGTCTCTCTTGGCCCCCTTTTCCCTGTTCCCATTGGCCCGTGCTGTCTTTTTATTTGAATTATCTGTTTATTATATTAGGTTAGGAACCCAAAGGCCATTTTGCATGGGACAAACTATAAATACCCATTATCACAGTTATCTATTATGGAGCTGATGAAGCAAGACAAGTTATGAAGAAATGGGATTAGCTCCATGTGTCTATAATCTATTTTATTGTAGTCTGAAGATTACATACGCAGTTAGGAAAAAGAACTGAGTCTTGCCATCAGCGGTTCTCCCCGTCCCATGTACACAGCCATGATGTGAAGGAAAACGAAAGTGTGTAAGGCAATCTATTGATGTCAGCAGTCTTCTCCCTCCCTCCCCACTCATACACACCAATTTCATTCATCATTTTGACAGTTTGCACAAGCAAACTGTCCTAATTTTTTTCAAGGGCTCTTTTCACAAATTGAGTCTGATGTAGAATTCATCAGCTCCTCCAGGCAGGAGCGGGAGGCCTTGCTGCTACACGGTGTTGGTGTGCCTCCACTCTCGGCCATATTGGAGCAGAGATTTCTCAGCACCCCCCTCCCTTCCTGGTCCCATGAGGGCGGGAGACCGGCCTCTGCCTGCAGCCTAGTGAAGGCTGGCCTGTGCTTCTGTATCCCTTTGCGGTAGCACAACCTTTTCCTATTTTCTTCATAGTAAGTCATTATTAAACTTGCCTTCAGGAGGCGTCTTCTGCCCCTATTTCTTCCTACCTCTCCCCACACTTCATAGAGTTTAAAAAAAAAAAAAAGCTAGCTTGAAACGAAGAGCTTTTAAAACATCAGCTTCAAATAGAAAGTGCTACTTCTGATCCCAAGCAAGCAGCTGGTGTCTCATTGGTGACGTTCTTCAATTTGACTTAAGAAGTTTTCTAAAATAAAGAGGCAGAGGAAAGGAGTAAAGAAGACAGAGTTTGCAAAAGAACAACCTTGAAAACTCAGGTGGTGCAAATTTTTAAAATGTACGCCTGTAAACATTGATACTTCCATGCCAGATAGTATTTTACATGCGGAGGAGAAAAATCCCACTAAATTGAAATGAACTATTTAAACTTAAAATTCTAGCTCTGTGTCAACTTTACCTTCATTTTATTTCTTTTGATAGATACATCTTGGAAACTATAGTCCAGATCTGAAATTGATAAGATGCTGTTATCAATTTTTCTGCAATACATTCAAAGTTATATAGATGCTGAGAGTTTAGTGGCAGGAGCGGTACTGATATCTCAAGAGCAGGTGGGTGGTCCTGACACATGTGGTGAGATGCATAAGCCGAACGATAGCTGTACTCACACGAGCATCAAGCAGCCTCGATGGAGGCTTCCTCCACTTTGGCTCTCGCATGCAGCTATGGGATCTTATGTACAACTCTCTATCAAAGTTTTCAGTAGCGTGGAAACCCCACTTGTTTCATAAAAGAACTTCACAGTGGAAATCTGAAATGTGCATGCACATCCCGACTTGGTCGCCAAACAGCTGGGTGACTAAGTCACTGCCCACTTGAAATAAAGATGGCAGTTTTCATTGCCATGTGCAGCAGTGGGAGAGGAAGGCTTCAGGGGATTCTGTGATTTTACACTTTTAGCTTTCTGTCTCCCACATATCATTACCACCACCTTTATTTTCCATGGAAACACATCCTAATATTCCCTCAAATATTTGTTAAGTTATGAAAATAGTCTTGTTTATTTTTTAGAATCCAACTCTGTGATTTCACATACTCTTTTTTTTCTTTTTGGAATGGAGACCACCAATGTCTCTGTTTTACTGCTTTATGGCAACTGGCTACACCACATGTTCTGTCTTACAAGTGAAAGCTAAAGTTAAAAAAAAGAGAGAAGTTTCTGTATATGTTGGGATTGCTGCATATTTGGTTTTGTAAAACTTTCTTTTATATCTGTCAAACTTTGGGTTAAGGATATTATACTTCTGTAGTTTTAATGATACGTGATTATTTTATAATTTACCGTTTGTGGATGAAATGGAATGATGGGAGGGATAGGATAGAGAGGGGAGAAGGGATGTCACTGTGTCCTTAGAAGTATATCTGTCCAGATCCTTCCGCACAGGATCTGATGTCATCAGAATAACAGCCGGGAGACCTGAGCGGTCCTCAGAAACAGAAGAACAGTCAACTTCCTTCAGGATTCGGGAGGGGAACTTTCTCTGGTCCTTACTTAGTTCCAACTTTGGATCCCCATCCTCTCTTGCAATGACCATCAGGGTCATGCTGGAGGCCTCCCCACAAAAAATTAAATCAGATAGACAGGGAACAACAAAGAAAGCTTAGAACTAGACAGGAAACGATCAGCTTGGACTCACATATACCTTACTAGGTAGGACACTACCTTATTCCTCACTAAGGTAGTGAAGATTTCTCTGCACACCCATCCTAAAACTGTTCTGTGCCTCAGTTGTTAACATATACCTTGTTAGAGTTATAAGCCTGTTTGGACTATCCTAAAATTCACCAAGTTCAGTAAAAATTATGCTTCAATATTATAAACTGCTAAATATAAAAATGAAAATAGACACGAGACAGCCAAATAGTACCCTATAACCATTTTAAGGTTTATAGCAGCCAGTTGTGTATAAACTAAAATGGAGATGTCAATGAAGTAGTTATAGGATGTGGTTCAGAACTTGCATTTTCTAACATATTGGTCATTCAATACCATGTGAATTAACTTCATGATGTTGTAAATTGTTGTTGAAGTTGTGTAGTGGCTTTTCATTGGAAGGGATGACATTCTGCCAGCTCTACTTTCAGACCAGGGATGGTCTCCTTGAGAAACTGTTGAATTTATCTGAACAGTAAGATGCTGGACTCTATGCATGGTCCATGCTTACAATGAAGGAATCATGACTGGAATATGAACTACACAACTGTAACAATGTGGAGGAATCCACCATGGGGGGAGGGTGTGGGGAGGGGTTGGGGGAATCCCAGAGCCTATGAAACTGTGTCATAAAATGAAATTAAATTAAAGAAAAAATGAATCTAATATTTTAAATATTAATTAAGTGAATTTTTATAAATAAAATATAAGCTTAATGAAAAAGTTATAGAATTTTATGTGTAGCTTCTGTATAATATACATTTTTCTTCTTTTTGTTTTATTATTTTTATCGTTTTGTGATACAGTTCCATATTCCCTGGGATTTCCCTTACCCCATTCCCCAATTCCCCCCACCTCTGAGTTCCTCTATAATATGCACTTGCCATGAGCTTTTGGAAGACTCTTAGATACACACAGAGATTTCCTAATGTGCAATGATTTAGCTTCTGGTTTCTTGACTTTACTAAGGGTTTATGGACTATTCAGTGGATTTATGATTTAGGATATTTTTGACTTCCACTGTGTTTCTTAGGAAATAACCTCACCCATTTTAAGTTGAGGAGCATCTGTTTGAGTATTGTAATTAGGAAGGGATTCCAAAAAGCCAAGTTCAGGGAGCTCAGTGTGCTGAAGGAAAACAAGACACTCTGCAGGAGTATCAGATGGGAAAGAAGACACAGAGCAGAGGAGAGTGAGACGGCTGACACACAGTTGGTAATGAATAAATGCTGGTTGAATGAATGAATGGCACTGGGATGTACTGTCCACATCGTCTCCCTGCAAAGACTGGCGGGACCCTGCGATGGGACAGACACAGTGAGGCATGACGCCTTTCTCTTCCCGAGTTTCAAAGAGCCTGGGGAACTGAGAAAACATCCCTAAGCAGAGCAAAGCTTTCCAGTGGGGCCCAAGCATGCACACCAGGAGCCGTGTTACTTGTTTCATGAAACACACTGTGGTGTAGATGGAAACAGATGAGAGCTGGCACCAGGACAAGCTAGTTTTGAAGCCTCCTTCTAATACTTATTGACCCTGTGTGTTTTAGGTTACCGACTAATAAAAATGAGGATATTGCTTAAGCGAATGGATTTTGATGTTACTTCCAGAAGCTTTGTGATCTAACTTCCATTTTCCAATCTGTAAAATGGGAAGGAAAGTGGGAGAAATATGTTCAAAAGATGCTGTCAAATAGCAATTGATAAAAGCCTAGTTCTTCTCTGCTGGGCAGTCAACACTTAGTAAGTCTGGGCTAGTTGTAGTCCAGTAATATATTTGCATCTTTGGCAGATATAATTAATTTTTATATCACTGCAAACATTGTAATCCTGGGTTCCCACCTTTTTACTTGTCTTATTTGTTATTAAGATTCTCTGCTGGCTACTGATCTTTTATTCCTTCATTGTGCAGAAGAGGTGAACGGCTGCATCGAAGGTGGCACTGCAGCGAGGGGAGGGTCCGGAGGAGTCTGTCACTGGTGAGGGGAGAATCCAGGCGCAATTTTCCAAGTGTGAACCCCATGGTCTTCCCACAGTGTCGCAGTAGGACTGCAGCATGTTCACCACATATTGTTCATGTCATAGGATGAGCCACATGAACCTGGGTGGGAACCCTGATTCTGCCTTTTATAACTCTGTCAGATTCAGGGAAAATCGCTTCTAGTTTCTTCTGGCAAATAGCATTTGTATTGTTTGCTTTGCAAGACTGTAGTCCAGTAACGTTTTCATCTACCGAACTCCTGGCTCCCAGCTTCAGACCAGTCTAGCTCTTCCGTTTTGCGTAGTGAATCAGAGACAGAGGAAGACACAGAGACTGTCCATTGACTGACTTTAGTGTACAATAAATGTATCTTCAAAATTTATATTATTTTCCACGGTACAGCTTTATAGATGTAGAGATTCCCCCCTTCACGTTCCCTTCCCCCCCTTCCCCTCCATAACGATTTCCCCCCATATTATTACAGTAGTATAATCTTTCAGCAACTGTCACAAGTCTGACATTCTGTCCAAGTGTATCATGGCATTGTATGTGTAGACAAAAGTACAGAATCCAGTATCCAAAAGATTGAAGATTATAAAACAGAAAAGATGAAAATGGATTTCAAGCACCTATTACTTGCAATAGCTAGTTATTTTTGCTTCTTAGTTGAGAAAGCTCCAATATCAGAGATCTTGCAGTCAGTTTTGTCCAAAGTGCTTCAAAGAATAAGATTAGCTAACAGACTTTGATGGAGAAGGTTCTGTGCCTGAGGAAAGGTGAAACAAAATGGTGTGAGGTTCTTTGCTGTAGAATGTATCTGACAGTTGAGTGGGGCTGTGGATCTTCCAGTGTGGGAAGTTGTAGGAGTATTTCTTAAATTCATCTGACCGTAGAATTCTGGCCATTGAATCACATCACATAAATACACTTTGGCAATGCTAATTGGGTCAGGCATCTTCATGGATGGAGGAAGAGACTGCAGTCAAAGGACCTATCAGAGAAGAGGAGGCAGGGCCAGGGCCTGGACCAAGATTACCTGTGCCCTGGTTCTGTCTGTGTTCCACAGCACTAGGAGTTCTCATGGCTCCGCTTTTACTGCTGCTGGCCCTAAAATGTTGCTGGGGCTCAGGAACGGTGCCTCCATTGTGAGGTTTTGGCATGCTGAATGCTTTGAAATAAAGAAAACCCAAAGTCTCTCTCTGGCCTTCTGCTCCTCTTTCTCTTCTTTTGCTTTCTATGAAGTTCCTGTGTGCGCTTTAAGGGCTGGATCCTCCAGAAGAACTCACAGGGACAGAGGTCTGAATTACCAGCAATCCCAGAGCCAAGGGACGCTCTCTCCAAGTCTGTTGTCTGTTCTTCAAGCCCATTCATCTCCATTAAAAACATTCACTTCTCCACCAAAATGGCCCACGTTCCTCACTTTCCTACCTCTTTTAAAGAGGATTTTGAAGCTTCAAATAGGTGACTCTTCTTTGAGATTCACAATTTATGTGATGCCCAGAAAGCTGTACCTTAATACAGTTTTTGGACTTTTCTCCTGTTATTCAGTTCATTTGTATTAGTGACACAGATGACCCAAATCTTCATGGACAGAGGCTTCCTTTTCTTTCTATGGGATGGAGTTTTGAAATAGGACCAAGGAAGCAAGGAAATCAGGAGGGATCTAGTTGAAGAACACACACGTCATGACCAAGAGGAGATGTGGAGATGAACGACAATGCCAGTGTGAGAGGACAATATGGAACTGGATGGTTGTCGCCATGGTATTAGCTTGAGGATGCTAAGGAGAAGGCTACCTGCTGATGTGGCTAACTGCTGCCTGGTCACACAGCTATTTCCACCTGTCTATATTTTAGCAAGATGAACAATTACACGTCCTGTAATGGCAATGAAGCAATAAAATTTATGTCTTGTCATCTTTAACAAGATTAGACATAACCCTTCTCATAAATGTAATACTGAAAGGAGATTTTTAAGAACATAAGTATAGTTAAGGATCCTTGAATTTATCCCTCATAGTTAATTAAAATCCTCCCCAAGAATCTGCAGATGACAGATATAAGACACTGGACCTTTTAATCCACAGAAGTATGAACTAATGATTTTTCCATACCTTGCTTAGTTTCAGCTGGCACTGGGGCACACAGCATTTGTACCATATAGACTTCAGAAGCGCAGCGAAGGGAGTGACACCAATTCCCGTGGCAACGCACACGCTCACGGGGTAATGAAACACGTCTGTGAGCGCAGCTCCATAAGGTCCATCCACGGCCAGCCTGCAAGCAGAGCGACCGTCAGAACACGTCGGCTTGAGCACCTTCCAAAGTCAGTGTTATCAGCACCATGTGTCTTCATACTGTAGAGAGGCTGAGCGCGTGCCAGAGCAAGTCCTGTTAGACAGTAAAGGGGCCAGGGCTGGCCTCCCGGTGGCCACAACCTGTTATCACTCTCCATGTCTCTGGCTCCAACTTGCTCATCTTCTGTGAGATATGTTCTTGGTACAGTTATTGGAATGTTTTTTTGACTCTGTCACGAAGGCTCGTGGAAGAGGCATTTCCTCCTCTTCCAGCCCTGACTTAGCAGAGGAAGGCCCTTTCACGTTCCTAATGTCATTCTCTCCTGCTGTCATTTGTTCGGTCACACCTCTGAGTCTGCTTAAGTAATTTTAATTTAATGGAAGCCATCCATTTGGAATGAACATAGTTTTGGAATGGTTTATCAGTTATGCAAAACTTCTAAAATTCGTGAGTTTAGATTAACTTAAAATCTATGATAAGTGGGCCAGAGGTAGTACCGATACTGTGCCTTTAATTGTTAATTGTTTCTTTACAAGGACCAAGGATATTTATTGGATGAACAAGACAGTCATTAACATGGCCCCACATGGATTGGCTCCTGGAATCTTCTCCATCTCTCAGGGCTGGTTCCCCATACTGGCTTTTCTTTCATTTCTGAAAATACGCAGTGCTATTTTGTGCCACAGCACATGTGCGAAAAGGTGCCCCTTGCAGTCCTCTTATTTCTCCTTGTCTTCTGACATGGTTAACAGGCTACATTTCATTATATCTAATCTGAGTGATTTTCTTAACGAGGTCTTCCTGGACCCATTAGGCCAAGTTAAATCTTGTCTTCTCATAAAATTTAGAACACCACATTTGGCCTTCCAGTGTCCCTCATCACATTCAGAATTTTGCAGATTTTTTGTAAATTGGAAATGAGTGCTTCACCTTCCCTCTGCCTTGCTCTCTAGACCATCGGGCCAACTGGAGAGCCAGGTTTGTCTGAGCACATGTCTAAATATCACAAAGTCTTACCTTGCTTTCCAACATGGACTTGTTCAATAGCAATTTTGAATAAATTATTTAGGAGTTGTTGAAAATATTTCAGTCAGCAGCACACATTTACATATGAACAAAGATATGCTAATTAAAATGTTTCTAAGTCATTCATAACCATTCCCTAAAGGATGTCTGTTGAAGGCACCAGAGATTGACCCATTTGGGTCTCCCTATGTGTTCAGGAAAGTTTAATTGGGTTTATTCAAAAATATATGACAGAATCCTAATAATTTAGATGAACTCTCCTCAAGTTCATCTTAATTAATTATGCATTATTTGCCTATTGATATATGGAAACGAAAGAATACAAATAAAAGGTCGTTAACTAGGAAGCGCTAGTGTCTTAGCTCACTGTAGATTATTTCATAAATAACTAAATAAAGGGAATTGAGAAAAAGAAAGGAAAAACTCTCCATAGATTAAGATGTCTTATTGTCTATTATGTTTACAAATAGTCACGTTTGGGAAGTGAGTTACGGAATCTGCAGAAATATACAATAAATGCCTGCATAACAGGATTGAGAATCTGAAATGACAGAGAAAATATTCAGTGCAACCTCCTGCCTCTAGATTATCTGCCTTTCTACCACTCTGAGAGCCGACCACGGTCTGACGTGTGTCTGCAGGGCAGCGCGTCAGCTCAGTGCACTTCTATGGAGGAGGCGGTTTCTCCCCAGGCTTCCCTGAAGTTGACCTTCCTGAGTGGCCGACTTCAGATAGCTCCCTTTCTGACATCTCAGGGCTTGGAGCTCATGCTAGCTGGCATGACCCCTGAATTACTGTTTTTGGGGGACTCACGTTTCTCTATTTCTAAAGACATTTTTTTCATCTTGATGGCTTCCCTTGTGCAACTTTTTGCTTATCAGGTTTATTGTTACTCCCACCTTGACTCTGATACAGAATTTGTAATAATGCAACTTTAAGAATGTTATTCTGTAGCATCTTGGCCTGTGGTACCCTTCCTGGCTTTGGACAGCACCGCTTCCAGCATCCTCCAGTAACCTAAGGTTTTGTCCCCATAAACTGACCACTAGTTATTCATCTAATCATCATTTTGTACTAGACAGCTTTCTATTACTATAGCGAAATGTGTGAGAAAGTGACTCAGGAAGGGAAGAAGTTGATTTTGGCTCATGGCTCTGGAGATTCATGTCTTAAATGGGGCTCAGATGAATGTGGTAATGTTGACAAATGGGTTTGTGAGTGGAGGCGGGATCTCATGGGATCCCGTTATCATCTGTGCTGTCTAGATGAAGAAACTGAAGCAAGGGGTTAATCACATTGCCTAAGATTATTCACAAAGTTGAGCTTTGGGTCCAAGTCATCTCATATTTGAACATTTAGCTCTGGGCATCAGGTTAAATTGCTGGAATTCCAATATTAACTGAGAAATGTGTTCGTTTGCTTCAGAAGTTGGTCAGATTGCTCCCTCCCGCCCCCCATCCCCTTAAGCTCCGATAAAGAAGTTCACTTGCTCTTTGTCTAGGTTTCTTCTCAGTTCCTGGGGACCTCCCTTACCCTTTACTTCCTGAATCCCTGGGACTAAATGAAATCCTTCCTAAATCAGTGAAAAGATGTGTTAATCAGCCCAGTCTGGAGAATCATAGTCCTGAGCGGCAATATCTTCAAAAGAGTAAATAAAAATCGTATTCCTCATGTGTTAAAAATTTAAGCAGTTCTGATTTCTTGGGCAGTGGCATGGCAGTATGGCTGGTCTGGCCACTGCACTCAGGGCTCATGTCCCATATCTGAGATGTAGTTCCAGTCCCAGTTCTTCCTCCTCCAGTTGAGTGTTTATTAATGTATCCTTGGAGGCAGCAGATGATGGCCCGAGAGCTGTGGCCCCTGTTACTCCCGTGGGAGTTTCAGAGGATGTTCCAGACTCCTGCTTTCAGCTTGGCTGTTGTGGCCATTTATGAACTGAACTGGCACTGGGAAGAGCAGGAGTTCTCTAACACTCCCTTCCAAATAAATGAATAAGTATTGAAAGAAATCTATTTTCTTGGAAAACAGGCGAACCTATGCCTACCACATAGAGGCAGAGGACAAACAATTTACAAATGAGGCGAGACTGTCAATGAGGACGGTTCAGTTTTACTCATTTCATAAAAAATTATTGTGTGCCTACTACTTGCAGGGTTTTCTTCCAGGGCTTGGGAATGGTGCAGTAGACCTAGCAGATAAAACGCTTCTCCTCAGCGCTATGATTTGTGTATCTCCCAGAGGGCCACATGGCAAAGGCTTGCTTTCCAAAGTCTTATGGTGATTGGTATTGAATTAATGTTAATACTTAATGGATTAGTGGTGGAAATTAATCTGATTAGGGTGTCAGAAGTGGGGCCTTTGGGGAGTTATTAGATTGGATTGAGTTGTTGGGATGGAATCCTCATATTTAGGTCATGGTGGTTTTCCAAGGAGCGACAAAGAGGTGTGCGTGAGTGTTCTCGCTGACTCTCTGCTTCTGTCCGCTACCTGCCCCGTCCACCACCTCTTCATGTGCCAGACCAATGGGTTGCCTTATCATGAACTGTGAACCAAGGAGGCCCAAGAGGTCAAGATCCCACAGCAGCTGTTGCACTCTACACACTGAAATCAAGCCAACTACTGAGAAACACACAAGAAGTTCTTGCAGGGGATTGGCTGAAATGCTACCCAACTTGTGAAAGGGAATAGCAGTTGACAGACAAGACAATGGCAGGCACACATTGAAGCAGCCAAGCTAGCAAAAGTGATAACGTTGTGGGATTTGGCAATACCACAGGAAAGCTGTGTGTGTCTACTTCGATTACCAGTGTCTGATGTTTGTGCTGTATGCTGAACTTCAGGATTTTGTTACTTTACTTTCTTCCCAAGAAAGCAAAGGTTTTAATGGAATCATCATGTCAAAGCTGGCTTGATCTCATACGATTCCTTAGAACTAGTGGTTGATGGGGAAAATCTGTCGAAGGGTAGGAGTTCTGGGGAGGATCCCAGTTTCTACAAAATTCTACCATAAAATTGAAAAATTCAAAAAAAAATCAACAACAAAAAAGAGCTAGTGGTTGAAATGAAGACAGGTGACATTGTATACACAACATACATACAGTCACAGCCACATTTCTGCATCCCATGGGAAGGAGGGACTACGGGCTGATTAGATTTTGAGCCTTTCATTTATTATGGTGTCTGATTTATCATCAATACGTATTTATCCAATTAAATGAGCTGAAGAACCCTGTAAAGTGGTTCATTCCTTGTTGAAATCACACCCTGCGTGGGAACCATTGGTAGGACTAGAGCCACACTGCGTCTCACCCACCTTGGGACTCCCGTTCTAATTGTGCGGTTCCTACGGTTCCTTCCAAAGCTCCTGCAGCAGCTGCTGCTGTGTAGCATGATTCTGATGCTCCCCAAGGACGGCTACCATAGGAATCTGCTTATTAACCCCTTCAAAATTTTCAGCATTTATTTTTAAATTATTCAACTTGACACATAAAATCTGAGTGTATTTGTGGGATACTATTATTGTTTCAATGCATCTACACAATGTATAATGTTCAAATTGAGGTGAACATACCTATCGGTCCAGTATTTGTCATTTCTTTATGACAAAACATTCAAAATACTTTCTTCTTGTTTTTTTAAGACTATCTGCTACATATCAATGCTGTTTAGAATCCCCCTGCTGTGCCATAGACCACCGAACATCTTTCTCCTATCTGACTTAGTATTGATGTTTGTTTTGAGTTGTGGGAAAACATTTTTCTCATCGTTTTTGGATCCCTATTTTTTCCGAGATGCCGAACAGGAGACCTGGACTTCCTTGGTGTTGGGGTGATCATGTTGTTGCAGTAGATGTCAATTTAGGCCAATGTTTACTACCAAGAGCAGAGGAGTAGCGATACTTGCTATGTGCCCAGGTGGTGCTTCTTTCTATTTTGTGTTTTTTAGAAAATAAATTTCAATTGACATATAATTATATTTATGGAGCACAGTGTGGTAATTTAATATATGCATGCAGCGTGTAATGATCAACCAAGATCACAGGCATGTTCGCCACCAACATGCTTCTCGTTCCTTTCTGCTTGGAACATTCAGACTCTTCACACGCTCTTTTGAAATAAGGGCTGTCAATCATGTCATTCAATTGAGCTAGAGAACAGCAGAATCTATTCCTCCTATCCATGTGTACCGCTGTTTCCATTAGGCATCCTTTCTACAGTATTTTTTTCTGATGCTTTAGCATCACTCAGCTGTTTCACGCAGGAGTGAGGATGCATGGTGTTTGTCTTTATGGGCCAGGCTTTTACTGAATGTTGAATTGTATCCCTCATTGAAATGTTGAAGTCATTACCCATCTTAATACCCCGTACTTTACAATGTGATCTTATTTAAAAATAGGATTGCAGATTAATGAATCATGTATAGATGGGGCCACATGGGAGCTGATTGGACCCTGAAATTCAAAGCATCCTGACTTTATAAGGGGATCCAGAGACCCAGGAACCTGCTTATGAAGACCAGACTTTGCAGATACAGTCTGCGGTCCCTAGGCTGTGGCAGTGCAAGTTCAGAGTTGTCTTACCCATAACTGCCTGCGTAACAGATAGCAGAAGAATGCTTTCAGAGCCGGGAAAGTGTGTTCCTCCTTCCTGGCAAATCATCTACCTTTATTGAACACTTTTTTTTTTGTTTTACAGAAATACACTTGCTTCTATTGGAAGACTCCTAAGTGAAACTTTTATTGTAGATTCTCTGATTTTAAAAAATTAGTTTAAAGGGAACAAGGAAAAAGGGAAAGGAGAGGGAGAAAAAAAGAGGAAGGGAGAGGAAGAGAGATCTTCCATCTCTTGATTTTGCTCCTCAGATGCACACAGCAGTCAAGGCAGGACCAGGCCAAAACTTGGAGCCCTAATTCTGTGAGTATTTCTCATGTGGAGGAGGGACTCACGCACTTAAGCAGTCACCTGCTGCCTTCTGGGCTGCACTTTTGCAGGAATCGGGATAAGAAGCAGTGGTTGGGACTCATGCCAGGCACTCTATTATGGGATGGGGGCACTCCAAATAACATCTTTTTTCCAATTAGTTTTTAAATTCTACTGTGGAATGTTTGCTGAAATAGAAAATGTTTGCCATATGTATCTAAATACTATAAATACATTACAAAACCCACTTCATATTCCGATGAAAATAAAAAGAAATTGTCTACAAATGCTAAATGTGGAAATGTATGGACAAAAAGAGTAAAATGCTGAGAGTAGTACTGGAAAGTATAACAAGTGGTTTTATCTTGTCCGTATGTTCTGCATTAAAAATTAACTAGTTTAGAAAAGATAATTAGGTCAAACTTTATAACCTAGAATAAAGATATTGCTGAATTTGACACCATATTGATGTATTATTATTCTTTTTCAATATGGATTTATACACACACACAAGAAAGGCTCTCTAACCTGGGAAGAGTGTGGGGCTGCTGCAGGTCTCGTCCCTGGTCCCCAAAGGCCTTGCACAAAGCTCTTGTCCAGTCTCCAGCTGCCCGGATGTGTACACTGAAGAAGTCTTCCTGGGGGGCAGAGGTGAGGGTGAAGGGATGCCACTCCAGCTTGGAGATGGCTGGGCACTGGATGAGGACGTACTGCCCCGGGGCCATTCTGAAGTCACGCTTCTTCATGTGAATTTCCAGGACTCCAGATGGGTGACTGATCACCTAAATCAGAATAAGAGAAATGTCTTTCACGTGGGTTCATCAAATACACTGAAAATTGCAAGTTGGCTTTCTTGACATACAGCTTATGTAAATCACTTGTTGTTCGTTCCAGTGCCACTGGCCACCATTTTCATGTCTGGCATTGCCACTTGGGCATGAATAAAATCTATCACCTTCAGAGCTCTGGGTTTGAAATTTGGGTGACAATGCGACACCTGTCATGACCAGACTCCCCAAAGAATTGGTTAGTCAGCCCTATGAGAATATATAACTATGTATTAAGTGTATCGTGTAATTTGAAGCTATCAAAAAGAATAGTCAGAAATCCATGTTTGTAGCAGGCTAGTATCTTCTTCAATTATTTGCATCTTTTCTCCATCCCTTGTAGATTTAACCTGAGTGTGAAAGGTCTTCAGAATGTTGAGGAAAACATACATTATCTTTTAAAAGTGTTTATTTATTTGGGAGAAAGAAAGAGATAGTACAGAGAGAGATCTTCGAACCCACTCGTCATTTCCGAAACACCTGCAATGGCCTGGGCTGGGCCAGGCCAAGGCCAAGCGATAAACCATCCAGGTTTGTCACACAGACAGATCGCTAACTGCATGCGCTGTTACCTGCTGTCTTCCTGAGATCTGAATCAGCAGGAAGCTAGAGCCAGGACCTGGGCTAGGCAGTAATTATCTTCATCCCCATACGGAATGGGAATATCCCAACTGGCATGTTGACTGCTGGGCTAAAGCCAACACTTTACATGATCTTAGAACACCATTTTCCATGACATTTTTGAAGTCCTTCAAATTATTCATATTTTACAACAACAAATAACCCTCCAGCTCTCTTTGTAATGTTTGGTTTGGTTTGTGCTATTTTACTCGAGGCTTGTGCAGTGTCCTCCCAGGTTCTCAGGGTATGAGGAAGTATGCCTGGGTTTTCACAGCCTTTTATGAGGCCCTTTTACTTGTTGTTTCTCTGAAGGAAAGACCTAATTTCTCTTCTGAAAATTTCTGTCTCATTTTCTGAAAGAAAACAAAATTTCTCCAAGCCTCCACATCTTTTTTGTCAAGAGGTAAACGGGAACAAAATCTAATATCTAGATACAGTGACAGTATTTTTCCATTCAGAAGTGAATTTCACAGCATTTTAATCATTCGTGCTAGGTTTCTCCTCTCCCCGCTACTGTTTGTTCTGATTCTGCTGTTAAGTGCTCTCCCTAGTAACAGTTGCGCTTGATACAGGCTGACACCCTTTGATGCTTAAGTTAAAAACAGCAACACAGAAACAGCTTAAGGCAGATGTAAGAAGCAATTTCTGTATATCTGCTTTCATGAAGACAGTGAAGGGGACATAGTGTCATGTCAAAATTATATTACCAAAGTGCTGCACGTTTGGAAAGCAGGGATGTCTTTGGATAGTTAAAAATTGCCTGGGGAAGAATATTTGGTAGTTTTTCAATCTCCTGGATTTGGGTTTTCGGTGGACCCATTCTTATCCTCCTGCAGCATGTGGTGAAGATTGAGAAGCTGTGAGAATGGACAGTAGGGTCAGCACCTTCTACCAAAAAATGTTCCATTTGCTAGGGTAGATTCATGTGGGCCCCTTCTTGCTCTGAATCGTACAGTGACCATGGCCCCTCCATTCAGCAGTCCCAGGAGGCAGGGCATGCTCGGCACCGTTTGATAGTATATGAATGTTTGTAAAATCCATGTTGTTGTGTGGTAGAGGAAGTTATTGTGATCAATGTGCAGCCTCCTGATTCCTCTGTCTTTTCCCCCCAGAGAGAACCATATGAAGAGACATCCAGACAATCTTAATGCTCTTTCAGGAGCCCGTATCAGAATTCTGTGTATTGGTCTGGAGCCATGATCCCTGCCTTCAGTTAAATCAGTCACACTGAAAGATGTTCAGGATACAAGCAATTACTAAAACTGAAGAAGAGCCTCTAAGTTACAGACAGTTCTGCAATAAAAATGGCAAATTAAAAACCTGGGCTAATAAAAACATTTCCTCTACGCTCAGCCTTTTATTCAGACATCAAGCCACATGCATACCTGGGTAATGACAACCTCTTGCTGAAATCGCCAGAACCTAATTATTCTTTCACATGTGTATAAGACCACAGGTCCCAAAACCCATTTCCAAGCCTGCAGAGAGCAGCAGAGAGAGGAAAAAGGAAATGAAAACAGAATCCAAATATTTTCAATTTGAAGCAAATCAATATACAGCGTGATGGGGTTCACACACTTTCCTTTCACTTTGGGCCAGTTATCAATAACAAAGATATCTCCTTGTATTAAGTACTATAACATTCAATTATCCCTTGAAGCCTACAAGCTTATTTAAGAGATTAAACTCTTCTATATTGGTTTTTATGCTTACTTGATCAATGCTGCCTTTATGTAATTAGAAATAATTGAATTTGCAAAGAAATAAGAAAGCAGATTGATGTTTATGTTCCATAGGATAGGGTCATCAAAGTCAAAGGTTTAGGGAGAGACATTATTCAGCCGACACAGGACAGGGGAAATTAAATTAAGCCCGTTCAAATGGAAGATTTTGGGGGCCCACAATGCATCTCAACTAGGAGGTGTGCCTGAATGAACACATGCAGACAGATACACACTTCCATGCTATCTGGAACACGGCACAGAGTGAGTTTCTCACTTCCCTAAATCTCAGCTCTAGAACCAGAACAAAATTCTCAATAATGATCTGGAGAACTTGGGCAATAAAAATTTCTATTCCCAATAAACCAACTATTATACTAATCCTTTATAATTAATCTTTTATTCTTTGAGAGATGAGAGAGAAAGAGAGAGATTGATTGATTATGCTCATTTGTTGGTTCACTACTGCAAATATCCACCATAACCAGTGATGGTCCATGCAGAAACTGGGGACCTGGATCTCAATTTGGGTCTCCCACATGGGTCACAGGCACCCAATTCGCTCATCATCTGCTGCTCCCAGGGTGATTAGTACCAGGAGCTGGAGATGGCAGCGGAGCTAGGACTCAAACTCAAAAACTCCAGTGTGGGATGCAGGTGTCCCAGGCAGTACCTTAAACACCAGGTCAAATGTACGCCCATGAGATAACTACTTGAGGATACAACGGACATTGTGGGTGATTAATTCAACATCAGCCTACTCTGTAACAGTGATCTGCCCAACACAGTAAGAGGGAATGAATGGAAACTTAAATTTTGAAGATTTACTTCAAGTCTGACATCAAACTGTCAGATTAGGCTATCATCTTTGCAGACTAGGGTGAAGGAAAGATCAAACTGTCCAGAGCCCCAAAGGCAATAAAGTGTCCAGCAGAGATATGACCCAGAGGTATCTGAACTCTGGGCTAAGTTTCCTCCAGGCTGCTCCCCTTGAGGATTTACCAAGTAATGAAGCTGCTGTCAGTTCAACAAAACATCAGGGACACATGAACGTGCATACTTTATTGTGGTTATACATTCTTAGAAAAGCAGCCTAACTCTTCTTTCAAAATAGAGGAAACTTGGCCTTCTGGGAATTTGAGTTGTCCAGAGAGGCAGAGCTAGATTACAGAGAGCGAAGACGGGAGCTCCCATCTTTCCTAGTGTCTCTCATTTCCTCCTAAGCCTCCGAAATCCTTGGAGTGGCACCTTAGCAGCAAGCAGGCACCTCATGGTTTCACTCAGTTTGCTAAACTCTAACCAACACATCACTCATTACTCCCTCATTGGCTGTTTGGTGACAGGACATTAACATGATTTCTACTTTTAAGAGATATTCTTAGTTTCTTGTTTTAATGTCTGGTTCTGTTTGCATGGTACCCCTTCTAATCTATAAAGCCCTGTTCTTTTTTTTTTTTTTTCCCTAAAGGGAGCCTCTTGTTTGCTTGACAAAGTCTAGATTTTTGCAGGCAATTCGATCCATTTATTCTTTTCTGTTTCTGGAGGGCTTGGCAACGCATGTAGAGCAGCAGAGAAGATCAAAGTTTTTCCCCACCTGTGCTGGTAGAGCACATATTGGTGGATCAGAGAAGGAAACCTGGTAAGGATGGGGTTGGACAGATATTGTGAATTCTGAGATCTCCGCTGCTTGAAGAAAATAGAGCATCTGAAGAATTGGGGTGGACATTTACAGACACAGCAGCAGGAGTGTGGCTCTTTCTGCATATGCTCAGGGGACACAATTGCTCACATAGTCTTTGCATGTTTTTACAAAGAATCATCCACACTCAGTTTGGATGGTTTTGGGCAACATACACTATATGTTAATGACATCCAAGCAGCCTATGTGGATGAAATTGGATGGGCTGTTTTTATTTCTTGGGTGAAGGAGAATCTGAGCTTTAATCCCTTCTCTTGCTCTTCACTAGTGTAGGAGTTGCTCCAGAAGCAGACAATCCACTTTGGCTACACTGGGCTGCCCAGGAGCTTCTGGAAGTGAAGGAAGGAGGTATGGTCAGAGATGAGTGTTGGGAAACCAGTACAGTGATTACCAAGGCAACAAGAATGAGAAAACAAGATCACTGTAGAGGAGGAGGGCCAAGCAGGGATGTGGAAGTTCACTGTGTCTCTCAAGGGACTGGCTCAGCGCTTGGATTCATCTTCTCTCACCCTATGCCGAAGGCACATCTTGGGTTACACAATCCTCTGATTTTCTAGTTTGTCAAAAAGGAAATAATTGAAAAAAGGTGATTATTTAGTTTTCCTTCCAGCTCTGAAATTCTTTGGCTCTGATCATCGAAATAAGACACACACCGCTTGGGATGTATGCTTGTAGGTAGCAAAGGGGAACTGATAACACGAAGCTTAGGGGAAGGCTAGAGGTTCAGACGTAACGATGTGACGTAGAGAGAAGAAACTTCTGGCCACTGAGGTAGGAGGGCTTAGTTGTTTATGACATTTAGAAAAATACTAATTGATTTGTTTGAAAGGCAGGGGAGGAGAACGCTCTTGTTTGATGATTTGCTTCTCAAATGTCTAGAATGACCAAGGTGCAGCCAGGAGCTAAGAATTCAGTCAAGGTCTCTCCTGTGGGTGTCAGGGACTCAACCACCTGAGCCACCACCTGCTGCCTCCTACAGTCTACACTGGCAGGAAGCTGAAATTGAGAGCTGGGTTCAGGGGATGGGATACTTGATATGGGACATGAACACTTAAACTGGAATTTTAACCACTAGGTCCAATGTCAGCCACGGAGCCTTGGTTTCTTGATGTGGTTTGGGTGGGAATGACTTTTGTGATCAAGGGTAAGAAATTGAAATTCTTGGGCCCTCAGTGGCTCACCTATTATGTAAAAGAGCAGAGCTTGTCAGTTTATAAGTTTTTTTCTTTAAAAAAAACGTTAAGACACTCAGTAGATTCTTAGCTTTATCTCTGCTCCAAAAATACTCGGAGAGTCACAGTACAGTGAAGGTTTTACGACAGACATAAAACGATGCTGATTTAAAAGGAGCAGTAATGAGACTTGTTTCTTCCACTTTCACTCCTGGTTTCTCATTCCTCCCAGAAAATGAGAACATGCTGGCTTTGATTTTTATTTTATGTCTGTGTTTATGAATAGACTCTTTTCCTACACAATAAGGTCTCCTGAGGCAGGGCCCACACCTTGGAATCCCGTGTCTAGCACGATGCCAAACACGTCTGTACTGAAGAAGGGGTGCTGCATCGACTCAGCCTGGGCTATAGCTTTCCTCATTACCATTCACAGAGTTCCTTAGTAATTCAAGAAAAAAAAAAGGCCTGCCCCAGATTATCATTTGTTAGCTGCTTTGGCTAAGAAGGATCAGACATCTGTTGGGATTGGATTGCATGGAATGTGGAGTCCTGTCTATAGCAATAACTTTGGGTAACAAAAGAAAGGGCCGCCCATGGGTGGGAGGGGAGCCACAAGGCATAATTAGTCCCATTAATCAGTCCAGTTTATCTGCAGTGATGTACAAAGCTTTCTGTGTCCCGATGCCGAGAGGTCGTCCCCCCGCCCCCCGAAGGTGAATTGATGAATATTGTACCAGAAGACAGCGGCGAGTTAAGAAGGATGAAGAGGAAGAGAAGCAGATGGGGTTGGTGTGGTGCGGTGGAGCATGGGCAGCTCCATTCGTCCTTGGGATGCCTTTCAGATCAGCGTCTAAGACGTCCCAGAGAATATCGTAGAGCTCAGCCAAGCAGTGATTGCACAGCCCACACACGCTTTGAATCAGGACCCATTAAAAATAATGGGAAAGAGTGACACTGTGAGTTGGGGTGTGCAGGAAGGTGCAGCAGGGCAGACTGAACCGAGGGATGGGTAAGTTCCCCCCTCTTAATGATAATTAATGTCCGCATGAACTGCTGGGAGCAGGCCCTGGTCTGTATTCATGAGGTGTGGGGGAGCATTGATTTTTTTATGGAGATGCTGTAGCTGAAAATTTTAGAGCAGCATTCACCTTCCTCATTAATATGCAGGCTGGGTAGTGGCTACTGAGAGTTGAGTTTAAGACACAGGCAATCTATACTGGCCATTAAAAGAACCACAGTCTAACGGGCACGTCTATTCTGCTTCTCTCTATTTTGAACATTTCTCCCAGTAGCTTTATCCTTAAAATCCAGTACTTAATTTAACATACTTGAGAGTTGGAAGCAAAAGCAATCACTTATATTCTCTGTATGCTGATGACTTACTGTCCTAAATCTCTAACATTTATGTATTATTATATTCTATGCTGCCAGTTTTTATATCTGTTTTGAGACACTTGTTTCCTCCTAGTTTTAATTTGTGGGTTTCATTTATTTTCTCTGATGCAACACCCAACTACGTCCAAGACATGCATTGTTCTGAGACACCTAAGGACCCCAAATAGGATTATTATTGCAATACACCTATGCTGCCCACTGCACTGATGGGTGGGTACACATGCAGCTGTTCTTACTTTTAGAATCTGTGAACATTCAAACCTGCTCAAACTAATTTAATCAGCTCTCTCCTTGGCTAGTACTGGTGGTGTTATTATTTCAGATATGAGAACCCGCTTTGAACAAAGGTAAATGCAATCGACATTCAGATGGTCTATTTTTTGCCCCCAAATCTGTAGAAAGAAAGAAGCTCAGCTTTTGAAGAGGGCATGACTCCTCTCTGGCTGTCGCTCCCTGCAAGGTGGAGAGGCGATAAGGTTGGGAAGTGGCACCTCTGGCTCCTGGGATGGAGGAGGCAGGAATGCGGACCTATGCTGATACAGAGCCCCACAATATCAGATGACCACGTAGGAAGGGGAGTCGAAGAACACATTTCGATGTTGAGTAGAGTGCTTTTGGCAGCGAACCTCTTTTAAAATTACCCATAACTTGATTTCGTCATTAGCACACTGAATATAGAGGTGGCTCTGTGTCAGTGGTAACACGGCTGCTCCTCCTTCAAGTATATAAAAGCACAAGTTATTTTTAACATGGGGCTGATTATCTTTGCAAAGGGCTCTTATTCTTACCGAGGGTTCCTTGCCAGAAAATTGAGGTACAGGACACAGGGCGGCCTTGTGCCACTTGGCATAGTGGTGTCTACAGAAGGTGACGTTGTGCAGCAAGAGGCTCTCAGGAGTTTGACCACGAACAATCCGACTTGTTAAAAACAGACAAACAGAAGACATCAACGCAAACACTTGGCTTTTGTGCAAGTCTGGGTAAGTCCACATCCAGGTTTTTCCAGTAGGTTCTGGAGTTACACTTCCACCTCTCAAAACCTAGGCTATCACTCATCTTTAAATATAGGCATTTAAAAAAGCTGGAGAGAACTTTGAAGATCCCAGGAAATAGGTGCCCCTGTGTTAAATCGAAAGTGTCTATAATAGAGAATTCATAATGAAGGGAAATTGTTTGAACGCATCCTTTTGTAGATTGTTGAATTTAATTAGGTTTCATCTCATCCTGATTGCTGATTTGGGCTAATTGGCTAACTTTGTACTATTTGGTTCTTTTGCAGATTGATTTAACTTTTACCCTTTGCGGTGTGTTTCTGAGCGCTTAAGAGTTGTCAAGTGAAGAAGTCAAAAGAAGGGCTTGTTTTCCCTCAGCAACCACTGGCAGATTCAGTATTTGACAGGGTCAAGCTAAATCACCGTGAAGTGTGTCCTCGAGACAGAATCAACACCTTTAAGAACAAAAGAGAAGCCAGCTTTCAGGAATGACTGGACGCAGAGTTCCATGCCCTGATGGAAATATCTCTCACAATCGTGTCACTGACTCTAGCAAAAACTGCTGGGGTTCCCATGGGTCCACCACATATTGGAGGTGTGTCGTCTAGGAGCTGCTCGCTCAGACGTTCGTTCAGTGTTTATGAACGAAGTACCTTGAGTTGTGAGGAGCCTCCTGGCATGCTGTCCTCAGGGCCTGGGAGCCCGAGTGTCCCACAGAGTCCCATTTCTGGGTTGTTATCTTTGTGGAGCAGTGTGTTCTCCTTTGGAATCCAGGGCTCTGGGAGGAGGGAGCATACACCCTTGGGAGCAGGCTGCTGTCGGCTGGAACTGACATGCTTGCCTTTGTTCCAGGCTGTTTCATGGAAGTCATCCAGAATGGATAACATCCCTTTGAGTTAGATGAACGAAACCATCAGTACATCTCCAATGTGCAAATGCTGCCCAGATGTAGGAAGGCTGAATAATACATGGCAAGGACTCCTTAAGTTTTAACGCCTGCATTCTCAGGCACTAGGAGCCACTCTTTATTTCATTACAAGAATTTTCAGATCATTTCTTTAAAGGCTGTATCTTTTTAAAATTTTTGAAAATTTTCTTAAATGGCTTCATCTATGCCATCCCATAATAGGGAGATTAGCAGGCTTTAACGCATTCCAATAATCCTACATTTACTTGGCATTTTGTATAGATTTGCAAATTACTTTTTGCTGTAAACAGTAGCTGTAGAATACTTCAAGCTGAGAAGATTATACGAAGCCCTTATCCCAAAATAAGCCTTTCAACTCATCTTATGAAATGTTATTCGGAAATTAAAAAAATGTCTCCCATGAAATACTGCCCACTGACATCTTCTTTTCCTCTGCCTGGCACCAGGGTGTGGATGGCGGGGACCTAGTTTAGAAGAATGCATGCATAAATTCTGAGAAGGGAACTTGTCGACACATGCAGATTAGAATGCAGAGCCTCATGAATGTGCTAGAGTGGTTAACAAGCCCGGCATGGAGAGAAAATACGGAGCAGGTGGAACATATTGGGACTAAGCACCACTCATCCCACCTGTCCCAAATACGAAAAGGAAAGCTGAGAAAACCCACCTTCAGGGGAGATGACAGTTACTTCTAACCTGGAAGTGAAGTTGTAAGTTTTAACCATGTGGCTGCATGCATGTAATGATTGACTTAGATGACTCAAGGTGAGTAGTGGGAAGGGCGATCCTTTAGGGTGAAATATGGGCTCCATCTCCTGGAACAGTTCTTCCCTTTGACAAGGTATGTGTGTCAGACAAGCTGCTGAATGGTAGAGGAGATCTTCATTAGGCAAAGGCAGGAACAGTGGTATCAGAATCTCCTTCTAGAAACGGGGGAGGGACAGGATGAGAAGTGTAGTATGCTGGTGGTGTTTTGCTGGCAAGCCATGCAGGTGTGTGTAATACCCCCAGGCACATTCTCCTAAGGATGAGACAGGTTTAACTCTTGGAACCGAGGCCACCTTCCTCAAGGGCTTGTCAAATGTGAGGCTCTGCTTGTCTGAAGACTGGCCATTTGTTCGATGTGGGAGCTTGAGTGTGTTCCTTATCCCTGTGAACATGCAACTTCTCCTTGTGAAGGCTCAAGAAATGAACAGAACTGTTGTTAGGTCAATTTGATCATGCATTTTGAAGACTGTAAAATGGAGAAAAGGCTTAAATTTATGAAACAGTGGGAGAAACTAAGTCATCACAAGCAAGAGCTACTTCAGGGCTAGTTATTAATATCTAGAGAATTGAAAAATGTTACAGAGGCCGATAAATACGCCACAAACCCTCATATGCCTCAGGTGCTGCTCTTGCTTGCTTCTGTAGGGGTTAGTAATGTCGGGTGGGCACTGAGCCCTGGAACAGACTTTTTTGCACAGCCTGAGCAAGAAGGCAGTCTCAGGACTCAGTTGGAGAAGCTGAGAGTTGGACACATCCCAGGGCTTGCCCACGGACACTGTGATGGACAACGAGACTGGCCGTTTTACACTCTGTCCCAGTCCATGGCCAGGCACTCAGTTGGTTTTGGTTAAGCAGAAAGGAAATTGAGTGTCAAAAATATATATCCTGATGAATCCCACAAATTTGGATTGCAGAGACGGGTACTGAATGAAACATAGATCTCCTGTCATCTAGCATTCGTTAGAGTTTCTGAATCTTATAAACATGTCAAGATTCACTAACTGAGTCAGCTTGGAAAACTTCACCACTTATGTAGTTTATTTTCAGTATCAACTAGACAGGTGTTTACCACAGCAAAGGTGTGTTTTCACACAGAGTATGTGTCCTTTACTCAATGAATGTCTTATTCCTCCCTCAAAATAACTTTCTAAGATTATAGAGATTTAATAAATTCATAGAGATTTAATAAATTCATAGAGATAAAAAAAAGTCTTACCAGACTGAACATAGTAAGGACTTACCCTGCCCCGTGGAGAGCCAGACTGATAAAGAAGATGATGAAAATGTGGTGTGTGTACCAGAATAACTCATAGGAGACCTGTCTGATGGACGCAGTTGAGGAGGTCACGATCAAGATCAAAGTCAAAGAGAGCGCCAGGCCGGTGATGCCTGCGATTGTCGTTAGCAGCTCCGTGACTGTGTTCTAAGAGAGACGCGCAGCATGACGTTAATATCCTCACACATTTTCAATGTTTAGGCTCAACACTAGAGAGTGCAAGCAGGGAGCCGTTCAAATGCTTCACTCCGAGGCTCAGGGACACGGTGCCAGCTGCCTCCCTCTCTCTTCCTCCTCACACCTTAGGGCAGCCACCATTCTGCTCAACTTGCGCAAAACCACCATGTCAAGAATTACATCTTCTGGGTCATATAAATCCACTTTCATGTCAAAATTATTATGTTGAATTGAGAGAGCAGACAATATAATGGAAAGAGCATTTTAGGATAAAATGTAAAATAATTCTGAGTTTTTGGTTTTCTAATTTTAAAAATAAAAATTGGATCACCATGCTTAATTTTAGCTATAATAAATACACTTTTGAGCAGTCTGTTGGGGTGTTCCTAGCAAAGCAGTGCAAGCCCCATTCCTGTGCTCACTTCTAATCGAAAACACCGTGACTGTATTTCTTTCTCGCCACATTGAGGGCCTGGAATAAGGCTTGGTAAAGCCTTGGTGATCAATAAAAGCACAGCTATTCTTATCGAATAGAGATGGCCAAAAAGCTCAGAATTCTGGTCTGTGAGTGCATGGGAGAGTTAAACAACCTTTCAAAAAATATGGATTGCAAGGCATTTTGCTTTTATTGTGATTTTTCCATCATCTTACTAAGTCATTGGTATGTATCCCTTGTCTTCCTATTGAGACAACCATAGCTCAATAAACTCACACTATATCTTTTGTCAGTAAAACCTCATTAATTTGGGCTGCTTTGAGATCTGGAGGTAATTTGGAAAGGGACCTCTCTCTTGTTTATTCTTTCTTCAAGGAGCAAAGAGTGGAAATAAATTGAAAAGGGTATGTCTAAAACGTTTAAGAGATTTTTTTCTTTCAGATAGACCCAGGCGCTTTAGAAATTCATTTGTATCATTGGATGTGCCACTAGTTTCAAATCATTCATCTTTGCTTATTCTCTCTTCTCTCTTCTTTTGATACATTCAAGACTGGTTTGAGTTTCTTGGTATCTTCTAGATTCATCCACTGCACCTTTTAGTACGCTTTATAAAGTGTGCTTTGTGTTACTGATACCCATCTTTCTCCAAACATCCCAAATTAGAGGGTTTCTTGAACTTAACTAGTAGTTGAATAGCATATTGGTTCTAAAATTATGAAATAAATGCACAGGGAGTAGCTTAATGATCTTGTTCAATTGCGTTAACACTATTTTTAATAAATACTGTTTATTAGATGGTCTCCTAACATGCTTAGATTTATCCTTGGGTTTGTGTTGTGGTGGATTTTTCTGAGCCTTAGCAGGGAAGCTGTAGCAGGTGTCCAGATAAACATTGTAACTGGTCCGAGTGACACTAAAGACACGCTCACATACATAGGGCACCTGTAGTTTTGATGTCACTGCGAAACTTACACTTCTCATTGTTGTCAGCTAAGAAAAGCAGCTCAGTGTGGTCAATAGCCTGATATTGAAACAAAACCTTGGAATTAGGGAGCATGAGTTTGAAGAGTCTTTCCCCAAGCACACTTGGGATTTTCCTTCTTCAAATAAAGCTAGATGAAAACAATGATTGCTTAAAGAGATAGCCCAGGTAATAATAGAAAGATTACCTTTGCTGGAGTGTATTGCCTTCAGGTTTGGGAAATGCAGATTAACAAAAAAATCGTGGTCAACATGTTGGTAGTTGACTATACATGGGAAAAGGCTTGGTTCAGACATAGCAAGATGGGCTATGTCCTGAATCAGAGCACCTGGTTTGGGTGTTCACTCCCAATTACATCTCCCTTTTATGTGCACCCTAGGAGGTAGGAGGTGATGGCTCAAGTGGATCAGTCCCTGGAGAGACACAGATGGAGTTCCAGGTTCAGCTTGGCCAAACCCAGGGTACTGCAGGTAACTGGAGAATGTGCTAATAGATAGTAACTTTCTTTCTCTAGCTCTCTGCCCTTCAAATAAATACATTTAAACTTAAAATTAAAAAAAAAAGAGGTAGGGTTGGATTGTTGGAAGGAAATATCTTTCAAGATGGGTTGCTGGGACTATATTCAATCTTTTTCTCCCAACCCCACAGGCACTGCCATTGTCTACACAAAGGTGACTAGCATTAGTATTTTCCCCAGCAAGGCTAGTCTCATGAAATTAGCTGCTTTGCTCAGGGTCTGAGCTGGCAAACCAGCTATTCAAGTGTATGCCAAAGCATGAGACATGGGGAAGAGATTCAGAAAACCATCTAAATATTGCTAAGAAGGACAGGCATTTTATAAACTCCAGGTGAAGATGTCACCTTCAGGACACATGTTTAGGTAGCACACCAAGTTGTCATTTGCAATGCCTACAGCCTGCTGTCACAATGTCAGTTTGAACCCCAGCTGCTCTACTTCTAAGCCAACTTCCTGTTAATGTATCACAGCAGATGCATGATAACTTAAGTGGTTGATCCTCTGACACTCCCATGGGAGAGCCGGATGAGCTCCTGGCTCCTGGCTTTCACCTGGCCCACACCAAGCTGTGGAGGGCATAGAGGAAGCGAACCGGAAAGTTGGAGATCTCTCTCTGTCGTTCTGCTTTTCAAGTAGATGAAAATAAACCAGTATTTTTAAAAGCAAGCTGATACCTTACATTCTTTATGAGTCTAACACCAGTGAAAATCTAAACACGAGCTGCTTTTAATATTTTAAAATTAGAGTTTTAATAAGTTATCATATTTTTATTTGCATTTGATTGTTGCTATAAGCCAGTTAAGTGACATATATTTTCCCATTGCTCATAAGCTTTCAGCAGTATTAACTGAAATACTTAGAAAAGATAAAATCAGTAGCACCTTTGGCAGAATCTTCTCTCCAGATCTTTTATTAAAAACATTTGAAATGTAGTGTTCCTGGAAAAGTGATGAGAGAAATGAAGCATTGTGAGATGAGAAACTAGTTAGCATGCAGGAACTCACCGTGCTGAAGGTCCTGATGGGGTTGAGGTAGCTTTCATTCGGGCTGTTGCCAAGTTTGGAGAGTGCAGCCGGAAGCCCGGGGGCTTCCTCTGACTGGCTCAAGTGGTAGCGTTCCAAGTTGAATAAATGGGCCACAATGTGGATGGCTAAGAGGATGTGGACACAGCATTGGACACACACCATATGGATCTCTTTCTTTGCAGTAACTCAACAACACACTGTGCCTGTGATCAAGTTTCTCGATGCTGCTTTTACAAATTCCAAGGAAGATGATTGATTTGTGCGTTTCCTAGCATCTCAAATGGAGAAGACTGAACATGTCTGAAATTGCTCTATGGTTCACCACAAATCTCACTCATCTTGATTTAATTTTAGACATGTGGCCATTCTGGGAGTAGAATGAATTCAAACAATATCAAAACATAATCATATATGAGATAGAATTCTTGAGGAAGGAATTATATATAATTATAGATGGAAAACTGATTTCCTTAAGAAGTCAGCATTATTCTAGAATATTGCACACCATGCACACTGTTAGATGAGCTTTTTGTGTATATGACAGACACTAGGGAAATCAAATTCAGGTCCTCCAATGTGGGGCATGGACATAGTAGCAGAAAGGCTGAATATCCGTCCCTGGCGACGTCCAAATTCTAAATGATGAGGATTAGAACACAGCACCAGCACCATTCACCCAGAGACAGTGTCTGATGCCACTCTTGCATGTGAAATCTGTTTCAATATCTAGGTGACAATATAGTGTAAGTGGGACACTGGCTGGGTGGCCAGTGGATACCCACCACCAGAATTGGATTTCAATGTAAAATGATAATTACCCAGGCATAGATAATTTCCCGGTGGGTATCTATCTGTTTCTCCTGCACTAAAAAAGAGAGGTAGCAGGGTCAACTACTTGTTTAGACTGTAGAAGTTATGAATGAGTTATGGGAACCTGCATGGCTGCAGGTCGAGTCACAGACAAATGAGAGGAGGGAAGGAGCGACAGAAACCTCTAAGGGTACTGATTTTGGTCCCCGTAGTGCCAGTGACACTTTTAAAAAAAGCTTTATTTCACTATTTAGCTTCTCTCTGTTAACTGCGTTCTTTCTATCACATCCACCCCCTTTCCAGCCATGCAAAGATCTGCTCATGTCTTAAGACTTGCGGTACATAACAGCACTTCTGCTTCTGTGATGATGTACCACCTGCTTATGGTTCAGTGCAACCCCTCCTTAGCCATCTTGGTCACACTCACAAAACACCTGAGCTCTCTGGTTTAGAAATAGTGGCCACAAAGTTAGCCTCTTCCAATGCTGCGCAGAAAAGGGAACTACTTGCTAATTTAGATATAAACTTTGTCTAGAATTCCTGTTTTCTGTGTTCTGATGACTATCTGACGTCCTTGAGAAGGAAGTAAATGTTTGTTTTTTTATGACATTCATTGAGTGGTAACTGTACACCCAGGCAGTGTTATAAATGTTGTAGGAATGTTACCCAATACACCGTCCACTTGTTAGTCTTCTTCCCATTTTGCAAACCAATATTTCAAAAAGCGACTTAAGACAGATCTGTTAGTGGTAAATATGGGATAAAGCCCTGTCTGCGACTTCTGGGTCTCAGATTTCAGTCTCGAAGCTCTACTACTTTCTTTAACGCAGCAGAAATTGTTATGTCTTACTCGTTTACTCAAACACAATTTCTCTTGGGGTTGAGAAAAGCTCTTTGAGTGATTCACTTGGAGTCTCCTTTAGAGCTCGGCTGTCACAAAGGCTCATGACACTTGGTTTAGCCTGTGGGGCTGGTCTCTCCCTGCTCCATCCTCTTCTTTTCCTCCTTTGCCACTTGCGGCATCCATTCTCTTTCCGTAGACTAAGGCCCTGCAGACAGGGAGTGGAGCCCTTCCCATCTGCAGAAATAGAAGCTGAAGCTGAGCCTAAGTTCAGTGCCTGCTTTGCCGTTGTACGATCCGTACGTGATAGAGAGAATACAAATTCCCTCTTTCCGATTCTTCTGTATGTCATAACATCCTTCTCCCTTGTAATGAGTTGTTGATCACAATCTGTTTTCTAGTAGATTGATTTCCACATGAGAATCTGACACCGTTAAACTAAATTTAAGGACGCTGATTGAATGAACAAAGATATTGAACTATTTATCCATTCCTAGTGCTGGGATTCTCCTAACAGAGCTGGGGACTCAGGATAGAGTCTCAGGGAGCCAGGAAGGCTTTCAAGAGGCAATATATTGAAAACTTGCACTGTGCTTGAAAATTCATGTCCAAAATGCCCTTCTGCCACACCTACCTCCATTTTGTTTTCCTTTTTATCAGGTGATAAAAAGTGGAATTTTTTTACTCTCAGGAATTCTCAGATTGAAGATCTACGCAATGTCCCACTGTAAGCCCAAGATCATCACCATATGCAGGCAAATTCTTTGCTAGGCCTCTGTGGCCTTCAATTGGCATGCACTGCTATGTCCTTGGAAGAACCCAAGATCCACATTTCATAAGCCACCCAAAGGTGTGGCCCAAGAGTGCAGCGTCTAGGTCTTTTTGCACTTGTTTTTGGTTTGTTTTCTTTTAAAAGTGGGTGGCAATGTTGGGAACACTCCGTGTATTTAATTGATGTGTGAACTTCCAAGTTCAAATACAGATGTCCAGATATGGGGGAACATGCCTCCCTGCATCCAGACGAAAGATGGACTCCCAGTGAAACTCTTGGACATGTGTAGACAATGGGATGTTGGACTCTCTGACATTGTCTGTACCAACAATGTCGGGGTACACTTAAATAAGAGACTGATAGAATTATGATTCTTTATGAAGGATTACACTATTGTAACAAAATGGGAAAAATCTCATGAGGGGTCCAAGTTTGGGGGGAATCCCAGCCTATAAAAATGTACCACGTAATTCAAAATTCAAAATAAAAATATTCATAAAAAACAAATATAAATCTCTCATAGATGAGTTGAACAATGACAAGAAAAAATTCAGGAAGGCTGCAACTAGAGCCAGCTGCCCTAAGAAATAGCCATTTTTCTTGTTTCTTTTCTTTTCATTTTTCAGGAGACCAAAGGGAACATAATGTGGTGGCCTCCTGGGAGTGTGTTCAGGCCTTGCTGTTGCCTTTGGAGTGAGTAAACTCATGATGGGACAGCCTTTCAGTACCATGAATCAAGAGTCTGTGGTCAGAATTGGGCCCACAATTTCCGATTTGTGGTCTTACTTCTGCAGGACAACTCCTGGACTCTGACGCTCCGTGGATGCCATGCATTTGTCAGAAATTCTGTTAGGATGGACCTGGGTCGGACCTTCCTGGGAGCTCCTGGGGCCACAGGTGGAGCCCTTCAGGGATCAGAGCTTGAAGAGCTTGTGCCTTCAAGGCTAATCTTAATTCCCGACCTCTGGATCTTTATTTTCTCTGGATGCTTCTTCTGAGCTTTCTCCTCCTAGCTGCACATATCCTGCTTACTGCTGTTGGTCAGCTAATTTTAGCCGCTCATCAGGAGCTGCCTTCAGGGTGATGGTCCACCCTTGCAAGCTGGTGGATGCAAACTGTGGCATTGCTGGATTACTATTCACCACCCCCTTCGATGAAAGCGCAGGTGCCAAGTACTACTTTTCAATTAGGCATTTCAAGGTCTACTGAAGACCACAGAATCCAAAAAGATCCATGTTAATAAGAGTGGAGAGGGTGCAGAACTACTCTTCTGATACTCCGGGGGGGCTATACGTGCTTGAAAATGATTTATTAGCGGCTGAAACTAGCTCTGGCAGCCCTTATCATAGGCAGACAAGCTGAAGGCAGGAAGCCAAGAGAAGAATCGTTCCTGTCCCTGCGTTCCTGGCGGTGCCCTTGAGCCTAGCTAGCATTGTTTTGCCTCTTGCCTCCTCCTCCCCAGCCTACTTCTACCAGTCTCTAATTACAACCTTTCATGATTTGACCAATTAAAGCTTGCAGTTCAACTTAGAGGGGAACGGATGAGAAATTAGATCCTGGCACGCAAACTTCGATGTGGATGCACTTCTTTCAAGGTTACACACCTCTATTAAGCCAGCAGGCTATTTGGTAAGCGGCGTAATGGGCAAGGCTAATAAAATAAGCCAAGGGACATTGCAGCTGCTCCCCAGCGGACACACAAGAAGGACGCAATGTGCAAAGCCTAAGTGCAGCTACGACCCAGCGCTTCGCCTGTGTTTTTCTTTTTTTTTTTTTCCTCCTAAAAGCGCGGTTGCCAGCCGCATTTCTTAGTTACTGTGAAATGTAATAATTGCTTTGTCAGGGCTGGGTAGAAGCGAAGAGCTTTCTCCACACCCTCCCTCCTTGGCGGGGCAATGGAAATCACGGCAGTGAGCTGGTTGCCATGGAGGTGTGGAACGAGGGGTGCTTGGCTCTCAAGGCAGCTGGGGCCTGCTGTGGGAGCCCTAGGAGGGATCTGCAAGTCCGCAAAGCAGTGGGGATGCAAGAGGAAAACAAAGACTCGGTTCTCCATGGGTCGGCGAGGAAAAGCTGGAGAAAGAAGCTCTGTTTTCTCTTGCAGCAGCACAATGGGAATTTATTATCTCATGGTGGGCATCTAAATCTCTTCCCTCCTGGTGACTCCCTGCATTTGGTCTGCCCTAAAATGCTCCCCTCCACAGCTGACATGCTTGGGCTTTGCACTGCTTTATCCAGTGACTCATTCAATCGCACTCATCCTCAAGCTTGACCACATTTATTGAAGAGTTGTCATGTGCCATGGGGCAGGGAAACTAGATGCACTAGGCACAGTCCCTGACTTTGACGGCACTGAATTTGACTCCTTGGTGGGAAGCTGGCCATGGCACCTGCAAGTGGAGGGACTGTGTCCTGCCAAGGGGGATCAGGCAATGGTTGCTGAATATCATGTCCCCAAAGAGAGGTGTGACATTTTAGGCACAAAGAACTTCTTGGGCAAAGGTACAGGATGTTTTGGATACTTGCCGGAACTGAGTCCTGGGGATGTGGTGATGGGGTGGGGTGGGAGCATGGTCAGAATGAGACCAGAGTAGCAGCTACATCAGCAAAGCCTGTTAGTTACTCCAAGGAGTCTTGATGGAATCTTACCTGGAAGAGTAATCCTCAGGGACCTTGTTTCCTGCAGATTCTCACATAGGGAGAGTCCTGACAATTACCAGCTCATCTCACTGAAACTGCTAGAGTCTATTTTTTTTTAAATACCACAGAGGAAAGACCACCAGGAACTTAATCTGGGGTCACACAACCAACCTAGTGCAGGTGTATGAAATGACTTAGGCATGTGGTTTTTCCAGCAGTGGTCAACTGCAGCCTTTTACCATCCCTAGCGCGTCCTGACCGCACTAATTACAGAAGGATAGAGCGCTCAGCAGGATATCTTTCAGATGGGAGGCAGTACACTGCTTTATACCATTGGCATGTGCGTACATTTACAAAAGGAGACATACTCAAAAGTTTAAGGAGAAAGGTGTTTCATGACACCCATTTTTTTTTTAAATCTTTGCTTCCTCTTATGATATGTCAGAATGATAGTTTCCATCCTCTTCTTGCTGTATAATATTTTTATAATTTTCCTCTGCATTCACCTGTTTCAGTGCTGTTACTATTCTTTCTGCCATTTTACTCTCTTATGTCTTCCCTTTTACAACCCAACTATCCCACGCCAGGGAATATATCCAAATGAAATGAAATCTTCATGCAAGAAAGTAACCTGCAACCCTATATTTAAAGCAGCATAATCCTTAATAGTGAAGACATGGAAACAACATAGATGCCCGTCGAAAGAGGAATGGATAAAGAAACTGTGCTACATCTACTCCATGGAATATTACACAGTCATTAAAAATGCAACTAAATGGTCCCAACTGGGGATCAGTATGCCCAGTGAAATAAGTCACTCCAAAAAGGACAAATATCATATGTCCTCTCTAACGTATGGCAACCTTCATGCAAAACACAAAACAATATTAAACTCTCTGCTGTTGTTTATACCCACAATCCCCTGGTGTGCTTAAATAACAGGAACTGTTACATTCTTTCAGTGACTGTTACTAAAGAACTATATTACTGTAGTATTTTGGGGGAAATAGTGGTGGGAAAGAAAATGGGAAGTAAAACAAAGACGGAATGAAGGGACCCCTATACCTACAAACTGTATCATGGAAAATAGTAATGACAATAATTTTTTTTTAAAGAAAAAGAATTAAGGCTTGAAGTCTAGAGCTTCTTTAAATTCCTTCTCTGATGAGCCTACGAAGGAACAACCTGGCCTTTGCTTGGCTGTTGCTCACAACGGGACACTCAGCCTCCTCATTCTAGCCTCACATAATTGTCCAGGTTTGGAGCAGACCCCAGACTCCCTGAGTGTTCATTCCTTCATGCCTTCTCCCTCTGGTCGAATGCTGGTAGCCCCCATATGTTCTCAATGACTTTGACCCTGCTGGGGCCTGAAAATGATCAGCTGGGCTCTTGGCTTGCCACCTCCTTGAGCTGGTTTTTCTCTTTAATGGGAACTATTTTTACTACCCACTTCTTCACAATCTGCAAGAACCTTTGGCAGAACATTTCTGGGGCTGCTCTACTCGGATGTTGAGGACAGTCCGTGGGGAACCTCTTTCCCTTGTGTCTCACTGCACACCCATGGTTGTGTTAATTGGCACTCAGGCCCCTATCTGTCATATCTTGATGTTTAATTAAATTCACATTTGTTTTGAGTGCTCCTTTTATTCTGCTATGTTTCTTTTTATGCATGAGAGGAAAAAAACAAATGGGGAAAACATTTTATAGTTAAATTAGTTTGAGGAAAATGGTCCTGAATCAGAACTCTTTATTGTTCGGAGAGCCTTTTATTTCTTTTTTTTTTAATTGATTATATTGCATTGTGTGACACATTTCATAGGCACTGGGATTCTCCCCATCCCTCTCCAAGCCCCCCCACCCCATGGCGGATTCTTCCACCTTGTTGCATTACCCCAGTTCAAATTCAGTTGAGATTCTTTCATTGCAAGCATCTACCAAGCAAAAAGTCCAGCATGTTATTGTCCAGATAAGTTCAACGATTTCTTGGGGAGACCATCTTTGGTCTGAAGGTAGAGCCGGCAGAGTATCATCTGATCAATTAAAAGCCGAGCCTTTTATTTCTAGATCTTTGTTTTCCAAGCACAGCACAAGCCTGTTAATGACTAGCCCTCTTCTGCTCTTCCTCAACCTTGTCTAAAGTTGGCCTTGGATGTTAATTTCCAGGGCCTTTTATTTGAATTACAAATGCAATAATAGTAATTATACTTTATATGATCATAAACTTCCTATCCTTTCAAGATCGTTTTATATTTGCTGGCTCAGTACCGCTCAGAATCTCCTATGATCTCTGTGCTTTTCTTTTACTGCCCGTGATATCACGTGCCAGTCATTTTCCTATGACCCTGAGTGAGAGTTTGAGTGTTGGCCAATTTTATTTCCATTGTGAATTGCATTGACTACGAATGTGTTCACTTTTCAAGGAGGTATTTATCACTGTGTTACTGACGAGTCTAATTATTCACAAATGAAAATCTACTTGGACAACTTTTTTTTTCTTTGACAAATTGATGCCCTGGTAGGGGAATATATTCCTATAGGAATATAAATTGCAAATTAAAAGCCCTTTTCTCCAAGGGTTCTGTGGCCAAATAGATGGCCATTATTTCTTCTACCTAAGGTAAGGCATGGAGAGAGGGGTGTAAGGGGAGGAGTATCACCAAGCAGAACTAAATCAGGTACTGTAAAATTCAGGCAGTGAAGAAGTACTTAAGTACTTACCTGCACTAATGACTATTCCATAGGCGACCAATTTGTGGAATTTGAGGTTTTTGTCTAATTGTCTTCCCCATGGTCCTCTGCAGCACTAGAGTGAGAAAATATATAAATAGAGGCCTAATAAAGGACCAATCACAGTAATAATGATATCCTGAGAATCAAGAACATAGGACTTGGGATAAACAAAATGAAGAGACTAGGACACAGGATCTGCTCTTGCAGGATGCGAAAGTTAGTGGCCATTTGTGAAACAGCAAAATTAAAAGGTAAGCTGATAGTTCGCTTCGGTAAAAATGACTGAATTTTCAGTTGCCTGGCTATATCTCAGAACTCGATTAACATACTACCCTCCACACTACACTCAGCTTCTCTATGTAGAAAACGCAGGTGGTGATAACATCCTTCTTCAGGTGATTTCAGACATCCAAAAACTATCCTTCTTAAGCAAAGTCAAGTATCATATGTATCTATATCTCATAGTCATGAAAGCTGGTAACGTTGCTAGGATAAGTTAATTCAACCAACACAGGTTGATTAAGTTGTTGTTTCTGTGTCTTTCTGTTTAACAGGCAACAGGTGAGCACCAAAGAGTGGAATCAATGCAGTTAGGAAATGCCCTCTCTGCCTGCTAGCAGCTAAAAATCTGCATGCTAACATGTGTGTGTTGTGGGGTTGGGTATATAGTGCAGCAGTTGAGCTGTCCCTTGGGCGAATGCATTATCTATGAGAATGCTTGGATTCAAGTCCCAGTTCCACTTCTGAGTCTAACATTCCTGCTAACGTGCACCCTGGGAGGCAGCAGGGGATGGTTCAAGGTCCTTGTTGCCCTCTTGGGAGACCTGAAGTGAGTGTTTGGCTCCAGATGCCAGCCTAGCCCAGTTCTGGATGTTTCGGCATTTGGGGGGTGAGTCAGGCAGCTGGAGATCTCACTCACTTCCTCTGTCTCTCTAGCTGTCTCCACCTTTCCAGTAAAACGAAAGCAAGTAAAATGTGAAAATCTATATCACGATTGTGCTTTCTGGGGGTTAGAGAACTGAATTTCTCGAGATAGATTTAACTGCTTGTCTTTTTTTTTTAATTAGAAATTGTGCCTGCTTATAGTTTCCGACAGTGAGTGCCCTAGAGGAAGTCAGTGGTAATGGCAGCAGCCAAGTCATGTACGCCGATGACTGATGTTCAACTGTAGCCATCCTATGCTCTCCTGCAAAGAGATAACCCTGAGTTTCCACAGGGTGAGTGGGAATGTCACAGTAAAGGGGACCTGCTTTCAACAGCACTTGCGTTCATCTGTCGTAAGAACTGAGACTGTTGTAAATACTTTAGTACTTACAGTGCTTGTTCCTCTCACGAATGAAATCAGGTTTCGACTGATGGGTAGCAGGATTAACATACAGTTGAAGTTCAAGCACAGTGCAGACGCTCTTGCCCAAGCCAGCGTGGACTTACAGATGGAACAAAGACAAAACCAAGATGCCCAGTGAAAACAAGGAACCCAGGAGAATAGGGTCTACGTTCGTTTTCTGAAAGAGTAAGATGCATTAACTCTACTTACACCCAAAATAACTCGTGTGTAAAGAAAAGACTCCTCCTCCTCGTACCAACGGAATGTGTCAACAAAGAGATACACGTTCACTCCCAGCCACAAGAGCTTGAGTAGAAAGTAGACAAATCCAATCAGTCCCATCTTCAAATTTTCCTCTTTTCAAATCAGTTTTTCAGTGGAGAGTTCTCATATTAATCGTGTCTTAGAGGTGAGATTTTCGCAGTGATTACAATTGTAAGAAATTATTAACTTCATAAAAAAGATATTAGGCGCATGTGAGCTAGAATTAAGGAAGATTTTAACAAGCACAAAACCTTCCTCACCTTGACAATGATGTCAAGAAGGGAAAAATATTTAAAAACAGCTTGAGTGTGTTCTAGAAAAATCCCCATTTCATAGTCTAATTTGAAGACTTCATTTGATTTAGAGAAACATTCATACATTATGCAAAAACAACTACTTGACTTTAAAAATAATTAAAAATGAACTCAATCGGAAAACAACTTTGCATGATTCCATAAGGCTAAATGAAACATGTCTGCTGAATATTTTCTAAGAAGCTTTCATCTTTTACTAGAGTCACACTTCAAGCTATTTAGTATTTCCACACTAATTATCCAAAAATTTTAAAATGCTATATTTAAGATTGAATAACAAAGATAATACTTACTACAACTGTGGCAGGGAGACTCTCATTCAAAACCCAACACCTCATCCTGACACCTGCGTTCTGCTGTCAGTTGATCTTTTCATCCACCTGAGCCCCAATGTTGTATCCTTGGGGAGGATTTCCCTACTAAATTGTATCATCTTTTTGTCTTAGGAAGCACCTACTGGGAGCAGCTCTCCTGGAATTTCTAATTAAGCGCTTCTTGCCAAAGGCACATCACCAAACTGACATGCCTCATGACCTGGGTAAATACAAGGCAAGTTTCATCTGATGATTCCATTCTTCAAAGGCTTCAAAAGAAAAGAAAGCTCGGTTTATTAAATTGTCCTCATGGACTTTATCCCCCTTCATTTTCTACATGATTGCAGTCAAGATGATTAGAAGTCTATGTAAATTTGAGAAATGCCCTACCCGCATACAGAAGAGCTGCCCCGGGAGCCTTCTTTGCCTTGCTTATTCTGTCTTCTTCTTTTCCCTCTTTAAAAAATACTCTCAGTAGATGCTATGATGTCAGAGCTAAATAAATACGAATTCTAGAAATGCTGAAGAAAGGAAAGATCCTTACAAAAAAGGACAGGAAAATAACTGCAAGTCTAAAAGTGTGACTATAAAAAAAGTAGTAACTTCTTCTGTGGGATTAATGGGCTAAATGTTATTTTTGTTTAATGTTTAATCGCACTTGGCACACCCTGGTGGCAGGTTAGAATATCCGCTCACACCTTCTCTATCTCAGGAGTGTTGCTCCTGAACCGGTCAGCCTTTGATTTTATGCAAGTCCTACTTGTTAAATGGCGTGATTCTTGACTTCATTTTGGTGGGCAATGATGTCCTAAGCATTTTTTTTTCTGATTAGTTCTGGTCAGGATATTTTATATTTAGATAATTAGGTTGGAAATAAAAGTTTCCAGTCATGTAGATACTTGTCCAGGCATTTTTGTTTTCTCATGGTACATCTATTTAGTTGTCCAATAAATTCGAAAACCTGGGAAAAATAGTAAATGTAAAGACTTGTTGTCTCGTATTTATGTTAAGGACATCTCCAATATTGCTCAGTGAAATCACGCATTATCTCCATCTGACAGCTGTTAAGCCCTGCCACACAGATGTGCAAACAGGCTTTGCCGAAGTTGCTTTGTAGGAGGCGCAGTGAGGCTTGAATCCAGTTGGTTTGGTTTTGAGCATCTTCATTTTTTTGGTAAATATTATCATTTTTTTCTAGTGAAAAGGTTTTTTTTAAAAGATTTATTTATTTTTATTGGTAAAGTAGATTTACAGAGTGAAGGAGATACAGAAAGAAAGATCTTCCATCCGAAGCCAGGAGCCAAGTACTTCTATTCCAAAGTAGCTGAAACAGTTGGTGCTGAGCCAATGTGAATCCAGGAGGCACTTCTGGGTCTCCCACATGGGTGCAGGATCCCATGCTTTGGGCTGTCCTCTACTGCTTTCCCTACCACAAACAGGAAGCTGGATGGGAAGTGAAGTAGTCAGAGCATGAACTGGTGCCCACACGAGATCCTGGTGTGTGCAAAGAGAGGATTTAGCACTAAGCCACTGTACTGGATCTAGCAATTTCAATTTTAACCTTTGCTTTTTATTAGCTCCTTAATAAAATAGTAACCTGCAGATTTGTCTATCAAAATGTACCATATAAAATGGATCGCCCTTATAATCACATATATAATTATATAATATATAGTCACATATATAATCACATATAATATGAATCAGATGTATTTAACTCAGTGGCAATGATTTCTTTTTACTTATTTATTTTCACCTTGTTTAAGGGAAGAGATAGAGAGAAAGGCATCTTTCGTGTCCTGGTTAGTTCCCAAACACCTGCACTTTTCAGAGCTGAGCCAGGCCGACGCCAGGAGCCAAGAGCTCACAGGAGTGGCCAGAGCCCAAATGCTTAGGCTCCCGCCCGCTTCCTCCCAAGATGCACATTCACAGGAGGCTGGAGTGCAAGCGGAGCAGCTGAGACTCAACCAGCCACTCTGACAAACCACCGTATCCAATACCTCCCCCTCATTTATTCATCACAGCTGCATCCGGGTTATTTCATCCAGGTTAGTATCATCAAGTGTGCTATTTCTACAAAATGCCAAAGGTGACGGAAAAACAAGTAAGTTACCTAGGATACTAATCTTTTTTTTTTTTTCCTGCATTATGTGATGCTTTGAAAACTCAGGGCCAGCTGTGGTCTGACTATGTCTCCCAAATCTCCTGTGTTAGGAACTTAATTCCCAGGGGCCGGTGTTCGGAGCTGGGGCATGATGGGCCATGATTAGGCTGTGAGCACCCTGGTTGGATAAATGAAGGAATATTGTCACGGTAGCACTCGGCTGACCGTGAAAGGACATGGTTAGCTCCCTCTTGCTTTCTCTCTTGCTCTCTCTTTGCCTTTGTGACGTGGACTGATGCAGCAAAAGGGTCCTTGCCAGACTTTACACGTTGGGTTCCAGGCCTCTGGAACTGTGGAAAACAAATTTCTGATCTTCAGAAATGACCCAATCTCCAGTATTCTGTGTCAGCATCATGAGAGGGAGTAAGACTCAGTCCTACAGATGTGGGGAGGGGCCATCACAATAGCTTGCTTAGCCCTGGAGGTCACCAAGCACTTGCCCTTGGATATGCAAATCAAATATTCCCTCACAAACCCAAAGCTGTAAGCTGAGCTCGCTGCCTCTCTGCCTGGCCTGTCGTCTATAGTGTCTTATACTGTCTTTTCCTTTTCTTCCTATAGAAGCCACGATTAATCATGTGTTTCTGCTGCCCCTTTTGCCTCTTGGTCAACTCTAGTGCCTCCTGTAGGTGTCTTGCAGTGGCATGGAGGACCTCTGTTCTTAGGGATTGTATGCCGTGAACCCTTCTTTCAAGGCTGATGGCTCCAGGACTGTCCTCTCACCAGAGCAGATTGAAACAAGTCTCAGATACAACTGACAACATCTGTATTTTGGTATCACAGCCTTGGCAGTGAGTTACTTCTTTTGAACCTCAGTTTACACATTTTTAATAGGACACATTTTAATAGCTGTCATACCTATCTCACACAGTCAACCCCATTCCTCCTTTACCTCCAGTTGCTCTAATGCATATGTGTAAGGACACACACACACGTGTGTCAAAAGTACATCCACTTAAGCAGGGTGATACCTCTTTTAGAAAAGGCAGATATGCCAATAAAAAATTTGGTAAGTTTTCTTCTCCTTAGAAGAAGACATCATCATTTTAGAGGAATTTTTCCCTCTAGAAATATATAAAAGCACTGGTATTTTGCCAGCATTAACTTGAGATTAGAGTGTGGTTAGTAAAATACCTTCAGTTACTCCTTTAACAGTGAGCAACATGAAGATGTAAAATCTTCATGTTCATTTCTCTAAGCCAATAATCTTCCATGATGGAGTGATTTGTTATTTCTGAAGTGGTTAGGATTTACATATCTTAGAAGCCTTATTCAGTGGAGTTATAAAAATTAATTCTGAGAGAATAGATCTAGAATTCCATAGTATCTCTCCTATTTTAGATTCAACGAGCATAAAGAGCTGAAATTTCCTAGCCTTCCAAGTAGTATTACAAAGGAGAGATATATATTGCTGTATAGTTAATGTATGGTTAGTTTTTGTTATTAATTCCTTAGAATATTTTTAGTATTATGGTAAAATTACAATACTTAAGTTTGGGTTTAAATATTAATCTTCACACACTCCACCTTGATTTCTAAAGTATGATTTGCTTATTCTTCATTTTGAATATGTGAGGGACATAGTGTTGAAGTGTAGCCATCATTCTTTTATAGTATATAAAATCGTGTATACTTGCATTATGAAAACGTAATTTATGGCTTAACGCAATCATTCTTCTTTATAGATTTTACTTTTGTAGAGCTTGCAATGATTTTTAGCTTATTCAAAGAATCCTATGTGAACTTCAGATGATACCATTATTCAGAGCCTGACAATTTGTGCAACAGAAGGGTGTGGGTTTTCATTTCAATCCATTACATCTGATGATGTAACTGATTGGTTTATAATATTGGATTAGACGTGCTGAGACTAGGACACAATACCCTGTGTTATACAGCCAAGTCCCTTTTCGGAAGTGCTCAGTTTGTAGCAGTAAGACCGTAGGCTGCCGTCATTCTTGGTGGGCTCACCTGCTGAAAGCGTGGGCATGTGTGTCCTGCACTCCCGCTGTTCCCAGGGTTCAGGCCTTGTTCATGGAGCTGCACCGGAGCAAAAGCGAAAGTGCGCAGGTTCTGCTGAAAGGAACGAAGTGTTCAGAACTCAATCTTGACTGAATTATTTTCATTCTGAATAGGTAATGCCCAGTTTACTTTTCAGAACAAAAGAAGTTTGCTTTGTTTGTTTCCAAGGTGGCTACTGTCTTTCTGATCAAAGGGGTATGGGCTCCCGGAATTGTAAAACCAACAAACACCAAATCATGTGCAATGGGGAAAGTGGAAGGAAAACAGAACAAGTATGTGTACAAAAGCAGGTTAATGCCTGGACATACACATGCAAACTCTGCACCATCCAGGCTGCGTTCCTGCCCTGGATTTGCTCCATTGTATTTTTAGTTCCTTTTAAGTTTCTTCCTGGATCAGTTGACCCTGCAAAGAAACACTTTGATCCTCAAGGGTGAGACTGATCACCTGGCAACCTCCACTGCTGTGTACTCAGCTCTAGCTTCCCTGTAGATGGAGAACTCAGGGAGATAAAAATAGCACAGCCAAATTATCCTCTTCTAAGCACTAAACATGCGTTTGCCATTCCCTAAAAGCATTTATAAACATCTAAGTATTAAGGTGAAAAGGGATGAAAAAAGATGCTCAAAGGCAAACATAATTCCAGATCCTCACTTGGTTATTTGAAGAGCATTTATTGTGATAATTATGCAATTATATAAATCACATATTGGATAAATTCCATCTTAAAGGAAACATATAATAAAAGGAAGTTCAAACACATACACACATATACATGTCTTTAAACCAAATTTAATTAAATAATCACTAGCATTCTACCTTTTGTGGCATTAAATATGTTGTGTTTTTGTTTCACAAAACGTTGTGTTCTCTTAATGCCATTTTTTAATTGTTATTAACATTGTATTATGTGATACAGTTTTATAGGCACTGGGGATTCCCCCCACCCCTCCCACAACCCTCCCCCCATAGTGGATTCCTCCACCTTGCTGCATAACCATTTTTAAATTTCATTTTTAAAGACATTTATTATTTTTATTGGAAAGGTAAATATACAGAGAGAAGGAGATACAGAGAGAAACTTCTTCTATCTGCTGGCTCACTCCCCAAGTGGTCACATCAGCCAGAGCTGAGCTGATCCGAAGCCAGGAGCGAGGAGCTTCTTCCATGTCTCCTACTTGGGTGCAGGATCCCAAGGCTTAGGGCCACCCCTACTGCTTTCCCAGGCCACAATCAAGGAACTGGATGGGAAATGGAGCAGCTGGGACATGAATCAGTGTTCACATAGGATCTCAGCAGATGTAAGGTGAGGATTGAGCCACTAGGCTATTCATCTGGGCCCTAAAATTTAATTTTTTAGATTTGTTTGAGTAAGGTAGAGAGAGAAAAGAAGAGAGAGAAAGCCAGACAGACAGATAGCATACCTGCCTGCTAGTTTAGTCATGGCCAGGACTGGAAAGGGGCTGAAGCTGGGAGTCTGGAGCTTACTCCTGATCTCCCCCGTGGGTGGCAGGAACCCAGTCATGTGAGCCTCAGCTCTGTCTCCCAAGGCCTGAATTTAGCAGGAAGCTGGAGTTGGAAGCCAGAGTTAGGAACGAAGCCCAGGTACTCCACTGTGGAACACGGATGGCTCAACCACGAACAGAATCATTCTCTAGCCATACTGTCACTTTAAAATGGCGTATAGCACAAACTTGGTGAACATCACTCTAAGCGCTGACTCCCCACTCCCCTTTCCATGAATCACTTATGCAGCTCGCAACAACTTCAAAGGAATTCTGACTGAGGTCACTGCCTGTATCCCACAATGCAAGATGCAGAAGGTATGTGAGTTGTGGTTAGTTACGCAGATGCCTGTGATGTGGCTGGGGAGACAACAGGTGCATGGAACAACAAATGCAGAGTCACTTAGAGTGATGGAACTTCCACGTTTCCCAGAGTTTCTCTGGGCAAAAGTCTTCAGAGGAGGTGGGCAGAGCGAGACTTTGTCAAAAAGCATAGAGTGTAAAGGAGAGAGAGTAGAGAAGCAGCCTGGGTTTCTGACTCTCTAAGAGTCATTGTAATGCCCACAACACAGCCGTCAGCAGGTGGAAAACGCCCTGCCTCTGAGCGCCTGCCGGGCTGCTGCGCCCATGTTTCCTTTGCTCCACATTTCCCTGCCTTCCTCTTCCTCTTAGCCGTGTTTGCAATGCATTACTTTCCACTGATGCACTTGCCTAAAAACCCTTCCCAAATGGTTTGCTTGCAAGGTGCTGAAGCCGAGTTACCCCAGAAATCCAGTTCCGGAGGGAGCAGAGTGTTAATTCTTCGTTTCCCACCACAAACTCAGTGGTGCAGTTGACCGTCTCCTCGTTTTGACAATTCTTAACTTTGTGGCTTAGAATTTTGCTGAAAGACAGGATTAGTATGCTCGTTTAATGTTCCATGTTGTGTCTAGCACACACTGGAACTTAGGAAATGTTGAATAATGTCAAGCCGCATTCTTCTGCCGGCTTCTCGGCGCGTGAGACAGTGCTGTGCAGAGCCCTTCACAGAAGCAGCTGCCGCGCCTTTTTTTTCCCTTTGCATCAGCCAGCAGTGACTTTCATTAAAGTTTAAAAGTGAAAACGAAGTTTTCCTTTCTAGCTAGTGAATCATTTCACGTGTGAGTTCCGGGGAATTTAGAGTTGAAGAAGGCGAGTCTAGAAATCCCTTCTTTGCATATCCAAGCTGTTCATCTCTCAAAAGTCAAAGTGGATGCCAGAATTCCATAGATTTCATCTTTCAAGATGAACATTCAGATTGGAACATATTTCAAGCCAGATGGTTTACAGTTCATGTATTTGTTGGCGTTTCCCTGCCACAACAACTAAATATTGAAGACACATATTTGTGATGAGAGGAGCACTTGCCACCGTGTCTTTGTGCTGCCTCTGCGCGTGCTCACTGAGCCACGGCCTGACACCAGTGTAGGCTGCAGGTGGAGGGGCTGAGGACGCCCACCAGAATCACATCCGTTTGATTTCATAGACAGTGAGGGCAGAGACAACACAAAGCCGTCTACTACAAATACATATTTCTTGTAGCAGTCAGTTTCCACGATCTGTTTAGAGAAGCTGCAAATTTTACTTTGAATCCTTCTAGGGCCATTTTTCCAGTTTACTAACCTGTAGGACTGTTTGATCAGAGATCAGAAAGAACAAGAAAGTCAAGCAAAAGTGTAGATTTTTTTTAATAAAGCCATCATTGAAAGCATGGCATCTTTGTAGGGGAGGATGCCAACGTTGCTCGGGGTTATCTCTCCTCCAGGAAGAACTGTCTCTCTGTTCACTTGTCATCTTACGTGTTATTTGCTAGGATTCTGCTCAACTACCAATGTTTGCATTGTTACAATTTTCAAAGATTCACTTTGTTGGGAAAAGACCATTAGAAAGCAGGACCAAAAAATAAAAACAAACCCACAGAATTTCAAAAGTTGGAAATCAGAGGAAGTTAAACGTGTGAAAGAGATTAACTTAAGTGTGTAAAGAGTTTGATATTTGCTTGGTAATATAAAAGCATTGTTATGAATATTCCATAAAGAGAACATAAGGAAACTGGTAAACTAAAGCATAGCAAACATGCTTGTGGCCATTGTTCTAGCCACCATCCCATGAGGTGGGACACGTCCCCACAAGCAGTCCTAATGATCTACATTTGAGACAATTGTCGCACCGTATCTTATACTCCAATTGGCTAGCATGCTGATTCTCAAGATATGGGATTCATGAATAGCAATTTTTCCAGTGGACAAAGGAGAAAATAGGAACCAGGCAGGCTAAGGGACCATGAGAAGTGCTTGCTCTGCTTAGTGGAGAAATGACACTACAGTCAGGTGTTCCAGAGTGCTGGCTGTTTCATTGTATCACTCGTGGTATATTTGTTTTCATGGCTACAGGGATCAAGGGTGAAAGAATTAATATATAGCATCTCCTGGGATCCCTCCAGGAGCCCAAATCCTGGTCCCCAGCTCCTGGCAAGTGCTATTATGGAAGGTGTAACCACCGGCACAAGCCTTGGGAATGGGTGACTCCAGAGGGTTTCCCAGGTGTCAGGCATTTCCTATGCTGTGACACCTAGGAGGAGTTCTGAGAAAACCTGTTTGGTGAATGAAAAGATATAAAGAAGCAAAGAAACCAAGTCACTCTCCCGAGAGCTCATAGTGATGTCCACACTTGGGCTGTAAGCCCTCTGTGCCCAAAGCAAAATCTGAGGTCTGCCTGGCCATGTGGCTTCAAGACCGAAGCTCAGAGAGAGGCATGGTACTGACTATTGGTGACAGCTTTCCTTATCTACACTAAGGCTTCTATTTGGATTGACTTCCAGAGCTATAAACATTTTGTGATGGCCCAGCCCATTAGCTTGAATCAAGAAGGGGGGGAAATAGGGGAGACTGGAGTGGTTAAGTTGTTTCAGTCCAAGGTGGAGGCAATGCCAGACACTTGGTGATGTTCTGTCCTTCCTTATGGGCAGCAGAGTTCTTGAGAGAATGCAAACTTCATGTCAAAAGTTTGGAAGTTTTATTGCAGTTCAAAATTATGACCGATTGGCACAATTGTTTTGAAGAAATGCTTGCTCCTAATAGATAATTTCAAACTAAAATTTATATTTCCTGTTGTCATACCTTTAGCAATTCTTTTGGCCACAAGGAGGAATCAAAGTGAGTGTGCAGGACTTACAGCGTGCGTGTAGACGCTGATCTTCAGCAAGAGCCACGAGCTCCGGCCAGGACACACAAGTGCTGGGACTTTGTTCTAGAGCTACTTTTGATACCCCGTGTCTCCTGCTGCATTTCAACCTTTGCAGACATTTTCAAAGCTGCAAATGTTACCATGATGCGAGAGCCTCCCTGCAGCTCTCCAATTTTTCAGTTTGAATTTTCTTCCAGCAGGTGAGACCAGTGGACTGGGCACTGGAGGTGTTAAGGCTGGACATCATTTGATTAATTGTTGCTGGTTGGGAATAAGTAAATCTGTGCCTGGCACTCCACCTGTTTCTATGTAAATTAAATTTCCACTCCTTATCTCATTTTGTGTTAGTGGTACAGAATCCAGCCCTGAATGTTTTCCTAGGGGCGGCTAGCTGAGCCATAAGCTAACATGCTATTCCATCTAGCCCAATCATTGCTCTAATTTGCAAGGATTTTTCTTAATCCGGTACTATGATCAGATACAGAATGGTATCTTTTTTAAAAAAAAGATTTATTTTATTTTTATTGGAAAGTAAGATATACAGAGAGGAAAATCTTCCATCCGTTGATTTACTCCCCAAGTGACCACAATGGCCGCAGCTGAGCCAATCCAAAGCCAGGAGGCAGGAGCTTCCTCCAGGTCTCCCACATGGGTGCAGGGTCCCAAGGCTTTGGGCCATGCTCTACTGCTTTCCCAGGCCATAAGCATGAAGCTGGATGGGAAGCAGGGTGGCCAGGACACAAACTGGCGCCCATATGGAATCCCTGTATGTGCAAGGTAAGGACTTTAGCTGCTAGGCCACTGTGCAGAGCCCCAGAATGGTGTCTTGTTAAGGTGACTGGAGTGGTGCAATGTGCCACTCAGCTTCTTCAAAAGCACTTGGTCAACTATGACTTGGTTCTTGGAGGCATATGATCAAGAACCACCACATTTATTTAGCATTGCTAAGTTTGATAGTTAATATTTTACCTTTTCTTTTTCTTTCCTTTTTTTTAAAAAGATTTATTTATTTATTGGAAAGTCAGATATACAGAGAGGAGGAGAGACAGAGAGGAAGATCTTCCGTCCGATGATTCACTCCCCAAGTGAGCGCAACGGCCAATGCTATGCCGATCTGAGGCCAGGATCCAGGAACTTCTTCCTGGTATCCCACACGGGTGCAGGGTCCCAAAGCTTTGGGCCTTCCTGGACTGCTTTCCCAGGCCACAGGCAGGGAGCTGGATGGGAAGCAAAGCCACCAGGATTAGAACCGGTGCCCATATGGGATCCTGGGGCATTCAAGGCGAGGACTTAAGCCGCTAGGCCACGCTGCCAGGCCCAATACTTTACTTTTTCAAACCAATTATGGTTTCTTCTCAATTAATTAGACTTCCTCACCAAGATACACTGTCCTTGCCATGTCTATTGCATCTCATCTGTTTATGGTTCAGAATGATCCATGGAAGAACTATAGAATGATGAAAAGAAAGAGGTTGGATAAATTAGGAACCAGCTGGAGGAAGGGCCAATGGCAAGTCACTTGCATAGGAAGCTAAATTCACATAGTGTCTGATATTTATAGGCCACACAGATTTGAGGAAGGGCAAAGACATGGAGATTTACAGGGCTTTTCAAATGTTTTGCTTTTGAAAAAAAAAAAAAAGAGGCTACAAAAGGAAAATGTGGCCATCCTAATGCAGAGGTACCAGAACTCTCTTTGATCTGTTCTTTTCCTCTTTTGGTGTGATTTTTCAGGTCTTCACTTTACTAAAGTTGCTGAATGTTGTGTTCCAGGCATGTTAGGTGCTGGGGTGCCAAGAGGAAAAGGATATGGACAGATTCTGGAAGCCGCAGTGCAGCCCAGCCAGCATCTGATGGTGTTGCTGGAGTCTGCCTCTGTATCTCGGGAGGTCCTCTCCCATTCATTGCAGCTGCCCACCCTGTGCCCCTGCTGCTCTCCACTGGCATCATGCCACTGTGGCTGTTTCACTTCTATGCAAGCTCTGCAATCAGAGCAGTTATGAGGACCCACTAGCTCCAATGGATGTGTTTCTTCTTGTTTCTCCTTCTCTTTTTGACTTGTGCTGGCATGAGATTGCTAGGGACACAGATATACTAGGACACACACACACACACACTAAAGAATTGTCATGCTGACTGCAGGAATAGGCAAGTTTGAAATTTATGGGACAGGCTGGGAAGTCAGGTAACTGTTGATGTTGGAGTCTTGAATGTGAATTTGCTAGGTAGTAGGTTATAAGTTGAGGCAAGATTCTCTATAGCCTAACCCTAACCCTAACCCTAACCCTAACCCTAACCCTAACCCTAACCCTAACCCTAACCCTAAGAATTTCTTCTACTTCATGCACCCTCTAAATTTGCTCTTAATGCCTTTAACTGATATGATGAGATACCCTCATTCTGTGAAGGAAAATCTGATTTACTAAAAATTGACTGCTTAGAGAATGAGTCACTTTCAAAAAACACCTTCAGGTCTTCCTGTAGACTTCGGTTTAGTCAAACTACTGGGCACTGGAGTTTAATCAACCTGACAGAAAATTACCAACTCTTTATCTCATAGACTTAGTCCACTTCCAGGATAACTTTGATACAAGCCCTTTGAAATAATTTCAGCCCGGGGTGGAAGGTGCTAAAAAGAAGTATGCTAAGAACAGCAGTGTCAGGAGGGGCAGGGGTCTGAGTTTGCGGGGAGAAGAAGTCTCTTCCATCAGGGACTCAGAAATAAATGTGCAGAGATTTTTTAGGCACAGCTAGGTTAAAGTTCGAAGACAGAGCCACAAAGCCACATGGGTATGCAGGAACTGTAGATGTGTGAGCAAGAGCCAAGGAGAGGGCAAGGTATTAGGACATTGGAGAAAAGCTGCTGATCACTGCTGATTATGGCAGAGTTACAACAGATTTTATTCTCTCATAGTTCTGGAGACTAGAAGTTCAAAATCAGGGTGTTGGCGGGCCTGGCTCACTTGGGAGAGTCAGCTTCAGGGCTCACGACAATCCTGGTGTTCCTTGGCTTGGGTGCAGAGCCCAGTCTCCACCCGTGTCTTTGCATGGCCTACTTTTCTCTGAGTGTCTCTGCGTGCTCCATTTTTCCATCTTTTTTAGGGGTGCTTGTCGTCATATAAAAGGGCTGCTCTAACCGAGCCAGAGTGATTTGACTTTGAAATACCCCAAAATATGCTACATTCTGCAATGCCTACTGGGGACCATCATGCAACTCGCCTAGTATTTCTTTGACAGGTGGAGCAGCAGAGGGAGGTAGAAAGATTGATACCACAGATAGGTAGATGATAGCTAGAAGCCAGAAAAGATTTCCATCCCTGGTTCAGTCTCTCAATGTCCTCAGTAGCTGTGGCTGCCAGGCCACAGCCAGGAGCCTAGAACTTCGTCCAGGTCGCCCACAGAAATGGTAGGAGCCCAGATACTTGGGTTATCATCTGCTGCTTCTCATGATACACACTAACGGAAGTGGGGCTGGGGTGGAAGCAGAGCGGCTGGGACAGACCTAGGCACTCTGATTTGGGATGTGGGTGCCCATGTCTCAGCTCAAGCTGCTGAGCCACAGTTGCTGCCGGACTCACCGTTGTCTGGAAGGACTACACCGTTGTCTGGAAGGAAAAACAAAAAGTGTAGATCTGCTTGCAACCAGGCGCCACAAGCTCTTAATCCTAGCAGCTCTGCTGGTGACTCCAGGAGGCCAAGGTTCCTGCTGCCAAGTAATGCACAATAGTAATGATCTCGTACTAAAAGGGCAGCCTCTGCTTAGCTCCAGGCAGAAGAGGGGCCAACACTATTCTATCCTGTTAGTCTCTGAAGGAAATTCTGGGTTCTAGAATTTTACATATAATATTTTCCTTCAGTTTGTAAACACATTCACATGAAAAGAAAACAAGACTGCAATTACAGCATGAGCCCAAGAAGCTGGAAATGCGGACTGCCCCTGTGGGTAGGGAGGGGATTGTAGACCCTGTGAGAGCATGAAATACAGGGGCGCTGGCCCCAAGACTTTGGCAACAGATATTATGGGAAGCAGAGTAGAGGACAGACTGAAGGACAAGAGGCTAAAAGAAAGCCAAGTGGGGCCCCGCGCGGTGGCACAAGTGGTTAAGGTCCTCGCCTTGCACGCCCGGGATCCCATATGGGCGCCAGTTCTATCCCCGTAGCCCTGCTTCCCTTCCAGCTCCCTGACTGTGGCCCAGGAAAGCAGCAGTTGAGGACAGCCCAAAGCTTTGGGACCCTGCACCCACGTGGGAGACCGGGAAGAGGCTCCTGGCTTCAGATTGGCATAGCATTGGCCGTTGCGCTCACTTGGGGAGTGAATCATCAGACAGAAGATCTTCCTTTCTGTCTCTCTTCTCTGTATATCCGCCTTGCCAATAAAAAAATAATAAAAATAATAAAAAAAGCCAAGTAGGAGATATTTTTAGACCAGGAAATGGCACACGATGTTAAGGAATGGAAGCCCCTAACACAGTGCCAAGCCCCATGGAAAAGCTTACTGGATCATTTTATGAGTTAAATAGCTCTTTGAGAATCTACAACATGAAACAGCAAAATCTGTGGAGACACAAATTTCTTCTGTGGGATTAGTTCAAGTATGAAAGAATCCTTTTTAGTCTTTTAGGAACTTTATCTATTATCTGCCACTCTCAAAAGAAATATATAACCATATATACAACTAATGAAATTAATATACCTTATTATGACAAAAATAATTTCTTTTAGCTTTGCGGACAGTACCATATTTCATATTAAGCTGCTAATACTCATAACCATATGATTTTAAAATCAGCCAAGCTTGAAAAATTATTGTCTCTGACATTCCCGATGATCAAAGCAACCCCAATTACAATATTATATTAACCAAGCTAAAAAATAGTATTACAATTTCTAACCTTTCTGAATTGTAATTAGTCATCTAACTGTATATCCAAATTTATTTGATATATTTGCATAGTTAATTAATTATGATTTATTTAAAAGTATTCCATTTGTAAAACTTTGCTCTTCTTAGCCCACAAATCAAATTGCCAAGGGATACACTGCATTTTAAATGTCTTGCTTAAATTGTAATACAGTATGTTGAGGACATAGAACAAGAAACTGTTGAAAAGTCATGGTTTTTTCTCTTTCAAAAATGTTGACAGTTAAGAAGAGAGCAGAGCTGAATTTGAGGAACTCGGCAACTTGGGCAGGCTCTTGAAGAGACAAAGTAATTCAACAGAAGAGATACTGAAAAATGCTTCATCAAACTCGTACCACCTGTTAGGTCTTCGAGGGTACATTTGTACATCTGAGAGTCGCAGTATCTAGAATGCAGTAAAGCATTTCCATTGAGACACCGGGGGCTCGCATGTCATGCTTAAGGTAAAAATATCACATAACTTAAATGAAATGTTTTAAAATCCTTTGTGAGTGTTACCTGTAAAGGTGGATGCACATCTCTATGACTTTCCAGGTGGGTTCCATCCATTATTCAGATGTTTATAAATATCAAAATATTTAGATGAAGAAAGCCTCCAGCTTTCATCCGGGTTTGCTGGATTGTGTGGACACTTCTGCAGAAGGTGGAGTTCAGAAACTTTGGGTCATGGTCATGAGCTTCACAGATGCAGAGGGCCCCACTACTCCTTGAAATTTTTCAAGTGCCAAATGCAGGAGTTGCAGATATAAAGAAAGACATAACCAAGTTTATTACAAAAGTGAAAAACCCCAAGCACCGCCACGATGATGGTAGGCCAAGTGCTAGTAGACGATGACTCTCATATGTCGCTCTGAGGACTTGTGAGTTCAGCAAGTTGCCCCAGGGCATACCCAAGAGATGGTACCAGGTCTCCTATTTGACAGGAGTTATGCAATTATTGCTCTAGCTATTAATAGGAATAGAAAATATCTGCATTTAAAAAGGTGCAAAGGAAAAATTCATTCCTCACTGTGAGAGTTAGAGCTCTTAATATATACTGAAAAGTGCTGGAACTGAACCAAAACTGAGGATCTAGTCAATATCCCATGGGAGCTGAGGGCTTCCCTTACAGTGAGAGATGACCTTACATACAATAGCTATTTCCTACACAAACTAGCAAAACAGCCCATGGACTCTATGTTGGTGACATATAAATGATAGGAGGTAATCAAGCATTAATTACACAGAGAGAAATTATCCAAAATTATTTTTAAGAAATAATTTTCCAACTTCTTTGTGGTATATACTGTAAGGAAAAATGAATAAAATATATTTTTAGCAGTAATATTTTTCTGAAATTGTGTGTATTGAAGGATGCAGAAAATGAGTATTTATGTTGATATCTTGAGAACCAAGGTTCTCAGTGTAGGAAAAAAAATAACGGATGTGAGAGCAGTGATGCTAAGTAGATTCCATATCATATGAATTCAAATGAGCAGGATCAGTAAAAAATCAGAATATATCTTATCTAAAAGATTATTTCTTAGTTCTTCTTATGGCGAGGTGTTAGAAAAGCAGTAAAAACAATTGAATGTCAATGGAATGTATCCCTTGATTCAGGTTGTTGTTTTTCAATATCATTTGTCAATAAAAACAGAAATCCATGGATAATTTTTTTTTAAAAGGTTTATTTTCTATTGGAAAGGCAAATTTCCAGAGAGAGAAGGACACACACATACACAAAGAAGGAGAGAGAGAGAAAGAGAGAGAGAGAGAAAAAAAAGAGAGTGAGAAAAAGAGAGAGAGAGATTGAGATCTTCCATCTGCTGGTTTACCCTGCAAGGAGCCACAGTGGCCAGAGCTGAACCATCATGAAGCCAGGAGCTTTTTCTTGGTCTCCCACATGGGCCCAGGGGCCCATGGACTTGGAACACGTCATACCAGCAGGGATTTGGATTGGAACTAGAATGACTGAATTGGCTCCCATGTGGATGCCAGGTAGAGGCTCAACCTACTACACCATGGTGCCAAGTTCAATGGAGAAGTTTTGAGAGCCTGGAGCATCCAGTCATATCAAATTGCAGTGGGCCTATCAGAGACTACAAATAACATATTAAGGAGACTTTTGAGCCAAATTTAAAGTTCTTTTTGATCAGAGATGGAATGTATGAATACAAATGTAAAATATTAATATTAATATTCTTTATCTGTCAATACATATAGAAGCCTTGGAAAATATTGTCTCTAAAAGTAAAGTTTACTCTTTTGTAACTTAGAGGACATACACACTTCAAAATGTTGGCAAATTCCTTACTGAGATAACTTGGTATAACTTCTGTGTAATTATTGCTATGATTTTTTTTTTTGTGAAGTCCGAAAGAGAATAACTTGTCAGATGTCAGTATGGATGGAGATAATAGCATTGTCTAGTGTGTTCAAATGTTTGACTCTACAGAGACACCAGCAAGAAAGCCCTTTCTCTGTCAGTTATGGAAGCTGTTGGGGCAGCAGCTCATTATTCTAAACAATTCATTAAGACCAATTAAATAATTCATTAAGAGACTTTTTTTTTTTTTTTAAAAAGGTATTTTAAAGGCAGAGTAAAGAGAGAGAGAAAGACTTTTTGTTCACTGGTTCACTCTTCAAATAGCCAGAGTTGAGCCCCATCCAAAGCAAAAAGAAGCTTCTACTGAGTCACTTGTGCAAATTCCTGTTGCTTTTCCAGGCTCATCATCAGACAATTGGACCAGAAATGGAGCCTCCAGGACTGCGGTGGGATGCTGGTTTCACAGGCAGAGGCTTAACTTGCTATTCCACAGGGCCTGTGCCAACATTTCTATTGATTGCTTTTTTTTTTTTTTAAAGATTTTATTATTTTTATTGGAAAGGCGGATATACAGAGAAGAAGATCTTTCGTCCGATGATTCACTCCCCAAGTGAGTGCAACGGCCGGTGCTATGCCCATCCGAAGCCAAGAGACTCTTCCGGGTCTCCCACGCAGGTGCAGGGTCCCAAAGCTTTGGGCTGTCCTCAACTGCCTTCCTGGGCCACAGGCAGGGAGCTGGAAGGGAAGCAGGGCTGCCGGGATAGAACCAGCGCCCATATGGGATCCGGGCGTGCTAGGCGAGGACCTTAACCACTTGCGCCACTGCGCGGGGCCCTATTGATCGCAGTTTTATTCTTGTTTTATGATACAGTTCCATAGGCTTTGGGATTTCCCAACTCCCTCCCCAAGTCCCCCCTGCCACATTGATATTCCCTCTAGTATTTAATGGGTTGTCCTTTATGAGCAGGCACAAGCCCATCGTGTTGTTATTGGAGTGTTTTCCGACACTGTAGGCATGGACAGTGTTGGAGAGTCCAGCATTCTACTGTTCATGTTCTACAGTTCATGTCCTGGATGTTCCACTTCTGTCAGCTGCCTGTTAACGCACCAGGGAAAGCAGCACAAGACGGCCCAAGTGCTTGAGATTCTGACACCCACATGGGAGACGTGGAAGAGGCTGCTGGCTCTTGGTTTCCAATAAGCTCAGCTCTGGCTGTTGCAGCCATTTGGAGAGTGAGCCAGCCTTGGAAGCTGTGTCCCTCCCCTTCTGTCTCTGTAACTCTTCCTTTTAAATGAGTAAGCAGATTTTTTTTAAATTGTAAAAAAAAACACTTTAAATATTTTATTAAATTAAAAAGAATAGATCTCATCTGTTTCACAGGTACAATTTAAAGACAGTTTTTCTTCTCTCCTTCCACCTCTCCCTCCTTCAACTCCTCTTCTTTTGTTTCTTTTTCTTTTTTTAAATTTCTTTTTATCATTATCATTTTATGCTACAGTTCCAGCTCCTGGTATTTCCCTTACTCCCTTCCCAATCCCCTCCCCCCTCACTGAGTTCCCCGATATCATTACTATAGTGCAGTTCTTCATACACAGTCATATGTCCATCATTGCGGGCATGGACAATGGCAGAGAGTCCAGCATCCTATTGTCAAGATATAATTAATAATTTCATTGGGAGTCCATCTTTGTCTGGAAGTAGAGATGCATACTGCATTGTATCCTCACATCTGGATATGACAGTCTCCATTACACAGTTACTATACATCGCCTTAAACAAAAGGCCACAAAACAAAATCAACAGCAGGAAGAAAAAAAGAAATTAACAACACCATGAAGTTAAATAACATGCTACTGAATGACTAAGGTGTCACTGAAGAAATGCAAATGAAGAACCTTCTTGAAGAAAACGATGCTACTGTATGATCCATGAGTCATTGAAGAATTTAATCAGAAGAAACTGCTTTGAAGAGATGAAACTAACAAAAAAAATCAAAATCTACGAGATACGGTTTCCATTGATCTTTGTTGGTGAAATGTGTCTCCTGTAGGCAACAAATAGATGGGTTTTGTTTTTCAATCCAGTCTACTAATCTGATGTTTGATTGATGAGTTTAATCCATTTACATTCAGGGTTAATACGAATGGGAGGAAATTTGGTTCTGTCATTTTAGCAATGGGTTGTTCATTGATTTAGTCTTCTGTTTTAATTTTTCTGAGATGTTCTTGAATTTGCCTTTGGTTTTGATGGGCTCTATTCCTTTTCTCTGAGAAGAGAACATTTTTAAGTATCATCTGTAGGACAGGCTTGGAAGAGGCAAATTCTTTTAACTTTTCTTTACTGTGGAAGAATTTTATTTCATTTTCAAAGACGAAGGAAAGTTTTGCTGGGTACATTATCTTGGGATAATATTTTTTTTCTTTTAGACTCTGGAATATGTCACTCCATTCTCTTCTGGCCTGTAGAGTTTCCTGTGAGAGGTCTCCTGTGAGTTTAATTGGCATTGCTTTATATGTCAGTGGATTTTTTTTCACATGCACATTTAAGGATCTTTTCCTTATGTTCGATTGAAGAGAGCTTGATTATCATTTTTCATGGTGAAGATCGCTTTCAGTCAACACTGTTGGGAGTTCTGTGCTCCTCCTGTTAGTTGTTTCCCAATTCTTTAGATTAGGGAATTTTTCCCTTATTATTTCATTAAATACATTTGTAAACCCATCTTCTCTTTCTGCACCTTCTGGGATTCCCATTACTCTTATATTTGGCCTCTTGATAGTGTCTTTCAATTCTTGAATACTTTTTTGGCCTGATCCAGCTCTGCTTCCAGATTTTTGCATGTTTCCTCCTGGTGACAGAAAATATCTTCTAATTTTGGGATTCTTTCTTTTGCTTGCTTCATTCTATTTTGGTGACTCCCCACTGTACTTTTCATTTGCTCCACTATATTTTTCATTTCTGATATATCAGCTTTCATTTGATTTATTTTCTGTGTGACATATTCCTTGAATTCCTTCTTTACATGCTTCTCATTATTGATAAGAGGTTTTGTAACAAGTGTTTTGAATTCTGTGTCCCCCATTTTCTCGATGTCTTCCTCAGTGAACTCTGAGGTTGGCAAAGGGTTTTGCTCCTTTGCAAGGAATTTTTAGTAATATTCATTGTGCCTTTGTCTCTTGTTTTGCTCTTGGTAATCGTACTTCTGGTTAGCAGTCTTCTCCTTGGAGCAGGTTTCTAAGCTCTGTCACCTTCAGGTCTACAGTTTGATTTTACTTATTGCAGTTGGTACACAACTCTTTGCTTGCAGCCAATTGTGCCACTCCCTCCAGCAAGTTCCAGATCTGGGTTCTTATGTCAGATTTCCACCATGGTCTCCACAGCCCCAGCTCCTGGCTCACCACTCTCCACCTCCTCTGACACTGTGCTGAGGCTGCACCATTGTGTGTACAATCTTTCTCCCACTTGCAGTTGGAACAGGTCCCAGGATTAGAGAGACACCATGTGTCTTATATAGCTAGGTTGTTGTTGGTGCTAATCTTGCTGGAACCTGTTGGCCATTAGGCCTGAGGACCACACGGACCTCTTTTGACCTGTACAATGACACAGTCAGTATTATTTTCCTGTGGGACCAGTGCAATGCAATGAGCTCGGTGAGTTCTCCCAAAGCTTGTCCCTGCAGTCTTAAATTATTTGCCACTCTGTAAGAAATGGTTCCTGATGTGCCACTACTAGTTCTTGATCTGCTGGCTGTCAGATCCAAGGGCTACCTAGACCTGTCTTGGGTGGAACCTGTAGGCTGCCCTGTTGTTGCAGTGTACTGAGCCAGAACAGAGTTCACTCCCAGCTCCATGCATGTGCAGTCCTGTCCCACAGCCCTTACTTCCTTTAAATAAAATGGCCCCTTATTCAGCTCTAGGAGGCGGACTGGGCTGTGAAATCCACCCTGTTACCACACTGCCCATCTGGGACCTGCCGATATTCTCTGCTCCTGGTCAAATCAGCAGGATTTGCAGTTCACCTCCTGAGCTCCCGTAAAGTCCCCTCCCACCTGGTTGCTGATGGGGTTCCGGCTGCCAGAGGAGTCAGATCACAGTTCACCAAATGCCGCTGTGGTAGCAATCACTGCAACACCACAGCATCGTGTTTGCTGCTTTTCCGTGTCTGTCAGTGTCGAGGTGCCCCTCAGCTGTTGTTCTGTCCTCTCCTGTTTCCTGGGATGTGCCCTCTCTGCTTCACACTGGCTAATGTTTCTCTGTCTGTTTAAATGTGTCCTCACGCTGTTCTGCCATCTAGATTCTCCCTCATGTATCTTTGATTTGTTTCTAATTTCTGCAGAAACACAATGTCAATGCATTCTACAGGCTTCATGTTCCGCTGACCGTGACATTCAACAAGTAAAAAAGTAGAAAAATCAGGAGTGCAAGTTATGGCTAAAAAGCAAGATCCATCCAACATCTCTATTTTTTTTAAGAGTGCTATAATCAAGGCTATGTATCAAGTGAAAATAATAATAAAAAGGAAAAAAACGTCTCCCATTGTCCTTGACCTTAAAGTAGCTTCAACTTCAGGGGATCTAGACAATGTATCATTACAGATTGCTAATGTCACAGAACAAAATCCAAAGAATGTTACACATCTTTTCCTGGCACAAAACAATATGAGACAGTTTTGCCAAGCAAAATATTGAGCCTTTATTTGATCAAGTTTCTAGACATAACCACCAATTTCAGCAAGTGTTGTGTATAGAAGAATACTTAAAACAGTACCAAGATGTACTTAGTGAATTTCTTACTAAGCATTGAACCCAGGCCTGCCACACTGATGCCAGTGATCAACCTTTGCAGGGATCACCTGCTGTGTCCCAGAGTGTACTTAGCAGGAAGTTGGGACTTGAAGCAGAGCCGGGTCTCAAACCAGGAACTCTGCTGGGGGGGAGGGCAACTTCTCAGGTGCCAGCCTCACTGTTGGGCCACGTGCCTGCTTCCCTACTGACCAGGTTTTTGTTTTTTCTTTCTTTTAACCACTTAGCAATTGTATCTATTTCTCGGATACTGTGTGCTATTTTCCATACACGTGTACACTGTGTATTTATCAACTTGCACAGTTAAGCTTTCCATCTCCTCATTATGTTATGCTGGAAGCCTTTCAACCCATCTCTTCTATTTATTCATAAAATATATAATTGGTAATTGTGAGCTCTATCCACCCCCACTGTTCTGAAGAAGGCTGGAACCACATTGGAAAGCTGTTAGGAGGATGTGGCTGATTTAGATGCTTATCTACCCTAACACGTAGCAATTTTCCTGCTAGATACTTACCTTCAAGTAATTCTCATTCACAAACACAAGGGCATATGTACATGAAGTTTATTGAAGCTTTTAAAGAAGCAATAAATTTTAAATCACCTCATCATGTCCATGAATAGAAAAATGCATAAAGGGCACTTGATCCTGATCTATGTTTGCCACTACAATGCTTAGTAGCATCTCTGATTCCTAGTCAGCTTCCTCACTCGACCTGTGTTTTGTCATTTAATTGGGTGTAGAAACTTGCGTGTCCTCCTTGGCTTCTCACTGATTTTCTACGATTATATCTCTGTTCGCGTGATTTAAACAGGAAAAAAAATCAGAAGTTAAAATACCCAAGTCTTGACCTAGGAGGATACCCTGAATGGTAATCTCTGGCTCGGGAGGAGGAAGAATCTGTGAGCTGGACACAAGGTGGTGTGAACACAGCCACCTGTGGGATGGGATGAAATGCTCGGGTACTGATGGGACAACCAAGGCAGCAGCCAGTGGCAGTTCTAGGGCACATTTCTCACTTTCTGCTTGAAACGGAAAAATAAATCAATGAATGTTTCATGTGACTCTGCTATAATATGTTTAAAGTGTACTGCGTCTCATATTAATTCTACCAGAGGCAGGGACTCAGAGGTAGAGGCGAAGACAGAGGGCGCTCTCGTGTCTTGATGCACTGAGGTGGGCGCTGGGCGGGGGCGGGGCCAGAGCCTGGAGCCAGGATTTGCATCCGGGTTTTTCACCCGGATCTAGTGAGTTGAGGCATCATGGGCGGTTTCCTGCTGTGCCCTGGCAGGAAACTGGAGTCATGAGCTAGAACTCGGCAGCCACTCTAGGCTCTGTGACGTGAAATGCTGCTATTTCAAATGGCTTCCCACTGTCAGGCAGAATGTCTGCGCCGTCATTTCTTTAAGCAGAATCCAGAGCCCTGTTACTGACTTGTGGGTAGAAATGTGAGGAGACTATTTGCTTTTCTTTTTTTGTCATTATGTGTTAATTAAACATTCTGATTACATTATACTGTGATTACTTATTCCCACATTTCAGTCTTTCCAAAGGCAGCATTTGAGACCATCTTGAAGTCGTGTTTCACAAATGATCACTTAATAAAAGAAAAGAAGCGTGACCGATAATAATAAACTGCCTAAGAGGTAACAACATTTATTTTCTTTTTCAAAAAATTGAAAAATATGTGTAGCTTTGTATTCCGAGAGGCTAAAAATGCGTCACAGCAACAACAACAAATCCTGCTAAATAAATGAGGTATAATATTTGATTTACCTTAACATTGTTACAGCCTGGTGAGGAACACCCACCATATTCGTCTTTCTGTCATTTACAAATTAAGAAACATGAACATATTCAGTGTCTTGGCCTTTCCATGTTGTGGCTATCAGTGCATCGCAAAGGCTATGATGGGGCCGAACTCTCCCGGGTTAAGGTGTACATGAGAACTTGGCGCATACATGTGCTAATCTGTTTACATCTACTTCCTGAACACAGGCATAGTGCGTGCCAGTGTGCGGGCATCTGCCCTTGCACATGTGTTTACACAAAGGAATAGGTTTTCATTGCTGAAGCTATAGTTCAGGGTAGCTGAGGCTATTCTGTTCACCAGTCTTGAAAAATGTCCAAACGGTTAAGAAATGCTTCTAAAAGCATTTTTATGGAAAAGGCAGATCAGAAAGATCTGTCTGCTGGTTCACTCCCCAGATGACCACGATTGGCCTGAGCTGAACTCATCCAAAGTCAGGGATATGAATCAGTTCCCACATGGGATCCTGGCACTTGCAAGTTGAGCATTTAGCCATTGAGCCATTGCGCTGGGCTCCAAATTTGCAAACTTACTTAGGTGAGAATTTATTCATATTCTGGCTGTTCCACTCCTGTCCAGCTCCCTGACTGTGGCCTGGGAAAGCAGTGGAGGACAGCCCAAAGCCTTGGAACTCTGCACCCTCACAGGAGACTCAGAAAGAAGCTCCTGGCTCCTGACTTTGGATGGAAGAATTTTCTTCTGTCTGTCCTTCTCTCTGTAAATCTATCTTTAATAAATCTTTAAAAACAAACATGAAATGTTAGTTCTTATTAACAGTCCCTGTTTTGTGGAGACAACCAGATTGCATTAGTACCAAATATGGGGGAGCTTAGAAATAAAGATTATCTCTCAATCCTATTATTTTTCCATAGCAATTTCAGGTTCCCTTGCATGCCTTTTTGGTCTACAGATTGCTTTGAGCTGAAAGCAACTGAGACTAAGCAGAGAGAAGGAAAACTCCCCTCCCCCATCTTTGCCTAGAAGCAGAACATACGTTTTCATGGTTGTCAGACTCCCCATTCTGCTGGAGAGAATGAGCGGCAGCCACAGGAGACAGCTTTAGATGCTGTTAGCTTGGAGATGGAGCCAGAAGGCTGTGCAGCCCACTTTGTCTACTACTAAGAGTTACTCATACATTTACCTACACGTTGTTTGCAATACTTGGAAACCTAAAATCACTTTCCCCTGTCTTTTCACTACAAATTTATTATCGCTTGTGGAGGGAGCTTCATAGACCAACGTTTGAAGTCATATTGCTGAGCTGTTTGTTGCACAGCTCCCCACGTATATAGCTGAGACAGATGTGTTCATTAAGATCTCTTGTTTTTCTCTTCCTAATCTGCCCTTGCTCCCAGTTGTTTTATTCTCCACAGGTACAGCAGGAATCCATCCTGATTCTGACAGACAGCCAGGGAGGCCTGTGCTCCAGCCTTCCCGGAATCCCGTGCCTGGGGCCCTCCAACCAGGCTGTGCATCTGAGTCAGCTGGGACGTTGACAACAACATAGCAGTGAGGTGAGGATTTCTGGTAAGTGGTCCAAATATCTTTGCTTTTTAAAGGATGGTAAAGAGATTCTAAGGAGCAGCTGAAGTTGAAGGAGATCAGAGAGAGTAGTCCTCTCCCAACTCACCCCCTCCCCCGCCTTATTTTTTTTTTTAAGAAAACTTATCTCTTGTCTGCAAAGAGCTGCTTGAGTGAATAGGGAAGCAAGGGTGTCTGTGTCTTTCACTTCGCTGGAGAATCTCCCTAAATCAAAATCCCAGCATTCCTGCATTTGTTCTCTCACCTGCCACCTTCTCCTAGCTGCTGCAGGAGGCTTTGGACCACTGTGAGGACACGCCTCTCTGCGAGGACACGCCCCTCTGCGAGGACACGCCCCTCTGCGAGGGCACGCCTCTCTGCGAGGACACGCCTCTCTGCGAGGACACGCCTCTGCAAGGACACGCCTCTCTGCGAGGACACGCCCCTCTGTGAGGACACGCCCCTCTGCGAGGACACGCCCCTCTGCGAGGACACGCCTCTGCGAGGACACGCCTCTCTGTGAGGACACGCCCCTCTGCGAGGACACGCCTCTCTGCGAGGACACGCCTCTGCGAGGACACGCCTCTCTGTGAGGACACGCCTCTCTGCGAGGACACGCCCCTCTGCGAGGACACGCCTCTCTGCGAGGACACGCCTCTCTGCGAGGACACGCCTCTCAGCGAGGACACGCCTCTGCAAGGACACGCCTCTCTGCGAGGACACGCCCCTCTGCGAGGACACGCCCCTCTGCGAGGACACGCCCCTCTGCGAGGACACGCCCCTCTGCGAGGACACGCCTCTCTGCGAGGACACGCCTCTCTGCGAGGACACGCCTCTCTGCGAGGACACGCCTCTCTAATGGCTTCCTCCTTGGAGAGCCTGTTTGCCCACACAGTGGATCACTCTTTTTGTTTCTCTCTCACGTAAGCTCAGAGGCAGCCTTGTCTGTTCCATACGATTTTTTCCCACTTGTTCCTTCTCATTTTTCTTCCTGGAATCATTAGGTTTGCCACTTTGGCCTAAGGATTATTGTGAATCAAAGGCATTCGCAAGTAGGGAAAGTTCTAAAATTATAAATCTGAATGGAATTCAGTGTAGTGTTTCATTCTGTTAATCTTTTGTTTACAAGCTTAATTGATGGGTTAGAGCAGAAAGTCTTCCCATGCATGTTCATACTGTTTGCCAGCTTCTGAGCCTTTGGTGGCTCAGTTATTACTTACTCCAGGCTGGGAGAAACGTTTTATCATGTCCACTTTATTAGCAGGAAAACTGAGGGTTAGAAAGAGACTTGTCATTTACACGGATGACCAAGCAAGTTAACATTGGAGCACATATCCTAGGAAGAGTTGGGAGACTCAGAACTTATTTAAGTAAAAGAGATGCAGGAGAATAAAATGAATTCAGAAGTTCCAGGAATAGGAACTGGGTATCATGAAGCAAATTGGGATGGGGCTGTAAGTGGCAGGTGTGTTGTGTGGTTGTCCCTGAACTCACTATTGCCATTCAGAGCTTATGCATCGGTTTTGGTGGATTTATTGAGCAAAAGCTTCAGTTCTATTAAATAAACTGTTTCCAGACAGAACATCATTCTATGTGGCTGTGCATTCACAGTTTTGGAATTTCTGCTCACTTCTCCTACTTTAATAAGATCAATTCTGTCTTCCGTCTATTCAAATCATACACATCATGTCATGCTGTAGGACCTGGATTTCAAGTGTCATTCCTTCTATGAAATTTTTCTTATAGTTTTAGCCAGAGTGGGATCTCCATTCTTTAGATGTATTTATCTGGCCCTGAGCATTTAGGCAGAAACAGAAGCATATGTGTTTGAATTTCAAAGCTGGAAAGACTACTACTCAAGTTGTCTTTGACTCAAGTTGTTAGCTGGTGATTTTGAGTAATGCCATGGTTTGATTTTTTAAAGTCGCTCCTTCTCCCTGTATTTCTTGTGTTGGATTTTTCACCTCCAAAGTGTGATTGGCTCATGAAGACTCCGTGCTCATGATTCTGTTCAGTGTCCTTAGGAAAGACACCTTAGAGCAGCCTTGTCGCTTTCCATTACACAATATTAGAATGGGGAGAGAGGTATGGATGGGGACATGGACCCACATCAGACATCAAACCTGTTGTACTTGGCAGTCTCCAGAACCATGAGATAAAGATTTTAATAAGCCACTCAGGTTAGGTATTTTGTCACAGTGGCTTGAATGGATGAAAACAGGCAGGTGCATTGATTGAGTTGAGATTTCTTCGACTGTAGAATGAGGATTTGAATGGTAACGGCTATATAGTACAGTGAACATCAAATAAAACCACGCATGCAAAAATGCTTAGCACCTTTTCTGACACATAGTGAGCATTTGCTAAGTACAGGGCAGTCCTACCTTCGTTGTGAAATGCTGTGTTTATCTCAGTGTTCCTGTAGTGTTCTGTTTTACACCTGCAGGCTTTGGCTTCCCAGGAACAACACCATCATCTCAAGGGCAGGGAAAGTGTTCAGCACATCTGGCAAATTACTACACACTCAATAAATGCTGAGTGAATGGATGACTACACAACTTCTTCTGTTTTTCTTTCAGTAGCTAGTATAAGACCCATACTAGACAATAAATACTACTTGAGTGCTTTAAAATTAAGAAACAATAAGTATGAAATCATACTTGATTAATCTAATTGAAGGGAACTCTATTGCAACCAGAGGATTTTCCTCTCAATTTCTTAGCAACAGAATATTATGCCGATGTCTTTTTGAATCATTATTGTCTGTGTGAATGTATGCATCGTGAATTGGGTCTTGACTCCATTCGTGTGCCATGCCATTGATGGAATTACACGTGTGGAGTTCCTTCAAGAGAAGATGAAGAATTGTTTCCTCTGTCCTTTCTCTTTCTTCTGGTCTTCTTTTACTCTACACGCATGTGTCATATGCCTACTAAGTGCACAGTGCTGGGCCAGCGTTGAGGGTGCAAGGAGGAACGGGGAGACTCATTGAGGAGCAGGAAGTAGGCACCATCTCAAGGAACTAGCCCAGCAGAGCAGGGTGTGTACCAATACATAGACAATTATGAATCTACAGGGGGCAAGCAGGAGGACTTCCTGTTTAAGATTTATGACAGCATTTCTGTCGTCTTAGATGTATTCAAGATGTGATTCTTTTAGCATACTAAGTTAATGTGAAATGTGTATCACCATGACCTTCAGCTTGGAAGACGTAGGGCAAAATTAGGCTGGGGCATCTTTTCCCCTTCTGACATTATATATCTGATTTCACTGAAATTTAGTACACAATTACTTGAAATGAGTGCCTATAAAACTCCATAAAACCAAGTGACCTTTCAAGATATAACAAAGGTAAAAGGTTACTGTCATTACTCTCTATGAGTCACTTCATTATCAATACTTTAGAATTTGAATTAAAATCATACAAAGTTTACTTAAAGCAATGGCATCAGATAATGAAGCCATCCTTTCATTTTTAGTTCTAATATTTCAGAAATAGAACACCAAGATATCTTCAGTTGAGCTTTTGCTGATCCATTTGAGGTTTCTCACCTAGCCTTTTGCAACCCAAGTGATTTCTTATGTGTGCCTCTCTTACTGTGTGTTTGTAATATTTGTCACTCCAACACTAACTTAAAATATGGCACACGAAGATGACAGAGGTAACAAGGCAAAGAATATAAGATGAATAAGACCGCTTGCATTTACGGTGTATAGCATTGTCTATTTGCTTCTTACATAATGTTTTAATTTGTACTGTTAAGCATATGTCCCTGTACACTCATAAATATGCTCTATGTTTTTATTGCCAGTGGATATTCATCAATGTATCTGACTTATTAAAAGCAAAAGCTATGTATGTATTTGGGCTTCCACTCACACAATGAACTACAACCTTGGTGACTTTACAGTGATTGTATATGGGAGATGGAATGATACGCCATGGCTTTTAGTTACAAGCACAGTTCTCATTGGAACCCTAGTATGCTAATGAGAGTTACATTCTTAGCAGGTTTTCCTTTGAGCTCTGAGCTGGCACTTACGTATCTGGAAATTCATTTGCATGAGCAATTGAAGGCAATTGATTGAGGCTAGTGGACAAGAGGTTCAAGTTCCATGCAGTTATCTGGTGCTAAATCTGCTTTCAGAGAAGCTCCTGATGAGCTGTGCTCAGACCTCTACTTGACCTCATGCTCACTGAAGCTAAGTTGGTTTCCAGTCGCTGACTATGCTATTTGGAGTCAGATTTGCTGGGCTACCCCGGTCATGCATCACTAGGGACAGGTATATGTTCACAGAAACATGTCATTTGGCAACTTAATTGTGCGGATCTCACAGAGTGTATTTGCACAAACCTAGATAAGCAAAACCTGGAAAGATATGTTATCCTCTGAACAGTGCTTTGTTCATTTGTTGGCATAGCCATTCAGGAGGCCATCTGGGAAGAAGAGCTGGGTCACCCAAGACTTCTTGTTACTCCCACCGGGCACTGGCAGCGTCTGTCTATTGGTGTCCTCAGAGACCCTGAGGTTCTCATTGTACCCTGCCACAGGGGTTTAGTTTGTGGTCTGCATTAAGGCCCCCACGTCTTGTTTTCCTGCAATGCCTTCAAGCCTGACAGTAACTTGATCTCTTCATAGATAAAAGGCCTTTCATGCATCTGTTTCCAGGATGAAGAAGTGGCATCCAGAGTGAGGATTTTCTCTGGCAAGTGACTTTGTTCCACAATCAACCCATCTTGGGTTTCCCAACATCCTTCAGCAGCTTTTCCATCAGTGTTGCTCGACTCACCTCCCCCTTTTCCACCGTGTTGTACATAGCTATTTGTGGAGTGCTTAAAGCACAGTGCATCAACATTGTATGTACATGCAATGCAACCCTTGCCAACACTGCAGACACCGAGCTGCTGAGAGACACTGCTGCATTAACAAGCTGTTGAGAGCAGGTTAGGAAAGGGGCTTACTCAGCTTGTGGTTCTGGAGCATAAGCCTGCCTCGAAAGAGGGCTTCTTGATGTCACAACACAGGAGTCTGTATGACAGGGAATGATCTTGCTGCAGGACAGTAAGTCAGCCTTACTCTTCCTCTTAATAGCTCTGATGTGAATGCCACTTCTACGATCCCACATACATCATGCCAATCCCTTCAGATGGCAGTGCCTCTAGTGACCAATATACTCCTCCTAAGGCTCCCTGTCTCAGAGATCTCACCATCCCTTACATTATCAACCTAGGAACGATCTGCCCAACACGTGGAGCTTCGGGGACAAATCATGTTCCACTGATTGGAAGGCCTTGCCTTCTGGGAGGCAGGTCCTGGAACCTCGTCTAGGTCTCCCACACAGGTGTAGGGTCCCAAGGCTTTGGGCTGTCCTTGACTCCATTCCCAGGCCGTAAGCAGGGAGCTGGATGGAAAGCTGGGCTGCTGGGATTAGAACCGGCACCCATATGGGGTCCTGATGTAGAGAGGCAGGTCCTGGAACCTCTTCTGTTGCTTAGACTGTAGATAAGGCAGAATGTGACTTGCCTAGCTGAAGGCAGGAACCATCTCTGATATCCCACCTTTTTAATTCTTAATCATTTGTAATCTTGTCTGCAGGTCAATTGTGTCTTGCTGGCATAATAGCAGTGAATTCAGTACACTGACAGGCCTGACGGGGGCTAGCTGTGGCAGTGGATAAAGCTACTGCCTGCGATACTGGTATGCCATATGGGTGCCAGTTTGTGTCCTGGCTACTGGTGTGTCATAGGGGTGCCAGTTTGTTTCCTGGCTGCTCTACTTAAGATCCAGCTCCCTGTTATTTGGAACCCTGAAAGGAACCCCTGGCTTGGCTCACTGCTGGCCAGTGTAACCATCTGGGAAGTGAAGCGGCAGATGGAAGGTCTCTCTTTTTGTTGTGTCTTTCCCTCTTTGTAACTATGCCTTTCAAATAGATAAATACATCTGTCTTTAAATGGTCATGGTGAATTAAACAATGTGAGATTAAATCAATATTAATTTTATAATAAAGGTTGGATTTTTAAAAAGATTTATTTATTCAAAAGGCAGAATTACACACACACACACACACACACACACAGAGAGAGAGAGAGAGAGAGAGAGAGACCTTCTATCTTGTGGTTCTTTCCCCAAATGTCCACAATATCAAACGTCAAGCTGAAGCCAGAAGCCAGAGGCCAGGGAGTCCATCCTGGTTTCCCATGTGAGTGAGCAGTATTTGGGAAGTGTCTGCTTTTTAAGGCACCTAAGCAGGGAGCTGGGTCAAAAATGAAGCAGCCAGGACCTTCCACTTGTGCTTATGTGGGATGTGAGTGTCCCAGGCAGTGGCTGACTAACTGCAGAGCAATGGCAGCTACATTGGCCTTTTCAAAAACAAAATTTGCTTTTACTTGAAAGGCAGGGAGAGAATAAGGAAGAGAGAGGGAGAAAGTGAAATCCTGTATATTTGATGTTACTCCCCGAGTATCTGCTAGGACCTGAGCTGGCCAAGCTGAGGCAGGAGCTGGAAGTTGCATCAGGGTCCAGCAGGTGAATGGCGGGAACCCAAATGCTTGGGTTATCTCTGCTGCCTCCTAGGGTGCCCATTAAAGAAAGTGGGATGCAGGGATGGGAGCAGACATGGAGCCTGAGCACTCCGACAGGAACGCCGGGTTCCACTCACCCTCTTCATCTGCACCAAACACCAGCCTGCTTTTTCTTTTTTTAGTAATATAAAGACATTTTAAAAAATATGGTAGAAATTATAATGTGTTAAATGCATAAACTAGCAACACTCTTTATTATCAAATATTATATATTATACACAATGATAGAAGAGTGCTTCAGAATGAAGAGAATTGGTTTTGGTGCAAACATCTTGAAATTCATGCATAGCTTCTTTTATGATACATATTTTCAGTAAACTGTTTGAAGCCCCTCTTCCAGACGTGGTATTTTCTGGTGGAGAGAACATTGCAGCAGGCGATAAAAGCTCTGCATTCTTACTTAATCTTTTCCTCTAAACAGCAGTGTGATAATCCACGTACCAGCCTCCCCCCAGGTTGTCTGATGTGAAATAACGGTGCTGGATGGGATTATCCTCTACGGTCCCCTGGTCTCCGATGTCAGGTGAGGGAGCAGGAGGCTATTAGAATGTCAGTGCAGATGTACAGTGGCAAAAGCCCTGTGTCTGCTTAAGCTGTCTTACCAATGGTGCAGTGATGTGTTTGCACTCACTGGCTCTTGTTTGCAGATTTGCAGCATCACTTATTTCAGAGGAGTTGGGGGGAAAACTGTCATTTTGGAAATATTAGAAATTATAGTCTATTTAAAACAATTAAATAATAGTTCTGTGTTTTGCTATTGTGTTTGCATTTAGAATAAAATAGCTCTTTAAGCTGTACAACAATTTGAAACTAATGATGGTTAAATTACCTAATACTGCTTGATACCAATGCAAATGAATGTGAAATTCAACTCCATTTGCAAGAACCTTGGTGTCTCCAGGCACTTGTATTAGATCTCCGGAAAATGATTTAAAAACATTCTGACATCAAATCCTTCTTGACTTTGGGGATTTCAAAGTACAAGAATTTTTCATATTGGATCATAAATTTGCTTCGTGAGAACTTCTGTTTCCTTATATTCTAGAGTATGGTTTATGCTTCCAAAAACAATTATGCTAATAAAAATGTATAAAGTTGGGGATAAGCAGGAGTAGCAAGTGCATTAGAAACCAAGACGGGATTTTTCTTTTTCCTTTTTCTTTTTTTTCTTTAGCAGACAGAGAGAAATAGACACCTCTTGGCACTCACCATTATAAAACACAAGATTAATGCAGTTCTCAATAAGAAAGCTAAGTGCATAAAATAAAAGAGCACAGCCATTATCTATCTCAATGGATATGCCTCCAACTTGCGAATCCCAACAATACATAAAAAATACATGATGTTATTATGTGGTGGAAGCTGGCAATATATTGTCCATAACTTATTTATATAAGGCTGTCTTGAGAAACAGTGTTTGCTTTTCATGAGAGCCGGATGGAGGTAGGTCTCTGGTCCGTGTTTATTGAGTACCGCACACACAATGAGCCCCATGCCTTGAGAGCAGGTACTAGGTACCCTAAGGCTTCAGTCTCCTAGCCTTCCTGCCCTCATTAGTCCTTCCCCTGCTTTTTGATAGCTCTAAAATTATCTCACCAAATTAGGGAGTGGTCCAGGCAGCCCTACAAGGTTCTGATCACCAGGTTCATGAATTCATTTGCTTATCCAATAAACACCTTTAATGAATGGTAGGAGAGGGTTTCTCCTAAAGGAATCCCATATCCAGGACAGAAAGGAAGTGACACCGAGAGGATGCCCCTAGACTGATGAACTCCTGTCTGCCAATCACAAGCATTCTTTAAAGGGCACCATGCCACTGCCCAGTCATGGAAACTCATGCCCAGTTATGAGCACCTCTGCCCAACCCGGTACTTGGACATGTGCTGAACCCATGCCTCTCAGCTCCATCACTGATCTAGAACTTTCACCCTTTACCCCTTGGGTAAATCAGTCCTTACCTCAGGTGAGCAGAGACAGGTTTGGAGGTTCTATAGCAACTCCTCCAACCTGCGTGGGGGTGGTCCTGCAATGCGCTCTTTGAGATGATATGAAACATGCTTCTCCACCCGTCAGTCTCCATCTTCCGGCCCCATCCTCCGTTTTCCTTCAGACTAACACTGATCTCACAGTGCAATCATCTTCTCATTGTTTTGACTGAATTGTGTACTTGGTCATTTCCGCCACTGGTGGCATTATTCATTTAATAAATGTCACCAGAATTAGGAACTGGCAGTTTTAGTCAGTTACAGAATTATCAGAAAGTACTGCCCCGTCTCTTTAGCCAAAATTCTAGAGTCTTGTTTGGGCTTCCTTGGAGTAGATTTGCTTACTGTATATGTGGCTGCTGGAGGATATCATGTGTCACTTATGGAGGTCCTTTGTATTGACAAGAAACAGAACCCAAAATTCAGCCCAGGAAGTGCCAACATCTGGCCCCTGAGGAGGGGATGTGCTCTCTGGGCAGTTAGGAAAATTCATGGTGAGACCTCTTGTTTTCCATCTCCATATGCTGAAAACTTATCTCTGTGACCATCTCTGAAATTTTCTCTATTTTCAAATAACTCTTACCTGTTTCTATTAAGAAGAGAGAATTTACTGTTTAAAAAAAGTGATTTGAAATGCAGAGTTACCGAGAGAGAGAGACAGACACAGAGAGACACTCAGAGAGAGATCTTCCATCTGCTGATTCATTTCCCAAATGGCCACAGGAGTTGGGACTGGGCCGGGTTGAAGCCAACAGAGGGCCATCTTTTGCTGCCTCCCGAGGTCCATTATCAGGGAGCTGGATGAGAATTGGAGCAACTGGGACGTGAACTGGAGCCAAAAAGAAGCGTCAACATTTCAGGTGGCAGCTTAACCTGAAACACCACAATGCCAGCTCTAATTTCCTCCTATTAGATAAACATCTTTTTTTTTTAAAAAAGAAAAGACTTTAATTTTCATTCCAAACAATTCCAATTTACAGTCCAAACAATAAGACGGCATGGCCAAAAGAGAACCTGTAATATGTGCCATGTTTTCTGCTATCTAACCAATTTAGAGCTGATCCTCGGTTTATCATCTAGTCCCTGTTTTTGTGGGGACTGTGAGTTTTCCATTAGGACATAGTAGTCTGTCATTAAACATGATATTGCTCTCCCAATGTGTTTGGTATGGATAGCACACATCTTTTCAGGTCGTCAATTTACAGGGAAGTTAGATCATCTTTTTTCTTGGGATTCTAGGCAATTGATTTCTCAAAGGTCACCAATGAACTTCTTTCAAGTGAATTGAGTTTAAAATTTAGTTTAGCTTTAAAGGGCACTGCAGTTCAGTGGTCTAAATCAGGGAATAACAATTAAAATTCTGACCCCTGTTTTTGTGGCATGTTGTGATATGAGAGATTTCACAGACGTTCAGTATTCAAGCAGTCTACCAACCCTTGCCCAAGATCTGAGACATTTGTTCCTTCGTAAAAACGCAAATATACCATTAGAATTTTCAGATCATTGGACCTTTAAACCTAATGTGACCTGTTACAAACCATGACTAGAACATTCTTGCAGTCTTAAGAGAACTCCTCAGAACCTTCTATTTATAAATCCATGAGCATGAAGTCTTTCAGGGATATGACCGTAGATGAGTTAGGTTGACGACCCTGAAAAATACATTTTGTCAATGTTCCCTGATGATTAAAACAAAAGAAATGAGAGCAGCACACACATAGGTATATATTTAAACACATATAATACATATCTTTCAATTGCACACGTGCAGGGAAGTTTTACAACATCAACATACCGTTGGCTCATTTTTGCATTGCACCATTAGTTCAGCAGGTGCTGTTTTAGAGCATGTTTCTTGACTTCTCTGTGCTTCCTTTTTTACCAGTCAAGTGGAAATACCAATAATAACCACTCACAGGGATATTGTGAGGACATGCAAAATAAAAAACATCTTAGAAATACATCCAGAAGGCGTCAGCACTGCATAGGTATTGGATGACAATGTCATCATTATCACTATTCCAAGCCACAATCTGACCGCACTCCTAAGAGATGTTAAAATGCACATGCTGAGTTTGTTGTGTTTCATGTAGTAAGGATTGCATGGGAATCAGATAATCTTTTCAAACTTTTCTGTGAGGGTGCTCTTGGGTAACTTAATTTTAGGTGAACTGCAAAGTGGATTAAACATCAGAAGAGAAAATCACAGGTCTTCTAGGAGTAGGACCGCTCACTTCTTATTTTACTTTGTGTGGTTTTGAACAAGTCGCATATAAATTCTAACGTTCCACTTGTCTAAAATGAGGTGGTTGGAAGATGTGGTCTGTAAGGTCTCGGCAACTTTAACAGTAAAGTGGCATTGCAGGAGCAGTAGAAACACATCAAGACGCCCCCCAGGTGGAAGGTCAAGGAGGGTACTGTGCTTGGTGTCCTGCGGAGCTGCAGTCACCATGGGTCGCGTGGGCCTTCCTCTACAGTAGGCACTCAACACAATCCTCTTCAGCTGTCAACAAGACGTCCAAAGTGCACATGCAACAACAGATACACAGTGCATCCTCACACCTTTTAGATTAGTGTTAATTTAATTATGTTCATCAAATTTAAAAGGAGAGAAAGAGTTCCATCTTTCATTTGCTGGTGCACTCTCTAAATACAGCAGCAAGGGCTGGCTCAGAACAAAAACAGGAGCCTGGAAATCCATCCGGGTTTGTCTTATGGATTTCAGAGGCTTAAGCTCTTGAAATATTGCCTGCTGTTTCCAAGCAGGTATTAGCAGGAAGGTGAATCTGAAGTGGAGTAGCTGAGATTTGAACCAGCAGTCAATATGAGGTGCAAGCAGCCCCAAGCAGCAGTTTAAACCTGTGTCACAATGCCTTACTCTTATTGTATTGTTTTAACTGGTAGGAACTTGACCCAAATGTGTTATCTGTGAATGTCCAAACATTTTTAAAAAGATTTAATTTTATTCTTAACACATCTATGCATCTGTTTTTGTTGCTATATTATATAACCCTCATTAAATCATCTAAGCAGTGCAAAATGTTGCATCTAGGGGTACCTTGTTAAATTAACAGGATGGAAGGTGTATGAAAAAGTTCCACTTTGGTGTGTACTCAGTGAGCATTGTGTGAAGAACTAGGTCCTTTTAGGGAAACTGTTTAAATGTGCTGATACTGTTGGAAGCACCTCTGGACTATTAATTACAACAACCCTCTTGAAGTTGATGAGTGGGTATGAATTCTCAGAGTGGCACAGCTAGCTGTAGCTACATGATGCTTTGATAATATTAGCAATTATTGCGTGACTGGGCAGGTGGGAGGAGGGGGGGGCCTGGAGCTGGTTGGTCCCTTTTTCTGGTTGGTGATTTGAAGCTGTGACTTTCTTTGATTCTGTAGCACGTTATGTATCCTTTTGCTGAAGAGGCATCTGAAATAGAATCCAGAGGTTTTCTTCATGCCTGCGTATAGATTTTTCAAATGTCAAGTTTCATTTAATTACACAATGAAGCCAAACCACACTTCTTAATCAGAAATATTGTAAGGGGTAAAGTATGGAAAACCAATAGATTACAACAAATAAAAGTGAGTTTTAATTTAAGACTCCCTGAAAGATTCAACAGGTCAACCGATCTATGAACCTCTCGAGGGTAACAAGACAGTAAACTTGACATTGCACAGTATTTGACATACTGTGGTATTTGACATACAGTGAATCATTATTTACATTTTATCCAAAAACATTTACCTGAGAAAAGGTCATGACGCTAAATTTGGAGACATTTACAGCAATTGCCAAATGTTTACTATCTACATGAATGTCATGCTTTTCAGTCAAAAGCAGGTTGATGTGCTAAATGTCAATTATTTCAACTTGTTTGATGGTAGCACAGATTGCCAAGCGACATAAAAAGGGGTTTAATAAATATTATATACACTGCTACCCATTAATCTCGCCTAGTGGAAGCTCAGGTTTTACATATAGAGGATTTATGACAAGCAACAGCTCAGGACATTAAAACTCAATTATTGCAGTCCTGGATGGCAGCCCTATCATTACCTTCTGGAAGCTACACCTGGTTTCTTCTGCTTCCGCTGTCACTTCTCAGAAGGCGTTGGGGAGAATGGAATTATTTCAGCAAATAGCACTTTGATGTTTTCTTTGTGTTTTCCGATCCTTTGTAGAATTAGCACCAAAGGAGGATTACCCGGAGTTATGTTGGTAGGAAATTGAATTGTTCCAGTTTTCTCACTGATTATAAGTCACGATGGTATTTGCAACAACTCCAAAGACTTCGGACAGCACAGAAATGTTAAAAGGGATGAAATAGAACTCACAAAATACAAAAGTGGTGAGAAACAGGCAATGGTTTCCAGCCTAATGCAGCAGCGTCAGTTCCTGGTGAAAGGCAGGTGTGAGGATTGTCTTCTTTTCCTCTAACAGCAAAAATGTGTACGTGACAAAGGACTCAGTGATGTAACCACAAAAATTCCTTGAATCAAGTGCCCAAGGTCAATATTCTAAAAAGCTGAAATGACCATGTAAATGTATGTGTGTATGTATAGAGTGCATAAGTACATTCGCCTTTTTCTGTTTTAATTTGCTTTTCATTGGAATCTGATTTTGTGAATAAGCTTGGGTTACTGGTTTATGTTTATGCTATTGGATAAAAATTGAACATTCATGGGCGAGGTAATAGGCGGTAAAATGGAAGCAGATTTTTTTTTATTCCTAACATTGTATTATGCGACACAGTTTCATAGGTACTGGGATTCCTCCCACCCCTCCCATAGCCCTCCCCCCATGGTGGGTTCCTCCACCTTGTTGCGTAACCACAGTTCAAGTTCAGTTGAGATTCTTTCATTGTAAGCATATACCAAGCATAGATTCCAGCATCTTATCGTCCAGATAAGTTCAACGGTTTCTTAGGGAGACCTTCTCTGGTCTGAAGGCAGAGCCAACAGGGTAAAATCCCAATCAATCAAAAGCCCCAACATAATATCAGCAACAGTATACAATGTTATGGTACTAATTGACATAGTATTGAGTAAACAATATATTGTAAATATTGCAAGTTCTTAACCATATCCTGTGTCTACTCCATTGACATTTCAACAATTGAGGTGCATAGCTGTTATAGGAGGGGTGTGCAGAGAAATCTTCAGTACCTTGGTGAGGAGTAATTGCTCTGTGTCCTACCTGGTAAGGTATGTGTGAGTCCATGCTGACCAAGCTTTCCTTGTTGTTCTCTGTTTATCTATTCTAATCTGTGTGTGTGTGTGTTTGGAGGGGGGGCTCTGGCGCAACCCTGATAGTCATTGCAGAGAGGGCGGAGACCCAAAGTTGGAACTAAGTAAGGACCAGAGAAAGCTTCTCTCCTTAGTCCCAAAGGAATTTTACTGTTCTTGTGAATTCCGAGGACCGCTCTTGGTTCCTGGTTGTTGTTCTGACGACCTTGGATCCCACGAGGAAGATTTCGGGCTTCTTTCATCCCGTGTAGTAGATCCAAAGCGAGGTGGATGCCCTCTGAGTTCTCGGGCTCCGAAGGCATTCCAGTTCCCCGTGGTCTCTCTGGCAGTAGGGATGCAGTCCTTGGTGCCCATACTGGTAGTCTTTGGTGGGGATCCGGGAGTCTCCAGGTGTGGGAAACAAGCCTCTTCCTGTCCCCCTGCTCCACCCCTGCTCTGTGCATATGACCTCCTGTTAGCAGGTTGTTGGGATTGCTCTTGGTTCCCCCTGTGTGTCTTTGTAGTCTCACTATTGTCTAATGTTGTTTTGAATTACCAATAAGTTACCTGTCATTTTCCTGTTAGGTTACACTACATGTCTTCCTCACACATTCTAAGGGGATGGAAGATTTCTTTGCTCCCCGCCCCATTTCTGATTAGCACAAGGTTTTGAAAGTGTAAAAGGTTTTAAAATTGTTCAGAATACATGGGTTGAGACAGTATTAATTACAGGTTTATCTGAGGCAGATTTACTGTCCTTGGGAGTCTTTGGGATTAATTCATGATCCCGAAGTACTGTGGATTCAGCTAGGAGCTATCTAAGCATCATATCACAGAACAAAAATCCCAGAGCTCCCTGGCCGGGTGGCCAGCAGGCAAAGCCTAGCGCCAAATGGTGCGCTAGCCGCCCAGTGGTCACCCACCACATGGATGCAGCTGCGGCTCATATGAAGTGGGCATGAGGCAGCCGTCCTGTCCAGTGGCCTCCGCAGCTAGGCTAGCGGAGGTTTAGCTCGCTGGACACCCAGGACTGAAGCAGATTATTTATATACCTCTGAAAAGAAAATACCTTGAGGATGTAAAGGAGAAATTGTGAGCAATGTGAGTGGGGTCTTCATAGTAGACTCTGATGGTAAGTTAGAATGATGTGTTGGAAACAAGTGGCAAAGGGCACTGGGGCAGAAAGGACATTACCACCTGGGGTGAAAGTGTGTGTGGCAGCTGTGATCTGTGGCTGGCTTAGCCCGAATCAGAGGATTTCTGAAGGGAATATGGGAGGTTAGCTCAAAAAGGAAGGATTAGCACAACTCAGAATCATTACTCTGCATTATGAGGTGAAACTTGCTACTATTCTAGAAGCAAATAGAACTGCTGAATTTCTTTGAGCAGTTTGGAGTTGGCTTGGCAAAGATCAGCAACGTCAGGAGGGTAAAAATGTCAGTATGATAAAAAAATGCCCAAGAGACTCCTGGGGTGGAATCAGGGCAAAAGGCACAAGAGAGATGTGTTGTCTTATTTTAAAGTGCTTTGCTGGCAATGGTGACCACAGCTTTGGCAAAAGCAAGCACAGTGGCCTTCCCTTCCAGGGAGACCTCAATCTTCTTCCCAGTCAGGAAGATCTGGGTGTTGTCTCTAGATGGACAGCTGAGCTAATGAGTCTTTCCGTCTACATGCTGGAGGGGTTTATAGAACTGAGCAAAAAGAATTAGTCAAAAGTGGTTTTCACTTCATGATACGAGTATCCATGGTACTATGCTTGTGGTAAGCTTCTTACTTCCCAGTTGCAACTGCAATTCAGCTGAACTGATTTGCAGCTCGTGCCAGACGTGTTGTTGAGGCATCTTCCAAAACAAATAACATACTCAATTCTTTCAGTATTGAATGTAGATTTAGTATATTAATATTCTCCAGTACTAGGGATAGGCTAGACAAATTTCCCTTTCTATACATACACACACAATATGTATAGACATGCCATGTAGACATGCACATGTAGACTTAATTAATTCTCACTAATAATTGTATCTTTTTTTTGGTACAGATATGCAACATTTTAGCATATGTCCATCATTTACAATGATCAGATCATACAATTAATGTATGGATCACTTCAGACATTTATCATCTCTTTGAGTTAGGAACATTCAAAATTCTCTGTCAACTAGCTCTCTTAAAACATTTAGTTAGTTGTAAACCACAGTTACCTCATCTGCTATAAAACATTAGAAATTATTCCTTCTATGTAACTACTCCTCTATCCGTTAGCCATTGTCTTGCCACCCCCTTCTTCCTACATACTTCCCCGCCTCTGGACACACATTATCCTACTTTGAATAGAATACAAATAACTTTATGATCTTAAGATATCACTGTTTTAAAACTGCTAGGTCATCTGATGTTTGCAGCATCAGGTAATTTTCATGTTAAGTATTTTAAAGATCTCCCATGGAATATAATGATGTTATCAGAAAAAGCTGTTATTGTTTACTCACTTATCTATTTATTTATTTTTACTGATCACCTAGTAGGAACTTCAGGGAAATGCTTAAGGTAAATAATGGGAAAAAAATGTGAACTAGCAGCTCTACTGAGAGGACAAGAAGGCCTTTGGGGAGATTGGAATTGTCTCAGGAAATAGAAGTTGGATGTTTTCTAGTGAAGTTGATGAGTAAGTAGGTAAGAAAATGACTTACTTCACAGTTTGGTGGGACAGGAGTTAGGAATCTGTTGGGTGGCTAGACAAAGATGATTGTTAGAATTCCTTCCAACTTCAAGATCCTCCTAACCAGAAAAGTGCAGGGGCCAATAAAGAGATCACATTAAGGACTTGTGCCTGAAGAAAGTGGTTAAAATATTTCAATATGCTTTCCATGTCTTGGTTAAATGATGAATTGGAGACATGCAGTAACTCTTGGCTGCCATCTGAAGGGTGCAGAGAAGGGTCGGATTATATATAGTGCCAAAAGGAAGTATAACGAGAAATCATATCAGGGAATTCACCAAAGGCAGCAGTGCGATCTGAATGAGAAACATTTTTTCAAATTACAGTTTCAAAATCTAATGTGTTTTGGCACCACCTCCCAAGGGCAGCTGTAGAGGGCTCTTTGAAAAGCTCTGTACAGCCATGGTGGGAACAATTTAAGCAACATGCCCTTTAGAAAATCAAGAGCTTTTTTCCGGAGGACTGGGGAGAAGGAGTGTACAGTTTCTTTTCAACACAAAGTATTCTGATGTGCAGGTTTTTCCTTAGGTATTCCCCACACAAAGACTGTTCTTCTATAAACAGGCTGCAGGCAGACCTGGCGTGCTTCCCACACTTCACATTACATGACTGAATATCAAGAAAAGTACCTGGGAATAACCAGAACCAGTTACTGCAGTCCGCTCCACTGTAATCACAGCGATGGCAAGGTAGGAGCAAGGGCTTGGGATTTCCTCCACTTCTTCCCTCTTGGAAACAGGCATTGAGAGACCCAGGGGACCTCACTGCGTCTTCCCCAGCTGGGGCTGCAGACTCTGACCATCTGCCAAGTAGGAGCGGGGAGAGAGCATGCATGCCTTTCCACTCACGGTTGGGACTTGCTTCCAACTCAGCCTGCTCACCTTGTCCTCTGTCCCTCTTCCATGAGGAGGTCGGCTCTTGGTTCCTCAGCAGGTCTACCTTGTGGCCCATTTCCTTTTTCTTAATCTGAAATGCTCTGCCTTTCTTTTTATTTGAAATAAGGAGGTAGCAGTTTGAACAATCTGGGCGTTGTCGGGAATCAAACTACCTCTGGCTCTGAGACAGAACCCTGGATCTTTCCAGTTGTATCATCTAGAGGTATAACTTAAGGAAATTATGGGCACTCTCTGAAGTTCAGATTCAGTATGAGCTAACTTGAGAGGTCTTTTTTTCACCACAGGCTACCACTGGGATCAAAACAATGATACATGCACATGCATATCCATGTATGTGTGTGAGTGTGTGTTTGTGTAAGTTCTGTATTATTGTTGGCTACTCCTGCGAGCAGTACAACCATTGAATTGCTCTGGTGGCAAAGCTGAATCCTTAAAGCAGTGGTAGAGAGCGTGCCAAGCCCACAATTTGCTACCTAATGCCTTATAAAAACACTTCGCCGGCTGACAGCTGCTGTTGACTAAATGGGTTTCCTCGTGTCTAAGCACTGAATCATCTTGGGCATTTGGGTTTCTAAAGGGGATAAATACATTTACAAATGATAGAATTAGGTAAGCAAAGGTCATTTGTATGTCAGCAACAGCATCTGTGAAGTCTTCCTCAGCTACTCCTGGGGTGACTTTCATCAGTAGCCCAAGGCATAGCAACCTGATTCCTAGGCTCACTATCTCGATATCTGAACCTACAAGACCAATAAAACATTGTTTGTTCAGAGTTGACTTTCTTCAGAATACAATATATTTTAACTGGATATTGTAACAGATTAAAGTTAATAACAAAAAATCTGTGTGCTTGAAGCAATCTCACATAGAACAGTTCAAAATGTCTGTTTAAAGGGCTAGGATAATTAAAGTAAGCTAAACAAAATAGAGCATTGAGTTTATTCCAATGTATAAAACTTATTTTTATGAAATAGAAGTATAAAATTTGAAAAGATCTAAAGCAGTAGATATAACCATTGCACATTCTTCCACCAGAGGAGTTAGTATTATTGAAATGACAATAGCAATACTCCTCTGATTAGCACAATTCCTATCGAAGCCATAGTTACCTTTTTTGGTAGGACTTAAGACGCAGTATTCTAAAATCCATTCAGAATCTTAAGAAGCTGAGAAATCAAAATTATTTTTGAACAATAAAAAATTAGATCTACATTTTCCCACTTTTAAAGTTTACCAGCAGTTATAGTAACCTAGATAGTGTCACGTTGGAAATATGATAATCATGTTGCTAAATGGGGTGGGATTAAGGGTCCAGAAACAAACCCATGACTTTATTATGAGTTAACTTTTTAACAAAGCTGCTGCAGCAATTCAGTGTGTGTGTGTGTGTGTGGCGGGGGGGGGATGGGGATAATACTCTTTTCAACAAATGATGCAGAAATAACATACTAGAATAAAGCTAAACCCTTTCCTTATATCATGTACAAATATTAACCCAAAATACATCAGACTGAAATGCAAGGGCTCAAACTGTATAACTTTCAGAAGAAAATAGTAATAAATCTGCATGACTTCAGATTAGGCATTAGCTTCCTAGCTAATATAACCAATTAGTTATGCTTTATCTAAATTAAAAACTTTTCTGCTGGAAATTATACTATCAAGAAGATGAAAATATAACCAACAGAGTGGAGTGGAGGAAAATATTTCCAAATTATGTATCTGATATGTATCTTTAATAATTAAGGAGAACCCAAGTAACAGATGGAGAAAGTATTTGGACAGTTCTCAGAAGATGATGTATAATAACTATAAGTATGTGAAAGGACAGTGAACACAGTTATTCCTTGAGAAAGTTTAAATTAAAGCCACAATGAGATGTTAGTTAATATCCGTGAGGGTGGCTATGATAAAAAGACAGATGATAGCAAGTGAAGTGAGCATGACTTAGATACTGCTAAAGAGAATGTAAAATTGGGAAGCCACTGTGGCATACAGTTTGGCAACCCCTGAAAATGTTAACCATCCTTCTGCTCATAGAGTTTTAGATAAAAAAATGAAAACATATCTCCACAAAAAGCTTGCATATAAGTGATTATAGCAACAATATTCATAACAGTCAAAAAAGTAAAAAAAAAAAAACACCTGAATTTCCATTACCTGAACAATGGATAAATTGATTGTGATATATCCATACAACAGAATAATATTCAGCCATCAAAAAGGGAAGAACTACTAATGTATATCACAATGCTGATGGACCTGAAAAAATCATGTTAAAAGAACAAAATCATTTATGAAAGACTATGTCTTGTGTGGTTTATAATTCATAAATGAACCTGAGGAGACAGAAGGGAGACTGGTGGTTCTCAGGGGAGTTGGGAGAGAAGAAAAAGGTGTAATGGGAAGGTTTCTGGAGTGACAGGCTGTGGTTAACGGTAATCCAAACTCCACGAATGCACTCAAACTACCACATTGTGTAGTTTACATTGTTAGGTTCTGATGCATGGAATTTCCTGTAACTCTTTGTCATCTCAGTGTGCACTTTAAGGACACTTGTCTTTCTCCTTCAAGAAGCAGGGCTGTGCTGTCCTTGATTGCTTCCTGTTTTGCCTCTCCGACAAGATTCTCAGTGTGGTGGATTCAGATGTCTACCTTGCCCAGCTGCTTCTGGGTGACCAGATCTCTTGGGAACAACTACTGCCATCCCGCCTGATGGGTCCAGCTTGGATTGTGCAGACATATCCCAGCCACTGCCCTTCCAGTCATTCATGACCTCCTGAAACTGGCAGTAAAGTAGCAATGAAAACACCAGTAAACCTGTGTGAATGATGCTATGAACCGAACACAAGCCTTGGCTCCATTTCCCACCCACTTTCTCCATGTGCTCTGAATCAGGCAAGGAGTGCCCTCCATCTAAATATCCTGCATTAAAACAACATCTCATCCAAATAGAGCTGTCCAATGAAATAGACTATGCATGGTACCAAATAAGTACTTACTGAAGGATTTAATGATTTATTGAATGACTTAAGAAGCAGTTTTTAGCAGATGAATCATATATAAGAGGAATTATTTCTAGAACACTGTAGTGCTCTTACTTGCCAATGGGACACCATAAAATGCCCTTTCCAGAGAAACTTTTAAAATCAGAAAAGATTTTCATCCACTTGCAATTATTTCCATGTTGCCCTTGCAAATAGGAGGGAGAGCTACATGACATTTAGCCCTGAAGCTCCCCTCTGACTTTGCCCTTTTCTCATGTCTTGGTGCAATTTCTAAAATAAATCTTGACTCATTATAAGGAGACTTTCTTCCTCTAAATTTCTCTGGCATCCCTGTTCTGAAGTGCATGCGTGATGACTGAGATACCATTCTCCGTGGCTGTCAGAATGCAAGTTCTCTTTAGGGGCTCCGTGTTCTCCATGACAGGGTCTTTTCTCAGGAGCAGCATCTTCGGACATACGAACACTTGGAAACATATAACTGCTGGGAGCATATCATCATGTGAAATGAAGGGCTGTGAGAAATCATGGAAAGAGTTAAAAACCTATTCACGTCCCTGAGTACTCCCCTAAAGTACAGGGCAAATGTGATCCTTTACCGTGGGGTAAATATGATCATTCCAAGTCATTCACTGTCCTCCTGCTGCCATTATTTAATGCCATTTTTACTATTGGTTAATAATCTTGCATCCGTTACCACTTACAGCAGCCTCTCCACAAAGCACAGATGGTGCCAATTCAATGTTGCTGTTTTGACTTATGCAAAGAGTCTATTCTCAAGAAGAAGCTAGCTTCCGAGTACAGAATGAAAAGAAAGACCCCCTTTAAAGGATTAGGTTACTTGCTGGATAAGATGCAAATGCTAACCTATATCCTCCACTAAGCCAAATTGACCTTGCACTGTATGGCTAACAGAGGAATTCAAAGAAACTGCTTAAATTTTCACTGTCTGTTGCGATAGCCTTGACACCGTGGTCATAGTGTAAGAGTTAAATAAATGCAGGAGAGAAATATTTATTTAAACTCTGCCAATGATATTGTTATCGAATAATTTAAAAGGTATCAAATAGCAAAGTTTCAATTATTCATTGAGTTATTTTATTTACTAGACAAATGTCTGTAGGCAAATAACTGACACTTGAATTAAAAACTGGCAACATCTTTCTGTGGGTTTGCTAATATGGTCACCACTGCTCGAATCCTCAAATACCCAAGCTTCATACACATTGTCCATCCACGGTTAGAGAGGGAGGGTAACATTTGCATGAGTTTTCTAATTCTGTCACAGCTCAAGTTCCATGAATTTAGGTTTTTAAAATGTTGCCTGTATCTGATCTCATAATTCTGCAGTCAGATGTCCAGGTCTGGTTGGACGCAGCGGGTCACTGCTTAGGTTGCCATAAGGAGACTGTGGGGATGAACCTTGCTGAAGTTCGTACAGGCCATCGGCTAACATAGCCCTCTGCTCCTCTCCAAGGGGAAGCTGGGCTTGCTCCCAGAGGCTGCCTGTGCCCTTGCTCCTGCATTCCGCAGCTGACTCCTGCGGCAGTGGTGGTCAGATCTCTGCTTTTCCCATGGGTGCCTCTCCTGCTACTCTCTGCCATATTGTTCCCTTCATCTTGCTAATTTTAGGTCAGTTCTACCCAGGTAACTCAGAATAATCACTTCATTTTAAGTTATACAATTTTCGTTGCAACTGCAGATTTTAATTTTTTGGCCATATCTTGCAACACCTTTCAGTTTCTTGGGATGAAAACATAGGCCTTTTATGGGTGTAGTTTTCTGTGTATCATAATATTATTTAAAAAGCAGAGGTTTTTCATAATCCAAAGACTTATGATGTGAGATTTTTTTAAAATATATTTTTATTTTGAATTTTGAATTATGTGGTGCAATTTCATATAGGCTGGGATTCCCTCACAACTCCCACCCCTTGACAGATTTTTCCCATTTTACTACAATGGTATAGTCCTTCATATGGAATCATAATTCTATCAGTTTCTTATTTAAGTGTACTCCAACATTGTTGGTACAGACAATGTCAGACAGTCCAGCATTGCATTGTCTACACATGTCTAACAGTTTCATTGGGAATCCATCTTTCATATGGAAGCAGGGATGCATGTTCCATTATACCCGATGTGGGGGGCTTTTACCTAAACAGTAAAATGAGAAAAAGAAAAAGGGAATGATAGAGAAATGTCTTCCATTGGGTGCTAAGTATGAATGTAGATAGTACCAGCATATCCATCTAATGCTGAAGTCCTTATTTCCCTGGAAGCTCTTCTCCATCGTTTCTCTGTAAGGTAACTTTCCAATCTTTCCTTCTACCCTACAAAAGCAAGCTTTCAGTATGCATTTTGGCCAGGCTTGGAAGTCCAAAATAAATATGTACTATTGTTAATACATGGAATGTATTCTGAATATTTCCTGCGGAGTTGCAGAATGTCTGTCCTAACTCTAACATTCTGACTGCCTTTCTCCATCTTCTCTAGTAAGCCCTATAAATTGTGTAGAGAGTAATGCTGGATTTTTGTTTGAAGATTTATTTATTTTTATTTGAAAAGCAGAGTTTCTCAAAGGGAAAGATGGAGAGAGGAATGAAATTGAGAGAGAGAGAGAGAGAGAAAGAGAAAGAGAGAGAGAGAGAGAGATCTATGTACTGGTTCACCCCCCAGATGGTTGCAATGACCAGCTAGAGCTGAACCAATTGGAAGCCAGGAGTCAGGAGCTTCCTCTGAATCTCCCCCATGGGTGCAGGGTCCGCACAGTCCCAAGGACTGGGGCCCTTTCCCACTGCATTCCCAGGCCATATAATCAGAGAGCTAGATTGAAGTGGAGCCATCAGGACTCGAACCAGTGCCCATATAGGTTGCTGGCATTGCTGATAGAGACTTAGCAGCTACACCAGGGTACCAACCTTGACAGCAGACATCATGCTTCAACATTCTGCCTCTCTGGCTCCATCACACTCTTTCTGGCTTTGTCATTGTGTCCCACTTTAGTTGTTTCTGGAAACCAATGCAATGCATGCGGTCTGTTCAAGAAGTCTAAACCATCTTACATCTTCCCCATTTTGTCAGTCAGTCTTCCACTGACAATAGCAAACCTTTTCTGTTGCGTAGGGAGATGCTGAGTTGAAAATGTCACCCTAGTGTAAATGTTACAGCTGTCAAGGACTGCAAAGGGCCCGAGATTTCGTACTATTTGCAAACTAATAAATTTGCCTGTCACAGTTTTATGCTTAAAGAGGGCACGGGATTCCTGGGTCAGTTTCAAAGGCGTTACTGCCCACCGTGCTGCAATAGGTCTGCTCTTCCTGTTCTCAGTGTTTCCTTAGCACTGTAGGACTCAAGGGGATGATTCAGACAGCTCACATGGACACTCCTCATGCAGTAGATTTGTCAAGTTCAGAAACCAGTTTTCACACGGAGTCACTAGCCAACCTGTCTTAATAACATGTTAGTTCTTATCCCGATTGCACACAAATCAGCCCTGGGCCTCTTGTATTCCAAGGGATTGCCATGTACAAAAGTTCCCCAGGAGACTTGCTGCTGATACCCTTCTGTTGGTCATCATACATAAGGGCTTGCACCATGGCACAGTGGTAAAGCTGCTGCCCTAGCATCCTGTACGGGCACTGGTTCAATGCCCAGCTGCTCTGTTTCTGACCTAGCTCCCTGCTATTGCACCTGTGCCCCTGCAGCCATGGGGGAGACATGGAAGAAGCTGCAGAAGCCTGGCTTCCGATTGGCCCAGCTCCGGCTGCGGTGGCTGATTGAGGGTTGAACGGTGGATAGACAATCTGTCTGCTTCCTCCTCTCTCTCTGCTGCTGTCTGTAGGGTTGACTTTAAAAACACACTTACATGCAGGCAATCATGGAGAACTGTCTTCTGACAAACGCTTTTTGTTTAAAAACCAACTCCTGGTCGATAAACCAGGCGCCTCTCTGATATAAACCAAACTACTTTACTAGTTTTAGAGAACAAAGTTAGAGCCATTCAAAATTAGCAAAGCTGTATACACACACTTTAATTATTTCTCAAAATTGAATTTCATATATACAAATGCATGCAAATGCTTTCCAAGAGACCTACAAACTAAACAACAAATAATTATTTTTTCTCACATTTTCTAAGCAAAATAAGTGAAACAACAGTATTCATTAAACAATTCAGACATGATTTGCAGAAGTGCGCTTATGTATTTACAAATAATTGCTCTGGGAAAGTAAACAATGCCTTTAAGTCCCTTTCCCAAAACTTGCTTTTCAGGTACAAGTTACGTTAGCTGATCCTTGTTAAAGGAAGCCTGGTGTAAGAATTTAGAGGTATACTTTTTAACTTTTGGTTTCCTCCAGTAAAAATCATGATGAAGATGTGTCTAGAAGATTCTGAGAAGCCTGCACAGGAGAAAAGTGGTTGTATTTTGTTTAATGTGGTATCATCCTCATTGGTTTGACGACGTGCCTGTGTTGTGTGTGCTGTGTATTGACACCTTCCGATGAACACGGTCAAGGCAGTGCCTCAGGCGGGGCGGGCTTTAGATGGGCCAGGCTGTCCTTTTCTCATTCTGGAAGGGCTACCTGAAGTCTTGGACTTCACTTTTCCGTTTGACTTGTTCTACACGTTGTACATTCAGATACTGTTTTATTGGGCTTGATTGTCTGGAAATGTCGCTTATTCTCAGTGTGTCCTTCCGTTTCCCCTGTTCTACCATGAGGTCAGTCTGTAAAGCTTAACTTTCCTATTGATGAGGAGACATGCTGAACATCATGGGATTGGTTACAACGTATTGGAAAGCCAAGTCAGGAAAACTCTATTCCATTCAATGAATTTGTTTTCAAATTTTCACAAAACAGACAAGAATTGAAACAGCGAAAAGGTAAGCATGATACTATCCTGATGCTATTTTCATAGTAACCATATATGAACTATGGTGTATTGATTATAAAAATCAGAATGCTTTAAATGAAGTTATGATTTAAATGACATACATCAACATTCCCAAATATCTGCATATATTCTTTCTATTTCTAAAACACAGTAATTGGTCAAGAAACTGTCAGTCACTACAAAGCATTCCAAAACTAATACAAATAATTTTCTACCATTTTGGAGTCTTTGTACACATTATCATTGGCCTTAAATTGATTTTTTCCTTGATGGTGAGATATACAACAGGCAATAGGACATGCAGTAACAGAACAAGAATATTATCTTTTAATAAATATATTCTAAAAAATGAATGATAGCATTACCTGTCATATTATCTTTTGATATTATAACAAAGTAAGTGTTATTGGGCTCAGTGGCGTGGCCTAGTGGCTAAAGTCTTTGCCTTGAACGCACCGGGATCCCATGTGGGCGCCGGTTCTAATCCTGGCAGCTCCACTTCCCATCCAGCTTCCTGCCTGTGGCCTGGGAAAGCAGTTGAGGACGGCCCAAAGCTTTGGGACCCTGCACCCTGTAGGAGACCCAGAAGAGGCTCCTGGTTCCTGGCTTTGGATCGGCATAGCATCGGCCGTTGTGCTCACTTGGGGAGTGAATCATCGGATGGAAGATCTTCCTTTCTGTCTCTCCTCCTCTCTGTATATCTGACTTTCCAATAAATAAATAAATCTTAAAAAAAAACCCAAAGTAAATGTTATTAAAATATATTTATATGGCAACATAAATCAACTTACAGGTGTAATTCAAGTACTTTGGACAACGTATAAGGTTCCGTAACAGTCACAACAGAGGAAGTAGGAAATCTTTTGAACAGCACTGAGAGCCCCCTTGCAAACTGTGCCCTGTGCCCTCTATTGCTATTCCCCTGTGCCTCTGTGCCCTTGTGTCCCATGTCCTGTGCCCCTGTGCCCTGTGTCCTGTGCCATGCCCTCTGCCCTGAGCCCTGTACTCTGTTCCCTGTGCCTCTGTGCCCTGTCCCCTGTGTCCTAAGCCTCTGTCCCCTGTGCCTCTATGTCCTGTGCCCCTGTGCCTTGTACCTTGTACCCCGTGACCTCTTTCCTTGTCCTGTGTCCTGTTTACTCATAACTCCTCTTGGTCTTGGCCTCTGAGAACCACTTGGTGATCCTGGCACTCTCATTTTTTTTTTTTTATCATAGGGCACCTAGGTGGATCTCAGTGTCTGGCTTCTTAGCCTGGCATAACTCATCTAAGAATATGAGAGCGTTTCTCATGGCTGAATAGGAGTCCGCATTTGCTCATTCATTCACTTTCTCAGTAAACATTTGGGGCTGTTGTGAATTACACTACAGTGAATCTCTAGATACTTTTTCTGTGTTGTATTTTTAAAATTTCTCTTGAGTAAATCTGACTAAGATTTCTGGGCATTGTACTAAATGCGCTTTTAACCTAAGAAGACGTGACCAAGCTGTTCTGCAAAGTGGTTCTAATAATCTTTATTTTATCAAAACATCATAGCCAGATTAGAGAGTTCTGAGGAGTCCTGTTCCTCACCAACACTTGCTAGATCCAGGTTTTAAAATTTTAACCAACTTAGTGCGTATGTTGTAATTGTATTTCCTAACGGCCCGGGTAGTGAACAGCTACCTATGTGCTAACGTGCCGTTTGAGTACCTTTTAAGAAATGCCCACACACTTATGTATGGTTTTTGTTGGATTATTGATCATCTTATTATCAAAATACAAGTTTGTGAAATATTTCACAGTTAAGTCTTGAAAATAGGTCTTCTTGTTTAAGGAGAGATTGAAGATTGTAGATTCTTATTTAAGGAGAGATTGAAGATTAAGAGATGAAAGACATCCACTTTATCACCCTTCCCTTGGTTGGCGCTGTCTCCTAAGGCATCGAGGACAGGAACGTATGCTGAATACAGTCTTATGACTCGTGCTGCATTAATTTCTTTGAATGATCTAATATGAGAGATAATTTGGTAAATGATTATTCTATGGGTAAATAATTACTCTAGCACCACTAATTGAAAAGTACATCTATTCTCTATTCAATTTTCAATTACTTTGATATTTGTGTTGAATGTCAATTGAACATAAATATTATGTGATGAAAGTCTTCAGTATTTTCATGAATTTTTGTGGTTTTTTTTTCAATTATGGAGAAAAAAATCCCCCATAATTTTGGATGTATATTTTGGGAGTCTATCCTGGTCTATGAGACTAATGTCTGTCCTTACACCTACACCACAGTGTTTTTATTTCTGTAATTATTTTATTTTTAGGTTTTCCTTAAAATGCAGAGACTCAAACTAACAGAAAGGTCTTCCATCTGCTGGTTTCACTGCTCAGAATGTGTGCAGCAGCAGCAGTGGCTGGGCCAGCTAGAGCCAGGAGCCTGGAGCCCAGTCTGCAGCTCCCACATGGCGGTTGGGGCCCAAGTGCTGAAGCTGCATCAGTTGGCAGCTTCCAAGATGACATCAGCAGGAAGCTGGACTGAAAGTGGAAAGCCTGGGATTTAAACCAAGTCCTCCTATACGGAACACCACTGTCCCAAGAGAGGGCTAACGTGAGACAAACTCTGGCCCATTGGCTGCTGTTTCTTTATAAAAAAAAGTTCTGAAATTAGTAACTTCTCTAAGGATGTTTGTTTTTCTCTTTTTAAATTGGTTTGACCATTGTGAAGCTTTTACAATTCTTCATTAATTTTAGAACAAGCTTGTCAATTTTTACCTAAATCCTGCTGAAATTTTAATTTTGACTGCATTATTAAATGTAGAATTTAGTTTAGGGAGAATTTATCTCTCAACAATAGTATATATTTTAAAACCACTAACAAGATATACCTAACAAATGAGGGTGTATCTCTTCCTTAATTTCTCTTTAATTTATGAAGTTCCCTGTGTAGTTTTTCAGATTTTATATTAATGTTATCCTCAAGTTTCTCAATTTCAGTGCAAATATGTGTTATTTTTCCTTTTATAAATCAATTTCCTGCTGCTTAGTGTTAGTTTGTAGAAATGTAATTGATGAATTATAATGACCTCACAACTTTGATAAATGATAATTTTAGTTCCAGGAGTTTTTCCACATTATTTAGGACATTCTATATAAATGACCATGCTGTCTTCAAATATACTTTCTTTGTTCCTTTTCCTATCTACATGCATTAAAATATTTTATTTTTCTTATAACGTCTAAATTTGTAGTGATGTTCTTTTATTTCTAATATTGGTAACATATCTTTTTCCTGCTTTTTATAATCAACTTTGGGTGACTTTGATTTTTCTTAATCAGTCTTGTACGTCATACATGTCCTGTTATTTCCTTTCTACTGAAGAGTTCAGATTTAATTTCATACATGATTATTTTGAGATTAAGAAATAAGCATATGATGCCATTAATTTACCTCTACACATCACTTCTGCTGCATCTCATAATACTGATGTTTCATTTGCGTAATTATTATTTAATTTAAAATATTTTCTCTGTGATACTCTTTAACTCATGTGTTATTTAGAAGTGCATTACTTAACAACCTATTTTGTAATGATTTTAGTGTATTTAAGTTTACTGACCTGTTTCCCAGTCTAAAACATGGTATTTGTTAGTGAATGTTCTATATTCAGTTAATGAGAATATTCTTCTAATGAGAAAACATGTATTCTTTGGTTTGGCCAAGTTGATCAATATTTGTTATTAGGGTCTTCAATATTCTCATGAATTTTCTGTGTTTTTTGCAACTGAAAAAATGTAATTTTGAATTTATCTGTATATCCCTTATCCAGCTGTTTTGCTACATGTATTTGAAACACCCATTGTTATGACTGTCACTGATTAATTTCTTTATTGCTATGAAATATCCCTAATAATCCCTGGTAATAGGCCTTGCTCTGATCTCACTTTGTTTGATGCCACTTTAGTTTTCTAATTTTCTTGCCTTCTCTCTCTCTTTCTCTTCCTTCCTCCCTCTTCCTTCCTCCCTCTTTCTTCCCTCCTTCTTTTCTTTCTTTCTTTCTTTCTTTCTTTCTTTCTTTCTTTCTTTCTTTCTTTCTTTCTTTCTTTCTTTCTTTCTTTCTTTCTTTCTTTTTCTTTCTTTCTTTCTTTCTTCCTTTCTTTCTTTCTTTCTTTCTTTCTTTCTTTCTTTTCCTTCCTTCCTTCCTCCCTTCCTTCCTTCCTTCCTTCCTTCCTTCCTTCCTTCCTTCCTTCCTTCCTTCCTTCCAGAAGTAGGAAAAGAGTGAAAGAGGAAGGGAGGAAGAGAGAGTAGAAGAGAAGGCAGAGAGAGAGTGAATGAACTCACTTCTGCTGGTTCTTTACCACAATGCCTGAAATGGCTGGGTAAGGCTGAGGCTGCCTTCCTGGGATGGGAATTAAATCTAGATCTTCCAGGTGGATCCCGGGAATTTGACACTGAACTTTCGTCTAATTCACCGCTGGGTCTCTGGGTCTCTGTTAGCAGGAAGCTGGTATTTGTAGCTAGAATTGGGATTGAATCCATGTGTTGCAGTAAAGAGCACATTACATCAGGGCCAGCATTTTTTTTTTAACCAGGAAATATTTTTATTTGTTTATTTTTCTTTTCCCACATTTTATTATTGTTATTATTATTTTATGATACAATTCCACAGGCTCCTGGTGTTTCCCCTATCCCAACCTTAATATCTCCAACCCCAGTTCCTCTATATCATTACTAAAGTATAGTTCTTCATAAACAGTCATATGTCCATCATTGCGGGCATGGACAATGGCAGAATCCAGCATCCTATTCTCAAGATATAGTAAACAGTCTCATTGTAAGTCCATCTTTGTCTGGAAGTAGAAATGAATACTACATTGTATCCTCACATCTGGATATGCTAGTCTCCATTTCACAGCTACTGTACATCCCCTCAGAGTGGGAGAAGATCTTTGCACACTATATAGGCGATAGGGGGCTAATTTCCAGGATATACAAAGAACTTTAAAACAACCAAAAAACCAAAACAAACAAGCCACTCAAGAAATGGGCATGGGAAATGGGCAAACATTTCACAAAGGAACAAGTCCAAATGGCAAACAAACATATGAAAAAATGTTCCAGCTCCCTGGCAATAAGGGAAATCCAAATTAAAACATCGATGAGGTACCACCTAACACCAGTAAGATTGGCCCACATAAACAAGAACACCAACGACGCTTGCTGGCGAGGATGCGGGGAAAAGGGAACCCTACTCCACTGCTGGTGGAGCTGCAAATTGGTACAGCCTTTATGGAAATCAGTCTGGAGAGCACTCAAACAACTCAAAATCTGCATACCATATGACCCAGCAATAGCACTCCTAGGAATATATCCAAAACACCTGTTTTACGACAAACCAACATGCATCCCTATGTTCATAGCAGCACAATCAGTAATTGCAAAAACATGGAAGCAACCGAAATGCCCATCAGCAGAAGATTGGATAAGAAAGCTTTGGTTCATCTACTCCATGGAATACTACTCAGCTATTAAAAAAAACAAAATGCAGTTCTTTGTGGCTAAATGGGCCCAACTGGAAACTATAATGCTAAGGGAAATGAGCGAATCCCAAAAGGTTAGATACCACATGTTTGCCTTGATTTAACTTGTAATTTTTGTTTGGTTGTTTGTTATTTTTTGAACCTGTCATTGATACTGTCTCAACCCAGATGTTTCGAAGAATGGAACTTGCATTATTTTTAACATATTGTTTACCCATTACTATGTCGATTAATTCCATAATGTTGCATATTGATACTGAGGTTTTGTTGGGGCTTTTAACTGACCGGATCTTTACTCTGTTAGCCCTATCTTCAGACCAGAGAAGGTCTCCCCAAGAGACCACTGAACTTATCTGGACAATAAGACGCTGGACTTTATGCTAGGTATGTGCTTGCAAGGAAGGAATCTCAACTGAACTTGAACTGTGGTTATGCAGCAAGGTGGAGGAATCCACCATGGGGGGAGGGGTATGGGAGGGGTGGGGGGAATCCCCAGTGCCTATAAAACTGTATCACATAATACAATGTTAATAACAATAAAAATGCATTAAATGAGATAATAAGGGAAAGTTTCCCTAATCCAGAGAAAGAATTTGGAAACAACATCCAGGAAGTTCACAGAACTCCCAACAGGCTTGACCAAAAGCAACCTTCACCACGATAAATGGTAATCAATATCTCTTCAATCAAACTCAAGGAAAAGATCCTTAAATGTGCAAGTGAAAAAAATCAATTGACATATAGAGGAATGCCAATTAAATCACAGGAGACCTCTCACAGGAAACTCTACAGGCAAGAAGAGAATGGAGCGACTTATTCCAGATTCTAAAAGCAAAAATTTGTGGGTCATGGATAATGTACCCAGCAAAACTTTCCTTTGTCTTTAAAAATGAAATAAAATTCTTCCACAGTAAAGAAAAGTTAAAAGAATATGCCTCTTCTAAACCTGCCCTACAAATGATATTCTCTTGACAAAAGATGTTCTCTTGACAGAGAAAAGGAATAGCACCCACCAAAATCAAAGGCAAATGTGAAGAACATTCCAGGAAAATAACCGAAGTCTAAATCAATGCACAACTCATTGTTAAAATGAAAGAAAAAAAATTCCACCTATTTGTCTTAGCACTAAATGTAAACAGCTTAAACTCATCAATCAAAAGTCATAAATTAGTAGACTGAATTAAAAAACAAAACCCATCTATTTGTTGCCTACAGGAGACATATCTCACCAACAAATATCAGCGGAAACTCTATCTCATGGATTTTGATTTTTTTTGTTAATTTTATCTCTTCAACACACTTTTTTTTTCTGATTAAATTCTTTAGTGATTCATAGATCATATGGTAGCATCATTTTCTTTAAGAAGGTTCTTGATTTTCTTTTTCATTTCCTCAGTGACACATTAGTCATTCAGTAGCATGTTTTTTTTTTAGCTTCATGGTGTCGTTCATTTTTTTTCTTTCTGTTGTTAATGATGATTTGTGGCTTTTCATTTAAGGGGATGTATAGTAACTGTGTAATGGAGACGTTCATATCTAGTAGCATGTTATTTAATTTCATCACATTGTAAATTTCTATTTTTCTTCCTGTTGATTTTGTATTTTGGTTTTTCATTTAAGGGGATGTAGAGTAACTGTGTAATGGAGACAATCACATCCAGATGTGAAGATACAAGGCAGTATGCATCTCTACTTCCAGACAAAGATAGACTCCCAATGAAACTGTTTACTGTATCTTAACAATAGGATGCTGGGCTCTTTGCCATTGTCCCAGCCCACAATGATGGAAATGTGATTGTGTGTGAAGAACTACACTAAAGTGATGATATAGGGAAACTCAGTGAGGGTGAGGGAAGTTGGGGAGGGGATAAGGAAAACCCCAGGGCCTATGAAACTGTGTCATAAAATGATAATAATAAAAAGAAGTAAAATTTTAAAATATTAATACTTTAAAAAAAAGAAAAGAAAAGTCACAATCCAAAATCAACAATAGAAAGAAAAATAGAAATTTACAATGGCATGAAGTTAAATAACATGTTACTAGATATAACAGTCTCCCATTACATAGCTACTATACATTCCCTTAAGTGAAAAGCCACAAAACAAAATCAATATCAGGGAGAAAATAGAAATTAACAACACCATGAAGTTAAGTAACGTGCTACTAAATGAATAATGTGTAGCTGAAGAAACGAAAATTAAGCACCTTCTTGAAGAAAATGATACTGCTGTATGATCTATGAGTAACTGAAGAATTTAATCAGAAGAAAGTGTTTTGAAGAGATGAAACTAACAGAAAACGCCAAAACCCATGTAGATAGTTTCTGCTCATTTTTGTTGGTGAAATGTGTCTCTTAAGACAACAAAGAGATGGGTTTTGCTTTTTAAACCAGTCTACTAATCTATGACATTTGATTGAGCTTAAGCCATTTACATTCGGGGTTAATATGTATGGGTGGTACTTTGGTCCTGTCATTTTAGGAATGGGTTGTTCATTGGTTTAGTCTTCTGTTGTTATTTTACTGGGATGTTATTCACATTTGCTTTTAGTTTTGTTTGGTGATATTCCTCTTCTCTGTCAAGAGACATTTTTAAGTATCATCTGTAGGGCAGGCTTGGAAGAGGCAAATTCTTTTAACTTTTCTTGACTATGGAAAAATTTTGTTTCATTTTCAAAGACAAAAGAAAGCTTTGCTGGATATGTTATCCTGGACCAACAATTTTTTTCCCTTTAGACTCTGGAATATGTCACACCATTCTCTTCTGGCCTGTAGAGTTTCCTGTGAGAGATCTCCTGTGAGTTTAATTGGCATTTCTTTATATGTCAATTGATTTTTTCACATGCACATTTAAGGATCTTTTCCTTATATTCAATTGAAGAGAGCTTGATAATCATGTGTCTTGGTGAAGATCGCTTTTGATCAAGCCTGTTGGGAGTTCTGTGCCCCTCCTGGATCTTGTTTCCCAATTCTTTCTGCAGATTAGGGAAATTCTCTTTTATTATTTCATTAAATATATTTGCAAAACCAGTATCTCTTTCTGCACCTTCTGGGACTCCCATAACTCCTATATTTGGCCTCTTGATAGTGTCTTTCAATTCTTGAATACTTTTTTGGCCTGATCCAGCTCTGCTTCCAGATTTTTGTTTACTTCCCTCTGGTGACAGGAAATATCTTCCAATCCTGAGATTCTTTCTTCTGCTTGCTTCATTCTATTTTGGTGACTCCCCACTGTACTTTTCATTTGCTCTACTGTGTTCTTAATTTCTGATATATCAGCCTTGATTTGCTTTACTGCTGCTATTGCTTGTGTAAAATATTCCTTAAATTCTTTGAATTCCTGCATAGTGCTTTTCATCGTTGATCAGAAGCTTTAAAATGAGTTTTCTGAATTCTGTGTCCCCCATTTTCTCGATGTCTTCCTCAGTGAACTCTGAGGTTGGCAAAGGGTTTTGCTCCTTTGCAGGGAATCTTTAATAACATTCATTGTGCCTTTGTCTCTTGTTTTGCTCTTGGTTATTGTACTTCTAGTTAGCAGAGTCTTCTCCTTGGGGCATGTTTCTAAGCTGTGTTACCCACAGGTCTACAGTTTGATTTTACTTATTGCAGTTGGTACACGACTCTTTGTAGTCAGCCAATTGTGCCACTCCCTCCAGTAAGTTCTATGTCTGGGTTCTTATGTCAGATTTCCACAAAGAACTCAGTAGTCCCAGCTCCTGGCTCACAAAGTCTGCACCTCCTCTGACACTGTGCTGAGGCTGCACCATTGTCTGTACAACCTTCTCCCACTTGCAGTTGGAGCAGGTCCCAGCATTAGGGAGACACCATGTGTCCTCTATAGCTAGGTTATTGGTGTTGCTTGTCTTGCTGTAACCTGTTAGATGTTAGCTCTGGGTGTCTCACAGACTTCTTTTGACCTGTACGATGCCACAGTCAGTATTATTTTCCTGTGGGACCAGTGTAATCCACGGAACTCAGTGAGTTCTTGTGAGCTCAGCACATGCGCAGTTCACTGTTGTCCCTGCAGTCCTAAAGCTTTTGCCACAGTGTACAAAATGGCGTCTGATGCACCACTACTAGAGTTCTTGATCTGCTGGCAGTCAGGTCTGGAGGGCTACCCAGACCTGTCTTGGGTGAAACCTGTAGAATGCCACGTTGATGCAATTCACTGAGTCAGAAATGAGTCAACTCCCAGCTCAGCATATCCTCAGTCCTTTCCCTTGCCTTTGCCTCCTTATGCAAAAATGGTGCCCAATTCGGCTGTAGGGGGCTGACTGGGCTATGAAATCCACTCTGTTCTTGCACTGCCCTTGTGAAATCTGCTGCTCTATCTCTGCTCCTGTTCAAATCAAACAGACTAGGAGGACAGATGGGTCTTTGTCTGGGTTCACCTCCCGAGCTCCCAGTGAAAGTCCCTTCCCACCTGGTTGCTGGTGGAGATCCGGCTGCTGGTGGAGTTCAGATTGCTGTTAGCTGAATGCTGCTGGAATATCAGTCACTGTAACACCACAGTCCTGTGTCTGCTGCTTTCCTGTGTCTGTCAGTCTCCAGGTACCCCTCTGCTGTTGTTCTGGCCTTTCCTATTTCCTGGAATGTGTCCTCTCTGCTTCATCCTGATTAAATGTTTCTCAGTCCATTTAAATGTGTTCTTACCCTATTCTGCCATCTTGATTCTCCTTAGCCAGTGTTTAAATTGCTAGGCCGAATGCCAGCCCTTTCAGTTTTCTCCTGATTATTTTTCATTCATGCTATGTCTTTCTCCATTCTTTGATATTTGCTTGTTATGAACTATTGTATATGAAGTCTAAATATATAGATTTTACATTTATATTTAACTTTCTTGAATATACCATATAACTGAGGTTTTGTTTTACTTATGACTGTTGATTACTGTTCGACCATTTATATTAAACATAATTACTTATATGTTTTGGTTTAATCCTATCATCTTGTCAGTTATTGATTTTTCTAATTTAAAAATTATTTTTTTAAAAAATTGATTTTTTGAAAAAACATTTAAAATAAAGATTTATTGATTTTTATGGAAAAGTAGATTCATAGAAGGAGAGACAGAAAGATCCTCTATCTGCTGATTCACTCCCTAAATGACTTTAAGGGCCGAAGCTGAGCCTATTTGAAACTAGGAACCAGGAGCCTCCTCAGAGTCTGCTATGCAGGTACAGGGTGGTAAGGTTTTGAGCCATCCTCGACCACTTTCCCAGGCCACAAGCTGGGAGCTTGATGGGAAGTGGGCCAGCTAGGACGCAAAGCAACCCCATTTGGGATCCTAGCACATGCAAGGCAAGGACTTTAGCTCCTAGGTTGCCATGCCAGGTCCTGTCATACAGTTTTTGGGTATAGGAATTCCTCCCTTTCCCATCCCATTTCCCCCATATTATTACAGTAGTGTAGTACTTTATAACACTTACTAGTTTAGCATTCTGCTATTTAAGTGCATCATGGTATTGTATATTGTAGGTAGAGATGAAGGCAGAAATTCTAGTATCGTTTTGTCAATGCACTGTTCACGTTTTTCTAATTTTCATTAGTTCTGCTTTTCTTAGGTGAATTCCCACGCCCTGCTTTCTGACTGTACCTTGTGCATGTGTAGCTTAGCGCTCAGGCAATGACCACTTTGGACCCTTCTATAGATCTTGGCAGCTGTTTTGTCTGCACATGTCAAAAAACGTTTTTTTCAAAGCCCAAACTCTGCCTGAGACATCGCCAGCTCTCTTGGTGTCCCCACTTCTGGTCCTATAGCTGCTTCCCCGTAGAGGTGACTTCATTTTCCCTCCCCCTCTTCTCTCGGACCTGTTTCGTTGTCTGAGAAGTTTGTTTCGTATATCTCATCTAAGTTTTGTAGATGAGGATAGCAGGTGGAAGTTCCTGTAGCAGTTAATCTTTCATGGGTGTGAACTTTGAAGATGCTTTCTTTATTCTGCAGATGTGGAAGTTACCCAGACACATTTTCAGCACCATTTTGTATATAAGTTAATGACGGCCTTCTCAGAAGTTAATCTGTATTTTGGAGAAACTTCTCTCCTTTTCATTTTAAGCATTACTGTCCACACCTTAATGATTTCTCATGAAAGCATTATCATACACTAAAGGACTTGAATTTATGTCTTTTCTGTATAGTTGGAAACAGTTGTCTGAAATTTCTTTAATTTCTTCTTTGTTAGGATATGTTGATTATATTATCTTAAAGAGATTTGTAATTTTTTTCATCTTGCCAACTTCAGAGTAGACCTTAACATCAATTGTTTTCTCATTTACCAAATATGATTAAAAATAAAATGCTTTTCTGGTCTTTTATGGGAATTGGAAAATATGTAAAGTAGGGTAGAAGTGTGAAATTGGGAAAATCATCTCATTTTCAAAATCACTCTTTGTTTTAAGCTGCTTACACTTCTGTTTGGCCTTGAAGATGAACTTGTGACTTACTTGGAGTAGAAAGGGAGTTAAAGAAACTCAGGAAAATAACTGCTAGGGAGGTCTAGAACAGACACACAAACTGCCCCCATCATGTGGAGTCGGACACAGACCGTGGCTGAAACCACCAGGGTTGACACCCTACGCCATGCCACTGTGAGATGAGCACTCATTTCCCGGTCTTCTCCATCATTCCTGCGCAGCCCTCAACAGACAGCCTTGTGTAACCTCTTTGATAACGCTTCTCTGACACCAGCAGAAGCAATATTTAAGAGAACTGAATTCTCTTTTCCTTTTGTCTTAGGCTGTGGAAGGAAACTCACCAATGGGAGAAAGGTGGATTTCCATACAACCAGCCCATCATGCTGGAGACAGCACTTTGTGTTGAAGAAAATCACCCACTGAGACCATCTGATCCCTGCCTTCGAGAGCCCGAGTAGCCTTTTCTAAGATGCTTCTGAAGCTTCTTTCGCTTTATAAATCAAAATCTGTAGTTGTACTTGAGGAAACAAACTGTTAACACAGGACTATTTTACAGACTCTCTTTTCACTCAATCACTTCAAGTACGATTGAGTGATTCTGACATTAAGGGTATTTATTCAATTTCGTTCATGCTTTATTACGAGCAACCAGAGTCGAATGCTTGGACATGCCATCATTCAACTTAGCTTAGTAACCACATGTCGTGTGAACTTCCAGGAGAGAGAACTTCTGGCCTGACGTTGGGAACCTGAAGATGAATCAGAGGACTTTCCTAAAGAGGTAGATGTATATATAGTCATATGCTGTTCAGACCAGACCACTGGGTGGAGGGCCACCACAGAGGCTGGTGGAAGGACAGGATCTCCTCGGAAGGGAGATGCACTGTTTTGTGTTGTTGGGCATCGTTGTGCCTGAGTGAAAACTAAGAACTAGGAGCCAGACATGCTACCTGCTTTTCTAGGAAGGGAAGTGTGGTGCTTGGAAAAGGCAGCAGCGATAGGTTAGCTCTTCCTACACAGAGGGAAGGGTGCTCATATGTTGGTGTCACAGACGGTCTGTGAAGACCCTGATTGCAGGCATTTGTAAGCCAGGATTTTAAAAACAACAAGTGCATATCCATCTTGAGCTTATAAATTGCTGCTGTTCCTGGGCTTCCAGGTCAGTGTATTGAAACATTACCCCTTGATTTTCATATCAGATATAATCAACGCTTCTGCACATTGGTTTGGGAGAAGAGATAACTTCTTCTGATGAAACTGACCATGAAGATCTTCACAGCAACATGGCACGTTTGAAGAGACCGTCTGTAAACCTCAGGTTCTGCAGCAAACCTGTGATTTTTCTAAAGGAGTTGTCTGGACCCTGTAGTGTAAGACTTCTAGGCAGGGCAGGGCAGGGCTTGTGACTCCGGGGTGAGCAGTGGCCCACCTGTATTCTGGATGCTTCTTTCAGCTGGCTATTCTTGGCAAAGCAATTCTCTCTGAAAGGATCGAAGAAGTCACTGGGATTTTCCCCCCAGATATAACCTGCTTTATTATATAGAATAATTCAAAAATTATGGTGCCATGTATTAATTTGTGGATCTCTGAAGCTCTGGGGATTAAACCTGTCTTGATTATCTCCTCTTCAGATGTCTTTCTTGAGGTCTTAAGCTGCTGAGGAGAGTCCACACCAATGGGTAATTTGAAAAATGGTTCTCAATTTATGAGTACAACTTCTCCTCACACAACAGGAGCTTAGGCACAGTTCCCTACCAAGGCAGTTACGTTGTTAATACAGGAATTTCCTATTCTTTACAGTTCTTTCATGTTCCTTTAGACTCAATAAGACATCTAGTAGGTCTCAAAGCATGACTCAAAGTTGAGTGATGTTATTACTAGTTGGGAAATGATAATTGAAACAATAACAAGAGAATTCCGGACAGAGAAGGTTGTTCTAGAGAATACTTTGTTGCTATTACAACTTCCAAGCCTCCAAATGAGCCACAAATGTATAACTTGTTTCTTTGATGGCAGACATTCTTTCTCTTCAACATGGCTACCAAGCTGACTGGAAATGCCTCTCTTACAGGTGGATTTCAATGTTTCCACACATGTTGAGCAATCCTGTGAGGGGCGAGGAGCATTCTGGAAATCCAGGGCACCACCCAGCAGACACTTGCATCTCCTGAAAGTTAATGACTTTATTAAGAACCATTTTGTTCTTAGAGATGGCTTTACCTTATGAGATCAGACTTCAGACACTGGTGTCTCATCTCTCCTGCAGTTAAGTTCATAGCAACAAAATGGTACTGCCTAGCTGTATATGCTAAATTCCTTGCATAGGTGGTGTTACAGTTCTACTCTAAATAAAGCAATCAATCAATATTTCTTCTCTGCTTACACTCCAATCTTCAGAACTGCTTGTTACGCTAGCTAGATGGATTTACTTAGAGTGGTGAAAGACGTTCAGCAAGTCCATCCAATTTCTTGATTTATTTGCTATTGATGCATAAAATAAGCTTGTCTGTGAAATAGCCAGGTTGAAATTGCTGTTCTCATGCATTTTCATTGTTATTATTTGGCTAGGCTGACTCTTGAGGGTCAAATTAAAACTCATTCATCCAGAGCCACATGAATGACACCAGGTAGCCTTAGAGTTAAAATCAGCACCAGTACTGTATGTGAATAAGGGTGCCGGAGCATCTTAGGCAATGTCTCTCTCTGCCGAGGGCTCCAAATACAAAGGCGGTAGAGCATCCATATGGATGGTTTAGCTTAGAAACTTGTTTTAACATCTGGATTTGATTGTCACTGGAGATAAAGAGGTATGAGCCACACAAGCTGAAGGCTCAATGGCAACATGTGTGACATTTCTTGGCGCTAGAGAGTGGTGCTGATATCTAAATTTTGTGTTGCTTTATAGTTGACAAATGATATTCACACGTATTCTGTATTGTGATAGAACAGCTCAAGATGCTTTTAAAATAAACTATTTCATAAAAAAATCTATTGTCAGCTTGTTTGAAGACTGAATAATTTAAATCCTTAGAGATAGGTATTTTTGGAGACACTTCAAGTTCTGTTGACTCTCCCTACCTTTAATAATGTAAAAATTTTTTAGAAAAAAAATTCAGTGGTTTTTTTTTTTTAAATTTGTTTGCCGGAGACTCTGTGATGGACTATGTCAATCAGTGGATTCTTCAATGACCTCATCGTGCGTGGAGTGGCGAGATTGGCAGCGATTCATAGTTGGTGAACTAGCAAAACCACTTGAGCAAGAATCTTGGAGCATGCCCCACATCCAGGACCCGGGGTGGGTGGGAAACTGGGTGAGGCTTCTCCCTCAGTATCCCCCTTTACCTCAGATACATGCAGGAAACAATATGGAAATAATAGTCTTACCCACTTTCCTATAGCCCTTGAATCTTTTTACCCTAATTAACTATGTAAAGATTGTCAAAAAAATAATAAAAAAAATGAAAAAAGAAATGTTTGCAAAACAGCAAACATAAAAGCAGTTATCAAAGGAAATCTTTAGCTATTGTATCCTGTTTCCTAAACATAGGTGCTTTTGTTGAATCTTGACCTAAAAAAGGTCATTTCTTCTACATGGAGCTCATGAGTGATAGAACTCTGCTACCTTCATAGCTTGGATGTGGAGAGAAAGACACGCAAGGTGAATAACTTGCCCGAGGTCATTCACTGGGTCTCTCTGAAGATGGAAGCTTAATTTTAATATTCTCGGTTTACAACAGAGTTTGGTAGTGCCTAGCTCATTTCATTAGGGAAAATGCTTGTTGTCACATATTTTGGGTAAAATATTTTTTTCTTTCAACAATGATGATGATGTTTTTTGCTTCTCTCTCTACAATTTTTTTGTGTGTGTTGCTGAATAATTTGTTATATTGTTTACACTCTTGAGGAACAGCTATCTGGAAGGAGAATCCTGGGGAATGTCAGCTGAGTTAGACTATGTAAGTAACAAATAAAGCCAATACAATTCCAGACTTTTTCAGGAGTCATTTTTCCAAGCTGCGCCTGTTGGGTGCTAATCTTCAGACAGCTTTTGGGTGTGGTTTTCTGGATTTGCCCATTTCTTTTCTGTGTACCGTCTGCTTACATAATAGAAGCCAAAAGAAGGAGCAGTGAGATTGACTGGGGGGCAGGAGGGAAGAAATTCAGATCTTCAAAATACTTATTCTTTGAATGCACAAATTTAGGGGAGTTTGTTCCGGTATGACTCATACAAGTTGAAAGATTGCCAAGTGCCTTCTGAACTACTTTTGCACAAGGATTTAAATATGCATAAAAAGAGAGGTGTCACTCAAATTAAATTATATTATTTGTTAATGAGTTTTGGTTTTTCTAGCTGAAAGCCAAGTGGAAGATCAATTTGACTTTCTGAAAATTAGCTTTAGGATAAATGAGTAGATTCTAAGAATTTTAAGGCCCTTGGTTACTGGCAGTACGTACTGGCAGTACGTACTGGCAGTACTGGCAGACGTGATTTGGTCTGTTTTTTTTTGTTATCAATGGGCATGCATAGATCACAAGACCTCTTTCCAGGATGAAATAATTATTTGATAATTAAATGTGGCATTTGACTATATACAATTGTTCCCTCCACCGCAATATTCTGACTTATGCACTTTAAGCTATTTACTGGAATCAAACTTCGGTTAATAGTTAGATAGATAAAATTCACCTGTAGCAGTCACCGTGGTCATTTCTACACTTGGCCAGTTCCAAGGTCACATGAATGAAGAGGCCAGAGGCCAGGAAACAAGACTACCCAATAGGAGCCGTGTGGATTGGTCTGCTGGGATGTTTTTCCTTGTCATTTCTTTCATTTAGTCCAAATATTCTTTTGCATCTTCATATATCACTCCTTAAAAGTGTATTTTCTTTCTTTTTTTCTAAGACTTATTTACTTTTATTGAAAAGGCAGCTATACAGAGAGGAGGCGAGACAGAGAGGGAGATCTTCCATCCAATGGTTCACTCCCCAAGCAGCCACAATGGCTGGAGCTGAGCCAATTTGAGGCCAGGGACTTCCTCCAGGTCTCCCATGTGGGTGCAGGTCCCAAAGCTTTGGGCCATCTTCAACTGCATTTCCAGGCCACAAGCAGGCAGGGACCTGGATGGGAAGTGGGGCCGCTGGGATTAGAACTGGTGCCCATATGGGATCCCGGTGTTCCCAAGGTGAGGGCTTTAACTGCTACGCTATGGTGCTGGTCCCAAAAGTGTATTTTCTTAAACAAAGAAACAAACAAACAAAAAAGGAGGGGTGCTTTCTATTTAGGATTTTTTTTTAATTTTACCTCAAGAAAAAACTTGCTGTTGAAGAATCTGGATCAACAACTTGGAACAACTTTTTGGCAGTAAAATTCAGTCTGAAGTGAAAGAATTGAGTAACCTACAGCATACTCATTTGTCAATGTAATGTCCTGAATAGCACACTTTAAACTTTTAAGCATATACATTTTTAAAACATTTGCCTATAAATAGCTAATGGGGGAAATTTTAATGTATGAAAGCTCGAGTCATCCGTCTCACCCACTGCCACTGTCATCAGGAGCAGGATTTGTCACTGTGGGCTTCGCTAGCAGGCCATTTGCTTTCTAAACGTGAAAGTAAATCTACTACAGATCAAGCTATGGGTTCTTTACATAGCTCCAACCTGAAGATTGGGATGCTATTATAGCCTAGGAATAACACCTACTTAATTTAAGTAATAAAATTTGTCAGTGGGCAGTATCTTAAAAGTTTTTGAGAGCTGTAAACGTGTAATTTTTGATCAAATCATCCAAGCTCTGTTTTCTGTCAGTGGATCTGAGCGGGCATGCATGAGATGGTTGGTGCCTGGGGGACAGCAAAGGGAAGCCCGTGTTGGTGATACACACGAAGGACCGCTCAGCGGCCAGCGCTCTCAGGATCGTTGTGACCAAGGTGGTTGAGCAGGCAGGGAGCTCACATTTCCAGTCAGTTGTGGTCTGCTTTGGCTTCTGCTAAATTCTTTTCTTTCATTCTGGATCTCATGGCTACTGTAACCTGGTTGGGGCACAAAACTTAGTTGTCCTTCATGCCCAGAGCAACATGTAGGCAGTTGGTCAGGCTAAGCAAGCCTTTTATAAAAATATGTTGTGTTTTGCATAAGGGACAATATCCATCTTTGCAGTTCTGCCATTTGCAACATACAATTGTGCATCTCTTTGTCCTGGTTTTTTTCCTTTGGTTTATACTTTATATCAGCTTTAGAATCCCTAATTAGTGCATGTGTTAAAATGTTCAAAGGGCATGTGAGTGTATATGTAAAATGGTACGCTTGCCTGAGACCTCAAAGTATCCTTCCCAGAAATAACTAGATAGCATTAATGATTTTTGTATTCTTGTATTTATGGATATTTTCCAGCTTCTTTTGTTAAACAAATGGGATTGCATTATATTCAGTGTTTTGAACCTTACATTTAAATGACAAAATTGAAAAATTTAAAAGTGTATGTATAGTGATACTCCAGCACCATAGATTTGTTTTATTCTTTAACAGCTGCGTAATATTCCAATGGCAATGATTTTATTACCCGATCAACTCTTAACGGATATTCAAGAATTTCTAGTCTGTTAATGTTTCAATATGTCTCCATGTGCACCTGCCTGAGATTTGGTGGAATAAATTACGGGTGGGGTTTCGTAGTTGACAAGTGTTTAATTTCAGCAAATATGGCCAAATCACTCTTCTTGGGAATCAACTTGCCTTACTCTGTCCCCAAAATCCTACATGCAGTTTGACTGAAATTCAGACACTAATTTGAGAAAATAATATTTACTATTGTATCTTTTCATTAAAAACTTTGTGGGGCCTGGCGCGGTGGCGCAAATGGTTAAAGGTCCTCACCTTGCACGCCCGGGATCCCATATGGGCGCTGATTCTAATCCCGGCAGCCCCGCTTCCCTTCCAGCTCCCTGCCTGTGGCCTGGGAAAGCAGTTGAGGATGGCCCAAAGCTTTGTGACCCTGCACCCGCGTGGGAGACCCAGAAGAGGCTCCTGGCTTCGGATCGGCATAGTATCGGCCCGTTGCGCTCACTTGGGGAGTGAATCATCGGATGGAAGATCTTCCTCTCTGTCTCTCCTCTCTGTATATCTGCCTTTCCAATAAAAAAAAATAATAAAAATAAATCTTTAAAAAAAAAACTTTGTGATGTTTTTGTCTTATTTTGGATCTTTTGGTAAGGTTTCAGTTTTCCTATGTAAATTCTCATTTTTCTTACCTGACTTTATAAAACTAAACTTTCTATTGATATATAAGATATATATAGAAAATTCTGTGAGATCCCAACATTTATTCAGTCGCTCACTCCAAAGTTATATTTTAAAATAATCTCTATTCTCTGGTAGAATTCATCACGTGCTCATGAAGTATATGATGGCATCATTTTTCCCAAAAGACTTTTGTGTTTCCTTTTTGTCATGTATGTGTTGGCTATTCAGTGGTGTGTTTTTTTTTCAGGGTGATATAATTGGTTGTTGATGTTGTTGTTGTTGATGATGTGGCTGTTATGAATTGATGTCAATCTGAAACAGTAATATTATTTCAACCCCAAACAGCCTATATCTCATGCAATAAGATATTGTGAAGTAATCAATGAATCAATAATCGATATGAGTCAGACTGCTTCTGATCTACATCAAATAATTGTAAAACCTAATATACTTGTAAGGCCCTATGCTACTCGGAAATGAGGAGGGAGAACAGAGAAATCTTTCATCACCCAAGAAGGTGTCAGGAAGACAGGAAGTATAACCTGTCAGGATCATGACTGGTAACTCATAGACAACAGACTCAAATCAGCATTAGACAATAGCAAAACTACGAAGGCATATGGGGGAATCAGGAGCAATCCCAACAACCTCTTAACAGGAGGTCATATGCACAGAGCAGGGGGGAACCCCAGAGTGGAGCAGGCAGACAGGAGGAAGCTTGTATCCCGACTCTGAAGACTCCTAGATCCTCACCAAGGATTATCAGTACGAGCTCCGAGGACTACATCCCAACCGCCAAGGAGACCACGGGGAATTGGAGTGCCTTCGGAGGCCGAGAACTCTGAGGTCACCCACCTCCATTTGCATCTACCAAATGGGATGGGAAAAGCCCATACCCTGTCTTGCAGGATCTAAGGTCATCGGAACAACAACCAAGAGCATTGAGCGGTCCGCAGAAACAAAACAGTGAACTTCCTTTGGGACTAGGGAGAGGAGCTTTCTCTGGTTCTTGCCTGGTGCCGACTTTGGGTCCCCGACCCATCAAGATCGCTCCAGAAACCCCTCAAAACAAAGTAACAAATAAACAAATAAACACCAAAAAAACCGCTAGAATAGATGGAGAACAGCAAGGAAAGCTTAGAAACAGGAAACAGGCAGTGGGGATGCACTTATAACTCACTGGGTGGGGCACAAAGATTAGTTACTACTCACTAGGGTATTGAAGATTTCTCTGCCCACCCCTCCTAAAACTGTTCACCTAAACTGTTGACATGTGTCTTTTATAGAGCTAGACTACCCGAAAAACAGCCAGGTTCTGCAAAATCATGCTTCAACACTATAAACTGCTAACTACTAAAATGAAAATAGACATGAGACAGCTGAATAGTAATCTATAGCCATTTTAAGGTGTATAGAACCCAGCTGTATATAAACTAATAATTGTAATATCAATGTAGAAGTCATAGGATGTGGTTCAGAACTAGCACTCTTTTTTTTTTCTCTCTCTCTCTTTGAACATGCTTGTTACACAATATCATGTCAACTAATTCCATTACGTTATAAATTGTTACTGCTGTAATGTTGGGGCTTTTAATTGATTGGGATGATACTCTGTCAGCTCTACCTTCAGACCAGAGATGGTCTCCCCATGAAACTGTTGAACTTATCTGGACAATAAGATGCTGGACTCTATGCTTTGTAGATGCTTGCAAGGAGAGAATCTCAACTGAATTTGACCTGTGGTAATGCAACAAGATGGAAGAATCCACCATGGGGGGGAGCAGGTTTTGGGAAGGGGAGGGGGAATCCCAGTGCCTGTAAAACTGTGTCACATAGTGCGGTGTAATCAATAAAAAAAAATTATTGGAAATGCAGATATGTAGAGAGAAAGATCTTCCTTCTGCTGGTTCAGTCCCTACGTGGCTACAATGGCTGGAGCTGAGCCAATCCAAAGCCGGATCCAGGAGCTTCTTCCAGGTATCGCACATAGGTGCAGGGTCCCAGACTTTGTGCCATTTTCTATTGCTTTCCTAGGCCACAAGCAGGAGCTGTATTGGAAGTGCAACAGCCAGAATATGATCCCACATCCACATGGGATTCAGGCAGATGCAAAGTGAGAATTCAGCCACTAGACTATTGAACCAGGCCTCCTCAAAGTTATTTTTGAAATTTATTATAAAATACTGCAATAAAGAAAATGAAAAAGACAGTCAAAATGTGGATCATTTCCATCACAAGGATTTCCAAATGATGCCTCTATATCATTTGTATCAGGGTTTCCCATTTAGCATAGTCTCATACTGTAACTCAAGTCGCAATATGTATCAGTAGTTGGTTTCCTATTTTGCCAAGTTGTATCCAATGGTACAGGCACAGCACAGTTTGTTGAGCTATTCACTGAGGAACCCCAGGCAGTTTCCACTTATTGTACACAGTGACATGAATAGAACTGTTATAAAAATTTATATGCAAGTTTTGTGTGAATATGATTTCATTTCTCTGGTATAAATGCCAAGGACTGTAATTACTGAGTCATATGTTAACTGAATATTCAAATTTTATGTCCAAGATGTCTTTCCGAACCCTATATGCTGAATATTTTCTCCTGTTTCCCTCTGTCTTACAGATACATGTTTATATGTATTTTTATACTAAATTGGTATCAAGTGTGAATTCAGAACTTTAGATCAAAGGTTTGTGTTTTGCTGATAATTATTCAAGGACCCCAACACCATTTGTTGAACAAGCTAGCTTTCCACGTTTGAGCTAATTTTTCATTTTTGCAAAAAAAAAAAAAAAAAAAGCAGTTGAGCATATTTGTTGGGCCTATTTCTAAGTCAGTTAACTTGTATCCCTAAATTGCCGAGAGCATCTCATCATGAATGAGTTGAAGATTTTGTCAAATGCTTTTTCTGCATAATTGATGTGCTCAAACAGATTTCCTTCAGTTTACAACTCTGGTGAATTACATTGGTCGATGTTCAAGTGTTGCCTGCCTCATAGAACCAAAATAAATTCTAATTGGGAACAGCCGTAACTTTCACTATACATTTTAGCTTTGCTTTGCTCTTATTTTGTTGAGGGTATTTGCATGTAGGTTGTAAGATAACACTGTCCTGTACATTTCTTTTCCATTTTGGGGTTTGTTTTGGCATGAGAGTAATGTTGTTCATTGGGATATATTTTCTTCTATTTTCTTTTTTTTTTCTGGAAAGAGGTTACACAAAGCAATTGTTAATACTACCTCCAATGCTGTTGAGAATTCTCCGATGAGTAAGTCAATCTGAATCTTGAAGATTTATGCTTTTTGGATCTTTTCAATTGCAAATTCAATTTCTGTAATGGTTACAGGACTATTTGGGTTATCTATTTTGTTGTGTTAACTTGATAGTTTTAGGTTTTGATAGTCTATTTCTTCTAGGCTGATTTTTAATTATAGTGTGTTTTTCAGTATCCCCCTATTATCATTTTAATGAACACAAATTACAGTCTTCTACCTTTTTCCAGCACTGATATATTAATGACTTGTGTCTTTATTCATTTTCCTTAATCTTACTAGAAGTTTTGTTTTTTTTCTCACCAAAGAGCAAGATTTCCTGTTATAACTTCTATAAAAAATATTTCTTTGTTTATTCAAAAGGCAGATACAGAGAAAGAAAAAAAGAGAAAGATTCCATTCTTTGATTTACTCCTCCAATAGCTGTGGTGGCCAGAGTTGGACCAATCCAAAGTCAGGAGCTGCTTTGGGGCATCCTATGTGGGTTCCAATACCCAGATACCCGGGCCATCCTCTGCTTTCCCGGGCGCATTAGCAGGGAGCAGGATTGAAAGTGGAGCAGCTGGGATGTGACCCAGTGCCTATTTGGAATGCCTGTGCAGCAAGAGGCAGCTTTCCCGGTTCTACCACAATGCTGCTCCCTCAACTTTTGTTTTTCCTTATTGTTTTTCTCTTTCAGTTTTTCTAAATTCTACCCTGTATGATTTCTTCCCTTTGCCTGAATTTGAGCTATTTTGGTCTTCTGCTTCATTGGTTTCCTGGGATAGGAACTTAGACCATTGACTGGAGACATTTATTCTGCTCCAAGAGTGTAGCACTCTGTAATTCTCTCTGCCTCTCAGATATTTTGAAAATTTGTATTGCCATTTTCATTTAGTTTTATGTGTGTTTAATTTAATTATTATTATTATTTTTTTTTTGCAATTGGGTCAAAATGAAGGAGTTCAAGTCACTCCCCCACACAGTGGCATCTGAATCAGCAGCTGCAGTTTGTCAGGGAACACAGTGGCAAGAAGCTGAGTTGGTCCTAGAAGTCAAGCCTCTAGCCCAAGCACTCGGATGCAGCATGCTGATGTTCCAAGCCACGTTTTGAACCGCTGGGACACAGACCAGGCCTTCTGTTGTGTTTTTGTTTTTGTGATTCCACTGTAGCCACAGAACATGTTTTGTATAGTTTTAATTGTTTAAAATGGATTGAAATTTTATTTTATGATTTAGGATGTGAGTAGTCTTGTTGAACTTCCCATGAGGACATGAAAAATGGAAGCTCCACTGTAATTGGATGCAGTGTTCCAAATGGGTCAATCATGCTATATTATTTAAAATCTGTATCCTTGTTGGTTTTCTGTCAATTGGTGAGAGGAGCATACTGTTGTCCCACTAAAATTATGGATTTTTGTTTCTCCTTTCATTTCTATCAAGCTTTTTCATGCAGTTGGATGGCCTGTTGTTTGTTGTGTATACATGCATAATATGGCTGCTGCATCTTCTTAGGGTGTTTGTACTCTGTCATAACGTAATGACTCCTCTGGTCTTTGTGATTTATTTTGCTCTAATGGTCACCTTATCTGACATTAATATAACCATCCTTGCTTTCTAGAAAATTATTGGTTTCTCTTTTTCTTTGTCTATTTTCAATCTATTATGCATTTGAATGCAAAGTGATTTTTTTTGAAAACAGCATATAGCTGAGTCATTTTTAATCCATTCTACTGATTTCTGCCGTTTAGTTGAGCTAATAGAGTTAATTCTAAGTGGTCAGTTTTTAAACTCCAACCCTAATCTTATTACATCAAACAACTTCACTATGAACTTTTGGTATATTAGTGTATACGTTGAACATTTTTTTTTTTAATTTCTAGATTTTCTTGTTCATTTCTTTCTCTTGATGTCATGGTTTCTTGAATTATTTTCAATTCTGTCTTCATGTTTTTCTAGTGTTTTTGAGTGTTTCACCCTGTAAGTTTTCTCAGTGGTTGCTTTGCTGTTAAAATATCCATGTGAGACTTGTCACACACTGCTGGCATCCACGCTTTGCTGCTTCAGGTTACAGGTGGGTAGTCTTACCATTATCAATGCTTCACCTCCACCTCTAATTAAGTATTTGTGTCATACATTTTATTTCAATCTCAGTATGCATTTAAAAAAAAGATTTATTTATTTAAAAGGCAGAATTTCAGAGAAAGAAGAGAGAGCAAGCTTTCATCTACTTATTCTCTCTTTAAATGGCCAAGTAGCCAGGGCTGGGTCAGGCTAATGCCAGGAGCTTCTGGGTGTCCCACACAGTTGTAGGGCCATCTTCCAGACTACAAGCAGGGAGCTGGATTGGAACTGGAGCAGCCAGGACTGGAACCAATGCCAGTATGAAACAGTGGCAAAAAAAAGAGAGAGATTTGTTTATTTGGAGGGCAAAACTATGGGGTAGATGTGGTGGGGAGGTGGTGTAAGAAGGAGGGAGAGAAAGAAGAAGGAGAAGACGAAGACAAAGACAAAGACGAAGAAGAAGAAGAAGAAGAAGAAGAAAGGGCAAGAAAGAGAGAAAGGGAGAGGTCTTTCTAATCATTAGTTCACTCTTCAAATGGCCACTGCAATGACCAGAGCTGGGCCCATTCAAAGCCAGCAGCTTCTTCTGGATCTCCCACGTGGATGCCAGTGGCCCCAACACTTGGACTATCTTCTACTGATTTCTCAGGCACATTGGCAGGGAGTTGGATTGGAAGTAAAGCAGCTGAGACTTGAACCAGTTGGTGTTATGGGGGGGTAGCTTTACCTGCTACATTACAATGCCAGTCTCCCACAGCATGCGTTTTAGAAAGAGTATGTATTCAGTGTTTTCCTTGTTTCTTGCTTATTCATGCTCAGGTAATATGGGCAGGTATATATTGTTATAGAAGGGAGTTGATGTCTGACAGCTCTTGCCCACCATGGTTTGGTGGCCCAGTGATTGACTGCCCCAGTCAAATTGGATGGTGATGTGGGCTCTGGTGGCCCACCTGCTGCAGGACAGTTGTTGCCTCACCCTCCAGAACAGCGTGGCCCTGGCCTGTGTAACCTGCATCCTTTTTCCCAGTCAAGCTTCTCTTCACAGTGTCCAGACTCAGCTCCCCATTTACCTCCATGCCAACCGCTTTGTCATAGAATGGAAGTTGCATGTTTTTCCATGTTGCTATGCTAGAACCAGCACAAGTCAGCGATAATACAAAGGGCTGCAGGAGTTGTCCCCTGAGGTTTAGGTCAGTATATTGTCATAAAAAATTGTGAAGGGGATCATTCCCTCTCTCCTCAAGACCCCTCTGACATTTCCAAAACGGGCCCAGAATTGGACAGTACTCAGTCTGCACCATAAGCTCTACTCTGTGTGAATAATCAGTTCTATTTCAGCCTAGGCATTACCCACCGTGTCTTCCAATAGCATAAAGGTGCAGCCCGCATCTTACAGAGCGATGTATTTCTGAGGGCTTTTTTTTACCCTGTGTTTGAGAGTTGGCTGTTGGTTCATTCTCTTTTTCACTCTGGGGAAAATGTGCTGTGCTTTCTATTTGCTTTGACTGGGTCCTGCTTCCCTGCACATCTTCCTACCTTCACTTTAGATTCTTTCAAGCATGAAGGCAAGGACCTGGAAGAAGCCAAGCAGGGATCACACTGCCCACAGCACAGGAATGCCATTATTTTCAGTGCATTTCCATTAGAAGAAAGTCCATGACCCATTCCTTACAGCAAATCTTACTGGTCCCTGCTGGTGTAGGCCTGTCACCTCTTGTGTCTCTCCAGGGGAGGGAACAGTCTATCGCGCGTTGGGCACAAAGAGAGCTTCTTGGATTGGGTGCTTGTGGTGAGCCCTCTTTGCTGAGCCTGGGCGGCTGTCTTGTGTCTGGCAGGATTGGTGAAATGGCCTCATCGTGTGCTGATCAGAACAGGCTCTCAGCCCTGGTTGGTCCTGCTGAGCACAATTCCGAATCCTTTGACTCACCTTCTGCATCATTTCCAGGTTTATCACTGAACTTTGCAGGGATAATGAGAGAGAGAGAGAGAGAGAGAGACAGAGAGAGAGAGAGAAATGAGGCTAGAACAGCCATCATTGTTAGAATTATTTAACGTTGGGTGGTTAGATTCCTAAACAACAAGAATTTTCTACTGACAAAGCTCCCCAATGCAATGCCTGTACTTCTCCTTCCACGAAGCATCTTTGTTCCTCTCACATTCTTTTGTAGCTTTCTAGAAAAACACCAGTTCAGGCTGGCATTGTGTCATCCTGTGTAAAACCATTGCTTGTGATATTGCTGTCATGTCTAGTGACCTGGGAAAGCAGCGGAAGATGGCTCAGGTAGTTGGGTACTTGTACCCCTGTGGGAAACTCCGATCAAACTCCTGGCTTCAGCTTGCTCCAGCCCTTGAGGCAGCTGCATCCTCTGGAGAGTGAACCAGCAGATGAAAGATTTCTTTCTTTCACCATCTCTACCTAACTACCAACTCTACCTAACGTCATCTCACTCTGACATGTGAATGAATAAATCCTTAAATAAAAAGGAAAAGAAAAAAGAAAAAAAAGCACAAACTTCCACTTGATTATACAGAGAACAGTACTCTCTCTAGCCCCTAACCTAGGATCGTACTCCAAGCCTGTTGTCTCTCTTAAATCAATCAATGGCTTTGCCTAAACAAAAGAACTTGCTGCTCCTTTGGCTGGCAAAAAGATAGGCAGAAACTCAGGTAAGGGACCTTTCCCTTCACAGAAGTCTGTGCTTTGAAGACATTCACTGTTTTAAATAGCATCTTCTATCCCTTTAGTCCATTAACTAATGTAGGTGGGGTATTTTTGCTTCACCTTTTGACCAAAGCCTATGATCTCCTTAAAGACTGAGATTACATCCCTAGCACCAAGCAAAGTGCCAAACAGAGAGGGGTCTGCAATAAAGGTGTGTTAAGTGGTAAGAATAAAAGGCAGGCTGTTAGAATCTTTCTTGCACTGTGTGAATAGTTTCAGCAGGACAATAATAGGTCTGGAGGGACTCTAAAAGGTCAATTAGTTCATCTTTCTGCTTCTGTCCAAGAACACACACCAGATAACTAGCTGGCTGGTTGGATTTTAAGTACTTGAAAAGAAAAGAAAATTACAGTTTCCTGTAGTAATCCTTTCCAGTGTTTAACAACTCTCATTGTCTGCAAGAATTTCTTTATATCTAGCCTGAATGTCCCACTGCTTTCTAAGCCTTGGCAGGTAGAAATGTGCAGTCAGGACTTGAATGCTCCTAATTCCTGTACCCGCTTTGGAGCATGTGAGCAAGTATTTACAAGCTCAGTACTTTCTCTCCACACGTCAGTTTTGAAGGTATCTTTCAAGAGATCACACATGCACCTATCGGTCTTCATTACCTGACTCTGAATGGCCAAGGCACTGACGATGCCCCTTCAAAGTGGGGTGGTGATTTCCTCAGTGGTCCCAGTTGGCAGCAACTTTGGTAGTGCCATTTCATACTGACTCTGGACTTAACCAGAGATGTGCTTTAGCGGGACAATTATAAATTTGGTACAAGCAGATGCTTGGGAAAATGACAAAACACCTGATTCTATCTGCCTTGTTTTGTACGCAATATGAAAGCATGTCTCAACCTGATGGTTTATAAACTCTTGATGAATGAAGAGCAGATTTTGAATCATTAATCTGAATTTTATTTGTTTGCCACCAAAACAGGTGCCTACTCTTTACAAGGAGCTTTCTGGCTCTCCTAAAATGTGGGTCAAGCAACAGTCCCCTCCCTGCTTTTGCAACCGTGTTTGTTGCCTTCTCAGTGTCTCATAACCTTCTTGCTTGTGCCTTTTGTCACAACTTTGCGTTGAGTTTTACATCAACACAAATTAGCTTAGACTTATGTTGATCCACAGCTCTTTGTTGACCAGGAATCCAGTTGTTCGCCTCTGCATTCCTTTGGTCTCAACTGGTATCTCTCCTCTCTCTCTGTCTCTCTCATTCTCTCGCTCTCTAATCCCTGATCCCATCTCCTTGATTCATCTTTCAGACACAGCTAGAACAATGTTTATCATAGCAGTATTGACAAAATTATCAAGAGATTGTATTCTGAGTTAGAACTAAACATATTCCAGGTAATAGCTGCTTTGGGAGTTAACTAACACAATTTGAACGTGATACTGATGAATCTAAATTTGTAGGCTTATTTTCCATATAAGCAAGAGAAAGAATGGTTTTATTTACACCAAAGTCTCCAACAAGGTTTGAAACAGGCACGAATGCACACCATCATAAAGAATTCTAAGCAAAAGAATGGGAGTGACTCAGTGCCATGAGACAGAAGACAGAGATATCCACATACACACAGATTTGTATTTTGCAGTTCTAAGACAGGAACAGTTATTTGCATGGAGATTGTGAAAGTGCGTGCAAGTTACCCCTGAAGATAAACCACGGATTGGCTTGCATACGCTGTGATCTGGGTGTTGTTGATCTCCCATCTCGATTTACATGCTGAAATCCTCACAATCAAGTTGATGATGTTAGGAAGTTTTGTCTGGGGGTGATTGGGTCCATGTGGATGGAGCTATTATGAATGGGATTAGCCCATGTGAAAGAAAACAGAGAGAAGGAACCAACAGACCATGTGGGAACATACCAAGAAGACACCATGTATACACCAGAAGGAAATCTTTGGCAGACACCAATTCTGCTTTGATTTTTGACTTCTTGACTTCCAGAGCAAAAAGAAATAGATTTCTGTTATTGATAAGCCTCTCAGTTGATGTCATTTTGTTGATACAGAAACAGTCTATTTGATATAACCATTGCCTTGCAAAAATAATAAATAAAATCTTTATTAAGATATTCTGTATGGTACTGTTGTTAATATTTAATACAAAAATATTTTTTAAAAATGATGACACATCCTTTGGTATACCCTGTTAGATTTCATTAGGAAATGGACAGTTACCAAGTAGATAAAATGCTGAGTGAACACAGGGCGCTCTCTCTCTTGAGTTCTGCCTATCTAGGGAGATAACCTGGAGTTGCAGTGGGGAGGCTGGGTTTCAATTCAAGAGGTTTGCACATTTGCATCTCTTGTTGGCTACCCAATGCCAGAAGATAATAAAACCTTTAGCTGCTGTTCTTTATCTGAAGGATGGAATTATGAAGGTGGGTGGACGAATGGGGGGATTTATAGCCATGAGAGGCAATTACTGTGTGGCCTGTGCAAAACGCAAACCTCGACTCACTGGCTGGAGCAATATTTATCCAGGACTTTTTTTGCAGCCACACTTCTTTGCAGGTTTCCTGCTGTGATTCTTACTGTGCAGAGACATACATAGGAAAGCAAACATGATATCATTGATTAGAAAGAGTCCGCATGGCCGGTGTTGTGGAACAGCAAGTAAAGCTACTGTCTGTGATGCTGGCACGCCAAAGAAGCACTGGTTCATGGGCTAGTTGCTCTACTTCCAATCCAATTCTCTGCTAATGCAGAGTGGAAGATGGCTCAGGTTCCTGGACCCCTGCACCCACATGGGCAACCCAGGAAAAGCTGCTGGCTTTGGAATGGTCCAGCTCTGGCCATTGCGGCCATCTGGGGAGTGAAACAGTAGACGGAATATCTCTCTCTCTCTCTAACTCTGCATGTCAGATAAATAAATAAATAAATAAATAAATAAATAGATTTTTTTTAAAGAAAAGGTTTACTGTAAACCTTATTTCCTAAGAAATAAGGATAAAACTGCCAAGGATAAAACCAGTTACTTGAAGATATAGCACTAATTTTTATAATGGGTACCTTAAGATAATTTTAGTGCCAAGTACAGAAAATGTACCTGTGTTTTTGCTTAGAAGTGTTTGCGTTTCTCATCTGTTAGTTTCCTGAATGTTTCAGGCCTACTCTTCTGCTCCTCAGAAAAGCCCTGCTACCTTTGACTGCTCAGAGACTGAAGCCACCAGGCTTGGGCCCTCCCTGGGATGTCAAGATAGACCTGTCCTTTCTCTCTTGCTCTCAAAAACTTCATTTTCTTATTCTGTTTAATCGTGTTTTACACAAAGTGCAACTTCATTTCTCAGCCAGACCTTTGTTCTTTGTTTCACCCTTTCTTTTTTTTATTAGTTAGAAAACATTTTTTTTTTTTTAAATTTTAGATGATGTTAACATAGTTGATCAGAGTGGAATGGATCAAGGGTTAGGAAGAAGTAGGTGTGAGTATTGTTTACAAATGTTTACAAATGTTCTGTTTCTTTCTATTTCTGTGTGGGGTAGGAGAACAGGGATAAGGGGACAGGCCATACCCAACCTCCGTCCAGTACCCGGGGACGGAGAATGGCCACTCGACGTCAAGCCAGGGTCCCGATGCGGCGCATGCTCCAAGGGTCCCGCCCAGGTGGGTTTCTACAGTCCTGAGTTTCACTCTCTCTAATCTCATTTTCATTGAATCTGATTAAATTATAGAGTCAAGAAAAAACAATGGCTAGCTGTTTGGGAAACCCAATAACTTTTTTCCAGTGGATTTTACTTCTTTAATATTCTTTATTAAACACTGTTGATGTTTCAGTTTTTTGAAACAAAATGTCTTCATTTTATCTGAAAGACATCTTCCAGGTGTTAGGTCACTCTCCAAACGCCCACAGCAGTCATGGCTGAGCCAGAAGAATGTCAAGAGTGCGGGACTCAATCTGGGTTTTCCAGCTGGGTGGTGTGGACCAAATCCTTAAGGAACCATCTAATGGGCACACATTAGCAAAAATCTTAATGCTAAGTGGAGGAAGTAGGACTCGAACCTAAGCAGTCTGGCGTGGCATACAGGCCTCTGTGCCTTCTGAAACCATTCTCTCCTTTTGGCTTCTGTAGCAATAAATTCTCCTGGCTCTTCTGTTTTTTGTATCCTTCACTCCCTTTCTGGAACTTTCACATTATTCTCTCTTTAAGGTAAAATTTCCCTGAAGTTCTTAATCCTTTCATCCATAACTACATTGCTTAAACCTTCAATTTCTCCCACCCTTCTCACTCTGCATCTCACAAGGTTTCCACTGAAAGCTATTGGAATACACGTGCTTGTCCCCAGAAAGCGTTCTTCAATGTGCAGGCCAGCCATACAGACCTCGACAGTGGTTGCATAAATAAATAAGGTTTATTTGCATATTTGAAGGGCAGATTGACGGAGAGAAAGGGACAGACAAGCAGATCTTCCATCTAGTTTCCAAATGACCTCAACAGCCAGGCGTCGTCAGGCTGAGGTCAGGAGGTTAGAATTCCATCTGCGCCTCCATGGTGAGTGCCAGTGCTGCTTTTGCAGGTGCAGTAACAGGGAGCTGGATTGGAAATGAAGCACCAGAGGCTGTCTTTATGGGTGGTGGCTTAACAGGCTGGGCCTGAAGAAGTTGTTTTTATGCTTGGTATTCAGTTTGGCTGTGTTCATAAGTGTCATCTTAAGGGAGCAGAATTTATATTTTGTTACTTAAATCAAGTACCCCTGAGACCACTCAGTTCCTAGGTCTCCAAGTCTTCAGTTCTGCATAGCTGGATGCATTTGCTGTTTTTGGATACATTCAGATTTTCCTCCAACTTGTATTCCTGTTCTGTGTGCACCAAGGAACATGACTCGCGGACTTTGTTTTGTTTGAAGCAACACAATAGGCCATGCCAAGAGAACTCTGGAGAGAAAGCTCAAAATTTAATAAATTTTATTCAAGTGGTGGATTTTTTGCAAGTCAAAGATCTTTTTACTTGGCATTTTCACCCCAGCTGGGTTCTTTGGCATAATGGGCTCCTTTCTTCCATTGCCTGATGTTAAATGCATAGCTCTGAGGCCCAGGGTGCCCTGGGGAGGGACTGGAAATATCAGGATGGCCCAGCATGGTTCTTGGCACTTGGTGTGTGGAGGCAACTCAGTACCAAGCTGCAGGGCTCCCAGGTGGGAGATCCTCTCCAGGTCTTCCCGCAGAGCCCATCACGCTTCATGGCTCTTCTGCGAGTTCAAGGTTATGTAGACAGCTCCTGTACACCTGTGAACGTCTCTCAGAGCTTTTGTTCTTCCTGGAGGGGTCTCAGCTTTTCCGTATTTCCATCAGGGGCTGTGAGCCCTGGATTACTGCATGCTCATCTGTTCATTTTTGTTGTAAACGTTGAAAGGACTTAAGACAAAATTTCTTCCTGAAGTTTTGAAGTCAAACAATAAAACTTGTGGTACCAACTCCAGACCAGACATCGCTGTTTCACACTTCGGAGGTATAGGGAGCTGGAATTTTAGTATGCTAGCAAAACAGTGGCCCCTTTCCACAAGGCAGCAACTGACCTGACAGTGAACCTGTCATAAGGATCCAAAGATCTGGTAAAATCACTTTGGCTACAAACCAAGTGGGTGGCTTCTTTCTCAACTGGTCAGCTTGTTCTAAAAGGTTTCTCAAAGTGTGAACCAGCAGTGGCACCACCTGGGACTTGTGACAAGAGAGAAATTTCAACCCTATTCCAGACTAAGTTGAAATTTAAGTTTGTACTCAGATTCCCAGACACTGTAGGTGTGCCTTGTCTTTGGGAAGCAATATTCCAAGGCATTTTGTCCATTCTTCTGAAATTTACTCATTGATCTTTATGTGAGGAGCTTTTTCTTTCTTTTCATGTGTGCTTTTAAGAGAATAAAAAATTCTTTTGCAAAAATAAACAAATGAAAAATGAACACTCTTTCAGCCCCATTCCTGGGAGAGTTCGGGACGTCTTGGTTGAACAGATTAGATTTAATTTCAGGCCTTTTCTGAATTATCTAAATGCAGGAAAATGATGCCTGCATTCCTGACTCCAGTATTTGGTAAGTCAGTAATTAAGCTGTCAACTCTCTCTCTGTCTCACACATAAACACACACACACACACACACAGACACAGAGAAAGAGTCATTGGGGAACGGAAAGTTCAATTCGTATATTTGTATGTAGAGAGCTGGTTAGACATTATAAGAGGCATCCTCTAGTTGGTACAATAATTTTAGGAGTCTTTGATATAGAGAATAGAAATGATTCTTACAAAATGCAATCCCTGGATTACCTGGCTTAGGAAACTTATTTCCCAAAAGGCAATGTGTACCTTATCCAAAGAGAGATAAACTCTCAATTACAATTCAGTATAGCTCATGTCCCCCCAAGATACGTTTTGAGGTCATTCTAGTATAGAAAGAACGAGGTGTTATTGATAATCAGCTTTGACATTTTATCCATCTGGGAAAGGCGTTCCCTGGATGGGGTTCAAATGACCAGTCATGTCCTAGCCTTGCTCCTTCCTCAAAACTTTGCATTGATGAGGGTGCAGAAATGCAGTGGGGTCTTTCATCTAGGGGAAGGAGCTCAAAAGAATTTACAGTATACAGATTCAACAGCCTTTGGTGAGAGACACCTGCAGCTGTATCAGAAAGTCCCACCTTCTATCAGTGCAGATTGGGTAGTGTCCTGACTCTGTTCGAGAATTTGGTTACCATCAAGAAAGGCCTAGACAAACGCTTACGACAGCGTTTAAGCAGAACCCAGGAGTATAATATGGAAATTTTTGTTTGACCACTTCAATTACTCCTCTTCTCATTTATGCGTGTAGTCCTTCCATAGTCCTCAAGGACATAGCTCCTGCCAGGCACTCTTCTATGTGCTGGGTTTGCCCCATCAGTCAAGACAAAGAACCTTCTGGTGCTTAATTTAACTGTGTTCTGGAGGAAGACACGGGAAGGTTTGAGTGGGCATGTGACATGATTCAGGTGAGAAATTAACTCCACCACCACGGTTGAGTATTTCCCTGGGTGTGACGCCTTGGTACGTGGTAGGAACATGACTGAGAAGGTTAACTCGGCTGCTGACAACATCAGCGAAGATGGCTGGCACTGTTGCTTTCACAACAACAATGCTACTTCAGGGGATATGTTCAAAGGAATTGCATTAAGGTTATTATACCAAAGACACATCTGCTGACTTATGATGATTGAGGCATTATTCCTGATAATCAAGAAGGGGAAGCAGCCCAGACACCCATGAAGAGAAGTAGAAAATGTGGTGGTATAGCATGGTACAGTATTACTCATCCTTGAAAAAGAGGAAACTTTTGTCAAATGCTACACGAATGAACCTTGAGGACATTATACTAATCAAGATGCCAAGCATATAACATACAGCCTGTGCAGTTCTATTCCTGTGGAGCAGCCATGCCAGTCGAGCACGTGCAGACACAAAGCAGAAGGCTCTAGGTGTGCCCATGAGTGGGGCTAGAGTTGGCAGTGTTAAAGTTGAATGGGTCTACATTTCAGATTTCTAAGTGGTAACAGTCTAGAGGTCTGTGAAGCAGAAGAAATTTATAAAGGATCTTCAAGAAGTTTACAACATACTTTTATCATGAAAAAATGTGTAGATTAATTACTAAATGTTCTGTGCCATATGTTTTAAAAGTTCCCTCAAACTTTGTGCCGCTGAACTGTGCACTTAAGGTGACTGTGGTGTTAAATGTAATGTTGTGTGTCTTTTATCACAATAAAAAAAATCATCAAGGACAAAAGTCATCCACTGATCAGTATGCAATTGCATTTGCCACTTGAAAAAAAATCTCAGACAACAATATATACCCACCTCTTCACAATAGTTGGAAAAAGTAATGTCTATTGGTAGTTTTTCTTTTCTTTTTTTTTATAGCAATGATAACATCTGAATAGTTATTTTAATGTCTGTTTCCAACAATGTGTATTTAAGTGTATGTCTAAATTCACTCTTTTTGGTTTAACATAGCTTTCTTTTGGTGATATTTTGATACACTAATTTTAAAAAATGAAGCACTTTTTAAAAAAACAGTTATCATTATAGTTAATAATTTTTTATACCAAGTTAGGTCACACAAATGCTATCTGCAGGAACACATTAGTGCTTGACTTTCTGCCTAAGTGGTCTGACAAATTTTCCATAGAGCACCAAGCTTTTGATCTTTTCCAGGGTCAAACTAAGAAATGGCTTTACGAAAAGCACTTTTCTATCATTTATAAAATTGCTGTTAAGCATAAAGTTCATTAGATAATCCTGATGTTCTTTTCCAACTGTGTGTGCATTGGAGCCCTCTAGTTTTTCTGAATTTGGGTATGTTTATGTATGTGTGTCCTTTATGACACGTAGTCTTCAATTATCATGAAATGTCAATTGTATCACTCACTTCAGCTTCTTATGACTTAGCATCCATACACGATCTTGTAAATCCAGTGTATGATTTTATAAATGTAGCTAATTATTTAACCCAAATTTCTGGTGCAACTTCCAGCACCGTTATCATGAGGCATTGCATCTTTACTTTGAGTTTTACTGCGAACTCTTTTATCTTACAAAACAAAATTTCAGGGCTTGTAGACCTTGTCAAACTGAAGTTGAATCCCCTAACTTGTCATTGGGAAGCTTTTCACGCTGACGCTATTGCTTATTGAAGCATTTCTCACATGTTTTAAATGTGTCCCTAAAGGCAGAAAGAATGAATGAGAACTCTTGAAGGGGTTTGAGAGTGTATCTCAAATAACCCACTGCAGGCATCATATTTCTTTGTAGTTTCATGTTTTATCTCCTCCATAACATATCTGCATTTTTTTAGAGATAAAAAGATAATTTTTAAATCACTTACCAGTCAATGTCCTTAACTTTTCCTCCTCAAATCTTTGAGTAAAATTAATACTCAAGGTGGATGTACTGCTTTTATCTTGTGACTTTGAAAGCTCTTTGATTCCTGACACTAAATGTGAAACAAGAAATTTAGCACTGAAAGTAAACTTGCACATAACCTTTTCCAATGTTTCATTGTCTGTATGACAAAAAGAGAAGTACAGAAATGTCCGACCAAGTGTATCTTTATGTAGTTTCACTAAGTACCTATAGTTTGCATCTTGTTTAGCCCTGTACTTTTCTGTTTCGCACCTCTTTCCATTATGTTAGGAATTGCCTGGGCTATTAACAGATTCCGCCGAGATTACATAGAATGTGATACATTGGAGCTTCCCTATATATAGTCTATGTCATTTGGTGGTCTTGCACACTGAAAAGTCACAAGAGGAGGTCTTGTCCAGCTCTACTTGTTTTGTGTGTTTATTTTTGACAGCTGTGGCCACTCTGAGTCTCAGACGTGTACACAACACAGCACAATGAGAAGCCAATCGCAGTCATGGTCATCCCCAGTACTGGGCAAAGATATTTTGCACCCTACACACATGACCTCCATATGATATTTTAAAAGATTCAACAGTGTTCAAAGAGCATATTGTAAACAAGTGTATGTAAAAGATTATGATTAATGTTAAACTTTCTATTCAACCCCACTTCTGTATCAGAGTGTGACTGCCATACGAAGGACATCCACAGGGTCACCATGACGTATAGGAGGAGGTCCTGGAAATAGATTCAAGTGCTTGGCTTATCATGCCCGTGGCAGTGTTGTTAATCAGAACGTTCTGGGATGGGGTGCCTGTTTAAAAGGTGCTGTGTACAGTATGGTAGCATTAGGCCTGTGGAACTGTTCAGTATAAGAAATGTGACCACATGGGCTCTTCGCGATAGCCTAGTGGCTAAATGTGAACCTTGAAGGTGGCAGGATCCCGGATGGCCACTGGTTTGTGTCCCAGTGGCCACACTTCCTATCCAGCTCCCTGTTTGTGGCCTAGGAAAGCAGTCGAGGACAGCCCAAAGCCTTGGCACCCTATATCTGCATGGGAGACCCAGAAGAAGCTCAGGGTTCCTGGTTTCAGATCGGCTCAGCTCCAGCTGTTGCGGCCACTTGGGAAATGAACCATCAGTCAGGAGATCTTCCTCTCCTCTTCTCTGTGTGTCTGCCTTTCCAATAAAAATAAATAAACCTTTTTTTTTTAAATTTATTTTCTAAAGATTTTTGAAGAGTGGGGGAAGGTGGAGGGAAAGAGAGCCTCTCTCTGCTGATGGACTCTGCGGGACACCACGATGGCCAGGATGGAGCCAGGCTGGAACCAGGAACCCAGAATCTCCCCGTGTCTCCCAAGGGAGTGGCAGGGGCTGAAGTCAGTTTACAATCTTCCTCTGCTTTCCCAGGCGTGTTAGCATGGAGCTGGGTTTGTGGTGGAGCCGCCAGGACTTGAATTGGCTTACAGGTAGCATCTCAGCTTGTTATGCCACAATGCTGGCCCCTATTTTAATTATTTATTTAAGTAGCTACTGGACTATTGGCCAGAGCGGCCTAGGGGGTCTCAGAGAAGAAAATATTCAGAAGTTTGAAGAATGAGGCAATCAAACTTTAAAACGCAAGTGCAGAGTCGACAAGTAATTTGATTTGTGGTCTTTGCAGATTTCACAGTAATCATTGCTAATTACAGAACTATTGCAGGAGGTTTTTCTTTGGTAAATCTTTTCCTTAAAAAAAAAAAAAAAGACTGTTTAGTGATAGTTATAAAATTAACTTTTTTAAAAAAGAAAAAGTGAGCGCTAGTGCCATCTTGTGGCTCCTGGGTGTCAGGACATGTTGGGTCGGCCAGCGTGTGCTGAGGCAGTAGCGTCAGCCTCTGCAGCCGCCTTTGAGGACATCCTGAGAATGCAGTCCTTTAGTGTCGCTCAGCACTTCCAACGGCACCAGCACGACACTCCGTTTAAGAGAAAACACCTTTTAGAACTGAATAATTGGTAGCTAAGGGCATCTCTCTCCACCAGTGTCCATGAGTCTCGAAAACTGGCAACAGCTGGTTTGGATTGGTGTCCTGTCCATGGTGCTCATCACTTAACAAGGTGCATCTGATGCTTCACTTAAAGCATCTTCGAAAAAGAAAAGCCATCTAGAAGGTTGCAAGATTTTTCCGTCGAAACAGAACTTTTAGACTTCAAACGGTTTTCTCATTCATGTGCTTAAACACGTTGACACACACTCAACTTACACAAATTCTCCCTTCTTTCTCCCGTACTCCTCTTGCTGGAGCGCTGGGACCCTCCAGGGCAGGAATTGTGCCGCTTGCAGCATGGTCCCCGTCAAATATGAATTGCAATTTATACTTATTAATTGATTTGTCTCCTGGATCTCATCCTGCTAAGACTCTCATAGAGGCTCTCCTGGCTCTGCTAAGGATATGCAAATTGCTTTTATCCCAGACAATGCTTATCTGATAACGTAGAAAGATAATAGAAATGATTTTGCACATATAATGGAGACTGGAGGGGGGGAGATAATCCCGCATATGTAATTATGATGGAGTGTGGAGAAGGAGAAGTGATTATACATTTTATATTTCTTCCCAGCTGGTCCTGGAATGAGCCTGGTGACTGGGAGTACAGGCATTTTTCTAAATAGAGTAACAATAAACAGCTTTAAAACTAGCCATTATGACAGAACGTTCCGTAAGCCTGAATTAGAACAGAGGGGAAGAGTGGGAACAGGGAAGTTGTAATTGATGGAAAGCCTTGAATTTAGAATTCTGAAAATTTAATCAAGAAAATAACCACGGTGCACACTGGTGTATGTAAGAGGCAGAGCCGGATGGGGACGTGAGCAAGGCAAGCACCAGGGTTAGTGTCTCTGCAGAAGAGTTTACTGGCACTGTAACGAGCAACTAGAGGACGCATTATTCTATAAAGATGAATTATAGAGTTTTGAACATATTGTGATGAACATGTGCTAAAAAAAGACAAAAATAGCTAGTCTGAGGCAGCACTTCTAGGAGTAGCTGCTGCTGCTGCTGCAACAGGAGACCCGGCCATTCCGGGTCCTGCAGTGTAGAGAGGAACGGGCTGCTAGAACCGCTGACATCACAGGGCAATGATGAGCTTCACTTGAGAACGTTCATAATGAAGCACTGGGCCAGGCAGTGGTGCAACAAGGTAAGCCTCCCGTGTGGTGCCAGCATCCCACATGGGCACCGCTTCTAGTCCCAGCTGTCCCGCCTCCAATCCAGCTCCCTGCAAATGGCATGGCAAAGCACTGCAGGAAGGCCCCATGTTTGTGACCCTGCACCCATGTGGGAGAGCCAGAAGAAGCTCCCAGCTTGGGATCAGCTCAGCCATTTGGGGAGTGAACCAGTGGTTGAAAGATTCTCTGTCTCTCTCATCTCTGTCCTTATTATCTCATTATCTGTCCATCTCATTATCCTTCTCTCTGTTACTCTGCCTCTCAAATAAAAATAAATAATATTAAAAAAAAAAGAAGAAGGATCCATAGTACCGAAGAAAATATCTGGGAGAAATAAGACGCAAATCAGCTAAAACTCCCACGGAATGGAAAAAACAGCAATATCCAAAATATTAAAGCTGATGTTAATAAAGATTAACATACAAAAATCAGGTGCATTTTAAATGAAGTCAGACAGCTTTTCTCTTGCCTAGTTTTTTTCTTAGGAACAAATTTATTGCCAAAAAGTTGACTTGGTGAAATAGTCATACCAGAGTTTAAAGCTTTGTGTGCCAAAATCTTCCAAAGTACATAACTTTTTGATAAGAGACTCAATGTTAGTTTTTATCAATCCCTTTTTTCTTCTTTTTGAATGCCTGCAAAAAATGGTAAATGGTGATGAGAAAAATTTATTTCTATCTTAAGATTAAAAAGAAATAATTCAGCACTTTCAACTTTGGCAATATAGCGGCCTAAATACTCTAAAAATTTTCCTGCAACCTGCATCTAGAAAGCATGTAGGGAAGTTCCTTGAACTACAGAGCTGAGCTAGAATGCAGGCAAGGCGAAGGAGTCAAAAACTTGAAGGAAAACGAGAAATCATTGTGGTCATTGTGTGAGCCACAAATGCGCAACCGAGGAGGGCCTGGCTGTCCCAGAAACACTCACGTGGATTAAGAGACACCTGAGCAGAGCTGAGGATGAACTGATAGCTCGTGCCTTCACAGTGCCAGCACCCTCACGTGGGCGTGTGCAGTGCTGGTGTGGTGGTACAGTGCATAAAGCCACAATATTAGCATTCCATATGGGTGCCAGTTTGAGTCCTGGCCACTCCACTTGTGATCAACCTCTCTGGGAAAGCAGTGGAAGAAGGCCTAACTGCTTAGTCCCTGCCACTCAGTGTGGGAGACCTGGATGAAACTTTTGGTTCCTGGCTCCAAGCGATAGCCTTGTCCAGCTGTGGCCATTGAGGCCATCTAGGGAGTGAAACAGCATTCGGAAAATCTCTTTCTTTCCTTCTGTGTTTCTCTCCCTTCTCTCCCTCGTCTCTCTCTCCTCTGGCTCTGACTTTCAAGTAAATGTTTTTAAAGAGAGGCTATATACTCAATTAAAAGTCATTTTGTAAGATTGTTCTATTTACCAGTTTTGGGGGGTTGACAGATGCAGTTGTGTTTTTCAGCCTCGACTCTGGGGATTGATGAACACAGAGCCGGCCTGACGGATGAGGTGGCTGAATTTCTGTTGTTCGGAAATCTCAGGCTGAGAGATCAGAATAAGGCAGTCCTCGTGCAGCTCTGGGAGTGCTGGGGCTCCAAGGGGCAGAAATCATAAGGAATACTTTTATAATCCAGATGCTAAGAGATATCACTGACAAAGATTTTATCTTTATAATAATGAATTCACAGTAGAGTGTTTCAAGGCCCAGGATAAAACAAAGTCAACACATAGATAAGAATGCAGAATTGCAACATGAAATAAAATACACACAAATGTATTGATGTGTATAAACTTGTTAGAACTGTTAGGGAAGTCAATTTTTAAAAAATGTGGTTTGTGAAAAAAAATAAAACCTAGAAGACTGGTAAAATAGCTGAACATAAAGTTAGCAAATAAAAAAATATTTCAAGGAATTTTTCGGTGTTCCGCACAAAGAGATTGAAAACATGAAAGAGAAGCTAAGAAACAGGGACAAGAAGTTTCAATTTAGGAACTAGGAACTGCAGAAGGAGGAATTAGAACAGAGAACAGATTTTTCCAACTTCAGGCACATCATGAACTTTTACCAGGATAAAGAAAATTATGTACCTGAAAAAACTTAAGTGAAAATAGAAAATACAAAAATAAATGAGAATTAACAGCAATGAAATAGTCTTCACACTTTCTGATTACACAAAAGCAAAGAAATAAGTTCCCAAACGCAACTGAGGAACAACCTTCAATCAGATTTCTATACCTAGCAGAAGCAGGAGAGAGGCACTCTCAGAAAAAATAGAAAGATGGAAAAATGTGTTGTCCATGCAATAACACGGAAATAAACATTAAAGAGTGAGTGGTAGGAAGGTTTATCAATGTAGAAGGCAGCTGCAGCAATGATGATTCAGGAAAATGGAAACAGGCAGAACATTTTAATGCGGTGCTAGGCACGGTGACACCTGCTGACAACTGACTGGAGTGCAATGATAAACACGAGGGTGGACTACAACGCAGGACCGGAACAAGACACAGCATCGAAGGAGCCTGGTTCGCGTTGGCGGCTGGCACCGTATGTGAGGCGTGTAGGCAAACTGATGAACTACGCCTTCAGACAGAAAGATCTTCCTTTTACTGGTTCACTCCCCGAATGCCCACAGCAGCCGGAGCTGAGCTGAGTGAAGCCGGGAGGCAGGGATTTGTTCTGAAGGATCTCCCGTGTGAGTGCTGGGACTCATGAACGCAGTCCATCCTCTGCTGCTGTCTCAGGCCACAGGCAGTGAGCTGGATCAGAAATGGAGCACCAAGGAATAGAACTGGTGTCTGCATGGGATGCAGGCTCTAGAGGAAGAGGATGTACCAGCCTCATGCGTACAATTTTAAAATAAAATAATAAGAGAAAATGAATATTTGTAGAGAGCAACCATTTTCCCCATAGAGAATTGAGGACTACTCTGAGATCACAGAAAAACGATATAGTGGGTCCACTGCATCTAAGCTTATTTTCTTCTGCTTCTCTATTGCTTTCACACAAATGGGGACATTTACCTTTGTATTCAAAAAAACATTAGATGCACAACTCTTGCGTGTCATGTGTGACCCACTGTGTATTGAAATTCTGCCTACAAGACAGTATTCTTCAGAGATTACTTGTTTTCCAAGGTATGGTCAACTCTCCTAAAGCTAGAATTGGTTAACCTTAACATTGATTTCTTGGAGATACTGGACCAGTCTCATCTCATGGATTTGTTTATAGCAACCTTTTGGATACTGACTAACTTCCAGTCTTTCTGTAAATGTATTGGAGTTGGAAAGCTGGGTAAAGAACTGACGGACTCAAGCATTTGTTTTTTGCTCTTAAATATATCTTTAGTGACATCTATAATTTTATACTTATCGAATCAGGAGCCATAGGTGTGATTGTGGACTTGGTCTACTTTGGTATGGTTTATATTGTTGACTGATGACCTGCTCATGGTCTGGAACCATTTCTTTCTGTGCCTATGTAGTGCTACTTTGATATAAAAGTATTTTTAGTGTTCTATTAATTGGTTAATTAATTTTAATAATAACTGCCTTTTTTCTGAGTCAAAAAAAGTATTGTAGGTGATGAAGGGACGCTTTCTTTATTCCATCCTTACTTCTAAGTATGTTGTATGGCATCCTTGTACAAAGTAGCACTTCTTTGATTGAAACTATTTGATAACCTAGCAAGTTTCTAACTTAAAAGACAGTAATTGCTTAGTTTCCTACCTTTATGTAACACATTTTCAAAGTAATGAGTCATTTCAACAGTGGCCACAATTGATAGCAAATGTTCTTTTAAAAATTTGTCTGCTTTGAGACTTTTTGTGTGTCATTACAAACACATGGGTTTTCATAGATGTTAAGTGCTGCAATCATTATTCTTTTTGATGCTCGAACTGACACAATTCTGGCCATTAAAACTCCTTCAAGTTGACTCCTTCGTCCTTTTCAGCAGACCACATTAATCTTGAAAACGCTCTGGCAGAACAAGATATTCCAGTCTCACCTTGTACCTTCTTAACTCAGAGCTGCACTCAGCCACTTCCCCCAAGGACCCCTTGTTCCTTTGGACTTGAAATAGCAGACAGATCAGAGGTGGGCCGCAGGGGGTTCCCTAAGACCGTGGCAACCGTGCTTCTTGGTCGTCCGAGTGTGCCATACATAATAGTCACCCTAGCTTATTTTATGCTTATTTTCTTCCACCTTTTCCTTTAAAATTTCCTTTTCAGTGTGCTACTTTGGTTGTTATATAAAATTGCGTCAGTAATTGTCACAAATGTAGATAGCTAAACTCTCAAGACGTCAGCCCTGTGCTGTCTCCAAGCAGCACTTCTCAAATGCAGTCACAGAGACTGCAGGTAAAGAAGGTGAACATAACCAAGGAAAACGCCATCCAGAAAGAAGGCATAGGAGCTGTATTAAATGTAGTGCAAAATATACTTTGAGGCAAAAAATCATGAGGAAAAATGATGATGATTACATAATGGTAAGAGGAACAGTTGCGCAATACCTAACAGTTCTGCAGTAGTAATGAACCTCAAATTTTATGAACCATTGTTAGAAAATCAAGGGGAAATTTCCAAATCTACAATCACACCGCAATATTTTTTTTAGAAAGATTTATATTATGTTACTTGAAAGAGTTACAGAAAGAGGGCAAGTAACAGATAGATCTTCCATCTGCTGGTTCACTCCCCACATAGCCATAACAGCAAGCACTGATTGAAGTTGACCAGACTGAAGTTGGGAACCAGGAGTTTCAACTGTCTCACCCCAGAATTTGTGGCATCTTCCATCACTTTTCCCAAGCCATCAACATGGAGCTGGTTCAGAAGTGGAGCGGCCAGGACATGAACTGGCACCCATATGGCTAAGCAATGAACCATCACGCTGAGTCCAACCTATCGGGTCTTATCTTACAGACTGCACGTCCAAATACACATGGAGCAGGAGTAAAATGTCACTCCTGCGTCAAGTACCATCAGATACTGGAGAATCGGGATCACAGGACTATATTCTATGGCCAGTAGAGGTAGAGATCAAAACCACAATGATGAAATCACAAAACACGCTGTTTCAAATCACGAAACAAGCAATGAATGAAAATGTTCTATGTCAAAACTTGTGAAAGGCAAGTCAGTCATTTCCTAGAAGCGAATTTACATACAGCATCCAAATTCATCTACCAGAAATATAAAACACTAGAAAAAGAACCCAGCAGCCAACTGACAGTGTAGAAGGCAACTGCAGGGCTTGTATGAGTAGACATGAGAAAGTAAAAGAAAAAAAAAAACCAATAAATGTCAAAAGTCAAGAAAATAGAAGACAGAGTTCAATGTATGTCATTTTTGGAAGCAAAATCCTTCCTTTTCAAAGACCGGCAACACAGAAAACCCCTGGGCAAGCATGATCCAAGAAAAAAAAAAGATAAAAATAACAACGTAAATGGGGTGACGCAGAGCCTGGGACAGTAATGTCAGAAGAACAAAACTCCAGAATGGGCACAGCAGTAACACTTGTAAAACAAAACTGCATGAATGAGACAGATACCCTTGAGAGTTGTGCCGTATCTATTGTTAATATATGGAGCACATCAAAACTTCACCTGATCTTTTTCCATGACAAAAGATAGTTGAGGGAGAGAGGATTTCAGGAGGAGTTAGCTAGTCATTTGGAGACTTAATAGGAGAAAGGGACAGTCTACACAAGAAAACCAAAACCTAGGACACTTCATCCCCTGTAGAGCTGTCCATGAAGAAGAGACCGGGAGGAAGGCTGGGATTTTACCGCCAAAAAGAAATGCTATGGCACTTCCGGAGATTCAGTCTGGGTTTAAAAGAAGTATCTTCCAGTTTTCTTTAGACAATTAGCTGAATTCACAACAAAAAAAAAAAGAACGGAGACAGGTGCTCTCTGATAGCAGGGGGCTTTGAGCTCTGCGTCACTGACAAGGTTTGAAGGAAGCAAAACCATGTCCCAGAATTGCACACAGCTTCAAACAAAAATAGTGGTGAAGGATACTCCCTAAAGATAATTTTTTTTTTGCTTTCCCTAATTGTTTGAAGTGTTGCCAGGTTTCTGGCAAAAAGAACATGAAAGGGAAATACCGAATAACACAGTACACATATTTATAACACCTTCCACATTTACAGGCTCATTCTGGCATCTGACACATTAGCACTCAATGCCTCCTTTTCATGCTTGCTGCAGGGAACAAATGTGATATGAAATGAGTATTGATTTGGATATGGTCTTATTCTCCATTGTGGATTTCATATTAGAAAATTAAACTGTCTCTGATTGTTCTCTGGAGAGCCTAATCCTTACCAAATTTGATCAAGACAGATCTGGTTACATGACTTTTGCCAAGTGGTCCAAGAGATGAACTCTAGAATGGAAAACATTCTGCTTTATTTCTTGGGTTCAAGAGCAAGGAGAGTGGAGGAAACAGCAAGCACATCACAAACTAGCGAACAAGAAAAGACTTCAGGCAGTGAGAACACGGATGCTCTTGATGCTCAGGCATGAGAACTGAGAAAAGCAAAGCAAGTGAGTGTTGCTCTCGGTCTCCTAATAAGGCACATTAGAAGGTAGACTTCGGCAGTGGGAGGGCCACATGTGAAGGCCAACAATTAAAATTTCACAGACTTTCTTTCAGTTAAGTAAAATTTGCATGTTGCACAAATTAATTGGAATTTTATAGCAGATGGAGCTAGATCTAGGGTCAGCAGAAAGGGAGTTTTGGGTTGATTGATGAGATGATGAAAATTTCCTGCCTCTTGTATGTAATAAAAACTTCACAGAGATAATTTGGGGACATTGGTACAGCTTGGGCTTTAATAACAAGCTCAGACATCAGAGCAAAAATGTCTTAGGGTGACTTCACTGTCTTTCCTTGAATCCACATGCGCGGCACCTTCCTGGCTGGATGGTGCCACCGTGTGTGAGGACCCAGGCACAGTGGAGATGCATCCCTCTGCGCCTGCTGAACCATGGCTCATGCATTTCATGGTTTGGAGACATTTATTTTAGCTTTGTGAAATAGGAATCTCAGAGTTGTACCTGCGATCGACTTTCTTGCTTCACTCTGAATCACATTATCCCCAACCAACCACCCCACTAGGAGTGTAAAGATCTCGTCTTTGTCATCCTGATGACTTAAATTTGTATAAAGTTGTGCTGAAAATGTCTCAGACACTGCAGATATTTTCTCTTAAGAGACACAGATGGGTTCTTTTATAGGGCTTGAAAAAGCCACCTTCCATGCTTTTTCAAGGATTGGAAATATTGAAAGTGGACGCAATTGCTGACACCTATGGAGATATTTTTCTGAACATTTGTTTCTCTGACATACTCACTGCATTTGCTGTCCTTTAGTGACCTGCATTGTGGGCTGCTGCTCATAGCAGCGCTTGAATATACATTTGTCATTGAAGGGACTAAAAAATCCCCAAAGTGTTACTGGCCTGGGTGTAATAAAACAGACAGCTGAACTCGAACTGATTGAAATGCAGTCTAGCCTACAGCTACGGGCGCAGTTAAAGACACAGGCATGGCAATGCGTACAAATTGACTTGACTTTTAACACTGGCTCTATGGAGTGCCTTCTACCCTCATATGGATGTGGCTTGCTGAACCTGAGGTTGTGATAAGAATGACATTCACTAGCAGGAGCTTAATGACCAAAATGATGTCCTGCACGTCACCAGCATAGACTATGCATGCACACAAACACGTTCTGAGCACATTCATGTGTTGGTCTATTCATTCATGAGAGGCTTTCTTCCTTGTGCCATTTTCAGGGCAGTCATGACATAACGCAATGAAACAGGTGTTTGAGTTCAGGAAGGCTCTCCGTCTCTTCGCACGTCTTTCTCCAACACTGGGGGGACAGTCCGCTATCCCTCCACATCCATTGCTTTTGGGATCCTCTGCAAGGCAGGCTAGCAATGAAATGAAGAAGGCATAGAGGGCCCTTGGCTCTGGCAAGGTCTACCTGTGTTGGAGTCTAAAATGAAGGGTCAGTTGACATCAGACAGAAGATAAAAAGACAAATGAATAAACAGTAGTCTGGAATGTTCAACTGGCTCATTTAAATCCTTTTTTGCGAATTTGGTCTTCATGCTCTCCTCTGAGAATCCCAGAAAAGCTGCAATAATTGAAGTCCAACAGGAAATGTAGGCCCGACCAGCTTAGAAGCGGAAGGAAAGACCTTGGCTTCCTCAGATGAAGTACGTGAACCCGGAGTTTTCTTAAAGAGCATCTGTTTCAACCAGGATATAAAATTTCCAGTATGTTCTATACACCTAAGTGATAACTTACAGAGAACTAGGAACTGGATGAAAGTCGTGCATAGTTCTGTGTGGAAACACGATTTTAAATAAGACTTTCCCCTGTGTGCCACTAGCATTTTTATACTCATGGCTTCCTGCTTAATTCAGAAGAAAGGGGAGAGTGGGGATTTTTTTTTTTTTACAGCATTAAGCATTGTTTACTCCTATAGTTACCTTTCTAATTAGGCATTAGCACAGTTTACATGCAAATAAAGCAGCCATACAGGTTTACGTGTGAATCTGCTTGTACTTGTCCCTGCCAGTGATTGCAGCTAATTTTAGTAAATAATTTATATTGCACTGGAAGGCACAAAATGAATTTACAAATGAGAGAAATTTAAAACAATTGTTTCACACCCTCTGACATTTCCTCGCGTCTTGAATTAGAAGATTTTTATCTCCCTAGTTGGCCCTAATTATCTTTGTATTGGAATAATTCTTTTAGGAGAAGTGATCAGAAAAGCATGTGTTTTTAGCATACTGATGGCACGGAAAATAGATTTCTACTAATAGCTTTTATATGTTATACTTTAAAAGGTGTTTTGGAAAATATTCCATTATTATGCACACAACCTGTCAATCGAACTTATCACGAGTAAGTATAGCTTAGATATTTACTTCGATTTGGAAGACAAAAGTGATCTAATACTGTGTTCTACCATGCTGTGTGACATGGAGCTCTCTTGCGCCTGTGCAGGGAATCCTTTCTCCATTCTTAACGTAAAACACAAACAAAAAGCCACAAGCTTCATTTGTGATAACGGATTGATTAACTAGTAATACAACAAATATTAGGCAGAGATCAAGCAAGTTTATGAACATAGACATACAGGTAGGAATCTTTTTAAGGAGCTCAGAATCTAGAGGAAAACCAACCTGTGAGCTCGTATGTAATATGTGGCTGGATGGCCATCGCAGTACAGAACCTAATTGGTTCTGACAATGTCGTTCAGCTCTCAGCCAGGCAGACAGCCCAGCAGCCAGGCTACAGCCTCTGCTCACAGGTGCTGAGGCTCCCTTTAGCCGCTTGGCGCTGCCCACCTGGGCTGATCCCTGTAAATGAGACACAGGTTACAGTAGATGGCTTGGAGGGTTGTTGCTCTAAGGGAAAAAAATGAGATAATATTTTAAAAGATAGAAAGCTTAAAACACCACTGTGTACAGGATGAACTTTTAAAGTGTCTATGAAGTTAATGAAAGTAGGAGGTAAGGTCAGGAAATCTTCGGAGAAGCGGTGTGTTAATTGAATCTGGAAGGCTGGCTGGGTGTTGCAGATAAGGGGGTCACACAGACGGTCAGCTTGTAAGGGTGCCACTCTTTGGGTGCCAAACATCATCTGCCAGCTAAAAGGTGGGAGAATCCTACTTCTTTGGACTCCTCCCAGGGACTGCCCTGACTATAGTTGTACAAAATGATAAATAATGACTACATGGGATAAACAAAGGAGAGCCCCAGGGCTGTGCTCACGTAGCAACAGATGGTTGCTAAGTGCCTTTTAGGAAACTGGTTAGCCTTAACTACTAACTGATTTTCTGGATCAGCTCTTTCCATACAAAACTTTCAGTCTTTCAGTCTTTTCACTAGAAAAATCTTAATCTGAGGCAGTGCCGATTGTTCACTTGCTGTGAAACAGAGCTGAATGGTCATACCAGGTAAGGAAGAGCCTCTATGTTGACAGGGATGCAGGCGCAAGCAGCGTGGAGCACACATGGAAAACTTTCAAGGGGCAATAGAAGGTGAGATGAGAAGACAGATGGGCCCCAGGGTGAAGGGCCTCAGGCACACGTGGCATAGATTTCCTGCTATTTGTTCAGGCTTTTGGATGGAATATGATAAGCTGAGATGGCATAGAGATGTGCATTTAGTAGGATGATTCTAAGAGGGGAGTGAAGGCAGGAAAATACGAGAGAAGACTTTTGATGTAGTTTAAGAACCAGGTGGAAGAGCCTGAGATAGGCCAGACGTTGTGTGGATGTTAACAAATTGGAGCCAAGATGGCAGCTGCAGCCCAAACATGGCAAGTAAAGGCAAGACCTGGCAATTTCATCATTGGGGGGGTGTTATTATCATTGGCTTATTTATTATAAACAAGGTAAACACTCATGAGAATCTGTTGACACAAATCTGAATATACGATTTGGAACCAGGACTAGCTAGCTCTGCCAGGGTGTTCCTGGTGCTTGCATATTGCAATGAATGCTGAATCCATGAAACGAATTCAAATCAATTATGAACCATTTCGTTCAGAGATGTAATTACGTATAACTTCTCTAACCAAAGCATACTTATTAATGAATTCTGTCTGTGCATGCATTTTTAAGAAATTTTAAATAAAATCTGCATCACAAAAAAGATACTTTACAAAACCTTATTAGCCATCTTGTTTCTTGTTTCAATTTTGTTTCTTGTTTCAATTACATTTAAGTTTCGCTGAGAATTTTATTTATGTCTGTTACTTTTCAAATTCTTTCTCCTGTCCCCTTGTCTGAAAAGAATTTGACAGAAGTCTACACAGCCTTTGAACTTTAAAGCCCTTGGCTTTACAGTGGCTTAATTAGGGATTCTTTAGCTTAAGTAGGTTATAGATATCTTTGCTTCATCTTAATTGGGCTGTGAGCCAGGGTTCCGAGCATTTCTGACATACTTTTCATTGTCCCTCCCTCCTAAGTCCTTGTAGCCTTTCTCAGTACCTGAAGAGAAGAGCTCTCTGCCTTACACAGATTTCCTGCAGGAAAGACTGGGACTTCTTAGTCATTTGTCTACGTCCCCTAATCCCATGTGCAACAAAAGTTTTGTTAAATTCCAAACAATTAGAGAGAAGCTGTCTAAAGCTGTGATTGGACTGCTGAAGTAACATCCACTCTAAAACCTCCAGTGTTCTGATGGACCTCCTTGGTACCAGCTTTGTAGATGCTCAGGGAACCTGGCTCAGGCCACATAAAAGAAGCACGACTCTTTTTAACTTGCTGTTCCTCCAGAATGAATTTCACAGGGTTAAATTGGAAAGGTAGAAATAAAGCCTCAAGCTGCCCCTGTGTTTCAATGGAACCCAGGCAGAGAAATATCTTGTACTAAAAATAATAAAAATTCCATAACAAAAAAAAAAAACCGAGGCAAGAGGGAACTCAGACCCCATCGGCTGAGCAGCACCTGCTGTGTGAACAAGTGCAATCTCGTGAGGATACGTGGAAAAGCTGAGAAGCACAGACAGGAATTTCTGTAGCTTTATATGCTCAGGGGCACCGCTGGCCAGCTGCCAAATAGAGGTGAAGACCTGGGGACAGGGTGCAGAAGTCCGTCTTCCTTCTATGGGCCTAAATTATCCTTGGCATTTTCCTTTTACTTCTTTCTTTCTTTCTTTCTTTCTTTCTTTCTTTCTTTCTTTCTTTCTTTCTTTCTTTCTTTCTTCCTTTCTTTCTTTCTTTCTTTCTTTCTTTCTTGAATTTAGTATTCAAATCTAATTTTTAAAATGTGTATTAATGAAGATCGCTTTCTCCTCCCAAAAAAGTTGCTTGTAATTTCATCATTCGGAACTTGGAATAGATTTTGTAAAGAAAATACAATACAAAAAGTTAGATTCTAAGGTACATCCCCTCATCATTTGCTTTGTGGTCTCAGGTGGGAGAGGACCATGTAGCTGGGGAGAAGGAAGAGAAAGAGTGGTTTCCTCCGATGAGGGCTTAGTTCTATGCAAAGAGTTGTGATCAGGGCATCCCTGGTTGGTTTTTTGTAGTCCTTTCACCACTGGCTACTCTTCTGGTGCTTCAAGAGCTCCTTGCATCAGCGCAGGTGCAAAGCTCAAGCCATTGAGAGAACTTGGAATGGTGCCCTTGCAGTGAAGGACAGTAGCAGGGAAAGATCCTCCATCCAACGGTTCACTCCTCAAGTGGCCATAACAGCTGGTGTTGAGCCAATCCGTAGCAAGGAGCCAGGAGCTTCTTCCAGGTCTCCCATGCAGATGCAGGATCTCAAAGCTTTGGGTTGTCCTCTACTGCTCTCTCAGGCTACAAGCAGGGAGCTGGGTGGGAAGTTGAGCAGCTAGGAAATGAATTGGCTCCAATTTGGGCTCCAGACACATGCAAGGTAAAAGACTTTAGCCACTAGGCTATTGCATCAATCTGTTTTCTCCTATCTTTAATATGTATTTATTTTTATTTGCAATGAAGATTTACAGATCTTCCACCCTCTGGTTCAATCTTCAAATGGCTGCTAGTAGCTGGAACTGAGCTGATCTGAAGCCAAGAACTGGGAGCCTCCTCTGGGTCTCCCACGTGGGTGCAGGAGCCCAAGGACATTGGTCATGCTCTGCTGCTTTCCCAGCCAAAGTAGGGATCTGGATCAGGTGGAGCAGCCAGGACTTAAATTGGTGCCCATATGGGATGCTGACACTTACAGTAGAGGATTAGCCTGTTGAGCCCTTCTTGAAGGCTGAGACTCAGAGCTTTTTGCAGAAGATGCATTGCAGCCACTGGATGATGGAGAAGTTCTTTGTTCAAGCCTCAGCTGGTCCAGTTCCTGAGAAAGCAGAAAGCAGCTGTCTTGGGAGCTGCCAGGCTGGGGACCTGTCACTGTGGAGTACAGATGAGCCCGGACTGGTGGTGGGCACACAGAAGGAGTCTGCATGCTATAGTGGGCAACAGGCTGTCAGGGAGGGGTTGTAGTGGGCTGATGGCAGATAGGTGTGCTCTACACCCAGACCAGGGCTAGAAAGTCACCAGGGGACAGAGCTATCGCAGTGTCATGCTTTACTTCTACATCCAGAGACAATACAACCCAACTGATTAGCCAACCCACCAGTCCACCAATCCCAGCACACAGAGACAGTGTGGGGAGCCCCTTCCTGTCGCAGCATCTCCCCAACCGCCTTCTACTGGTAAAACTTAGCATCAGGGTCTCTGTGAGGAAGACATACTCAGATCTCACCCTGTACCACAACACAGGTCCTGAGGGGGATTTGGAACCAGGAGGCAAGGTTCCACTTGCTCCTGATAACTAGCCTGTTTAGAACCAGGGAAGGATAATCAAACCTGATCAAGCATCTCTCTGAGCTTCCTGCGTTCCTCCTTATCTGCGGCATCGTCTTTTTCCTCAGTGAAAATAGTTTCATGTGACTATCCATAAAAGAGAAGCAAGTCAATGGAAATAGCTTCTGTCCTAGCTGTGAGTGGCTGACCGCAATTCATCATCACTGGCTTTGCAGTGTTTGTTTCCTTGCTCTAGTACTGCCTGTTATTAGCTAAGTGTCTGACATGTAATAGATTTGAGTAAGCATTAGTCAAATGACTCTTAGATCTATTCACCTTTTTCTAAGAGATACTGACCAACAGTGATGATGATCTCTAAATGGTAAATTCAAGTGAGGTACAGAGGATTAAGATGTGGTTTAGATAGGACGTGGTTTTGGACAAGAGAACAGTGTCTTTTGTTGATGGGTGAAGGGTGTTGATGTTTATAGTGATTCCACACCTGGTCTCCACTTTCTCCTTTCTCTTCTTTGGCAAGCTCAGATTCCGGGACTGGTGTTGTGTGTGGTGTAGCAGGCAGAGCCACTGCCCACCACACCAGCATGCCGTGTGGATGCCAGCCTGAGTCCAGCTCCCTGGGGAGCAGAGTGGAGGAGGGCCTAAGTGCTTGGCGTCTGCACTCATGTGGGAGACCCAGGAGAAGTTCTTGGCCCCAGCCTGGCCTTGTGCTGCTCATTGTCATCGTCGGGGGAGTGAAGCAATGAAAGAAACATCTTTCTCTCCCTTTCTCTGTAACTCCAACTTTCACAGAAAGAAATACATCTGAAAGAAAGACACCCAGAAACAACTAAATTTCTCAAAATAAACAAAGCACAGATTCATCAGGGCTCCTGAAATGGTTCTCTCTGCATGAAGAAAGTTGACGGAAGCAGGGACACTGGCAAGTATTTTCCTGATTAGGATAAATTATAATTGGAAAATTGTCTTCATTTGCAGAAACGCGGAAGTGACTTACTGCAGGTAAGTCTAAGTCTAATTCATCTCTAGATTTTTCTTCATTTCTTTGCCACCTAACCATGATTTAAATTGTGTCGTTGCTAAAGGAATCAGTTCCAGCGTTTTTATCAATACATGTCTGTAGGAGTACCTGTGTTTAGTGTTCATAGCTTCCCAAAGGAAATCTTGGTGGGGTATTTGGCTTAGAATCATGAAATCAAAACCATAGAGAGCTAAAATGAGCTAAAATGGCCAAAACATTTTGAAGAACAAATACCGCCACTGAAGTCTCACACAGCCAAAAGAGCCCTCCATGGAGTGCTACTGTCCAATTTCCATTTGCGTAAGTTAGCTATAACATCCAGTGTGAAGTACACTCCAGGTTTTTGCCTCGTGGTAGAGGCGCTTCATTATTTGAAGTGACCCTTAAGAGTATCAGCACCAAACAAAACTCTTCATTTTGGATTAACTGTGTGACTACAGCTTTCAAGCAAAGCTTGGAGGCAACAACCTGGACGGTAATCTTAAGGGACTCTGAGGCAGTCCTGCTAGCCCCGATAACACTCTGCACCAAAAGTAGGTGTCAAAATAATGAAATTATTAACACCATTTTCTGACAACCCTTAGAAAAGTCATGGTGATAAAGCCAAGGTTTTTAAAAAACGTATCTTGTCCCTGAATTTCTCTCAGTTCAATAGCATTTCCCCTTTTCACTGCTGCTACTACGGGTCCAAGGATCTCCATCCTTCTTAACTGCACTGCATTAGTCACCTCGTTTGCAGCCCAGGGTCTGTTATTTCTGTTCATGTCGCAGCGTTTGTCTAAAACTTGAATGTGATTACGCCAGACCTGAAACAGGTGGTAGGTGTTACCTGTCCTTCAGACCCATGTACTTATCCTTACTTTGACAAGATTTTCTCATTTCCCCTGGGGGTTAACAATACTGGAAATATGGACCATTCATGGCAGGAATTCGAGGCTAACACCCTCTAATGCTAGACTTATTGACCAAAAAGCTGGAAATTATCTGAGAGTTAGGAAGAATATCACACATCTTATGGAATGAACAGCCTTAAAAATAGGGGGCTATACAGGGTGCTTTCCAGTATTGCTTCTTTTTTTAAAAAAAAAAGATTTATTTTATTTTCATTACAAAGTCAGATATACAGAGAGGAGGAGAGACAGAGAGGAAGATCCTCCGTCCGATGATTCACTCCCAAAGCGGGCGCAACTGCTGGAGCTGAGCCAATTTGAAGCCAGGAGCCTCTTCCGGGTCTCCCACGCGGGTGCAGGTTCCCAAAGCTTTGGGCCATCCTCGACTGCTTTCCCGGGCCACAGGCAGGGAGCTGGAAGGGAAGCAGGGCTGCCGGGATTAGAACCGGCGCCCATATGGGATCCCGGGCGGTGCCAGGCGAGGACCTTAGCCACTGTGCCACCGCGCGGGGTCCCAGTATTGCATCTTTAATCCAGTTTCTACGTCAGTTAACCCGCTTTTGCTGTCTCCACTCAGAATCATCAAATTCTTTGCCACCATCATTGCAGCACAACCTCTTGACTACTGGCAAATTATCACCGGATGATTGCGTCTTTTTCTTTGCTTGCTTTAGCTATCTAGTTTTCTCTCTCTTCTTCTTTTGAGTTATTTTCTATTGTGCAGTAAACCTCTATTTTGGACCTGCTGCCTTGATTATATGTCTTGATTTTTTCCAAACTCTGTCAGAGAGTCTCACATTCTTCTGTATTCAAGATGGTCTTCTAATGATAACCTCGAAAGTTTTCCATCAAGTTGGCTCCTTCTCCTGGCCAGCACTTAGAGTTGGGAATCAGCCATGGTGGTCGACGTCCTAATAGCTGGTCTTACTCTCTACAATACACGCTCAATATAAGAAAAAAAAAAAGTCCTCATGTCATCCTTATGTTAAAATTTGTCTGTCATAGAGTCAGGTGTGGATTTACCTAGCAAAGCAAGTCTTTCTTTTACAACCTATAGCAGCATTACTTACACCCTTATGTCCTGTGCACATGTTAGTATCATGATTTTTTTTTTTTAAAGATTTATTTTTATTATTTTTTATTGGAAAGGCGGATATACAGAGAGGAGAGACAGAGAGGAAGATCTTCCGTCCGATGATTCACTCCCCAAGTGAGCGCAACGGGCCGATACTATGCCGATCCGAAGCCAGGAGCCTCTTCCGGGTCTCCCACACGGGTGCAGGGTCCCAAAGCCTTGGGCCGTCCTCGACTGCTTTCCCAGGCCACAGGCAGGGAGCTGGAAGGGAAGCGGGGCTGCCGGGATTAGAACCGGCGCCCACATGGGATCCCGGGCGTGCAAGGCGAGGACTTAACCACTTGCGCCACCGCGCCGGGCCCTAGTATCATGATATTTACATCAATAAATCATTCACATTGATCATATGTTTTCTGCCTCATAAAATCCTTTGTGCTAGTAAAAGTTACTGTCCATTTCTATCTATTGTGTATTCTCAAGTGCTTAGAAACAGCACCATTTCCTTATGGATCTCACTAAGAGCTGGCTGAGTGATTAATCTGTGACTGCATTGCTGTATTTTAATCTGTGACTGTATTGCTGTAGAGGGGATTCTATGTGGAAAGAGTGAGAAACCCTAGATTTTTTTCCTGTATGGCAATTGTATTTTTTTTAAGTGGAGTGGAAAATGTAGTTGAATTTGTCTTATAAAGATTTTGAATATACTCAAATCATTCAAAACTACATCTCATAAAACCTGATAGGATGAAAACTCAGGAATAAAGTAGTATCGATGTAATGGGTGTGAGCTTTGAGTGAAGAGGCTCATTTGAAATCTTTAAGGAGTCCCTTCTATATCAGAAACATAAAGAAACATGTGCACCTGTTCATCATTGGTAGGACTGATCTCTAATACAGTTACAATATCAGAGATTGATTTTGTGGTGGACTTGGACAATTGAAGGTGATTTTGGACAATTTCTGATTATGATCATGAATCATCCTAATTGATCTATTTGTGATGTTTTGTAGAAATTAGACAGCTTCCAACACTACAATGTAGAGTTCTACTCACTAGCTAACGGCTTGCTGTGCTGGGTAGAATTCTAAAGATGCTCTGTCCTACCGCAGTCCCAAGATTCCTGTCCTGTGGTTATTCAACCAAACATAAATGGAGACTTGCAGTGTAATTAAGGCTACTGGACAGCTCATCTTGAGACAGACGCCTATCATTTTCGGATGAGACTAATGAAACCACCTGAACCTTTACAATTAGAAGAAGAATTTGGAAGAGAGAATGAACAGTGGAGGGCAGCAGGAGACACCAAAGACATTCTAGGTGTGAGACGAGTCTGAGTGCTACTGTCTCTAGAGGAGAGGGGCTGTGTGCAAACCCGGTTGGGGGCTCCAAGATCCGAGACGGACTCCATACTTTCCAGCAAGCCAAGAAGCAGAAACATTAAGCCCACAGTCCTTCTGTCCATTCCTCAACTCAGTGTGGAAGCAGATTCTACCTAGAGCCAGGCCAGTCAACACCTTGATGTTGGCCTTTATACTTCTTTGTTTTTTAAACGAAGATTTAAAAAATTCACTTCAAGGTTAAAATTACAGAGAGAAGAATAAACAGAAAGAGACCTGCAATTTATTGGTTCACTGTCCAAATGGCCCCCACTTCTGGGGCTGGTCTATGCTGAAACTAGGGGCTTGAAACTGTGCTGGTGGCTTCCGAGCAGGTGCAGACACCCAAGTCCTGGGTCATTTTCCAGGCTTCTCCTGCTTCATTAGCAGGGATATGGAGAGGAGGCAGAGCAGCCAGCAGATGAACTTGGATGGGCAGAACTCTCCACATATAGAGGCCTGTGAAACAATTTGATTTGTTTCTGCCAAAACAATCACAGGCAGAACTTGAACCTCAACAAATCTGTAGCTGCTAATTTTGAAGCTGGCAATTTTGCATGGCCTTTGAATGATGTTATAAATTTCCAAGTTCCTTGAGAGAGAGATAAAAAGATTGCCCACCCCACAAAATACAGTGATATTAATCTGCTGAATGCTAAATGTGTGTAATTTGTTGTGGAGCAATAAGATACTAATACACATACTAAAGGCAAGTATTATTTGATACTTTCTGTTAGGAAAGACAATCATTTCAATGCCTTTTCTCCCTCTCAGGTGTCATCCTGCAATTCAACATGCTCCAACATGCTTTAAAGTTTACTTTATTACACTTTATCAGAAAGCACAATGTGGCTTATGAATCAAGTCCAGTTTCAACATTTATTAGAAACAACTTAGTATATGATAGCTGAGAGAACCTTCTGTGCTGCAGCATCACCTGCAGGTCACCATTTGTACCATCAGCCTCCTAGCCTGCAGCCCCACGCACACCTTGGGCCTAAGAGTGTGAACGGGATCCTAAGTCTGGTGATCCTAGCCAAGCTGTATGAAGATGGTGATGAATCATTCCTGTTGGTGGGGTTTGTCCCTAGCACTGTCCCCTCACTGCCAGCAAGTGAAGCCATAGGCTCAGCTGTGTCTCACCAGGAAGGAGGACCTGGCGTTGAATATTTATTTTCTGTGTTCCCGGTAGAGTCAAATGGGATTCTCCTGCTTCACAATTTTCAAGACAAGGCATTAAAACGAGTTGCTAAAATGTTACCTTGAAGCAGAAATAACAGGCCTAGTGCCTTGGTAAAGCTTGTCGTGGTTTACAAAGCTTTTACAGCCCTCCCCCAATCCCCTCATCACAGTCATTCTGTCAGATAGATGGTGTGGGATTTATTGATTTTTGTGTTTTTGTCTTAATGGCTCCTCCACCTTTGCTGTTAGCAGTCCTTCTACTCCCTTACGGGATGAGCTCTTCCTTATTGAATACTTCAGGTTAGGATCCTTTATCTGGGGTGTGTCCCCCTTTAGTCAAGGTGCAAACACAGTAACCCTGGCAGCCTGGCTCCCTGGAATGTGGCACACACATTCCTTTGGGCAATGGCCTTGCCAACCATGGGTGCCCAACATGGAAGGTCCCTCGGAATTCTCCCATCTGGCTCCTGGTGCATTTTTCATCTTTCTCACTTTCGAGCCTGCAAGCAAATCCTTCCTGTTAATTTTGTGAGCTCTTAATATCCTTTTAGTAATTACATTGTCTAACTTATCTAGAGGGGGCCTAATTGATTACTCCTTCAAATATGCTACACCCCTTTCCCATCAACTGAATTTGAGGCTATTTGGCACTGCGTAAAGAGCGCTAGATATTAAGCTAGGAGTCATGGATTCCAACCATGGCTTACCATTTAATTCATTATAGATGAGGGTATTTCCAGAAGGAAAAAAAAAATACCCAAAACCCAATTGTTAAGAGTCTGACTAAATATGCCTCCTAGTGTCTTACAGGCTGGGATAATCGGGCTATTGGGAACACTAAAAGCAAGAAAAGAAATTCCGCTAAATTAAGCCCAATAAACATTTATTTCAGGCCAATTTACAAAAGCACTTAGAAAGAGAAGATAGGGAGAAGGAATGACTGGTGGAAAAACAAGAGGCTGTTTCATCCAGGAAGTTCAGCTCTGAGGATAAAGCAGTGCTTCCCACGCTGGAGTGTGTGACGTGGGCACAGGACTTGCGGGACTGGTATCACACGTTTTCCAAGTGACCCTTTCGCCATGTGAAATCAGGAGGTTTTAACTAATTTAAGTAATTTTGATCTACCTTTTATTTGAGAGGTAGAGAGACAGAGAGAGCTCCCCTACATGTAGGCTCAGGTCCCGTGCCCACACTGGTTGAGATTGGCCTGGGCTGTGGAAGCTGGGAATTCAATCTGGGTCTCTCAGGTAAACGGCAGGGACCCACACATGAGCCACCACCACTGCCTGTGGAGCTGGGAGACACAAGCACAGCCCAGAGCTCCATCCCTTGACGTGGGATGTGAATGTCTTACGTCAAATCCGTCCCAATATTGTTCTACTGGGTAGTTTTAGTTGGCTTCAGAGTAGGCGTTTTAAGGTAGAACATGAGACTGGATATTTTGTCATTGGGGCCAAATCTTAGAACCTGACTCTTAGTGTCTTGGGACAGTGGCTAGTGCACACCTTGGTGGGAGGGTTTGGAGAATAAGGAAAAAGGGTAGTCATTGAATGTCTGTTAGCATGGTTTACTGCAATGTAAACAGTTTAGGGAGGTTGAAAATGTGAGAAGGAGAGAAAACAGGTTGATTTCCAAGAAGTTGTAGATGGACGTTCTGTTCCTGTATAAACATGTTCTTCCTAGCACCACTTCAATTTTTCTTCTCGTTTTGTGTTTTCCATTTTTAACATTAGTTATTGCTTTACTTTTTCACAAAAATGGTCAGTTAATTGTAGGAGTAAGAAACACATACTCTGAAACAATATGAAGTGTTGAAAGTAATTCTGAGTCCCAGCTATCTCCGATTTACTGTCTGGAGAGCAGATGCTGATTTAGCTGTGTGGATCTTCAGTGGTCTACATTTCTGCACTGTTTTATCGGATCTGTTTGCTGGTTGATTTACTTGGATTTTCATGTCATAAGATTTATTCCTTTCTGGTATTTATGTGTTTTTTTTGTTCTATGTATAACCTTTAATACCATGCTGAGTAGTGATTTTATTTGAAAGGCAGAGTGTCAGATGGAAATGGAGAGAGAGAGATTGATTTTCCTTCTGCTGGTTCACTACTTAAGTGACCAGAAAATATTGAGAATTGACCAGGTCAAATCCAGGCACCTGGAAATGTACAGGGAATGTTCACGGGACACAGGGGCCCAGATACACAGGTCACCTTCTGTGGTGTTCCAGGCACATTGGCAGGGTGCTGGATTACAGTTGGAGCAGCCAGAACTCAAACCTATACACATGTACGATAATGGTGTCACAGCAACAGCCAAGCATGCTGTGTTATAATGCTGGCCCTTTAGCTCATTCAGTAGAGAATGGTATACTCAACAGCTTATTGGGCCAACTTTGAAAAATTTGCTAATTTCAAGTACTGAAAAATTGGTCAAGACATTTATCCATACAGATGAAAATTGTGTCCTTTAAACTTCTCTTTTTGTTCCGAATATTTGTCTTTTTCTAAAAAAAATATATTGTGTTGATAATGTTTACCAGTTTTTCAAAAACAGTATTGGGGAAATTATATATATATATATATGTAAATATAAAAATATCTAAAAGAAATCAAATATGTCTATCACCTGGCTTCAATCAATTTCGATTCCCAGGTCTCCTCTGCGTTTTCAGATACACTCATCGTAATGATTTCGCTCCCAAGCACAGGGATTCTCTCTTAGTCTTCTTGTACATTTCCCATTCCAGACCAGGAATCAGTCATGTTTTCTAAGAAACACGGTTCTTTTTAGTAGAAAATAAATACAGAGGCTAAAGTTGAGTTTTAAGCTTATCCTTTGCTGCTGAGTTGGCTGTTCTTTCTAGATATTTTCAGTGGAATGAGTTAGAAAATATGTTTGTAAATAAATGTATCATGAGTGTGTGATCATACTTTTAAGCTGAACTTTAAATATTTACCTAGCTCCTGAGTAAAAACTGAAAAGTAGATGGTATTTTAAAGGACCAACAGATCCATTATATATTAAACTGTTTTTTCTTACATCCATTATTTAAGTTTAGTTTTACAGATACATACATATTTTCATACACATGTCAATACTGATGTCATTTATATAAGTGTTTGGCCTTTCGGCCTGTGTACCCAAAGAATTTTATTTTCCATCTTTTTGTAAAGTCTGCTATTTTAATAGATCATGCCTTAGTTTTCATGCTTTGGACCGATCTTAAAAGATAGTAACATTCTAATAAATGCAGCTTCAAATCCTCTGTGTGTGTGTGTGTGTGTGTTTCTGAAAACTTTTCCTTTTTAAAGAAATGTGTATTTATCTGAAAAGAAGTGTTTTAGAGAGGGGAGACAGAGAGAGTGATCTTTCAACTTCTGGTTCACTCCCCAGATGGCTGCAATAGCTGGAGCCGGACCAGGCTGAAGCCAAGAGCCTGCAATACCATGTGAGTCTTCCAAATGCATGTGGGGACCAGAGTTCTTTGGCCTTCTGCTGCTTTCCCATGAGAACTGGTATGGAGGTGCATGGGAAATGGTGCAGCCAGGGTTTGAATCAGTGCTCATATGTGATGAGAATGTCCCATGTGGTAGCTTAACACACTGTACCGTGATGCCAGCTGCCAGAAAAAGTGTTCTTGAATAATAGCTTTGGTATGTAGCTTCTTCTTCAATGACTCTCATTGCACATCTTTTACCTGATCCATTTATTTTAACTCCTGATGTTTCTTAGAAAAATTCCCAAGATTTCCTCTTTTTCCTCTTCTAGTTTATATATTGTTAGCCCCCCTTTTTTTCTGTTTCCCCTCAGACATTCTACGAAAGAGGTGGATGTTTTTGGCCTAACCGTTCAGATGCCCATGTCCCACATTAGGGAGTTTTGATTTGAGTTCCAGCTCTAGCTTCCTGCAAAGGAAGGTAAAGGCTCAAGTAATTGGGTTCCTGTCACCCAGCTAGGAGACTTGCACTGAGTTCTTGGCTCCCGCTCTGGCCTGGCCCCATTTCCCACACTGGGACAAGATCTCTCTGAGTCTCTGTCTCCCATGTCGGTCAATCCCATGAGATGTATGTTAGGTCTTGCAGCCTTGATTTCCATGTTTCTCATCTCCTATAACCTTTTATTGTTTTTATTTGTCATTAAGATAAAGTGTCGGGTTCAACCTTCCCAATCAATGTTTTCTCTTCAACTGATCATTGAACTAATTAACACAATTGACTTTATTCTTCATGATCAAGTTTTAAATTTAATTTGCTTTACTGGGCTTTTAAAGAGTAAATAGTCCCGTCAATATAAGATCTTTAGTATTTTGTTCTAGGGATCTGTTCTGCTTGTCTCATCAACACTGTCAGATGTTACGTTTCTCGTTTTCCTGAAATTGCTGCACCATATTATGCAGGACATTTTTAAATTTTTTCATTTGAAAGGTGGAGTCACAAAGAGGAGGAGGGACAAAATGAGAGGGAGAGGTCTTCCATCTGTTGGCTTACTCCGCATATGGCCACAGTGGCTATAGCTGAGTCAGTCTTAAGCATGTTCCAGATGTCCCACACTGGTACAGGGCTCAAGGATTTGAGCTACGCACTGCTGCTTTCCTGGGATATTAACATGGAGCAGGATGGGAAGTGAAACATTCAGGACTTGAATTAATGCCCTTATGGGATGCTGATAGCGTAGGTGGAAGCTTAGCCCACTACACTACACTACAGTGCCAGCCCCATTGGACTCTTACTACTTGCTGATTGCTTGGTTTAGATAACCTATCAGACCACTGCTTTTCTTGTTTCAAGAGTCCCAGGAGCAGAACAATTGGCTGAGTTTTGCTGGCACAGTTGTAGAGTCAGTGTATAACAGCGTGGTGGCCCATGTTTCTTCCAGGCATCACTAACTACTGAAGATCCTGCCTGTCTTCTCCCACTTCACCCCTCAGATCCATTGCTCTGGGGTCAGCTGTAAAGGACTTAACTATTTTCAGTCCCTGAAGCAAGCAGAGCCTCCAGTTCATTATTTTTTTTTTCTCCTCCGGTCTTGTAATGGAGACATGGCTGGCTCAGCTGATGGCTGATCAACTGTGGGTTTACGTTAGCATGGAGAAAGCCTGGGCGAAGGGTCATCTGATATTTTGTAATGAGCAGCCGGGGAGACACTGCCATTATTTCACCGGATGGTTAGCAAATCTGCCCATTGCTCATCTCAGGTCTGTGCCTCCATTGTTGAAAAGGCACCCCGCAACAGAAGCAAGGTGTGTGGAAAGGCAGAATTGTCTTTCAGCACCGATTTGTTAACTCTAGCATCGGGATTGGCAGGTTCTGAGTCTAGATTTTCAGCTGGTAGTAGATTTAGAATCTAATAGATTTTAGGTTCTTTGGCTGTGTAATTCTAGTTACCAAAAATAAATATGCCTTCCATCCACCTTTTCTAGCTTTACGTGATTTTCCCCATGTCTCATTTGTTTCACTTAGTTTTTAAATGGTTATGCAAAAGAGAAAGAACGGAATTTAAACTTTGTCATGGAAGTTCAGCATTAGGACATTTACTTTTTAGGATATTTCATTCATTATTATCTGAATATTGTTTTGACTTGAATATGAATTTCTTCATTTTTTTTCATAAAATGGTTAGCAATTTTTCTTTTAGTTTTAAGATATCATTATTTTTAACAGCTACATTCACTTCCTCTGTGGATATTATGTAACTTGTAACTTTTTTCCCCCCCTGAAAATAGAGTATCTTAAAACTAATGTCACAAAATGAGGGGTTTAGGCCAGTGATCATGACATGGGAAAAGTACCTTGTCTAACTCAAAACAAAAGCTACAGAAATGCATCAAGTAAGCTGCATCCACATCACTGTTAATACTCTATGTTCAGAGAAGACACCGTATCCATCTGAGGGCCCCAGGACGTTTTGCATAGTGGTTATAACAGTCTGCATTCCCAGCAGCAGTGCAGTCTCTCCAGCGTTTGTTCTTTTTTCATTTTTGTTTAATAGCCATTTTAGCTGGAGAGAAGTGGCGTCTCATTGTGGGTTCCGTGTGCCTTTCCCCGATGGCGAATGATCCCTCTGTTTTACTGAATCAGGCAGCCCTTCTACAGCACTGTTAAAGATGAGTGTCGCTCATGGGTGTTTGATGCTTTGTAATTTTGCAGCAAATACGTTAATACATTTGCTGTTAACGTTTTCTAAATGTCCTGCACTACAGGACATATTCTTTGAGTTTTAACTGGTGTTTTCATTGATAACAGGTTGCTTGATTCTGTCCATCAATTTTTTCCTCATGTGATAATAGTACTATTTTTCTTCAAAGCCTTAAATGTGATAAAGATCATGACATCATGCTGTACTATATGGAAGTAAGTTTTTTTTTAATCATTTTAATCAGTATTACTATATAATTTTGTGTTAATTTGTTAATATTTTATTTCAACTTTACTTGGCACCTGACTTTTCTGTAATTTACTTTTGGAAGTTTTGCTGCTGGATGAGTTAGAAGGACTGCAAGACCCTGCTCACGTTACGGAGGGCTGGCTGCTTTACTGCGTTTGATTAGACTTTAAAGTGGTCTGAGTAACAAAAGGATTTGCTCTAAGTTAGTTATTCGTAACATATGATGAACAAGACGGGTTTAGTCCACTCCTATCTTCCCTCATAGTTGCCCCAAATAGCTAATATGGTTCTGTTTTCATTTAAAACATTATTTTAAAACCCCACAAAAATAATATTCAATATTTACGAACATGGAACTTATCTTCCTATTCTGATCTTTGTTGCATGGCGTTCTGGTTTTCTTTTAAGTTCTTCTTGTGTGAAGGTGAATGGGAATATAGCATTTGTATCAGGGAAACAACTTTTTTTCTCTTTAAGTTCTATTTACCTTCTTCCAATTGTTCTTCAAAGCTCTGTGGTCACGACATCAGGAAAATGATCACTTCCAGTATGTTTCCCTGGCTATTTCTCATATTGGTCCCTGCCAAGAGGATGGTATAGCTTAGGTCTGCTGGGCAGCTCCCCATTGCACACTTTGCTTTCCCAGCATTTTGAGAATTTCCTTAAAATTTATATATGTGGATCTTGTGTTTGGGACGCTTTTCTTTCTTTTTCTTTTTTTTGTTTCTTTTTTTGGTGGGTTTTCTCTTTTTTAGGAATACTTTTTTTATGTGTACAAGTATATGCACAAGAAAAGTCAATTTGAGGTTTTCCGTGTTTTATATTAATTGATGGTAATGGATGGTTATATAATTTTAAATTACTCTGCCTCAGAATTTTAAATGCCTTGGTCTAATATCTAGCTTTCAGGAACACGCTAAATAAACTCAGTGCTAGCCTTATTTCGTTTAAAAACTAACTTCCCTGAGGCATATCACATATTTTATACACTCATCTTAAAAATAAAGCCCAGGGGCTTTTTACATACGGATAGAGTCACCTAATGAGACTGAGGTTATGTACAACATTTCCAGTGCCTCGGAAGGTTTTCTTCACAGCAAATCATTCTTAAACTTCTAAAACAATCTGCTCTTTTGGTTTCTATCCACACATTTTTTTTTTTGCTTGTTTTGAATATCATGTTAAATAAATTCCTATAGTGAATAACATTTTATATTTGACGTGTTACGCTTCATATCGCGCCTCTGAATTTCACCTGCATAGCTGCGTGTGGCCGTAGTTAATTTTTTAAATCACTGGATATTGTACAGCTCTCAATGGGCGCAGTAAACATTTAGATATCCACGTTGTCATGCTTCTATGAGTAAAAATGCGATGAACATTCTTGAGCACATCTACCATTCTTAATTCTTTGCATGTTCTTGTTATTTCTGGAAGCTTCTGGGACACCTTGTTTTATTCTTCAATGTTACTAAAGTTCATTGCTTTGTGCCTTAGTGTACATTTTTTGCTTTCCTTAGAGTTTGTGGTTATCAGTCTCTTTCCTGCATGTGGTCCTGGGAAACTCTGTTGTACTATTTCTTTCACAATAGTTTCCCTTGCATTTTCTTGGCGATTTTCAAGCCTTCAACCAATCAAATAGTAGATTTCTTGGTCTTATCCTTTGGTTTTCTTTTATTTTAGCTTATCAGCCACACATATCTTTTTGTTCTCCTTCATATAAGATTTCCAAAACTTCTTTTCATCCAATTATTGGAAGCTTATCTTTGGTGCACTTTCAATTTCTGAGTGCTCTTTTGCTCTGTTCAGTCTCTTGGGACAGAATGGAATATGAATTAGCTTCCTCTCGTCTCCCCTAGTCCTTGTGTTAACCAGTTAGAGGCAATTACCATGGAATGTGTGGCTTACCGACAGTAGGGGTTTTGTTCTCCAGTGACAGAGGCTGGGAGCCAAGATGTACTTGCTGGCAAGGTCAGTATCTGATGGTGTCATCTTCCTGCTTCGTGGTAAGTTCCAGTTGCTCTATAGGACACTGATTCTACTCATAAGGGCTCTGTGTTTGGCAAATCATTTCCCAAAGGCATATCTCCTAAAGCCTTTACCCTGGGAATAGACTTCACTGGGGGAATTGGGTGCGTGAAACACATTTGGAACGTGCAAGTGGCCCTAATTTGTTTTATGGGGCTCACCCATGCTTTTTTACTGTGTCTGGTATACAGACATCTTTCACAGCGGGGTGGGATTTTACTTTTCTCTCTTCGTAAGTGAATGCATGGAGAAGGACCTAAGTTTGGTTCTGTAGGTGGGTGATACCTGAGTTCCAATTATTCTACATACACACTATCAGCTTACGACCCTGTTTGAACAGACACCACCTTGACCTTGAGCATTTTCTGGTTCTTACACATATTGAGCTTTTCCATGTCCCTGTGGGTTTATTGTTATACATCTCATTGACATTCTTTTCTGTAAATTCTTAAGAGAATAGCTTTCTCTGTTTTACTAAGTCATCCACTTTTTGTCTTCCAATAATAGTTTCGTTTATTGTTGTCATTTCATTTCTTGGGTTTGGTATTCTTACAGCTTTTTATTGTGTTAACGAACCGTCATTTTACTGAGTTACTATGAGGGATAAGAAATCAAAGTAGGTAACTCCGGACACATTTTAAAATATGTGTGCCGTTTGCTATCATATTGTACATATTTCTCTATATTTTTTGCAAATTTGTAAATTACTTTGTAGTGTCTTTTTATCTTGTTTTGCTTGATAGCTATGCATGGGCCAGATTTTTACATTCAAGGAAAATCAAGGGATTAATTGCAATAATCTAGATAAGGAGATAGTGGTCTTTAATAACCTGTGAGCATTTATTAATACAGATCATGCAAAACAGATTTCCTATCTTTTTTTTGTGATAGACCCATTCCTCAGTTATTTTCTCTGTTTCTGCAAAAATTACACTATTCCTTTCATTTAAAAAGCTAAGCTTGAAAATTAGAATATCTCAATTTTCACTTTGAATTCTTTATGCCTAACAAAAAGTTATTTCTGATATGACACAAATAGGGGAAGTTTTACTGTGTAGCGAAGCAGAGCGCAGTCTTTCATTTAAAGCATTTGCAGTTCATCATTGTGGACAGTACAGGCTCCTAGTGTGAGCAAACAGCTATAGCCTTTGCAACAAATACCTTCATACCGGATTTAGATTTATCACAACTTGATAATTAGATACGATCTCAGTGGAAGACAATAGATTGCACCATTCTTAATAAAACTTATAGTATTATGTCTTAAGAATCTACATAATGGTTAAAAATTTTTGTGTTTCAGTTTTAAATGTATTCCTTTAATATAAGTGTCCTCCCATCATTTGTGATGTATAGTTGAAACTCTAAAAATGTCAAAGAAAAATTTGAAAACTATTCTGATTAAATAGTGCACTAAATGACCAATCAGGCTTCTACAGCCTAGTCTTTAATTTTTACGTGTTGGAATTTTCTGCTCTGCGCAAGATCTAGGTAGTGTTTCTGAAAGATAAATATAGCAAGCATTCTTTCCATTTCAGAAGTGTTGTTCTTATTGGTGATATTATGTATATTTTTGTAGTGTCTTCTATATTTATTCCACAAAGTCATTAGTTACCAAGAAGTAGTTATTAAAAGATTCAAAGAAGTGATGGCATGACGATGGGGTCCTTCCTCACAGAGCCAGCCATGTTCATGTTCACCTGTTTATACATCAAATCACCTTCACAAGAACTGTGGAAGCCAGGTGAGAGGCCACAGTGCCTCATGCGCATAACAATTAAGAAAAATCTTCGAAGAAACCTGAAAGAGTTGCTAATCTCATGTCTTCCTCAGCTGTAAATAGCACAGCACAGAGACACTGCCCACTCCGGGGAATGAGGGTGAAATCAAGTGCAGACCTTTGCCCTGAAGTCCAGGTCCAGGATCCTCATGCATGCCTTGACTCCTAGGCCCATACCTGCAGATGGAGACTTTAAACCGCTCTTAAATAAACATGGTCCAGTCCAAACTCTTCCAGACAGTAGAGTATGGCAAAAAAAAAAAAAAAAAAGCGTTATTTATTGCCTTATCATAGGGCTCTGAGTGGGTCCCACTTGTAATCTCCTTTGTTTTGGTCTATGTCACTACCAGAGTTAGGTGGACCTAGTATGCATCTTTGATGTTGCTCAGGGCCTGGTGACCTAGTTTAGTGGCTGCATAGGTGGACAAGGCTGGCTTTGTCCAAGGCCAAGTGGAGTTCCTCAGCTCGAGCTGATCCGACTTTCATTGCAACCAGGGTCAGTGTGGCTTGTTGCAGTAGCCATGAGCAGTGAGTCCATTGTAGCTGCTGGAAGCCCATAACAGTGTGGAATTTGATCCTACCCCCAGGTTACACTGCTTTGGACAGGACTGGGGTTGCAAGTATGATCTAATTAATGTTTCAATTTCAATGTAGCTTTGTGCACAGATAAACCTGGGCTACTCTAAATGCAAGTCTTTGATTTTCATTTGACAAATTGGACTATATGAGGTTGAAATAAAATAACACAAATAGGTTATGTAATTCAATATTTAATACATTTGTTATTATTTTTCTCATGATTATGATTTCATAAAAATTAATATAGCTTGAAAATGAATACTGGTATAACATGTGAACAACACACCGCTATTGTTAAAGAAAATGAGAAGATATCCACAGAGATGTAGAGGATTTAAATCCAAATACTTTGGGAATTCTATAGTATTAAGAGTAAAATGGGTTAGAACAAGTTTCATGTCTTTATACAGATTTTATTAGCCAGTAATATACAGAATATTGTAAAGTTGCCAATGTAAAATGATTTTATATCATCCATTATTTACTTTTCAGAGACATTAAAAAATACATAAGTATCTTACAATTTTATTATATAATGGATATTTAAGTAGATTAACAAATTATACTCTGATAGATAACATGGAAGAATTGCTTGAAAAAATATTTTATGCATCATAAAATTTTCAGTCTAGAACATATTCAAGCAGCTTGTTTTCACCAGTTTTATTCATTTCTTTCATCAGGTTACTGACAAGTAACTCACTTTCAGTTATATTGCCTTGGGCTTCAATTAACAGAAAACTCAGATTAAAAAGTCAAAAAGAGAAAATTCTTTTCTCAGGTAAGAACTGAAATTGTCAAGTCTAGGATTGGTGAATTTTCCAGTTTGCTTTGTCAAGGCCTCAGTTCCGGGGAAGAAGGGATGAATTCTATAGCCAACATTTCTTACATAGTATCAGTTTCATTTCATCAAGGGGTGGTCCTAGTATAAATCCATGCTAAACTAATCAGGAAAAGAAAAAATGAAGGCAGATTTGTAATGACTGGCGTTGTAACTAACATGACCTGCCTGACTGTGAGAGTCCATTAGCTACAGGACTATGGACTGTGTGGATAAGATGACTTCGTGTTGGAAACAGGATGGAGTCTCTTGGGACTGGCCATGGATTTATGTCTATGTGTAGTAACAGACCCTGAGTATCTGCGTGTGTTCATCCTTCCAGTCCCCAGGCCAGGGTCTTCTCATGCCCCCTTCATTCCTTCCGGGGTCTGGCTTCCATTTCTTCATGGGATTGGATTGACTGTTCTTTCTCTTCCTCAGTTTTAAATTGTTTGATTTTTCACCTTCTACCTGCCATTTCCTCCCTAAAAGAAAATTAACTATTGAATCTCTTTATTGTGAAATGGTTTACTCATAATGACTTGTGGTCCTAATATTTTTCTATAGGACCTCAGTTTTTATCTTTAAAAATAATCTGGATAAAACTGTTCTACTCCGCAATTGTTGATATATGGCTTGTTAGAGTTATAAGCCTGTTTGGATTATCCTAAAATTCACCAAGTTCAGTAAAATCTCTCCTGAGTACTATAAGCTGCTAAAAATCAATCAATCAATCAATCAATCAATCAATAAAAGTCTTGAGACAACTGAATAGTACCCTACAACCATATTAAGGTTTATAACAGTTAGTTATGTATAAACTAAAATTGAGATGTCAATGAAGTAGTTACAAGATTTGGTTAAGAACTTGCATTTTGTAACACTTTGGTCATTCAGCAGCATGTTAGTTAACTTCATGATGTTGTAAATTTCCATTTTCTTCCTGTTGTTGATTTTGTGTTGTGGCTTTTCATTTAAGGGGATGATATTATGCCATCTCTACTTTCATATCAAAGATGCACTCCCAATGAATCTGTTAAAATTTATCTTTAAATAAGATGCTGGACTCTCTGCATGGTCCATGCCTACAATGATGGAATTATGACTGTTTATGAACTATACTATTGTAATAATATAGAAGAAATCAATATTGGGAGAGAGCTTGGGGAGGGATTAAGGGAAATCCCAGAGCCTATGGAACTGTGTCATAAAATAAAATAATTAAAAAAATAACAAAGCAAAATAAACCATTATATTCAGTAGAAAAATCTGGATTTTTAAAAAAATTTTCATGATACTGTTCCATAGGTACAGGAATTCTTTTTCTACTCCTCTCCCCTCCCACTGTATCCCCCACATTAGCACCATGGTATAGTCCTTCAGCAATAGACACAAGTCCAATGTTCTGCTATTGAAGTGTATCATGGTGTCGCAGGTATAGACAATGGTAGAAAATTGTCAAGGTATATGTAACAGTTTAACTGGTTGTCCTCATTTTATTCAGGAATAGAGATGCATACTGCAATGTATCTTCACTTCCCAGTTTGATATCTCCATTCCACAGTTTACTTGTGAGAATATATGTACATTCATGCTTACCTAAATATCTATTGATCTTGCATTTTGCATAAATCTTGCCTTATATCAGAGAGAATGTGATATTTGTCCTTTTGGAATTGGCTTATTTCACTGTGCATAATGGTCTCTAGTTGGGCCCATTGCATTGCAAATGGTAGAATTTTGTTCTTTTTTAATGGATAAGTAGTATTCCACAGAGTGGATGTACCACAGCTTCCTTATCCATTCCTCTTTTGATGGGTTTCTGGGTTGTTTCCATGTCTTGTCTATTGTTGATTGTGCTGCTATAAATATAGTGGTCCTGTCACTTGCTCAAATGCAGATTTCAGTTGCTTTGGATATATTGCCAGGAGTAGGAGAGCTGGGTCATACAGTAGATCAGTTTTCAGTTGCCTTAGCACTCTGCATATTGGCTTCCATAACAGCTGCAATAGCATATTTGCTCAACAACAGTGGAATAGGGTACCGTTCTCCCCACAACCATGCCAGTAGGTATTGTTAGTAGATTATCAGATGTAGGCCAATCTCTGACTGTTTTGTTTTATATAAGCAAAAGAATAATATCTTCTAAAAATGTAACGAGTGTAAACTAGAGCAGTAATTCACTTTTCTCTTTCTTTATACTGTGGGCTAACAATAACAACAACAGCAAATAATAAAAATGTTATTGGATTGTTTCTAAGTGGACTTGTCCAGCCTCTCTGGAGAAATAGGACACACATACATACACACAGAGCAGGGCACACACCAAGCCCATGTACACAGTGATTAGAAGGAATTGGCTTACATGGTGTGGAGGCTGTGAGTTTTCCTAAAAGCTGCAGGGTAAGATAGGAAGTTGAAGACACAGGAAGGCTGGTGGTGAAATTTCAGGTCAAGTTGGAAGGCCTGATGACCAAGAGAGATACAAGCTGTGGACTCGGTCTGAAGATAAGCTGACCTGAGATGTGGAAAGAAACAGAGCTGCAGACTGAGCCTGAAGAATGTCAGGCATGAAGAATGAACTTACTTGAAAAAAAGATCAACTCAGTTGTTTGCTCCAGGCCTTGGTCTGAGTGATTGAGGCCTACCGGTGTTGGCCCACATAAACAAACACCCCAAGATCTGGTCAAGTTGACCCATAAAGTTATCTGTCACATAAACCATTGGTTGTAAAGATTCACATTAAACAAACATATGTAAGGAGGTCTTCATATTACCTTAAATGTTATTGTCAGAGGGGTTATTGTCTCTTGACTCCTGGGTAGGTCTCTGGGAGTACGGGAGGCCAGAGGATCAGTCTATGTGGAGTTTTACATTTCTTCAGCATCCATTTAGTGGTCTACTTTTCTTTCAACCACCTTCTCCCAGAGATGCCTTTTGGACTTAGGCACTAGTGTAAAGTAAATGAGCTTCATGTTTTTCACAGTATGTATTTAGAAGCACAGTGACAGTTCACACCCTCTCCTCTCCTCCTCCTTTCTTTTATCTTTAAACAAACTTTTTTTTTTTGTAACAGCATACTTTCATTTCGTTTTGTAATCACTGGATTTTCAATCTGTTAGGCAAAGATTTCAAAACATGGCAAGTATAAAAAGAAAATTTACTCTTCTTCCCAAATGTAAATAAAGGCTGTAAACAATCAAATCTCAAAATGTCCATCTTGTCCTTCTACATTACATTTTCTGTACTCTCTGTATTAGTTAACATCGAGCAGGTAAAACATATGACATTTTTTCCTTTAGGGACTGGCTTTTTTAACTAACCCATACAGGTTGCATCTATCTTGTTGCATTCATTTGCATCCATCTTGTTGCAAAAGACAAAATTTCATTTATCTTTATGCCTGAGTAGTATTGCATGGTATATATATATATGTATATATATATACACACATAATATGTATATATATGTATATATGTATATATACACACATAATATATATAACACATATGTTTTATATATAACATGTATATAACATATATATGATGTGTATACATATATATATATATATGACATTTTCTGTATCTAGTCATGTGTTGATGGAAATCTAGGTTGATTCCAAATCTTAGCTAACATGAATTATGCTACAATAGGCATGAGTATATGAATAATTCTCTTGTATGAGGATTTCATTGTGTTTGGGTAAATCCGCAGGAATAGAGTGGCTGAATCATATGGTAGATTTATCTTGAGGTCTATGAGGATCTCCAACCTGCCCTCCATGATGGTTGACCTGATTCACATTGCCACAACAGTGGACTAGGTTGCCTTTCCACCATCCCCGTCCTCCCCAGCGATTGTTTTTGGATTTCTGTGTATTGGTCATTCTCAGTGAGGTAAGGTGTAACCTCTTTGTTGTCGCTCTTTGCATTTTCCTGATGCCTACTGACCCTGAGTCTTGCTTTTTTCTCATGTGTCTATTGGCCATTTATATTGCATTCATTGAAAATTGCATTTATTTGACTTTGATCAAATAATCACAAGAGAATATGGCCGTCCCAGGAACATTGAACCCCATGCTTTAAATACTGGGTACATGATTGACAACATCATCAATTTCTGTGGAATCAGGGAATGGCTCTAGCAAGGAATCATTTGAAGTAGTTTGGCTTGAAAAGGTCAAGTGTCTGGGAAAAATCCTCCACACAGAGGATAGGATTACATAGAAATATGGCAAGACAGAGGTTTGACGGGCTATGGCTGCTCTTGTGTTGTGAGTGTGTGGTCAGTGGTTGGTAATGGAGTACTAGAGGAACAGAAGACAAAGTTAGAGATTGGGGAAGCTTGTGATCATGTAGTCGAGAATTGAAAAGGAGGACTAATTGCAGGAGTGAGGAAGAGACACCTATATAAAGGGGATAAGAAGATGATGGCTGGTCAGTGAAAGAACATGCATGATCAGAGACCAGACAAGAAAGCCAAGAAATTTAAAACCATAACTAAGAGGCATGAACGTGTAGAGTCAACAGCACAAAATGCTGCCAAGAAGGGAGGATGTACTGAAAAAAGCAATTTCTGAGAACAGTGGCCACGTTCGTGATTTCTGAGAGTAGCATGGCCATACAGCTGTGACTGCCAAGGTTAAGGCAGAGACGGGCAGTGAGCTGGTGAATCAGCACATTGGACTTCTCACGATGATGGGCTGATAGAATGCTCAAGATTTATAGAAACCAAGGCATCTCATGAAAGGCAGCTATCTGGAGAAATGGGAAGAGGAAGCATAGAGACAAACAAATACACATCTTACATATTGCTAAGAAGTTTGTGTTTTGTTCTCAGTCTTCATCGGTGTTGCAGTCTTGAAATACCATGAATACCTGAAACATTCTCACCGTCGCCCTGGGTGACCTCAGTGGCCATCGGTGCTGTTTAAGTATGTCTGCATCCTTGGGATTGACAGCTTTGCAAGAATGCCAGCTATATGCACTCCTATATGCACTCTCAAGCTCATGTATTCTTTGATGACTTGTAGGAACCTAAGAGGCAGCATGTGAAATATGACACGGTGCATTTTTGTATCAGAAAGGGAAGCTTCCCACTGTCACAGGGCCTTGTTTCCCCTCACGTCTAGTGGCCAATCCCTCATTGAGCTGCAGGTGACATTGCTCAGTCACACTGCTGTATGTATCAACTCTTCTAATCCAATCTCGACTGATCACGGTAATCACGCTAGGTTTCTGATCAGGAGTGATACTAATTACTAGTAGTCTCAATGTGGTAAAGGCAGGAAGTTTAGTAGGACTGTGTTGTCCCCTTGTCCTCTGAAGATGTGAAGTCAGCAAGCTAACAGGGCATGGCGTTCTGGCTCCATTAACCTTCTTGATCAAACAACTCAGGTGATTTTTTTTTCTTTTTCCTTGCTCTTCTTTCTCATGTTTCCCTTTGTAAATACAATTCTTCATATCTTTCTTTCTGAACCATTGATTCAAGTCCTTCTCTAAATTTCAGCTTAAAATTATCCTTGGGGTATTCTGTGAATAGCCTTTGAAGTACTTTGGTAATTTTATGTTTTGTGGAAGTGGAGTTTATTCAAATCAAAATAGGTTGCTATTCTTTCATGGTGCCTCTGAAAAACTTATTAGACTTCAAATGTGATGGATCCATGCAACAGCCTGCCCACGGCCTGAATTTTCTTCCCTTCGTCTTTTCTAAAGTGAATTACAGGAATAAGTCGCCTGTCAGCCTCTTTGGTTTGTGGGTAGGTAAAGCAGTTATCTGAGATGTTTTTATTATATGTTAAGATTAAGGCAAAATGAAGCTTTCTGCAGAGTAATAAATGTTTCAAATATGAACATTTAAACAATGGACTATCACAAAACTATGGAGAGTTTATAAGAAAGTGAGTCTACTGGGGAAATGGGTTGGTCTAAAGTTATGGTGGGAACAAGGCATACCGAACAAACAGATGGGCCTATTTTCTAGAAATTTTTTTTCTTTTTCTTTCTTGGTGTACCTGTTGAGGATGACACATGGTATGGACACAAGACTTGTTTGAGGCCATCTAAAATTATGATTGTATATTTTGGCCTTTTTTTTTTAAAGATTTACTTATTTTTGTTGGAAACTCAGTTATACAGAGAGGAGGAGGAGAGTCAGAGAGGAAGATCTTCCATATGCTGATTCACTCCCTAAGTGGCCACAACGGCTAGAGCTGAGCCAATCTGAAGTTAGGAGCGGGGTCCCAAGGCCTTAGCTATCCCCTACTGCTTTCTTCGTCACAAACAGGGAGTAGTATGGGAAGTGGGGTGGCCGGGATTAGAACCTGCACGCATGTGGAATTCCAGCATGTGCAAGGTGAGGAATTCAGCCACTAGGCTACTGCACTGGACAATACTATGGTCACGGTTCTATAAAAACAAAATAATCTTTTTTTGTTTTTGTTTTTTCTGTAATAGGTACATAGTTTTAAATATTATTGTAAAAATATTGACTGCAATATTTTTCAGAATTTCTTTTGCAATTATTTTAGATTGGAATGATGAGCAAGACCCAGGCACACAGATAAAATGACTTGAAGAAATATGAATCAAGTCTAGTAAAGAGAAAATCATGGTCTCTCTTATTAGCTGGCTTTGGAAAGTTCATGGTAAAATGGAGAAGGAAGATAAGTGTGTTTTGGTTCAATAAAATTGAAATCCCTGCAATGTTTTCATCATATGTATTTTCCGTGAAATTTTTAAAGATGACTTAGATACACAGATCTTGAAATTTCTTGCACCAAAATAAAGTTGCTTTTTAATTACATTTTTTCTTAACCTTTTGATGTACCCTCAGAAAAATAATTGACTATTAACTACAGTAGGAGATGATGAGATTTCTTGTCGCCCAGCTTTACAGCCAGGGAAGGACGTGGCAGCTTGCATCTTTGGTATCTCAGAATCTGCTAAGTTGCAGCTATTGACACAGAGTACAATGTAGGAGTTAGCCTAATATTACCGTGAATGTTGAAGGATGGATGTGTTTGGAGTCCCGTTCTGAGCCTTCAGACTGTGACTTTTGGAGACAATCTCTTCACAGATATAAGTTAAAGTGAGGTCGTTAGAAGGGACCCATCCAGTCTGACAAGCTCTAGATACACACATACATGATTCACACGCCTTAAGTTAGACATTGATGTGAACATGGGAATAAGGTAAGACAAGAAGCTACTGGAAGTGAGAGAGATTCCCAGGACAGATGTTCCCCCAGGGCCTTCAGTGGCAATGTAGTCTTGCAGACATCTTGATTTCGATGTTTAGTTTTTGAATGGTAGGATGACAATTGTTTAAGTACCACAGTATGAGGTGCCTTGCTTTGTTGGTCCTAGCAAGGTAATAGCATTAGTTAGAGACAGAAACGTCAGTGTCAACAGGCCTGCATATATCATTGCATTAACACAGTGACGGTTCATTTCTTGCTCATGAAAATCCAAGGCTTTGATTGTTGAGCAGCCTTCTACATAGTCACGCTCAGGCCCAAATGTGTCTTCCCAGGCCCTGGCATCATCTGTTGGATTTTTTATATCTTCAAAACTGAGGAATGAAGGATGGAGGGCTGGGGAGGGAGAAAAATGACTTTTGATTAAGGACAGAAAAATGCTTTTTTATGACTATCGTTCTTGTTGCTTGGCGAATGTGTAGATTCTATGGTAATATCATCATCAAATGATGTTGAGTTTTCATAGGGCACTTTGTACCAAATATTTTCAAAGAATGTTACATATAGTGTCATACTGAGAGGTTGATTCTTGGCACTATTATTAACCTGTTACGCCAAGGTTAAGTCATTTTCCCAGGATAGCACCAATGTACATGGTATAGCCGTGATTCGAGCCCAGCCAGTCTGGCCGCAGAAGGCCGACTTTGTGCCTGCGAGGCCATTTTGCCTCTAGAACATGCACCTGTGAATGTTGTGATCACCTGCCATAATCCACAGCCGTTTATTCCTCTAGCCATCAAGCCTGCGCAACTGAACAAATACAACCTTGGCAATGACAGCTTGAATAAATGTGGAAAGCACCTTCAGGAGAGAAGGAAGAGGTGCAGGAAGGGACTGTGGCTCATTGCTCCCACTTGGCTCCACACGCTTGAGAGCCCAGAAAACTTGTATTTAGGGCCTTCACTATTCCCTTTCCATTGCTTCTCTCATCTTCTCGTCAGTTCCAATTTCTATGAAAATATACAAAGTCTTTATTTCCACTTATACACTCTCCAGCCTGAACAGTAAAACTATTTGCTGTGTTAGTTATTTTTCTGAAATGTATTCCTACCCGTCTGTCAACATATCCAGGTAGTTGTACTTTCTGGCTCTTCACGACTTACAATTTGATTGGGCTGAACATGGGAGTAAACTTCCCAAATAAAACCAGCTTTGAAGAGGCAGATGTTTGTCTTTCTTTTGCTGTAAAGACTGGGCGTGCATGGAGAGCTGAACCAGTGGCTCTGCCCCATAAAAGCCGTTCAGACCTGTGTTGTTTTATTCCTATTCCTCTGCCATATGTGGCCGTTTCCAAGAGTGCTTCTTGTATGAGACAGCTGCTCCTGTCCCAGCTTTCACGTATGTATCCCAGTGAGCAGGAAAGGGAGGGGAGAAGAGAAGGACACGCTTTGGATTTTAGGACCGTCGTCTGCATTCTATGCATGACTCCCATGCAATCCCTTCCCTAGTGCTTAGTCAAATGATGGCACCTGGCAGCAAGGTAAGGTCCCAAGCTGAAAACCCAGGATGGCGGTGTAATGGAAGAGTAAGATACAGAAGATGTTGCAGGGAGGAGTTAATTACAGTGTCCACCACATGCGTTAGAACTGTAACAGTGGAATTCAAACATGTAGCTCCTGTTTGCTTTGAAATTAAAAAAAAAAAATGTGTTCTCTAGAAAGATCCTGCTTCTTGGTTCAGACTTGCTGCTATGCTTACAGTTGGACTTCAGAATCGGTCTGGGGCGGTTGCAGGCTGGGGTGGAGGCTCGGGGACAGGGTAATCACTTCTCTGCTGTGCTTTTCCCCTTTGCCTCATCCGCCGACCTGACGGGGAGCAGGTCTGCCTGTTTCTGCCTTTGTTTCCCCCGTGTCTGTACCAGTGCAGGGCTTTGGTGTGACTGTATCCACGGTCACCACTGGCACATCTGATGCCTTGGTTCGGTGCACTGCTTCTCTTCTGTAGATACCAGGTTCCAAAGGAAAATGTTTTAGCCCACACATTGTTTTTGACTGTTGATATGAATATTAGATAACATTAGAGATAAGAAAGCGGTTAACAACCTAAGATAACCAAGGGCATATCCTACATAATGCTTACTGTCACAATATTTTTGTTTGTAATTTTATTCTCAATTTTAAAGCTATTTTTGCCCTCTTCATTAATAAGATTTATATACCACACTAAGTATGAGTAATATGTACTAAAAACTTAATTAGCATATCAGTACAAAGTAATTTATTTGTCTGACCAGTGAACACTAAATATTAACTGATATGGAAATGAGATAACTTTTTTTTTTGCCCTTTCCTAAAGAATAAAAATTAAAATAAATCTAGGATTCTTGAGCTTTACCTACTGTTTGCTCAGGAGACCCACTGTCGCCATTGATACAAGTTAACATTTTCTATGACTGTATTTTATTTACATAAAAACTCTGGGTATCTCTGAATGAAGAAGAAAATTAAATAAAATCTTTCTAAACATTCAAGGGAAGCTGGAACGTCCCATCGTAATTTTGATTTCAGTGCTGATTTTTTAACACATTAATTGTCTGATTGCAAATTGAAGTAGATCATTTATTAGAGCTGAAGTGTGGCCCAGAAAATGTGCAGAGGGAGGGGAATGTTTTCAGTTTAATAAAGTTAACATCTGCACACTAAATACAAGTGCCATTTTGATCAGGGATTTTTGTCCCCATTGGAAAATGATGCCAAGTCTTTTAGCTTTACTACACTCACACTGATGATTTTAATTGAAGAATGACTCATCGTTGCAACGTTCCTGTTGGAAATGTGAACTGAATGGACCTTCTGTGTCAGAACTGAGCCAAACACAGTAAAGCTCCGACGTGGAATGCTGTGGCCATGGACGATAATTGGTTGTGCATGGCTGAGCAGAGTTAGACTATGTCCCATTTACAATGATTTTTGTTGTTGTTATTTTCTTCAGGCTGTTCAATACACACTGTTGTAATCTTAGATATACTAGATTATTTTTTTTCAATTTCAGGACTGAGTCATTTCTAGGCCTTTTCCAACTTTCTGGAAGGAAAATTTGCGTGCAAAAGGCCTTGCATATTTTAATTGCAACACTTGATCATTTTTGAACCACTGTTGAGTATTAATTAATGTTTCCAGGAACAATAAAATCCTTTTCCTTTTCCTTGCAATGTTTCTTTAATGTTTTGCCCACCCCGTCCTGGGCCCCCACCTCTAATCAGCAATGTCTGAGTTGTTTCGTATTTTCTAGAAATTTATAAATGGAGTCACACATCTTCTCTACGCAACAGAATTGTTGTGAAAGGTATCCATTTGTTGCGTATATCAACATTTCATTTCCTTTTTAACTGACTAGTATTTCATGGCATGGGAGGGAGCTTCAAAAGGCTTACAAAAAATGCAATAGAGAAATAAGTTTTATTTCATTGCAAAAGAATCTTGAAATTCATGATGATATTTTCTAATAAGAGTTTCCGTGAACTTTTTGAAGATCCCTTATGTAGCACAAATTTTGTTCCCTTCACCATGGACCTCTGGGTTTTCTACTTTCTGGCTATTACAAGTAGATCTGCCGTGAGCATTCATGTGCAAGTTTTTGCATGTAGCCATATGCTTCCATTTCTCTCAGTAAATATCCAGGAATGGAACGGCTGGGCCATATGTTGGGTCTGTGCTCAATGTTTTAAGAAATTGGCAAGCTATTTGGCAAAGTGGTTGTACCATTTTACATCCCCACGAATAGGAAATGCAAGTTCCATTTGCTCCACAGAATTGCCCTTTGTGCAGACAGTGTTTTATTTTTACATGAGTAGGAGGCGTATGGATGCTGAACATCTTTTGGTGTGTCTCTTGGCCATTTCTATATTTTCTGTCTGATTTTTTTTTCCAAATCTCTTTGCTCACTCTTTAATTTGGCTGTCTGACATTTTATTGAATGCAGCAGCTATAAATAGAAGCCCTTTGATGTCTAGTTGTGATTTTCTTTTTTAATTTTGATGATGTCGTTAACTCAAAGATAAATTTTAATTTGATGAGGTTCAATTTTTCAAAAATTTTTATGGCTTGAAGATTTCTTTTTCTAACTCAAGGTCATAAAATTTATGGTTCTTTTACACATTTCCTATTAAGATTTAGGCCTCGGGCCTGGCACAGTTGCCTAGTGGCTAAAGTCCTCGCCTTGCATATGTTGGGTTCCCATATGGGAACCGGTTCATGTCCTGGGGGACCCACTTGCCATTCAGCTCCCTGCTTCTAGCCTGGGAAAGTGGTCAAGGATGGCCCAAAGCTTTGGGGCCCGGCAGCTACGTGGGAGACCCGGCAGAGGCTCCAGGCTTCTGGCTTCGCATCAGCTCATCTCTGGCCGTTGCAGTCACTTGCGGAGTAAATCAGCAAAAGGAAGATTTTCCTCTCTGTCTCTCCTCCTCTCTGTACATCTGACTTTCCAATAAAAATAAGTAAATCTTAAAAAAAATGATTAAGGCCTATCGATCTACTTTGATTAGTTTTATGTATTGTTAGAGATAAGGTTTATTATTTGTTTAAAAATAGACATGTTATCTAGCTGTCCTGACACTATCTTGTCCAAAGTCTCTCTTTTCCTAAGTGAATTGCCTTGGCATTTTTAGAAAAAATTAATACTGTGCCTGTATATGCTTTTACACATAAATATACAGATATATTGTATGTTTTTTGTATTGGATTGACTTTGTTCAATCTTCGGCTGTCAAATTTGCCATACATTTGTTTTTTTTTTTTTAAAGAAAAACTTTCTTTTTGAGAGCAATTTTAGGCTCACAGCAGAAGGTGCCAAGTTCTCCCATTGAAGCTGGCAACTGTGCGTGCATGACTTCTTTATTATGAACTCAATGGTTGCGATCATAGAAAACTTGTCTACTAAAAGCTGATCTTGCCTGCTGTGGTCCAGGTGGTAGGGGACTTTGGGAAGTGCTGAGATCGCGAGATGGAGATCTCCCATGTGGCATCAGCATGAAAGGATCTTGAAGATCTTCCTTGCTTTTCTCCCCCCGTGAAGGAAGTAAGAAGACAGCTCTCAGACGAGAAAGGCGGTCTTCAAAGCCTGTTGAATCTGCCAATGCCTTGATTGTGGACTTTCAACTGCTACAACGGTGAGACGCTCATTTCTGTTGCTTTATAAGCTAAACTATTCTGTGATGACCGTCTGTATGGACTAAGACCTCGTCCACCGGTAGGCCCCAAGCGATGGTGCCTTCATTATCATGAGTAGAATCCTAGAGACACACTGGCATCATTCAGAGTGTGTAGTTCACACTGCCTTTGCTTTTAGGGTCAGGAGTGACACTCTGACAGTATCACGCCAAGAGATTTCATTGTCTTAAAAATTCTCTTTGATCCAACTGTTCATCTACTTTTTTTTACCACTAACCTTGGTCACCCACTAATCCTTGCTGACTCCTAGTTTTTTTTTTTTTTTCTGATTTTCTAGAATTTCATATGTTTAAATAGCATGTAGACTTTTCAGATGGACTGTTTTCATTTAGTGCTTTGCGTTCAATGTTCCTTCCTGGCTTAATGCTCATTTTAAAGTGCAGAATGCTAATATTTTGTTGCCTGAGTATGACATTGTGTATTTATCCACCCGTCTTACGGGGGACATTCTAACTGATGAAAAAGCATTTCATGACCAAGGTTGTGGCAGAGTGTGAAAAGAGGCTGACTACAACGGCGGCATCCCATGTTGGTGCTCATTCTGTCCCAGCTGTTCCCTGCTAGTAATGGCTGCAAGGCCGTGTGCGTGGGCCCCTGCGCATGTGAGAGACCCGGAGGCAGAGCCTGGCTCCTGTGCCCGGCTTCATTCACCTCTGACACTGCGCTCAGTTGGAGAATCAAAGGTGGATGGAGGAGCGCTGTTTCTTTGTCTCTCCTTCTCTCTCTGTAACTCTGACTTTCAAACAACTAAAGCCCTTAAAGATAGGTATTTTAATTTGTAGAACTTTGGATAAATTTCTCCAGATATTGCTATGTTCTTTTTTTAAAGTATTTTTTTTTAGATTTATTTATTTTATTGGAAAGACAGATATACAGGGAGGAGAGACAGAGAGGAAGTTCTTCCGTCCGATGATTCACTCCCCAAGTGAGCGCAATGGCCGGTGCTGTGCTGATCTGAAGCCGCGAGCCAGGAACTTCCTCAGGTCTCCCATGCAGGTGCAGGTTCCCAAGGCTTTGGGCCGTCCTCTACTGCTTCTCCAGGCCACAGGCAGGGAGCTGGATGGGAAGCAGAGCTGCCAGGATTAGAACTGGCGCCCATATGGGATCCCAGCACGTTCAAGGCAAGGACCTTAACCACTATGCTATCGCACCAGGCCCCAGATATTGCTATTTTTAATGTCTTTTATTTATTTTATTATTTTTCTGTCTTCAAATGTAATTTACCAGAATATTGTTCATTGGTACAGAATTCAGCATTTAATCACATTTACATATTTCCAAATACTGTTCGACTCCACAATTTTTAGCGAAATTTGTGATTCCATTCTGTGTGGCATACATTTTTCTGTTTGCTCTAATTTTAAGTTTTCTCCATTAAAAAAAAATATTTTGTGACTTGAGCTATGATATGGGTAGGCATGATTTTCTTTAAATCTACCTTTCTTGGGTTTCAATTCTTAAATATATAGCTCCATGAATTTCAAGTAACTTGGGAAGCTTTTGGTATTTTTCATGTAAGTATTTTTTTTTTCCTGCCCCATTTCCTGCTTCTGGGACTCCAATTACACTCCATACATTTATTAGACCTTTTGATATTTTCAAGCAGTTCCCTCAGGATCTAGTATTTTTTTCCTATTGATTCATCATATTGGATAATTTCTTTTGATCTAGCTTCAAACACACTGACTTTTGCATCATTCATCTTTCCTCTGATATTAAGCTCATCCTGTGCAATAGCTTCTATTTCTCAGTTGAGATTTCCTATCTTTTCATTCATTTTGAGCACCTTTTTTAAAAAAAACCTTATGGGGCATAGTTACAGTAATTGCTTGACATGTGTATTTCATAATCATGATAGTTGGTTCAACTCAAGCTTGGCATCTGTTTATTGCCTTCCTCTTGAGAGTGGCTCATGCTCCTCCCGTTTTCTTTTTATGGAATGATTGGGGATTGTTTGTCACACTGGACTCTGGATTCTGTTAGGTTGATGTCTTAATAAGCTGTCCGGTCAGTTAGATTCAGACTTTCCTCTTGCTTTCTTCAGGTTTCTGTTGAAGTCTCATGTGAGCTTTCTAATGTTTTATTGCACATTTTGAACGCATCTCATGCATGTGTTGTTGAGAGGCTGGTCTGATGCTGGCGGGGCTTAGTCTACATAACGAGGGAACTCTATTCTTGGCTTTCACCCCGGCATGCCACACTGGCCAAAGGTTTCTTGGGGGTTCTTGCCCTTATCTCTTCTAACAGAAACACAAGCATGCTTCTCCTGGTGTTTTAACGACCTGCCCTTCACTGTTTTAGGACAAAGTCAACAGTCAAGTAACCTGAGTAAGAAGGGAGGAACCTGCCCTGCTGCCAGTTGCTTCCGGAACCTTTGGCTTCCTCTGCCTGCTCTTGGTTCTCCGTTCGGAACGCTCAGGTAACTGTCGCTTGTTTACTGTCAGAGCTGTTTTCTCCTGGAAGATTAGTTTATCAGAATTTGAATTTTCACTTAAGAGCTTTCTTAAAAAAAAAAAAAAAACTTTAGCTAGTGATAATAATAGATTTTGCAAGTGATGGCAATAAGCAATTCTGGCTTCAGATACAGCTGTCTAGTCTTCTAGATCAGATTGTATTATTTAACTGTACTTTATGATCTTAGGTAAGTGAGTAAATTTTGAAGAACTACAAATATTTTTCGTTAAAATGGGGGCAGTGGTCCCATTTTTGCTTTCACAAGAAAGAGATTTTACCATTTGCCAAAAAATCGGCTCAACTGGTAGACAGCATATTGAGTGAAATAAACTGGAATTAGACAAACATCACATGTTCTCTCTAATTTTAAAAACAAACGAAAAGAAAATGAAATAAACCTATGTGTTTTACAAGCATTGTTGTGATTACTTTGAAATTTACTGTATTCAGTTATTGTTTATAACTTTTTTCTGCTTTCCAACTCACTAAGGTCTTCATAAGCTTTTACTTGTTAAACATCTTATGTGGCGAAGTATTACACCTTTTACTGTAATAAAAATGTAAAATATGTTATTTCAAACACTGAAAAAAGAGAAAGGAGAAGAAAGGAGGGTGAGAGGGACAGAGGAAAGGAACACCAGCTTCTTTGAAGTGTGTCTACAAATTACATCGAATCTGTTACAATTAATCAAAAATTAAAATGAAAAAAGTTTCTGCAGCCCATGCTTAGTTTTCATTGTATACAGTTTGAACGAACATGTTGAAGATGCTATCACAAAGTTATAACAACCTTGTGGCTTGCTTCACCTTCAGATTTTTCTTCCCAAGTTATGTTTTCAATTCCTGTCCCTTCATTTATAAGATGCACTTTCTGAACTTTCGGCTTCCTCGCGGTTGAACCACAAATGCTGTCTGTTTTCTTTCCTCTGCTCCTGCCTGTTATTCTTGAATTTTGAATAAAATTCTGAGATTATGTCTCAGGCTGTCTAAATAAAAGCTTTTTTCTTAAGCTCTAGCTCAGGTACTATGTTGGTCCATTTACAGCTCTAATAATTCATCTCCCTGGCTCTCTCTTCTTTCATAGATAAGTTCTCCTTTTTATTTTAGATTAATTTCATTTATATTTTATGGCTTTTACTAAAATAAACCCCCCAAACTTTACTGATCCCATATTCCTTAGTTACTGTCCTCGTCCTCTGCCTTCCTTTTATAGAAAGTTGGAAGAGTTACGTGTTGGAGTTATTGGCTCCAATTCTTCCTAATTCTTCCTTGAACCTTCTCACATCAAGGGTTCAGTGGCACCAGACCACTCAGCTTGCTTTTGTCAGGCATTGAAATCTTTGCGAGGTAAGAGATAATATTTAGTTCTCAGTAACCACATTTTTTCGACTTAATAGAAACGTTCCACTGGTTCATTTTAAAAAGCTCCTCTCACTGGTTTCTGAGTAGGAGTCTGCTTTCTAGGTTCTTGCCCCACTACCTCACTGCTTCTTCTTCATGCTTTCCTTTCCATCTCACGTCCCTGACTTCCAAATATTATACGTATGTCTTACACCTCTTCTCTAATTACACTGACCGTACGAATGATCAACAACAAATTTTATGATGTCATATACCAAATCTTCCAGACTCAGATTTTCGGTGGTTTTACTTGCCCTGGAAGTATCTCAAATATCACAGGACAGTAAAAAAAAGTTCACTTTCCTGTCAAGCCTGCTATTTCAGTCTTGCCTAGTTTATTGATAATTTAGTTCTTTAAATTTCATCAATCCCCAAACTTAATATCCTCTTCGACTCGCTTAATCAAGATTCACATCTTGGCTCTAATCCATCCTGCTTGCTCTAGTGTCGCATGAGGAAACGATTTGAAACTTGTCAGAATCCTTGGTCTCCTTACTCTGGTCTAAGTCACCATCACCAGTTCACTTATTTACTGATTCATTTACAAATTTTGTTTCCTAAACACACACACACACACAGAGCGGGGGGTGTGCAGAGAGAGAGAGAGAGAGAGAGAGAGAGAGAGAGAGAATCTTTGAATCCCTGGTTTGGTCCCCAAATGCTTGCAACACCCAGGGCTGGACCAGGCTGAAACTAGGAGCCTGGCGTCCTGGAGGGGTGGCACGGGCCCAAGCACTTGATTCATCTCGCAGAGTGCGTTCAACAGGAAGCTGAGTCTGAAGTAGTCCAGTGGGACTCCCACGCTGGCATGCTAGCATGGGTTGTGCTATCACAAGTGGCATAGCTCCCTGTGTCACAACATCAGCCCCTCTTCCCTGGCTGTTTTCAGCAGCTTTCTTTGTTCCAGTTTTTCACTTTCAAGTGTTTTAGACAAATTATGCTGCTTCTGTGCTTAGATCCTTCTGGGGAGTTCCCATCTTCCTCAGAGTAAAAAGGAAAATTCTCACAGCATAGGCAGGGACTTGCTTCTCCCATCCCTCACTGTGTAGTCCCTGATCTTTCTTACCCTCACCCCCCACCCCAGCCATGCTGTGCTCCAGCTAAACTTTAACTTGGCAGTTTCTGGGCAGGAGACAACAAGATTCAGGGAGATATCTGTCATGTTAGGTGAGATTCTAGCTTTTACAAGAATAGTATTGCCGATGCAAATAAAAGTATTAATGTTTGCATTTTACTTCTATTATTATTGCCACCACTCTGTCAGAGTCATTCCATAGCTGGGACTGAGAGAATAAAGCATGAATACAGGTAGGGCAGGCAGTTGTCCCATTTAGGAGTGAGACCAGTGCATAGAATCAACCCCCACACTGTTGCTGGTGGCCAAACAGGACCATGAAAGCAAATGTCTTCTTACTGTATAATTGGCTGAAGGTAGGTTTTGTCTGTTATTCCTTTGTTCTGCACTGATTGTATTTTTCCATTTTCCAAGCATAAATTCTAGAAACAAAGGAATATGTGGAAAATTCAAGAGTCATTTGGAATAGCCTGTGACAACTAAGATGTTAAGAAGCAGACTACGGTTTGTAAGTTACATGTTGTGAGTGTGTTCACGGAGCAGTTCTGAGAGACGTACGCGTGCGGAGACTGATCGGTAAGGTGTGTCCCCAGGGTCCTCCAAAAACGACAGATAAAGGGTTTGTCAGGATTTTTGTTGTGTAGAATATTGTCCATCTCTGAACTTGTTCATGAGGGAATGTAGTAGATATGAACCCTGGCTAAAAATTAAGAAATATAAGATAGTTTTCAATGGATCTAGAAGAGTTGCATGTGGTCCCCACAGAGGATGGAGTTGCTGACTCTGTTGATCTCTCGAAGTCTCTTTCAAGCCTATCACAATATGATTCTCTAATTAATTAGTGAGAAGATCATTTCATTAATTTTACAATTAAATTTGCCTGAGGTACGCCTGTGTCTCTGCATCTCTGGAAAAGTCAGGGATATGGTTCCCTTGAAAAGATCCTTTTGGGAAGGAGTATGAGGTATTCTTGCTGAGTTATCAAAGAACTGTCTGCCTTTGGCACCGCTGAAGAGCCATTTCTGCTTATCATAGGACAGTGCTTGATGGAAAATTAGTGATGATACACAATGGCATGGTGAAAGATCACTGCTTTGCTTTTGGCGAGAGCTAATGATTTCTTTTTTGCAAGAGCAGCATTATGTATGGCTTTTACCTTCCATTTTTTCAGAAAACAAAAATTAACATCCATTTTTGCAAGAATGAATCAAGCATCATAGAACACTAAGAATCTTCAACAACAATAACTGAGCACAAATTTAAAAAACAAGCCTGGATGGCAACACAGCACAGCAAAAAATAATATTAGCCTTGCCTCATTGCACTGCGTTTCTGCAGAGCATAAAACTTTTATCAGAAAACAAAACAGTGGAAATAATAAATGGATACTATAAATTAAACTGCAGCAATTACAAGAGACATCCCCAAATAATTCTTCTACATTCAGTGCTTTCTAGTTGTATCAGAGACACTTTTTTTTGTTGTTTTCCACAACAAATTTTAGTCTCTAAATTAAGGAAAATATTTTTCATGTGCGTGAATATGACAGGCTATTGAATTAAGACTCAAAGACTTCAGCAAAATAGTGAATCTTTGAATACTCCTAACGTAACATAATCAAACATAATAAAGTTGAATTTCTGTTATTACACAACACTCTTTCTATATTCAAATGACTCCCTATGATGCACTTAAAACCAAACTCATTATAGCATTTATGTTATTCCTATTACCGTGGCTATTAAGTATATTACATTCAATGGGAGGAGAGGAGGTAATGGCCATTGTTAAAAAGAAGCAAAAAAATATGAGATTACTGTTGTAGTTATCCAAAGGAAAAATATTGGTTTATTTAATCCAAATCCATTTGGATGACTGCGGTCATGAATTTTTAGCCTGTTTTTACTTACTGTGTTACATGGGTGACTAATGTGGCACATATATTTCTAAGTAGGAAGATGGATCTATTCTAAACTTCCTGGTAATTGACTCATCCACTGGAGATTTTGTTAATGGGGTGTTAGACTCTAGTGAACCAGCAGGCGTTTACAATGACCCTTTATTTTTTCTTTTTAAAGTACAGCAATTAAACATACTGATGGCCTTTGATGATCATTTTTGGCTTCCCAACCCAAGTTTTCTAATTGTTTTTGCAGGAACAAGAAGACAAAATGTATCTCCCTTTTACTTGCATAAGAAAGTATTTGGGATGTCTGGTGGGAAATGGGTGATGACTTCAATCTCTCATTTGTTGGGGTGTTGACTCAGCCTGAGGCTTGGTCCCATTTGGGCCATGATGTATTGCCTTCAAAGCATGTGCTGTTGTCATGGAAGTCCAGCTGCTGTGTCATCTCTACTTTATCATTGTCATCATCCACCATTATGACTGCCCTTCTTGATTGACTTAATAGTATTGTTATAATTATTGTTGGCTTCAAAGGAGAAGCCAGAAACAAAATAAACACTAGATACATGACTAGTTTAAGCGAGTATCATTGCTATTCTTAAGTATTCTAAAGCCCAGCCATTATCTTTGACTTCTTTCTGGGGGTAGCTCTCCTCATTTTATTTTACATTTAAGATAAGTAATTGAAACCATTTTGAGTTTTTCTATATATATTTGGGATAATAGCTTGGGAAACACAAGGTACTTGGAAATGTAACATAGATTTCAGTGAATATATGGGTTTTTTTTAAAGAAAGAATAACAAATAAATAATACAATTTTTGTAAGGATATTGTCCTTTGGCATATTATGAAAGCTGTAGAAATTCAAGTTGATTTTGGCAGTGTTTCAACAAATTTTGTTTTAATATAGGAAAAGGACAGATGAATGGGTATTTTTTTTAAAGATTATTTTGAAAGGCAAAATGAGAGAGAGAGAGAGAGAAGGGAGAGAGAGATTGTGTATTTGTGGGAGAGAGTGAGCAAGTTAGCTAGTTTCTGGTTCACTTCCCAAATGATGACGGTGGCTGTGGCTGGGTTGGGCTGGCCTGAGGTGGGAACTGGAAACTCCATTCAGGTTTTCCAAGTGGGTTCAGGGGCCCATTCAGTGAAGCCGTCTTCTGCTACCTTCCCAGGTGTCATAGTCGGGAGCTGGATCAGAACTAGTGCTTGTGTGGGATGTTGGTATTGCAGGCAGTAGCCAAACCCACTGCATCACAGTGTGGACGATTACTTATTTTCCTAATGACTTTCACTGCCCTGTCAAGCCCTCATTAACTAATGCTGGTCTTGGCTTGTTCACTCCATCTCTGGAAGAAAGTGTGCTGGTTCTGCTAGGGTCAGTATCTAAGGACAATTGCACGATAAGGATAAGCTCTTTGAAGAATATCAGGGATATTTCTTAACTTTTCTGCAAGGAGCTATGATACAATGATGGTCTTGAGCTATTATAAGGGGGCAACTATATTTTTTGCACTTCGGAAAGGAAGGGCAGTCAGATTCTTTAAGAATACTATACCATCTGTGATGACAAACTGGAGTCTACACTTATTTCTTCCAATTTTGGCACACACAGAAGAAGATGGTGCCCCTCAGGGTGGCATGAGAATCTTGCTGAAAACCAGAGGAACTAAAAGACAGGAACAAGCAGAGCCCAGGGAGTGGTGGCTACAACTGATGAATGCTGCCATTGTAGGAGCCACCAGATCAGTATGGATGTGTATAAAATACAGCCTTCACAGTGCCCTAGCTATTGCCTGTCTAATTTTACAAGCATGGCTCTCGTGATTACGCCTTACTCCGGACAATAAAAGAAGGGAATGCTGGACATTCCTCCAAGATGACAAGGTACGGAGCCGCCATGTCTGCTTTGTAATGGTTAAATTCTACTTCCTAGGCAGAGCAAGGGAAATGTGCAGACACATCATCACGGAATGAACTGGATACTTCTCAGTGGCCTTTTGGACCCTAAATTACAGCTTTTAGAAATCTAGAAATACCAGAAGAGGATAGTCGTCTGAATTAACCTTTATTAAAATAAAGCCATTTAAACAATTTCTGGTGGTGTTCACCAAGGTTTTCTTTGAGTAGGCATATGTTGTATGTGTGGGAGGAAGTGAGTCCCCACCTCTGCCTATCAACTCCTGAACTCCCAGTATTCCCTACATATCCAAAAACTTAAAAATAAACTGGTGACCACAGAATCTAAACTGAGCAGTTTTATGAACTATGTAGATTCGGGAGGGTGGTGCTTATTTGTTGAAACTACTATCCCTGTACTTCTCTCTCTCTCTCTCTCTCTCTCTTTCTCTTGTGGAGAACAAGAGTCTCTGAAAAACAGAGGCTGGAGAGAGTATAGTCCACTTGTTCACTGTCTGGTGAGATGGTAGGAGGCTGGCTGGAGTCGAACTCAGTGACACTGGCAATATCTGAGTCATGAAACCAAAGCGGTTGGAGGGAATTTGATGTAAAACATGGCAGCAACCTCATTTTTTGTCTCACATGAAAGAATTTTCATGCTGACAACTCTAGTTTGCAAAGCAGGATTTATTTAAGAAGAGGAGGGAAAGTGACTTCTGCCCCAGCTGCAGGAAGGGAGCTCCAAGGGAAGAAAGATACCTAAACCTGTACCTCAATGATCTGCTTTCATAGACTTCACATGGTTTCAAGTAATGCTTTAAAGATGTTCCTGTTGGCTTAAGAACATCATAGAACACTCCATCAGGATGTCAAGATATCCAGCAAATGCAGTTTTCTTTGAATTCAGGCTGGAAAAATAGGGAATTCTCCTGACTACAAAGAAGCTATAGACCACACACAGCTATCTTGGTTCCCTGTACACTATGTTTATAAAGTCTAATATCAACACAGTCAGTGCCAAAGGGGATGGTGAAGGCATCTGAAGGTGGGATGGGATGATGCTAACAGAGGACAAAGGAAAAACTTTGCATCATTTCAATGGGATGTTGAAATTGACCTACCCTCATCTGCCCGGCTTTCCATTCGGTGATATCACATGCTTAGTTTGAAAACAACTATTGCAGAAATATTTGAACTTAGAATTTAGTCGACACTTACCAATCAGAGCTTCGTCCCTTCTTCCCTCATTCCATCTCAGCATCATTAACCTGCTAGTGGCATGCCACTGTAGGTAAGAATGTTGGAGTCAGCCTTTTGCTTTTCTGCTTTTCTATTTTGTGCTTGCCCTTCTGTGCAGAGTCCTGCTGAATGCTGGTTCAGGAACATGTGCTGAAGCTTGGGGCTTTGTTCAGCTTTCATCACTCTCATCCTGAGATTTGAATTTGGGAAACTGCAGACTTTGGTACTAATGTTCATTCACTCCCTTGATACTTCTGCAAGAATTACTGTGTACTCATAACGTGGCTGTTGCAGTGCTTGGTGCCAGGAGTACTCAGTGCTTATGACTGACTTACCTTTCTTCATGGAGTTTATATCACTAGAGGTTCCTAACCTTGGAACTTTGGGGGCTTGGTACTTCTTTATCATGGCCTGCCTAGCAGCAAAGTTGACTTCTACCAGCTAGATGTCATCAGCAGCTACTCTTCGTTGTGACAATCAAAATGTCCCCTTGAAGATCAAAGCAGGAATGGTCAACAAATAGTCATTATATGAGAGAATCTATTTGCATATCAGAAGCTGACATTACCAGGAAACAAATAGACAAAAACTGAGGCACTAAGTGAGTCAGATATTACCCAGGTAAGTAAGTATCCACATTAAGGTTCTAGCTCATGTCTTGTGCTTTGCAAATGGTTTTTGACTGGACAAATAGGAAAAACAGACTAGGCAGCTAAAAATGGTATCCATGTTAGGAGGAAAAAAATATTAATAGTCAAGAAAAACAATTTTAGATTGAATTGCAGGTTTAAAATATTAACTTAAATAATGAAAAATGCACATATTCTATAACTAAGACCGTTTGGAAGAAAGCAAAGCTCAGATTTTACACAAATAAATTTCTGACAGCATGACTGTAAACAATCCTGAAGGCAAAGGACATAGGGCTGCCTGGGAGGCCTTCTGTGATTGTAGGATTGCTCAGGGATGTCTGAACAACTTGTGTTGGAAGATGATGTGCACAGAACATGAGAGACATGGAACACAGGCAATGATGACTGTGCAGATTTATAAGTCATTTCTGGAGGGGGATGCCCAGAATGAGCGGAGGATCCAAGACAACACAGAGGTCCTGGGAAGCAGTGTTTAGAACAGGACAGAAACGAAGAGAGAGGTGCTCTGCTTGGGGCAGATGGTGGGATGCCCGCGGATGACAGGGAGCACACAGCTCTCCCACCTCACGAGGTTGGGAGAACCGTGATCCTCTGGCAAGGCGATTTTGAAACAAATATTTTGAAAGAAATCAAAGGCTCAAGAATGTGAAGAAATCTAAATGTCTTACAGGTATTAATATTGCTTGATCTCTTTATATGGATTCTTTCATCCTAATCATTGGTGTCTACTGTGTGCGTTAAACTGGCTGAGCAAATGAGAAGTAGTCATTCTTGGTTTCTATGTTCAAGGGTTTTGTCTTAAGCAGAAGGAAAGTCAGAAAGGGGAAGAGGCAAAGGAGGCTCCCTGGGACACTTTGTGTACTTGGTATTCCATGTTAAGGTCACGTGTAGGATTCAACGCATGCCTCACAGGTGTGTAAAAGAGACCTCGCATGGCTATGGCCTTCTTGGAGTCTAAAAGATGGGTAGAGATGGGTAGAAATGGAGCAGGACATTGGTGGAGGGAGAGAATTCATATTTCAGGGCCAGAAATTACATTACAGCCTAAAATAAAATCTTCCTGTGTCACCACACTCCTGCTGCTGGAAGCTTTTGAGAGACCGTGGTGCATGGGAAAAGTTCCAAATGAAGATGACAAAAACTCATTTTCAAAAAAAGGAATCATAGGAAAAGTGCTGCAGAGTAGTGCGACAAGTTTGTGCTGTGGTCTTGGCATTTCATATGGGTGCCAGTTCTGGTCCTGGCTGCTCTGCTTCCATTCCATCTCCCTGCTTAAGGAATGAGAAAGCACTGGAGGATGGCTCAAGACCTTGAAACCCTGCACCCATGCCACTGTGGCTTTTTAGAAGGGAACCAGCAGATAGAAGAACTCTCTGTCTCTTTGTCTCTCCTTCCCTCTGTAAATCGGCCTTTCAAATAAAGATAAGCAAATCCAAAAAATGTCATGCAGAATTGCTCCTACTTTTTCAACTTGTAATTGTTTGACTCCCACTTAGAGCTCCAACTTCAGGCTGTTTGTACTATGTAGTTACAAAATTAAAGCAAGACCAATTTAATGAGTGTGATCATTAATAAAGGAAAAAGAAGTCCCAAGTATGCATCCCCTCATCCTCTCACATCTGGTTCTAGGTAGGACTTAGTTCCTTCTCTTTATGGTGAAACCCCAGAGGGGTATACTTGAAGGATTGTGAATTGGAGGGTCCTGGCCACCACTGAAGCCATGTGGGGTACACAGCTCCAAAGTGTCTCTGTCCCACTTGTGCTGGGGTCCCTTAAGTGATGTGGCCAGTGACAGCTGGCTGGTGGAACAATTTAGCATAATGTTGATGAAGACATCACTACTTCCAGATAGGCATTCTCTCATGAAATCGGGCAGGGCTTCTGTAGCACTAACGTGGCCTTGGAAGGCTGTGGAGAAAGCATCAGAATTAAAGACAGCAATTCCCAGTGTACAATGGAAAGCCAAACAAAGACCAAGAAATATATCATCCACTGCATTTAAGACTCTGAATTTTGTTTGAATAATTAATTTTATGAATACAGGTTGGAAGGGACAAATGGGTTATGTAAAAGTAAGTATAGAAAGATTGATTAATTATGAGCTCAGTATAAGCCAGGAATGTGATGCGGCTCTTTTCTTGAGGATTTTCGGATCATAAAACTGATAAAAAAAAAAAAGTTTTAAAAAGAGAAAACAACAGTGGGCACTTGACTTGGTAGTGAAGATGTAGAGGAGACAGACACATCCATGTTAGACTATTTAGATTTATAATATTACCCTGGCTCTGTCTCCAGCTTTCCTATAATTGCAGGCCTTGGGCATGGCAGCAATGCGTCAAGCAGCTGGGTTTCTACTACCCCTTTGGGCAATCTGGATTGCGATCCTGGCTCTTAGATTGGGCTGAACCACATCTTGGCCGCTGCCGGCATTTGGGAGTGAACCAATGGATGTGTCTGTCGATGCAGCCAGCCATATGCTTCTGTCTTTAAAAAGGAAAGTTTTTAAAAAAGTGAAATGGAAAACACAAATCTAAAATTTTATGAAAAGGGAACGCCAACTTCACCCTTTTTAGAACTTGGCCCCTACTCATCAACAAAGAACCGTTCCCCTAAACTGTCAACAGCAATGAGGCTGGGAAACCCGACATTGGATTTCCATATTCATGTATTTTTCTGCATACCATATGTCCTGGAAATGACCTCCAAGGAGTTGTTTCATGCCAGCGTTTCCTCCTGTCTAAAGTGAGACTACTAATACCATTCACTTCCTCGAGTTGTTAGGACAAATAAAATCCAACATGGAGTTTTGGGCCAAGAGGGAAGGAAATCAAGAGAGTCAGTGAAGGATACGCCTCTGTTCTGAGGGCGGCACACGGGGAGGCCCTGGGGGACTTGCCTGCTGTGGAGTGAGGAGTGGCATATTGTTACTTCATTACCAAAATGGGGTGTGCTGGCTTGGAGAGCAGCTGTTCAAAGATGGCTCTTGGAGGGGGAAAGATTGTGCTTGTGAGCAGGCACAGAAGGTTGGGCAAGAGGGTGTTATATCTAGGAACAGGGAGGAGGTGCCATCCTACTAACCCTTGGGTGCTTCTTGGGTTGGCACGTAGAATGTGCCCAGGAAACAGTTGTGGCTGAGACTGTTTCTGCCACACTGGCTCATCTCTCTTGAACAACGCTGTGGAGGTTATCCACACCTGGGATCCCATACCTGACTCGAGGCTTGGCAGCATCCACCATGAAAATGTCCTCCTTGAACGTTCTGGTTCCTTCTGTGGAGGTGAGAAATGCACCAAGTGAGGCGTGGGATTCAGACACGCCAGTGGATTCAGGTTTAGTCCTTCACTTTGCTTCATTGATTCTCTCTTCTGAGCTTTTGGCCATTTCATCTAGTCTGGGGCAGACTGGTTTTTTGTTGATCCTACATCCATCCTAGATGATTTCTGACATTGCTTTTGTGACAGAAGGGGCTCAGGATTCTGATTTGTGTTCTTGAGATTTGATGCTTAAAATTCCAATGCCTTTGGGAGCTGGTATAGTGGTGTAGCATGCTGATCCTCCCACTGTAAGTGCTGGTATCCCCTATGGGGCCAGTTTGTGTCCAGGCTGTTCCAGTTCCAGATCCAGCTCCTTGTGGATGGCCTGGGAAGCAGTGGACAACGACCCAAGTCTTTGGGGCCCTGCACACACTCAGGATGCCAGGAAAAAATTCCTAGGAGCCAGCTTCAGGTCAGCTCAGTTCTAGCCACTGTGGGCATTTGGGGAGTGAGCCAGCTGTTTAATCTGTCTCGTCTCTCTGTAAAAAATCTGCCTTTCAAATAAAATAAATAAATCTTTTTAAAGATGGTTATTGAAAAATTTAAAAGCCAAGACTTACACAATTTATTCTCTTTTTTACTATAGTACTATCTTTTCCCAGTAGCCATAACATAATAGGAAGAGGCAGCGGAGGAAAAGGCAGCTTAAATCAACAGCCCATCACATGAGGTGTTAGCCTTATATGGATTGGGTTGGTCTTCCCAGAGCTTCCAAACAACTTCAAAATACTTGCAAGGATGATGGATAAACCAGCTTTGAGACACCGGATTTGAGTCAGAATCTGAATTTGGCCTTGGACAACTGAAGTTAGGGATAGATAAGTTATCTTTTTAAAAAAGTATGATACATGCACACACAATTTTTGAACTATAATTACAGAGCTCAGCTTTAGAGTCTACGGCTTTCTAGGAATATTTGTCAGAATGGTCGAGACAGTTCTCTAATAGCTAGCAGTGTGTTATAGATTTTTGCATACATACTTTAATGAGGGGTATTATCAATCCTATAACTGAAAAATAGTTCAAAAATAAATTTACTTGAATGTGGAAACATACGCTGATATACCAAAAAGTTCATGAAAAATGCAATTCAAAGATATTATTTTAATGCAAAAATTTTAATTTATACATATGAAGTGAATTTCAAAAAGTTCATGAAAAAATGATGTTTATGAAAAGACTATGGTGAATTTAAAATCATTTATTCCAAAAGAAAAGCATTTTAATGTCATTTTCCATGAACTTTTTAAAGTGGCTGTGTACCTCCCTGGTAATTAGTGATTTAAAAGTTAATTTCTGTTTGCAAATTTCACAACACATTAGCATTTTAACTTTAGCGTTTTCATGGTGAAAATACTTGAGAATGACTTCAGCATATCTCCTTGCTTTTCTTGTTTAAGATTATCGCTTAGTAAAATAGCTATTACCAGAGAAAATACAGTTCCAATAACTTGGAACTTCGCTCACATTTATTCCATTGGAATTTGAATGAAGCAGCATTTCTTAAAATATTTATAAACTAACTTTTGGGCCATCCAAATTAAGATGTTTCAAGGCAAAGATATTAAGATTATACAACCACATGATAAAAATAAGCCATAGCTAACTGCTTTTAAAATATCCATATCATGCCTGCCCCAAGGAGATATTTTGCAATAAATACATTTTACGTGTGACATTTAAAGCAGTTGATTAAAGGAATGGAAAGATTGAAAGTAAGCAGGAGTCAGAGCAAGATTTTTATCTTGGCACTTTCTTCTCTCTTTATGATCACATTAGTGAACCAACGCATGAAGGTGGTTCGCAAAGGCCTGGCTATAACCTGCTGGGATGCTCACAGTTAAAAAATGCTGAGTTCTGCTTCCTCACTCCTAACGTCTCTACTTGCACAACTTGGGGGTTAGGAGAGATGTCTTACTGGTTTCTATGAGTGTAGTTGCTTTGAGAAGTGCTGTAATTTAACTAAAAAGGGTATCTATGAAAAAGACATGGTCAGGTAGGTCCAACCGCAGGAAATGCTAATCCGTCTCCAGTGAAGGTGCATAATGCGTTCATTCCTGACTGTACATTGAATTATTTACAGCTTCAAGGCAGCTGATTGAACTGCAGCGTCAGTCAATTAGCAAATCAAAAATTTATATGATTCCAATTTAGCATGGAGTCCTTCTCTCTTCCTTTTTTTTTTTCTTCTTAGATTTTCACCCTGACAGTGACAAATTACTCCTCTGCTGGCTGAGATTGGAAATTAAAAGCATTTAGAGTTGCTCATGCATTTATGCTAATGAGAACTCCTGATATGATTTGCATGCAAAAGAGGACAACCTGATAGCGCCTCGGTTTTTCATGCTTCCACATTTTGATGTAGCAGAATTTTTTTTTCTGTTTTTCTGAGGAGCGTTTTCTTTCTCCAGGAAACAATAACCAAGGTGAACAAAAAGAGTTCTTTTAAGTCAGAAAGTTCTTCCTTTTTATACCCTCCAGATCCTTGTCAAACCCTGTGCTTGCTCTCTCAGAACTGCAGCCCACACTCATTAGCATTTTAGATGTTTATCAAAGGAAGGATCCAGGATCTGCCAAGCAAGATTATAGCTCAGCTTCATTTTCAATTCAGCAAGGGAGGAAAAAAAAAAAAAAAAGACCCAGGGACAGAGGAGAAGAGGGACCCGCACCCTGACAGTAGTCTTCAGACTTACACCCGAATTAATCCCATTTAGAGCAAATTTGATTAATCACCAAGGTAGCAGCTCTAACTTTCATAGATGGCACTGACAAATTTTCAGCAGGGCTGAACTAGAAAAATCCTCTACTGATGTTTGTGTGAGAGGCAGCCATATTACAAGTGAATAAAGGACACTTAAGGAAAAGTACAAACGGGGAAGAAATACACTGTCCAGAAACTTCTTAAGGCATTTGATTATTCCCGTGAATATGCACTTTTTCCAACTGTCAAGACAGCAAACAGTGAATCGAAACTATGTGATTTTATATATTTATATATATTTCTTGGAAATTATTCCCTCTCTTGGGATTCTGCTAGTTTGTTGAAAGTTACATGTTTTCCTATCAAAGTGGAGGGGCTACTGTGTGCTGAGCATTCTGTCAGCTCAGATTGGTGCCCCATTAGCGTCCATCATTGTCATCGGAGGTCAACATTGACATCTGATGACGTTCGGAACTTACTCTGCACCGACTATGCTGTGTGCTCATAAGCATGCTGTCTGCCCGGAGAATCCAAGAGTGTGCTTTGGCTCTACATGCACAAAATTCACATTTCCCTAAGATGTTGTAAGGAGGATTTTACAGAATTACCTTCTGGTACAAGGCTTGGTTTTGCAATGAAAGCAGTGGAAATCTATTTGCTTGCATCTGTTTCCTGGAATCTGTTCTCATGGAGGGAAAGGTGAACCGCCCCAGCTGTTCCTATACTGAAGAATTCACCTGGATCACTGCCTAGTTACCTGATAACATGGTACCATTGCACCATTCCACATCTCTCTTCCTCCTTCAAGAGCCTTTGCATTGCCATTCTACGTTGCAGATTAATTCCAAATGTATATTTCCAGTGTTCCTAGGTTTCCCCAAGCAGGCTGAATCCTACCTGGGTTTATTTTGGATACTAGCTGTTAGTGATCGGATGGCACTTTAGCTGACATGCTCCTGGCTTTGGATCCTTTTGCAGTCTCTAAGGGAAGAGCTGGGCCAGCTAATGGTTCTGTTTATATTGCACGTGTACATAGGATCAAACGCAAAGGGATTGCGGAGTGCTGTAGACTCCCAGTCCCTGTCTTGAGGCCCTGCACTCCCAGTGTGATAGAGGTGCGGAAGGGAAGCAATGAAGGTTAAATGAAGATGTAAGAGTGGGATCAGGCTCCAGTGGGGTTAGTGATCTCATAAAAAGAGACACCAGAAAGTTCTCTTCCCACCCAAGAAGGACCCAGTGAAAAGACAGCTCTCTGTGCAATAGTAAGTGGGCCCTCATCAGGAAGAAAGTTCCTGAGTACCTTAATGTGGAGTCTCCGGCCTGCACAACTCAGAAAAAATAAATTCTGATTCATGTCACCCAGACAACAATGTCTTTGTCAAGGCAGCCCCAGCAGACTAACACAGGGAGGGAGATAAAAGCTATATTATTTCCAGAACTGGAAGTTAATCATTTGTTGTGATTTGCTATGCTCCTCGTGCGTATGTGATCTAGCATGACTACTTTATGAAATAAATTTGATCTGTTATTCTCCATGACCATTTAATTGAGCTAATATATCATCTTTGCATGAAAATATAAATGAATATTCAATGGTAGATTGTTCTGTTGACTATGGAGAGAGTCATGTGCAATGACGCAGGCGCTGAGCTGAGGTTTTGCTGTAGGATTTCTCCTAGGGCTACCACGCTTGTCTAAATCCCTCCACCACTGCAGCAAGCATCGGGAGAAGATCTTTCCACAAAGATAAAGAGCAATTACGTGTAGTCTTGGAAGGCAGTCATATCATCTAAATCCTAAGAGTTCTAACAGGAAATAATGAGCCAAAGGCACAGCCTTTATTACTAGGTAGCTGTACAGGCTCAAGCTTGAGATTTGCAAAGTTGTGTGAAGAGACAGAGAAATCCCTGTGGCGGGAATGCCAGTCCTACCAGGAACATTGCATTGGGATTTTCCTGAAAAGATTCCTACCTTCCTTTTTAAGGCAATTACAGGAAGCAAAGGATTTACATCTATTTACCCAAAAGGCATGTGTGTGCGTGTGTGTGTGTTCGTTTGTGTGTGCATGTGTGTGTGTATTTAAACTTGCAAGAAAACAAAATAACATCTGGAACTACCTCTTGGTCCTGGGTGATTAATTTATCTTTTGATATCTAAAGAAATATCCAGGGAAGGGTACTGTGAAACTGCACTAATTGCTGGCATGGGAATGGGGGCCACCAGAAGGAGCCATGGTGAGGGGCGTTGGGGCAGTGACACGGCTGAGACTGTGGACAGAAGTACCAAACGCGTCCCCTCCTCCATCTTTGCCTTTGCTGGCCTCTTTTTCCATTTCATGTGTGATAAATGTATTTCTGCCACTGGCATGCAATGTTTTTTATTTTCATTAGATACAAAGTGTTTTTCATATTCAAATTCTTTCAAGATATGTGAAAAATTTAAGGAACAATCACCAGTATTTATGGCAAGCAGGTTAGATGTAAGGGCTAGACCAGGAGTGTTTTGAAGTCCCACGAGGCAAGGGTATTTCGGGAATGAAGGCGCCTTGATTTGGGGACTGCTGCCTAAGTGTCACAGTTTCTGTCACTGACAGAGTACCAACTAACCTGGTGCCCTGCCTGCTGGTGGACAGTACAATGATGGTAGTGACACAGTGTTGGTCACTAATGCATGCTTGTTATGGTGTTCTGAGGTGTCCATTGCATTTTCTGCTCTCTGGAAAGTTGTCAACTTACTGAATTCTATCACGCATGCTGGAATGCACAGAACCGTGCTGACTCAGCAGTGTGTTACCTTTTCTGGCTGCCCCTTGGAGGTGGTTGTTACAAAGCAAAGCATCTCCGTAATGATGCAGATCAGGTTCTCTGACCCCCTGCTTGATCAGTTCACCCACTTGGGTTAAAACAGGTTATAGCAGCTGCACTAATTCTACTCGCAGAGACATCTCTCGGTCTAACAAGAGCCAACCCCCCGCCTTTTCCATTCTAATGAATTCCCTCAAGAACCAATAGCAGAAGCTCATCTTTATCCCAGACCCAGCTGATCACTCATATACTGAAGGCTTTCGAATGTGCTTATGCTGGAAAAGCTGGGCAGACAATGCTATAGCTTTACAACACATGCTTTGGGGGCACAATTCTTCTTGCTTTGACAAATTACAATGATAGTTTTGCCAGATGGAATATAGACTCCCCAAGGAAATGTGAGTGCTGCTCTAGACTCTGCAAAGCCAGCAAAAACTTGTTCCACTTGGAGCGGAGAGGTGATAGTCAGAAGTCAAATAGAGGTTGTACGAACAAGCGTTTACACTCAGAAAGCCCCTTTACAAAGGAGTCCCGAGGCACAGTGCATTCAGACTTTTTAAAATGTCAGGAGTTAAGGACAACAGGGAGCAGCAGCAAACATAACCTTTAGTGTAGCCCTGAATACTGACAGCAAGAAGAGGCTGTGTGCTGTTATATGGGGAAACGTATTATACTCGTTGCATTGTCTGGAACCAGCTATTGTTCCAAATGCAAAACTTTTGTCTTGTGCTGGTGGAGTTGTGTTGCTGCGTGAACTCGGATCCGGCAGGATCAGATTGGAGTTCAGCTAACAAGAGGAAGCTTTCTGCGGTGTGAAAGGGAAGAAATACGAGGGAGCTGCACTGTACAGATACTGCAGAGCATGGCTGGACATTTTGTTTTTTCAAAAACCAGTGAGAACCCGAGTGTTCTGTATCCGTGCCAATAGTCTTTTAGACATTGAGCAGGGTTTCCTATCACTGTGACGTAAGATGTTAATAACACAGGAAGCTGAGGATGAGGTGCGTGGAAACTCTATGTACTGCGTCACAGCTTTTATTTTGTAAATTTAAAACTATTTTAAAATGGAAAGTTTAGAAAATCAGCTTTGTTAATTCCAAGCCAGTGATGCCGATAACCCCTACTGCCCTGGCAGGCTGCTGGAGCCTTTCTTGCTTCGCACTGATGATGGTTGAACCATTACAAATGGTTGGGGAGACCAGAGTAGAGACCAGTGTTGGTAAAAAGGTTTTGCACTAACAAACCCTAAACTTAATGAACTAATTAATTTGTTTTGTTAAAGATTTATTCATTTTATTGAAAAGACACATTTACAGATACAAAGAGAAAGATCTTCCATCCTCTGCTGGTTGACTCCTAAAATAGGCGCAAAAACTGAAGCTAAGCCTATCTGAAGCCAAGATCCAGGAACTTCTTCCATCCTCCACTGCTACCCCAGCCCACGAGCAGGAACTGTATTGGAAGTGGAGCAACCAGGACATGAACCAGCTCCCACATTGGTCCTGGCGTGTGCAAGGGGGAAGATTAGCCAATTGAGCCATCATGCAGGCTCCACATTCTAAAATTTAGATTTGCATTCTGATTTGTATTTTCAAAAGAAAAAAAGCGTTGTTTTCTAAGTAATGTACTTTGTAAATATTTTGACAAATACAACTTATGCTTTTATGTTTTTTTGGTGTGACTAATTCTAATGAATCACTATAAGACACACAAGTTTTTCTTGCATATGTATCTAATCTCTCAAATACTGATACAAAAATTGTTGATGAACAAGTGGAAGTTGTCATCAGGCAATGCTAGGTAAGAAATTCATTGCTTTATATCATCAAATGCTTCACAAACCTTAGACCAGAGGTAATTTTAGGGCGCTCTTCCTTCCTTCACCTCCACATTTTATCTTAAAGGATTTCCTTTTTTTCCCTTTTTAGGCTCAAGAATTCTGAAAGCAGATTATTTCATCTGGGACTATAAATGAAAACTAAATGATAATAGTTTCCAAATTCATCGTGGATTGTGGCCACTCCTTTAATGAATCAGACCCTCACCTTCAGACGTGTTGGAGACAGACGTGGAGAAGGATAGACAATGATAAGACAGAACAGAGAGACATGATGGATGGTGTGCAATCTGGCAACTCCTTCTCTTAGAGTTTTACTCCCTAAACGATCACAAAGGCCAGTCGTGTCTGGGTCTGCAGCTGCAAGCTCTCCCAGCTGGGTGGCAGGAGACCAGTTACTGCCACTTTGGCCACTGCCTTCCAAGGTTGACAATCAGCAGGAGTGCGGACTCAGGGGACAGGCTTAAGAGACAAATTCACGCACTCAAGTGTGCGGTGTGGGCGCCATAACTGCTTAGGCAAAGGCCCTCTTTGATCCTCCAGTTTTTATCATAAAATTTGGCAGAGATGTGCTAAATTATCTATCACCTGAGATCTTTGTGGCTGCCTCTGAATATAGTATTCATGCTTTCTATCGCTCTGCTGGCTTGGCATTATGGTAGCTCAGGAACTCTTCAGGCTACAGGAAGGCCAGGGAAATACCAGTTGGCTTTGGATGTGCTTCCATATAAAACACAGACAGAAGAAATACTAAGCAGCTTCTGGAAGAAGCTCCTGGCTTCAGATTGGCTCAGCTCTGGCCATTGCGGCTGCTTGGGGAGTGAATCATCTGGAGGAAGATCTTTCTCTCTGTCTCTCCTCTTCTCTGCATATTTCAATTTCCAATAAAAATAAAATAAAAATAAAAACAAAGAAAAGAAAATGAGAAACATCACAAAGTAGAAATTCAAAAACTCAAAGAAAAAAATGGTGAGGAAACACCAAGAATTGAAACATAGCAGAACAAGAGGAAAGAAAGAATAAAAATAACCAATATAGATGCAGAAAGGAAATAGTGACAGATAATATTCACAAAGTAATCAATAGACTTAAAGTATAAAGCCAAGAAGAGTAAACAAAATAAAAATCTGTGCATTTATTTAAACAGAATTCCAAATACAGTTACAAGGCAAAGGAAGAGCAACACATGTGATTGGAGCCTGAGAAAGAAAAAGAACAGACCACTTCACATTAAAAATGAAGCAATATTCACATATGTGTCTTTAAAAGACATCATGCTATGGGTGAAAGCCCAGGAGGACCAACACAAGCACACGGTGTCCAATGCTTGTTGATTTCTACAAAGAAGGAAAAAAAAAAAACCCTGACGTACAAATTTGTTACAACATGGAAACAGTTACATGAGTAACTGTCCAGAATCATAAGCTATTACGCTTTAGTAACTGAATCGTGTATAATGGAAAAAAGAATAAGATTCTAAAAATGGTGGTCACATACATGAGAAATGTGTTTAGACACAATGGTATCTCAAGCCAGTGGGTGCTGATAACTGAAGTTACCTCGTGCCCATTTGAGAAAAACTTATGTTGATTATATACTTCATATTTGTTACTAAGATAAAGTTTAAATTAACTGAACATTCTGGAAGAAGCAGGAGCTAATTCGTTAAAAATGAGCTAGAGTCTTTCTAATTATAGAACATAAGTTGGGAACAATAAAACCAATGATTGATAAAACCTGCATAGAAACAGAGATACTAGGATATAGTTAGTGGGAAGAGAACGCAAGTCAAAAGACTGATTATCAAAGTTCATTTTCAACTCAGCTCGCTTTTATTGCTTACTTAACAAAGCCAGTGTTAATGCTTATCAAAAATGTTCAATGTTTGTTTACAGTTCTCATGACGTAATCCTCTATAGAGTGGAAATGAAGGAGGTTCATGGAAACCACCTCACTAGACCATTCTTCTTACACGTCAGGCTAGGCTCAGGAAAATGGACACTGAGCCTAGATCACAAATGAAAATTTAACTTGACGAACTAATGACAGATTGTTGGAAAGTTTAGTGGGATGCTGCAGTAGCGCTCAGGTTGTACCCGTAGAGCCATATCACCCCAAACTGCTAAGATGAACAGAAGGGCTTGTGTTGCCATATGTCAGAAGTGGAGCCCGCTGGGGAGAAGGCAACCCAGACCAGCTGAAGGCGGACTTCCAAGGGCGGGCTACACCTGCTGGAAATGTTCTCAGATGCAGCAGTTTGAGGAACAAACCATGGATTTTCTGCAACTTCTGTCCTTCAGTTTCATATCAATACTCTTTATTGACCAAACCTCATCACAAGCCAATATAGAAGGGAGCCCAGCAAACGGTTCTCAGTCCTAGGGCTGACCCTACGGGGCAGCGCAGGAAAGGTAACCAAGAAACCCGACTAAGCACACTTGTGTCCTAGGACAAATTGTACTGCCCGTGATGTGATATTCTTTCAACACTTTGATGAATTGATATTTTGTTGAGTAGTTTTATTTCTGCATTCCTCAAATTGCCTGCATATTTTGGTATGTATGATGGCTTTTTTTGGTGAGAAGGTTAAAATAAAATCACTGTAGAATAATTTGAGGAAACTTGTGCAGGTGTGATATCCTGGAATGTGGACATGATCTTATTCTTGAGAAAGTTTTGCGATTTTACAGCCTGTTTATCTGAAAATTACTTACTGAATTTTTAACATTAGAAAAAACCTCCCTTGTATCTTTTGCTGTAACTCCTTTCTTAGTCTCGTGCGCTTTGTTTGTTTATCTTGTTTTTTAAACTCAGGCTTTCCGCCTCCTTCCCGATCAGACTGCAGATATTGGCTGATCACATGTTTATTTCAAAAGTTTCAATAAAATTTTCTGTTTCACTGTCAGAGGACGTTTTCTTTGCCTTTCCATATAATTCCTTAATTCTTTTATTATTATTATTTAATCCTTTTGAATTTTGTTATTTTCCTCTTTCTATAATCTGGAGCACACTTATTGTAAGTCAGTTTAATTTTATGCCAATTTAATATGCATTAAGAATTTATTTTTCTCTGGATGCTGCTTAGTCAATATCTCACGGATTCTGACAACCAAGGCTATCATTTATTTCTAAGTTAATAAAAGTCTTATTTTCATTCTTCTCCTTTTTATGTAAACCATAACATTTTAAAATATTTATACATACAGAAAAATGCTGAAAATGACAGGAATATCTACCTGCTTCCCGCAAAGATTACATAAAGCTATTACTCAACTATTTTATTTTCTATTTAAAATAGTATAAATGCACAGATACAGGAAAGCACATAAAACAAACATAGATGAATGAATTTGAATACCTTTGAACAGTTGCCTGGGTATGAAAGTTAAACCACGTTGGCATCCCCAAATTTCCTTCATGAGCCCTATTTGAGTCACAAAATCCCTAATAAATCACTTTCTTTGTAGTTTATAATAATATGAAGGGAAGGGCCAGATGAGGCCTGAGTCATTTTGGTCAACGTGTACTGAGGGAGCTGGACGTGAGCCTTGGCGGTGGCCAGGAGCCCCTCAAATCAGGTAACCCGGGGCATCAATGGTGCTGGCAGTGCGCCATGGGGCCTGAGGGTGTGGGCTTGCGGGGCACCTGGGGGTTCATGTCCATGTGAGGAATGACCTCTGAGGGGCTTGCATCGATAAGGCTACTGTTCTAGCAGATCTGAGCATCCTCAGTGTCTTAGATGGAGCAGTGGATGGCATATCCAGATGCACTAGAGGATATGGTGGTCCACTGGGGCCTGCAGAGGACATCTGATACCAAAGCAGGGGTGGAGGGCTGGTTTCCAGGCAGGTGGGTAAGGTAATGTGTGGGAGGAAGGACCGTTGAGGGAGTATGTGCAGGTGAGGAATGACTACTGAGGGGCTTTCATCAACAAGATCACTGAACTTGCAGGTAAGTAAGAGGTGAGATGCAGTGTTTGCAGGGGAACTGGAGGACCTTTAAGCGTCAGCGTGATGCACCAGCCCATATGGGAGACCTGAGCTGGGCTAGTTAACATCGATGACAGCCAACCGCAACTCACTGGTACACACCAAAGCTAGGGCGGGGGACTTACCTGGAAGGGCTAGATCACAGTACCCACCAGTGAGAGTTAGAATAGGAGATGGGTAATGTTAGGCTAGGTCATGACACTAACCGGCATGTGAAAGAATCAGATCTGGGGACAGGTTCCGTGGAGGGATAGGCAGCCTCACCTCTGTGGAACTGGAATTTCCGCTGATTTGCTTCAGAGCTGGGGTTAGTAATGGGCTGAGCTAGGTTTGACCACGGAACCCTCTGACACTCATGGGTACTGGGGTAGGGAGCCGGTCGGGCTGGTCCAGGCTGCAACATCTGCAGACATATCAAAGAATGGGGTTTGAGGTGGGTCAGGCGGGAAAATCCACCAGCTCATGTATAGGCTGGGATAGAGGAGGCAGACTGTCTGGGTAAGGGCCTAGAATCCCCTGGCACATGTAAGAACTGGGTCTGGGAAGGTGCCCAATGGGACAACTTGGGAAACATTCCTGGTGGGCCAAACATTCCTTGTTGATGAAAATCCCTCAGTAGTCATTGCTCACCTGCAACATTCTCCCTCAGCGGTCCTTCCTCCCACACATTACCTTACCCACCTGCCTGGTGAGTATGTGATTCAGGTCTGGGTGTTGGTCAAATTGGGCAAGGTAGCTACATCTACTAGGAATGTGTAAGTTGGTGTAGAGGGGGCCGACTGGGCAGGGCTGGGCTAAACCTTAACACATTGGTATAGGCAGAAGTGGAGCTGCAGTGTGGGTCATACCAGGCTAGGCTTTCACACCTATTGGTTTTCATGAACCAGGGAAGAGAGTAGACTGTGCAGGGCTATGCTGCAACACCTACCAGTAAGAGCTGGGACACACCGGGACAGGCCAAGCTACAGCATTTGATGGCAAGGGAGAAAAGATGATGGATGAGCTGTGCCAAGCTGGTTCAGAGCAACTACTGGCATGTGCAAGAATTGTGGCTGGGAACAGGCCTTGTTGGGGAATTAAGGGGCCACCCTGGTTAGGGTATGAGCACAAGAGCTGGAATGGGGTGGCGATCTTGGCTGGACATGGCTGCAGCATCCCTCAGTATGGGTCTGGAGTGCATCAGACTGGTCTAGACTCTAGAATCCACTGGTGTTCATGAAAGCCAGGGTGGGTGTAAGATGCTCTGGCTTAGGTCTGAGTTTCTGCTAAATCATGTGATTGCTGTTTCTGGGTGTGGATCAAGCATGACTGGGCTTACCCAACAGTAAGAACCAGAATGGGTATGAGCCAGATGAGCAAGGCCACTGTTCCTGCTAGGTTAGGAGGTGGATTTAGTCTGGGATAAGGACCTACCAGTGTGCATGAGATCTGCCACCAGGAGGAAACCTGATAGAGAAGCTTGAGGAGCTGCTCTGAGTCCCTGAAGGTGAGCATAAGAACCAAGGCTGGGAGCATCCCAGACCAGGCCATGTTACAGTACCTGCCAGCGTAGGTGTGACTCATGTCTGAGGGTGGGCCAGGCTGGACTGGCTGTATTGGGTTGCCAGTTCACATTAGGGCCATGACTGAGAGCTGGTTGGACTAGGCTAGACCTCAGCACCTCCCAGCATGAGTTGGAACTGAGCACAGATCAAACTGGGTAAGGCTACAGCATCTACCAGAAAATGCCAAGGTGAGGTGGGCCTTGCCAGACTGGGCTGCAGCACCTACAAGTTCAAGTAGACTCTAGGGGAGCAGTGCAAACCCAGTGGGGGAGGGAGGAGTGAGCTTCTCAGCTGGGTCACTGCTCCCACCAGTAAGCGTGAGAACTGAGACTGGGGACAGATAAGACCAGACAGGATTACATTGTCTGTTGGGCTGCATTTGGGCTGGGTAAGATCCAGGCCTGGGAGTGGGCCTAGTAGAGAAACTGTGAGCACCTCTCTGATGGGCTGCAATTCTCACTGGTGAGCATGAGAACAAGGGCTGGTGGGGAGGACCTGATTAGATAGGTGGTGGCACCTGCCAGCATGAGTATGGGCTGGATAGTGGGGTTGGTTGGATTGAATTAAGCTCCAACATCCATTGAGAGCAGAATGTAATATGGAACAGACTGGACCAGTCTGCTGGCAAGCACAGGAACAAGGACTGGGGTGGGCCTGTTGGGGATGACTGGGGATTGCTCTGACTAAGCTGAAACTACTGCTGGTGTATGTGAGGGTCAAGTGTGTAGTGGGCTGAGTTGGTCTAGGCCACAGCATCCATTGTTTTGTGTTAAGAGATGGGGCTAGAGACAGAAATGACCCAGTACTTACAACTATCAGTGTGTGTAGTCAGATGTGGGTGATGGACTGGGCTGGACCCTGTACTGTCGGGTACACAACAGAGTCAAGTCTGGGATCATCTCAGATGAGGGTTTTGGGGGATCCTCTCAACTGAACTGCTGGACTCAGAATTCCAACCATGGCGAGAACTGCAGGATTTGTGGTCTGACCATGGAGTGCATGTGTCAGAACTGGGCCTCCTCAGTGGCTTAAGATGGAACAGTGAACAGCATGCCCAGATGCACGTGGAGGATATAGCAGTCCATTGGGCCTGCAGAGGACATCTAGTACCTTAGCAGAAGGAGGGCAGAACAAATGAATCAACTTACCCAGCCAAGCTTTGACAATAAATATCTGGGCGAATGGAGACTCTGAAGTGGACTATATCAGCCAATGGATCTTGGAAAAATTTGCTTTCCTTGAGTCAGTGAGGTAGACAGCATTTAAAAATTACCAAAACCACTTAAGCAGAATCCTCGGAGCACGTTCCACATTAGTGACCCTGGGATGACATCGGGTGGCTGTTCCCCATCCCTTTGTCCCGAGGCAGTTGGGAGGCTGGGTGCAACATCTCTGCTTATCTCCTCTCTTCCCCAAGAGACAGGAGAAAGAAAAAGAAAATTTGGAAATGATGGAGTCACCCACTTTCCCCTAATCCTCAGTCCTTCCTTCCCTGATCAAACACCATGAAAACAAAATAAATGAAAAAAAAAAAACCATAGAGAACAGATTTCATACATTTTATAGGTGCAGTTTGGAGAAGACAGTCTCACTTCCCTCACTCCCTCTAATCTCTCTTCCTCTCCTCTTTCCACCTGTTTTTGTAAGGATATAATTTTAATCTACTCTACACTCTCAGACTTAATTCACCAATAGTTGTAGTACTCAACAAGTAAAAAGTAGGGAGACCAAAGTTCTACAGGCATATAAGTGAGGACTAAAAATAACAGACACAGAGGCTGAGCCAGCAGCCCGACCGCTCCACTTATGGTCCAGTTCCCTTCTGATGGCCTGGGAAGGTAGCAGAGGTTGCCCCAAGTCGTTGGGCCCCTGCACCCAAGTGGGAGACGCAAAAGAAGCTCCTGCCTAGGACCAGCCCAACTCTGACTATTAACAGCCATTTGAGAAATGAACAAAAAATGATTTCTCTCTATCTTTTCTTCTCAATCTGTATTTCTGCCTTTCAAATAAAAATAACTAAATCTTTTTTAAAAATTATGATCATATCCTCAGATGTCAATTTTTTATCGCTATACTTTATTCTGTTATCTTGTTCTATATTTTATGTTGACCGACACATTTTGGAGAAAAGATGTCATTCGTCTTTTTTTCTGGAACTGGCTTATTTCACTAAGCATAATGGTTTCCAGTTGTAATTATTTTGTCATGAAAGAGAAAATGCCATTGCTTTTTTATGGCCGGGTAATATTCCATAGTGTATGCAGACATAACACATTTTCTGTATCTACTCTATTGATGGACTTCTGAGTTGATTCTTTATCTTAGGGGCTGTGATTGAGCTGCTTAAACTGGGGCACCAATGATTGTTTCATATAAAATAATTTTTACTGTGATAAGTTCCTCAAGGTAGAATGGCTGGGCATTATGGTAGCTATAATTTTGGATCTCTGTGGAATCCCCATGTGGTCTTTCATGATGTTTAAACTAGTTTACATTCCCCTCAGTAGTAAATTGGGTGCCCTTTCCTCTACATATTCACCAATATTCATTGTTTTTGGTCATCAGATTATTGTTTTAAAACTGGGTGAGCTGAAACCTCCTTTTGATTCTGCTTACATTGATTAGTGATCCTGGGTATTTTTCCATCTCTCTGTTAGCTATTTGCATTTCATTCATTGAAAACTGTGTGTTCATGTTCTTTATCTGATCCTTGACTATATTACTTAAGTTGTTGTAGGGTTTCTTGAGCTCTTTAGAGATCCTGTATGTTAATATTTTATTGTTTGCATAATTCACAAAGAGTTTCTCCCATTCTGTTCAGTGCCACTTCATTTTTGTTGGCTATGTACTTTGCAGTGCAGAAACTTCTTAGCTTGATGTCACTACGTTTGTCTATTTCTGTCTTTCTTACCTACGCTTCTGGAATCTTCTCCAAGAGTCTTTGCCCATGTCAGTGTCTTGCAGAGTTTCCCAGATGTTTTCAGGCCAGAGAGTCAGATCTTTGATCCCTTTTGTGTATAAGGTGTCAGGAATGGATCTTGTTTTTCACTTGTCAGGTGTAGGTAGAATTCTCCCAACACCTTTGTTAGAGATACTATCCTTTGTTCAGGGACTGATTTTAACTTGTTTGTAAAAGATTCCTTGGTTGTAGTTGCATGGAAAAGTTTTTGTGCTAGTATGACCCCGTTTTGTTTAAAACAATCTTGCAGCATGTCTTGAAATCTGGTATTGTGATGCTTCTGCTTAACTTTGTTGTGTAAGTTTGTTTTAATTATTCAAAATTCCTTGTGTTTCCATATGAATCTCAGCATCATTTTTGCGAGAGCTGAGAGGAATGTCATTGGTATTTTGATGGATATCACTTTGAATCTGTGTACTGTTTTTGGTACAATGATCATTTTGTTGGTATTCTTCTAATCCATAAACGTGGAAGATTTTTACCTGTATGTGTGTGTGTCTTCTTCTATTTACTTCATTAATGTCGCATAATTTTCATTGTAGTAGTCTCTCCCATATTTGGATACATTTATTCCAAGGCATTAAATTTTTTTGCAGCTATTGTGAGACTGACTGTACAGTTCTTTCTCAGCCGTGATATTGTCTGTGATTTTATACCCTACAACTTTAACAACTCTGATGAGTTCCAATAGCTTTTTAAAGCTGGTTTGTTGCTCCACATACAGAATCAGGCCATCTTCAAATACGGATACTTTGATTTCCTTCTTTGAAATTTCTATCCCTTTGATTTATTATTACTACTATTATTGGTATGGCCTAACAATTGCTACTGAAACTTCTAGGATTATATTGACTAGTAATGAGGGAATTGGGCCTTTTTGTCTGGTTTAGATTTCATGGAAATGCTTCCAGTTTTCCCCCATTCAACAGAACACTGCATGTGAGCTTTTCATTTATTGACTTGATTGTTTTGAGGAATGTTCCTTCTATTCCCAATTTACTTAAGCTGTCTATCATGAAAGTACGCTGTATTTTTATCAGATTCCTTTACATCTATTGAGATAATGATATGATTTCATTCTTCAGTTTGTTTATGCGAGGTATCACATTTATTGATTTGTGTTATGTTGACCATCCCTGCACACCAGAAATAAATCTGACTTGATCCAGTGAGCAATCTTTTGAATATGTGGTTGGATTCCATTATCTATTGATCATTGGATTTTTCACATATGTTCTTCAAAGATTATGACGTCTAGCTCTCTTTCTTTGTTGGATCTCCTAAGGTGATTCCCTGCCGTTCAAACTGTTCAGTTTGAGAGTTGAAGTGTTGTTCTCCTTTTGGAGGGTCATGTCTTCCTTGTTGTTCTTGCTTGTGTTTCTACTTGTATTTAAGGCATTTATGGGACACTTGTTGATTTGCTTCTCTGATGGCCTTCATTTTTGCACTATGCCTCTGTGGCTTAGTGGAGTATTTGCTCCTTCAGTGACTATTCGGCTATTTGATGGGTGCAGCTGGAGAGCTCTGGTCAGGGCTCAAGGTGGGACTCTCAAGTTGGGCCTGGTAGATCTCTGTTCTCACCAAGGAGAAGAATATGTTCAAGTCTAATGGAGTTATCAGGGCCCCAACACTGCGGGGTATAGGAGTGTCTCACAATTCCAAGTGGGTGCCCAAAACCCTGCCGACACACCAGGCCAGACTCAAAGCCAGGAAAAATATGAATTTATCCCGTGATAGAATTGCCTGTTGTGACTTAATAGGAGTTGCAGTAGCCTCTGCTCAAGTTACAATGGTTTTTTTCTCTTTACTGGTTGTCAGGTGCCCTTGAGGAGGGGAAAGGAATAAGAAATTGGCTTCATGGGATTAGGTGGGTCCTCTGCCCCTACTAGTGCTTCAGGCCAGGTTCAAAGCCATGTTGTGGTCTGCAGCGTTCTCCTAAGGCAGCAGAACCAGTGCCATGGGCTGCTGCGGGTTGTTCTCATTTGGCACGCCGAGGATGGCATTTTCTCCAGCCCCAGTTCTAGCTGTCATGGTGACGTCCCTGCTTGCCGGTATGTCAGTACTCTCTCTTTCATGGTGGCCCCCTTCTTTCTGTAGAATTGCCACTGCGAACGAATGTCTCTCCAACTCTCCCTGGGGATGGACTTACTTCCTCTACTTTTTTTTTCTATTTTCTTTGTTATCTGATTTGCTAAATCAGCACATATTTTTGTTATTCAGGACGCTTGAAAACATTCATCTCTTTTTCTGTTCAGTTTTCTCTTGCTTAAGGGAGGGAAGGCATACACCATGCCATGTGTTTTTAATAAGCTTAATGAAGTAAAAAAAGATATCCTGTTATTTTGAATTTCTAAAATTTTGTTTAGTACACATGATTTTATAAATATTCACTTAATATTAGCATTTTTAGAGTTACTGTGTATCTTCATATTCATGGCTTTTCTTTGTTTAAACTGGCATATATACATGGACACTGAGATATGTGTGCATATCAGTACTTGGCAGTCTTTTTTTTAAACTCCAAGATAAATTGTTTCTTCATTTGTTTTTACAAACTGTTTGGTGACAAATATCATTTTCTATGTTTTATTTTGCAAATATATACTCCAGTGAGTTTAGAAATAAAATTGCTCGACAGTAGTATATTTCTCAATTGCAATGTGCTCTATACTGCTAAATTTTCAACAAAAATATCTTCCTGTTTAAGCTCGCAGCATCAATTTCATTCTTACCCTCTCATTAGATTTTGGTGTTATTGATTTAAAGTTTGCTAATACATATCTATTTTCCACCCAGATTTCTTGCTTCATCAGTTACATGTTAAGCTCCATTGTTAGTGTTATCGTTGTCATTTTCATTTATCCTATTTATTGCAAATGTTCTTTACATATTCTATATACAATTGTTTCTCACACACAACTTGCCATTAGTTGCCTTTGATATAATGAAGTCGTATTTATAAAAATTTCCTTCATGAGATGGACTTCTCATTTCCTATTTAAGAAGACATTTCCTGGGCCCGGCAGGGTGGCCTAGTAGCGAAAGTCCTTGCCTTGAATGCACTGGGATCCCAGATGGGCGCCGGTTCTAATCCCAGCTGCTCCACTTCCCATCCAGCTCCCTGCTTGTGGCCTGGGAAAGCAGTTGAGGACGGCCCAAAGCCTTGGGACCCTCACCCTTGTGAGATACGCAGAAGAAGTTCCTGGCTTCTGGCTTCGGATCGGTACAGTACCGGCCGTTGTGCTCACTTTGGGAGTGAATCATCGGACAGAAGATCTTCCTCTCTGTCTCTCCTCCTCTCTGTATATCTGACTTTCCAATAAATAAATAAAAATCTTAAAAAAAAAGAAGCCATTTCCTAATGACTTGATGTTATGCTAAACAATTAACAATCTGTTTTTAAATCAAAAACATTAATTATTGAAGTGTGCATTATTAAAAAAACAGTCTTAATCTTTTTGGGATGTGTGAGAGTATATGGTGTGAGGTAACGATCGAGTTTTGACTATTTCTGTATGGGCAATAATTTCATTCACCTTGTTGCATAATTGATGCTGTTTATTGATTTATTGCCATCCCTGACCAAGGCCAAGGTTTTGTCTCTGCGTGGTCTCCTTCTGTGTTTGATTTTCTATGCCAATGGAATGTTTTCTACTAATTTCTTCCTCAGTTCTACAGTAAGAGTTTGCTTTTCTTTAAAGTTCTTCTGGACATTGCTTGTCATTAATTATGTCATATAAATTTTAGTATCACTTTGATCTAATTTATGAAAGTTACTTTTTCTTGGAGTTAATTATTCATTAATCTTTGGAGAATTGACAGTTTTTATATTTGTTTTCCCATATGGGTGTCCTAATTTATACTTTCTGTCTAGACTTTCTAGATAAATTCCATAATTTCCACGAGGAAAGTCTTTTGTCATACTGATTTGTAAGTATTTAATGTTACTGTTGCTGTAAATGTTGTGTGCCAAGAAACGACAGTGCCTCACTCGCCTGGGCTAAAGAGCTGAGGACAGCAGTGACTGCCCGTGCAGGAAGTTCAGTGCCAGCAGGTAAAACCTCCAAAAGTCAGGCTGTGACAGAGCTGTGGCAGCGTCTTGTTCAGTAGGAGAACCAAAAAGAAGTTTGCAAACAGAGTTGGCTCCATACTACCAGCACTCAATTCCAAGCCAACACAGCTCACACACATCCAGAAGGCAGCTGGTGCTGTCACCTCAATGGAATCTTAGGTTAAATGTGTAAGGCACCAGCAGCAGCTACATTTGATCACATTAGCCAAACCATGACAGTGTAGGTATGCTGGACATAGCATTACTTGTCTAAGATGGCTTTAGATTGATTTTAACAGATATAAATCACACACAGCCTTGGTCTTCAAGTCCTGTAAAGACAAGCTTCATAATGCTTTAGTGAAAAGATTTGATGAAGGAGGGACAGAGTTTGGACATGTCATAAATAACATATTCTGTTGCCTCTTGGATGTATAGGAAGTTCAAAGGAATTTACAAATTCACTTTCATGCTCCCTTCTTCTCAGGTTAAAGTAATATCTCTATATTTTACATTGTTGACTTTCACTGTGTTGATATTCTCTTTGATGCAAAGGTATTTCAATATAGCATACCTACGAAATAATGAATCTGAAGGCACGTCCAAGTAACTGCTGCATAATTGGCTATGAAATGGAGGACATTCTGATAACCAACACTTTTAGCTGATTCGCCGAATTTACACACAATATCCTCTCCCATACCACTCTTTTCAGTCTTTCTTTTTGAAAATGCTACAAGTTTTAATATTCAATTGTAGAGTGCTCTGGAAAACTATTGTATAATACCTATAGGAAGTGGTTGCCAGTTTATCTAGTATTTCTTTGATGACTGAAGATTTCCAAATCCAGCTTTCCCATGAGAGTAAATCCATTTGATAATTAACTAGTGCTGTGATAGTGTCTCAATATCACTGAGTGACAAAAGTTTGTAACAAGTTGAGAATTTCTTAGTATTTTAAAAATCTTCATACATAAAGCAGTTTTATATCTTGTTTCAATTCTGCTTGTTTTACATTAGGCAACAGAATTTAATAATGGGTTGGAATAAATTCATTGCTGATCTCACAGAGTTGCAAATGTTAAACAAAAAGCCAAATTTTAAAAGGACTACACTTTCCCCCATTATAGAGATGCTTATCAAAGTTTAATTTTCCTATCTGTAGCAAATGGAACTATAATGTTTGTCATATAGTGTTTTTGTCTCAAAAGAGTGTTTGGGGACCTACCTACAAGGTATAAGAATAAGAACAAATAGAATAAGAAGGTGAATATGACTGTAGAGCACGTGAGGGGTTGGGGAATAGCCTTAAAACACACACACACCGTGTGTAAGCAAAATATGGATAGGGGAAAGCAAGAGAGGGTGGAGGGGGAGGCAGTGTCTTCACCTAATAGGAGCTGACTGAGTGGACACTGCACACTGGTGGGGAGAAGTGTACTGACAGAACAGGACGCAGACTTGAATAGTGCTCAGGAAGGAGGCAACTGCCTTCCTTCTGATGTCAAAATGGTTCTTCTGACTTACGAATGGAGTTTATTTTTGAATTTACATACAGCAAAATTCATTCTTTGTGGTATGACTTCTCAGTTTCAATATCTGCCAACAGCACCGACACCTCACTGCTGCCACCTGTCCAAAGAAAGTCATCAGTGAATAAACACAAAAACGCACACCCGGCCAGCTTTACACAGTGTCCGGGGGTCTCCTGACCTTCCCACACAACAGGCCAGAACACTCACTACAAAGAGGGCACTATTAACCTTGTTCACATCTCCAAGGGCATAGTCACATGGTCCCTTCCCACAAACCTTGCTTTTGTCCTACTGACAGCAATTTATATGCCTGCCATGCTACCACTCTGCACCAGCTTCATTTGAATTACATTTGGATGACTTACACTTTAAGGTTTGCTGGGACGCCTTGTCACTAAGATTTGTACCACTGAGATAAATACTAGTGAGTTAAAATTCTCTACCTTTTCTGTTAAACTCTCTTATCAAGAAAAAAAAAAGGATCTCACTAATTCGGAAAAGGGTTTTCTTCGGAGGGGGGTTGTGTAAGGATATTTGATTGCAAAGCTTGCATTGTGTCATTATTTTTTTATACAACCCTGCACAGTCATAAGCAAAAATATTGTGATGGTCTCATCAGAAATTCCATGCTTAAATTATTTTCAAATAAATAATGTAAAAGATGACAACCTCCCTTTTCATCCATGAGAATATAATGTTCTTAGAGACAGGATTAAAAAGATTTTATAGGATATAAGGGTAATTCAGTCCGTTTATACTCAGAAAAAGGATCTTAGGTATTATATAATGTATAAGAGAAAGATACACTCTGTTGGTGTTTGCCCATATTAGTCCAAATAAAGCAGGGATATTTACATGCAATTGAGGGGTCCACATTTGCATTTCACTCCCCCTTTTCTCAGACAAAATGCAGAAGGGTACAAGCAGAATCTTTTAAAGTTAATAACACAGAAACTGACTTTTAATAGACGGGTGGTAAGAATATCACTTTTTTGGGGTACTGTGAACGTGGTTTCAGGTGCTCTCTCTCTCTCTCTATATATATATATATACATAATATGATACATATTGCATAAATAATATGCAGTTATGTCAGCACTGGGCTTGGATCATAGCATTATTTTACTAAGTGTAACCTACAGCTTTTTGAGGAGATGCATTACTGCAATTTGTTTTCCAAATGGTTAATAGTTTTAATATGGTAAATTCATACCCAGAGTGGGATCTCCTCCTCGGCCTCTTTCACCCCAGAGCTTGAGGTGTATGCCCATCTTTCTATACATGAAACAGGGAGAAGATTCACTATGGCCATGTTTGCAGCAGGTATTTTGATGAGATTAGCACTTCCCATTTTCCTATTAAAAGACCCTGGCTGTGTCCCATTTGTAGTACTCCCAACAATTCACATGTGCGTGGCAAGAAGATTTTCTTCCTCCTGTATTGGGAGAAAGAGGCTCAAGCAGTCTGGATTCACCAGCTGTTAAACATACAGATCAGAATTAGATCTGAGTGGTGGAGATTCTGGTGCAGGTCAATGTGTTTCCTACAGCTCTAATGAGCCCCTTTTGCATTGGTAAGCCTTACTGCTGACGTGCCCACATTTGTCCGGGTGCCCTGATTGCAGGAGACCTGGAAGAAACGGAGAATTTGGGTTAACTCTCCTGTAAACATAAGTGAACTAAAGGTGCATCCCAAGCTGAACTTGGGAAAGCGACTACAGAATGCTGTGGTTATCAATACTGTTCCAAGCCAAGTAAGAGGTGTTGTCTGGAATGCATTTAACCAATCTTTTGTCTCTTCTTATGTGAATTGGGCACAGGATATAAGTGTGAATGAGATTTTGATTGCAAGCTCTCTTGAGGGGACAATACAGTTTATATTATTTTTTTTATGCCGCAATGCATGGTAAATGTTATTCCAAAATAATTGGATACATGATTAATAGCTCATAAATTTCTACTTAGCACACAGGGTAGTAGTTTTCAAGAAAGTGTCTGCTCTCCATTGAGAATTGAGTTTAGGTCAGACATCACTGAATGCACCCAGGAGACCGTATATTTTCTGAAGCAAAGAAAAGACATAATGTATGAGGGTACTTCAAGATATTTGTGAAAAAAAAATTTAAAGAAATTTATTTTGGTGCAAACATTTTTTTAGAATGTGTGATTTTTTTTTCACAGTGCATATTATCCACCATCTTTTTGAATATCCCTTGTATGCATGGATTTCAAAAATTTTTTTGCAACAAGGTGTCTTTTAATTCTGTTTCCCAAAAACTTTTAAAAGAACCCTACTATTCTTGAGCTATGAAGGGAAGCGTAACAATAAATCCATCTTGAATTTCCTCAGCTTCCCTGGAAATGTTATCTTCAGCCGTATGAAAATGTCTGTCACTGACTGACAGAATGGTACATGTTTTAACTCCAGCTCTTTATGTCTTGCAGACAGAATTCCATCACTGTCATCTGATAAATGGCTAGCTATATTAGGTTATCTTTTTACTCAACTCACATAGACTGCCTGCCATCTTCCCTGTTAGTCTGATAAGTGAAGGAATAAATTAACCAATGCCCAAATTCCCCATAAATATCACCATATTTCAGACTGAAACTTCTTTTGATGATGGATAGATATTTTATGTGTGGGGTGAATGTCCAATAGCCCTGGTTCCTAGCCAACAAAAATAAACAAAGACAATTGACTACCACACTGCAGAGTGCTTCGTTGATTTACATCTGTTCTATTTTTTAAATGAACATCATGGCTTGGCATAAAGGTGTGAGATCTTGGTCTTAGGTAAGAATTCCTATTTTTCATGCCTGTTCTTTAACACATAAACATATCAATGATGAGTTATTTCAAAATCCAATTTTGAGTCAAGAGCAATGTACAGATATTCACAAGTCTGGCCTCTACAGAGCTGTGATCACCTTATAACCATGGCAATAAATGTGCAGGAAGACAAAGTTACCTCTGATGTGCTCTCCAACAAGAGTTATGAAAGATGACAATGTAGTTAAGGATGTATGATAAATTCCGATAACAGAGATTAGAGAAGTGCATACTGTACCTGTACTCTGCCATCACAGAGTAGAGTTGTCAATATGTTTGTTTAAAGATTTATTTATTCGAAAGGCAGAATGTCGGAGAGAGAAGACAGAAGGGCCAGGTGTGTAAATATTCATGTGTGATCATGAGTCAGCAACTGGCCAGCAGACACCTTGCCTCAATTTGGGATGATTTGTATACCCCAAAGTTCCTCTCAGAAATCAGGCCAGTCCATCCACACAGACTACCTAAAATGCACACCTGCTGGTTCAGCCTTTATCTGGTGTTCTACCCCTTCACTGGCCCCATCCTCACCCCAAGGGCACCTGCTGCAGAAGTTCTTTGTACCAGAGTCGTTCTCTCTCAAACTGACTTTGCCTTTCCCCATCCAGACCCTAAACACCCAAACCCAACATCCTTTCATGCCTTAGAGTCTAGCACAGTGGTGCTCAGTATATTAAGGACCTAAGTGTTTATTGAATGAGCATTGCCTATGCAGAGTTTTGCAGCAGATAATCTATATTCTGATCTATATAATGATGTGTTTGTGTAACAATAAATCCAGGGGGCTGTCGCCTACTTATTTATTATTTTATTGCCTTCATAAAAACAAACACTACTCCTCCTTTGCCAATTATAAGAAGGTGATTTTTACTTTCATAAGTGTATTTGTCACTTTATAGTTGTTTTCCCATATAACATACATTGTGTAAATGTTGATCTCTCAGATGTATTAAGAACAAGTTAGCACATTGAATTAATATTTGATGTTTATAGTTAACACTCAGAAACATTGCATATATCATTTTCAAGTTGCAGGCTACTATTGCCATTGAAGTAGTACAGTTTTTTTTTTTTAAGGAGAAAACACTTGCTCTGTTTATCAGTTTGAAATACCTATAGACTTCTGATTGAAGGGTTGATTTTAAATTAAATAATCTAATTATATAAAATAAAGTCTAAAAAGAATGAAAAGGAGCATTTTAGTAAAATTATTAACTTTTCCCAGAAAGCCTTATCCCCTACCTGAATAAAAACTTACCTGCACTGTAGGCATCTGGTCGAATGTTTAAGCCTCTACTTAGAAAACTTGCCTCCCACAGGTGCAATTCCTGATCACAGACCCCCATTCCATCTTCGTGCTAAGCAGACTGTGAGAGTAGCAGCTATGGTTCAAATGTTTGGGTTCTTGTGGGACATCTGAATCGAGTTCTTGCCTGCTGACTCTATTCAAACGCAGTTCCATTTGGGGAGTAAACCAGCAGATGAGAGCTGTCTTCCTGCCTCTCAAAGAAACAAAAATATACTTAAAGCCTATATATATATATATATATACATATATATATATATACTGCGTGAATGATGCCATCATATCATTTTTATTTAATAATGATGTTCTCGAGCTTTTCTATGGAAAAAATGAAAAATAGAACTAGGCTCTCTTGCGCACTCGTGTGCAGCTTGGTATGTTAATAAATCACTTTTTAAAACCATTGGTCTGACTTATAATTGTTTTAATAAAGTATGAAATAGCATTTTATTGTTATTACAATTTATATGTTGATTGTTCAAATTTCCACTTTTGCATTCATATCCACCTGGAAAGTGTAATATCCATGAATGGGAGTGGGGCCATCAGGGAAATAGTGAGCACCTCTTTGATGGGCTGCAACTCCCATCGCATCTGACCACATGTGTCAGAGCTGGGCTTCCTCGGTGGCTTGGATGGAGCAGTGGACAGCATATCCGGATGCACATGGAGGATATGGTAGTACACTGACACCTGCAGAGGACACCTGGTACCATAACAGAGGATGGAAGACAGAACAAATCGATCAACTACCCGAGCCAAGAGTTGGCAGTGAATACCTGGGCAAATGGAGATTCTGAGGTGGATTATGTCAGCCAGGGGATTTTGGAAAGATTTCATCATGATTGGAGTGATGAAACTGACATCAATACAGAACTATTGAACTATCAAAATCATTTGAACAGGATCCTTGGAGCATGCCCACATCAGGTACCCTGGGATGGTTGGGAGAATGGCTGTGGCTTCTTCCCTTATGTTTCTCCTTCTCCCAGGTACAGCAAGCAGATAAAGAGGATGTGAGAACAACAGTCTCACCAACTTTCCTCTAGCCATTGACTCTTCCCACCTTAATCAACTATGTAAAACTTTTAAAAAATAAAAGTTGAAAAAAGATCTTAGGTATCCTGAATAATTATGTGTGATCTTACATGCTTTGAACATATTTTTCTCACTTTATAATGTCTTAATTTTCTCTGCGTAACACTTTTGTCTTTATGAGCCAATTCCAATCACACAAAAAACCCCATTTTAGAGCTGATGAGTCTCAAACTTTGCTTTATTATCTGTGTTGATTGTATCAAGTTTAAGGACTTCTTCTATATTCTACTATTGATGTATCTTCCTGTATTATCTTGTAAAAATATGAAAGTTTTGATCAGCACATTAAATCTTTCATCTAGTAAAATACTGTTTTTTGTGTGGTCTGAGAAAGGGATCTGTTTTAAAATTTTCCTTATGGGCGAACATTTGATCCAGGACAACTTAAACATTACACACAAGAGTCATTTTCTTCTCCACTCAGCTATCTCCACTCAGCTATGCTTGCAGTTGTGTCATGTCATGTTTTTTTAAATTTCCGCACATTTGTCTGTCTATTCTCATTGCTTCTTTGTCTGTCCCTCTTCCAGTACTATGTATTCTAAACTTTTGACCTTCTAATCGTTCTTACTCTCTGGTAAGACAAATTGCATTTCCTTTCCTTTTCTTTGTTTTTTTTTTTCCCCAAGTGCACTGCTATTTTTAAAGAAAGGATTTATTTATTTTACTTGACAGAGTTGGAGAGAGAGAGAAAGAGAGAGAGAGAGAGATTCCATTTGCTACTTGACACTCCAGTAGCCAGATCTGGGCTAGCCTGGAGCCAGAAGCCAGGAGCTTCTTTTAGCTCTCCCCCGTGGGTGCAGGGTTGGAAAGACCTTGGCCAACCTCAGCTGCTTTCCAGGCTTTTACCTGGTAGCTAGATTGGAAGTGGAGCAGCTGGGACTTGAACCAATGCTCATAGTGGATGCTGGCACCACAGAGGGTTAGTCTGATAGGCCATTTTCTGGCTCCAACAAATGGCGGTTTTTTTTCTTGACTTGGACTGTTTTACGCTTGAAAATCAATTTATACATCATGCTGTCATGAATTTCATGATGAAATTTATAAAACATGACATGATTTACAAAACAGAAATGAAGTGCTGGCATCATGGTCTATGGTGACTTAAGACTCCATCTAAGATGCTGGATTCTCTATGAACTCTAGTTCAACTTCTGGCTATTTTAGTTCGAATTCTACTCCTTGCTAATGCACCTACATAGGTAGCAGATGATGGTCTAATACTCAGGCCTTACCACCCATGTCTTTGGGGCTCCTGGCTTTAACCCCAACTGGCCCCTGCCATGGTAACCATTTGGTGATTGAGCCAATGCATGCAAAATTTTCCTCCCTGCCTTCCTCTCCTTGTAACTTTGTAACTCTGCCTTCCAAAATAAGTGGTAAAACAAATCTAAGAAGAAATTGCCAAAAGAAAATCCTGTATACACTTCCCTTAAAATTGCTTGAATCTTGATCGATTTAGGAAAAACTGGCTTTTCAGAATATCTTATCTGTGAACATTTTACTGTTATCCATTTTTTAATGATTTCTTTGTGTTTTGTTAATACATTTCCTAAGTTCTACGAAATGCCTTGTGACGACAGAGCTTTTAGTTAGGTTTTGTCTTAGGTGGCTTACATCATTTTGTAGCAGCTATAAACTCTATCAATTCATCAGTGCCCCCTTCTTGTTTGTGGCTTGTGTATATTGGTCTTGAGTCTGGGAAACCCAATGTTTTTTATATTAGTCATATATCTACAAATAATGATTTAAATTTTTCAAGATGGCTTTTTAGTTTTATTTATTTAGTTTCTTTAAAAACATATGAATAGGCCCCAAATCAAGTCTCTAAAACAAGGGATATCTAGAGAAAACTGGTGTTCTTCTGTCCGTGAATATGCCTTTCAACTTATCCTTCCAGTTAGAACCATCACTGTACATCTTCCGAGAGATGACATAACAGACCCACTTTTTCTGTTTTGTTTATACAGCCCGTCATTGTGATTATTCTACAGTTCCATACAGAATATGGAATTATATCCCTGATATTCTAAAATACGATTTCCCATTATATATACATTCTACACTTTATCTCCTATGGATGGATATTTTAATTGCTTCTTTTTCCTTCTTTTTTTTTTTTGTTTTGTTTTAATGAATCACTTTCGGTAACGTCTTTAATATTTACTATTTTTGTCAGTGTATCTTTCAGATCTGTCCTATAGAGTAAGGTTGCTAGGTCACAGGACACAAGCATACATTGTTTTGTCTGATACAGCCAAGATCCCTTCTAGAAGGTTTATGTGGTTTGCATCTTTAGCAGTGAAATACGAGAGTCTTGTCTCCCCATGGCCTCCCCAACAGAGTATGCTGTCAAATATTTGGATTGTGCTAATTTGATATGTAAGAAATAATACCACAAAGTAGCTATAATTTGTATTTCTCTTGACATGAATAATGGTTTAATATTTTTTTCTTGTCTTTGGGGTTTTGTAGTTTCATGAAAATACTTCTAGGTGTAGCTTACTTTTTATCTGTTTGGTTTGGATGTCATTGGGATTTCTGAATCTGAGAGTTGTCTTTCAGCTATTCTGGAATATTCCAAGAATTTTGTCTTTCCATTATTTTCCCTCTTGATAAAAAAAAAAAAATGTGGTTTTGAATTTCTTATTTTACCCATGTTTCTCGAGCTCGCTTTTGTGTGTTCTAATGCTTAGGTTGTGTGGTGTAGATACTGCTCCTTTTAATAATTTATTCCCTTATCTGCTGAGTCTAACGTGATAATTAACTTACTCATTGAAATTCTAATTTCAATGGTCATATTTTCCTGGATATTTGATTTATTTCTTCTTAATGTATCGTTTGTCACGTTTGGTGCTCTCTTTGCAGCTATACTGTTAAGACATCTTCTTATTTGTTTCAACATGGCATGTATTCTGTTTGTGATCCGACTCAGTGGAAGTTACTGTGCTGATTCTTACTCATGGTGCTATCTTTCCTCACTTATTTACGCTTCAGGTAGCATATTGATGGTACTGCAGTGGAAATGACTTATCCTTGCTTTGTCAGGTACCTGGAGGTCACCTTAAATAAAACTCGGCTTTAGATTTTCCAGGCCTCAGATATGATACACATTTAAGCCTCAATCATAAACTTATAGGTAGGGATTCTCAGGAGACAGGGCTTCTCTTTCCTCTATGCTGAGCTAAAGGTAAAATTGGCACAATGATGTCTGTGGGTTTGCTGTTCCCATGCTTGCCCCGTTGAGGAAATCACTTTTCCAATGGTGCTAGATTGAGGCAGTTTCTAATCCAAGCCTCAAACCCTGTTTTGGTGCCTGATTTCCGTCTCTTGTTCTTTACGCTAATATGACCTTTGAAAAATCCAGGATCTGAGCCAACTGGGAGTAACAAATTCCCAGGGCATCTCCTGAGCCAGGTTAACCCTGTGCCATTGTTTTTTTATTTGTCCTTTTTGAAATCCAGTGATCTGATTTGTTACTACCTTAATCTTACTTTTAAAGAATCTTTTAACAATTTTTTCATCTATCCTTTTATGAAAGAATAACGTACATGCAAAACTATGCACGAGTTATGGGTACACAGCATGATGGACGTTCAGAAACAAAACACACCCACCCTCGCTTAGTTGGCAACAAATAGAGCATTGCCCTGTCTCCCCAGTTTCTCCTGTGGCTCTTTGCAGCCATCCTGGTATGACACAGGAATGGGCACCAAGCACTGCAATTCACGTTAACACTTCTCAGACACAGCATCTTAAGTTGCGTCAGAGAGCATGATACAACATTCCTGTTACGCAGAGCTCAAGCAGTCACACCACGAGCTGTTTATTATACTCTTTGTTTACCAGTTTCTCATTATCTGGAAGCCCTACACATGTGGTTAGCTATTTGCTGCAAATAAACTCCTGGCGTTAAACTTTGAGAAACCAAAGTTTTGCATCATACATAGCAAAACCTACTGGATTTTCTCCCTGTAATTTTTCCTGCTTGCTTTTGAGCAAGCTCAGATGCCTGTGTCTCCGTACCATCTTCTAGGCTTACCACGAATAAACTTTCAGAGGTTTATGTTGGTTTAGTTAAAGCACTGTGACTTGAAGTTAACTGACTACACCAGGAAAGTTTGTCAGTATTCTAGGTAAGCTCATTATTTGTCCAGGTATCAGTGCATAGCTCTATTCTTGCACCATTTTGAGTACCATCACCTTATATTATGTGACAACATCCTTATTGTTTCCTGTTTTTGCATTAGAAACTTTCTTCAGTTAGTACTGAAATTCACTTTTGTAGATGCACAGTGGAACTAGATCCCACCATAATTCTCCATTAGAATAATAAGGAGAGGCATACATGGAATATACATATTTGGACCCTAAGCATCCAACTATCCAATAAGAGAATATCAGAGAAAATAAAAAATATGGATCATCCTTCCAAATATCCATTTACATCTGTTGGCAATTTTGACACATATTGTTATAGTCTGTACTGAGCGTACATTTATCTGACTCTAACATTCTATATTCTCATCTGTTATGGCTGCCATTTAGAATGTTCTTGATTGTTAAATATAATCATTTTATTTTTAGCTTCCAGCTGATTTATTTTGTGCTCATTGTAATAGTATTTCACTTGATTTTCCTGTTCTTTCTAAGCAAATTCAAATGTTGCACAAATAATTAAAATTTTCTCTACTCCTTTTTTAATAAGGTACCTCCTAGATCTTATATCCAATTACATTGTCTGTAACGATGAAAAATCATTATATTCCTGGTAGTTGCCTTTCTCCCCCTTTATTATTGAGAGTATAAATAGTATTGAAACAATTGCTTAGACATAAATCTGGATTTAACTAGCATATACCTTCTTTCCAGCAGTCTTTAGATACAATGACTTTCCCATTTTTGTATGTTGAATCATGACCAGATGGGAAATATTTTTAATTGTTTTTCTTGAGGGGTAAACAGTTGGTACATTTATGAGCGATACAGATCTGAAATGCGATTCACTTGGTTTTGTATACTAACAGGCACAGCATCCAAACCTTGACTGAGTACAACATCCCCGAGTCTTCAAAGTTTTCTTACCAAAAAAATCAATTATTCCATTTTTCTGAAAGGAGATTCTAGAGGCATGCCTAATTGTAGATAATGTGTGGATAACACTCAGCCTTTCTGAATTTTATCAACTGAAGGCTGGTATTACTGTGGTGAGGATTTGCCTTGATTTTCCCCTGGCAGTACAGGGATGTGGAACCTTTAGTTGTGACCAGGTGGTGAGGCCACACCTTCATGGGAAGAACACTGCTGTTATTATAGTAGTGCGCTGGTCACAGCAGGATGACGGGCCTCTCTTCCTCTTGCCCGCCAACCCCAATGCTAGCTCCTCACGTGATGTACTGAGCCGTAATATGACACCGGAAGGAAGCTCTCACTACATTTGGCTCTTAGATGTTGCATTTCTTGGCCTTCACAACTGAGAACAAATTCTTCTTTATAAATTTCCCAATCCACAATATTTAGTTATAGCACCAGAAAGATGGACCATCAGAGATAATTTTCTATCTTCTTTTATTATTTTTTTTTCATTTGCCTTTAAGATTAGGGCTATTTGATTTTGTCTTGAATGTGGTGGATTCTTTCAATCTATCTTCTGGCAGGTTTATTTGACTAACAAAAGAAATTGTTATAATTATTTCTTATTTTCTCATTTGTTTTAATTGTTCTGTGTTCGTCAGAAACAACTGTATCCCTAGTATTTAATTTGGGTATTTTGAAAATTTGTCATTTGATATTTTATGTTTTCTTTGCTTTTTCTACTATGTTGTCTCTATGGGATTCCTGAAACTTATTCCTTCTCATTAATTTCATTTTGCATGTGTGTGTGTGTGTAAATTGATCTTTTGATTATCTTTGATTTGAGTATAAACACTGTACATCCTACAACAATTTGCTCCACAGTAATGCTGGTTCTCCCGTGGTAAGCCACTCCTTCCCTCTGCACAGCCTGAACTCCCAGGCTGAGCAAGGCAAAGTGTCTCCCTTCTCGGGGGACCAGAGTTAAGAGCAGCAAGGTGACCGCAACAAAAACATGATAGGCCTCACACAAAACTCAGACACAAATGGTTTCCTCTTCCCAGGATTCTTCAAGCTCAAATCACAGAACTGAAGTGATTAACAACAAGCTGCACCCACTGCTTGACTCCTGGAGTTGCTGTCACCATCCTGGAGCTCCCAGATGGCTATAGAACAGATAATTGTGCCCCAGCATTGAAGAGGAGTTAACAGTCATCACCAGTTACCGCCAAGCGGTGTCCAAAGCTGTATGGGTTGGACGGTGTGATGTAATACTCTTGCATTTGCATTTGATATAATTAGAAGGAGTTGCCTTCAGCATTGGTTTCATTGTGACCTCTTGCTCATATTTCTTCATTTTCATTTTATTTCTGTTTGGGATCCTGCTCCCAGTGCCCCAAAGCCATGTTCCTTTAGATCTCAATATTTTCTTTAAATCTTCTGAATCCAGAATGGACACAGAGCGCTGTAACTTGTATGTTCTCACAGAGCTTCCCTAGCTCTAAGTTGCCATGTCACTTATCCAACTTGTATTTTTGTAAGTGTCCATGTCCCAAGGCACAACAATACATTGTTAACTCTTCTTTGTGGCCCCCATTTAAAATATACTTCTTAAAGTAACTGCTGAATATGGAGATATAGTGGTATTGGAGTGCGGGAGGGGAATTCCTCAGTACAGCAGAGGTGGCAATGCACTTTACATATACAGCTGCCAACTCAGTGGATTGTTTAAAAAATTTATTTATTTTTATTGGAAAGGTAGATATACAGGGAGGAGGGGAGACAGAGAAGAAGATCTTCCATCCAATGGCTCACTCCCCAAGTAGCCACAATGGCTGGAGCTGCGCCAATCTAAAGCCAGGATCCAGGAGCTTATTCCAGGTCTTCCACGCAGGTAGAGGGTCCCAAATATTTAGGCCATCCTCTACTGCAATCCCAGGCCACAAGCAGGGAGCTCGATGGGAAGCGGGCCACTGGGGTTAGAACCAGTGCCCATATGGGACCCTGGCACGTTCAAGGTGAGGAGTTTAGCCGGTGCACTATCACGCCAGGCCCTTTGTGGATTTTTTAAATTGCAATTTAAGTCTTCAACCAAGAATCTTAATAGTTCTCTACGGTGAAGTGCGTACACATTTCCCATTTTAATTGCTGGTGTAGCTCTGACCACAAGCACTTGCATTGTCAGCACTACAGGGAATTGGTGTTTTTCTTTTGGCAATCTGGCCTTGAGAGAGGCTGCTATGGAATTTGAAGGACACAGGTTTTCCCCTGCACAGGGATGCTGGTCTAAGCCAAGCACATGTCCATCTGCAGAATCTCTAAGATGTGTCTTTTCCATGTTTAAGCCTGGGTCACTGGTAGGTGAGGGTGGGGCTCCATTGCTGTGTCTATCCATTCACTTGCTCCTCTCTCCTGGTCACTTTCAGCGTAGTTCTAGCAGCTCTCTGAATGTCTCTTCATCCAGTCAAATTAGCAAATAAAATCTGTCACAATCCCAATCCCTGTCAATCTGGAACCCACACACAACTCCCTAAACCATCCTTCATCTCCAAGTGAAGACTACAGCAAGGGCATCCCCCCTAACACAATGCAGCCATTCTGTGCAAGAAAGCACAACTCCTTGGAGTCCAAATCGTCTTTCTTTTTCGAATTCCTTGTTTTCATATGATAAAATCATGGGTCAGTGATCTACTTTCATCTTTTTATTTTTCAGTTTTGTTCATTTTATTCGAAAGACAGTTATGTACAGCACACACACACACACACGGAGAGTCAGAGACCTTCAATCACCTGGTTTACTCCCCAAATGGCACAAAAGCTGGAGCTAGGCCAAGCTGCACCTGAGAGCCAGAAGCTTCAGTCAGTCTCCCACATGGATATGAGGTGCAGGGGAACCACTCAGGTGCATTAGCAGGGAATTTGTTCAGAAGTAGAGCAACTGGGGTTCAAACGGGTGCCCATATAAGATTCTGGCAACATTGGTGGTGGTGTGACATAATATGCCACTGCACATGGCCAGATTTTAAGATTTATTTTGTTTATTTGAAGGGCTGTGTTATTATAGAGAGACAGGGAGAGACAGACACTGAGATTTTTCACCTGCTGATTTATATCCCCCAATGGGTTGAAATGCTTGGGATCTGGCCAGGTGGAAGCCAGGGGCCAGGAGTCCCACCTGGGTGCATCACCTGAGAACTTTGGCCTTGCTCTACTTCTTTCCTAGATACATTAGTAGGAAGCTGGACCAGAAATTTAGAAGTTGGGACTCAAACCAGATCCCATATGGGATGCTGTTCTCACACGTGCAGCTTTACGTGCTATGCCACAGCACATACTAACTCCTACCACTACTCCTGCCCCTGATATATTTTCTTAATCCAGCTCCATTGATTTTATTGTCATTGAAAACTCCAGTGTCTGACTGCAGGTCTTCCATTGAGTTTTATATCCTGTGGTATTATGAGATAATGAGCTTACAGATAGAAATCTCTTCAGAAAGTGCTGGAAAATGTGTATTATGGAAAAACTATTATGTAAAAATCATTCATCAGTTCCAAACGCTTTTCTACTAAAGTAAATTTGTTGTAGCATATCTCAGTGTGCTCTGGTTTGACAGACTACTCTTTTGAAAAGCACCCATATCAGAGCGTTTATATGCTGAAATTTAAGCAAAAGCAAGCATCAAATTGATAGTGGTGCTTGAGTAGAATACTGACTTCACTAACGCCTTATGGAAAGTTTATAGGAATGTCCCCGAAGGAATCTGTGCTTTCACAGGGATGACACTTTAAGATGTAAGACAGTATTGACAATGAAGCCTGAAGTCTCAGTTCATCCACATCAATTTATCGGGGGAAAAAGAAGTAAAACAAAAACCTATACTTGTCGTTCATGCTCTAATTGAAGAAAACCAATGACTAAATTACAGAAACAATAACCAATGTTCGAAGGTCACAGTTGGTTCGGTTTGCATAATTCTGACTCAAAAAAGGGAAAATCCTGTAGCCTAGTGCTGGAGTCCTCACTTCGCATGTGCCAGAATCCCTTATGGGCACTGGTTCTAATCCCGGCAGCCCCACTTCCCATCCAGCTCCCTGCTAGTGGCCTGGGAAAGCAGTTGAGGATGGTCCAAAGACTTGGTAACATGCACCCATGTGGGAGACCAGAAAGAGGCTCCTGACCCCTGGCTTCAGATTTGCTCAGCTCCAGTTGTTGCCGCTACTTGGGGAGTGAATCATCAGACTGAAGATCTTTCCTCTCTGTCTCTCCTCCTCTCTATTTATACAACTTCCCAATAAAAATAAATAAAAAAAAATTTAAACCAAGGGTAAAAAATCTTTTTGCTTAGTGTGTTCCAGAACCATAACGTCAGATCAGCTCCTGCAATTACAGAATTTTCAGTGGAAATTTTCAACACTTGGATCATCATTCTGAAGTGTTTCTTCTAGATATTGTAACAGCAGATGAACGAAGGCTCTAACAGTGTAATCCTGAAGTTGATGTACAATCAAAGCAATGGCTACCAAGAGGTGGAGGTGATCCAGTGCAGTAAGAGTGGACTGCCAAGAGCCAAGACAGTGGTCATGGTTTTAGGGATGCTCCAATCAATTTGCTCACTGAATTTCAGAAGGAGAAAAGTATGTGATTGCTTTGAGAAGTTAGCAGAGGTTTTCACAAGAAGATGTCCAGGACAGCTTCATTAGAGAGGTGCCCACCCCTCATGATTTCTGTCATCAAACATGGATGTTTGTAAGAATGTCAATGAGAAATCCTTATGTATCCGTCGCATAGTCCTGATTTGGATTCTTCTGACTTCTGTTTCCTAGCCTGGAAAATCTTGGAAAGGCACTCATCTTTCTTCTGTTAGGAATACAAAAAGAACTGCATTGACATGGTACAATGTGTTCCTTATTTTCTTAGGAATAGACTAATGGTTGTTATCATGGCAGCCGAAGAGTAATGAATTTGGATGGAGATTATGTTATTCAATTTTTGCATGAACTTTTGTAAGTTCCTGTATTTGTGGTATCTTAGGGTGAGCTGGGATAAAATTGGTAGGGGAGGTATTGCCTATTTTTCTCAATTTAGTGAGCATTGTAGAAGAACAAGTAAATAGATGAAAAACTCAGGAAATGCTTCTAATGCATTTACAATAATCCTATCTCTAATAGGATCTATTAAATTCCTTGGTTCCCAGTAAGAACACTAAAAGATAGGTTTTAAATCATATCTATTTCTCAAACAAATGCACTTGGACAGATTTTATTTGAAAGTGGAAACACCAAGTTATGTGTGTGTAGATTGTGTGTGTGTGTGTGTGTGTGTAGCTGTCTTTGTAGCCTCCAACTCCAGGCTCATAATAGATGATAGAATAACTTTCATGATTTGGTCAGTTCAGTAGCTTGGTCTCCCTTTACAGTATTTTTTTTTTTTTGCTGATAATTTCTTTTCTTTATTTCCTTTTTTCAATTTCTTATTACTCTACAGATTTCAGCTCCTGAAATTTTATACCTGAAGCCTTGCCATGAAATATTCAAAAGATGCTATATTTCATAGTGCTGAATAAGCAGTTTGTTTATTCTCTCTTGGCAAGTGTGCTGCATAACATTGTTTCTAGAAAAGAGGTTTATGTGGATGATTAAAATTCCATTCTCATGACATGTTTGATATACCACCCATTCAGCCCCCAATATGTGTAGAAAACTATTAAATTGGAGATTATTGCAATATACTTCAACAAATGACTTTTGTTCCTATTTTTTTTTAACCAGATGAAGACTTTTAAGCATGGACCTCTCATTGCCCTTCAAGCCAGTTCTCTTCACTTTCTTTCCCTTTCCTCTTCTATACCTTTTCAGAGAAAGCGTAAATTCTCTGTGCAAAGCCAGCTTGATGCTCACTGTCCTCTTCCAAGACATACTTCTCTCTCTTAGCCATGCTCTTTCACAATATTTTAAAACTCTTTGTGCTACCTGTGTCTTGTCTTCCTTCAAATATATATTGGTTTCCTCCAGAAAAAAATAATACATATACACATTATATAAGTATAAATAACATTATATCTAAACATATTATATATAAATTATATGAATATATATATTCTATTTGACCTTTTTATTTAATACAACTGATGCAAATAAGCTCTCTCTCTGTTTTTGAATCATTAAATTCTGACTTTAATCCCATACAATTCAGCCTAATCTACCCGATAATATTGAATCTGCATTTAAGTTTCCAATAACCACCTAAGTGCTAATTATGATATTTTTCTCATTTGTCTTTTTCTTCAACATTTGCAGTTAGTAAGCCTTTTTCCTAGGCTGTCTACCTTTGGATTCCATATTGCTGAGTTTCTTATCAATTCTCGTTCCATTTTCTCCTTTGTACTTCTCCAGTTCTTTCGCTGTTGCACCCGACGCGTTGGATTCTTAATGCTTGTATCTCAGGTTCTCCTTTTCTTTCTTCAGATTCTCTTTGTTGCAGATACTTCTCTCATCTGCAGGCTTTCACTTTTTACAATTCACCTACCAACCTGAAAATGAGGTTTCTAAAATATTGCCATGCACACTTACACACATATCCTCTGCAATATTTTTTCCTTAATTCAGATTTTCTGCTTCTTATTTAATTGCTTTTACGTGATGGGCTTACTTCTACATTAAAAAAAGAGGAAAAAAAAACACACAAGGAAACAAACAAAAAATCAAACTGAGCAAAATAAAACCAACAAGACAAACCTCTTAAATCACTCCACAGAATTTATCACCCGTTCCTCAAAATGACTTTCTCTACTTTGAGCTAATGTATTTTTGGTAATGTTGTTATCCAGAACTCATCAACCCCTAAATCTGTGACTTGCTTTAAGGCAGACACTGTGTCCAGCTCAGTGCTTCTGAAGTCTGCTCTGTGTGCATGCAGCCCTGGGGTGTTCTACGCACACACGCATCCACGAGGTTTTCATCTGAGCTGGGCCTCAGAGTGCCTTGCTCACAGCCTCCCAGGGGCCGCTGCTTCATTTCTTTGTCTAGAACAGCCTCTTGCTCCCTCACCCTTCACTCTCCTCTCTGTGTTCACTTAACCTGGATTCAGTGGGTGGGAGGGCAGGAAATGATGTCGGTGGGGAGTTTAACACAGAGAGGCATCCTCTGCTGCAGCATCTTGGTGGCTGGGGAGTCTGGTTGGGAGCCCCCAGGGGAGGGTGGTGAAGAAGGCAGCCATTCCATGGAGCTCCACAATGTGAACCTTGGCAGGGCAGGACTTATTTTCCAAGAGTCGAACGCTACCCTGCTGTGGCCTGGCTAGAGCAACAATAAAACTTGTTGTGTTTATTCTTTTGAAAATATGGCCCATTTCCTTCATGTGAAATTATTTATCTCTTAGAATTTACTTCATTCTGGAAGAAAATATAAATGTCGTTAGGGGGTTTAGTTTTGTGAAGCCTGTGCTTTTACTCTTGTCCGTCTCACTTCAGACATAAAATAACTTTTGATGCATTAAATTCTAATGAATAAGAACGCATTTGAAAGCCAATTCTTTGTATTTTATTCAGTGGCTGAATTTAGTTTCCCATAAAATGCTTTCTAAATTCGGTTTCTCATCATGGGTTCCTTGCAGAATAAAATACATTCTGCCCTGGAAGCATACCAGCTGTTTATGTCCCAGGCCAATATATCTTGGGGAGAGGTCTGTGTGATGCATAGGAGATGATTTTCAGTAAGAAAAATAAAAACCTAACTTAGCGACAAATACCTAGAATACTCGGCAGGAAAAAAAGGCAGGAAAATGGAAGAGAACACAGATTATTAATTAGTTCACTTTACTTTAAACTGTGAATTTCTATGCCATGTCCAAGCCTTCTATTTTTTTATGTATAATACTTCACAACACATTCTGGCATGTTTAAAAGTTGAAGGAAGAAGAAAGAATCTAAACCATAGAGTGATTTTTTAATTGAATTCTTGTATATCCCCCCCCCTTTTTTTTGTAACTATTTTTGGGAGATAAAGAGGAAACTATTTCTAAGTCATCATCTTTTTAAAGAATGCTCAGTAGATGAAGACTTATGCAGACAAACCCTTGGGTATTTGCCCAGAAAGGGACCTCTTTCTAGGGAAGCTGCCATCACAGACTTGTTGGTGAAGGTGTTCCCAACCTGCCTTTGGCATTGATCCTGTGAGAGGCATGAACCGCATCCTGCTCTTGTGCTGTCAGCCACCTTGACATTCATGAACTCAGGTATGTGGCAAACGCTTTCTGGTCAGACCACTAAATTCTGTAGGTCTGAAGACGGAGCGTTGGGTCCTTACCTGGAATGTGTTCAGAAGACATTTGCAGACAAGCCAGGCAGGACATGACCAGCAAATCTGTTTCCAGACCACAGGGAGGATGGACTGCAGCTGCAGGCTGCAGCTCTTGGTTGAGCACAAGGCTTTCAGTCACACCCTTCGCCAGATTCTTGAGGGACACAGGGGACGTTTTATCCAGTTCTCAATCTTGGTAACAGCTGGAGAAGCAAAGTGCCTGATGAGTTTTTCCATTCTTCTTGCCAGTGAAGTTACTTGGCTTGACGTTAGGTTTCCTGGCGGTGTTATATCACAGGATGATAGAAGTCCTCTTTGGGCTTTATATCGGCACCTTAGACTTTCTTTAGGCTCCTTTCAAGAGTCTTGGTGGCTCAGTTTTAAGTAAATGAAAGTGTCTGTTTAGTAGCTTGGAGATTAACTGATCCACGCACCCACCCACCCACCCACCCATCCATCCATCAACACCTGCTCCCATCTAGCCACTCTTTGATTCATCCATCCATCCATCCATGGTTTACTGTATGCTAGAACTGTGCTGAGGACTTTCCTTCCATTACCTCATACTTGAAATTGGAAGACAGACCAGCAAGATAGACTACCCTACTATGACACATGGCGAGACAAAATATCAAACACAGAGCTGAAAGTTCTCTGAAAAGGAGATATGGATCAAAGTGCCATGGGGGTCTGTGTCCAGGTGCATTGTTCACACTATGTTTCCTCAAGATACGTGCTGTGCTCCACCTGCAGAGGGAAAGAGGAATGGTTTGCAGGAGAAGATGGTACAGGACATAGGATCTATATAAATAAGACACTGGGGATACCCTATATGTTGGATGAAGAGATAGCGCTGGGAGAGACACTGAGAGAGTCATGTGGGAGAACCAACCCTTGCTGGGAAGTACAGTAAGAACCAAATCAACAGAGTCGTGTCTGCCCAACCAAGGAGTTTAACTTCATTGCTATGAATATAACATAAGGATATTTTTTTCAGCAGGAGAGATCTCTGTTCGCTCATGTAACACAGAGGTGATCGGGAAATACTGTGCCCCATAGCCTTATTAAAGAGGGGATTCAAAGCAACCCAGGGCTGTGCTACCTGCCCATTCTTGGCCCTCTTGGAGTGCAAGAGAAGTTTCATATAGGCATGGGGAGAGAAATGCTGACCTCGTCCTCCACCACTTCATAATTTTACTTGTGGTTGGCCTCTTCCAGTAGCTTCAATGGTTTGTAGTGATGTTCCTAGCCTGTGAAGTTGAAATCTTCTCAAAGGAGTCCAAGAGTTTGTTCCCCAGCGGTCAGATTTCTTGCTGTGTCCTTAAGTAGAGCTTCAAAACAGTCTGACCTAACCAGACTCACCATCAGTCACTTGATTGAATTTCTCTGGGAAGCTAAACTTGTTTAATAGCTTCAAGAGCCCAAACTACTGATAATATAAAATGATTCCGGGGAACTGGCGAATAAAAGAAGGAGGTTTTGCTGTTTTGCCTGGGCTTCCGCACATGAAAGGTAGCAGTGTTGTGGCCAAGGTCTTAAAGAACTGTAGGAAAGAGCTGGGTTTGTAAAATTTTTTAACCAACAATTCTGGTTAGAGCCTGAGTACCCAAGTGATTGCAAAGTCTCATGTGGGAGGATTACACTGTTCGTAAGATTTTTCAATGCGCTCTGAGATCAAACACATGAAAATTACCAGGGGTTCTCTTTTCTTTATTTCCGAAATGTTTCTACATGTTTATTATTTGAGACTTACACACACACACACACACACACACACACACACAGAGAGAGAGAGAGAGAGAGAGAGAGAGAGAGAGAAATGGAGATGAGAGAAAGCACTTGCATGTATTGGTTCACTCCCAAGTATTCACAATGACGGCAGCTGTGGCAGGCCAAAACTAGGAGCTCAATGTGTGTTTCCCACAAGGGTGGAAGGAACCCACAGCTATTTGAGCCATCATTACTTCCCCCCAAGCTCTACATTGGTGGACAGCTAAAGTGAGGAGCAGGAGCCAGGGATTGAATCCCAGCACTCATGAATATGGGCGTCTTAACTACAGACTAAATGCCCATACCAAGGGAGGAAGAGAATCATGAATATTGCCCTGATAGGAAGGTTATAAATCTATATTTTTTCCTTTTGAAAAAATATTTAATTTCTTATTTTGAAAAGCAGAGTGATAGAGAAGAGACAATGGAAAAGATTTTCCATCTGCTGGTTCACTTCCCAAAGCGCCACAACAGCTAAGGCTGGTTCCAGTTGAAACCACGATCCTGGAATCCCATCTGGGTCTCCATCTAGGTGGCAGAGGTCTAAGTATCGGGCCATATTATGCTTTTTCAGGGCATTGGCAGAAAGCTGGATTGGACTCACATCTAAATTTTCATAGATTCTGCTGTCTTAGTAATTTTTGTGATCATACTATTTTAAGAACCACTATACAACTGCTTCTGTGGCTTTCTAAATACTGTTCATCTCATCAAAATATAGTCACGTGCCATGGAACAAAACTTTTGGACTAGAACAGGCTCATGTATGATGGTGTAAGATTATATTGCTAGGACACTGTAGCTGTCCTATTTTTTGTAAGTCATTCTGTAATGACTGCAAACTTTGTAAGCATCCTGCTACTCAAAAATGCTTTCCCTAACGCCTTCAAACTGTTACACGAGAGGTTTCTTGCAGTTCTGATTGAGGTAATAAAGCATTCATGAAGAGCTAACCCTTATTGGAGGACCTCCATCAGAGGGGTCCTTCTTGTCACAACAGACCTCCTTACACTGCTACTCCATGCTTGGAAGTTCTTTGACTTCTGAAGGGGTAGTGTAATTATTAGCCCTTAGAAGAAGCTAGCCAGAACTGAAGGGTATGAACCCATTTCCTACACAGGTGAGGGAATGCTCCCCCAAGTCATTCAGAGGTAGGCTGGTTGAAGAGCTGTGCATCCCTATATTAGGGTGTTATCAGGGTGCGGACAATAAACACAAATTCAGAGACAAGTTTCACTTACTTGCCTGTTGAGGAATCAATTTTCCATGGATCTTTCATGCCCCTCTGTCAAGGGGACTGGAAACTGGTTGCTTCTCTTCTGACTTCCTTTTCTTTTCCAGTTCTTTGTTTTTATCAATTTCAAAGTAGTAAATTCAGTTGAACAGAGTCTAAGACTCTGAGAGATGGGCCTGGTGTGCTAGTCTAGTGACTAAATCCTTGCCTTGCACCTGCCAATTTCCATACTGGCACTGAGTCACATCCTGGCTGCCCCACTTCCTATCCCGCTCCCTGCTTCTGACCTGGAAAAGCAATAGGGGATGGCCCAAAACCATGGGACTTTGCACCCATGTGGGAGACCCGGAAGAAGTTACTGGTTTCCGGTCAGCTCAGCTCCAGCTGTGGCGGCCACTTGGGAAGTGAGCCAGAGAACAGATATTTTTCTCCCTCTTCCTCTCTGTATATCTGCCTTTCCAACAAAGAAAGTAAATCTTTAAAACAGAAAATGATTGAGGGATGAAACACAGACATTGGAAATAAGGTAGACCATTAAATGTCAAGGCACCCAAGGCACTGTCTCGCCTCTGACACCTGGGATCCGATGGCTTTCTGTGCTTGTCAGCCAAGTCAGCCTGTGCTGCATGGAGGTGGCTTCGCTAGCAGAGTCCAGTGGAAGAACCCTCGTTTCTTTGCACTAGTTTCTCAAGGGTAATTGTTGAACAAAGTCTCATAGAAGACACCTTCCTCTCTCTATAGAAAGACATTTTTTAGTGCAACCTTGAATGTCAGAATATTTTCCTTGGAATAAGGGAAAAGTCTGCCTAATGTCCATCATAAACGATTGGTGTTCCCTGAGCTCTGGGTTTTTGTGTCACTCAGTCCATGGCTTGGCACTGACTGCACTTCCCATCTCATCTCTGCCAAGGAGGGCTTGGGGAAGTGGCGCAAAGGTGGCTGCTGCTGCTTCTGTGGATACTGCGGTTCTTTGTTTCTAGACCAGCTTCTCAGCATTTTTGAGCATCCGTGAATCTGTGACAAGGTAACTGATGATTTGACTGACGAGATAAAATCCCACATCCGCCTAAGTTCCAGATAGCATGAGTGTATCAAGCAGAATTTGAAGGGATACACACTGTCATTCACAGTTACCAAAGTCCTTTGCCTTGACCTTATTGGTAAGCAATGTTTATCCTATACACAAAGCTCAGAATGGGGAACTAATGATCCCTCTACTAATGGACAACTCATGATTAGCCTTTTAAAAAATGTATGTTTGTGCTAGAGACCTTTACACGTTTAGCCACACTAACAATCGTCATTGGTTTTCAGCTGCAGTGCTTTTTCCGCCCAGTCTCCATTACATTGTGTTCACCAAAGTCCTCCATTTCTCCTAAAATCCAGAAGTTTATTTGAAACTGTGTTTCTAACCAAGAATTCAGTTTCAAATAAATTACAAAAAAAAAAAAGCTTAAAAGTAAAAGTCAGTGTGTGAAAATCAGATACCAAATGATTAGCAATTATTAGTCAAATTATTCTCTGAGTCTCACAGGAATCCAGCTTGTAGGAAATGCAAATATCATATATACAATATCATTAATTACATCTGTGAAGTTTTTTTTTTCCATGTAGGAGAATATTTAAAGTTTGTTGGAATTCAGACATGGGTGAATTTATGAGGTCACTGTAGCTCCTTCCTTTAACCCCCCAAGAGTTACACTCACTTGAAACACCTCTCCCAAAGTCCTTGAAGATCTCTAACCATTATAACATCAGCGCAAGTCCCAGACAACATCTAAACATCATCAGCTCAGAAGGTCCACATGTTCTCAGTTAGTTGCCAGCAGTATAGGTAAAGTTCTGGCTGTTGTCTCTTCTGGGACAACATGCTTCTCAGTCTGTGGACCAGTGAGGCTAAAGAGAAAGCCATCTCCCCTGAAAAGCAGGTGGTGGGATAGACAGAGGTTAGCGGTGGCAGACCTGCAGCTTCAATGCAAGCCACAATGGGAGCGAAGCAGCAGGCTCTGTTTCCCGAGAGTTTAGGAAACCCCCGATGCTCCTGACCTTTGGAGGCACCTCATGGCTCTGTCCCATAGAATCATGGCTGCCTTGGGGGTGGCTCGTTCTCCCCTCAGGGGTGTCTATGAGTTGGTGAATTTTGTCTATTTATGTGTAACAAAATTTCCTTTTTTTTTTTGTTTATTTCTGCTTTTGTTTCATTGTGGTCAGGGATCATAGGTCAAGATCTCTCTCTCTCTCTCTCTAGAACTATCCTTTTGTTTTAAATAGATATTTTCCTATTTTCCATTTTGGCTTTTTGTTTCTTTTACAATACCATCTTCAGTTTTTGTTCTAGTTATTGTTCTGGGTTGTACAGTTAACGTCTTCATTTAGACCAGTGTAGTTTGGATTAACATGAGTTATGGTTCAACATACAGTGCACAAAATCTACAGTTACACAGTCTTACATGAAAGTTTGACCTCATAACTTTGGAGGAAAATATACTTTAGAATTTGCAGAAGCCCTCTGCAGACACCGCTTAGCGTTTTACTCTAAATGTTTGCATCACCTTCTTGGTTCCACCTGGAATCACTGTCTCAAGCAGCTGTGGTGTGCAACATTTCTACTGTCATACTCTACAAATACTTGCAGAGTGAACTGGAAGTCAGGTAGAATAAAGATTAGACTGAGGTTATTTTTTGGAGGTGGGGACTGAGGGAAGCACCAGATTGGTCAGGTAGAGACACTTCAATGGAAATGAGGCCTTGGCGTGGCACCGGACCCATTCTGCCTCGTGCAGTGTTGTCAGACTGCTGCTTTTCATGATCACGATGATTATGGCAATGAGTTCCAAGACTATCCTTGAGTTGGGAAGAAGGGGACTGGACTAACCCGAAAGAACATGTCACCATGTCACCACAGCTGCTTTTCTTGTAGAGATTTGGTCGTTTTTCTCGAATGATACCCTTGGCTAATTCCCAGAGTTCTGGAAAGAGTAACTTTTGACAGTTTCTGCATTTCTGTCTCCGTGGAGAAATGGATTTCCAGAAGTCCTTCCTTCACTGCGACAGTGTTTTGCACAGGGACAGAGTCTCCACCAGTTCCAGTGGGAAGTTGCCTTGTGCTTTTAATTTCATCACGTGTGCCTCTCCCACCAACCGCTGGAGGCAGAGACTGTGATCCGTTCATTGGGGCACTCACCGTCAAAGCAGCTGGCACATTTGACACTGCGATTGGATGAACGGATTGCTGATGTTTACTGATGCGCTTGTTAAATAACCGCCTGGATATCTGACGAAACGTGCTTATCTCTGAACACTGTCTTTGCTGTGACCTGTGCGTGTTTTCTATTTCTGTGGACTGTAGATGTCCTTGAAAACAAGGCAGATACTTTATTTGTCCTTTTACTTCACACAATACTGCGTTGACTGTAAAGATGTTCTCTCTTCCTTTTATTTTTCTTTCTTGTGTCCTTCCCCTGTGTCCACGCAGACGTAAGGATTATGAAGAATGGCCGAACAGGGAGGAACTCACAGGAGGACAGTCTCAGTAGTGCGTGTGGAAAAGGAAAGAGAAAATAATTCTCTTTTCCCTGAGTGCTGTTTGTGGGCTGATTACATGAATATGAGTTCATGATTTTTTTTTTAATTCTAGCACCAACAGCAGGGTTCCTTCAGCAGAGACCGCTGATTGAGGAGCTAAAGGCAGTGAGAAATAAGTGTGGCTGCTAATTAGACACTTTGAGTGAGCAGAGTGGGAAAATGAGCCGCAGAGAACAGCAGGGACTGCCTGTCTCTTGATAGCTGACAATCCTGTTGCAGACTGCAGTGGCAACGGGCATACTGCTCCTCTTTCTGGCCACTTCTGTGTGACTTGTCACTGGTTACATCAAGTCAAAAGTGAATCACTAAAACAAAATCCCATTCCTTAGTGAGCAGCCCAGAAATATTGACAAAAATATCTCGGTGTGGAATGTGATCTGTGGAGTGCCTTCTTTCATGTTGTATGGAACAAAGTCATAAAGGTAATGACATTGGCATTTTAATTAACTACTTTCTCTTTCATGCTTGGCTTTGCCACTGAAATGGTAGCTGACTGTTAACGATCTAAGATCACAAAAACACATTCTAATCAGCATAAAACCGTGTCTTAGGAGGGGCCTGGGTAGCTCACACGGGGACCTGTGTTGTGGCTCACTCTGCCTTTGTGCCCGATGCACTGAGCGCTCTCTGGCACATGGCATCAGCTCAGTACAGGGAAATTAGCAGAGAAGTCAAATGGGAACGGTGGACGTGTATGTATATTGTCTTGCACAGATCATCCACTAGGAAAGTTATCCTTCAGCTATAAAGGGAATACATAGCACATACAGCAAGCTAAAAGTAAAGGTTTTACAAAAAGGGTGTCAAACATTTCTTCAGGTTCAGCCTTGTAGGCATTTATTCAGATATATATAAATATATATAGTAAACAAATCTGCCTGATGGTCCAATATCTAATAAATAAATGATTAGCACATATGTGGAACAAATATATACAATATATAGTAATTGTTATGTTTACAAAAACATTATAAATACATATGTACACCTGTAAACACGGGTAACAAGTCAGCCTGGTAAGAATGCTCAGCTGCTCTTCCAACTGCTTTTTCTGCTTTTGTGTTTTTAGTATCGTCAAAAGGTTTAGAATGTAAGTTATAGGGGTAGAATTTTAAGAGAACAAAGAGAAGTAGTAAATGATTTATTTGTGTAGAAATTTTAAAATTAATAGTCATTAGAACTTAATTGTTACATTTTGCTATACCCTTGCATTGTAAGATTCAGTTTTTGGATTAGTATATATAAACACATACTGATTTTTCCATTAAAGTTCTTAAACATTTAATTGATGGCATTATTCCAAATAATTTATGGAGTTTTTTTAAAGATCTGTTTAATTCCATTGGAAAGGAAAATTTACAGAGAAGGAGAAACAGAAAGATCTTTCATCTGTTGGCTCATCCCCCAAATGGCCATGATGGCTAGAGACATTAGGTAAGAGCTTCTTCTAGTCTCCCACTTGGGTACAAGGTCCCAAGCACTTGCACCATGCTCTACTGCTTTGCCTGGCCACAAACAGGGAGCTGAATGAGAAGTGGAGCAGCTGGACATGAACAGCACCCATATGGGATGCTTGGAGGCAGAGGGTAGCCAGTCGAGCTATTGTTGTGGCCTCTGCTCCAAATGATTTGCTAGCTCACATGGGAGCACATATATTTTAGGTGTAGTAACATGATTATTCATACTTGCCCTAGATTCTATGTGTTGGGTCCAAACATAATTTCAAACTCACACACACACACACACACACACACACACACACATACAAATAATGTGGTTGTAAAGTTGCCCATGTGTTGGGTATGAGGGACAACAAATTTTCACTTTAAATAAATTGTTAGTTCCATTTTGAATCAAGCGGAATGGTGTTCTGCTGTGTTCCAGCATGGTCTTGGCATGTGTGCACACTAAGCAAGGGAAGAAGAAAAACACAGAGTAATGGGGCTCCTCTTGGTTCACAAGGACAAATGCAGAAAACTATCTCCACCTGCTCTATTCCTATTGCCAAATTCAGAGCATGTGATTTGACCAGCCATTTGCAAAAATAAGCCTAGGCCAACCTACGGCAGCCCTCAAGGTCCTGCCATTGTTAGAGGCGTTCAGCTTTGTGTTAGCTGTCTGTTGCCATGTACTTGTCTACCAGAGCCCTGAGCACTGCCCTTCCAGCAGCACTGCCTTTCTGCAGCACTCACGGGAATTGGTGTTGACGCATTGTAGTCTGCAAGTCACAGGGGCTGATCCAAGCAGTACACTGATGGGCACAGACGTGACTTTCAAAGACCTGCTCTACAAAATCATGAAGTAGAGCCATGATGGCTAATTAAACTCTCCTTAAGCTTTCTGGCCGAGATATTGATTCCGGTCAGAAGTTAGTTACTTCCTATTAAAAGGTGTTCCAGGAACTGAAGAAGTTTCCATTCATTCTGTTGTTCCGATAAAGAAGCCAAAAGCACCTCCTAAGCTGTGACACCATCACCCATAAATGTGACTTTTAAACTTCAGGGTCATGACAAAGCCAACTTCACCTAAATTCATTCTTAAATATTTCCCTCTTCCATATTGACTTAGCTTCCCAAAGTAAAATCCTTCCAAGAAAGAGAAATCAGTACCCAGAATTTAATTCACTCTCTACAAGATGGATTCCCATTTTCACAACCTGCTGTTATCTGTCTAATAAAAAAAATAGGGCATGCATACTCCTTTCATTAAAATGGTTTAGATTTCAAATGGAGTTTTCAGGTTTTATTTATTATAACCTTTGAAAGTTGCAAGCATTGATATTGTACAGTTTCTGATTTTAGTCTTGGATTTATTAAATGAAAGGCATACAAATTACTCAGTTTTTATTTTCCTCAGTAACTTCATGTGATCAAGCTCCTGACATAAACAGCAGACTCCAAGCACGATCATTTTTCAACAGCTGATCACTAAAATTTAGACCACGAGGCTCTGGAATTTCAGAACGAGATATGGGTATTAAAGTCCAGGAAGAGTCTGCCTAGCTTCCTAAACAACTTCATTCCACTGCAGAACATAAAATCTCTGGAGTAGGAAAAGTGTTCAGCGTGAGGCTGAATGGAGGTGAGGCATTATACGAGGTTTGCCTAACTCTTGGGTAGTCCAAGGCAAACACCTCCAACAGAGGATGCTTTGTTTAGAAATTCTGAAATCTCAGCCATGGAAGATGTATTCTTTTGAAGGAGCAAATGAACATGCAGTTAAACAGAGGGGTGGGTTTTATGGCTGTGATTAGGATACTGCTGAGGATATCGCATCTGGCCTTGGAGAGCCTGAGTTACATGTTCTAGATCCTGTCTGTTAGGCGCACTGTAGAACAACGGTTCATGGCTCAAATTTGTGGATTCGTACTGCGCCTGTGGGAGACTCAGATGAATTCTTGGCTTCTGGCTTCAGGTTGGTTGAGCCCTGCCTATTACAGGCATTTGGGGAGGGAACCAGTGACTTGGAGATGGCTCTATTCTCTCCCCCCCTTTTTTTTGCCTCTCTGCCTTTCAAATATATTAGATGAATAAATAAATTTTTAAAACTGACTATAGAAAGAAGCCCTGTGGAATGAAAGGAGCCGCCTAGGAACTGTAGTGGGTGGGGCATAGTGTGGATGACCTCATTTCCTGTCCTATATTCAGATTTCTTCAAATCCTCCAGCCTGCCCCTCCCAGCTTCCCACTCCCTACCCCCCGCCTCCATCAAGTTCCTCTGCTTTGTTGAGGGAAAAGTGGAATTCCAAATACGTAACAAGGGCCTGTTCACCACGGAATGTGACAGAATGCAAATGGAGCTTGAAGTAAGAGGAGTGATGTTTCTTATGCTGCTTAGAGCTGAGTAACTGACTTATAGCCCAGTAACTTACAGTTCAGTAACTGAGTGTTACTCTGTGGCTCTGATCTCCAGCCTTCCCTAGTGCAGGATCTGCATTGCAGAAACATTGTGAAGCACACATACAATACTAGAGGCTGGAATGTTTCATCGGTTGTAAATGAGCATTATCCAGGTGCAGCTACAATGTCTCAGCTCTGTGTGGGAATGTTGCCTCTTACAATTGCCTTCAGTTTTCATGTCCGTCCTGTAAGAATGCGAAAAGTTCTTGGAAGCAACCATTGTCTGTTACCCATGATCGAAGCACAAAACTGGTTTCTGCTATAGGGAGCAATGGCATTTCCAAAGGAAGTAACCTCATGAAATAGTGAGTCAGATTCAGGCTGCAGAAGCTCTTGGGCAATGAAGTCCTAAGTTCAGGAGGAGGTCAGACCCCGCCGGGCAGCCCCTGAGCCTCTACTTCCCTCAGGTCCATTCCGTTGGGATTATCCATTGCACATGAGCAAAATTCAGCTTGCACTTCTTCCTCAGAGCACCCACGTGGACCTGCAGTGGAGACATTCCTGGGACATCACGTCTCATTCCTGTTCTAGTGACTTACACCCTACTAGAAAGACACAACACCATGCACGCAACGCTATCGGTGTCTATTCGTTTTTGAGTTGCAGCGTTGCTGCAGTCTGCTTGGGTGTATTTCTTACGAATAAACCACCACTGTTTCTGTCATTTCTGACTGCTTTGGAAATGTATTCATTTGTATTTCTTCTTTCTAATATGCTGAGTTATTACCCATAGGCACTTGGATGTTCAGAATGGCAATTCTCCAGGAGCAGTTTCAGAGACAATGAAAGTGGTGCTAAGAAAGCGTAGTGCTGCGTCTGACCCGGTGACTGTAACACGGACATGTGAGCCGCTGTGGCGTCGCACCCTGCGTCCTCCACACTCACAAGACCCCAATATCACAGGGTGCTGCACCGAGCGTGCGCAAGGCAGGCAAGGGTTAAGCAAGCTTCCTATTTTATGGGTCCTTAAATCCTAAGTGATGTTCTGTGTTGCACATTATGAGGGCAGCCGTGAAAGGTTATATATAACTTTGTTTTTTATTATTCGCATCACCTGAGTAAGATTTTGAAAGCTTGAGAACATCCCAGGAGCAAGAAAAGCATAAAAGCATTGAGCAGACTCAGAGTGCAGAGGACGCGTTAAGATAGTCACTAGTTTAGAGGCTGCATGTGCAGCTCACACAGGCGCGCTTTTGCACACGCCAAGGACACCACTCTGGGAAGATTTGGGATTTTCTCTGACACAAAACCAACATGGTCTCCAGAAAGAACATCTTAAACGTCAGTATTCCTGTGGAACACAGGGACATTACAAAAGAGAGAAATACCTGTTTCAGGCTTTCTACAATTGGGATGTATTCCTGGCTTTTTGGCTCATGGACATTGTAATGGGTGCTTCAGGGGCCATCTTTCTGCTTTTGCTTTAAAATAAAGGCACATTTCAAATGTAATTTTTAAAGATTTGATATTCTCTAAGTTCTGTGTCTATAGGTTTTATTACCTAATCTTTGCAGGTCATGTTAGTGACCAAGTAGTAACCCATTTAAAATATTTCTGTATTTTCTATTTGAAAGCATTTAAATTATTGCCCGATACTGCACTTGATCTTAGACAGAAGGCCGAGAAGCAATCAATTACAGCCTGAAATACAAAACATCACACGTGCAGGGAGGTTTGTGTCCATCAATTCATGAACAATACAGTGGGTTTTTTTATATACTAAATGACATCGAATGAAGTAATATTTGGGTATATGAATGATAGCTAAAACATGTTTTAAACTTTAAATTACAGACAGGACACACTGAGACAATACAAATCCATGTATCTAACTTTTCTTCACAAGTAAAATTTTCAATTAGGACAATCACTATTCAAAAAACCTTAATGTGAGATGTCAGTTTTATCACTTATCCTTTTTTATTTTAAGGATTTTCTTATTTTTATTACAAAGTCAGATACACAGAGAGGAGGGGCGACAGAGAGGAAGATCTTCCATCTGATGTTTCACTCCCTGAGTGCCGCAACAGCCGGGGCTGTGCCAGTCTGAAGCCAGGAGTCCTGAGCTTCATCAGGGTCTCCCACATGGGTGCAGGGTCACAAAGCTGTGGGCCGTCCTCGACTGTTTTCCCAGGCCACAAGCAGGGAGCTGGATGGAAAGCAGGGCTGCCAGGACACAAACTGGCACCCATATGAGAGCCTGGTGCATGCTAGGAAAGGACTTTAGCTGCTAGGCCACCGCACTGGGCTCTTATCACTTATTCTTTACAATTTATAACAGTAGGAAAATTTGTAAGGATATTTCTTGAAATGAACATTGGTGAAAATGTAGAACAAGAATAATCAGGCTATGAAGTGCGGATCATACTAACGAAGAGCTTTTAGGGGTTTGATGAGAAAGAAAATAATAGCTATACATGATTTGGCTACTTAGTACTTTGGGGGGTGTGTGTGTGATACTTACCATGTCTTGTATGTTGGAGACTCGTTATTTTTGATTGGTGTGAAGAAACCTCAGTTTTGTCGATGGCGTTAAGCTCTTTGCGGGATCCTTCCACGCATCATTGAATGGAAACGTGTTCCAGTTCATTCTAGAACGCTGATGAGCATATGGAGAGCCCACTCGTCCTCACTGCCTCTTTCATTCTGCAGGGCTTGATGGCGTTTCATGTAATCAATTGCATTATTCTTCACTCATTGCAATTTTTACCATCTACTGGTTACTGTTTGTTACTCTTGATATTCTTTAAATCACACCTACCGCAACAGAATCTGAATAATCTGGCTTCATTAATCTGTCGAGCAGTAAGTGGGCCTTGGAATACTGTCAGTCAGGGCCAGCACCATGACTCAACAGGCTAATCCTCTGCTGGCAAGTGCCAGCATCCCCTAAGGGTGTTGGTTTGCTTTCCAGCTGCTCCACTTCCCAGCCAGAGTCCTGCTTATGGCCTGGGAAAGCAGCGGAGGATGACCCAGGTCCACAGGACCCTGCACCCTTGTGGGAGAACTTGAAGAAGCTCCTGGGTTGGGACCAGCTCATCTGTGGCTTTTGTGGCTACATGGGGAGTGAAGCAGCAGAGGAAAGATCTTTCTCTCTGGTAATCAAATCAAATAAATCTTTTTTCACAAAGTGCTATAAGTTTCCTATTTCACTGTGAATATGTTTGGTTGGCCATGAGCTGCATATTGCCCTAATTCCACACATTAGTCCTGCTTTCTGCAGTGAATACCTACTTGAAGTCATGCAAGTGTTTGCAGGCTATTTATGGTTCTTTTTATGTCTTCTCTTACACGCCTTCTTTAAGGAAAATAGTTCCCTACTTCCTTTAGAAATTCTTATAGAGAATGCTTTCTTTAAAAAAAAAATTGTTATCTGAACTTTTTATTTCAACCTTGTTCTTATGGGATGCTTTTTATCTAAATTGGTAATTATCTTTTGTCTCACAATTTTGATGTGAATGCTCTGTTGCAGATGACGTTAATATTTTTCTGTTTGAAGACAGCGCAGTTGTCAGGCCAGCGTGGAGAACATCCGGCCCATGGCCGAGAGAGGCCATGGTTCGTTTGGTCTGGCCCTGCCAATATGACTTCAGGTGAGACACCAAATTCAATACATCTCTGTTCACTTTTTACTGGATAATTTTGTGTGACCCACGAGTAATGGTATGAATACCCAAGTGGTTCTTGGCAGAAAAAACTGTTCCCCACTCATATCAATTTTTATTATATCAACTATTATATTCTTATTATATCAATTCCCCAATCGTTATCAATTCCTCACTAATATATTGATCCAAGATCAATTTTTCTCTTGGATCACTCCGCAAATGGGGTTTTACATTTTGCAATGTTGCATTTTTATTTGTTTATCCTATTTGATTTATCCTATTTAGGTTTTCTTGTGCTTCGTAAATAATGGATGCTTTGTCATGCTAATTGTAGAAGATTCTTAACATTTTCTGATTGAATTTTATCTTTTGTTCCATTTCATGTTCTTTTTCTGTAATTCTGATTACATTTATTTTAGACCTTCCTTACTCTTTAATCTGTGACTTTTAACGTTTCTTTCCCATTTTCATTTTGGTTGCCTCAGTAATTCCTTCAGTGCAATCTTTCAGTTAACCAATTGTGTCTTCAGCAGAATCTTCCACACTTTAATACTTCATGCTTTGGTTTTAACGTTTCCATTTATAACAAATTATCATATTCTGTTGATTTTTCAATATACAAACATACATGTTCTTTATAAACTGTACTACTGTCGGGGATTGTCTTGTAGTCATCAATCCTTTGTAGTACAAACAGGTATTTATGACATTTACAAGACATCAGAAGTGAAGAGCGATGATTGATGGGTGGTCCTGCCCTGGCAGATCTTGGATCTTTCTGTAAGCACCACAATTATTTTGACTTTGCGTAGTCTTGATGATTCTCTGGATAGCTTGCAATCTTCTCCTGTAGGATAACTATATTTCATTGTTAATGGTGATCTGAACTGTTATTCTTGCAGATTTTATCTGTTAAACGCACCTTCACCTTTTTACATCAAGTGGATTTTGGGGACAGAAAAAAACTAACCATGGAAATTCATGGAATTTAATTTAACATGTTAAATGTTTTTGGTTGTGAGAACCTGTTTTCCATTGGTCTAGACTTCATTCTTTGGAATCAAACAGCTGAAGCAGTTCTCGAAAAATAGTTCATTAAAATAAAAAATGGCTACCAGCCTGGAATCCTAACCACCTGCTTGCCGCGTCATTCAATTCCAACTGCATGTTTCCTCCTGGGCCAAAGCCAAGGGTCGGTCTGTCCCCAAATCTGTGTCCACATGCAAGGGTGGTTCAAAAAGCTAATGGAATGGAATTAAAAATATGTGAGGGAAGCTTATTATTTAAAAAAAAATACATACAAATTTCAAGATGTTTTTCACCAAAATCTTTGGTTCCATTTTTTTTTTCTAGGAAGTTTTTGAAGCACCCACAAATGTTCTGGGCATCTAGACAGCTCTAGTGGGCCTTGCCTTGGAGTAGCATCAAGACTCTCCTGGTACCGCTGTCATATTTTAAAAGATGTGTTTATTTTTGTTGGAAAGTCAGACCTACAAAGACAAGGAGCGACAAAGAGAAAGATCTTCCATCTCCTGGTCCACTTCTCAAGTGACCACAATGGCTGGAGCTGAGCTGACCCGAAGCTTCCTCCAGGTCTCCCATGTGGACACAGGGTCCCAAAGCCTTGGGCCATCTTCCTCCACCTTCCAAGGCCATAAGCAGGGAGCTAGAAGGGAAGTGGAGCAGCCAGGACACCAACCTGCGCCCACATGGGATCCTGCCACATGCAAGGTGAGGACTCTGACCACTAGGCTACTGCGCTAGACTCAGTATCACTGTCATTTTTACCATGTTGCTTTATCAACTCAGATATTATCTTTATATTCTTGCCATGTCTGTGTCCCTGATTGTTCTGTTACCCTGCTTTTTCCTTAGGGTGGTTCTCGCCCGTGTGAAGTTCCGTTGTTGAGCCTCCCTGCTATTGCCTCTCTTCCTCTTCTTTTCCTTTGCTGCAGGTTTTCATGTCCCTTAACGGAGTGTTCTATGGCTTTCTCTCTGCTCTGTGAATCTGATCGTCTCTGTGACTTCTGTAGTATTCAAGGCCATTGATCACCAAGTTGGGCAAAGAAACCCAGACACAGCAGTTACAGTTACTGAAGACAGGTGACCACTGCTGGGCTTCTGGATGTTGAGTTGACATAGTCAATATTCTTGTGCTTGGGATGACCACATAGGGTCGTGGATAAATGGCCAGGTTACTGTTCTGGGCGTAAGAAGAAACATCAACGTATCTTAGACATGTGATAGTGGATTAGGAATATATCAAGATAATGCCCCAAGACCTCTGTAAGCTTGGCATACTGCTAAGGTGCTAATTCCTTTGATTTGCCCAAATTCTGTATTGGATACAATCTATGGGTAGAAGACATTCAGTGTAAAGCAGCTAAAACTGTATTTTATGTGTTGTCATGATTGGGCAGGAAGTCATCAGATTCATGCTTGGATTCTCATATCTCCAAAGAAACCCATGAAAGCAAGTTTCCACCTCTTATCAAGCGTAAGGGATTTCTAGGAATATCACTTCTGAATTCTGACTATTTAATAAGATGGGGTCAGGGCAGAGGAAGTAAAAATGGATAGAAATATAGTTTCTACACATAGTATTTGGCAGGAATGGAGCATAATCGATACAAAACCTCTAGTTTAATACTTACTATTACACAGAAAAACACAATACCACACTTTTTAACAACAAAGAAACATATTAAAATCAATATTAAGCACAAGTATGTATTCGTCTAAAGAAAATGCCAGATGAAAAACCTGTGGAGATCAATATTGGGGGCCAAAATTTCACATATTTTCTCTGTGATATTTCTGCTAAAATGAAGAAATTGGTATTCAATTGACATTGTACAAGACTCTCTCATTAAAGAAATGCCAGTTTAATAAGTACATGTAATAGTATTGGATTTTTTCCAAATCTTTTCCCTCTTTTTGTTTTTAGCACTGGCTCATGTGGGAGTTCCTAATCCATGTGTCCCATATGCCTTGGTTTATTTCAGCTCGAGTGTGTGAACAATAAAAGGCATGCAGGCAGTGGTGGGGACGTTGGTAGAGATGGGGGGTGGCAGGCTTGGGAGTGTGTGTTTATTGGTGACATTTCTAGTGTGACACTGTGGGAAAGAAGATTGAGAAGCATAACTTTACAAGATTTTTCTCTGAATAACAAGATTAATACATTTTCTCTAAGTATTTCTTAGAGGGTGTCAACCAGCTTTCCAGAAGTAGTTGAATACAGACATTAAGACAACAGATAACACATTCAGCTTCAGAACAACTGTCTCAGGTTGGCGCCCATCATTGAACACTTTTCAGGGAGATGTGTTTGCAAATTTCAGAGACACACCAGCTAGGAGAGACCGTTACTTCCCACTTCTCTATCCTTGGTGGAAGACTCCTGAGGCAGGCACTCCAGAAACGCTCCACTCCTGCTCTGCTGCTTTTGCAAAGTGTGAATGCCAAAGGCCCGTGTCCTGTTGGCAGCTCCTTTGCAGAATCACCCATCTTCCTAGAAAATTCAGAGAGGTACGTGTACCATTTACGAACTGCAAGATTAACTTAGGCCATTCAATTTCTTTGGCTTTGCTTTCCAAATGGTAACGTGCATTTTATCTGTACTGCTGGTTCCGTGACAGAAATGACCGTGTCAAGTAGTAAGTGTAGACTCAGGAAACTTGTACAAATGAGAAGCCATCCTGTAACACGAAGCTCATGACCATATGAACATGTGGGGGTCATGCTCTGACGCTGGGGGCAGAGGCAAGGAGGAGCGTTCGACCACAAGTTCCAGGCCTTGATTAGTGGCTAGAGCGTGACCTTGAGTTTCAAACCTCAGCCTGCACAGGCAGCCAGGATCAGTTTATTAGCATTAGATGTGTCTGGTTCTTTTGGTGCATTTTGTCAGGTTGTTTTTTTTTTTTTATGAAAGAGATGTATTTATTTGAAAATCATAATTATACGTAGGGAGAACAAGAGGGAGAGAGATTGAGAGATTCCATTCACGGTCAACACCAGAAACCTCATCCGGTCTCCTACGTGTGAGGGACCGAAATGCTTGGGCTATTTTCCAGTGCTCTTTCCAGCTCATTCCAAGGGAGCTGGATTGGGAATGGAGTGGTGAAGACATGAACCAGCACGTATATGGGATGCTGGTATTGAAGGTGGCAGCTTTACTTGCTATGCCACCATGCTGCATTTTGTGAATCTTGACTTCATGTGCCAGAAAACTGCCCTTGTTGGGGGCAAGGGGTGGTGACTAAAAAGTTGTTTAGCCCTTTAACTCTCAGAAGAGGTTGATGAATAAATCCAGAATAGCCATTTTCAACTTTTCAAGAGGTAAATATGTCATTTAAAAATGCAATGTTAGAAAAATAATGCCCCCCCCTTAAACACACATTTTTAAATCTTGTTGCAAGAGATTTGCAATTTGACAAGGATGTGTGAATCTCGGTTCTGATGTTCAGAAGAATAAATAAAGCAATTCGCAGCCCACGTTATAAAACTGGAACTTCACATCCCCTCAGAACACTGGCCTTTGTGTTCCCCCATCACTGTAATTAACTAGTTCCCATTCATTAAACAATGAAACAGACAATTAGGTAGTAATAATAGCACTTTAATTATGAAGGTATTGTTATCTGCAGTGAATATGGAAGGGGAATCATTTAGCTGCATTTAAAACATTTCCTTGTCTGCGTTTTAAATGCAGAAGCGCGATGTTCACTCACACCTCCAGAGCCCCAACAGCAAAGCAGAGGGCCTGTGCCCTCAGAGGCCGTTTCTGATAAACAGGTGCCTCATTTATTAATGAGGTGAATTCTGAAGGCATCCTTAGCATTTTTTTTTTTTTTTGAAAAGGCGTCTCTATCAGATCTAAGAATGATCAGTCAAGATTTTTAGACACAGGGCTGCGTGATTGAGATGAAAGACCTGGGCATGAAGGCTTTCAGCTGTCCTTAGGCGTGTGGCGATGGTGCTAAATGCAACAGGAAGTGCTCCTCCCCAGCTCTCCTGCTTTTCTCTTGGGGCTGTCTGTGATTTTAGTCTTAGAGTTGGCTCCCATTTGATTGTTTTGTGTTTTGGTACAACTAAATAAATTATCCTATCTCCAGTTTAGCAAAATAAACGGAGGCTCCAAAATCCATGTGGCCCTGTGCGTGGTAACAGGCTCCATGTTGGGGATTCTATTTTGGAATGAAAAGCTTCAGAGAGAAGCAGCCTTTGCTGCTTATTGATTACTTGAGAGCAAAGAGAAGCTCCTACTTGCTAATTCTTCCCGCAAATTCCCCCCAAAGTGAACATAATCCGGGGTCCCACATGGGTGGCAGAGACCCAGCTGCGTGAGCACCACTTCCAGCCTCCCAGGGTGGACCTTTCTACCGGGAAGCTGGAGCCCACACACAGCCAGGATTCCAGCCCAGACACCTTTGGCTAAGCAATGCAGGCATCCCACGTGCTCATAATGTTTGACCCTGGCAAGCTAGATTCCAGTCTATGCTTTGCCCTTTGAACTCTGTGACCTCCGTGTCTTTGTGTGAGTGGGGCCACGCCTTGACCATGAGGATGAGGCAATGGCTGTTTAGTACTCATTGAGTACAGATCCAGGCTTAGTGCATTCTTAACCCCCCTTGCTACGATCACGTTGCACTTCTTACATCCTATAATTGCCATGCCTCATGGTGTAATGAACCCACAAGTCTTCCTAGATGATAAAGACAGTTAATTATTCTTGTTTTTTTTTCCTTGATGAGGTACACACTGACTTCTGAATGTTCCTGAAAATAATACCCTTCTAGTTAAGTCACCAGCAGTCATCTGATCCATCTTTGAGGGCCAGCCTCGAGACTGAGATGTCCTCACTCCTGCTGCTGCAATGTGTCCCTGCTTCACCTTTCCTCACCCGGAAAACCTTCGCTTTCAACAATGAGACATCCAAAACAATCACTTACGGGGTGAGTGTCTGGTGCAGCAGTGAGGACTGCTTGGGGGAACCATAGCACATGTCTTCACAGCATTCGAGCTTAAACTCCTCTACTTCTGACCCAACTTTCTGTTAATACTTAACACAGGAGAGAACAGGTGATGGCTGAAGTGTTTGCGCCTCTTCCACCTTCATAGGAGTTCAGCGCTTATAATCATTCAAATCAATATCATGATGGTTTAAAGAACCACAGATCCCTTTGGGAATTCACATTCATCTTGGTTTTCTCAACAGGTATAAATGGCACTGTCTTTGCTTGTCTTGAGATTTGACTGATCAAGAACAAATCGATTGCAGAATGTTAGTGGGCAAATAGTTAACCACCCAAACCATAGAATATCTGATGCAAAACTAAATACCAAAATAAAAAAACTAAATAAATACCAAAATTTAAAAACAAAAACCTAAATACTAAATAAGTATAACTTAAACAACAGTGTAGCTTGACAAGTTCTCCAGCCAGCCTTACTCTTCTGGGAAGGAGAACAGAACAAGAAAACACAGCAGCTGGGAGCCCAGTGTTTCCTGAAGGAGGCACCGAGGCGCTCATGCGCAGGACAGCATCCTTCCAGACCCTCGCAGCCGGGATCCAGGAAGCACACTGACCTTTAAACAGCGAGCATCACTGGAGGGAGGCCTGGCAGCTTACTCTTTCCTCTTATCTGAGTCCTCCCAGAGAAGCACTGTTTTGATCAATTTGATAATCAATTTTTGCCAAGGTCATATTGTATTTCATTAATTCGCTTTTCAGTATCTTCCTTTGTTAATCAACGAGCTCATGAAATTAGAGAGACTTAATATCCTTCCCTTTATCCTCACAATACTCTTAAGTGATTTTCAATATTATATATCCACAGCTATTCAATTGTATTTTCAAACTACTCAAGGGTTCATGTAAATACCATTTACATTTGGTTAAAATCTCATCCTTATTTTGGTCCATTAAAGTAAAATTTTTATTAGTTATTTAATAAGACATTCTAAGAGAAGGTTTTATCATGAAGAAAAAAAATAAGACCTTCCCTCAGTTACCTTACTTTCTGTGAAGATACACTGCCTTTAAAAAATACTTATTTTGTTTATTTGAAATAGTGAGAGACAGAGAACTAAATGTGTCTTCCATCAACTAGTTTATTTCTTAAATAGTTACAGCTCGCGGTGGGTTAGGCCGATGGCAGGAGTCAGGAATGGCATCCTAACATAGCCTGTGTCATCCCTCGCACAGCCTGTGTTTCATCTCCTGTTGCCTTTTCAAGCACATTAGCAAGGAAATGGGTAGGTAGCAGAGTAGCTGACACTCAAAGTGACACTCACACATGGCATGCTGGCATTTCAGGCTGAGAGTTAACCTGCTACACCACTCTGCCATCCTGGATGAGTTGACTATTAAGAAGGGTTGATTAAAAACTCTTATTTTTTTTTTTTTAAATCTGCAGGCTCTGCCAAATGTCTTATGCACATGGTTTCCTTCTGGTTCCTCTAATATTGCAGTTGTGAAACACGACTATTCTCATTTTTTTTAAAGATTTATTTTTTTAATTTTTTATTGGAAAGGCAGATATACAGAGAGGAGAGACAGGAAGATCTTCCATCCGATGATTCACTCCCCAAGTGAGCGCAACGGTTGGAAGGGAAGCAGGGCTGCCGGGACTAGAACCGGCGCCCATATGGTATTCTGGGCGTGCAAGGCGAGGACCTTAACCACTGTACCACCGCGCCGGGCCCGACTATTCTCATTTTACAGCTAAGGGGACTTAGCCTGGAGTGTGGTAAGATGGGGTTGAGCTTTCTCTGGCTTGCTGAAACACATTGCTACAGTCTGTCACAACAGAATCTCTGACACAGAATCTCCATCCGAGGAAGACGCCAGCTGACGGTATAAGAGAAGCAAATCGTTGTCATGAGATTGCAGGGGAGGGAAATATCACCTATGATTCTATGCAATCAGAGAAATCTCCCTGAAGTAGTAACATTTGATCAAACCTTTAAGGACAGCTAGAGGGGTCTTGAGATAAAGGAGAAAGGGCTTTTATAGTTGAGAGAAAGAGCTTTGGGGATGGGAAAGACACATCTGGGAGAAGCGAATTTAAAAAAAAAAATGGTTGAAGTTTGTGACATTTGACAAACCTGAAAAAGCAGTTTCTTTAGAATTTGGGGGTTGGGGGACTTCCACAGCTGGATAAATGTTTTACATCATGAGCTGACATGATAACCTAGTGGCTAAATTCTTGCCATACATCTGCTGGGAAGTAAATATGGGCACCTGTTCGTATTCCGGCTGCTCCACTTCAAATCCAGTTTCCCGTTGATGGCCTGGGAAAGCAGCAGTAGATGACCCAAATCCCTGGGACGCTGCACCCTGTGGGAGACCCAGAAGAAACTCCTGGTTTTCAGGTCGGCTCAGCTCCAGCTGTGGCGGCTACTTAGGGAGTGAGCCAGAGAACGGAAGATCTTTCTCTGTATCTCTTCTCTGCATCTGCCTTTCCAATAAAAAATTGTTTAATTTCACATTGTATTTTTCTATCCTTTTTTATTTCTGATGCTGACACTGACCCACTCTGACACTCTTTGCTTTAATTCCATGAGCCCCATTTTAATTCTGCTTCTTGATTTGGAATAATTCTGCATATGAAGGGTGCCACAGGGTGTCCCTTCCCATCGCAATGAACCTCCAATACAAGAGTCAAAGCAAAGATCATTCGCTACATTGAAAGACACCATTTATTTTTTAATTGCAAAGTCATATATACAGAAAGAGCGAGAGACAGAGAGGAAGATCTTCTGTCAGATGATGCACTCCCCATGTGGCCACATCAGCCAAAGTTGAACAAATTCGAAGCCGGGAGCTTCTTCCGGGTCTCTCACATGGGTGCAGGGTCCCCTGTGGGTACAGGGTCTCATGCTTTGGGCCATCCTCAACTGTTTTCCCAGGCCAAGAGCAGGGGGCTGGATGGCAAGCGGGGTGGCTGGGAGTAGAACCAGTGCCCGATTGGGACCCCAGTATGTTCAAAGTGAGGGCTAGCCACTAGGCTATTGTGCCAGGTCTGAAAGTCACTATTTTGTTGTGTTCTTGTCTTTCACTACCTGTTCAGTATTCACTTCTTTGTGTAATTACCTTTTGATTTGCTTGAATGTCAATTCTTATGATCTAGTTTCTCTGTATACCCATAGCTAGAGAGGCTCTTTATTTCTGGAAATGCATTCTTTCCTGTAACCGTCTTTTGCTTAAGGTTGTTTCTTCTTACTCCTCTCTCACCCTACCTTTTCCCAGTTCAGGTAATGCAACTGTATTTTACTCCTAGTGTCGAGATTATATATAAAGCAAAAGATACAACTGAGAAATAAAATAGATGTTTTGGTCAACTGGAAGGATATAGGAGTAGATTGTATCACCTTTTGGCTTGTCAAGCTCTTCAATATTTCTCAAAGTGGGCCATACACCTTGAGCGGTTCAGAAAGATGTCTCCAGGCTAGTCCGTGGCGTGACCTGCACGCCATCTGCTCTGGCATCATCTCTTATTTGAATTACTTTCTGGGGGTGTGCTGTGCTGCACTCCTCCTTGACTGTGGGGCATCCATTCTGCATGAACCAGAGCCTTGATGGTGGCTGTGGGTGGGTGGCATTGCATCTCCTTTACTCACAGCTCCTTAGTGAGGAGAGGAACGGCTGGGGCTGCTTTAGTGGCCCACAAAGCACTCTCTTTCACTGGTCACCAGCTCTTTCTCTGGTTTGACTCAAACCAGGAGGTACTGTTAAATTCCTTCTCTGTTAACACGTGATGTCAAGGGAAGTTGGGTCTTTGGGGAGCTGAAGGTCAACAAGGAATATCTGATTGAATCTAGTCTGGAAGCGTTGCCCAAAAGCAAAAGGGGGTGAATGTCAACTGGTGGAATAAACACTTGCCATGCACCAGCGCTGTCTTGTCCTTCATCGACATCATTTCATTCACTCTCATTTTTTGTGTCTGGCTCCTTGTGTGCATTGTGCCCTTGTAGGACTTGAGCCCAGATCTGATGAACTCTCAAGTCCTTGTTGCCTTCAAACACATCAGACTAACAGAGTCACCTGTGTCGGTAAGTGTGGCTGCTTATTGGATTCAGACTTTGAGTTTTGTGATCTCTGTTGCCCTTTCTGGAAGTTGTAACTGGGAGAGAAAAGCAGTGCATTTCCGGGGCCTGAGGGATAGAGCCCCAAAGGCAGCTGGATTAAGGACCTTCTGGTTGGAAAAGATTATCTGGGCTAGAGTCTGGGCAGGGCTGCGGAGGAGCCCCAGGGCTGTAGCTGCCCCAGCTACTGAGCATATTGTCCTTTCCTATGGGCTGAAGGAGACCTGCAGCCGAGGAGTCCAGGAAGGAGTTAATTCTTACTATCAGGGAACATTTAGATGTGAGAGGAGCAGATTCCAACATCTAATGGGATCTTAGATGACATGTTGTGTAAAATTTTCAAAGTGGAATTCGTACATACATAATTTATCTCTGTAATTAAAAAGCTTAATTTAAAAAATAATACAGATGCAACACATAATGGTGTGATTTCTTGTCACAAAAACAAAGTATTATCTTGATAATGCAATACTATAATTTATATTGCTGCAAAAAACAGTACTTTCCCGAATTGCATGATGAATATTGTCTAATTATTTTCCTCCCAGTTCTCTCCCTCTCCACTTATTTTCGCTGGTGAGACGCAAAGAATGTAGTTGTCATTTGTGGGTTAAGCTCTGTCAGCCTGTATGGAATGAAGGCAAAATTCAGGAGGATCCCTGGGCCTTGCCCCTTTGGGAAAACCAACCAAACGCCAGCCAGAGCTTCGATAGGAATGAGCGTGTTGTAGGCCTCAAGCAGAGCTGTGATTTTTCTATGATGAAACACATATCCCTCCATTATTGTGCAGATGAGAGCAAGGGACCTACTCCTGGGGTTCTTTGGCCGTCAATGACCGCTGTGTCCCTGAGCAGCCCTCCAGTGACAGCACCAACACCATGGACAGCACTCAGCTGGCTGCAGATTGACGTGATGACTCTTGAGCTTGTGCGTTGGTGCCTCTCACTGCCACAGTGCTTGCCTTAGTCAGCCTGTGGCTCAGAGCCCGAGGTAAATGCTTAGCCAGCTCTCTGCTGCCACAAGGCAGAACTCAGCTAGAGGATGGGAATTTCAAACATTTTGGAAATGTACACCTTGAAACTCTCTGAGGGTAATGATTTCAAGAAATTATGCCATGTCTACCAACCCCTGCATACTAAGGCTTGAAACCCAGAGCCACTTCTAACTCCCGCTAAAGTGCTGAAGGTCAGAGAAGTCGAGACGAGGCAAAGCTGTGTGCATGTTTCCCATTATTATGCTAATCATATGCATGGTCTTTCTGCACTTACACATCCATTTTCATGGCAAAAAAAAAAAATAACATCCCTGTTTTAAACAATGCCAATATTGTAATAAAGCAGTGACAAATGACTGAAAATTTCAAGTAAAGGCTTGCATTTTGTCCTTGGGTTGTGACATTTGAAAGAAAAAAGGGAATATTTGACCTAAAAATTAGATTTGAAGGTCTTCTAACACTTTTTTTTGTTTGATATTTTTTTGTCTTGAATTTGGTGTTCATCTCATAATATTTTTAACAAGCTATTATATCCACTGTGAGGTATTTTATGAGGTGAGTGAATGTTTGGAAACAATTTGTAGGTTATATATTGCCATGTTGTTATCGATGACCCTATCTCATGACTCAGGAGTGACACTATTTGTGAACTGCTGTTTGGGTAAGACTTCAAATCAACTGTGATTTTGGTGCACAAATATTCATTTGTTGGCAAAGTTGTATTTACTTATTTCAAAGGTAGAGTTTCAGGGAGACAGAGGGAGGGAGGAAGGGATGGAGGGAAAGACAGGACAAGAGAGAAGAGGAGAGGAGAGAGAGAAGCTCTTCCCTGCACTGGTTCACTGGCAAATGGCCACAACTGTCAGGGCTGAGGCACTTCATATAGACATGCCACGAGGATGCCAGAGGCCCAGGCCCTTGGGCCATCTTCTGCTGTTTTTCCCTGGGCTTTGGTACTGAAGTGGACTGGGAATGGAGCAACTGGGCTGTTGCCCCTGTTGGGGGGATGCCAGTATTGCAGGTGGCAGCTTAACCCGCCACACCACCGTGCCATCCCCCGTGGTGATCTATCCTCTGAAAATGATTGTTAATAAACTAACTTGCATTCTCTGGCTAACATAATTTCACTTATTAGTTGTTTTAAATTTCCTTTGCTGACACTTATAGACTAACTAAAGCAATTTTATTCATTTGGATACTGCCTTAGGGATAGTATGGCTTAAGATTTTTCGATCATATCCTGAAACGAAAGGGGCACACTTTTAGTTAAACCTTCTCTTCCACTTGGGATTTGCATGTTTCCCTGGACCTGCGCTGCCCTGCCCTGTCCTATGTCTGAGGGTGGTTGAGGAGGCCTTACAGTGGGTTGTGTTCCTGAAGCTGAGGTGTTCAGCACCTTAGATGTAGGACATACATGTTCAGCTTAGATTTTTTTCAAATTATGAGTGACTTACTGAAATGTACCCTATTTTCAGTGGACGGATACTGGGGAACCACACCAATGGTGTTTTGCTCCTGATATGAAAACAATCCTGAGGGCCCGGCGCGGTGGCGCAAGTGGTTAAGGTCCTCGCCTTGCACGCCCGGGATCCCATATGGGCGCCGGTTCTAATCCCGGCAGCCCCGCTTCCCTTCCAGCTCCCTGCCTGTGGCCTGGGAAAGCAGTCGAGGACAGCCCAAAGCTTTGGGAACCTGCACCCGCGTGGGAGACCCGGAAGAGGCTCCTGGCTTCGGATCGGCATAGTATCGGTCCGTTGCGCTCACTTGGGGAGTGAATCATCGGATGGAAGATCTTCCTCTCTGTCTCTCCTCTCTGTACATCCGCCTTTCCAATAAAAAAATAATAAAAATAAATCTTTAAAAAAAAAAAAAAAAGAAAACAATCCTGAGAGAATACCCTGGAACACAGCACTGTGCTCAATTCTGGCACACAGGAGGAGAAGGGACCAGAAGACTTCCCAGAAGAGAGCCCGATGAGGACAGGTGGAGTGAATGGGTGCACCTGCCCTGGGCGAAGGTGGGTGGGGATTTTGCCCCAGAAGGAAGGGCACGCAAAGCTGTGTAGGCATGGATGCACAACCACTTTGAAGGGCATTTTAGGAAATGAGCTTAGTTGCAGGTGAGGTACCAGTTTGGATGCTCCCAGGTCTGAGTGCCTGGCTCTGTTCCCCAGCTGCAGATCCTGGAGGGGGCAGTTGATGGCTTAACCTATTGAGTTTCTGCTGCTCACACAGCAAACCTGGGTTGAGTCCCCTACTCCTAGCTTTGTCCTCCTCCACCCAACCCCTGAGGCCATCACAAGCATTTGAGGAATGAACCATCCACATTAATAATGATCACCTCATCCCATCAGTGTGACTAACACATCCTCAAATAAAGTCCCATTTGTCTTCTCTCTACACTGTGGGAACCTTCCATTTGGCAGACAGTCTAAGAGAGCTGACTGTAAAGTGTCCACTGTGTGCAGACCACTGGCCCTTTGCTTAGGCTGGCTGCATGGTACAGTGAAGTATGTATACTGTGTCTACTTTGTGCCACTAAACAAATTCCCCACTTCTAGAAACGTTTCTGTATGAGTGTAAGCAGGTGAGGCACAGCCTAGGGGATCTGCATTTGCCTTCCGAAACCACTATGGGGCAGTAGAGAGCAAGGGCACCATAGGGGTGGCCTAAGACTCCGTGAAGCAGGGGAGACCTGGAGGGGGCTGGCCTTGTCCAGCTCTCCCCACTTCAGGATGACAGTCTCATGTGCTGGGCCAGGATGGGACAGAGGCAAGAGAGGCAAATCCTTGGGCCCAACAGGTGATTCAAACCTCCCCCTACCGCCTGATCAAAAGAAACTATGTTTCATTGTAATATTTAAAAGAAATGAAAATTAATGTAGAGAAATTCATAAGAAGCAGCAATATTAGCATTTTAAATAAACAGCCGGTATTACTTTTTTTTGCCTCAGGCTCTAATATGGCTTGGCACAGCCCATTTTCCGATGATGCCTTTATTTAAAATGCTGATACTTTCTCCCTCATTGATTTTTGCATTAATTTTTAAAATGTTTTGTTTAACTTACCTGATTGCAGCACATTCTTGGTACTGTGTGAAATATAGCATCTAAAGTTCAACCCTGTGGAGGCTGCTGATTCTTTACTCCTCCATCCAGTTGAGAATGAGCGTGTGAATCTGTAGATTTCACTCTAAACTGCAGACCCGTGAACGGTTCTCCTAACTTCATTTCTTCTAAAATCATCTCAGTGGTTGAGAAAACTATTATCTCATGACAAACTGACCCCGTGGGCCTGAGTATCAGACACCTGTTACCCCACTACAATCCCAGATTCAACTGCTTCCTTTTCCCGGTATCACGCACTACCACATGCCGAGGCCTCCCCCAGGCACCATTCCCGCACTCACGGAGCTTATTAAAGCCCAGGATGGGAGGAGAAAAGCAAGGTGATAATGCGTAAGTCAGAGAAATGTGCATGAGATAAAGAAGTAACCCAGACGAGTGAATGATCGCAACTATAAATAAAATGGTTTCCCCAGCACGCCTTTTCCTCCAATAGCCAAAGATCATAGAATAAAGATAAGTTTTCTTTCCTATTTGCCCATCGAAAATTGTGTCTTGCTTTGGGGGAAAGGATATTTGCGAGATTGCTTTTATGATGCACAGCACATTCCCCTCAAGTCCAAGCATTTTAGAGATCAATTTGCACAGCACTAGGACAAGACGAGAGACACAGATGTGTTCGTCGGCCTGCATTTTGCTTCTGACAGCGGTTGAAACGGCAAAGAGCACTTCTCTCCTCCAGCATGTTCCCACTCCGTATCAGCTACCTGAGAAATGACTGCGGATTCTCAAAGCCAAGTGCAGCTTCCAGGAAGATCAAAGGCTAGATAATCCCAGGGATGCGGTGTGGTGTGGCCCCTATTTTGCCAACATAGGCACGAGACTGCCATAAAGGAGAGAAGGGAAAGCTGTTCTGAGAATTAAACTCATAAGAACTCTGCCATTTTTCATAGCTGTGTATTGTGCCCTGTGCTTGAGTCTAGGGATGCTGTTTTCATAAAACACTTTGAGAAATGTTTTAAGCACATACTGGGAGCTAGCACCATGCTACAGCTGTTGAGACACAAACATGTGTCAGACATTGTCACTGCCCTCAAGCAGACTGCAGCAAGGTGGAGGGTGAGAGTGGCGGAGGTCCCGATGTCACGGACTGTAGCTGGGTAGAGGTGCCTGTGTTTTCAGGCGTTTGACCATTAGCCGGGAGGGCTTAGGTTGCCTACGCGGCCTTGGACAATTCGGCCTCTTTAAACCTCAGCTTCCTCTTCCCTGCAACGAGAATAGTGTTTCCTTCTCTTGCTGGTTTATTATAAGAAAAAGATGACTTGGCCTGTCTGAGGTTATGGAACTGCGTGGAGCACAGAATCAGGGATTCCTGTATCCGAGCCATCATTGTCAACGTGGAGGCTTTACGGGGCAGCCATGCTCAGACCTCTGGCAGTCCAGAGAAGCGTCACTTAGGAGTCCCCGGGTGCACAGAGGGAACGGCTGGTACAAAATTACTCAAGAGTGGGAAAACACAAGTAGATGGGAAGATGAGACAGCTAGACTTTCTGGCTCGTAGACCCAAGGCAACAGCGAGAATAAGGAATTGAGGCGCTCTGTGGCTGGCTGGCAAGGAGCCCCACAGTAGTGGCAATGAGAAGGACACAGAAAGGCGAGGTTGTGGTGTAGCGTAAAGGGGGAGGGGAGTGTTACCTGGGAAAGAGAGAGACGCAGTCTGCCACTCACAGCACTTAGAACGAGTGCCTTGTGCCTAATAAATATTGCATCAGTGCACTCTGCCCGCCATTGATTATTGCTTCCGCGGTATTTTCAAGGTCTGCCGTTTCAATTCAGAAGAAAAGTAGGCTCCACTGGAGTTTTAGTGCAATTGCTCATGAGGGACCACATGTCCTCCTGTGTTTCCCCTTCTTAATTCCTAGCTTATTCTTGTGCCCTAAGTCTCTATGTCTTTGTTCTGAAATGGTATCTCGGGTTACAGCAAATTCAGTTCTCCTATCCCCTCCCGCCCCACCACCTCCTAAATCGTTCTAGCAAATCAGTAGAGTTAATTTAAAAATAAATATTAAGGAAAGCCTATTCTTCAGGAGGGAAGGAAGCAAGAGGCACATAGGGCTGCTTACTGCATAATGCTAAGCATGTGGAGTTCACCGGATAATTCAACTCATTTCCTTTCCAAATCAAAAGTATCATTGGTGTTTTCCTATTGCGTTTGTTAAACACATTCAGGACACCCTCTCTACAAATTGCTACCTTAGTCTCAAATTAGATAGTTTTAATCAGCTTTCTCTTTTTGTCCACAATGTCTAATACCAAATTTGGGAATAGCATTTTAATTAGACTGTCATTATGGAGGCAGCAGGTGGCTTTTAATGAGATCTTGAAACAGAGCTGTCTTCTCCATGTCCAATCACAAGCCACACTGTGCTGCCTTGATGGAAAACAACACCTTTTTACTCAGTTCTGGGGAGATGAACCAATGAAGATTGTGATTGTTCTAAAAATTGACAGTTCTGATTGAACTCGTTTTTGTGTCTTACAAGATAGAGAAATACAATGTTTGAAAATAAACAATAGCCATATTGGTTCAAATATTCATGCAAATTAGCTGATATGTAGTGTGAGAAATTAATTCTGAACTGTAAGAAGCTATGTTTTTCAATTCTCAAACAAGTTTATTGACAGAGACTCGAAAATCTGTGAAAATGCACATATTCACTCAGTAGGGAAGAGAATTCCTACCCAAAGAGTATTTACCAGGTTAGCTGCGGAAGGAGCTGTTATTACCTTTTAAAGCCCGAATAGACCAGTCAGATTGTTTTCTGTTGCCTTTTTGCATAGAGCTCAGAGTTCAGTAAAATTTCTCGGGAATTGCATTCCCTGTATTTTTGAAAAGCTTGCTGGTTTGAAAGGAAAAAGAACCTAGATCATCTACCAGGAGAATGAATGCTCTGATTTTAAATTATTTTCTCAAGCTTCACCAACAAATCCTCTACACAGGGTAGGAAGCAAACAGATGATCAATTATTGCAAATATAGGAACATTTTTAATATTGTCAAATTCTAAGAACTTGGCTGGACTGATCATATTTTAATTTTCCCTTTTATTTTCTACATTCTCGCTTGCATACAGAGGATTCCAAAGAGTGACAGAAGGAGATCCTGTAGAAGTTAATGCTTCCAAGAGAGTAAGTAGTGTGAAGTTTGGTTTAAATTCTTTAACACAAAGATTGCCTATTCATCTCTTTTATCCCTTTGTCTTGGTCGGTATTGTTGTTATAATGAGAATGCCACTGACTGGGTGAATTAAAAACCATCAAGTTCTTTGGCTCGGGTTCTGGACATGGGAATGTCCAAGGTTTAAGAGCTGTGTCTTGTGAGTCCCTCTTGTGGCTTCATCACAGGGCAGAAGACATCTCAGAACAGAACTTGGCTTCTGGGTTAACTAAGCCAGTACCTCCGCAGCGTCAACCACTTTCCTCATGGCGTAATCACCTCCTCTTAGACCCTGGTCTCCCAACACTTTGATGTTGGAGATTTAGTTTGCAACAGATGAACTTCAGGGGACAGGTGCCTGCTCCAATCACCTACATTGGTTGCTTAGGGGGTAGCTGACTTCACTTGCTAAATAATGAAGGCACAAATAGGTGACACAATGACTTCACTGACAACTCATGCTGACTTAGGCTGCAGGATTTAAGGAAATCAGTAGCACCTTACTGAATATCCAGGGTGGGGGCTTGGCCATACTCAAATCAGATCACACAGTGTAGGGAAGGTAGTCCCCAGACAACTAAAGTTGTACACATATTCTTTGTGTTTTAAGAGTTTGGCTAATTCCCTTCTTCTCATATTGTCCTGGAATACTAAACTATAAAACCAACTGTGAAAGCTCCATCCAGAAGAGGCACCAGTATCCAGCAGGAATGGACATCTGTCAATTCTGATCACAGAGGCAGTGGGGAGGAAATCTGTGGTAGGCTTTGAGGCTACATGTATTTGATTCCAAGGACAGTGGAAAAATACCGAGATGCTTAAGACAGGAGAGTGATACGGGCAAAATTGTAGTTGAGATTCAATTTGAGTCATATTAATAATACTGACAGCAAGGAGCTGATGTGAAAAACGCAGGGAGCAGAGCTAGAACGGAAGCAGAATGAAGGCTTAATAAATGAATATCTGGTCATATGGTGCTTCTTGGTGGGGAGCTAACATGAGCTCAAGATCATCTGAGTTGTTGCCAGGGTGTCTTCATTGAGGGGGCGGAATTTTACCACACTGAAGAAGAGGCAGAAAAGAACATTTCAGAAAAGTAAATTCTTCAAGGATAGGGTGTCATGTGCTGCTTACGTAACATGTAGAGTTCTCTGTGGAAATGTGGCCAGTGGTCAGTAAAACTCGGATGTTCTCTCTGAACTTATTTCCTGAGCACCGTTGCCAGCTCTCCCGTTATGTTTTATCTCTGTTCTTTTGTAATCTACTCTTTGAATCTTGTTTTCCTAACAAGGATTTTGCACGTAGTAGCCACTCTATTAAAGTAAACTGGTACATGAGCAACTCACAGGCTAAGACAAAAACTTTGTATACACTGAAGTGTAGTCCAAATATACTTTACTGCACCACTGATTTGACAGTTGTCAGTGAGGGTCCCTTGTCTGACACAAGCACCGTTTCTTCTGCAACTATTTTATACCCAGGTGTATCAAATTGCATGGGAAAATGATTAAGACACATTAGTGATAAAGACATACAAAGATTTTAAAAGAAGTAGTTCCTTATAATGTAATTCGACTAACAGATTTACCAATAAATTACTATCATCATTAAAAAAGAAAGGATGTTATCTCACTCTATTTGAGTGTGGTAGAAAAACATAATTCTTAACATCAAGAGTGATATTAACATTTTAAACAAAAGTTATAGTTTTGGTTTTAATATATTATTATTATAAATCTGTTTCATCTTTAGAATTTTCTGGAATAAATGTCATGAGCTGTCCAATCCTCCTTTCATAATGAAAGTAAATTAGCAGATAGGGTTTCATTTGACATACATTTGCTATAGAAGAAATTTCTGCCACGCCTGTGAGCCAATGAAAGAAGGATTTGAATACTTACTATGATTACCATCACTACTCTGTTACTTAAATTTGAAAGGAATAAAAGGAAGTAAGTTTTATATTGTCTCCTTCCTAGCAGCCTATTCATTCATTCATTCATTCATTCATTCAGTGCCTGTCTTGCCAGCATGTTGATTCTCTCAGTCATTCATTCAAGAGACGCTGGGTAGCTAATGTGTATGGGCGTTTCTGACCAACAAGTACCCATGCTTCCATGCAGGGGTCATGATTTTCTCCTGTGCTTTTGGTTTCTTTCCAGTGGTTGAAACCTTAACTCCATGGGAAATGACAGAACTTCTCCCCTAATTTAGGAACCCCAAAACCCCATAGAGGTTCCTTTTTCCAAGTCCTTGCCGTCATCATCCAGGAGCACCCAAATTGCAGACTTCTGACCTAAATGTGGTCAGTCAGACGCTTTCCTGTAGAATAATAAGCCTCAAGAAGAGTGCCATCCCCACAGAGAGCTGTGCCAGAGTCCAGCCCCAGCCGAGTTCAGAACTCAAGAAGGGTGTATGGAATAGATGTAGAGAGAAAAGAAATGGACCACTACAATTTCAGGATCATAATGGACAATGCAAGAAAGCTTTCCCTTTTATTTATACAGAAGCAGTCATAAGCTCTGGCACAGACTTTTTACATCATGGTCAACTGGGTGTTTCCAAGGATAATTCTGCTGTTTTTATTCACCTAGAGGCAGGGTATCAGCTGTCCTAATCCTTTGGTCAGGACGTTCTCAATAGATGGCATATATCAATCAGTAACACATTCCTACTACAATCCTCATTCTACAACTTAGTCTTCAATTAATTAAGGGAGGAAATGCATCCCAGAAGGAGGGACATAAAGATCAAGGAAAGAGGGAAAGAATAGATTCCCACTACACCCTAAGCATAGGTTCCTGATGCGCTCTTGGTTAGCTTAAGGTCAATGGAGGCAGCTGAGACAGCATGAATAGTAAAAGGCCCTTTTCTAAGTAACATCAACTTCCAAGCACACATTGATAGTAAAGACCAACTCCACAGAGGCAGACAAAGCCTAAATAGATTACAGAATTCTCAGCGGGGTTGTCAGGTGTCCATGCAAACGGAGGTGGAACTGCCTTCAGTTGGATGCAGAGAGATCCTCCGGGCCTTGCCATGCAGCGAGAAATTCCTTGAAACCCTGCCTGCAATGGAACAGTTCTCTTCACACCTTCGCGTCCTCCACTCCTACCGCATGGATCCCAGCAGATTTGGTTAGAACTGGTCCATACCTTCCAGTGCTGACGGCAGGGAGAGGGAGAAGGCAGGGCTCTGAGCTCTTTCTGTTTTGGCATCCTTCTCTAGCACTTCCGGATCCCCAGCTATCCCAGGCCTTGTGCGTCTGCCCGCCTCTCAGTTCCTTCTTTGAGTCCTTTCTCATTCTTAGAATAACTTCCCTCCTTTCTTCACTGCGATCACATTCCATTTGTGATGGTTGCAATCCAAGAACATTATCCAATAAAGACATAACCCTTGCCTCCTAGGGGCTTACAGTCTGGGTACCACTTAGTACAAACCTTTAGAGGATACTTGACAATAGGTATTAGGCTAGTTTCCACAACCTGGTTTTCCAGTGACCAGTTCTTCAGACTTGACAAATGCTTGGAGCATAATGGTGCCGCTTCCTAATCACACGTGCCATTAAGTCCCATATCCACGAGTTTCTGTGTTGCTTCAGGTGAGTATGTGTAACAGGTAAAACAGAAAACAAGAAAGGCACCAGCACACAGCAGCGGTTAGGGCTATTGTTGTAAACGAGCTTGACTCTCTAAGGAATTCAGAGCAGACGTAAACTACTCCAACAAAGTACAAATGTAACTGTTCAAGTTAATGCAAAGTTCAACTTAATCTTGTCTGCAAAAAAAGCCTACGGTGCATGATTTTTTTGACATTTTATTATAAATACATTTAAAATCAAATAAACCAGAGCATTCAACATAATGTAATATGAATTAAATCTGTTATCATATGTAGATTCATTGCAGTAGACGATAAAGACCAGTGAGGTTAACTTTTTTGCTCAATGGATAGAACTGGACCTCTTTCTCCTACTGCCGTTGCAGTGGAGCTGAAAGTGATTTTATGCACAAATGCCAATAATGGTTTTAAGTAATAGAAATACTTGCTTGCGGATGGGTACCCGTGTTCTCTCTGGAGTGCTTGTGGCCTAGCAGGTCAATAATACTCACTTAAAAACCCTCTGAAAGCGTTTTCCTACCGTAGCCCCTAAGACAATGAATGGGCCGTTAGGACCTGCTGAGTCAATAATTGCGTTTTTATTATATACGCCAAAATTCATTTCCTTTTCCATGTCAAAGTCTGTTTAAACTATTTCACTGAATTGTTGTTAAGAGTTGTAATGGATTTGAGCTTGAAGTATTATCGTTCAGTTCTTATAACCAGCTGCTTCCTTTTATATGGTGAGCTGGCTTATGACCAACAAGAAAGGGAGACACGAGAAAAGGGCAATAGAAGACTGTAAAAATCGTGTCCTGGAGTAAAATACGAATAAAAATGTGTACAAAAAAAATAAGATTAAAAAGCTTAGCTAAAAATAACTTGGGAGAATTGGTTAAAAGCTGACTTGTGTGTTCAGTTGCTTCTTGTAAATAATATCAAATTTCCTGGAGATTTAAAAAAAAATTTGTTTTATAAAACAGAAATGACAATTATAGTCAAACTACCAGAAGTTTGACCAATCACTCAAAACAGCCTGTTCTGAGCTATAATTTCACATTTATTTGATTTGTGAGAGCAAGAGACACTTTAATGTTTAAAATATAGACACGTTAAACGTAGCTTTTATATTGAATATCTGACAATTAAGACTAAAATTACTTATACTTTTATGGAAACTGTGCCAAGGGTTGTAGGGATTAAATTGTTAAATTTATTCTGGAGGGAAGCACTTACGATTTGAAATAAGGTTACTTTTTAAACATCTTGTTTGTATGTATGTATGCATGATTTAGAATGTTGGTATTCTGTGATTTAACTGTATGATTTTATGCCTACTGCACTTGGGATGCTCATGAAAATGAGACGCCTGTTTCTCTCCTGAACAGTATTTCAATAAATATTTTCTTCCCATCCTCTCCATTGTGGTTCTGTGAAAATACCTTTTAGCTTAATTACTTAACCTTGGTTTATCTTGCTGGGTGCAGGAAGGCTAGCATTTCTGCTTAGCGTTGTTATTTGAACCTGAAAAAGGTTCACAATTTCAATTAAGCTGAGTTTTCTAACCTGCTGGTCTTCCCCCCTGCTGGCTGCCCTGAGATGCTGAAACAGAACAGCTTCCTGTTGCTTGAAGAGACTACACAGCTGTGTGAGTGAGACACGGGTGATGGACCTTGGAGCGACTAGATCCTGTAGCCGCAGGGACACAGCCTAGAGTGAAAGGATGAGGGTGCGGAGTTGCCGGGATTGAAGTTGGAGCGAAATTTATCAAGGCCCACACTTGCCAGATACGCATTCCCATGAGCAAGAGTAATCACTAAATCAGAACAGTTGCCACGATTTTCTCATTCAACAGAGACTTAATGAGTACTCTGCTAGACCCTACGAGCTTAGAGAAAAGGGAGGACCAAGAACAGATTTAGCCTCCTGCTTTCTGGGGCTCTGTGAGTGAGAACGTCATTAAAACACTGGACAGACAAGTGCAATGTCAACAGTGAACAGGAGAGCGGGTAGATGCGAGAACTGACTTTCTTAGCCAAAGCTTCCCCTACAAAACAAAGGGTTTCAATAACAGGTGAAAGATTACCGAAAGCCAGTCATAAGGAAAGTGCTAATGCTAACACTGCTAGTGACAACAAGTAACATTTATTCAACATTCACTGTGTGTCAAGGGCCCTGAAATAGTAATGGAATGATCTGTTAATTAGCATTTAATCTTCATAACAATGAATTTAATTCTCATGGCAACTCTGTAAAGTAGATATTGTAGTTATTGTCATTTTACACAAGGGGAAACTGGGATACAGAGAGGTTGAGTGACTTTGTAAGACCACACAGTTCAAAAGGGAAGTGTGGTTTTTGAATAAGTGCAGTGTAGCCCCACAATGCATCTTAACCATTCCATATTGCCACCTATAATTTAAAAACAATCAGAATTAATAGCATATGTTGACTTTACTAAAATCGTTATATTTGTATGTATTTTGAATACTGGATTCATATGCTGTTTTAAAGATGAGTATTTATTTATTTGAAACTCAGAGAGATCTCCTATCAACTGGTTCATTCTAAATGCCTGCAGTGGTCTAGCTCTCAGGCAGGCTGAAACCAGAGGGGTCTGAAACTCATTTCAGGATCCCACTTGGGTAGCAGAAACCTCAGTACTGCAACCACCACCTGCTGTAGCTAAGGTGTACACTACCAGGAAGCTGGAATTGGAAGCAGAGCTAGCACACGCCCACAGGGCATTCTGGCATCCGAAGTAGCTTCCTCACACCTGTGCTGAATTTTCTCTCTCCCCAAAATGTTCAGTGTGAAAAAAAAAAAAGATAGCATCATGCCATGAACTGGTTTGTTATTCTTGAGCTGACACCGGTGGAGAGCACAGTTGTTCTCAAAGGGCACTGTATGACACGATTAGGGTCAGCAGAAACGAGGAGAGCTACATAGTATCAATCCATTTGTGAAGCCTCACTTGCCACAATTGGTAATGTCCTCAGATGCAATCACCGGTTTTCCCACTGACAGGCCACATTGAGCCCAACAATTTAATGAATCCAAACCTTGGGTATAAATCTATTTATAGGCGTCCTCACCAGGTGTGCAGCAAATTAATTTCTCTCTCACAATCTGTCCCCTGGCCTGAAGCTGGCGAGCGTGCAAGACCTGAGCCACAGTCCTGCATGTTTGCGTCAGGAGCCCAATGGCAACAGGAGATCCGGACTGGGCATCCCAGCAGGGCAGAAAATGGAGTTTCCTTTATTTTTCTGTAACAAAAGATTTTGTTATGAGTGCTTCCGTGGAACACTCATATTCAGACTATCAATTGTAAGGTTTTTAACTAGGGAGCGAGTCTTCATTCCTTAGATGGGCATTCGTTTCAAAAGCGTCAAGATTACAAAGCAAACGGTGAGGAAAACCTTAGATTGCGGACGCAAATAAAGCGCATGTATGGGATCCCATGAGACATTTTATAGTCTCTTTGCATACTTAGATCTGGGGATGGGTAGCCAGGCAGGTGACAGAGGTGCTCTCAAAAGCCTTCTAAGAACCCTTATTGATCCCTGCAAGAATCTCATGTTTGTCTGTTAGGAGGGCGTCACAAACTAAGACTCCAAGTCTTAGATTGGTGGTCGCTTGCTCACTCCCCTTCAGAGAGGACGGGAACCGTTGGTTACACTGGGGGGATTCATGTCTATAAGGCTTCCATGGAGAAATGAAGAGGCAGAGACATGACATTTTAATCTGTGTTAACAGAAAGACTCATCAACGTTTTCTCCATGACTAGCAGGCGCATCAGATCGCTGCTGGCTTTTTGAAGTCATTTTTAGAGATGGTTATAAAATCAATCACCAAAAATCTACCAATACCTGTCATCTTTTCATCTGACAGTCTGGGATTACAAAGGAGGTTCACCGTTCCCCGTAAGCAGCTGGTGCAGGAAACCCACAGACCTTACCTAAGCCGCCGGACATAAAGCCCAAGTTTCGCATTTCTGTCCCCAGCGACATCTCATTTTCTCTGTGGACCATGCAACAGGTGTGTTTGCCTTCCCAGAGGAAGTCCTTGCTTGTTATTCATCGTGACTATTTGGATTTTCTCCTGGTTGATGTTTTTCCTCTCATTTATGGAGACTTCTGCCCACATCACTAATCCTAGCTCTCTCTTTTTTAATCTGCTCTTAAGTGGATGCGAATTTCCAGAGAGCGATGTTTTTGCTTCCTTGTTTGATTGTTTGTAAGAGCGGGGTTCATCTTCAAATGCTGAGAACATGCAGGCCACATCTATTTTGGTTAGGAGAGAAATTTTCCTTTAGTATCATTCTCTTGTCTATCAAAACAAAAGTGTTGCTCTTTCTAATTGTAATACAGATATATTAATATGCACTTATCCTCCCCCCCAAAAAGTCATGGGCTTAAGGAGTTAGTAAATCCTATTTTATTCCTTATTCTGAAAAATAAAAAAGAAAGTGCAGAGTTTTGTTTTATAGTAGAGGGAGTGGGGTTGTTTATAAGGGTCATGTTTGAATTACATATTCTTTCACACTCACGAGTCAGAGGGGAATAGTAGCTACTGTCGACTCATCAACTCTCAATCTGTGAAACTAATCCCTCTGGAAAAATGAATATTAATAATTAGACGATATCCAATTAGGGGCCATAGGCTAGAGTTAATCCCTCAACTCAAAAATCCACAAAGCACATGTAATAGTAAAAACTTAAGTTAACAAACCCTATTAACATAAAATTAATGATAGTAGTACAGTATGAGTGATTCGAGCTGCATTTACTCAGAGCTCATTGTCATAATTTGTTTTGTTTTTCCTCAGGAATTCACAGCCAGAGTAAGATTTTACTGTGGTTCTTTGAAGCTCACGTGTATAGTTTGTATAATAGCTCAAACTTCTATATTTTGATAAATTCTTCAATATGAGTTTCTTCTTTCCTAATGAGGAACAGAATTAAGCCTATGTTTTGCTTTATTTCAATTAAGAAATTACTGAGACTTCACCAAACCACATGAGAAATTGTTTCATTTCTGATTGACATAAAGGTGCCAAATCAGTTTCTCAGAGTAACTTAATTCTGTGCGGGCATCAGTCTATGAGAGGGGTGTCTGCCTCTCATCGAAGCAGGCTTTACATATTTCTCTTCTTTAATTGAGAAGCCAAGACAGAGAATCAGGAAGATGATCCTGTCTGCTGCTTCACTCCCTAAAAGCAGATAAGCAGCCAGTGGACAGAAACCTGGAGTCTGGAACCCAATCCAGTTGTCCCACAGAGGCAGCAGGGGCCTCGCTCCTTGAGGCTCTGCAGCTTCCCACTGTCCATCTCAGCAGAGCCGGGAGTCAGGAACCAATCCAGGTACTCTGGCATGGGATGCGGGAGTCCCAGGTGGGGTTTTAACCATTGGACCAAATGCTTATCCCACAGCAGTCCTTAAAGCGTGACTGACTGGAAACTCCATTTCGCAGAGAAGACCATAGAGGCCCTGATCAATAGAATGGGTTTCCCGGTGTCACCAGTATAAATTCCCCTGGAAGGAATTTTGCATGGCAGGAAGCATCCCAAGCTTATAAGGTTTCTGCTCGGTGTGCTAGCTCCATAATTCCTTCTGCACTGATCACCCAAACAAAGGTCTCATCAGGCTTTCCAGCAATCCTGGTTCAGCCAAGCGAAAGAGAAACAGAAGTTACAACTAGTCATAGAAATAGAGTCAGTTTCCTTAGATTCAAGCTAATTTTGAGCAATCAAAAAAAATTTTTTTATATCATTCCCTTTCATTTTGCTGGAAACGTTGCAGGATCTTAAAGAGAAATCTAAACATTACTTATGTGTCTTGTTTATAAAGCATTGGTCCCACCATTTCAGTTTGGGCATGATAATGAAATCTACCAAGCATTACTGGAGAGACAGGTGACCAGTCAGCCAACGAACCACAAAGGGAAAGATGCTCCAGATACACTGAAGCCTGAACTGCACAGTGCGCGTGAGCAGACAGGGCGAGAGCAGTGTACAAACTGTTCCCTTTATCTATAATTCACCACACAGATGCTACTTCTCTCACTAAATCCCGATGTGTGAATGCTTCATTATTAACAAATTTCCCTCCAAAGAAGTCCAAACCCTGCTTTTCAGTTCCATAATTTAGAAATACTTTTCACAGAAACCTTTGCTTACACTTGCTTTAAATTTTTTTTTTCAGATTAAAAAAAATTTTTTTTTCATTTCTTTAAAGCTTCTAAAAGATGCTATGATCATACCTTTAGGCTGGTCCTGTCCTTTTGAAACCATACTACCTGTTCATTTTAGTTGCCAATGTTCCTTGGTTATTTCTAACAAAGGATAAAAGAGAAGACATAATTTTGTGTTTTATCTCCATCTATAATCCCAGGAAATTTCATAAAATGCTTATTTAAGCTTACACATGCAAAAAAAAAATTCAGTTGTTTAAATATATGGGCTTAGGACAACAAAGAACTGTTGGGTTTACCTCCTGAAACTGGCCAAGCTTCAGAATAGCGGTAATGCCCCTGTGCTGGCTGGAGCATGAGGAACTGGGCACACTTTTTTCCTACTGGCAGGGTTTTCACATTGGTGCAGCTCGTCTGAAGAACCATTCAGAAACACCTGTCAAAATATATCAAAACAGACCTCGTCTAAGATCCAGAAATTCCATTTCTAGGGATTACTAAAAGAGGAATTAGATGCATACAAAGATACTTGTTCCGAAATTTTTCTTGCGTGGTTATTCACAATAAAAAATTCAATGTAATTCTATGGCAGTAGATTAGTTAAGCAATTGAATATGTATACGTGTGTGTATGTGTTTTATACATGTATATAAATGTATTATATATGTGTTATATATACGTATCATGAATTTTTAAATGAAAGAAGCAATATATGCATTGTATGTGATGCCACGTAATTTCTGTCTGTTTTACTTATGAGAAAATACACACCAAAATAGTATTGTCGGTTTAATTGGTACAATAAATTTTGTTTTCTTCTCTTCTTTTCTTTCTCTCCTTCCCTTTCTTTCACCTGTTTTTTCCTTCTTTTGTTGCATGGTAATCTGGCATATAGAACAAAGATTTTCAATAGCTCCATTGTAAAATTCTGCATTATTTAATGATAGCACTTACCTCTTACATATTTTTCTGAATTATATGAGTTTAGCTTTTCTTTGCTTTCAAATCGTCTTACAATTTTGTAAATAGTTGTCTTTTGATACACAAATTAGTTCTAGCTACAAAAGGATCTGAGAACTCAATGGGCAAAAATAATTCCATGTCCACTTGTAAATTGATTTCAACATTCCTTGACTACACGCATGTTTTTACTTCTTTGACTTCTCCCTTGAACCATTCATAATGTTATTTCTGGTTTCTTCTTTTAATTGTTACTTTTAATCAGACATTTGATGGATGTCCATTACATATCTACATGAATCATGTTGCTTAACATGCCAGTTTCCTACATGAAAGTATGCAGGTTTGACATCCGACTCTAATTCCTGGCTCTTGCTTTTTGCCAGTGTAGACCCTGCGAGGCAACAGGTAGTTGAGTTCCTTCCACCCCTGAGTGAAATGTAGATTGAGTTTCTGATTTCTGGTAGCAGCCTGGGCTTAACCCCAGCCATGGAGGATATTTGGAGACTAAGCTAGGAGAGAGGAATTCTTTATTTCTTTGCTTGTCAGAAAAAAAAAAAGAAACAGAAAACTGCCCTTTGACATTGTTTTGCTTGTTTTATGTACTGAGCATGCATTACTTTATAAATTATAAAACAAATGCAATAGCAGTGGTGATTACAAAATCATATTATATGATAGCTATCCTTGACAAAGTCAAAATAGCATACTTTTTAATTTGAAACCCAGAGATCAAGAGAGAGAGAGAGAGGCAGACAGAGAGACACAGACAAATCTCCTATTCACTAGTTCAGCACACCTCCTACCCCTATATGCCACCGGTGGTCTTGGCCACACCAGGTTACAGCCAGAAAGCTGGGGCTCTGTGTGGGTCTCCCAGATGGCTGATAGAGACTCTGTGCTCTGAGCAGCATCTGCTACCTCTTAGATTGTGTTCTAGCAGTAATTATGCTATCAAGCAGAAACAGAACTCAAGCCAAGGCACATACGGGATGAACACACCCCAAGAGTGGCTTCAGGGCTGTGTCAAAACACCTACTGATCCAAGTGAAACTTTCTGCAAAATATGTCATATTGAATTGTCTTAATATTTCCTCAAATAAACTTGGCACTTATAAGTGTAGGGTGTCTTCAGACAGATAACATTCTTGAGGATGTATACCCATGAATAAGACTATGGCTCTAATGTTGGATACCCTATATTATCCACTATTTTCAAACTATGTCAAAATACCTACTGTTTCATCATAAAATATCCTAAAATGTGAGGTGTGTCAAGAACTATTTTTTCCAATATTTTTCCAAAGTCATTGGTCACATTCATGGCATGGTCATCCTGTGGCAGAAACAGCATAATATTGAGAAACAGCAATAGCTGTTCTAGTCACGGCAAGCATTGATTTATAGAATAGGCTCTAGCAGGCTCATGCAATCGTACCTATTCACAAAAGGCTGCTCACCTTCAAAATGCAGTCGTTAAAATATAGTGTATAATAAAAATAAAAGTTAAAAGTTGTACTTACCAAAATGAGTAAAAGGAGTAGATATTTGGTACAGTGGCTTAAGCCACAACTTGAGACACCCACAGCTCATCTTGGAGTGCCTGATTCAAGCCCCTGCTCCACTGCTCTCTCTCTCTCTCTCTCTTTGTCTCTCTCTGTCTCTCTCTCTTTCTCCATGTCATTCAAAACTCACAACTTCCAAGGCAAATCAATTGGAATCATGCATAAAATCCGATACATGCTAGATAGGAGGAAATTCTTGTCCTTAGTCATCCCAACTTTTTTTTGCATAAAAAATTATTTTTTTATGTGTACAAAATGAGTCTTGCCTTTTTGGCAGGGCAAGGTACATAAAAAAAGGTAAAAATATGGAGGAAAAAATCTGATTTGGGCAGTCTAAGTTGCTGTGGTTTCTTGTTGCCCCTTTGCTCTTTTCCTTACAGAAGGAATGAGGCATAAGCTGTGAACTGTCCAGGAGCTCTGAGCCAGTGGCTATTCCTGACAAAAGAAAGAAGCAGCAGAGGAGTGTCCGGGGTCCTTGAAGGTCCAAATGATTAACTGGACTCCAACAGTTTTTGGGGGGTGCCCCTGGGCTTGCAATTCCCACTTGTTAGAGCAAAACACCACATCTTTCCTTTGGTCATAGCCACTTGAGTGTACATGGCAGCCATCTGCCTTTCAGATACTGTTGATCCCAGTTTGCAAGGGCAGAAGCCGAGACAGAGCCAAGGCTTTGGACATACTGAAAGTCGGCAGAACCTATCATAACATCACTTTCATGGAATGCTTTGAGATGCTGTGGTTTGAATGTGGTTCCTAACAAGTGTCCACTGCAAGAATATTGGGAGGCAGGGCTTTATGGGAGGTGGTCAGGTCACAAGTTTCATATTATAATAGCAGTTATTAATAGCAGTTATTAAAGGGCTTGAGGTTGGAATTCCACTTCTTAATCCCTCTTGACCTTTCTAATAAATGAGTCAATAATTAGTAAATTATAATATCTAGCTAACTTGCTATCCTCTATAAACCATCTATAATTTTTTCACTATCATCTGTCATGTGTGTATCTGTCTTATCTACTATTTTTCTTATTCACCTCTTAGTGTCCTGTCAGCATTTAGCTATCTACAACCCTCTATTTACCTAAATATTTATTATATATCAGTTATACCTCTCGTTTGTACATCATCTTTAGTTATTTATCTGTTCTGTGTCTATACTATCATTTGTACATCTAGTGACACTGATTTTCTGCTTTGTAACTTTGAAAATTTGCTTCTTTTATTGAGAAAAGTAGAATTTAGAATTGCTTTCAGGTTATGGAATTATGTCTGGGTGATAATGGTTACAGAAGTTTTCTGCTATTCACACTAATCTCTTTTTCTGTTAAGAAGTATTTCATGGTCTTATTCTCTGAAGCCGTGGCATGTCTAAGAGTTTGACAAGTCTAAAATACTGTGTCACTTCTTGATATTTCCAGTGTAGGTAATCTTAAGATTTCATTACATTGCGGAACAAATTCATAGATACAAAAAAAGAAAGTTATGGATTTAACGTCTAACATAGATCTTCATTACAAAATTCCATGAAGTATTTTCTGTGGGACCTCGAGACAATATCAGGATTCATATTTATGCTAACAAGATACCTGTTATATTTGGGTTAATTTAGAACAAAATTTGACACTTTCATATCACTTCTAATTTTGTCAAATAAATAAACATAAAATATTTTTATTTATTTATCTCTCATCTCTCGATCTCTGTGGATTTCTGCTTCTGCTCTTACCAAGTAGGACTCCTGGTGGAGTTGCCGGCTCCATGAGTGAAAAATCATAAACACATACTCCATTTCCGTTCTTTGAATTCAAAGAGCAGGACTGAAAATGTCTACACCAACATATATTTTGGTCGGGGATATATAGTAATTTTAATCACCAATCACAAAATGAGTAAAGTGTGTGTATGTTAGAGGCTATGAGAATGAGAGACAGCTGTCTTACATCTTGCTGAAACAGGCAGGCTAAGTATGAACCAACAACAACCAACCAACCCACAAGTAATGAACAATGTCCCTGATCGCCAGGGTGGTGTAACAGACGCTTGTGGATTTCTTTATGGACACATTTTCATTAAAAAAAATAGATGAATCCATATATTTTGAATTCATTCTTCCCAATAGAAATTGTAATCAATGGTAACAGTGTTTATGTATGTAGAGGTTTATACCTCACTGAATCCTTAAAATGAGTTTTCCAGCATCCAGTAGGAAAACTCTGCAGTACACTGCAAGGGATTTAAATGTCTTTCTACTAACGTGTATTATACACTGTCACTGACACTGTCAAAGTGGTTATTTCCCTTCACTGAGGTGTCATGTATGCCCATTCATTTGTTTTTCTAATATCGAGTGCTGTCATTGATTCTCTTTGCCTGAAATTAAAGAGAAGAGAGCTTCAGATTTTAGATTCTGAAAGAAAACTCATAAATGTACATATTTCAGTGACAAGGACAAAAATGTCTCAAGAGCTCCAGCTGGAAGTCTGCTGCTTAATTGCATTTCTAGTCCATTTTATTGGTAACTCTAGTTCCTTGCGTGGACAGGTACAACTCACTCTATCGTCAATGCATGCATCCAATTGTTGGTTCACGTTTAACACCCACTTTTAATGATCTCTAGTTCAGACTGTATGAGGGCAGATGCTTGGTTACCCTATTCATGGCAGTGATCCAAATATTGGCACAGGGCCTCACATTCAGAGAGACCTTAGTGTTAAGTATTTGAATGGACAAGTAAATGAATGGTTGAAAATGAGTTACACAGTGAAGATACTAGAAAACATTACTGATTAATATTTCCTGTCATTACCTTTTTAATTTTCAGGTTGCAGGAAAGAATATTTTTATCAGAGCAAATTCTCAATACTTTCTTTTGTGCTCGATCATTGATTTTGTTCACACAGTCCCTTTCTCTTGTCTTGCCTTTTGCAACAGGGGCAAGAATTGCAGGAATGTGAAAGAACTTCATACTTCTTAAAGGAGATTTGAGTCTCTATTTTGATGTGAAAATTCTTGGGAAAGGTTTCAAGCATCTGAAGAAACCTGACAAGAGACAATGTTGACAAGCAGTTTGTAGTCTTGTAAATTATTATTACAAGTTCTTAGATTATGCTATGGTGGAGAAATCCAGAACCAGGAAGGGACAAAGACTGAAGGAAATGTACCCAATTTTGTCAACCAATCATTAGAAGCCAATGGATTTGCCTACAGACCCCTTGTGAGCAAAGACTTGCTTTGGGCTGCCGGAACCTGATAGCTGCAGGAGGAATGCAGGCAGGCTTCAAATTAGACCCATAATGTTGATGTGGTGCCTGGGCTGCAAGGCCCCATCCAGGATCTGCCATGTGATGGCTGACCTCATAATGAGATCTCAATCACAGAGCCCCTAGTTGGACTGATCTGGTGACAGGTCATTGTGTGTAGGAGCTCCTACACACACTAAGGGAAGCCCAAGATTTTCCTCCAATGAGCCTGGGATGTATTCCTGCTGCGCATCGCTCTAGCTTGCAAGACGATTTCCATCCTTCACATCTGTGGCTCAGAATTGCAATCTTTCTTCTGCTCCATCTCTGGGCTCTGGGAACGGGACAGGTTTACCTGTTGGTCTAAGCCTGGCAAAGACTGACATCGCACGTCCATCAGGAAGCCAGCACCAAGTCTTGGGACCAAAATTTCTCATCCATTAGTATTATTAAGGAGGACAGTACAAATGTACCCATTTTCAGTCCAACTGGACTCTCCTCACACAAACCAATATTTTTCTTCAGGATATCCCTCAGTTTAGTGCTCAACTAACAGCTTGTCCAACTCAAGTCAAATCTAGATTTAATCAGGAGAGTTTTGTCCAAAAGGCTCAGAGAAGGCTTTTACTAGGGAGCGAGACTGTTGCAGAACAGGGAGTGAGCATTGTGACAATTTGGGCCATAGGAGGCTCAAGAGTTAGACATAAAGGGATTTCCTTTTGCCAAAAAGAGTAGAAAAATCTAGAACAAAAAAATAACTGGTGTGAGAAAGTGGAAAAAAAGGTTGGTTTAATCTGACAATAAATACTACTAAATAAGTACTGACATGATGCCATGGTAGGCTAAGCCTCTGTCCTTGGTGCCAGCATCCAACATTAGACCTGAATCCAGATCCCGGCTGCTCTTGCTGCCAAGCTGGTGGAAGATCTCCCTCTGTCTGCTCTTCTCTCTGTCTTTCAACAAAATTAAAACCAAATAAAAACAGACTTTAAAAAATTACAAATGCTAATCTATTCCCAGGAAGGTTCCTATGCTGGTCAGGGACATGGGTAAAGGGGAACAACCTGATCAATTTATCCTGATTGAATAACGGCAGGTGGGAGAGGGCCATAGCAGTTGAGCTACCCACTGTGGGTGGAAAAAAAAAAGACAGTTTGGAGAGTCTGTGTCTGGCTTTGTCCTAGGTTAAAAAGAGGGCAGGCATCTGTGAGTCTCACCTATGTCTTAGAAGGAAGGCTGGTTCTTTGCAGTAAGCCACTTTCCAGGATTCAAAAGGGTTCAGGAATACTTGAATCTTTGCTCTTTTCTAGAATGTAGAACTTAGGTGTGATTTGACATTGTTAGGTTCAACTCTGAGTCTTTGCTATGATCTTACCCTGTCAAGGAAGGGTCTGGAATTTCTGCAGACCCTGTCCCATGTTTCTCCTTTTGGCCAGTGGAAAGAGAAGAGGAAGATGCCTGAAGTGACAGCTTATAAGCTGACCTCTTGGCCCCACATGACCACAATTTTAGCCATGCAGAACACTACAGGAAAATTGCTTGACTTATTGAGTTTATGAAATACCCTCTCGTCTGCATATATTTTTCATAGTGAAGTCCACTTATAAATGCAGATAAATCTATTGAGGAAATTCAGAATCTTTGATACCATGGACACTACATTTCTGGACAAATGACTGAAATTTCTCTTTCTTCATTCTATGTGGACAGAGGCGAATTGAGCCAACATAAACTAGCATGGTTATAAAAATTATCCTTAAGGCAATTTAATGTTGAATACAAGAAAGGATGTGATATTTGTATGCAAGCAGACCCACCAAGAAAAAAGTGCACTTTCAATTTTTTTTTACTCGAATACATTAAAAAAATAAAGATTCATAGAATACTGGCCCATTGGTCTGGAAGGCAAGAAAGGCTAACTCAAATACAAATATACTGTTTCTGATTAAGAAAACACTCTTTTATTCATATAAAGTATTTATTAGGTATCGGATTTTATAAACTGTTTGGTCCTAGAGTCTTTATTTTAAAAAAGGTTATTCTGAATGCATTACCAAGTATCCCGTGGAATATTTCACATAAAAGGAGGCAGAAAACGTGTAAATGTAAACAGGCTAATTGTATGCAGATATAAATTATGGATGTTGGGCTTATGAAAAAGCATTGCTGATTTGCAGGGGTCTTACTCAGCAGCTCTGAGTCTTGTCTAAGGGGATATTTAGTATGGCTGTGATGTGCAGAATTTAAAACAAAACTTTGAATTCTGGAGAATGAAATACAGCCCAATTGTGCTAAGACCACACCGCTGGGAGCCCGGGATTCTTATCCTATTTTATTGCTGTTGATGTCGACACTCATTAGTCTATTATCCTGCGAGTGCTCTTGTCTCCAGATGTAGTGCAAAGGCAAGAGTTGGGTGAGGGCTGTTTGTGTCTTTATGATGCTCTTCAGCAGCCATTGTCAGTGACACCAACACACAAGTTCATCTTGTTTTGAGTGCTTACCTGGGCACATTGCCCCCTGTGTATGGTGTCTTGGGCAATCCAAGTCACTGTGTGGTTGGGATGTGGCTTGTTTCCCACCCAGTGTGTACTGTAAAGTGACTCCCACAGAGATGGAGTGGAAAGGTGCTGGCACCTGGGACACAAGATCAGTTCACCCAGGGGCACACTTGCTTTCCCTGTGAGATTTGTTCTGGCGCATTGAGTTGCTGCAAGGCGGGTCCATTGCTTCTGTTTTGCTTTTCCACGCAGGCTCACTTGTTCTGCTACCATGAGTTCTTAACCAGGAGCTGAGCAGATACCAGCACTATGCTCTTTCTCAGCTTCAGGGTCATGAGCCAAACTCTCCACAAATCAAGGACTCTGTCTTAATAACAGAAAATGGACCATCACCAAAGTTACTCTATCATTCATAAGACAAAGGAGGCCATAGGCTTGGAAGGACACCCTATGACCAAAGACAAGTTGAGTGATACAAATGGAAGGACTAGCAGGTGATTGCCCTTGGTGCCGCACACTCGCCACATCACTACCAATTTCTATTTAAATTATACCAACAAATTTAACCTTGAATTAAAGAACCTTCCCATCCCATTTGAAAGCTGGAAGAAAATGGGAAATGAACAACTTCATAAAGTACAAAATAATTGCCTAGTGTTTTATCATATGAGACACAAAATATGATAGAGATTTATGTGGACAGCATAAGCCTTTAGCTGACAAGTGATGTAAATGCTTCACGGTAAATAATTGACTGGAACAGGCTGACTTTCCCTGCCAGGCAGTGTTTTCTTGGGACTCCAGGGAAAAAGAACAGACCTGAAATACAAAGGTATTCTCTTTCCTCATCCTAGATTATGAGCAGCAAATTTGGTGCTTTAAAAATAGGAGTTTCAAGGGTATACATAAATGAAATCTACTTTTAAATAATTTTTCAATACAATCTGCAGAAAGCAACTTTGGTATCAACTCTCAAGAAGGAATGCAATGCATTGGATAGCCATTTCCCTGTGTGATAGGATATTTAATTATAGGATGTTTGGTTAGGCACAGTGTTGGCACTTCATCAGGAACTGTCCTATTGGTAACCAAGTCATTCAGCCATACAATGCTCTATTGTGTGAGTCAAGCTGTGGACCAGGTCATCAGGAGGAGTTTAATCTTAATCTCAGATCCCTTTTCAAATTACTGTTCTTTGCTGCCCAGATTAAAGGGCTCATTATACTGAATTTTTCTTCTTAATAGTCCCCGGATTTTTAAGCCAACACATGAAATTCAGTCATTTTAAAGTGCTACCTAACTTCGATGGACTAGATTCATGGCCCTCCCTGAGTCATTACTTAGGTTTTCCTTGGTAGATTAAAAAGATGAAATCTGAGTTAGCTCTAGGTGGGGTCATTCCTTTGACAAATATTTATTAAACGCTTAATGTAAGCCAAAGTATACAAAAAGCTTCAGTTAATAACTGTGCAAGGTAGACATCAGCCCAAGTTTGAGATGATGCATATAAGGGTCAGATATGCGAACGGTTTGCTGCTGCATTAATGATATAGTTCTTTATAATTGTTCTTGAATGTTGTATATACAGAGTCTAACAAATGTTTTGATTAATTTAAGGCATGTGGATAGCCACATCTCACTCCAATCTGAAGCTCTACAATCTGGTTTGATAATCTTTTCCACCTAAATTGTCCAGATAATTGGCCAAGGCAACCTTGATCTTGTGTCGTGTACAATGAGCTCTTTCGTTATTGTGCAAATTCTGAGTCTCCACTGTGTCCTAAAAAATTCTGTGATTCCTGACAGTTCAAGTTCAAAGGAGCTTCTTCAAACTGTTGGAAGATGGTGGGACTTTGAGCTGAGCTGCACATAGCTTGTATCCCACCCTGTCCTATGCTTCTCTGGTAGGAGCCATTAAAACCCAATGACACACTACTCATTCTGTGAAATAATAAAACTGATTAGGAAATAAAAATTACAGGACACAACCAACTAAATAGCTATGGGATTACATGGGTAGCCTCACCTCAAAAAGGGGGCTCATTTGTACAATCCTTAAGTTGGAAAAACATTTTTATTGCTACTAAGGTAGCTCTGTAAATATAGCAAAACATGTTAATAAAGGCAATTGTGTTTGAAAATTATTGCTATCATAACTATAACTCAATAAAATATCCAAGAAACGTGATAGCTTATTCTCCCTTGATAGAAATTATTCTTGTATCTAAAAACTTTTTGATGCTGTAAAAATACAATGAGAGGATTCTGGAAGATACTGCTTTCCAGGGCATCTACAATCCCAGTTATCAAAGAGAACCCCAGAAAAGTTGGGAGAATTCATCTGAAGTACAACAGACTTAATGGACTCATCCCTGACCCTTTTATCTTCATATAGCCTGCAAATGAGCTGAGAGAGAGAGAGAGAGAAAGCTGGCTTCATTTCACAGGCAGAAAATTGGACTTTGGTGGACAGTCACAAAAGACAATATGACCTTCGATTCAGGAAAGGTGAAGAGTTATTATAGGAGATGTTCGGGTAAGGTAGACATCCCACAGGGAAGCAAAAGCTTTGAGCCTAAGGTTATTGCAGCACCTGTGAGAGTAGACCTAACACTAGATTAGTGAGCGGCAAGGACGTTTTATCAAAGCATCAGCATCTGTGTTCTTATTCCCTGTGTGACTTAGTTCTCAGTGTAGATGATATTATCAGGCCATCTTCTGCCATCAAATAAACTGATTGTAGTAGTTGGGTGATGGATATTTCAAATTGTTTTTAACTTTACTGCCATTCATTGTCTCATCCAGAAATTGGAAGAATTAGTTACATATTCTTGGGACATTAAAACTACCAGACTATCAGAGTCAGGTCAATCAACATCTAAGATAAAAACAGAAACAATTATGAGCCATGGACACCTTTTCATTAAATTATTCACAAAATATAATATTGAAGATAAATGGACCCAGCACTTGTGGCCTAGCAGCTCAAGTCCTTGCCTTGAACGCACCGGGATCCCATGTGGGCACTGGTTTTAATTCCAACAGCCCTGCTTCCCTTCCAGCTCCCTGCTTGTGATTTAGGAAAACAGTCAAGGATGGCGCAAAGCTTTGGGACCCTGCACCCGTGTGGGAGGCCCAGAAGAGCTCCTCCTGGCTCCTGGCTTTGCATCAGCACAGCTTTGGTTGTTGCGATCACTTGGGGAGTGAATCATTGGATGGAAGATATATATATATATATATATATATATATCATATATATATATTACATATATATGATGGATGAAAAAATTTTTTTTATTTAACTTTATAAATAGTTAAATAAAAGAGAACATTCCATTGAAAAATTCAGATCTGTGGTGGCCAGGGACACAACTGAGATGATTATAAAATAAATTGCTGCGATCACTGAAAACTGCAAGGTACGTCTGTGCATGGAAAGTGGTGCGCAAAGCAGGCCTGGCTTGTCTCGTGAGCGCTGTCTGCGCCTCACCGCTACGAGAGGTCGCTGAGGGTCAGTTACTTCACCGCTTGAACAATGAAGCCTATGGAGTGCGTATAAACTCATGATTTCTGTTGATTTATATGATTTGTGTCTCATTTGTTCACTGGTGGGTACTGAATAAATACATACAAAATAGGATTTTAAAGGTGTGAACTTAATGTATAATGAATTTTTGCTTATTTAATTCTACAGACTCTCAGATTTTAAAATGTGTCCTTTAGAATTGTGGAAGATCCCTAGCCTTCTGCGATCATCCCATCAGAGCAAGCTGAGGCAAAGAGAATTTGTGAGTGGATTGACTCATGGCAGGAGTACAATTCAACTTCTCTTTTTTTCACTGTCAGAGGAATTTATTTTTTTTTTCTTTTGAATTTTTGAATTTTAGGGTACAATTTCATAAAGTGTAGGATTCAACTGCTTTTAAGAACTAAGCACACTTTTCCGATATGTTTTCCATACACATTAATAAGCACAACTCCCGTGTTTTGTCTTTTTTTTTTTTAATGGAAAAGCATTCTCTGATATTTACAGAATAAGTTTCTGGGTTTCTTCAGCTCTTAATTTCCCTAATAAAGTTAGGAGGAATCAGAATTTATGACTAGGAACCATGCTAGCCCTCTGGCTTCCAACAGATTTGCCAAGGACTTGATCTAGACCAACATTTCTTACACTTCATGGCTATAATCTCTACCACTTCTTCCTAAAGATTCCAACTCAGGGCTTGAGGAAATGATATGAGCAACTGCTAAATAAAATATCCTTTCATCCAAATCACAGCTATTTTTAGGTAATGAGAACCTCTGATTTTATAATCAATAAACCCATAGCACGGTCTTGATTAGATTTGATTGGATCAAAGTGTGTCTCTGAATAGATATACGTAGATGTCAATATGCTGCCCACTGTTCCCTCCCTCTTTAAAGTCTATTTACTCACCGGAGTTATGTGATTTTTCCCATTTAATAGACTTAGTCCAAAGCCAGAGAATGCTGAATACCAATAACACTTCCTATCTGTAGATTAATTTGCAGTCTGAAAACTTGTGGACACTTTTTACACATTGATTGTAACCACAACTTTGACAAATAACCCAGACCCCCTTAACTATGAAGTGGAGCAAGCAGTGCAGGCTGGGGATGCCAAGCAATGAGAGGGGCATGCGATGAGTCCATCAGAGGACACAAGAGCTCCAGGGGCCGGGAGGTAAACATGCGCCTCCTTGGGTAGTCAGTGTCCTCCGTGCTCAGCTCCTTCCTTCCCTTCTCCATTTCTTCTTTCCTCCTCTCTCCATTTCCTCTCTTAATCTCATTCTCGCTCCTTGTTTTTCTCCTCCTTCCTTCCTTTTCTCTCTCTCTCTCTTCTCTTTTCCACCCTCTTTTCCTCTTCCCTGTCCTACTTCCATCTTTTCCGACTTGCTGTTCTTTCAGAAAGCATCAATAAGCACTTAGGACGTCATAGGCACTTCTAAATATCAAAGGCGCATTAAGGAAGAAGAGGTGGGGGAGAAGGCGGGCTTGGCACACAGCACACTGTTGGACCGGAGTTCCTAGCTGCAGTGTGTGACACAAGGTGACTTTGTTTCCTACTCATTGCAGTTGGAAGTAGGTTGCAAGCCCTCCTGGAGCAGTCTGGAAAGGCAATACCAGAATGGTGCTGGTGACAGAGGTTGGCTGGGAACAAGGAGACACCAAACTCTTTACCATTCTGCACAGAAATGTTACCAGTCACCCGTGCTCACAGTCCACTGGCCAGTGCTGCACACAGCCACAGCTTCCCTGACAGGGAGGAGGAGGAACATTGGCTCAGCGATCCATCCCTCCCACAGTCCCTGGTCCCATAGAGCTTGGAATCTGTGGCCAGAGGAGACACACACAATTAGCCAGCAACATACAGAAAATGGTGAACAGTGGCAGGTGTTATGACCTTGGAAGAGAAGACATACACAAATTTGTGTCCCATAGAAAATGAGGGATTATTAATGACCAATGCAGTTGCTAGTTATGCAGTAGAATAAAACTGTACAATGTCATCACTTTGTATAATACACTGTTAAACAAGAGTTCATACTGGAGCTTTTAGAACTTTCTTTTTAATATGTGTTTTTAGAATTTTATTTATATGCATAACAGAAGGAGGGAGAAAAAAAGTCAGCTACTGAGACAGCCAGTTGCTGGCTTACTCCCCAAATACCTGCAAGAGCCAAGGCTGATTCTGGCCAAGTCTGGGGCTCTCTGCCTCCTGCTGCCTCCCAGGGTGCACAATCACAGGAAGCCAGATCAGAAGCATGGAAGCCGCCGAGACGTCAACCCGGCTCTCCCATATGGGATGCGAGCAGCTCAAGTGGCTTCTGAACTACTGAGCCAGTTCTGGCCCCCTGCTGTTTATTACATTGTATTGAAATTTCCGTAAGTGGAACATAATATTTAAATCCTATGTGAAACATAAGAAATAAAAACACACTAACTGTAATACTTTACCAGCTTATAAGAGATGTGACCAATTTCCATGAAGTTCTTTTTTGTACCCCCTCAGTTCTTTACATACTACAAAAAAAAAAACCACTATCCTGAATTTCCTATCATTACCTTATTTGTCTTTACAGCTTTCCCAGATATGCGTATGTCCTTTAAACAAGACCTCGTTCTGCTCTGTATGCCTTCAAACTTTATAAGAATGAATTACATTGAAGATATTCTGAAAACTGACTTCCTTGTTTAGTCTTCTGTTTTGGACTTTGCTGATGTGCGCAGCTTTAGGATATTTTTTTCAGTGCTGGATGATACTTCATCTGATGAGCCTCCCATGACTCATTTATCCCTTCTTCCACTCAGTGACATTTGCTTTGTTTCCAGGTTTTTTTCATACTCAACACTGTCTGGAAGCACGTTCTTGTCTGTGCCTGCAAGTGGAATAGCTGGATCATAAGTTATGCATTTTTTCACTTTTCTGAAAAATGTCAAATTATTTTCTGAAGTGGTTGTATCAAATAACACGCCCACAATGAGTGTATGAGACTTTTCACTAGTCTACATTGTTGCCAGAACCTGTTACAATCAAGTGCTTAGTTTTTGCCAGTCCGGTGGGTGCACAGTTACATCCCTTAGGTTTTGTATTTGGCCTTTCAGTGATGAACAAGATAGTGAGCATCTTTTCAGAAGTGTTTTAGAAGCATTTGCATTTCCTCCGGTCTTCAGGGCCCCTTTGAGCCGTGAACAGTCAGTCCAAGCTCCAGGACAAAACAAGCGACACACCCACCTTGGGCATTGCAGGGTGATTTCTAAAGGGGTGGGAAGGATGCTACACACGGATAACAATCACAGCACTAGTTACAGGGCCTGGAAGTGTGATGGGAGTGTTGGAAGAGGGGAGGTTGGGAAAGAGATGGCCAAGAAAGGAAGGAGAGAAACATTAAGAAATATAGAAAGGCATGCAGACAGAAAGGGAAGGGAGGAGAGGTGAGGGAGGGAGGGAGAAAAAATGGAAATAACAGAGACAGAGAAACACAGGGAGGACAGCAGAAAAACAAATAACCAAGAAGAGGATCTACTATTCAGGCACATGCCTCCTTGTATAAGTTGCTTTTCATGCCCGCGTGCCCTGTGATGGTTGCTAGGGCGTGCTACTCCCGCTGCTGGGGGTCACTGAGCACAACTGTTGGCTCTATCACCTTGGACAAGTCGTTCACCTCTGATTTTCTTCATCTGTGAAATGGGGATAATAACATTTTGCAAAATTTTAATCAATAACTAAATGGGTCCTGATTCAATTCATGGAGCAGAACTGAGATGGTTCTGTGATGTCTGAAGATGCAGCCAGTCTTGGGTGGTCCTGTAAGGAGAGAGGAAAGAGGAGGAGGGGCTGGGGCAGCAGGTTCCTTGCTGCCAGGGCTGCCAGGGCTGCCAGAGCTGCCAGGGCTGCTGTTGAGTGGACCCAGGAGCGCTGTGGTCCCGGGAGCTGTGTGAACTGACCCAGCAGCTGTGTGGACCAACCCAGGAACTGTGTGGTCCCAGGATCCATGTGGTCTCAGGATCCATGTGGTCCCAGGAACTGTGTGGACCCAGAGGCTCTGTTGCCCTGGTCTGTGCCACTACAGGGCAGGCCAGTAAAAGCAGTACCACCTGGTGGGGACAAATCACAGCTCACAGCCAATGTGCTCCTCTATTTCTACATTAGTTGAGCGTTTGTAGTAGCTTGTTTGTGTCCATCATCTATGCTTGGCCTGTTTGTGTGAGACCCCTCCTTGCTCTGTCTTATGCACATTCATATTTGGACTAAAAGTCTCCATAAGTTGAGTCAAAATTCATCTCCTTGAAACATGATTAAATCTTTTTTCACTTAAAAGATGAGTCTTCAAAATCCAGAAGACACTTTTATATTCTCTTCCTACGTTTAGTGTCTCTTCCCAATGCTTCTTGGTTCTTGTTTTGATGCTTGTTCCCCAACCCTTTTCGTTTGGTCTTGTTTTGATGCTGAGATCAAATTGCTGATTCAGATCATTTGCTGCCCATTGACCACCACTGCCAACCCACCCAAAAGTTAAGACGAATTGTCACCAACCTTGATCTCCAACCTCTTTAGACACAGATTATTACTAAACTTAAATTCTCACTGCTCTATTTTATTTTTGTTTCAAGTCTTGAGCAAATTTCTATTGGAAACTAGATTCTAGATTGTATCTGTCCTTTTTCCAAGCTTTGAGTCATTTACAATCTTTATTAAAGTGGGCTTCTATTTAAATGAACTCAAACTCAAACTTGACCCTCCCGCTCTAAGTGTAACTGTACAAACAACTTTCTGAGTTTCATCTTCTCATTGACAGGAAAGTAATAGTATTTATTATGTAGGGAACTGTTCATAATTTCCTAAAAAATTTGGAGCATAGAATTAAGATATGCATGAAGACACATTCACAACAAAAAATCCACAGTGCAATAATCATTTAACATGTTTTCCTATTGTATTTTGCAAAGTGTTGACATTTGCCTTGGTTCATGTCCGTGTTTTTCTGCCCAAAGTGGGATATTGTCATTTCTTCCAGCTGAATAGCAAAGAGAATATACAATCCAAACAAGACTTATGAAGCAAGACAGTTAGCATGGCCTTGAGAAAATGATTGCCTGTCTCACATTCAGTGGTTTTTTTTTTTTCTTTCTTCAATCTCTGGCAAGACATCACTCCCCAGCGTTAGCCCACAATGTGGGAGAGAGATCTTGCCCATCGTTAGCATTTGTCTGGAATCAGAAAGGACATGAGGACATTGGTATGTAAAGCATATCAACCAACCAGCCCCCTCATCAGCATGAGGGTTTGTGGGAAAATGTGAAAACAACAAAATATTCAAAAGCATGTTCTTGATTTCCTGACTCTGCACTTTGGTCCAAGGAGAAGTGATGATTGAAATTAAATTCTCATAAAGTAAAGGTGGCTCACATGCCAAGGAGTCTGTTCTACTATCCGAGATGCAGAGAGGAGGCCGACCTGAAGGTCATCCCACAGCAATGCAGAAGAGTCACTGTGCATATCAGACACTCTGCCCCTATCTCTGGGCTGGAATGTGGGAAGCTTGTTCATGGGATGCCATTGTGGAGGCATAGTGGCTCTCATCAAGGGTTCCACATGGATTGTTAAAGTAGCCAGTTGGTGGGTAGCACAGGCAGATACCAGGAATCTCAGAACAAGCGGCCCTGAGTTGGCAGAGAGTACTACTGAGCCCTGATATCTTCAAGAGAGGACAGTTCTCCAGTCACCCTAACTATGTTTCTCAGCAATCTCAGGCAAGAGAAGAGTGAAATCTCTTTCTCAGAGGTACGAGCACCAACCTACTGTGTGTGGTGTATATAAGTCATCCAGTCTGTAAACTCAAAACCAATGTACATCTCAAATCAAAGAGTAGTCCTGTGGAAAGGACAACTCACATTAACCTAATAGACTCAATTCAAACTCAACTGGTTTCATGGTCAAATTTTTCCCAGTTGTTTGTAGATGGAGGCTCACAAAGAGAATGGCTACATATACATTGAACTTTTCATCTTGTACAATCAAGTTAAAGTATCAGACGGAGTTTTATCTGTCTTCAGAGGCATTTGATAAAAGGTTAACTTATCATTTTAGTTTTTTAATTCTTTATTCATCAGTAAATTAAAAAAAAATCTTTCACAGCTCTGATCAAATTAAAGAAAGCTACTTTTTTGAGGATATACAACACTCACCCTGATCAGTCTTGCTTTTACTTCTTATTTCTGTTAATTTTTATTTGATACTAAATACTAGAAACATAACTCAATCAGCCTACACAAATATAAATAAATCACACCATTTTTGTACAAGCACACACCGCATTGATTTTAGGTATCGATGGCTCTAGTTATTTATACATTTCATCTTTCAAATGTACTCATGTGTCCCTCCAGATCAACTGGCCAGGTCTGTACAGTGACTCTCAAAAATTCTGGATCAACCTCCTACCAGAATCAAGGTCTTTTTTTAACGACAACAGCTCAAAAAACAAGTGCTGGTATTCAGTTTGTTGCCATGCTTGGGTCACTTGTCTGATCTTGAATCATTTGCTGTGACTAGTAGACGGAACTGTCCTGAGTGGCCAAGCCTGAGTCACATGCCCACTCCCAGAAAGAGTCTAGCAGTTTTTACTGAACTCAGGATCTTAGGGCTGGAGCCAGTGGTTTCCCAAGAAATGAAGGAGCTGTCACCACAAGAGCCGACTTAGTGTTCACTAGCAAACACTTCAATCGTTTACCAAGTAATTTTACCCCCAGACTTCTGAGCACAGCTTACATCTGTATTCCTGAAGTTTTCCCTTTGAAAGTACTCTGTGGAAATGTTCACCTGAGTGTGTCTGTTAGTAGACTCCCCACGGAGTGTCCCCCTTGGAAGATTGTTTCAGCAGGTTCCACACTGCAGGACTCACAGGCATCCGGCAGGTGGCTGAGCTTTCCTTATCTCATGCTTTCTGGCTTTCTCGTATGTCTAATGCTCTACTCCATGCAATCCATGTTTATTTTGTCTTGTCAGGTTGAAAACTGAAGACCACTCCTGAAGAAATGAAAAGCCAACCAGTGCTGGATGAATAAAGGAATACTGAAAGCAAAGAACTAAGTCACATATTGAACCAAACTGCCTTCCCTTTATTGACAAACATTTCTGCAGGTATCAGGACAACCAATGACTTGACTGCTGAAAACAAAAGCTTAACAGTAACGAAATCAACTCAGGGCAAATTCTTCCTGCATCAATGGGGTTTGAAGATATAGTGTGGCATCTGCCTTACTAAATGGAGGTGACATCCCTAAGCCCAAACACCACAGTCCCAAAGACTCGGTATCAGCATTTACAAAATTAACCAGGTTGGAGTACACGAACTTGAGCAAGCACTGAAGTGTCATGATTTCATTAGAGGAGGACAAAGGTGGTCATCGAGCTGGAGAACACTGTGTTTTCTGCACGATTTCTCCCTTGGCACCATCAAATAAATACTCCCGGTGATTGCAGGTGACTAAGGATGGCACAAGATTTCCTTCAGCCATTCAGATCAGAGCAAGAGCATGTAAAATCACAAAAATGGCCCGATTCCTTCCACTCCCACTAACAAGGCTGTCTGTTGCTTCTTCCCCAATCAACCATAATGTTAGCCCTGGTCCACTTGGCCTCCTTCTTAGATAAAAATCTACTACAATATCCATTTATGTAATTAGCCTTGGTTTCTCACAATATCTAACCACGAGCAAGCTCCTGTTTCCTTACGGCCTCAGAAGATGTAACACAAGCTGGTTCATCTTCCTACTTCCTATAAATTTGACTGCAGATATGGAGGACTTTAGCCATTGGGGTTGACTGAGGTTTCTGCTCTGTTGTCAGACCTTCCAGCTTTGTCTGTGCAGCATCTTTCTTCCAATCACAGTTCCTTTCTGGGGACCTCATGTTCAGCACATGAAAAAGGCACTTGGCCAATCTCTGTTTTGTTCCCTAGGATTCACAAACTGCGTAGTGATCACTTACATTGTGACGGGGCCTTTGATTCATTCTACAAAATACCCAACTTCTCCTTATGGTGACAAATCATTTAAAAGGTGTGATTTCTCTCCTTTTAAAAACATTTTTATATTTATTGGAAAAGCAGATCTATATTGAGAAGGAAAGACAAACAGAAAAACCTTCCATCCACTGGTTCACTCCCAAAATGTTGCCATGGCCAGAGCTAAGCAGATTTGAATCCAGGAGCTTCTTCCAGGTCTCCCATGTGGGTGCAGGGCCATCCTCTGCTGCTTTCCCGGGCCATAAGCAGGAAGCTGAGTGGGAAATGGAGCAGCCGGGACGTGAACAGACACCCATATGGGATACCTGTGCTTGCAGTTAGAGGATTAGTCTGTTTAGCCACTGTGTCAGCCCCAGCCTTCGTTTTGCTCTCTTCCACTTCCAGCTTCAGTTAGGAGTATCCAGGATATTTAAGTAAGTAAGAGTGCCCAAGTTCACATCCAGAGCTTCCGTTCTGGTTTCAGTGGCTTTGGTGGGGTGTGAGAACATTGATGTTTCTCAAGATTCCCACGAGACTTAGCTTGCAGCCAGAGTTGCAAATCATTATTGCAAGAATGAAATTGTTATCACAGCAGGTTTTGGGGGTCAGTTACTCTCTCACTTCTTTCTTGCCTCCAATCCCTGAGCCAAGACTCTCTACATTTAGTCCCAGACTTCTAACAGCCAGGTAGCTTGTCTCTGCCTCGTTATTGGCTATCATCAAATTTTCCATCACAAAGCCTCCTCCTGCCCTTAGGGTTAGGGCTTTGCTCCCTGTCAGACTGGCTGCTTCAGCAATAATCATAGACTCTGTCCTTCCGAGAACCAGGATTCCGGGTGCCAAGGATAATCTCATCACACCGATGCTAATACTAACCAACTCTGTTAGTTCTTGACTATTGGAATCCCAGTGTCAGTGGTTGAAGGTGTGAAGCAAAACTGAAATACTTGGATCCCATATATGGGCATCCAGGCCCAGCCCAGCAGACCCAGTGCTTTCCAAGGGATTCACATGGTTGGTAATAAACATGGGGCAGCTGACCTGAGGTTCCAGGCTGCTTGGGACAGCTCAGGTTATGCTGAATTATTATTAATCATCTCCTTTGGCTCTCCAGAGTGTTCCGGTGTGGAAAATCAATAATATGGCCTGTGATGATCTACTGTGTAATGCAGTCATGATTCAATGTAGCCTCAGAAACTATGCCTTTTCAATAATCACTCTGGAATCCTACTTCCCTCATCACCAGAATATTTTGTCCCTTGCAGTTGTATACTTGTACAACTCCCTCGCTCATATACAAGTACTTCAAAAAGTTCGTGGAGAAACAATTAAATGATTTTTTTCTTTTTGGCTCACAGCACTTCTGCAATGTGCGCAGTTTTCTCATACTGTGTGCTTTCCATGAACTTTTCAAGACTTTTCATATTTATTTTTCCCAGTGCACACTTTTCCCCGTTTTCATTGTATGTGTTTTATTTATATTTCCACATCATTTAAATCGTATTAACTTTGTTTCCATGCAAGCTTTACCAACTAGATTGTGCTTATTTTAGTTCTATGACCATTTCTCTGTTGTGCTCCCTCACAATCCAATACAGCTTTTGGGTGATTGGAGCACAAATCATTGTTTTAGAGAGAGTACTCTGGGGCTCTGGGGTGCAGTGCCATTTCTCATTTTTCTCCCTGTCCTAGGATCCCCAGCTTGAGTTTCTGAATAGGATCTTTCCCTACAGGATGTGTTCAAATATATGAACCTGTTTTGAAGGATAAAGCCTTCTATTTTAACGCATATTTTCTATTGTATGTTGTAGCACTCACAGTATGTAACACACAGTTTAGTGCTATGCACTGCCAAGTTTCTTTCTGTATTGTGTCTGTCAGTTGTCCTTTCTTCCTTTTGAGTAGCAGACAGTTTCCTGTCTGTGTGTGTTTCTGTGGATTGATAGTGCAGCAAAGGACACTTAGCTAAGAATCAGAGACTATGGGAACCCCACAGTTAGGACCCCTTAATTCAATGATAACAACATGAAAATAGCTTTTCTCTTATGTCTTGTCTCAAGATTCTTATTCTGCGTTGTCATTATTTCTACTTCCTATGGAATAGCATTGTCTTCATCAGACCACACTTCTGTTAGCTCATGGTACTTGCTAGCTGTTTCAGTCTTCCAAAGTTTTACTTTTATATTGGCCCATTTCTGAACTGCAACTTGACTAACGCTCATTAACGAGTTAACTAAAACCAGTTAACATGAGGTATTTGGTGATGGACTTTTTTATTGCTTATACGTCTATTGCTATCATCTCTAGCTTTTTTTAAACTTCATATGAATAACCCGTTGATATTCTTATTTCACTAGTTGATGAATTCTTTCTGTAGCCCTGCAATGCTAACTGCCTGATATCAGTCAGATTATTTTGTTACTAGTGCAATATCTTGAACTCTGCATGACTTGATGGGTTTCTTGATGCTGGCAGATACTCCATTTCATGGTATGCCTCCCTCCACCTTTGAGAGAGTCTGCAACATGGTCACAGATTTGTGGATTCCTGAATATTAGATTACAGTGCCTTTTGCCTTGCACATTGATTCTGATAAAGCAGGATGTCAGGGCTTCCTTGGGATGGTAAAAAGTAGCAATATTAGCATTAAAGAAGTGATATTGGTATTTATTTAGTGTTCCCACTTGAAGGTGCGTGAGGGTGCACAGTAATCTCAAAAGGTTTAAACGTACAGCGACAGAATCTAATATTTATCAACAGGCAAACATAACTGATAATTTAGTACTTGAAATGCTGGGGCTCAGCACAATCAATTTGGATTAGAAGCACATTACCAACTTGGATTCCTTTTATTTCTGCATAACGTTGGATCATGAATCAGTTTTACTTTTAACATTTGCCTACAGAAACAATAGAAATTCTGACTTCACCCAGAATGACTTATTAATGGAAAAATTGCAACAGTTTTTCATATTTCAAACTATGAAACTATTTAATCATGGTTTTAAGAAATTTGGATAGGCCAAGAGTCTATTTTTATCTGGGGATAATGTTTCATAATGTCAGCAGGAGGACTGCCCTACATCATACTGCAACTGTGACAACTCACTTTTTATGTAGGGCTAAAGGGAGATATAATGGGCAGTTCATTTCCTGGCAAAAAGGCAAGCTCAGTCAGGATCTGCATGATTGTGGAGGACAGTCGGTATTAACTGGCTCTAACTCAGGAAGAGAAAGTCTTGAAATATTCAGTGACAATGATATCTGGCATAGTCCAGAGAACAATAAAATTCTCCTTGGGTCTCCCAAGAGGCAAGTGGCCAGTAAGGACATGGGGATGCGAGACTGTGAGGGTACCCATGAATGTGTCCAGTGGGTGAGAATTCCACCAGGTGTGAGCAGAGTTCAGAACAGTCTCATCTACAGGGGAACTCAGTGCCTTCAATTAAATCTATTTTCTGCTGCAGCATATATTCTAAGATTTTTCTTGTGAAAGAGAAATATTTAAGCCATTATTGCTATTGTCCTCTACTGTTTCTTCTTGTTATATCTGATCATGCTGATACGTAAGAGTCTATTAGCACAGAAACGCTATTTAAAAACATACATGGTGCCGCAAACAATTACTCACTGTCTCTTCCTCTTGTTCCTTACAATTATAGAAAGCATGTGCACATGACTAATTCCAAAGCACACTTCAAAGGCAGGAAAATGACTTCCAGGTACATAATTCTAAGCAAATTTCTGCCAGCAACTAAAAATATCAGCTCTATTCATTGGAGAAAATTCACACTTACACAAATAGCAAGATTTATAGCAATCTAAAGGTGTTCTGTTAGTGTTTGCCGTGGAGATTTTTACCTTTAAAATTCTCTGTATTACAAAGAAATCATAGACAATGTTGGAACATGATAAAACAGTTGAAATTCTTATTAAAACTGATTTTGCATTATTACTTAGTTACTATTTTTCTTTGAAAGTGTATTTAGTTACTTATTATAATGTGTAATTTCAGTGAGATAAAATAGAGCTGTAGTAAAGAATATTTCTATTTTACCTTCGTCTACATATTCTATCAAATACATTTTATTAAATATTTTCTTCTCTGGTTGCCTGATTAGCTTCTTTCATAATCTCCAAAATCATTATTTTCAAGTAAGAACTCTTTAATGCCCAGGAAAGTAGCCTTATTTCCCTTTTTTCTTTTAGGAGAAAAACCCTTTATGCCCAACTTATATTGCTGTAACAGCTTCTTAAGATTTTGACTGTGGAGAAACCAGTAATTGATGGGTCCATCAGTCATTTCCTTTCCCCCACTAAGCTTGCCACCCAATTTATCTTTCCTTATTCCTGCTGACACTCCACTCCCTCACTCAAAGGATTACTGTTTTCATTACCTCAAACTTGCTGTTCCATGAATTCCACATGACTTTGGTCCTCCCTTCATTCAGCTCTGCCATGGAAATGTTCAGGGTCTCCTTATTTCTTCACGTCTCCCAAGCTTCACACATTATCATTTATCTGAGGCCCTCAGCTTCCCCCAAAACATTTTGTTGTCATAATTGTATATCTCCACCATTTCTTATTATTCATTCTCTTTCAACCATGTAGTGTTCTTTCCTTGTAAAGATCAGTTTGACTAAACACCATGGGGAAAGACAGAGCATAAAACATCTCACCAAATGCGAAAGAGGAAGCCAAGAAGTTGATGGACGTGGGATTGCAAAAACATTTCGGAGATTCTAGTAAAAAAGAAAATGCCAGTAATCATCCATGTGAAGCACTAATACTTATTATCATATTGTAACATTTTAAAAAGACTTCAGTGAGGTGAATAAACTTGGTTACAACAAGTCATTGACAACAGAGTGACTGGCAATAACTTTTTCTTAATTACAACACACGTTGAGCGTCTGAACCTGCTTTGTCACGAATCACTAATCAAAAACTTCAACTTACCATCACTATATACATCAAAATTTTAAAAAAGATTTAAATTGCCAAATTAAAAGAAAAAGCTGCATGGCGATATAATCATATCAAAATGCAACAAACTAAGGGAAATACTGCACTAATTACCACAAAAGATTCAATAACTAGGGAAAATATTGCATTCATTATCACAAACAAGGGGCTTAACCTTTGTTTACAAGTAGCTCTGATAGAAAGCAGCAAGAACAAATAGAAAATTTACAGCAAAAGGAATAAGCAATGCTTAAGCAAATTAAAGGAAGTTCAATTTAAATGATAAGAAAACAGGTCAAATGAAAATGTCTCAACCTACTGACTGCGGTGTTTTAAAATTTCAAAGGTGAAAGAGAGTAAGATTTGGTGAATCTGTTGAGTTTGACAGGTGCGTGATCCACGTCAGCTGAGTGTTAACTGCAGTTACAGCAGGGGATGAGCTGCGGTGAGTGAAAGGAGAATCAAGAACAGGTGAGGAATGAAGACGCAGAAGAGCCGTCCTAGCCTCCCCCTTCAAGGAAACAGGCTTTGGAGAGAAGATACGCACTACACCAGGTTGAAAGAAAAAAAATAAATTAATAAAGGCAAGGAGTCATTATTTATCTTTTAAATTTTAAAATTAGAAAGAAATGAATCTGTTTCTAGACTTCATTACAAGGATAGTGGGCAAGTTAGGTTCCGGTGACAGAGGTTTGGTTATCTGGTTCCATCTCCTTGTGAGAATCAAAAAGTTAGACCAAACTCGACCTGCTTCCAACAATTACGCATTAAAGAGCTGTGAGCCCAACGCCGTCAGAACACGGGAACCCTTAGAACGCAGCAATTTTCTAACAGGATGTCTGCTCATTGTGGGACAGACAGGCCTGAATCTGAGCAGAATCCTTGCTGGCCTCCGCTATTTAGGATGACAAAAAGTGGAACTCAGCTTTCACAGAAGTCTAAGCTCCCTGGATCTCAAAGCGGCAGAAGCTAGAAGTATGACAAGTTCATGTACAGAACGAGGCCCCTGTTGGATGAAGCCAGCTTCAACTGCCAATGCTCTTAGCCACCTGGAAGGAAAAGCTTAAAGCATCATTTATCTAGCCGCCCAATTATTTCTGTTATTTTTAAATGATTTTTTTATTGGAAAGTCAGATACACAGACAGGAAGAGAGACAGAGAGGAAGATCTTCCTTCTGTTAATTCCCTTCCCAAGTGACTGCAATGACCAGAGCTGAGACGGTCTGAAGCCAGGAGTCTGGAGCCTCTTCTAGGACTCCCCTGAGGGTGCAGGATCCCAGGACTTCAGGTCATCCGCAACTGTTTCCCCAGGCCACCAGCAGGGAGCTGGATGGGAAGGAGGGATGCCAGGATTAGAACTGGCACCCATATGGGATCCCAGTGCATGCAAGGTGAGGACTCTAGCTGCTGGGTTACTGCACTGGGTCCCTATTTCTGCTATTTTAAAATTAAAATGCCAAGTATTCAATCAATAATAGCAAATGATCAAGGAAACATAACGACATGAATAGACTCTTAGAGACGCAGATAAGGCCCTGGAGTTATATCAAGATCAGATGATACAGTAATCAAAATCAGACATTAAAATAAGTATTCTTTGTAAGTCCACGGATTTAGACAAAAAATAAAACTGGTATTATTAAACAACAAAAAACTAGAATTATTAAACAACAAAAATGAAAAGTATAATTTTCAGAACTAGATTATGCAATAATTACAGTTACTATCACAAAGAATGAGTGTAAAAGCATCTTAGACATAAGTAAGAAGAGAATTAGAGAATCAAAAGATAAGTACAATGACACACAGAGAGGCAAAAGGAAAAACTGCAGAAAATAGGCAAATACATGAGATATAAATAAGAAAACCTAAAATACGTACCTTCGCAATTCCATAAAGGAAACAGAGACCAGATTAAAAAAAAATATTTGGGAATTTTCCGGTAGTACCATAAAGCATCAAGCCATGGAGTTTAGAATTCCTATGAATTCTGAGTAGGATGATTTCTTGAGTGGACACATCAAATAAAAAAATTAAAAGGAAAAGAAAGATGAAAACTCAAACCTCCCTAGGCAGTTCATACATATTTCCACATTCTGCTTTTCCCGTTCTTTATTCCTTGAATCTTCTAGTCTTACTTGAATTTTTAAAGACTTGAATCAAGCACAATTTCCTTTAACATTCCCTCTTCTGGATTCTCCAAACCCGAAGTGTGCCCGGGTGCCTGCCACTGTGGCATACAGTTCAGAGGTGTCACGAGTTACTGACAGATACAACATACTTCCGATAGTTAGAAGATGTTTTTGTGCATTTTCTGTTACCAAGAAATGTATGGTGCTTGCATTGTAGCACAGTGAGTTCAGCTGCTGCCTGTCACACAGGCATCCCATAGGGACAATAAATAGTTCAAGTACCAGCTGCTCCACTTCTGACTCTAGCAAAGCAGTGGAAAAGAGCCCAAGTGCTTGGGCCTCTGTCACCCACAAGGGGCACCTGGATGGGGTTCCAGGACACCAGCTTCGGCCTTGGCCCATCCCTGGCCATTGCAGCCATTTGGGGAGGGAATCAGCAGCTGGGGGTAGGGGGTTGCCTCTGCCTCTCTAACTCTGACTTTAAAAAATGTAACTAGCGCCTGGCTTTGGACATTTAAGGGCATGCTGCTGGCATCCTTGTCTGCATCGCCTGGCACCATGCTGAGGACATGTCTGAGGGGGAGTGGTTATGCGACAAGGCACGGTGACCTGAGAGACTCCTTGAAGTAACCAGGCTTGCTACTTTGTAAGAACCCTCTCTGAGAGCATCAGGTTCCCTTGAGGACTACAAAATTTTTTCACAGGGAAGTTCTAGCAACACATTATTTCCCCCTCAAGATCCTGCCTCTTTAAAGTTTTCCTATCATTATCACCTGGAGGACCAGTGTCCTAACACGCGAATCCCTGGGGGGTCCAAGCTGCAATGTTGCAGGATTCAGGTTGATGGGGCTAGCTGCTAGATCAAAATCTTCCTCCTTTGTCCTCTTTACCTTTAATTTTAAAAGTAAATACCTCCCCTTAAAAGTGCTCCAGCAGTTGATAGAATCCAACCTAGTGGTTACTCCTCCTGAACCCCATTTCAGAGAGTGTGGGTTCAGTCCTTGCTGCTGGCTCCCGGCTTCAGCCTTTTCTAATGTAGACCCTCGGAGCAGCAGTGATGGCTCAAGTAGCTGAGTTCTTGCCACGCTCATGACCCAGCTGAGCTTGGAGCATCCTCCTTCCCGGGCATTGTCAGCACTTGGGGCATGAATCAGTGGGTATGAGGCCTCTGTCTTTCAAACTAATAAAAAATAATTTTGAAAATCAAGGAAGAAGAAGCGAAATTTTAAAAATTAAGAAGTAGAAGCCAAATCCAAGTCACAGGATTCATCCCCAAAGGGGCTAGTTCTTTTTGATAATTTATTGCAATTTTTTTTTTAATCTTTCACACATCTGTTTTCACAGCCTCTCTTTTCTCTAAAGTTCTCTTAACACAATGATTCCTCAGTAGTCTGACACTTGTATATTAATGTAGTAATAAATCTCCATTAAATGTTTATTTTTCCTGTGTGAGGAGCTCGTCTTCCTCTTCTGTGTGTCAGGGAAGCTTTAAATACCCAAAGGAAAACTGTTTAATAATTTCTCAGGATTAAAAAAAAAGGATCTAGGAATAGTAAACATATTTCAACTTGTTTATTTTCTTCAGACTTGTGAAATTCAATCCATTTACCAAAGTGAAAGTTGTTTTTTCACACTCCATCCTGTCCAGACTTCAAGGCACAGACTTTTAGTAAAACAAACCAAAAATTAATTCTTTTTCCTTGATAGGTAAACATTAGACTATATTTCTTGCTGTAGGAGACATTACAGGCTATTTGTCTTTTTAAGCTTCACAAATGTAAAATAAATTAATGTAGCTACTTTGGTCTATTACAAATTCAGCTCACTGTCTATTAACATATCTCAACTCTAACTCCATGGCATTTCCACCTTTATTATTTGTTTTTCATTATTCCATAACCCAGGGCTCTCTGCTGAGGCTTTATAAACCACAACTCCAAGAGCTCCACCTGTTGGGACGCGAGTTAGATTGTCAAGTTTTTGCAGCAGGCTAAACCAACTGCCACTCAGTATTGGGTGTGTCTCTCACTAGTGCTTATCCTAGCCAAACTCCATGATTAATCATTTCTGAATTTATTGCACATTGCCTCTAGCACCAACTTGAATTATCTTAGCAGCAGGCTGTGCATTTTTAGTTTCTTAACTGATACGCTGGCAGTCGAAGTCTTCTCCAGGGCATTTTCAACCCAGTGATGCAATATAAACCCCATTTCTTCCAAAGACGGAGCTGAAGAGCAGAATTTCACGTTTTATGAATCTCAGGTCAGGACACCTTCTGTCACAATCAATTGCGTTTCTTTTTACCTATCTCCTTATTAAGAATTCTAGCAAAATATGTTTGTGGTGAAGCCAAAAAACAAGTATGATGGCCTAGAAAGTCTGAGTATTCAAAAGTCCGTTCAGTGGTTAATAAAAATATAATAGGCTATAGGCATGGGTTACAGGGGTTTTGTCAGAACACTTTCAAACAGCAATGTTAAGCTAAGTTTCCAACAAATAGATTACATTCCATCCATTCAGTGAATAGCTATGTGATAATTGAAACAATGATGAAAAACTATTTATAACATTTAAAGACAAATTATAGAACATTTTATTTTCCACTTACGTGTATTAGTAAAATTTAAATAATAACATTAAGAATTTTTTTCTACATTAGAAACCTTCAGTTAAACCTTGTTCTTTTTTGAAATTAGTTTTTAAAAATGATTTATTTATTTTATTATTTGATGACACAGTTCCTTAGGCTCCGGGACTTCTCTTTCCCCCTTTCAAATACCTGCCCTAGCCCACTGATTTCCCCCACGCCATTACAATAGCATACCCCCTTCCTAAACAGTCATAAGTCCATCATTCTGCTCTTTAAGTGTGTCCCGACATTGTAGGCATGGATCATGGCAGACAGTCCAGCATCCTATTGTCAAGATACATTCAACATTTTCATTGAAAATCCACCTTTGATTTGGAAGTAGAGATGCAAACTGCACTGTATCTTCACATCTGTGTGTTAGTCTCTACTACAGTTACTATAAATCTGTATAAATGAAAAGCCTTAAAACAAAATCAACAAAATCCACAACATAGAAAGCAAAATAGAAACTTTACAATAACATGCTACTGAATGAAAAAGAAAATCAAAGACATTCCTGAAGCAAACGATGCTATTGTGTGACCTATGCGTCAATGAGGAAATTAATAAGAAAACAAAAAGTTTGAATGAGTAAAAATAAAAACAAAAATACCAACACCCCCTCCCGAGATGTAGCAAAAACATTATTGAAAGGGCTATTGATCTTGTATTATGCAGGAAGGTTGCTTTATATCAGAGAGAACATATGACATTTGTCCTTTTGGGATTGACTTACTTCACTTAACATAATACTGTGTAGTTGGGACCATTTCATTGCAAACAGTAGGATTTCATTATTTTTAATGGTTGAGTAATATTCCGTGAAGTAGGTGTACCACAGCTTTTTTATCCACTCCTCTTTTGACGGTCATCTGGGTTGTTTCCATGTTTTTGCTATTGTAGATAGCTGTAAATATAGGACTACAGAGTCGTTTGTCATATGCAGATTTCATTTCCTTTGTATGTATTCCCAGAAATGGCATAGCTGGATCATGTGGCAGGTTTATTTGCAATTCTCTTATCTCTCTCCATTCTGACTTCCATAGTGGTTGTACAAGCCTACACTCCCACCAATAGTAAAAGAGGGCACCTTTCTCTCCTCAGCCACACTGCCCTTGTTCTTTATTTTTTTTGTATTTGTGATGTTTATTTTTTATTAAAAGAGAAGACACAGACTGTTCTGCAGCCAGCTCTGGAGAAGCAGAGACAAGATGGTAAACCATCAGGAAAAACTAGAGAAGGTACAGGAAGCAAGGTTATTCAGATCATGGACACCAAGCTGCGTGGGATGGGATCCTCGAGAGAAGACAGACACGGGAGGTGAGTTCTCAGCTTGCCATCTCATGGATTTCCAGCATGCAGCACAGGAAAGGGAAGCCTAGGGAGAAGTCTGGAGTATTCTGAATCAAGAAGACGGTGATGAGATTTACCAGGACATAAGTGGGTGAAATTAGTAGGGAAGAACTGGGGAGGGAGAGAGAGACAGAGAAAATGAGCAAGCCCCATAGACCTCCATAGGAGACTCTTGCAGCCATCTGCTCAAGGACTGAGAAAGCTGCCTGGAGTCTGCAGAGGAACCATGAGGCTAAAGATGAGCCACATGAGGTTGGAAATGGCTTGCTCATGAGCAGAACAGATCTAATACACAACATTGTGACTGTAATGAATGATACTGTATGGTGTACTTGAAATTAAGAGAATGGATCTTGAATATCATGTTAAAAAAAACTGGTAACTATATAAGGTGAAGAATGTGTCAATTAGATTATCTGTGATAATCAGAAGATATATAAGTACATCAAATGACCGTGCTGTATACCTTGAATACGTGTGGCTTACGTTGATGGTGATGACATGTGGATAAAACTGATTATACAATGAAAGCATGAAAATAGCAAGTTTTAAACTACACTTATAGAAAAAAGTACAATTTTTTAAATAAAATTCATGATGGATTTTTAGCAGCACACTGTTTGATGTTATTTGGATCTCTTGCTTTAACGAGATCCTGGACCCTTTGGCAGCTGCCTTCTATAGAGTGACACAATGTCTTGTACTTCACATTGGCAATGCAGTCTTCAAATGGAAGGTTCCAAGTAGGTAGAAAAGGCTAATAGTAGCTTATTTATTTTGTTAGACATGGGAAATATGCATTTCTTATCATATCACCAAAGCAGAGCATATTTATCATATATAGCTGAAACTTCACACTCTTTAAGGAATGTCTCCTGAGCAGCACTAACTCCAAGCCTCAGGAAACCTCTAGTCTACCCTCTGCTTGCATAATTTTGACTTCTTTCTTTCTGCAAATAAATGAGATCATGCAGTGTTTTTTCTGTGCTTAGCTTATTTTTTTCAGCATAATGTCTTGGAGTTGTGCCCATGTTGTCATATCTGGTAGGACTTTCTAAGTTTATAAGGTTGAATGATATCACATTATGTGGATGTGTGCATTTAAACAAGGGGACTGCAATTTTGTGGACAGAGGGAATTAAAATGCAAGTTTATGTTGGTGAAATAGAGAGAGAGCATGACAATGTCCAAGTCATGGCACTTACACTCAGAAAGAGAATGTTGCTACAGTCGATGGAATGTCTCAACAGAATAGCAAACATTAAGGATTGTTGTCCTGTCTGTCAAAACTTAAAACTTAAAAGGAAGCCTGAGGAGGATCAGTCTGTTTCTAGGGTCGGTGACTTAGCTGCATCTAAAAACAATGCACCGTAATGTTTTAAAATATTTAAAAGTTCCCAACAGCACAAATTTGCAATGTCTGGCATCTATTCAGAAATTATGATGCATGCAAAGCAGATGGGAAACAAGATGGGAAATATGATAGTGTTGGTAGACAAGGCTATTTAATTTTTTGATAGCTAGAAAGAAGCAGACAGAAATCCATCTTCTGTTGGTTCTCTCTTAAAATTTCTCTTACAGTTGTACTTGAGTAAAGGCAAAGTCAGTCTCTGATAACTCAATCTAGATCTGCCACGTGGGTGTCAGGAACCTCGTCCCATGAACCATCACCTGTTTTCTTCCAGGAAACACATTACAAGAAAACTTGAAGAAATTGGAGCAAGGACTCAAAACCAAAGCATTTTGATATAGAATACGGTCATTCCCAGCAAGCCTCTAATCATTATGCCATACATCTGCCCCAGCACCTCATTCTCCACAAGCGACTAGTCAAGTGAATGGAAAAACCAAAATAGAAGACATGGAAAACAGTAGCAAATGACTTGACCCTGATAACATTTCTAGCACCCCAAAATCACAAGCAGCAGAATGATCCAGTACACACAGAATAGTCACCAAGACAGGTCATGGTCCGAGCAGCAAGAATCCTGAATAGATGATAAAAATTAGGGTTTCTAACTGAAATACAATTAAATTTCAGGCCAGTGTAAGAAAGCCAGTTGGACATTTCTTAAGTATTTGAACAATAAACATTGTACTCCAAAACAATGCCTTGGTCAATGTAAATTATAAAGTATTTTGACTTGAATTAAAAATTGAATGAATATCAGAAAAATTGTGGGTGATGCAGCTGTTCCTTCCTAGAAGAATTTTAGAACATTCAAAGTTTATGAAGCAATATAGATATACTTGAAATCAATGATCTCATTTCCACATTAGGAAACTAGAAAAAGAGGAGGAAGTTAAGCTCAAAGAAAGTAGAAGAGAGGAAATAAGAAGAAAAGAGTTCAAAAAATATAAATCACAGCAAAGAAGTTTCAGGTGGAGAACTGACAGAACGATATTCTATAGGGGCAGCAAAGAGCAGGATAGACACATCACTGCTGGCCATATTGCCAGTCACCCCTGCATGGACATGACTGGCTCCCAGCTGGGAAATCCTGACTTGTTAAGATAAAATAGAAAGAGGATGCCATGGCCCCAGCCACTGAAAGCTTTGTCAGAGATAGAATTCCACAATGATCCAATGACTTCTAATCCTGCCTGGGGAGTTGACAGGGTTCTGAATGACTCCTTGGTCTGAGAAAAAGGAAGCCCCATTATCTTTCTCTCCTGGCTGCCACCAAAACACCTGACTCAGGATGCTGTGGGGGCGTCATTCTCAGTAGGATGTTCTCACTCACGGGACAGCATACAGTCTGCATGCTACAGGAACCATCGAAGCTAGAGACAGGCAACTTACAGGACACGGAGGAGGGCCTTCACGCACTGTGACTGTGGAAATTCTGAGCATAAGCTACAGAGTTGACAGAATCACATGCTAGAGCTGGGTTTCAAGGTATTCACTCTGTGCTGGGAGTACGGACAGCCCTCCCAGCACACCGGGGATGAACCTCACAGGGTGGTCAGAGCCAGTTTGTTCTCTGGATTGTGTGTGCTTGCATGGGTGAGTGAAGTGCAATGGCTCTGTGAGCTCACTAAGCTGTCGATCAGCTTGTTCACCCTGGAGCAGAGAAAAGATGGGGCTGTAAAGACTGTAAAGCTGGGACTATAGCCAGTGATGCTCTGGAATGTCCATCTTGATTGTCACTCTGGACCCCAGCCCCACACTGAGAGTTCCTGGCTCCACCTAACACACACACACCTAAAACTCAAGTGTAAGTCTTAGGTTTTCTACCAATCCCTAGAAGCACCTTTGCAGGACTACAGTGTTCAATAAAAAAATAATAAAAATCCTCCAGGAGGCAGAGAAACAAGAAATCACCCACATGCACAAAAATCAATGTAGAAACATAAGAAACAGGAACAAGGAAGGCGATATTACTCTCCAAAAGGAATGCAGCTAAGAAGCAGACATTGATAAATAGCTGAAAAATAATTCAAAGAATGATTGAGAGGTTACTAAACAGTATAGAGAAATAGTTCAATGAATTAGGAAATCAGTAAGTCAACAAAGAAAGGGAGATGTTGAAATAATGAAAATATTAGAAATAAACTATTCAGTAAGATAAATAAAAAATAGAACAAAAAACCTCAGCAATAAACATGATGAGGCAGAAAGAATACCTGATGTACAAGATGGGTCTTGATATGTCAAACAAAAAAAAAAAAAGATGAAAAATTGTGCTCAGAAACTTCAGATATGCCATCAAATGAACAAATATATGATCATAGGAGTTCCTGAAGTTATAGGCAAAACAGAATGGCGTAGAAATTAAATGGTCCCAATTTGGAAAAAAGATGTGGGTGTGCAAACACAGGAGGAATGGAATTCCAAATTAGCATGATGGAAAAAGATCCTCACCAAGAATCATTATAGTCAAACTTTCAAAAGTAAAACATAAACCCTAAAATAAGCAAGAGAGAAATTCCACATCATCTTTACAGAAAATCCCATCAGGTTGACATCACATTTCTCAGTAGAATTTCCATGGGCCAGAAGAGAGTGGAGAGGTAGATTTCACTGCTGAATTCTGAAACCAAATCTTTTTAAACTACTCAAAACAATGAAAAGATTGAAACCTTCCAAAGTCATTCTCTAAACATTATCTTCTCCACCAAAGATATAACAATAAAATAAGAAAACTGCAGACCAATATCTCTATGTTATTATATATTCAGAGAAAAAAAATGCTGAACAAAATACTAGTAGATTGGTCCAACAACTCACCAAAAAGATCACCCGCCAGGATCAAGCAAGATATAATCCAGGGAGTCAAGGATGTTTCAACATACACAAATCAATAAACATCATATATCACATCCTCTGAATAGATGCAGAGAAAGCAGTTCATAAAACATAATACACTTCCATGATAAAACCTTAAAAATCAGTTATAGAAGGACCATATCTTAAAACAATAAAGGTAGCACTATGACAAATCCATAGCCAGGGCTGTATTGAATGGGGAAATTGGGAAACCTTTCCAGTTGGATCGGGAACCAGACAAGCATGTTCACCATTACCACTCTCACCACTAGTATTTAATATAGTTTTGGAATTTTTAGCCAGAAAAAGTAACCAAAGAGATCCAAAATGGAAAGGAGGAAATCAAATAATCCCTGTTTGCAAATGGCATGATCCTTTATAAAGGGGAACCAAAGAACTCCACTAAGAGATCATTAGAATTCATAAGGAAATTTGACAAAGTCAGAGGGAACAAAATCAACACACAAAAACCCATAGGATTCTTAGGCATCACAATTTCTTTAGTTGAGAAAGAACTTAGAATGTCAGTCCCATTCAAAATAGCTTTAAAAATGTAAATACCATCGGATAAATGTTACCAAGAATGTGAAAGATCCCCACAGTGTAAAATACAAAACATTAATGAATAGAGGACAAGTGTGCAGAAAAGGAAAACAATCTTCCATATTCAGAAGAATGAATGAAATGAAAATGTCTTTACTGTACAAAGCAATTTACAGATTCAGAGTGATGGTCTTCAAATTCCCAATGACAAAAGGAAACACAGTCACCTGGAGAGGAACGAGGGAAGGTAGAAAGAGATTACCCGAGGGAGAGGAGGTTTTGGGGGTGGAGGAATCTATCCAGCAGCAGGATTGTGTTGATTTACTATCAAATCCTACTTGCAATAGATGTGATTTGTTGCATCGTCATTACACTTTAATAAAGCTGTGGTGACAAGACAATCTCTGAAGTAAAAGAAAAGGAGAAAGGGATCAAGGTTCATCTTTCCTTTTTCAGAACTAATGTATGAACAAATAATATCACATTTAGGCTCTCAGCATACTCCTTTTTCAAAATGTGTTCCAAAATATTTATTTTACAAAATATATCTTTAAAAATTTGCACGGCAAGCTTCAACCTCAAACGAAATTTTGAACAATTTTCCATTCAAAATGAAAAGAGCATAAAGACATCTGTTACATTGCAGACATTTGTTGACGAAATAAAGCAAAATCTATTTATTAAAAAGAAAATACTTTTATTTTGGAAAAAAAGGGAAAGGAAACTGTTATTCTCTTTTATAGAAAAGGTTGGCACAGTAAGATGTGGTTTAAGAATTATTTCTGTGGATGTGATAGCATCTAGTGCCCTTTAGCATATGTGTTTAAGTACCAAGCATTGGACTCCTGTTATATCATGACATGCAATTCAGACAAGTCAATAGCCTTGCCCAGACAGGCTGAAGGATCACAGAGTGCATCCGAAAGTGCCACCAACCTGCTGTGCACCTGCAAGTATGAGGACACTTCAAAAAGTTACAAAAGCAGCAACAACAAATACATTTAAAAGGAGAGTTTATTTTGGTGCATACATTTTTGACACATTTGTATTTTTCATAATATTCATTTTTCATGACCTGTTTGAAGACTTCTTTCAGTGCATGGCTCTCAATTTTCTAATGGTAAAGATGAAGTTATATTCAGTCCTATTTTCCATGAGTATTTTGAAGCACCTTTCTTGCTTTTTGGTTTTGATCAATGTTCATTTTTTCATCTTCATCTTAGTTTTTACTTTTGACATGTTCTATTGCCTACCACTTGACCAACAGAGTTGTCTCCCATTAAGTCTATCCTGAGGCTTAGCACCCAGTGCAGTGAGTTTTCCATGTGGTTTGTGAACGTTCATGGCACAGCTCCTATTAATGTTAATGTGAATCACTAAGCAAAACTGCATCCATTGTGTTGAGAATTTATACAAGGCACAATTTTATCACTAACATAACAACTCACAAATTACAAGGGTTTAATATCATTCTGAACCTCGCCTTTCATTTTCTGTCATTGCCTTTTCTCTCAAAAAGAAAGTGGAAGAAAAAAAAACCCGTTATATACAGGATAATATGTAATTTTTTTCTCTTGAGGAATTTAACTTCACTTGAAAGAAAAATGATATAAATCTCCAGAGAGACCTTTTGAGATGAAATCAAGGACAATCTTCTCTGTCTTTTCCATGCATGTATTTCTCAAAGCAGCGCAAGTAGTATTATATATAATCAGATGCAAAATAGGACTCTCATTAATTAATTAATTAATTAATTAAGCTTAGGAAACAGAGGGGAAATAGACTCATCAGAAAATTCCACCAGCACGTATCAGCGCTGAACCGTCTTCCTGCCATAAGTGGACCGTATTGCTGCTGAATTCCTAATAGTGTGGAGGGTGAGCTGATTAACAATGATCTCTTCAGCTTTGAAGCGATATTCATTCCTTATTCACATCGTGGTTCACACACTTTAACTTGGATCCAAAATGAGCATTTCAGGAGAATGGGAGTGAGCCCGTTGCCTGAAATAGTTCACAGAATCGGGGGCAGCGACACTGAACTGATTCCACCCTTTCTGCACTAGTCCTTGAATAATCCTTCCACTTAGGTTTTGTCTTTCCTCTTGTTTTCATGGGATTCTGTCTGTGTTGAACTGTTTCAGAAACAAAAGACTAAAGAAGCTCAACAATTGACTCTCACATTTGACTTCATTGACTCATTTCATTCTTTTCCTTGCAAGTTGCCCTCTGCAGCCCCAGCTGTGTGTTGGAACAGGATTGGGGCCATCACCTGGCCTTCTTCTGGCCCTGTGAAGGATTGCACTAGTTGCATAAGACCAAGGATGCTACAAAGCCTTTGGGAAGAAGAAAAGCTAGTTAAATCTATTGCTTTTGGTGTCGGAAGATGTTTTCTTTTAACTTAAAAATAGCTTTTTTAAGCACAGATGACCAACAATCAAATGAACACATTTCAAGTGTCCTATAAGTTTTGACACATGGTTAGAAGGTAAAATCAACAGCACAATAGAGACAATGATAATCTTCATTGTTTGTGAGACAAGGACACATTTAAGACTTCATTTTTACCTTTTTTTCTCCTGACTTGTCACCTGTGTGATTAGATATATATACCCATGGGTTGGTTGAACCTAATTCACATGCTGTCTTTGTTACATAGTATAATTCTTTTGAAATCAGTTTTTAGAGGTTTAGTATTGTAGGAGAATCAAGATGGTGGAATAGAGAAAGCAAATGTTTAAACAGACAGAGAAGCATTAGCCAGTGAGAAGTGAAGAGGACACATTCCTGGAAACAGGAGAGGACAGACTGACAGCATAGAGACACCTAGAGACTCGCAGACACCAGAAAGCAGTAGACACAACAATGTGGTGCTGCAGTGACTGGTACTCCAGCAGCATTTAGTGAGTGGCAATCTGAGCTGCACCGACAGCTGGAAACTCCACCAGCAACAAAGCAGGAAGGGATGTTCATCAGGAGATTAGGAAGTGAACCCAGAAACAGAACTGCCCATCCTGCTGGTCTGTTTGATTTGACCAGGAGCAGACAGCAGCAGGTCCAATACAAGCGGTGGGGGAAAAGGGTGGATTTCACAGCCAACTATTGCCCCTAGAGCCAAATTGGGCACTATTTTGTGTTGGGAGGCAAGGTTATGGGACAGGACTGCACATGCACTGAGCTGGGAGTGAACTCATTACTGGCTCAGTGAACTGCACAACGTGGCATTCTACAGATTCCACCCAATATAGGTCTGGGTGTAGCCCTCAAACCTGATGGCTAGCAGATCAAGAACTCCAGTATTGGCATATCAGGGACCATTTCATACAGTGTGGAAAAAGCATTAAGACTGTAGAGATAATAGTGAGCTGTGTATGCACTGAGCTAGGAGCTAACTCACTGCACTAGTCCCACAGGAAAAATAATACCAACTTAGGCATCGTATGGGTCTATGGATCAAAATAGGTTGTTATGGCCCTTAGACCTAATGGCCAACAGGTTCCTGGCAAAATCAGCACCACCAACAACCTAGCTATATAGGACTTCTGTTGTCTTCCTAATCCTGGCAACTGCTCGAACTGGAAGTGGGAGAAAGTTTGTACAGACAATGGTGCAGCCTCAGCATGGTATCACAGGAGGCAGAGAGTGGTTAGCCAGGAGCTGGGGCTACAAAGATAATAGTGGAAGTCTAGCATAAGAACCCAGATCAGGAACTTGCTGGAGGAAGTGGCACAACTGACTGTAAACAAAGAGCTGTATGTCAACCACAGTAAGTAAAGTTGAATTGTAGACCTGTCGGTGACACAGCTTCGAAATCTGCCCCAAGGAGAAGACTCCAATAACCAGAAGTACAATGACCAAGAGCAAAAGAAAAGACCGAGTTAACTGAGGAAGACATCAAGAAAATGGGGGATACAGAATTCAAAACACTTGTTATAAAGCTTCTTATCAACAACAAGAAGTATGTAATACAGGAGTTCAAGGAATTTAAGGAATATGTTACATAGGAAATGAATCAAATAAAAGTTGATATATCAGAAATTAGGAATACAGTGGAACAAAATAAAAGTACAGTGGAAAGTCTCCAAAATAGAATGAAGCAAGCAGAAGAAAGAATCTCAGAATTGGAAGATATTTCCTGTCACCAGGGTGAAACAAATAAACAAAAAGCTGTAAGCAGAGCTGGATCTGGCCAAAAAACGTATTCAAGAATTGAAAGACACTATTAAGGGGTCAAATATAAGAGTTATGGGAGTCTCAGAAGGTGCAGAAAGAGAAACTGGTTTTGTGAACACATTTAATAAAATAATAAGAGAAAATTTCCCTAATCTGGAGAAAGAATTGAGAAACAACATTCAGGAGGGGCACAGAACTCCCAACAGGATTAACGAAAAACAATCTTCACCAAGACACATGATAATCAAGCTCTCTTAAAGTGAACATAAGGAAAAGATCCTTAGATGTGCAAGTGAAAAAAATTCAATTGATATATAATGGAATGCCAATTAAATCTACAGAAAGCTCTACAGGCAAAAAGAGAATGGAGTGACAATACTCCAGATTCTAAAAGCAAAAATAAAATTGTTGGCCCAGGATAATGTACCCAGCAAAGCTTTCTTTTGTCTTTGAAAATGAAATAAAATTCTTCCACAGCAAAGAAAAAGTTAAAAGAATACTCTTCTTTCAAACCTGCCCTTCAGAGAATACTTAAAGATGCTCTCTTATTTTTAAAGATTTATTTATTTTGGGGGTGGAGGCAAGATGACCAACATAGGAAGATGGATGTGATGGAGATCACAGCAAGAGAGGGATAGAACCTGAGAGAAGCCTAAGTGGAGCAGCAAAGAACTGCAGGGAGAGGTGCAGGAAGTTCCCTGGACAGTGCGGAGACAAAAAGATCCACACAACTCGAAAGGGCAACCACAAAAAAAAAAAAAAAAAAAAAAAAGACAGGGAAGACAGAGACTCATTCCAGACTTGGTGACTCACATTTCTGGGCAGATGACAGAAGACACAGCAGACCCAGAGGATATGGAAGGTTGGAGGGATTGTCACTGGCGAGGGTCCTCACCAGTAGCAGAGACAGACTGCAAGAGAGCTGAGGTGTGGGTGAGCTAGGTAGGGGCGCTGGTGGATCAGCAGCTCCCAGAGCTCACTCCCCAGGGTCACGCACAAAGCCCGAGCCTCCTCGGTGACCCTCTCCCTGCCCAACCCCTTGGAGTTTCCAGCGAGTGAAGCCACAGGGCAAGTGCCTTGAAACTGCCTTGAAACTGCTGAAACTGCACCTTGGAGGTGGCACTCTGTGGTCCGTGTGCTGGGAATGCACTGAGAGAGTGCCTTGAATCCTCCATGTCTTGTGTTCCCATGGGCTGGGGACACACCGGGAGAGTGCCTTGAACCCTCCACACACTGTGGTTGCGTGCGCCTAGGAGACATGCTGAAAGTGTGCCTTGAATACACTGGGCCTCAGAGGTGGCACCCTGTGGTCCCATGCACTGGGGAAACACCGAGAGAGCACCTTGAACACTCCGCACCTGGTGGTCATGTGCATTGAGAGAGTGCCTTGAATCCGCTGGGCGACCCAAAAGTGGCCCTTGAAACAGTCTGCGGTGGCACCCTGTGACAGGGGAGGCTCCGAAGGTGCCTTGAATCTGCAAGGTGGCTATGGTGCCCTGTGGCCCAATAAATGTGGGGGTCACACCAAGAGTGCAACAGAGGTGCCTGGTGGTCCTGTGAGAACAGAGGTCACACCGAGAGTGCTTTGGATCATCTGGGTGAAGGTGATGTCCGGGCGGCACCTTGAACAAGAAGGACATGCAAAGAGTGACTTGAAAATCTTCGGCAGCAGCACCAGGGAAGCAGTGAATACCTGAAGGCATCTGCACCTGCACTGGAAGCACCTTGAATCTGCCCTGGAGGGAAGGAAACCACAGAAGAGGCAACAGAGAAAGACAGCTCCACGCCAGACAACGCCATACCCAACAGACCACAGACCATAGGGGAACCAGGCCACAGAGGGATGTATACATCCAGGGGTAAATAGAGCTACCCAAACCCCCACCAGCACCAGGTGTCCCCAACAGAACACTGAGAAATACTCCTCTGTCTGCTCACCACGTAGCAGTAGCTGGGCCACAATGCTCCAGGCAACTGCGCGGAGATCAGAAACTGTGGACAAGCAAGTCAGAGAATAAACTCCCAACATAGCAAGAAACCACAACTCAATGCGGAGAGGTATCAGAAAAAGCCACAATTCAACTGAAAGAACCAGCATCCCCTCCCCCTCCCAAAATGACCAAAAACTAATATCAATCTCGGAGTTGCAAGATGAAGATATTGAGATATTACCAGACGAAGAATTAAAAAAATAAATAAATAAAATTCATCAGAGATAGCGAGAAACACTGGGAAGACTTCAAGGAACTCAAGAACCACATAATCACAGACATAACACAACTCAAAAACAAAATCCTTGACTTAGAGCACAATGTTGAGAGTTTAACCAACAAAACAAATGCAGCGGAAGACAGAATCTCTGAAACCGAAGACAATCAGAATGAAAGCATCCAGCTCATCAAACAGCTGGAGATAAGCCTGAACAAAGCCAACAAGACCATACAGGAATTGAAACACAACCTCAAAAATTCAATATCAGAATTATAAGCCTTCCTGAAGGAGTGGAAAGGGGAACAGGTATGCAACCAGTGCTCGATGAAATTGTACAGGAGAACTTCCAAAACACTTGGAACATGAATCCTGCCCAAATCCAGGAAGGACAGCGAATCCCCAAAAGATTTGACCCAAAGAGATCCTCACCCAGAAATATGGTACTCAAGCTCCCCTCTAACAAATACAAGGAAAGAATTCTGAGACAAGTATGAAGCAAGGACAAGCTTATATTTAGGGTCAAACTAATGAGGATCACTGCTGACCTCTCCTAAGAAACACTCCAGGCAAGAAGAGAATGTACTAAGATCTTCCAAATCCTGAAACAGAAAAAAACTGTTAACCAAGAATAATGTACCCAGCAAAGATCTCATTTGTATTTAAGAATGAAATCAGATACTTCCATAGCAAGGAGAAATTAGGAGAATTTGCCAGCACAAAACCAGCTCTTCAAAATCTCCTTAGACATGTGCTAGACCCAGAAAAAGGGAAGCAAACCATAAGCAAATATTGCAAGTGGGAAGACCTCCTCAGTGAATATCACACAAAAAAGGCAATTAAACAGATACCAACACCCACAATAACACATATGTCAGGACAAAATCAAAGCCTCTCAATACTAACTCTCAACACAAATGGCCTAAATTCATCAGTCAAAAGACATAGAATAACAGATTGGATCAACAAACAGGACCAAATTATCTGTTGCCTACAAGAGCCGCATCTAATCAGAAAAGATGCTAAGAAACTGAAAGTGAAAGGATGGAAAAAGATATTCCATGCCAATGCAAGAGAAAAAAATCTGGTGTAGCGGTCCTAATTTAGGATTATACAGTCTTCAACGTGACAAACATCAAAAAGGACACAGAAGGACATTTTATACTGTTAAAAGGGACGATGCATCAGAACGTGATTACCATCCTTAACATCCATGCCCCCAATTCAGATGCACCCAGCTACATGAAATAACTACTTATAGACATAAAGGGAGATATAGATGAACATACAATAACTGTGGGAGATCTGAACACCCCATTAACAGTAATAGACAGATGAATGAGACAAAAGCTCACTAGAGAAACTACAGAGCTCATTCAAACAATAGAACAGCTGGACTTAGTAGATATTTATAGAACCTTTCATCCTAAGGCCGCAGAATATACATTTTTTCAGGAGTGTATGGCACCTTCTCCACGATAGACCACAAGTCTAACTAACTTCAAAAAAATTGGAATCATACTATGTACCTTCTTAGACCAGCACAGAATGAAACTGGAAATCAACAATTCAAAATGCCCCAGGAAATATGTAAACTCTTGGAGGTTGAACAATATGCTGTTAAATGAACAATGGGTTAGAGAAGAAATTAAAGAAGAGTTCAAAAAATTTATGGAAACCAATGAAAACTCAGATACAATATTCCAAAACTTGTGGGACACCGCCAAAGCAGTCTTACATGGTAAATTCATTGCAATTGGTACTCATGTCAAGGCCCAAGAAAGGCACCAAATACAGAAATTAAGCACACACCTCCAGGAACTGGAAAAACAGCAGCAAAATGACCCCACAAACAATAGGAAACAAGAAATTATCAAAACAAAGGATGAGATAAACCAAATAGAAATAAAAAACTATACATAACAAAAACAATGAATCAAAAAGCTGGTTTCTTGAGAAGATAAATAAAATAGACACCCCACTGGCTTGATTAACAAAGAAAAAAAAAAGGAGAAAGCGAGAATTAGCAGCATCAAAGATGAAAAAGGCAACATAACACAGACACTGCAACCATTAAGAAAATAATTAGAAATTGCTACAAAGAACTGTACTCCAACAAATTAGAAAACCACCAGGAAATGGAAAGGTCCCTAGACTCCTACCACTTACCAAAACTTATCTCAGAAGCAACAGAAGACCTGAACAAATCCATAACAGAAGCAAAGATAGAGTCAGTGATAAAAGATCTCCCAACAAAGAAAAGACCAGGCCCAAATGGTTTCACTGCAGACTTCTACAAAATATTACAAACAGAGCTAACTCCAGTCCTCTACAAGCTCTTAACAACAATAGAAAAGGAAGCAACCATTTCAAACTCATTCTATGAAGCCAATATCACTTTAATTCCAAAACCAGATAGAGAACTAACAGAGAAGGAAAACTACAGACTGATCTCCCTGATGAACACTGATGCTAAGATTCTCAACAAAATACTGGCCAATAGAATTCAAAAAAACATCAGACAGATCATTCATCCAAACCAAGTGGGATTCATCCCGAGAATGCAAGGATAGTTCAACATATGGAAATCCATAAATGTAATTTACCACATCCAAAAACTGAAGAACAAAAATCATGTAATAGTATCAATAGATGCAGAAAAAGCTTTCGACAAAATCCAACACCACTTTATATTAAAAACCCTAATCAAGGTAGGCATAGAAGGAACAATCCACAACATGGTCACAACAATACATGAAAAACCCAACTCCAGAGTCATATTGAATGGAGAAAAACTGGAACCCTTTCCACTGAGATTTGGAACAAGACAAGATGGTCTGCTATCACCACTGCTATTCAACATAGTCCTAGAGGTACTCGCTGAGGCCATAAGACATGAAAAATAAATCAAAAAAATTCAAATGGGAAATGAAGAAATCAAGCATTCACTATTCACAGATGACATGATCCTTTACATAGAAGAACCAAGAGACTCAATACAGAAACTTATACATGAGTTTGGTAGAGTGGCAGGGTACAAAATAAATGAACAAAACCCAACAGCCATAGTGTATGCAAACAACCCCAAGATGGAAAAAGATCTAACCAGCAAGGTAACATTCAAAATAACAGAGAAAAGTATGAAGTATCTAGGAATAAACCTAACCAAAAATGTAGGAGATCTTTTTTAAGAAAACTACAAAATACTTAAGAAACAAATTGAACAAGACCTCAAAAGCTGGAGAAACATCCCATGCCCCTGGATAGGTAAGATCAATATCATTAAAACGTCTATACTACCAAAAGCAATATATACATTCAACACCATCCCAATCAAATTACCCAAAACATTCTTCGTTGAGCTGGAAAAAATGATACAAAGGTTCATTTGGAAGCACAAAAACCACAAATAGCTAGAACCATCCTGAAGAATAGAAAGTTAACAGGGGGAAATCACAGTCCTGAACCTCTATACATACTATAGGACAGTGGTTATCAAAACAGCCTGGTACTGGCACAAAGATAGAGAAGAGGATCAATGGAGCAGAATAGAAATAACAGATGGGAACCCATGCAGATACACCCAAATAATCTTTGACAAAAAGACCAACGACAGTCCAAGCAAATGGGAAGGTCTCTTCAATAAATGCTGTTGGGACAACTGGTTGATAGCCTGCAGAAACAAGAGTATAGGCCCATACTTCTCACCATACACTAAAATCAAATCTAAATGGATAAAAGACTTAAACCTGCGTACAGAAAACTTCAAACTTTTGGAAGAAAATTTTGGAAACACCCTGCAAGATTTAGGTGTAGGCCCTGACTTCCTAAAAAGGACATCAAAAGCAAGAGCAATCCAGACCAAAATAAGCAAATCGGACTTCATCAAACTAAGAAGCTTCTATGCAGCAAGGGAAATAATCAACAAAATAAAAAAGCAACCCACAGAATGGGAGAAGATCTTCGCGCACTACATAGGTAATAGTGGGCTAATCTCCACAATATACAAAGATCTCCAGAATAGCCAAAACACCAAAGCAAACCACTCAAGAAAAGGGCACAGGAAATGGGCAGACATTTAACAAACAACAAACCCAAATGGCAAACAAACATATGAAAAAATACTCAGGTTCCCTGACTACAAAGGAAATCCAAATTAAGACAACAATGAGGTACCACCTAACTCCAGTAAGGATGGCTCACATACAAAAAACCACCAACAACACTTGCTGGTGAGGATGTGGGGAAAAGCGAACACTACTCCACTGCTGGTGGGACTGCAGACTTGTACAGCCTCTGTGAAAATCAGTATGGAGAGAACTCAAATAACTCAAAATCTGCATACCATATGATCCAGCAACAGCACTCCTAGGAATATATCTAAAACACTTGTTACACGAGAAACCAACTTGTATCCCTATGTTCATAGCAGCACAATCAATAATTGCAAAATCTTGGAAGCAACCGAAATGCCCATCAACAGAGGACTGGATAAGAAAGCTATTGTTCGTTTACTTTATGGAATACTACTCAGCAATTAAAAAAAAATGAAATGCAGGTTTTTGGTTGGAAATGGACCCAACTAGAAACCATTATGCTAAGGGAAATGAGCCAATCCCAAAATGTTAGATACCACATGTTTGCCTTAATTTAAGATGAAATGATGTCAATCTGAAAAATAGTACCTATAAACTTTAATATTATTCCAACACCAAATAGCCTATATCTCAATGCAATAAGATATTGTGAAGTAACCAATGAACATACAATCAATGTGAGCAGACTGCTTATGATCTACATCAAAGAATTGTAAAACCCAATATACTCTTAAGACCCAAAGCAACTCAGGAGGTCATATACACAGAGCAGGGGGAACCCCAGAGTGGAGCAGTGGAGCAGGTGGACAGGAGGAGGCTTGTATCCTAACCCTGGAAGCTCCTGGATCCTCATCAAGAACTATCAGTACAGGCATCAAGGACTACATCCCAGCTGCCAAGGAGACCACGGGCAATTGGGGTGCCTTCGGAGGCCAAGAACTCTGAGGTCACCTACCCCCATTTGGATCTACCATATGGGATGGAAAAAGCCCAAATCCTTCCTCACAGGATCCAAGGTCATCAGAACAACAACCAAGAGCCTGAGTGGTCCTCAGAAACAGAAGAACAGTAAGCTTCCTTCGGGACTAGGGAGAGGAGCTTTTTCTGGTCCTTACTTAGTTCCAACTTTGGATCATCACCCTCTCTTGCAATGACCATCAGGGTCTCTCTGGAGCCCCCCAGACCCCTCCCACACACACACAAATTAGAATAGATAGACAGAGAGCAACAAGGAAAGCCTAGACCTAGACAGGAAATGATCAGCGTGGACACACACATACCTTACTAGTTAGGACACAAAGATTAGTTACTCCTCTCTAAGGTATTGAAGATTTCTCTGCACACCCCTCCTAAAACTGTTCTGCACCTAAACTGTTGACATATGTCTTTTTAGAGTTATAAGTCAGTTTAGATTATCCCAAAATCTGCCAGGTTCAGTAAAATTATGCTTCAACACTATAAACTGCTATATACTAAAACGAAAATAGACACGAGACAGCTGAATAGTACCCTATAGCCATTTTAAGGTGTATATAAGCTGGTTGTATATAAACTAAAATTGAAATGTCAATGAAGTATTCAGAGGATGTGGTTAAGAACTTGCATTTTTTTAAACATATTGATTACTCAATACCATGTCAATTAATTCTGTAATGTTGTAAATTGTTGTTGATGTTATGATGTGGCTTTTAATTGATTGGGATGATATTCTGCCAGCTCTGCCTTTAGACTAGAGATGGTCTACCCAAGAAACCACTGACTTTATCTGGACAATAAGATGCTGGACTCTATGCTTAGTATATGCTTGCAATGAAAGAATCTTGACTGAATTTGAACTGTAATATTGCACCAAATTGGAGGAATCCACCATGGGGGGAGGGTATGAGGATGGGTGGGGGGAAATCTCAGAGCCTATGAAACTGTGTCACATATTGCAATGTAATTAATATAAAATAAATAAATAAATCTAAAAAAAGGTTTATTGATTTTTATTACAAAGCCAGATATACAGAGAAGAATAATAGCACCCACCAAAACCAAAGGCAAAAGTGAACATTCCAGTAAAATAACAGAAGATTAAATCAATTAATAACCCATTGCCAAAATGAGAGAACCAAACATACCACCCATTCGTATTAAGCCTGAATGTAAATGGATTAAATCCATCAGCAAAGCATCATAAATAGACTGGGTTAAAAAACCCCAAAATCCATCTATTCGTTGCCTACAGGAGCCATATCTCAGCAACAAATACCAGCAGAAGTATCTCATGGATTTTGATTATTTTTTTAAGTTTCATCTCTTCAAAACACTTTCTCATTAAATTCTTCATTGATTCATAGATCATATAGTAATGTCATTTTCTGCAAGAAAGATATTGATTTTCTTTTTCAGTTCTTCAGCTACATATTAGTCATTCTGTAGATTTTATTTAACTTCATGGCATTTTAATTTTTTTTCTTCCTGTTGTTGATTTTGTATTATGGCTTTTCATTTAAGGGGATGTATAGCAACTGTGTAATGGAGACTATCATATTCACATATCAGGATGCAGTGCAGTACGCCTCTCTACTTCCAGATCAAAGAAGGACTCCCAATGAAACCATTAAGTATATCTTGACATTAGGATGCTGGACTGTGTCATTGTCCATTCCTGCAAAGATGGACATATGACTATTTATGAAGAACCATACTCTAGTAATAATATAGGGGAACTCACCTGGGGCAGAGAACTTGGGTAGAAGGGAAGGGAAATCCCAGGTCCTATGGAACTGTATCATAATATGATGATAATAGAAATAATAAAAAGAAATTTTATACTCAAAAAAAAAAAAAAGAAATGGCTCATTAAAGAATTTCCAAGGAAAAAAAAAAGATGACTTTAGGCAGTGATGTTCCTGAACAGTGGCCAGGATGACATGGTGGCCACAAGCAGAGGAAATGTGACCAGTTTGTCAAAGCTGTAAGCAGTTCATTGGTTAAGAATATGAATGGACATGAGAATGGGTGCAGTTGCTTCTCAAAACATTGTCCCTTTCCATATCACAAGATTCTTTTTTTTTTTAAGATTTATTTTATTTTTATTGGAAAGGCGGATATACGGAGAGGAGAGACAGAGAGGAAGATCTTCCGTCCGATGATTCACTCCCCAAGTGAGCACAACGGCCGATACCATGCCAATCCGAAGCCAGGAGCCTCTTCCGGGTCTCCCACACGGGTGCAGGGTCTCAAAGCTTTGGGCCGTCCTCGACTGCTTTCCCGGGCCACAGGCAGGGAGCTGGATGGGAAGAGGGGCCGCTGGGACCAGAACCGGCGCCCATTTGGGATCCTGGGCATGCAAGGCGAGGACCTCAACCACTGCGCCACCGCGCCGGGCCCAGGATTCTTTTTATTTCACATTCTCAATGTGCTTAGTACATTATGATCTAGTTCCAGAAACATACTGTAATAGGTGGAGGCTCAATATTCGCCAGTGATGGAGCAATGATTTATAATGATGTACACTATATTGCTGAATTCAACAAATAAAACATCTACTGAGATCCTATTATTTGTACAGAATTGTATACTCTACTTCTTTTACTCATATTTTGTAAATGAAAAAAATTAAAAAACAAGAGCCAGAAGAATGTCAGAAAGATTACCAAATTACTAATCTAGGAAGAAGAGAGGATACGCACATTTTAGAGTAAATGTGCTTAAAACTAAACACAAACCCACTGTCCGATCAGCATTCCATGTGGAATGCACACAGCTGAGTAGTGTTTTCTGCTTCTCATCATTCAATCTTTTCTAAATCTCTGTACAAGGAGCCCACTATAGGCCAATCTACAGTTCACCAAAGGAGGGAGGGAGTTCCAGAAGCTTCCATCCTATGTGCAAGTTGAATATTCATTTGGCCTGTGACAGAGCAAAAACTTGAGTTAGAGAAGCCCTCTGCACTTTGGAACAGAGGGTTAAAGAAAGACATCATCTCGTGGGCATACAAAGCAAAATAACCATGATGGCATCAATAGACGTGCTAGGAGCCACAACTCTGATGAACTTCCAGTGAGAGTAGTTCACAGCTGGCAGAGCTATGTTCCTGGTGGCTTCCTGGGAAACCACTCTAGCCCTGAGAGGACTGGAAATGTGTAGTTAAAGCTTTGATATGGTTGATAAAATTGGACCCAAATGAAAAATCCAATGTGGGGCTGCTTGAATATACCACAAAGCAGGGAAATGGGTTAGAAGCAGCGTAATTGGGTTATATGTGAGATGGTGGGAAGGAAATGTTTCATTATTAATGTGTCTCTTTTCCCTTGCAAAAGAATATAAGACAGATGCATTGATGCCCAAGGCAACACAAGGTTTTGTCAGTGTGGGGATGCCATTTGTTCCCATACCAATCTCAGATGCTAGGAGGAGAGTTACACTTTCTGTGAGAAGGGAAGTGACACTGTGCTGTTTGGTCACTGGTGATGTGACTAGACACTGCGGCCATTTGACACATGATACTAGAAAACAAACAAGGATTGCCCAGAGAATGATCCATTGTTGCTTCCTCTGAACTCTGCCTGCTTTACTTTCTGGCAATAAACACCTAAGCACCAGAGTTTGCTCAGTGAATATTACTAGCACAGGAAAAACCTAGAAGGGAATAGTGTAGTCCTGTTAAGAAATGCTGAATCATCGAGAGTAATAATGTGCCGTCCGGCCCATGGGAAGATTTCGTACAGAAAAAGGTAAGATAGTGATGATTCTGACTTACAGCCATTCATAGGAATTACATACAAATGTGATAAAAACATAAAGTATCTTAAATTGATTAGTTTTACTTTATGTTGTCATGAAACTAACATAAGGTAGCAACCATTGTCTTCAGTTTCAATAATAATAAAAGACACATTCTAATCTGATAGCTGCTGCTAATTTTGGTAAATAGGTTTGTTCCACTTTTTGAAAGTGGTGACTCTGGCAATTATGGCATCTTATATTCTACTAAACATTATGGAAAAGAAAAAAAAATAAAGTTTTGGTAGATTTCACACCATGCTGTTTGCTTGTTGGAAACTCACTCCTCAAATTCACACTTAATGGTTTGGGGAATTAAATTAAGCTGTGGGCATGGCGGGCCCCCTGTGACGGCAGCAAGGAGGAGAAACCAGTTGTGTCACCATCTGATGTCCTGTTATGATGCATCAACCTCACCAGAAGTCAAGTGGCTGCCAGCTGCACTCTTCTCTTGGGCTATTCAGCTTCCAGAAGCCAAAATAAAGTTCTTTTCTTCAGGCGTTTTGTTACGGCAACGGAAGGCCATTGGCCACTCTTTCCATCTTGGGTGTCATGCGTGTGCTGGTTCTGTGCTGGTTCTGTGCAGTTGCCTGCCTTTCCAGGGAAGACACGCACCTTCCTCTTTCTTCAGTCTGCACAGGCTTGCATTGTGTATTGATGTTGTTTGTTTGGCTTTTGGATTTCCCATCCCTTCTAGTCAATGCGTCCTCCATCTTAATGCTAATATTTCTTGATCTGTTCAAACACCATAACCTTCCCTTGTTTCACTTTTGTCCTTCCAGCTACTTTTAGCGTTCTCTGCCTCATTAGCCTGCCAGCTAGCTTTTCAGTAATGATTTTCTTTCCTGAAAATATATCTTTAAGTAAGACACAGTGCTCGTTGCTCTGTGCATCAGCAGCATTTTGTTCTTAGCATTATTACAAAGCTTGTCACATTGTTATTGTTTGCACGCGTATCTTGTCTGCTTGCTGGGTACACAGAAGCCCACGACAGACACGTTAGGCCTCTTGCTTTTATTATTTAGCCTAACACATTGTGCAAAGCAGATATCTATGGGATTTAAATATACAGACATATTTAATTTTATATATTTAATATGATATATATATAATGTCGAATTAATTTTTGAGAACATAAGGCTTGTATTATTATTACGTCCAGGGTAGAGGGAAATTCTATAGGTATAAACATGATTTTGAAAAGGGAAAGATTTGACTGCAACTGTGATTTTAAAAGAGTGTCTTCAAGAAGTTCATAGAAAATATATATTATTTTTAAATGCTTGGATCTCATTTTCCACAAGAATTAAGTCACCATTTATTCAATTTTTCCACAAACGTTTGAACTTTTTGAAATGTCCTAATGTGATACGTCTAACTCTGGATAGATGGGTACCATGGCGCTCTCTGTTGGCTGGAGGCTACTTTAGATGGAATAAGCGTTTTCATTCACTGGTAGCGACATTGGCACAAAGAGCATCTGACTTGTGGCTGGGAAGTTGTACAGGAGAAGTTGGCACATTTTGGAAGGTATATGCTCATTTTATAGGTTGATATATATATATGTGTGTGTGTGTATATATATATATATAGCATATATATACATATATATATATAAAACTTAAAACTTAAATAATTGGGAACTTCTTGGCTAAGCAAGTATTTCCTAAATAATAACAAGTCCTTTATTGTTCTCTAAAAACATTCTGATGCAGTGCTTCTACATTTTGGTGACTCTAACTAGAAAGGGTCCTATATCTGATTGGAGCTATCATCTTTCTATTTGGTTTACATTAAAAAAAAAATCTTTGAAATAAAAACACTTTATGCTACCAGTCTTTCTTACACAAAATATGTTGGAGTTCTATGTCATTTCTCAGTAGCATGTGTAAAAAGAAAATTCTGACTTCTTTTTTTCAGTTCTTTGTAGAAAAACATTTTGTAAATGTCTGCCATGTTCACAAAGCTCTGTATGTACCTTGGGGAATAAAGGAGTGAATAATTCCTGCTACAACTTCTCAAGAACCTCACAGTTTTTCCGGGAAAATCTGAACATTCTGGTGGTGGAAGTGGCTCAAACAAAAGTCCATAGGTTGGGGTACTGGTCGGTATAATCCTACAGCCTGCATGAAACATCGGATATGCTGTGTTAGGAAAGAGTGGACAGGCAAATGGGCCATCGTCACAGGTTTAAATGTCAGATCAAGATGGTTGGATTTTTATTGCATACGGGCAGCAGGGAATTCAAATATTGTAGATGAAGGTTTCAGGTTTGAAATTTGAATTCCATGGTATTCAGTTCAACATCTATATATAGAATGTTAAGGTTCAGGTATGTGGTGGTCCCTTGCCTACTTAGGATTTATATAGTCACGTAAGGCTGAGGAGGTTGTATTTAATTGTTGCATTTGTTTTGATTTGGTATAAAAGCTGGCTCCTACCGTGTATGCTCTGGACCACTGAAGATGTAAGACATTATCCTGACTACTCCAACAAATCTGCTTCTATTTTAAAACCAGCATTTGTGCATTCTGCAGAGAGCAAGACAAGGCAAGGGGTAAGGCCCACGGGGTGACTGCATTAAGACTCTTCCTGTCTTCTTTGCCACTCTGATGGATGATAATAATTTTCTTTTTCCCTGCTGATAATAAATTTAGCCTTTCTTCTATCAGTATGTGAATGTTTCCAGAGGTTTTTCCCAGCCTAGTGCTAATAACATCACATTTCAGAAGAAGGTGCTGGAACTCTTGCCCTGGCCCCTTAGGCTTGGACCGTGAAGTCTGGCCTCTTCACCCACAGGATGAGACAAAGCACCAGTCCCAGGAAGCTTCTGCACAAAGCTGTACTTGCCATGTGTGAGGCTAACAGCCCCTGGCTCCCATGAAGGACCCACAGGGGAAGCAGTGATGGTGTGCCTGTGTGAGGAAGACAAAAACACAGCAGCTGGGGAACCTGTGTAGATTGAGTCCCCCAGTGGCCTTCTTGACATTCTGTTTCCAGAAGGAAACCAACATCCATTGAGGAATCTTTCGTGCATCACTGCCGCGAAGGAATCCCTGCCTGGCTATGCAAGCAATCTCATTCTGCATGAGAGAACTTGCAAGAAAACAACTGGTAGTGAGAACTACTAGTTGGCAAAGTTGAAAGACTTCATGAATATGATTTTAGAACTGAAGAATCCATGAGCCAAACCTGCTCACAATGATAATTTGAGCTTTAATTAATTAATGACTAAAGTATTTTGGAAACACAAAGGACTATATAAATGCTAAATATTATTAAATGTTAATAGCCATGTTCTCGAATAACACTGATATTAATTTAAATTCCTAAGCCTTATTATCAGAATGAAATGCATGCTAATGAGGCTTTCCTAATAAATATTTTGTTTATGATGTATTTAGAGTGGTATTACTTATCTTGCTAGAGCAAGTATAAATTACGGCACTTGGCAAAAGGGCTGCTGCCTTTTCTTCACGATAATTAAAATGGAAATTTGCAGAAATATAATGAATATATTAAGCAAAAAAAATTTCTGTAAAACAACCAAGAATCACTAAAGTGATTCTGGACTGAGTGATTGGACTGAGCCAGTTAATTCCTGTTCTTCAAGTAGTGCTTTTGTATTTTGTCCATTTTGTCTTAACACTTCATTAAGACAACTGTAAGTTAGCTAAAACCACAGTCATAATTTCAAAAACTTGGCTTAAAAATCCCAGGTTTTCAAGAAATTTTCTGAAATTCACAAGTCATCCTTTGAGATCGCTGGAGATATCCCGGGATGTCTTCAATTCTTTTCTATCACATCTTGCCTGGGACTTTTGGCAGGCCCCTCTGCCCAGCCGTGCTCTTCAAGGGGTTACAGTGTGGCAGCCTGCTTCTCAGGGTGTGGGATCACTTAGGTCTCAGTCAGTGAGGACCTGAGAAAGCCATCAGGTAGAATGTATTGGTCCTATACTTACATATTATTTTTCTCTGACTGTGGTGGCTGCTTGTGAAGCGTAGAGATAGCTTCGTCTAGATATCTCCCCAGTTTCAAACCCTGAAATTTGTAAGACTTATATGTACTCTAAAATCATAAAAAAAAAGACTTTTCTTTTAAATATCATCTTTCTGATAGGATGATCATAACTCTAATTCCAACATGTAAAGGTAAGTCCTAAAACTACCATGAAATAATACGTTAGTGTAGTATAAATATTTTTACATACATTATCAAATCTGATCCTTCTGGAAACTCTACAAAGTAATAGCATTACTACTTAAAATATATCAACTTAATGCACATGTCTATGTAAAATCACCATTTGTAATCAAGATGAATGTAATGTTACTATTGGTTTGTAAAGATACTCAGTAAGGGAAGTGAATTTCTATTATTTGGGGTCTTTTTTCTTACTTTGAGAGACACAGACTGAAGGGGCCTACAGAGCTTCCACCTGCTGGCTCACTGCTTACATGCCCACGGCTGCTAGAGCGGAGGCAGACTGAAGCGGGATGAGGGGAGCTCAGTGTTTATCTCCCATGTGGGTGACGGGGGCTTCAGTCACACCTTCTGCCTGGAGCTAGAATCAAGGGCAGAGCCAGGATTTGAACCTGCTATTCCAATATGCGATGTGGGAGTCCTCGGCAGTGATCTAACTACTACTCTGAGTTCCCCACCACCACGCCAAACCCAGGTCAGATACTTGCAATTTGTCTTTTCATTGAAAACAATTTTGAAGTATTAAATTAAGTAAAACATATCTTAGTTGATCATATCTGACCATCTGTTCCTTTGTGATCTGTTCCTTTGATCTGAATTTAGAAAGTCTTTTGCCATGCAAAGATGAGGAACAAATTATAAATATTTTTCAGTCCCTAATGACTTGATAGCTAAATATTTCCCTCCTTGTAGCATATAATTTATTCATCTATCTTCAATTTATTATGACATAATCTAAGCCCAAGCTCCAAATAGACTATATTTCCTTCAAAAAGCTAATCGTATTTCCAAAAGTTTCTAAAAGTGTGATTAGAACTTGGAAAAGCAACCAGGCTGTTCCACATGCTTCTAAAGCGTGTCAAGTGTCTCTCTGCAGCATGCAGCCAAGTTCAGAGCGTGAGCAATCTCATACCGAGGCAGAGCAGTGCTCCAAATGACTGCCCAGGCGTGGTATGCCTCGGTTGAATCCTCAGGGAGGGGCGGAAGAACTGTGTTCTCAGGTCATTAGCTTGAATGCCTGAATCCCTTGGGTGTGAACTGCAGAAATGGCTGCCCGGAAAGCCCCCACACTCAGGCTTTGTAGATGCTCCTCTCATTTTTTTCAAAGGCCTGGACTTGAAGGCGCAGACTCATGCAGAAAGCTGAAACATCTCCAGACAGTCGCCAGCCACATGTCGGTGCAGGATGGGGCTGGAGGAGAGATCCTCTTTATGTCAAATGCCACTTCACACAGCCAGAAAATTGGCTGCTTTCCTGTTACACAGGAAATGGACTCGCTGACTTTTTTTTTTAACCAAAGTGTGGCAATTTGAAGGCTTCAAGGAAATAGCTTCACTGTTACATTCAAAAAGGAAAGAATTGCTGATTTATGGAATTATTATTCAGAGATGAAAAAAATGATGTGTCTCCCATCTGGTGAGCATCCAACAATGTTGGTGCTGGTTACTGTGCTCTGTGAATTCACTATACGTATGCAGTGCAGATTTTACATGGAAATTCATCCACCCTTCACAATAATCCTACGGAAGAGTAATTATTATCACCTGTAATAATTTATCTTTGTTTTATAGACGTTTACATGGGAAGCAGAGATCAGGGATTTGAACTTGATTCCAAAATGTGTACACCAAGGCGCTGACCTACCTATTTAATTAGGTACAATTGAATAGCTAATTAAATTATTGGAAAAGTACGTAAGACGAAATTACCTCTATATATTTAAGAGAATTTTTTTTAATTACATAAAACGATTTATCCTAGCCTACAGACTATTTCAACAACTTCAGGAAATAAAGCTATATCTCCACCTGATAGCATAACTGAATAACCACAAAGCAACAGCTTGCAGAAAAGAGCATATACTACCATCATGTCTTCATATTATCAAATATGAGGCATTTAATATACACATGAATGGTTTTTAAATATAGATAATGAAAAACTACTACCCCAAGAACAAACAATGGAATTTAGCTCCTAGATCCAATTTAAAGTTTTGTTGAGTTCTCTCATATTACAATTATTAACAGATTGAAGAGAAAAACAAGTAAGAAGTGCTCATGGAAACGGATTATGTATGATATTCAATAAAGTGACAAAAACGAATCAAATGTTAGAGGACTAAAAATCTCAAAGGAATATGAATAGACATTAGACCTGCCAAACACAAATGTTTTCAAATTCCATCTATAAAATGATAAGCTATTGAGAAAATAGTGAATTGAATTCCACAAGCAACTATAGAACTACCTCTATTTGCTTGATCTTAAAAAAGCAAATTTCCAAGGAAAAATATAAAATTATAAGTAATACAATTGTATTGCAACCTTATCAACTGAATTAGAAAATATCCAAGCTTCACATTGCAAAATTATCTCAAAAACTAAAACAAAGTAGGAAAAAAGGAGCCACTGTCCTGGTGTTTATTACTTACCTAACCTCGTAAGTATCAGGATTTTGGCACACAGATAAGGAAATAAACGTAAAAAAAAAATTCTGCAGAAAATAAGTCCCCCTGGTATGGCAGGTGACACTGGACTTAGAGACGCAAATGAAAGCAAAATATCAAACATTGAAAAGCATGAAGGCAGATTAAGATGGATAACTGCAACCAGCTGATGGTTAGGAGAAGGGAGAGGCAGGGCCAAGGTCTGAGCGCCCTGGCTGAGGTCTACAAGCATTAGCAAGAGCTTTTCCACACTAGCATACGGGAAATCCCATCTTAGAATTCTCTTCCCCATACAGGGCACAGAATTGTAAAGACGAAACATGGAACCCAAGCTGTAGGTAACTGCCTAGATGACCTTGTACATAGGCAAATGTTACACTGATGGGAGGAAAACAGCTGGTAGCTGGTGGACATTCTCAGCCTGAATAATGCCAAATTTGTGTTAACTATACCAGTATGCCACCATAGTTGCCTATTCCTTTTTCCAAAAAAATGGATATGTGGGGAAGGCAGGGAATGCCATGTTAGGACACGCCACCCTGGCCTCCAGGCAGTGGGAGGAAGTGGGGAGAAGACTGTAGATTGCCTAGCTATAGGGATGCAGAGATTTATTGGAGTGCAAGTATCTGATGGCATGTTTGACAGGCAATGAATTCTGCAGGCTTCCACAGACCAGACCACTGCACTCGCAGGTAGGCGAGGGAGCTGAGATAGAGATATGTAGGGGGAAAACTGGAAGGCATGTCTGGATCAAGCCAAGGAACCAGTGCATGTGTGAGATGTGGGCTAGGCTAAATAGAATTGCTTTCTGCCCACCTGAGAAACCTGGGCTTCGGCGTTGTGCCTGAATGGGCCACACTGCAGTATCCACCTTCAAGTGTTGAGGCAGGGGGTAGGCCAAGTCAGTTCTCAGCTGTGCCTCTATCTGGGTTTGAAATAAGGTGATGTTGGCTTTATAAAGAGTTTGGAAGGATTGCTTCCCTTTCAATGGATTGTGGAGAATTCAGGTCAATTCTTGGAATGTTTGGTGAAATCCAGCAGTGAAACCATCTCTTCCTGGGCTTTGTTTGGAGGGATTTAGTTACTGACTGCATCTCTCGCTCGGTTATAGGTTTATTTAGCTTTTTGTATACCTCATGATTCAGATTTGGTAAATGGTACATGTCCAGAATTCTATCCATTTCTTGAAGGTTTTTTTGATTTGTTGGCATATATTTGCTTATAGTAGTTACAGATTATTCTGTATATGTTTGATATATAAATCGTTAAGCTTCCTTTTTTGTCTCTGATTCTATTGATTCATATCTCCCTCCCTCCTTTTTTTTTTTTTTTCTTTTGATCATTTGGGCTAGTAGGGTATCTATTCAGTTTACTTTCTCATAGAATCAGCTCGTGGATTCATTGACTTTGTGTATTGCTGTTTTGGTCTCTATCTGGCTTATTTTCTCTCTTAGTGCTTCTTTTTCTGCTAACCTTGGGATTATTTGCTATTTTTTCTAACTCCTTAAGATTTATGGCTAGCTCATTTACATGCTGCCTCTGTTGCTTCCTGACTTTGATACTAACTGGTAAATTTGCATCCTAGCACTGCTTTCTCGGCATCCTACAGGTTTAGTCTGTTGTATTTATATCTTTATTCATTTCAAGGATTTAAAAAAAATTTTTTTTGCCTTGATTTATTCTCTAATCCATTGCTTAACCAACAGCATGTTTTTCGCCTTCCAAGTATTTCAATGTTTTCCTAAGTATTTTGACTTCCTGCTTCCCAGTTTTGCTTCATGGTGGTCTGAGAAGATGCATGGGGTGATTTATGATTTTTTAAAAAATTTGTTGATGGGGCCCGGCGCGGTGGCGCAAGTGGTTAAAGGCCCTCGCCTTGCACGCCCGCCCGGGATACCATATGGGCGCCGGTTCTAATCCCAGCAGCCCCGCTTCCCTTCCAGCTCCCTGCCTGTGGCCTGGGAAGGCAGTCGAGGATGGCCCAAGGCTTTGGGAACCTGCACCCGCGTGGGAGACCCGGAAGAGGCTCCTGGCTTCGGATTGGCATAGTATCGGCCCGTTGCGCTCACTTGGGGAGTGAATCATCGGACGGAAGATCTTCCTCTCTGTCTCTCCTCTCTGTATATCCGCCTTTCCAATAAAAAAATAATAAAAATAAATCTTTAAAAAAAAATTTGTTGATGTCTGTTTTGTGTCCTATAATGAGATTAATCCTGGACATGTGTGTAGGATGAAAGGTTCTGTAGATATCAATTCAGTCTATTTCTTCTATTTTCTGGGTGAGCTCTGTTGTTTCCTGGCTGAGTTTCTGTCTCACTTATTTGTCCATTGTTGTTACGGAGTGCTGAGAGTAGACATACTGGGGACCTATGTGTACTTGCAAGTGAGTGGAGGAAGAGGGCGAGAGGAAGGAAGACGGAAAAGAAATTTTTCAAGACATCAAACCCTTCTAGGCTTCTTCTAAGACTTTAAACCTGCTATATTTTTATAGATAGAAAAAAAAGCTAGACTGGGGCATGGCCACTTTCCTTCACTTGCATATATTCAGCAGCCGTGTAATACAGGTATGTGGTTACATCAGCACTTCCATGCTCCTAATGTCTAACGGCATTACAGATCATTACAGAACACGTGCCAACTTCTGCTCTGGATGAACCGGGTGGAGCCCAGTCACTGTCAAAAATCAGCTACAAAAGAGTGATGCAAATGACACTCAGATTCCACCTGTTGCCACCGATCTGTGCCATTACCGAGAAAATGGAACTTTCACAGTCCACCAGCCTCTCTCTTGACTAACAACAAAGACTAGAAAATAAAAACACAACGTTTTGTCAAAACAGGTGATGTCCTCACTACCTGACGCCCAGAAGAGGTAAAGAAAATCATCTTTGGTGTGGAGTCATTCACTCAGCTCGGAGCAACTACACTGTGGAAAGTTCGAAAGACTATGAAGATTCATGTGAGAAGGCAATGGAATGTATGGGGAAATACCAGCACTAAATTTACTCTCACATAGAGAAATTCTGAAACTGCAAAAAGCTAACTGCAACGGTGATATGGGTGGTTAAAATATCACAAATTCCTTCACTGGGTCAACACAGCAATGGATTAGACATAAAGATAATTGATGTGTATGGGGGCCTGATCCAGTGGGCTATGCAAGTAATGCTGAAGCCACTCGTGGCTACCTACTCCATCAAGGCCCTGGGTTTGTCCAGGATGCATTTTGATAATTTGTTGCCTACAAATATTATGGATGCCATTAGGAGAAGTTCTGAAATTGTGATTTTGTCTATCATTGCTAAAATAGGCAAAATTTCCTATCTTAAAATGTCAGTGTTTGGAAGTATTTAGAGCAACAGAATACAAACAAAATCATCTGTGTTCCACTAAAGACCAGGGCAAATGAAAGAAAAAGAGCTAACCTTGAACTTTAACCCCTCTTTCCGCACAGCTGCTGTGGCTATCTGGTCTTAGAATCTGGTGCCCACTGGTCCGGATGAAAGAAAAGTAATAAATTTCTTTTACTTAGAACCTTTGTGTAAGCACATCATTTATCAGACCAGAGACATAAACTGACGGTTTCTCACTATCTCTTCCAGACAAATCTGGCCACAGAATTTGCAGAGTGAAAATGCAGGATCCTTATTCAAAATGCAAGGGGGCAAAGTTCCATGACACATGCTAAATGAATTAAGCTTTTTCCCCTCTCATGGCTTTTCCCTCAACTTGTCATGGTGTCTCTTATTTGTTATCTAGTATTATTAAGTAAACAATAATTAAAAATTAAGCTATTACCATGTTTTCTTTATATTGCGCACTGCCAGTTCTAATTGCAATTATAAGATCATTTGGCCAATACACAGAAGCATCAGGATAACAAAAAATGTACAGACTTGTAAATGTAGTTTATTCCTAGTGCAATAGTGGGAATTCTGCAGGAACCAGATCAACTGTTTTTATTTTACTGTGCAGTGTGTGCCTAGTTGATCAACACTCCATATGTGGCCTGCTGACTAGAAGGAAAGGAATGAAAGGGACAAAAAACTGGGTTTCTTTCCTTTCTCGGCTCTTCCATGTCATCACTGGTTGGCTAGTGTAAAAGAGTAATGTGAGGATATGAAAGGATATGATAGAAATTTAGTTATCTGTGTTTCTCGGGACTACCACTTCCTTCTTTCTGAACTGGAGCAGGTTTGGGTTCAGACAGCGGGAGGAACAAATCAGGATTACCAGCACCTCTAATCCCAAAGCTGCACATGTCACTCACTTCCCTTTTACTCATCCTGGGTCTCTCCTGAATCCCACCCAACAAAGACCCACAAAGAGTCTGTGTCTGGGGCATTACAAATGTCATCTGTGAATGCAGCCACAAAGAAACACCAGCAAAACATATAGCATACCTCATCTGCTCATACACCTGCTGCTTGTCCCATGGGAATTCACTGCGGGAACACGAGTTCAACAATAGAATGATTCAGGTCAAGAGCCAGAGAGCAGTGGAAATCATATGGCATCCTGGAAAACGTCAGCTCTGTGTGCCTGCACAGGCCATATGTCCCATGAGGCCAGCTGCATTTCAAAGAAAAGGCCATGGGTGCCAGCCAGTGCCCCTATGACAGTTGCCTGACAGTTGATCAGTAGGATCCACTGGCTTTGAGAGGAAGGAGTTCAGTTCACACTGGTGTAAATCCGTGGTAGGCCCCAAGCACAGCCTCCAACCTCCTGCTGCTCCATGCTATGTTGTAAACCCTGAGCTGCTGCTCAGATTTGGACTCCCTTATGGTCACTCAACATACCCTTCCAAGTAGCATCTGCTTCTGCTCCAGTGCTATGAGACTGGCATTATAAACATCCTGCTGAGGAGGACTAAAGAGGAGGGACTTAAGTCCTTAGGTAGCCCCACCAGGTAGTGTGCTATGGCAGGATACAAAGGGAAACTCTCAACAGCCCCATGCCAGGTTCCTCCTAAGAATGACACTGCCCTGTGTCTGCACTGGAAGACCACAGGGACCTGGGCAGGTCTTCCTGTTGGTTGGATGTCCTGTGCTTTTCTGAATACACTCCTCCAGGGCACCAGGCTCCAGCTAAGAATGGTGAAGCCCCTGGATCAGATGCTCATCAGCCTGGCCCTGTTCTCAGTCAGTCCCTATAGCAGAAGAGGGAAACTGGGTCTCCTTGCACTTAGGTATTTCACAATCAGTCATGTTTGGTGTGTTTTAGTAGATACATCATGGGTTTCTAGTCATGCCTGGACCTCTTATTGCTTCAAGGTTTGCTTCCTGAAATGTTGGTTGAATTAGTAGATGCGTGTCCCAGCAAACCTCAGGTCACGTGAAACCACTTGATTGGAGGTTGGTTCAGTCTATAATATTAGTCCTTTTCACAGTAACGTAAATGTTTGCCTGGCTGTGACTGGGGTGTGGAGGCTGGGATGAAAAAAAGTACAAAATAGGAAGTTTATTGTTCTGACCGGTTTCCACATGGATTCATTAGTAAAACTGAAGCACCTCCTTGGTTAACTGAACTGAATTTAATCACAATGAAATAATTCAGTGCTGACAGACAGGATGGACCAAATGACCTTGTTCTTTGCATTCCATTTCTGGATTTTTATGAGACTCTTCCACCTCACTGGAAAGTCGTCTTAGTCAATCAATTTCCCGTGTTTGGTTTGGATCACTTTCCTAAGGTATATTAAGATCCAAGTGAGCTTTTGTGTTTTCAGCTGTGTTAATTGCTTGATCAACTCCCATTTCAGAGCGGCTCAGGGATGCGCTCCCTGCTCGCCTTCCGCCATTCTGTAACTGGCTTCTTTGCCTTTCCCTTCTCCTGCGTTAACCCTGCACTTGCCATGCAAATGATACACATTGCGCACCTCTGGCACCAGTAAATTATGCTTGCATTTGAATTCCATTAGAAGTTTTCACGCGTGGTTGAGCTTGTTTATGTTCCTCTTTTCTAATCAAACCACTTAGATCTTAGTTCTGGCTCTGACTCAGTGGCCTGGCAAACAAGTCTTATCCTTGTAAAATAATTTCTAAATGTAGGAGAAAGGAAGAAAACAGGGCCACCAAATGCAGACATTTTGTTTTCTTTGAACATTAGAATGCCTAAAATTGATGTTTAAAGATTTATTTTTGTTATTTTTTATTGGAAAGGCAGATATACAGAGAGGAGAGACAGAGAGGAAGATCTTCCGTCCGATGATTCACTCCCCAAGTGAGCGCAATGGCCAATGCTATGCCAATCCGAAGCCAGGAGCCTCTTCCGGGTCTCCCACGCTGGTGCAGGGTCCCAAAGCTTTGGGCCGTCCTCGACTGCTTTCCCGGGCCACAGGCAGGGAGCTGGATGGGAAGCGGGGCTGCCAGGATAGAACCGGCGCCCATATGGGATCCCGGGCGTGCAAGGCGAGGACCTGCGCCACTGCGCCACCGCGCCGGGCCCTAAAATTGATGTTTAAACAAGCATTTGAAAATAGCTATCAATACCCCAATGGGAAACACATATAAAAACAGTATTTGTGTGATTTCAATTCTTGTACTGAGTGAGCCATGTCAACACTTTTAAGAAGTCTGTTTTGTTGTAAGGACAAAACAAAACAATCCAATGGATCCAAATGGATGTGGATATCCAAAAAGCAGGGTTTGTGCCACTAACTAGAACAGACCTCAATCTTGCCCAGAGAGAAATACTGTCCCCTAGTATTTATGCAGAAATTTTTAGAAAATAACAGAAGAAGCTATTCGGTAAAAACTGACATATTCTCCCTAGAGAACAGTAAATAATGAGATTATACAAGAAACAATCCTGCCTTTATTTGGCACAGGATTTCTAGGTGTGTATATTTCCATATCATAACATAAGAACAATTAAGAATTAGTTGATTGTCTACGGCCATACCACCCTGAATGCGCCCAATCTCGTCTGATCATGGAAGCTAAGTAGGGTCGGGCCTAGTTAGTACTTGGATGGGAGAATTAGTTGATTTACTGGAACAATTAAAAGTTTCATGTTCTCTTTCTAGAGGAATGCAAATCACTTCAGATGTTTTTCCTGCCATGATGGCTGTGTACTTATAGTGCAAGGAGTAGAGTGCCAGACATCCAGCTGGCCACAGATGACCCTTTGTGATGTCTCTCCAGTTTTGGACAGATATGGCTTTCCTTAAGTGAAAATTTTACTAATGATTTCACATGTCCAACTCCCATTTCTCAAGTCTCTAGTAGGTTAACCCATATTTTACATTAAAAACTACTCAAGAACTTGACTTTTATCCCATGCAATGTTTCCACCACCATTTGGCCATCCTGGACTGGCTGTTGGTTCTGTGACCTCTCTGTTTGCCCAATCTCAAGTTGTGCTTGAGGGGAAAAAAAAAATTTCCCTTTGCCTAACACAGTTTCTGCAGTAGCTGTGCTGTGGTTCAGCCCATACTTCATTTCTCTCCATAAATATCAGCTTATCTGGGAAATTGTCCCTGAAAGCAATCTTTCTCATCTTTGAAACACTACATTTAGAATAGTCTGAAATGGAGTCTCAAACCAAAAGTATATATAAAAATACCAGCTTCAGACTCAGAGGTGAAGTTAAATGACAGTTGAATACTAGCTGCAAATCCTGGGGGCAGACAAGCCCCTCAGCTGCCTGGCCATTGTCTGTAAAATGGCAATGACAAAGCCAAATGACCCTATTGAAGGTCAAGTAAAATAATTTACATGAACCTCTTGGTCAGTAAACATAAAGTCCTCAAGGGTAGTCGCTACAAAGGCGTCATCATTGCTACCCAGGTTTTATCCCTCCCTATTGCAGCTCTAAGAGGACCACTCCTTTTCTCTCTCAAGGTAGTTATGGCAAAAACAATTTGTTTCTTGATACCGATCACAATGCAAACAACAATGTAGGGGTACTTACAAGATTTCTTAACCAGTGGTTATTCCATGGCTATCCATCCATTTCCCATTCTTACCCTACTTTTGTGCACATGTGCATGTGTGCCTGTGTGCGAAAGACAGACAGAGGGGTGTATGTGTGTACCCCCATGTGGGTTATGTTGATGACTCCTGCAGTGAGGATTCAGCTGATTTTGTATTCCCACAGCAAAACAAAATTGAATGCTTCTAAAGATCGGTCATTCTCACCAATAAACAAGATATAATTAAATGTGCCAGCATTTAGAGTGTGATGAGCCCAGAGATCGCTTGAACCAAGGTTTCCTAATAATACATTCTTAACAATTTAATCTAGCCAATGATGTTTAGCTCAGTTTCAAGTTTTCAAGCTTTTTTTAGCTTGAGAAAATTATAATTTCTGAGAAACTAAAAACTTGAGAAATAAAAGACATCTTGCTAGCATAATTTGTAAAGCATTCAGTGGATAAAATAAGAAAAATTAGCCTTTGAGTGAAACTTAAAACACGTTTGTCAAAAGCTAGCAGCCAAAACACAGGAAAGCAATTTTTCCAAAATTAGATTGCTCTGAAATACTGAGGTTAATGGAATCAAAGGAGGAAAAGGTGGTAAGATAATTTGGCATCGTTAAAGCCTTCAACTTAGATGGGAGATAATCTAAGCTCACTCTGTGAACATTAACTCATGTCTTAAAATCCTCCAAACAATTGGGAGTTGCTAGGAAAAACAGTCCAAGAAAAAGAGCAGCACAGGATGACTTTGGTATATCATTTTTTTTGTTTTAGAAGGATAATATGAACCCTTTGAAATCATTTTCGGTGAAGCTGCTTTTAACACAAATAACCAAAAATCCAAGCATGCAAAAGGATACAGCAGCTAATACTCCTATGAGTGCATGTTTAAGGTGTCAAATAATTGAGAAGAAGTGGGTTTTTGACTGATTGGAATAAATCTCATGACGTCATCTGGCTCTGTTTTGGAGCGACAGAGGAAATGCTGCCCAAGTTTCTTCACGGAACCTGCACCTTTCGTTTGTGTGGGTTTTGCTCCTTGCTTTGCTTCCAGTCATTTATTCCCATGCAAATGTTCTGTATATCTGCAGAAGTATTGCCGATGCAAAAACAGCAATGAAAATGGGACCATGAACTCTACTTTCCTTCACTGGAAATGAAGAAAAGATTTGATGGGCAGGTGTTTGGCGCCAAGGTTAGGATGCTCATGAGGATAACTGCCTCCCACATCAGACTCTGTGGAGACAGCTCAGGCTGCTGACTCCAGCTTGGTGTTGATGCAGCCCTTGGGAGGCAGCGGTGCTGGCCCAGGGGACTGGGTTCCTTCTACCAACTTTGCATGCCTAGCTGGAGTTTCTGACTCTAACCTCCTGAAGGACTCACGGCCTGGACCAGTGGATTTCCTCTCAAAAAAGTTGACTACCACTGTCTTCCTAGGGTCATATTAACTTTTACTTTTTTAAAGTCAAATCATTGTTAAAGCAATAAGTCAGGCAAGAGTGGCTTTTTCTACCTCTGGAATCTTAAGAAACCAAAACATGTAAATTAAATGTACCAGTATCCAAAGCTGTAGCACTCATATAGATTCTTTTGAAAAGAGTAATATGATTTGTTAAAGATCCTGTTCAGGATGTTTGTAAAGCAAGATATAGCCTTGTTTTAAAAAAAAAAAAAACACTAACATTGTTGTACTATTGTCACCTACTGGTAATTGAAAATGTGTTTCTGTCAGTTCCACCTAGGATGGAATGTAATTCCTGCTAAGATCTTGATCTTAAATTGGTAGCAAGAAAGCCAAAAAGGAAAAGCAAGAACTCTTTCCTTGTTATTTGCCCTTTGTGATAATGTGAGCTATTATTCTTACTGGCTCCCGGAAGGCAGCGATAGGCTTCTTATTTTATATAGCCGTGTTTTGTCCAATTGATATGGAAGTGGGTCTCTGCCTGACTTTGGAACACACATTTGTAATGTTTATTTTAAAATAAAATCAAGATTGCTTTGTTAGAACAGCCACCTATACACAACCAGCAGCTGAATCTTTCCAACACTCTTAGCATAGTACCTGGTGAGGCACCGTGTGTTAGGTCTACTGCGTGTGAAACCTGTTACCACAGAGCATAGCACTGGTTACAAACCATGAGTTCACAAAACCTGAGGGTCACCAGCATCAGCTGCTAACCAGCCAAACCTCGAGCTGTCCATCATCACACGCCACCTTAAGCAACATCAGCATCATCTTCATTACAAGTGTGAACAGTGCCTGGGGTAAGTCTATCACACAAACTGGAGGGCTCTTCTGAAATCCAGGGGGAATTGAGCAGATAGCTTACAAAGAAGAGTAAAATTCTTGCTTAACTGTTAGAGAATTCGAAAAATAAACAAGCTATTCTGCAACAGATTGTATCTTCTCATCAACTAAGTCAGAGGAGTCACTTCATTTAGAGCTGAAATGAACCTATGATGTCATATAGGCCGATTTTTTCACAGTAATGCTGTCTATACTATGCCTGATGCAGGTCACTCTGACTCCAGCTGGTTACAAATCATTTTAAGTGATTTATGTTTCTTTGTGCTTTTAAGCACTTTTACGTACGCTTACTTGATGTCAAAAGCCGAGGGAAAGAGATTCCCCCAGATAGGGGTGGGGAGAGACCTCATCTAGTCATTGATTTGTTGCCCAGATGCCTGCACAAACTGGGGTGGGCTGAGCTAGGCTAGAGCTGGGAACCTGCAACTCCCATGTGAGTGGACCCAGCAGCCAGAGCCATCACCTAATGTCTCCCTGCGTGTGCATTAGAAAGGAGCTGAAATCAGAGGCAGAATCATGACTTGGAACCTCAGCAGTCTGTCCTGGGAAACAGGTGTCCCATGCAGTATCAGATCCGCTGTGCCAACGCTCCATCTCTGACTATGTTTAAGTGTAGAATTTTCTACTTAGAAAAATGGCATGACCCACTCTATTTTTAAGCAATTCTATTAGTTCTCCCTAGAAAGGCTGCTGGAACATTTTTTTAAACTTGTGCGTTATGTTGTTCTGAGGAATTAGCAGAGTAAATCTAATTAACACTTGGTGATACCTACCATGACCACTGTTAATGGGTGGTGTGGCTCAGTGTTGTTTCATTTGTTTTGATTTCCTGCAAGCATCAGGAAGCTAGGCATGAAGTTATCTGCTTTCTTTTTGCTTCTCAGCTATAGTAGTAAGGCTACCCTTTCTAGCCTTTGGATAGCACTTTTGATAAGTTAAATATTATGCCCACTTGAGCTCTTTCAATCATGTGATATTTTATGTTGAGAATATATATATCTGCATTTTACTCTTGAAAATTTCTGCTCATTAGGCATGTAAACTTTGGGGCTTTTGAAGAAAACCCTTTATGGGTAATCACATACAAAATTAACACCCTGCGTATAGGGTGAGAACTTGAACCTCATAAGGCAATACTTGTTGACTTGTTAAAAAACAGCTGTTGTGGAATGTGGGTGCTGGAAATAGAAGTGTGAAGCTGAACCATCGTAATTCAAGCACTCCAGCTATTGTAACAGAAGAAGAAATCACACATCCTTGCATGCTTCCTCTGCTAGCTGTTAGCATCAGGAAGGTGAGGGATGCGCATGTGGGTGAGTGTCAGACCTGTAGCACACATTTCTCAAAGATGCAAAGAAGCTTGTGGCTTAGCTCCGGGAAGTTGGCTTGATTCATTTATTTCCTGCAGCATTCGGACAGTCTGCAGCGCCTCTCTGGATGTCTAAGCTACGTGAGGTGTGGCGGGAGCAGTGTGAACTGCCAAAGATGCAAAGTCTGTAGAGTCTAGATCTTGATGGAAGGTGAGTATACATCAAACTAATTGAATTATTCACTTCATTGTCTAAAAGAGAGGTCTCACTGGACAGTGAGGACAAATGTCAAAAGAATTTCACAGGAGAACTTTCTAAGACCGTATCACAGCATAAGGGATGGATTTGCTGCAAGTGAGTCATCGCTACATGCTTTTCAAAGTCTTATTATTTAAAGTCCTAAATCCGTAAGCCTGTTGTCATAAGGGAAAGAGGAAACCTTAATTTAGTATGGACCTTCCAAACATCCAGAAGATAAAACTTGATTGAGGCTGCAGTGGTGCAGAAATTCCATAAAGCTAGTCAGCCCTTGGCTAATGTTCTCGAATCCCTAAAGCATCACTTAGACCTCGACAAAGAAGTCCCATTGAACTGGGCATCTAAGATGCTTTACTGATAAAGCAGGACCAACAGCTCTGGCTGAGCCATTGCAGCATCAACTTCCCCTGAAACTAATGAGTTCACTGTGCTTTTATAAGCCTTTATTACAAAGTTTCCATTTAATGAAGCTTTGGGTGAAAATTAGCCTCCCTCTCCCCCTCCTTGCTTTGTACCCAAAGAGCTATCTGGTTAAGGTCATTCCACTTAAAAACATCTCCTCACCGCTATACATCAACAAAACAGAGGGCTTGATTCTTGCCTCAGTAGGGAAATGGAATCCCAGAATTGGAAAACCTGATAATGCATTAAGAGCACATAGAAAATAAGCAGAATCTGGAATTTCCAACAGCAACTATAAATACAGTCTCTCAGGCTGGCATAGTGGTGTAACAAGCTAATCCGACACTTGCAGTGCTGGTGTTCCCTAAAGGCACCAGTTCAAGTTTGGGTTGTTCCACTCCTGTCCAGCTCCCTGCCAACAGCCTGGGAAAGCAGCAGAGCATGACTCAAGTTCTTGGGCCCCTCTACTCACATGGGAATCCCAGAGAAAGCTTCTGGCTCCTGGCTTCATATCAGCTCAGTTCTGGCCACTGCAGCCACTAGGGAGTGAACCAATAGATAGAACAGATGAAACTATCCTTCTAGTTCTGTGAAAATTTGCTTTTCAAATACAAATAAATAAACCTTTTAAAATGCAGTTTCTCTCAAAGGGCTCAATGATTATATAGAAATCCTACCTCAGACAAAGCAGAAAATTTAAGGATTACATTTCCCTTTTATATAAAATTGCCAAAACCAGAATTCTGAATGCTATAGTTTTTACTTTCTTTCTTAAGTTGTACTTAAAATCAGGCTAAAACCACATGATTATTTGGTGTTTTTAAAGAGTGGCCTCAGTCACAATTTGGGGAAGTGCAGTGGGCTACAAGTGTTCAACAGTCATTATAAGGCTGTAACATGTAGTTAGATATTTGAGTTTTAAATGTTTCTACATACGTTTTGAAAAAAAAAGTTAACTAAGATGCTCAATTTTATTAAAGCATGTCTATAAATGCATAACATAGGAAAGAAATACATGACAGTGTCCTTATTTCAAACACGTTGGGATTCTAATAAGAGAATAAAGGTAATACACACAGCCAGCATGTATATGATAATGATATAGGCACACAGACTAAATGAGAGCCTCTTGAAAATGTTAATGGAAAATATGTATTACAAAAAATACCCATTGCTTGAAATTGGAACAAAGTAAACTAATAGAAACTTCTCTAATATTTCATTCGGATCTAGTTTGAATCGCTTGGAAAAGGACCCCCACCAGAGCAACATGATTTCTGCTAAAATTACAGCCTGAACAAATATCAAATTTATGGTGAAGCTTGGCTGGAAGACTGGTGAGATCATTGACATTTTGCTAGAGGTTTATGGGTGTAATAACTCAGAGAAAATGCATTGACAAATGTATAACTCATTATAAAAAGGAACAACATGATGTTGAAAATAAAACCCATCCGCGCGGATTTGGGGGGAAAATATCAACCTTGCTTGGCGTCCTCATTAGAGAGAACCAACAATTAGCAACAGAAACAATAATCAACATTAAAGACATTTCAATTGGTTCAACTTGCACAGTTCTGACTGAAAAATTAAGGCAAACTTTGTGCTTGATGGGTGACCAAACTGCTGCACTCAGCGCAGTCATAGATAATGGTTTTCAATAGGACATTTCACTCCGTGAGATGAAGCTCCTGCAACATTTATTCAAAATCCTGTTATATGTGGAAGACGTACATCCTACAGATGAAATATAATCAAAGCAAAGGCTGCCGAGACGTGGAAGGGGTCCAGTTCACACGAAAGTGAGCTTGTCAAGAACGAACCCTTCTCGTCCACTACAATGCACCTGCTGCTTCTCATCCAACAGGAGTGATTTTGAGAGACTTTCAATGTAAAGTCCTTCGGTATTCTCCATGTCGTCAGATCTGGCGTCTCCTGAGTTCTAAACATTTCCTAATCTTAAACAATCTTTAAACCATTTCTTCAGTAAGTAATCTAAAAAGATGTCACTGACATGGCTGATGTAATGGGACATTCAAGTACTTCGAAGTAGAATAAATGAGTGGCATCATGACCTGCAAAAGTGTCTCAAACTGGATAGAGCTTAAGTTGGAAGACACAACTTGCGTTTGCTACTTTTATCTTCTAATATAATTTTTCATGGAATTTGGAAATCACTTTGTAATTGGGAATACAATATGAATGCCAGGGAGAAATTATTGCATAAAAAGAACATGCCAGTAAAAACCACAGTGTCACTGAGAATACATTTCTAAAGGGACTGAATGGAGGGAAAGGTGGGATTGGCAAAGTTGGGAGTCAAGAAAACCTTCCTAGATAGCCTGAGTGAAAAGAGTGGGCGATGAAGCTCCAGAGGAGAAGAAGTGCTTGGAAAGTTTACAATGCTGAGGGTTTGATCTGATGTGTCAAGTAATAGAAATCTTTGAAAATGTTTTAGATAGAAAAGAAGAAGGATGGTAAGGCGGCAGGAAGGCTGAGCAGAGTAGTGAGACAGCTTCAGCTACTCTGAAACCCCCAATCTGAGCAGAGTATGGAAGCCACACCTCCTGATCAGCAATCCCCAAACCAGCCAGCAAACTCTTCTGTGTCAAGCAGTTGGGAAATAAGATATTTTCACAAACAGGTACTTGATGAGCTATATGCCCTTGCAAAAAATCAAAGGTGCACCAAAGACACAGAAAAAATGAAATCAAAAGGCAACTGCATTTTTGTTCAAAATTTTCTTTGGAATCACGTATCTTTTCATAATTCACGTTTTCTGTATACATGCATGTCAAATTTTTTTTTGTATCAAAATAAACCTATTTTTTCATTTTCACAAAATCTTTGAATTATCTGCATAAAAGGTAGCAGTGCTTTCTTATATGTTTTTTAACATTTTTTGTTTGTGTGAGGGGTGGAGTGAAGGAGAGGCAGAGCCAGAGACAAGGGAGGGTGCTGCCACGCCTAGTTTACCTCCCAAATGTGCAAGGAAGTTAGGGCTGGGCCACACGAAAGCCAGGAATTCCCTCCAGGTCTTTCACACGGATGACAGGGTCCTGCTACGTGAGCCATCATCTGCTAGCTCCCAGCCTGTGCATTAGCTAGAAACTGGAACTGGGAGAGGAGAGGGAGGACTCAACCCAGGTACTTGAATGCAAGAGGGGCATCTCAGAGTTGGCTGACTATTCACCCCAGGAGTGGCATTTTAATGTTATTCTTGGAGTGGTACTGACAAGAAGAAAGGAGGTGAAGGTGAGACTGCTGAAAGCATTCATATGGGGGAGCTGAGGGCATGGACTTTGCTTATTCATAACAGGAGATGAAACGGAGGCTTTTTTTTTTTTTATCAGAATTGCAATGGCTTTGTCCTTCTGAATTCTATCTTCTCCTCGCCATCTAATGAGGTAAATATCTTTGCAGCTTTATTAGTCTTAAGTCGGGTTATAATCTTGTGACTCTACATCAATTGGCATTTTATATAAAAATGTCATTTGCCATAATTTGCTCAATTATTGCTTAGCAAAATACCACACAACTAACTCAACAAAATTGTAATTGATGACAACTGTGATTATGTCTAATAAAAATACATAGTCAAATAAGGTTCTTGTAATTAGAATGAGCTCAAATGCCCCCAAACAGTACTAAGTGAATAATGCTCTAATGTCTTCATTGTCATTTAAAGGGAAAAAAGCAAGAGATTTTTCCAAATCTATGTTGCTCATCAGATATGGCACAGGAAGAGATGAGATTTACTTTTACTTGATTGGGCAGGACACTGGAGATGACTACGATAAAACCTTCTAGAAAGAACGTGAACATTTTAGCCATGAAGGAAAACCAGCAAAGCTTACGGTTAAAAATTCCATTAGGAAAGAGAGATAAGCAAAACCTTGTTTCAAATCCACATGAACTGCACTCAGGATGATCCTTGGGAGTAGCCTCTATATATTTGCACATGTATTGTTAGCAACCAAAAAAAAAAAAATCAGGTGTGTATATTTCCTCTTTATTTCAGAGAACCTATGAAGTTAAGACTGGGAAAAATCTATCACACCAAGCACCAGCTTGCGATCGCAACAACAGATAAGAAGCAAAGGAAGGTCTTCCTGTAAAAAGTGCCTTAGAAAATTCTCATCACACAAAACTGATAAAAACTCAACATGCGGAGCACACCAAGAGTGCCAGGGCTGAAATGAGCTCGAGCTCCGCGCAGGGTCCTATCAGGCAGAGTCAGTCTGCAGCAAAGGATGTGGTAGCATGAGGAAGGTGGATAACAGAGGAATGCCCTTGGTGAAAAAAAGGATGACACACAAACAACAACTCCCTCGGAGCTGCCCAGAGTGGGGCCTGCTCCTGAAACAGTGGGGAGATGTCAACCAGAGGGTCCCTCGTTCAGGCCCAAGTTTGTTGGGTCACAATATTTCCAATTGTCTGTTCTATGTTCCTTTGCATTTATTTTTATGCCAACTTACAAGCTCAGTTATAGCTCTCATCCCCCAGCAAGGGCCATCTCTGCACAGCAAGGGTAGATTGGCCCTAACCCCTGGTGTCCATGACTATGAACTTGCCTGGACAGTCTCTTGGCAGATACAAATGATACAGCATGAAGATGCGGTCATTCACACGGAGGTAGGGCAGACCTGAAAGCCCGTATGACTGGCTTCCTTAGAAGAGAGACATGGGCCCTGTGAGGTAGCCTTGTGGCTGAAGTACTTGCCTTCCATGCACAGGGTCCCCTATGGGCACCAGTTTGTGCCTGGCTGCTCCAGTTCCCATTCAGCTCCCTGTTTTTGGCCTGGGAAAACAGTACAAGATGACCCAAAGCCTGGGGACCCTGTACCTACGCGAGAGACCTGGAAGAGGCTCCTGGCTCCTGGTTTCAGACTGTCTCAGTTTCAGCCATCGTGCCCACTTGAGGAGTGAACCAACAAACGGAAGATCTTTCTGTATCTCTTTCTCTCTGGAAATGACTTTTCAATAAAAATAAATAACTTTAAAATATAACAATGATACCTAGAGAGGCAGAGAAGGATGTGTACCTACAGGCAGAGAAAATGCCAGGTGGGGATGGAGGCAGAATTGGAGTTTGTGTCCTTAGATGAAGGAATGCCAGGGATACTATAAAGTGGTTTGAAAGGATGGGCGGGTGTTTCCCTAGAGGAAGAGCGTGCTATGTTGGCACTTTGTCTGGGTGTCTGCCCTCTGGACGTGCTAGACAGTGGTCATCTGCTGCTTTCACTCATCCGGACTCTGGTACTTTGTTACAGGAGTGCTAGCAAAGTAAAATGTGACTCGGATCCGTTTTTAATGGTCCTGTTTCCTCAAAGACATGGCAATACCCACTAAAGCGGAAATCAGCCCCTTCTAGCCAAGCGTTCGGCTCACTCTTAGAATAGCTCTTTGTTGTAACCACTGTTGCCATGCAGTGTTCTGGAGTGCAAAGTTAAGACTACCGAACAGGTGGCAAATGGGTGCTAAAACCTGCTGGGTGCTAATTGCCAAATGGATGGAGCCTCTGGAGTGTGTTTGTCCCCAAGCAAATCACTGTGCATTTTACTTTGTAATCGTTTCATAATGATTTCTGTGTTGCCTGCTTCTAAAAAGTATTTTACTTGAGTGACATGAGTAACAAGCATAAAATGGGACAATTAAAATAGAACAGAAAACGTTGGGATAGATGAAGAATAAGGAAAGAGTGGTTTCAACAAGGAGTTAATCATTACAAGTGAGTGGTAAAATAGACCTCTGATCTTACTAGCAGCCAAAGGAAAAAGGTTTTATGGTTTATTTTGGAGCAAAGATAAAATACTTAACTTCAACCAGAAGAAAGACATTTTTTGAGTTTCTAAGATAATGCATATAGGGCCGGGTGCAGTAGCCTAGCAGCTAAAGTCTTCACCTTGAATGTTTCTAATCCTGGTGGCCCCGCTTCCCATCCAGCTCCCTGCTTGTGGCCTGGGAAAGCAGCAGAGGATGACCCAAAGCCTTGGGACCCTGCACCCGTGTGGGAGACCTGGAAGCAGCTCCAGTCTCTTAGCTTCAGATCAGCACAGCTCCGGCCATTGCAACTATTTGGACACTGAATCAGCGGATGGAAGATCTTTCTTTCTGTCTTTCCTCCTCTCTGTATGTCTGACTTTCCAAAAGAAAAAAATAAAATGAATCTTTAAAAAATACATATGAATTTTAATATAAACATATACATGCACATATAGATTCAATAAAATAAAGCTTTGGTATATTTGCAAAAATGTTGACATGTTTTGCAGATGGACATTCTTTAATAACTGCTGAAAGGACATTAAATATAGTTTTGGATTTAAACTTTCATTCATCCCCCAAGAAGATTTTTCCCTAAAATATGCAGAGCCCAGTCAAGAAGCAACAAACTAGATGGGATATGTGTCTACTTTAGTTTCAATATAGTTTGTGTTCTCAAAAGTTGACATGGCAGAAACTTGGTCCCTAGGAATTACCATTGGCAGATGGTGTGAGTTTTGAAGACGGGAGGTCTAGTGGTGGGTCCTTGGGTCAGTTTAGGGCTTCCCCCCCAAAGGGGCAGTGAGATCTCACCCAACCCTATTTCTACTCCTGGTCTGAAATGTGACCACTTATGTGCACACGTGCTCCAGCCACTGCAATCTGCCAGAAAGAACATGGCAGTGAGACATGTTCCTCAACAGAACTATATCCATGCTAGCAGAATGTTCTTGAACATCCAAACTGAGCTAAATAAGCCTCATCTTCTTTATAAGTACAGTGTGTCTGGTCATTTGTTACAGAGATGTAACAGTCCTTAAAGAATTGTCTGATTAGAGGATAATTAATGTGTTGTATATATTAAAAAGTCAAGTATAATAACCAAAAAAATTACACAGAAACTAACTCAGGACATGGCATTGGGATATGATTTAAGATACAACCGAAGCTAAAATCACAAAGTAGACTTGAATTTCTCTCTAGCGAGCCTACAGGACTGGAGGTAGATCTTGAAGCCAAATCAGAGGGTAACACTTTATTATCTGCAGGCCCAATATGACAAGCGGGTAAATTTTGTCTTGCTGACATAGTCATACAACACTTTTTGCTACATGTAAGCATTCAACATTTTTAAACAATTTAGTTTCTGGGTCTTAAAACATTTCATTTAAGAGACAGAGAAGGTGCTCCCATGTGCTGGCTCACTTCCCAAACACCCACAAAGCCTGGAGTTTGGCCAGGCCAAAACTGAGATCTGAGAACGCAGTTCAAATCTCCAACTTGGGTGGCAGGAACGCAGTAGTGTCTGTCATGATGAAGCCTCCCTGGATATGCATGAGCTTGAAGCTGGGTTAGAGCCAGAACCAGGTGTCAAATCCAGTTGACTCATAGGCTTGTTAACTTCTCAGCTGAATGTGCACCCCAAGGTCTTGGTTTGTTTGAAACTGAGATAACTTGGACCATACAGTGATAACTGACATCACACATTGATCAGCCATCTTTGTCTTGAAAGGTCTTTACCATAATTGAGAATCTCTAGGCAGCTTGTGGTGTTGGGGGAGCAGATCCACATAGTGGGAAAAATTTCAGTTAGTTCCTAGTGTTAACACTCCTACTTTACAGAAGTAATTTATTCTTAGAGACCAGAGACATTCAAGTTGCACAATTGTCATTCTTTTGTAAAAATATTTAAGACTATTCTTGCTATGTGTGTGTGCTGTCAAGTCACTGCCCGCCAGGTGAGCTGCAGTGTGCCTATAAAACATGCATGCATTATCTTTCTCTCAAGAGGTTCAATCTTTTCCTTCAACTAATGAACAAGTACCCTAACCTCCAGAGTATGCAGGACCCAAAATTATAAACACAGGGTATAAAGACAAAAGTCAGCATTTACTAGGCATTTGCCTTGTGTCGAGGAGGGTGTTTCATGTCTAATTTAAACTTTTTCATGTCATTCCCACAACAAACATCCGTGATCTATGTAATTATCTTTGTTCTGCCAGGAAGGAACTTGAGAATCAGAGAGCACCTTACTCAAGGTGAGGAAGTTTGCAATCAGGACTGGAGGTGAAACCCAGGATTGTCTGAGGTCAAAAGCCTGTTATGTAAAATGTCAGGTTATACCATCTCTAAAACCAAAAGTCTTTAAAAAGAAGCCATAATTCATGCAAATTATGTGAGTATATGTGCACATACATACACACCAGTATGTAATCTATATCCAATATTTTAAACATTATGACACACCTTGCTTCAACAATTTTTGAGAACCAACATGCTTAATGTGAAGCAAACAGAATTTACTGGCAATAAGAGCTTGGACATCTATAGGCCAATAAATCAGCGGGGAAAGGTCAAATTGTGTAGCAGACAGCATCAGGAAATCTTACTCATTCTACCTAGAATGATGAAGACACCTACAGAAATGTGGATGAAAAGGATGATGATTCAACACATAATATCTGTTATACTGACAAAATTAGAAATCTGGGAAAAGCCAAATGTTGGTAAGACTGGGAAAAGAGAGAGATGATCCTTATCCCTGCTGACGAGTTGACATCACTAATACTGCTGCCTCAGTGCCATCCCTTGATCTGCTTAGTCTGGAATACAGCCTAAGTGGGTGGAATTCCAAATCTCTCCCCCACCCCCGAGTGATCTGATATGTAACTAGATTTCAGCTACAGTGTAAGCATATGGAAGAAGTGATGACCAAAACTTAAATGCTGCTTACACTTAGGAATACGGTGCACAAGAGACAACACAAAAGAATAAAGCACAATGCCCCATAACACAGAAGAAAACAGGGATTTGATGGCAGGAAAAGCCCAGTGCAGCAACCTAGGGAGGCAGGGAGTGGTGAACCTGCCTGGCTACTGCTGGGAAGCAGACCTCAACTCTGGCAAGAAGTAAGACAGAGCAACCTTGAAAGAGACTCTTTTGGTTTTATGGTAGGAACCATGTCTGGGTTAAATGGGCTGAGAAGAGAAAGCAGGAGGTTTGTTTAATCCTTTGAGGGCATTTTTTATGCATACAATAGAAAAATGGAGAGTATCTAACAATCTAGAGGACCGTGAGAGCAAGGTGGATGCTATTTTAATAGCTGGTTAGAATGAAAATGTGACTGGCAGGTCTAGGAAAGGGTCTAAAAATGATTTGATCGCTGCTGCAGGAAAGACTGGAAGCTTTGCCCACAGAAGCGCAGTTGATGCTGGCCAGTTGGTGGCATCTGGAATGTTAAATGATCTGGTGATTATTCATTTCCATTTTCTCTGGAAATCTGAAATGTATCTATCAGACAAAAGTGAGAGGTACAGAGAATGTTGGAGATCAGAGAAGACAGAAGTTGTGAAATGGACACTTCGCCTTCCAGAAAACTGGTGTTGGCTGGATCATTTGTTGTGAAGGAGGTGTCATTACCTAAGCTGATCTACTACAAATGGTCCTCAACATACAATGGGGTTTTGTCTCCATTGACTGGAGTACTGTTAGCGGACAGAGTGTGTGTATGTGTGGAGGTCCTGGCAGATTCCCTTTGAGCATGGGGCTGACAGGATCTGTGCTTTCAGCTGCTGCCAGCATCACCAGCAAGGACAAAAAGAAACACGCAGCAGCAGTCTAGTCCAACAGTCAAATTCCAAACAGAAGAAAATGGTCCTCAGTAGGGTTTCTGTTGCAGGTGCATCTCTTGCCCTCCTTCTTCTAGTTAGAGGTCACAGGTCAACCCACTTGAATCAAGGACCACCTGTGTTCACAGCTTCCTTTGTCCTGGCCCTTCACTAAATGATGAAGTTATGGGTGGTTCTTGCCTGTTTTTGTCCTACTTCCTTAGCTGGAATCTGGATCTAGAATTCAAAACCCAGTGCCTCGTACAATGTTCCTCAAGGGTAGCTGAGGAATGAGATTGTGCAGATATGGAGACATTGTGCATCGACGGAGTGGATACCCCTTTTAAGTGAATTTTTAAGGCATACAAGAGAATTGTCAACCAAGTCTCAAAGTTCCCTCTCAAGCATGGGAATAAATAAAGGCCAATGGTTAAATAAACATGAGCACTGTCACAATTCCTTCTAGAATAATCTGACCCATTAGTTTTAAACAGTAGTAACGGAACTCAAATGGACCCATGCTTTCAGAAATTACAGAGCTCTTATTAGAGACGCACTCATGAGTAGAAGGTCTTGCCAGTCCAGATTTTGTAGAACAGCTTCTCAGCAAAACCAACGCTTCTTACCATTTAAGTGAATAAGATCGTATTTAGGGTGAAATGAGTTCAGAAATATATCACTTCATTCTACACCTCTATAGGCTCAATATACTCTTGATACATGGCAGTTTTTTTTTCCCTCAAGAAACTCTATCCAGACTTGGAGGAATAAATTTTCATTATGTGTAGCAGATAATCCTTTAGTAACTGAAATCAGTGTCGGTAGCTGACACTTAGATGCCCTTAAAATTCTTTTTGCTTGAATGTTAGCTGGGAGACTATGTGGTTTATGCATGAGATACACATAAAAATGTATTTTTAAAACCTAGACCTGTTATAAAAAAATCTCTTCAGGCCCTACCCTTCACAGCAGAAATTTTCCTCCAGAGATGTTGAAAAATACAGCAAATTACTTTCTAGATTAAGAATAAAAAGAAATTTAAAATAAATAAAACATGCATTTTGCGGGGTGTAGACTCATATGGTTGTAACTGAAAGGACATGACTTAATAGAATGGATACATTAAAATACAGCCTTCTTCCCTTTTCTCCCACTCCAACCTCCCTCTCTTCCTTTCTCCATTCTCTCCCTTTCCTCTCTTCCTTCTCTCTTTCTTATTATCCTGCCTTTAATTATTTCACGAGGGTCTGCCCTATTCCAGGAAAATGAAAAAGACATGACAATCACACTGCAGTCATCAATGAATAAGATGCCAAGTCATGTGCACCACAAGACGGGAGTAGATACACTTCTCTGTGAGAACCGTGGGCAAAAAGGTTCATGTTTCTCAGGATGACGGCCAAGAGTTACCAGTGGCTCAGAAAATTCACTAGGAAGAAGCTGTTATTTGAGTTAGACCAGTTTATAGGTACACAGAAGTCTAGAAGAAAAGAACTGGTAAGTTGTTTAAATAATCCTAAGGAACATTTGAGGAGACACAGTTACTTACTTAAAATTGTGTTAATTTCCTTTATGAGATCTTTGAGAAGGCATTTTATAATCATTATTATATAATATAAAACTACTTGTAGTTAGAGATTTTGATATTTATTGGGACATGCTTAATGGCTTGGCATATGGTGTATTTGTGGAAAATACCAAATGCCTGCTTATAAGTATAGTATGACGTGGTTGGTTTACATTCTACCATAAAAGTCCAATAAGCCATTGCAGCTGACAGTAACTTTCACATCCTCTATGTCATTCCAGATTTTTCTCTCAGTTGTCAATTGCCTAAAAAGTGGGGCTTCAGGTACTTTGGAGCTTATTAGTAAACAAAAATGTGATTATCCTGTTTGTCTGACAAATTGATCTTTCTAATATCTTGAAATCTTGCTTCGGTGTTAATACTCTTACTGGTGATGTCTGCTTGTCTCCTAATGACACTCCCACCACCTTCGTCACAGCCAATGATGTCACGATGTGTGATGTCCATCCATCCTTGACCAATCTGTCTGTGACTTTATATTCAAGGTATGCTTGCTGTAAAATTTCATAGTTTGATGCTGTTAGTATTCTGTTAGTTTGGTCACTTAGTTTAACTGTTCAGTGAAATAATCAACATAATACCTAATAGGTAAGAATTTGTGTCAACTCTGTTACTATTTATTTTGTGTTCTTTTCTGTTTTAACATTTACGTACTTATTTGAGTGAACAATTTCTTAGTTTATTTTAATTTTTTAAAAATTTTCATTTTTTTCATTTTACAGTTCTACAGACTCATTTATTTGAAGGGCAGAGTGAAAAATGGGCAGAGGCAGATGAGAGAGAAAGAGGGAGAGAGAGAAATCTTCCATCCACTGGCTCATTCCTCAAATGGCTGCAACAGGCAGGTCTGGGTTAGGTCAAAGCCAGGAGCGAGGAACTCCACTGACTGTTGGTGGAAGGAGCCGCTCTAATTGCGTTGTCTTCCGCTGCCTCCCCAGGTGGTTTAGCCAGAAGCTGATACAAAAGTGCAGCAGCACCCAAGGCTCAATCCGACACTCCACAGTGGGATGCCAGTATTGCAAGTGGCAACTTAACATGCTGTATCAAACGTTGGCCTCTTTTCTTCCTTTCTTGGTATCTCTGAGGCTCAATGATCTTTTTAATAACTTCAGTTCATCAAACTTTAAAGCATACTTTTCAAATGGCTCATGGTAATTGCATGTTTTCATGCAATTAAGATATCATGTGACAAGGCAAAATGATCAGATGAGGATAATTGGCATATTCATGACCTCTTTGTGCCGAGAACAGTAAATCCCATCAGTTATTTGGAAGTATAAAATTAATTTTTGTCAACCAGTTATCCTGCTATAATACAGAACATGAGAAGGTATTACTTCTATGCAAATGATTCGTTATGTCTATTGACTTTTAAACAAGCTATACTTCTTCACATTTTTCTTAGCAGTTGTCATAGAGATGGCAACAGAGGCTACCAATTTTCAGTTTTTTAGTCCGTATTGTACCCCTTTGCACCACACACGTAAAAGTTGGAATTCTATAAGACCATTTGTCTTTTTGCCTAACTTGCTGTATTTATTACATTTGTCTGCGTTATAAATAGCAAAATTCAACTTTAGAATTTGCTTCAATAATCAATGCATATTAAACATATAGTAAAGAAAAAGATGTCTTTAATATTTACCCATAGTTTTAGAATTTTGAGTGCTCTTCATTTCCCCTAAAATATAAATTTCCTTCATCTCTCTTCAGCCCGACTTCTTCTTTTTCTGTTTGTCTGTAGTGCATGTTTGCTGGTGAGGGATTCTACCAGCTCAGGTCGTCTGGATTTTTTTTCAGTTTTCCTTCATTTTGAGGCATCTGTCTTTGGGCAGGCTATATTGATTTATAGTTCCTCTGTCACTCATCCAGTGCTCTGGCTGTTTGAAGTTTGATACAAAAACTATAGTCATTTATATTGCTGTACTTCTGTATGTAATATGTTCCTTTTCTTTGCCTGTTTCCAAGTTTTCCCTTTGTGTTTGGTTGTCAAAAGCTTGCCTATCCTTTCTTTAAAGAGTGCTGTGTCTTTCGTTCAGTTTGCGAATCTTGCCTACCTGTGATTCCCTTTGTTTTTTAAATTAATTAATTTATTTCTTTATTGTTAATAACATTGTATTATGTGATACAGTTTTATAGGTGCTTGGATTTCCCCCACTCCTCCCACAACCCTCACCCCATGGGGCATAACCACAGTTCAAGTTCAGTTGAGATTCCTGTGATTTCTTGAAAGTAAGTTCCATGAATCTGCATGTGTATGATTTTCTGCATATTTAGAAAATTCTGTGTTACTGATTTTCCAGTAAACACCTCCCCCCCTTTCCCCTCTGCCTCTGGGACTCTGAGCATGCCTGCCTCTTGGGTGTTTTCTGTACGTGACTCAGGCTCTTATTTTTTCCTTTGTTCTCCTCTATTATTTAGTGGAAACTTTCATCTGATTTATTGAATCTTTATTTGATTTATTTGAATCTTAATTGCATGGTTATTTATTGAATCTTTTGCCATCACCAATGTATCAATTTTAATTGTATTTTCATTCTAAAACATCCACTTACTGTTTCCGAAACAACTTGGTTGAAGAACCATGCACATCCGATTCATTTGTTTCAATATATAAGTCAGTAATTTTTGGTTTCTAGAGTTGTGTAATTAACTCGGGAATGTGTTCATCATCTCAGAAGAAACTCAGAGCTTCTTCATAGTCACTGCCCATCCCCCCTCCCACCAGTAACTGCCAAGATCTTTACGTCTACATTTTTATCTATTTGTGACATTTCTTATAATAAACAGTATTAAATCTCACTTTTCACATTTGGCTCTTGAGGATTATGCATATTGGGCCATGTAGTTTATATTAATGATTACAATCCAGCCATCAGAGTATACTGAATTTCATTGATTCATTCACAAGATGATGGAAATTTATGGTTGTTATTATTTTTTGGCTGTTATTGGCAATATCGCTGTGCTCATTCACATACAACTGTTTAGTGTGTATATGTTTTTATTTATCTTGAGTAAACACTCTTAGTAGGTTGCTGAACCATAAGATATGTTTTTCACATTTAAGGAACTGTTGAACTGCTGGCCAAATTACTGAACAGGTTATTTGTTATTCCCACTTATGAAAGAGGAAGCTTGCAGGGTGTATCTTCTGGAGTGATTGTTGTTTCATTTTTAGTACTACCATTCTCAGGATGTGAAGTGGTATTTTGTTTTGTTTTAATTCTCCTTTCCCCAGCACCGTGTTTATCTTATGCGCTTGTCACTGAGGCATCCTTTCATGATATTTTCATGTGTTTGTAACCCAATGAGGATGTTAAGCTGCTTTTCATTTGTTTTGTTTTGTTTTGTTTTGAGGGGGGCAGATATCTATTCCAAAATCCTTGGCTATTTACCAATTGGTTTGTTTTTCTTCTCATGATTGAGGTGTAAAGGTTCATTGTAGAGTTTTAATGTAAGTTCCTTCTCAGATTTATAATTTAAAATATTCTCCCTCATCTTGTGCCACTTTTCTTTGTTAATAATGTTTTAAAAGTACAAAATTTTGGGGCCGGCGCGGTGGCGCAAGTGGTTAAGGTCCTCGCCTTGCATGCCCGGGATCTCATATGGGCGCCGGTTCTATCCCAGCAGCCCCACTTCCCTTCCAGCTCCCTGCCTGTGGCCCGGGAAAGCAGTCGAGGATGGCCCAAAGCTTTGGGACCCTGCACCAGCGTGGGAGACCCAGAAGAGGCTCCTGGCTTCGGATTGGCATAGCATTGGCCATTGCGCTCACTTGGGGAGTGAATCATTGGACGGAAGATCTTCCTCTCTGTCTCTCCTCTCTGTATATCCGCCTTTCCAATAAAAAAATAATAATAAAAAATAAATCTTTAAAAAAAAGTACAAAATTTTTTCACGTCTAATTTGTCTTTTTTTTTCCTTTTATCAGTTGTAATTTCATGAAATATCTAAAACATTTTGCCTAACTCTGAGATTATGAAGATTTATTCTCATTTTTCTTATAAAAGCTTTAGATCTCATACTTATGACTATTGTGCCTTTTTGAATTAATTTGTGTTTGTTACGCAAAGGAAGGTGCTGCAGCTTTGATTGTTTGTTGACATGGGAGCCTCCAAATGCTTCCATGTCCCCTTTTGAAAGACAACTCTTTCACACTGAACTAACATAGCACAGTTAGCATAGACCGGTTACCTATACAAGTTAAAATAAATGTATCTTTAGACTCTCAATTGCATTTCACTGATCTAGTGGCCAATTCTCGGGCTAGTATCATAATCTCTTTGATTGATAAAACTTTATAGTAAGTTTTGACATCATGAATTGTAAATTCCCAAATGAGTTTTTTTGTGGTTTATAAAGAAAGCTTCCAGGCTGGTATGATGGCTCCATTGGCTAAATCTTTCAACTACCAGGACCCCTGTGAGCACCACTTTGTGTCCCAGCTGCTCTACTTTCCACCCAGCTCCCTGCTTACGGCCTGGGAAAATAGTAAAAGACAACCCAAATCTTGGGATCCTACACACTTCTGGAAGTCTAGAAGAAGCTCCTTGGTCTTGGATTAAGATCAGCTCGTTGAGGAGTGACCAACTGATGAAAGATGTTTCTCTCTGTCCTTCTCTCCATAACTCTTACCTGTCTTTCCAATAAAAATAAACCTTTTTCTAAAGAAAGCTTTTATTCCTTTTGATATTTCCTATTTATAAATGAGCATTTCTTATGTTGCTGAGCATAGTTATGTCAGCTGCTGTAATATTCATTTTTAAAGATTTTTAAAAATGTTTTATTTGGAAGGTGGAGTTCCACACTATCGATTTCCTGATGTGAAGTCCACAACTTTGTCTCTGAAGTATTCTACAAACAACTTGTCATGGGAATCTAAAGAAATCTTTAGCGAGCTTTCCAGAATAAAACCAAAATAAATAAGTTATAACATCAGAAAGAAACAATGAAATAAATCCAACGTGTGACTCAGCAGAGCAGGACTTGTCAGAAACTTAATTTCACTGGGCAGAAGCAATAAAGAGGCCTTTTCTAGATTAAAATAAATGCATGTAATCAAATGCAAATTAAGAACTTCACATTATAACCTAAAAAGATGCGGCTCAAAGGACAGTTTGAAAAATAATCAATGAAGTTTGTTCAAGGAAGAGGATTCACCCATGGTTAAGGCTTTTCCTTTTACCACATCAAGTATGACATTGGACATTTGTTTATATGCGAAGTTTTGTTTTTTAAAAGGATACACACTGAGAAATTTGAAATGAAATGCAATCATATTACCCTCCAGATAAAGCTTGGCCATCTGTATCAATCAATGACATGTGGGCATGGCTGGATGCTAGTGCCTGGTACTTGATTGCTTTCACTTGCTGATAATGCCTTAAATTGTGGTTCGTGAAATGTCCCGGAGAAGAGCCCTTTCAGCTTGTATCTGCCCCACAGGTGTCTGACATCTGGATGAGAGCACATGATGATGCTCGGCTGCTGTTCTGCCTCCTTCCCGAGCTTTGCTGTTTCCCTTTGGACAGAACGCAAGAGCTTTTCTATGGCAGGATCTGCCCACAACTCTCATACCCAGGAACTCATTCTGTCTCTATTCAGATGTAATGGCAAACCGAGAAAAACAAAGTGGAGACCAAGGGAGAAAAGTGTGCTTTGTCTCTGGAGCCTGCCATTAGAGTGGATAATGAAGACCTGACCTTATTGCAAGATCTGGATGTAAACATCCTATCTTTCCACCTGCTATATCGTTGACCTGGTAATAGACACCACAAGACCATGCTGACCCCAGAATGTCACAGTATTATTCCAGCTCAGCGGTGGTAGGAGAGAGCCCTTTGAGCGTATTCTATGAATGATTCCATTTTTCCACTGCCCAGGAAGGTCCTTCCTTGTCCCTTCATTCCTGAAATAAAAGCCACAGAATTGTTCACTCTGCTTCATTAGGTGGCCAGTGTCAAGTCTTGTTATCATCTCTGCTGTGATTTGCTGGTATCCCATCACTTTATTTTTTTCAGCTCCTAATTGCACTGTAGGCTTTGACATCTCTCCTGGGCTGATGTTAATGTCAGGTTGTCCTGATTCAGGGGCTGCATTGAAATCTGGCACCAAGGCAGCTGAAATATGAATTGATTGAGGACTTTTTGAAGTACTCTACCTGCAAACCTTTATTTTTAAATTTTGTAGCAGTCAAAAGAAGTTTTATTTTTGAGAAAAGAATAAAGGCATATGAAGTTGAAATCGCTGATGTTAAAGGGCATCAACTTATGTTCAAATTGGAAAGTGAAAGAGAAAACACAGCACCATCGTCATTAATGCTGTGTAAAATTTTAGACTGATAGAGATAAATAAAGGGAAATTTTTTATTGAAGCAATCAGATTCATGGGCAGTAAACAGAAACACACACATACACACCATGAAAATACAAAGGGTCAAAGAAGTGAGGAAAAGTCAATTATAAACATTCATTCACTTGCTTGCTTTTTATTGTACCACTTTCTTTGTACACAAATATCTACTTACTCCTTTTTATTTAAAAAGTGCAAGGAGCACATATAAGTTTACAAACAATTTTATCACTTCCATGGACAACATCCATGGAAATAAATACAGATTTTGATAAGTTTCATGAGGTTTTTTTGTATTCTATTCTTTTAATTATTTCCTACTTAGGAACATTTCTATTGTTTGGATTTTTTTTCTTAATTGCGTCAATTTTCTGGAAAAAAAAATCACTACCTAAGCCAGCCACTCCAATAATCATTTCTCTATTTCTGCTTTGTAAAACTCTAGCCCATTGCCTTCAAAATGAATCTTCCAACAAATCCTTTGACATGGAACTTTGAAAAACATTCATAATAAAGCATAATAAAGTAAAGCACTCTTAATTACTATTAGGATTCTTGGAGTCCTTAATATGATTTCTACATATGCGTGTATGTGAATGTGTATGTATATATATATATTATATATAATATGTGCATATATTATCTATATATATTAGCGCTACAGAGTGGGGAAACCGAGAAAAGCAGACTTTCCATCGGCTTGTTCATTCCCCAAATGGCTGTAGTGGTTGGGGTTGTCAAGCTGATGCCAGGAGCCAGACATTTCATTCATATCTCCCACGTGGGTGCGGAAGCCCAAACACTTAGGCTTTCCCCAAGTCATCAGCAGGGAGCTGTAGCAGAAGTGGAGCAGCCAGGACATGAACCAAGGGCAATATAGGATACAGCCCGCCAGGTAGCAGCTTAACATGCTACTTCACAATGCTGGCCATGAGTTTGGCAATATTCTTTATGAATCAATAAGAGAGAGATAGGCACTAATCATTTCCCACACACTTTTCCCCTCAGAGCATTTCAAGGACTCAAAAATCCATGGAAGGCAGTGTGAGTGTTCTGATCCCTTCTAAGTCCCGTCCTGTAGCTGTTTTCACTTGGATGTCTTGCTGCCAACCCAAGGCCAGGTCTTTTCCCAGAAAGCTTATTGTTTTGAGAATTATCCATTAATGACAAAAATTCACTTTCATCAAGGTGACATACATTGGGGACCTACTAAGTATCAGGTATTGAATCAGGTTGAGGATAAAAATACCCATAAAAATCAAGACTGTAAAGATACAGCAGCTCATGGACAAGATAAATGATTAACTAATTATAATTTCAGTGGTTATTTAATACTTTGTTTTCCTGGTTTTCCTTTCAGAGTATCTCAGTCTTTAATAAAACACAGACCCAATTAGAGACGTCCAGATGTTACCTGCTGCTAGTGTAATTTCCAAGAAAGACATGCCCACAATTTCCTCTGTAATTCAACCTAAAGAAAGCAGTTTCCAAGGCTACAAATAGCAATTTCATTGCGATCTGACGTCTAAGGATCAAATCAGATGAAGTAAGCAAAACCAAGACGGAAAGCAAGACCCCCAGGAGCCAATCATGTGACTTGATCCAATTACATGCTCCTGTCTGAGTTGGGTTTTCTGGGACTTGGCATCTAAGCATCTTCACTAAGAATATAACCTGCTTCTTCCTTATTGAAAATTATCCAAAGTATGTTAGGAAATGTTTGTTGCCTGAGGAAGAATGTAATTACCAATAAAGGCAAGTCCCTTTGGATGATTTTCTAAAAATGTAATATGAAGCCCAGTACAGTGGCCTAGCAGCTAAGGTCTTCGCCTTGCACACATCAGGATCCCACATGGGTGCCAGTTCATACCCCAGCAGTTTCCCATCCCAGCCCCTGCTTTAGCCTGAGAAAGCAGTCGAGGATGGTCCAAAGCCTTGGGACTCTGCAAAACCATGGGTGACCTGGAAGAAGTTCTTGGCTTCTGGCTTTGGATTGGCATAACTCTGGCTGTTGCAGTCGTATGTGGAATGAATCATCAAGCACACGATCTTCCTCTGTGTCTCTCTTCCTCTCTATGTATCTTACTTTCCAATAAAAATAAATAAATCTTTAAAAAATAAGAAATAAATTTTTTTAAAATTTATTACATTGTATTATGTGACACAGCTGTAGGTACTGGGATTCCCCCCACCCCTCCCCCCATGGTGGATTCCTCCACCTTGCTGCATTGCCACAGTTCAAGTTCAGTTGGGGTTCTTTCATTGCAAGCTTATATCAAGCATAGGGTCCAGCATCTTATTGTCCAGATAAGTTCAACAGCTTCTTGTGGAAACCATCTCTGGTCCTCCCCAGAGCTCACAGTCCATGCAACCAGCATGATGTGCTGTTTCCACTCAGAGTCAGGTTGCCCTTTGCAGGTTGATTGTCTAGAAAATTTGCAGTAATAAAACATTCTGAGTTATACCACTTGTCAGCTCAGATGAAACAGATCGCCCAGTCTTAATGGCATTATCCAAACAGCTGTAATAAATATGTAACTGGTTTGATTGTCGGTTATGGGGGAACCATGCTTCCAGAGACTAACACTCCTCTCTTGGAACTTGCCAGAAGAGGACTCTAGATGTGTCGCATCCATCACTTTCATCTATGTTGTAAGATTTGCCTTGTATTTCAAATAAAATAAATAAAACTCCTCTCACTCTGGGTCTTTTTATCCTCTTTTCTTCCCCCAATTTCTGTCTCTCAACTATGTAAGAACAACTTCCCTGATCTTCAAAGCTCATAGAGCCAGATGGATTTTGTTTCCCGAATGAAACAAGATGCTTGGATTTTCTTATCCCATTCAGCAGTTTGCACAAAACTGGGTTAAGTTTCTGGTATGAATTTTGGAGACTCATGTAAGGAGCCTCTCATAAGCTCCTGGAGCACGTGTATTATTTTTAAAAATATCTGTAGTTATAAAAATGTTTGCACTAAAAGAAATTTACCACTTAACTTTCTTTGAGCCCTTTGAAGTTTCTTTGTTTAACTTCACGCCCTCAATGGATCTATCAGTTCTATACAATAGATAGGCATCAATGTGAGTAATGTTCTTACTAAAATAGCATGTAAGAAAAATAAGATCTCTTAAACTTTTATTTATTTATCTTTTTGAGAAGAGAGAGAGAGAGAGAAGAAAGAGAGAGAGAGACCCAAAATAGAGAACTCCCACTTATTGGTTCACTTCCAAAACGGGTCCATTTGGCCATGGCTAGGCCAGTCCAAAGTCCTGATTCAGGAAGTCAATCCAAGTCGCCCATCTCAGCGAGAGGGACTGAAACATGTCTTCCCCACAGTGTGCACTAGGATGGAGCAGGAGTCCAAAGTGAATGAGGACTGAAACCTTAGTCCATTGATTACGTAAGGAGTTAGAAGAGCCAACTGGCAGATAGCTAGGTTACTAGTGGAATTTTAAAAGGAGGAATTTCTTTAAAAATATACAAGATGCTCGTGTCTCCCAAAAGATGCATTTAGCAACATCAAAGCACAGCCTACTCTGAGTTTCTAGCATTATTGTGACAAATTAACTGTAGTTTTACTGTGCGAATGACTATTGATAGGAAAGTTTTGGAATGTCAATCCCTGCTTCTGGAATGTTCAGTTTTATCACACAGAAACAAGGAAATGTCTTTATGAGAATGCCAAATGCCTGTCTCCTCGAAAGCTGCCTTTGGCCAGATAAAATAGCCAGGTCCCGTCCCTTACGTTTCCTGGTTTACAAAGAGAAAGCAAGGAGAGAGTAGCTGAGCTTTCAGCATCCCGTGGGAGTACAGTGAGCTTACAATCAGGTTATTCTCTGTTGCAAACATCCCTCCTAACAGCTGCGGCAGGAGGTTCTCCAACTTAATAAACCCTGCTTTTGCTCATTGATTTGTCTGCATGGAAATTCTTCTTTCCTGCAATGCAAGAACCCAGGCTGCCTGTCTCTGGTGTCAGATTCCCTGTAACATTAATAGGATTTGAGTCCCACAAAAGGTATTTTAACTCTTAGGTCAAAATGTAAAATCAGATGTCTGGATAGGGCACAATTTCCCAAAGTACAGTTTATGGAATGTCAGTTTCTGGTCTGAATAACAGCCAAAAGAAATAATAATATTTTAAAAGATTTATTTATTTTTATTGGGAAGTGAGATATACAGAGAAAAGGAGAGACAGAGAGAAAGATCTTCCGTCTGATGATTCACTTCCCAAGCTGCTGCAGAGCTGAGTCGATCCAAAGCCAGGAGCCCAGATCCTCCTCTGGATCTCCCACGTGGATACAGGGTCCCAAGGCTTTGCGCCATCCTCCACTGCTTTGCCAGGCCACAAGAATGGAGCTGGTTGGGAAGTGGGGCCACCAGGACACAAACTGGCCCTGATATGGAATTCTAGCATGTGTAAAGTGAGGACTGTAGCAACTAGGGTACTGTGCAGGCGCCAGAAATAATAATATTTGTAAAATACATGGAAAAATCATTTTCAATAGATGCATGACAACACAGAAAGTTAGAGTTAGAAGTCAAAAGAAAACACTCAGGAACCTCTTTGGAAGCTTTAACACTTTCTTGAATAATCTAGCAATACACGTCTAATTGCTCTGTGAAAGCTGTATTTAAGAACAGTACTATGTGACGTATTTTTTAAAAAAAAGGAGCTCATGAAACATGAACTTCTTCAACATGGAGAGAGTAACTTTTTCCACTGATATTGTCCCAATTTTGATTCTATTAATAGGCTGGGTTTTGTGTCAGCAACTTGAAATTCTTTGAAAAAAGGGAATGCTATGTTTGTTTAAAAAACATTTACTAAGGTAAATGTTGGGTAAAGGCATCTAGAATCCATCAATATCCTATTCTTCATATAAATCATGGGCTTATTTCTGTTGTTTGTGCTTGGGCCGCTGCAAAGGCAGACGTGATCAGGGAGCGCTGGAAGCACTCTCAGTGTACATGTGGGCGAGTGTATCTGGAGTGGTGGAGGATGCCGGTATCAGATTTCTATTGGGATGGTGTCAGGTGCATGCTTGAGGGGCTCAGCTTCAATGAGGTGCCCAGTGACGTAGTGTGCTTACTTCTAGACAGGTGATTTATCGGGTGGTTTGAGTCGTGACTTTTCTGGAAGTTTGATTCTATAACACTTCCCTACCTTCTGTTAACCATACCTCTCCTACATGAGAACCTGAGCTTTTGCAGAGGGAGCAAAGGTCTCTATCCTTGACTCTGTGTCCTCACTTGGACAAACTTCCAACTTTGGGCTCCACAGTGGATCCTTTCATCCCAACTTTAGCAAAACTCTTGTTGAGGCAGTTTCTCCAAAACCCTTCACCTCAACACATTTGATATCTTATCACTCTGACCTTACTTCAGCAAAAATCCCGTTAGGTGGGTTTAGCAGCTGCCCTCCAGCTTAGTAATTTTCCATCACAGGCCTCCCAACCTGTGCTTCGACTATGAATCTCTACTTTTCCCAGAATGTCTTTGGAGTTGAGCCCCATGTCTCCTGTCACAAAACCCCATGTCTCCTTGGAAGAAGTCTTCCTTCTTATCATTAAAAAATCACACTAACATGATTTTTCTTTATAACAGGGGGATTTGTAGACATAAGAAATGAGCAGGTAAACATGTCAGTTGAACAAATCATATAACTTGAACTAAAGATTTCTTACAGGTTAAATGTGGGCTAATATGTCAAATTATATTTACATATATACATAACTCACTATAAACACACACTCACATAGATATACACCAATATACGTGAACGTACAAAGGAGTCTATCACATTGTGAAGTAAAGGTACCTTGCAGTATGTGGCTTTAATCCCAAATGAAAGGAAGAGATCCAATGAAACTTGAAACATACCTCTATGTTACAATTCTCATGCTTGGGCGATATGTTTCATGCCATGGTACACTTGAATTTCAGCAATTTAAACTAGTAGTACTAGTTTAAACTAGTGGTACTAAGGGACTATACTATTGTGATAATATTGGGGAAAGAGGTAAAAGGCTGTAGGAGGACATTGTGACCCTAGAAGGTCAGCGAGCATAGGATTACAGTTGACTGGACAATATTTGTATGATAAACAACTGAATGGGTGCCTTTTGTGTGACTGATTGGATATCCTTTGCATGAGAACAACCGAATGGCTACCTTTTGTACTCCTGATGGGATACCATTGGTATAAGAACAGTTGAGTGGAAAATATGTATATGAGAACTCTTGGTGGAATATACAAGACAAAAGGACTTCCAAACAAAAACATAGAAACAGTTGATGGGTTTGTTGATGAGCTAAATATCTCCACCCTAATCCTATATGAGCCTCAGTGTATAAAGTCTGTTGCCACTAATAAACTTCAGCTATTGATCATCAGTCAGTAGTCCATGCGTGTTACTATCGGCTCCGTGCACCAAGTCCTTCTCTGCAGGACAGCGACAAAAGGGGAAAATGGGGAGAGGGAGAGATAGACCCCTATTTTAAAAAAGATGTATTGGGAAAAAGATAACAATAAAAAAAAATGTTTCAAGAAGATAACGCATACTAAAAAATTGGGGCTAATAGAAGCATCCTTTCCGATTTTGTAAGGAATCACTAAGTCCTTCATAAAAAATTTCTCCATAAACTGAGAACTAAGCCCTAAAGCTTGTTAGTTATTTCTCATTCACAGAGATTTATAGGTTGTATATTTCAAAGTAAAATAACTGCTTAAAATCAGCCACTAAAATACTGAAATTATATTTCAGTGCAAACATCATTGTATTTCATGTTACAGAGGCCAGGGAAAGGATCGGTATCTTGGTGGAGTGTAGAAGCACAGGACTACTATTGCTTTTCCTGTCTTAACGACCAGGTCACTGCAAACTCCAAAGCATCAAAGGTGAGTGGCGTTCTTATTATGAAAGCCTACGTCTAAGTTTATTTTTATAAAAGTATAATTACTTGCAACTTTGACAGATATATTGCAACTTTAACAATATATGTAGACCACTCCTCTGGCATTCAGCCTTTATTCCTTTATCCTTCCCCCCTCCACAAAAAAGAAGATATTTAGTATTTTTTAAGAGGTTTCCCTGCTCTTCTGTACAATACATGCTTAATGAGCTGATTAACAACTGTTCCTGAGAATTAATGAATCCAACCATAGTGCTGATCATCACGCTGCGAATTGCTGTATTGCATTAGGTTATGATGGAGCCATACATTTCACGGGGATGCCTCTTTCCGATAATAAAAGCAATGGAACAGATTGTATCCCAAGTTTCACTGATGAGACTCTGTTTTGGATATCAGAAAGCCTTTTGGAATTCTCTAAGCACTAAGCAACAAAAGAATCTATTAGTGGAATATTAGTCCATTAAGTGCACAGAGCATTTTGGTTTTAAATTGTCTGGCATGCTGTTGAAATCTGTATTACTATATGAATTTATCATAATCTAAACACACAGAAACCTTGCCATATGATTAGGCATCTGCCTTAACAGTGTTTGCAGCAGGATGGCAAATGAAATGTAAATGGCTACTGCAAGGGGATTATTTGCTTTAACAATTTCCAGCATTGTTGGATTGCTTTTGGTTCAGAATGCTTAACAAAATTAATCTGATCATCTAGGATAGTTCTTGAAATCTGAATCTTGAATTTTAACTCAGTTGGAGATTGCTCTAGTAATGATGAATTATGTCAATAAACTGTTAGAAAAGTGAGTAGATGACTATGATTTTATTGTATAACCAGCAAATAGTATGTTGTCATGTCCTAATATTGAAATTATAGGTATGACTAATTGATTTTTGTGATTGAAGAACTATTTAGTTAAAAAACCAAAATTACTCATTTAGCCTTACATAAGTTTTAACATTTCCCTTTTGAAATATTACCTCATGGGTAAAGCATTTATGAAGTAATTCAAAATGAGTTACTGCTATCAAATAGGAGGAAATGGCTGATTGCATCAAGATATATTTCCTTAATTAATGTACTCCAGCCAGGTATGCAGGTTAAATAGCTGTTTGTCATAGTCAGTATTTTAAACAAATTCAACCTTAGCGATTTATTCCAATAAAATTAAGAATGTTTGAAAATGCACAACAGTCAGTGTCCCAGTCTGAGCGTGCTGAGGGAGGCTCATGGACAGTTACAGCACAGCTCATTTTGGCTGGTTGAAAGACTTATCGCCACAGGTATTTAAAGTACTATGTATTTTTGGGATAAAGACATTGCTTCTAAGACAATCTGTATCCTTTGTCATTATTCAATCTAACTAAACTAGTCAATGCTTTCTAAATACAGCATAAGAAAGAAAAGAGGGAATTTGTGTTCTGTGTCATCTGAGCTTAAACACATCAACCCTACCATTTGTGGTTGCAGACATTTGGGGAGATAATCAACAGATGGGAGATCTGTCTCCTTGCCTCTATATCCCTCACATCACTTTTTGTTTTAAGTAAGTAGACAAATATATCTTTAAGAAAAAAAGAAAGAAAGGAAGGAGAAAAGAAAGAAAGGAAGAAAGGAAGAAAGGAAGAAAGGAAGAAAGGAAGAAAGAAAGAAAGAAAGAAAGAAAGAAAGAAAGAAAGAAAGAAAGAAAGAAAGGAAGAAAGAAACAGAAGCTCAATATTCCAAAACTCCATGACTTGGACCATCACGTCACTAATGTCACATGGCAAGCAGTCATCCTGAAACCTGGAGACACACCTAGAAAGTTAAGATCTGCTTACCACAAGCAGAAGCAACAGGAGCCAAAAGCCAGTCACAATCACTGGTGATGATGGGGTAGAGGCTTGATAGAGGCTTCTACAGGAGTACGGCCTTCCTGGGGGCAGCTGTCTCCACAGAAGGGAAGGGACACTTTTCTCAACATTAACCCCAAGAGCCTCACTAGATTCTCATGGAGAAGAGCTGGAAAAAGCTGGCGGCAGGACGAGTTTGGGAGGATTCAGGACCTTGGGGTTGGGGGCGGATGGCAGCTCCCCGCAGTGTCGCGGCTGTTGGGGGGTGCCCCTGCCTGGCCAGATCCAAGAATGGGGGCTCAGGCCAAAGCCACTGCTGAAAGGTAGTGACTGAGTCCATGGCTTTGGGCAGCCAGTGCACCAATTGGCGCTAGGCTCTGCCTGCTGGCCACCCAGTGGTGAGCTCTGGGGTTTTTAGGATATGTAATTGCTGCCTAGGGACTCTTATGAATAAGGCCAGCTTTAATGCACGTGAGAGATGAATTCTGGGTGATTCCCAGTTACAGGATCCTAATACTTTAGGGCAAGTGTGGGGACTGAGACCTGATGGTTTGGAGGGAAGTGTCCATAAGATCTATTTGGGCCAGACTGAGTCACCAGCCAAATTAGGAATCCTGAGATGGACTATTAGCATAGAGCATCACTGACTGCCACACTCCGGTCCACACCAAAGCTATGGATGGGGGCCTGCCTAGCAGGGCACCATTACCTGACTGGGTAGTGGAATAGTGGACTGGTCACATTTGGCAGGATCAAGACACTAACCATCACGCGAGAGAATTGTCTGGGGCAAACGCTGTAGGGGTAGTGTGGGCCTAACCCTGTGGAAATACAAGTCCCGAAGGTTGGCTTGCAAGCTGGGGTGGCGAGAGGCTAAGCTAGGAGTGACCATGGCACCTGCCATTACTTATGGGTAAAGGAACTGATGGCAATCTGGGCAGGTCAAGGCAGTATCACTCGAAGGAGCATTCTAAAACAGGATGTGGGGTGGGCCGAACTGCGACTGGAAGGGGGCAGACTGAGCAGGGCCAAGCAAACTTCAACTCACAAAAAAGAATAGAAATCAAGATAGAGCACATGTCATTCCAAGCTAGGCTCTTACACCAACTGGTCTGCAGGAGGCAGGGATACTATGCCACAGCATAGAAGGCAAAGGCTGAGACAGGTGAGGGGAACACCTGTGGGCCACATGTGAGCTAGATCAGGGAAGGGCCTGAATGGGCTGACTGTTCCGACTGGTGCAAGCAAAGTTAGAGTGGGTGAGGGTTGGTTGGGCTTTGCCACATCATCAAATGGCAGAGACTGGCACTGGGGCAAATTCTGTTAAGTTAAATGCCAGAACCATCTGGAGAGTGCACAATCCAAAAGTTGGAGTGGCCTAGGAGGGAGATAGTAGGCACCTCCCTCATGGGTAACCACTCCCACTGGAGAGCACAAAAACCAGGACAGGGGAAAGTGTTAATTTAAAACACACACACACACACACACACACACACACACACACACACACACACACACACACACAACTTTAGAAGGCTACACCACGTGGAAATATCCTTTAATGGTGAAGAAGACATAAAGGTTTTCCTGCACAAATGAATGTGGTGAGTGTATATGGGCAAGCAAACTGATTGGGACTGGAATTATTAGAAAAGCCATACAAAAGAAGGTAACGTATTTTATTTTTCTGACTCTTAATTGATGAAGAAGATAACTGTCTATTCAAAGGGGAAACACAAAAAATGAATTGGGTTACCACAGCATACTGAGAAATGACGTGAGCGTCCAAAGTCTCACACAAAATGGGCGAGGGAGTTGAAACTGTTTGCAATGTATGTAAAGCAATACAATGCCCGCCATATTTATAAGGAAGATGAGTACATAGACTGAACCCTGTACATATTATACCCCTTCCACTCACACGTGTACATCTTTAATGCCTTTTTCAACTTTACCAAGCACGTTTCATTTGCTGGGGCTCTATAGAGTTTAGCAGTTTAGCAATAGTTAAACCATCCTGTGACTAAAAGCGGGGGCTTCTACAATGAAAGGTGGACACAGAATGGTGAGCCTCATGCAATCCAATCAAGGAAATATGCAGAAGAAATTAATTAACACACAAGAAAATGGCCTGCTGGATACTTTTCATACTGCAACATTTACTTGTTCATTGAGCAAAGGACTGACCGAGCATTCCCTTCAACCTGTTGCCATGCACAAGATAACAAGCTCCTCACATCCACAATTGTGCCCATTACTCAGCCCATTGCTGACCTCGGCTGTGCCACTCTGGTTTTCTCAAAAGTGATGTGAATAAATTAGATGATTGGCTGGTCCCATCTTCATTTCTGGCAAGACCTGTAAGCTGGTGGGTAGATCTCATGATTACAAGATTATGACTCTGTGTATTCCAGAGAAGGACCTGGGACACACGTATTTTGCAAATGAGCCAAGTACTTTCTATGATCATGAAACTTTGCAATAAGTAACAACCTTTATTGTGAATATGTTACTGGGCAGTGTAAAATATGCATTCCTTCCAGAACACTAGCAGCACAAGAATGGGCTTCTCAAATCACCTTCCTAGACCCTGTGCTCTTGCCGCCAGAGTCAGGGATTACATCACTGATTTAAATTTTTAGCAGGAACATGACTGACCTGTTGCCATCTTCATGGCTCTCCTAAGATTACCTGCTGCTATGTCCATAGCGATTCATGTTGGACCACAGTGTTGTGTATATTGCTGGCTTGTCATCAGATATCGTCAGATATTGGATTGCCTCCAATTCCCAGGCTGTATTGTTCTAGAATTTCCATAGGACCGTGGGTTTAGGGAATTGAAAGTTTAGCCCTAAGCCTATTTAGCCTCTCTTCTCTCGAAGTCACTAATCGGCTTTTAGTAAGGGACCCAGAATTGAGCACATATAGGTGGAAACACAATTCAGTGTTTGTCCATTTTTTTTTCATTGCATATCTGTATTTTACTTCCACTCTTTTTTGAAAGATATATTTATTTTTATTGGAAAGGCGGAAATACAGAGAGGAGGAGAGATAAAAAGGACGATCTTCCGTTCGATGTTTCACTCCCGGAGTGGCCGCAATGGTTGGAGCTGAGCCAATCCGAAGCTAGGATTGTCCTCCGGGTCTCCCACGCGGGTGCCGGCTCCAAAAGCTTTGGACTGTCCTCGACTGCTTTCCCAGGACACAGTTAGGAAGCTGGATGGGAAGCGGGGCTGCTGGGATTAGAACCGGCGCCCATATGGGATTCTGGCACATTCAACGTGAGGACCTTAACCGCTACGCTATCGCGCCAGGCCCCATTTCCATTCTTTAATCTTTTCATAGGCTGACCTGAGGATTTACCATTTCTTTCCTTGTTTCTAATGGAAAAGTTTGCTCAGGTCGCAACAGATTTCCAAATTAGTATTTTAAATGCAATCCCTTTACAAACAAGGGACTCGGTGTACTCATCCACCTCAGAAAACACAGGCTGTTCCAGCATACAGTAGAAGCAGATGGGAGTCTGGGTAAGGGAGCACTCTCGCTGGGAAAAGAAACAGGAAACAGAATCCTTCAAGGTCACTTGGAGACAGCCTGGGAAGAGTGGCTTGGCTGTCATTAACTGGGTGGCAACAAGAACTGATGAGTGGTGCTGGCGTCCAGTAGTCAGCACCAGGCTGGCTTGAATTCCACAAAAACATCACTCTTATCATGTTGCAAGATGGAGGGGCAGGAGCAGCCCTTCCCCGGGCTGCTCACAATGTCTGAGTCAGCGAGAGGGCGTGAGGTCGCGGGCAGTCAATTCAGAACCTGTGCTTGACGCGGGGGAACAGCAGCAGCCTCTTGCTGGCTTCTCTGTGTTAGAGATGACTTTATGCTCTATGTTTTTTAAAAAAAAAAAATAAAATAAGTAAGTAAAAAGGACAATTTAGGAGCCCCTTTTGTAGCCATGCAAGCTATAAATTACAGTGTTACCACATGTAGCTGCTTCAGCTCCCAGTGGGTCTCTCTCTTTGTGTGTGTATTTATCCAATTGTCTGACTCACTTAAGTTTGTAACTACGGGGTCTTGCTCTGGGTCTTAGAAATGAATAGCTCTAGAAAGTGAAAGCAACAATCAGTCCTTTAACACCCGGATTTTCCCTGCTTGGAGTCCTGTAAGGATAGCTCCGTGATTATCCAAAACAGCACTGACCGAGAGACAAAAGCTCCGTGGGACGCCCTGCAGCCAGGGGAATTGACACTTTTCTCTTTGCTCTGAATGGGGCTCGGTGAGTCAGCCAGGACCTGTTCCGCCTGATACTGACCTCCTGGGCGGTGTTCAAAAAGTGAGACGACTGGGGTCTATTTCAGGTGATAAGTAGATAAAGATTATGAATTCTCCTGGAGAATAAATAAAAATAGCTCACCTGACCCTTTATACATAACAATAAGAAACAAGTTAACCTACTTTCTACGAGCAGTCTTTTTTCTGCTTACAAATTATGATGACTTACCATCCCCACAAATGGCTTTTTATTGGATTTTAATAATCATATGTCTTTTGCCTTTTTTCTTCATATTATCTACTGTAGCAATCAATCTTTACTGAGAATCATTACTGCAAACTTCTGGAAGAAGAGGTCACACCTGCTTTGCAACCAGGGCCCAACTCGTTATTGACAAAAAGGTCTCCTGAATTTCCTCAACACCTGCTGCCTTTTATTTTTCACTTGTGAATTATAAGCTGCCCACATAAATTTATCACTTACTGCTTATAAAGAATGCCAACAGATCCGGACCACAATGGATTTAGCTAGAGAGCTGGGTTCCTCCCTTGCTTGTGCCAGCACACACTTACTGTGCAGGCACTTGGCAATGTTCTGGAATCTTCTGAGAACAGAGCAGACCTGATCTCCCTCCTCATGCAGCTAATTTCCTGGTGACTGGAGAGGAGCCAGCAGGCAACTTTGATTTCATCTCACAAATGCTTTCATAAGGGGAGGTCAGAATGTTCTAGAAGTACAAAGACAAGGCACCACTCTGTTCCAGGCAAGAAAATTCTCTTGAACTTGACGTGTTGTGGAAATTGGAGTAAATTTCCCAGGTTTCAGGAGCTTTAATCTCAATAGCAAGAATAATTACTCCTTCTGTTTGTGACACGGAAAAAGAAATTCTATTTAAAAATACAAATTGAATAAGGATCACTGGGAAATTTCTCTGTTGCATTTTGCAAGAGTTATGGCTCAATGCTGTATTTTCACTAAAAAAAAAAACCAAACAAACTTAGCTCAGTCTCAGTATGACCATAATAGGAAGCCCCAAAAGCACGTGGGAGAGAGAGTTTCAGAAATCTCCCAGTGCATCTACTGTTGATTTTGGTGACAATTCCCGGCTGCCAGTGGGTTTTATCCCTACCCTTTGACACAGGAATCTCTTCAGCGGCACTGTGCTTGAGATACCCCAGCAGCTATCTAGAGCAAGCTGAAAGCACTGACCCCGTACTTCCCAGTTCCTAAAGTGAGAATGAAGTCACTTTTCCTGCCCTTTTCATGGCTTTTTGTCTTAATCATGATCAGGCTGAACTGGATTACACAGGACCACTGTTCTTGCCTCTGACCTCTTGACCTCTTGACCTCTTGTTCTCAGAATCAGTGGGAAGCATCCTGCTGAATTCCATTCCTTCCCTTCTCTCAGCTTTCGCAACCAATGAGAAACAAGGAGCTGGAACTTTTGAGTGGCACGGATAAAAAGATTTGACAGCTGGAGAATCCCGGCCTGCTTCTTCCAGATGCACAGCGCACTCAGGGTGGGGCAGGTGGAGGGACAAACCCTCTCTTTCTGCTTCCCTTGGATTTCTGAGTTCATCCATCAGTAGGCAGGTGGCCTCAGAGGAGTTCATTTCCCACCAAAATCTTAATACATCTATCACAATAAGCAAATGTTAAAAATAACATTTAGAGAATCTTCTTGAAGGACCCTTTGGCACAGACTTGACTTGCTGGGGAAAAGCAGCTCCTTTTTGTCACACCATGATGGACCAGGCAATGGGGCTAATGCTCTGTGGCCGCCAGCTTAAGATTCTTCACTTTAAAAGAGGCCACATTTTAAGCAGGTCGTGCTGGGCCTGCAAATTATGCAACTAGTGCTGCTGATTTCTTTCTGTATTTTCTCTAAAGATTAGTTTATTTATCTGAAAGACAAGAGTTACAGGGAAAGGGAAAAAATAGACAAAGAAAGAGATCTTCTATTTGCTGACTGATTCTCCAGATGGCTACAGTGGGTGGGGCTAGACCAGGCCAAAGCCAGAAGTGAGGCGTTTCATCTCGGTCTCCCAGGAACTTGGGCCACGATCAGCATCGTTCCTCGGTGCATGCACAGAGCCTGGACCAGGAGCAGAGCAGCATGGATTCGAATCAGTGTCCACACAACATGCAGGCATTGCAGGCAGTTTTACCTCTGAGCCCATGTTGCTTTTATTTAAAAGAAGGAGAGAATTAGGAGTGTTTCAGAGTATTATGGGGGTTTGGGGTAAAGGGGAGACTTGAAGAGAGAACTCTGAAAAGGATGAAATTGGGCATGAAAAGGCATTTACTTTTATCTACTTCAATTGATTTTAGAAATACCTTTTTCAAGGCAAAAATATTAGACAACACAAGAAGAAACTGCATAGTATTCCTCATAAAGATTATATGACTTGTTTTGTAATGAGCATTTTACTTTTATACCTGTACATTTTCTATGATAAATGGATTATCCATGAGTGAAACTATATTCTAGTCTTGACTATGGTCACTCCGGCTTTTACGTCTCGTGACTGCAAACTGCAACACATGAAAGTGACTTTGTAGGAAGAGAAGTGTGACAGGCGGGAATGATCATGGTGGGATGAAAAGAAGAGGGGGAGAAGAGAGCGAGATGAAGACGAAGTATGAAATAAGGTCAACAGACAGGCTTCTCAAGGACAGTGACATTTGGGCAGAGATTGGAATGGACAAATCAGCATGCCCACACCCAGCAACAGGTGGCCTAGCATGGTAGGCGAAGGGAGTTAGTTGTCTTGAGAGTCCTTTTGGATTATGGCTTAATTCTAATTTAGTGAGAGCTTACATACCTGTGTTTTTGAATTTCCAGCTCTAGGAAGCTGCACAGAACCTTCTGTTTCATTACAGCAGGCCCTAATCACAGTAGCCAACTACAAAGATATCCAGGGTGTTACTGTACTAGGGGCTTCAGATGGGAGAATTTATCCTAAATTATCTGGATCAGTGCTCATTCCCATCACAGGTGCCTCTATAAGAGAAGCAGAGGGAAAGTTTCAAATGCAGAGTAAGAGGAGAAAATGAGACCACACAGACAGAAGTGGAAGTGGTGTGGCCACGAGCCAAGAGATGGCCACCATCCCTAGGAGCTGGAAGATGAGAAGGGCAGTCTAGAGAGAAGGAAGCCTTTCCAACACAGTGATGTCTCCCTGATAACGATTTTGCACTTCTGACTTGCAGAAAGTGGGAGAATAAACTTGTGTGTCATTTTAAAGCATCAGTTACTGGCGATCTGGCGTAACAGCACACAAAGCCACGGCTTTAGCATACAGGCAGTAACTGCAGGCTTGTACCAGAAAAGTGAATGAGCATTAATGAAGAGATGACATCAGAGGGAACTCTGGAGGCCTCTGTTCAGATATGCGGAGGAGGAACCCAGCTGAATCAATCAATGTCTTCTGTGTCTGAGACACAACATGTGGAATGGAAAAAAAATGGTTAAAGGGAACTAATTTGCTCAGAGGAAATCACAAAAATATTACATTATTTTTCTGTGAATTTTCAGAGTTTTTAGGAATTATGTAGACTTTTCATAAAACTGAACTGTAGGAGCTTTAGTCAGCTTTTTAACACTAAAACACAGTACCTAAAACAAGCTCCTTATGAAAGAAGGGTTTTTTGGCTCAGTTCTGTAAGTCCGGAGCTCAGTGGGTAGGTCCCGTTGTTCTGGTGAGGCCAGAGAATGGTAATGGCAGAGTATGTGTGGCAGAACCACCACCAGGAGAGCCAGGACACAGAGAGAGGTGCTGGATGCGAGTCGGACTTTTCTAACCAATCACCTCACAGGAATCATTTCCTCCAGACGCACCCTAAAGACCCTGGGCAGCTTCCAGTAGGAGAAGACATGGCACTATAACAAAATACATGTCAACACTCTGGGTGCCATCAACCTCTGCCCTTGAAGTGGAACTGTCTGAGTAAGCTCAGGAGTCATACCAGTGTCATTAATGAATCACTCATGTATCCTAAAAGATGGGACATTCTGCCAAATCTGAGTCCCATGAATATGGTGATTAGTGTACCTGCTTTTGTAAGATGCACATGTGTATAAATGCAATATAAAAACATATGCAGTTATAGTAAAGCGCAATTGAATTGTGACATGTTCCATCGATTTTCACAATGAATGAGAACTGGTAGTGTGTTTTAAGAAGCCAGGCTTTAGTCCTAACTTGATTTGGAATGATCATGATGTCACAGATGTGGCAGCTCCGTCCATGTCATTGTTTGATTTACGATTGAGCAGGCAGTAATCTCTGACAAATTCAATTTTCACTGCAAAAAATGTGGGTCTATTTCCTGAGTCAATGGAGACTTTCTTCAACTTGGAGGACGCATCATCATTTTCATTAATTTGAGTTAATATTTTCTTTGGGCAAAGCAAAATTAAATGATGAAATATGCAGTCCTTAAGTGAAAGAATGTTCTTGGGAACAAAAATACCATTAATAAAAATTGAATGAGTAGAAGGCTGCTAAATACAAGTCAAATTACTTCAGACGAGATGAAAAATGATGGAGTGATTAGGGGACTGGGTGTGAGCAGATGATGGAAGTTAAATGTCTTCCTTGAGGGAATCTGTCACCTACACTGTAGGAAATTTACATCCACAGCTCCCAGCCACGTAACCAGAACAGAGACACCATGGGCTGGACACAGGGATGTCACGATGGATCTGTATAATGATGAGAAATCGTGATTTTCTTTTCCTTTTCATTCTTTCCCTTCATCTCCATTCTCTTTCCCTCTTTCTATTCCGAACAATCCAGTTAGCATGGACAAATGAGGCACGTCAACAACACCCATACACCTGTAGAGACAGGATGTATTGAGCCAATTCTGAACTAGGTGAGCAGCAGCTGCGGTCCTGTTTGACGTGAGCTCAGAGGTGTCTCCTGCACCGTGGGGCAGCAAAGCCCTTTCACGGGCAGCTTTCCACAGGTATCACCATGGAAACTAAGGGCAAGACCCATTTGATGAGATTTTAGCATCTGAGTCTGTGCCTGTGAGTATGCAAGAGAGAGTTTTCTGTTTCTTTTAAACATGTATAAACCAGACAGCCAGGGACAGATTAGCCCTTATTATGTCTGAATTGAAAACAGCTTCCTCTCTTTAAAGCTTTAGTTACGCTGCCGTTTTTTGTTTATGGTGTTGAGAAAGAACATGACGACTTAAGCTATCAACCCAAAGCAAGACGTTTGATGTGTTGAACTGTGGTCCCTAACCTTCTGTGGTTTTTGACAGTCTGGCATCTTACTACAATCACATCAATGACAAATACATTACTTGCAATGTTTTCAGCTTGTGTTTTCAAATGCTGTTTGTATATAGGACTTATAGGAAATACTAGATCCAATTAGAAGGTTTATAGATGACCTCATTTCAAATGATGTTTATAAAAATTTCAAGGAATATTTAAGAATCTTATTGGATATAAAACCATTTATGATTATTTTAATGATGCTTATGTTTTAGGAAGTCTTATCCAAAAGCACACTTTTTCTTCAATGTGAAACTGTTCATAAAAATATTGGAATGGAAAACTGGGTTGTATAAACAGTGGATATTAATAATATGTGAATCCAAGTTTGCTTATAAATATGCTTATTTTTGCATGTGTATGAAAAATATAAATAAAAAGTATAATGGCAGGTACCTGTGATTATTGGAATTATAACTGGTTTTTCTCTTGTGTGTTTCTGATGCTTCAGCAAATTTTGTAATACTTAAATTTCATTATGCAATATGAAGCTTAAAAGATGAATATCAATTCATTTTGTATCTAACTTTTTAATTTTTGTTTTTGATGATGTTGAGGTAATTGATCAGGGTGGGAAGGAACGAGAGTTAGGGAAAAGTGGATGTGATCATTGTTTCCAAGTTTTCTGTTTCTTTTTCCTATATTTGAGGGAAGGGGGAACATGAGGGGAGAAGTCACACCCAGCCTTCCAACCACCTCAGTATCCAGTGAAGGGGAACAGCCATCTGATATCAAACCAAGTGGTTTTGCTAGTTTTGAAATTCTGTCAAACTTGCCAATTCAACAGTGAGGAACCCCTTCCAATATCCGCTGTTTGATGTAGTTGAACTTAGAGTTTCCATTCACCCTTATATTTGCTGTCATTTGGCTGGAGTGGTTGTTCAATTTGTCTGTCCTCCTTCCTCTGCTATGGTACCAGATGTCCTCTGCAGGACCCAAAGGGCTGCAGTAACATCTGGGCCTGACATCCATTACTCCATCTTTTCCATTGAGGAGGCCCAGTTCTGACATGTGAATTCCATGGTCAGACAATCAATCCTGGACATGACACCCCAGACCCCCACAAACCCCCAGTTGTACCATTAACACACCTTACAAGCCCACACGCAAAGTCTCCACAGCATGCCTATGGGCGGCCAATGAGGTTCCCCCAGTGCCATTGGTGCTCCAGGATGACCACCCAGCGACCCTCAGGGCCCCCTACGCCCAGGGATCATGGACTCAGCACCCACCTTGCCAGAAGGCCCAAGGACCCAGACCATGTAACCCGGGCCCACCCTGTCCCTGTAGCTCATGGACCCAGCACCCACTGCACCAGCAGGCCGAAGGACCCAGACCATGTAACCCGGGCCCACCCTGTCCCTGTAGCTCATGGACCCAGCACCCACTGCACCAGCAGGCCGAAGGACCCAGGCTGTGCAGCCTCAGCCTCACTGGATCCCCACTCTCAGGGCTCACAGACCTGGTACCCACTGTGCAGATGGACCAATGGACCCAGGCCAGGTAACCAGGGCCCCACTGGGCCCCTTATCCCTGGAGTTCACAGACCTGGCACCCACAGTGCTGGAAGACCCAAGAACCTGGTGGGATTCATGAACCTGGCACCCACCATGCCCAGACTGGCATGGCTCACCTCACCTCAGCATCCCTAATGTGAATTGACTCATGTTGCCCAGATCACCTCCCCCATTCCAGCTCTCCTGCTCAACAGTAGGAACCACAACCTAGCCAGGGCATCTCCTTAGGTCCCCAACCATGCTCATTCCCAACCCAGAGTCTGTGCTTACTAGTGATTGCTCTGACCCAGCTAGGTATATATGTCTTTGCCTTCAGATGCTGCAACCTGGCTTGACCCAACCTGCCCCAGTCCCAACTCTCACTGGTGAGTGCTACAGCCTGGCCCTGGCCAGTTTGCTCTCAACCATGACTCATGTAACCCAGTAGATTGCTTCGCATGTCTCACATTCTAACCTGGCTACAGAACTTGACAGTGAGCTAAGATTGGCCTGGCCCTGACCAGTCCATCCACTTTGAAAATCAACCCACAAAATTGCCAATGGGTGGAACTACCCTACCCAACCTGACCAACACCCATGCTTGAGTTACATGCTCACCAGAGGGAGCTACAGCCTGCCAGGGGAATTCCTCAAGTTTCCCCAATAGACTCACCTCCAGATCCAGATCTCACATGTTGAGTATTTGCAGTGAGAGAACCACTGGGGATAAATGGATGCGGGGGGTGAGGGGGCAGGATGGTCGAGGTGGATAGACAGTGTACAAAAGGAATTAGATTGTTGTTCCAGTTAGTAGTCATACAGCTTATTGGGAGAGCTATGGGTGGATGAGCCCCAGGGTCTAGCCATGGTTTCAAGGTCACTGAAAGGTATCCCTTGTGTACATATTGCTAGAGCAGAGCCAGGTGTCCACAGGGTAGCACCACTGGCCAGCTGTCCAGCTGTGCAGGAACCAAGGCAACAGGAGATGTTGCATTTTGCCTGAATGTTCCTCTAGCATCTCTACTGAGAAGCTTGAAATGCTTAGTATAAAGGGAAATGTCTACAGTAATTCCATCCATTAAAACAAAGCACATATTGACAGGTGAGTTTTGATCAGGAACTAATAAATTCACAGCCATTATAACAAGGCATTGGACATTATTAGAATCATTTCTTTGATATAAGGCAACAATCATGCAAAATATAAGATATATAGATGGATACATAAAAAAAAAAACATGTATTCTCATAGAGGTGCTGTATAATGGAGACTAGTATACCAAGAAGTGAAGATAGTAGGCATCTCAATTCCTGAATAAAAGGAGAACCCTCAATGAAACTCTTAAACATACCTTCACAATATGATACTAGGATTTCTACTATTGCCTATATCTGCAATCCCATGATACACTTAAATAGCAGAATGTTGGATTTGTGACTGTTGGTGGAGGACTACACTTTTGTAATAATGTAGAAGAAAATAGTGGAGGGTATTGGAGAATGTTTAAAGATTATCAGAGAAACTCTTCAATGAGATTCCCCCTTGAAGCAAGGATCTTTACTCAAGAGCTGAGAAAGAAGGACACACTCACAGGAATAAGTGTCGCAGGTGAGCCTGTAATTTGAGGATGGCTGTAGAAGAATGCTCAGGCTGAAAAGAGGTGGTAGTAAAGGAAACGCGGCCACTACAGGCAAAATTAAAAACACGATGTAACAGTAACTATGGGAATACGTGTAAAAGGACATCAGTGTTTTCACTTTCCTTACATATTTTCAATTAGTGACAATTCAAACATCAATCATCAGAAGCCTGGGCAAAGACAAGCAATCTGCATCAAATTGTGAAAATATGTATTTCATATATATTCACATGTATACACATACAAAACAGAATAATATTCAGCTTTAAAATGAATGAAGCTTTACCATTTGCAGCAAAAGTTGAAACTGAAAGACATTATGGTGAGTGAAATAAGCCAGACACCAGTGACAAATGCTGTATGTTCTCCTTTAGGTGTATAAGTTAAAATTTAAAAGATAAGGAAATGCCCATGTGTATGTTTTGCTACAATTATCATGTTTTGTTAAAAAATGTGAAACTAAATGTATAGCACTATTATATTGGGCAAAAAGAGTGCAGCAATAAGCAAAGGTATTTTAAAAAATGACACAGTTACATGATTCAAAACATAATTATATAGTTCATGAAGTATAATGCAACTTGAAAGTAAATCATGACATGGTACAAGATGTATATTATGATTTTAAAGGAACCATTAAGAAAATATCATCAAAATTAAAAATGTATTAAGTGGAGTAATAAAATAGATGAGTCATTCGAAAGAGGGGTGGAGAACACAGACTGGGTTGCGGAAAAACAAATGTCAAGCTAGAAGTTTAAATATAAACATGTCAGTCATTACTTAAAAGGTGTACTTAAATGAATTCATAAAATCATGGATAGCAAGACTAGGCAAAAAAGTAAAACCCAACTTTGTACTGTTTATAAGAGGCATGACTTCTATTACCACTGGTTAACTAAAATGACTGGACAAAAGCACCAGTTGAAACAATATGGAATGCCTATATTAGCTGTGTTGTATGTCTAAATGGTCACAAACAGAAATAGTGATAAAAGACAGCATTAGTAGAAATATTTCAAAATGTTCAGGAATAATACATTTGATAAGCATTCCATAAAGTTCAGTGATAAGCAGGAATTGTTCGGTTTGATTTGATTTGAGAATTAGAGACAGGGTAGCCAGGAGATACGGTGGGGAGAGTGTAAGCCGGTTCACTCACCAAGTGCCCACAGGAGTTACCGATTGGAACCAGAAGTCAGAGCTGTGAGCTTAGTCCAGCCTTGCCGTGTGGGGAACAAGCACTTGACCGCCTGAGCCTAACTCCTGCCATGTTGTTTTGCATTACCAGGAACCTGGATCCAAGTTGTAGGAACTCTGATACAGCATCCTCCTAACTGCTCAGCCCAATGCCCACTTCAGGAGGAATTTGCATTTTCAATGATGAATTTTGTCTCAAACCCTCAGAACAAAGCAATCTAGAATACACACTTCACAACATTTTAAGAATTAGGCAGAAAAAGCTTGGAAAGGAAACATCTACAAATTATAGCTGGAAAACTTAGTATTCCTTTTTCAGTCAGTAATGGAAAAAATAGGCAAATTTTGGAAGGAACATGAAAGACTTCAAAAACATTGTAGGCTAATCAATAGAAATCACCTACTTATAATATGTGCCCCCAAACTGCAGAATGCGCAACCTTTGTTAGCAAAAAATGAAACATTTACTGTGTTAAAAAATCAAAGAGTAATAAAAAAATTTAAATCCCAGGAGTATTTATTAACATGTTCTAATTACATCAGATTTAAATTAGTAATCAATAACAGAAACATACCAGGAAACTGAAAAATTGAAAATTAGGAAGACATTCCCAATAGCCAATGGAACTAAAAATAAATCTAGACAATATCTAAAATGTCTTTTGGCATAAACAATAATGAAAACACAGCAAAATAAAATTTGTGGGATGCAAGTAAAGTGGCTAACCAGTTTTTAAGCTTATATTAAAAAAAAGAAGCTTAAAGTCCACAATCTGTTTCAACTTCTTAAACTAGAAAAAGGGCAAGCTAAAAGTAATCAGAGAAGGCATAGATTTTAAATAAGAGCAAAAACCAGTATAATAGAAATGTAGAGACGACACAGAGAAGCTACAAAAGTAAAAATTGATTCTTGGGAAATATCGCTTACACTTTCAGGAGTGAAACGGAACCTATAATTTCAGAGTTTACATGAAGGAGAGAGTGGATAACTTTACAGCAATAAATTGGACACTTAGTTACAGCTTGTTAATACTTGCCCCATTGCAAATGATCAACACTGACACGAGTAAGAGAACTTTTGAACAGGGCTATTTCTGTTAAAATAACAACCTTGCAGAAATCCATTGAGAAAATAGAGAACGTGAGATGAGATAAGAATAAACCTGAGAACAAAACCAGAGTAATGTCACATGTGAACTGAGCCCACGACCCTCACAGACATGGATGCAAAAGTCCTTAACCAAACATGAGTAAATCTGGTAGTCATGTAGAGTGCAGCTAGGGGTGCAGAATGCATCAACTAGTGTGAGTGAGCATAATATTCAAAAATTAATCTGTTGATTTTATAACACATTAAAATAAAATAATTTGAGAATAAAGAAGACAAGGCAAAAAGAAGCATTGATAATATTTAAAACTTCATCACAACGCAGCAACATCTCAGCAAAACAACTTAGTGGGGAATTTCCTCAGGCTATTACAAAGCAACCAGACAACCCCACTGCTGACGTGTTGACGTGAACGTGAAAGGCAGACATTAAGCAAAAACAGAGAAATGCATCCTCAACAATTACATACAACATCAACCTCGTGCCTCCAAACTGTGTGTTTAAAGCAGATGAAGAAAATAAAAGGCACATATATCAGCATGGGAAAGTAAAATTCCTACTACCAGACAACTTGATTGTATGAGCAGAAAATTCCAAGAATTATATTAAATCATTACCAGCATTGATGAGTGAATATCAACAAGATGGTGGAACACCAGCCTTAATGGTAAATGTTACTCTGTTTCTATTGAGCAGCTCACCAAAGATTAGAAGATAAAATAGTATGAACAAAATAGAAGAAAAAGAAATATTTTTAATATTAAGTGTCTACTAGTCTCCATCGAAATCTATAAAATATTGGAGTCTATGCTTATGGTTTGGACAATTCAATGTTAAATAAGATATCAATCTTTTGTATGTTGGATTGTACATTCAACATTATCTTAATAATATTCCCAACAGATTCATTGCTAAAGCTGGAAGTGTTAATTCTAAATGTTATATTGAAACACAATAAAAAAAGATAGTCAAAACTAAGCTGAAAAGAATAGAAAGGTTGTGCAATTTATTTACACTACTTGATTTCAAGACTTACTGTGAAACTGTAGCAACATGAAAGTGGGATTCAAATGAATTAACTGACAAATTGAGTAATGCATCAGGATTGGTTCCAGAAACAGGTATGAAGGAGCAAATAGCAGTTAGCAGGGGGTAATGTTTCAGCTTTAAAAAAATGCAGATTTAGGAACATACTTCCCACCATACCTTTGAAAAAATAATTTCTTAAAAACAAATTGTTCGACAAATTGTTCATCCCATACACAAAAGTTAATTCCAGGTGAGATTCTAAACGTGAAAGTTTCTGAAAGAAATCATTAAAGATTTTGTTTTCAAACTGAAGGTAGGCAATAACTTCATAACAACAGCAAAAGCAGCAGTCACAAAAGAGAAAATGACAGTTAATCACAATTAAAATCTTCATCCATCACAAAATAGTGTTTATGAAAATGGGCAGACAAGGGAATGGCATCATGGTATAGCATGCTGCTTCTCCGCCTGAAGCTATGAAATCCCATAAGGACACAGTTCATGTACAAACGGCTCCACTTTGGATGCAGTCCTGTGGTTATGACCCAGGAAACCAGCAGTGGATGGCCCAGAGCCTTCAGCCCTGGCACACCCACACAGGAAACCCGGCAGAAGTCCTTGCCTCCTGGTTTTGGATCAGCTCAGCTCTGAGCATTGTGGCTTTTGGAGAGAGAACCAGTGGATGGAATACCTCCTTTTCCTCTTTCTGTCTCTGTAAAATCTGTCAAATAAAATAATTAAATCTCTAAACAAACAAATAACGTGAACAGACAAGATTAAATATTTGATTATGATTAAATTTTCTAAAATATACCTTTATTTTTAATGTATTTGTTAGGCAGAGAAACGCAACAAGAAGCAGAATGCGTAGAAAAAGAGATACTCCGTGTATTGCTTCACTTTCAGATACTTCTGATGACTGAGCAGAACCAGGAGTTGGGGATGCAAGCCAAGTATCATGAACAGGTTGTAATAAACCAATTAATCACCGGAGCCATGTGTCAGAACCTACATAGACAGGAAGCTGCAGCCAGAGCTGGAACCAGGAATTAAATGGGAGCACTCCCATCTCAAGCATACATTTAAAAGAGATATATTTATTCATTTGAAAGGCAAAGTGAGAAAGAGAGAATGAATATTTTTCATTCCAACGTTTATAATACTCTCAGGAGTTACGGCTGGAGCCAAGCTAAAGCCAGAATGTGAAAATCAATCCAGGTGTCCCACATTTCCAGGAACCCAAGCATTTGTGCAATCTTCTGCCGCTTTCCCAGCATGTGAACAGGGACCTAGATCAGAAGTGGAGCAGACCTTGTTGGGTTCAAGCCCTGGCCCCAGGGAAAATCACAGGATGTGTGGTTTGACCTTGGAGTGCATGGATCAGGACTGGGACTCCCCAGTTGCTGATGCCTGTTCAGTGGACAGTATGTCCAGATACACATGGGGACATAACAGCCAGCTCATCGAGGCTAGAATGTCGATTTTGAGTACTTCATTACGGGATGGAAAGCAAACATTGAACAATTCTCCTGACCAAGCTTTGAGCATGTTCCTGGATCTTTGGATGTACTGAGATGGACTTGGTCAACCAATAGATCTTGGAAAGATTTCTCTCAATCCTGGATCAATGAAACCAACAACCTCTGAGAACTATCAAAATCCCTCAAGTAATACACTTAGAGTAGCCTCCCCCACATTGGGATCTCTAAGGAGTCATGAGATGGCTGTCCTGCATCCCCAGGTGCTGATGTAATTTGACAGCAAAGCGCCATCCCGCCCTCTTCTTCCCCTGCAGAGACAGGAGGAAGAAAACTGAAACATTTGCTCCACCCACTTTCTTCCATCCATGACCCTCTACACCCTAATCAGAGGCCCACATGGACATGCATCCCTCTCAACTATCTAAACATTAAAAAGAATATTAAAAAATTTGTTTGAAAGAAATGGAGTTAGCAGACTGCAATGAGCACTAGGCTGTGGAATGCCAGCTCACCAGCTCTAGCCCAAGAACTTTACTTCCTACTTCAATTTCATCTTGATTTTCACTTCAGTCGGTAAGATGGCAACACTAAAAATGATGAAAAGGTTTGAATAGCAGTTTCTTAAAGAAAGATACACAGGGGCCAGCAAGTACTTGAAAATGTATTCAGAATTAGTCTTCAGGGAAATGTACATCAAGAAACAAGTGTGTTACCACTACAAACTAACTAGTGACTGGAATGCCCAGTGTGGCAACAGTGCAGAATGGGAATTGCTGAGAGTTGAAGGAGTGCCCCAGGTTTCAACCATTTTGGGAAACATCCCGATAGTTCCTACCAAAGAAATGAACATGCATCTAAGGCCAGTGTTCTACTCTTTGGCATTTCTAACAAAGAAGTGAAGTTACATGTCCATAACAAAATCTATACAAGGATGTTCCTAGATGCTTCACTTGTATTCAAAAACCCAATCAGGCAAGAGAAGGATGAATTAAAAAAAAAAAATGGTGACATACTCATAGAATGAAATGCAAGGAATTTGAAAAAGAAGCAAAGTATCACTACTTGTAGTAATAGAAATTGTCAAAACCACCATGCTGAGAAAGGGAAACCAGATACAAATTAACACGTCTTATGTAATTCTATTTATATTTCACTCAAATCAGCCAAAATCAGTCCTCGGTGAAAAAAATATGGGAAAGAGTAAGAGTTAATTTGAAAGGAGATGGGTATTTTCTGTGTTATTTAGGTAGTTTTACACATATAGGAAAATAAATTGAATTATGTGCCTCAGCTTTGTGTATTTTACTATATATAAATATTACCTGAAAACTGTAACAACAAAATATGTACTCTTATTAGTAGATTGAATTTTATTATAGAATGTATTAGCAAGTCTGAAAGCACTCTGTTTTCCAGACTTGACCAAATGAGTGAATATATTAAAAATAATGAGAAGTACATTTCTCACTAGAGTAGACATGCCACGTGTCCAGTGGTGTGTCTCCATTAGAATTGGAGCTAACAGTAGGAACCCAGTTCTGTAGAGATAAACACAGGTGTCTGTGTGTTTCCTAAATCTTAGTAATGAAAGGAAGCCACGAGTCACCTATGGCAAGGATGCAGTCTTGTTTTCCAAACGCCAATGTATTCTCAAATCTTGTCTAGCTCTTACGGTAAAAGGCGGATTCCAGGGATGTCTCAGGAAAGTGCATAGCTCTCTGGAGCTTGTTTTGCCCAAAAAAGTTAGAAAGGGCTCAATGAATGTCAAAGAAAATATTTTAAAAATCTAGAAACTAGCTAAAAGGGACTCTCTCTGTTTAAGTGTGGAGCTGATGAATATTCCAAATAATCATGACAGAAATGGATTGTGATCCATTGACAAAATTAATGAGTGTGTTCTAGCATAAATAACAAGGCACAAATAAACATAGCAAAGGGAAACTCCTCCGTATTGGGGGGATGTTAACTTATAAATATCAGTGGGTTTATATGCTCAGATAATCATCAGTTAATGATAAAATCATTCAGCCAGAGATTCATGAAGTACAAGATGTTTACACTGTTGGAGTATCACCCAGCAGATTGTTTATTATTTCCAAGGGAAACAATTCCTTTATAAAGCTACCTTTTGAACCAGCTAATCAACCTTATTGTCAACATGGTTGAGACAAATTGACATTATATGCCTGCTGATATAACATTTCAGAAGTATCCCTGAGCATGACACATAGTCATAATCCAACGAGGAGGAAATGACACCTAAGTCCAAATTAAGACATATTGTACACAGTACCTGAATGGTATTCTTTAAAATATTAAAGTCAAGATAGAAGTTAAATAAATTGTCAGTGCAATTCATGAGCTATGGTCCTGTTAGAGCCTGAGCTGGGAAAATATATATATATATACACACATATATATAAAAGTATATGATATAAATTATATTATATAAATATATAATACAATATAATATATTATATATGTAAACATTTGTATGATTTATAAGAATGCTTTTAAAAAGGTTGTGGAAACCAGAAGTAAGGGTGTTTATTTGTAAGCAAAAACTGAAATACACTGTAGTTTTTTCATAGTTGGTATTTTCCATGAACTTTCTAAAGACCCCTATTTTATTTATACATCCCCACAAAAGGTATTATTGGGATAACTGCGTAAATTAGATTTCCTAGTTTTGATCATTGAACTTCCCTTGCTGAAGAGAATGTCTCTTTCTTGGGAATCTAGTGTTAAAGCAAGAGATACCGAACTGAGGTCCTACTATTTCCAGTTTCAGTGGGGAAAGCAAGAGGAAAGGGAGGTGGGGGAAGGAGAAAGAAGTAAGACAACATGGACACATGGCCAAATCTGTGAGAAAGCTATGAGGAAATTCCATGTGCTATTATTTGAGCATGTGTTATCAGTTTGAAGTTATAGAAAAACTTAAAAGTCAAGGAAAAAATGGGAAAGTCTTGGGTAAAAGATGTTTCACAAAGGAGGACCTGGGAGTGTTTCCTGGGTAATGCTGCAGTGCAGGGCATGGGGTTGAGCAGTCTCCCAGGAAGCTGCAGTGAACTTTGCTACAGGAAAGGAGGTGAACACCCCAGAGTTTTCTTGGTGTCTCAAGTAGATAGAGGAGTTGATGATGCAAGACCAAAACTCTGAGTCCCAGTGATTCTATATATTTTTTTTGAAAATGATGAGTAAATAGCATTTTCTGGAAATGATATCAATCCACTTTTTCTCCCTTTCTTTCTTTCTTTCTTTCTTGCTTGCTTGCTTTCTTGCTTTCTTGCTTTCTTTTTGAGCAAATATTTTCACTCTTTTAAGATCAACCGTGGGAATAGGGTAAGGACACGTTTAAATGGACTGAAAAACATTTAATCAGGATGAAGCAGAGAGGACATATTTCAGGAAATAGGAAAGGACAGAAAAACAGCAGAGGGGTACCTGGGGACTGACAGACACAGGAAAGCAGCAGACACAATGGTGTGGTGGTGCAGTGACTGATACTCCAGCAGCATTCAGCTAATGGCAATCTGAACTCCACCAGCAGCTGGAACTCCACCAGCAACCAGGTGGGAAGGGACTTTCACTGGGAGCTTGGGAGGTGAACCCAGACAAAGACCCATCCATCCTCCTGGTCTGTTTGATTTGACCAGGAGCAGAGACAGAGCAGCAGATCTCAGACAGGCAGTGCAAGAACAGAGTGGATTTCATAGCCCACTCAGCCCCCTAGAGCTGAATTGGGCACCATTTTGCATAAGGAAGCAAAAGCAAGGGAAAGGACTGAGCACGTGCTGAGCTGGGACTGAACTCATTTCTGACTCAGTGAACTGCATCAATGTGGCATTCTACAGGTTCCACCAGGGGAAGGTCTGGGTAGCCCTCGGATCTGATGGCCAGCAGCTCAAGAACTGTAGTGGTGGTACCTCAGGCACTATTTTGCACACTGTGGCAATAGCTTTGGGACTGCAGGGGACAATAGTGAACTGCACATGTGCTGGGCTAACGAGAACTTGCTGAGTCACATGGACTGCACTGGTCCCTCAGGAAAATAATATTGACTGTGGCATCGTGAGGTCAAAATAGGTCCATGTGGCATCCAGACCTAACGTCCAACAGGTTCCAGCAAGATCAGCACCAACAACAACCTAATTATATAGGACACATGATGTCTCTCTAATCCTGGGACCTGCTCCAACTGGAAGTGGGAGAAAGGTTGCAGAGACAACGGTGCAGCCTCAGCACGGTATCACAGGAGGTGGAGAGTGGTGAGCCAAGAGCTGGGGCTGTGGAGATCACAGTGGAAATCTGACATAAGAACCCAGACCTGGAACTCGCTGGAGGTTGTGGCACAAGTCACTACAAGCAAAAAGTTGTGTACTAACTGCAATAAGTAAAATCGCATTGTGGACCTGAGAGTGACACAGCTTAGAAACTTGTCCCCAAGGAGAAGATTCTGCTAACCAGAAGTACAATGATCAAGAGCAAAAGAAGAGACAAAGGCACAATGAATATTACCAAAAACTCCCTTGCAAAGGAGCAAAACCCTATGCTAACCTCAGAGTTAACTGAGGAAGACATCGAAAAAATGGGGCACACAGAATCCATAAGACTCATTTTAAAGATTCTGATAAAAAAATGAGAAGCCCATGCAAGAGCTCAAAGAATTTAAGGAAGCAATAAAGAAAATCAAGGCTTGTATATCAGAAATTAAGAACACAGTAGAGCAAATAAAAAGTACAGTGGACAATCTCCAAAATAGAATGAAGGAGGCAGAAGAAAGAATCTCAGGATTGGAAGATATCTCCTGTCACCAGGGGGAAGTAAACAAAAAGCTGGAAGCAGAGCTGGATCAGGCCAAAAAAGTATGCAAGAATTGAAAGACACTATCAAGAGGCCAAATATAAGAGTTATGGGAGTCCCAGAAGGTGCAGAAAGAGAAGCTGAGTTTGCAAATGTATTTAATGAAATAATAAAAGAGAATTTCCCTAATCTAGAGAAAAAATTGGGAAACAAGATCCAGGAGAGGCACAAAACTCCCAAAAGGCTTGATCAAAAGCGATCTTCACCAAGACATATGATTATCAAGCTCTCTTTAATTGAACATAAGGAAAAGATCCTTAAATGTGCACGTGAAAAACATCAATTGACATATAAAGGAATGCCTTTTAAACTCACAGGAGATCTCTCACAGGAAACTCTACAGGCAGAAGAGAATGGTGTGACATATTCCAGACTCTAAAAGAAAAAAATTGTTGGCCTAGAATAACATACCCTGCAAAGCTTTCTTTTGTCTTTGAAAATGAAATAAAATTCTTCCAGAGTAAAGAAAAGCTAAAAGAATTTGCCTCTTCCAAACCTGCCATACAAATGATACTTCAAGATGTTCTCTTGACAGAGAAGAGGAATAGCACCTACCAAAACCAAAGGCAAATGGGAAGAACATCCCAGTAAAATGACAACAGAAGACCAAACCAGTGAACAACCTATGCCTAAAATGACAGGACCAAAGTACCACCCTTGCATATTAAACTCTGAATGTAAATGACTTAAGCTCAATGAAACATCATAGATTAGTAGACTGGATTAAAAAACAAAATCTGTTTATTGTCTGGAGGAGACACACTTTAACAAAGATCAGCGGAAACTATATCACATGGGTTTTGTTGTTTTCTGTTGGTTTCATCTCTTCAAAACACTTTCTTCTGATTAAATCATTCAATGACTCGTAGATCATGCAGTGGCATCATTTTCTTCAAGAAAGTTCTTGATTTTCATTTCTTCTGCTACACGTTAGTCATTTAGTAGCATGTTGTTTAACTTTTTGATGTTGTTAATTTCTTTTTTCTCCCTGATGTTGATTTTGTTTTGTGGCTCTTCAATTAAGGGGATGTATAGTAGCTGTGTAATGGAGACTGTCATATCTAGTAACATGTCATCTAACTTCATGGTATTGTAAATTTCAATTTTTCTTTCTATTGTTGATTTTGTATTATGACTTTTCATTTGAGGGGATGTACAGTAGCTGTGAAACAGAGACTAACATCCAGATGTGAAGATGCAGTGTGGTATGCATTTCTGCTTCCAGACAAAGATGGACTTACAGTGAAACTGTTTACTATATCTTGACTATAGGATGCTGGACTCTCTGCCATTATCCATGCCCACAATGATGGACATATGACTGAGTATGAAGAACTATACTTTAGTAATGATATAGAGGAACTAGGTGGAGGGAGGGGTTTGGGGAGAAGATAAGGGAATATGGAACTGTATATCAAAATGACAATAACAATAAAATGTAAAATAAAATAAAATAGAAAGTCAAGCAATGTAAACAAAACAAAACAAAAAAGATCAACCACATTGAGAAAGCAAGAATAAAAGGCTTGCTCTACAAGTTAGATTTATTCTGTGCCTACCTTGCTTAAGGCTATTAGCATGAAGTAATGTTGGATTTTACCAAATGAATTCTCTACGTCTATTGAGACAATCATATGGTTTTTAATCCTTCAGTCTGTTGAAGTGGTGTATCACATTTATTGATTTGTGTATGCCTAGGATAATTCACACGTGGTCCAGGTGAGTGTCCTGTCTGATGTATTGTTGGCTTCTGTTGGCTAGTGTTTGTTGAGAATTTGTGCATCTATGTTCATCAAGGATGTGATTCTCTAGTTTTCTTTCTCTGTTATGTCTCTTTGGCTTTGGCATTAAGATGATGTTGGCTTCATAGAAAGAGTTTGGAAGTATTACCTCCATTTCTGTGGTTTTGAATAGCGTATCGAAAATTCTTAAAACATTTAGTAGAGGACCCAGTGTGGTAGCCTAGCAGCTAAAGACCCAGCCTTGTATGTGCTGCTGGAATCCCATACGGGCGACAGCTCTAATCCTGGCAGCCCCACTTCCATCCAGCTCCTTACTTGTGCAATAGAAGATGACCCAAAGCCTTGGTACCCTGCACCCACAGGGAAGACCTGGAAGAGGCTCCAGTCTCCTGGCTACAGATCAGCTCAGCTTCAGCTGTTTCAGCCACTTGCGGAATGAATTAGTGGATGAAAGCTCTTCCTCTCAGTCTCTTCTTTGTATTTCTGACTTGCCAATAAAAATCAACAAATCTTGAAAAAAAATGGGAGAATTCAGTAATGAAACCTCCTGGGCTTCACTTTGTTGAGAGGGATTTTAATGATTAATTCAATCTCTGTCCTGGTTATAGGTCTATTTAGTTTATTAATCGTCTCATGATTCAATTGTGATAGTCTTTATGTTCCCCAAAATGTAAGCATTTCTTCTAGGTCTTTGATTTTGTTGGCATTTTGTTACTTATAATAGTTGCTGATTATTGATGATTATTTTATATATGTCTGAGCTATCTGTTTTTATATTTCCTTTTTTTTTTGTCTCCGATGATCTGGAGCTATTGATTCATATCTTTTTCCTTTTTTTTGATTTTTGGGGCTAATGGGGGATCTGTTTGGTTGATTTTCTCAAAGAACCAGCTCTATGATTCGTTGATCTTATGTATTGTACTTTTGGTCTCTATTTTCATTAGTGTTTCTGCAAATCTCAGGATTACTTTGCTTCTGCCTTTCCAGCTCCTTCGGATGTTAGTTAGCCCATTTACCTTGTGCCTTTCTGATTTCTTGAAGTGTTAATTGAAATGATCTCTCCTCTTAACAATGCCTCAACCATGTCCCACAAGTTTTAATGTGTTGATGTCTTCATTCATTTCAGTTTTTTTTAACTTTCCTCTGATTTATTCTATAACCCAGTTGTTCATTTAGTAGCATGTTGTTCAATACATGAAAAACCAAATGCAAGCATCATACTGAATGGGGAAACAGCAGAAGCTTATCCACTAAGATCTGGAACTAGACAATGATGTCCATTTCCACCACTGCTAGATGAAATAGCATTGACAGTCCTCAATAGAGTTATTATGCAAGAGAAAGAAATCAAAATGATTCAAATCAGAAATGAGGAATTAAAATTATCCCTGTTCACAGATGACACAATTCTCTATAGGAGAAACAAAAGACTCAATAAGGAGATTATTGGAACTCATAAGAAAGTTTGGCAGGGAAACATGGTACAAAATAAATGAACTTAAATCATTTGTTCCTTGTTCCAGTACATACAGATTGCTCCAGGATGAGAAAGAATTTGTAAGCACAGTCCCCTTTAAATACCAGACAATACCTTGGAATAAACCTAACCAAAGATGTGAAAGATCTGTGTGATGAAAATACAAAATATTAGAAGGAGACATTAAAAGATAGAGAAATTTACCATGCTCCTGGATCAGCAGAATTAACATGATCTAAATGTCCATATTACCAAAAGTTATATACAGATTCAATGCAATTCCAATAAAAATTCTAACATTTTCAGAAATAGAAAAGGTGATACTAAAATTTATCTGTAAACAAAAGAAACCACAAATAACCAAAGCTGTCTTGAAGAATGAAAGTTAAGCTGGAGGAGCCACAATTCCAAAGATTAAGATATATTCCAGGTAGTTGTCATCAAAACAGTCTTGCCTGGTGTGCAAACAGAGAAGAAGAGCAATGCAACAAATAGAAGTCCCAGAAGTGAGCCCACACTAGTGTGGTCAACTAATTGTCAACAGAGAACTGAAAGCAATCCAAGAAAAAGTGTTGGTCTATTCAACAAATGCTGTTGGACAATTGGATTGCCTGCACAAATAAGAATCAAGACCCACACCTGCCACCTGCCACCTTATACCAAACTCAACTCTAAATAGATTAAAGATCCAGCAAACTACTAGAAGAAATTATAGGAAGCATTCTATAAGACATAGGCATTGGTAAAGAAGTCTTAGAAAAGTCAACAAAAGCACAGGCAGTTGAAGCCAAAATAAATAAATGGGACTACATCATATCAACAAACTTCTCTACAGCAAAAGAAATGATCAACCAAAGAAACCAGTAGAATGTGAGAACGTCTTTGCATATGACACAACACATAGAGGACTAACAGTCCAGGATTTACAAAGAGCTTCAGCAACTCAACGAAAGCAAAATAAACAACCTTGTAAAGAAATAAGCAAAGGGAATACTCAGGCATTTTTCAAAAGAACAAATTCAAACTTCTAATTGACATAAAAAAGTTCTCAGGCTCCCTAGTCACCAGGGAGGTAAAAATGAAAACCACATTGAGGTTCCACCTAATTTCAGTGAGACTAGCTTACATACAGAAATCTACTATGAAAACACCTGCTGACATGAATGTAGGGAGAAAAATACTCTTTTCCACTGTTATTGGGAATGTAGGCTAGTGCGGCCACTATGGAAGTCAATATGGAGAGTGTCCAGACAGCTGAAACCAAATCTACCTACCCCACTCTTGGGAATATATTCAAATGAAGTGTACTGTGTATATGAGAAACATGTAAAAATGACCTGCAACTCTACATTCTTAACAGCACAATATACAAAATTGGAGGCAGAGAAAGAACCAGGATGACTGTCAAAACAAGAATGGGTAAAGAAACTGTGGTACATCCACTCTATAGAATACTGGTCAACCATTTAAAGAATGAAATTCTACCATTTGCAAAAAAATGTCCCAACTAGAGAACATTATGCTCAGTGAGATAAGACCATCTTTAAAGGACAAATATCAGACAGATTTTTCTGCTATAAGGCAAACTTCAATCAAAATGCAAGTTATATGGATGTATTGGTAAACATGTATCAACACATATTCTCATAGATGAACTGTATAATGGAGACTAACATACTGAGAAGTGAAGATACATTGCAATCTGCATCTCTACTCCCAGAATAAAAGGAAGACTCCCAGTAAAATGTTAAATATATCTTGGCAATAGGATGCTGGGTTTTCTATACGTTGCCTATACCTACAGTAACATGATACACTTAAATAGCAGAATGTTGGACTTGTGACTGTACCTGAAGAATTCTATTATTGCAATTATATGGAGAAGAACAGTGGGGCAAAAAGAAGGTAGAGGGCAGAATCCCTCTGTCCATGGAATCATATCATAACTGGGAATTCTGCCTCATTTCAAGCTCAGGAAGCTGCTCTTTTTCTTGGGAGATTTTATCCAAATGAAAATTTTCTGTGGCCATAACTCTTCATAATCTAATTTAAAAGTATGTAAATCCATTTGAAATAAAATATTATTTTCAAATGGGAAGATTTGATGAGACTTATATGATTTTATTTGTATGGGATTTTGATGAGAGTTTTGTCAGCTGATCTACAAGCCTTCCTCAGGCCAAAGCTAATGTCTTCACATGAATGGGGCAGAATTGACCATTGTGGTCTGAAATACAGGAGAATATGATGCTTTGTATATTCAGGGGGGATGAGGAAAAAGGACTCCCACTGGCTGGATGCATTGATCCAGCGCACACTTAGGTGCCACGTCTGTGAGTTACCTATGAAAGTTTAACATCCCTGTCAAGCTAAGTAGGATAAACCTGTGGAGCCGACTCATGCCTGGGGATCTTTATTGGTGAGACCAGAAGCCAAAGAAAAACTGGACATTTATCTTTCAAATTAATTCACCATCAAAGGAGGACTCCCAAAGAAACTGTGGAATATACCTTGACAATAGAGCACCAGGCTTCCTACCATTGTCTATACTTACAATGCTATGATATACCTAAGTAGCAGAATGTTGCACTTGCGGCTGTTGTTGAAGGCTGATACTATTGTATAGTATATAATGGGGGGAAGGAGTAGGGAAGAATCAAGGGGAAGAAAGAGGTGATCCCCAAGCCTAAGAAACTGTATTGTGAAAAATTTTTAAAAATCAGGTCAGCACAACAGCTCTCGGGTGTGTTCAGGTGAGCACATGTGGGACCGCAGTGTGAGTGAGTTTTCCTTCCCAAGTTTGCTTAGGTATCTTTGATTTAACCCATGAGCCCATCCAGATTCAAATGGAATACTGCTGCAAACACTCATGCATTAGATGGGTTGCTCACTTAATGAATTCTATTTACATGAATTGAACTAATATTGGAAAAGCTTAAGAGATATAGCTCTTAAATCTTTTCTTTCTATACATTTATTTTTATTGGAAAGATAGCTTGGATATACAGAGAGAAGAGAGAGAAATATCTTCCATTCACTGGTTCATGCCCCAAATGACCACAAAGGCCAAGGCTGAGCCAATTAAAAGCCAGGAGCCAGGAGCTTCTTCGGGGTCTTCCACACAGGGTACCCAGGTTTTAGGCCATCTTCTGCTGCTTTCCCAGACCATAGGAAGGATGCTGGATGAAAAGCTGAGCAGCTGAGACATAAACCATATGGGGCTTTGGTGCTTGCAATGCAAGGATTTAGCCAGTTGAGCTATCACGCCGGCCTGAGATCTAGCTTTGATTGAGGGTAAATCTTATTACTGACAAATTAGAGTTCTTCCAAAAATAGAGGAATATTCCGTGGGTACAATTGCGTTATTTCTTATGATTGTTAAAATTTATACCTGGCCCTGACATATGTCGCAAATGACAATAATGGACAAAGGAAAATCTTAGAAAAAATGCTCACATATGTGAAGAAAAACACCCTCTGGAGGCAAATGGTAGACAAGACAACAGGTGAGGTGGCTTCCTGTGTCAGCCTTCAGGTGATGCTGTGAACCCTCAAGAGCTCAGTTCCTGCCCACCTGTTGGTAGCTTTGGGCTGCAGGAGGAGGGCCTGGAGTGGAAAAGGGTTAGGTGTAGTTGCAGAAGGGGAAACGCGGGCAATCTTATTGGTAAGAGATGTTGATAAATCGTGTCTGAAAATCAGGGGTCTGTGTGCAGACAGAAGGAAAGTTGTCAAAGATCTAAGGAGAGAAGAGCTAGAGTGGTGCAACCTGAGTGAAGACAAACATTTGCATTTCAGGGAGGAAAATGTTGCTGTTGTTTTCCTGAATTCAAATCTAAGACTGTATTTCTATGCTGCCACATCTCAATCGCACTAGCTGGCTTACCTCTGTCTGGTTTTTTACTGGCAAGCCAATACTACAAATAAATTAGTACGTAAGTGCACAGCATTGCTCTTAATCCTCTGTTGTCCAGGTGCCCATTTACCTGTCCGGAAAGGAAAAATGGCTCGGCCATTTCTCACAATCGTTTCAAGAGAGTGTGCCAATTACCAGCCCTGTCAGTCTATGCCATTCAGTATAAATGAGTCTGTGATGAGAAAAGTCAAAGCCCCATTTTATTAGCCTTAATTTTAGTTTTTTATTTTTAGATACCTCATTTGCTTTCACATATGAGACCTTAGACAAAAGCATCGTCAACTGCTAGATCCCTTGGTTTTCCCTGCCGTGAGTGTAATTGGACACTCTCTTAGCGGCGGCACAACTGTTGGCATGGATGCCACAAAGCAATGAAGATGGCTAGATTAAAAAGAACTCTTTTAATAGAGTTGTGATTAACTGGCAAGTATAATAAGGAGTTGCGGGGAAGCAGAAATAAACAGAAAAGGTTAACAAGGGAGACAGAAATGAGGGCTTTCAGGGAGGAAGGAAGTCAAAACAATACCCCGCTTTCCATCTGACACCAACCTGTTTGATAAATAAATAATGGGCAGAAAGAATTTGTGCCCTCGGATTTACACATTTTATACTCTTCCAGCTGTGACCTTTGGACACGGCCACAAATCTGATTCTAAAGGGCAGCCCTATGAATTATGCAGCATACAGGGCGATTCGGAGGCTCTGAGTTAGAAATAGGAGTGGGGAACTTTACCCTCTCTCCCTCTGTGCAGGACAGAGAGCTCTTCCTGGCATCTTTGCCCACAGAGATTTGAGGATACAGCTGTTTTCCATTTCCTGAACAACATTGTTCACTCACTTATCATTCAAAAGTTTGCCCAAAGCAATACTATTCTGGCTAAAAAATAAAAGGAACTGGGGCAGGTATGATGGCTGAGGCTAATTCTCTGCCTACAGCACTGGCATCTGACAGGGTCCTGGTTCGAGTCTTGGCTATTCCACTTCTGATCCAGCTCCCTGTGTATGGGCCAGGAAAGCGTTGGGGGCGGACTGAAGCAACGGTTCCCTGCTCCCACGTGGGAGCTCTGAGAAGCTCCTGGCTCCTGGCTTCAGAGGATCAGCTCATCTCCAGTTGTTGCAGCAGTTTGGTGAGTGAACCAGCAGATGGAAGATCTGTGTGTGTGTGTGTCCTTCTTTGCAAAAGGAAAATTAACCTAATAAAAATAAATATGTATTTTTTTTTAAAAAGACACTGCTTGGGATGCCTGTAGTCCATATCGAAGTGCTGAGGCTCCCGTCCAGATTGTGCTCCCAATTCCATCTTTCTGCTAATGTGAGTCCAGGGAGAGCAAGGGATGGCTCAAGCGGTTAAGTCCCTGAGCCCTAGAGGGGGACTCCCGCCACTGCCTTTTCGGCTCTTGGCTTCATCCTGAGCCAGCCAGGGGCTGTCCACATTTGGGGAGTAAAACAGCAGAGCTCTCTTGTACCTCTCTGCATCTCTACCTTTCAAACACATTTTAAACTCCTTGTTTAGAACACACACATACACACACATATACATATTATTCAATTTTTGAACTTTAGGGGAAAGGCAACCATGGAACAACTTGTTTTATTTCATTGAACATCATTTCCAAGATTTGATTTGGTTTTCCACTTAATTGTTCATTGATTTTCCCTTCTGCTTCATATTCTATTGCGTGAATATTCTCAATTCTGCTTCTTGTGGTAATGTAACTCCTTCCCTGCCTTATAAATGTTTGCTACTAAGCACAGTGCTCCTTAGATGTGCTTCTGTGTACCCATGAGTCATGCCTGCGTTGATACGAAATGATTGTTGTGTCACAGGGGACATCACTGTGCACTTTGACATGTTGATGCCAGATCCTTTTCCAAAGTGGTGGTGCAGCCATGTACAAAGACACCAGCTGCCCCGTATCTCAGCTGTCAGGATTTTTTGGACTTCTTAATTTTCTTGTATTTTTGCTACCAAAAAAAACCCCTCCTGATTTATTCTATGAAATGCCTTCTCATTCATTTTTGTTATTTTCGATTGGTTGATCTTTTTCTTGGTGTTTTAAAATGTATTGACTTACTCATTCTGAAATGTATTTACTTATTTAGTCTGAAAGGCAGACTGGCATGTGCGCGCGCGCGCGCACACACACAGGGGTTGGAGGAGAAACAAGCCATCTTTCATTCATTGATTTACATCCCAGCTGGCTGTAATGGCCAGGGTTGGGCCAGGCCAAAGCCAGGATTCAGGACATTCTTCCAAATCTCCCAAGTCCTTGGGCCATTTTCTGCTGCTCTGCACATTATCAGTGAGCTGGAAATGAAGTGGAGCAGCCGGGACTTGAACCAGCACTCATCTGGGAAGCCTGTGTGGCCGACCCTGGCTTTACCTGCTGTGCCACAATGCTGACTCCTACAGGAATCCTTTAAACCACTTGGCCACACACCGTTGCCTGTTGATCAATCTTCTCCTGGCTAGTGATGGTCATTTTCCTTCCATTCATGGTGACTAACTTCCTCTGGTCACATCTCTGTTTGGGTCCTCTGACCCTGTAGTCTGCTGACCAGCGAGGGTGACCACTCACAGCTGCTCTGACTCTCACTGGGTCCCTAGTGCATGGAGAAGTGTGGCTGCCACTGTGGGAGGTGTTGATGGAAGCTTCAAGGTTGGGAGGCAGGGAAAATGAATTCTATAATTGCCAATCCCCCCTCTCCATTGTCCTGCTCTTTCCCCCACAAACTGCTTTCCTTATCCTGTGAAACAGACTATTTTTTCCCTCTCTCATGTGTTTTTGAGATGATGACCATTGAAAATATATAAATCTGTCCTTTTTCTCCCAAGAAAAGATGATTGAACTCTCAAAGCAAAAGCTGCCTTAACCATAAAACTGACGGCTTCCTACGCAGAATGTGCTTTTCAGCACTTTTGTATCCTTGTGCTCCTTCCTGCCTCATTGCATGCGAGTTACATTTGCGTTGGAGATCATTTGTCCTTGCTTCCGTCCATCCTTATTCCGCTGCCGGGATGTCCTTTGAGTTTGTTAATTTCCAAGGACCCTCCTTCAGAGGGGCTGGATTACTTGAGGTCAACCCACTTGATACCCAAGACCTGGGGCAGGCACTCAGGCACATCAGCCCTGAATGCGTGTGCCATGGTGCTGAGGAAGGACACTGAAATATTTATCAGCTTCAGCTTTTCATGGGTTCCAAACGCTCTTGATGCGTCATGAATAAAAGATGCCAAGGACTGTATCTGAATGAATGCCAGCCTTCTTCAAGACTGCAGTTAAACTGGCAAACATAAACACTTGCTCTCCGCCAATCTGCATTTCTGCCACTCTCAGGGTCATTCCTCTGAACTTTCATACCAAAAGGTCGTTGTTAACTGCAAGTTCAACTTTAGAGGTAGGGCCTTCTTTACTTTCTCTTTGCTTCAAGAGGCTGAGAGAGAGAATGTCAGATAGAAAGCTCCCAGCTGTGGAGAGCTTACACCTCCAGTCCCCACTGATGACTGACGCTGATTCACCAGGCTGGGACCAAGAGCCGGGAACTCAGCTGAGGTCTCCCACGGGATTGCCTGTGTCATTACTGCTGCCTTCCATGAGTGCCTCAGATGGAAATCCTGGAGCTGTACCTACACCCCAAATCCAGGCTGAATGGCAAGGCCACATGCCTCTGTTTGAGCCCAGCTGTCTGCTGGCACACAGCTGTGATGAGCCCTCTGCAGCCTGTGTGTCACCAGTTAGCTCCCAACTGGGTTGGGTTCCGATGTCTGAAGTGATACTTAGGCATTTACAAAGGCTGGGCAGCCTAAAACCACAGCAGCAGCATCTACACTGGGGTCCTGCCCAGTGAGGAGGTTTGAGAAGGAACACTGGTGGAGGGGCAGGAATCTCTGCGACACCAACCCTCCCCTTGTCAGAATCTGAACGTCCGTTTCCATGTAAGGACAAAATTCTTCCCAAGGGATGAGTCTTACAAAGGGTTCTGCTGAGCTGGTGGGATGATCTGGTCTCAATTACATGCTACATTCAATGCCAGAGGGTGGAGGCAGAGGAGGGAAGAGGTGAAGGAGGGAGGAAATGCAGAAGCAGAGAAAGAGCAAGCATCCTGGAAGCAGGTGGGTGCCTAGAATTCCCTTCGACACTAGTCCCTTTAGTCCTAGCTTGTTGAATCACCTTTCTCCGTCTTGTCATTTGTGCTGTAATATGACAAGAATCAGATGGTTTTGGTAAAAGACAGAGAAGGACCTGGGGGCTTGGGCCACTGAAGGTGGGCAAAGGAGGAATGGATTGCAATGCTCAGAAAACCACCACCACCAACTGTCCTGTTCCCTTTCTGCAGCTCTGACCAGAGCTTCCTGGGCTGCTTGAGCCACTGCACACAGCATTTCTGCTGATGACTGCTCTGTCCTCCCTGCCCTTAAACTTCCTCGTACCTCCACACCTCTTATACGCATGCACAAGGCACTGATGGCACACTGGAGTTGGGGTGAGGTCATGGAGCCTTTTGGAGATCCAAAGAACAGGACTTTGGTAAAAAACTTGCCAGTTACCAGGTATCATTATTCTTTCCAACTGTGATTCTCCAGGTGACAAATCTTGTAGTATTGTTTCAACTGCATCTTTTTTGGTGCTTACAGTGTAAAAAAAAATCTTGGAGAATCATTATCATGGCACTTAAATATGCCAGGCTCAGGGGTGTTCATCTGTTTGAAGAATAAAGTTCAGGCCTTTCTGGGGAGAGGTGCAGGAACTGACATGGGGAGTGCTTGGCACAGTGCTTCGGGATAAGAAAACCCTGGTGCTTACAGGCTGGCTCTTGGTACAATGCAAAGCTCAGCACGTGGTAGATGAAGTTGTCAGGCCCTAGGAGTTAGGATCTGCTTTACCCTATTTTTTTTTTTTTTTTTTGAGCAGGGGCATGTGTTTTCTCACCTGTACAGACCACCTCTGATGCCACATGCATAACATAGAGAGGCTTTACTACATGGTCTCCAAGGGCAAATGGACTTCTAATGCCCTCTCACACTGCGACATTACCCACGTCTCCCAAAGCCCATATCCACTTTCACAGGGCACAAAGAAAGCTCCCAGTATGACAAAAGCATCCATATGCTTTGCACATTAAGGCTCTTAGGATAGAGACCTCTGCTGGTGCTTTTGCTGCAAGGGAACAGGGCCAGGGATTTTGCTTGTTCATTTATGTATCCCCAGTGCCAGAACTGTGTACATGACACATGGTGCCTATTCCAGAAATATTTGTTGAATGAAAAATATTAATAAGCCATGTAAAAATAGACATGTTAGGAAGAAGGGAATTGGCTAACACATCATTATTTTCAGAGATCTTTTATATTTTAATAATCAAAGAAACCAGTTAAAATGATGACATATGATTTATCACCTGTTAAATTGGCAGATATTAAAAATATAACCATCTTCACATCTTCAGTAAATGATGGAGAAATTGTCAATTTTACTCTGTTGCAGCAGAGTCTTCCTGGAATTCAATGTGTCATTCTTTATCACAGGGTTTAAAAGTGCTGCAGTTTGACCCAGAAATTCCATAATTTGAAATGTATTTTAAGGTAAGTATTAACGATGCACAAAAATTTAGCTATCAGAATTCTGTGTACCATTGCAAAATTTAGAAACCTCCAAAATGTTCAACTTCAGGAGATTTTGTAAATAAGATATGATATAGTCTTTATGAAAATCTTTATCACCTTATTAAATACTCTAACCCTTAAACAAATACAACATAGGTAGGAAAAAGGCAGAATGTATAGTATAGGTTCATAAAAATCTATCTAGATACACAGAAATATTGTCATAGTTTATTTACTAAAACATTAGCCAGGGGTATATCTAACTAGTTGGGTTTTGCATTCCTTTACTTTTCTCATTTTTGAATATTTTTGATTCATTTATGTACGGACTGTCCGTAAGTTGCTTTCATGACAAAATAATGCATCATTATGGGCATTTAAAATGGCTTACTTTTTGGCTTCAACAAGTGTAGAGTTTCAGGTGGTGTTTTTGGTTTTGTTTTTGTGATATCTGAACCGTGTTCTTTGCTCATCCGAACTTTCTTCTCTATCATAAGCATGGCCAAATTAATCAAATGTTAAGCTCCTTAAGGGCAAGGTTGATACCTCTTTTTTATTCTTTAAAGTATCTGACACCCCTTCTGGCTGCTTAATAAAAACTCACTGCTCTGAATTTAGTCAAGTGCAGTTTCAATTTCTGCCTTCATTAAATGTCCCCATATACATCAATTGAACCAGTTAGAGTAAGAACAGTATCCCCCAAGGTTTCCTATTTTCTTTTTATCATGTCAATTCATCATAATCCCTAATACTGGGAGGGGGGAGGTTAGGGTGAGCCTGCTACAATGGGGACAGTGTGTATGAGAGCTGCCTGTTCAGCGCATGTCCGGGTCCCTGGCTGGTTAGTGCTGTTGAGGGTTTGGTTTGCTTGTTCAGGGCTGCTGTGCTGACTGGGGAACTTTTATGATGGCTAGGTGGGCTTCAGATGGTTTGGAAGCTTATATGCAGGGGTTAGATTCATTCTACCCCAGACATGGAATCCCCTCAGACGCCTCTGCCTCCCAGACAGTCCTGGCCGTGAGCGTGTTCATCTACTGACAAAGGAAATGACTCCTTGAATCCAGTGATGAGACTCTTACCGGGCCAGCTGTAACACTCCCCCAGGTCAGTGCAGGCACTTTCACAAGCTGTTCATGACAGACAAGGACTCCTTGGGCTAAAGCAGACAAATGAGAGGTCCTAAAGTCACCGTGCCTTTTCATTAGGGACATTCTTATGCCAACACTGAACTAGAGAAGGGGCTCAGTGACCTTTGACTGTTTTTTCGTCTATTCTCAATATACCTTATTTCTCTTGGACCTCAGATGCTGGTAAGAAATCAAATCCTGGGGGAGATAATGTATACAAGTGAATGGTTCCTGATTCAGAACTCCATGGAGCTTGCATTCCAGAACTAGAGACCACAATGTCATGTCTTGGGCCTTCTTTGGACACCAGCTTGTGTCACTGTACTGCACAGACACTTCCTTTCTCTGGCACCTGAGCTGAACATACAAAAATTTGGGGAGGCAGGTGGGAGGCTGGCACGAGGACCTAGTGGCTAAAGTCCTCACCTTGAACACTCTGGGATCCCATATGGGGGCAGGTTCTAATTCCAGCAATCTCAATTTTCATCCAGCTCCCTGCTTGTGGCCTAGGAAAGCAGTCAAGGATGGCCCAAAACTTTGGGACCCCGCACCCACGTGGAAGACCTGGAAGAGCTCCTGGCTTCGGATCGCCACAGTTCCAGCCATTGCAGTCACTTGGAGAGTGAATCATCGGATTGAAGATCTTTCTCTCTGTCTCTCCTCCTCTCTATGTATATCTGATTTTTGCAATAAAAATAAACAAATCTTTAAAAAAATATTTTTGGGTGAACACTATGATAAGCACTGCATGTGAACCACTTAGCCTCAGACTCTCAAAACAACAAAGAATGCAGTCCTGGAGAGATCAGAAAACCAAGGCCAACTAAAACCCCCAACTGCATTTAAGGCAGCACAACAAGCACAGGCCAAGGCAGGCTTTAAACCCAGCGATGTTTGACATCAAAGTCATGCCTGCAGTAACGTGCTACAGTGACTGATGAAGTGTTGTCAGGGCTTGCAAGATACCAGGTGTTTGAGGAACAGCCCACTCTTTTGTTGTACCCCACACCCATGGAGTTTTCCTCTGTCTCACCTTGACAGGTTCTTCTTGCTGTACTGACACCCTTCTTGCTCCTCACTGTACTCTGTGTATCTTTAGCCACCATGTTTTGTTTTGTTTTCTAATTCCCAGTTGCCTGAGGTATCCATAATTGACCAAATCATAGTGTCTCCTTAGGGCACTGAAGCTCATCCTTATGGGCTGGTGAGTGTGTGTGTGTGTGTGTGAGAGAGAGAGAGAGAGAGAGAGGCTTTCCAGAAGAGATCATAATTTGAACCACTGGACTCTGTTAAATGTGCCCTCACCATGGTGGACAGGCACCATCCAACCTCATGAGGGAGTGAGGGGCTAATGCAGCCAAAAATTGGGAGGAAATTGCAGTGTGTCTGCTGTTCTTCCTGAGTTGGAACATTTGTCTTTTGCTGCCCATGAACTTGGGAGGCCCTGGCAGTGAGCCTTCTTGGCCTACATGATCATGGGAACAAATTCTCAAGGTCAATATTCTCTTATGACCTATAAGCGTGGCATAGGTTCTCTTCCTCTGGAGGACGCTAACACAAGGCTGGTGCACTTCACCCCTTCTTGCAGAGCGGCTTCTCTGCGTCACACGTCAGCACACCTCCAGATGACTTGACCGAGGCTGCCAAGGGCTCTTAGGTCCCAACAGCCATCTCAACAAATCCCTTCCTAAGGCACTCTGAGACTCACTTCCTCTTGATGAGACTGTCAGTTATGAATGGAACCAATTTCTGGTCCACAGAAGCCTCATGGCCATTTGCCAGCTCAACACATCATAGCCATTTTTTTTCCCCTCTCACTCTCACCATGGCACATGGCTAGGTTGGCTGCAGAATCTCTCAGCTTCCTGCCACTGGAGAGCTATGCCTTCATCTGATCACATTTTCCTGCGTGTTACTGTACAGTTGTCTTGTACTCTGAACTTCTGCTCTTTCTTTGGCGTGACATGCAGTCCCCAAATCCTGAGCCACAGCACAGAAAGATAGGCTGGTTTATCTAGCACAGCCAGAGGAGCCTGGGGGTACTTACTTCAGAACTCATGTTTGGAGGGTAAACTTGTTTATAAATATTGATGAATGCTGATATCCAGTTACTGCATACTTTAAAAAAGAGACTGCAAAACTACCCTCTAGGTTTCTCATGTTACAGCAAATTCAAGAAATTAATGCAACAAATTCCCTTTAATACTGTTTATACCCATAGTATAAACTATAAAGAAAAAAATGTCCAAGAATGCTGTTAAGAATCATGGAACCAAAATAAAGTGACTTAAGAAATTCCAATTCCATCTGGCTGCTACGTTAGGGGCTGCAACGTGCAACCCTTCCTACTTCTACCTTGGAGAGTGACGCACTTGTGTGCCATTGCTTCCCTCTGACCTTGAAGCTTGTCCACTGATATTGGTTTCTGCATCGATTTCTTGACCAATGTTATATTCAGAGTCAATGCAATCAGTTTATGTAATTTCAGTTGACTGGCAAGATCATTTTTAGTTTTGTGGCAGGACAGGCATTCCTCTTCCAGAATAACAGTGCCTGATTTCGCATGAATACTGCTAGCTATTTATTTATCACTTATCTCTCCATCTACATTGGGATGTAACTGTGTATGCATAAGAATGTTCATTGTTTAAACAATTCACTATTATTGACTGATGGATCAAGAAAGTAGAATATCATGAACAAGTTATCCTGACAAGAACATGACAATGTTTTCACATTGTAAAATCTATTGATGCAATTGGCCACGTTAATGAATCCAAAGAAAGAAAACATACTATCATAATATTTGTAGAAAGAATATTAGGTAAAATTTAACATTAATTCATCAGATGAAACTTTTAGCAAAGCAAAGTAAAAAGCAAAGTTCTTAACCTGATACAGGTAATATCAAATAAAACTAAAGTATGGAAAAAACAAACGCAAATAAACAGAACATCTTTCTTCAAACATGGAAAGATTGAGTTTCATTGTCATATTAATTGTCCTAAATTGATTTCTGGCTTTCATGCAATTGCAATCAAAACTCCAACAAAGATTTTCATGGTTTAATGCAGATCCTAAAGTTTATGGGGAAAAGCCAAAAGATAAATGACAGCAGAAGTTTCCTTTAAGAAGAACAGGTGAGGTAATTTGGACTCAAAACTATGTACAAGGGTATTGTCATGGAATCAGTGAGGAATGCATGCGGGCAAAACAGAATCACATCTTTAAGGGCGTGGCATGACAGAGATGGGACATAAAGAATGGGCCGCGAAAGACAGCTAATCCCATAAATGAAACTGGAGAGATCCATTTTTCATAAGAAAACAAACAAGACTGGTTCCTGCTTTACAACATGCATGAGCTTATTTTCCAGAAATACTGCATATCTCTCTGGGAAAAGCAACATATTAAAAGTTTACAATATGAGCACAGATTGTATGCTGTTGAAATAGATTTCCTTAAACAGTCTGTCAAAAGCAATACCCAACAAAGATCAACAAATTCAACTTTGTAAAGTAACTGTATGTATGTAATTGTATGTAACGGGTATTTAACTTTGATAAAATATATATATATATTTCATATATATATATTTGGGAGGAAAAAGACATGTCTTGGATAAATTTGTAAAAAGATGCTCTGACACATGAAGAATCAAGAAATGCATCTTAACAATTTTGTTTTGAATATTATCAGATTGTGCAAGTTTGAAGATGCTATACTATTGTGGGGATGTAGGGTAAGAGAACCTCTTATCCTCACTCATGGATATTTAAACTGAGTCAACTGCTATCAAAGGCAGGTGTTCCTCGTGTTACCACATGAAGCACCTCACTACCTCTTGTCAGGGATACTCTCCTTGAATTTCAGACTGGATCAGCAGGTTCCATCCACACCGATGGCTTTTCATGATTTGCAAGGACTTGCCAAGTTTTCTATGCTGTTCCACTAGTCCACATGTCAGTGTTTATACAAGCTCCATGCTGTGTAATTTCCTATACATTTGTAGCATGTTTTGAAGTTAGATATAGTGAAGTGTCTAGCTTTGAGTTAGTGTTAGGACTAGGAAACAGTTGCAAGATGTACATTTTCAGCATCTGCACAAAGAACACTCTTCAGGAGTGCCTATGTGTTAGACCTCAAATCAACTGCTTGGAGATTTTTAGAAACCAAAGATCTCATCATGAAACTTCTCTGTCCACAATAAAGTAATATTAGAAATTAACAGAAGTGACAATGGAAAAGATACACATGGGGACTGAAGGACATATTTCTGAAGGATCAATGGGTCCATGAGGTAACGGAAGGGGAAATCAAAAAGTTTCTTGAAGAAAATTCAAATGAGAACATAACAAAACAGATCAAAACCTGTGGAACATAGGAAAAACAATACTAAGGAAAATTGATAGCACTAAAAGCATACATGAAGAATATAGGAATATTTTAAATAATCTAATAATGTATCTCAAGAATTTACAAAAGCACAAGAAAACCATATCTAAATTAATGAGAGGGGAGAAATAATAAAGCCCAAGCAGAAAGGAGTGACCTGGTCACCAGCACAGAGTGTAATTTCTTATGATGCTTAGTTCTGTATGGTCTTAATTTACCTTAGCTACACTTGGAACTTACAGAAAACTTACACTGTGTGGAATGTACATTACTTGCTGTGTTACTAAAACCATACATCATGAAAATAACTTATTCTTGAAAGGAGCCCCAATGACATTGAAATCTCCTATATACTTTGTATAGATTGATAAGTTTGTATTCATGGTTATAAAATGTTGAGTCGGGCCTGGCGCGGTGGCGCAGTGGTTAAGGTCCTCGCCTTGCACGCCCGGGATCCCATATGGGCGCCGGTTCTAATCCCGGCAGCCCCGCTTCCCTTCCAGCTCCCTGCCTGTGGCCTGGGAAAGCAGTCGAGGACGGCCCAAAGCTTTGGGACCCTGCACCCACGTGGGAGACCCGGAAGAGGCTCCTGGCTTCGGATCGGCATAGCATCGACCTTTGTGCTCACTTGGGGAGTGAATCATTGGACGGAAGATCTTCCTCTCTGTCTCTCCTCTCTGTATATCCGCCTTTCCAATGAAAAAATAATAAAAATAAATCTTTAAAAAAAAATAAAATGTTGAGTCATATTTAATAAAGACGCTGCCCTTTCTAATATGAAATCAATTTTAAAATCTATGATACTATCTATGATGAAAATTAAGCCCAAAGTCACAGGGCAATTCTGCATAAAGGATGGATGACAAAAAGAAAGACTATAAAATGTTATCTTTTTCCAAAATGTTACTGCACATCGTAAAATTCATTGAGCAAACCAATTAAGTAAATAACAGTAGCTCTCTTGAAGTATGTGTCTTATACGGATAAGATAAACATGTAGAAGATAAAAAAGGTATGGTGTTAGAATCTGCCTAGATAGCTTCCTTGTTTCTTTAAATTGATGCACAAATAATTAAAATGATTCTGCCTGTGGTATAAGGATTCTGAATGTTTGCCTTTAATTAGGAAGATAGAGCCAAGCCAGATGCTGAGAAAGAATACAGACCCTGCATCGACAGTGCTCACTACCAGCCCTGTCCGTCTAATGTCTTAGTTAAGTTGGGACAAGAACCCATGTCCAGGGTTTACCAAGGCCACAAGTTTCCTTTGAAAAGCATGCACATGAGGTCCAAGAGTACACTGAATGGATTTCCAGACACAGGTACACAATCCTGACGTGTGTGTGTGTGTGTGTGTGTGTGTGTGTGTGTGAGAGAGAGAGAGAGAGATCCGGAACTTTGGATTTCTTTTCTACTGTGGATACAAACACTCCAAAGGACAAAACCGCAGTTACAAAAAGGAAGTCAAAACACAGAGAAAAAGCATTTTGGAGGAGGGCCCCATGTGATATCTAGTGCCTGGATCCCATGTGGACGTCGGCTCATGTTCCAGCTGTTCCACTTCCCATTCAGCTCCAGGCTTGCGGCCTGGGAAAGCAGTTGAGGACTGCCCAAAGTCTTTGGACCCTGCACCCGTGTGGGAGACCCGGAAAAGGCTCTGGGCTCCTGGCTTTTGATTGGCTCAGCTCTGGCCATTGTGACCACTGCGGGAGTGAACCAATGGATAGAAGATGTTTGTCTTTCTTTCTCTCTGTAAATCTGCCTTTCCAATAAAAAAAAATAGGTTTTATTTTTAAAAAAAGTATATTTGGGGTTAGGGAAGCCTCTGTGTGGCTTGCTTTCTCAGTGCTAATCAGTGAGAAGAGGTGTGGTAAGAAAGGGGACTTGCAGCGTGGACCTGCACTAGGCCAGGATCCTTGACAAGGACTGTGCTTCTTTTCCATTTCTGAACCTCTTCTGTGAAGATCTGAATCCTGAAGAAACATAGTGTTAATCAAACTATTTCTCATTCAAACAGAGCATTATAAATTAGCTAAACAGTCCTTGGTTAAAACCAAGAAAAAAAAAAAAGAAACTAGTATCTGTTGTATCCTAATCACGCATAACTCAGGCACACAGAGATTTGATGTGTTCAAAAGTTTGTTCCTCAGGAGAGCTTTGGCTATTCGTGGTCTCTTGTGTTTCCAGATAAACTTTTGCATCTTCTTTTCTATTTCTGAGAAGAATGGTGTAGGAATTTTGATTGGGATTGCGTTGAATCTGCATATTACTTTTGGTAATATGGACATTTTGATGTTGTTGATCCTGCCAATCCAGGAACATGGTAGGTTTCTCCATTTTTCAATGTCTTCTACTGTTGCTTTTTAAAATTTTTTTTATAGTTTTCATCATAGAGATCTTTTACATATTTAGTTAGCTTAATTCCTAGGTATTTAAGATTGCTCTCCACTACTTTAAAGGGAACTGTACTTACAATTTCTTTCTCATCCATGGAATTATTTGCGTACACTAATGCCATCGACTTGTGTTCATTAATTTTATATCCTGCTACCTGGCCAAAGTCTCTTATGAGTTCCAATATTCTCTTCACTGAGTCTTTTGGTTCTCCTATGTAGAGAATTTTGTTGTCTGCAAATAAAGATAATTTAAGTTCCTCATTTCCAATTTGTATTCCTTTAATTCTTTTTTCTTGCCTCATAGCTCTGGCAAGGACTTCCGATACTTTTGAAGAGTGGTGGTGACAGTGGACATTCCTGTCTAGTTCCAGAAAATCAAGGTGGAGGAATCACAATTCCATATCTCAAGAAGTACTACAGAGCAGTGGTCATCAAAAACAGTCAGATACTGGTCCAGAAACAGAGAAGATCAATGAGGCAGAATATAAACATCAAAAGAGAGTCCACACACGTATAGACAACCAATCTTCTACAAGAAAACTGAAAACAATCCAAGGAAAAAGCCTGGTCTGTTAACCAATGCTGTTGGGACAACTGGATAGCAGCTTGCAGAATTAAGAAGCAAGACCCGTACCTGTCACATCATAAAAAATCATCTCTAAATGGTTCAAAGAACTAAATATACATCCAGAAACCACCAACCCATTAAAGGAAAACATAGGAATCACACTCCCAAGAAATAGGAAGTGGGAAAGATTTCTTAGAAAGGTTGCCAAAAGCACAGGCATTTAAAGACAAAGTAAGCAGATTGGACTACATCAAATTAAAAAGCTTTTGCACAGCAAAGGGAAAAACTAACAAAGTGAAGAAGCAACCAACATAACGTGAGAAAATTTTTGCACACTACACAAGTGATAGGGGCCTAATATCCAGGATTTACAAAGCGTTTCAGAAACCCAGGAACAGTTAAAAAAAAGTGTGAAAAAATGGGCAAAGGAAGTAAACAGAGTTTTTCAAAAGAAGAGATTCAAATGGCTAACAGACATATGAAAAGATTCTCAGGCTCCTTAGCCATCAGGAAGATGCAAACGAAAACCACGTTGAGGTACCACTTAACACCAGTGAGACTGGCCTAAATTCAGAACTCTACCAACAACACCTGCTGGTGTGGATGTGGGGAGAAAGGTACCCTCCTTCACTGCTGGTGGGAATGTAGGCTAGTACAACCACTGTGGAAATCAGTATGGAAAGTTCTTAGAGAATTGCAAATAAACCTGCCATATGACCCAGCTATCCCGCTACTAGGAATATACGCAAAGGAAATGAAAACTGCATATGAGAAGGGATCTGTAATGATATATTTACAGCAGCACAATCTACAATAGCAAAGACATGGAAACAATCCAGATGCACATCCAAAGAGGAGTGGTGAAAGAAACGGTGATACAACTACTCCGTGGAATATTATTCAGCCATGAAAAGAATGAAATTCTACCATTTGCAATTAGATGGTCTCAACTAGAGACTAATACGCTCAGTGAAAGAAGTCCATCCCCAAAGGACAAACACCGTATGTTCTCTCCACTACAAGGAAACCATGACGCAAATTGTAAGTTCAGAAACCCTTCCCATACTGTTTTTGCTGCATCTCATTGTGTTTTGATGTTTTTATCTTATTTTCATTTCTTCCAAATACTTCCTTTTCTCTTGTTAAATTCATTGCTGGCTCACAAATCACACGGTGGCAGCATTTTACCCAAGAGGCTTTTGTGTTTTCTTTTTGTCACCCATGTGTTGATTATTCAGTGACACATTTTCAACTCCACGGTGCTGTATTTTTTCTTCTTTTTGTTTTTGTTTTATCTTCATACCTGTTACTGACTTTATTTCGTGGCTTCTCATTTAAGGGTATGTATAGTGATGGAGTAACAGAGACTATCGTATCCAGGTGTGAAGATATAATGTAGTATGCATCTAGACGCCCAAATCAAAGATGGACTCCCAATGGAACTATTGGACATACCTAGACAATGAGATGTTAGACTGTCTGACCTAGTCTGTACCAGCAATGCTGGGGGCATGCGTAAAAAACAGGCTAATGGAATCATAACTCCTTATGAAGGACTATACTATTGTAACAATGTGGGGAAAATCACTCGGGAGGCTGGGAGATCAGGGGAGTGGTGAAAATCAGACTCCACAGAATTGTACCATAAAATTCAAGCGTCAAAACAAATTCAAACAAAAAGTTACTCCTGGCATGCTTCAAAAATGGATATTATTTTTGCCATGTTGCGAAAAAGAGAACAAAGAGGTTAGAAAATAAGAGAGAATTGTTAAAAGTCACCACGAGGAAGAGTTGATGTTGAATTTCCAACTCAGAACTTCGCACGTGGCTGGGCATTCTTTTTGTGTGCTATCACTAAGCCAGAAGGTAGCGATTAAAATACCTCAACATCTGCAAGTTATAAAAAGGCAACAGTGCGGGGTTTGTTGCTCCAGACTGTGTGTTTGGCATCAAACACATCCAAGAACCTTGATTTGTTCTGTTTCATGTGCCCCTACACTGAAGACTTTCATAAAAATTGCAATTGTAATGGTTGAGAAGGAAATGGCTTTATTCAGAGCTCCTTTGGAAATAATAGCTGAAATCTTACTAGTCTAAAAAAAAAAAAAAAAGAAAAAAGACAAGGTTTTGTTATTTCAGGAATTATGCCTACCATCTTGGTGGTGAATTCTTTCAGAAATGCTCACTGCAACTCATATTCTCAAATACAAATAACAGTGAGGGCTGAACAATTTCTAGGCCAATTAATACTACTTTTGCCATAATTGAAAGTCAATTTACAACTCAAAAAAAAAAATGGAAGAAAGGAAAAACATCCCTTTCAAAAGGAAATGGTGCCCAAGTCTGCCGTTTTGCAGAAATCCCATCATACGCAATAGCTTCTGGTTTCCGGGGCACACTCACTTTTCCCAGCTAGTAACACTGGTGCCTTTCTCTTTGCCCATTTGGCTTTTCTAGGAAGCAAACTGACCGTGATGCTAAAAATGCCCTCTTTCGTATTTCTCAGAATTTAACCTCAGGATATAGAGAACTGTAGTGCAAAATTCAAGTTCATGTTAGTCCTAGAATGTTACCTGCTCTGTCAAGTAGGCACAGCATTCTAAAAGAAACAGCTGCTGTAATTTTTTGCTCATGCATTTGATGAACCACACTTTGAGGAAGATGGAGAGGGATGAAATGATGAAAGACAGGAACCACAGAGGCTGAAAAGTGACCTAGAAATCTTAATTTTAGCAATCATAGCTGTGGCTGAATTCAAGTTTACAGCAGCAGGGGTGAAATTATAGGACAAATTACCATGCTATGGCAGAGAAATTATTCTCTGCTGCACGGTTATTAAGTGATAGATAAATAAATAACACTGTAGGACTGATTGACAAAATATAAGTGACCTAAAAGCTAAAAGGGGCACCATGCAAATAGTACTGTGTAATCACTAGGCATTTTAAAACCGAAATGAGATTTGTCACAGCAGAGAAACATTAAAATGGTATCTGCTCATGTCATTTCTGAAGTCATTCGTAGAAATCTTTAATCCCAACAAATTTACAATCTAACAGGAGCGTATCTGTGCTTATTTTTTTTATTAGTCAAAAAGATCACAAACGTGGGGCGGTTGTTTTCAGGACTGCATTCCACGATTTTAAGAGGCTATTTTTCTTCCCCTTCATGTTGTGACATCTCTGATAGTGAGTGATCTCTTAGATTGGATGAAACGGGGTGGTAATGACAGAGCTACATGAGTTCTTCCAAATGTGATCTTTGGTCAGTTAAAGCGTAAACAAACCAAGGAACATCTGATGCATTGTGTCTGTGTGCTTGCCATGTATTAAGCTCCTTGGATTTTGTTAGCCTGATGGAACTCCCAGGTTCCAAACCAGGCATGCAATGAAGTAATTAACTGTGATAGGAGGACTAATATTCACTGTAAAATACTGCTCCACGGACTTCTGGGGTAAATACTTGAAGAAAGCATCCAGTTGCTGCACTGAATAAGTCATATTTTCTTCTTAAGTTTAATACAAGAAATACAAATCTTTTCTTTTCAAGATCATTTCATTCAAAGTGGGAATCACAGAGAGAAAGAGATCTCTCGTCTGCTGGTTCACTCCCTAGAGCATCTCTATGGCTGTAGTTGAATAAGACAGAAGCCAGGGGCTCCATCCCATAGGGTATCAGGGGCCCAGGGGCTTGGGCCACCTTCTGCTGCTTTCCCAAGTGCATTAATAGAGAGCCAGATCAGAAGCGGGGTAGCTGGGATGCAAACGGACAACTAAATGGAATTCTGGGATCACAGATGCACATGTTTACCTACTATGTTGCAAAGACAGCCCCACAAATCATGTTCATATACATAGTCTGTCTCCTGAGTTTAACCAATGAATCCTTAATCTGATTTATCGATGAACAAGTGTTTGAATACTTAGGACATGTTGCCTCTGTTCTCTCAAACCTAATGTGAGAAATGGACCTGCGGAGCCTCAGAAATGTACAAAATTACAGAGATTATAAGGTACAATCAAGAAGCGACAGAGTAAAATTCAGCCCTCGGACCTATACAACGAAGACCTTTTATAAAACAAGTTTTATCTGAAAGCCAACACTCCTCCTTCTGGTGCAAATGTTGAGGTTGATGTCTTATGGTTTTCTCACTCCAGAATCAGGAGCTTTGGAAAGCATTTTATGAATTTGTCCCAGTGAGGAGATTTCTACTTGTACCAAATATAATAAACTGCTAATCTTGGGTTTTAAAAATATTTTAAGCAGGGCATGGCATCTGTTCATATTTGTTGAATCTTTTTTATGATCTACAGACTACAGATATTCTTCTGCATGCTAGTCTAGTTTTCCTTTCTCTGTTCTCCAATGATTTTGCTCATTTGACCAATGAGCACAAGCCCAGTGTCATCTTGAGGTGCCTGACAAACTCGGTAAAGATGAAGGCAGGCTTCAAACTTTGGATTCAGCTGTCTTGGGACAAGGCTATTGGTCATATTCCCGGCAGTGGGAGGGGACACGAGATAGTTGAGCAGTTTGCGTATTTGCTCTTTCCATGCTGCTTGCTGAGTAATCAAGGCCAGATTTAAATAATTTATACTCCTGGCCTTTCTTTAAATTGCTTCTATTATTTACCAACGAATTGTCCTCTCAACAAAACAAAATGTTTCAGTACATGTTCTTAGTCTATTATAGCTCGTTATTAGTGTCACTGTCTCCCTTCCTTCAGGAAAATATGTAGTTTGTGCTTGCGGATGATACAGTTTAATGCTTGTCCGGTAAGCCATAATGATGAATAGCGCTTCAGAGGACAGTCTTGGATCAGCATCTTGTCTGTTGGTGAGGACACCTCTGCCATGAGGCACACAGGCTGGGCAGGGCATGCTGTTGGCCTTGCAGGAGGGGCTATACTTCTTTTATGTCAAAACCTGAACTTTCAGAGAGAAGCCCTCAGTGTTGAATTAGATACTGAGAAGTAAGTTGAAGATTCTCCAGTGTTCTGGTGGCTTCTACTGCATATTCTAGTTTCCTTCCTCTGTGGTTCTTCATGACCATATTCCTTTCAAACTGTCAATGGCTTCCTTTCTTCTGTCGCTGATCCAGTCTTCCACTGAAGTGAACGAGACCTTCCCACAGGACAATGTACACAGATTATTTGCCTCATTCTGTGGTCCAATTTATAGATCTTCTAGTGAGTCTGCTTGGTGTACTGTGCATCCGTAAGTGCAGTGATAATTTAGTTCCCTGGATAGTCTCTTTCTTGAATCCTACCTAGCACTTGTTTGGTTCCTGTTTTCCATGTTGGAGACTTTCTAAAATTTATTTGCCATTCAGATGAAAAAATAAGAGGTTAAAGGGCCAGGTGGTAAGACCTAACAGCTAAAGGGCCCGGCGCGGTGGTGCAGTGGTTAAGGTCCTCACCTTGCACGCCCGGGATCCCATATGGGCGTAGGTTCTAGTCCTGGCAGCCCCTCTTCCCATCCAGCTCCCCGCTTGTGGCCTGGGAAAGCAGTCGAGGACGGCCCAAAGCCATGGGGCTCCTGGCTTTGGATCGGCATAGCATCGACCATTGTGGTCACTTGGGGAGTGAATCATTGGACGGAAGATCTTCCTCTCTGTCTCTCCTCTCTGTATATCCATCCGCCTTTCCAATAAAAATAAAATAAATCTTAAAAAAAAAAAAAGACCTAGCAGCTGAAGTCTTTGCCTTGAACACCCCGGGATCCCATATGGGTTCCGGTTCTAATCCTGGCAGCTCTACTTCCCATCCAGCTTCCTGCTTGTGGCCTGGGAAAGCAGTCGAGAGCAGCCCAAAACCTTGGGATCCTGCACCCGTGTGGGAGACCTGGAGGAAGTCCCTGGCTCCTGGCTCTGGATCAGGACACCGGCTGTCACACTCACTTGGGGAGTGAATCATCAGAGGAGAGATCTTCCTCTCTGTTTCTCCTCCTCTGTGTATATCTGACTTTGTAATGAAAATAAATAAATCTTGAAAAAAAAATAAGAGGTTAACTGCAAGAGTCTGTGTGGTTCTGCTTATTATCAGTGAGCTGTGTTCAAGCGACCAAAACACATGCTAACATTTTCATGCCGGCATGGGGATGTTGATTTTGGGAGGTATACTCTGGGAGAATTCTTTCTGCAAAGAAGGCTCCTCACAAATCAACGTGAAAATTCACCCTTCACAAGACCAGAGGTTCCCAGATTCATTTTCCCAGAGCATAAAGTCATGGCCTGCCACAGGGTCCAGCACCTGCTTGCAGCAGCTGTGGAGGAACCTGAGGGGCTGTCTAACCATTCCTTATGTGTGTATTCAGTCAAGCTGTTTTGTTTTTCAACCTCGAGTCTTCTCCCTTCTCCAATTGTCCTGGGCTTCCCACACCTACTCTTCTTCATCACTTTTGGGGTGGATTGTTTTGTAATTTTTCTTGCAGAAAAATTAGTCACTAATACTTATTTGGATATGTGTCTTCTTAGTTGGATGGTGTGTCCCAATGGTTTTTGTCCCGTCACATACTATCTTTGCCCTTGAAGGGATACTCCTTGCATGTAAAAACTGTCTACCTGCTATCCTGGAACTTTATGGGAAAGCCCATATGGACACGTGTTCAGTTGAGTATCTTTCTCTGGCAATCTAGTGTCTAGTCAATTGCAGAGCGGGGCCTCAAAAAATGGGTCTCCAATTGCTTACAGTTTGAGGTAGAACCAATCTAATTTAAGGATAATCTAAAATCTCAAAACACACTCTATTCAAAAAGAAAAGTGCAATAAATACGAGCTACAAATCTCACAGGGAATAAGCGACAATTATCTCTACCACGACGGAAACACATAGGAAGTAAGTGTCGTCTGTTTAAAAGGAAAGGAAGGGAAGCAAAGGGGGAACCTTGTAGGAAACATAAGATACCTCTGACACCCGTGCCTCTTCTCAAGTTTCGGGTGTGTCCAAGCAGACTGGATGTTTTCACATTGATTTTTTCAAACATAAAATACTACAAATTTGAATGTAAGCATGAACAAAAAGCACTTTCATTGGTCATACGAGGGAAGTTTCTACCTGAACATTCTGATTAGAAAAAGTGTTCCTTGGCCAGTTAGGGAAGGAAGGAAAAGGAAAATGGGGAAATCTTTTGCAAACCAAATGATAGTTTTTAAGTTCCTTTCAAGCTCCACAATTTTATCATTGTTAAGTCTCTTAAATTACTCTGTTTTACCTTGTCTGTGAAATTACAATAATAATACCCACTCTTACAGAATTATGAATATCAAATTATATACTCATGATGAACTATAAATTTCTTTAGATATATAATTCATGATTAGCAATCAAATCTGTAGAAGAATAGGTTTTTAAAAAATCCACAGAATTATTGTATAACTTGCAATTTTTTTTTCTCTTTTTACCACTAACATTTATACAAGGTTGTGCTGTATGTCTTCTTCTATTTCTAACCCTAACCTAAGCAGCAGTGTAGATTCAGTCACATTGGGTCAAATCGCTCTCGCTGTCAAAAGCTGCCTGATGCAAAAGAACATCATGGGATAGAGGAATTATGCATCTGCTAGTTTCACAGAATCCCCAGCCTAGAAGCTGAAAGTCCTACTTTTGCAGATGAATTTCTTCATGTCACAGAGAGAGAGGATGCTAAAAATAGAGCTGTGTATGTTTGCCCAAAATGTTTATGAAAAACAGTTTCCAATTGCATTCTAAGCTGTTTTTTTTTTTTTCAGTTATGCTCTGTTCCTGCAAACCACCCCTGTCAAGGGGGATTCGTAGGCTTTTATAGTCTTAAATGAATCTGTCAGAAATTCTGAACATATACAAAGTCATGTGTGTGTGATTTCCTCTGCTAGTGAGGTGGTGATGGAACTCCCGGTTCATTAGAGTCCAGAGGTCATTTCCTGGAGGAAGACAACTCTGCCTGGGCGAATTTGACCTGAGCTTCTTGAAATCTTTTAAACTGTAATACAAATCTGGGTGAGTTAACTGACTTCTCACTATGTTCACGGGCATTGCACATCAATGACAAAGATAACTGACCTGCAACTAAAATGCTCCCATTGCTGCTCTCCAGGACGGGGGCCACATTTTACTGGCCGGTGGAATTAGCTCCATCACAGGATTTGTCCCTCAAATCTGTTTATCTTCTAACATTATTTCTGTTTCTTCATCTCTGGATTATCTCTAAGCATTTACTCTGTGATTGCTAATGAAAGGCAGATGGGATGGCTTCTAACCACCAGTGCTGGTCAAGTAGGAAATGTGGGGGATCAGAGTCAGGAAGGGCACTTTGGGAGTGCACCAGCACAACAACCATCAGTGTCCATAACAACGGACAATATTATCGCTGATTGCCATCGGCTGCCCTCTTTAAAAAAGAAATAAAACAAGTTGGTGGGCGAAATCCCAGAAAATGTCACAGAAAAACAGCATTAGCATCAACAAGCAATTGGGTAATGGTGGTTTTATAAGACAAATACATAACTGGCTTCAGGGTCCCAATTTTTCATCTTGGTATTATTATTGTGCTACAACAGGTCAGGTCGCCATTTGCAAAGCCAGCATCCCATTTGAGTGCCGTTTCAAATCCCAGTGGCTCCACTTCCAAACTAGCTCCCTGCTAAGGTACCTGGCAAATTGTTTTGGAAATCTAATGGATGCTGGACACTGGCTTCTGCCTGGCCCAGCTCTGCCTGTTGTGACCATTTGAGCAGTAACAAGGGACACGATATCTCTTTCTCTGCCTCTCCCTTTGTAACTCTGCCTTTAAATAAATAATTATTGATAATAATAATAACGATAGTAAGGAGTGGTGGCATTGTGGTTCAATCAGGTGGCTTTAGGAGAGATCACATGGCATGAGTGAACTTGCTTCCCATCTCTCTGCTTCTAGAACTGCTGGAGAATCCTTCCTCTGCCTACATCCCAGCACCTGCAGCTCCTGTGGGACACCTGGCCAATCGCACCACCGATAGTGGACTGTGAGCCTGTAATATTGTGAGCGACAGTCAACCTTTTATTTGGGAAGTTAGTGCCTCTCATATTCACTGTAGTAATGAAAAGCTCCAAACAGCATAATCTTGATAAGTTTGAGAATTGGAAAAAGCACCTGCTCTCCATACCCAAAACTGAATAATATTAGTAATGCAATGAGATCTCAACTACGACCACACAATTCTGTGACATGCACCATAGTAGTTAAGAAAGGATGCTGAAGTCAGGAAATTTGTTCAGAAACTTTTGAAGAAATAGATTGTTAAAAGCTACTCAAAACCTCACTGCACATTTTAGCTTTTCTTTTGGGGGGAGTTTTGTGCCTCAAAATATATGTGGCGTTCTTTCAGTGCTTGTAATAAGAAGTACTGAAAATTTTTATGGTAAATCAAACTGAAGGATAAGTTTATTAGAATAAAAAAATTAAATCTGTGCATATGAAGAGTCTTCAAAAGGTTCATTGGAACTGCATGGTATGGAAAAAACAGTGCATGTGGGTTTCAAAAACTTGGGGGGAAACTTTTTGCAGTATCCTTGTGGGTATCATTATTACATTAAAAAGTATATGAAGTTACCCATCAATGGGATCAAACTTAATTATAGAAAATTAACTGTCACTTAAGCATAATATTTCTCACCACAGGAAGTCATTAGAAAAAGAAGTGAGTCAATTTAAGATGTTTTCCAGCTCCTTCAAAATAAGTCACAGCTTTAACTGATGGACAAATGAATGCATACACTCCACCCAAGCTTTTCACCAGGATTGAATCTATCTGGAAATTGGGCAGGGGTGGCTGCTCTCTTAATGCACAATGTGCAACTCTCTAACATGGATGGTTCTAATTATTCAAAATGCTTTCTTGTTATTAAAAGACATTCTTATAGGGCCACTGCGGTGGCATAAGAAGTTAATCTTCTGCCTTAAGTGACAGCACCCCATATGAGTTCCAACCTGTGTCCCAGCACTGTTGATCCAGCTGTCTGTGTCAGGCCTGGGAGAGCAGTGGAGGTGGCTCAGATATTTGAGGCCCAGAAGCCATCTTGGAGACCCAGAAGAAGCTCCTGGCTTATGGTTTCAGTTTGGTTCAGAGCCAGCCTTTGACCATTTTGGGAGTGAACTAACAGATGAAAGACTCTCTCTCTCTCTCCTTGTCTTTTTGTGAAGCCTGCCTTCAAGTAAAAACAAATGAGTTTTTTTTTTTTTAAAGAGTCTTTCTCACAAGACTTACCAATCTAGTCCCTTTTTACTTCCTTTCTCTCCAAATCTTCACCTAAATATAATATCAAGTATTCAAAAAAAAAAAAAAGAACCAACATTTATGTGACTAAAAAAAGAAAAGAAAGCAGAAAGAGAAAAGATAAGATGAAATCCAAGCTCAAGTCTGTAAGGCAAAATAGAGCCTAGGCCTTACACACTTGCTGTGGGGAAGCCTCCACTGGAACTCTATGGCTGCAGAACTAACAGGAAAATCCAGCCAAATCTTTGATTCATAGCAAGCATTATCCAAACAAACCGCTCAGAGTAGTGTAACATGGGGAATGAAGCCTGAAGGATCTGACCCATAAACATCACTCTAAGACAGCTTATATTGTTTACATTCTATGGAAAGGGAAGCAAAACTGGTTGCCACAGTATCATGGAGGTACTGAGGAGCATGGCCCTGAGCTTTCCAAGTGTTTTCTCTCTTCCCTTTTTGTCTGTGGTTCCAGTAGAATGGACCCAACTGAGTAAATGCCACAGTCAGTTGCCGGGTCCCAATTCCTCAATGAGCTCCAACTCACAAATAATCAGAGATCTGGAGGGTCAGAGAGACGCCCGTGATCGCCATGCTTACGGGGGGAGCTGTGTAGCTAAGTAGCCAGTTCTTGGATCCAGGGTTCCTCAGAACACCAAGCAGGACATACTGATTGCTTCCACTAAATTGAGCTTGAAAGTCTTTGTAGATTTTGAAAAGGAGTGTGGCATCGCACTGATTCTCTGCGGGCACTTAGGGAAGAGCAGATGGCTGTCTGTCTTGAGTTTTACATGAAAGTCTTCAAATTTAGAATTGCCCGGCGTCTTCAAAAGAGGTATAAATATGATCATTTACATTTATATGTGTTTGTTAAAAACATTAGCTAATTAAATGTAGACATTTAAAATAGGCCACAGCTTTGGGACTCATTTATAATTTTTCACTATTTTGGGAGGTGTCTGGACTTCTCTCAAGCATTGAAAAGACTTGAATAATTGCGCAGATTATAAAGCAAGTCTATGTGTTGGGTATGAGGATCATAGGCTGAAGTAATCATCTAGCGAAATGGAACAATGGGACCTGGAATGGAGATGACTCGCATGTCAGATTTAGCAGCAATTGGCCATCTTCGAGGGCCACTCAGGATCCCTACAGCGTCCACACTACTGAAGTAAGACTATGCCTCTTTGCAGAACAGATCATAAAAGTTTGCAAAAACACTACAGCTCTCTCTTTCTCTCCGTGTGTGTGTGTGTGTGTGTGTGTGTGTGTGTGTGTGTGTATGTGTGTGTGTGTGTGTGTGTCTGCCCTCCACATCCCAGCTTAGCGTCTCCATGCTGGGAAATGCCGCTAACTCATGGTGAGCAGCCCTAGAGGAAGTCCCACCTGATGAGAAACTGAAGCCATTCAGCAGCCATCAATCAACTGAGCAGATCTCTTCTTAAATGGTTTATATGTTTACTTGAAAGGTAGTCACCCAAAGAGAAAGCAACAGGTGTAGATGGGAGGAGTGATGAGACAGAGACAGAGATGGAGAGAGAGAAGGAGAGCTGAAGAGATCTCTCACCTGATAACTCACTCCTCAAAAGGCCACACTAACTAGGTTTAGGTCAGGCTGAAGCCAGAAGCCTGGACCTCCATCTTGGTCTCCCAGGTATCTAACAAGGCTCTTGATTTTGAGTCATCTTCTGCTGTCTTGCCAGGCACATTAACAAGGGGTTGGACTGGATGCATAGTTGCCAGGACTCTAACACACAATGCCACTGTTGAGAGCTGCAGCTTCCCTCTGTACCACGATGCCAGACCTGAAAGCAGATCTTTCCATCTTGTTTCAATCATTGGCATCACGCAGAATCACTAAAAATACTGAGTTACAATATTCCAGGAAAACCAGGAAAACTTTGTACATTGTATAAATTTACGTTTTTATGTATTATAAGCCCTAGAACAACCAATATACAGCTATACAAAAATATAGGATGAAATATTTATAGGCGAATTAAAATACTACATTAGAAAGATAGGAAAGATGAAGCATAAAGGATAGATTAAAATGATAATTTTATAATTTAATTCAAATATATAAAGATATTAAATGTAAATGGTCTAAAATGCTAATCAAAATACAGAATATCAGAATGGAAAAAAAATGACTCAACTATATGTCACTTATAGTAAATTTATTTGTAATATAAGAGTAATGTGGATAAAAATGGAAATATGAAAAAGGTTATGCCAGCTAGGCACTCACTGAAAGGTTGAATAGTATAATTTCAAACAACGTGGATGTGAGAACAGAGAAGACTACGGGACAAACAGGGACATGAAGCAAGACCGTGTAAATTTTCTACTTTTTTCTTCCTGTTATTGATTTTGTTTTACGGCTTTTCATTTAAGGGGATGTATAGTAAGTGTATAATGCAGACTGTCATATCCAGAAGTGAGGATAAAATACAGTATGAATCTTACTTCGAGACCAAAGGTGGATTCCCAATGAAACTGTTAAATACCTCTTGAGAGTAGGGTGCTGAACTCTCTGCCATTGTCCATAACTAAATGCCAGGACGCACTGTTGATGAAGGACTGTACTAACATACTAATTAGGGGAAATCAGTGCTGAGGAAGTGGAAAGGGAAACCCCAGAACCTACGGAACTATAACATAAAATAATAAAATAAATAAATAAAAAACATCCAATTAAAATTTTGATAAAGTTTTGAACACATTACACTAAAGATGATATTAGGAAGGAACACAGCCTGTCAACATAAAATAGTTATTGGAGAAAATGCAAGGTTAACCCATGATAGAATGGCTAAAATGCTAATGAAATGATAAAACTTAGTGTTAACAAGGAGGCAGAGCAAATAGAATTCTCAGACCCAAGTGGATGGAATGTGGGCTGGCACCTTGAAACAAAGGAAATAGTTGGCGGTTTCTCTTAAAACATCATTTCTTTTCACACTCATCAATTCCATCCCTGAGCATCTACCATAAAGAAGTGGAAAAACCCAAATTATTCACTATAAAACCTCAGCATTTCTCACAGTCCTGTTCAGATTTGCCCAAAGGTAAAACAAATTGGTGGATGAATGAATAGACCAACTGTGGTAGTCAAGACAATGTGATCCCTTAGCAACAAGAAAGAAGAGCGATGGTCCAGAAACGTGAAATACTGTTAGTGGGATTGTCGGAGGGAATAACCAGGCGACAAAGCTCAGTGCTGTTGAATCCCATCGTAGCAGAGATCCTCTGCCATGAATGAGGGTCATGAGAAAGAAATAGCAAAAAAACTTCAAAGGGAATTTTTTGGGTAATGGATTGATTCTGTACCCCAGGTTTAACACAAATCACTTGAAACCTATATTTTATTAAAATTGAATAGATGCATATTTTTAAATTTTTAAATGTAATTTTTAAAGGCTTTAGTTTAAAAAAACAAAACTAGTTTAAAAAAACAAAACTACTATAAACAGTGAAATAACATGTCCTTAGAAACACATGATAGATACTAGCCATAAATATAATTGTATTTGGGAACACTTAATTCCTTGCTGAAAATTGGAGAACGCGAGACATAAGATTCTCAGGTCAGCAGAAGTGTGGATGCTGGATCCGTTTTCTGTCACTCACCTGCAGCTAAGGACATTTCCAGTGTCTTGCTGGCAGGAGGACAGTGACAAGTGAGTGGTACAAATGACAGAACGAGGGTCCAGACTTTAAGCAAACCTGCGTGAACATCTGACAGGGCAGCTGATGTAAAGCAAGCAGGCTGCCTGCCCAGGAGGGCTGCGCTGCAGGGCTCCACAGACCACCAGGTAGATAGGATGCGCTCAGCTTTTCAGAGAGGCAGGCTGGATGACAACCTATGCGATGTGACTGTTCACTTTATAAGCAAGAAGCCCCTGTGGAAAACATATTGCTTACCCAGTGCTTTGTGGGGAAGAGGTGAGGAGAAAGAGATCTGAGAACAGCCTAAAGCCAGCCTGTAGGACTTGCTCAAAGGGTGAAAGCCTACACTGCATTATTAAATGAGCGAACAGAAACCTACCGATAGCACGGAGACTATGAACATCTATATCCAGGTGGGTAGCTCATCTAGTTAAAAAATAATCACATACCCCCTTTAAAATATATATATAAAGCATGTAAGTTGGAGGCATAACTTTGTATCTAAAATATATACCGTGCAGTCATTAAACCAAGTAAGACAGCTTTCCATGTGCCAGCATGATTTGCCCAAGAGTTTTACATTCCTGGAGAAAATACTGTTTTGAGTGAGCTGGTTCTGCTGAAAATAATCTTGTAGAAATTTATGTAAAGAATACACTAGAACACTAGTACTTCCGGAGCACTTCAAATTACTGGAAGAAGTAGAATGAAAATATACTTGCAATGCATACACAGTTTTTTCATAATCCACATTTGCCATGAACTTTGTAAAATATGTAGATAATCCAGCTACAAATGCAACTATGTGTATGTATATGCACACACGCGTGCATGCAAAACGAAAGCAGACAGTATTCATAGATTATTTCAAAGATGGGCTATCTTACTGAAGACAAATAAAGGACAAAAGGAAAGTGTACTCTTTTGTTAAGAAAGGCAGAGTGACAAAGAAAGAAGAGACAGAGACAAAGAGCTTCCATCCCCTGGTTCATCACCAAATGGTCACCATAACTGGGATTTAGGCCTGGCTGAGCCAGCAGCAAGAACGCCATCGTCATTTACCTCACAGGTGCAGGGACCCAAGCACTTGGACCATCTTGCTGCTTTCCCAGACTACTGGCATGGAGCTGAATAGGAGCAGCTCCCATCCAGAGCCGATGTCAGTCAAACCTGCATTTTGTCATTGCACATCAGCATCACAAGGGGACAAGGTTTAACCCATGCCCTCCTTTCATTATTTATCATGTAAGAAAATCCCTCCCATCTCATGTACACCTGGGATTTTTTTTTTTTAGCATGGAAGACAAAAGGACTTACATGGATATTAACGTTGGTTCTCTTAGTCCATCCAATAAGACAAGGCGCTAGTGCTGTGGTCTAGTGAGTAAAGTTATATGCTTATTAACTTTGTCATATTCTTTTTGAATGCCTGCTAAGGGCTAGGGATTTGGGTGCAAAGCATCAGTATCAGTCCTGAACCTCTGTAAAAATGTTATGACCTGAGCATTGTCAACAATGTCGAACAGATGAATGGAATACAATCTGAATTGTCATGGAACCGTGCATAGCTCAGCTTCTGGCTAACTTTAACATGGGTTCCACGCTTGAGAAAGTGTAGCATATGACGTGTGCCGTCCTGAAACTAACATTGCCCTTGAACCTTAGGCAGTTTACAAGGAGAACAAATCATTGGGAACATGTGTGTGCTTTCAGGAGAAGCTGTGCTTTGGGCCTCGGGAAAAGGTGAACGTATGCATGACACAGCACACTGACAGCTTTCTTGCGGCCCACCCCACAGCTCATGCCTGGTTGTCGTTCTCCCATCACCTCTGCAGCCGCGGGTGGCAGGCAGCACTTGTTCAGATGAAAGGCCTCTGTGCGTTGCCATCCCCAAGGGGTTGAAGATCGGGACTCTTTGCCGCAGCATTTCCTCAAACGTCAGCAGAACCGTTGCTCCAGAATTTTGAATTTGCAACAGCTCACATCATTGCTGTTCACAGTCATGAGCTTTAGGTTTAAAGAGACCACTCCCAAAAGATGTTCCAGGGTGCAGTTTTAAAATTGACCATTAGTAGAAAACTTAAGTCTTGGCCTTGGGAATATTTTTCTCTTAAAAAAAAGATCATTCAGTGAATTAAAAGAAAGATATAATGGGAAATAATGTGTATCTAATTATTAATGTACTATAGAAATTAGCTTTTATATTGCAATTTATATTGCAATTACCTTCTTTGTGTTATAAAGCAGAACAATGCAGAAGAAGAACTTCTTTATTAATGCCTAATAGCATGGTAATTTAAAATATTCAAGTTTCTTTAATAAGGTAGTGTATGAAATGTTACTTAATTTGACAAGATTAATTATACAATTAATTTAAGACTGCTCTCAATTAAATTAGTAAAAATTCTTAAGCTGGCTGCTTTTGAAAAGAGTGCTGGAATCTAGCATGAAGTGAGATACCTATTAAGCATGATATTAATTAGACTGAGATGGAATAATGCATGTTTTGTTATTATAAAGGGCATTGTCAGAGAGTTGATAAAGAGGCATTATTTCATTACTCTAATAATATAATACCTTAACCCTCTGAGCAATTTAGGAAGGTTTTCAAAAATAATGCCTAGTACAGTGGGCTGGCACGAAGCTCAGAGCTACTCAAGACAAGAACCATGCAGGAACTCCGCTGCCCTGCCAGGCTGGGCTCTACCCTTGGGATCTGCATTTGGAGGGTGCATTGCCGAGAGGAGATGCCTGAGGCGGGATGCCCCGGTAACTCCACGTGGTTCTGAAGCTTTTCTGCAGCTTTTGCTCCAAAAGCCGAGGCTAGTCAGAATTCCAGGATTGCTCAGAGACACATCAACTGAAGGATACTAATTAAATTCACCACTCATTGACGTATAACCACAGAAATCTTCAGTGATGTGTGTACAATGAAAGGATACAAGACCAGAAAGGCCAGTTCCTGGACCTACAGCAAGCACTGTCATTGTATCTAAAGGCCAGGGAAATGATGGCATTGATCGAAACAGGTTGTTCGGTGTACAGGTAAGTGTTAAGGATAAACTATTCATATGGTTGGCCTCATTTTCATCCCACTACATAAAGCACTCCTCCAATGATCAGAGCACTCCTGTTGCTCAAGCGTTTCTCTCTCTCTACCCCACCCACCACTTCCTCTGTGGAAGACTCTATCCTAATTTAGTGGCTGAAGGATAAATTGATGGGCGTGGGCATTGATAGTGTAAAGATTATCATATCAATTGTTCACCTTATGCAAAGCGGAATGGGAAGTGAGGGCTGTAAAACTGGGAGAAAATGAATTGACCTTAGTATAGTTTTTTTTTTTTTTTTTTTTTTTTTTTTGCAAGGGCAGATACACAAAGAGAAGGAAACAGATAAAGATCATCTGTGTGCTGGTTCACTGAGCTGATCTGAAGCCAGGAGCCAGGAGCTTCTTCTGGGTTCCCCATGCGGGTGCAGGGTCCCAAGGCATTGGCCTGTCTTCTACAGCCTTCCCAGGCCACAAGCAGGGAGCTGGATGGGAAGTGGAGCAAACAGGACAAAAACCGGCGCCCATTGGGATACTCATGCTTACAAGGTGAAGACTTCAGCCACTAGTTTGCTGTGCCAGTTCCTATAATTAAGTTTTATTCTAAGCCAGAAATCATTTTGACTTTTTCAAGCACCTTCACGTGATTTTCATGATGGGGAAACTGAAGCACCTGGTATATTGAACCCAAAGGCTCCCGGACACGGAGCTGGAAAAGACACAAGGTCGTTACTAGCTTATACTGGGGGTATATAATTTCCCTTGGGATGGTGCAGAATTTAGTTTAGGCTGTGGTTCGGGATGGACGACTGGATTCAGCCTCATTACTCTCAAATCTCTCCTTGGCTCTGCGTGGGGCTTCCCTGAACGGTGAAGGAAGGCAGCACAACAGCTCATTGGAAAAGGGCTCCACTGGTAGAAGGTAGGCTGGGCATAACAGTACAGCAAAGGGATCTGCAAAAACCACCCACAGAAGTGAGATTAATCTGTGTGGCTTAAACAAAAGAAGAAAAGAGCATTTTTTTTTTAAATGAATCACATAGGACTCAGCTTACAAGTGTGGATTGTTATCAATGCGTAATCAGGATTTCAGATGAAAGCAGCCAGAGGAAACTGTTTCTAAACATCATTTTCATGTGAGAAAAAGGAAAGTGCCTTACAATTGAAGTTTGCATAATTACTGGTACAACTTTTAAGTTCAAATCTATATCTTTGACACTCAGTCTCATGTATTTTTTATTATACAATATCACTCAGTAAATCCCCCATAAGACTGAACACAATACAAATAACGGTAAATAGAAAATTCCATAAATTGAAAAAAAATCACTGGAAAATGTTCTTTTAGTTTGTATTATGTATACTCAGTGGACAGGCGTCCTGTGGTGATGGTGATTATGACAACAGTAACATACATGTGTTCTGCTACGGCTCACTCTTTCCTGAATCTTCCACTCGATTCTGGAGGCCAAGTTTTCTGCGAAATAAGAGATGGCTCTCAGACACATAAAATACAATTAAGATTCTTAGCATACAGTTGAAGGAGCATCTCTTTAGTATTTGCAGTCTGCCGGCATCAAACTCTTGCAGGCAGCAGCTTCATAGGTACTTAAAAGTGAACTGATTAAAATGCACCCCACACACATTAAAACCTCCATCTTGCAGTTCTTATTGACTCCACCGACTGGAATGCTTAAATAAAAACAACATCACCATCCTCAGTTACAATCTAACAGGGAAGAGAAAAGACCCTTCCACTGGAGTTGGTCTCTGTTGGTCTATGGGGTCTCTCTCCTCCACCCCCCACCCCCCCACCCCCATTCTGATCAAACCCGTTATGATCTTCTGGAGTCTCCACAGCGCAGCCCTTTCTGAGAATAATGGGTCACCTACAGGGACATTAAGTATTTAGCAGCAACTCACTGAGCTCTTGCTACCTGGGGAGATTTAATGGGGCTAAAAAGGAGCTGCCCTGGTGTTTTCCAAGTGCACAGTTTGTTTTTAGGAAGATACTAAGCAGGAGGTTATTCTTCCTACCAGAAGCAATTGAAGGGACTCTCTCCTCCCATGTAGGGGGTGACTGCTGAGCCAGGACAGTGCAGTCCCCAGGGGAACACAGGGCAGAGGGGGAGGGTTCCAGGCAGACAGAAAGAGCAGCAACGCAGGCCCCATGCTTTCAGAGGGGAATGCTGGGGACCACCTTTCCTGAGAAAGCTGCAAAGTCTACCACTGTGCTCAGACAGGAGCTTCCTGCCGACAGCTCGGTAACAATGCGCAGCGTGGCACCGCAGGGTAACACTGCTCCTGCGTGCTGACATCTGCTGTGGGCACTGGCTCAAGTCCTGGCTGCTCCACTTCTGATCCAGCTCTCTGTTCATGTGCCTTTGGAGAGAAGTCCTTGGGCCTCTGCCACCCCCATGGCAGCTGCAGAAGAGGCTCCTGGCTCCTGGTTGTACCCTGATCCAAGCATGTGGGGGCTCAGGTAGCAAAAGGAATATCTCTCTCTGTTGTATGTGCATCTCCTACTCCCTCTACGTAAGTCTTTGAAATAAATAAATATATCTCTGTGTGTGTACATTATATATATTTCAATGCTATTTGGAGTAAAAAGGAGTGAATACATGCACATATTTACACAAAGAAGCACTGGAATGGCATATAAAATGAGTACAAATGACTATCATAGGAGGAAGCAGGAATGGCTATAGAAGACTTCTCTGAAAAATAACAGTTTTGTTTTTTAGGCTTGAAAAAGCTTTGTTGAAGTATAATTAGTGCACAATAAACAGCAGACATTTAAAGGCACAATTTGGCGTGTTTGACTAAAGTATACACCTGTGAAACCATCACCATAATTGAGATAATGATATATCCATCAACACACACAGTTTTCTTCCACGCGTTGGTGATGTCTCCCCCAGCTCTTCCCCCGACCCATACTGGTGCGTGCACCCCTCTGCAGTCCCCAGGCAACCACAAGTCTGCTTTCTGTAGATGGCACATCCGTTTGTTTGAAAGTGTTATAAGAGAGCAGAGAGGGAAGGAGAGAGAGAGAGGGAGAGAGAGAGAGGGAGAGAGAGAGAGAGAGGGAGAGAGAGTTCTCCCATTGGCTGGTTCACTCCCCCAGTCAGTGTGTGGCCAGGTGGAAGCCAGGAGCCAGGAGCTTCATTTGAATTTCTCACAACAGTAGCAGGAAACCAAATATTTATGTCCTTTTCCTGGGGTCCCAGGCCCCTAGCAGGCAACCGGATTGGAAGTAGAGCATCTAAGGCATGAACTGGCACCAGTGGCTTCAGTAGCTAAGCCACAGCGTTGGACCCATCTTGACTGTAGAAGAATACTTTCAGTGGCTATAAACGTCTGGGTTGACTGATCCAGTACTATAAAAATGTGTCTTCATTGTCAGCTTGCTGGTGTCATTCCAGACGAGACATCTACTCATTCTTTATTTCTCTGTATTGTAATACGTCTTTTTTGGACTACTTTTTAAACATTTCCTTACTTTCTCGCTGATATTGTGTGGCTTTATTACAATCTATCTTCGTGTAGTTTTCTTTGTGACCTGTGCACCTGGCATTCATGCTACCAGTCCGTCTTAAATATCAAACAGTGTAATTTTTATCTGTAGCAGTCATTTTATTCTTTCAGTTTATCATTTCCACTAACTTTTTAAGCCTATGGTACAACACAACATTTTTCTAAGTTTTTGACTGCTAAAAGCTTTAACAACTTTGTATGCGTTCCTATTGCTTTTTCTCTGAAGGGATGCAAGTTTCTCTATCTTTCTTGCATGTCTGGTTTGCTGCTGTTATTAGATATAACGAATCAGTCCCCATAGCATGATGGATGCCTGATAGACTTTTGCGAGCTTGTCAATATCCTCAGGCTTCATTCTGATGCAATTCGGTTACATGCAGACAGCTGTGGGTCTTGTTTATAAGACGGTAAGGCAGGGCTGGATCAGTGTTGAGTTTAGAGATGGTTGAGCTTTTTGGGTATGCGAATGCTCTGTGAGTGATGACATTGTGCAGGCTGGCTGGTGAGATGGAGGCTAATCCTTCCCCACATTCCTGTGGAGGATTTCCACACTCACACACGGAATACTCTGAAGGGGTTATAAACCATGGGTTCTCTTTCTGCAGCTCTTTTCTTACATGTTCTGCCTTGCAGTCTCTCTTTTTCCTTATGGTTGCTGCTTTTGGCGTGGAAAGGCTAGCACCCTGCCTGGGTCCTCTCTCATGTGGCAGTTTACCTGGTCAGTTATAGTCCTCTCTCACTTTTTCCTATTTCTTGGAGAATTCTCAATGATCTTCCAAGCTGAATAGTCAGTATCTTAAGGAGTGTTGCTTTGTGTGTCTTGTCCAGTTTTTACCCTTATTCCACGAGGATAAAGGCAGCCCTTTTCTGATATGTAGGCCTGATGAAAAATCCTTCTATTATGTAGTTTAGCCTTTTTAATAACAAAACCAAAGACAAAAGTAGCAATGAAAAACTGATAACAACGAAAATAAATTAGCATAATTGCACATCACATTAATGTCATTACATTAAAAAAATTAATTCTAAGTCACTATATATAGCACATAATTTTGTCTCAATTTCTTTACTGTTGTATGTTTTAATGATTCATATTGTTGAAGAAAATCTGAGATTTTATTTGGAAGTATAGTTTTAGTGGTAATAGTTGCAGTCTTTTCTAAAGATTTATCTATTTACTTTCATTTGAAAAGCATATTTTTGCAGAGAGAGAAGAAGAGACAGAGTTCTTCCATCTACTGTTTCACTTCCCAAATGGCTACAATGACCAGAACTGGGCTGATCCAAAGCAGGGAGCCAGGAGCTTCTTCTGGTAGGGCCCAAGGACTTAGGCCATTCTCTGCTGCTTTCCTGGGTCATAACGAGAGAGCTGGATTGGAAGTGGAGCATCCAGGACGTGGACTGGCACCTATAGGAAATGCTGGCACTTGGAAGTAGAGAATTGGCCTGCGACACTACCATCCCAGCCCCAACAGTGGTAGTATTATAATCTACATACATAACAGCACAAAGTAAATAATAAATTGTGCTAACATGACTAATGCTCAAAATGTTTGCAATAAGAGAACATAAACATTAAATTTTAAGAGAAATATTTATAATATTAGCATAAGTATAGATATAAATTCACATGGATTTTTTTTTACCTTTAATTTTTTTTTTTAAATGTGTCCTTTAAATTGTTTTTATTTTGTTTTATGACCAAGTTTAATAGGCACTGGGATTTCCCAACCCTTTCCAAAAGTTCACTCCCCTCCCCACTGATTTCCCCTGCAGTTTTACAATGGTTGTTTTTCTTGAACATTCATAAGTCCAGCATGCTGCCACCGAAGTGTCTCCCAACAATGTAGGCATGGACAAAATCAGAGAGACCAATACTCAACTGTCAGGACAGCTGAGGCATTTCACTGGGGGCACATCGTTGTTCCGTATGCATAGAGACATACTGCTCTCTTCTCTACCTCTGGACATATCTGTTTTCACTATAGTTCCATTAGTCATCCCTTTAAATACAGAGCTAATGTACGCAGTCCACAACAAGGAGGATAATAGTTACCTTTCACCACCATGAAGTTAATGAACACACAACAAAACAGTGGTGAGAAAGAGTATCAAGAACCTTCATGTGGGAATAGATGCCAGCACATGACCCATGTGGTGCTGAAGAAATTACAATAAAGACTAGAACATCATTCCTCACGGTAACAATAACAGAGATAAAGGGACATTACCGATCTCAGATGCTTACAAGCAATCAGTCTCTTATGGGTGATTGATTAATGAATTGCATCACAAGAACTTATTACAAATAACTAGGAAGTGCAAAAAGGTAAAGTTCACAGGTAAAATAATTAGATTTGACACCACGACACTGCAAATTGAAACAAGAAAGAGCCATCCGCTGAGACGACGTGCAAAGCTTCCCCTAGCAATGCTAGGATTGAGCAACACCAGGGCACTCTCTTAAAACTAGATATATGTCTATTTTTTTCTTTTACACACACTTATCTCCCACTTTCGTTCATTGAAATGGACTAGAAGAAATAGCAGCTCGATTATATTTAACATACCGAGAGTGTAGATTTTTGAGTCTAAATACCATTTCCCAAAACCCAGATGAACGGCTGATCACAACATGGTTAGCCGAGTGAAACACAGGATGATGCTGGCGTCTCTTACTGTCCCATACAACAAGATTTTATTTAGCGATGGAATATGTGAGTAAGGAAAATTTGAGCATTGATAAAGATGGATAATATAACACAGTAACAACAAAAATTTTGCGAGTTCATAATGCAGAAGAAAGTAGTAACAAAATCTTTTAAAAAATCATAATCTGGGGCCGACACTGTGGATAGCATGTTAGGCTAGCGCTTGTAGTGCTGGAATCCTAAATGAGTACTGGTTGGAGTCCTGAGTGTTACACTTCCAATTCAGCATCTGCACAGTCAGTGGAAGATGGCCTGGCACTTGGGCCCCGACAACCCACATGGAAACCTGGGAGAAGCTACCATCACTTAGCCTCAGCCTGGCCCATCCTGGCTGTGGCAGCCATTTGGGAGTGAACTAGCAGATGGACGATCTTTCTGTCTCTCCTTCTTTCTATATATAAGTCTGCTTTTCAAATAAATATATAAACATTTAGAAAGTCATAAAGACTGCCATTGAGCATCAATCAGAAGTAATGAGACACCAACTTTGACTCTGAAAATAGCACATAAGGAAAGAATTTAGCATTTAGCCTATTTTTCCAAATGTGCTCTATTCCTAATGATCTAAGAGAGGCTGGGCTCTTTTTCATACTCATTGTCCAGCCAGCTGTCAATCCTCCACCTGTTCAAACAGGAATGTATGCAGAACAAGTGGATCTGTGCTATCCTTTATCAAAGGCACAAATGTGGATGGAATAAAACAAGATGGGAGGGGGGCGCCCCTGCCAGTGCACCAAGTGGTGCCAGGCTCTGCCTGCTGGCCGCCCAGCGGCAAGCTCTGGGGTCTTGATGATATGAAATAGCTGCTTAGGGACACCCATAAATAAGACCAGCGTTAGTGTAGGTGAGACACGAATTTCTGGTGATTCCCAGGAACCGGGACATGAAACCTTAATGCAAGTGTGGGACTGAGACCTGAATGTTCAGACTAAGCAAACCTTAGCCCACAAGCATGACTGGAACACAGGGTGGAGCTCAGGACATGTCCAGCTAGGTTTTGGCTCCAACTGGTTCACATTAAGCACAGAGTTGAGCCATGGTGTCTAAGGTTGGGGTCGTGACAGGTGAATGGGGCTGTGGTCGGGTCTGGATACAGTTTTCGTCTTCCTTGGCACAAGTGTGGACTGGAAAAAGATGTACCGGGCCGGGCCAGACCGCAACACCTTCTGGTGCTTTGGAGGACCAGGGTAGATTTGGGACAGACTAGGCTAGGTCTCAACCCCAACTGAGCCATATACGAGCTATACGGGGGTGTGGAAGAGCTGTGGCTGGGCTGAAACATCCTACAGCAAGAACCAGAATGGGATGAAGGCCAGTTAGGTAAGACCACTGTTCCAGCTAGGACAGGAGGCGAACTGGCACATGGACCCACTGGTATGCATGAAACCTGGCACTTGGAGGGGTTCTGATGGAGGAGCCCGGGCAACTCCTCTGGCAGGACACAGACCCTGCAGGTCAACGCAAGAAACATGGAAGGTAACAGCCAAGAGGTCATGGAAAGTGTGCCACTGGCATACATTTGGCATGGGTCGGGGGCAGACCAGGCTGAATCTGTTCATGTCATCCACTGGTAAATCCGAACGCCAGAACAGAGTATGGGTTGAACCAGGTCTGGTCGTGACAAAAGCAACACACAGTTTGGAATGCCAAGGTGAGGTAGCCTGAGCCAGATGCAGCCGCAGCGCCCAACCAGCACACTTGAGAATCAGGAAGGGACGAGGCAGAGTGGGCAGGGGAATAAGGAGTGGTTCCCTAGCTGAACAGCTACTTACGCTGAGGAGCGTGAGCTGGGTAGCGGGTAGACCAGACCAGGCAGGGACACAGCACCTGCGCACCTCATGTGGACCAGATTGGGTGAAAACCAGGCTGGGCTGACTATTCCCACTGGTGCAAGCTACAATCAGAGTGGCTGAGGGTTCTTGGGGCTTGGTCGTAGCATCAGCTGGCGGAAGCTGGTACAAAGGGCTAGACATGTCGAGTTGAACCACAGGGCCAACTGGAGAGGGCACAACCAGAATGGGAGCGACCTGGGAGGGAAATAGTGGGCTCCTCCCTCTTGGGTCATCACCTTTCACAGGAGGGCACGGGAACTAGGACAGAGGCTGGGGTGGCTAGACAGACACCCAACAACATCCGTTAGGCCTGGTTGGATGAGATGGTTGGATGGAATTAGGTCGCAACATCCATTGGCAAGTATATGAGCAGAAGGGTATTTGGGACAGACTGGACTAGTATGCCATACATACTGGCGAGCCAGGGTAGGGGGTGGGCCCGGTTGGGGTTACTGTGGGCCGCCCTGACTGGGCTGCAGCTCCTACTGGTACTTGCAAGGGCCAAGTGTGTCCAGGGCGGAACCAGGCCAGACTGAAACACCCATTGGTTCTAGTGGAGGATAGATGGAGACAGAACCGACCCAGCAACTGCAACCACCAGCTGGTGGGGCAATGGACTGTGCCGGGCCCTATGCTTACTAGAACATGCAGGAACCTGGACTGGGAATACTTCAAAATTTCTTTGAGGATCTCCCCAGTCAAGACACTGGACTCAGAGTCCTAACCAAGAAAAGACAGAACAAGTCAATCAACAACCTCAGCTATTTGTTGGCAACAAAATACTGGGCAAATGGAGACTCTAGAAGGGACTGTGTCAATCAATGGACTCTTCAACGACCACATCGTGCTTGGAGTGGCGAGACTGGTAGCGATCCATGAATGGTGAACTATTGGAACCACTTGATCGAGTATCTCAGAGCATGCCTCACATCCGGGACTTGGAGTGGGTGGGAAACTGGGTGAGGCTTCTTCCTCTTTATCCCCCTTTACCTCAGATACATGAGGGAAGCGGTATGGAAGTGATGGTCTTGCCCACTTCCCTGTAGCCCTTGAACCTTTTTTACCCTAATTAAATATGTAAGGATTATCAAAATATATATATATATATATATATATATATATAAAATTTAAAAAAAACCAAGATGGGAGTTTCCACTTGTTTATACTCCTATAAATGTCATATGCTCAGGTTCCATTTATAAACAGAATATTCCACAGAGGAAAGCTTTTTAAACCTAAGAGTCTGGCTTTTCCTGTTATGCTTCAGTGTCCGTCTGAGGATAATTATGTTAGCTATCTCTGGTCTATCATTGGGTGAAAAGCTATGGTGTTATATTTTATCACACTGAAACAATAAAACAAAACTGTTATTATTTATTTATTTATTATTGCAAAGTCAAATATATATAGAAAGGAGGAGAGACAGAGAGGAAGATTTTCTGTCTGATGATTCACTCCCAAAGTGACTGCAATGGCTGGAGCTTCACCAATCCGAAGCCAGGATCCCAGAGCCTCTTCCAGATCTCCCACGTGGGTGCAGGGTTCCAAAGCTTTGGGCCATCCTTGACTGCTTTCCCAGGCCACAAACAGGGAGGTGGATGGGGCCGTTAGGATTAGAACCAGCACCCATATGGGATCCTGGCACATTCAAGGCAAAGACTTTCGCTGCTAGGCCACTGTGCTGGGCCCAACAACAACAAAATTTGAAAACATTGAAGACTCTGAGTATATGTAAAGACATCTATTTACCAATGGGTTTAGAGGCAATGGTGGTCTTAGGCCACGTGCTAACCCAAGAAGATGATATGTGCATGCATATAGAAGAAGATGAGAACAAAGAGTAAAAATATGCTTAAAATATAGCTCATCAAAATTTTGAAAAATTCCAAGAGCAAAGTTCTGCACAGAATAAAAATCATACCTGGCAAAGCAGAATGAGTTAAATTTTATTTAGAGAATAAGAAAGAGCAAAAATATCAAATGCAAATTTTCCATAAACTTATTTGAGTTATGGAAATATATTTCAGTGTTTTGAGCAAAGGTATTTGTTATGGCAAGTGAGGACTAAGTATGTGATTAGTTTGAACAAGTTATTTAAATTTTCTGGGCATCAGTTCACTCATCTGTAATGCGAGAGACTTGCAAAAGTCTTCAGAAAAGGGAAACCTAGACAAATTTGTTTTAGTGCAAAAATTTTGGAACCCCATGCATTGCTTTCTCCTTACATGCAATTTCCAGTTTCCATGGACTTTTTGAACACTGCAGTAGCCATTGGGCTATCAGTTGTACCTACATGAATTTATTAACAAGATTTGATGAGGAGATGCATGGCAGTTAAAGACTGTCTCATTTACAGCTTTTTAAGTGTTAAGGGCTTCCTCCTTTGACTTAACCCCTTGCATATGCCTAACAACTTGGACACATATCTGGGTGAGGTGGTACATAAACCATCATACCCTCAGGGCTGCAAAATGTCCAGGAAGAGGAGAAGGTCCCATGGGAAGGAAAAGGATGGGTAAGAGGCAGCTGAGGAGTGTAGGGGAGGATGAGATGGGGGAAGCCAAGGCAGGAGGTGTTTTAGAGTCAAGAGCAAACAAAGCCTTCACTGTCATTCTGCCAAGAGCCATCCTAGCTTCCAGATTTATGAGACACTGTTCAATAGTCACATCAATGCCAAATGAGATATGCAGTTCCTGAGCTAGCTAGGTTACTGACCTGTTGATTGGAATATAGAAGTCCTCCTCCTGTCTTACTCACCAGTGGGTCTTTAGGTTCTTTTTGTTTTAAAATGATTCTCTGCCTGCCTCTCATTTTCTGAGAAAAAGATCAGGTGCTCTTTGAGGTCATGCTTCCTGTGTAATGTGCTGCAGGCTCTCCTCTCTGATTTGCTCCCTACAGTAAAATGGGAGGGAAGACCTGATTCTTTGAAGATTTTAGGTTAAACAATTGGAATCATGGGAAAATTTCAGGATAGAACATGCCAGAGATCTTGGTTTCAGTGATGATCCTAACAGCACTGGTCATTCCAAAAAGAAGCTAATTGAACAGAAACAATCACTCATGGATGGACATGGCTGGAGACCATGTTGGTCCCGATGACAAGCACACCACTAACTGTCCCAGCTGCCTTCCCTACGACCCGAAGAACGTGAAGGACCAGGGGGAGTCATCCTTTGCCTAACACAAATCATTTCTAAGAAATCTCAGCTAGAAATGTCTTCTGCCAGGAAGGAGATAATATAATGCTGCTTTTAATTTTAAAGCAAGAGAGAAAGAACCCAAATAGTTACTGGCTAATAATTTCTAACTGAAGATTGTATAATGAATCATCCAAAAATCAATTTGAGAACATCTACAGAAGAACAGGTCACTGACATTATTACAGACGGGTCTAGACTGATCTAATCTTCCATGACAGAATGGCCGGGTGGCTGGATGGAGGAGGAATCAGGGATTTAATCTATCTTGAGTTTAGCAGGTGTAGATCGTGGCTTGTGCAACATCCTCATTAATAAGCTCAGCATGCTACTCTCCTTGCCTTGCTCTGCCACGGGTTCCTCTTGCTTCTGCATTTCTTCTGGATTTCTTATTCCTTGCTTCATGAAGCCAGAAACGGAGCTCAAGGAAGTCACACATTTGATGAAGCTGTGCCCTTTGTCAGGAGACTCTTGCCATATATTGCATGTTCTGGGACAAGGGCACTATATCCATGTTTGCAAGTGCCAGTCCATAGCTATTCCCTCTTCCTATGAATCACTCACTATCTCCAGACTTATCATCCACTATCTGGTGCAGCACAGGTCTAGACTCTTCTGCATGGTCAGACACCAATTCACTCTTGACTTTGCAACTACTTAAAAACCAGCCCATGCGGAGGGAGATAATTAAGGTGTCAGCTTTGGTTACTGGCTCTCTATTGGTGGATGGCTTCTGTGGAGAGGGCCTAACAACAGGACTCTGAAATTTTTACATGGTGTGCAAGCAAATTAACAAGACGTGAAAACGTGGAACAAGCGGAGCACTAAATTATGGCGAGAAGAGGCAGCCGGCATTTGTTGTGGTTAAGAACTTCCACTCTGGAATCTGCTTGCTTAGGCTTGAATCCTAATACATTCTTGCTAGCTGTGTGTCCTTGCAAAAGCAATTTAACTTCTCTGTTCCACAATTTTCTTATCTGCACTCTGTACTCATTGTTCACTTCATGGTGGCCTTTAAAACTAAGTATGTCATTTTCATCTGACAAAGGCTGGGTGCTTTTTGAGTGGAAGGATGAATAAAATACCAAAAAGAGAACTATAGCCTTCAGTCTCAGATGGGCTACACCATCCCAAAATGGTTGAATTGGTTGATTTTGATGGTCCCTCTCCTACATTAGGAAATAATCAAGATTTGTGCAATAATTAACACCACCACTTATAACATTATTTCAATAGGATCTTTTTTTCCCAGAGGTGAGAGAAGAACACATTTAGAACCCAAATTATTCCTGTGTTTGGCATAGATTCTGAGTCTGTCCATTGGCGGTAAAGCTGTATGTGTCATACGGAAGAGCAGGACACACAGCTCCAAGGGAACTCTCGCTCAGTCCTTTCTTCTGATTTACAATTAATGGAAATTTATCATGAAAAGCAGTTTTTGCTGAGCCACTTGTCCTAGTTACGTTGATTTCCTTCTAGGCCCATTTTTTCTCCCAATTATACAAGAAGCACTACTTTAATAAATGTGAACCCACCAGTGCTCTCACAGGTTTGACATGAAGAGGTCTCAGGTTAGAGAATTTTTAGGGTTCGGTGACCGCTGACATTTGCAAACATGGCCGATGGGTTTGCCTGTGCATATCCTGCTATGTTGCCTTCAAAATATCGGGATGGGGCTGATTGTGGAGCAGTGGGTTAAGCTGCCTCCTCCCAGTGCCAGCATCCCACATGGGCACTGATTCCAATCCAGCTCCTTGCAAAAGCTTGTAGGAGAGAAGTGGAAGATGCACAAATGCTTGGACCACTTCCCTCCGTGTGGAAGACCCAGATGGAACTTGTAGCTCCTGGTTCCAATCTGCCCCTGTCGTGGCTGTTGTGGGAATATGGGGCGTGAAGCAATGGATGGAAGATTTCACTCTTCTTCTCTAACTTGGCCTTACAAATAAATACATAAATAATAAAAAATAAAGTACAACGGAGAGGTCATTACCTCCTACGAGAGTGACTGTGAGGATGAAACAAAATAGACCTTGTCAAGTGGTTGGGAATGAACTCTAGCATATGGCAAGTTCTCAACAAAGATTACTTGCCTGGAGTCAAGATTCATACGAGGGTTCCCTTTTTCCCACATCTTCGCCAACTGGTACAGCCTCTGTGGAAATCAGTATGGGGAACACTCAAACAACTCAAAATCTGCATACCATATGATCCAGCAATAGCACTCCTAGGAATATATTCAAAACACCTGCTTCACGAGAAACCAACATGCACCCCTATGTTCATAGCAGCACCATCAATAATTGCAAAAACTTGGAAGCAACCGAAAGCATCAACAGAACACTGGATAAGAAAGCTATGGTTCATCTACCCCATGGAATACTACTCAGCTATTAAAAAAAAACAAAATGCAGCTCTTTGTGGCCAAATGGGCCCAACTGGAAACCATAATGCTAAGGGAAATGAGCCAATCCCAAAAGGTTAGATATCACATGTTTGCCTTAATTTAAGAATTCAAGATGAAATGATGTCAATATGAAAAACAGTACCTGTAAAATGTAATTTTTAAAATTTTATTTATTTTTTTAACATATGGGTTGCTCAATACTATGTCCACTAATTCCATAATGTTGTGGATTGTTGCTGATGTTATGTTGGGGCTTTTGATTGGTCGGGATGACGCTCTGCTGGCTCTATCTTCGTACCAGAGATGGTCTCCACAAGAAGCTGTTGAACTTATCTGGACAATAAGAGGCTGGACTCTATACTTGGTATATGGTTGCAATTGCAATAAAAGAATCTTGACTGAATTTGAAATGTAATGCAGAAGCAAGGTGGAGGAATCTACCATGGGGGGAGGGTACGAGGAGGGGTTGGGAGAATCCTAGAGCCTATGAAACTGTGTCGCATATTGCAATGTAATTAATAAAATATATATATATATATATTTAAAAAAAGACTCTTACAAGGGCAGGATATAATAAAATGTGTATCATGCATATGATTAGCTATATATGTGTGTGCATGTGTGCATATAACATGAAAATATACATATACAACATGAAAGTTAAACAACTTGTGGTAGTTTTTTTTTAAATAGCATATAACATAATGACAGAGAAGGAAGTGAAAGAACTAAGTATTTCTCTTGTAGATTTCTGATTTCTGAAGGAGTCACATTGAAGACCAGGACGTTAAAAAGTCCTGAGGTCTTTGGCAGTGAAGAACAACACACATGTGAAGGTGCACGGATGCCTCCTTAGCATCTTAGCGATTTACAGGAGAATTGTTGAAATTGAGAGAAAAAAACAAGGGTTTACATTGTTGTTGTTGTTGTTGCCTGGCTGGTAAAGTCTTCATTAAGCTCTTCAAATTAAAGATTAAGCATAATAAAAATGCATGCTTAGTGCTTTCCCTCATCAGGGGCATCTGGCCCAGGGGCTGTACAAGCACTATGAAAGAATTTGGTCTGATCTTGCCAAAGCAACTTCGGCAAGGCTCAAAGTTTAGTAAGTTTATAGCAGGCTACTTTTTTAGCTGATAATTTTTTACAGCCTGAGAATTCGGTTTTAAATATCTAAGTGGCCCTGGGTAGAGAAAGTGGTTTCCCATCTCTGATTGATCAAGAAATTTCTTTTTTCCAGAAAAAAAAAAGATGAACAAGGGTAAGCAAATTATTTTCCGTTAGAGAAGGTATCGGCGGCAGGCACCTTCCGTTAAAACGGGGCATCACTGAAGCATTCCCCCTTCCTTTGAAACGTTTGTTTTTGTAGCACAGATCCGAGTGCGGAGGTGTGTTCTCTGATGTCCTCCAATATCTTGCTATAGCTGGTCATTGCAAAATGACTTTCCTGTATCTTCCAAGAATTTCTTTATTTGAAAGGAAAAACAACAGCGAGAAGGGGGAAGTGAGAGAGACAGGACAAGATCCACAGATTCACTCCCCAAGTAGGAAACTGAATTAGAAAGCAGAGCAGCCGGTACTAAAACAAGGGATACTGTCATTGCAAACAAGGACTTGGCTATAACACCAGCCCCTGCCTTGGTGGGAGTGAGAGCCCTTACTTTTATTCCGTTCATGCTTGTAAACATCTATTATTTGGTCACACATAAAGTAACACATTATAATGAGTGGGAGAAGTCAAATGAGAGCATAAAAGAATTGACTTATGTGTTTTGAGAAAGGATTCCGGGTTCATACAAGGCTGGAGAGCTTAGAGGAAAACCAGCTGAGCGCTCTGTGAAGGAAGTTTCCCCGAGCACTCTCTAACATGTCTCACCACACAAGCCCATGAACAGACAGACCCAGGTGTGCTTACACACACAGGGCAGTTCCTCTCATCCGAGAGTCTCAGCTCGGGAGGCACCTTCAATCGATAGCCACTGACTCCCTGGAAGGAGTCTGGGAAGCCTCTAATTGTGATGGCACTCCTCTCAGAATCAGGTCAAGCCTGGGAGGCCAGAGGCAAATTGCAGAGCTGATGTGGCTGTCCTGCGTCCTTCTATCAAAGTCACATTGTCAGTGAGTAAACAAAGCGACCTGATGGAGTGGATGAACACTGCTGCAGAGATGGAGTGCACAGATTCGTCCCGTTTATTCTTCAGTGGTGTCCCAGAGGACAAGGGACATTCCCAAGCACAATAGCTCTGAAGAAGCTGATGGTCTTCAATTCCAACAGAAAATAAGGCACAAACACGATGCTCTCCACTCCACCTGCATCGTGCCTGTATGTACTTAAACCCTGGGTTCTCTGAGGAGATGGTGTTTTCAGGTCATGCTTTCTTTGAAGTGTAATGCGTTTCACAGGAGACACCTGGGGCTAGGGTTTCCTGGAGGCCATGGAATGCCCACAGGCTGGTAAGCACATGGTTAACACGTTTCTGGACACTTCTGCTTCCAGAAGGTTTTTCAACCAAGTATGGAATCATTTCCCATGGAGCCAAAATGCCATCATCACATAAGGTTTCAGGCTGTAACTAATGACTGGTTACACCTGGAAATGAACTCTAATATGGAATTATTAAGTCAAATAGTCTTTTAATGCATTAGACATCTATTAATGATCTTTTCAAAAGTTTTTAAATTTTTTGTTGATTTATTTGAAAAGCGGAGAGACAGAGGAAGTTGGCAGATCTTGCATCTGCTGGTCCACTCCCCAAGTGCCCACAGCAGTCAGGGAGGGACAGGAGCCGTAAACCTGATCCAGTTCTCCCAAACAGGTGGCTGTGACCCAAGTACCCGAACTCTCACCTACTACCTCCCCATGTGCACATCCCCAGGAAGTCCAAATTGGAAGCAGAGCCAGCCCTCTAACTCAGGCGTTTGATCCTACAACGTGTCTTAAGCGGCATTTTTAAGCACTGCGCTGAACGCCTACCCCGTATTAGCAAGCCTTTTCAATAGTCGTTCCCAGGTACATCCTTGGGACTCAGTATGTATTTTATAGCCATTGTTCAATATTTATTGAATTCATGAACAATTTCTGGTTTTGTGTGCCTGGGTGTGTTTGCTTTTTGTGTTTGCAACAGAAAGATAGGCCAGCTGGCTGTTTTCATAGGGCAATAGCCATGTACAGGTGAGGTATAGGCTGACGCTGCATCTTAGCTGTACATTCCAGAAATAGAATTCCACACTTCTTGGCCTCCAGCGTCAATGTTCTCCCCGTTAGACTTGGCAATGTTCGATCCATTCTGCCCCTCCTCCGGGACAGTTGGGTGTTAGATCTGCATTCACCAAGATCTGATTTTCCTCCTTTCAATTTGAGGACCTCTGCCTGCACTGACATTGTGTCACATCATATCTTAATGATTACATCAGCTTTTTTTTTATTCCCAATGGGTTCGATTTCCCCTTGGTGTAAAATCATTCTGTATAGCAAACGTTGTACAAAAAGTTTTATAAAAAATGTTTGGGCATGGCAGGAAAATTAGAACAGTACTTACATAAAAAAACATCAGTTTAAACCATCGATCAGAAATGACAGGAGTTAGTATTTTGATTTGTGCTGCAAAGATGCTTTTTTCCTCCTTTAGATATTGCTTTTGTCTTTCACGGAAAGTTATTCAGATTATGCATAGACCTTTATAATATACCTTACCCCACTTAAGATGCATTAAATATTTCCTGTAGAATTTCCGATGACAACATTGTATTCTAAATGGGTCTTCCTTTTGGAGACTAACTTATTTCCTTCCTTTGTTCACAGACTACACTATCCCATTGCTCATATTGTATCTTATGTCAAAATCTGCAATGGGTAAATTTCCAATAAGTTTGTTGGAATATTTTCTAATAGCTTTTGTGTAATTTAAAAATATTAATTTAAAAAAAATTTTCACTACTGGTTACCAAGTAGTAGAGTAGAAGTAAAATACAAGGAAATATGATATTAAAAGGGAGAAAGATTCTTGAAATTAAGGCTTTCAAAAGTTTTTAAGGCTCTGGTGTTGTGGTACAATGAGTTAAGCCGCCACCTGCAATGCCAGCATCCCATATAGTTGCCTGTTTAAATCCTGCTGGCCCACTCCCAACCCAGCAGCATGTTAACAGGCCTGGGAAAGCAGCAGAAGACTTGAGCATCTGCCAGTTACACCAGATACTCAAAAGCAGTTCTGTGCTACTGGCCTCAGTTTTGGCAAGCCCTTGCTATTTCAGCTATTAGGATAGTTAACTAGCACATGGAAGATCTCTCTCTCTGCCATCCAAAAGAATCAAATGCAATCCTAAAGAACAGTTAAATGTTTAAAAATGTATTTTAACTTCATCGGGAGAGAGAGAGAGAAAGAAAGAGAGAGAGATTGTCTATCCTCTGATCCACTCCTCAACCACCTGCTACAACCAAGAGTGGAACAGGTCAGATCCAGAAGTCTGGAATTCAGCGTTATTCTCGCATGTGGGCCACAAGAATCCAAGTCTCAAGTCATCAGTAGCTGCCTCCCAGGGCGTGCATGAGCAAGAAGCCAGACTGGGAGTGGAACAGAGGTTCAGAAACAGGATGTGGGCAAACCAGTAGGGTCTTAACCACTCTGTTAGGTACTTATTGCTGCGGTATTTTTTTTTTGTTTTTACTATTCAGCAGATGGCCAACATATTATGTTAAATCTTGTTCATTCAAGTAGATGGAGTAAAAATGTTACCATAGAAAACATGAAATGAAAGCTTACTTTAAAAGTAGAGAGAAAAAGAATAAGGTGAAAATGATTAATTCTTTAATGTTAAATATGTATTGATGTATATATTGGTCCAATATATACCAATGTATATACCAATATATACATACCAATATATACCTATATATACGTATACAATATATATGTACCTATATATACACACATAAGTATATATGTGTGTGTGTGTACTTATACACACACACACACACACACACACACACTAAGTAACTCTGGCCCCGGCAAACTTTGATGCAAGGATAAATAAATGAACTTTATAGGGTTTTCATTACAGCATTGTTACAAGTTGTGAAAAGGCACGAAATCAAGTGAGTGAACTTTTATTTATCAAATGAAATACTGTATGCAGCTCAGATAAGTCAATGTAACCACATATAGTATCATGGGTCAATACTGAGACTACTGAGTGAAAATGCGACACTGTTTTTCAGACACAACAGCACCACAGCCTCTATAATCATATGGCATACAGAAAGCAAAGTCGTAAGAAACAGGATTCAGTTTTAATATACTGGAAACCTGTGAGAAATGATGAAAACCAAGTTGACGCCATTCTAGCTACAGGTTGAAAGAAATAGGATAGTATCTCTCAACATGACACGGTAGCTACACAAGTGTCTAATACAGCATTTCCTGTGCCTTGCTGTATATTTGAAACATATTACATTTAAAAATCTCTTTCATAGTCTCACAGACTGCAGGGACTCAACATTTGAGTCATCATCTGTTGCTTCTTAGCTGCAGAGACAGGGAGTTGGACTGGAAGCTGAGCAGCCAGAAGAATGCCAACTCTGAACTTGGACATGAGAGGCAGGGTTCCCCGGCTGGAGCTTAACCCACTGTGCCGCAACACCAGCTCAGATAAATCTTTTCAGTAAGTTGCTTCACACAGTTTGTTGCCCATCAACTACCTGATTTAACCTTATACATCGAAAGAAAGGGATTTGGTTAGAGATTAAACATTTCTTCCAATGATGTTCCAGTTCTTCAAAAACACATTTAGAATCCGTCTTTGGTAATTTCCTAAAGTGCTTTGTTGCTAAAAGTTAACATGGCAACTGTGTTATCCACTGTTTCAGTGTGTGACTTCAGGGGCACTTGCTGTCAGTCACTCGCTGGGTAGTGTGAGCTGTGGTGGGCTTTGTGCCCACCCTTCACACCCAGGGCTGTGGTTTTGGGCTCCTCCCCTCCTGGGACTCACAACCCATGCTTCTCCAAATGCCTCCAGATTGTCCTGACTAGGGAATTCTCCAGAAGAGATTGGAGGGGGCAGTGCAGCTACATCCACGGGGAAAGAGCAACAGCAGTTGCCAGCCCTGGGAGCCCATCTTGTGCCTCAGTGTCCTTGACTGTAAAGTATGACTAGTTCCATCAAGGTGAGAAGATTCGTTTCAGGGAAATGAATTACCCCAAGTAAGGAAAGTACCTGGCCCCAGGCAGAGCCAGAGAGCATCCTTTCAGCTCTCTCTCAGGCAGCCCTGACAGCAAGGCACTGGCGTGACTGTGTTGTCCAGGGGCTGACCATCAGTCGACAGTACTGCCAGCTGACCGGGATGTTCCCTGCCCTACAGAGCACAGCCTCCGCCTCATTTTCTAGTTGTATTTCATTCCTGTTGTCTCCTCACTATAGCAAAATGCTGGGTGTTTAGTACCTGGAGCTGAGGCCCCCCAAATTCTCACCCAACAAAAGCAACTTGCAGAATTACAGAATGATGAGTGAGCAGCGACTATTCCCAATGATTGGCTCCAAACATTTTTGTGCTTCTGTTTCTACAACAGGGAACTACAGAAATGCAGGCACTGTGGGTGTGGACAGTGTTTGAGTTAAGCTGCAGTTGAGCTGTTCGTTCTCCTCCTTAGAGTGTGTATGTCTGATCACATACAGCATGGACTTGTCTAACAGAAAGCAGACAGTTTTCTCAATAATACACGCACGTGGGGGGCAGGCCCTGCACCTAGTGAGAAAACGCCTGCGTCCCGCACTGCAGTGTCTGGAGGCAATTCCTAACTCTGGTTCCTGACACTGATCTCCCAGTACAGACCCTGGGAGGGAAGAGGGGCTGATGCAAGTAGCTGAGTCCCCATCATCCATACGGAAGATCTGGTTTGTGTCCCTGCCTCTTGCCTTTGGCCCGCCCCAGTTGGCTGTTACAAGCATTTGATAAGTGAACCAGAGAACGGGAACTTGTCCTGTCTCTGTCTCTGCCTGTCTCACATATATATGTCTATGTGTGCATGTGTATAATATACGTGTATATATATTATTTTTTTAAATGTTGAAGTAAAAGAAGAGGAACATGCAGTAAATACACAGCTTGCAAAGGATGAAGGTTGTGGAATTTGTCATTCATTCAGGTGCCACTCATCTGCCCATCTACAACTGAACTTTTTCTCTTTTTTTTTATGGCAAGGTTGTATTCCTTAAATAAGGTGGCAATTAACTGTTGCTACAGCGACTGCTGGAGAGAGCAGAGCATCATGTCCGCCGTGAAGGCATAGCTGTCCGATCATGACCATCGATTTCGCAGGGCGTAAAGAAAAGCAATGAATCATCTAAGCAGAAGGACATATCCTCCCAGCCACCCACCAGCCATGTTACTTTTCTTAATTTAATAAATTAAAATACAAATTTGAATACTAAATGTCATCCCATGGAAAACCGAATGTACATGATACAGAATGAAAATACAGAAAATGAGGAAGCCAGGTGCAGGCTTCCAAGGCTTTGGGCCATCCTCCGCTGCTTTCCCTTGGCAAGAAGCAGGGAAGCAGAAAGGGAAGCGGAATAACTGGGACAGAGAGGTGTCCGTATAGGATCTGGTGCCTGCAAGGTGAGGATTTAGCCGTTGAGCCGTTGTTGTGGACCCAAGCTTTATTCTTTGTACCACATGGAGTTTGAGAGAGAAGAAATCTGTTCTACATTTGTGGCGGTACTCTTGAGATCCTAGCTCCTATATTTTTGTGAGGCTTTTCTACTTCTCCATTGAATGATGCGGGCTGTCTTATTTGTCCTCAGAATAGCTGATGCTTAATTGTTTGGACTCTGTTCTTCATTACTGGTAGTGCTTCTGTTTTCCCAGTTCTTACTTGAGGTTCACAGCAAATAAATGTAAATCAATCTTTTAGAAAAAAATTTCACAAATATTCTGTTGATCAAGTCTCATGCAATCAACCAGAAACAGACCATGCTTCTGTCGGGTTTGTAATCTATCCACAGCCCATGACTCTTATCTGATGTAAGGGTATTCTGTGCTGGATTACTAACAAAATATGAGTTATAGGTAACCATCTCATCAGAGTTAATTCCATTATATTTAAAACACTGTCAATCCTACCTTAAGGAAAGCTCCTACTCATTTTTAAAGAGGCTTCTTCTCTGAAAACCCCTGCAAACCCTATACCCCAGAGTAAATAAACAGCTGTTGGCTCCTATGCAGAGCCAAGGGTTCAAAAATCAGCGCCAAGTCTTTCTGTTTTTAGCCCAGCAGGGCCACCCAAGTGACATTTCCAGAGATTCAGAGAATAGATTCAGCCTCCAATTAAATCCAAAAGCTTACATCATCACCATCGAAAATTGAATATTTATAAGAAATAAAAAATTGAAGATATGTGGAAAAGGAAATACCTTTTATTGTCGAGATGCCTAATGTTTCAAGCTAATAGTTTACACTGAAAATCAGGATGTTGTTGGGCGGGGAGAGTAATTAACATTTTATGAGTGACTGTGCAGTGTGTTGGTTATTATTAAGGGAAAGAGGAAAGAAAATGCCCCTACCCCGTCACATGTACCCTATGTGTTTTGGTTTCCAGCAGTAATGGTTTGAAGGGTGCTTTGCAGTGTTGTGGAAAGAGCGCTGAACCAGGAATAAGGGTACCATGGGTTTGTCCCATGATCTGTTGGTCTCTGTCAAATGGGACGATGCCAGGCCCGGTTACAAGCCAGACGTCTTCCTCAGGAGAGCTGGGAGATCCACCTTCAGCTTCTGGGACCTCCACCTGTCCATTGCAGCATCTAGCGTGGGTCAGACTAAGGCATGCATGAGCTATTACAGGGCTAAGGTGTTTGTTGCAGCAAAGGAAAGGAGAGTTGCAGGAAGTCATGGCCACACCAGCAGTGGGAAGCACTACCCCTTAATTTGGAAAGTGTTCCCTGATGTGATTCAAGGACACCTAGCAAGTGGTGAATATAAGACCCAGCAGTTTAGGTTCTATCTCCTGTGCATGGTCCCTTTTAAATGCCATAGTTCACTGGCTAAAACATAGCTGAGTTGTAAGAGCCCAACCTGTCCTGGAAGTGGGTGAGTCTGTGTCTGTTCCCAATCTGCATCCACTCATGCCACCAGCTCTCAATGCACTCAGTTTCAGAAGTCCATGTGCATCAAGCCCATCATGTTTCATCTGCTGTTCATCTCACGCCTCACCCACTGTGGCCATCATCTCAACATCTCCTGCCCTTTTGTCTCGTCTTTCAGCCTCCAGTTTGTTTTTTTCTCATTTCACTCTTCAATGACACTCACGTTACCCTTTCAGATTCACAGTTTTCATCCTGTTATTTGCTTTCACAAAAATCATACTTTTGATGAATTGGCTCTGTCATTGCTATTAAATTCCTTAGCTAGAATTAGAATGCTCTGGGTAATTTGATTCCACTTAACATCATTATTTTACTCCTCTTTAAAATAAAATTTTATTTGTATGAGATTATTTTATTCTGCTTTCCTGTTATATTCTATGGCTGAGCAAAATCAGAACTGCCCTCCATATTCAGTGAGTCTCTGCTCTCTGCTTTGTTTTCACTTTGTTACCTAAGCCACTGGGTCCCTTTCATTTTTATTTATTGAAGGAATAATAGAAGAGATCAAATGACATTACCAAACTTGATTAACACAGGTCATTACCTTAATATTTACATACCTTTTCTCTTATTATTTTGCATATGCAAATGTATTTTCATAAATTAAGTCTGTTTTGCCATCTCTTTATAAGTCTTTTCCACTTGACTACATAATCTTCATAATTTTCCATCATAATAGTTACAAAATTTCCCGACACAGCAGATGTGTCATAATTTAATTGAAAATTTTTGAATTGCTGGCCATTGTGGTTATTGTTAACTTTTAGCTGTTATAAATAGTGCTGCAATCAATAGCTACATTTATCTTATTCTCCTTTGGGTTTGTAATCGTTGATAACTTTCCAGGAGTGACATTTGCTTGGTCAAAACACATAGCTTTTATGACATTTTATGTAAATTGACATTGTTTTCAAAAAAGGGTCATATCAGTATAGAATGAATACATTTTAAATATAATTTTGAAACTATATTGCTTGAATATTATTTTATGTACATTGTCCTTATATAAATAACTCATTAAATTTGCTTTATATCTGTATTTGAGAAGCTGAGACAGAATGGGGAAAAGCTTCCACAGTTGTGTTCATTTCCTCAATGCCTGGAAACTGGGAGCCCAGAACTCAGCCATGATCTCTCATCGGGGTGGTGGGAAATGACTTCTTGAGCTGCCTTGACACCTCCCGGGATGCTCATTAGCAAATATCTGAACTCAGGGGCCTGAGCTGGGAACTGACTCTAACACAGGAAGCAAATATGCTGCATAAAGTAACACACACACACACACACAGACACACATGCTGTGTCGGAGGAGAGAATTCTCCAAGTTATGATTTGCTCCTGAAATGTCCACAAAATCCAGAATTTGGTGGCCTGAAGGAGCCGGGAGTATCATCCGAATCTCCCACATGTGTGACAAGAGCCCCAAAACTTGAGCTCTGATTAGTTACCTTTCCAAGTGCCTTGACAGGAACGTTGAGAAGAAGTGGTGTAGCCAGTCCTGGGAAGCCAGCAGTAGCCTGACTCTCTATGCCATAGTGCTAGTTCCAAGAAGTAGGTATGTGGTCCCAGCACAGTGGCTCATTTAGCTATTCCTTCCCCCTCAAGCACAGGGATCTCATATGGGTGCTACTTTGTGTCCTAGCTGCTCCACTTTCCATCCAGCTCCCAGCTTGTAACCTGGGAAAGCTGTGGAGGATGGCCTTAGGATGCTGTACCTGCGTGGGGGACTCAGAGGAAACTCAGGGCTTCAGATCAGCTCAGCTCAGGCTGTTGTAGCTATTTGTAGAGTAAATCAGTGGATGGAATATCTTTCTCTGTCTTTCCTCCTCTGTAAGTCTGCCTTTCCAATGAAGATAAATAAAGAAAAAAAATAGAAAAAGAAGGGAGTCTTCTAATAGCATCTTGCCTTCTAAACTAGATGCCTGCCTTTTTTTTGGCTAAACCTATAAATCTCAAAGGGTCAAGGGTCATGTCAGTGTTATGTTTCACTCTACAGAAGTACTCAGCACTATTCATGGTAACTAAATTATGGTTCAGAATATATGTGTGCTATACTAATAAACATTACTCTTTGAGGCTTTAAGAGTTTATATAAGTCCTTATTAATTATTGATATTAACTTTTCGTTATTGCTAAAAATAAATATTTTCCTTTTAGTTTAATATTAGTTTAGAAGACAAAATTATAGTGGAAACTTGCTGGTGTATGTGTGTGTTTCCAATTATTGTCCTAAAATCTGAATTTTTTGCTTTTAAAGATATCCGTGTATAAACTCAGATTTCCATTTATTTTCCATTTTTGTTAAAATTTTCATTTAAATATTTGATCATTGGTAATGTCTATCCCAATGGTAGCAATTGAGTTTCTGCTTTGTGTGTTCATCTGAGAATTGTTGCTGTTATCTCAACCAATCTTTATTGGTTTACTATTTCCAGAGAAACAGAACTCATAGGCTATGGAGAGATGAGCAAGAAGAGACTTAGTGTAGGAATACGATCTTGTAGTCATGCTTGCTCAAGAGCCCGTGTCATCTGCCACTGGAAATCCAGGTTGTACAGGTCTGCATGTCTGGAAGACTGCGAGTCAGGGAGGCCAGTGGGTAGCTGCTTGTCCTCTAGGGACTGGAGCCTGGAGGTGGGCTATGAGTCGTGGAGTGCCAAGCCTGCATCCTAGGGGTTCTAGAATCTTCACCCTCCCAATTCCACTTGCTCTTTTCCAGTCCTCCCAATATTGCTTGATGCCCGTCTACACCGATGAATGTAGTGGACTTTGCTCAATGTCCTCATCAAAATGCTAATGTTTCCGGAAACACCTCCAAACATACTCAAAAACAGAGTTTCGGCAGCCATTTGCACATGTCTCAGTCCAGTCTGGTTGGCGTGTGCAATGAACTGTCACCCTATGTCAAGGTGGAAATGCTGTGCCAGCTCTTAGCAGTGTCCCCGCCTAGCAGGCTGACCTATTGCATGCGGTGGCTTTACATGTTGCCCTGTGTTCCTTTGAGAGGAAGCTGGTCCATGAGGGCGTCTATCACCATGACGTTGCCTTGCAATATTTTCGACCTGCCTACCAAAATCTTCTTTGTTACTTCTTCCACTGTAAGTCCACTGTCAAGTTTTTTTGTTTTGTCACTCTGACAAGATAGGTACGCTTTAGCTAGTTTGCCTTAGGACTTCCTAGTTATTGCCTCATTTCATGATTTCAGAGAAGCTCAGTGCCATCAGCTACTTGTCCTATGCCCAGCCTGAATGACACTTACCCAATTTGTTATGTTAAAGACATTTAATGGTTCTTAATTCATCCTAATACATTGGAAGTGCTAGAAAGCAAGAGCTATTCCCTCTAAAGTTGATTTTTTTCCTGTGTCCCATGGACTTGCTATGCTTTTACAGAGGAACTTTGGAAAAATAAAATGCTTCAAGGTTGCCCGGCCCTTTGGTCTGGTCTTTCTTTCCTCCTTGTTTCTTGATAGTGCTTCCTAAGTCCTTTTGCATCTTAGATTAAACTAGTTTGAACTGCACCTGAACAGCGAGCAGACAGCGAACAAACACGATCAGCCCTTTCCCTGCGAGTCACAGCTGTTTCTTCCTTTGACATCTCCTTTCTTCTACTCACACTCATGCTGTATGTGTCATCTTGCTTTCCTTTGATCTCTTTGCTCTAGAAAGAAATTTCATAAAGTTGGTGCTCAGCTAGGATTTGGGCTTATTTTGCTTGTTTTTCAGGTTAATAAATGTTCAGTGATCCATTCACTGTGCTCCAATTATCGAATTTGCAAGAGTTGGGTAGGAATAGGGTCACATGCTTTGATCATGTGTAGGAAATATCAGCTGACCCATGGGAGAGTGAAAAAGCAAATCATGTTGCTTCCCTATCCCAAGTTTGAAAAAGAAATCATGTTCTCTAATCCCTTTCCCATCAACGCAACATCTGGTTCTCATATTTCAGGGAAGTTCCAGTTACAAACAAAGGATGTTCCATTTAGTTTTGCTGCCGTGCATGTATTTATCAGGGATTCAGGCATATAATAATCTGTTATTTATTGTGCTGATATAATGCAAACATATGCATTAGATACTATTATCTATGCTTCATAAATGTTAATGCTGTTGACTTGGCTGCCAGCAGTGGTGTTATCTATGCTGTGGATATCAGACATAGCATTCTTGCTTCACCTTCTGTGTTCATCCCACACAGGCAAGGGAATGTGGAGACTACAAAGTGTGAGCAGATTGTCCTGTTACTTCTGCCTACATCTGATACATATTTGTTAAGATCCTTGATGAGGAACAGGATTATACTCCTCGCATTAATATAGTGAGGCAATGCTCTCATCGCCACACAAGCATTTAGAACAACGTGCACAAACTGAGTCACCAAATGAAACAGAGATTTTGTCTTGACTGAATTACTGCATCCTGGTCTTCAGGAACTCATTGGGTTAGAGGAGAACAGGCATTCTGGACCATACTCCTACTTTTGAAATGGCTGTGTAGTCTTGAAGTATTTATTAAATAGCGCCAAGGTCGAAGGCTTAATGTCACGAGAAAAGCTGACATCAGGCAGACCACAGGTAGTGAGCACCAATGGCAAAGACCAACTCCATCCCAGATCTCCTTAAAAATGAAGCCTTCAGCTACTTGGTAATTTGTGTTTCCATACTCAATATTGTATATTCTACAGTTCATACTTTGAAAGTATTTTTCTCTCATTGATCCCCAAAACAGGGTCACATAACAAACAAGCCAATCACATCAGCCTTACTTGAAATAGGAGAGACAGGAACTGAGGCCAGTGGCAGAGCCATGTTCCCTCTGTTGGCCGCTGCTTTTTCCAGCTTCTATGGCTCTGCTCTTAAGCCATGTGACCCAGTTTGCCTAGAATGACTAAACTCAGGATAGAGATTTTGACATATTTCCCTTCTTAGAACAATGACATCTTTTTATTGAAAGAATTTCTTTAGGAATTAACATTTATATCCTCCTGATAAGACACTCCAGGGTGTGCATTAGAGACGAGCAATGATATGCCTTGGCAGTTAATGGCACTCAGTCAAAACTACCAGGGCATGTCATTATTGGGTCATAATACCCACCCTGGAGTGTCTTACAGCTTAATTGTTCCCTCTTCCATTCCAGAAACCAGCACAAGACATATTTTACTAATGCTTCTGCTTTGTTAATGAGTTCAGAATGGATGAACACATGTGTTCTGTCTCTTCTGCCTCTCAAACATGTATTCAGAAATAAATGCAGGCCACAGAATCTCTAATTTTGCTTGCATATTTCATTGCAGAAAGTTTGGCATGGCTCTGTTACTTTTGAACGTGAAGATTTAGTCTAAATATTCAAACATTTAACACTCTGAGGCTACCCCCTCTGCCAATGTCCTTTGTATTTATTACCGATATCATCTGTTTCCCTCTGGAAAAAAAATGTTTATCAGAAAAATTCTATCTTAATGAGGACTAGAATCCACAATAGTCAAGTCCCAATCTTAGGGACACATAGTTGGCGATGGACCTAACAGGTATATAAGCTTAGATGATTTTCTTGCCTACACTCATCAAAGTGCTTCTGTCCAAATGGAAGATTCCTACGTGCCTTCAGACTCGGATTCTTCTACCACCTACTTATGCTCTCCTTGTAACAACTCTTTCAATTATATGGGAAGGGCCAGAAAGTTACATGAAGCAGCTGACACAGGTATGTGTGGCTGTTTCGTGTGGGCATACACAAGCGTGAAGTCAGGCTCCAGCCCCACAAGAGAGGGAAGGGAGCTGTCCCTGGGGAGTGTCTCATGAACAGTTTGTGGTGGAAGTAAAGGGGTTCAGGATGGAGAAAGTCAGCAGTATATAGTACCTAACATGATTAACTCGGTACTTGCCATAAAACCCACTTCCCAGATGGTTTTGCTGAATTCTATCTGATGGTAGTTTGGGATGCCAGCGAAGAACCTCTGATTAGGTTTGGAACATAAAAGGAGATCAGATTGATGTCAAAGTAACCAATGTTCTTGGAGACAGAAAAATGTTCCTTCATGTTCAAATGAAGGCACTTGTAGCCCAAGATAAAATTTCTGATGTTAGCACCGTACACAGATTAAGAGAATGCTCTATTTTTAACATTCTTCACAACCTCTTCCAAAATAAAGAAATGGGGGGAAGTTGCTCGACTCATGCTATGTGAAATCTGTGTTGCTCTGATTCTAAAATTAGACGCCGCTAGGAATGAAAGGCCACTCACTCAATCTGAGAAAGCCATCTGTGAGACTCCTACAGTGAAGATCAGACCTATTGGTCAGAGACAAAACTTTTTCCAGAAGATGAGGAAAAGGACAAGGACATCGATTCTCACCATGTCAACTCCAAAGCACCAAGGTATGTAGAAAATAAAACTTCCAACAACACTGATGCATTTGATTTTTTCCCAAGATAAACTAGATAACTAGGAAGAGGTTTTCTTTGTTTGTTGGGTTGGTTGGTTGTTTATGTTATGTTTTGTTTTTGTTTTTTTTTCCTTTTTTTTCTGGTTTCTTGTTTGTGTTATGTTTTGTTTTGTATTGTTTCTTCTTTCTTTTTTTTGCCTTGCTTCTTGGTTGGTTGTTTATGTAATTTTTGTTTGTTTGTTTCCTTTTTTTTTCTTAAGTGAAATCAAAACATGTTCATTAGAGAATTATGGCTGGATAGGCTGGGTTCCCCATTAGTTGGCCACACCTTGCTTTTGTAGAAGATAAAGATTGAGGAAAAAGGGGTAGACATAAACAAGCACCATAAGTCTCATTCGTCTGTGGAATCCAGAGTTGGATACAGTGGTGTCCACCAGAGTCTTCATAGGACAGGGGAGGAGAGACAACTGAAGGATGGAGAGTTGGGCTCTGCCTCATTGCCTTATGGCTTAAGTCCTTGCCTTGCAGCTGCTGAGATCCTATACGGATGGCAGTTCATGTCCTAGCTGCTCCACTTCCTATCCAACTCCCTGCCTGTTGCCTTGGAAAAGCAGTGGAGGATAGCCAAAAGCCTTGGGATTCTGCACCTGCATGGGAGACCCAGAGGAAGTTCCTGGCTCCTGGCTTAGTTGTTACTTCTCTTTTTGGCCAAGATCAAGTGTAGATTGGCTCAAGTCCGGTCATTGTGGCCACTTGCAGAGTGAACCAGCAGATGAAAGATCTTTGTCTCTCCTTCTGTATGTTTGCCTTTCCAATAAGAATAAATAAAACTTTAATAAAAGATGGAGAGAAGAAGGTAGTTCTGATACTCTACTGTATGTACATTACGATGATATATATCATTCTAAGTTACATGTATTTCAATAGCACTCAAAGAATTGATAAATGTTGAAGGAGATGAGTATATGTTTCCTGATACAACATTACATAATGTTGCATAAATCAATGTGTATTGATATTCCATAAATATTCATATTCATATTTTGGTAGCTCTAATAAATTGTTTTTAATATAAAAATATATTCCAGGGTGGTTATCACTTTCATCAGGCTAATTTCTTCTGGACAGAAGCCCACTGCAGTTTAGTTTGCATGCATGCCCTCCACGGGAATGGACAGCATGAGGAAGCCACTCGGTGGTCCACAGGCTCACTGCATTCAGTACACGGGGACTTCACCTCCAAGGATCTCCTCCATCAAGGTGATCAGTCCAGCGGTCAGCAGCTCCAAACCCTCTCATCAGCCCCGCTTGGTTATTATCAAATATTTGCAATTATACAATATGCTAATTCTTAGACATCTACAAACAGCTTAATCAATTGAGTGTGCCTTATTGTTTCCAGTCCAAACATTATGGACTCACAGGAAGTCTCTGACATCAAGAAATTATTCACAATTGTTAAATCGCTGCCAAGCCAATCAGAAGTTTCATTTGAATTTATTAGGCTGGCTACATTGTTTAGCCAGCTAGACTGAGAACGACAGCAGAAACAAAGGTGCCTGCTGGAGTCCCACTGTGATGGTGATCAGTTCTTGTGAACTCCAAGGGGGAAAAGTCATGACAGTTCTGGAAGGACAGGATTCGTCTGAAACCTTTACTCTCATGTTGAAATCAAGGTAGGGTTTGGTCCTTGAAGAATCTGTACTTCATTTTTTATTGTTTTATTTTTAGTTTTTATTTCTCATAATACAGTTCCTTAGGCTCAGGGGTTTCTCCCTTCTAACCACTGCTGCCCGCGTTGTTTTCCCCTATATTATAGCAATAGTTAATTCCACCACAACAATCACGGGTCCATCTTTCTGCTTTTTAAGAACACTGTAACATTGTAGGAATAGACAACGGTAGAAATTTCAGCATTCTATTATCAAGAGATATTTAACAGTTTCATGTTTGCGTCTCTACTTTTGAATAAAACAAGGGATCTGTGCTTCAAAGCATGGCTGCTTCTGTCACAGTGTGCTTAGATGTGTGTGTTAGAGTACATGTGCTATACTTGTGGATGTGGGCTGGGTGTTACAGTGTATAAATTCACACGTGGTCTACACTGCTCTCCTTAATAATATACACAGAGTTCTGTTGTGTCTGGCAAGATCTACCCTGTCTGAGCATTCCCAAATAAGATGAGAGATAACATGCTCTCTTGGCATTTACATCAAAATACATTCAGCAAGATCCTCATATCCACAAACATAACACAAGGATTTTTCTTCACCTCTAAATGTATCCTTCTCTAGTATTCAAACTTTTACCATTTTTTAATAACAAACTTATTTTATTTTTGATGATATTTACATAGTTAAGAAGGATGGATGCCCATGCCAACCACCATTTAGAGTGGAGTGGGTCAAGGAATGGGAGAAAATGGATGAGACAACTGTTTCTAATCTCTTTTGTTCTTCCTGTATCTGGGAAAAAAGAACCACTTCCAGCAGCCCAACCACATCAGTACCCTGAGATGGAAGACGGCCACCCAATGTCATACCAGTGTCCCCAATGTGGAGCATGTTCCAAAGGTAGGGCTCAGGTGGTTTTGGTAGCTCTGAGATGCTGTTGATTTCATTGCTCCAAGGTTGAGGAAATCCTTCCAAGGTCTGTTGGCTGACATAATCCACTTTAGAGTCTCCATTCACTCAGACACTCACTGTCAAAGCTTAGCTGGGAGAGTTATCAAATTTGTTCTGTCATTCCTGGTTCTGGATGTCCTCTGCAGGCCTCAATGAGCTGGTTGTCATGTTCTTCATGTACATCTGGACATACCAGCCACTGTGCAGGCTTCAACAATCAAGGATACGCGGTTCTGACACATGCACTCCACAGCCAGACCACATATCCTGTGATTTTTCCCTGTGATTGATTCCAGTGATCCACTTGGAGAGGGTCCCCAAAGAAATCTCACCAGTTGATCCCAGACCTGACTTCTGTGTGTACCAGCCAGTACAGGGTCTGGTTCAATCCACCAGCCTACACACACACTGGCAGGTGCAATTGCTAGGTCAGTTACGTCCCCCAACTCCATTCATGCACAAACCAATGGATGCTGCAGTCCATCCTGTCAACCACACTCGTCCTTCACACACACCAATGGGAACTACAGCCTAGTTGGAACAACTCCCAATAACTCCCTTCAGGAGCACAACCAGCCCTGATTCCTGCGCATATTGGTGTGTGCAGCGAACTGGCCCAATCTGTCCCACATCCCATCTGATTCTTGTATACATCAGTGGGTGTTGCAGCCTAGTTTAGCCTGACCAACCCCACTATCCACCCTACACTTGTGCCAGCAGGTGCCACAGCCTCTCCAGATAGGTCTACACTCAACCCTATTTCCAATGCTCACTGGTGGAAGCTGCATCCCATCAAACAGGTGTCCACAATATTCCTAGTACTATCTGGTACCCATTCCCAGCCCTGGATCTTGCACTTTCCAGGTGGTTCTGTGGTCTAACCTGTTAGGACTTCCCCCAGTCCCAGCATCTGCTAGACAATGCTGATTCTGTGGCAAAACCAAACAAGCCTGCACTTACTCTGGCTCTTGCATGCATCAATGGATATGGTCGCTTAACTCATGCTGGCTCACCCCTTAGCCCAGATCACATGCAAGCTAGTGGGTATTGTAGCCATGCCCAGAATAGTCTGTCTCCAGTTCCAGCTATCAAGCTCACCAATGGGAGCAGTGGCCCAGCAGGGATGTCCTCACAGCTCCCCTTACCGGGTTCACTACTCCTGCCAGGTCTTTTGTGTGCTGGTGGGTGCTGCAGCTCAGTCTGGCATGTCTTGCCTCACCTCGACATTCTCCAGCAGGTGCTATAGCCTGGCTTGTTCTGGGATGCCTCCTGTTCCAGAAAATGTGGCAGGTGCTGCAACCCAGGCCATCCCAGCCAGGCCCTAGCCCTGGGTCTGATGTGAACTGGCTGGTGTTGCAGGGAACCTGGGTTATCCTGTATCCCATCCTGATTCTCACACCTGTCAGTGGGTGTTATGAACTGGTCCAGCCTGCCTCACTTCTAGACCTGACCCACACAAATGCTGGTCGGTACTGAAACCTGGCCTGGTCTGGGCTTTTCCAAGCCTTGGTTCTTGCACTCACCTGCAGGGACTACATCTTGACAGAAGAATTTCCAAAGTTCCTCTATCAGGTCATTTCCAGTGACAGATCTCGTATATCCTATCCTGGCAGATACAGCAGCCTTGCCTGACCAGCCCACAGCATTGTGTGCTATAGCCCAGCCTTGCCTTATCCGCCCCCAGACCCAGCTCTCGCGTGGTTCATGGGGTGCCAAGAACTAGCCCAGCCTGTCCTATACCCACTCTGGCTCTTGTAAGCTCCAGCAGGTGCTGGAACCCAGCCCAATCTGGCACACCGTAGGTCCAGGCCACACCCAAGGATGCTACAACCATGTCCAGCCCATTTCGCTGCCCCCATCCAAGCTGTCACACCCTTTAGTGGGAATCAACCCTAGTTCCAGCTTCCACTGATGGGTGCTATAGCCTGGCTCTGCCCAGCCAGCTCCCATCCTTGGCTTTCATGCACCAGCAAGTGTTCGAGCTTAATCTAGCCCAGCATAGTCTGCACCTCATCCTGGCCCCTGCAGATGCCAGTGTTCTATGGCTTTGTCTGGTCTGCCTTATCTGCACCCCCCCCCCCGCAAACCAACCCATGCACCTACCAACTAATGAAGCAGCCCTGCCCAGTCTAATCAATACCCACTCGACTCCCATGCTCATCAGTAGTAGTTACAGTCCACCAAGGGAGTTTCCCAAGTTCCCCCACTGAGCTCATTTCCAGACCCAAATCCTACATGTGCCAGTGGGTATTGGGTCCTTACCCAACACAGTCTGCCCCCAGTCTCAACTGTTGTGTGCGCCAGTAGATGTTGCAACCTGGGCTATCCCACACTTAATTCTTGGGTGTATCTGTGAGTGCTACAGTCTAGACCAGCCCAACCAGTTCCCAGACCCAGTATACACAAGTGTTGGTGAATTCCATGGTCATGCCTACCTCAGTTGATCACCACTCCCAGCCTTTGAGCAAACCAGCTAGTATGGCAGTCCCAAAGAGGTGAGACCACAAATCCCCCAGAGAATCTACTCTCAAACCAGGCTCTCTGACACACTGGCTAGTGTCATGGCCCAGCCTGACATAGTCCACCCCTTGCCATGACATTCACTAGTGAGTACTGTGGTTGAGCCCTGCCAGGCAGGACTCTCAGCTTGAGCTTTAGTGTGCACCAGTAAATGGTGGTGATATCAACAATCCCAGCCGAGGACTCACACATGGAGGAATGTATTGGTCTGGCCCTGAGCGGTTCTCTAGTTTCCCTCCTCTAAATCCCCAGTCTCAACTCCCTGCCTTGCCTGCAAGTCCAAAGCCTGGTTGGTAAAAGTTCCCAAGAAGTCACTCCTCACGTGTCACATTCTTCCTTCCACACATTCCTAGAACCCTTCCCTGAGGAATCCATAACCCCCATGCCAGTGCATGTGCAGATCCCCAAGCCTGGCTCTCCAGTGGGGTGCCATGCCACACTGGGACTCTTCCCACCTTCCCGGGACCAACACATGCTCAGACATGGGTCCCTAGACCCCTTCTGCCAACATTCTGGCATCTCTCACCCATGTATTTTTTAAAAGTTTAGGCAACTAGGCTGGCACACTGGTACAGTTAACACAAAGTTGGCATTAATCAGGCCCAGAATGTCTGCCAGCTATTAGCTGCTTTTCTCCCAGCAGTGTAACACCTGTCTAGGTACAATTCAATGTAGGCAGTTGCCTACAGCTAGAGTCAAACTTTTACCAAGTTTTAGGCCACTGGGTTCCCACAGGTAATTTTATTGTTTGGCAACAGAGTATTCTTTGGAAAATAATAGAAGATGTTACCTTGCAGCCTCCTCACATAATGCTAGTTTAGGATTCTTTTGGAGAGCATTTGAGAAAATAGGTTTAGAGTATTAAAAAAAAAAAGATGATTAGATACCACATGTTTGCCTTGATTTAACCTGTAATTTTTTTTTTGTTTGGTTGTTTGTTATTTTTTGAACCTGTCATTGATACTGTCTCAACCCAGATGTTTCGAAGAATGGAACTTGCATTATTTTTAACATATTGTTTACCCAATACTATGTCAATCAATTAATTCCATAATGTTGTATATTGATACTGAGGTTTTGTTGGGGCTTTTAACTGACCGGATCTTTACTCTGTTAGCCCTACCTTCAGACCAGAGAAGGTCTCCCCAAGAGGCCACTGAACTTATCTGGACAATAAGACGCTGAACTTTATGCTAGGCATGTGTTTGCAAGCAATGAATCTCAACTGAACTTGAACTATGGTTATGCAACAAGGTGGAGGAATCCACCATGGGGGGAGGGGTATGGGAGGGGTGGGGGGAATCCCCAGCGCCTATAAAACTGTACTACATAATACAATGTAAACAACAATAAAATAAAAAAAAATAAAAAAAATAAAAAAAGATGAGTTGAATGCAGAGTTAACTATTGTTCTTGAATGCATCACTTATCAGTTTCTAGGGTACAGTGTTTTAGTAAGTCAACTGCAGTACATTTTAACAAATCATGTACTCAGGCTATAAAGGCATTCTGCTAGCACAGGTGGAAGACAATGTTGAAGATGGAACACTTGTAACCTGAGTTGCGATGTCTGATGCCAGCACCTTACTCAGCACACGGGAGTGCTTCATGTTCACAATGACACTTAGTAGTGAGGGGGACGTGCCCTGCAGCAATGTTCTCCAACTTGATCTTGACACTGTTCTGGGGTCTAGCCAAGAAGAAACCTCGAGATCAGGGGAAGGGATTTTTCATGCCAGAAGCATTGGTCTCAGAATCCCAGGTTGAAGAGTAAGATGCAAGGACCCTGAGTAGTGAACCCAAAACTTCAGTTCCAGAAGATAAAAGGTCAGCTGTGCTGATGCAGGGTTGGCACACTCTCTTCATGCAATGCGGAAGTGTAGGGGGACAATGCCCACACCCCACACACTCACAGACTCATGCACATGGAACCCTGGCAGTCAAGTGCAAACATTCCAACGGGATTAACTGGCTAAGCTATTTAAGGAGGCACTTGACTGTTCTAGCCACCTCCCTAGATATTTATACAATGAGATATATATATTGAAGTTGCCTGGAAATATTTTTGTGTGTGTGTGCAGGATACAGGCAGCCTGCTATGTATTCATGGTCATATGTTTTATTTCTCCAAAAAATTTCTTGCTCTGTTTAGCACATCTGAGAGACAGGCAAATTATAAAATTTTTGTGAGGATCAGTTATTTGAACTGAAATAAAAATGGGAATGTGTGGATTACTTTTGGTCAATGAGTAAACAGAATAGTATGCTGAACGGACTCATTTCTGTGACAAAATAAGAAAAAGCAAGAGACATACTAAAAAGTAAATGCATTGGTAATATGTCACAGGCCATGTTTTAGAAATAACTACACATGGAAGAATAGAAGAAACAACTCCTCATAAGCTATGTGACTTCAGCACTCAAAAATAATGTGGATGTATTTCTTAGAAGGGGAAGGAATGAAAGCAAGGGCATTTAAATGTTTTTCTTTTCAATGTGTTTGAGAGTCACTGACAGACAGTGTAAGAGCACTCATTGGCCAGTTCACTCTGCAGATGCCTGTAGCACCAGGGCAGAGTCAGGGGACAGCAACTCAGGGTGGGGCTTCACATGGGTGCAGAGCGCCAATAAACTTGTCTGCCAGAATCTGCACTGGCAAGACGTTAGAACTGGCAGCAGAACCTGGACTTGACCTAGGCTTGTCTCCTATCTGCTTCTTAAATGCTGGGTCAATTGCACACAAACACCAACAAAGATGTCTTTTAAGGGAAGCCAATAAATCTGAAAGTCAAAAACCAGTTAAAATTAAGTAAAACTAAGGGCTGATAAACATTCTTACTTAACCAGAAATTTACTTTTTAGAAAATATTTGGTTCTGTATTTTATAACTCTCTACACAAAATTTGACTGGTGTCAGAAATTTTTGTCCACCTTACATCTCTGTTTTGTTGAAGATACCTGTTTCAAGGAATTAATTCTTGCCATATTTCCCCAAAGTTTCCACAAGGTAGACTAGAATATGCTACTGCTACAGTACCTACCCTGAAACTTAATTGTACAGTTACATGAAAAATTGAAGAAAAGCATATTAATATAGTTGGTTAAAATGTGTTATGTCCCCATTGTGAACCAGATTAATTGCCCTAGTCAGAGATATGGAAATATTAATGCAGCTTTTAAAAATACCATGTAGTATTTCAGTAATGAAATCACATTTCTCCTGCAGAAAATATCAAAAACCTCATAATTCTTCTCTGTTTTAGCACTGAACAAGTTATTTCCATGAAAAATTTTTTAAGTTTCTGGAGTATTTAAATTGAAACAGAAGCAGAGAGTTGCCTTAAATTGAATATATTTGTACTTAGCAAAAACAGAAGGGGGGAGGTGGTAACCACAGAACAGGCAGGATCAGGATAAGGGAGAATGGGGACATGCACACTAATATAAATGTCAGTTCCGTTTATATTGACAGCGGAGTTGATGTTGTAACAGGCCCTTAGTCATTAGTATTCCATTTCATTCTTATGTTAATTATACAAACATAACTAATTAACCTTAAATAAATATGTTGCTACTGTAGCCCACAAATGACCTCCAAGTGGTTACTCATCGGAACGTCGCACAATGTTATTTGTAGTTAACTATTTCTAGAATCCTGTTTACTGTTATCACTGTATCAAGTAGAATGGGATCTAGATTTTTTTCCACCATCAAGTACTAACGCACATGGCTTAATTGTCTTGGGGGTTTTCCTGCCAGCAGGCCCCAAGGCTACCTAGCGGTCAGACGATGGTCTTCTGGGGCAAGAACCACGGGGTACAAACTGGCGGGGCATGTCCATTTATTGTAAAGGCAGTACAAACTTCTACAGACTAGGCAAAAGGGCGGCCTGCCACCCAACATGACACCCAAGGCACGTCTGTCTCTTTAGACCCTCCAGTCATGTCACAGATCATGTTGAGCCTGCGTGGCTGGAAGCTGTGCCTCAGGTACAGACAGGTAAGGTGTGAGCCGTGCCTACCAGGCAGCAGGCAGAGATCCAAGGGTCATCTCCCATGTACTTGATTACCGGAGACATTTACAAGAATACAAACAGACAATTATTGAGAAAACATGATTAACGTAGAACGACACTGAAGACAAAAATGAATCCATTAGAAGAAAAGCTCAACCCCTCTATGCACCGTTGATAGGAGTGAGGATGTAACACTTCTGGAATCATTTGACAATGTATACCAAGAGTCTTTAGGGAGGATTTTTGCTTAGCAATGATTCTGCCAAAGATTTATTTTAACAAAATCATTAGAGATAGAAATAAAACTTGTAAATAAACATATCTGAGTCACGATTCATTTCTGTAACAAACACATTAAGAATAACTCGAGTATCCAACAGGAAGTAGTGAAGTATACAAGTTGTGGAGTGCCACGTTCCAAATGCATCTTCCCGGGGCTCATGTGTTGCAAGCTCATTACCGATGTGGTGATATCGGGTCGGAGGGCTGTAAGAAGATACATCTTCTTGAAGGGGATTAGTGCCTTCACATCTGAAACCCGATGGAGTACTGTCATCCCTTGCTTCATGTGAGGACCTGAGGGGAGGCTGGCCCTGTGTGAGCCGACAGGAGCCCTCAACAGCCGCCTGATCTGCCAGGTCCTTGCCACACACTTTCCAGCATTCAGAACGGTGAGAAGTAACTTTCTACTGTGTGTTAGCTACCTCCTCAATGGACTCTCCTTAAAGCAGCTCAAAAAGTCCAAGAAATGATACATCTAAAAATAGGCTGTTTATTTTGATTATGCTCCTGAAAGATGTGAATGTATAAGAGAGTGAGGTAAAAAAAACTAGACATGCCAGCTGAAGATTACATAACAAAATCTATTATGTATATACAAATATAATGTGGATACGTTTTATATATGTGTATATAAGTATATAATGTATCATTTCATATAACTGAGTAAAATAACATATATGTGCATACATACAATGAGTGATATATAATGTGTGCATATTACATATACAATGTATATATGACAAATAATAAGTATATCATAGGATATTATATAATTATAGAATATAAAATTAAATCTATAGTTATAAATAATAGATTCCATTAGATATGCATGTAATATATAATATAACGTATATATTTGTTATGAATACATATAATATACATATATGATATGCATGTATTACATGCATATGCTGCAACATACAATATGCACACACATATACACGTGTATGCATACATGTGTTACATATGACTGCATATATTACAAATACAAATTACATACTATTACATGTGACATATATATTATGGATGGTATGTGTGTTTAATGTGTAATCATAATTATGCAGTTTATATAGAGAAAATGATGGGTTGGAGCTCCTAAAATCTTCGTTTCATGTCTATTTTTGTAAACTTCCAGATTCCTGTTCAATCCCACTTAAGCAGCCATGTGCTTTCATACTCAGAAGAAAAATCCCAGCAAAATTTAAGTCCACAATATATGGTTTTCAGGAAAGGCGAGAGAATGGAAAAGCAAACATGAGGCCAGATCCTCCTCATTTCAGTTTGAATATTCCACATCAGAAGTTGGCGCAGTAATGTTTGTCAATCGAAAGGCTTTTAGTGGGCATCTCTTAAAGTACTTCTCAAAGTCTGATGTAAAACTCCTGCAGCTATTCTGTGAAACATAGATCATAAATGAAATATTTCTTTAGTGTTTTTTTTCCAACCACAATACTAAAATCAGAGACCTGTCTTGGCTGAGGATGAGACAGTAAGAAGAAAGTCTGCCTGGCTCTTCTTAAATTTTTTGTATTTTAAATTCACAAAGCACAGGTACCGTGTCCATACATCGCTCACTTCAGGTCTGGCTCTACTGCTGAGCGCTGTCCAAAGTCCTGCAGCTGAGAAAGATTCCAGTCATGTAGGCACCATAACTTAAAACCACTGTTAAGGACTTGGCTTCAAATCTAACGTCCTGGTTTGACGTATAACAAGATGCTTGCAGGATAACGCTGTTGCTTTCCTGAACGATGGAGAAAGAACTATTAATGACACTAATTAAGATGTGTGAATATCATTTAGATACTCCTCCTTGTTGCTTTCCAAGTACATGCTGCTACCTCACACATTAATTGGTAATGATACAAGTGCGTGTCTTTCAACTACAAGGTCAGTTTTTAAGCAGGATTTTTATTATTAATGTGCTTTAAGTTCCTACACGGTCCATGTAGGGATTCCATTAACAAACCTGCTGGGCTCCTGTTTAACCCCATTACAGCCATATCCTTTCCATCCACCCAGAATGTATGGTATAGTAGATTGGGATCTGTCAACCCTTTATCCAGCCTTAAGTAGAACTATGATAGCATTATATATGCATCGATACAGGATCTGATAAACAGGATACTTCCCTTTTATATTATTAAAGCTGCCAATTCATTGTGGTTTTTTTTTGAACCACACAAAACCCAAATACTATCTATTTGAAATCTACTATTCATCTACCCAACAGGTCTCCCTAAAGTAAATTTTCTCTCTCTAAAGTGAAAGTTGGTAGATGAAATAAAAGAAATTTAAAGTATAATTATTACTAATATAGCAGCCTGTTCACAGGTGCTTGGATCCCCGATGGTACAGAGTAACAGAGCTGGAAGCACATTTTAGCTTCAACAATTCTTTCTATAGGAGAGGGAGACCAAACTTGCTCACACGTGCAGCACTAGCAAATCAGCACCCCATTCTCAGTGTGAGAGCTTCTTGGTTGGAACCAGGCATCATCTGCTCAGATTTAGCAAGAATGAAGTGAAGCCTCTTCCATGTTCCTCTAACCAGAGTTGGTTATATGCTTAGTTCTGTGTTGATTGTGCAACACGTCTTTGACTATCAAGCAGGTATAGGCACCCACATCTGTATTAAACTGGGTATCTGGGAAGGCCTCTCCTATTAACAAGAGTTACAAAAAGCATGTGTTAACTTTTCCCCATTCAAAATTTACATAGCTCAGAAGGGTCATTGGTCATGGTCCCATATGAAAGCACATTTGCCTCAGTATAAAACTCCTGGGTGTATTTCATCTGATTCCAAGTCTCTATACAAATTCCGTCTTAATTTCTGTGCTTGGCCACCTAATTGTGATTTTTACTAAGTTTTGTAGAATTTAGTTACACTCTTGCATGCATTTTGGAATTGTTGGAAAGGAGTCCGATCCATCTGATAAGCTGCCAGAGAGGCAAGCTTTGTTGTCTTCCATTTGAGAGGCTTCTGAGACATTTTGTTCTCTCGTTTAACTATAATCCTCATATTCCTCTTTTTTTAAGATAAATTTCTTTGAAACCTGGAAGGACAGAGAGAGACATGGATGGAGCGTGAACTCTTATCTGCTAGTTGATTTCCCAAAGGGTTGCAACAGTTAGGTGTGAATCAGGCTAAGCAGGGAGCCTGAAGCTCCATCCAAGTCTCAAAAGTGTGTGTTGCAGGGGCTCCAGCACCTGGACCATCTTCTGCTGCCTTTCCAAGCACGGGAGCAGGAAGCAAAACGGGTAGTGGAGCAGTCAGGACTGAAACCAGTCCTCTGATGCAGGATGCTAGTGTCCCAGCTGGACACTTAACCTAAGTTGTCACAATGCTGGCCCCCTCATATGTCTGTATGAATATTTAATTCATTTGGTCTTGCTCCATTGGATCTGAAAGCAGTCTTCAATCAAAGAACACCGTCATTGCTTAAAGTTGGTTACAACTGGGCCTGACACAGTACTCTAGTAGCTAACGTCCTCACCTTGCATGTACCAGAATCCCATATAGATGCAGGTTCTAATCCCAGCAGCCCTACTTTTCATTCAGCTCCCTGTTTGTGAAATTGGAAAGCAGTCTAGGATAGCCCAAAGCCTTGGGATTCTGTGTCCACTTGGGAGACCCAGAAGAGGCTCTGGGCTCCTGGCTTCAGATGATACAGCTCCCACCATTGCAGCCACTTAGGGAGTAAATCAACAGATGGAAGATCTTCCTCTCTGTCTCTCCTCCTGTCTGTATATATGACTTTGTAATAAAAATAAAATGAATCTTAAAAAAATTGGTTACCACTTTTGTTAAATTTTGTCTCATCTCTTTGAGCACAGTTGCCGAATACAGGTTAGCTTTCTCCTGTAAACCCTTTATCTATCATCTTTTCTCACTGATTCATTTATTATTTGTTATTTTGTTCTACATTCTAGAAGGCTCAAATTTGTGGTCCATATTAGTGTTTTGATTTTCCACAACATGGCTCTGTTCATTACTGCTCATTTCGTCTAGTTTCATAACTGAAAATTGACCTAAATCTATCTGGTTCCTTTTCTTCCTAACACAGTGATATATTCTGCATTTCTGGATTCACGGTGAATTTTTCTGTTACATGGAAGATGCACAGCTATTTACTACCTTTTAAGCATGCTTATGATGTCATTGCAGAGATACATTTTCAGGGCGATGTATCTTTTTTTAAATTTTGCAAATATAAAGAGAATACATTTTTTATCATTAACTATGATTCTAATAAGGTCAGTACATTTCCCTTCCTCCCTCTCAGTGACTCTTTCTCATTCTTTTTGCTGTCTCTTTCTCATTCTTTTCTCCAAGGGGAGGGATATGGCTTCTGTCCTTGCATCACTGGGGAGGGGATCTGGCTTATACTTCCCCCTGATACTCACTGGCCAGACTACAAATCCCTCAAGTGTCAGGCCCAAAGATCAGATTTGTAAAGCCAGTGCTTAATGCAACTTTCAGTGTCTAACTCTGTGTCCGATATTCACAGCTACAGTGTGCACCACGTGCATGCATTGCTTGAAAGAGAATATGTTCCTTGAAAAGGCAGAATGCTCATGATTGTCACAAAAACCCTCTAAGTCGGAAAAAAAAACATGATTAGGTGAAGATAGACTGAAACTGAGTTGTTATAGATTCTAAAATGTTGACTGATCCTGAGACGTAGTCATTGAGCTAAAATCAGAGAAGATCTGAAGAAACTTTCAGGTTTCTTCTTTTGACACGACTGTTCATTCTCTTAGTTACTTCCCTATTTTTCCCCTGAAGTCTAACAAATGGCTCACAGGGGAGGTGTTAATGGAGAGTTGATGCAAATGTCAGTTACGCCACTCCACAAAGCATCAGCTATGCAGTTCAAAGGGATAAAATTTCTCGGATGATACTTGCGATCGAGAATGTTTATCAAGCTTGCATTATTGTAATATCTGAAGGAGCTAACAATGGGAGGGAAGGTTTATTCGGCTCACATTTTTGGAATTTCCAAACTCCAAATGTATGCACCTCCTCTGCTTTCATGAAGGCCACATAATACACGCTAATGGTGTGGCCAAGCACAGGTCAAGCCATAGATGGACAGAGGCTGAGTGTGGCCTAACTTGGGATTTTATAGCATCCCATGTTAAGAACTACCATCTGAGGGCTATCTCCAAATGGCTCAAGTTCCAGCTACTAGGCTTACCTGCTAAAGGTTCCAGCAGTTCCCGAGCCTACGGCCCTGGTCACCAAGCCATTATTAATAAGAGCTTTTGTGGATATTCACTATTGAAGTCATAACAAGGCCGAGGCTGCAGGAGAAATGACACTGCATTCTAAAATCTCAGGCAGACAGACTTCGTGCCTCCACACAGTGAAATACGTGTGCTTCTCGTTGCCTCCCCGATCCTCTCCATCGGTTTTGTGATTGTTAGAATTTTCTCCAAAATTCTGCTAGTCGGTGTCATGTCAGTCTTGGTATTCAATTTTCTTGAAGCATTTTCATCTCTCTGTCTTCAAAGGTATTTTGGAACGAGTTGAGAAGAAGCTGCCTTGGGAACCGTGAAGCACATGTCATGTGGGAATTCTAATTTTAGTCCTAAATCACTCGATTCAGTTGCACAGATAAATGAATTGTCACAAACTATTTACAGAACCAAATTGAGAACAATCCTGTCTTATCCTCCCTTACCACCCTGAGTCAAATCTGTTTGGGAACAAATGTGGCCGTAGTTGTTTCTTCTTTGGTATGAAATCATGCCAATATGTTAACCTTCCACATTTATTAGTCTAAAGCTTACTTATAATTAAGAAGTAGGATTTAAAGCATCAGTGCACAAGCACTGGATATTTCTTCGAAGCTGAGACCCTGTGGGAATCATAACACAGAACATGTAACAGGCAAGCTGGCTTCCCAGCTAGGAATCAGACTGCCCTGGGTTGGGACTTGAAAATGTCATCCCCATGTCTGTCGTTTAAACTCTCCTACAAATAGTAAAATATAAAACAAATTCAGAAACCATCCTGGTAAAAAAATTGTATGTGAGTGTCCTCCAGTTCTTCCAGGGACATACTGGTCTGGGGTAGACCATCAGAAGAGTTTAATTTACATCCTCAGTCCTAAGGAATTAGCAGCCAGCCTGGCTGGACACGCAGCCAGCAGTGGGAGGATTCCAGCATGATGGCACAGGAGGCAGGGTTTTCCAATTTGTTGGATATCATGTAAGCAGGAGGAATGGAAGGCTAAATGGCATTGTCACCATCATCACATTTTTACAGATGAGCTTTAAGAAGATAGATGTGACCTGCAAATTCCTGGTGGCCCTATGTTTGAAGGTTGAGGCCGTGTAGTATTACTAGATGTTGATATTGCCACAAATGGACTCATAGACTTATACAATGATGAGGTTAAGGAGGACAGTAGATTTCTTCTGCTCTTCTCGGCCTGCATCTCAGCAGTAAATCGGGTTGTATCTTTGGTGCTGTGTAGAACAGTAAGGAAATAGAATGATCACTGATTAGGGTCATTACATTGTGAGATTGAGGAAATTGGTGTAGCAAGGACTAGGTGAACTTGGGCTATATTTGGATATCATTTTTCCAGAAGGTTACTCAGAAAAGTTGAAATACATGAATTTGCTAGTGCCTTTAGACTTCAAACTCCTGAAACTTTAGAATTATGTTGTCCATTCAATAGATTTACTTATCCTGCCCAGAATGGTGGCTTAGTGGCTAAAGTCCTTTGAATGCACAGGGATCACATGTGGGCACCAGTTTTAATCCCGGCAGCCCCACTTCCCATCCAGCTCCCTGCTTGTGGCCTGGGAAAGTAGTTGAGGACAGCCCAAAGCCTTGGGACTCTGCACCCACATGGCAGACCCGGAAGAGGTTTCTGGCTCCTGGCTTCAGTTTGGCTCTACTCCAGCCATTAGGGGGTTGAATCGTCAAAACGAAGATCTTCCTCTCTGTATATCTGACTTTGCAATAGAAATAAATAAATCTTTAAAAAGTAGTTTTAGTTTTCTCTATTTCCTATCAGATAGATTTATCTGGCAAGAAAACATGGTATGGAAAATGTGCAAATAGTGGTTTTCAAAGTGTAGTAATCCTGCAAAGTTGTCAAACTGGAGAATAAGATGAGAAAAACATACCAAATGTTCCAGAAATTCCTGGTTACAGAATTGCTAACTGGAAAGAACTATATTTACTTGCTTACTTTTTCTAGGAAAGAAATTTTTATGTTTTCAGGGCATTTCGTAAATAGAAAGAATAATGCATCACTCAACTTCTCTCCTCCTTTCTTCCGTCCACAGTAAACAATTCCAAAACCAAAGGGAATTCTGCAGATGATGCACATTTTCAACATCCTTGTTGGTAGCAAGATTTTAAATGTTAAAAAGCTGAGCACGGCCAAAAGATACAACAACACAAAAACATGTTTCCATCGTCCCTTTTGAACTAGGGGAATATTTTGTGTATCTATAATATAATCATTATTCTTGCTTACATGGCACTCTGGGTTCACTCAATGATTTCCCACTATCTTGTGCTTCAATCTTACATACCATTAGATTGATAATAAGAATTTTCTACTTTTATGGATCTTGGGTTGCACCAAACTCAAACACTGGGAAAGTTTTTTAATAATGTGTAAGACAAAACATTCAAGCTTATCCCTAAGCTGACAGTCTCTCTATTAATTCTTGCTGAAGTGGTTGCATATTATACACCCATAAACTGGAAAATCTAGTTGAAATAGATAGTTATCTGGAAATACATAATTAGAGACAAAGAGATAGAAAACGTGAATAGGCCAGTAGTGAAGACTGAGATTGAATGGATAATAAGAAATAAAGCAAACCCATAATTGATAACTTCACTGTTGAATTCTACATTTAACAAATAGCTAGGGCTCAGCACGGCAGCCTAACAGCCAAATTCCTCGCCTTGAACACACAGGGATCCCATGCGGGCACCAGTTCTAATCCTGGCAGCCCCACTTCCCATCCAGCTCCCTGCTTGTGGCCTGGGAAAGCAGTCGAGGACAGCCCAAAGCCTTGCACTCACATGGGAAACCCAGACGAGGCTCTGGGCTTCATACTGGCTCAGCTCCAGCCATGGTAGCCACTCAGGGAGTGAATCATCAGAAGGAAGATCTTCCTTTCTGCATCTCTTCCTCTCTATATATCTGACTTTGCTATAAAAATAAATAAATCTTTAAAAAGAAGCAACTAATACAAATTCCTCTTAAATTATTTTTTAAAAAATTAAAAGGGTCCTTCCAAACTCATTTTATGTGGTCAATGTGACCATAGCTCCAAAACCAGAGAAAGTTATACACGCACACAAAAAAGAAATGTAAAGATGCAAAAATCCTAAACCAAATACGAAAATCCAAAACCAAGTACCAGGTAACTGAACCCAAGGAAGCATATAGAAATCAACCACGTAAATCAAGTGTGACTTATTCCGGGGATGCTGGAGGTTGTTCAACATATGCAAATCAATACCTGTGAATAACAACAATAAACACATGGTTATCTCAATAGATACAGGGAAATCATTTGATAAAATATAGCATTCTTTCAGGATTTAAAAAAAAAAAAACCTTTAAAAGTTTATTGCAGATGTAACATTCCTGAACACAATCAAGGCAATATATGACCAACCCACAGACAGTAGTATGGAATGTGTAGAATGGACAGTAGTAGCTGGAAGCATTGGCACAGAGATCTGGACTCAGACAAGGATGCCCATTACTATTCAATATAGTCCTGGAGTTTTACCAGAGCCAGTAGTCAAGAAAAAAAAAATAAATCAAAGTTATACAAGTTAGAAAGTAGAAAATCAAATTTTTCCTATTTGGCAAATCACATGATCTTTTATATGCGAGAAAAGAAAGACTACACTAAAAGACTATGGGAATCCCTACGACAGCTTGGCAGGGTCACAGAATAGAAAATAAACACTCAAAATCAATAGCATTCTTGTACATCAAAAATACTTGGATTGAGAAAGAATTTGGAGTATCAGTTCCATTCACAACAGCTACAAAAACATTCAAATACTTTAGGATAAATTTATCCATTGTTGAAAGATTTCTACAATGAAAATTATAAGATACTTATTAAATAAGAACACACACAAAACGAAGAAAGTCATATTAATGAATTGGAAAGTTATATCATTAAAATGTCCATTCTACCCCAAACAATGTGTAGTTTCAGTGTTCTAACAATCAAAATTCCAAGGATATTTTTTCTCAGAACCAGAAAAAGTATCTAAAATTCATGTGGAACTACAAAATATTCGGAATATCGAAAGTAATCTTAAACAGCAAAAACAAAGACAAAGGTTTCACAATACCAGATTTCAAGACATATAACATGATTATTATAATCAAAACGTACTGGTACTGGCACAAGCATGGACAGGGAGAACAATGAAACGGGATGTAAACCCCAGAAATTAATACACACATGTACAACCACTAATCTTTGAAAATTAACAGAAATTATTCCCCAGAGAAAAGACAGTCTCTTCAAAGAATAATGTTTGGAGAGTTAGTCTTCCACATGCAGAAGTTTAAAGCAAGAGCCCCACCTTACACTCTATAAAATTAGCTCATGATGGATCAAAGATCTAAACCCAGGAGCTAAAACCATAGAATTACTAGAGGAAAACAGAGAGGAAATACTGAAAGACATACATGTAGACAAAATCTTGTTTAATAAGACATTACCAAAAGAACAGGCAATAAAAGCACAAATGGACAAGTAGGATGACATCCAACTAAGGATCTTCTGCAGAGCAAAGGAAACCCAAAGCGAAGAGGCAACCGACCCAAAGGTGCAAAATGTTTACCTGATAAAGGATTACTATCCAGAGCACATGCAGAGTTTACAAATCTCAACAATGAAACAGACAGTCCAGCTAAGAAATAGACAAAGGATATGAACAAGCTGTGTTTATTTTTTTCCAAAGGAAAATTTACAGATGGTCAATAAGTACACAAAAACCTCCAGGATCATTAGTTTTATGTAAATACAAATAAAAACCATAATAAGACAGTGCCTCACCTGAGTTAGAATGGCTATCATCCAAAAATTAAAAAAAAATACTGTTAAAATCGCAGACAGCAATGTACCTTGACACATTGTTGGTGGTAATGCAAATCAGTACAACCACTATCAATGATAGCTAGGAGATTCTGCAGAATATTGAAAATATCTCCACTGCATTATCCAGATACCTGACTCACGGAAACATATCCAAAGGAAATGAGATCGGTACATCAATGCCCATATGTATAGCAGCCCAATTCACAACAGCTAAGATATGAAATCAGTGTAGATGCCCATTAGCTGATGATTGTATAGAGAAAACATAGTCTATACAAATGATGGAATATTACTAAGCCATACAAAGGATGAAATCCTGGTATTTGCAATAACATGCTTATAAACAGAGAGCAATATGGCAAGTGAATAAAAATACAAAAAGATAAATATCACACATTTTCTCTCTTTGTAGAAGTTAATATAAACAGACAGTAGGTTTTAAAACAAAATGAATAGCTAAAAATAATGTAAGCAAGTCGCTAATCACATATACCCTATCTAATCACACCACTGATTAAAAATTAAAAACTAAATAAAAATACTTTTTTATAGTTGTGGGCAGAGGAAGAGCTGTGACAATGGGAGCAAGATTAGGGACAAGAGATGTGTTGCTGAAGATAGATTTAGGTAACAACAGCCAAGGAATGCAGCAACTCCAAGGAACCTGAAAGGCCTCCAGTGGGAAGATGGCCCTGTCACCATCAGCCTTCAGATTCCTGATCCACGTTACAATTGGAAGGTGGTGAATATGCATCATTTCAAGCCACATTTTACTCATTCATGATAACAGCCATACGGGGAGCTACTCTCCTCTGCCTGAGTCTGCACTAGAGTGCTTGGGAAACACATCCTCGGTTGATGGCACGGTTCTATGTTTCTTCACCTTTTTGTGAATTCTCAAGTAAGAAGCATCCATATCCATCTATCTCAATACTTTCAGGATCTAGAACCAATTTTGAGAAACGGAACATTTCAACCTTATGTGCCACATCAGCTGTAGTATTTACTTGTGTTTTGTGAACAAACACCTCTTTAATGATCGCTCTTCCTCCATATGCCAGCCTCAGAGAATATAAAAATCAGTAACACGTGTCAAGACTTTGTCTTGAATGAGGGACAAGGAAAATTCCTTAACAAACCATCAACGGGCACACTTCATATCTTGTTTATCGGGGGCCTCCCGTCCCGCGGAAGAAATCGCCCACACTGGAGAGAGTTTCAGAGGCGCTTTATTCAAACCTTCTGTTAAAACCGTTATGTCCGTTAATTACGCTACACAGAAGCCCCTCCCCCGCCAAGCCCCCCCGGCTTATATGTCAATCCTGCCCAATCAACTTAAAGATCACGAAGGCACACCAATCAGGGCAAAGGGCCAATCACAGGGCAGGAAATTGTCAGTGCCCCCAACACTTGTTGAGGGATAATAACGCCAAGGTGAAGTCCGGAGGTGGGAAAGCCATATTCTTCCTAGGAATTGCAATTATTTTAGGATTAGGGATAAGCTGGAATGAGCAGCTAGCTCTCAGAAATGCCATTCCACCACCCTGCCCAAGGATTCTTTGTGTTTTGAAATCGTTGCTTTGCTAATTCAACCTGGTTACCCTTGATGGTGGGAAACTGCTTAGGCTGCCCCCTGAGGCTTCCTGAAGTCTTGGGAGAGAATTATCAAATGGTCCAGTCATGCTGCTCCTTGGTACCCAGGCACCACTTACCAGGGTTTCAGCCACCTGCGGGGTGCCCAGTAGTGCAAAGTATTATCATTTTTCCCACTGTGGATTTAACTTTGCTCTATGTATTCCCAATCTGACAGTGAATTTATCTTCTTAGGTGAGACTCGACCTGAAAGAGCTGGGCAGGTAGAATGGGACATGTAGCGATGTCTGAAGGTTTTTTTTGTCAATACCCAGGAAATGCCCCTGGTACCTGGAGCCAGAGGTCAGAGGCATTGTGAAGCACCGGGCATTGCAGAGACAGTCAATGCGACAAGGCATTAACCACCCAAAACAGTCAAAAGAGATTTCTAAGGTTTACACACCTTTATGCAAGCAGAGCAATATGTGTGCTAATATGCATATTTATTTAATGATTTTAATGAACTGAATTGTCATCATGTCTCCAATGAAAGTTTCAATCTACAGAATTTCCAACAGACTGCCAAGGTATTGTGGTGGCATGAGTTTTCCTTTCCTGCTATATTACCAGTGTGGGGCTCTGTCCAGGAGCCTAGATGGTGAAGGAGCTGAAGGTCAGATGCGGGTCATTTTGTGACTCTGAGATGCAAGGTGCTTCCGAGGTCGCCCTGGGCAAGGGGTTTGTCGTCTTTCAGCCCCAGGCTCCTCTTCAGGATGTTCCACTGGTGACATCTGTCAGCTTCTGGAGCTTCTGGAAAAGTATTCTGAGAAAGCATAATTAAAATTAAGAACTCACTTCATGAAAGGGGAGAGCAGGGTACTAAGGGCCTCTATTTTTTTTTTTTAATGACACACACTTAGTAACAAGTAAGCTCCATCCCAGAATAAAATGTCAAACCTCAAGTGAAAAGCTATCTATACTAAATGAGACTCCCCATGATGATCACATAGCATACATAACATATTCTCCCATGTACCAAAGTCCTTGCATTTTGCATGGCTTTCTTCTTTCAGGCAAAAGAGAAGGGCGGGTCATTGTTGGTATTTTGTGCTTTGCTTCGTTGTTCCCCCTTAGGATGGGTCTCTCTACATTCTTCTTATGCCAATTGTGATGTTTTATGGTTATTCATGACTTGCACAGTGGTGCTTTAGGCAGTCAATAGCAATTATGCTTGTTGAGAAGAACATATAATTCAAATGAGACCAATATGGATTTTTCCCCTTTACGTTAATGTTTAGTTACTCAGATTTAAACAGAGAATACAACATTTAACAAATGATTTTCACTAACACATAACTGGCATTTAAATGTAGTGTGGTTTTCTCCCCTTGTTGTTTTTAATACGGAGGAGGAAAACAAAGTATCAAATCACCTAAAAGGTATGCCACATCAATGAAAATGAAACACTTGAAGTTTGCAAATCATGAGATGCATTCACCTTTGTGGCCTAAAAATGACAGCATTGACCGTTAGCCAACAAGTATGCAAAAATCAGCAAGCAGTGGCCCACCGAGTAACTGGTCATAATGAACAACAAATTCAATGCATGATTTGGGATTATGGCCCTTAAGTTTAGCACTATTCAGAGTCCAATTTTCAACACATGGTATCTGCTACTCAGAAACAAAAAGCAGAAACAAGTAATATCATACGAATAAACTAGTAAAAATATTCCACTACAGTCATTGCCATGAAGACCATCCTAGGATCCTGCTGAAACTCTGTAACTCCCAAAGGGTCTATGTTTGGAGACAGGAGTTTTAAGGAGGAAATTAAATAGGCCATAAAGGTGGAGCTCTCATCTCTTAGGACTGATGTCTCTGCAATAGGAGGAGGGCACAGCCAAGCTCTCAGGGCACAGTGGCAGTGCTGTGAGAGGGCACAGCTGGAAAGTGGTCAGCTGTTGACTGGCAGAAGAGAACTCACTGGGAATCAACCCTGTTTGCACCTAGTGCTTAGATTTCTCAATCTGTAAAACTGGAAGAAAAAATCAGTGTTTTCTGATTCACCCAAACTGTGGCTTTCTGTTACAACATTCTGAACAGATTCCTCTAGCAAGCTTTTAAAAACCCTGTGTATGGACATCGGGCAGCCGCCCCTCACTATGACCAGGCAAGTCCAGCTTTTCACCAAGTGGCAGATCTTCTTACATCAGACGAGTGACCAGTGACCTCTCACTGAAGCCAGTAGGTGTTCTGCCCTTCTGACAGGGTCAGCAGTGGCCCACTGAAGCCTAAGACCTATCTTGTGGTGACCATTATGAAAAAATCGCTTCCCTTTTCACCCAGTGCATATGCAGCACTCAACCAGGAACTATATTTATTTCAGTTGAAAATCCCTGGAAAGAGGCAGTCATATGCCTTTTGTACAGGCGGGGAGCCGCTTCATCTAGAGCAAAGCCTGCTTCTCACAGCAGAAAGGCATGGGTGTCATTCCTAGCACCCGCAGGTATGGTGGATAACACAGGGGTGAGGACTCAGCATTCTGGGACCACTGTCTTCAGCAACCGAGGGAGAATGATGCCAATAAAGTGGAGCATCAACAGCAACAATATGTTCACCTTTGGGATCTTATGAAAATAGGAGATAATGACGCTAAGTTCTTACCTCACACAGTATCTGACAGCCTAACAACCATTTAGGAAAACGTGGGACTCCAAGTTATTGTAATGATGTTGATGATGCTATCTGAACATCTTTATACCTAAATAGTTCAGGCAGTTAGCAAATTGAACATTCTAATCAGACAAGACATACTCAAACGATGCTTCGATATTTTCTTGGGTCTCTTCTTCCTTGGAGCCCCCTCCTGTTGCTATTGCAGATCTCTCTCTCTCTCAATCTCTCCTCTCAATCTCTCTCTCTCTTTTTAAACAATTCTTGCTTTGCATACTGAAAAAAATGTTAATTTGAGGAGGCAAACATGAAAATGTTTGCATTTAAAAAAAAGTTGGAGGCCTGAGACTTGGTAATACCACTCCCCTTCCAAACTTCATCCCCGTTTGATCTGAATTTACCTGCTTAGCAGTGTGCTTTTGAGCTGGAGGAGGAGAGGGACTCTATTTGTTCATTCATTCATTCACTTATTTCTCAGTTTGAGCCTCACAGAATAGGATTTATACTCTCATCATACATATGGTTCAGATTAGCTGGTGAACGTAAGGCAAACTAGTTAGATTTTGGATTTATTTAGAGAGCAAATTGAATCATACCTGCAGGCAGACAGGATATGGGATGCAGAAAGAAAGAAAGAGCAGCTTTTGTTTCCTGTCTGGAGACAACATTCAGAAGCACGAACTGAACATAAACTAGGCTTGCAAAGGTTTGGGGCAGAAAACCTATGTCTCAGTTTTTAACAAAGAAACCTAAGATTGTGATGCATTTTAAACTAAAAAGGATAGTTTATTAGTGGGGCAGTAGGGTGGACAAGAACGAAGGAAGGACATGCTGGAGACAAGAGGGTCCTAGAAGCCATTGGGAAGGACTTAAGAAGGATTCTAGAAGAAACAGCCATGAGATGGAGGCCTGACGTGTGTTAGGGTGAATTCATTAGTTTAGTATTTTCTTTGACACCAAATTGTTAGCTTCTTCAAGGTACATGTACATGGTTTAATGAGGGCCGTGGTGTATCAATTTCTACTCCAGGACTTAAACTTGTGTAAAGGCAAGTATTTTCATTACAGACACATGTAAGTTATCAAAAGTGGTAGCAAATTGAAATGCAAAGGTATGTTACTTCCCTTCATAAATCCACTACTGTTCAATTTCTGTCTAATCGTTCTAAAATCAGGCAAGGCTTTATTAAACAAATATACTATGCAAATTATATGCTGATTTCTTCAGGTGTTAGAGTTGCCCAAATCACAATGGCAGAATCTCTGTGTACTATCAGTTTCCCACCATCATGCCAGTGGAGGGAGATTCCATCAGCTGTTACGGATTGCCACCTGCACCCTAAGTCTGTTCTGATCACTTTAACTTTCTTCACCCTACTTCAGGGTCCATCTCTAGCATTCTTCAGTTTCTCTTCTGGTTTCACATGATCCCAATATACAACCAGGTCAGACATTTCATTGGAATTACTGTCACTTAAGAATGTACTCACAATGTTGATGAAGCCATAAAATTGAAAAATGTAATTCTTGTCATATCATCCTGAGATAATTTGCAAGATTTTGTGACGGAGGAAATTTGAACAGACATAAAGTTTGACCAGGCCATAAAAAGTCTTGCTAATAGAACATTTTGAAGTGTCTATTGAAAAGTCTATTTTCTTATAGATATTGTAGAGTGGTAATGGAATGCAAAGTTCTTTGCAAGCATTCTGCAACAATCCAGAGAAAAAATGCCAACAACAACAATGGAAATGAATGTGGGATAGATGGGCAGCTAGACAGGCCTGTTGACCAAGTCCCCATATAATTCTATCCTTCGATTGTCATTCAAAACACCCCTCTTCCAAGGATGCAATTGTTTCATCTAGGACCTAAAGGATGGGGGAGGGATGGACCACCAGGAACATGTGGATACTGAGTTTCCCATGGAACTTTTAGAGATGCCCTCTAATCCCCAGGTGGCTTCAGCACGGAAGGGAACAGCCCACAGAGGAGGCCAGCAGCAGGAGCAGAGCTCTCTGCCTCTTCTGTGGCCAGTTATCACTGGGGGTTTTTGTGGGAGTGTGCTTTCCCTCACTTCCCTGTCTCTCCATTTTGTGCCATCTTCTTGTCCAGTGCCCACTTATGGCAAGTATTTCTACATTTGTGGCAACCCCTGCCTATGTATGCCAAGTGTGTTCACCTTCTCATTTTTTTAATCTAGACCCCTAACTTCACTGTATGACCTGCTTCAGCCAACGGAATGGGAATGGAAGTGAGGAAGTTCAGGAGCTAGAGGATATACCATGTTACTCCTGATTTCTCCATAGTTCTCTCCTCTTGCCATGGATTACAGGCCCAGAAGGAGATTGTTGTAGTTAGCTTCAATCCTGAAACAAATGAGTCACAGAATGGTGGCAAAATTTTAAAAAAATCTAATAAAGGAAACACACACACAGAAAGATCTCTGCCATAAATGAGAAATGAATTTTTGTAAGTTACATAAGCTTGGGTATTAATTATTGTCTCAGAAAAATCTGGCACACACACAATGGAAACGTAGGTGAGTAGATGAAGTTGCTGATCACATCTTCCGAAATGTTCTTTTCTTCAGGGGTTTTCTCAAAAAAACAAAATCTGGCCATTTTCTGTTCGAAGTCCAGTAGAAAGATGGCTGGACAATGTCTCCTGCAACTTCTAGCTAAAAATTGTGAGTTTGTTAAACATCTTAGTTCAAAAATAAATCTTTCCTTGTATTGAAAAATATTTATATGGGGCATTTCGAAGCAAAATAGATGGCCAAATAGAGATATTACTGTTGGAGCCTCTGAATACATATTTGACCCATCTCTAATTCCCAGTGATTTGTTTTCACAGGAGTTAACTCCTTGACTAAATATTATATTACCCACGATCACAGACACTCAAGAACTAAATGTTGTGTGTGAAACTAGAGTATTTCCAGAAACACTATGACAATGGCTTGCAAGAATTTGAGTTAAATGTAAAGGTATCGTGTGATAATGATGCTGTAGTGGTCTGAAGAAACATTCCAAAGTCACACGTGAACCATGAATCATACCAAGAGAGTCTAATGATGGCCAGGAGTGAAGCTTCCATTGAATGCATACAAAATATTGAGCCTTTTACTAACATCGTTTCACGTCATATTCTGTATTCTGGCATCCGTAATTATCCCTATGAGAAGGAGAGTGCTGGAAAGATGAAATTGTTTTTTTCTGATCACTGCTAGAAAATGGCAGTGATACAGGTGAAGCCCACACAGACCTGACTCCACCCTCGAACAGTACGTACGCCTCTCCTAAGGAGAGGTTGGGAAAGACGTTTTGGCTCTACGCTTTGCACATGGTAATCCTCTCAAGAGAAAGCTTCTAACCAACACACGTCACAGCAAACATCTCTTGAGGATTTCTTACGAGTGCCGGAAGAAGAAACAAGAGTCCCCAAAGAGTGAACAAGAAAGTCATTTCCATTGAGACAGAGTAGAATAGCAGGTGCGTGAGGCTCATGGTGGACATGGAGAAACACTATAAACAGGCATGAGCAATTGTTCAGCCACAGCAGAAACGCCATACACCGGGATTACAGTGCTGGGCGCCACTCTGCAAAGTTACTGCAAACTGTGGAGTTGTATGCTTCCAAGGGTGTATTTTAGTATACATAAATTAAATCACAGTGAAGCCGTTAGGAGAAAAAAAAATAAGCCGTCTAACCCTAGTGTTCATCATAGATGTTTTTGATAAATATAACAATAAGTGAAGATTATATAATTTCAAAACATAGAATCTGAGCAGAAATGTTTTATTTTAGTAAAGTATGATAATCACCAAGCATTTGTAGTCACTTTCAGTTGTACCACTAAATGTCTCTCTCTTGTCCTACTGTGGAGTTAATAAAGTTGACTTTTTCAAAATGTTGTCTCTCAAATTTTTTTTCCCGTCAGGTCAGACAGTTTCTCTAACTTAAAACAGTGAGTGAGTTTATTTTTCTGCATTACACAAGTGTGACTGCTGTTTCAATTGTCGATGCTTATGGAAGGTGCAAGCAAACTGATCATTTTCTATTCATGCCTAATTCCCAACTCCTGTTTGAAACAAGCAAAGTGCGGCCCTACGGGGAAAATGCACGTTTGGAGAATCGATTTCACTTTGGTTGTGTTTAACTATCTGCTGTGTACAACGCTGCTTAACTCTCAGGACTAGAAAATTCTTCGGTGTTTCACTAGCTGAGATTGCCCCAGTAAGTTCCTCTAAAAATTATTCTTCATTCTTTCTATAGTGTTGAACTGAAAAATAAAACCTCTAGCCATTGCCAGTATGGGCCACATGAGAGTCCTAGGTGAACAATTGATTCGGTGTTCCTTAAATGATATTCTGTAAATGTTGTTTGCCACAAATATTTAGGAGAAAGGCGAATAGCTGTATGGGGGAAATAAAAAGAGTTTTAAAAATTAATGAATTTTACCTTAACGTTGTTGTTTTCTGGGAATTATTATGTATTACTTGGATTTCATCTCAGAAATACATAATCTGCATGACAAAGACATATACATATGGAGAGAGAATTCACAAAAAAATAAAATTGGGGGTGATAAGTGGAAATATGAACTGCATTTGTTAATCTATGCTCCTTCACGTTCAAGAAGTTGCTGTGAGTATGATACCAGCCGCTCAGTGCCACCCTAGTGGTTCCTTATATCACTAACATAATAAAGACGAGCGATGTATTCGCACTTGGTTCAGGAGTGGAAAAGGAGAGTCCTACGGGCCCAGTCAGGCCAGCAAGGCAGTGCCTGTGATGTCTGAAGCAAACGCGCAGCAGTGTCCTTGTGTGGGGACAGGCAGGTGCACCGCTCTCATGCACAACGGGACTCTGATGACTTCTCAGGGGCTTTTCTGCTACCTTTCAGTTAATGTACTAAAGCCCTCTCATGGTAAGCAGGTGCTACAGTCCCGTGCCAGTCTGGAAATTTCAACAAGCAAAATGTCTTGAGCATCCCAGGAAACTGTTGTCGTGACTCTTGCCCAACAGTTGGCTTGGCTTTTATCGGGTCATTGGTACCACTTGGTGGTCAGGGCTCTGACTGCGCTTTGTCTTCAGGATCCTATGGCACAGCCCTGTGTCATCCCCTGCTGAACAATTACCAGGAGAAATGTTTCAGGATTTTGAGTCTATCAATTGAGAATGTCTATTGAAAACTCTACTCTCTCCTGCAGTTACTCTGGATGCAAAATGTTTGGAGCCCACTCAGCAGAAATTGGATTTATTTACATTTCAGTAAGAATTGTGTGTTCTAAGCCAAGTTGAGATGTCTGTGGTAATGATATTATTTTTGCCGTTAGCTGTTAGTCTTCTTCAGTTAAAGTTCAAATGAAATCAACTTCTTTGAAAACAGTGACTTAAATATCACTGTTAGTGGCATCTTCAACACTGTCGCCCTACATGAGACAAGATATCCATTTGGAATCCACTGATTTCTTTGGGAAATTGAATCCAAAAACCTTTGTAAAGGATGCCTGAGCCCACCTTACCTTCACTCAAGGCTTCACCACACATTTGATGTTTGGTTTTGGTTTTTATTGCGGAAAATTCCTATTTCTTTGATAAAGGACATTACTCTAGTTCCAAAGTAATTCATGCATAGCTTTTAATGCTATGAAGTTTCGTGAATTTCTTGAGATGCTAGCGTATTTCAATTTTGCAAGTTTTGCAACAAATCTAACCAGATGCAATTAAGGTATGGCTGCACCACTGAGCATGTTACCTACATTCAACCATCTGTGGCTCAGTCATGTCTGCTTTCCCACCACTGGTACTTGGTAAGATTTAAACTTTCTATGTTCCACAACTGCTAACACTTTTGAGTACAACTCTCCTTGCTCATGGGCACTCCTTTTAGCCTTTTAGAGGCCAGATCTTATCTCAGTTGTAATCGTGTTAGACTGGACTTTCCATATGAGTGGAATACTGAAAGGTAAGTTGAATTATAAAACTGAGTGACAAATGCCAATAGATCTTGCTATGACTGATGTCTCACTTCCTTGTCTTTACTGCAAGATGAAATTGTCAAACGAAAAGAAGAAAGAAAATTTCTGGAAAGAAAATCAATCCTCACGGATTAAGCATTACTTTTTCTGATAGCATGTTTAGTCCATAGAAGTATTTTGCTTTCAACCGTCCATTTGCATTATATTATTTCCTTTTGGTGTGAGCCCAAGTACAAGATGCTACATACATTGAGAATCAGTTAACATATTGGAAAATTGTGATGTAAAATAACCTTTGACATAGCCTACGCAATTATGCTAATAGATCATCTAATTCAGATTTGTTTGTTTTCTTTATATACAAATATGACACATGCTGACTTATTTTAAATGTTACATATTTGTGACAAATCCAAATGGTTTGCCTTTTGTGGCATTTTCCATTCCCCGTATGATTTCTAGTGCCATGTGGGGATTTATGTGTAATAATCTGTAGCAACAGATGTCAGTTTGATGCGTGCTGAAGTGACGCTGGCATCCAAATCCCTTTGCCTACTTCTCGCTGTTTCACATTGAGCTAATGGAACATGTTGTGCAGATCCACTTGACTGCCTCAGAGCCTCTGCAAAGCCGACCCACTTAGTTCTATAGAAGCAGAAGTTTAAAACCTGAGAACATGAAATACTCTGCTAAGTGAAATTAGCAAGAGTGGTTTTGCAGAATACTGGCTGCTTCTGAGGTCTTTCCACTGGTTTAACATTTAAGGTTGCAATTCCAAGTTTTCATGCATTACTGCTCAACCAGGAGCTTTCAGTGGCTTGTTCACCACTTAGGTAGATAGAAGACTCAAATAATTTGTGAGTCATTAAACTGTCTTAGCTACTTTTTAAAAAGAGGAGATTATGAGTAACAAAGCAATTTTGAATTTATTAATTTAAAAACTTATGTTCATGTGTTTGACAAGTGTATTTTCTTACTATTGGATGGGATGTTGTTGAGTCTCCACTATAAAATTTACTACAAAAGCAGAGTCAATCTGCCAAATTGAATCTGTATGTCAATCAAAACTTTAATACATACAGTTTTATAATAATGCTCCCAATAACATTACTATTCATCAGCAATATCATTTCTAAGAAAACAAATCATGCATCCAACTAGTAATCTCTATATTTAGAAAAAGACAATCAGTCGCATTGGAGGGAATTCCGAGCCAGAGCCATAAAAGCTAGCCACTCAATCATCACAGCAAACACATCTGTTCATGCATGTTTCAGTTTACAAATCTATGAACTTTCCAAGCAATATGACGGGAGAGAGACAGGAAGTTTATTTTAGAATTCCTTGGTCTTTAAACATGCAGTCGAAGGCATTGATGAGAGAGCGGGGGTAGACCTCACTTTGCTTAGATGTTTTCATGTCTTTAGAGAACGAAGATCTCTCTCAAAATATTTTGGGGTACTCTAAACTGAACTCTGTAATTTTAAGTACTTATATTGGCCAGACCTAAAGACAGTGATTGTACATTGTTTTTTTTTTTAAATACGTGTCATTCAATGTTGAAAAATTACATTTTACAAAAAAGAAAATCTAAAGATTTCTCTATCTGAAGATTTCCTTACCTAAAGAAACCTGAAGAAGCATTTAACACGGTGACTTAGGTGAGGCAGCTGAGGAGCCCCTGCTCCTTCCCCAGTGTTCAGTCAGTATCCTTTCCGCTTTGTATATGTTTTAAACATTCTACTATAAAAAAGAATATTTAAGAATTATACAGGAGAAAGAAAAAATATACACTTATCTCGCAAAAACCTGTCAAAGCGAAATATTGCAATAGGCAAATGGCAATGGAAAGATAATTCCAGAAAATAAGGAAAAACAAACAGTCAATTATCATGATGAATTCTTAAGCTCCATTGGTTATCAGGGCACCTTAATGTTTCTTCTCCTGAATTGACGAGCAAACTGATAAATGTTTCATTTTGCATATAGAAACACAAATGTGTACTGAATCTGAAATTCCTATCATGGAAATATGAACCTTAACTCCATTTTCAGTGAAAACATCATATTTATTGAACAGGTTTACATTGGCTTTGCTTACATAGCAAGTTAGCTTTTAGGTGTTTATTCCAAAGATATGATGGTTCAAGTGCTCAAATTTACATGAATAAGTATTTTCACACCAAATCTGTTTCAGTTAGACAAATGCCAAAACAATCTAAAATGCCCTGTAACCAGTTATAGAATGTAACATTGAAAATATTTGTTTTTTGATTTGGAAGATTATCTATGATAGATAAGAATATGCAATTATAGCATTCTGGGTATATTTTCTCTCATTTCCATGTATGCGTATAAATAGGTGTGTAGGTAAATACAAATACACAAGGGAAAAGAGAAGCCGCCCTGTGAAGGACGAAACGGTAACACACCGAATTCTCTAGCTTGGTTGACTTGGGTGTTACACTTATATTTTCAAATATTCCTATTGGCATCCCAGAATACATGTGTAACATATTACAATGATAAACAAAATTGTAAGTTTCTTAACATGGAAAATTGATTATCTATTCTAAGAATATTGTTGACACACCATGTCACTTTTGTCATATCCTGCAGTATTTTGCTGTACGACAGATACCAAAAAAGCCTGTTGCCAACTCCCTGCTGAACGGGAGGTGAATACAAAGCGCATACTAATTATTCCAGTTCTGCAGCGCCTTCCTGGGAGTGCTCATTTTCTGATTCTAGAACTACTTGTTCTCTGACTCTCAAATATTTCTCTACATATTTTTTTGTTGCCCCAATGTGTCACATGGCATTTTTATGTCAGTTACTATGCATCATGCAGTCAACATAAACTAAGAAGATATAACCCATTTAATTTGGCTTCCACACATGGTGCAATGGACCCTGTAATTTTCATATACTGAACTAGATGGCATAGACTCATGGGAAATAATCAGCTTGAACAATGGAGAGTGATACACTGCTCCCTGGTGCTTCTATTAGGGCACTGCGGCAGACCTCATGTTTATGACTGACACTTCTACTACTGAGGACCTGGGGTCTCTGAGAAGTAACGAGGATTCAGTCAAGTCATGAGTGAAGACTCCGTGATGAGCTTAGGATCCTTAAGAGAAGAGACCTGGGGAACAGGAAAAGGCGGTGGGAGCCAACCGTGAGACGCTGGTCACCTCCAAGTCAAGAGAAAACCATTCGAGTGAGGCTGGTGCTGTGAGGCTCTTGATCACACATTCCCAAGCTCCAGAAATGTGGAAAGTAAGCTGTCGTTTAAGCCTCCCAGTGTGTGCTAGTTTGCAGTGGTCTCAGGGCCATGGCTGCTGTGCAAGCACACTCACCTTTAGCAAGTACAGTTGGATAGAATGGAGGCCTGCAACGCCCAAGGGATCCTGGGAGAACGGCTCCAGCCCCTTCCCTTTCCTCCACAGAAGATCACTGTATCTGTTGGCATTCATTAAATTGGATCCTCAGTGATATGAAAGATATTGATGAGAGCAAGAGATTAAATCCATACATTTCAAACGTTGGCATCCAGTACACCACCCCCGACATGTTAGACTTGGTATACACATAACCCTATCATAGCTTCATCTGTAGTCATTCGTGAAGTGTCCTCAGGGTAAACAGTTTGCTATTTGGAGACAAGAGCCTGACACGTCAATGAAACTGCTACATGAATACTGTCAGGATTGAAGCACTTGAAGGACGCTGGCGAAAATCTAAGAGCCCACAGAATCTCACACCGGAGCGCGGAGGGAAATATCCAGATCTGTAAGAAAGTACCAGTGAGTGCCATTCGCACATCCTTGATGCTCCAAAGAAAGCTTCTACCTCGGTGAGCATTAGAAGAGCATGCACCTGCATTCTTGAGCATGCTAGACGCTGCGTCACAGCATTTCTCCCAGCACCTTGTGTTCAGCTGACTGGTGGAGACTACGAGTTTATCTCCTGTGCTGGCGTGGGCCCATGACCACCAACACCAAGGTCTGGGGGAACAGAACAGGCTGCTGCAGCATATGAAGTAGCCTGCTGGAGAGAGATGCCAGCGAGCTAGCATAGTGGATCCCGAGGACATTTCTCCCCACTGCCGGAGTCATCTCTTAGCGAGACTCCATCCGGAACCCTTGGTCCCTCACGGTCCACCTCTCCCAGGCACAAGTGCTGTTTTTGGTTTGCTTGTGAAGTGACTGCTTTCTCCTATCCTTACAGAAGACTCAGTGCTAAAAAGTGTTCATTTACTCAGTGGACATTGGAAGTCATTTAGCCAACGCCCTATAGATATTGGCAATAGATGCTCACTGGATAAAGGGATTTTTGAAATCACCATTTGACAATACTGACTTTTAGGGAGGGATGTCGTAAACATCTCTGTGTGAGACTGGGTGAGTTTAAATGTGTTCTGCTTTTCATCTTTTATCAACATTGTCTGGCAAGACATGCAGGTAACTCCTCTACTGCGCCTAGTGGAAATAAACAGATTTTGGACTGATTGGATATTGACTGATAAACTCATCCAAATGCCAAAACAATGCTTATGATAACATGAATATAAAGAAGTTTAACTTTTCCCAAAAGGTTTCATATGATATGCTAACAATTCAAAAACTTGGTTCAGTTTTACAGTTTCTGTATAGTTACACATATATAGTATGTTCTAGATGTTTCATTGAGAAAAAAAAATGTACTACAATTATATACATCACCAACAATACCTAACTCAGAGTTACACACAGAAATGTGTCTCGCATATTGGCACAACATTCACTACAATTCCAGCAATCTTTTGTATACTTTTTGTCTTAATTTCAAAATCACTGATAAAATAAAAAACCTTTCACTTTTATGCAAGTTCCTTCCTGGCTTTCAAAAACAGAGCAAAAAATGGATATTTGTGATCATGACCAAAGACCTTCAGAGTTAATTCCTACTGTCTTCTCTCTCTTTTGTGAATTTTTTTTTTGTTTCAGTTTTTATTCTTTCCTAAGTTTTTCTACTTTATGTCTGCTCTCAATCTCACTTAACATCTGGTCAACCCACAGTATGCGCTTCACAATCTTGATTTTTCCCCCAGAACTGCCCATCCAGGGAAGTGCACTTCCTGTTCAGAGGGATGTGCATGGCCACCTGGGATTGGCTGCAGAGGAGAGAAAGTGAGCCTCTGCCCCACCCCCTGCTATGGATCACTCACTATAGAAAACTGTGTGTAACCCCTCTAATTTGGAAACGCTTCCGATGACCCATGGATAAGTGGGTGGGGACAGGGAGGTTTTCTCAAAAGGAATTAGGGCATAAAGAACATAATGTAATGATGACTTTCCCTGCCTTTTTGCACAAATCACCCTAAAGGGAGAAATGTAGAAATGGATGTAAAGGCATATGGCTTTAAAGCCAAGCGTACTTGTGCTATATCTGAGTTGAATATAGCTTTTTACCCGAAGTAACTAGTTAATCTCAAAATGTTCAACCCTTACTAGCCACATAACACATGCATTCAAACATTCTGAAAAACTTTAAAAAATACATACAAATGGGTTGATTTTTTTGTCTTAATGAAAGGGGAGGGAGGAGGAACAACATGTACAATTATGAAAATGTCTCTGAAGCAGGCAACTAGAAAACATTGAATTCCTTTTCTGAACTGACTTGCCATGCTGATGTCAGCAAGTGCCCTTAATTCTCTGTCTCAGTTTAATCATTTAAGAACATGGGAAAATACTCTTTTTCCAAAGGTGATGGATGATTCATCTAAGCTTAACTGTGTTAGTCAAGGCCTTCACGGCCAATAAGTCATTATTATGTAACAGTGACTTGTTTTCAAAATGTCTTAAATTCATTGGAAACTTATGGCTAGAATCTATGGCCATAGAGTTATATTATTTAATGTCCGCGGAGCCAGTGTACAGCTTGCAACACTTAATTGCTGATAGAGATGGCAAAAAGAAAATTACCTAAATGAATGCCTGAAACACACTGAGAATTTCAGATCAGAAAGGGGCAGGAGGACCCGACACTGTGGCTTGATAGGCTAATGCTCCATCCTGTGACACCAGCATCCCATATTGGCACTAGTTCATGTCCAGCTGCTTTATTTCCCATGCAGCTCCCTGCCTGTGACCTGGGAAGGCATCATAGAATGGCCCAAATCCTTAGGACCCTGAACTGATGTAGGAGGTGGGAAGAGATCATGGTCGCCCGCTTCAAATCAGCTCAGCCTTTGGCCATGGAGGCCTCTCGGGGGAATGCACCAGCGGATGGAAAACCTTCTCTCTTGCGTCTCTCCTTCTCTCTATAAATCTTTTAAATAAAAATAATTTTAAAATGGGGCTGGACAGGAGGACCACTGAATCCCAGAGTTACATTTGACTGTACAACTGCTTTAAAATATAAGAGGGGTATTTTTTTTTTTTTTTTTTATTATTTTTTTTTTTTTATTGTTGCTTACATTGTATTATGTAGTACAGTTTTATAGGCGCTGGGGGTTTCCCCCACCCTCCCATTAACCTCCCCCCACATGGTGGATTCTCCACCTTGTTGAATAACAACTAGTTCAGTTCAGTTGAGAATCATTGCTTCGCAAAAAAATGCCTAGAATAAAGTTCAGAGTATTTAATGTCCAGATAAGTCAGAGGCCTCTTGGGGAGCTTCTATGGTCTGAAGATAGGTATAACAGAGTGAGATCCGGTCAGTGAAAGCCCAACAGGCCTCTGTGTCATATATAACATTTGGAATTAATTGACATAGTTAATGGGTAGAAAATATGTTAAAATTAATAGCAAGTTCCATTCTTCTGAAACATCTGGGGGTTGAGACAGTATCAATGACAGGCTTCAGAAAATAACCAACAAACCAAACATAAAAATTACAGGGTAAATCAAGGCAAAATGTGGTATCTAATCTTTTGGGATTCACTCATTTACCTTAGAATTTATAGTTTCCAGTTGTGCCCATATTTAGCCACAAAGAACTGCATTTTGTTTTTTTTAATAGATGAGTAGTATTCATGGAGTAGATGAACCAAAGATTCTTATCCCAATCTTCTGCTGATGGGCATTTCGGTTGCTTCCTTGTTTTTGCATTTACTGATTGTCTGCAATACACATAGGGATGCAGGTGGTTTGTCGTAAAACAGGTGGTTTTGGTTTTATTCCTAGGCGTGCCTATTGCTGGGTCATATGGTATGCAGATTTTGAGTTGTTTGAGTGTTTCCAGAATGTTTTCCATAAAGCTGTACAAATTTTGCAGGCCACCAGCAGTGGAGTGGGTTCCTTTTCCCGCATCCTCGCCAGAATAGAGTCGTTGGTGTTCTTGTTTATGTGGGCAATCTTATGGTTCGTTAGGTGGTAACTCATGATGTTTTAATTTGGATTTCCCTTAATTCTTTAGGGAGCTGGAACATTTTATTCATATGTTTGTTTGCCATTTGACTTGTTACTTTGTGAATGTTGCCCATTTCCAGTGCACATATTGAGTGGTTTGTTAGTTTGGTTTTTGGTTGTTTTGATGGTTACCAATTCAAAATTAACAGAGAGATGTTGAAGTAATTTGGGCATAAATTTAACCAAAAGCGTAGGAGACATATTAGAAGGAAAAATACAAACTATTTAAAAAGGAAATTGAACAAAACCTCAAAAGATGGAATAAATCCCGTGTTCATGGTTAGCAAATCAATCTCATTAAATTGTTTACTACAACAAGCAATATACATTTTCAAAGGCAATTCCATCAAATTGCCCAAACATTCTTCAGGAATTGATACAATGATTCACGAGTTCATACTGGAAAACACAAAAACACGCTTAGCTTGATAACATCCTGAAAAATAAGATTTAGCAGGTGATTCACAATTCCGACCTCTGGACATTACTTTAGAGCAGTGGTTATCAAAACAGATGGTACTGCACAAAGACAGAACGGAAGTCAATGGAATTGAATTGAAGCACAAAGGGACACCCCACACAATTACAGCCAATTATTCATTGCACAAAAAGCCCCATGACAATCAAGCAAGTGGGAAGGCCTCTTTAGTAAATGTTGTTGGGACAACTGGCTGTTAGCCTTGTAAGAAACAAAAAGATAGACCACATCTATCACCATACACTAAGATCCAATCTCATGATAAAAGACTAAACCTACATCCCATAAACCTTAAACTCTTGCTGGAATGTAGGAAATAACTGCAAGACCTAGGAGTAGGTTCCGAAACTTTCTAAGATGGGACACCAAAAGGCAATAGCAGTTGTAGAAAAGAATAAACAAATTGAGGACCTCATCAAACTAAGAAGCTTCTGTACAGCAAGGGAAACAATCAACAAAGTAAAAAAGCAACCCACAGATTGGGAGAAGATCTTTGCACACGATATAGGCGATAGGGGGCTAATTTCCAGGATATACAAAGAGGGGTATTTTGGTTTTTGGACCCATGGCCAGATTTCTTTAACATTTTTTTATAACAACTATTCAAAAAGAGAAAGTGAAAGGCTAAGAGTCTAGAAAATTGATATACTCACTCCACTTCCTTTACAAACTCAAATCTGGTTTTCCATAAAGGGATATTTCCTTGAGGGAGAACATTTCAGGCTGGATTAGTTACTGATAATCTCTGTTCTATAGATGAATGACTCTGACATTACTTGTAACTACACAACTTTGCTCAACAAGAACCACCACAGTGTGTTACATTTCTCTCCAGCTGGAATCTTTTCTTACAAAAAGGAGTCTCAGGGTCTTAGGGAGACACAAAAGCAGTTCCCAATCGCAGAATACAAAGTCTAGAACAGGTGTAGAGCAGGTGTGTGTGTGTGTGTGTGTGTGTGTGTGTGTGTGTGTGCGTGTGTTCACTGATAGCACTTCTGCTACATCCAACACAGGTTAAACCACGCCAGCAGCCCATACTGTAGAATTTTTGGGTCTGCCAGCCATGCTGTGTTATTAAGAAGTAGTTTTGAACCATGAAAAGCAATCTTTTTTCCCACAATTCCTTGACGAATTAGCTTGAGAGGCAGTAAGTACAAAGCACCTGTGAGTGAGGTTTGCAGCACATCTTTTGCTACACAACTGCAAGTGTTTTCTTGAATCCCTTCTTCGAAGATTAAGTGGACAAAGTGAATTCTTATTATGAATCATAAATTTTAATAATTGTTGTGCCTTTGGCAATGTATCACTAAAATCAAAGGCCTATTATTTTTACAGATTCATTCTCCAAATAGGAGGTGCAAAATATATTGGTACACAGGAATAAAAATGAGAATATTTGTTTAATGCTTGTCTTACATCATTCTTTTTTCTATGTTATATTTGTTTGTATTGCAAAGCCAGATATACAGAGAGGACGTGAGATAGAGAGGAAGATTTTCAGTGAATCATCTGCAATGGCCTGAGCTGAGCCAATCTGAAGCCAAGAGCCAAGAGCCTCTTCCAGGTCTCCCACGTAGGTACAGGGTCCCAAGGCTTTGGGCCATCTTCGACTGCTTTCCCAGGCCGCAAGCAAGGAGCTAGAGGGGAAACGGGGCTGCCAGGATTGGAACAGGTGCCCATACAGCATCCCTGTGCATTAAAGGCGAAGACTTTAGCCACCAAGTCACCACACTGAACCCTTACATCGTTCTTAAACACCATCTTGTTGCAATATGATATCTAGAACTTAAGCCACTCAAGGTTTTTTAATGTCTAGAATATGTTGTTTGCAAACTGTAGATATGATTGAAACATAATGATTCACATCATATATATTTAAAATAGAACTGTTTGTGCTTCATTTCGACTTTGCTGTCTGGTAGCTCTAATAGCCCAGCCCTAATTATAGCAGGGATTTGGGGCGAATGAGCCAGCACGTGGAAGATTCCTTTCTCTGTCTCTCAAATCAAAATGAAAATAAATACAAACTTTTTATAATCCTCAGTAAGGTATTTATGGAGTTGCAAATATGCTGTAGATGAATGAAAGCTCTGATTTATCCTGGGGAAAATTCTTAACTCCAGGGCGCAGAAGGGATCGCATCAAAGGCTCCAGTTACACTAACTGGCTCGTTTTGGTTGATCTCACCTTCCACAAAGATTATGCATGGATCTGTCTCCCCTGCTTGGATTTATCTCCATCAGATGGAATAAAACAGGAAATGGAAGATCATTTTCCATCTATTATCCTCTATTTCACTCTCTGTAGCTGCTTTCAAGCAAGTAAATAAAGATTTAAAAAATATGCATATAACTATGGGCCTGGCATGGTAGCCTAGCAGCTAAAGTCCTTGCCTTGCACACTCAGGATCCCCTATGGGTACCCATTCTAATCCCACCTGCTTCCCATCCAGCACCCTGCCTGTGGCCTGGGAAAGAAGTCAAGGATGGCCTGAAGCCTTGGGATCCTGCAACCACATGGGGGACCTGGAGAGGCGCCAGGCTCTTGGCTTTAGATTGGGGCAGCTTGGGCCCCATTGTGTCTGCTTGGGGAATGAATTATCGGACAGAAGATCTTCCTCTCTGTCTCTCCTTCTCTGTATATCTGACTTTCTAATAAAAATAAAATAAATCTTTGAAAATAATACAGCTAAATAATTTTTGAGCTGTTCATGGATATAGGCTCCAGTCACCCTAATTACTTTTAGATTAAATTTTCATTACCTAAGAAAGGAATCTCCTTTCACCCATTTTCCCCACATCAAAACCCTGGTTTTACTCCAGACCTGAGCAAACACCGCCTCACTGTGTGTTTCTATGGATTCCAAATTCTGGACTTCCATGTGAATGGAATCATTTAGCAGTCTTTACTAAAGGACTTCTTTCATTCCTTTATGTCTTCAAGCTTCATCTCTGATGTAGGTTTTTTTTTTTAATCATTTTTCATTCATTTTCATGAATAGACAATATTTAATCGTACAGAAGTCTTTTGGTCCCAGAACCCACGTGAGGGACCTGGAAGAAGCTCCTGGCTGAGAATCAACTCTGCTTTGGTCATTGCTGCTGTTTGGGGAGTGACCTACAGTGGGAGACCATTCTTACTCTATGTCTTTCCTTCTATCTGGAAGCATTCCTTTCACATAAAAATAATAAAATCTAAAACCATCAATTTATTATAAGTGTACAGATTTCTGTTTTGGACTGCCAATGATGTGTCATTGATTTGTATTTTTTTTTAGCCTCTATGACACTACCTTGATGAAAATTGTTTTCCAAATTTTATTTACATATTGCTCTTTGTAAGTCCATGAAGATGTAAATGATTTTTCAATATTACTCTTGCATAGTGAAATCTTGATGAACACATTTATTATTTCTAATAAGTTTGTAGTGAATCTCTCAAGTTTTTATATAAAAATCTATTTCCTGCATCTACTGAACTGATGTGTGGGGTTTTTTTATTCCATTAATATAATGTGTTTTAAGGCTGCTTTTCAATTGCTGAGTTTCTATTTTCTCGGGATAAATCTAAGTTGGTGAAGAGAGAGAGAAAGCGAGAAAGAGAGAAAGAGGGAGAGAGAGTACTTACAAATACCTGTTCTTGCTAGCATTTTGCTGAGGATGTTTGTATCCAATTTGTAGTTTTATGGTAATATTTTCTTGTTACACTAAATTTTTTATGTTTTTGGATCCAAGATTATTCTGGCCTCATTTAATAAGCTGAGAGGTATTACCTCATTGCTCTGAAATAGACATGTTCCTTCTTTTTCTCCAAACCAGGCCCCACATTGATGCGTTGAAATTCTACCTTCCAGTATGGTGCTATCAAATGGGGCCACGAGGAATAATTAAGTCATGGGAGCTAGAATGCTAGAAGCTAAAGCTGATGTCCTTACAAGAGCCAGCAAGACCTCTCTCTTTTCTCTCTCTCCCTCCTCTCTCTCTCTCCCTCCCTCTCTCTCTCTCCCTCCTTCTTTCTCTCTCCCTCCCTCCCTCTTTCACCCCCTTCTTTCTCCCTCCCCCCCACACAAGGACACAACCAGAACAACATTGCTGACTGCAAATGAGGAACGGAGCCCTGACCAGAGACCAAATTGATTGGCACATGATTCTTGAATTGCAAATCCTCCAGAACTATGCAAACCTCTCTGAAGTTTAAGACATCTAGTTCAAGGTAATTTTGTCGTAATAGCCTATCTTGACTAAAACTTCCTTATTTTATTTTCCTTTGCAAGAGTTTATGAAGGCTTAGATTAAATTGTGAGTAGAATACAGCGATGAGCTCCTGCAGGTCTGGGTTTGTTATTTGATTGCATTGCTGATTGCACGTATATTTGTGCTGTTTCCTTTTTGTGTGTTTTCATCTTCCTGGATCTTTGCGCATGCAGTAGACAATCTACTTCGTTAATGTATAGCTGTGCATAATGTCTTCATTCCTGTTCGGGTGGTAACAACGTCTGCTATTTATTCATTCCACTGATTTTAATTTTTGCTTTTTTCTTGGTCATCTAGATAAAGATTTGTGAATTTCACTCATCTTTATGTATTTGATTTTATGAAGTTTAAATATTATATGCCTGGATGTTTGATATTTAATCTGATTGCTACTAGTGGGGACTCCTGGATATGTGGTATGACATCTATCATTTTTTAAATTATCCGTTATCATTTTAACCACTTTCCTCCTGTGTCTTGTCTTTCCTCTTCTATTAAGATATGCCCAATATGTGTATGTTTCACTGTCTTAATTGCCTCATTCTTGTAGAATGTTTTTGTTCCATCTTTTTCATTTGTTCCTCTTTGCGTGTTAGTGTTGGATGCTAGGGCCCAGCTAGCTCATTTGGCAGATCATAAGACTCAGTGCTGGATGATTCTGATGGCATAGCGTCAAGTTCACTGATTCATTCATTGCCTTGTATCAAGACAATTCACAAAAGCTTCAGGACTTCCCGACTTCGGTTACATTTTGGATGTCTAACTCTTTCATTGTGTCTAGAGTTGCCTTTTCTCCGTGCTCACATTACCAATAACTTTTGCACATTGTCCACCTTTTTCCAAGAGAATTCCCAGCATATTTACATCTGTGATCGGTAAATCCACGCTTTATTCCATGTATGAATCTGCCTCTGATGCTTCCTCTTGTTCTTGTCTGATTGTGCCTTGCAGCTTCTTGTTGAAAGCCAAATGCCTGTGACTTGATGTATGGTATTGGCATGAGAAGCAGGCTTTTTGCTGTCAAAGGACATATGGATATTTGTAACCTCATTCAAGAGCCATACGACATTATCAAATTTAAAAATAGCCTGCTGCAGGTCTGCCGAGTCCTGCCTGTGGCTGCCTTGGCAAGGCCAGGCTGAGTAATTTTGTTGACAACCTGTGTGCTGAGCTCACTCTCCTGTGTGATTTCCTCTGCTGCCCCAGCTCAGCCAACTTAAGGAACCATAGATGCTTCCCTGTGATTTAAGTTCTCTGAAGGATCTAAAAATCAAAACAGATAACGGAAAACAGAGAAAATCGATGAAACCAAAAGCTGGTTCTTTGAAACCATTAGCAGAATTGACAAACTTTTTGCCACATTGATCCAGAAAAAAAAGTAAAAATGCAAATTAGAATCAGAGAAAAAGGATTGTTCTAAATAACACTACAAACCATAAATAATTGTAATGACAAAGTGTAAACAAGAAGACATTTTGAATTCTTTAACAGTATTCTTCCCTTTGAAGAATACCTTGGGTATTTTAGCTCCTCTGTCTTTGTGTTAAATTGTCAGATGCTTTAAGAAATTAGAATCCTTTGAGGAGAACCATGTCCAGTCTATAGAGACATTTTAAAGGGCAATTGTCTTATTTTTAAAAGATTTGTTGGTTGATTTGACAGAGCCGGCCTGAGAGAGAAAGAGACAGGAAGAGAGAGAGAGAGAGAGAGATCTCCAATTTCATTCCTTAAAGACCCTATTACTGCTGGATTAGGCAGGCAGAAGGCAAGAACCAGGAGCTTCACCTGGGTTCCCCATGTGTGTACAGGGGCTCAGGATTTGCGTCATGCTCCACTGAATCCCAGGTCATCATTATGGTGTTGGATGGGAAGTGGAGCAATCTAGACCCAAACTGGCACCCATAATGCCAACATTTCAAACAACAGCCTAACCTACTACGCCACAATATCAACCTTGGATAACTATTTTTAAAATACTGAATTATCCAGTTAGTGGTCCACTGGCAACTTTTTAAAATATATTTTTTTAATTGCATTTGTATTCCCACAGTGAAACCAATTATAACCTATTTATTTAGTGAAAGTTTTCAATAAATTTTTGTAGTAATCTTGTATGTTAAATTTTTATACTTGTGCATTCTATGTCTTACTACGTTCAGTTGACATGTTATATTTGCATATATTCTTAGGATATAGTAATTTGATATATGTGTTTAATGCATCATAGATTCTCTTGGAATGATTGTATCAATTCATAATGTTTGATAATTTTTATACCATGAATTCTAATGTCATGCTTCTTGTCTCCATCATTGCTGACATCAGGTTGGCAGCGTGATGTTTCGGGGAGTGAGGCCAAGCACAAACACGCACATGCCAGTGTCACGAGACATTCCGAACCATCTCCAAGTGTACGTTATTCCTAACCAATGAATATAGTTATTCTGAATTTATGTGGGCTTTTAATTACACTGAATAATCATGCTGCAGCTTTTATGGAAGTCATTCACAATTTTTTCAAGGGAATGTTTTTTTCTATGTAATTGATATCTTTAGGCTATTTTAAATACCATTGTTATTTATCATTCAATTTTGTTTTCTTTTTGTATAAGAACATGCAACTGAATTTTCGGTATAGAGGAGGAGGAGTAACCAAAATTTTGCTATATTGCTCATAATTCAATACAATGGTATAACTGATTTGGAGAACAATTGACAGCCTCTTATAAAGTTAAACATATGTCTTCCCTATAAAACAGCAATTCCACTCCTAGGTATTATCCAAGAGGAATGAAACCATATGCTCACACGAAATACTTGCATAAAAATATTTGTAGCAGATTACTCTATAATAGTAAAAAAGTCTGGAAGCAATCTAAATATAAATCAATAAAATCTATAAACAATTTATGCTTTATTCATACAATGGAATCTTACTAAACAATATGACTAAATATTTTTTTAAAAAGGCACTCTGATTTTATTTACTTTCAACCCAACATCAGCCATTATTAATCTATGGAAATAATAATCAGAAATGTTTGTCTCCAGGAAGAGGGTGCAATTAGACTGGAAAAAGGCAATGGAAACTTTCCCTACATTTAGAAAGGTTGTGGATTTGGATATGGTATACGTGTAGTTTTGTGTTAGCATTACATGTCTACGTTTGTTGAAACTAATAAAACAGAGCCTTGTAATCCCGTGCACTTTTGTTGAATATAAATTATACCTGAACAGAATAATGTAGATGACTTATTTTTAAAAATCAGTTTCTTCTTACAATGAAAGACTTCAAGGTAAATGACTATTGTTCAAACTTTGAAAACCAAGTTAGATGGTTAATTTTATCTGTCAGCTCTGCTTAAGGCATAGGGATCTGAATATATAGTGAAATATTATTCTAGATATTTCTGTAAAAGTATTTTTGAATGAGATAAATATTTAAACTGGATAAGAATGACTCCCTCCTCCCATTATGTGAGCTGGCTTCCTAAAATCAATTGAAGATCTTATCAGAACAAATGGAACTTTCTGGAAAATTAGAGGAGTTCTACCAGCAAGCAGCCTTTGAACTCAAATTTTCCCTGGGTCTCCTGGTAGTCAGCCATCCCGCTGGAGATTTTGGACTTGGCAAGCACATGGGACCATCCACTCCATAACCTTCTGATGTCTCTGTCTCTGATGTCACCTTCTGTGTCTCTGGAGAGCATCACGCACCAAGCCCAAGTGCAGACTAGAGCCCAATATGGTAAGTGGAAGCTGCCATCTAGCCTCTCTTCCAGGCTATTTGTTGAATGACTCTGTGTTGAGCTGTATTTATACGGTCTCTTAGGGCTCAGGAAAGAGAAGAAAAATTCCACGTCCTCCCAGACATGAATTGTCCAATAGGAATCGCCTTTTAATAAAGCTGGGTCTCCAAGAATCTAAACCACTTGTACAAATATAGAATAAAAATAAGCTGATTGTTCCACCAAAGGAAACCACGAGGGAAATAGTCAGACATTGTCACTTAGACTCCAGGAGAAACAAATGCCTGAGAATTTATAAATAAGTAGCACCCATGGGAGGGTGTAACCTGAATTCGTTATATTTGCATGATTTGAACAAAATCCTCAAGCAAAGACTTTCATGCCAACTGATTCCAGGCTAGTGGGATTTCCAAAAACGTCCGAATCATTTTGGAAGCTCTCACTTCAACACAGATGTCAAAGTATTACACTAAAAAGTACTGACTTCTTCATTTGAGAGAGTTTGAGAGAACAACTTTCCACTCACATTCATTCTCCAGATACCCAAAATACCCAGAGATGGGTCAGCCACGCCAGGAGTCAGGAGCTCAAGCACCTGAGCCATCACCTGCTCCTCTGAGGATGTGCGCTAACAGGAAGCTGGAACTGGGAGAGGACCCACTCACTCCAATAAGAAATGCAAACCTGTTTGCGCTAGGCCAAAAGTTACCCCCACCCCTGCCCAAGAATTACATTTGTATAACTAAGAAACTGAAGTGCTGCTTTGATAGGAGACGTATTGTCCCCTCCAAAACTCAGGTGTTGATAACTCAGTCCCTTGTGGAACAGTTGGGAAGAGAGGCTTAATGGGAGCTGTTGAGGTGATGAGGGCTCTTCTCCCTAGAAAGGGTTAATGCTTCTGGAGACAAGGCTGGCAGAGTGGGTTTGCGTTTGTCTGCCAGAGGATGTTACAGTGGTAGTCCCCGTTGGCCTCCCTGCCTTGAGACACACGATGCCATGCTAAACGCCAGACTCTCGATCTTGGATTCCTTAGTCTGTATTTTTCCAGGACTGTGTTAGACACATTTCTGTTCTTTATCAAGTAACCAGTCTTAAATATTCTGTTTTAACTGCATGAGACAGACCAAGAGAAGCACAAGAACCAGCAATAAGAAGCAAAAGCTGAAGCAAACTTACCACACAAAACAAGATCATGAGAAAAAACCAGCACAAAAGAAAATTCAGATAGAACAAAGTGGCCAAGATATCACTTGGGATGCTGGAATCCTAGCTGAGCTCCTGATTCTTGCTTCCAGCTAATGTGCACCTGGAACGTACCACAAGCAAGCTTCTGTTGTTGAGTGCCTGCCCGCTGTATGGTCAACTTGTCTTGGTTCCTCAGTCCTGGCTTTGATTTAACCCTGAGCCAACTACTATGCGCATTTGGGGAAAGCCTTAGTAGGGGCACATCAGTGTGTCACTCTTTCTATAGATTTCTGTAGATTTCAAATAAGTTTTCTAGAAAAATTAAAACATTAAGATAATACAACGATCAAATATAGAACATCAAATGAATATTTTATGTTTCAAGATACATTTTTTTCTTTTTCTTAGTTTCCATGTTACACTTTTGCAGATACAGGGCTTCCGGCCTTGCCCCTCGTCTCCCTCCTCCTCCACACCGTCGTCTTTTACAGTAGCGTTGTCCTTCAGCTGTAGTCTTAACTCCGGCACTCTGGTCTCTATGTGGGTCAGGGCACTGTAAGTATCAGGAAGGGTAGTAAGTTTAGTATTTTGTTGTCTATGTGTATTTAAAAGTTTTATGGGTGCCCGCCTTTATTCAGGAGTAGAGATGCATTCTGTTGCTCTTTGATTCCTGGCACTCTGCTCTCCTTTATATCCTTTTTTTCTGTAACATTACAAGCATATAATTATTGCATTTTTATCTTTTTGTGTTTTGGATGCGAGTTGTCTTATCTCAAACACATAATATTTATTTCAGTTCATGGAGCATAATGGTCTCCACTTTGGACCACTTGGTTTCAAATGCTAGAATTTTATTCTTTTAGTGGCTGAGTAGATGTATTGATTTTCTTATCCAATCTTATTTTAATGGGCATCTAGGTTAAATATAACTAATTAAGTATATATTTTTAGTGAAGAAAAAGAAACTATAGAAAGATTAAGCAAATTTAAGAAAAAGATTTTGTTATAAAAATATACATTTTGGGCCCGGCAGCATGGCCTAAGTGGCTAAAGTCCTCACCTTGAACTCGCCAGGATCCCACATGGACGCCGGTTCTATTCCCATCCAGCTCCCTGCTTGTGGCCTGGGAAAGCAGCAGAGGACAGCCCAAAGCTTTGGGACCCTGCACCCGTGTGGGAGACCTGGAGGAGGTTCCTGGTTCCTGGCTTCGGATTGGCTCCGAACCAGCCGTTTGGTCACTTCGGGAGTGAATCATCGGATGGATGATTTTAAAAAAATATATATATATTTCATTTTAAAAATAAAATAGGAAGCTGGGAAGATCAACATAAAGAGGTTTCACTGGAATTTCAGAAGATAATAATTAGACAATGGGATACAATAATTATGCATTCATTTATTATTTATGAAGTTTGATGCTAGCATTGACTCAAAGTCCTATTTCTGGAATAAATTAACAATACATTTCAAGTTTGATTTTTTAATAGAATTATGTATTTATTTTTTGTTTTTAAATATTTATTTATTTTTATTGCAAAGGGAGATCTACAGAGAGGAGGAAAGACAGAGAAGAAGATCTTGCGTCTGATGACTCACCCCCCCCCCAAGTGACTGTAACAGCCAGAGCTGAGCCAATCCTAAGCCAGGAGCCTGGAGCTTCTTCTGGGTCTCCCACATGGGTGCAGTGTCCTCACATTTTGGGCCGTCCTTGACTGCTTTCCCAGGCCACAAAGAGGGAGCTGGATGGGAAGCCAGGCTACCAGGATTAGAACCAGCGCCCATATGGGATCCTGGCATGTTAAAGGCGAGGACTTTAACAGCTAGGCTACTGTGCGGAGCCCAAGATTTGTTTATTTTTATTGCAAAATCAGATATACAGAGAGGAGGAGAGACAGAGAGAAATATCTTCTGTCCATTGATTCACTCTCCAAGCAGACGCAACGGCTGGAGCTGAGCCAATCCGAAGCCAGGAGCCTCTTCCAGGTCTCCCAAGTGGGTGCAGGGTCCCAAGGCTTTGGGCCGTCCTTGATTGCTTTCCCAGGCCACAAGCAGGGAGCTGGATGGGAAGCAGGAGCGCCAAGATTAGAACCAGGACCCATATGGGATTCCGGTGCTTGCAAGGTGAGAACTTTAGCCACTAGGCTACCATGCCGGGCTCTAAATTTGAATTTTTCATTGCTTATCTTTGTAAACCAATAAAAGACCGGCATAGTTATTTTCATTGATAAAATAACAGTAGTTATGGAGTTATGCATATCCAGATCACCTATTAATATTTTAAGTTTAGCTTTTATGATTGTTAATGAATCATTTCTTTAAATATTGTTATGAATTCTTACGACACTAATATTTTAGCCCAGTGGTTAAGACACTAGCTGAGATGCCGATGTCTCTTTTCAAAACTGCTGGATTTGATGCTCAACTCTGGCACCTGCCGCCAGCAGCCTTGTTAGGCACACACCGGGAGGCTCCTCCCACCCACATGGGAGAGCTCAAGGGACTTCTAACTTGCCCAGTGGAACCGCAGTCATTTGGGAGGTGAGCCAGTCCTCTTCTCTCAATTAGCTTCTCAAATTTGAACAGTTTTTTTTAAAAAAAAAAAAAAAAACAAATTTTAAGTTCATCGTTTCCTAAGCTTTTATACTTTTATTTCTTTTGAGCAATTTTTGTCTGAATTGATTCATTTTCTTCTATTATGATGAGTGATTTTCTTACTGAGAATATTATCTCAGATTCACAAAACAAGTATGTTTGTTCGTGGGGTTTTTTTTTTTAGGTAAATCATGTAATATTTAGATTTGGAATCATGTGTGTCATTAATTATTTTGTTCCTAATCCTACATATCTTACTTATGAGAAAAGCGTGTAATGAAACAAAGATTACAATCCACTACATTTGCTCTAGAAAACACTTGCTTTGCCCACACAATGCTAAAGGATCAGGCATCCGATGTCTTCCTGGCCCTCAAAACAGAACAACAACACAAAACTCTTTTGTTGTAGAATTGTTCAATTAACAGCCAGATATCACAAAAGGCCTCTCATGATTTTAGTCAATTGCTTTAGCAGTCTGTGTGAAATCATCGACGGTACGCGCTGGTCCAATGGAGCAACAGAAAAGGAGAAGGTGCCACAGCTGAATCACTGCTAGCAGGTTCACCGCCAACATGGTGTATCACTTGGAACAACACTGATCCAGAAAATTATAAAAGCAAAATGGCTTTCTTGCAGATGAATGAATCTGCAGCCGTTATTAAGAATGTTCAGTTAATAGCACTAATTGGAAGCCCTCAAGAGAAATGCTTTATGGAACATTATTAGTTCTGCAAAGATATACCAAAACAAACTACTGAGTGTGAAATATGGAAAGCAATAAATGAGCAATTGGAAATAAGGTATTAAGTAAAGATGATATATATATTCTACACTGATAGCACCTCTGAAAGACAGACACAAAGGTTTTATTTCAAAAACACTTGATAAATAGCGGGAGCCAAGATTTTGTGCACTGACTATTTGTATGTAAAGTTAGACTTATTTCTGTGGTCAATATAACAAATTGAGCTACTGCAGCCTTTAGCTCTCTGTGCAAAACTTGGATGGAAGGGTTTCCTGATGTGCTTGGAAGAGTACCCCTCGTCCTCTGGCAGGTGGCTTGTATTGACTCATTTCTGGACCCTCCATTGTCTTGAACTGACCTGCTTTACAACTGTGTTGAGATAAAGGTTATGAGGGCTGATGGTGATGAAGGTGTTCAGGTTGACAGTAAAAGGAGTATGCCTGCTCAGTGAGGTACTATTCAGTTTTGTTCAGATGTTTTCAAGCATCCCACTCTGTTTGGCCTTAGGTTACTGCCCACCTATGTCTATTTGTAAATTTATTCAGCTTTCCTAATTGCCTACACGGGATACTGCCCTTTAGAATCCCCTTTGAACATATCTTCACATCCTACTGACTCCCTCAGTCATCAATTAATTGGATAAACCCAGACATCTATTCATTTCTTGGTTACAAGGCAGTCAAAATCTTACCTTTAAAAAAATTCTTCTGTGCTAAGAGCAAATCCTAGTTTGTCCTTGTCATGTTAAAAGTTATCACACATGTACTCAATATTTAATACCTTCCGTAATATTTTAAAATACAAATATATTGGAGCATGTTTCACTGAGCCCAGCTGACAAAGAGAGAGCATACAATTCTTTGTTCAAGCTAGACTACTTTGCAAAGGTAGGGAGACATTTTTGATCATCCTGCTGTCACGGGAAGTTGGAACTGAGAGAATCCTGGACAAGCCAGTGCTGAGTTGGGGAATCCAAAACCTGTAGTCATTCTGTAGAAGTAACCCTAATTCCTCAAACTTAAACCTTTGTGCCACAAAATGCAAGTTTTAATGTGTGCCGTGCAGTGAAAAATACGGGAAAAGCTTGCTGCACACCTTGACAGAGTCTGAACACACTGTCAGTCCCTAATTTTTCTGTTGATAAATATTCAAGTTTTTTTTTCTCAAAATTTGGTAAATACAGTCTTGCTGGGACTATTTTTGTGTACAACGCAAGCACTCTTGAGATTTCCCCTGGAGTATGCATCTAGAAATGTCATTATTTGGAATACGTGACTGCATTCCAATTTTCAGGAAGTTTAAATTTTCTTTTCCAAAATAATTACATTCATGCATACTTACTCACTGGGTTGTAAACGGTTGCTTTCTCCAAGTCTTTGCCAGCACCCAACAATACCAGAGCTGTGAACTGGTGTCACTTCCACAAGCATGCCATTGTTCCTCACGGTTTCCAAATACTGTTCCTAATGATAATTTACAAAAAAATTTGTTTTACCAGTATATATTGTACATTCCTGTTGTTTATATAGAAAATCTCTCTCTCTTTTTTTTGTTTTTGACTCATTTTTCTCTGTGTTTTTCTTGCCACTTTACAGTCAACCTCAAGTCTCCATTCACCGAGGTTTTTGTGGTCGTCGTTTGCTGGGGTAGTTGTCTAATTTGCTCTGTTCTCCTTCTTCTGTGATGGTACCAAATGGGCTGCCTTACTCTCGTGTGCATCAGGGTCTGCGTTCACTGTTCTGCCTTTTCCACTTGCAGGCAGGTCCAAGCATCAGGGTCAGGTGACCTGAGACCTACCTGATCCCCCAACCCTGGGGTTCATGGACGAGGACTACACCTCGCAGGTGGACCCTGGACCCGGACCAGGTGACTTGAGCCCTATTGGATCTCCTACCCCCAGGGCTCATGAACCGGACACCCAGGTTCATGACAGGCAGGCTCTAGGACCCAGGGCAGGCAACTCAAGTCGCACCAGAGCCTCCATCCGCAGGGCTCAGGAACCTGGCACCCACCTCGCAGGTCCTAGTCCTTTTTGATGTCTAGTTCCTAAAAAAATCACTCACCAAAAATTTCTCAAGGAATAGGGAAATTTAGCAGTTCTGTAGTACTAAAACAAATAAGTACATTACATTTCACTTTCCAAAAGAGCAACAACTTAAGACCTTAGGTCTCTGGCAAACAAGAAAAGAAAGAATGATTTCCATTCCAGTCAATAATTTCCATTCCAGTCACATTTTACAATGTGAACACCAGGCTGATAGTAAGGTTGGTTTTGACCATGGCTTTACCGTAGAGTCAACACACCAGGCAGACACTGGATTAAGGCTGGCCTAGTGCCGACCTCAGCACTTCCTTTATCAGTTGCTACGTACCTCTTTGTCTCACCACTTTCTAGAGAGGCTTGTCTTTTAAGAAACCCAGTTTATGCAGATCAACGTGGTTGTGGATATATCAATTAGTTGGATTTAGTCATTCCACAGTTAATCAAACATCACCATACCATGCTAGTAAATACAGATCATTTTTACTTGCCCTGTCCTTTGTATGCATTGCATAGCATTGCATACAAGATATACAATAATATTTAAGAACAGAATTTTTAAATTTTTTTTTCAAAAAGAAAAAAGCAGTGTGTGTTAGGTCTCGTGGTTAGGACACTCACCTCCCGTATCAGAGTAGCTGGGGTTGAATCCCAGCTGCACTTGTGATCCTGTCTTCGTGGGACACAGTAGGTGACTCCTGGAGCATTTGTCCCCTGCCACCCACATGCGATACCTGGACATAGCTCCATGCTCCTGGTATTAGCCCAACCATCAGCTGTGGGACATCTGGGAAGTAAACCTACCAATGAATGGATTCTCCTCGTCTACCTCTGTCACTCCTCGTGTGTGTGTCTCTCTACATTTCTAATAAAACAAGAGTAAATACATTAACATTTTTTAAAAGAAAGAAGGGGCATTCATTAAGCTAGCAGCCGAGACTGTGCTTGGGATGCTGGCATGCCCTGACAAAGTGCCTGGGGTTAAGCTTCGGTTCCGCTCTCAATCCAAGCTTCTGGCTGAACTGGCTGGTTCTGGCTCAGGTACTTGGACCCTTGGGTGACTAAGGAGACGGTGACTAATTTCATAGCTCCTGACCTTGGCCTCAGCCTAGCCCTGGTCACTGTGGGGCGTGCACAGGACAGTGAGAATTATCCATCCCTCACTATCTCTATCACTCTGTAACCCTTTGGCCTCTCGAATTAATCAACAATCTCTTAACAAAGAGATACATCCATCTTAAAGTAAAACTTTCAGTTCCATGGCTCATGTGGTATCAATCCAAACTTGAACTCCCATGATTTTTCTACTAGTCATTCATAAACACTTTCTAGATTGTCAAAGCTCTCTGGATAGCTGTGGCTTTCTAATTCACTCAAGAGTTTGTGTTTAAGGATTTACTTTAAAATCAAAAAAGAGTTACTCCTAAGCTTGACTCAAACCAATTAAACACTGGATGTTAGACCCAGGTACTCTTGTATTTTAGTGGATTCTGGAGAGATTTCATCATGGTTGGAATGGCAAGATTAGCAGCGATTCAGAATTGTTGGACTAACAAGATCACTTGAGCAGGACCCACGGAGCATGCCCTACATCAGGAAACCTAGGACAGGTGGGAGGCTGGGTAAGGCTTCTCCCTTTATTTCCCTCCTTACCCCAGATACAGGAAAAAAAAATGTGAAAACAATGGTCTTACCCACTTTCCTGTAGCCCTTGACCCTCTGTGCCCTAATCACCTATATAAAGATTATTAAAATTAAAAAAAACCTCTAGAAATAATAATAGGGAATCCAGGGCTCATTGTCAGTGTAATCCTAGACAGTCCAGCAGAGAAGGGAAGAAGAAGTATGGCATCTTTGGCAAGATGTGATCCAACACACAACCCTGAACTCTGGTTAACACAGTGGAGGAACCAGTACACATGGGCCAATACACCATATCACCCCAAGATTTATTACAGTCAAAGAAGGAAAACTCAGACCTCATTCCAAATCAACTGAACCACAATATGGGAGAGGCAGGCAGTGTTTCTCAAAACATTGTCCAGGATTGGGACTTGCAAGCAAGTTGGAGAAACTCATACCTTAACACAGACAATGCTGAAATAATTGTATCTGGGATTTTGAAAGACGAATCTCAACTGTCACAGGAAAAATACAGCCATCAGTAAAAGATCTGGAGGAATTGTGTCACAATCTGCCATCTCAACCTCCTCCTGCCTGGACAGTCTCTAAAAGTGCTCCCATGGCTGGCTACCTAAAATTGTTACAGCAAAGACATTGTCCAGAACCAGGGTGGAAAATACCCAGCATACCAACCAACTATGTTCCAAGAGTAACGTGCAGACGTGACAGTATAATGACGTGTGACAGTATAAGGCCATTAAACACCATTACCATGGCTGACACTCCCATTCCCGTCATGCGATTGACTTTCTACAAAAATGAGAAATGGGAAATGGGTCGTCATCAAATTCTTGAAAATCCTGCCTTTTCTTGGAAAATCGCAGCCAAAGAACCACCCCTTTTGACTCCATATCACATGAAGAAATTGCCCCAATCACATGGCTGCAACCCACTCCAGAGTAAGCCCACACTGGCTCTTGAGTATGTCATTTCCTAATTAATCTCACTGCTCTGTTCAGGTTCTTCTGTGCAGCAGAGACAAGAACCCGGATCCCTCCTAATGTACGCTCATGATTAAATTGTTGTGTAAACCATCTTTGGAAGGCACAGATTGCCCTGGAAGAGAAGAAACGTAAAGAAAACTACCCCACTATCTCCGATTTCTCTCAAGTCCTCGTTACTGCATTTGATTGTGGCCTGAAAATATTAAATGGAAAGTTCCAGAAATAAACAATTCTAGGGTTTAAATAACTTGAACTGAATTGTAGAAGTATTATTAAAATGCTCTAATTTATTCTTAGCTGTTGTTGCTAATGTCTTAGAGTATTAATTTATATGTTAATATCTACCATTAAGTGCATATGCACAGGAGACCACATCAATCCAACCTATCACTGGGGGCCTGTAGGGAAGGGTGGACAACTGTGCCTGCATTCAGTCAACACGGGAACAACCTGACTCTATAACAAGAAAAGAGGGTTCAGAAAAGGAAATCTTGACCTGAAGCAACATCTTTCTTGTCTCCTTGAGTTGAGAGGAAAATTGGTCTGAATTGCAACATATGCAGGTACCCAAGCTTGAGTCTAAGCATGGAAGCTAACCTGGCGGTGAGGGCGGGTCAATGACACTGTACATCCCAAAGTCAGATTTAGGCTGTGAATTCTGGAAGCATGCCTCCTGAGTAGCAGGATAAGCGGCCATACTCTAAATTTCCTGTCTCTTACCCAGAGAAGGAAGTTGTACATAGATAAGAATTCTGCACCTGCTTTGTTGTAAGAAACGTGCAGGGTAATCCCATCATGCCTCCATCACCCTTTAACTCCTTACCTCAAGCTTCAGTGTCCTGGCAAGGCAAGACACAGTCCCTGGGGCCTGCGGTATTACTGACTCCTGAATGATTCTGTAGTGACTTCAAACACCTCGGTTCTGACTGGAACTGTTCCACATTCCTTTCTTCAGATGTTTTGAATTCTTTTCCATCTCTGAATGGGCCAAAGAAATAAGGAGTTTTGGGGTGAGAGTAAAGGAAACAGTTGGCTGAAGGTATGACTGAGTGGAAGGATCACTCCCATGTAGTCAGAAGTTGATTTTGGCTGCTGTTCCCACTCAAAAACAAATACACTTGATTCATTAAATTTGGAAATATGAATTTTGCTCAGCACTGGGATGTTGGCAGGTCAAGTTGGGTCAGGTCTATTTTCGGGTCAATGAGTGGAGCTAATTCTGTCTTGGCTCAGCACAACCACAGCCCTGAGGGTTCAGAAATGCTCTCATTTTTATTTGAGGGTCAGAATTACAAGACAAACATAGACCCACTTTGAACTCTGCATTTCAGAATTACAACGTCATAGCAAATAGGCCAAGAACTGGAAATTCCTACAGAAGAATAAAGACAAGGAGGAGTTGGGGCAGGCATAGAAAGAGAGCTAAAGATCAAATGTGAAAAGTAGCTTGGGAGACCAAAAACAATCTGTTGGTCAAATTCAATACCCCAACCTTCATGCATTTACATTTTTGTTTTAAGTATGCCATGACAGTAAATTCAATCAGTTCAAATTTTTAAATTTATTTATGTATTTGTTTACTCTATGTAAAAGGCAAAGAAGCAGGGATGCAGATCTTTCGTCCAGTGGCTCACTTCCCAGATATCCGCAGAAGTCACGACTGGCCAAGGTGGAAGCCGGGACCCCAGACAGCACTCTGGGTCACCCACGCCAGGACCCGAGTCATCGCGGGCTGCCTGATCTCCCACCCCACTCCACCCCCAACCTAAGCCATCACAAGCTGCCTCCCCGAGTGCGGATCAGCAGGACGCTGGAGCCGGAAGCAGAAACAGCACCTGAGCAGAGGTACCCTGACGCGGCCGCAACTGTCTTGAGCACATGGGTTTCTTGGGCTTGCTTGTGCCGGATGGTGCAGAAGGCACTGTGAAAGCTGCCATTCCACGCTTGCATTTTAGGGGCCATTTTGCTACACATACCCCTGTTGGCCTTTGCAGCCCTCTTAAAACCAGCCTTCCTTCTCGCCTCACCAGTAGATTCGAGTGAGGCTGTTCAAATAGGGGACGTGATCTGGGTGCCGACGCCACGGTGACTCCGTGCTTTGCCTTCTGGCCTCCCCCCCTCCCTAAGTAATTAAGTCCCCTAATGAGAGCGAAGCATCATTACAATAATATTGATACCTGCTGCAATCACTGACATTCTGGCTTTTCAATTTCCAGTATTTGCCTTGGCTCCACTGGCTGCGAGCTGACGCGGCGGAAGGTCACCGGCGCTGGGCCGTCGTGCAGGGAACAGCTCTGCTTAGCATGCACGGTGGCCTGCGCCTCTCTGGCACTGCGCAGCTAATCTTTCAAGTTGTCCTTTTTTGACTTTCTCAGTTTAATCAGTTTAATCTCATCTCCCCTCTCTTCTGATTACAAGGATTTTCTGTAGAAATCTTGCCTCCACAATAAAGACCATGTGGCAATTTATTGTCCTATTGATTCCAACATTTCTGTTCCACTACCAAAAAAAGCCCTTTATGCGGGTGGGGAGAGGGGAGGGGTGCTAGGAGTTGGGAGCCAGCAGCCAGAGGAGGGGGATGGGAGGGACTAGGGAGCCAAATCTCTTCCGCTAACTTTCTGCCTAGGAGAGGCTCAGAGTCTGCAATTATCAGGGACACCTAAAAGCACGAGAAGCGTCCTGAAAGCAGAAATGACAGCCAAGCTGGAAAGGCTCTACAATGACGGGAGTTAGAGACGGCTATACCAAGCAGCACTTGCTTTCCATCTTCCTGCTAAGAGAAAGACAGGCACACACACACACACACACACACACACACACACACACACACACGCACACACACACACACACACGCACACACGCCTTCTGAATCACAGGCTCTGCTATATATGAGGATACTTCAAAAGTTCAAGGGAAAATGCGATGACAACATTATCTTGGTCCAACAACATTGAAACCCATGTATGCGAAAGGTCTTCAAAAAAGTTGCTGGAAAATGTGTGTTTTGTGGCAACATTATGTGGATTTTCTTTCTTTTCGTGTGTGTGTGTGTGTGTGTGTGTGTGTGTGTGTGTGCTGAAGCAAGTTAATCTTTCCATTGTGTTTTCCACTAACTTTTCCACGTCTGCTCTTAGGAAGAGCAGGGTGGTGAATCCCGTAGCAGCAGCTCTCCGAGGTCCATTGGATTCTGCCTCCACTGCCATTGTCTTTTCCTATCCCACTCAGGAGCGACGGGGCTGGGCCGGATATGGCAGAGCTCTGCACCAAAGCAAGGGACAGGCTGAAGGGCAGATGTGTAGATGACTATTTTGAGGCGCTGCTATTGGACGGCCTTGAAAAGAGGGTGCGTCGCTGCACAGTGCGCAGTTTTGGATCATGGCTGAGTGGACTGAGGGCAGAAGGGATACATTGCGATGTAAACGACGGCTTGCTGACTGTAAGCACTCCCAACACTGAGCTCCGTCGGTCATGTTTAAATGTGTACAAGTGGAACTTAGAGGGGCAATTGTGCAAACTTTAGGAAGAGAGGAGAACTAGCAAGCCATGTGTTTAACTACAGCGAACCTATTGGAAAAGGGGGCAAGAAATGAGCAAGCGTCCATTCAGACATGGAGCTTATTGGATGGCAAATAAAACGGCCACAAAGAAGTCAACGTAAAGAGAAGAAAAGTTTCTAGAGGAACTCATGTGGAAACCCTAATAAATTGCTTCTTAAAAAAATAAACTCTCAAACTTTTTCTGTTTATTCTGTTACAAATGTTACAAAGACCGCAATCCTTACCTGTTTCCTGAGCACTGAAGGATCAGTTTTATTTTGTCAGGATTACCCTTAGTTCTAAAACCTTGTCAACTCTGTAAGCTTTAAATGGACAAACTCTTTGCCCGGAATATTTAACTCCTCAAAGAGCAATAAATAGGGAAGGGGGTGGGTCAGGGGTGTATAATGGCCAAGGTTGAGTTCAAAGGCCATAATTAGGAGCCAAGGACTCAACCCAGGGATTCCCTTCCCATAGCAAGAATCCAATGAACTGGGTCATCCCTGCTGTTTCCAAAGTCGGCATTAGCAAGAACCAGCGTTCAGGAGCTGCAGCCGGGTGTCAGACACTCCAAAAGGAGATGCAAGCATCTTAACTACCGGGCTGAATACTCACCCCCAGAACCAGTGTTTTACACAATCAATGCAGTGTGTTCTCTTGGTCTCCAGGGAATCTGTATTCCATCTTCAGGGTTCCTGAAGATAGTGACATACGATAGCCACCTGAAAAGAACATCTGTTTTAAGAACCGTGAGCTCACAGGAGCCATTTGTCTGTCTAATCTTCTCATTTGTTCCCTCCACATTTTGTACTTCTATATTTTTCCATTGATCAAATCTACCCAAAAATTAAGGGATGGAGAAAAACACTAAACAGTCATAATTTCCTCCCCTTTCAAAAGGTTACCGACCACCTTTCCTGTTAAGTAATCCTGCACGATATAAAACACCCAATTCTTTCTTGAAAACCTCTGTTTCCCTTCCTGTTTAAATGGAAGCCTTTGGTTCACTGTGGCTTACATGCTTAATGACAACGTGGTGGAGTTAGCCCAGGAGAACAATGCATCCATTAATCTGCCTCATGCTTAATTGGTAACTACTGTATGGGCTGGCATTTCAAACACAGATTGCAAATGTACTTGAATTAGTTACTGTTTAATTGATACAACTGGCGCTCCGCCTGCAACCAACATGCAGCTACTGTAAAAAGAGAAAAGCTTGAAAGGAGAAAGAGAAAGAGAGAGAAAGAAAGAAAGAGAGAGAGAGAAACAAAATATAATTTGGATTCACTCTTGATATGATTATATCAATTATTCATGGAATACATAATTATCTTTTTTTCATTTTGTTTTAGCTTGCAATAAATCAAAACAGGCAGCTAAAAAGAACCCTGCAATGCCTATTGACATAATGAAGAGCAGTGGTCTCCGTCTTTTCTTTCCTCTTTCTTCATCATCCTCACCCTTCCAAGGATGGGGTTTGTACAGCTAAGCTGGGGGTAACGAGATGCAATGCTAAGGTGGATAAGGCTTGGCAAAGTCCCCAGAATACCAGGAGCCCGAGGAAGTCACATGCTAGCATGTGTGTCATTCAACATTATTGCAAATTATTACATCACTTGAAACACATTTTCAACCAAAAAATGAATTCCTTTAAGTTGATCCCTAAATAATTCCTCATGATTTGCCATAGAGCAAACAGTAAGTTCTGGCACTTGCCTTTGAAAAAGCCATGTTTTGTTTCCAGAAATATATTAAGTCAATGGGTATAATCCACTGGCCATCTTCTACAGCCATAACCATACAATGTAGTCAGTATATAATGTCTCCTTTCTCCCTCCAAAAAGTCATGCTTTCCTCCTTTGAAACTCTATTTTTTTTTGAATGGCTGCACCTGATACAATAGGAGCTTTCAGTTCTCTTTCGGCTGCGTCACACTCATCTGCTATCCGATCCATTTTATAGATGATTCTGAGAAAACGTGTCCTTTTTATGAGTTTCCGCCACAGCTCACTGTTGTGTTCTGATTCTTGCCTCTTTCTGCAGCGTTCTTTTCTTCATCTTCCTTCCCCACGCAGCAGTTCCCTCTTTTACTGCAAGTCTCAGTTCTACTCTACAAAACACTCCTGAGCCTTTGCTGGCTGAGGTATGTCACAGCCACCCGCTCCTCCCCATCCTTCCCCACGTGGCCTTTAGTCACACACTTTATCACCTTGAGCTGTAACTCTAAACTGCCTTGTGGTCTTCTTATTAAACTGTAGTGCTTTGCTGAAATTTTTAAATGTTGATAGGCGTTATGCATTTATAAATGAATCCTATTTCTTCTGATGGTAGAAGAGATTTAAAATACAACGTTGGATTCAGTTTTGTAGGTTGAACACATAAATAATACCTGTTCACTGGTTTCCTTGCTTTTCTCTGCCACTTACTAACGCTGAGCAAGCCACGTGATCTCCTTAAACACTGGCTCCATCCTCTATAGAATTACCTCTAAGGGTTTTCGAGCGCTGATTTCATATACATGTGGCTATTTTCCACAGTAGGTTGTATAATTAGGCATTGAATAGACGTTTGAGTGGTTTACTATTGTTGAGTAAAAATGACCCATAGGTTCCAAGTCAAAGCACTCCTGCTCATGGATTTTTGTCGTTAACAGTTTATTTTTACCCATCATGACTCTAGAGAGAGTTTAAGGTGATTTGTAACAGGAATGTATTCCTTAAATGTAGGCAAAAGAGATTGGTGTCCAAGAGAAAAATAAATAAATATAAAAGTCTAAACTAAAAGCAAGTGAAAATAGATGCTTTATAATAATTATACATAATCTTGACAAGTCCTTTTCAAATTTGATGCTAAGCTCCCTGACATCCAAAATGAAAACAGCAAGAGTTTCAGATGCAACAATTGTCATAGGAGGATTAAGGCTTCAGCATCACAAATTTCTAAAGTGCAACCCATCTCCACCCCAAGCTCCATGAACCAGGCATCAGATAATGGACTAGACAATATCTCAGCACAATTTCTGAAGAAAATCTCAAAACTGATCAACAAAGCTGTGCATAATAGTACTGTCCACAAAAAAAGGAAGAAATAGTTCTGTAACTGGCAAATTTTTTTTTGCATTCATTTGACTCATGGTCATCTTTGATTAAAAGCAAAAGCAATGGGATGCACACAAGCACACACTGTGGAATACTATTGAGCCATGAAAAAGAATGAAAAGCTGTCTCTTGCAGCAAAATGGGTATAACTAGAAACCATTACATTTAGCTAATCCGATGGTTAATACACAGCAAAAGTGTGTAGGAATGAAATGGACATTGTGTGACTGAACTGTTACTTTTAAGCTGTTGTTTAAATTCTGATGAAGCCATATGTCTTTCTACCTTTTATTTATTGAATATTATGGTTCATGGTGCTTTGAACTTGTCATCATAGAGTACATTGAAATTATGTTTCTGCAATTTTTTTGTTAATTAAGAAAGAAAGAGAGTGGGGGATTGGAAGAGGAAGATACAAATAGAATATTTTGTTAGAATTGTACCTATGAAATACATTGAACTGTTTGCTTTAACTTCATTAAAACAAAAATAGAGCACGCCAGTGCTGCGCCGTGTAAATGCTGAGCAACATGACGCTGTGAAATGAGCCTCTCCCTCCACACCATCACATGGCCATTGTTCCAATGTGACCAAAGTGCTGCTCAGTCTTGGAAGTAAGATTCTGTTCCAGGAAGTGGCAGTTGCTCTGTCCTTCAGCATTTACTAGCATTTAGCGACAGCATTATCCATCTGGCTTCTCCTAGTTCCATCATTAATAAACTGTGTAACCTTGAGCGAGTGACTCAACCTCTTTGTCATTTAACTCTCTCCTGAAGTGGGGGCAGCAATGGCACTTAACTTACTGGGTTGTCCCAAGACTAAACTACAATAAGACATGTGCCATGCTTCAAAGGGTACCCAGCAAAGAAAAAAGTGCTATCCCATGTGCATGCTTTTATCCCATGTTCATGTTTTCAACAAGAAAACATGCATTTCAGTGGATTCTGAATCCTATATTTGTAGATTGCTTGAGCTGTTAGTGGTGATCATGTTACTTGGATGAGGCAATTCTTTATTTGTAGACGCATAACTTGTTTTTAGAATTTAGCTTTTTTTATGGTCAATCCTTTTCAGTGCTTAAAAAAAATCTTCTGGATCCAATGTGTCCATACTCACTGACCGAAAAGGCAAGAGAAGCCTGCAGATGAGGCTGGCGGCCTGGATTCCTGTCCGGCTTTGGTGGTTCTTACATCAGCTTCATGGCCAAAGCAGGAGCATTGGCAGGACTGTTACATGTTCACACTACTTTCAAATTCCTTATTCTAAAAATTCCACTGCTGCTTGAGGTTAAATATCAAGGAAAACAAATGAATAAAAATTTAGATATGAAATACCACTTCTCTCTGATGTATGGCTCTTATTTCCCTAAATTTCTTGAATCTAAGCAGAATTGATGCTTTCCCAGTTAGCTTTCTGTTTCCTTTGAAGTCTCTGAAATTTGTAGGCTAATCAATCCCCAGGTGGCTTTGTTTCAAGTGCTACCCTTTGCAGCAAAGAGCATCTCTCTGAGCATCACGACCTAATTTTTGCTTTGAGTGTTCTCACACCATGAAGTGGAGAGCCAGGTGTCACATGACTTGGCCAGCATCTTATACAATGCACGACTCAATGGCAAGCAGGACCTCAGGAAGTCTTTTTCTTGGTCAAGCTACCCCTTTCCCAAGGATGGGGCAGATACAAGGCTCCTTATCCCTAAAGAGAGAGTTACGACCTAAATTATTTAAACTCTAGGACCTTTGGGGGCACACATTTCAAATTGGTGGCAGCATCTGAGTGTTGGTTTCTTCTTTATGATCCTTGTTTTTTCCATGGAGGGCAGAAAGTTCCTCAGAGTCACAGCCATTTTCCAGTGAAGAGGTGGTAGCCATCTCCCTCTTGGTCGTGCTCCCTAACTCCCACATTAGACTCTCCTCGGACTCAGGGCTCAAGGAGCCTGGATTTAATCCACCCTGGAGCAGGAGACTTAATAGCACTGGGAAAAGGGATTTCTTCTCCTCTCCCTCTTCCTCTCTACTGCAGTCCCTGCTCTGGTTTTCCCATTTTGGGGGAAATGTTACTAATGTAGCATTGGGGGTGACCCTCAAGATCTAGGTTGGGATGTAGGAGTATCTACTTGACTCAGGGAAGAAGGATGGTCCAAGAACATGTGACTCACAAGAATGCACCTAGAAGAGCTGTATCATTATCTGTGTCAAAGGCAGAGACCAAGGCTCAAGCGACAAAGATCTTGGCACAATGACAGGCTTAATCAGTCTTTCTCTTTGGACAGTGTTGCTTTTGGAGGATCATCCTGAGAAATATCTGCAGTAGGCCCACCTACATAGTAGGTGTCAGATCCATGAGCCCCTTAGTTGGGAGTCCTGGGTTACATGGTCCAGGGCCTTGGTCTCACCTGTAATGTGGGTGCTGAACCCATGAACCTCACAGGTGGGGAGTCCGGCCTGGCTCTGTGTCTCCTGGGCAAGGTCCTAGGGCTCACCTATGTAGTTAGGTTCAGGTCCATGAGCCCCAGAAGTGAAGGTCCACTGGGAATAGAGTCTTCTGGTCCAGGTCCTTGGGCCCACTAGTGTGATGGATGCTAGATCTATGAACCCCAGAGTGGGGGACCCAGCGGGGTCTGTATCTTCTGATCCAGGTCACCAAGCCCACCTGCATGGTGGGGGCCTTGTCCATGAGCCCCAGGGATGGGGGTTCTGACATGGTGTAGGTCTCCTAGCCTAGATTCATGAGCCTACCTATGAGAACTGGTACTTCACAGTGTAGAGGATGGAGTGCTGGACGGCAGACCGTGCACATCGAGGACTTGGTAGCCCATTGAGGCATGCAGAGGACATCTGGTACCATAACGGAGGATGGACAACTACCCCAGCCAAATGATGACAGCAAATATTTGAGCAAATGGAAACTCTATAAAGCCGACTGTGTCAGGCAATGGACATTGGAAGGGATTCTTCATCCATAGACTGGCGAGATCAACAACATTTTGAAACTATCACAACCACGTGGGCAGAACCTTTGGAACATGTGCCATTGTGACCCCATCCTCGGGTACTGGGATGGTTGGGAGGCTGGGTATGGCCTATCTTTCTATCTCCCCTTTCCCAGAAATGGGAAGAAGAAATAAAAAGCTTGAAACAATGATCAGACCCACTTCTCCCTAATTCTAGATACTTCCCACCCTGATCGACTGTGTAAACATCATCCAAAATAAATTTTTTTTTAAAAGAAATACCTACAGCAATCAGAATGAGTTATTTATGAGCTCTTCTGCCAAATATCACCGTATGATGATCCCTTTAATCACAATTCAATTAACCTAGCTACAATTTGGTACGGTTAATTTTAACTCATTTCATTATTTTCAATATAAGTAGACAAGTGAGAGTTGGCTTTTTTCTTTTTGTGGTCAGTGGGCAATGAAGGATTTCTTTTGGAAACTGTTTCCCATCCAATTGCATGTGCAACAAAATCCATCGGTGAGGGTGGATGTGTTTTTAAAGCTGTGAGTCTCATTAATGATGTTGCTACTTTAGGCCTTTCCAATCCTGTTCTTTAAAGATGTTGAAATGCTTTTCCTTCACTGTTTTCAATGAAATCAATGTATAAGTTTTCACATAGTTACTATTTCCTATATAAATTATTCCTTCATTGATTATGTAGGTACTGGCTACACCCTATACTTACTGTTCTTACTGCTATTTATCAAAGCGTATAACAGGTTTACAATAATGTTGAGCAGAATAAGAAGAATCAAAATCTTGGAAAGACAATCAAAGAAGAAACACAAACAGCCAACAAGTGTAAAATAAATTCATGCCTCCCAGCCATCACAGAAATGCACATCGGATCTATCAAATTAGTGATGTTATTGTAAAGTTTTACTATCACCATAGGCTGCCTCTGAAAGAGAAAAGTCTTTCTGGGAACAATACAGCAATACATATGCTCATTGTTTAAAATGCCTGTCCTTAAACAAGAGTTAACGGCAGGGGATAATTCTTGATGTACAATGCTGATTTTTTTTTTCATTCAACAAATACTTATGAAGGGCTCGCCATGTGCCAGGCTCTGCTCTAAGTGAATAAGCACAGCCCATGTCTTCAAGGATTATCTGGGGAAAAATCAGCTGCTGATGAGCACAGGAAGTGGTATGACCGTCTGCTCTTTAGTCTGGGACCATCAGAGTCGTTAGTAACCCAGTTCTGCTGGACAACAGCATGATGGGAAGGCATTGTTGAGGAGTTTTTCTGGCAAAGGTGACTTTGAGGGAGAGAAATGCTGTGATGGAGTGAGCACATGTGGGGTTCCCAACTGATGGGGTGTCAATCAGCAGGAAGCAGGCAAGTAAGGTGGGAGCACTGAGGAACAGAGTGGGGCGGAGTCATGGGAAACCTTCCTTCAATATTCATTTCCACTTGCTGTGACTTTCAAAACATGCTTAATGCAGACTCCCCTTTTTATTTTCCCCCTGTAAACTGTGCACAACATGCCCGGGGAAGAGGGCTGAATTTGTCTTCCTATGTCCAAAACATAGCTCTGAGCAGAGCAACTTTTGCTGACAATGAGACATGATGTGGGTCCTCTTTAAAAAGTCAAATGCTGACAGCTCCAAAGGGTGGGCAGGGAGCCCAGGAAACAAGGTCTTGACGCTCAACAGCAGACAGCAGAGCCGTTTCCTTGGGGAACAATCCAGTTATTTGTTCTAGCTACAATGATTGAAAACATTTTGAAATTCATTTCTTTAACTTTATTTCGAAGACAGAAAGAGAGAGAGAGAGAGAGAGAGAGAGAGCCTATCCATGGGTTCACTGCAAACCCCTCCCCCAAGGGAGCCAGAACTGGGGCAAAGAGCCAGGAAGTTAGTCTAGGTCTCCACTCAGCAGCAGGGCCTTCATTCATGTGGATCAATACTGCTGCCCTCCTGGATTTGTGCTAGCAGAAAGCCAACTAGGAGTCAGAATCAGATGTTGAATTCAAATACCCTGATGTGAGACTAAGGCATCTTAGCCAACAGTCTGAAGTTCCTGCTCTTGATTAAAAAACATTTGTAAAATTTATTTATTTATTTGAAAATTAGAGTTATACATGCACAGAAAGAAAGAGAGAGAGATCTCTTCAATCTGCTGGTTTATGTCTCAGTTGGCCTCTATGGGCTTGGCTGAGCCAGGCCAACATCAGGAGTCAGACACTTCATTAAGGTCTCCCTCATGGGTGGCTGGGCCTACATCCTTGGGTTATCTCCCTCTGCCTTTCCCAAATCATTAGCAGGGAGCCAGTTCTGCAGCAGAGAAGGTGGCACAAACCAGTGCCCGTATGGGATGCAGGTGTTGCAGAAGTTTCACTGGCTGTACCACCAATGCCAGCCCCAGATTAAGACAGGCCAGGGGCCAGCTGAGCATCTTGTACAGGACAGAAATTGTGATTGATACTCACAAGCATATATTTTATAGATATATTCTTTTATTTTAAAGTTAACTCAGAAACACACAAGAACTGTGCAGGAGGTGGGAATTGCACTGTCGCTTTTGTTCCCTTCACTATGACCAGTGGGCCAGATTGTTAATCAGGAGGAAATTAGCCAAGAATTATGCTCCATCTGTATAGGATTTTGTAAAGATAACATGACTGGCTTCCACCTTCTGTTAATTATTACTTTAGATTTCATCCATCTCAGACATGATCTGGGCACTGATAGGATTCAAGGCAGACCGCCTTGGAGGGCACTTGTCTGCAGTCACCTGTGCTCAATCACACTGGAAAGGTTCTTAAAGCCTTGGATACACTCTCACACAGGCTTAAGGTTGACTTCTAAATATCTAATCCCAATTGAAAATATTATAAAAAATTCAACTCTGGTAGATTATAACTTCTGACATTTTAAAAGAAAACTCTTTGATCACTTTTGAAATATATCAAGTTGAATATAAATATCACCATCATCTGTTCTCTCCCATTATCCATTCACAAGCTGTGCTGCAGTCAGTAATTTTAAATTGTTCATTTTTCTTCTTGAACCGTGATTTCCATTATATTTAATCGCTCATCTCTGTACCTAAAATAGGTATGTAAATGAAAACTCATGTGTTTATTTATTATTTCATCCAGCCATCAGACTTTAAGTACTAAGTAATTTTCCTGCATTGACTTATCATTAACATTGTCATGTTACAAATCTTGATAAACAATGATTAACATTAGAAGTTAAATTTTACAAATGTGGTTATTACTGCAGGAGTTAGAGATCATCAAGCATTAAATCCATTTTCCAGCTTTAATTTTTGTAGAGAGACACGCTGAGAACCTTTGTTGGCATAAATAAGGAGCTGACAATGGAAGCTTTAGTACTGTCTCTCAGCTCCCACCAAGTTACATGTCAAATGTCACTAAACAGTTTTTGATGAAACACTTTCATGATTGGTTGGAAAGTTGTTTAGATCACCTCCAAATTAATGCAAAGCAGAACATTAGGAAAAACATGTCTTACATAAGGGATTTTCTGTTTTGTTATGACCTTTACCCAGATCCCAGTTTCTGGAATGGATACATAAAGGTAACACTGAGACAGAAAATGAGCATTTTGTCAGTTACACTTCCACACAGAGGAACATTGTACAAACAAGCTAACCCAATAAACTACAAAAGATCTGTTTAAAAGCAAAGTAACATTTAATTTCAACAATCATCTGCCAATATGATCAAACTTACAATCTCATCACATGCTCATTGAATTCTTGAGAAAGCTCAAGCACTTGAAATCAAGAGGAATGAGTCTTTGGCAAAGCTACCAGTATTGTCGGGCTCCTCTTTTATCTGGAAAGATCACTTTAGTTTTCAGTTCAAAGAAATGTGCTGATGCACGTCCCAGGACAGCCCCTCCCAGTTTATTCTAATCGTTAAACAGAAAGGTAAGATGATGGAGACACAGCTTAGAGCTCATAGATGCCACTTGCATTCTCATGTGAGAATTTCACACTGAGGAATGTGGGGTTCAAGGGTGAAGGCTGATGCGATAGGGCCAGGTCCCCAGGAAGGACACGAGGCTTTGTTCGTCTGCTTCTTGAGCCCTCATTGGGGACCTCATACCTTGGAAGGATTGTCTTGGAAGGCAATGTCACAGGGCAGAATACAGAAACGACTTTGGTGTGGACTGGCCTCTGTGGCCACAGAATCTAGTCATTTGTCAGTGAAAGACACTGTTAGGAGAGACCAAGAGAACGAAGCAGGGACGTCCAAAGAACATCCTATCCACTTCAAAGAATTCCTAGAAATGTAGATAAAAGATACATTTACTTTGTCTTGGGAAAAAGGAAGGCATGCATGTATTTTTACAATACTTTTTCCATGAACTTTGTGAAGAATGCTCAAGCCATGCAAAGGAATGGAAAAGGTCAGCACAGTAAAACAAGAATCTGTGGTGAATGCCAAGTGCAGGGTGGGTATAAAGGAAATGGGACTTGCAGAGGGAAGCAGTGCAGGACATTGGAAGCTGTGGGTTCTGAGATCTGTTCTGAAGGCTCTGATGTCGAACAAACGTCAGAAAAGGGATGCTCAAAACTGTAGAAAGCCCAGAAAGCATGTTGCCACCCCGAGACTGTTGGTCAATTATCACAAAGACACTGTTGCTGATGCAGAGGTTTCCTGTACACAACCCCAGCCTCATCACCCGGAAAAGCATCCTAGTGATGTCAGACACTCAACAAAAAGTTTCCGAGGAAACTAGAAACATGTTACACATCATTTTGTGAACTAAGTTTCACACCCGTGCATTGTTTAAGAACAGGAATACATCCTGAGAAATACATCTTTAGGTGACCTTGTCACGCATCCTAAAATATGCTGGCAAAAATTAAAATGCCTAAGACATCTCTATTAATACAATTCTATAGTTATATCTATGTCCCATTGTCATTATTCATCACGAGACCTTATTACAAAATAGATTTCATATCAGGTCATTATTTGCACACCTTTTTTGCTAGTTATATAGTGTAGTGGCCAGTGAATTATTTTCAAGTTTTTGTTTTTACAAACAATGTGCGATAAGAAATAACTAAAATTTGACTGGTACCGTATATATGATTTAAGAAACATTCCTGAAAGACTGTACCAAATCTCTTTGTGAAGTTTATCAGTAATAGAGATGGAAGAATGGAGCTCACTATACTTTATATTTGTTTATCTTTCTAGCTATATTAAATATTATTTTTCATATTGAATATTGAATATTATATTTTTGTTGAGTTTACTTTTTAAGACGAGGCATTCCCATTTTTGTAGACAAATGTTTTCTTCCAGTGACATAGTAAGAACAGAACAGCACGTGAAGAAGAGTGTAGCAGGGGGACTTAGACTAGCAGGGGAAGAGAACGAGATTTCAAAGGTTGAAGCACAGGGCGGGCCCAGGTAGTGGCTCCGAAAGTGAGGAGTTGAGCAGTGACTGCAGCCTTGTGCATGGCTGTAGCATGGCTGTACCATGGGAAATGGATGGAACAGGTGTTCCGGCTGGGGCGCCCAGTTCCTTGGCAGGCTGTGAATGAGCTCTTTGGACAAGGAAACAGAGCAAACAAGAGGCCTGTGGGATGGAGTCGGGCCCAAGAGACTGCAAGACAGGCAGTAGTGTGGGTTTTGGTGCATCAAACCAGAGGAAAAAGAGACAATGGTTAAAAACGCACAGCACATCAGTGATGCAGAACTCAAACTCGTGTCTGCACATTTAATGCCAAAGCCAGTGACAGAGTGTTGAGCCCAACACGGATAAGGCACAGCAGAGGAAGGCTTTATGCGAGCTGCCGCAGGGCCCACCCTTGGCCCTTGACAGATAAATAAGCTGCTTTGGGAACCCAATGTTCTTGTTCTAGAAAAGAGTATTTGAGAAAGGAAAACAGGGCAGGAAGGATCTGAGAATAGAAATGAGGAGAAAGAGGGAGGGGTACTTCCAGACCTGGCCAGGTCCAGGCACCAAAGTACATTTACACAGATTTGTGGCCAGGGGAAACAGAGGCTCAGAATGCTTGAAATATTGCCCAGGATGGCAAAGAAGAACACACGGAGCCTGAGTCTCCTGACTGCTCTCCTTAAATGCCTTTTCTATGGCTGGGAGGCAGGGAGAATCCTCTGAAGATTTCAGAGCGGCAGATGATGTTATAAAACCCAATGTATTAGTCACTTTCAGTCCTTTGAAAGTTCGCAAAGAATACAGGAGAACTTTGCCATGACTGGCATATTTTTTATCTAGTTCAAAGGTTCATCAAAGTCCTTTACAGATTAATGAGTTAAAGTTTGCTTGCGACTATGTAGGTGCAGGGAGCAACCCAATTATGTTCTCGGATATCAAATACTGCAGCTGGCTCTGCCGAAATCTAATTTAGATATTTATACACTTTCTAAAAATAGAAAGTTAAGAATTAGCCATTATCCAGAATCAGTCATTCAATTAACAAGGAGAAAATACAAAAGACCCTGATGCTGATCATCAGAAAATGAGGGCACAGTGAGAGAGAGGACACAAACCCATCGACTCGTGGCCCTTGAGGTGATCAGCAGTCTTGGGCCTATTCCTTTTTATGTTTTGTTTTGTTTTGTTTTAAAAGATTTATTTATTTATAAGTTGGCATTTCTGAGACGGGGAGAGGCAGAGAGAACTCTTCCTCACACTGGCCCACTTATGATGGCCACAGGGCTGAGGCTGAGTAAGGTGGAACCCAGAACAGGAGTCCATTTTATTTGAGTTACTTTCTGCTTCATGGGATATTATCATCACCCCCTTGCACTCAGAACAATGAAGCTCAAGACAGATCCATAGCATGTCCAAAGGGGGCTGGGATATGATTCTAACCTGAACTGGTTACCATGTTTCATATGGTTCCATTCCACATAAGCACTCCACTCTTCACAAAGAAATAGCGTTCCACTGATGGTGCTATGGGCCTGGGTCATGTTTCCTAGGCACGTTTCACGAAGCTGGCCATGAAGCTCCATTGGCTAACACAGACAGAGGGACACTGTGGCTGTGTAGTACACACCAGTTTCAAAGCAAAGCAGTACGGCCTGGGACGATTCTTGTAACCTACTTTTCCTCCTTGTAGATTACAAACGAGGAGTCATTTTCAAAGGCACAAATCAGAGATTCTTTTATATACTTTTATCTTCTAGGTGTTTGTGATACCACCGGATTGGGTGAACAAATGTAGATGTGATCAGTAGCTATGTAAATGTGGCACTTATATAAAGAGCATGCTGCCATCCCCATTTGCTCCCCAGGGCTCCAGAGGAATCCTTACAACTAGAGTTCCAGGGCTAACAGATTCAGGAAAATGAACTTCCAGAAGGAGATGTTAAGTAACGGGAGGCCATCACTGACTTGCTAACACTGAGGGCTTCCATCATGTTAGCTCTCGGGGGGATTTGGAAGAATAATGATAAAGAAGTAAGAAAAACTGTAGGATTTTGGAACCAGAGCTAGATTCAAATGCCACCTCTGCCACTCAATAGCTGTGTGATGGGGGCCCAAATATTTGTCTGGTCTGGGCTCAGTGTTTATATCTGCAAAATGGGAAGTAGATAGTGTTTGTTTTACAGAAGCATTGTGAAGCTTGCATGAAATAATTTATAGAAAGGACCTACAAAGCTCACTGCATGACACCTGCCAAGTGCCTAGCGAAGGGGAACATTCCTTAACTTTTGGAGGAAAGCTAAGTTAGGAAAAGAAGTACAGTACCTTTACAATCCCTCTGAAAGTCTTCTGATGTTTCTCACCAGGGAAACATACAAGGTGATGGCCAGTTGATGTAATTTATATTTAGCAACACATAATTTAACTAGAAGTTACAGATATTTTTACACTCACTTAGATCCAAAAAGTTCCAGGTAATTGTCAGTTATACCTAATAGATTATTTCAAAGGTTCACCACTGCTAATTCCAAGTTAATTTGAAAGAACACTGTTTTCCAATAGTTTAATTCCTTTAAAATGTGACTGTCTTCAGCAGCAACCACTTCCTCACCCAACAAAGCTCTCAGTTTCAGAAAACACTCGCATTAGAGGTTAAATTTTACCGCCCACTGAAAAAGCAGCGATGCTAGGTGACTGTCATCACCTGTAACACTGGAAGATCAAGCAGCATTTTGGCAAGACACAGATAACTAAGTCTCTACTCCCTGTCTCTCAGATTAGCACTACAATAGCAGGATCAAGTGGAAATAGATCTGAAAATCAATTATTGAACAGAAATACTGAACTTGGTCTATAACCCTAAACAAAGGTAGATAATTACTTAAAAAAAAAAATAGAAGCTGCTTAGAGAGCTTTCGAAATTGCCTGTGTGGTGTCTTTAAATTTCTTTCTGTGTGTTGGAATATCATCCCCTGTTGCCTTTCCACAGAGAGTAAATTACTGTGCTCCCTTGATCCTAATTTCTTAATGGTGTTCTGTTTCTTATCCTCTCCGAGACACTTAGATGGACAGCTTTAGCATGTAGAAAGAAATCCATAAGGCTGCCATCACTGTGTCTAAGGAACTAAGTCGTCAGTCAGCACATCAGCGAAAATCAGGCTGAGTCATCCCATTCCAACGCTAACAAAGCAATGGAACCCGTACAGGATGGAAGAAAGGAGACACAGTGACAGACCTAAGCATTTTTATAAATCCTTTTTGGGTCACAAGCTGAGGCATAGAGGACTGAGGTGGCACCTGCAGCACCCATATCCCATGGGGACCAATCTGTGTTCTCACTGTTCCATCTCAAATTCAGTTCCTGGTTGATGTGTCTAGAAAAGCAGCAGAGGACAGTCCAAGCACTCTGGCCACTGTGCCCGCATGGGAGGGTTCAGCTCCTGGCTTCGGCCAGGCCTAGCTCCAGTCATTTGGACAGTGAACCAGTGGATGGATGATCACTCCGTCTCTGACCCTTTCTGTCTCAGGAACTGTGCCTTTGAAATAATTGAAGCGAGTTTTAAAATTGGTTTTTAAACCCTTTGGCACACACACGAAAAAAAACACTTTTGAAATCAATGTACTCCTTGGGCTCCCAGTCTACATTTAGGGGGAAAATAAAAGCTTAAGATATCAGATTCTTGTGCTATGTTTTTGCCTGTGGAGTGAGTTTATATGGAGATATGTTCAATGCAGTTTAGAATTAACACTAGTGAGTTCGGGCCTTGGGGTTGGGGGCAACTGCAGCTCCCTGCACTGTGGCGGCTGTGGGGGGTGCCCCTGCCAGGTCGGACCCAATGCTGGGGACTCATGCCAAAGACACTGCCAGAAGGCAGTGAACAAGTCCTGGGCCTTGGGTGGCCAGTGTACCAAGTGGTGCCAGGCTTTGTCTGCTGGCCACCAGGCAGCAAACTCTGGGGTTTTTAAGATATGTAGTTGCTGCCTGGGGACACCTATGACTAAGGCCAGTTTTAGTGTAGGTGAGAAGTGAATTCTAAGTGATTTCCAGTGACAGCGTCATGAAAGTTTCAGGCATGCGTGGGGACTGGGACCTGGTGGTTTGTAGGGAAGTATCCAGAAGATAATCTGGGTTAGACAGATTCACCAGTCCAATTAGGAATCCAGAGATGGGCTGTTAACATAGAACATCACTGATTGACACACACCAGCCCACACCAAAGCTGTGGATGGGGGCCTCTTTGGCAGTGTTAAGTACCATTACCCGACTGGGTGGTGGGGTGGTGGAGTGGTCACATTTGGCAGGGTCAAGACACTATCCAGTACGTGAGAAAACTTGGTCTGGGGTAGACTCTGTGGGGTTGGGTGGGCCCAACCCTGTGGCAATACAAGTGTCCCTGGTTAGCTCACAAGCTGGGATTGCAATGGACTAAGCTGGATGTTACCATGCCACCTGCCATCACTCACAGGTAAAGGAACCCACAACAGTTAGGGCAGGTCAAGGCAGCAGCACCTGAATGTGCATCCTAAAACAGGATGGGGGGTGGGCAGGGCTGCCACTGGAAGGGGGCAGAATGGGCAGGGCTGAACAAACATTAACTCACAAGAAACACCAGAAATCAGGTTGGAGCACAGGTCATGCCAAGTAGGTCCTTGCACCTACTGATCTGCGTGAGACAGGGATGCTAAGCCATAGCATCTAAGGGACCAGGACAAGTGAGGGGCTCTGCCAAGCTGAGTCAGAGCAACCACTGGCCTGCACATTATCTAAGGTTGGGAAAAGGCCCAGTTGGGGAGCTAAGCGGACACCCTAGCTGGGTTGAATTTCTCACCAAGGAGCACATGGGTTGGAATGGGGCTGCATTCCAATCAGAATACGATTGTAATCTCACTTGGTGTACGTGTGGACTGGGACTGGAACACCAAGCCGGGCCAGACTCCAACACCATCTGGTGCTCTGGAGGACCAGGGGAGATGTGCGACAGACTAGGCTAGGTCTCAGCCCTTACTGACCGTGTGTGACCTGTATGGGTGTATGGAAGAGCCGTGGCTGGGTTGAAACATCCAACAGTAAGAACCAAATTGGGTTGAAGGCCAGTCAGGAAAGCCACAGTTCCTGCTAGGACAGGAGGTGAACTGAGTAGGGTTGGCTCATGGACCCACTGGTATGTGTGAAATCTGGCACTGGGAGAGTTTGTGATGGAGGAGCCTGGACAACTTCTCTGGCAGGACACAGTCCCTGTAGCTAAGCACAAGAAGCACAATAGGGAACAACCCAGAACAGACCATGGTAAGTTTCCCACTGGCATATACATGGCATGGGTCGGGGGCAGACCAGGCTGAACCTGTTCACATCACCCGCTGGCCAATCCGAGCACCAGAACAGAGTGTGGGTCAAGCCAGCTTCAGATGTGACACATACCAGTACACATTAAGGAATGCCAAAGTGAGATGAATCTGGGAGTGAATGTGGCCTAGAAGGGAAATAGTAGGCACCTGCCTCAGGGTTACCACGCTCACTGGACAGCACGAAAACCAGGACGGGGCAGGGATGGCTAGACAGAAAGGCACTTGCCAGTAGGTGTATGAGCTGGATAGTAGGTTGGGTGGGTTAAACTAGGCTTCAATGCCCATTGACATGTGCGAGAGCTAAATGGGATGTGGGACAGACTGGACAAGCCTGTGGTACATACTGGCAAGCATGGGAACCAGGGTAGGGGGCAGAATTGGTGGGGGTTATGGGGAGTTGTCCCAACTAGGCTGCAGCTCCAACTGGTTTGCTTGAGGACCGAGTATGAAGTGGGTAGGATCGAGCAGGACTATAACACCTGTTGGTTTAAGTGGAAGACAGGCTAGAAACAGAATGGACCCAGCAATCACAATGACCAGCATGTGCATAAGTTGATTGGTGTGACGGACGGTGTTGGACTCTGTACTAGCAAACTCATGCAAGAATCATGTCTGGGATCATCTCAGATGAAGTTTCTTTGGAGATCCCTGCAACTGAACTGATGATCTCAGAACTCCAACCATGAAAAGACTATGTCAACCAGTGGGCTCTGACTAGGTTTCATTGCAATTGGAACAGCGAGATTGGCAGCAATCCAGAACTGATGAACTATCAAAACTGTTTGAGCAGGACCCTCGGAGCACACTTCCCGTTGGGGATCTGGGATGGGTGGGAGGTTGGGTGGGGCTTTCCCTTTGCTACTCCCCTGACCCCAGATACAGGGAAAAATGATAATATTAGTGTGGAAACAATGGTATTACCCACTTTCACCTTGTAGCCCTTGACCCTTTGTACCCTAATCAACTAAGTAAGATTATTAAAAAATAATTTAAAAAAAGAAAAAAAAATCAAAGAATGAGATTAGGAAAAAAATTAACACTAGTGAGAAAAGAATTTGCATTGTTCTATAGACAACAATTACATAAATCCATTAACTGCTCAAAGAAGAAAAATATGACTTTGGACCTTTAGCTGATGGATGAAGCACTTGCTGTCTTCAGCTACAGACTGTGACTGGGGCCACACATAAACAATGACTCACAGCCTGGAACCTGCCCTGGAACCCTCACTGCACCTGCACCTTCAGGCAGATGGTCTGCTTACTCTGGAAACATGTAGGTTGGAAAAAGATTCAGATGTGGAATCAGTGAGTGGCCTGGCAGATCACAAACTCACAGACCTGGTGAGTGACCCTGGAATCTCTCAGGTGTTCTGGGCTTCAGTGAGCATTCTATTCCTAACTATAGAGATTGATGTGATGCAAATGTGGAAATGAATGCTGTAAACTACACACAGCTTTAGAAACTTATTTTTAAGGTTTACAGTTGAGCCCCCATTGGCAACATCTCAGTAACTCCATTGGTGATGCCAAGAGACAAAGAATGATTACCAATGTTGTGCAATGTGTGTTCCAAAGCTTAAATTCAAATGCCTGTTTCTCAGTACTACCGCATTTCACAGAGATGTATAGGGTTCAGAGATATCAGCCCTGATATCATTTCTTTCTTTTTTCTTTTTTTTCTTAAATTATTTTAGATGATGTTTACATAGTCAATCAGGGTAGAAGGATCTAGGGTTAGGGAGAGGTGGATGTGGTCATTGTTTTCAAGCTCTCTATTTCTTCTTCTCATTTCTGGGGGATAGGATAAATAAAAGAAGAGGCCATACCCAACCTCTCAACCACCCCAGTATCTGAAGATGGAGAAAGGGCACCCGATATCATGCCAGGGTCACAATGTGGCACATGCTCTGAGGGTTCTTGTAGGCAACACCTGTGTCACCGCCGCATACCCCAAGCCAAGCAGAGGGACTAGGGTTACAAAAAAGACAACACGCAGTGGGTCATTCTTGTAAAGAGAATGTCATTTATTTGAGGTTAGCCTGCTTCTTTTATAGTCTGCCTAGTTCCTCCCAGTATTATCCCAATGCTCAAGCAACTCCTAAGTTCCCCTGGGTGCAGCTTAAAAAAGAGGAAGCAGGGAAGAGGGAACTTGCAGTCAAGCCAGGGGCTAAATGTATCATGCCAAGATTGCCCATCCTGTTACCCCTAGAAAAACAAGCTAAGCTGTGGAGCTAACCCTTGGGAGACCAGGGCCTACAGGTTCTGACCACATGCATGCAATAGTTCAAAATGTTGTCGATCTCACCGATCTATGGATGAGGAATCCTTTCCAATGTCCATTGGCTGACTCAGTCTACCTTAGAGTCTCCATTTGCCCAAATATTTGCTGTCATCATTTGGCTGTGGAAGTTGTCCATGTGTTCTGTTCTCCATTCTCTGCTATGGTCCCAGATGTCCTCTGCTTGGCCCAATGAGCTACCATGTCCTCGATGTGCACCATGGTCTGCCAGCCAGCATTCCATTCTTTATACTGTTGGAGGACCAATTCTTGTTGTTATGCTCATGAACTTTGGCCAGGCATCCCTTGCCAACCTGGACCTCTAACACTGGGGCTCATGAATACGGCACCCCTCCTGCACATGGGCCCAAGAACCTGAGCCAGGTAACCCAAGTCTGACAGAGCCCTCCAAACCATGGTGCTCTGGGACCCAGCACCCATGGTGCAAGCAGGCCAAATACCAGAGCCATAAGACCTGGGATCTGCCAGACTCCCCAACTCTGTGGCTTATAAATCTGGCACCTACCACATAGGCGGGCCCAAGTACTTGAGCCTTGTGACCCAGGACCCACCGGACCCTTCACCCCTGGGGTTCACAGACCCAGTACCCATTACACAGGCAGTCCCAAGACCCTGAGCCAGGAAACCCAGAACCCACCAGACTCCCCACCCCTGGGGCTTGCGGACCCAGTACCTACTGTGCAGGTGATCCTAGTAATCTGGGCCAGGAGACCCAGGCCCTATGAGCGCCCCCCAACCCTGAGCTCTGATGCCATTTCTTATCAGCCCAGTGAAGTAATTTTGTCACTGTATGATCTTCTCCTATGGGTTGCAAGCCTGTCTCACTGGCTTTTCTTTTTCCTTAAGAATTGGAGGGCTACCTTGTGGCACAATGGATCAAGCCACTTGGCATAAAGTCCCAGCTATTCTGCTTCCTGTCAGCTCCCTGCTGATTTACCTGGAAGGAGAGCAGAGGGTAGCTCGGGTGTTTGGGTCCCTCTTCTTATATGGAAAACCCAGTTTCAGTTTTGCCCATTGCACCTTGTGGAGTAGACCAGACAATAGCAAATCTCTCCCTCTCTCTGTCTCCTTCTCTTTCTGTAGCTCTGCTTTCTAATGGTTGAATAAATCTTGACAAACAAACTTAGGCCTATTGTAGGATTTTTAACTATCAAGCTTACAAATCTTAGAAGAGAAAAAAATATATACATATATATTTATACCCAAGAGTAACTGGCTCTGGCTCTGATACTTCAGATTATGTTAGAAGGATTAGATATAAAGTAAGGATAGGAAGAAGAAAAAAGTTGCTGAATTTTTTTAAAGATTTATTTATTTTTATTGGAAAGGTGGATATACAGAGAGGAGGACAGAGAGGAAGATCTTCCATCCATTGATTCACTCCCAAAATGACCGCAATGGCTGGAACTGAGCCAACCCAAAGCCAGGAACCAGGAGCTCTTCCAGGTCTCCCAAGTGGGTGCAGGGTGCCAAGGCTTTGGGCCATTCTCGACTGCTTTCCCAGGCCACAAGCAAGGAGCTGGGTAGGAAGCAGGGTCGCTGGGATTAGAACTGGCAACCATATAGGATCCCAGTGCATGCAAAGCAAGGACCTTAACCACTACATTATTGCGCTGGCCCAAAGTTGCTGAATTTATCATCCTATAAAGTGAGTCACTAAAAATCTATCTTTATTCTTGATATTAATGACGAAATGGACAATCTCATTTCTGGTTAAATTATACTTAAGTGAGAGGGAAGAAAAGAGAATATATAACTTGCAAATAGTCAAATAAACAAGTAAAGAAAACGGGTTTGGAGAGAAATGGACCAAAATGCTACTATTATAAGAGTGGTCATTTTTGAGTGGGTAAATTATTTCATCATTTGGTTTTTCTGTACTCCATGAGTTTCTTATAATGGGCACATTTTATTCTCACACACAGAAAAAGATATCTACATTGATTAGAGGTGGCAGCCCAAATGCACACCCCGTTCTGCAGGCTGGGAGCCAGCCTCCTTAAAGCACTCATTCCAGTTATAAGCGTATGCCTGCAACTGCCCAGCTCAGACACAACCACACTGCCCCATCCCTTTACAGATCCCCAGGGGAGCTCTCCTTCTCTGGCTCAAACACAAACGTGGTGGTTTGCATTGCATCAGACCCCTGCCATGGAAAGAGGGGTGCCTTTGAAACTTGAATATTTAATTTATCATCAGGACAATTTTGCGAGGTAGGTGTCTTCCCTTGCCTTTCACCTGCAGATTCCAGATGAAATGAGATCTGGTGACTTGTCAAAGAAAGAGAAGCTTTGAGGGTGCCTTCGCGCCTCACTGAGCATGCAGAACCCGTAGACCAGAACAGGCTGGGAAACACCTGCTCACTGTGTTGGGCGGCGCTCAGGAGCCCTCACTCCCCTGCCTCTCCTAGGGCTCTCAATTTCTTGAATTTTATGTTTACTTCCTTTGATCTGGTCATACCTCTATGTCATATGTAATTATATGCAACATATATATATGCGCATATGTATTGGGGTGTATGTATAGGTATATATATTTTTTTTTGCCAAAATTACCCTAAGAAAAGGTTTGGTTTATACACAATTCTTTACACAATGAATCACATTAGTATGCTCCGTCAAGGATTTTATTCCAAATGACAACAAAAACAGACAACTGTCCTGAAGTAATCTGAGTAATTATGTCTCCCTTCTCTTTTGTGCAACATTCATCTTTCTTTGGGTTAAAGATTGGCCATCAAACCTACAGTGTCCTCTAGTCAAATGGGCAAGATAACTCAATGCACACATTGTCTTTTTCAACCACTCTGCGTACAGCAGCACAGCCTAGGCTACTTGGCTACATACCCAAGGCTTCTGGAACACATCCCGGTTCTCCTGGACTCAAGGGCTAAAACTTAGCTCTGCCCAGCGCCCCAGAGACTGCTTGTTTTCCGGCTGTATCTGCTCTTCAGAAATGCTGTTTGGATGTTTAATTAGGTCCACCCTCCCCTTTTGGTTAAATTGACAACCTGCTGCCAGAGTTAATAATTAACAAGGTGTCACAATACCTCTCACAGTCACTCAATTCTTTGCTCACCTGCCTCCTGGTCTCTTCCTGCTGCTTCTGAATTGCTTCAACTCCCCTGGGATATGAACGCTCTATAATACATCATGGCACAAAGCACAGACTTTTATGGCTGTAACTGAAATTCACAATTGGGCAAGCCCAGGAGGCAATCACCTGGTCATCGCCCTAACCCATGAACATCCTTGGTACTGCCCGGGCACAGGTGAGCATGAAGTTTTAATGAGGCCTTAGCTACAAATGGCATCATGCAATTACTGTTCAGATGGGCAAATGTTTGGCCCAGAAAGAATTGCATGTTAAGCAATGGGGTTTCCCTATGAGTTGTTCCCAGCTATTAATTCAACCAGTTTGTTTATAAATTTTGACAGTTGCTCATGTGAAAGAGACCTGGGGACTTTATTTGACCACAATTTCATTATAAGCGAACAGTATGATATGGCTGCTAATAAAAGCTAATGCAAGTTTAGGCTAAGTTAAGTGAATAGTCCAAATAAAGAAAGACACCATTCCCATTATACTTTACTTGTATAGGTACAGAATTTGGCAATAACCATTGTGCATGCTGAGACTCTGGGCATGGAACAGTTGAGAAGGTAACAATCTTTAAAACTCCAGAACCCAAGGCTGGATATCATTTACTGCTTGTCCAGTTGTTCCTTTGTTAGATAGACTATCTATTGAGTCCATAGCCTGTGCTAGGCATTGTTCTGGATAGAAAGGAAAGGAAGGATCATTCGCTGAGCGAAATTTTCGTTGTTGTTGTTCTCCTGGGGAAAACAGGCGAACAAAGAGAAATTTAAGATCAAGTGAGCAAAGAACAGCTTTGGGGATAAGCAAAGTTGCAATGAATAAAGTTCATAGACAATACCAGAATATTATAGAGTAAGGAAAGACTGTAGAGGTGTTGGCCAAGGGGGAAAAAATAGTGGGATAGAGAATAGAAAATAGGGAAGAAGGTAAAGGGAGGTGGACATAAAGGAGCTCCAGGAAAGGAATCCGGATTCAACATGGATGTAGTGTCTGGAGTCCCGAAGCAAAACCCAGGCCAGACAGATCCTCCCATCACGTAGAGCTGGCTTCATCTCTAACAAGCATATAAACCAAAAGACGAAGAAGCATGCCTCACAGGACAGCAAAGATTCGCGGAAATGCAGTATTTGAGATCCTTTGCACAGAAGAAGTTGCAAAGCGCTGGGTGGTGATGTTCTAGAGAGTGAGAAGTGGACTATGGGAAAGAAATAGACAGGCCGTCCTGTAGAGGGCGCTGCCTGGAAAAGCCCACAGTATTTGGTGGAGGAGCCTTTGGCATGAGGAAGCAAAAAGGTAGAAGCTGAAGTCAGGTGTTTTCCCAATGTCGAAAGGCTGATATGACACAGCGAGAGTTTTATTTCACTGGAAGGAAATTGGATTGGGACAAAGGGCCAACACTTGGATATGATGATTCAGTTTCCTCTCACTTCAACTTTTACCAGTGTTTTAACAGCATGTTATGTGAAAAAGAACAGCAATGTTGAGTTGGAAATGATGCTGTGCTAAGGGAAATGAGCCAATCCCAAAAGGTTAAATACCACATGATTGCCTTAATTTAACCTGTAAATTTTTTTGAACCTGTAATTAATACTGTCTCAACCCATGTGTTTTGAAAAATTGAACTTGCATTATTTTTAACATATTGTTTACTCAATACTATGTCAATTAATTCCATAACATTGTATATTGTTGCTGATGTTATGTTGGGGCTTTTAATTGATCGGGATTTTACTCTGCAGACTCTCCCTTCAGACCAGAGAAGGTCTCCCCAAGAAGCTGTTGAACTTATCTGGACAATAAGATGCTGGACTCTATGCTTGGTATATGCTTGCAAGGAAGGAATCTCAACTGAACTTGAACTGTGGTTATGCAGCAAGGTGGAGGAATCTACCATGGGGGGGAGGGTTATGGGAGGAGTGGTGGGAATCCCAGTACCTGTAAAACTGTATCACATAATACAATGTTATTAACAATTAAAAAAAAAAAACAAAGAAAGAAACTGCTTCCAGCTGGGAATGCAAAGTGCTCTGCTCGAGTCTGGACCCAGTGCTGGCTGCTGGCTTGGATGAACCATGCCTCCTGTCGAGACTCGTGAGTCAGCTCTCAGCAGTCTTACAGCACAGTGGCTGGCTTTGGGAAAGAAAGATTTCTAAAGGCTTAGTAAGGATGTGCCAATGTATCATGATGACTGTTGGTCGAGGTAAGTTGCTTGGTCAACCCCAAGGTCAATGTGAGTTGTGGTCACTCAAGGGCAAGAATGTGACAAGACGTGAATATGTTGATGAGCTGAGATGGACACCTCACAGTGTGGAGGATTGTACAGATGGTGAAGAGAAATGTCATATAAAAGCTACTGTTCTAGCACAAAGAAGAGGTAAATATGTTCAAGCGTTCCTAATAAAATTGAGACAAGCACCGTGGTTAGAACTGAATGAGAAAAGCTTTGTTATCTATTTGATATAATGTTAAATATATGTATGTATATGTGCTTACATGTATGTAAATAAAGTTTTATATATAAGCATATGTATGTATATAACAAGAGATTGAGAATAAATATTTTGGTCATACAGAATTAGTAGAAAGTTGTATAAAAGCAGATACTGTGTTTTGGGAATCAGCTAATGCTAGCATAACATAGTAGATCATAGAAAGGAGAAGAGAAGTAACCATCAAATAAAATCAAGACAAGTGTTAGAAATATAAAAACTGCTTGGGCCCGGCAGCGTGGCCTACAGGCTAAAGTCCTCGCCTTGAACGCACCAGGATCCCATATGGGCACTGGTTCTAATCCCGACAGCTCCACTTCCCATCCAGCTCCCTGCCTGTGACCTGGGAAAGCAGTGGGTCCCTGCACCCATGTGGGAGACCCAGAGGAGGTTCCTGGTTCCTGGCTTCAGATCCGTGCAGTACTGGCCGTTTTGGTCACTTTGGGAGTGAATCATCGGATGGAAGATCTTCCTCTCTGTCTCTCCTCCTCTCTGTATATCTGACTTTCCAATAAAAATAAATAAATCTTAAAAAAAAAGAAATATAAAAACTGGGGCTTGGCAAGGTAATCTAGCAGCAAAAGTCCTCACTTTGAACTTGCCAGAATCCCATATGGGTGCTGGTTCTAATCGCGGCAGCCCCGCTTCCCATCCAGCTCCCTGCTTGTGGTTTGGGAAAGCAGTTGAGGATGGCCCAAAGCCTTGGGACACTGCATCCACATGGAGATGAGGAAGAAGCTCCAGGCTCCTGGCTTCAGATCAGCTCAGCTCCAGCCATTGTGGCCATTTGGAGAGTGAATCAATGGACAGAAGATCTTCTTCTCTGTCTTTCCTCCTCTCCATATATCTGATGTTGCAATAAAAATTTTAAAAATATAGTAAAAAAGAAATATAAAATCAAAATTAGATGAAAAGGACCTTCCAACAGTTAGTGAAAAAAAATGCAGTTTAAGAAGATAACTTTTTTCTGAAGAAAAACTTATGAAATCTTCTCACTTTTCTTTATGACATGCATTTTCCATACACTTCCTGAAAACCCTTTATGTGTTTAGGAACTAATAATGAGGTAGGGAGAGACAATAATGTTTTACTGAGGTAAAAAATCAAGAAAAAAGAAAAAAATGAAACTTTGTAATAGTGATTGGCAATTTGTAGGCCACTGGTACTCTTTGGAGTGAATGCTTTGGGAAAGTATCAAACAATAGCAAACTAGAATGAATGAGGCATGAAGACATTAAGACACAGAGACACAATGTTTGACTGGAAGATCTTCTGACCACACCCACCCAAAGCTAAGTTAGTCCTGGCCATGTCACTCGGTTAACATGGTTAACATGGTGACCCAGCTGCCTACAGTTGTACCCATTGGATGTGAAGGTGGTTGGGATTTGACCTCCGGCTCACACACACAGTCAGGTACTGCAAAGCTGATGGATTAAATTTCTATGTCACTAACAACAGTGTCACAAGGAGCTACTTAGTCGAAGCGGCTCCAGTTGAATGAGCAAATGGAAGAGAATGGGAGAAAAGGAGACAGAGGAAGAAGGAAAAACAAGTTGTTCAAGGTGAAAAGCAAAGATTATGAAGGACGGAGAGAGTCCATAAATTACAGGTACCATTTACATTATATATACAAGAGTTGTATATGATGCCTGCCATTTATAGCTGAAATCCAGGTTGACAGTCACAATACAATTGGTCTAGAAAGCTATCCAATGTCATGGTTGTGCCAAGGAAGCCATGCTGGTGAGTGCTGGCATCTTTTGTAAAGCAGGATTCTTGACCTAAGGAGACCTCCTATGACCAAAACTCTGCTCCAGGTTCATGCTCCGTGTTCCTTCTACAGAAGCCATGAAACCTTGGATCACAGAACAAAGATTCCTTCTTTAGTCCATCTTTTAAATACTTCAAACTCTAAACAAAATGTGTTTATAAATGTCCTGCAAATATTCCTCAACCTTAAGGTCTGCAGCCTTCATTTTTCCAACCCTCCAAGGCAGGGAGGGAATATACTCCAACAGGGATTTCTGCAGTTGGTTAGCTTCTGCCTCTAATGCTGCTGCATTCAGCCACTTCGGATTTTCCAAACATCTCAGCCCACACAATCCTTGTGTGAGCATATAGACCTCTTGAAGAGTCGTAATGCAAGAGAAGATGGAACAATCCTGGCTTGGAGTGATGGGCCTCTCCATCTGCCTCCCTGCAGGCCTAGCCGTTGTTTTCCCAGACGTCTGAGGCACAAAGCTGACCCACTTCTGCTCTGGACTCTTGCCGAAGTCCCTCCTCAGCTGCTTCAGCTTTCTCGGCTGGCCGAGTGACAACCAACTGGAGAGTTTCCCAACAACGACAACTTCCTAAGAGGAACACCAGGCCAGCTGTTCATGCAACCTTCCAACCTAGCGGGATCCGGTCAAGCTCTGGTCGTCACATGTTCAAGATTTTGCAAAAACAATTTTTATGTGTTTTTGTTGTTTTCCATACATGGAATTCCTTCTAGATACATATATAGTTAAATGTTCTACCATGCTATAATTAATATTCTATAAGTGATTCTACGCTATAAATTTAGACACATAATAGTCATCTATATGTGTATATATTTAAAATTGGAAAAAATGATTCATCAGGGCTCAGCAGCATGCCTAGTGGCTAAAGTCCTCACCTTGAACATGCTGGGATCCCATATGGGTGCCGGTTCTAATCCCAGTGGTTCCACTTTCCATCCAGCTCTCTGTTTGAGGCCTGGGAAAGCAGTGGAGGATGGCCCAAAGCCTTGGGACCCTGCACCCCTGCAGAAGACCTGGAAGAGGCTCCTGGTTCCCGGCTTCGGATCAGTGCAGCACTGGCCATTGCGCTCACTAAGGGATGGATGGAAGCTCTTCCTCTCTATCTCTCCTCCTCTCTGTATATCTGACTTTGTAATAAATAAATCTTTAAAAAAATGATTCATCAAAGCATGTGTTAAGTTTCACTTTTTTTTTTTTTGACAAACATAATATCATGGAGGTGGTAGCCATGGCATTAAAAGGATGGGAAACGGACTGTAAGTGTAGAAAATTCCACATTTGCAGAAAGCATGGATGTGGTGCTTCCATGGCCCACAGTCAGCCTAGCTCCACTCTGATGGCCAGCTCACCAAGAACAGGAAAGTCATTGGAGAGAGATTCATGATCTACCTCAGATGTTTCAGTGTTACAGAGGCGCATAGAGCCATGTGATCTTTTTTTTTTTTCCTTACCACAGTATTCACTAAGCTTTGTGTTGGATAAATTGGTCTAGCTGTAGGCTAGTATAGGTGTTCTGAGTACATCTGAGGTAGGCTAAGCTACCTGCAATGTGAAGCAGGTTGAGTACAATCATGGCCTGTCTGACTGACTGTGGATTTGTCAGGTTGGGATCCCATCATAAGCCCAGTGGCATACCTATGCCTTCTCATGCCATCTCCACCATTCTGAAATCCACACCACAGGGCTGGTTTACATTAGAAGATGCAGAAGGTCAGAAAATCTGTCAAGATTGTTTACAACAATTTCTGGCATGTAGTTAAATTGCATGGGTTCTGGAGGAAGGAAGGCAAGGCTTCGATTTCGATTTTGGAATTTACTTCAGGGTGTCTAACTTTTGGTGAATGACTTCATTTCCCTGTGTCCCAGTGTTTACACGGGCAGATTAATGACGGCCTTCACCTCCCAGGTTCGTCATGAGTTTTAAATGAGTTAATGTGTGTGCAGTGCCTGGAAAAACACCTGGTGTACGGGCACTCCTTGAAATCCAACTGTTTGAGTTATTCTCACACTCAGAGGAAGGGGACGTTTTTAACAGGTAACATCTCAAAATATTCGTTGGTCTCTCTCAGTAGGGGTTTAGATAAGAGTCTATGTAACGACATACATTTGGTTAACATTTCATCATTCCTTTGATATTTCATTTATTACTCCCTGCCAGCAGCATGAAAAACAGTAGGATCCCCAAATGCCTTGGGCTCCAGATGCCCTGTGCTGTCGCTGCCACCGTGCCCCTGTTGCCTTCCCAGGCTCCCTAACCCCGAAAAGGACCACCTGCAGCAGGGTCCGGACTAGCTCTCCTGCACAAGGGCCATGGCTCCCACACACATCAAAGGTACATCACGTCGGAGGGATTGCTCAAGTTCTGCTTGCACCTCAAAATTCAAGCACATTTGTTAAGTTTCACCTCGAGCAAATTTTCCGCAGCCTTTCTTCTCTAAACAATGTGTTCAGCATATACCATTCATCTACACGGGCTTCGATGGCAGAGACCTGCTGTGGCCCTGTATGGTGAATCCTTCCCTAAAACGGGGTGCACCTGTGGATGGGGCCATAGGCACTCAATGGTCTTGTTTTTAAATCATTTTACATAGAACTTGATGTGAGTTACAAAATATAACCTTAAAAATACAACAATGCTAAAATTCAAAGATTAAAATGACCCCAACCCGTGAGGAGAATGTCACTGTTAAATTTGGTACGGACTGCTGGAATTATTTCTTGTACCATAAGCATTCAGAACTACGTCCTTTCACAAATACTGAAAAATATGGAAGCAGGATTTTGTCATTGCATTTGTAACTCAGTGTCCTTCTACAAGCACCAGTGGTGTCTACGTGACATTTTGTTGCTGCGTGTTCTCTTATAAAGCAAATCCCCTTTGGGTAAAAACGTAGGGATTCTCCCACACAGGACTCTCAAAAATGATAACGTATTTCTTTGAATTTACTTATTACAGTATTTTTGAGGGAAGCAAAGACACAAAGAGACTATAAAATACAAAAGAGAGACTGTAAAAAGACAAGCATTTGTTTGTTAAGGTTTGCCCCTACAATTGAATCGTGAGTCCCACAGCCCCTTCCTTGGCCACGCCTGTGGTTTAAGTACACGAGGCTCCTGCAGCCTTGAGCTCTGAAGACTCTCTGCAGTTAGGCTGTTTCTTTTAAGGTTAATAATTTAACATCTGAGAAATTTCATTGAGATCTGTAATTACTGTCTGTGTGACTCCCTCACCGTAATTTTTAAGCATCTTCAGTCCAGTTTTGCCTTTAAATCCCTATCCCCCGAAGGAAGAGGCCCAGCCCAGGCAGTGCCTTCGGTACCACCCAGCCCCTGGCCATGGCAGCAAGGGAGAAAACTGAGCAAGTAGGTTTCCTGGGATGTCTGTGATGGAAGTGGTGCCAGTCCAAAGGAGCGCGTATTCTCAGCTCTACACACATACGCATGTGTCCCCAAGTCCCAAGCCCTTGAAATAGTCCCTCAGATTTTTTGTGTTTGGCTGCTGATAGCTTTAACTAACATTTGCAAAGAAACGGACCCTAGGACAGTGAGATATTTTCTTAAGATTTTTACTCTTGATAGCCGGTGCTCACCACAACAGCTTCCCTGGAAAGGATCCCCAAGCACACCCAGAATACATACATAGAATTAGCATCACTCACCCAGCAGAGGGAGGCATGGGGAATCCGATAACCATCCTTCACCTGCATGCTACAAAGCCTAGCTCGGTAGGATTTAAGAGCCTGATCAAAGAGTCACTTTTCTAACAGAATCTCTTGGGGGAATAGAGGGTGACAGCATAATTACCCGAGTTAGAATGTAGCTAGCCACGGAATTAATACCACCACCAGTCTTGTGGGAAACAAAGAGACACAGGACAACCCCAAGGTCTTTAATGGCCCAAAAAGGTCAAGCCCTCGGCCTTCTCTCACCCCAGAGACACATGAGCTATTGCCCCCTGACCAGGATGCCATCCAAAGCTGTCCCTTCTATTTTTTAACTAAACTGAGGAAAACAGTCATTATTTTAATAGCACATTGCTCTAATGTTGCGAAGGCTTCCTAGTGACCCCAAGGCCCAGGCAGGTAATCACAGCGGAAAACACAGCTCCATTCGCTCAGGCTACAGCCGTGCTTAGAGAAATGAATCCATCCACAGAAGGGCCTTCACGTTTGAAAGAGAAAAGACACGCTGGACAAACTCATGTGCTTTGAACGTGAAGACTTGATGTATCTGGTTGCACCACCATGAATTCTAAGCTTGGCAGGTGGGGAGGGTGGGGGGAAGCTCATCAGATGATGAAGCAGTTGTCCCCTGAGTCTGACTGTACCTCCATCCCTCTCAATAACAGCAGGGACGGGAGGCCAGGTCAGGGACGTCTATGAACACACTTGCGTGCTCATGCATCGTCCGTCCACGGTCTATCTAGGTCACCGTGCACGTCGGAAGGCCAGAGACCACCTCAGACTCCCCTCCCAGTGGCGACCATTGCCCGCAGGAAGAGCTTGGCTGGAACTCTTTGGCGGACTGGTGTGTGCGAGTGGATCAAAAGTTTGCAAGTGTTCGCACATCCTTAATTAGTAGCATCTCGGGTACTTGCACTGAGATGCAAGAGGCAACCACCCATGCCCTTAAGAAAAGCAGGCTGCATCTGGGCATTTTCTGCCTTTCTACTAGGAAGGTTTGAAGAATAATTTTACAATTAGATAACATTAAGGATGATGAAAGCTAGAGAGCGGAAAGCAGCCAGAATTAATTACTGACTTGAGGGTCTGCTCAGCTTCTTTGCCAGTTGCTCGTGCTGATTTTATTATGGCAAATTAACCCTTGGTATTCTGCATGAGATAACACAGTCCCGCTTCACACTCCAGGGTCTGTTGGAATGGGAACAGAGAGCAAGCTCCAGTCCTTCCTCGAGGGCTCGCTCTCTCTGCCTTCTCTCTCCAGCTCTGGGTTCTCTCTCAGCAGCTTCATCTCTCATCACTTCTGTCCTCTTCGGAAAATCATTTGCTTGATCACCAAGCAGATATGAAGTTTGCAGAACTCATAGTGCATCTGAGGGGGGAGATTACAGTTGTAACTTCCAGCTCTCTACCTCCCGTTGGCTCCCTGAGCTTAGATACACTTATAGTGCAGGGAAGAGGATCTGAATAAATGAATAAAGGACTTAGTAAAATCAGAAGTCCCTCAGATTCTTTTACCTAACATAGATCTAACCAACATAGTTTAAATATTAGGAGCAGCCCTCAAAAACAAGTGCAAGGGAGAAGAGTGAACTTTTGGTGCAGCCCAAGCCCCCACTTGGGATGCTCACATCCTCCATGGGTTTGTCATTGCTGCTCCAGCTCTTCTGCTGCTGCTCCTGTTAGCTGCTGCCGTGCACCCTGGGCGCAGCAGGCGATGGTTGTGGTCCTTCCGGTCCACATGAGTAACTGGATTGACCTTTGATTTCCTGCCTTTAGCCCAGTCCAGCCCTAGCTGCTACAGGCACTTGGAAAGTAAGAAGGGCATAGAAAGTGCTCTCTCTCTCCATCAACCAATCTCTCTCTCTCTTTCACACACACACACTAATTTCCTGCTTTTCAAATAAAACAAAATGGAAAAATAAAAACCTCAAATGTAATAAGAATTCACAAAAAAAGCAAGTTGATGCATTCTGTTTAAGAAAGCAATGTCACATATTCATAAAAGAGTATAAATGCTCTAATGCCATATTGGAAGGTGCTGCTCAAAGTGTAAATATTTCTATATGTTTAAGATAAAAAGCAATTATTTAGGGAGCTTCAGAAAGGGTCTTTCTAAATTAAAAAATATTCATATTCCTATAAACATAGTTTCAATTAAATCAATCTGAGAAGATTAGAAATTTTCCAACAGTGACAGGACATGAAAGAGATTATAAGCTCTCACAGTTGGATGAGAAGCTGTTTTATTCACAATTATATGAAGAAACTAAGATAGGCATCACTTATTGCCAAAATATATGGTGAAATCAATTGAATTAAAAATAAATACATAATAAAATCATAAGCATTTCATAGAAAAAAGAGCAATACATGTAGGAAGGTGAGCACAATTATAAAAAAAAATTCTAGAATAACATAATTTCCATGATCAAGTATTACAGTCTAAACTGAACTGCCCTTTGAAACAAAATCAGGAATAGATTGAGAATACAAATATTATTGCTTAGTGAAAAATATTATACTGCTTTTTTTAAAAAAGATTTATTTATTTATTGGAAAGTCAGATACACAGAGAGGAGGAGAGACAGAGAGGAAGAGCTTCCATCCGATGATTCACTCTCCAAGTGAGCACAATGGCTGATGCTATGCCAATCCGAAGCCAGGAGCCAGGAACTTCTTCCGGGTCTCCCACACTGGTGCAGAGTCCCAAAGCTTTGGGCCATCCTCCACTGCTTTCTCAGGCTACAAGCAGGGAGCTGGATGGGAAGTGGAGCTGCCGGGATTAGAACCGGCACCCATATGGGACTTTAGCCACTAGGCCATGCTGCCGAACCCTATACTGCTTTTTAGAACAAATATGTTTTCCTTCAACTAGAAACTATGTTGACTAACACAGAATATCACCTTAACAGTTTTATAAAATGTGTAAGAATGGCCAGAATTGTTCTTATATCATCTTAATAAACAGAGAATAAGGTGATGAATTATTCAGTAAGAATGGTTTAAACATTTTATCAAAGAATGCATGAGAAAATTTTTTAAAAAAACCACAAAAAATGCTTAGCACTGTTGTTGATTAATGAAGTAAAAAATTTAAATCTCAATTAGATAGTGCAACATACCCATTAGGACAGTTAGAATTAAAGGGTGAAATTCCGAGGGTTGGCAAGGATGTGAAACAACTTGATCTCTAACTCCTGCTGAGAATGCAATAAGAAGGAGGATCTTAGAAAACTATTCGACAGTCTCTTATTCATTTAAATACCGTTACTACATGAGGGAGTCACCCCATTGCTGGGTGTTTATCCACCAGAAATGAACACAAAACTCTATACAAGCATGGTTGTTCTTAGCAGCTTTGTACCAGTTCCCCAACCTGCAAAAAAAAGCAAATGTCTTTCAACTATTACATAGGGAAATAAATGGTTGTGTAATACAAAGGGCTGTTATTCACAAATAGTTAAGAAAGCAAAGTTACCTCTATCCTCCTGGAGTTTCCATTATCATGAAAGAGACAAATAAGTAACCAAATAACACACATGGAGAGTAGCAAATAGTAAACCACAGAACAAAAAAATCAAAGAAAACAAAGGCATCTCAGCGAGAGAGACTGGCTGCGCTTCAGTGGGATGAGCCATCACCTGCATTGCCACCAGGCTCTATGAGAGCCAGCTTAAGTCCCAGCTGCACTGCTTCTGATCAAGTGCACTGTCAGTGCTCCTGGGAAGGCAGCCTGGACCCCAGCCTCTCCTGTGGGAGATCCACACGCAATTCCAGGCTTCTGACTTCAGCCTGATGCCGCTCTGGTCATTGCAGCCATTGGAGAGTGGACTAAAAGATGGAAGATCTCTCTTTCGCTACCTCTCTCTATGTCTAATCCCTACCCTATAATTCTAACTTCCAAATAAATAAATATATTTTAAAAAAACACACAGAAAAAATATATGAAGGAGGAAAGAAATGACTAAGAAATTATCTGTACGTGTCTGGGAAGGCAGTGACCCCCAAGAGGAAAGCGGTGTGGTATTCAGCCCAAAGAATCCCTTTCTTGCGATCACATAGAACAAAGGTAAGAAGGGAGCAGTGCCAGACCATGTTGGGCTGCTTTAGCTCAGGTGAGAAACAGGTGTCACACAGCCAGACACATGGCCATGACAAACTGTGTCATCCCCATCTGTGGTCAACTGCTCCAGAACTGTGTCAGCCATTTGCATGTGGATCAAAATTGCTTATCAATAGTAATTTTTTTTCAGTTTCTCCTCAAAAAAGAAAAGAATCAAGTCACACTAGCATCCTAGATATAATTTGTTATTAGAATAAGCAACTGATTGATTAGGATTGAGAAAACAACATGTATTTTTGAGCCCCCGAGAAAACTTTGAAACTGGCTCCCACATCTGTAAAAGGTTGAAGATTTTGTGTAAGATGGATGGTTTCCTTGGCAACATTAACACCACTCCCTCCAGCAACTCTAAGAACCAGGTGTCGACATAAGATGCTTTAGTGATTTTCCCATCTTCTGAGGTAAGGAGGATTCCAGGGAGATATTATCTCAAGTAATTGTCACTTATGCTTGGAAAAACATTCTCAGGGGAATGGCAGGTCCCAACACAGTCCTTCATTTTCTGTTACTTAAGGAGTGCTATTCCGAGATCTGAACATTGGTGGTTAATAAAGGAAAAATTCATGTCGCATGGAGCTATCATTTTAATAAGGAAGACAGGCACTACATGTAAGTGAAAACATGAAGAGGAGGAGTGACGTCGTACAAACTTGAAGAATGCAGATCTCCGTGACAGTTTGAATGTGGTTGTCAAGGACATCTGTCTGTGGACCGAGCTTAAGCACAGATGCAAAGGAGGATTTGGAAATGGGGAACAAGGACAAAGAAAACTGATGCTTGGCTATATTTGGATTATTATTATTATTATTATCAAGAACTACAAAAGCCAAGGAGTGAGACCAGGGAGAGTGGTTGGACATGAGCAAGATTCAGTTAACTTGAGTAGACATCAAAGTGTACCAGAAAATGAGTGCTACGGGGAAAGAAAGCCTTGTACACATTCCAAAATCTATTTGAACCACAATCAACTTGTCTACCTTCCATTTTTCCATGTTCTGCTTGATGTATGGGGCCTTGTCATTCATAGACGAGGTGTTGGGTTTGGGATACCATTGGAAGGCTGGATTGCTCACTAAGGAATGTCATGTATTATAAGAAAGTCTCTTAGTCCATGAAGTAGAGAGCATATAGTACACAGGTGGGAAAGGAGAGCTGAAACAGAAGAGAGTAAGAGCTTACTTTACTCCATGTGACAGATGATGATGATGCTTAGGCAAGGTAGGGGTTTTCATAAGTTATGGTTTCAATTTAGCCTTGGAGTTGGATATGTCAGTATTACATTCATCTGAATGGAGCCACACGACTGCAATGACTTTACCATACAAAAACTCAGATTGCTTTCCCAGGAAATATAAAACCTGGAAAGCTGCAATTCAGAATCGTTTGTTCCAGGAAACCACCAAAAAAAGGACTCCCCTTGTTTCTTTCTGCTCCGCTCTGCTTGGCAGGTGCTGCTCATCTTTATGGTGACAAGCTGGCAGCTCCACCTCCAGGCTCGGTCACGTCAAAGGCAGAGGGAAGATGGAAACAGCACGGGGAAGGAGGAGAGCTACTCCCCGGACCTCCTGGGGTGTCTTCATACTGATCGCACTAGCCTGACCAGGAAGACTCTGCAGTCGGCAGGGTTTCTAAGGTGGCCCATTTCTACCGCCAAGAAAACTGTGACATTATTGGTAACCAAGAAGGAAAAAAGAAATTTGTGGTAAGCAACAGGCGGAAGTTAACTCTACATACAAAGTTCATTTGAAAGATAGGAGAATGGGCCCCAGCGGCTAACATCCTCCTTTTGAATACACAGGGATCCCACATAGGTCCCGGTTCTAATCCAGGTGGCCCCACTTCCCATCCAGCTCCCTGCTTGTGGCTGGGAAAGCAGTGGAGGACAGCCCAAGGCCTTGGGAGCCTGCACCCGTGTGGGAGACCTGGGAGAAGCTCCAGGCTCCTGGCTTCGGATTGTTTAGCTCAGGCCATTATGGCCGTTTGGGGAATGAATCATTGAACAGAAGATCTTCCTCTCTGTCTCTCCTCCTCTGTATATCTAACTACAATAAAAAATAAAACATAAATTTTTTTAAAAAAAGAAAGAAGAATGAAAGCTAATAAAAATACATAAATATTCAAAAGACACGATGGGGCAGTCAAAGAAGTGTCTGTCATGTAGGTGGGTCAGTACCAGGGCTAGTGACTTATGTCAGTCTAAAGGGTGCGCTGGAAGTGTAGATCATCCGGATTCTATGCAATAGGCAAACCCAAACCACCAAAAACCTAAGAGAATTAAAGGGAAACCAAATGACTGTGTACCCAGTAGCAAGCTCTACCCCTTCAGTCTTTAGGGAAGACCCACTGAGAGCATTTCAGGCACAGAGCAGCTACTATCATGACGTGACATTCAAATAAAAGCAGAGCACAGTGACACAGCCTGATCAGGAGGCTCAGGACGGAGTGCAGCAAGAAAATGAAGGCCAGAGCCAGGTGGGTGACGTTTATTTGTCTTCTGTCAAACAGGCAAGAACCCTGAGACCCATGGAGGAAGGTGCCTGTGTTTCAGCTCTGAGGACACTTCCAAAAGCTCATGGAAAAAATTAAATGAATTAAAAAGATAATCTGATTTTGGTACCAAAAAAATTTGAAAGCCATGAACAGGTTGTTCATAATTCCCATTTTTCCATAAACCATTTGAGCAGCCCTCACGTGTATGGATTTTGAAAACTTTTCATACAATATCAGTATACTTTAATTTTATCTCCAAGAACTGCTGGAAGTACCTTTGCATTGCAAGGGAGAGAGAAGACAAGCCCAAGATGTCTGTTCTGGTCCATAAAGAAATGCTAATGTCCACCTGGCAGACACATATATTAACATATCCATTGATGCTTTGTTCTGGCTTAGGGAGAAATAATTCAGAGGTATTGACCTCATTGCCATCCTCATTGTGCTCTCAACCTGGCCTTCCCGAACAGCAGAGGTCATAGAGCTAAAAACAGGGGTTGGAAAAATCACAAGGGAATCTCCCACTCAGGCTGTGATCTGTGGAACATTGAATAATCCAAGCATGCCTGGGATGGTGCAGAAAGGAATAAAGAGCCAAATCGAGGAGAATAAAGGGCAAGCTGGTCACTGAGACACGGAACTCACAAATCTGAGATGGTTTTTCTTTAATCTATCAGGGAACTGGGGATCAACAGGTGGAAACCAGCACGATGGTTAGGCAGAAGGCTTGGTGAGTGGCGAGTGCTGCAGAGCTGTGAGCTGGAACTTTAGAATGGGAGAGCAGCAAAACAAGAAGGGTTTCATTTAAAACACGACTGCCCTGACACCCACCGGCTGGGCTGGTGGCAGGACCCACCTCCATATTCAGTTGCAGTAGCTAAGGGTGGCGGCACACCCACGGGGGATCACCTCAGGCAAGCCCTGCCTGCTTCTCTCCTTGTCAGCATGTGCAGGTGGCAACTTCACTAGTCGGTTTGCAATGCTTTAACAATACCATTTGCTTACCCGTGGTCTGGCAAGCCAAGATGTTTCCAATAACGGGAGTACATTTTTAAGGCTCCATGACTGCCTGCTTCCAGCAAAATGGAGAAAGATCAGCCACTGTCCAGTTGCACCTTATAAACTCTAAACTTCAGAACGGACAACTAGGAACAGCAGCCTGGTAAGAGAGCCTTGTGGGTCGTATCTGCTTCCAACAAGGAAAACAGCCTCGCGACAAAGTCCAGATTTAAAATGTCATTTTAAGATTTTATGACCCAAACATAAAACAAAAGCAGATTTATGATATAAATAAAAGACAGCTTCTTTTCATAGCACCCGGTCACAAAGCTTTTTTTTTATCCTGGGTAATCCACTTTTTGGGCCATGCTGTTTGAAAGGCAGGCAACCCACGCTATGGCCTGCTGGCTGGCTCCTTTCTTTCCCTACCAGGGTTGTCCTAATTGGTACCAAGCTGATTCGGAAGAGAAAAAGACTGGGTTTCTCACCTGGAGAACAGACTTCTATTATGACAGAAGAGTTAGAGAGGCTTCGGGGAGGGGACGCGCCTCGCCCTCCCTGCAGGACCCATCCCTGCTCTAACACACTCAGCCAGTGGAAGAAACACGTGCCGGAGACAGGTACGGTTGCTGCAAATCAAAGAGTAGCAGCTGCCGCCAGCTGCCCCTTCACTTTGCTCAAACCATTTTTTTTGGTGAACTAATTGAATTTCCCTTTTATAATTCTCATCCTCATTTGAGGCTGGCAGACAGCAGTGCCACTGGCAGCACACTTCCATGTAGGAATTGGCTGCCAGACCTGCCGCAGTCAACTCCGTCTTGAACTCTCTGTGTGCTAGTTCAGAGAGCACTTTCTGCCATCATCCCACCATGGCACTTCCAAATGGCTGGATATAATTGGGTTCAGCGGAGTTCAAAGGCATGCTCCAGCATCCTTCTATCAAAGCTCATTGAGTAACAGGGAAACCGCGTGCTGAAATGCCGGCATAGGGTGAGGACAGTTATTAGTGGAATACATTCAAATCGGTCACGCTAGATTCCTGGGTACACAACTGGTTTTTGGTTCAGCTTTTAAGAGTTCAGGTGTGGTCCCCAGGAGATGGCTCCTGTAATCGCTGTAAAAATAGCTCATTTGTACTAATGCACTTTGCCTATTTCATAGCAGATCCTTGTGAGACTAATTTACATTTTTTTTAAATGTCAAGGCTTTCTCCAGAGATTGTTCATTCATTATATTTATTTTCTTGGACATGATTTTAACAAACCTTCCCCTGAAGAGCTTGTAGCTATTAACTTTACTGAGCAGCTGCTCAAGAGAGAGTTAAAAGCAAATGGTCTAAGGGAGAGGACTGGGCCCCAGCACCTCAAGAGTATTCTTCTGCCCCTAAACTCATTTCATCAGTTCTTCCTTCATAGGCCAGGAGCAAGAAGAGATTGTTGGGGAGGTGGGGCAGGGGGAGGGACTATCATTCAACAGGACATTAGATTACAACCAGTGCTAAGCACTGCGTTCTGGCACATTCTGACATCGGTGGGCTGGATTGCGGGATGGGGAGGACACAGGCTGTGTTTAGAGAGTGTGTTCTCAGGGGAGGCAGAACAGGAATGGGGATCTGGGATGACCTGGTGCATGACCAAGCAGGTGCATAATACACTCTCTCTCGTTTTTTTTAAAGAGAGTATCTTCTTGCCTCTGCTTGGTAACCGCCTCCGTACACACCCTGGAGAAAATCCAGGTCCCAGAATGCACCCTGCCCTATGCTACACTCAGAAACCAACTGTGGTGGCTTGGGTGATCCCAGAGATTGCCTGCAAAGTTCCCTCTGCCAGCATAGATGTCCTCTTGCACCATGGTCTGAGTCAGCCTTCCAGGACAGGAAGTTTGCAACAGTGTCCAATCTATCATAGTGAATATTATTACAATATTTCCCTTCCCTGCAACTGAATTCTTCCCCCTGAATTATCGGTGTTTCCATGTATCTCTTGAGCAAAAGATAATGATTCACTCCTCCCCTCATTGACAAAAAAAACAAAAAAACAAAACAAAAAAATGGCTTCATTGCATTGTCAGTCGTGTCGTAAGCAGTATCTACCACGAGTTCTTGATGTGCCTGTGTGGGACTGAGGACTGGCAGGGCAATGCCATCCCTGTCCTCAGTGTCTTGAAGTCTAGGGAGGTGGAATTACAACTACTCTAAGTACTGCTTTCCCTTCATTTACCCCTTTCACCACAAAATGGTTTTGCAATTGCCAGAGCTTGCTAGATAGAGGAAGCATCCACCCTTACACTGCCTGCCACCGCAACCAAGACTCCACCGCATCCACCCTTACACTGCCTGCCTCCGCAACCACGACTCCACCGCCGTGCACCACTAACACAGGAACACAGAGCTTCTCCACCTCTGCTTCCCCCGCGCCACCAAGCTTTCCCAGAGGTCACTGTTCTCCATGACAGCTTCAAGGGAAGCAAAGCCCCTTCCAACTCCTTTAACAACCCGGGAGAGGAAGGGGTGTGGCCGGGGCCGGGGTGGGGATGGGGCTAGCTGAGCTGGCATAGCCCTTCCTCTTTTTAACCAATCACTGAAGGGATCCCACAGTGAAGTGATCCAAAACCCGTGCTGGCAAGAGGCCTTTTCAAGGTATCACTCCCAGCAAGTCTCTAATACCCACTCTGATCTTCCTGGCGGTGCTGTCGTCAAACACGGAAATCATGGTCATTGTGGTTCTCTTTCATGCATCTATTGAGAACACATTTCATTAATAACTAAAAGTTCTTGCAGCATTTACGTGTGGACTTTCAAAGCAGATAGAGCAAGAGAAGAAATATCGCAAGTCACAAAGTGGACTGAAGTTCACTCCCCGCTCAACCTCATCCCGTGCAAGCATGCGTTGAGTTGCTGAGCCCCGTGGCTAGTGTCTCCAGCTGAAGAACCTCAATGTTTTCTGCTTTTGTGATTTCTGCCTGGCTTGCTTGGCTGGGGGCTGTGTGAGCTCCAGGCCTGACAGTCCTCGCGACACCCGGCAGGACACCTGGCAGGTCACATAGACAGAATACTCCTCAGGAAGGAGGTCCCCGGTGTTAGATAACACCCATTTCCCTTTTTGCTGCTGCTGCTGCTGATTCAGCTGTTACTGCTACCCCATTCTGCTGAGCGGGGGTGGCCGCTGGGAGCCTAGGTTAGCCTGAACAAACCATTGACTTCAGACTTCTGATGATTTTCTGGGGATCACAAAATCTGGGCACAACAAACTTCTCTGAAATTATTCTTTTGCCGCATCAGAGACCCCTTCCTAACCACCATATCCCAAAAAGCATGCACCATTAGTATCTGTCTAACCCTACCCCCATTTATTCCTTTGTATCTATTCATTCACCTAGCATCCATAAAACCATTACTGAACCATCAGTCCTAAAACAACACCTTACTTACAGGAGCCACAGGATGGAAGGATGGATGGTTGAGGAGTGAATGGATGGATAATGGGTGAGTGGACAGAGGAGTGGATGAGCTTGCCAACCAGAGAAAGAAGTATGTGTGCTATTAGATCCTGGACCATAGGAGATCAGACCAGATGATTTTAGGATGTCCTGTACAGCTATATTTTATATAGAAAACCAAAATGTTACACTGTGGTTGCTCTGCTTTTTAAGATTGGGGAAGATTGCAACAAACACTTATTTCAAACTTGTGGAAAATTAAATGCCCATTTTTAAGATACCAAGGCCACCTCTGGCTCTGAGCTCCCTTCTCCACTGAATCTGCGTGGAGATATAACCTTGTGTTGTTCTCATCTGGAACCATCAGCCTGGGAGTTCAACTATCCCAAATACTCACAGAAAGCCACTCACACACAACATTATGGGGTGCCAGGAAAGTCAATGCATTAAACCCTTAAATATGATATTCAACATCTTGACTCTCCAAACCTTCTAATTCTTTCAGCCTTGGGGCTTAGTTCTTCTCTACTCTCTGTGTTATTTCCCATTTTACAAGTTTTTTCTGCCTTCTCACAGATCAGAAAACAAACAATAAATTGTGCTTTCTGATGGAGACTAATTAGCCAGTTTATCCTGCCTGTCTCTACAATTAGCTTGCACACACATACCCATGTATCCACAAATTGGTCCAAAATCTGAGTCATCCTCCTCTTCCTCACACTAGCAGGCCAACACATGAATACTCAAACACTTCCCCAAGATGCTTGTCATCTACTCATTCAAGCCAACATTAACAAGGTCCTATAGAATGGGTTTTTTCAGATGTGGTTGAAAGCCCATGACAGTTGACCCAGATGAGAATCAACTGGACAGTCGAGCCCTTTGACATCATGGTGTTTTCCTTGGTGAGGAGCTAAGAAGTTAGAGAGGTTCAAGCACAGTCAAGTTTTCTGAAACACCACTGCTGGCTTGAGAACTGAGACACCATGTGATAAGGAGGACAGCAAGTGATCTGAACTGACAAAGACTCTCAGTCGCAGCAGGCAAGGAAGAAAGGACAACAACCCCAGTCTCAGAGAACCAAACCTGCTCAGCAAATAGAATAGGCTTGGAAGCCGAGGCGGCCCTGGATCCCTGGTTTCAGCCATGAGCGTCCCAACGGGTTGCCCAAAGTCACACCATGCCACGTGGATGACCCACAGCACTGCGACCAACAGCTGTCAGTTGTTTTGAGATACTGTGTCTGTGAGAATGTGTTACCATGTGAGAGAAAACCAGGACAATCACTGTCATGTTCATCGAGTCTTAGACCATGTGCCAAGTACTTTACATAGTTATCTCATCTAATCTTGGCACCCAACACTGCTTGAGTAATACAAGTATCTTTATTTTAGAGGCCATGAAGCTAAATTTATATGTATTACAGAGCCCTATGTTTATACAGTCACCAAGAGCAAAGACATGGAAACAACCCAGATGCCTGTCAAAAGAGGAGTGGATAAAGAAACCATGGTACATCTACTCAGTGGAATACTATTCAGCCATTAAAAAGAATGAAATTTTAGCATTTGCAACCAGATGGTCCCTACTAGAGATCATATGCTCAGTGAAATAAGTCATTCCCAAAAGGACAAATATCATATGTTCTCTTTGATATAATGCAATTTTCACACAACTTACAAGATCAATAGCTCTTTCAATATCATTTGTGCTACACCTCATGGATTTTGATATTTTTGTTTTTATTTTCATTCCTTCAAAAGTTTTTTTTTTCTTATTAATTTCCTCACTGATAGGTCAAACAGTAGCATCATTTGCTTCAAGAATTTTTTTTTTTATTTTCTTTCTTTTGTGACACATTGGCCATTCAATACCATCTTGTTTAACTTTATGTGTATTTTTCTTCACGTTGATTTTGTTTTATGGCTTTTCATTTAAGGGGTTGCATAGTAACTGTGTAATAGAGGCTATCAAATCCAGATAGAAAGCTACAATGCATTATGCATTTCTATTCTAAATCAAAGATGGACTCTCAATGAAGCTATTAAATATATCTTGACTATAGGATGCTGGACTCCTTGCCATTGTCCATTCTTAAATGCCAGGATACACTTAAGTAGCAGAATGACGGACTTATGACTGTTTATAAAGTACTATGCTATTGTAATAATATTAATGAAATCAGTGAAGGGCAGGGAATTTGGGAAGGGGGAAAGAGAAATCCCAGAGCCTACAGAACTGTATCGTAAAATAAGCTTTAAAAATGCACGTTAGTAAATGCTAGAGTCATGATTCCAATCCATACTGCATGAATCTAGAACCAATATTCTTAGCCGGTGGGATTTTCTCCTTCCTTAAATCACTGAGCATCAGGTCTCCCTCGGTGATTTTTATCCAAAATTCTTCCTCCTCATATTCTAGCTGAGATTGTTCTTCCAAATAACCTAATTAGATCACCATCTTTTTCAAATGAACTCTTGTCCTGTTTTTCATTCTCTGAGACTTAGGTCCACAGGAACTAGAAAAGCAAAAAATGTTTGGCCAAGGCCATCACTATGATAAGCGGTAGATGTTTCGGCACATCACTCAAAACAAGCTTTCTCGCTCCGAGGTCTCACCAGGGAGGACCTCGTCACTGGGATCAGGACACCCGGATTCACTGAAGCAGATTCTGATCATAGGCCCAAATGACCTGGAAGCCATTAGGAACTTGGCCTCCAAATCACATTATACAGTCCAAGTGACTTAGCCACACAGTAACCCTAGCCACCGTTAGGGATGGGTAAGTGGGGGAGTGTGCACACACACACACACACACACACACACACACACACACACACACACGTGTGTGTTTAGCAGGTAATATACAAACATGACTGTTTTTTAAAAGCTTTCTGCATTCTGGTTTGCACAAGTTATACACATTCTTCATGCTGAGTTTTGACATCAAAGCTAATGAGAAAGGTCAAGACCAAAAGAGATTTTTGAAAGAATTTGTTGCACATGAGAAGAACAAGTCTGTTAGGCTTCTTAGGGGAACACAGAAAATATGCAAGACTCTACTCGTGGTTTCCACTGATAAAGTTTTAGTAGCAATGACATAGCCTTGTGACTATAGATGTTCCTCACTTTGCTTTCAGTCAAGCCATATCAGCAAATCCTGCACCTCCTTGGCTCCAGGACAAGTCTGTAAGGACACAGGGCAGGTGCAGAGTTGGCATTGGGCATCATGTGGTAAACGAAGTTAGATCCCACACCTGCCTTTCTAATGTTCCCGATCAAGACAGATCCGAAGTCAGTGTCTTCTAGAAGTAATCTTTATGAAACAGCACAAAGTATTTTCCTTTGGATTTTGGTAGAATTATAACAGAGTCCCATGGCCTCAGGAACATTTCAGAATTAAGTGAGTGCCCTCAGCAGGCTCATCACTCCAGCTGAAATCTGACCCTCAATACTAAATCTCTGTAGCTAAGAGTAATCTCCTTTCATAGGTTTGTTTCACTTGCACCTGATCAAAGTTATCTGGTCATGACGGGGACACTGCTGGTACTGTCCAAGGTGTAGTTCTAGGGGATTCTTAGATTCCCCGGGGAATGGCACTAGGTCTTGGTCAAGAAAGATTATCACATTTTCAAACCCAGACTACAGTTGATATATAGATACAGATTTTTTCAAAAACCCTGACAGGACAAAATGTTGCAGAGAACTTGACTAGCTCAGAAGCTAATGATTGCTACATGAAGGAAATGACAATGCTTCCTTAAAGCTGGAGCTGGCTGAGACGCTGCATAGTTGGATCCAAATGCTGATTGCAACAACTTGTTTTGTAATTGAGCCCAAGTCATTTAACTTTCATGAATCTCCTTTTTTCTGCTCCATCACTGAAAAAAAAATGTTATAAGGTTGAAATAAGATTTTATATATACACTATATGGCTTGGGATGATACCAAATCAATACTGACTACAATCATTGTTACTTCAGAAATAAGAATCTAGGACAATAACAAGATATGTAGAGAATCATATGGATTGCATTTCTGGAGTGCATTATAAGTGAATATAAACATGAAATGAAAAACTGGTGAGATGAAGCAAATACAGACCAGGAAAGGTCAGAGGAATGGGGCAGATCAGGAAGGAGCCACTGGGAAGATCTTGCGAAAGGCCTTCCGCTGATGCTCAGTTGTTCTTTTTCCTGATTTCTGAGACACAAAGCACAGAACTGAAGCCATCCCTGAGTCCGCCTCTAGGCTCTGCAAATCTGGAGCGGAAACTGTGGATCCAAAATTGCATGAAGGTCAATGTTATAGCATCATCAGTCCCCCGTTGCAGTTAGATGGAAGAACCTAAAGGCCTTTTTTTTCCCACGACTAGGGGACAGTTGGGAGTTGTGAAAAGAAAGTCTGCCTGGAACCAAAAATCCCCACTGCAAGAACTTCTGGTTAGAAAAAAATGATGGATTAACACCGGAAAGGAGACAAGAATGAAGATGACGGGGAGGTAAAGGCCTTGGGTAGATGCAAACACAGAAATACGGGGCTAAATAACCAGTAGGTAAGTGAAGCCAATCTCAGCAAGTAGAAAAAGGGGTCATCCAATAGTAAGGTTCCCAGATGTGGCAAGGACAGACAGCAGAAATCCAGCTAATGTCAGTGTCGGATAAAACCAAAACAACTATAAACACGATCGATGGTATTTTGGGGACACACTAAGCAGATTTTCACAGATTATCTAAAATTCTAATTCCAGTTGGAGCTTCCTCTTAGTTTACTACACACCTTGTTCATTCATGAGTCACGAAGTAGTTTGTGGTGAAGCACGGGAGCCGAGGGATTGGAGAAAATTGAGACTGATAGTGCTGGAAAATTCCAGAAATGTGACGGAGGAGACACCAGTGTCAGGTCGTGAGCATGGCATCGTAAGAGCAAGTGGAGGAAGCAGAGACCAGGTCGTGTTTATCTCAAAGTGTAAAGCGGCTGCTGCACTGGAAAATCACTCACAGAGCCCACTGTCAGGCCTTCCTTTGGAAGGGCCCAAACATTGCTCCCTGATTCTGAGCGGTCCCACACACCTAATTCCTGCTAAACATTGAGTCAAACAAACCAGCAAGGGACACACACTCTTAAGCAGGCAGTCGTTGTTGAAATAGACCAGGCCACTATTTACGCACTAAATCAATAAATAGATATCACATGCCTACTATGCATCAAGCAGTGTCATGGGTGCCCGCATATTTTGTATTTTGGAGACAGCTCAGCTGTATCCAAGTCTCCAAAATCGCTTCTTTAGAAATGGGCCCTACACCAGCTATCAAAGCCTGCAAGGGAATCTGTGCTGCATTTTCATAAATGCCTCAAATGATTCTTCAGGTTTTAGAAATGCCAATCTGCCACCTGGTTAGTCTAAGCACCTGTATCCATCCATGCATCGGATGTATGAGAAATGTGCATGAATTCAACAACATGAAGCTAATGGTACTCAGAAAACTCATTGCAGTCAGGGGCTTGTCCAATCCCATGGCTAGCCAATGACTCATATATGCGAAGCTTTCTGTGTCAACTCACAGCTCTGGTTCCACTGGAACATGCTACAGTGCGGACCCTAGGTTTTCAACTGTCAGTTTATCTCTAGCATATATGTGCATTGTGAGCACACAGCAGCAGCATGCATTCACGTGCATACACCATTTCAGGGCCATGCACTGGAAGGGACTTAGTGAGGACTGTAGTGAGACAGTAGCACTGTGACAATGGCTTACTGTTCCCCAAAGCTGATATTCACTCTAAAGGTCAGGAAGCACTGATCCTTCATTCTCACTCACGCACATTTGACTTGACGTGATGCTCAAGTGTCCCTTTCCTTGCTAAAGCTTGTGAGACCTAGCTGCCGATAGAAGGTGCTGTTGGTTCACAGAGACACGCCTCTGAAGAGGGAGCACCCCAGTTCTGCTCTGGTGCTCCCCACCAAGCACACAAGAGCAAACACCTCCCTTCTGCTGTCTCTGCGACTGCGAGCTCTGTCAACTCTTTTCTGGCACAACTTTGTGAAATGCAGCCATATTAGAAAGATTTTTTTTGTTCCCATTTCCCAGGAAGGAAGACTGAACCAGACAACCTGGTGGTGAATGTTCTTCCAGGACACCAAAAGAACAAATGGCACAGATACTCCGACATTGAGAATGAACACCCCTTTGGGGCTGACTCCAGTATGCAACATGGAATTCTTCTCTTGTGTCAAACTGATCCATTGCTAGGTGGGGCATGTCCTTCCCTCCTTTGTAAGGTGTCTGTTACAGTGCCAGCTCAGGGAGGCCAAAGGAAGAGAAATCTGGTACTGTGAGATTCATAACAAAGTTACAATGTCCTAATGTCTACTTAGCTCTCCATGACTTTCAAGGACCAAGTAGAAATGTAGCCCATGATAAAAAATAGTATCTCCACAAACTTACAGAAAAATTTATTCAGGCATTGTTTTCTAGAAAATTCAATGGAGATTTGAAAGGGTATCTGATTAGCAGGTGTAATGGGTAGAGTTTGTAGGGCCGATATCCACGGAAGGTAATCCCCAAAATCAATGAGGGAAATTATCATCTAACGGGTGAGTCTGGCTAGGGGTGTCAAGTTAATGGTCCATCTTGAATTCATCTCTTTCTTACACAGTTTTGACGCTTCTTTTAGAAAGAACACTTGATTCCCAGTGCAAAAGCTTGGAGGGATTTTTTTTTTTTTTTTTTTGCTAAAAATCCATAATTCACCAAGTCTGGCAGCTACAAAAAAAAAAAAAAAAAAGCGTAAGGGTTATAGCTGAACCTATAACACAGCCCAAAAGATCAGTTATTATAGACCTAGGTTATTATACTTTCCTTGAGTTTTTTAATAAGTGGAGTGCTTTAGTCTCATAAGAAATATTTATGTATATGAGCATGAATATATATATTACATATATATATATATATATATAGACAGCCCCTTATAATAAACACAGAAGCTTGCTGTTCCCAGAATCTCTGCCTTGGCTGAAATACGATGATATTCTTAGTTCCTAGTAAGGGGGTGGAAAAAGCCTCCGACCGCTCCAGGCTTTTTATAGCTCTGGCTCCTGGGCAGCATTTGTTGCAGTAGCAGCCCTGGATAGCAAAGGAGCCAAATAATGCTAATGGGGCAAACAGAATGTAATTGCTTATGTGTGCTGGTTATATCCTGAAACAAATTGTTTCTTAATGCTGAGGTCAGACAGGGTTTAATTAGGAGAAATACAATTGGTGTAAAATTCTGCATCAGGCTGCTTGTTTGGTGTCATGCCAAGTCAACATCGAGTCTCTCCAAATGGAAATTTTCATTAGAGGCCATTGGCAGCCCTAGTTAGGCTGAGTTTCAACTTTTCCAAGTCTCCTGGTAATGGAAACGTGAAACTCAGCATATCCGTCGCCTAATGAAGGACCGTCCCTCTTGCATTCACAAACACTTGAACATGTGCACACTGTCTTTCTCTCTTTTCCACATACCCAGCTAGCCCAGGCACCCACTAGCAAAACACACACTTTCCCTGGGGGCTGGATGATTTAAAGCAACTTCTCCCCCTTTTTGGACCATTTTTCTCTTCCCCTTGTCCAACATTAGCCATACTCTTTGATCGACCTGATCTTCTTTTTACAATATCGTCCTATGCATCAGTTCATCTCATCTTAACAACCCACCAGACAGGCGAGCCATTTCTATATTTACAGTCAGAGGACTCAGCGAAGCTCACAGCTCCAATGGGCTAAGAATAGATCTCGGGCCTTGGGAATGTGGGCTATAGGTGTGGGCTAGGGCATGGGACTCCAGGCTCACACACACTGAAGCAGCTCCTGCTGTTCATGTAAATGAAGCACACTGGGTACCATCTCTGCCCTTTCCCATCCTCTCCCCTTTATGTAATCCCAGGAAGAAGTAAGAATGAAAGGTGCTATTATTCAAAGCTGCGCAAATTTCCCCAAGATTTTGCAAACTGCCTTTATTAGTAGCGACCCTTTCTTTGGTTAGCTTTCCTTTTATCCGTGTCTTTTCACAGCCTCAGAGATCCCCATGCAGGGCTGCAGTGGGAACACTGCTATTTACACTAATTTTAGAAGCCCAGATCCTCAATCTCCAAGGATAAGGTTTTAGCAGGGTTTCTAATATAAATCTTGTATCTGAAAAGTGTTTAATTTCTTTAGAAAACTCCACTTCTAGGCTTCTGTTGTTCTCACTCTTAATATCCCCCCCCCTTCAGCTGAAAACAGTTTTCATTACAGTGCCAAAGACCCCACTCTTTTCAAGAAAATTGCACAGAGGACCCCCCTCGACAAAAAAATCCATCTACCCCCAAAAATCCAAATCATTTCCCCCTGTGCTATCCTATCAGCAGTGATCGTCATGGGTTTAAAGACATATGGAACCAAGTTTACATTTTTATACGTGATTCTTCTTTGCTGAGACCCAGGCTCCTTGGTAGTTGAACCACATTTCATTTAGGTGCTGGGCTTCTGGGCCAGTGGGAGGGTGCCTGGTTAAGGTCAAGGTGAAACTCTGCACAGGGCAAGCAATTACTAAGCAATCCTTACTCCTGGGCTGCTCTGTGCTGCAGGGCCATGAGGGAGCCCATCGGGAGCAGAGGGTTCTCAGCTGCCCTAGTCTCTATTTGAGAGTTGTTGAATCTCCAGCTTGCCCTGCCTGATGCACATTTCTTGCTAACCTGCATTCCCACAGACTGATGTCCTACTTAGGCTAACTTTGGCTTTAGATCATCCTTGTCCCAGTTCTGCATCGAGTTCATCACAGACATTCAAAGCATGTTTAACAGTCCTGTCTACACAATTTAAATGTCTACTATCTTAAAGAGAGAAGCTTTTCTTTGTGTCATTTGTACAGGTGAGTTTTCCATGACATTTATCCTGAAATTGTGTATTTCTTCCAGTGTAATTGATATACAGGGAACAATTTGAGCATGGTATAAATTTGCCTTATTGATACTTGGTTTTGTTCCTGAGAAACAGAAAATTGCTTCCAGCTGAACATAACTGAATAGAAATACACACATGCACATCGCTGCCATACACACACCTCACATTTCAATGAGCCTCCCCGATTCACAGCGTGTATTATTCCACAAGGCTGTGGTTTTATAACGTGCTCATATGTGCAAACCTTGCTACTAATACAAAACACAAAAGCAAAGCAAAACAAAGCAATAACCAAAAAAACACGTCCTCATTCGACATGCCAAGCCTTTCTGTGTATCCCGGTTCAGCATGCCACGCAGTGCACATCAACAAGAAAAAAGGTTCTTTCCTGCCATCAAAGGCCTTAGGTGCGAATCTCTAAGTTTCCAAGTGTCTTTTTTGACATTAATCATGGATGATTTGGTGGATCTGAAATCACTGCTCTGGCTTGATATCCATAAGAGAATTTCCAGTTGTGATGCAAAAGCTAATGAAAAGAAGACACATTGCATCACGGCTCCAACTGCAACGAAACAGGTGTCTCAAAAGACATCGAGCACCAAGGCAGGACCACCCGTCCCAGGTCTCAGGGCTGCCTGTGATGGCTTCGCTCCAGGGCTCAATGTCAAAGCTGAACCAAGAGCAAGGAACCACACCCATCCACATCCGGTCCTACACCGCCCTCTCCTTCTGCCACCCCACACTAGCTGAATCTTTCCAAAGTCCATACCCACAGCCAGATGTTTACTTTGTTTACGATTCAATGCTGTATTTATTGTTTTTGTGTGTTCATAAGCATTCGGTACATAAGAAACTTTGCTTTGAAAAACAGAAAAGCATCATTATCACTTCTGCTGCAAACACACACTTTCAGATGTTCATCAAACAACTTGGAATTACATGCTAACTCATATAGCTGTTATAAAATTGCACTATAAAGTACATTATAAAGCACAGTGTGTAAGTGGCGGTGAGCATCTTCTCACTTAATCATTGTTTATACTCCTGATGAACTGTTTTATACTATTTTTATACTATTTTATACTGCTGAACTATTTTGGTGATTTTATTTTTTTATTTATTGAAATATTTACTTAATAGAACCACTAAACTTTAGGCTATGTTTTAAATTACAATATTATTTCAAAAATGTATAAACCCAGTAATGAAAATAAAATGTTACATTTTTGAAAAATGAGAATGATTTTTAAAATTTAAAATGTTTTAAGTTAAGACACAGAGTAAGCTGAGTCATTCCCCACATACCCGCAACAGCCAGGGCAGTAACACAACCAAGATCTCTAACAAAGGTGGCAGATATTGGATTACTTGAAATATTTTAAAGCTTCATTTTTTTTTTTTTGTATTTGAAAGACGGACTTAGAGAAGGAGAGAGAGAGAGAGAGAGAGAGTGAGAGAGACTTCCCATCCACTGGTTCACTCCCCAGATGGCTACCGCTACTGAAGCTGAGCTGATCTGAAGCCAGGAGCTAGGAGCTTCTTCCTGGTTTCCAACGTGGGTGCAGGGACCCAAGAATGTGGGCCATCTTCTGCCACTTTCCTGCATCGGAAGTGAAACAGCTAAGACTGAAACCAGTATCCATTCGGGAAACTGCAACTGCAGCCAGGTGGTTTACTTGCTATGCAATGCAGCAGCCTTCAATTACTTCAGTTTTCTTTACTGCCTGCTGGGGTCTACACTGGCATGATGCTGGCACCAGCAAGTGAAGCCAGTTTAGGAACCCAGGTACTCCTATGTGGAATGCAAATATCTTGGCCAGTAGGCTAAATGCCAGCATTTTAAAGTTTTTGAACATCATCTTTTTTTCCATAAGGCATGTGGAGTTCTTGGCACAATTTTGTAGGGCACAGTGAATTTTTAGGCACGAATACTTGTCTTTCCATGACGACAAGACTGACTATATTTGACTGTTATCTGAGTCTAGCCATTGCCTTGACACAGTTGAACTCTCCTGCCTTCAGGGGTTCGCATCTGTTTCAGCCATAGCGCTTGCTATCTGCATTAACAGGTGGTGATCCTATCATGTGTTCAACCTAAAAACCCAGCCATTAGTTCCACGCTTTCTTCATCTCACTTCATATGCAACGTGCTCTCTTCAGAACATCCCTGCCTGTCAGTATCCTCATTGTTTCCGTGTCACTAGATTAGTTGTTTAAACTTGGCTCCCTCCTCTTCTTCAGTCCCATCTGCATTCCTCATCAAAGTCTATTCTACACACACAAGCTGAATGGCTTCTTTCAGAGCATCAGTGAGATGGGACACTTCTGTTACTCGGTGGCTTCCCATCCCACTCTGAGCAGCAGCCAGAGGCACACAGAACCTGCCCTGCTCCATTTGAGTCTGCTCCCAGGTCTTCTCCCACCACATTCTGGCTCACAGCCATGCTCCTGGGGACACATGCCATGCCTCTTCACTCCAGCTGTCCCCTGCCTAAGACAGGATTCACCTAGGTACCTATGTCACTCTGTGATGCTTTTACTTGTGCCCAGGTCTTTGCTTAAATGCCATTTTCTAAAAACAACAACAACAACAAAAACAGAACCCTTTCTCTAGTTCTGTTTATCCTGTCCCTGCCTTGCTTTTTTCAATAGCATTGTGAAAGATATTCATAAAGTTCGTGGGAAAACATTCATTATGAGCAAACTATGCATAAGGTTCAAATTTTTCTATACCAAAATAAACTTACCTTTTAATTATATTTTCCCATGAGCAAATTTCTGTCTTCTTGTTTTGTTTACTCTCTCCCCGCCACTGGAATATAAGTCCCTGAAGACACGGGTGGGTGTCTGTTTTTACTCTTGATTGTATGTTTGGCTCCTAAAACAATGTCTGGCACACAGCTTGTCAGTGAATACATATTGGATAAATGAAGTAAGTGGTGAATTTTTTTGACTGAGGTAAAATCAGAATGATGAGTGCTATGGGCAGAAGCCATAGGGCGGCCCCATGTAAGAAGGGGTAGTGCAGCCACCCAGCGTGCTGCGTAAGACTGGAAAGTACTGCATCACTAGAAATCTCTGGGACATGGAGGGGGCTGCTGAACCAGGAGTGGGTGCTGTGAGGGGACTAGCACTACCTCAGAGTGACCAGTAGCTGGGGTCCCACCCTGCATTGGAAGCCCATGACTTCTGATGGTTCGGTTGAATTTTTTTGTCAGTTCTATTGATTTCTCAGAATGTGGTAAGGTAGGCAACTAGTTCAGGGTCACGAACTTGGAAGCCACGTCCCCCTATGTGTCCCCTTCTGCCCACTGTCATCACCTGGAAGCTGAGAGGGGGTGGCATTGCACTGTTGTATAATCACCCCCCTCGCAAGCTCCCATAGAGGCCCATGGTGGGGAGGGGCTAGCTCTCTTGGTCGTGTGCTTCCATCGCTCTGACACTCCGACTCCTGGCCTCCTTGGGCCTGTTTGCTCTCTGGCTTCACACAGACAGACTCTGAGGATAGGCAGCCCTGAGCATTGCTCCTAGATGCCTGTATTCCTCACCCTCTGTTCACTGCGTGGGTGGGACAGTAAAGACAGCAAAGCAAGATGCTTTGTATTTCTAACTTGTGTACTTTCAGGAGTTCCAGGGGAGGTGGGATCTAGCATAATGGAATGGGAGCAGAGAAGCCAGGGAAAGGGGAAGTCTGCAGGTTTGTAAGTGTGCCCAGGTTGTTCACTGTACGTCTCTTAGGGTAACTTATATTGCTGCGGAAGCTGGGACACAGGTCTTTAGCTTAATGGATGGACTTCAAGGTGATGGCCATTTGTTCCTCTTGGGGTTTCGATTATATGAACTAGTGGGCCCTGTTATCATCAAGCTTGGTTAATAAAGATTCCCTAATAAACCCTAGACATGTCTGGCGTGATTTCACTAGCACCCCACAACAAGAAAGGACTGATATCAAACCCATTTTCCCCTAAGCATTGAGTAATAAAGAAGTGATGTTAGGATGAAAAAATTTTCCCCAGAGTGTGTAAATCCCAAATAATGTACCTGAAGACCAGCATGTGCCACTTACTCAAGGATTACGAAAAGCATCAAATGGGATAGCTAAGAAAAATAACTTAGTAGAAATGCAGGGTAGAAACAAATAAAGAAGCACCTGTGCAATGTAATCAAGGGCTTGGGTCTTTTTTGAAATGTAAGATCTCTTTACAATAATGTTAGAAAATGTAATCTCTGCTCATAAGATCCAAAAACGTAATTATGAAGTTCTCTCATCCTGAAGTTAGGCTAGAAGAAGAGATAGTCATTATTTGTTAGGACAGAAGGCCTCTCATGCTCCCTGAGGTGAGGAACCTGGTGTTCTAAGGCATTGCTGTTGCCGTAACCAAGATCTTCATTGATGTCCCTTGATTTGGGATGAATGCAAATGTTGACAAACTTTAGCAAGCCTTGAAATTTATTCTCAATCTCCAAATTCATACATGTTTTCCCCGTGGGAATTAACTATGGGAGGTAACAGGAATATCTGGAGAGCTACATGCAACCAAATGCTGGTGAGCCAGGAAAAGATGAACCCCAAAAAGAAAGCCTTCAGGTGTGTACCATTTTCTGTCTTCTATTGGTATGCTGCATGCTAATCAAGGTGAAGCTTGCTCCCAATGTTAGATGATGTTTTGATGAACCTCCTGGCTTCAAATGCCTGGGCCTGAGGCAGAAAAGTGTTCCAAGTCGCTCAGTTGCTTCCACAGAACCCCACGGTGTTGTGGGTTTCCGCTAAGTGGAACTTGAAGAGGTGCAAAGAAAGGAACTGCTTGTGAGAGCATGCGAAGAGGGGGAGTTTTCAACCTCCTAGTCCTGATTTGCTAGGATGCAGAGAGTCCCTCCCTGGGATCAGATGGTGTGTGTAGTGGGCTGCTTCACCCACCCTTTGCTGGAAGGAGAAATATGCTTTCTTGTTAGAGATGAGACAGAACTGACAAGCGAGGGTTGTCACGGCATCAGTTGTGACCTGGCAGCATGGACAAGTAATTGTAGGTGGCAGGTTTGGTGAACATGGAGAACAGCAGGGAGGGCTTTTCCTACCACATGGGCTGAAGATGAGGACCTGATGAATCCAGGGATGAATGGCTCCTGAGGGCACCCTTTGTGCTCATCCATGGCCTGGAGTCTGAGCAGTGACTGTCCTTCAAAAGCCTTCCATACAATGATGTTGTCTGGGGTTGTCAAAATCACCAGGAGCGCTGGAGGTTGGAGACCACGCCAATTTACACGCAGTTCGGGAAAAGGAGGAGCTGTTTCAAGGCAAAGATTTCTCACTGCCCTGGGAGCTTTGGTCTTTTTAGGGGAGAGAGCCAAGAGACTGCCATCAATACAGACATCCCCACCAACACTCCTGATGACAAAGCATGTGGAGGAAGGAGGCAGGTGCACCCACCGGGGAGGCTGCAGGAGAGGGGCACTTGGCTCACCCTGGCCACCAGACAGGATTAGGTGCAGGAGGCTGGGGGCATTACAACACAGAGGGAGGGAAGACAAGAACACAAGAGGCTCCAACTGCATTTCTCCCTGGACAGCCCGTTGTTGCGACACAGATATTTTTTAAATTCATTAATTCAGTTTTACAAATAAAAAAGTTTGTTTCTCTGTCTTTTCCTGACTCCGTCTTCCGTGTTCGCCGTTCTCCTTCCCCCGATTCCCGCGGAGAGACTGGCGTGGAGGCGCAGTGCTGAGAAACTCTGGGTATTCTGCTTTTCCTTTGCTCTCTTTCCTTTTTAAAAATTGTGTCAAAGCCCCTTTCCTTTAGTAATCCTTGCTACTCCCTCGGGAGCTGTGTTAAGATTTAATTGTGAAATTTGCATAGTAACTCGGCAAATCAATTCTCCCGTCTAGCATAGGCCTTTTGCTGTAAAGGACCATTTTAGTTATAAATCACTTATTTCAAGATCGCAACTGCATCAGCATTTTGTACCCCTGAGGAAAGCGAGGAGCGGGGAGAAAACCCAATGCGGTGCAAAGCCAGCGTCTGGCTTGCATTTCCCCATGTAGGGCAGGCGCCAGCTAGAGGCTGGATCCCCCAGTGACTAGCAAACAGCGTTTATTCACCTGCCCCTCCTCTAAGCAAAATCCCTAAGCTAATTGCCTGGCCCAGGTAACCTCTCATTCTCTGTCCCCTTGCTGAGGGTGGGCGGCATGCTAGGAATTGCGAAGGGATCAGAAGAAACTGCAAATACATGGGTGTGGCAGTATGCATATCCCCTTTGCATCCCCAGAAGCTCTGTTTTAGAAGAGAAAGTGGAGAGAGGGAATGTGACAAGCCGTCAGAGGGTTCCTGCAGCTGGTTCAAGGTCAGAGAGGGCACTGTGTCCCTAACCTGGTCCAAGTGCGGCTGGACGCCTTAGGCTCCGCTGGAGACATCATCTGGACAGGAAGATTATCTTGTTTTATTTTCTCCCCTCTCACCCACGCTGTAGATACTCTGAATGCTGCATTGTTTCCCAATGTTATAAAGTATTATGGCTGTTTGGTTATGTAACATAAAAACCCTTCCCCACAATATCTCCGCGTGTTTTGTCTTGGAAGGAGTTTCCTTCTGGTGTGTATCAAACGTGAGCATGATTTAGATTATAAAGGGCAGTCAAAGCATGTTATATGACTCTGATAATGGAAGAAAGCCAAAACAAACAACAACAAAAAAAATCATTCCAGGAAAAACAAGAGAAAGAGTTCAAAGAAAGGAGAGAAGTGTCTTTGTTCACCCTAGAATCCAGTATCTCTGCCTAGAAAGGACCTCAAGCAGAGGCCCTGTTGAACCTGCCGCCTTCAGGTTTCCAGGAAGGAAATGATAGCAACCCCCTTAGCTGGATGATCATCAGTCGAACTGGTGACGACAATCCTGTCTCAGACATTACTGCTCCTCTTGAAGGGGGAAAGAATTACCAAGAACACACGAGTTATGCAGATAACTGCACTCACCTAAAAACTTGAAGATTGCTGATCAAACACAAGCCCTGTAGTCATATTTCTTTCAAACAACTGATTTCAGTTCCTTATTTATTCTGTAGATGATCAAAACGTGGTGCCCTAATTTTCAAGTTATGCCTGTCAGCCCCAGGAGAGGGGTGAGGATTTGAATTCTGTAGATGAATCATCATATCAGCACATCGCTGCAGACGGCTCTCTCGTGTTGGTGTGTGCTCCAGGCGACCCCTCCACACCAGTGCCCTCCTCTCCTACAGCTCCCTCCCATTTCAGCCGAAAAGGGGCTCCAGGATTCGAGGGACACTGCTTTTTTCTTCTGACTCAATAGCAAAATCAATAGCAATGTTTTCCAAGATTGTCACAGGAAATCATAATGAATGAAATATAGCCAAGTAGAGAAACAATTTTCACTTAAAATCAACATCAGGCTTACGAGCCCAATGCTAGTTATAGCCTGCCAGAATCAGGAATAAGAAACGGTGTCTACACTATCACTCATTATTATTTTATGATTCCAATATAATGAAACAGAAAAAAGGATCTCGAATATGACAAGGCATCACTAATAGGAGATGTGATACAAGTTAGTGGTTTCGCCTTCTAACGTTTTACTTATCCAAGCTCAATATGGTCGCAAAGTACTAGATGGGCTAAATGGAAAATGCCAGAAATAAACAAGGCCTAAGTCTTAAACTGCACACCATGCTGAGTGGTGTAATTAAATTTCTGGCTGGCCCATTCAGGAAGTGAATCTTCCGTTTACCCACCTGTATGCTTTACCTTTTCTTGACGTACTGAGTAGCTAGCCTGGTCATCAGATCTCCCGGTGTTGCACTGCAGTGCTGGTGTTCAAATCATTTTTATTTTATTTAATAAGTGCCCCAGGGTGCACAAGTAGTGCACAGATACACCCAAGGGAAGCTGTGAGGTGATTACTTGAAGTAAAACCATGAAAGTTCTTGACTGAGAAGGAAAGAGGGAAAAATACGGTATGCTGAGGTGTCCAAGACCCTCTCCCACAACACCAAATCTTCTACTTAAAAACATCACAAGAAAAGGAAGCAGGATATTCTAGCTGGTTCTGTTGTTACACGTCAAACTGCAAAAACTACGGATCAGGGTGTGATAACTGCTTTCTTAAAATGAAAAGGTGTTAAATTGCAGAGTTCTCCATTTTTCAGTTTTTGGGATCCACTGAGAGTAGCGGGAGTTAGGTGTCTCTGAGAAGGTTGGACCATTGTGTGTGACTACACGCCTAGAAAAACCTAAAACATTCATTTCAAACCTATCAGTTAATCACAGAATACAAAAATATGACAAAATCAACCATTCAGTTCACTTTAACAATAAAACTTAAAAGATCAGAAAAATAAGAAGAAATAGAAGCGGGCTGGAGCAGCCCAGAGAATCTTCTTGTAAAACCAGAGTTTCAATATCTTTTCCAAACCTAAGAGAGAAAGAGGGTGCAGGACGCTACCACCAGAGGTAAAGTTGATTACATCAATGTTAGAAAACACATCACTGAGGCTTTTTCAGTCCTCACTCTCACTCTAGTGAATCAAGAGCCTGACACTGAATGCAACTATCATTTGGAAAAGATAAAAAAAGTACGGAAGTTGGTCAGAGCAAAGCCATGCACAGGGCAAGTGATTTTCCTGGTAGCTAAGAGGCCAAGGTTATGCAACAGAGTAGGTGGGTTTAACACCCGGCTCTGCTCCTGACTCCAGTTTCCGTTGATAAAGTTAGCAGTGATGGTTGCAATGATGGAATTCCTAACATTCATGAGAAACCCTCAATGGAATTCCTGGCTAAATCAGTCCAACCCAGTTCTGGATATTACATTTAGGGAATCTACTAGGGAGAGAGTCTTTCTCCTTCCCCCTCTGTTTCTCTTGCTCAGAAACAAAGAGAAACAAAATATTGTATCCATGTTCATTATCAAGTTTGGTCATTGTTTCTTGCGGAGCTGTTGATTCACAGACCTGGCCCATATATACAACAAGCATTTCTATAAATACTGCAATTGCTCACTACAGGAACAGCTAGTTAGAGAAAGCGGGGAAAGAACTTAGACCACATACAGTATCATGTGAAGGAATAAATCAGTAAAGAACAGAAAGCTAGAGGACTTGAGTAGCTATGATTGAGAAGATGGCCATTCACAAAAGGGAGACATTAAAAAGAGACAAATGGAACAAAGTGTGAAAACGTGCTGGACAAACAAGAAAGATGTATAGCAGGAGAAACAGCTTGATGAGAGAGAATTTCATGGAACGATTTAAAAACAAGGTTAGTTATATACAGAAAACAAAACCTGTAAGTGAAAAACTAAGAATAAATGAGTAAAAGAATTCATTGCTTGGGGAGGTAACATATTTAATTAAAAGGAATATCAGAATGAGAACAGAGAAAATAAGAAGTGTGGAGGGCATGAAGGGAGTGACGGGTAAGATTTCTGAGAGCTCTAATACGACATTCATCTCTAAGAAGGAAGCGGGCGTTGAGAGCTCCCAATAGAATCACTTGAACAAATTTATACCAAATCTCATCCAAACACCCAAAACAAGAGGCAATTTCAAGAGTTCCCAGGATCGAAAGGAATACAGGTCACAGAAATGAGAATTCCATCAATACAGGTCGTCTCTGAAGAATGTCTGTATACAAGAATATACTGCAGCTCAACCTATACAATTACCAAAGGAATCACACTAAATGAAGAGCCCTGTGCCCCTCTGCCCTGGGTGAACGAGAGATCCACACGACACGTCTGAAGCAGTGTCCTCTGCACTTAGAGTCACCAGGCACCTGCTGCCTGACAGTGAAGATTTCAGCCCTTCCCTCTGTTGGTTCCCAGGGCAAGGGCGGAGAAGCTTGTGTTTTGCAGACAGAGGATCTGGAGTTCTCCTCTCTAACAAAAAAGAATCCAAGACAAAGAAAGAAACTTCCAGGCTGATCTGGGTCTCCACTCTGTGTCTTGAGGATGAGCGGCACTGAGGAGAAGCCCTGTACTGTTCTGGGCTTTGCCTTTGTACCCACACACAAGCCATCACTAAACTCAAGGATCAGCAGGCCTGTCAGAGGCACTGCAACATGGAAGACAAGATAACAGCAAATGAGCTGAAGGAGGATTTGGAATAAAGACATGATGAATACAGACGGAATTGAGGAAAAATACTTCTGAAGTGTTCTCTGTGACATAAGGGGAGACATTAATCCATAAAATATAAACAATGAGCTATGAAAATAACACTTGGTGGATGCAAAGATTGCTTTTGTCACTAAGTTATCATGGCAGAAAATATATCAGCAGAAGAGATGGAAAACAAGCTGAGTCTCCCAGAAAGTAGAATTAAAAAGACAAAGAAATGGACCAAGAGAAGGAGATAGAATGAGCTTAGATGAATTCAGAATGTCCGACATGTAAATATTGGGAATTTGAAAAGAAAGAGAAAGAAGGCAGAAAGTTCTTTGATAATTTCTGCTTTTTCAGAAATGACAAGCTCTCCCTCTGTTTATGGTTGAGTAAGATGCCAGTGCGTGTATGCTGTATCTGCTTCACCCATTCTTCCGTTTCTGACTTCCGTGTGCCATGCGTGTTGACTGTGGTGAATAACGCTGCCCAGCACTTGGGTGAGTGCTGACCGCGCTCTGGACACTCACCTGGGAGTGGGCCTTTTGGTCTGCATGCGGCAGATCTGGTTCTCACCTTCGGAGAACCTTCCTGTGCTTTCCTTTGCTGTGTGCATTGTGGAAATGTTTCTTCGTTCCCTCCTTTTTCGCCAACACTGGCTGTGTTTGGGCTTTCGTATATAATCCTGTGTTACGTCACCGTGATGTTGACTTGCCTTTCCCTGATGGCATGGCACACATTTCTCAACACCTCCAGGAATTTGTATGTCAGTTTTGCAAAAAAATTGTATATATATATAAATTGTATATGTATATATATATATATATATATGCACTCAAATCCTTTGTCCATTTTTCGCTTTCTCCTTTGGGGTTTTGGCTTGTTCTTGCTATTGAATTCCTGTATGTTTACTATATACAAAGGTTTCCCTGATATATCGCTTTCCAAGTGTCTTTTTCCATTCTAGAGATTGTCTTCGCATTTTCTTGTTTCTTTTGCTGTGCAGAACCTTTCTAGCTTGGTACAGTTTCACTTGTTATGCTTGCTTTTGTTGTCCATGCTTTTGGTGTTTCTAAAAAAATCACAGTGTTAGGTAAATTTTCTCAAGGCTCTCTTTTGGAACCTTCACTGTATCAAAGGTCCATTTAAGTCTTGTCATGCATTTCAAACTTATTTTGTGTATGGCATAAGAGTTTTGATTGTATTGTTCACTGTGTGGATATTGACGCTTCCCAACATCTTTCAAGAAATTGCCCCTTTGCAGTTGTGCATTTTTACATTCATCAAAGATTGATTGACAATTTTTATGGGTTTATTTCTGATCTCTCCCATTTTATTCACTTTGTTTCTTTTTTTTAATGTCAACATCATACTGTTTCAATTATGGTCACTTTGATACAGTGTGTGTAGGATACAGTGTGTGTAGCGTGTATACAGTGTGTGTGCCTCTAACTTTGTTCTTGTTTCCTAAGATTATTTGCCTTGGAACCATGCATCTGTGTGAGAGACCCAGAAGAAGTCCTGGCTCCTGTCTTCAGATCGGCTCAGCTCCATCCATTGTGGCCTCTTGGGGAGTAAACCAATGCATGGAAGATTTTTCTCTCTGTCTCTCTGTAAATTTGCCTTCCCATTAAAAATAAATAATTTTGTTTTTTAAAAAAGGTTACTTTCCTTTCAGATCCAGTTGTAGCTTAATATTTGCTTTGGGATCTTTTTTTTCCCCCATTTCTAATAAAATGTTGGCATTTTTATAGGTATTCCATTTTATTTATGGATCACACTGGGGATATGAAGCCTTAAACAGTGCTATTCACTCATGATGCTAAAGATTTCGTAAATGCTAGAGAAGACATACTTACCGTGATTGGACACTATCTAACGTAACTGGAATGGAAGCATCACAGTGTACCTTATAAACCTATATAACTTTTAAATGTTTGTTATTTTTTTTTTCTTAAAAATAAAAAGTAAAATGAGGAAAGTGTGGCTTGAGCAGTGTGTCTCCCGTTGTCATGCATTTGTGATAGGGTCTTTTGTGTGCATTTCTTAGAGTACTGCTTTTTCCAAGTCTTGTTAGCCAAGTCATGGTGGATGATGTGGCTGCATTCTGGCCAGTGAAACATGGACATACAGATACAGGCTCCTTCCAGACTCAGCCCACACAGCTATCTGTAACCCTCGGGTGTCTCTTCCACTATTGTAGTAACCCAGGAGTCACATAGTCGAAATTCATTGAATCGATGGTAGAATGGGTGCAACTCTATATTACACTTTATATGAATAAGAAATAAAACCTTTAGGTTTACTTAAAAGGGGAGAATAACAATTCTGTGAGTCCTTTCTCCCTAGATTCTCTTGCATTTATCTGTGTCTGCTTCAATTTCTTTTCAGTACACAGATCATTTGCCTCCTGGGTTAAATATATTCCTATATGCTTGTTGCTATTATGAATGAAAGTTTTCTTGAATTCTTTTCCAAATAGTTTGTAGTTCCTGCATAGATGCATAAATAATCTTTGTATATTGACTCTGTATCCTGCAATGGACCTGAGCTCGCTTATTAGTTCTCATAGATTTTGTGTGTGTGCAATTTTGAAATTTTTCTCTATAAATTCCTACCATCTGCAGAGAAAATTTGATTCTTCCCTTTCTGATTTAGATTCATTTTGTTTCTGTTTTTTAGTTTTTGCTTCTTTTTTGCTTACTTTCACAGGACTTCCAGTAGTACATTGAACAGATGCAATGAGAGAGTCGTTGCTGATGTCACACACTGTACAACTCCACGTGCCGTATTTTGCTGAGGATCTGTGAACGTGATGTTCAGTTGAGGATCTTGATCTGTGCTTTCCCTTTGTTGTCGTCTCTGGTTTGGGTACGAGAGTAACTCTGGCCGTGCATCATGAATTTGGAAGCTTTTGCTTCCCTTCATTTCTTTGGAAGATTTTGAGCATGATTGGTGTAGTCCATCTTTAAATATTTGGTGCAATTTACTTACAAAGCCATCTGGCTCTGGGCTTTTCTCTGTTGGCAGGTTTTTGATTACCCATTCAGTCCCTTAACTCCCTATCGGTACGTTCAGTTTCTCTATTTTTTTGTGATTCAGTCCTGGCAGGTTGTATATTTCCAGCAATTTACCTGTGTTTTCTAGATGATCTGATCTGTTGACCTAGAGTTTTTCTTACACTCCTTTGCACTTTTGTGTTACAAGTTCTAATACCTCTTCTTTCAACTCTGCTTTTATTTGACTCCTCTCTCTTCTATGACTTAATCTGGCTAAAGGTTTGTCAATTTTCTCCAGCTTTTCAACCAACCAACCAACTCAGTTGCTCTGATCTTCCTGTTGTATTTGTAGTCTCTTCCATTTATCTCTGCTGTAATTTTTATTATTAGCTTCCTTTTGCTAGATTTAGATTCAGTTCATTTTTTTTTCCTGGTTGCTTGCTTTAGATATGTATATATTTTTAAGTGTAGACATTTATTACGCTATACTCTCTTCTTAGAACTGTTTGTTACATCCTGGAAGTTTTGGTGTGTTGTGTTTCCATTTTTGTCTCAAGCTATTCTTGATTTCCTTTTTGATGGCTCCTTTGATTCATTAACTGTTCAGAAACTCGCTGATTACTTTTCATGTGCCTGTGCATTGTCCAATTCTCTTCCTGTTGTTATTTCTGGTTTCAGTCCATTGTGATCTGTAAAGATACTTGATTTAAGATCTTAAAGCCTTGTTTTTGTGCCTCGTTTATCTGCATTGGATTGTAACGTATATTCATAAATTCCTAGACAAAATTATGTTACTAATTTTATTATGTTACTACTTTTATTTGTGTAGTGCTTTTTCTTTGCTTCCCATCCTAGATGGAAGAATGTAAACTCACAAGTTGACAAGGTGTCATTGAGCATCTTTGCCATGGAGGAAAGGCGTTCCCGCCACAGTCTCAGAACTTCACAGCTGTGAGCTGCCTGCACTCACAACGGAAACAGTTCAGTGTGGGAACACTTAGAAAACACTAACGTCTTACTCAAAACTACAAAGAGCTGTGGTAAAGGGCAAAAAGATTTTAATAAGTATTCACCTCTTCCCATGTCAGACTTGTAAATTAAGCAGTATTATTTTTTTTTATTTGTGAATCTCCAGGTTTTACCTTCAGAACAGACTTAGAAAATAAACAAAGGGATTTTCATGAAAACTTCTCAAATTATATTGAGAAAAGGATAAAACACAAAATAGCACAGATCTCAGCCAACTAACATGACACCAAGCCTGTTAGGCATGGTTCTCCGAGAGGGCAATTCTTTTTGAAATAACTTTCACCCTAGACCCCAGGATAAATTAAGAATAGAAAGACCAGATCAGAATACATGCAAATTTGGGGTACACATTTGATTATGAACGTGAGATCGGTTGACTTAAGCAATTCTGCTTTAATATTTCACTAATTAGGTAGGGGACAGTTCTGATCATGATGAGATTGTCCCACTCTATATCAGATTTCCTGGGAGACACATTAATTAAAGTAATTTGCCTTCTCTGTGAACTGAAACTTTACAGAGCCTGAGTGTACCCCCCTTCAACTTGTCACACACTCAACAGCATACCTCCCTCCTGAGAAAAAGAGCGACAGAAAGAAAAAAAATAAAAGGCAGAAACAGCATTGAAACCTAGGCAAGGTTGTCTGAACATTTTTTAAAAATTCCAAACAACACAGATACAATAATTCACCATTGCCTTAGAAAGATGTGATGTGACACATCGCACTATAACCGCAGGGAGAGAAAGTCTATCAGACAAAACTTTCTAAATGTAAATGGATAAAACTATATGCAAATGCAAATGCTAGCATGCCATGTGAGAAGCAAGCAGAAGAATCAAACCCAGGTAGCAAGCCGGTGTTCAGACATCCCCTTGAGTACCAGAATCCCTGGTGGAAGAGAGCGCCTGAGTTGGAGTGGCAGCCTCCTCGTCAACTGGTTTCCTGCTAACGCATACCCCAGAAACGACTCTGAAGGTTCAAGTAATCCCCTTCCTGCTGCCCATGTGGAGGATCCACATGAAGCACCTGACTCTTGATATCAGCTTGCCCCACCTTCCGTGGCATTTGTGACATTTGGGTAGTGAAAAAATTGAGTGAAGAAATCTCTCTCTCGCTCTCTCTCTTTCTGTCTTGTATCCCCTCCCTCTCTCCCTCCCTCCTTTTCATCCTATTTTGAAATAAATAAAATTTAAAACAGACATCTGGGCCCTGTATGGTAGCTTAGTGGCTAAAGTCCTCACCTTGCATGCACCGGGATACCATATGGATACTGGTTCATATCCTGAATGTTCCACTTCCCTTCCAGCTCCCTGCCCATGGTCAGGAAAGCAGTAAAGGGTGGCCCAAAGCAGTGGGACCCCACACCTGTATAGGAGACCTGGAGGAAGATCTTGGCTCCTGGCTTGTGATTGGCTCTGGCTCTGCTCTGGATGTTGCAGCCACTTGGGGAGTAAACCAGTAGATGTGAGATCTTCCTCTCTATCTCTCCTTCTCTCTGTAAATCTGCCTTTTCAATAAAAATAAATACATCTTGAGAAATAAAAATTAAAATAAACAGACATCTATCAGACCTTACAGATGAGGATGCCTTAAAAAGTTCACAAATTGTGAAATTGAATTATAAGTTTATTTTGGTGAAAAAGTTATTTTGGGAATGCATGCATAGCTATTCTTTCATAATATTCATCTTAGGAACTTTCTGAATATCTTCCTTGCTGCTCAGACTATCATTCAAAGCAGCATGCTATAGCACCTCACCGTGAAGAACAGAGACAAATATTAATGAAATCCATGTGACAAATGGCGGAGGGCCCCAATGCAAGTGGCAACCCAGAGCATATGACACTGGCAAGCCAGTGGCTCCTGCCCTCAGCCCTGCACTAAGGGAAAAGCCACAGCATTGCAGTGTGACAGTGAAGGCAGTCTCCCCTGCCATCCCCCTCCACCTTCTCCCTACCATCGCCATCACCACACTCAGAAGTGCCTGTCGGAGGGACTCTGGGTTTAACCAGTGCAGAGGGTGCCGTGATGTTGAGAGCGCACCATCCTCGGGAGGAGACCGACTTAGATTCATACCTTCCAATGGCCTGGGAGAAAGAAAGTAGATCGCGCAGATTTTTAAGTCAGTGGAAAGCGGTAACAGTGTGCACCATGGTGGTTTTTTATACCATCAGCACAAATCAAGGGAGCTCACGCCTTCAGCCCACTCAGTGTTTTAAAGCTGAGTGTGCAGAATAAGTGGAAAGGAGACCAGACAATTCCGCAGATCCAATCCAAGTTAAGCCATTTAAATGGAATGTGTTTTTATTAACATTTATTTGTCTATTCTGTGCCCCAAGTCATCATCATTTGTTGTCTAATAAAACTACCACAATAGAGTGGTGAGGATTTGCAGGATTAGTTATAATTTGAATTAGTTGTATGTGTTTATTAAGTGTATATATTTAATTTATGTCCATTTTGTTGCATGCTTAGGGAGAGAAAAAAAGTGTGGGGGAAGAGAGAGAGAGTACAGGTTGTCTAGTTATCTGGAAGCTGAGACAGTAACTCTTATTAATCCCCCAAGTTTAACTCACAAGCCCCAAGAACATACTTCATGAATAGAAAGGAGCGTGAAGCAGTCCCTGCTCATCCTAAAGTAGGGCTAAATATTCAAGGCTCAGACAAGAACTTGCAAGGAGAGCTTATCAGAAGTTGCACACAAAAGAAACAAAATAGGTTCTATGATCTCATCACTGCTTTCCAGACATGAGCTAGGGCAGACTGTGCAGGTGCTCAAAGTTCCTCTTCTTGGGTTCTCTCTGAAACGCACCGACATCCCAGTGAGAGCTGCGGGGACCTCGTGGCACCGTGAGTGCAAGCACCTGTGAAAGAACCGCGGGAAGATCTGTAGACTCCAGGGCCCCTCCTTGGAAGACAGTATTTCATTCTTCACTGTATTTCAGCTGTGATTTGCAATGAAATCATCAATTTTCTGAAGGCTACTTTTCTTACTAAAGTAAAACTAGGTATTCTCAAAAATTTGCCCCAGATGAACTTATGAACACATACACATCAGTTTCACACGGAGGCTTTCAGGAGTCTGAAGATGCGCAGGAGGCTGTAAGAGGCATGCTCTCGGTGCACTAACCACGGTGTGGATTCAGGGCCATCACGCAGTGCAGTCAGTGTAGCCGCTTGGTGTTACCTGGAATGATGCAGGGCTCCACTAGTCAGCAGAATAGAAGTCAAAACTGGAGGTTTTCTATGCATGGTTCCAAATAAGGACTTTCTGGGTAGGGATGGCACTACGGTGCACCAGGTTAAGACACCTGCTGGGCCAGCATCGTCTACGTGTGCTGGTTCAAGTCTTGCCTGCTCCACTACTGATCCAACTCCTTGCAAATGAGCCTGGGAAGGCTACGGATGGTAACTGGGTGTTAAAGTCCCTGTACCTGTGAGGTAGATCCAGGTGAGTCTCCGGGTTCATGGCTTTGGCCCTGACGAGCCGGTAGTTGGAAGATCTGCATCTCTGTCTCTTTCTCTCTTTCTGTGACTCTTTCAGTTCAATAAATAAATCTTCAAATAAGTAAATAAGCGCTGGTGGAAGCTCCTGTCCCCCAGCTCGTTCAGAACCCAGGGAGAAGCATCACTCGAGGGAAAACCTTGATAGAAATTCCTGGGGGTTTCTTATTTCCTCTAAACCAATTTCCTCACCCCTGCTGTTTATCAGAATCAGCAAGCCACACATTTTTATCTGTCCTTGTGTTGATCTCTCACTGGAAATGTCTTTTGGCTCCAACTCAAATTCCTGTTGATGCCCTAGAAATAGATATTACTTGTTATAAAGCCATGCCAAGATTATTTCCAGCCTTTTCTAATTTCTTTGGCTAAACCCAGGGACCTGTATTTGGGATATCTTTAGGTAAAACATCACACAAATAAATACAGCTCTGCTGCTGTAGAGCTTACAGTTATGCACAAATGATCTTCCACAGATCCTTTAAAAATCTAGAGAATCTAAATGTCCTAAGCTGTGTTGGTCTCCAAGTATCTGTTGAAAATGCATGATATCAATTAACCCACGTCTCTACTTCCTTAGTTCAGGGTTTAGAAAACAGAAACCACAACTTGTCAGCCTGTTGAAGAGCGGTCCACCTTGTAGTCTAACTTCCTCCATAATTGCAGTAGGCTCCAGGAATTCAGGATACTAGCTATCTACTCTAATGCACCTGCAGGAGGTGGTGTTTAGGATAAAGGCCCCTTTATAATAGAAAGATACTCACTATTTAGCTTGGAGAATTTCTAGATCAAGATTTTGTTTTTCCAAAGAGGTAAAGAAAGAAGAAATGATGACACAGAATAAATTTGGGCTTTCAAATGATTTTAGTGATTTTTTTTTAGGTGAAATTTGACTACGTAAGGCAAAATGCAGAATTCCATTGTGGATCATTAGAACTGGTCGGGAAGCAGAGACAAAGGAACAGAACATTTGAGTGATTTCTCAGTCCTCACCAGCACTAACAGCCTCCCGAAGCTGCTTATGGTTCATCCTCTGGTGCTAATTGTCTTCAATATATTTATTAACTACCTGGAAGTGTAAAATGTGCTGATAAAAAATAATTACACAGTCGGTCAAGGCGAGGAGAAATTGTAAGGAGGAAAGAAATAAGTCACAGAGATGGCCAAGGAAGAAATTCTGCTGGCTAAGGGCAAGTGATAGCACCCTGGAAATCACTTTCAATGATGTTTCTCGAACCCCGGATGGTGAATAGAGCGTGTTAGCAAAAGCACCATCCCCCTTGATGCTAAGGAGCAAGGTCAGTTCCAGCCAGGTCGGTTTCAACAAGACACAGCAGAATTGAGAATATGCCCGAAAAAGATGACCCAAGTAATATACACAGCAAAGAAAAGCTGAGATGTGCTGTTCTGAGGAGGGACGCGAGCACATCATCTGTTGGACACGGTGTGGCTTGACGCGCAGAGTGGGGTTGAATCACTGAAAGCCACTGCTACGCCTTGACTAACCTGAAACACTGCCTTCCAGAACTGCAGCTTCAACGTGGAGCCCCTGAGCCAGCAGTCAGTAAAGACCCCTCCCACCTACGGGAACCCGCTGATGGCACCTGGGCCGGGAGGGGAAAGGGGTGAGAGCTGACTAGTTGGAAACTCCCCTTGAACTTCCCTTTTGTCCTGCTTGCTCCCAGGTTTCTAGAGATGCCTGCATCTTTCCAAAAGGACCCTTCGCAAGAACTCTTTTCATGTCAGCCCAAGATTCTACAATTTCTGCCAAATGGAGTTCTGGATTCCTGACTTCCCAGTTTTCAGGCCTGGGCTGTGGTTTTGCTTTTAGGTGAGAAGGAAAATTGGGGGAGACCCTGGCTTCACGCTAAGTTGGCCTGGTTACTCCGCAGCGTAGTTGTCAGAAACGGACTGTAGGTGGAAAACACCTACACCAGCAAATTTCTTTCAAACTCAGATACAGAAATTAAGCTTGAACAGAGGATGATTTGTGAGAATTCAAATGAGGGTGCTTCACTTTGTGAAAAATGTAAATAAAAATAAATGTATACTTGTGCAAAAATGTGCATAGTTTTTTCATAATACACATTTTTCATTAACTTTTTAAAGGATTTATTTTATTTTTATTGTACAGTCAGATATACACAGAGGAGGAGAGACAGAGATGAAGATTTTTCTGTCCATTGACTCACTCCCCAAGTGACCGCAAAGGTCAGAGCTGCGCCAATCTGAAGCCAGGAGCCTGGAACTTCCTCCAGGTGTCCCACCTGGGTGCAGGTCCCAAGCTTTGGGCATTCCTCGACTGCTTTCCCAGGCCACAAACAGGGAGCTGGATGGGAAGTGGGACAGCTGGGATCAGAACACATGCCCATATGGGATTCTGTCAAGTTCAAGGTGAGGATTTTAGCTGCTAGGCTACCGTGCCAGGACCATTTCCCATTAACTTTTAAGACCCCTCTTACAGAAATAGACCCGAAGAAAATGCACCCCTTACTTATGAAAATGTCAGAAAAACTTCACTTATGAGAGCAACCAGAATCAAAACTTTTGATTTTCTAACTATTTCATCTTTGCCATAGCAGTGCATTCCTTTCCTTTTGTTCTAAAGAAAATCCATTTGGGACAATATTTAAGCTAGCATAACTTAATTCTCAAAACTATTTAGATCTTACATATTTAACGGAGACAGAATCTAAAAGCAACAAAGTCAGTGGCTTCCTGTTGTATCAAAAATAAGCTCGACATTTTCTCGCAAGCCCCATCACACATAGACAATCTCCTGAAAATCCCCTCATTGTCCTTCCACTCAGCTTGCTTTTCAGGGGTCTAAACAATTGGAGTATGTGGAAAGGACCTGGGGAGGAACCCCATATCCATTAGCTCTGAATAAATGAGATTCAAAACTTCTTTTGTGAGTCAATAGTTATTAAAGAGCATCTAGTGTTTTGCCAGGCCAGAGCCGAGGATAAGTCCCTGACTGTTTTAGGGAATCTTCCGGTGATCAGGAATGAGAGGGAAGGGGCTACAGCAGCATCAACAGCCACAGGGATGGGTGGTTTCACTGTGGACGAGACACTGCTTGGCACACACTCACCTCCTCGCAAAGGGCCTGGGTCAGAGTCCAGGCTCCAGCCCAGCTTCCCGCTCCTGGGCCTCCTTAGAGCTCGTTGCTGATGGTTCATGGGACTGAATCCTTTCCAGCCACATGGGAGACCTGACTGGGGCTTCTGGCCCAACCACGTGGGCACTGGGGAGGTGAATCAGCAGACAGGAGACCTTAACCTATCTCTCTTGTTGGCTCTCTCTCTCTCTCTCCCTCTGCTTTTCAAATAAATTAAATAAATAAAAATGTACAAAATTTAACAGCAGGATTTAAACTAATAGAGGTGACAAAATCATGTTTCAGGTCAGACACCAAGCTGTGGTAGCCCCAGGATTCAGGTGACATCTGCTAACACAGAGTGTCAATACATGACTAACTCTAAAGCGAAAGCATCTTAGGAAAGCCTGCTTTCAGGACGTGGTGCTGTCCTGGCACCCTGAGTGCCATGCTGTGCCATCCTGAGTCAAGGGAACAGATAAGCAAGTACACTGCACACTGAACACCTAGCAGGTAGCACCACGTCACATGCCTTATGCTTCTTAGGCTCCAAGTTTACCAAGGCTGTTCCTGAAGAAGAACACTCCAAAAGGCTTGCAGAAAGATGTGTCTCCTCCTACACACACACACACAGACACACACACACACACACACAGGTTTTCATTAACTCTCTTAGACGTAAACCCTGCTCCACACTTGGCTAACTGATTTTTTTTTCCAATAGACAGGATTGAGAATCTGAAGCAAAGACAAAAATCATGACTAAATAAAGCCATCCTTGGGCTCATAACTGGCAAGATGAAAGGGAAAGAGGAAGTGTGGGCATCATTAGAGAGTATTAACTGTGATGTGCTAGCAGACAGAGCAAACAGCGAGTGGCAACCTGGCAGGCCTCCAGTGAACTCAGCCCCAGGTGTGCAGTGCCTCTCACCTGCTCCCCACTGCCCCTTGCTCCACCTCCGCTCCTCCCTCTCTCTCTTTGCCAGACTAATAAAACTGGAGACACCCTCCAAATCTTTTCCGTGTGTTGGGTGGGATTATTTCCTTTCACTGACAGGCAGGCATTGTACTAATGCCCTGGTAGTGTCATGGGGAAAGGCAGGGCCACCCCCATTCATTGCCTGCCACTTGGATGGCCTTTGCTGACATCACTTCTTTTTTTCCCATACAAAAAGGCCACAACCGAGAGAGCCAGAGAATGATGCCTCTCCTCTCAGTGTGACAAAGATGCTGTGGGAGTAGAATGAAAGTGCTCCAGGCTGTGGTGGAAATGTCAGATTCATCCTTGGTAAGTTGCTCTATTGTCAAGTGCTGGCCAGGATGGAGAGCGGGAAAGAGGAAAGTGGAGGGGAGGACAGAGAGGATGGACTTCTGTGACCATGTCAGCCCCTCCGTGTAGAAGAGAGGAGTGCTTCCTCCAGGAACACAAGGGCAGGAGAAGAGGCACTTAGCTCTCTCCCGTCCATCCACTGCTGACAGCCCTTGGCATATTTTCAGCACGAGGTGCATTAACAAATAAGGAAAAGCATCCCCTGGGGTCTCTAATAACATTTATTTCATGCATCATTTCCTCGCAGGAATAGTGGGCTGTGTATTTCTTATTCCTGGTGTGTCCTGTGTGAGAAATAATGACCAAGCCCACCTGTTTACTCCTGAGCATTTTACAATCTTCTCTAAGCTTTGTGGTTGCACAGCGCTTCTCCTTTCTCTGCACTCGCACCATGCAGCTCTACATGAAAAGAATGAGAACGCTGACACTCTCACTGGAATCGCTGAATCTCTGGTGTCTCCGACTCAGCACTACAAATCTCTTACGGAAGGAGGCAGAGTCAGAATCCTGGAGAAAGAAACCCAATGGCTGGTGCAGCGTGAACTGAAATTAGGACAAATAAGCAGAGCCGGTGTGATTCTCATGCCGCTGCCGATTCTCTCTGTCCTGTTCCGTCACCACGTCCTCTGGGCCCTTTCGTCGGCTACAGGTAAGCTGTGTCTCTGAGAGCCCACTCTAATTTGCATAAAATGCCTGGCAGCTGAGCCACTCAGTCGAGGCCCAATGCCCGGTTGCCCTGTGTGGTCATCCACCTGCCTGATGTGTCCATGCACCACTCAAGGACACTCACCAACACAAAGCCCCCAGGCTGAAGAAAGATCCCAGCTGGCATCCCACCAGGGTGGACCCCAGGAAGACCCTACTGACCCCCAGTGACAGACCTCACCCAGCACTCTGCCACAGCTGTGTGTGTCACACAGCCCTTCAGGCTGCACAGACTGGAGCTCCAGTCATGATGGAACAACAACTGTGATCAAACGTTCAAGGGAAAGCAGAATGTAAACGATGCCTACATTGAGTTCTGACCACTCATGTGGCGAGAGAACATACAACATGGAAAAATGCAAATGACCGTTTATTGTGGTTGTGAATTACAACGAAGCTTTTCTTTCAATTTTCATTATATGTAGTTCTATAAAGTTTATTCTAACTTTCATACAATTTTCACAGGATGCTGTTATCTGTATAATCTGGAACCTGAAGTGTGTGGTCAAGCTGCATCCTGAAGTTAGTGCTGCCATGAGCTGACCTCTGTCTCCTCCAGTTACAGACACGGAACAGAGCCTGCACCCAGCATACAGCATTGGTCATGTAGCTGCAGACAAAACCGATGCTGCCTCTGTCACCTCTCAGACCCTCGTGCTCCTGCAGTGCCTTACTCCTCCCAAAATTTAAACCGGAGCAAAAGCATTTGTCTTCTGGTGACTTTTCAGTCCACAGAGACAAATGCCAAGCCTCCGATGAGTGAGCGTGCGGCTTGCCAGGCATCTTTTCATTATTTATTAATTGGCTGACTTGTTTAATGCTGTGTGAAGTTCTTCACGGACAATTTTAAATCTGCTCAAGAACTCTTTGAGCATCTTTTCCGGTGTTCATAATGTTCCTGATGTTGCAGGTGGCCCGAAGGAAATACAAGCATCCTATGCCATGCACACCCGCTGAGGCAGAGCTCAGGTTGGGTGTGGAGGACAGAAGGTGTGCAGGGGCTGAGCTGTGCAGAGATGGGGTGCATTCTCTGTCCAATGTGCCTGGAGAAGCCGAATCAGTGCTGAAACGGAAGAACCACTCTCTTGATGTCATCACAGACAAGGATTGCAGAAGAGCGCGGTCAGTCATTCACTGGCCGCATGATGCATGGTCAGAAAGAAGAGACCAGGAGGGAAGCGGATGGCAGGAGAATATTTATTAAAGGATTAGGAAAAGTAAGTGAAACAGAAGGTGAGTAATTAGGTTGGGAAGGAATTTGGGTGAAGAGAGTCCTGAGGAAATTTACTATAGAAGCCCCTCCTCTTTCTTCCCTCCGACGACCCCTTTCATTATGCCTTCTGGTACGATGCGCGTTTCACACATTTTTGTAGCTTTAGACACGGTGTATGTTTTCCCACTGCACTCCTTCCTCCTCTGCACTGATGAGCTTTCTTCATCATTTCTGCTCTCCGTCCACATGCAGAATTGCCAATGGGAGCTTTGAAACATCACAAACTAACCTAGAGTAGGAGCATGGTTTGGAATGATTCCCTGTGCTCCCGCACAACGATACCCTTCTGTTGAGTCATCATAGCCCTGCTCTTCCTAACATTAGGGGTAGCACAGGAGTGCAGGTAGAACCTTAAAGTCCCTAGCAGTGCTGGTGGGGCTGGGGCATGACTTGGAAAGTCTCGTGGTAAGTTCTGGAGTGGAGAAGAGTAACCTGGCTGGCAGGGAATAGAATCAGATATGGGGGACACCACTGGACTTGGTTTGAAGGTGTTAAATCCATTCAAGGGAGATGTCCATGAGACCCCAGGAGAGTTTCAGGCACGGTCAGCACTGACCAAAGGCTCTAGGGTGGGGTGGAGGTTGGCTGAGGCTGTCCGGTGTGTGGGGCCAAGTCGCATTCCCAAGTCTATCTCTCTGTGCCTTTTCTAACATAAATGCAGGCAGTTGTGTTAAGAATGGGATGTGCTTGTCTTTAAGGAAGTGGTGCCTTTGGAATTTTCTAGAGGCTTACCGAGGGAAGGATTGCTACTGCCCCTTCCCAAATTAGATCCCCTGCTATGGACCCTAATTTGCATATATGTTTCAAGCCAACGGTGTCCTCGCAGAGTGGACAGTGGGATTCCAGCAGAGAATGCGGCCGGAAGAATCAATCCATGCAGACAAGTTCCACAGGACACGGTTCCAGGCACAGCTGGGCTAGAAGAGGAGAAGCTGGGGCAGGGAGCAAGAGTCAGGGCTGAAGAGGGGAGATGCCGGCTGGGGCTTCATCTGCAGCTACATCTTCCTTCTAGGAGCGTTTCCTACGAGAGCTCCACAACAAGCCAAAGAGGATACCTGGCCAAAGGGGCTTCATTTAATCCCGAGCCTCTCTTGAGGGGATTCCACAATAAAAGTCCTGCTGCCTGGCCTGTGGCTCAGTGTCTCTCAGATCTCAAGGAGGCAACGGCTCCGTGGAAGAGGCTCCAGGAGGTAGAAGCTCATTCTGTTGGCTGCCTGGCAGCTGGGACGCTTCAGTTGCACACAGCACTCCGAAGACGGGGCAAGCACTCTTGGAAAGAGAATTGAGTAGAGAAATCAGATAGGACTGGGAGCTTCCATTCACACTGCCATTTGGTGATAGAATGAGAGAGTTGAAAATAGAGACATGAACTCTCAGAGAGTGTTCTGGAACCAGTGGTCCTAAGCTAGCGGGATTTAAACACCAGGCCAGAATCCCCAAGTTAGCTTCTCTGGGCTGCAAGCAAGGTGTCCACAAGACCCTACTCCTTCAGCAGGCTCTGGGCAAAAGCCACTTCTTACTGCCTCTGGGTCGGTTGCATTTCTCGGCTTGTGACTTTGCTTCAGTTTTCAAGGCCAACCTCTTTTTTTTTTTTCTTAAGATTTATTTTTTAAGAATTTCATTGGAAAGGCAAATATACAGAGAGGAGGAGAGACAGAGGAAGACCTTTCATCTGATGATTCACTCCCTAAGTGGCCACAAGGGCTGGCGTTGAAGCCAATCTGGAGCCAGGAGCCAGTAGCCTCTTCCAGATCTCCCATGGGGTTGCAGGGTCCCAAGTTTTGGACCATCTTTGACTGCTTTCCCAGGCCACAGGCAGGGAGCTGGATGGGAAGCAGGGCTGCCAGAATTAGAACTGGTGCTCATATGGGATCCTGGCTCATGCAAAGCCAGGATTCAAGGCCAACCACTCAAAATCACTTTGCTTTGACTCACCTGGTATCTTCCCAAGGGCACTTGAGAAGGCATTTAGGACACCTGGACCATGTCGGGAAACCTCTCAGACTCAAGGCCTTTACAGTCATTATATCTGCAGCATGAACCTCTCCTCCCACCTCCACCCTCCTGTGTGTTATATAAGCAAACATTCATATTTTGGCAGTTAGGACATGAATGTCTATAGGAGTCATTTCTGTTGTTGTTGTTATTGTTGTTTTGTTGTTATTGTTAGCATAAAATGAAGATGAGATAATTGGAAAAAGGAGGCAGAAGCTTTACAAAAAAAGAGATGTATTTATTTGAAAGTCAGTTACCAAGAGAGAGAACATGATGAAGAGATCTCTTACTTGCTGGCTCACTCCCAAAGGCTGGGGATGATCCTGAAGCCAGAAGCCCAGAGCTCCATCTGGGTCTCCCAGGAGGTGGCAGAAACCCAAGGTTATCCAAAACTGTTGAGATAAAGAGGAAGCTTGTGAGAGAAGTTTGCACTGGGCCACTGGTGGGCCTGGTCAGAGTACTCAGTGACAGCCTGGGAAAAGGATGGGTCGGGACCTGGTTCCCCATCATGAGCATCTCACCATAGCATGATACATTCATCAAAAACACACACTATTTTGATGTGTTTATCAAAACCACACACAACTTCCCCCTGTTTTCACATAGCTTATTTTTAATAGAAAAAGAAAATGGCAGGAGGAAGCTGAGTGAAGGCTGTTCCTTTCCTTGTGAACATCTGCGAGCAGTATGTTCCTCTTCCTTTTACCCTTCATGGGCGGGACAATTCCTTGCGTCTCTTCTGGTCTGTGCCCTGATTTCATCAGTCCCAGTTCCCTTCCTTCCTCCTTTCTGTCTCTTACATTGTGTTCTCTGTGGTCCCAATAGACCTGGCCTTCTTTGCCCGTCTCCAAGAAAAGAACCCTGATAGGCCAGCTCTCATTCAAGTACAGGGGACACAGAAGAGTCGTGGAAGTGGCAGAAGGCACGGAGCCAGCAAGAGTCAAACAAATGGTATTATGATTCTATTGGTAAGATTAGAATCAGTCACAATAGAAAAATGAAATAAGGGGTCAGATAGCTTTAAAAATATTTGGTATCAATCAGACATACAGGCATAATAAAAATGTAGAAATGTGAAACAATTGAGTTTGTAATGAACAGACATGCATGACAAATGCAATAATATTTTTTACAAGACTTCGTTTCATTTTGGGGAGGGGGGTTGGTGTCATGGCTCAGTAGGCTAATACCCCCGCCCCCCCCGAAGTGCCAACATCCCATTAATATACCAGTTCTAATCCCAGCTGCTCCACTTCCCATCCAGCTCCCTGCCTGTGGTCTGGGAAAACAGTGGAAAGCATAAAATCCTTGTGCCCCTGCATCCTTGTGGGACAACTGGAAGAAGTTCTGGTTCCTGGCTTCGGGACAGCTCAGCTCCAGCCTTTGTAGCCTTTTGGGGAGTAAGCTAACTAATGGCAGATTTTCTGTCTCGCCTTCTCTCTCTAAATCTGCCTTTCTAACAAAAATATTTTTTTTTTTACTGTACTTCTGTACTTATCCTGTCTGGATTAATGTTTTGAATTTACAAAAGGAAAGCCTACTGATGCAGCATGATGCATGTTATCCTGGAAACACCTTATAATATCTAAAAGAGCCTGGGTTGGGGCATCAGATAGAGAAAACAAGACTATAAAGAGCATGGTTTGACTAGTTTGTCTTCCATAACCGAAGCAGTCTAGCTGGCAAAAAATCACGTTAGCTAATGCTGTTAGAGTGGAAACTTCATCTGATGCCTGCGTCTTGAGATGGGACTTTGGGAAAGTGTGTAGGTTAGGTCATTGGGATGGAGCCTCTGGGGGAGAATTCCAGCATCTTTCTTAAAGAAGGAGATAAACACACATACCAGCTGCCTGTCCGTGCTATGTGATGCTCCATGCCACTGTGAAACTCTCCTGGCAAGAAGGGATTCAGCAAATGAAGCCCACAGATCCAGAACCATGACCCACATGAAACTTGTTTTCTATAAAACAGAATAATGCCATAGGTAAATTTAAAGTCATGAAATATTCATAGAAATTTTCTCATAATACCACAAGTGACAATCAGCCCAACAGTCTACCAGTCATTCTGTCTACCAGGATGGATAAAGAGATGATGAAACGTTCAGGAGGAATGGACTACTGCTGCCACCACACAAACGGATCTCCAAGGCACTGAGCCAGCAGAGAGAAGCCCACTCTAAAGGACACACTCAGAGTGACTGCTTCTCTAGAATGACTAGGAAAGACGAATGTTCTCTACACCAACAGAAAATAATCAGGGTTGCTTGGGGTAATAATGAGGAAGTACCCAGGAGACGTGTAAAATAGATAGTGAACATTTTAACACAAGACTCAACTAAGATGGGCACATTTTATCAACTTGATATAATTGATCTGTAAAGGGTGTGGGCTTTATATTTGGGGGAGTTGTTAATATTTGCTAGAAAATGATACTGGTTTTTCTTCTGCATATAAAATGAGGTAGGCCGCCTATCGTTGGTGTAACTAGGGCAAGGGAGCATAAGCTGTATTCCAGGGACCTGAGAGAGTGGCACAAGCATCACAGTGCACCTGTTAGGCCACATCCCCATCCTCAAAGAGAGCTTTGCTTACTGAGAAGGTGATTGATGTTTACAGAAATCATCCACAAGGAGTCCGTGAAACCCACCCTCCAAAGACATCAACGGGGCTGGAGAGTTAAACATCCCAGAAACAGGCAAAAAGAAGATCAGAGAATTGCTATTTTCCCAGAAGGAAGAGAAATGACCATGAATGGTCACACTTGATGAAGCAATCCCATCTGGAAGCCTTTTGCTAGTCTTCTAGATTGGTACTCTGTTGATCTATGCGTAAGCATTTAGACTCAAGCTCCAAAGCACCTGGAGAGATTGAATGAAGTAGAGGAAACAGGCCTGCAATGTGAAGCTGATATCATAAGCCTACCCAGAAAGTTCTCCAGAGCAAACAGAAGGTAAAACATAGGGGTCAAGGGCTGGTTTTCCCGATGCGGACTTTAACCTCAAAAGGACAGAAGATGAGAACTGTAGCTGAATGATGCAAGAGCTGTAAGCACAGGCAACTTTACTTATCCAGGACAGAGACCTCGTGAGGAGACCAGGGCAGCTTGCTGTGCAGAGGTTGCTCTGCAAGAATCAGATTGAGATACAAGTTAGCATGTAGGATGGTTTACTTAGCCAGGCTCTTATGACCAATGTCTGTTGAGCGAAGAAAAAGTGGGGCTGGACGGAGAGAAATCCATTCTCCTTGGGATCTCAGCAAAGGCTCACACGCTCACAACAATCACAGCGAGCTTTGGCCCAGCCCAGAGGACGCTCATGCTGGAGGGCAACTCGGGCCTTCTTGGATGGGGCCCAGACGTCCAGCTTTTATAGCCCTGGCTACAGGCTCCTGCTAGGGGAAGACAGACAGATTTCTAGGCCTCAACTCTCAATGGGTAGAACTCCCAGTACCTGGAAGTCACTCCTTAAGGCCACAAAGAAGTATAAATGGAGAAGTCCAAATTAACTATGTGAATTCTATCAATGCCAACTTTATAGGGTGCCACAGGATTCTTTTGTTCTTTCTTCACCTGAGTAAATTAAAAAAAAAAAAAAAAATCAAAATCAGCCCCTAGAAAAGAGTCTGCCTTCAAATGAGTTTTGGGTTTGAGCTCACACTGTGTAATTGGCCTGGGAATTCCCAAGCACAGGGAATCAGTACAAAAGGCTTCCCAGCCCGGTAATGTCCTGGAGCATCAGGTTTCTGCAAACAGAAAATCTCCAGGGAGGCATGCATCGTCAGCCCAAGCAGCCTGGGAGCTCCACAGAGAAAACCTCAGGAAGCTCTGGGGCAAAACAAGAAAGGTGTGGGAAAGCAGCTTGGTGGGCAAAAATAACAACAAGAATCTGATGCCCAAGAAACTCACTGAATCAAATGAGAAAAAAGAGATCATGAAGAGAGTTCCCCAGGACTCATGACACTAAAAAGAAATTGACTTAGAAATGTGAGAAAGACAACAAGCACCATTACAGCAATCAGCAAATACAAACAAGCATTTAACTAAACTTAAAGGGCTAAGCACTAGTTGGAAGCAGAGAACCCGAAAATGCAGAAACTAGAACATGAAACTCAAGGAACAATCTTGAATAAAGAGATGAAAAATTTGAAAAGCTCATTAAACAGCATAAGAAACAGAATGGGAAAGACCAAACTTCATCAACAGAAGACATTGAAGAAGCAATGTTTCTAAATGACAGTAATCTAAGACTTTCCAGAAAGGAAAAAACTCTGAGATTCATCAAATTAAAAGTTCCTAATAGGAGGTTGGAGCAGTGGCATAGCAAGCTGATTCTTAACCTGAAGTGCTGGTATCCCATATGAGAGCCAGGTCAAGTCCTGGCTGCTCTACTTCTGATCCACTGCCTTGCTTGAGGTCTAGGAGTCCAGTGAAGGATGGCAGTTAAGGTCCTTAAGTACCTACACCTATGTGAGAGACCAAGGGCAAGCTCCTAACTCCATGTTTCAAATAAGCCCAGGTCCAGCTATTGTGGCAATGTGGGGAGAGAACCAACAGATGAAAGACCACTCTCTTTCCTTTCTCTGTAAAACAGGTCTCTCAAACAAAAATAAATACATTTTAAAAGAAAAGATTCCCATCAGAAATTATGCTTAGAGATCATGAAACCAAAAATCTTAAAAGTTGCCAGAAGGGAGAGAATCAAGATGGCAGAATAGGATGAGGACACATCAAGCAGATGGAGAAACACTACCCAGTGTGAAGCAGAGAGGGCATATTGCAAGAAATAGAGGAAAACAAAACAAAAGCAGAGGGGTAACCGGAGACTGATGGGCACAAAAAGCAGCAGACACAATGGTGTCTATACCCTAGCAGCATTCAGCGAGTGGTGATCTGAATCTCACCTGTAGCTACAACTCCACCAGTACCAAGAAGGGGAGGGACATTTACATTTACCAGGAGCTTCGGAGGTTTACCAACACAAAGAACTACTAATCCTGCTGGTCTGTTTGATTTGACCAGGAGCAGAGACAGAGCAGCGGGTCGCATATGGGCAGTGCAGAAACAGGGTGTATATTTCACAGTCCAGTCAGCCTGCTAGAGATGAGTTGGGCACCATTTTGTTTAAGGAAGCAAAGGCTATGGGTCAGGACTGAGCATGCACTGAGCTGGAAGTGAACTCATTTCTGGATCAGTGAACTGCAGCAACGTGGCATCCTACAGGTTCCACCGACGACAGGTCCAGGTAGCCCTCAGACCTGACAGCAAGCAGATCAAAAACTCTAGTAGTGAGCACATCGGGTACCATTTCTTTCAGTGTGGCAAACAATTTAAAATTGCAGGGACACCAGTTAGCTGTGAATTGCACTGAACTAAGAGTAAACTCATTGAGCTCATTGCATTACACTGGTCCCACAGGAAAATAATACTGACTTTGGGTCAAAATAGGTCCATGTGGTCCTCAGACCTAAAGGAGAACAGATTCTGGCAAGATCAGCACCACCAACAATTTAGTTATATAGGACTCGTGGTGTCTCTCCAGTCCTGGGACCTGCTTGAACTGGAAGTGGGAGAAAGGTTGTATAGACAATGGTGCAGCCTCAGCACAGTGTCACAGGAGGTGGAGACTGGTGAGCCAGGATCTGGGGCTATGGAGCCCACGGTGGAAATCTTACATAAGAACCCAGACCTGGAACTCGCTAGAGGGAGTGGCACAAGTGATTTCAAACTGCAATAAGTAAAATCAAACTGTAGACCTGTGGGTGACACAGCTTAGAAACCTACCCCACGGAGAAGACTGCTAACCAGAAGTACAGTGACCAAGATCAAAAGAAGAGACAAAGGCACAATGAATATTACTGACTACCCTGCAAAGGGGCAAAAGCCTTTGCCAGCCTCAGAATTAATTGAGGAAGACATTGAGAAAATGAGGGATCAAATTTCAAAACACTAATTATAATGCTTCTTATCAACAATGAGAAGCATGTAAAGCAGATGTTCAAGGAATTTAAGGAATGTATCCCACAGGAAATGAATCAAATAAAAGCTGATATATCAGAAATGAAGAATACAGTGGAGCAAATTGAAAGTGCAAAGGAGAGTCTCCAAAATAGAATGAAGGAAGAAGAATGAATCTCAGAATTGGAAGATATTTCGTGAAACCAAAAAGAAACAAACAAAAAGCTGGAAGCAGAGCTGTATCAGTCCAAAAAAAGAACTCAAAGACACTAGTAAAAGGCCAAATGCAAGAGTTACGGGAGTCCCAGAAGGTGCAGAAAGAGAAGCTGGGTTAAAAAAAATGTATGAAAAACAATAGGGAAAATTTCCCTAATCTAGAGATAGACTTGGTAAGAAACATCCAGGAGGGGCACAAAACTCCCAAAGGGATTAACGAAAGCAGTCACCAGGACAGTCACCAGGACACATGATAATCAAGCATTCTTCAATCAAACCTAGGGAAAGGATCCATAAATGTGCATGTGAAAAAAGTCAATTGACATATAAAGGAATGTTAATTAGATTCTCAGGAGACCTCTCACAGGAATCTCTGCTGGCTAGAAGAGAATGGAATGATAAATTCCAGATTCTAAAAGAAAAAATGTTGTTGGTCCAGAATAACATACCCAGGTAAGTTTTCCTTTGTCTTTGAAAATGAGACAAAATTCTCCCATTATAAAGAAAGTTAAAATAATACACCTCTTCCAAATCTGCCCTGCAAAGGATACTTAAAATTGTTCTCTTAACAGAGAAAAGGAATTGTGCCCACCAAAATCAAAGGCAAATGCGAAGAACATCCCAGTAAAATAACGATAAAAGACCAAATCAATGAACAACCCATTGCTAAAAGAACAGGACCTAATTACCACCCATTACCAACCCTGAATGTAAATGGCCTAAACTCATCAATCATATGGCATAGATTAGTAGACTGGATTAAAAAAAGAGAACCCATCTATTTGTTGCCTATGGAAGACATACCTCATCAACAAAGATCAGTGGAAACTATATCTCATGGATTTTGACATTTTTAAATTTAGTTTCATCTCTTCAAAACACTTTCTTCTGATTAAATTCTTCAATGACTCATAGAGTAGCATCATTTTCTTCAAGAAGATTCTTGATTTTCTTTTTCATTTCTTTACCAACACATTAGCCATTCAGTAGCATGTTATTTAACTTCATGGTGTTGTTAATTTCTATTTTTCTTCCTGTTGCTGATTTTGGACTGTGTTTTTTTGTTGAAGGAGATATAAAGTAACTGTGTAATGGAGACTATCATATCCAGATATGAGGATACAATGCAGTATGCATCTCTACTTCCAGATCAAAGATGGATTCCCAATGAAACTGTTTACTATATCTTGACAATAGGATGCTGGACTCTCTGCTGTTGTCCATGCCTGCAATGATGGGCACATGCCTGTTGATGAAGAACTGTGCTATAGTAATAATACAGAGGAAATCTATGAGGGAGGAAGGGAATATGGAGGGGGTTAGGGAAATCCCAGAGCCTATAGAATGTGTCACAAAACAACAACAACAACAACAACAACAATAATAATAACAATAAGTAAATTTTTAAAAAAGCTGCCAGAAGGGGGAAAAATAATCTGAAGCTGAAAAATAGGTTAAATAAAAATGATTTCTTATTAACAGTGAAAACAGAATATAGCAAAAAACTTACATTGAAAAGGTTAATCAACAGCTACAGAATACTACAAATAAAATCCAGGGTAACTATGATCTGCCAGTCGCACTTCGGGCATTTGTCCCAGGGAAACATATGTCCGCACAGAAACGCGTGCATGAATGTTCATAACCATTCATAATAGCCCCCAACTGTTAGCAACGCAAATGTTCGCCAATGTGTGAGCGCAGATATGCCACCGAACGCTACTTAGCATCAAAGACATAAACTGTTTTTGCATGTGATGCTCTGGATGAGTCTCTAGAGAATTCTGTTGAGTGAAAAAAAAAAAAAGGCAATCCCAAAAGGTTACAAACTGCAGGCTTCTATTTATATATCAACTAGAGGTGTGAGCGGAACGGATGACTGGCCGGTTGCCAGGGGTTATGGATGGAGGCAAGGAGGGGTAGGTGTGACTACAAAGGCGGCATGGGGAAGCTGTGCTGGAGATGCAGCTGCCGTGGTGCTGGTGTCCAACGCTAGACACGTGGCTAAAATTGAGAAGGAGAAAGGGAGAGAGAGAAAGAGAGAGTTGGGGGGCAGAGAGAGAGGGAAAGAGAGAGAGAGAGAGAGGTGAAGGAATGTGTGTGGGAGGATCTGAGTGAACTCTGGTTGTCTCAGTCCCAGCTTCCGGCTGTTGGCACTGTATTCACCTTCCCTAGACTAGCCATCCCTATGGAGGAAGCTAGGTGTGGGTATGCAGGAACTCCCCGTCCTGTCTTTGTAATTTCTTGTGTCTATAATGATTTAAAAATTTTTTCAGAATGGCATAGAAAATAGCAAAATTATTCTCAAGTCATGTTTAGAAGAGCGGAAAAAAATTAATTCTACTGCGCTCTCTAGAAAGCAATTATAGAGAATTTATTTTAAGAGAAAGAAAAATTAGGTCAGGGTGGGGAGAAAAAGCAATTGTGAACAAAGAAATAGAAAAATTTTGCAAGATTTGACAATTTAAAAGAATGATAGTGCTATCTAACTTTGAGTGATATACTAATGAGGTTGAAATAAAGCCCTATAACAGCATGGGAGATGGAAAATATTTTACCCAAAATGAAACCACTAGCATCCTTATCACTCAGGAGGAAGCTAGAGACGCTAATTGATTTTAGACTTGTTAGCTCAATTAATTTTAACAGATAAGGGAGAAAAAGCAGAATGTTACATGAATAGACCCAAAGAAGAATGAAAAGTAGGGAAAAGGGAAAATCAGAACACATCCTTGGTACAAATAAATTTTATCATCTCACAACCATTATGCATATAAATGGGATAAAATCTTTAGAAAAAGAGTAGAGATCATCACATCATATTATTGTAAAATCCCAATGCAACTCTTAATATTGTTTTTACCTGTGAAAAACATGAAATATTATAAATTCACTGATAAGAGGATAAGTATTGATGGATGCAATTGATATAAGACTATGGAATAATTAAAAACTTACAACTAAAACAATATATATCAATGTGGATCAATCTCAAAAAACTGATCGGTAGGAAAGAATTATATTTTTGTTCAAATAAGCTGACAGTTATTTTCACATGCATTTGTAAATGAGTAGCCCTATTTTCAGCAGGCCACATTTACAGTAATAGCTTCCCTTATAGCTTCATGCCTATGAAATTGAAAAGTTGACTCATCCTTCATCCAAACCCCTACCAAGAGAATGGGCAAAACCGAAAGCCAAGGACCGTGGTCCTCAAATGGCACGGGTCTTGAGGCCTTGAACTCCAGGCACTGACATATCTAACTCCTTTCTAAGTGACAGTGAAGCTGGGATGTCAAGGATACCCTCAGAGCAACTTCAAAGGGCAAAGACTAATGCACTTGTGGAAGAGACACTGCTCAAGAGGTAAAGCGTACACAACAGGCTCAGCAAACAGTGCAATGCACATATGCCGCATACAACCCCCATTTCAAATGAATCATCAGCTGATGCTATTGGAGGTGGATCCTTGGAGAGCTAGTCAGGCCCTGTCCTCATAAGGGGGATTGGTGTCCCTGTGCTAAAGCCCTGAGCACGCCTTTGTTTTTCCTTCTTGGAAGAAACCCTAGCCAGAAGGTACCAGATGCTGAATCCACATGGGCCTTGGTGCTGTTTATAAGCCACCTGGTCAGTGTGCTCTGTTACAGCAGCCCAGCTTAGACCCCTCCTGCTTCTCTGCACATACGAAAAACTGATGGCATATGTAGTGTGTGAATGTGATCATGTGTGTGTGTATATACACACACATACAGAGAGAGAGAGAATGGAAGAGACAGGGCATGGTCATTTGGCTAATGGTCATGTCAGTTGGAATGGTTCTCCCCCATATCGCAGTGCCTGGGTTCAAGTCCCAGTTCTGCTCCTGCTAAGAGGAATCCTGGACGGTAGCAGATGGGACGACTTGCAGTTCTGGGTTGTTTCTAGCTCCCTGCTTGACCTGGACCCAGCCCAACCACTACAAATGTTGAGGGAATGAAGCAGTAGATGGGGGTTCTCTTGATTCCCTTGCTCTCTCTCTCTCTCTCTGTCTCAATTTTTTCAAATTTGAATATTTATTCTCCATTTTAGAAAGCAAAATGGAGTACGGGAATAAAACCCTGACTATGACAGGTGCTTGCCATACGCTGCCTTTAATGCTTTACGCCTCTTAGAGTCGGCTGATCTTGCATGCTGTGCTGTGTCCCCGTAACAAGGTTTCTCCCACAGTCACACATTCTTTTTAAGGTGAATGTGAAAGCAATTCCATAAATCTTCCAGTTGCTCCAAAAAGGAAACAGAATCCTGCTTCCCAGGATGAAAGTCCTGGTTCCTGTGTGCATGGCAGCCAGGAGTCCATGCATTAGCAGCTTTGCTCACCACCAGTGTGGGACCAAGTGCACAACATCATGAGTCTCCCCGCGTGCTGGGACGTAGCCGCTCCTCTCCGTAACTGGAGCAAGAGAACAGAGGCACGGAGCAGTTATGGTCCCTGGCAATGTTATCAGGTTATGAGAGCTGTATTGTCTCTGACTGAGAGAGCAACTAAGGCTGCGCCTTATACCTATTCTCAATCTTATGTTAAATATCCTAATGGAAACTCATGCCTACTTAGGAGTCGGTTGGGCAATATTTGTTCTACATTGAATCTCCTGTAGTCCATGTCTTCTAGGAGCTTGGGAAGGAATTGCTTTATTTACCGCAAATCTCATTGGAAATAGGAAATCTCAAACTTAGCAGAAGCCATTTCCTTCATCAAACTCCATGACTCCATGAATGGGACACTTGTCCCTTCTGTCCTATCCCCTCCTTCCCAAGCCTACTTCTTTTCCCTGTCTCTCTGACCTTGCATCTTGCATTCCTTAATCCTAACCTGATGCACTCGCCCCCCTCACCCCCGGGATAACCTACCCTGTGGTGAGAGATTTGCTCCCCGACTCTCTCATCAACTTTGAGACTCAGGCTGGGGTGTCAAGGTCTCCAGCAATGCTTCCTAAACAGCCTGGCCTGGAGAGAGACTGCGTCCGTCCCATGGCATGGCACACAGTGGCTGAGTGTGCAAGCTACCCCTGGGCCTCCCTCAGGATGTCACCACTGCCAGGATACGTCTATGAAGATGAGCTTCTATGGCCTGGTCAGGCGCCATTGGCAGGTTTTGAAATGATTCATGGCTGGCACGTCTTTCAGGGTGTTTCCTGTAGGCTTTCTCATTTACTTAAAATGCTAATTACCTGCCAGGCAGGTTCATCCTTCCATGTGTGGGAAGAAGGAACAAGAATTAGACAAAATGGGTGCCCTCAGCCTCCTCCTCCTCCTCCTCCCCCAGTTTGGGGAGATCCCCAAATACCTTTTACATGTCAGTCGTTCCAAGTTAGTTGAGGTGGAGAAGGCAACAAAACAGTCGCAATGAAAATGGTTGTTAATTAATTGCAAGCTCACTTGTAGGACCAGCACGTTTATTTAATCAGTTGCCTAGTAACCCTGCCTGCGGATGATGTGCCTGTGATCAGCCTGCAGCAGGAACAAATGATGGGCCATTCTTCCAGCAGGCTTTCATGTGCTCTGGGGTTTGGGAACCCCAAAGTCCCCTCCTGCCCGCATGCCGGGAGGTTGTGAGATGCAAACGAATGCCTATCCCTGTCTCCTTTGTCTTCTTGATGCATTTGCGCACACCCCACAGTTCTGGGAAGAAAGTCTCCATGTGGACAAAACATTTCTGCGGGGGCATCCGATGACAAGAAAACTTACAGCTGTTTTCTTTATGGGGTGACCTACACACCAGGCGCCAAGAAGAAGCCATTCTCAAAGCTGCCACCCTCTATGTGCCCACATCGACAAACAAGTGATGTTTCTCCCCCAACCAAGGCAGACAAGGTCCTTTGCCTGTGGAAGGATAAAGAGGGAAAAATGGAGAGGGACTTTAGGCTGTGTGTCTGGACTCCTGCGAGTTTTTTTTCCGTGACCTTAAATGGAGAGAGAGCATACTGGTAGATGCTGAGTTTAATCACGTAAGACCAGCTCGAGACAAGCTGTGCAGTTTTGTTTCCTGTCTGCAAAGAAAAAAATAAAATAACTCACGCACTAACGGGCAACTGAACGCTGAGCACTCCTTTGGAGCTAGATTTATTGGCGGATTTGACGACAAGAATTTGCCTGTGGTTTTCCATCTCCCATATGCCGCTTCCCGGCTGGTTGTTTGGAACGCCCCTCCTCCATCTTTATCCCCAACCACTCCTGAAGTCAAATAAAAAAGGAAACATCAGTGAAATAAAGACCCATGTGTCTGTTTTGACATACCACAGCCACATTTTTATACTACGAGAGGTGTGTGTGTGTATGCGTTTGGTTTTCTTTTCGTCCACATGTCCATCTCTGTGGATAAAAGACTACATCTTCCATAACGAATTCCCACCAGAAATCTTTACCAACCTTTCATCAGAAAGACACTCTGCCGTCGTGCTGTGCAGAAGCTAATCTAATTAAGACAGGATCTGCTAAATTTAATAGCCTGCTATGAATTTTTACAGACATCTGGTAGCTGCAAGTTGGAGCAGCTCAAACATACAAAATCCCCACTATCCAGGTGACCAATGTCAGGGTCACATGCTTCCTTTCTTTCAGGAGCCCAGGTTGTGCTGGTGTGGCTGCTGGGCCCTGGCTTCCTGCGGGCCCACACACTGGAAGATGACTGAGCTTTTCAACCCCCAACTCTCAGCTCTGCCTCTGTGTAGCCACGGAGATGATTCTTTCCAGCCCAGAAGATTCGTGCATAGACCCAGCTTTGTGGGCACATGGCCTCGTAGCAAATCCCTTGCTTGGTGTGATATTTTTGCTGTTCTGTCTTCAAAGTCTTAAGAGGTAGGACCTGGATTTTTTTTTTTTTTTTACTTTCATTGTGTGGCCCACAAATTAACTGGCTGGATAATATTCTCTGGGTAATGACTGTCTAATAGTAGACAGAAAGTATTTTGCCACTTATTCATATTAACCCTGAATGTAAATGGCTTAAATTCATCAAACATCATAGATTAGTAGACTGGATTGAAAAAACAGAACTCATCTATTTGTTGCCTGCAGAAGACATACCTCTCCAACAAAGATCAGCAGAAACTATATCTCATGGATTTTGATTTTTTTTAAATTTAGTTTCATCTCTTCAAATCACTTTCTCATTAACTGTTTTACTGACTCATAGATCATAAAGTAGCATCACCTTCTTCAAGAAGGTTCTTGATTTTTTTTTTCATTTCTTCTGTGACATATTACTTATTCAGTAGCATGTTATTCAACTTCATGGCACTGTAAATTTCTATTTTTCCTTCCTGTTGTTGATTTTGTATTGTGGCTTTTCATTTAAGGGGATGTAAAGTAACTGTATAATGGAGCCTGTCATATCTAGCAGCATGTTGTTTAACTTCATGGCATTATAAATTTCTATTTTTGTTCCTGTTGTTGATTTTGTATTGTGGCTTTTCATTGAAGGGGATTTACGGTGACTGTGTAATGGAGACTATCATATCCAGATGTGAGGATACAATGCAGTATGCATCTCTACTTCCAGACAAAGATGGACTTACAATGAAACTATTAATTATATCTTGACAGTAGGATGCTGGACTCTCTGCCATTGTCCATGGCTGCAATGATGGACATACGACTGTTGATGAAGAACTATACTATAGCAATGATACAGGGAAACTCAGTGAGGGGGAGGAAGGGAATATGGAGGGGGTAAGGGAAATCCCAGAGCCTATGGAACTGTTGATAATAATATAAACGATACTACTATTTCAAAGGCTCACCTTCCCAGTTTAAGTATAAGACTGGAATGCTAAGCCACCAGGTTTCCTATGCCTTCTTTTTTTATTTTTTAAAGGTTTATTTGTTTATTTAAATGGCAGAGTTAGAGAGAGAGAGAGAGAGAGAGAGAGAGAGAGAGACAGTGTCTGAGAAGAGGGAGAGCTCTTCTACCTGCTGCCGTTTCATCATCAGGTCCTCTCCTCAAAGTCACAAAGACAAAAGCCAGGAGATGCTTCTAGGTTTCCTATGTGGGTGCAGGGGCTCAAGAACTCAGAGTCTGCTGATTTCTCAGATGCGTTAGCAGGGAGTTGAATCAGAAATTCAGAGGACTGGACTCAAACCGGCACCTTATGGGATATTGGCATCACACACAGGGGGTTTACCTGCTACACCACAGCGCAGGTCCTTCCGCTATTTCTAAACAAGGTATTTTCTTAACCAGCCGTCCTGAAGAAGAGTCCCTGACTTATGTCGAGCAAAAGGGGCTACATTTGTTCATATGGAATGGATGACCACGTGCAAAAGCTAAATTTAATTTGTTCTTCCGTGTTGGTATGTATCAACACACACATTATACAAACCTGCAAATAATGAGCACCTTTGAAGCAAAGAATTGCTGTTAGGAGCTCGGTCTCAAAGCTGACCTATTTCCTATTTCGTTTTGTTCTTCTGCTTTTGTTTGATGCACCATGGGCATGTTCTGCCCTTAAAGAGCAAACACGAAATTTATTTGTTTCCTCAGATCTCAATAATCCCATCTATACCCCACAGGCAGTCATCAAAATTTCATCAAAAAACATATTTAGAAAAAGATTTTTGCATAACTGTTCAATAATTTTTTTCACCAGAATAATTTTATTGTTTAATTCCATTTTCCACAGACTTTTTCTTGTATCCTGGTATAGGTGCATTCTCTCCTAACTTCAAATGTGTTATCTGGAAAAGGAAGGTTAACTGGGGCATGTAATAGGATTCCAAAACTCAGATTGTCCAGAGTTCTAGAAGCACATTATATTCCAAACCTCAGCCAGTTAATGGCCTTTCTAGAGGCTTCTTCTATGGCCTTTGAGTTCCACATGAAGAAAGGGTGTCAGCATTTAGGCACTAGAGGCCCTGCCCACTGTCCCCCAGTCTCCTTTCCCAGAAAGCTTGTTAATGTGCAATCAACTCTACATACCCAGGGCAAGTAAGATCAGGCTGTGCAGCTCATTCAAAACAGGTGTTCTGAAAATACTGTGCTCTGGGGCTGCAGAAAAAAACAGTGTCTAAGAGAGTCTTTGAAATGAGAGGTGGAATTCCTGTGAAATGAGCTTTTCCCAAAGTTTATGATGAAGCAGTCCTTCCCCCAGCCCCACCATAACCCGGCAGGAATGACCTTGGGCAATGGCACACGATGCAACACACCCTCCTATCAGCCTGGTAATTACCATGTTTAATAATTAAGCATGTGGACTACGTTTGTGTTCAGCATTTCTGTTGAGTTCTGTGGGGCGCCCAGGCAGTGAGTGATGGGTGGACAGGGTCAGGCTGACTAGTCAATTCTCAAAACAAATGAAATAGGTTCTCCAATTCTTTCCTCTAGGAGTTCCAGTCTCCCAAAATGGAACCCAGGGTATGTTAGTATTATTTTCATGCGTTCCTCTGGGGAGCCTAGATATGTAAAATACATACAGAGAAAGAAAGAGAGAGAGAGAGAGAGGGAGAGAGAGAGAGAGAGAGAGAGATTCACTCTGCTGTAGAATGGTTATGTATTTTCTGACCCAATTGTTTGATAATTTTTTTAAATGCTATGTAGAGAATCACCCTTTTACTGCTCAACCTCTTGCTGCTTTTCAGCTCTGTTCTGAAGGTGACCTGGAACCACATGCATGCCTTAGAAAGAGCTGAGGGAAGATGCAGAAGCACCTTACACAAGGCTGTACTGATGACAATCACTGCATAACTGAGCTGAAGATGCAGCTCACCTCCCAAGCCCTGGCTTGTTCCGATCTTTCCCATAGATGATCCCAGAACTTTTATAATGTTGCCCCTCCCCTACAAAAGAAATTCCTATCCAGTGTGTAAAACATGTCCGTCACTACAGAAGGCACGTCCTGGATTTCTGTTGGTCCCTCATAAATGTGGTGGCGTGTGGTTCCAAGGTGACACCTGGCAACTTCTCGTGTTCACTGTGCATTATTTGGTTGAATGTTTGCATTTCCTTCCCAGTAGTGCCTGGAGGGGAAAAAAGGCAGCATAGATATTTTCTAAATGAAGGAATAAAGAAGTTAAGGGGTGACTGATATCTTTTCCTGTGTGCTAAGAGACCCTAGAGACTTTGAACTCTGAGCCCTATCTGTTTAAGCCTGCCCCATTACTGCTGCATGTCAGAGAAGAGGTATTAACTTCCCTGCTCACCTCTTCAGGGAAAGACACACTGGAGTTGGGTTAGGCTCTGGAGGAGACGTATTGCGATTGGTGACAACTATGGAATGGGACGTGGATTCCCTAGAGTAGGATCTAGCAGCATACCATTTAATATCTAATATAGATATCTTGTGAGTTTTGGACAAGATATTCATTATTTCTGAACTTCATTTTCCTCATCTGCAACATGAAATCATACACATTCCAGCATCTCATAAGGATACAGAAGTTCATAATTAGTGTTATTAGAAAGGCACTAACACATCCTAAGTGCTTATCAATGTTGACTGCCAGACAAAGCACTATGTCTCAGACAGGATCATTCTATGTCACAGATGGGAAAGAGCTTACGGCAGAATGGTGAATTGACATGCATCCATAGGAGATACTGGAAGTTATGCTGGGAAGGCATCCAAAGCCACAGTTGGGTACAGGAGGAAAGCAGAGCCCTGGTGGTTGATGGAGGACATTTTTCCAGGGGTTCTGATGAGGGAAGTATATGCCCCTTTCCGCAGTTCTTGGTATGAATGTGATTTTTTGCAACTTAACTTGTTCCAAGAACCAAAGTATTGGGTTGTAAGACTAGAAAGTTTTGAATACATGTTTATGAATATTTGTGTGCTAGATTCTATGGTAAGTGCTAAAGCACTAATAGAAATAAGACAGCCACTGTTCTCAAGATGTTGAGAGACCAGCAGACATGGAAATCCTATTTGCAAAAACTCAAAACACTGTGGATAGTAGTGTATCGTATACAGAGCTTTGAGTGCCCAAAGGAGTGACAATGAATATATTCTAGTGTGAGAGACAAAAAGATCTTTGGAGGAGTCCATTTCCTCCTATGAAAGATCATGCAGTACTCAAATTCGTGCAGGAGCTGTGATCAGCTACACCAATGGACAAAAGGATCGGGGCAGTGGCTGTCCAGTATAGGAAACAGATGGCAGTGGAATGTGATATCAGAGAGGAAAAACCCAAACTAGACAACCTTTGCAAAAGCTTGATTCAAAGCCCAGAGAAACACGCAGACCACAGCACAGGGAGGAGCTGCCCAGGGCACATGGGCACTACAGAGTGCAGAAAATACGACTTAAGGGAAGGAAGGGCCAAGGTAGCTAGAAGTGTAGCTAGGACCAAAGAGTAGGGAGCTTCTGCAGAAGAAAGCTAAGGTCTACCGCAGGCAACCCTGAGTTTTTGAGTACTGCTGTGTTCACAAATTACCATACGTGCTCACCTATAATCCCTTAGGCCTGTGCATTGCTTCATGCAATTCACCTCCGTATAGGTAGCAACTTTCATTATCCATTGTAGTTTTTTTTTTCTTTTAATAAGCAATTTCATTTAAAGAAAATTTAAAAGCAAAGATAATATTTACACATGCATTAGCGACGTGGAGCACTAATTCCTCATTTTGGTCAGTTCATGTGTCCACTTGGTGTAATCTCTCTTACTCTGGAGTGTCTCGTTTCTTTTGTAATATGTCTTGTAGTTGTATGTTTTCAGTGACGATTTTTTTAACCTTTGTTAGTATGAAAGTCCTTCTAAATCTTCGTTTGTAAGATATATTTTTGCTAGATATAAAATTCTAGATTGCCAGATTGGACTCTCTGCACTTGTAAGAGTTTTTCCATTGTTCAGTGCTCTGCAAGGTTTATAATGAAAGATACGCTGCTCTTGGTTTATTGCTCTATACAGAGTGTGCCCTTTTCTCGAATTTTCAGAAGATGTGATGACGGTGTGTCCTGTGGTGCCATTAATGCTCTTGCTGGGACTCACCGAACTTCCCGGATCTGCGGGCCTTTCACTTCCTGTTGTCCATCTAAGAAACTTCTCTTTGGACTTTTTTTTCTGTTTATATTAATTCTTACTCATGTTTATTGCTAACCTTTCAGGCCCTGCTCGTTTTTCCTACACTATCTAGATAGTTCAATAGCAGATAGATCATCTAAGCATTTTCTAAATGAGTATACAAAGGTGTTAAGCCATTTTTCTGAATTTACATCTGTCCAATAAAAGCAAACAAACCAAAAAACCCAAAACCACATTCCTTTAAAGTCCACGGGGTGAAACATTCACCGAGATATACAGCATTCTGGATAATAAGACAGAACTAAGAAAAGTTTTTCCAAGTAAAACCTACAAAGCATGCCATCTGACAATACTAGAAATAAATAAAATCAATCGCTGAACAATCTCTAAATATTGGAACTTTTAAAACACAAAGGAAATTAGAAAAGTATTTGTAACTCAATGAAAACAAAAATATGATAAATGTGTGGAAAGCAGCTAGTAAAGTGCTGGGAAAAATTTATCCTATCAAATTCTTCCATTAGAAAATTCTGAAGATCTCTAAAACAAATTATTTGAGCTCACACATGAAAAAATTAGAAAAAGAAGAACAGTTTTCAAAATGCAAAGCAAGCCAATACAGGAAATAAAATAAAAATGGAAGTCAATAAAATAAAAAAATACATAATAGTGAAAATCAATAATGCACAAAGCTATTTTTAAAAACCCTTGGAATGACACATCAAAGGAAAACAAAATATTTAACATTACCTGCAAAAAATAACACTATGCATTTCTACATGTTCTAACAGTGTAGCAAAGGTATCATAGATAAGTCATTGCCAATGAATTTGACAGCTTGAATGAACTGGAAAAACTTCTTGTAAGTCACTATTTATCAAAATTCATAAAAAAAGATAAGTTGACTAGTTCTGCATCCACTGAAGAAGTTAATGGTGAGAAATCTTCCCATGAAGGAATCTCCAGGTCCAGAAAACTTTACTGGGGAGTTCTACCGAATGTCTAAAGAAAGAGTAAAGTAATAGCGCACAAATCCTTCTTGAAAATCAGACGTAGAAGCAGTTTACAATACACTTGATGAAAGCTGCACAATCTTGAGAGTGGAAACAGGTGAAGATAGTCCAAGACAAGAAGGGCAGTATTCCAACAAATATTACTGAAAAGTTTCAATTTTTAAAATTTGAATTCAATCATAAATGAAAACATCATGACCATCTGAGATTTGTCTGGAAAATCAAAAGTTGGATTAATATTTCTTTGTTTTTTCTTTTTAAAAGACATTTATTTTTATTAAAAAGTCTGATTTTCAGAGTGAAAGAGCTACAGAGAAAGATCTTCTACCATTGCTTCACTAACCAAAGGAGAAAGATCTTCAATCTGCTGATTTACTCCCCAAGTGGCTGCAACAGCCAAAGCTGAGTCAATACAAAGGCAGGAGCCAGGAGTTTCTTCCAGGTTTCCCACACGGGTGCAGGGTCTGAACACTTTGGGTTGTTCTCGACTGCTTTCCCAGGCCACAAGCAGGGAGCTGGATGGGAAGTGGGGCTGCTGGGATTAGCACCAGCGCCCATGTGAAATCCCAGCACATGCAAGGTGAGGACTTGAGCCGCTAGCCTATCACGCTGGACCCCCAGATTAGCATATCTTAAAAATCAGCCTTGGTTACTATATCAAAAAACTAGGAAGGAATATTCGTTTCAATATATACAGCAAAAAACAGAGACCAAATTTGATGTCCATTCATTAGAAAATCTCTATAAACTACAAACCTGGGGAGACATCCTCAATCTAAGCAGGATCTTTGATGAAAATCCTGTGCCTAACGTTCCAAATGGCAAATGGCCAGACACTTGCCCAGAAGATTGGGAGCTAGATAGACTTTGCTCTCACTACTTGTATCTGCCATTACAGTGGAGGACCCAGTCTGTGCAATAAGTTAAGAAAAAGAAATACAAGGCATTGTATTTTGATTGTAGTGGAAGGGAAAACCATTTTTACCAACAGACAATATGATTGCCTAGACACAACCTCCTCAGTAAGCTTGGGGAATCAGTGAGTTTAATAAGTCCGCGAGATAAAATGGCAATATACAGCTTGAATAAAATTTCCAGACCCTGGTAACACAGAATTGGATAGTGAAATGAAGAAAAATCAACATTAGCATAAAACGACATAAAATACTTAGGAATAATATTAGGAAAACAAGGGTAAAAACTTTAATTTGCAATTACAAAGCAAGCATGACTGTGAGGCATTTTTTAAAATCTAAAGAAATTTAGAAGTGAATCATGTAGATGGATATGAAATTTCAATAATTTTAAGATGTGGCTTTTCCCTTAATTAGTCTAAGCATTCAATACAATCTCAGTCAGAATCCTAACAGGTAATTTTATTGTTGAGCACTGGTTCCAAAGCAAGAAAAAAAAATACAAATTCTCTTCCAAATCTCAATAACAACCATGTCAGGCACAGCCACCTCATTACTTGTACTTGGCATGAGTTAAAGACCCAGGAGAGTTATTCAAAAGGTTTGTGTGAAAATAGAATTTAAAACATTTGGTTTTGATGCTTTTACAGAAATACACATACTGTTTGCTTATCATAGGCGTTTTTCCTGAATTTAATGTGGCCCTTGTAGATTGACATTATGGACTAGGAAGCCTAGTAACGAACATACGCGTATAGGGCAGATTGATTCCGACAAGGAGGACACCGTAACACGACGACAAAAGGGTAACGGCGGAGGAGTAGTTAGACGTCCAAATTGACCCTAATGGCCTTTGCGCCTTAGTACTCAGGTCTATGTGTAATATTCTCCCAGTGAATCAGAGCTGGTGACCCATAGGCCACAGTAGAGGACAGATAGGGGGACATTGAGCTCCTACGCAGGAATGACCCCCACAGTAGGGAAATCACATCATTGGACTGTCTTGCTCAAAATATTTAAAAACTTTCTGTGTCAGTCAACATAATTGGAAGCTGTTACGTTGACTTACTAGCTACCTCGATGAATCCCTCTCCGCCCTCATCTTCAACTACTCTCTCTCTCTCACTTTGTTGCCCATCGACGTCACTGTTCCTGGAATCCACCTTGGCCTTGAAGGCAGCCTGGTTTGCTCCCTCATTTCCTCCTGACGTCATTTTAGATGTCCCTTGAAGAGAGGAAACTGTCCTGACCCAAATAACCCTGCTCCGACGACCTGAACACAATCTGCTACTCTGCTTCTCTGCAGCACGTGCCATCGACTGGCACAGCGTCACGCATGCTTGTTCATTGCTTGTTGCCTCCCCAGCCCACTACACTGGGATGCAAGTTCCAAAAAGTTAGCTGCTTCGTTCTCCTCATGCACAGGCTGAATCTCCAGTGCCTGGGAAAACACTTGGCATGTGGTAGGGGTTCATTAAATACCGTGAAGGGGAAGATAAAACGCTGTGCTTGATCAGACTAGGAAAATAGAGGACCATCTGGCCAAAACTCAAATGAGGAGAAATACAAAAAAGAAAAGACAATGGAGACGCAACAAATGGAGACAGGTTCATATCAGCTGTGGAGATCGCTCAGATCTCATCAGGTGAGTCAGTTAACGTCTGAGAATAGGAGACGTTCCAGCGGCTAAGCAAAGGTAGGCAATCTAAAGTCATTCACATGGCCCAGCCCTCAGGTATGTAGCCTATCGAAAAGACCCCCTTAACATACAAAATAAATCCAACAATTCAGGAAGGTTTTGGAAGATTGTATTCTGATCTTCAGATACAGGAAAAGCAGGATCTTAAATCCCAAGATTCAAGAAGCAATACCTTCAGACCTGCTTTCTTCACCACCTTTCCTCTGACGCCACAGCTCCTCCCACACTCTCCAACGCAGAGACCAAAGGCACCGTGGAGGTAGCTTAGCTGAGGCGGATGCAGTTGTCATCCAACAATCATTTCCATCCTTTCCTTCCCCTGAGGAATCCCTCGGGATGTCAGCTTGGCACCAGGCCACTCAATCATCCACTACAATTGTGTGGCTTTGGGGCAAGTGACAGATGCAGAAAATTCCAAGTTCACAGCTTAGACCTTGCACTTGGCAGGTAGTGCCCCCAAATCACAGTTCTTCAAAGTAATAGTGAAACCTCTCTTGCATTGGGTGACATCTTGCAACCTCGTCAATATGTGTGGCTTCTAATCTTTGCATTTAGTCAGGAAAGTGAGAACTTACCAATTTTGTTGGTCAAGTACAATGCCTGCCAGCAGAGGTAAAAACTGAGCAGGTCAGGAAAGAATGGCACAAAGGTAAGAGAAGCAGTAAGGTCTTCTGGTCTCCTTGCCCAGTCCAGACCACCACTCCTTCTCTAGTCCTTGGAGATAAGTACTCAGCAGCAAACCTCTCAGGCCACATGTCTGCACAGGAAGTCTTTTTTTTTCAAAAAATTTATTTATTTTTATTGGAAAGACAGATGTACAGAGGAGGAGAGACAGAGAGCAAGATCTTTGGCCCGATGATATACTCCCCAAGGCACCGCAACTGCTGGTGCTGCACCAATCCGAAGCCAGGAGCCAGGAACTTTTCTTCCCAAGGCTTTGGGCCATCCTCGACTGCTTTTCCAGGCTACAAGCAGGGAGCTGGATGGGAAGTGGGGCTGCTGGGATTAGAACCAGCACCCATATGGCATCCCACTGCGCTCATGGCAAAGGCATGAGCCACTGCACTATCGTGCCGGCCTCCACAGGAAGTCCTCACTGATCTTCCAGGGTTCTTTGACTTCCCTTAGTCCTGCTATTTGCCAATCCCTTGAGCCATAACTTGCCACAAGTCTTCTGCAGTCACATGTTGTGTTTTTCCATGAAAAAAAAGGCAAATCCCATCACGACTTCCCAGGACCTTCCCAAGAGAATTTCTGTGGGTTGAGAACATAACCTGCAAATACCTTCTTCAGGGAAGCTAGATCACTGAGTAAAGTGTGCTTTGGGTCTCCCAATATCACATGAGCTGTAGAAATCTCCATTGAAGACACAGTGGGGGAAACTCTTCTCATGCACAATCTACTTTAATGCTTACTATTTCCTTTTTTTAAATTTTAATTCATTTGTGTGAAAGGCAGGATTATGGAAGGAAAAGGAGAGACAGAGAGATTACTTCCATCTACTGATTCACTTCCCAAAAGACCCCAAGGGACAAGGCTGGGTCAGGTCAAAGCCAGGGGCCTAGAGCTTCATCTTGGTTTCCCACGTGAGCGGTAGGAGCCCAAGCACTCAGGCCTTCTTTTTGCCTTCCTAGCAATGTTAGCAAGAACTGAATCAGAAGTGGAGCCGTTGGGATGCTTGCATGGAAAGCAGCAGTTTAACATGCTGTGCCACAATATTAGTTCCTAATGTTTACCATTTATGAAGAGTTACTTCTGAGTTGGTTGCACAGGAAATAACCCAAATTGCTCCACACAGTGAATGAGTCCTGTGGGGCTCAGCAGAAGTTCTTTGGTGCCAGGTGATGAGCTGGCATAGGGAGACTGATTTTCAGCACCCACCAATGTGAAAGGCTGGTGCTGCAGTTTTTCATCGAACAAAAACAGGGAGAAAGTGGAAACTCCAGCTTGTGAATTCATCAAGAGCCAACTTCATGAAATCTTAATGAATAGGTTCAAACAAGGGCTGGGGATAACTCAAACAAAAATGCATGAATGCAACAGTAAGACCAGGAAAATATATAACTGCAGAAATTCAACATTTAGCCATTGCAGGGGAAATATAAAGCATCTCTTTTCATATGCATATTTATACATCTATATGGACACAGTGAGAAGTGCAAGTAATCATGGCTTAGTATACAATGATCTGATAGTGTTCAGTGCAACTTCCAGTAATGAGGGGTTAATAACCTCAGGTCAAAAGCCTCCCTCGGAGTTGCTCTGAGAAATCTTGTCAGCAAGGGAGAATTTGACCCTAACATTAGAGTGAGAGTCTGAAAGCAGAATTTAACGTGGAGAAGTACAATAGACACATCATAGGTTGGAGGCGCTTGATGTATACTTTTGTTAAGTTTGGTTTTCCTGGGCCATGTCGGTTTTCTAACAAGTCTAGCTCCTACCCAGCTTTCTCTGCCACGGTCTGGGTGAGTTGTCCTTTGCAGACACTCGATGCTTTTCAAGATCTCTTAAGAGGCTGCACATTAAACTGAAACTCACAGTATGCACTGGAATGCAGGCACAGTTTTCAGTAAAATATGGGAAGACCTGTGTGTAGCATTTGCTGATAATAGCATGGAATTATGGGGGATTTTGTGGTCCACAGGCACTGATAAAATGTCCACATAGGCCTGAAGCGAGAATGATGCTCCACACAGCACGTTCTCCCACCTGAGAGAAGGTGGCAAGGTGAGATGCTTGCCCTTCCTGAGCTAGTGAGCAGAGAGCCAGGGCATAAACCCAGCCCACAGCCTTTCTACTGGTGCATTGCCCAGTTTTTCTCTAGTTCATGCTGCGTCATGTCATTCTAGGAAAGTCTGCTGTTCCCATGGGAGTTTCCCCAACCCTAGCCAAGAATATGTAATTCCTTCTTCCATTTTCACCTGCGATGTAGCAAACGCACAGAATTGACTTTGAAAGGGCACAGCCTGATTTCCAGAGTGTTTATCTGAATTGCAGCCTAGGATACAGTAGGGCGAATTCTGTTCCTGCCTGCATGTGGGACAGGCTGCTGTGGATCCCTTCTCTGCTTTTATAAATTAAAAAAAAAAAAACTGATACATAACAATGTACATATGTGTGATATATGTTATCATAATTCAATATATTTGTACAATGCGATGATTAAATCAGGGCAATTAGCATTTCCATGTCCTAAAGAGTTATTGTCTTAAGGCTGCTCACGTACCCCATGGAAATCAATCCACACAGCTTTCTAGCATGTTCTCCCATCTAAATAAAAGGGCTTTGCACCCAACACATCTCAAAGCAATCAAAAGCAGGCATGGGGTTGGAGATATATGTGTTGGACTATTTGAGTTAACAGTTGCTTTGTTTTGTGTAAACATTTTGTTATTAATTCTGTAAGTGGCTAATATGAAACACTTTACAATTTCATTTAGAAAAACTCAGTAACCACATGTACTTGTTTTGTATTTAACCGGGAGGATTGTAATACAAATATAAGTGATCATCTTTCGGTCAAATGTGGTTAATTTTTCTTAGATAAAACACCAAAGAACCCAATATGGAAATGTCAAAATTGCCTCAGAGTGAGAAACTCCATTTGAATATTTATGTACATGCTCCGAGTTGAGGCAAGACAGCAACCTGTTTAATAAAGACAAAAGGATTCAGCTGTTTGTGCATTTTAATTTGCAAAACAAAGAACCTCACATAAATGTGATTTAGTTATATTATTACACACTTTAATTTATTATTCATGCTTCTTATTTTCTATAACCAAAATGAGATGTGTGTTGCTAAATATCAGCTTTGCCACAATTTAGGCCACTTCACAGTATAACTTTGGCTAATTAGTGCACAAATTAGAAGCTCAAATTTAATAAAGGCATGCGCATAAAGATACTTCAAAAAGTTCATGGAAAATGAAAGGAAAAGGCTTCTGTATTTACATACAAAAAGATATTTAAAATGCATGCTTACCAGGGTTTTTAAGAAAAAACTTCATGTAAAATACACATCATAAAAAACCATGCAAGGCTTTAAATTTTCGTACCAGAACAAACTTTAATTCTGTTCTCCCATTAACTCTTTGAAGTACATTCATCCATGTGTAGGAAAGAGCCCAGAGTACATCTTTATTAGCAGAGGCGTCCATAGAACAGACAGGTTAATGTGAGGAAACCATCGAACTTTCTGAATACTATGCCCTTGCCAGCTGTTTTCTTAAGTCATGTACACTTACCACCTGCACCCCAATTGGAAAGTAAGCTGCAGAAACTGGCCACGCCTCCTGTCCCTACTGTCTCCTGGTGCCTAGTTCATCGTCTACTCCGTACATGCTCACTGTCCCAGTGACCTGGAAGAGTGACCAAGCAACCACTCCAGCTTGATGCATACCACAGACAGAGGCTTCCAGAGCTAGCAGAAGATGGCATCAGGATGTCCTGAGGCCACAGCTGTTCCTTAGATCTGTGTGTGTGTGTGTGTGTGTGTGTTTGTGTGTGTTGGTTTTTCTTAATTGCAGCAAAATACACACAATCAAAAATGTATCATTTTGAGGTTCCGGTTCAGTGGTGTTCCCACTATCCATCTCCAGGACTTTTTTTATTCACCACACAAAACTGAAACACAGCAGCCATTAAACAATAATGCTCCATCTTCCCCTCCTGGCCTTCTGGGAAGCTCTGCTCAGCATTCAAGGATTTGGATGGCTTCAGGACCTAATAGGTGTGGAATAACATGTGTTGGTTCTTGTGTCCCTGGTGCATTTCACTTAGTGTCCCCAAGCTTCTCCTGCATTGCCACAGGTGTCCGAGTTTCTTTGCCTTAAAAGGCTGAGAGCATTCCCTTGCCTGTGCATTTGTCATTTTTATCCATTCATCTGCCAATGATGATTGCATTTGGTGTTGATGGCATTTACTGTTAGGGATTTTTATTCTTAATTTTTAATTTAATTTTCAGCATCCTTTTGTTGGGTGTTCTCTAGCCCTCACCCACTCTCTTTTCCTGATTATTATTCTGATATAGCCTCCCTACTGGGCCATTACTCCCACTAGTGAACATGAGTTGGGATGGGGGCAGACCAGGCCAGGTAGGGCCACATCTGATGGCCTACATGTGAGCTGGCTCAGGGAAAAGCCAGACTAGGCTGACTGTACCTCCTGGTGCATGGGTGGGTTGGGCTTTGCCACAGCAGCAGCTGGCAGATGGTGGTATGGGGGGCAAATTCTGTCAGGTACAGGCATGAGTAGATAGATGGTGGCAACTGCTGGTACCAGTGTGGACTGGATAGTGGGCTGATTGGGGTGAACTGAGCTTCAATGCCCATTGACATGTACAAGAACCAAATGGAACCCATCAGCTGTTCATACTGGCAAGCATGGAAACTAGAGTAGGGGGCAGACCTAGTAAGGGTTATTGCAGGTCACTCTGACTGAAGCTCCCACTGGTTTATGTGAAGGCCAAGTATGTGGTAGGCAGGGTTGGGCTGGACTCCAACACCAATTTGTTTGTGTAAAACAAGGGCCTGGAGACAAAACTGACCCAGCAATTGCAACTACCAGTGTGTGCATAGGCTGATTTGGGTGACAGACTGTGCCGTATCTTGTATTGGCAAGCACACACAAGAATCAGGTCTGGGATGGCCTCAGATGAGGTTTCTTTGGTGATTCCCTACCAACTGAACTGCTGGACTCAGAACCCCAACCATGGAGAAAATTGCAGGGTCCATGGTTTGACAATGAAGTGCATGTGTCAGAGCTGGGCCTCCTCAGTGGCTTAGATGGAGCAGTGGACAGCGATTCCAAATGTACATGGAGGATATGGCAGGACATTGGAGCCTCCAAAGGACACTGGGTGCCATGGCAAAGGACAGGGGACAGAACTAATTGATCAACTACCCCAGCCAATCATTAGCAGTGAAGATGTGGGCAGACAGAGACTAAGGTGCACTGTCAGCCAGTGGATTCTGGAGAGATTTCATAGCAATTGGAATGGCGGGTGGACAGCAATTCAGGACCGTTGAACTATCAAAATCTATTAAGAACTTCATGGCATTGTAAATTTCTATTTTTTTTCCTGTTACTGAGTTTGTATTGTGGCTTTTCATTTAAGGGGATGTATAGTAACTGTGTAATGGAGATTATCATGTCCAGATGTGAGGATACAAATCAGTATGCAACTCTACTTTCAGATCAAAGATGGACTCCCAATGAAACAGGTAACTATATCTTGATAATGGGATGCTGGACTCTCTACCATCGTCCATGCCTGCAATGATGGACATATGACTGTTTATGAAGAACTGCACTATATTAATGATACAGGGGAACTTGGAGGGAGGAAGAGACTTGGGGTGGGGATAGGGAAAAATCCCAATCCTATGAAACTGTATCACAAAATGGTAACAATAAAAAATAAATTTAAAAAAAGCAAGGCTTAAACCAGGAAAGGAGTTTCTGTCTAGCTTCTAGTTAATTTGGTAAACATTTAAGATAGGCATTCATTCCTCCAACACTTTAGGCATTAATGGTTTCCATAGGTCAACTTGAGGGCCATTATTCTCTAAACTTTTAAGTATTGTATACAAATGTGACGAAACTTGCATGTCAGAGCCCTTAGCATACTCTTCCATAACTTCCTTCATTCTTTCAATATAGTTTCGTTTTTTTATTGAGTGCATATAACTTCCAAGGTTTTACATTAGCTTTGTGGACGCACGCAGCAGCAAAGTATATAGCTTTGGCCCATGTGCTGATGTTACCTCTAGAAGTGCCAGTCCCAAGCAAGTGATGTAGAACTTCAACACAAGGGCTTGCCGTTTGAAATGAAATGGTGAGAACAAGGTAACACCACAGCAGCAAATATTAGGAGAATCTGATGCAGTCCCTTACGTGGGTGCATGGTGTGATGTTTGGCATGACTGCTGTCAATAGGAGAGCCTGCCAAGCCAGCCATGGTGTGAAGTTTCATCTAGAGGGGGTGCCAGTATCATTTCTTTGCCATTCATTCATCCAGTCGAAGTAAATCAGTTTACTAAAGTTTAAGCACCTACTCTGTGCCTAATGCATGTTTAGGCACCAGGGATAGAAAGCTGAAGCAGATATGCAAGGACTTTGTATGGACCTTGCATCCTGTTGGGTAAACATGATAAAATACATGAAAAGAAAAACACTAGGTCAACAAACAAAATAATGACAAAAGCTGTAGATGTTATAAAGGAACTCAATCCAAAGAGAGAGTAATACGGTGTGGGAACTGCTTTACAAAGGAGGTCAGCTACGGTTTCCTTAGGAATGGTAACCCTTACAGTAACCTTGGAAGTTGACAAAGATCTGGCTGCGCAATGAAATGCAGGGAAAAGCATTACACCAAAAAGAACATTGGAAACAAAGGCATGGGTAACCTTGCAAGATCCTTGGCTAGTGGGAGTTTGACTGGAAGATGAGCTTTGCAATGCTGCAACATGGGCAGAAACCTTTGAGGCTTTGCTGATGACCTTAGGGTTATGGTATGATTTTTTTGTTTGGGAACTTTTTTTTTTTTTACACAACCAAAGAAATAGAAAGTGTCTTCAGAAATTGCCTTTGCTGCTGTGTGGAACACAGATGGATGGTGCCACTTTGGAGTAGCCCAAAGAAGAGACCCCGTATGCTGGACTCCACACTTTGCCTTGTATTCTTAAGCGTCTCCCACCATTAGAATAGGAACCCCCCACGGAAATGCTCCTGTCCCTCTGAGGGAGCCTGGAATGCAAGTGCTGCAAATCAACACATAAGTGCTTATGGCTAGGAAGATCATTAACCCTGCGAGTAAGACTCTCAATGCGCTTGCGTTAACGCACCAAGGTAATGACCAGGTTAAATTTACGGAAACAGTATCCATGATGGGGATGCTTAGCATGTTCACTTGGCCTCAGAATTCCCTGTGAATGTGCTAGCACTTCCACTCGGCTCTCAAGGAAAGATTTAATATCTGGAAGCAGCAGTAAGACTGCAGATCACTAAGGCTTCATTACCTTTACAAAACAGACTACAGGGCATTTATTTGTGTGCTCTGAAATATTATCATAAAACTAAACCTCACTTGTCAAAACAAACAAGCAAAGTAAATTCCAGAAGGCATTATGGCCTCAATAGCGATTGCATTATTTTTACAAGCTAATTCATAAAACCACATAATTCATAATGGCACACCCCCTCATAAATGTGAATGTCTGAGACTCTATGGCATTAATACATCAATGCAGATGTGTAAATAACCACACTGATCCCTCAATAAAAGTGTTTTATTCTCATCACTGTTGGGCAAATATGCCACCTGAATAATATACTTCATCATTCCCCCTCTTGAAAGAGTATTTCTAAAGGTAAAAAATTAGATTCAGAAAATTCAGAAAAACTTGGTTTGATTAGAGTCTGCCAAATTGCAAAAAGGAAATCTGAATGAGAACTAAGCATCAGAGCGGTAATCATAACCGAGTACTTGATATGGAAATCCCTTTACTTCACACACTCCAACCAATTAGTCACCTGAACATTTCCCATTATTCACATATCCTGGCATTGTGCAAATAAAACATCTGAATGAATGGCTGCATTTTCTTTTTCTCATTCAGACGTTCTTACTCTAAGTTATTGCTGTTTTTAGGTGCACTGGCAGTGCTTTTAAAGGGTACTTACCACAACATGCCTTGAGTTGATTTATCATCACAGTAGAAAAAAAAAACTATCAACCTTTTCATCGTTCTCACTCCAATTCAGGATCGCTGCTGCATGCATGGCACGGGCTAGGTGAGTCTCACAAACTCACAAATACTCGCACAAAATGATGCTTAACGTGCTTATGATCCTCGCCTGTTTCCAACGGAGGACACAGCAACAGTCCTGTTTGGGATCTAGTTCCAGAAAACAGACTTTATAAATAGATGATGTAGAAAAGTAAGCTTGTGATTCAAAAAAAGAATATATAATCTTAATCATTACTAAAAATTCCTAGTTCCAGCTGACCAAAGGCCTAACTTGAAATCTGTCACTGGACCATAGGGACTTCTATCACTCAAACTTCAGCTACAACTAACACGCATTTCAAGATTTGATTGTACTTGCAGATTTGCATGCCGTGGGTGTACTCGATCTTGTTTCCCAATCTTTCTGCGGTGTGTAAATTGATATTTCCAACTACAATGATCAGATGCTTGTTAAGAGTTATTTCATACTAGGAATTATTAGGAAACATTCGACTTGCCAAAATACAGTATAATGCACACCAAGGTGTGTGTGTGTGTGTGTGTGTGTGTGTGTGTGTGTGTGTGTGTGATTGAGGCTGGATGAATGAATGTAGCACTGAAAAGGTGAGGGATTATCTGGTTGAATTGTAGAAAGAAACACCAAAAACTTTAAAATAAATGAAATTGTGATGGAATGAATATTATATGTATGTAAGTGTTCTGGAAATAAATAAGATTCTAGAATTTAAATTTGTTATTGAAAATACCTTGACTTGAAGACCCTTGAAATTCTCTGATGAAAATTACTCTTCGCAGGCAAAGCATTTACGTTATTAGTCATTGTTATACAACAGCAGCTGAAAATAGGAACACAGAAATTTATAGTAAGATTCACAAAGTCTAAATATCACATGCCCTGTTAGCACTTGGGGAAAAAACACGCTGCTAATTGTTTTTATTCTTGCTGCACCTGGAAAAGAGACACTCCGTAGAACAATGATCCAATCAAGCGTTGTGCCAAGGCAGAGTCATCTTAAACGGTTTCTTCTCCGGCCGGATTCCACAGTTTGTCTCGTTGACTCAGCAGTTCCATTTTGCGTACCAACCGTCTTCCAGGCACTGTGCTAGGAACTGCTGATCAACAGAGCATCTGAACAGCATTCCCATCTTCTAAAACTCAGCTCAGGGGCTGTGTGCACAAGGGACTGAGTGGGAAGGATATGAATACTAGAACTCAGCTGGGTCTTGACGCAATGTGGTAAAACCTCAAAGTCCATGATGTCTGTAACTGTTAACATGCAACAGGGCAACTTCGGGGCTCCTCGGAGGTCACCCAGGAAGATAACGGGGTCCGTAGTTTCCAGCACCTTGCAAGTACAACACACCACCCACTTACGGTTATATCTTAATTTAACAGCCTGCTTCAAAGTGCATTTTTCCTTAATCTCTGAGCTCCAGACCACAATCTGGCCTCAGAGAATTCCTTAGGTGTGACTCCAAACCCTAGGATAAGTAAACATAATAAGCAGTCAACTAGGGCACAGCCTTTAGGAGAACTCCTGACAGAGAGGCCATCATGGGATGGCCGTGAGCCCAACCCCAGGGACCGGGAGTTGGGGGCAGAAGAGGGGCCACTGACACTGAATTTACTCATGAGACAACATACCCACAATGGAAACCAGAACTTTTCATATTTTTCATGTCCATCACCTGTGGGGTCAAACAAGGCCCCACCCCCAATCTGAATAGTCATCAGAGGCCTCTTTCATATTTTAATTCCACGTTTTATCATACTGGATATTTAAAAGAACAAGGGATAAGTCCAGGAAGAGTGATTTAATCTTGTTTCTGCCAGGGGAGCGGGTTGTTTTAGAGAGTTCTCAATGCAGAGTGGAAATAATTGGTAGTGGGCAGTGCTGCTATGTGGGGAATAAACAGAGAGGCATATACACGGTACCCATGCCAGGGCGTGGACTGAGGCAGCTGCAAGTGAGGCTTGACCACACTCATTAAACAGCCACGTCGGAGCTTTGCTCTGAAAGAGGTGTGAAGCTCTCACAAAGGGTCCAGATGAGCGCACTGCAGTGGCCACAGAGGGACTGGGCACATTCGTGTCCTCAGGAGGAAGCAACGGGACAGTTCCAGGCCATGCCTCAACTTCATAAAGCTCAGGCAGGCTGGCTGGGTCAGCTGAAAGGGGGCGGCAGCAGCCGGAGGGTGTGGGTTCTGTGACTTCCAGAAAACAATTACGTTTTCAGACAAGTGCATTCTGTAGCTGCACTGTTCTGCCAACTCCCCGGGCGAGGCGGCCCAGACCCCCAAGCCACACAGGGAACTGCCTGCCCAGGCACAGCCCAACAGGTGAACAGCTCTCCTGCTCTCCTTTTGTCATTCACTCCAGTCACTGACATAGTCAGAGTGAAGAAGAGAAAAAAACCTGGGCCTTCAGCAAACAGTGGCTTGAAGCAGGTACCCTCTTTCTCCTTACAAATGGATGGCAAGGTCTCAAGAATCTGGAGCACCTTCTCAGACACTTCCGCAGGGAGCTCGATGGGAAGTGGAGCAGCCAGGGCTCGAGCAGCTTTCAGACACGGAATGCCAGCAGTGCAGGCAGTCAGCCTCTTGATCTGCTGTGCCATGATGCTGGCACCATGACACTTCTCAGAAACAGTGTTCAAACAAAAGGTGAAGCACCAGCTTCCTTTTTACTCTCTGAGTTCCTGTCGCCAGAGAAAGCCCACGGAACATCTTGTGTACTTTTGGGGACATTCTTTGATATATATGCAATTAAAAGCAGAATCAAACCTAACCACTTCACATGTTATAGGTACATAGGTACTGCAAAACATTTATGGAGAAGGAAGCTAAAAGATACAGTTATTTTGGTGCAAATTAAAAAAACTGAAATGCATGTATATAAGGTTATTCCAAACAGATAGGGAAAAACATGTTTTATGAGACAATTGCCTGGATTTCATTCTTTTGCAGTAAAATTAATTTACTTGATAATTTCATTTTTCATGAACTTTTTGAAGTACCCTCATGTATTACTGAAATTGGCTTTTTTTTTGCCTACTAGTGTGTCTAGGAAATATTTTAATGTAGTTACATGTACATCTCTCATTTTTCATGAGTAGTACATGGGTATTACATTCATAGTCCCAAAATCAGTTTTTCTTCTACATGGAACTTAAGTTTCTCATTTTTTTCTTGTAACAATACCCCTGCAATATACTTGGCAATAAAAGCATGAGAATTTTTAATTTTAATTTTGATAGAGACTACCAAACTCTTTTCCATTTAGAGCTCTGCAAATCGCATTACCATTTAGCATGAAATATACATTTGTTTGTGCTTCTGACAATTTGTCCAGCTTAGGGGCTCTGGCGCTGTACGGGACATTGACATCCCATTGCCCCCGAGAACTTCTCAGGCTGAGCAGCATCTCGCCTGAGCGTTACAGGAAACAAGCTGACCCGTCCTGATACTTCTGTTCCAAGTCCACTCTCGGACTCCAATTCTTTCCCATCTTCTCTCCTGTCCTCCTGTTGTCATTGGAATCTCAGAGAGCCCCTTATATTTCCAGTGAGTTCAGAAAGGAGAAATTGTCCCGCTTCTTTCTGTCACTGGAATGGTCTGGATTTAGGAACCATGAGGGCCAGTCCAGCTCCAAAGTCATAGAATCCTTTGCCTTTGCCCTGACACTGGCCTGCGCCCTGGCGTGGCCCCGGCATGTTCCAGTACTGTCTGCCCTTCCTCCCAGCACCTTGCTGCTCAGCCCCTTCCCTCACGCTCACTGAACTCATCCGTTGTTTGGACATGTATGGATGCATGTATGTGTGTACATATGTATGTATATATCTGGATTTTTAAAAAGATTTATTTATTTTTATTGGAAAGGCAGATATACAGAGAGGAGGAGAGACAGAGAAGATCTTCCATCTGATTATATACTCCCCAAGTGACCACAAAGGCCGGAACTGCCCTAATCTGAAGCCAGGAGCCAGGAACTTCTCCCAGATCTCCTACGCGGTTGCAGGGTCCCAAGGCTTTGGTCCCTCCTCGACTGTTTTCCCAGGTCATAGACAGGGGGCTGGATGGGAAGCGGGACCGCCAGGGTTAGAACCAATGCCCATATGGGATCCCAGTGAACTCAGTCCAAGAGTTTAGCTGCTATGCTATCGTGCCAGGCCCATATCTGGATGTGTGTGGGAACTCTCTAAATACCCTGAATAATATTTATCCCTCAACTCATTCGCCACTCTCTCCACAAACTTTCATCCTTTTATTTTAAACTTTATATCTTTCACTGAACATAGGTGTTAAATAATGATTTATCAAGCTGTTCTTTTAACTTTTGTGGTTTCTGTGCTTAATGAAACTTTGCATACTTCACAATTTTCCTATTGGAGAGTACATCTTGATAGTTTTTGAGATAGTCATAGCGTTATGCACACATCGGCACAACCACAGCTAAGATATATTTTAGCACCTTAAAAGTAAACCCTGCGGGACCACTGTGGTGGCCTAGTGGCTAAAGTCCTCCCTTTGAACATGCCAGGATCCTGTATGGGCACCGGTTCTAATTCCGGCTTCCCCGTTTCCCATCTAGGTCCCTGCTTGTGGCCTGGGAAAGCAGTTGAAGGTGGCTCAAAGCCTTGGGACCCTGCACCTGCGTGGGAGACTTGGAACAAGTTCCTGGCTCCTGGCTTTGGATCAGGGCAGCTCTGCCTTTGCTGTCACTTGGGGAGTGAATCACCAGTTGGAATATCTTCCTCTCTGTCTCTCCTCCTCTCTGTATATCTGCCTTTCCAATAAGAATAAATAAATCTTAAAAAAATAAAAGTAAATCTTGCAGTGCCCTTTAGCTATCACTTCTTAGCTCTCCCTCTCACCCTTGCCAGTCCTGGGCAATCACTAATGTGCTTTCCGATCAGATAAACAGAGAGGAACAGAGAGAGAGAGAGAGAGAGAGAGAGAGAGCTAAAATCTGCTTGTTCACTCTCCAACTGCTTCTTGCAGCCAGGCTGGACCAGGCTGAAGTCAGGAGCCAGGAATTCCATCATGGTCACATGAGTGGCAGCAGGCTGGATCGGAAGCCCGGGTCACGGGACTTGAACTGGAGCTCTGATGTAGCAGGTGGGTGTCCCCCGCATTGGCTCAGCTCCCTGGTCCACAAGGCCAGCCCCTCCGTGTAACACTCTGAGACATCGCTAAGCCATTTTTCTAAGTGACTATACTGTTTTATGTTCCCACCAGTTGTCTGTGAGGATTCTAGTTTCTCTGGATTCTGACTAATAGTGGTTATTGCTTAACTTTCTGCTTCTAGCCATCTCATTGTGTGTGAAAAAGCATCAGATTTTAGCTTTGATTTACACTTTACAATGACTAAGAATGATAACATTATATCACATTTGTTGATTATTTTTAGAATTCATTTCAAGAAATGTGCATTTGAATCCTTTGCCCATTTCAAACTGCTTATTTTGTTTATCTGAAAGGCAGAGCAGAGACATGCACTCTGTCTGCTGGCTCACTTCGCACATGCCAACACCAGCAAGACTGGCGCTGTGGAAGTCAACAGTTAGGCCTCCCATCTGGGTCTACAACGTTAGGGCTCAGGGACCCAACAGAGCCATCAAGTTGCCTGTCTGGCTGTGCAGAGGGGAAGCGGGATCAGAGTCAGAGCTGGGACTTGGAGCCAGGCACTCTCAGGACAGACAGGTAGCCCATGCAATGTTTTTTAACTCCTCTGCCAAATGCCAAACCCAACTTAACCTTTAAACTGAGTTGTGTTTTGATTATTGAGTTATATAAGATTAACTTGAAATTATATGTTTTCAAAGAAAAAAATTCTCATCACATACATGACGCGTAAGCATTTTCTTCCATTCAATGGATTATCTTTCTACTTTCTTAATAGTGTTATTTGAGGTGTAACATTTTGTAATTTTATAAAGTCCACTTCATCTGTTTCCTTTTCTTTCAATTGTCCTTTTTGAATCGGATTTAAGAAACCATGAGTACATCCAAGCTCTCTGAGAGTTGCGCCGTCTTCTCCCACATGAGTTTTGAAGTTTTACATCTTGGTCCCTGCTTCCTTTTGAATAAATTATTGAACGCTCCTTGAGGTGATAGCATAAACTCATAACTCGCATGGTGATACGCAGTTGTCTCAGCATCCTTAGTGTTGAAAAGATTATTCGTTCATCAAAGAGTTGCTTTAGTAGCGTGAGCAAATCCAGTTAAAAGTAAGTGTGATGCACGAGTTCCGTGTATTCTCACCTGTCTATAGTCCTGATTTTTTGGTTTAGAATTGTTGTGAGTTATGATGTGGGATAAAGACCTGTTTTATTATTATCAAGCTAGATGGCGAGTTCTGACAGTAACATTTAGGTCTAGAGTTTCTGTCTTTGCTAATTCAAAGTTTCACTCACCTACCTGCAGAATTCTTGCTGCTGTGGGAGAACCCTCCCGGGAACCTTCCAGCCAGTCATTTTGCTTTGGAACAGAATTTTTGCTAGTGCTTATTAGAAGAGGTTTCCATCAAAGAATTTCATTCTTTTTTATAACAAAATTTCCTTGTATTTTCCAAGTAATTTCTCTTTCTTATTATCTCTTTTCCGGAAGAGACAACTTTTGAAATTTTGGGATCCACCCCTTATGCCTCAACTTTCATGTTTTTTTTTTAATCTTTTGAAAAAGATGTTTATTTTAGAACAACTTTTAAGTCCATGCATAAAAAGATCTTCAAAATGATCACAAAAAATTCACAGTATAAAAATGCATGCGTAGTCTTCATATATGGACCCAACATCACAGTACCTAAATATGTGAGTATAAAACACTAAGAATTTTAGGTAAGACACATTTCAACTCGGATGCAGCTTAACTCCAAACTTTCTTTGCAGATTTTTCTGCGTTGATGACTGGTTCGTTGATGGAAGTTAAAGTCTCCAACCACTGCTATGCTGGAGTCGGTATCTCCTCTAAAACTTTTTTTTTTTGACTCTGTTCTTTTTCACTGTTTTATGGGAGAATTTTGCAGTTTAATCTTTACCCTAATGGACTCTTCACTTGTGTGTTTTTTCCTAAATTATTTGTCAAGTGCTTACTTGACTTGCATTCTTTGCAAATGGTTGCATGTAATTATCTTGTATTAACTGACTGTCAAAGCCATAGACATGCCTCTGGAGCAGGCTCTGTCTCTGTATCCAAGGAGCTGTCCCCATTCTTGTCCCTCTAGGAACCCAAGGAATGGTGGCACCTGTGTACCTCTGTCTGAGGGCTGTTTCTAGCCACCCAAGTTTGTATTGCTGCTGAAGTTGCAGATGGTGTAATGGGGAATGAACATATGAACATCCCCAGGGAGCAGTCCTCGAGCAATGATCAACGGGATACGTGTACAATGACCCTCAGCCTCAGGTGGGATAACTCTGAACTACTTGCTCCCCACTCGCTCCCAATCTTTCTCCAATGGTTTCAGCTTGTTAAAACAGCCTTTATTGACCATAAGCATCACTCCCCAGTGTACCGTGTCACTAAGAGGATGTTCGGTGGGTTGGGTATGTTAAGTGTGTTTTACACTTCACAGTACTCTGAACTGACGGAGCTTGTCAGTACACATCCTTGTCAGAAGAGCAGCTGTGCCTCCACTGTGACTGTTGAATCCAGGAACAATCAGGTGGGATATCCCACGCATCCTCCTGCTGCTCCACCCAAGGTCTTCGGCTACTCTTGGGTTTCCATTTGTGCATTCCGGGCCCTTGAGATACCATCAATGTGGCCCTTTTATTGGGAACCAGTGCTGTCTGGTGGGAGCTTCCTGGGTAAAGTCCCTTTTAAGTTCTAGGCCAGCTGGCAGATCTAACTAGTCCACAGTTAAAAGAGTTTACAAAGCAACCAAGCAAATGGAAAACAAACCCTGTTCCCCACTGGGGACAGCATGGCTGGCTGCCAATGCAGCCACTTCTCTCACTCTCACCAGTCTTTTAAATTTTTCAGTTCCTTAGACAGTTGCAATACCAACCCTTCTGTTTCACACCAGCTTTCTAGGGACATGTGTGGTGGACTTGAAATCTGAAGGAGGCTGTTCCTCCTGCACTTCGTCTCCAAAACCAAATGATTTCACAGCCTGAAGGCTCCCTTTCAGTATGGTTTGGGGGGAATCTCATGTAAGAAATCTGGAGCCAGCGGCGTGGCCTAGTAGCGAAAGTCCTCGCCTTGAATGTGCAGGATCACATATGGGCACTGGTTCTAATCCCGGCAGCTCCACTTCCCATCCAGCTCCCTGCTTGTGACCTGGGTAAGCAGTCGAGGATGGCCCAAAAGTTTGGGACCCTGCACCCATGTGGGAGACCCGGAAGAAGTCTTCCACACGAAGACCCAGAAGAAGTTCCTGGTTCCCAGCTTCAGATAGGGGCAGAACCGGCCATTGCACTCACTTGGGGGAGTGAATCATCGGATGGAAGATCTTCCTCTCTGTCTCTCCTCCTCTCTATACATCTGACTTTGTAATAAAAATAAATAAATCTTTTTTTTAAAAAAACAGAAATCTTTTTTTACCCTGATGTCAAAGAGGTATCCCTTTTTATTTACTTTTCAAGGTCTGCATGTTTCACTTCTAAACTTTAGGTCTTGAATAAATCAGTGCATTCTTCATCGCCCTAGAATCACAATGCCCTGTGGTTGCTGAGCATTTGACAGCTTCAAGAATGGGGCGGACCTTGGAAAGGCGTGACTCCAAATAGGAAAGGTGGTCAGGTATCAAATCAGATTCTTCTTTTAGGTGTAAAGGAATATAATTGAAATGGGAAGGGGGTGTTTTGTTTTTAAGGCAAATGATTTCCAGATTTAAAAATCTGCTTGAAGACCTTGCTTGGCCAGAACCCAGGGAGATTTCCACATTATCTTAGAAAGCGGAGTGTTTCTAGTCTTCGTGGTAGGAAAAAGGAGAACAGAAATTGAGCTGGAGGTCAAGACTAGCATCCAGTTTCTCCGGCTGCAGGATCCCATAGCCATGAAGGGATCATTCCAAGACAGCTACATGTCCAACCAATGCTCACCACTGGGATGGGATAACCCTGCATCCTTACATCATCTCCAGGTTACCTGTGCTCCTAACACTGTGTAGTTTAGGGAACAATGACAGAGAAAACCATCTGTATGTAGTTGATCCAGACACAATCATCTCAAATCCAACTGCACCAAACATAAATGAGACCTGGGACAGATGCTAAGATCACGGGTGATGGATGGGGATGAGACATTCCTTCTTCTGTGCTTACTTGGAGAAGACTTAATGCAGGATGCATTCAACTTTTTCTTTCTGGGACTTTCTGGAACTTTCTGGAATTTTCTATTTTAAATTTTTTTTTTATCTGCAGATGGCTGAAACCACATTCAGAGGGCCAATTGAATATCATTTCTTATGGTTCAGTTGTGAAAAATATTTTCCAAATTTTTATTTTTATTTCGAAGAAAGATTTACACAGACAGAAAATAGACAGAGAAAAAGAGACAAAGGAAGTTCACTGTCCAAATGACGGCAATCATCTGAGCTAGGCCAGTCCACAGCCAGAAGCTTCATCTCAGTCTCCTGGTGGGTGCAGGGGCCCAAAGATTTGTACCACCCTTGCTCCTTTCCCAGGCACATTAGCAGGGAGCTGGATTGTAAGTGGAGCACCTGCACTCAAATTGGTGCTCATATATTGGGTGCTGGCACAGCAGTAGAGGCTTAGCTACCACATCACAGTGCCAGTACTCAGTTGTGAAAATATGAAGTGTCCTTATTGAAGGGCCATGTCCAGCATGCTACCAACCTCAAAATATTCCAAACACCAAGAGAGAAAGCTGCAGCTAATGCCCTTTTTTCTCCAGTTCATTGGAGGGCCAATGGAGCTGGTTCTGTAGTACAGAGGTATTTTCCATGTTTTGAGGCATCCTGGATTGGAGCACCAACCTAGGACTCTCAGGACATTGCTACAAAGCCACCAGTATGAGGCTGAAAGAGGGGGCACCAGTCAAGATAGTTATCTATTTCTAGGAAATAGCTTTGGTTTGAAATGTATCTGTCTTGGCCTTCATGGATCTCTGGTATTGGCATCATCATGTCTTCTTCAGCTTGACCACCAGTTTGGAGAAAAGTCCTGCAAGTTGCCAGTGAGTGAGAACAAAGGTGGCAGAGAGGAGGTGCAGGAACCCTGCCAGGACAGATGACTGTAATGTGTATCGTAAGGAGATCAACTCATTCAGCAACTAGATCAAAGATTTCAGTGTGATTCAGGAAGAGCCAGCCCGAGGTTAGGTGGAGAGTGCTGGATGAGCAAGGGTTGGCGCACCCCAGGGGAGGGCCCCATTTACCCTAATGTACCCTATGATGAGAGGAACACTGCTCCCTGGCCAAGGAGGGACAGAGCAGGCCTTCCCTGCACCCCCGACTACCATTCAAGCGAGGAAGGAATGAGAGGGAATGAGTCCCAAACAACTAAACTTCAATAACATCTTTTTCTATAAAAGATAGAAATTAATTTACCCCTCTTGTGCACTTTTTCTTCCATTCATAGAAAGATAGAGTCCTAATGAAAGGGAGATATCTTATAGAAAATTAGAAATATCACATTTTATATTGAGATGAAAACTGATTTCAGTGTCACCATAGCTCTACCATACAATAAACCTGTGACAAATATTAGACTATGGGTAGGTCTTCTCTGATATTTTTCTTTAAGAAAAATTTAAAGGATGCACTTTATTGATAATAGTGATGATGAAATGACCATCAAAGATGCCAGGGAACCGTGCTGTGGGCTGCTTTGGACTGCGTCTCAGTGTCTTGTAGTTACAGTCAAAGGTTTGGGGCAAGATGTGGGGGAAGGTAAAAAGTCCACCGCATCTGCAGACAATCAATTACTTCTCTTAACTGCAATTATGGGGGTGCCACGAAGGAGGGGGGCACCTTCATATGTGCTTCTCTTAGTGACCCTGTTTGCCTCTGCCGTGGCTGGTGTTGGATGGACAGGTGCTTTTAGATGCTGCTGTAGATAGTCTTCCTCCAGTAAAAGGCTATTAGTGGGATTGCGAGGCAACCAAAGTTACAGCAAAGTGCACCTTTCCTTGTGTGAAGGACACAGCATTTCCTAATGGAATTGCATTAGGGAGGTAGAGCTGCTGTGGGACCAGGAGTGCTCACAAATACCAAAATGAAAGACCCTCAATTACCTTGGACCTTGACTCTCTGTGTCAAGAAAGGCTAAGTCAACTGCCTAGCCCACAAGGGAAGGGGCTGAGCAGGCCAATTAAAGGATGCAGGGAAAAGTGGAAATGATCGGAAGATAATAACACAGAGAACTTGGGCTCATAAAAAGCAGGTGAAAGAAAGAGAAGCTGGCAGGAAGAGAGAAGAAATCACCATTAGGGAAAGCAACAGCATCAGAAGCAAGCAACAACAGCAACAAACCCTGAAAAGTGGTCTTCTCCTCCCTCTCCTCAGTTGTAGGAGGCTGCCCAGCACGGTTGCGAAGCAGACGGGAGGCGAGGCTCAATGCCTGTCATCTTGCCTGTCCCATCCCTCTACGCCCTTGGGCCTAGTACTGCAGCCTTCACAATGGGCCTGTTCATAACTTCTTGAGGACTTGCTTTTCCTTGTGTAAACTCAGTGAGGAGTTGAGTATTGAGGGTGATGTCCTTGTTCGTTGTTTTCCCAGATACTCTAAATCTCAAGATGAACTATCTTATAAACCCCAAGCTCTTGACAGGAGCCACCAGGGGTTAATTCTGACCTACAGAGACAAGCAGGGAAAGGACTGATTCAATCAGGCTTGTAGCAATAATGTTCCCCTAATCAAATATTTCCCAGTGGCTCACAAGCAACTGTGCTAATCTCCAGATCTAGTCACTGGGCACACAGTATCCTGTCCAATTGCCAGGAAAGCATATTTAAATATTTTAACAGAAAACAAGTAAATAACATAGGCACCTGAAAATGGGCAGTTAGGTTAAAGGGTCATGAAACTTACTTTGGGGATGTCAGGCTACAAGTCAGAGAAAGGATTTCAAAGGACTCTTCCTGGAGACACGTGAGTGTTCTGGCTACTGTGGATCACATGCATTCACAATCTTTGGTTTGCATCCCAAATCCTGAGGAAACTCTGGTTTCATTGGGACCTATCTTGTGAATCAAATGTATAACACAGCAAGTGCCTTTGTTCTAAAGAAACAGAAAGGGAAGGACCATTCTGAGTTTTTGGGAACCAGCTTGACTTCAATATTGACCTGGAGCAAGATCTCTACACACTCAATCCAATTTCTATTGAATGCTAACTTTGTTGCCTGAATCAAGACTGAATGTTTTTGAGAAATTGCATGGTTTAAGAAGTCACCAGTGCTAGCAAGCAATTATTACTTAGATTTTCACTTTTCAGGAGCGAGTGGGACTTAGGGAAGTGAATACGCATACCATGCTCACACAGATTGCAAAGGGTAGAGCAATAGTTCAAATCCAATCCAGCGAGAGATGAAGCACAGTCCCATAAAACTTAAGCCTCAGAAAGAAAAGATACATGCTTGCCCCCACTCTTAGATCTGACCACACACACCCTCAAGGTGACTGTGTCAGGGCTTCTCAAGGGCCCACCCTCACAGCTCTGGTCCTGGTATAAGAAATGCAACATTGGAAACCCAAATGTTGCTCTAAAACATTACATGGAGGCTGACACTACAACAGAAAAGAGAAAAAATCAACTACATGGCCTTAGAAAAATGTATTTATTAGTATTTTAGTGGGGTATATGCCATTCAATATATACCAGTAGGCAGTATCCACATAGTATGAATATTAGTTTCAGATCAGCTTAGAGTTGTTGCTGACACACTGGCCACTAAAGCTGGTTGTGGAGCATGAGTTCTCAAGATCCCTGCTGACAGCTCTCACGTGCGGTCATCTGGCCTTCACCTTCCTAACAGAGAACCCTGTCTGTAAGGCTTATACACAGGCTTACTCCAATTTGGCTATCCAAAAAAGCTTGCCTTTCAATGCGCAAGTGGGTGTTCTACTTCTGAGCACTCAGAGTTGAGAACAGAAGTCATGCAATCCCCAAGTTCTTTTCATTGTAGTGTCAGATCCCAGTAAATAGATAACATATATTATATATATACTTATATATACATACACATATATATATACATGTAGTATATATCCATTCAGTAAATATATACTTATATGTAATATATAATGCATACATAATTGTGTAGATATTAACTATATATGATATGTGTACATTTACTATATATATAATATATATAAGATACATATATTCTTACTATGACATTCCAGTGTTTAACAAGACTAAAAATAATATGCACATTATCTTGTGACTCTAAAATAGTTGTATCTACAATCTTACTTCTTCTTTTTTTTAAGATTTATTTTATTTTTATTGGAAAGGCGGATATACAGAGAGGCGAGACAGAGAAGAAGATCTTCCGTCCGATGATTCACTCCCCAAGTGAGTGCAACGGCCAATGCTATGCCGATCTGAAGCCAGGAGCCTCTTCCGGGTCTCCCACGTGGGTGCAGGGTCCCAAAGCTTTGGGCCGTCCTCGACTGCTTTCCCGGGCCACAGGCAGGGAGCTGGATGGGAAGTGGAGCTGCCAGGATTAGAACAGGCGCCCATATGGTATCCCGGGCGTGCAAGGCGAGGACCTTAACCACTGTGCCATCGCGCCGAGCCCTACAATCTTATTTCTTGAAACAAGCTAAGAATTGTTGCCATTATGTTTACTTTTTATGTTTTTTAACATGTCTAACAATTGATCAGATTATATGCTGGCATTCCGCATTGGATTTGATTTCCCTCAAGTAGCAGTCTACCCCTGTTCTCACATCAGGCTACATGGGGCCATTTTTAGTAGATTTGGCTCTCTGGAAACAGACCATTTTACTCTTAAGTGAGAAAGCTAATCAATACCTTTGTAAAAAATGGAGAAAAGCATCACCATAGCTGACTAGGTCCCTCGCACTTGCTTTGCAGGAGACCCTAGTGAGATGTGTTCAAATCTGAGCAGCCAATGCTTCCCAAGTCTGAATTATTTACCCTCAAAAAGGACACTTTTGTTCAAGTCCGTGTCCTCCATTGACTCTGATTTGCTCCTGGGTTCACAGGATGTCTTCCTGAAGTAAGGCATTGATGGCAATGTCAGAAGCTTTTTTTTTTTTTTTTTGGTAGTACCTAAGGTGATTATTATAACAAACCCTGATTGGCTTTATTGTTGGCTAAAAATAGAAATGACCACTGATCATTGGATCTCAAATTTATTTTTAATTATCAGGTAACATGGGAAAATTGACTGCATTGTTAGCTTTCCGTGAAATCCTTTCATATGGCACAACTGAAAATACATCAGAGGAAAATCTTTAATGTGAATTTCACGGGACCCCATGTCTACTCAGCATTTCCCTTTTATTCCGATTGTACTGGGTCACCTGCTGCTTCAGCAGCGAGTCCCTCATGTCTTTGATCACTACACTGATGGGGCTTTTGTAACACTTGATATTTATAATCAGAGCACTGCATGCGGGTTATTGTTACATATTCAGAATGTACTTTTCCTTTCAACCAGAATGAGAATCATTCCCCCTGATAACCATAGGAACCATAGAGCTATTCAATGGGGAGAGTGAGGGTCCAGGAGGACCACCTTGAACTTAAGTGCCCAGGACAGGATCCTGCTCTGCCCAGAATGATGGACAGAGGTTGGTATCTACTGAAGAGGGAAATGAAATGAGCTCACATGAAATGAAGGCAAACTTTCATCTACTACAGAGAAAGAACCTCCTGGGAAAATAAGGGCCTGCTAGGAAACAGAACTGGGTATCAAAGGTGATTTATGTTTCCTGTAGTCAGTTCTGAACTAATTCCCAGAATGGCATGAAGGGATGCCAATTTGAACAGAAGACAGACTGTGCTCTCTGTCCATTTGAAATCACATCACCTACAAGAGCAGTACAAATGGCTTGGAATTTTTTTATAGTCACTTACTTCTAAGGAGGTCCAAGGGCTTCCTACCCATGATCTCATTTACCAGCACACTGTGAACTCTGCTCTCCCATGTGCAAGAGGAGTGCAACTTCCCTGGGTAGAGGAGAGAGAAGAACTTCCGCTAGTTTCCTCAATTTAACCCACTCTGCACAAGCCAGAGGAAAACACGCCAACTGTGTCCAAACTAACAGAAAACAAACAAACAAAAACAAAACCTAACGGCCTTCCATGGGTTCACTTTTCCACTTTGTATCTGGACAAACCTGGCCACATCAGTGGATCTTTCTTGCCTTTTCATTCCTTTTCTCTTAAATGGGTACAGTGACTCCTAAGGGATTGTTTCATAAAATGAAACTGACACAGGTAAAATGTATAATAGTTGTTGACAAATGCTTGATGGTTAATGACTACCATTGCTCGATGTTACGTACTTGGATTCTGAGCCCAGCGTTAGCCAAATTCCCCTCTCCTGAGCTCAGTCCACCTGTTCTTCTCTTTCGAGTTTCCTTGGTTGTCTGAATCCAGGAACACAGCAGGACAAGTATGTGGGCACTCATTAGAGAAGCCCAGGCCGGGAGTTTTCTTCCCCTACCAAAACTGTGCACAAGGGACAGGCTCCTGCTCTCTATCCTTAGGCTCATACATGCGAAAGGCTGCCTTCACCCAAAGCAAGTCATTCAGTCAACAATCCCATATTCAAGGCTATCAGGAAATAAGGACATTTGAGAAGGGGGAAAAAAAAAAAGCCATTCCTTAAAAACTCCCTAGTCTGGGGATGTAGAATATAAGCTATTGAAAATTGCCCTCCTCGCCAAGTAGACCTCAGGTATACTAAATCATTAAATGTTTCATTTCAGTGGTGCCTGACCTAGGAGCCAAGCTCTCCTCTTAAAAACTTCACGGCGTTGGGGAGGGAATTTATATTTGTATACACATGTAGAACTAGCATGAAAAGGAGGCACAAAGCTCCATATGAGTGCAGTGTTCTTTCTTCTCCAGCTGACCCCAACTCGCTGCAAAATTGAGTTGGGGAATGAAGCGGAGGGCTTCAGAGCTCTGTTTCATTATTGTCCTAGTGCTTTTCAGAGGAGAGTGACTATTAGCTTTAGGAGAAAATCACACATAAATCATCATTGTTGTGTATTTGCCTGCACTCCCCCTTGGCATTACAAATTAGTTCTCACATTACTTACTAAAGTACTCTGAACTTTATACACACAATGCTACTTAATTATCCCTTTCGAAAGTGCTTTCCACAGTTGAAGGAGTCTTTGAATGAAAGTGTATTTCCACAGCTATGTATTCAACTTGGAAAAATAGCTATTATCATCATTGTAAGTTTCATGCAATTTTGGGGGGATATCAAACATGCACTCATGTATGTATTTTCTAGAGAATAAAAATAAAGAGCGGTTGTTTCTCAGGGTCTCCCTGGTGCAAATCAGTTGGTAAAGAATGCACTGCTGTAAGGCACAGCCTTCTCCTGCAGTGGCTGTGGAGCACTCCCCAAACCCTGCTAGAAAAATCCATGATAAATTCAACATTGGGACCCCCAAACTTCCATCTCTGCTCAGTGCCACACTGCAGGATCTACCCTGACACTTTATAAACAGACTGAATGAGAGGGATGTCTTGTCTGCCTTGGCTGGTTATCACTCTTGTTTCAGAATGATTTCAGAAAAGACCATAAGCTTGTGACAGAGTGAATTTGTGATCTTATCCGATCATCTGGGCTGTTTGCAAAACTTCAGTAGGTGGCAGCGTTTTGTTGATAAATGTTTTGTTAGCCAAGTGATCTCATTTAGTGCAACTGTTGCAATATTAATAAACTGAACTTATGATCGTGTTTGCCAGGACTGAAAATATTGCCATTCTATCCAGCGGGTGCTCTTATCTGAACTGACAGCAGCATTCATTGTATTGGGAGGAGACGGGGCTCAGTGGGATTGCCTCTGCTGTTAGGCGGGGAATGTGATGAAAGCACAGGAAGGGGCTGCAAAGGAGACTGCCAGATGAGAACAGAGGACTTAAAGGAACTAAGAATGCCATGCCCATTACTCCACTGGTTGCAACAAAACCTGGGCTAGCTCAAACATTCACTCCTTTCTCAGTATGCTGTGTAGCCAAATGGACCCTAAAGATGATGACTGCCATGCTAAGAAAACAGATCAGAACCGGTGGCCTAGGGAGCAGGTGCCGAATCCCCTTAACACCCATTTGGTGAAACAAGTTAGGGTGCTCCAGAGGCGCCCCTAAGCCTTCCACTACAGGGACAAGCACAGTTCATGACTTCTCTAAACTAAAGCATCATCGACCAGACTGTTCACCACCAACCAAGAGGACAGCCCCAAAATGGCCTCCAGAAGAAGACAGAAAACTCCTTGCCACAAGCTTCAGACTGTCAGTCAAGGCTCCCCCAATCCGAACACAGCCAACTTGTCTTCTCACATCTCTTCATGTCCCACGGAGCCGTTCTCTGAGGCCTGGGGAGACCTGGCTGCCAACCGTTGCTGACATTTCTGAAAGTGCCCATTCTTTCTCACGGGACCCAAGGAACCTGCTCTCACTTGAATTTTTTCAGCACCTCCTCAGCCGGCATTTCAGGGTGCTTCAGTGAGGAATCATGGACGTGGTGCCCTGGTATGTCTCCTTTTTCGTTGTTCCAGAGCCTCACTTCTGTGTGGCCTTCAGTCCAGTGGGTCGTCCCTAACTCCATCAACTCACTTCTTGTAGGAAAGTTCTCTGAAGTTATCTATATGCCAGCTGTATGGTTTCTCCTGCCTTTCAACAGTGAGATAATGTGCCATCACTAATAATGTGACACCCGTGTTCTCCACCAAAGCTTAGGCAGTCATTCAGCTCCATCGTTTTCCATTTACGCCTTCTGTAGTGCTCATTTTTTCCTTCTATTAAAATTATTTAAAAATACATAGCCTGTGTGCAAAAGCATATACATATGAAAACACAAAATAGCAAATAAATGAAACAAAGACAAGCACAATGCCTGACTTTTTTCTGCAGAGTATCAGAAACCTGCATGAGCATGGCAGTCATGGTTATCTTTGTCTATTCCTAACACCTAGCAAAGTGGCTCGGCAAAGTCTTTTAAATTACATAGTGACTCATTGATGCTTTTATATTAAAATTATCCTGCTAACTGGTGTCGCTGCTACTTGAATATTTCTTCAACTCTTTTTTGTAAAAACATTCCCATGAACTAGAATGACTCCATCTTTCTCCAAAGAAAGATGCACAAGTCCCATTGCTGTAACTCTGTCAGTATATGTTCAACTGAGCAATTGCTTTCACAAGCAGAACAAAAACTAATACAATTCTTTACCTACAAGTCGACTTAAATCTTTTAATCATCTTCCTTATTCCTGTTTACAGTATAAAAACAAAAAGGTGATCATTTACTTGAAGAAGATGGCTGCTCCTTTGTTGCCATGTCTTTGTATAAAAATCAATGCCAAAAAGGACAGATATCATACATTCTCTCTGATACAAGGTAACATTCACGGAAAATATAAAATATATAAATATACATATACAACATTCACATATATATATAGGTGAACAAGTATATACGTATATTCCCATTGATACATAGAACTGTATAATGGGGGTTAGCATAGAGGAAAATGGAAATATGTTGAGTAGGTATCTCTACTCCTCAGTGCAAGCAGGACTCTGCGTGAAAAGTGCTAAATACACATTGACAGTGTAATACTAGATTTTCTATCTTTGTCTATAATTCCATGATGCACTTTAGAATGCAGAATATTCAACTTATATCTGCTACTAATGTATTATACAATTGTAATAATTTGGGGAAACATGGTGGGAGGCAAAAATGAGGAAGAAAATGGATGATCCCTGTATCTACAAAGCTACATCAGGGAAAATAATAAAATTAAATTTTAGAAAATTGATCAAGGACTTGAGAACATACTGTAATTGATAAGAGAGTAAATTGATAGTTCCATATTGCTCAATCAAATCCGAATGCAGCCTCTTCTCTGAGTACTCCAAGTCACCACTTGGTATAAACTGAGACTGATGCCCATTTTTCTTGCACAATATCTACCGTCTAGTGAAAGTGCTTACTGAGTTAGTAATTAGTTCATCATGTTAAAGTGAGTTAGGGAAACTACAAGTGCATGACCCTCCCATATAGCAATCGTCATTATTGCATTCAAATGTTTTCCTAACATGGTGGCATCTATGCTAAAAATTTTACATAGGGCTATAAAAATGACATGATTTGGAGTATTCTTTAAACATGCACTTGTAAAGCAAACACTTTTGGCCATTCTCTTAGACATATAGCATCAGACAAAAAGGACCGTAGAGGAACATGGTGGTATTAACAACTCCTCAAAACTTGTCTTTCAGGGCTTCCAGAGAGCTGTTGTGACGTACTTCTTAAAATCATCTTGGAACATAGCTGCGTGTTAGCTAATTGCTCATAACCCCCAATCAGTCATGTGCCTTCATGTAATACTGCAGCTCATACAACTGCCTTTCCTCTATCTTACTGTCTTTCCAATAAACCAATCACTACTCATATCCACACAGGAACACACACCCCAAAGGCACAGTTAACTGTAGAAACTACAAGTTCAGGGCCCAGAGCAATGACTCAGCAGCTACATCCTTGCCTGTTATGTGCCAGGACCTCATAGGGTGCCAGCTGCTACACTTTCAATCCAGCTCCCTGCTTGTGGGCTGGAAAGGCGATAAAGGACGGCCTGAAGCTTTGGGACCCTGCACCCACATAGGAGACCCTGAAAAAGCTCTTAGCTCCTGACTTCAGATCAGTTCAGCCGCAGCGAATATGGCCAACTGGGGCATGAACCAGTGGATGGAAAAGCTTTCTTTCCATCTCTCCTTCTCTCTGTAAATCTGATCTGCCTTCCCAATAAAAATAAATAAATCTTAAATAAAGATTGCTATCTCTGGATGTAAGAATTAGAAACAGTTCCACCTTGTAAAAACAAATAAAAAACAGCAATTTCATGATGAAACTGAAAAAAACTCTGCTCTGACAAAGATGTTCATTATGTCGGATGTAAAAGGACATGCTAATGTGAGCACTGCACCTGCAGCCTTGACTGTACCACCTGCATCATTTCAGACAAAATCCTCATCACGTTACACTAGCCGGTCACATGATGCTCATTGCTCCTGTTTTCAGCTTCTAAGCAGCTTGCCTCTGGAAACTTTGCTTTCAAGTTGACCTGCCCAAGTTTCAGTTAAGAGTCAGCATCGGCGCAGTCAAATCCCATCAGATAATTGGCCATCACAGCCAGAGAATAGCCCATTGCTCCATTCTACCAGGTTTCAGCCCACACAAATCCCTACGCATTGAGGCAATTAAAATCGCCACATTATGGACCATAGAAAAAACACATCACAGAAAATGTTAATCCCTTCACAGTATGACACAAATGAACGACATAATTACGGGAGAGCAGGCAGAAGTGTTTTTCATACTTGTCTTTATAACTTTCTTCTGCCTCACACTGTCATCTTCCATGGAGTGGCACCATTATTACTGAGGAATTAAAGCTATAGAGTAGATCGATAGTGTGATACTCCTCTTTTTGCTTGTTTGTTTGTTTGTTTTTACATTTAGCAATAATCAACCCAATAAAAGATCTGGAATGCACATTGCCAAAATGACACAAGAGGCCATGTCGAAGTGCAGATCTTCATTTGACTATGTAGCTTTAGAACGTGACATGGTATAGAAAGGAGACAGTTTTGAAGAATTTAAAACTATTCGCTACCATCCTCATTAGTACTGAAATCTTTTTTTTTTTAAAGATTTATTGTTATTATTTTTTTATTGGAAAGGCGGATATACAGAGAGGAGAGACAGAGAGGAAGATCCTCCGTCCGATGATTCACTCCCCAAGTGAGCGCAACGGCCGATACTATGCCGATCCAAAGCCAGGAGCCTCTTCCGGGTCTCCCACAGGGTGCAGGTTCCCAAAGCTTTGGGCCGTCCTCGACTGCTTTCCCGGGCCACAGGCAGGGAGCTGGAAGGGAAGCGGGGCTGCCGGGATTAGAACCGGCGCCCATATGGTATCCCTGGCGTGCAAGGCGAGGACCTTAACCACTGTGCCATCACGCCAGGCTATGTTTTCTCAAGGTGTCTTCATTTAAATCATGCATTATTAGAATATTGGCTATCAAGTGAAATTGATTTTACATTAGAATGGCCTATTTGCCTGGCATGAACTGACATTCTAAAATTCATCACAGAAACCACGACGACTTTACAATGGACAGGAGCTGTGTCCTGTATCCATGAAACCAACTGAGGGATGTGCCCGAAGGAACAGCGGGTAGCAACTCCAATGGTGGTTCAAATCTGATATCTACATGCAAATTACTCTCTTCCTCTGGGCAGAGCTCTGCTGCCTTGCCTTCAAGGTGAAGCCAGAAGCTTGCTAAGGGTCTTCCAGTTGTAATACTCTGTAATGCTGCTAGCATTCTATGACGCTGACAAAGGGAGTTACACAGACTGGGACTAAGCACCAAAGCTCCAGAATTTTCAGATATTGTCCAAACAGATTTGAATTCAGTGATAGGAAGAATTTTTAGACTTTAATATTTCCTTTCAACGTCATGATTACTCATCTCAAGTAGGTGCTAAGTATAACTTGAAAGTCCTTCTGGATGAATTGACTGCCTTCTCCTCTAGAAAAAAAAAAATCTCCTATTTCCCCCAAGTTGGAACACTTCTTCCTCAGCTTCATTCTCCTCTGACAACTTTGATCCATTTACAATGAAAAATGGAAGGTATTGGTTGGGTAATTCAACAAGCTCTCGCCGTCATCTTATCGACCAGTAGCAATGTCTTGAACATTACATTTTTTGCCCAGATTGGTTCCTCCACGTTCACAGATCTCAATCTCTCTCATCCTCACGAAGGCATTTCTATAACAATTTCAGACACCTGCTTTTTGTCCCCCACCCTTTTCGTGAATCATTAAAGTTAATACACACGCATGCTAATCTTTCTAGTCTTGCAAAATCGAAAACAAAATTCTCATGAAGCCTCACTTTCTGTCTATGATGTCTTGGCTGACATTTGCAGTAAGACTTATTGAAGGAACTGTTCCTGTGTCACCGAATCCAACTCTTCTTCCATGTTGTCTTCCTATCACTTTAATCAGGCTTTCACCTAAAATTGCATCCCACCCTACTGCAGCTTCCATTGTCAAGATCAATAGCTTCCATATTCCTACACCCTGTTATTAACTCCGTTTCGAACGCATTTGGTCTTGCAGTACTACCTTCTCCTCCTTGAAATAATAGCTCTTATGACACAAAACTACCTTGGCTTTTTCCAATACCCTAGTGCACTTTGCCAGTTTCTCTGTATCCCACCAACTCTCACCTCAAGCTCTCATTTTTGGGGCAATCCAAGGCTCAGTCCTTGAATTGCTTCTGTCCCCTACATCACCGCTTTACTTTAAAAACTCTCTATATGCAAGTCACTCCACCCTTTGTCACCAGGTGACAGCTCCACTGAGTTCCAGACTCAGATATTCAACTGCCTGTTAATGTTTGTATATCCAACAGAATCATAGATTTGACACTTCTATAATTAAAATCCAGATGTTCTAACTCAAAGATGTACTATCTTAATTATAGACAAAAACCTTGGAATGAACCTTACTGCTTTTCTTTTTTCTATCCTACCAGTATATACTCAGTATGCATATGCCACCTTCAAAATGTATAGAGAGCGAAGTCACTTCTTACCACTTCCAGTCCGACCACCCAGCTTTGAGTTTGAATTATGTCTGGGCTGATCGACTGAAAAGCCTTTGGATAGATTTTCCATTTTTATATATTCTGTCTACAGATTATGTTCAATATAGCAACCTGAATGATTCTCTTACAAAGTAACTAAGATGAAGCTATTCCTTTGGTAAACATCCTAAAATGAACTTCCACGTTATTCAGCTTAGAAACCAAAATCTCTATATCCTAGAAGCAACTATGTGATCTTGTCCTCCATGGTCAATTCAGACTTCATCTTCTATTCTTTCCCCACTGTTCATTCATCTCCAAACACCTACCATTCCGCGCCCTTGCCTCTAGCAAACAACTTGCATGCTGCTGGTTCCACCTCTGCTACTAGATAATTCTTTACTTGGGCTCTCTGCCCATCATTTATTCTTATGTGTTCTTCACATATTTCCTTAACTTTCCCTTCAGTAAAGGCTGCATGATCTCTTACTGATAATTTATAATTACAATCCACCCACTCCCCTTACTCCACTGCCCATCTTCATCTTGTCCATGACATCAGTAATCTTGTAATATGCAATATATATGTGGTGTGTTAGTACAGACATCTATATAAATACACAGAGAGATATATATTCTCCTCCTACTTCCACCCACCAGAATGTAAGGTTTGAAGACTTGGAATCTTTGTTTTGTTGACTGGTTTATTTCTAGCAACTAAAGTTCTTTACACATGGAAGGCACTTAAAGTGTCTGAATGATCCAATCTCTCCTTCCATTCCCCCTTAATAGTGGTCAAATATTATAGCTTGTGATGATCTGTCCCAACATAGAAGAAGGGGATACAGATGTATGAAGAGACTATTATTTTATTTAAGTACTCCATGTGTAGCAATTATAGCATTAAATAATTTTATATAGCGGAAAGGCCTTAAATCTGAAGCCCGGTGCTAGTGATGTCAAATTCTTGCCAACTCACTTGTCACTTGAATAATCTTCAGAAAAATTTTTGTACTGACTATGAAATCGATATAATGAGGGAGCCTTCTTTTCATGATTTTTTAGAAGGTCATAGGTGTTGATATGTGTAAAGCCTGTATGTAGTTCAATGTCAGGGACCAATCAGCTTGGCATGGATGAGTGGGATGAATGGTATGCTTGAATGGGATGAATTAATCAGGTGCCTAAGCTACTTTGATTGAAAGAGATGCTTGAGAAATCTTTACCAAGAGAAATAATGAGGGAGATTTTCACTTAGAATGGAAGGAAAGCTGACAGGTTAGGGGTGTCAGAGGGGCGTTTCCCAGCATTTCCTTCTGCCCCATGCAATCCACTTTCATTAGAACCCACAGTGTCTACATCTCTGCGTTGAAAGAGCAGGAGACTGTCAAGAGTCCATTTGTGACTCTGCAGAACATACATGCTTGTCTTTGAATAGGGAACATCCCTCACTGAGGAAAGTACTGAAACAGAGAAAAGATATGCAGAGGAAGGGTGGGGTGAGGAGAGACAGATGAAACAACACTGGAGCTGATTTCTGGTATAATAATTGTTGTATTAATACCTGAGAGTCTAGCATGCATGCCCTGGAGCATGTTAAATGAGAAATTACAAAGACTGTAAATATGAGATAAATGAGAAAACTCAACCCGAACAGTTGGGATCCACAGGCAGGCAGCAGTTGGCAAATACAGACTCCTACTCCCCAGCCCACACGTGTGGAGAGACCCTTGTTCCCAGCGCCTCTGTACTTTAATAAGCCAATAAATATTGATTCTGACCTGGGTGCCACTTGTTCTCCTAACATCTTCTTTCATTCCAAGCCTTCTTGAAACTAAAAAGCTAATTTCCAGATTTCCAGTCTGGCTAGAAAGACTCAGTTTTTCAATCAGATCTCCCAGAGGTCTGATGGCAATCATTATGAATGAGGCAAGGCATTTTGTATTCTTCCCTGCTTGCTGGCAGGCAGAAGGAGCAGGGCTCATTCCTGACAGAGACAATGTTGAAATTAAAATGCTTGGAACTGTTTCTTACCTTGGGAGGATTACAGACCTGGACAACAGCCCGACATCCAAGGGGAGAGTCAGTAGCCCCTGACAAGTGCAGCATTCAGACTCCACTTAGGATCCAAGTCAACAGTGAGCTTTCTGCACTGCCAGGCTTTTGTCTCTGGCAATAGAGCTCCAAAGAAGGTGATTTGGAGCCCTGTGCTTGAGTTGGGTTTGAGTTTGAGTTTCAGCAAAATACTAAAAGAAAATCTTGACCTGCATTCTGAACCAAATGTTCTACTTGCCAGAGTCTCAATTCTGGTAAGAATTTCTTGAAAGCCTACTGTAGGTTTAGCAAGGTTGGTGTTGCCACCTGGACAGCAGAAGACAATGATAAGATCTGGTTCCCTGAGTCAAGGATATTTTACCAATTGGAAAGGCTATAAGTTCACTATAAGTGAGCACTCAGTGTGGTTCTCAACATTTTGGGGACCATGAATATCTTAGGGAATATGATGATATGTATAGAGACCTGTTTGAGAATAACGTGAGTGTTCATTAAGTTCTGTGCTATATTTTGAGGCTCTTGCATCGTCATGCCTCCTCTCTCTGTGGTCACAATAAGGTTAGGGCTTCTATCACACCTAACCCTAGTACCCTCACCTTTCTTTGGAAACACACATCACATGTCAAAGCCTATATTTCCCATTGTCAATAACATCTACAAAGCTTTTGTCATGTGGTAAGTAGGGTTGAATGAGTAAATGCTTGATGTGTTTAAGGGGGGCCTGCATGAGGGAGACTAAGGTGTATGTTGATGCTCAGTGGTGTCAGTCCCACAGGAGTATGTTCAATTCTGCCACCATAAAGTCACGTGGTCTAGAGTCCCATGGAAAGGCTTCAGGAGGAGCTTTGACCTGGCACTTGACCGATGGATAGGATGCATATAGGCACTGCAAAGACTGGGTAAATTATTTTATCAGACCATATCACAAGTGAGAACCTCTTATTAGCGGGACAAAGCCGTTATGCCATAGGCATTGCAATGAAGTGTAAGTAATTGTGTTGGGAAAGGCATTTCTTTTTAAAAGATATATCAGATGCTTGAAATCAATGAAAACCCTCACAAGTGGCTGAACCAAAGAAGTCCTGCACCTGGGCCACCTGGACCATAGACAAGGTTCTGAGTTTCTGATGTGTCTCTTTCCCCAGCATCCTTAGTACCATGTGGCACTTATAGGCTCAGGGCCTTTGCCTATCACAGGTGTACCAGGTGCATACAAACATAGGATCTTCCTTCACAGCCTCTATATTCCTCAACAGGGAGAGATAAGTAAAAAAGAAGCACTAGGAATTGCTCTTCTGAAAACTCATTGACCCATTTATTTAATCAGCTGAAAGTATTATCAAGGATGGAGAAATAGCAGTGGCTACACAGAACACAGCTTTGACATTCAAATGTACTTAACCTCAGGCTTCAAATACTTCCTATCTTGAGTTCTAAATCCTGAGCACAAAAAGGAGATAGAAGATAACCCATATCAGTGAACATGTAATGCACAAAAAGAAAAAGGGAAAGAGAATCCACACTGTCTCCCTCAGAAAGACTTCCCTCTTCCTCTATTTCATGTTCCCCATCTAACAGATTTCCCTGTGTACTAACACCGAGGACTTCTGAGCCTACTGCTTCCCAAAGGCTAGGATTATCTTTGTAAAAAATTGTTTGTTTGTTTGTTTGATTTTATTTGAAAGCCAGAGTTACTGAGAGGCAGGAAAGAGCGAGAGCGAGAGAGGGAGACACAGAGAGAGAGAGATAGAGAGAGAGAGAGAGAGAGAGAGAGAGAGAGAGAGAAGAGAACTCATCCACCTGCTCATTTACTCCCCAAATGGCCCCAGCTGCCAGAGCTGAGTTGATCTGTGCAAAGGAGTCAAGAGCTTCTTTTGAGTTTCTCATGCAGGAGCCCAAGGATTTAAACCATCTTTCACTGGTTTCCCATGCCCTAAGCAGGTTGCTGTATGGGAAGTGAAGCAGACAGAACTGGAACCAGTGTCCATATGTAGAGCCAACATCAAAGGCAAGGGTTTAGCCTACTAAGCCATGATGCCAGCCCATAGAGGCTTTTTCCCCCTTATTCTTTTCCCAGCTCTTCAAATGCTTTCTACTACTTCAAAATCCAGGCTAGTTACCATCTCCATTGCTAACTACAATTCTTCTTTTATATCATTTCTGTTATTGCTGGATACATAATCATTGTGTGTGTTTATGCAGTGCAAGGTGATGTTTAGATACATGTGTATATTATGCAATGACCAAACCAAGGTAATTTGCATACTTATCCCCTTAAGCACTTACTATTTTATTGTGGAAAAAAACAATTTGATATTTTTCCTTTTTGTTACCTGAAGTCATCGCTAACTATGGCCATCATTTGAATTGCTGGATAATATATATAAAATGTAATATAATATAATATAATATAATATAATATAATATAATATAATATAATATATAACATATAGTGTGTATTATATAGTTATATATATAATTTTTCACCATAACACTATTTATTCTTATATAGAATGAGGTTCTGTAACTTGGGACCATGTAAATGAGTCTGGAGAATTTTGTAAAGTAGAGTGAGCCAAGTCAGAAAGACAAGCACCACTCTTTATGAGGATGCAAATCCACTCCAGGAAATACGTCTACCATCTTTGGCCCTTTATTCTTCTTCTGTCTACAAAATTGGTAGACTGTGGATCATGGTAAGGATGAGGATGGGTTGAACACACTTCAGGATTGTAACCAAAATGGAGGGGAAGTAGGGGAAATCTTAGACCACTCTCATTTTCCCACCTCCCAGTCCACTTTTCCCTTAATATAAATGAATGAAATCAATATGTCTGACCAAAGAAGAGGCCTCAGTTTACTCTTTTCACACTCATTGGAAACCAACACATTAAATATAGAATCACAACTACCCTTACAACCACATGTAAGTTAACTGCCAAGGTATTAATACAAAGTCTCACATATTCTGAAAAGCCTCCCTACACAGTACAACTCTGCCTACTGGTTCACATACGTCTTGTTGACAGCAATTTCCATCCAGCAAATAAAGTAAGATACCCTTATCATTATGATTATGACCAAAGAGGAAAAGCGATGGAGGCCTACAATATGTGTTAATAATGATTTTCTGTCATTTTGATCTGTCTGTATAGAGCCTTTTCTAAATCACTAAAGACGGCCACTATCAAAACCATATGGAATGTCTGCGAAGACATAATCAGCAAAGCAGTGAATTGGGCTCAATGTACGAGGCTGATGATCACTCACAAAGATGTTGATGTCCTTATGTCTACTCATTTATCTGTGTGAATCAAAGGGATAGAGGAGGAGGGGGCGGGCAGGAGAGATGGCTGGGCCTGATTAACAATAGGTGCAAAGCAGGATGAGCTAGATTAAACTGCTCCATATGCAAATCATACAAGTCTGATTGCATCAAGCCATGCACAGTTTAATGAGTAGACTGAGAAGCCTTTATCTCTACTTGGATATATTCCTAAAAGGAAGACTGCTCCCGGAGAAAGCACAGCTTAATAAGGAGATTTTTCATTACAGAGTCAATGAGTATTTGCATATCTCTCCCTCCGTTTGGGGCCCCTTCTCTGCCTCGCCCTCCCATTCTGTGTCATCTCTCTCCTGTTTTTCCCTTTCCTCTGTCAAACACCCTCCCCTTGCATCCACCAGCCGATCTGATCCACAAGGCTATTCTGATTGTTTATAGATGTATGTATAAATATATATTGCATAAATTGAAGTCAGTAAACATTTGCATGTTGTTGGCATATATTTTAGGAGTGTGTATACTAAGTGCAAATTAAAGAGAGTCCTCACAGATGAGATTAAAATCTTTAAAACATGATTTGAGCAGTTATTTATCTCAAGGGATTTTCCATTTGTTTAACATTGCCATGTTTTTAAATTTCCTTAAATGGTTATTTGAATATGTTCTGGTAATTTACTATTTATATATTTTTTTCAGTTTCGCTTTTTATTTTCATCTTGCTGAACTGTCTTGTGGGAAACAGCACATGTTAAGAACACAGACTTTGAGGTTTGCAGCCAGCTCTACTTCCTGTTACTAACATCTCATCTTGGACACATTACTTAGTCTCCCTGCTGTAATTTTCCTTATCTATGACAGGGAATTAATAATACCTATTCATAGAATTATGTCAGAATATAATCACATAAAGCAGGCAGCACAGAGCCCAGCACATTGGGCATGTTCACTAGTGGTCACTACCCTTAATACTACAGTTTGTACAGAAACACTGAATGTATTACTACATGTCTGATATGTGCCATATGCCTGCAGAGACACACATGTATAGATGCACATCTATGGATGTGAATACAATGCATACAATACAATTGTTATGGGAACAATTTGAGTATATCTAAGCTAAGTTTAATATCCCTACAACGTCCTTCCTGAGTCCTAAGGGTCATCTTTCACAAGCTGTAGAAAGTATAAGAGGAGTTTGAAGCATCTCAGAACCAAGCTTGGCACAGAATACACCCAAGCAATGACTTCCATTTGGCCTTAGAGGGTTCACGTGGGGCAGAGACCCAGCCTACTGAGCTTCTGGGGTGCACAAGGCCAAGTTCCATGATGAGGAACGTCTCCGTTTTTGAAGTCCAGGCTTGGATGTGGTGAGAGATCATTTCAGGTTCCAGTCTGTCCTCTGCTTGATGTCCATGAATATCCACTCTTCCTGAACACATGACACAGGGACCTCAGCTAGTACACCAAACACTGAAACAGCAGTGTAAGCTGCTCCAATATTGTCCACAGGGGTACTATTTCAAACAAGGATTTGAAGTATAATGGATATCTTTGAGAAGAGTAGTAATACCCTAACAAGCTAGTATTGTAAAATTGCTGTCTTACAGGCTACCAGGCAGTGCATAGAAGTATTGAAGTGGCTTCATTATTCCTTTTTTTTTTCTAAGACTTAAAACTCGGGGAAGGGAAAAGGCATCCTTTGTTTCCACTTCCATGATTTATTTCCACTTCCAGCTCCTAACGTTAAGTCTTGTATGTTTTGATAAATGTAAAATTTTATACTACAGTGATATTGAAGAAAGACTGTTGGGTAGCATTGGAGGGGTGGGAATCAGGTTCAATTTAAAACAGTAACTGCACATATGTTAGGTATAAAGCTAATACATTTTTGATAAATACATCAACCATGAGGCCACCTATATACTTAGGAAAAGGAACAGATCTGTCATGCCCAATGTCACTCGTGTGTGTTACTCATTCCTTTCCTTTCTCCTCTCTGTGTGTCACCAGGAAAATGCTGATCCACTTCTTGCCTCCTTTTTCAGTACATTTCTACAATTTTGTAGAAATTAAGTCATACACTATGCACACTTTTTGTATTTGCCATTCTGAACATTTATTTTGACTCCATGTTACTATGTTTTTCACTTATGCATTGTTTGTATTGGTCTAACCAGTTGTTCAGCAGTTTAGGACCTTGATTGCTTATCAAAAAAGCTTCTATGAACTTTATTACCCATTCCTGTCTGTGGACACCTTGAAGTAGAATGGTTGGGTCATATTACACAGACGTGTTGAATGTTCTCACAACACAGGTAACTGCACCATTCTATCTTTTCATAAGAATCCCATGGGAGTTTCTGGTTCTCTGTATCCTCATCAGCTTGATCTGGTTCGCCTTTTTAAATGTAGGCATTGTGCCATCTACATAGTGCCTCCAGAAAAACAGAATCAATTGAATGGTTGAATGGATGGGTGGATGGATGGATGGGTGGATAATAGATATGGTTGTATGATAGATAGAAGGATAGATAGATAGATAGATAGATAGATAGATAGATAGATAGATAGATAAGCAGTCAAATTGATATTTATTGGAGAAATTGGCTCACAGGATTATGGTGGCTGGGAATTCCCAAAATAGGCTACTAGTAACCTGGAAACAAACGGTTGCTGACAGCACTGGCTCAGACTTAGTCGGAAATCTCAGAATCAGGTGTGTGAATGATACATTTCTCAGTTTGAAGTTGAGACATAAACATCTGGAGAGTTTTCAGGAGCCCAAAGCCTAGGAAGCTGAGAATTCTGTGGAAGGCTGGGAAAGAAAGTTTTCCCAGCTGTAGAAGACAGAAAGCAAAACCTCTTTTCTTTTTTTATTTGTTCTGTCTTCGCTTCCTCTCAAATTGGACAGTGTCTGTCCTCCCTGACAGTGGAAATTGCCCCACTGAGTCCACTCACTCCTACACAAATCCCCTCCAGAAACGCCCTCACAAACACATTTAGAAGTAATGCTTCACCAAGTCTCTAACTATCTCTTAATCTGGTCAACTTGACAAGTAAAATTAACTGCCACATTCTTCTTTTGCTCATGTCTTAAAATGGAAGTTGGTTATTGATTTGAGGCCTTTCTTCTTTTCTAATGGAGGTGTCTAACACAATCAGTTTTCCATAAATGCAATTTAGCATCCCACAAATATTAACATGCTAGATTTTCATTTTCTTCAGACCAAAATGCCGTCTAATTCCACTTCTGGTTTCTTCTTTGGTCCAAGGGTTATGTAGCAATGTGATGTGTAGTTTCCAAATACTGAGACTTATCCAGAGGTCTTCATGCCTCTGATTCCTGTTTTTAAAAAAATGATGATCAGAGAGCCTAATTTGTATTCTTTGCATCCTTTTAATTTATTGAGACTCACCCAGAATATGATCTGTTTTGATAAATACTCATTGTATACTTTAAATATGAATAAGTGTTGCTGTTGGTAGAGTTACAGAAATGTAATTTTGACTGGGTTAATTAATAGTGATGTTGAAGACAGTGTATCCTTACTGATTTTCCCTCTGTTGTGCCCATTGTTGACAGAGTATAGAAATTCAAAACTCTAGTATCAGACTTGTCCAATTTTTCATTGTAGTTCTGTCAGTTTTGACTTCATGTGTTCTGAATTTTCTTATTGTGTGCAACTTCCTTTAACATGTTAGATAGTATTTGATATCCTGCAAATAGATTGGCCCCTTTATTTTCATGCTGTTCATTTTTTCCAGTAATGATAGTCTTTTCTTGAAAATATACTTCTTTGATAATACGGTGATACTCACCCCAAGTTTCCCTTGTTACATCATTCTGTGTTATTCATAGTTTTCTTAGTTTTCTATCCTGTTATTTCAATCTAGTTTTGTACCTATGAAGTGTTTGTTACAAGCATCATATCATTGTCTCTTGCTTTCCATATCCACTATGACAATATGTATGCAACATTTAAGCCTAGCATTTGAAACAACTTCTAATATGCTGAAGTCTGTAGTCTTATGTTTGTTCTTTTTTTTTTTTCCCTGGGCTCATTATTTCTATAATTTTATTTTATCTCCCTGTTGTCACATTACTTATATGTGCATTGCTACTTTACTGGTGGTTACAGAGTTCATAGTATTTTTTTTTTTACTTCTTAAAATCTGAAGTGTTAATGTGTTGTTCAATGTTTAGTATGAAAACCCTTCAACAGTCACACTTTTGTTTCTTCCATCTTGGCATTTATGTCAGTGTTGAACATTTTTAGTTTATGCACATTGTAATTACTTGTGTTTAAATGAAGAAATATTATTAAATGTTTTATCTATATATTTAATATTCATGGAGCTCTTTATTCCTTTTATTGACCTCTACATTCATCTGTTATCATTCTTCTGAAAGAACAACCACCTTCTGAATTCTTATTATTTTACCTTAATTGACAAATAAAAATGTGTATATGTATGAGGCACCATGTGAAGTTGCATTAAATATATGCATTTTGTAATATTCATCTATCTTTAACAGTAGTTCTTCATGGTGAAAATGTTTAAAATGACTTTTTAAAGCATTTTTAAAAACGTACTGAAAATTGTGTGTATCTATAGTCATCCCATGATGCAATAAATTACCAAACACATTCTCATATCTATGAACAAGTGAGTACTGTTGGCTTTTAACATCTTATTGTTATTTCCATGATATATTCTTTCAGGTTTCCCATGTTTGACAGTCTCTGTTTTGCGTTTGTTTCTGGAAGGTATTTTCTCTGTGTGTAGAGTTTTGAACTGACTTTTTTTCTTGGTGTCACATTGTGGTGTTTACCATCTTCTCCCAGAGAAGTTTCACGAAAGCTGAATTAACAGAAAGTCAGTATCTGGAAAGAACGGAAGTGCAAGATAAGGGAGCCATGAAAGCCCCCACTTGGCAGATGGAGCGAGGACAGGATTTAGGTGACAGGAAGGGACAGGACAGCCCAGGGGTGAGTCACCCAATCTGTTGGCACAGAGACCAACTCAAGGCCCAGCCAAAAAATGGAAATTTGAATCCTGACCCTAAAAATGGAAACTATGTTTACATGGCTAACATTTGGAGGGCTGCAGCAAACACAGGTAAGTAAAAGATTCATATACATGAGAATAAAATCTTTTCAAGACATGATATATTTAGAATTTAAGCAGACTATTAGAGACCTACTCTACACATTCCCAGTCTTCCGTGTTATCTCCCCCCATAGAAGCAGAAAGACACATTTGCCTCATACAATTTATTACTGAGACTTCAGCACACTCCAAGAACAAAGAAGCATATACTGTATTGCTTGATTCAGTTACTGGAGTGACACATAGATGAACGTGCAATTATCTAAGCCAATATTTGGACTGAGCTGAATAAAACTCACTTTGCTGTGATCACAGACCATCTCCACCAAAATCTTGCCTCCTGAAAGAGAGAAAAATAGAGATTTTTTGGATGTAAGTTTCATGGATTTACATAAGCTTTAACTATTGAAAACATTATTCATTCTTATTTGTAGGGCTTTAGTGATAATTTGATCTCTGCTTTAAGTTTACAATTACAAACAAATCAATTTCATTCCTTTGGATGTTATCCTTGAGTTTCTAAATTATTTTGAAATCTACCTTCATTCCAAAGAGGTTTCTCTGTTCAATGATCTTATGGGAGTTCAGCACCATGCGGAAGGGATTAGTCAGTGAAGAAATCCATAAGAAACAAACCTAACCTCTTCACAAAACCATATAAACTTCCAAACAAAAGTGAAGTGATGGAATTAAAGGATTCATTTGAAGATAAAAATGTTTTTGAAATCTCTGCATTTTTTTTTCATAATGTGCATTTACCATGAGCGTTAATCTAGGTTCAAGATTAACCTAGATTAATCTTGTTCCTCGTTAATCTAGGTGAACCCTAACCCTGGCTTCTAGCTCAAGACAGAGTGAAGAGATGCTATAACCATTCATTCATTCATTCATTCAACCTTTCAAGTCAACTTTCTAATGAAAGTTTGATGGTTTCTCTACGCAGTTTGTGGCATCTTCTGTGTATGCCAATATTTGTATTGATGACCCCAGAGGTTCTGCTGTTTTCGTTCTGAGAACATTCTCCCTTCTGCCTTTTCATTGTGTCTGAACCATGTGGACAGTAAACTGTCTTTGAAGTAGAATCGTGTTATAATTCTTCTGAGTCTATACACAAAGATAGATATTTCTTTGCTTGCCTTTTAAGATTAATTATTTTCTGAATGCTCTTTTAAGGTCTGTGAGAGACACATTACTCAAATGAGAATTCCAGCTAGGAACACTGAGGTCTCTTCCTCATGAACTGAAACAAAGGCTTGAACTCACTCCTTAGGAAAACTGAATACGTGGTAACTTCAAAGCCCAAAGCCAACATGCTAATTAACCTATTTTTTGGCAACACTAGCCCCTGTGAGTGTTGTGCACTGTTTGTCAAAGTGCACGAAGCATGTAGTAATTCCAAGTCATCTAGAGAAGAGTAAGTAAAAATAAAATACGGTGCTTTGTGCATACGATGTAATTCCTTCCCGGGATGTAATGGACAGTTCCAACTAATTATTCTGAAGCCTCATGTGGCCGGTTCTCTGTACAGAATCTTAACAAAGACACCAAGCCCAGCATCCAATAAGTAAACTTTAAAGAACAACTCCAATTTTTACTTATGTTTCCAGAGGAACATCAAAAGGGAGCCAATTAATAATACACAGCCACAATTCTCAGATTCTTTCCTTTTTCCCTCACTTCTCTGCTGCACAACTTCCTGTAGCCTCAAACAAATTCTGACTCTACAGTCCCAGTGGTCATGCCTGCCTCCCACATCCTCATGCCCTCCAGCCTGCATGTATAGATCTGCTGAGCTCGCCTGCCTGTGGCTCTATCTCTCTCCTGATTCCACTTCAGCAGACAGGCACCACACTAGGAAAGGTTTTTCTTCCATGGCAGGATGGTCATAGCAGAGGAAGATGGTGGAAAAGGCCATTTACAATGTCATGTCTTTTCATATCCCCGACTGCTCTGGGTTGAAGGTGTCTCATGAAGTTTGTGTGTTGCAAACTTAAGCTCCAGTGCAACAGTGTTGGGAGATGAGACCTGTCAGCCAGGAACAGGTCCCCAGAGTTCTGCCCTCATGATTGCACAAATGCCATTACTGCAGGAATGGGTTATTCATGATTGAGAGTGGATTGTTATAACTTGAGTTTGGTTCTGTTTGTTCTCTCTCTCTCTCTCTCTCTCTCTCTCACTTCCTCTGTTGATATGTCCTGATACACAGGAAGGTCCTCATCAGAAAAAGTCAGAAATCAGCACACTGACTTTGGATTTCCTGTTTCCAGAATGATAAACCGAATAGTTTATTTTCCTTGTAAATTAGCCACCTTGTTGTATGTTTGTAACTCAAACAGCTTCAGATGTCACCGGAGATGAAAGAGGACAGAAATCTAAGAGAACCAAGTTGTTTTGGAGATTACAGTTATGTGTGGCAGCATACCATGGTTGATCTAACTATGCAGATATTCTAGTGATCAATACTTAAGAGAGAACATGACCTTAAATCACCAATTCCAGTGAATACCATAACCTGTCTTTCAATGAATGACTCAACACAGGTCAAGCACGTTTTCTTCTAAGAGCAGGCACGTAAGAGGGTACTGCCTTGCTTTCTTTGCAGCCCACAAGCTGAAAATATTTTTCTTTTACAACAAATGGTTGAGAGAAAATGAAAAAGTCAAAATAATAGTATTTTGTGATATGTAAAAAAAAAATTATGTCTCAAGTTTCTGCATCTATAAACCAAAGTTGTATTGGGATGCACACAGCTATACGTTCTCATTTATGGACCATAAAATAAGTGAAGAGCATAATGGCTTAACCCACAAAGTCTATGATATCGACTCACTAGCCTGTTATAGTACAAGTTTGCTCCTCTCTGCTTGTCTCCTAATACCGTGGTCTCACTTGGGAAATTATCCTACCGTGTCTGTTTAGTATTTAGACAACCAAAGGTCACTCTGTGAAGCTACCATGAACTTTCTCATCTTTTGAAAAATAGGCCAACTCAAAATTATTTGAACTAAAAAGCTCTGTGTGTCAAAAAGCTTTACAAGTGCAACACGCTTGACTGATAAAGAAAGTCCACATATATCAGAGAAAGACAGCATTCATGCTCGGCATGCTGTTTTCAATAACATTGTCATTATGTCCATGAATTTAGCTAACAGGCCAGAATTCATTTCTAGGAATTACTGTCTTTTTATTTCAGATAGCTTTCTTTGTGCTGATGACTTGAAGAAGGTATCCAGTGGATTGCAGGGGTCAGCTGTTGGGACTAGTGGTAAAGGTATGCACCTCCCACATGGGATTACCTGGTTTGTATTCCCAAGTCTGGCTCTTGGCTCTAACTTCCTGCTAATGCAGTCACTTGGAGGCAGGGGTGAGGGACCAAGTAATTGAGTTTTTGTTACTCATTCTGGCTCCTGGCTCTATCCCCAACCCAGTTTTAAAATACATATAATGAATCTGTTGTATCCTAGAGACTTCTGATACGTGCAGACCTGGCATTTGCGGGGCAGGCAAAGACACATGCGAATTCATCTCCAATTTTTCCATGTAGCTACTGAATACATTAGGAAATTAAGAGGTTCTGTTCACATCACAAAATTGAAATGCTACATTATGTGCATCTTAAATTATAGAATTATTCCCTTCTGTTTTTTTTTTCTTTCCTCACTTCTGCTGACTTCTTGTGGGTTTTGAATATATCTCAAGTCCTATTCTTATTTCATGTAAAAGCTGGGCTAACTCCCACCAGCACCCTCTCTTCTGTTCTCCTTCAGTCACTTGAAAACCAGTCACTTACTCAGCCTTCGAGGTGAAACTGCCCTGGAAACTTCAAGGTTACCAAATGCAAAAGCTGTCTTTTATTTATTTCACAGTCAGTATACTGAGAGCACAGAATGGAAATTTCTGTAGTGCAGATCTGCCTGTGCTTAGAAGAAGTGCTTAAAAATGCAGTAGGATTTCTTGATACATTTTCAAAATATGATTCACTTAATAGCCTTATTTGTGCTAGCATAGTGGGAAGAAACGTACAGTTAAAACTGATTCTTACAAAAGATAAACATAAAATATAGAATCATTAATGCATCTGAAATGTTAAGTCACTAGTGAGCACTAAGAGCTGAGTTTAGAGGGATAACTGTTTGAAGCTACCAGAGCAAAACATCTTGATGTCAAGAAGTGAGAAGCTCTGGTTTAAACAGTATTTGAAGTTACTACTTTCCAATGGTGTGAATTTCAAATCATCTAGAGGGATAGAGAAGAGACCAAAATATTCAAGAGCTGACAGCAGCAGAAGCAGAATTAATTGGTGATATCTGCGTGATGAATTGAAAAGTTCCGGGAAGCACACTTATGAAGTGTGATTAGCTTACGTGTTGCAAGGCCCTGCGGTCTAAACTGAGCCTTTGTTCAACTGGGTTGGTGTCAACACTTAAACACGCTGTGTAGCCAGCACACATGCCCCCTGCTCTCGGACAGGATGGTCTCAGGTCTAATCTGGTCATTCTCTGCGACTTGCTCCAGTTTCAGATAGATCACCAAGCAGAGTCCAAGCACAGCGTGAGCAAGCACTGGTTCAGCAGCCCTAACAGGTGTTCTATCTCATCACTTCATTCTTATGTTGAAATCCTGAATTCCCGTTTCTCAGACTGTGCCTGTATTTGGAAAGAAAAAAAAAAGTCTTTACAAAGAGGAAAGGGCGAGAGGAGATTAAATTCAAGCAAGATCATGAGAGCAGGTCCTAATTTGATCTGGCTGGTGTCCTTGCAAGAACACAGTGTTTTGGACACATAAAGGGACCTCAAATGATCACCAACATGAGAAGGTCATGGGGAGATGGGACGACACAGCAAAACAGAGAGGCACAGGGCAAGCCCAGTCACCTTACCTCAGACTTCCAGCTTCAGAAATTGCTGGGATTTTAGTCACCTGCTCTATGGTGTTTGTTTTGTTTGTAGCAACCTCAGTGAACCAATACAGCAAATGGACAGAATATAAGCTTTCTGAGGATCAACATGTCTGTGCCTTTTGCTAGCAGCTGTGTGCTCAGCAACCTGAACAGGTCTTGGCAAAGAGCAGAATCGGAAAGCATAGATTCAGAGAGAGCCTGTGGCCTGCTAGTTAAGTTGCTGCCTGAGACACCTGTGTCCCATATTGGAGTGTCTGATTCCAGTCCTAGCTACTCTGCTTCCAATCCTTCTTTCCACTAACAGGCAGCCCTGGAAATCAGCACAAGATGTTTCAAGTCCTTGGGTCCCCGACACCACTGTGGGAGACCCAACTGGAGTTCTACTGTCTTAGCTTTGGCCTGACCATGCTGTAGCAGTTGCAGGCATTTAAGGAAGTAAAACACTGGAAGGAAGACCTGTCTTCTACTCTTTTTCTGCCTTTAAAAATATTGCAAATCAATTTCAAAAAAAAATTCTTTAAAAAGCACGTATGGAGTGGATGAATGGATAAGTGAATGAACTTCAGTTTCCAGAGCCTTAGCTTATTCATGCAAATGAGCTCGGCGGCCATCATCCTTTCCCACAGGGTCCTGGTCAGTACTGATGATCTCCTGCATGCATGTGCTTCGGCGACACACACTGGGCCACGTGGGAATACTTACCATTATTTCCCAGCATCTTATCTTCATTACAACAGTATGTGGCTCACCAGGACTTCACATCCCCATGTTCTCATAAAATGAACGGAAGAGAGCTGTTTACAACAGAGAGGGAATGGGGAAAATAAAGTATTGGCTAGTATCTGCAGACAACGATTCTTGGGGCAGGTATTTTAGAACCACCATCGTTACCTCATACATTTTGAAGCTGAGATGTTTGAGTTCAGAAGGTATAGTTGTGATCACACATCCCATCATGGAGGATTCTAGAAGCAAGCGTTTAAATAAACAATTATAAAACATGAGTAATTAGAAATCTTCAGATAAGGATTATTTTCACAAGTATTACTTATGGTACCCAAGTGTATTTTTGAACAAGTCTGGGAATACTCCAAAGCTCGCCTCTGTTTTATAGGTAATGATATCCACTCATGCCAAGAGGGAAAATGTCACTGTCCTGCAGTGATGGACTTGGTGCATGGAGCCGATAATAACACTCGTGGACTACTGACTGATGATCAATAGCCAAAGTTTATGAGTGGCATCAGACTTTATAAACTGAGGCTCATATAGGATTAGGGTGGAGGTATTTAGCTCATCAACAAACCCATCAACTGTTTCTATGCTTTTGTTTGGAAGTCCTTTTGTCTTGTATATTCCACCAAGAGTTCTCATGCACATACTTTCCACTCAACTGTTCTTATACCAATGATATCCCATCAGGTATACAAAAGGTAGCCATTCGGTTGTTCTCATGCAAAGGATATCCAATCAGTCACAGAAAAGGCACCCATTCAGTTGTTTATCATACAAATATTGTCCAGTCAACTGTAATCCTGTGCTCGCTGACCTTCTAGGGTCACAATGTCCTCTACAGAAAAATAGCTAAGTTTGCAAGCTAGGTCGTTCGTCAGGGCTCAAAGAATTCTGGGACCAACAATTCTGATGATGATGCAATGACTTCAGAAATCATATTCATAATTTTTAAACAATTCTGTATGCAATCCCCAAATTACTAACTTATCATTTCTTGGCTTCTGTCACATTTTTGCCACTTAAAATTACTCAGATTAATTTAATTTTAGGAAATTGAGTGAGACTTGGAGATAGATTTCTTGAGTTTCATTTCCCTCTTTACCATTCTTGACTTCCAGTGATGGGCAAATTGCTTCAAACCCTTGGAGTTTAAGGGTTTTTTTTCTAATCTATAAAAATAAGTTTAATGATGTCAACCACATGCATTATAAGCACAGACTGGAGTAAGATGACCTTGATATGGCTTATCCCTCAGCAGACATGTACTGAAGCAAACTAATTAATAAACATTTCTGGGTCTTAGAATCCTCATTTGACAAATGGCCATACACAGTTCATGGTTTGGCACTATCTGATGGTCCCCAACTAGAGAAGCATGAGACAGTATAGACCCCCATTATACCGGGCCGTTTGACCTGGCACGGGAACAGCTCAGAACACAAGCAGGGCTATTTTATTTGTCTGTTTATGTCTGAGTTATTTATTTGAAAGTCAGAATTACACAGAGTGAAATAGAGACCATTCACTTACTGGTTCACTATTCAGATGGGGACACAATGGCCACCACTAGTCCAGGCTGAATCCTGCAACCAGGTGCTTTGTCCTGGTCTCCGAAGTGGATGGCACATTCCAACACATGGGACATTCTCTACTCCCTTCCCTAGGCCATTAGCAGGAAGCTGGATCTGAAGTGGAGCTGCTAGGGCAGCGGCCAGCATCTATACAAGATGTTGGCATTGGGAAAGGTAATTTTATTCAGTATCTTACATGCCCTCCCAGAGCAGAGTCTTACTTATTAAGATGCTCTCTTTTCTGAAACTTCATGGACAGCCCCAGGGGCCACTCTCCTGACTCATACACAAAACCTTAGAGACTAATTATGTGTGTGCACCTGTTTCAGTTTTGTATCCTATTTTAAGCATGAAATGAGATATACAGATGTACCTTCAGCTAGAACAGGGTTACATTTTGATAAACCCATCACAAGTTGACTTTTATTGCTGATGAAAATTTGTTTAAGACTCTCAAGCTACCAAACAACACATCTTAGCTTAGCCAACCTTAAATGGGCTGAGAACACTTACATTAGCCTACAGTTGGGAAAAATCCTCTAGCACAAACCTATTTTATAATAAAGTGTTAAATATTTTATGTACACACACAGATGGGCATTTTGTAGACATGATGGGATGTGAAAATACAAACCACAATATAAAAGAAAAGCATGCTGGCAACACAGTACTCTGTAGAGCATCCGGGGTTTGCTCTCCTGAGCACGGGGTTGCCTGGGAGTTGTACTTGTCATTATCCTGCATCAGGGGAGAGCATCACACCCCAGAACTGGCCCCCAAAAGAATCAAGCTCCACAATTCCAAGTCTGGCTTCTACCCATGCATGTGGCTTTCCCTGCCTCTAGAGTTGAACCATCATGCCTCAGGGACCATCTGTCTGAAGAAGGCATGTGCCATGCTGATGTAACCCATGTGAGTTGTTGGCCACAGCATAAAGTCTTTCTTCACCAGTTCCTTCCTTTCTGTGCTCAATGCCAGTGTTAAAAGTGGTCCCACTGCTCATCATTTCTTACCACAGTCACTTCTGTAGTCCCTGTCTGGTTGCCTGCCTTCAGCTTCACCCTGACTCATTCCAGTTCATGGTGGAAGTGTACCAGTAATGGCTGTGCCCACGGGGCTCCTACAGCGACTTATCCAGCTCTCTGAGCCTGGCTTCCAGGATCTATTCACCACCTATACCCTGCTCCACAAGGCAAGTCCTCTGTTATGCAGGGAAGGCTCATCTTGCTTCTCTGACTCAGTATCTTTGAACCAGTATCAGAAGTCCCTTTCCACCATGTCATCTGCTGGCAACTCTTAGTGTCCCCTCAAGATTCATCATCCTTCTCACATTTCCAGATGCCCATTTTTGACCCTTACTTACCCCTAACCCAAAGTAACTAGCAGAATAAGTGAAGTTCAGATTGAAGCCTCAAGACACCAGCCTCCAATTGCATCACTCCCTTTGTTGATTCTGATTAGCTTATGGTACCTCTGACTTTTGTCAGAAGCTGGAGATGAACTGGGCCAGACAGACTTACTCTAGAAGCTCAGCTTTTAATCTCTAACATCAAGCCTATCCCACTGGATGGTGATGGTTGAGTTTTTCCATTTGTCTCCTCCTCTTGAACTGCGGGAGACCCAGGAAGATTTGTTCCATTCATGGATACTTCAGGTTCTGATATGAAGTTGATGCTCATACAATAATAAAATAAAATAAAAACTAAAGAGGAGCTATGTGAAACAGTGTTTTGTTCATTTTTGACACTACTTAGTGAAAGTGCTATTACTTTTTCTTGCTCCCGTATACACAGCATCATTTTTTTCCTCCATGTCCTGGTCTTGAGTTACAACCCACAAAAAGGAAAAGTCCAGGGTGCCATTGTATATAGATGAGGGGAGCGTTGCAAGTTTTCAATGACTGCACTTGATATGGAAGGTGGGGGGGCCCAGTAAGATCAGGGGTATATCATAGATATTTTGGCAAATCTGCATTGTATTGAACCAAATAGGAATTCCAATGTATCAGAATCTTGCACAAAGTTATATCAGATTTATATCAGAATTCTACATTTTTCTATTTCCTACAATACCTAAGATAAAAATACAAATTCAAGGGCCAAGCAAAACTGAACAAGACAGATACAAAACAGGATTATTTTGATAATTTTGTAGCCTAGCACCTATGATACATAGAAGGTATTTCAACGTGTGTGTGTGTGCATGTGTGTGTGTGTGTGTGTGAAGTTGGCTGATATTCAAGAGGAAAAACTGAAAAACAAAATCCAGACTTCATGAAAATAGGTAACTCAAAAAGCTTTGATGTTTAAGGAGAAAGATGAGAAAAGTTCTTAATCCCTGTGAAATAAGAGATGAAAGTTTTAGAAGCTGTGGGAAGAGAGAATCAGGGTCTGGTTCAACAGCCCAGTGACTAAATCCTCATCTTGCACATACTGGCATCCCATATGGACCCTGGTTCATGTCCCAGTTACTCCATTTCCCATCCAGTTCCCTGCATGTGGTCTGGGAAAGCGGTAAAGGACAGCCCAAAGCCTTGGGACCCTGCACCCACGTGGGAGACCCAGAAGAAAATCCTGGCTTCAAATTGGCTAAGATTCAGACATTGCGGTCATTTGGGGAGTGAATCAGTGGAAGTAAGATCTTTCTAACCCTCCTTCTCTCTGTAAATCTGATCTGCCTTCCCTAAATGAATGAATGAGTGAATATATAAATAGAATCTTTTTTAAAAACAAGAATAAAACAAAAAGGAATGGGGAGCAGAATGTCTTAACCAAGTTGTTCAAGAGTATGACTCGTCTCACCTGCTGCAGAGATGTGGGCTTTGAGCTGCATGTATGGGATTAAGCAGAAGATCCCTGGATAAAAAAAGTCAGTGGCACAAGTGTGAATACCCCACCTGTCAAGGTCAAAGGCCCAGACAATAGCCTGCAGTTTGCACACTAAGTCAAGCACACCCTTCAGGGGAGACCTCTGCTGTACAAACATCTGAAGGGAACACCATCAAGCAGAGATGGAAGGAATACCTGATTTCTACACGAAGGAGGAATCTAAGAGCTCTGTCAGAGGCAGTTCTGCCTAAGGGAGTGGCTGCTCAATGGGGTAGGTAAGTACTCTGAGATGTGTATGCCAGTGGGGAGCCTCTGGGGATATGTCGCAATGGCAAGTCTGGGAGTGCTAATTGTCATGGAGTACAAAACCTCAGTTACATGGAAGCAATATATCTTATTCCACTTTCTGTGATCAATTTTATAATACAGTAAATAGAGCTCAAAACTGAAGCTTGTATTTATATTTTGCTAGGAGAGTATGTGGCAGATATTCTGATCACAAAAATGTATAATATTCAATGTCACAAATGCGTCAATCATCTTGATTCAATCATTCCATGTTATTGTCAAAAATCATCACAACCACTTTGCACCTCAAAATGCATACACCTGTAATTTATTAATGATCAAAAAAGAAAAACAGAGAGTGATGCATCTTTAAGACAGAGAGGGATTGGAGATTCACAGCCAGGTACACATCTAAGTGGGTTGTACAGTGAAAATATCTAGTAATAGCATTCAGAACTGATGACACCTTCTAGAGTGATGCAGTGTGCAACTGGCATGACTCTGACATCCAGGAGAAGGATTGTGCTTCCTTGTGCACTGGCCTGGGAGCAGGTGTGCTGTTTCAGGAGGATGCTTCTCTTCTTGGTCCAGGATAGATCCCTTGGGGTGCTGTCTTTCACCACAGATATACTGACGCACAATCTCAACTCCACTTTCTCAGAAGTAGCATTTTCATGGATCAACATCCTTCCTGCAGAAGATCTGGCCAGCTCTAGCATCCAGCGTGGACTGCTGGTATGTCTGGGATGAGCACCAACCACACAGAGAAGGTTGTAGCAGGAATGACAACACTTGCCAACCAAGTCAACCCACAAGCCTGTTTCTGATCTCATCAAGAGAAAACTTGACAATTGTTAGATAATGTTCCCTCAGTACCATCCAACACAGTCAGTCTTCCCATCACGAACGAATAGATGAAGAAGCCAGAATGCAGCTTCTGTTAACCTGGCGCTTCTTGAATCAATTTACCCAAAGCCACTCCACTGAATAATAACTCATCTGATATGAACCTCAAACCACCTGCCTCCATTTTTTATCTTTCTTTCCACTGTGCTCCTCTGTTTCTTATTTTATATAAAACTAGATTCTGATTCACTTCATTAGTGGCTCAAATGTCAATTCAGTAGCCAGAGCTGAGGCTAAATGGAACCCAATTTTGCCTCTTGTTATTCATGGTGAATACACTATCTCCTGGTAAGAAGAGTGTGCATTCAAATGTAATCAGAAATGTCCAGACTATCTCCAGGACCTAGCAGATATGTTCTGGAGAATATTACTCCATGCCTTTAATAAATACTGCACTTACAGTTTCTCCCCAAGTTTATTAAATGTCCCTGCATCATCGAATGACTTTAGAAAGAACAAAGGAAACCCTTCAACCCAAAAGTTAGCAAGTTCCATTGCCTTTCCCCTCCTTCCAGGTCAAGATCACTGTCACAGCAGCACCAAGCAAAGCCTTCTTTGACATAAATCCTTTTACCTGCAAGTATTCAAAATCACTTTAACCTAAGTGGTTGAGAACAATTGTCAAAAGTTGCCATGGTTAAAATAAAACTTAGGAGGAAAAAAATAGCAGAGGAAACCATGTCAATTTAACACACAAGGAGCTATATTTCAGTTCTATCCAATTAGCAGTGTTCAATATTATTAAAATCTGTTGACGAAAAAGTAGCAGATGCTCCACTTTCCTTGATGTTAATTAATGAAGTTTTTACCTCTAAAAAATTCGGAGAAACCGGATCTTTTATAATCAAATATCTTTCGCCTACACAAAACCTACGTCTGGAGAAACACATGTAAATATGTCAATATTCAAAAAAGGATAATTATCTTTTGAGTTCTGTACATCTTCATTGCTCTTTCTTAGTGTTCCAACTCCAAACCCAGGCCAGTTTCCCCTGAGCTAAGCAGTGGTGATCATCGTATGGTGGACATGGCTGGGACTGGCTGGTCAGCTCTTTTGTCACGGGACTTGTTTCCGTAAGATTAGGAGACAATTGGGATGATTCAAACGTGCAGCTCTACTGATTATAAGCCTACAGCGAATGTTGGTTGGGAATGTGGGTTTTTTTTTTTTTTTTTCTGTAGAAAACTTCAGATGTATCTCAGTGAAAAGGCAGAAAAACACAATGACCTCCCGATTGCTCTGTATCTGGCTGGAGCATTGACTAACTACTGGACGTTTTTACTTCAATTATAACTCTGCTCACTTTTCCACACTCACATCACATAACACTCCATGCAGAAGAATGTCTGTGTGGATCATCACCAATAAGCCTTCTTTATTCAAACAAACAAAAGATTTCCATTGTGACTTGCAAAAATGACCTAATTTCTTAACATCAGTGTACCAAATTCCCTGGTTATCTCTTAATCCAGGGAGGTGGAGGTGGGTGCAACAAGGACATCTCTGGCTGTTTGAATGAGGAGCTAAGTAACGAGTATTGTATTTAGTTGTGGCAAACAACACAAAAATCATCCTGATTTTCAATAGCAAAGCACCGATGTGGCTTACCCAGGTGTGACCGGGCTGCGTTCCATGTGTCTTCTGAGTTTGGAGGTCTTGGAGATCTGGCAAAGGAATGAAAGGAAACAGAGTCAAACTCTGCAAGCATATCAAAGGCCTTTGTATGCATTCAAAGCGTGTCAGTTTCATTCGCATTTCCCTGACTACAACAAGTCAATAAGCTGGCCCAGTTTTGCTAAAAGTGGAGGAAAGGAGCAATGCTGCACATGATACGACCCTGTCAATGACGACATCATGGAACAAAGAGTCAAAGCATCCAGATTCTATCACATTGACAGAGGCTCCAGCATCTTAAACTGAGTCAGCAACACTGGGATTCTGAGACCTAAGTCCTTCCCATCTTAATGAATGGCCACAAGCCACCTAAGCCACATGCCACCCCTGGACAAGACTTCAGAATTCATTTCTTTGAGCTTCCACTCTCACTTCTGGAACTGAATAAGATGCTTGCTGGTAGTTGTTATAAAAATTAAGGGTGGCCTCTGTGGGCAGCTATTGGGGTAAGTCAAGTCAGCAGTTTTCATGGCCACAGGTATTCTCAGAGATATTAGTTGTGCTATGCATGTAAGTCTCAAAGATGGGAATACGCAGTAGGTACCATTTTTGAATATTCTGTGGTGACAGAATTTTGTTGCAGAGCATCTTGAAGATGTGATACCCTGACACATGCCACGACATTAGTCAGCATGCATGACGCATTCTCTTTACTACTTACACTGGCTTTTTAGTATCTTCAATGTGTATTTTCCTGAGCCGTTGGCCTGGCTGCAAAACCTGGGCTATTTTTCAAAGAATCTAGATGCCCAATCCTCCTCCTCAGATTTAAGATTCAATTATAATTACAGGGCACAGGAACTATATAAAACTCTCCCAGGGCCACCTATAACATTGCTTCCCACATTGGCTGGTGATTAAAATTAACCACAGAAATTTCTTAGAGATGTATATTCCTCAGCCATTGCTCCAAATATTCTGAACTAAAAGGTCAATGATACAATGGTAGGGAAGTCTGCAATTTTTTTCAGAGTTTTCCAGGTTATTCCTATGAATAGCAGCATGGAGGACCACTGGTCATTCAATAAGATTCCATCAACTCCACGAGATGACTGGAAAGCAAAGCCATCCAAATTCTGCAATGGAAACATTACAATTCAGAGTGAACTTGTGGACTCTGTACTTAAACCTGAACTTTCCAGGACTGCAGTAGTGTTCTCTTCCGAGTAGTGTCAAACATTTGTGCCTGATGCTTCATGACTACCATAAAAAGAGTGAGACGCAATATTCTGGAAAATGTAAAGGAGAAGTGACGGCAATCCTTTTCTTGTTACATGGCTACATCAATGTGGAATTCATCCTGAGTCAGAAGACAATTGACTCGGGGAAGTAGGTGGGACTGGTGGTTCCAGCTACAGGAAGTATCAGACTGTATCGGTTATGAAGAGCTTGCATAAAAAACTATTCAACTGTAAGCACCATGTCCATAAGTGTCTAATTCCAACTAAGGAATAAGGTCAGGAAGAATAATCCGAACTGTTATTCAAGATGTTTTGGAATGTATCTGTTATCTTACTGCCGAAGCTAAAACTCATGGCTTCCTTGTGTGCCAAGTTTTGGAAACAAGACAAAGGCATCGTCAAGAGAAAATGGATGGAACTTAACCACATTCAGTGCCTGGATACTTCTGCAAGAATACTTACCTGATACAGGAATTTGAAGATTAAGTGACACACTGAACATCAGGGGTATAAAACACAGCCAGCCATGTGCCCAGTTCTCAATGAGTGCTAGCAAGTGTTCCTTACGTGTGTTCTACATGATAGTAGATTGAATACAGAAAGACACAACTATGGGATTGCAACATCATTTTCAAAACTTGCTCATGCCACTGTAAGCCCCCAAACAAGCAGCAGTATGGCCCTGAGCACAGACCAGCAGGGGCAAGAAGCTCCAGGCTCTGCCACTGTTTTCAGACACTGAACCTCTCTCTACACAAGGACACATGGGTGTGAGGGTTCAGATCTGATTCCTGGCAGGAAAATGATACTCAACATGCCTGTGATCTCCTCTGCTAGTGCCCAAGCGTGCAGCTGCGGCTTCTGCCAGACTTGGAAGGGACAGAAGGGACCAGGCCATGGCCTTTTGTGCATAGGCAGCAATTACGCTCTGAAACCCAGAACCTGACAGACACCGCTCCTGAGCAATTGACACTGCTTCCTGCCGCTGGCTGCTGAGCTCTACAGAGCTGATGGAACCTGGAGGAAGCACGTGAGCAGGTGGTAATTATGACAGACACGGTGGCTGCTGGTGCAGAGAGGTAAATACGGAACAAAACATTGCAGTTAGCTAACAAGAAACCGAGAAAGGGAAGCTTTCTTCTTCTTCCTTGCTTTGCTCACACTGTGTCTGCTGTCTGACACTTCTGCAGCTGGAGGTAAGGAGGTGAGGTATTGTTAGCCAAAGTGTTCAGAGGCATGATGGACCAGCTGAGCTAATGGGAGAATGTCTCACATTTTTTGCTGCAGCCATGATTAGATGAGCCTCTGTTTTCATGTTGATTTGTCTGCCGGTGCTCTTTGCTGGCATTTTCTTTCCTTTTGAAAACGGGTCCTTTGGAGACTTTTCTTTGATACAACCAGCTTTCATGCCCACCCAGCATTTTGAGCAATTTTCACATTATTCATCCATTTTACCCTATCACAGTTCATGCCATAGACAAAAGAGGTCTTACAACATGGACTGTCTTTCTCGCACCTTGTCTTACACACTTGGTGGTTATGCTTTGTCCCTTTCTAAACACAAGAAAAAGAAATGAGGGATGGAGGACCATGGCCACTCCTGTAAAGTTAGTGGTCAGCAGCAGCTGAGTCTGTAAAACAAACTCAGAACAAATTCTACACTATGCCATATGCGTATTTGGAGGTTATTTGACCAGATTCAGTTCCCACACTAAATTCCCTTCAAAAATTGTTTTGGTCACCTCTTGCCCACTGTTGGCTGATCTGAATCAACCGAGGCTAACCTGTGAACTCCAGTTTCTGGTCCAGAGTCTGAGGCAGCACACCCAAGTGCTATTTGCTGAAGAAAAGTGCTTTATTTCTTAAAAAACAAACAAACAAAAAAATAATCTGGTCTGCATGACACTATGACATCAGTGACTTAGGAGGGGAAAAATGTGTCCTTGGAAAGGGACAATGGTTTACGAAACCCTTTGTTTCTCTTTTGTCCTGTGGTGAGAATAATCCACCTCAAATCCACCTGAAATGATTAGCACATTTTGTTTTCATAGTCGCAATAGTTAAAAAACATTTAATTCTTTTCTAATTCAATTGAAACTTTCTCTTGAAAGGGTTCATAACATTGCAGTTTAAAAAACAGTGTTTAAAAAACATATTGACACCTCTTTGCAGAGTGTTGAGAAAAGAGGTCAGCTTAACCTGTGAGCCAATAAGTAGCTGGTAGATGCAGCCAGCATAAACTTTCATTTCAAGTGTAGACTCCAAAATGTTTGCTTCCTGCACAATGTGTCTTTGAGTATTTTTGATTTGCGGCTTTTGGGGAATATCACTTCTCTGCATCTCCCTTCCCATTGATCCATTCACTTCAGCAAGATTTTCCTTTTTGTTTCTTTTTACGAATTCTCGGTAAATTTTCCAACTCTCTCTTTAATATCTTGTTGGATTATTTTAAATTTCATGACCTACTTTTATCACCTGTATGAAGACAACTCCCACATTTCCATGTGATCCTGACATACAACCTGGTCTTTATTTGGATGGTTCCCTTTATCAGATAAACATGCTTCCGAAACACTTCTTCCTAATCATTCTGGTTTCCAATGCCAACTGAAATCCATCCTGCAATCGGATCCACCATTGCCCCACAGTATTTCAAGCTCACCACCAGTATTGTTTTTATTCTCTGTGTCATTTGGGTCTTCTTTTTCTACACAGCATCAGAGACCTATAGTTTGAAAAGAAATGTAGAAATTGAAGTCAACTTTCCTACAACCAAGAAAATCGCAGCCCAAATAAAGTTGGCTGCCACGGAGTCCCCAGGCTCAGCAGCTAAGCTGAGACTCATTCATCCAACACACAAGGAAGTAGTGTTTCTAGAATGTGAGTTGGATGCTGTGAGCTATCCCAGGTGCTGTGGATACAGACAGAAACACAAATCCCCATCCTCTGAGTGCTCAGATGTAGTTCATAAGTCATACTGGTAGCAAGAGAATAAGTGGACTAGTGAAACAATGAAAGTTACTATTTTCTCTTTCTATTATCAGAAAAAGTAAAGGTAAAGGCCAGAAAGAAGCACAGGAGCCAGCTCTTCTCTGTCCTTGGATCTGTGTCTCGTTGAAGACACAATTAGCTTCCTGTTATAGCACAATTAATGTGACAGCTCCCTAAGTTCTTCGAGGTAAATGATGAAAGTGATGTTTTTACCAAACCACAGCCCAAAATGGTTGGAAATGTTGTTGTAGAAACCCCTAACTGGGTCTGATCACCTGATAAACAGAAAACCAATCACTGACATCAGGGTGATGGAGGAGCAGAGGTGTTTATTGCAATTATAGAGCAAGGAGCTGGGCCACTATTGCTTAACTTCTGCGCTCCCCGAGGATTTAGGGGTGAAGGTTCTTACATATTGGAATGGAGGCTCAGAGATGTTTGGGCAGCTCATGTCCAAGTTCCTGGTTGGTCAGTGGAATTCGTGCCCTTCCTTTGATTGATCAGTGATGCAGTGCTCTTTAGGGAAATTATAATGGCCATGTGGACTCCAGTTGTCTGAGGTTACATGAAAGTATCAGTTATATTCTGCACAGACCTGGAATTCCGCTACACAAATCACCCCGTAACAGCACTGGCCATCAGAAGTCTTTGTTTGTTTGTTTGTTTGTTTGTTTTCTGTTGGAGAAACAAATCACTCATTGAATCCAGTGATTAGAATCTTATAAGGTCAGCTGGATCACTCCTTTGTCAGTGGATTCCTTTTGATAACAGGCTGGTAAGGACACCTCGTGCTAAGGGAGACAAATAGGAGGCTAGACATTGTTCTTGTATTACAAGAGTTTAGTTTAAAATCTCGGGAGTTTTCTGATCAGCAGAGCCCCACAACTGCCAAGGGGATTAGGTAGCGGTGGTATTCCTCGGCACAAACCACCAGAGACAGTCTGATCAAGCATTTCCATTTTTTGTAAAGCAAGCACAAATTTATATAGACTAAGAAAAGGGAAGGCAGAAGGCTGTCTCCCAATAGTCCTTCCACCCAGCAGTGACACTGTAATTGGCTAGAAGGCGTGTTGATCTCTCTGAATCCTCCAGTCATGCAGCAGGTCACATACAACACTCTTGGCTAGCAGGTATGCCACAGGTCAAGTTCACTGCATGTGGCTGTGGGTCAGCTGAAGGTCACATACAACACATAAGCTGGCAGGTAACATGGGTCGAACTTGACTTCTCAGAGTTGCTTGTCAAGGAAGTCCCAGCACAGCTCCTCCAAGGACAGAGAAGAGACTGGGGTGTAGCCCACCACTCTCGCCTGCATGGCCAGTGATCAGGCCAGGTGGAGGTCTTGGTGAGCCAAGACCATAGTCATGGGATTTCCCCAGGGACATGGTATGCCACATCCCTATGGCCTCCCACATAAGCCAAGGAGGCCGAGATTCAGGGGCAATCTCCCATGTAACCATGCTTCTAATTGTATTGTATATTTATAGCGGGTCAATTTGAAGCAGAATTTTATGTAGCCATTTTATTTAATACATCCCACCTAACTCTGTAAGATGCAAACAGGAATCAACTTTGTGTTTTCTACTGCATTTCTATCTGCTAAGTTCCCTTGGCTTACACTTTTCTGGTCCTGAAGGAATTGGCCTTCCCTTCCTTGAGGCAACATCATCTTTTTACTTGGCCTTATTGAGGAATACACCTTGAAAAAGTTCCAGGATTTGCTCCTCTGTTGGGTCCTTATTTGGAGACAGTCCCTTTGCTCACTTCTGGAGGTGAACTCTCAGAGAGCTCAGGCCTCCCTTTCACTGTTTTCTCCAGCCACAGGTCACCTTTAGAGCTCTTCAGTGCTCCAAATGCTAGAAGACATGGAAAGCTCTGCTTGTACCCCTTCAAGCTTCATCCTCCCATGGGCTTAAGGGAAGAGGATCTGTGTCCCTCGTACTACAGGGCTGTACAGGACACCCACACTATAGACATTGTCCCTCAGCAACTCTGAGGACCAACCTTATCTGGCTATGCTGAGACACTGGAGGTGATAAGTGGATGCTTACAAGATGGGACTCAAAACCTCCTAGCATGCAGTAGGTGGTCTTGTAAATAGCTTTGAACCAATAGCTACTTGGCACTTACCAGAGTGTTGTTAGCTTTTGAAATCTTAACTCAATGAAGCGCTAAGACTTCAGAGTGAGTCACATTTAGAATTCCACAACATGAAAGGAAAAAGATAATCTGGTAAGAAGAGATGCAAAGGATCTGACTAGCAAGTCACTGTCCTTCCCTGTCATTTGGGTGACTCCGTGTGGGACTAGATCAAGATGAGGCCAGCTAAGTACTGTCCTCATTACTACCAAGTCTCGGTGCACGATTCCCCTTGAAATCCATAACTCACCTGCTGAAAAAACTGCAACATCCGTTTCCCAGCACCCTTTTCCCTTTTTTTATATAGAAAGAGGTTATTTTTGCCTAATTCCTTGGGCTTACCCAACTTAACCATCTTTAGTCATTCATGTTTGGAAATTCTTCCAACTTCTTTACATACGAGATTTAGTATCTTCCAGAAGCCCCCCTTCCCGTCACGTTCTCAGATTCACAACCAAGACTATTTATTAATTGAATCTAATATGTGAAAAATGGATGCAGTGCCTTTATTCAAATAAATTGTTAGGTATTTTGTTTTTGTTTATATCTTATGAGATCAAGGCATTAAAAATGGACATTCAAGATGAAATACTTCGGATCAAGGCTCTCAGCAGTGGGTCGTGGTTACACTCACGGTCATCAAGAACATACAGACAATTCACGGAATGAGATAGATGGCTTTGCACCACTCATGTTTGATGAGAAATTGAGAACGGCTCAATGAGAGTCCCAAGCTGCCACTCTATTTTGCTTGATGTTTTGAAGCACATGGAAAGCAAACCAGGGGAAGCAATTTGGAGAAACGTCAGGATGCTTAGCTCTAACAAAACGTGTCTTGAGTTTAAAGCCAGAACGGAGAAGAGAGTGGGGTGAAACAAACTAGGATTTACATATTGAGATACAAAATTAAAACCATGCATTAAATACACTAAATTTTTTATAATCCCAAATCACGAAAGAAACTGGAGAAACATTTTAATTCAGGAGAACTCATAATAAATCCATATGAGGATGTAGGACGGTTACCGGAGAGACAAATGCCTTCTGTCGCTGGACCTCGCAGCCAGAGCTGAAGCAGACAGCTGCTCCTTATCCCTTTGTGCAGACCCTCAGGATCTGGGAGCAACCCCTGCTCTCTGCTATCCTGCGCTGACTTGTGAGATGCAGTGGCCTGATAGGTAGGTCTAAAGGAGCAAACATAAAGAGTATCCATCAAGGTGAGAAAGTTTCTCAGACAACAAATAGCTTGTTCAACTCAGAGAACCGAAAACGAATGATGACCTGGAGGAAACTGCCTTTACAGCAAATAAGTAAGAAGAGACAGTGCCAATGTCTCTTCTTAATCCCAAATAACTGAAAAATAATCTAGATCCACTGTGGAAAAAACTACTATCTGATTAGTATGAATGATACTCACATGTCAGCCTTTGAAACTAAAGAAATTGTATTCAGCGAAGCAAGTGAGCTAGGGAAGTGTACCTAACCGTGCCGACAGCACTAACACTGAAGCCAGCAATGAGGAAGACAGGGCAGCAAGACCACACTCCAGCAGAGCCACTCTTGGAATTGGTTGTGTCATCTGTAACTCAGTGTCTGCAACCCACAGACCAAACCAGTGTTTCCATGTTTCAATGACACTTTCTGAAAAATCGCAATTCTCAGTCTCAGTGACTGTAAGGCTCGGATGCAGTCACTTTTCTGATGATTGGAGATACTTTCCTCATACTGAGTCTATCTTTTGCAACCTTGCTAAAGGAACATGACCAGCATGCATATAGAAATGGTGGATCTTTCAAAAGTTCATGCAAAACGAGTATCAAAAGAAAAAAAAAGCTGTACATCGTTTTCAAAGACTCTTTGCACCAAATGCATTTATCTTTTAATTCCATTTCGCAATAAGCTTTTGGATTTACTCTCAAGTAAAGGCCAGCACAGCATAATACAGATGATAAATGATTAAAAAATACGTATGGACATAGATATTGGTAGATTTCTAAATCTACCTTCAGCTCTGCTTTGGTTTCACCCGGTGATTCTCAATCTAGCTGCATATTTCAACTACTTAGGGTGATTTTAAAAAGCAACACTTTTACTCCCACTCCAAATCAGGCCAATTAACTCAGATTCTTTTGCAGTGGGAAGTGGACCTTGGTATGGCTTCAGAAGCTCCCGCAAGTGATTCTGATGTTAAGCCAAGGTTAAGACCCGAGGACAATCCTTCCAAGCCCTTTCTCTGCAGCATAATTTGCTCCAATATTCATTTTCCACTTTATAATCCAGTGGTCTGTAGCCAGATTTGGACCATAAAGAGCTTACATTGTGACCAGTCCTAATTAAGACATGCCACTGGCAAAAATGTATGTTCTAGATTTTGAGATTTAATATTAAAAAAGATACAATAGCTCATGAATAATTTTCACATTGGCTCTGTGTTGCAAAAATAACGTAGATAATTCAGGTTAGACAGAATGCATACTCGTAATTAGTCTCACCTGCTCTTTTTAACATTTTTATGAAGTTATTAGAAAAAATTGTACATATTGTGCTGTATTTGTAGTGGCCAGCAATAGTTCCAAATTTTCAGGTGTCACCCTGGACCTATGCAACTGTGACTCAGTGAGGCTGAACAATCTGCTTTAAAAAGCCTTCAGGTGAGCCTTGACAAGCATGGCCCTTAATATCTACCAAAACACTTGGGCATGTTCTGTGGAGCTCCTCATTGCCTTTCAATTGGTCTATACTTTGCACTGGTAACAAAATGTTAACTGTCTCCCTTTGTGCTGGAGAGGTCAGTTAGAGCAAGGGAACACTGGGGCCAGTGCATTGGCTTAAATAGCTAATCCGGGCCCAGCGTCATAGCGTAGCAGTTAAAGTCCTCGCCTTGAATGCGCCGGGATCCCATCTGGGCATCTAATCCTGGCATCCCCACTGCCCCTCTAGCTCCCTGCCTGTGGCCTGGGAATGCAGTCAAGGACGGCCCAAAGGTTTGGGAACCTGTACCCATGTGAAAGACCCAGAAGAGGCTCCTGGCTTCAGATTGGCTCAGCTCCAGCTGTTGTGGTCACTTGGAGAGTTAGTCATTGGATGGGAGATCTTCCTCTCTGTCTCTCCTCCTCTCTGTACATCTGCCTTTCCAACAAAAACAAATAAATCTTTAAAAAAATAAATAGTAAGTCCTCCATCTCCAAATGCCAGCATCCCATGGGTGGCCCAGTTCATGTCCTGACTGCTCCACTTCCCATCTAGCTCCCTTCTTGTAGCCTGACAAAGCAGTGGAGAATGGCTCAAACTCTTGTGATCCTGAACCCCCATGGGAGACTCACAAGAAGCTCCTGGCTCCTGGTTTTCAATCTTCTCGGCTCTGGCCATTGCAGCCATTTGGGAAGCAGACCAACAGATAGGGGATCCGTCTCTGCTTCTCTCTATAAATCTACCTTTCTGATAAATAATAATAATTTTAAGACCAGAAAGCAATGTAGAAGAAACAGCTTCTTCTTGAAGGATGTAGGGAAAACTACTAACTTAAAAAGTAAACAACACCAATTGTATTTAAAATATAAATTAGACACTTAATATTCTTGAATTTATATTGGCAACATTTATTATTACCTTCCTAGAATTTGTTTGCAATATGCCAAAGATCAAAAGGCTTATTATACAAAACTGTAAGACAATCAAATGTATATTGTGAGATTCTTATGGCATCAGATACAATCACCAGAAAGCTTTGTGTCACCACCAGCCTCGGACTGACTGACTTGCTCTCTGACCTGTCTGTGCTTAGCATCTTCTTTGGGCTTCTGCAGAGCCTGCGCCTGCTTGGTCTCCTCTGGCAACCCCTTTGTCATCTCTCTTTCAAAATGTAAAGAGAAAATAATTCAAGGTCAAGCAGCTCTCTCATCACACGCAGTTTAACCTAATTTGTCTGAAAGGAGATTTGAATTCTCAAAAATAAGCCTAAATTGGAAGCTAGGAAATTAAACACTGACATTCAGCGAAAGCTAAGAGTTATGCCCTTCTAAGCAGCAGGACCAGATACTCGGAGCCTCTCTGGGAGTGCTTGGGGGTCAGAGGAAGCCAAAGGACCTTAAATACCATGTGGTGTGCTTGGGACGAGGGTTTCTCCCACAAGCACCCATCTTGACTGGACCATGATGGAAGTGGAGGACACAGCTGACCCAAAATGTGATCCCGCGTGTGAAAATTTAGATAGACAAAAAGCTATCTGGCCCACCGTTCTTTCTAGATTGTGCTGTTATGCCAGTTGATAAAATAGGGAGAATAGGTTCATATTGGAGTTCTCTACCCCAAGCAAGATGCACAGTGTCAGCAACAGATCTAACAGAGGACTCGAACTCAAAGAACAGGCTTCCTTGGGCTTCCCTAGCCATTGCCCTGCCTGGCAAAAAAGGGACAACAGGTCATAAAAATTCAGCCACATTAAAAAATAAAAGCCCTGACTGCATCAAATGCAAGTAGTATCATCCACTCCAAGCTTAAAGCGCCTGAACGTGGCTTTTGTTCTTTCACAACTTCCTCTACAGCGTTAATGAAGTCATGTGGAGTAAGAATGAAAACCCTGGGCTCCCGAATCAGCTGCTGGGACATCAGCTACTCTGCTTCTTCAGAGCCTGCCATGGAGCTGTGGTTACTGCTAGCAGTGATTGTGCGGCTACTAGATGAACACATCCCTCAGCGAATGCCAGGGAGCACTCCAGCAGCTGCTTCCACCAGCAACCCAACCCCTTCTGGAATGTCTCAGAAAGCAAAGGAGGCAGCAGCATCCTTAAAAGCCCTACCTTGTGCAAGGCACTGTGTGTACACCATGTCACCCTCCCCACACACCTGCCAGATAGGCACTACGCTTTGCCTTTAAAGGTGGCAGGAAAAGGCTCAGGAACAGGAAACACCTTGCCCTAAGATCATAGAGAAAGAAAGCAAGAAAGCCAGAATGCAACAAATCTACTTGGCTGTAAAATTCATTCTTCCTGCTGTACTAGGGAGTCTAGTTGCAATTCTTATCATTTAGGATGAAAAAAAAAAAATCCCACTGCAGCTTTTTCTTTAGGGGCGGGGGAGGAATATTTTTTGATTTTTATAAATAGAAAGCTTAATTTTAATCCTCATAGGATGGTTTTTTTTTTCCCTTTGGGCACCCTGAGACTTAAGACCTTCAATCACTGGGGTTCCATCCAATGACAACAGGAAAACACATTCTCCAGAGGTCTAAGAACAGACGTCCGGTTGCATATATATTTAATTTTAACAAATAGTTTTTCATAACTATAGGATTTTTCTACATTTATTAAAAAAAACCTGGCACTTGAGAAAATATCAAATTGTGCTATTCCACCTCCATATGTGCCAGTTATCTATAAATATAGAAATGCAATAATTATCACTGAAACTGTTGCTTGTTAAATTTTCAAAAACAGATAAATTATGAATATGAATTTGAAAAAAAATGGTTTAAGGAGGTAAGGGATGGATAAGGACTAGAATTGCACACTGTCTAATGTAAAGATACCGTGAGGATCACCTAATTGTCACACAGTGTTTGAGTCTCCTCTACCAAGTCGTTTTTCAGCCTCTGATTAAACACCACTGGGACCCAGAAGCTCATTACCTGTAAAGACTCCTGCTCATTGTCGAAGCACTCTGGTTATTGACAATACCTTCTTCATGATTATGCTGTATTAATACTTCATGTATGAAAACATCACTGTGTGGGGGCATCAGACAACCCATTAGACGCATCTGAATCCTGATCTCCTTATACGATCTTTTAAAATACTCACATGCTCACGGGGGGCGCATTACACAAAATGCCAGACATGACTCCGCTAATGGGTTGCCTGGCTCATCTGTCTCTAAGCCCTGTACTCACCCCTGCGCTCAGAAGGGCTCACTGGGACACAGCACGGGCGGTCTGAGCGCCCATTTCTGCATTAGAGTAGATCAGCTCTGTACCCACAGGACACCTGCTCAAACACATGACACCGGCCATGTCTCCATAAATATCCCCTCCTCCCGGCTCCATGTCCCTGATTCTTAAAATCATTTCTGTATGCATCATACAGTTGTACGTTTCCTCATCTTTCCAGGGACTCTCCCATTTCGGATTCGCCCATGTCTGTTTTCTGACAGGATGAGCAGAACCGGACAGGATGCCCCAGGAACGCGCCCATGAGTGAAGAGGATCAGCCCATCGCTTCAGACACCCCGTTGTCACGGCAAACAGCCGGCTTTTGTTGCCAAAGTCATGCTACCACCAGCTACCGTGCTCTTCCTAGTCAGTCAAACTCCCAACCCCTTCTTGTAAACCTTTCATCTAATACTCCCTCTTATTCTGAAAAATTTGTCTAACCATGGTTCATGTGAGTAGCGACTGTTCTTACGCTTCCCTCCATGGATTGTCATTTGGTCATCCTTCCCAGCTTCAACTCCACGTACAAACTTGAGTATTAGAGGACTCCCTAAGGCTCAGCCATGGGAGCTCACCATCGGCACAGAAGTGGTCTCCGAGCAACACACTTCTGTCGTCGCTGCTCTGTGAAAAACTGAATACAAGTGTTGATGCTTCTATAGTCTACCTATGCTGAAAGCTGCCGGCCTCCACACAGAGTCCTTTCCTTGTGGGTCAATATGCTCATTACTAATAGAAAATATTACAGACACAAATAATGATGCAATAGACAAATATCAAGCTTTGGGTTAGATAGAAGGAAAGGAAAGTTTAAGAAAGAAAAGACAAATCTATTTCTTATCTCACAAATGAAGATTCTGAATCTGTGGGACTTTTTTTGCTAAATGAGCCTTTTCTCCCCTTTGTTTTTGTTTTTTTTTTTTTTTTAGTAACAAATGTAAAGAACAAAAATGTCTCCCAATATCTACTGCAATAATCAAGTGCTTTTCCTCTTTCAGTAAAAGGACATGATTCCTGTCGTGCAGTGCTAGAATCAGGGATGCTTAAATGGTTGATGACGTCTGAATAGTGTAGGAGGTACCCAAAAGGGTGAGAGAGATGGCAACAGTACAAGGAATAACTAAGGACCAACTTTAAACATTCTCAAATCTCACAGTGCAGGCTTTCTCGGGGGAAACTGTGGCCTTTGGCCAGGTGGGGAGTGAATGAGCTTCAGAGAGAGATAAGATGAGTTTCGCATTCCTCCACTGCCCTCCCTGGGATGTGGGCACCTCTCAGGGCTGTTGTGACTGGCTCTGGCATCTGGCACCAGATCTCTGCTATGCAAACCCTAGGAGGCAGCAGTAATGGCCAACATACTTGCAGCCCCACTACCCCTGTGGGAAACCTGAACTGCGTTCCCAATGCCTGGCCCGTGGCCACTGAGAACATGTGTGGGGTGAACCAGCAACCAGCATCCCTCCCCTCACCACAGTGATCGAATTATGAATTGATGAATGTTTCTAAGCTACCAGTTTTTAAAATACAATTATGTAGGGTTTTTTTTTTCTGTCAGTTTCAAACTAAAATTTCAGCCTGAGTATTTCTAGGCCACACAATCCCCAGTGGTTCAGTGCAATCTTGCAGGGTGCAGCAGCAACGTGAAGGGGGGCCCTTTCGATGGGGAAGCAAGCTGAGCCACATCCAGGATACCGGGGTTTGTCCACAGAACCTTTGCTGTTCTGAGCTCTGTGGTGCTGACCCAAGAGCCCATGTGCTTGTCCCTCTTCAACACTGAGTCTGAACCCAAAGACAGTGAGATCATTAGGGTTCATCTTTTACATTTCCCATTCAGTTTGCTGATCATTTCACCTTTGTAATGATGTTTCTATCATTCGTGTCAAAGAAACACGTCAACTAACATCTTCATATTAGAGAGAAACTCTTACTGGTAAAATCTTGACCATGGTGGCTTGCGGTAATCACCACCTCCTCAGAACTTCACACTTCCTATGCGTACTGTTCAACTGACATTTGTCATCTGGAGCCGTGTGACATATCTTTTTTGTTGTCTCGTATTGTCATCCATCACTGAGTCAGATTCAGTAAATTCACTAACAACATTTGACATCATCATTGCCTTGGGGCTGACGGAGCATCCCTTGGCTATAGAAGAAAAACACACAGAGCTTCCCTGCAGTCCTCCAGCCTATTTTCTCTGACTTTGCTGTCTAAACCAGTGTGATCTAAATTGTCACTTAATATTTGAGATCCCCGGCCTCTGTCTCCACATAACTGCCAGAATTCTCTACTTAAAATGCAAATCTTGCTCTGTCACTTGTGGGCTGAGAGCCATCCATTCACTGACTTACTTGGTACACGTCATTTGTGCACAGTGACTAGGTTGGCGGGGTGTCCACTCCCGACATGGCTGTTGAGCATGCAGAAATGAGAAAAGATATCTTGTGTCCTCAGGAAGTTCACAGTCAGGGAAGACAGACATAACGTCAACCGCAGTGGAACATGAACAGGAGCAGGTGCCTCCCCTCCCCCCAAGATGTAAGAGCGCAGTGCTGCTTCACAGGACACAGTTAACAAGGGCTGTTTCCATCTCTCCCGGCTTCCTCCTCGCTTCCTGTGGCTCTACTTCTCCAGAGTAAAAATGAGGCACAACTATCACTTTCAACCAAAGAGAAAGCCTCAGACAACAACGCTTCTCAGGCCATTACAGCTCTGAAAGAAGACATATGCAATGATTTACACCTGAAAAAGAGCCTTCACATATAATATTACATACACATTGTTTTCTTACATATAGATGCATATGACAACATTTCTACAAATCCATTTTTTTTTAAAAACGTCAACACTGTTTTTCTTTTTTTTTTTTTTTAAAGATTTATTTTTATTATTTTCTCATTGGAAAGGCGGATATACAGAGAGGAGAGACAGAGAGGAAGATCTTCCGTCCGATGATTCACTCCCCAAGTGAGCGCAACGGGCCGATACTATGCCGATCCGAAGCCAGGAGCCTCTTCCGGGTCCCCCACACAGGTGCAGGTTCCCAAAGCTTTGGGCCGTCCTCGACTGCTTTCCCAGGCCACAGGCAGGGAGCTGGAAGGGAAGCGGGGCTGCCGGGATTAGAACCGGCGCCCATATGGGATCCCGGGCGTGCAAGGTGAGGACCTTTAACCACTTGCGCCACCGCGCCAGGCCCCAACACTGTTTTTCAAAATGAGCAAAACATTTGAAGAGACATTTCATAAAAGAATCAGACAGGGGCCCAGCACAATGGTTCAGTGGCTAAATCCTTTAAATGCACTGGGATCCCACATGCGCACTGGTTAGTGTCCTGACTGCTCCACTTCCATCTGGCTCCCTGCTTGTGGCCTGGGAAAGCAGTAGAGGGTGGCACACATCCTGGGGACTCTGTACCCATTTGGGAGACCCAGAAGAAGCTCCTGGCTCCTGACTTCAGCTCAGCTCTGGCCGTTTCAGCTACTTGGGATGTAAACCAGTAGACAGAAGGTTTTTCTGTCTCTCCTCCTCTCTGTAAATCTGCCTTTCCAATAAAAATAAATAAATCTTTTTTTAAAAAAAGAATCAGACGACTAGTAAATGGGCAAGTGAACACATGGCTAATGTAAAAAACCTATTGAATCTACATCAGTATACAAATGAACCACACACCAACATGGCCAGGTCTAAGTGAAATATTAAGTACTGGTGTAAATTTGGAACATCTCGCTCTTTACTCCTCTGCTGAGGGGATGATGACTTTCTACAAGCACAGGAGGACTCCTGGACAGCGTGCAGACGGGCTGAAGAACACTCATAACGGGCACAGCATCTGGCTCAGCGTGTCTGATGCCCAGGTCTCAGAGTGATGACACCACTTGCAGTCCAACTTCCTACCACTGCACATTCTAGGACACAGACAGGACTCATGGAGGCGAGTTCCTGATATCCACGTGGGAGACTCCTAGCTGAAGCCTGATCCACACCAGGCTTGGTCCTGGATGCTGTGAGCATCTAGGCAGGAAGCAAACAAATGAAAGTGTGTCCATGTACTCTTTCTACCTCTACCTTTTAAGTAAAGTAAAAATAAACACACTTGGGCCTGGTGCAGTAGCCTTGTCACCTTGTGGCTAATCTCCCCACCTTGCAAGTGCTGGGAACCCATATGTGTGTCAGTTTGTATCCTGGCTGCTCCACTTCCTAACCAGCTCCCTGCTTATGGCCTGGAAAAGCAGCTAAGGATAAAACAAAGCCTTGGATCCCTGTACCTGCATGGGAGACCTGGAAGAAGCTCCTGGCTCCCAGCTTGGATCAACTCAGCTCTGGCTGTTGCGGCCACTTAGGAGTGAACCAGTGGATGGAAGATCTTTCTTTCTGTGTCTCCTTCTCGCTGTAAATTTGCCTTTCCAATAAAATTAAAATAAGTCTTTTTTTTAAAAATAAGTATGTTTTTCAAAAATGTAAATTCTTCCCAAACCTTTTTCATGAAAGGAAAAAAATTAATAACATAAACAACATTCTTCCAATGGAGTATTGAATAACGATAGAAAATAATACCCTTATACTACATACAGTATCGTGGGTGATCCTTACAAATATAATGTTGCACAGGAAAAATGTCCAAATACCAAAAAATAAAGAGCAATCAGGGCAGGATTTTAGATGTAGGATTTAAGATGGTGGTTAATAATGAGTCCCACATTAGACTACCAGTGTTTGAACCTAGCTCTGGCTCCTGATTCCAGCTCCCTGGTAGGAATTGTTGAAGATTCAAGCAGTTGGGCTCCACTGCCCTGTGGAGACCTGCACTGAGTTCCCAGCACCTGTTCAGCCCTGGCCCAGCCGCGGCCTTTACTAGCATTGGGGAATGATGGCTATTATCCAACTGGTTCCTCCCCTATGCCACTTCTCCTGTTTCTCTTTCTCAGATAGCTGCATAATTTTAAACAAATAAATCAATCACAGGCAAAACTAATCTGTAGATCCTAAAAGTCGAAGTGAGTAAACGTCAGGGAGCATAATTAGGACAAGGTAAGTGGGGGAGGGGAACCCCAGTGCCTATTAAACTGTGTCGTAAAATAAAGAAAAAAATAAATTAAAAACCCAAGTACCCTTTGGTGTGTATCAGTGATTCCATAGCAGAATCCAGCTTTTTAACTGATGGGCATTTTTGAACCCTGGATATGTCAGTGGCTCCTGCTCTCCACCTGTCACAGTCTCTGCTTAAAGTCTGGCAGCCCAACTAGAATTGGAAAATCCTTAGTCCACAGTTCCTATCCAGAAATCCACATAATTTTCCATATATGCTTTATAACACTTAGGTTGCTCAAAGGGCTCTTGCTCATTGGCTGATGACCTTGTTTGGTTTCAGAAAGAAGTCCCACACTGTTAAGAGGCAGCATCAGTGTTTAACTGTTCTCATCAATGGAAGTGAACCTGTCAGAAAGAAAACTTGAATGGGTAGAATACAAAAGGGACACTTCGTTCTTCAGCATATCAGTTCTATTACATATTTCAAGGACTGGGCATGAAGTCAAGGAACAGGGCCCAATTTTCTTCTTACAGAGTAATTCTGCAGCCAATTTTCGTTGGGCACAATTTTGTTACAGGAATTCTACGTCTCTGACCAGCAGTGGCTGAATGGCCTCCATCTTCTTAATTGAATGAGAAAATATCTGTAAATCTGAAACACCGCAGCAGTGTCTCCAAGAAACGTTCTTCACTTAAAAGTAGTCACTATTGATTGGGCTGTGTCAATTTCAAGGCCTTCCAGATCCAATTAGAACAATGAGAACGAAGAGATGGAACTTTGCGGTGACATGACTGCCTCATGGGACATGCTCATCTGCATTGACTGAGCCGGTGTAAGATAAAAGTGTCCAGTCTGAGACACAGCAGCAGAATCGAACGAGGCTCCCTGGGCCCCACTGGGAAGTGTGCTCTGCTGCTGCTGCGGGGGCCAAGCCGCCCTCTCTGGACAGCCTTACGTCTTCCTTACGGAGGGTATCTGTTTTCCATGGATCTCTTTAAGTACAGCTTCAAATTTGGATCTGGATAAAAATATCAAAGACAGAAATTGTCATTTATTTTATGCGTTGTTTGAATTGCATTCTTGTTGAGACACAGAGCCTCGCTGCATTTTTGGAATAATTCAAGCATCCTCTTCTGTCCACAGGTGAGCCATCCAGAGGTAGACCTTGGCTTGCAATGTAACACCTCAACAAAGACCAAGATAAAAGTCACCCACAGAGAGTTTTAATCATTTTTTGATCTTGCGCTGTACAAAATCAAAAGGAAGATGAATTTTTGCAATTTTGGATGATTTTAAGAACTATGGTTATGAGACAGAACTTGCTGTGGATATGAACAATCTTATTTCCTATGGTGTCTCTGTCACGAGGGCATGCAGGGAAAGGAAACCACAGGGTGGTTTTGTTAACCCTAGAAAAAGTAACGCAGAAGGGATCATTTGTCCTTGTGTCTCAGAAAGACTCCTAGTCCTGACTTTCATTTTTACTGGCCCAGATCTATGTTTCTTTTTAATCAGACATCATTCTCCTAAAGACCGTAATGTTTCAAGTATCATCAACTATCTATCACCAATGACAACTTTAAATACAAATAGTAGGTAGGAGCTTAAGATGCACTCCTCTGCACCCTAAAATCTTACGCGATGGTTATTTGGTCAGTTTAGTTTATCCCACAAAGGATAAGGAACCCAAACTAACATACCTTATATTAAATACTGTACCCAAGAGATGAGCCATGCAGAGCCTCAACAGAAAACATGGTCTATCCACAATATGTCCATAGAAAAATGTGGAGTTAGCATCTCCACGATGTACTGCTTATCTCTGTACAGGGAAGCAGTCAGACTGAGGTGAGGCACACAGAGAACACACTGAAGCATCTAGGGCTTTTGCTCTGGCCCGGAAGTCAGGCTGTTCAATGCCTACCAGTCCCACTGCAAGGTAAGCCAGCGCACCTGTTTTCACAAGAATTTGAATGCATTATTCTGTCTCCTCTGTTCTTTGTAATCATAGAATGGGTGGAGGTTTGGAAGGTAAGTCAGAATAAGCATTATCAGTTTTGGTCAGCCTGGTTTCGAACTCTCCTGGAAAACAAGAGTTAGCACATATAATTTGGCCTGGAAACTCCCTTCTAGCCTGCATAAATTCTTCCAAATGCTTCAGTAATGCTGTTATTTGCCAAATACCAGGCCTGATTCTGGGGAGAATGAGTTCAGGTTTGGACAGCTTGATTGTGAAACACCAGAAAATATCTGGGTGCTCAGGAGTATCACTGGGCTGCAAGTAATAGCAAATTCATCCATTGAGAAGACCTAACTGATGCCACAGGAGGGGATGAGGCTACTCAGATAGAACATGTAGCATGGATAAAAGCAGGGTGAGGGTGGTTCCAAGGAGAGAGTCTGCACTGAAGCAGAGGATATAGAGAAAGATAGAATGAGCATCAAAGAACTGATAGGAAGACTAGGAGAGCAGAATCTTCATGAGGAAGTGGTAGCAATGGTGTCCCACTGTGGACAGGCCAAGAGGACAAGAGCAGGTGATTTGATGATGCAATGAGGAGCTGATGTGATAATAGGTGACTTTTCCAGAGTGATTTCTATGTAAAGGATTAGGGTGGGGCCAGGGCAGCAGAAAATCAAATTATGTACTGGAGTCAGACACAAGTCAAGAAAGAGTCACTGGTTTTAGAGGGACTTCACAAAGATTATAGTTGAGAGGGATGTGGAAGTTTTTGTGAAATAGTGTTTTTTGTAAGCTGAAGGAGATCTGAGTATGTTTATAGCCAGAGGGGGAAGAAGCCAGTGTGGGGAAAGAGTAATTGAAGATGTAAGAGAAAGAGGGAATAACTGATGCAGCCAAAACTTTAGGGAAACAAAAGGAGACAGAACAGAAGTTCACAAGCGTCGAGGTTAGCCTACCCACATGTGAAGGTGAGGAAGGAAAAAAATAAAAAACCCAAGCTGGCGAATCAGAGGGCAGAAAGTACACAAGATTCTCTACCTGTCGTTTCAAGTTAACAGGGAAGGAAAGCAAGTAGGGAGTTAACAGCCTCTCTGTCCTCTCCATTAGAGTGAGACCCTGGAGCAAGCTGGATGGGAAAAAAAAACACGGATAGGGAGACACCAAGAAGACCCACAAATAACAAGAAAGTAGTATTTCACAGTATATGGTTTCCGGGGTGAAAGTTGATGTACTTGCAGCAGTAGTCATAGCACACAGCCATGTGTGCAATGTAGCGTGCAGCCAGTCAGAGAGAAAGCAAATGCTTTGAATCAAGAACAGGAAACAAGCTGCACATCCATTCTGTGTGGCTGAGCACATCACATGTTTCTACTCTGCTGCTTCTAGGAGAGACACCGATGCTGATGCTTGCTAGCAGTCCATAGCAGGCCCGGAGGACTGATCACAATCGCATTGGTGCACTGATGAGACTTTCCACGGAAGTCCTTCCATGCTGCTTCCCCCGATGCTTCATTAAGTGCCTTTAATTAGAGTTTGTCCATTTCTGGGTTTCCATTTGCAGCATTCAGTACATTTTCCATCCTTCCCTCTTTCTTTTCTTTCCTGTGATAATGTTTTCCTCCCATTATAAATAGTCATAAAATGATACTTCAAGTACCATCTCTCTGCAAAGCCATCAACTCTGGGATGCTTGTTGAAAATTGTGGGTAGGGGAAGGATGGAGAAGGAAGACCAGAAACAATTTCCTTCATTTCTCATCCCCATCCTTGCTTTGTCTCAAGTCCCAGGGCAACGAGCTTACTCTCAGTTTCCCATCATCCAAGGGGATGAAGGAAAGTGGTCAGTTAACGACTTAAGTGGAAAATATTTTCCACCTTTGCCTACTGTCATTGAACTTCTCCACCATTTACTGAACAGGGTGATTTTGCCATGAGCAGCTTTGGATGATGGCTTGGGCTTCTAGACATTTAATACCCCAACCTGTCCCAATTACAATGTAAGACATGACAAACTTCAAGAAGCTGAGTCTGGGTGGTATCAACCGCTGATCCTTCTCCTCTGCAAGCCAGTGATAATGGAGCTGGGTCACTTTAGTCATCCTTGATGTGCCACTGAGAGGATGGTCACCCCAGATGGAAGCACAGATGTGACAGCTATTTGCTTCCCAGTGCTGATACCCCTCAGGCCAAAGCTGATAGTGTAGTTGGGACTTGCCATGTTCCTCTTGCGAGGATATCAATCTAGTGACTTTTGTGACAACTGAATTCATAGGGGGCAAATGCCACAAAAGTATTTCAGTGGCAACCAGCTTCTGCAGCTTCTGAAATTTTCCAAATGTACTTTTTTTTTTTTAGCTACTTCCCTAAGCCACATGATGTCATTTGCCTCCCAATTCGTAAGTGCCAAAAATGCTTCATTCATGTCTCTGAAACTTGCCAAAGTATAAAAACTTCAGATCTCAGTTTGGTTTTTAATCCACTTTCCCCTCTACCTCACCTGCCAAAGGCAAAGAAAAAAAAAAAAACCTGTCTCTGCTTTTCTCAAAGTATGAATATTAGCTGAAGATGGTGAGAAGGGGAGGATAAAGAAAGAATGGAAGGAGAGGAGAAACGTGGAGGGAAGCAGAGAAGAGGTGAGGGGAGGAAGAGAAAGACCTGCATCTCACCAATGCATTAAGTATTTTACTATGTTTCCCCTTGTTGGGGCTAATGGGATGCCCCCAGTTTTGTTCAGAATTTTTATTTCAGTAGTTTGTTGTCTGCTGCTTCTGGACATACCTACACATCCAGAAGCTGTCACTTGACAGGTAACCAGGAGACTGATTTCCAAATGCAGCGTCACTTTGCTGTGGAATATATTTGTTAGTGATTTGAAGTTAGAACATTTTCCTATGGATTGGGAGGTTTCCTGGGTTCTTGCTATGCGTTTATCAAAGCTGTTTAGTTCTCCTGAGACAGATTAAGGGGATACAGAGAGGGTGGGGGCCGAATCCAGAGAGCCTGTTTCCGTTTCTAATTACCATTCCATTTCGTTAGCAAGTCCTTGAAAAAAGAATTGCCTAAGTCTCTAATCATCTCTCCAGCAATAATCTCCATAATTGTGCTCCTTCCAGATTCCTTCTTGGCACAGCCCAGAGAATGATTTGCTCCATGTGGTTCATAACCTTTTATTCCATGCCAGTAAAGACTCGTTTTCGCGGCTTGCTTTCTTGGCCCTTAATGTTACACTGGATGCAATTGATTGAGACAGCTTTCTTTTCCATCCCCAATGAATGCAATTCCATCTCCTTAATTTAGGAGACACCATAGTCTGTCTGATGGTATTATAATGATGGGATGCTGCTGGATTCCTACTGTCCCTACATCTTCTTTGACCAATTTAGTTGAGCATTATTTGAAAACCATTATGATGAGAACTAGCTCTTCCATCACAGTTGTGCTCCAAGGTATGCATTCAACTTAGCAGTTAAAGCACCTACATCTTGCATTGGAGTGCCTGGATTCAGATCCTGGCTTCTGCTTCTGACTCTAGCTTCCTGCTCTAGTGGCAGGTTAAGGAACTGGATCCCTGCCACCCAAGTGGGAGACTTGGATTGAGTTCAGATCCTATCTCTGGCCCATACCCAACTCTAACCATTACAGGTGTGTGGAATTAACCAATAAAGAGAGCCCCTCTCCCTCTTTCTTTGTGTCTCACAGGGGATTTATCATCTTTACAGGGCTTTATAACCTTACTCATCTTTATCCATCCCTAGACCAGAGGTTCTTAAACTCACTGTCACACCCAGGAGGCATTTAGTACTATTTGGAAGCACTCCAGATTGCCACAGGTGACTTGCTAGGCGACAGCCCTGATACCTGCAGGGTGGAGGCAGAGAGTGCTGCTTACCACCCTGGCATGCACAAGAACCTCACAGGGAACAGTCTTCAGGCCCCAACTGTCAGCAGTGAGGGGAGCAAGATGAACCGCAGGCCTTAGGCAAACCTGAGACCAGCCATTACAATAAGCCCATTGTGACAGTTCCTTGCCCCACCTACTAGGAGTCTCTCCGCAAAGGATCACTGTCTCTTGCTGAGTCTAGGCTACTTTAATAATGCCATGCATGTTTAATGGCTTGCAGTCTTCCACAGCAGCACAATGCCCTTCAATCAACCTGAAATTCACATAACCAGAGGGTAGGCCCTTCCTTGCTTGCTCACCACTCACTGCATGTGCTCCTCTATGGCCATGCAGAAGGTTCTGGCATCCATCTCCAGAACCATGTGAAGAGGTGATTTAAACTCTCCAGCTCCATACCTCGGTGTAAGCCCTTCTGCCAGAGATCCTTTGGGACCTGTCATAACGAGTACATGAGAAGACCCTCTGGGAAGGCCTGAAAGGGGTCAGGGGAGAGACAATACAAGAGGAATGTCTAGGAAAAAGACACAGGGCAGTACAGAGGACCATTGCTCTAATCCCTTTCCCAGCAGGCCCATGGATGTAAGCTCCTGAAAGAAGGGAAAAAACACGAGTTTGGGGCATGAGACAAGTGGTAACAACAGCTGCCATAGAAGACTTAGGAGAGACCTTGGCAAGTACCTCTCCTGTGTGGCCATGTTGCATAGTCTTGCCAGGACCTCAATAGGTCAGACTGTTACCATGTCACCTGTCATCTCTGAATCCCAGGACCCATGTGGCATTTTGACTTCTTGAGGAATATGACTTTGTTAAAACTTGTAGCCTCCTTTTTTTTTTTTTCTCAGCTGCTAAAGTAACAAACACAGAACACTTCAGAAAACTAATGGAGAGGACTCAAAATGGCAGAATTGGATAAGGACACGTTTAAACATTTAGATGGAGAAACATTAGCCAGTGTGAAGCAGAGAGCACACATTCCAGGAAATAGGAAAAGACAGACCAATGGCAGAGGGGCATCTGGAGACTGAGGGACACAGGAAAGCAGCAGAAATAACAGGGTGATATGGCAGTGACCAGACATCTGAGCAGCATTAATGAGTGGCAATCTGAACAGCACTGGCAGCCAAAACTCCACCAATCAGGTGGGAAGGGGAATTCACCAGGAACTCAGGAGGTGAACCCAGACGAAAAACTGCCCATCCTGATGTTTTTGCTTTGTTTGTTTTTCTTTTGTTTTTGTTTTAACCAGGAGCAGATACAGAGAAAAGGATCCCAAACAGGTGGTACAGGAACAGGGTGGATTTCATACTCCAAGTCCCCAATAGAACCAAATTGGGCTCCATCATGTGTAGGGAGGCAAAGGCTATGGGGCAGGATTCCACATACACTAAGTTGTGGGCAAACTCATTTCAGGCTCAGTGAAATGCAATGATGTGACATCCTAAAGGTTCTACCCAAAATGGGCCCAAAGAGCCTCCAGATGTAATGGCCAGCAGATTAAGAACTCTAGCAGTGGCACCCAAGGCACCATTTTGTACAGTGTAGCAAATGCTTTGAAACTGCAGTGACAACAGTGAGCTGTGTAGGAACTGAGCTGGGAGCAAACTCACTGAGCTCAGTGCACTGCACTAGTTCCACATCAAAAATAATATCAACTTTGGCATCTTACAATTCAAAATAGGTTCAGAGCTAATGGCCAACAGGTTCCTCCATTATCAGCACTTCCAATAACCTAGCTGTTTAGGATACCTGGTGTCTCCCTAGTCTTGGGAACTGCACAAATCACAAGTGGGAAGAACATTGTACAGACAATGATGCAACAACAGCAAGGGGTCACTGGAGATAGAGTGCTGAGCCAGGGGCTAGGGCTGCTGAGGCCATGGTGAAAGTCTAACACAGGAGCCCAAAACTGAAACTCGCTGAAGGGAATGACACAAGTGAATTCAAGCAAGGAATCCTGTACCAATCACAATAAGTGAAATTGAATTGCAGACCTGTGGATGACACAGCTTGGAAACCTTCCCCAAGGAGAAGAATCTGCTAACCAGAAGTATAATGACCAAGAGCAAAAGAAGAGACAAAGGCACAATGACTATTGCTGAATATTCCCCTGCAAAGGAGCTAAAGCCTTTGCCAACCTCAGAGTTAAGTGAAGAATACATCAAGAAAATGGGGGATACCGAATTCCACACTTATTGTAAATCTTCTCATCAACAATGAGAAGCACATGTAGGAATTTAAGAAGTATTGCACACAGAAATAGCAACACAAACAAAATCAAGCTGAATTATTGGAAATGAAGGATGCATTATAGCCAAAAAAAAAAAAAAAATCAGAGGAAAGTCTTAATAGTAGAATGAAGAAGTCAGAAGGAAGAATCTCAGAATTGGAAGATATTTCCTGTTACCAGGGCGAAACAATCAAAAAGCTGGAAGCAGAGCTGAGTCAAGCTTAACCAAAAAAAAAAAAAAAAAGTATTCAAGAATTAAGAGAACCACTATTAAAAGGCCAAATAGAAGACTTATGGGAGTCCCAGAAGGTGAAGAAAGAGAAGCTGGGTTTGAAAATGTATTTAATGAGATAATAAGAGAAAATGTTCTTAATCTAGAGACATGACTGGGAAACAACATCCAGGAGGCGCACGGAACTCCCAACAGGCTTGACCAAAAGCGATCTTCACAACACACAATAATCAAACTCTCTTCAATCAAACATAAGGAAAAGATCCTTAAATGTGCACGGGAAAAAAATCAATTGACATACAGAGGAATGGCAATTAAATTCACAGGAGATCTCTCACAGGAAACTCTAGAGGCAAGAAGAGAATGGAGCAACATACTCCAGATTCTGAAAGAAAAAAAATTATCAGCCTAGGATAACATACCCAACAAAACATTCCTTTGTCTTTGAAAATAAAATAAAATTCTTCCACAGTAAAGAAAAGTTAAAGGAATTTGCCTCTTCCAGACCTGCCCTACAAACGATACTCTACAGATGTTCTCTTTTTTTAAAAAAGATTTATTTTATTTTTATTGGAAAGGCGGATATACAGAGAGGGGAGATAGAGAGGAAGATCTTCCATCCGATGATTCACTCCCAAAGTGAGCGCAACGGCTGATGCTATGCCGATCCAAAGCCAGGAGCCTCTTCCGGGTCTCCCACGCCGGTGCAGGGTCCCAAAGCTTTGGGCCATCCTCGACTGCTTTCCCAGGCCACAGGCAGGGAGCTGGAAGGGAAGCGGGGCCGCCGGGATTAGAACTGGCGCTCATATGGGATCCCGGGCATGCAAAGCGAGGACCTTAACCACTGCGCCATCGCGCTGGGCCCTAAAGATATTCTCTTGACAGAGAGAAGGAATAGCGCCCAATAAAACCAAAGGCAAATGTGAAGAACATCCCAGTAAAATAAAACAGAAGACTAAATCAACGAACAACCCTTTGTTAAAATGACAGGACCAAACTGCCACCTATTTTTATTAATCGTGAATGTAAATCATTTAAACCTATAAATCAAACATCATAGATTAGTAAACAGGATTAAAAACCCAAAACCTATCTATTTGTTTTTTACAGGAGATACATCTTACCAACAAAGATCAGCGGAAACTGTATCTCATGGATTTTGATGTTTTTGCTTTTAGTTTTACTTCTTCAAAACACTTTTTTTTCATTAAGTTCTTCAATGACTCATACACCGTATAGAAGCATCATTTTCTTTAAGAAGGTTCTTGATTTTCTTTTTCATTTCTTCAGCGACACATTAGTCATTCAGTAGCATGTTGTTTAACTTCATGGTGTTGTTGATTTCTTTTTTTCTCCCCCCTCCTGATGTTGATTTTGTTTTGTGGTTTTTCATTTAATGGGCTGCATAGTAACTGTGTAACAGAGACTACTATTATATCCAGTGGTATGTTGTTTCACTTCATGGCATTGTACATTTCTCTTTTTCTTCCTGTTGCTGATTTTGTTGAGGCTTTTCACTTGGGTGGTGGGATTTATAGTGACTGTGCAGTGGAGACTGACACGTCCGGATGTGAGGATGTGGTTCACTGTGCAACTCTACTTCCAGATTGAGGATGAACTCCCGGGACACTATTGGATGTGTCTTGACGTTGGGATGCTGGACTCTGCCATTGTCCATGCCCACATTGATGGGCTTACAACTATTTATGAGGAATTATGTTGTTGTAATGATATGGGAGACCTCAGTGTGTGGGAGGGGGATTTGGCAAGGGGGTAGAGGAAATCCCAGGGCCTATGGAACTGGAACTGTATCATTAAACGATAATACTAATAAATGAAAAAAAGTTAGTGGAAAATGGAATAAAAGAAGATAAATTTATTTTAGTGCCCAAACATTTTTGAAATCCATTAAGTGCTGTTTCATAACAAAAATTTTCCAGGAACACACATGCACACATTTCAAACTTATAGGCACCAAAATAAACCTGTCCTTAACTCCATTTTCCACGAAGCTTATATGTATATAGCTTGTGCCCCAAACGCTTCACTGGCCATCACATCAAAAGGTTAACCAGTCTGGGTCCCACCTTTTACAGACATCTCCTACAGATCATCACTTTCTGATCAACAGAAATGTTGGATGTCTGGATGCTTGCTGAACTTCTCTGCTTAAGCACAGTCAAATACAAGTTCATGTGATAAAGACTGCTGCCATTGGATCTCCCTCTGTGCCCTAAGAGCTGCTACACCTCTGCTTTCTGGATTACAGGTCCAAGTCTTGAATCCCGCGGGGTTCAATGGCTGCCATTTTGCCCAGGCTCCTCTCTAATCACAGGAATGGAAAGCCGTGCACTTTAAGTGATGAACCCAATTGATTGTACTTGTTTTGCAAGAAGTATGTTTAGACATGTTTCCCACAGAAGTTGAGCCTTCAATCTCGACTTAATCTGCAAGCCCTCAGACTTGCAAACCAAGCCCTACCAGCACCTTAAATTGCTGTTGTGGGAGCCCATCTAATACATTCAGCCCTTCTTGCGTGCTGTAGCTTGCAGTGCGGTGTACTTGGGACACATGCTGCTCGGGATGTGCACTCTCACGCAATCTTGAGAGTGAGACTTCAGTGATGGTTTAATTGTTCATTAATATTTATTTTGTCCTAATTGTAGAAATGATGGATATGCAGTATGAAAATGTTTGGAAGGCGAAGATTACTAATTCCATAGCTCTACAATAACTATTATTAGATTTTAGAAGAGTTCTTTTAAATCTTTAACTCTCAAAATTCATATATATATGCACATAAAATTAATAATGTACATTTAATTCAGCTTTCTGCTCTTGTCAGTAATGATTGTCTCTGTGTTCTCGTTACAATACCACCTCACTGCAGACTATTTACAAAATACAGAAGAAATGCGTGTTTTCAGATTTCACCACCCAAAGATTGCCTTTGTGAGAGCTAACACATTTCATGCTGCGCACTTTACAAAAGTGGATAATAAAAGTACACCATTTTGCATGACTTTTTTTACTTTAAATAATATTTTGAGCATTTTTCCTGGTCATCCAATTGGTTCGCATGAGCATATAATTCTCAATTTATGTTTTCACCCTGTCCCATTGACTAAAGATCAGAGTACGTAACAGGCAATTTGTAAATTTTTGAAACCTGGTTTTGAACTTAGAGTCAACTGTGCTCCCCCTGGTCATCTTGCATCCCAGTTTACCATCTTTTGATTCCGACATCCCCAACAGAATATGTGCATCCCCTTGGGACCTTGTGCCTCCATTCATATTCCAAACAAGGAGGGAAAATGGGGAAGCGGGACCACAAGAGAGCACTGGGGCGTAGGAAGCAGCAAAAGGTAAGAAGTACAGAAGCCAGTAGCTGTGGAGCCAAGCTAAGTACGACTCCCCAGCCCTGTGCCCTGATCACACTGTCTAGAACTGTCACCATGGTCACTCCACTTTCAAGGACCCTTGGAAAGAGCCAATGTTTATTTGGATGGCTTGTCACTGAGTTTTGTCAGTGAAGAAGTGAGACATATTTTAGGAAAGTAATTAAAACTCGCTTATGATAATTTCAAAGATTGTCAAAATCAGCAGTGAAACAGTGCTATGCAAGCTTCCATGCCCCACCCCCCAAACACCCACACTCTGCAGGACTGTGTTGAATCCCATGTGGATTACAGTTGTACATTACATAACATTCCTTTCAAAAGTTGAAAATCACATCCTGTTTTTAAAATATTTTAGAACAGTACAGATCCTGGAATTTGTAATTATTCAATTTCATCCTCTACTTCAGATTCTCAAATACCATGATATTGCCTTCCTCACATTTTGAATCTTGTTTTTGTCCAGTTGTATATAGACCATGTTCAGGTAGTTTTTGAAAATGTGTGCATTTGAGTAACATATATTCTCAGCTCTTGCATATATCAGAAATTATCTTCCTAGCTCAACACTCCAGTACTTTTGGATGGATCATGTTTGGAAATGATTGACATAAAGAAAACCTTAATTCATTTAGTCCCCTGCTTATTTTAAAACCAAAATGACACTTACTGTTCTCTAAACACCAGGTGCAATAATTCTTACACCACTAAAAAAATAAACGAAGAAAGCATAGGCCTTACCTGGAGGTGTTGAGTATTACAGAAGAGGGAGCCGTGTTGCGTACCACTAGACATGACTTCTGAAAGTCTGTTTTCCATGGTTGCCTTCCCTCAAAGTTTCAGCCTCTATAGCCGACCCCAACTGATGTCTCTCGCTGTGTCTTTGTTTCTTATTATTTGCTTTTCTGTTTTTCTTTCCCACTCTCCAAACGCTGTCCAAAGGCTTTTTATTTTTCATTTGGGGGCTGTATAATTCTGTGGGGCTCAAGGGCAAGTAGGTCACTAAGTCAACAAAATAGCTACTAACAGTCAAGGTCACTGGGTTACATGTGGCCAGTGAGACAACAGCCAACGAAGAGCCCTGGACGTGAGCCAGGGTGGGGATCAAGTTGCTATTAAGAAAGACTGATTGGTCAGGGGCCACTTTGCTTACTTGCCCCTGGCCTATGGGAGGTGGCTTCCACAGTTGTGCTGATGACAACTGGTTCCTAAACCTCCTCTCCTGGAATTCCTGGCCTGAGACTGTTTGCTATTCCATGAAAGAGTGTGTGCTCCCCAAATAAAACATAACCCTGCCACATCTCTCACACCGGGGAGGCTGGGTGGCAGGCAGCAGGCTCACCCCCTCTGATAATGGGGTACTAGAGGAATCTGTGGGGGGGACCCCACATAATTCATAGATTTTAACTAATGCAGAGGGTAGCATCACCCTAACCACAGTGTATAGGAAGCGGCACTCCACATGGCTCTGTTTGTGATTAAACATCCTCTCAAGTCCTCCAAGCTCCAGTTGATCTGTTCTCCCTCTCTTCGTTTCCCTTTTCCAGAATGCTTGCACACAAATTCATGCAATATGGAGCTGTTTGACTCATGCTTTTCTTTAGCAATATGTTTCTTTATATTTCTGAATAATACTCCATGAGATGGATGTGCTGCAGTGTTTACAGTGTATTTGGTGTAGCAGGAGTTATGTCTTAAAACAAACAATGTGTTCAAATATTAATCCCCACTACCTTGTGGCTTTAAAAATATATATATGGTACTGGAAGATGTTAAGAAGCTGAAATGAGACTACATTGATGTAGGGTAAGCCCTAAATACAATGACAAATAACTTTGTAACAGAAAGTGAAGTGGACATAGAGCCTTGAATGGAAGCATGGTCCTGCCAACACTTTGATTTTGGGCTTCCGGCATGCCAAACTGGGAGGCTGTTTTAAGCTATTTTTGCTGTTTTAAGGTGCCAGCTTTGTGGTGGTTGTTTACAGTCACTCTAGGAAGTTAATAAAACCAGTTGAAGAATGTTTAGACTGTTTATGTCTTGAGGAACAAGTTATGAAAAAGTTTTGATGAAAAGTTCATGTACATGAAATAAGCATTTAGCTTAGTGGCTCAGATGCCCCCATCCCACATTGGAGTGCCTAGATGCTTCTGGCTCCTGCCCACAGTCCAGCTTCCCATCAATACAGACCCTGGGTAACAGTGGTCATGATCAAAGAAATTGGGTACCTGCCTCAGTGTGCAGGATCCGGATGGCACTACCCTCTCCCAGACGCAGCCGTAGCCCAATCCTGTAGCAGGAATCCAACACAAATCCAAAGATGGGAATGTTTCTCATGTACCTGTCATCTATCATGTATCTATTTATCTCAAGGGAAAAAATTAAAATCCATGCACAATTTTTTGTGTGAAAGTACATTTTCATTTCTCTTAATTAAATTGGTATGATGATTCCTAGGTTGTGTGTTGAATGTGTAAGCTTATATTAAAAAAAAAAAAAAAACCTTCAGAAGCTTCAAAGCAACTTAGACATTTGGCACCCCTACTGTCAGTGTAGGGGGATCTCATCAACAATTGAACTTGTCTAGTGATTTTGTTTCTTTGAAGTTTAGCCATGCTGATAGTTGCATGACAGTAAGCCACTGCAATATAATTCGCACCCCCTTAATGACTAATGATATTGAGTGTCTTTACATGTCCCTAACTATGCATTCATGCGTCGGTTTTACACGAAATTGTTAGCTTTCTTATTTCTGAGTTTTGAAAAAATAATGCTATGTATTCAACTTAAAAGTGTTTCATCAGATATAATGAGCTTTTTTTTAATTCATGGAAAACATCATGAAAAAATTTAATTTCTTTATTCCAACACGTGTTTGAAGTATCCATACGTAGTTTACAGTTTAACTTGACTAATCCTTACATTTTGTAAATGTGCCTTTGAAGAAAATTTTTCCTTCCCAGAAGTCCAAGCTATCACTTATTCCTGTCTTTGGTGCCATATATAACAGGTATGAAGATGCTTTCCTCGGTTTTATTCTGAGGGATTAGAACTCCACCTTTTACATTTAGATCTTCGATCCGTTTTGAGTTATTTTAGTGGAATGTAGATTGTGTCTTACTTCATTGGATTATAATAGTGTGAATGTTCCAGCTTTGATTCCTGATTTTGAATATTACTCTAGTTATCCAGTCCATTTTGATGTAAATTTTAGAATTATATTTTCAATATATACAACGTATTTTGTGAAACTTTCATTAAAGTTGTGTTGAATTTACAGGTTAAATTAGAAGAAATTGACATCTGGACAAGATTGAGTCTTCCAATCTATGAGCATCATACGCTTTCCCAATTATTCAGGTCACATATTTAATGATTTTCTACAGTGGACTATGCTTCTCTTCGGATACATCCTGCATAGAGTTTATAAAATTGATATCTCAGTTGTTCCTATTGTTTCTAGCTACCAAAATATCACATTTTACAAAAGTTACTTTCTCATTGCTCATTGCTAGCAGACAGATATATTACTTACTCTTGCACTTGTTTTTTCTGTACTTGAAAATATAATCTCTTGAGGTAAACACAAAGTTTTTCTTCTTTGACCTACCTTTTTTTGAGCTATTTTAAAACCTTTAATGGTTCAGTTTCATGTTTCTATTGGATTTGTTGTTATACTTTCTTAAAAGGGTTTAATCGTATATTTGAGACAGAGCGAGAGACAGAACTAGAACAGCTTTTACTTGTTGGTTCACTCCCCCATGGCCAGAGCTGAGCCAGGATGATCATTTGTTCATGTCCCTCCTGTGGGTGCACGTGTCCAAGTACTTGGGACATCCTCTGATGCCTGCCAAGGCACATTAGCATGGAACTTAATTGTGAGCTGGTACCTGAATCAAAGCCCGTAGGGAATGCCAACATCCCAGACAGCTGCTTAACCCAATGTGGCATAATGCAGGCATCTGAAGTTGCATTTTTTTGGTAATGTTTAGTTACCTGTAGCTCTTTGACTGTTGACTTAGAATTCATATATTATAATTTACAACCACATGGGTTCATTATCCCCCCTCTTTACATTACCTTTTCTAGCACAAATATATTACAGCAATGCCATTAAAAGTCACATGTTAAATACTGGAGTTTTGTGTTCTCAACATTCATACATAGGGTTTTTATTTTTATTTATAAATTTTAACTTATTTATATACATTTAGTTACACAAGTAAAACATATTTTATGTATTTTGTCTATATAATTTTTAATATATAATGGTATTTTCAACCCTCTCTCCTTCCTATTCCTAGTCTCTATTTTTTTGTCCTTTGGTGCTAACATGCTTGCAGTTTACTTTATAATCACAGGCTGAATCCTCCACTAAATAAAGTACTCAACAAATACAAGACAGTAGAAAAATCAAGGGATCGCTTCTCGGCCTTTTGGCTAAGATCAAGTGCAGAAAAATTCAAGGTGAAAGTAAGAGTCTAATGCATTGATCAATTTGGTTGCTCTATTCTTTTCTTTCTGATGTTACAGTTTTGCCTTTCAAAACTGTTGAAAGGCGAACTGTTATTTTCCCTGAATAATGCATATTTTACATTATTCATAAAGGAATCTTTCTGTACATTAAATTCTGAGGCAAAAGTTTTGTATTCCAACACGAAGATGTGTTTCCACTGCCTTCTAGCCTTCATCGTTTCTGATAATAAATCTGCAGTCAGTCATATTGCTCCTTCCACATTCTGTGTCTTTTATCCCTGGCTACACTCAATATTGTGTCTTTATTTTTGTTGTTAATCAGTTTGATTATGATGTGTCTAAGCTTCTGTCTCATTGAACTTCTCCTGTATGATAAATGTCTTGAATCCTTTGAATTTGTAAATTAAACATCTTACATCTTTGTATTTTTCTTTTTTTTTTTCACTTATATAATCCTTTTAATTTCTTTTTTTTTTTTTATTGTTGCTTACATTGTATTATGTAGTACAGTTTTATAGGCGCTGGGGATTCCCTCCACCCCTCCCATACCCCTCCCCACATGGTGGATTCCTCCACCTTGTTGCATAACCATAGTTCAAGTTCAGTTGAGATTCATTGCTTGCAAACACATGCCTAGCATGAAGTTCAGCGTCTTATTGTCCAGATAAGTTCAGTGGCCTCTTGGGGAGACCTTCTATGGTCTGAAGATAGGTCTAACAGAGTAAAGATCCGGTCAGTTAAAAGTCCCAACAAGGCCTCAATATCAATATACAACATTATGGAATTAATTGACATAGTATTGGGTAAACAATATGTTAAAAATAATGCAAGTTCCATTCTTCGAAACCTCTGGGTTGAGACAGTATCAATGACAGGTTCAAAAAATAACAAACAACCATACAAAAATTACAGGTTAAATCAAGGCAAACATGTGGTATCTAATCTTTTGGGATTCACTCATTTCCCTTAGCATTATAGTTTCCAGTTGTGCCCATTTAGCCACAAAGAACTGCATTTTGTTTTTTTTAATAGCTGAGTAGTATTCCATGGAGTAGATGAACCAAAGCTTTCTTATCCAATCTTCTGCTGATGGGCATTTCGGTTGCTTCCATGTTTTTGCAATTACTGATTGTGCTGCAATGAACATAGGGATGCATGTTGGTTTGTCGTAAAACAGGTGTTTTGGATATATTCCTAGGAGTGCTATTGCTGGGTCATATGGTATGCAGATTTTGAGTTGTTTGAGTGTTCTCCAGACTGATTTCCGTAGAGGCTGTACCAATTTGCAGCTCCACCAGCAGTGGAGTAGGGTTCCCTTTTCCCCGCATCCTCGCCAGCAAGCGTCATTGGTGTTCTTGTTTATGTGGGCCAATCTTGCTGGTGTTAGGTGGTACCTCATCGATGTTTTAATTTGGATTTCCCTTATTGCTCATGATCTATTCATTTGAGTGGGGGGGTCTTAGGAGGGACACACTTGTACCCTGCCTTTTTCTCCAAATGTAAATGTCATAAATATTGGAGACTTTAATATTTTATTACATATCCCTAAACTTCTAATTAGTTTCTTTTTAATCTTTGCCTCTGTTTTTCTCATTGATATCTTTATTTCATCATGAAGTTCACTGATTCTTTTTTTGACATCTCTGGCATTATAGTTTTCCTTATACTTTTAATTTTTATATATATTATATTTTTATTCTAAAAGTTTCACATGATGATTTGTTCATTACTTCTATTTTGTACTAAGTATCTTGATCTTATTTCAAGAGGCTTTGGCTTTACTTCATGGTGCCTATCACATATATATATATATACACACACACATATATAATACATACAAACATATATATTTTACATATACATGTATGTTACAATTGAACTTTCTTCTTGGATCCAAATCCATTGATAATCTTTTCCTTTGAAAGTTGGACAGATTTTCTTTGTTCATTGTCTCTTGGTTGATATTTGCTGTTTTCTGGTTGTATTGAATATCCTGTTGTGAAACGGGCTCCATTAAAATTTTCTAGAGGCAGTTGGTATTTCATTGGCTTGTCCCAGTGGTAATAGTTCTGTTAAAACTGCAAGTTTTACACCAGCATCTATCCAAGATGGTTCCAATTTCAGCTTAATTTGTAAAGCCTTTTTTGTGCCTCTTTGGGTTTCTTCTGAATAAAACAACACAGGTGACCAGAACTGGTGTTGATTTATGTTTGTCATCTGGGCACACTCCTCTGTAGCTTTCTCCTTTCAAGGCTTTCTAATTCCTTAGACCCCGGAAACTCTTTGCTGCCATTTCTTCTGTCCAGAAAGATTAGTATTGGTTTATTTCTGGGACTCAAGACTCTGGTGCAGCTCTGTGCATTGAAAGTCCAAATAACAGCTTCACAAACACACGTGTGTGCACTCCCATACACACCTGATGACAATAGGTTCCTTTCTTTTGCTCCCCTGTGAGGTTCTCTTTTGGAATTGAAATACCTGACCAGCATTACATCCAGGTTGTCTAGCACTGTGCCTGGGACTGACCTTATGTAGGTCCTAGAATAAGAAAAGAAATAAATCACAGGAATTCAACCATATTCTTTTACTGTCAAGGTTCTCTTCACTGCTGTTCAAACCCCAAAAAATGGCTTCCCTCTCCATATCCATTACACAGCTTCACTTCTAAGATTACCAGCCATCAGTGAATTAAAGCTGAAATATAAAGAAAACAAAAATATAGAAATTCTTAACAGTGTTGATTTGTTACAAACTGAATGTCTCCATCACGAAAATGCATATGTTGAAATCCTAATGCTCAATTTGAGGATATTAGGAGGTGTCGTGAGTTTCCAGCTGTCATGAATGGAATTTTTGTAAGGATAAATATGAGGCCACCTGTGATGCCAGCATCCCATACAGGTGCCAGATCAAGACCTAACTTCTCCATTTTCAAAACAGCTCCCTGTTAACGGCACAGGAAAATCGCCAGACATAGGAGGCCTAAAAGAAATTTCTGGATCCTGACTTTGGCCTGGCTCAGTCCATCTGTTGCAGCAATCTGGGGAATGAACCAGTGGGTGGGAGTGTACTGTGCGTTTGCATATGTGAATGTGTGTGTCTCTGTCAATCTCTCCCTCTCTCTCTGTAACTCTATCAAATAAATAAATAAATAGCTGAATAACTAAATATTTCTAAAAACAGAATAGGCATCTCTCTCTCCCCCCCTTCTCTTTTCCTTTTCCCTCTCCCTCTCTTCTTGCTCTGTCCAGTTGGATTACATTGACAAAAATTAGCATATATAAACCAATTAGTATGCCTTTACCAAACACTAATCTAATGCTGACTGATAACATGATCTGAACTTCACAGCCCCTAGAAGTGTGAAAAAATAATAATCCATCTATGGTAATCTATTATAGTATACTGATCCAGCCAAGACAGGTTTGTTCTTTGAATCCTGACTTCTTTCTTATGTTTGTCTGCTGTCTGACCAAGACAGGCTTGTTATCTGAGTTAAACTTCTTTCTCATATCTGGCTCTTCTCATATGTTACTTTGCTGAGTCTTCAAGTAGTTGACTTTTATATTCAATCAAAGGTTTGAGCTTCAGCCAACAAAATAAAGGACAGTAAGCATTCTTTGTCTTACCAAGAGCCAAAAGTCTATCTTATATTCATTATTCAGAACAATTTCTCTTTTGGCTCTTTCATTTTTTATTCTCTATTCATCAATTAAATAACTTGTTTTTTCAATGACTGTAATAAAGCAAGGAGAAAGTAATAACCCTTCAAGAATTATACCTACATGCCTGCTGCATGCTTTTTTAGTTTCCGGTATAAATTAAGTTGATGTAATTTCTTTGATATGTGTCACCCACTCAACTTACTGGTAAAGGAAGTTATAAACTCAACAGAGCAGAATGACAGGGAAAATGTGAAACTTTAACTCAACTATCTGTTTTTAAGTTAGGATTGTTTTTCATACAGATAAAGAAATGGTTGTCTGTAATAACAAGTCATTTTCTCTCCTTCAAGAATGTGATTAGAAAGGCACCATATGGCAGCAGTCTGTGTTTTATATATAAATGGGGTGAGGGGAGGAGAATATGAGAAGGAGATAAAGGTAGCTTTGGTTGTTAACCAAGTATGGTAAGATAAATCTAAATGAATTCCATCTCTCTAACAAACACAACACCTACTCCTCAAGGCAGGCTAATTGCTACATGCTGCAGAAGACCTTTTTTTAGGCATAAGGCTGGTTTCTCTACTTTTTGTGAGTTTTGTAGGAGACATAGCTTATACATCATTAATTTAAAATAAAATGAAGAATTTTAGAGTCAAAAGACTGGTTCATACAAACCACAATGGATGTTCTGCAGTGAAAAGAGCAGTGGGTCAACCATGGAGGGAAACTGGAGTCCTTAATGGAGTAGTAGAGTTGAATAGAATGCCTGGAAGCTGAGGGGGGATGAGCCATTTTGCCAGGGTCCATCACAGAATCCAGGGCAGTTGCTCCAAATATCTCTCTACATGTCTTAAAGAACAGTAAACTGAACCTTCCAGGAACTCCTTCCTTTTTCAGATTTGTTCTAGGTCCCACTGATGGCCCTTGGTACCAACAGGCAACCAATGCATTTATGACAAGATGGCTTTGAGCTTCTCGAGATCTCTAACTTCGAGGGAACAGTCCATGGAAATGAGCCCTGACCTCATGCACACATTCATGTTGGGCTCTCTCTTCTGTAGGCTCCAGTATAAGGGAGAGAAACATACCCAAGTTCACACATACTACAAGTCTTCTTACTTCAGCAAGTCAATTGAAGACTTCAAATAGCAACCCAAAAGGCAAAAACAATGCAGCACATTCTCAAAGAAATGGGAAATATGTGAAGGACACAGACACTGACACTGCATTAGATCACACAGTTTCTGAACTTGGAATAAACAAGACCTATATTTCTAATCAGCATTAAGTAGATACAAAAGATGTGATGAATCTGTATCTCTTAACAATTCTTAAAATTAAGTGTTGGAAATCTCTAAATGTGGAATGAAATGGGATAGGTAGCTAGCTAGCTTAAGGTCTGAAATTAGAAACCATATCTCCTTCCACCACTGCATTGTATTTTCCTATCTGTCATTCAAATGAGTCCTTACACTTGCTTTATTTCCCCTCATCTGGACTTAGGAGTAAGTACCAGGTAACCACTTCCCAGTCCAAACTCGTGAGAATCCTTGTAATGGACACAGGAATGAAGATTTCTACTGTTCGTGGAGCACAGAATCTAGCCAGAATATGTTGGCCTAACAGGATGGTCAAGCCTGTTTTTCTGTTGATCCATATTTCAACTTATCAGCCTGCATCAAAGACTAATTTAACATGCTACAGTGGCTCAACTCTGCACAGCTGGTACTAGATCCGTGCTCACAACCCTAGAAAATCAGTGGAAGTTGGCTCAGGTACATGGACCACTACAGCCCGCATGGGAGACCCAAATGGAGCTCAACCTGATATCAACCTGACCCCTCCCCCGGGCCACTATGGCCATTTGTGATGCGAATCTGTAGATGAAAGACCTCTCTTTATACAACTTTAACTTTTAATTCAATTTTTAAAAATAATTCAATCATTACAGGAAGTGATAAGAAAACAAAATAAATACAGTGAAGGTGATCATAAAATATAAGGCATAGAAAGGAGACACCATGTGGTTCATTGTTGAGTTGAACCACGGTAAACAAAAACTGAATCATAGACTAAGAGCCGATCAATAGAGTACATGAAAACTCAAAGACAAAATTGTAATTTAGATATTAAGGGAAAAGCTACAACTGAAGAGGTTGAGTAGGACGAATGTCATGATCAAGCTATGATTTTGGAAGAGCTTAAGTGTAGGAATTGTGATAACACTCAGGATGGAACTTAGGGAAAAGAATGTTAACTGCACAATAACAAGGATATGGACAAGGACTAGCAAGAGTCCAATGGGATAGTGAAAATGGAAGTTGAATAGAAAGAAGATAAAGGCCCTGAAAGCCTTGGAAGCAGGGAACACAGGAAAGATGACAAGCTATAGAGAAAATCCAACAGGTTTACCAAGAAATCATGACTTTCAGTTGCTTAAAACACAGTATGTTAGAGAGTCTCATCTGGAAGTTAGGATAGAAGGACTCGAAAGCAATGTGAATGTTGAGATCAAACAGGTATGGAATTGTCATGTGATGAGAAAAAAAGAAGAAAAAAACAGGGATCTATCTTCTTTTCCGGGTAGGTGGGTTAAGATGAAAGAGCAGCTTTGAAAAGGAGGTGGAAGCAGGACCAGTCCTGTGCAGGATCGCAGAAGGCAAAGGCAGAGGCAGCTTAAAGGAGAGGGACAGTGTTGCAGGGTGTTGAGGAATGTGAGTTCTCAGACAAATCGCAGCCAAGGCACCCATGGGTGACACTTCAGGTGCAGTTTCAATAGAGTTGTGATGGCAGAAGTGGGGCTATAAAGGTTACAGAGGGGCTAGGGCTGAAAGCATGGGCACCAAAAGTGTTGGGAAAGATCTAGCAATGAGGATCTAGGTTTCATACACCGCTGTGAGAGGAATTTGTCCTTGGAGATCAAACGTGATTAGGAAGCCAACTGGATAACAACAATTTGGGGTTGGTCACTGCCCAGTGGCTCTCAGATGGTTTGAATGTGGTTTTTCTCCATAAAACCCATGTTGAAGCATGGACCCCAGGGTAATGGTTTTGAGAGACATTGAGAGCCAGGATTGTTTCCCACAAAATCAAGGTTCTAAAGCAGGATTGGTACCTCCTTTAACTCACGCAAGCCTCTCCCCACACTGGTCCACTTGCCTCTCTATCTTTTCCGTTGTGCATGGAGCATGTGATCTTCACCAAGGGCCATGCAGGTACCCAAACACGATATTGAATTTCTCAGCTGCCAGATCCATGAGCCAAAATAAGTCTCTTATTCTCGTTACTCAGTTTGAAGAGTTCAGCAATAGCAACAAAAATCAGAAAACACCAATTAAGATTTTAAAATTATGTGGAAGACAAGAAACAACAGAATCAAGCAAAAGGGTGGGAAGGTTTTCTAATCTTCAAAGACCACTGTGACGTCATTTCAGGGAAAGATTTGTTTCCTTATCCCTCTTGTTTTTCTACTGGGCTCATGTTGTCACAGAAAATAGAGAACTGATGTGAAGTTCCAAGGATGCAGACTAAGAAGGAAAGAACACTCTAACAACCAGAGTGGGAACAAAACAGCCTTGCCCTGGGAAACCTTGATGGCAAGCAGATGTGGCACTTTGGCTGACCGTTGAAATATGGAGCCAAAGTCTTGCTTGGAAACTTTCCTGCTTGGGAATTTCCAAGGGGAAGTCAAATGTACCTCTTGTTCCTCTCTATTCCACAGTGGCTGACAGTGCCTCCTCCTTGCCTTCCTCATCCAACCATCACCTTCTGTGCCCAGGTGAAATGTACCATAGAAAGTAAATGCCACAGGTAGCTGAGGAGTGGAGCTTCCTCCTGTTGCCACCACTGACTTGGAAATCTCCTCTTTGACACTGTGGTCCCAAGCATTTCTCACTTTAAAGATGTGGAAGGATTCCATTAGGAAAATTCAGAGTTCTTTAACATAAGTTGCACTGGGCTCTTGTCAGCTTGTGCTACATGGCTTATCTTGAACCTACTAGGGTACACTGCAGCAAATCAATCAATTAGTTATCAATCAGCTTTAACCACTCTAATGAAATAGCTAAGGCAAGTTCCTTTACACAGAAAATAAAGTTCTGTTGGCTCACAGTTCTGCACTTCAATCTGTGTGCTTGTCTGGTCCCTGTCTCTTTTCTTACAAAGCCACCCAAGACTCAGTCACTGAAGCTCCACCCCAATGACTTTATCTAAACCCAATCACTTTGCAAAGACCTCACCTCTAACTCCAGAAATGGAATCAGGTCCACTCTCTCAATCCCATTAATATATGGCAATGAGAATTAAATGCCTGCGTGAGTTTGGGGTTACAGACCATACTCAAACTGCAGAAGTGCTCCATTTTGAAATACATTTAGGTAATTTAACATCCACTTCTTTAAAATATATATATAATTTTATTTGAAAGGCAGATTTACAGAGAGAAGGGAGAAGGAGAATGTTTTTCATCCTCTGGTTCACGCTCCACAAGACCACAATGGCTGTGCCAATCTGAAGCCAGGAGCTACTTCTTGGATTCCCATTGGGTACAGGGTACCAAGGACTTGGGCTATCCACCCCTGCTGTACCAATTTACAAGCAGGGAGCCCGACCGTAAGTGGAGCATCCGATACTGACAGGAGCCCATGTGAGTTGTTGACAGCTCAGGGTGGAGGATTAGCAGCCCTGTTGGTACCCATTTACTTTAGAGAAAATAATAGCAATGAAATGGAAGTTGGCGCCAATGGTGACGTGAGCCTGACCCCAGTTCCTTCCATCTTGTGTTTGAATGTTCATCACGGTCTCAGTGGAGCTTGCCTGCAAACTCAGCTCCACCAGTCCAGACATGTACCTGGATCCTAGATCTAGACATCACTGAAGAACAAGTCCTCATGGGAAACAGTTAACTGGTTAGGTGGCTCATTCTCTCTCCTTCTCTCTCTCCCCCCTCTCTCTCCCTCTCCACCCCCTCCCCCCCGTGACTTTCATTCTCTCATTCATCTTCTGAAAGGACCTATGGAATGAGAAGATTTAGGACAAAAATGCCTTCAGTGTAGGCTATACCTCTGACGTTCTCAGAACACACAGACTTGTGGATAAGAAGGTGGGTAGGGTCAGTGCGGGCAGAACAGTGCCAACGGCTCCCAGTCAGCTCCGCCCCATGAGAAGCTTCCAAACTAGATAAATGAAGCAGGGCCTGGAGACAGAAGAAAAAAGCACAGCCACGAAACACCTGACCAAAGCTTCGGTCTCCTTCCCTGCAGCAGCGCTTCCCAGCATCCCAGAGAAGCTGGACCAGGTGCCGAGACAGCCAGGAACTAAAGTCCCGGTGATGCCCCAAGGCAGACGAAACCACCAAGAGGAGTCATTGGAAAGACCAGGAAGGGGGAAGGAAATACGGAAAGGCAACCATGCGCTGTGGTCTCCCCACGAACAAACATGGAGGGACACAGTAATGAATTTTGTAACGCAGCATCTCCACTGTCAAGCAAACAGCCGCAAGCTCCGGTGCTTCAACATGTGGACTGCAGGCGGCCCCTCCAGGGAGGCCAAGCCTTCGTGGCCTCATGGGGGCCCTGGTGACTGCAGCTGAGTCAGAGGAGGCCCAGCCCTGCTGTCAGAGGCGCTCAGCAGGCTGCCGAGAGGCCCCATGGCTCGCGGTTGCACACAGACAAGCCTGAAAGACCATAAATAATCTGTTATTAAACAGCCCTATGCTAATAGCATGACTCTCTATTTATCCAGAATGCTGCCAAAAGCCTAAACCTTTATCCAGGAGACCAGAACAGTTGATCTTAACACCTTCGAACAGATGGAAACTGCACAAATGGGAGAAGCAGGGATAGAAATGAAAATGATACGTCTTGAGTGCTAACCTTGGCCCAGAGAGGACATAATGTGGAAAGGGGAACCGTCAAGAGAGAAATTGCACTCTCTTCAGAAGCCAATGTACCTTTAATTCCAAAAGTACAACTGAGTACCATTTTCTAGACAGATGATCCCCACTTCGAATCTCTTGCTGTTCTTTGGAGAGCTTCTGTTATTTCTCTTCCATCTGTTATTTTCATTTATTTCAGCTAGATTTTTTTCCAAATTGGAGAATCTTATTTTGGGAACGATGTATTCCAGAAATGTTACCCCATTTAAAAAGAACGATTATGTCTTTTTTTTTTTCCCCATTTAGAAGAGGTTTTTTGTTTGTTTGTTTGTTTGTCTCTGGGTCTGCGAGTCAAGTAGGTTCAGAAATCGAATCTTTCCTTAAGAAACCAGGGACCAGGTTTCTCCTTCTGCCCCACCAAGAGTGGGTGGGGCTTTATCCTGCCCATCCCACCCCCTGGGAAGGGTCTCACTTGGCATTATTTCCCCCTGAGCACTCAAGTGCCTCTTACAGAAGGCCTTCCATGAGGCCTCACATTCCATCTGAGACGCTGGCAGGCCAGGAAACCGCATCACATGTAAGTGAGTATCTGGGCTTCAGCCCCCAGCAACCAGCTCCTGTCAGCAGGAACCATACTTCTAGTGGGCAAGCCGGAGGAGAGAAGAACAAGGCATTACGTGCATTGCCTGGAGCACCCAGAGCAGGCTGAGCAGAGGCAGCAGGGAATGAGGGAACAGGGGTGGGGTGGGAGTAGCTGGGAGGCCGCTCCAAAACCCACAACAAAGGAGGAAAATACCAAGAGGACCTCATTTCCTACCTAGGGGTAACATTTTTCACTTGAAAACTTCTCCTGGTTTTTACATTCATAAACACACACACAAAAATATTAAATGTGGACCATTTCGCTGTCACTGTGTTTTCTGTTTATTGAGATTTATTTGTTTGTATTATAGACAGAGATGGGGAAGAGAGAGAGAGAGAGAGAAACACTTTCTTCTTCTGGTTCACTCTACAAGTGGCTACCGCAGCCAGGAACCTGGAACACTCTGGTTCTTCCGTATTGGTGGCAGGGCCCAAGCACTTGGAGTGTCTTCTGCATTAGCAGGGAACTAGCAAGAAAGTGGGGCAGCCAGGACTTGGATCGGTGCTCCTGGAAGATGCCAGTGTTGGGTATGATGGCTTAACCTTACATGCCACAGCGTCTCCCTTTGAGTCATGTCCTTAAACCTCATTCCTTTCTGCTCTCAGCGTAGGTTTGGCTCTACCCATGACAGACCACAACTGACTCCAAAGAGGAAGCACAGTAGCTAAAGTTTGCTTTTGAGTGGGCCAAATCTACGTGGGTGCAATTTGCTTGTTTCTGTGCCTGTGAACCTCCTGTCCCTCTCTGGCACATCAGCTGACATGCATCTTTCTCTGGGAAACAAGCTCACCTCCCACAGCAGAGTTGCTGCTAAATATTCCCAGCACATAACTCTCAAAGGCCTTCCCACACTTCAGGCCTTTGTTCACAGCAATTCTCCCCTTGGACTGCGTTCAGGGCTGGTGTCCCCACACAGTCTGGTGGTGGAAAGAATCACGAGTTTCCATTCATGGGCATTAGGGACTGCAGGAAGCCGTGTGGCATTGCAGCGAAGGATATTGTAGGCTGCAGTCAAGGGTTCCAAGGCCGTTGTCTGATTGGCTCTGGAGTGTGTCATTGCAGTCACAATGTCTACAGACACTATCATTGAATGTCACTGTTGCCATTGCAACTTGTTGGGGCAACCAAACGAGAGTCACACCAAAACACAATTCTAATATTACTTCTGCCATTAACTGGTTGGATGATGTCAATAAATCCATCCATTCCTGCTTTCCTTCTCTGCGCATGAGACTAATATTACTTCTTTACCTCTTCTCGTGCATTTTGAGGTTAAAATACTGAATGAATAGTTATGAAAACATCTATCTGCAGAAGAAATGATAGTCTAATTGAAATTCCCTAAACATTGCATCATTTTCTCATCCTACCAATCTTTTCCTGTCAACCTGCCAATAAAAAAATATTAACATACTAAAAGTTCGAATATTTCATTGTAATTCAATTGCTTTATTTTATTTTTCTAAATTTATTTATGTGGGAGACAGAAGGTGGAGATGAAAGACAGAGCACTCCAATGTGCTTCTCCCTCTGCAGGTCCATAGCAACCATCCCTGGCCTGGACTGAAGTCTGAAGCTAGAAACTCAATGCAGATTTCATACATGGATAGCAAGAACCAGTTACATGAGCCATCACATGTCCAACCAGAGTCAGCATCAGGAAGAAACTGGATTCCATGGCCTGAGTAGGGGACTGAACACAAGTAGTCCACTGCAAATATCTTAACTCCCATCTTAAGGCCTACTTCCAATTTTTCAGTTTTCACTTGTGTGTGTTGTAACATACATTCTTTAGGAAAAATCATATTGGCATAAAAATAAAAATTGTGTCACACTAAGGTGTGCTTCTAAAAGAACCCTTGAACTTCCACAGAAAAAGCTCTGGAAATTGCCTGACCAATCACCCCTCTTGTGAGGAGGAAAGCATGTCACCACCGTGTCACCTAATCCCAAGGTTAACTCCAGCGTTTTACCAGGACTTGGATTTCCAAGACTTCCCTGGAATCCTCAGCCCTCTCTGATGACCACAAGGAAGCTCCAGGATCCTGCAGGCTGAGGATGGGCCTGAAAATGTATTTAAACATCATCACTAATTTTAATTCAACCTTGATATCAGCTCATTCACTGAGTGAAACTGAGACCTATGGATGGATTTACAACACCCATTCTGATTTCCTTCAGCCACCGAGAAAAGAATAATGTTACCATTATGCCTGGCTGATTTGAAATAGAGTTTACACATACTTCACCTTCAATTTGCTTTATCCAACCCATTATGCAAATTATTGCACCCTAACTCACCACGTACTGAAGCCTCCGTTTCCCAGCTTTCTAAACTCACAAATCACAGCTTACAAGTGGCTTTTCCGCTAAGAAGAGAAGCAATTTCCTATTTCCTTTCCTTTGACCCATGACATATGGAAACTGATTAAATTAATCTGTTAGACTTCCATGTTCTACAATACTGATAATATTTATCCACATTCAATGGGACATACATCAGAGGCCATTTTCCCCACAGCAGTGATAGATTTGCCCTACAATAAGATTTTTCAATTTATTTTATCTTTCAGTAACAGAGTCCATTTATTTAAACAGAAATGTACAGAGCACCCTGATAAATAAAACAGATGCAAGTTGATCCGCTGCGAATAAAGCAAGGAAGCAGCAGGATCAGGAAACAAGTTCAGGGTCCTAGGCAAAGAATGTGATGCCTCTGCAGGGTCCTGGAGGGGGCTGAGAACACCACAGCCTGAAAACCACCAAGGAATTCATGATCATCTCATCATGCTGCAGGAGAAACAGGCAGACGTGTGCAAGAATGAGTTGAAGTAAAGAAGTGTGGAAAGATATAGGTAAGTTACAGGTAACCTGCAATCATGAGAAGCATGTACCCACCAAAGGAGTCCTGAGTGCAAAGAGCGTGTATACTAGAGCAGATGCTTAATGCAGCAACTACAAGTCACTACTTGGGTCACTGTCGTCCGGTGAGGGGGACCTGCGCTGGAGTCCCAGCTCCTCTGCTTGCAACCCAGCTTTCTGCTGCAGTGAATCCTGTGAGGCACAGGATTCAGGCTCAGACCCTTGGGTTCCTGCCACCCCCATAGGACACCTAGATGGAGTCCTGAGCCCTTGGCTGTGACCTGGTTTGTTGCTAGCTAAAACTGGAACATGGAAAGTAAGTACGTGAAAGCTCTCACTCTTGCTCTCATTCTCATTTTCACACTCTCTCCTTCCATGTCTTTCAAATTAAATGAAAATAAGTAAATTAATATTTTTGCAAAGAACAGATATATTTGTTGGGAAATAAGGCTGAAAAGAGAAACTTCAGAGGTGAAAAAAAAAGTATATGCCTCCTAACATAAAGAGTAATAAATGTCATAAACATGACCAGTCTCCCCAACCTGACAATATAGAGAACATTACTTAATTTCACTGGTCCAGCCTCTAACAACACTCAAATTTCCAGAACATTCAGTAATTTCCACAAGTCAATGTGAAAAGAATGATTCTGCATGAACATCCCTGACCCATGACAGCCAGATACAGAGGGAAGCTCCGTGTCTGGATTCCAGTTGAATACAGATAATAAACAGGAAGTGCCAAGACATAAACAAATAAGATGGTATCAGCATGGTATAATAGCATGCTAATCCCAAGCCTGTGATGCTGGCAGCCTATATGAGTACCAATTTGTGTTCCAGCTTTCCATTTCCAATCCAACTCCCTGCCTAACATCCAGGAAAGCAGCTAAGAATGGCCCAAGTCCTTGAGCCCCTGCACCCACATGGGAGACCTGAAGAAAGCTGCTTGCTCTTGGCTTCGAACTGGGTCAGCCCCAGACATTGTGGCCATTGGGGAGCAAACCATCCAATGGAAGGATCTCTCCCTCTCTCTGTCTCCCCATCTTTCTATAAATCTGTTTTTCAAATAAAAGCAATCTTAAATAAAGAAGAAGAGGAAATTTCTAATATGTGGGCTGTTGCTTTCTAGTTTCTCTTTCAGTCGAGAGTTTCTGTAAGCAGAGTTAAGTGTCCTAGACTCTACTGGCTAACTACAACAAAATGCCATAGAGCTCGTGGTATAGGATGCTAAGCTTTTATGGCACAATTCTGGGAACACAGAGGTTCAAGGTCCAGAAGCCAGGAGAGTCTGTTTGTGGTGACGGCCTGCTTCTGACTTACAGATGCTGCTTCCTGGCTTTGTCCTCACATAGCACAGGGACAGGCAGGCTGCCCCCTGGGGCCTCCTTGTTGTCTAAGGGCACTGCTCCTTTTCCCAAGGGCTCAAAACTAATAACTCCCCAAAGGTCTACCTGTAGTTAGGACTAGGAATCAGTCCCGCAAACTTCAAGTCAGAGTTGAAATATTTTTAAAAACACAAGCAGCGGACTAATATTTTAGGTTGATAATTTTGTATGGCCCACACAAACAGTCCTTGACAGAGAAGAGCTCCCCACCATGCACACGGGGTTACCTACCCAGTCTCATGAAAAATGAGATTTCAGTGCCTGAACTTTGGGTGGACAAAGGCATGCATTCTACTGTATCAGCTAAATACTTCTCTCAGATACATGTGTCATTCACCCTTTTCTAAATCACCACTGGGCAAAACAAACTCCTTGTTAATCTTCCTCGTTGGACAAGGTCAAGTTTTGGGCCGCAAGAATAAGTTAATTCTGTACAAATTTTTACAAAAGCACCTTTCACCACAAAAATCGGTAAGAAATGACACTCTTCCCCACGTCCCATCACTGATCTACGTAACACTAAATCTTAGTCTGGATTTCATATTTTCATATTAACTAACTCACTGGACAATATTCATCAAATACCAAGACTTATACCCAGCTTCTTGTACACACAAATGGAACCTTAGATTGATGGTGGCTAATAATTAAAAATCCCACTTGAATTTTTCAGCAGACCGGGGTAATTTAGTGCTCGGTTTGCCTGTATGTGACAGAAAAACACACATGTTAATGTGGACAGGAACGTGGTTTTTCTAGAGCAGTACAATAAACTCCTGTGATGAACCAGGTTGCCTGAGCCTCTTGCTCGGCATTTGAGATGGCTGCATCCGCAGGTGGCAAAATTGAGAAGGTGAGGAGAGGAGGGTCCATGAAGTGACTGTGAGCTCTCTCTTCCCAAAGCTGTCTCCAAACCCGGCAGGGAAACTGCCCATGCTTGCTGCTCTGCAGCTGCGCGATGACATCGCAAGTGGATTGCACGGGCCTGTGCTTCACTCTGCTGGCGTCTTCCACAAATCAGAAAAGCAGAAATCAGAGTGTACGGGAGAGTGCAGGTGAGCTGCTTGTTAGGCTCATCTACTGCTCTGCTAGTTTGCAGTTCCCCCTCTGTCTCTGCAGCACGTCTGGTGAGACCAGAGCCTCTCACTTCTCCCCAGACCAGCGTTTCTCACACAAGGGGGGGCACAGACGCATGCAGAACAAAGGGTAGGGGACACCACGGACCAGGCACGGAAGGGTGATGGAGCCTCACAGGGGCAGGGTCCTGTAGGCAGTGCGCGAGGAGGTCCACTGCACGAGTCAGACTCTTGGTGGCTTCCGTAGTGATTGGAAAAGGCACTCCTGCAATGGAGAAACACCAGCTGGGAAACCCCATAGGACCCTCTTCAAGCGTGCAGGTGGAAGGCCAGGCTGAATGAAAAATGCCCTGCTGCTTAAGACACACACTAGAGGCCAGATCTGCCAGTGTCTCCATCCCCTTCTCCTGGACACGCCTGGCACACATCCGAAGATGCTGACTGTGTCCTCAATCCATCCTGGCCCTCTAGCACATCATTTTCACAAAGGGTTAAGTCAGAAGAGTTGGGGCTGAGGACACGGGCTGGCTGCTTTCTGCAAAGTACAGATCCGCTCTCAGATGAAGTTCTGTTGCCAAGTCATTTAAAGAAACCGAAATTTGTGGTGAGGAAGAAAGTGTTTGTGCCTAACAGTTTCCAGCTTCCTATGAGCCTTCCTGAATCATCAACTGACTCATTCCACCTGCTCAATTTTATTACTAATTCAAAAAGCTGATAACAATAGAGTTTTTAACTCTACATGTTTTGATTTCTTTCCTCTCATTGCATAATTCACTAGATTTGCCCACATTTTGGCAGTTACTCCACTATCTGTGCAACAGTGAGAAACATACTTTTAAAAATGTTTCCAACCCCCACACATCCACATAAAATTGCTTCAATTCTAACTTTGTTGCAGTTCTTATGTAAGACCCATTGGTACCCAATATTAGCTTATTATATTCTACAGGACTTTGTGCCAGTGCACAATGGGAGTATGACAAACTGTTGGTTCTTTGCCAAAGCCAGAAAAAGTAACTTTTAAGGTGAATAATGAACCACAATTTAATGATTTGCTATATTGTTTAGCTCGGGTTTGGTTATTTAGAGTAATATCTGTCATCACTACTCAGATAGGCAAATATGAACTTGTATGAATAAGCATACTATGTGCTAAAAATTTAGACAGTCTGTACTGTAACACTCCAACTTCAGTGAAACAGAAGATAAAAGGCCAATGGTCCTAACCTGTCCCACAGGTGTCCACTCTAGGAAAACCACCCAGCCCGAGCAGCCCCATGTGGGTGGAATGTTTGCTCCTAGCCTTTGGAATTTGGGCGAAAGCTCTCAGCACTGAAAGTGAATTACTCACGTTGGAATCAAAATGCAAAGTCATCTTTGTCCTTAATTTTCCAAATGATCTGAAATACAATATGTAGTTTTGAAGTGAATCAAGAGGTGAGATCATCTCTTTCGGCAGGTGAGAGAGAGAGGAAAGAGGAGGCAAACACATGGTGCTTAGAGAGGACGCTGGAATCTGTCCTCTGGTGCTAGATGCTTAGAGAGCTAACCTGTACATCCCAGGGCTAGCATGTTCTCCCCTGGCTCAGGCTTCTGCTTGTACTTGAATCTCCTATCTGGACTAAGCTGCTTTGCCCCCTGAGAATTTACAGTTGCAAACCATCTAAAAATTTGAATTCTCTTCCACAAAGTTCTGATCTACCTCAATTTATTTCAACACGGCTTGACAGCCTCTTCCACCTGCCTGCTTCAGTTGAGAACATTTCAGCTTCTGGCTTTCAGCTGTACCTGGCTGTCCCAGGGACAGGCAGGTGGAGGGGGCAGAAAACAAAATCAAACTTTGCTCTGAAGTCATGGGCAACACATAGAGATGAAGGAAAGGAAACTCATGCTCAGAACTACACTAGTGACAGAGAGAGAGAATGTAAATGAAAGTGGAACTAGCATCGGCTACCATCCCTGCACCTCCAGGGAAGATGAGGATGTGGGCAAGTAGGATCCAAGGACTTTAGTATCATAAAGGCATGGGCAGGAAACGCATCTTCAAGTACACATCTCTGCAGAAATGCAAAACTTGTGGTTTCCTTGGGAAATCCTGCAGGCAAAGTGAGTCACGTGGACGGGCATGCCTCCCATTTTATAGATGAGAAAGCTGAGGTACAGAATAGCCAGGATGGTGAGTATTCCACCTGAACGCTGTGCAAAATGGCATCTAGATTTTCTTTCTGCGATGTGCTGTCTTTACTGTTCTCTTCAAGTAGGAACAAGAACCCTCAGCACGGACACACTGCTGACCATGATTCTTCCTTGTCTTACACCTGCCTCCTCCCAGTTCCTCTCCTGCAGAGAGCCCAGCTGCCTGACCTAGAGGATCTCCTTTGGCTTCCAACCAAAACTAACTCTGTTGGAAGAGTGTAATTATGAATAGCTGCTTGTGAGCGTCTTCATCCAGGTCCTCCAATGAACTGCTGGAAGCAAGGAGGGCAAAGATGATTGTCTCTCATATCCAGATGATGCAATGGAAATATTGGAGAGCTTGTAATTGCTTGAAATAATGCAACTTATGGAGAACGGGCACAAGCCCAAACCTTGGCTCTGTGTCCACTTGTTTCAATACTCCATTTCTTTCCTCTCTTTCTCTTCTCTGCCTAATGTCAGTGTGTGACTTGCAGAACTGCAAACCCATGGAAAAGTTAAGCATCCTGCTGTTGGATTTCTTTATGTACTTAATTTCTGCCTAATGTACTCTGTTTATGTGTTTATTTCTTTTTGTGCTTTCCCTCTGTGCCTATAATTGATGCATTTGAACTTTCAATAAAGTGCTGCAAAGAAGGGGGATGCGAGAGAGGAGGGCTGTGACAAGCTTCATGATACCAAGAAGCTGTGCAAGGCCCCTTTGGCATCTCATCCCACATTGAATTTCTCTTACAGCTGGGCCAACCTTATTGCTTGGTGAGCAAAGAGACCAACGAGTACATTCAGCCTTTAGAGCATTCCTTTTTAACTGCAGTATCTCCATCATTTCTCTTCTGTTTGTTTCTCTGTCCGACAAAACATTATTCCATTGATACAGAAACTTACATCAAGTTCAGCTTATTTGCTGCACTGAGGAACATGTGACAGTGAGGTGATGCAGCCAGCTGTCCTGGAGTGGTTTGGGACATTGCATTCCTGTGCTTTGAGCCCCACTTAAAGGGACTAAGTGTCTGATGGTCCTTCTTGGGGAGCTGAGCTGCAAATGTAGGGGAGCCACTCCTAATCAAGGCAATGTGCACAAAGCACCCATTTTTCTGGGGTCAGTGATGGGGTAGGTCAAAAACTGAGAGTTCATAATGGATTTCACATCAAGAGCCGTCAGATCAGGGAAAGGATGGAGCTCAAAGACCAGTCTGGGCAAGCTGCAGTCCTGGTGGCCTGAGCATCCCCAAAAGAAGCGAGTTTCTAAAAGACTCCACAGCCCTCTGAGGCAGCCGAAACACTGTGGGCCGCAAATACAAGAATATCTCAAAATGTCCTGGAAAATTGAGTAGAAAGAAACATTTAATTTGGTTCAGAGAGCTTCATAAAGTTCATGGAAAATGTTAGGCATGGGAAAAAAATCATGCATGAATTCCAAAAACTGTGTGAAAAATATTTGAACTCCAGTTTGTCCATGAACTTCGTGAACTCTCCTCATCTTTGTGAACTCTCCTCATGCTGCAGCCCATGGGGGCTATCCTGTGCAGGGAGAGGAACTGAGGGTCTCTCTGTCCTCAGGGAGCCATCCTGAGACCACGTCAAAGTATTCCGGGAACAGCATGGCCTGCAGTAGGAGCTCTACATAGTACGAGTTGAGGGGAGGTGTTGTGGGCAATACAGTCAAGGACATTGCTTCTCAAGCAGTAGAGTATCTCTCCCACCTCTCCTCTTCCCACGGTCCCTGTGTCAGTGCACATGGGACAATGCCTCCTTAGATCCTCGAGAGGTGCAAGGAAATTAAACAGCAACACCTCCGAGTAACTGCTTAAAACTCAGTGTTAGACGGTCTGGTCTTTTTCATTGCTTGCAGTCACCCCCACGAAGAGGAATTTCTCACTGTCCTGCTTCCTGTCCTCCTCACCTCCTTCCATCCGCAGGGAACTTCGCCTCGTTCTTAGCTTTACACTTCCTGTGCGGTGCGATCTCCCATGCCTTCCAATGTTGCATCCAAAGTTCCCATCCAACATTTTTATTTAAATAAAAATTATCTCCTCTAGAGATAAGGGACACTACTCCTTTTGCTCCCAACCAGTTGAAGTTGATTGTAAGAGCATTCTTATCCTTTTCCTTTTACGAGTGTTTGGCTCTCTAGCCACTTTTGAATTGCAAAACAAGTCTAGATTGTAAGAGACTAAAAATGAAAATGTGCATGAAAAATCATATATATATATACACACATAGTATATATGCATACAGCCTCTGCATGCATATTTGTGTGCCTAATACATGTATGTGTGTGTAACCTAGCTGTATATAGACCTATGCATGTATGGATTAGCTCTTCATTGATGTAACAAAATCCAAGCTATTTAGGAAGACAGATTTTATTTAGCTAACGATCTGGCAGTCTGAAAGTTCAAACAACACAACATAGGTTCTCACGAGGGTACCGTGGAAGGCGGTGGGAGTGTGTGCAGGATGAAATAGCAGATGTTTCAAAACAGGAACACAGAGAGAAATTCAGAGGCAAAGCTCGGGCTTTCAAAACAACTCACTCTAGAGAAAACTCACACCAAGAAACCAATGTTCCCTGCTGAGGACCCGAGGCCCGCTGTCCTCAGCCTGAGCACTGGAGACCAAGCCTCAAGCCATGTAACTGCTGAACAGTCAAAAAACCACACGGAGACCTCGACAAGATCATGGGATTAAAAAGTGAGCTCATATTAGAAAAAAATTAGCACCCACACATATGAGGGATCTTTTAAGACTTCTTAGAAAATGCAAATTACAAAAAACCAAAGCATGGATTTGGATTTCCAAACGTTTTGCACCAAAATAAACCTATCTTCTGATTCCATTTTTTTCCCAAGAACATTTTGAAATATCCTCACATGTCGATAAAGCAGCAAGCCTGACGGCTTAGTCCCATGTTGTGAGTCCAGGGTCAGAGAAGGACCAGAGCCAAGCTCCCCCTCTGCAAGGCCATGGGTGGGAACTGAACTCCTGGTCCCACCCTCCTGGAGCCACGACTCCACAGTCTGAGTCTGTGGGTGGCAGCAAAGTGGAATATTGGCATTCAACAGATGCAGGAGTGGTACCCAGACAGATGGACCCCAAGTTTGTAGCCAACTTCACATTGGCCATAAACACAGAGAATAAAAACCTACTTAATTTAAAAGAAAGTATGTTATGGAATATCTGGTATCCGCCTGTTCCAGCCCTCAACTACACATGCCTCAATTAGAAGAAGGGGTTTATGTAAAGCGGATGTGATTTAAAACATCTTCATTGAGGATATTTAGTTTTTAAAGTACAAAATGCCTCTTCTAACTACATATGGCATCTTAAATAACCACATTTCCAAAATCTGAGATGAAGGTGAATTCCTAATCAATGTGTATTATGAAACATTTCAAATTAATAATATAGCTTAATACACTTTAAAATTAATGTTGCAGTAAGCATTTAACAAAAATGCGTGATAAGCTGGTAATTTTATTTATGAAAGCTAATTTCAACAGATACTTATGAATTCATTAAAGGGTGACTCATTTTCCTTTCAACAAGTATATTGTGAATATTTTAATGGTACATTAAAGGAAATATCACTGAATGCTGTAGATTTCAAAAATGTTACTTAATTAAAATAAGAAGTTACACAGAGTAAATCTTTTGTTCTAATGAACTTATAACTATGCTTTAAAACAATCAGATATTCTTTAAATTTTAACTATTTATTGTAACAAATTGAAAAAAGTAGATATTAAGAGCAAAATTAAATTATTGCAGTCATATCAACACAGGAAATATCAAATATTGGATTATGCAACTAATTCAGACTAACTTCCTCCTCACATAGTTTTAACAACTGTGAAAGAAAGATAAGCTAGCTTTCTTTTCTCTAGATAATTTTAAAATTTAGAAAAAAGCATTTGAAAAATATTCCACTGTGATCAAAACAAAGATAAAACCAAAACAGCAAAAGACATTTCAAAACAAAGTGAAGTGATAAGCCAGATGGTAAGAAGCTTGGGATGGTTCTCGTCTGATTTCTGACAGAAATGTGTATCAAGCAATAGGCTACAAAGATATACCAAAATATGTCCATTTGGACATTTCTCTCAAGAAAAATTCAAAAGAAGAAAAAAAGACATAAACACCATTATCCAATGCTGTACAAAAGCAAAAGAAAAAACCACAGTCAACTTAAGAGACAAGAATTGCTACATTATATGTTTTCAGTTTTGTGAAATATTAAGGAGAGGATGAAAGAACTTAAAGTTTTTTAATGGCATGAAGCAATTTTGGCTATGCCACGCTCATGGTAAAAGCCAAGTAAACCTGCTTCCTCAGTATTTCAACTGTTGTGGGTAGGGATTGATCTGTCCTAAAACCAAAGCTGCTCCACCACACTGACAGGCGTGGGGTTATCTATCAGAGTGGGGATACACCTGCTGCAGGTTGAGATGCTGTGTCCAGGAAAGAGTCAAATAATTAGGCACATTGGCTGGAAGAAAAAGAAAGATTACATAGGAAAAAAAAATGTTTCTCAGGACATTTTGTCCCCAATATTAGAATACAGGATTGGGCATATGAACATGTTTTTAGATCAAACCAAATACCCCAAAAAGTTAAGTTCCAGGCCTCCCCTTCAGACTTCATGACTGTGATGGTCAATTGCAGAGGTAGTTAGGTTGGAATTGCTGGGAACCCTGTCCAATGACTGGATCTTTATAAGAAGAGGAGAATTAGGAACCAGAGCAAACACCATGCAATACCAAGCCAGACACTGACATGAACCTGCAAGCAGGGAACTGCCAGGATGGCCACCCTGAGACAGAAGCCAGGAAAAGGCCATGAAGGATTCTCCAAAGAGTCTTTTGAGATGTGCAACCTTACAGACCACTTGATTTTGGACTCCTTGTCCCCAGACACACAACACTAAATCATGGAAGTTTTCTAGGCCACCCAGTTTATGGCTCTTCAGCCCAGGATTCCCATGACCCTAAGACACATGCAAGCAAGGCCAATAGTCCTCAGGGGTAGCCTTCTCCAAAATATTATGTTCTGGTTATTAATTCTTCCAGGGCAAGCAACTCATATGTGGTTTTTTTCTAATGATAGTTCTGTGAGAGTTTGGGCCGTTCAGGAACTCCCCTGGTGGTGTGACAGGCTGACCAGAGACAAGCCTGGAGTTCCAACACTGACTCCGCCACTCACAATGACTTCAGATGAGTCACCCCTTCTGTTCCCATTTCTTGCTTTTGGAAATGATGAACAGAATAGACTAACCAGGCTGCTGTGAGGACTACATCAGCTCACAAACATTAAGCAATTAGAACAGTAGCTACCGCATCAGAAGCCTTCAATAAATGTTAACTACAATTGTCATGTCTGACTACACATCTTGGTTCCAATCCTATTTTAGAATTATAAAAATTCCACAGACGTATTTTTAGGGTGCATGTATCAATTTGTGAAGTATTTATATTCCACTATTGCAACTCCTCTCCCTTCAAAAATCCAAGTAATTCTTACCCATATTCACCTGGGAATCTCTGCAGCTCTCAGTCTAGGACCTTGGAAAATATGAGTGTGTGGGAATAGGGCAGGGGAGAGATGAAGGGAGTATCTGAGATTTGAATTATGGTGAAATTGAAATCCAGTTATACAGCTTTGGGAAGGGTCAGAGGGAATCAAAGGTGTGAATATGGCTGCTACACAAGTCAGGTGCTTAACCACAAGCCCTTCTACTGTCAGTGCAGGCAATATGACATTGGTGTTGGTCCTCCGCATGCTGGTGAGTGAGAGTTAGCCCGAAGCCAGTGTCCTCCTCACCATAGAACTCTCTATCTGACATCAGAGCGCCATCAGAGTCCTGCTCCACTCAAGGCAAAGGCTGACTGGTGATCTCAGCACAGCTCAGGTGCCTTCCAGGCTATCAGAGGGGGAGTGCAATGCTGTGCTTGCACAATGCTCACCAGCCTTTACTAGCACTTGCCAACATTCTGTCCTTAGAAGCTTCCCAGGCACCTGAAACATTTACTATCATTGTACCACCTTGCCAACCTCTGGTAATAATTCTGGTGTTTCTGGAGGTTTCCCTCTTTGATCTCAGCATCCAGGGCAGTGCAAGGCTGGCTGTCCAGCTATGAACAGCAGCACGTATACAGCTCCCACAGCAGAGAATGTAGCCTGACTCGGTACCACAGATTTCTGCAGAAATAATTCATACTTTTGAAGGCCAAATCTAAAATTGACTCCCGTTGAGAAACTAATTAGCTATTTCAATATCTCTGACTAATTTTCTAGGCTTTCTTCTACAAGTTAAGTATAAAAATAAAATTGTTCTAATAACTTCTATACTGTATACAGTTCCTACAGGTGTAAAACCTGTATTAAGATCCAAACATAGGATCTACTTGGGTTGTAGTTTCAGGTACCAGGCTAACCTCCCAGCCACCCAAGAATAAATGCATGTGGAAAACAAGGTTGACAGCTACCTGTGTTGTCAACAGAACCAAGAAAAGGCTCTTTGTAGAGAAAAGGAGGAAACTGTAGCTCATTCCGTGAATGGTGTTGGCCCTGACATGTCGCTGGCAACTGCAAGAAATGGGCTTTTATTGGATGTCAGCTTAAGAAGAAGAAAAGAAAGGAAATAGGGGGAAAAATTAGCCGAATGAGTACAAGGGAAAAGATCAATAATTTCCTCTGAGGTTTTTTTGGCAAATTGGCCCAGAAAGGGCCAAACTCTTTACTGGCTGACAATTCTGGCGTCTTTCCCAAATAGAAATGTTGCAGCCAGAAAATGCACTTAGTGAATTTAGGGAGACAATTAGTATGGGAATATGTACTGCAGGAAAGAGCACAGATGAACAAATCGTGATCAAAGCATCTAGGGCCACTCCCATATCACACACCCACAACTGGTATATGTCATCTGACCAGGCTTCCTGGTTGACGAAGGCACAGGGAAGCCTCATGCCCAAGTTATGTGACTCAGCATCCAGCATGAGCAGGGTGACTATGTAATTCATCATTCAAATCCAGATGAATTTGGAATGCAAGGCAGTATGATTAATCCCGCCCTCCTCCCCATGGTAGAGTCAAACACTTGGCCTGTCCCAAGCAAACCCAGGTGTACTGCTAGTCCAACTAGACAAGAAACTTTCCTAGAAATCTCTGGCTTATTGTTGTTGGCTGTGATTGTTCACGTAGCCGATAGCCACAAGAAGACAAGTGCAAAAAGCAGAGAGGAATAGACTCACATCTATTTATACCTGTTGAAAAGTTGCCCGAATCACTTGCCCGTTTGGTTGGGGGACAACAATACTGTCCTTCTGTCTGTTTCATAGTTATCCCTTCTCATTCAATCAAGGATATTTTCACCCCCAGAGTTTTCATTAAGGATTCAATAGGGACAGGTGACTGTCCTCATTATTCATTCAAATACAAACATGCTGGAACAGAACAGCACAGCGGTGTTTGTTTCTGTGAAGTCTAGTCATCAGGGAAGAAAGGCGAGAACCAAGGACAGTGCCCAAGTTCTAGTTTGCTTCCAAATGCAGAAAAGCAGTCAATTGTATCACTCCATTTTCATTAGTTGAATTTTCATTGTTTTTCCATTTCGTAAAACTGCATTTTTATTACCGTAGAAATATAACTTTTCCTTACCCTCATTTCAATCCCTGCTTCTCCCACCCCATGCCACCCAGGTAGTGTAATTTTCAACTGAAAATGAGACACATTCGTTTTTATTGTATTTTGAATCCAGCCATGAAAATAAACTTAAAATTAAGGAGTTGTGACATTTGTGGACTTTTTCACCCAATGTGAAAGAAACCAGTCATTTAGCCATGGAGTACCAAAAGCCCAGTCCTCCCTGGTCACGTGGCACAGGGGCCCAGCATGCCAGGCACCCAACATGGCCTCCCCAGAGCTGAGCCTGCTGTTTGTGTATCACTTGAGGAACAAAGATGACTTACATCTCACACAGGAGCCTACACTTCCCTTACAGGAACCCTGAGAGGGTCAGAAGGTCCATCTCAGCCCATTTTGCAGATTAGGAAGCTGACATGGAGAGGGATAAAATGGATTGTCAAGATGAATGCACAGCAGCACCCACTATGAGTCAGACACATGCTTACTGGCCTTCTTCTACATGGGAACTCCTGATTCCTTCCTGTCACTAACTTAAGAGACTACCTGGATGACAACCACACTGCACCCCAAGAGGATGTACATTTATTAAATTCCAACTGTTAAAGGTAGAGGCATACATTGTGGCATAGCACATTAAGTTGCTCTCTGCACACCACCTTCTACCACTTTGAGTCCAGGAAACTCCACTTCTGATCTGGCTCCAGGCTACTGTATCTCGGAAAGTAGAAGATGGGCCAAGTACGTGGTTCATCCACACCCACATGGAAGACCCTGATGGAGTTCCAGTCTTCCAGATTCGACATGGTCCAGCCTCAAATATTGCAGCCTCTTGGGGAGTAAAGCGGAGGATGGACAAAATTATCTCTCTCTCTTTCTCTTTCTTTAACTTCACTTTTCAAATAATTTTTAAAAATAAGATTGATTTACAATAATAAGAAGAAAGAGGTTATGTTGTTAACTCATATGTATCTACTTCCGAGGAGTCTATTGTTGAGATTTGGTCTTTGCAACGCAGCATGTGAATTGACGAAACCATAAGAGTGTGTTCACTATTCTCAACCCAAGGGTGGAACGTATACTTGGAACCCCAAAGTGAGAGTGCTCACAACTCGTTTATGTTTCCAACGGAATGCAAAAGCTTCACATTTCTAAGAAAAATAATATTAACACAACCACTCTTAAAGAAAAATGATGTGGACTCAGATATGATTAATACACATACTTTATGGAAAGTTGAAGTTACTCTAATGGTTCCTCACTTTCTGCATCACCAGACAGAGTAACAATACTAGACACACCGATATGTTATTAAAATAATGATAAGTATTTTTGAAAGTAGTTGCTGGTTATCCAAGACAGCAAACAGAAAATCAGGATGGGAAAATAAACCAGGACAACAGCATAAACAGGGATTGCTGGTTTGCCATTTTTGAGTGAGTGATCCTTCTAGCTAAGTGCAAGGACAAGTGGGACAGAGATTTGAAGAGTGGGGATTCAGCACAGATTTTAGTAGGAGACGCTATGGCTGTTCTCATACAAAACTGAAAACTTGATCTCTTTAGGTGACCAACTCTGGAGCATCTTAAAAAAATAGTCAAAGGGGGCCCTGCACCATGGCCTAGCGGCTAAAGTCCTCACGGGATCCCATATGGGCACCAGTTCTAATCCTGGTGGCTTCACTTCCCATCTAGCTCCCTGCTTGTAGCCTGGGAAAGCAGTCGAGGATGGCCCAAAGCCTTGGGACCCTGCACCCGCATGGGAGACTTGGAAGAAGTTCCTGGTTTCTGGCTTCGGATCGGCACTGGCCATTGTGATCACTTGGGGAGCGGATCATCAGACGGAAGATCTTCCTCTCTGTCTCTCCCCCTCTCTGTATATCTGACCTTGTAATAAAAATAAATAAATTAAAAAAAAAAAGTCAAGGAAGGAGGTGGTGTTTGCCAGGACAACTGTATCCTACATTGGAGTGCCTGGGTCCAACACCTGCCCCTCCTGACTCCAGTGCTGTCAACACAGACCCCGGGAGGCAGCAGGTGTGGGCTCAGGTAACTCTGCTCCAGCCACCCGTGCAGGAGACCTGGACTGAATTCTCAGGGGCTGAAGGTATTTGGGGAATGAAGCAGAGGATGTGAGGAAGGAAGGAAGGAAGGAAGTGAGGAAGGAAGGAAGGAAGGAAGGAAGGAAGGAAGGAAGGAAGGAAGGAAGGAAGGAAGGAAGGAAGGAAGGAAGGAAGAAAAAGTAAAGAGAAGGAGGTAGGGAAAGGGGAGGGAGAGAATGAAAAAGAAAGGAGAGAAAGAGGTTTGGGAGAAAGAATGAAACAGAAAATGTCTTTCCTTGGGCTGCAGCCAAGGCAACCTCAGAGAAGACAGTCTCCAGAGATCAAAAATCATAGAAACTACTTGGAGAATGCCACTGAAAGCCCATGCGACTCGTGATGTATGGGCTTGGAGGCTTTTAACACAAGAGGACAATGGAGCTTTTGGGCTGGGCACTGAGGCTGAGCCCATTATGAAGCTCTTGATTTTTCCTTTGTGTGTGTGGGCTCTGAGGCCTTTGAAGTTCCAGTCAGCAATGGAGAGAAGAACTCCTCCCCCTGGTGTTTTTCAGTTCTGCTGTGAGCTGTGATTCCGCCTGGGTTTCCCACTCCTCTGACTAGGGCACATGCAAGCTGTGGCTGCGGACTTGGTGGAGTCAATCATAACAGCATAGAAGGAACTGGGAAGGAGCACCTGCTTGGGGTTTTGCAAGGGAACTCATGCAGCTATCCAGCCAGCTCGGCTAGACAGAAAAACCTGCTACTGCCTACTCAGGGAGACCATACACCACCCAGGGCAAGCCCCGATGCCATGTACAAGCAGCTGGGATTTCGGCTTCCTGAGCCTCTCTCCTGGGGATAGTCCCTGTCTTAGGATTTGTTCTTCCACACTCACCATCACTGGTGACAAATCAGTAGGTTGGTAGTCAGTCCCCATTCTTTTGTTCTTGGAGGAAACATCTGTGCGATGACCAGCAGGGAGCTCTCCAGGTATGCCCCAGCCCGGAGCACAGGCCCTGAACACATCCCCAGGAATCGCAAGGCTCTCCCAGTGAGCTCCCCACTCTGGGACCCTGGAGGGGAAGAAAGTAGGCAAGGTAGGGGGAGGTGTTGGGTAGAGCCAAGAGAGGCAGCCCAGGACGGAGGGGACTACATAGTCTGCCTTGGTAAGCAGGTTCACGCCATGAGCCTAAACCTGAGCAAGTGGTGTCCCAGCACCACCCACAGTGCTCATGAGAAAGAGAAGGCAGACTAGACACAGAGATGCTGCAGGGCCAGCAGAAAGCATCAGGTGGAACCACCTGGGAGCCCTTGAGTTTGACTTTCAGTTCCCATGAAGATGCAGAGATAACAAGCAACTCAAGTGAGTTAACATATGTGAAATGCCTCCATTCCACAGTACGTGTAAGACACAGATTATGTTCCTGGCTCCTGGGTTCAATGGCCTAGCTCTAACACAGCACAAGGCTGCCATGAAAGAATAAGGTGTGCAAAATGTCTAAGTATCATTTGCATTTGAGAAATCACAACTCTCCATATAGAAAATGATGTACAAACTACAAAATGTTGAAAACAAGTCATAAAGTATCAAGTTCATGGAGTGCAGGAAATGAGGTGCCAAAATACAGCCCTATGATATTATAATCTTCTATGCTGAAGGAAATTAAGCCCACAAAAGCAGAAACAGCCCTCTATTCTCTGTTCTTTCTTTTTTTCTGATCTGCGTTCTCCCCTCAAGCATGATCATGATAGAATTTTCTGACTAGTCTCGCCTGAATCTTGATCCTAAGATGCTCAGACCAGGGCATCCTCCCCAAATCGAGACATCAAGAATAATCTAAACAGGCAGGCATAAATATGTCCCCCTCAGTTCTTTGTCATTGGGTCATACCAGTTTTTTATCCAATCCTTCTAAATGATTGCTTGCTACTGCTTAAACCTAAGCATGACAATGCACAGATCTGCTTGGGTTTTCATTTCCGAAGTCTCCCATATCATATGAAATGTTGGCTTACCAAGTTCATTATTCTTTTCTCATCAGGGTGTCAGGTATGAACCTTGCAATAGGCGAGAAAGCACTACTTGTTTTCAGTCCCCTTTAAGATTGATCTACCTACCACTCATAAATAATTTGGACTGTACCCCCTGCCCAAAGTAAAATTCACACTAGCATGAAATACACACAGGAATAAATTTCACAAAAAAAGTGAAGGACTTACACACTGAAAACAAAACACTGCTGGAAGAAAGAACACATAGATAAATGATGCAATGCGTCACATGCACAAACTAGAAAAGTTAACGTTATCAAGATAAGCATTTTCCTGAATTAATTTCAGCTCCAAGACACTCAGAACTCCAGCCTTGGGGAGAACTGCAGGATCAGTGGACTGACCGTGGAATGCATGTGTCAGTACTGGGCATCCTCAGTAGAAAAGATGGAGCAATGGATGGTATGCCCAGATGCACATGGAGAATATGGCAGCCCACTGAGCCCTGTAGGGGACATCTATACCATCCCAGAGGAAGAAGGACAGAACAAATTGGACAAGAACCCCAGCCAAGCGATGGCAGCAAGTATCTGGGTGAATAGAAACTCTATGGTGGGCTAAGCCAGCCAATGGACCTTGAAAGGATTTCCTCACCATTGGATCAGCGAGATCATCAGCATTTCAGAACCGTAGAGACCATTTAAGCAGATCCCTCGGAGCGTGCTCCACTTGGGGACCCCTGGTTGGGCTGTAAACACGATCAAAAATTTAAAAATAGGATTTACTAGATTTGGATGCTCCTGCAAAGGCATATTCAGAGCAAGCAGGAAATAGTTGAATTCTCCTTCTCTCTGTTTCATCTCTCTCAGGAGAAAAAAAAAACTTAATAATTTTGAGATAGGTAAATTTCTTAGCACATAAAAAGCATCAACCAAAGTGGAAATCTTGCTTTTCAAAGGGTACAACTAAGAGAATGTAAAAATTATCAATATGCTGGAGTAAACAATAGATGATAGATAGATAGATAGATAGATAGATAGATAGATAGATAGATAGATAGATAATGTAACAAATAAGAGTTCCTTTTCATCTTTGTGTCTCCCATATTCTTGTGTCTATGTCTTTGTTACAGGGACAATGATAGGAATAGTGGTGGAGATAAACCGCTGGACTGGGAACCACAGAGATATCAGCACCTGCCAGGGAAACAGAACCAAGATGTCAAAGTCCAAACCCTCCAGTGAGGGGGAAAACAAGTGTTGAAAATAGCAAGAAGTAGATAAAATCACAGTGTCACACACAGCATGTAACACAATCGGACCGTCATCAACTCTGTTAGAATAAGACTGTGGTTTGGTTCACTCTCGGCAGCAAAACCCAGACAGCATTTATTTATAAACAGAATTGAAAGCGTACTTTTCATGGGGCATTTAGAATGTGCTTACATGGTCGGGGTCCCCCTAGCCATAGAAGGGAGGAGACAAGGATGATAACCAAATCCTCAGATAGAAGTTTTAGCCAATAGGATAAGGAGTTCTCTGCTTTCACCTTTACTGGAAAAGTAACTTTGAAACAATCAATATGCCTTTTGTTTTTGCATATTTGTTTAACTATTCCTCAGCCCCTTCCTGCCAATGTTCACTTCGTTGTTGTGGTCAGCTCCTCCTTCTCTGGCTTTTTCCAGCCAGAGCCCACCTGAGCCTCCTTGTTCTTTAGCATCGTGATGGTCCCTGGTAAACTGACAATACTGACGGGTATCTTCACCATGAAGATATTTGAGGGGTGACAGAGAAAGTTCCATGATGCCTTTGACTGATGAACTCGCCTTCACTTAGTCTATTTTTTTAATTTCCTAGAATGAAGTGTTGTTCAATTTTAGAATCATGCATACTAGGAAAAGCCAATTAAACTAATTTTGCCTTTTGATAACAGTATTTTTTAGTTTACATGCTTGAATATTAGCTCATTTGTTACAATGATCCCATGAAGTAGGTGCTATTATCCCATTTCCAAAATTAGTCACAGTATTTGGAAATTATATACTTCCATCACAAAACTTGGAAATGGCAAAGCCAGAACTCAATCCCAGACCATGAGGCCTCAGCATCTCTGGACATGTACCCAGCACCTCTTCCTGCCTTTGTGTTCTATGCATGCATGTGCGATGTGCAGTGGCTTTGTTAGTCCTCTGGACTCCTCACTGGAAGTGATGCTCACCATTCAGCACTATTGGTGGGAGCAGTAGTGCAGCTGAGCTGAGCCATCTGCTCTGTAACTCCTATAGGTTCTTCTTTCTCAAGCTGTAGCACAGTGTTCTCTCTGTGTGTGACCCCAGGGCAGCAGCAGTGACCTCTGGGGAAGGGTTAAACATGCGGGTCCTGGTGCCCCTCCTCTGACTGACACAATCAGAGCTTGCATGTCAGTCCCAGCTCTCTGATGCATCAAGCATGAGCCTGGGATAGAGAAAAGCTGGTCAAGGGGGCATTCTTCTTGTTGAAGGGTTATGGTCACACTGGGTTTTGATTATCTACATTATCAAACTCCCATTTGTATAAGCACCAAGACTGCAACCTATGATTTGGAGTGAGGGCTCCATTTTTTTTTCAAATTCTGTCAAACATGGCTGCATCTGGCAATAGTACAATTCTCTCCTCGGCAACTGCACTCTCATTGGCATAAGATTCTTGACTCTATATTTCTTTTAGTAGGATCACAGAAGAAGGGTTTCAAAATCCTTCCTGGCAGAAAAAATATTCTATGTCTCACATGGGTGAGGAACTTTAATTCTACCAAGGGCCATTTGGATTTGTATAATATAGGCCATTCAAAATTAACAACTTAAAAATTAGAACATGTAGCCGATTAGAGATTTGTTGCATCTCAAGTCCAGCCCGCAGTTGCTTTGGCAGGATCAGAGCAAAAGATTCAACATTTCTGTCAAACAAGAATGTCTCACAAGTGTCTGTGTAAGCCCCTCAGAACGCTTCTTGGTAAGAGAACCTCAGTTCATCGGTATCTGCTTTCCTGGGGCCATGAAAATGATCCAGAAAATAGATGTTTGTGTGGGTGTAAGTTAGTCAAAGAAGCAAGTTCTGTTGTTCATGGTGAAATGTTATGGTTCTCCCATGATGACTGGTCATTGGATCAGACAAGAGTTCTCCTTCAATGAAAAGGAGCACAGTCACCACGAAGCCATGGGAAAGACTCAGGGGAAGCCCAGAAATGAGGAGGGGATAAAAGCCCCAGCCCAGAGGCCGCTGTAGTTTATTAAAAACTGAATCACTTTGGGAAGAACATAATTGGTTGTGGAAGCAAATGAGGAGAGAAGGCCTGATTAAAGTGACTCTCTCACAAGGAAAAGGAAGGGTATGAGATATCTTCTGCTACAACCTCCTGGTTTTACAAGAGAATGAATCATTGTGACTGGAGCCAAGAAATTTTCAAAGCAAGCTGAGGACTCACAACCCATTCCCTTTGAAATCAAGCCGGGCTGTCTGTGGTGCCTTGGATCTAGCTGCTAAATACTATCAGGTCTCTAACCCCCAGTCTCCCTCCCCTCAGCCTGCTTTCCTCACCTTGCTTTTAGGATTACAAATCAACCACTCACTAAAACTGAACTGAGGGAGTGATGCAGCTGGCACCAGAAGGCCCCTCATCACTGGCCCTAGAAGTTTCTCTTGATAGGAATCACGAAGTCATTTATTTATCCAGTAGTAGGTGACATCTTGATACTTGCTGTTATCTCTAGGGTCCCAGGACAAAAAGTAACTACCACCTCTATAAAACCCCCAAACTACCTGAAGCCCACTATGACATCATCAAAACTTCCTGAAAGATAACTGCCTCCCAACCCTTCAAAGATGTCTACCAGCCTTTGGACATAGACTAAAGGCACACACTTGACCTTGACTTCAGTCTTTAAGCACCCGTACCTCCCTCGCCAACAGTCCAGTCCATACTTTGAAATGACCCGCTCCCTTCCCCCACCTCTGCGTGTCAGTCCATGGCTTTCTGAGTGTCCAGCAACTGGACTCAGTTTTGAGGGTTTCATAGCCGCTTCCCCAACCAGTTTCGGGGGTTGTTGTATATCATCTTGGCTTTGGTGTGTTTGGGGTGAAGAAAGTCCTATTAACTTGAAAAGGGCCAAGGGTTGAGTGTCCAAGAAGGAAATGATGACTGCGGACTTGATGCACGGAAGACTGTTCCGATAGAACAGAGAGGTCTGAGGCCAGTTTTCAATAGTAGAGCTGTTCCAATAGCTGGCACCACACAAGGCTGCGAAGAAACCTCATCAAGTGTGAAAAATGTATCCACAGCACAGGCAGACAAGGCCATAACAGGCTCTCACCTAAAAAGAAATGGGCTAAATTCTCACTCAGTGAGAAGCCTCTCAGGGACACAAATTGTGCTTTATGACCAGCCTGATGCAAAAATACAAATCATACACTCACTGGTACCTCCACCCAGCAGTCAGAATTTCACAAATCAAGCATGCAAGAGAGAAAAGTGTCATTGTGATGCAAATGGGGGATGTCTTGGAGTTGTTTCAGAGTTCTTTAAAAATTTATAAATGGGATTTCTGCACCTATTTGCATTCTAAAAAGATGGCCTTTAAAAAATTATCTGATATTGCTCCCCCAACTCAAAAAGTACACTAAAAAGAACGGTTAACATTCAAAATGTGTAAATTATGCGCCAATAAAGAAAACTGAGAATAAAAAGCGATGCTGCATTGTTTCAGCCTGGCCTTTAAGGTTCCCTTGGAAATCCATCTTATTATATTCAGGGGTCCCTATTTAAAGACTGACACTGTGGGATTCCAACGACTGCTATTGTTACCATCCTGAACAATGTGGGGCTCTTTCCTACCAGGCACCCACATTTTGCAACAAATGAATGAGGTGGCTCTGCCTCTGGCATCCACTGGAGGAGGAAGTGATCCAGGCTGCTGTGCTTTCTCAAGTCTCCCCGGGGAATCCTCTCATGCGATGAGCCTCACCGGCCACTGGGCGTGACCACGCTCCATGCAAAAGGAGTCCAGGCTGCTCTCCCGGGATTCTGCTGGCAGAGGCCAGGCACCTGCCTGCACCTACACACACACACACACACACACACACACACACACACACACACACACGTCCCAGATGAAGCCTCCCCACCCTCAGAAGAAAAAGAGTCCACTTGTGCTTGTGTTTAGCCTGAAACTTCTGGTGCACTTGATCATTGCTTCCTTTTAATCCAAAATGACAATGACCCGGCTTTCTATTAGATCCCAAGGGAAGGTTGAGAAGCACACCACTTCTGCATTCCAGTTCAAAAGAAGGAGACTTCTCAACGGATTGTTAAAAATGAAAGTAAAGCCCCCAGGGTAATAGAAACTCACACTGCTGGATCCGAACACCCCCAGGAGTACACTCTACCCACCCCGAATCACTGGCTTTTAATTCACACAGCCAGAGGCTTCCGTGGCTGCATTGCAAAGAAAAGCCTTTCTAGGTTTGCTTTTAGTAACAAATTCAAATGCACTTGCTGCCAAAAACAGGGGGTAGTGAACATCCAGCCCAAACCACATATTGGCCCTGAAATTATCTGTTCTGGTCCTGACAAAGGCAAGATCAGGTGGGGCTTATAATTTGATGAATCTGCAGCCAGCTACTTTTTAAGTTGGTAATTGTGTGTGGCCCGGAAATGATGTTACAAATATCCTTGTTACATGGTCCTTGGCAGAAAACAGGGTCCCCAGCAGTTTTAAATAAAACTGAATCAGCAATGATAAAGCCTTGGGTTCAAGAATTTTTGCAAGAGGTTGGAGCTGGGTCTTTTCATGATAATACTTGGAGGATAGATTTCTGTTTTCAAACACTGAATAGTGATTAAATGGAAAAGCAAAGGAAAAAGGGCTAAAAGTCCACAATTGGAAAGAACTATCGCGAGGTTAACCACTCACATTGTGTACTCTCCAACTTTATTGTGGTATGATTGACAAATGAAATATATACAATGTAATATCTGAATGTGTATAAATATGAAATGATGACCACTACTAATCAGCACATCCATAATGCCACAGTTACTGGTGTGTGTGTGTGTGTGTGTGTGTGTGTGTGTGTGTGTGTGTGCTCTAAGACCACTCTGGATCTACTCTCTGACAATTTCAAATACTTAATGCAATGTTGCCAACCACAATCATCATGGTGTACATTAGATCTCCAGATCTTATTCATCTAGTCAAAGTTTGTACCCTTTGAATAAACTTTGTCTACTCTTCCGGCCCCAATGGCTATCAACCACTCTTGCCTCTGTGAGCTCCTGGTTAGGCATCCACACAGGAGCAAGGTTATATAGCATTTGTCTTTCTCTTGCTGGTTTATGTCACTAAATACAATGTAATCCAGGAAAATCTATGTTGATGGAAAAGGTAGCATAATACGCCACATTTTCTCTACCGACTCATCTTTCTATGGCCAGTTAGATTATGTATCTTATCTCTTGTGACTCATACTGCAATAAGCATGGGATCCTTACATCTCCAAGATAATAATTTTATTTTCCTTGGATATATCAGTAGTGGTGTTGTTGGATCATATGAAAAATCTATTAAAAAAATTTTTGAGGACCCTCTACACTATTTGCCTAAGTGCTATGTTGGAGGCAATGAAAGGCCCAGGGTCTTGTCTCTGCTACATGAAATAATCTGAAGACAAGACACAGATAATGTGAAAACAGGAATGTGTTCTTCAGCAAAGTGTAAGTACACACTCCAAGTCAGGGTAACCATGCTTTAGGATGAACTGCAGTCTGAGAGGGAGGCATAGGGATGGTGCTTGGGGTGGAGCTTTTCAAGGAAAGGGAGAGATTTCTAGAAACTTGGGGACTGCCAGTTCTCTAGCCCTTTCGGGAAGTTTCAGAAGCATCGTGGTGACAGGTGCAAGGTGGGATCAGAAGTGTCAGCTACAACAATACTATTGTTTTTATTTGTTACAATTCTTTAATTTTCATGATCCAGTTCATTAGGCTCAGGGATTTCCCCTGCCCCTTTCTCCCACCATTTTCCTCTGCGCTGTAATGACAGTTTAGTTCTAGCATTCTGTTGTTTAAGTGTATCCTGACATTGTAAGTATAGAAAAAGGCATAAAGTCCAAGACTCCAGTGTCAAGATACACTTACCAGTTTCATTGGGAGTCCATCTTCTATTCAAAAGCAGAGATCATGCTGCCATGTATCTCCACTGCATGGCATACTTGCTTACACTGTGCAGATCCTCTAGGTAAATAGATGTGTATATATGCTTACCTGTATGTCTCTTGAGCTTGTATTTTGCAGGAAGGTTGCCTAATACCAGAGAGAACATATGATGCTTGTCCTTCTTTTTTCTAAAACACATGCTTTCAAAGATTTTTTTATTATCATTTCTTGGCCTTCTGGCTAAGACCAAGTGTGAAAATTTTTTATTTATTGGAAGCTAGAGTTGCAAAAAACAGAAGGTGAGATAGAAGAAAAAGTAGAGGGAAGGATAAACAAAAAGGGAGAGAGAGAAAGAAAGAAAGAAAGAAAGAAAGAAAGAAAGAAAGAAAGAAAGAAAGAAAGAAAGAAAGAAGGAAGGAAGGAAGGAGGGGGAAGGAAGGAAGGAAGGAAGGAAAGAAAGAAAGAAAGAAAGAAAGAAAGAAAGAAAGAAAGAAAGAAAGAAAGGAAGGAAGGAAGGAAGGAAGGAAGAAAGAAAGAAAGAAAGAAAGAAAGAAAGAAAGAAAGAAAGAAAGAAAGAAAGAAAGAAAGAAGGAAGGAAGGAAGGAAGGAGGGGGAAGGAAGGAAGGAAGGAAGGAAGGAAAGAAAGAAAGAAAGAAAGAAAGAAAGAAAGAAAGAAAGAAAGAAAGAAAGAAAGAAAGAAAGAAAGAAAGAAAGAAAGGAAGGAAGGAAGGAAGAAAGAAAGAAAGAAAGAAAGAAAGAAAGAAAGAAAGAAAGAAAGAAAGAAAGAAAGAAAGAAAGAAAGAAAGGAAGGAAGGAAGGAAGGAAGGAAGGAAGGAAGAAAGAAAGAAAGAAAGAAAGTTAGTTTCCCATGTGAAAATGAAAGCCAGAGCCAGGAGCCTGGAACTTCATATCTGGATCTCCCACATGAGTGACAGAGGCTTGGACCATCTTCTGCTACTTACGTAGGTTCGATAGCAGGAAGCCAGACAGAAAGCAGAGCCGCCAGGACTCCAGCTGGAGCTCATACAAGATGCCAGCATGGCAGTGCACCACAATGCTGATCCCTAACTAATGTTATTCATCACAGGGCTTCCATGTTGGACAAAGTAGGCTGGCGCCAGTTCTGGTTGTTGCCATTGCTACAGTAGTGCCATCTGGTTGCCAGCCATGGGAGGAGGAAACCCTGGGGAATGTGTGGTGATGTACTTCCTCCTTTCTGCTCACCTGTATCAGCTACTACAGCGTCCCCACTGATGTTGCAAGGGTTCTTTCATTTTCTGAATATCTTAGCTAACACTTGTCTCCTGGTTAACACCCATACTAATAGCTATGACTAACAATGATGTCTCCCTGTTGTTTAAGTTTCCTTATCTGAAGATCCATGATGTTGAATATCTCTTCCTGTATCCATAGAACTTGCATCCTCTCGAAAAATGTCTATTCAAATCCTTAGCCCATTTTGAATGGATTTATGTGCTTGTTTTATTTTGTTTTGCTATTGCATGTGTCCTCTATACACACAGATAATAAACCACATCAGACATTCGGCTTGGCTTGTCTCCTTTCACGAAGGGTGATTGTTTCCTTTGCTGTGCAGATGCATTTTAGTTGGATGCAATCCCACCTGAATTTTGTTGTCTGTATTTTGGGATCTTATCTTAAAAAACATTATTGAAAGCATCAATGCTAAGGAGATCTTTCCTTATCCTCTCTCCCAGGAATATTGTGCTTCAGATATTTTTAAGGCTTAATTATTTATTTGAAAGGCAGAATTACAGAGAGAAGAAGAGAAAGAGAACTTCCATCTACTGGCTCATTTCCCTGATGGCCACAGAGCCAGGGATGGTCTAGGCCAAATCCAGGCTCAAGGAGCTCCTTCCAGGCATCCCGCATGTGCAGCACGAACCCAAAGATATAGGCCATCTTCCTCGGCTTTCTTTGGCCATCAACACAGAGATGGATTGGAAGCAAAACAGCTGTAACTTGAACCAGTAACCCTCCTGGGTGTTGGGCACTGCAACTTATGAGTCAACTCATACATCAAAGCGCTGTCTGCTTTCCAGGTTTCAGATCTTACATTCAAGTGCTAAATACACTTTGAGCTTGTTTTTCTACGTAGTATATGAAATGTATCCAGTTTCATGCTTTCACATCTGGATATCCAATTTTTCAGACATTATTACTAAAGTGAGCATCTTTCATTTTGGCATACTTGTCAATGAGTAGTTGGCTTTGTATCTGTATATTTATTTTTGAACTTTCTATTTTGCTCTCTTGGTTATGTGCATGTTTTCCAGTACTCTGCTGTGTTTATTATTATAACTTTGTAATATAGTTAGAAATCAGAAAGTGTGATATTTTTTACTTTATTATTTTTGTTTATAATTGACTTGGTTTTGGGATTCTTTTATGACTCTATGTAAATTTAGAATCATTTTTCTATTTCTTTAAAAAATAGCATCATATTTTTTTTAAAGATTTACTTATTTTTTAATTGGAAAGTCAGATATACAGAGAGGAAGAGAGACAAAGATCTTCTGTCCAATGATTCAATCCCCAAGTGGCCACAATGGCCATAGCCGAGCCGATTCAAAGCCAGGAACCAAGAGCTTCTTCCAGGTTTCCAGTGCCGGTGCAGAGTCCCAAAGCTTTGAGCTGCCTTCGACTGCTTTCCCAGGCCACAAGCAGGGAGCTGGATGGGAAGCAGGGCCGCAGGTACATGAACTGGCACTCACATGGAGCGTGTAAGGTACAGACTTTGGATGATAGGCTACCGCATCAGGCTCTGCCACTGGAAATTTGACAGAGATTGTAATGAGTCTAAACAATGTTTTCCTTGATATAAACATGTAAACAATACTAATCCTAATTCATGGCTCACTGGCTAACATGCTTGGTTTGCATGTACCAGCATCCCACATGGGCACCAGTTCCTGTCCCAGCTGCTCTGCTTCCCATCCAGCTCCCTGCTTGTGGCCTGAGAAAGCATAAAGGGTGGCCCAAGTCCTTGGGACATTGTGCTCACGTTGGAAACCCAGAGGAAGCTTCTGGCTCCCTGTTTCAGATAAGCTCAGTTCCGCGACTGTTGCCATTTAGAAAGTGAACCAGTGGACTGAAGATCATTCTGTCTGTCCTTTGTGGAATAAAAATAAATACATCTTTTTTTTAAAAAAATACCACAGGAAGGAAAAATAGTGTGTTTTTTTTTTCATAAGAAAAGTTTAGCCATATGTTAACCTTTTTGGGATCAGGATCAGAAACAAGAATGACTTGTGCTGTGTTTTGCTCCTAATCTAGGCCTAAATTAATTCTAATACCAAGAAAGCCAACAAGAAACAGGTTGTGGCTTTAAAGTTATGTTCTTTTATTACTGTTTCTGTTTTCCATGATGCCGTTTTACAGGTGGAGGGATTCCTCCCTTTTCTTCCACCACCCCCCTCCCTGTTTTCCACTCCCATGATGCCCACTCTGCCCCCAGCCCACCGCTTATTATTACAATAATATCATCCATTAGTTACAATTACAAGTTTACCATTCTGTCATTTACTTGCATTATGCATGACAGGTATATACAAAGGTGGAAAATCTAGTGTCATATTGTCAAGATAGATTTAACTGCTTCACTGAGAATCCTGCAAAACAGCAGTGGAGGCTTATAAGCACCAAAGATAAAAATTAACTCAAAGATTACTTGGTTGTTAATTTTTATAAATTAATAACCCCTGGGATTTCATTTAGCCCCTGGCCCGTCCTTACCTGTCCCTGCTTGATAACCCAGCCTCATTCCTGAACCAGCTCCTACAGTATCTAGCCAGCATCCCTCCACAGGCCCTGTCTCAAGTAGGAAAATTGTTCCCACTTGCTGATTGCTATGCCTAATGGATTTCCCTTTTATCCTACCCATTCAACTCTGCAAACCTCTATCACCCTTTCATCCAAAGTTTAAAATATTGTCTCTACAAAATCTACTGCCAGGGCACTCTCCCAGACAGGTCAGCGAATCAGAGGAATTCTTCCCCGAGGGATTTGAATGTGCTGTTTTCATAGTGACCGGAAGTATTTCCACGTCATGGAAGAGTGTGAGGCAAACACCTGTGTTCGCAGTAATGCCTAAGAGCTCCCGGAACCATTTGTAGTATTTTTTTTTTAAAGATTTATTTTTTATTATTTTGTTTATTGGAAAGGCAGATATACAGAGAGGAGAGACAGAGAGGAAGATCTTCCGTCCGATGATTCACTCCCCAAGTGAGCACAACGGCCGATGCTATGCCGATCCGAAGCCAGGAGCCTCTTCCGGTCTCCCATGCGGGTGCAGGTTCCCAAGGCTTTGGGCCGTCCTCGACTGCTTTCCCAGGCCACAGGCAGGGAGCTGGAAGGGAAGCGGGGCTGCCGGGATAGAACCAGCGCCCATATGGGATCCCGGGCGTGCAAGGCGAGGACCTTAACCACTTGCGCCACAACGCCGGGCCCCATTTGTAGTATTTTTAAGATCTCACTGAACACGGAATAAATGAAGGCATGAAGAGCATGAAGAAGCAGAACACAAACAGGCGAAATTCCAGTTTTTACCAGGCCGTGACTCCAGCAGGCAGAAGCTCACCTGTAAACCAGAGTTGAACAAAAGCAAAGACGAAGCCCCATCTTCCAGGTGGGAAGACGCTGTTCTTGTACCTCTATAAGACAACAGAAGAACGCGTCTCTAATGAGTCCTTCCTGGTGCTCAGGCCCTCCTCCTCTGCCAGAATAAAATCTGTCACCCCTTTTTCAGAAGATGGAATCTTTCCTGGTCAGTTTTGTCTCACCAGCAAGCATAATCCTATCACCAATCATTACTGCTCTGTAGCCATGTTGATGACTGCGGCTCCAATAGTCTCCTCTCACACAGAGGGTCCTGAATTGATAATACTGGCCCTGGATTCTTCAAGCCCTGATGTGTCTGGAGACTTAAACCATGCTCACTAGGTGACTTGGTTCTTTAAAATGAGATCCCCTCACAAAACAAGAGCTTCTTCCCCTTAAACAGCATCTCAGTTTTCATTGTTGCTGTTTGCACATCACATGTTGTCACATGTACAGAACTCCGCCAATAACTTTCATCTCTTTCTCCACCACAATCTGACTTTACCTCAGATTCTCACAACCGTGCTTTCATTGTTCCTGGACAAAGTGTTACTTCTAACCCAAGTTCAGTTTCAGAATACAAACCAAATGAACTCCTTCACATCCTCCCGCAACTTGGATGTGCATTTGCAGAGTTTCCATGTAATACTCCCATGCCCCTTTCTCACCATAAGACTAGATATTATTTAAACACTCGAAAGTATTTGTTTTGGTCCTTTAGTCTTTAACACGGTGCTGGAGTGTATGTGATTAATCATAATGTGTTTATTAAGTCATAGCCTTGATTGTATCAGTTTCCCAAATTCACAATAAGCAATACTTTGGCTTGGATTATTGCATCCTCTTGCGTAAACCTCCACTCTCTAGATCTGTTATTTTATCTAATTCATTACATAGTACATTAAGTTTCCTGTGATTTCATCTTGCCCAAAAATATTTAATGATTCCTCTTTACCTAATGAAGTGAGAAAATCTCCTCAGCCTAGCATCTGGGGAACTTGAACATTTTAGACCTAACGTATCTGTCCATCTTCCCTGCCCATCATTCTCTAATTTTCCCTTTGCTGGATGTCAATCTTCGGATACATTCATCTCCTCCCACTCTTCCGGTTCCTGGGGGAGATGCTGGGAGAAGGAAACATACAGCAGAGCAGAGCTAGTTCCCTAGTGCCTGCCTGGTAGGACAGTGGGGGAACAGGCTGCTATGAGGCTCACACCACATGAAGTCCTGGTATTATCCCGATTCCTCAGGTGGGGAGCCTCCTTGGAAACAACAGCACAGCCATTTGACCCTTCATTTCTTCATCTACAACAAGAGTTTAAGAACCTTGTTGCCAAAATGATCTGGGACATAAATTGGAAAACACAAATGAGAAAGTTACCATCACAAAATAACAAGGGTTGAATATTCTGTGTACCTAACAGTAAGTTTTCAGGGTAAGTCTGAAAGAGGCCAAAGCGGTTCTGAAAGACAACCTCCCTCTGTTCTAAGCAATGCCTTTATTATGGCAACTACAGCTTAAAAACTACTCTAACACTGCTCAGGAAAGGGAAAAGGTGAAAACTATTTAATCATCAAACAATGCAGTAATTCTCATGTGAGGAAATAAAGAAAGCCATGCTTTCAACTTCACCTGGAACTAATATCCTTGATGAGTTCATTTACAATTTAAAGATTCCATTTCAGCTGAATTCTGACTGCTTCTAACTTTATATTTGTTTCTAATTGGCCCAGGCCATGAGATTTGGGTGGCTCCCTTGATGCCATCAGGAAGTGGGAGACAGGGACAGAACGCAGTCTAAAGACTCTAACTCTATGACAGAGCAAGTCAGGCTTTGTGGACATAGATTAGTCCTGATTCCTCCAAGGTCCAATGACTGACTTGCCAAAGAGATTCACCTTCCTACAAAAATGGGTGCAGGTTACTTCAACCCTCAAGAAGAGAAAGGTGTGTTTAACTCTCAATGGATTGTGTCCCAGGTCACTGCAATGGGATGCTAGTCCAAACTGCATAACAATTTAGAGACGAAGAAAATCAGGCAAAAGTTTGAAAATTTTCATCCAAACATTCCAGGAGCATTACAAACACCAACATCGAATTTAACCCCAAATCAATGCACTTGACATCTGCTTCTGTGACTATCATGAAAAACACAGACCGATACACTATGTGAAATGAACTAAGTCAAGCACTGAATGGCCAATACTCCATGTTCATTCTTGGATGTGGATGTCAAGTAGCTGATGTCAGGAAGTGGAAAGAGTTTTGATAAGTCTGGAAAGGGTGTAAGAAGGGGGAATATTGGAAAGACGATGGTTTTCTAGATATTGAGGTGCATTTGGATAGCATGATATGGTAGACAAGCATTCACTAAATATCACTAAACAGATAGTAAGGAGGATTTTGAATGATCTCGACATGAGGAAATAACCGTTTGAAGCGATCGAATGTTACTGAAATGTAAACAGGAGCATATTATGTGTCAATTGAAAGTAAAATATCTATTTTACAAGAATAATGGATTTTAATTTATCCCCACTTCTACACACCTCTGTTCATTCATTTATTAATTCTCTTCAATAAAGAGTTATTATATGCTGGTCAAGATTTCAAGAGCTATTCTAGATGATTATGAAGAAAGCTAAATGCACTTCTGGGACATTCCAGTCTCACGGAGGTATCACATACATGCAGAGGTAATGCAGTGAGTTACATGCAACTGCAGATGCAAAAGAAGAAAAACCAGCTTGCAACAGAAGCACATAAATACCTATTCTCCAACTGATTTTCCAATCAAGGAAAGTAGAACAAGGATTTTTTTTTTTCTCTAGGAAGAGGAGTGTTTTCTCAATTTTGAAATTCAAAGACTACTAAGTTGGGAGATGAAGTGTAAGGAACAGCAAATGTAAATGCATAAAGACAAGCACTTCCCCTTTAGGAAACTACAATTTTATACAGCTAAATACAGAATATTACACGGAGGGACATGTACGCCCCAGCAAAGATTCAGTCTCACAGGCTAAGAGTGATACAAGCAACACCACTCCCACTTTGCGGAACCACGGCAGACATGGCTAATTGATCACAACTTTCCCGTGGACCCTCAGAATCCTCTTAGCAGGACACTAGGGAGTGGATTCTAATCCATCAGAAAGCCCTCTTTGCTAGACAGGAGACTTTGAGTGTTTTAACCAGAGCAAGGACAGCCAGATTTGTGATTTTAAATAGTCCCAGCAGGTCTGTAGGTAGGGAACTGGAGAAGGGGTCAAAACAAATGAAAGGATAATGTCATGTTTTACGTAGGAATCATTCCAGGTCATGAATTCTTCTCATGGCCTGTGCATAAAAGGGAATGAATGAGTGAACAAGGCTGCAGAGTCCTTGGGAAGCAAATAATCTGGTTCTGAACTTGACCCTACAATTAACACAAAGTCCGGAGAGAAAGTAATTGAGACTTTCTTCTCCAACGGTCCAACCTCTCAGCTGTGTTAACATTTGCTCTTGGAGGGGGGAGGGGGACCACAGTTTATTTTCTTTTTTAAAATCATCGTATAACAAGTGCTACCACCTAAGGAGAAAGAATATTTTTTGCAGCTGTTGTTTGTCCAACAGAGAGGAAAGAGCCAGAAACTTCAATAAGAAAAACCAAACAAGACGGGAATAATAATTTAGTTTGGTCCACACTGCCGTTACAGTAGAGCAGTCAGTGACTCAAAATAACCTCACCTGGGCATGTTGAATTAAGAGACTGAAACTTTTTTTCCCACTTTTTTTATATCCCAGCAGAACTGCCACTTGTCAGTCGATTTGTTTTTAATTCCCAGGTCTCCGTGGTTTGTTTGTAGCTACCATGTTTCTTCTTTTAAGTGCATGAAGAGAGACAGAGTTTTGATAATCCATGTTCCCCCAAAGGCTCCAGGGATGTGGGGAAACAAACAGAGCTAACAAGAGAAGAAGATATCACAGTGAAAAGCACAGTATCTGAAGGCACCTGCTCATTACACCAGAGACGCTGGGCAGGTGACAGACCAAGAAGAGGAAATCCGATACCTGCACAGAAAGAATTTACCAAGGGAACTCAGGAAGGGATTTCTGGGGTCGAATTGATCTTTGAGCAGTTTTCTGCAGATGGGAGGCACCTGGGCCTCTTGAAGAGCAGCTCTTCCAGTCCAGATTTGAGAGTGGAGAGCAGTGAGCGTAAGGAGGTGGGAAGCCCCATTCACAAAGCATCCTTCGGAAAGGAAGAGAGGGAGGGAGAGAAGGACGACCATGCCTTGTAAGGGGCATGCTTTCAAGCTGGTGACATAGCTGTCGCTCTTCCTGTCTACACCATGAGGCCTAGGTAGTAAGGCAAGTAGGATTCTCTCTCTCTCTCTCTCTGTTTGGTTCATTGCGGTTCCTGCTTCGACAAGCCTTCTTTAAAGACCTGCCAGCTCAGCAGAACAACATTCACTCGGGATAGGCACTTGGTATTTATCGTTGCAATCCCAGGGAAGCCTTTTTTAAAAACTCACTAAATTTTAATTTTATCTGTTAAGAAGTCTCAAATTTATACATGTAAAAATAAGTTTCAGAAGGTTTTGTTCCTATTGTGTGAAGGAAGCAGATTCTAATATCTTAAAAGCAAAACCTGCCAGTCTATGATCAACATCTCTTTCTTAGGTTTGGTCCTGTGTCCATGGCTAAACATATCTACAAATGCACTGTACAAAGGACTTCAAAAGCATCACCGAAAAATGGAATCAAAACATAAAAATACAAATGATTTCTCAGCCTAACTCTGTCCAATTAAAGACACTTTCATAAGCAATAATATCAAAGAGAAAGCTGAGTTTCCACCTGCTGGTTCACTCCTCAAAATACATTCAAGAACCAGAGAAGAGCCAGACCAAAGCCAGGAGCCAAGAACTCCATTCGGGTTTCCCATGAGAGTGGCTAAGCTCTTGAGCCGCCATCTGCCACATCCCACGATGCACATTCGCAAGAAACTAGATATCTCAAGAGAACCCAGAATTCAAACCAGGCACCCAACATGGGTGTCCCAGTAGTGTCTGAATACTGTGCCTAAGACATGTTCCAATCAGCCGAGCTGTTTTGAGTCCATCCCTAATGAATCCAGGATCCCAGGATTTAAGACCATCAGGGCACTGATTCATTATTAACTGAATGTTTAAGATTAGGAAACAAGAAGAAATCAGAGGCAGCCCATCAGGACTGTAACGTGACACATAGTGATGCACCACTGAAATTTTCACAAGTTGTCCTTGCTGGATGGGAGGATGGAGTCGGAGCATGGTCGTACTGAGCTATTCTCTGGGGGATTGTTTTTCCTGTGTGGTTGCTAACACTGTGTTCTCAGCACACTCTCAAAATAAGCCTAGGGGACTATCCTCTGGCTCTCCAGAAAGCTAACAGGCAAAATGCCTTGAGCATCCCTCAAGAAACTGTTGCTATGGTGCTTGTTCTTGGCCGGTCTAATTTGGCTGGACCCCTTCCATTCTTGGTAGCCGTTATTTCGTGTTTCGTCTTCGGCATGTACTGGGAATGTCATGTTTCATCTGTTGCAGCAATTCATGGAAGGAATACTCCAGGATCTTGATTCTACTTGTTTGAGTTTTCCACTGAAAACTTTACTCTTGCCCACAGTTGGGTTGCGTGCAACAATTTTGGTGCCCATGGGGCAGAAAGTTCTGTCAACTGTTTATGTGTCAGGTAGGTCAATGAAGATGGATAGTGCTGTGCTGTGACTCACACTCTTCCACTGGGGCATCTACACAATGAATTTTTGTTTTTCCCTTCACAACATCATGGGGAAGGTATGCTCCTGCAGACTTCATTTTCAACATCGTTTTGTCCCTTCCTAAAACAACTTACCCATTTTTAAGCAACTGATTTCTCTGGGGGAGTTTTCACAATCAAGTTTTCATGAATCACCAATAATTTCAGCAGTCTTTCACCCCAAATTTACCAATTATCTGATGTTTGTTTTAGTTTCTATTCTAGCAGAATTGTGTCACACTGAGAGCGGTTCTTTACAAACCCGTATCTTACCCTTCTCAGTTCCTCAAACAAAATCCTGCTCAGCCATGTTATGCCAGTTAGCCTGAGTGCATTCTGCAGCAAAATATATTTTTTCAGATGATGCACTTCCCAGGAACTTCTTAGAGACTCCCTTGTATTCATACACACAGTAGTCTCTATCTACCCATTTGTAAACCATTTCATATAACAAAATGCTAAGCAAACTCCAAGCCCACCTCAATCTCTTCCGGGTCCCTGATGTTTGGCAAGACAAAAAGGAGGAAGGAAAAAGCAGCAAAGCAACAAGAGGCCAACATTCAACCTGCTCTCTGAGTGTGAAACAGCTCAGCAAGAGGAGGCAGGCATGAGCTTGCGTGTCCCACCAGGGACACAAGGACACCTTTGAAAGCAGGCCCAGCATGAAGCAACACCTGTTGACAGCCATTGCTCAACATCTCATGGAAGCAGAGTGGCTTCTGGCATCCCGTTATGTCTGCTCTAACCTCTCACTCAGGGCATAGTGGTGGTCACGATACCCATCAATGATCTTTCTACTTCTCAGCCACAATTAAAAAAAAAAAAACTGAATTTTGTCCACATTTTTGTTACTTTATTACTATGCTAAAGTTATCTTACATTGAAAATGTTTTAAAATACAATGGAAGGAGTTGTGGTGCAGTAGGGTAAGCTGCCTCCAGGGCTCCTTACACCCCATTATCAAAAGCCTGGGATTGAGGCCCGTCTCTGCTTTGCTCTCCGGTGTCCCATTGATGTAGCTTTTTCCCACAATAAATACAGAAGCAGGGAGTCACACATCCTGTTCTCTCTCTCTCTCTTTTTTTTGATTGGAGAGTCAGATATAAAGGGAAGAAGAGAGACAGAGAGGAATATCTTCCATCCAATGATTCACTCCCCAAGTGGCCACAATGGCCGGAACTGAGCCAATCCAAAGCCAGGAGTCAGGAACTTCTGGGTCTCCCACACTGGTTCAGGGTCCCAAGGCTTTGGGCCATCCTCGACTGCTTTTCCAGGCCACAGTTAGGTAGCAAGATGGGAAGTGGGACTACCGGGATCAGAACCAGCACCCATGTGGTATTATGGTGCTTACAAGGTGAGGACATTAGCCACTAGGCCATGCCGCTGGGGCCCCACACTCTGTTCTATATACCTAAAAAAATAATGCTTTCATCTTTACTAATTGCATCCCTTTCCCATCTTTTATCCAATGTTTTGAGTCAGATATGTAATAGCTTCTTGTCATTGTTTCTATTTCTTGTGATAGGTGTAAGTGTTTCAGGCTAAGGCTTTTTTCTTAGCAATAATTTATATTCTATAAATCTGATACATATTTTCATCACTATTAAACACTGTTTTTGTGGTTTACACTTCCTGTTTGATCCAATAATCTTTTTAATGGTTTAGTTTTAATTTTCAACTGAAAGGGTTTTTGTTGTATACTGTAGTTTCATTGCATTATTTCCAATAATTTCACTGTGCAATGTCTATCTATTAGAATTTATTGAAATTGTCTTGGTGGTATAATGTGTGATCAATTCATGTGAAAACTCCATTCAAGAATGGATTGTCCATTTGATAAATATTTAAGTCATTGGATTGTCTAGTTCCTCTGTATCCCCTCTTTTTTTTTCCTTTTTTCTTTTGATCCCTTGATATCTCTTGCACTGAGATAGGTTAATCCTAGCCCCTGCTTATTACCAAGTTTCTTATATCTGCAAAGGTTTACACTTCATAAAAATTCCCAATATTATTTATTATATAAATATTATCATCTTAAAATTTTAAATGTGGGAAGGTACTTGAGAGGGAAGGTGGGGGAAATACATGTAGTTTCCAGCCACCGGTTCTATCCGCAGTCACCTGCCTTCATCAGCGCTGGCTGAAGCTAGCAGTTGAATGGAAGGAGGTCTCCTCCATGGAGGTCAGGAGCTCAGGAGCTCAGGAACACCGGCCCATCCCTGGTCCCAGTCTGCACTGACAGCAGGGTCAGTGGTGTGGAATCAGGTGTGAGGACAGGACATGGAAACCCGGCCGTTCAATGAAAGATGCAGACTCTGTAGCCGCCAGATGTTACTAATTATTACAGCCTGCGTGAAACAGCCCTGGGCATTCGAAAGCTGTATTTCTGGAGGCCAGCACCATGGCATGGGAGGCTAAGCCTCCAACTGTGGTGCTAGCATCCCATTTGGACACTGGTTTGCATCCCAGCTACTCCACTTCTCACCTGGATCCCTGTTTGTGGCTAGGAAGGTAGTGATGGGTGGCTCAACTTTTTGGGTCCCTGAACCCATGTGGGAGACCTGGAAGATGCTCCTGGCATCTGAATTCAGATCAACTCTGCTCTGGCAGTTATAGCCATGTGGGGAGTAACCCGAGGATGAAAGAACCTTGTCTCTCTGTCCTTTCTGTGTAACTTTCGCCTTTCAAATAACATAAAATCAATCTTTAAAAAAAACTTACTTTTGACATTGCCAATGCTCTTTGGCCTAATTTGTACCTTATTTAATATTAAGATTTGTGCTTCCATTTCTGCTTCTTCATGTTCATATGTTCCTGGCAAACCATCCATTCTTGCACTCAACTTCATAATCATTTTTAGTTGGGTCACATATAAGCAGATTGGGATGAATTTGGTTATCCTGTCTGAAATTTCCTTTTCCAAATGATAGATACATTCTTTCATATATTTATGTAACATATATACATGGGCTTTAGTGTCCAATATTTATATATGATCATGTACATATAATTTTTAAAAATATGATTCATCTTTATTGTTGCATTTTGTCACTGTCAATTATTGTTCTATTATTTACCAATACTTAGAAGGATATTTGTTCTCACAATTACCTTTATATTTAAATTTATAATAACATTCTTAATTATCTCTCTGCTTGTCTATTAGTTTCCTATTATGTGTAATAAACAATTTTAAACTTCCATTTTCTTCAATACATTCTTTACATTTCTTAATGGAGAGGAAAAGAGGGCGAGAGCGCGGGAGAGATGGCTCACCCACGAACGTGTTTCTTCAAATGACCACATCACCTGTGACTGGGCCAGGCCCAAAGCAGGAGCGCGGTACTCGACCTGGGTCCTGCTCCAGCACTGGAGTCAGGATCCGCCGTGGCTCAGGGGATCAGCTACCGCGGTGATCCAGGACTCAAGCTGAGCAGGTCGAGAGGGGACCTAGCAGCAGAAGTACTCTTAGCCACCTGCTTCGCTACCTGAAGCCATCATCGTCTCTTCCGTGTTTCCTTTTTCCTGTTAAAACATTGACTAGCTGGCTTGCCATCCTGCCAGGGTGACGTTTGATTTCCAGCTACGCTACTACCTTCAAGGCAAACGACGATTGCAGCACTTTCCTTCCCAACTTTCCTTCCGATTCTCCCGCTTTTCTTGGTGCGTTATCGCTACACATTTAAAGGATAGGTGCAATCTTCTCTCTCCACCACACACCCCACTCCGCAATAAACGAACCAACCCCGTGAGGCCGGCATTAACCATTAGGCCCTCACAGCCTAATTAGCTCTTAGATCCCGCTCCTAATATTACACTAAGAATTAAATATCAAGGTGAGCTTGGAGAGGACAAACTTTCAAATCATAACATAACCCAATTTTTTTTTCTCTCAAAAAGCTATTTTTTCCTACCTGTCATGAAAATATTTACTTTATCTTCCATGTCAAATATGTTTTTAGTAACAGAATGTTACCAGTTTGGGATCCATTTTGACATTTAATATATACAGTCAAATCTTTTTTTTATTATTTAAAAAAAGTATCTCATTTTTTTTTTTCTGTTCCAGCATGCTCATTTTCTAATTTGGGAAATGAGTTACAGAAATGTTGGATTCCTCTCCTCTCCTCTTTACTTTTTTAAGGTTTTTTTTTCCTCATTATTTCAGTCCTAACCTTTTAGGTTTCTGATCATGCTTCAAGCCATAACTATTTTACTTTGCTCTGTGCAATTTAGTCTTTATTTCTGTAATGTCTTTTTCTTTTCTTTATGAGCATACATTGATGTAGAATTTTGTAAAATGTTAAAACTAACTCCTGCAGGTATGGCAGGAGCTCCATAGATTAGTGTGAATAAAAACTAAACACCATCTCTTTTAGCACCAAGTTAAATCCTTAGTTTCCAGAATGGAAATGGTGCTGATGGAATTTCTCTGAAAAACTTGTCAGCTTCACTGCTAACCCACAATAAAACTGAATGAAATGCTATAAAGTGCCGTAGCCATTAAATCACAATAATCCATCAATGCAGAGAACTGGTTTTAAAATTACATACATACAATATATGTGAAAATATATGCTGTGAAATACATTCAGAACCTTTTTTAAAAGATGTATTTATTCTTATTGGAAAGGCAAAAATACAGAGAGGAAGAGAGACAGAGAAAAAGATCTTCCGTCCGATGGTTCACTCCTCAGGCAGCAATGGCTGCAGCTGAGCCAATCTGAAGCCAGAAGCCAGAAGCTTCTTTCTGGGTCTCCCATATGGGTGCAGCATCCCAAGGCTTTGGGCCATCCTCGAGACTGCTTTCCCAGGCCACAAGCAGGGAGATGGATGGGAAGCAGGGCCTCCAGGATTAGAGCTGGCACCCATATGGGATCCCGGCACATGCAAGGTCACTAGGCTATCATGTCAGGCCCCTAGAACTTTTAATAAAAAATAATTATTCACTAATGCTTTGATTAGAATATCCTTATTCTTTGGGTAAGCCACGATTAGAGTTATAGTTCATTTTGTGTGTCATCTTATTTCAGCGTCCAACACATGATGAGTCCCAGTTTCAATTACGTTAGAACTGGCAGAATCTAAGGTCACTTGGGAACACTACCGATGTATTGGGGTATGGGTGCAGTTTTTTATTACAGTTTTCCTAATATTTTGCAGCAATATTTGATAATTCCATCAAATCTTTACTAAATGGTAACTTTGCTTTCATAGATAATAAAGCTTTATTAACATACACAGGACCGATTTCATGTATTTTATAAATGCAATTCTAACACAAAAAACTCATTTCCCTCCTTTCCTCCGTTCCATCTTCCTTTTTCCCCCATTCTTTTTTATAATAACACAATTTCAATTTACTTTATTACCATAGGTTTAATGTACCACTAGTCATGACGTTTAACAAGAATAGAAAGATCATTGCCCCATGAGAATATATATACAAGGGCTACAACAATAATTTAATCATAAGATGTTAGTTTCCTTCTTATACATTGTGGGGGGATTGCTTTATAATAACTACAACATACTATGTCTTTCAGTACTGACGTTTTTTACTAAACAGGATGGTCTGTGGTTGTACCGTTTTTTTGCGAAAGACAGGATTTCACTCTTTTTTTTTTTATGGCTAAGTTGCATTCTACCTTGCAGGTATGCCACATTTTTGTATCGCAGCCATCAGTTCATGGACCACTGGGTTAGTTCCATATCTTAGCTATTATGAATTGAGCTGCTATCCCATGGGAATGACTAATTCATTCATATGGGTGATTTCATTTCTCTTGTGTAATTTCTAGGAGTGGCATGGCAGAGTCACATGGTACTTCTATTTTCATGTTTCTGAGGAATCCATAATGTGTCCATAACGGCTTTGCTAGTTTACATTCCCAACAGCGGGTTAGAGCACCTTTATCTCAAATCCTGCACAGTATGGCTATTCTTATTGGGGTGATGTGAAATCTCAAGACCTCAGAAACACAGGCAACAACAACAAAAGTGGACAAATGAATTACAACAGTCTAGGAAGTTGCTGCACAGCAAAGAAAACATTCTTGAGGAAAATATTTCTTCTTCCACCATCTAATTGTTCAAATCTTTACCTAATGTCAAATCTTTGATTGGAAAATGAACTGAAAGCATGTCATAATAAAAATCTTAGGGGAAAAAAATAAGGAGGGAGGAAGATGGGTGGGGAATGCTGGGAGAAGGGCAAGTATCAGAGAAGTACCATCATGCTCCTAAAACTGTAATTGTGAAATATCTGAAATGTGTTCACTTTATATGAATAGACCCAATTTAAAACAAAATGAAGATAATACTTGCCAACCGTATGTCTGATAAAGAATTAATATCCAGGATATACAAAGAGCTCAAGAAACTCAACAACAATCCCCCCAAAAATCACTGGACAATGCAGATGGACAGGAATTCTTCAAAAGGTGATACGCAAATGGCTGACAGACACATGAAGAAAAGGCTCGGGATCACATCGGCCATTGCGCTCACTTGGGGAGTGAATCATCGGACAGAAGATCTTCCTCTCTGTCTCTCCTCTCTGTATATCCGCCTTTCCAATAAAAAAATAATAAAAATAAATCTTTAAAGAAATGATATGGCAGTTCTTCACAGTTACTGAAAGGCCCTTCAAAACATTCATGAAGCCCAGAAAGCAAAATTTAAGTTTATTTAGCTGTAGACCTTTGTGCAATCTATTCAGGTTTTTCATATTTTGAAGACTCTCAGTATTTCGTTATTATGTATCACTTCAGATGCATTATTAAAGCTGCAAATCCAAATCATAAGCTCAACTTTTAGATCCGGTTGAATGTGAGCTGGTAAATTAAAACACAGAGGCATCAGGGAGCAGCTTTTTATAGGAAAGGTAAAGAACGTTGGTTTATTTGGAGCTTGGTCTTTGGGAATTTCAATTGGGAAAGATTCCTCTGTTTTGGAAATTTATATAGCCCTTTCCAGAATGCTCCACTGATTTTTCATAATTCTCCACTTGTTGTGTGAAATAAGCCTTCTCTATCGAGAAAACTAGAGTGATCTCTTTTCTACCTTCTTGCTATGAGAAGTAGATTCACAATCCCCCCATGACATGCTCAGTGACACTCTCCATCTCACTTTCCAGACCTTGAAGAATATTGAGTTCTCCCTCTGTCCAATCGGTTTTTTGAAATCACAACACTGCCTTCTGCTCCAGATGTTTTATTATCTTTCTAAAGAGAATTTAAGGAATTTAAGAAATCTATCACACAGCAAATAACAGCAGTGAATCAAATGAAAGCTGATATGAAGAATAAAGCGGAGCAAACTAAAAGTACAGTGGGGAGTCTCCAAAAGAGAATGAAGCAAGCAGAAGAAAGAATCTCAGAATTGGAAGATATTTCCTGTCACCAGGGGGAAACAAACAAAAATCTGGAAGCAGAGCTGGATCAGGCCAAAAGAAGTATTCAAGAATTGAAATACACTATTAAAAGGCCAGATATAAGAGTTATGGGAGTTGCAGAAGGTCTAGAAAGAGAAACTGGGATTAAAGGTGTATTCGATGAAATAATAAGGGAAAATTTTCCTAATCTAGAGAAAGAATTGGGAAACAACATCCAGGAGGGGCACAGAACTCCCAACAGGCTTGACCAAAAGCAATCTTCACTACAACATGTGATAATCAAGCTCTCTTCAATCCAACATAAGGAAAAGATCCTTAGATGTGCATGGGGAAAAATCAACTGACATATTATAAAGATTGCCAATTAAACTCACAGGACTTCTCACAGGAAACTCTACAGGCCAGAAGAGAAGGGGATGACATATTCCAGATTCTAAAAGCTAAAAATTGTCTGCCCAGGATAACGTACCCAGCAAAACTTTCCTTTGTCTTTGAAAATGAAACAAAATTCATCCACAGTAAAGTTAAAGGAATATGCCTCTTCCACACCTGCCCTACAAATGGTACTGAAAGATGTTCTCCACAGAGAAAAGGCAAATGCGAAGAACATCCCAGTAAAGTGACAACAGAAGACTGAATGAACAGCCCATTGCTAAAATGACAGGACCAAATTACTACCAATTCACATTAACACTGAATGCAAATGGCTTAAACTCATCACTCAAATGTCATAGATTAGTGAACTGAATTAAAACACACACACACACACACACACACACACACACACACACACAAACCCATCTCTTTGTTGCATACAGGAGACATATCTCACCAACAAAGATGAGCACAAACTGTATCTTATGGATTTTGATTTTTTTTAAGTTTCATCTCTTGAAATAGATCCTACAGTAACATCATTTCCTTAAAGGAAAAAGAAGGTTCTTGATTTTCTTTTTCATTTCTTTAGCAACAAATTAACCATTCAGCAGCATGTTATTTAACTTCATGGCATGGCTAATTTCTTTTTTCTTTCTGTTGATTTTGTTTTGTGGCTTTTCATTTAAATGGATGTATAACTGTGTAATAGAGACTATCATAACTAGTAGCATGTTGTTTAACTTCATGGTGTTGTAAATTTCTATTTTTCTTCCTGTTGCTGCTGATTTTGTATTGTGATTTTTCATTTAAGGGGATGTACAGTAACTGTGTAATGGAGACTGTCATATCCAGATGTGAGGATACAATGCAGTATGCATCTCTACTTCCAGGCCAAAGATGGACTCCCAATGAAACTCTATTATGCCTTGACAATAGGATGCTGGACTCTCTGCCATTGTCCATGCCTGCAATGATGGACATATGACTGTTTATGAAGAACTGCACTATAGTAATAATATAGGGTGATTCAGTGAGGGGAGAGGCAACTTGGGGAGGAGATCAGGGAAATCCCAGAGCCTATGGAACCATATCATAAAATGATAATAATAATAATGAAGGCTATGAAATAAAAACAAAATAAATCTAAGCAGATCAATTGGAAAAAATGTAAAAATAAATAAAAATAAAGATAATGTGATGTGTCCAGGACCCTTTAACATGTTCTTTGAGCAATTTTGTTCCTTTGCTTCATTTTCAGTGTAAAGTTCATAACTAAAATTCTTTCATTGCTAACTTTTCATTTTGTTTCTAGTGAAGTGCTAAGTTGTATTGACAAGTTCCTTTCACAGGAACATTGATTCTATTAATATTCATAGTCTCATGGAATTCCACTCATGAAGAGTTAACTAAATATCCAGAACAACTGGAAAACTGTGCAATCTGGTACTAACACAGTGCCAGTCTGCAGAGGAAGAAAGAAGTAGCAAGGCTGGGAGGGATGAAATTAAAGTCATTGCATAAATGGATAGTGTTACCTCCAGCACCACTGGTGGAACTTACTGGAGAATTCTTGCCAACTGAACCCACAAGCTGTTGGATCAGCTGACTTCTCTGCTGATTTAAGAACCAAAGACCTGAGATCATAGGATCATCAAAGGACACACGGTGACCTTCACTGATGTCCTGTGCTGTGTAAATCTCTTCCTCTATAGCTCCATGTTCTTTCTCATTTGTCCTCACGTTTTCACTACTCGTGAAAATAAGGCAAACTGTATCAGGCTCCCTTTGTGCAAAAGTAGCTTTAAAATATCTATAATAAACTCTGAAAAGCTTTTGAAGAAGATATATTTTGATATGAGGGAAATGGTGAGATATTTGTGTTTAAAAAAAAAAGAGTTAATTCAGAAGAAAAATCTCAGTGGCAAAACCAGGTTAAAATCTCTTTATGCTATGATTATATTTCTTGAAAATTTAACAAGTCTACGAGTACATATGTATGTATATACACTTACACACTGTGAATGAATACTGAGAAAAAGAAAAAAATCTGGAGGAATGTATATCAAAACATTAGTAATTGTGTCCAAGTGTTGGTGTTAGGACTTCTTTTTTAAAAATATTGATTTGTTTGACAGAGACAGAAAGAATTTTCATTTACTGGATTATTCATCAATTCACAAGCGCCATGGCTGCACCCGAGCCAAAACCATGAACCAAAATTTCAATGCAGATCGCCTATGTGGATAGGAGGAAATCAGATGCTGGATTTATCATTGCTGCCTCCCAGCAGTCATAAGCTAGAGTCAAGCGCTGGAGCCGGAAGTCTAACCCAGGTACTTTGCTGTGGGATTCAGGCATTAAAAAAAAACTTTTATTATTATTATCATTTCATGATATGGTTCCATAGGCTCTGGGATTTCCCTGATCTCCTCCCCAAGTTGCCTCTCCCCTCACTGAATTACCCTATATTATTACTATAGTGCAGTTCTTCATAAACAGTCATATGTCCACCATTGCAGGCATGGACAATGGCAGAGAGTCCAGCATCCTATTGTCAAGGTATAATAAAGAGTTTCATTGGGAGTCCATCTTTGGCCTGGAAGTAGAGATGCATACTGCATTGTATCCTCACATCTGGATATGACAGTCTCCATTACACAGTTACTGTACATCCCCTTAAATGAAAAATCACAACACAAAATCAGCAGCAACAGGAAGAAAAATAGAAATTTACAACACCGTGAATTCAAACAACATGCTACTGAATGACTGATGTTTCACTGAAGAAATGAAAAAGAAAATCAAGAAATTTCTTGAGGAAAATGATGCTACTGCATGATCTATGAGTGAAAAAATTAATGATAAAGTGTATTTACTAAACAAAAAAAATCAAAATCCATGAGATATAGTGATCTCAACAGCAGAGATCAGCAGATTCAGGCATTTTGACCTGGATCTTAAACACTGGGCTACATGCCTTCCCCTCCACCTTCTTTATATTTTCTGTACTTTGCAAATGTTTAAGATTAAAGTGCATTAATTTTAATAGAAAAGTGGAACTATATACATTTATTAGAGAAAATGAAAATCAAATGAATTTTTGCTTCTAGTCTATCAAAACATATTTCTAATCCACTACAGAATTTCTTGTTGGTTTGGTCCAGGGACATTATTCATTGACATACTAAATACTGCCAGTCTCCTGGGCACAGAATTGAAGAACTGAAGTGATGTACATAGATCTGTAATGTGGAAAGAAATAAAGATATTCTAGGAAATCAGTAGTTATCATGAAAATTCACAAAATGTATAAATGATACGTGAAAGTTGGCAGCAGACATATGTGCATCATTATAATCATGGTGTGCAAGGACCACTGAGACAAAGCTCAGTGTTTCTCACTCTATCCAAGTGTCACTCAGCTGCAACAGAACAGAGGTCACAGGTGTCAAGCATCAATTTGCCTGGAGCAAATCCTACTGAAGCATGAAATTTGCCTTTGTTAGCACATTGTCAAATTCAAAGAGTAAGGATTAGGAATTCAGAGAAAATTCCAAGGACTTACACTAATTCCTAAAAATATCTTTTACACAGTGGTCCAAAGATGGAAAACAGGCACCATACGAGCCCAAGAAAGGACAACTTAAAACTACACTGAGAAATTTCAGAAGGGCCAGCTTGGTTCTATGCACCACCCTTTACTTCTGAGTTGCTGGTGAAAAGTGCCAAAATAATTCATGCTATGGAATGGGAGGGGGAAAGAGAGAGATTTTGCATGGTTTGTATCTGTTTCTAAGGCATATCTGTGACAAAAAAATGTCAAATCATTTCTGTTCATTTAAGGTGACGTTGAAGCAACCCTACCAAGTTATTGAAGATATGTTGTAAGAGAAATACAAATAGAATATCAAGATTATATGATTCTGATTGACAGATTACAGCACTAATTGGAAAGCAAAATTCAACTTCATCTTCAAGTAAAAAGAAGGGTAGGAGTTTGTCTGGTTTAAGTAACATTTAACAAATGTGATTGGTCACACAATTCCTATTTGTTGAGTCACTACCATATTCCAAGCAATATGCCAAAGATGTAAGCATGTCCAAGATATCAACTTTGCCCTTGAAGAATTCAAGTCAAGAAGCTAAATTAAACCAGCATTCCTGTAATTGACACCTTCCTAATTTTCCAAGTATGTTTTTATTTCATTTGAGGGATGAAGAGACAGAGAGTGAGAGAGAAATAGAACAATATCTTCCATCTTCTGATTACTTGCCCAAATATCTGCCACAACCAGGTCAAAACCCAGGCACAGTTAGAAGTCTGGTATTCCATCTGGGTGTTCTATGTGGGTAACAGGAGCCCAAGTACTTGATCATTCACCTGCTGCCTCCCACAGCGTACTTGGGAGCTGGATCAGAAGCAGAGCAACAGCAACCGGGCTTCAAATCAGGCCCCCTGGTATGGGCTCTGCACATCCCAGGCAGTGACTCTAATCACTGTGTGAAATGCCCACACCCAAGCTTCCGAATTGTTGAAGTATCTACTTCATTAGTCATTCACTGATGAAACGTTCTGAGAGGCTCAATAACATTCTAGGTCCTATGTCTAGGTACAGCATGATAAACAATAAACCAATCTGTGTGCTGGAGGATATAGTAACTCAGGTAATGCAGACATATTAACAACCAAGACATTAGACATCAGATGTCACAGTGTGGTAAAATAGGACTAACACCATTCTTCAGCTAAAAACAGGTTGAAATAGTAAACAAAGCAATGTTTAAATACACAAAGGAAAAGAAATCAACGAAAAATTTCCTACATATACACATCAAAGATTTCATATATATATATATATATATATATATATATATATATATATATGGATGTATATGCCTCTGAAACATGGTTATCCAAAATGGGTTTATAAAAATGCTCATTTTCTGGTAAAAAAATAATACATATTCACATTTCAAATTCAGAAGATGCAGAAAAATGTAAAGAAAAGAGACGTATTATAAAATTCAGACACATAGAGATAACTCCTATTAACATATTGGCCTAAAAATTCCAGTATTTTGTTCATATTCAGTTAGTAAAACAAGAGTACATATGAAGCAGTTTCAAAGATTTCTTGGAAAATGCATATCATCTTTAATCCCATTTTCTGTGAATTTTTGCATACACTTACACATTTTCTTATTCTAACAATTTAGTATCAACATATAAACCACTTTGAGTACTGTTAACTAAATTTCAAACTTGAAAATCATTAAATTATTTAGTTTTCTGGAAAAATTCCTAGTACAGAATTCATGAAATATTTAAAACAGAATGCAACAACATTTTTTTTTAAGATTAAGGACTTTAATTCATTCAAGTACAGCAAGGCAATTTTGATTTAAAAAAATAAAGACAATAAAAGAAGACAATATTAGGAGATACCTTTTAAATAAATGGAAAATATTCAAAGTAAAATATTCAGAAATAAGAATCCCATGCTCATAACAATGCCATTAAAGACAAACAGAAAATTGTAAACATTGGTAAGTAGGTGGGGAAGAATAGGAAATAATGCAATTACTTTGAGAAACAATATGGACATTGCTCTAGTAATAATAATAATAATAATAAGAGTTATAAGAGATTTCAACATCAACAATTCTACTTCTGGTTAGGTTCTCCCAAAGAATTAAAAACAGCATTGTTCAACGTAACCAAAAGGGTGATGGTAACCTTATTATACATAGATGAGGACTGAATAAACAATATATTATTTATCCATACAATTAAATATGACTCAGCCCTAAATAGAAAGGAAATTCCGACAGTTGCTACAAGGTGGATGGTGCTTAAAGACAATGTGCCAAGAGAAGTATGTCAGTCAGTCACATACAAACCAACCAATCAGGTACTGGAACATTTCATTTATATGAAATCTCTAATGATGATTGCCTGGTATGAGGGAAGAGAACAAATAGTAATCATTAGATACAGAGTAGTCTGCAAGATCAAGAGTTGAACTGTTCCCACAATATGAATGAACCTTAACACTTCTGAACTGCACAACCACAAATGGTCAGGGCGGTGAAGTTCACAGTACGAGTACTTTGCCACAATGTAAAAGACTGGCATACCAAACTCAGTAATGACTCCAGAGGGAAACTTCATTCACCAGTTAAGAGCAGCCAAAATGAAACAGAGCAGAAGAAGTATCAAGGGCTGCATTTTCTCATCTTTACAACATCTTTGATCATTGAAATGCAAAATCCCAACACAGATGGAAGTATCAGTGCAAACACATGGAGTTTTGGGGTACTGTACTGTTGTTGCAGGCAAGAGGAGGACAAGGAAGGAGCTGTAGACTTGTAAGGATTCTACATTTACCTTGAAGTCATATTTTTCATTTATAAGAAGAAAACTTTTTAGTGATCAATTAGCAAGAAGGAAAGGGGCAACAGATGAGTAGAATGAGAGAGAGAAATCCCAGCTCTCTCAATGGAAATACTTTACAATATCAAACAGTCAGCAATCAACATATCAAATAAAAGATAGAAATTTTCACATGCATTTTTTAAACATATATGCTGTCTATAGGAAACACATTTACATAAAAGACATGTACAGGTCCAGAATTTTAAACCAGAAAAATTCATATGATACAAACAGAAATCAAAAGAAATATAAGTGGCCTTATAAATAATGGTTTAGGTAAATTTTAAACAATGAACATTAACAGTGATAAATAGGTACAATAAATATTGACAACAAGGCCGTTTGAGCAAAAACATGTAATGCCTAGCAATGGATATCAAGACATATGAAGACAAGCTTTGTAGAAAGGAGAGGGAAAAAAAACCCAGAAAATCCAAGTATAACTTTAAAGTTCACTACTCCTTTCTCAGTAATTATTAACGGAGTAAAGATACCCCAAAAACGATGCATATAAGACATGAAAAAGTTCTCCGTTGCTTTAGCGTAATTGATATGCATAGATACACTGTGCTATAGTAGTGAAATACACACTCCTTTCGAGAATCATGGGTCATTCACAAAGACGCGCCAAATTCCAGACTATCGAACACATTTTAACAAATTCAAAAGAAAAGGAACCCCATACGCATTCTTTCTGGCAATAAGTGAATGAAACTTGAAATCAATAACAGAAAAATGGCTTTAAATTTTCCATTTGTTTAGAAATTAAGAAACCAAACAGGAAGCTTGTGGTTAACTCATGGATCAAAATAGAAGTCACAGGAGGAATTGAAAAATACCCAGAGGTGAACGAAAATGAAAATACAGCCTCTCAAAATATGGGGGGTATAGGTAAGGAATCATCTAAATGCAGATATATAGCAACAGTTGTGTAACAGTTGTGACAGAAATTAGAGCTAGACAATGTACCTAACCATTTTGAAAGTATAACAGAAAAAATAACCAGTATAATAAGAAAATAAGATAACGAACTAACACGTTCTCTTGTAGACTTAAATAATCTAAAGTAATTATCAAACTAGTTGGATCTATAAAAGAAACTGAGAAACAAAGAAGCAAAAGTAAATATTGGGTACTTTATATCCAGGATTCCTCAAACTTGATAAAAATAAATATCAAGACAGTCATTCAAACCATGCTATGAAGTCCAGAAATGTAAACAAAGAAAAAAAAGCAAATCTAAACATAAGTTTAAAAGAAAATCTTTTAAATTTTGCAGAGAAAGAGTAGTCATGTTTTAAAAAGCAACATCAAGAGAAACAGATCAATTCTTTATATCGTTGATTAATTCTAAAAGAAAGAATGAAAGCAAGTGACTGTGGAATGGTGCCTTGGCAAGTTGCAAATGAAATAATATCCAACCTGAATGTCTGCACTCCACCAAAAATGCCTTTCAGAAATAATTTCCAAATAAAGAAATTTCATGAATAAAGGCTGATACTTTCCCTCATTAACATAACTGGGATATATTTAGAAATAGAAAACAATCTGTTTATTTCATGAAAATCAAGAGAAAAATGAGGAGAAACAGGTTAAATGAGTAAATACTGACTACACAAAATAATAATTCATAACAAATGTATATTGAAAATGCAATACAATAAAATAAATATTTTTTAAAAAGGAAAGAAAATACAGTACCAACGTATGTAGGGGGAAAAAAGTAGACAGAATTCAGGTGTTTTAAAGCACTTCACTGAATTTTCTAGAAACTGGTAATAATATTTATTTATATTAGATTCTAAATAAATCAGATATGTGCCATAATATCTAGAGTAATCACTAAGAAATGGTAATAAGAAAAGGGTAGCAATATAACAAATAAATTCTTAACTAACCATAGTAAACAGGAAAGCGGGGAAGAAAATAAAGACACAATATGCAAAAATATAATACTTAAAATCAAATATATCAATAATGACATTAAGCATGAAAGGAATGAAAACTCCAATTAAAAGGCAAAAGTTGTCAGGGTGAATTTCAAAAGTTCATATACAAGAGAAGCCTTTAATTGTCATGACACAGAAAGGTTGAAAATGAGATAATGAAAACGATACATCATACAAATCCTAATTGAAAGAGAGCTGTGATAGCAACACTAACCAGGACAAAGCAAACTTGAAGGCAAGAAGTGTTACTGGCGAAAAAGCAGGACAATTCCTGAAGTGGCTTGGTCCCACTCTTCAAGGCGTGTGAAGTAATACCAATGTGCCACACTTCTAAAACCACAACTAGAACAGATATGATGAAAATTAGACTGTCAAGTGGAAAGAATCTTCCAGCCTTAATGAGAAATTAGCATATCTGAGTCCATCTTCAGATGAAGAATTTCCTGCACCAAGGCAGCTTCCCTTACCAAATGCCTACACGTGGCTGCTTTTCCAGGAGCTTCCCCTAGAACTCTGGAGCTCCCATCTCTCTCTCTGTGCGTCACACACACACACACACACACACACACACACACACACACACACACACTCACTGCAGGAATCTCCAGAGCTGCTGTCTGCTCAAGAACAACCCTTGATCATGGATGATGGGAACTTGTTACAGACGATTTTTTTTTTTTTTTGGCTAATTTCTCCCAAAGTGGGAACTTGTAAAGGCGTGAGTTACACATTATTTCGTAAGGATCCCAAGCTTAATTACGTGCACCTTACTGACTTCCCTTCACTCTGCTGTCTCACTTTGTCTATGTTCATGAGTTCCAAGGTGACCACTCAAATAACCACCAGAGTTCAAGCATTCTCCCCAGGGCGTGATTTTAAGGGAATCTAAGCTGTACAATAACTGTCTTTGTAACAAATAGCAAAAACAGACTAAACATACAGATTTTTAACAATGTGTTTAACAAACGACGTAACTGAAACATACAACCCACTCTATCTTGAAAGCACAAGAAACAAGCAGTGTTTGTTAGATGTGCTTCTAAATGTTCAGGATCTTTATCTTTGTTATTGGTTTATAGACCAATTTCATTCTCATTAGAAAGCATACACTTTGAACCCTTTAAAATATTCCGTAACTTGTTTTACAACCCAGTACAGGTTGGTGTTGATAAATGGACGTTATAGATAAAGAGTTGGTGAGAGGCTGGTTAAACCATCGCCTGCAATGCTGGCACCCCATTTGGGCACTTGCTTGAGACACAGCTATTCCACCACCCACCCAGTTCCCTGCCAATGTGTTTAGGAAAGCAATGGAAGATAGTGTAAGTTTGTGGTATAAATTTGCACTCACATGAGAGACCCAAGTGAAGCTCCGTGTTCCTAGCTTGAGCCTGGCCCAGCACTGGATGTTGCAGTTACCTAAGATACAAACTAATAATGGCACAGCTTTCTCTGTGTCTCTCCCTTTTTCTCTGTAACTCTGCCTTTCAAGTAAATAATCTCTTTAAAACACAGTTTATATTTTGACAACTAAACATAAAATGGTATGCTGGATGAGATCCTGGAACCGTAAAAAAAAAACATTGTTACAAACTTTAAAAAATCTGAATAAAGTATACCCCTTAGCTAATGAATATTGGGTCATTAACTGTACCATATACAACATAATAATGTAACATGTTAATACTAGAAGTTATTGGGTGTGAGGCATATGAAAAATCTATGCAATCTGCACAACATAACCTCAAAATTGTAATAAATCTAAAAAATTCTAAAATTAACATTGATCTTAATGTACAAGACTAATTATAACCACTGAAGGAAAATAGTACACCTAAGTCTACATCTACGAAAATATGCACAGAATCTGAATTACGAAGATTACAAAATGTTGATAAAATGAGTCAAAGATGATCTAAATGAATGGAGGGAAGTGCTGTGTTCCTGGTTTGGAAGATCCAACACAATACGGACACTACTTTTCCTTGAGACCATGTTCACTTTCACATAATTACTAAAAAAGCTCAACAACATTCTTCTATAGAAAATATAATTATGAAATGGTTTTACAAAGAACTAGCATAACTAAAAATTGTTGAAATGAATAATCAAGTCAAAGATATGTGTAAACACATATATCAATAGAACATATCACTGAATCTAGAAATGGGCCCACCTAAGTCAGCCACTGAATGGAGGAAAGGCAGTCGACACAACAGTCGTTGTGGCAGCAGCTAAATGTCATGAGACAACTCGTGAACCTCAACACAAGTCTCATGTCTTACACATACAAAAATGAATGAAACGGATCATACATTTGAAAGTGAAACCAGGAGACAGTATTGATAAACACACAGCAGGTTCAGTCAGCACTTGTGATGCAGCTTCAAATTTCATCGGCTCTGCTTCTTATCCAGTTCCTGCTGAAGCCCCCGGGGAAGCAATATCATAAAGCCCATATAGTTGGATCCCTGTCATTCAGGTGGGAAACCCAGATGCAATTCTGGATTCTTGGCTTGAACCTGTACTAGCCCCGCCCATTGTAGCCATGTGGGGAATGAAACAGCAAATGAAAGCGCTCTCTCTCTCCCTCCCTCTCTCTCTCTCTCTCTCTCTCAAATTCTGTCTTTCAAATAAGTAAATGTCTTTTTAAAAACTGAAAATGAACATTTTCACAAAGAAGTATTTGGGGCTGGCGATATGGCATAGTGGGTAAAACTGCCAGTTAAAATGCCTGAATCCCACAGCTTTCCCATTTTCAATCTAGTTCTCTGCTAATGGAATGGGGAAAGCAGTGGAAGATGGCCCAGTGTTTGGGTCCCTGACACCTGTACAGCACACCCAGATAGAGCCCGACTCCTAATTCAGCCTGGCCCAGCACTAGCTGTCACAGTCTTCTAGGGATTGAGCTAGGTAACTCTCTCGCTACCTCTACCCCTCTCTCTGTAACTCTGGCATTCCAACAAATCTTTAAAAAGATTTAAAAAATTTTTTTTTCGAATCTAAAGACAGAAGTAAGACTTCTTAGACATGACATTACAACCATGATCCACAGGGCTGGTGTCACAGTAAAGTAAGTTAAGCCTCAACCTATGATGCCAGCATCCCATACAAGTGTTAGCTAAAGCTCCAAGCTCCTGGCTTTAGCTTGGCACTGCCCAGCCATTATAATTGTTTGGGGTATGAACCAATGGATGGAAGATCTCTCTCTCTCTCTCTCTCTTTCTCTCTCTCTTTTTCTCTCTCTCAAACTCTCAAACTCTCGAACTCTGTCTCAAATTCTTCCTTTGAAATAAATGAAAGTATTTGTTTTCCAAAACAAAATAGTGGCTTCATAAATCAGATCTTTAAATCTTTAATATGTTTTTGCTTGACATTTGCACACAATTAGTATAAAGCAAGGGTTTAATGTCATTCTTTTTTATACAGAATTCAAGCTTTTTCCAGTACTATTTACTTAAGACACTTTCCTTTTGTATATGACACCAAAATCAAATGCAATTAAAGCAAAACAGACAACTGGAATTGTATCATACAAAGAAGTTCATGCACATCACACCAAATAAATAACAAAATTGAAAAGACAACTTACTGTAAAGGAGAAAACATTTCCAAACTGTATATCTGATATGGGTTTTATATCCAAAATATATAAGCAACTCACACAAAACAATAGAGAAAATCCTAGTAATTTGATTATAAAATGGACATAGGTACATGTGTATGGCCAGTGAACCTATGACAGGGTCTCAACATCACCAGTTGTCAAAGAAACAAAAACCAAAACCAAAGTGAAGCACCCCCTAATCTCTGTTAGTATGGCCGTCAGAAACGACAGTAGATGGATGGCAATGGGATGGAGAAAAGGGGTCCTCATGCACTGTTCACGGGGCTATGAATTTGTGTAAAGAAGTACGGAAAATTGCATGGAGGTTCTCCACAAGCCAAAGGGAACCACCACTGGATCCAGAAGCTCCAGTGTGCAAGCAGCGGAAAGGACATCAGTATGCAGAAGGGTCTTCTTCATGCCCATAATTGGAATTAAGCTACCTTTCTATCTAAAGGACGGATAAACACAGGGCACAAAAACATTTGAGAAATCCTGCCTTTTGTAACGACATGAATGAACCTGAAAAACTTCATGATAAATGAAAGTCACAGAAAGATGAACAGTGCATTATGTCATGTATCATGGAATCTAAAGAGTGGAACCTGCAGAAGGAGGAATAAAGATGGTTGCCAGGGGCTAGGGAGAGAGGAAATGGCGACATGTTGTAAGGAGTACAAACATCCAGTGATAAGATGGATGGACTCGAGACCCAAGATATGGGTGGTGAGTGATGTGTTTATTTGTTTGATCGTGGTGGTCATCACGATGTATATGTATGTAAAATCATGACATCATCTACCTTAGATGTATGCAGCCTATTTCACAAGCATTTTAAAAAGAAGTCATTAGTTAAGAGAAAATAAAATTATCAAAGGGGAAAATCCTATGAAAAGCCTTTTCAGTAAATAAGCACACGATGGTTTTCATACAAGTGAGAACTGCAAGACAAATTTGATGTTCGTGTGAGAGATAGCTATACCTTTTTAATATAAAAGGAGAATTAGAGATAAAATAGTACTGGGAGAGGGAAAAAAATCACAGCTGTCCTTAAATAATAAAAATGCCAGATACATTGTCACATTATTTTTCAAAATAATTCTGGATGACTGTTCTAAATTAGCGCTGTGTATGATGAACTTCTGAAGTTTTGTCTGAGAGTACTGTCATTTAAGGAGTTGTATTTTTCTCACTGAAATGGCCAGAAATACTATAACAAAGAGTGAAAGGGAACAGAGGATTTTGCAAGCTACAGAATATGTCACTTATTTCATGTTCAAAGGCAACGGATATGAAGCCCGAATGATGTCTTTATTCTCCTGTGAGAATTCCATTGTTCGTCATGTTATAATTATGAAATTTGAACTTGAAAGGATGAAAGAGAGGCTAAATCCACAATATAAAGTGTATCTTTTTCTGGAAATGGTTCTTAATGACTTAAATGGCAGGCTTATGTACCCCAGACTGACCCAATAGTTAAAGCAATACAGGGTAATACTCAACACAGCCTATAAAGCTGCATTTCTTGATTCATTTGTGTTCCAGACAAATTAGAAGCTGTGTGACAGAGAGGGAAAACACTGCTAATCTTTCATGACTGTTAAGACGGTTGTACCGAAATGTAATTGTGGAAACAAATTTCTCAGGGACAAAAATATATATACGTTGTGCCATTTTCTTTCATTCAAAATGAATTCATTTACTTCTTAGTCGCAAGGCAGAAAAAAAGCTCTCCAAATTGAACAAAGGAAAATGTAGGGAATTTCCACGAAACAGAACTTTAAAATAAAATGAAGAAAGACTTCAAGAAGACTCTTGGCGCGTTGAAGCACACGAGGGGATGGATGGAAACCGAGGCCACAGCAATCAGAATTAATGGCTTATGTTTAGAGACTCAACATATTTAGCAAAGTGAAAAGAGGAAAGCCACGCAGAATGAAACAATTTGGGCCATTAGGTATCTGTGGTACTCACCTTGTCCTGGCACACTCAGACACATGTTAAAGACATCACTGTCGCTGCTTCCAGGTGAGGTATTGTTCCAATAAGTGCAACTCCAACCTCAGAAGCAATTGACAATGTGAAATTACGAAGAAGCTGTCAGAGGGCCTGTGTGGGATACAGCCACCACAGGCGCAAGTGCTAGGAATCAAGAAGCTTTTTAAATAGATTCAGAGACCTTTGGGAAAAAAAAGAAAAGGTCTCCTTCCCCAGTAATTGAATTTGACACCAATGTTCTTTGGATGCTGGGGCCGTACAGGGTATTTTCCCATCCACATCTAGGCTAAATTGGAGATGGTGACCTCTGATAGACTGCAGCGGTCCAGGAAGTAATAGAAACCTCACTTCATAGAAGCGAGTGACAGGTGGGGATTAAATGCTAGGCTGGTCAGGAACAGCCAGATTCCTTCTCAGAGAGCCCACGAGCCCCCAAGGAAGGCACATTTTTAAAACATTGCATAAATGCTCTTTTAAAAATGTTTATTCATTTGAAATGCAGTTACAGTGGAGGAAGGGGGCGGAGTGAGAAAGAGAATGAGAGAGAGAATATCTTCCATTTGCTGGTTCACTCTCCAAAATGGCTGCAGTGATCAGGGCGGGGCTGTGACAAAGCCAGGAGAGTCTGGAACTCCACCTGGTTCTTCTACATGGTGCAGGGGCCCAAGCACCTAGGCCATCTTTCACTGCTTTCCCATGCACATTGTCAGGGAGCCAGATTAGAAGAGCTGGGATTCGAACTGGCTGCTAAATGCAATGCCTACCTTGTAATTGGAAATTTCACACACTATGCCACAATGTCAGCCCTAAGTGTTGCTTTTACAACTTGCTCTCTTTAAATGGAATGTCACAAACTAAGATCACCTCAGATTTGAGACACAGGGAGAGCATAAATCCAGCTAAAATAGTCTAGATTTCTAAATTCAATTCAAATTTAGAAAACACATTAACAAGTAAGGAAAAATGCCACTGGATGTTGACAGGTTCATTCATAAGAATGTCCCCTTTACTTTTGTTTTAAACACTGCAAACAAGGACATGCCCAAGCTTATAGAAACAAGGAAATAGTTACACAAGCTATGGAATAGGTGGACATTTATGTAATCAATTAAAATAATGTTTAAACAATATTTACTTAAGTTTTCAAGCTACATTATTGAGAAAATAACAGAATTTTGTATGCAATAAACATGCTTATATCTGTAAATAAACAGTACTTACAGATTAAAAGGGCGGAAATGATTGAATAATGAGCATTAGGCAATAAAGTTATAAATTATTCTTGTTTTTATATTCTTTTAATTATGTGTATGTTTACTATAATGAGTTAGTAACTATTTTATTGAAAAAGAGTAGCTAAGAGGGTGGAGATACGGTTACACTACATTTAGCCTCTGCATTTTTTGCTTTATACTTTTTGTTACATACAGACCTAGTAACTGTAGCCTCATCGGTGAAATAAGGATGTATTAAACACACTGTGTGTGGGGCAGGCGTTTAGTCTCTTGGGCACTGGACAAGATTCCTGCATCCCACACTGGTGCTGGAATACAGTATCCATATTTATCTCTGGATGCCATGTCCTGTTAACGCAGACTCTGGGAGCCAGCAGTGACAGTTCCAGGAAAGGGAATTAACTGATTTCCTGCCCTCCTGGCTTCAGCCTGGTGCGTTCTCAGCTGCTACGGGATTGGCACACGGGAGAAGCAGCACAAAGAAGAGCTCTCTCTCAACTATGCACTTCTCTGTCACTCCTCCCCGTTGGTTCTCAAATAGTTTTTTTTTTTTTTTTGCTTAATTTCTCTTTTTATGTAATATGCTTTCACTTGTTAGAAAGAGAAATCAAGCATTCATTGTGTCCTTAAGGCACTGGTTCCAGGATCCTTTTTCCCCTTCGGACACCAAATCCCAAGTCTAACCAAGACCCTTATAGAAAACTGAACAGTATTTGCACATAACTCAGGCACATCTTCCTGGATACTTTAAATAATCTCTGGACTATCTATAATATATAGTAGAAAGTAAATAATATGTAAATTATTGTTACACTGTATTTTAAGAGAAAAACAGAAGAGATTAAAAATGCGTCTGCAAAAGTCAATGAGAACAAACGAGGGAAGAAGGGAAGGAGAGGGGGGGATGAGGAGGCTGTCTTCTTACGAAAAATATGAAAGCTATTCTTTTCACACTGCTAAAAAAGAAAAACCACTAGAGAAAAAAAGTTTAGAAAGCTATTGTTCAGAGTAGATGCAGTATTTTTTTCTAAATACTCTTTACCTGTGGTTGGTTGAATCCAAGGACTGCAGAATCTTCAGATTTGGAGAGACAAATATATTGTATGTGTTTGCCTAATTCCCTCACCAGCAAGCCACAGAAGCCGATTATATAGAACTAAAACTAGAGAATGAATTTTCAACTGTTGTAAAAATAGGAACATGGCACAAACCTACACAAGAGTCTGTGAGGAATGTATCTAAGCTATAATCAAGTGATCTTATTAAAAGAGCACACTGAACATCTCCCTTAATCTTCTCCTTTAAATAATAATTGGTTGAATACATTTTGACACATCCCTATGGTAAATGTAATAATTTATATCTATACAAATTCAATTATTAGGTTGTATTACAATATATTTTAAAAAAACATGCTTACATGGACATAAGGGTAGATGTAGAAAAAAAAGTTATACTGAATTTATAATTTTATATTTCCTATAAACAAATATACATGCATATATGTATATTCATAATCATGATGCCCAATTTACAATAGTTTACAATTTTTTTGACTTGATAATAGTATAAAAATGTTATGCATTCAGTCGAAAGTGTAGTACAGGTTGTGAAATTTGATATTTCTCTCAGGCTCCCAGTACGTGGACAGAACTTGGCAGGGTGGTGGCCCAGAGCTGATGGTGAGCTATTGGATCATAGAAGAATGCAACCAGCACAGCGCATGCTGAATTTCCAGCATGTCTTTAAATACTGTGTTCTGATATGAAATATGTCCTAACATTTAAAATGCCCATCTATGTGTGGGATGTTCAACAGGTTATTAGCTCAGCTGTAGATGGATGTCAGTGTTCTGAATATATATAAGATAGTCTGGGTTAAACTAAGTTGTTTAGAAATTTTGCTATTAACATTTTCATTTAGGATGGGTTTATGGGACTCTAACCTCTCTCAGTTGAGGGGAAGCTTACTAAGTAAACATATTTATGTGCTATATATATATGTTTGTACACACAAATATGGGTTTGTTTACATGTCTTTATAGAAGAATCAGTCTACAAAACCAGTATTACAAATTGTGTCTATGTATGAAAAGAAGAAAGAGAGAGATTATGTGGTCAAAGAAACAATATGAATGAACTGGCACAACTACAAATATCAATATTAATGAAAGCCATAAAAACTATTTAGATGTCAAGTTCAATCATCAAAATTATCTTTTGAGTCCTATACACAAGCTTCTTTTTAGTGTAGCTGGTAACTGGACTTTCCATCTCAATCTATAAAACTGGACAAAAATACATGAGCTAACTCTTTCCAGATGTTCAAAACAGACAGTATGGAATGTAATCCCTGAAAGAAAGAAAACTTAAGGTAAACCTTGTAGTTTCTGCACAATTGCCCTGGTTATCCTCCTAATGGCCTCCTTCTGCTGTAGATCAGGAAGGAAACGTTAACCGGAATAACCAGAATGATATTAGTGTTCAGGGAAGATGCAGGTACCTAAGCTCAAAAACACTGAACCAGACGGCATGTTGAGAAAAAGGCTCATGAGAACAAAAAAAAGGAATAAATAAAACAGCTTCCTAAGGGACAAGAAATGAGTTTTATGGAGATTCAATTGCATGGGACGAGAAGTAAGCCTTATAGGGATTCACCCGTATACTAGACTGAACTGATGTTCACTCTGACCATGCAACAGGACCGAATTCTTCAAGGTCCAGCAGCCCAGCCTGATGCGAGAATGAGGGTACACAACGGCATTTGAGATCACCAGCTTTTGGAAACCGCGGAGTGCCAAACCAGCTGTGATGAAGGGACTACACTGAAAACAGTACTGCCAGCAGCCACTGGTTAGAGCAAGATGCACAGCTTAAAATTCTACATGGACAACGCTTCTAGAAGACTGGAAACTATCCTAGTTTAGTGGGATGTTGAGCATTGGCTGTAATATAAACTTAAAAATAGGTAGATTGTAAAACATGAGTTGAAGAAATTTAGACTGCCAAAGTCAATGTAGCCTTTGGGGAGGATTTCCCAATCCAATAGACAAGGCACAAGACTGGAGAAAAGTATGGGGTAAATGACGATTCTACCTGTGGAAAAAAATGGCATTTGAGACTCAAGCAAGAAAATAAACAAAAAGAAATTAAAACAATCCCAACAAGGTGAAAATTATTTAATATTTACAAGGCAAAAACTTTTCAATTTATTTTAGAACAAGACAGTATAACTCTATGACATATCATGTGTGATGTGCAACAAAAACTCAAAATTAGTAGAAATATTAATAAACAGAAAATTTTATACAAGAGAAAAATCAGTTAATAGTAACAGTTCAAAAAATAATTTAGCCATTGTGAATACAAAGATATGATTCTAAAACAATCACTATAAATATGTTTAATGCCTTAAAGGAAAGCCTAATTATAATAATTATAAGAACGAAAAAATTCAACAAAGAATACTATTTAAAAAAAGTCAATAGAAATTTAATCATCAAAGTACACGGTGTCTAAAATTTAGAAGTTTATTATATCGTCCTTCTATCAAATTAAAAGCAGAAAAGACTCAGTGAACTTGAAAACATAAATAAAATGTATCCAATATTACAGACACACAATAAGTGACAGGATCGTGGCACAATGAGATAAGGTACTACTTACAATAGCAGCATCCCATTTGGAGGTCCCATCTTGATAACTGGCTGCTCCACTTCCAATCCGGCTTCCCATTAATGTGCTTTGGAAGCTTTAATTTTTGGCAGACCTTTGAGAGTCTCAGATGGAGCTCCTGGCTCAGCCTGGTCCACCTCTGGCTATTGCAGCCATCAGTGAATAAAACATCTCTTTCTATTTCTCAAGGTCTCTTCCTCTCCCTGTATTTTGTCACTCTGCCTTTCAAATAAATTTTTAAATTAAAAATACAGAGGGAGGGCACTGTTCCCAAAATGAACATATCATAAATAATGTTTAGGAAATCAGAGGGGAAAAATGGAAAATTTTGAAGGAAAAAAAAACACAAAATTTCCAAAATTTGGTGAAAAATATTGACAAATCCCCATGAAGATGGCAAAATAAGACTAGCCAGGGAGTTACTACTTCTTGCACAAGGGGGCTGTGGCAAAAATAATGGCTAATGTCTCTCTAAAACAACAATAAAATCCATTAGAAAATGAAATAGCATCTTAAAGTATGAAGAAAAAAATCAGTGTCATCTCACAATTTTATATCCAGAGGGAATATCCTCCAGAAATGACATTTTCAGATTCTGAAAATTTAGAAAATTGGTCACCCTTTAGTAAGAAAATTCTAAAAGGAGTTCTTCAAGCTGGAGCAAAAATGTGAGCAGATGGAAATTCAGGTCCAGACATGAAGAGCACTAGAAATGCTAAATCTAAAAGTGTATGTAGGCTCTCCAGGGCAGTACAAGCTCCTCCACCCTTCAAGTCCTTGCACAGAGAGCAGCTGGAGAAACTCTTCATGTGCACTTACCGTGTGCAGTGTTCATGCCCAGGAGGGACTGTAGTGCCCGACTACACTACAGCGAAAGGGAAGGATGTCTTAGGGAAGGCAGGAAGAAAAGGCTTGCCTGTAACGCCACACACCTTAGTTAGAAGCAAAAGAGCTTGGAGAGAGACGCTTCCCTTTTGTGGGAAAGAGGGAAAATCAAGCCCAGGACTTGGCACCAGGCCCAGCCACAGGCCCAGCGTGGAGAAATCCAGGCCTAGGCAGAGTCACACAGCCCCTACCCCCAGACTCTGCTCTGGAACCACACGAGCCAGGCAGCTAAGGGATGGCATCCGGCACACCACTCCCAACTGCAGGAACACAGCCACAGGACTTGCTTTGCAGGGCACTTCGACATGCAAAGGTCATCTAAAAAGGAACTAGGCACACAGAGCTCAACTATGGACCAAGAGACACTTAGCTCTTGGGAAATGTACAAACAAGGATCCCAGATGTACCCATTCATGCCACAGATACCCAAGACATCCAGTGCCAGAGAAGCCTGTGGTCCTCGAGCTTGGTTTGAGGAGCTGCTGGGTAATTACATCTCTGAAATGCCCTAAGAACTCCAGCTTACATGGCACCCTGGCTTACCCAGGCCCTCTCTACACTATCCACCTATAAGACCTGTCACTCTGGGGTCCTAGAAACCCTGCAGACCAGGCCTTGCAAGCCAGCCGGGACACCCAGCCTGCCCTCCCATGATCGTAGGAAGAAGTGGGACAGCACACTCCAAGTTGATTAGCCCAAAAGCTCAGGTGCAGACTAGCAACCCAAGTCACCCATGATCCCTGGAAAGAAACTAAGTAGCCTTCCCTGTGTAGCCATACCCTTCTTCCTTTGAGAAGTCCAGTTCACTGAGAAACAGCCATTTGATCACACCTTCCCATCCTTGGCCCCAGCAAGCAGGTAGGCAGACATATCTGAGCAGGTCAGAGTGAAGGCAGGGTAATGCTCCTTGTGCAGCCCTCTGGCATAGACAGGCATTCCAACCCACAGCTGAGTGCATCACAAACATCATGGCCAGTGACCCTGCTGTGCCTAAGAGAGATGTATCCCATTGGTAGTCCAGTCTCACACCCTGTAGCCTCAGCTAAGGTGACACCTGCAGATGGCACCAACATTAATTACAGCTGAGAAATCTATAACTACTACAAATACCACCTGGATTCAAAGCCACACTGCATATGTGCATCCTGCAGAAAATCACCTTATACAATTAGTTGAAGCAACCGAATCAGCCAGTGCACCATAACCAATGTAGGAACACGGGAAGCATGGGGAAAGAAGACCCTGTGAAGTCTCAAAGGAACACTAAAAAGAAACAGAAATCAATGAGTTTCCTAACAAAATTCAAAGAATTACTGAGAATACAGATAATTCAACAGGCAAGAATTCATAGTACGAGGCATTCAGCATGAGACAGATGATTACGAAGACTCAATCAGATAAGTACAATTGGAAATACGATTGAAGGGCTGGCGGTATGGCACAGTGGGGGTAGGCTACTTGTGATTCATGTTGAATTCCAGCTACTTCCGTTCCAGTTATCCCATGGATAACCCACATATTTGGGCCCCTGACACTCGCGTAGGAAAGCAGGTGGGAGTTAGTAGTTCCTGGCTTTGGTCTGGCCCAGACTTAGCTGGTATAAGCTAAGTCAGCAGAGAGAAGGTTGATCTGCCCTCCCCCAACCCTTCTCCCTCTCTTGCTACTTTCTCTTTCTGTCATTCTGCCTTTTAAATAAATGAAGAAGTCTTTTTAAAACATTCACTTGAGCATTTTAACTACAGAATTGAGGCAAGCAAAAGAAAAACTTTACAGAGCTTGAAGACAGGTCTTTTGAAATGATTCAAAAGGGGAAAAAAAAGACAAATGAAAAAACTGGAAAGAATTTAAAATAAAGTCTTCATGACTTGTGGGAAACTGTTAAGCAATGAAACAATTACATTATGGGTATTCCAGGGGAGAAAATAAAAACACAAAAGATCTTTTAAATGGAATAAATGCAAAAACTTCCCAATATTGGCAAAAAAAAAACCGAGAAATTCAGTTCCAGGAATGCCAAAGGATCTCACAACAGATTTATGAAAATGAATCTTGACTGGGCATCCCTTATCAGAGTGTAGACTGGAGTCTTGGCTACTCCATTCCTATCCAGCTCCCTACTGAAGGGCTTGGGAAGGCAGCAGAACATCATTCAGATACGTGGGCCCTTCCACCCCTGTCCAGTTCTAGGCTTTTAGCTTCTGCTGGCCCAGCCCTGGCTGTTACAGGTGTATGGGGGTGGGGAGTCACGGGGAGGGCTAAGTCAACAAAGGAAAGGAAAGATCTCTTTCAAGTAAAATAAATAAATAAATTCTTTTCAAGAAAAAGATCCTCTACAAGGGTATACTATAGCCATCCTGGAAAATGATGGAGAATTCTAAAAAGAGAACAAGAAAAACCATTTTCATCCTTTAAAAACAAACCCTCTCCATGAGATGAACCACAGAATTCTCAGCTGCATCTCTACAAAACAGGAAGCAATCGCATCACATACTAAAGGTTCTGAAAGAAAAACCACACCCAGACAAAAACATTATATCCAGCTGAGAAACTCTTCAGAAACACAGAGTAATGAAGAGAGTCAATGACAATGAAAAAAACAAAGGAATTCTTGACCATCAGATTAAATGCTTGATGGAGTCCCATATGAGACCTGACACGGTGATTACTGCCACCATGGAGGCATCCTAAAATACAAATCTAAATGAAAAAGAGAAAAAGGAGGAAAACTAAGTGATCTGTATTTTATTTTCACCTTATTCCAGGTTTGATTTCATGCATATTTACTTAATGGTTTTCATCCGTATTAAGTAGAACTATGGTTTTTGTTTTCCTTCTATTCAATGAATGTTTGTATCAAGGCTATTTGATCCCCCAAAATAAACAAAAGCAGTCTTCCTTCTCTATTTTCTAACGAAGAGTATTAATGTGTTATTATTTTGATTCCAAATATTTGGTAGAGCTCAACAACGAAATTATTTAGGCCTTCAATTATTCCTGGAAAAGATTTTTTTACATAAATTTAATTCCTTAAGTACATATGGGATTATAAATGTTTTTTTCTTCCATGGGTATTTTCTGAATTTGTGTTCCTGAAGAAGTTGCTGGCATAAAATGGCTTTCCATTCCTAGACATAAAATTAATAATACAGTTCTGCCAAGATGGAGCAATCCGAAGGGCAGAGGATGTATCTATCAGGGGCACGTGTGCTCCTAGATGTACTGTAGCACTACTCAAACTCACCAAGACATGGAGTCACCTACGTGTCCACCAGCACACGATGGGAGAAAGAATGTGGCATACATGCACAACAGAATCCTATCCAGTCAATAAAACGTCTAAACCTTGCCCTCTGCAACAAATGTGAGAGTCTAATGCACTTTATTACACCTCACTTACATGTGGACTCAGAAAAATCTAATTGTGCCAAAGTTGAAATTAGGTGGGTAGGTACCAGAGGCAAAGGAGGTGGAGGTTAGGGGATGACGAGAGGGATGAGCCCATCTACATGGTGTCACAATTAGAAGTCACTGAAGTGACTAGAGCTAAACTGCCTTTCAAGCACATGAAAATAAATACATAGAAAGTAGAAAATGCAATATACATTTCAAAATTTCTAGAAAAGGATTGTAATATTCCTATGGCAAAGAAGTGATAAATATTTTAAGTACTGGATATACTAATTACTTTAATTTGATCAATAAAATATGCACATATCAAAACATGACATACCTTATAAATATGTACAATGTGTAGGTCAAAAACATTTTTTTAGTTTAAAAGAAAATATAGAAAAATTGTAATACTTGCCCTGAAATAAATTTCTTATATGTGACCCCAAATGTGCACATAAAACAATATTAGACACATAGGATTCTATCATGCTAAAACTCTTCTCCATATTATAGAAAACAGTCAACCAAATGAAGGTACAATCAGCAGAATGAGAAAACCACTTGTAAACTGCCGGAGACCAGCTCCAGCTGACTGAGAGCTTGCAAAGGATGCGTGGATCAGCGAGATGATAGGAAGAGATGAGACACGGACCACTATGGCTTGATGCTCATAATGGACAACTCAGAAAAGTTGCCTTCTTTACTTATACATAAATCATCACAAGCTTTTGCACAACATCCAATTGTTTCATTTTTACTTCATGGTTAAGAGAATACAAAAAACAATCCTAAAGAAAATATTTTCAACAAGCCATTACTCATTGAAACCTGCAGTCACCTGGCTGAAGCCAGGAACTCCACAGTTGGCAGCGCATGTGGTTACATAGTGACAAGTGGTTTACTTATACTCAAAATCAATTTTTACTAAACACAATCAAACTAATATTGCCTAAAATATTAAGAGTACAGAATTAAAAGATCATAAATGAAAAGATTTCATAAAGTATATAACATAGATTCTTTGCTAATTCTTATAATCAAATCATGCATTAATTACCGTCACCTTCACCTGGTGCTGATTCAATTGTTTTTTGTTCTTTTGTTAAAGGGCAGTGAAAGGGGTCAAGGCAGCTCAGCCAACATACAAACAGAGGGCCTTTACAAGAAACTTTTTTTAATCTTTATAAACTGTTTTCTTTCCCTAAATATAAGTGCCAATGTAAGATTGAGATTTTAAGCCATTTTGAGGGGGTTTTGTTTTATTTCCTTTTAGAATATGCCCCATATACTTTTGCTTTCTGTGGTAAGAAACTAAAATGCGTCATATCATGTGTTGTAATGGTTCGAGGTACATGGTAAACAAACTCTTTGTACCTCCATGATTGCCATCTGTTCCAAGATATTATCAAGCCATTTCTTAAGGAAAACATTACTTATACTAGGGCAAACTTCAGGACAAAAGTGGGCACATAACAGGATGTTTAGAAACATTGTGGGCTCAATTGTACTATTGTATACTTTTAACTGTGTGTCATAGCCTTACCATTACTAAAGGTGTTTTTATCGTAACATGATTGATCAATTTGGGATGTCATACCAGTTACAGGAATCACTTCACATTAATAAAAAAACAACAACACCCTCAGAAGAATTATGTGAAACATCAGAGAGGTGACTGAGTTCCATACAATGGGTGAGGCAGCAATGAGGTGACCAGAGACGTTCTGGCAGGCCTTGCCTCGCAGCCAGAAACTCCTCGCAGCCTTGCTAACTGAGGAGCGGTGCTCATCACACTCCCATGCCATCCGACCCAACTGCACGGCTCCCCACAGTAAACAACCTGAAAAAGGATTCATATCTAGGCTACACAAACTAAAAATATCAATAATAACAAATACAAATCATACAATAAAGTTTTTTTAAAAGAAGATACACTAATGCCCAACATGATGCCTATATGAACAAATGTTCAAAATCGCTAAAAATCAATAAAATACAAATTAAAACTACAATGAGAGAGCTCACCCTAATCATAATGGCTGTTATAATAAAGCAAAAAGCAAACGCTAATAAAAGACAAAGAAAGAAATCTGACACTTTATTATTTTTTATATTTTTCAAAAATGCAAATGAAAGTAGTCATAATGAAACATCATAGTGGTTCCTCAAAAACTGAGCTTAAGACTCTCATATGGACCAACTATCCCCCTACTGAGTCTATCTCCAAAGGAAATGAAGTCAGCATATCAAAGTGATCCCTGCACTGCCCTGGTCAGTACAGAGCCACACACACACACACACTATGGGTTAATTTCAACCACAAAATCTAATGAAATCTTGCTGTTTGCAGTAACATGGATGAATTGGTCTACATTATGCTAAGTGAGATAAGCCAGACACACAAAAAAATGAATGTCTCAAGGTCTCACTTCTACGTGGAAGACAAAAACATTGATCTCATAGAAAAGAGAGCAGAATCGGGACTACTCAGGCTGTGCAGTGGAGGGAGAGGGAGAGATGAAGGAAGTTTGTACAATAGGCAAAGTACAGACAGAGAGGAGGAATGAGTTCCAATGTTCTAATATCATGATGGGGTCAGAGTAGTTTAAAATAAATTATGGCTATCTTTTGTAAAGAAATAGAGGAATGCATAATTGCTAAATGTAAAGATGATTAATAGTTAAGAAGACACAGTGCTGGTCATGAGACAGCATGTGTATGTGTCAATTATCACACTCTAGATCCCATAAATATGTCATAAATTATTTTCAATTAAAAATGAAGATATCTGTAAAAAGCATTGTGTTCCTCTCACCCTTGAAATGCTTCAAACCATATAACTCTTTAAAAGAAATTGATAACATTGAATAAGAATACTCAGGAAGTAATGTGTATGGCAACAAGCACACAAAATTTGAGAGACAAATGGAACTGAATTGCATCAAGCTGTGTCTTCCGGAAAATTTAGCAGTAGCAAAAAGTAATTAAGAATACAGGGCCCAGCATGGTGACCTACTGGCTAAAATCCATGCTCCAAGATCCCATTTGGGTACCAGCTCCACTTCCCTTCCAGCTCCCTGTTCGTGGCCTACAAAAACAGCTGAGGACGCCCAAAGGCTTGGGAACCTACACCTGCGTGGGAGACCAGAAGAGGCTCCTGACTGCCTGGCTTTGGACTGGCGCATCTCCAGCACTGCAGCTCCTTGGAGAGTGAATCAGTGGATGGAAGAACTTAGTCTCTACTTCTCTGCCTAAATCTGACTTTCCAATAAAAAAATAAATAAACTTTTTTAAAAAATGTAGTCATTATTTTGAATACTCAGTGAGCAATTTCCTACCCCCGATTCTGCATGAAAACACAGAGTTCTAGTCTGTCATTGTATTCACTTCCCCTGATATTCCCGAGACCCATCGGGATTCTCCTGGTGTCTGCAGTGCATCCCTGCGGCCACCCACCTCCCCCTCTGATAGCTCCGAGCCTCTCTGCACGTCAGAGTGCACATTCCCTAACTCCTCCCTGAGCCTCTCTGCACGTCAGAGTGGACATTCCCTAACTCCTCCCTGCAGAGCCATGACCCACCCAGTCATTATCACTTCCAGTGTGAACACAGGCATTCCTGGAGTGCAGCTATCACACAACATAATGTTCTAAAATCCGAGAGTTCGTTAAGAGAACATGATTTAAAAAATACAATTTTGGGGGCCCACTGCAGTAGCCTAGTGGCTAAAGCCCTAACCTTGAACGCGCTAGGATCCCCTATAGGCACCGGTTCTAATCCCGGTAGTCCCACTTCACATCCAGCTCCGTGCTAGTGGCCTTGGAAAGCAGTCAAGGACGGACCAAAGGCTCAGGACCCTGTACCTGCATGGGAGACACAGAAAAGGCTCCAGGCTCCTGACTTTGGATCAGTGCAGCTCCAGCCATTGTGACCACTTGGGGAGTGAATCAATGATGGAAGATCTTCCTCTTTGTCTCTCCTCCTCTCTGTATACTTGACTTTCCAATAAAAATTTAAATAAATATTTTTTAAGAAAATATAATATTTCAATGAATGATTGAAATGCCCTTATTCCTAAAGTCTTTTGGCTGTGCCTCCTTTTTAGTCCCTTATCATGTTATGTCTCCAAAGCCCTTAAGAAACTTTGTCAACATGAACATTCCTAATCCATATTCGGCACTAGCATGGTCATTGATTTTTAATTTAGTTTTGAATTTTGGAATAGTTACACATCCTCATGCGTAGGTATATATTCTTGGCTGTAAGATTCAAGTATAAACACAGCATTTACATGTGCTTCCTATACACCTTATATACATAACATGAAAAAATATTATATAATATTTTTAATGGATCTGCATTTTAACTATGATTGTCTTGTGAGGCCAATTGTGGAACTTCCAACTCTGGCATCATGTGGGCACTCAAAAAGTTTCAGGCTTTGGAGCATTTGAAATTGAAGATATTTAGATAACAGATGCACAACTTGGAGTGTGTCACAGTAGACAGTTCGGCTCACACTGACTGGAGCCTGCTCAATCCTGCCCCTTGCTTTCCCTTCAGAGTCTCTGCTCTTCCTTGTTTCAAAGATGCACATTCCTATGAAAATCCTCCCAGAGGTCCAATTTTCCTTCAGGTAAGACAAGCTTCTTTTATGTGCATAAAATCTAAGCCATCGTTCTGAAGCATCTTCACTCAGCGTGCAATGATGTTCCCGAGAACTGGAGGTGACTCACCGGCTTCAACACACCAGTGTGATCACTTTCAGAGAACAGGTAGGGGACAAGCCTCCAGCTGCCACTGCGATTTGCAGAATTCTGAAGACTCACCCAAAAATAATTCTTTTCATTATCAGTAATCGTCAGAACCAAAATTCACTCTAATCACACGAAAAACTCTTGGCAGTTTTATAGCAGTCATTTGTCCTATAGGAAGAGATGAAAATAAGAGCTCGTTTTGTTTGGACTCAAAGATCTTTGATGGTATTCAGTTAGCTGTTCATGATTTATTTTGTTCTTCTTGCCTCTCTGAGTATTGTTGCATCTCACTCTTTGCATATCCGTTCTTCAGGTCCTTACTACAGCATGCTGCAACTCTCAGAGAGAAGACCATGAATCCAGAGAGCTCCAGCCATTAGTACCGCATGGGAAACAGAATAAAAAGTAAGGACTCATGTGTCCTTCCTTTAAAGAGACTTCCCTGGGTCTTTGTGGCTACTGCCATTGACCAGACACAAGATACCATTTGTCTGACATAACAATAGACCAGAGTTTACAAACAGGCTCAGCTCATGGTCCAAAGCCAATGTGAGATCATGGACATTAAAGGGACCTCAAAGTTTCTAATACAAGCTCTTGCTGCTTTCTCTAGAATTGAATTCTGTCTTCCGAAATGCTAGAATCCATCATCCTAACCAAATTTTGCTTTCTTTCACTTCTTCATCCAACAATATTCACTGATACCAACTGACCAGAAACTCTTCTTAGCAGTGAACACCACCAGCTCCATTGAACATTGTTCTAGTAGAAAACACACACAATTTTGAGAGTTAGCAAGAAGACACTATGAGCGTGTCATAGTAATTTCTGCCTTGACTTCCCCCAAGATAGAAGCTTGCTCTGAAGGCTCTGGCTGATGCTGATACCACCTTCACACTTCTCCCACCAATCTTCTGCAGGCAGAAAACTGCGTTATCAGAGGTCATGCTGCCAACACCTGTCAAAATACCCTCACTCCTAGGACCATCCTTAACCCACGTCCTCCATACTGATAGCTCCTTCCATGTCAGCACTCATCCCTAACCGTTCTCTTACATCTTTGTCCAATTTCCGCTTATGCCTGATTTGGAAAGAGTAAGTTACTAAAATCAGATGATCTGGGCATGAGGTTAAAATAAGATCATATAAAAATTGTCCTGTGGGAAGAGTGACCATATAATATATGCAGCTTTTTGAGGCGGCGGGGGGGGGGTGTGTGATTTCTTATAGTATTTTTTCTTAATTCATTCCTTCAATTATCATTAAACTCATCTAAATGGTTAGGTAGTCAGGTAATGTGGGAAGTTAGACTATAAGTGGATGTGTTTGTCTAATCCAAGGTTTGTCTGGTGGTCTTCTGGGCACACACCTCTGCCCTGGATCGGTAAGACATATTTTCTGTGATTTTATCAGTGTAGCTTATAACACATTACCTTACTTGGTCAAAGCCTTACCTAAAAAGTGAGAATTGTACTCTAATAGACAATGTGACCCTTCCCAATTCTGCCAGTGTAAGATATTTTTCTGTCAATGGGTAGTTGATGCTTTCTTCTCGTGCTTGCTAAAGTCTTGCCTTGAAGCCGCAGGTCAGAAATGTGGCCTGCGACCAGGAACAGCAGTTACAGCATCTCCCGAGAAAGACCACACCAGGGCTGTCCTCACCTGATCGTTAGGTTTCGAAGACTTGATGTAGGAGTGATGCAGATGATTGGATTTTCAGGACTCAGGTGGATTCAGCGCAGGATAATTTCATGAAAGCAATTGATGAATCTAGAGCCAATGAATGGAGAAAGAACAAATTAAAACTGAATGGATTGAAGAGGAATTTGTCACTGTGGTTGTTTGCCTATGAATAAGAGTTTGTAATGTTCTATTTTCAGATGGCCATGTGAGAAAACTCTTCTATTTCCTTCTTTTCTATCTTCTTTAATTGTGGTAATACATAAAAATGTAACATTTTCCATTTTAATCAGTTTTGGGTGTGAAGATCAGTGACATCAATTACATTCACAATGCTGCACCAGCCACATGTATGTACAGGAGAACTTCAAAAAGGCTGTGGAACAGTAGAAGAAATGATAAGCTTATTTCTTCAGATTACAAGTTTTCATTGAACTTTTAGAAGATCCTCTCAAATACATTGTTTCAAAAATTTACCATACTATAAACTTATTTTAGTGGTACTTGTGAGTTTAAGCAGTCTTGTGTTTAAATAGGAACTGGGTACCCATTCAGTAACAACTCCTCACACGCCCAGCTTTATCCTCAAGCCCTCAGAGCCTTTGATCTACTTTCTAGCTCCATGAATTTGTGCATTCCACATACTTCATCTAAGTGACATCATGCTATTTGCTCACTTCTTCTGCTTATTTCACTTGGCCTCATGCTTCCAAGGTTCATGCTTGTTGTACCATGTATCAGAATTTTCTCTCCAAGGCTAAATCATATTCCAATATGTGTAAACTATATTTGGCTTATCCATTCATCCATCCATTGACACTGGGTTATGTCTATTTTTTTTAAATATTGCAAACTCTACTGCAATGAATGTTTTGACAGAATAAATCCTCTGGTGACCCTATTTTCAATTTTTTGAGATGAAATTGTAAGGTCAACCTGGTGGTCTCTAATAACCTCTAGTTAATAGTTATGCATTGGCATCATGTTCTCAAATACTTTGAGTTTCTTTTCATGGCAATACAAATTTTACTTCATAAAAAGTTACCATATTTTCATTAGAATATAATTGAACAAATGAAATATGCAATCATAACTGCCTGTGGGATGTCACATTTCAAAATGTAAGTCATTTACATCACTAGGAAAAGACCCCTGTTGAAGATGAGGGGTTGCATGTTAACAAGTGGAGGCAATGGCTAACAGGTGGAGGCAATGGCTAACAGGTGGAGGCAATGGCTGACAGGTGGAGGCAATGGCTAACAAGTGGAGGCAATGGCTAACAGGTGGAGGCAATGGCTAACAAGTGGAGGCAATGGCTAACAGGTGGAGGCAATGGCTGACAGGTGGAGGCAATGGCTAATAGGTGGAGGCAATGGCTGACAGGTGGAGGCAATGGCTATCCAACTCTTCCAGAAAATTACTCCCAGGTCTGTTTTTCCTCCTGTGGCATGTCATGTGTACAAGTTGTAAGGTCGATTCTTGGAAAGTCAGCCACCTTGGGAGCTTTGAAGGATGTCACAAAGAAAAGAATACAAAGGTGGGTAACAGCTGCAGGAGAAAACTGATGGAAATACAATGCTTTAACGTGGTACCCAAGAACAAATATCAGCAATGTTTTAATTTAACATATAATCTCAGGAAAATGGAGATTAATGAAAATCTAATCCTACATTTCTAAAAAAAAAATCTTCAACAGTTTTCTTTTGGTCTTGAGTATGCCTTGTGCCCTACGATTCTAAATTAGATGAGTCTACCATACATTTTAGTTAATAGCAAATGCCACGACTATGACAGTAACATACAACACAATGAGATTAGCAATTTCTTTTTATTTAAACTGTTAAATGTATCTTGACAATAGGATACTGGACTCTCTACCATTGTCCATAGCTACAATGTTAGGATAAACTTGAATAGCAAATTGGTAGATTTATGACTGTTTATGAAGGACCATACTATTGTAATAATATAGGGAAAATTATTGGGGGGAAGGGACTCTGGAAGTAGAGAGGGAAAATTCCAAAGCCTATGTAACTGTATCATAAAATAACAAAAAATTGTAATTACTTATTTTTATAGGATAGGCAGATTTACAGAGAGAGGGAGATAGTAAAAGAAAGATCTTCTGTCTGCTGGCTCACTTCCCAAGTGTCCACAACAGCCAGAGCTGAGGCGACCCAAAACCAGGAGCCAGGAGACTCTTCTGGGCCTCTCACATGGATGCAGAATCCCAAGGCTTTGGGCCATTCGCTACTGTTTTCCTGTATCATAAGCAAGGAGCTGGATGGGAAGTGGAGCAGCCGGGACACAAACCAGAGCCTATATGTATACCAGCATGTGCAAGGTAAGGATTTAGCCACTGAGCCACCATGAGTTTAGCATTTTCTGACCAAGGATAATTCCTAGAGATAATTTATTTGCACAAGTCGGAACTATCAAGAAAAAAAATGCAGATAAATCTTGGAAATAAGTGAAAGGATACTTCATTCAGTATATCAACTAACTGAACTACACAAGGACTTTCTGATTCTCTGAAAGTATGCAATTTTAACTACTTCCTTATTAACAATGGGGGGATTGTACCAATCTGCAGAGGTAAGACATCAAGTTGCACCAAAGCAATAACAACTGATGCTTTCTATAGACATGCAGGTAAACACCACGCTGTGAAGGAATGGTTTCTGTGTGGTGGAGCTTCCTCTAGGGATGGCAGCCGTATCACCCGTGACACTAACCAGCCTCATGTATTAACCGGCTTTGCATTGACACAGCATTCTGTCTTCTAATGATTACAGCTACTTGTGCCTCTGCTGTACTTCCCACCAGATGACCATCCTGTGTTTCCTCACGTGTGAGTTAAATAAATCTTTGACATGTGCTCACTTGAAAAATAATTGAAAAGCCATAAAGGAATGTCAAGCTAGCCTAGCTGCCTTCTTTCACGAAAACAAGAACATCCAAATTACATGGAACAAGATCTTTAGAGTGGCCAGAGAAAATCATTGTCAGCTTGGAGGTGACATTTATTTCTGTGTATTATGCCTGTCTGAGATAGAATTAAAGCACCCTCAGAGACGCTAAGACAGAGAGTCAACCACGTCCTTCAAAGATCTCTTAAAGGAAATACTTCAACAAAAAGAAGCACAAACTAAGAAACAATGAATGGGAATCTTTTCTTCAATGGAATCCTGAAACTATAGTCATACAGACAGTAATAACAGGATAGTAAGGAATTTAAAGAGAGCTTAGTACACATAGAATTTTTCTTCCAAAGAAGATAAAGTGAATAATTCTAGATGTATTTGCAAAATTGTTAGCTATGTATTTTTGAAATTTAGAGCTGCTAAAATATTGCAGATATGACTTACAATTCCAAAAAACAACAGGGAAATACAGAAATAAAAAGCTTCAATCCAACAGCAAGGAGGTAGAAAGGGGAAAGAAAGAAAAATATTCATGAAGCAGCTAGGCTAACAGAAATGTTAGGAATAAGTATAAATTCAATAGTAATCTAAAAATGTAAATAAATTAGACTCGGTTATTTAAAAATAGACATTATCAAATGGATTTTAATTCAGCTATATGCTGATTTCAAGAAATACTGAACGAAAACCTTACAAGGAAATTTAAAACAAAGTTACCAAGAATACTCTAGGCAAATATAAAAAAGCAATATAAAACTAATATAGCAAATTATTACCAGACAAAATGAAATTTAAGGCAAAATAATAGAAATAAAGAGCTACCATGCATAACAAAAGGAAATTATCCAACAATAAAGTACGAAAATCAGGTAACTGCACATGGCTACACGCACATAGCTTCAAAATATGGAAACACAAAATTTTACAGGATTACAATACAAAATTGATACATTTCTACCAAACAGGAAGATCTAGTCAGGAAAATATCATTCAGGATAAATCTTTGAATGGCAAAATAAACAAGCTGAGTCTAAGAACAAAGATAAAATATGTACAAAAATATCCTGCTTACTAAATCTCACAGTTTATTCTGATAAGTGACAAAGATGATACTGTTAAGACTACATTTGCTGGTAGCATTGCAATCAGTTGGAAATCAAACAAAGAGATAACCAAAGTAGATAAATGTCTGGAATCTACCTTGGTCTCTTTTCCTTGTGAATTGCCAAAACATTAAGTTAAATATACACAAGCTTCCAATCAGCTTATTCGAACAACATATCAACAACTATAACACAAACCTGAAGAAATAGAGCTAAATGTAGCTCAGTTATAAAATATATGGCCTAGATGCATATTTTACATTTCTTTAATTAACATGAAGTCAATAAATTTAATGTATTTCAAAGGTGCAGTTCTAAGAACATAGGAACACTTCCTCTTACCCTCCTCTTTTTCTGTTAGTTTTTTTTTTTTTAAGATTTGTTTATTTTTATTGGAAAGGCAAATATACAGAGAGGAGAAGAGACAGAGAGGAAGATTTTCCATCTGATGATTCACTCCTTAAGTGAACGCAATGGTCAGTGCTGCGCCAATTCCTAAGCCTGGAGCCAGGAACCTCCTCCAGGTCTCCCACGGGGTGCAGGGTCCCAAGGCATTGGGCTGTCCTCTACTGCTTTCCCAGGCCACAAATAAGGAGCTGGATGGCAAGTAGAACTGCTGGGATTAGAACCGGTGCCCATACTGAATCATGGCACATTCAAGGCAAGGGTTTTAACCACTAGGCCACCGTGCCGCTCCCTCTTTTAGCCTTTTTAAGTTTGTTTTGTTTTGTTTTGTTTGTTTGTTTTTTTTAGTGGAAAATCAGGTTTACATAGAGAGGAGATCATGAGAGAAAGATGTTCTATCTGCTGGATCACTCCCCAAGTGTTCCTGCCACAACAGCAGGAATTGAGCCAATCCAAATTGAGCTTCTTCCAGGTCTCCCATGCAGGTACAGAATCCCAAGGCTTTGGGCCATTCTCTACTTCTTTCCCAGGCCACAAACAAGGAGTTGGATAGAAAGCAGAGCAGACAGGACATGAACCAGCACTAATATGGGATCCCAGCACATGCAAGGTGAATACATTAGCCATTAGGTTACCGCACCTGGCACTCTTTATTTTTGTAATAATACACTTTCTATTTGCTCTATAATTACAGATTTAATACTCTAGTGAATACATTGATTAACAAGTTAAATGTATAAAGACAACTGCTACACAGGAAAATCATTAAGGGCTATAAAAATAGATAAAATATAGGATGTTAATTTCACCTTTTATACAACATGTGTTTTAGTTTTGTTCTTAAGTTCTGTCTATGTATTAGCTGCCACAAATTCACGTGTGATCTTTGTGGTATTGGATCTGGCTTATTCCACTAGGCATGGTGGTCTCTAGCTGTATCCATTTTGTGAACCATTTATGAATACTGTTTTATCATGCATGTAAGGCCTGTTGTCTATAGTCTTTGGTTGGTGGATTTTCGGGTTGATCTCATGTCTTAACTATCATGGAAACATGATAACTCCATGTACACATGGAAAGAGAACAGGATAACCCTTTTATAGGCTGATTTCATTGTCGTTGAGTATATTCCCAAGACTGGTATGGCTGGGTCACAAAGTAGATCTATTTCTATTGTTTCTGAGCATTCTCCATACTGCCTTCCATGATGTTTGTACTAGTCTACACGCTTATCAACAATGGATTATGATACCCTCTCCTCTGCATCCTTGCCAGCATTTCAGACTTTTTTGATTTTTTTGGACAACAGCCACTCTCACTGGTTTGCAGTGAAAATTCATTGTGGTTTTAATTTTCATTTCCTTTGCAGCAAGCTTTCCTTAGCATCTGTTCCTGTGTCTGTTGACTATTTGTATTTTACCATTTGAAAAATGCTTGTTCATACTCTTCCACTTTAACTTGATTGTTTTGTTGTTGAGCTTCTCGGGCTCTTTACAGGTCCTGGGTATTAATCTCTTGTGAGATGCATAGTTTGCCAAACGTTTTCCTCCATTTTGTGGATTGCCTCTTCACTCTGTTGAGTAGTTGCTGTGCAGGAGCTTCCTGACATAATAGCAGTTGTCTATTATCATTTCAACTGCCCGTTCTTCTGAGGTCTTATTCAAGGAATGTTTACCCATGCTAAAGTCTTAGAGTGCTCCCTCAATACTTTTTCTTCTAGTAATTTAATAGTATCTGGTCATAAGCTTATATCCTTGATCCATAGCAGCTGATTTTTGTGTATGAGAAATGAGGTAGGGGGTCTTGTTTCTGTATTCCATATTCGGAGATCCTATTTTGCCAACATTACTTATTGAAAGAGACTGTCCTTGCCCCATGGAGTGGTTGTAGCTCAGTTGTCATGGATTAGTTGGTGGTATGAGTGTGGATTAATTTGTGGGGTTTCAGTTCTTTTCTGTTGGAGCACGTGTCAATCCCAGGCTGAATTGACTTTAGCTTCGCTGTAGTGTTTCTTGAAATCTGATGTCAAAATTCCTTTGGCTTTACTTTTGATGTTTAAGATTTCTTTAGCTATTTTGTGTCTCGTATGTTTCCATATAAATTTTAGGATTTTTTTTCAAGATCTGAGTAAAATGCTTGGTCTTTTGAATCTGTAAATTTCTTTGGTTAGTATGGACATTTCGATAATATCAATTCTTGAAATTCAATGAAAACCATTAGGCAAGAAAAAGAAAGGGATACAAATTAAAAAGGAGGAAGTCAAATCATCCCTTCTTAAATGACAAATTTCTCTACAAAGGGAAACAAAAATACTCCAGTAAGAGAATATTTGTATTCATAAGAGAGTTTGACGAAGTTTCAGGATATAAAATCAACACAGAAAAGTCAATAGCATTTGCATTAACAAACAGTGAACAACAGAGAAAGAATTGGTAAATCAGACTCAATGGCAATAACGCTAAAAACAAAACAACCCTTAAACAGCTTTAATAAATATAACCGAGGTTGGAACCGTTCTCTGCAATGACAATTCCAAAACATCAAAAACAAATAGAATACATGCAAAAAAAAATCCACAGAAAAGAAAAACTGAAATAAAACAAATTAATTACATGAATCTAGAGGAAAAGCAACACATTTGGAGATGAGAAGAAAGGCAATAATAGATTGAAGGGCCAAAATTAATTAGTTTGAAAAAAATAAAGACCATTATTATTTTTTTTTAATGATGATATTGCACAAAAACTCTGGCAACATTGATACCCGTAGCCTGAGTTTGTTCCTTAACGTCGACATGTTCAAAGGTTGGTCCTGCGCAGAGGACCTGGGAGGTTGTCCTAGTGTTTAAGTCAAAGATCACAAGAGCTCCGACCTCACAAATCAATGAATTAACGCTGACAGTGCAACTTGGGCTGCTCGTGAAAGGAAGGATACACTCCTTTTGGAATGCTGGCATGCCCTCTTTCCTGTCTTTGCCATGCTGCCATGACAGGCCAGCAATGACTCCACGGACCAAGAGGAAGGCTCTCGTTAGACATCTGTCCCTTGGTGTGTCCCCAGAGGATGCTGCAAGGAACAGATTTCCTTATGAACTATAGAGTCTCCATATTTTGCTACAGAAGCACAGAGAAAACAAAAGAAATCCATCAAGAAAGTGTTGGGGAGAATACAGAAGCAATTTTAGGAAGAAATAAAGAGAGATTTGTTCTAATGTATTCAAGACTCACAAAACCTGACCAAATATCACTAGCTAGCAATACCAAAAAATATGAAAACTCATTTAAACTGTTCCATTTCCTAGAAGATGTGAAAGTTACCTATAGCCATAATTCTTCATCAGTGATCATATAAATTGCTTTAAATATTTTCTCCTATCCATGGATTGACACAACACCGATTTCTGTTAACAAGTATCCAATGAAGAAATATTTTATATAATGTGTAAAATAATTGCAAACAATAGAAAAAGGGAGAAAAATTTCTAGATAATAAAACATGGGAAGAACAGCTCAAAAGGGAAGATTATATCTTGATATAAGACATCAAATCATAACTGCAGTATTAGTAGACATACTGCGTTAATGTAACAAAAAATTCAACACACAGTGATGAAATACAGCATAATCAAGTAGAATCTGCATCAGACATTGACGAGGGGTGGCACTCTGATGCAGTGGGGAGAGCCAGCTCCACACCTCGGGAGCCTCAAGGGAACCTGTTCAGTTTCTGGCTGCTCTACCTGCTGCACTTCAATCCAGCTCCCTGCTGATGCACCTGAAAAGAAAGCGGAAGATGCTTCAAGCACTTGGACCCCAGCACCCAAGTGGGAAAGCCGATGAAGCTCCTGGCTCCTAATTTCTGCCTTGCCTATTCCTAACCATATGGCCGTTGGAGAAATAGGCCAATGGATCCCTCCCTCTCTTTAACTTTGAACCTGAAATGAAAATAAATAAATCTTTTTAAAAGGAAATTCGAGGTTAAGTTGCTGTTACAAAAAAGGATACACACGCAGTGATTAGGAGAAAAAGTAAAATAGTTACATCTTAGTAGATGAAACATGGATTTTAATCAAATCCATTATCTCATCCTCTAAAAAGAGAAGGTGATTTTTCTTAAAGTCCTGGGAACAGTATCAAAACGAAAATAAATAATTAAGAAAAACAGTTATGCCAGCTTGTTAACTGTAAGGACGTGTAATGGTGTCACCGGAAAAACATATTTCCATCACCCTTTTGTTGCAAAATAGTCATCACACAAGAATTGAAAAGAAAAAACAGACTTCCATTATTTGGAGATTGCTAACTATCTACAAAGAAGATTCAAAAAAATTTGCAAAAACATCATCAGAATCACTTAAAAAGTCAGCAAAATCGCTGCTCCTCACCTAAATATAATTTCCTTTCAATAGTAGAGTGTTGTCTTAACCAACTAAGCTCCACACTTTCAATTTAGCAAGTATTTCAATGACATAACATTTATCTCAAAGTTATCACAAGCAGTATGTTTGTCCAATATACAGGGTGATGGGACATAATGGATTAATACAATAACAGAAACCACATAAAGCACCTGGGTAGGCAACTTGTCCTTTCTGCTCGGAAGCATAAACACTTTTATTCTAGATCCTCAGCACTCATGGACTTTGCCAAGAAGTGAGGGGACACCTTGTTCTTCTCCTCAACCCTCTTTAGAACTTTGAATCTTGTCAGTCTCTCTGAAGACCAAACTCTCAAAACCAAACCTGGTGGGTAAGTATCTTTGCACATTCATTTAGTAACAGCCAATATATAATTTCAGATATTTTATTTCCTGAATCTATCTCTGAGTCCTTTCCCTCAAGATTTGTGTCTCCTTTTGGCTTATTTTTATATTTGCATAATTAAATCAGAGTGATATTAGATACAGTGATAGAATTATAAATAATTGTGATAGCAAAGAAAGAAAGTAATAAACTCAAGTGTGCTTGGGAACCTCGGCAGAGAGCAGCAGGCTAAATCCACCAGTGACTGGGATTAAACATGTTTCAACTTCTATACCAATTTTAACTGAAGCAGACCAATTTTTAGTCTGCAAACCAATATTGTCATTCTTATTCAGCACTTTCATCAGTTGACAATGGGTCAGTTACTACAGAGTGGTTTCCCTAGCTATCACCAAAACTCTTAAAATGCTCCAAAACGGGGAAACGGGGCAGGTATTTAGCCTAGCCAAGAAGACCCCAGATGGGATGCCCACACCCTATATTCAAGTCCCAGCTCTGCTATTAATTCCAGCTCCCTGCTGCTACACACTCTGGGAGCCAATGGTGATGGCTTGGGCAGTTGGGCGCCTGACATCTAGGTGGGAGAATGGCATTAAATTGCAGGCTTTCTGCTTTGTTTTGGACCAGCCACCACCGTTCTAGGATTTTCGGTAGTATACTAGAACATAGGAGATTTCTGCTCATTGTGTCTCTCTGTCTTCAAATGTAGTTTGTGTGTGGGTGTGTGTTTTATTTTTTAAGATTTATTTATTCATTTGAAAATCAGAGAGACAGATATTCTGTTCACTCATTTAAGTGGTCTCAATGGCCAACACTGAGCCAGGCCAAAGCCAGGAGCCAGGAACTTCATCTAGGATTCCCACATGTGTTGCAGGGTCCCAAACATGTGCGCCATCTTCCACTGCTCTTCCCAGACCTCTAGCAGGAAGCTGAACTGTCAGTGGAGCTGCTGCAACTCAAACCAGCACCCTTACTGAATGCCAGTGCCATGGGGGGCAGCTCTACCTGCTATCCCACTGTGACGGTCCCCACAAAATAATTTTTTTAATGTTCCTGGGGCAGCCAGTGGCACAGTGGTTGTCACTACTTGTGATTCCTGCAATCCTTGCCTGTTTTGAGCCAAGTTCCCACATGTGCCATCCTGTATCAGGTTAGTGTAACCCTAGGAGACAGCAGATGAAAGTCCAGGAACTGTGTTCCGTCCACCCAAGTGGATTCTGAATGAATTACAGGTTCCAGGCTTTTGCCTAGACCAACACTGACCATTACTGGGGAAAAAAACCAAAGTGTATTAATGACGAATTATTCAAATTCCAAAGATTTTCAACAATATAAGTTTATCACATAATTAAATTTTCCATGAACAAATTTTTACGTACCCCTATGTAAAAGACATGTACCATGTCCTTTATGGAAAGATCATTGCAGCAAAGACACTAAAGCCAGAAATGCACATTCCTACAGATTGTCCTCAATGTGGTTAATGTTATTAAAATAAGACCTTTAAAAAACAGAAGTGCACAATATTTCATAATAAAATGGCAAGAGATGATGAAATCTGTTGTTCTGCAATGACAGTCATTGTTTAGCAGTGGCAAGTTAAAATACTTGTCAAGTTTACAGATGAGCCACCCGTTTTCTTTTGCTAAATGACAAGTATTCTCAGTTTGCTGACCTTTTCTATGATAAAAATTAGCTGTGAGTTCTTTGCTGCCACAAAAAACAAATTTCAAAATTAAAACACATGCATACACACACAAGTAATCTCTCCCAGGTTAGAATTGCTGTTATAAAAAAAGACAGAAAGAAGGGCTGGCATTACAACGTAGCTCATAGAACTGCTACACTGCTGCCTGTTGGGCCAGCATCCCAAGGGTGTGAGTTCATGTCCCAGCTGCTCCATTTAAGATCTGGTTCCCTGTGAATGGCCTGGAAAAAGCTGCAGATGGCCCAAGTGCTTGGGTCGCAAACATAGGTGGGAGACCTGATTAAGCTCCCCATGTGGGAAGTGAACCAGCAGATGCATAATACCTTTCTCTCTCTCACTTTCTCTCTATATTTAACTCTGACGTTACAAATGAATGAATGGATGGATGGATGGATGAATAGATAAATATATATTTTTAAAAGAATAGCATGCTGAAAGTAAAAAATGTTGTCAAACATACAAAGAACTCTTATATCCCTGTTGATGGGAATTTAAATCAATGTAACTGTTGTGGAAAACAGGATAAAGATTCCCTAAAAAGTAGAAAAAGATCCAATAATCCCACCACTGGGTACACCTCTAAAATACAAGAAACTGTTATATCAACAAGATACTTACTTTATCAAGTTTAATCATAGCACTGTTTATGCTAGTCAAGATACTGACTCAACAAAAGTGTCCATCTTCAAACAAATGGATAAAGAAAGTGTCATATACACACACAGGAAATACTCCTCAGTCATTTAAAAAACTGAAATCCTGGATTTACCGCAATGTAGATGGAGATGGAAGACCTCATACTCAGAGAAATAAGTCAGGTTCATAACACTACATGTTGTGCTGCTAGGTGGAAAATAAAAAGTCTCAGTCTAAGCTCAGGTTGGCAATTACTAAAGGCTTGTAAGAACGGTGAGGGTGGGGTAGGAGTGGCAGAAGTTGAGATGCCAGGAACCAAATCAGAGTTAGAGTGAAGGAATACATTCCTAGTTGTTGAATACCACCTGGGGGTAGGAGGCTGCAGTTCAGAATAGCTTCGCATTTAGTTTATGAACAAATGGAAAGGAGCTCCAAGCCTCCAATCTAACATTGTCTCAAAGAAGGGAAAATATAAAGCTGACACTTGGTGCCTTCTCATTGGAAATGGAGACCAGCCATGTCCCAGAGCTCAATGCGAGAGAGACAAGGCAGCTGAAATCCAACCAGGTTGAGCTGCATAAGTGCCTCCCTTGTCTCCACAGACTTCCAACGCCCATCAGCCTCTGCAGCCCTGAACCTCACCGATTCAGTAGATGACTGCACCCATGCCTGAGGAGCTATAGACTCCCTCCATATGCCACTCCATCTTTCCGGTTCTTTCTTAATATGGCTGAGCAGCCTTCTTCAAGCCCCAGCCTCACTTATGCATGTTCTTATCATCCTAAGCTCCTGTGAATCCCTTTGCCATTGTTCCCAGTGTGTACATTTGCAGCAGGTCCCCCAAGGGGATAAGAAGTTATCACCTGTAGGAGAAGTCCCAGCTCCCTGGCCGATCTCTTACACTTTGGTGGATGCAAAGGTCAGCGTCAGGGAGGGTCAGTCAACCTTCCCCATCTGCAAATAAAAAAACACCAGATGTTTTACTGTTTCTGTACCAAACATGTACAGACTGTTTTCTTTTCACTCTTCCAAATATAACATACCAACTATTGACATAACATACATGGTATCTGCTATTACAAACACTCTGAAGATGCCGTGAAGTATATAGGATGCAGTACATAGGCTCTGCAGGTGACACATGATCTCACCCGAACAAGTGCAGCATCAATCAATATGGATTCTCCAGGATGATGGGGTCTTGAAGCCAATTGCTGTCGGATGACTGTATTTGAAGACAGGATTTTTTTAAAGATCTATATTTTTTTAATTGTAAAGTCAGATAGAGGAGGAGAGACAGAGAAGAAGATCCTCCATCTAATGATTCACTCCCCAAGTGACCACAATGGCCAGAACTGAGCCGATCCAAAGCCAAGAGCCGGGAGCCTCTTCCAGGACTCCTATCCAGGTGCAGGATCCCAAGGCTTTCAGCCATCCTTGACTGCTTTCTGAGGCCACAAGCAAGGAGCTGGACGGGAAGCAGGGCTGCCAAGATCAGAACTAGCTCCTATATGGGATCCTGGCATGTGCAAGATAAGGACTTTACCCACTAGGCCGCTGCACTAGGCCCTGAAGACAGGGTTAGTAAAGAGAGGATTCCACTGAAAGGAGGCTGTTATGGCAGCCCACTTGATTGGTGTTCTTATAGGATCTTTACAGGAAGCCTGGCATGGTAGCCAAGTAGCTAAAATCCTTGCCTTGCATGCACTGGGCTCCAGTATAGGCACCGGTTTGTATCCTGGCTGGTCCACTTTCCATCCAACTCCCTGCTTGTGGTCTGGGAAAACAGTCGAGGATGGCCCAAAGCTTTGGGACCCTGCACCCACCCACGTGGGAGACCCAGAGGAAGTTCCTGTCTCCTGGCTTCACTTTGGCTCAGCTCTGGCCATTTTGTCCACTTAAGAAGTGAATCAGTGGATGGAATATCTTTCTCTGTCTTTCCTCCACTCCGTATATTTGTCCTTCCAATAAAAATGAAAAAAAAACTCTTAAAAAAAGACCTTTACATGGGTTAAGACACTCTGCAACACAGGCATTTCACATGGGAGCTTCTCTGCTTCCAATCCTGCCCCCTGCTGATACTCCAGAAAAAGTGTCAGAATATGGCCCGAGTCCTTGGGTCCCTGTCACCCATGTGGGAGATCTGGATCCCCTCTGGAAGGTCAGACCTTGGCCTGATCAAGTTCTGATATTGCAGCTATCTGGAGACTAAACCAGCAGAAGGAAGACTTCTCTAACTACTTTTCAAGTACGTTTTTTTTTTTTTTTAAAAAAAGAGATTTGGATAACGGAACAGGCACAAGATGGTATACATGCACAGAGAAAATGTCTTATGAAGACATGCCAAGAATGCAAAACTCTTGTAAGCCAAGAAGTGGGACTTCAGAAAAGAGAAAAGTAAATCAACAAACCATGGTACCACAAGAATTTTCATGTATGATTCACTGAATGTCTATAAACTTTGAGAAATAACAAAAAGATGATAGATATGCCCAAGTTGGAAATATGCATTTTCAAAATAATCCATCTGACTGTCAAAAATGGGAATAGTATGAATTCTAAGAATTACAGATGGGTGCAGTCGAATTAAATACCTTCAACAAAACTTTGGACAGAACTGTGGCAGGTGAATACCAACTGTTACAGGTGGTTGGTAAGCTCTTTGGGAATGGAGTCATAGTTGCTCAAGGAAAAGCTCGCTTCACTCCAACTATGTTAAGCTGATGTTGTTTATTTCCCCATACTAATAGGGCAGAAAAGGCCACAGTCGTACAGCATCCAGGTTGTACTAGGGTACTTGGAAAAAGGTTGTAGTGCCATCCTCCAGGGAAAGCTAAAGAAACGTGGGCTGAATGGGATTATGGGACTTGGCATTGAGTGGATTTGTGGTTCACTGAAATGCATGACATTCAGGTGTTCATCAAGGAAGCATCACAGATGTGAAGATTAGGACCCATGGCCATGCCCCTGAGAATGATGCGTTAAAACTCATCCATTGCACACACGCAGACAGCCATCACGTGTGGCTAAGACTGCTCATTGCTTCTAATAACTATGTGCTCCTTGTTCAGCTAATAAGCTTCTTAGCTGAGAAGACAAAAGCATGGGGTGGGGTGATTCAGCCTTTGCAAGCTGATGGGATAGCCATTGGAGTAGGTGCTGTCCAACAGGCTTAGTGAAGATGTGAAGTGTTCTGTGCATGATGACCTTAAAACAAAAGGATTCCACTTACACCGGGTGTCCCCGTTGACGGTGCACAAGCCTGTGAGTCCATGTGGCCCTAGGGACAATGTAGAAATAACAGATAAGGCACCTGGATTCCAGATCCCAAAGAGCATTTCAACAGCCCTGCATTGCTCCCCACCAGCCAGTTCAGAACTAGAAAGTCCATCCCAGGTGAGTCACGGGAGTGTGGAGTCGCTGCCTCAGCATCTGAACCTACATCCTAAGTAATTGAATGTACTTATCTGACTGACAGAGGGCATTAAACTGGGAGGATAAGCAGTATATGCAGCATCAGTCAGGACACCAGGAAAATTCACAATAGGCTAGAAGAGTCTAAACCCACCTGATGCATTTTAACACCCTTACTTATGTTATCATAATCAATTGTGTGATAAAGCATAGGTAGAGCTACCATAACAAAAGTTTATGTATTTAAAAAAAAGAGTGGGGCTTAGGGAGAGTTAAACTTCTGATTACCTCAAAGCTCACTCTGAGCACAGCCTTGGGCTGTGTAGGGACATGCATCACCCCTCAATAATAGCAAGATTTCCATTTGTGCCGTTCTAAGCAGGAAGGAAGGCAGTCAGGAGCCAACAGAAAGGAGGGCGGTATAATTCTGGATCTCCATGGCTAACCCTGGATCTCTTCACATACGCCCTGATCCAGCATGTATTTTCTCCCATTCAATCTTAAAACCCACAAGACCTTTATATCTTCCCTTTTTCGGACCCCCACACACTCTGGCACCTTCTAGTTACTTTCAGTTATAACAGTTGGTTACTTTTTCACCTATCAAAATCTAGAGGCAGGCGTTTGGACTCTCAAGTAAGCCCACACTGTAGTGAGTGGTCCAAGTCCTCACTCCAGCTTCTTGCTAACATATTGGTGATGGCTCAGACTATCAGCCATACGGAGCTTCTTGATTAAGTTTCCAATTCTAAGGTTCAGCCTTGACTCAAACTCATTGTGGGAATTTCACAAGTGAACCAGTGAATGGGCTCTCTGTCTGTAGCTCTACTGTAAAATAAATGCTTTAAAAAACACCCACACAGATTCTTCGATACCCCTTCCTCCAAGGGTTTAACATTCCTTGGCTATGAATGGTCTTAATGACTTGCTTTCAATAAACACACTGAAGAAAGGGAAAATGAGTACCTTTCCCAGCTGAGAAACCTTCATGTTAACGAAGTGATTGGGTACAGCATGGTGGTCTAGCAGGTAAAGGTCTCTCCATATGGGCACCATTTCTAATCCTGGAAGCCCTGCTTCCCATACAGCTCTCTTCTTGTAGCCTGGTGTAAGCAGTCGTGGATGGCCCAAGACTTGGGATCCTATATCTGCGTGGGAGACCCGGAAGAAGTTCCTGGCTCCTGGCTTCAAATCAGCGCAGCTCCGACTGTTGTGGCCACTTGCAGAGTGAATCATAGGATGGAAAATCCTTCTTTCTGTCTCTCCTCCTCTCTGTATATTTGCCTTTTCAATAAAAATAAATACATCGGGCCCGGCGCGGTGGCGCAAGTGGTTAAGTCCTCACCTTGCACGCCCGGGATCCCATATGGGCGCTGGTTCTAATCCCAGCAGCCCCACTTCCCTTCCAGCTCCCTGCCTGTGGCCCGGGAAGGCAGTCGAGGACGGCCCAAGGCTTTGGGACCCTGCACCCGTGTGGGAGACCCCGAAGAGGCTCCTGGCTTCGGATCGGCATAGCATCGGCCCGTTGCGGCTCACTTGGGGAGTGAATCATCGGACGGAAGATCTTCCTCTCTGTTTCTCCTCTCTCTATATCCGCCTTTCCAATAAAAAAAAATAATAAAAATAAATCTTTAAAAAAAAAAAAAAATAAATAAATACATCACTTTTTTAAAAAAAAGTGATCGAGGTCAAGGCCACCTTTAACCAGTCTTGATGTGTTACACCCACTAATACGATCCAATGAGAAGAGAAAGTCCTCTCTGGGGCTCCCCCACACCCATGGCCCTAGAGATTTTATAAGAAGACATCACAGAAATGCAGCTTAAGGGACGTCCCACAAAATATCTGACCATAGGTCTTCAACATATTTAAAGTCATGGAAGATAGGAACTGTGACAGACTGAAGGACATGGCTGGATCCATCATGGTATTCTGAAAGGGATTCTAGCACAGGAAAAGGATATTAATGGGAAACCATGATAAACCCCAATACAGTCAGCAGTCCAGCAAGTATTTCTGCACCAATGCTAAGGTTTCAGTCTTTATAAATATAGTATTATGATGTTAATATTAGAAATTGGATGAAGAGTATGTGGGAACACTGCGTACTACTTAGTAAGTCTAAATTATTTCCAACCAAAAAAAAAAAAAAACGAAAACACAACACATAAGGATGCAAACAACTCAGTAAAAGGTACAGATAGACACAGCTTATCTGCAAGGTAGAAAGCTAAAAAGGAAAAAAATTAGGATAGGAGAAAGCAGATATTGAAGGTCTTCTAAGTCGAGCCATCAAGAACCCTGAATCCATGTCAGGGAGCTTGGACTCTCTCCTCCTGAAGCCATCTTCCTGCAGATGCTGCAGTCTGAGAGGCCAAGCAGTTGGATCCCTGCTACCCAGATGGGATACAGGGACGGAGTTGTAGGTGCCGGCATTGGCCTGACCCAGCAGCAGCTGTTATCAACATCTGGGGAGTGAATCAGCCCCTCTGTCTCTGTGTTAGCCACTCTGCCTCTTAAATAAAGAAAATACAATTTTGGAAGTCAATTACACATCTTAATTATCTAAAAATGGTCACCCTATGCAATAATGACCTGCCTCTACACATCTGCCTCTTTGAACACACTGCAGGGATGTTGGAGTCTCAAAGCCACCTCTTTAGCAGGAGAGCTTTCATGACAGAAGTGCCATCTTCCAGAAGGCTGTGTGTGGATTTCTGTAGCCCCTCTGGTACAATGACATCCTGGAGTGAGGTGAATCATGTGACACATCAGTCACGTGGACTGCAAATCACTGGCATGACACCAAATTAATAAAGAAAACTATATTTGATTTGTACTTTCATGACATCCTATCACATGGGTATTATTTAAATTCTCTATATTCAGTTTGTATCTCACCCACACTTGATTGAAGTCCAAAAAATGGTAAATAACATTTAGCAGTAGTTTCATGATCTATCTAGAACTGTGTCTTTATTTTTCTTAAACATTGGATGTGTTACGCCACCCAGATTGAAAATAGAAACCAGAGTGTAGGATACACACACTCCAAGTACAGAAACAGCCATATTGTCACACCATAATATATTTATAAAATTGGTCAAGGAAACTGAGTTTAACATATGCTGTTATCATACAAGTATTTTTAATGAAATAACACTTTGTATTTATATAGCACCTTTCTTCTAAGGAGCAAAAATATGGCTTAGATATTATTACTCATTCTCACACCATCCTTGACAGGTGGATAAGTAGCAACGTTTATACCAAGCGTTAGTCACTGGGAAACCGAGACATGAGCAAACAAACTGTACAAAGCTCCAAACTTGGAATTTTCCACTACCTAATGCCCACTGTCTTCTAGCCATGCTTTTCTCTTAAATAGAAAAAGCTAGCTTACATACTGAGGAAAATAAATCAAAGGAAGTGGTAAAACAGGTTCCTACAGACCTAGTCTTGAAACTTACGGTAGCAGCTAGACTAAAAATCATTAAAAGTTAATAAGAATGTCCACACCTTGGCCATCTACCTGCACAATCTATAAATCTACACTATAGTCCAGACACAAGCAAAACTATCTTTCCAATATCTCCATAAACCGTTCTCAAGACTTTGTGGAATTATGCAGCTGAAGGAAAAACCTATTTCTCCATCAACTGTCACGTGACATGCAGGTCATCAGCAATAAATCCATCAGCAACCGAGGAAAAATAAGTCTGAATAGAACAGGAATTTTTCATAAAATACAACTTGAACAACATAGAGAATGTTGGATTGTGAATTCCTAAGAAGCTCTTTAAAAATTATTCAAAGGAATAAGAAAAAAGTCTCTTTAAAGATAAATGCAAATTACAGACATAGTTGGAACCTCAAAGTATGTCTTGAATAAGAAAATTACCAGAAGATGAATTCCTTAAGAGCATGAATTTCTTTTTAAATGTTTTAATATATTTAATCTCCAGCAAACTTTAAGATATCCAAAGGTGTCATACCAAATCTTTTTCTCAGATAATATTCAGTGTCTAAGAATCTTTGATCAGATTCATCCGCACATCCAAGCAATGTCAGCATACCTAGAAGAGAAGAGAGAAAAGTGGAAGTGTTTGGGGGTAACTTTCTGAGTCAGAAGGGCAAAGGCAAGCACTTACATTGCATTCTAATGACAAGTTGCAATGACAAGGGGTGGGACACAGAATGGCAGACAACACTTACTGAGCACTTCCTGTGTTTGGGATGGGCATCGTCCCGGGGACACTGAATGCCATCTCACGTCATGGTTACGGAACGGCTTGAGATGTGGAAAACACCTGCTATGAAAACACGCTGCACGGATTGGCTCGTGTCTTTGCACCCTCCTAGACCGGAGCAGGTTCAGGTGAGAGTAGCCTCAGACCCCGTGCGTCCTCGACAAGGCTTTTCCCTCTAGCCTCTCGCTGTTCCATCAGAACAGACAGCTGGGTTCTTCCTTTCATTTTGTTCCCCTCCACTGAAGGAAATTCTAAATGCCAATATTTTGTAGCATTGGAAAGTCAGATCAAAAAACTGTTAAAATTTACCTAGAGAAACACTTCCCTAAAGCTTCATAGCAAGAAATTCAGATAAAAGCATGTATTTCCATGACTTTGATGCTCCTGGGCTTACACTCTATGATTCCCATTTTGAATTCCATGTTTTCTTATTCGATTTTAACCTCTTGTGTTATACTACAAAGCTGAAAATATTATCAAGGAATTTTTACAAAAAAAAGTCCTGCAACAATCTCATTTTTATGAAATATAGTGTACTATAATAATACCTCTTTAATTAAAAATTAATTAATGTCCCCTGGAAACTGGTTCTTGCCCAACCAGAATGCTCCTTGGCCTACCAGGGCGAGAGAAAAATGATGATCCTTCAAGCTGTCCCTGAACTCAGGCTGCTTTCAAAGAGTCGTGTCCTCTGAGCTCACTGAGAACTTCAGGTTTCGTGTGTGTGCTGGAGGGTCCACCATGTTCCCAGGACACTCGTTAGGAGAGATGTCCCTGGTTAGAGATCAACAAATCAGAGTACTCAGCTTCATCTTGGAGCAGATTTTATCTCAGCCCCCTCCTTGCTCGGAAACTGGCAGGAAAATACAGTGAAACAGAAAGAGCCCCTCAGGAGACCCACCTTAGCACCAAGGTCTTAACCCTCTCTCTCCTCCCTGGCACCTACTACCTCTGGGCTCTCCTAGTTGCTGCCACTCACTCTGTCAACTCCAAAACACTGAACAACTTTTATGCCATCCATGCAAAGATCTCATTTGCTCAGGGGTTCTCTGAAGAGCAGCGTCTTCCAACCCGAACCCCAGCTCACCAATTAAACTGGTCTTTAGACAGATTTGTCCCCCTGGGGTTCATGCATTTCTACGCAGGTCTCATGCCTGGCACCCAGCTACATGGGGCTGGATCCGTAGTGAAATTTCTCTTTCCGTCTGATCCACTGTTGTCGCGCCCACGTGTCTTACCGTCCAGCAATAAGACGCAGACGCGAGTGAAGCCTCCTGCGGTAAAATTTATTGTGCACACCAACATGAAGAGGAGGGACGCGCCGAACCCCGGCAGGCTTTCTGCTCTTATGTGCTGTCTGGCCCCGCCTCCGCCGATGATAGGTCGGCGTCATGATTACTCAGGGTTCTGGGCCACTGGATTCGTCAGTCCCAGTGTTTACGTGCCTGCCGCGCCGCAGCTCACTGCGCATGCGCTAGGCGCCTGCGCAGTACAGTGAATGCTACGTGACTCTGCACCAAACACCAAGATGTGGCTTTTCTGGCCGGCGCCATTTTGGGTATGGCATGTAGCCAGTACATACAGATATGGCTGGCAACACACTCCCGAGTGTTCGTCGTGTCTTTTAGTCATAAGAATGCAATAGCCTTTCTGCTGTGTATTAAAGCCATAGATTCATAATCAAGCCACCACTGACTCTCCCACGGACATACTTCTTTCACACTCTTTCTCCCAGTACTTTGCTCTCCCTGATGTTCCAGGATCAATTCACAGAAATGCCAAATATTTCCATCTCTGTCAGTTTCTGCAGACACACAAGATACAGCGTCCCAACTTCCAATCTGAGTCAACGTGTTCATTTCTAGCCAGCAATCATCAGCCTCTCACCATCAATATCAACACGAACATCAGAATATCTTTTTTTTTAATTATTTATTTTTATTATTTTTTTTATTGGAAAGGCGGATATACAGAGAGGAGAGACAGAGAGGAAGATCTTCCGTCCAATGATTCACTCCCCAAGTGAGTGCAATGGCCGATGCTATGCCGATCCGAAGCCAGCAGCCTCTTCCAGGTCTCCCACACGGGTGCAGGGTCCCAAAGCTTTGGGCCGTTCTCGACTGCTTTCCCAGGCCACAGGCAGGGAGCTGGAAGGGAAGCGGGGCTGCTGGGATAGAACCGGCGCCCATATGGGATCCCGGGCATGCAAGGTGAGGACCTTAACCACTTGCGCCACCGTGCCAGGCCCGAACATCAGAATATCTAAAATCTCTGTGGTCAGTCCCACTTCATGACTAAGATTTCTTGATGCACATAGGATTTGTAAAAGGTAAAGTTTCCACACAATATGCTTAAAATAACTGACATCCACTCTCTACCCTCTACATTATGATCTTCAAGATATGAAAAATCAAAATCTTCAGTTCATTTTCTCTTAGTCCCTAATATAATATTCTGTGTTCATCCTCCATAATGGGCCTTCCTTTTGCCTATCTGGTTTTGAATCTCATCGGCTAACTTCAGAAAAACCATCTTTGCTAAATTGGCACTGAAAGTAATTGAGGCAGAGGACATATGCAGTCCCTGTGCAATTGTTTCAGCTGCACTGTCATTTTTAAAATAAGCAGTCTAATAGGGGGGTCACATACATGGGTTTTAAAAGCCTATTTATCATATATTCAAAACCTTTAATCATTTTATAAGTCTCACGCTAAATGTCAGCTGTCACTCTCTTTCTCATCATGATGCTTTAACAAACCAAAACCATTATGTTGCTCCTCTTCTAGAAACAAAAAGGAAAATTAGCTTGAACATGGAAGACAGAAAGCTCCAGGCAGATGGAGACAGACACTGGAATCTATTCTTAGAGAAACCATTTCAAGTCCTGCTCCACTACCTACTGACTATATGATTTAGGGCCAATAATTTAAGTTCTTGGCACTCCAGTTCTCATATCCATTTTGATGATAGCAGTAATTCCTGGCCTGTGCGTGGTTCTGGGGTTGGGTTGAGGATGAGGGACCATCATCACATCATGGACTTAGCAGTTTCCCTCACTGAGTTCCCCCCACCATCACCCAAGCTCTCTGCTCTCTCCCACCCTGTGTTGCTCCGTACCTCCAGGGTTTCTATCGCTCTGTCCTCCTGCTTTTCCATGACCTGTGCGCACTAGACTCTGACATTTGGGCCCCACACCTCTCAATTTCCATTTAGTAGCCTTCCTCTAAGACATTTCATCCACTTTGGTGAATTTAATTTTCATTCATTCTTTATTTGAGATGCAGAGAGCCAGAATAAGATCTTTCATCCACTGGTTCACTCCCCAATCAGTCCACAGTCCTCATTCAAAGCTGGGACATGCCAAAGTCAGCATCTTAAAGCTTAGTCTGGGCAGGGACTGAAGTACTTGAGCTCTCTCCTGCTACTTCCTATGTATGCATTAACAAGGATGCTGGAATTAAAAGCAGAGCCAGGTCTTGAAACAGAGCTCTAGACAGGGGACACAGGATAACCACAAAGCATCTAAGTGTTCTACCAAACAACCTCCCTGTGGTTAATTTTCAGAAGTTTCCTGTCTTTCTTTTGATTTGAAGGCCCTTATACACATACAAGACACCTCCCTTTTGAATATCTCATGTTTGACAGGCCTCAATGAAATTTAAATTATCTCCTGAATTGTGTAGTTCTGCATGCTGTCTCCACCTTCGCAAGTGTATGCACGCAACTGCACAAACCCAAAGCGAATAACTCATCCTTGGACCCTTTCCTGTCCCTCTAACTCCAACCATTTGCCAGTTCTATTCACTATCCATCCTGCAAAGCCAAAAATATGTCTAGACCTGTGTCTTCAGGCTTCGGCCTTGGTTTAAGCCACAGTCATGTCTCCTGTACCACCCCATGCTGCAATGCTCCACAAGCTAAGGCCACAGGCCTATATTCTACATGGCTGTTTGGATCAGAGGTAGAAACTTCCAAGAGCTCTCATGGCCTGGCATGACTTGGAGCTGGCTACCCACCCTGCCCCGCCTCCCTTCACCATTTTGCTCTAGACACCCCTTCCTCCTTCCAACACCGGTTGAAGCTTCCTCCTTCTGGATGGTGCCTCATGACCCCTTCCCCCAGTTCTGACCCCTCTTTGAGACATTCTTGGCTCGCTGCCTGGTTTCCTTCCACAGCTCTGACCACATGGGCTGCTGCATAATGAGCTGCTCTTCACATCGGCTGCCTCCTGCGCTAGAAGGGATGATGGAGAAGGACAGAAAAAAAATATCAAAGTTGATTGTGCTCATCCCTGAATCCCCAGGGACAAGACCCAGTAACTTCAATGTATGTCTGCTGAACTAAAAACATTATTTCTTAAATTCCGTTGCATGTCTTTAACTAATTAACACTGAATTAGGTAGGCCAAGAGAGTGGTTAACAGGCCACTGTTGCTGAGTCAGGCTATCAGGAACCCTTTCTGGCTTTGTCATTCACTGGTCACGTGACACGGGACAGTATCACTGTCCCCCAACCTCCCCTCTACAAAATTGGACTGTCCATCTGAAAACTCAGCAAAACCACAGTCAATGTCACAGCAACACGCCAGACAGAACCAAGTCTTTGGTCAAATTCACGAACACCTATTTTTTAAAATGCTCTTAGTAACAATGTATCAGAGGATATTATTTAAAAGGAAGAAATGACAGAGTCACCACCTTGCACCGTGTCTTGCTAATCAATCACAATCCAGACACTACTATACAAGGATGGGGTCATCAGACACACATCCTCACACAGGTGCTTCTAAGTGCACTCTACCTGCCCCTGGCACTCGAGCTCCCCCACTGTGCCCCCAGGCCACACAGGCAGGCAGCCAAGACATCTCCTCCATAGGAAACACAGCCCAGCCCTTGCCCCATGAACAGTGAGCAAGGCAGGCCAGACCCCTCTCCTACAAGCAATCAGCACAGGCCCTCAAGCATGAGATTTAATTGCTTGTTCATTATTTTAGCTCACAGGGGCTACAAGGAAGCATGGCATTTCCCAGCTCACCCTCCACCAGAACCCTGGGAGCTGTCAGATTAAAAAATAACAACAGAGACGAGAATGGAGCCTGTCTATAGCTGAACAGCTCCTGGTGCCAGGGACTCAATGAGACAGCCCCCAATTTAAATAGACAGCAGACCCTCGCTGGCTTGTTCTGCCCTTTTCAATTCTGTGTGAGCGAGGAGAGGAGTGCCACAAAGAAATAAGGATTTGAACTCGCAGCCCCTGAGTGCATGTACGCCCTTTGACTGCCTGATTGTGTACTTAAACTGCCCATAAAGTCAATAACTTCCCATGGTTTTGCGGCGAAGCCAAAAGATTAAAAAAGAGACATTGTCCTTTTGAAGATGTGGAAGGTAATAAGTGAGCAGGCTGAATCCTCTTTGGGCTTAAAAGCCTGTACAGTTCTGCCTTCAGGTGTCAAAATTGCCTTAAATCTTCAGCTTTGTTATATCCTGCTGCTACACAGATATAATGGAACCCGGCCGACTCACGCCAACAATTTGGAGATCATTTTCGCTCTCTAAAAACTTGTTGAAATATATATATTAGTGCCGACTTTTCCCTTCACGTTGTCTGTTAAAAAAAAAACAGCGGGTTTTTTTTTTTTTTGTCAGCCAAATGCATCTTCAGAGAGCAGGGTAGTTATCTCCAAATAAAAAAAAAAATTAAAGAAACAAACTGGCTACCACGGACCAGTGTCTGAGCACGAAGGTCACGGCCGATTCTCCCCCATTTCATTTCCGCTGTGGGAGCAGATTTGACCTCGCCTCTCCAGAGACAGAAAACTTGCACAAAGGCAGGAGCACTATTTCAAGTGATGAAAAAGATTCTGAATGAAGAATTCTGCCTTTGATGCAGCCTGAAAGAAATGCTCTGCTTAGGAAGCGGAGAAAAGTCAACAACAACACTTGTGTGCTTCAAATGAAGCCCCAAAGGTGCTCGCCCCACACCCCAGTGGTCGTAAGAACACACACACACACACACACACACACACACACCGAGACCTGCTCTACGGCATCTGTCCTTTCACGTGAGCTTGGCAAGCCCCAAACTTACAACGGGACAGAGATACGCTCCAGGAGGAAACTGAGGTGAGGAGGCATTGGAGGTTGTGGGGACCGCCTGCTTCTCTTCACTCATCCTCAAACCCAAAGCGGGGCAAGGTGCAAGGGGCGGAAGCACACAGTCAACCACAAGCACAAAAATGTTCTCTGAAGAAAATAAGGGAAGAATGTTCTGGAAAGCAAGCCATGGAAGCATGTCACTTAGGTAGTTCCTCTCCCCATCTTTCCTTCCTGCCACCTCTCCCTCCAGCACCTTCTGCCTGTCCACCTCCAGATTCTGTTTCCTAGCTGGAGTCTGGCTGGCACAGCCATCTCATGTTCTCTCATCCGACTCATGTCTGTGGGCCAGGAGTGTCCAGGACAGTGTCATGAGTACCTGTCAGATGGGAAACAATTCCTCCAGCAGAGCCAGTGTTCCCAACAGCCACCCACCCCTCATGCTTCCCAAAGGCATTGCCAGATACATATTTACTTTAGAAATCACACCGCAAACCTAGGTTCTCAACTTGAATGGGAAATATCTAACTGTCCAGGCTCCAACTCCTGAGGGAGCTACAAGGCTGCATTCTTTTCCGCTCTGAGCACTGGGCTTTGCTGGGCTTTTTCTCGGTGGCCATCACTGGCAGCAATCATTTTATGAGCAGACCCAATCAGGCTGGCGGCGTCAGCATCGTCTACATTGCAATTTCTTAATGGAAAGAATTTGTTATCAGTTTAGGCCACCAGCCCGGATCTCTGAAACAGCGTGACTCAGATAGTGCAGCACTCAGAGAATTAAAGTCGGTGTGTGCCTTGGTTCTGCAGGGCTTTCCCAACTCTCCTGAGGATGAGAGAATCAACTTACTGGAGCCACGGCATGCGTCATTCTACAGGATTTGTGAGCAACCACCATGTGCAAGTACTGGGAGAAGTAAAAAGGCTGGGTGATTCTTTTTACTTCCTGTTTCTGAGGCAGTTCGTGGCTTATAAACTTCCGAGTCCTAAGGATTTACAAAAAGTAAATACATAAAACTGAGGATTTTAAGTGCTCCCACTCCCTTTAAGTCAGCTAAAAGTTTCCGCCTTCAACAAACCCAAAAGCTGTCTGCAGTTAGGAAAGCCAATGTTACGTTGTCAGTCAAAAGCACACACCACTGGCTGAGGAATTACATGCCTTCAAGTTCATATGCAGTCACAGAAAACTCCCTCCAAGTTTCTGAAACACAGGCTTGAACTGGGGATCTAGATTGCAGAAGGTTAGGAACCCAGTGATCTATCCCAGAGTCAGGGGGGCAAACAGTGCGCTCAGGACCCAAACCTCCATCCACTAGCTGCCACCTCACGTCGGCAGCCCAGCATCCTACCGGCTTTCTTGGCTCCCTGTTAGGGACTGAACATCTTGTGGCCCCAGATTCACGGGCTGAAATCCAAGCCTTCCCCACCCAGGTAATGCTATTTGAAAGGGAGGCCATTGGGAGTTCATCAGCAGAGTGGATTCCCCCATGGTGGAACAAATACTCTTATATGAAAAACGCAAGAAAGACCAATCGTTTCTCCAGGCCATGTGAGATGATGTCATCCAGAAGCCAGGACTCCAGACCAGACGGGGACTTGTTCTTGGGGTTCCCAGTATCCACAGACTCCACACAACCAGGAGAAACGCATGTTTGTCATGTGTGTTCTTTTCCATCAGTTGGAGCTAATGAACATATTCTCTTTGTTTTCATCTCCACAAATTCTGATATTCTCCTTAGCTCTGAATGATGTAAACAGGGAATTTCTTTAAAATAAATAGGTTCTTAGAGTCCAGACTCTAAGTAAAAAACTGGCCTAGCAACGTATTGCTGTGTGTCACACTCTGTGTGCAAGCTCTGGAGGGCACACTTGGGCTAAGGGAGAAGAAGGGTGAGCTCTGTCCCACTGCAGCTGTTAAACCCACCCATGGATCGTGCAATGTGGGTGTCTCCTGGGCTCCTCAAGCCCCAGCAACCAGCAGGTATTAGTAAGAACACATTATTAATAAAAACAAGAATGAGTAGCAGGCATACACCTGTGCTTGTCTGATACACAGCCTTGCACTCTCACAAGTCCTTACCTAGAGGGATGACTCGCTTCCCTCCCGACTTGATCCTTACCACCAGATGTCACCTGGGGTATCTCTCACCTGTGACCACAGTGACTTCAGTACATCTGCCCAAGGGGACAACTGAGCCTCCTGACCTCTTGCTGGTGTCTACCGCTTATGAATCAGAGGTTCCTGGTCTTGAAGGAAGTGAGGCTATACCAGGACCTCTTCTTAGTGGTCCCTCTTTATCCACTCTAGGTACCTCTTGTCTGTGCAGCAGTATGTGTATCCTTACAGCTAAGAAAGGTACCCCTTACACACACACACAGCCCAAGACTACAGACTACAAAAAGGACCAATTCCAGAGATGAACACCCTTCCGGATCCCAGGTATTTTCATCCATGACACAAGGCCTCAAGAAATCGACCTTCCATGCTACCCACCAACCTGTGAGCTAGAACGGAGAAATCCAATGCCCAAAGAAGTCTCAAGCTAGCATCTCCACCACATATGGGTGAATGGACCTAGTTTAAATTGGTCTTGAATTGTATAAAGCCTGCAAGAAGAGTCATCACACCATTCAAACAAATTTTGCCAAGAATGACCTCCACAATGTGAAAGAGTTCAGCACCCCGGCAAGCAAAACACAGTTTTTTTCCCCTAAAAAAAATAAAAACTGTCATGCAATCATACCATGAGAGGCACACTCTGGGTAGAAAGCCATTTCCTTCTTACATGGGCCAACTTATTCAGGATCTCCAAGAAGACAGCAGATGTACCAAAAACCCAGACTAGGTCTGAACGGAGGAGTCAAGCACAACATTGGGATCTGGGAAAAAGAACAGCATCCTATTGCTTCCCGGTGCTACCCATGGATCAGAGCTCAGCGGCATCTTCTCCAATACCTGAGAGCCTAGATGGCCACACGAGGACACATAGAATGGATCTCTCAACTAGGAAAGCCTCGTTTATTTTCTTCATCATGCTTAGCCCAGATTAAGTCCCCTGAAGCTCCACAACATTCAAAAGCAGAATTTGAACATCATCACTTGATTCTCCCACTCTTCTCCCCAGAACCACAGCAGAAAAATAACATTTACATCCTGGATTTAAAGAAAAATTATGCAATCTTTTGATCGCATGAGGATGTAAAGACTGCAGCTATCTAAAGCCAGCAAGAAAAGGAAAACTGTGTGCACCTAGACAGATTACTTCCAGATTTGCTTTATTTTTACGTGACATATAGAATTACAGTGAGAGAAAGAGAGACACAGAGAGAGAGATCTGAAATCTACTGGATCACTCCTTAAACAGAGTTGAGCCGATCTGAAGCCAGTAGATTCCTCCATGTCTCACATGTAGGTGTAAAGGCCGAAAGATCTGAGCCATTCTGTACTGCTCTCCCAGGCCATAAGCAGGGATCTGGATCAGAAGTGGAGCAGCCAGGACACAAACTGGCACTGCAGGCAGAGGATCAGTCTATTACGCTACGGCACCACCCTTTTCTCCAGGTAGGTTTTTACCCCATAACATGTGACAGGCAAGCACAACTGCAAAGCAGGACTGTCCTGGATTCTGAAGAGCATAAGGTTCCAGAGGGCCAGCTTGGAGGCCCATTCCTTCCCAGCTCGGCAGCTTTGGGGAAATTGATCAATGTCTCTGTGGCTCAGTTTCCTCAGCTGAGAACCAGAGAGCCTGCAGTAAGTGCTGTGAGATGATCGTAGACTGAGTCACACACGGCAAGAAGCGGCAGAGCCCAAGTAGCAGACTGGTGCTTGGACACTTTAGCTCCTGCATTGCTTCACTACAGTTGCTGCCTTCAAGGAAGTATTGAGAAACCTTAGAGAAAAAGAAAGTTTGGGAAGCTGCAAATATGGAAAAAAGAGCACAAATTCCCATGGAATCCAGACCCAGAGAAGCTTGTGTTGAAATCTGCATTTGCTTTCTCTAAACAAATTTACCCATGAAATTCAACCCCTGTGAACGTCAGTGTCTTAACCTGTAAAATGCACACAGTCACATCTACTGTGTGCTTGCTTTATGTTTTCTCCAAAGAAAAAGATTCATTTAACTGTAAAATGAGAAGCACACTTTTTCTGTGGGAGTTACCAACTTCCTATTTTTGTAGGCATCAATTTCTTTCTGCACCTGCCAGACAGAGGTGGATATAAACCATTCTTATTACAGTCCTTGGTCTTAATGGACCCTCTGTAAACAAGAGTTGAAATAAATAATATGAGGCCATCAGAAAAGATGAACAGAATGAGACTGACAAATCAGGCAGAGAGGAGATCTTAGGACAAGAGCACAGCCTGGAGGAGGATTACGCAGGTGAGAACGAGAGGAATTCAGTCTAAATATCGAGAGGGGTTTCTTGGGAGCAGAGAAAGTTATCATTTTTTTTCAGGTGTCATTGACACACAATATTTGTGCATACCTTTTATGTGCACTAAATAATTAGCACATGCATACAACATGTGAATGATCGAATGAGAAACTCAATCCTGTCATTTGCCAACAGCATGTAGGGAACTGGAAGGCATTGGTGCCAAGTAAACTAAGCCAGGTGATTCATGGAAAGATAGATACTGCTTCCCTGGCAGAAACTAAAACAGTTGATCCCCTGGAAGTAAGGCAAGACTGATAGAGCAACAACAAGTTCACATCCGAGCATGCAGGCTGAGAACCCAAGAGAAGGCCACCATTGAGGGTTCCGTGGGAAACAGTTTGCAAAGAATGCCGCTAGCTGGTACTGAGAGCAGGTGGAACAAGGCGGGACAAGAGAGGCAGGGTCTTTGCTCCCTAGGGATAGTCCATGAACACAACTCTGCCCTCCGGCACCAGTTCAGCTGCAGCTCTCCATTGCAACTTGATTGGGTTTCAGGTGGAGAGCCACTTCCCCTGTGACTGCCCATCACTGTCGTACAAAGTAAAGATTTCTTTTCCAAGACTCCAGGGGTTTATGGATATGGATTCCATAAGGATTCTAGTCACTCACCTTCTACTGATTTTTAGCTTAAAACACAGCAGAAAATTATTGACATTATTTCCTTGAAAACCCTTCCCTGCCTGTGCATGTCTGTGTCAATAATTGTCATGTTGGCAATTGGAAGTGGGTCTTTGGCAGCTCGCCTAGGAATGTCAAATCGTCTCCATTAGGTTTGAAAGCTCTGAGTTTCAGTAATGGGTTGATACTCTACCTGATATGATTGTACAAAATTACATAATTGATTTCTGGGACACGGTGCCACACAAATTTTATAGGTTTCTTTTATTTGGTGCCTCAAAAGGCAAGTGCGCTTTCGTTCATTTTCCTCAGCGCAAGGACTTGAAGCCTTGCTCCTAGCTGGTCCAGATTAAATTCAGGCATTTTATAAGGTTCTACATTCTTTTTTTCTCTCTCTATTATTTTAAACATCAAAGTCTATGATTTTTCCACTGGCTTCTAAGAGCTTGTAATTAAAAAGTAAGCTTTTTTTTTTAAAAAAAAAAAGTAAGCTTGAGAATGTTGACCCTCCTCAACACAGCACACAAAATTTACAGCATGAAATAAGAAATGTTTCCATCTTTTTGCAAGTTTTTTTTCCTCTCAGTGTTTGGATGGCTACAAATGTTTTTCTGTATGCCTTTGGAGTACATTCTGTTGATACAGGCATTCTCTGCTTTAAAAAGCTGGTTATTTCTAACCTCAGGAAAGCCTGTGGTCAGGGAACAATGATGGAGAAAGAAAGAATTGGTCCTCCATGCAATCTATTCTGTGTCAACAGACACAAGGCCTAATGGGGTTCCCATTCAAGCTTGACTAGGCTATCCAAGCCAAAGCACAGAGGAAAAGCTCAACCGGCCACATTCAGTGACACTGGGCAATTGTCCCTTGAATTTAAACAAAGGCCATGATAACTCTCATGCTAGAAGGAAAACAAAAAACCCATCAGGCTGAGTAAGTGCTGGCGGAGCTGTAAATTCAACTTCTTCAAGCAAAAGAGAGGGAAAGACTGCAAAGTACAGAAAGCACAGCATAATTCTAACAGACAATGAAAAGCAAAAAGAACTGAACTCAAAAAGAAACCTTCTGAATGATATTTATTTCACTTGTTTGATTTGGCGAACAAGTGGAATGTGGAACCAAGTCACAAGCATCTGGATTTTCAGCCCAAAACACTTTAGAGAATCTCCTTTTGCTAGAACAACAGAGTTCTTTAACCCAAAACTTTTCTAAAATAGTTGAGAAAGTAGACCATCATCAACAAGCAATCGCAAAACTACACCCGTGCAGGAAAGGTGAGAGCTAGAGAACGCTGCGCAATCAGGACCCGATACTGTACACGGTTACACATGATACATCACCTGCCCACACACGCGGAGTCATCCAACAACACTCAGAGCAAAAAAGGAACACAGCATTTATTTCAGTTTGTGAGGGACTCTCGGATAGGATTTTCTCAGAAACTCCATAATATTACTAGAAGTGTCATATTACATCTCCAATGACATTATTTGAAATTCATTTTGTTTTGAGAGAGTCACGACTTTCTCATAAACGTTTAGGAAACACTATGAGCATTATAAAACCCGTGCTTACTCAAGTCTCTTGCTCAGTCACTGCTCTATGTTTATTCCAACCAATAAGAATAGACTGACTGTTCTAGGTCAGGCCTACTGAGGTAGACAGTAAGGACACAGAATTTAAAATTAAGTACCCACCAGCATGGAGCAAAAAACCATCAAACATCCTAAACCAGGGAGTCCACTCTTCTGTTCTTAAAAGCAAAATCTACCTACGTTACAAAGATAAGAAGCATTAAAAAAAAAAAAAAAGAATAAGTTAGCTATTAAACAAAGAATAAGCCACCATTGGCAGTTTCTCTGTTCATAAAGATCAGAAAACAAATTCTTCCTCAAAGGCTAATACCCAAGTAATACTTCAGTGCAGCTTTGATGTGGGAGGCCTTTCCTTGACACAATGACCTGTGACAGCCATGAGTTGTTTTCCTGATTATTAATACGTTCTTAGATGTGTGTTTGGAATTCAGACGTGGCTTTGACATTCGCCTCTCCTGGGTAGCCAATCGTTCGCCTTACCTGTGTCATTCTCCCTTCACACTAGGATTTCCAGAGACCTAACTCTGCAACCTCACAAGGCAGACAGGCTGATGTCCATCTCCTTCACGCAGGAGCCTTAGCACCTGCTTACACACACCAGCATTTCCTGTCTACAATCACGCCATTTTCTCTTCAATGACTGATCTTGCAGCTCAAGCCCTGGAGACAGGACAGCAGAAAGCAGGGCTCTCAACCAAGCTCGAGGGACTCATAACAACAGCCAGAAATAGCGCTTGCTGCAAGAAGCCACTGCAATTCCGGAGCTGTTTGTTATTGTATCCCAACTAAGTCTCCCCTGATTTATACATTTTCTTTCCATTTCAGTGCTGAATTGCTTTTGGGGATTTCTATTCGAGGGAACTGAGAAATAGGAAAAGGAGAGCCCTGAGTATCCCAGCACTGGGCTTGGGAGCACATGGGGATGTGAGTGAGGTCTGTTACACTTCCCGAGAGGGGTGATATTTCAGGACCATAGCACAAAGGCTAATCCCACTATCCTACAGAGGAGAGGAAGGCTACATACTCCCTCCTTCTTAGAGTAGCTAATTTCCAAATAGCTACACACCTTGTAGGCAGATGTCTTCAGGCCAGACGAGGTTAGGTCAAGGGATAAAGCCAGAGAAAAAAATAAAATGGAGCACTGATGGTAATTTCAGAAGTGACTAAGTCAGCTCCTGCAGATACCTCGGCCTAACCACCGTGGATGGTTTTCCTAACATTTGTGGGTGATTTATAGTGGTGGACATGGAATTTCAGTTATGAAATTCTCCACTTTGCCTCTTTCATCACTGACTCACTGCAGACTTCCACTGGACTGGATCCTCCTCAGATATGCATTTGAACCTTTGGCATTCCTTTGGTCATTTTGTGCAAGGTGTAGACAGGTAGCTCTTAGTCCCAGGTGCACAGCAGTATAGCTTACGTGGCTTTGTCCACAAGCAGATGCAAGGAAGCTTGGACTGAACACATCTAGGGGATTACCTTTCCCCATTGGCACTTCACAGAAATCTCACTGATGATTCTGTAAGTTGCTATGTAAACCCCTTTCCTTTAAGATCACTGGGCATACACACAACTTCCAACCATAACAAAAACTTTTAACACCTACTGGGTACATCCAAGCCGTTTCTGAACATGAAGTCATTCTCACACCAATCCTATGTCAATGTTACTTCCGTTTTCTAAATATATTCAGCATCCCACAGAAGGACATGGAACTGAACCCACCAGACTCTGAACACCTGCTCTTGCAAAGCACAGTCCAAACTTCCCACTTCCAACTGGATTCCTTCATTTCTTGATACAGCACAACCAAGCTCACTGAGGCATGCTGCAGACTCGCAGTCTTGATGCTACCCGTCTTACCAATTCCGAGCAAACACCCACAAACCCCATGTTCTCTGCACTCTCTTGAGACAGAGTGGATCTCTGCATTAGGCCACATTTTACCTACTTTCTCAGGAAAGAAAAGATTTATTTCAGTTTGCAGTTTGGATGTTACAATTCAAGATCAGAGGGTCCTACAGCCCGGAATTCACTGAGCCCAGTACCAGCAGGTGCAAAACAAGGATCATGAAGTGAACCAGGAATCAAAATGAGAGAGAGAAAGGGGGAGAGAGAGAGAATTACCCCAGACTTGAACTCCCAAATGATAATCAACTCTGTCTCAAGAACCACCATCCAAGGTCATGGCCTCGGTGATCTAAACACCTCACGCTAGATCCAACCCTCAGATGTCATTAACTTAGACATCAGGGTTTGAGCATCTTGCATGAGTTTTCGGAGACAGCTCCTACTCTGCTCTTAATAACCTTCAGGAACACATTCTTGGCAGTGTAAGGAGGCGCTCCCTTAGACCTGGCCAGAAAAGAACTCATGGAGTGCCCCCAGTCAGTGTTCTATGATTGTGGCAGCCATTTCTAAACAGGTGAGATGGGGCCAGGATTTTCTGAGCAAACTCTTGATAATAGATTCTCAGGAAAGCTGCCTTATCAGTACCACAGTCTAACAGAAGTGGGAAGTCACTTCTGTTAAAATATGGAGGTTGCTCTTTTAGCAGCTCATGCCACTTATTTGGACAAATATGTAAAATGGAAATATTCATGGATGACTTGGAATTCAGTTTCTCAAACTGAACATAAATGCTCCAAACCTCACCCTCACTAGAAAGTTTCAGCTGAGCAACCACTGAGCCAAGAGTCACTTATGGTTAACTACGCAAAACAACCATCCACCAATACACCTGTAGCGTACCCAGAGACTCTCATGCTTAGTCTCCCAGTAATTCTTCTGGAGTAACTCTAGGGCAATCAGATCATCCATGTCATCTTGTTTTCCTGATGGTTTGGAGCTTTATTTTAGATGGTCAGTTGGGGAAAGTGTTCGCTTTTCAAAGTCTCATGCAAACCCCAGTGAGGTGAGTGACTGCAGCAAGCCAGTTTACTCCAATTGCTCACAGGATACAGAGGTTGAAGATGCCGTTTCAGTTAATCAATTACAAGCCATATGGGGCTGTTTTAATCAGTGCTTCAAGATGCACTTGGAAACAATTAACTCTCATAGATAACAATAGCAAGAATATGGAAAATGCTCCTATATGTTTGCAACTGGCACCTCTGCTTCATAGCACCTGATATCTTCAGACGTCTCCCGGGGGCAAAGCCCCAAGAACACATTCCAAAATGAAATGATGAGTATGTAGGTACTGTCCTGTGGAGGATTGTTGTGTAAAACTAGTTACCACAGCATGGTGGTCAGAGGGAGCAAAATTCACACTGGATGAAGGCTTGGAGTGTCACAAACATACAGACTTCTTTTTCCATGGAGATGTTCATCATTTCAAATTTTTTTAGAAGAAAATTTGAAACATGCAAAGGTGGGATATGACAGCTCTGTGACAGATCTCGCAAAGAAAGCAGGTAGCAAAGATAACTCTGCATCACTTACGGCACAGAATTCAGTCCTGGGCTGAGCAATCTGCAGACCTAATCCAGGCTGTGATGTATTGAGATTTATTTTGCGGTTTTTAAGAATAGACTATACAGTGACAGAGAGAACATTTCCAAGAGGAGTAGTTGAAAGCAAAGAATGACATTTCAACCGGAACATGTTGTGTGTGCAGGAGGATGCTGAAAAAGAGTGGAAGGAAAGCCATGTGAGCAATGCATTGCTCTAAGGATGCTTCGTAAACCTCAGTGCACACGAGTTAAAAGCAGTGTTTCTCAAAAGGGCTCCAAAGATACCCTAAGACAGTCCCCTGGGATGTGAAGTTGAGATCAGATCCCTGGACCTTGTCTGCAATCCAATGAATCAGCGTCTGTGGCCTCAGCATAGTGGATTTTCCTAATTACCGTGAGATTCACCCTTCCCAGAGGCTGGCCGTTTGTGAGAGGTCAAGTGGGAGAATTATCCAGTACAATGCATCAAAGCCAGAACTATTCTTCACAAGAATCCAGAAAACTCAAACCCCAATAGGAATGATATTTCTTTCAAAATTCGGATTTTAAAGATCAGGAATGCCAGAGGTAATAAAATGAATATATGTAAATAAACTCAAGGGTAGCATCAGAAAATCAGTATGCTTTCCATAGAGATAAATAAAAATAAAAAGTTTACATTTATATGGATAGTAACTAGACAGACATACAGTTACATATAATAGTCCCTACTGTGATTAGCAAAAAGCTTAAGAATAAACCATTGTTCTTTATTTTATCTTTTCCCAACTGTTGGCTTCATGTCTGGGTTTTTTTTTTCTAAACAACAAAGACTTCATACCAGTAAAGTGGGAAAGGTTGTGAAGTAGTTATTAAAGAGACAGATGTAGCCCCTAAAACAGCCAGCACAATTCATCCTCCACATATCAGAATGACTCAGTGGGAGGTTCAGTTCTGAGCGCTGTTTGGGCAGGATTTCACACTACCTTCTCATTTGTAGTTGGGCTTTCCAATCTACAGCATTTGAGTTATTGGTATCCAGTCCCCCCGCCGTTGTTGGGAACCTAGTGCTGAGTGCTCCTGGAAAGAGATGTGACTTGAGCAATCAAAACCACATTTTCAAAGGCTAAACTTTCCATGTGCCACAGCTTTTAGACCACAGACACTCCAGTACATCTGAACAAGAATGGTTTCAGAGCAAGACAGAAATCCACAAATGAACCCAGTGGAAGAAACCCAGTTATCTGCGCAACAAATAGACTTTAGCTGCTCCAGGCAATTCATGATTACAACTGTAGCCATGCCAGATCATTTCCACGGCATTCTGGGGTGCACTCAGGCAGACACATCCAAAAAAACATTATTGCAGAACGCAGTGCCCCTGTAAGGAAGGTCAATACACCCCCCAGGTGTGAGCTGAAAGAGCAGACACGTTTCTGCCTGGTCACGAAATTTCCCAGTGCCTAGCACATTCCTGAACTCTTGTAGGCATGCAAATATACATATAAACATGTGTATATTTATTTTCAGAGGATATAATTGAAAAATCAGTAGAAATAAGATGGTTTTGTCCAAGGTATAACCTATCTTAACATTATCTTAACAGAACCACTTCTGAAACTGCTTCCAAATCCTTCACTTTTCCTACCTCAGCTATGTTCATCTTAACCCAAATCAGCATTAGCTCCTTCTAGACCACCACAGGAACCTTTTGGAGACCATGCATGGATTCAAGCTCCCCTACAATCTTCTGTCCGTATTTGCACCGCAGTAATCTTTCTCAAAAGCAAGTCTGTGTCACTCTCTCTCACACACACACAGACCCCCCACATCAGCCACATGCACCACAACAAAGTATTTCATTGGTTCTCACTGGTCGTAGAACCAAAACAAAAACTCTTAATATGGCTTCCAGGAGTGGCAATTGTCTGGCCTCTCTCTAGCCCCACAATAGCGACTTGGCAGGCTGCAGCAATACCAGTCTACCCCTACCCGCCGCTGCCACAGGGCCTCAGAAACCATGCCTCCGATCAGGACCCACTCTCACTGCCTCACATCTGTTGCCTCCCTTCTCTTTTGTAATGACAAGTCCCGAAGACCTGGGGCTCTGTATCAATACCCATGTCAAGATCAATTCCTCTGTCACATGTTCTTAAACCACCATGGGCTTCTCCCTTGCCAAGTCATTATGTTGTGCTCATTTATATGAGACCCGCCTTCTTTTCTCTACTGAATGCTCTAGGAAGGCAGTGACTGTATCTGCTTTTTACTCATAAATGTATCCTGTTATCGGGGAAAGCAATGATAGCTAGTTCTGAGCAAACGCTAGGGGCTCAGTGACTCAAGGGATCCTATGTATCTGCTAGTTCCATAGGGCTCGCCCAGGTTTTGTTGTTGCTGTGGTTACTTGCTTTTTAAGCCATCAAGAATTCCCCCTCACCTGTCCACTGTTTCACATTTAGATGATTTAAGCAAGTTAGTAATGACATGGAGAAAGTCAGATATGGACATTCGTCAGAACCAGATTCAAAGATTCCCAGGCAAAGGAATGAAAGAGAAGGGCTCCAGTAACGGCCACCAAAGCTCTTAGAGCCTCAGAAAGCTTCCTGGCAAAGCAGCTAGGCCCTGCATGCCATGGACTCTGATTTCACGAAGTTCAGGAAACAACGTGTTGCAAATCAGTTAGACAATGGGGTCAGATTTGTGGAAACAACTGGAGAGTTTTCAAAACATCAGAAACGTCAGTGCTGAGAGCCAGTCCCCATGCACGGGCGAGATGAGGCCAAAGATCGGTGTATCGTTTTAAACAAAACTGCTCCGTTCAGCCCCGTGAATCTATCCAGGTGACATTGGTCAGAACTGGTATTTGTATCAGTTAATGTGCAGCTCAACAAATGTTTCTGAATTCTATAAATCCAGCAAAATATTTAGATTTCACAAAGATTTGAGCAGTGAAAATTTATATAAGGGGCACTTCAAAGAGCTCTTCAGAAATAGAATTCATGATGTTTATTTTGGTGCAAAATCAAGTTGAGATCCATGCATAGCTTTTTCATAACATGCATCTTAGATGAACTTTTTGAACCACACCCACCCATGTGTGATGTATGACCGTGTGTGGTTTTATTTTTAATTCAAAAGGAAGAAATTAAGAGTTGACTTTGCAGAGAGACAGAGCTAAGTCGGTGTAGCCGTTCTCATGACTGTATACGTGGAAATTCATGGCTCAGTCATCTGATTGTTAAGTGATCCAGATGAAATCCATGTCTGTCCTAATCTCACAAACCTCCCCATCCCCATTTCCCTTGTAAAGAACAGAAAGCAGTGCCAGTCAACTATAAGCTACAAGAAATACTCTAGGCTAATTCCAAAATATATATAAGTATGATTCAACAGCACCAGGTTCTTCCCTTTAAAATATTTTTTTCTAACCTTTCTGTGAAGGAAGATCTTCAGCGTGTTTTATAGAGTTTTATTCCACCCTGAGACAAAGAACACAATGTCATCGGAGTCCAGGCACACGCCTCTCTATTCACTCACACAGAGGTCTGTTCTCAATTTCTTTTTTTTTTTTTTCTATTTCATTCAAAAAGCAATTCCACTGCCAACCTGAGGTTACCTACATTAATCTAATGTCAACTCCATTATTGTTAATTATTTTATGGTGGCTATATTTTAACAGAAGGGGTACAAAGATCCCTCATGTCATTTGATAGCCCACCAAGAATTATATTGAAATAACTACATTGATTTCCAGATCTCAGCAAGCAACTAGGACATAATTAAACTTTTATCTCTACAAATTTTGCTGTCTTTCTTCCTTTTTTTTTTTTAACCTGGTTACCTATTGTTCTGTAGGCTAATCTTATTTTGCTTCTCAGGTGGGCCTACAATTTCATTCAATGCTTAAGAAATAAATTAAAATGAAAGGCATGTAATAATCTGGACATTTCTGAAATAAGAATTTCCATTGGCATATTTTCTCTGTATTCATTTTCCCCCATCTCTTATTTGACTTTAATAAAGCCATACTCTATTGAAGTTAAATAAAAGTGTTCCTCTGAGCACTTGGAGTTAAATTAAAATAGCTATAAACCTGAGGAAGCAACCATTTAAAGACGCTCCTTGACCTACCTGAGAAGTGCTAACCTGGATTGTGTAGAAAGGTGTCTGCTGGGACCCACTCCGTGAAACCTGCCCTTACCTCAACTCTTCCCTTCAGGGCCAAGCTGTGGCCTTGCCTTGCTTCCTCCTCAACCCTCACTGTACTTCTGAAACTCAATGAGAAGGGAACTTTCCCAGATTTCTGGAAATTGTTTAGCAAGAAAGAAAAATTAGCACATGAAGCAGTAGTGTCATAAAGTAGGAAATAAAAAACACAAAATGCCAGCAGGTTAAAATTACACTTTGAGTCCCTTTTGCATTCATGATCTCTGTCACATTGCCAAAGCCCTCTCCACGTCCTGTGATGGGAAGACACTGTCGCCTCATCAGATCCTGGGTTGGGACAAGGACAAGAGGGATTGAGGCGTTCAGCTCTGAGACAAAGTGTATGTCAGCACACAAAATCACAATTCATACCAAATCCATATTGGACAAAATGCCCGCTTTTAGAAGGATGATCTTAGGATGGCCCGTTTTCCCTTCATCTTGGTACAACTCCAAAGTGGACCTTGCTACAGCTGGAAGCCAGCCTGAGTGTTTGGCAGCAGTCCACGGGCTACGAGCTGGGAGCCCAAGGTCTGTGATTCGGAGACAAGTGGGAAGTAGGCCCTAAGTGAGAGTCTAAGGGCCCCGAGGAGTTAGACTTCCTGAGTTCTACATAAGGATGATTTGAAAACGTGAGTTTAGATTCACCGTTCTGCCTCTGCTTCCCAGATCACCATGTGATCTCCCCCCAACCCCCACATTCTCTGCCGAGAGCCAGGGCCCTTGTCAGGACCAGATCATTTCTCAGACTCCAACCCTCCTCCAGCACTGTTAGCAAAACCAACTTCTTTTCCTTTCATGCCTCAGGTCTTTCGTTGTGGCAATTAGAAATGTGGACACCGATTCAATCCTTCCCCTGTAACCCATGTGATTTAGAATCTCGTCTCAGCCAGCAGTCCTCCATGTCTCCGAAAACCTACAGCGTGAGAACCACCCAACCCAGCTTTATAGGAATATCTATGATGCTGATGTCAAAAAAACACCTGTTTTCCCAGGGAGATAGATGATGGTCCATCCTGCTTCCTACTGAGTACTGTGCATGCAAGCAAAAGTGCAGGTTTCCAGCAAGCTACCCCGGCGTCCCCTCTACACGGCGCTGCCTTGACTAAGATGCACCTGCAGAATTAAGCTTGATGTGTAGTCAAAGACACAGTCAGAGGTCTTTCAGAAGCCACACTCTCCCCACAATGAGATGCTTCCCTTCCCTTCCCCATCCAGCACAACAGCTGGGACAATGCCTGCTTGCTGCCTCGGGGGAAGGGGTGAACCAGCACAAGGCACGCTTGAGATGTGATCTGATCCACACAGGTTCATGTGTTGAAAGTCTGGTCTGCAGTAGCATTGTCAAGGTGGAGCCTAGTGCAACAGGCACCCTGTGCAGAATGGATTCTCGTAGAGCTCATGGGACTGATTCCCATGATGAAGTTTATAAGAAAGCCTGGCACCTCCCCTCTTCTGTCCAAATCCCACTCATCATTCAGCACCATTGCCTGGACTACATGCCCTTCGATGCCACCTGCCATTAAGTCTTTTCCAGAGGCCAGCAGGTGCAAGCTCCATGTTCTCAGACCTTCAGAATTGTAAGCCGAACAACCCTTTGCTTTACAAAATACACAGCCTTGGGGTGTTATTGCTGTTGTTATAGAAACAGAAAACAGACTAAGACATGCAGATAGAGGAGATAAGAGCAAAGGCAAATCTGGGCTTTTGAAGGCCAAGTCCCCAGTTGTCTGCAGGTGGATCAAAGTCCCTCTTTAGCTTCTGAGGGCTTGATAAGGACAACAGTGAGAGAGTCAGGGAAATTCATGGAGATTCCCCAGTCCAGAGCCATACAAGATAATAGTAACTGACAAGACGCCATAGAGTGTTCTGAGACGGCAAGGCAAGAATAATGAGATGACCTCCGTATTCCTGGGAGCACAGTGAGGTCACAGAGTTAGACATACTCAGCTCTTCATAAAGACTGGGACCTACTTCCATCTCACACCAAGTTGGAGACCTGCACGCCACCTGGTCCTCAGTGCTGCCTGGGTCAGGATGAAACAGGAGCCCAGAACTGTTCATTTAGCACACACCACACAGTCTGGGTGAGATTAAGCCCTGGAGAGCCCCATCCGAGAATCGGTGGTGCCACTGTTCCACCCAGGCTGGCATACCGGGCCATTTTCCATTCACCAGCCACAAATCTGAAGACGTCACCTGTCCTCAGAAGCCATCAGTACTGAAAAAGGCCAACGCACTCCTTCTAGGGCTCCGGCATTGCCCCTGCCCCCTGAGTCATAAGGACTTCAATATTCTTTCATATTTAAAAACCCTTATGCAAATCCTGCCAACAGCACAGCCAACGAAAGCTTCTGCATTAATGCTCCATATTATTCACACACAAAAATTCCATTTAAATCTCATTAAGCTGGTGACATAAATCCAAACAAACTAGAAAAGGCCCCGTTAAGGTGGAAAAGTGACATATGTCTTCCAGTCCCCTGGCAGAACAACAAGCAATGAGGAAAAAAAAGTGATGAAGGTATTACCCATTTGGGACAGCGTACCAATGGACACATATGTTACTGTTCTGCCTTTAACCGGCCGCAGCTTGCCTGCTTTTATCTCAGTAGCATTTAAATGAAGTATTTGTCAGCAACTATTTCTGGTAATGTGACGTATGTGGTTCAGTGAGGCTGCGAGCTGAGTTTCGGAAATCAGCAGTGTCCTGGGAAAATCATGAAAGGTCTGTCTGCTCAAGGCATTTTGTTGATTTCCCTCTAGGCATTTCTTGGGGTCTGCGATATAATTTACCTGTCATGTAGTATTACCAGCGCACCTATCAGGGACTTGGAGATTAGCAAGGCCCCTGTGCTGCCCAGCACCGACTGTCCTTCATGTGTTCACGCTTTGGCAGTAAGCAGCTTTTTTCCTTTAAAACAATGATAATCGCATCTAAGGGTTACAGGGGCTTCTCAATAGAGCCCAGCGGTCTTTAGGACCATTACTAACTGCTTATTAGCACCCCCTCTTCCTTTTGGTAATGTGTTTGAGTTAGAGTTGTGGGGAGCTGAGACACAGTAGCCTTGGCCTTGCGCAAGTACAAATCCGAGTTTATCTCTGCTCTTGATGTAAAAGACAAGTTCAGATCCTACTGGGGACAGCAGCTCACCGTGTCCTCCTCGTTTACATATTTTACCTTCCAAGTGCACTTGGCCCATTGCACCCTTATAGGATACCCAATTGAAATTCCAAGCTCCTTGCTTTATCTGGACCACTGGGGAAAGAACTGGATGATGAGGGATTTCTCTCTATATCTCTGTCTTATTTTTTTTCCTGTCAGTCTGCCTTTCAAATAAACAAATCTTAAAAAAGAAAGAAAGAAAGAAAGAAAAGAAAGAAAGAAAGAAAGAAAGAAAGAAAGAAAGAAAGAAAGAAAGAAAGAAAGAAAGAAAGAAAGAAAGAAAGAAAGAAAGAAAGAAGAAACCCTACAGACTTCAGCCTAGCAGTGAAGATGCTCAGGTCCCACGTAAGGGTGACAGGAGCTGATCCTCACTGGCAGCTCCTGATTCCGGCTTCCTGCTAATGCAGAGCCGGAAAGCCAACAGCAGTGTGTCATGTGGTTGGATTCCTGCTCCCGATGTGGGAGTCTCAATTGAGCTCTCAGCTCCCATCCTCAGCCATTTAGGGAGTGAGCCAACGGGTGGCAGCTAGTGCCTGCTCTCTCTCTCCTCTCTCAGCCCCTCGAATGTTTTTCTTAAGTAATCAGCATGCATGTTACCATCTCATCTCTGTCCATTTCCAGGAAGAAGAATTCAAGAGACAGAGAGACAGAAGCAGTGATTGAATAAGGATCCATACTCAAAGACACAAACCCACATGCCCATTGCCTTGGTGGCCGTAACCCCCTTTCTATCTCAGCTCACGTGGAGCTCCCCAGGGCAACCCTTCACCCTTCTCCAATGACTTGACATACTGGGGTGCTGCACAGGGTCACTTCTCAGTCTGCCCTTATGAAGGCAGAGTGAGCAAGCAGGAAGCATAGCCCTGTGGTCACCCGGTCACCCTGCCCAGGCTGGATCTCAGCTTGGCCACACACCGACAGACTTGCCCAACTCACCCTCATCTTCACCAATAGAATAATGAGTTGTGAAAGTAAGAGACATTCAAAATAAACAGCTGACACATGGGCAGGGCTCAGTAAGTGCATCATATGTGAATCTTGGCTCACCTAGAACAACAGCACGGTATTTGGCAGAACAGTTCTTAGTGAGTGAATCTATGCACCAGGGTTCTGAAATCATAATTACTAAAAGTGTGTAATATCAAATAGATCAGCATGGGGCTTTTTTTCATTTAAAATGTTATTGAGGCATAATTGATGAAAGAATTGCATATACTTAGAGTGTGCAATTTGACTAGCTCTGACATCCATCCACAGAATCAGCACCACCTCAAGACAGTGGGTCCTTTATAATCCCTTCTAAACCCCTACCCCAAGACACCATGGAATTGTTTCCTATCCTATGAATTGTGTTTGCTTTATTGAGAGATTTATACGCAATGTGTCATTGCTTTCCATTTTCTGAGTCTCTCTTTGGAGAGTCCCTATACTGGAATGCCTTCAACTGCACTAAACCAGGGCTCTTGGTTTTTTAATTTTTTTTTTTTTTGCAATCTCAAAATATTATTGTATATGTTGAAGGTAAGATAGCAATTGTTTCAAGAAGGTAAAAAATCCAAAATTTTACTGCCATGGGTTTGTATTTATGATTCTGCCATAGAAAAAATGAGCCAATGCAGGAGAAGGTAATAGGAAGATCTGTGAGAAGCCTTCAGAGAAGAAAGCTCCCACCAAAAAAATCATTAGATATGTTTGATTATGTGAAAGACATTGTTGGTATGTTTTTGACAAGTTGATTCCAAATTTTAAAAAAAAAACATTTTTGAAGAAATGCATGAAGATGATTAAACAAAAATTTAAAATGAGACAATTATTAACTCAAGGACCAATAGAAAGCTGCACAAGAAATCTAAAATGCTATGCTTTGCATCTTGGAAATTAAAAAATTACCTACTCATAATAATATATAAAGATGGTGAGATAGTTAATCAAAAATGTAATATAACTTGACTGGGAGAACGGTGAGTCAGGAGACAAGCTAAATCTTCAACAGTCATTAGAGTACAGTAAGAAATACTGTCTAAAATTAGATAAAGCCTCAACCTTACAAGTTTCTTCCTTAGAAATGTGGAGGTTGACCTGAAGTCAACAGCCAGAAGATTCTGCAGTGATTGCCCTTAGATGTGTAGGAGGGCAGAGTGTGTGCCCAGCATGAAAATTAAACCAAGGGACACAGAGTCTATCCTGTGCACATATGTTACTTTGTTTTAAAAAAACATGGTTAGGGAGCATATCTACTTTCCAGTTTCTTATCAGTGAGTCTCAGAAACGCAGCCTTCAGCTAAAGCTGATCTAAAATCCAGGGAGAGGGTTGTTAAGTGGGGCCCGCTGCTTTCTGAGTTGGGACGAGGCCACTCTGTCACTCGGGTTTTTCTGCTGCCCCCTTAACATTTCTCCTCCCATTTTTGCTTTCTCCCACACTAAAATACGCCCTCAGAAGTCACTCTGTCTAAAACTGGAATAAACCAATGCTTTCAAAGGGAAAGTTAGGCTGCAGATAAGATCAAATGCGACAAAAGGAATTGCAAGTTGTGGACTCTGCCCGAAACACAACCGCAGTTGATGCCAGTCGGGGTCATGGAGCCACAGGCTGCAGGCTGTGCAGGCAAATACGGTTCTCTCAGGGCTGCTGTGGGCTGCTGACCATGGTGTTGTTGTGGGCTTCTCTGGCCACTGTTCCGAGGAGGGGGTGTTGTTGTTAAAAACAGCCCAGCCCAGACAATGCAGCAGCTGCCTCGACTAAGAATAGAATCCCGTGTTTGATTCGAATTAGCCATTTGAAACAAGAGCAAAACAGCTCTGAAAGTAGTACCATCTGTTTTCCTTTAAGGCTGGGTCATAAATAACAAGATGAAAATACACTTCCTGCTCTGGATCTGTGACCTGCACTGCCTTCCCCTGCATTATCACTGACCACTTCTGCTGTCAACGCGTGTGACATTAATGGGGCAGCTGTTGGCTATCAAGTGTAGAGTTTGATTTGTTTTTTAGTTCTGTGTCCTGATGAGAGCTCCTTTGTGTCACCTCTGGCTTGTTACAAAAGGGAATATGCATGAATTATCCCCCCCCTATATTTACTTTAAAAGCCAAGTATCCAAATGATCAAATTGTTCAAAAAAAATGTTTAAAAATTCTTACACCAGAATATTTTGCAGGGTCAAAGTGACTGGAGTGAGAAGGAAAACCGACAGCCCATCCCAGGATCTGATACTCTTCAGGCATGGTCTGGCTAATCCCAGCAATCTAGGAATGTCGAGAGCAGAGCAGAGGCAAGAGGGAAAGTGAAGATTCCAGAGAAGTCAGCACTGTGCTTCCTGTGTCCTTGGGGCCTTCCCAGCCATGCTTTGCAGCGACCATCAGCTGAGATGAGCTCAACCCTCCCTCAGCAATCTCTGTGACTCTCATGCATGCCAAAAAGACTCTAGTCTGTCTCCTTAACACTCATAGGGCAGGCCCCTGAAGGCTTCTGGACTGTCCCGTCTGTGCTCAGCTGCAAGGCTGCTCTAAGAAGTAACTCAGATAACAAGCACACGATTATGAGTTAGACAGAGTCAACTGCGGTCTGTGGAAGAAGATGCACCTAGCAGGGAATGTCTCCATGGTTATTGTGTTTTTAGAAGAAATGCATTTTTTTTATTTTACTTATTTTTATTACTATCATTTTATGATACAGTTCCATAGGCCCTGGGATTTCCTTTATCTCTTCCCCACTTCCCTCCCACCTCACTGAGTTCCCCTATATCACTATTATAGTATAGTTCTTCATACTCAGTCATATGTCCATCATTGCAGGCATGGACAATGGCAGAGAGTCCAGCATCCTATTGTCAAGATATAGTAAACAGTTTCATTGGGACTCCATCTTTGTCTGGAAGTAGAGATGCATACTGCATTGTATCCTCACATCTGGATATGATGGTCTCCATTACACAGTTACTATACATCCCCTTAAATGAAAAGCCACAAAATAAAATCAACAACAGGAAGAGAAAAAGAAATTAACAACACCATGAAGTTAAATAACATGCTACTGAATGACTAATGTGTCACTGAAGAAATGAAAATCAAGAACCTTCTTGAAGAAAATAATGACTCTGCTTGATCTATGAGTCATTGGAGATTTAATCAGACCAAAGTGCTTTGAAGAAATGAAACTAACAAAAAAAATCTAAATTCATAAGATATAGTTTCCGCTGATCTTTGTTGGTGAAATGTGTCTCCTGCAAGCAAAAGATAGATGGGTTTTGTTTTTTAATCCAGTCTACTAATCTATGACTTTGGATTGATGAGTTTAAGCCATTTACATTCAGGGTTAATACAAATAGGTGGTAATTTGGTTCTGCCATTTTAGCAAAGGATTGTTCATTGATTTAATTTTCTGTTATTATTTTACTGGAATGTTGTTCGCATTTGCCTTTGGTTTTGGTGGGTGCTATTCGTTTTCTCTGTCAGGAAAATATCTTTAGATTAGCATTTGTAGGGCAGGTTTGGAAGAGGCATATTCTTTTAACTTTTCTTGACTGTGGAAGAATTTTATTTCATTTTCAAAGACAAAGGAAAGTTTTGCTGGGTACATTATCCTGGGCAGACATTTTTTTTTTTTTTTTTTTGCTTTTAGAATCTGGAATATGTCACTCCATTCTCTTCCGGCCTATAAAGTTCCCTGTGAGAGGTCTCCTGTGAGTTTCATTGGCATTCCATTATATGTCAGTTGATTTTTTTTTTCCCGTGCACATTTAAGGATCTTTTCTTATGTTCAATTGAAGAGAGCCTGATGATCACGCGTTGTCATGAAGATCTCTTTTGATCAAGTCTGTTGGGAATCTGTGCCCCTCTTGGATGTTGTTTCCCAATTCTTTCTCCAGATTAGGAAAATTTTCCCTTATTATTTCATTAAATACATTTGTAAGCCCAGCTTCTCTTTCTAGACCTTCTGCAACTCCCATAACTCTTATATCTGGCCTTTTAATAGTGTCTTTCAATTCTTGAACACTTTTTTTAGACTAATCCAGCTCTGCTTCCAGCTTTTTGTTTGTTTCCCCCTAGTGACAGGAAATATCTTCTAATTCTGAGATTCTTTCTTCTGACTCCTTCATTCTATTTTGGAGACTCTCCACTGTACTTTTAGTTTGTCACACTGTATTCCTCATTTCTGATATATCAGCTTTCATTTGACTTATTTCCAGTGTGATATATTGCTTAAATTCCTTGAACCTCTGCTTTATGTGCTTCTCATTGTTGATAAGAAGTTTTATAACAAGTGTTTTTAATTCTGTATTTCCCATTTTCTCAGTGTCTTCCTCAATGGACTCTGAGGTTGGCATAGGATTTTGCTTCTTCAGTAATTTTCATTGTGGCTGTGTCTCTTCTTTGGCTCTGAGTCATTGTACTTCTGGTTAGCAGGGTCTTCTCCTTGGGGCAGGTTTGTAAGCTCTGTCACCCACAGGTCTACAGTTCAATTTTACACGGCTCTTTGTTTGCAGTCACTGTGCCACTCCCTCCATGAGTTCCAGGTCTGGGTTCTTATGTTAGATTTCCACCATGGTCTCCACAGCCCCAGCTCCTGGCTCACCACTCTGCATCTCCTGTGATACTGTGCTGAGGCTGCACCGTTGTCTGTACAACCTTTCTCCCACTTCTGGTTGGCATGGGTCCCAGGATTAGGGAGACACCAGGTGTCCTGTATAGCTAGGTTGTTGGTGGTGCTGATCTTAGGGATCTGTTGGCTCTTAGGTCTGAGAGCCACATGGACCTGTTTTGACCCATAGGATGCCATAATTGGTATTCTTTTCCTGTGTTACCAGTGCAGTGCACTGAGCTCAGTGAGTTCTTGCTGAGCTCAGCACATGGGCAGCTCACTGTTTTCCCTGTAGTCTAAAATTCTTTGTCACACTGTAAGAAATGGCTCCTGACATGCCACTACTAGAGTTTTCGATCTGCTGGCCATCAGGTCTGAGGCTACCTGGATCTGTCTTGGGTAGAACCTGTATGATGCCACATTGTTGCAGCCCAGTGTGGCTCTAGGAGGTTTGCTGGGCTATGAAATCCACCCTGTTCCCTCACTACCAGTCTGGAACCTGCCACTCTATCTCTGCTCCTGGTCAAATCAAACAGACCAGCAGGATACACAGTCCTTTGTCTGAGTTCACCTCCAGAGTTCCCAGTAAATGTCCCTTCCACCTTGTTGCTGATGGAGTTCCCACTGCAGATGGAGTTCAGATCATCATTCACTGAGACCTGCTGGAGATATGAGTCACTGCATCACCACACCGTTGTATCTGCTGCTTTTCTGTGTCCGTCAGTCTCCAGGTGCCCCTCTGCTGTTGTTCTGTCCTCTCCTTTTTCCTGGAATGTGCCCTCTCTGCTTCACACTGGCTAATATTTCTCCATCTGTTTAAACATGTCCTTGCTCAGTTCTGCCATCTTGATTCTAAGAAATGCTTTTGAAACATAAGACAGAAGTGGAACAACAGACATGTGGCAAGGCTCATCCAGGAGCTAATGGAGAGGTTACCTTGGAGACCTGGGACATTGGCTGGGTCCAAGGGAATGACACTGGACCTGGGCACTGATGTAACCTGAGTGCAGTAGGGTATATTCATCACACACACACACACACACACACACACCACATACTGTCATCAGTGGCAACCCAAGATTGGGAAGAGCCTGGCCATCCCATGCTTGGACCAGCACAAAAACTTCCTGCCTACAGGCACATTCCATCCAGGTTAGTTGAGATCCTACTGTCAGATCAACCTCTTTTAGAAAACCAAAAATCCAGAAAGACCCCCTCACCACCTCCATTGAATTCCTGTTGCTTCCAAATAGCCTACTCTCCCAGTCTGTTCCCAGTTTACAGCTGCAGCAGACAACCGGTCACTCACCATACCCCCACCCCTACCCCTTCCAGGCCCCTGATGCTGGAATCCAACACTCAGCCCCACCTCCACACCCTCCATGAACCCGGCCCGCTTACCGAACGAGCCATGCAGGGCATGCCCTGCTCCACCTTTCCTAGAGTTTGCCCCATATACACTCATAAAAGAATAAAGAGATCAACTCTGCTGAAACATGATACATGCAAATCTTCGCTTGGTGATGGCAGTCAAGGAGCCTGAGAGGTCTCAGTGAAGAAGCTTCTTGAGCCTTGCAGTCGATGGTGCCTGAATACATTTAATCCCAGCTTATTCGAAATGAGCCAGGCTTCTTCTAGAAATCATTCAGGAAAGCATCAACTCGAACTCTATCTCTCTGTCCCCTAACTCTTGCCCCTTTGCGTATACCTCTGTTCTGATGGCTGATACATTATCTTCCTCTGTATATGTCAAGACACTATTCACAGTCATGGTCCAAGGAAACCTTTAGTAAGAATCAGTCACTTAAGAAACATCAAGGGCAAGGCAAAAGCTAGGAAGTCGTGAACCCTTAATCCAGTTCTGGATCTTCTATAATCCACATGCCAAGTTCTTTTCTAGACTTTACAGACTCAACTACACTGCTCTTTCCTTGTGCATGAGGACCTATCTTGAGTTTCTTAGTAGCTGGCTTCAAGTTCATAGAAAATTCACACTATTTTAATTTCACCTTTCTACCAGTTTTTGAAGTTCTCTCATCTTTATTAGTTGGATTGCTTCTAGAACTTATTCCGAGAAGGTTAAGAGAATAGCTTTATACAGGCTCATGAGCTTTTCAGAATCAGTACATGGGATGCCAATCCTTCTGACTGCCTTTTCAAAAATTACCTTAAAGACTATACTGAAGACAATTTTTTATCTCTCTTAAGACAAATGCTACTGCCTGGGTTGCTTGCATAGCAGGTGAGAACCGATTCTGGCTGTTCTGCTTCGGATCTAGTTGCAGCTAACGCACTTGGGAAAGTAGAAGAAGATGGACCAAGTACCTGGGCTCCTGCCATCCATCCTTGATACCTGAATACAATTTCAGACTGCTGTCTTCAGCCTGGCCAACACCACCCATTGCAGCCATTTGGGAAGTGAGCAGCAAACAGACGATTTAGTTCTCTCTCCCTTTGCAACCGTGTCTTTCAAATTAATAAATTTTTTTTAAGAAAAAAGAAAGATGCTGAAACCCATTTCTACTTAATAGCACAATAAAGGGTAGGCCCCTTCAGTAGAGGCAATTCTGGGTGGCCCTATGGTCTTCTCTGAGCTTACATTTGGTGCACCAAAATCTAGCGGATGTTCGGTTAACAACGAGGGCCTTGATGGCAGCAGCATCTTCCTCCCGGAGAAGTAGAAGATTCTCTACTTCCGAGCCCAAGTGTTGGCTGTTGCTAATACAGAGCAGTAACCCAAAGCACACAACCTGTGTGATTTTACACAGTTCACGAGACCTTTTCTTATCTTTCGCCATGTATGTAAGAACACCTCAAAAAGATTATGGAAAAGGCCTGGTGCAATGGGTTAATTGGCCAGTCCTCACCCTTCAAGTACCAGGATCCCATATGGGCACTGGTTAATGTTCCAGCTGCTCCACTTCCCATCCAGCTCTCTGCTTGTGGCCTGGGAAAGCAGCACATGATGTTCCAGGGCCTTGGGACCCTGCATCCGCAAGGGAGACACAGAGGAGTCTCCAGGATTCTGGCTTTGGATTGGCTCAGCTTCGGCTGTTGTGGCCACTTGGGGAGTGAACCAGCAGTGGAAGATCTTTCTGTCTCTCCTCTCTGTAGATCACCTTACCAATAAAAAAAAAAAAAAAATCTTAAAAAACAAGAGAGAGAGATGGTGAAAATGGAATTAAAAGATAAGTTTAGCTTGTTGCAAAGAAGTGATTTAAAATCCATAGACTTGGGCCCAGTGGCATGACCTAGCAGCTAAAGTCCTCACCCTGAATGTGCCGGGATCCCATATGGGTGCTGGTTCTAATCCTGGGAGCTCCACTTCCCATCCAGCTCCCTGCTTGTGGCATGGGAGAGCAGTTGAGGACGGCCCAAAACCTTGGGACCCTGCACCCATGTGGGAAACGTGGAGGAGGTTCATAGCTTCTGGCTTCGGATTGGAGCAGCTCCAGCCATTGTGATCACTTGGAGAGTGAATCATTGGATGGAATATCTTCCTCTCTGTCTCTCCTTCTCTCTGTATATCTGACTTTGCAATAAAAATAAATATATATATTTTAAAATCCATAGATTTTATATAAAGCTCTTGATTACCTTATGTAAAGCAGGGACAATAATGCTATTTATCCCTGAGGGTGGGTGTGTCAGTAGATAAGACAATGTATGTCAAATGTCACCAAAGTCTTTCAGTGGTTATTGAATATTCTTTTTCTGTCTATGGGCTAACTGGAACCCTTGGCTGATCATCCCCATGTCTGATTTTACATAATAACAAAGAAAGGCTAACCTGATGTGAATGTTTACCAGGTTCCACATACATCCCAAGTGCTTCGTAGGTGCTCTCTCAATTCCTCGCACATCCCTTAGGTAATTGCTATGTTCAGTCTCGTTTTACAGATGGCAAAACTGAAGGCCAGAATGATGAAATCATTTGTCCAAGGCCATTTCGATGAGTGATGGTGCTGAATTTAAACCCAGCTCTGTATGAACACAAAGCCCAAGATCTGCATCACTATTTTGAGTGTCTCCCATGCATCTATAAGGTCCTCAACTAGAACCATGCATTGAGACTGCACCCTTGCTTCTGCTGTCTCTGCCTCCCGAGCCCATTGACACACACACCTGCTCCACCTGGAGCCTTCCTACACCTGTTACTCCTCTATAAGCTATGCTTAGCACTCACAAATTGAAACATATCATCACATCTTTGCTGATTTCATATCTCTCCAACCACATGCTGCGACTCAGAGAGCAAACTACATCTTCCTGTCTTTTCTTCTGCATCACCCAAGTCATTAACAGAATACTCACAAATGGATGAGCTCACTAGTTAACATATAATCAAACAGCTCACCAGAAATGGAATTAAAAAAAATAGGTTTGCGGGCCTGGTATAGTGGCCTAGCAGCTAAGGCCCTTGCCCTGAATGCACCGGGATCCCATATGGACTCTGGTCCTAATCCCAGCAGCTCCACTTCCCATCCAGCTCCCTGCTTGTGGCATGGGAAAGCAGTCAAGGATGACCCAAAGCCTTGGGATCCATCACCCACATGAGAGACCTGGAGCAAGTTCCTGGCTCCTGGCTTCAGATCAGTGTGGCTCCAGCCGTTGCAGTAACTTGGAGAATGAATCATCAGATGGAATATCTTCCTATCTGTCTCTCCTCCTCTCTGTATATCTGACTTTGCAATAAAAATAAATAAATCTTTAAGTAAATAAATAAATTAATCAATTAATTAAATAGATTTGCTTTGGTCAAAAAAAATTGACATTATATCTACTATGGGTTTTAAGGAAGAGAACGGATAATGTATATTAAGACAAATTATACATAAATTTCAATTTTTGCACCAAACAAACATGCTTTAACTTCACTGCCCACAAACGTTTTTGAAGTACTTTTGTATTAGGCTTCAGCTTTCATGTGAGTTTCAGATGTCATGGATGATATAGGCAAGCAGTTACGATGTTGGTTAAGACACCCACATACTATGTGAGAGTACCTGTTCCTGTCACCAAGCAGGGTTTTCTGGAGTGAGTTTCAGACTCCTGGCTTCAGCCCCACCCACCCTACCCAAGCCACTGTGGGCACTTGGAGAATGAACAGAAAGAAAGGGCATTCTCTGTCTTTCTCCCCCACCCCATCTCTCCCCAGTGGCTTAGCATTTCAGTGTGTGTGTGTGTGTGTGTGTGTGTGTGTGTGTGTGTGTGTGTGTGTGCCTCCAGAATCTGAAGGAAACACTACTCCTGATTATGTTCACAAAGACCAAGACACAAGTATACTCATGGCATTCTATTATAAGCTGATGGTTATTCTTTGTCACATGATGGTAGTGGTTTTTTCTGTGTGTTTGGTCAGGGTGTTAAGAGCCGTGTCCTTCACCTCTTGTCAGGTTTGGTTTCATTGCAGCATATAAACTAGGTCTCACATCATGGGTTAAAAGAAAAAAGAGCCAAGTTATATGCAACGGGTCTTTTTTTAAGATAGAAGAAAAATGTGGGTTAAGAAAAGGACTGCAAAGTTAATTTACACAAATCCAACTACATCCTTGACCTGTGTAGACCCCAATAAGGCGTTAATTACAAAAGGATTAACACTTTCCCCCATTGCAACAATAGGATCCTCTATCAATGGAAGATGATAATAATATTTGCATTCACCCATTAGCACACGTTTCGTAGATTATGAGAAAGGTTTCAACATTCCTACACAAAACTAACCATTCCCGGTGAAGTGACAGAGCTGCTTTGCATAGTCTAAAAAGATAGGACCAGCTTGACAAATGCCAGAGCTCTGTCCAAAGCTGGTAGGAGTGCCAGGAAAGTACAGACTGGCAGTGTGACTCCTGTTGGCATGTAACTCACTACACCAAGTCAGTAACTGATTACTTTCTGGAAAGAGATGACTTTCCTGATCTTCTGTGGTTTGTACTCAGCCTTGCCCCGTTCTGCTGCCCACTGCGATGACTGTCAAATTCCAGAGTGGATGCAGCGGCTTGGGGAGAGAGATATAGAAACACCATTTCTTCCCTGAGTGATTCAACATTTACAATCATGCTGGAAAGAGCGCATCGTGAGTATGATCAATGTCAGTGATAAACCTTTTGAGTAATTTTTATCATAACCACATTTCAGCATCAACTCCACTATATATGCCTTGAAATGGGATTTTGTACTTTTTGTGGAATGACACGACTCTTAAAAAATGTAGTAAATATAAGGATACTTGGGCCAGGAAAAGAAAAAAGGATTTTTGACTAGTATACACACCCTCAGAGGGATTTTTCTTCCTTTTTAAGTTTGTCCTCCCATCTAGGTCAAGTCGGTAGCACTGCCAAAGTCTTTTCTGGGCACAGGGAGGCCTTTCACATGCTGATAACCTTGACAGATGAATGGAAGAATATCTAAGAACTTTCCTTAAAGGCTCATTTTTCCTCCATGAAAAGGATATTTGATTGAAAATAAAACAGAGTTGACAAAAAGTGCCAAATTCCACCGCATCCCTGTCACTATTGAACTAGTCACTTTGTCACTTTGTCCTGACACACGTACTCTGGAATTTGAACTGCTGGGCATCGTGATGGACCACAGCGACATGGTTTTGTAGGCTTGGTGGAGGAAGGCAGAGGACAAGGACAATACCCAAGATCCTCCTCTGGAGTTATACCTTTGATTCTGTTACTTTGCATGGCAAGAGATCCTGCAGATGCAATGAAAGTTACTAATCAATTGACACTGAATTACTCAAAAGGGAGCCTGGGATAGCCCTGGCTGCTCAATCATCTCACGCACTTACAAGCTGATGGCAGAAGAGGAAGGCAGAGAGATTAAAAGAAAACACGATTCAGTATGAGGGAGGTTCTCTGTTGCTGAGATGGAAAGGAAAACAGCTGAGACTTGAGTGCATCCACCAGCAGAGGAGAGATGCCCTGGTCAACACCAAGTAAGCAGACTCCACTCACAACGACAAGGTCCTGAATCTGATTCATAAAGGGAAAATTTAGAAGTTCCCAGAAATTGTTCTCAGGAATTGGAGCTTAACCCATCTGACCACCTGATTTTGGCTCAGAATGACCCTAAGCAGAGTTATGACCTACGTAACTATGATAGACTAACTGTATCTCATTTTCTTCTTCTATTCTGCTTGTGATACCTTGTTACACAGCAGTAGAAAGTGAATGCACTTGGAACTAATGTTTCGGCACAGCAAGTTAAGCTACCACCTGTGATGCTAGCATCCCATACAATTACCTGCTCAAGTCCCACCAGCTCACTTCCAATCTGGCTCCCAGCTAATGCACCTGGAATGCAGTGGAAGACAGTCCAAGTTATTGGGCCCCCGCCACCCATGTGGGAGATCCAAGTGGAGCTCCAGGCTACTGGACATCACCAGCCCAACCCCCACCAGTGTGGCTATTTGGGTGGTGAATCAAAGGAAGAACTCTCTCTCTGTCTCTCTCTCTCGGGGTGTGTGTGTGTGTGTGTCCTCTCTGTCTTTCTCACCTTTGAGATCAATTCGGGCTTCAACACCTGAAGCAAAGAATCTTAGCCTACAGTTTGCCCTCCAAAACCAAAGCACCCTTCACCTTTTCAGTACATTGACAATCGCACCCACCTGGTGGCACCTCTTCCTATGCGGTCCATATCCTTATTTTATTGCCACATAGTTCTTGATACTCACATAGTGAGGATCTTGAATGCAGGGGCTTCTAATTTTTATGCTCCATTCTACCTACTGTAATCCTTGTACATCACAGACAATAAATATTTGCTCATGTGTCTTGTTCTGAAGTATCTCTCTCCACTGTTAATGAGATGAAATGACACCAAAAGTCCAGAGAAAACCTCATTAGCCAAGCAGCGGGATCTCAGTGGTGACCTGCCCCACATTCTACTTGGCCTTTTACTGTCATGAGCCCTACACACATTTAAACTGTCAAAATTAAAAATGTAACTGCAAAAACAAGATAATCATAGAAAATAAGTTTTGCCAGTTGATTTGTGTGACTTTTCAATGACATTGTAGACAACCCAACTGTACCCTGAGCTGTCAGTTTGCAAAGAAACCAAATGCTGCTTCCATAGCCGAATTTATGGTAAGTGCACTGTTCACAGGAATATGCAAAGGGGAAAAGCTGGAGAGAAATGAGAAAGAGCTTTGAACCAAACATTATTAGCAGTTTAGAATGATAAGTAAGGGATCAACACTGTGGCATAGCCAATACAACTACAGCCTACATGCTGGCACCCCCAGTGGGCACGTGTTTGTATTGTGAGAGCTCTGCTTTCACTCCAGCTCCCTGCTAACGGCCTGGGAAAACAGCAGATGACCCAAGTGTTTAGGTCCCTGTGGAGTGAACCAATAGTCAGAAGAATCTCTCTCTCCTCTCTTTCTATCTCTATATCTCTGTAACTCTTTCATGTAAGTAAGTGAATATATACATACATACGTCAATAACTCTTCTTTTTAAAAATTTTTCAGTAAAACAGGCATGAAAAAGCCAAGCTAAAAATTGATCATAGTTTTGAAAGTCATGTAGATTTGGTACAATCCCCAGAAAAACAAATACTGCTTAAAATCCCAGCTAAGATATTTTACTTTATCAAATGAATCTATTTTAAAATTTCAGGGAACAAAAAGCCAAGACTGCAATTTGGAAAAATAATGAAAGTGAACTTCACCATGGTTCAGTTGCTGCCCTCTAAAGTTACCCTTCAACCCCATGGCAACATGTTGTTTCAAGAACAATCTAGAAATTAAACTTGAACCTTAAAAAAAATCACCCCCGATTTTTCTTGGTTTCCCAAAGGAAAATGTAACATAAAATCAATGTTACATGTGGTTTATGTGCTCTCTCTTACAGACAAGGGCTGGGCTGGGACTCTGCCGGGCTGTATTGCTTCTCAGTATCTATTAGGCAGGTCCACACTTAATCCCTCCTGGATAGGAAAATCTCTATCATTTTTTAAGACTTTTGGAGAAGATATCTCCAACTCTCTCACACCTATAAGGTGAATAGCTTTTCTTATTATCCAGTCTAAATCCTTCCCATGATGCTTAGGAGTCGGTTGTACTTCTCTGGTTGTACTTCTCTAGAGGTGGGAGGTGGAATTGATCGCTGCCTCTTAGGCAGGACAAGACTGGAGACTGATAATGACTCCGCTCCAAGTCCCCTAACGAAACACTCCGAGGGGATTGTGATTCTCGGCAAAATCTTCTGCACCTTGTACTGCAGTTCTTCATCTTCAAACTTCCAAAGTGGTTGCCAACCGCGGTGAAGGACTTGATTACCTGGTCCTGATGTCTTTGGGGGCCTCACATGTTACACATTGGGCATCTATCCGGGGCCAGAGCTCAGGAATATAGGGATAAAATTAATCATCTTAAACTTCCCTCACGCCCACAAATCATTTTGTGAAAATAATTTGGGCAAAAAAAAGAAAGAGTGCTGAAGGAAGCTGTAGGATGTGAAAACAAGTCACAGAAATGTTGCCTGCACTCAGAAAAAATTAAGACATAATGTCAGTCCATGTCAGTGATCACAGCAGCAGTTCCTGGAGGACAGAGGACCACGGGCCTCCAGGCTTTGTCTTTTCCTATACATCTCCTTAGTTTTCAAACTCCTTATGTGAAGCATGCATTCATTCTGGATAAGAACATGTCAGCAAGAGAGGGGCACTGGAAGGGAGGAGTCGCTTGACACAGTCCCACAAGGGGCAGGTGACAGGGACCAATAGCCACTATGTGCGAGGAATGGTCCCTGTGTTGGCAAAAAAGCCCTAGAAGATCTCAGACCCAAACAAATCTGGATGGTTGGTCACTCTAGAGACAGAGCAAGTGAAGCGATGCCCTGGACACTACCCCTGACCTGTGGGAGTAACACCCACTCACCAGTTTTTGCACTTGAAGGAGACTATTTTCCCTTCCCCTAAGGCAGTTAAGGATCGTGACATTTCAGGAACCCAAATGCATAGCTAGGTAGGAATAACTCAGCCATAACTGTGTTTCCTTTGCCGTCTATAAAAGCATTTGGCCGATTCAAATTTAGGCAACAAGGCCATTATGTGCTCAAAAGAGCACATTCTAGACTTGTTCATTTCCCTTTTCTATTTATTTATTTTTCCTTGTCTATTCAGGACCTTATAACTTAAAAATACCACAGCCACACTTTCAAGAGCCACATTTACAATGCCCATGTTTGGCTTCTGCTCAGCACTCCACCAAGGTTTCCCCCACAGAGCCAGCTCAGAGCCAGGCTCCGCAGCAGGGACCTCATGCAGACCTCTGCAGTAGCCTGGTCACCATCCTGGTGCCTGTCCAGCACTGAGTGCAATTGCTTCCAAAAGTGTTGTGTGATCGCAGCCTAGGCGCACGAGGCAGTGCAATCACAACTGAAAGCAAAGGTTTTCAAGGGAGGCACACAGAGCACAGACAGATCCACCTACCTCCAAGGCTCCATTTGCCCCGCATGCATGGAGGTAACATGCCTAGAGCATGCAGAACGAACACAACACAGGGTGAGCCAATGTGCACATGTACACACACACCAGCAAGAAAACAGTCTGAATGCCAGTCTGCCATCATGAAAAATCAGCCTCTGTCATTCATTAAATATTTACGTCGTGGGGCACTGACTGACCTGGGCCAAATATTAGGATACGGGATGCATAAGAGGTGGCCTCCAGGAGTCGGTATTTGGCACTCAAGAAGCCACTTGAGGGCTCAGCATGATGGTCCAGTGACTGGATCCTGGCCTTGAATGTGCTTAGATCCCTTGTGGGCCTCAGTTCATGCCCTTAGCTGCTCTACTTCCGTCTAGCTCCCTGCTTGTGGCCTGGCAAGGTCGGGGAGGAGGGCCCAAGGCTGTGGGGAGTGAAGCGGCAGACGGAGGATCTTCGTCTACTTCTCTGTGTAAATCTGCCTTTCAAGATAAATAAACAAATAGATAAAGACACAAATAAATCCTTTGAAAAAAGAAGCAACAGCAGCCCCTTGTTAGGCCCACATTCTATACAGGAATGTGTGGTTTCCAGTCCTTTCTCTACTTCCATTTCAGATTCCTGCTGATGTGCCCTGGAGAGGCAACAGGTGACAGTGCAGTTTTTCGGGTGCCTGCTACCTGCTTGGGAGCTTAGGAATGAGTCCTTGCCTCTTAGCCTAGGTTTAGCAAAGGGCAGTCAAGTACCCCTCTCTCTCTCTCTCTGTCTCCCTCCAACATCTCAAATAAATTTTTTAAAAGAGGTGGCTTCTGTCTTCAAGAAGTTGATCAGTATGAAAATATACACACATACAGATAATTTCAACTCACTTTGGATTTTCGCCATGTTCATATCTCACTGCGATTTTGATTTCCAGTTCCCTTGTGGCTAATGATGTGTTGGGCATTTTTTCCCTGTATTTGCTGGTTATTTGTATTCTTTCAAGAACTTCTTATTGAAGTTGTTTGCCCAATTTTCAAATGAAATGGTCGCTTTATTGTTTTTGTTATTGTTGAGGTTTTTTTCAAGATTTTTTTTGAAGTACAGTGTTACACAAACGTGCACACACACACACATAGAGAGGGAGAGAGAGAGAGAAAAGAGAGAGAGGGGGATCCTCTGTCTGCTTATTCATTTCACAAATGGCTACAATGTGCAGAGCTGGGCCAGTTAGGAGTCAGGAGCTTCTTTCACATCTCCCATGTGGATGCAGGTACTCAAGGAGCTGGACCATCTTCCATTCTTTTGCCAGCCATAACGGGGAGCCAGTTCAGATGTGGAACAGTCAAGACTCAAATTAGCATCCAAATGGGATACTGGAACCACAAGTGATGGCTTTTCCTAATATGCCACAGTGCTGGCCCTGTTGAGTTTTTTCTTTTTAAGTTGCTGATATATTAAGGGTATTGATGTTGTCAGAGAAGTGGATGGCAAATATGTTTTCCCATTCTGTTGGATGTCTCCTCTCACTGTTGATCATTTCCTTTACTTTGTAAAAGCTTCTGGGTTTGATATGATGTCCTTGTTTAGCACTGCTTGTATTGCCTTGAGGATCTTATCCAAGAAGTCATCATGGATATAATTACCGTGGATTATATAATATACAACACTTTGTAATCTGATTTTCACTTACAATAGAGCATTAACAGTTGAATATTTTCAAATAAGATAAAAAAAATTCTTAAGTTGCTACATAGTATTTCCTAATGGATTTCTTTAACGGTTTCTAATTATATTGTGCTAAAAATTCTTGTTCAACAGGAACAAGTATATTAATGGGAGAGAAAGCATGGAATGATGTGACAGCATGGAAGACACATCTCAACTAAAAGAATTCCAAGAATATCAATATTCCGGTTAGTGCCAAGGAAACTCTGGCTTTAGCCATGGCACAGCAATGAGAAAGAAAAATTCCACTCAGGGATCGTTAATTTGAATTTGCATAAGTTGGGAGTAATAGGGGCAAGGAGATAGAGAAAGGAACAGCTCTTAACTTGGGAGTTGACCCAGGGTAGGTACTCACCCAGGCAGAAAACCCAAGAACAGTGTGTTTGAAGGGCTGGGGACAGGAGGACTCCGTTTAAGAACATCTTGAGGTTGAGGCACACTCACAACACCTTGACACGGCAATGATCAGTCACCCGATCCATAAGGACATATCCAGCTCCAAATTATGTCCCAGTGGAGGAGCAACTCTGGAAATCAACCTGGTTGAAAGAGCCTTGGGAGTGAAAAAGATCATTCTGAAAAAGCACACACAGGAGCATGAGAGACAACTGAGGATGGATTCAAAGTGGGCCCCGCAATTTCAGAAAGCACGACCAGCCACTGGATCTGACTTGTGCACAAGAGTGTCTCAGGGTTGGGGGCTCCTGGAGAAAAGCTGGGGCTTGGAACCTTTGGGAGGTCACCTGCAGTGAACGACTGAGAAAATCCTGATGACTGCTAGCTCTTCTGTGGATGAGCCCTACCCTTGAGAGTGGTCATATGACTAAGTCATAAATGTTAGGATTCCATCTTTCCAAGGATGAGATTGCCAGCAATGGGAGAAGGCAATGAGAGAATGGGAGCAATGTTAACCTTCAAAGACGCTAGGCAAGTGCACCACATCACCCAAAACACAATTAGCTACAACGACAAAGCAAAGCAGCTAGTTAATTCTTGTCTCGATCAAAAATAGGCCAGCTACCAAAGGGGAAGAATGATGAAGGCAGGAATGTTTGAATGCCATATTTCATCGGTTCTCAGAAACTCAACACCATTTTCTATGAAATCTGAAATCAGAACACATGTCTGGATTGTTGAAAACTGAGTTCCTTCTGCAGCAATAATCACAACAGAGTTCTCATTGCCTGAGCATAACCAACATTTGAATCTTAGAGACAAGAAAAAATAGAGGCTCGATCTGGAAAGGACTTAAATCAGAATCAGAATGCTGTGAGGAGCAAGCAGCTAGGTGGTGGCAAACACGCTTTCTGCCACCTTCCTGAGAGGGAGCCAGTGCAGGCTAGTCCATGCACCTGCAAACCCATGGAAGGGGTTCTGCTTCAGTGACTTTGAATTATTTCACTGATTCATGTAAAACATTCGGAATAGTCGTATCCCTAATGGCACAGATACATACAAAGTCATGGACATCAATGAAAACGAGGCAGGAGAACCAGACTCCAGATATGGAGAACTCTTTGGAATACCTTAAGAAACTTTGGCCTCTTTCATTTCCCTTTCTCTATAGGCATGAGAATAACCAATGAGAAAAACCTATGCCTGAGTTCAAAAAGTCCTTTAAATAAGCATAAAATAAGCTCCAAGTGATAAGAAAGCACCGGATCACAGTTTAATCGGCACTGGCTTTCCCCTTCCAGTGGCATACAAAACAGCAGGTCTCATAAAATCAATTGTGGTGTAGAATTAATGAAATGGGCAGCTGGCTTTTAATAAATGTATTTGGACCAATGATCTCGTCCTCTCAGAAATATCTTTAAATGGCTGAAACTCCCAAAGAAATTCAGTTCCCTATCTTTGGAGAGAAATGCTGCCACATGCCCTTGGTTGCTGCATTCCTTGAAGCCTCAACATTGTCAGTCTGCTCTTGTTGGAAGTGCCAACAAGCCACTTCCTTCTCTGTAACACGCTTCTGCCACTGAGCTTTCCTGAACAAGGCCAGTTCTCCAGAGACAGCCCAGCTTCTTCTGTTTTCTAAGGTTCCCTTTTTCAGAGTTAAAGCTGTTGTCAAGGTCATCTGGCCTCGGCTGATCTCAATTACTCCCCTCCACTGCACAGGGTTGGGGGTGACCCCACTCCATCTCTTTCGCCTTCATTTCCTCTCTGTAAAATGAAGGAATTAAATCAGGAACTGTCCAGATTCCTACAGCATCAACAACCTAGGCTCTGTGTGAATTCTCAAATCACACACAGTGATTTTATCAGTATGCCAACCTAACTGATTACCGTAAAATGAGCTATTTTGCCTTCCTAAGCATACTTCAGTGTGTACATTACACATTCACATCTTTGAAAGGCCACCTAGCACACACCAGCATCACTGTATGTCCAGGGCTATTGAGGGTATGCGTGCATGCGCTCATGTTCTCCGCTGCTGTTTACAAACCAGGAAGCTCCCACTGTGGCCATTGGAGGAGGCTAATCCACACATTTGCACAATTTTTTTGTACATGCATCTGTCTTTTGGGAGAAATCTGGGGAGGCAAATGTTAGACAGAGAAACGAACCTCTGACCACTCGGAATAGCACTGCCTCATGGAGGAGGCACTTCATTGGCAGAAAAATTACTCCTAAGGCAGGAACAGCTGAAGGCCTTGAGGGTTTTGTGACAAAGAAGAGATGGACTTTGGCTGGGTGTGCCCGGAATTGTGCCCCAAGAACCTCTACTTGACTAGAGCAACCCGAATTGCTCCAGAGAAAAGAGTGCAAGTCTCTTTCCAGAGACCCGCCCCATGACGCGCAGGTGTCAGTAGCCCGGAGCCAAGGGGTGATACACAGCACCTGTATGAGCATGCAAGGAAGCAAAAATGGCACTGTTTTGAGGCCCACTCAACTTTACTAATTTAGGGTTCTGGAGTTCAAAGAAAAATGTTGATATTTTTCTTCAGGTCTTGCTTGCTCCTCCTTGGTGCTTCTCAGAAAGGAAAAAATAATAATGTCCAAACTACTTAACATTTGAGGTATAGGTTGAATACTCCTCACTCTCCCCTCACCAATTTGCTGAAATCCCAGAATTCTTATAAAAGTTTTCTCTCTTGCCAGAGTTCATGAAATTCGTCCACTGAACTAATCTGGAAATTCTGTCAGAACAAGCTTTTTCTAACATGTCAGCATCTCAGTTCAAAAAGATATTGATGTGCAGAAAAACAAAGAAAAGGAATTGAGGAGCGGTGACTGGGGGAGAATGTGATCAGGGTACTTTTCCATCCTAAAGAGAAAGTGGATCAGGAGATACCGCATCCCTCACAGCAAAAATACACCCCCAGCGGGCCCCTTACTAGCAGGGGGTATGTTCCAAGATTCCCTGTGAAGTTTCAAGACTGCAGACAATACTATTTCTATATATGTCCATGTAATAAAGCTTCATTATAAATTAGGCACAGCAAAGGTTAATAACCCCAATAAAAATATATTGTGATAAAACATAACACAAGCCCTTCCACAGTGGTTGTGTTCATGGAGATGACTCCTAAGCACACAACAGGCATGTTGCATACACACCTTGTGGATGTCCATACACAACAAGAGAAATCGCATCCCAGGGCTGCATGAGATTTCATCCTACTTCTCAGAACATGTGCATGATTTAAAATGTGCACATTGTTTCTTTCTGGAATTTTCCATTTAATATTTTCATACTTTGTGGGTAAGCAGAAGCATGGAATGCAAAGCTGTGGATGAGAGGACACCAAGTATTAATGTATTAGGAATTGATAAGTACCACACTGTACCTTTTTTCAGGTTGAGTGCTTTAATTGGTCATATGTAACAAAATGCAATAGAATCCAGTGGTAAAGTGCTGATACTTTCACTCAAACCCCCTCTATGTGTCACAGAGCTGTATACTGGACACGTACATATCCAGGAGCCTGCAAACAACAGCCTAATTTTTTTTAATTATGTGCTTATTTGGTGGTGTGGGAGAGGTAGAAATAAAGATTCCTTTTATGCAACAATTCTGATGTTTATCCTGAAGAAAAAGTGTCTAACTTTAAATTGTCATTATTTTCACAGGAGTTGAGAATGTCTAAATTCACCGAAAATGTCCAATTTCACCATTCTGACATTGACAGGAAGTTAAGGAAGGACAAATAGGATCCCTTCCTCTCTCTATAGGCATCATTTATTTTAACAGATTACAGCGTTCCAGAAATGCAAATCCTATCACCAAAATGAGCCCCAGCTTGGCTATCCCAGCAGAGATCCCTGAGCGCTGGGGAAGGAACCATCCCTCCAGCATCTCCCCGGAGGGATCCCACAGCATCAATCAACTGTCCTTGGGCAAAAACATGAGAGATAACAAGTCCCAACTGACCATCGTCTGCATGTATTTATCGTCCTATGCACATGTGTGTGAGCACTGTTGGGTCTGCTTCCCATGGCAGGCCAAGCACTGGAATCAACTGGTGTGCACATTTCACCCCCTTGCCTCTGATGTGTGTTACTACACAGGGCAAGCAGGGAGAATTTCCAAAATGTTCTAGAGACATGAGACTGGAAGGTAAGTTTAGAGGAAGGCATTTAGCAAACAGTTACAGTACCACTTGGGATGGCCACATCCATCTTGGAGTACCCAAGTTCAACTCCCACCTCGGTTTCAGCATAGTGCAGCAGCTAATGGCTCAATACTGGGCTTCCTACCACCAGCAGAGGAGACACGTGCTGACTTCCAGGCCTCTAGTTTCACTGGACCCAGCAACGGCTGTTGTGGAAATTTGGGGAGTAAACCAGTAAATGAGATCTTTCTCTCCATCTTCTTCCTCTCTCTCTCTTTATCCCTTTTAAATAAATGAAAACAAAAATATTTATATCTTCTTATGATTCATTTTACTGATTTGAAAGGTAGAGTTGCAGAAAGAGAGAGGGAGAGAGATGGAGGGCAGGAGAAGAGGAGGGAGTTCGCACCTGCAGGTTCACAGCCCAAACGTACAATAGCCAAATCTAGACCAGGACCCTTGAGCGCCATCTGGGTCACGCACATGTCTGACAAATGCCCAGGCACCTGGGCTGTTTTCCACTGCTTTCCCAGGCGCATTAGCAGAGAGCTGAACTGGGAGGAAAACAGCCAGGACTCGCACTGGAGCCCAGGTGGAACGCCGGCTTTGGGATGCCCCAAGCAGGCACAGGACAGCTTTGTTGTGGTAGAAAAATATTTTTGAAACACATTCAGCTTTTCCAAAATATCCATTTTCCGTGAAGCCTTTGAAGTCCTCTTCTGTGCATGGATTCAAGCATTTTCATCCCAGTTTCTCTTCTAATCCCTTGTTTTCACAAAGTTGTAAACCTTATGTACATTTCAGTAAATGTTTGGGAAGTTCCTGTTTATTTTATATTGAATATTACCACTAAATGCTTCCTTGCCTAAAACACACTGTACATTAAAATGTTTTTAAAAGTTCTATTTTGTTTTCCAGCCATCTGAACAAGACAAGTGAAATGTTAGAACATTTCAAGGAGAATAAACTAAAGCTCCAAGTTCCTAAAAATATATATCCATAAATGCAGGAGGGAACAGTACAAGATGAAACCATTCATAATTTTTGGACCAGCCTAATTCAAAATAACTCAGCTACTATGAAATGTGAAGTGATGTTTCTCCTCCATTTATTAAAGAAAAAGCCCTGTGAAATGAGAGGCCTTTGAATTATGAATGAAAAAGGAGATGGGAGCCAAGGGAAGAAGAACTAAAATGATTTCGCCTAAAATGATTCAACATGACTTTTGATATTAGGTGACGAAAGGATCTTAGAAATGATATAAATATTTTTCATTTTTAATGCAGATGTTATACAGAACACATATTAGAGCAAAAAATAAAATTAAATGGATATTTTACTATTTCCAAGTGTACTTGGCTCTTAATAAAACATGAACGATTACATTTACCTAATTTGTTTTTGTTCCATTTTAATAAATTAAATTTGATCATTTCTTGCAGCAGTTAGTTTACCCAAGAAATATTTTTCTGCTGTCTTAATCTTGTATTAATCTTAGTGAACTCCCAATGAAGTTCCAGCAAGAGGTTAAAATTTTCGTTGCGTTATATTTTAAAAAACAAAACAAGCCCAGTTTTGCCCTTCAACACATAGACAAAGCAACCGTAAGAGATGCAGCAGGCCAAGAATTCAGCAGGTGTCTGGTCATGCGCACAAGGAACTCAGAATTTGTCCCATCCTAATGAGAAAAACACTGAGCAAGCTGAAAAACCAAGCACCCTCTAACGCCTGCCAGGGCACGTGAGCACCCCCAACCTGGAGAGACAGACAGCAAGGGGACAAGCAGCACGGCTTCCCTGAGCAGAGCCCCTGCTGCAAGCAGCTACTGGGAAGGAAACTCAGCTACGGTGTACAAGTCCCTGGACATGCAGTGTAGACAGCCTCCAAGAGCATAGCTGCAGGACAAAACAGGGACCTGCTCCTCAGTTACACACACACACACACACGCGCGCGCGCGCACACACACACACACACACACACACACACGCACACACGCAATCCCTCATGCTTCCATGAGAAGGTGGGAAAAGAGAACTGCTAGGAAATATACCAGAGCTTTTTTGATTCTTATTAGCAAGGCTTGCCCTCAAGAAAAACTCCAAAGCCCAACTAATTGAGGTTGTATTAAGATCTAACGGAAGGGAAGGATAAAAAAAAAAAAAATCTAACTGCAGCTTACTCTAGGCTTCCACAAGGAGGAAGAAAAACGCCCACCTCCAGCTGCAGCCCACCCCAGCCCTCCCATCCCATGGCGGGGAAGAGGCGTGACAGAGCAGAGAGGCCCTCCTGAAGGTCACTGCCAGGGGTAGGGGCTCAATAATACAGAGACCCAAGCATGCCACTGCAGAAGGCCTGCCCCGCTCCATGCCTCACAGTGGGCTTCAAGGTTTGCAGGCCTCGGCTCACCCTGCACCTGCCACGTGTCTCACTACCGACCGAGAAAAGCCATGCTACCAGCCACACCAATCTGAGGGGATGAGAAAGAGCAAGCATCAGATTGTCACCGAGCTGTAGTGAGAACGGGACTGCTGGAATGACCAGACCGGCAGGTTTTAAAGAACCGTGATTAATAAGCCACTCTGATTTGAGTGTTTTCATCTTTTCCAAAATTCATGTGCTGGAAAGCTGAGCCCAGAACCCCAGGGTTGAGAATGTGACGCTCCATGAGGGTCGCCTGCGTCTGAGGGTCCCTTCCCCAGCACGGATGCTGTTACATTTTCTCTCTCCTGCCATTTGTGGACACAAGAAGACAAAGTTCACAAAATGCCAGGTGCCAGTTCCTGGCCTTGCACGTCCCATCCCCCAGCACCGTGAGAGAAAATATCTCTGTGCTTTATAAACTGCCCAGTCCCGAGTATTCTGCATGTGGCAGCAGGAAGGACTCCGACACATGCTGAGGCTGTAATGGATGAAGCAGACAGCATGCAAGAACAGATGGGCAGCGAAAGCAGGGAGATGGGAATCCTAAGAAAGAATCAAAAAGCAATGTGACAGACCATGTACACTGTGACATAAATGAAGAATACATTTACTGGGCTCATTAGCAGCCTGACACAGCTGAAGATAGAATCTCTAACCTAGGAATGCAATAGAAACTTCCAAAATGGAAAATTAAAAAAAAAAATGAAGAATAACAAGAACAGAATTCCCAAGTAAAACATGACATGCATGATGGTCGTTCCAGAAGAAAAAGGAAGAATGGAACACACAAGATAACTGACACAATAATGACTGGTCATTTTCCCAGATTCATCTCAGACACCAGTCCACAGACCACAATCCGCAGAACACATCAGCAACAAATGCCCCGAAACACACTGCGTTTCATTACATCATGTTCCAACAGCTAAAGACCAAGGGGGAAGAGACTTTAAAAAAACTCCCACCAGCAGAGAGCAAAGGTAAAAATTACACCTGATTTCTCCTGAAAAGTCATGCAAGCAAAGGCGAGCAGAGCGACATGGTTAAGGCACTGACAGAAATCAATTTTTTTAAATGAATGAGACTCTCCTCTTAAAATGAAGGAGACAGAAATACTTTCCTGAACAACCTGAAAGTAGGGAGCAGTGTGGTTAGATCTGCCTTCCAGGATATCTAAAAGCTTCTTCGGAGAGAATAGAGAAATGCATAGCTCAGAAATTTACATCCACACAAAGGAAGAAGATTAGAGAAGATATGGGTGAGGGCAAAATAAAAACCTGTGTTTTCCCATTCCTAACTGATCCAGGATAGAAGAGTTTGTTCAAAACCAGAAGAGCAGTAATTTATGTGAGCACATACCCATGCATTGCATCCTCATTATGATAAAGTGAGAGAAAGCAGTGGGATTATTTTGCTATTGTATGGCATGTGTAGAATGCAGAAGATTGTATAGTGTGGTTCAAAAGAGAGTATGGATTAACTGTATACGGATATTGCAAACTCTAAGGAAACCCCTCAAAAATGTCTTAAAAAGTGGCTTCTCGTTTAAGGGGATGTACAGTAACTGTGTAATGGAGACTATCATATCCAGATGTGAGGATATAATGCAGTATACACGTCTACTTCTAGATCAAAGATGAACTTCCAAGAAAGCTGTTAACTATGTCTTGACAATAGGATGCTGGACTCTCTGCCGTTTTCCATGTCCACAATTATGGACTTAAGACTGTTTATAAAGAACTACATTATTGTAATAATATAAGAGAAATTAGCAAAGGGGGTGGGGACTTGAGCAGAGGATCCAGGAAATGACAGAGCCTATGAAACTGTATCAATAATAATAATAATAATAACTTTTTAGGAAGTGGATATTCCATAAAAGGACATAAAACAAAATCAGATGAAATAGAGTGCTAAAAACCACAAAACAACAAAAGGAATGGAACAAAGGACATGGACAAAAAAACAGAAAATATTAACTATTATGGAAAATATTAATCGAAAAATATCAATAGTTCAGCACTTCAAATGCCTGATTACAACAGTTAAAAAGAGAAATCATCAGAGTGGCTCAAAATGCAAGACCCAAAAGCATGCTGTCTACCAAACATTCAGCTTGTATACAAAAGGCATGTTTTACATGCAAAAAGTAGTGGAAAGGCCCCAGCATTACGGTTCAGTGGCTAAATCCTCACGTTGCAAGCACCGGGATCCCATATTGGCACCAGTTCATGCCCTGGTTGTTTCTCTTTCCCATCCAGCTCTCTGGCTTGTGGCCTGGGAAAGCAGCAGAGAAGACGGCCCAAAGCCTTGGGACCCTGCACCCATGCAGGAGGCTCAGAAGAAGTTCCTGGCTCCTGGCTTCAGATCAGCTCAGCTCCAGCTGTTGCAGCATTTGGGGAATGAACCAGTAAATGGAAGATATTTCTGTCTCGCATTCTCTCCCCCTTTCCAATAAAAATAAATAAATCTTTAAAAAAAATTTAGAAAGTTAGTGGAAAGCCCAAGCAATGGCTCAGTGGCTAAATCCTCACCTTACATGGATAGGATCCCATGTGGGGACCAGTTCACTTCCTGGATGTTCCACTTCCCGTCCAGCTCCATGAATATGGCCTGGAAGAGTAGTAAAGGACAGCCCAATGCCTCGGGATCCTGTACCCACCTTGAAGACACGGAAAAAAAGCTATTCCAGCCCTCATGGCTGCTTGGGGAGTGAACCAGCAGACAGAAGATCTTCTCTCTACAAATTTGCCTTTCTAATACAAATAAATGAATCTTTTTTAAAAAACAAAGTTAATGGAATATTAATATTTTAAATGAGTTTGGACCACAATAGAGTTTTCATTCCATAAACACTTAGCATCCTCATGTGGATGCGAGGTGAAGGGATAGAGAAAAATATACCATAATAACCCTAATCAGAGAAAAATGAAATCGATGTTTTAATTTTTCATACAAGCCATGCAGACTCCAAAAGAAGTGATGAGGATAAGAAAGAGTATTGTACAATAATACCCCTAAAAGGATCAGTGCTCAGGAAGTCATCTCAACCTTTAATGTGCACATCTCTGTACAACAGAATAGCCAAGCATGGGAAGAAGAAACAGGGGGAGCAGGGAGAAACAGCAGAGTCCCCTGTCATGGTGGGAGACTTGGCACTCCTCCAGCAGAAATGGACAATGCAGCAGGCTGAAAATCCGTGAAGATACACCTTACTCGACAGCACCACCAACGAATAACCACAATCAACACCTGTTAGCCACTCCGTGTAGTAACGGCAAGATATGTATTGTGCTCAAGCTCACATGGGACATTGTCTAAGACAGGCTACACTCTGGGCCATGAAAAGTACCCCCACAATTATTTAAGTCATATAACATGTCCTCTCAGGCCACAAACTAGAAATCAGTAACAGAGGATAGTGGAGAATCCCAAATGTTGAAAGGTTCAACAACACAATTACAAACAACACATGGGTGGAAAAAAGGCATTTGGGGAGAAACTTATGACTCTGATCAAATAAATGAAAACAAAATAGGACTTTGCAAAATTTATGTAATAACAGTGCTTAGAACAAAAAGCATGGCATCAAATATGCACTTACTAGAATAGATATTTACATTACTTTTTTATGTTTCCAGTTTAAGAAACTACAGAAAGAAAGTAAGTTGAATCCAAAGTAAACAGAAAAGGAAATAAAAATTACAGCAAAAATCAATTACATGAAAATAGGAAATCAATAGAGAACAAAAAAAAAAACCCAGATGAAATTGCAAACAGATCTTTTTAAAGATAAGTGAACTGTGTATGTCGCGAGAGAAAATAAGGGAAAACGAGGAAGGACAAAAATAACTAGAATCTGAAATGAATGAGGGGACACCATAGATCCCAACGACATTAAAATAATAATAAAGATTTGTTTTGAACAACTCTGTGCCCAGAAATTTGTAGATAAATGGATCAATTGCTTCACAGATGCAACCTTGCAAAATTCACTCAAGAGTAAAAGGATTATTTGGTTTACGTATATACACTTCCAACTCACAAATCAAGTTCAGATGAGTTTACTACAACTAATTCTTTCAAACCAAAGAAGAAATTATATCAATTCTCTGCAGCTTCTTTCAGAAGACAGAAACAGAGAGAATGGATCCTGATTCATATATGAGGCCAGTATTACCAAAACCAGACACAGATATTACCAAAAAAGGTGTCTACTATTAACATTGATGCAAAAATTCTCAACAAAGTGTTAGGGCCTTGACCCCAACCATGCAATGTGAGTTTTTTTTTTTTAATAAACATTGCATCTTCACATTAAAAATCAGTTCATGTAACACACTGCATCAATTGACTAAAGAAGAAAAAAAAAAGTTCATGATTATAGAAACAAATACAGAAAAAAACATTTGACAGTTTTTTTTACCATGCATGATAAGAATTCTCAGCAAAATAGAGAAACTTCATCATTAAAAAACATCTACAAAATTTCAACAGCTAACATGTTATTTGGCTATAAGAAATTCGAATTTTTTTCTTCTAAGATCTGGAACAATGGAAAAGTATCCCCTTCCATCATTCCTTTGAACATCATGCCAGAAGTCTTCCTAAATGGAACAAGATAAGAGGGTCCAGTGCAATAGCTCAATTGACTAATCCTCCCATTGCATGCACCAGCATCCCATATGGACACTGGTTTGTGTCCTGGCTGTTCCACTTCCCATCCAACTCCCTGCTTGTGGCCTGAGAAAGCAGTAGAAGTTGGCCCAAAGCCTTAGAACTCTGCAACCCTCCCATGTGGGAGACCCAAAAGAAACTCCGGGCAACAGATTAACTCAACTTCAGCTGTGAGTGAACCAGCAGATGGAAAATTTTTGTCTCCACTTCTTTCTGTAAATCTGCCTTTCCAAAATAATTAAACCATTTTAAAAAGGAAATAGAAGGCATAAAGAAAGAAACCTTTTTCCCAGATGATACGACTGTCCATGTAAAAAAGTTTGAAGGAATCAGCAAAATTCTAGAAACATAAGAATAATTGTAAAGAAGAAATGAGAAGTATAGATCATGGATGGCCTGGGTTTGAAGGAAGGTGCTAAGAAATCCCTTAGGAGCTGGGATGGACCGCCTGAGAGTGAGGGTGGACACTGCTGAGCTGTATTTGCCCCGGAAGCTGTAGGGAGTGTCCTGGGGTACATAAGATGTCAGCAAGTGGAGCCAGGTGAGAACAGTTCCCCTCCCCTCGCTGGTGCATTCTTTCCCTCTAGGGTCTGCGAGCAGTTGGGGCTGCACTAGGGCTATTACCCAGGGAAAAGTGAGCAGGTGATGAGGTTGAAAAAAATCAGAACTTAGGGCAAATTAAATGTACCTCAAATAATAAATGTGGGCTCGGTGTAGCTTTCGAACCAGAAAGCAAAGGTCAGAGACAACATTTGAGAAAGGTTACCCCAAAAATGACGTGGGGACTTCACTAGAGAGCAAATTCGTCCATTCAACAGCACGCACTGAATCCCAACCACTCTGCATGAGAGGAGCTAATACATGAATGCTCCTTATCAAACCAGAGATGAGGATCCTATTCCTGGGACAAGGGCAGGCTGCGGCCACCTTCCCAAGATGTGACCAGTCCCAACCAGCTGGCCAGTGTCTGGCCGGGTGTCCTCCTTGACTGACATGGGCTAGAGGTTTATTTATAAATCCCTAAAATGCAGTCTTCACTCTGCAGCATTCTCACACTCGCTCAAGCCAAAAGATGATGCTGAAAGATGCTGCTTTGTATTCCAAAGAAGGACCAACGTGGAATAAACAGCAGCCCTGCCACCACTACCCCAAATCATCCACCTCACAGACTCTTGGGGGAAAACCAAACATCGTGAAGTGAAACTGGATCGCTTCATCCCCAGTCACACAGGTTTGTACTTTCCTCCATAATCCACCGTACACTGCACATTGGAGGTGTTGGAACTGATGGAGCCAGCCGCCATCCGTGTCACCTCAGCAAGTTCTGTATCTGTGAGTGTCAGCAAAAGAAAGGACAGTTACTTTTCCACTCAGGATGAAATCATATTGTGTTTTCAAAGCACATGTCATCTCAAAAAATTATGCTTAGGCAGGATTTTTCATATAAATAATTCTCTACTGGGCAATTTATCAGAGGTTGCTTTTTTCTTCTCTTTTAAAGTTAGCTTAGTATATACATTCTTTAAAAATTAAATGTATAAACCTTAAAAGCTCACCTCCAATGGCAGGTTTGCCAAGAAGAAAGAGAACATTTTTTTTTTCTGAAAAAGAGGATTCTTAAATGACTATAATTTATCATCTAGGTTCTTGATTCACTAGGTAGAAAAGTTTTAACCCCTTTCTTTCTTTAGCATTAACGCAAGGTACATCATGTCTGTAAATAGCTACAAATGATGTTAGCTTACTCATTCTTTATCTCCTCTTTACAATTTTGCCTCATTTTCATGAAACCACCTTCTGCTGAATTTGGGTAGGACCTTCTTGACTCACTATCATTGATTCTCAGCTTAAGAAATTTTTAAAAAGCTCATTAATTTTGTTTCAGTGTGATTATTAAAGCAACACAACTACATTACAGAAAATTTTACAAACAAATCTCCTACTGATTTCTAGCTCATGCAGCCTGTGTAGTTTTTAGAATGTGTCCTTGGAGCAATTTCCCATATGTAAATACAGCAATTTTGAAATGATTATCTCACATTTTAAGCTTTAGGATGCTTCCAGGAGCAACAGCCACGCTTCGGAACACGAATCTGTTCCTACCACAATTAAACCTTGACACCGTTGCCCTTTAAATGGAGAAGCAGGCTGCCTTTGGTGGCAGAGGTGACTGGTGGGTTTGGCAGTTTTGACATCAGCATCTCCTTGGAAAGAAATCTGTGAATCCTAGAGGAATACAACGGAACCTCCACACAGAGCTCTGGAGAAGCAGCATGGGAGCAGATATGGGGAGGGCGGGAGAATTGGAAAGCCACAGAAGAGGAATCTAGGCTGGATGATACAGAAACCACACCAATCTACCACTCCTGGCATGTTGGGGAAGCTTGGGGAAGGTGCAGATACAGCTGCTTAAGGGACCACGGAGGCAGAGAGGTCCCCAAAAGATGACTCCTTGGTTGAAGGCTGTGGACATGGATTTGGAGAAGAAAATTTGAGACATTTGAAGCTATGAAGAGACAGTTCACAGAGAGACTTTAATTACAGCTGAAGGAAAGTGATTCAGGGTCAGATCTGCTCACAGTCCCCATTCCAATAAGCTTCTGCCTACTGACCCTGGCACCAAGCTGCCACAAGTGAATGGTCAGGTCATGTGAGTTACTGACAGGCCCACAGGCCCTAGGGCTGCAGGTGGCAGTCACCAGGCTTCAAAGGCAGGTATCAGTGCTGTGTTGTCATACTCCTCCTCTCCCCATGTCACACAACAGGACAACTCCTGCAGCCTGGCTCTTCCACGACCCATGTGGCCAAGTGAACAATCTGCAAGTACACCAGCGAGTCTGGTCCAAAAGCCAGGTGTGCAGCTGAAAGTGAGGACCAGGGCAGAGTAGAAGGGCGGGGGTGTCAGAAGAAAACTCCACTGAGCCTAAAGTTAGAGGCTGGCGCTGATGTCCTAGAGAATCCAGGCTAGTCCAGCTTTTTCCCTTTGATGCCACTTCCCTTCAGGTCTGAGCCTGCCTGCACAGCCTAGGGTTGGGCAGGTCCATGTCTCTGCGGTGATTCCCACAAAGCACTCAATACATGAACCTGACCCCTGGGTCTCCTCCCAGGGTCTTCAAGCTGAGCTGGAGTCCCAAATTGATAGGAGAGCAACCCACAGACACGCCCCTCATTAACTCTCTAAACTTTTAAATTCGGAGTCCACGTTTCAAGTCAACAGGTGCCACATTCGATTTTCACTTCCTTCTAAAAAAACTGTACCAACGCAGTTAACATTCCAGTTGAGCAGGCTTAAGTCCTGGCTCTGCTTCAGATTCCATGATTTCAGCTTCTGTTTAATGAAGACCCTGAGAGGCAGGAGATGATGAACCAAGATACTTGGGTTGCTGGCACTTACATGGAAGCCCTAGATTGAGTCCCAGGCTCATGGTTTCCATCTGGCCCAGGACTGGCCTTTGCTGGCATTTGGGGAGCAAACCAGCAGCCGGTCACAATCTCTCTGTTAGGAATTTTAATGGTTGTGAATCATATCATCCGAGCAAAGGTAGACCTAATTTGCAGGTACATTATTTGGCCAAAACAGCGCAGGGCTGCAATGTTTTACCCTTATCTCCTGCTGCCAAGACCAAGGAAGTTGGCTGTTAGCTCATGCACTGGCAGATGTTTTCCTTAAAATAGCTCGGAGATGTGTATATTTCTTACAATCAGGACTATAGAGTGAAACATGAAAGATTAAAAGGGCCCTGGAGGGCCCAGTGCAATGACTCAATGGCTAAATTCTCACCTTGCAAGCACCAGGATCCCAAATGGGCACCAGTTTACGTCCGGCTGCTCAACTTCAGCTTCCTACCCGTGGCCTGAGAAAGAAGTGAAGGATGACCCAACGCTTTGGGATCTTCAAGCAAATGAAAGACATGAAAGAAATTTCTGGCTCCTGGCTCAGCCCCAGCCATTGCAACCCCTTGGGGAGTGAACCAATGGATGGAAGATCTTTCTCCCTACCTCTCCTCTCTGTATCTGCCTTGCCAATAACAATCAATCAATCTTTAAAACAAGAAAAGAGGGTCCTTGTTTTGAGAAAATTAGGTTTACTCTACACATTTGTCATTTAGTATTAGCAGGAAAATGAGCCCCCACAACTGCTGCTGTGCTGGGGCAAACCCTCTGGGGGCTGGAGGGGGTGATCCTTGAGGAACCACGGCTGCCTGCAGTGCCGATGATGCGATTCTGTGCTACTTCACGTCATGTGGCTCCCTAGCAAAACAGTTTTTTCCTAGATGTTAAGCTAGATGTATGTGGAGCTGCAGAAAGTTCAAGATTTTATTAATTTTATTTGCTAGGAATTTCAAGGTCTCTTTGATGGGCTCAGCCATTTGTTTCTCTCTCATTTTAATTCTTCTTTGAATTCTAAATAATTCTCATTCTTTCCCAAATTTGAAAATAGCCTTCATTGTCTAGAAAAGAAATTGATACAACTTACATGAAGAAAACTCTTTTCATCTAAAAAGGCATTCCACGAAAAATCAGGTAGTAAAAAGTGACCTGGCATTTAACCAGCTAGTAACCTATGCAAATGAGTATAATGAAAGGAAACAAAAACATTAATATAGATTAAAAAGGGGAAATTGAAAGAAACACTTTGAAAAGCTATCAAATACAAAAGCAACTATAATAAGAGACTTCATAATGCTCAAGTGTGTCATTATTTATTATCATGAGTGCTATGCAAAATGTAATAGCAAGTTTTCCAAAAGTCAAACGTGTAATTTAGTCATTCTCAACATGCACAGCTGTTTTTGTTTTTTTTTTTTTTTTTTTTTTTGAGTTGGCAAAACAACGATGTTTCTACAACTTTGAAAGTAGCTCAGAGCCGCAGTGGCCTAAGGAGCGTGACTCCACTCCAGCAACGCAGACCCCAGAATGTGCGTAACGCGACTAGAGAGTACCTCAACGCCTTTGCTTCCAGCATGTTCAATGGAATTAAGTTTCTTAGATGTAGCATTTCATTTAAACACTTTCCACCTTCTATCTGAAGTCTATCAGACAGATCGTTCAATAAAAGGAAATTTTATTCTTAAAGAAACCACACAGCTCAGAATCTGCCTACACTCAGCTACTAGTTCTGAGTCATGTTGTAAATAACACCGAAATTGTCATTTCTATCCTTGGTCAGTTTAGTAGGACACCTAATGGCTGAACCAAATCGACCTAATCTGCTGTTCTATGTGGCTTCCTGTGGTTTCAGCTTTGGAGCCTCAAAAGCAAGTCACCAAATGCAATTAAAATTAGGTCCCGGGGGGTTGGCATTTGTCTTTGTGGCTAGGATGTCATTTACCATGCCCATATCAGAATGTCTCAGTTCAAGTCCTGCCTCCACTCTGGACTCCAGTTTCTTGCTTATGTACCATCTGGGAGGCAGCACTTCAAACACTGGAGTCCCTGCCACCCGGTTGGCAGACCTGGGTTGAGTGGCCAGTTCCTGGCTCGGCTCTAGCCTCCGCAGGCGTTTGGAAAGAGGCTCAGGAGGTGGAAGAGTGAACAAGCTCTGTTGCCCGTGCTTTCTATCTACTACTCCCTTTCTCTTTCCCTTTAAAATAACCAAAAATTACTTTTTTCAAGTGAAAAATTCCATCCCTAATAAGCCTAGGCATTGGCCCACATTACCTGTTACTTCAGTCCCAATTCATAGGCGAGAGTGAATTGTACCCAAATCCCACGAGTGATGCCAGACATCTAAACAAAGGATGAGCCTCATGCCATGGTGCACTGCTGAGATGTTCACCGCCTGGACACAGCAAGCATGGGAGCTCTGGTTTGCCATGTCCACTGGCTGAGATGAATGAGCCTGCGACCTCCTTCCATTCTGGAGCATGGGAATGGTGCCCGCGGCAGGTGCACGGAAGATGGGCTGATGAGTGGTAGTCTTTAGAAGAGTTTGAGCCTCTGACTTTGAACTTTGAGGAACTGAGGGATGGAGGAACCGAAGGAAGACAAAAGCACAATTAAGAAGCAACCGATAGTCGTTTTCAGGACCATTCTAATCACTCTCTAGCCATTCTTCACACAGCCCCAGAATGAGCCTTGTAAGAGAAGGGGACATTGCATGGCCCTACAGAACTTCCTCTTGCCCCTCCTTCCCAGTGCTTCTTGGTGTCGCCAGAACTCCTCTGACCATGGGATCCATGTAGATGTCGCCTTTCTCATTTCCTGCTTTGGGTTACGGTGTGTGCACATTTCATCTCCCTAACGATAAACTCCTTGGATTGAGAAAGTCTCTCTCCACGGTGCCTCACACATGCAAATATTTTTTTGAATAGACAAAAGAATGAAAAATCTTCCTCGAGGCAAAAGACAAATAACACTTGCCAAGGGGCTCCTGGAGAGCAGACACAACAACACTCTCTGATAGCCCCACCACTGCCACGTGGAGCACTGCTGCCCTGCATCAGGACTCCCAGCTCTGCCCTCCCAGGACACCTGTCCACGTGGCATCTTTCTTGTTGCTCTGCCCAATGCCAAGGCTCTTGTCTCCAGAAGCCATTCTCCGGAGTCTACCTCACCATCCTGATTCACTTCTCAATTTTCATCCCATAAATGGCATTTACTTTTTCAAAGTAAATTATTTTTCTCTCCTGTCCCCTTACCTAAGTCCCATGGGGCAGGTGTGGGTGGATTTTGCTCGTTGTTGCATTCTCCATGCCAAGAACTCTGTTCAACACAGTAGGTGCTCAGTAAGGATTTGTGGCATAAATTAATCAATGGGTGAGTGAGTGAGTGAGTGAGTGAGTGAATGGGTGAGTGAACGGAGATTCAACCAGTAATTTCTGGGGCAAAATCAAAAACCAACATTGTCTGATTCTAAACCTGTGTACTTCCCATCTCTATAGTGGTTTTGTTTGCTACCACTGATCATAAGAATCACTGGCCTACGGGCCGGGGAAGAGAAGTGGAGCTTACGCCTGGGAGCTTTGTCCCACTGCCGCCATGCGGCCGGGGTCCCCAGACCCAGCCGCTTCTGACCTGGTAAGCAACTAAGCAGTCTCCTCGCTCACTCGGGGGACTGCTACGGGCGGCCAGCAGGTGAAGCCTGGTGCCAACTGGCGCACTGGCCGCCCAGCCAGGGAGCCCCAGGAACTTGGTTCTCTGTATGCTGCTCAGACAGCTCAATGCCGAAACTGTGGTGTTTTGGGGACATCAAGCAACCCTAAAGATTTCCAATGACTGTAAATCTTCCTCAGACGAACCTGCAGCTAATATGGTCTCACCCCACATGTTCTGAATGATTGTAATTCCCAATATACTGCCAATTCCTTATGATACACAGTAACTGGGTGGGAACACAGAGAAATCTCTCATCTCCTTTGAAAAAGTTAGGAATCCACGTAGTGTAACCTAGAGGAACTGGATAAGTATCTTAAAGTTGATAGATCCAGATCAGCATTAGACAATAGCAAAAACTACAATGACATACAGGGGGAATTAGGAATGACCCAAACAATCTATTAACAGGTGGTCATATGCACAGAATAGGGGAGAACCCCAGAGCACAACAGCGGGACAGGAGGAGGCCTATATCCCACCCACAAGGACTCCTGGACTCCCACCAAGGTCTATCAGAACGGTCACCAAGAACATAATCACAACTGACAAAGAGAACACGGAGAACTGGAATGCCTCCGGATGCTGAGAACCCAGAGGACAGACATCCCACCTCTTTGGACAAACTACACTAGATGGAAGAAGCCCGAGTCCTTCCACATAGGAACTAACGACATCAGAACAACAGCCAGGAACCACGATCGGTCATCAGAATCAGAAGATCAATAAACTTCCTGTGGGACAATGGGAGAGGAACCTTCTCCAGTCCTTACCTAGTTCCAGCTCTGGGCCTCTACCTTCTATAATGACCAACAAGGTTCCTCCTAAACCCTCTCCCCCCCCCACACACACACACATTCACACACTCTCATATACACACACTAATAGGATTAGATAAGCAGAGAACAATAAAGAAAGGTCATCAAGGACTCACACATGTCCTGTTAAATGGAACACAAAGAACAAGTACCCATCAGCAAGGTATGAGAGATTTCTCTGCAACACCCCCCAAACTCGTTGTGCACCTCAATTGATGAGGTGTCATTGAAATTGCTGCAGGAGGTTGTCAAGAACTTACATGTAATTTTAACATATTGTCTACTCAATACTATGTCAATTAACTCCATAACGAAATATACTGTTGCTGCTGGGGCTCTTAATTGAGCAGGATCTTGCTGTTTAGGCCATACCTTCAGACCAGGGAAAGTCACCCCAAGAAGCAGATGGACTTGTCTGGATGATGGGATGCTGGACTCTGAGTCTGGTATATGCTTGCGGTGAAGGGGTATCAACTGATTTTGAACTGAGGTCCCACAACGGGGTGGAGGAATCCACCATGGGGGGAGGGGAGGGAGTGAATCCCAGTACCTATGGAACTGTACCCCCTACGACAATGTAACCACCAAGTTAAAAATAAAATAATAATAATAATAAAAGAATCACTGGGCTATTAAGTTAAATATCAAGTAAGAGTCTCAGACACCGCCTGCAGAGAATCTGATCCAATAGTGTCCAGCTTCTGTAGACTGTTAACATGAGTGGTCCCTGCAGTTAGACAAGAGTAGAGAAGGATGAGCTATATCACATCACGTCTTGTTGCATCAAGACAGCCAGAATATGGGGTGGGGGTAGGAGGCCCCTCTTTCTCACGTGATGACTCATGTGAAGCTCATGTGAGTAGTAACAGCCTGAAGAGAGACAACCCTCTTCCCCTCTTCATGGATGACTTGTGAGTACATATTGAATTCCTTTTGGAGTAAGGAGGCACTGGCTGAGGATCTTGGGGCATCTAAGTGCCCAGGGAAGACAGAACTCTGCCAATCACTAGGGGGTTGGTCCTGGGTGAAACTATGAAGTGCCTTCTTGTGTTGAAGAGCAGAGGCATTGCTTAGAACAAAAACTCAAAACTGTAACTGAGGACTGAAACATGAAAATGAGCCAACCAGGCAAAGAGCCAGGAGGAATGGGCTCTGGACAGAGTACAGCAAGTACAGCATCCCTGAGAGAGAAGAAACCTGGCACTTGCAGGGCAAAAAAAAAAAAAAAAATGGCCATGAGGCCAAGGCACCAGGTTCCAGACAGAACGACATGGTGTGGGATGAACTCACCCAAAGATCACCAGGGACCAGCTCAGAGGTGCCCGGCAAGCCACAAGGGATTTCACTCTCAGTACGATGAGGTGGCACCCGGGATTGGTATCTGATGGTGCTGACTAACATCATCAGAATCAAAATCTTTCTGGCTGTATCATAAAGAAATTGGACAGAGCAAGGGGAGGGTCTAGAAGGTGGGATGTGATGAGAGAGACTGAGCCATGTCTCACTCCGTGTGTTGGTCTGTTTCTGGGGTAAAAGTCGCAAAACTCCAAAAGAACCAGAGGGCGCAAAGCCCAAACACGTTGGCTGTCTAGCCCCTCCATAACTCTGTCTGCTATTGTCCCCTGGCTAGGTCAGTCACAAGAGAAGCCCTGACTCAGAGAAGGAGCAACTGTTCAAAGTGTGGGCAGAGGAGGATATGGAGGCATTGGGGAGCATGACCTTGACCTTCTCCATGTGCCCTGGACCATGACAGAAAAGGAAAGTGGGATGGTGGGAAGGTGATGACATTGTGTTATCTTTAAGCAGTAGGGCCAGCAGGACCAGACCATGCTGTAGAGTACAGAATGAGAAAAGAAGAGCAATGGATGATCTCTGCTTTGAGGATTTGTACAACTACCTAGAAATTCATGACACACACACTTGCTCACAAGCAGAAGATAAGAAAAGCCTAACACTGATTTTTTTTCCCAGTCCTGTCTCTTCAAGTGTATATAACAACAGTTCTCAAAATTTTGGTTTCAAACTCAGAAACTATTGAGGCTCCAAAAGAATGTTTATTCAAGGGGGGATTAAATCAATAGATATCAAATACATTAGAAATCTAAGCGGATAATAACTTTAGAAATGTATTTTCTTCATTTAAAAACAGCAATAAATCCATTCAATATTTCACAAATAAAATTAAATAAAAAGTAGGTATTTTCTAAAGCAAAAGTAGAGACAATAATAGCATTGTTGAAAAATTTGCAGATATCTTTATGCCGTGGCTGAATTCTCATTTCTGCTTCTGTACTTGTAGATGTATTTTGGTTGCTGCAAATGACAAAATGTAGTGCTGATGAGGACTGCTATTTGGCAAAGCGCAGAGTATGTCATAGCTTTGTCAGATAACTGTAGGTAACCTTGCCTGTTGGGGCAAACTCCACACGCACTAATTTCTTGAGGATTAACTATGATATAGACTCTGAAGCCATCTTGATGAACTTTTCCCTACTTGGTTTTATTAAAATCCGTGCATTTATTCTTCACTTTGAATGGATGTTTTGTGTGTGCATTGATTACTTGGAAAATATTGGTTCATTAATTTATGCAAATCTTCCTACTTTTGACATACCGTAATAGCCAAAAAAACCCATGCGCATTAATGTCACTACCCATCTCACCAAAAATGTCTTTAAGCACTGAACACTGTCATGCTCATGGTGATGGCAACAAATTGTTCAAAATTCTAATTTGTGTTTGAAAGCTCCAATTTTATCATTGGCAGCAAATACTGTTGGTTGTTTTCCTAAAAGTGACAGGCTCCCTTCATTCAGGTTTAAAAGAAAATGTCTGCCAAATACCCAAGCTCGAGTTACCAGTTCGCTTGTCAGACATCTTCAAGCAAAAGAAAGGGGGAAAAAAAACTGTTTCTTGAAAAAAAAGGGGGGGGGAGGAGCTAGTTCAGCTCACAACTCAATCACGAGAGAAGGCTTTCTCCCCAGACAACCACGCTGTGTGGCAGAAGCAGTCCCCATCTCCTTCTCACTCTTTCACCCGCGCATTAAAAGATGTGCACTCAAGGGCTAAGGTTTAATATAATTAATAATTTTTACTGCTGTATCAAGGACGTTCTTAGGTGAAACTGGCAAGCCTTTATGTTCAGTCCTTGACTGGGAGTGCTTGATGGTTGAGGAATACCCTGAATGCTAGCATAATTTGGAGCCATAGCCTTGATTCAGATTGAGGCTCTGGCGGTCTCATCCTGTTCCTGCTTTTATACCATTAGAATAAATATCAGCACCGTGGAAGAGGCAAATGACATAAAATACCCCTGTCCCCACCCCAAATTAAGCATCTGAGACTCCCATTTAAGAATACAAAGTATTCAGTACACCTTTACATAGACAAAATTCACCAGCGTAGTATATACCTTCAGATCCACAGGCTTTGTTCCACTATGCATGAGCAAGAGGGGGTATCAGCCTCCAGGGAGTGCTGCCAAAAAACTCAGTTATTTGACAAGGCCTGAGCATGTTCATCTAAATCACTTCTTGCATAACAGTCAAACCAGAGGTGGAAAGACAGGCATTCTAGATGCAAAGATCAGGGCTGCTGATGGAACATCACAGGCTGGAGAGAGCAAAGCAAGGTGCCGTGGGAAGCTGATCAGAATGGAGTGGGTTTAGATAAGGAAGACCCTTGGAAATCAAAGCTTGATGGACAAAAGGGGGAAAAGATCGAATAAAAGAGAAAAGGCCTTTGATGTAGGGATTGCTGTGGAAGCAAACAGGACACCTCCCAGAGTGGAAAGGAGGGTCAAGGTTAAGGACACCAGTGTGGAGGTGGGCATTTGGCACGGTGGAAATGATGAGGCTCGGGATGCCTGAATCACGTTTAGAGGGCCAGGGTTTGAGTCCCAGCTCTACTTCCACCTCCAGCAAGCTGCTAATGTGTTCCCTTTGAGGCAGCCAGTGTTCGCACAAACACCTGCGACCCTAACACCCACTCAGGACACCTGGGTTGAGTTCCAGTCTCCAGGATTTGGCTAGGCTCAACCCCAGTGAAGGTGGGCCTTGGGAGAATGAACTAACAGATGAACTAACTCTGCATCTGCCTATTTCTGTCTCTCTTTGTTGCTATCTCTCTGCCTTTCAAATAAATAAAAATTTCACTGTTGAAAGTGATGAGCCAATGAGCATCTATGCATAATATTTCTCTGAGCAATGTGCTGAAATGTGAAATGATGTGTACAATATAGACTGAGTCTTTTAAAAGCTCATGGAAAATATGTATTGATGACAAACTATACAGGCATTTCAAAATTAATATATTACACATATAATATATTTAAAGGGTGAGAAGGAGAGCCACTACTTAAGCTGGAATTTGGTTCTACCACTATTTGTTGTAAAGTCTTCTTTCTCTGAATGCCCATTATGTCTTTGCTATGACTTAGCTCCACAGCCATCGAATTGTTATGAAAGCAGTACCTAGTTCATAAGTTCTACATGAGGATTAACATGATGATGTAAAAATACTGCACCATGGCAAAGCTTCAATAGGTACTTGCCAGCAGCAACACCTATAGCAGAGTGCAAGAGGAGAAAAACTAGACCAGAATTTGGTAAGGACCAGTGTCAAAGGAGAGCAGTTGAGTGGAATGCAAAGGGGACACTGGCAGAAGGCCCTAGAAAGAGGCAGGTGAGAGTGGTTTAAGGAGAACTGTGAATGTTTGTAAGAGGTTGGACTGAATATATGGTGTAGGAAGGAGTTGCTCAGAGAATGCTTACCAGGGAGGTAAAGTAATTTAAACCACATTAAACAAACAGAAAAACAGTGCTTCAGGAACACTTACACTGAGCCCAGCTGCAACAATGGGCGGGGATGGGGGCGTGGTTAAAGGGCAAGGCCCAGCGACAAGCAGCTCTGAAGAAGGCTTTTGCTAAAGATAAGAGTGGACGCTTTTAAAAGTTTTCAAACAAAAGAGATTTCACAACTAAAGAACCTGGGAGTGAGAAGAAATGGTACATGATGTGACAGCATCAACCCAGGGCCAGCTCATATGGCCAGCTGCCCGATTCTGTTAGATGTTCCTCTCTCAATGTCTCTCCCAAATCCAAGAGAAAAATACAAGATATGGAGTGTTAGCCTGGCATCCCACATGGCAGGGCTCTGGTTCCTGTCCCTGCTTCCTGCCAGAGTGGACCCTAGGAGCCAGCAGTGATGGCTCCCATAATGGGACACTTACTATCACCTAGAGACGGGGATTGGCTCCTCAACTCCTGGCTGACTCAAGCCCCACTGTGCCAGGATGTGGGGAGTGAACCAGCACCTGGGAGCTCTCATGCTCTCTGGCTCTCTCCATCTTTCCTACTTCTTTGTCCCACTTTAGTTGCTCAACTCTAACGCAGTGCTTTTCAAATTGTTCTATAAAAACACAAAGAGAACCTCTTCATTCGCTTGAAATAGCTTAAGCCCCAAATGCACCATCACTGTTCATGACTGTTAAAACTCTTCACCATCTTCCTGACACTGCTAAGACAAATTCAGCCCCCTCAGCAAGGTATACAACACTTGTCACAGCCCCTGACCACTCAGTGACCTCATGGCTTGAGAACCCAGTGTACCCTCTTCTTTAGGAGCCTAGAAAAAAATAGTCCCAACAAACTCAAGATGAAGGCATGTGTATGCCAGGCAAGCTGGGTGGTGCAGTAAGCGGGTAAATGTATTACACATGCCTCTGGTAACTCAAACAATATCCTGAAAGCTACCTCAACCTCCCAGCAGCTTTCCAAGCACAGTGCCTCTTCCAGCGCTGCGACAGAGGCTGCAAGGTACAGAGGAGCACACTCTTCCCCAGGGAGTTCCAACCAGGCTGCTTCTTCCTCGTCCTTCATCCACCTGCTCTCCCATCCAATTCTCAGGACACCCTAGTGAGCCTTCCTTCTTTCCTTTCTCTGACAGGCTGGCGTGCCTAGCTGTACAGGGACTCTGTTCTTGAAGGATGGAGCTCACATTCACTTGTGAGCTTGTCAGGAAAGCAGATAATCAGACCCTTCTGCAAACCTCCCCCCGACCTGCTTTCCAAGGCAATGCTTGAAGCATTGCAATGCGTACGAGACATGGCTGGACTATCCACATGGGACAATCACAGATGAGATCCCCACCGCCTCCAAGATGGGCATTATCTGGCTCTAGCTAAATCCCTCACAAAAGAATACCAGGTAACAGATATTCAATAACCCTGGGCCAGATAGGCAAAAAAACACACTCAATGCGACTTCTTCTCACATGTTTAGGAAGGTTCCTAACTTGGGAATCAAATAATGATTCACAAAGGATTGATTTAGCTTCAACAATGGCAAAAATATAAAAAACTAGATAATAAATTCATTTACAGTGTTTTTTTAAAATGCCTGCTAACTTGGAATAGCTACAACTGTGCCTTATTGAGAACTCATATTTAGCCTTATAGAGAAGTTAAAATATTTTAATGCTCAGAAAATATGTATGCTGTAGGACTAAAACTATGTGTGTGTGTACATGCATACACATACTTAGGGCTCAAATGTTGACCAATTCCTCCTTATGACAATTATTGACTGTAACACACTCCCTCTGGATTATTATGCAGTAAAATCTGTGCGTCTAGATTTTGCTTCAATCATTGCTGTCATTTGGGTCCCCCCACCCCCAATTTATATATTTTCAACAAACAGGCAGCGGGGAGAACAGTTTGTCATTTTTAAGGCATGAGGATTAGGCTCTGACTAATTGGAAGATTTGCCCGTTATTTAAATGAAACTTGTTTGCCGTTTCATCATCCATGCAGATCTAGAAAGGCAGCAGACTGGCCCATCAATTTGGTTAGAAAAGAATAAATGAATAAGGAGACTGACAGTGGTCTCTCGAGGGAGTGCTCTGTCGCTGCATTGTTCCTCCAGTATTAATTATCCACATAAAAATACTTTGCTGGCTGCATGATTATCTGCCCGGCTCTAAGCTCCCCCTTCAGCCGCCTCCTGGCCTTCCTCTGTCGCATCCTCTGGCATCCTCTGATGTCAGCGAGTGTTGTCTGATGGGAGAGGTGCGGGGCAGCCGAGAGTTATTTGGGCTTGAGGCTGCCCCTGGAGGTGAGGTGAGTACTCACTCAGACACATGGCAGGAAGGACTCATTTACTGTTCCGTGGCCCCTCCCCTGTTAGTCTTAACAGATCCTGCCAGCAGTCTGTGCGTGCACGCTGAGACAAGGAATGTGTGGTGGCATCATGGTCTGGTCACTTGGGAGTTTGGAAGGCCAAGGCCACAGAATCTAGAAGGCGGAAAGGTGGCCAGGAGCAAAAAGGGAAACAGCACTGGGATGAGCGTGGACACCCAACGTCATTAGCAGTAAAAGGTCCATCACCTGCCCTTCCACGCAATGTCACACTCTGGTGGAAAAGTGGGGTCTGGCGACAGTGGCTTACAGGACTGGCTTTGCCCCCAAGAACAGGAGAGGAAGAGGGGCAAAAACAAAAAGTACAGGGCAAGGCAAAGGAAGGTTCCAGAGGGTGTTGACCCACCCCCAGACAGATATGGGAATTCTCAGATACAACTTGAGTTCTGGGTTAAGCCAGCACACACAACCCAGGATAAGTTGACTTACGTTGGATAATATGCTATAGTCCTACAACAGCCTTTCTGCTTTGTCCCCTAAACCAAAGTCATCCTCTGGGTACTTCACATAGCCATCCCATAAACTTATCCAGTGCAGAGCTGTCCCCTGGGAGGTTCGAGCCTCCCTCTGCTTTGTGCTCCCACTCACCGTGAGTGCCCCACCCCCACACAGTGAGCGCGTTCCCTCCTGCGCTTCATGCCTGGTTACCTCCTATTCACTCTGCTCAGATGATGTCTCCTCTGGGGGTGGACGTGCACCTCTGAGCTTCCTGGGGAACACCCGACCCTCTTCCATTCAAACAGTGCCCATCAGCCTGTTGCAAGATGCCTTGTTATACACAGCGTCCTGTGCCACACCTTCAATTATCAACATCTCCCACTAACTAGGTTGATTCGTTACCATGGCTGAACTCTCATCATCATTATCACTAAAATTCAGATTTCACAATAAAATTTATTCTTGATGTTGGTCATTCTGAGTTTTGAAGAACTTGTATGCCTGTAATCCCAGATTTTTCTGAATCAAACCAGACTTGTCTAACTCCATTATCTTTTTTAAATTTTTTTTTTGTGGGGGGAGTTATTTATGGTTACCTAAAAGGCAGGTTTAGGGAGAAAAGAAGAGACAAAGAGCTCTTCCACATCCCCTGGTTTGCTCCCCAATTGGTCACAAAGGTCAAAACATAGCCAGCCAATTTGAAGCCAGGAGCTTCCAGGTTTTCCACGGGGCACAGGGACTCCAGGGCTTTCCCTACGCCACAAGCAGGGAACTGGATTAGAAATGGAGCACCCACGCCCATAAGGGACATTGGCCCCACGTGTGGGGGATTAGCTGGTATGCCCACACAGCAGCCCACAATTCCAGTTTCTGTGACGGTTTTGGAGGGCTCTGTGATAGTGGCCTGTATCCAACCTTGCAGAATCACAAGATGTTTTACTGCCCTTAAATTCCTATGTGTTCTACCCATCCACCCCATCTCCCTGCCTAACACTGGCAGCACCGTTCTTTTTATTGTTTCCAGCATTTGGCATGTTTTAGAACGCCGTACAGTTTGAAAAATACAACATGCAGACTTTTTACATTGTCTCCTTTCACTTAATAACATGCCCTTAAGGTTCTGCCATGTATTTTTATGACTTAAGAACCCATTTCCTTTCCAGGTTGAATAATATTCCACTGGATGGATGTACCTCGGTTTATTCATTCACCTACTGAAAGACATATTGCATTGCATCAAATACACACAATCATGAACAGGGCAGCTATAGACAGCCAAGTGCTGATTTTGAACTGACCATAAATTTTGAAATAATTTGAGCAAATACCAATCGGTAAATTGCAAAAGCTTAAGTTTGGCTTTTTTAAGAAACTGTCAAAATGTACTCCAAAGTGGCTGTACCATTTTGCATTCCAACCAGCAATGAATGACAGTCGCTGTTGCTCTACTTCCTCGTCAGCATTTGCTATTGTCGGGTTCTTGGATTTGGGCCATCCTAGGAAGTATCTAGTGGTGTCTTATTGTTTTAATTTGCAATTCCCTAATGACAGATGATGCCAGAAACTTTTCCATGTGTTTAGCTGCCATCTGTTTATTTTCTTTCATAAAGTATTCAGGACTCTGTCCCTTTATTGAATCGGGTCATTCTTTTTCTCATGAATGAGTTTTAAAAATTCTTTGTGTGTTTTGGATAGCAGTACATTACTAAACATGCATTTTGCAAATATTTTCTTCCACTTTGCAGTGTGTCTTCTTTTCACACTACAACTTGCAGAATAGAATTTTCTCCATTTAATGAGGCAAAATTGATGTTTTGTTTTTTAGATCCTGATTTTGACATCACATCTGCAATGTTATCTAAGGCCACCTAGATGTTTTTCCTATCTTATTTTCTAGGAGTTTTACAGTTTTGTAACTTACATGTAAGTCTGTGATCCATCCGGAGCTAGTTTTTTCTTTGAGAATGTGAGGTCTGTGTTTATCTGCATACTGAGGTTCAATTGTTTCAAAATTACTTGTTGAAAGAACTGTTTAGTTTGATAGCCTTGTTTCTGCTCCTGGCAGTGTTCAGTTGCACTGGTCCATTTGTCTGTTCCCCTGCAAATGTTATATTCTTTTGATCACTGCAGGCTTTTAGTAAGTTTTTAAGTAGGATAGTGTCAGCCCCTCCCCCAACTGTTCTCTTCTACTTCAATGCTGAACTGACAATTCTGGATTGTTTGTCTCTTTGTATAAACTTAGAAATACTTTATTCACATCCGTAAAGTAAAATAATCTGCTGGGTTTTTGACTGATATTGCCTTGAATCTATAGATCAAATGGATAACTAACATATTGATAATATTGATTTCTTTTGTTCATCCACATAGATTTTCCCTTCAGTTAGTTCTTCTCTTTCATCAGCATCTTTAAATTATTTATAGATGTATATTTAGTTACACATTTGAAAGGCAGAGATAAATCTTACTTCCATTGGTTCACTCTCCAAAACCCCACAGCAACCAGAATGATCTAGGACAAAAAACCAGGAGCCAAGAACTTCATGTGGATCTCCCAGATGACTGGCAGGGACCCAAACACCGGAATCGTCACTCGTTGCCAAGCCATGCATTAGCAGAAAGCTAGAATCAGGAATGGAGCAGGGACTTAAACTCAGACATCCCAGTATGAAATACAGGCATCCAAATGACATCCATTCTGTGTATCAGATGTCTACCCCTCATCACTTTGATATCTTTCCTATCTGCGCCTTGCACGTGATTGAATAAATACACATGCAAATATGTCATGAGGATACTGCTGTGAATATAATTGGTTTTAATTTTAAATTCTACTTGTTTTTGCTGGTAAATAGGTAAGTAATAGATTTTGTGTACTACTATATCCATATGTTCTGCAACCTTGCTATCACTACTCATTAGTTCTAGAAGATTTCTTTGTTAATTATTTTGATTTTTTTTTCCAAAGACAATCAACATTAAAAGCAGGCAAAGACAATTGATGTCTTCCTTCCCAATAAATATCCCTTTTATTTCCTGGTTTTTTTTTGTGTGTAATTGCAGTAGCTATGACATACAATTCAAAATTAATATTGATGTTGGACACTCCTACCTTTTTCCTGATCTTATCAGAAAAAGTTTGCGTCTCTGTCTCTCTCTCGTTGTAAGTTCAATGCACAGATCTTTGGATGGTCTCTATGTGTGGTAGATTCAATTGTATTCCCCCAAATTTTTGTTCAATTTCTAACCTTTGCAACCTCAGAGTGTGATTATTTGGAAATAGTCACTACAGACACGGTTAGTTAAGAAGAAATTACACTAGGCTAGGATGGACCCTTAAACAAATATGGCTGCTATCCTACCTAGAAGGGAAGACACAGAGGCAGACACAAGGAAAAGAGCCAGACAAGGATAAGACAAGGCTTGCAGGGATGCAGCTACGAGGTTTCCAGAAGTTTCTAGAAAGAAGGAAGAAGCAAGAAATAATTCTACTCAAATGACTCCCATGGCCTAATCAATACCTTAATTTTAGACCACTGGCCATCAAAATGAGTTTCTGTTTTAAGTTACATAGTGTATGGTACTTTGTTATGGCAACATTATCATATGAGAGTGTATAAAAATCTGTGGGAAATGCAATTCAAAATTACATTTATTTTAGTGAAAATAATTTTTGAAATTTACATTTTTCCACTTAAATACTTTTTTTCATTTATTTGAGAGACCGAGAGAAAAAGGAGGGTTTCTATCTGCTGATTCATTTCCTGAATGCCGAATCCCACAAGGGCTGGAGCCAGACAAGAACCCAATCACTTGAGCCACCACCTGCGGCCTCTGAGAGTCTGAGACTCGGGCGCTGAAGCCATGTTCTGAACCCAGCACCCTGATGTGGAATCAGGGCTGTCACCACTAGGCTAACCATCTACTGCTCTCATAGTTCTAATATTCCCCATGAGCCCTTTGGATGCCCTCCGTATGGAAACTCCTAGAACCTTTAGCTGTTTGCTCCTGTGATGCACACAGCTTAATTTTGCGTCTGCAACATGCCTTTTCTAGAAGCACAAACGCAGTCACTTTGCAGTAGCCATTCTTCCTGATTTCTGACGATTGCACAAGCATCAATAACATCTCCTTACATTCTTCTTTTCAATCAACACAAGCCCACAGTCTTTGACTTTCCATATCCCTGAGTTCCCAAATCCCTGAATCATTTTCATTGCTTTTGCTTTTTTTCCTCCAGTGCTACAGTATTCTTTTCACACCAAAGTGATAAGAATTGAAAATGATATTCTAAATGAGACTCTGCTAGCCCTTTTATATAATGGTGAAATAATTCTCTTTGACTCAAATTCAATATGCTCCATTCACACCTCTCAAAGCTGTTGGTACATTTTTGTATTGCTTTATCATTGAGGTTTCAAGTGTGGGCTATTGTAGCTCAGAATCCACAGGCAGCTGGAGGCTTAGAGGTTATAACCCATTTGCTTTTCACTGTTCATTTCATCATGCCACTATTGCCCAAATCTAACATTCATGGCATGTATTTAATATGCAGCTCATTCAATACCACTACAAATTTTCCATAGCAATTAGGTCAGGTCCATAAAGTGGGAAGTCCCTTTCAGTATAAGATTCAGACAGAAATAGATATTGACATTTATTGAACATCAATAATGCAATACATTCTTTATACATCTGATCACCAAAACCTCTATGAGGTAAATATTATTGAATTATTTTAATTTTACAGAAATGGACTCAGAAAAAAAAATAATAACTTGGCCCAAAGCCACTGCCAGTAAGAGCCGAACATGAAAAGTGCCAGCAGAACACTTAGGGCCACCCACTTCCTCTGAGCCATGTTGCCAGCCTCACTTGAGGGGTGACATTCTTCTCTTCAGCTTGGGAAAAATCAAGACCCAAGAAAAACACAGATGACGATTCAGCGAGGCAGTGCACTGTGTTATGAAGGGCATTGCACTAGGACCGAGGGACTCGGAGAGTTGGAAAAGTCCCGACCCTCAAGTTTCTCTGAGCTGTAAGCTTCTAGACAGCACAAACTGGGTTTCATTTACCCATTACTGTGTGACTTAGAGCAAGTCACTTGCTCCTTCTGGGCTCCAGATTTGTCATCTGTAAAATGAGGTACCTGGCAGGGACCGTCTCTCACCTATCCCCTCGAGCTCTCATCCTGAGTCGCTACAATCAAGAGTTCCAGGCGTGGGGTTGTGGCTTTCCATCCCAGGCACTTTATCAGCTCCATGCTCATCATACTCAGCACAGATTATCTTCCATTTCCCATGGATTTCTTCTCATTTCGTTGTCTTCAATGCCCTGATTTTCCCCCAGTCTGAAAGGCATACAGGAAAACAAGGAACAGAGAGTTCACTTCTACCTCTCAAATTCCCGTGTGAGTGGGGCAAGTCACTCTGGTATCGCTGTGTCAGCAATAGGAGGACACTGGGGAGAGACCGTTGGTCCAATTTCTGCAGCTCAGCTACTCACCCCTGACCAAGTGCAGCCGTTACCCTGGCAACCACTGCTCTGTGCTCTATGGATGCCATGGGTCACTACTGCAGATGCCACCAGCAGCAGACACACTTTTCCCTCCTCCCCAGCCTGCTCTGACTCAGCACCACCATCCACACATTGCCAGCAACAGACCGCCACAAGAAACTAGGTAGGGTGAGATTATAATTGGGTCAGAGGGGTACACCTGTAACAAGCATTTCAGGCACAATGGAGGCCCCATGCACATGATGGAAGAAAACCCACAAGTAGTCTCCACACACCTTAGGCCAGCTAAGTGTGTCCCAAGGACACAGTAAGGCACATGTCAGCATTTTCTCATTGAGCTTTGAATTCAAAACTACTCCCTTTGCAGGTTGAAGATGAGGGTCTAAGCCTGGTAGATCTTACCATTGCCTGTTGTGTTCACACAAATTTCCTGAGGATTTTGCTCACATGCAGACCGCAGTTCCAAGATCTGGAGTGGGGCCTGAGAATCTGGATTTGTTACAAGCTCTCAGATGAGGATGATGCCACCAGTCCACACTGTTGCAATCACTCTGTGCCTGCTGTACATCTCGTGCCTCCCCAGGCCCTGCCATGGATCATTTTCATAAGGAATCAGCGTAAATATTAACTGGTTCAAAACACACAGCTACTTGGAAGAAAAGATAATAGCTACAATTTAGTGAGGGCTTGCTTTTTGCTAGGACATGCATACACACACACACACACACACACACACACATGCTCACGCACACACACACATATGCACACATATCAGCAAAAACCTTTGGGTAGTTATCACTTAATGAGAAACTGAAGATGAGGGAACAGAGACTCAGACCTGCTGTGCAACTTACCCAAAGTTATATGGTCAGCACATGGTAGAGCCAAAATGCAAATCTGTCTGCCCTCCCCCACACTCATTGCCACTCCCCAGCACATCCACAGCGTGTGCAGCACACACAGTGTGTACAGCACACAGAGCTCTGGGTTACACTGTTACCCAAGACACTGACCTTGTCCAGAGTTTTGGTGTTCTCCAATTACTGCTGCTTTGGGAGAAGACACGGAGGAACACACAAACAGTAAAATCTCCATATTTACCTCCAGTCACCCCCAAGACTATTATTACAGGGTCTGGGGTCTGCATTCATTGAGCAATAATTTATTAAGTGCTTCCCATGTATAAATCATACACAGACTAGAAGAGACAAAACCAGAGGAATTTTTTTTTTTTTTGCCTTGTTCAGTCTAACTCCCATGCCTGTTTGGAATCCCTCCTTTTTAGCAGAAGCTCCAGTAGGATCAGGGGATCAACCCTGAGAAAGACAGCATTCTTCCGTGAGCAGCTTCCATCTTGCCTTGTCACAGTTGAGAGGGTTACAGCCAGAGTTGTCACCAGGGAGCACCAGCATTCCGAGGCAGAGTAGGAGAAGTTAGTGGTTTTTCAGGTTGGTCAGATCTACAACGGAAATTCCAGTCTGGAATGAGACATCTGGCTCAAACTTGAACTTCCCCTCATACCAGAAGTACAGCTATAGAAGCATCAGGACTTGATTCTTATATCATTCATCTACACATTGGGATTATTAAGACACACTTCAACCATGCCAGTTTCCTTCCCTCTGTCATTGTACTGGGAACAGTTAGAAAATTCAGGACGAATCAAGGAACAGAAGGCAAGGAGGTGGGAGCAAGACAGCTGAGGCAGAAATTACGCCTGCTCCTGCTTGGAAGGGCCAGCAGAGCAGACTGGGGACAAATGGGGGAATGAAGCACTAACAAAGCAGCAGACACATGACCAGAAGCATGCCTGACATCCAGGAGGCAGAATAAGGAAGCAAATCCCAGACCAAACAGCTGGGGTTCTTCTTTGAAAGAAGAGACGCCCTGTCTTTCTCTGCTTCGCTGTCTTCCTCCACCCTCCCCTTCCTTCCTTTCTCTCACCCTTAGTTATCTCGACCTGTTATGGAGCATACAGGATGCTGGCTGAGTCTGCAGCCTCTCCCAGTGGTCTTCAGATAAACTTGCCAGTGTTCAACCTTCACCCATCAAGTCACAGGTGCTGTGAACTTGTTACTCTGCACATGCATGCATATAGAATACAACCACAATGTGCATTTTGTTTCGAATGTTTTTCAAAAGGTTTTTTTTCATCATATTACAGATGAGTGAGCCAGTATTGGTTCCTCTGTTATTCAAACAATAACATGTGCTTTTAAAATAAATACCTATTTCCTCTCAGCTCCATTTTCCTGTCTCTCTTATAATTAGGTCAAAATAGGGTAGAATTCCAGATGGCGGAACGTAGATAGAAACAATGGGGTGACCATCCAGGCCTGGCCCCCGAGAGCACCCCGTGCAATCCTGCGCTCAATTCTGAAAAAAAAGGCCAAGGTGACCTGAAGCCACAAAACGATAGAGGCGCCAAAGAGAAGCCACTTGGATTGTTAATATGATGCTTGAAGCTATCCAGTAGACCCCAAGCAGTAAGATTCTACAAGTATTAGGCTAACCCCCGGAATGCATAAAACAGCTGGTCCAGGTTATTCTTACCAAAATAGAAATGTAAGTCTCAATTGATACTCGCCAAGCACTGGTAACAGTCTATGCCGTCTGTAGTCCTACGCAGGTTTAGGCACTAACGGTCTCTACTGTCCATGCAGAATTGGGTCAGCAGCCACATGCCAGCCATTTACAGCTAAGACCTTTTCCATCCTGGCTTACTATTCACTCACTAAGAAGTGATGGCCCAGGTGATCTTTTGTCTCTTGGCCAAATTTCTTTGATTTCTCATTGGTCTGTCCCTCGTGTCCCAATAGAGCAGTTCAGGTCACAAAGAAACAACTTGAGCTTTTCAGCAGGTGGATGTTTATTAATTAGGACTATGGAGAACAATAAGTAGAGGAAGAGAGGGAAATTACAGAATTAGGCATATTCTATCCATGTTACTCATACGTTCACAATGCAATTCTATTTGGGTATTTTTCACATGCGAGATGTCCAAGAAAAATGTTCAGTCACTCCCCGACTCTATCACAGGCTTCTGAATTTACTATAAAACAGCAAGAATCTTCCAACTTTAATGTGTAGTCTAACAGAAATCAATATAACATGAAGATTTTAATCCACTAGGTCCAAAGGTCTGCATTTCTAACATGTTCCACGGCGATGTTGATGTGGAGAATCTGAATGGTGCAAACATGTGGAATATGAAGAGCCTGTCTTTCTACAAAAGCCATTTGGATATGTATAAGACCATTTGTAGGCTGTACAAATTATCAGCAAAAACATTAGCCTCCTATAGACTTATTGATAAATTGCCTTGGTTTCCTTGGCAGAATCAAATCAAATAATTACAGCCCATGGACCACACCTTGAGAAGAAAAGCAAAAATAAGATAAGAAAATTATACCTGTTATTATTATTCTCTTTCTTGCGTCTTTTCCTACATCCTACAAGCAAGGGACTCTCTCCAATTGCACATAATTGATTCCCACCAGGAAGTTTGTACCTCTGTTGCTTTCTGATACAACAGAGCATATGAAGTGCCTACTACAGCCACACCCAGGGAGAAGCACAGAATTTCCTCTCCTGCCACGTTGGTCATCAAAGGCTCGAAGGAGAAGGAGCAGGACCACCTTCCAGAATCATGGAAGAGACCATCTCTGATTCTCTATCAGTGGTCTCAGATCACAGTGCTGTGAGGGAGCATGAAGACCATCTTAGCAGCCCCTGGTTCTGTGGTTTGGGGATTTTATTTTGGTTGTGGGATCCTTTCTTCCAATGCAGGCACACACCAAGTTCAAAACCAAAAGAGAGTGAAGAGCCTGTGAAGAGAGAGGAGACAGGTGAGTCGAAGGGCTTGCCTGGAGCTCACATCCTGTAGCAGCAGCAACAGCACAATGAAAGACAGAAGCCATTGCCCTAATTTCCATTCTTCCCATTCATTAGGGAAGTTTCCATAAAATTAGACTAGTGTGGTAGGAGAGAGCATAGGCGTTAATCTGGATGAATCCAGATTTAAACCATGACTTGACCACTTGCAGCATCTGTGATCTTGGGCCAACTGCAGTTACTCTCTACTTGTCTATTTCCTCATCAGTAAACAGGAGGTAATCCATTTCTAGGTGGATGAGAAGATTGTACATGGGCTTAAAATTTCTGTGCTATATATCCAAGCAAACAGCAGGTACTCCTGCCCAAAACCGATGGTTCTAAATTATTTTTACTCAATTGTGAAGATCATCTCTATTTTATAAAGAGTTTCACATAGACAAGCAAACCCAAGCCTGAGTGCAGAACAAAGTGTAAGCACCATCACGCCACTTTCACCCAACCCCACAAATGGGGTTGATAAAGGGAGCAGCATTCTGTGTCCGTAAACAATTTTGACTTCTATAGATGCTTGAGGCTTGCATGAAACAGGACTAGAGTATGGACTAAAGGTTCCAAGCTATGATCTCAGTCTAAACACCTTGAGGATCTACATACAAGGGACAAGTGATGTAACCAAGGAAGGCTAGAGCCAGCCAGGGTCAGCAGTGAGGGACTCTGTCAGGGGCAGGAAAGGTGGGCATATTCTGCAAGGCAGCTGCCAGCATGGGCTAGGAGAGCAGCACTCCACAGGACACAGCGCAATTGCTCTACTCCACAGAAGAACTACACTGACGACTTTCCTGCAATTGGCCTAAGCATCCCATTGAGGAGATGCTCCAACAAGAAAAACCTGTAGGAGACAGAGGACACATGCCAAATGTGCCCTGGCCTCACATCAACTGACAGTACATGATAATTGCAAACACCACAGAAACAAAAAAAAATCAGAGCTCACACCATGGTTCCTATAGAAACTACTGGATATTGAAGAAGGAAGGAAAGCATGGTTGTAAGTGTATGCCTGTTGAAAGACGTACATCTGGCACCCCTCTGCAGAACTACTATGCCAGGATCTCAACTGGGCAACCTGGAAGCTATTGTCAAAAGGATAAGGAATTCCCATATCAATGTGTGGGTTTTAAATCTGTTTTATAGAAGGCTAGTAATTATTTACTGTTCCATGTAAAGTAGTTAATGGTAATAATGGTAATTTCCCTTATTTAGCTACTGGGGTGTTTCTAGAAAAAGCTGGCTTGGGCAGGCATGATAATGGTCACCCTCAATGTTTGCAAAGCCAGAGACCTTCAGAGAAGGGAGAAAGGCCTTGACTGGAGGGAGATGGTATTGAAAGGAGGATGGGGAGAGGTGATTACTCACCATGACAGGCCTACCAATTCATCCTTCCAGTATCTCTACCTCTGTCTGCTGCTACCACCCGCATGAGAACCACACCAGCTGGATTCTCTCCGGATGCCTTTCTAAGTCCCTCCTTCCCTCTCTCCATGAACAGAGCTGCCTGCCCTCTTAACACTGCAAAGCTGATAGGGCCTAACCTGTGGTCAAGTCTTCCTTCTCGGACAGATGTTAGGGGGTTTTCTTTTCCTCTATGAAGTGCCAGTCCTCCTGGAGTCTCCCCAGTGGTACACCTCCTCACCAGCAGATATTTTTCATATCTAGACAGAACACACATCACTCCACATCAGTCATCAGCCTGGACCATATATTGGGCTCATTTTTGGTTTGTAGTTGTTGTTGCTACTGTTTTAATAGTGATTTGTGGATCCCAAGTCTGGAGGTTCTAAATTAATACGGGTGCCCTGGACATGAGCAATTTTCAGAACTCCTCAAGTACTCCTACATGCAGCCAAGATTGAGAGTTGCTTCCATATACCCCGGAATGCTGCACTGAAGAAAAGAAAGCATAACAACACATGGGACCAATGAGTCCCAACATGGACTATGTTAGAATCACTGCAGAAGCTTTGAAACTCACCAAACCCTGGGTCCCAACCTCAGTCCAGAAAAGTCAGCACCACACGAAGTGCTGATTAGTTGGCAGTCATTTTCAAGACCTCTCAGATGATTGCAAGGTGCAGTCAGGTCTGACATCCACTGGTGTAAACCAAAAGCAGGGCCACAAGCAACCACTGGAAAAAGAAAGAGTGAGTGTTGCCCTGTGGGCAAAAGCAAAGGAATAAGGAAGATATTCTCCACTCACAGGGCTGCAACAATGAGGGATATATCTCTTATTTATATTTATGCACATATGTGCATATAGAGATATAATCAGATATAGACAGAGATATGTATCTGTATAGAGAGACATATAGATATGTGGACATATCTGTTCTGATTCAACTTCACTTGTCTGCTTACCTTCCCCAATTGCTAGTTGGTTACCTACCTGCCTGCCAATGTTTGTGCATAGGCTCTGCGAGTTTACAGTCAATAAAGTATCCCACCTGCCGACTTAAACAGCGCTGTTATCTGGCCCAAAGTTGGCATGATTGCTTCTATATTGCAAAATGATGCTATCTGGGGTTTCTCATTCTATCAGGCTGAGGGAGAAAAGAGAACTCGGAAAACATGGAGCAAGTTAACAAGCCAGGCTGAGCCATCCATCTGAGGCGTCTGGACGTCTGCTGCCCACTGTTAGTCTTTTCCTAATACTTGGGTTCATTACTGACAATGTTTATCAAGAGATGTGTTTGTACAGTGCTTTCTGGTTGTGAAAGAATTTGAACTACTTTACTACCAATTTATCCCAACAAGGGCAGGCTAGGGCTATATTCCATCTCTAAAGAGGAAATGCTGGATGCTAAAAACAGGAAAAAATAAGAATACTTCAATGGGTCAGTGCATTGGCTCAACTGAAAGTCCGCACCTCCAAGTACTGGGATCTCATATGGACACCAGTTCAGGGTCCCGATTGCTCCACCTCCCATCTAGCTCCCAGCATATGGCCTGAGACAGCAGCAGAGGACTGCACAATACCACGGCACCTTGCATCTATGTGGGAAACCTTGGGAAAATGCCTAGCTCCTGAATTCAGATCAGCTAAGCTCTAGCTGTTGCAACCATTTGGGGAGTAAACCAGTGGATTGAAGATCTTTCTCTATGTCTCTCCCTCTCTCTATAAATCTTCCTTTCCAATAAAAATAAATCTTTAAAAAAAAAAAAGAGTTCGAAACATCTTCAAAGCATCATGAAAAATAGAATTGAAAAGTAAGTTTATTTTGGTGCAGAGGAATTTTTAAATTCATGATTTTTCAAAAAGTTCATGGAAAATGCCCATTATGGAAAAAAACTAAAAGGAATTTGAAAGTATTTTTACACTAAATAAACTTGTCTTTCAATTAAATTTTCCCACAAACCTTCTGAAGCACCCTTGTACCTTAAGAAACAAAGATCATGGGCCTGGCCCGCTAACCTAGTGGCTAAAATCCTAGCCTTGCATGAACCAGAATCCCATATGGGCACCGGTTCTTGTCCCAGTGGCCCTGCTTCCCATCTAGCTCCCTGTTTGTCACCTGGGAATGTAGTCAAGGATGGCCCAAAGCCTTGGGACTCTGCACCCATGTGGGAGACCCAGAAGAAGCCCCTGGCCCCTGGCTTTGGATTCGCTCAGCTCCAGCACTGCAGCTAATTGGGGATTGCATCAGCAGACAGAAGATCTTTCTTTCCTCTATGTCTCTCCTCATCTCTGTATATCTGACTTTCTAATAAAGAAAAAAAGAAGAAGGAGGAGGGGAGGAGGAAAGATCAAGTTGGTGGCCATTTGGCCCAGCAACCAAGCCACTGTCTGGAACATTCCATGTCATATCCCCATATCTGGTGACTAGATTCAGTCCCACCTCTGATCCTGTGAATTTCCTGCATCCTGTTAGTGCACACCAAGCAATGGCTCAATTCCTTGGGTCCCGGCCTACCTATGCAACATTCCTGGATTGAGGTTCCAGACCTGGCTTCAGTCTTGCCCAGCCTTAGCTGTTGAAGGCATTTTGAAGACAGAACCAGTGGATGAGATATTTCTCTCTCTCTCGATTAACAATTAAAAGCAAAACCTCAGGGAGCAATATGAAATATGATTACTGACTATACAAAAAAAAACTAAGACCATAGCCAGAGCAATTAAAATGGTGTGTGATTATTGTCATTCCTGGGTACATTACCCCTATTGTTTTATGTTTCTTTTTATTCATATTTCCTGACTAAAATATGAGATCAGTATAAAAGTCATTCATATATGTTTTGGTTCAGATTTCCTGACTAAAATCCAAGCCAGTTCATTCCTCATAGGGGTCTGTTCAGAGATGTTCTAACCCACATTACTACTTACTCAACTCCTTTTCCATGGACTCAGTAACAAGAGGGAAAAGGAACTCCAGGAACTGTCAGTCCTTTCCCAAGGGTCGTTCTGATGAAGCCTTGATGTTGGGGAAATAGGAAACACAGCGTGCTGAGCTCTCTTTAGAGTTTGAATAGAATTCGTTCCAAGTTGTGTTAGTGTAACAGGGATTTTTGAGCACTTCCCTCAAATCAATTTCTCTTTCCCAGCAGCATCATGATCATTTCCCAGGGAGTGATAACGCTGTCCAGCCTCACTCTGCCAGCAGCAACACGACCGAAGCTGCCAAGGAATGACACAAGACACATTTGCAGGAAGCAGGCGGAGCTACAGTGAAGAAGAGCAACTGCAAACAGACCTACAACAATCAGTTTTTGTGCCTGGAAGAAAGTAATTATGTGTCTTCAAAAAGTTCCAGGAAAATATGAAGAGCGAAAAAACATACACTGGACTTCCATACATTCTTATGCCACAACAAGCTTACGGTTGCATTCCATTTTCCACAAACTTTTCAAACTATTGTGGTAAAAGCCTGTGGAATAAGAATTTCTGGCAGGCATGCTCTTGGCCTGGCCACCACAGGAGCTAGCTGTTCACAAGTCACCTTGAGTGACAACACAAAGGACTCAGCCTTGAAGCTGTCCCCAAGTGCTCCCAGCAAAGGAGGAGAAGAGAGTCTGGAAAAGGAAAGAAAGAAACAAAGTGCTAGAGGGCTGGAGGAAAGTGAGGACTAGTGAGCAGGGCTTGGGTCACTCAAGGATTAACAAGGATTACCTCCCAAAATGTAAGTGGTTTTTCATTTTAAAAAGTTTTCAAATCACTTAATTTCATTTTCAAAGATATTCTCTACCTGTTTTTAAATGAGTCAAAATTCACTGATGGGACACACATTTAGTCTAACAGTGAAAATGTCCATGAAGATGCCTGTTTCCCTTAGCAGAATGCTTAGATTTCAAACCCACCTCTGCTCCTGACTCCAGCATTCTGCTAATGAAAGCCCTGGGTTGCTGTGCAGATATACAGGGTGCCATGTGCCATTTCAACACATATACACATGGCATAGCTGCTAGAGAGGAGACAACTATCTCTCTCTGCAAACATTCCAGACATCTATATAGTGAAAGCATCCCACAGACTTTCTTCTGGTTAGTGACATGCACAAGACACTGTCATTATCAGTAGTCACCCACTGGTAGAAGTTTTGATCTTCTCCAATGGCGCTCCAAATTTTTGCCGGGTCACTTCCAAAAGCACATGGAAAATGAATTGTCAATTTATTTCAGTCCAAGACTTTTTAATGTGTGTGTGTAATTTCATAAGAAACATTTTCAGTGACCTTATTGACATTCCCTTGTATGTGCTGCTATCCTTGGAGGAAGGAAGTCATCAAACTAAAATTTCAGAGTGCCATCAGAGGAAACACTTCTTCAAAATATCTACTTGTGGCTTGGGGCAGAGGGAGGCATCTAACCCAGCAGCTGAGACTTCTGTATCCCACACTTCCTAGCTCTAGATCTGTTGGCAAACAGTATCCCAAGCTAGCTGCGGGTATTGCTGTAGAACCCTCAAACTGGGTCTCTCCACTGGCCATGCCCTACACATAGAAAGCCAAGCACTCACATCAGGATGGTGGGAGAAGGGAAGTATTTATTTCAAAGCAAGAGTAAGGAGTCAGGGTAACTATTACTTAATTCCTGGGCTCCCCGAGGATTCAAAGGAAAAGGTTCTTAGAGATTGAAATTGGGGCTGAGAGGTGTGTGGTCAGTGCGTGTCCAAAGTCCCTGCTGGTCAGTGGAGCTCGTGCCTTTGCTGTGATTGGTCAGTGATATTGTGCTCCTTAGGGAATCTGTGATGGCCAGGTGGGCTCCAGTTGGCCTGAGGGCTGCATGCAGATGACAATGACATTCTGTCTGGACCCAGAGTTCCCCTACCCAAGTCACTGCAGGGCAACAATGACCATCGAGGCTCTTGTCTATTGGAGAAGCAAATGACTCCTTGAGTCTGGTGACTAGAACCCTGCAAAGAAGCTCCCTTAAGTCAGCAAGTTCCTTTTGATAAATGTCAGGTTCATGTTCAGATTTGAGTTCCTGAGGGCCCGGTTGAATAGTGACTAAAGTCAGCCTCTCTCTCTATCTCTCTCTCTCTCTCTTCCTTTTGTCCCCCCCTTCCTCCAGTAAAGAAATAAACAAGGAAATAATTCAATATAAATAAATGCATTTGTAGAGCTTGCTTCTCTGCCTGCAGAGGAACTGGAACTGTGTTTTCCGCAACGGAAAATGTGCATAGTCACCACTGCAGCTTGGTTTTCTGAAGAAGGGAGTCGGGAGGACAACCATCTGTGATGCCCCGGCTTCCACCAGGCTTAAGCACAGCTAACTCTAAGGCAGGAATGGGACTGCCACAGGAAGAATCACGATAACCATTTCTGATATCGCCACTCCTCACTGAAGCTATAGCTAACAGCTTTTATAATCCAAGGAGAAGTAGAACGGATTGATTCCTAAACTTTGTTTTCATTATAATCTTGCTTTCATTGTATCATTATTAAACCCAATCCTTGCTTTTAATATATTGTTATTAAACTGAATCCTTGGAAATACTTCTGTCTCCATAGAGTTTTATTTCTGCAAGTAGAGTCTGAAAAATGCACGGGTATGCAAGTAGTGAGGTTGAATAGATACCCAAGACAGGAGTTTTAGCATCTCTAATTATAGGTTCTATTATTTAGCCAGTGAATAAACTAATTCAAGTCATTTCAACAAACATTTATCCAAATTATACAATATGAAGGGATGTATGATTTTACAAAGCTAAATACACAAGTGATGTGAATATTATTTCTGTTAAGCTAGTTAAAAGCTACAAGAGATTCTAAAGACTCAGAAAATAAATTATAAAGGGAAAGATGGAAATTTTCAGTTCTGGTTAAATGATTTGAACAAATACAGCCAGTTATGCTGTTACAACACCTATGTTTTTACACACTGCACTGTCAGATCATGCAGAAATGGGATCTAGACGGGCTGGCTTCCTTGGAAGAGCTGGCTAAGCCCTCACCTGCAGCATCAACATCCCAAAAAGTGCCAGTTCAATTCCTGATTGCTCCATTCGTTAGCTTTTTAAAACAGTGAAAGTTCTAGTTTTTATGTTAGTATGTGCAGCTATTTCCCGCAGCCTGGTTCTTTACCATGAGCCGAAAACACTGGATGCAACGAGGTATCTTAGGAGTTTTATTCCAGCCGGGCAGGAACGGGGTGGAGCTGAGGGGGAGGCCAGAAGAAGAAGAGAGAGACAGAGCCCACCTGGGGGCCTTTTTGTCACTCAGGTGAGCCTGCAAGGTGTGGTAGGCGGGCTTTGGGAGGGATTGAGGGCAGGCCCCAGGGGATTGGTGCCTGAGACTGTCACAGGTGATTGCCTAAGAATGATTGGTAAGCAGAAGGAGTTGGGGAAGAGGCTGGAAGATTGGGGGTGGGATTCTCAGGTGAAATGCCACATTACATCTGAATGGTGGATGACTGGACTGGCGCAAATTTCCTGAGCTGTGAGGAAGAGGAAATGGCATCGGGTCCAGGGTGGGATATTCAAATAACTCCTTACACTGTTTCTAAACTAGAACCAGTTAATGTGCCTGGGAAAGCAGTGGAAAATGAATCAAATGCTTGGGTTCCTGCACACATGTGGGAGACCCAGATGAAGACCCTGGCTTCTGGCTTTGGACTGGCTCAGCTCCACCATAACGGCCGTTTTGTCAGTGAACCAATAAATGGAAGATCCCTCTGTCTCTCTGTTCTCTCTGTTACTCTGCCTTCCAAATAAAAATAAAGAAAGAAGGAAAGAAAAAGAGAGAAAGAAAGAAAAAAGGGAGGGAAGGAAGGAAGCAAGAAAGGAAGGAAGGAAGAGAAAGAGAGAGGAAGGAAGGAAGGAAGAGAGGGAGGGAAAGAGGAGAAAAGAAGAAAGGGCAAGAGAGGTCGTCACGTGGACCTCCAAGAGCACCTGCCTCTGCTACCACCAGCAGAGCCACCACTCTACCCAGAAGGGGCTGGGTGGAGCTCACCACACCCTTTGGGTCCCTGGGCTGGGCGGGTGGAGTAGTGCACTTGTACTGAACAGATGCACCAGACCAGGAACAGATCTGAGGTAGGACATTGAGGGCTCATTTGAGAATTATACAAAGAACTCAACAAACCAGGCCACTACACCCATGGGCTACCAGAGAACTGGGAGGGGATGGGTAAGATGGGGGACCCAGAGAATGTCCCAAGGCCAAACTGACACATGCATCTACACACAAGAGTGCCACAGCAGATAGCTGGTCTGATGAGAGTTTGGAAGGGTCTTCCAGACCAGGCCATTGCACCCATGGATGAGTGTTGAGTGTGGTAATCATGGGGCCTGGGAGAAGGCCAGACTGGCCATTGTATCAACGGATATACAGGAGAGCTAGGGCTGGTGCCAAGCTAGTTCAGAGGACTTGAAGACTCTTCCCAGGCCAGATCTTAACACCCATCGGAACACGAATATTGGGGTTAAGGAGCAGGTTAGGCTTGCATATAGCAATTGCTGGCCCATGCAAGAGTTAGGTTCAAGAGTGGGCCTAGTGGGCCTCTTATGGGTCTACCCTCTAAACCAAAGCAGCTACCAGTATGTGTAAAAGGTCAGATGTGCAGGTGGGTGGATCAGGCCGCAGTATCTGCCAGTGAGCAAGAGAGTCCGGTCTAGGGGTAGGTCAGGTAGGGGTTCCCAGGAGTCTCTCTGACTAGGCCACTGTATCCACACAGACATGTAAAGCTGGGGCTGGGGACATGCCAGGCCACTGTACCTATCCTTGAACACAAGATCAGGCTTTAGGGATTGGACTGGTACGTGTATTTAAGGGTACCTAACTAGGCCATTATAACAGTGCAAAAACTAGGGCCTGGAGCAGGCCACTAGAATGTGCTTGGTGGGGGCTAGGGGCAGGGCAAGAGGTAGGCAAGGCCAGGTCTTCACACCCACTGGCACATCTGTGACCAGCAAAATAGGGGTTCTGGAGGGTCATCTCCAGTGGACTGCCTCACCCAATCCCTAGCCTCAATGAACATCGCATGGATGTGTGGTTCAGCCTCAGAACAGCTCTGTTGCCAACTCTGATGCAGGGTGAACAATACGCCCAGATGCACATGAAGGACAGGATGCCCAGCTCCTGTCATCCAAGAGAAGACTTCAAGTACTTCATCCAAAAGTGGGAAAAGGACAGATTGAACAAGGCTTCAGGCCGTGTTCTCCAGCAAACACCAGGGCCCTTGGGCATAGTGAATTAGACATGCTCAGCCCACAGGCATTAGAATAACATCTCAGGGGCCCAGCATCGAGGCCTAGTAGCTAAAGTCCTCAATTTGAACGCACTGGGATCCCAGATGGGCACCAGTTCTAATCCCGGCAGTTCCACTTCCCATCCAGCTCCCTGCTTGTGTCATAGGAAAGCAATCAAGGATGGCCCAAGCCCTTGGGTCCCTGCACCCACGTGGGCTACCTGGAGGAGGTTCCTGGCTCCTGGCTTTGGATTTGTGCAGCACCAGCCGTTACAGTCACTTGGGGAGTGAATTATCAGACGGAATATCTTCCTCTCTGTCTCTCCTTCTCTCTGTATATCTGACTTTGCAATAAAAATAAATAAATATTTAAAGAGAAAAAAGAATAACATCTCAGCTCTCACACAATGAAGCTAACAACAACATCTCAGGGCAGTTGAGACCACTCAAGTAGCATCCTCAGGACCTATGCCCCCCAACAAAGTCCCTGGAATGGCACTGGGGGACCACCTTTGTTCCTCGGTGCTGATGTGGCCCGGTGCCAAAGTGCGCCAACATCTCCCCACCTCCTACCACAGCCAGGGGGAGAAGAGGGAGGAAAAATGCTTTCCCCTGCCCTATACCTCTCCATCCTAATTAGTGGTGAGCATGGGTCAGCAATCTGCTCAGTTCTATAGCAAACACTAAAAATAAATAAGTAAATGTAGAAAATGGGGTTCGGTGTACCACATTCAGAAACTTCATCAGTGACATGTTTTCCAAAAACACTTGGAAAATAAGCACCTAAGGAAATCCGTACTGCACACGGCCAGGAAACCATACACCGCAGTCATGCATCGTTGACAACACAGACACTTTCTGAAAACACATCAGTAGGCAGTTTCTTCATGGTACAAATATCATGGAGTAGTTTTACGCAAGCCTAGATGGTATAGCTCGTTCACTGGATGGTGTTGACCTAAGATGTGGGAAGCAGCAGCCAGACTAAATGCTATATATATATATAACTACTCAACGCTCCATGGCCCTGGAAAATTCTGTACACATTTCTCTCTCTGTGTACAGGTCACCCCAAGCATGGCACACAGCACTGACACCACTTTGACACTAAAATCAATGGCATATGCCGTGGGATAACGCCACCAATTTCTCTTGATACGTTTTAGCTTAATTTTGCTTGGCTGTGCATAAATTGTTCTATGGGGTTTAATTCCTACAAAAGAGAAAATAATCCAAGCTTCTGCTATGCACGCAGCTACAATTTCATTCCTGGGCCAAGCAGCAGGGAAAGAAATCAAACAGTTGGCCCCTGGTGGATTAATCTATATGCCCCACTTTCCTCACATGAAGCACGTGCCTCAGACAATAGACTGGGCTTTAACTCTTTGTCGTATGAGTCTTCATTATCAGCAGTCAGAGTGCATTCCTCTTACCCCGTTACTCACACAGAATATCTTCGCCCACAAAAGCAGAGCCCGTGGAGTCTCAGTAAGCAGCGCCACGGTCAGTCATTATGGCAGTGCCCGCCACCAGAAGCACATTCGCACCAGACACATTTCTAGAGCAACAAAACACAGCTCAGCTGCAGGAGCTGTGCCCTCCATTGTCTTAACAGCTGCGTTCACAGGCGGAGTCTTCGCCCACCTTGCCTCGGAGAGAACGTCTGATCACATCATGGTCCCCTTTTGAGAGGAAGCACGGGGTCCTGTGTGGGGATGCTAAAACGCCTTCCCAGGGAGGTTCTCTTGAAGCAGCGGAAAGGAGCGTCTGAGACTGAAATTGAGCTGAATGGGAGCAAAGCAGCTCATTCCGCTGCTCTGCAAGAGCTGTGATTTTCAGGACACCTCACTGAGTACAAGAGAAAGCCCAACTCCAGGCCACACAGAGATGTGACCAAGAAAGCCGGGGGAAGCCATCGAATTAAAGGGAGAACAAGGAGTCGTTTCACAAAATCCTGATTTTACCTTGGCCTGCCCGGTGGTCAGTGAGGCAGGCAAATGAACAGTTAAAAGGCTTCGCTGAACCACGGACCCCGATCGTTAAACTTAAATGGTTCCTCTCGATATAAAGAAGGCTCTTCAATAACCATAGATCTAATTTCTGTTAATTTTATGTAACTCTAACAGAGTCATTAACATTCGTGGAACCCACTCCATACGCAGCCCCCTCCCTACCCACTCCCCTCATTTCTCCTACGAGCCCTAGCTCTTGAAAATTTAATTATTACCAGTGGAATTTCTGCACTAACTAAAGGCTTTTGCAATCAAATCAATAGTTGATGAAAGAGTGGACCGAAAAAAAAAAAAAGCCATGTTAAATGCATTATCCTCTTCCATTTCCACATTGTCCGTGAGGCTCCTCTTGCGGTGTTATGCTTGGAGACCCTGAGAATAGCAACCCTTTTGGGGAGTTAAAATGTCTAAGTGTTATCCAGAGATGGCTATTATATATTTATAAGGGTTCCCCGATATGCCTCTTCTGGATTTATTAAGTGCTCTAAGAATCTGCTTGGCTTATACCATCTACCACAGACTGATATCTGAGAAATCAAAGAGGAAATTCTCAAGCGGCCGATGGAACAGAGAAGGAAATGTGTGTGGGTGTCATGCAGGCGACAGGAGAGAGGCTGACTGTCTGCAAGAGGTAGAAACTGAAGTCAGGCACCTCCCCACACGCCACCCTTCGCTCATACCCCCTAGCATTTTGCTCTAATGGAAGAGCCCAAATGCTGTGCTGTTTTCTTTGTGCTTTTCCACCCAGGAAGTGTCTCCAGCACAAAATAATGTGCCTTTGGGGAGAAAGAGATTCTCCAGCGTGGTTGTGTCCTTTGCCGCTATCAGCGGAGTGGCTTTGATGCCTTAATGAGTCGCCTGCTGCCATAGCAGATAGTTCTGTAGATAAAGCCCCGTATCCAGGCCACGCAGAGTGGCCTTCGTGGCATTCTGCAATACCCACCCCCACACATGGGCATTGTTCATGCATCTGCCACTCGTGTACTTACAAACAGTACCCGGTCCTCCAGCAGGGTGGCCAAGGGGAACCGCCAGCAGCACAATGCATGGCCGTGCTCTGTACATGACTGGACTGCTGGAGGTCAGACTGCAAAGGTGAATTTAGATGACTTTCCTGGATAAACAATCCGAGTCCTCTCCTAAAAGCCTGGGAGGCTGAATGGATAAGTGAGAATCCTAATGTATAGGATCAAGTGTGTAAACACAGTTCAGATCTTACAGGCGATGGGGGATGCAGGCACACATTGTCTGGAAAAATTCAGCCTGCTACTATTTCCTTGCTAAATTGTCCAGATAATTACTTAGCTCTTTCACTTTCCTTTGACTTAAAAATCTACTCATGGGATGATAACAGGTCATATGGGGCAGAGTTTGCTTGCTTATTTCTGAATAATGCTCACTTGTCAACAAGCAACTCCCACGTGCCTTGTACCGCATTCAGGAAATTGTTGTCAAAACTAAGACTCTAGAACGATCTGTGGACATGCATAAGTGATTGAGTAAGAGCAAGATTCAATGAGATGCCAGAGAACAACTCTGATGGAGGAAAGAGGCCCGCCATGGGTTTTAACAGGTCCCTGACTTTGTCTGATAATACATGGAGAATGAAATATGCACACCCATCATGGGACCAAGGGGTGAGGCCACACACAGGCAACCATACTGATATTCCCTAGCCATCTCAGATTAGTCCTGGCTGCCTCAAAGGGGCTCTCCAGTTGAAGCACCTAGCTTTCAAGCAGGTACAGGTTGGGATTTAATTAAACAGAAAGAAGGTGATGTAAGAAGAAGCGTGTGATGTGAACTCACACACGATTCTTTGACGAGCAACTGTAGCTCTCCAAAAGGATATGGAATCAAGACACAAAGCCTCAGTTAGTCCTGCTCTGTGATTACAGCCTAGCCACTAGAATCAGAAAGTTCTGGGATTTATTTTATTTTGAAGCTATGTTAGAGGCAGAGACGAGACAAGAGAGAGAGAGGCAGAGAGAGATTCCACCCATTAGTTTACTTCCCCAATGCCTTCTTCCCCGATAAAGCCTGAATCCAGGAATCCAATCCAAGTCTTCTGCTTGGCTTGCAGGCACTTTGGGCATCACCTGCTCCTTCCCAGGGTTGGCATTCACAGGCAGCTGGGATCAGGAGCCAGGACTCCAACTCTGGCACTCTGACATGGGACACGCTCTTCACATCTTTCACCTTCAACACCACCTTCAGTTCTGGCACTTGACTCCGCCCTGCCACTAAATAGGTGTGATTCGTTTACCTTCTCTACATCTCATTTTTCTCGTAAGGAAAATAGGGATATCACAGATCCACTCATTAACAAAACTGCTCCTATCAACCCATGTCATGAAAAACAAATAAGGGACCGAGCACGATGGCTCAGTGGCTAAATCCTCTCTTTACATGCGTCAGGATCCCATATGGGTGTCCCAGCTTCTCCACTTCCCATCCAGCTCCCTGACTGTGATCTGGAAAAGCAGTAGAGAATGGTCCAAGTCCTTGGAAACCAGCACCCATGTGGGAGACCTGAAGAAGCTACTGGCTCTTGGCTTAGGATCGGCTCAACTCCAACCATTGTGACCATTTGGGAAGAGAGCTAGAGGGCAGAGGATCTTTCTCTCTGTCTCTCCTTCTCTAGCTAAATCTGTCTGTTCAATAAAAATAATTAAAATTTTTAAAAAGAATAAATAAGACAGGGCCTGGAATATGCAATATTCAATAAATCCTGGCTATGCTATTGATAGTTTTATATATTGTGATTAATGCTGCTTAAATATTATTTGAAGATAAAAGTCAGCATTTTAGGAAATAGAGATGTGGATAAAGGAATAAATCTAAAAGTTAGAGATATACAAGGATTTTTTAAATTTGTTGATACTAAAAAATAAGAAAAAAACTAATTCAGGTGAAAAGTTATGGTCAAATCAAGGAACAAGAAATCTTCTGACAGTCAAAAGCCAGGCTGGCTGCTGGTGGGTGCCAGGCCAGGGCATCTCCATGCTCAGATTCCTGACTCTAGCCACCGCGTGCACATAGTAAGGTTTTCCAGGGCAGCTAGCAGCCATTTGCTGCCAGGCTCTGCCTGCTGGCCGCCAGGCCAGGGAGCTCTGGGATTTTGGTTCTTTGAATCTCGGCTTAGGTAGCTTCTGGTTGAACCCACTATACTTCTGGGATGTGAATCAATCCTAAAGATTCCCAACAACAGAGTAACTTTTCCTTTGAAGAACTTGTAATCACTGAACAATGCTTACCACCAAATACCAGTCCATGCAAAACCTAAGACTCGGGGCTTGCCTAGTAGAATCATACCCTATTATCTGACATGATGATGGATCAGCAGAGGGGTCACATTAGGCAGGGCCATGACATTAACAAACACACTAGAGAACCATCTCAGGGGGTAGATTCTGTGGGGGATGTGTGGGCCAAACCCTGTAGAAATACTAGCCCCGCTGGTTAGATCAAGAGTTCGGGTGGTGATGGACTAAGCTAGGTGTGACCAAGGAGCCTGCCATCAATCACAGGTAAAGGAACTGACAAGTCTGGTCTGGTCAAGGCAGCAGCACCCAAAATAGGGTATGGGGTAGGCCGGGCTGCAATGTTCACCAGCTCATGGAAGGCCAGACTTCACCGGGCACTGACCTAAAACCCAATGGCATGTATGAGAACTGGGTCTGGGAGTGGATTAAGTGGAGGAACTTGGAAAACTCCCCTGGCGAGTTACAGCTCTCGCTGGTGAACATGTGGCCCAGACCTGGGGGTCAGACAAGCTGGGCAAAGTAGCTCCAATGGCTGACCAATGTGTGAATTGGTAATGGAACAGAGTGTACCAGGCAGGCAGGACTGAGCAAACCTTAGCCCACAAGCAAAATTAGAAGCCAGGATTGAACACAGGTCATGCCAAGCTAGGATCTTGCACCTACTGGTCTGTGTAAGCCAGGGACACTAAGCCACAGTGTCTAAGGCAGGGGTTGGGACAGGTGTGGGGCTGTGCCAAGCTGAGTCAGAGCAACCACTGGCATGCAAGTGATTTATCATTGGGAACAGGCACGGTTATGGAGCTAAGGGGACACCCTAACTGGGTGGAGGTTCCCACCAAGGGGCATGTAGGCTGGAATGCGGGTTGCGTTCTGATCAGGATACAGTTGTAGTCTCCCTTGGCACAAGTTTGGACTAGGACTGGACGCACCAAGCCTGGCCAGACTCCAACACCATCTGGTGTCCTGGAGGACCAGGGTGGATGTGGGACGAACTAGGCTAGGTCTCAACCCCTACTGAGCCATGTGTGAGCTGTATGTGGGTATGGACGAGCCATGGCTGAGTTGAAACATCCAACAGCAAGAACAAGATTGGGTTGAAGGCCAGTCAGGAAAAGCCACTATTTCTGCTAGGACAAGAGGTGGACTGAGCCAGGTGAGCTGGCTCATGGACCCACTGGTATGCGCAAAAACTGGCATTGGGAGAGGTTCTGATGGAGAAGGCTGGGCAACTCCTCTGGCAGGACACAGACCCAACAGGTAAGCTCAAGAAGTATAATAGAAAACGGCCCAGAACAGGCCATGGAAAATTTCCCACTGGCATACATTTGGCATGGGGCAGACAAGGCTAAATCAGTTCACATCATCCACTGGCAAATCTGAGCACCGGAACAGAGTGTGGGTCAAGCCAGGTTCGGTCGCAACAAAAACCAGTGCACAATATGGAATGCCAAGGTGAGGTTACCTGTACTGGATGTGACCACAGCACCCAACAGCACACGTGAGAACCAGGAAGGGAGGGGGCAGAGCAGGCAGGGGGAATATGGGAGGGTTCCCTTGCTTGAAACCTACTGCCACTGGAGAGTGTGAACTGGGATGGGGCCAGACCAGACTAAGCAGGGCTATAATACCTGTGGACTTCATGTGGACTAGATCAGAGAAAAGTCAGGCTGGGCTGATTGTTCCTACTGGTGCAAACAAAATTAGAGTGGGTAAGGGTTGTTTGGGCTTTACCGCAGCATCAACTGGCAGAAGCTGGTGCTGGGGGCTAATTCTGTCAAGTTAAATCACAGAACCACCCGGAGAGTGCATAATCCAGGAGTGGGAGAGGCCTGGGAGGGAAATAGTGGGCTCCTCCCTCTTGGGTTACCACTCCCACAGGAGGGCACGAAAACTAGGATAGGGGCTGGGGTGGCTAAACAGAGAGGCACTCAACAACATCTGTGAGGGCTAGATAGCTGAGCTAGTTAGATAGAACTAGGCTTTAATACCCATTAACATGCACAAGAGCAGAATGGGATATGGGGCAGACTGGACTAGTCTGCTACACATACTGACAAACCAGGGTAGGGGGCAGGCCTGGTGGGGGTTATTGTGAGTCGCTCTGACTAGGCTGTAGCTCCTACAGGTTTATGTGAGGGCCGAGTGTGTGCTGGGCAGAACCAGGCTGGACTGCAACACCCAGTGGTTCCAATGGAAGTCAGGGCTGAAAACAGAACCAACCCAGCAATTGCAACCACCAGCTGATGGGGACAATGGACTCTGCTGGGCCCTGTACTTGCTAGCACAGACAAAAATCTGGTCTGAAGGAACACCTCAGACAAAGTCTCTTTGGGGAATCTCCCCAGTTGAAATGCTGGACTCAGAACCCTGACCATGAAAAGACAGAAGACAGAACAGGTCAATCAACCATCTCAGCTATATGTTGGCAGTAAAAAACTGGGCAAACAGAGACTCTATCATGGACTATGTCAATCAGTGGATTCTTCAACAACCTAATCATGCTTGGAGTAGCGAGACTGGCAGCAATTCAAAACTGTTGAACTATCAAAACCACTTAAGCAAGAATCTCAGAGCATGCCCCACATCCAGGACCTGGGGTAGATGGAAAACTAGGTGGGGCTTCTCTTTACCTCAGATACATGAAGGAAACAATAGGGAAATAATAGTCTTACCCACTTTCCTGTGGCCCTTGAACCTTTTTACCCTAATTAATTATGTAAAGATTGTCAAAAATATAACAAAAAAAGAAAAAATGCAAAAACAAGCCAATTACGACACCTATTTCAGATGATAAGTTTCAATGCTAATGTTTAAGCAGTGCCGTTTTCTTTCTTCCTTTGTTTTCATTGGTGTCTGCTTCCTTGAACAGTATTTATGGAACACCTGATTCATCTAACAATGGCTCATGCTTCTGGGATACAATATGACACTCTGGTTTATACATGAGTGTACAGTATGTACTCACCAAATCAGGGCAGCCAATATCTCCATCATCAATACCCAACTCCCCAACACTGCCTTGTGTCCACTCTTGGAGCGCCTCTCCTCCAACCATTCACAAACTGGATTGTAGGTCGTTGAAAACTATGGTTCCCCATATGTAATGGTGGACCAGAATTCCTTCTTCCATCTGACTATAAGTGGGTACAAGCTACCCTCTCTCTATCTCCCTCCACAGCACCCTTTCCAGTCTCTAGTAACTGCTAGTCTACTTTCAGATTCCCTCTCTCTCACTTGTTTTTAAGTTTCCATATTTGGATACTTTAACAAGTTGATGGGAAGTTGCATTGAACAAGTTTATGTCTTTGCAAAAAAAAAATAATTAAAAATCATACATATGAGGAGGTATTCAAACAGATTTCAATGTTGTTTCCTCTAAAAGAACTTCCTTTTCCATTCCATTTTCTATACATGTTTTGAAAAATGTTTGCATGGGCATTTGCTTTTAAAAATACAGAAGCCAACAAACATTATTTTTGAACTATATAATACAATGTTCATAGGGGTTAAACATCATGCTGCTCTGCTGCACCGCGTACATCAAGGAACCTTCCCTATGCCAACAAATTAACATGAGGAGAGCACCACATCACACTGGGGTATTCGCCAGCAACAGTATAGGAATTATCAGCTCTCCTTTCTGCATCGCAACCTAAGTAATCGCTAGTTATGGAATTTGAAACAAAGGTGAACTTCCCTGACACATAAGAGAACATAATTTGTAATCTCGTAAGTTATTACACATAAATTCACATAACATCCAAGGGAAGAAAATAAATGATAAATCATCAATCCTAGGAGGATATCATGTACTAAGTAAGTGATCAATTTAGATTGGCAATAGATAGTACCTTCTTATTTACAAAATGCATTTATCAAAATTTTCTCAGGAAGAAAAATCTTGCCATTGCAAGATATCAATTGTTGCACATTCTTTCATGACTTAGAAATAGATATTTCAATGCTTAAAGTGAAATGTTCATGTAAGGCAGAGTAATAGCACACTTCATTTATAAAAAGATTTTATGGCTCTATCACTCTGAACTTCTCCACCCAAGGAAACTTGCAAGAACGTTTTAATCCCATTTTAGAGTAGAAGAAATTGAACCTAAAAAAAAAAATTAACGGATTGTAACTTGAAAGGCAAAGGTCATTTGAGCCCATGTCCACATGTCTTCCAAGTTTGGTCTTCTTTTCATCCTTTAGTTTCATTACATAGTCTTCTCTTCTTGAGGCAGTGTTCTGAGGACAGTAAATTCAAGGCTGTGTAAGTGATAACTGCCCCTGGCATCCTGGAAGTCTTGCAGTAGGAGACCCACTACATAAAGAGTGTTTTATATACTGCCTTTTAGGGGGACTATCACTGCACACCCTTAAAGTCCTCCATTAACCAGCCTATCATCTCCAAGCAATCATATTTGAGAAGCCATGCTCCAGTGACCAGTGCACGCTGAATCAGCTGAGAGACCAAGATGTTCCGCAGTTTGTTCCCACCCTAACTCATCATCTGCCTGGGGGTCTTCAACTCATCCCATGCCTACCATCCCCTCTGCCGAGAAAGCTTCATTCACAGTCACCCTCGTTTGTCAAGTTCTCAAAGCATGGTTCATCTATCTAACCTTCTCAGGTTCCATTAAAGGCAATCTTTTACAAACTACTGCAGGGGAGGGAATCTGCTGAACTCCATTCTCTCTTTAGCACTGAAGGCTTAGCACACAGTAGGTGCTATTTAAATATTTATATAAAGTGGTGTGTTCATATTGTTAAAGAATAAATGATTAAATAAAAGCAATGGGTGAGTGTTGGAAGACTTTTCCTTCTCTATATTCAATTGTAAGTATTTAGTAACATAACAAAGAATCTAATCAAAGACATTTGAGAAATGTATAAATACATACACATCAAGAAGAAGGTTTTCAATGGATATTGGAAACAGAACTAAACAATGTTAATTTTGGTGCAAAACAAAAATTCTTGAAATATACCTTTTTTTCCATTAAGACAATTAAAGACTTCTTATTGTATGCATGGATTTCAAAAGTTTGGTAACAAAGTAAGCTAATCATTTAATGCTATTTTTCCACAAATGTTTTGAAGTCCCCTTCTACGTAGGGTCCGGTGTGTAGGGATGAGAGTGATATATTTGTTTTTGCTCTAGTAATTTGCAAACAGTTTTATTATGGCATGGTTACAACTTAAATACGAAAAGCAGCCTGGAAATTGAGCTGCATTAATACCTAGTAAGAGTTAAGAGTCCGTGATTATTACATAAATCTCCATACCCCTTTAAATGAGTTAAGAGAAGTTTGCCTTAAATTCACTTTGTTTCTCTATCCTAAATATCAGGCAAAGCAGGCAGCGTTATGTCATGGATGACCGGTGAACAGGCTAAAGAACAGCATTCAGTTTATGAGGGCAACTAATGCCAACCAAGACCAAAGTCCATTTTGCTTAAAAAGTCTTTAAGTTAAAATATTTTGTGAATTATCCTGAAAAATACGAAACAAAATACACGTTGCAGTCTTTACTACAATTCCTGACACAGAGGAGATATTTGGTAAATATTTGTGATTGCCAAATAACTTCTTCTGCACAATTATTCCTAAGGGTATAAAGTAAATCTTATTAACAGTGGTTGCCTGTAGAGTCGACCACTTTGCTCAGTGTGTGTTAAATAAGTATGTGCTCTTGGGCATTTGAAAATGGGCCAGATAGATATATTCTTCAAATCGTATTTGTGTTTGTTCCGTTACCTTAAGTTCATTGGTCTCTATAGGTACCAGTCATTATTAAATCAAGCCCTCTAGCTATTACAGGTACAAATCAAAACACATGCACAAATGCTGGCTTCCATCTGGCATAAGAGACCTAAATTGTGAAATCCAAGGAACTGTTGACGGAGACAGCAGCCTCAACATCAGAGAATAGAAGCAGAGACCCATAAAAGTTGTGTCTCCATCTGCAACAGTGATAAGTCACAAATAAGTGAAGGGAAGAGTCTGATCACTGTTAACTGTTTCAGATCACCATCTGCAGGAGGAACACAGCAGAATGGAAATTGCTTTTATAAAGTATTCAATACGATTTAAGCATCGCATGATATGCAATGGGGCTCTCCACAATGTGCCAGATGCTATTAAATACAGCAGGCTCTATGGGAAAATCATGCAAAATGCATTCAACAATTGAATTATATTGCAGGGCATAAAGGGCTGAATACATAAACGAGTCCCCATTACATTGGTCTATGGGCATTTTTCCTTGTAATTTTCAAATATAGAACATAAAAAATCAAGACAAATACAATGTCTTTATTTTTTAGTCAACATTATGCTTTCAAAGCCTCCACAGTTACAGTAAGAAAACACACTGTAATGTGGACCCATTTCCCATTTAGCAAGAATGAGACTGACTCTTCAAATTTATTTTTTGCATAATTTCATAGCCCTCCAAAAAATTCATCAAAGTTACAAGGGAGAAAAATACACAGTTGATAAAAGTAATTATAGACACCATAATTTTATTAAAACTACCTAAAAAAAAATCAACAATTATTGAAGACTAGCCAGGACACCTGCAGTTCTACAAACTTTGAGAATAGCGTTCATGAATCATTCACTTCAAAACAAAACATATGTATTTTAAAATATTTATTAAAGCTTTTTGAAAAAATCTGCACTAAAACAGGTTTAGAGCTGAGAATGCAGAACAGGAAATCTGGGCACTAACTGGTAAATACAGCTTGGGAAAAAAAACCCAGATCAAGAGCCAGGAGCAAATCCTACAGCAGGAACATGAATCCACCCACCATCACGTGCCTTGAGGACTTATTCTTAAGGACCACTTCCATAGCTCCGCCTCAGCAAGGGTCAAGGCTTCCATCCCAGCATCCAGTGACCCATCAATCCAGTCTCATATGAAATCTCATTTTATTCACTTCCCATTGGTCAGGTAGAATTGCATATATCACATAGCCTTGTGCAGTAGCTCACACAGCTGTCGGTCTCTCTGTAAGGTTAGACGGGAGATTATTTTTTAGTTATAGAAATTGGTGCTTAACATCAACCTCAGAATCTTGCTCACAGAGTGCAGTAAAAAGAGACATTAAAAATAGAGCCACTTTTTGGTGATGTGCCAAACACAAGAATTTTCCAGAGAGCCCATGAGAAACACCAATTTTATTCATCCATTTGAAGCCATCATTTTTTGTACTGGACACTGACATTGAGTTTGATTAGAAAGAAAAGAAGTAATGAGTATGAGGCAGCTAACAGCACCTCCTGAGCGAAAAAATATTCAAGGTGATTAGATGTAGAAACACTTATAATCAAACCAAGTTTAGAGCCAGGCAAGGCATGACATCAGGTTGATGAGACTGTGGGCCAAGTAGAGAGGGAGAATCTTTTTCTTAAGATATTCTTATTTATTATTGCAAAGTCAGATATATATAGAGGAGGAGAGACAGAGAGAAAGATCTTTTGTCCAATGATTCACTCCACATGTGACCACAATGGCCAATGCTGTGCTGATCTGAAGTCAGGAGCCAAGAGTTCTTCTGGGTCACCCATACGAATGCAGGATCCCAAGGTTTTTGAACAGTCCTTGACTGCTTTCCTAGGCCGCAAGCAGGGAGCTGGATGGGAAGTAGGAATGGATGACGGGATTAAAACTGATGCCCATATGGGATCCTGGCATGTTCAAGACTAGGACTTTAGTCACTAGGCCACGCCACCAGGCCCCAAGAGCGAGGATCTGACAGTCTCAAGGACACCTGCTAAGCCAATAGAATCAGACTTCACAGTCACATGTTTGAGAGGGTAGGTACTGATGACAGTGTGGAGCGAAGAAGTGTGCAGGTGCTAACTGCACTGAGAATGACTTTAAAGCCTAGCATTATGGAAGATGGCTTGAGAACCCTTGAAAAACCTTGAGATGGATATAAGAAAGCACTCAGATGCTGGCGTCAGAACGCCTACCTTTGAGTCCTACCTCTCCATTTCCCAGCCAATCATTCAACCTTCCAGTACTTCAACAATCTCACCAGATGAATAAAAAAAGTCACTTCTCAGACAGAATGTTGTGGTCATCCTTAAACATGTTATTACAGAGAAAGCACTTAGAACAGCATCTGGTGGATACCTCTGGCTATGGAAAATAAGGATGAAAATAATAAGAATAACTGATCCTGACAATTTGGGGAGGGGAAAGGGAATGGAAAAAAAAGAAAAAGAAGAAGCAAGAGGAAACCAAAAGAAAAGAAACTGTAAAATAAGTTGTCATGGATACCAAGAGTGAAACGGATTTTAAGCTGTAGAGGTTAATTAACAGCTAAATGCTAGAGAAAAGCTAGGGGAAATGATCTCCAAGGAGATATTCCTGTTTTGGGAGTTGGAGGTCTTCGATGACCTTCAAGAAGGTCACAGAGACCACAAAGTGCTGGTGGCAGAAGTCAACATTTAAGGGACGGAAAGAGCATAGAATGAGAAAAAGGAAAGTATAAGATACTTAGTGGAGAATTTTAAAGATACAATAGAAGAATTAAGAGAATTTCCAGTGTAACATCAGGTTTAGACAAGGTTTGCTTTAAGATTTGGAAATCCTGATCTATCAAAAAGCAGAGAAGAAAGGCCCAGTGGGAAGAAAGCAAAGGGAGAAATGAGTTAAAAGTTCACAAAACTGATCATGCTAGACATATCAAGAGGCAGAAGGGAATTTGACCCATGGCACAAGTAGAGAGACTCGTGCTCCTTCAATAGAGAGAAGGGAAGGACAGGACACTGCACAGATCCATGCTGAGTGAGTGGAGCGGAATGGTATTGAGGAAGCTGAATTCGAGTGAAATTGTTGTTGAATCAGGGTCCTTGTTCCATGGATGACTGGGTGTTACTGGTTGAGCGTTTGAGAAAAATAGAGTTTAATGGGGCTGTCATTGTGACATAGTGAGTAAGGTTACACACCGCCTAAAATGTTGGCATCCCACACAGATGCCAGTTCATGTCCTAGCTTCTCCACTTTCAATCCAACTCCCTGCTAATGGCTTAGGAAATGCAGCAGAAGAGGAACCCACAATCCGGGCTTAGAAAGCCACGTGAGGGACCCAGATGAAACTTCTGGCTCCTGGCTTTGGGCTGGCTAGGCTCAGTTGTTGGGACATCTGGGAAGTGAACCAGATGATGGAAGATCTCTCTCTTTCTCTCTCACTTATACTCTTTCTCTCTCTTTCTGTACCTGTAATTTTCAAGTAGACAAATAATCCTTTAAGATGATAGAGTTTAATTAAAGGAAAAATCACCCTCCTAGTTTCTAAATGATATTACATGAGCCCATGAGGCATAATTATTATGTGACCCTCTTTAGAAACTCAGTAGCATGGAACCAGGAAACAGACTCACAGGCTGGTAGGAACAGCATGCTGAAAGTCCACAGTACAGACATATCAGAACAGAAGTAGGGCATGACTGTCACACCTGGGCAGGCTGCACAAGAAAACTGTCAGTTCACAAGGCCACAGAGACCAGAAAGCACAGGGATAGTCCAGACTAAAGTTGTGTAAATAGCAAAAAGTACAAAATACTATGTAGTGGATGGCAGGGGCATGACTGTGAGTGAGAAAAGCAAGCACAAGAACTCAGAGCTCAAAGCCCCAGGAGCCAAGAACCACCCACTGGGAATAATCTCTCATGGTGGTCAAGGTGTGGAGTCGGAGAGTAGTTTCAGGACATATCCCTTCACTCCACGCATTTTGCGTTCCTGCCTTCTACTTACAATTCTGAGAATAATGACAGAATGCCACCTTCTAGGATATGGAGAAATGATCTGAAGAAAAAAAAAAACACTCTGTTCCTGCCCTTCCAGAACAGGATGCCCTTCCACACATGAGTCCAGACCTCCAAGGACTCTCACTAGTCCTGGTCATGTCATTACCCAAACCAAAATAATTCTTGTCAGTGCTAGCATTGTATCACAACAGGTAAAGCTGCCACCTGTGACACTGGCATCCCATAGATGCTGGGTTCATGCCCCAGCTGCTGACTTGGACTCCAGCTCCCTGCTTGTGGCCTAGGAAAAGAAGCAGACTATGGTGCCAAGTCCTTGGGCCCCTGCCACACACAGAAAGATCCAGAAGAAGCTCCTACCTCTTGGCATCAGCCTGGCACAGCCTCTGCCATATTTGGAATGGATCAGCACATAGAAAATTCTCTCTTTAAGTGTGTTTCAAATGAATAGTCTTTAAAAATTAAGAAGAAAGTAAGTCTTGTCCAGGACTTTCTCAAATAGCAGAGGCTAAGAACTATTGGTCTGAATTCACCGAACTTGTCTGTTTCCGCGACTCTGAAAACCTGTGCATTTTAGCCTGGAATGCTCTCCCTATGCTTGTCTACTTAGCAAAATTCCGAGTGAGCTCTCAAGCATTCGCTAAGGAAACACTTGTTCTGAGAGTGCACCCATGGTTCCTTTAAGAGAGCAGGTTCCACATGGGCAGTGTTCTGTGAATGGGTCCCAGCACATGTCCCTCGTATTGGCAATCCTCTCTCCCCCTATGCATACCATCTATCACCATTCAAAATTACAAGTCTCCCCTAGAAAGAACACATGACAAAGAATGTCCTTTCAGAAGTCACAGGAAATCAAGTTCTGAAAGTGCCTAGCCCAGATGATTCTGGAAGCACATATAGAAAGAGGGGGATGGAGGGTGGCCAATCACCGTAAGCACAGAGGTGCTGTGGCATCCCATTGAGAGGGAGTTGGAGACTGCTTGAGAAGAAGGCCAAGAGAGAGGAGTTGTGTGGTTACTTCACTTTCCATTTGGAGCTCAAATAAAACTGCTGGGCTTGGTGTCCCATTGCCAATGCAAGGCAGACACACTGTGTGAACAATGGTGGCATGTGTGGTGAGGGAGGATCTTAGTCATGATCCTATAGTATTCCTGAATCTTCTATAGTAAAAGCAGCCCCGCCTGCCCCCACAGAGAAGTCACAAGGCAGTTGATGGCACTGGCCAGTGAGGTAATGTCAAGCAGGAGGGAGAGTGACCACTTGGCCAGGGGGCCTTGTGGAACGAGCCTGTGGTGTCAGGCAGCAGAGAGCAAAGGCCGAGGTGGCAGGCGCTCACGTCCACCATGGACATCCTCACTGAGCGGGGGTGGAAGAGCCTGCATGGAGAGTCTGGGAAGCACCCAGGACAGCTAAAGGACCAACTGCCAGGCCTCTAGAACCCTTCTCCACAGTCAACCCTGCCTCCCCACACGCCCAAGAAGTTTTAGGATTGGTCACAATGAAAAGAAAGAAAACTGAACAAGAAAAACATAAGAGGACTTCAAAGAATTCATGGAAATACAGTTAGATAAGCTTGTTCTGGTTCAAAGAATTTTGAAGTCTCTGCATAGATTTTTTTCCTTAAAATGCATTTCCCAAGAACTTTTTGAAGACACCTTCATATTACCTGGAAGATATGATTCATGCCAGAAGATATTTAGATAACTAGCTGAAAGTATTGACATTTAATTTACTACTTAACTTAGGGACTAGATTCAGTAGATGGACTTGCTACAACTAGCTAATTAACACTCAATACACACACACACTCATTCCAACATACAATGCAGATCAAGCTGGTTAGAGACTTACCAAAAAGGCCATTATGGCACACAGAAAAGGTACGTTTCCCCTCTGTAAATATTTACACATTTGTGACTCTGTTATGTAAGGCCCATACTGTACTGTAATTGTTTATTGACTGATCTATTTCCAACATTAAATTGAGGTTTTGAGAGTCAAGACCTTGTACTTTCATCTTCTAAGTCTAGCATAATCCCTGGCATACACCAAGGCCCTAACAAGTATCTGTAGATGAAAGCAATGGAAGGATAAGCACTGGAGAGACCGTGTGACCACAGCCACAGAGCTGTTTGTCATGCACAACTGCCAGATCGACTCGAGGATGCACGCCAGAAAATCTGCTGCTGGCTTGGCTTTGATGAACTTTGGTCCCAAGCTCTCTTGGTGTCTATTATTTATTTTTCCCTTCTCGCTCCGCCGAAGCATTTAGAAGAAAGGAAAATAAAGGATTCCACCTAATGAACTACTGAAAAGGTTTCTCAGCAGTTCCTACCCACCTACAGTTCTATGCAGGTGAAGGCACTGTGAGGATGGCAGGCAAGCAGCACGGACGGTGAGAGGCCAAGAAGCAAATTCACATACACACACAGGTGCATACCCACAAACACATGTGCAAGCGGGCACATACCCACACACATGTGCATCCACACACACATATGCAAACACATACACACTCTTTCACTGGAAGAAATTGAAACACAATTACTTAAGAAGTTATCCATTTATGTGTATACTTCACTAAACAGACAGGTATAAATTTGCACACACACACAGGCACATCAAAACGTTCACACACAAAAAAAAATAAAGTACATTTTTCATCATTTTTTGATTCCAACAAATATACAAGACAGGCACAACTGCGTTTTCCTACAACCTGAAGGCACATTTTCCATTCAATCTTGCTCCACAGTAAGAAACATGGAAAGTGTCCTTTCAAATCATTCTTTGCAGCTGCTGGGAGAATGTCACAGTAAATTCTGCTAAAAGGAAGCTCGTAAAATAGAACAAGGATCTCTACAGGCCTTGGAATTGAAAGAAAAGGAAGCATGGAAGGGGAGAGAAGAAGAGAGGGAGAAGCTGAGTCACACTGCTGTGGGCTGTGCAGCAGCACTGCCTCCTCCTGCAGCCCTGCTGTGCTGCGAGCTGGGCATCTAACATTTAACATTTCCCAGGATGCTGTTGAGGCCCACGCAGGAGCCCTCTCACGAGGCTCAGTAGGCAAAAGAGAAGCATCAGTACAGCGTGTGGCACTGGGTCTGCGGGTGCTTGGATCAAGCTGCCACATGTGCCAGAGCAGCCGTAACCAACCACCCGGACTTCACAACCACCTCACTCTCTAAAAGCAAAACAATCCCCTGGATTAAATTACTTCCTTCTTGAAACACCTGGAGTTGTTTCTACTTCTTGCAATATCCCTGATATGTAGACTTTGATAGCATAGATTAGTCTACCATGAAGCAGAGAGATATTTCAGTGGTATCCCATTTTGCAAACTCATCTCCTGCCTGTTCCTCCCACATTGAAACCATCAGCAAATCCTCTTCCTCGCCTTTCCAGTTAGCTTGCATCACCAGCCGCCCCCTCCCACCTCCAGATCCTGTGTCAGATGTTCCAGGGTAGGCCAATCTAGCACCACACTTCTGGGCCCAAGAGGAGGCAGTCACCAGTCTCAAACAGACCCAGGCTGAGTGTCAACATGCCTGCTTCTCCTTGGTTTTCTCAGTTGCTCTCATGGCTATTTCTTTCCATGAAGCAGAAACACTCTTGCATCAGCCTCTGAAGAGCTTGGCTGTTCCTGCTGCCTTTCTGGGACTTCTCAGTCCTCCCTCTATAGTTGGACTGCTCTGCTATGCACCTGTCACCCATGCGAGCTGTGCCTCCACGCTTCAGCCCTACACTCATGCTCTCCTCTTCTGGAAGATGCCCTTGCCTCATCCAATCCTGCTACAGTTTCAGAGATGGGTCTTAGATCACCACAATGGCCTCTCAAATCACACATAACATCATGAATATCTTTGTTCCGCCAACTTGAAACATTTAAGTAAACCCCAGACCAACTTGACCCAGAGACTTGGAAGTAAAATGCAGTTTTTGCTTTAAACTACGCCATCGAGGGGATGGCTTCTCAGCAGACATGAAGGGTCACATGAAGTTGCCCCAGATCCTGCACTATTTTCCATACATAGAAAGCAACAATCTTTTCACACTGGCTGCCAAAGCATAGCCCTGCTCAGCCTGTGCTAACATCGCCAACTCCAATCACCAGTGTAAATGATCCTGCTGCAGCCCCTCCAGAGATGTTTGGGCTGGACTGAGTCATGCTCCAGAACTCAAGTTAGGTCCATACCATTAGGAAAGCTTTTTTTGTCTCTAAAAGCATGGAGCCAGTAACAAATGACTGAAATTTAACAAGTTGCTTTTGTATGGCACTGTAATCATTTTGATGTGACACTGACACAGCTCTTGTTGTATTGTTCTCTTTTTATAACACAATTTGCATAATTTAAGGACAACACAGCAAGATGTGAACAAGTGAAGGCAATGCCAAAACGTTAATTCATGAGTCTTAGGATTTGCAGTCCTCCCCAGCTGTGTGTCATTGTGTGTTGTCGTTTAGGAAAAGTATAAGACAACCACCCTGGCAAGAGGAAGAGGAAGAGGAGTAGATTCTTGTGCCTTCAGCTCTGTGCCCATGGACTGATGGCACATCTGTTGACAAACAGCAGAGCCGGTGGCCCCAGGGATCAGCAATGATGAGGATGCTCAGAGGATAAATTGTCCTCCCACCTTCTTCACAAGTACAATCCTGAAACAAGCTATATAAACACTGATGCTCTCTTATCGTGGCTCTTTATAAAAACAAGACACAAATCCTGGCCTTTCTGAAGGTCAGACAGTCCACCACAAATGAAGTTGGAATGTATTTTTAGATCATACAAAATAAACAAACCAATGGCCAGGGTAAGGACTGGCAAACAGAGTTGCTCAGAAGCTTACATCAATTCTTAGAACTGTGAGACAGGTCCAGTCCTGACAACCTGCTCCAAAGACAGGTAATATCATTACTTAGGAGCTTTTCAACACTCTGTAAATAAGTGTAACAATAGGGTCAGAGGGTTTTTTTTTAATAAATAAAAATGCAGTCCCCAGCAGTCAAACACCCTCTAGTTACAGTAGGACTAGAATTCACTTACATGTTAAAAGATCAATGATTTATCTATACATTAATAAAGCATGAGACTTTAGCAGAATTAAGAAAGTGTTACTTCATGATTACTAAAGCAATCCATGCTATCCATAAATAGGAAATCCCTCCATTCACACTAAGACATGGAGCACATGTGGGAAGTGCTGCCACACACATGCTTCAATGGGATGAGGCTGCCAGTGCATGGGACACGCAAAGCACTTCTCCATTTTCACACTATCATTTCTGATTTCTCTGTGAGTCAAGAACCTATTAAAATATTCATTCTATCATTGGCAATTAAAATGGCCAGAATATTTTAACAAGAAATCATTGGATGCCCTCACGAATGGCCAGCTTTTAAGATTAAAAAAGGCAAGAGGCATGAAAGAACCCGGACTTAGCCAGTTGAAAAATATTACAATGTTAGGGTTCCTATTTAAAAAGGAAAACACAAATTATATAGAGAGAATTGTTCCAGAAGTATGTTTTATCCGTACTTGAGAAATCTCAACAAATTATACCACTTAAACTAACAAACTCAACACAGAACATAAAAATCCAACAAGATCATAATATTTTCATTAACTAAGTAAAATATCAATATAATGCTTTTCATTTTTCTGCTAGATGGTCTTCTCCCTCCTCATAAAACAAACAAAAAAATGCTTTAAAATGCTAAGGTAGTTCAGTCTTTGCTCTAACACAGTTGTCGAAGGTTGTCCTTTGGATTCTACTCCTGACGGAAGAGAACATCTCTATATCTAGAGTATAAAACCAAATCTGCTCCTTATAATGTCATACATCTGGCTCTTTCTTGGTCTGTTTGCTGTTGCTGTGACAGAATACCACGGATCGGAGCGTTTCTTCAACAACAGCAAAAGCTCACCTGCCCCAGGGCTCTGAAAGCTGAGAAGTCTGAGGGCATAAAACAGGCCTTTGCCTAGGAGGTTTGTGCTGCTCCGTAACACAGAAGCAGGAAAAGCGTGCGTGACGCAGAGATGGGTGGACTCGCCCTGTGTCGACCCCCTCTCAGTGTAGTTCACCTACTCCACAATAATGATATCACTGCATTCCTGAGGCTCTGCCACTCAGACCCAAACACTGCCCACCAGGGGCTAGCCATCATCATCTGCCAGGCCCCAGCCTCACCACCTATTCCAGCACATGAATTCCAGGAGATAAACACAAACCAGGTCAGGCTCCACACACTCCTGAGCCAAGACATGCAATGGTCAATATGCTAACCAGATGATAACTCCCCAGCACTCCTGACATTGATATTCATGGGATTTGCTGATCCCAATGGCTAGCAAGGCTTCAACACACATGGGTATGATTGTCCCTTACCCATTGGATGTCTCAGATGTGTCCATGGCCACTCCACTGCCACCCAGTGTGAGTGGGGTGTGAAAACAGAAGTTTAAGTAAAAAGAAATAGTGGTCTTCATGGACTAAGGCCAAAATGTCTTAATATGAAAGTTTATAAAAACATGCGTCTGTGTAAATGCAGGTATGGAAACTGCCTCAGGACCTCAAATTGTCAAATTTTCCCTTACACATAGCAAATTTGACAGTTAATTTCAGCTCACATCAGAGAAACCCTATATCATTCAGAAGAGAAAAAAAATATAGAAACCCCAGAGAGAAGAGAGATGGTGGGTCATCAGAGCAAATCCTGCTCCTGCCTCTGCCACAGCCCCCTCCTACCTACAGACCACCCAGAAAATGGCAAGGATCATGAGAAACGCGAGGCAGGAAACATGGAAAGATGGCAAAGAAAAACAACAGATAAAGTCATATCATGTTACATAGGTAAAAGTGGCCAACACACAGCAGTTTATATGGGTCGGCCTAATAACAATTACCCCCACTCAGTGCTTAACATGCGCCTGGTTTAGCAGTCCATAGGCAGGTACTGTATTGTTTTCCTTCTAAAAGGTATGTTGAATTCCTCACCACAATATCTCAAAAGGTAACTTTATTTTCACATAGGTCATTTAGAGAACAGTCAAGCTAAAACGGAGTCATTAGGGTAGATTTTTCTTCGATAAGATTGATGTCCATATATAAGCAAAGCAGTTAAGATGCCTATACTCTTGGACTTGATTCCTAGCATTGGCTCCTGGCTCTAGTTTCCTGCTAGTGCAAACTATAGCAGGAAGCAATGAGGACTCAGGGACTGGGTTCCTGCCGCTAATAGGAGAAGCATGGATCGAGTTTCCCTGACTCCCAGATTTCGCTGCAGCCATGGGCATTCATTCATTCATTCATTCACTTTCTCTCTCACTCTCACTCTTCTCTCTCTTTTCTCCCTCCCTTTCTCTGACTCTCGACCTCCCAAATATTAAACACAAGTTTTACACAAAGGTGAATTTGGGCACAGATCCACATAGAAGGGAGATGCGCAAAGACAGGAAGAAACCCATGTGCATGCCACAACTTCTAGAAGTTCTGAGAGCGGAGGGCAACAGACCTTTCCCTGCCAGCCTGCATAAGAAATGCAGCTGCTGGTGAACATCTGGCTCTCAGACAACCAGTCTCCATGAATGTGGGAGAACTTCCCTCTGCGGGTAAAGCCAGTCAGTAGGTAATGGCTATGGCTTTGATGCCTTCATTGTTCACTTTGTTCCTATCCTATCTCATAAAACAGAGACTTGAGGAAGCTAGGAACCCCTCAGCTATGGACACAAATGTAACAGAGCATGAAGTTGGGCCAGAATGCACAAGCATGTTTCGCTTCATGGGCTCTTCCGTAGACTCGCTCTCCCAGAACCTCCTTTGCCGATAAACTATGGGCATTGCCTGAACTGTTCTTCAACATTGCTTTCACAGACATGAAACCTCACCTCTTTTGCAAACACTGCCGTCACATTAGAGAAGTAAAACATGTTGTGCTGTCAGGGGGTTTACAACTTGGGGCAGAGTGATTACAGAGCACAAATGTACTGAGACCTAAAAGCACACAAAGAGACGGCTGCGGTTAAGTGTTCTACCATGTCGGCCAGGATGTTGAATTAGGGACTGATGCCATGTCCTAGGAGAAACATCTAATTTCCCAGGGAACCTCATGATGTTAGGGACTACAAATGTCAAAGCAAAATAATAATAAGTAGGAGGAGGAGAAGAAGGGGCTTCCTGCGTCTTTGGCTTAGCACATCATTTCCTAAAATGTGTCGTAGGAAACCATGATTCCCAGAGATACTATTAGTTGAACTTCAAAAAGTTCATAGAAAAATTGAATTGAAATTTTATGCATATTTTCCATGGAACTTTAGAAGAGACTTTCCTTATTAGAGGGCAAAGAATCAAAAGGGAGTGGGAAGAAGTTGCAGCTAAGCACATTTTTGAAACATGGATTTAAACACAGTAAATGAATTTGAATGCAGGAAAAATCCCCTAAGACGCTAATGTACCAATAATGTATATTTCTAAAGCTCTGAGAGCCAGACACAAACATTGTTTATTTGATGGTAAAACTGTCTTTTCCAGCATCTGGTAGGATCTGACTTAGAAAGCCCTTTCTGTATATCTGGCACAAAAATATGTTTCAGTAAACTTAAGGTAAATAATTATAAATTCTAAACCCAGGGTTTCCAAAGCAGTATTACTTGCCTCCATTAAATGACAATTGTTCAGAGCTCTCAGCTTTAAATGCTTTTGAGATTAGGATCAAAAAATATCATAGGGAAGACATCAGACAAATAGAATCCACAACATCCTCACAGCACAGGGTGTTTCATTCGTAAGGTTCCTTGCAGAAGGTAGGACCATAGCGGGGAGGACCTTGCCCAAGCCTGACCATTGAAGATGTCACATGACTGAAAACACATATTCCCTCCCACGATGCCTAGCCTATGTATAATTGCACTGGGATCACCAATAGGCAGAACTTGCAAAGAAAGGCATCTCTTCAAGAGATTTCTTCAAAAGATGACCTTGGGCAAGGCTGAGGAAGAATGAGAGAAAGGAGGTCAGGTGCTGACTGGAAGAGGGTAAGAGGTTAGTGCAAGTTTTCAAGTCGATGATTGGCAAGCAGAGTTCAGGGAACATGAAGAAGCGCTGGGCAAACCACTCCAGTGTCTGGAAGACTCACCCAGTGAGTCGTTTACTTACTTGCACCACAGTTAGCCAAGGTTCTATGTGAGCATCGTGTCATTAACTATAAAACCTCATCTCTCCTTTTTGAACATGTTACTGATTGATCATTGCTACTCTGCTCACAGCCTCAAGGAGGTAAGCTGTCATACATTATTAAATCACCTAGGAAAATTCAAGGTAAAAGACAGACCATAACCAATTAAGAGGCAGGCATCGGGGTTTAATTAGTACAGTTGAGGACTCCAACACACTTGCCACTAGGCAACACTGGCTTCCTAGAAAAAGAAAGCATTCAAGTCTATCAGAAAAAAAAAAAAAAATCAATGTTTTCCAGGTACCTTGTCCCAAGAAGACTACATTGCTAGTATGTTGATAGGAAAAGCAACAGATAAGGAAAATCTTGGCTTTTCCTGGCTCCTTCAGTCCAAGTTTTGCACCAAAGCCTCTTGCAGAGATGTCCCCGCCCTGATGTGTACCTGTGCCCTTCTGAAGACTCTCTAAAGAACAGTCACAAGACAAGGAATGTGTCAGCTTCCTGTGCAACTCCATGGAAAGCAAGGAAGGAAACTTGCAGTATTCCTGCATACCCCGGGAGCTACAGGCCTGGATTCCAAGCTGGATCAGCAGGGGGTGTGGAGGGGAAGAGCTGAAGCTTCAAGTTGGCTCTGGCCCAGGTTACAAAGCAGAGAGACTAGATGAGGGGAGAAAGCCATCCTGGCCTTGGGCTCTGGCCTCTTGGCTCATGTTTGACCCTCAGGAACTTAGTGCCATTTCCAGTAGACTGCAGAATATAGACAGGGTTGTTTAAAGTCACAGAATTACGTTCCATGAGAAAATCCCCTCAATAACTCCACACCCTTGCAAAGCTACAAGAAAATCTCAGATAATCATCATTACCACACTTGCACAGTTCCTGAAAGTTTTCTGTCACTGTGGCACCCTTCAGGGAGTCATCACTCTAACCCATCAAGCTGGAAATATCTGGAAAACCAAAATAATAACGTGAATACACTGCATCATACATTTTCTTCTCAACATCAGTTCACTGCCGAGAAAGCTTTTGCAGGCTTAATAAAAGAACAAATGGGCAAAATATCCCTTGGACCACTGCCTCCAAACTGAAACTCAGTACTCCTTTTGGCATACTCTTAGCTGCTTTTGAGGCCCATATCCTTGACCATAACATCAACTGCAATAAAGCAGGGTATTAATTCAGGAGGAATCTCTAAATCTTTGATGCCAAAGCAGAACTAAAGACCCATAGAGAAGCCAGGTCCTCAAGTTTACGGAACAGCAAGCCAGAATCCCAGCAGGCCAGAGTAGTCCAAGGAGGACTTGGAGCAGAGATACTCAAACCAGAATTCCTGACATGAAGGCCCCAGGTCATTCTCAGCAAGACGGGTTACAGGGTAGACAGCTCCTGTGCAAACAGTGTGACGTAGGGTACTCTGCACCCCACTGTTTGCCATTAGTACCCCTCCCCAGTGCTGATTTCCCCTAGGGTGTTGAAAGAATACTCCCCGCTGAGAACCATTGCCTTCCAAGGAGGGCCATGGCCAAGCATAAAAACTGAAGTCCAAATCTCTTCCATAAATTTTGGATTGTAATGTCTAGACTTCTGGGCCAACAAAGGGAAAAAATATTTTGGTCTGAAAAAAAAAGTTTTAAAGCTAAATCTTACTGGTTGGTCACCTCCATATGGTACCAAGAGAATCTCAGATCTTCAATAGTTCAAAATTGGAATGAGCCCACCAGGTGGCTAGCTGCCAGGCCTAGCCACCCAAGAACTACAAAAATATTCTGAAAACTACAGCTTCACGTTTTACCCAGAATTTTCACATTGTCTTTTTTTTTTTTAAGTGTGAATGAGTTGGTTATGTAAAATGTAATTTTACAAAGTACAGGTTGTCTCTGAGAATGTTGGCCAGTCACAATAATCTTAGTTTTCACATAGCTGATATGATCCTGCCTGGTGATGATTGGGTGATGGGATTATCAGTGTCTTGGGACAATTCTAGTCAGTGATACTTAGATTGTATCATCAACACAGCAGTGAATGTGCATTGTCCTAGCTCTGTGTTCAGGCAAAGAAACATGTAAGTACGCTGAAATTCACTACAGTTTTACCCAAATACACCCTGAATGAAAGAACAGTACTGTTTTTACACCACATAAATCTTAATGTGAGAGACAGAAATATAGATACGGACACAGTGCTCCCATTTGTCCATTCATTTTCCAACTGCCAACAGCCAGGTTGGACCAGGCAGAAGCAAGGAGCTCGGACTCAATTCAGGTCTCCCACATGGATGGCAAGAGCACAGCTACTTGAGCCTTCATCTGCTCCGCCATGATGCAAACTCAGGTGTCCTAACCAGCCCTCTTAGCCGCTAGACCAAATACTTGTCCCTGGTGACAGATACTTCTTTACAACTAAGACTACAACACTGTGAGATGGACTTGGATGATGAATGAGGTTTGAGCGATTGGCCCATAAGAATTACTGGTCGACGTGTTAAAGGCCAATGAAATAGAAACTGCAGAGAGCCCTGTAAAACCTTATTGTAGCACTGTTAATTCTTTCGGCAGAAGACATCAGCGATCAGCACTAAACTCATTTTGCATAAAATTTAAACCATTTCAGGGTTAGGGTGGGAGCAAAGCTACAATTTACGTAAGTGTCACACCAAGTGCTGACCATGAAATTCCCTCTATCTTAGCCTGATGGAATAATGCACTTAGTGAAGATGGAGGCCTACTCGTAAGGGAGGCCGCTGCATTCCTGGGCCATTCCTGAAACACACTGAAAGTGAAAGAAGGACATTAGTGTGGCACAAACCAGGCCATCAGAGCCCAGGAACCTGCAACAGCCCTCTGATACAATTAACTATCCAACAGTCGACAGTGATCAATGCTCCTGCACGGATCCCATGGCTGAGCAACAACACCACTCCAGTCTGCATTCAGTATTGCTTCTGACAGGCAAATGACTCCTTCCACAGCCTCTTACAACATGATTTCTTTTTTTGAAAAGATAAGTTGCTTACGAAAACAATTTCATAAGTTTATGCATGAGTCATCTGGGGTTCATTTGGAAGCGATCTTGATAACAGAGCCAGGCCACACAGCTTCGTGGCAGGCAAAGAGACTGCCAGGTCCATCATGGTTCAGAAAGCCCCTGGGATGATGGGGCACAGGGCACCCTATCTCAGAATCCTCCAAGGATCTGCTCCAAATGCAGAGCCCAGGGCCCCAGCCTTAGATCTCATGATTCCAAATCTTGGGCCAAGTGGGCCCTGGAATTTGGATTTGTAACGAGCACCTGGCAGTGATCCCTAAGCACTCCAGAGCTGGCCTCTCAAAAGAGTAAGGCATGAGTGTGAGGGGAACTGCTTTTCCACGTTCATTTCCTTACTTGCACAACTGCCACCATTTGGTTGCAGGCTTGATCAGCCATGGGGGTTGCATCCCCAATGTCAGATTCAGCTGAAGAAGGATTGCTGAATTTAAACCCAGGAAGTCCACAGCCCCTTCCCAGTTCTTGCTCCCTACCACAGCCAACCTTATTTTAATCACTATTAACATTCAATGCACATAGGTCCACTTGGGAAGATGATTAAGAAAAGGCTTTCCTGGCTCTCTTCACAGGGGACCTGTGCTGTGACTTCTCTAGAGATGGTTGTTTGACCCTTTGGATGATTGTCACATTTACCAGAGAAAAACAGAGCCTTACTTATCATTTCTCCCCTTCCAATTACAGTAATTATTTGCTTTTTAAAAGAGGCTCTCCATGCCTCAGGAAAGGTTTCCAGAACATACTCACCCTGTGTACTTGACATTAGCTCCACTCTTCTGCATCAACGGTATAAGTTGTATAAGCAACACATTCTTACTCTTTTTTACTGTCCATCCTACTAATTACAATTGTAGTCACCAAGCATTTAAATGGGGGAAAATTGGAAAAAAAAATTGCAATAACAAAATGTACACAGGGATGAAAATAATGTCTGCACATTTTACTGTATCAATGTAACAATGTCACTTGAGGAAAGACAGTATGTTTGTCAAGAGAAAAAACTGGCGCATAGAATCATCTAGTAAAAGCAATGATTTTATACCAGAGTCTGTTTAAGAGAGAAATATAATGTATGCATATCAAAGTCTTCCTTCTAATTTCAATCAATTAGTAATTGTGTCTGCTTTCTATCACACAAATTAATCGTCATCTCTGACTTCTAGGATTACAAACCAAGTGCTTGAGCCTGGGGCGGGGGTGGGCAGAGGAGAAGACAGTGTATAAGAACCAATGTCAGGGCCCGGCGCGGTGGCGCAAGTGGTTAAGGTCCTCGCCTTGCACGCCCCAGGATCCCATATGGGCGCCGGTTCTAATCCCGGCAGCCCCGCTTCCCTTCCAGCTCCCTGCCTGTGGCCCGGGAAAGCAGTCGAGGACGGCCCAAAGCTTTGGGAACCTGCACCCGCGTGGGAGACCCGGAAGAGGCTCCTGGCTTTGGATTGGCATAGTATCGGCCATTGAGCTCACTTGGGGAGTGAATCATCGGACGGAAGATCTTCCTCTGTCTCTCCTCTCTGTATATCTGCCTTTCCAATAAAAAAAAATAATAAAAATAAATCTTAAAAAAAAAAAAAGAACCAATGTCAGCAGAAGGGGCTGAGGAAAGGAACCAGCAGACATATCTAGGATGCCACCCACAAAGGGTCAACACTGAAGGATTGACAGAGAAGCCTAACCTTTAGTGTGTTCCTCTGCCACGAGGCAAGGAGAAAACGGGCTTACAGACATGAATAGCCCCAGCCAGAATATACCAGGACAGTCTCAAAAAGTAGTAACATGTGTAAGAGACATTCTGGGCATCAGCTTACCTTAATGACTGTTCACCCCATCACAGGGTTTGGGATGACCCCAAGATTACCTAGAAGACAAGATGGGACTTAAAGCCAAGACATCCTCAGGCACACCAACATGAACCCCCCAAGAGCATGTTGCTTTCAAATTTGAGTCTGTTCCATAAGCTTTACAAGGTTAAAACCTAAACCGCATCATGCTCCACTGTTTATTTACACACAAACATGCCTGTGAGATTCTGTAGTGTACTGATTCCTATAAGTCTACATATATGTATAAGGCTATAGCCCACAGCACAGGAGTCTGTCTCCAGAGGCCACTCCCATCCCAAGCACAACTGCCAAAAACAGACACAAGACTCTATCTTGCAAAATTCTGTTAGTATAAGAGGGATTGTGTGGTCAGACTCATTGGGAAAACACAATCAACCACAATCTCTCAAAGCAGATTGCCAATCTGTGTTGAAAACTCACAGACAAGGTGAGTTTGTTGAAGGCAACTTTTCTCTAACTTATTGGACCACAGAACGGTTTTGTTGTCCCATCTGTTCACACGATGGACCCAGGGTTCTGCAGTGCACACTACTGAGCAATTCTGTCACACACTCCTGCCCCAGTGTGGCCAGGGCCCATAGCAACTGCACAGAGTCTTACCACGGTATGGTTCCAAGGTATTGGGGTCCCTGGGTCCACCAAAACTTGGACATAACTCAGTGGCACAGGAAGCCTTGGGGAAATATCAGAATATCACCTAATCCCTCCAAGTCAAGTTGGGTAGGAAAAGGAGGAAAAGCAACTCAGTCATACACAGCAGTAGAAGATAAAACAGTGTAAGAAACCACTGACTCAGCCTGGCACAATGGCTCAACTAGCCAATTCTCACCATTCACGTGCCAGGATCCATCCCATATGGGCACCAATCCGTGTTCTGGCTGCTCTACTTCCCATCCAGCTCCCCGCTTGTGGCCTGGGAAGGCAGTAGAAAGACACACAAGGCTTTGGGGACATGTACCCATGTGGGATATTCAAAAGAAGCTTCTAGCTTCTGACTTTGGATCAGGTCAGTTCTGCAAGTTGCGATCACTTAATGAGTGAACCAGTAGATGGAAGATTTTTCTCTTTGTCGCTCCTTTTTCTGTAAGTCCTCCTTTCCAGTAAAAATAAATAAACCTTTAATAAAAGAAGCTACTGACATCTGTGGAATACTTATAAAATATAGGCGGAAATATTTACAGTAGACCCTAGCATCCACAAACAACTACACAGAATCATTGGGGTTAATATCAAACTCAACCAGTAAGTTGAGCACACACAAACATCAAGACAGAAGTGTATGCTATGATGAATTAACTGGAATGCTTGTAGGCTTATAGGACAAGAGAAGCATCAATTTTAAATCCTGAAGGCAATCAGCATTCCTGGGGGAATGTTGATGCCATGGTTTGGCTATGCTTTGAGTGTATTTCTATAGGACTCACGTGCTGAAAGCTTGGTCCTCAGTACGGTGATGCTGAAGATGCTGGGATCTTTGGCAGACAGGGTCTAATGACAGTGGTTAGGAAATTGGGAGCACCATCTTCCAAAAGATTAATGTGATTTTTTTTAATGTGGCTTCACTTAATTTCCACAAGAGGGGCCAATGTTTTGGTGCAGCAAATTAGGCTCCCTCCTGAAAGGTCAAAACAAAGGTTTGAGTCCCAGCTGCTCCACTTCTCCTCCAGCCTCCTGCTAATGTGCCCAGAAAGGCAGCTGATAGGACCCAAGCATTGTGACCCCTGATCACCATGTGGGTGACCAGGATGTAGTTCCTGGTCTCTGCTGACCTATTCTCAGCCTTTGCAGCCATTTGGAAAATGAACCAGCAGAAATGGAAGATCTCTCTGTCTCCCTCTCCCTATCTATCAGAACAGGTTGTTTAAAAAGAAAAAAAAAAACTGTTCCCTAGACCTACCCAATTCCCAATATCACTTTATGTATGATCTCCTCTGGCTATAGTGTCACCCCGGGATGACTCTACCATGGGGTCCTCACCGAAGACTAAACAGATGGGGTGCCCAGGCTAGGGCTTCCAGCTTCCTAACCTCTGAGCTACTTAGACCACTTTTCTTTAAAAAGCAGCCATCCACAGGTGGCTGCAGGGCAGTAACTGTCCCAACAGAGTTAATAAATCAACAACAGAAGACCTGAGTACTATCTTGGCTACATTTTCCATCAACGAGATGAAACTCGGTACAAGTGTTGTGAGTATCTTCTGGCTTCCTCATCAGCATCCATTCACACATCCTTCTATGAAGCAATGCCCAAGTTTAAAGATTCGTGGTCTGATGAAACTGATCCAATTCAAAAGCTGAAAGCAGAAGTTTATCCTCATGACTGCTGGGAGAAGAAGCCTAAGTGCTTTGCAGCTTTAAAACAACAAAAACAAAAAAAAAGAACTCCTGGCTATGAATCCAATCCCATGGACAGCAGGTGAGAAGAGCCAGCGCTTCAGCAATATCATGGGAGATCCCAGATCAAACCTTACCTGAACCCATTTATTCTGGATTCTTTGGATAATGAATTCCTTTATCATTTCAGACAGTTTAATCTGTGTTGTTTATCATCACATCAAACACATACATAGATCTTAACTGACAAAAATATTCATATGTTACAGACTCATAGGCTGCTGTGCTGTCGACATAATTTTGGGAAATCAACGCAAACACCACACACACACACACACACACACAGGTGAAGCCATGGAAACAAGGTAGTGCAGAGAGATGAGAGGGAGAATGAAGACAGGACGACAAAAGATGTCACCATCACAGGTAAGGGAAATCCAAGATGCAGGTGCATCAAAAAAGGGAATAGAAATAGTGAGAGGAAGTTAGAATAAAGTATAAACATCCCTGGAACATAGGTAAGAAAAGGAGCCCAGTGTTCTAGATTTTTCTCAAGAAAAGCTCTTGGTTCAAATAACAATTACTACTACCACTCAGCATTTGTTACATTCCCAATAGCACTCAGTGCCCCAGAAGGACAAATTCCCAGATCTCCTTGCCATGCCTGCAGCGTGTGTTCTTCTTATTTTACCAAATGGTGAAGCTGGATTCCAGGCAGCTCCTGTGTCCCCATAGTTCTGCCTGTCCACGAAGGCATGCTGCCATGCTCTGGGCACACTGCTTCCGTGAGCGGGTCCAAGAATGCAGGCAAGAACTTGTGTAGCCAAGTGTTTATCTCCCACATTCAGTCTGATTTCGATGTCTAAAAGCCATATACACATTTGTGTAAGTACCGTTCTCTCTGGATGGAACTTGGTTAGAATGTAAACAGACTAGGGACAGGTAGCTTCTTCAGTCATTCCTGCCTTGGCATGAATCAGTTTGACAGGAAACTTTCTTACAGCAAGGAAGCAGCCTGGGGCCATACAGATGTGCTAAGCCCCTAAGATGCTACAATCAAACTGCTCAGAAGAGCAGGGAGTAAGAGCACATTCCCCTCAACAACTCTCTCGTAAATGAAGACATTTCCCTCCTGCACAGCTTTTGTCATCTAAAGCCCAAGACTGCACCCTTGACCGAGCACAGGTTTCGAAGATCAGGAGAAAGTTCATCTCCCTGTCCAGGAGTCCAGCCCCACAACACACAGAAGCACAGTCTCTGGCAATACTTGAAATTGCATTCCTGGCTTACACTGGGTGATGGGTTCCAGCCACAGCACAATCAAAAATCAGACGCTCATGGAGTAGACTTTTCAGGCAAAACAGTCCAGGTACAAAATATACAGAAAATCAATATTAACAGATGTGGCTAACTTAAAATATTTGATGTCAACAGAGATGTTGAACTAATTTTATTTTTCAAAAGCAAAAGATCAACTAGGAATATCTATTTTTCAACCTCTCTTTCTCAGATTCTCCTTCAAGTTTGGCCCAACAGCCCCCCTCACTGCTCATCGCCCGGAGGAAGTCGCCAGGATGAAGCCCACCCAACAATATGTGCAGCCCTATAACCCTCCTGCATGGCAGGTGTTCATTATTTCTTTCATACCCATTTCCTCCTTTCATCTTATAAGTAGCAAAACAAAAGCAGTCACTATCTTCTCTACCACCAGCTCTTGCCCTAGCACTTGGATAAAAAAAAAAAATGGGCTCCCCGGAATTAATAACTGAAAACACAGCATTGCTCCTCTCCATGAGTGGATGTTCTTGCAAACCAACAACCAAGAGCCAAACATTCCAACAGGAAAGTGGGCAACTTGAGTGCGTTAACAAGAACAAATGTTAAAAAAAATAATTTTAAATTTCAATGTTAAAAAAAACTGTATTCACCTCTCCTTCCTTTTATATTTGATTACAAGGAAAAGTAACACACAAACACACACATTGCCCAGAGGTTAGGGAATGGTCACTGTTATGGACCACTAGGAACTTTCTGTAGGGCACTTCGGCTTTCTGTCATGACACCCCCACAATGTGTGTGCCCTTTAGAGATCCCCATGAAATCTCTGCAAGTCCCAAAAACGTATCTGTAAAATGATCCGGACAGCACTGTGCAACACAGCAAAGAGAAATGTACAAAGGCACAAGCCAAGAGTGACTCACATGAACTCCTATGCAACATTTCCAGTTAACATTTGATGGAGCCTTCCATGGGCCAGACATTTCACTCAATAGTTAGCATGCAGCATCCGCTTTAATGCTGGGACACTCTACGAAGTGGGCGTAACTGTTACGGCCATTTTTCGTGGGAGCTAATTGCAGTTTGGAGAGCCCATTAGGCTGGGACAGAGCCAGGGACAGCCTCCAAGGCCAGGCCTCACATCACCAGGCTCCATGTCCCCGTGGGAAAGTTGTAACCTGTACACTCTGTAGAATTGTAGGGGACATCTGGGTTCCTGACAGGTGACAGAGACAGATTCCAAGACAGCACACAACACAATCACGGTTTTGTAGGGACACTTATCATAGAAAAACACATATATTGTTGGGGCTCAGAAACAATGCCCCAAAGTATGACATTTTGGCATGCTGAGTACTTCGAGCTAAGGGAGACTGGAAGGACCCAGAAGCAAGTTCCTCCTGACCCCCTACTCTCTCTTACTAGCTTTCTCTGCTGCAGGGGACTCACAGAAATAAGGCTTTCTCTTCTCCAATGTGCACCATGAGAACAAGAACGCTCTCCAGATACAGATTATGAACCCCAAAAAGGCCATTCCAACCGCTCCTTCCTTGAAAATGTTTGCTCCTGAAAGATCTTACCCCATAACCCAGCATGAAGGAACATGACGGAGCTGAGCAAGCAGTCTGCTGGGTCTCCTCTTCACCCCGAGATTATCAGATCATGCCCCTGGCCCTCACAGTTCTACCCAGATCTCTACCTTTCATCAAGTCTGAGCATAAGAAAGTTTTCCCGGGGTCTTTGGAGCTTCACTCCTGTGTCACATAAAACTGATGAAATATGGGTTTATGTTTCTGTCATATTAAGCTGGCTTTTGCTGTAAAACTGTTGGTCTTGCTCATGCCAGATTCCTCATGCTAGATTAGGAAAGACCCTACTGACCTCTGGCACCCTACATATTTCTGTTTCTGTGCAAATACAACACACCTGTGTGCTTATCTTTGCACAAGGACTGGATGAATTTATATCCAAAGGTTGCCTCAGAGCAGGTGGGTTATGCAATACGGGGAACTCTCTTTTTTTTTTTGTTTTGCTTTGCTTGTCTTAATGCTTTCATGGTTTTCTAAAATGAGAAGGGGTCACTTCACAACACTTCCGAAAAACTGGGCTCAGAGTAGCCTAGGACCCCAGGACTGTATACTCTGCATCTCATCTTCTTTCCCAGAGAATTCACAAGAAAACTCCACTTTTTCAAGACTGATGAAACTGGAGCCAGGACTGGGATCTGCCAAGTGCTAATGTGAGACTCCTGGCACCACCCTTTCCAGAAGGGGTTACCTAACGCTGCTCACCTACGTGGTACAGCGAATGCTAGGAAACTAACAACCCAACCTCCCTCACTGTGCCAAGCACTTTCAGGGACCCCTTGATGTCCAACAAGGCAACACACCCCACTGGGGGATGAAGGCCTGAAGGAAATGACAAGGCTGCCTGGTTCCCAGAGAGCCTCCCAGAGCCCTGGCCACTTTCACTAAACCCATCACTCTTTGACAGAGTCATGGATCAAGCTTCTTTAGGCATCTCTTTCCAAACATGAGGCTCCCACAGAGATGACTCAGAGATGCCAGAATATCCCAAAACACCTGTGCACGTGGTACTAAGGCACACCCCCAACCAAGGCACTGTGCTCTATATAAATCAGTCTTAACTGGGAATGAGACACAGTTGGTCTCATCCTAATTTAACACTCTTCCTGCTGCCATGAGGAGGAACAGACGCCGCCCTCTGCCCCAAGCCCTGAAGTGGATCTGTGTTTCTTTTTAGCTGCTGCTTCTGATCCAAAAGAGATGAAGGGCAAGTGGAAATTTGACTCATCCTGCCATACTGTTCAGGCAGGTCGGCCTCACCTATGAGCTGGGAATTAAGAACCCTGGCTGGCCAGGGAGTGCCTGGGTTCATGGCAGGTCTCAAAGCTGCTGGAGAACCAGGGATGGAAGCAACACCTTGTCCAGAGGGAGTACCAGCCAGCCACAGCTCCTGCCTGCACCCACAGAGTAAGGTCAGATGTCAGGGGTTAGGGGGTTAGGGGGTGGGAAGTGCTCCTCCCACCCCTAGTTAAGACAAGGCTCCTCTCATTTTCAGTGCCCACACAGCAAATCCCCAGAAACAAGAGGAGGCTGTGCCAATCTGGTTCCTCCTTCCCAGGTTCATTGATGGGGCCACTGATATGCTGCCTCTTGTTTCTGCCTTTTGTTGAAACAAGAACAGGGAGGGATGCTGAAGGTAGCGTCCAGATGGTTGTGCAGCCAACGATGATCAAGAGCCACAGGCTCCCAGACACACTAAGCTCCTTCCCACCAAACGAACAGGAACAAAAACACAGAAAGACAACCCTGCTCAGCAGAGAACTAAACTTTGCCTTGATAAGGGATGCAAAGGTGAAAATTTCAAAGAACCCACAAGACAAAACTAAGATTTGCTTGTAGAATTGGGATGCCCTGTGGTGTATTGCAACAATTTTATGGGTTGCTTGCATTGGGTTGTTTCCCTTTAAAAAGAAAATTAGAGTAGTGTCTTTCTTAATTGAAATAATAGTATTTTTGAAAAACTATATTGTGTTTCTTGCTTTTGGCCAGTGTTTACATTTGTATAAATTAAAGCATAAGTAGCTTTTAAATAAATCCTTATCTGGGACTCATTTTCAGACATTTTGATTACTTTCTTATATTGCTAGTTTTTGCAAGGTTATTCAGTCCTGTAATACCAAGGGATATTTAATGATTGTAAAGAATATCACAGCCAAAACCAAAACTGAAAATAACAAGTATTTTGTTTTAGCTTATTTTCAATTCCTCTAACACAGGAAGTGCTAGCAGCTTCTTGTTTCAAAGAATGTACTGACTCTGTTTATGAACAAACACAACCAAGGGTCTTTTACATCCTCAGTAACTTCTTCAGTATCACAACTGCTGTGGCTATGGATGCCTTAATCCGATTGCATGTAGTTCAAAGGATGCAACCTCCGGGTCAGGGGTGGTGCCCAGGCACCTGTGCATTTGCAGTCTTGCATCATTGAATGTTCTCAGGTGCACAAAGCTCCCACAAAGCAGCTGAGCAAGTCCTTTGGGCAGGGGAAGGGGAGCAGAGCAGCTAAGCTTCCCTCCTCTTTTCCCCCTGACAAAATCTCTTAAGTGCCCAAAATAGTTCAAACTCAAACATCGCAACCTTTCTCTGATCCCTGATTTATGTTTCAGAGCTATAAGGCATCTGCCCTGAGGATTACAGGAAGCCAGCAAAGTGTTGTGGAAACAGTGCTGGCCAGAGAGGCAGAAGGAAAAGTCAAGCTCCCTACCAGTGCTTACAGGAAACCCTCCTGAGCCACCATCCCTCAGCTATAGCCAAGGGCAATGCCAGCCCTACCTCCTCTAAAAGGCTGGGTGGCAAACAAGCACATGGCAGGGCACTTGGTGTGTGGCACTGTGCCCACAGCTACCAGTGGACAAAGGTGGACATCAACTCTGCACTGTGCACCAACCTCCCCTGCCGTCTCCATGCACAAGCAGGCCCAGTTGCCTGCCTCTCCAGCAGCCCTCAGAGGAGCTATGAGAAACTGGGACAGCTGGTTTCCCAGCCGCCCAACTGGAGCAGCTGTGAGTCAGCATGGCTCTGTCGAGAACCCCACCAGAGGACCCCCCAACTGAGACATGGCGTTGTTTCTGCCAGTCAGTGGTGCTCCTGTATTACAGATGTTCATTCGCTATAATCTCTGCTTTCTGCAGCAGGGGCTGGTTGAGTGCAGGGGGCGGGAAGAGTGCTTTTGCAACAACAGTGTTAAACAAATAGCACTAGGCCTGGTATTTTTAGATACATTAAAATTCTCTCTAAGCACAGTGTGAGGGCTTGAAAAACTCAGGCTGTTTCCTATGGCTGGGTGAATACTGATAAGAGCTTTATCCAATTTATAAGGCAAGAGAAGGAAATAATCGTGTGTGATGGAATTGGACAAATAATCCAGTTCCAAACAATTATGAAATATAATATAATGACAGAAGACCCTGCCAGCATCTTGGCAGTACCAGATTCTTCTCTTTCATGAGCCAACAACAATCTTGGATGCTGACACTCACAGGCTTCCCCAAGTAACCACAGATGGTGGGCAGCCACAAGTCAAAACTAACCAATGTACACCCTCCCTCCCACAGTTGTACAAACTGACCTCATAGTGCCTTGCTTCACCAAGGGACTTCTCTTCACTTGCCTATCAAGTGGGAAAAACCACTTAAATAATAATCAGCATCCTCCACCCCAAAATCCAGGTCAGTGAATCTGGACAAAGTTCACATTTCATTGATTTCTTAGTGAGAAGGAGATGATTCCCTACCCAATTTACATACGTCGGAGGAATGGACAAGATTGCTCAGTTGGCCACATGCGATTTTTTTCTCTTCCCTGCTATGTACAACCTCCCCATTCCTCATCCATTTTGGTTCAGAGCAGGTGGGCACTCCTGAGTCTCAGAAGTCGCCTAAATAAAAACAGAATGCCTCGCCTCGTGTAACACCTGCTTGTGTGATGGGGCAGAGGTCAGGTGAATCTCTAACACAGCATCCCTCATTTCGCCAGGCTGTAGGCTGGACTGCGGCTTAGGAAGAAACAAAGGAGCCGGGGAGGAAGCTGAGAACTATGGGCTGTAATTACCATGGTTAGAGAGATCTCCTGGCCTTGGGCAGAGAATAAGCCTGTGTGACCTCTTCAACCTGCACCTTGGTCCACATTTTTATTTATTTATTTATTTGTCTTTATTTGAGAGTCAGCACTACAGAGAGACAGAGATGAGGCTTTCCATCCACTGGTTCACTCCCTAAATGGCCATAATGGCCAGCTGAGCTGATTTGAAGCTAGAAGCCAGGAGCTTCTTATGGGTCACCCATGTGGATGTGGGATCCCAAGATCATGGGCCATGCTCTGATGCTTTCTCAAGTCACGATCAGGGGTGTGAATTGGAAGTAAAGCAAGCAGGCATGAGCTAGCATCCATATGGGGTATGGATGTTGCAGGTGGAAGATTATCCTGCTGTGCTGCTGTATGTGCCTCCCTCCCCCGCCCACACACACACACTTGAATTTTAAGAAAGGCAAGACAAATTGGAAAAGATGAGAGTTTGTGGGCATGAACCAGCCATCCATCACTGTTCCCCTCCTGCACCCCACCCAGGGCTCGGGAAGACTCAAGGACACTCATTTTGTGCCATTTTTTCAGGTATCTTCTTCAAGAAGAGTTGGCCTTCGCATTGCAGGCAATGAGATGCTACCATTAGGTAAGCTTTCTAAGTTTCCAAGGCACAGAACAAGGTACAGAGGACTGGCCATGAGCTCTGGGTCTAGGTGCTGGCTCCAACACACACACAGTTCTTTATTCTCCTCCTGAATGTTTTCCGAACACACCCTGCCCTCCAAATGGCCAGGCAGTGAGCTCTCACCGCACCAAAACGGTCCTGATAGGAGTAAAGAATATCCTCTGGGGCCCGGCGCGGTGGCGCAGTGGTTAAGGTCCTCGCCTTGCACGCCCGGGATCCCATATGGGCGCCGGTTCTAATCCCAGCGGCCCCTCTTCCCATCCAGCTCCCCACTTGTGGCCCGGGAAAGCAGTCAAGGACGGCCCAAAGCTTTGGGACCCTGCACCCACGTGGGAGACCCAGAAGAGGCTCCTGGTTTCGGATCGGCATAGCATCGACCATTGCGCTCACTTGGGGAGTGAATCATTGGATGGAAGATCTTCCTCTGTCTCTCCTCTCTGTATATCTGCCTTTCCAATAAAAATAAAATAAATCTTTAAAAAAAAAAAGAATATCCTCTGACCAGATAGATGCGGCCACAGCCATCCTTGAGGAGGGGCTCCCCAGAACAGCAGCCCTCACAGGGCTGGGCCACAAACCACCTCTCTCCCATCTCCTCTTCTCTCTCTCTGTCTCTCTGTCTCCATCTTACACACACACACACACACTTAATAGTTCCAGGATGATATGCTCTCTATGTTTAGGGCAAACTCACATCTTTAAACGTCTTGAAAACCCTTCATGGAGTTGGCATCATGGCATAACGGTCACTGCCTGTGACGCCAGCATCCCCATGTGGGCACTAGTTTGTTTCATTGCTCCACTTCCCATCCAGCTTCATGTTAGTGAACCTTGTAAAAATAGAGTAAGACAGCCCAAGCACTTGAGCCCCTACCATCCACATGGGTGAGCTGGAAGAAGCTCCAGCCTCCTGGCTTCAGCCTGGCCCAGCCCAAAGCACTGCAGCCATCTGGGGAGTAAACTAGCAGAGAAGTCCATCTGCATTTCCCTATTTCATCACAACTCTTTCAGATAAACAAATGCATCTTTAAGAATGGATACCCTTGAGCCTTTGTGGTTTGACCTCTTTAACACCCTTGATGCACACCCTCTCCTTGGAGCACCTTTCAGTTCCTTGAGCAACTGAGTTCTTTCTGGCTCCACATCCTTGCACATGCTGACTTGTGTCTCCCTCTCCCTGTCTTCCATGCTGCAGACAACCAAAGTTCTGGCCAGTTCCAATGCTGTCTTCCCAGAGAGGTCTTCCCCAACTGCCCTGTGTAAATCAGTCTCCCTCACACGACACAAGTTCATCTCTAAGCCAACAACCTGTTGCTCACAACTGCAGGATACTTGGTAAGATCTGCAATTCCTCATTTTTCCATGCTGTTGTCCATCTAAGAAGCTATAATTTCTGAGTGGTGAGTCACTCACACAGCATCTACACAATACAGCAGGCAGGTTTCTGATATCATGATACCATCATAATGTATTGCCATAACTTACATTCTCTTGTGTCTTTCAGACAGACCACAGAAAATTACCATGATGTATTTAGAGAATGGTATTGCTAGGACAGCCAGAAGTGGGAGATTTGAGAAGCAAAGATCTGGATGTAAATATGGAGATAGATGCTGGCCAGATGATAACCTGAACTTGTTCTGGCTCCACACCTTGAAAGGAACAATAACTTAAACCAAAGTGCACCCAGAGTTTGGTTCTGAGTCTTGCCATCGTGTCGCATAGAACAGCAATATATTTTGAGTGTGAACTGGCAAAAAGCACAGGACAGAGTCTCCTCTCACAGCAAGAATCATCATATCCAATGAGAGCATGTGTGTGTGTGTGTGTGTGTGTGTGTGTGTGTGTTGCTCTCATGGGCAAAATTAGATTCAAATGGTATAAGCTACAGGAATGAGGTACAGAAGCAGACATGGTAATATCTCACACTGACTACTTCCTTGTAAGTTACAAAAGTCCTCATTACTAACAGTTACAAGTGGGACAGAAGACTTGCTGGAGAGATCAAGTGACTCAACAGGAGTCAGTGACCCCATGGGGGACTGTGAAGGGGAATCCTTTCACTGCCAGCCATCAAGCTCAATGAAGAAACCAGCAAAGGTTTAGAGACAAGGATATTGGAATTTTTCAAAATAAACCATTCTAGGAGGAAGAACCATAAAAGATTTCTTTTGTGGGTGATTGGTTTTATTTTTAATAATACAGGGTAATTAATTCATACTGAACCACAGACTTTTACAGGTGAAAGGGAAATTTTAGAACACTTAGAATGGTATGGGGTTTTTTTTATTTCCTATTTTAATTTAGTGTATTATCATTTTGTTTGAATGGCAGGAAGAAGAAGAGGAGAAGAGAGGGCGAAGGTAGCAAGACGAGATGGCGAGAAGGAAAGCAGAGGGTAAAGGGCAGGAGGCAGGAGAGATCTTCTATCTGCTGTTTCATTCTCTAAATTCCTTTTATAACCAAGAAGATCTAGAACTTCACCCTGACCTTCACTGTGGTTTCAGAGATGCAGCTACCTGAGCCATTCCCTGCTGTCCCCTACAGTGCATTCCAGCAGCAAAGTACCTTGGAAACTGAACCATGAGGACTCCAACCAGGCATCCCACGAGGGCGCTTAAGCAAAATCTGCAGAAGGTTTTATAAACTAAGAAGTTGGGGCTGGCAATATGGCATAGCAGGTAAAACTGCCGCCTGCCACACAAGCATCCCATGTGGGCACCAGCTCAAGGCCCTGCTGCTCTGCTTCTGACCCAGCCCCCTGTCGATGGCCTGGGAAAGGCAATAGAAGGTAGTCCAAGTGCATAGGCTGCTACTGCTCAAGTGGGAGACCCAGATGAAGTCCTCGTTCCTGGCTTGCTGGCTTGTGCTCAGCTCAGCCCTAGCCATCAAGGCTGCTTGGGGATGAATGAAAGATGTCTCTCCCTCTATTTAACTCTTAGAAATTAAAAAAATAAATAAACAGACTAAGAAAATTTCAGTACAAACTGAGAACGAGAGAAATCCTGAGATCTCAAAAGGATGGAGAAGGAAGACGACGTGATTTTGCAATTACAGCATCTGAGACACAGTGCTCACCAAGTTTAGCCTTCAAAGTCCCCACGATGAGAGTATGCATCCTCAAGATAGCGGCACTGCCTCAGAGCCCCTGTAGCATCGCTCACTCAGTGACCCCTCCGCTGCACACTCCACGTGGGATATTCAATTACAGCACGTTCAAGATCAAAAACATGTGAGGTGCCTGATGTTTACTTCCATCCCAACAAGCATCTGAAGTGATTTCTTCACTCTAAGTAATTAAAGTGAGGCTCTCTTGCAACGTACTTCAGTTTCCAATGGGCCCAGAAGCTGACATGCAGCATGGAGGGTACTAAATCCTCAGCTAAAAGTTTAAGACCCGCACTTCCTGAGTGGCACCCTGTCACCTGAGTGTCCCCAACTGTTCGGTCATAGAGGAAAAAGCAGTGTTCCTAGGACACCCTTTGTGGCCAGTCCTCTGGGTATCCTGACCTGAGCAATGAGCAGTGTGGCTGCTCTAGTCCCTCTACAATTCTCCTTGATTTTCTTTTTCTATGTGACAAGGAGAAGGATCTCTGGAGTGAAGATGCCAAGTGCAAAGCCCTGGGGAGTGATTCAAGCATCCACCAAACATCACAGCTGCTAGAAGTGAATGGATTTTGGTCAGGGTCAAAGGCAGGCACACACCCATGTCAACTGGTACTTCCTCCACACACACAGAAGAGCCTACACCTGTTGCCAACTGGCTCAATTCTTAGGTCATTTTTAGTCATGCCAAAAGTATGTGGCAAATTCGAGTTTATGATATCCACCAAGTTATTATTAATAAAAGCTGTAACCTTATGGGTTACTGAAATACAAGGCTACTTCTAAAAGCCCATGGGAAATTCACATTTTGGAAATTTAACGCATGGATTTCAAAATTCATTCCCATATAAATTTATCTCTTACAGGCCAGTGTGGTGGCGTATCATGCTATTCCTCCACTTATGACTCCAGCATCCCATGTGGGCTCCAGCTCATATCCCAGATGCTCTACTTCTGATCCAACTCGCTGCTTCTGGCCTGGGAAAGTAGAGGAAGATGGCCCATGTCCTAGGGCCCCTGAACCCATGAGGGAGACCCCAAAGAAGCTCCTGCATTGCCTTTGGATTGGCACAGTTCTGGCCATAGTAGCCATTTGGGGAGTAAAGAAGTAGATGGAAGATTCTCTCTCTCTCTCTCTCTCTCTCTCTCTCTCTCTCTCTCTCTCTCTCTCTTTCTCATTTTTACCTTCAAGAAAAATAAATAAATCTTTAAAAACAGTAAAAAAATAAATTTATCTGTTACTTCCATTTTACCATTACCTTCTGAAGTAGCCTCATTTTCATTGACAAGATATAATGTAACTCATTTACAAGAGTTGCAAAGGAGCCTGAAAGAAAGTTCAAGCAGTTGGAATTTCTTTATATTTCAGCAAGGAAAGAAATAAATTTCAGATCTAGTAGAGGATGACACTAGATGTATTGGTCTGGGAATGGCAAACTTTATGCTCATGACATAATCCTATCTCAAAACAGGTGCCACCACTGTATGAAGCAGTATATTCTGAAAACATCAGAAGGACTTCTGGTTAAATATCAGAGAGTATTGTTATTCACAAGCCATCCTACCCGGTGGAACAGGGCTGAGCTACAGCATCGCAGTAAAGCCAACATGCAAAGTACAGCTGGTGATCCCTGTGGACAGCTTTGGTTTGGGAGGTTTCACAGCTTCAACTCTGAAGATCTGATTCCAAACCACAATGTTCAGCAAGTCAGTGAGATTTCATGCTTTCAACTGAAACCCAAAAACCAACAAATGCCTCTCTTGATGAAGTTCAAGATCTTAGAATCTTCACTAAAGAACCAAGCTGAACCATGAAACTCAGTCGCCAAGCCGCATTCCTACCAAGAGGAGCATGCATGCCACTTTTAAGAAAGACGAGAAGGGGAAGAAACGCCTGCTACAAGACCACATTGGTCACTACAGTTACACCACTGCCATGGCACTCGAGTGTGACTGAGGTTCTAGAGGGCAACCTGCATGGCAGGAAAGGCAGCCTTTATCGGCCTTTTGTCGAAGACGGGATTCCCTGTTAAGAGCCGTCTTTGCACACAGGTGGGACTTTTCCTGCACGGATGGCTGCACAAAATTTTGCAGATGGAAAGAGAAAAGAAGGAAATGTGCTGGGAATGATCCCAGAATGTCTCAGATCCAAAACCTTTTGATGCCCCTGAACAAAAGCAGGCCAAACCAAAGTGATGCCAGTAACTCCTTCCAAAGAGAACATTTCAAATCCTACAGCTGTCCCAGGATTAGGGAGAAAAAAAGAATGAGAATCTCGAAAAGAAGCAAAGAAAATTTTACTAGAGACTTCAGGGCTGGAGAAAGCAGAAAGTGACTGTAATCCCACAACCCCACCCCACGTCCACCCACCACAGCTGCAGGTGCACAGCATCCATGCATCGTGGGATACAAGGAAGGTTTCCAGCGACACTTGCCTTTTCCCAAGTGAGCGATCCGCCCATCTCCGAGTGCCTGGGTCCTTCCCATGAGCCTGTAGTACATCCCCTGCTGTGGCAGTAAGTTCAGTTTTTAATGGCCTCAAGTGTGAGCTGCAGAGAAACACCTACCACCCTCCTCATGCAGGCTCATTGGGCTGGCTGGAGCCAGACATGTGAGGCCGCAGGACCCAGGGATGGTCCCTGCACAGCAGCTCCAAGCCCATGGCGTTAACTTATCCCATTCTCTCTACCACTGGGCAAGCAGGGAGATCAAAGAAAGTGTCCAAGCAAAACAGCTTTCCCTTTCAAGAGAAGGCAACTCAAGGGTGTCCAGGGAGAAGAGTCAGTATAAAAAAGTATCACACCTGGGGTTAAGCAATGACAAGACCTGCCAAAGACATGGTTCATGCTTTAGGAGCCCAGATCACAGCAGGAGGAACAAACAGCATGATAGACACAAAGGGGTCCTAGGTGTGGATGCAGAAGGGTTTTTGCAGACCCCAGTGGGCTGATGCACTGGGCCCCAGTCAAAGTGATTCTACAAAAAAAAAAAAAAAAAAATGGGACACACAGGCAGTGTGACAAAGGGTATGAGCTAGTAGGTGGAATAGAGATCTGTCCCCTGTCTCCCAGCCTACTGACCCACTCTCGTCTGGCTACAGCTCTCCCAGATCCACCTGCTCCCTCAGACCTCCCCTTTAGCTACAAGACAGGAAACACATGCCCTTGGGTTTTCTGTGTAAGCATAATGAGCATTGTGGGCCTATCTGTCAAGTTTTAGGAAGACTGGAGTCAATCACTTCCACCCCCCCCCAAAAAAAAATTCTTTCTGAACCACTTCTTCCCTGTCCTGTACCTACCTAGTGCCACCTGAAGACTGCCCATTAAGGAACCCAAATTCTCAATATCAGCACTTGTTTTGTCTAAAACATTGAAGACTTCTGTACCTAAAAACCTAAAAGTATAGTGTGTTATTCCTAAAGTAAAACCTCCACTCTATTCTTCAGTGTCAAAGCTGTGGGTCAGGACAAATCCCCATGATGTCACAGTCAGTTACTCAGATGAAGCAAAAGCTAAGGAAGTGGGTACTGAACATTCTGGAATACAAATTTCCATCTAAATAGAGTGCCATAGGAGAGCCAAGCAAACACACCCATGTGCAGTCACTCTATAACACACACACTCTATGACTTTATGTAAGAGTGGCCTTGGTCAATTGGTGGGAACACAGTGCGACTACTAAATAATTTTGTGCCATGCACAAAAGCCACAGGTCATATGGTCATGACCACATGAGATTGTCATGCACACCTAGATTGTCATGGCTCAAGTGTGGTTTTTTTTTTTTTGCCTTTTTAAAAAATTTTTATTGGAAAGGTGGATATACAGAGAGGAGAGAGAGAGAGAGAGGAAGATCTTCCGTCCAATGATTCACTCCCCAAGTGAGTGCAACAGCCAATGCTATGCCGGTCCAAAGCCAGGAGCCTCTTCTGGGTCTCCCATGCGGATGCAGGGTCCCAAGGCTTTGGGCCGTCCTCGACTGCTTCCCTGGGCCACAAGTGGGGAGCTGGATGGGAAGCGGGGCCACCAGGATTAGAACTGGCGCCCATATGGGATCCCGGGCGTGCAAGGCAAGGACCTTAACCACTGCACCATCGCACCGGGCCCAGTACAAGTGTGTTTTGACAGCAAGTGCATTTGAGCTTCAGTACTCACATCTCCTGACACCTAAATTCTGGTTCTCTTTCTCTCTCTCTTTTTTTCTCTCTCTCTCTCTCTTTCTCTCTCTTTCTCTTTCACCTTAGGTACCATTCCTAATTTCTCTGTCTCCTTGCTTCTTTACCCACAATCAGTAGGGTCACACCAGACAATCTGTGCAAAGTAGGGCATCCAGCACACAACCCCTTACAGGTTCAATAGAAATCACTTTGATTAACTGTGAGATTCTGGCCAGTCTCTGTGAGTTCAGATTCCTCATCAGTAACCTGGATGAATCAAAGCTGCTTCTACAGGAGTATCTTCAGGTTGAAGGAAGTAAGATAGAGAGTCAGAAAGTATAGAGATGAGGAGGAAGTGTAAGAAGAGGCTTCTTATATTAAGCATATCCAAGCCAAGTCGTAAAACACACAGGCATCAGTGGGGAAGAGAAGCCTGGCAGCATCTGATTGCCACGGTCCCTTGCCAACTGGAGATGAGATCAGTCTCCTAGTTGCTTTTCTTTTGTCACAGGAACCAAGACCAAGCAGCTGAGCCAGAAAGTACATGGGAGATAACCCAGATTTCGGGAATCTCGGACCTTTAGCTAAGGCCTTCCTATCTCCCTTTGCTCTAAGTTGGGAAGTACAGTATTGCCTCAGAGAACTGACATATCTGCAGATGTTTGTCCATTACAGCCATTGCTAGGAAGCTGATGGGTGGTCACCCCACCCTTCTCACGCTCTCTTCTTGTCATTGTGAGATGGCATCAGTGCTAGCCCTGAGCTCACTGCAGGCTTGCTGTACACTCCTCTATGAGTCTCTATCAGTAATTTTACAGGTGAATCATTTTCTATTGCAAGGAATGTAAAGAGGACACAGAGCGTCCTGAGCACCTCGGTGATGGTGGGTTTCAAAGAGGATGGAGTCTGGTCCTCTTTAGTGAGCCAGTACCTGGCCGTAATCTTACATTTTCATGATTTGAATAACAACATCATCTTCCTCCTAGGCACTTCCCTAGTGGTAATTAAAGAACGAGTTTCCACTTGATATATGACTAAGGTAGCACTGGGTCACATCCATTATCAGCCTTTTTCCTGAACTGGGTAATCACATCTAATAAAGATGAAAAGCTTCCAAGATCAAAGGGAAAAAAGCCAAACACTTGTACTAAAGGTAAACAACAAATTAAGTAAATACCACAAAATCAATTTGGAATTCAAGACCAGGTGATTGCTGTTGTTTTTTCTTACCATATTTCTAAAGATGTTTGTGACATGTTCCAAGATACAAAGTCAATGTAATGTTTAGCCCCCAAAAGTATACTACAGCATGTATGAAGGTTTCAAACCAGCCCAGCAGGCTTTCCAACAAATGGAAATTGAAATTACACATTTCATTTCAGATACCTGCTTCTAAATCATTGAATTTTGTAGAAATGTCACACTGTACTGAAGAGAACTCTCTCTCTTTCTCTCCCTCTCTCTCTCTCTCTCCCTCTCAATATGTACACAGCCAGCTTTTCAGACAATGCCAACATTTTCAACCAAGACTGAAAGCTTGAGAACGGTCTATGAAATTCACCTCACTGCCATGGAATGCACACCAGATCCAGAAACTTCAGTTACATCCCAGCCTTCCTTCCTGTGCTTTGGGGGAAGTTTTAAGCCTAAAGCCAGCAGTGCATTGGCCCAACCCTGCTGAAAACGTGTGAGAAGAACTGTGGAATCAACTACTTCCTCCTGAGTGACAGTATACTGGGAAGAAAGGGTTGAGATAACGAGGCCAAGCTGAAGCAGTGGACAGGCAAGGCCTACACCTGCAGTTTTACCTTTCACAATGCTTTGACCTTCAGGCCTAGTCTTCGAAGACTTCTCAGTCGTCTAAGAACAGGACACAGGTTCCAACTTGGGGTCCCCACTATATTGCATGGATTTAAGCTAATTTCCTGTTAGTATCCAAAGTGATGATGGCTACATCTCCTCTTAAACAAGAGAAACAAACCAATGACAGGGAAAAGAGAAAACAAGAATGGGAAACTCCATATGGCCATTGGGTCTGAGTGAAGGGTGTTGAGAAGTCACTATTACTGTGTTCAATTCAAAACTACAGTGTGAGTTTTCATACTGAAGTATTCAGGTGAAGCCTCTCTCATTCAAAAAAAAAAAACCTGTGAGTCACTAGACCAGGCAGTAGAGAGTGACTCCAGCATTTATCCGGTGGAGAGAGAGGGGAATGGCCCCTGAGCAGGGCCTGAGTAACCCTGAGGTTCCCAGGCACCTGGGTCAAGCCACCCCATGCAAGTTGGCTAGGGCGATGAGGTCTTTCAGGACTCACATGGGCTGTCTGCTACTTCTCCCTTTGGAAGGCTGATCTAAAGGCTCACATTGAACTAACGTTGTTTGGGGAGCCGTGTGTGTGGTGGGGAAAGGAAGAAAGTTCTGTGAAATCACAATACTAAGTTGGGATAGGGCTGGTAAATAGGCCAGCGGAGATGGAGACCACAACACCTGAGCCAGTGTAGACAATGCATAAGAAGTTGTTCATTACAGTTGAACACCTGTCACTCCTTCCTCAATAGCTGACTAAAAAATGAATGCAGACTGTTCAGCCAGACAGGGCAAGATGGCTATGATCCCATCCTCCTTCCCAACCTTTCTTAGTTTTATCACTTGTAATCCCATTCCAGCAAGTTCAAATGCCCAAACCCAATACATCGTGTCTAGCTTGTGCCCACACCCAACGCAGTACCTCCAGAAGGAAGTGGAAGAGAGAGGAACGCAGGTATCTTAGATAAGGCAGGGAGGTGAGATAGCAGCACCAGGGGGAGTCAGAACAAGATGAGGGGCATCTGCTACAGAACCAAATTCCCAAGGAGACAGCTCTACCACCAATAGACAGATGCTATTTCTCTCTCAGTACATTATCTGCCTTTCAAATAAATATCAACTGTTAGAATTCTAAAGATGGGAGGGGAAAGTATAAAAATGATATAATCTTAGTATTTGGTGAAGTTCATCTTTGAACAATTTCTGTCTTTGCAGGAACCTTAACAACCTAAAGACTATAAACCAAATCTGACCATCCACTGGTTTTGACAAACAAAATGTTACTGGAAACCAATCATAATGATTGCTTTTCTATAACTGTTTGCATGTTACAATATCAGAGGAAACCAACAGAAATCAGATGGTCTGCAAGGCCAAAAACATCAGCCTTTTCCATAGAACTAGAACTTTTCCATAGAACCCCCCTAGTTCCCTGCTGGAATTTTTTTTCCCACTTCTGAATCTATCAGGCAAGACTAAATTCAAACCCATCTCCTTCAATTAGTTTGATCTTTCTCTCTCTGAATAAAACAGCATCTTAACCTGCATGTGCTTCACGCCATACCCATTTGTCAATCTATCTCTATTTTGTAAAACTCCACTTCTACATCACCATCAGCTCAAGAGCTGAGCTACATTCGCATTCAGATTCCTGATATCTAGGCAGTCAGTAAACGTATATTTATATCAAATGAGTTATTCTAAAGAATTTGACCTCCATGGCCACTGATTCAGGCCTTGCTCAAGGGAACATAACTCTCCAGTGTCAAATCCAGAGAGATCTTCTTGTTGTACTTTAGGGTTTTCAGTTAAACTGGGAGACACAATCAGGCCACATTCTGACTCTATAATGCCCATGTCACATTTCACATGGGGACATTTATGAGAATGGAATGACATCTTCCAGGTTCTAAAAGAAAAAAAAAAAAGTTGGCCCAGAATAACATACCCAGGAAAGCTTTCCTTTGTCTCTAAAAATGAAATAAAATTCTTCCACAGTAAAGAAGAGTTCAAGAAATATGCCTCTTCCAGACCTGCCCTACAAATGATATTCAAAGATGTTCTCTCAACAGAGAAAAGTAACAGCACCTACCAAAACCAAAGGCAAATGTGAACAACATCCCAGTAAAATAACAACAAAAGACTAAATCAAACAATGAACAACTCATTGGTAAAATTATAGGACCAAATTATCACCCATTCATATTAACCCTGAATGTCAATGGTTTAAACTCACCAATCAATCGTCATAGATTAGTACACCGAACTGAAGAAACAAAACTCATCTATCTGTTGCCTACAGCAGACACACCTCACCTAACAAAGATAAGCAGAAACCATATTCTTGAATTTTGATGTTTTTTTTATTTTCATCTCTTCAAAACAGTTTTTTTCTCATATTAAATGTTGCACTGACTCATAAGTCATACAGTAGCATTATTTTCTTCAAGTAAGTTCTTGATTTTCTTTTTCAATTCTTCAGCAACACATCAGTCATTCAGCAGCATGTTGTTTAGCTTTATGGTGTTGTAATTTTCTATTTTTCTTATTGTTGATTTGGTTTTGTGGTTTTTCATTTAAAGCGATGTACATAACTGTGTAATGGAGACTATCATATCCAGATGTGAGGATACAACGCAATATGCATCTCTACTAACAGATCAAAGATGGACTATACTGAAATTGTTAAATATATCTTGACAATAGGATGCTGGAAGCTCGGCCAATGTTCATACCTACAATGATGGACATATGACTGTGTATGAAGAACTACACTATAGTGATAATACAGGGGAAATCAGTGGGTGGGATTTTGAAAGGGGCAAAGGACACTCCAGAGCCTATGGAACTGTATCATAAAATCATAATCATAATGTGAAAAAAGAGAATCTGCAAAGTTCCTCGGACGCAGGTAGTATTCTCACCAACCCTCACTGGAGGCGAGATGTGAAATCCTTTGAGTATCCCTCACGAATACTCCAGAGCCTGAACAAGGGCAGCTACAGGAGAAATGCAGGTGCTCAGAAAGCCCTGGAAATCAAGCCTCAAGAACCACTACACAGGCAACATACACACCAATAATCTAAGACAAATGAATAGGAAAATTTGCCTATCCTATGAGGAAATCAGAATATTCCGATGGGTTTTTATCCTTTTATCTATCTTTGGAAATAACATTTTTATCCGTGCAATTGATAACAGAAAAGCTACTGATGCATTAACAAGAATGGGCTGAGTCTACTGTGACTCACCTAGTTATAAAAGTAGCCCCAGAGAAAACGATCCATTCAAATAACAATCTCTTCAAATGATGTTTGACCATTACATATCCAATGTGGTTTTATTAAGTTTGATTTTCATTTAAATTTAAGATACAGGAGGCATCTGATGCCATTATTTCATCTGCAGTTGAAAGAAGTAAATTATTTGGAAGTACAGCTTAATCTTTCGAAGTCACGGCATAACTCAGGGAGGTTTCGCCTGTTTCTACTCTGCAAACATATAAGAGCAGACAAGGATGCTTAAATGTAAAGTGCTATATCATAAAAAGCAGCAAAATTAAGTAGTCAGATGTATTTGCTACATTAAGGCAAAATGAAAACTGCTATGATTAGAGCAGTTTGAGAAAAATGGATATAAAATACTTTCTGTTTAAATTACAGTTAACAGGCACAATTAAAAGAGCACTCTGCCTTTTGGCTGAGCAGCAGGAAGATTTGTTCACGTGTAGTTTTGTGCTTTTTTTTTTCAAATGTAAACCAGTACCTTCAAAGCAGGCCAGGATGCAGCCTCTCCTCATGTCACGGCCCACCCCCCAGGCGGCCGTGCAGCCTCTGCCAAGCCCCATGAGGAGGCCACAGGAAGGGACTCGGCATCTCTGCACGCCTGAATGACCACAAAGCCCTACTCACCAGCATGGACACACCGGTCCCACCTAGCTCACGGAAGGCAACTTCAGCACTCTGCTTCCAATCAAAAATGGTCATGTCATCTTCTTCAAGAGGGTGAGCTTTAACCCATGAATATTCATAAAGGCAAATGTCAGTCTTTAACAAACTAAAAATGAATCCCATTCATTGCTATGTAAAGACAGCACATAAATTTTGGCAAAATACCAAAACAAAGCAACCAAGCTCGAATGGGGTGACTGAGAAATCCGATCCGTTCTGGACCCATTTGGCGTTGGTCCTATGTGTCCCTCACAGAAGGGCCCTCAAACTTCCACACTTGCAAGTCTGCAAATTTTCCAGGAACACTGGCGCAGCACCTGTCCTCATGTCCTGTTGTCCAGCAGCAAATCAGAGGATTCCTAGCATCTGCTCTGAGCTACACATAAACATTGCTAGCGTCATGCATGACCCGACCCCATCATATCCCCCGTGCTGCAAGGCCCACCGACAGACAGAAAATTAAACAGTGACTTTTGCTTGGTTCCTCGTGGTATTTGCCATGTTTGTCTGTAGAATCCATCCCTGGAGCAGAAATGTAAGACAGAAAAGCAGGGGCTGTTCTCTGTAGTCTTTGATTTTTCACATGCAGGGAAGGAGCCCTTGGGCCCAAACACTTACCAACTGCTGCTACCGGTAGTTGCTGTAAGCAGGTGGCTTAGTAAGTCTGTCTTGTGGTAGAGGGCAAATTCATGACTCACTGATCCTGCAAGGAAAAGAGGAATTTTCCCTCAGAACAGGGGTGTGGGTGAGAAAACACAGCATAAAGAAGTAGGCAGGATTTGAGAAACACCCTGCCTCGTTCTCTTCTGATTTGTGCGTACAGTTAATTTTGTGTCTATTTTTTGATTCCTAACAAGTTTTCTGTTTATCACATCATAGCTATCCCTCTAGCAGGAGAATCGTTTCTGCTGCCAAGGGCCATTTGGATATTTCTAACACTGTTTGTGAGACATACAAAATGATCAACTTATATATGTTTGATTGAATTTGAAGTCCCAGGGCAAACTGCATTGGCAGAGCCAGAACAAGCAGTTTTTTGGGGCCTTATATATGGCCTCAGTGTTGCCCACCTCTGCTCAGTGGCTAGAGCCAAACCACTTCCAAGTACCCACAAATCGTAAATGAGTCTAGATGATTGAGGCAGGAGGCAGTGTTCCCTCTTGTAGTGAACCTGGGGCAGGGAGGTTGTCTGAGTTGTGTGTGAGGTCAGCGGAGAGGAAGGGATGAGGGTGAAACTCCAGATGTGACACAAAGTACCTGCACACCGACAGAAGTTGTGCACATGGTGGGAACAGCTCCCCTGGTGTTCATCACTACAAGAGGATGACTCCAGGCCCCAGGCATCCCTAGATTTCCCGACCGTCCCGGGTTTCTCCAGTGGAGATGCACAAGAGAGCAAGCTGAACCTGGTGCCTGGGCGCCCGGAGTGAGCCAGGCAGGACAAGACAGGCTACCTGAAGGACCCAGCACACCTCCACCGCAGAAGACAGCCAGCTTTGTGGCAACTACAATTGCTCCAACAGTCCCTACATGCTTCTTTCTAAACTCCTGATAAATGCTGGTCCCTTGTTATTTATACAAGTGACTCCACACTTTTCAAGTGTGAGGAGCTGCAACGTAACTCATTTTATGATAAAATTTCTAAAATGGTATTTGTTCAGGTAAGCTGTTGCCACTGCAAGGAGATACCTCAAGGGCATTTACAGGGAACGACAGTGGTGTGTGGCACCATCAAATTGATATGCGAAGTTCCAAGAATAGTGAGCAATTAATACTGAACACGCTACAAATCACTGGGCCAGGCCGTAAGATGAAGTGCTTTCTCCACTCACTGAGAACTGAATGTGTGCGGCTGACATGCAGGAAAAGTGCCTTCCCGGGCCCGGCTGTGGCTGTGTCACTCGCAGACGCAGGCTGGGACACGGCCGTGCTGCTGCCCCAGGTCAGGACAGCCAGGCACTGTGGGGCACACCCCAGAGTGAAGCCACTGTGTCCTCCAGCAAGGACGGACTTGGGTGAGCAAGAGCTGGCCTAGGACATCCACAGCGTGCTCTGGATTCCAGGTGGCAGCTGGTTTCAACTCCAGAGGAAAGCTTTTGTGCTTTTTTGCTGGATTCCTGTTAGAAGGTTCATTTAACATTCACCTCTCGTGTGGGTTTTGAATTTTTAAATAGGTCAGCTTCTAAATAGAATTTGCTAGATATCAAGAAATTCTGCCTCCTCTGGTGTCTATTCTATCTACACCATTGCCCTGAGCCAACAGAAATACAAATACAGGGAGAGGAAAGTCAGATTCTTTTATTTCACATAATGGTTGCTCAAAATGACAATCTGTAACTTGGAAGTTAATTATTACTGGCTTATGACGTTAGTTCACATAATGGTGATTTAATAAAGGTCTTGAAGGGAAAAAATACTCACTTCCAAAGAACTTAACCTGCTTCCATGAAGTAATACCTACTTTTAAATAGTCTGATTAGTCATCTTGTGGTGGACTGCAATGAATAATCCACAAACCTTACTGCTCTCAATGACAAGACAAAGTTACCATGAATCCCAACACTGAAAAATAAAGTATATTAGGTGGCTAATAAGACACAGACAGATCAAAAACTGTTGAGAGTCATATTACTCATATAAATTGTCATTTTGAAGAGGTAACAATTTTTCTGTATATGAAATGGATTTATTTATAGAATATAAAATAGAGTAAAATTGAGCAAGTAGTTATAATAAATATTGATGTGATACTTAATCAAATTCCTTTTTTCTATGTTTCCCATCATTAAGAAAAATTATCATCATTTTAACCTGTCTGCTTAATCATTTTACCTCAACTAAAATATCATGAATACAACATTACCATAGCAGATTTTGAAATTCACACAATATTATTAGAAATGATATGTCTTTATATGCCATGTAAATATTAATATATTTTAAATATCTTTAGTTTTCTATAATTACAAGTAGTACATGATTGTTGGGAAAATACTGGAAAACAAAAACAGAAAAGAATAAATAAGAAAATAAGAATCTCCCTTAATCACCACCTAGAGATAACCATGATTTGGATTCAAGTGACTCATGAATTTGGATAGGAAAAATACACACATTTTTACTGAAACATTGAATTTCCTTTAACTATCAATGTGGAAAACCAATCACAGAAGCATTAGTATGCATGGAATATTAACAGGGTCCCGTACGATGGTTCAATTAGCTAACCCTCCACCTGCAAATGTAGGCATCCCAAATGGACACTAGTTAATGTCCTGACTCCTCCAAATCCCATCCAGCTCCATGCTTGTGGCCTAGGAAAGCAGCCAAGGTTGATTCAAAACCGTGGATCCTGACCCTACATGGGAGACCCAAAAGAAGCTCCTGGCTCTTGGCTTCGGTTCTGGCTATATCAGTCATCTGGTGAGCGAACCCTCGGATGGAACCTCTCTCTGTGTCTCACCTCCTCTCTGTAAAACCTGTCTTTTCAACAAAAATAATTTTTAAAAACTGAGAAGCACAGAAGCATTCAGAAATCATATGTAAGCTGGGCATCCAGTCAAGCTAGCATATACAATTACCTATCACACTGAACCACCAGGCAGTGAGCTGACATGTGCTCCTCACTGGAATGTAACACAGAGTTTGAATGAGAGTCTTCTTGTTCGGGCTTTGCAGACTTTCTCTACTATGATAAGAAGTCATTACATTTAAGTAAAACGCATGAAGTAACTATTTTCAGCTGTTGACAGCACCTGTCACAAGGGTGTGACCCAAGGGTGAATCGGCACACGCAGTGTAAAGCACATGAAAATGACGCCCAAACAGAACCATGGGTTTCACCAGGCGAAAGTCACTATGTCAGCATCTGAAGCTACTGAGGCCAGGAGATGGCAAACAATGAAGAATCCTCAGAAAATGTGAATTTCCAGATTAAAAAAATAATAATAAGCTGTTCATGCTCAGGGAATAATGCATAGCACTTTAGTGAAATGGGACATCTTGATACTATTACCTCCCAATTTGGGTTTTGCAAATTTAAATCTGCTCTCAACTAAAATTCTTTAAAAAAAAAAAGCAATGAGGGGTCCTAATTATGACTCTCAAGGTCTCATGCTGATAGGACATGAGCCTATGAAACCGTCACATAATGCAACGTAATTAATAATAAAAAAAAAAAAACAGTGCAAAGTGGAGATCTTATGATGGCCATTTTGTACATTCACCTAAAACCTAAGGAAGTTCACACTTGATGAGTAGTGCCACTCTGGATTAGACTGAGTCTCTTGAATTAACTGCTTGAAGTGGCTGAAATAAAATATCTTAAAAGTAAATAATGCTAAACTGTAAAAGCTTAGCATCTACAATGAAAAAATACTAAATATAAGAAAAAGCAGGGCCCAGCAATGCAACGCAACAAGGTAAGCAGCTGACTGTGATGTCTTCATATACAAGTGCCAGTTCAACCTACTTCACTTATGATTCAGTGTCTTGCAAAAGTGCACAGGAAGACAACAGGGATGATTGAAGCACGTGGGCCCCGCTACCCCTTCAGGAGACCAGGATGGAGTTCCTGGCTCTTGGATCCAGCCTGACCCACTCCCATCTGGGAACTAACAGATGGAGGACACCTTTCTCCCCCCAACCTCTGTCTATCTCTCTCTTCCTCTCTCCTTTCTCATTCTCTCTCTCCCTGTCACACTGTCCTTTACATAAACAATCTTTTCAAAAGGTAAATCCATAAAATGATTCGTATTCCAAAACTGAGTCCCAAAGAGGAAGCTACTATTAGAACTAACAAATACTTTTAAATGATTTTTGTAAATATCTACAATGATGTAAAGGAGAATACAAATAGTTGAACAGATGGGTGAGCTCAAGTGAGAAATGAAACTAAAACAACAAAAGGAGATTTTTAGAATTAAAAGTGGGTCTTTACTAAAATATTCATTGAATGAGCACAAAAGCAAATTGCACAGTGGGGAAGAGAAGATCAGTGAATTTGAAGACAAAAAGAAACTAAGAGAACAAAAGTAAGGACAGGAAATAGACTAATTAGAATGAACAAAGCATAGGGGACCATATCAAGTAATTTAATATAAATGAAATCAAGATTTAAGAAAGTGAAAAGAGAAAATTTTGCCTGTACGTCTTCTAAAAATAACGGCAAAAATATTTCCAAGCTGCAAATGTACAAAACCAAAATACTTAATGAAACCTAAGAATACACACCAAAAACATGCATATACACATGGGTACATCATGAATTAACATTGGTGAAAAGCAAAGGTAAAGCAAATGAAATAGCTCCCCTCCAAATAAGGATGCTAGATACGAAGGGAGGCTATACACGCCTCATCAGCCATGCAAGCCAGAAAACACCATGATATCCTTAGATACAAGGGGAATGAAACTTCAGCTAGACTCTATATCTAGGAAAAATATAGACATTTTCAAGTCAACAAGGACTGAACAAACAGAACATCTTTACAGCAAACTGAACCAACTACACAGAAACATGGACCCTCCACAAAGTATGAAAAAACCCAGACTCTGAGCAAGAAAATGAATATAAACAACATTTTTCTTACAGTTTAATTCATTTAAATGAATACTGTTTAAAAAGAATTGAACAATATTTCCATTTGTGAATTCACAGCATACATAAAATATCTGACAATAGCACAAGAGTATAAAGAAGTTTATATACATAGTTGTAAAGATCTTTTATACTATATCATCACACAGAGGTAGTAGTGACTAATCCCAGTTAAACTAGGATCAATGATGGACACGCAAACTGTCATTCCTAGAGTAACAACTAGTACAGAAACAAAGTGATTGTAATAAATAAAACAATGAGACTGCCTTCTCCCTGAACATGTCTAAACCCTAATTCCCAGAGTCCATGCCTTTGCTACCTTCTATAAAGAAAGGGCATATGAGTATCAGCAGATGTTCATGGTGTCACAGCAGAACTGACACCATCTCAAAAGTCTTCACAAAGAGAGACAGGGAGAGATGAGAAGGAGAGGTGACCACAGAAGCAGAGGGCAGGGTCATGCAGTCGCTGATTCGGAAGGAAACAGATGGCTGGTACCATGGACCAAGCAACGTGGAGGGCCTCAAGAAGCAAGAGAAGCAGAGGGAAACCATCGTCTCTGAGTGTATAACAAACAGGCAGCCTTCTGCTTTCAGATTTCTGTTAGCACTTGAAGATTCGTTGCAGGCTTCTGATCTTAACGACTGTAAAATAATCAGCTTGCCTTGTTCGCAGCCACTAAATGCATGGTAACTTGCAATAGCAGCAATAAACTATTACAGAGATGTAGGCTAAAAGCTGTAGGGAGAGATGAAATGAGATACAGAGGGACTGGCACTACAGAGTGGAGGGTTAAGCTGACACCTACAGTGCCAGCAGCCTCTATGGGAGCCAATTCGAGAGACGTGGTTGCCCCACTTCTGATCAAACTCCTTGTTTATGCACTGGGAAAGCAGTGGAGGTTATAGGCACCTGAAGACCCAGATGATGCTCTTGACTTCTGGCTTCTGTCTGGCCCAGCCAGGAATGAACACACAGATGGAAGTTCTCTCTCACTTCCTCTCAGTAATTTTCCTTTTCAAATAAATAAAATGTGAACATCTTTTTGAAAAGCAAACAAGAAATTAAGATAAATTTTAAAGGGGATACAGAAAAAAAAAATAGGCTGTACAAAGATAACAGAATAAAAGGAGTAAGGAACAGCTGGGGAAAGCCAACATCAACAGATTTCAAAGGACTGGAATCCTACAGAACATGTCCTGTGATGACCATGCACTCAATTGGTAATCAACCTTTAAAATCGAGAAGTTCCTTAGTTATGTAGGAATAGCTCAATCCACTTCTACACTAACATTAAGTGAAATGTCATAGAGAGAATCAGGGACTGTGTCAAACTGAACCACAAGGTAAGACACAAGTACAAAGTAAGCATGCACTACTTAGAGGAAAAGGTATAGCTTTCAACACTTGTATTTTGGAAGAAGAAATATTTAAAATTAATAATCCAGAAACCCATAAAGATCGGAGAAGAAATAAATAAAACAAAGAGCAAATGACATAGAAAATTAACAAAGAATTGTTTTCTTTCAGGTTAATGAGATTCTGCCCAGAGCAATGACTCAGTTGGCCAATCCTCCCGTTTCAAGATCCGGGATCCCATCTAGGCACTGGTGCATGTCCTGGCTATTCACTTCCCATTCAGCTCCCTGCCTGTGGACTGGGAAAGCAGTGGAGGATGACCCAAGTCCTTGGAAGTCTGTGCACATGTGGGAGCCCCGGAATAATCTCTTGGCTTCAGATAGACTCATCTCTGGCTATTGTGGCCACTTGGAGAGTGAATCAGCAAATGTAAGATTTTTATCTCTGTCTCTACTCTCACTGTCAATCTGCTTTTCCAATTAAAATTAAACCCTTAAGAAAAAAAAGTAAGATTCATCAATCCTTAGTTAAGACTGCTCAGTAAAAAAGCAAAAGTAAAAAATACAATAATAAACATAAATATGTCTCAATTCCAACTCTTAAGTATTAGTACAAATGAAATTAAAACATATTTCCACGAAAAGACTCATATAAGAATAACGATAGTAATTTTATTTAAAGCAGACAAGCACTAGAAGGGCCAGCATATGGCATAGCAAATTAAGCTGACTGTTGGGACACCATCACACCATATTGTAGTGTTGGTTCAAGTCCTAGCTCCTCTACCTGAGATCCAACTCCGTTAAAATGCTCAGGAAAGCAGCAGAAGATGGCCCAAGGATTTGGTCCCCTGTCACTGACGGGCGAGACCAAGGTGGAGATCCTGACTCCTGACTTCATTGCAGTGATCTGGGGAAGTCAACCAGCCGGTGAAAAAGAGCTCTGTATCCCTCTCCACTCCACCCCTCTTCTCCTTTCTCTGTCACTCTGCCATTCAAATAAATAAATAAATTCAAATACTGTGTATACACAAACACTTTTAAACGTTCCCCATCAGGATCCAACACCCAGTTCGAGCTCCTGACTCCAGTTTTCTTCCTGGAAGGCAGCAGTGATGGCCCAAGAAATCTGGTTCCTGAGAAGCCACACGAGAGACGTGATTGTCCCCAGCTCCCGGCCTCAGCTTAGCCCATTCCTAGCCCTCCTGGACATTTAGGAATGAACCAACGTGTGTGTCTCTCACTGTCTTTGTCTCCATCTCTGTCTGTCTGCCTCTCAAATAAACTGTGCTTTTCACTGTATATAAAATTATTTCACAATTTGAAATCTAAATCACATGTAAGAAAAAAAAAAAAACGGGAGAACTAGAAGGGAATACAGGCTTGAAGCTTCTGGCATTCCTACAGAGAGCCAAGTGTCGCCCTGTGAAGCAAGCTCCAGCCCCAGTTTATTCCGCTTACAAAAGCAAGTCTTCACAAAACTGAGTTTTCACCACTTGCGACTATCAGACTGAAATTGATTGAGAGTTCCACATGAAAGCGTGTTACCTTGGTAGAGATCACCCACGGTGTGACATCCTCATTCGAGCTAAGGCATGGAATCATTCACACTGATTTGTTATTCAAAAAGTAAAATCTGGCTTGACTATATCCATATTTAAGTGTATTATCTTATTACTTCATGTGATCATTAAAATCATACCCATTGTCTAAAAAAATGTCTTTTCACATTTTGACAAGAGTATTTGTCCACTTGACAAAATACCAAGGACTATAATTTCTAAAGGAGAGAAATGCATGGCTCACAGTTCTGAGGTCAAGGAATGCAGGGGGCATTGTCTGGTGAGAGCTGACAGGGAAGGAGCACTGTACGTTCATGGAGCTGAAGGCAGAAGGGCTCCAGAGAGCTGAGGGTCAGGCAGAGCCTCTTTGAGGATGCCTTCACCACATTCCCCAGGGAGGATTTCTCACTGCCCAAGCCCCACCTTCCAATACTGTCACACAGGCAGCACCTGCATTTCAGAAGGGACACATTGAAACCAGAGCAGCACCCACACGCCATTGGCTTCTTCGCTACCCTTTTGCATGCATTTAAAATATTAATTTTAGAAGGACTCCATGGGCTTCACATGAGCCAATGATAAAACAGGCTGATAACTCAAGGGAATAATTTTAAACTTTGCTTGAAATATACAAAGACACTTCAGAAAGTCTGTGAAGACCAGAATGAAGACTATTTTGGTGTGAGAATTCTGAAGTCCACCAGTTTTTTCATAATACACATTTTCCTTGAACTTTCTATATAGCCACCCATTAGTATCCATGGGCGGCTGATTCCAGGACTCTGCACTGTTACCAAAACCTGAGGGCACCCAAGTCCTTAGTACACAACAGCACAGGATTTACATAGAAACTATGCAGGCACTCCCACAGGATACAACTCATTTCCAGGTTACTTTCATTATTTGACACAGTGTAGATGCTATATAACTCAAATTATTTAGGAAATGATGACAAGGAAACTAGTTTGTGTATGTTTCATACAGATGCGATATTCTTTCCTTAATATTTCTCATCACAACTGATTGAAGCCATAGAGGAAGAAGCGGCAGAGTCCCGGGGCCTGCTGTATTTGGGTAATTAGGCTGGATTTAATCCTGTAACTATATTAATAATAATTGCTTCAATCAACTCCGGCATAATGTCTTTCAGTCTTTACAGGATTGAGTCCAACCTTGGATTACTGCGAAACTTGAGCTCAGAGAGAGGCGCTACAAGTGTTACGGGAAGGGAAGGATTCCTGGGTTCCAATGGCACTTGAGTTCAACACTGACATAGTCCCAGCTGCACCCAACGCTCAAAAATCCCTACTATTCAACATTTATCCGTGTATTCTACTATACACCAGGAATGTAAAGATTAGGAAGGGCTGCAGTTTCAAGGAAGGTGGATAAGAGTAGGAAAATGATATATTACAACAGAATCACCAGCTAGACTGTAAAGATTCCCAGGCACTCGGATTTTTATATTAAGGGACTTGGGCGGCCTCTGGACGGCTTATATCGGTGAGGACAGTTGTTCTGCATATGCAGCTGCAGAATCACCACAGTGCTTTGCAGAGAAAGGGGCAAGAGCAAATCAAGGAGTAGAGTTAAGAAGTTGTGGCAACAATGAAGGATGCATGCCTTGACTCTCTACACTGCAAACTACTGGAGGGCAAGGCTCACGCTTCAGTGCTCCTCAGCGGATTTGAGTCAAAGTGAACAAAACAACCCAGAAAGAACTAGCTGCATCTACCAGTGCTTAAAGGCAAGCAAGAGCCAAAGTTGGATGGCAAAAATCAACACTTTGGATTAAAAGGATTGTTTTTTTTGTTTGTTTATTTTCCTCTGTTTGAAAAATCAGTATTCAGAGAGAGAGAGATGCAGATCTTCTAACCATTGGTTCTCACTCCAAAGGTTGGAGCTGAGCGAAGACAAAGCTAGGAGCCAGGAACTTCCCCCAGATCTCCCTGCAAGTAGCAGGGTCCTCTTCCACTGCTTTCACAGGCACATCAGCAGGGAGCTGTCTCCAAACTCAGAGCAGCCAGGACTCAAACCAGCACCCATATGGGGATACTGGAGTTACAGGTAGCAGTTTAACTCATTCTTTCACAACACCATCCTCAAGACAGACTCTTAATCAAGTCTGCTCTTCTAACAAAGTTATTTAATCAAGCCATGCACAGTAACCTAGCCGTTAAAGTCCTTGCCTTACACTCACCAGGATTCCATATGAGTGCCTGTTCTAATCCCGGCAGCCCTGCTTCCCATCCAGCTTCCTGTTTATGGCCTGGGAAAGCAATAAAGGACAGCCCAAAACCTTTGAACCCTGCAGCTGTGTGGGAGAACCAAGGGAGGCTCCTGGCTTCAGATCGGCTCAGCTCTGGCCATTGTAGCTACTTGGGGAGTGAATCAGTGGACGGAAGACCTTCCTCTCTGTCTCTCTGTGTATCTGACTTTCCAATAAAAATTTAAACACATATAGATTTTTAAAAGCTTATTTAATCTTTCTGAGATTCAGTTGCTACCTTTTTTAAATTAAGGATTACACATGTCATTCATTAAGATGCTGTCACAGTGAAAGCATCAGCACAATGTGTGGAAGAAGTCTACCTGGGTGTCTAACACTCTTCTCTCGATTCCGGGCTCCTCATCTGTAAAGTGGGAGTATTTTGCAAGATGGTCTCAGAAGTCCATTTTCATTTGATGAGTCATTCCATTCATCTGTCAACAAACACATTGGCTTCTTTTATTTGGAGCTACAAAGTGAATGCAGCATGCTTCAGACTCTTGAGAAAACTGTGACTCTGAAAAGAGTAGGAAAATTGTAAGTATCACAACAGCAGTATATACAATCAGTGTAAAAACAGCGGGAGACATGCCAGTCTACCCTTGTGTTAAAGGCCACGTTTTGTGAATGAGTAGGCAAGAAGCCCATGACGCAGGTAGATGACCGAAGAGCAAGACTGGGGTCTGATCCTTCTTACTTACGACAATAACAGACCCTAAGACCTAATCAGACTCGATGATTCACGCGTGTCCTTGACATTGCTGCGATCTTCCTTACCTGTCTGCAGCTACACAGATAACCAGGCTTGCAGAAGCCTACTACTGACCAAGAAGGTTTGCACCGATCCAAATGGATGGATGAGCCAGAAACAGCACTGTGTGTCAAAGCACATTTACACAAAAGGAATTGGAAAAAGGGTCATTATGGAAAAGATGAATGCTGAGTTTCCTGACTTTACTTGGGTTCCAAATCAAATGCTTAACTTTTCATTAACACAAGTGATTAGGCTGATTACATAACTAGTAATCGGTCAGACTGCCTGATGAAACCAATTCATTATCATGATTCAGGCATGTATTTCTGGAAGTTGCTCTTCTAGAGACACAGAAGGAAAGAGACAGCTCATGTTTTTATGTCCAATTCCCATATTAAAAATGTTTCTGTCAGAGAAGTGTAGAATTCAGAAATAAGGGGATTTTTTGTTATTCGCTTCATATAAGAGTACTACAAAAGGCTTATGAACATGTACATTATGAAAAAGATTATGCGTGGATTCCAAAATTTTTCACCCAAGTAAAATGTTTTAAAGATTTGCTTATTTTTATTAGAAACCCAGATTTACAGAGAGAAAGAGACTCAGAGTAAAAGATCCTCCATCCACTGACTCACTCCCCAAATGGCTGCAATGGCTGGAGCTGAGCCAATGTGAAGCCAGGAAACAGGAACTTCGACTGAGTCTCCTGTGCAGGTACAGGGGTCCAAGGCTTTAAGCCATCCTCCACTGCCTTCCCAGGCCATAAAAAGGAAGCTGGATGAGAAGTGGAGCAGCCAGGACATGAACTGGTAACCATGTGAGATCCCAGCACTTTGCAAGGGGAGAATTAACCAGTTGAGCCATTGTGCCAGGCCCAAAAGTAAATTTATTTTTCAACTTCATTTTCTACAAAGTTTTGAAATGCTCTTGCTTAACTTTTAGCACAGAACATATCTAACAGAATGTTAAAACCAAGCAACAAGCCCTACCAACAATCACAATAAGTAAATAAATAAAATTTACAAAACCACTATGTCCAACACTTAGGCCAGGCCTTGTTGCCAAAACATCATCTCAGATTTTACTATTAAGTTCAAAAAAAAAAAAAAAAACTAGATTTTTCAGAGGCTTCTGGATTATGAGTCTTTATGAGGCAAGCAACTGGCTAATTCTGAACTAAAATTTCAGTGTATGTATCTGGTGATATTCAGGTTATGCCAACTGACAATAACCAAAGGCGTGATCAGAACGCTCTTTCACTCGGTGCTGTCTGCACGCGTAGACAGGAAAGCAGAGTTGCTGCCCACAGCACCATTTCCTGCTTTCATGTCCACACTGGACGAGCCTAGACGATATTGTCTGTGTCTTGTCTGAGGTTGCTGCCAAAGCTGACACTCCGTCCTCTGAGCCGATCCACACAGCTCCGTTTCTGGCAGCTAAGGTTTTATTGAAACACATTCATATCCTTTGATGTAGCTGTTGTATTTAAGATACTGTAGCAAAGATTTCTAATTATAGTTCATATTTACCCATAAGCCTAAAATATTTGCTATAATAGAATCCTTGATGACCAAAAAAAAGAAAAAAGTTTGCGGACTCTCCTGATCTGGAGAATGCGTCAAAATCCGGAAAGCAGCGCAGTAATGGCCCCTCCCCGCAGGTCGGAGGGAGCACTCAAGCAGAGAGTTCTGTCCTGGGAAGCGTGCGTCAAAGTTACCCAGAGTATTCGCCATTAGTATGTAAAGGACAATTGCCCTGCTTAAAATGAATGCAATGGTGTCAACTGTTTTAGGTTTAATTTATAATAATATTCACTAAAACAAAATTAACTTACATGTATATTATGACAAAACAGACAAAAATATCTCGAAATCCCATAGATAGCCATAATTAAAATTTTTTGAATTGCGCAAGAAAAAAAATGAGAACTACAAGACAAGGAAGGTTACAAGATTTTGTCAGAATCAACTGGCACAAGCTCTCAGTGCTTCATTTTGTATTTAAAATAAGAGCAAGGATGGCTCTGATTTCCCCCCTTGGCTTGATGCTCACGTGGTCTTTATTATCCTGAGGCGGGAGCAAGCTGAGCGGCATCAGATTCCCCTCAAAGTGAAGCAGGAATTACCTTGACAAAATATAGCTCAACATCACTGGTTAATAGCTGGCCTATTCAAGTTTGTGTCAACATGAAAGAGCTTTTTATCTAGTCTCTGTTTTTATTCAATGTAACACCACAGTGGGAACCTGTAGGGTTAATTACAACCTAATGAATGAATGGATGTTCTTCACATAACCTAGAGCTATTTTCCACACATAACTCACTCTCCGAGGCCACTCTGCTCCACTGGCCATCCAGCAAGCAGCACTGATGCCAACTCCAGACAGAAATACGATGCCTTCTCTAGGGAAACCCACACAAAGTGTGTTCACAGCTCTGTGCTAGGCTCTCTGAAGGACTTTGGGAAGCCTAACCCTTACTCACCTCTATAATCTTACAGTTTAATTGGAAGAGGCAAAGCATATACACACATAAATTAGACAATCACAGAGAGCTAAATAATTCCAGGCCGTTTGTGATCATTTGCCAAACTTCAGCCCAAGTTTCCAAATACTTCAGCATAAATCACACTGTAGCAAGAGTTCAAAACTTTCTGGAAAATCCTCTTCATCTAATAGCATGAATGCATGCTTTAAACAGACTTCTATTTATTTTGACAACTATTTCCAGTGTCAGGATGTGGCAAGCGAGCATGAAAGGATGAACAGAAAGGCTCTTAACAACCTAATTTTAACATGTGGAGTTTGGAAATATTTATGGGAGCGTTTCTTATCCTATTTGTTACCCATTCTTACAGAGAACCTTGGAATCCCTAAATATTATTAGTTGACACACTTTAAGCAAAGAAATCCCACATCTTTCTCTATAAAGGTAGAAATAAAGAATGAGAGCGTCTAAGTGACTTCCCCACAAAATGCACTGGCAGAAGCAAACCAGCAGAGACTACAGGTGCCCAGATTGGTGGTAAGCAAGCATGGGCCACCATGGCTTGGGCTGCATATGCTTGCAGTCTTCTGCCTGGAAGGGAAAGACTCCCAGTGTGTGCATAAAGTCTGTAGAAAAAGTGAAAGGGATCAGCTGGGCAGCTGGAGGTGCCAGTCTCAGATTCAAGGTCACAGGTGCAAGGGCAGCTGGGGTTTGCAGGTGGTCAGTCACCGGGCACTGTTTCAGAGGGGGAGCACCTGCAACCAACCCAGCACAAATGAGGACAGGAAGCAGAGTCTGAGTTCATAACCCTCTTTCCTGTGGTGAAAACAAAAGAATTTTCCTATCGTAGAAAGAAAAGAGCCATTTCCCAATAAATACTACCGTTGACGATGACAAAACACTGGGCTTTCCCAATACTCTCTCAATGTGACGCAGGCAAAACAGGAGTTGGGTGCTATGGTGACCACCAGGAGGACACCCACTGGGGTGAACACCAGGTATGAATACCTGCTCCCCAAGGAGCCTCGTGACCAAGGCACACAGCAGAGTCACCCCTGGATCACATCTCCAAACCAAGATTACAAAGCTATCCCTCTGCAGCAAGTCCACATCTGGGGACTGTTCCTGCCCGCTCACTTGCCAGGGGAAAACACTCCCTTTTGGAACAATCTTTGAATGAACAGCCTGGGGGTTTTGTTTGGTTTGGTTTTCATGATTTAACATGGAAGAAGATATCTTTGTTTCTATTTCTCCTGTTTCTTGCTTAAATGGTACCTTTGTCAAAATGCCTGTGATTATCCAGTGACAAGCACAAAGTAAGTCCTTATAAGTGCTTTTTGCTTAAAGTTCCTCAGTATCTCAGAAACTTTATTTTTAGCAAAGTGCTTTTAATAAGAGGTTTTCGAAATGAAAGTATCAAATGCACAGGTGAGAACAATTGAGTTCTGTGCTCTGCAGGGCTGGCCTCTTTCCACGGTCACCGCTTCCTGGGGCTGTCCCCACCCAGATCAGCTCACAGCAAGGAAACAAAGCCAACACAGACAGCAGCCCAGCCCAGCATCAGCACCACCCTAATAGTAGGATCTGGCACCAAGATGGACGAGACAATGCAAGCAGCATTCAGGTCATTCTCTCGTCTTAGCTGGCCACTAGGACAGGAGTTTGAGTCCCTGCTCTACAACTTACCATCTGTGTCATTGGGGGAGGTCCTCTGAAAATGGCTGGAAAATAATGAAGTCTTCCCCGGGTGTAGACATCCAAACTGTGGATGGCCTGATGTACATCTTGATGCTGACTTAGAGATAAGGCTCACCTTGGGAAGCCATACAGTGAACATTGGTGTGTCTCCTCCTGGCTACACCGAGTTAGACTGCATGCTGGACGTTGTTCACAGAGGTACAAAAACAACAGGAGCCCCTGCCTGTGGAGCTCACAGTCTCATGGGACAGACACAAGAAGTGGCATAACAAACGAAGAATCCACATAACTATGCTAAGTATCAAATGAGAAGATCCCGCTCAGTTCAGCCGATGGGAGGAGACTGACAAGGGAGATGTGACAGCCCCATGAATCGGCTACTACTCTCCAAGAAGACGAAGCCACCAGCTGCTTGTGCACGGCGGAGAGGAGGCACGGAGCTGTGTCGGCAGGGGGAGGGGGCGGTGGGGGAGGTTTGAGAAGAGGGCAGAAGCAAAGGCAGACATCTCAGTGCGGGGCAGTGAGCTTGCTGAGAAGTGCAATGAGGACGCCAGGCCCAACAGACATGCCTTTTGGGTTTTTTTTTTTAGAAAGTCAGATTTACAGAGAGAAAGAGAGACAGAGTAAAAGATCCTCCACCCACTGACTCACTCCCCAAATGGCCGCAGTGGCTGAAGATGAGCCAGCTCAAAGCCAGGAGTCAGGAGCTTACCCCAATTCTCCTTTGCAGGACAGGATCCCAAGTCATTGGGCCATCCTCCACTGCTTTTACAGGCCCCCAGCAGGGAGCTGCATGGGAAGTGGAACAGCCGGGACACAAACCAGCTCCCAAACGGGATAGGGTGCTTGGTGACGGAAGATTCGCTTAGCAAGCATTTTGAGGCCAGAGAGCAAGAATTATGAGAGAAGTCCAATCTTCCAAGCTGTGGATTTTTAAGCGACTTAATCTCTCAGATGTAAGCACATCTAGATAGATAGCCAGGATCATGGCGCAGACATCCTCAACCCTGACCAGATGTCAGAACCACCCGGAAGCTTTTCAGAAATACGACACCCTCTCCCCATCTTTTGAATGGTTAAAATACAAGTGTTTGGTAGCAGTGTGGATGTTAGGATTTGAGATGGCTCAGGGATTTTTTTAATTGTTTAAAGCACAGGAATGTACGATGCAGTGGGGTACAAGACCCTAAGCAGTATCCTCCTTACGGCTACACCAGGCTAACCAGGTTCACACAGGTACATAAACACCAGGAGCCCCTGGGACAGAAACAAGAAGTGGCACAACAAACCAAGAATCAGAGCAGAGCTCTAGGAGTTGAAAAAATCAGGCTGGTAAAGTGGCCCCCAGGCCCTGTCTGCATCAAAAAGATGACAGGCTCCAGAGCAATGGGCAAGGTGCAGCCTGAAAAGCAGCAGGATTCCCATCTCTGCAGGCACAGTTGAGAGGCAAGTCCAGCATCTGCCCAGAGGTGTTCCCAGCCTCTGCCCAGAAGCATGCCCAGCATCTGCCCAGGTGTCCAGAGAACAAGTCAGTGGCCCCAGACTGGCCTCCCAGCTCCAGCTCAGTGGCACTTTTATCCACCTCGCTCCTCAAGCCAACCCCCATGGGGTTGCCGTCATCCTAGCACCCGCAGGCCCAGCTCCCCTGTAAATCAGACTACTACTGTGGGCCCTGAACTGACGCCCCCACTTCTGCCTGGAGCTCCTCTCTGTATGTCTCTGTCCAGCAGCCAGGGCAGCATTTTAGGGCTAAATTGTACCCCACGTCTATGCAAAGCTTCCGGCAACTCTCCACCTCACATTGTAGAATCCAGTCAACAGCGTCCTGCAAGCCACCCCACAACCCAACGCTACACAGCATCTGACCTCACCTTCTGCTCCTCTCACTCCACTCAGCCCCTACTTAATCATGGCTCCAAAGCCAGGAGCCAAGAGCTTCTTCCAGGTCTCTCACATGGGTGTTTGGGCACGAGCACTTGGGCCATCCTCCATTGCTTTCCTAGGCCATTAACAGAAAGCCGTGTCAGAAATAGAACAGCTGGGACTTATGATATGGCAGCACCAGCTGTCACTTTTTAAGCTAACATACCAGCTGCGCTTCCACCTCAGGACATTTGCACATTCTGTTATCTTTTCCTGAATCACTCTTTCCCCACAGAACTACACAGTTTTACACATCATCTTGTCAGTGAAGTCTTTCCCAGGTTATTCATCTAGATCATAGCCCTTGTACCTTACACTGCTTACTGCAGTCCCTGCTGTTCCATTCTCTCAGCTTTTACCGCTGTCCACTATTGCGGCTAACACTGTGCAACACAGTGCATCCTGGCCCATACTTATGTATCATGTATACAGACTATCTTGTCACCGTGGAAGAAAACACAAAAGCAGAAGCAGTTTTGTTTGCTGAAGCATCTCCCGCCCAGTGCCAGATACATAAGACATATCTGTGAAAGGGATGAGCAAATAAATCAGGGATTGTGGCCACTCAGATTAAACCACATGCAGGGTCCAACCAAGGCGAGCGGGGTCTAAGCTTTGACCGATGATAATCAAGTAAGACTCAGGTCTAAGAGCATAAGGTAGAGCTGACTTTGGGATGGAAGCATCCAGCCCTGGACTGGACAGTGTGGCTCTACTGTCACAGCCCTCAGTGGGGTGGCTGTGGGGGTGTAGGAATACCCACGTGCAGTTGGCCTGCATCTGTGTGCTCTCCAGCCCCTGAAAACATGGAGGGGGAGGTAAAAGAAATAAAACAGGGACTAACCCAGAATTCCACTCTAAGAAAAACACTCACGCAGTTGCCAACCTCATGTTGTGCCGTATGCTTTGACTAAAAGAGTAGTGGGGGAGGGTGCAGAGAGAGAGAGAGGTGGTCATGTGAACGTGAGGGTTTGCTGGGTAAAAAGAGACCTCGACGCATGAGTCAGAGTCCCCTAGAAAGTCTGGAATTTCTAATAATTGAGTTTCCTCAGTGCAGAAGAAAAACATGATCTCATCCTCCCCTTTAAGCAGCTATGTTTTCCAGCATAACAAAGCCCCAAATTTCTCTTAAAAGGATTTTGCTGGACAAGAGAAAAGAAAAGGCTCCTTTCCCTCTCCCCGCCTGACGTCATCATTGCCACCCGGCTCTACTTTGTGAAGTTCCCCCTGGTTCTGACTTGTTGCCATTAGTTAAGCTTCTGAAAACATTTTAAAAGTCAGAGGCAGTCCAAAAACCAGCCAACTTGTGTGATTACGATTGTATTACAATTAAAATGAGCTGAGTGATGCCCGTTCATCCCCTGAGATTTCATGTCCCAATGAGCAAATCCATATCTCAAATTGGCTTTTAAGCTGGGAGCCTATAGGAAAGCAGCCAAAGTTTAAGCAAGCAAAGAACCTCCAGTGCGGCCAAGGCTGTGCTGCAGAGCTGAAGCCCGGGGCTGGCCCTGCAGCCAGGGGCATCCTCCTCAGAGAGGCAGGGAGCAGGAATTCTGGGCTGTGTGTGTGTGTGTGTGTGTGTGCACTCTCAATTCAAAAAGCTCTGAAACTCCCTCAGTGAGTAGAAAGAAGGTGAACAAGAGCTATGGAGAGACTTGAGATGGGTAGGTAGCTATACAACAAATTATCATTTAAAAACTTTCGGAGATCCTGAGAGGTCAAAAATTTTAGTAGTTAAAAAAAATAAAAACAACGTAGGGGTTAGGGAGACAGCTGACTTCGGGGAGTATGTCTCCAGCGGCTCTGAGTCAAAGGAAGGGCCCCTCGTTCTCCACGGGAAGCTCCTCTGATCCTGACCCGAGACACATCCAGGCCGGGAAGGTGGGTGTTGAAGTTGAGTCAGGTATAGAAGTGAGTGAACCACTAACATAGTGTGTTCCCTCACTCTTACGATTATGGACTTTACATTGGATGGTCCCTAATAAGTTGTACAGCCCACTTTTAGGGAGCCCTCCTCCACTGACTCTAAGCTCGCCCATGATCCTGACTTAAGCCAACAAGAAATGGATAATGGCAGCTATTGTAGATGTTCAAAGGCCCTGTCCTCCTAGACTGCTCCCATCCTGGGAACCCAGAGCTTCCAGGTGAGAAGCCTGCCTAAGGCAAGGAAAGGCCTTCAGAGGATGCAGAGAGCTAAGGGACCAAGCGGCAGGCAAGCCCAGGTTCCGGACAAAACAACCATCACCAAGCCCTCCGCAGACACCAAGGCAGCAGGATGTGGGTGAGACTGCGCTGTCCAGCCTCTGCAGACACCAAGCGCACACACACAAGACAAGGAGAATCTTGGGTGGTGAGTACAACAGAAGGCATCCTAACCACAGGAAAGACGACACTAGACCGTCTCCAAAAATGGCCCAATCCCTCCACTTTCTGTTCCTACATATTTCGGAAAGTTCATGGAGAACTAGGACTTCAAGGAAAGCATATTTTTATGAGGGGAAAAAATGTGCATAGTCTTTCCATAATGTGTGTTTTCCATGAACTTTTTGAAAACCGCTTTAGCATGCCACGCTTACAGGGGACAGAGCGTCGCTCCTCTCTGTGAATGAGTAATATCTGTGATTGCTTAAACTAACAGAAAGAGAACTTCGTGATAGTGAGACTTCAAGTCCCAGATCTTACAGCTTCTTCTTCCTTCTTGGAAAGCTTAATCTTGGGAGTACGCCCTCTCAGAATCCAGTTTCATGCTCCAGGATGCTCAAGTCACACGAACTGGGCATACTGGAGAAAGCTGTGGGGGCAGGGCCAAAACCCACAGCAAAGTTCCCAGCCCACATGCATCATCCACCAGCTGCCGTGCTGTGAGTCAGCTCCCAAAGCCCAGGCCGAACTGCCCTTGGAGACAAAACGCAGCACCACTGTGAGCTGAGCTCAGTTAGCAGACCCAGGGGCTCAGCGTTTGGGCTCAGCATTCTTTAAGTGATGAGATTTTAGAAGATTTGTTAAAAAGCTTTGTCTTCCAAAATTCCTGATAGATATTCATCTTTGGGACTCAGAGATGAAAATTTCAAATTCTTGAGAATCCTGGCACATTCCAGAAATGTTTTATTATCTTTAAAAATATCAGCATTCTTTATAATCTCTACTCACTGCAATGGATAACCAAGAAAAGATGTGATATCTAAGATATATTACATTTACTAATATTTCAAAAATGCCCATAGAAAATATTCAAACACTGGAAAATGTCAGGAAATATTATTGAATTTATGCAAATAATATAGCATTTAGATCTCCCTAACTAACAAAATCATGTGTCTAAATGGCCCATTTAAGGGCTTATTTTGCTTCCAAAACATGCCATTTCTTGGAACACCCCTCCTAGGATTTAGTAAAATATACTATGCATGTAAACATATTCAGCTTCATTTTATTTTCAAGAGGGAGTCACCATTAAAAGCAGACAACCCCACAAACACACAGTTAGAGCAGGCTATGGGGCCGAGACCTGATTAGATCTGACCAGTTCCCTCCAGCGGTCCCTTCCCCATTTCCAGAAATGATGACTTTCACATTTTCCTCTGTATGTTAGTATTTTCTGCTCTGGTTTTTTACTTGACATCATTGTATTTCCTGGAACTCTAGCTGTCTCTCTGCTGCCTTCCTTGTTCACTCTCACCAAAGTATTATTTCTTTCCAGTTTTCCCAATTCTGTGACAGAGTTTTCTTGTAATCCATGACTTGGAAAAACAAAAATCTCCTACACAAATGCCAAGAATAAATTCCTATAGGAAATGCTAGCAGCTATAGGCAGCAGCCTCCACAGACAGCTGGAATTTCTATGTAATCTCCTAGCAAAAGGTAACACCACAGCCCAGGAAGGAAACGCAGCTGGGACACACAGGAGTCTAACAGCAGCATCTCAGACCTTCATGGCTTCCGCTTTCTCCACTTTCAGGTGAAGACTAGAAGCTGCCTTGAAGCAGAAGAAGGTGCAGGTACACTCTAGGCAGATAACCTTTAAGGGAGGCCTGCAGATCTTGGTCATACCCAGGAGAAGCAGCAACTTTGACTTGGAAGGACTTTTGCTACGAGGAACTTCCCTATGGCCACCACACTGGATCAACCGGAACCAGTCTTCCTCCAGCAAAGGGGTCCGCAGAACAGCCCTCGAGTGGATCCTTAACGTACAGCATTGCCGGTTGCGTGTCTCATAACTGGCAGCCATTGCTTCAGGCCCATCTCCTTTACAGAAACAGTGTACTATCACAGTAAATGCACTTCAATGTACTACACAGATGCCTCTGCTGCTGCTAGGGATCAGGCTAGGAGAGATGGCTCCTCGTCGGTGTGTGTAACAAGCATGTGGCCTCTTCCTTAGAGATGCCCAGTTCACCAAGCTAGTCTCAAAGAGACGACGATTCATTCCACCATGTCGATGCTTGTGAATTAATGATCCGCCTGACAGTGAAGATGGTCCTCCCCAACCTGACCCCAGAGGACTTACGAGGCCCTGTCTGGGGCACTCTTCCTGGCATTTGCTGTGGATTTAATTATGGCAGACTATAAAGTGTGATAACAAGATGACCTGGCTAATTTAAGAGTTCCACCAGTTGAGACTCTTGCTAGTTACAGAAATCTACTTACACCACCAAGCAATTTCACATAGGCAGAGGGCAGAATTAATAAGCGCCAGAAAGGGCTGTGGTGCATGAGGCAACCTTGCCCAGCCGACTTCAATCATTCCCTTCCTCGAGCCTTGCTCTCCCCTCGTAAAACGGTCCATGACAGCCATGGGCAACCACCACTTAGGAGTAATTCTGAGGTCCTCAAGACATGGCATGAAGTGACCTCAGGAGCATGAACAAGAGGCAAAGAAGATGGACAAAGAGACTGAATGGTGATGGGCTTTCTCCAACGATGGTTAAGGAATCTTCACATGTTTTCAGTAGCTAATAATGTGGCTGTGTGAAATCCTCCCCAAGATTTAGCATAGCTAATGAAAATGTCTTTGGTTTATGTGATGAATTGCTTTTCAAGCGCACTGTGTAATTCACAGCTGATCCTCATATCGTCTTGGTAAGAAAGAGGAAAGGAGATGGAGGAGAAAAGGGAGTTGGCAACCAGGGGAGCTGCTTTAGGCATCATCAGAGGCTTAGTGTGTACCTCCTGTGCCGTGGTCCTCAATGCCAAGTGCAATCCTCCCAGCATGCAGCTCCAAAGAGATGGCTCAGACTAGCGACTTCACCCACTTACAATCATCAAACAGACTTGGGGCTTGGGAAGCCCCTTGGCCTTCCTCTCCTGACCTTGCTTCAGAACATTAGCCACGATCATAGCTAACCTGAGAATGAACCTGGGAGTCAGTTTATTTGGAATTTGATCAGATGAATTTCAACCTCAATTAGACATCTTGAAACAACATAAAATTCTATATGGGTTATTTGATCCTCACACCTCATAAATTTAATGCAATGAAGTTTGGTCTACCCAGGCCCTCATGGCTAAGGCTGGTGACCATGGAAAAGGGGTTCCCAGGATGTCTGCCAGAGATGTCCCCCAGGGACAGCCCTGGAAGGTCTAGTTCCAAACACTAATGTGCAAGCAAGGGGAAGAAGGAGGAGTGGCTCACACCACACAGCATCAGTGATGAGGCCAAGAGGGGAACACTTAAGCCCGTTCTCACAGCATCTCTCCTCGGGATTCCGTGGGCTAACCTGAGATATGTGCAAACACATAAAAGGGAAGTGTTAGTGGAGTTTTGCAATTCCTTCCTGAAATCCCACACTGCTGTTAAGTGCCTGTCTTCCCTCAGCTGCCCCTTCGCCTTCCCACACTTCCCATACTGGGCTCTGAAACCCAGCCAAGCCCATCTATTGCTGCTCCTGAACTTTGACACTTGAAGACAAGCCAGGCCACACACAGCTCCTCTGGCAGGACCAAATACAGAATTTGGGGGGTGCACTGCGTATATGTATATACATACATATATATGCTTTGTCATTCAAAAATTAAAGAGCTCCAGACAATAGAGCAGTAACCAAGCCTGGGGTCACCCGGGGGCACACAGACCCCAGGCCCACAACACCCGTCATCTCTCTGCTTCTCTGCCATGTGCGATGAGAATGTTCCATCTAGCAAGCCTCCTCAGGATCCAGTCCCCATCAGCCAGAATGCATGGACTGGGTTGTTCTTTCCATTCCTAGGTTTTCTTCCCAGGAGGACTGTAACTGTTTTCAAAATGTCACTTATTTTTATTATTTTGATTCTCTCAGTTGCACTTAGCATCAGGTTGTAACAATATCACTGAAATGGCTGTCTTCTAAATAAACCTTGAGCACAATCATGAGTCACAATGTTGTCTCGGTAGAGTTAATGTGCAGGCCTCCCCCAACTACCCTTGTGCTTGCTCTCCCTGAATTCCTTTCCTGCCTCACCCCTGTTGGCTAACCTCGAACCCCGGGCCTTCTGGGTGATACTGGAGTTGGATCAGCTGTCTTGGGGACAGTCCTGACCCTCCCTATTTCTTCACTTCTCCAGCCCCTTCCTCTCCCACCCCCACCCTAGAGATATAAACAAGTAAAAGTGAAGAAACATGGGTAAAGTAGATGACAGAGGTGAAAGATAAAAAAGTACAAGGCCCACCACTGTGGTAAGAATGATAAAACAAGTGATACCTCCTGCCTGCTCGCACAACCCCACTCCTGCTAGGCAAATGGGATCAAGTACACTGGTGTCTTCGGGAGTATTCTAGCAAGGCTAAGGCCCTGGGGAAGGGCATGTTGCCAGATACATTGCACCTGCACTCCATTTGTTAGGGACTGCAGAAAAGACAGTCTCCACTAGGAAGCAGACATTCAACCTTGTTTGAACCTGGACTCCTAGGATGTAACAGTAAGAAACAGCATTGGGGTCAGTGGAATGGGCAGTGCGGCTCCTCAGGGACCGGCTGCAATACACCAGGGGATTACGTGTACAAAGCCTTTTACTTTTAAATCCCATGTTCATTCTTGCTGGAAAAGGCCATAACTTTCCCACTGACCTGCAGGGCCAGTCTCATCAGGGTGTGTGTTCGTATGTTGATGCCAATCTTCTGTTTCGTGTCCCTCACCAGCTGCAGCTCAGAATGGAGGTGGTTCTTGCTTGCTCTCTGCTCTCTTGATGTTGGCTCTTTTTGTGGTACATTTCTCTGATGCTTTGATTCCTACCAAGGTCTTAAATCTGCAGTGAGCAAGGGATTGTCCAAGAATCAAAGCACAGAGTTGGTCCAGTTGGAAGAATGTGGATGGGCGTGGATGTGATTTATTTCAAAGAGCATTGCTGCCATCCATCATTCCAGAAAAACAATGATGTTTCTGCATCCTTCACAGAAAGACGGTCCAAGTGCACTGTAAAAGCTGACTCACTCATTCTCTGTCACGAATGTCAGATCTCTCTTAACTCCTGATGTCTCCGTTTGGCCTTAAAAGTAGTGGGTATGCCACACTCACTTTTTCCAAAGGTCACCGCCACCATCTTCTGATGTCCAATATGCAGATGAGAGCCACTAGGCTTCTAAGCAGCCAAAACAGATACACCAAAGCCCTCAGCCTATACTCCTTTGGGAAGCCATATCTTGGGAAACTGATCATTCTTATTTTAAATATTATTCTAACAAAGTTTTGGTTATCTGATCACACAACCAACAAAAATTGAAAGATGCAATGAAAGGAATCAGGCAGGCAGAAGACAGCAAAGCCTTGGGAGCAGGGGATATTTCCTCAGCTTCATTTTCCCAGAAGCCCAAGCAGAGTCACTCCTCCAAAAACTCGCTGTCTCCCACAAGCAAACCATGTCCTTCTGCCCACAACCACTACTGCCCACAGTGCCTCGAATGTCCTTCCTCCGCTATCTTGGCTTCAGCCATTCATCCCATAAGACCCAACTCAAATGCTGCTCCCGACTGTCAGGAGAGCCTCCTGTTATCCATGTGTGTCACCTGCCAACACTGAACTGAACCTAGATCTCAGCATGTTTATATGCTTCTTCACCATCTCCAGCAGTGCCAGAGGCTGCGGATCCCTCCACCTGTGTCTTTGTATCCACAAAGCAAATGTTCAAAATATACTGCCTCCAAGGAAGAAAGGAATTCCCTACGACAAGTGAAGCCACTGAAAAAAATTCTATGAAGTTATCACCTTGAAATAAAGCCACTGGATTGAATGACAACCACAATGACTACAAGAAATTGTTTAGCCAATGTTAAGATACGTTCCAAATCCTTTGTTCTGAAATGCAAGCACACGTGCAGTCTACTTTAAAATGATTGGGTAATAGCTACAGAAAAGTTATTTATTTGAAACCCTTCATCTGAGTTAATATTTAATAAATGAGGGTTAGGATCATGAACATGACTTATTCAGTGTTGGAACTAAAAGTAGTTGACATAGAAAAGGCAAAAACTCTGTAGCTAACTTCAAGCTTTGCTTCTCCCCTTGGCCTTGGAAGCACCTGGTCATCTTCCACAGGTGGGCCATGTATCCCTTGGTTTAAATGTACCAGAAATGAGATTAATGTCAACATAGCTATGAAGGCAGTTGGCAAGCAAACCAATGGAAGCTAAATGCTGCTAGGGTAAGAAGCTTTGTGGGTTATGCCCCATTTGGATATGATTTGGGCATGATTTTTCTCCAGTGCTCAAGCCTATCTTTGAGTGTATCTGCTGCTATTGAATGATTTATTAATAACCATAATACTTTTCCAAGCAACCAGGCCAATCGTTCTTAGCTTTTCAGACACAAACAGGGAGAAGTGACAGTGGGAAGCAAGGAGGATACACATCTTACACCTGCTGCATCATCCCTTCACCTTTACACACAGGACATGCCAAAGTCAACCAATCATGTCCAGAAGTGACTGCACACCACAAAACAACACAGGCAGTATCTCGTGGGAAAGGGGCCAAACGCACTGCTTTTGTGGGCATGTTCCACGTGTCCTGCAGTCCCATACCCACATTTAAGATCAGTTTAACTCAACAGTAAACCTCTCCTCAAACGGGAAATAAGAAACATCACTCCTGATGCCCAGCGAAGTTAAACAGTCCGTGATTACAGCAGTAAGTAGTTAGGAGCCACATTACTCAAGCTCACTTACCTCCAGTTCTACAAACCTCACATCTGGACTGCGAGGTCTGTGGCCCAGAAGCAGGTGTGTTAAATAGGATGGCTAGAAGATAAGCCAAAAAGACCCTCGGGCCAATGACGCAGAACATCTGGTGGCTTCTTCAGCACCCTGTCACCATCCTCAAAAACTTTCAAGGTTGAAACACACCTCTTTTCAAAGTCATAGCCATGGGCAGATTGATGGCAGCTCTGCAAAGAACACTCCAGTTCTGAAACTCTGCCCAGTGCCACCACTTTAAAAGGAAGAGCTGCTTTCATCTCCTGCTGATTGTCAGCCCTAAAGGCAGCCCCGCCAGGCTGCAGTGAAGCCAACCTGGACACCATGTTTCCAGCAAACAGCCAAGACTAGGAGAAGCAGCGGAGGACCATAGTATCTTGGAAGGTCAGTGAGAAGATACTAGCACTACACACACACACACACACACACACACACACACACACACACAAACACACACTACACATCCCAACTTCACCCCAGACCAATCGGGGAAGGGAAGCATGCTTAGGCAGCAGGGACAGCTGTTACTGACATTGCTGTCCAAATGCATTTAAAGCCTGCTATGGTAGCTGCCCTTCCCAAGTCCTCTAAAGGTTGAGCACAGTGATGTTTTACTTAAGAACAAAAAACAATCATCAAAGCCTTTGCATTCATATTCAATGACCAGGAGAGCAAGAGACAGGAAGAAAGGAGCAAAGTCACCCACAAGTGCCACCTTCCTATCACAGCCCCTGACACAGCACACAAGGAGAATATTCTACCAAGCACAAGAGCATTCTACCAAGAGGTGCCAGATGGTGAGGCAGAACTGTTCCTCACCAGCAAAACGTTTGATGACCCCCGCTACTTGCTGCCAGGTGCAGAAAAGGTGCAAAAAAAAAAAGAACTGCAGAAATGGGGGGGTTAGTATTTGTCAGACTTGAATTTAGAAGTTCCTCCGAACCAAATGACTGCTGTGCAGATGAGCAATGAGACTGCTCCAAGAACCCACCATCCCCAGCCTCTGCTCACTGCTCAGGTGCATTGCCAACAGAGTCACAGCTGGAAGGATACTGAAAGATGGGAAAGCAGGAAGGAAAAACCAAGGTGTTGCATCTTTCATCTCAGTTAGTAAGAGACACGCAGATGTTACAGTTGCTCTGAACTCCAAGCTTGGCCAATACATGTCTTATGGTCCTGATTCTCCTGGTCAGCACCACTATGGTCCTAGAACAGTCCCTGGACCACAAATACTACCTGTTCCCTTGGTCCTTCCAGCCCTAAGGCTGGTGAGTGCTTCTTCATTCTAATCTCCAGATTGCCACCTGGACCAGTGTCTCCAGATCCCCATTCAAAGTCATTCTCCCAAGTCCAGAATATAGAGAGCACATTTGGGCTACCTGGACCCATCCTGTGTGGTATAGTTAATGTGTAATCCTCTCTACAACATTTCTCTTAGGGATGTTTCTGAGCATTAGTTTATATGCTTTCAAAGGCTTGAAACTTATAACCTTGCAAAGCATTCTTGTCCAAACATACAAACTTTAAAAATCAATTCTGCCTTGTGTTGTGCCAATGCCTCCCACTCACTTTTAGCACCTAACTTTCACAGAAATGGTCCGTGTAGCTGTCAGCGCCAGCGGTCACGTGTGTCCCACCCAGGCAAAGGGAAGGCTTGGGTTGGCTGGGAATGGGAAGGGCATCCTTGCTGAATTCTCACCACTTGTGATTCGTTCCTGAAGACTGAAACACGGACCCTCTAAGACCCCACTTTGTAAAAACACATCAAGGAGGAGAGGCATGCAGCTGTTACCACCTGCTAAAAGCTTCACAGAAATCTCTCCAAGGTCTTTCCTTGGAAATCTTGTTTGAGAATAGGGCTCGTAGGAAACGGAATCTTGATGAAATGAGGGCCTTGAAAGCCAAGATCTTGGATCATTTTGAGTCCTGGACAGACGCACTGTGGAAAAGAGGCCCAGTTAGGACTCTGAGCTGCCCAGTGGGTGGGAAGTCACCAAGCAGAGAGACTAATGGAGAAGAGAAGTCCAAGGACACTCCGGGTAGTGACCACCATGCAGCACTGCCCCGGGCCAGCCTGTACATCGCCCCCTCCCAGCACTGCATCCCTCCCAGACTTCCCCTGAACTTCCCTGCCTCCACAATTGGGCAGACAGAAGCTGCAGTAAAACTAACCTTTACTCTAACAAATAAAAAGGAGGAGAATGCCAGGAAAACTATTACTTGCATTTATATGTGCAGTTCCTGCAAGCCTGCTGGCATATTTCATTGGCAAGCACTGCAGGAAGTGAGAAATGCTACAACTCCGTAAGACACTTTTATCCAGCTGCCCTCTTTGCAGAAAGTAAACAGATAATAAAATAAATCTAATCAGCATTCCTTTTCACTTAGCTGAAATTAAATTTGACTCATCATGGGTAAGTGGCTAATTGCATGTTTAGTGTAAAGAAATTTCGGAGGATGTCGCCCTATTTACTTTTTGCTCGTGTCAGTAGAGGAGAGGACATCAGCATTCAGGTGGAGGTGGCAACAGCTGGCTGCTGAGGCCAATGCACCTTTGGTGGCCTCCACTCAGAGCTAGACATGGCAAACAGTGGAGATACTGGAATTAAATTTTCTCCAGTCCCCAAACCAGGCAATCTGCCCAGCATCGATTTATAACAACTGCCAGTTCCGATGAAATTGTTTCTAAAATGGATTAATTCCTAGAGTTGAAGAACATGGAAAACAAGAGCAGGCTTTCTTGAACACTTACTATGCCCTAGGTATTGCCTGCATTGCAGATGCTTCATCGCCGTCTGGGAGGGAAGGCGTGCCCATTTTGCCATCTTGCTGTGATAGAAAACAAAGCTTCCCAGCTCAGATACCATTTGCCCGAGTCTTCCCAGCAGCCAAGACCATAGTCACTGTGTTGTCATCTTCATTGCCAGTGTCAGGCTGTTCATGACACATGGGGCCAACCACATTTCTACACTGAGAGGCCCCACGGGTGCCAGGGGCCAATGTCGATGAGGAAAGGATCCCTGAAAGGGTGTTCAGAATGCCAGCTAACCCACGGCCCTGGCTGCCTCTCACCTGCTCAAACTTCCTCCATCAGCCACCTTTATCGGGGACAGATCTCCCGTAGGATGGCTTGCTTCTCGGTCTCTCTGTGAAGCCTTCCAGTCTGGAAGTGGTTGTTGTGTGGCAGCAGGAAGGCTGTTGGCAAAGTGTTTAGGGAATTAAGCAGGCTGTGTAATTCACAGGATTGTTAATGAAAGCTGTATGTTTAATTCCCCACACTACCCTGAGCAGTACCCAGGGGTATTCTCTGGTAATTCAGGAAAAACATAAATGCAAATATTTCCATGCAGATAGACTGGGCTGAATTAGCAACGCTCAAATGAGTCTGGGCCCAGTTACTCCAGCCCTTGATCATTACTGGTCGAAGCCCGTGTCATTCCAATTCACTTAGGACCCATTCCTGACAAATGTGTCGGTCTTTAAGTTTTGTTCTCCTTTTTTATCCTTGGTTTGAGACTTCTGAAATCACTGTCAAAATTCCACCAGGCTTTTTTTTTTTTTTTAAGTTTATTTATTTACTTGAAAGGCAGAGAATAGAAAGAGAAACAAAAAGAGGGAGAGGAAGAAGGAAGGAAGTAAAGAAGGAAAAGAAGGGGGTGGGGAGAGACAGACAGAGGTTTTCCATCATCTGAGCCACTCCGCCAATGGTCTTCAAAGCCTGGGTTGGACCAAGCCGAAGCCAGGAGCCTCAAACTTCACCTGGGCCTTCCATGTGAATGCTCGCAGCACAAGCACTTGGCCCGTAATTTGCTACTTTCCCAGGCACATTAGCAGGGAGTGGGATCAGAAGCAAAGCATCAGACTCAAAACGCTCCAACGGGGGATGCTGGTGCTGCAAGTGGAGGCTTACTCCATTGTACAACAACACCGTTCCCATCTAACCAGAGTTTTAATTCAATTGATTTCCTCCTATAGCTATTTCAAATTTTATCTGAAGACAAAAATTAACTTGAATCTTTAGATCTGAAACATGTCCCATAGATAATAAATGGAAAGAAAGCAGTTGAACCCCGGGGTCCGGGTGATGGCTGCAAAGGGAAGGGCTTTTGCTTCTCGAGAGGAAGTTTATTGGTGAGAAGGTCGCTCAGCAGTGGTGTTCTCATCAAACGCATCCTCAAGAGTTTCTCTTAGGTTTAACACTGAGGCCGGAGCATGACACTTCACCTATGGTGACCTGAGAGACCAGGTACCTCATCTGAAGAGTTTCAAAGACTATAACAAAGACATTGGCTTTCAACAACACCAAACCCTGCCTGGGAAATGACGGAAATCTTTCTTGTTTGGTTTCTAGAGTTCAACTCAAGATACAGAGGTACAAGTTACCCTCGTCGACGTGACTGCAGACTGTAAGGAGGCAGTGGCTGAAGCTTTTCACACATCGTTTTGTCATGGGCAGCTGACTCTGAGCAAAGAGGCTGGAACCATGCAGGTGTTTCATGCTCCCACCCTAACTGACAGTACAGCTTCCCAGAGGGCTGGCACCACACAACCTGGCACAGAAGTACAGGTGCTACGGGAGGAAACAGCACCACGGCTTCAGATTCACTGGGAATTCGCGCTCTCGTTAAAAGGAGGCCTTCCATATTCCCAACGGGACTTGTTCTCACCTGCGAGCCGCTGCACATTTTACTACCCTTGTTGAAAAGCCTGAATGTGGTCTTTGTCTTTTTATTTGTGCAAACCAGTGGTGGTTTAATGTTTACCGAGCATGCGGCTTGTCTATCTTCCACTTTTCTTCCCTTACTGATTCGTTTTTCGTCTTATCCATTCCATTTTGTTCATTCTACAAGCAGTCTTCAAAAGGTTTGTGAAAAATCCATTTTAAAGAGCAACACACTGAAGTTTGAAGTGTTTTACACCAAAACAGATCTTTTAACTCCGTTTTTCTTTCAACTTTTCCTAAAGGTTGAAAATCATTGCCTTTTAATTTTTGTTGTTGTTGTTTGCTTGTTTAATTTGTAGAGAGACTGAAAGAAACAGAGGGATCTTGTCTCTTCTGGTCCACTTTCCCAAACGCCCACAATGCCAGAGATGAGCCAGGCTAAAGCCAGGAAATCAGGAACTCACTCCAGGTTTTCCCACATGGATGGCAGGTACCCAAGTAGTTGAGTCCTCACCTGATGCCTGCCAGGGTGCTCATCAGCAGGGAACTGGAACGGCAGGGGAGCCAGGATTCTAACTCTGGCGCTCTGATAGGAAACGTGCACACTGGAAGCAGCTAGCAACTGGCCGGCCTCCACGAACCATAAGCAGTCCCTTCATGTTTTTCTTTGGTAGGCATACTCACTTCCACCAAAACTTTTGTCTCCATTTCCGCCCCCTTTCCATTCTTTCCTGTGTTTCCCCTTCTGAACAAAGAAAAATGACATATTACTTATTATTTCCTATAATTCTGGTGCCCTTTTTAAAATAGTCAGTGCTTGGTGTTTGGAATTTTTAGAAAGTAAACTTGGAAAACTCAGATTCTGTTTCTACCATTGTCCCTAATTTTAAATATGTCCTAGAGGGGCCAAATATCTACCAGAAGTGAACCTCACAATGCCAGGAATTGCAGATTCCCAGGCCCTAGAAACTCATTGTGGATTGACAAGTTACAGTAATGTCTCCAAAACAATGAGCATATCTTCCCATGCGTTATGGAGTTTTATGTAAAACAAAATAAAACCAATCCCATCAGGGCCACTAAGACATTCCTCTCTCCTTGCCCTCAACACTGTCCCAAATACCTTTGTTCGATGGTGTCTCTAGGTTTTGAAGCCCCCGCCTTGCCTGTTCACATAGAAGATTTGAAGCACAAGGCAAGTAGCGCCTCCCAGGGGAGCTCTAAGCAATGTCTAGTATTAGGTAGAGTATAAACACCCAGCTTCATTGTGCCTTAGTCGGGTTATGTCCGGAGCAAGTGCCTGCATTGGCTGCTTGATCCTCCCCAAGGAGACTAAGTGCCAATTGCTCACAGTTGTGGCTGTCTTAACAGGGTGAGCCGCCTTCTTCTGTCTGTCTCATTTCTCCACTTCCCTTCTTGGATTTCTTTCATCTTCAGTTTAACTTCTTGCATTTGAATTCTTGTCTCAATGCCTTCTTCCCAAAAACCCAAACTAAGCACCAGGGTCGTGGGGAACGGGGTTAGACAGAAACTCCAAATCTCTTCTGTTTGCCAAACACACTGTTGAAGAAGGGAAAGCGATAGTGCTACTTCAATGTTACCACACTTCTAAATACTTGACATGGCTAACATGTTTTAAAGTGTGTTATTTGGCACAGAGCCTGAGTTCTGCCAAGTTTAAGTAGGAAATGCCATGGCTTCCGAGTTATGAAGATGAGGTGGGAGAACAGCTCCCCACTCATAGGATGGGCTGTTGTAATACCAGAGATGGACAGTAGGCTGGCTCGCCATCCTTTCTTTTTTCCCCACACTGATTGAAAATAGAAACTCAGTTTTTGTGGGTTTTCCCAGCTTCCTCTTTTCATGACACAAAGTGCTCGCCTGCCGACATTAAGTCATCATCTTCAATCCACCGCAGGTGCTTTTAAACCGCACTTAAAGCAGTTGATGACTGCCACACAAGTTATTTCAGTATGAGAACTTAATATAGGGGTCTGGTTAAATGGGTAATGGATGGCTGAGAAGGAAAAGGCAACTTCAGGAAGCATCTGCCACTCCTAAGTAAAGAAAAGTTTTTTGAATGAAAGGAATTGAAACCAAAAAGGAGAAATATCACAAAGCCAGACCCAGAAGGACTATGACAACAGCCCTTGTTCCCCAAGCACAGACTCTCAAGCTCCAAACTAAGAGGGGTTCAGACAGACCCGGATGATTGGCCATCCTGTATATGGGGACAGATGTTCAGCTGACGGCTCTGTCTCACACAGGACAGACCCCACAGAGCTGCAACTCAGATTTTTAAAATCAATTTATTTATCTGAATGAGAAAGTGAGACAGACTATGATGGCTGGGGCTGGTCCAGAACAAAACCAAGACCCTGGACTGCCACCCAGGTCTTCTATGCAGGTGATGGGGAACCAACTATTCGGGTGCTCTTCCACTACATTCCCAAGAGCATTCATGAGGAGCCAGATCAGAAGATGAGCATCCAAGAGTCAACATGGCCTGTCCCTGTGGAATGTTACCATTGCAGCTGTCAGCTTAGCTCACTACACCATAGTACCAGACCCTGGAATTCATATTTTCTTATCAGGAGAAGTCATCTGCTAGCTACTGTTTTACCTGTATGCTGCTAATATGGAACAGGTTCCAGGAGTACAAGAAAAGATCAGAAACAAACCAAGTACTATTCCTCCAGGGGTCCTGTCTCCCTCTGGCACCTCCATGGGCTGAATCTAACAAGGAATCACAAAGGGTGAGGAAGCAGCAGCATGAGTTGTTTCACAAGGCACCAGGCTCTGGATGGACAGCAGTGCTTTCCCAGCCTCCACAGCCCCCAGGCCCCTTGCATCCCACCCTTTGTGGTACCAGCATTGTCTCTGAAGAGAATCCCCTCTGCCTTGTGACTTTCTCTCTCATTCTCACATGTTTTAAAACCTTTTCTGCTATTTTCAATTTCTCAACATTTAAAGCCTTCCATTTTTGCTTACCACTTTGATTTTTATAACCAGAATTCTTATTTATATTACAATTGCTGTTTTCAATCACTTTGTCAACAAAAATACACAAACCCAGGAGAACAGCACGCTGCACCTTCATAGGGGCCTGACTGAGAGTGAACTGGGGCAGGAGAGAGCAGAGATGCATGGCGAGTGATGCTCCTCCCGGGCGATAACCATTGCCTGGGTGGCGTTCACCTGCGCTTGCTGCCTCTTGGTAACGCAAAGCTTCAGTACCAAGCAGGGGAAAAAAATCTCATTAGAATGAACATGGTTTTACATTTTGGTCATTTTCTTCCCCTCTGTACTTAACACGGAAGAACACACTCGCATTTTTTAACTGGAGACTTGGAATAAGAACTAAGATCCTGTCTTGGGCCTGAAGTTAAGAATAAGCAGAACTCCTAGCCTCATCCTGCTCTGGAAGTTTCTCAATGTGCCTGTGCTACAAATAGTTTTATATTCTACCCTGTGTCTCTCCTGTACCTCAAACTAAAAAATCCTCAGAACTCACTTGGTAACCATTTCTGTATCTTCATATACGCACTCCATAGGGATATCCGGAACTCAGACGTTTGTGAATGTTAGATCTTTATTCCCCAGGAATCCTGAGACAGGCTAACCACAAATACAGCCCAATCGGTGCAGTAGGAACAACCACAGGTATCAGGACCAGAGCAATACTGCCAAGTCCCCAGCTGCCCACTCCTGCCTGCCCATGTCTGCAAGTCCACACTGAAACACCTGCCACCCACCCGGTCTCCAGGGTTTTTAATGAGGGATCCAATAACCAGACCAAAAGCTATAAGCCTCGATTTACTTTTCTCAAACTACTTTGAAAAGCGTAATGCATTGCAACAACTTTCATCTTCAAAGAAGCACCAAATTAAGTTATAATTTATCTGAAACTTTACACAATTTCTGGATCATTTCATGTGTTCCCTCTCTCCCTTCGCTCATGATTCTCAGGGTCATGGATGTAAGCTGGGCATTCCAAAATGGGTCACTGGCATGCTCAAGCTACATTCCTGCTGTGCAAAAAACATCCTTCCAAATGCAAGCAAACATAAAGCTGTGGCTAGGAAAGCCAAATGTTCACGGGTTTGTACTGTATGGTTGAAAAAAAAAAATGTTTAGGGTGCTACTGTGTAAGGCACCCTGTGTGTCACAGAGGACTGATCCCAACCAAGCCTATCAGGAAACAGAGTTCTAAAACATCACTATCACTCCATTTGGAAAACAAATACATTCCGGGCTTTAAACCCAGAAACTGGAAGAGCTTGATATAAGTTCATCAAAAGCTTCCTCCCATCAAAACCTAGTGGACAATATTTTTCTGCTCCTTCACAAAAGGCCTTCTTTCTGGCTTTCTCCTCCTTTTTTAGGACAGGCAAAGGCCAAGCTGAGTCTTTAAAGTCTAGGCTGCACTTAAGGAACTGTCCAAGACATGAGAAGAATCCTCTAGCCACAAGACAGGAGAATGGAGTGCAATTGTCCACAGCGGTATCAACCATTTACACATAGCCCTGGGTCAAGGGCAGACAGCTGATGGCCACCAGTCCTCATTCCTTCCAGTACTAAGGTTCCTCCCTCTACCTACCGGTTCACACAGGCTCTATTTTTTAAGTATCAAGAAGTCGCATAAACTTATCCTGATGGTCCAGAATGCTAGGAATGAACTAAATATGTATGAGGAATCTGGCTCTAATTGGGCTATTGACGGTAAAGCCTGCTGCCTCTGCTCAGACTCCCCTCCCTACCATTCTATACTCAAAGGAGATGTAAGCCATCTGCCTTCTTTTCCTGTTGCCACTGCGATTTTGTCCTCTCCCATATAGTTCATTCTTTATCATCTGTCCTCCAAGCTAACAAGCTCTCTACCAAGTACTGAGTGGAGCCTGACCTCAGTTCTAACAACCAATCCCACCCACCCCCACCAATAACTGATTATACCCTAGGAATTATATCAGCCACTAGTAACCCCCTTCTCTCCATTCCAAATAGATTCATTTAAGAGTGTATCATTTGGGGCCATCATTGTGGTTTAATGATTTAAACTGCCACCTGCAATGCCAGCATTCCTTTTGGGCACGGGTTTGTGCCCCGGCTGTCCCACTTCCAATCCAGCCCCATTCAATAGAAGAGAGCTCAAGTCCTTGGGTCCATGCACCTACACACACCTTCACATCCAGATGAAGCTCCTGACTTCAGCCTGGCCCATTCCCAGCCATTGCAATCATTTGGAAAGTGAACCAGCAGATTGAAGATCTCTCTCTTACTCTCTTGCTCACCCCCGCTCTTTCAAGGAATTATTTATTTTTTTAAAAAAAAAGTATACCTTTTACGGCAGTTCACTTTTATATTTGATTATTTGATTTTATTTTTAACTCAGTCCAATCAAATGCAATCTGCATGGGAACCAGGATTTTATCTCAGGGCCACATTCCCCTGCCCCTGACGCAGTACCTGTTACAGAGCACTTGTTGAATGAGTGATGTATACTTGAAGAAAATGATGTTCTAAGAATATAATTCCAAAACGATACATTTGTGACATGTAAAATTGATACAAGACTTTCTTCATATAGATACAATGTACTTTGAGTCTCTTCTAATTACAGTTTCTGTTGGACTCTGTTTCATGGGTCAAATTCGGATCCTTATTCCACTTTGTACCAACCGCTATATCATATGGTATGCCAATAACCGAGAATCAAATAATAATATAGTCCTTCTGCTTGGACCCTCATCCTTGAGATAGACACAAAGGCATCACCCAGAAAGCATTTCTTTTTTAAAAAAAAGTTTATTTATTTTTATTGGAAAGACAGATTTACAGAGAGAAAAAGAGACAGAGAGAAAGATCTTCAAGTCACTGGTTCACTCTTCAAGTGGCTTAATGGCCAGAACTGAGCCAATTAGAAGCCTGAAGCCAGTCACTTCTTCTAGGTCTCCCACACAAGTGCAGGGTCTCTACTGCTTTCCCAGGCCACAAGCAGGCTGCTGAAAGGGAAGCAGAGCAGCCGGGACATGAACCGGGACCCATATGGGATACCTGCCAGCATTTAGCAAGGTGAGGATTTAGCCACTGAGCCATTATGACAAGTCCCCAGAAAGTATTTCTTTAACCCCCAAAGAGAAGTTGAAGGCAGGCAAGGGTCCACATTTTTTTCTTTTTTACTGTTATTACCAAAACATTTCCTGGCAGGTAACAAGTTATTCAGCAGATAAAGGCATGCGTCCCAAAGGCTTCAATGTCCTCCCCATGGGGGGAGACCTGAGCCTTTCATTACTTAGTTCCTCCAAGAGACAGCTCACTCAGGAAGGACCTCTCTTTTTCTTACTCTGACAATGCACACCGTGTGCCCAGTAGTTCGTGATGAGCTCCATGACAAGCACAGTTCCATTTTTAAGTAGCTGACACAGTGCTTTCAACACCCAAGAGACTTAACAGTAACACAGCTAACTTTTTATAAAGACTGCTTTAAGTGGCAAGTTTAGCATTCTTTTGATTTATCAGGATAGGTCAATTTCCTCACCACAGCAAAGCCATAAGGCTGATACCATTCTGTTTCACAGATGAGGATGGTGAAGCCCAAAGACACAAAACTAAGCGCCCAATTCAAATCCACATGTCCTCTCTCTAAGTTCATCTCCTCTAACCAGAGGACACAGAGGGCTCCTTCTACAACGGCAGGAAAATGCAGCCAGTGACCAGTCAGAGCCTGGACTGTCATAATCTCACTCCCATGGGCTCTACTCAGAGCTGACAGAGGAAACGTAATCAGGTGCAAAAACTGTAACTCACACGTCTGATAAATGATGGCAAAACAACTCCTCTCCATCACCTGCCTTTCAAATCAACAAGTCTTTTTGTGTAAATCTTCCTGATAACTTAGGAAGTCACCACATAGGAAATGCTGTCGGAGACACTTTTTTTTTTTTTAAACATACTTTGGAAGAAATCATGAATTTCGCTCTTCTTTGTCAAATACACTGTGCCCTCTTCCAATAAAGGGAATTGAATAGGTTGTATCATTAGACTGAGCCACAGCTATCATCTGAATGGCTTCATTGAAATGTTTTTGTGTCTCTCATAATCTCAAATAGCACTAAAATACAAGTGTGCTCCTTCTAAACCCTTTCATTTCAAGTGCCGCAGAGACGCATAATGATGGAATTTACTTACGCTTCACAAAGATCCTAGAATATTCTGTGCAAGCAACGCATTCTATTTTCAATGGCAAATAGAATCTTGGCAAGCACATATTGAATGTTCATATTTTCACTCCTCTTTTGACTGATCCCAAATACTGATATCTTGCAGAGATGTATAATTGGATAATAATATGTGTCTCACGGATTTGTTTTCAGGATTTAAGTTGATGATACAGGGATACTTTAAAAAGTTCATGGGAAAAATAGAATGAAGAAATAAGCTGATTTTTCTGAAAAAAATATTGAAGACATACATATGAGGGATCTTCAAAATATTCATGGAAATGCATTATCTGAAAAATCAGTGCACGGGTTTCAATTATTTTATATCAAATCTTTTAACCCCCTTTTCTATTTTTAAATATTTTTCCATTTCATTCCTAAATGCCCACAGAAGCCAGACCTGAGCCAGGCTAAAAGCAGGCGCCATGGACTCATCTGGGTCTCCTACACGGGTATCAGCAGACTTCACACCTGCGCCAGCACCTGCTGTATTCGCAGCCCTGGATGCACTAACAGGAAGCCAGAATCAGGACTGCCGCGAGGACCAAACCCAGACTTGCCCGTTTAGAACGCAAGTGTCTTAACCACTGTAGCAAACACCTGCCCTGCGATGCTTTTTAAACACCTTCCCCTGTAGAAAGCACATCACACAGAGAGGTGCCATGTGGAATAAAGCCGGAGAACTAGTGACTGAGCCCAGCATGCCTGCCTCACCTCGGTGGGTGCCATCCTGAGATTTCCAGTTGCCCATGTCTGCATTTTCCCTCCATGACAAGGATCTGCACTGGTCACAGTCCTCTTGTGGTGGGTAACTGTTCAATATCTATGAAATCAAGATGTGGATCCCCTCAGAACAAACAGATGCACTTCAAGTTAGTTTTACTATAGAATTATTCATACCCAGCACAAGAGCCTTATGTACCAATACATTCAGCAGCGAAAGATGGATTAAATAAATGTGTATGAAGTACCCAGAAAACAGACAGCTATGAGTATCTACATGACGGCAATAAAGCACAATTCACTTATAGAACAATGACGATTAAAGCATTACAAGAATGTTTAATTGATTCAAAGCCTCATCAAAACACGCTGATAGATGAGCAAAATGTCAAACAGTAGAGCTATGACACCCCATGGGTGTTTTCTAAATAGAAACAAACATAGAGTACTTGTGTGAGCGGGTAATCTAGAAAATCCTTACAGAATGTAAAGTTTATTTTGGTGGGAAAAAAAAACTGAAATCCTTCTATGATGGAGTCTTCAAAAAGTTCATGGAAGATGTGTATTATGAAAAGAATTTACAGGGTTTCAAAAATTTTCAACCAAAATAAACATTTGTTCTTGAACTTTTTGCCATTCTCTCATATGTGTGTAGACTATTGCATAAAGGATTCCTAAGAATGTGAGAGACTGAGAGAACAAGAGATTGCTACCTGCCGGGAAGGAGTTGTATTTTCCAGGATGACTGGAGGCCAGTCGCTGGCTCTTGCAGGTGATTGTGATGCCAGTCAATCAGAGCAGATCAGGAAGTGTGACTGCTGGTAGGACAAGGAACACACCCACCTAACTGCTTTGTGCAAAATCTCCTCCTCACACTGCTGAGCTGAGCACCCACACTTGTGCAGAGTGTGCCCACCTAGAGAGCTGTCCAAGCAGGAAGATCACTCTGAAACAGCCCAGAGAGGAACCTACAGTGTCGGCAGGCTGGGGCTCCTGTTCCCACCCAAACTACCCGCTCTGCAACAGAGCCTAGAGAGCTGGCCCTACCAAACAACAAAACTTGTGTAGCTATAGCATTCAAATATTAACAATGTGCATTTGCTGTTATGTCTCTTCCCAGAGCTTGGTGAAAAACACTTAACAAAAAATGTCCACATTCTAAAATCCACACATTACATACTGTCTCTAATTATCCAAGAATGAATTATTAAATGAAAAAAATGTAATTTGATGTTTTAAATGTTACTGATAGCTCACACTAACAAAACAAACTGTGAATTCTGTTTTGGAGGGGTGTACGATTCAGGCACTGGTTTTATAGATTTAGCATCCTTGAGGAATATCAGATGTCCTCAAGATTTGAAATTTAACTGGAAGGATATAGGGGAAAACTTTGTAGCCGGACAATTCCCTACTGGTTCCCTATCGAAAGAGGATCAAACGTCTGCATTATTCCAGATTGGGTTAGCGATAATTTATGTGGAATAAATTAGCTGCAGTTTAGCTTCTTTCAGCCAGGGGCACAAGAAGCAGCTGTGGGATGTGAAAGACAGCCGTGCAACTGCTAATCAGCATGTGCCAGCATGCCAGGATCAGACTGGAGTACCGGGCCAGTAAAATCTGCCCCCTGGCCTGGCTTGTCATGAGCTTGATCCAAGGCCAAGTCACAGGATCAGTGGGGTATGGAAATACCTTCCCAGACCTCACCCATTCACCTTATTTATCCTGTCACTCACCTGGCCTGACCTGTACTTGCAAATGCAGCATTTATGGCTTAGAGGGGGAATCCATTTAAAAGTAAACATAACACACACACACGTAAATCAGGGATACACACCCCAAAAAAGATGTTACAGTAACAGGTGGCAAAATATGGTTAAATAGTCTCTAAAGGAGAATGGATTCCAAAACTTACATGGCTGTGTCAGGCAACATGAGAATAGTTCCAGAAAGTTCTGCCACATGAAGCTACAGTCACTTGGGGACTAGGACAAGGTGAGTCTGGCTCACTGTCCTTGTCTCTGAAGCAGCCCAAGCCGCACACTCCTTTCCATGACTGAGTCCGACAAAGGCAAGATTTACCGATTAAAAGCCTGGGTTTAAGGTGTCGAAGAAGAAAACGCATTAGTATGTTCAGTCACCTTGCAAGCTAATGACTAGACACTTTAGAGCACAGGAGATCATTATTCCAGCATATCATCAGTGAACTTTCCAGAAAAGCTAATTAAAGGATCCATTAAAATGCTTACTGGAAAGTTAGGGTTTATCACAGAATCTTATTCACATTTGAAGAATCTGCAAGATTTTTTTTTTCCTCGCCTGTTCTTACCATCTTTTATTTCCTTTCCTGTGATCTCTATAGATGAACAAAATTAATTAGGGAGATCCTTATTTTCCTTTTATCATAATTTAACTATCTCATTATTTGCCCCTTTTCTAATGCTTTTTGCTACTGACCTGACAAGGCAACTCAAAAGAATTAAAGCGGGACAAATATAAAGGGTTTAAAAAAAAAAAAAAACCTTAATGGAAAATGGATATTATGAAAAGGTTTAAGCATGGATTTTGAAAGAAAAAAATATATATATATTTTGTGCCAGAACAATCTCATCCTATCTGTTTTATAACCTGTCTGAGTAGAAGCTCTTGTTTGAGACGCCAACAAGGTTAGGATCAGTTTGAAAGGAAGCCCTATCTGAGCAACGTGAATAATACTGAAACTGAAGCAGACACACGCACCACATTTATGGCAATACTTGAGTAGGAGAAAGGAGACAAATCATTGCTGCTTTACACAATGTTTATGAGGACGGCGCCCAAAGACGTCAGCTGTTGAAAAATGAACAACTCTTTTTAAAAAGGGATGAGAATTACATTGAATACGAAGCCCACAGCAGTAGACTGCCTGCAGCAATTTGCAAGGACAAAATTGATCTTCACACCTTAATTGGAGACTACCAACAAGTGACTGAAGAAACAACAGCCAACACCAAATAAAAAATGCCTGTAGCGGTATTTTTTTGTTCAAATTAGAATTGCCATTTTCAATCCCCCAAAATATGCAGTGTAAGTGTCATGGCCGTTACAGCTGTAACCAGCACTGCTCGCCTGGCTTGCCTGGCCATGGAATGCAGGCACCACAAGGGCACAGAGTTCGTTGGTCAAAGCAGGTTCCCCAGTGTCCAGCTCAGGGCTGATGCAGGGCAAAATGGGTAAAATGATGATGGGTAAAAAAAAAAAAAAAACTGCCAGTGTTCAAGAAGGAGCCCTCAGCCTCTTTATAAACAAACGAGAGTGATGAAATTAGAAACAAGCAATACTAGCCTGCCTGAGATCTCATGTGCTCACCTGATCCCTAAGCAAACATTTATTGGGCCCAACTCTGGCAGGAGGGGGTTAGATCCCACGCCATACAGAATACACACAAACACAACAAAGAATGCATGGATACGGGCCGGCACTGCGCCACAGCAAACTGAGCTGCCACTTCTGACACCTGTAAGAAGGTCTGAAACCAAGGTTTGTTTCATAAGCCCCCATATTCCACTTCTCATCCAGCCTCCCGCCAACACGCTTCAGAAGACAGTGGATGATGGTCCAAAGCAAGTGCTTGGATTCCTGCTATGCGCACAGAAACCCAGCTGAAGTTCTAGGCTCCTGGCTCCAGTCCAGCTGGAATGTTGCTGTTGTAGTCCAAGAGTCGAGAGGAGGCAGTCTATGGGCTGCTTCAACAGACACTTTGATAGTGTCCTTTGGGAAAAAGTATGAAATGGAAATAATAAAAAGAGAGTTGGGGAGCGTGTCATATTGTAAGTTGCGCAGACAGCACTGAGGACTTCCACGTCTTGGAGTACTGGGTTGGGGTCTGACATTGCTCCCAATTCCAGGGTCTGGCTGCTGCCTGCTCCAAGAGGCAGCATGTATTGACTCATACGCTTGGGTCTCTTCTTCCATGGAGGATGCCCAGACTGAGATACAAGCTCCCAGCTTTGACCTGATCTAGTCCCAGCTGTTTGTTTCATTTGGGGAGTGAATCTTATATTGGAGCACTTTCTCTTCTCTCCTCTCTCTCTCTCTCTCTCTCTCTCTCTCTCTCTCTCTCTCTCTCTCTCTCTGTCCTCTGTCCCCTTCTGTCCCCCTCTCATAAATAAAATCAAACATGACATCAGCAGTATCTGCAACAGGTCACTTCTTCCAACAGGTAAAATAAAACAAGGTGCTAACGTTTGTTAAGGGCAGTAGGACATTCATGATTAGTCTAGTGTTTGTGCTGTTCTCAAACTTAATTCTTCGGTAGGGGGCTTAGGGAACAAGTGGTCCCTGGGAAAGACAACACGAGCAAAGGTAAAGATGACAACCACATCTCCATCCTGCTGCACGACCATGTTCTACAAATCCCAGGAAAGAGGAAACTACACAACTCACTCTGTTGAGACTTTTTTTTTTAACTCTTGAAGACTGCATTTTTCAACTTTTCATGATCCATATTAATTTTCTTCTATAAATTAACATGATGATTTTTATGCGGGTCAAACTACATTTTATCTTCAATTTTGGAGACCTAGGAAATACCCATGCCTACAGACAGGTGTCCTGGTAAACCAGCAACTGAGTGGGAAAGCAACTGTCTGTCACACAACGGTGAACTTCACGGTCCGATAAGGCAACAAACATCAAACTCTCCATCAATGATTCATCCCTGATGAGCATATTTCTATGTCAGTCATGTTGCAAAAGACCCTGCTAACCAACAAGGACAGAATCCTTCCGAATACTAAAAACAGTTCCCGTTACTTAATCTTTACATCCACTACACCATCCACTGTGAATGAGGGAGTGTTGTTGAGATGTCCCTTGCTTAGTCTGTCTTATCTATGGAGAAGCCAGGGGAACCCTACAGATACGGATGGGAAGCTGTTCTCCGCACATTTTTTGTGTATGATTTTGAAAGCCTAAGCAGGTGGGGAAAATCATAAGAAAAAGAAATTTGTGTCCTGCAGGGTAAAACTCAGCACCTGGTTTTCACCACAGGAAGTTGAAATTGACAGATAGAAGCTAGACTGGTTTCATAATATCACTTCCCAAACTCACAGGGAAAATCTTTTCAGGCAGCTTAGCTTTTTCCCCTCACAAATATCATAAAAATGACAGAGATCAGGGGAACTCCGAGGTCACCCTCCCCAGCTTCCTGTCTGGCGCAGTGCAGCATTTCCACACACACTGAATGACGGCAAATGTTAGTTTGTTTTACTGCTAAATATTGAAAAAAACATGCTTCCCTTAACTGCTTAATCAATGTCTAGTCAGACCTCTAGCCAGAAAATTTTTTCAACAGGATTCCTTTTCTTTGTTCAGGTCTCTGAAACAAACTGAGATGGGCATCGACAGCAGGTGAAGCCAGTGCTTGGAATATCCACATCCCATACAGGAGGGTTGCCTCAAGTCCTGACTGCTCCATTTCTGATCCAACTTCTTACTGACGGATCCTGGCAGACAGCAGCTATACCATACGTGTTCAGTCCCTGCCAGCAGGTGCAAGACCTTGATGGAATTCTGGGCTCCTATCCTAAGGCTGACATAGCCCTTGCTGTTACAAGCATTTGAGGAGTAAGACAATAGATAGAAACATGTATTTCTAACTATGTCTCTCTCTCTCTCTTCCATTTGAGTAGATGCAAAATATGTGCATGTATATGAATTGACTACTGGTATTATAAGGCTATCATTTTATGTCAAAAACTTCCTAGAAAGTGGAATTAAAAGTTAAAGTTATAGTGTTCATGCAGAATTTTAAAATTCCATTCATATGAGGTATCTTTTAAAAGGTCATGGAAAATGCGTATTTTGAAGAAATTACGTAAAGTTTTCAAAATTTTTTTGCACCATAATAAATCTTTTAATTCTCTTTCCAGGCCTTTTTGTGGCTTTTTGTTGCTGCTGCTGGTGGTGGTTGTTTGTTTCATTTAAAAGGAAACGAGGCAGAGATTAAAAGAGAGAGCTCTTCCATCCACTGGGTCATTACGCAAACACCCACATCCTGGGCTGAGCCAGGCTGAGGCCAGGAGCCTGGAACTTAATCTAGTTTTCCTCCATGGCTGTCGTGGACCCAACTACTTAAGTCATTATGTGTGCCCCACAGGGTGCACATTAACAGTAGGCTAGACCGGAAGTAGAGTAGCTAGGACTCAAGTCAGATACCCTCTTGCAGGATATGGGTGTTCTGTGAGGTAATGTATCCACTCCATCACACAACTGCCCCTCTAGAAACTCATTAGAGGAAATTAGTTACTGCCTCTTATTTCTAACAGTATGGTAAGTTAGATATCCTAGCCAGTGGCAATAAGCAACTGCTAGTGGTTAATGAAACCCAAAGCTGGCTTTACCTGAATTATTTACCTGCTAAGTTAGAAATGTTCAGAAACCAAAAATCGGGGGGCGGGGGGGCGGGAGGAAGCAGGCTTTAAATGATTATCAGGATTCCAAACCTAGCTGTCACCCTGAAGTCATTTGCCAAATCAGATGGACTTAAACTTGATCTTCAAGACTCCAAGAGGGACAAGAAAAGGTAGTCAAAACCAAGGTGGAGTATGACGTAAGACACACAAAGCCCATTAGGACAGAACCCAAAGGGCTGTTCAAACAGGAATTGTAAACCAAAAAGAAACTTACATCCTTCAAGATACACAAGAAAGGTCACGTCTTGGTCCTTAGAGCTGAGAAAGTGTCTTGCCTGAGAATTCTTAACTACAAAGAAGCCCCTTTGAGACAAACCTTTCCATGACAATAAAAATACCTGGCATTCTGAAAAACCAAGTTGTTTATTTTAAAGGGAGCCTAGGTTTTTCATGTCTCCAAGTATAATATGACTCTTCTTTGAAGGAGAACCCAGCATAGTCATGGCAAAGTGCTCACAGAGAAAGACCCAGAAAACCAAGACCATGGGTAAATGAAAAACCACACAAGGAGGTAGGGCACCTGGTTTTAGATTCAATCTCCTGCAGACATTGAGTTTCTAGTAAACAATACAAAAAAGAGATGACTACGATGGGTTACCGTGTTGTCTGACAGTATTCAGCATGATCATTTACACTCCCAGTGGAAACAAGTTGTTCCACCACTGAACACATCTAGGAGTAACTTCTCACATGGATTTATACATAAAAGGAGCATGTTGGCTCATCTCTATGTTTGGAAACATCTTTATCAAGTGTTCCTGCTATCTCTTCATACATTTATTACATCCTCACCCTCGGGTTTTTAAGAGTGAAAAAAAAGCAAAATGATAAATAAGATGGCACTGGATTTCTTAACAGCAACTCTGATTGTTGAAAAAAATTAGAGTTCTATACCCAGCCAAACTTATCTGTTATGCGTGAAAGCTGAACAAAAGAATTTTCTAATTTCTGGAACAAATATGTCCAGTTGTGGGGAATCTAATTTACTCCCAAGCAGAAAAACAAAAAAGAAAAAAAGAAAAATCAAATGTTAGTGATTTCAATATTTTCCATTTTTTTCAGCTGTAATAAATGCATGTCAGTATTACTTACCAAAAGCTCAAAATTATCACATGTTATCATTCAATTTCCCCCCTCACCTTTAATTATTAGCCTTGTTTCCTCCTGAAGGATGTGTTGTTTAGAATTATAAGCATATGGTAATTACCAAAAAAATCAAAGGGATATTGACCATGAAAGTCAGCATGTTGGCTATCTAGGAAGGGTAAGGAAAGGCATAGGATTAGAGAAGAATAATGGCCAACTGACCTCTAGAACAGGGTGTCCTCTGTCATCCTGGAACCATTTTTACCCACTTTCTTGTGCTTCAACTCCTGTCTGCTGGACCCATTCATCTTTACTGGGTTATGTTCCTACTCTCCCAGAAATAAAATATACAAACATGTGTAACACATACCTACATGTGTGTGAGTGTGTATATATATATATATGTGTATGTGTTATATCTGTTTGTATATATGCACACATGCAAAAGTACATTTTTGGTCCCTTCACATTAGAAAATTCTTTTGTTCAGCTTTCACACATAACAGGTAGTTTGGCTGGGTATAGAACTCTAATTTTTTTCAACAATCAGAGTTGCTGTTAAGAAATCCAGTGCCATCTTATTTATCATTTTGCTTTTTTTTTTCACTCTTAAAAACCTCAGTATATTTTTGGCCTTTATTCCAGTATAGATAACCATGACTTGACATGCAGTCTCCATTCACTCATTGTATTAAATATTCAATAGATCCTTTCAATTAAGAGGCCCGCGTTCTGCCATGATAGAAATTTTTCTAGAACTAGTTCATTAGTATTTCTCTCTCCTCCACTTCCTTTGAAGCTTTTATTAGTCATATACTAGGTTTTTTGGAATAATCCTTCAATTCCTATATTTTCCATCTCTTAGCTTTGGTTTTTGGCTTGGGGTGGGGGGTGGAGGGATCAGATGTTTTCTTTCTGGCCTCTTATAAATAAAGTTCTTCCAACTTTTATTTCAAACTTTTTCTTGACTTTTTTTCAGTTACCACAGTTTTTATTTATAATGGCATTTTATCACTTGTGGTTGCTCCTCTTTGACACTGCTATAGTTTTCTGTAGATGCTGCATCTTTCACGCTCCACTAATTAATTACAGTTACTTTCCCTTTTCTTGACATTTTATTCAGTTCCCTGTTTCAGTCCCTTGCTTCTTTAGTTCCTTGTTTCTATTTCCTCCTAAGTTCTGCTTTTCCTATTTTAATCTCTTATTTCATAGACTGTCCTTAAATGAGTAGTGATTCTGAGCTTTTAAAATATTGGAAATATTTTTTTTAAATATTGAAACTGTAAAATCAAGACAGAATTTCAGTTGCCAAGCTTAGCAGGCTTCACTGAGATGAGATCCTTTCATGGGAACAACTCAAGTAAAGGCCTTTTCTTCACGATCACATTGATCCTAAAGTGAAGACACTATCAGTCTTCTGTTCCTGTAGGATACATGTCACTGTGGAGGCAAGTGTCAGGAAAGAGGATACTACATGGGATAATTTGCAGAGTACAGAGTAGGGGAAAGGGACCAGAGGGCCATGAGCAACCTTCACTGCATCCCTACCCTTCACGACAATTCAAACTCTTTCTAGCTTCTATTTACCAAAACAAAAAAAAAAGTCAAGATTATTATGTGTTCTTATTTAAGGGTAGTCAACTATACGCATGAAATGGAGCAAGTAACTGCGTACAGACTTGGAGCCAACCGGCTGCTCTCAGTCCGATACCTCATCTTTACTGCCTTGCACAGTAACTAAACCCATCAAATTTAAAGATGAACAAGGTATGTTTCCAAACATTACAGCACCTGTGCTCTGAGACAGGCAGGAAAACCTTGCAACTTTATACAAGGTGGAAAAGAGCAGGATATTGATACAAAATGTGTATATGTTAGAAGTTAAGCCCCACGACAGGCAAGCTCATTCCTTGCCGCCCTTTCGCCTTCTGTCCCATCCACTCCATGAACACAGCATTCACATTGTCCTAACCTAACCAAAGCTGACACCAAGGACCAGGAGCAGCTAGACTACCTAGCATGGAAACCCCATCGACAGACTTCAGCCCAAAGACGGGACACGGAATATTATTGGAACCAGGATTAAAGGTGGCTTAGTAGTTCATTGCAACTGGCAGTTCAGAGTTGAAGACTGCTTCTCAAGCAGCATAATTAGCATATGCTGCACATGGCAGTTCTAAAAGTGCTTTCAAACAAATTATTCTATTTTTAAATAACTAAACAAAATGATCAAAAGTCAACTAGATGTGACTAGGTGCATTCAAAGTCATGTATGAAGAATATTACAGGCATATTTTTATTTTCAAAGCATAATACATTTCAGAAGGATATTTGAGTAATAAATAGCTCTAAAAATAAGAGAATCAAATGCGTATTGATTAACAGTAAATTAAAGATTTTCAACTGTAAGTATGATTCAGCATCATATTCCCTAGGAAAGTATTTGGACTTGGAATTATCCATTGAACAACATATTTTCACTCAAAAACATATTGAAATATAAGCAGCTCTCACAACACTTGCTTTCAGAATTATTGGATTTTGGCTTTGTTGAAATTACTTCTCCTATGGTTTCAATTTCTTCTGCATACACCATTTGATACCCAAATTGTGGAACAGAAATAGAATTTTTCACATAGCAAAGAGTGCCACGCAATTAGATTTAGCATATTTTGAAGGCTGACTAGAGATGAAGGTCTGTGCTAAGCATTCGAGCAAATTTAAAGTTGAACAAGGTATGTTTCCAAACATTACAGCACCTGTGCTCTGAGACAGGCAGGAAAACCCTGCAACTTTATACAAGGCAGATAAGAGCAGGATATTGATACAAAATGTGTATATGTTAGCAGTTAAGCCCCACGACAAGCGAGCTCATTCCTTGCCGCCCTTTCGCCTTCTGTCCCATCCACCCCACGAACACAGCACTCACATTGTCGGGCAGACACAGCAAAACAGCACCATGCTGAAGGCAGAAAGCAGCCCTGCCCTACCCCAAACCTGCCACTGTCTGGATCTTGGATTTCCCAGCCTCCAAACTTTTACAAGTAATTCTCTCTGTAACAGCATCCTGAACGGACTAAGCCCCTTGGTATAGACGGAAATGAAAGGCTAAGGCATCAGAGACAGGGAGTCGTAGACAGGCCGAGACGGCTCAGATCTCCTCAACAAGCAGAAATGGAAACACAGGGTTCCAGGAACGGTCACATTAAGCCGGGCACAGTGTGATGGCCTGGCAGCTGAAGTGCTCGTCTTGAATGTACCCAGGATCCCATGTGGGCACCGGCTCTAATCCCGGTGGCCCCACTTCCTATCCAGTTCCCTGCTTGTGGCCTGGGAAAGCAGTCAAGGACGGCCCAAAGCCTTGGGACCCTGCACCCTCACAGAAGACCTGGAAGAGCTCCTGCCTCCTGGCTTAGGATTGGAGAAGCTCCTGCCGTTGCGGTCACTTAGGGAGTGAATCATTGAATGGAAATTCTTCCTCTCTGTCTCTCCTCTCTATAGATATCTGACTTTACAATAAAAATAAATAAATCTTTCTTTAAAAATTAAGCAGGCCAGTGGATTGGACGTGTCTGGGAGGAGATATTGTGTCCTAAGGTCAACAAAAGAAATGACCACAGCGTTGCTGACTGAAGCAATAGACACTCCGGCTCTCCCAGTCTGGGAGGCTAGAAGCCAACATGGGGATGTCAGAAGGTTGGTGCCTCAGGAGGCTCTGGGAGAAGGTCCATGCCATGCTTCCCTTCCTCACTGCTGGCAGGGCAGGCAACTCCTATGTTCCTTGGGTTGGGGGTGCTTCATCAGTCCTTCCAGTCTCTGTATTTCCAATTCCTCTTCGCTCCCCTCTCTTCCCTTCCCCCTCCATTCCCACTTTCATCTTCCTTAGCCTAACCCTCCCTTCCCTACCTTCTTAGGGATTTATCACTGGATTTACAACCCACCCTAACCCAGAAGGACGTTAGCTTGAAATCCTGACTTCTGAAGAGGTCCCAACGCCCTAAGTTACATTCTGAGGCTCAGGTTGGAGAAATCTTTTGGAAGACAGAGTCCAGCCCTTTGCAAAGCATGTCTCATAAAAATGTGTAATCTAAACTTTGAATTTGTGTTTGATTGTGTTGAATCAAAATACAAAAGCACTTCACAAAGTTTATGGAAATGGAATTTAAAAGCTAAGTTTATTTTGCTGCAAAAATGTTTGAAATCCACAACTATGGGGAGTCTTCAAAAAGCTCATGACAAATGTGCATTATTTTCTATGGATTTCTATTTTCTATGGACTTCTATTTTCTGTACTAAAATTAAAATCTCATATTTTACTCTCTATGAGCCTTTTGAAGTACCCTGATTTGTCCAAGCAATAATTTTTTAAGATTTATTTATTTTTATTGGAAAGTCAGATATACACAGAGAGGAGAGACAGAGAGAAATATCTTCCATCCATTGATTTACTCCCCAAGTGGCCACAATGGCCAGAGCTGAGCCAATCCAAAGCCAGCGGCCGGGAGCCTCTTCTGGGTCTCCCATGCAAGTGCAGGATCCCAACGCCATTCTCGACTGATTTCCTAGGCCACATGCAGGGAGCTGGATGGGAAGCTGAGCCACTGGGATTAGAACCAGCACACATATGGGATCATGGCACGTTTAAGGCGGGGACTTTAGCCATTTGGCTACCACACCAGGTCCCAAGCAATAATTTTTGTAAAGGCAATATGATTACCACATTTCCCTTTTGAATTTCATTTTTAATTACTATGCACATTTCTTTTAGATCACAACCAGGTTCAGGTGACTGACAGATGAGAGATACTTTAGCAAACCCATTTCCCACCAAATGCAGGGGAGAACCAGTCTCATGATAGAGTTGAACCCACAGATGTCCCACAAACTGGGTGTGAACAATGCAGTGCTGCACAATGCACCACTCTTGCACCAAGAGGAAAGCACACATTCATTTTTGTAAAATGCCTTACACAATCCAAACCAAGAGACATGAATCAAAAGCATTGTTACAATCACAGAAGTCAAAACTAATCTAAAATTTGCATCATGTAGAGGAAGCATTTGCAAGTTGAGCTTAAGAATAAATTTTGTAGGGCGTCCTGTAATTGCCTTCATTATGAAAACACTTTTTATTGGATTAGAGGTGCAATTTGATGATCTTAGGGTAATGGGTAAAGAACTTAATAATTGTTTAAAATGATGGACACTCTGATAGGCTTCTGCACTTGTTTTTTGACTCTGTGACTTAAGTGTGAAATCGATCTGAAGTCTGCATGGGTCTGCTATCCAATGTAAGCAGTGCAGTTTCATCGGCACTAATTCAGTACAAAATATCCTTTTGGTGTGCAAAACTCAAATGCCTCTCTCAGAATACAGAGTCCAATTTATGTCATGCTATAATCATAGCAGTTCTAAACTAATTTAACACCCTGAAGAAGTTAATTAACATCATTAAAAAGTGCATCCAGTCAAGTATAACATGTGACCCAAATAAATAATTGAATGAACTTTCCTACTCCAGTGGTGACATGCTCCAAGTCTGTCCTCTTTCATCAGACCCGGTCAACAACTGTCTGAAACTTCTGACACCAAGCACATGAGATGAGCCCTGGGAAGGTGTAATCCTAGATGGCACACTAATAAACAACTTAAGCTTCATGGCTGACGTTGATTTATACATCTTCCGAAGAGATGGCGCATGAAATGATCAGGATAGTCAATAGTGCAAGCAAAATGTATGGGCTGGAGACAAGAGCGAGGAAGGCAAAATCAATGCCTACCAGCAATGCACAGCATGCAGCAGAGTTCGTACTAGATGGCATTAAACTTGACCAAGTTGCATCATTCAAATACCTAGAGAACTGCCACTGCAAAAACAATCACCACAGCAATCACATAAATGAACGTACCTGGCTTTAGCTCGGTCACCAAGAGCATGCTGCCAAGTAACAGCTGCTTGGATGAGTTGGGGTGTATTCTCACCACAAAAACTTTCAGGAAGGTCACCAGGAATATTAAGAACTATCATTAGATACACAAAAATTTGACAACAAAGAAAGTCAATGCAGGGCTACGAGCCTCTACAGACAAACCAGAAGTACAAAGGGCAAAGCCATCAGCTGCACATGAGTGTTCTTTTTTTCCTTTAAAGGAATTAGAATGAATAGAATTAAGTACAACCATTTTGTGGTCAACATAGACAGTTTTAACCATTGCAGAGCAGAAAATTTTCTGTCTTGGGGATATGACAAAAGTCTTAAGGCAGAACTTCACAAAGCACATGACTTGGGGATCACATTGGCTTGTGTTCAATTCATGCCTCTACCATGTGTTAGCTTTATCATTCGACCTCTCCAGGTCTCTGTTTATTTGTCTGCAAAATGAGATGAATTATAAGTCTCTTTCAGTGTCGTGAGAATTTGACAACATAGGTTGGAGGCTTTCTCATGTTGTAGTCCCTGAAGAAACCATCTTTCTCTTCAAAATGTATATGAAATTGTTTGTTCTCAGGCCAAGTTTCTACAGGACTAGTCAAGCAGCATACGCTTTTCAAAACAATGTCCATCCTTAATACACTTACTGTGAAATTCATCATAGAATTCTGCAGCAGTTAATCAGGTGACCGGTATGCCCTCCGACAACACATCCTGGAAAGTGATTTAGATGATTCTGGGTATCTTTCCAGGGAAAGGAGTACTCCTAGAATCACAGTTCAAACATTTCATTTAAACTGGAAATGATTTCAAGTGTCCAAGGATCCTTCTAAGGTCAACGTGAGCATCTGCAGCTCTGCTTTCCCTTATCCATTACTACTACTGTCATTTCAAGCATATCTCCACAACCAGGAATTTCCACCAAATATCGCCTTGTAAGCAACCTGCATTAAGAGATTACATAGTACCAGTTCTAACAGCAATTGGTCATTTTTACCACACAGATGCCTAAATTATTGTTTTTCTTTCTTTGTTAGTAAATTTCTTATAGAAACAATGGAGCAATAGAAACATTCTTTACAGTAGCACCAGTGAAAAGTGATCATCATATCAAGAATACAAGTGGTTACATCTCAGGGCATCAGGATTGAAACACACAAGCACTCCCCAAAGTTCATGGAAAATGCAATCAAAAGATCATTTTATTTTGTTGCAAACCGATTTTAAAACTGATGCCTATGATTTACCATAGCACGTTTTCCACAAACTTTTCCAAGAACCCACACATGCATGGATTTCTACCCTCATCTTGGTTTGGGATGGAAATGTGTCAATGACCCTGGCCCCATGTCATCATTCAACAGTGGAAACACATATAGTCTTTGCATTAGCCAAGTGATTCTACAGTGATCCACAGCTTCAAGGCACAGCTGCTGCAGGGTGCAGGGTCCCCTCTGCCCAAGAACCAAGGATCATCCCATTGAGCTCCACAAGCAGCCATCAGTAGCTTTCTCAACCAACCTGGTTTTTTGTTTGGTTTGGTTTGGTTTTGATGCAGCCCAATGCAATAAGCCACAGAAGGACCAGCCTTTAAGAATAAATTGAATAAATTATTGTCCATTCGCCCATTCAGAAAAAAAGATAAAACAATTTTTAAAGCTGTGTGAAGACCCTGAATTTCCATTCCTGTTTTCTGAATATCCATGGGTTGTAAACCACAAACCATTTGGGTTGAATTTTTAAATTGTTGGTTAAAAAACAAGCATATGTTTGAGGTGTGGGTGCAAACTGTTTAGTAGTCTCAAATCTCTATCCCAAATAAGATCACATGGGGATTGGCATCATGGCCCATGTAGGTATCAACTTGAGTCCCAGCTGCTCCACTTCCAATCCAGTTCCCTGCTGATGCACCTAGGAAAGCAGCAGACAGTCCAAGTCCTTGGGCCCCTGCACACATAAGAGACCTCGAATAAGTTTTGGTTCCTAGCATCAGTCTGGCCCTGCCCTGGCTGTTATGGATGTTTGAGGAGTGAAACAGCAAATGAAAGACAGACTCTCTCTCTCTTTCTCCCTTGCTCTCTCTCTTCTTTCTCTAAAACTCTGAATTTCAAATAAAATCCTTTTTTTAAAACAGGCCTAGCAATATCTAAGGGTAGAGAGAAGCAGTCCAGCCCATGGGTGACCAAACCTCTGCTCATTCTCCCCTCTCTTCTCTCATCTCCGCGCGTTCTCTGCAGACCTGTGCTGCTCCATGCCCCTCAAAGAATTTACAACCCCTTGGGAAGGCCACACTAACAGCTGGTCACTGCAGAACCACGGGATAGAGGATTCCCACATGATAATGTAGGGCAGCTTATCAGTGCTGTAGGAGTTCAAGGACAAGAGAGATTGCTGGGACAGAAGCATCGGTACCCACCTTTGTCAAACTCCGGTAGGGGTCAGTGTGTTTGTCCTCGTGCTTTTGACTGTGCCCTGCTGCCCACCCTCAGGACACTTTGTCTTCTTGTTGGTGTTGTCCCCGATTACCACCACGATTCAGCACTCTTGCCTTCCACATTTCCCTCCACCCTCTCCCCATGGCCATGGACATCTAGAGAGTACTTGGACATAGTCGATATGCAAGACGACTCAGGACATTCCACCCACTTCTTCCAAGAGCAGAAACCGGTTTGTTCTCTTGCACTTAAGCCATTTATTAAGTCCTTAAGCCATTAATTTGTCTCTTCGCTAATTTTGTTCATATCTTAGATGTTGATAAGGGTTAGCCATGAGGATGTTCATTGCAGCAGTGTTTACACGTAAGAATCTGAAAGTTCTCTAAATATCCGTGAATATGAAATGCAAGTGATGGAATATAATGCATCCATCCTATGGTATGATAAATCAATATGTACAAACATAGAAATACATCTGCTATTTATTAAATGGGAAGAAAAGATGCTACACAGTATTACAACATGTTCCTATAAATTATATATAAACAGATATCTAGTTTTTATAAATACCATATAATTTGCATACATTATTTTTAAATGCATTAAACTATCTACCATTGGGTAAAATGTATTTGTGTTTTTACTTCATCAGTTTAGGGTATTTTTCTGCTATTTCTTTGACAAAGAAAGCAACTCAGAGATAATAACTATTCCAGAAAGGCAAACATTTTCCTTTTCATCATGAAATATTTTATATCTACAAATAAGTCCATAGAATGTAGTAAACAGATAGGCACCAAGCTTGCACAGCTTTGCTTTAGGGAAACTGCTTTTAAGGCAAGACTTTGGGGAAATGAATAAAAATAGGTCAGAATACCAAAGTGCCTCAGGTATTTGCCCTCCGATAATGAGAGGTTTATCTCTGACCGTCTTAAACTCAGTTTTTAACTGCCCAGACTATCAAAAAAATTTTTACCCAGCCTCTGCACCAGTAATAGTAACATATTATGCAGCACAAAGAACCGTGATTTTTCCCTATTCGGAGAGCTGTTATCTGCTGGGGTGTGCGGGCTGCGGAGCCTATGCCCGACCGGCTCGCTGCTCACCTCTGATTTACTTAAATCTTTTTGCTTCTATCAACCACAGGGAATGGGGACACTTACAGGTAACAACTGACAATTTGAACAGAAAATACAGAGAAAAGTTCTGTAAAGCAAGTGGCTGAGATTATAGCTGTTGACTTCTAATATTATTTGAGAGATAAGGCTGCTACAATTATCTACCGCTCATGGGTTCCATTACTGGAACAAGAAGCACACAAAATAAGGGCAATTTCCCAAACAATGTATGGGGCCACTTAACTTTGTCAGGAGCCATTTCTGCAAGTGAGGTCCTCCTGGTTAAAGACACAGAGATAATACGTTGGTGACATGACACAAGCATTTAGTTCATACCACATTAACCGCCTTTTGTTATTTCTGCCATGCTCTGGTTAAGGCCAAATTGGATATTATTTTTAACTAGGCATTTTGTTTTAAAATGCAGAATAGAATCTACCATCCTCCCTTAAAATATAGCAAAAGGAGAAGGGGATGCCTGTAAGAAAAATCTGAATCGTCTAAAAAAGTAAAACGGGTAAACAAAATTTCCATGTGAATTTTCATGTTCTTATAACCAACTACCTGAAATTATTAGACCAGTTTCTTTTAATGTAGTCTGTGGCTTAACCTGATGTTACTATTTAAGGTTCAAAAAGAAACTCTGTCTCCAGAGGAAGAAGCAACATATTTTTGAAAGACAAAATTCTAAATCAGCTGAGCGGTGAACTGAATTGGTGCATCCATGCTATTCATTCATTTTGCATTTTGAGTTTGGAGTCATTGGGCAAAGCAGGTTTTGGAAATGTCACCATGGTGTAGAGAATAACGTTCGGCCCTTGCCCCACCTCCTCATCTACCTCGAAGTGCCCAAAGACACATCCTACAGGCACTAAGAAAGCATCCAAGTCGGAAAAGCGCAGGGTAACTGCACTGTAAACTCCAGCTGATGATTTTATGATGAATAAATTCTCATCAACAACACCCTGCAGGGGCACAGTTCACACCATATCCCCTAGACAGAATCCATGTGTGTAACCACTACCCTATCTACCAAACTACAATCTCCCGGACCTTCCTCTTCTTTCCTTCTGTTGCTCTGCTCCATTTCCAAGCCCAGAGCTGTGAAAGTTCAAAATGACACACAGAATGTTGAGTTCTTTGTCTTACATGTCCTCTTCTGCTCTATCCCCATCTTCAGTCGGTAAGCGGCTGGCCAGGCCTGACCACTGGAAGGGCTGTGTCCCCCGCACCTTGCCAGATGCCTGTATTCTTGCAGGTGAGTATCTGAGAAATGCCCACATTTCCCAGAATCTGGGTCACCGTGAGATCCGTGCGTGGAGCTGGTCAAAAAGCTCCTCTACAGTCATTCTCAAGAGACATGCTTAAGTCTGTACAGTTTAATTATAACACTCAGGACTTTTTTATTATTATTCTTTCTCAGCTCTCAGTCTTTGAAGTCTGTTTTAAAAGAGCCTCTACACAAAAGGTAACTTCATCCTGGAGAGAAAGACACTCGGACTTGGCCATACCACTTCCACTTGGGCATTGATTAGATGTCTCTCTCTCTCTCTCCTTTTTTTTTTTTTTTTAACAAATTCAAAAAGAAAAGGGGACACGATTTAAAACTAAAATAGAACCAGGCACATTGTACAAAGGATTATTTCAAGTAATTCTCCTTGAAACTGTAACAAAGGAATGTTTCCTGGGGATTAAATGGACTGTCAGGTAATCAGAAAAGTTCTTTCAGGTTTTTCCTCAGGAAGAAAAAGAGCACTTTGGATGGATTCTGTTCCTGGCATTTTGTGACACTTCACAGCTTATTCCCTGGTGTCACACCGATTTATTTTATTATTCATGAGCTCCGTGAAGGAAGGAATGATCGTAGAGGTCCACAGCTGGACCACACTAATAGATCCTCTTCCTGGCCACCATCTACTGTTACTTTAATATGGATAAGATTGTTTTATTAATGAGAGCAAATGGGTTCCTGAATACTAGCCTCTGCTTTGGTCACTCTGGAACCTGATCCATTTGATTAATTGATTTTTCAACTTTTTGAGCACCTCTACTATTTTTGGCAGTGTATGTACTTCAGAGGAAAACTTCAGCCATAAATGAACAAAAGCTGTGCCTCCAGGAAGTTACATCCCAGGGCAGAAAGGCTGACCTCCATGACTAATTGATGACACCACAGTCAACTATCAATTATTCACGTGCAGATTATCCATGACGCGTTGCATAGAGCACCCATTGTGAATGTCTAAGTCCCAGCCTTTCCTACTTCTCAAACGCTCAGACTTCAGGGATGCAGTAAGACACCCATCACGCATCACAGATAGAGCACAGCAAAGCACTCCTGGGAGGCCGCCATTCAGGAATCAGGCCTGAAACCCCTCAGAGAGTGTCAGGAGCCATGTACTGTAGCCACACTGAAGCCATTTTGAATATAGAACTATGGGCCAGTGGAAAATCCCCGGCTGGCTAGATGCTTGGGAAAGAAGTTATGAAACTAATCACACGCTTAGCTTCAATTGTTTGTAGCAACTGTTTTAGAATGTGATTTATGCTGTACCTGCCGACATCTTGTTACTGATTACCTATGCTATTGTTGATATGCTGGTTACTATTGTGGATATGGTGACTGCTCAAGAACAATCCGTCTGGAGACCATGGCTTGCGTCCTAGTTTCTCCTTTCCTCCCTGAGCCTTAGTTACTGAAGAATATAAAAACCCTCAACTAAAATCAATAAACTGACAGCTTGATCAGACATCCTGTCTTGCTGTCCATTCTTCGTGTCTCTTGTCCCCCAATCTCTCCTAGGTGGTTGCGACCCCCGTTGACTGTCCTGCTGGACGGGACAAGAGAGGATGCTCATGAGATACCACACAAACAGAGGGGAGTTGATGTGTGTAAGTACTCAGGGCCCAGAACAGGAGTGGGACAAAAGTTTTGATAGAGAGTATATGGTTTTAGTATTAAAAATTTTTTCAGGGGGGCTAAAGGGGTGGGCAGAGGGAGAAGCAAAGACACAGAACTGTGAAAGGGCAGGTCCACTTTGAAACGTTTGTCTCTTAGGGTGGCCATGGGTTGGGAGATGAAAGGAGGGTACTGAGGTCACCAACAAGAGACAGTGGCGGAAAGATAAGCAGGAAGGGAGTCCCAGTAGAACCTAGATGCCTCAGGATTTGAACAGAAATGGAGGAGCCTGGCAGAGTCCATCCTCACACTCACCCTCACCTCTGCCTCAGTACGCAGCTTAGGCAACAGCCTAGTCAATGCCATCCTTAGAAACACCGGAGGAGGAACCACTTAGAGGATAAGACAGCAAGTCCAGTTTGGGACATTTCTCTTGCCTTGATGGGAGAACTGTGAATAGGCTGTCTTCCTTGATACCAAAATTCAATTTCCAGGGCCCGACGGCGTGGCCTAGCGGTTGGGGTCCTCGCCTTGAACACGCCCGGGATCCCATATGGGTGCCGGTTCTTACCCCAGCAGCTCCACTTCCCATCCAGCTCCCTGCTTGTGGCCTGGGAAAGCAGTCGAGGACAGCCCAAAGCCTTGGGACCCTGCACCTGTGTGGGATGCCTGGAGGAGGTTTCTGGATCCTGGCTTCGGATTGGCATAGCATCGGCCGTTGCGTTCACTTAGGGAGTGACTCATTGGACGGAGGATCTTTCTCTGTCTCTCCTCCTCTCTGTGTATCTGATTTTCCAATAAATAAATAAAATCTTTAAAAAAAAATTCAATTTCCACCTGAGACCGCTGGAGACTCCGTTGACAAGAGCCTTGCTGATGACTTCCATAGACTTGGTCCCACAAGAGGGGTCTCCGCAATCCATGTGATCGCTTTTACCTAAATCGAGATGGAAACAAAATCAAAAAATAGTAATTGAGGATGAGTTATATCATTTACCTAACCTCACCCTTTCCCCCTAGTTTAGCATAGATGTTTATTTTTTCTGATTTTCTTCTGACATCTAGACCCCACGTAGGCTACAGTGGGAGACCACTGCTCATGCTCAAAGGAAACAGTATCGTAATTGGCCTTAAAGTTTTCCCACATTGACAGCAAAAGAAAATGATGCAAAAAAAATGTCTTAAAAACATCAGAAGGATGGTGCTGATATATTCATTCATCGATTCCTTTCTTCACTCATTAACAATTACATGACAAGGGCTTACTACACAGGGAGATTACATTTCCATTAGTGCACAGACACCAGATGGTGTGAACAAAATACCAAGGTTATGACAGGCCTATGGACAAATGTTCAGGAAGGATTCATGCAGTGGATGACGCTGGAAAAAGAGAAAAGCCATAGGGTCCAAGATGAGAAGAGAACATTCCAGAAGGGACAGCAGAGACCAAAGACCAGAAACCACCTAGTGTGCTCACCCAAGGAAAACAACTCCTCTGCCTGGAGCAGAGTCTACATGACAGGCGAGGGACCACAGTGGCAGGGGCAGGGAGGGGGAGTGGGGAACAGGCAGAGATGTGAACAAGCGGTGAGGGAAAGTCCTACGTGCCGGCCCCAAGATGCAATGTCATCCCTCCTCGGGGAACCTCGGTCACGTGATGTGGTCTCTCAGAAACAATCCTTATTTATCAAAATCATAGCACTGACATTTTTAATGCTGGAGAAAAATTAGATAAATGATGCAAAATCCATGCCAGAAGCACCTAAAACTCATTGGTCCCACCCCTTGTTCTTTTCATATTGGTTAAGAAAGCCAGTGTGGATTATGCAAGTGAAAAAAAATCATTTTAATGAGCCTTTTCAGGCCTGAACAAGTGAAATCTTTTGTGCATTTCCTGGTTCCTGGGGCTGACCTTCAGCACACCCTGCTTTCAGGAACCCCAGGGGACCAGAGGTCAGAGCTGCTGAGATAAATCAGGTCACCTGATGGTGAAAAAAAAGTGTCCCCCTGTGAGCCAAGAGACCTTCAAATTAATTTCCTATGTAACCCTGGCATTTGTAAGCCAAGGTCTCCCAAGTTAAAAATACAGCAGCAGCTAACTCTGTAAGATAAATGCATTGGAAAATCAACAATTACTCTGCGGTCCTTAGAGACAGGTTCTTTACAATGCAGGTTATCCTGGTGACCCCTGGGTCTTCCTGCCTCCTGGGGCATGGAGGTGGGGATGGCACAGAATACAAATACTCCTGACATGCCCACTTACCTGGGCGAGCTACCCTGGAAGGCAGATTTAGTGCATCTTAAGAACCTCTAATCTCTCTGATCTCCCCCCTGACCACCTGCCAATCAGCCCTGTCTTTTCTGTGTCCAGGGATGTGGGAGAATGGGTGTAGCCCCACGGTCCCCAACCCCTTCATTTTTACTTTGTCTTCTTACGGTTGGAGGGAGGCATGCCCTCTCCTCCATGATGAGCACACAGCAATGTCATCTTTTCTCATGCATCCCCAGGTTCTCCTGCCTCTCACATCTTAGCCGGTACACCTGCTGTAGAATGGGGAGCCCAGCTCACACACTCAATCCTGCAATGAGTGGATCCAAGTGCTTGCTGTAAACAGTGGCTAAAAATAAAACGGCAGGTCGCTGTGTGGGTAACCTTTGTCTTAATTCCCTCGAATATGCGTGCTTAGTCCTTTCACACTTGTTCAGGACACAAGACTTCTGCAGGATTTTGCACGCCAACTGTTCTACATAAAAATATCATTAAACATTGTGTGCAGTGGGTCGAGCAGTGCTCCCCACCAATCAAAGCTATGTCTATATCCTCATCTCAAGCACCTGTAAATGTCACCTTACTTGAAACTAGATCTTTAAAGATGGGATTAAGTAAATAATCTTAGCACATTCAGGCCATCCCCATTGTGGGAGATCATCTCTTGATCTCTGTCTGCTTAGCCCGTGTGGGAGGCCATGGACGCACAGCACACCAAGGCCCCGGGTGAAACCCTGACTGGAGTCTAGACTAACCGAGACCCCAACATGCCCTGTTCACTGGGCATGAAGCAACAGTGGTGGTTGCTGTACCCAAGTCTCTCTTATCTGTCTCTTTAACTGTGCTAGGACTTTCTTGGTAAACAACTCTAGGAAATCAAATGTTACATTCATGCTGCTTTTCATCAGTAATGATGTCTGCCCTGAGACACAGCTTCCTGTACTTCCTGTGCTTCCTGACCTTTAACTTCATTGGAGGATCCAGAGAAATAGACATATCTGTTAGCCAATCACAATGTCGTTTTTGGGTGGGAGTAGTTTGGACAGTCTTTCTTCCTGCCCCTTTTCGTACCATATATAAGCGTATAACTTCTTTCAATTAAACAAACACCCCTCACCACCAGTTTGTCTTCAGTCTTTCTGCTGCAGAGAAGCACAGTTATATTACACACACCCCCAGTTGCCCCAGGTCTGCTAGACAGAAGACCCCTTGCCTGAATACGAACTGAATCCAATCTTTCAGAGTGAGAAGGCCAGAGATTAGAGTGGACAGGAAGCAGTGTGGCCAAGGACGCAAAGATCAGAAAGACACAACCACAAGCCAAGGAACCCAGCACCATAGTGCTTGGCAAGGCCGAGAAGTGATTTGCCCTCATAGCATCTGAGGTCAAGGAGCTGGGGTAGGGGAGACAACCAGCATCTTGGCCCAGACTTATCGCCTCCAGAACCATCAGTGAGAGAAGACATCACTACAGCTATAAGCACTCCGGTCTGGATATCTAGTACAGCAACCACCAAAGCTACTAAGTTGCAGTTAGAGGAAGCATCTAGATACTACAGTACCTTATGGATCAACCTCCTGGTAGTGGAAATCTAAAACAGCCCTCAAAACCATATTCTGGCAGAAATAATCATAATACCCTTTTTCTGTTTCAGTCATTGGGGAAAAGCATTTGGTACAGCAGTTTTAAATCACCATTTTGGAAACCCACAAACCAAATTTGAGTGCTTGGTTGGAATTCCAGCTGCTCTGCTCTCAACCCACCTTCATATTTACTCTGAGAGGCAGCAGATGGTGTCTCAAGTACTTGAGTACCTGCCACCCACATGGGAGACCCAGACGGAGTTCCTGACTCCTGTCTTTGGCCTGGCACAGCCATGGCAAGTACAGAATTTTGAAGAGTGAACCAGGAAATGAAAGATTGTGTGTGTGCGTGCGTGTGCGTGTGTGTGTGTGTCTCAACCTATCTTCATTTCAAAAATGTTTAAGGATTTATTTACTCATTTGAAAGACAGACTTAGAGATGGAAAGATAGAAAGGTTGATCTTCCAGCTACTGGTTTACTCCCCAATTGGCCACAACAGCCAGAACTGGGATGGTCCAAAACAAGGGGAAAGGAGCTTCTTCTGGGTCACCCATGTGGGTTCAGGAGCCCAGCAACTTGGGCCATCTTCTGCTACTTTTCCAGGTTCAACATCAGGGATCCAGCTCAGAAATAGAGCAGCAGGGACTCAACTTGGTACCCACATGGAATGCCAGCACTACAGTCAGCAGTTTTATCCCCTGTGCCACAGTGTATTCTGGGATGACTCGAGGGAAATTACCAACAAACAGAACAAATGACAGAGTTTTAGGAAATTCCTCGTGCATAAGTAGAACATAAGCAAGTCAAGATTCTGGGTACACTAGGGAATAATACCTGTAAGAGAATCTGAGTGTTTAGAATGTAATAAAAATAAGTGGAAAGAAAGCTAAGAGAAGTAAAGTGAGAAAAGAGTCCCATCTGCCTTGTTTGAAAACAGAAATAAAAGGGCATTTCACCACCAGCCATGACACTGACAGGCAAGTCAGACAACACTCCCCCAAAGCTTCCTGGAAAGAGCAAACAGTAAAATCACAAACAGAATCCATCCCTTTTTCCTCTTTCCCCAGTGTTTGCTCCATACTTAGGATAACATCCAACACTGAGTGAACACCAAATACAAAGATAAAGTCTTTTCAAACTCTGGAGGAAATGACAAGAAAATGTTGCTTATAGAGAAGCATAATATAACAAAACACTAAATATACTGCACATAACAATAAATGTAAATGGATTAAAATTCCCCGATAAACCAAGAACTGTCAGGTTAAGGAAGACAAGAAGGAAAAGGAGACACGAGAGCCTGACCCAGCTTCTCGCCACTCTCCCCCATTGCTCTCAGCCCCTCATTCCTCAGTGCTCCCAGGCTGTGATGTCGCCCTATCACCCACCTCCACACAGCTCTCAAATCTCTGAAAGCGCACTCCCACATGTTTGGGCTCAAAGGTTGCTATGGTGTGCATGTGTCCTACAAGGTGTTTGTGTTGGAAACTTAACCCCCAACGCAATGGTGCTGGGAGATGAGGCCTAACACAGGTGACAGGGTCATGATGGCTGTGCTCTACAGAGTGTATGAAAGCCTTACTGTGAGAGGGAGGGCCCCATCTTGCTGTTTCTCACACAGGTCTACCATCTTCCCTTCTGTCTTCTGCCATGCTGAGTCCTCAAGCATGGCCTTCTCAGCCTTCAGAACTGTGACAACTTTTTATTTATAATGTCCCCAGTCTTGAGTGTGTTGTTATAACTTCACATACAGACTAACACAACAGTCTACACCACCCCTCAGTTACTCTACGCATAATTTTCTTTACAGCATGTACCCTATGATCTACTTGATTGTTGAGGGGATATTTGTTTCCTCTTCTCAGCTACACGTTTTCTACAAGAAAGACTTTCTCATTTGTATTGTCAATGAATATCCAGCTCTTAGTACAATGCAAAATACACACACACACAAACCAATAACAAAATGTATGTAACACTCCCTAAGTACCAAGCAAGCTTTAAGTACCACACATATTAACTCACCTAACCCTCAAAAACTCCCTATGGTTTAAATGCTATTGCTATTTGTATTTCCAGGCAGGTGATTCTCTGAGGAACAGACAACTAAATTGTGCCAAGATATTTTCAATAACGAATGGCTGATCCTGAATTCAGAACCAGATAGTTTATCTTCTAAATCCATGTTACTCATCACTTCACTTTACTGCTTCCCATGGGACATCTCAAATTAGTTGTTTCAATAAATTCTAAACCACTCTCAGAAATTGATACTTTCCAATCATATTTCCATTCATATATGTGGCTCTAGATGCACCTTTGTTTTTCCAATTCTGGAATAACATTTCCCACAAATTTTTGGCTGTCATTATTTTTCATTAATAGCATGTAAGGGTCTTACTAGTGGCATATGGTCTATCCTATAAGTCTGTCTGGGTTAACCCAATCATTCTCTGTTTTGAGCATTTAAAGTGTTTTTTAATTTATAGCTACTATATCTGACACTGGAGTAACACTCATGATCATGCTATGTCTTCTGATGAATTCCAGGAAGTAGTGTAAAATGTGCGAGTTTTAAAAATTTTGAAATACACTGACAAACTACCTTCCCAAAGATTTTGGAGAGAACTCATTTCCCTAGTGTCATGCCAAATGAGGCTGCATATCCACTTAAAACAGGGTTATGAGCAGGAGGTTTCCCAAAAATATCTGTGGGTGGGAGTTTATGGCATGTTTGCAGCATCTCCAAATTTAGGACCTGACTTAGATAATATTAATTTACATTCCTTGATTAAATAGTTGCAGAGAATGACAACGTAAGTATTTACGCAGATATTAAAATCCAGCTCTACTTCAGTACTTGAATAGTAATTAATGTGATTAATAATTATAACCACCACTTTTGCGGAGGGACTTCTAATTTATACTTAAATTAAAATTAGTTTAAAATTACAATCTGAAAAAAAATGGTCTGTTATACTTTCCTTTTTCATGTAAAAACCCAAGCAAAGTATACATTTTTACCACCTTCTGCTAGTCCATTTCTGCTTCTAAAATTAAGCAGTATAAAAAAAGAACTTTCAGAACAGAGACCCAAACAGAAAAACAAGCTCTGTGTGTAGGCTAGGCGGCAGCAACAACACGCACATGAAGGTGTGAGCGGACTGCAAAGAAAGGATCAGCTTGCCTATTTTATCCCCTATTTCTATGTTTTTGCAGACAGCATGTGGAATATTCCTTGATGACAGTGAGGAAAATGCACCTTTTTGCTGCTTTTCATTCCTGACAGACTACAGGCAAATTTTGGAACTGATGTGACAGACAGCTCATCTTGGCACTGAATTATGACAGCAGAGTACATTTGAAGAAAGACACTCAAAAGCAACATATCCCAGAGTGCATGACATAACATACCCAGAAAGAGAGCAAAATGCAATATACTCCGTTGCCAAGGACAGGAAGAACTAAACAAGAAAAGTTCAGAATTTGGCTCCTTAATCATAACACAAACAACAACAAAACCAGAATGAAAATGGCAAACAAATGATAAATGATGATATCTGGTTAAGTAAATGTTAGCTGTACATGTGAAATTCTACTGGTTCAAAATTATCAAGGACTAGACTACAAACCCCATTCCTCCACACAACAAAGAAATCTGTTTTCAAAAGACACAAGGATCCTCTCTCTGCGTAACACATAGAGCCTGGGATCAACAAAATCCTGGCTTTTAAACAAAATCCTGAATTTTTAAAAGTAGAAAGATTTTATTTGAAACACACACAAGCAAGCAAAACTTTCCTAGAACTCTTCAATTTCACCATGACTTATTTAACTGCTGTGTCCAGTGGCTGCAACTTTCAAATGGAAAGTACGGGTCAAGTTCCTCCAAGCTAGCAGAAAGATCTTCCTTCATAGCATAAAAACATACAGTGTTTAGAAACCACTGTGTGAAGAAAGATGAAACAGTTGACTTCTCTCTTACAAGGCATCTGTACATGAAATAGTTGTCAGCACAAACTTGGAAAGCTGGAGGAGCTTTACTGCATTCGGTTATGCTGTGAGTCACAAGCGAGGACAGTAAATCCCCTGTGTGTCTAACTTAGCATCCTGGTGAAACTTGAAAAGCAGGTGCAGGAGAGGAAGAAAACTGTCAACTCCTTGAGCTCCTGTTTGTAGGATCGAATGGTGAAGATTGACGGAATGCCGAGGCCGTGCAGATGACGTCATTGGGGGAAGACTCCGCAAGGAAGAACAAGCGCTTCTTCACCTGTGTGAGGACAGAGTAAACGAGGAAGGGCCCGGGCTGTGCTTCTGATGCTTCTGGTTTGACGCTTACAAGCTGAACTACAGATGTGTGAAATGAAAGGAGAGTTACGATGCTTGGAAATCCTGTAGGTGCGTAAATGTTAAAACGGGGGTTTAGAGGCTGGTGTTTTGGTGTGCCAGGTTAAGCTGTTTCCTGGAATGCCAACATCCCATATAGGTACATTTACAAATATTGAGACAATGCCAAGATTTCAGAGAATTGGAATCTCACATATTATCCCCCCTAATAGCGATGCAAATAAACAAGAAATCAATGATGTAAAAAGTAATGAAAACATAACATGAACATGTGTTTGGAAACCTTAAGATAAAATATTAAATAAAACCTGAATTAATAAGAAATCACTATATATCCAAGCCCACAAATAAAGCTAAATTACTGCAGACAGCAGTAACCAGAGTTAGGAATAAACTTACATTATTAAATTCATGGCCTAGAGAACAAAAATTAATAAATGTTTGACTCACAAAGCTAGAAAAAAACTAAAAAGTAAATCTCATATCACAAAAGCAAATAAAAACAAAATTGAAAAAATAAAGAAAACATAATACAAAGGACTATACGGTCCAAAAGTAGATTCTTTGAAACTAAGCAGACATTAACAGCAGGTGGAATCATAAGAGAATATGGAAGTGATCTGACCATGAATAAAGCAACAGCCACACTCTGAATTCCAGTTCCTGATTGAATTGGGTCCGGGCCTGTGTGTCCCCTGGAAGATGGCAGGTGAGGGCTGACGTTTGGGCCCTGTCACTCAAGGGGGAGACGCGGAGTGCGTGCTTTGCTCCCAGCTTCAGCTTGGTCCCTCCCCTGACACTTCAGCCTGGCCCAGTCACTGTTGTTGCAGACATTCGGGAAGCATCACTCTCTTGTCCTCCCTTTCTTCATCTCTGTCTCTCTGCCTCTCAAACGATAATAGCAGCAACAATAGCAAAAAGGATGATGAGGGCAATAAAACAGGGAGATAAAATAGTTGACTTTAATCATAAGAAACGACTGTCAACAGTATGCAACAAATAAAAACTTCAAAAGGTGCATTTCTAGAAAAGTATAAATTTTTAATCTACTCAAGATGGAACACAAAAGATAAATAAGTAATCACTAAGAAATTGAAACAGTAATCAAAGTCAGTCAAATCAAATGACAGTGGGAGCAGAATATTTTTCAGGTGTATTTATTTCAGCTTTTGGCAACAAAAAAACAGATTAAACCTTTATAATGTGAGAAGTTTCTGAAAATAGAAAAAGTAGGAAGTCACCCTATTCATTCTATGAATTTGGCTAAAAAAAAAAAACAGAATAACAAAACTATACAAGTCAGACTTTTTAAAAAGTCATAAAACAATCAATTTGGTAAGTGGAAAAATCCCCCAAATTATACATCAGAAAACTAATTTCAGCAGCATATAAAGTAATCATTTTAATTGCTAAATACCATGTCCAATATGTTTAATTTTGAAGATTCCAAAAAGGCTCACTACCAGACAATTCATTACTATGCTCATCATTAGACAAAGTCATTAACAGATGTCATATTAAGGGACTTTCAACAGAAAACCATTATCCCAATACATGCAGAGAGAAGTGACACAATTCAGCCCTAACTGTTGACTAACAAGCTGGGCACACTAATAAATAAACTCTCTAGTAGGCACATTATGCCCAGTGGTAAGAGTTTATATGCACTTTTTCAAAATCATAAATGATACAAAAGGGATTATCATCACTTCTAATCAATATTCTGCTGAACTCCTAGAAACTCGGTCAAGCAGTAAAGTGTACCAGCTTGCTCACAGACGGTATAAATATCCACCTGGAAATTCCCAAAGAACCCATAGATGATTACTAACATAATGTCCAGTAGGGTTGCTAAACACAAAAGGTAGCGCGAGCAGGGAGAGGATCTGCAAACGTTGGTGAAGTTCTCTAGGTGTTCATGGAAGATATTTGTAGAAATAAACTCACCAAAAGACATAAAATATCCCCATTTGCAAAGTTACAAATATTTATCAAAATATTAGAACAATATCTAAAGAATTTAAGGCTAAATCCAAGATTTTTATTTTTCCAAAATAAATATATAAATTAAAAATTATAATCTCAAATCATGCTTATCATGGACACTATAGAAGATGCTCACATTTGTTTCTAAGGGAAATCAAAAGTTCTGGAATACGTAGGAGGATTTCAAAAAATATTAGAATTGGGGGGCCTTGCTTACCATCATCCAAGACTTATTATAAAATCATAACAAAAAACACTGGATATTTGTATAGAGACAGACAAATGACTACATGGAAAATATTAAAAATCCAAGATAAATGAGGATACCTCCAAAAGTTTACAGGAGCTGGCACTGCGGTGTGGTGAATAAAGCAGCCAGCCACCATGCCGGCATTCCATATGGACGCTAATTCAAGCCCTGCTGCTCCACTTTCAATCCAGCTCTCTGCTAAAGCACCTAGGAAAGCAGCATAAGTTGGCCCCAGTCCTCTTGCCCCCGCACTTACTTGGCAAACTCAGGAGAAGCTTCTGGCTCCTGGCTTCAGACTGGCCCAGCTCTGGCCTTTAGGTTCATATGGTGAGTGAGCCAACAAATGGAAGATTCTCTCTCTTTCTCTCTCGCTTTCTCTCCCTCTCCCTACTTCCTCCACTTCTCCCTCCCTCTTTAGCCTTTCAAATGAATAGATATTTATTTAATATTTACATATATAATTAAAGATTTATTATATATATAAGTACATTAAAAGTTTACAGAAAAAATAGAACTACCAAGTATGAGCTTATTCGGAGGCAAAAATGTTCTCATAATACATGGACAGTGCATATCCTGAAATTTATTCATGAATTTCAAAGTTTTTCTGCACCCAAATCACATTTTAATCCCATTTTCCATGCTCTGTTTAGGTGCCATCACAAAAACATGTCTTGGTGGAGCCTGGCTGTTGGGTTGTGGTAGCAGCACAAATACAGGGGGAAGTAACTGGTCAGTCACTAAAGGTACTGGGATAAAAAGTTACGACTCGGGTGACACAGGTTGAGTCTCACCTCAAGCCAACACAATTTAAGGTGACCGCAGATCTCATCTTGTAAAGCAATCCCTAAAAGGTTCACAAGAGAATACAGGAATAGAGGTATGCTGGTTTGTGATTAAGAGGGACACAAAACCAAAAGGTTGGGGCCACTACTTATGCTGCTGGCATCTCATGCTGGAGCACTGGTTCAACTCCCTCCTGCTCCATTTCCAATACAGCTCTCTGTTGACACACCTGGAAAAGCAGCGGAAGATGACTTAAGTTACTTGCACCCCTGAATCCCATGTAGGAGACCTGGATGGAATTCCAGGCCCTTGGCTTCAGCTTGGTGCAGTCACAGCATTGGAGCCTGGAGCCATTCAGGGAGGAAGGGAGATAGAATGGAATCTGTCTGTCTGTCTGTCTGTCTGTCTGTCTCTCTCTCTCTCTCTCTTTCTCTCTCCATTACTCTGCCTTTCAAACAAATCAATAAATAAATCATGAACATCATATGCCCGAAAGTATTACAATTAAAAATACATTCAAGAAGAAAACATGATCAACAAAATTAAGGTGAACCAGTCAGAAAAATCTTAGAACATATCATTGACAAATTACCATAAATCTAGAAGTATAAAACCAGAAATCAGTGAAGAATAGCAAAGAGCAAAAAAACATCTTGGAGTGAGTGAGGGGACTGAGCAAAGAATATGCACAGATGGGTCACAGGAGGATGCGAAAAAGGCAAAGAAATTAATGTAATTGTGCCAAGCTGGTCAGAAAGGGATAGATTAAAACAAAAAGGAGGTGTCATGTTGCAAGAATCTTATAGTCTAGCAAACAAATGTATGATGAGGTTGTGGGGAAAAAAAAATATTCCACTAGGAGCAAAAAGTGCTTATCTACCGTCAGGGGCAATCTGAACTCAACTCATGCCTGAGACCCAGCAGTCCCAGACTCCACGAGGACTTCCTGAAGTCTTTCTCAGCAAGCAATGATTTACATTCTTAAAAATGATCAAGAGGGGCCGTTAGTGTGGCCACAGCCTGGGATGACAGAATCCCAGCTGGGTGCCAGTTCATGTCCCAGCAGCTCCACTTCTGATCAACTTTTGATTTCCACTAACTTTTTATTCCACCCCCCTCCCCCCCCCCAGGAAACAGGAGTGGAGAACTGCCCAAGTCTCTGGACTCCTATATACACAAGGGAGACCTGGATGGAGCTCCTGGCTCCTGGCTTCAGCCCTAGCCCAGCTCCAGCTCTTGTAGCCTCTGGGGAGTGAACCAGCAGACAGAATATAGATTTCTCTTTCTTTCTCTCCCTCTTTTCTCTCTCTCCCTCTCTTTATAACTCTTTCAAATAGATAAAAGAGCTCCTAAAAAATCAAGATATCAAAAAGCTTTTATTTTGTGGCTTATACCTACAAACACTTATTTGTTAATTTTAAATTATGCCAATAATATGCTTACTACATGTTAAAATATATAACGTTTTTCTAAAAACCTATTTTCTAGAGCCAAAAATGTGAGACTATAAAATCTCTTCAATATCTGAGTTAATTAAGTATTGTAGCTGAATTCTTAGATCTTGTTCTGCATTTAATCTGCTAAATTATAATATTTTGATTAAAGCATATGAAGAAAATTTAGCCTTTCATTTTGAACAGATATTTTATCCACACAGAATTTTACAACAACATGGATAGCTCATTTGGAAAACACCGGTTTATTGAGTTGCACATTTCTTCCAAAGCTGGACACACTTCACTCCACAACATTCAAAACATTGTTCTTGGGGCAAGCATTATAGAGCACAAGTAAAGCTGCCACCTGGAATGCCAGCATTCAATACCCACATCATTTCCGTTCCTGGCTGCCCACTTCTGATCCAGTTCCCTGCTAATGCCTGGGAACATGGTAGAAGATAGACCAGGTAATGGGGCTCCTGTGGGAGACCCAGATGAAGCTCTTAGCTTTGCCCCGGCTCATCCCGTGCCATTGTTGCATCTCAGAGAATGAACTAGCAGATATAAGATTTCCATCTCTCTCCCTCTCTCTCTCTGTAACTATAATTTTCAAATAAACAAATGCATCTTTAAAACAATTGTTCTGTATCAATGGCACTACTGATCTCAGCAGAATAAAAGAACTAGGAAGCTGCCAAGCCCACAGTGGCAGGTGTCATCAAAATTCTAATTTTCTCTTGACAGCTCAAATTTTGTCACAGGCCACTCACTGTTGAGACAGTGTCCATGTTGTGAGTTAACTCTTTCCCCTTGAATTCACAAGTTGAAACCTAATGTCTAATACCTCAGTGTTCAGAAGTGGAGCCTTTAGCGATGGATTAAAACGTGAGGGGGCGTCCCCAGGGCAGGAACTGGAGCCCACGTGCAAGGGCAGTGAAGTCACATTTTCTGTTCTCCCAGCACCACAAGTCTACTGCGTACTCAAGGTCGATTTAGAAGCGGTAGCTGGGGCCCCAGAGCACATATCCAACCTGTCAGTGTCTTGATTTTTGACTGAATAAGTTCAGAACCATGTGTAAATAAACATCTATTATTTAGATGAAAAAGAGGTACAGCAGCTTGTAACTTCAACAATGCTGCCAGTTTGAGCCAAAGTTCTCTATACACTCCCCACTGGGGCATACAGAACTGTAAAGAGACATGCACGCCAGAGTTAGATTTCATGAAATGAGTCATTGTTAGTGCCTCGACCAAAGGTTATTCTTAAATAGATTTTTTATTCAGTGCACAGCGGCGAAGAATAAAACGACTACTCTAGGCTAGGCATCACTTACCCAAAATACGTAAAACCAGAATTGTTTCAGATCTAGGAATTTCTCAGATTTTAGATTGTTTGCATAGACTTTTTCAACCAGTCCTAAAACAAAAATTCAAAATCCCAAAGGTTACAAAATACACATCAAATATTAGGGCATCTGAGATTTCAGATTTTCACATCACTGGATGCTCAGCTGTTGCCACCGTTCCAGCTGATGCCTTCATTCATGCTCGGCTAGAGAGATTTCACCAATACCTGTGTTTCACCACCATGGTAGTTTTTGGCCTGTGAGAAAAATAAAAAAACATCTCAGCATTATTATGAAAAAGATTTTTGAAAAAGGCAGCGCTGGTCCATGGAGCACACATGGAGAGCTACTCCTTTACGAACGCTCATGCATTCTCGCAGGCAGGCGAATCAGTTCGGCACCACGGGCTTAACAGAGGATGAAAAGTAACCCACGTGTCCATCAGCAAGAGAATGCACAAACCAAACACCGCACATTCATTCAATGGAACACTATACAGCACTCACACTAAATAAACCAAAGCTGTATCCCATCAATATGAACCATTCTCAATGACAATATGGAGCCAAAAAGAGTTGTCAGAGGAAGTACAATATGAAACCAAAACATCTAATATTTTGAAAAACGATCACCCGGGAGTTTGTGATAGTAGTATGGGGAGGGGAAAACGAGATCAAAGAAAGACTGCTGAGGTTATCCAGTTGTACTGCAAGTGTTTTAAACTACAGTGTCTGAAGCAAAAACAGCATGCTGTGGCAGCTCAGTAAAGACGATAAAGATCTGTAGTAACTGTGTAAGTGTCGTTACATGAACCCCTATTCACCTGTGGGTGTTAGAAAACGTCATAATTTAAAAATTAATTTTTAACAAGTTCACTCTGCTTCTGCTATTTTTAGAACTGATTCACTTGTTTAGGTTTTTTTTTTCATTTTTACTATAGATGATGTTTACATAGTCTATCAGGGTGTTTTAAATGTAGTATCATATAAAGAGGTCATCTAGGCCTGAATCAATCCTCGCCTTGCATGTGCCAACATTCCATATTGCTGCCAGTTCAGGTCCCAGCGGCTTCATTCCCATCCAACTTCCTGCTTGTGGCCTAAGAAAGCAGCAGAGGATGGCCCAGTGCCTTGGGACTCTGCACCTGCATGAGAGACCCAAAGAAGCTCCTGGTTCCTGGCTTCAGATCAGCTCAGCTTCAGCCCTCGTGGCCACTTGGAGAGTGAACCAACAGACAGAAGATTTTTCTGTATCTTCTTTTCTCTATATATCTGCCTTTCCAATAAAAGCTGTAAGAAAAAAAAGGAAAGAAGGAAGCAAAGGAGGGAGGAAGAGAGAGAGAGAGAGAGAAAGAGAGAAGGAAGGGAGGAAGGAAGGAAGGAAGGGAGGAAGGAAGGAAGGAAGGAAGGAAGGAAGGAAGGAAGGAAGGAAGGAAGGAAGGAAGGAAGGGAGGGAGGGAGGAAGGAAAGGAGGGGTCTTCCATCTGCTGATCCGCTCTTGAGGTGGCCACAGTGGCCAGGCTGAGCCAGTTCAAAACCAGGGGTCTGGAATTCTGCCAAGTACTCCTTCGTGACTGGCAGGAACCCACACACTTGGACCATCTATCACCACTTTCAGAACAAGGCTGACTTGAAGTAAGTGTTGCCTCTTAAGAAAAGTATATGCTAAAGATGAAATTCCAAGGGCAAATCCTTTCTCTGCACTTAACAATCAGCAGCCGATGTTCATATCTGTACAATGGTATTACAAGAGCATCTTCCCCTAGGGAGTCCAAAGGATTAAGTGAGGCCTGTCAGTCTGTAGCAAAAGTGCAGTAAATGCCATTAGACAACTGGCTAAACAAGGAACAGCAAAGCCCCTTAGAAAAACAAATTACCAATATCTAAAACATTGTCATGATGACTCCATGGACCGGCATGAAGCAATTCCCTCTGAAGGGAACCAGCAGGAATAAGTAGGCAGGCACTACACCTCCTGGCAGAAAGAACTCTGAGGAAGTTCCCTATTAACAAGAAACTTACTTGCACGTGCCTGTTTGAAACATTTTCAATACATGAAGCCCAGCCAAACACAAACACATGTATGATAGCCAATATCCTATGAGCAGGAACAAGTAATACGTTCCGAATGAGCATATGGTCATTATGAGAACTGTATTCACAACTGGACTTTCATTTTAACATTCTAATGTAAACAATCTATTGCTAAACTTGTGTCAGTTACTTGAACTATACTTAAGCTCATAGCAGGTTCTTGACAGTCTTAGTTGGATGGTGACAACATGATGAACCCTGTCTATTCAAGAAGAGTCTTTTTAACTCAAATAACACTTCCTTTCAAGCTGACTTCTGTGGGTGTTTACATCTTGTGCGAAGCTCCTTTAATGTAAGGCCACAGTGAATCACAATTATGGGTTACCTGAGAACAAAAATCCAACCCATTCTTTATTTTCCTTTGTCTTGTTGAAAGTAAAACTGCCCCATGAATTCAGAACCAATCTAATGCATAAATGCATATGTTGATCAGTTCAATGCCAGCACATCCAATTCAGATACCACCGTATTAGGAAAATCAACCAGTGGCCGTCATTTGCTTGCATTTTCAGCATCTCGGATCTCTTTCTTGGCCCTTTCCAATCTTCCTCAAATGGCCATAACTAAAAGCTAACAACTGAGACTTCCTTTCACCCACCAGCAAGGAAAAATACTGAGTCTGTGATGAAGGAACCACAAAGTTGCCATCCCTTTCTCTGTGTGGTGCCTCATGGCCTGTAAGTGCTCTTCCACCCACAAGAAGCACGGTATGTTTAATGAGAATGTTACATAGTTTTATATGCCTACTGCACGCATGTAACTTCTAGCCATTCCCAACACTTTGTAAGATGACATTTTCTGTAGACGATACAGCTCCAATATGAACCCGGAGGAGAACTTCAAAGTGACGTGCAGGCTGTTCCGAAGATTCAAGATGTTTAGGTAAGTAAGTAAGGTACGTAAATTAATAGATAATAGGCAATCAATCAGGTGATGAATGGCTAGATGGATCGTGTGGTCATTATCGAAACATTTTATGGATGAAATTAACAGATGGACTACAAGGCTAAAAAATGAGTCAAAAAGCTCAATTACATCACAAACTAACTCAAAATATTGATGGATGGAGTTCCTGGCTCATGAGGCTGAGCCAGAGATTATTAATGACTATGTTCACTTACTGAAGGTTTCTGATGCTGGACTAAGAGCCTCCTCTAAGCTCTCCTTGGCTATAGAACCCCTTCAGCTGCGCAGATTCAAAGCGACTCAGGTGAAAAGCAGACATGGGGAGGCATGGACTGCCACAACTTGAAATGTGAGGTCCAAGAGACAAGTTCTAGGCTCTTCCCTCCCAAACCAAAAAATAACTGAACCAGGCCTGAGCACCCATGAGCTCCCACACCTTGACTGCTAGATATCCAATTTCAAAACACACCAACAGGAATTTTAAACCTTTTTAATGAAATTGTATTCCCTGAATCACCAAACATCTACGCACATGGACCACTCCTGAAAGACTCATGGTACTAGGTAATGAGTCAGAGGAGGGCAGTGCCTGGTGCACAGAGCACCCACCTGGCAGGGAGCGAGCCTGGTGTGCTGGCAGACGGCAGCAGAGGTTGGTTCCAAACATTCCCACCCTGCCTGTATCTTCGCCACTGTTCTGAGCTTTGGCTTTCTTCATCTGGAAAACGTAAGTAACACTGCTCACCTCAGAAAGTTACTTCAAAGATTAAATAAGATGGCTAATCACAGCCATATAAACCAATTGGAGCAATAGAAAAGGAGCAATCTGCTGTGACTCAGCCTGTGTTTTATAAAGTACTTCACGCAACCTGGTGCAGAGCATGGACTCATTAAATTGGAGTGGACTGGGGGAGTTTTGAGAAGAAGGAGACATTCTGGGTTCCTGGATCCCTTGTAATCCCACTAGGGATCCCCCTTTACCAGCCCACTCAGAAGCTCATGATCACCAACAGACAACAGGCAGCAGGACAACCACAAAAGGTTTTTGCACACTTGGCTTGGTTAATAGAGTTTAGATTGTGGTTGGATCAACAGTTGGCTTGGTTAATAGGGGATTCAAAGTTAACTGAACGTCAGATCAGCATTGCCTTGAGAATGTGTGGCTGGCACCAGCAGCTATGGGCATTTTTCTTCATTTTCATCTAGCTCTTTGTTTTGGGAGACAGAAAGCGGAACAGGGCAATAGTAAGACAGTGAACCACTGGTTCACTCCCTGAATGCCCACAATTGCCAAGGAATTAGGAATTCAAACCAGGCCTCTCAGTTGAATGGTAGGGACCAAGCCACTGGAGCCATCCCTTGCTGCCTTCAGGAACCTGGAATCAAGAGCACAGGGGGAGCCTGAAGCCAAGCACCACTAGGCCAAACGCCCACCCCATGCCTGAGAAGAGGGCTGTGGGGGCCAGGGGCACAAGTACTGAGGCAAATGTGGGTGCCCTGGAATCCCGTGGAGAAAGCCGCAGAAGCTGGGCAGAGGTCAGGGTTTCACAGCCTGCAGGGCTCATGCCAGACACATTCTTGGGATGTTTTGGTCCTAATGAAATCTGCTCTCTCCTCCCTCACAGCAAATATTGCCAGTCCAGGGTTGCTGGTGATTGTGTTCCAGACAGGAAATGAGAGAAGGGAGAGCGAGAAAGAATGTGCTCACAGGAAAGCAGGCAGCGTGGCCCGCCACCAGCGGATGACGTCAGTGCTGACACTTCGCTCTGTGAGCACCTTTAACTTCGTCACATGTACCGACTCAGGGTTTTGATCAGTTTTGTTCCACCTGCAAAGATTCAGCTCATCTCAGTATTCACTAATTTAAAAAAAAAAAAAACTTTTAATTTCCTCCTTTCCCTGTTCCATGAAAACATCAACATTAAAAAATAAAATAAAAAATAAAATGTGGAAGTAAGTGTACAAGAGCTTACTTTCACACTAAATTGAGACACTGATGTTCAACAATCATCTAGGTATGGAATATTTTTTATTAATAAGCTATATGTTAAAAATTCATGTAATTTTCCAGCATTTTCATACTTGTTCAAAACCTCAAAATCTGTGGCTGATACAGAATTTTTTAAAGCTCCTGGGAAAGCTGGAGAAGATGGTACAGGCACTTGGTCTCCTGCCATCCGTGTGGGAGACCGAGACAGAGTTCCTGGCTCCTGGCTTCAGCCTAGCCTAGCCCCAACCACTGCGACCATTTATGGGTGTGAACCAGGAGAAGGACGATCTCCTTCCCTGTCTATCTGTCTCTGTCCCTGTCACTATGTCCTTCAAATAATTTTTTAATTTAAAATCGGAATTTTAAAATATTTCTCACTTAAAAATGAATATCTGATTCACAACATCATGGAACTCATAGCTTAATCTAATAGTTTATGTGTAAATCAAGTATATTGTGTTCCTTAAATATGAGGTCATTCAAAATATAAACAAATTTAATACAAAATAAGAACCAGAGAGGTGAATAGTTCAAGGCCGAAATGCCAGTTGAGTTCCCCATGTCCCACTTCAGAGTGCTTTGGTTTCATCTTCAGTTCCAGCTCCCAACACCTACCTCCTGCCGATTCACACACTAGGATGTATGTGTGATAGCTCAGAGGGCTGGGACCATCCCCTCTACCTGCCAGGAACAGACTGTGTCCCCAGCTCCTCCAGCCCAAGCCAGCCTCAGCCAGCCGGGGCATCTGGGAAGGAAATCAGAGAACATGAGTTCATAGTCAGTCCCTCTTAGTATTTGCCTCTCAAAAATAGACAAATAAATGAATGATTTAGTATTTTTGAAGCAGAGATACTGAAGAATTATGCAGGGTTCAGGACCCTATCCATCAGAAGTTGTTTTCCTTCTGCACACCCTAGAATGGAGTACAGAAAGCAACACAAATAAGGAGGGCCCAGAGTCCAGCTTGGAGAAGCAGCAGTTCTGATCTGGAGAAAATCAACCAAAAAGCCTTCACTCACCCACACATGCCAGCGTTCATGTTTGCAATTCTTCCTTGAGTATCCTCAGCCCGCAAGGTAATCCTAGATTTTAGACACTAACCGCAAGACTCCTCCTCTGTGAAGAATCAACTAAATTTTTCATGTTACGGTTCCATAGGCACAGGGATTTCCATTACTTCACATACACTATTTTCCCTCGTATTATTACAATGGTACAGTTTTTCAGCAACAGTCACAAGTCCATCATTCTGCTGTTTAAGCATATCCAGACATTGTAGGCAAAGACAATGATAAAAGTCCAGGATCCGATCGTCAAGATACATTTAACAGTGTCACTGAGAGTCCTCCCTTTACTTGGGAGTAGAGATACATCCTGCAGCCTTCTTTACTATGCAATCAGAATTGGCCTGGTATTTACTCACATGGAAGCTCTAGTTAAGTAGGTAACCACATAATGACTTCCCACCTGCCCACAGTATATCCTGACCCTGGCAGATAAGCTTCGGGGACATTTGTGCTGTTTGCTGACAATTTCCTGCTCTGGGCCCAAACACTGACATTTCCCGCCACCAAGGAAATGGAAGTGGAATAGTTCTTTTGATGACAGCGACTTCCATATCCAGGCACCATCCTGTTTCCCCTAACTTGCTGACTTGTGGGAGGAATGTTTGGCACAGGTTAGATTACTGGGAAATTAGTCTTTTTGTAGGCATTCTATTTATGGGGGAAAAAAGAACAGTGTCAGTTCACGTTCTTACTATTTAACTGGAGAAAAAACATAGGGTTGGTACAATTTGCATACGCACAATGGCGAAGACATATTTTGTCAAGGAGTAAACCGCAGCACACAGGGATGAATAATAATATGCACAGATACACCTTAATCTGCAGAATGACATGGGGAAATAAGGCAAGCAGGCTTGGTTTCTCCCTCCCCTTTCTCCCACCCTCCTCACATTCAAAGAAAAGTACTATGTAAATAATTGAGGCAATGGGAATGTTTTTCCTTGAATAATTCTGGAAATTGCCTCAATTTTCTTCTTTGCTTTTCGCTACATTTACTTGTGTAGACTCAGACCTCATGTACATAATGAGGCTCTTGCAGCCATCACACAATGGGCAAGGGATTTTTGTTCCTTTGGCCTTAGTTCGGTTGGGTGACACCCATACACTGATCTGACTTCGTAAGGATAAAAAGAAAAAGATTCTGTAGCACGCTGGCCTGGTTTAGGCCCCAAGCTCGAGTGCTAGCTTCATGGACCAGATGGCTGACGATTTCAAAGCAAGGAGTGGGATTCCGTCCACCTAGTCAGGTTTATCTTGTGATGAACAGAGTTCATGTGTTCATTCATCAACCAGTCGGATTTCTATTGAGTTCTGAGGCAACCAGACGGGAGATGATGTGAGGATATTCGCAAGCTTCCTTTGAAAGCCAATACAAAGTCAACTGGCCTAAGATGTGATGTTGACTGCATCAGAAATCTGGTGCGAAATTCAGAAATGGCTTTGAGTTACTGCCAGAAGCTTGTCTCACAGCTGTGAGCTTAGTGTATACGGATCAGAATTTTTTTTTTCCAAGCAAGCCAAACCTCATGAAGACAGAGATTCCGATTTGCATCTACTTAGACGTCATATTTCCAAATGTTTCACAACGTTCGATGTAGTTTTTAAAACGTCAACAGACCTTTTCACCCTGGATGATCCACGGTTTGTGGAAGCTTCATAGTTTTACGGCTTCTGAGCAAGTCTTGCTCATCAAGCACTCACAAGACACTAGTCTACACCCAACTTGGTCTAGCGGCTCCCCCCGACCCACCCCGAACTGTGGACTGGAGACGCGTGATCAAGGGCTTGGCACCAGAGGTGGACCACGGCCTGATGGCTCCACCCTTGCTTTATTAAAACAGGGCACAATCCCTGGCTGAAAACCAGTCCCAGCCCAGCAGGGGGCTGCATTATTAAACTTTGCCACTATTTCCATCTCTATCTAGGCGAGTTTTCCTCTGGATAACGGATGCGCTCTCCACAGACTGGAACACCTCGTTTCCTGTTCGTTGTCTGTGGCCCTTTCCAGCCTTACTTTTTTTTTTTTTGTAGTCGAATTTCTTTTCCTTTTGTTCTTTCTTTCTCTCCTTCTTCCCTTTCATGATAAATGCATCGTATCCCTTTCTGTTCTAACCTTTTGATTTATCGTCCTCATATGCTCTTTTAAGAGTACTTTTTCTTCTAACAGTACTTCTTCGCCCTTGACCCAATCCTGAAACACACAGGAAAACTCCCAAGCCTTGTGCTCTGACTGCTCAGAAAGGGTAAGCAAGCTGACGTGTCTGGCTGGAAGTATCCCTCCGCAAGCCCAAATACGTCTGCACCTCCTGCTCAGCTCAGCTCTCAGAGGGCATGAGCCCCACACTGGGCATCCCCCTCATTATCATGCATGATGGCTTACAGGCACAGACTGGATCAACCTTCATCAAGATCCCAGCTATGCGTTTATCACCAAATTCCGTGCACCACCAGGACCTCGGTCTTCTCTTCTGCAAAATGGGATCATTATCAGTATTGCTGAAAGGCACTCATAGCACAAGTCCAGCAAATACAGATCATAGCATAAGATTGTATCCAAACACAGAAACAGGTTAGATTTAACCAAGTTTATTTGGGCACAAGGCTCTAGAACTACACAGCATTCCAGACTAAACATGGTTCAGAATGTCCCATCCAAAACACGTGCAGGTTATACTTATAGCTAAACAACAAGAACAACAGAAACAATTCGGTTGCCTCTTTGCACCTGGTAAGGAATGTTTGTCTTATTATGGATAAGGTTTGCAGAGTCAGAACACTGTGATTGGCTGAAGTTTCATCGCTGTAAATGGCTAAGGCTCAGTTGCTTGGTTCCAAGGAGATATCCTTAGGTTGCAATTGACTTATATCTCAAACTAAGTTACAGTTCACCCTGTGCTTTGGCCAATCTTTCTCTCCCAAGTAACCAAGTATCAAATCTATTTTTGTTGAACAATAGGTAAAATGTGGCAAACAGTTGGCACATGCCCAGCCAGTGAGCCAAATCCAGCTGTCCAGTTATATCATCTCATATTACCACTGGAAGTTAGGTATTTCATTATCTACATTCTCCAACTGAGATTAATGAAGGCCACAGTACAAGGTCCAGTGAGGATCTTACTGACCACCACAGCCTTAATTGCTGGCCCCTGGGGAGCAGTGGCTGTCAGCCAGGCACAGTGGTGATCAGTGAGTGACCCTGAAGCCACTGCTTCCAAACCACAGCAACTATAGCCCCTCAGTTCTTTGGTGTGGTGGGAAATTGATGCCATGTGAGGAGCACTGTGCGAAGATGCCAGAAATGCCAAGACTTACAGAGCAAACGGAATGTGTGTGTGATGGAAGCCCAGCCAGGCAGCCCTGCTTACCTGTGCTACCCCTCAGACCCAAATTTTTACTACTGGGGATCACTTCTGTGGGATCCTCAAAAATTAGCAGGCTATAGTTAGAGATGCCAGCTCCAGGCAATACAATTTTCAGTCTCATTCACAATAGGGAAGTCTTTGAAAGTTCAACCTCTGGTCCACTATAGCCCATCCTAAATGGGTAATCAGACCTGCAGGTATTAATTAAACTTATGGTTCTATTTATTGTAGGACTCTGGGGATTGAGCAGACAGCAAATAGCAATAAGCACTTCTGAATGTTCTCTTTGGCTTAATTACTGTTCCATAGTTAGTCCATCAAATTGATGTACAGTCAACAAGGCTGTACTTACTCTACACTGCTCATTTAGAGTGAGAATACTCTGGAGCTGCCAACATCTTTCTTAGATATTGTCTGAGTCTACTAGAGAATAAAATGGGCCAGCAGAGACCTTTAATCTCTATCACATATCAGTCTGGCAGGGGAAGCCTCTTCCCCGGCCCCCACCTTTCTTCATCGACACCCCCTTGATTGGCACTACACAGTTCTCTGCTTCAACCATACCATTAAGCCTAGCCTAAGGAGGGCAAGAGCAGGGCAGTTAGCAAGCACCCCATGGTTTCCAAGGCATCATGCCCAACCAACCCAGATCTCCAAAGTATGGACTCCTCTAACCTAAGGGGTACTTAACTCAATGACCTCGATTTACACAATATGAAACTGAGAGTAGAGAAGCAAAGTTGCTTGACTAAAGTGATACAGTGTCTGAAGAAGGAAATTTGGGGTTCCAATAAAGAGAGACCCACCCAAACTGGCTTAACTATCAGCAGGAAGATGTATTCTAAGGTCCAATTAGGGACCCTGAAAGAAGTAGGAACTCCCCAGCTGCTTCTCCCTGCTTCCTCCTAACGTCTGTTCCCGCCTTGTATCTGTCAAGGTCTTCACTCCTGTCCTTCAGGACTCCAGCCTACATGTGGCTTTGAGTTGTCATAGTACCAAAGCCTGATTTTTCCCATAACTGACTTTCTTACTTTAATGTTCAACACCTTTTATCTATATCTTGAAAATTTATTGGCTCATATTGGGGCTAGAGTTCAAGTGAGATGATATAATTGCAGCCAAGGACATGGATTAGGTGTGGTGATTTCCAGTGAAGAAACAAGATCAACCCAGAAGAGTAGGGGAGCTAACACCAACGCCCAGATTGTCCAACTCTGCATCCAGAACTTTCCTATCACGTTATCCCACCCCTCCATTTACGTCTGAGTCTTACTTCTCCAAGGAAGGGGATGGTTTGTAGCAAGAATTACTTAAGAAATGGTGGTTGTAGCATGGTGGCTTTAGATAATCACATGTAAAACATGAAGAATCGGCACAACAGCTATATTTTACATTAAGTCCTCATCCACAAATACAATTATAGAGGTAGGGGGCATGGAGTCAAGGACATTAATACAACAAAACACAGGTGCTTGTCTTCCTTCTCCATGCTTTCATGAAAAAGAAAGCATGCCTCAGCAGTATCAGGAGAGCCTTTACCGGACTGAGCGATCCCAGTGGTTGCTTGGCTATCATAATCTCGACCCCTCTTCCAACCACGTCCACACTTCATCCTCCAGCATTTGAACTGCCTTCACTTGATACAATGGTTTAGGAAGCACTGACCATTTTAAATTCACATTTGGGGCATCACTTCATCTCTCATGGTAGATTAAATGTGCTTCAACTTCATGAATAAGCCAAATAAAACACCTACATTTGCATTTCTCTCTCAGCCTAACACCTCTCCTAGACGTTTGTCTTCCTCCTTCTTCCTATTGTCAAGGAAAAACAAAACTACCACACCAGCAGCAGAAGCAAAAATAAATACAGGAAATGAAAATGATGAAGATTGGCTGAGAATTTGGATCACTCTCTTCAGAATTTGTCACAATAGAAAAAGCTCAGAACTGGTAGTTAGGGGACACTAGCCCCATCCTGGATGTTCAACAAGCAAGCTATGTGACCAGTCACCTGGGTCCTGAGTGCAGTACTGTGCAAAGGGCATCAGGTTTGCCTAGGCCTTGTTGGAAACACCCAGCCATACTCTAGCGAGCCCTGCTTGCTTTCACAGGTCCTGTGTACACTCCTGCCCTGGCACAACTCAAGCAGCTACCACTGTATGGTTGAAGAACTCTGGGCCAGAAAACACAAACTGCCAGTCAGCTCCTAGCTCGGTTACCTGCTCACTTCTGCAAGTCTCCCTTGCACCCTCTTTTCTCGCTGGAAAACAGGGAACTTGGACCTGGATGGTTGAGTTCTACCTTTCAGATTTTCAACTCCTTTCAAAAATCTGATAGGTGCTATGGACACTCTATCCAGAGAAATTCACACGCCCCCTCAGTGCTGTGTACACTTGCGAGGAACTCATTAACCCTTTCCTAAGTTCATTCTTGAACGTGGTCTTGAGACAAACTCCAAGTTAATATCTTTTGAACTAGACAGCCTCAAAGGCATTCTAGTTCTAGAAGTCTATGAATATAAATTATGCCACCAAATCTACCTAAGGCATAAAAGGATTTCAGTTCTTTGTGAGGCACGAGAGAGCATCTGAGAGAAGAAAGCGAGGGCTGTCTATGACCACAGAATCCATGAGGCTGAGACCTGAGCCTGTGGCGTTGGCTGACAGGACATTGTGCTGGAGTTTAGTGCCGCCCAGAGACAGATCTACTGGTTAAAAAAAATAACTAACCTGGGCATTCAATGAGTGGTGCGTGAAGCCAGTGGGAAAAGCTGTTCTTGAATCACCACACCCGATTCATTTCAAAGAGTGGACCAAAGCGATTTGCACACATGGTTCCTAACAGCACCATCAGACTTCCACTGCTGCAGCCAATCCAGGAAAGGAAACACTCATTCTCTCTCTCTCTCTCTCTCTCTCTCTCTCTCTCCCTTCCTCCCTCCCTGTCTCTCTTTCTCTCTCTCGGTAGTGAGCCCCATAGCTGAGAGAGGATCAGAAAGTTCATTTATACCCTTCTTCACCTGACACCTCAGGCTTTTTGATAACAACACTGAAGACTCATGTCAGACTCTATAAATCAACATGCAGTTCGAAGCAGTTTCTGGAGTTTGTATAAAATCCAGATTCCTTTCTCCTCCTGTTTCTTTTGCCAGTCTCAGTGAGCAGTGGGTGTCAGGTGGGTGGATTGAGTGACATGCCAGTGAGAACGTTCCCTCCGCGGAGAGAGGGGCTTGAGAAAGGAGTCACGGAGATGTCACTCGAGAAGGTGACAAGCAGATCATGTAGCACTGGCACGGAAGGGAATGGACTGAACCCTCAGAATCCTGGATGGGGAGCAGCGCTGTGACAGAGGATGGGGTGATCTGCACCTCACTGCACCCAGGCAGCTGCAGGCCTGCTGCACCGCCTCCTGTCTGCCAGCCGGCGGGGCCACACCAGCACGCCCACCCCCCTCACATTTGCTCCCCAGGAATCCCCTTGCTCAGCCTCCTTGCCTGGCTGGGAAGCCTCCTGGGAGCTCCTCCCCTTGCCCTGTTAGAGAGCAAACTGTGTGACTTGCTAAAAATCAGATGGTGTGAGGGCATGCCATGCTGGCACAGCCATGACATGAGCACAGACAGGAAACTTCTCAGGAACAAAACATACACACACACCACGAAACACACACACACACACACCACGAAACACACACACAGACACACACACACACCCGACAACACACACACAACACAAACACACCCCGCAACATACACAGACACACACACACACCACGAAACACACACACATACACACCCCACAACACACACACAGATCCCCCACACACCACAAAACACACACACACACCACAACACACAGAGAGACATACACACACACACACACACACACCCCACAACACACACACAGACCCCCCACACACCACAAAACACACACACACACACACACCACAACACACAGAGAGACATACACACACACACACACACCAGCCCTAGCTTTGAAGTCGGTGTTCACAGAGCAGCTTTCAAAAAGAAAAGCCCAAGTGCAAATCCGATCTGCTTAAGCAGTCTTCTTATTTACGTTTCAGACAGCGCAGCTGTGTGTTTATGTGCCTAGCAAATGAGAACCCTGCCTGCTCCCAGCACAGCTCTGCCCGCCCGCTCCTTCATGTTTATGGAGCCTGGCTATTTTTGCTTTTCAATCTTGCCCCAGATTGTCTCCATAAAAGTGGAAATATAAGTTCAAGTCCATTAGAAACCTACGAGCTCCAGGAATTCTGCATAAATGCATTCAGATTGCTTAAAAAAAAGAGAGAGAAAAGAAAACCACTCTTGATCCATGCTGTTTCATCTTGCCTTGGCTAGCAAGCCAGCTGCCTGGCTTGTCTGCTGTTAATGCAGTCCTCAGATTTACTGAGGCCCCAACACGCAAACAGCTCTGCTAGGAGAGGCCGCGTGTGCAAAGTGCAGAACCGAAGCTACTGTCTCGCTGACTCATGCCGAAATACACGTCAGTTTCAATTACCAAGGTTTTCAGGAGAAAGGCTTTTTAACCTTCATTATCAGGATAATTATCTGCAGCCCCATCCTGTGATGATGGAATCAAAACCATAAAGTTTTCAGCCCTGTTCACAAACAGCCTCGGCCTCCTCAAATCTCTTCTGTAAGCCGTGGGTATGGGAGTCTCGGGTGTCCGTTATGCAGATAAGGGTCACACCCACAAGAGACCGTGTGGTCTTTTGTTGTTTCCTCTAGAGAGGCTGCTCTTGAGCGAAGCAGTGTCACAGGCTCGTCCCACCGCTTCCTGGGCCCTTCAGACTGCTGTGCACCAACCTTGGGAAACCCAGGGCCATTGACTGCATGGATGCAAAAATATATTTATATATTTGCCTTCTTCCTGGTGAAACTGTTCATCCCAATCCTTTCAATTGAACAGGGGAAAACTGGACCGTGTATGAGAGCAAAAAAAGCCACCACGAACCAAAATGGTGCGGAGCTCGCAGAATGCCATGTCCCGTCTCTTCTGATTCCAAAAACAGATTGCTGCTTGCTTTTTAACAAGCTGGTTGTATCAGTCCAGCTCTCGTCTTCTTAATTAAGCAACTGTATTAGGAAGTCCCAAGGTGACCTCCTAGCTGCATCTCCTCAAACACACATTCCCTGCACCCCTCACGATCATGACCACCATCCTCACCAGGATGCACAGTAATTATTCCACTTGAAAGAGTACCTTTGTGTGTGCATGTCCCTCTGCCCCTCATTCTTTCCCTGGGACCACGTCCCCATCTTCAGAAGTCACTCTGGCCTGAACACAAAGCTCTCCTCCCTCAGGAGCTGTACCTCCAGGTCAGGCTGACAGCCCGGATCCTCTCAACCTAGTGACCAACACACACACTCGGGGTGTTTCTCTCGCCCCTACTTGGCTCCTAGGTCATACTGGGCCAGAGCTGGCACTGTGATCCCGAGCTCCCCAGTCTCCAGGGTGGAATATGTAAACACCTGCCTTTAAATCACCCGGTCTATGGTATTTTGTTATAGCAACCCTATCAGAAAATTGCCGTGGATTGAAACTTAACATTTATATATAATACATATTATATGATATATATAATACATTTAAAATAAAATTTTGTTGAAGTATGAGAGAAAACCAATGCACTATGTTAAAAAAAAAAAGAGGTAAGAAAAAGGAAAGAACCAAGCACTTCTCATGTCTTTCCTATATAAACTGTACCTTTGAATAACCAACAGAGGATAATGGGAAATATTACCACGTAAGAAGATGACAGCAACTAATAAAGAGAAGAATTAGAACACCAACCCTGTGCAACCCCTACATATCAACGGATCCAGGCACCGAGGACAACACTCACTACTTCAGAAAGTGAAAACAGGTGCTTGTTGCTGCTCCGCTCTGTTCCCATCCCCAGACTCAGGCAACACAGAAGATGAACACCTCTGCGCAGGTGCCTCGTGTGGACACGAGTCACAGGAAGTTGCCTCCGGGAAACTCCAAATTCTCCCATTCACCCTGGGCCCATTTTCTTAGACCCACATTCCTCTCCTTCTAGTTCTTCCCAACATTCCCAGGGCCACCTTCCCTTTTGCAAAGCTCTTTACTTCCCTGAGTCAGTCTAAACGCGATGAACTCAAGCCTTGGCCAGGAACGCATGACATGCGATCCTTGCCATACCCCAGGTCCTGCAGTTAAACAACTGCTCCTGGTGGTCCCTGGGGGATGCCTGTGATCCTGCTAGCATGCACTGTGATGCTGGGTTCGGAGAGCAAAGCAAGTGAAATACAGCTCCGTTGGCTTCTGCTCCATTAGGAAAGGGAAAAATCAATGCTCGCCAAATGTAGAAGGACAAAATCAATAGCAAAAGAAATTTTATTTTCAACCTTCTAAGGGAGTATTACAAAGAAGAGAGAGTGAAAATTATTATTATTTATTGATGTATATAGCACCTTCTGAAAGCCTCAAAGTGTTTTATAGAATTACAAACTGCCTTCGTCCTTCCCTCTGTGCAGATAGCTTTGTTCTGGCCGGACACGGCCCTGGCTGCGTGCAGGAAGTACAGAGCAACCTGACACCACGGCCACAGGTGCTTTTTTAAAGTGGGCATCTCTTTTATTTACGATGAAGCAGAAAGGAAGACTTGGCGGTACAGTGGGCTGAGCACTCTCTAATCTTGTGGCGCATTCCGGGGGAGGCAGCCTCCTCTCCGGACTTTAGACGGCATCGTGATCTATGCTGTTTGGCTTAAAGAGGAGAAACCTCTCTGCATCTGTCGCCAATGTTCCCTCACTGGAACAAGCAGCGCATTTGGGGAGAATCAGCCACCTGCTGCCAACATCTTAATGCAGTTCCTGGCAGAGGAGTGTTGATAGATGGCTTCAAAACCACGAGCGTAAACTACTGAACAAAACTTTCCGGGGATGAAACGCCAAAGGAACCCAGGCTGCAGCAAGCGGGGCCCCCGGAGGCTGGCAGCTGCCTGAAACCCACACAGGGAATAGTCAGCATGGCATCCTTCAAGGGCAAAGAGAACTAAGCTTTTCTATTTCCTCCCACCTGTCTGTGTCTCCTTGGAACAATGAGGAGGAGGAGATGGGAATTACTAAGCCCCTTTTCTAAAGGCTGGCCGATTGTTGAGTGACGAACCCAAAGCCACCCAGCCCTCTATTGGGAGAGCTGAGAGCTGCCCTAGCTGGGAACCACCTGCACAGCATCCCAGGAGCGCAAAGCTTAGGCAGGATTGTGCTCACTGCTCAAAATGGTTTTTGATCTCTTTTTTCATTAAAATCAAGAGCCTGCCTCCATGAAACATCCTCTTCAACTCTCCTCATTTTTTTGCAATCTCAAGCTGGCCCATTTGGGACCGTTGGTTAGAGGAAGAGAGATTGTGAAGTACACATCACTGACAACCCTTGGCCAACATCTGCGATTCCCTCGAGAATTCCCTTACACCAAATGTCTGGTTTCCAGACATTTCACTCTCCTACCCTGGACAGTTCCAACTTGTCTCCATGGGATCTTACCCATATGCTATGCTAAAAGCTTAGCAAAATTTCCAAAAATCATCTGACATCTTGAGACACTGACACTGCACTTTGGGTTTCTGGATGCCATCACACTTGCTTGAAAGTAACTCTCCAGTCACAGTGCTATGTTCATGTGACCTACTCAAAAATCCATGCTCCCCTAGAGCCTGCTGGCTTGTCCAACCGCCAACTCCCCTCCTGCCCCAAATTAGACTTCTACAATGTATTCATCAACCTCAGCAGAAGACTTTGTCTTTAGAAATATTCAGTTCTTGCTTCTTATTCACGCCCATTAACGCATTCTATGGAGCTTCTGTGGCTCTCGGTTCCAGCTTTTAGTGTGCTATTTATCATGCACAGATCTGCAGATCAGGCCTGCTACATCTTCATTCACATCGTTCATAAATCAAGTCAGTGAAGTCCACCTAGAGTAGAGCCCTATGACAGGCAATGGTGAGTTCCCCTCTGGTTGCATTTGCTGTTAATCTGTACCTTGAAAATGACTTTACCCACCGTATTCAGTTCATACATTTCCTGCTGGGTGCCACCTGTTGGGTGTCAACCATAGGCAAGCAGCAACTTTAACACGAAGGGCATTGAGACTGTCTCATGACCCCTTTGCTTTCCACCCTCAGTCCTGCAGGCTGAGCTCCCCTCTGTGGGCCTCACTGGTCACCTGAGCTTCTCTGAAAGCTAAGAGTCCCTCCCTGGCATTCCTGTGATCCACAACCAGCTCTCCTGGTCTCAGAACCTGCAGCTCCCAGCTCCCCGTGCCAGTGACACAGCTTGCCTACAACTAACTTCAACTTCTTCTTAACACCAGCCTGGCTTGACTGCATCATTCCTTTTGTCTCTTCCAGAACCTTGTCCCTAAAACTAGCCCATGACCTCTCGCAGCTCATCTTCCCTGTGCAAAGCTTAGAAGGCGCTTTGTCAGCTATACCGCATGACAGCATGGCATGGTTATCAGCAATTAACATGTCCTCCCCAACATGAACTTTTGGACGGTACCTTACAGAACTGTCCTGGGCACTATCACCTCATCCTCACCTACAGGGTTGTCACGTAGCCCCATGGGATCCCCCACCCGGCCTCAGTTGATTGGTCCAGGTACTCAAGTGCCCCCAGATGAACCAAGCCCATTTCTCCCAGAGGAAGTAGTGTTAAAACTGAAGCACAGAAGTTACTGCCTCACTGCTGAGGGATGCGGACTATGGGGCCTGCACACTGTTGGTCCCATACCTACCTCCCCGTGGGCCAGAAAGAGACTTCCACTGGCACAGGGAGAAAAAGGGAAAAGCAAGAGCAAAGACAGATCCTAAAAGCTTCCAAACTTGATCCCTATGTTTCCTCTGTTTCTCCTTGGATCCCAGGAGTAACCCCAACATCCTGAAAATGAACCCCTCCTTTTAAGTTCAAGCGAGTTTAGGCTCTGTTAATTGTCTCCAAAAAGTCCTAAGTGATATAGTGACACAAACAAACCTGCACCCCATACGCTTCACCTGCCCTACCCAGAGGACTCTGCCAGAAAAGTCATCCAAACACAAAAGAGATCCTACAAGGAGACTTAAGAAAAAGTAAAGATCGTAAACAAATTTCTCTTCCCCATCCCCGTCTCTGTTGGGCATGAATCGGGGCCAACAGATCCACAAAACCTTCTCTAGTTTTCCCTAGTCATGCACCATGACAAAGCCAAGCCATTTTTGAGGGTGCTGTTTATTTCAGACTTTACTCTCTTTTCCCTTCCCTTTTCTGACGGCTTCCTACTTCAGGAAAGTCCCTCTGTCAGGCCACAGCCCATACAGCGGGACTGTAGCTCGCAGCCAGGAGGGCAGGCCCATGGAGACACAGGCAACTGAGCGTGTTTATTGTGGTTGCTTCCAGTTGAGCAGTGAAGGGGATTTCCAGCCAAACGGATTCTGTGAACACGGCACAAATGTTTATGGTCCTTCTGCTCACAGCCTATGCCAGCCTCCAGTAAATACCTCAGGCAGACACCTTTTTATGACAGTTCCTGGAAAAATCAACAGCTTCTCAGAGGGAGGAAGGAACGCAGAATGAACTCTCCACCAGCCTAACACGAGCACACTAGTTAGATTTCTAGAAAGGTTCCATTGATTCAAACTGTGTCTAGAACTTCCTTCTGGAACCTTCAGGTCACATGCGAGCCACTGCCTCTCAGTCCAGGAGGAACTGTGCCTCGGGATCATCTCGTGTCTTGCCAGCAACACGAACCAGTGGCCCTCCAACTCGGGCACCGCAGACTGCTCGGGAGTTTTCTGATGTCAGCAGAGAGAGCCTCTGGGCTCAGATTTTAAGAAACTAGAACAGGTGGATACTATAAATTCCTTGCGCTATAATCACTGTTTGATTTACTATTTTTCCCCCTTGAGCCTACCCTTTAATTAGCACCAAGTAAAAAAATGTGCATGATCCATTATGGAATGCACACACAGGCTCCTTGCTCAAAAATCATTAAGGATTTGAGCTGGCACAGAGGTGTAGCCAGCTAATCCTCTGCCTATGGCGCTGGAATCCCATCTGGGTGCTGGTTCGAGTCCCAGTTACTCCTGTTCTCATCCAGCTCCTTGTTAACATCCTGGGAAAGCTGTGGAGAATGGTCCAAGTGCTTGAACCCTACACCCACATAGGATACCCGTGAGAAGCTCCTGACTCCTGGCTTCAGAACAGCCCAGCTACAACTATGAAGGTCATTTGGGGAGTGAATCAGCAGGTGGAAGAACTCTGTCTCTCCCCTTTCTTCCCCCTCTCAGTAACTCTGCCTTTCAAATAATTTTTTAGTTTTGTTTTTTTAGATCATGAAGAACATACAGACAATCAGAATGTTAAACCAGACACTGGTTTAACATGACTGCATACCTTGCACATCCAGGATGCCTCCTATCCATCACACGTCAATCATGACAGGATTACCACTGAACCAAAGAATGGAACACCAGGACAAGAACCAGAGAGCAACCAGAGGGAAGGAGGAGGCCCCCGCCACAAGCCGGTAACTCTTTGTTATCTCTTTGAGCTTATGCTGCACTCTGCCTACGTTTCCACTATGAAATACGTTTGAAAGCCAATGTTCCATGGAAGCAGTTTTGTAAAAATTTGAGACCGTAGTGTCCCCCACAACTGCGTTCTTCCTAAATCAACCCCAGTAGGGGCGAACACACAGAGGCTTCACCGAGAAAGCATTAATCCAGCATGTGAAATTGCAATCTCTTCCAGCACACACCGCTCTCTCAGAAAGCATGTGTCTGCATACACCTGTCTGCTTGCCTCTTGTCACTGCGGCGTCACGCCACTTCTCCAACACGTGTCTTTAGATTTTTATTTTTACCTACACCTTCCATTCGTGTGACCAGTGCCTCTTCTCCAAGCCCTGTCCTTCAGACTGGTGCAGGAAGCTGTTCAGTCCTTAAAGAACTTAAACACTTGTGGGACGCCCACAATGACCTCGTGCTGCTCTTTAAAAGGCAAGCATACGGATGCTTACCAAGCATTTTCTGAGAAATGAGTGTAAATTGCCGGAAACGGTGTGTAAATTAAAAGGAACTGCCTCTTCTAATTAGCCACACAGGAAATGGAATGAGTCTGGAAAACAAAAGTATAATATATGAGGAAATATCAATTGGAATAATGTAAATAATGGGGTTTTCACTGTGCTTTCTTAGTTACTTAGGGAGCTTCGATGGTCATTAAGGGAGGAAGCGCTTATCAAACTCTAGAAAGATCCTCCAAAGCAACTGCTCTGTATGTCAGACTACCTTCAGGAAAGACCCATAATTAATTGCATGATTTTTGCAAGACATAATGAGCTTGGCTGAGTTCCCCTCCCCCTTCTATGCCAACCACATCTAGGCCAAGGCCAGGATTTCCGGCAGAAAGTTCTCCCTACGCTGCTCATGTCTGACAGAGGACTTCTCGCTCACCAGCCTGATGCTTCTCGCTCTTCCCTTCTGAAATGGACAGAAGACATGAGCCTTACGTACTGGAGTGCAAATTACTACTCTCTGGTGTTCTTGCATGCCTCCCAGGGTTTATCCAACTTCCTTTCAGCCTCTCCTACCTTTTGACGTAGTTAGTCTCTCAACATGAACCAGATCGAATAGATAGAGACAGACAGAAGCAGGCAGAGAGACGGTAGAGATAGAAATGCAATAAACTCGGTGGTTAATTACATGAATGAAAATACAACATAGACCTCCAAGTAGTGATGAACTGCATAAGCTTTAATTGATGCTCAGGCTCAGCTACAAAGCTTTTTTTAATTTAAAATTTAAATATACTTTAATAAGTTAAAATGTATCTTAATTTAAATAAATTTAGAGTTGATTTTAATAAATTAAGGTGTAAATTTAAACAAAATTTTAGTCTATACAGTTCTAATATGTATTTTTTGCTATGAAAACCTGATGGTTACTTACCCTGATGGCCTGTGCCTTCGTGTGTGGTAAAGAAGTTAAACAGGTACATTAGTTGGATTTCCATGACTAGAACAAAATATCTGAGGAAATTGCTTTCACCAAAAGGAAAGGGTTACGTAGCTCACAGCTTTATGGCTTCACAGTGCAAGGTTTGGTGTCCCTGTTGGCTCCACCCCGGTAGCGTCGTTCTTGCTGGCCAAGTCCTGAGGCAGTGCCAGGCATCACATGGCAAGAGTTCGAGGTAGCACTTTGACCCATGAGGGCTCCATTCTAATGAGCCAATGCAATCCAGTTACCTCCCACAGACCCCAGCTCTGAACACCACGGGACAGTTTCCACCCTTCCAACACCATGAGACTTTGAAATTCCAACCTTTCATCTAGGGGCCTTCCAGTGACACTCAGAATAAATCCAAACACTACTCTGGTGTCCCAGCGAAGTAACAGTGATGAAACCCGGACACTCTGAACAGCCCTGCTTCCCAAGTTCTCCCAGCCCAGATTCCTCCTGATGCCCAGATGCCAAATGAACCAACTTCCAAACAGAGCAGAAAACAACCAAGCAACAGGTGTACTATCTCTGCGTCCATAGCAGCTCTGCCCAACTGCCAACCTACAGCTCCTGCCTCACTTTCTGGTCTTCTTATCTCCCAGGAGCGGTCCCCCAGTGTGCTCACCCTGAAAGGGGCCTCCCCGGCTCTGTGCCCTGGGTCCCTCCCTCTACTGCTGGTCTGTTCTGTGAAGCAACTTTTTCCAACTTCACAGAGCCGCTACCTAAACAGTCCAAAAAACAAGCCTGCCACTCTAGAAATGCTCCCAGTCCACACACATAAACTGTGTATTTTTTAAAACTAAGCAGTTCAGAACATCACAATGGGACAGCACACTCTAGAAATTTTTTCAATCTTTCAGCCAACACATGGTCAACGATGAAGACCTGAGTGCCCCAAACCCCTCTGGTCTTGTCCCTGGGTCTTGCGAGGGGCTGCCAAGCACAGGCGACTGGATCCTTGGGCTTAGCCGTGCCTCCAAGGAAGAAGTAGTGACATTTGTTTCTACACAAACAAAGAAAACAAATCACTTCTTCCTCATTCTTGTCTCTGGCCATCAAGGATATCCTTCTTTCTAATTACGCGGGCTACTGCGATCATGGCCATCATTTTCACTATTTACTATTATGGGCATTTAGAGGCTCATAAAAATGTGAGGTTCCTCCATGCTTAAGCAGCACAAGAGATAAATCAGGGCACTGGCTGCTGGAAGAGACCTGCCTGGGAACAGCTGGATTGCTCTCTTGACTAAATATTTACAAAAGGCATGATTATATCACTGAGTGACACTGCACATATCACAATTTATCAATCATCTTGTTTAACACCAGTCCCCACAGGAAGGGCTGCATTCCCACTTAACAATAAGAATCTACTGTATGCTAATTAATTTACTTATTTTCACTTAAGATTATTTCAGACACGTACTTCTTTGTGCTTCTGTAACAACCCGCTTCACACCGAGTCCAAACAAATGTGTTGTAGACATAAAAAGGCCGACAGCAACCAAGGCAGACTATCCATCCGGGCTCAACTGCAGTCATCTGGAGGGGCAGACAGACATGTGAAGGTGGAGTCCTGGGACCTGGCTGCAGGTGATGCTGCTAATTCTTGGGAATATGAGAAAAAGGAAGTGACAGCAGGCAGTAGCTCCCTTGGGCTTGGGTAAGAATCCTGCTAACCTGTTGTGATTTAGCACACAGCAGTCGCTGCAAGCCAGGCCTGTTGTTATCATTCAGAGCACAGCTCAATCCAGTAACAGGTTTTAGTGGAAGGCACTCAAAACATCACACCCGTCCTTGGTGCCCTTCAACCCCATGCAAAGAGCTGGATGGACCCAGGCTACTCCACACCACCACAAGTAGCACAGACATGGATACACACAAGGCCAGCTAGGAGAGGAATGTTCTTGAAAGAGAACTCTGCTGTCCACGTAGGCATAGCATAGGCATTGAACTTTCAACACCTCCACATAGATCAGAATGTGCAGGTAGCAAAACCAAAACATGTGACAACACTTCCAATAGAACTTGATGGTGAGCTTTCTCTACAAATCCCAACAACACATAGTGAGGATGGGGAAAGACCCCAAGTTCTAATCCCTAAGTGCTGTTGGCATCAGGGAGGGAAAAGGCACAGGGCAACCCAGGGAGTATAAGAACCCCAGAAAGCCATGAGGTGTCTCCTGGACAGTGTACAGAACCTAGACCAAGAGGACTTGCATCCTTGCATCCGAAGAAGGCCTCAGGACTTCAAGCTCTCAAGGGGCTCCCACCATCCAGCTCTTCTACCCTCTCCAACTTCACTGGCCACATCTGCCTACTAGGAGATGCCATCAGAAATGCAAGTCCAACCACCAGGATAGGACAACAGAGAAATCAGAGCTGATGCTGTGGCACATCAGGTTAAGCCTCTAGTTGTGGTGATGGCATCCCATCAGCGCACCAGTTCAAGTCCTGATTGCTCCACTTGCAATCCAGCTACTAACTATGGCTTGGGAAATGTATTGGAAGATGACTCAGGTCTTAGGCCCCTGCACCTACCTGAGAGACTCTGAAGAATCTCCCAGCCGCTGGCTTTGGACCAACTCAGTTACAGTTGGTACAGCCATTTGTGGAGTTAAGCAATGGATGAAAGTTCTCTCTGTTTCTCCTTCTCTCACTGTATCTCTACCTTTCAAGTAAAAATAAGTAAATCTTCAAAAAATAGTTCAGAAAAGAAAGGAGAAAACTTATATAAAAAACATTTTACAAATAAAATTAAAATATAAGCATGAGAGCTGACAGACACAACAAATATAGTGTTTTCTGAAGGTGAAAAGAAATAAATTGTTAATATATCTATTTTATTTAGTTGAAAGGCAGAAAGAGACAAACATCCACTGGTCCATTTCCCCACGTATCTGGAATAGGTGGAGCTGGGCCAAGCCAAAGCCAGAAGCCAGGAACTTCATCTGGATCTCCCACATAGGGACCAGGGCCATCTTCTTCTGCTTCGAAGAGTGTACCTTAGAAAGAAACTGGGAGCAGAATCAGGATAAAAATGAAGCCATTCTGATGTGTGACGCGAGCATCCCAAGGGGCCTCTTCTGTGTCACATGCCTGTATTGAGAAAAAATAAGGATTTAAAAATATTTGAGATATCAAATACTGGAGAGAATCAAATAACAAATGTGTAACTGTAGTCCCTGAAAAAAAAAAACAATTAAAGGAAGAAAGCAGAAAAAAACAATGCAGTTAAAACTCAAAAAGTTTTCTTCCAAATTAAGGAAAAAATATATGAAAATCAGATATTGAAAGATTTTCTATAAATTTCAGAATTCTAATCCAGAATGATCAAGACCAAGATACATTCTGATAAACTTACTGGGCTTTAAAGCAAGAGGTCATTTATTGATTTAAGTATTGATTTAAGTTTTCCCAAAATCACTAAATATCAACTCCACCACTAAAAGAAAACAGAGAAAAGTATTTAAAATTGAAGGAAGATCTTTTCAAACTCAGGCTGCTTCTGATGAAAAGCTTATAGGTTAGTTATTATTCCCTCATCAAAATGAATACAGTATCTGGTTTTCTCTTTTTATGTGAAAGCTCCAAATATTTTTAGTAAATTTTATTTATTTTCATTTAATTTGAAATGCAGAGAGATATCAACAGACAGAGGGGATCTTCCATCTGCTAATTCACTTTGCAGCAGCAAGGCTGGACCAGGCCAAAGGCCAGAAGCCTGGAGCCCCATGTGGGTCTCACACACGGGTAGCAGTTGCCCAACCATTTAGCCATCGCTTGATGCCTCCAAGGATGTGGGCTAACAGGAAGCTGGAACAGAAGCTGAACCAAAACTCAAACCACACACTGCAGAGTGGGATATGAGCATCCCAAAAGGCCTGCTAACCACTGCACAAAAACACCGCGCTTGTTTTAGTCATTTCTTTTTTGTTGGTTTGTTGGTTTGTTTTAGTAATTATTTTAAATTATTTCCAGCAATCAAAACTGGTAGTTGGACTATGAGTACTGCTATTCCTGGATTTTCACATATATAGAAAATAGGATACGGCGAATTAAAGATGATGGGATGTTCTCACATTATCACCTCCTGCATTTTTCTTGCTGTGGAATAAGGCAAGTGTCAGATTAGCCTACCTCGGTCAACTGTTGCAAAGAGGCCTTTACTGGGAGGAATTCCAGTCTCGGACCTTTTCTCTGCACAACAGAGAGGCAGAGAGAAATCAGGGAGCCACGGGGAGGAAAAGGCATGGATGGAAAAGGTGCACGAAGAAACGCCAGGAGGCTTTTATACCCCTCCAACTCGGAACCCGAAACGGTGCCCTCAGGTTCTTATTAGGTGAGGAATGCGGGCCAGGCGTGTCATTGGTCTGCCGGGGTTCCAGTTCCCTGGTGATGTGCCAGTTCCACACCGCCTCTTCCGCATCAGGTGCAACGCAAACTCCACCCACCTCCGGAGCAGCAGTAACCGTCATTCTGGCATCTTGGCAATAGGAAAGGGGGCGACAAAGTGGATCTGGCTATGTCCTGCTGAAGCCGGGCTTTGTCCCAAAGTGAGGTTTGGAAGGGGCTCTGTGGGTACCGGAGTATAGGGGTGGAGTAGCATCTGACTGATGGCCACTCGCAAGACCTTCCTCATACCTGAGCGGATGAATCTGAGGAAACAGGGCGCAAACATGAGGAGCAGGCAAATAGCAAATAGAGGTCCCACTAGGAGGCCAATCAGGCATATAGGGAAGATTGCCACCATTCGAAAGGAAAGGGGATATTTTGAGTGTGTTTGTTTTTCAGTTCCTCCCAGAGTTGTTGGAGGTTGTTGACACTTTCCCTCACTAGGCTGGATTCATTGATGTAGAAGCAGCACTCCTCCTGTAGGGAGAGGCAGCTTCCTCCTTTATCAACAGTCAAAAGATCCAGCGCCTGACGATTTCGGAGGGCCACTTGTGCCAGGGAGATGATGTGCCATTGGAGGGAATAGATGGATGTGGCTGAGGCCCCGAGCCTACTGTAGTCAATCTTCCAGGTCCCATGAGGCAATGATGCCATGGGACAAGGCTCCACTTCCCACTCCAGCAGCTACAAGAGAAGAGGCAAGGAATGACAGGAATATCACCCTTTGTTGATGGTGAAATGACATGGCTGGAGGTAGTTGCAAAGTGAGAAATTCCGCCTCACTATACAGCATGAGCTGGGGAACTAAAGAAGCTGGGATACAGGGCAGAGACACAGAGGTATTCAAATGCTTAGTCAAGGTACCATTGCACCAGAAAAAAACGACCAGAGGAGCATAGAGAGTCAGTGACAGCCACAGTGGTGTTGCACCAGAAACCTGCGACACTCAGCCCTCTATTGAAGTACCTGATGTTTCTTCCTCAGTCCTTCCGTTCCTTGCCAAAACAGGACATGACTGAGTTGTCCTTGTAGCAGACAGACACAATCTGAGAATCAGGGTCATTCACCAGCGGAAGGGGAAGAAGGAAGAATGGGGCTGCAGAGGGTATAGAGGAGGTATTACAGGGCCTGTTACAGGGACAGTGGTTAGAGCAGGTCGCTGCAGTGAGATGCGTAAAAACAATCTGAAATATTACCTGCTGTGGTGTGGTTGAGCATACCTGCTCCCTGTCGAACGAGAGAGGGCCACGAAAAGGGGTCACCAGTGCTTTCCTGGGATGCCACCTGCTGCTGAAGGTTTTGTTCTATTTGGTCTTCCAGTTGGTGCATAGTCAGCAGGGCAGTGTTTACAAAAGACAGGAAGATTGTGATGGTCATCCAAGGGGAGTAATAAACTGCACCTCTGACCACCTGTGCCCACCCGGGTCATGGATATTAATGAACAGCATATCACAGTTATCTGTAGTGCACATATGCCTATCCCAGCGTTGGTTATTGGGATCCATTATAAAAATGTGCCTTCAACAAGAGTAATGCGGACATCCCCCCACGTATCCTCCCACTTACAACAGTAGTCATGGAAATGGTTGTAAGCGAAACAGATCACCATGGGCGGGGGGTCACTTACCCATTTCCCCCTTGGCTGTATTTCTTTGGCCCTGACCCACAGGCTGTATTCCATGGGATTTTGATGGAGACCGGGGCCTGGCATCCATGGGATGCATGGTCTCCAACTCCCAGTAACTGAGTCTGTCCCTTACCCCTGGTGCTCCATGTTCCTTGAAGTTGGAGTTGCCATATGGAGTGCTGGTCAGTTCCCTGTAAGTAGGGGACAAGGAGGATAGAGGGAAGGATAGAATAGAGGCCAGCAAGAAAGCCCAAGACATGTTGGCCCCAGGGGTAGGGAAGCCCATTGGCCTGAGCCAGGGACCAACTTGAGGTGCAAGACATGATGTCAGGCAGAATGTCCTGGTAACTTTCCTGTTGTGATGTGATCCAGATCACCATGAGATCCCATCCGCTTAAGTTTCAGAAACACTGGCTGCAATTCCTTTAGGAGGAGAGGGTCGTTTCCTGATGACTGGGGTGGTAGGGAGTGTGGAGCTTTCAGGAGATGTTCAGAGCTTCCAAACCCATCTAATAGCTCACTCCCCAATTGGCCGCAACAGCTGGAACTGAGCCAATCCAAAGCCAGGAGCCAGGAGTATCTTCTGGGTCTCCCACGCAGATGCAGGGTCCCAAGGCTTTGGGCCGTCCTCAAGTGCTTTCCCAGACCACAGGCAGGAGCTGGATGGGAAGCAGGGCTGCCAGGATTAGAACCGATGCCCATATGGGATCCCAGCATGTTCAAGACGAGGACTTTAGCTGTTAGGCTATCACACCAGGCCCAGGACCCAACATTTTAAAATTGGCCAATAGATACCCTAAGAGAGTCTGGGGTCGTAAGTTCAGGATCCCACAATGCCCATTCTGTCCTTAATGAGTGCCTCATGACTAGTTCAGATATGAGGAAGGCGTCCAGCTTGGAATGTGAACTAGGTGGGAACCCTGTTCACAGTATTGAAAGGCAGGTCAGTGGAAGAGACATCGCTCATATCACTGGGGGCAAAGGCCCCTGGAGGCCAACGGCTGGAAGTATGAACTTCTGAACAGCTGGACATGGACTAAATGGCTAGCTCTGTCCACTGGAAAAGTCAAAAAAGAATGCAGACTCCAACAACAACAGGTGCTACTGACTCGTGCATTGTTGAATGGAAAACTCATTTCTTATTCTTACCAAGGAAGAGGAGCTTCTTGGGGAAGAAGCAGGGAAAGAACTGCAAAGATAAGCAGATGACCATGGTGCATCCTGACAATGGCAAGAAGCTTCACTGTGCATGGAAACTGCCCTGAACTGACGCCCAACATCTATCTTGAAGTCCATGACCTTATGGTGATCATTTTAAGTTAGCACCTCATGAAGATGACACAGAACCAATGCATTATCTCAAAAAAAAATCAATAAAAGGGAATACTCCGGCACTTGTCCTGCTCTTCCTGTGTGAACTACTGCTCTGGGTAACCAACAGCAGCTGATGGAAAACTCCTACTTACACAATGATTCCAGGTAAGAATAAATTCCACAAGACGTAGGAAGAAAACATCACCACTTTGCAACACTACACATATCAGTATTGTTGGATGCCAAAAATATTAAAGTACAATAGGCTCCAGTTGGAAACGACCTTCACAGACTCACCAAAGAGACCAAACCCAAGTCTGATTCCACCCAAGATCTCAGCTGCTAATTTGCCGGCAATCCAGAGGAAAGGACGTGTGTCCAAATGACCCAGGCGTGCCTAAGCATCCAGCATCTTGAACAGCTCCTCAACAAATAACTGTAAGGGACAGAAAAGGGACAGAGGGCAATCTAAAGACTGAAACACATGTCAAAGAAATGGTACCTAGAAGTGGATGAGGGCGGCCTTGTGGTGTAGCAGGTAAAACTTAGGACCCTGATACTTCACTTGCAAATCTAGCTGTCTGCTAACCGCCTGAGAAAAGCAGCAGAAAAAGGGCCAGGTGTTTGAGCCTCTACTTGCATATAGAAGACCGGAATGAAGTTTCGGGCTCCTGGCTTCCGTGTGGCGCAGCCTTGGCCCTTGTAGCCATCTCAACAGTGAGTCAGTGTTTGTGTGTATCTCTCTTCTCTGTGACTCTGAATTTGAAATAAACAAATCAATGTAAAAGAAAGAAAGAAAGAAAGAGAAAGAAAGAAAGAAACGAACGAACAAGGCAGGCATGACTTGAACTGATGCACAGAGATGTCTCCACCAACAGCTTTACCCGTAAGCCAAACACCCACCCACCGAAGTTGTGCTTATCAACGGCACGGTATTTCTCTTTGTTCACCTTACAAAACTCCACTCAGACACATGTTAGCTTTTATGTGGATTTCTATGTCTGCTTTAAAGGAACCAATAATCCCAGAAAAGAAAAGGTATAAATGCACTTACTGTGTAAGGAATAATGGCCTTACATACAGATCTAGATACAAGGCCTGATTTGCCACCAAAAAAAAAAACAAAGGGCACTTGACCTCTCAGGGTGAGCTCCTCCTTTGCAAGACATGCTAACAGGACCTGACGGTTCCAGCTACCAACAGGCACTCAAGAAATGGCTTCACTGTTTTTTCCTTTTCTTTCCAAATGTTGCCTGAAAGACTTAGTGTAACTGCAAGTGTGCAGGGAAAGTTAGTAAAGGACTCAGGAAGGTCAGGAGAGGAGACGCGAGTGGGATTCATGTTTGCATTTTCTGTAGGTTCTTGCAATCTGTGTATTACACCACTGAGGTTGGTTGCTCCTTTTTGTAATTTTTCAATTAGGTTCAAACATAAACATTTAAAAAGCAATGGGAAAATAATCAAGGACTGAGCAAGCCAAGCAGGCAGCAGCAGGACATACAGGTGAGTGACATAAGTGTGTGGACCCATGCCACCCACAGGGGAGACCTAGAACAAGCACCTAGCTCCTGGCTTCTGTCTGACCCAGCCCTGATTGTGAAAGCCATCTGGGAATGAACCAGCAGAACCAGTATCTCTCTTCTAACTCTTCCAAACACATAATTTTTTAAAAGAAGAACCATCTTTTTTTATATAATATCCTTCCTGACAATTCCTATATCCTGTAAATAGCAACCAATAAAGTTCATACACAGGGTCAGAATAAAAGGACCAGAACCAAACATTGACCTCCTGGAAGCCAGTGAGTGGCAAGGGAAACACAGCTAGCGAATCTGCCACTCCGATGCTCCCAGCTTCCTTCCTGTCCAGGCCAGCCCAGGGAGCGATGCAGGGAAGCTCATGTGTCCTTGGCTCTGCACCCAGCTCCCAGAGCATCCAGCTCAAAGCCTGGCGAGAAAGGCCCACTCCTGCCTCCCTGAGCCCTGGTGGCTTCAGATTTCCTGTCCCAGAGAAGGCCTGGGCCCCTGGGAAGAGGCCCATGACCTCAGCCACTGTGGGCCAGCTGACTTTTAAACTCATTCTAGCAAAAGAAAAAAGAACCGCCATCCCTGCCGTGCCAGGAGTGTAACTCTGGCACGCAGACTGCTTATTCTCAGATAACTAACATAAAAGGAGCAGAACCTAAGAAGCACTACTGCAAATGCAATAGCTTCTTCCTGGGTCTTTAAACTGCCCAACTTCATTTCCATGAGAAAATCCTGAGGCTAGCGCAGGCATCTTCCCAGGCTCTCACTACTTGTCACCACCAACAGAGATTTTAAAATATTCAGCTGACATGATATTCCTACACTGACAGTACTCACACAAAAAGGTGCTTCCCCATGTCTCTGTGTGTGTGTGTCAATTTTAATGACATTATTTTAAACTCACATCATGGCAGCAAAGTGTTGGTTTGCAGACTTGTGTGTAACAGGTTGTTCTCTCTTTGCCCATCCGGACTACGCTGCTAAGCAATCGTCGCTAGCACTGTCTCTCTCAACTCTGAAATCACAGTTTAGTGTTATTCTCAGCCACCCTGCACTTGGTCATTTCTCACCATAGTCACTTCAGAATGCTCTTGGTTTGTTGCGCTCCATCTCTGCCAGCCTCCCCTGGTCAGCACCCCAGCCCAAAGGGTCACTTGGTGCTGTCACTCTCACTGCTCCCCTGGCCCAGCGGAAAGAAAGCAAAGGGGGCTCCCCTCCTCAGGCCTCAAGTTCTCGCAGGCCTATCCTCTTGAATTCCCAAGGGGAAAGCTGGCAGTAAGGGACGCATGGCTTCCCATGAGCAATCCCTTCTAAAACTGGCAAAAAGAAGACAGGCACAAAAGGCCCAGTGCCACCTCTGCCTGTGCCTGTCCCTGAAGGGCTGTGAGCCTGGAGAGAGGGGCTTCATCTCTGGTTGCTGTTCATTCCTGGGTGGGCTGGGCCCTCATGGTTCCTGCCTGCTGGGAGACCGGACGAAGGCTCTGGAGCTCCAAGACACATCCTCCTGGGTGTGCTGTACTGCATCTGCACCTCGCTCTCCATGCCAAGCCAGCTCCACTGCCACCAGCAGCACTGCCAAGTTACCTCACAGGAGAGGGATATTTGGAACCTTGTTTGGACTGGGCTTCTGCCCAAAGTCCAAACAAACCGCCCCCCCCCCAGGGTGGTACGCCATCCCGTGTGAGCCTTTCAGCATCCCTGGAGTGGCAGGCTTTGTTTCCTCACTGCCTGGGATCAACTCCAGGCCGACTTCAGTGGATAAGCTCTAGAACAAGCCAACAAGCTGCTGAATTACAATGATGCCCACCTCAGCTCTCTACTCCTTGACAATTTTACACTAGATTAATGAACTATATCCAACTGAAAACTCAAAACTAAATATATTCATTAGCAATCTAAAAATAGATGCCTCCCTATGTGAATTTTAAAGCCTATAGGCTCTTTTTCCAGTGTTGATTGTCTTAGTTTTGCTATAATAAAAAAACAAGGAAAATAATATTTTAAGGTTAATCACTTTGAACAATTAGTATAAATAATCACATACTGATAATTTCTGCAATTTAATTCCTGTGTAACGTTTTGGTGAGCCAAAGTCCTAAGCTGACTAGGAGTTTTGTTTCCTTCCCATTTCACTCACAGACGTGAACACGTGACACTAATCGTGTCCTTACCCTTCTACACCCATGGTCACACAGACACCGTTCCCTATTGGCCTTGATTTTAATGGTCAGCCAAGAGAGAAATGGCGTTCCTTTCCTTAAGGCTGTGCAGAAATGAAATTGGTCCGTGGAGGCGATGCCTGCATTCCTGCACTGACCGCTGCAACGTGTACAATAGCCAAGGTCCTGAATCGACCCAGGTATTCATCGGCGGACAAACGGGGGAAGGTAGTGCCGTATATTTACATGATGGAATAGCACTCAGTCACAAAAGAGCATGAAATTCTGTCGTGGGCTGCAACACGATGGACCAGGAGGGCAGCAAGTGAAGGAAAACTCGCTGAGCACAGAAAGGCAGGCATTTCTTGTTCTCTCACCCCTGGATGGGAGTTTGGAAAGTCGCTTTCATGGAAATACAGAGACAACAGTGGTCACTCCAGGCTAGGGAGGGTCACATGTCAGGGGGACAGAGCGCACAGCTACCAAACCACAAACACAGAGGAGGAATTACTGGTGGTTTTCTACAGCCCAGCAGGACAGCTACAGTCTTGAACCAATCAGTGTGTATTTCAAGTAACCAGAAGAGCTTAAGGTTTCCCAGCACATTGAAATGATAAATGCTTAAGAGATCGAAATGCTAATCACCTTGATTCAATCATCATGCATCTTACACATGTGTCAAATTATCATATAGTACCGCACAGACGTGGACAAATAGGTCTCATTAACAAAGAATGCCAAAACAAAAGACTGTGCTCAAGACGACAAGTGTTCTTTGAGCAGGCAAGGGGACGTGAAGGATGCTCCAGGTGCCTCAGAAACGCTGTCGCCTTCTGCGGGTTACAAGAGTTCATGATGCATTTTAAGGAGAATCAGAAGACAGGGAAGACTCCAAATATAAAGAAATGATAAGAAAATGAAATATGCGTCATTGTGATTTTATCAGCATACATACTACATGCATATGTTGAAATATCATATTATACCCCATAAATATGTACAAACGCAAAAATGTATAGGATCCTCATGGAATCTTTTCCTCAATAATACATTAAGATCACTTTTTAAAGTAACAGTGTCGTCTGGATTTCCCACACGCACACACGCACACACACTGGGCTTAATACAGTGTCCAACCCACAGTGGGTGTCCAACACTTCATTGTTGATGCTCCACTTGACAGAGGCAGTGCTCACAGAGGAGTCACTCCCCCCCATGCAAGCTGAATTAACACTGACAATCCAGCCTCCCCTAGAAGCAGCACAGAGTGAGTGGAGTCCAATTTTGGGCCTGTCCACAGAACCATAACCAAAGGCACTACACTGACACTGGAAGGTGACTTTGAGGGACCGCCCCCCTCTATGTGGCATGTGGGAAGTGCCCCTCAACCAGGAAAAGATGAGGGGAACCTGGAAGCAGCTACCTCCTCTCCCTACGCAAGGTAAGAGGACTCTGGCAACAGATGGAGTAGTGTCTGCAGAAGTCCTGGAAGGACACTCAAAACAGGAAGCAAGAGGCAATACTCCCACAGCAAGACTTTGGAGAAACCCACCAATGACCACCCAGACTGGGCCCCTCCTGAAGCCAAGCAGTAGGGAAAGTGTACCAAGTGTGTGTTTGCCTTAATGTTTGAGCCAACACTTGCAACTGAAGCCGTGGTCATCTGCTTCCGTCCAACTTGTAGCTGAAGTGATTTCTCAGGGATAAGACAGGATAAATAGATTCTTGGCAGGAAACATTCGATAATCCTTTCTCATTTTGGAGATATAAATGTCATGCTCAATATTGCTAAAAATGTTTCAGGATCCCAATACAATAAAAAACATACTCATATTTAATAACTCAGGTTTTATAAGTTAATAATTGCTAGATAAACATGATACTTTTTCATATCTAGTGCCAGACCACCCTATATCTGTTTTCAACAGAGAAATTTAAATATCAAAGGAATGAAATCCTAAAAAACTATTTTTAACGCAGCAAAACCATTTTCCCTAATTGATTAGGATTATATCCTCATAGTGTCCTGTATACCCAATACACTGTGTTCAGGGCAGGTGTTTGGCTAAGTGGCTTATACACAGCTTGGGCCATCCCTACCCCATCTCAGAATCCCTGTCTGCAAGTCGTGGATCCATTAGATTCCTGCTAGTATGCTGCCGATGGGGCAGCAGCTGACAGCGCCACCCACTTGGACGACCTAGGATGAGTTCCCTGCTTCCAGCTTCAGTCTGGCCCTGCCCCAACTGTTGCAAGCTTTAAGGCAGTAAGTCAGCAGAGCTGTCTTTGTCAGTCTCTCTCCATCCCACTCCTTCTCCAGTAAAATAAAAGTTGTAAATGTAAATGTGCTCAGTAAAAAATGAATATTGCCATCACATAAGGCCCAAGTCATATTAAAAAGAAGAGGAGGCGCTACATTTGCTGATCAGAAATGAAGCTGATAAAGTATTTTCTGCAGAGAAACATATTGTACTATTATCATGTCGATTCAAAAGTAATTTCTGGAATAAATTTAGTTAATGAATTCAGAAAGTTTGAAAATAAGTACTCCACGTTTAAAGTTTATTTTTATTTATTTTTTCAAGGCACAGCCAACAACTAAGAGAGAAACCAGCCTTCTGTACATGGGTTCATATCCCCCTGTGCCCGCAACAACTAGAGCGAGGCTGGCATGAATCCAGGAATTCAATCTAGAACCCCCACGTGAGTGGCAGGAACCCAAGAACTCGAGTCATCACTGCTGTCTCCTGGGGTATGCATTGAAAGGAACAGGAGCAGGAGTGGGCTGGGACTCAAACCCAAACCCTCCAAGACGGGAGACGTAACTGCCTCCCCTTGCTGGACCTTTAAAATAGTTGGCCAGTTTAACACACAAAACTATAAGTGCTGAATAAAATGTCTTATCTTTTGCCTTTGGAAGATGAAGGAATCTTATAAACCTCAAAAGGATAAAAATATGCTCATGCAGGTTCTCTCCTTAGGATGAGTAGCTTGATATTAAAGAATCTGTCACTGTAATGCATCAAGAGGTCATTGGAAGAACCACATTAATCTCATCAATTCCTCAAAGTCATTTGATTATGTGATGTCTATTTCCTGTTAGGAAGAGAAGGAAGGAGCAAGGAAGGCAGGAAGGGAAGGCTCGTGGAAAACAGATAGAAAGGTGATTGGCCGACCTGGCACAATGGCTCAAATGGATAATCCTCCACTTTCAAGCACCAACATCCCACCTGGGCACTGATTCATGTCATGGCTGTTCTGTTTCTCACACAGCTCCCTTCTCACGGCCTAGGAAAACAGTAGAGGTTGGCCCAAAGCCTTGGTACCCTGCACCCATGTGGGAGACCCAGAAGAAGCTCCTGGCTCCTGGCTTCAGATTAGTTCAGCTCAGGTCATTGCATCCATTCTGGGAGTGGACCAGCAGATAGGAGATCTTTCTCTCTGTCTCTCCTTCTCTCTGTAAATCTGCCTTTCCAATACAAATAATAAATAGATCTTAAACAAAAAAGGGGACGGGGAAGAGCTATAGGAAAAGCTACATTATCAGTATAATAAAGACTATGCATCCTATACTACAAGTCACATTGAATTGCAAACTCTGAAAGAACCCAGATAAGAATGCCTGCTATCATTATTATTTAATATTCTGCTATAAATTCAAATTAATCAATAAGTCATGAAACAAAAATATGTATCATAATATTTTGTATGATACACAACATATTATAGATTGTACATTTACTATTATATACAAATGGATCCAATAAATTACAGTAAGGTACAAGTAATAATAAAAAACACTGAAAAACACCAAGATGAGTCTATAAACTCTGAAACAGTATTCAAGAGCTGTCACTATAAATATACAGCAATCAATAGTTCTGTGCACAGCAGCAAAAACCAAGCTGCTAAAGGAAACAGAAAAATCATTCACAGGAAAGGCTAGGAATAATCTAAATAATGATAAGGAATTTATATTTAAAAAATAGACAAAGAATTAGTGAGCAGACATGTTGCCACGTGTGCGCACTGGAGCTGGAAGAACATCACCACTTCCTCCGACATGAGTCTTCATCGCTTTCTAAATCAAAAACAAAATGTCAATAGCATGCAGGGCACAGGGAGGGTGAGACCTGGAAAAAAATGATTCAAAGTACATCTCCAATAAAAGACACGCAGATTACTGGGCAAACTTGGAAGAAGCATAGTAAGTTCTTCACTTTGCCAGAAGGAAAACTGTACAAGGCCACTGGAGAAGCATCTGTGGAAAACAGAGCTAAAATAGAAGTTTGTTTTGGCACCAAAAAATGCAATTTTATTCATGTACCTACTTTTCACGATATATATTTTCCATGAACTTTTTGAAATGTCCTCATAGTATACTCTGGAAGAGTTTCTAGATGTGTCACCCAACCAGAAAACTGTGAAGTCAGAGAAAGTGGTTGTGTGCTAGTTTTACTGTCTCACCTCAAACTGCAGAAGGCATAGCCGGAGCACAGTTAAGTGCCTAGCTAAGATGGAAAAACATTACATATTTAAGGTCCCATACTCTCTGTGACTTCAGACACACATTGGGGTCTCTTGGGATCTACCCACTTTGATAAAGGGGTATGACTTTATATTACATTTATGAATATTGACTTATTATCATTTTGTTTAAAATGATAACAGACATGGAGAGATCTTCCATCTGAAGACTCACTCCCTGAATGCTGGGGCTGTGCCAGGCTGAAGCCAGGAGCTAAAACTCAACCCGGATCTTCCATATAGGTAGAAGAGCCCCAACTACTTCAGCTACCCTCTGCTGCTTCCCTGAGTTATCAGGAAGCTGGCACAGAAGCCGAGGAGTCTGAATGCAAAGCAGCCAGACACTGTGACCTGGGACTTAACCCACGCTCCACACACCTGCCCCATTAAAGCACTACTATAATCCCACAATTATTCAAGCCTTGCTCTATGCCAGCTCTGTTCAAAGTCTTAAGTATGAACTATTTAATGTTTTCAATTATTCTGAGTCAAACCATTATCATTATTCCCATTTTATCAGTTAAGAAATCGAGGCCCATGGCTAGCACTGGGGCATATGTAGCAGTATAGCAGCCACCTGTAGTCCCAGCACCACGTATGGTTGCTGCTTCCCATCCCAGCTGCTTCACTTCCTGCCCAGCTCCTTGCCACTATGCCTTGGAAAAGCAGTGAAAGAAGCCAAGTGCTTGGGCCCCTGCACTCATGTGCGAGACCTGGAAGAAGCTTCTGGAACCTGGCTCTGGTTGGTTCAGCCCTGGTTATTGCAGCCCTCTAGGGAGTGAGCCAGCAGATGGAAGCTTCATTCTCTCTCTCCCTCCCTCGCCCTCCCTGCTTTCCTTCCTCTCTTCTATCCTCCCTCCCTCTCCTTCCTCTTTAACTCTGACTTTCAAATCAATAAGATAAAATAATTAAATAAATAAATAAACTGAGGCCGAGTCAGAGCTGAGCAACTTAAAAAGTCATACAATAGTTGTTGCTAAAACCCAGGTTTCAAACTCAGACCCTGTGATTGCAAGCCTCAACAGTCAACCATTAGTCTACTCCAAGGACCCTCAGACATTTTAGAATGGAACTCCTGTATCATCTTACAACTTCCTGAGACCCTCACCCACAACGAGCTTTTGTTTATCTGGGATGTCTCTACAATGAGCTCTGTTCATATCTGTGACTTAAAATGTTTAAAACGGAACAATGTTTAATTCATTTAAAAATAACAATGGCAAAACAATTAAATGTTAATATTGCATTTTTAACAAAAAATAACTGTATGCAATGCATAAAACAGTGTAGTGAGAAGCATGGTTTTTTTATCCCCCTTTTTTATTGCAAGTCTTTTTTTAATGTCTAGCTTACACAGAAGAGAGCTAAATTCTCACATCTGCTTCTGCACTTAATTTATGGCAATATTATATGTCACGTAACCTCTGGAAAACTCCCCTGTAAATTCATGAGCGAATGAAAGTGAAAAGGCCAAACAACAGCTCAGTATTATTATGATAATGGCTTGGACCTTATGAACCCCTTGAAAGAGTCTTGAAGATCTCCAGGGATCTTAGAACCACACTTGGAGATCACTGGTCTACACTGAGTTTTTAAAAAAGAATAAATCAGTCAACTAGTGTTTACTGTTCACTCCACACTCATCGCTGCTTTCGATTCTCAAAGGACACCCCAGCACAGCAGCCCAGAGGGGCGGGAAAGGGATTGTGTCGCAGCTCAGTTGCTTAGCCCAGTGGTAAATCATCTTGCAGCATGTGGGACTCCTCCAATCTACTGGCCGAGCTGCAACAAAAGTTTGAATCAGAGTCATCCTAGAGTGCCACTGGACTGGGGCACATCAGACCACAAAGGACAGATAAGAGACTAGCCATGCTCAGCAGGGAAAACCAACTCCAAGAGGCAGAGTCGGCTGTCAAGAACCAGAGGCATTCCATGGGAGGAACCGGCTCACTGGATCATTAGGAAGTTGTAACAAGTCACTCACCAACATCTTTTGATTAACCAACTGACGAAAGCACTGTGCTAGAGGTCAACACTACAAAGAGGAAAGGAAATCATCTCTTACTTGTCATTGAATTTCCAGCATCAAACACAGCATTTCCCACATAATAGGTGCTTGATAAAGGCTGGATGTGAGATGGACAGGTGGACAACTGAGTGGATAGAGGGAGGGAGGGAGGGATGAATGGCCCAGTCACTTCCCTCAAGCAGCTAAAGTCTGTTCAGGGAAATATACATCTAAACAAAGAACCACAACCGAAACCAGCACTTTACCTGAGATTTAACAAAATGCTCTTTGTGGCAATTAACCATGCACACCATTGCCATGAAGACTCTGGGAGCAGGCAAATGGCGGGGTCAAGGGAAAGATCAGATCCAGAGAGAGGAGAACTAGCAAGCATGACATGCAGACACATGAACCATGGTGAGGGCCAAGTCCCTTGTATCACAGCCTGATTCTAGGACTAGCTCTAATGGCAGCCTGGCTGTACAAGTTGGAGAACAGTGAGTAGGAAACGCAACTTGCTCCAGTGATGAGCTATGTCAACACTTGCTCCAAGTTCCTAGCAGACTCTCAACCCAAATTTAGTGCACCTGGCCTGCTGTGAGCCATCCTAGACTCGGCAGCTTCAAAAACAAACCTTTGTTTCTCACAGTTCTGGAAGGTGGAAGGCCAAGAGAGGGTGTCCACATGGTTGGTTCTGGGCCCCCCTGGCTTGTAGAAGGGCATTTTCTCCTTGTGTCTATGCATAATAGAAAGAGGTACTAAGCAATCTCATGTCTCTTCTGAGAACCCTAATGCACTCACAAGGGCCCCAACTCCGTGACTTAGTCATGCGCCAATGCCATCATGAGTGTTAGGGTTCAACATGGGAAGTTGGAGGCAGAGTGGCCTGACTTTTGAGAGTCCACCTTGCAGCTGAAGGCCAAGTGTGCAGGACATGCAAAGAAGCAGAGGCGAGGCTCAGAGTCCAGGCTCCTGCCCTGATCTGCGTTCCCCGCCTCCTTCCAGGCAGCTCTTTCTGATTAACCACTATTCACAGTAATGCTGGACCGCTGTTCACACTAAGTGATATTGAAATGAGAGGAATAGCAGGGCACGCACCGTCTAGCGCCACAGACACAGCCGTCAGCACTTGACTTTCAGTTCATTCATTCATTACTGTGACAGCACTATCCGGACAAAAGTTTCTGACAAAATTAATCAATAACTTTATTTTCAGTGTAAAAATATGGAAATCCATGCATATGAGAAGTCCTCAAAAAGTCCACCAAAAAATGTGTGTTTTAAAGGAAATGATGCATGACTTTCAAACTTGCGCCAAAATTAGCTTACCTTAATTCCATTTGTTCTCACACTCTTTGAAGTGCCCTTGTAGAGGCAGACCGTAAAGACATCCCACTGTACATAAAGTTCTAAAACCCACAAAGGCTGGAAATATTCTGAAAGCTGCAGTATAAATAGGAGGAGAGAAGTCTGGGTGTTATGTGGGAAGAATTAATATATTATCCTCAGCCTAAGATTAGCCTTGTCATAGCAAGGCTGTTTGTGTTTTGTTTTACAAAGAGTAAAATCAGTCCTCTTGCATTTCTAGGTTTCAGAAGGGACGTGCAAACTGTCAGTGAAATCCACTGAGCTCCAACACCTGCTAGGATAGCACTTTTCACACCAACCTTCCCCAGGTACCTCGCCCAGAAAGCAAAGCCGTACAAGTGTTGAAGAATGTGATGCATTAAGTAAGCATGTCTTGTCAAAACCAAAAGCAAATACTCTCCCGACCTACTGAGAAAGCGGAGAAAACAGAGCCTAGAGCCAGCAGAACTCCATCTGTAAGGGCAGGTGTTCGCAAGACAATATCACCACATCTCTTATCTATGTTCTTGGGTTCGAGGTTCTGCTATTCTTTTCAATCCAGCTTCCTGCCAGTGCACACTTCGGGAGGCAGCAGGTGATGGTTCAATTGCTTGCGACTCTGCCACCCATGTAGGAGACCCTAACAATGTTCCCCGCTCACGGCTTTACCTGACACGGCCCTGGATCGGGCATTAGGGAGTGAACAAGTGGGTGGAAGATCTCAAGCCCTCTACCTCCCACACAAAATATATATAAATAATGAATTTTTAAATTTTAAAAAAGAATTCCACATATAATCCTGTGGATTTGCTTCCATGCTTGTAAAAGGACAATGCTTGCATACCAATACATTCCAGAAACTTCTCAGAGCCTGCCCCAGGAGAAGGACATAAGAAGCTTATGTAACAAAGTCCCTATGGTGATACCAGGAGCTGGGTTTGCAAAATGGGAGTTCAATCTAAACTATGATCATTAATGGGGAAAGGAAAACCAACTGCCCAGCCAGTTATTAACATGTCAGAATGCCAAATACACACAGAGCAGACATCATGGAAAACATGATTTTAAAGATGGAGGAGCATGCCTGGGATCAAATCCTACCTCCACTTCTAAACCAGCTTCGTCTTAATGTGCCTGAGACAAGCATTAGACACATTAGCAGATTAGACTATGCCCCCAACATGGGAAACCTGGATTGAATTCCTGGCTCCTGACTTCAACCCGGCCCAGCCCTGCCTGGTTCAGTGTACAGGTAGTGCAGCAGCAGATCAATCTCTCTCTGTTCCTCTCCCTTTCTGTCTCTCGCCTGACCGTGTGTGTGTGTGTGTGTGTGTGTGTGTGTGTGTGTGTGACTGCATTACTTCACCTTTTAAATTAAAAAAATAAATCAATAAATAAGCATTGCTTAAAATGAATTCCTATTAAGGAGAGAAAAAGTCAATGGAAATCAAAATATGGCCCTCAAATGACAGTTAACCAAATGTGCTGAAGACCATGCATAAGCTGATTCTTTTTTTTTTTTAAGCCCTATTCCCAGGCTACCCCTTCAAGTGTGACCATCATCCCCGTAGCTTAGCCTCTTGAAAGCTCCAGAGAGAACTGAGGGTTACTGACGGCGGGGAGCAAAGGAAGAAGAAAGCCAATGGAATTCCTTCCTGTGCAAAACCTGAAAGTCAAACAGATTTTCCCCTTCTCGGGTGACCTTCGGCAGCTCTCTTTCCCAGGGTAAATTTCATCTCTGCTAATCCCAAAGACTAATATTAAAATTAAATATGGCACACGACTTCATATAACATTTCTGTCTGTGTGGCAAGCCTCAGGATTGTATGTTTACCTAAGGGACTCCCAATGGACTCCCAAATTGGACCAGATCTTACTGCCCAAGAAAACAGGATTACTGCTGTTTACACATGACTTAATCACACTTGCAGACTGCCTGTCCCATAAGGACAACTCACTTTTGGCAGCTGGGAATAAAAGGAGCCGTTTGCTCCTGGACCTGCCTGAGATGCTTCCTGCTGACCAAAGCTACAGAACAGCGAATAACAGCGTAGGAACTTCAACAGCAGAGCTCCTGGTCCAAAGTCCCCCATGCACGGGAAGCCAGACACATTCAGGCAAGGGGAAAATTTGGCTTCAAGCTAAGTGGAAAGCAGCCTTGGAAAACCTACTTACTTTGGATCTGTGTCCCAATTCTGACACGCTCTAGTACAGCTCACTGAAATTTTAGATGAATACTCAAGGAAAGGTTTCTTGACACACATATAAGAAACTACATTAGATAAGAGAGGATTTAAATCTTTTCCTTTGTGTAGGCCATTTTGGCTTATATACAAAACTGGGGAGAGTAAAACCAATTCATGGAGCACTGAGTTTTGGATTGGAGGTAAAATAGACTCTGTTGGCCTATCTGACTAGCAGTTATAAGCTGGTAACAACAACAACAAAGAAAATAGAATTAAAGAGGGAAGGAGGCAAACTTGCAGAAACAACAGACAAGCTGTGCCAAAGATTTAGAGGAGGCAGGGAAATAAGAAATGCAGATAAAACTATTCCATATAACATTACAAAGATGGATGTGTGACACCATGCATTTTTCAAAACTCAACATCAGTGCCGCACAGAAAGAGTCCACAATTGAGCTTTAGACTTTAACTAACAAGAATATACCAAAACTGATGCACTAACAGACATACAGCATGCTAATACAAAGACATTAATAATAAGGTCAGCCTAGGAGAGGAAGGTATGTGGGAAAGTCTACTTTCTCCTCCATTTCTCTGTAAACGAAAGACTGCTCCAAAGAGCAAAGTCCAGTTGGGGCACAGGGATGGCGGAGGGTGACAGGGCAAGAAGAGGCAGACGGAAGAGACGGCAGGTCAGTACGGATTCTAGCGGAAAGAGCAAAATCGGTGGCTGTGGTGTGAAATGGCAAAGCAAAGCATACAGATTGAAAGTTCAAGACTCGTGCATCGTATTTCACTTTCCCAGCTTTGTGCACTACCTGGGGAACAGACGTGTGGGCAAGCAGGGAGCAGCGCTGTCCCGGTCGTCAAACTGTAAGAAGGCAACAGTTAGCATTAGCCGGTATAAACCTTGGAATAAAGCAAGCACAACATGCCCTCCTGGTCGCTTATAAGGAGAGCTTCCTGCAGCCTAGACATTGATGCCTGTATTGAAAAACAGAGCATACTAAGGGAATTAACTTGTTCATTAGTTGAGTCTAAAGACCCAGATTTGTCACATGCCCTGAATTCAAGGACCAGCAACTTAAACAGCTGTCCCTCCCCTCACCCTCTGGCTTGCCCAACTTTCTTCAGCTCCTTAAAATCTAATGTCATCATCATCACGGACACAAACTTGGACCTAAGTTACCCAGCTTTGTTGCGCATTTTTAGAAATCTAAATTAAATCCATGGCAGGAGCCAACATTCCTTTATCTTGACCTAATTTTTCTCTTAACTCCAGCGTGAGACTCATTGTAAAAGCTAGACATCGGTTTCCTCTATCTATTAACAATGACAGCTAACATTTACTGAGAGTGTGATTCAAAAGCACTGCTCTTCAGAGGAGAAGCAGGTAGCTGATAATTCCATCAATGAGGAGCTCCTATTTCGGCTTCACTGTAGGGGGGAATCTCAAAAGAATACACTTGCATTGTTGTCCTCTTCCGCTTTCCTTTCTGCTTGGTGGAAGGTATGAGGCAGGTGGCAAAAGCAGCTTCAAAATCCCATCTTATTTGAGGGACCCAGGCATCTGCAAGATGAGCTTCTCAGCGTCTCCCTGCAAGCGCAGCCTAGGAAATGTGGTTCTCCCAGGTGATGAGGTGGAAGGCTGGCACCAGCGGAAGTCCCAGAGAAAGAGGAAATGGAGGGAAGTGATACGGAAGCTAAAACCCATGGGTCCTGGACAAAGGGGCACTAAGCGCTGACGCCTGAAGAACTGGGCAAAATCTCTGCACCTGTCTCACCATAAAGCATCAACTTGAGGCAGGATGCCTCACACACACCATTGCTTCTGTTCTCTGGCACACTGTGCCTCAAGAACTTTTGTAGGAACCTGTAACAGAGAAAGCCAACCAGTGGTCTAGAGGAGCCAGCCACACCCCCTCATGAGAGCCCATTATTAAACTAATCCAAGTATTTTGTGAGCAAGTTGTCAAACACAGCCATTACTTGAAACTTAAGTCACCATTTAAGTCTACAGTTAACTAAATAGTTAAATGCAAAAGCCAACATCACTTCCTAAGTGCTCGAACCACATTTTACTATTTTCTATGCCCTGGGTGTCATCTACTTTTCTATGCTGGAGCCATGGAAATACTGTCAGAAGGGTGTGGGCTTGGGGTTAAGTACACACATGGACTTCATCCTGCTGCGGGCACCAAGCTACCAAGACTCACAGCTTCTCAAGTGAACAACTTCCGCTGTGTACAGCAAGCCTCCTCCAGCCACATCTAAGCATCGGTTCATGAGGGGCTCTTAGAAGCCTCTGGATAACTACAGAAGGGGACTGCTTGCTAGAAGAACACTTGCGATCAAAGCCTGGGGCATTGAGTACCATCCTGGCCCTCAGGAGGGCAGTGAGATCAGAAATCACACCAGCACAACACAAAGCCAAAACAACACTAAACCTACACAACACCGCCTCCACAAGCCCAAAGGACAGAGCTCCAAGGACTGCTGGATGTGTCAGGATTATACTGGTCCTGGAAGGAGCCTGAAGGTCAGTGCTCTCTCACACCTGCCTTGCTCGGTGTGCCTCTCCCACCTGGCTGCTCCTGCATTGTGTCCCCTTCACAATAAAGTGAGCCATGCTAGCAAATGAACACACCCTGGAGAGGGCAGTGGGCATCTCTGACTTACAGACCAGTTAGGACACGTGACAGCCTGGACCTGCAATTGGCACGTGAAGTTGGGGGTGGGAAGAAGTCTTATGAAGCTAAGCCTTCAGCCTTGAGAGTTGATGTTGTCTGCAGATCAACAAAGTCAGAATCGAGTTTTTTATTGAGATGCAGAAAAAACAGAGAAACGGAGGGAGCAAGCTCTTACTCACTGACTCACTCCCCAAATGTCAGCTAATAACTGAGGCAGATGCGGCTGCAGCTGGGAGCCAGGGACTCAACCCAGGCCTCTCAGAGGGAAGACGGGGGTCTGTTACTTGAGCCATCACTGCTTCCTTCCTAGGTCTGAACTGGTGGGAGCCTGGGAATTGAACCCAGACACTCCAGTGCCTGATGCAGCGTCTTAACAAATCTCCACTCCAAAAATTAAGTTTAATTGCGGGTATCCAGCAATGTCCACCGAGAAGGGCCAATGGATGGGAATAGATGACAGAACAAAGGAAAGAACAGTGAGGAGCTTTCCTATCCCAAGCACCACAGCCCATCCATGCCAACTCCTATTACAATACCATTCGTCTGCCAAGGTGGATGTGTTCACATCACAGAAAGTGGCAGAGCCTGTAGAATGGAATTTGATTTATTGTTCCAGATTGAGAGTCATCAAACCATGACCCATGGGGAAAATCTAGCTCACCATTTGCTTGTGGGGTTTTTTTTAGCCAATAAAGTTTTATTTGAACACACCAATGCACACTCATTTCTGCACTGCCTCTGGCAGCTTATGTGGTATAGGTAAGTAGCTGTAAGAAGAGACTGCATCGCAGGCCAGATCTGAAATAATCAACATCAGGCCCCTTAGACAAAACCTTTGCTGATCCTTTGGACTTAGAAGGTGATGGAGAAAATGGTAATAATGCATATCAAACTTAAAACTGTGTCTGTCTTATCTGTGGCCAGAGTCATGTTGAATAGCCCAAAAGCCTTAAAGGAATAGTCCAATAATCAAAACTATGACCCAATTCAGTAAATGAAGATTTTCACATCCAGTGGCCTAGTTATAAAATGTATTTGTGTTATTTCACTCTCATATAACAACTCATTAATGCAAAGAAACACATCAGCTGATACCTGAACCAAAACCACACTTGGAGAGCAAGCTGGTTATCACACATTCATCAAGGCCATCACCAGATCCAACCAGATCATTCCACTGTATTGCAAATCATTTTGGTAAATCACAAGGCTTTCTGCTGAGCCTGGCTGGTGTTCCGAAAGGATCTCACCCATCATCTTGCAAGAACAATGGAACAAACGTATTACATATCATACACCTTGAACCATTCACTTCCCACCCGAATGAGAAGTCTGGAAGACCTGAAGGAATAGAAGCGAAGAGTTAGCGATCAGCGCACAATGTTAATGCTAAGAATCAAGCCACTGAAATCTGAGTTTATTCACTTGAAGATTAGTTTTAGTAACCAATGATTGAAAAGAATACACCATGATTTTTATAGCAGCCATGGACTCAGTTGTACTTTAAATTTGTATTAATTGCAACAACAATATAAAATTTCAAAATTATGTGTAGAACATTCTTTCATTCCATAGGCAGGATTCTGTGTAGATCCATAAACTCCTTGGAATAATCCAGCAATGACCTCAGAATTCTGCCCCAAAGGCTGCAGACTTGAGCTGTGGCTCATCTGGAAGATTCCCTCCTGCTGACACACCACATTTCCTACCATGACCTTGACCCAAATACTGCTCCCTTGTCCATAAACTGCCATTCATCAACAAGGACATCACCAGATCACCTTTCCAGGTGATCATCTTTCTGGAACACAAACTGATTTCATCAGTTTCTATCCTCACCCCCACATCTCACAGCCCAAACCCATGTGACATCCTTCCATGGTTTAGGAACCTCCATGCTTGCTGTCTCTGTGCAATGGTGAAATTCAGATGGGTTAGTTCAACACAGGTGGGCAGGACACACTGGGTCCTCTCCTACCGCCATCACCAACAGTGAGCTCTGGGAAGAGGGAAGGAAGAAGGCTGCAGTGTGGACTTTGAGGAGAAGGACCTTCCTGGGTCTTCCCTGAGGAGTGACAACCATCCTATCAGGAATGAATCAGAATAAGGTGCTATGCCCTCAGCCACAGTGAGCTTAGCTGCTTAGCTAGGCCCTCCTTACCCATTCACAATCTCACACATGTCCCTCTTGCTATACTGAAAACACTTCCAACAGAGTTGCCAATGATCACCTTATTGCCAAATCCATTGGCTTCTTTTAGGTTCCTATTCTCTTTCGTTTCCATAACACTAGGCTGCATCTCTTCGCAACCAGACCTTTGTCAAGAGAAAAAAACAAAATGATTTGATGTCTGCAATATGGAGATCGAAGAAGAGGCATGAGGCCAAAACAACATGAGTGTTTAGTATGTGTGTGTCTAGAACGTGTTGCCAAAACAGAAACTGGGAAGTTGGGAGGGAAGCATGGTTTGGGGAGAGCTTCCGATGTGTTCAGCAGGCTCTTGGAGAGCAGGAAGCCCAAAGTCAGTCTCCCTATGGAAGTGTCATTCATGCTGGGAATAACAAAGCAGTCGCACAGAGTAAACTGGAGCTACCCAAATTTGATTTCCCTCCCTGCACCCAGTTCTCCCCCTGACAAATAGTTCCTACACCCCAGTTCTTTTTCTCTGGTTCAGAACTGGCTTTTTGTTTGAGGTCTTGGAGCCTGCGGCCAGGCACAGAAGACTCCAATTTTCCATTTGGTGACTCAGGGACCTGAGTCATTTCATCACTTCCAGTTGCTCACCTGCGTGGGGCTACTTCTCTCATCCTGGATGGTCTCCCTGGATCAGCTGCAGACAGGCACCTGCCACTAACGTTCTCCAACTTGCTCTCATTTCCTTGTCTCTTTGCCAGGCACGAGGGGGTCTGTGGAATGTGTTATTTAGAGATCATCCTGCCGACCCCAGCTCTAAGTGCAGCCAGAGCAGGAGGAAGACTGTGCCTCTTATTACTTTTTTTTTAAAGATTTATTTTATTTTATTGGAAAGGCAGATGTACAGAGAGGAGGAAAGACAGAAAGTTCTTCCATCCAATGATTCACTTCCCAAGTGGCCGCAACAGCCGGTGCTGTGCCCATCCGAAGCCAGGAGCCAGGAACTTCTTTCCAGGTCTCTCACGTGGGTGCAGGGGCCCAAGACTTTGAGCCGTCCTCAGCTGCTTTCCCAGGCCACAAGCAGGGAACTGGATGGGAAGTGGAGCTGCCAAGATTAGAACCAGCGCCCATATGGGATCCTGGCACGTTCAAGGCGAGGACCTTAACCATTACACTATTGTGCCGGGCCTGCCTCTTACTACTTTTAGCCATCTTCTGAAACATCCAATACAGAGCAAGTGTGCATCCTATATTCTTTGGTTGGAGAATGTCAAAATATACCCCAGTGAACAAAAAACTTATTATTTGTAGTATCAAAGGAATGTTTCTTCCCCAAATTATTCATTATCCTTTTCACTGTTACAAAATATGCATCACATAAAATTTGCCATCTCTGCCATTTTTGGGGTAGAGCTCAGAGCACTGTGCTTGTTCTCTTTGCTGACAATCACCACCCACCTCCAGGAATTTTTCATCTTGCCAAAATGAAACTCTGCCCCACTAAACCTCACCTCCCGTTTCCCGGGCCCCAGTTTCTGGTAACCTTTACCTACTTAGTAGCTCTGCATATGTAACCAAGCCAGGCACCTGGTACAACTGGAATCATATAACATCTGCCTCTTTGTGCCTGGCGTGTTCCACTTGTTTAATGCCCTCGTGGTGATGACATCAAATTCCTTTAGCTAAATCTTAGCAGGACTCCTTGCATCCATTTCTAGAAGTTTGATGGTTCACATGGCACAAGCCCTGACCACAGAGAGAGAAATGGGGACCAATCAGAACAGGTATTAATCCACAAAGGATGCGTAACACAGCTCTGCCTTCACACATTAGACTCTCACACAGTGTCTCAGAAACACATCTGTGTTGGAAGAAGTGGAGCACCATGCAGCAGGGAAACAACATCTGGCATTGTGCAAAATTTTGTAGTCTCCTTGAGTCCTCACAGCAATTCAATGATTCAGACCCATTTTAAAGATGGCAAAACTGAAGACCCAAGGGGCCAAATAACCCCTAGTCACAACCAGATATTATGGGAGCTGACACCCAATCTGCCCTCTGTTTGATACCAAATTTGGCACCCTGAAACCCCCACTATGTACTTGCCAAGACCCTACCCATATGGAGTGAAACAAGAAAACCAGCCACTACAGTAGAACTTGAGCAAAATGCTCTGTACACTGTTGGCTGAGCAGGTGCCTGTAGAAGGGTGTCAGGGTATGAACTGTGATCACACCACAATGTCTCCTTTCTGAGACAAGAACAAATGGACCTTGGAGATAGCAGCAGGAGTTCCATTCCTAGATGGGCTTGCATCAGGATGGGAGTGCCCCTCCCAAGAAGGCAGGGAGCAGGAGGGTTTTAGGGGAGCCTGAATGTGTGTCTGCAGATTGCCTGCAAACAAAGACAGCCTGTGGGGGGAGAGTGCGCCCCCTGCTTCACTCCCCTAGCATGCACAGGCCCGAGGGAAGCTTGTGAGGCCTTTGAGTTGATGGGGAAAAAAAAAAAAAAGATTGTAAAGCAACCAGAGGGAAGAGTCATAAATATGCATGTGTTTTTTGTCCTCCGCCATCGCTACAGTCCTACTGGGTGGTGTGCATGTCGGACACTCTCACAACTTAAGGGGCCATGTCTCCTTTGATTACAGGGCCTTCGGTGGTGAACTAACTTGCAAACCAACTCCAACTTGCATGCAAGCAGCATCATTTATATTCAGGCCAAGCAGCACAGCAGCCTTGAAGTGCACGTTGTGTTGAGCAGGGAAGGGGCTGGCACTTCTTGTCCATACCTTTGTAGACATTTCTCTCTGCCATTTCTCAGGGTGTAGCTTGGTCAAGAGATGCCAAAAGCAGCCCCCAAGTGCTTTTCTGGAAGGGGTAGCCCTAGCTTCAGAAGCTGATTCGGTTCAGGAAAAAGTGACACTCGAGCCACCACCTTTCCAGGATTTCTCTGGAAGGAAAAGCAAAGCCAAGAAGTCCTATGCGTGGGGCAGGAGGTGGCCAAACACTGCAGACATTCTTGGGAAAGGGTCTAGGTGCAGAGGTCAGCTCTTCCTGCAACAGTTAACAACCTTCATCCTAGATCCAGTCTGCCAAATCCATTCCCCTGCAGAGTTCACACTTGATTTCCATTCATGTGGTTTCAAAGGGACCCTAAGTGAGGTGTGCATCATTGTATCAAACAATTTAATCTGCTAAGAGGGTGAGTCAGAGTGGATTCAACTGCAGTGCAGACTATACCAGTGCCTGGGAAAGCAGCATCCCATTTCAGAGTGCCTGGTCACAGCCCAGCTACTCTGTACTTGTAATGCACCTTCGTGTTACCTTCCTGTTGCCAATCCTGGGAAGCAGGGGTGCCCACAATGTGCAAAACCCACATAGAGTCTCTGGCTCCTGGCTTCAGCCTGGACAAGCCCTGGCTGTGGTGGGTATTGGGTGGGAGGCGGGGGGAACCAACCAGCAGATGATGAAGGATATAGAGATAGATCTATCTTCCCTCTTCTCCCGTTGCCCCCTGCCCAGTCACTCTGCCTTTCAAATAGATAACTAAACAGTTTTTAAGATGGAAAAAAAAGGAGGGCTTTTTAAAAGGTGACCTACTTGTTTGCTAAAACACAAATCAAGATACCTAAAGGCCATATCACAATGTCTGGGTTCAGCTCTCACCCCAGCTCTTGACTCCAGCTTCCTGTTAGGGCAGACCCTGCAAGGCAGCAAGGACAGCTCAAGGAATTTGGTTCCTGCCATCCATAGGGGAATCCTGGATTGAATTCCCAGCTCCCAGTATCAGCCCGATCCAGCCCCAGCCAATGTTAGGAATGTACTAACACTTTGGAACGTTATCTCTTCATGAGAGAAAGTGTGTTTGTGGGTTCTATATCTTGGCCTCTTCAAATTAAAAAAAAATGGCTTATCTATCACCACCCTCCCACCATGCTCCTCCTGTGGGCCTGTGCTGTGGCTTTGTCACCCTAGGCCCCTCAGTACAGCGCAGGCAGAGCAGCAAAGCTGCAGGCTGCAGCTTCTAAGAAAACTTCATCTTTGGGATTATCCAGATTTTCATTGCCCAGAAATATGATTTTGCATTTGGTAATTATTCAGACTGGGGTTTGCTCATCTTTGTACAAAATGGAATTGGCTCCAAAGTGCTAGTATATATGGGAAGGAAATTAAAAATAACAGAGCTATTTCTGTGAATATAAAAATGTGAAAATTCCATCCTCTAAAAACATGGCTGTCCTTAATTCCCAAGCTTAATGTTTCTCCTGTGCTTCCAGAGCTGTTCGAGTCTGTCACGGGTCTCCCAGCCGGGAGTGATCTTCTTTAGCATGCACTCTGTATTGACAAAAGCTTTGATCTATTGGCAATTTTGCAATAAGATCAATCAAAACATATATATATATATATATGCACAGCTATCAAAACCAACCTTGGCTTACTTGTACACAAATGTCAACCTCTTTTCAAGCAGTGATGTGCAGGAGCTGGTGAACTCCCCAGTGGGATAGCGGTACACACTGACCATTCAAAGGTCAACATAACCAGGCCATGACTCACTCATTTCTGCTCTAGAGACAGGTGCTGGGCCTTATCCCAGAAAGGCATCAATTCACTTACATTCATAGACCATCAACGTCATTCAATGGCCACCACTAAAGTGGCTGAATTCCAGGGGTATGATTTTCCAGAACTTCTGAGAGCCAAACTTAAAATCCGGTAAAGTTACTACTTAGGAAGCGGACAGAGCATTGCAGTTCTCCTGCTGGTAGACCTCACAAACTTCCTAAAACTAGAAAAAGACCCATATGTCTGTACAATATGGCTGATTATACCAACTATGTAAAACAAAACCAAAAAATGCCATGTAATTCAAGAGGAGCTGGACAATTACCAGAACACAGAGAAAGGAGAGGCTCCAGCCCTGCCTCTTCCAGGGAACATAGCAAGTGGACCAGGTAACGACTCGAGTTGGTTATCAGAGCCTGAAGCCAGAGAACATTCTAACTCTTCCATGAGGCTCTTAAATCCACACCCCACAATCTTCTCACTACCACACACCATCCCAGTTCACAGGCAGAATTTAAAACAACAAATTGGCACTCCACTCTATACCTCAGCCATTCTGACTTCCACCTCCACACAATAAATCTAGGGAAACGTACCTGCCTGTTATTCTTCCAATTTTTTAAATAATGAGCGTGTGCTGTTTACAATGATGGGTAAATATCTAATAACGCATTCATTCCCAACTACAATGTATGAACCACCGTGGGCAACTTGGAAGGGCAAAATAAGAATCAAGAATGGAACTTTCCATTTGGGGAAGAAGCATTCAGCCAGTTCTCTGTGTCATTAGCTGACTGGCGTGTTGGCACTCTGAGGGCGGAGGCTGCACCCCCCTACTTCGCAGACTTCCATGCTCAGTGTATTTTGACTGCCAGAGTGCCTGGTCCAGTTCTGGGGAGACGAATGTGCACTTTTTCTCATTAAGCAAGGGGATGAGCAACAACACCTAAACACATTGCAGCTGACTGCCACCATGTGATGCATATCAGGCCAGGTGCCCTGATCCCTGAAAGCAAAGGCAGAGCTTCAAATGCCAGGGGATGAGCCTGACGCTTAAACAGGACCCAGGCCATCCTGTCCCTCGAAGGCAGGCTTGCATTTCCCTCAAGCACATAGTCTTCAGCTCCCCAGGGCAGTGTGTGAAGGAAGAGCAGATACTTGGGATTTTGAGCATCTCATCACGTGAGCCTCCCTGACCCCTGAGGTCTGCACTGGGACCAGACCATCACCGCATTTAAATGTTACTGCAACCACAGCAGTGGTGATGTAGCCTCGTCAGCTCTCTCCCTCCCGGCTCACAGAGCGAGAAAAGATTTTTCATTTCATACACCATTTACAACTTGCTGCTGTGATTCTAAAAAACCGGTGGACTTTATCGAGTTAATGAGCAAGAAAAACATATTTGGTGAGCATGTTAATTTTGTGAAAGTTCTGCAGAGCCCAGGACATTAGGCAATGTGCATGGGGCAGCTGGACGCATCAGGAAGCCTCCCCTCCCCAGATGTGTCCCACTCAGCTTCCTCAGCCTGGGGCGAGGCGAGACACCTGGCTGTTGACTAATACACTGAGCTCACAGAAATGGCATCGGGACATTCTGTCACTCACTTTGGGAGTCCTGGATTGTGTCCGTGTGGGGATGCTGGGACTGTGAGCAAAAGTTGCTTTGGGCCTGGTTGAGTTTTAGAGGAGTGACACCTGTAGGAGAATGGACAAGGACAACATAGGTTCAAAGCAGGGAGGAACCTCACTGAGTCCTGGGATTCAAGTTTTCAAGTCACATGACCGATCTGTATGAAGAATTTTGCAGGAAGGAAGGAAGGAAGGTGAAGGACTAGACAGGTGGATGAAATGGCTGTTGGAAGATCGAAATAAGATTCTAACAGGGGTCTCCACTTATCAAAGGATCCTGTCAGAGTTCCTATCTATTCAAATCTCTCATACTTCATGCTGATCAGGTACATCACAGAATTCATCTACCCAGGAATGCCTGGAGCCTGGGGAGAGTCACGTTACACTGTGCAACTTGTGTCTTGGAGTTACAGCTTCCTTTTAGATGTGTGAGCTTGTTCCCCAGCAAGCTCCTGGCACCAGCAGAAGCCACACTCAGAACCAAAAGGGGCGGCCACATATTTTTCTCCTGCTTTTCCTCCCCTGTGGGGACTCCTGCCTTATTGGACATGGGGAAATATTTCCATCCCTATTAAATGCCCGTGATAAGAACTGAGTTGATTGTTAAACAGAAACACAAAGTGATAGCCTCCTTGTCTCTCGACAAAACGGACGATGGGAAGGGACACTGTCACGGTGCTGTAAAATCTGTTTCAACAGGCCCACCTTCCACATTCCTGCCTCCCTGGCCCTGCCTGGCAACACACACAGCTTGGTACTGTTCAAGAGCTGAAGTACAGTGGGTCACTTCCATTCGAGCAAATGGCACAGGAGACAGAAGACTTCTGCTAAGAACTACACCCTGCTAGCTAAGACAATGTGCAAGACAATCTAGTTCAAAAGGAAACAAAATGAGCATCGCTGCTCTGGGGAGGGAGACCACACTATCCTGCCTTGTTGGGGGATATAGGCCCAGCAAACGCTTTTGTGTTCAGCTATCCACCTGCATTGTATACTCCTTTGTGCCACGGTTGTGATAAAATCGCTTCATGGAAAGCCTGGTTTTCAGGAGCTGAGCCTGCAGCCCCACTATGAGCTCAGGAAGAAGTCACATCTCTGTGCACATAGACACTTAAGAAATGTATTCATTTGCAACTGATTTTCAGAGAAATGGAGAGATGGAAACTGCCAAGGGCAACCCGTAGGAATGAGACGGAGGACAGAACCATGTGTCACGGCTCCTGTATGTGTGCGACACCAGAAGGAAGCCCCCAGCACCCTCCCCAGGGCTCTGAGCATCCCAGGCAGGTCCGGGGGCTCTGAAACTCGGGTCTTCCAGCAGAATCCCCAGGCTCCACGACAAGCCCCATCCAAACCATGGGCTCACTCTACTCAGTCCAAAGTAGTCGCAAGTTCTACAGGTCCACAGGCTGAAAATAAGGCTCGGTCAGACCCTTTCAGAGGAAATCTCAGGAGTCCCAGGTAGGAAAGAAAAAGGAATAAGAGATGGGCGGGGCATTGACTGGCAGAGGGAGAATAAATGTTCTAGAAACATTAAAAGAAATCCTCTACACACACACACACTGTAGACCAAGTCGTGGTTAATTTGAAAGGCAGGGTTACGGAGAGAGGAAATAGAGAGGGAGCCTGGCAGACCCCGTTCTTGTGGGCTGCATGTCTGGAGTCAGCTTCCCTTAAGGGAAGTTAGGGAGCCGCACCAGAAGAAAGCCAAGGCCCGGTGGGTGAAACCACCAGCTCTCTGCTTCCCTGAGCCACCTTGAGCCAGTTGGCCAGGACGGGGCTGGGCAGAAAGCAGTCTCCAAGAGAAAAAACGCTGCCCCCACCACAGAGTCAGCCATATACAGTATCCAGTATCTGGGCTAGACGGCGGCCCAGAAGTCCTCTCCGCCATGAGAGTCTAATGCTCGCTCAGCTCCTCTGCATCCAGTTGGAATCCACGTCTGGTTCTCCAACACAAGTGTCTTTGAAGTTATTTTTGCAAGCAGGAGCACTCAGCCGGCTGTTTGAAAAGGCAGCCTGCTCTCTGGCTGGTTGCGCCTTGCGGGTCATCTCCCTGTGTGCTCCACGTTCCCCACGGGTGAACGGTCCCCACACCTCTATCCCTGCCCCAGCACACTCGGCTCCGGGAACAGGTGAGGGAAGGGAGCGGGAGGGTGCTTGGCACAGTGCCGAGCCTGCACTTTTCTCAACTCCCCAGCCTCAGGTTTTCAAAAGCAAATTTCTTCAAAAGAAGTGGTTACCAGTCCTTAGTCACTTGAAGTTGAAAAACAAAGAGGCCGCTGAGTTTTCTAAACACTTACTAAAAGAAAAGGTTATTAAGTTTTTTTTTTAACTTTCAAACAAGACGGATGAATGCTTTTGGTGTTCAAATACAGCCCAGGCGAATTTAGCTAAAACCTTCCCCCTGCGTGCTATTTTGCGACAGAGACCAGACACCAACATTTTTTTTTAATCTGAAAGGCTTCTTTTTGTCCCAAAAAAAGACATAGTTGGAAGAAAATGAGTAAAGGAGCTAAATAGGGACGCCTTGGCATGAAAGTCCTGATGTTAAGATACCATCAAATGAATTGTTCATACCTTCTCATTGGATGTCATTTTTGGATCCAGATGATAATTTTAGCGGAAATCACTCAAAGTTCCATGAGGTGCAAGTGTCACTGCATGTTTGACCCATTTCAGAGCTGTCTGGTGCCATAGTCCTATGCTAGTGGCCCGGATTCTCCACAGTGCCGTCCGAGGGCACGGAGCGGGGTCTGAGCGCCACACAGGCATCACACGTGTGTTGTTTTCCAGCATCTATGGATAATTATCAGTGTTATTTTAATAATCAATTTGAGTGGAACGGCCAGATTTGCTTCAGCTGCATTTAAATCATAATAAAGCTCAAGGAAAAGAAAACGAGAATGAGAAAACACCATTGCGAGGATTAACAAGACACTCCAACAAAAGGGACCTTTTTAATTTTCATGAGGTGATAAAGTGATAGCCTTTTGAATAGACAATTACGCTCATAAACCTTGATACACCGAGGGCTCAATTCACAAACACACATTGGCACTAATACATTTGCAGAAGAACCGTATGCTTAACAGGATTAGAATACAGCAAATCATTCATTGCTAATGGGAATCCGCATTGCCTAGCTCCTCCTCCCCAGACAGGCCAGTATTTAAATCAAATAATTTAGCACAATTTCAGGGGCTTAATAGGTTGCACACAGTAGCTTGGCAGTTCCTGACACATGGTGGCAATCTTGACCAGGGGCGTAGCTAACCTGCCTGGACTCCTGTCACGCAGGACAAGGCCATTTGCTTCCACCAAGAGGTTTAAGCTCCTCCATATGCCACAGCCACCATTTACACTCAAGTTCGGGCTAGCGATTTTGCCAATGTATAACCCATGTCACAAGGTTGTTCAGATATTAATATGGGTTAGCTCGTGTGGGACTTCCATCTCAACATGGGCTTGGGGATTTGTCATCCCCCCACCCCCCCAGAAAAGACACTACTGACACCCCTTGCTCTGCATGCACCAGTGCTGTCTTCAGTGAGATTCCAAGATGGCAGGCAACTTACCTTTGTGCCTGAACATCTCAAGCAAAAGTCTAGGGGGACCAAGTGCCCCAGTGTATCTGTGACAAATATGATTTCTTAGGCACAAGAATTTCAAGTTTAAAGCCCGAAAACTCTCACCACAAACACGATGAGCTGGTTACCTTAATCAGGTAACCCATTGTCCATTACTTCAATTATTCATCAACAGCATGGAACAGGTGCCACCATTTTGAGCAATAGAAATTAAGTCCCCATGCAGTTAGACTCTTTGTCCCCACATCACAGCCAACCAGGCTGGGATTCCACCCCATAGCCCTCTAACTTTTCTGCTCGTTCCCTCCAGTTCTGCTGTGTCACCGGAAGCCCTGGCCCCTGAGACAGCGACTGCTGTCACACAGTTCATACGCTTCTCCTACGGAGGAAACCAAGGCTTCTGAGGTCTTAGATTGAGACTCCTCTCATCTCAGAATCAACCAGACCCTTGAACAAGGCCACACTGAAAGCTGATTGAATTTGCATCTCACCTCCACTCTAGGAGTCGTTGGAAATTCCAGTTACCCCTCGCCCATGGGAGTATGTCCTGAGACCCTCAATGGATACCCAAAAGCATAGCTGATACCGAATCTTATGATTTTTTTTTCCCATCTTAACAAAGCACTTGCCACATGCTGTGATTGTAACTTTTAGTTTGAGGTGTGACAGCAAATTTTGTTTCTCTTCTTTAGCATTTTACAGATCTTAGCAAACATAGCATATGCTTTTATTTTGTCTTTCCCCGTTAAGTCAGGAATTCTCACTTTTTCATTTACAAGAAGCACATCATGACTTCTCTTTGGGCTTTAAGGTCATTACTTACTTGAAAACAAGCACTGGAGCATGCCAGCAGTACAAGAGAGCCAAGTTCACTACCAATGGGAAGCTAGCACATACAGTCAGGATCTGCTGGACAGGCAAGATTGACTGATGTCCCTGGCAGGGCAGAGAAGGCTGACATTCATTATGGTGCATAATTTAACACATGGATTAGTTATTTCTGGAATTTTCCAGCTAGTGGTTTTAGACCATGATGGGTCCAATAGCAACTGTGACTTTAATTGCACAATCTGGTTGGCCACAGTACCTCATCTATGTGACTGAGAGGACCCAGGACAGCTTCCATCACTGTCAGATAAGGCACATTAAGGCATCTTTCAAAGACAAACCAGTCCTCAATTGTGCTGTGTGAGCTGGCTGAATCCTTTCATCTCGCCCTTCCCTGCCCTGTTCACCACCTGGGCTGGACACTCCCTAACACCTCACTCAGACCAGCAGGTGCAAGGTACTGACACCCCGACTCCTTAGTGGTGGTCCCATGCCCCTCTCACCTTGGTATCCCACTCAAGCCCAGCCAAGATTCTGAGCAATAGCCCCCTGTGGCCTATGTCCACTTCCCTGTGCATCTTCATTACCAACCACTTTGCAGTCAGAATGTAAGTCTGTGTCTTCCAGGCGTTTTCTAAGGGAGTTAATGATAAATGAAATTGCAAAGTCAAAGTAACAATAGGGTGGGACTGGCATTGGAACACTTGGCTAAAATACCTGCATCCCGGGTCAGAATGGCTGGCTTCCACAGCCACCTCCAGCTCCCGGCTGCAGCTCCCTGGGGATGCAGTGATGGGCCATGTTGTTGGTTCCTGCCTTCTACACATGGAAATTTGCACTGAGTTCCTGATTCCTGGCTTTGGCCCAGTTCACCCTGATCTGGGGAAAGAACCAGCTCTCTTTCTCTCGCTAATATGTTTTTTTTTAATACATGTTTAATATGTTAACTAGTCAACTCCTGTCATAAGAAGTATGTACTTTACAAAGCGATTAATGAAAGGTTTTAAAATAGTAAGACCCTGAGTTGCATTAATCATTCATTGTGAGAGATACCAAAGAAATGGTAATAGAATTACTATAGTGATAGAAATCCAGAAGTTTTTCACACCTGGGAGTCCCACACAGGAATGTTCTAGTTTGTAGGAGAAAAAATAAAAGTAATTAATGCTCATCCTTATGTTCCCCTTCCAGGGTCCTTTGCAAGTTGCTTGGCCTCTTCCAGCTCTGAGTTGAAGGCCCTCTGTCTTCTCTCCCTGGCAGCCTCATTCACCTTCCTTACTGTGTCCACATCCACAACTCACTGCCATCCTCCAGGGCAGTCCTGACCCGGAGGGCATCTCAAAGGTGCCACACCCACTGTGGGCTGAACTATACACCCCCCCACAAAGAATCAATGGTACAGTCCTAACTTTCAGGCTCTCTGAGCTTGTTGGGAATTGGATGGGTGCCCACGTCCCTGGGTGGGGTGAGGTCATACTGGAGTGGAGTGGGATCCTAATTCTATACAGCCAGTGCCTTTGTAAGAGGACAACCACACACAGAGAGAATGCCAAGTATGATAGAGGCAAGGCTGGGCTGACACTACTTCAAGCCCATCTGCAGCTACACTACAAGAAAGACACCTGCCCCAGATAATCCAAAAACAGCACAGCCTCCTGAAAACTCAACGTCAAGTTCCTAAGTTCCAGAAACAAGAGAATCAAGTTCTGCTGTTTCTGAAACATGTAGTCCTTTGTCCCCACAGCCTGGGAAGTGGACACAGAGCCCACACAGGACTCTCGTGCCCCCTCGGTCATGCACCTCTGAGTCCTTCGCCATGTGCATCCAGCCGGCCTCAAGGCATTCCACTTCTAGTCCAGAGCCTGCCTGGTGTCAGTCAGAGCCTCCCAGCTACTTCCCATGTCTTCCTCCACCAGCTCTGGGATATTGTTCTGTACAGCATCCAGACTGACCCGTGCTACATGCTGGTCCCATCACCCACTGTGACTGCCCTGTGTGGTGATGGCCTGGAAGCCTTTCTAGGAACCCCCCATGGCCCCTACTTGTCTGCCCTTCTACCTTCAGCCTTGGCTGCTGTCCGCTGGATGGTTAACCTCAGGCCTGGCTGTTCTTTTGCCAGAAGCCTCCAGGCTCTCACTCCCCATCAGGTCCCAGGCCAACGCCACTTACTCAGAGGTGAGTTCTGGGCTCCAGCCCTCCCACTCTCTGCTCTCCCTCGTGCTGTTCATTGAGGTTGGGTCATTTGCCACTGCTGTTGCCTCTCGGCCTTACTTGGCACCCCATCTGAGCAGAGACAAGATCTATTTGTTCTCTTGCACTGGCAAAAAGAGGAACCCCAGCAGGTGCTCTATAAATATGTGTGGAATGAGCCAACCTAATGCCCCTTTGTGGCATGATGAAGTACAAGGATGTCTCAACTCTGAAATAGCTCCCCACACTGTGGGGAGGGGCTGCAAGGACACTGAGCCACCAGGAGACACGTGGTCCCAATGGCCCCACAGCGAGGCAGCTGCTCCTCAGAAACCGCTCTAGGGCCATGCAATGCTCCCAGCCAAGGATCCCCAAATTAGGATTTTGCCTGGTTGCTTCTTAATGCATCCTTCTGTTTCTGCCTTAGGGCTGAACTGAGCTAGAACAACCCAGGAGAGGCCACACAGGCACGGTGACCCCATGTCTTAGACAAGGCCACAAGAACAGGGTCTGACTTCTTGGGGAGATGAAGGGGGATTCGGGCCCCTCAGGAATGGGGGGCTCCTTAAGAAGGACTTTGGACAAGGCCTCACAAGACCTGCCACAGGGGTTCAGGCCTCTGGAATCTTGTCAGGGAATCTCTGTGGTCATATCATTACTGTCTAATGACGTCACCAGAATCTGCTGACAGGCACACAGACTTAGAACAAGAAGGCAAATTCTGGCCCACCTGCTTCATGTCCCTGCACCCTTCAAGCAATTTCAGTTCTCCCTTGAAAACTGGATACAACACAAGCTTCTTCATCTACCACCTCTGTAACAAGACAGAATTATAGAGAGGGAGGGAGAGACAGAGAAGGAAAACTCTGTGTGTTCAAGGGATCATCAAATGGCTGTATCAACCAAGGCTGGGTCAGGCTCAGGGCAGGGACCAGGAGCTAAATCTTGTGTAGCATCCATAGGGGATGGCAGCACCACAGGCAGCAGCTTAACCCTATAAGCCACTGTATCCGACCAGAGAAAACAAATTTTAATTCTACCTACCGGGGAGTGAAGTCAGACAGCGTCAAGATGTCCCCCTCCTGACTAAGGTTGTGGTACAAGAGGGTAAGCTGCTTCCTAATACGCTGACATCCCATATGGGCCGGGGTCAGTCTATGTCCCAGCCACTCCACTTGCAATCCAGTTCCCTGCTAATGTGCCTGGGAATACTCAAGCCCCTACCACTCATGTGAGAGACCCGGATGGAAGTCTCGGAACTCTGCTTCCGCCTGGCCCAGCCCGGGGCCACTGTGGCTATTTGGGAAGTGAGCAGTAGATAGAAGACTTCATCTCTCTCTTTCATATAAGTAAATTGTAAAAGTCTCCACTTCCACACTGAAGTTATTTCTTTGGTACCAATGCTGCTCCATTTCTCTCCTCTGCTGTTACAGGCAGAAGACCCAAACTCAAGCAGAAATGGCTTAGTTGTCAAGACTTGTTCATGCCTCACGCATTTTCACCCACTAACCACGACACAGCTTGAGCCAGGGATCAGCCTCTGCCAGCTGAGGTGGAGTGACCAGGACTATGGGACTGTCAGGACTGGCCAGGGCTGGAGGCAGCCACGGTCAGCCACATTGTACTTTGCTGCCCAGTGGGGGCCAGGGCGACTCAAGAAAACATCTCCCCTAAACCCACCCCAGCCCCTCACTCACTCTCCAGTGTTACTGCTGCTGTCAGGCCACTCTCACATCACTCCTGCACTGACCCCATGGTCAAAACTGGGTCCCCAGCCTCACCCCTGTCTAGCTCAGGCTGTCTATCCAAATACAATCTTGCAATTCCCAGTCCAGGCTGCGGTGGCTGGGGACTGCTGTGACCTCACAAGTCTTCCAGACAAGATTCTGCATCTTAAAAGAAAGGGGCAGCACTTGCTAAGACTCCCATAACCTGAAGAATTCAACACAGGAAGTCGGTGACTTGTCCACTCATGTGAATAACCCCATGACACACAACAACCCCAACTGTAACAGCCCAGCTGCCCATCAACAGCTGAGTTTAAGAAACGTCACGATGGCACACAGCTGAATATCATTCAGACTTAAAAACGACTGAAGACACGGATGCAGAGCTGAAAATAGGGAAAGGGACTACAGCTAGCACAGAGGGGTAGATGTTACGTCACGCCAGTAAGATATTCTAATTCTTAGACACAGGAAGTAGACCAAGGATTGGGAGACCGAGGACTGGGGAGACATTGCTGAACGGTAGTGGAGTTTCCACTGGAAACCATAAACAGGACGGTGGCAATAATTGTTATAGAACTGTACACTCAAAATGGGGAACGTGGTAAATTCCATACTATGTACATTTTCCTACAGGTTAGAAAACATAAGTGCTTTCTTTGCAGAAAATCAAAATGAGAGAATAAATGAGGATAAATGAGTTCCCTCCGACCCCAAGCTTCGAGAAGCTGTTCACTACTTCACAAAACCGTTGCTATTTAAGATTACAACGAACATAGTCACTAAATGCACGCGTTTGCTGAGGCCTCTGGGGCGAACGCAAGCACCTAACCCCCGGAGCCGTTAGGCATTCCCTGCGTGCAAAGACAACACGAAGAAGTGACTGACACTGGATTCTGTGAACCAAGACGCTCTGGAAGAGGTGGGTTCACCCCGAAAGCCCAGCTTGAACCCCAACTCACAGTGATCACAGGGAACAGGGGGACATGTTTAATGACACCAGTGCTTATGAAGTAACCAACAAATCAGTGTGGTGACCACTCTGAGAATCCCTGCTCAACAGGAAGACTGCAGAGAAATTAAAAGAGAAGCATAGACGACTAAAGAAACCTGACAGCCTCAGGCCAGCATCATGATGTGGCAGGTTCAGCCGTGCCAGAAGCCCCAGCAACCCACGTCAGTGCCATTTCAAGCCCTAGTTGCTTCACTTCAGATCCAGCTCCCTGCTGATGTGCCTGGAAAGCGGTGGATGGTCCAAGTCCTTCACTTCCTCTGACCCATTGGGGAGACAAAGATGGAGCTCGGCTGTGTGGCCACTAGGGAATAAACAGTGGGGTCGCCTTCTGTCACACTGCCTTTCAAATTATATTTTTGACATATTTATGATTTATATATATATAAAACAGCAATCCAGCACACACATATACACTCAAGATTATTTCAAAACTTTGTTATCCTCAAATTTTGTTTTGAAATCTATGCATCCCAGGGGTTTTGAAAACATTCATGAAAATATGTATTATGAAAAACTATGCATGGATTTCAAAATTGCTTACACTGAAACAGACATTTTTCATTTCATTTTTCCATGAACATTTCTGAAATATTTTAATATATGAGAAAACATGAAAAATTGAATGTTCATTGTCACTTAGGAAATTTTAGCTTTGTGACATGATTATATTGAGTTCTGGTTCATCTGACAAGTTCTTCTCTTTCATAAAGATGTATTAAAATGTTTACAGGAGGGGAGCTGGCACCATTGTGTAGAAGGCTCACCCTCTGCCCACAGTGCTGGCATCCTATATGGACACCAGTTCGAGTCCTGGATGCTCTGCTTGCTCAGCTCCCTGCTTATGGCATTGACCCAGCATGAGCAAGCTGGAGGAAGCTCCTGGTCCTGGCTTTGGATTGGTGCACTTCCAGCCCTTGTAGCCATTTGGGAAATAGAACAGAAGACGGAAGATAGGTCTGTGTGTGTGTGTGTGTGTGTGTATCCATCTCTCTGTAACTCTGCCTTTCAAATAAAAATAAAATATCTCGTAGAAATGTTTACACGAGAAATGGCACTGGGGATTTGCCCCGAAATACACACAGTCCCAGTTTGTGACTTTTTGACTTTCTGAAGTTACAAATGTCATATCTTCATTCATCCATCCTATTTGCCACTTTCAGTATTAAATGAAAAAGCCAAGGCTTACGTAGGCTCTGTATTGGTTAATTTTGCATATCTATGCATGAATGTTGGCATACACAACACATGTGAAGTAGGCTACACTGTGATACTTGCAAGGTCAGATAGATTAAATGCATTTTCAACTTACGATGCAGGATACTTCAAAAAGCCCACAGCAAAACAAGATTAAAAGATAACTTTATTCTCTGGCCGTTGTGGCCGCCTGGGGAAGTGAGTCAGCGGACAGAAGATTTTCCTCTCTGTCTCTCCTCCTATTTGTATATCTGACTTTCCAGTAAAAACAAAATTTTTAAAAAATGTTAAAAAGATAACTTTGATACAAAACCACATTAAAACCCATGCTCAATGTTTTCATAATACACATTTTTCCATAATGTTTTGAAGACCCCTCTTACATACATAGAGTTTTCAAACCAAAGTAGGTACACCTCTCCACAAGCTTCCTACAGCATCCTCAAAGCTTCACTTAGAGTGAGCTTATCACCACGTAACTCCTGTGAGAGTCAAGGGTAAGGGCCAGGAAGAGGGAGAGCAGAGATAGGACAAGGTTGACCATGACTGACCAGGGTTGATGGTGAGGTTCAAGCCGACACCCGCTCACTCTGCTGGAAGCACCGTTTCCGAAGGGGGTGCTGGGTAAGCCTCGTGTGTGCATCTTCCTGACGCCTCTGACTCTCTTGGGCAGCTCACAATCTCACAGCAGGTGCGAGCAGGACATCAGTGCCCTCTGCCCACGCTGCCCACTTGCACACCGAAGGCCCAGCCCTTTTCTTCCATCGTGTCTGTTGGCTGAACAGAGATGGAAGCCGCGGATTCAGAGGCTGCCCGCTGCTGCCTCTGGGCCTCCATTGCCCCAGCGCTCACAGCTTCTTCTGGATCCGCCCCGTGTGGCTTCTCCCGCTTTACACACCCACCAGGTACTGCCTGACAGTTACACAGTCAAGTGTGAAAGACAAGACGGGGCAGACAGAGGACGGGGAAGCAGCGGAAGAGTGGCATATGGAGACGTCTTGGAGGAGGGCCCTGAGCCAGAGTCCAGCACACTGGGAAAGATGCAGAGACTATAAACGTGCCAGGCAGGACGTGCAGCTGCCCCGGTGGTCTCCAAGCCAGGGAGTAAGGCTCCTCTCCTCCCCTGCCCTTCCCTGCCCCCGGCGCAGAGCGGCTCCAGAGGCTAGGTTCAGAAGAAGACCATCTCTTGAGCCTCGAGCCATGTGCTGCTCAGCGTACGCGGTCCCTTTGGGAGGACAGGAGCACTGCAACGCCCAGCGTGGACCCAGCGGGACCACACGCAGCCAGGGCTGCACCTGTGCCCTCCTGGCGGGGTCAGCAGAGGCCTCCACCAGCCTCCCCACCCCTGCTGCCACGAGGTGGCTCCCAGTCAGGTGCCCATGCCTGGTGTGACCAGGCCAGGCAGGCAGCTCTCCCTCCTGCCCACCAGGTCGTTGCCGGCTCATGTGTGTTTGCTGTGCCATCTCTCTCTCTCTCTTTTTTAACAGAATGATGCTTATCAGAGGAAAAACATCTGTTCCACTTTCTTTAATCTCTAATTTATCTAATCTCCCTTTGTAGAATAGGTATATTGCTAATGAGTGGATTTCTGCCAAGGGAACCAGGCTGTTTCTTTCACTTTCTCTTCTCCCTGACTTTACCCACCGGGACAACGGCACTCAACAGAAATGGGACGGCGGGCCACATGCTCCTGCATCGTCCTTGTGGGCCCTTAGCAGAGAGACCTCCAGATCAGAAAGGGGTCGTTTTCCGTGGTCTTCCTCCGGCTTGTGTCCCACCCGGCCCCAGCCCCAAACCCGGGAAGCCCCGGGTGGCTGGTGACCGTGACGGGCGCAGGCCACCAGAGGGCGCCGCAGAGCAGCACCGCCTGCCCCCTCCAGGGCGGGTGTCAGCTCGGGCACCCAAGCCCCGCCCTGGGCGCTTGAGGGTTGGCAAAGACGGATTTCAGAATCGGTAAGACACCTCAGTGGTTTGCTTTCTTTAAAAAAAAAAATCAAGTTCATAAGCAACTACGCGTTGCTCCCACGTGTTTATGCAAGTCAGAGAGGCCGACGTTGAAAGGGATGGGATAGGATCCAAGGGAAAAAATAAAAGAAGAAATTTGAGAATGGCGGTGCCCGGGAGGCGGGGGAGGGGGCGTCGCAGGCCATCTGGAACAACTCCCGGCTTAGGGCTGAGGCCAGAGCATCAGAGAGATGGCAATGTCACGGCCAATGAGAGGGAGACAGCCCAGACGCAGGCTGGGCCTCCGACCCACGTTCTGTGTCCTGCCAGACCAGACACAGCAATTAGCCCCAATTTCCTCTGGCTCCCTCCCTCTCGTCCTTCTTATTCTGTGGCCGAAGATGACAATGGGTGCTTCATGCTGTAACGCGAGTTTGTGCCATACCTTCTTGCTTTTTGTTTGGGTGTGTGCGTGTCTGCGTGTGCACGCTTTCTTACCATTGTAAAACCATCCGAAGCACAAAATGGACCATTGGAACCACTGAGGTCCCCTCGGTAGCATCAAGCACATTCACGTTGTGTACAATCATTGCCGCCATCCGTTTCCAGAACCATCCGCTCTCCCCAAATGGAAGCCCTGCACTCAGTTAGTGTGAGGGCCATCCTCCCTCGGCCCCGTTCACTCCCGCTCCGTCTGCCTTCTCTGAACGCGCCTAAGCCAAGAACTTAGTACCCATGGACTCAGACAATATTCGGCCTGTGTCTGGCTCCTCTTGTTTAAACAGGATGTCTCCAAGGTCCATGCATGTCAGAATTTCATTTCTTCAATGACTGAACGAAGCGCTGGCTCTCTAACTATCCCAGGGGGCACCCAGAAGGACTCTGTGAAGCCAAATGGAGGGACTACACCAGTGCTCAGCCTCCCGGCCACACAGCAAGGCCAGGCTTGGACTCAAGTCCACAGGTGACAAGCCCCCTCCCCACGCCTTGCCCTGGCTTCCCCACCTGCAGCACAGCAAGTCTCTGCCGGCGTATCGTTGGGATATGGGTGTGACGCTACCTGCACAAGTGGGGCTGGACCAAGGGGGGGGGAACCCGGCAGCACCAGTGTGCGCACAGCTCCTGGGCAGGTCAGGGTGCAAGTCGGGGAGGATTTAGCACAGGGCAGGAGAGCGTGTGGGGACTCCTCCCTGCCCGTGTTACATAAACACAGCTCACACAGGGCTTGTCCTCATCTTCGCAGTGACGACTGGTGGTTATCTCAGTGCTTGCTGCACATTCACTCACTCAATGGCCCCACACCCCTACAAACGCTCCAGGAGATCTGAGCATCACATGACAAGATCCGCGTTCCAGGGCAGGTGAACAGGGCCGCAGGCTGCAGCTCACAGCACAGGCTCACCTGTCGCCAACTCTCGGGGAACCCCACCCCCACAACCAGCAGGAGCAGGCTGTTCCCCAGGGGCACCTGCTGTCTCCCCAGATCCAAGCTGTCAGTCAACAGCCTAGCACCTTTCTCTGCTCCCGTGAGAAGCTTGGACACAGGCAGAGCCCTGCCCACTCCCCCGGCCTGGGCTCACATGTGACAGGAGGGTACTTGTTGAGCCCAGGCTGGGGGACGCATCAGACTTGGGATTACTGGGGAATTTTTTGAATATACTAATGTTCTGGTATGTTTTGAGAAATAGCTTTATTGACTGACATTCTGGTTGGAACATAATTGTTGATCTGACTACAACCTCACAGGGGGCTGCAGGGACCCCTGATGGTCCATGACATTCGTCATCTGAGTCCAGCAACGTTGTGTGTTCCGTTAAAAAGCCTTATCTGGTGAAGGGGGGGATGTGGCCCAATCCCAGGTTAAAAATAACACACAGGGTGTCTGCAACCCTGTTTGCTCCAGGAACGTGGGGAGGAAGCGCAAAGAAACCCCGACCCCCTTCTGTATTCTAAAGACAGAGTTTTCCTGGTCTCTTGTGATTTGCATAAGATAAGCAGTACTCAGCAAAGGTTGGCTGATCCTAAAAGGACTGAGCCTCTGTCTCCGTGGCCCACCGGCCGGGCCTTTGTCGTCTCTGCTGCTCGTGGTCCTTGAATGTGTGTGCCAAGCATTAGTAGGAGAAAGCTGGAGGGACCAGCGCGGTGCCTGTGCCTGGGAGGTGGGCGCACGGCGTGGAGAGCCGCTGCCTGCTTGTTACACTGATTCCCAGAGCTTGCAGCCCGGCGTGTTACCAAGGCAAAGAAGGCGTGCTCCCTGGCTTGTGGGGCCAAGAGAAAGGAAGCATCCCCTTCCTGCTGAACCCAAAACACAACACTGCATGCAAATAACCGTACTATCTCAGAGTAAGAAAATGGTCACAGGAAGCTGTTTCCACAGGGAAAGCCTCTCTCCAGGTAACTTGCAAGTAATGTTCCTAAGGAAATATGCACTACTTACTAAGAAACCTCAAACCGAACACACTGGAAACCAAACCCATATGGATCACCGCGGTTATTGATTTTGCCCTCCAAGTGTGAGGGGTTGGTGCTGTGGTTCAGCATTTCAGGCAGCCCTTGTGAGGCTGGCACCCGTGGGTGTCAAGTCCCAGCTGCTCTGCTTCTGCCCCAGCTCTGTGTTTAGACAGCCAGGAGAGCCAAGTGCTTGGGCCCCCACACCCTCCTGGAGGCCCAGGCTCCTGACTTGCAGGCAGCCCTGCCCTGGCCACGGCAGCCATTGGAGCAAAAACTTGCAAATGGAAGCACTCTCTTTCTCGCTATAATTCCTTCAGATAAATAAATCATTTTTTTAAAATGCTAACCCTATTTCAATGCAAAAAAACAAAAACAAAAAAAAGGTATTCTAATCCAGGCAGAGTACTCCCAGTACTGTGTATTTGCCACAAACGTTTTGGAGAGTGGCGTAAATCTCCATGGTCTACACTCTCCCCTCCTCCATCCACACCAGCCATCTCCCGTGGACTGATGCTCACACCTGCCTTGACCCAGTCCCCACCCCGACAAGGTCTGATTCTATCACCACTGGCCCCATGCACACTCAGCAGGCCCCAGAGAACAGGCCCTGATGCTCCAGGCCGCTGAACTCTCCAACTGCCCATCACCCACACCTCCAGTGGCACAATCCGGCCAGGGCAACCCCTCCACAAGCCCTGGGGGCAACACACAGCTTTGTCTTGTGTGTCAGCCTCTTCCACAAGAAAGGCCTGAGCCAGATTCCAGCTCCTTCTGCAACCTAGGCTCCACCAGGAAGAGGCTTCCTGCAGCTGGCCCTGACTCAAGGGGCACCACAGATGCGGACCCACGGGGTTCCTGCGGCCGCTAGTCCACAGCATTGCCCTGCTCCTGGTCCCTCAGGTCTACCTGGCTTCCTCACACTTGGAGGCCTGCGTGCAGAACCGCGCTCAGCTGTACTATGTCCTGACAGCCAGTCCTCTCCAGTCACTGACCACAGCTGGACTCTCCTGCTGACTTCCTGTCTCGGGCTCCCCTCACTCTCGGAGGATCTGCTTGCTTTGCGGCTTTTGCGGATCACTGGAGTCAGGACCGGCGTGAATGAATGAATGAATGAATGAATGAATGATGGACCAGCGAGTGATTCGCGGGGCCCCACACCCCGCAGCTCATGAGGACATCATTAAATGCAGACCGGGCAATTATGAACAGCATCAGAAGGGCAAGGTAAAATGTGGGCATTTGCCAGCAATCATGTTACAGCAGTCTGGGTGTCAGCCTCCTCCCCAACAGCCTTGCCCATTTGCGAAGTCCTGGGAAGTTTCCCTCCCTCTGGGTCCTGTGGCCTGATCCAGCAGCGGGCCTCGGAGCATGGCATGCACTGGTCGGTCACCCAGGGCTCGCTCAGCGTACAGTGTGGGGGCCCCATCCCCCACCCTGCTACCTTCTCATGAAACAATAGTCCAGGCGAGGCTCCAGGGGGTGCCCACGCCATGCCCCTTGGCAGTCAGCCTCAGAGGTTGAGCTGTGTTCTCAAAGTCCCAGTCTCCCATGGCACCAGGGACCATGACTGGACTCGGGCTGTGTTAGAGCTCAAGCAAGGTGTCTTGGATGGTCCCTACGGCTGTATGACTTGTGTCTGTATCAGAGTTGGGATTAAGACACAGACACCAGTGGTGAGAGGCGATGCCCCCAGGCAGTTCTGCCTGCAAGCCCCAGGGGATGCCCCCACGAGAGACCACCTGCTGTCAGCTTGCTCTGAGCCGGCCAGGCTCCAGGCTCCAGGCTCCAGGCTCCAGAGAGTATCTGCCGTTGGAGTCACCCAGTCTGTGACTCTGAGCAAATGCAAGCAACCGTGTTGCAGTCGTGGAGTGAGAAGGGCATGGTCAGACAGGAGCAAGGAGGCGAGGGACCCTCCGGGAGCCCTGGACCAAGACCCTGGACCCTCCGGGAGCCCTGGACCAGGGCACCAACAGCACCCGCGCTCTCTACAACATCCTAACGCACAGAGACAGGCTGCAAGTCTCCTTCCAAGAGGACGCTGCCTACCTGTCCCTAGACAATGCAGCCAGGCCTAGCTCTGACAGTACCAGGACAACCAGTGACCCATCAGCAACCAGTTGCCATTTGCCTAACAAGTGGGTGTTGATGTGCCAGGGACGCAGAACATTCGGGAAATCTCTGACAGAATTCTTGATTGGAAAACAATTTTGTTTTCAAGAGGCATTTTTTTTCTTGTTTTTTATTTATTTTTTTGCTATAGAATTACGACATTCAACACTCCTTCCTCCCCTCCCACCCACCCCCTCACCCCCTAATCTCCTCATTAAATAAACAAGCACTTAGGCACCATACAGGGGAGAAGAACTAAAAATAAGCTGCCTGCTTGTGAGCACAGGCCCAGCCCGCAGCGGATCCTCTTGCAAGCCTGGCCTCAGCTGCCACCTGCCTCCCTCCCCTGGGTGCCAGGCTCACCGGCTCGGGTGTCGGGTGACTGCCCCACCCTCCGCGCTCTCCTGGGCATCCGGAACCTATCACTGCTTTTCTGTGTCCTAGCTCCAGCCCACATAGAAACACTGGGACCAAGGAGTGCCAGGGCTTCTGCACCAGGACACACCCAGGCTCTCACCTCTGCACAGTCAGCGTGCAAAGCTGGCATGGCATATGCTGTACCCATGTAAGATGCCCAAAGCCCAGAACAAAAGCAAGCCACATGGGTGCCTTACAGCTCTCCACACCACTGTTAGTGCAGCAAACATCAGCTGGCCGAGCAAACTGCCCGGGGACACACACTCCTTGTCCCCACACACACGTTCAGTTGCTCTCTTGGAGGTTCTGTCTATCCACTGCCCTCATCCTGTGCCCTTCCCTCCTTTGCTATCTATTGTTATGCAATCAGGAAAAAAAAATCTTTCCTTGAACCCAATCTTGTTTCCCTGGTGTGGACCGTACACTCCATGCAGCTGGCCCACACTGCCCGACCCTACCCCTTCTCACAAGGCCGTGCACCTGCTGACGCCCAGCACATGGCGCCAAGGACAAGGCAGGGTGACTGGTGGGTGGATTTCACCCTGATTAGAATCCAATCTCAATCCCTGAAAAGTGTGTTTCTCACTTAATCCCAGTTCTTCACACTTGTTGTAGGAAATGATAAAACATGAAACGTGAAATATTCGCTTTGTGCCACAAAGGTTGTGCGTGTGCCCTGATTCCACAGTGTTAATCCCCTCAGAGTGGGGAGACCGCAGCTGGAGCCAACAAGAAGTGCCTCCCGCCCGGGGAGCCACAGCGCCAAGTGCAAGACGCTCACCAGGGAGTGACAGAGGGAAGGGGCGGAGTGGGCAAGCAGCCGTGTCCAAACCGGATCCCCCTGAGGCAGCCTCCCACCACAGCTCCGGGAACCAAAGTTGTTGAGATAAACAAATCATTGTGGATCCTTTTTTATCTTTTTCTAATTTTTCAGAAGCAGCCATGATGAAGAATATAGGCTATGAAGTCCTCTGTAAACATAGACCTGAGAGTTGATGGAAAACAGAATGCGGATAAGCCACCACCTAGAATGCTTACATCCTGTATCAGAGCACAGTTAGTGGCCCAGCTCCTCCTCCTGATCCCCCTGACTCACTGGAGAGGCAGCAGATGACAGCTCAAGTGTTAGGAGCTCTGCTGCCCATGTGGGAGGTCCAGACGGAGCCCCAGACTCCTGGCTCTCCAGCCCATCCAGGCATGGGAGTTGTGGGCCTTGGGGCAGAGAACCAGCAGATGGACAATCTCGCTCACTCTCGCTCTCTTGTCTCTTTTTCTGCCTTGGGATGCTCACACTCCACGTCAGAGGACACATTTGAGCGCTAACTCCTCCACTTTCATTCCAGCCGGTCACTCCACTTCCTACAAATGGACCTAAAAGGCAAATGATGGGCCATGTGGGTGGGTGGAGTCCAGAAAGTCTGCTCAGAGGTGCAGGTGTCTGAATCTCCCAGCCATGTTGTTGTGGCTGGGGGAATCCATGCTTCCCGCTGGGGATCTTAGCCCCTGGTCTACCGCTGCCAAATGGTGGGCAAATCCTGAGCTTGTTCAAACCTGAGGTTCAAGAATTTCTTCCAAGATCTCAAATGGCTCTGAGCATGCTCAGGATCATGGCTCTGCCCACTGCCACCATGTTGGTAGGCAGAGTCCAGGTAGGTCTGCTCAGAGGCGCAGGTGTCTGAATCTCGCAACTGCATGCCTGTGGCTGGGAGAGCCCGTGCCAGGCCAGGCTTCCTGCAGGAGATCCTAGCTCTGAATCTACTGCTGCCAGGGGGTGGGCAAATCCGGAGCTTGTGGGCCACCCAGCAACTAGCTCTGGGGTCTTGGGAATGTGGGGGTGTGGCCTAGGGTCATCTGTAGATAAGATAAGTACATGTAGGTGAGGAATGAATCCCGAGGGACAACAAGTAGCAGTGTCACTGTACTTGCAGATAAGCGAGGAGTCTTAGACATGGTGGTTTGGAGGGAGAGACTGGAAGATCTGTATGGATCAGACTGATGCACCAGCTCATATGGGAGTCCTGAATTGGGCTTGTTAACATGGAACACTGCTGACCACCACATGCCAGTCCATGTGAAAGCTAGGACTAGGGACCTGTCTAATAGGGCTAGATCCCAGTACCTGACTGAATGTCAGAACAGGGGATGGGTCACATTAGGCAGGACCATGACACTAACCAGCACGAGAGAGAACCAGGGCCAAGGGTAGATTCTGTGGGGGATTTGTGGACCAAACCCTGTGGAAATACAAGTCCCACTGGTTAGCTCAAGAGTTGAGGTGGTGATGGGCTGAGCTAAGTGTGACCATAGAACCATCACTCACAGGTACAGGGACCAAGAATAGTCTGGGCAGGTCCAGGCTGCAGCATTACATGTGCATCCTAAAATGGTATGGGCTGGGCCAGCCCACAACATTCACCAGCCCAAACAAGGTCAAGAAGGAATGGCAGACTATGCCAGGCAAGGGCCTAGCACCCACTCCAGATCTGGGTCTGGGAGTAGGCCAAGTGGGGGAACTTGGGAAACTCCCCTAGTGGGTCATAGCTCCCGTTGGTGAGCACATGGTCCAAACCTGAAAGTCAGGCAGGCTGGGCAAGGTAGTTCCAATTATTGGCAAATGTGTGGACTGGTTTTGGAAGAGGGAGGACTGGGCAGGGCTGAGAAAACCTTAGCTCACTGGCAAGTACAAAAACCAGGCTGGAGCGCAGGTCATGCTGGACTAGGCTATCATACCTACCAGTTTGCACAAACCAGGGATAAGAACAGACTGAGCAGGGCCAGGTTCCAACACCTGCCAATGAGAGTTGGGACTAGGGGCAGGCTGAGTCAGGCCAGGCTGTAGCATCCAAAAGCAAAGGCCTGAACAGGGGAGGGACTATACCATGCTGGGTCAGAGCAACCACTGGCATGAATAAGATCTACGGCTGGGGACAGGCCTGGTTGGGGAGCAAAGTGGACACCCTGGTCGGGTGGTGGTTCCCACTAGCGAGTGTGAAGGCCAGAGTGGGGGCTGCAGTCTGGTCTGAACATGGCTGCAGTTTCCCTTGACACAAGTGTGGACTGGGTTTGGATTGGGCTAAGCTATAACTCCCACCAGCATGAGCTGGAATTGAGAGTGGGCCAGGCCAGACTGGGCTGCAGCACCCAACTATCTCTCTCTCTCTGTCACTCTACCTTCCAAATAAATAAACAAATCTGCGTACAATTTTAAAATCCATACTTAGTTTTTTTTCCAAAGTACATACATATCATGAACTTTTGAAGAACTGGTCTATGTGTGAGTTTGAACATTTTGGTGGACCCAACTATTTTTTAATCCCATTTTCCACAGAATCCTTTGAAGACTCTTTCAAGCTGAATCTAAATTTCTGCAGTACCTGGGTGAATCTTTTTTAATTTCCACCCATGACAACTGAACGAAAGCAGCACCTACCTCATCTTTGTAAGGCTCTTTGTCAAAGGGTGAACTGTCTGCTGCAGGTACTCCACCATCGAAGTTGGCATCCTGGAGGCAGTGCTGGCTGCTGTGGGCTCCAGGCCATCCTTGCAGGTTCCAGCTTTCCCTACTTGCCATTTGTCAGTTGACAGGGTACAGTACCAGAAATGAAGGAAACATTTTGCCCCAATCTCTCAATCAGCTTGGGAAATTTTAAGAGATCCATCCCTTTAAAAAAAAAAAAATAGCACATATACACACATGCATGCCAGATACTTCAAAAAATGTAAGATTATTTGGGTGTAAAACATTTTGAAATCTAAGCATATGGGGACCCCTCAAAAGTTTATGGTAAATGTCTAGATAGCTATGTATGGATTTTTAAAATGCTTGTACCAAAATAAACATTTTCCAATTCCATTTTCCATGAACTTCCTAAGCGTCCTCATGTGGCTCCTGCTGGCTCCACTTCTCTGATTGCACCTTCATTCGTCTGATGAAACAGGATGAGAAGAAGCGGCCGAAGGACTTCAGACACTTGTACACAACAGTAACGGAGCGTAGGCCATCCAAACATTTCTGGAAATCCAACTCAACAGGGAATCTTCAGAAGCAACGGAACACCGCCAGATGCTGGCGAGCGTGTGGACCAACAGTACTCTCACTTGCCGCTGAAGAAAGCGGAAATCTGGAAAACAGTTCAGGCATTTCTTACAAATTGAGCAGACTTATGCCATAAGACCCAGCCATTGCATGCCTTACTTCCATCCATACAAAAACATGCCGTTGGGCCCGGCGCGGTGGCGCAAGTGGTTAAGGTCTTCGCCTAGCACGCCCGGGATCCCATATGGGCGCCGGTTCTAATCCCGGCAGCCCCGCTTCCCTTCCAGCTCCCTGCCTGTGGCCTGGGAAAGCAGTCGAGGACGGCCCAAGGCTTTGGGACCCTGCACCTGCGTGGGAGACCCGGAAGAGGCTCCTGGCTTCGGATCGGCATAGTATCGGCCCGTTGCGCTCACTTGGGGAGTGAATCATCGGATGGAAGATCTTCCTCTCTGTCTCTCCTCTCTGTATATCTGCCTTTCCAATGAGAAAATAATAAAAATAAATCTTTAAAAAAAAAAAAAAAACATGCCATTGGGGATGGGTTTAATTAACTCATTCTAGCTTCATATCAATGAGCGCTGGGGGCAGCAGGTGATCGCTGTGACAATGGCACCCCTGTGACCCACGTGAGTTGCCTGGATTGATTTCCTGGATTTGGGCTTTGGCTTACTCCAGCTCTGGCTATTGTGAGTATGGAGGGGGTAACTCAGCAGATCCAACAGATGGAAGAGTCTCTCTCTCTCTATCTCTCCCTCTCTCTTTCCATCCCTCTCTCTCCATCTGTGTGTGTGCATCTTCCAAATAAATCTAATACAACATTCATATGCACAGCAATGTTTATGACAATTTTATTCATGCTTGTCAAATCAAGATATCCTGTAGGAGCTGAAAAAATATACTGTGATATAACTGGACTATGGTATATTATTCAGCACTAAAACAGCTATCAAACTATGAAAAGGCATGGAGGAACCTTAAATGCATATTCCTAAATGGGAAAAAAAAGTCAATTTGAAAGGACTCATACTGCATAGTTTCAATTCTGTGAAAATCTATAATGGGAAAAGTTGTTGAGACGGTAAACAGACCAGTGGCTGCCAGGGATTGGAGGGAGGGAGGGAGAGGCAGGGAGGGGATTTTAGATCAGTGAGACAATTCCGTCGGATACAGTAGCCTCCCCTCATGCGAAGTTTCATTGTCCACAGCTTCAGTTCCCACAGTCAACTGCAATCTGAAAAGATAAAAATGGAAAATTAAAGAAATACACTATCCATAAAGTTTGAACTGTTCATCTCTCTGAGTAACAGAACAAGGGCTCACACAATTCCACTCTCTCCAACCCAGGACATGAATCATTTGTTTAATGTATCCACACTGTTTTACTACTCACTCAGTGACTATCTGGGCTATAGATCAATCGTCACAGCCTCACAGTGTTTATGTTTAAGTAACCCTTACTATTTTATTACAACCCCAAAGCCCAAGAGTAGTGCTGCAAACATGGAAAGACAGATGAACTATCATAACACAGCTATTCCACAGATCATATTGAGAAGATAGTATTTGTGGAGTTTGGGCTTTGGTGTCAGGCCCCCATGGTGGTCTTTGAACATATCCATCCTTGATAACGCAGAACTATCCCACTGTCATGGCAGATACATGCCATCACATATTTGTCAAAATCTGTAGACAATATAGCACCCGGAATGCAATCCAGCATCAGTCTATGTTTATCGGCTGTAACAGACATGCTCTCCAGCAGAGACGTTATCAATGGAGGATATACAAGTATCAGAAGGAAAGGCCATATCAGAATTCTACTTTCTGCTCAACTTTTTTTGAACCCCAAACACTTTTTTAAATGTGAAGACATTTGATAAAGTTCATGGAAAATGCAACTAACAGATAATTTTATTTTAGTGCAAAAATGTTTCAAGTTCATGCATTGTTTCCTCACAATCTGCATTTTCCACGGACTTCTTGAAAGTTCTTTGTAAAGGCTGCTTTCCCAAAGCATCAGAAGCTGAGCGGAGGTGAGAATATTACCAGCCAAGGAGTAAGGGAAGATTGACAACAGACTTTTCAATAAAACAGTAGAACACAATGATAACGAAATGGCATCTTCAGTGCTTGAAAGTACTTAGCTCCCAACATCCAGAACTAAATTCAAATTTAATAATAATAATAATAATCCCATCACTTCATTATCCCATCCCTGATGACACTGATTATGTCACAATGTAGAACTTCTGTGACATGAAGACAAGAGGGACAAGAGCGAAGAGACCTCCTCTGAGGACAGAGAAGACCTGGAAAGCAGGGATAGACACGCAAGTGAGGCCAGTCTGCCCTCAACCCAAATACTGCGCATCATTAGGGAAATGTGAGACTCAAAGGTCACCATAGCAACAAGAAGCCGCAAACCCAGCCTCGTTCCTAACTATTTAATTCAAATCCCTGTACAAAAGACATAATAGAAGAAAAAGTATACTCATTCCAAACTAAAAAAGGCTATTGATCCAGTCCCCGAAACATCCCAAGTATCTGGCTTTCAACCAAAACTAATGAAGCCTGTGAAAAGGCTGAGCAAATAAACAACACACTCCAAGAGGCAGGGCTGTTGCCGCAAGCAGACTCAGATATGACCCAGATGTTGGAATGACCTAGGAGGAAACCTCTGCTCTTACTAGTATGACACATGCAGAAGGTGAAAACCAGACAAGATCGGAACTTGAGAAGTTGAAATTCAGAGAAAGAATCCAATGCAAATGCTTGAGAATTTTTATAAAAGTCATGGTGAGGGAGACATCACAGATTTGGTTCAACAAAAGAATAAACCAGTTGTGTGGGATCAATGGAAATTATCCAAACCGAAACGCAAAGAGAAAAATGAATACGTATGTGGTGACACACACACTCTTCACAAATCATATTTAAACTGCCAAAAATAATAGATAAGGAGAAAATCTTGATGACAGAGTAATAAGACATACTACATACAGAAAAAAAAATGTGAGCTGGTGTCTTAATCAGAATTCCTGAATAGGGTGACACCTTCCAAGTGATAACAGAAAAAAATAACAACACTTATCTGGAACTTCACATGCCATAAAACCGAGGAGAAATAAGGCTTTCTCAAACAAATTTTGGAGGAAGACAAGGCCAGCAGCTATGCATAGAAGAAATGTTCCAAGCAAACAAGAAAAGTGGCCAGCCACTATGACACAGCAGGCTGAGTCCTGGCTGCTCTGTTGCCGATCCAGCTCCTCTTAATGCAGCCTGGGAAAGCAGCAGGAGGTGGCCCGCGTACCTGAGCCCTCACCACTCACATGGGAGCCCTGAATGGAGGTCTGACTCCTGGCTCTAGCCTGGTCCATTCTAGGCCATTACAACCACATGGGGAACAAACCAGCAGAAGGAAGATACTCTGCCTTTCAAACAAACACATAAACCTCAAAAACCCACTATGTGGAAGAAATGAAAGCTACTAAAAATGGCATAAAGTATGATGAAGTGTTTCTTATTCCTAATTAGTCTAAAGGACAACGTACTTCCTAAAGGGAGGTAACATCCGTGTCCTTTACAACAATAAATGTGATTAGGAATAAAGAGATCAATTCTTCAAGGAGCCAAAACAACCGTAAATGTGGATGCATCTAACAAAAAAAAAAACTCTAATTACATGAAGCAAAATGAGATTGAATTGAAAGAAATAGATAAATCCACAATTATGGTTAGTGGTATCAATACTCTTCTCTCAGTAATCAATAAACCAAGTACATAGAGACCTGAGCAACACTATCAACCAAATTGACCTAATTGATATTTATAGAACACTCTGCCCTAGAACAAAACACACGTTGCTTGCAAGTTCGCATGGAACATCCATCAACGTAGACCGTATCTGGGCCAGAAACCTCTCAACAAATATTTAAAAAACAGAAAATATACTCTCAGGCCATCAAAAGATTAAACTAGGAATCAATAACAGAATTATATCTAGAAAACCTCCAACTATTTGTAAATGAACAAAACATCTCTAAATTACGACTCGAAGAGGGCATATCAAACTTTGGGTGAAGTTACTGCCACAGTGTTGAGAGAAATTCGCACATTAAAAGCTTCTATTAGGAAAGAACAAAAGGTTTCCAATCAAAAATCCAACTTTACAACTTATGAAATAAGAAAAGCTAATTAAACTCAATATAAGTTAAAGGTGAGAGACGCAGAATGAATGAACCTGGAAAATAAATAAATAATTAAAAGCCTGAAGACCTCATAAAGACCGTTACAAAAGCTGACAAAATTCACGGTCCCTAGACCCGCCCTAACGGAAAGGACTAGAACAGGTTCTAGAGATAGAAACTCAGGGACCCCCGGGTGAGAGTTCACAGGGCTGGCTCCCTAGGACAGTGGGAACAAATTCCCACCAACGGGGCGACTCACCTCCAAATGGGCTCCCGGGGCTGAAGCCAAGGTCTCCACGGACCTGAGACGCTAAGAAAGCAGAGTTCATTTCTCCCCAGTTCCAACCTCTAGGAGGCCGGACCCTTCCGTCCTCCCCATCCTCCCTTCCCCCTTCAGGCCAGCAGCCAGTGCAGTTTGGGGCTAGTCTGCTCATCTACCTCCCTGTTCTACAGTTAAGGATCTGGTGGGTACCCCAGGCCAGCCCAGGAGAAGCTCTCCATTTTATCACCAGTTGATTGGCAGCCTCACTCCTGGAATCCCAGTGCCCCACAGCATGTGGTCTGTCGAGGTCACAGCGCCCAGGGCTTAGGGCACGGACACCTGCCGCGTAGGGAGATGTGCAGAACAAGAGGAAGAGGACTGACTGTAAAACAATCATGCCGAGGGCATTAGGTAGGATTTCACAAGCGGAGAGAATGGAATGACACAGAAGACAGCACTAGAGGCAGGAGGGGAGCTGAGCGCACACGAACCTTATCCTAAAAATCTATACATAGCCCCTGAACAGCTGTATATATGACATCATATTTTAATAAGGTGGTGTTGTCATCGGGTCCTTGGGGAGCCAGTAAAGGAATATATAACTTAACAGCTGAGAGATAGGGGGATGTGGAATAATTTTTATGTACCTAATTAATCCAGGGAATGGGCAAGAGAGGAGATAAAAAGGAACATAAAACAAATGGGAGAAACAGAAAACAAACGGAAGGATGATAGATTCGAGTCTGAAGAGTGCCACTTGCAAAATCTATGGCTCAGAAAGGTGCCATCAACTGCATGCAGTTGCAGGGCTTATTACCAGCACAGAGAAGTCCCACCTGCAGTCTCTCAGCCGAACGCCCCCATGCCACACCCTGGCCATCTCTCTCTAGTTCCCTGAGTTACTGCCCCGTGTCACCCAGGCCTCCCGGTGACGGGTTCCCTTTGCCGGCAAGGTACCCACACCTTCCTCAGACTGCTCCCACAGGACAGGAAGCTCTTTCTGTACCTCCAGGCAGCCTGTGTGTTAAGAAGACCACTAGCACACACGTATTCCTCACTCTGTCTGGGGTCAGCAGCTGAGCTGAGTACAGCAGCAGCACGGCATATGTCACACAACCATGAATGACTGGCACCTGATGGGAAGCAGCTGTGCTCAGTGCAGGCAGAACCAGCCATGCAGGCATCAGGAGGGCATGCAGCATTTCAGCCAAAGTGGACATCAATGTGCATGGACAAGTCCCAAGCCTTCAGCTTTGCTATCCACCATATAGCCAGGCCAGGCTGTGACATGATGCCCACACAGGATGAGGCATCTAAGGTGCCACTTGGATCACTTGACATTCAAATGATGAATGCAGATGCTGGATTTTAATGTCCTTCCATGGTTTTCATGCCATTACTTTCTAGAACCTTTCCACAGCAATGGTACTGTTCACTATTCTTTAACTCTGTTGCTCTCTTACTGACTTTTCAGATGGACTTCATGGCAATTAGAAAACAGGGCGGCGTCAGCACGCATGCGCCCTTCCCAGCACCACATGGACTCCCCTGCACTGCAGTGCAGCATCAGCTGACTTCTCATTTCCCACTTGCCCTCGGCTTTTCAAACAGCACCTGGAACTCTTGCCCACTGCTCATGGAAACCAACCGGGTAAGGCCAGTTGGCAAAACTGCTGTTCAGTTTCCTTAAAAGTCACATACACTTACCATTATGTCCCAGCAATTCTACTCCTAGGTTTTAACCCACAGGAAATGGAAACGTGTGGATATGCAAACAACTAAACTGTGGGGAGCAGTTGTGTTCCTTGTAGCAAAAACTGGGAACAATTCAGGTGTCCAATAACTACTGATGAGATGAATTATGGGCTAGTCACACAAAATGGAATATAATTCATAAATAAAAAGAAACCGGCTTAGGTCGCTTGGGATGCTTGCAAGCCATATCATTGCACATGGGTCGCATCTTACTTCATCCCTGCTTCTGTTTGAGCTCCCTGATGATGGCTCAACTACTGAGACATTGCAACCCACGTGGGAGACCCAGATGGGATTCCTGCCTCCTGGCTATTGCAAACATTTGGGGGAATGAACCAACAGATAAGATTCTCTCTCTCAGCAACAACTTAACATTATCAGGGTTGATTTCCAGGTCCTCAATAAACAATATCAACAAGAGCAAGGACCTCTCCACTTTTCCTGTAATTACACAAGTCAACCAACACCACTAAAAGTCAGATTTTTCTTTTCATATATCTGCTCATCCTGGAGCCTCTGGCTGGCCTGGCTTACCTGATCCTGTCAGATGCATGCAGAGGGTTTCTAGCAGACTTGGTCTGAGTATCAGGGTTGAATGGATAGAAAGTTCTAGTTCCTTCTGTTTCTTCTTTGGAGAAGAGATGGGAGTTTATGGTCATTTGATCCTTTGAGATGCTGGCGGGCAGGTGACTGCTCAACTGATTCAGGAAGTGACGGCCTAGGACCTTTTCCAAACAGAAACAGATGTCTCTGTCCTCCCCTGTTGCAAAACTGAGAATCTTTGGGAAAATAATTCAGGGATCTTGATGTCTTGTGAGCAAGGAAGGATGGTGATTATTTATTTCATTAAAGCATTGTGATGTGTTAAAACCAAAGGATCTTGCATATTGTCAAGATCCTGCGACAATGAAACAGCATTGTTTAAAAAGACTAAGCAACAAAACTACCCAGGGTAGCACCAGGGTTTCCCCTGATAACAGGAGTTTTGGGCACACATGCACCTTAAAAGCTTAGGGCATTCAAAATCTCACCATATAAACTAGAAAAGCAAACATACCAATCACTTTTGCCATAACTCACCACAAATGTCTGCCCAGAGATGAAACTGTTAGCTCTGGAACCCTGATCGGTCACCTACTTATGTTTCCTCCACCACAGCCTGAGGTTTAGAACAGATCTGTGTTTCTTAGATGTTAACGATCAGAATCAGCTGAGAATTCCAGGGCTTCCACCCCAGTGACCTAATTTATTAAGTCAGGGATGGAGCCCACACGTTTGCCTGCCATGCATTTTCCTTAGGTGGTCTCCATGCAGATGGTCCAGAGATCTGAAACACACTCCGCCAGAGGACATTGGATGTTTTTTCCAACTCTGACAGCCTACAGTACCGCCATTTACAAGGGAGGCTACAGTTGGAAGCAGTATTGCCAAAAGCGTACGTTGCTATCAACATTAGCAACAGAGCAAAACATAAGGGAACTATAATTCTTAGGGACAGTACTAGGGTCTATAGATATGAAATATTCTAATAAATTTCTCATCATTTACAGTTAAACAGTTAAATAACTTAGAAACACAAGAAGTATCATAATATTCATACAAGTGAATGATTTAAACAGAAAATTTACAATTTACCTGGGGGATGAAAAATAGTGTCCTTTGTGCATTTCTGAGAAATGAGTGTGTTTTACATGAACTATTTCACACAGAAAATAGACCAGGACCAACCTCAAAAGCAGGTGGGTAGACAGAGCAGCTTAAAAACATCTTCCTGACCCTCTCCAATAACCCCATTGACCACCCTCCCAAAACCAGCCTTCCCCTAGCTGGTTGAAACCTGATATTCCACGAGTTTCCTGTCTTTGTAATCAATGTCCATGACTCCAGCAGGCTCATGAAAGTCCGAGTTGGATGAGAGACCCAGTTTCTGGGCTTGGTTCTGCAGCCCTCATCCAAGCAGACACGGATGCCTGATCATCCACCAGGTGCTCTCACTGCTAATCTTGCTTGAGCTGGGCGCTCAGGGAAGCCCCTTCCATTCGATTGCAGTTGCCTTAAACTTTATGTCACTTACAACATTCATTCAATAAACATTTACAATAGCCTACAGTGTGCCAGTCAGAAGGCTCATGAAGAGAATAAAGGGGCAATAGAAAAACATTTTAAGGACACGCAAGGCAAGCTCAGCCTTATAATTTTGCCAAGAGTTGGTCCCAGTGAAGTTGCAAATTGTGAGACCAGCATCTTGGTGTAAGGGCTAAGCCTTCACCTGCAGTACTGACATCCTGTAAGGGCACTGGTTCAAGACTGACTATTCTGATCCAGCTCCCTCCAAATTTGGGAAGGAAAGAGAAGATAGCCCAGGTGCTTGGGCCCCTGAAACCATGGGAGACCTGAAGGAAACTGCAGGTTCCTGACCTCAGACCAACCCAGCTCCACTTCCACTTGGGAAGGAAGCAACAGTTGGACACACACTCTGTGCGTCTCTCCCTATCTCTCTATGTAACTCTGCCTTTCAAATAAACAAATAATTTTTTAAAGATACAAATTATGCCCAATTCTGATAAGAAAATGAACAAGGAAATTATATTATATCCACATAGTAAAATAACAGCAGTTCAAAAATCAGTTACAAAGCAATTTAGAACATAGATGAATCTTACAATATGATAAATGATTAAAAGAAAAAGTTAAAAATTAATCACAGAAAACCCCAGGGGGACTGCAGTGGAAAGGACAAGAGAAAAACACGTGGACACACATTGTCAGCCACGCTCCAGTGACTGGGCTGGGTGGTGGACCTTCAGGTTTCTGTCATATTACGATGAATAATGAGAGCCTTGCGTGGGTTGATAGACTGTCATGAAATAGGGTTATAGCTAATCCAATTCTAGGGAAAGAAAGGACACACTGTAGCAACTCTGTCAGGACATCCAGGCTGAGGATTCAAAACTGCCCACAGAGACAGACTGCAAAGCAAGCATGGGAGGCGGCACACCAGAGACCCGTATTACAAGAGGCACTGCAGGTGGGGCATCATGGAAAGGGCAGGAAAGGAAAGGTTGTTGGTTTGAAAGAAAAAATAATGTCCCAGAAGCCAAAAGGCTTCTGTCAATTTCATGAGTCAACTCAAATGACTCACATCTTCTTTGTTTTTAAAAGCAAGTTTGGGATACCCTCAGGAGCACTTTCATTCTGAAACTGGTGGAGTAAATACAAGAACTGTTATATGATTCGTGTCTAAAAGAACAAGCCAACTATATTAACAGATTGACAGTATTCAGAGGTTAATTAGGAAATCTGTTGGTGCTGCTAAGAAACTTGGCATATTTTAATTGAGATTGACATTCCTCAAGATACAGGTACGAGTGATGTTCACTCGGTAATGAGGAGATGTCAGGGATTATGTGCGACAGATGCGCCTAAGAGCTTGCCGTCGAGTCATGTGTAAAATGTGTTCCGGGTCACAACCGATGTTTTCAAATCAAAGCGATGTCTTTGCAAAAGTATTCAGCATGTGAAACTGATGCACATTTGAGATAAAAGAAAAGGGCTGTTAGTCTGATTTACAATCGGTTTAAAAGGAATCCTGCAACTGGGTTTGCACTGTGGCTAACACTGTAAATATGGTCGCCAGAGCTGGAGCCGTGAGGGGAGGGTTAGAAAAGTCTTCTTGATTATTTATTACATTATCTATTGGCCTGAATTCTAAAGAGTCAGATAAAAGAACTGATTCTTGGCAAAAGCACCACACACATTTCTATACAGCTACTCAAAAACCAAGAGATGGCTTGCATACACAGGTGGAATGCTTCTCCGAGTTTTCATACATAACCCCTCACGTGGTTCTCACATTGCTGCAATATGAAAGCTCTTCTTCACCACAGTGTCAGGTGAGGGTGAGCAAGATTAAGTGATGCACACTACACAAGTGATAGGGGACTGGTATCCAGGATTTACAAAGAGCTTCAGACACCCAGGGACAGAGGGGAAAAAAAGAACAACCCTGTGAAAAAATGGGCAAAGGAAATGAACAGACATTTTTCAAAAGAACAGATTCAAATGGCTAACAGACATAGGAAAAGATGCTCAGGCTCCCTAGCCATCAGAGAGATACAAATGAAAACTACATTGAGGTACCACTTAACTCTAGTGAGACTGAGCTACACTCAGAACTTGACTAGCAACACCTGCTGGCATGGATGTGGGGAGAAAGGCAACCTCCTTCACTGCTGGTGGGAGTGTAGGCTAGTACAGCCACTGTGGAAATCAGTATGGAGAGTGCTTGGAGAATTGCAAATAAACCTGCCATATGGCCCAGCTATCCCGCTCCTAAGAATACACCCAATAGAAATGAAACCTGCATATGAGAAGGGGATCTGTAATCCTATATATAGCAAAGACATGTATACAATCCAGATGTGCATCCAAAGAAGAATGGTTAAAGAAACTGTGGTACATCTACTCCATGGAATATTATTCAGCTATTAAGAATAAAATTATGCCATTTACAGCTAGGTGGTCCTAACTAAAAGCCATTATGCTCAATGAAATGAGTCAAACACAAATGAACAAATACTATATATTCTCTCTAATATAAGGAAACTAGCATGGGAAGTGTAACTCAATAACCCGATCCATACTGGTTTTTTGCTTTTGTTTTGGGAGCGCTGCATCCCATGTATTTTGATGTTTCCTATTTCAGTTTCGTTTATTCCAAATACTTTCTTTTCTCTGGCCGAATCATCACTGGCTCATGGATTACACGGTGGCATCATTTTCCCCAAGAGACTTTTGTGTTTCCGTGTTGTCACCCACGTGTTGGTTACTCAGTGGCATGTTTTTTTCCATAGTGCTGTAATTTGTTGTGGTGGTGGTGGTGGCTGTTGTTCTAACTCATACCGATTGTTGACCTCATTTCATGGCTTCTCATTTATGGAAATGTATAGTGATAGAATACTAGGGTCTACCATATCCAGATGTGGGGGTACAATGCAATATGCATTCCTGCTTCCCAACAAAAGATGGACTCCCAATGAAACTGCTGGAAATATGCAGACAATGGGATGCCGGACTGACACTGTCTGTACCAGCAATGTTGGGGCACACTTAAAAAAGAGACTGATAGAATTATGACTCCTTATGAAGGACTATATTATTGTAGCGATATGGGGAAAACCTATCAGGGGGTGGGCGTTTGGGGGCAGAATTCCCAAATAAAATAAAATAAAATAAAATAAAATAAAATAAAATAAAATAAAATAAAATAAAATAAAGAATAAGTGATGTGTTCACTCACACAGCTGGGGAGCAGCACATCTGAGACCCATATGTCTGTCTCACTGCCCTCTATCAGGGCAACACGGTGCCTGGCCAAGAGCAAGCTGCTGAGAGAGCTTCCTGGACTGCACACTGCCACCGCAGCGGGGAGGAAGAAGAGCTCTGGGGCAGACTTGTGCCAGATTCCCTGTTTTCACAGCGGCCTCTGTCCCCAAAGCTAAGCTCTCTTGGTCTTTGCAGGTTAGGAGAGAGGGAAGGAACTACTGCCTCACAGTGAGACAGGGAGGGTCAGGAAGCATTCACCAGAAGAATTGAGCCAAGCCCCTGTTTTCCCATTCACCTGCTCTGCCAGGAGGCTGCTGGGATCTCGGTTCCTGAGCTTCCCTGGTTTGAAACGGGAAGCCTGCTGCCAGCAGGCCTCCTCCTGATCAGCGCAGGCCTGGCTTTTCCTCTTCTGCATGATCAGTGGCCAGCAGCCACCCCACTCAGAGCCACCCCATTGTGGCCGCTTATGGCACTCATGCTCTCTTACTCTCCCTCTCTGTAGGGCTATGGCATTTTTGCTCCTTTATTATTGTGTTAATACAGTTTTCAGAGGAACCAGCTCTGAACATGTTTGCTCAACCCACCACTCTTGATTGACTCTTGCGAAACAAAAAATATATCTCAATGGACCAAATACACGCCTAAGTTGTTGATGTGAGCTGAGAACTCTGCACAAATTCTAACTCCAACATGGAAAACAGCAGCGCCCACAAGCCTACCTACAGGCATGTCCTCACCTGTAATCACACAATCCCTTTTGTCAAGCATGGGGAAAGAAGCAGAAGAGGCCACTCCTGCCATCCTCGATTGTTCACACGCCGAATAATAAAGCCATCACTGGCAGGAAGAGCTGGACTGTTCGTCACAAAAGTGCTGCCACCATTCCCTCAGCCCAAGACCATGAAATACTGCAGGCTGCTAAATTGTACCAGTCAGAGCTCCAGCCACTTTCCAAATACAAACATAAAAACTGGAACAATATTTCATTTGGAAAGAGAATGGATGTGGTTTCTTGCCATAGTCCTCTAACACTGATGTTAGCTCCCGCAGGTGTCTGGCATGGACCTCTAGCTCAACTTGAGACAACTTCACTAAGTCCTGACATTACCTGGAGGAGCAGTAGCTGCAGGTGATCCATCTCCCTGGCTTCAGTGCCAAGTAACACATGAAAGTCCCCACAAGGCACGATTTCCTGGCCTTTACCCCCAACACTCACCAGAAAGAAAGCAAAATCTACACAACATCACTTCGCTTGTCCACCTTACCAGACTCCTGGAGAGCTACGCCCGAGAGGCCTTTGTCCCCTTACCACATGTCTTTTCTTCCTTTATCTGCAATTACAGGATCTACTCCATTTCTCTCCCTGAAGCAAATGTGCAAGAACTACCGCAAAGCATAGGAATAGGATCGAAAGCTGCTCTGTGACTTTGTAAAAACATGCTTTCTCCTCCTAGGAGCTGAAACATGCTTGATAATTTGCAGTGTTTTCACTGCAGAAGAGAGAAAGCCCTCATCCAGGCATGGTGGAGCAGCAAGAAAAAGTGACAAATAGGTGTTATTCCTGCGCCCAGCTCAGGTCCACAAAGAAGAGAGGAAAGACATTCTGCATCAGGTGCCACCGGAGAACTGCAAATTAAAACAACAATGAAGTGTCACCTCCACAGCTGTGAGAATGGCCCACATCCAGAACTCCACCAACGCCAAGCACAGGCCAAGGTGTGGAGCCGCAGGAACTCTCATTGACTGCTGGTGGGAACGCAAAATGGTACAGCCCCTTTGGAAGACAGCTTGGCAGGTTTTTACAAAGCTAAGCAAACTCTCACCACACGATCCAGCAGTCATGTTCCTCGCTGTTTACCCAAGTGAACTGAACACTTACGCTCACATGAGAACCTGCAATATATATTTATAGCAGCTTTATTCATAGTTGCAAAAACTTTTAAGCAACCAAAATACCCTTCAGTAGGTATGGATAAATAAACTGTGATACATTCAGACAAGGGAATATTATTCAGCACTAAAAATAAGCCATCATGCCATAAAAACACAGGGAGGAACCGCAAATAAATTAGTGTTAACTGTGTGAAGAAGGCCATCAGAACAGGCTATAGAATGAATGATACCAAAGACATGAACTTTCTGGGAGAAAAGCAAAATGATGAATGTAATATATAGATCAAGGGCTGGCATGGTGATTTCGGTCTCCAGGGTTACTGAATCGTCTCCTCAGTGAATCGTAAATGCAACATATTAGTGTAGGGCTCCGCAAGAAGGCAGTCTCTTCTAAGCTTAAGTGTGTCCACGGGGGAAGGGTGGGAGACAATGAATACTCTGGTGACTTCTGACAATTCCACAACCCAGCAGGAATGACCAGACAGCGTGTTTATTAGGCGAAGAGTAGTATTTTGGAAATGAGTCAAGCACTTTTCTTTCTACCCCGTTGCCTACTCCATTGGAGGAATTCTACTGGAGCAAGGCTAGGGTGTGTTACCAGAATAGTATCTCACACACACACACACACACACACACACACACACACACACACACACACACACACACATAAACACGTGAACTCTTCAGCAAGAAAATAATCTTGGAAAATAGACTACTCTGCTAAGATGTGACTCTGTATTCCTTAACTTTCAGGGCTAGGCATGAGGGCCAGTTTGGTGACAGATATCAAAATTATGGGCTGAGAGATGCTGTGCCATCCTGGGACCCTTTGCTGCAGGAGGAAGTGAGCTGGGACAAAGTCTGGTAGAAGCTCGGGGCGTGCAGGTGAGTTGGAGGTTGTGGCTGAGGGCAGCAGGAGCCACGACTGCCAGGGACATCACTATATACACCACACAGGCTGTTGCCCACTGCATCAGGGCATTGCCCTCTCACTGGAAGTCAAGTCTTTGACGGCAAAGACACCGATTCTTCCAGCTGCCCTGAGCCCTCCACCCACCCTGCCCTCCACCCACCCATGTACTGGACACTCTCTTTAAGAGAGAAGTTACAAGCCTGATGCAATGCCCTGCTGCCTGAGGCCTTGCTTACATGCACGGGATTCCATGTGGGTGCTACCTCCTGTCCTAGCTGTTCCATTTGCTTCCAGCTCCCTGCTTGTGACCTCGGAAAGCAGTTGAGGATGGCCTAAAACCTTGGGACCCTGCACCCATGTGAAAGACCTAGAACAACTCCTGGCTCCTGGCTTCAGATCAGCTTGGCTCCAGCCATTGCAGCCACTTAGGGAGTGAATCAGCAGATGGAAGAAGATCTTTTTCTATATGTTTAATTTTCTCTGTGTATCTGCCTTTCCAGTAAAAATAAGTAAATCTTTGAGGGGAGAGAGAAAGACAGAGAAGTTACAAAGAGAAGCTGAGAAATGACCATGTGGGCCTGGTACAATAGCTCAGTGGCTAAAATCCTCTCCTTGAGCATGCTGGGATCCTGCATGAACACTGATTCATGTCCTGGCTGCTCCACTTCCCATCCAGCTCCCTGCTTGGGAAAACAGTAGAGGACGGCCCAAAGCCTTGGGTCTCTACCCGCATGGGAGACTCAGAAGAAACTCCTGGCTCCTGGCTTCGGATCAGCTCAGCCCCTGATATTGTGCTCACTTGGAGAGTGAAGATGGAAGATATTTTATATTTTATATTTTATATCTCCATCTCTCTCTCTAAATCTGCACTTCCCATTAAAAAAAATCTTAAAAGAAAATTACTGTGTAAAGTTCATTCCCATTTAAGCTAAATAAAATGAACTCCTGAAAAAATATTTTCTCTACATATATACATACAGTGTGTAAGTTCCTCAAAATACACATGGAGATAAAGAGCTCAAACTCAGAGGGCATGGGCCAGGACCCAGCTCAGGATCGGAAACACCTTCAGAAGACACAGGGCTTTGAGTCAGGAATAGAATCAAAATTCCATTTACACATAGTCATCGCGGAATTCTAAATACACATTCTCGGGCCACTAGCCAGCACCCTGGGTATTAGCAGTAGTTCTAGCAGCTTCTCTGCAGGGGGACCAACATCCACCTGCATACCTACAACCCCAGCCCTGCCCAACTCAACTTTGTCAACAACCGATATGAGGTGTGAGCCACACATGAAAGGTCTTGGGACTGCCCAAACAGAGGACCAGCACTCTGCCTCTACCAGACATGAGCTCCAAAAGACTTGGTCTGGATCATCTCTGATTAGCTGCTGCACGAACGAAGGAGGCCAACAAGGAAGAAATGATAGATGTGTAACTTGCGTACTCCTTAGCAAGCACCTGTCATGGTATCAAAGCATTAGGGGTCTTCCCTTGTTCCCTGCTCCTGTACATCTCAGAAGGAGAAATCAAATTCCTTCTGCCCTCTTAAGGAGCTGACCCTAAGTGAGTACCTCACTTCCATCCAGCACTGGCCTGTCCCTCTGCCAAGTGCACAGAGTCGAAAGCCCTTGCAAAGTCACAGCTCATCTCCACTCACCTGCAGCCTAGGTGCTCGCTAAGTACTCATTGCCCAAAGGCCTCAGGTAACACCCTTGCCTGACTAACCTCATCTCTGAGTACAAAGTGCCAAATGTGCGTGTCCAGTGCCATGGGAATGGTCCCCAAATCTGAACCTGACCCTGAAGGACTCCTTCAAAGATCTGGAGATGATAGAACCTCACCAACTAACCTTGCGCACACGGGACGAGGGGTGGTTGTGTTGAAGCAGGTTTGGAAGAACACGAGGGGCCGGCAGTGTGCAGGTCAAGTCACCCCCCGAAACGCCAGCATCCCATCTGAGCACCAGCTCAAGTCCTGGCTGCTCCACCTCCAATCCGGTTCCCTTCTAATGCACCTTTTCCTAAGCAGTGCCAGTGCTTGGGCCTCCACACTCCAGGGAGACCAGAAAGAAGCTCCCAGCAGCTGGCTTCTGTCTGACCCTATCCCAGCCCCAGATACTGTGGCCATCTGTGGCATAAATCAGCAGGTATAAGATCTCTCACTCTCTGTAACTCCACCTTTCAAATAAATCTTTACAAGAAAGACAGTAGGTGATGCAAAATTGGTGCTTGGCATCCACTTGCTCCCAGCGTAAAGAGTGTGTCTGTCTAACCATCATTATGTCATACCTGCAGCAACTTATGCCTGAGGAGCCCACATTCACAGCCTTGGTCTTCCCACTACAGCCACCAAAGGACGCTACTGCAAGAGGAGGAGAAAGAGACGAGGGTGGCGTAACAGAACTGGGCACGGATTTAGGCTCAGTTCTGCCAACAAGGGCAAAACTGCCAGGTGCAGGAGCAAGGGCAAGACAAAGCCACTGCTGCGTGTGGAAAGAAAATGTGTGACACTGGTGGCACCTTCACTGATCACACTCAGTGTGATACAAATGGGTAGCAGACCAGCCAGCAGGCCAGCAGGAGCAGCAAGCACCCCAGCCCTCAGCGCCGTGTCAAGTGCAGTTCACGTGGAGCAAAATTAATGCTGCAAACGGGAGACAAAGTTCACTTATGAGCACCTCTCTAATGGGCAATTACCTCTCTTCGTTGCTTTCATTGCCATCTCCTTTTCCCCTCTAGCATTGAGGTAGAGTGGGCAATAGAGGGTGGGAAGCTGACTGCCGTTGGATTTTGTCTGGCTCAGAAGGCAGCTTTTATGAATTTTCTGAGGTGTGTGTATAATTACAGGTGCAGTTAATGTGCTTCAAAGCTTAGGGGGAGGCAATTGCATATGAAAGATAACTTCCTAACAGACAGCTCTATTGTAGCCAGGCTGGCAGTGTAGAGCTACAAGACTGTGCACACCACACATGCCACACATACACACATACACACACACACAGAATATGCCCTCACCAAGCTTGGCCCTGGTAGAACACAGGTACCTCGGCAACAGTTAGACTGGGCATGCAGCTGGTTTCGCACCGTCGCACTCAGAGCTGATGTTTGTCCTCGGGTCTTACAAAGTTCCCCAAGGAAGAGAAGAAGTGCAGACAGCCAGGTAACTGAGTCTTTTGGGTACCATGGGGAGGCACCTTCAGAACAGAGCAGAAGCTCCCCTGGAGCCTCCTTCAAGTGAAGAGGCGACTGCAGCAGCTGCTGCTCGAGGCAGTACAAACCAGGCTGAGTCAGCCAGTTAGTGTCCCCACAACGTCCCACGCGAGTCCTAGGCAGAGCATTTAGGGACAGTTGCTCCTTGCTTCTCTCCAATGTCCCTTCTGCCTAGGGCCACATGAGCACATGAGGAGCACTCCCTTTGCCAGGAACCTGAGCGCACAGGGGAAAGAATCTTGGATCCCATTAAGGAAAGTGATATTGGCTAGGCTCTTTCTGGAGGCTGGATACAGGGAGCCAGTCAACTGGGAGACCGCAACGAGATGAAGGGGCAGGAAGAGTAAGACAGGAAAGCTGAAAGCACAGAAAACCAGTACACACACACACACACACACACACACACACGGGAAAGGTGTCAAACAGACACAGCCACAGAGCAGAGACAAAGGTAGAGAAAGGTTTACTCAGATACAAACCAAAAGACACACAGGTAAAAGCCTCACCTTGAACTTCTTTCAGCCTTTAGACACTACAGAGGGATGGCCGATGTTCTCTTTGTTTCTTAAAAGTGTAGGGAAGTAGTGTTTTGTGATTGTAAATATGATTAATATTATCTCTTCATACTCACTTCATGTTCTGGGAAAAATGGACTTGGAAGAAACAACTGGCCAAGAAGTAGACTAAATGTGGCAGTTTGTCATCAATATTTTCCAGTGATGGCTTTGTCCCCCCTACCCAATTTTGTATTTATTAGAAAGGCAGAATGGCAGAGAGGGGGATGGAAAGTGCTACCAGAAGAGCTCAGTGGGTTCTTTCCTCAGCTTGATATAGAAATAAAAAGCCAGGAATCAATTGCAGACAGTTTTATTTGCAAAGTGACCAGCTGAACGTGGAAAGAAGAGGAAGCCGAAAGCACCTCCGCGGGGAGAAGCAGGAGATGGGGTGGTTCTTGAAAGGAGAGAGGGAGAGACATCGAAGGTTTAGGAAGCGTCGGGATTTTAAACATTCCCTGACTCCTCCTTGTCTGGGCGTGGCTGGGCAACTCTGTGCCACTCACCCGAAGGTGTGGGCAAGATTACAACTGGCTTGGATGGTCTCTGAGAGGGAGAGAGACCCTCCATGTGCTGGGTCACTCCCCAATGTCCACAGCACGCAAGCCTGGACCAGGCTGAAGCCAGCATCCAGAAGCTCCCACTGAGTCTCCCATGTGGGTTCAGAGATCCAAGCACCTGGGCCAGCATCTGCTGCCTTTGCCGGCACACCAACAGAGAACCAGACCAGAAGCAGCATGGCCAGGACTCAAACTGCAACCCAAGCAGCAGCTTGAGCCACAGTGCCACGGTGTCAGCCCCTGCCAATGCTTGTACAATTATTTTCTTTAATGATTTTCAAACAGAGACAGATCAGTGCCTGAATCCTATATTCAGCTTTTATGCTATCCTTCACTCACCTACATCTACTGACATGTTTTTTTTATCCTGAACTCCCCCCCACACACACACACAAGACTTGCATCATAAAGCATTCCTCACTCCCTCTGTACCAGCAGCCTCATACCATTGCCACCCTTAAAGTAGTGTGCTGGCGAAGCATCGGGAAACACATCTGCACTGACCCTGCACTACGGCTTGACCCAGAGCTACGGAATAGCCGGCAAGTTCTGTTTTCCCATCTCAATTTGCAGCTTTTGTCCTCAGCATCACTTCAGGGTCTGTAACAGCTGCTAGACCTCCAGCCATCATGTGCACTGAGAACAGCTAGAAGGGAATCTTCCCAGCAAGTCGCCAATTCTTAAACAGCACCCCAAATATTCCATAAAACACTTCTTCTATCATTAGTAGTACTTATTTGGAAGAGAGTTTCCACCTGCTAGTTGACTCCACAAAAGCCCACAACTGGGATTGGCCCAGGCCAGAGCCAGGAGCCAGGAAACTCATCCAGGTCTCTCACAGACACACATGGCTTTCACAGAGCTCCTTGCTACACCAAATAAAATCGGGCCTCTGTCAAGCCTTCTTGGTGTATCTCCAGAAGGGAGTCCCCAAACATAACCCCAGGGACTCCCCGACACACAGAGAGGCAGAGCAAGTGGGAGAGGAACCCAGCACTCTGACATCATCAGCATCTGCTTTTTACCTCCATCATTGCACTGGACCACACGAGATACAAAAGGAAAAAGCAGAGACCTGCCAGCTGCTGTCAGGGTTATAGGAGACACCCACTCCCTAGCTGCCATTCCCAGCAGGACCTCCAGAACCTGTCCAGGTCCCATGTCAGGAGGTGGGTAGCTCCACCGTAGGGGTGCCAACACTTCCTAAGGCACACCTGGGAAGCAGCAGATAATGGCTTAAGGACGTGGGTCCCTACCACCCACGTGGGAGACCTAGAATTTCCCAGATCCTAACTCCAGGCTGACCCAGCCTTTATGGAAAATGCTCACAGAGAATGGAAGATCAATTTCTCCTGCTTTCTCTACCTTTCAAAGAATATGAAAATTAATAAACATTTTTTAATGAATAGATGAGCAAACAGGCTGGAGCTTCTCCATCATACATGATCCCAGGAGTCCAGGCCAAGGCAGTACCTAGAACAGTAACGGCTTAAGAAACTGGCTCCCTGCGGCCCACATGGAGTTGCCAGCCTCAGCTTCTGCCCAGCCCAGTCCAGCCACTGCAGGCATTTGGGAAATGAACAAGTAAATCAATCTCTCAATTATCTCTTGCTCTCATGCTCACTCAAGCTGCCTGCCTATGCTCTGCTTCTCAAATACATTTCAAAATGAAAATAAAAAGTCAGTACCGATGGTAATGAAATCCTTGCCATTACAAATCCCTATGGTTCAGAGTTTCATATTAATAGAAATATGACAAATTCACTTTATGCTAATCTTCCCATGACCTTAACTATAAAAATGTCACAAACAAAATTTAGCTAAGCTTTAAATGTTATTTTTTAATTTAAAAAAAAAACTTACTTGGAATATCTTCTTACTATTAAGTTAGCTTTTTTAGATATTTACCTTACATTTTAAAAATCATGCTTAATACAAGTAAGTGCTTTTATAGGTAACAAAATGATTATATTTTCTTTGGGGAAGATTTATTAGTGAATTTAATTATCAATCTAATTTTTGTTCTTTTTTAATGTATTGATTTATTATTAATATAGTGAGAACAAATTTTATGTAACTCATAAATATAATCTTTAAAGCTTTCTTCCATTTGAAATGCTGAATTACAGAAAAAAAGAAGAGAAAGAAAGAGACAGAGAAAGAAAAATCTTTCATCCACTGGTTCACTCCTCAAAGGCCACAATAACCAGAACTGCGTAGGGCCAAAGCCAGGAGCCAAGAGCTTCTTCTGAGTCTCCCCCAACAGACGTACGGGTCCAAGTACCTGGGGACTCCTCTGCTGCCTTCCCAGGTCTTTCACAGGAAATTGGAAATGGAGTTGCCAGGACTAGAACCAGAGCCCATATAGGATGATGCCAGTCAGAGGCTTAGCCTGCTATGCCATGGCACCAGCCCCCATAAACACGATTTTAATAACATGACAAACCAGGCTGCTATACCCACTGGTGTGAGCAAGAGCTAGGACGGGGGGGGGGGTGTCTGGCAGGGGTTCTTTGGGACCTCCTCAGCTATATCACTATGTAGGAGAGCTATACAGCTGCTCCTGCTGGTATGCGTGTAGACTGGGGCAGGGCACAGGCTGGTCCAGGCTGTGACACCTACAGATGCAGAGTGCCAGGCCTGAGGACTTCACAGGTGGAGAGCTGCACTCGATCCCCAACTTCAGGGAACATCACCTGGATGTGTGGTTTGAACCTCAGCACATGCTGCAGGCCTGGGCCACCTCGGTCAGTGACATCTATGCAAGGATAAAGAACATACCTAGATGCACTTGAAAGACAAGACAGTTGCTTCATCTTAGCCGACAGAAAACTTCAAGTACCTTATCAAATGGTGGGAAGAAAAACAGGTTGAACAACATTCCAGGCCAAGTTCTATAGCAAGTACCTAGGTCTGAGGATACACCGAGGCAGATATAGACAGCCAACAGGTCTTACATAGAATTTCTCACCTCTGGTGCAAGGCAGCCAACAACTTTTCAGAACAAACAAGACCACTCAAGTAACACCCTCAGGACATTCTTCTCCCCATTGCGGGCCCTGAGATAACATCAAACGTCTGTGACCTAGACTGCACTGATGTAGTTATACAGCAAGGAGCAGGGCATGCTCTTCCCCCTGCACCTGCAGACAGCACAGAAGACAGAGATGCTTCTCTCACCCACCTCCAGCACCCCAAACCCCTCCACCCTATTCAGAGGCCTGTGTGGGTCTGCAACCACCTCACCAATATAATAAACATTAAGTAAACAAATACATCTTTTTTTTTTAATTAAGGTTTTAAAATAGAGGGGTTATAATGATATTTTCTTCCTTCCCTTCCTCTTTCCCATCTTTCCTTTTTTTTCTGTTTTAATTTTTGCAGTAACATATTCTTCACTTATTTTATAACCACAGGCTTAATCTTCAATTAAATGTACAGTCAACAAGTGAAAAGTAGAAAGACCACCATGAGTTTATTTTAAATAAATAGGATTCTTATGATACAAGAGAAAAAAGTACTTGCTCTTAAATTTTTTAAAAGTTTCAATATTGTCTTGACAAATTACATGTGCCAAGGAGAACACCATGTCTCAAGTTGTGCCCTAGAGAACACAGTACCTATAAGCCTTACTTGAAATAATAACAATACATCTTTGGTCAAATACGTTTGGGACACTGGGTTAAGAGGAAGAATCCACAGTGAGCACCTGTCATGTCCATAACTTCAAAACAAGCAGAAGAAAAAAAAAGATTTTCAAAGTTTATTTGCCAGTGGAATCCTAGACATAAAGTGATTCGAGGTTACAAAGTATCCCAAGGAGCATACTTGTGGAAAGTATCAACAGAAATTAATGAAATATGTCAAGACAGCTTTTAAATCCATCATGGACAACTTGTAAGCATACATAATGACTGTATCCATATAAATATATGCATGCTAAGTATATGCTGTATTGTTTTACAGAGGATATTTATGTTTTTATGAAGTACATAAAGTTTCAAGTTATATACTTGAAATTAATGTCATATATTATATGCTAAATTATAAGGAGCATATTTTGGAAAAAAAATCAGAGAAAGTTACAAGTATCTCAAGATAGCTTTTAAATCAATAGTGTACAATTTTAAAATATTTATGCAATGAGTTTATAGATATAAAAATATATGTACATCTAATACATAAGGTATATTTTTATATGGAATGTACTTTCATAAAATATATAAGAATTTCAAATTATATGCTTGAAATTTACATTATATAAAGTATATAGATGTATCATTTTATAGGCTATATTTTAAACCATATATTGAATTCCATATTAAATTTATATGCCTTAAATGATATGATGAGTGGATAATGCAACTTAAATATTACATATCATGTATATGCAAATTTCAGCTATATGCTGGCTGCATATGTTGACTACGCCTTCTGAAATCATTACTTTATCATGATATCTCATGATACCAATGTGCGCAACGCCATTAGCACCACAGCACATTCTAAAGTCAAACATAACTACTTCAGGAGATCACACTTCTAAAGAAGTGACTATCAACTAAAGTGTCTTTGTACTTCTTACTTCTCTTCAGTCTATTTGACACAGAAGGCAGTGCTGACATGCCAGAGGAGCCCATGACCAAGCTCTCTTCTCTATTAAATGGAATAAACCTGAAAACCTTTGCCTTAAAAATATGACTTCAGATGCAGATAAGGCATAGCTGGACCTACAATAAGTGCAACAAGGGCTAAAATTTAACTGGGAATTAGAAACCAGAGGGGTGAGGTTATCTGCTAGGCTGGAGCCACCTGATTAAACCAGCCAACTTGGGTTTTAATGCCTCACATGCACAGACAGGGAGATCTCAAACCCAAAGAAAACAGAACTGCAACTAGGCCTGGGTGGGAACAGGTCCTCACATGCAGTAACTCTGAGCTCAAGCTCCGTGAACAGAGCGATTCAACAGCAAATTAGACGTGGTTGAGGAAGCGAATGGTGAATTGTAAGCTGCTTCTGGGAAAATTAGCCAGAACTGGTCACAGAGAAATAAAGAAATGAAAAATGTTTTAATCTGAGAAGCACTGGGGATGAAATGAGAATATCCCACAGTGTTCTAAAAAAAAAAAACAAAACACAGAGAGAAAAAATACAGAGGAAGAAGCAATGCGCCCAGAATTGAGGAAAGACAGGAATCACATAAACATCAAGCATGGTAAATAAAAATCAGTGCACACGTAACACCTTGTAAAAGAAAAACCAGAGATACTACAAAGAAAAAGGAAAATACGGCTCAGGTCTAAACGCAAAGGACCCACAAAAAAGCCACATGATGGACAACAGACTTTTCAACTACAATAATAGAAGCCAGAAAAGAATGGAAAATGCTTTCAAAGAGAATAAATTCTTTTAGATTTCTAAACCAAAATAAACTCTCTGAAGAATGAGAACATACAAATATTCTCAAAGTAAGATATTTTAAATTAACAAACTTACATGTTAAAATATAAATAAAATATTACTTTGGTAAGAAAACTTAAATATAGAAAAATTGAGATGCAAGTTGAGCAAGGAAATTGGGACGTGTGTATTTATAAAGAATATATAACTGCTATGAAGAAGAGTGACATATGGGGTTGAAACAAGTAACAGTAAAATACTGGACATAAGTATGGAAGATAAGGAAGGTAGCTCGAGGCTGGCTTTGTGACACAGCGGATGAACTTGTGACCTGCGACACCAGCACCCAATGCAAGTGCAAGTATGCCCATATTATCCACTCTCAAGCCAGATCCCTGCCAATGTGTCTGGGAAGGCAGCACCCACATGGGAGACCCAGATGGATTTCCAGGCTCCTGGCTTTCACCTAAAGCAGCCATTGCAGCCACTTGGGGAATAAACCAGTAACACAAAAGATCAATATATATCTATATCTCCTCTCTCTCCCTCTAATATATGAACCTTTTTTTTAAATGTTTAAAAATAAATAAAATTATTTGAGATTAAAACAACCTAAGGTATTAGCAAAATTTTTAGGACATATATACATAATGCTTAATAATAATATGAAATGTTACATTTTCAGAATAACCAAAAAAACAACAGAAACAGGATGCATACGTTCTGATTAAAATGAAGCACAGAAAGGAAAAAAAAATAAGAACACTAAATTAAACAATAAAATAGAAGATAGGAAAGTTAAAGAACACGCAGAGTAAGTGAAAATGAGAAAAGTTGATCATAGGTCAACAGATGCATAAACTACCAAGTAAAAGAAAAATTCCAGGATTACTTTTAAAACCCTACATTTGATACGTGTCTTTATTAGAAATACACCTAAAATTATGCTATGACAGAAATTTATACAAAGTGTTAAAAATGCATTCCTAAAAGATGCAAACCAAAATAAGTAAAATTGCTAGAATTATAAGGACAGATAGACAAATACAAAAACCCTGCGGGGTAGTCAAGCACACATCCTAAGGGCTTGGGAGACCCAGCAGAACGGGAATTACCAAGGAGGCAGAAGGTCCATAGGGTAGGAAGCTGAAGTCTGTTACCAAGGGGGGAATATCGGATGGGGGTCCTGCCGGAAGTTCGTAGAAATAACGGAAGTTCATCTTGATAGAAAAACACATCTTACATTCTGAAAAAAGCACACATAATTTCCAAGTACATGGAAACCATTCTTTCCATATTCATGCTGGTAAACAATACAACCAGGTCATAAAAACTGTGGGCTTTTGAGGAGCTTCTGCCTCTTTTAACAGCATGGCCAGATTCTCCCAAGAAGCATCATATTCTGTCAGAGACAGAGAACGACAATGCCAAGGAGGCCACCCAACATGACAAGAGACACTTGAAGGTTTACAATGGACTCCTTCCCATCGAGTTAGTGGGCATGAGGATTTTCAAGAATCTAAGATGAAATTTTATTTACACTCCAGAACAGCGTTACAGGCTATGAGAAGAGTTTTCTCAAGAGCACTCTTTAGCAAAGCAGGCACAAGTCAAAATGAGAGGGAAGCGAGGAGAGGATACGGAAACACGACTCAGAACAGAAGCCTTGCAGCCTTGGATTTGCAGTGTCCCTGGAAGGCAGTCCTTCTCTCTGCTTCTCCGGAACCACCTTCCTTTCACTCATTTGCCTCCACGCAACCGTTCCCTCCTCCTCTCTGCAGACCACTCTCCTGTGTGCAGCCTTCAGTCTACTGTGACCCCAAGACAGCCCCTGTAGACTCTGAAGTTTGTGTGGCCGTCACGCTGGCAGAACTCTTATTTTCATGATTTTGAATTCCTGGACAAGAGTCAAGCCATGCAAGACCTAAGTCCCTAGACAGCATGGAGCCAGGCGTCCACCCCTGCCTGCTCACCCAAGGTCAGGAGAAGTGGCAGATGCTAATGGTGCATGACCGCTTAGCCCAAGCAACGCTGTGAGCAAAGACCTACTCTAGATGTTGAGTAATGCTCATAGCTGTACTCAATTTCCAAGAAGTAAATAAGGATGTAATTTGCAAGAAGAGACATTAAGATAGATAAATGAGAAGTTACCCAGTGAAGGAATTGTGGTCACTTTGATATTCATTCAAGGGTTTATCGGACACTTACCCTGTGCCAGGAACTTTCCCAGGAAAGAATGAGACAAAAGGTGGAGACTCTGACTACAGAGAACTCCCAGTGCAGTGGCAGGTGCTACCCAGAGAAGCCACATACTTACCACCTCAAGGAAAGGTGAAGATGAAGCCTTCCCAAGAACTTAGAACACACTGCAGTCCAAGGCACCCCAACTGTCCTTCAGAGTCCCCTTAAGATGCAAGCCACGCCAGCCAAGCCACATTTGTTACACCTGAGCCTATCTCTCCTCTCAGCAAACCACTTGTAGCAAGGGAGCTGAAAGCAAATCAAGCACTTTGTGTTGTGCTTGTTTTAACCAAGTTCATGGTCACTTTTCTCTTACAGGGTGGACAGCTAGGGTTACCAGCATGCAGAAGCAGAAGCAGACAGGGTATCTTCAGCAACGTATTCGATTTTACTGCTCTGGCCGTTTGTTCTGCAGGCATGGTGTTGCTGGGTTTGCACAGGAGCCTCTCTGTGTTGCTCGGAGAACACTGTAAATATATTGGCCCTGATGCACTACTAAGTTTCTACAAGGAAATAAAATATTATTTCCTGGTGGGAAAGTAAAACGCTGTAAATTAACTCACTGCACAGCATTGGTGAAAGGAGAATTCTAGCTCCCCCACGCTCAGACTCGAGTGAGAAGCAGAAACCCACAGCCCAGTCCCTGGAGCTCTGCGACACAGCTCCAGCGTCACTGGCTTCTAGCTGGCCTGTGAAGGAAATGAGTTACTTAGGAAGATCAGAGTCAGAACAAAACCTGGGAAAGGTGAAGTTAAATTTATTTTTCTTGAAGCAGTCTGAAGGGCACACAGAGCTAGTCCTGTGGGGACAGTCAGCTCCTCTCATTCCCTCTTGTCAGTACCTCTGTACAGCCCTGGTCAGAACTCAGCTCCCACGGGGCTAAGGCTCCTGGCCACAGAGCCCCCTCCAAGGGGTCTGGTTAAACTCTGAGTCTTTGTGATTGGCTGACAAGGGTTAAGGTGGGTAATGGAGCTGGAGAAGAGCTACAAATTCACTGGAGCTTTGGGCGTTCAGCCCATTACACTGTGAAATGTGATCTCTGCTGGGCCCTGATTGGAAGACCTCCAGGGCATATTTTGGTGTCAGCCAGCCCTGCCCAGGGACCTGAGACCAGTCAGAAAACAAGCCCTGAGCGAGGGCTCCACTGAACAGTCTCTGAGAATGACCCTCCCAGAGTGGGCAATTCTGACAATGACTTTGCTTCCACCGTCCATTTCCTAAAACTGGTCGTTTCCAAACGTATAAAGGGATCAGACTCGGAGCAGCATTACATCAAGCGCAGTCCATTGTGCTGTCTGATGACTGCTTTCTAGGAATAGTGTCCTGAGACTCACATCAGGTCCCCACTGCACATTGGCACTGGCTAGCTGTAAAACCTGGGGAAAATATTGTGGGGTTTTTTTTAAGATTTATTTTTATAATAAAGGCAGATTTACAAAAAGAAGCCAGACAGAGAAAGATCTTTCGTCTGCCAGTTCACTCTGCATGTGGCCACAACAACCAGAGCTGAGCCAATCCAAAAGCAGGAACCCCTAAGCTTCTTCTGGGTCTCCCACATGATTGCAAAGTCTCAAGGCTTTGGGCTGTCCTCAACTGCTTTCTCAGACCACAGCAAGGAGCAGGATGGGAAGTAGAGCAGTCAGGACACAAACTAGCACCCATATGGGACCCTGGTGGTTGCAAAGCAAAGACTTTAGCCACTAGCCACTGCTCCAGGCTTGAAAATATTGTATTTTATGTAAGCTTGTTTCCCCACATGTAATGTAAAGACTCTCACAGTCTTCACAATATCTCCTGATTGTGAAGATTAAAGGAGGAAATGGCAATCACCACGGTAATTATTGTTTCAAGCAAGGAATCATCAACAAATGCAAAAACTAGTAGAGAAGCAGGGATGAGAAAAAAGATATTTATACAGTCAGATGCAAGTAACAGATCCAACTCCAATTCCAAATTTCCACTAATCCTCACCTTTGGAGGCATCAAGTGAAGGGTCAAGTCCTTGGGTTCCCACCTCCAAGGTGGGAGATATGGATTACATTCGAGGATCCAGGCTTCAGCCTGCGCCATGCTAGTTGTTGCATCCATTTATATACACAACTTTCATGCATATGCCCAGAGAAGTAAGAAAAGAGAGTAGATACAAGGCATAATAAATGGTTTCTAGAAACTGTCCAAAGAGGGGAGAGAGAAAATTCAGATAATTTTTCAAATCTCCTGGAAGCTAAAATTTTAACTATAGATAATAGCTTCAAAAAGAATAAAACATATAGAAGCTTCATTTCACTGCATAGGAATACTTAGGTGGCAACAAATCTATACACTGAAATCTGTATACTACCAAAGGGAATTTTAAAATATATGAATAAATTGTAAGCTATCCTGTGTTCGTGGATTGGAAGACTTAAGGTTGCTAAGTCATCTTTGCTAACCAAGAAATTCACAGATCCAATGCAAACACCACCAAAATCGAAAAATAAATAAACTGCTTTTCAGAAATGGAAAATCCTATCATAAAATTCGCAGGGAGGCCAGCATTGGAGGGTATCATGGAAAGCCACCACCTGGGACACTGGTATGCCATGTGGGTTCCAGCTCAAGTCCCAGCTATTCCATTTCAATACAACTTTCTGAGAATGGCCCAGAAGAAACACTGAAGGATGAGCCAAATGTTTGAGTCCCTACTGCCCACACATGGAGACCCACAGGAAGCACATCGGGGATCTGGGATGGGTGGGAGGCTGGGTAGGGCTTTTCCCTTTGTTTCTCCCCTGACCCCAGATACAGGGGGAAAAAATGATGATATTAGTGTGGAAACAATGGCATTACCCACTTTCCTGTAGCTCTTGACCCTTGGTACCCTAATCAACTAAGTAAGATTATTTTTTAAAAATTGACATGAAATGCAGAAAGACAACAAGCAGTCAAAGCAATCTTGGAAAAGGACAAGAGAGAGGATTTACATTTCCTGATTGTAAACCTTAACACAAAGTCAGATGAGAAGAGTGTTATTGGCAATAAAGACAAATGCAGAAGAGAAAATCCAGAACAAGCCACCACAAAAATGTCAATAGATTTTTTTAAGCTTTTTTATTTTTATTGGAAAGTCAGACATACAGAGAGAAGGAGACAGAGAGAAAGATCTTCCATCCACTGAATCACTCCACAAGTGGCTGCAATAGCTGGAGCTGAGCCGATCTGAAGCCAGGAGCCCAGAGCTTCTTCCAGGTCTCCCACACGGGTGCAAGGTCCCAAGGCTTTGGGCCATCCTCAATTGCTTTCCCAGGTCACAAGCAGGAAGCTGGACGGGAAGCGGGGCCTCCAGGATTAGAACTGGTGCCCATACAGGATTCTGGAGTGTGCAAGGTGAGGACTTTAGGTGCTAGGCTACATGCCAGGCCCAGTTGATGAATTTTTGACAAATGTGCTGAGACAGCTCAATGCAGAGAAGATGGCCGCTTAACACACAAGAACAAGGCTAGACCCTACACCAGACGCTGTATGCAAAACTTCCTCAAAACAGATCAAGAGCTTTAAAAAAAACTTTAAAACTCTTAAAACACAGGGAGAAATCTTCATGAGATTGTACTTGGCAATGACTTTTTGGATATGACAACAAAGCACAAACAACAAAAGAAAAATCATACAAATTGGGCTTTGCCAAAATTAAAAACTTTTGTGCATCAAAGGATACTATAAACAGAGAGAAATGGCAACCCAAAAATGAGAGGAAATGATTGCAAATCATGCAAGTGGTCTTCAAAATGTTCATGGAAATGTATATTATGAAAAAAATATATGAATTTCAAAAATTCGTAAGCTTAGCTTTTCACTCTTTCCACAAACTGTTTAGAAATGCCTCGCCGTGTAACAAGGGAGCCACACAGGACATGCCACGAACCCCAACAACTCACAAATAACAAGCAACCAGCGCAAAAGCAGGCAATGGACGGCCTCCCAAACCTTAGGGAGACACAGAGGAAAAGCAAGGGGTACCACTTCACGGCCAGCACGAGGATCTGAGGGAAATCAGAGTGCTGGTGAAGATGCGAAGAAGCTGGGACCACTGTGCAGTGCTGGTGGAATGTACAATAATGCATCTACTGTGTAAAGCTGCCTGATGCTTCCCCAAGCGCTAACCATGGGATTAGCATGTGAACCAGCAGTTGCGCTCCTAAAAAACGAAATAGCCATACCCAAAAAGAAATGAAAGCAGTAGATGCCTGTGTTCTTAGCGGCATGTTTCACCATAGCCAGCAGGTGGAAACAACCCACTTATCCATCAAAAATAAAACAATAAACAACAGGGCTTATACATAAAATGGAATATTACTCAGCAATAAAAACTACTGAAATTATGGTATATACCCAACATGGATGAAACTTGAAAATACCGTGTTATGTAAAATCATCACTAGGTGCAAAAGAACAAATCATGTATTGTTCTTTGAGGAGGTACTGAAAAAATAGGCATGTTCATAGAGACAAAAACTGGGACACAGGTTAGCAAGGACTTCAGGGTAGGGAGAACGGGAAGTTAGTGTTTGGGCACAGGGTTTCTATTTAGGCTGAGGAAAAAGCTCCAAAATAGATAGCTATTGGCTGTACACCGTTCTGGTTGTTGTTGATGCCCCCAAATTGTATGCTCACAAGTGCATTGAAATGATAAATTGTTTTGTAGTTTTCACCACAACAAAAAAAATTTCTGATACTAGAAATGTAGAATTCTGTAGAGAGTTGACAGACAAAATCATAACCATCTTTAAGAGAACAAAACAACAAAGCAGCAGAAAATAAGGAAAAAATAAGAAGTAAAAGTTTTTAGGGGAGCGCAGTATCTGTTCCAGTACATGTTCGCACGCAAACAGGAACCAACAGGATGTAGGTTCAGGCAACACAAGAGCAGATGTGGATTGGGACCAGTGGTGCAACACAGCCTGTTAAGACACCACATGACACCAGTTTTCCATAACACATGTTCAAGTAGCAGCTTCTCTCCGTGCAAACAAGTGGATGATGCAGCTCCCTGTGCAAAGAAGAGGATGACGGCCGACATCCTAAAGCCCCTGCTGTGCACAGAGGTGATCTAATAGGAATCCCAAGCTCCTGGCTTCAGCCTGGTCCAGCCCTGGCCATTGCAGTCATTTGGGGAGTGAACCAGCAGATGGAAGATTTCAGTCTCCCCGCCCCTCTCTGTAAATGTACCATTCAAATAAATACATAATGCTTTAAAAAGAATATAAATTTACTGTGGGAATTAACACATTCAGATAGGTTACCCTAAAATTGAAGGACACAAATTTCTGCATTAAAAGAATCCACCAAAAGCTGGCAAGCTGACTATAAATAGGCTTGTCACTGTGAAACTTCAGATCCCGAAAGGCAAGGAGATTGAGGAGCTGAGAGACCCAGAGACAGAATCCACACGGAGCCCCTGGCAATGACGACAGAGACAGTGCTGGCGAGGTGAGCTGTGGGCTCCATGCTGTTCAGTGCCTGGCACAGTCCGCAGGGCCTCTCTGTAGAAAGCATGAATGAACAAGCGGTGGGGTAAGCTGTCAGCCGCCATGGAACACATAGGAGTCACGACAGAGGGGTCACCAACCCCACAAGGCTAGGCCATCTCAATATAGATTTGGTTGAAAGGTATCTAATTCAATGGATAGAATTTCAGTTAGTACCGACTAGGCAGTAGTATGAATACAGGCATGATGGGCAAAAAGCAGTGGCAAGCCTAGAAACGCTAATTAGTCCACAACTGCTGAGGTGGGCAACAAGAGCATTGCCATACCCCTGTGCCCTGGGCTGGGCACTGCAGAGGAAGGCAGAGCATAGGCAACCAGACAGGTCACCCAGATCCTACCCAATCAGCTCAGATTTCAGTACCGTGTGTGTACATGTGTACACACACAAAATCCTGAATCAAACGCCACGTAAGGACATCTGTGACTAATACACGGTTCTCGACCTGGGCATTTAGGTTCTAGAAAGGAACGGAGACATCATTTTCCATGTGATAATGCACCAGAGCCAGGAGGAGGAGCGATGGCAAACATGGGCTGAGTAACAGCCTGGCATCCTTGGCATAGGACATAGATGATGATAAGGACACACTGATTTCTAGAAGCAGAAAGGAAACTGGCTGCACTAAAGAAAGATCACTTGTCAGTCCCTTCCTCGCATGGGCTGGGCTGTGGACTGTGCCCAATTTCTGTTACAAAATATTCTGTAAACTGAGGAGGAGATAAAAGGCAGGGCCGGGCGGGGGCAGAGTGGGCTCCCTTCACGAGTTAGCTCCTTTACAGAGCTCAGCACACCAAGGGCATTTGCGCTGGTGTTTCCGAGAACCATACAGATCATAAAAAGCATACCCGCAACTCAGACAGTGCCCTGCCCTCCAGACACCAGCACCTCTTGACTGGGCAAGATCAATGACCATCTATTAGCTCAACAATTCTCATCCCATCAAAATGAAAATATAAACAGATTTTCCCATGACTAATGAGCTACTCTGCCCCATGGGACCCTAATCTGCAGTTGCAAGCATCTAAATCCACATGAACAGGGTAAAGCGAACCTCACTGTTCTGGCTATTACTGACTTTGGGGGTAATTAATGGGAATTTCTCAAATTGTCGGAATCTCTATTTAAATGATTTATAGGGAAGACCTTCAGAGTTGCTGGTACAATCGATCACATTGTAATGAAGTAACTTAGGTGTGTTTATGATCAATTGATAGAGACGATGGCACGTTGCGAGTGATAAAACTTTGCTCTCCTTTGGTTTCCCTACAGTTCCAACATTCTGCGATTGGAACAAGCAGGACGCATCTCACCACGTGAGAGCCGTGTTGCCTGGAGCCAACAGGAGTCTGATTTTGGGTGCTGGCCAGGCCCTTATGATTTACGACATTATTTCATAACAAATTGCTATAAGGACAACCATTGTTCACCCACAAGAGTCTGTGCATTAACTCATAAATTTTCGGAAGGAACAAGACACTGTATGTGCTAGGAATGCTAGATAACTTCACTTTCCCCAACCCCCCCACCCAACCTCTGGTTCTCCTAAAACAACTCAGGAAATTAAAGATGGAGCTTGAGAAAGGAAGAGTAATCCAAGCCAGTATTGGTGTGTCTCCGCAAGAACAGGCCGGAAGGGAGAGCATGAGAGCCTCTCTGGATCCTGCAGGAGACCGACACTAAGATGACAGCTCAGAAGAAGGATACCCCCTCACTCACATCCTAAGCCGAAGGACCACCAGGCCTGGCAGTGATAAGGGCTCCAGGTCCTCTAGACCCATCCGCAGCCCAGCTTTCCCTCCATTATCCCGGGCAACCACAGATCTGCTTTCTGTTGCTAGAATCGTCAGCAAGATTCTGAACCTCACCTGTGCTGCTATGCTTCTTAGTCTGTTCATTTTGATTGTTGAATCATAGTCCACATGCTGCTTATTTCATCTGTTATGCATCTGTCTACAAGCTGATGGATAATTAAAGTTATCTCCAGGTTTGGCTGGTGTGATTAAAACTACTGTGAACACGTTAGTACGGACGCATGTCTTCAATCCTTGCAGGTGAATACCTAACAGTGGAAATGCTTGGTCCTGCAGATGTTGCATGTTCAGTTGTTAAAGACACTGCTAAGGACGTTTTCAAAGTACCTGGAATCAGTCTATACTCCCAAAAGCCATGTCCTACACAGCCAATGGACCCTGACAGGTTTTATCTTTCATTTTCACAATCCAGGGGACAAACAATGACAGCTAAATCCCAGAAATCCTCTTTTGGGTACCTGTTTTTGTCAGCAGATCCACTTACCTTCTTTTGAAAATGTTCAAATATTTTGTTTTGGGCTGTTCTTTGGTATTTCAATCATAAAGGATTTCTATACTCTTCATGACAACATTTTCTTAGACGTCTAGAAAATATTTTCTTCTTGGTACTCTTCATGGTAACTGTGGGAGAGAACAATTTTAATTTTGGCCAAGTTTATTATTTTCCTTGAATGTTTCTGATTTTTTTTAGGTAATAAAATTCCCACCAGGTTTTTTTTTATTTTGCTTCTTTTTATCATTATAATTTTATGATACAGTTTCATAGCCCCTGGGATTTCCTTTATTCCCAATCCCCTTCCCCTTCACTGAATTCCCTATATCATTACTATAGTATAGTTCTTCATATACACTCATATGACCATCATTGTGGGCATGGACAATGGCAGAGAGTCCAGCGTCCTATTGTCGAGATACAGTTAACAGTTTCATTGGGAGTCCATCTTTGGAAGTAGAGATGCATACTACATTGTATCCTTACATCTGGATATGATAATCTCCATTACACAGTTGCTGTACATCCCCTTAAATGAAAAGCCACAACACAAAATCAACAACAGATAGAAAAATAGAAATTTACAATGCCATGAAGTTAAATAATATGCTGCTAGGTATGACAGTCTCCATTACACAGTTACTATACATCCCTTTAAGTGAAAATTCACAAAACAAAATCAACAGCAGGAAGGAAAAAAAAGAAATTAACAACACCATGAGGTTAAATAACATGCTACTGAATGACTAATGTATCACTGAAGAAATGAAAATCAAGAAACTTCTTGAAGAAAATGATGCTACTCTGTGATCTGTGAGTCATTGAATGACTTAATCAGAAGAAGGTATTCTGAGGAGATGAAACTAACAACAAGAACAAAATATCAAAATCCATGAGATATAGTTTTTACTGATCATTGTTGGTGAAATGTGTCTCCTATAGGCAACAAATAGATGGGTTTTTTTTAAAGATTTATTTTTATTATTTTTTTTTATTGGAAAGGCAAATATACAGAGAGGAGAGACAGAGAGGAAGCTCTTCCATCCGATGATTCACTCCCCAAGTGAGCGCAATGGCCGATGCTATGCCGATCCGAAGCCAGGAGCCTGTTCCAGGTCTCCCATGTGGGTGCAGGGTCCCAAAGCTTTGGGCCGTCCTCAACTGCCACTCCAGGCCACAGGCAGGGAGCTGGAAGGGAAGCGGGGCTGCCGGGATAGAACCGGCACCCATATGGGATCCCGGGCGTGCAAGGCGAGGACCTTAACCAGTGCGCCATCGCGGCAAGCCCAGGTTTTGTTTTTCTAATCCAGCCTACTAATCCATGACATTTGATGGATGAGTTTAAGCCATTTATATTCAGGCTTAATATGAATGGGTAGTAATTTGGTCCTGTCATTTTAGCAATGGGTTAATTATTTGATTTAGTTTTCTGTTGCTATTTTACTGGGATGTTCTTCATATTTGCCTTTGGTTTTGGTGGGTGCTATTCCTCTTCTCTGTCAGGAAAATATCTTTAGAGTATCGTTTGTAGGGCAGGTTTGGAAGAGGTATATTCTTTTAACTTTTCTTCATTTCATTTCATTTTATTTTATTTCATTTTCAAAGACAAAGGAAAGTTTTGCTGGGTACATTATCCTGGGCCAACAAATTTTTGCTTTTAGAATCTGGAATATGTTGCTCCATTAACTGGCATTCCTTTATATATCAGTTGATTTTTTTTCACATGCATATTTAAGGATCTTTTCGTTATGTTCAATTGAAGAGAGCTTGATGCTCATGTGTTGTGGTGAAGATCACTTTTGGTCAAGCCTGTTGGAAGTTCTGTGCCCCTCCTGGGTGTTGTTTCCCAATTCTTTCTCCAGATCAGGAAAAATTTCCCCTTTTTATTTCATTAAATACATTAAATACATTTGTAAACCCAGCTTCTCTTTCTGCACCTTCTGGGACTCCCATAACTCTTATATGTGGCCTTTTAATAGTGTCTTTCAATTCTTGAATACTTTTTTCGGCCTGATCCAGCTCTGCTTCCAGCTTTTTGTTTGTTTCCCCCTGGTGACAGAAAATATCTTCCAATTTTGAAATCCTTTCTTCTGCTCCTTCATTCTATTTTGGAGACTCTCCACACTCTACTTTGAACTTGCTCCACTGTATTCTTCATTTGTAATGTACCAGCTTTCATTTGATTCATTTCTTGTGTGACATATTCCTTAAATTCCTTGAACATCTGCTTTACATGCTTCTTGTTGTTGATAAGAAGTTTTATAACAAGAGTTTTGAATTCTGTATCCCGATTTTCTCAATGTCTTCTTCAGTGAACTCTGAGGTTGGCAAAGGGTTTTGCTCCTTTGCAAGGCTGTCTTCAGTAATATTCATTGTTTCTCTGTCTTTTCTTTTGTTCTTGGTCATTGTACTTCTGGTTATCAGATTTTCCTTGGTATACAGTTCGATTTTACTTATTGTGGTTAGAACATGACTCTGTTTGCAGTCACTTGTGCCACTCCCTCCAGTGAGTTTCAGGTCTGGGTTCTTATGTTAGATTTCCACCATGGTCTCCACAGCCCCAGCTCCTGGCTCACCAGCCTCCACCTCCTGTGATACTGTGCTGAGGCTGCACCATTGTCTGTACAACCTTTCTCCGACTTCCGGTTGGAGCAGATCCCAGGACTAGGGAGACACCAGAAGTCCTATATAGCCAGGTTGTTAATGGTGGTAATCTTGCAGGAACCTGTTGGCCATTAGGTCTGGGTGCCACACAGACTTATTTTGACCTGTACGATATCATAGTCAGTATTATTTTCCTGTGGGATCAGTGCAATGCACTGAGCTCAGTGAGTTCTCCCCGAGCTCAGCACATGTGCAGCTCACCATTGTCCCCAGTTTTTCCACACTGTACAAAATGGCACTTGATATGCCACTACTACAGTCCTTGATCTTTCTGTCAGGTCTGAGGGCTATCTGGACCTGTCTTAGGTGGAACCTATAGAATACCACCTTGTTGCAGTTTGCTGAGCCATAAATGAGTTCTCTCCAAGCTCAGTGCATGCGCAATACTGTCCATAGCCTTTGCCTCCTTAAACAAAATGGCGCTCCATACAGCTCTAGGGGTTTGCTGGGGTATGAAATCCACCCTGTTGCTGCACCACCTATCTGGGACCTGCTGCTCTGTCTCTGTCCCTGGTCAAATCAAACAGAGCAGCAGGATGGGCAGTTCTTTGGGATCACCTCTTGAGCTCCCAGTGAACGTCACTTCCCACCTGGTTGCTGGTGTAGTTCTGGCTGCCGGTGCGATTCGGTTCATCATTCACTGAATGCCACTGGGGTGTCAGTCACTGCAACACCACATCATTGTGTCCGCTGCTTTCCTGTGTCTGTCTGTCTCCAGGTGCCTCTCTGCTGTCGCTCTGTCTTCTCCTATTTCCTAGAATGTGCCTTCTCTGTTTCACACTGGCTAATACTTCTCCATCTGTTTAAACGTGCCCTAACCCTATTCCACCATCTTGATTCACCACTGCTTCTGCTTTTTTGTGTTCTGAGATATCTTTGCTGTCCCGAAGGGTTTTCCTGTGTTTTGTCTCCTTTTGGAGTTTTTCTAGCTTGTTAAGCCCATGATCCACATGGAGGCTCTGTGTTACTTGTGGTGCTGTCTTCAGGTATGTTTCATCTACTATGAAAGTGACCGCTGAGTCAGGTATAGCTTGGAAGTTGTTCTCCCTCAGTTCTTTGCATAAAGTCCATCTCCTGGCATCAGATGCTGCAGATGAAAACTGCCATCAGGCCCAGCCCACTGGCCTGGTGATTAAATCTTCACCTGGCAACCCCTGTGATCTCATGTAGGTGCCTGTTTGTGTCCTGGCTATTCCATTTCCCACCCAGCTCCCTGCCTGTGGCCTAGGAAAGCAGTAGAGGATGGGCCAAAGCCTTGGGGCCCTGCATCCAGGTGAGAGACCCAGAAGAAGCTCCTGGATCCTGGCTTCAGATTGGTTCAGCTCTGGCCATTGCAGCCACTTGGGGAGTGAACCAACGGATGGAAGAGATTTCCCTATTTCTCCTTCTCTCTATCCATCTGAAATTCCAAGAAAAAAAAAAAAAGAAATCTTGAAAAAATTAACCTTCCACCACCATCATTTTGCTCCTTTGTAAGCAGTCTGCACTTCTCTCTGATACCTGTTAATTTCTTTCTTCTCCCTGGCCTTCTTGCAATTTCACAAAGATATATCTAGGCTTGGGAATTTTGCTGATTAATTATCAAGACTCCCTTCTCATGCCAGACGTCATGTCCACCTTTCATCTCAGAAAAGTGTTAGCCATTTCTTTTTCATTTTTAAGATTTATTTTTTTAATTGGGAAGTCAGGTTTGCAGAAAGAAGGAGAGACAACGAGAAAGAAAGACAGAGAGAGAGAGAGATTCCAAATGCTGGTTCACTCAGGAGCCAGGAACCTCCTCTATCTCCTAGACGGGTGCAGGGTCCAAGGCTTTGGGTTGCCCTTGACTGTTTTCCCAGGCCACCAGTAGGGAACTGGATGGGAAGTGGAGGGGCTGGGACACAAACTGGTACCCTTATGGGATCCCAGAGTTTGTAAGGCCACAACTTAGCCACTGAGCCACAGGGTATTAGCATTTCATTTCAAACCTCCTCTCCTGTGGCCTTTTAAAATATCTATTGTGTGAGGTCCTTCAAAAAGTTCACAGAAGCCAGAATTAAAAGGAAATTTATTTTGGCACACACAAAAAAAAATTTCAAACTCCATAGTTTTTTTTCCCCAAAAATCACTTTCAAGTAACTTTTTGAAACCATTGCATATGCATGGATTTCAAAATTTGTGTACTAAACAAATACCTTCTAAATCCATTTTCCATGGATTTTTGAAGTACCCTCATAACAACTCGTAATTTCTCACCTTGCCTGCCATGTCTCTCTCTTCTCCTTTACAATTTCAGCTCTTTCTCAACATGCAATTCCAAGTGATTTGCACTTACATATATATCCCACCTTACATCTCAATTTCTTCAACTATGTGGAGTGAATCATTCCATTTGTAAGAGGTACTTGTGCATTGGCGTAACTATAATAGTCATTTCCAAGCTTTCTGGTTGTTGCTTGCATCACCTAATTTAGATACAATTATACACTTAATTCATGCTTGTCATTATTGTTGCTGTATGCTACTAGAGATCATAATTGTATTTATTTTAAAGTAATTTTCAAATTCTTCAATTTTGAGAGTTCACACTGCATGGACCTTGCTACCCCACAGTCATTCCACATTTCCTTGTTAAGTCATAGTTGTGTCATGAGTGGCGAATCCAGCCAATAGATGGTGACTGCCCTAACGCTGCTGGGTCCTTTTGTTCGACATTCAGCTTCTCAGGGACTCTGGAGCAAAGGAAACCCTGGCAGCCCCAGCTCCGTCGAACAATATTCAAGGGAGATTCTACTTGGCAGGGCGAAAGTTGTCATGGAAAGGACAGGAGTCGTGATGGCTGGTACTGCAACAGCTGCCTGACAGCCCAAGACCACAAGCCCAGCTCAACAGAGCAGAGATTGTTTCTGCCAGGCTGCTGCCAAGCTGCCAGAGCACTCTGAGGCAGCTGGCTGCCAGTGTTTTTATTAATAATAAAGGCAATGTCTTTCACAAACATTTGCAGCTAAGCGCATCCCCAGTGGCCAGCACTGCACTGCAGTGGGTTAAGCTGCAACTTTCCACATTGGCATCCCACATCAAAGGGCAGGGTGGAGTCCCGTAGCTCTGCTTCTGATCCAGCCCTCTGCAGAGGATGGCCCAAATGCTTGGCCCCTGCTACCCACATGGGAGACCAGGACAGAGATACTGACTGGTGGTTTCAGCCTGGCCCAGCCCTGGCTGTTGCGGCCACTTGGGGAGTGAACCAGCAAATGGAAGATATCTCTCGCTGTCACTCTGTTTGTAACACTCCCTTTCAAAGAAATTCATAAACCTTTCCAATCATTCCTGGCCAAACAGAGGAGGTTTTTTTTCCCCTCCTCTGCCTAGGATGCACTTGCCAGCTCCCCAGAGGTCCCCAGTCTTGCCCTACTGGGTCGTCCTTGCCCGTGACCCTAAGCCAGGGCACAACTAGGAATACTTCCGAGTCACCTAGGTACTGCTCCACCTACCCTCTGCTCAGGTGAGCAGCATGCTACCTGCCAGACCCCAGGTGAGTGAGGGGTTTACCCAGCTTCCACTCACATGAGCAGGAGCCCTCTGCCCAAGCCAGCCAGCCTCATGAGAAGAGTCTGGAGCGACACTCAGCACCTGCAGACTTCTTCTGCATTCCCACTGTAATCCAGAGCCCGAAGTGGCTGCCTTCAGCCCACCTCAGCCCTCAAGGCCTCAGCCCCAGCCGCACCCTCCGCCGTGGGACACCGCAGGATCGCACTGCACATCTTCCTCTGCTCTAGCACAGTCACAGCATTTCACGCAGCCCCTGATTCCTGAATGCATGGAAAAGGAGAAGTTTCTGCAGTCACACATTTTGACAACTTCCTTGAAATCTTTTCCAGGGCATTTTTTCTTAATACTTTTTATTTTCTTCAAACAGCGAGACAGGGACCTCCCATTAACTCGGTCAGTTCCCAAATGCCTGCAACAGCCAGGCTGGGCCAAAGCCAGTGACCCAATCTGGGTCTCCTACAGGGTGGCAGGGCCCCAACTCTCTAAGCTGTCACCTGCTGCCTCCTAGGATGCACATTAATGGGAAGCTGGAACCAGGGGCAGAGCCAGGATCCAAACCCAGGCCTTCACAAGGGACGCAGGTGTCTTAAGTGTGTCCAAACTCTGCACCACAGGTTGCTCCCAATGCATTTTTAAAGTCACAGTTATTTGTTTCTGCATGAAAACTGGAAACAGAAAAGAAATGCAAAACTATGGACTGAAGGCGTATTAACTGGCATCTTAATCACTAGATCAAACACCCAGCCAACATTGTGACATATCTCTTAGTCTTTTTGTTGTTTTTGTTTTTTGAAAGGCAGAGACTGGTAAGAGAGGTCTCCCATCCATGGGTTTGCCCTCTAGTGCCCACAACAGCAGGTGCTGGGCCAGGCCAATGCAGGAGCCTGGAACTCCAGGTCTCCCCACTAAGTGACACAAGCGCTTGAACCACCAGACACAGCCGTCCCAAGCAACATCTCAACGATTGTGCCAAACACCTGTTCATTTTCAGTTCTTTTTTTGTACTCATGCCTACAGAATGCTGTTTACGAAATGGCAGAACTAACGTAATAGAGATGGCTTTACTCTTCTTGTCTATTACACGATATTTTCTTACAGATATCTTCCATACAGCCATTATAATTTCCCTACTCCCCTATGATGGAGATTTTGTTGTTTTTAATTTACAGCTACTAAACATAATGTTGCATTATAAATATTTCCATATTTCCCTAGGATAAAGTCCTAGAAGTGGCATTGCTGAGACAAAAAGTATAAACACTTTAAATGTGTGTGTGTGTGTGTGCGTGTGTGTGTACTCTCCCAACAAATGTTCATCCTCACAAACTTTGAGTATAATAATGTTTTAAATTTGCCAATTTGATAGACAAAAATGTCTCAGTGTTCTTTCAATTTACATTTCTTTGATACTCCTAAGTTTGAACATTTTTCCTATGTTAATTAGCCATTTGTCTTTCCTCCTGGTGCATTTTAAATAAGACTGTATTTACTTACAACTACACAGAAACAGTTATTTCACAAATCAAATCAAGATATCTGTTATGCACAGTGAAGTATTTAAAGCAACCTCGTGTGGAAATGTCCTTTATAATAGATATCTGTCTCTCACAGTTTGAAATATTGTCTTCATTTTACGTTAGGCCCACATTCTAACTGGACTCGGGTCATTTCTCATCAAGGGTGGAGTGTAGACAACACGTACATAAGTGCAAGCGTGTGCTGCGAGCCACAAATGACACAAATAATTCACAAACACAAGTAGAGATGATTTTTTTTGAATCATAAACTTCAATGTAATTAAATATTTTAATAACCCCCAGATGTGTACAATTTTTCCTTGAAATTTATTGAATATTGAAATTGACAACTCCCATCTGAAAGTGTTACCACTTTGTTTCATAAAACAGAAATTAAACCTACAATATTAGCTTGGAATGAGCTGAAGTCAGGCGCTATGTGGCTGATTAAAAAATAAATAAATAAACTCATTCCTTCAGTGACATTCACAGTGACACCTGGTTGGGATGGTATGGGGGGATGGGCAGGGCCAGGGCCACTGGAAGGCAGAGGGGCCGTGGAGGCAAAGCCCTTGACCACAAAGGAGCCTTAGAACAGTGCGCCAGGCAGGGCAGCCTTTTCAAGGCTCCTGGGGCTGACTTGAGGCAAACTAAACAAGACTCTCCCCAGGCAGTAAGGTACACAGCCTGCCAGCCAGGGTTCTCTTGGCCCAGCAGGAGGGGCTGTGTCTCATTGGGCAGGAGAGGATGGTGATCACTCACAGATCCAGGTAGGGAGCCAGGCAGGTACCCTTGGGTTCGCTGTGCCTCCTATGTCATGCGCTGGAGTGACAGCAATACAAACAGTGCTCCATGTCCTCAAGGCAGGCGGATCTCATCTCTGAATCAGCTCAAGGCAGGCAGATCACATTTTTGGATCACAAAACTGAGCCATCACCTGAGCATCTCTGATTGTGGGATACCAGCTTCTCAGATGGGACCTGCTTCCTAAAGTTCCCTGATTTCCAAATGTCAAGACACCTGTTTCTTTCAAAGTATGGGTCCGCTACATCAGTACTTGGAGCAATGCTTAGAGTCACGAGGGGCACAGATGTCATGGTTTTTAGAAGACTTTCCAAGTGGGCAGGAAAACCCAGCTATATAAATCCAGTACTCAAGTCTGACAGTCCCACTTGCCAAATTCAGGCGGTAGCCATATAATAACTCAGAATAGGAAAAAAAAAATTTAGCTTGCTAATAATCCTTTTATACACAAAATTTGCCCATCTATAGCATTAACCAACTACAGTCAGAATACTTGGGAGAAAAAAAAACATTGTATATGAAGTGGACAGTTGGCCGAGCAGTTGAGACAGTGGTTAGCATGCCCACATCCCACAGTGGAGGGCCTGGTTCAAGGCCCAGCTCTAGCCCCACTTCTCTCTCTCTCAGCTAATGTGTACCCTGGGAGGCAGCAGATGATGGCTCAAGCAGCTAACTCCTGCCTCCCACCTATGAAACCCGGATCAAGTTCCTGACTCACAGTTTTGATTTAGCCTGGCCCTGGCTATTGTGGCCATTGGAGGAGTGAACCAGATGATGGAAGAACTCTGTCTCTCCCTCTCTCCTTGTAACTCTACCTTTCAAATAATCTTTTTAAGCTTAAAAAAATGCTTTTTAAGTAAAGTATATGAGAAGATGTTCTTAGATTAACCAGAGGTTGGGACCCTCTTCTCTGCCAAGGGCCATTTGGGTATTTTTAATATTATTCATAGGGCAAATAAAGTCATCAACCTAAACGTTGGCCTGCCACACATTTATTGAATTTCGAGCCCTGCTGGCAGCTGCTGTGGCCTGGCCAAAGCACATGCATTCATGGTTCTTATATGGCCTGCAGGCAGATATTTCCCCACCCTGTAACCCACACACTGTGCTGTTTATATGAGAAATTTGAATATTTGTGGATTTTAATACCCATGGAAGATCCTGGAACCAACTCCCATGGGCCAATGGAGAACTGGTTTAAAACAATCTGTTACTATCTTTTCTTGTTTAATTCGAAAGGTCTAACGAGAGAGAGAGAGAGAGAGAATATTCCACCTGCTTTTCCAATCGCATTAACAGGAAGCTGAGTCAGAAGGAGAACAGCCAAGACTTGCACTGGACTCCAGTGTGGGATGATTGCATGAGAGTGATTTCATCCTCTATGCTACAGCATTGGCCCCTAAATTAACTAGGATTGTACACAAATACACATGCATACACACACACACACACACACACACACAGATACTTCAAAAAGTTCATGGAAAGTGGAAGTAAAAATGAATTGGTTAGGGTGAAATCTTGCTGAAATCCATGCATGGTTTTACCAAACACACCATTTTCCACATATCTTTGGAATATCCCTTATATTCATAGATTTCAAAAATATTTGCCACAAAACAGATACATCTCTTTCTTGAAGATTTATTTATTTGATTTGAAAGTCAAAGTCACATAGAAAGAGGGAGAGTCTGAGAAACAAATTTTCCATCCACTGGTCCACTTCACAGGTGGCCTCAATGGTCAGTGTTGGGCCAGGCCAAAACCAGGAGCCAGGAGCTGCACCTGGATCTCCCATATGGATGGCAGGCCCCAAATAGGTGTGCCATCTCTCTCCACTTATCCCAGGCCACTAGAAGGAAGCTGAATCAGATGGAGCCACCTGCAAGGGATGCACCTGCAGTGTCACCATGCTAGATCTGTAATACAGTTTTCAATTCCACTTCCCATGAACTTTTGAACAACGTGTGTGTGTGCATGTGTGTTGAGGGGCAGACAGAGGAAGAGATTTTTGTTGCCCAACATGCAGTAAGCACTCAATCACCTCTGTCTCTCTCCATTTTCCTTCTTTGTGACACACATTTTGGAAACAATAATTTGGGACTTTTCATGAGAGGGCTGTGGACATGCGCAGATGCACCGGCACCCTTCCCATTTGCCCTCCAGGACTTCTCACTGAACCTCAGCTCTCTCACCTCCCTTGTCCTCCGGCCTGCAGCCAGAGGTATTTAATAAATCTTAATCGATGAGAAGTCAGTAGCTGTCATATCATGGCGGCTATAAATGGACCTATCACACACAGAACCAAGTATCGCATGCCCAGTGACAAGCAGAAGCTTCTGGAGTTCATCTGCACCACCCCTGGGTACCAAGACAGACAGGCTAGAGCAAGCCAGGTCTGAACTGGCCATGCACGCAAGGGGCCAGGGCTGGGCTCAGAGCATGGGATGAGTCACAGTAGGTAGGGAGCTTAAGAAACTGGTATGTAGAGCCCGAAGGCTGAACATGAGCACCAACCAGGAGGATGGCTTCATTAAAGATCCAGACCCAGCCACTCCTGAAGAGCTGCTTCAGTTGGACAAGAGTGAGTGTTCCGAGGGAGCTCAGGTAGGCAGGCAGCTGGTATCAACAGAGACAGCCCAGATGCAGGCCAGGAGTGCTGGGGATGGGACATGACCCAGAGCTTGGGAGTTCCCACATGCCCAAGGTCATCACTTGAGCATCAAGGACAAAGTGAGGCCAGGGCTCCTCGGGAGCCCCTAGAGTGAAGACAATGAGTGGTTCAGAGGTGAAGCCTCCAGCATCCAAGCTCTGTGGGCTGGACTCTAGAATGGGTGCCACACGTGCCACTGTATGATGTGGCTCCACACTCAAGTCAGGCCTGATCTTTGCAGCTTGCTTGGTGTCATGGAGGTGTTCCCTCTGAGCAGGCCTAGCCTGAGTCCTAACAGGTGGAGCAAGGCAGACCCTTCCTTTGCCAGAGCAAGCAACCTTGCTGATGGGGTAGACAATGGGTTCTCCCCGAGGGTCTACAACAGAAGAAAACACTGCAGCATCATAATCAGAAGGGAATGGAGGAGGGGAACCCCCAGCACACATAAGCTTGATGATGGAAGTGACCACAAAACTCATTTGCGGTCCCTGTGCTTGCTTTGCCTCCTAAAACCACCTTGTCGTCACCTGGTAAGAACAGGGCTAAATAACAGAGCTTCCATGGCCTACCTCTAAAGCTGGCATCACCCAGGCTTGTCCACTGCATCCTCTCTGCCCCCGGGCCTGGCATGCAGGAATTCCTACTCTGTGCAATGTCTCGTTTGGCTCTTCATTCTCATCTTGCAGTTAGATTTTTTTACCTGCATGGATGGCAGCCACTGTTTGCTTCAGTCACTTCACCTCATCTGCACAAAACTTACATCCGGCTTTTAACTACAGTCAGATTCAACTGCAGTCTTGGTGCTTAAGATTTTGACAAGTTGGCTGCCCTTGCTTGACCTTGACTCTCTGTAAATGCAAGGTCTATTGGAAATCCAGAGTTGTCACTTTTCTCCCCTGGGCAATCAACGCTACAGTCACAAGGAAGGCTCACGCCTGCCATGACTGTAGCTCTCAGGACACAATGCCACGTAACTCCGCTGAACAAAAAGGAAGCACAAGAGGACACTCCCAGGGCTCCTCAGCGGCCATGAGCGTCCGAGGACACGGGTAGGTGATGGGTATTAGCAGCCTGAGCCAAAGCACGTTAGTCAACTATGTTCTTACATGCCTCAACCCAGCTCTTTGGAAAATGAAAACAAAACCAAGCAATACTCCATCTAACATCCTCATGGCAGCCTGTATTGAAGAAGATCTGCTGACTTGGTGACCTTAGCTTGGATGGGGCAGGGGAGGGCGCGTGGCTGCATGGGGCTCTCAGGCGGGTCCTAGCAGCCAGGCTTTCCAGGGCTCTCCACATTTTCTTCCAGACCTGCCGTTTGGCCACTGCAGCCAGAACTGTCAGTTTGCAGGACTAATGGGCTATGATGGGATGTCACAGGAAGTCAACAATCAATATGCGAAAAACTGGGTGGGGGTGGAGGAACTCCATCACAGCTGACATGGCAGCACCAGGAGCACAGTGGCCGTCTTCTGTTAGGAAAAAACAAGTCAAGAAATTCTGTGCTGTATTTCACTTTCTGAGATTAGGATAGCTTTTGATCCCCTGATGACTGAGCCGTCTGCCCCTCCAGCACTTTAAATCTGGCTATCCCAAAATACAGATTCTCGTTTCTAAATAACTACTTTACAATGCGGTTAAAATGGTAATTTGTGTCATGCATTGTAGCTATTTCTAGCTGGAAGATGAAACTAGATGGGAAATGTCTGCTGAAACAGAGGAATGGAAAGAAATGATGTGAAAGGGCTGGAGCCACCTCTTTTAGGGAAAGCTGATTTAAACCCCAGTGTGGTGTGACACGAGACTGGCATCACAGCAACATTCAGCATCATGGCGCTGACATGAGGAGCTTGTCAATCTGACCGCAGTTTACATCAAGGGCCAGAAATCTCATTGAAAACGCTTTTTACTAATCATTCAGGGGAACAGTGTTGTGGTGCTCAAGTCAGAATGCAGGAATACTATGTACCTCATGGGTTGTTGTATTCAAATTTCATATTAGGCAGCGCCTCGAGGAAGGGAACTGACCACAAGCAGACGCAACTCGGTGTGTGGTACAAAGCGCCTGCTAACCAAGGGTTTGTTGTGTTTCTATGTGTGAGTTATGCCTACACCAGGAATTCCCAAAGTAGCTTTTGGAATAATCAGATGGTTATTCCCAATGACTTTCTACAACACAAGGGTTGCAGCGAAGTTTGAAGAATAAGGTTTAGAATCACATCCACTTTACATATATCAAATTTCCTTAACTGCACTTCTACTCATCTTTGTTGTTAAAATTAAAAAAAAAAAACACTTACAGAGAAATAAGAGGGCAGGAAGTGTCTAAAGTTTTAGCAAAACCAGTAAAGCCTTGCAAAACCCGTCCCCACCTGTGCTCATTCTTACTCCACACATCTGTGCATCACAATCCTACAGCCTCGTGGCTGCCTTCGATTTATCTAGAATAGAGGCTTACTAGGCACATGTGATATTAATGAATAGATTCAAATAACATAACAAGTTCTTTGTTCTAAAGCCATCCTTTGAAAAGATAACATTGATATGCTCTTCCTATTTCTCCCACTAATTACAATAAGAAACCCTGGACATGGTATGAAGGTTATCTACATAAATTAAACAAAACAAAGCAAAATACTGGTGAGAAGGAGTCAGACAAGATAGGGACCTGCGGACTCCACACAACAAAGGGCTGAGTTCCCTGAGTTTCCTTTTGTCTCATAGAGCCCAGACTTGGAGCTGAAGCAGCTAGCAACTCTAAAAGGCCAATGAGTACCGACAAACACGGTCCCAACCAGCGCCCACCATCTCCAACACAAGACCAGAAAAGGGCAAGGGAGACTTCAAGACACTCCACGCCAGCACAGAAAACATGACAGTACCACCCGGGTACTGAGCCCTAGAGAAGTGGGAACCTGCCACGCTGGCCCTAAGCAACCCACCTCCCTGCCCACATCAGGGCTGTGCCAAAGAAGACTGACAAGGGAGTCAGGGCATTCATTCCCCCTCACCCTGCCCCCTGCCAATGATAAACACGCTCAAAACCAACTGACAATCAGAAAGCCTCAGTAAAACACAACAGATTATGACTCGACACACACAGATCTGACAGGTTAGAAGGGAACCACTTGTTCCAGAAACAGAAACCATCATAACTCACCTAATATGAAGGGATAATTTGAAGAGCTCTGTAACTATTCAAGGAAATGAATTCATAAATTTTAAATTCAATGAATACAGATAGCTCTTCACTGAAGAACTGTACTAAACATTTAAAGAATTAACATTCATTCTACATAATCTCTACCAGAAAATAGTTTATTTTATGCAAGTACTGAAAAAGAAAATTATAGAAAAATCATATTAGCAAATTAGGGCAAGCATTTGGCCTGCGGATAAAGGTACCCACATCTCATAACAGAGTCCCTTGTTGCAAAACCTGTCTCCAGGGTCCAGTACCATGGCATAGTAGATCAAGCCACCGTATGCAATTCCAGCATCCATTATGGGTGTAGATTCAAGTCCTGGCAACTCCCAAGGAGAGCAGTGGAAGCTGACTCAAGCACGTGGGCTCCTGTCCACAGGTGGGAGGCCATGATGGAGTTGTAGGCTCCTGGCTTTAGCCTGGCTTAACCCCAGATGATGGAAGCAGCCAGCAAATGGCAGCACAATCTCACACTCTCCTCTCTCGCCCTACCTCCGTCCTTCCCTCCCTCTCTCTCTGTAACCTCTGCCTTTCAAATGAATACATACATCTTTAAAAGCAGCAGCCTATCTCCAGCTCCTGGCCCCAACATTCCTCTTACTGCACACCCTCGGAGGCAGAGCGTTACTTTATGTGGGAGAACCTCCCTGAGTTCCCAGCTCCCGTCCATGGCTTAGCCCAGCCCAGCCAGTTTGGCAATTTGTAGAAAGAACCAGCAGATGGGAGTGCTCTCTAATCCCTCCCCCACCTGCCACTCTACATCTCCATTTATTTGAAAGGCAGAGCAACAAAACGGGAAGGCAGGACAGAGCTCTTGTGCCCTGGCTCAGCCTCTGCTGGCCACCACAGCCCCTCTGCCCTCCAGGCCGGGTTCTCCCCAGCGGAACTGCCTGGGGAAGGGTTAATTCTGCAGCTCAGTCTAAGTGGAACATGAACCCCAGCCCCAGCTGCGGGGTGCCTTGGCACTCTGTATGACTAAACGTTCCCCCACTCCTTGGAGTTCACAAGATTTACTGGTCAGTCATGTAAGGCGTATTGGTGTGTATGCTGTAAATGCTCAAACAGTACTGAGGGGACAAGTATCTGTTAGTGTCATGGTCTAAGAAGACCTGAAAGAACATACACACTCACACACATACACCACACACATACACACTCACACAACACACACATACACATACTCAAAACCTGAAAATTAGATTTTGAAAACATTGATTTTTAATAATTAATGTAAGGGAAAGAAAATCACAAAATATCACAAATAAAAACAATTCTAGAAAAAGAAGAGATGATATCAAACCAAAGTCAGGAATGTTGTCAACAGCTTGGGCATCATGTTGCCATGCCTGCATCGGAACAGGGGACAAGGTTTCAGGACCCTGCAAACCTAACGAAATCTCCTGTATAAAATTGGGAGCCTGGAAGATTTTTCCTGGACTATGAAAGTGAATTTAGGAACTCGGTGCACTGGTTTGAGGAATCAGCAAGGAAGCCCAGGGCTGAGGACAAGACACAGTAAAGATTCTACAGGCGGACACTGGGGCTCCCACAGCCATACAGATGCTGAGGGGCTCACACCTGCATACCCACTCACCTAGAGAACACAACCGAGAAATATTACACACTCAGAGAAACACAAAATGGAATGAGAAGAGGGAGATAGGTACGGAGTCTCAACTTGGCAAGTTAAAATTTCTAGCCACTGGTTGGACAACGGTGTATATAGTTAACACCACTGAACTGTACACTTAAAAATTAAGATGGTAAATTTGTGTTATGCATACAGCATAAAGTAAAAACACTGAGATCAAACCACTGTAATCCATTGGGATCCAGAATAGCAAGTGGAAAACAGACAGAAATTTATATCTAGAAAAAAAAAAAAAAGAACCAGGGAGAGGGGCCATTTCTCCTGAAATGAGCTCACACGCGGAGATGGCAGACACTGCAGACAGGAGTCAGCAATGATCAACAAAAGCAGCAAATGAGCAGCTTCGTTCTCTAAAGGATACAAAAGGTAGACTAACATAAGACGGTACGAAGCAAATACTCCTGTCCAAAATATTACCTCAAAGCATGTTGAAAATTCAGAAAACTAAGCATACCGCAAGGACAAGAAGGAAGAGGTAGCACTAAAAAATAAAAGCCAACTCAACGAGCTAGAAATTGGCAAATAATAACTGATTTTAATTTTTTTAAATCACTGGTCAAATTGATATTGTTAATGAGTTCAGAGCAGAGAATAAAACATTTTATTCAGGCCATAACCTCTCCTCCAGCAATTACATGATTAATGGGCCATGATACAACACCCATTCTACAGTCAGACACAAAATAACATCAGACATCTCTCCTGTTCATGTTGAAACTGTGAGTCAAGCACATTTTTTAGCCCTAGAGACACTTAGAAATCATACCAACAATGGAGAGTTTGTTTTCCAGAAAAATAAAATCATAGATGATTTCAGATGTTAACAAAAACAATGAAAAAGAAAAACAATTTAGAGCAATGAGAGTCAGGGGTCTGGTGTCAGTAGGACCACGGTAGACTAGGTTATTCATAAAAGGCATGTTGGTAGCCCTGGCAGATAACTGGGTTTGGATGAGAAAGTGCCACCCAAGTTATGATCTTTGAGAAGACAAGCTAAGGGGAAGAAAGCAAAGGGACAAATAACTTGGGATGACCCCTTACACTAGCTTGAGCAGAAAGAAGGATTAACTTGAGCCAGATGAGGGTCCAAGTACTTGGGTCCCTGCCTCCCATGTGGGAAACCTGAATGGAATGACAGGGTCCATGAGATCCAGCCTCAGCTGTTGAGAGCTGGGAAGTGAGCCAGTGAGCCAGCTGATGGACAATAGATGGACAATAGATGGACAATAGATCACTCTGTCAGTTTCTCTCTCTCTGCCTTTCAAATAAAACATAAAAATTAATAATGAAAGAAAAAAAAACCACCAAGATTCACCTTGTTGCTTGCATTGCCAGATCACTGTTAAGGATGCTGTGAAATACACTTCCCTGAGCTCCAGCAAATAATTCCTAAAACCCTTAGAGTCTCCCAAAGTGATGCCTTTTTATATAAAAAATGAGTTGACTGGTGTCCAGAAACACCAATAATTTCAAGGTGGAAATTGGACATAGGAGAGACCAAGACATGATCAGAGTGTTGAGACATCTCAGACACTTGACCCGCTAACTTCCAGAGAGAAAAGATGGGCTGACTGTTAAGATGACCACTAATGGCCAGTGATTTAACCAACCATGACTACCTATTGAGGTTTCCATAAAAACCCAAGAAGAAGAATTGAGTTCCGAAAAGCTTCCAGAGAGCTGAAAACAGGGAAGTTCCTGGCAGGTGGCTACCTAGGAAAGGCACAGAGGCTCTGCACCGCTTCCCATCTACCCTACTCCACACACATCTTCCATCTAGCTAGCTATCTGCCTCCATTGCAATGTCCTTTCAAATAAACCAGAGATGTCAATAAGCATTTAACCCAAGTTCTATCTAGCAAGTTAACTGAACCCAAGGAAGGGGTCATAGCAACATCAATGTCTGGTCAATTACGCAGAAGCACAGATGACACATACTACTTACAACTGACATCTAGAGTGGAGGCAGTCTTGGGACTGAGCCCTCAACCCATGGGATCTGATAGACAGTGACAGAGTGACATTAGAGGACATGTCACTGTGTTCACTTCTGAACTGCTTGCTCTGTGTGTTGGGGGGGGGGTGTGAATGCGCACGCATGCGTGTGTGTGTGTGTGTCTGTGTCCTGGGGGAGGGGAGGCCTGGCAAGGCCTGGGCACCATTGGCACTGGGTGAAGCCCTTGGGCCACCCGACAGTACACTCTGGGAACTTGGAGGTGTGGACTTACATTTGTTCTGAGGGGTGGCACAAGTGAGAGCAAGCAGGAACCTGAGGGTTCATGTCCAGTGAGGAATGACTTCTGAGGGTCTTCCATGCACAAGGCCACTGTACTTGCAGGGCTAGGTCATGGAATCCACCAGTGAGGTCGGAACAGGGAGAAAGGTAATGTGAGGCTGGTCCATGACACTAGGCAGCAGGTAAGTGAATTAGGTCTGCGGACAGATTCTGTGGGGGAGTATGTGGGCTCACCCAAGTGGAACAGCAATTTCATTTGGCACAGGCAAGATCCATGGCTGGGAACAGGCCTAGTTGGGGAGCTAACGGGATGTCCCACCTGGGTTGGGATTCCCACTGGTGAACACACTAGCCAGCAAGGGGGTAGCAGACTGGGCTGGACATGGCTGCAGTCTCCCCTGGCATGGGTGGGGACTGGGTCTGGGGAGTGCCAGACTGGGCTTGACTCCAGCACCCACTGGTGCTCGTGAGAGCCAGAGTGAGTGTAGAACAGGCCGGGCTAGGTCTCGTCGCCAGCTGAACCCCATGAGGAACCATGTCTGGGCATGGACCAGGTGTGGCTGGGCTGCAACACCTAACAGTAAAAACCAGACTGGGTATGGGCCAGTTGGGCAAGGACACAGTTCCCAACAGAATAAAGTCCAAAGGTTGACTTTGTCTATCCCAACAGAGATGGACAAAGTCAACCTGGGCCAATGACACACCAGTGTGTGCAAAATCTGCCACAGGGAGGTGACTTGATGGAAGAGTTTCAGGACACAGTCCCTGCAGGTGAGCACAAGAACCAAGGCAGAGAACAGTCCAAACCAGGCTAGGATACAGTACCCATCAGCATTCATGTGGGTAAGGACTAGGGGGTGGGCCAGACTGGGCCAGTTTATAACATCCACTGGAAGACCTGAGAACAAGGACAGGGTGCAGGGGGAGCCAAATCGGGCCATAACCAGCCAGTTCACACTACAGCCAGGACAGAAGGCTGACTGGGCCAGGCCAGGCTGCAGCACATACCAGTAGAGCTGGAACTGGGGGCAGACTGAACCAAGCTAGGCTGAAGCACCCACTGGTGGATGCCAAGGTGAGGCAAGCCATGCCAGTCTGTGGATGGTAGGTGGCTGGAGCGAGGTCTGGAGGCGCCTGGCGGATCCTGGTTGTCTGGCCTGGGTCCTTGGGCCCACCTACATGGTGGGTGCCAGGTTCATGAGTCACAGGGTTGGAGATCCAGCATGGTCCAGGATGCCTGGCTTGGGTCCTTGGGCCTACCTCATGGGTAGATGTTGGGTCAATAAGCCTCAGCAGTGGCAGGGCCCAGTGGGGTCCAGGTTGCCCAGTTCAGGGTCCTTAGGCCTGCATGTGCAGGAGGTCTGGTGAGCAGCCCAGGTGCTTGGGTCGCCTGTGAGAACTAGTCCTCCTCAGTGGATAAGACAGAATAGTGGACAGCTGGCTCAGATCCACATAGAGGATATGGCAGCCCATTGGGGCCTTCAGAAGACATCTGTTGCCATAGTAGAGGAAAAAGAACAGAACAGACTGGACAACTACCTCAGTCCAAATATGACCACAAGTATCTGGGTGAATGGAGACTCTAAGGTGGACTACGTCAGCCAGTAGACATTGAAAGTGTTCGGCAAGATCAACATTTCAGAATTATCACGACCACCTGGGCAGAACCCTCAGAGCATATACCATATCAGAACTCTGGGTCAATACTGGGTGGCCATTCCCCATTCCCAACCACTGAGGCAGTTGGGAGGCTGGGTGTGGCTTCTCCCCTTGTCTCACTCCTCCCCTCAGATACAGGAAAAAGAAATCGAAAACTTGGAGACAATGATCACACCAACTTTTCCCTGACCCCCAATCCCAACCCTGATCAATTATGTAAGTAAGCATCATCTAAAATAAAAGTTATAAATATATATATAATACATGTATATATATTCTCTCAGGTGCATGAGTGACTTTTAGACTTCATATAGCTTGTGTATAGAAACAAATGAATGAACGCTAAGTTTCTCTGACGTCTGCTACAGCCAAGTTTGGGCCAGGCAGAAAGCTGGGGTGAAGAACTCAAGCCAAGTCCCCCATGTGGGTGGCAGAACCCAAGTACATGAGCTACGACCTGATGCCTCCTAGGGTGTACAGAAGCAGGAAGCTAGATAGTTCTAAGACGCAAGCATCCCAGGCCATGACTTACTGCACCACAACATCTGTCCCTGGCCACATTGCTCCTTCAAGTCAAAGTGGAACCCTTGCTCCATAGAGGATCAGATAGTAGACAGCTGTCCTCCCTCTGGTATGGAAACACCTTCCAAGATCCAGCTGGATGCCTAAGCTTCAGACAGCATCCAACCCCACATATACTAGGCTATTTTCCTGCACATACCCACCTATGACTAAGTTTAACTTGTAAATTAGCAACAGTAAGAGTGAAAAAAAAAAACTAGCAAGACAGGCCAAGGACTTGGAGCATGCACTTACATTGAAGACCGAGAAGAATTGCTGGGCACCTGACTTTGACCTGGCACAACCGCAGCTACTTAAGATACATGTCAATAAACTAAGTCTCTTTAGTCCTCTCTCTCCAACTCTTTCAAAGTAAATAAATAATTTTTTAAAGATTTATTTATTTTTATTGGAAAGGTGATATACAGAGAAGAGGAGAGACAGAGAGGAAGATTTTCCGTCCGATGATTCACTCCCCAAGTGACTACAACGGTCCATGCTATGCCGATCCTAAGCCAGGAGCCAGGAACTTCTTCCGGGTCTCCCACACTGATGCAGAGTCCCAAAGCTTTGGGCCGTCCTCAACTGCTTTCCCAGGCCGCAAGCAGGGAGCTGGATGGGAAGCAGGGGCAGCTAGGATTAGAACCGGCACCCATATGGGATGCCGGAACATTCAAGGCTAGGACTTTAGCTGCCAGGTTATCACACTGGGCCCATAAATAAATTTTTCTTAAAGCTATGTTACTGTTCTGTGCTTGCCCTTGTTCTGGTGACGATGTGAGATGATACAGTACCTACATGATTATGTCATGAGAGGAAGCTGGGTGAATGACACAAGCCCTGTGACACAGTGTCAGGTGACCGACCTCTGAAAGTCGGTGGGAAGGAGAATCACCTGCTTCGGGTGATCTGGGTCATCAAGCCATGATGATGTCACCAGTTGGGTGTCAGGAGTAGACGATGTAGCAGACTGGATTTACTGAAGTGCTAAAGATTTAGTGGGGGGGGAGGGGGGAGGGGAATCAGTGAGAAGAGGAAATCCCTAATCCTATGGAATTACATCATAAAATAATTTTTAAAAAGAGAGATCTGTCTGACGTTGTCTGTACCAACAATGTCGGGGCTCACTTAAATAAGAGACTGACAGAATTAGGATTCCTTAGGAAGGACTACACTATTGTAACAAAATGGGAAAATCTGACAGGGGTGGGAGTTTTGGGGGAATCCCAGCCTTTACAAAATTGTACCACATAATTCAAAATTCAAAATAAAAATATATTAAAAAGAGAGAGAGAGAGATGAAGTTTGGTTTTATTTTTTGGTTTTTTTGTTTGTTTGTTTCGTTTTGTTTTGCCAAAATCCTTTGGAATGACAAGCATGGCCACCAGCAGTAGCCCCTCTTTCCATGCCTTCAGTGCTGCAGATGTCACTACACTGTGGTGCTGACATGCGTGGCCTTAATGCCATGTTCCAGCTAGGGTTTGCATTTCATAATTTTGTCCTTTACTGTCTGTGAACTTTTAACACTTTGGCAAATTTTGGTAACATCCAGATGCTGATTCTGCTTCAGTTTCTTAATCATCTTCTTCCTTCTTTGTAGATGACTCAGCAAGTTTTTCACTTCTCGCTGGTTAACGCTTCCCAATGCCTTCAGTGTGATTTCCATTTATGATTTTTGAAAAAAAAAAAAGTCCTATTTATTTTTATTTGAAAGGCAGATTTACAGAGAAAAGATAAAGTGAGAATGTCTCCCAAATGACCACACGGCCAGAGATGAACTGATCCAAAGCCAGGAGCTTCTTGCAGATCTCCCATACAGGTGTGGGGACTCAAGAACTTGGGCCATCTTCTACTGCTTTCCCAGGCCAAAAGCAGGAGCTAGATGGAAAGCAGAATAGCTAGGACGTGAACCAGTGTCCTGTGGGTTGTCGGCTCCACAGGGTAGAGGATTAGCCTGCTGAGTTACAGCGTCAGCCCCACGTTCTTCTCTTTTCTCATCAAGCACATCAGCAAGTGCTTCCCCACCAACTTGTCTTTCTGCATGACCGATTTTCCAAACTTTTCAATCAAATCCCAGGAAGCCTTTGCAATGGCTCACAACTTCATTTCAGTTCTTCCATCAGGTAATTACAGCTTCTGGTTTGATTCATCCACTTCACCTCTGAGGAATGTTACTGCGTCAGCAATAGTGAATGACTCTCAGCACAGCCTTCTATCAATTAGGGCCCACATCAGCTGCTGCCTGAATGCCATCCAATGCCAGGCGGGTGTGTGTGGCCCGGACAAAATAAACGAAGCCCTGGCAATGAGATGGTATTGGAGGCCAAACAGCAACATGACATTTTTCTTTCCATACCAAACAGCTTCAGAATAGCTAACTGCATCACCTGTTATTATTGAGCTTTAAATTCCTACTTTTCTGCCTCAGATATTTGTTAATTTCTAAGGTGAGATGATGGCTGCCACCCACGCTTTCTGATTGTGTTACCAGGTTGTTTGTTTGCTTTGAGGATACATCCATTCTTCACTCTGCACACTGCTGTTGTCTTCACCTCTTGTCCAGACAGCATGGCCACACAGCGCTAGTCAGCCCATCCCTCTGTGTTTTATTACTGCTGCCTCCTTTGCACTTTCATGAACATAATTTCTCAGGTGTCTTCCTCCAGAAGACTCAAGTTTCATGGCAAGCAAAGACTTGTTTGGGGCGGGGCTGGGGGTGGGCAGCATTGTGGCATAGCAAGTTAAGCCACTGCTTACAATGGTGACATCCAATTCACGAAACACGAGCTAGATTTCACTGCCACTCCACTTCCCATCCAGCTCCCACTAAGGAGAGCAGTGGAAGATGTCCTAAGTGTTGGGGTCCTTTCACCCGTGTGGGAGACCAAGATGGAGTTCTCCGGCCTGATGCAGTCCCACATAGCATGGCCGCTTTGGGGACTGCACTAGCACATGCAGACCTCTTTCTGTGTGTCACACCCCCTTTCAAATAAAACTAAAATGATTCTTTAAAAAAACACCTGTTTTTGCGTGTGTCCTTTCTCCTGAATCAACTTCCTCAGCTCTTGCCAGAAATGTGGCAGCGGCTTCTTCCTCAGCAGATGTAGCCCCTCCAGTAAATTTCATATTTTTCAGCCCAAGCCCATTCCTGAATCTGCATAGCTGTCCGACACTTGCAGTAAATGCCTCAATACCACTCATTTCCGAGAATCCCTTGCTGCAGTCTTCACGCAGGCTCAAGGCTTTCTGGCAAAACACATTGCCATCAATCAGAACATGTTTCCTGTGCACGTCTTCCATTTGTGAATTTAATGCCTTTTCCATCTTAACTAAGCACTTATCATACAACCTGACTGCAATTCTTGTAGACCGAGGTGTGACCAAGGAAAAACAGCAAGGATTTCTTTTTGCTTCTGCACAATTCCATGGATAAAAGATTCATTCTTACAGATCTTTGCAACCTCCATCTACAGTTGTCCATCTTGACTTACTAACTCAAGAACTTCCATTCAAGAGAAACACTTCATGACCTCTCTTGGGCGTAGCTCGATGTCCAGCAACACTATTCTTACGCATTGGAACCAGTACTAAGTCAAACAGGGTAACCTGAACACAAGCACTACAGCAGCATCATGACCCACCTGCCAGCCAAAAGTACTTCCACGTGACTTCAGGCAGGCAGCACATCCAGGGTGCAGCCGAGGTTGGGAAGAGGGGGATGTAGGCATGTTGTCACATGACTCAAAAGGATACATACTCGCAGTGCTTGTTTATACAATTTTCCATTTCCTATTTTCAGACCATGATTGATCAAGGCTAATTGAAACTACACAAGGCCAAATTGTGGATAAGGAGGGTTTGGAAAGTTGATTGTGATCCCACCAAACAGGCTGATGTCTTGCCATTTCACCGTAAAGTTGTTACTTTTCCATGTTGGGGAGCGGGGGGGACTAACCTAATTCAGACTTTGATGACATCGCTTCTGTTGCAAACACTCAGCTCTGTTATTACAATGCAGAAGCAGACAAAGATCATGTGTAACTAAACAGCCATTGCTGTGTTCCAACACTACAGTCACAAAAGCAGGCAGTGGTTTGACAAGCCCTGTTCTAACATAAGTCTTCCACGTGGACTACAGCCACAATGACGAACCTTAGGTGGGTTCAGGAAAAAAATGTTAAATCTTTTGTTGTTGCTTTTTATTCTCAAAAAATACATTCAAAGCAAATAAAGTTGACACTGATGCCCTCTTGCAAGTGCTTGTTGGGGGATGAAGTCATGTGATGCTGAAGGAACTGCAAGGGAGGAAGGGGAAGCCAAAACACAGTGTGGGCAGGGGACCTGCAGTGTCCCCCTCATCTTTAGGACATCCTAGTATACATGGGCCACGTGCAACACTGATGATAGACAAGAAGCTCGAGAGATGTCCACAAGAAACCTCAGAGAGAAGACAGTGCCACTAAATGCAAATGAATGGCAAAAATACTGTTCCATGGTCTTGTTGGCTATGTAAGACAAAAGTAAAAAAAAATGAATCACATTTGAAAAGTGGTCAGCAATATTCAAATCCATGTTAGTGATCTATCTCCATGCAACAAATCACGCAAAACTCACAATAAAAACTAATAGTTGGGCCCAGGTGGCTAAACCTTTGCGTTGCACACCCAGGATCCCATATGGAATCATGTCCTGCCTGCTCCACTTACAATCCAGTTCCCTGTTTATGTCCTGGGAAAGCAATAGAAGATGACCCTGCACCCACGTGGAACACCTAGAAGAAGCCCTTGGCTCCCAGCTTCAGATCAGTTCGGCCCAGCCATTGCGGCCACTTGGGGAGAGAACCAGCAGATAGATTTTTTTCCCTGTCTCTCCTTATCTCTGTAAATCTGCTTTTCCAAGAAAAATAAATGATTCTTTTTTTAATTAATGGCCCTGGGGAAGACTGTTTCTGCAATGAGCATGTACAGTGCAGGACAATACTAATTTTCACAGCTGTTACGCTGTGTTGGGTATTTAAGTAGTCTAAAGATTACTGAAGGTGTTTGGGAAGCTTTGGGTAGCTGACATGCATCCTATATCATTTCATATGACGGACCTCAGCACCCCTGGATGGATTTGGGCAGCAGAGAGCAGTTCTGCAGCAATGAAGTAGAAGTCGGTGTCTCACAAGGTGATTTAGGTCACAACTTCGAGTGGAGCTTTTCAGGATGATCTCAGCCGAGGCCACACGATGACCATCTGAAGCCTTGACTGGTCTGAAGGAGCTTTCTCCAAGATATTCACTCGCCTGGCTGACAAGTTAGTGGTTGTTTAGGGGAAAAATATCCTCCTTCTTCATTAGGTTTTTGTAAGAGCCTTCAACAGCACACACTGCTTGCCCCAGGTGGAGTGACCCAAGAGAGCAAGGCGAAAGTGCTTAGTCCTAACTTTAGAAGCCATGTACCACCACTTCCACCAAGTTCTCTTGGTCACAGAACAGCAACCCCAGTACGATGCACAAAGAAACTAAAGGAGGCTCACTGGGGCGTGCTTGGGGGCTGGCTATCACAGCCCACTGACCCCTAACAACTCACATCCATCTACATACACAGCATGCTCACTCCCTCTCAAGTGCCCTGCAGATCTCCTCTGTACAGCCTCCAAATGCACAAGCTCATCATCTGTGCCAATATGGGTGCAAGGTCAAAGGCCAGGGGACCTTGTTCTAGTGATACCCAGGGCTCACAGATGTTTGCTGAGATCAGAATGATTCCCACCACTACACTAGTCAGGCTTTGATGAGAGAAGAACAGGGAAGGAAAGGGAGAGCAGGAGAGACAAGGAAGAGGGAGAGGAAGACAGAGATGTTTTAAGGACTTGGTTCACACCATTATAGAAGCAGATACGTCTCATGACATGCCTCATGCAATCTGTAGACATAAGTCCAGTGGTGAATTCAGTCCCTGCCATAAGGCCCAAGACCCAGGAGCATCAGTGGTGTGAGTCCTAGTCCAAAGGCAGGCAAGGACCAACATTTCAGCACAAGAAGACGAACAAGAGCAAAATTTCCCTCACTCCACCTCTTGGGCTATGAATCCTCCCCGCCCAAGCTTGCAATCTACCTTCCAAGTTACAGTGACTCACATGGGACCCTCCCCCTGAGCAGCCCCCACCGGAGCACTCAGAACAATGCTCAGTCAGGTATCTAGGCATTCAATGTATCAACTAAGTTGACACCAAAAATGAATCATCACAACCGTTAAGATAAGACAAGATACGGCTTAAATATTATTTATTTCACATTTCTCATACCTTTTAGTTTATATTGTGAACACATTTCAGGCTTTCTGTATTGCAGGTATGCCTACTCCTATACATGGTGTAAATGCAATACTGTTGTTAATAGAATTGACAATGGCACAAGAACAAAACACGCTTGGTGAAAATTGGTATAAAAAGCCAGCAAGGTAGAAGGAAACTATCCACCCTGGGTTTCTATTTTCAGGGATGGCTGGGCAGGGCATCTATCTGGCGGTTGGTAAGTACCATCAAAATACAGTTACTAGTCTGGCTGCCTTATGGGAAGCGGCAGAAATGACGTGGTTTTTGAGGGAAAGCAAATGTAAAAATCACATCAAGGAATAAGAGGTGGTAACTGCGGCAAGCATTTAGCTTCTGCTGGAAGACAAACAGAATATTTATAATCAAGGACAAATTCCCCTTTCAAAAACCAGTAAATACGTGACCCATTTACAAAACCAAAGCAACACATACTAAGAAAAGAATCTAAGGAAGACTCTAAGGGGAGAAGCTTATTCTTTCTTGGGGAAAAAATATCATTTTTAACGGGAAGGGAGAGTGTAGAGACTTGGTACGAAGGCAGCCAGGCAGAGCAAGGAGAAGGGGCAAGAGGTGAATTATCCGTGTCCACCATCCCCACCTGCCAGTCACAACCACCAGTCAAGGCACTCCCTTCTCCCTTGCTGCTCCCTGTCAATGAAACTCTGTTTACAGAATCAAAGATCACAAGAGCCATCATAATCCATTTTCCGTTGCTACAACAGAATACCATGGGTTGACACAGCTCATGGCTCTGAGGGGTGGGAGTTCAAGACTGAGCCACCACATCTGGTGGGGTCCCCTGTTCAGAGTCCCAGGGCAGTGTAGAATATCACAAGATGAGACCGAGCCGGTAAATGCAGCATTTGCTTTTTATAGCGAAGTCACTCCCATGATAACCCATAAATCTACACACTGATCTTTAATGCATACACACTCATGACCCAGTCAGTCACCTTCCAGGGGCCCCATCTGTCAAATACCCGGGACACGTGACTTTGGGGACTAAATTTCTAATATGGCCTCTGGGGGACATTACAGTCCTTCACTAAGGGCCGCCTTCCCTGTGACAGTTCAACCACATCTCATCCAGACTTCACAGATACCATAAGAACCCCACTGCTGTTAACTATGCGTCTACCAAGCCACTGAGGACCAATGCAACACCTCAATGATATGGTCCCTCCAAAGGCTATCTTGCCACCAACAAGGCTAACAGTACATCGCACAAGTAGAAGGGGAAGCTACATGTTACCACAGAGGTGTATATAATCCAAAGATGACTTAGGCAAGTTGTTGTTGTTGTTAAGAATTACAATATGTAAGTATAAGCCACGGTATCTTCCTGATCCCTGCTTTTGAGCCAAGCCTTCTGCAGACATGATTTTCATACTATCTCATTTTACCTTCCCTATAAGCTTGGGAAGGAGGGAGGTTTGCCTACAATTTCCATTACAGAACGTGAAACCCCAGCTTATGTAATTTGTCACAGGCTAAATCCAATAGCGGAACAGACTCTGACTTCAGGGATTGCCCTCTCAAATCCTTTGCCAGCAGTTCTCCAGCTTGGATTGATGTAAGAACTTAAGAAAACTTGGCACAAACTGTACATCCCAGGCCCTACTTCAAAGATCCTGATTCAGCAGGCCTGAGGTTTACTCCGGGGATTTGTTGGGATTCTTTTGGGTTTTGATTGTTCATAATCTAACCGAGGTGATGTTGATTGCAGTAGCCTAGCAGTGTTCTGGGTCACATAACTGTGTTATAAATCGGCATTCTTCAGAACTGGGGCAGCACAGTGCTTTAAAGCATCACTGGAGATGCCAGCATCCTGCATCAGAGCGCCAGGTGGAGTCCCAGCGGCTCTACTTCTAATCCAGCTCCCTGTTGATGTGCCTGGGAAGGCAGTGGAAGCTGGCTCTGCGTAACCAAATAAGCCACAATGCATCTTAGTAGTTAAGGACAACTTTGCAAGCCTCTGTCCTCCCTGATGTTGTGGAATGAGAAGCAAGATCTGAACATACACTCAGACTTACAATGCTGAACACAAGAGGTGGTAATTTGCATTGTTAAAATTATTCTCCAGTTTACTCAAATATTCTTTACAGTGAGTCCTCTAGAAGAAGCACATCTGAATCAAAGAGCCAAAAACACCACTGCCCATAAACTGAACAAAAACCATTCGAATACTAAAGTCAACAACAGAAAAGAAAAAGAAAGAAAAAAAAATGAGAGAATGCCCAGTGCCCAGAAAACACCTAGACAAGTGCCTGGAAAGTAAGCTATTTTGACTTTCTGGGAGTTGTACCCCTTACCTGCTCTTGAGGCAGAGCCGACAACCAAGCAATTGTTCAAGAAAACACTTGAGGAAGCACCGACCGTGTCGCGCCCAAACAGCCTGAGCCTGGCTGAGGACTCTCTACCTAAGATGTATCCTGCACCGGTATGGCATCAGCACACACTACAGGGATGTGGTCCCACTTCCTGTCATCCCATGGAACACATCTCTTACGGATTTGTCCTGGGAAACACATCAAGAGTTCCTGGTACTCGGCCTCCTGAGCAAGTTGCTGCACAACTAGCCTCACTCTCTTGCAGCATGGTGCTGCTCTCACTGTTTTAGCAACATACCTCCCATAAACACACTTATTATGGGAGCTCGCATAAGAGAGAAAGGTCATCTCTCACTGCTAGTCAAGACCACTGATTTGGTAGTTATCGTCCTGTATCAAAGCAATAGATTACAACGCAGGGAAACCCGTGGTCCTGTGAAGGGGAGTCACTGAGGAGGACTCTGAGCTCCTGTGTCGTCAGCTCAGCTCAGCAACAGAACAAGTGACATCTCTCAGCAAAGAACAGGAAGATTAATGGGAGGGCCCCAACGTGCCATGTTGGTAAAACCTAGTGGCTAAATCCTTGTATTGCACACCCAGGATCCCATATGGGATCATGTCCTGCCTGCCCCACTTCCCATCCAGCTCCCTGCTTATGTTCTGGGAAAGCAGTAGAGAATGACCCAAAGCCTTGGGACCCTGAACCCATGTGGGTAAAGAGGCTCCAGGGATGACTAAATCAAGATTCTAGTTGGAAATGAAGAGACTGAAGTTTCACTTCTGGGTAGCCAGCCTGAAGAACCAATTACATGCCAAGTGAAACAGCTCCAGGGGATGCTCAGGAGCAAGGGCAGGATCTTGAGCAAAACAAGGCAGGAGGCCCCAAGAGGGTCAATGGGACGGGCGAGTGTGACAACAGATGGGAGCAGGGCCTCTACAACCAGAGGAGGTGCAGCCCCTGCCACAGATTGTCTACTTCTCACCCTCAGTGTCACCAACCACCCTGCCCTGAGCCAGTCTCCCCAGGCTTACAGACGGCTGCCATTGGATCCCTGCATCACCACTCTTGTAAGGTCCCCTGTGCTTGCTAGAACCTGCCTTCTCCTCCCATCCAGACTGATGACAAATCTACCACCATTCTCTGAATCCTGGGTGAACCTGTCCAAAGGATGCAGGCTGGGATGGAGGGACATTCAGAACTCCTGACAGATGCTCCTGGGAAGCGTCAGCTTGAACTGACAGAAAACAACAGACACATTTGGGGTAAGCTTCTGCGGGGAGAAGGAAGTTGGGAGGGGCCGGCCGACTCCCCTGCTTCCAGGGACCTGCCCCCTTCCCTGGGCCGTCTTGGGACGTGAGCATGATGTGGTCAACATGAGAATGCTAACATCATCAGGACTGCCTTACTGTTGTGTGGTGCTTAGGACTACAGTTGTTTGTCACTTCAAGCAACACTAGCAAACACATCTTAAAAACTTTCTAAGTGCCATGCACCAGGCTAAGCCTTTCAAGTCCACAACTTTATTTCTCATGTCAGCCCAATGCGGTAGGCAAAACAGAAATGCCTCTTTTGTAGGTTAAAAAAAATGAAGGCTGGAAAAAATTAAAGCAACTTACGCCAACTCAGAGGGAGCAGTGACCTGCAGCCAGTGAGCAGCATAGCCAGGCTCTGCTCGGCGCTGCCCTGGCCTGTTCCAGAACACGGCATAACCTGTGCATGCAGTGAGGCCCCCAGACACTGCGATGAGGCTACACCATGCCTCTGGATGTGATCTAAGGAAGTGACTGCTCATCAAACATTGTGGTTGGGCTGCTATTCAGAATGGCAAAAAGGTAAACTTTGGTGCTTGGAGAAGTGAAGGTCAGTGTGGTGTGCAATGCAGGATGCTGGAAACGAGGCGTTACCATCTGAGCAACAGGCAAGGGAGTACATGGGGAGGTTAACCACAGGAGCCGAGCCCGGTGGCCACACAGCCTCCTGCAGAAGGGGAATCACAGAAACACTGGGCAAGCTTCATACCGACTGGCCAGACCTGTTCCCCTCCCCTCTGCACATCAGGATGGGGTGATGGAAAGCCTGCCATGTACACCAGGTAACATATTTATTGCTTCCAACAAATCCTTGGCTATTTTCCTCTAGTTCTGAATCCGATGACTCGGGGCTCCTCTCTACCTTGGTATCGCCAGCATTTGAAAAATATATAAGCACTGCAGCCTTTGTGCACAGTGCAAGGCTATTGTAAAAGCTAACTGACTCTCCTTGTCTGCTATATTTATGCTGTGCAGCAGAAAACCAATAAGTGCATGACCTTGTTCCACACGCAGATATGTTCTTTGAAAAGGCTTCTCCTTTAAGGCAGCGAGTCAGCACTGTGAGAGAGAACAGAATGAAATTTCCTTTTCAGAAATGTGCAAGACCAGTACCCTTCCCACCCCACCCCCCGCCACCCAGTCCTTTATTTTCTTGTTTCACAAAACATACTTGTAAAAGCATAACCCTTAATTCATGTGACGATATTGGCAAAACCATCATGCTCACAGCACTGCCTCTGGGGCAGGAGAAGGAGCCCAGCCCGAGATCTGTGCAGTTCAGGCTCTTATCAGCAGTGTTCGAGGAGCCATATTTTTGGCTGTGCTCCTCTCGGGCCTACCGACTATCTTAGACATGTGGATATATGGAAGGATAGAAAAACAAAAATGAGGTCCCGTCAATAACATGCTTTCAACCCAACACTATAATTAAGAAAGCACTGGTTTGATTGTCCTCCTTCTACATAACTCTTACTTAGGGTTGAGCAAAGTCAAGACTGATTAACGCCACAGAGCACTCTGAATAAAGCTTTCCAAGCAGAGAAGCACTGCCATAAAAGTTGCATTTAATTCACAGAGCTGTTAGTAAGTGCTCAGCTTCGTGCCACGGCCCCAGTGCGATGCATGGGTTTGAGCATGTGGTCAGCATGCTGGTTCCTCCGCACAGCAGATACTTCATGTGGCAGGCCTTCCGAAGGAGAGAAGGGGACAAGGCCCCTAAATGAGTGCTAGTGAGGACCACTGGCTCCCACTGCCTGAGCCTGTGCCCCAGTTTCAGCCAGAAGACTACCCTTCCCTCCCTCCACTCACACACCAATCCAGAATAGAAGGAAATGACTTTGACTTGCTTCTTTTTCCCCAAGCATCTTAGGAAGCACCAGGCATAGAACCAAAGAGAAGAGGGCTTTATTACAAAAAGAACCACTCTGTTTGGCTTTGATAAGGGGGGGGGGAGGAGAGAGGAGAAAGAGAAAAGAGACAGTGCCAGGCACAGCACTTGAAGGCTGTCTACAGGAAAGGGGTGTCCCACACTGGCTGCCGTGGGCAACAACAGATCTAATCAGAAGCACTACACACACGCCCTCTGGGAGAAGGCAACTCCAACAAAGCTGGAGTTCTCCATTTTTCTTCTTCAATCAGCACAGAGCCTTACTGAGCATAAGATATCCTCACAGCTCTGTTGTCCTTCGTAAAGGAAAAGAAAAACAGGACTCATCACTCAGGCAAACCATGATTCCCAGTGAATCCCAAACACATCCAGCACTCTTCTCCCCACCTCACAGGGCAGTGTGGCATGGAAGAGGCCCGCACCTCAGAGCACCTGTGCCCCTGCAGCATCTCTCCTTCCCTTGAGCCAAATCCTCCCACACCTGCCCCTGGCCTCCTCCTGCACTGGGCTCTTCCACCTCCCCATTAGAGAGACTCTGTCTGCAGAGACCCACAGGGGCATGGCAGGACCAGGGACTGCTGCTGCTGTCCCTTCCCAAAGCGCACTGCATCCTCCAGGCTCTGGAGCCAAGGTCACCTCCTCCGGGCCCTGTTCCTCTATCCCATGGGCTCCAGAAGCAGGTGTTCCACTTTCAGGTGAGGAAGTGTAAACACTGGGAGAGGAGACACGGTCTGGCTCACAGAGGTTTCTCTCTAGCGCTGGAAATCAGAAGACAAATGAGAGAAGGAAGAAGAATGCTGGGTAATATAAGGTCAGAGCAAAGACACTTAATCCAACAGGAATGCCTTTATAAGATCCCCAATGCATTTGTTATTGTTGTTTTCCAAGATTGATTTATTTTTCTTGGAAAGGCAGATTTACAGGGAAAAGGAGACACAGAAAAAAAGATCTTCTGTCTACTGGTTCACTCCCCAAGTGGCCAAAACAGCCAGAGCTGAGCTGATCCAAACCCAGGAGCCAGGAGCTTTCTCCACGACTCCCGGGAGGGTGCAAGGTCCCAAGGCTTTGGGCCATCCTCTGCTGCTTTCCCAGGCCACAAGCAGGGAGCTGGATGGAAAGTGGAGAAGCCAGAACACAATCCAATGCTCACATGGGATCTTGGCACACACACAAGGTGAGGATTTAGCTGCTGGGCCATCATGCCAGGCTCAATGGGTCTGCTTCAAACATCACTCCACTCTTTCTCAGTTCTCTCTTGACTATCCACAAGCAATCTCACAACACTAGCTAATAATTATTAAGCACTCACTACGGACCAGGTACACTTCTCAAGACTGGCCTGGCCTTTGTCCTTCATTTCTCTTAGCACGCAGCAACATCAAGGTTAGCATGATTCCCCCTCCCCGCTGACAAGGAAGCAGACTCGGAAGTATAAACCCCACCCAGCGTAATCCACCCAGCAAGGATCAGAGCCAGGTTTCACATCCACTCATCTGAACTCAACATCTTCGTTCCTAACTCATATGCCCATGCTATGCTTTCAGAAACTTCCAGAAGACTTCAGAAATTGCTAAAATATTAAAATATAAAGCTGGATTCCATCGACACTATAAAGAGAAAATACTTCTCAGCAGTGTCCCTTATATAGAGGTGCCAGCAAATAAGGAATATAGAAATTAAATTTGTGAGAGTGCACCACTATTAGGCTAGGAAATCTCCCTCCTCTACCATCCATGCTGAGGTTTCTGGAACGGTAGAAGCCACCAGCAGCATGAGGACCCACACTAGCCCAGTCCAGCTCCTCTCATGACAGTTCTCGGCCTCCTCTTGCTTCACTTCCACCAGCTCCCGGCAACGCTGGCCTCCTCCCTCAGACCTGCTTCCCTCCCTGACTGCAGTACCCAGGCCTTCCTGCAGGAGCTGCCTTCATTGCTGCCCTCACAACTTCAACTCCTCCTTTCCTCTTTCATTTCCTCCTGCCATTTCATTCCACCTTCCACACCTAAGCCCTGCTCTCTTCCATTTCCTTTGCCCCACACTCAGCCTTTTCTACTCTGCTAACCAACCAGGGCCATCCTCTCTTTTAATCAATACAGGAAATAAACAAATACGCATCACCCATTTCCCTCCCTGGAGCAAAGTTTGGGAAGCTGGCTAAGTCACAGGAGTCACATGAGGCCCTTGTGAAACACACAGATTCCCAAGCACTGCCCCTAGACCTGTAGGTTTGAGAAGACATGAGCCTTCCCACCTCCACCATCAAGGGCTGCCTGGGTCTCCACACCCACTGAACACATGGGCCACGCTCACCACCTGCTTCCTTGTCACTCACTCTAGTTTATCCTAAAGCTTCCCCACTGTGAAGCTTTTGCATGTGGGTTTTCTGCAATGAGATCACACAGCAGAACTGAATGACAGATCTGGGAGTTTCCTAACAGGCATAGTTCTGGCTCAGGACTGGCTGCAAGAGAAAATAGCAGACTCTCTGAGGCAAGGAGGGCTCCAAGCAGTAGCAGCTCACTGGCCTGGGGTGTTGGCCTTGAGTCACCCTTGGGGCCTGGCTCCTCCTAGAACCTCCCTGGTCCTGGGCCAAGCTCTGTGCAGTTCCTCCTCCTACAGCTCAGTCATGTCATTGAGGGCTGAGGTTGCAAGACACAGTCATGATAATGGCCTGTCCTTGGGAGTTCTGTTCATCCTCACAGGTTCCACTTAGGCCTATTCATTATTCCATGACTTAGACCAATGCCCAGCCCCTCAGCAAACACAAGCAAAAGTCTTCCATGGATTTCAGCACTAGCTCCCCAACTGCATGTGTTCAACTGCCACAGGAAATCCCCTATGCCTGTCACTCACAGTGGTTCTGCTTCTCTGGTCAAATCCCTAACCGATGATTGGTTCTGGCAGTAGTTTCAGAGGAAGAGAAATCTGAAGATGGGTTCTTCGACTTGGAACTAGTTCATCTACAATTGGATCGGATTAGATTTAGAGACATTAATGGTCCTGTCACCAGTGACAAAGGGGATATTGGTAGCTTGTGGCACGCAATGGCAAAATATTCACTAAATTGTCACTTGCAATCAGGCATCTAAAAGATAAGGCTTTGGGTGACCAACTTCTTGCTGCTCTAACACATTTGGTGAAAATAAAGAGTATAATGGAGTTGGTTGCTTAAAGGACTAGAGAAAGTAGTAAAAGAAAGTGATGAGCTTGGAGCTTTTAACTCCCAGCTCAGGATCTGGGGAAAGGGCCACAAAACTTGTGGACTGTCCCCAGAGGATCTCTTGTATCCAACAGCTAGGATTTCTGACAATAAGCCCCTAAATGCCATGCTAAGGCATGCTGAATCACAAAGTACATTAGAGTCACAACCTTGCAGGTTCTCTTTAAAAAATCAGGGCCTTTGGGGTGGATGCTTGAAACAAGGCCTGCATACTATACTACAACGCCTGGGTTTAAATCCTGTCTCTGTTTCCAAGCTGGCTCCCTACTATTGCACAGCCTGGAGGCACTGGTAATGACTTAACTACTTGAGTCCCCTCTACCCATATGGGAGACCCAGATGGAATTCCGGGTCCTTAACTTAAGCCTGGCCCAACCCTGGCTGAAGTAGGCATTTGGAGAGTAAGTCAACAAATGAATCTCTATTTTTCTCCCTCTCTTTCAGATAGAATAAAGATAATATCAATATAAGTTGGGCACTGATTGGGTAACTGAGAACTGAGTGAGTTCCAACAAAGCTTTTTTTTGTCAGTGGAAGTAGCACTTTCTCCTCACCCCAGTTCCTCCTGCCGGTTATTCCTGCTCCTGGAGAAAGCTGTCATGATCTCTACTGACCTAGCAAAGGGGAACATCGATCCTTCCCATGGGCCTCTCACTGCTTCCAGAGCTATGGCCAGGCTCAAGCCCTGCCAGGCCCTGGGAGCGAAGGCATCAGGTGTGATCATCCACACCCAATGAACACAAAGGCCTATGGACTTTATCGACAGCATCTCGGGAAGCATGCACTAAATGGAACTGAGTATGACCTGCAGTTGCCTCTGAATCTAATGAACTGTGACCTCACCTGATACACAGTTTGTCACAGCTTTGTGACAAGCAGCCAAGTCACAACAGCCAAGCATCAGACAACCCTAGGAACCACTGTCCACACCAAACAACAGTCAGACTGACTCTGGCCTTCGTGTCACCTGTCTAACCATTATTTCCTTCTCTCTGGCTGTAAATACAGCTTGCACGTGTGGTGGGACAGAGCATTCTGAACCACTTTTATCCAATTCCAGAATTGAAAATAAAAGCCAATTGTAGGGGAAGTCAGCCAACATTTGGGATGTTCTCATGCCATAGAAGAGTGCCTAGTTCAAGTCTCAGCTCTGCTCTGAGCTCCAGCTTCCTACAAATGTACACCCTGCCTGGCACCAGCTTGAGCTCAAGCAGGTGAGTCCCTACTGCCCACATGGGAAATTAGAATTGAGTTCCTGGTCTCAGCTTTGGCCAAACCCTGTTTCTGGCTGTTTCAGGCATTTGGGAATGGACCCAGCCAACAGAAGCTCACTCAGCTCTCACTCACTTCCTATATTTCTCTACCTCTCAAATAAGCTTTTTTTTTTTTTAAGAAATCAGCTGAGACCTGCAAAATTAGCTTTGCTGTCATTTTTTTCTTTTAACATACATGATGAATAAATCCCATGTGTGTTGAATCAAAGTGGAAGAAATACATTGGATTGGGCCAAATTGGTTGATATGGGTGCACCAAGCAGACTGGAGTCAATGTGTGAATCTGAGCAGTCTCGAGTGGCTCTAAAAGTCTGTGCATTTGGTTTTCTGAAATGGAGAGACTAGGCAAGCTAGGGTGTCTGAATCAAAATGCATGACCATTTTGTAAATGACCTCCAGAGGCTTGGGGGATCAAAGGTGTAGAGCGTACCTGTTCACCCATCCCCACCGGTATCTGCCAGCAGGTCTGAGGCTCCCACTTCACCAAGGCTAGAAGGAAGAATGACAGAGTGGATCCAGGGCACCTCTGATGATCTGTGGGCCTGGATCAACAGCGGGAACTGCTTCCTGGGACAGGAGAGCCAGGTGGCAGGGCCCCTAATCAAAGACAAGGTTGGCACAGTCACTGAAACGTGCAGCAGAGCCAAGGTGTCCATCAGAATGTCTGACCACAGAGGTCTTTGGTGTTTCCAGAAGGATCACAGCTGCCCCTCCAGCTAAAGGGTAGCGAATCCAAATCTAACTGGGATCCCCCAGCACAGGGCTGCAGAGCCTCAGCCCATTCCGAGATGCGAGGTGGGTCACAGAGTCCCTCGAATGAAAGCAGGCTGGGATCCCTGGAGAAAAATCACAGCCCCACAGTTAGCAGTGACAGACACATCTCCAGAAGTCCACTGTGACTGCACCTGCCTTTCCTGGACAATGTCCGATCCTGGCATCCCTGGCCCCGGTGTTTCTGCTGCTTCTTCTGCTCCTCTGATCCTTTTGCCTGAAATCCTCTTTTTCTTTCTAGGTCATAAGCTGAAAAAATAAATAAACATTTTTTCTGGTTCCTTTTCTCATTTCCTAAAACATTCACTTTCTTACTTCCAAATGCCAAGCTCTCCTCCAGGTGGACCCTCTGTCCCCATCACAACCCAACTTCGGATATCACCGCTGCTTCTCTATTGGTCACCACATTTTCATATCCATTACATAACACATTTCCAATCAAACTTCATGCCACACACCCCACTTCCACAACACTCCACTGCCTGTGGTGCCTCCCTCCTCACGTGTTCACTTCTTCCATAAACACCACTAAATAGCTCCCCCGTGCAAGACCCTGCTAGTAAGAAGGAATTCTACCTGGGAATAATGTGGGTTGGGTTCCCTTGGGTGGCTTAGAACTTGGCCTGCTGAAACCCCAAGAGTCCCACAGGCCTCACCCAGCTGGTGCCACCTCCATGAACTCCCCCTTCACAGCGTGGCAGATGTGCCAGCCTGATCATGGTGCTCTCGCCCTTCCTCATGTCTGTCAAGGCCAGACGCTTGTCCATCAGCACTCGGAGTCTATGACAGCTGTACTCCTGCTTAGAATGCCCACCCCAGATTCATTCAAACAGCTACTCAGAAGTCCTCTTCAGGACCAACAGGGTGGCACCACAGGCATGCCATATGGATGCCAGTTCATGGCCCAGCTACTCCACTTCCCATCCAGCTTTCAGCCTGTGGCCTTGGAAAACAGTGAAGGATGGCTCAAGTCCTTGGGCCCCTGCAGCTCACATGGAGACCTGGAAGAAGCTCCTGGCTCCTGGCCTCAGGTCAGTTCAGCTCCAGTTGCCGCAGTCATTTGGGGAGTGACCCAGAGGATGGGAAGCAAAGAGCGGTCTCACTTTCTCTCTCCCCATCTCCCTGTTTCCTTCTCTCTGTAACTCTGCTTCTACAATAAACATAAATAAATTTTTCAAAAAGTCATCTTCACAAAGTCCTGCCTCGGGCATCCCACCTAAAATATCTTCCAGCTTTTCCTGTTGCTTCATTTTCTTCTTTGAAATGATCAGGACACACAGGGAAATGTGTATGTCTGTGTGTGTGTGTGTATAAGAGAGAGAAGTGAGAAAAGAGAGGGAAATGCATCTTCGACAGACTTCACACCCCGGGAGAACAGGGCTGCTGCACGCGCAAATCATCTTTTAGAAAGCAGAATTGTCTTTGCTCTTAACTTCACAAAGAATATAGAACTATGAAATTGTAGCTTATACGTTCTTTGGGCCACATCAAATTCTTAGACAGGCTTTCTTCACACAATACTTATTACCACAAGCAGAAAGGGAAAAAGAAATGTACTTATCTTCTCTGTTCGACTCACAGCTTTTGGGGTGTGTGTGTGTGTGTGTGTGTGTCTGTCCTAGTTACATGTAAAATCACCAGTCTTTTCCCCAAGCCCAGAGGAATCTACGGCGAGAACCTGACAAACATCTCTATGAATCCCCCCTACCAAGAACCTTGTATGTGTTTTCCATACTTCCGTATCTTCCAGGTGCCCCGAAATCCTGACGTTGCCAACCATTGACCACAGTTATCCAGTAGGGCAGCTGCCTTCAACAGGGGCTGCGGCCGTCCCTCCCTATGGGACAGCCAAGTGCAGAACACCTTAGAGCCCAGCCCCAAAGAAGCCAGCACCACATCTGCCTGGCTGTAAGGCAGGTGTCCCTGAGGCTCTACGAGGAAGGTGCCCTACAATGCAGCTCCCTCCTGACACCCCGGAATCCCAGGGAGCAAATCCTTCCGTTTTCACTTCGCGAGTCAGCGTTTTTTTGAAGCCCACTGGCTGGATCCAAGGGCTATTTGGAGTCTCAGTTGTCCTAGGCAGCAGTGGCAGCTTGCTCTTTCACAATGGATCATCTGAGGACACAGCAGACGGGAATAAGGGTTACTCAATGCCTGCTTTTCTCCTGACGGGGTCCTGAGCAGCTACAAGCAAGTCTGATGGGAAGCCAGCCCCAACCAACCCCAGCGACACCAAACTCTGAGAGACCCCTCTGGGTGAAGAAAACACCCACAGAGGGCCTGGCGGCGTGGCCTAGTGGCTAAAGTCCTTGCCTTGAATGTGTCAGGATCTCATATGGACGCCGGTTCTAATCCCAGTAGCTCCACTTCCTATCCAGCTCCCTGCTGGTGGCCTGGACGGCCCAAAGACTTGGGACCCTGCACCTGTGTGGGAGACCTGGCTCCTGGCTTCGGATCGGCATAGCACCGGCCATTGCGGTCACTTGGGGAGTGAATCCTTGTATGGAAGATCTTCCTCTCTGTCTCTCCTCCTCTCTGTATATCTGAGCTGGCCAGACCTGGTAAAGACAACAGGCTGTATGATAAAGGCTCTGCAGGAAGTGGCCACAGCAGCATGCTGTGTCCAGTCCCATAGTGTCAGCTCACCACAGGCATCAGGCCAACCCACACAGCTTCTCTGCAGCCTTGTGACGCATTTCTGCAGGTGGTGCCCACGTATGGCTTCCAGACACACCACTCTGCATCCCTGGGCCTGCTGCAGGAGCTAGTGGCTCTACTCCTGGCTGCCTTCGGAACCTGGAGAACTTTAAAACCCTTCTTCCCAGGCCAATTAAGTTGAAATGGAGGGGAATGGGATGGCAAAGCCAGGACTTTTTTCAGTGCTACCCAGGGAACCCTAATGCGAGCCCACCCTGGGAACCACCACACTAGAGGATACTCAGCTCCTGGGCGGTAGACCCCATAGTCCTCGACTGGTCCCACCATGTGCTGGGGGCAGGGAGAGCTGAGTCAGCGGCTGGCACTGGCAGGACTGTGCTGTGAGGGGCATCCCTAGCAGTGGCCCAGACTGAAAGAAAGGCACAGGGGTAGACTCTCCCGGGCATGCCCGGCGTCTATAGCAAAAGGTTTCCACTGCCATCAAAATGGCCAGGCAGAGGCCAACGGTGTCCACTGAGAACACAGCATCTGGGCTCGGCAGGCTCTGGCCAAGCCCTTTAACTCGGCAGCAGTGCCCCAAGTGACTCAACCACACAGTGAAAGGAGCCTGCTATCACACAGCCAGCCTCCAAGGCCCACCTACCTCCACAGCCTCTATCCACCCAGTCATCACATCTCAGTTAAGTGCCTACTGATTCACTGAGGCATTGTGTGGGGCACCTGCAGGGTAAGTTAGTAAACACACACACCAAAATGGAGAATAAAGCAGGAGGAACCCCAGAGGTAAGACTGCAAATAGAAGTTTATGCTCAAGCCCCTCAACATGGCGAAACCTGGGCAACAACTTGAACCTGTCCCTCTTAAACCTGCTCAGCAGCCCCCTGTGGAGGACCCAGATGAGGTCCCTGGCTCCTGGCTTCAGCCTGGCCCAGCCCCTGCCTTTGTGGGCATTTGGGAAGCAAACCAGTAAATGAAAGACTCTGCCTCTCTGCCTCTCTGCCCCCATCCCCTCCTCTTCCCCCAACCCCCTGGCCAGTGCCAACTTTGCCTTTCAAATAAATAAACGTAGTTTACCCGAAAAAATAATAATAAAGCTTAAGAAGGAAACACTGGTCTGGCAATTAAAACCCCTGGTTAAGGGCCCAGCGCAGTGGCCTAGCGGCTGAAGTCCTCACCTTGAACGCGCCGGGATCCCATATGGGCACCGGTTCTTATCCCAGCAGCCCCACTTCCTAACCAGCTCCCTGGTTGTGGCCTGGGAAAGCAGTTGAAGACGGCCCAAAGCCTTGGGATCCGCACCCATGTGGGAGACCTGGAAGAGCTCCTGACTCCCGGCTTCGGATCGGTATAGCACCACTTGAGGAGTGAATCATTGGATGGAAGATCCTTCTCTCTGTATATTTGACTTTGCAATAAAAATAAATAAATCTTCAAAAAAAAAAACCCTGCCAGTGCAGACCCTCGAAGGCAGTGGTAAGGGCGCCTGCCACCCACGTGGGAGCCCTACACTGAGTCCCTGGCTCCCAGCTCCGGGCCCAGCCATCAGGAGCATCTGAGGAGTGACTCAGCAGATAGGTGCTCTATGTGAGTCTCAAATAAATAAGACCTGTATTCAAATAACTCATTTTAAAAAAAAAGCCTGGGGAGGAGAGGGGCGCAGAAATGAGGCAAAAAGGAATGTCTGATGCTATCTGCTATACAAATCCTCCCTCTATCATGTACATGTCCAAGAGGTTTTTGGTTCCAATTTCACATCAAATGGGTTTCATCTGATAGCATCACAGCAGTTTGACTTGAAAGAGACCTTCTAAACCACCGACTCTGAATCCCTCACTTCCTAGGCGAGGGGCCTGTGGCCTGAGAACCGGGATGCTCTGACGTGGGTGAATGGCAGGCATTCCTCCAGAAGGTCTCACTGTGGCTGAATGAGCTGTCACTGCCATTTGGAATGCCAGGAGCTGTGGCGCCAGCCAGGGCCACCTCTCACCCACTCAGTGACTGCTCCCAGGAGGCTGACCCTGAGGTGCGGGTCCAGGGGGCCAAGGGGAAGCTCCCGTGCACCTGACTGCCCCAGGACCCCCATGGCTCTCCACCATGTCCCTCGAGCAGCCAGAGTTTGGCCAGATCAGTTTCTAGAACAAAGAGTCTTTTCAGCACACTGTGTTCTGTAATAAACCTGCTTGCAGCTGGTCTTGTGTCTTAGGGAAGCCATCAATAGAAAGCTCAGCTTGGCATGAGCAGTGAATTCCTGCCTTCCTCCAGCGTGCCCATATGTGACCAGCACAGAAGTGCGCGCTGTCGGCAGTCAGCAGCGTTACCAAACCAAGCACCAACCACAGCGAAGCTCCAAACAGTAAGATCAGAACACATTTTCACTGTGAAACATTACGTGAACTTGAAAACCATGCCACCTTGGTTTGAACAACAAGCTGACTTCTTACTTGCTTGCCAGCTTGTTCAGGAGGAAATGTTTTTTTCATTTCCCAATTATAAAATACCATAATATTGACGGTGCTTTCCCAAAGCCGCCCAGGGACTTGTTATTGGGTGTCGGCAGGAGAAGGCAAGGCTGCATTTTGAATTCTGACAGCCCAAAGTCCAGGGATGCCAGAAAGCAGAGTGGTGTTTGGATGGAGAGTCCGCCTTGGAATTGAGCTCTGGTCTTTAATTCAGATAATGGGGGCATTGGCAGGGGGAGCCCTGTGAAGTCTGCACAATTTGCCTCTGCGATGAGTAGCTCTGTGACCTCAGAGTGATCCCCAAGACTGCTGGGACGTCACAGGGTCTGTCCTCCACGCCAGCTCTCACCAGAGCAGACGAAAGATGGGCAGACACTGAACACCGCAGCTGTGTCTCACTCTGTCCAAGGCTTACAACAGGAACCTCCACTAACAGCTGGGCCACGGAACAGGCAGAGATCTGAAGTCATGCCTGTGGAGAGGCATCACAACACTGCTAAGGAGTGAGCACGACAAAAACTTACAAACTTGGCCGATGAGAGCACTGCACTGAGCTGAGCCTGGGACGACACTGTCGTTCCATGCGAGCGGCCGACATTGCCAGACCATGTTCCCTCCGAGACTCATCAGGCACCATGGAAGCTCCAGGTTCTTCTCCATGCCCCATCAGCTGCTCCACGGTTTGTTCCTGCTGCGATGTTTATACTCTGGTGCTCAGGTTCAGGGTTAATCTGAAGTCCTTGGTCCCAGGGTTGGAAGCCCCTGACTTCTGGCTCTGACTTGAGGAAAGCTGGTACTACAGAGAGTGGACTAGGGAGTCATTCTTGCTCCTGGGACAGATCTTCCCAAGAACGCAGGAAGCCACAAGATGTCCAGTGGACAGCTGAGCATCACATGAGGGCTTTGAACAGAAAGCAGAGGAGAGACTCCAGCCCCACCGCCCCAGCCAAAAGCGACACGGAGCTTGCGAGGACATGGCCCTCACGCAGGGGCCATTCGTCAGACACGTGGCCAGGAGACACACAGACCCCTGTGATTCTCACAACAAAGCCACATGAACTAGAGTGCTCATTTGAACACAGCTTTCCAACAATTAAGGTAGTTGTCAGAGGTCATTTGGACTGAGCTTTTCAACAATTAAGGCAGTTGTCAGAGGTACAAAAAAAAAAACCCACAAAAAACAGACATCCAGCTTCTAGTCCAACAGGAAAGTATCTTAAAGTCACAGCTCCAGGGATAACATGAAGCCGCTGCTCATAACACTGACATCCAACATTGGCGCACTGGTTCAAGTCCTAGCTGTTCCACTTGTGATCCAGCTCCCTGGCAATGCACAGCACACGGCAGAGGACAGCCTGAGGACTCGGCTCCCTGTCATCTGGCTGCCAGTGTCAGCCAGGCCCAAAGCTGGCCACCTGCGGAGTGAACCAACAGATGGAGAACTAGATCTCTCGCTCATGCTGTCTCTTGCCCTTCCTTTCCTTCTCTGTCACTGCATTTCAGATACATGAAATAAATCATTAAAAAAAAAAAAAACCTAAACAGACTGGAGAATCAACACCTCCGCCAGAACACTGAGGTGGCAAACTGCCAACCCACTGGAGGACCCAAGGAGGAGCAGAGAGCCACAGCCTCGCAGAGCACAAGACTCCTGGGAGCAGCCTCAGGGCAGCCAGACCTGAGCAACACTTGACCAAGAGCTAAAGACGAGGGTGGAAAATTCCAGGGGAGCCTGGTCAGGTGGCACCAATCTCTCGCCTCTGAGAACATTGCCAGGTCCTCACCGGGAACCTCAGAGGAAAATCTCCTGGGCTTCCAGCAGAGGGAGGAAAAGCAGAAGCAAAGATACCTGTGTCTGCGTGCCCCTGCCAAAGCCTAGCAGAGGTCGGGGAAGGGACACAGACTCCGCTAGCTCAAAACCAACCTCTCCCCCAACCCGGGCAGGGCCGAGGCGGAGCAGTGAGCAGGGGTGAGCCAAAGGGGCAGGAGAGGCAGTAGTGAAGAGACACCTCACCACAGGCCTCGCCCCTCCACCCAGTGTCACAATCAACTTACAACAACGAAAAACTTACACAGCTTACTCTACGGGGAAATAAAACCACTGATTAGATCAACACCAGAATGAGTACCAGATAAGTCAGGAATGCTGGCATGACAAAAATGGATTCAAAAAAAACTATGATTAATAAAAGGGCCTTCAAGAAGCTCCTGAGAATGAAAAGAAAGAAGTATATTTTGGTGCAAAGAGTTTTTCCTTGCATGTTCCAGGAGCTTTTTTGAAAACCACACCAATGCTAAAGAATACAATGGAAAATGTAGACAACATGCAAGAACAGCTGCACAATGGAAATCCTGAAGAAGAATTGCCAGAAAACGTTAGACATCAAAAACGCAGTAGCTAGAAGGCGTTTGGTGGACCCACAAGTAAACTGCAAGTGGCTGAGAAAAGGATGTAAAAACATAAACATCACAGTGGGCCTTGTGGTACAGCGGACTAAGCAGCCCCTAGGGAGATCCACAGCCCTTCCTAGAGCACCAGTTCAAGTCCCCCAGCTGCTCTCCAGCCCGGGTCCTAGCTAGTGTACCTGGGAAGCAGCCGTGATGATGTTTGTACTTGGGCCCCTCCCAACCATGGGGAAGACCTGGGGCAAGTTCCAGCCAGGGTTCAGCCTGGCTCCATCCTGGCTGTCAGGACATTCAAGGAGTGAATCCTCAGATGGAACATTTCTCCCTGCCGCTGTGTGTGTGTGTGTGTGTCCCTCTCTGTGCATTGCTCTGCCTTTCAAATAAGTAAACAGAACTTTAAAATGGAAAGAAAAGGCTTGCAAAGACAAGAGACTGGATAAAATATCCAGAACCTATAGTACAAGGACCAAAGGTGCTGTAACAGACACAAGAAGAGGAAAAAACAGGAGAGAAAAAGAGAGAAACGTCTTTGTAATATCTAAAGCGATTACAGCTGGGGAATTGCCCGAATCGATGACAGACACCCCACAGCTACCCAGGAGGTTCAGCAAACAGAGCAGAATGAATACATGAAGACGGAAAGAAAGACAAGCACCTAGTTTATTCAAAATAATAATGGTAACAGTAAAATTGATTATGGATGCTTTTGCATGTTTACATATCTACACATTTATCTAGGAGGACCAGCAATGACAGCTCTGAGAAGAGCAGCAGGCTGGCCCTGGATGCGAGGCAGAGCCAGGCCTGGCCGAGGCATCCTGAACTGTGACCTCACTGTTGCCGCAGATGCCGGACACCTGCCTGTGTTTTGACTGTAACCTGTCATGTGAAGTCAGGCGTGGCATTATTTATTTATGGCCTAATGCCACTAATAAAAATGTTTCATATTTTGGATTTTAAATTTTACATGCTTAATTTGTGTTTGAGTTAAGACCTATCGAATCTGATACTGCTTCTTTTGATTTGATCTTTTATTGCTATTTTTATTTTTGTTTTTTGGGTGTTTTGTTTTTTTTTTTTTTTTGCCTTTGGTGTTTTTAAATGAGCATTTATGATTCCATTTTCTCGGGACATCAATAATGCTTCCCTTTTTAACTGGGTTGCCTTAGAGTCCAAAGTACATTTACAACTAACACAAGTCCATTCTCAACACTAGGCCAGGACAGGCACTGGAGTGAGTAGTGGCCAGGACGCTGCTTGTGACCCCTGCATCCCTCAGCAGAGGGCACAGCCTAAGTCCTGGCCCTACGTTCATCTTCAGGAAGCAGGTGACGGGTCAACAGGCTATATCCCTGCTACCCACGTGCGAGACCCAGGTTAAGTGACTGGCTTGTAGGGTTTGGCTCTGTTCCACTTTGGCTATTGGGAGACATTTGGAGAATAAACCAATAGTTGGGAGATAGCTCTCTCTGCCTTTCAAGAAAAATCAATAAAAATTAAAACACTAGATAAGATTTTTTATTCACAAATAGTGTGAATAAAATATTCCTAGTTTAGAGCAAAATACTCCTCTAACAAGCATAATCAAGAAAGAAGAAGACACATAACTGCATTATCACCAATGACCAGAGGACCAAGTGGCAGTTCCCACATACAATAAGAGAATAATAAAGGAATAATATGAGCACTTCCCTCCCACAAATTTCATAAACTAATTAAATTAGAATTATATAAATTCTTTTTTTAAATACACATTTTATTTATTTGAAAGGTAGAGTTACAGAGAGGGAGAAGCAGATCGAGATCTTCCATCCACTGGTTCACTCCCCAATATGTGAAATTTAAAATTAAAGGGGCAGATCACAAGCAAATCCAGGCCGAAGGCTCAGGTGCTTTGTTCCCCGGGCTGTGTGGCTGTGGCCACCCAGCCCAGATCCTAGGAACCATCTGTGTGGCAGGTGTCCAGTCCTTTAGCCCCAGGGGTGGGGGTCTAGCAGGGCCCAGGTCACATGGCCCAGGACCTCAGGCCTGCCTGTCCTGTGGGTGCTGGGTCTGAGAGCCCCACGCATGGATGGGGGTTCTGGCAGGGCCCAGATCGGCTGGCTAGGCCCTCAGGTCTGCCTGTATGGTGGGTGCTGGATCCATGAGCCTCAGGGGTAGGGGGTTTGGTGAGGTTTAGATCACCTACCCTGAGTTCTTGGGCCCACCTATGAGAACTGGTCCTCTTCAGTGTAAAGGATAGAGTGCTGGAAGGCAAACCATGGTGCACATAGAGGATATGGTAGCCCATTGGGACCTACAGAGGACATCTGGCCCATAGCAGAGAATGGAGAACAAAACATTTGGACAACTACCCCAGCCAAACAATGACAGCAAATATCTGGGCGAATGTAGACTCTACAGTTGACTGTGTCAGCTAACGGACATTGGAAAGGATTCCTCAGCCATAGATGGTGAGATCAACAGCATTTCAGAACTATCACATCCAGCTGGGCAGAACCCTCAGCGCATGTGCCACTGTGACCCTGGGCTGATATTGAGCAGCTGTTCCCCATCCTCGGGTACTGGGATGGTTGGGAGTCTGGGTATGGCCTATCCCCTCATCTCCCCTTTACTCCTAGAAATGGGAAGAAGAAAGAGAAAGTTGGAAAACAACTTCTCTCTAACCCTAGATCCTTCCCACCCTGATCAACTATGTAAACATAATCTAAAATAACAAAAAAGAGTTAAAAAAAAAAAGAAATTAAAAACACATCACCACGTACATTATCCTCCTCAAATATGAAATGCTTACGTATAAATCCAATGAAAAAAAAAAGGTACAAGATCTATACATGCCAGTTGTGGGTTGCGAGGACCTTGTGATGGTATGGGACATTGTGCATGTATTGGGGACTGGTTATATGGGAACTCTCTGTAGTTTGGGCTTGAATTTTTTTGTGAACTAAAACTGCTCTAAAAAATACAGACTACCAATTTTCTAAAAAATAATAATAATAAATGTCAGCACTAGAACTTGATCTCAGGCAGACTCTACTCACACACTCGCTCACTTTGGTAATACCAACAGTAGCCTTCTGAGATTAACGTTATCAAGTCTCCAGCATTTGATCGTCCCTATGAAGCTGTTTAATACCGTCCTCTTAAGCTTCCCAGTTTCAACCTACCATAGCCAGGGGGAATCACACAGAGATCACATATTGGAAGCTGCACTTCAAGGAGATATATATTATAAGCAGGTGAAAACCTGCTAAGAAAATCCTGTACCTCCACTAACCAGAACAATATTCCAATATTGACTGGTTGCCTATTGCTGTGCAACAAACCACTCCAACACCTAGTGGCTTCAAACAGAAACAACATATTACTTATGGCTCTGTGGGTTGGCCAGACAGTTCTTGTCCTTTCCTGGGCTGACCCACACAGGTGGTACCAGCTGCGGTTGATGGGCCAGATGGGGTCTGTGCTTTGGTGAGATGACCCCAAAGACTGGGCCTCTTTCTCTGTATGGCTTTATTTGACATTTTTCACAGAATGATGATCTTTAAGCTCAAGGCAACAAAAACAAAAATCCAAGCCACATGGGCCTCAGAAACTGCACACTATTACTTCTGTTACACGCCATTGCTAAGAGCAAGACTAGAGCGCCAGCCTATACTCACGAAGGAAAATCAGACCCGATTTCTTAGCATCAACACATTGCCAAGAGGCATGAAGATCAGAACGCATGTCTAACTGGGGGCTATTACCGTCATTGGACACATTAGTGCACCACCATCTTCTCTCGGGCCGCAGTGACTTGCAAACCCCCAAAGTCTTATCCAATCCAATTGCAGCATCAGGCTCGGGGTGCATAGTCTTGTGCAGACCACGAAGTCCAGATTTAGATGAGGTTGCTTAAGCATAGCTGTTTGGTGCAGCAACTCTGAATCTGGGGATGCAGTTGAAAAAGCAATGCAAACACGGGGGTAAGAAAACTAGTAGAAATTCCCATTCCAAAATGAAGGCAACAGGAGGCATAGAACCACAAACTCAACTGTGGCAATTCTGAATTCCAGCTGGCCACCTGGTCTAGGCTTTCTCCTGAGGGGAGCAAGAAAGATCCTTCTCTGGGAACCAGCTCTGCTCCCCAAGGTTGGCTTCTTCCTACTCTCCTCGGCTCTTGGCTCTGCTCCAGGCTTGCACCTTTACCCTCTCAGACATCCTTGGTTTGCCATCACTAAGGCCACACTTTCCTCCATCCTTCTGCCCCTAGAAGCCTGGGAACCCACGGGGCTCTTGAATTTCAGACTGTCTGCTTGCCTCTCAGTGCAAGTGAACAGCGCTCTCATAAATGCAGTACTCCCGGGAAACTCCAAGCTCCCTGTGGACTTTATGCGTTCTGCTCCGTGCCCCCCGGGCACATCTGTACATGCCTCGTCCTACATGCCCCCACCCTGGACATGCCTGCTGCCAAACAGTGGCCTCAAGATTCTCACACACAATTCGGATGTGTGTCTATGAGTCTATGAGGCACCGATTTCGCTTTTTCTAAAACCCTGGCAAAGGTCGTAAGGTCACAGCCTTGGTTAAATGTTTACTTTGAAGCCTTTTCTTATTTGAAGAATCTTTTGTCAATGCGAAATACTAAAAATGTTAGGCTTTTCTTTTGTAATGTTCTAATCCAATAAATCCTGGTTCTCCTATCAAACCTATACATTTTAATGGCAAACTAAATTGTTTTTTCTTTTTTTGGGGGGTGGGGCTCATTTCTCTCTCCCCCTCAAAAAAAAAAAAAGCCAATGATCATTTTCACCAATTTGCCTGGAAATTTGCCAAGCTCGTTAGGTACACTTTCTGGGCACTAGGTAATGGCACTTATGAGTGTGCCTAGTGCCCAGGACATTCCATAGCTTTTTGCTGCTTTGCCAGGTTCTGCCAAGGAATCAGTGCTACCCTTGCGGCCCTGGCTCCTCCCCAAGCCAATGGCGCATGGTTTAGGAGTTTTCTTTGTTGATACCCATTTCCAGATACCAATTTCTGTAATGATTACTTATTTCCATACCAAAAAGTTCCCCCAAACTTTGTGACTTAAAATAACCACAATAGTGCCTTCCATCCTACCATCCAGTTAGCAAGCATTTATTTTATGCACCAAAATAAGCTTATCTTCTAATTCCATTTTCCACAAGCTCTTTGTATATAGTGCTTGCATGTGGATTTTTTTACATTTGAGTTTGGAATCCTGATGTGCACTTGACCAGCTTATGTAAATAAATGGAGTTGAGCCATAACACTTTATGATCATCAGCTAAAGAATGCCTGTAATCTGGCTGGCAAAAATAATGAATTCTTAGTGATTTGAGAGTTGCCTCGAACTCCTGATGAGAAAATGTTTCCCCTGAAATAAAATGATATCGCATAGGAATTTTTGTAGAAATTATGGGGTTTACGCATTAGCCACGTGAAAATCGATGAGGTTCCTCTGTCTTTAGTGTAACCTATAACGAGTGAAGGCCTCTTTCAAGTCATTCTGGTCAAAGTGACATCACAGTGAAAGCAGACAGTAACAGCCTATATTTTCCCATTATAGAGATCATTTTTATTGCAATGTGTAATTTAAATTAATTAAATTTTCACATGGATAACTTGGCAATAAAATTATTTATTATCTAAGTGTCTGTACTCTGTGAAAAAAATTTTACAGAGGTTTGGGACAATATAAGCTATAGTTTCCTATCTTCTCAGAATCATTATTTAAATTAGGAAATTTTTATACATTGGAGTATAAAGTATTGCTTCTCAGATAGTCGTTACTGAAACAAAATATAATTTTTAGAATCTTTAAAATGTATAAAATGAATGGTTAAAAATACATCAGAGCAGGCCCGGCGTAATGGCTCAGTGGCTAAATCCTCAACTTGCACATGCCGGGAGCCCATATGGGTGCCAGTTTTTGTCCCAGCTACTTCGTTTCCCATACAGCTTTCTGGCCTGGAAAAGCAGTAGAGGATGGCCCAAAGCCTTTGTACCAGCATGGGAAACCCAGAGAAAGTTAATGGCTCCTGGCTTCAGATTGGTTCAGCTCCAGCCATTGTGGCCATTTAAGAAGTGAATCAGTGGATGAAAGATCTTTTTCTCTATAAACCTGATCTGCCATTCCAATGAAAATAAATAAAGATTTTTTTAACAAACACATCAGGGCAAGCATGATGCAGCAGCAGGTTAAGCTGACACTGGGACGCCTGCATCCCGTAGCAGAAGGCCTGTATCAGAGCTTCCGCCCGGCTACTCTGCTTCTGATCCAGCTTCCTGATAAGGTGCACCCTGCAGGCGGCAGGTGAGTCAAATTCCTTGGTGCCTGTCACCCATGCAGGAGACCCAGACGAAGTTTTAGACTCTACTTTTGGACCAGCATAACCATGCCTGTTGTAGGCATTTGAGGAATGAACCAACAAGTGGAAGATTCCTCTCTCTCTCTTCCCATCCCTCTCTCCCTGCTGCTCTTCCCCATTCCCAGAGAAAAAAATTCATTTATTTATTTGAAAGAGATAACAACATATTTATTGGTTCACTCCTCAAATATCCGCAGTGGCTGGCAAGCCAGGACCCAGATCAGGGTCTCACACATGAGTGGCAGTAACACAATCACTTGCACAGTAAACTGCTGTCTCCTAGAGCCTGCACTGGGGACACAAACCAGCCAGAAACTGAGCTACTCAATGTGGAACGTAGGCATCTCCACCACTGGGCTCAATGCCTACTTCTGTTTTTGCATTTTTAAATGGTTGAAATGAAGCCAAAAGAATTATTACATTGGGGCCACATGAACATTATATACAATGCAAATTTCAATAAGTAATTTTATTGGAATAGAGCCAGGCTCATTTGCTTATATATCGTCAATGACTTTTTTCTCATATTCAACAGAACTATGCAGTTAAGACAGAAACCACAGCACCAACAAAGCTTAAAATATTTACTATCTTTACAGGAATAGTCTGCTGACCCTATGTAGTTTCCATAATATATTCAAAAGTAACTTGATGTATCAAGTCTATCAAGTTACACTGCGTGTCTTTTGGCATTGACTTGAGCATTATTTGGGAGTTTAAAAAAGCTCTAGAATTTGATTTACAGTTTGTAACAGTACTACAGTACTGTCCCCCCAGCATCTTCCACATTCCCATCCAGCACATATCCAAGGTCAACCAAAAAGGCTGGGCAAGCATTCAATATGGTAGTTGAGATGCTGCTGGGGAGGCCAGAATCGCAAACCAGAGGGCCTGTGCTTCAGTTCTAGTCCTGCCCCAACTCCAGCATCACACTAAGGCACATGCTGAGAAGGAGCAGGTGACAGTTCAAGTACTTAGGGTCCCAGATACTGGCCAGCCTGGCTCAGCCCTGGCTATTACAGGTGTTGGGAACACCTGTGAGTAAATGGGAGCTCGCTCACTCACTCACTCACTCTCTCTCTACTTTTTCAGTAAATTTGATTAATTATTTTAAATAAAAGAGGAGAATGTTGATTTCCAGGAGATGGAGGGAAAGAAGAGGAAGATGCTGGAGATGGAACATGGTTGCTGGCTGCCCAACAATGTAAATATACTTAATGCCACAGTATTCTTAAAATGGTTAAAATTATATATTTTACATTTTATATGTCACTGACATAAGAATATATAAAATGAAATTAAAATACTGCCACCAAAAAAATAAATGAAAGCATCTTAAAACTTATTGGAACTCATAAGAGACTTTGGCCAGTTAACAGGATACAAAATTAACGAACACAAGTTGATGACACTAATGTATACAAATAATTCCATGGATGAGAAAGAAATTGTAAATATAATACCCTTGAAAATAGAAGAGAGAAATCTTAAATACCCAGGAATTAAGCTAACTAAATATGTGGAAGACCTCTATGACGAAAACTATAAAACATTTAAAAAGGAAATAGAAGACATCGAAAAATGGAGAAACTTACCACGTTCCTGGATTGGCAGGATTAACATTATGAAAATGACCATATTACCAAAAGTAATGTACAGATTCAACACAATCCCAATCAGAATGCTAACAACATTCTTCTCAGAAATAGAAAAGATGATACAAGAGTTCATCTGGAATCAGAAGACCACAAATAACCAAAGCTATCCTGAAGAATAGAAATCAAACTGAAGGAATCACAACTCCAGACCTCAAGACATACTACAGAGCAGTGGTCATCAACACAGTCTGGTATTGGTACAGAAACAGAGAGGAAGATCAATGGAACAGAATAGAAACACCAGCAGAGAGCCCACACATGTATGGACAACTAACCCTTGACAAGAAAACTAAAAACAATCCAGGCAAAAATCCTGGTCTATTCAACAAATGCTGTTGGGACAACTGGATAGCAGCTTGCAGAATAAAGAAGCAAGACCCACACCTGCCACATTATACGAAAATCAGTTCTAAATGGATCAAGGACCTAAATCTACACCCAGAAACCATCAAACTCTTAAAGGAAAACATAGGAAGCACTCTCCAATATAAAGGAACAGGGAAAGACTTTGTAGAAAAGAAACCAAAAGCAAAGGCAATCAAAGCCAAAATGAACAAATGGGACTACATGAAACTAAAAAGCTTCTGTACAGCAAAGGAAACACAAAGTGAAGAAGCAACCAACAGAATGGGAGAAAATTTTTGCACACTACACAAGTGACAGAGGACTAATATCCAGGATTTACAAAGAGCCTCAGACACCCAGGGACAGGAAAAAAAAAAAAAACCTATTAAAAATGGGCAAAGGAAATGAAGAGACATTTTTCAAAAGAACAGAGTCAAATGGCTAACAGACATAGGAAAAGATGCTCAGGCTCCCTAGCCATCAGAGAGAAACAAATGACAACCACATTGAGGTTCCACCTAACTCCAGTGAGGTTGGCCTACATTCAGAACTCTAACAATACCTGCTGGGTGGACGTGGGGAGAACGTCACCCTCCTTCACTGCTGGTGGAGTGTAGGCTAGTACAGCCACTGTGGAAATCAACATGGAGAGTGCTTGGACAATTGCAAATAAACCTGCCATATGGCCCAGCTATCCTGCTCCTAAGAATACACCCAATAAAAACGAAACCTGCATATGAGAAGGAGATCTGTAATCCTATATATATACTTGCAGCAGCACAATCTACAATAGCAAAGACATGGAAACAATCCAGATGTGCATCCAAAGAGTAGTTAAAGAAACTGAGGTACATCTACTCCATGGAATATTATTCAGCTATGAAGAAGAATGAAATTATACTATTTACAACTAGGTGGTCCCAATTAGAGACCATTATGCTCAATGAAATGAGTCAAACACAAATGAACCAATACTGTATGTTCTTATATAAGGAAACCAGCACGAGAAGCGTAACTTCAATAATCAAATCCCTACTGGGTTTTTGTTTTTCTTTTTGTTTTGGGGGGGGAGAGGGCTGCATCCCATGTGTTTTGATGTTTTTTATTTCAGTTTCATTTATTCCAAATACTTTCTTTTCTCTTGTCGAATTCATCATTGGCTCATGGATTACACGGTGGCATCATTTTTCCCAAGAGACTTTTGTGTTTCCTTATGTTGGTTACTCAGTGGTGCATTTTTCCATAGTGCTGTAATTTGTTCTTGTTGTTGTTGTTGTTCTATCTCATACCAGTTGCTGACCCTATTTCATGGCTTCTCATTTATGGAAATATATAGTGATGGAGTACTGGGGTCCACCATATCCAGATGTGGAGATATAAAGCAACTTTCATCCCTGCTTCCAGACAAAAGATGGATTCCCAATGAAACTGTTGGAAATGTGTAGACAATGGGATGCTGGACTGTCTGACATTGTCTGTACCAGCAATGTCGGAGTACACTTCAATAAGAGACTGATGGAATTATGACTCCTTATGAAGGACTATACCATTGTGGTGAAATGGGGAGAATCCCAGCTTATACCACATAATTCAAGAATTCAAAATAAAAGAATATCTACAGTTACAAATGGTGGGCAATATTATAACATACAATCAATACCAATGATGACACTGAGGTACAATCACAAAAATAAAAGAGAAATTTAAAAAACCACAGTTCCAAAAATGCAGCTGCTACGAGACAGATAAAAGTGCACCTGAGAAGCCATGCGATGCAGAAGCAGCCAGGGCTGACACGCAGACAAGTGCGACACTCCTACTGGCAATGCTGCTCAGAGTTTCAAAGGTCCCTGGCTCTGAGATGAGTCATTCAACTCATATTCTCAAGAGAGTAAGGACCACCTTGAGCATCTCTATGTCTAGGTGTCTTTAAGAAATACATGGCAAGATCTGTAACCTCCACTCGACTCAGAATTCTTCCCCCTCTTAGCATGTTTTCCCAGGATGATTCTCCACCATCTTTCTCAGCCTGTTTTTTCCCTTCTTGGACAGCCTCCTTGCAGTGTTCCCTCACTCCTGTTTCCCACCTGTGTTCCATCAGAGTGCCTCTGGCTTCTTCCAGCAAGCCTGAAGCTGTCAGAAGTGCCTTTTCCTCACCAACATACTCCAGCCCCTTAGCACAGTGTGGCCCCACGGAAAAGTGCATTTTGTTGGCTGCACAAATGAGCAAAGAGTCCAATGCACACAGACCACTTCCTGAAGAGGTCCAGATTTCAAAAGACAGATTGTTCTGGGGACTCAATCGTCTAGCTGGAATCCAGTAGTGGAAGCCATTGCAGAGATGGCACCAATAAAGTCAGAGAGAGTGCAGGGAGGGGCTGCAATTCAGTACCATGAGAAGCTACTACACTGCTCAAGTAGCATGTTCTAGAAAGCTGCTGTAACTACTGTATCCGGAACACAATGTTTAAAGGACCTGCAAAGAGGAGCTGACCCATATGTTCATGAAAAATGTTTTCCACTGGGCTTATTCAATGTACACACAAGGGTACTTCAAATAGTTCATGGACAAATAGCATGAAAAGTATAAGTCTATTTTGGTGCAAAAATACTGTTTCATAAAATATAAAAGATGCACAGTATGAAAAGAAGGTATGGACTGTACAAAATTAATCTCATACTTTTAATTCTATTTGCGAATATGTTGAAGTATTTTCATATATTAATATATCAACCAAATCAATTGCCTTTGTCTGTTACCTATGTGAACAATTTGTTGTAAATGTAGAGAAAATGAGGAATTAAAAGATATTCTCAGAACCTTTCCACCAAGGACACAGGCTAATCCTGGGATGCACCAAGTCACCTGCTCTGGGTTAGGTGTGGTTTGTACCCCAACAGCCCTGGTATCAGGAGCTTGGACCTCAGTGGCAATACTGTGAAGAGATGAGGGTCTTGAAGGGGTGGGGCCTTTGAGATGTCACGAGGTCCTGCATGTACCCCCCTCTAGAAGATTCTGAGGCAACTGCCAAAGGACCTGCACCCTTAAACAAGTCAAGCTAACTGCTGAATCGCTCCCTGCTGCCTGTCTGCCACACACTCCTAACACTCAGCCCCATCAGGCAGCACGCCCTCACTCAGGCCAACTCAATGCTGATGCCAATCCTTGAACCACCAGAAGTGCAGGTTCAACAAACCACCCAGCCTTAGGCATCTCACCATGGTCAGGAAAAAACAGAGAAACAGCTCACCCACCTCTCATCTTCCATATTCCATGCGCCCATCTTTCTCTTCTCCATCTCTATCTCTGCCTTTACATTGCCATCATTAATGTTTTCTTAAGTTATGATATTCAGTTTTTAAAATAGGTTGCTAAAGTATATGATTTCTCTTTCAAAAATTCAAACTAAATACTAAATGAAGTTGCACCTTGCCTACATGAAAACAGCAGTTGATTTTCTGAGAGCTCAGGCAGAACAGCCTGTGGTGAAAGCGAAGCCTCCAGCCCTTGTAAGCAAAGTTTATGGAGGGGGTAAATCCAGCTCCAGATGAAAAACGTTTCATTTCAACTAAGCATCTAGGGTGCCAACTATATCACAAATGAAAGCATGTGTTTTCTGACTGGCCATTTATTGACATTAAATTCAATGATAAATCACTTCTTGACCTTTTGGCTAAGTTCAAGTGTAAATTCAATGAGCTATTCGACCTACTCATGTGAGTAGCTCCTACCTTGGTAGACGCTCATCCTAGCATTTTGAAAATCCCAGGAAAGGTAGAATTACCTAAAAAGAAATGCTGAAAATAAAATTCTCCACAAACAACATGGCATTCAAACCCCAGGCTTTTTTTTCTCCTACCAGTATTTTGTAGAAAATGAACAGTAGTTTCATTTAACAACAAACAGGTCAACACTCATTACTGTCGGATACGACCCTCAATGCGTGAGTGGCCTCCCTCGCATTAGCAAAGTGTCTTCGGTTCCCCCTTGGACCCTGAACCCCTAAAAAAGGGCTTACAGAATTCTGCAGCTTTGTGTTTCCAGCAACCAGCTTAACAGCCTCACGAATAAGGGCTGACAGCCATGGGATGTGAGGAAGACTAACCGTGCAAGAGGAAGGGGAGAAGCCGCTGGCTCAATTCATTTATGTTCGGCCGACAACGGGGTTGGTACCTACTGTAAAAGTTCAGGTGACTGATAAAAGCTCCTGCTTGTTTGATATACTTACTACTGTTTCACCCCTCACAGCTGTGCAGATCAGCTGTGCTCGGTTGGGCAGCTGGCCCACGAGATCTGACACACATGGCTGTCGGAAAGCAGCTGCTGCTGGAGGCAGCAAAGGATGCAACACAACGGAACATCCAGGGTGGCTCAATGTGATCTGATGTCACCTGCTGCCCGGAAGCTTACCGTGGGAGGCAGGCATGCCCACTCCCATGTGACCTCACCTGTAAGATAATCAATCCCTCGCCCGGGAGGGCATGTCCCGAAAGCGAGCGCTGCAGGAGAAGAGGTGGAAGCAGCCGGAAGCAGTCGGTCCTGAAAGTGGTAGAACGCCTCTTCCGCTCAGAGGACTATTCAGGGTGCGCCCAAGGACAACCGTGCCCGGAGTCTCCGGAGAAAGAATCAGATACAGAGGCGTTTCACTTACATAGCATCACACATATTTTATACAGTAGATAACTGATTATAGTACATATATACATATATATGTTGACTTAAATTATTTCATTCACAAAAGTGAATCCTGAGGGGTAGGCACAAGAATCTACATTTCAGAAACAAGGCATCTGAAAGTCATCCAAGCAAAACCCCTTGACAGGAGCCTCCCAGCAACACCCCTTCCTCTCCAAAATCCACGTGCCACTCACCAAGGTATTCATACAACTCTCTCCCACAGCCCACAGTCCAAGTTTTGTTCTAAGGAAACACAGACTACACCAGCTACAAGCCTCCCCTACGAGCCCCGCCCTCGAGGATTTTATCATCTCATGAAAATGCTGACAGAGAACACATTCATTTCACCAGATTTTCTTGTGTCTAAACTACTGCAGTTAAACACAGTCCTGGGAAAACTGGAGGGGAACTGCACTGATGGTTGCATGGCTTGTGCATGTTCTTTAAGAGAGGTGGAGAAAATGAGAATAAGGAAATTTAGACTAAGAGCTACCACGCAGGAGCCCACTGGGGAGACCCTGCGGGCCACCGGAAGCCCCAGTCCACCGCCACGCTCCCAGACTGCCTCGCCAAAATGAAGGAACTTCGCTTAGTGCAAAAACACGGAACCACCATCGATTCCTTCCCAAATAGCCACGCAACAGGACGCCTGTTTGGGCAGTTGTGTCAGAGTAGGTTTCGAAAAGCCTTTTTTGCTTTCCCGCTGCATGTAGTGGATGCTCGTAAAACCCTCAACCATTTTATCACATTCTTGATCACTTTCCCTACCTACAGGGCAATAATTTTCCAGTCTGTAACCCAATCAACACACTATTTACCACTGTTAACTCCTCTTGGAACCATTCTCAACCTCATAGTTACCAATCTTGGGGTTTTTTTTAATTGTAACTTTTTAAAAACTTTTTAAAAACTGTCATTTAAGTCTATGGAATCTCTCAAGGGCATTCCGTTTGTACCATATTTAAGAATATACAGATATTCTCAGCTTGCGCTGCTAAAAGCCCCAAGAGTGGAGTTTTAAGAACTTGCTTCACCATTTACCTTATTTGTCCCCTAGCGATCCGCTCCCGCAGCCCTAGGTGTTCTGTATAATGCATGAGTGAGCCCCGCTTAGAAACAGAAATGCATTCTCCCTAAGTATTTATTATGTTGTTCCGAGCATACAGCTTTAAATTTGCCCGCTGTAGCTTGAAGCATTACACAAACTGTGGGTCTGCTGACTGCCTCTCTGGCAGCCACACACACAGAAAATAGATGGCTAAGGGATTTTCCCCTCCTCCTCCTCCTCCTCCCTCTCCTTCCCTCTCCTCTTAAAAACACCATCGTGAACATTTCGTTTTTTCATCTTGCGGCGTTTTTGCACCCACACGTATTGCTTTCCAAGACCTACGATCCTCTATCGATCCCCATTAAAATGCCTTTCTTTTCTGGGCCCCCTCTGCTGATCGAATTTCAGATGAGCCCCGGGATTCGCGGCTAACCTTCCGGCCCTGCCGGGCCCCGCCGGGCCCGGGGATCAAAAGGCCTGGCGCGTTCATTAAACACGCCCCGCGCCGGCCGCGAGCGCTAATGGAAGCTCGCTCTCGGCCTCGCTGTTTCTCCTCTCTCTTTTTGTCTGCACTCCCCCCACAACACCCCCCCCCAAAAAAAGATGCTTTTTGCCTTTGATCGCCAGGGCGGGGTGAGGGGGGAGGGAAGAGGGAAGACGAGAACAAAAGAGACCTATCTCCTCTGCCGGGCTGACGTCAGTTTGATTTTCCTGACAACTATTCGGGCGTGTGGGGCAGTTGGAGGGCGGCCCCCCGCCTCCCCCAGCACCACACACACTTACAAACCTCCCACTTTGGGGGAGAAAACCAGACTTTTGGCGGCCCCAGAGACGCGCCCTGAAAATGGCCCTCCCGCCTGCTCGGCCAAGGGCGTCCGAGGCCTATTTGTGTGGCACGCTCTTTACTGGGGCGGAAAACACGCGGCGGGGGCGGAGCGGGCGCAGCCGGGCGGGGGCGGAGCGGGCGCAGCCGGGCGGGGACGGCCAGGAATGCGCCTTCCCGGCCGCGGGGCGCGGATGCGGCCCGAGAACATGGCTCCCCGCGCGCGCCGGGTCGGGCCTGCGGGGCGCGCGGGGTCCGGCCCCGGCGGCTCCGGGCGGCTCCGGGCGGGGCGGCGGCGCGAGCGTTCCGGCCTCCCCGCGGGCGCGCCTGCGCGCTGCGCTCCCCACGCCCCGGCCGCGGCGGCCTCGGCGGCGCCAGCCTCGGGCTCGGCGAGGGGCGGGCGGCAAAACGCGGGCCGGAGTCGGGCGCGGAGCGGGGCGCAGCGCGGCAGGAGCGCGCACCAGAGCGCCCGGCCTCTGCTCTCCCGGCGGGGCCTGCGGGCCGAGGTGTGGGGCGAGGAAATGGAGCCAGTTAGGATCCCTGAAAGCCGCGCGGCCTTCAGTCGCCAGAAACCTTGTAGATCTATGAGTGAGCAAAACCATTTCTGGAAAAAAAAAAGTCATATTTTCCAGGCTTTCGTGAAATAACCATTTACTTCTAAATCTGGAGGCGAGTGTGCATCTATTTCAGGGAGGAAAAATGTGGAAAGTAGACTAGGCTCCTGGAAACGCAGGCGGTGGTGGATTTGGACCTGCGCCTGGAGTGCACCCCGGGGCCCTGCGCCACTTGCACGACGCTAGTTTGGGGCAAAGATCGGCCGAGGCCCCTTTGGGGCAAAATCGGGAGCAGCATGAATCCTGGCTCAGGAGCTCGACTTGGAGGGAGGAAAACGAGAAACTCCCGCCTAGCACTCCCCTCCGACCGGGGCAGCTCCCATCTGGCCTCCAGCGCAGCAGCTTCCCAGGGGCTGGGCACCAAGGCAATTTGTTGGCTCTAACAGCCCCTGGGTGCTGGGTGCTGGGTGCTGGGTGCTGGGTGGATTTTTGCCTGGGTCCAATCACAGGGGAGAGAACGATCCAGAGCAAAGGGGTGGGGCCACGGAGAAGGAAGTCAGCAAGGCTGGCATTGGCGCCCCTGCTGGCGGTGGGGGGTGGGGGGGTAGCAAGCAGCCAGGCTCTGGGCACCTCACAAGGTGTCCTGTGTAGCTATTCTGGATTCAGACATGCAGATTTACAAGACGTACTGCAGGAGCGTCAACCAGAAAGACAGCAAGTGTGAAAAAGAGGATGGTTTATAGGGAAATTTCAAGAGGAGGCGGGGGAGCCCTGGCCAAGGCTCTGGGGGCAGAACAGCCTCACAGCATTTCAGGGAGTGTATGGAAGGAGGGGGGGGGGTGCCGATAGAACCAAAGTTCTGATTAAAAGTTTCTGACAAAGACCCTGCGCCTCCTTGCCGATCTCCTGCAGTGGCCCAGAACACCAGAAGAGACAGCATTATAAAGAAACGGAAATCAAAATAACAAGAGGACAGAGACACACTGAAAACGGCCTTGGTGAAAACAACAAGACAATTTCTAATAAATTGCAGCAGAGGCATTCAATGGAATATTACATAATCAGTAAAAAAGAAAAGCCATGTCTTCATTGGAAAATGCTCATAAAATATTGATAAGTGGGCCCAGCACGATGGCTCAATAGCTAAACCTTCCCCTTGCATATTCGGGGATCCTCTGTGGGCGCCAGTTTGTGTCCCACCTGCTCCCCTTCCCATCCCGCTCCCTGCTTATGGCCTGAGAAAACAGGAGAAGATGGCCCAAAGCCTTGGGACCCTGCACCCGCATGGGAGACCCAGATGAGGCTCCTGACTCCTGCCTTCGAATCAGCTGAGCTTCAGCCGTTGTAGCCACTGGGAGAGTGAACCAGCAGATGGAGGATCTTTTCTCCCCGTAAACCTACCTTTGCAATAAAATAATCACCAATGGGCCCGGCACAATGGCGCAGTGGTTAAGGTCCTTGCCTTGCACGACCAGGATCCCATATGGGCGCCGGTTCTAATCCCGGCAGCTCTGCTTCCCATCCAGCTCCCTGCTTGGGGCCCGGGAAAGCAGTTGGGGACAGCCCAAAGCTTTGGGACCCTGCACCTGCGTGGGAGACCCGGAAGAGGCTCCTGGCTTCAGCCGTTGCGGCCGCTTGGGGAGTGAATCATCGGACAGAAGATCTTCCTCTCCATCTCTCCTCCTCTCTGTATATCTGCCTTTCCAATAAAAAATAAAATAAATCTTTAAAAAACACACACACACACACACTAATATGTGAAGAAGCAAAGTAAAGGCATGTAGGGAGCGATGTTTGCAAAATGAGCAGCCACTCTCCCTAGACATTTCCTTGTGGTGGCTCATCAGCCTTCTGCTTCCTTGACTTATCTGAGGGTTTACACAAAGGTGATGAAGACTATGCAATCCATGGCAAGAGCCAAGCTGTCCTCTGCTGAGAGCGCCTGTGGAACTGAAGTGATGCCCGTGGCACTGGGAATTCTCAGCCATCAGACAGGAAGATGCAGGTCACACTGACCTGCGGTTGCGCAGGTGTCTTCTTACACCCTGTGACATCTGGCCCAGGCTCCTGGAAGACCTTAGCAGGGGCTGGGCAGCCACGTGGAGGACGCCTGTATCCAGTGTCAGCTGCCAGAGTTCAGGCCTGCCCTGCTCCGATTCCAGCTTCGCAAAAATGCGTACCAGGCCAGGTGGCTGCTCCAGTGCTTGAGCCCTGCCACCCATGGAGACTTAGATTGAGACCCGGGTTCTGGCTCTGGCCTCAGCCAGCCCTACATGTTGCGAGCGTCAGGGGAACGAACCAGAAGATCTCTGTATCTCTCTCAATAAACACATAAAAATTCTAAAATTTTTAAAGACGACTTTCCTAGCCTTCAGTAATGGTCTCTGTGCAATTAAAAAAAACGTAATAATACTATCTAGATACCGGGCTGCTGTGAGAACCAGAAATACCACCTATGGAACATTCAGGCCTCAGCAAGTGGAAACTCACAAGGGAGGCAACGCACAAAATGCTTTTCTTATTAGATCCTTCCTCTGTCGCTGCGGTGGTCGTGTCGGCTGCCCAGAAACGTTCCTTCTCTGCTGTTCACATGGTGAGTTCGTGCTTTGGCACCTGCTGGAGGTTAGCAGTGACCATGTGATGGCTCTGGCCGCAGCAGGAGCAGCAGGAACGTGCCACTGGCAGCCACTTTGCCATGTTCCCAGGATACCAGCAGTGCTCACATAGTGTGTGCCTGAGTCCCAGCTTGTGGACAAGGCAGAGCCTCCAGGGACCTTGAGCTTGTGTGCATAAGGAGGAAGCTTTACGATCACAAGCTACTAAGATTCTGAGATTCTGTTTAACTGCATCTGACAGCCCCGCAGGAGCGGTGTGACTTTGAGACAGTCACCCACTCCCGGGGGCCACGTCTTCCTCCTTGAAAGGTGGCGATTCCCATTTGCACTCTGAGTGGACAGTATGCATATCCCCAGCGCTCACACTACGGGGCTGTGTCATCCCAGCCTTCTGGCTTCTAACCCCAACTATTCAACGCAGCAGGTGTCAAGGCCAGAAGAAGTCATCCATGCTCCCATCTGTCTTGCCGCCATCAGGTATGCTCGTGCGACAGCAGTTGAAACAGATGTTCACACCCGAATAAGAGAAACCAGTCAGTGAGAGCAGGCAAATCTTTTTCAGCCTTTGAAGAAATGCCCAGTGTCCCAATCCTGGTGGAGCTGGCAGCCATGGAGCCAAGGCGATGTGTCTCTGCTGTGGGAGGCAAGGGAGTCCTCCACTTAACACTAGAAGGTTCCAGGGATTCTCAGGGTTCCGGAGGTGGCTAAAAAGATGGAACCTACCAGTTTCTTGTGGTATACGCACTGGTTCCCTTAGCCTGTCAGAAACACTTTTAAAGCATAGATGGTCCCTAGGCTAATAAGAGAGAAAAGGAAAGAAGACTGGAGGGAGAGAGGACAAGAGAAAATGTTGTGTCTGGGTTTTCCAATTATGTGTGTGCTTCCCTGCTGTGACTAGGGAGGGAGGAGCAGGTGGCAATAAGAAACCTGGTGTCCATAACAAGCATCCCATATGAGCCCCAGCTGCTCCACTTCCAATCCAGCTCCCTGCTAAGGCACCTGACAAAGCAGCGAAGGCTGGCCCAACTGCTACACCAACATAGGAGACCTGGGAGAAGCTCCTGATTCCTGGCTTCACCCCAGCCCAGCCATCTCTGGCTGGTGTAACTATTTGGGGAATGAACCAGCAGAAGGAAGTGTGCCCTCTCTCGCGCACTCTCTAGCTCTGATGTCCAAATAAATCAATAAACTTTTTAAAGAATAAAAAGAGAAAAAATGCTTAGGATGTCTGTATTCCATGTGGAGTGCCCGGGATCAAGTTGCATGTCTATTTCCACTTCTACCCATGTGCACCCTGGGAGGTAACAGATGATGGGTCAAGTACCTGGATTCCTGAGCCCACGTTGGAGAGCCAAGACTGGCTTCCACACTCTTGGCTTCAGCATAGCCCAGTTTCACCTGGTATGGGCATTAGGGAGGCAAACCAGCGAATGGAAGATACATACACTTTTTAAAAAAAAAAAAAAATCTGGTGTTTAAGGCATAGGAACGCTTTGTTTCCATTGCTACATAATCAGGATAGCTCACGATTGTGCCACAAAATGAACAGTCCTCTAACACATGTGGGCACCTCAGAGAATGCAGAGGGAGTGTGAAGAGGGGCTGGTCTCCCAGCAGGGGTGAGTAGGGGCGCAGCAGGGAGCGCTGCACCGTCCCACTTTGGAGCTAGGTGTAGGCCCCAGGAAGTCTTCCAGTGCTCCATGCCTGCATTACCGGGATTCCGGTTCCTCAAGGCTGCCGCTCAATGGGGCGCTGCGAATCCTCCTGACTCTGGGAGTGAGTGGCAACAAGGAGCAGAGTCACTGTGGCAAACAGTCCCATCCTCACATCCGCCGGGGCTTTACACCTGACCACCGTCGCCCCTCTCATCCTGACACTTCAACGTCAGCCAGGACACAGAGACGGCATGCCCCCGTTATAGCTCTCCTTGAACTCACACAGCGTTCCGTCTTTCCAAAGATAGCAAGGAAGGCTGGGAATTCGCTCTGGGACCCACAGCGCTGAGAGGAGGCTCATGGGCCCACAATCCAGCGGTCCTGTGGACACGCCATTCTTGCTTGCCCCACAGCCGGCGCTCAGCTGCTCCTCCTGCTCCAGCACCACAGCCCAGCCGCACTAATGACCACGTCAGGACAGTGGGCTCTGTGCGTGCCCTGCTCCACCTCGCAGCCCAGCTCCTCTTCCCAAGCGCCACTTCCACCATGCCACAGGCTCGCCGGAGTACAACACCCCCAGCCGTGCCCGTAACTGTATGAGCGCTGTGCACTGGGTTCACCCTGGCAGTTCTTCATTTAGTCAGAAGTGTTGTGGGCTAAGGAGTTGACTAGCACTCCTTAAGCCGAGCACTACAGGCCGTGGGCTTGGGGCTAGAAGCACCTGGTCTCAGCTGTAGCCAATCTGCGCTAATGAGGGTGTGGGGTAAAGCGTAAACAAGAAGTAGGTGAAAGGTCAAGAGAGAGGCAATAAAGGGAAGCCTCTGAGAGGCTTCGAGAGACTTCCACCATCACTGGTCTCCAGTTGGTGCCTCAATCCCTCGGACCCTCGCCGTGTCCCCCTTTACTCGCACGGCGGGCCGTAACAAGAAGTCCATGCCCAGGTTGCCTTCACCCTTGCTGACACGCCCTTCCTTCTTGCTATCTCTCAAAATTTTACGCACAAACCCGGGAGGCGTCATATCCTCCGTGAAAATGCAGTCGACACCTCCACATGACAAAGGATCTCCCACATCCTGAATGTCATGGCAGGGAGTCCACGGTTTTGACCCGGTTCCTCCGGCTGACCTCCCTAAGGGACTCCCAGACAGGATATTTTGAAGGAGAACAATGTGCCAACCTTCAAATACCTGCTTTTGAGTTCAGTGCCCCTGTCCTACTTTCACACTGGCTCTGCATCACATGACACTTCACAAAGCAGCAGAGGCTGGCCCAGTTCCTTGGGCCCCTGCACTGCTGCCGGAGACCAACCTAGAGCAAGGCCCTGGCCCCGGCTTGGAATCAGCTCTGCTCCGGCTGGTGTGAGCATTTGGGTAGTGAACCAGCAGATGGAAGAGCGATCTCTCTTCTCTCCCTCTCTTCCTCTTTCTGAAAGAATAAATCTACACAGGGCACGATTCGATATGGTTTAGGCCACAATCGTTTGCTAGTTGGGTGATTGTATGATTTCAAAAAAAAAAAATCGAAGGGAGATGTAGTAAAGTTCTCAGCTGACAGGTTATTAGAGGCACTTTACACAGACTTTTTCTTTGAAAGGTAAAGAACACACTTCCATCTGCTGTTTCACTCCCCTAATGGCTCCAACGGCTGGAGCAGGGCTGGCCAAGGCCTGAAGTCCGTCATTTAATCCAGACTGCCCAGAAGGGTGGCAGAGAGCCAGGAACTAGAGCCATGACCTCCCGCCTCTCAAGTATCACACTAGCAGGAAGCTGGATTAAAACCAAAGCCAACGGGCCCGGCATGGTAGCCTGGTGGCTAAAGTCCTCACCTCGTATTGGGTTAATGTCTCCTCCTCTCTGTAAATCTGCCTTTCTGATATAAATAAATCTTTAAAAATAATAATAACGAAGCCAGGACTCACAGCCAGTATGGGAGGCAGGCATCTTAACTGATGAGCTAGATGCCTACTCCTAATAGATTTATATTATCAGTATTATATATTTATATATAATATCAATAATATCATCAATATAATCATTGACAAAGGGTTACCATGTAGTTTGGAGCAAATAAATCAGCAGTTCTAAAGACTAAAAAGATATTTTTGTAGCAAAATATTTTCCATTTCCTTTTATTTATAAAAACAAGAAGTAAAAAGTTTCATTTTCTAACAAATGAAAATAGAAATAAAAGTGATGCCATCTATTTTGTCATGCTGATAAGTAATTCATCTGCTATCATAAAATATTTGAAAAGCAAAAAGTACCATATTGTTGAAAAAATGTTTCCAATGAAACTTCACTTTTTATGTTTCAATTATCAAAGTTTGAAATCCAGGTTGTTTTGATTGGCTGTGTAATATTAGTCACTGCAAGCACACAGAACTACGGTCTCAGGAGTCTTCAAGTGTACACATTTTATTGCAATGGGATGTTCAGTAGAAGATCTTGTATAATGATTATATTACATCAGCATAAAATTCTGAAGGGGAAGTGGAATGGGAATACAGTTTCAAGGAGAGAGCAGAACGCATGCTTTGCTTGCTCAAGAGGAGCCTGCCTGTGTATTTCTCCAGCGGAAGATGGTGGAAGTAAACTGTGATGAGATTTAGATTCCATTTAGACACATTTAAAAGAGTGATGTCACAGCTTTATTTTAAAATGTCAATATTTACAAGATGCTAGAAATTACATTCTTTGCAACTATTTAAATTTATGATAAAATTATAGATATCCATTTTAAAATGTGCACTGAAGAGCATAATCTTCTAAACTATTTTTGGCTCTGTGAGCAAAAACATTGAAGACTGCTGCTGTGGCTTGGATATTAGCTCGAATGTTGGATGTCCCCCGAAAGGCCTCTGTGTTCACGGTTTGCTCCCCAAAGTCCTCTAACAGAGCGTAAACCTAATCCAATGATGGTGTCTGAAGGTAGGACCTCTGCGATGTCACTCGACCAGAAGATTGTTAGGGGGGTAACTTCCTCTCCAGCCACACTGGCTTCCTAAGGACAGGTGCAGAAACACCCCCTCCATCGGTGCTGCCCCACTGCCTGGGACTCTGGCAGCAGGAACAACATCGGAAGACGAGATGCAGCACCAATGGGCCCAGGCACAAACTGTGGGGGGCATGAGCCTCCTTCCTTCCTCGTTTGCCTTCGGGGTTTTGTTGCAAGGCAATGCTGTGAGACTCAACATCCATGCTTCCACATAGAGTGACACACTTGTGTTCTTCGCTCGTCTGTGTGCCTTAGAGAATGTTCAGAAGACGGGTTCCTGCAGTCCCTGGGATTCCAGGAACTAAATTCGATTCTTGACTGAGTGTCAGCATTTACACTCAGAACTGGAATGGAGAAACTGGATTCATGCTTTAAATCAGTTCCTTTGTGGCAGCAGGAAAAGGACATGATATCAAAACCAGAATGCGATGCCACTTGACTGCTTTCAGGGTATAGGGGAGGGGAGGGAACGCGGGAGGGCGGAAAGGAGGAGCTTGGGATATTTGTACATCCTGTTCAGGTCGCTATTATGCATAACAGTCAAGATACAGGAACAATTCATTCATCTACCACCAAAACAGAGAAATGCACAGCCCAAGGAATGGCTGAACAACAGATTACTCTGCCCTGAAAAGGCAGGAGCTTCTAACGTGTGCTCAGACACAACAGGCCTTGAAGCCATCAGGAAACAAGTCACAGGACACCACTGCGCGGACACACTCATCTGAGGCGCCTAGAGTCGTCAAACTCAAAAACACAGGAAAGAGGGTGGGTGGGCACTAGCAGGGCCTGGTTGGTGAGGAAATGAGGGATTATTATCTCACACATACAGAGTTCCATCTTGCAAGATGTCAAAAGTCCGGGAGCTGGATGATGGTGATGGATGCCCAAGGTGGATTCCCTAACGGCACCTTAACCATCAGAGGGATGCATTTATGTATTTCTACTCTGCCTCAACTTTTTCGAGGAATGGTCTTCCAATTCAGAGAGATTGAAGTTCAAATCCAAAATCAACTGGATATGTGACTTCCACAGGTTATCCAAACTCCCTGAGCGTATTCCCTGCTGTCCACAGGAAGTAAAAGCGCCTCACTTGAAGGAGTGTTATGACAACAAAATTGTGATGGACCTGAGACGGCTGCTGTGTCACCAGGTCCCCCTTCAGGACTGAGGCATCCTGACTCCTGCCACCCTCAGTCACACAGCAGTCCTGCAACAGCTCCCAGGAACTGCCCTGCCCAAACTCATTACAGCAATGTGTGGGTGCCAGCTCACAGGGACCTGGTCTTTGCCTAGATGGAAAAAAAGGAAAAGACTCCTTGCTATCTCAGAGTCTCCAGGAAAACTATCTAGGAGCACTGGGGTCACTGTGGAGGTCACACTCCATGTCTCGCTGCCTGGCCCTGCCGTGCCCACACTCATAGTGCTGGGCAGACACGTGTCCTTCCATCAGCTGTCCACCTCAGAGTCCAGTTCTTGAACATCTGAGATGCCTATCACTTTTTTTTTTAAGATTTATTTGTTTTTATCAGATAGGCAGATAGATTTAAGGAGAGAAGAAGAGACAGAAAGAACTGGCATCCATTGCTTTACTCCCCAAATTGGCCACAACGGCCAGAGCTGAGCTGATCCAATCCAAAGCCAGGAGCCAGGGGCTTCTTCCACACAGGTACAAGGTCCCAAGGCCGTCCTCTATTGCCTTCTCAGGCCGTAAGCAGGGAGTTGGATGGGAAGTAGAGCAGCCAGAACATGAACCAGTGTCCAAATTTGATCCCAGTGCATGCAAGGCAAGGATTTAGCCACTGAGCCATCATGCCAGGCCCACTTATCAGTTTCTGCAAGGCCCCACTTGGCTTGGCCGGTGGCTCGTCTGCCCTTCTCTGCTTGTCCCACCCCGGTCCAGCCACCCTGGTCTTGGATACTCAAAGCTCCTGTCACCTTCTCACTTGCTGTTCCCTCTGCTTGGACACTTGTCCTCCAGGGCTTCAGCTGATCCACTTCATTCCTCCAGGTGACCTCCTCAAAGAGACCCAGGATGAAGTGCTCTCTCTCTGTACCACAATCCCTCCTCTTCCTCTTAATCTGCTTCGGTATCATTGCCTCAAATGATACATGTAATAAACCCATTAGCTTTAAGCACTAGAATCTTCCTTAAGGTCAAGGACTTCCTATCCTTTGTGTCCTGTGGTCCTCCTAGCAGCTAAAATGCCTGGCACGTAATAGGCACTTAAGAAACAATTGTGAAGAGAATTTACAAATTCCACATAATGTGCAAACCTAGTGAACACCCTACGTCAGGCCGGAGGCAGACTGTCCACACCATGAGTCTATTGTATTCCTGGCCCAACTCTCCGAGTGAGTGTCACACACAGTCCTTTCGTCTTCCTCTCTGTAGCGTTAGGCACAAAATCACTCAAGCTAATCCTTCAGCAGACTTGACTCGTTCTAAAGCCAATGATGAGACAGGACAGAGAAAACTTTTGTTCACACTGACCGCTTGGTTCTACTTCATTTGAATGGCCAAGGTTCTATCACAGCACATCCGGCATCTATTACAACTCATTATGATCAGACTCCATCCATCACTTTCGAGCAGGAGATGCTGGCAGAGGCTTCGCTCCAAAGTCGTCCTGGCTGCTTGCAAGGGCAGCTGCTGCGGCCCTCCGTGACCTTTCTTCACTCCAATCAGCAGACATTTTAAACTCTCACCTCATCATCTTTTAGAAACTACCAAAGGGAGGGAAGAGATGTGATTTCTGCCCCCAAATCACTCAGAGTTGAACCGTGTCAGAGCAGAGAGGGGAGCGTCCACATGATTCTGCACCTGTTCCCTAACCTGCTCCCACAGTCCTGGCTGAGTTCCCCTTCTCTGCCTTCAGCTCCGCTGGCACCCTGCTGCTTGACACCCATGCTCTTGGCTCTGTCTGAACAGAGCATTCCATGAGCCCTATAGGAGGCAGCAGCTCCTACCTAGCTCCTGCTTGACCTGCGGCACACCAGGTTAAGCCACAGCTTGGGATGCGTGCAGGCCACATCAGCGCGCCTGTTCAAGTCCCAGATACTCTGCTTCTGATCCAGTTTCTAGAAAACGCGTCTGGGAGGCAGAGAATAAGGACCTCGGCATACGTCATTTCCTGCCACCCCCACGAGAGAGCCACATGCAGATCCTGGCCCCTGGCTTCAGCCTGCCCTCGCTCTGGTCACACTGAACCAGCAGATGAAAAATCTCTCTCTCTCTCCTTCTTTCATCTCTCTCTCAAATTAAAAAAAAATTTATGGAAGAATGAATTAGATAACTTATTTCATGCAAAATTTTCTTTCAATCTAAGCATAGTTTTTGGACAATGAGTGCTCTAGGCACATTTTCTTTTCATCTTTAGTAATTTATTTGAAAGACATTCACAAGTTCACCCTCCAAATGCCTGCAGCAGCAGGCTGAGCTGCCCAGAGCAGATGAGAAAAACTCAACCCAGGTTCCCTGCATGACACAGGCCCCATGACTCAAGCCATCCCTGCTGCCTCGGTACACATGAGCAGGAAGCTGGGTCAGCACTTCGGCACTAGGATGCAGAACAGACAATCTCAAGCAGTGCTTAACCTGCAGGCCAAATGTCCACCACTCCCTGAAGCCTTCGGTCACACACTCATGCCCTGTTCCCTCGCTGCCTCGGTCTCTGGTGACATGAGCCCTCCGAATACTCAGTAGGAGTTGATGATAATTATTTCCTCACCAAAGTTTCTACGGATGTACAAAGCCTGGAAAAGGGAAGCCTCTTATTTAAAATGCTCCCTAAGCCAGGGAGGATGGCAAAGCCGGGTGCGGGCTCAGGGCTGGACAAACTCACACTCAGGTTGAAGTTTAATCTGTGTCTTGATACTCTGAACTATCTGTACTATCCTCAATTCACATACAAAGAAAGGGGCTAAAGAGATTAAATAAGGCACCTTCAGACACACACACATAAATAATGGATCAGGATTTCAACTGTGATTCTTTGGGGTCCAACATCTAAGAACAAACCACACTGTGATCTTGGGACTGACTTCCTTGGCCAACAGCTATCCTGCTGAACACTCCTGCTCCTCCTGAGACACTGTATCTCCATAGACAGATAGATGGATGAAAGTGCGCATGTTCACAAACAGAAAAAGACAGCCATAACAAACTGTATACAATATGTAAAGCTGCCGCCTGCCATCTGGTATTCCATATCACCGTCTCGTGTCCCAACTACTCCACATCTGATCCAGCTCCCTGCTAATGGCCCAGGGGAAAAAAATAATAATAAAAACAGTAGAACACAGCCAAAGTATTTGTGCCCCTGGCACCCCCAAGGGAGCCCTGGCTGACTTCCGCCCGGGACTGCACTAGCCTTTGCAGCCACGTGGAGACTGAACCAATGGACACAAGATGTCTCTCCCCCGTCTCTGTCTCTGACCCCCTCTTGCATTTCCTTCTTTCTATCCCTGATTTTCAAATAAATAAATAAATTTTTTAAAAAATTGAACTATCAGATTAAAGAGAATTATCAGTCTAGAATAAAATGAGAAGCGGTGACACATTAGAGTTCAGAAATAAATGTGGGTCTATCATACATGAAAGTGTTCAGATCAGTTTTCAAACACTGCTGGTCCTATGAGCAGCTCTAGGAAAGCTGATCCATGAAACCATCAGTGTGACACCAAGAAAGTGTGTGCAATCCGCCGGGTGTGACATGAGATGACACAAGTCCTCCAGCTTCTACAGTGGCCGCCGGGCAAAGCTGGGCTGGCTGCTTGAATTCTGGGATCTTTGCTGCACTGCACCTGCCGTCTCCGACCGTCTCCAATGACATCTTCACATTTCCAAAGTGCTCTGACTCCCTCATCAGTGCAAGGTCAGCTGGCCTCGTGGGATGAAACAAATCCACACTTAACAAATCCCTCGCCTAGCCATCCTACCATCAGACTCTAGCTAATCCCTCTCCACTCCCACCCTCACACCACACAATTTAACAGCAGAGACCAAATCGCAGCTCACGTGAACATGAGCACCGCCACTGTGATCATGGCTGTATGTCGCTGTCCCGCAGCGACGGACTTGGTGCACGGAGCCGAGAGTAACACGCCTGGACTCTGACTGATGGTCAAAGCCCAAGTTTATTAGTGGCATCAGACTTTGTACACTGAGGGACATATGGGATAAGGGAGGAGGTATTGAGCTCATCAACAAAACCATCCACTGTTTCTAGACTCTTGTTTGCAACTCCTTTTGTTTTGTATGTTCTACCAAGTGTTCACATGCCGTCCATTCATCTGCTCTCATGCAAATGACATCCAATCAGTTACACAAAAGGTATCCCTTTGCTTGTTATCATACAAATATCATCCTATCAATTGTAATCCTGTGCTCGCTGACCTTCTAGCATCACAATGAGCTCCTATAGCTGTATTCCCAGTCAGCCACAGCACACATGCTGTACATGATGACTGTACTGTTTGTGGACCAGTTTTTTCCACTTGAAATGGTATTGGAAGTCACCAAACTGCTTATGGCTTTCATGGAAATAACAGACACCTTTCCTGTCCCCCAGAATACACCTCTTCCTCATTAGCACCTTCCATGTAATAACCACCAGTAATCCAAATGCTCTTTTAAAAAAAAAAGATTTTATTTATTTTTATTGGGAAGATTTACAGAGAGGAGAGAGAAAGGTCTTCCATCGATTGGTTCACTCCCCAGATGGCCTCAACAGCCAGAACTGAGCCACACCAAAGCCAGGAGCCAGGAGCCAACAGCTTCTTCCGGGTCTCTCACGTGGGTACAGGTCCCATGGCTTTAGGCCATCCTCCATTGCTTTTCTAGGTCATAAGCAGGGAGCTGGATGGGAAGTAGAGCATCTAGAACATGAGTCAGTGCTTGCAGGAGGATTAGCCAGTTGCACCATCATTCCAGGGCCCCCCCCCCTTTTTTAAGTTTTAGTTATTTGAAAGGTGCAATTACAGAGAAAGGGGGACACACACACACGGATCAGTGCACTCCCCAAATGGCTGCAAATTCAGCATCCTGACATTCCATCTGGGTCTCCCACATGGATTGCAGGGACCCACACTCTTGGGCCAGTCTCTACTGCTCTGCTAGGCACATTAATAGGAAGCTGGATCAAAAATGGAGCAACCTGGACTTGAACCAGTGTCCAGATGGGATGTTGCTATTGTAGGTGGCAGCTTTACCAGCTGTACCCAGTGCCATCCCTGGGCCAACTCTTCTTAATGAATTGCTTTTCCTTGAGTAAGTGGGTTCTGTTCTGTACCACTTAACAGGCAGCTACGTCTGTCTCTTCCCTGACAAGAAGCAATGGTGTTTGTGAAAGCTGTTCGGTTCTCTTTGCTTTGCCGTGTCCTTTGCCCCAGCATAGCCAGGAGCTTCTCTTGGACAGGCTCTCGCCCAGGCAGGCGTCAGCAGCACAGGGAGGCATCTGTTACCCTTGGGGGTTTACAACCGTGACACTCCTGTGAAAGATGCGCTCTTCATTCCTTTTTTAACCTGTGGCTTCCCAATTTAGCTTCCCCAGGACAGTCACCACTAAAACCATGATTCACCCCATGGTTTCCTCCCTGGCCAGGAAGAAACTGCAAACTGAACATTTTCATCACCGTTATGTGTACAGGATGACTCATGGAGAACAGACTGCTTCGAGCATTAAATAAGCTGTTGTTTTCAATTGTCCACATCATCTGTTAAGGAAGAGAGGCACTTTACATGCTTAATGGGCTCCTCTCACTGATTCAGAAAATGGGAAGGGCCTCGTGGAAACTATCCACGCTTCACTGGGCTCTGCGTGGAAAACAGTAGAGAAAGATACAGTTTCCACCTGAGCCCATCCCGAATGCTCCATCCACTAGGTTCAGTTCAGTATAATTAAAACGAGCAAATGCGTTATCGGGACAGCACAAGGACATTTGGCCATGGTCAGTACTGCAGTGTAGGAAGTTGGTCCACTACTCGGGCCGGCCTTCGCCTGGGGTCCAGCTGCTTCCGAGGAGCTGGCGAGCACCCTGGGAGGCAGCAGGCCACGGCCCAACTGCTCAGGCTCCTGCCACCCACACAGGAGGCTCAGACGGAGCTCCTGCTTCCTGGCCCAGCCCCGGCCATGGGCAACACTCGGAAAGTAGGCCAGCAAATGAAAGATTCTCCATCTCATTTTGTCAGATTTTTGCTCAATAATTTTTTTTAAAAGTCAACTTTTTAAAAAGATTTATTTCTCTTTATTGGAAAAGCAGATCAGTGAGAAGGAGAGACAGAAAGATCTTCCATCCACTGGCTCACTCCCCAAATGGCCGCAACAGCTGGAACTAAGCTGCTCCAAAGCCACGAACCAAGGGTTTCATCCAGGCCTCACATGTGGGTCACACTGGATCATCTTCCACTTCCTCCCTAGGCCACAGGCCAGGAGCTGGATGGGAAGTGGAGCAGCTGAGACACGAACCAGATCCCCCAAATGGGATGCCAGCACATGCAAAGCGAAGATTTAGCCACTGAGCCTTTGTGCTGGTCCCCAAAAAAGCCAACTTTCAAGAATCATCCAACAAGGGGCCTGGCGCAACAGCCTAGTGGCTAAATCCTCACCTTGTGAGCATCAGGATCCCAGTGGGTGCTGGTTTGTACCCAGCTCCCTGCTTGTGAAAGCAGCAGAGGATGGCCCAAAGCCTCGGGACCTGGAAGGCGCTCCCGGCTTCTACCTTTGGACCAGCTCAGCCCTGGGGAAGTGAACCAGCAGATCATTTTCTCTGTCTCTCCTCCGTGTAGATTTGACTTTCCAATAAAAATAAATCTTACCAAAAAGGAAAGCATGCAACAAAAAAAAAAAAGAAAGAAAAGAATAAAGAAAACCAACCCATCAATAATCGTGGACTGAAGCCCGCTCCAGCTCTGGGAGCCTGGGGGCAAGCGAGCAGTCCCCACTCTCACCACATTGATTCTTTCAGTCATCTGGCAAACAAACACACTGCCAAAAGAGGTGCCAAAACGGCAGGCGTGACATTTACATTAGTGCTGATCAGGTTATGACTATAAAGCACGTCCACTTAAAACGGACATGAAAAGGCTTCGGAATAGCAACAGCAGTTGGGCCGCACACCATCAGACATTCCATCGTAATAAAGGGAAAGAACAAGAATTATTTCCTAAGAACTTACTCTACCCACCTACAAGTCCAACTACTTTCTTTTTTCACCATCAGAGAGACTTCTAGAAAAGATGTCCTAATTTCACTGGAAGAACAAGGAAAGAAAGAACACAAATGTACAATTTAGCACATCCGGGGCCTTGATGCTGCAGTCAAGCACACTTGCATTTTGACACTGTGGTGAGGTGTGGGCTTTGCCAGGAGTTGAGCGGTATGGTAGCTGTAATTCAGTCGGGAAGCAGCAGCGTCGACCTGAACAAAACGTCTGATCGCAACCAGCCAAGTTGCTGGCATTGTCAGAAGCCGTGATTTCACCGTATTGATTGTCCCCCGTGATACATGAAGCTCTTTATTTGAGTCATTTGTATAGGTGTCATATCGGGTTAATTGCAAAGCAATAGGGTTTAATAATAATATAACAGTGTACCCATGTACATCGATTGCTAGAATTGTGCGATGTGAATTGCACTTGATCATGAGGTTGTGCTTCCTGATGCTACAAGACGAGTAAGTCCCAGGCTAATTGTGTGCATTGATGCTGCCTGGGGTGAACCTCCACTGACATGCCGCTTTGAATTGTTCCTGGTTATCAATGGGGAAACCTTGAGCCAGAATTGTTTCTAAAATGATAGCTCCTGTGTTCAGTTAACAGAATGCCATGAAGAGCCGTTCAAATGTAAACACAGAGAACGCAGGCTTTCCATTCGGCCATGCTTGCTTGCATATTTCATAGCTGCTCAAATTATATCATTTCCAAGTAAATTGTTTTTTCCTTAGTTAATACATTAAATAAGGAATCCAAAAAAGACGGTTCTGTGAGCACAAATTTTCTTAAAAGCAAGAATGCATGCTTAATAAAACAATCAATGACAGAGTTAATGATTTCATAACATCTAAAGAAACAACATACAGATTTTTGTAGCTATTTTTATGTTTGAAATTGATGGTTCTGAGGCCAGTACCGTGAGGCAGCAAATTAAGCTGCCTTCTACAGTGCTGGCATCTCGTATGAACACAGGTTCAAGACCCAGCTGCTCCACTTCCAAGCCAGCTCCCTGCTAATGTGCTTGGCAAAGAAGCGGAGGATGGCCCAGGTCCTTGGGTCCCTGCCCCCACACGGGAGATCTGGAAGAAGCTCCTGGCTCCTAGCTTTGCCCTGGCTCAGCCCCACTCATTGCAACTGTTTGAGGAATGAACCGGGAAATGGAAGATCTCCATCTGGCTCTCCCTCTCTCTAACTCTGCCTTCCAAATAAATAAAACAAATCTTAAAATAAAATTGAAGCCTATTTTCTACTTTTCCAGTCGCAGGCTATTCCTTTCCAAAAAGGATAAAGCAAGAAAAAAATCTATTTTCATGGGAAAAATTCCACATCCAAATGTTAGAACAGAAAATATAAGGGGGAAAAATGAGCAGAAAAGTGTAAGAAGTGTTAGACAAGGGGAAGGGGGAGGCACAGACGAGGATCAGGGAGCAGGAGTTAATCCTGCCCAGCCAATGCAGGCCCTGAATGTCTTAAAGCGCTGATTCAATTCACCCTACAAAAAAGACAGAACAAAATGCAAAACAGTTGGTAACTGCTAGGATATACTGATGACTCTTCTATACGTCAACATAGAAATAATATGTAATGCTTAGGCCAAACTTTGCTATAGGAATTTACATGAAAAAGTTGCGGTGATCACATATATTTGCTCGGTCCACTGTTTTTAAGTGCCGTAATAGTTCCAACAGTTTATTGATGTCATGTCTGAGTCAGAGAAGCCCCTGAATTAACCACTAACTTCATCCAAATGCAGAAAGAATATAAAATCACTTGCCCAAGCCAGGTCTGTGAGCACCAGGCACTTCTCATTTCCCTTCCAACCTGGTGATACTCCGTCATTTCTCATCAAGTCACAGATTTTGTTTTGTTTTGTTCCTAAACGAAAAACAAGACTTATTGTACCTAGAGTACTTACCTATGGAGACACTGGCTCCGTGTGTGAGCCCCCTCCAGGTCAGCCTTCCGTGGGAACACGGTACCATGCTTCCCAGCATCATGTTCGCCTGGCTGGCTCTCGGAGGTGTGACCATGTGTTCGCAGCTGCTGCAGGACAGGACCGACAGCTGAATCACCTGACCGCAACGGCATGCAGAGAAAGAAGCTGGCTTTATCACTTACAGATCCTCGCTTTAACTTCAAATGGATGTAGTGATAACACTGGGAATCCAGGAACTTGGAAGAGGGAGGCCTTTGTGAAAGCAAACACAAGGAGAAAGGGCTGGCTTCACGGAGCAAGTTCAACATGGCATTGTACAGTGTGACGAGACCACAGAAGTCAGAGTACCTCGGTCCCAGCCACACTCTTTGGCCTTGTGCTTGTCCATGTGGACACCAGACAATGGGTTTTCTCAGTCAAAGCAAGACTGTAATTAAGTCAAAACAAGAATATAAAGAGCTATAAGAATCAGCCAAAAAAATGCAGCATTAACACAATGAGGATGGCCTTACTATGCAAATATTTACACTACTCCTCATAAACACCTCAGTTTTATTTAGAATTGAGGCCCAAGAAAAGCCACAGATGCTGGAATAATCTCATCTAAAGATTCTTTGAGTAAACGGATGCTATTTACATTTTATGTATTCTGCAGGCAGCTTTCTCTTTGTCCATACCCTTATAGTCATCCCCTGGAGAAAGAAAATATTGAAACCCTATTTGCAAGGCCAGCATTGAGGCATAGTAATTCAAGCTGCCATTGAGACAGTAACCTCCCACATGGTCTCTGGGTCAAGTCCAGCTGCTCCAATTCTGATCCAACTCCCTGCTATTGGGCCTGGGCAAAGCAGCAGAAGGCGGTCCAAGTCCTTGGGCCCCTGAAGCAACGTGGGAGACCCAGAAGAAGCTTCTGACTCTTGGCTTCAGTCTCAGCCAACCCTGACCACCCATTTGGGGAGTGAACCAGCAGAGGGAAGACATCTTTCCGTGTGTCTCTGTCCCTTTGTACCTCTGTTTTGAATAAAACAAAGGAATCTTAAGATAAAAACCTTCCTTGTCCTTAGATCCTTCTATTCCTTCCATTCCTACCATCCCTCTGCTGAATGGATTTATATCTCCTCACCATTACAACAGCAGAGGAAAACCAGGTACTTACAGTATCGGTGCAATCTCACCCAACTGCAGCAGCCTCCAAAACCTGTGTCCTGTGGCCCAGGGCAGAGACTGGCCTAAGCACGAGACTGCTGGCACGAGTGGGGAGTAGAGTGGGAAGGACAGATCTTGCAGAATGTGACCTGGTAACCCCAATTGGGAATGGTTGGGAACAGTGCTGGGGTCTCTCTTGGGCCCGAGCTCCATTCTTATAAAGGTTTGTACTTCTTATCTTGCCACAAAATAAACAGACCTGTGACTTGTTTCCCGCTCCGGGTGGCCAGCTGCTGACTGCAGGAGCCTGGGTCCATGGCATTTCCAGCCGTCGCAGATGCTTCTGCCTCAGAAACACCAGGCTCTTGGGTTGGTCTGTTGTGGAAGGAAAAGACTTTAGAACAAGAAAGACAGCTGGAGATTGGCGGGTAGGAGGTGACACACTGTCTCATGGCTTGGCCACCTTCCTTTCACATCTGTGCTTTGTTCACACTGACCATCTTTCAAACCCAGAAGCAAGCACCTGCTCTAGCAATTACGCCCACTCACAGGACTATAGTTATGTTTCAAATCAGAAGCGTCCCAGAAGATCATGCGGTAGCCATGCTGTCAGCATTTCTGACCAGCCATTCACTATAAACATCCACCCCATTCCCTAGGTTCTCAACCAGGCGGCCCTTCAAGAAAGCTTAACTATTCCAGTGTAGCGTGCCTCTTCTAAACCAATCATTTTTATGATCCAAGCATTAGGGATTTTTCCCCATGATATGGTTCCACAGGCACAGGGATCTCCCCTTCCACTTCCCACTCCACCCTCACTGTCTTCCTCCACATTACTGCAATAGTATATCTTCTATTTATTATAATGTTGATTTATAGCCATGGAATGTATTATGACATTATAACTGCAACCTTACTACTTTTAAATTTAAAAAGTAAAATAAATCATGCATCTGTTCCTTTAATAAAAGGGAGACGTTTTCTTTTAGCATCTGTATGCTACAACATTAGAAACTTAAATTAGCATTCTGGCTTTTAGATTATATCTAAATGTTTACCATTATTTAAGCACTACTTAACAGAGCATGTTACAATTTTTGGTTTTTCTAAGATTTATCATGATTATGAACTAGTTTGCCTATTCCCTTGGTTCCCAAAAATAAAAAAAATTAAAAATGAGAAGTCCTGGTTCATTCCCCAAATGGGCTCAACAGCTAGATGAGGGCCATGCTGAAGCCAGGAGCTCCATTTTCAACAACAGTGGGAGAGGCAGGGGCCCAAGCTCCTCCCCCCATGCAGCGGCCTCCCCCTGCACTCCCGGGCATTGGGCAGGAAGCTGGATCGGAAATGCAGCAGCTGGGACTGAACCTGCACACTGAAATGGGACGCCAGCATCGTGAGCGGTTGCTTCAACCTGTGCTTCCAGGCCACTCCTCCCGGCTTTCTTCATGTCATTTTACAGTTGCTTTCTGTGAGTTTGCAGAAATACAAATAAATTGATCCTGATCCTTAAAAAAGTCTAAAGATAAAGTTAAATAATTAAAGAGATAATCCTTAGTGACTTTATTTCAGCAATTACAAATGACGATACAGATTAGAGAAGAAGCTATCTAAAGATCGTCTTCTGACAAGTTTTGAAGTAATAAGCCGGGACAGGAAGGTCAGAGTGGCGCTCAGCAGCGACAGTGGCCCTCTGCAGACACGGCCGTGCAGCCTCACGCCTGCTGGTGTCCTAGTTCCTGCTCTATATGCTTCATGTACCGAGTCATGCCACTCTGAAGTTTGGGGCGATCAAGTGTAAGGCCTTCCTTCTGCCACCGCCACTACTGGAATGTCACTGGTATTTTCCATATATGGTCATCTTGTTGTGACTGAATAATATTCATCTGGACATTTTAATTTTTTAAAATTTCTATTTGTTTATCGGAAAGCCAGAAAGGCAGGAACCAAAAGAGGGACACACAGAGAGGCGTTCTCTCCACTGGTTCACTTCCCAAACACTCACCAACAGCCAGGACTGAGCTGGGCCGGAGCCAGGAGCCATGAGCTTCCTCCACGTCTCCTTCCTGGGAGGCAGGGGTTCAAGTTCTTGAACCAACAACTGCTGCCTCAATACGCTGCCAGAGGAAGTCGAAGCAGGACTCAACCCCAGGCTCTCCAATGCACAACACAAGGCTCCCAAGCAGCGCTTTGTTCTTTAATTTTTATTTATTTGTTTTAAAGACAGAATTACAGAGAAAGAGGAGAAGCCAGAGAGAGGGTAAAAAAAAAAAAAAAAAAACCTTCTGCAGGTTCGAGCCAAGCTGAAGTCAGAAGCCTGGAATTCCATCCAGGGCCCCCATATGGAGGGCAGGGGCCAAAGCAGCCTCCACCCAGCGTGGGCTGCATTCCCAGGAGCATTGGCAGGAAGCTGGACTGGAAATGGAGCAGCTGGGACTTGAACCCCTGCTCATGTGGGATGTCAGCACTGCAGATGGCAGCCTAACCTCCCCAGCCACAACTCTCCCTCCTAACCCATGTGACACCTTAATCACTGCGGCCAGATGTCCACCTCCGAATTGAATATTTCCAACACTGATGCCGGCATTGTCAGAAAGTGTGTCCCTAGAATAGGCCAAGATTTGAGTGAGTTCCTCTAACTTCTACAATTTGTTGTACCTATATTCTCTAACGGAATTTTTTTAATCTGTTTTTTTTTTAATCTGCTTTCCATGGAAACCACGTATGTACAACTTTCAGCTTTTCCTTCTCAAGGTTAAATAGTGTCAGTTCCTCCAATGGCTCTTTGAGGCATCTCAAGTTGCTCTCATTCCCTGGTAGAACACCGACTGTTCTTGCAGCACTGCTCTGCTGCTGTCTGTGATGAGGAGTAAAAGCAGCCTGGCTCGCGCTCTGCTGGATCTCAGAGTCAAGGCGGGGAAGATGGGCGTCCGTCAGGTGATCACACCAACACACGCTCAGCCAAGTGTGTGCAGTGAACACGCCTGGAGAGGACCAAAGACCACGTCTCAGCGAAAGACACGAAAATTGAGACAAGAAGACACGACAGGAGAAAGGAGGAAAGGACAGGCAGGACAGAGAGCCTGCCACCAGCACCCGCTGGCCTGGACAGGGCTGGGGAAGTCCTGCAGGCGGTAGCTACATGGCTGCTGGCTTCGCTGCTTCCAGGGCCCCTCCTCCTGGGAGGACTGCACTTGGTCTCCCCGGGGAACCCAGAGGGGATATGGCAGAGGCTGCTTTAACCAAGGAAATGAGGGCAGCAGTGAGGCCTCAAGGGCCACCCGGTGGGTCACCCTTGTCCCTTTTCCCTCGACACAGCGACATCTGACCACCAGGGTTCCACAGTCAAGTTCCACGGAGACAGCCTCCAGAAGCGAGCAGGGAACGGCGCTTGGCTTCTGAAAGCTAATGAGCTGTCTGAGGTTGCTTCCCCAGCCCTGCCTAACCTAACACCCACAGCAGGGTTTGTGGGCCCCAGGGAACATGACTGGACCTATGGACAGCAAAGTGTAGCTCACACCTGTAGGTGGCAGGAAGGCCAAGGTCAAAGTGGCGGCCGAGCACCTGGTGAGGGCCACTTGCCTGACTACTCGCTGCTCCCCAGCGCGATTAGAGGAGACGAAGTCAGGCAGGTGTGTCTTCTTGCACAGGGCACCAACAGCATTCTTGGGGTTCACATTCATGAGCTAATTACCACCCAAAAGATCCCCACCTCCAAATCCTATCAAATTAGGGGTTGGGTTGTGGAGGAGGGGACACAGAAACCCTCAGTGCAAAGCAGGGATGAAATATGCGTTTTGAAAAGATGAGTAACTTCTCTCCAGCAAGTAGACCGAGAGGAAACCACAGTTGGTTTTCGAAAGCAGCTTAGTCAGTGACACTAATGCAAGTCCAGGATAATGGTAAATGGCTACTGCCAAAGGCGCAGATACAGCCCAGAAGCTATTCAGGAGGTAAAGTTTTCAGAGCAAAGTGATATGTTTGGTTTCCTTTGTAGAGAAATGACTAAATTGGGGTGTGTGGTTTTGCCCCAGGCACCCCCTGTGGTGGAAGTCTGGTACAGTCAGCAGATAAGGGAGCCCAGTGGAGGTCAGTGGGGGTCAGTGGGGGTCTCTGGTCACTGTAAGCATGTGGTAGTTTTTTTGTGGGCTCTGTGTGATCTGAGTTCCCACCAGAGGATGCTACAAAAGGAGCAAGGCTGGCCCACTTGCCTCCCTCTCTGTTCCTCTTCAAAAAGTGACCACTCGGGCCTGGCGTGATAGCATAGTGGATAAAGTTCTCACCTTGAACGCGCTGGGATCCCATATGGGCACCGGTTCTAATCCCATCCAGCTCTCTGATTGTGTAAAGCAGTCAAGGACAGCCTAAAGCCTTGGGACCCTGCACCCACATGGGAGACCTGGAGGAAGTTCCTGGCTCCTTGCTCCTGGCTCCTGGCTTTGGATCGGCGCAGCACTGGCTGTTGCAGTCACTCAGGAATCATTGGATGGAAGATCTTTCTCTGTCTCTCCTCCTCTCTGTACATCTGCCTTTCCAATAGAAATAAATAAAAAAATTTTTTTTAAAAAAACGTGACCGCTTGTTCCCGTCAGTGCAAATCCAGTCTCTGCAGGTCCCCTCCAGAACTGAGTCACCACAGGCTCATACCCTGGACCCTGCAAACATTTTTTTGAAGTTAGCTGCCCCAGGTACTTCACTGTGGTACTGCGATAAAGCACGCATGTGGAGGGTGATGCCAAGGCTTCCGGCTAGGTTCCAGGCACACACTGATGACTCGGAGAGACATGGGCAGAGGACGGCACTGGACGGAAAGGAGCTCATAGTTAGGGTAAGACGCATGGGATCTGAAGTGTCTGGGAGACAGCCGGAAGATCATGAGCGGGCAGTGGGCTACAGGTCAAAGGCAAGGTCGGGGGACATAGAAAACCTTAGTTGTCGTTGATGAGACATGATAACTTGTGAGAGAGAGGGAGAGGTGCAGGGAGGGAAGAGGCAGAAGGGAGAGAGATGGAGATGATGTAACGACGGATGCTGACATAGCCAACAGTTTAACATCTGGGCGGTTAGCCCACTCGTGACATTGGCTTGAGGCCCAGATGTTGTGGCACTGCTGGTTGGTTGTGGCTTGGGGGGCCTTCAGTCCATATCAGAGTGCCAGCCTGGGTCCCCGTTCCTCTACTTTGGACCTAACCTTCTGCTAACACACTGGGGAGGCAGCAGATGACGGCCCAGGTGAAGTCCCTGGTTCCTGGCTCCTCCCTGACCCCAAGCCGGTTATTGCAAGTATTTGAAGAGTGAACCAATAGACAGAAGTTCTGTCTCTGAGTCATTCAAACAAACAGGCGGATGATAAAAATAAATCTTTTTTTTTCAAAGATTTATTAATTTTAATCAGAGGGGAAGATTTATAGAGAGGGAAGACAGAGAGAAAGATCTATTGGCTCACTCCCCAAATAGCCGCAACAGCTAGAGCCCATCTGAAGCCAGGAGCCAGAAGCTTCTTCTGGATCTCCCACATAGGTGCAGGGACCCAAGGCTTTGGGCCGTCCTCAGCTGCTTTTCCAGGCCACAGCCAAGGGCGCTGGATGGGAAGTGGAACAGCCGGGATACGAACTGACTACAGCCATATGGGATCTCAGAGTGTGCAAGGCGAGGACTTTAGCCACTAGGCTATTGTGCCAGGCCCTTGATTTTGTCTTTTGACAAAACGCTTTGTTGGATGAATCCGTCTTTTGATCTACTCTGTAGACCTGACCTGTCCTTTCACTCACTCCCACCACCCCACATGCAATGGCATCATCTCACGAGCATCAGCCTGCTGGAACCCTGTTCCTGACAGCCGATTGCAGCCTGTCTCTGCCTGTGCAAGTAGCTGCAACGGCGCTCTACGTCCCATCGCATAAAGCATAAAGCTCTCCGCTAAGGACACAGCGTTCCCGCAATCAGTCCCTCACTCCACTGTTGTAGCCCCTCCCCAAAACAAAGACCCCACCTATGCTTGGATTTCAAGCACAGTTGTACCAAAATAAGAATCTTCTCACTCCACTTTCCCATGAACTGCCTGAAGACCGCCTCGTTTGGCCCTTCTCCCGGCTCTGGTATTCACTTCACCTGTCTGAAACGCCCTCCGCCACTCTCTCCACCTCACCGAACCCCACCCGCTTCTCAGCGCCCAGCAAGAAACAGCTGAACATAAATCGCCTGCCTTCTCAAAGAAACCTACCAGGACAAAACTCCCTGTGCGGAGATGCTTGCTGCGCATGCTCTTTCCATGAGCTCTCTCCTTAATCCTAACTACAGTCCTTTGAAGTAAGTAACATTTTTTTTACATGGAAAGCATGGAAAGTCAGATTCAGCTAATTCACAAAGGCAACTTTTGGGAAAAGCTCAGGGAAATGGAATTTAAGAAGAACCTTGTTTTAGTGCCAAAACATTGGAATCCCATGCACATCTTTTTAATAATACACAGTCTTCATCAACTTGACTATGCTGATGTAAAAAAAAAAAACGCACCTGTAACAGCACGTGTCCCTAACAGATTCCCGCCACGCTGGCCGTCCTAATGCTTAGCAGAGGAACGCAGGAGCCCAGGTCCTCAGCGGAAAGCAGAAGAGAGAGAATCCAAAGCCTCCTCACTGCCCCGCCAAGGACAGGAAGCCTCTGCATCTTGCCAAACTTGTGTAACTGTTACTGTCAACGTAGATTTCTGCTGAATTTCTTAGCATCTACAGTGCGTGTTCTATTCTGCCCTGCACTTGATGGTTTCCTCTTTATTTTGGTGGTGTGCTCTTCAGGGTTTAACAACCGATGCTCAGCGCTTTCTGATTTCAGCGATTTGAATAATCCCACCATGGCCAATTTCAAAATATCAAAGTGTAATCAACCAACTCAAAATCCCTGACAGTCCAACACTCAGTCCTTGCCACATGGTGCGAGCTCGCTGCAGCTCCTTCACTGTTTTCTCCTGGGTCATGTGCCAAGCGCACTGCTGAGCAAATAGGATACATGACCACAATCTGAGCCTTCCAATTCAAGGTGACAAACTGCTTATAAACATTTACTCAGTCTACTTCCTAAAATCCTGCTGAAATGATGACACACCAAAAAATAATACATCCGTAAGACTCCATCAACAAGAAAGGGTGCCAACAGTCAATTTGGAAATTTGAAAAATTTATAAAAGACAAGAAAGCAGTTGGACTCCTGCTGATGGGTAAGCCAGGGAAGCCGGTAACTGGAAGCAACAGAGCAAGGGCTGCGATGAGGATGCGGGTCGTTCTCAGGCTTAGCAGCTCAGCAGGTCGGGGAGCCGTGATGGACAAGGTACCTGAGCAACCCTCTCTCCTCTTCCTATTCTGTGCCTCATCTCCTCAGCCAAAGAGCTCAGAACTGCTTTGCTTAGCCTTCCGCAGGGAGCTTGTTGGGGGCTGCAGAAACAGCGCAGCCAGCACTAGTTCTGACCTTCCACTCAGGAAATGACCACAGATCTAGTGTCCCACTGAAGTCTGCTGTTCTCCCTTGTAGACCCAGGCCCTGGCATCAGCCTGGCATGAAGCAGGCATTCAAAAATATCTGCTGAATAAATGAATGAATCTTACAACGTGTGAACAATGTGACTCCTGAGCAACCTGGCAGGCCAGGCAATTGCACAGACATCCCGAGCTGTAAAAATCCAGCACAGTGGAGCGAAATTTCCAAGTGACACAGATGAAAAGAAATGTCAAAGGCAAGGACAACAGCCAGGCTGGGCAGCCCAGCACCCCTGTGGCCAGGGCTGACCATGTGGGGCAGCCCAGCACCCCTGCGGCCGGGGCTAATCGTGTGGGGCAGCCCAGCACCCCTGCGGCCGGGGCTGACCATGTGGGGCAGCCCAGCACCCCTGCGGCCGGGGATGACCTTGTGGGGCAGCCCAGCACCCCTGCGGCTGGGGCTGACCATGTGGGGCAGCCCACCATCCTATGGCCAGGGCTGCAGCCTTGAGGCAGTCCCGGCCAGTACGACATCAGCAGAAGGAGGGTTTTGGGGAAAGACTGGTTTTTCTGACAAAGAGGCAACCCCTTCCATCTGATGGCTTTCTTCCCCTTTCCCTACCCAAACCTCTGTGTCCCTAAGGCTGGAAGCTGGGCAGCTGACTCCCCAGAAGGGAGAAAGCGCACTTGGAGGATGGGGGCAGGGAGGAAGATATGGGCATTTGAAGAGAAGGGCGTGGGAAACAGGGTCTCTGTCCTGCTCTGTCTGCATCCAATCTCTTCTCATGCTAGGATAATAAAAACTTACTAAAGTGCTGCGGTATAGTAAGGTTGAGGTGTATCCCTAAATGAACTATTTTATGTCTAGAAACATGGATGAGAGAAAGACCTACTTAAGAAACAGCAGGTCCAGGCCTGAGATACACCTACATATGGGGTCTGAATTTACAAACCTGGTTGATTTAGGTAACGAAAGTTGAGCCATTAAATGAAATTTAAAATCAAACCAGGACATTGACGATCTCCAGGATCCCAGCAGTAAAAAGGAACACTCACTCCACCCACGTTTCACAACCCCTTGGAAGAGAAAAACAAAAATAAGCTTAGAAAAAATTACAAGCCCGTCACCCACCTCCATTTGGATCTCCCACATGGGAAGGAAGAAGCCCAAATCCTGCCTTGCAGGATCCAAGGTCATCGGAACGACAACCAGGAGCACTGAGCGGTCCGCAGAAACAGAACAGTAAACTTCCTTCGGGACTAAGGAGAGGAGCTTTCTCTGGTCCTTGCCTGGTTCCGACTTTCGGTCCCCACCCTCTCTCGTAATGACCATCAGGATCGCTCCAGAAACCCCTCAAAACAAACTAACAAACAAATAAGCAAAACAAAAAAACTAGAATAGATAGAGAACAGCAAGGAAAGCTTAGAAACAGACAGGAAACGGTCAGCGGGGATGCACTTATAACTCACTGGGTGGGACACAAAGATTAGCTACTCCTCACTAGGGTATTGAAGATTTCTCTGCATACCCCTCCTAAAACTGTTCACCTCAACTGCTGACATATGTCTTGCTAGAGTTATAGAGTGAGACTACCCGAAAAACAGCCAGGTTCAGCAAAATCATGCTTCAATGCTATAAATTGCTAAATACTAAAATTAAAATGGACATGAGACAGCTGAATAGTAATCTATAGCCATTTTAAGATGTATTTATAGAACCCAGTTGTGTATAAACTAATAATTGAAATGTCAATGTAGAAGTCATAGGATGTGGTTCAGAACTTGCATTCTTTTTTTTCTCTCTCTCTTTTAGCATATTAGCTATTCAACACCATGTCAACTAATTCCATAATGTTATAAATTGTTACTTATGTAATGTCGGGGCTTTTAATTGATTGGGATGATACTCTATCGGCTCTACCTTCAGACCAGAGATGGTCTCCCCAAGAAACCGTTGAACTTATCTGGACAATAAGATGCTGGACTTTATGCTTGGTAGATGCTTGCAATGAAAGAATCTCAACTGAATTTGAACTGTTGTAATGCAACAAGGTGGAGGAATCCACCATGGGGAAGGTGGGCGGGGTTGGGAAGAGGATGGGGAATCCCAGTGCCTATAAAACTGTGTCACATAATGCAATGTAATCAAATTTTAAAAAAAAGAAAAAAGAAAAAATTACAAGCCCTGACTGTGTGTTGTGCCGCAGCCAGCAGAGCCTCATAGGATCAAGTCCCAGGGTTAAGTCCTGGGAAGGCACTTGGCAGGCAGCAGACAGAAGAGCCCAGAATCCTGCCAGCCATGTGGAAAGCACAGACGGAGCTCCTGACCTGCCTTTCAAACAAATTAATTAATTAAACTTTTTTTTAGAATTCAAGGCCTATGGAAAAATAAACTGCCACGCAGTGGCATCTCAAAAGCAGTAAATGGGAGGATCAGCAGTTAGACAATCTCATATAAACCTCATAGTCTCAGAAGGAGATCATGAAATAACTACAAAGTAACTACAGATATAAACACAGGCATATGAAGTACAATGAAGACAAAATGTTTTTGAAAAAAGAACTACACTGGGTTTCTATAAATGAAAAACATGATTAAAGTAAAAACTCATTGAGTAGGACCATGTCTAGACAAAGCAAAAGTGAAGAAAGAACTATAAACGAAAAGACCCGTTTGAGGAAATGTTTCAGAATGCCGAGCACAAATGGTAAGTTGGAGCTATAAGTCGGTCAAGATGTTTGGAAAACAGATGTAGAAGGCTCAGTGTGTGCCACCTAGATATTCTAGATAGAACAAAAACAGAGAAAGGGGATAAGGTGACAATATTTCACAAAATCACAGATGCGCATTTTCTAGAACTAAAGAAAAACAAATACATCCTCTAATTTTAGAAGAATACAATGGCCTTACTGCAAAAATTAAAATTTCACAAAATCTGGTATTCGACAGTGAAATGTAAGAACATCAGTGCCAAAGAGAAACCTCTCCAAAGCAATTAGCGACAAAAGCATCGCTTCTAAAAATAAACAAATACACAAAAATCAAGACTCCAGTTACACCATTGGCAAACTTGTCGCCATCAGTCACAACACAGCGTGAGAACCGAATGACGTGTTCACACAGCGCTCCAGGAAGAGTATGCCTTCTCATTTTATACCTAGCTAAATTTCTATTCAAACCTGACAGTGCAACAGATATTTCAAACCAACAACTTTGACAGTTACCATTCAATAACCATCTCATTAAAACAAACAAACAAAAAGACTCCGGAAGTATGGGGTGAACCTAAATGTAGATTTAAAAAATCTGCAGCCAAGCTATCAAAATGAAGTAACAATTGACTGTCAAGAACATGGGGGCAAGCACTTGACACGGTGGTAAACTTGCCACTTGCAGCATGTCAGCGCAGGTCCTGGTTCAGCTTGCTACTAGTACACAGCTTGGGAGGCAAAAGGTGAAGCCTCAAGCGCTTGGATCCTTATCAGCCACGGGGGAGACCTGGATGAAGTTTCCAGCTCCCAATGCCAGCATGTCCCAGCATAGCTATTGTGGACTTTTGAGCCCCCATAATATACCCCTATATCATTTTTTAAACTGAAGAGGAAACTGATGACAATAAAAATTTTAAAAGTATTAATAATAAAACTTACAAATGAAGAGGATGGAAAACTCCCAGCAATACAAAATGTAAAATTTGTAGAGGCTGGTGTCATGGTGTGACAGTGGTACTGGTTCAAGTCCCAGCTGCTCCACTACTGACCCAGCTCCCTGCTAATAAGTCTGGGAAAGCACCAGAGGACAGCCCAAGAGCTTAGAACCTGCACCAACGTGCAGACCCAGATGAAGCTCCCAGCGCCTGGCTTGAGCTCCAGCTGTTGCAGATATCCGGGGGGTGAACCAGCAGATGGAAGATCTTACTTTGTCCCTCCCTATCTCTCTGTAACTGTACCTTTCAAATAAATAAGGCTTCAGCAAAAAATTACAACTAAAACTAAATTGCAAACCTAAAAACATCATATTGAATGATATATAAGTAAGAATTTACATGTATATTTCAAAACACAAATCAATATCAACTATTTTAATGGACAGATAAAGAATAAAAATACAAAATACGAACAGGAGAATCAGTACATTCAGAAAGTGACTGCCTTGACAAGCAGGAAGGAGACCACATCGAAAGCGAAAAAGGGCTCCCGTGTATCCTCACATTTTTTCCAGTACTGGGAAACAAGAAAAATAATCAACGAGCCATCCAGTGCAGCAAGAGCCATCGCAGACACATAGGCAGCACGGGAAAACTGCCCTCTCAACAAATTAGAAAGTACAGAGAAAAAGATAAGGCATGAAAAAACATGAAATAAGACTCCTGAATGATGATTGAAAAACAGTTTTGTCTTCTGTTACTGGTGTGGCATTAGCAGTCCACCTGCAGAGGCTTCGGGGAGAGAAAGTGGATTTAATTCGGAGCAATAAAAACGGATAGTAGGTTGAAGAAAGGATTACGTGACTGAGGATTTTTTAAAATACTTGATTGTGTATTGTACAGACCCTAGAAATCTTGTAGTCTTGTAGTATTTGTTAGCTAAAATAGTTACAAATAATTCCACTAATTCGATTTTTTACAATCTTTTTTTTCAGAGGCAAATAATTAGGTACATAACATCACTGGTTTTCTGACTCGTTGGTCTGTAAGTCTGGGGTGAAAAAAAAAACCTGCAACTGATTTGGGGCAGGCAAAAGTCCCCTGGGGACGTTCTCAAACCCAAAAGTCTAAGCTAAGGAAGTCGGTCTGAGCAACCCTAACTGCAGCTCCTCTAAGGGGAAGGGAAGGGAGGAGCAAGAGGTCAGTACCAACTTGTCCCCCATCATTCCTCACTAAGGCAAAGACTTGGATGTGAAGAGAACTGAGATAAACTTCAAATGTCATTGTTTTCCACATTTCCTCCTCTCACAATTTTTCAGAGAGTTGGCCTGCCTCGCCTTGGCCAGAGTAAAAAGACTGGAATATAATTACATCTTTTTCAATTCAAGCTGGACGTTGAGACAGGATCAGTGAGAAAATTAGTTCCTGGTTCTTACGGCTGAGTTTATGACAACTAAAACTGGTGCACCTATTGTCTTCCTGCAAGACAACGGACCAAGATTTTAGCCCAGACGCGGAGACCAGCAGGAGACACATCCTGGCCGAGCCTACAGAAGCCCCTCACTGACACCGAGAGAGTCCCCCCAAGTACCCGAGGGCAGCCAGACTGCGCTCCGTGCCCCTCCACCCCGAGGGCAACTGTGAATGTCACTCTTCCTCAAGACTTGTGGTAATTGACATATAATTTACACATTATAAAATGCACTTGCTTTAAATGTACAATTCTATTAATCCTAATGAAACCTTGTACGCATCTCAATCAAGACACAGTGTCCCGTGATACTTTAAGTTATTATCTGGATAGGCCTAAGAGTAGTGAAGCCGAGTAACTTCTATTTCCATTTCTAGTGTCTGGAATCTTGGAAACAGCACTCAAGATGGGAGCTAATGAGATGCGGGGTAGTGCACAGCAGACTTTACTCCATCAATAACAGGAGTTCTATTTTCCATCGCCACTTTAGATAAGGAACAGTAAATGCTATAAATCACTGCATAGTGATGTGTATTTTTAAGTACACATCTTAACATTTATACGCTGAAAAGTGATTAATCATACTTTATTTTCCCTTAGAATTTTCTTACACTGCTGCATGAATAAGCCAATACATCTTATCTGCGGCCTATCTGAGAAATCTGGATTAACAGGCTCAGCGGAATTCCATTCTGGCGAGGGCAGTCCAGGCTACAAATAGTTCTCTTTAAAGGGAAAATAACAACAAGTATGAGAACACCTCACTCTAAAGCTCCTTTATTTTGGTTTAAACCTCTCTTAACAGGCTCTTTTCAAGTCTTCGGAGCGTTATGAAATGATCCCACTATTGATTTTCTGGGCTTAGTGCTGGTGAAAACGGAGTGACTCGCAGCCCTAATGACTGCAGCCCACTCGCTCTCCAAGGGACAGGTACAAAGGCAGAGAGCGCACTTGGAGCTCGTCCCTACAACCATTCTCATGACTCAAATCGCAGGGCCTGGCAACAGGACAGGTGGGAACAGGACACGGAGGCAACGCATCTCTCTTACTTCCACGCAGCACTGCCGCCATTCTGTCACTTCTCTTGTGAAATTTGGTAAGTATTGGTGTATTCTGCTATTCAGCATGAAGCTGCATGCCTCATTTCCACCTTTGAAATCCAAGTTCCCAAGTAATCATTTTTAGGGAGGCATTCCTCTATTTTCAGCCTCATTCTCCATGGACCATTGGTTTGTGCTGTTGAGCCACTGAGTAACCAGAGGTTACAGGAAGAATTCGTCATGCCGGTTCCCATCTCAAAAAGAAAGCCTTCAAGAAAAAAAACAAACCATTTTTTTACATGGGTGAAAGAAATGAACAGGCCTTCACTTAAGAGGAAAAGAAATAGTCTCATAAATTCAACCTCACAAATAATCAGAAAAAATGCAAATTAAAGCCTTACAAAACACCATTTCACACCCCATGGCATTAGCAAAAATTTGTAGTCTGACAATACTAAGTGTTGATGAGAATGCAAAACTACAGAAACCCTAGTACAAACTGGTGGCGTGACGGGAGCAGAGCTGAATAAAGTATCTTAAAAATCGAATTGTGTTACCTAGCAAAATTAACCTACACAACCTGCATCCCAGGTACTCCGTTTAGGGCAGACACACATACACTCATGTCATGCATTTCATGCCAAGGGATATTAAGTTTGTAGCAGTTTTCTTCAGTGTGATTATTGAAGCAATTCAGAAATGTTATGATGTGTACAACTTTAAGACGGTTCTGCACACACATACACACGGAGAGAGAACCCCAAAGCAAGCGCGGTGAGACAGTTAGAAGGAGCTGGGCAGGCTCTGGGGCCAGGGCCTGCGCGGCTGAATCATGGCTCTGCCAGATATGGATAGCAATCCCGATTACATATTCAAGCTCTCTCAATGCCACCGCGAGTGGGAGCAGCCGGGGTGTGAACGTGATAAGAGCTGTGAGCGTTAAAGAAAGTAATTCCCATCAACCACTAAGAGACTCACTGCTTTGTGCTGCATCTTCCTAACTGCTTATCATTGCCTCTGTTGGCCCCTTTCTGCAGAGACTCAGCTGGGTGAGGTTCCTGGTTGGGTCTGGCACCCGGACTGGCAGTGTGGGTGGAGCTGGCAGAGCAGGAGCTGCCGGGACGCCTCTCCATCACTCGGTGGAAGCACACGCCCAGCAATGCGCACACTGTGTGAGCTGTCCGTGCAACAGCGCACCTGAGACTACAACAGGTAACGAAATCGTGTTACATGTCTCTAACAGAAAGCTAGACAACTACAGAAAGGAATAATAAAAGGTATTAATGGGAAACATATACAAATTAAAGGCTTTTATTTTATCCTGAAAGATTTTAGCTGCTCCAGCAACAAAAAGACTACTTTAAGCCACTTAAAACTCCAAAAGCAAGATGAATCAAAGTTACGGTTCTTCCTACCGCTACCCCACACCCCAGATGAGGTCACCTAACCACGGCTGCCTATGGCTTCCTAAGAAGACAGGCAGTGACCAGACCAGAGACCTCACCAGCACCTGCACCATGCTCCTGGACTCACCATAACCAGAGCCAAACAAGTCCCTTTCCGTTTAATCACAGCCTGTCTCGGGCATTTCCTTACAGTGATGAAAAGCTGACTAAGAGTATAAATACATACCATACATGCTCACACATGCATATATATGCCTATTATACAAATGAATGCATTCCTGCATACAGAAATAATGCATTTATTTGTGTATGTACGTAATTCTCCTTCAAAAAAATATTTTTATTTGAAAGGCAGATTCCCACAGAAAGAAAGAGAGACATCTTCCATCTGCTGGTTTACTCCCCAACCGGCCGCAGTGGCTGGAGCTGAGCCAATCCGAAGCCCAGAGTGCGGGACATCTTCCAGACCTCCCATGTGGGTGCAAGGGCCCAAGACCTTGTACCATCTTCCTGTTTCCCAGGCACATCAGCAGGGAGCTGGACTGAAAGTGGGGCAGCCAGGATTTGAACCGGGCACACAGTGGATGTCCAGCACCACAGTCTGAGCCTTATGATGCCACGGCACCACACCCAATAATACAGTCTTTGCATGTATGCATATATGGTAACTGTACTTACATACATGTCATATATCACAGAATACGAGTGGATTTTACATATCAAAAAAAATGAAGCTACAAGCAGCTTTCTCCCACTGGAAAGATGGGACATGGAAAAGATTTTCCCCACATCGCCCATCTGTATTCTGTATTTTCTTTTCCTTTTTTTTTTTAACATTTATTTTTATTGAAAAGGCAGATCAGATTTCCAGAGAAAGATTTCCCATCCACAGGGTCACTCCCCAAATTAACACAACAGTAAGAGCTGAGCCAATCCAAAGCCAGCACCAGATGCTTCTTCCAGCTCTCCCACACAGTCCCAAGGCTTTGGGCAGTCCTCCAGTGCTTTCAGGCAAGTGGGGCAACAGGACGCTGTAAGGAGTTATTCGAATACCCCACCCTGGACCCTGCACCGTTTCCTCTTCCTCACAGCTCACGAAATTCGCACCAGCCTAGCCATCCACCAAGCAAATGTAACCTGGGATTCCACCTGAGAATCCCAGCCCCTTCCCCAATCCCGCCCACTCACCAATCTCCAGGCACTAATCCCCTGGGGCCTGCCCTCAAGCACTCCCAATCCCCGCCCCCCACACCTGGGGCCTACCTGCATAAAAAGGCCCCAGGTGTTTCCCTCTCCCCTTTTCTCTGATCTCCACCACCTCCGCCCTGTTCCTGCCCCGCTGGAATAAACCTCCTAAGATACCTTGTTGAGTCTGGTGTTTTCAGCTCACGGTAAAGAACCAGGTTGTGGGAATTAGCTGCGAGTAAAATATCATAACATCATATGAAGCAGAACTCTAGCACTGTTTTAAATAACTAACAGACACGAGTCCACGCGGTCTCCCCGCTCTTGCAAGGTGAGGGTTTCTCCACTGAGCCATTGCACTGGGCCCAACATGTTTTATTTCTAGAGCATAATCGTGAGACTGGTCATCAGGAACGCAATCTGGAAGCATCTAACAAAGCTATACAGGTTATACTTCACCTCACTAAACGTCCTGCTCATGCGCCCCACGTGCAGCCACGGCCCTGATGGCCCGTGCTTTGTTTCTGTTAGAGAAAAATCCAGAAACAGATCCCATCCAATGCAAGAAGCACGGCTCTCCAGGGCCCTGACACGCAGGCAGCGCTTTTTAAAGGAAGCAGCCAGGCTTACCGCGGCCACTGTGCTATATTACAAGTAGGCAGGGTAACGCTGAGATCCACGTGCGGAATGCCCGGCTTCTAGAAGGATCGAAGACGCGCGGAAGTAATGCGTACATAAGCAGGCAGTTTAGAAAGCGTGCTTCGTGCGCCGGAATGATAAATGCAAACCTCACCGGTGGGATGTGAAGAAGCCAACAGGAAAAGGAAGGGAGGGAAGCGCGGGGCGGCAGGGGGCTTCCCATGCAGCTGCAACATTTTCTCTGGGGCTGGGTGGTGGAGCACAGATGTTTACCATCGAATTCTCTGTGCGGCTGGGTTTTTTTTTTTTTAGTAGGTATGCATGAAATGTTTCCTCCTAAAAATGTGCTATTCACATAACGAAACAAAAATTCATAATTAAGGGTGTCTCTAGACATGTAATTAACTGAAGGTGCTACTCGTGAACTTTGGAATTATTTTTTTTTTAAATATTTTAGCGTTTTTCTTTCTGGCAGAAACTGGATTTCCCAACCAGAACGTTTAATTTCTTCCAAACAGAAACTACTTTAATGAGAATATTTAATTATAACTATTACTCAAGTTTAAAAAAGGGGGGGGCTATCTGCTTCAGAGGGAACACTGCACACACTACCTCTAAAAAAGTCTATTTAAAAGATGGGGACATTTGAAAAACAGGCGGGGACACTGACCCCGTGGAAGGTGGCAGTCGTTCTACCCCCTCAACAGAGGCTCAACTGAGGTGGAAAGCACGGCTCGTGGCCTGGGCCTGCAGCTCAGCACGGTCCCACTCGGCCACGTGGCTCAACAGTCGTCGGGTTTAACACGCACGGAAAAAAATACATTCAGCTGTTGCCCCGTTTTGCCCTTGCACCTCCAAGTCAGGCGGCACGCTGTGTTCGTCAGAGTTCCAAAACCCTATTTCAATCCTGCCCGAGAGAATTAAGGGGCGCCAGCGCCCCCTCTCCCCCGCTGGCCCACCCCTGCGAGGGCCCCAGCTCAGCAGGTGCCGGAAGCGCCCTCCCTCCCCGGGGCCTGCGAGGCTGCGGAGCCGGGGTGGGGGGGCATTCTCGGCCTTTCTGTCGCCCACCCACCACAATCCTGGGGTTAAACGCTCTAGTTTCAGAAAACAAAGCCAGTCTACGCCGTAACCGCAGGATGCCGGCAGTTCCGGCCGTGCCGGGGGACGTGGGATTACAGGGGCGGAAGAGGGCGTCCGAGAGGAGGGCTGAGGGGAAGAGGGAAGTCAGGCCGGGGCTCCGGGCCTGAAAGCTAATCCCGGCTCGGCGGGCGGGCTCCTGGCGAGGGGCCGGCCCAGCGCACCGGGGGCTCCCGCCGCGCCCCGAGGACGCCGCCCGACTGCCAGCCTGACTGGCAACAACTTTGTTTACCCGCCGCGCACCGGGGGGTGGGGCGGGGGTGAGGGGATGGAGCACGCGCCAGCGCCGCGTTCTAGACGCTTCCTCCGCCGAGCGCCGATTGCTCAACCTCGAGCCTCGCCCCAGCCGGCGGGAGGCGGCGCTGGGGACGGCAGAAACTAGTTCATGTGTCAGGCACCCGAGGGCTGGGCCGCCGCCCCGCGCCAGACGGCGGAGGAGCCTGTGCAAACCGCGGCGGCTGCGGCGCCTCCCCGAGCGCCCGTGTGCGTGTGAGCGGCCCCTGTGAGGACCGGGTGCGTGTGTGAACGGCCCCTGTGAGGACCGGGTGTGAGTGTGATCAGCCCCTGTGAGGACCGGGTGCGTGTGAGCGGCCCCTGTGAGGACCGGGTGTGAACGGCCCCTGTGAGGACCGGGTGATGCCCCTGTGAGACGGTGCGTGTGACGCCCTGTGAGGACCGGGTGCGAGTGTGATCAGCCCCTGTGAGGCCCCTGTGAGGACCGGGTGCGTGTGATCGCCCTCGAGACCGTGCGTGTGCGGCCCTGTGAGGACCGGGTGCGTGTGTGATCAGCCCCTGTGAGGACCGTGTGTGATCAGCCCCTGTGAGGACCGGGTGCGTGTGAGCGGCCCCTGTGAGGACCGGGTGCGTGTGATCAGCCCCTCAGAGGACCCGGTGCGTGTGTAAGCGGCCCCTGTGAGGACCGGGGGTCGCCAGGGCACACGTGCGCACACGGAGGGGGGGCTAGGAAGGACCTCCAAGGAACAGGTGATTTGCAAACCATACACACACGCACACAAAGACTTGTGAGCAACAGATGACTAAAAATCATAGCACACGTGCACATGGCAGGTCATGTATGAGCACGCACATACACACGGACAGTCTCACACGCGCGCCTCGCGGAGTCCGTGGAAATAGCTACTGGGTACGCCACCTTTCCCTGGAAACTTCTTGGTAACCGAATCACCCAAAGGCAGTGCAGATCCTCCTGACTGGACCCTTCTGGAAGAATCTGGAGCCTTTGACTTCCACACAGGAGGACAAGTCCACTCTGCTTTCGCTCAGCCAAGATTCCTCTCTTCCCGCCTTTTGGCCTGGCTTTTGCCTGGGACTTTGAGGGTTACACCTGCCGTTAAAGATCGCCGCGTGGCCCTCCAGCCCCTCGGATGGGCATCTTAGTTGGAGAACAGCCTGCCACACCGCATGGTGCTCAGCGGGGCTGTGTCCACAGTAAGAAAAGGAAAAATAGGTTTGTGGGAGTTAAGCTCTCCGATTTACCTTCCTTTGTAAAACAGGACGGGCGTCCCCCTTGACCCACTGTTTTTCTCTCCCACCATTTCTCCTGAGCCGTTTTTCATTTCCTCCTTCTCCGGCTTTGCCTTACCCATCCTGCCACCCCCTCCTTGACACGGGTCACTTGTTTTCTAGATTCTGGGAGGCCGGAGGGAAGGGAGGAAAAAGGGCTTGAGCAGGGGGGAAAGGCTAGCCAGGAGGGTAGGACCCAGGCGGAGCTGAGCGGGGACTTCCGAGTTAATGTGCTACAAGAACCAGCTGGGCCGGGTCTGGACACGCCGGTCTGTGGTGCAGCTCCCAGAAGGGTTTGTGTGTGTGTTTCTGAGTGTCACTTTAATTTGAGCGCTCATTGGTGCCCCTGAAGCCTGGCAGCACACCTGAATCGCAAAGCTTCGGATGAGTTGAGTTCAAAGTTTTATTTTCAGCTTTTAAAGGCCTCAATAAATTAGGGCAAAGGTAGTTGGAGAGCAGCCTCCTGCCCTGGCGTTCCGCTGGGACCGGCAAGGTTGGCTGAGCCATCCGCTCTTGAGAAACCAGGTGTAACGAGACCAGGGAGGCAGGATCCGGGCTTGTTTGTGGAACCTCTCTGCGGGCCATGCCAACCGTCTCCCAGGAGCAGGCCTGCACGCTCGCCGCCGGAGCTGCCTGGGTGTCTGCCTTTGTTTTGCAAGTCACCCAACACAGCTTCCTAGCCAAGAATTGCTGGCTTGAGCCATGAATGCGGAAGTGGGCCAATTCAAGTTCTGGGCGGTGGGTTTGCTCCACCTGCTCTCGCTCCTGGCCGCGTTGCCCGCACCCCGCTTAGAGGTAGCCCAGAGGGATGGCTTCAGAACATGCTCAAGATTGAAACAATACAGTCGAACCGATCTTTAAGTTGGGCCTCTTCTCTGCTCCATGATGTTCTCAGGGAACCATATTCTGCCCTGGCTCTCCAAGGCTTTTTCGTGTCTGACACAGCAGTTACTTCTTTTGAAAAAATTTAACCGTGACAGTATCAAGGCAGTCATTTGGCCTGGTAGTTAAGATGCCCACATCCTGGGCCTGGCGTGATAGCCTACTGGTTAAATCCTCGCCTTGCAGGTGCTCAGATCCCACATGGGCACGGGTTCATGTCCCAGCTGCTCTACTTCCTATTCTGTTCCTTGCTGGTGGCCTGGGAAAGCACTCAAGGATGCACAAAGCCTTGGGACTCTGCATCCACATGTGAGACATGGAGGAAGCTCCTGGCTCCTGGCTTCAGATCAGCTCAGCTCCAGGTGTTGCGAGCATTTGGGGAGTGATTCAGCAGGCAGAAGATCTTTCTGGGCCCAGTGCAGTAGCCTACTGGCTAAAGTCCTCACCTTGCATGTGTGTGTATACACACCTACCCCCCCACACACCCACATGTGTTTTCAGAAAAAAAAAAAAACCAGTGAAATGTTTTCTAAAGATAAAGGACATCTTCACCATTTTGCTTAATAAAGCAAACCATGTGCAAGCGAGACCCAAGAGAACTAAACAAACACCGGTGAATGAGAGTGCCATGCTGTCAGCTCCGTGATGTTCCAGAGAAACTGAGGAATGGACTCAGAAGTGAATTCCAGACCGCTGCAGAGGTGGGTGGTGGTGTTTGTGGTAACGTCAGCGGCCCCCTCCCCAGTCCTGTCCTGGAGTGTGCCCGGCGCAAGGCAAGGAGTCCTCTGCCCTGCGCTCCCATTGAGTGGTCATTTGTTCAAGAACGCATTTATTTAGGAAGCAGCTGGACTCCTCTGTGCTGCTCTCCTCCCCACATAGTCACAGCAGCGGGGTGGGGCCGGTCACGAGTGGGAAGTTGAGTCCCTCCAGGTGGGAGGCAGAGACCCTGTCACTAAGCCATCACCTCTGCATCCTAGAACTGTGTCAGCAAGCACTGGGGACAGGATTAAAACCCACACACTCAGGTGGGACATGGGCATCTTAACCAGCGTCTCAGCCAATCACCTCCCCTGCGTAATCATTTACATAGGTTGTTTTTTTTTAAAGATTTATTTTTATTATTTTTTTATTGGAAAGGCGGATATACAGAGAGGAGAGACAGAGAAGAAGATCTTCCGTTCGATGATTCACTCCCCAAGTGAGCCGCAACGGCCGATGCTGTGCTGATCCGAAGCCAGGAGCCTCTTCCGGGTCTCCCACGCGGGTGCAGGGTCCCAAAGCTTTGGGCGGTCCTCGACTGCTTTCCCAGGCCACAGGCAGGGAGCTGGAAGGGAAGCGGGGCTGCCGGGATTAGAACCGGCGCCCATATGGGATCCCGGGCGTGCAAGGTGAGGACCTTAACCACTTGCGCCACCGCGCCGGGCCCTACATAGGTTGTTATCTCACGAGTTCCCCAAGCATATTGTTGAAGAATCAAATCTACCTATTATCTATTTACAGAAAAATACAGACTTTTAAGGAACTGGCATGAAAAAGATTCTTTGGTGAGCCAGAAAAATCTGCCCTTTATTTCACTTAGTCTCTCAGAAACACAGTGGACCTATCTAAGTGGTCGGGACCCTGAGACATTTACCCTTGCTTCATGCCAAGTCAGCATAAAGTCAGCAGGATTCCAGCTAGGGCGGCCAGTACATAAATCCTTACTCACCAACATTGACACCTGTTCTGAAGAGCTAAAATCAACTTTTAGTTTCTAAATCACTGTGCAAAAAATAATTTGTTAGAATGAACTAACCAAATTGCCATTTAAAGAATAAGAGATAAAGAAGTTGGACTACAGGGAACTATAAGGAATTCATGTAAGTTTCTGATTGTTCCTTTTCTCGAAATTCTTTATGGCAAAGATTAAATATGTCAAATAGCTATCCATTTTATTTATGTTTTAAAAGATTTATTTATTTTAATTGGAAAAGCTGATATACAGAGAAAGAGACAGAAAGATCTTCTATCTGTTGGTTCACTTCCCATTTACCACAATGGACGGAGCTAAGCCAATCTGAAGCCAGGATCCAGGAGCTTCCTCTGTGTCTCACATGTGGGTGCAGTGTCCCAAAGATTTGGACCATGCTCCCCTGCTTTCCTAGGCAACAAGCAAAGAGCTGGATGGGAAGTGGAACAGCCGGGACATGACCGGAACCTATGTGGGATCCTGGTGCATGCAAGGCAAGGATTTAGCCACTAGGTTAAAGTGGGCCCAGCTATCCATTGTATAATGATAACATTGCCAAACTTGTTTTATTAAACACATCCATCCTCTTACAACTGTCTAAAGAGGATCTTCCCATTTAGCATTCTGTCAATCCAAAGTTACTTGAGAGAGTCTACTAATTTATCAAATATTGTTTATGTAGCTATTAAAGTATGATATAGTAATTTGTATAGGAAGTCAGCAAAATTTAATTTATAGTATAAGAAAAAATGTTTTTCTAGGCTTTTAATCTTTGCTGGAACAACTTTGACGATGAGATATCTAAAGTGTATTTTGAAAGTACAGCATTTAAGGGGCTGGTATTGTGGTGTAGTAGTAAAAGCTGCCACCTGCCATGCTGGCATCACATGTTGATGTCGGCTCCTATCTGGTTGCTCCATTCTGATCCAGTTCCCCGCGAAAGGCTTGGCAAAGGAAGCAAAAGATGGCCCAAGTGTGTGGTTCCCTGTCACCCAAACACAAAACCCAGACGAAGCTCCTGAACCTGTAAATGGGGGAAAAATCCTAGATGCCGATCTTCTTAGAAACCTAGAACGCTAAACCTTGGGCTGGATGCGAAGACATGACGGTGGCCTGTCTTGGATATGTACAATCAGACACGGGAAGTTCGCGTGGTTTTTAAGCAATATAAAAATGCACTCCAGTGCCATGTGCGTTTGCTTTGTTCCCTGTGTGATTCACATTTCTTTAAGCATCAGAATGCACTGGTTTAAGCTAAGCTGGAATTGTTTATTTAGGAACCTATTGAGATTTCAGGAGAAATAATAGATAGGAATTTACTATGAACCAAATTGATGGACTAATTTCTGTTTGGCTTTTTGGCAGCTTTATTTCTGCAGGGAATGTCAGCTCCCGTGACGTCACCGTTGTACACCTCTTCATGTGTGCAAGGACATTACATGCTTTTCCTCATTAGGAGATGTAACTGCCAGGGCAGCGGCCACAGGCTTCAGCCTGGGAGATGAGCGCGTGGGTGGGCCTGAGGTGTGGTCACCCAGCCAGGCCTGACAGTGGCCATGATGCCTCGCCACTTGGAGATTTACACAGCTTCCGGTATGGTTGGCCAACTGTAGGCTACTTGTGTTTGTAAAAATGTCTAGGGCTACTGAAGGCCGTGGTAGTCTTTCTCCTCCTCCCTTTCCTTCCTTTGCCTTCCCTTTCCTTCCTTCCTTCCTTCCTTCCTTTCAGATTTTTTTATTTTCACTATGTGTATTTACAGAAAGGAGAAACAAAGACAGAGATTTTCCATTCACTGGTTTATACCCCAAGTGACTGCACCAGCCAGAGCTGAACCGATCTGAAGCCAGGAGCCAGGAGCTTCCTCCATGTCTCACATGTGGATGCAGAGTCCCAAGGCTTTGTGCCATCCTTCTCTGCTTTCCCAGGCCAGGCCACAAGCAGGGAGCTGGATGGGAAGTAGAGCAGCTGGGAGACGAACCAGCACCCATGTGGGATCCCAGCACCTGCAAGGCGAGGATTTAGCCACTGAGCCATTGCGCTAAGCCTGACATAGTATTTACTATCCAGTTTATTCAGATCACGTTAACCAAAATGGTCTGGATTTTCAAATTGGACTATCCCTACAAAATTTGAAGTTTCCTCAGAATACAGCTAACAGGGAAAGAAAAGTGCACGTTTTGTGTTACACAATCTTGCACAGCCTACCTCGCAGGCATGGGGTTAGCATCAAATACATTTTAGAACTGCAAAGGAGGAGACAACCTGAAGACCTGCTTTCACCTACTGATGCCCTGCTCACAGAGCTTGCGTGTCAGCATCGAAATGAACGTGCAAAGTCCGGACGACCGTGTCAACCCACTCCTGTGGAAACAGGGCCCTGGTGTTGTTTCTTTAGTGGTGTTATGCAAGTGGCATTTACAAGCCCCAAAGCTGCTCGTTCTAAGGATACAACTCGAAGATTCTTTGTAAGCATAGATGTGTATGCATCACCAAACTCCAGTTTTTGAACATTTCCATTGCCCTAAAAAGTTCCTTGATGGATGCTCAGTTTATTAATCCCTGCTCTCATCCCCAGCTCCAGAAAATTCCTGCTGTGCCTCTGCTACCATAGGTGTGTCTTTCCCGGACGTTAGATACAAATGGAGCCAAATGAATGCAGACTTCACCTCTGGCTTCTGTGACTTAGAGTACAAATTTAAGATTCATGTTTGTTGTAACTTGTATCTGTCCTGCTTCCTCTCATTTCTGAATGGTGTATTTCATGGTATGGCTGTGGCAACTTTTATTTGTTTGCTAACCGCTTATGGATATTTTGACCGTTTTTGAGTTTTTGGTTGTAATGACCAATGCTGCTATAAGTTTCATACACACACACACACATATATGCATACACATGTATTAGGATACATGTTCTTATTTCTGTCAAATGGGAGGGAGTTGTTAGGTTTGTTTTATATAAGTTTATGTTTCAATTTTTTTAAGATTTTTTTTTTTTTTAATTTGGGAGGCAGTGGCATACATACATACACAAGAGTTCAGCAGCACCTAGTAGTGGGTCCCCAGTACCATGCCAAAACAAGAGCCTAGAACTCTGGGTTTCCCACGTGGAGCCAGGGGCCCAAGTACTCGCACCATGTTCTGCTGCTTCGCTGGGTCCGTTAGTAGGCAGCTGGGTGGGAAGTAGAGCAGATGAGACAGTAGTGCTTCAGTATGTGATGCCAGCGTCATAGGCAGTACTTCCCTGTCTGTATCACGATGCCAGCTTCTTGTTCTAATTTTTAAGAAACTTGCCATCTGCCGTCCAAAGTGGCTGTACCATTTTATTTTCTCGCCAGCAATGTCAGCAGGCGCCAGTCTCTTCACATCCTCCGAGACTTGATGTTGTGTCTTTTTGACAATAGCCATCCTAGTGGGTATTTGTGTTTCCCTAATGACTACTGATGTCTTGTATCTTCTCACATACCTACCAGCCTTTACACCGATGCCTTGATAACCACAGAGGACCGGTTCCGGGACCCCCAAGGAGTCCAAAATCTGAGAAAAGGCCACAGTGACAGCATATAGACCCAGCACATCCTCCTGTGTGCTTCAAATCACCTCTTGCTCACTTAAACTACCTAACACAATGTAAACTACGGAGACAAACATTACACTGTACTGTTTAGAGAATGATAATAATAAAAAAAGGCTGCACCTGTTCAATACAACCGTGATTTTTTTCAAAAGTGTTTTTGACCTGAGGTTGGTTCTGTGGATGTGGAACCCAATGGATATGTCCCCAGCTTTGTGGGTCCTGACACTCATGAGGGAGACCTTGACTGACTCGCAGGCTCCTGGCTTTAGACTTGCACAGTGTGGCTATTACACATATTTGGAGAGTGAACTAGAGAAAGATCATTCAAAAATCCATGAATATAGAGGGCTTGCTGTAGGTTATTTTGATTAATACATCCAAATATTTTGCCTGTTATTAAAATTGTGTACATAATCTTACTATTGAGTGTTACTTTTTTTTTTTTTTGCTATGAATCACAACTTCACCTTGCAATGATGTGTGAGCTACTTTATTCTGTTGTCCTTCACTGTTATTAAGGTCTAGGGACAAGCACTGAGGCACGGTGAGGTATAAGGTCCAGCTTGATCCATCTGGCACGCAGGATGGATCACTGCCTCCACTTGCATCCAGCTTGCTGCTCATGTGCACCCAAAGGACAGTAGGCGATGGCTCGTGTACTTGGCATCAGATGGCGTTCCTGGCAGCTGGCTTCTGGCCCAGCCCTAGTTGCTGTGGGTTTTGGGGAAGTGAACCAGTGGGTGAAAGATCTCTCTTGCACACTCTCCTTCCAAATCAATAAACGAGTAAGTAAACTGCTATATTGTTATTTAACATCTAATGTACATGTAGTATCCTTTCTCAAATTTGATTTCTAAACTTCCCAACTGGACCACTGGGCTCAAAACTCTAACCACAAGGAAAATCACAGGATCTATGGAGTGCTTGTGTCAGAACTGGGCCTCCTCAGCTGCTGAAGCCTGTGCAGTAGATGGCATACCCAGACCATCGGTGGGAACAGGACAAAGCAGTGAGGCCTACAGAGAGCATCTTGTACCGTGGAGGGCAAAACAGATTAGACAACTCTCCCGACCAAGTTTGACAGCAAGTATCTGGGTGAGTGGGGACTCTAAGGTGGACTATGTCAGCCAGTGGACCTTGGAAGCATTTCCTCAACCTTGGAACAGCGAAATCAACACTTAGAACTACTGAAACTGCTTAAGCAGTTCCCTCAGAACATTCTCCACTCAGACCCTAGGATGGCACCAAGTGGCGGGTACTGAGTAACTAACAGTTTATTTATTCACTTAGGCTGCTAGGAGCAGCCCTCTCCCCTTCTCTTCTCCCTTCCTCCAGATACAGGAAGAAAAAAAAAAATTGGAAACCATTGTCTTATCCAGTTTCCCATTCCTTGACCGTTCCCACTCTCATCAGTGATCCACGTGGGTGTCCATCCTCTCAACTATGTAAACATCATCAAAAATAAACTAAAATTAAATTAAATTTCAAAAAGAGAACTTTTACCTTGTTCTTTCACGTACTCACCCTAACAAGATACGTTGAAAATAATACAACTTTAAAAAAAAAAGAAAAAAATATTTCAATAAGTATTTATTACATAATTAACTTAAACATCTTAGGTAGATACTGTCAACACACATAGTGTGATCATGTAGCGAGTTGCGATGCGTTTTGTTGTTTCTTGTGTATATAAAAGGTCTTAGTTTTGAAACTCTTCAAAATGATGAAGAAATGTCTCTGAATGTAAACTTGAGCAAACGTACATGAAAAAATCAGCAGGAATTTTAAGAAAACATTAATTGCTTGCTAAGTAGAATGCTTATAGTAAAGACATCCCCATGTTTTGAGGACCTCAGCCACAATAGCAACAGCAGAGCTGTTTGCGAGAAGCGGCTCTTCCGGGGCCGGCCAGCGTGCATCAGCAACCCTCACCTGGCGCTGCTGCTTTGCACCCAGGACAAGTGATTTCAGGCTACAAAAATAAACTTTCTTATGTGTAATCCTGAATGTCAAACAAAACCAACTTTCCTTATTACTAGTAAATAACACGGAGGAAAAAAAAAAAACTTTTAAGCCACACCTGGAAGAATGCCAAAGATATACACTTGAGAATATTTTAAGGTAATTAGCATTTTTGTCTCTGTGTCATTTAAAATAGGCTTTTGCCTGCTGCTCATTTTCTTTGGGTTACTGAGACCATTGTATGAATGAAGGGCTGTGAAAGGCCGCTTATATTGTGCAAACAGAGGCACAAATCAGAGAGGGCATGTTAATAAGGAAAGGGGCTTGTGAGTGCTCAATTATGAGCCCAGAACCTGTTTCTATTTTAGAGGGATAGAAAACACATCAATCTTGCTTTTAGAATATTTTCAATTAAAATGAACAGCACATGGCACATTAAGAACCAGCGAAGGCTGCGGCCGCGTGGAGTTTGAATAATTCGTATATGCCATCTTAGCATCACAACCGATATACACATAATGGACTGAAATATAATTTGAGATCCCAGAAGACCCAGGTCCCTGAGCTGCATAAGAAATTCGAAAGGAAAAAAAAAATATATATATATATATAAATATAAAACTGGACCATCTGTTTCCCTTTTCAACATGCAACCTTTAGAGTAGAAAATTTGGAAAGAGGATGCTGTTTAAAACCTGAATGTGGTACATATTCTCACAACATATCATTAACTTCCTCCCTCCTAAGCATAATCAATAGCGTCTGCAAACCTAGTTCTGCATGTTAAAAACAAAGCACCGTGTATCAGCGTCCCCGCACCACACAAGAGTGCGGAGATTCCGCTCAGGCCCTGGGCAGCGCCTCTCGTTGGACAGAACTAAGCACAGGGAAGCATCCACTCCGCCCAGGCGATATGAGAGAGCGGTGTAACGCGGGGCTGTGCAGCAAACTGTACGCACCAGCCTCCTTTCGCCCCTGGTTTATCGCCTGCTTCTGATGACCCGATACCATGTTTTTGATGCATACTTACGAACACATTGCAAGATAACACTGCAAGTCTCTGCTGCCTGTGAAACATCTGTTTTAAAAATATAGTTAACCACATAGCCAGTGTTCGTATAATGTTTTATTAAGTTTCATTCTATTTTTATTGCAAAGGCAGATTTACAGCCAGAGAGAGAGACAGGAAGCGCTTCTATCGGCTGTTTCACTCCCCAAATGACTGCAATGACCAGAACTGAGCTGATCCAAGGCTAGGTGCCACTTCTGGGTCTCCACATGGGCGTGTAGGGTCCCAAGAATATGGGCCATTCTTCACTGCTTTCACGGGCCATAAGCAGAGAGCTAGACGGGAAGTGAGCAGCTGGTACACGAACCAGTTCCCCTATGGGACACTGGCACTTCAAAGTGGAGGATTAGTCTGCTGAGCCATGGTGTTTATATAATAAACTTGCATTGAGAAAACACAGCAAAGGGTGATAAAAAAAAAAAAAACAAAAAACAAAAAAAACAAAACTGAAGGCCTTTAGTCCCCAGCGAGAAAAGCACTGTCCCTCGATGTTATCATATGAGATGAACGCTGACTTCCGCAAACCAAGATCCAAGTGATGTTAGTCCTCTGCTAAAATCTTCGTAACTATCAAAGTTGAAGTGCCGTTTAAAGGAAGGCAAGGACATGAGCTGTAGGAGGCATGGTGAGTCATTTGTCATTGCATCCATTTTTAAGCTCACTGGGGAGAAAGACTTGGAGTGATGGGATCCTTGGCTTTCTTTTGAATTTGTCTGCTACCACCTTGAATCTTTCTTCAAAGGGGATATGTACTGCTTGTGTCTGAGATATATCTGTGAATATGTGTGTATGTTTATTTAAGAGTTATTTATTCTTATTGGAAATCCTACAGAGAGGAGAGACAGAGAGAAACATCTTCAGTCCGCTGGTTCATTCTTCACTGGCCACAATAGACGGAGTTGAGCTGATCTGCAGCCAGGAACCAGGAGTTTCTTTTGGTCTCCCATGCAGGTGCAGGATCCCAAGGCTTTAGACCATCCTCCATGACTTTCCCAGACCACAAACAAGGAGCTAGATGGGAGGTGGAGCAGAAGGGACATGAACCGGCACCCATATGGAATCCTACTGCTTGAAGGGGGAAAATCAGCCAATTGAATCATTGTATCAAGCCCAAATTCATGTGTTTGGTGGGATAAATTCAAAACCATATCCAGCATGGGCATCCAATATTAGAGAAAGATCATCAAAACTTTTGTCATGGGCCTGGCATGGTAGCCTGGTGGTCCCACTTCCGATGCAGCTCCCTGCTTTTGGCCTGGGAAAGCAGTTGAGGGCAGCCCAAAGCCTTGGGACCCTGCAACCTCATGGGAGACCCAGAAGAGGCTCCTGGCTCCTGGCTTTGGATGGGCTCAGCTTTGGCCATTGGGGATACTTGGAAAGTAAACCAGTGGATGGAAGATCTTTTTCTCTGTCTCCTTCTCTCTGTAAATCTGACTTTCCAATAAAAATAAGTAAATCTTTATAAAAAAAATTGTCACATTGTATGTTTTGTATGTTCTGAGAAGGTATTTTGCATGCTAAGATCTAAAGAAGCGTCTTACTGTGAAAGTGAATTGTATGGACATCAGTGATTCCGGTTGTCGTCAGCTCCGTCTGTGTTTACATCCAAGTTGTGACTCTCAGTTCTGCCTGTTGACGCCACATGAGTGCTGTGCTCTGGCACGTTCTGCAAGGCTCCTTTCTTGGTGACCAATGTCAACATCTTTTGACAGGTACGATGAATGCTTTGCTGCTCATGAGTCCCAAATTGTCCGAGATGGAAAGGTGAAGGCTACCCTGATGGGCCAATCTTGGCTTTTCCAGAATAATGAAACAATTGCTCAAACCCAACATAAACATTTCAATGCTACACTTCCTGTTAAACAGTGGAAAGTGTTGTTCGCTTCATTCTTTCCCACTAAAATATTGCAGAGTGCCGACTCTCAGGCTGTGTAGAAAGAAGCAAGAAATACAGTGGTCAGAGTTGAGTCTAGAGTCAGACCACCCAGCTCTGATGTTTACACATTGTGTGAGCTGGGCAGGCTTTCTAACCTGCCCTGGCTGGTCCTGCATCTATGACACTGGAGAGCGCAATGGTGCCTGTTCTGTGGAGTTGAGATCATTCTGGCAGTGGACATGACTCCTGCGGTATTCAGTAAGTGTTGGATGTAGTTGAACTTCATCATTCCACGAGTTTCACCCTTCCTTTTCTTTTGAAGAGGCAATCACTTCCCTTAACTCAGAAGAATAGAAATGCATAGACTTTGGGACACTTTTGGAAATAGTCCTAAGAACCATGCAGGAAGGGGAAGCCAGCATTGAGGGTCAGTGTGTTAAGTGACCACCTGCATTGCTGACTTCCCATATAAGAGATCCGATTCTAGTCCTTACTGCTCTACTTCTGATCCAGCACCCTGTTAATGTGCCTGGGAAAGCAGTGGAAGATGGCCCAGGTACTTAGGCCCCTGTCACCCACCCGGGAGACTCGAATAGGGTTCCTAACTTCAACTAGGACCAGCCCCAGGCATTGAGGCCTCTCTCTCTCTCTCTCTCGGTCCTTTCCTGTCACTCTCTCCTTCAAATAAACACATAACTCTTTCATTAATAATACTAAGAATATAGACAACAGCATTCCCACAGCTCTGAGGACCCTGTTGTCTTCAGTCTATAATAGCTACAATTCCTTTTCTTGCCTCCTATTCTGCCAAAATTTCCATTTGGGTTCTATTCAAAATAAATGTATAAAAACTGCTGGTCTGGGTGTGCATATTTCACACACATCCCAAAATTCTGTTTCCATCAACGACATGCCGCACACGGAAAGTCTTTATATGAGGGTACTCACAAAAGCTCATGGGAATATGTACTGTGGAAAACCTGCCTGCCTTCACAATTTGCTTGTACCAACCTAAATTTGCTTTTAATCCCACTTCTATACACTTTTTGAAGTACTCTCATATATTTTGAAATGCAGAAAGAGATTTAAAGTATTGTTGATGACTAGCCCCTCCCATATGCAGGGTTTATCAGTGTCCCAACTTTAATACGCATGCATATAAAGGGAGACCATTTTCTGACCAATATGTGAAGTGTCAGCTCAGATGCAAAGCCATTGGCACCACTTGTTATGGATCCACAACCAATGAATCCATTCTCGGTATGTCTTTTTAATCATGAGATAATTTTTTAATGACCAGTTAACTGACTACAAATGAATGGAATTTTTGGCTGTTTCAACACTTTTTTTTAAAGGCTTTTATTTGCGTATTATATCTACTGAGGTCAAATTCCCTATAAATATTGCCTAATTTGTTTTCATAACGTCTCTAAGAGATAGGATGAATTTGTCTTTAGCATTAGCATCTGGTGTTAGGAGCTTCACATTTATTTGTTGGAAATCACCACGAATAAATCTCATGCAGACACTAATGGAAAGTATAATAGGAAATAAATGCAGGTATGTCTGCAAATGAAGATATTTTTCCATGTTTCATATCTGTTGACTAAAAAGATAAAAAGTGGAACAACTTATGATGATTGAATAGTAATAAAAAGCAGCATTTAATCTAAATCTCTCCTTCCCATGATTACAGCATGCTAAATATTACTCAATACTAGGGAGTCTGCTGATGAGCTATGTAAACGTTTTTCAATAAAATTAAAAACATTAGATTGGGAGAGAGACTGCTAATATTCTGAAGGCTGTTAAGGAGTCTTCTTTTAAAAACTTCTCTGAAACTATGAACTTGAGACTGTCTCCTTGTCATCATAAACCTGGTGGAGTGGCTGTCGTCACTCCACGTGCGTAGACCGGGCAGGGGCAACCACGACACCATCCACGTTCTTGGCATCTGTGAGTTCTGACTGCGAATGCTCTGGGTGTATCCTGCCTGCTGCTTTGTTGTGGTTGTCAAAGTTTGTTACTGAGACAAGACTAAGATCATCTTGCTGTGATAGTTGCAGGCTGACTTGGCATGACGCACCGTGAGGTGAGTCTAATTGCTGTTAATATTGGGAGGAAGAATAATCCCATTAAAAAGAAGAACAGTTACAAAAAAAAAAAAAAACTTGGAGACAAGTCTAGATTACATGATAAAAGGACAACTTGATGAAGGAAACCCATTGACCTGAAAGGAGACAGTTGCTGGCCTCTTGTTTAGCAGGACAGCATTTATACGAAAACCAAGTGGAAGCAACTTCTCTGATCCATTTATACATCTCACGATCCTGTTGTGGTTTTTGTTAATAGAATACCCAAATGGCACTGTTGGGTAGGCAAGTGGAAACCTTATTCCTTAGGTATAGCTAACAAGCCAGAAGAACTGCCTGTCTGGGTTGGAAGTTGAACACTCCAAACCATGGTATCTCCCCAGGAGCTCGGGCCACAACAGGGCCTCACCAAGCCACTCTGCGCTGGGCAGAGGACCCGCAGTGGAGAAGCTCCCAGAAGATTCCCACCCTGCTGATTTAGGATTGCCTCTGTGAAGCCAGGCTCCAGGCAGCGACTTTACAAAGAGCCCCACAGGAATACAGTGTGGCTCGTTTTGTCAAACTCGGGGGATCAATAAAAATTCATGGCCACACCAAGACTCTGTGATCTCACAGGCCAGGGCCACCCCGGCGCTGCATGGGGCAGACCTCTAAGACAGTGCCAAAACCCAGGAGTTTCTCCTTCTACCAATGCCAAGTTCACTGGTGCTGGGCTCATCACTTTAAGAAATTGAATGACATCAATAAAACAAACCCTAAACCATTTGCTCTGCAGATGGAAATAAAGAAAAAAAACAAATTGCAAAGACTCAGGGCAGGAATCTATGTAGCCCTGAAGCCATCACTTGGCATTCCCACATCTCATTTGGAGCGCCTAGGTGTGACTCCCAGCTCTGCTTGCTCTTCCAGCGTCCTGCACACCCCAGGAGGTGACAGGGAACAGCTGAGATCCTGAAGTTCCTGCTCTTCCTCCCCCAACACTGAAGACCCAGAGTGAGTGCCAGTCTCCCGCCTGGTCTGGCCAGTTGCGGCAAGCATTTGAGGAGTGAAGCAGCAGATGGAAGATCTCTATTTGTCCATCTGCCTTTCTAAAATAAATAAAACATGTTTTTGAAATGTCAAGGGTCTTTAAGGTCAACCAGAGCTACCAGCAAAACAGATAGGTGCAAGTTGCCACCTGTACTAGCTGCATTCCATAGGCTCTCTGATGTGTGTCCTGGCGGCTCCACTGCCAATCCTGCTCCCTGCTAATGCCCTGGGAAAGCAGTGGAGGATGGCGCAAGTCCCTGGGCCCTATGCCTGGATGAGGCTTCCAGCTTCTAGCTTCATCCCAGCTCAACTGCTGCAGCCATTTGGGGAGTGAACCAGCAGATGAACATTCCTCTCTCTCAATTTCTCTCAATTCTGGCTCTCAAATAAATACATAAATTTTTTTTTTAAAGGCAAAGTAAAAAGCAGAGTGGAAAGACCGGAAGTCTGTCGCCCCTGGAGCTGGAGCTTCCACAGTGGCCGCCTTGTGTCCCTTGATTCCTGTGGTCAGAGTAAGTGGGCAGATCCCAACAGGACACTCTGCCCATCAGTCAGACTCCCCTGCTGCAAGTCCAGATGTCTCAGGAGGTGAGAGCTCAGTGCCAGTGCTTCTGTCCAACAGCCTCCCACAGACAGAGGCGAGCGAGAACACGGTGCGATGGCACAGTCGCTCAGGGCACGGTGCATGCAGGGCATGTGCCTCGCTGGTGGGTACACGCTGGTGAGCTCAGCTGACACCCTCGGTGTGAGGTCTGGCGCGGTGGGCTCTTGAATGCATTAGTTTTAATCAAAGCTCAGATAGATGAATAAGAAGGAGAACACTGAGTTACTCTGCATAATTAAGGCTGCATTTGAGTCAGGAGAGCTTCGGAGACTTGACTGCATGTTAAGTAGTCTGAATTTGGGGTGCTCACAATCATTTATCACTTCTCTGGGACAGCATAAGCCTAAAACACAGGCTTACTTGAACAAACGCTAGGACAGCGAAACAGCCCTACGGACAGTGTGGGCATGAGAGGTTGGTGAGCACATTGGTTACTTCCCCCTTGGATTAGAAGCAACAAGGTGAAAGGCTTCTTACTGTTTTTCAAGTCCTACACAAAAAGACCAGCTGTGTGTAAAGCTGTGAGTCTGGATCACGTTGCCGTTCAAAGATCTGAAACTAAGATCCTTGATCATTGTTTTGTGACGTTAGTGAAGGTTGATTATTCTAAAATTAATTAATTCTGCCTCCTGTAACAAAGCCTTTTAAAAAATGGTTGTAACAGACTTAGTAACTACTAATTCAAGAATCTGTTTGGCCCTACTCTAAAGGACAAAATCACAGCGTGGCAGAGATGCCTCCAGCCCTCCTTGGCTGTGCTAGGCAAAATGACAGTGACAAGCTCCCTTCCGCTATGATGAAAGGGGTGAGGGACAAAGTCACAACAGGCTCCACCGATTTCAGAAACAAGGAAACCAACGCTGGGGACATCTGGCTTTGTAGCACAGCAGGTCAGGCTGCAGCTCGTGATGCTGGCCAGTTCAAGTCCCTGCTTCACTTCCCAACCAGCTTCCTGCAAAGCAACAAATGATGGCTCAAATACCCATGGAGCAGAGCCAGATGGAGTTGCTGGCTTCAGGCCCAGGCCTGAACCACACTGGGTTGCTTTGGCTGTTGCTTCTATCTGGGGAGAGAACCAGCAATGGAAAGTCAATCCTTTCTCTCTGCCTTCTGAGTAAGTAAACAAATGTTTGTTAAAAAGTAATACGAAAAAAATTTAAAATCCAAAGGACAGCTACAGCAGGCAGTGCACCCGTCGGGACTCATGGAGTTTTGGGATTCTTGGACAGGAAGACTGGCAGGAAAGGGTCAGACCCAAGGCAGGTGATGAGACCTTGAACTTGAAACCAGCTCAGGTCCAGGGCCTCCAGGAGCGCAAAAGGTTACTCTCTGGAGACAGCAAGGAAGCTGGGTGCTTCCTGAGCCTCAAGAGGGCATGGAGGAGAAAAACATCAGCCCGGGGAGCTGACGGGTGGGGCCATGGATCGAGACATCTTCAGGGATAGGATTTAGAATGGTAGTTTAAGCACATCAAAGTGGGTCCAGAGCCTCAAAATCCCTGGGGATAGAAGGCAAATCCAGAAGTGCTCCATGAGTTCATTTCCACAACCAAGAAGTTAGCATTTGATTGGATACCATGACTGGACATCATAGACCACGTGACTTAAATAATAGAAATCATTCTCTCTTTGTTCCAGAAGTGAGGAAAGAGCAGTGAGTCGGCAGCCTTGGTGTTCCCTGAGGACTCTCAACTGTTTCAAAGAAGCTGTATTTCTGGTCTCTTTTTTCCTGCGCTTGCACATCTCTGGGGTCTCTCTCGTTCTCTTTCTTTCTTTCCTTTTTATTTATTTACTTGTTTTTTACAATTTGTTAGCTTTTACTTAAAAAAGCAGAGCTACAGAGAGAGAGAGAGAGCGTGTCTTCCATTCACTGGGTCACTCCCCAAATGGCCTCAATAGCTGGAACTGAGCCAATCTGAAACCAGGAACTTAGAGCTTCCTCCAGACCTCACACATGGGTACAGGAATCCAAAGATCTAAGCCATGTTCTGCTGCTTTCCCACACCAAGAGGGCGAGGGACCAGAAGTGAGCCAGCGCCCAGATGGCCACGGCCGCCCCTCTTTCTCCTTTGATCCAACAGTCAACTGGAGTAGCAGCTCATTCTCAGGCCTCCTTTCACCTTAAAAATAAGTATGCTTTCTAAAGTAAGGACCTGTATCTTCTTATCAAAAAGGAGAGGTCTACATGTGAAATTCAAAATTCTGGCACCAAAATAACTTTCTTTTTCTATGGACTTTGCATATGCATGGAAAGAAACTCACTGGGAGGTGTAGACCTGTGGTTATGGAAGTTGGTGGTCGCGTGATCTGCCACCTGTAAGCTGGAGACCCAAAAAGGCCACAGGTGTGACCTCAGCTGCAGAGAGCCCCTGCTGAGGTTCTAGTCCATGGCTGCAGACCTGCGAACCAAGATCACCAAAGATAGGACACTGGTACCCCGGCTCAAACAGCCAGGCAGAGGGAGGGCAACCTTCCCCCATCCTTTTGTCCCATTCAGGCCCTCAGTGCCTGAATGATGTCCGCCTACATTCAAGAGTGCAATGTACTTGATTCAATCCACCACCCATAATGGAAGCAGTCTCATGGACACATCCTGTGGCCCAAACTGTCATATAAATTAGCCATCTGGTGTTGTGGCGTCATGGGTTAAGCCTTTGCCAGCAATGCTGCCATCCTATACAGGAATTCTGGTTTCAGTGCCAGCTGTTCTACTTCCTATCCACTTTCCTGTTGGTGTTGGGTCACTACACTACATGAGAAACCAGGACCGAGTTCCTGGTTCTTTGCTTTGGCCTGACCAAAATATGTGATCATTTTGACCCAGCACATGGAAGATCTCTCTCTCTCTCTGTCTCTCTCTCTCTCTGCCTTCCAAGTAAATAAGCTAGTGGAACAATAGGAGACCTGGTTTGGGTTCTTGGCTCCGTGCTTGGCTTGCAGCCTGTTCAGGCCTGTTCCCTGTTGTACAAGTTTGAGGAATAAATCACTGGATGAGAGTTCATTGTTGCTCTCTACTTCTTTGTCTCTCTGCCTCTCAAATAAAGAAAATTAGGGACAAATTTCTATAATGGAATGCAAGAGTCCAAAATGTAAAGAAGTACACTCATTCCCAAGCAATAAAAGCAAATATTAGGATATGTCCAGTTTGAGAAAAACTCAACAATTTCCAAGTTTTCACAAAGGAAATCATAAACAGGGCCATTTTGTGGCACAGCAGTTTAAGCTTTTTTTTTTTTTGGTAGATTTATTTATTTTTATTGGAAAGGCAGATATACAGAGAAGAGAAGAGACAGAGAGGAAGATCTTCTGTCCAATGGTTCACGCCCCAAGTGACCACAATGGCCAGTGCTGTACTGATCCAAAGCCAGGAGACAGGAGCTCTTTCAGGTCTCCCACATGGGTGCAGGGTCCCAAGGCATTGGGCCATCCTCGACTGCATTCCCAGACTACAAGCAGGGAGCTGGATGGGAAGCAGGCCTGCCAGGATTAGAACCGGTGGCCATATGGGATCCCGGCACGTTCAAGGCAAGGACCTTAACCACTACGCCATCACGCCGGGCCCTAAGCTTCTAATTTTGATTGCATATTGGAGCTCCGGCTGCTCTACTTCAAGGCAACAGCTGCAGTGCACCTAGCTGGAGGATGGCCCCAGGTCGGAGCCCTTTACCCATGCGCGAGACAGATGGCTTCACCCTGGCTTACCCCCAGCTGTTTCAACCAGCCAGGAGAGTGAACCAGTGGATCAAATATTCTCCCTCTCTTACTCTCAAATAAAGAAATCATTTTAAGTGACAATAAATAACAAAGAATTGGTTTCATATACAGTACATTCTCTGGTCATACTGCAGAAAAATTGTAAATTAACAAAAATAGTAGCTGTTAGGGGAAGTGAAAATTGTTACGGTACCCATACAAAGAATGTGACAAACGCAAGCTTGTCAGACGGTCCCTGACCTGTCTTTTCAACTTTGCGGTAGGTTTGTTTAGATGTCACCTGTCCTACACTGAAGGACATCTGTACCGAAGTGTGAATTGGAACTTAATTATTTCAATGCATACCGGAAAACAAATGTTGAGGTATTTGGTACACAAGAGTACTTCAAAAAGCTCACAGAAAATAAAATGTAAATGTAAGCTTACTTTGGTGCAAGAAGTTTGAGATCGATGCATAGTTTTTCCATATGTATTTCCCAGGAACTTGTCATGTATAGTTGCCCCTAATTATTTCTGATTTTCAAGAGCAAACAATTGTCACTGGCCTTGTAAATATTTCTGAGACTGTTCTGTGGGTTTCTTCTGATCTCGGTAGCCAAAGACTCTAGTGTGTAAAATGCTTTCACATACATTTAGTCATCATCTAACTTCCCCCCTTTGTGGTGATGTAAATGAGACGCATTTGTGACATCTTTAGCTTAACTAGCATGCAAATCACTCAACAATATGCAAATGAACAAATACTGCTAGAGTCAGAAATTTCTTGCCAACTGATTTTTTTACTTCCTGTTCCAGCATCCAGAGACCATCCCAGTGTGCCAGGTGAGCAGAATCGTACAGTGGAAAATTACTGGCACGAAGGATTAAGAGCTTCAAGACAGTATTTTCCCACTAACATTAAGTGCCAGAAATATGTTCAAGTAGATTTCTTGTTTAATTAATATAAGCAAAAATCCCTCTGGGCCAGGTGTTCAGCCTGGCAGTTAGGATAGAGGCTATGACGCCTGTACCCACTTCGGAGTGCTCGGCTTTGATTCCTCCACCTGGCTCCTCACCCCAGTCTCCAGCCAATGCAGACCAAAGGAGGCAGAGGTGATGGCTCGAGTCCTCGGCTTCCTGCCACCTACATGGCAGAACTGGACGGTGTTTCTAGCCCTTGGATCCTGCCTAGGCACTGGGGAACTAAACCAGCAGAGGAGGGCACTCTGTTCTTCCCACAACTGAAAAACAGTTTACTAGGCCCCCACCTGCAGCGCCGGCATCCCACATGGATGCTGGTTCTAGTCCTGGCTGCTTCACTTCTGATCCACCTCCCTGCTTACGGCCTGGGAAAGCAGCAGAGGATGACGCAAGTCTTTAAGTTCCTGTACCCATGTGGGAGATCTTAAAAGAAGTTCCTGGCTCACAAATTCAGACAGGTCCATATCTGGGAACTGAACCAGCGGAAGGAAAACATCTCTCTCTCTCTCTCTGCTTTCAAATAAAACTTTTTAAAAAAAATTTTTTCATTAAAAAAAAAAGATTTTGAAAAAAGGAAGAGGTCCCTCTGAATACCCTACAGTATTTACTGATGGAGCGTAGTGCAGTGTGTTACAGGAGCTGTTTCCCTTCCAAAGCCTTAACTATGAAAATTAAGCAGACTTTTGCAAGTCGATTTCATTTTTTAAAAGTCTTCATTAGTTTAAGCATGCACCTCAAAATTTGGATGTTAAACCCTGACGTTTCTATGAAGGATTATGTTCATGTAATTTCTCAAACAGGAGACACATCCGGGAGGAATTTCATGCCTGGACACGTGTGTGGTGAATTTTAGTTGCTATTCCCAATAGCAGACAGCAGAGTCTTAAGAAATGTGATGGTTGTATTTGTTGCAATAAGGTTTAATTGTTTAAAAAAAAAAAAAGGAAGGAAGGAAGGAGAAAGAAAGAAAGAAACAAACATATACTGCTGCTTTCACTTTTATTTTGTGGCAGATGTTAATGAAGCACCTGCTGTCATTTGCATCTTTGTTGCACTGGACGATTCTACCGGAGCCAGCAGTGGTACAGGCTTCCTGGCCCCAGGCTCCCACAGGACGTCCCATCAGCCCTGTGTCCTTACAGATTCACTTGAGATCAGTGGGTTATGTCCCAGGCCACACAAACTTTAACCCTCAAACCTCTTTTTTATTTTTTGGCCACCTCTCTTCTTTCCCCAGCCATCAGATCTGAGGTCATGGTCCCTGAATACTCAGTTCACCCTGGACACTACCGTGTCACTCCCTCCAGGGCGCCCTCCAAGGGGAGCAGACTGACTGCCCGTCCTTCACCCCTCACCTGACAAACAGGGCCCTTCTGCCACCAAGGCTTGTCCCTCCTAACGCCAGCTTCTACGACTGTGGCCCTCCAACAGCAACCAGGCAGCAAGAATTATTACACAAGAAAATAAATCCTTTAATAAGCTACCGGTACTGACATTTCTTCCCCGCAAAGAGCCATCTTTGCCTTATGACTACACTAAAATGTTAAAATAGAGTCTTTTTTTTTTTCCAGAAATATGATAATCTAGCAACAAAACAGGTATATTTTCAATCTGTTAACAGACACTGAGTAAATCTTCATTTTATTTTTGGGTGGCTGGACGCATTAGGATTAAATCCCTTTGGAGGTGAGGTTTCTAGTCTTTCTCTTTAACGTTTTATTTGAAAGAGAGAGAAGCAGAGAGACCTTCCATCTGCTGGTTCACTCCTCAAGTGCCTGCAGAGACCGAGTCAGGTGCGGCCGGGCTGGGGCTCTGTCCGGGCCACAGGGGTCCAAGCACGTGGTCTCCTGTTCAGCAGCAGGTAGGAAGGAGCTGGGCGGGAGGTGAGCAGCGTGTTGGTCTCAGGCAGCGGCTTTGCCCGTAGCGTCACATGGCCGGCCCTTGAAGTGCGGCTCCTGGGTGAACATCTAAGGTTTTTAGAGAATGTTGATTTTATTTCAAATGCTTTTTTTTTTTCAAAGGTGTATGTTTATTTATTTGTACCTGCTTGAAGGGGGGGGGGGCGCATTGAGAAAAGGGAAGGAACAGTTCTTGGATTTGCAGTTCCCTCTGGCTGCACGAAGCAGGATTGCAAAGTACCCCACTTGTGGCTGACTGACATCTGCCCCTTAAACGCTCTTGAATGCCATTCTTATCCAAGTGAATCTCATCAGGAGCTCCAAAACTAGTCATTTAATGTCTATATGTTCATGGTCTGTATGACTTAGGCAATGACTTAGGGAAAATCCTTGGACTGTAAGTTTGACTCATTTGATATATCCATTTTCCCTAGTCAAAACCAAAATACCTTGTTCTCCCAATAATAAAAGAGCATAACACTTTGTAATAAATCTACTCCGAACTAGCAAATAAAATATTTTAAATGACCTTACTTCTTTTATACTTAGAAATAAATTGAAAGAGTAACCTAACGACGTATTCCTTTCTGTCTTTAATTAGCTCACATTTTAATCTAGTCACTTCATTACTATGCCTGCAATTGCATACCATCTTTACTTTGAGGAATTATCTGCTATCTTAAGCCAGCCAATGAATTATAATTAATTAATGGATTTGAAATAAGCCAGGGGTGGGCGTTTGCTGCCTAGCGCTAAGAAGCTGCTTGGGTTGCGTGGGGCTCCCACCCGCATCCCATAGTCCAGCAGGTGGGGTCCCTGCTGGACTCCTGCTCTCAGCTTCCTGCCAATGTACCCTGGGAGGCCGCAGTCGTACCTCGCTTCAGAACGGTTCAGCTCTAGGCATGCGGAGTGACCCAGTAGACGGGCGGTCTCCTGCCCCTCTCCCTTTCATAGGAAAATAATTTAACATATATAAACAATTTTTTTTTAAGTTGGAACCGACATTTTTGGTAGAGCCATCCTCCCACACAGACACCTGTGTGTGTCCCGGGTTGCCCTCTTCTGATCAACTCCCTGCTAATGGCCTCGGGAAAACAGCCAAAAAATGGCTTGGGACCCTGCACACACATGGGAGACACTGCTTGTTATCTCCAGCCTGGCCCACTGCTGAACGCTGTGGCCATCTGGGGATCAAGTCCGCAGGTAGAACATCTCTCTCTCTCTCCTTCTCCCTCCCTCCCTCTGTGCAATTCAGACTTTCAAAATAAATAATTTTTTAAAGTGAACCACTGGCAGAGCCCATCACAGTGCTACAGAAATGTCACTGACAGGCTCAGAGCCCTGAGCTCACCCACACCTGAGTTTTAATCTGACTTCAGACTCTCCAAAGTGTTATTTCTGAGAAAATCCGAATGGGGAAAATCATGCTACTAGGTGAAGCACTAAATTCTTGGTTATGTAAATAGAGATTCTTCATTTTTTAAGACTCTGACACTATTTTTATGATTTAGTTCCTAAAATCATATGAATTTAAGACTCTGGGATTTTATATGAAAGTAACTGCTTATGTTTACAAATCAACTTTCAGATTCCAAATCATTTTAGGTGCCCAAAGCTTTATTTTAAAAATTTGATTACTGGGCCCAGTGCAGTAGCCTAGTAGCTAAAGTCCTCGCCTTGCACATTCCAGGATCCCATATGGGCACTGGTTCGTGTCCTGGTGGTCCCATTTCTCATCCAGCTCCCTGCTTGTGGCCTGCGAAAGCAGTAGAGGATGGCCGAAAGCCTTGGACCCAGTGCCCTTACGGGTAGACCCAGAAGTTCCTGGCTTCAGATCAGCTCAGCTCTGGCTGTTGCAGCTGCTTGGGGAGTGAGCGAGCAGACGGGAGATCTTCCTGTCTCTCCTCCTCTCTGTATATCTGACTTTGCAATTAAAAACATGTCAATCTTAAAAAAAAAAAAAAAAAGCAAAAGTGTGACTACTATGTGAAAGGCAGAGAGAAAGAAAGCGGTTTCATATCTTCTGGTTCTGCAACAACTAGGGCTGGATTGTGGAAGACAGGTGCTGAGATTCGAACTGGATTCTCTTGTGGGTGGGAGGGGAGCCAAGAACTTGATCATCATCCACTGCTTTCCAGGGTTCACGTGAGGAGGAAGCTGGAATTGGAAAGAGCCGTGACTTGACAGGGACAGCCCAAGTGGCTTCTAGAATGTTCTACCAGATGCCTGCCTTCCCACCCAGGCGTTGACTTGGAAGTCTCAACAAGGATCAAGTCACAATGAGACAGTTCAGGAGAGAGTATGGCTGAAGACCGGGACTGCTGAATATGCTTGCCAAAGAGGAAATTACAATGGGATGACAAGGAAAACTATTTGGCTAAGACCAAGTTCTGAGCAAGGCTCGAGTCCCCGTAAAATGTCCTATGCCTGCTATTCTTAACTTGTTTTATTCCCAGGGTTTCGTGAAATGTGAAGATGATTTTGGCCTCTTTCTTGTTCTTTCCTAAATTTCTTTTCTTTTTGAAATTCAAATCTACTTTTGAGGTAGCAACTGTGTACGAAAGTTACATTAGACAACAATCATAAGGTTAAGTGAAACAGAAGCAGGTATGGTCTTTGGAAAATGTTATTAAATCCAGTTTTCTTAAGGAAAGATTTATATAGAAATGATTCTAAATCAAATACATAATGGATAAAGGTGTTTATTGGTAAAATTAGGAATATTCTCATAAGAAAAATATTTATTATATTTTCTTGGAAAAACATTTCCATAAGTATGATAAGGCACAAATTGCCTTCATATTCTACTGCTCTTGCTCATGTTAATAAGAAGGTCAATAATTCAATTTAAAAACAACGGTTTTAGGAATAGGTGTTGGCCTAGCCAGTAAGAAGCTGCGAAAGGGGCCAGTGCAGTGGGATACTGGGCCCCTGCATCCCATATGGGTTTTGTTCAAGTCCTGGTAGCTCCACTTTTGATTCAGCTCCTTGTTGATGGACTTAGAAAGTAGTGGAGAATGGCCCAAGTCCTTGGACCCTTGCCACTCGGTGGGAGACCCAGAAGAGGCTCCTGGTTTTCGTCTTTGGATGGCTCAACTTGGGCCATTGTAGTCGTTTTGAGAGTGAACCAGCAGATGGAAAATGTCTTTGTCTCTTTGTAACTCTGACTTTCAAGTAAAATAATTAAAAGATGAAGCTGCGATGAATGCCTGCCTAACACCTTGAATAGTTTGAATTCCCCTCCCAGGTTCCTGCTGATGTACATGGCACGCGACAACGGGTGACGGTCCACGTCCCGCGATCCCTGCCGCACGTGTGAGAGACCCAGGTTGAGATCTGGTTTCTGACTGGAACCTGGCCTGGCCCCTGCACCTGTGACCTACTGAGGAATGCAAGAGTGGTGGAAGAGATCTCTCTCATTCTCTTGCACTCCCACTCTCTGTTTCTTTGCTTTATTAATCAATCAAGCTCATTCATTAATTAAAGAAATTATTTGCAAGAGGAAAGAACCATAAGCAAAATCCAAGCTCACTTACAATGGAAGCAATGAAAATTTCTGCAACCACAAAATGAATGTTCCTCTTTTATAACAGCAGAGAGGAAAACATGTGTTGTGGGTTGGAAATCTGCCTCCTCAGGTACCATTCTAGGCGTGTAAATGGATACAACCTTTTAAGAGTGCGATTTGGCAGGATGTATTAAACTTTAACACACACACACATTTTACTTTTAAATTTAAGGAACATATCCTTTGATCTTCCAACTCCATTTGGAAATTTATCTGATAGGTTTTTTAAAAAAACACTTTGGAACTAGAAGAGTCACCTGCCATCTTGTTTGTAAATAGCCAGAAATCAAAAAACCTACGCACAAGAATCTAGTCTCTTCTATGCGATCATGTTGGGGTTTGCGGCAGGTGCAACGGTGAGGGCAGCAAAGCTCTATGTGCTTGTAGGAAAACCAGGAAAAAGTGTTTTGTGCAAAAACAGGAGTGTTGCAAAATGATTTATAATCTGTCCCTGTTGCTGTAAAACGCATATTTTCCTGGGATGTGAAAAAGCAAGAAGGACTTTTGCTTTGTATTTTTTCTGTCCTGTATTTTTTCAAGTTCTCTTGTTTTGTTTCTTAACTTCTGCTGTTGCCTATGCTTTTATCGTAATTTATGCTTAATGCTGAAAGTGTTTCTTGCAGGTAGCCAGCATTTTACAGCAGCGTCTCCCAGGCTTCATGGAACCACACCAGGAACGATGGGGAATCGGATTAGTCCCTTTCTTTGTCTTGTGCTATCCCTGGGGTCTCTAATACTTGACTAAAGAGGTAAATTTGCCTCTGAGGTCAAAGAGGATGAGACAAGAAAATTGGCGTCGCTGGATCTGAGGACCAAAGTGGACTTTAAGAAAGAGAAGTGAAATGTGCTTCTGGAAAAGTCTGTTTACACGAGGCACTTTTTCACTCCTTTCAAATCGTCTCAGTGAACTGCCATCAATTATAACTAAGGCAAGGCAGCGAGGAATAAAAGGCCTAAAATGAGGAAAATATTATGCAGCTTTCTTTTGTAGAGCAGATCCAATGTCAAATAACTCTTCCAATTCCAAAACAGCGGCATCAACCTCAACCTAGAGTATTTTGCTCACATCCCTGAGATGTAAGTGACATGTTGAAAAAAATAAATAAAGGATTCAAGTTGTAAGAAAGTTACTTTCACAGACTAAAAACGAGCTGCAATATACTTAGAAACAATTGTTTCAATGGGATTTTCTGTTATTGGACTCAAGCTACTGCTGGAAAAAAGCTACCAGAAACCGAAGGAGAGAAATGAATTGTTCACATAGCTATTTTAATTGTTTCTCTTATTTTTCTCTTTGATTAAATAGTCTTGCAAGCCCCTTTGCAGATTAAAATTTGTTTTAGTAGGCAATACCTTGGTTGAAGCTGCTTTTCAGTGAGGTGGGGAATGCATGAAACTGGCCTCCTCCGACTTGCTTTGCGTAGCTCTCCTTCCCCTAATCTCACTGTAGTTTCTTAAGAAACGAGGCACTTACATATCCCAGGGGTTTCAATGGAGATTTCTGCTGCGCAGGGCAAGCAAGGAGTTTGCTGCATTAATCATTGAACAGCATCCATCCTGCATCCACTTGGGCGGTTAAATTTCTGTTGAACAAAGTACACAAGTACCTGGGGAATGTCTCCCTCTTCGCGAGCGGCATCGGCCAACAGCTGCCATGAAAGCCTTGTAAAAATAGATTTTCAGATGCAAACAAAGTCATTTTAATGTAGCGTGATGATGGGCACATAGTAGATAATATTCTACATAGAAAGTGTTGAGTAAATAAATTACTGCATCAATTCCCTATGCAGAGTCTTCATTACCTCCTTCCGACAAGCTCATCTAAGAACTCTTCTTGAAGCATCACTTCTCATTTCAGATGCGCTTGCAAGGACTCTAGCAAGTCCAAATTTCTGCTTGTATAAAGTCGATCTTGCTGATCCATGCGGCAAGGTTTTCTGACAATGGAGTCCTTTTCCCATTTCCGCTTCTCAGATGCTCAGCCCTTCACTTTGTGGTCAGTGAGCTGCAGGTGTCAGTTGCCTTGGGCTCTCCTTTCCTCTGTCCCAGTGCCACTCCTGACACCTGAGGGGGCCCCGTCCCTTCGTAATTCCAGAACAATTCGTTTCCGTTCTGTCGTCATCTGGCCTTCCAATCAACCTTGTCAAACTGAAGCACGCAGCAGTTACTGATAGCAATAGCGTAATAGAGAACTTTATCTCTATTGCACACAGCTTCACTTCAGCTCAGAGCAACTGTCGTTAACCTGGGTGGACTACGAGCTTGTAAAAGAAGGGGCCTCAGTAGCTTTCTCTTCCTTGCCAAAATGATTCATTCGGCGACACAAGGGGCTTCATGGGCTAGCCCTGTGTAAGGGTTTCATAACATCTCAGAACAAGATCGAAGTGACTTTATTTGAAACTGGCAAGTTATTCTCCAAGTCTGATGAAATGGATATCAAAGTCTCAATGGCAAAGGATTTGTTATTGGCTGCTTTGTTTAAACATCTAAGAAAGCATTCTAAAATTCATCTCAAGTGATGAGTTCATATTCACAAGAAAATAAGTGTTAAATGTGAGGAGGAAGATAAAAATGAGACACAAATAAAAGTACTAGTGGGAAATGTAGGCAAGTGTTTTTATGTTTAAGAGCAGAAAGCTTTTTCTCAGAGGAAAGCTTTACAGACTGAGGTAGAGGAAGTAGACAGCAGGAAAAGAAGGCTTCCAAAAAGAAATTAAGAGGAGAGAATTTTTGACAGATGATACCAAAAAGCAGACAGAAAGCAAAATCCTCATAAAAATTTTAAATTCTGCACTAAGATGATATAAACTTTATCAGCAAGAATGAATTGGTCGGGGCCCAACGCATTAGCACAGTGGTTAAGGTCCTCACCTTGCATGCCCGGGATCCCATATGGGTACCAGTTCTAGTCCTGGCTGCTCCACTTCCCATCCAGCTCCCTGCTTGAGGCCTGGGAAAGCAGTTGAGGACAGCCCAATGCTTTGGGAGCCTGTCCCCGCGTGGGAGACCCAAAAGATGTTCCTGGCTCCTGGCTTCAGAATGGCTCAGCTCCAGCTGTTGCGGCCGCTTGGGGAGTGAATTATTGGACGGAAGATCTTCCTCTCTGTATATCTGACTTTCAAAACAAAAAAAAGGAATGAATTGGCAGGGAAAAAAATTTGTAATACATGGGCTTGGTGCAATGGCTCAGTGGCTAAACACTCGCTTGCATGCACTGGGATCCCTTATGGTCACTGGTTCATGTCCCAGCAGCCCCACTTCCCATGCAGCTCCCTGTTTGTGCCCTGGGAAAGCAATAGAGGATGGCCCAAAGCCTTGGGTCCCTGCACCTGTTCGGAAACCCAGGAGAAGCTCCTGGCTCCTGGCTTCCAGTTGCCTCCTGCCTTTAGCTCTGGCTGTTGCAGTTATTTAGGGAGTAAACCAGCTGATGGAAAATCTTTATCTCTCCTCTTCTCTGTAAATCTGCCTTTCCAATAAAAATACATCTTTTAAAAAGAATTTGAGGCAGCAACGTGTGGATGACAAAACATAAATGACAACTCAGTGCAGGGTGGGTGCTTGGCTCATGCCATCTAAGCTGTCCCCATGCTGCACCAAGGCCTGACTCACTTCCAGCTCCTCCGCTTCCGATCCAGCTGCTGTGGGTGAGCACCCTGCAGAGCCCCAGGAAACAGCACAAGTGCCTGGGAGATGCTTGGCTTTGGCCTGGCACAGCCCTGGCTATTACAGACATTTCTGAAGCAAAACAACACATAGATGATCTCTGTTTTTCAATAAATGGGAATAAATAATTAATATTTTATTGGGTATCCAGATGTGAAATATACAAATCTACTTCCAAATCAAAAACAGACTCCCAATGAAACTGCAAAGCATATCTTGACACTAGGATGCTGGGCTCTCTGCCATGCCTGTGTCTACCAATTCAGGATACACTTAAACAGCAGAATGATGGACTTGTGCCTGTTCATGAAGGACTATGCTATTGGAATGACACTGGGAAAGTCAGCGTCTGGGAGAGAGCTAGGGAGGGGGAAAGGGAAATTCCAGAGCCTATGAAACTGTATCATAAAATAATTAATACATTTAATTTAAAAAGAAATAAAAAACAAATAATTCAATCATGCTTTTTCTGTACTTCTCATCCAAAAAAATGTAATCATATTTTTGTTCTACTTCTTTTTTAAGAAGTACGTATTTATTTGAAAGTCGGCATTACAGAGACACACACAGAGCCGTCCCATCTGTTGGTTCACTCCTTGGATGGCTGTAATTGGCCAGCAGAGAGATGGGCCAAAGTCAGGAAACAGGAAGTCTATCCAGGTCTCCTACCTGGTGACAGGAGTCCAAGGATGCGGCCATCTTCTGTTGCCTTTCCCAGGACATTAACAGGCTGTCAGAAAGAGAGCAGCTGGGCCCTGACTGGTGTCTCACATGGTGGCTTAACCTGCTACACCACAACACCAGACCCTGGTCCATTCCATGGTCAATGAATGGAAAACAGAGCAGCTACTGCTGCATTTACACTTTGCTTTTTAGAAAGGCATAAAGTGATGAAATCTTACAGAGTCAAACTTGATGATAGATCTCAACAGTTTTTACAAGTCTCTACGTTTGACTTACACACTCCCTTACAGGAAGCAGGGAAATGCATGCATACAGAAATAATTACAGCAGATAGTCTTGATAGCAAAAAGTATTTGAGGAACATTCATTATTTGGGAAATCCACAAGTAATTATAGTTCAAACAAGGCAGACGTTTTTCCCTTGACTTTTCCCAAGTCCTCAGATAAGCACTTCATAGAGAATATAGCAGGTTCATGAGCAGCAGTGATTCTAGTTCCTTCTGTCTTGTGTCTATAATCTTTTCAACCTGCAGATGCTACCTTGGAGAGCAAGAGCATTATTTTATTTCCAAACATCCTGTTCATTCTCTAGCCCGTAGATAGAACATAAAAAATAAAGGCATGGCTTTTACAGTTTATTTTCTGAAAGTTGCACGTAATATCTCAAATTAGTCACATGACCTCATCCAACTGCAAAGAAAACTGAAAACTAATGCTGCTCCAGACAACCTCTGTCAACTAAAAGCCAGGATTCTTTTACCCTCGTGGGAAGAAGAGAAGAAAGCATAGGAGCAGTTGGCCATCTCCACTCTACAGCCAAAATGTTGACAAAAAACAAATCGTGGTACACACAGTGAAATACTATACAGCCGTTAAAGCAGGGTGTGGCTCCATAGCTACTAACACAACGATGGCTGCTAGTATGTCACTAGACATAAAAAGCAGTTCATGAACCTCTTGTTTATCTTGCTGACCTCTCAGATTTCATATAGGCATCAATCTTGCCATCTAATTTGACATGCTTTTTAGCTTCTAAAATGATAGAATTTTGGTGTTTTAAAATTTTTGACTGTACTGCACTGCGTAAGAAGGACACCTTGGTCTTTATGGATGTGTTTGCTGTGACCGGACCATGGTCACTACTAAATTGTCTGTTCTCTCTATTCAGGGGAAGGTTCTGCATGTGTCAAGGAGAATGAGCTTGTGCTGTTCAAGGTATTCTATATTTTAAAACCGCTTGTTGTCTTACTATATCAGAGAGATGTATTAAAAAAAAATACCTGTCCTGGAGCAAGTATTTGGCCCGGCAGTTTAGACGTTAGTTAAGATGGCTGTCCCCCGTGTCATGGAGCAGGGTTGGGTTTCCAGCCCTAACTCCCAGTTCCTGTTTTCTATCAGTGCTGACCCTGAGAGGCATCAGGTGACAGCTGAAGTAGCTAAGCCCCTAACTGAACTCCTGGCTGCTGGCTTTCATCCTGGGCTCAACCCTGGCCTTCGGAGACATCATGTGCAGTAAGCCAGCGGTGGTTCCTGTCTCTGGCTCTCAGTCAGCCCTCCATGAACAGGAAACGATGATCTCTTTCAGGACGCCTCTCATGTTTTTCTCTTGATGCATTTTTGAGGCTTTGTTATTGTGTGCATGCAAGTTCAGGATTGTTACATTTCCTATTAAATCATGATCTTCTTCATGCCAAATATGATTGTCTTAACTTCCATGTAACACAATCAATATTGCCTTGCTATCTTTATCTATTTAGTATTTATCTGAAAAATTTTTCCCATTGTTTACTTCAACTTAGAGACAATGTTATATTATGTTCCTGGAGAGTATAAACTACATCTATAGATTTTGTATTTCAACTCAGATAACATTATTTTTAACAGATAAATCTAATACTCATGTTTATTAAGATTACTGATGTTAGATTTATTTCTTTTTTTTTTATTGTTAATAACATTGTATTATGTGATACAGGTTTATAGGTGCTTGGACTTCCCCCACTCCTCCCACAACCCTCTAGATTTATTTCTACTACCTTATTTTATGATTCCTACTTACCATATATTTTTTCTTATAAGTTGCTCTTTTCCCCCTTGCTATCTACTGGATTGCTTTAGCTTATTCTTTCCCCCCTCCAGTGTTTTGAAAGAGGTGTATTTTCCTTCTAGAAGTTACTCAGGCTTTGAATTTGCCAAACTCCACTTACTGTCTGAAGTTGAGCCATCACTCCCTGCTCTCTCAAGTGCTGCATTAGCTTCCATCAGATTCCCAGGATGTCCCATGGACAGTCTCTCATTCTTTTGTTTTATTTGGAATCAGCATGGAGTAAAAATGGGAAAAAAGAGAAAGTTTAGAGTTGAAAATCAAAATATCATACCAACTTTATCTCAAATGAGAGTGACTCAAGAGATTTTTAGTTTGTGGCCAGATGGGTTCGCCAATGCTTGATTCTCAAGTTGATGGACTCATCCCCTGAGAGTGGGAAAGCCGCAAAGGTCCCCGGAAAGGTTGGTTGTGTATCACCTGGACAGCTCCGACAACTGGGAGCCTTTCCAGGCAGCAGGCAGATCTGAAAGTGAAAGGACTAGTGGGATCGAGTTGAGCACAGAAATGCTTAAAGGAACAGAGACAAGCTCAGAACATCCTCCTTTTAGTATTACCTACAGATTGCACTTAAACCTGTCTTCCCACGGATGTAGTAGTGAGAAATAATTTGTCCTTATTGTTGCTGTACCTGCCAGAGTCAGAATGAGCAATGGACAAATGAATTCAGCTTCAGGGGTCTTAAGTTACAAGGGTGACACCCCAAGGACAAGTAGCCCTAGAAAAATTAAAGGAGCAAAGTTGTGCTGGCATGCAAACCATCCTTGAGTGGTCCTGGAGCTGCAGGTGAGTAGAGCACTTTGTGCACCTGTCCCCAGAGACTGCCTGCCTTGATGAGCCCCCTCAACGCTCAGTGTCTCCTCCAAGGACGAGAATTTGGCAGAGGCATTGCTCTGCAACCAGCCTAAGGCTCATGTGACTTGGCTTCCTGGTCACCTTGGCACACGCAGCACTGCTGAGCACAGCCCTGGCAAGGTAAGATGTGGGAGGGAAACTGGGTGTGGTGAAACCTAGTCGACCTTGACCAGCCTGCTGTGACACGAGATCAAAGGGCTGGAGTTATGTGAGGACTCCCCCACTATCAATAACCAATTGTGAAGCTAATATAAACTTTCTTCAACAATATTTAATGAAAAAAAGGACAAATTTAACTAACTCCGAGAGAAGACTAATTTACCCTTGCAAGCTTCGACTGGATTTGCACTTTCCACATGTAAGATGACACTCTGAAGTCATTGTCCTATGAAGAGGTGATCAAAGAATCAGTCATAAAAAAATGCAAGAATAAATGTGCTACAGAAAGACAACTGTAGTGAAAGTGATTAATAATTGTATCATGTCTCTGTATTTTGCAAAGTTTTATGGCCTTCTGCTATAACACAAATTTTTCTGTACTATAGTTTCTGCTTTCATTCTAAATAAGACTAAGATCTTTTGTCCAAACGTCTATTAATAGATGTGTATTTTACTCTTAAAAAGGGGGTCTCCTACATTATTAGAAATTTAGACCCCTCCTTGTAACTTTAGCTTTACAAAAGTTTAGCAGGCCATCTTGACTGTGCTCCTTGTCTCTGTTAGTGTTTCTCTGGGTCTAATCTCCTTCTCAACCGAGCCTTTATTTTTGTAGTTTATCTGAAGAAAGTCTGTTAATGATAAACTCTGTTAGGGTCATTATTTAATCCTCACTGGTTTTTTGTGATGTTTTGTTTATTTTTATTCATCTGAAAGGCAAAACTATGGAGAGAGAGAGAGAAAGAAAGAGAAAGATCTTCCATCCACTGGCTCACGACCCAAATGTCCACATCTAGGACAATGGGCTGCAACTAGGAGCCTGGCACTCCACCCAGACCTCCCATGTGGGGAGCAGGACCTGAGTACTTGGCCTGCCACCTGCTGCCCCCCAGGGTGCTCAGAGCAGGCAGCTAGGCCAGAGTGGAACAGAGGTTTGAACCCAGCATGCTGATACAGGATTTGGGTTCCCCAAGTGGCATCTCTCGTGAACCTGCAAGGATCGGGGGGACACTTTATAATCTGAGGATGTATGTTCTTTTTCAATCCTAGAAACCTGTCACTCTTAAGCATTCTGCTTTCTATAGTGTTCTTAAGAAATAATGATATATATACATATTTATAATATATATAAAGAAAATGGGCAGTTTAGACTAGTAATGGAAACGTCCATGTCTCATATAGGAGTAGCTGGGTCCACTCATGGATCTAGTGCTTGGCTGTGGCTTCCTGGCAATGCTGGGAGACCACAGTGATGATTTCAGTGGTTAGGTACCTGCCGCGTACACGGGACACTAGGGTTGTGTGCCCAGCTCCCAGCCCTGGGCCTGCACTTAAAATTATGTTCTTATTTATACACATCACTATGTAGTATTTCACTACTTATATTTTATTCATTCTACTGTCAGAGAACATTGGTTTGCTTCCAGATTTTTAAAAAAGATTTATTTATTTAACTTGAAAATCAAGATTATAGAGAGAGGGGAAGTGAGAGTGGAAGAGAGAGCTCTTTCATTCACTAGTTCACTCCCCGAATGGCCACAACAGCCACCGGTGGGCTGGTCAGACGCAGGGAGCCAGGAGCTTCTTTCAATTCTCTAACTTGGACACAGGGGCTCAAAACTTGGGCCATCCTCCACTGCTTTCCTCAAGGCATTGATCAGAAATGGAGCACCCGGGGCACGAACTGTAGCCTCTACAGGATGCTGGCTCCAAGGCAGGAGACCAGCCTGATACACCAGCCTGCAGGTCCCTGCGTCTAGATTTTTACTGGGAATAGTGCTGTGTTTTAAGTGCCTCCTGGAGCAGACAATCTCTCCAGAGTTTGTATCTAGAAGTAGAACTGCTGGATCATAGGCTATGGGCATCTTTAGAAAGCAAAATTGGTCTCCAAAGTGGTTGCACTAATTCACATTCCCACCGGCAGGATATGGGAAATTGGCTCGCTCCACATTCTTGCCAGTGCGTGACAATGCAATGGCAGATTTCAATTTTTGTCAATTTTATGGGCTTGTAACAGTACTTCAGAGCAGAATTAATTTGTTATTTTCCTAATTGGTAATGAGATAAAGAGACATTTTGTACATCTGTTGGCAGTTTATATTTTCTTTTTTATAAAATCATTGCATTATTATTTTTTTTGAACCTGTTATGGGGTGCAGCCAGTGATGGCCAGCACCCACTGACAGTGGGCAAATGAAATGTGGCTGTGTCCTCTACCCTCTGTCCTGAAGGTGGGTCCTATCAGCAATGGAATGATAATTCCATCCTCAGCCACTCCCCCACGTCCTAATTTAGCCAGGATATTGGAAGTCCAATTAGTCTAGGTGTTTTTAGCTACAAACCCAGTTCCTGCCCATCCCAATGAGCACTAATCAACTCCTTAGCCCACAACACTTAGGTATTCGCTCCTGCCCACCTGTGACTCACCTGTCAACTGAGAGGGGACAGTATTGCATTGTTGTGTAACCACTTCCCTCACAAGAGCCCGTGAAGTGGGGCTCCCTTTAAAGAGCCCGTGAAGTGGGGCTCACTGTTTCTGGTCAGGTGCTTCCATTACTCTGGCACCTCGACTCTTGGCTGACCCAGGATAGGTAATCCCCTAAGCGTGATCCCTGTGTACTGCTTAGATGGGGCAATGCATATAGCAATGCTTTGTCTGGTTTGTGTATACTATCAGGAGTTCCAGGAGAGGTGAGGCCTAGCAGTGACAGAATGTGGACAGAGAAGCCAGGGAAAGGTGAATGTCTGCAGCTTTGGAAGTGTGTCCAGGTTATTCATTGCATGTTTCTTAGGGTAACTTATATTGCTGGGGAAGCTGGGACATAGGTCTTCAGCTTAACGAATGGACTTCAGGGTAATGACCATTTGTTCCTCTTGAGGTTGTATTTGGTTGGATTGCCGTATGGACTTGGGACTTGCTACTTCTAATGTGCTCTGTTATCACCAAGCTTGGTTTTTATTAGCTCCTTAATAAACCTTAGACATGTCTGGAGTGATCTTGCTCGCACCTCCTAACAAACCCTCTGCAAAAACTAGTGTGGGAAAGGCCCTTAGCAGACTGATTCAGTTGCTGTGCATTCCAAGCTGGGGTGCCTGTGTTCAAGTCACGTCTCATCCCGGGAGGCAACAGGCGATAGCTCCAGGAGCTGCGGCCCTGCCACCCATGTGGGTGCCAGCCACGTGGAAGACCTGCATTGCCTTTGCAGCCCCTGCTTTGCACTTCATCCAGCCCTGGTGGTGGTGACCACTTGGACATGATACCAGTGGATGGGACATCTGTCTGCCCCTCTCCATTTCAAAGAGGTTAAGAATTAGTATTTTTTATTGATCTGTAAAAATTCTTCACATGCTGAAGATGTGAATCCCTTGGAAATTACATATTTAGGAAGTATCTCATTCTCTGGTTGGCATTTCAGTTTCACTATAATGACTTCTGAAAAAAGTTTGTTGTTGCCTTTAATGTAGTCCAATTTGTTGAGTTTTCATTTTCGGACTTCCATTTTTATTCTTTACTAAGGAAATGCTTGCATCCCTAAGTATTCTCACTTTCTGACTTCTAGAAATTTTGTGGTATTTTGTATTTCATATATAGCTCAACTTTTTTTTTGGAAGGTATGTCTTATTAGTATAATTTCTAATTATCCTTGCATCTCTAATCTATTTTTCATATGAATATGTTCATATCTGCCAGCTCACTCATAAAAATATATTACAAAATACAGAATACATCACAAAAGATAACTTGTGGGATTCAGTAGCATGGTACTAAGAACAGGCAAGAGCAAGACCATAAAGGAAGGAGGAGAAAGGACACCAGGAACGAGGAACAGAAACCAGGTAACTCACCATCGCTCTTCGAAAATAATATATGCCAGATAAACCATGGTGATGCGATTGCTCAAGGAAAGCACAAATAAATATTGCTAACGTGATAACGGTGCCATCGATTTAGATGCAGCAGAGATTGGAGCTAGAGAACTTGTTTGGCCAACCTTGTGTCCAACAGATTTAGAATTTCGGGGAAAAACACACATTTCCAGGAAGAGGCATATTGACTTTGCTGAAGGTTCTTGCTAATATTAATAATTTTTTGTGGGAATCTTGAGTTTTCCATGTCAAAGAACCATCTAAAACATGAAGAGTGGGTTCTTTCCCGTCGTTTTCATTCCTCTCTGCCCATAGTGTCTTCCGGCCCAGGATGATTTCCATGTAGTCTTTGTCCTAACACAGTGATGGTGATAGTCTCTTTCAGGGTGCACAATCGGCTGTCATTCTTGGGGTTCTATTTTGTTGACCATGAGTCTTTGGGTACTTGCTTTTCTCTTCACATGGCCTGTACCTTTTTGCTGTGAGCGCGTCCCGGGCAGCAGTTACCTGTTCTGCAGACATCCTGGGAGCCTCAGGCAGTGTGGGCTCACGGTTCTAGGATACGCATGGGCTTTGGTTCAATTTGTCTTTCTTGCCAAATTTTTTGTTAGTTAATTAGGATTCGCAAGATGTGAAGCAGCGTTCAGGCACAGGATTTCAATTTCTCAGATGCGTCATTTTCCTCATTCTCAAAATCATACATGCTGCTAGGTCCCTCACTCCTTTTCTTTGCTAGAGTCTTTTTTCTCACGCCATTATAATAGACTAAGCTGCGTGACAAGACCTCTGCTTCCTTCAGCCTCTTGGTTGCACGTGTTCATCATGAGTAGACCCAAAGCTCTGCCCATGTTCCTGTGAGATAAACCCCAACTCCAAGTCTCCAAGAGCCGGCCCCATCACCCTGCCTTCCTGTTCCGGTTACCGAGACCCTCCCCCTTCTCTTCCATCTAGGCTTAGTAATGGATCTACTTTCAAAAACACAACTCACTTGTGTATTAGTAATCTATTTTTTTAAAAGATTTATTTTTATTACTTTTTTATTGGAAAGGCGGATATACAGAGAGGAGAGACAGAGAGGAAGATCTTCCGTCTGATGATTCACTCCCCAAGTGAGCACAACGGCCGATGCTATGCCAATCCGAAGCCAGGAGCCTCTTCCGGGTCTCCCACGCGGGTGCAGGTTCCCAAAGCTTTGGGCCGTCTTCGACTGCTTTCCTGGGCCACAGGCAGGGAGCTGGAAGGGAAGAGAAGCTGCTGAGATTGAACCGGCGCCCATATGGGATGCCGGGTGTGCAAGGCGAGGACCTTAACCACTGCGCCACCGCGCCGGCCTCTAGTAATCGATTTTATTATATGTGATGCAAACTATCTTAATTTATAGCACAAGAAGTGTCTGAACTGGTTGGCCTTGTTGCTGGAACCAAATGTTGACACAGTCTTGATTATACCCAGATTTATTCTCCATGGGGAAGGCTTTACAGGTGATTTTGATTTTTCTAGTAAAGTCTTATTTTTACTATTTGGACTTTATACAGTGAATGTGTAATATGTATCTGAAAATGTAAAATGGTCTCAATTTTAAAAGTTTAATGAAAACTGAATCAGGATATCATATCATGTAGCTGCGGAAGCATTTTACTCTCAGTAAATCTCTCTTTAAAAGGAGAAGGCTCTATAAAGTTCTAGCTTGTTTTATATTTGACTTGAGATGCATCACAGCGAAGCTCTGCCAACTAAAACTAAATGAGGGGAATGACTCTAAGTGAGTTGAAACCCTAAATATTTCTAATGCTTTTTAATTTCTTCAGATAAAGCCCGTGAGTGAAATGACAAATGTGTCCATTAGGAAGTTCTCATAATAAATAAATAGAACATGTTCTTATCTGCGTCTAACCAGGAAAAAAAGTATGTCCCTTCCCCACGTCTCCCTTCAGTCTTTCTGTGTACCGGTCACTGTTAAGGCCAAGTGGCCCTGAAGTGCGTGGGCTGATGGCTTGGTCAGGGTTCATGGCTGCAGCCTCTGGGGAATGTTTGCCTCTGGGAGTATCGGGTGGGGTGAGTTCTGGGAGAGGGGGTCTGTGTGCGTTTTTATGTCTCTATTTATTTATATGTCTCTATTTATTTGTATTGCGAGTCTGAGGACGTCTGTACTCATGACTGCTCACTGTCTCCCACTGTCCATCAACACATTGCCTTGAGTGTTGTCCCCATTCAAGCAGTCATTATTTCTGCATATTTGAAACTTAAAGGATGTCTTTCTCTAAGTCATCTTTTTTTTTTTTTTAAAGATTTACTTATTTTTATTGGAAAGGCAGATTTATGGAAAGAAGGAGAGAAAGGGAGAAAAGATCTTCCATCTGCTGGTTCACTCAACTGGCTGCAAAAGCCAGAACTGAGCTGAGGCAAGGCAGGAGCCAGGAGCTTCTTCTGGGTCTCCCGCATGGGTGCAGGGTCCCAAGGCTTTGGGCCGTCCTCTGCTGCTTTCTCAAGCCACAAGCAGGGAGCCGGATGGGAAGTGGAGCAGTCAGTATGCAAACCAGTACAAATATGGAATCCTGGCACATGCAAGCAAAGGACTTTAACCACTAGACTGCCGTGCCAGGCCCTCTCAGTTATCTTAAAAGTCAAAGATTTTAACAATCTAATTCTAGACCAGCAGGAAAACAGAAACTATTCCCTAGAGTGGCTCACCAAATTTTGCTCAATATACCATCCCATTATTTCCCTCATGGTCTCTGCTATATTTCTATTTTAAAAATTCTATACAGAATAAAAAGATTGCTAGTGTAGCCAAACATGGAATAGAGAAATGGAAATATATGTTTGTTGAAATGCTCGAGGTTTCCCAAGACCCCAGAAGAATTTTATTTTTTAGTTGTAGAACACCTTTGCTCTCTCTCTCTCTCTCTCTCTCTCGTAGAATAAGGGAAGAAAGAGGGGAGATTAAAATTCAACCAAGTCTTAATATAAATGCATTTTTATGTGTTCTTCACCACACCTAGCAATTAGTTTTTTTAAAAGATTTATTTATTTTTGGCCCCGGTGTGATAGTGTAGTGGTTAAGGTCCTCGCCTTGAATGCGCCAGAATCCCATATGGGCGCAGGTTCTAATCCCGGCAGCCCTGCTTCCCATCCAGCTCCCTGCTTGTGGCCTGGGAAAGCAGTCGAGGACGGCCCAAAGCCTTGGGACACTGCATGTGCATGGGAGACCCAGAAGAGATCCTGGCTCCTGGCTTCGGATTGGCTCAGCTCCAGCCGTTGCGGCCACTTGGGAAGTGAATCATTGGACAAAGATCTTCTGCTTCTTATCCTCTTTCCAGCTGGATGTGCCCTTGTCTCATAGAGAGGAAGATCTTTTATCCAGTGATTCACTCCTCAACTGACCAAAACAGCAAATGCTGAGCCATTTCGAAAGCAGGAGCCATGAGCTCTTTCGGGTCTCCCACACAGGTGCAGGGTCCCAAGGCTTTGGGCCGTCCTCGACTGATTTCTCAGGCCACAAGTAAGGAGCTGGATGGGAAGCGGGGCTGCCGGGATTAGAACCCTATAATGACTTGGGAGATCGAGAAGAGGTCCCTGGCTCCTGGCTTCGAATCAGTTTTAGCAGCCATCTGGGGAGTGAACCAGAGTCACTGTCCTGCAGCAATGGACTTGGTGCATGGAGCCAATAATAACACACGTGGACTACTGACTGGTGGTTTCGAGCCGAAGTTTATTTATTTGTTGGAAAGTCAGATATACAGAGAGGAGGAGAGACAGAGAGGAAGATCTTCCGTCCGATGATTCACTCCCAAAGTGAGCACAACGGCCGATGCTATGCCGATCCAAAGCCAGGATCCAGGAACCTCTTCCGGGTCTCCCACATGGGCACAGGATCCCAAGGCTTTGGGCCGTCCTCAACTGCTTTCCCGGGCCACAAGCAGGGAGCTGGATGGGAAGCAGGACTGCCGGGATCAGAACCTGCGCCCATATGGGATCCCAGCATGTTCAAGGCTAGGCCACACAGCTGGGCCCTGAGGGACAAATGGGATAAGGGAGGAGGTATTGAGCTCATCAACAAACCCATCCACTGTTTCTAGACTCTTGTTTGGAACTCCTTTTGTTTTGTATGTTCTACCAAGTGTTCTCATTCACACACTGTACTGCTCTCATGCAAATGACATCCAATCAGTTACACAAAAGGTATCCCTTTGCTTGTTATCATACAAATATCATCCTATCAATTGTAATCCTGTGCTCGCTGACCTTCTAGCGTCACAATGTCCTCCTACAAAACAGCAGATAGAAGATCTCTTTCTCCTTGTCTGTAAATTTGCCTTTAAAACATAATAAATCTTTAAAATAAAATATTGAAATTTTACTTATTTTAGAGGCCGTTGTGGCATAGCAGGAAAAGCCACTCCCTGTGATGCTGGCATCCCATCTGGGCACTTGTTCAAGTTCTGGTTGCTCTACTTCTGATATAGCTCCCCGCCAATGGCCTGGGAAAAGCAGTGCAGGATGTTCTGAGTACTCGGGCCTCTGCACCCACACTCAAAGCCCAGAAGACGCTCCTGGCCTTGGCCTGGCCCAGTCCTGATCATTACAGCCTTTTAGGGTACTGAATTAACAGTTGAAAGATCTCTTTCTTCCTTTCTTTCTGTATCTGCCTTTCAAGTAAATAATTTTTTATTTATTTCATCTTATTGGGAAGACAGACAGATATCTTCCATCTGCTGGCACATTCTTCAAATGCTCACAATAGCCTGAGCTGCATCATCTGGAAGCCAGGAGCCCAGAACTCGACCTGAGTCTCCCACATGGAGGAGAGGGATCCAGTTCTTTGAGCAATTCCCTGCTGCCTCAAGGCTGCATATCAACAGGAAGCTGGATATGGAATTGGTGGAACCAGGACATAGTCTAGGCCACGTGAGCATCCCAGGTGGCATGTTGACCACTGTGTCAAATGCTTAGCCCATATCTAGGAAGTCCCATTCCAAACTAGCGGGAGTTCCCAGCTTACGACCATTGCACACATGTTGTGGCCTGAGTATGTGTGAAAGGCCGACCATGGTAGAAGAGCCAGGCAGGGTCAGACCCCAAGAGGTGTTCCTTCTGTTGAGTTGGCAGCCAGACCACACAGTGCAGCCTGGCCAATGGGAAGCACAGCAATGCAGGCTTTGCCCAGGTCACTGGCCACGGCCCTCCCTGGAGTGTGAACCAGCTGCACACTCCTCCAGCCTGGAGTGAAGCATGCTTTTGTTCAGTCCCAAATTCTCCACCTTCTGGATGCTTAGCCTTTTTCATCTGCAGATCCTAGTCCAAATAAGGGGTGTTCACATATAGCTGATGACAGTGGTAACAGCAGAGAGGGGTCCAGACCCTGAGGAAGAGGGTGCTGAGCAGGAGATAACAGCTATGACTCAATCCCAGCAAACAAGACAAGGATGCGCTGAGCAAAGCGAGTGGACAAGGTGAAGTCTGGGTCTTGGCACAGGAGGACATGAGAGACTAGGGAAGGAGGAGTGGCCAGTCTCCAAGGCTCCAGCCTGAGCCCGAGTTTTAGAAATCCTCTCCCTGTCACCCTGCCCATCCTCAACTAGGAGAAACCATGGGGAGGAAGGCTGGCATTGCTGCTGTTGCAACTTTGTTTATTTAGAATACATGCTAGAATATTTACATGCTTCAAAAGTCCAACACGACCAAGAAAGATGGGCACAGAAAGTCCTGCTTGTACTTTTCTCCATTCTTCGCCCAGGATAGGTCACATCTCAAGAGATGGCTGCTCAGCTAGTGTATTTAAACAAATATCTGCAAACATGTTTATTCCCTCTGCCTTTCTACAAAAGATCACACCTCTTGATATTTCTTACTTGACATTACTGTATCATTTTCTTTAAAACAAGACTATTTACTTACTTATTTGTAAGACAGAGTTGCAGAGAAATAGTGGGAAAGACAGAGTCTTCCTTCTATTGGTTCACTCCCCAAATGGTCCTAGGGGCCTGGGTCTTCACCTGGGTCTCATACATTGGATGCAGGGACCCAAGGACTTGACCATCTTTTGCTGGTCTTCCAGGTACCTTAGCAGGTAGCTGGATTGGAAGAGGAGCAACTGGGAGTCAACTCACCTCCCATATGGGATGTTGGTGTCAGCTGGCAGCCTAGCGTGCTGTGTCACAACCCCAGGTCTTAGAATGTATCCTGAAGAGATCTTGGCTCTATTTTGTGGCTGCGTAGCACTCCTCTGTATGGATGTGAACAACCTATTGTTATCCTGACTCTATCACTGAATACTTTAGTTAGATTTGATCTTTTGCTGTTGCAAATAATGCTACTAGACAGGACCCAGGACCTGTGTTATTTGGCCTTTTTGCAAGGTGCAGTAGGGTAAATGCATAGGAATGGAGTGGTTAGATCAAAGGGTCAATTTGTAATAACTTATGAGTTATCATCAAACCTCTCCAAAACAGTGGTTTCTTCCCCATCCTGTTGGCTGTGGTCCTCAACTCTCGTTCCTGTGGTCTCACCCACAGAGGTGTGAACCCCATGCGTTGCTGCCACACTGGTGGGCAGCTTGTCATTTTGAAGTCTTTCAAAAGGCAAGTGAACTTTCATAAATGTCCACACCCAATAAAGCTCTTGGCTATCTTCACTGTGGAGTTTTCATAGGGAAGATGCAATTGTGTTTCCCCCAAAAGTTTTAAACTGAAAATTAAAATAAAATAAAATAAAATAAAAAATCAGACCCTCACATAATAATATCACATCAAGGCTGCATGCCCCATAACAGCATATCATACTTGAATGAAACAAAATCAGATGTCATTCCAAAGTATTTAGAACATATAACGCCGCTCTGACTAGCTTAATAAACATTCTAGATCTCTAGTTTAGAGAATTGTCTAATGTCTATATCTCATTTAATGACCCTGAGTTCTCAGACGTTCAGAAAGGAAGCCTTGGCAGTGGCATTTTCCCCTACAGAGCCTTTCTTTTGATACAGTGGACACAAACCTTTGTGCTCCTATGTTCCATATGATTATCTACAAACAGGTAGAAGAAGCATTCAATAAAATCCAACACCACTTTGTGCTAAAAAAAAAAAAACCCTAAGGAAATTAGGCATGGAAAGAACATTCCGCAACACAATCAAAGCAATATATGAAAAACCCAATACCAGCATCATACTGAACAGGCAAAGCTAGAGTCTTTCCTGCGAAGATCTGGAACCAGAAAAGGATGTCCACTTGCACCAGTGCTATTCAACATAGTACTGTTAGTACTATGAGAATGCAAATTGAAAACAGTGAAGTCAAATGATCTCTGACAACATGATTCTATATATAGGAGAACAAACAACACAACAAAGATTGTTGAAACTCGCGCGAGAGTTTGGCAAGGTAATTAGATGCAAAATCAATAAACATAAATCGATAGCCTTAGTACACACAAGCAACTCTATGGCTGAGAAAGAACTTGTAAGATAAGCCCCATTCAAAATAGCAGAAAAGAAACTTACACACGTTGGAATAAACCAAAGATGCAAAGGATCTTTGCAATGAAAACAATAAAACATAGAACAAAATAGAAGAAGACATTAAATGTTGGAGAAGTTTGCCATGCTTGTGGATTGGGAACACCAACATAATCAGAATGTCCATAATACAGAAAGTAATATCCAGATTCAGCATGATCTCAATCAAAACTCCAACAACGTTCTTCTTAGAGCTAGAAAAGATGATACAAAAATTCATATGAAAACCTATGAGATTCTAAATAGCCAAAGCTATCTTAAACAATAAAAATTGTTAATTGCTAATTGATATTGGATAAATCACAATACCAGATTTCAGGACATACTACAGGGCAATGGTAATCAACAGTGCAAAAACTGGGAAGAAGATCGATGGAATAGAATAGCAATGTCAAAACTGAGCCCACACATCTATAGTCAGTTAATCTTCAACAAAACAAATGAAAACAACCCAAGGAGAAAAGATAGTCTCTTCAACAAATGTTGCAGGAAAAATTGGATATTCACTTGCAGAAGTAAGGCCCTACCTTTCACTATCTGGAAAAAAAAAATCAGCTCTAATTGGATCAAGGATCTAAATCTATGCTCAGACACTGTCAAACTACTAGAGGAAAATGTAGGAAACACCCTGCAAGGAACAGACATAGGCAAAGAATTCTTAGAAAAGACACCAATAGCACAGGCAATTAAAGCCAAAATAAACAAATGGGACTACATCAAACTAAGAAGCTTCTGTACAGCAAGGAAAATGGTCAATAAAGTCAGAAGGCAACCAATAGGATGTGAGAAAACCTTTGAACTCGACACGACAGCTAGGGAGCTAATATCCAAGATCTACAAAAGCTCTAGAGACTGAACAATAGCAAAACAAACAATCCTGCTAAGAAATGGACAAACGACATGAACAGGTATTTCTCAAAAGATAAAATTTTAAAAACTAATAGCCATATGAAAAAGTGCTCAGGTTCCCTAGCTGTTCTGGAAAAGCAAATTAAAACTACACTGAGGTTCCACCTAACTCCAATGAGATTGGCTTATGTACAGAAATCAACAAACAACAACTGTTGGTGAGGATGTGTGGGGAAGAGTACTTTGATCCACAGTTAGCAGGAATGTAAGCTAGTACAACCGCTTCGAACGTCAGTATGAAGAGTACTCAGAGAGCAGAGAACTGATCTACCATACGCCCCAGACAGCCTGCTGCTAGGAATATATCCAAAGGAAATGAAATCTACACTCAGGAGGGCAATTTGCAACCTTGTATTTAGAACAACACAGTTTACAATAGCAAAGAAGTGGAATTAGTCCAGATGCCCATCAACAGAGCAATGGATTAAAAATACTGGCTGCATCTACACGAAGGAATACTACTCAGCCATAAAGAGAAATGGAATGTTGCCATCTGCAGTCAAATGGTCCCAGCTAGAGACCATTATTTTTAGTGAAGTAAGCAAGCCCCAAATGGACAAATATGTTCAAACTGATGTAAGACAACCAATATGCAAAGTACAATATATATGTGTAAACATTAATGTTAATATATAGGAGCTGTATAAGGGAGACTAGCATATCCGGAAGTCAAGGTACTATGCAGCATGTGTCTCTAATTCTAAATAAAATTAAGACTCCCAGTGAAACTTCTAAATGTGTCTCTAAAATATGATGCTAAGTTTTATATCTTTGCCTGTACTTATCATGTAATAAAACATTTAAATGTCAGAAAGTTCAACTCATAACTTGTACTCAGGGGCTATACTATTGCAATAATACAGGGGAAAATGGAGGGAGGAGAAAATGGGGAGACAGGAAGAGGAGGGGAGAGCATGAATCTTTGTATCCACAATAAAAAGTAAATTTGAAAAATGTAAAATAGAAGCTAACGTGTGGGATAGGCATTTGGGCTAGCAGCTGTGACATCACTTAGGACTCATGTCCCACAGCATGGCGGCCGCTCCGGCTCCTGACTTCAGCGTTCAGCTAGTGCAGACCCCGGGAGGCGGCGTGTTGGCACACTTAAACGGCTTTCTGCCACCCAAGGGCCGCCTGCATTGCCCTTGGCCAACCTTTCCTAATGGGAGTGCTTGCTCTCCGTTTCTCCCATTGCCTCTAAAACAAATAAAAAGCAAGTTTTTTGGAAAAGGGGACATGGACCTTTCACGTTCAGAAGAGGGTTGGACTGACTTGATAATAACTATATCAAAAGGTAAATTGTAATTGGACACATTGTGATTTTCTAACCCCAGGCCTGTTTCCAGCTGTAGTATCTGGTTGTCCTGTTATCCTGCTCTGTCAATCCCACGCTCTTCTCTTCCATTCCAGTTCCTCCTTCTTGTCCCTGCTTGTAGCATCTAGGTTAGCTAAGGCAAAGTGCCCTCCCCTCGTCCAGTCCACCTGTGCAGCCAAAGGAACCTCCGCCACCTGCCCAGCAGGCCACGGGTTCCAGAGCCCCAAGGCCAGCAGCTCCCTTTCCCAGCTCATCCCTCCTATTCCAATATCATTCTCTTCTGTAGCAGGAGACTCACAGGGTTACGCTGGCACCTTGAAAGGAAGCACAGTGTACCTGAATCATCATTGCATCGAGCTGCAGGATCACAGCCCTAACCTGGACGCGCTTGGCACCAGGCCCTGTCCTGGTGCTGGCCTGCACCTACAAGGGCTGAGCACCACATGATCAGCTGTATGCCTGGGAATGGGAGAGGAGCCATGAGACTGAGCCCCCTTTAGAAGGAAATGGAAGCTGTGTCAATGTCTGGGACTGTGTCTGAGGGGCTGCTGTGCAGAGAATAGAATTTGCTTCCAGTACAGCAGCCTGGACGTTCATGGACCACCTCTCCTCTGGGGCCCACATGCGTTCTCCTGTCCTCTTTTCCCACATCAAAGCCGGCTTTCTGGAATGGAGCCAAAATGCAGGCACAAGGTGTGAACGGCTGATACAAGTGTAAGCTATTACTTGTTTGAAGCCCATTTGTAGAGAAAGGATCCCACGAAGGCATCTTCCATGAGGAAATCAATGACGTGCCAGGAGAAAGCGTGGGCTCAGTGGAGGGGATCCTAAGTTTTCCAAATTCACATGGCAGATATTCTTAGGAATAGGCACATTCCTTGTCACCTGTGAGATTTCCGCCATAGGTTCCACGCTTTACGCTCACTCATTTCACTCACTCTGTCCCCCCTTTCCTTCAGCCTGATGGAGGAGACGGTTCAGTTTCTCACAAGGTCAAGAATGTGGTCCAAAGGTCCACTGCGTTTACAGGAGGAGCACGTCCGGTGATCCAGCTCTCAGAGTCTTTGGGGAGACATTCTCTTACCTCCCAGCCCCAACCCTGTGGCTTAGTATGGAATATACAGAACTTCTAAAAACGCGCTCAAAAAAAAAGAAATCGTTGTGTTTCCCTGGGCTCCCCAGAGCGTGTGTGTTGTGTCATCCTATTAATGATGTGCCCAGAACGAAACAGTGTCCTGGTCTATTTTCACTTTTCAGCCTATGCTGGATACACAAAATAAACAGCATATGGTGAAAAGTTAATGAGATTAAAAAAATAAGTTCACTTAAAATAATCCATGGGCCTTTCTACATGTGTTTTTGGGCTGGTTTCAAAAACCACAGGAGTTTTACAATGCCTTAGAGAAGACAGAATCTGTTGCCTTGTTTCTGTTGAGGTCAATGGGAAACCACTCTTGTAGAATCAGCACTTACAGTCATACTGTTTACAAACAAATGCCACACCACAGTAGTACAGACCAAGATGCAGTGTGATGGGCTGGGCACCAGCATGTTCAAGCAACTCGCTTGTGCTCTCTTCAGTTATGAAGCTCATGTCCACAAGATGCTTTGGCTGGTCAAGAATGAAGAATCTAAGAGGTGAAAATGGGCAGTCAGTTTCTGGGATGAGGAACCCCGTGAACAAAGTTTAGAGCTTTCTTTTTTTTTTTTTTTTTTTCCTAAAGAGCTATTTGTTTTTATTGGAGAGGCAGCATTACAGAGAGGGGAGAAGAGATAGGAAGATTTTCCATCTGCTGGTTTACCCCTCAAATGGCCACAGTGGTTGGAACTCGGTCAGTCTGAACCTGGGAGCCAGGAAATTCTTTTGGGTCTGTGTGTGCAGGGGAACATTCTTGGAGTGCCAGGGTACAAGGCCTTGGACCATCCTCTGTTGCTTTCCCAGAATATTAGCAGGGAGCTGGATTAGAACTGGAGCAGTCTCGTCTGGAACTGTATCCACGTGGGATACTGGCACTGTAAGTGTACGCTTAGTGTGCTAAGCCACTGCACCAACCCCAATTTGTATATATTTTTTTAAGATTTTTTTATTTTATTGCAAAGTCAGATACACAGAGAGGAGGAGAAACTGAGAGGAAGATCTTGTGTTACTCCCCAGGTGACTGCCATGGTCAGAGCTGAGCTTGATTGGAAGCAAGGAGCCAGGAGTTTCTTCTGGATCACCGACGTGGGTGCAGGGTCCCAAGGCCTTAGGACCATCCTCGACTGCTTTCCCAGGCCGCAAGCAGCGAGCTGGATGGGAAATGGAGCTGCCAGGGTTAGAATCTGCGCCCATATGGGATCCCGGCATGTTAAGGGTGAGGATTTTAGCTGCTAGGCCACTGCGTGGGACCCAGTCCTGTGTTTTCAAGTGAATCAAAAAAATGTTGGGGTGACTGGCTTTGTGGTACAGTGGATGAAGCTGGCACTTGTGACAGTAGCATCTCTTTGGCACCCTGGCTGCCCCACTTCTGATCCAGCTTCCTGTCAAGGCTCTGTAAAGGCAGTAGATGGTCTCAGTGCGCGGGCCCTGCTGTCTGTGTGGAAGACCAGCATGGAACTGCTGATTCCTGGATTTGTCCTAGCAGACCAGACTGCTGCAGCCACATGGAGGGAGTGAACCGTGGAAGGAAGATCTCTCCGTGTGCCGCTCTTCCTTTAAAGTAAATAAACATACCTATTTTATGTATTATCTAATATAAATAGTATAACAAGATCAGCTATATGGAAATTCACTGCTGCTTAAGCTATGTGGGTTTTCTGCATTCAGAGAAATAGTTGGCCGGTCCAAGCAATCTTTTCACTTGTCAAGTTGTGTTCAGCCATAAAGCTCTCTTGACAATGAGGTGCTCAGGGCCCACAGTGGGGCCGGGATTGTTCCGAGTGTGGTGGCGGATACCACGGAAGCTGAAGACAGGCCCTTGAGCCTTGAGGAACTGATAATCCGGCTAGAGAGATGTCAAGGCAGTCATTAGCCCTTGGTCGTGCCAGGCGCCATACTAAGAGCCCTGTGGGAATCCCTTCGCATCCGGTGTTTCATGCAGGCGGAGGTCAAGCAATGAGCTGACCTCTCTCAAAGCCTGCCTGAGGATCATCTGAGAACCTACGCTGCACTGCAGAGGTTAGCTTGACATTGCATTTCCACCTGAAAGTAGATGGCAGAAAAAGGAAAACAACGACAAAGCAAAGCAAATGCAAGCGCCAGATGCAGAGTCGCCAAGCAGGTCTTCACTTGCGCGTTGCAGAAGGCTGCGCCAAGAAGCAGAGGCAGAGAAAGGCGAAAAGGGAGCATGCTTTTATAGCAGAGAGGCGGGCCTTGGGAGTACGGGGCTGCGGCGCATTGGTAGACATCATGGCAGGCAGGGCCACGCTTGCGGGGCCACAAGGGATTGGTGGATGGGGCAGGATTGGTCAGGCATGAGGCTACAGCGGATTGGTGGAGATAAAGTTTGAATCTAAAAGAGCGCGGATTTTTTTTTAAAGGAAACCGAAACTGAAACTTTCAGGGAACCGAAGTGGGCACCTAAAAGGGCGCTGGGTGTCTCGTCGGTCTTGCAGCTCCTCACAGCAATCAGTAGGTTAAGCAAAATGGAAGTCTGTTTCTTCCATAAATGAGGCTTGGAAGTGCACAGTCCCTGACCGTCAACTTTTAAACATGCCAAGGCTGTTATCGCCAGGGAATCTTGAAAATGCAGCCTTCATAAGAAACAAAAACAAACAAAACCAATAAAGATGCCCCGCTAAGCATTAGAGCTTCTATTTCCAAAGTCGGGAGGAACAGCCTGCTTCTCTGTCATGTGTGTACAGGAGCAATGCCTGTCAGGCCCCCACAGCTCATTAGTGGGCTGCTTGGCTGCTTCAGTTGGTCAGTTTTCCCTTTTCCAGGCTTGGACACAGGGAAGTGAGCGAGAAGAAAGTGCTAGACGCTCCTAGCCCACAGGACATATCAGTTGCTGAGCCCATCTCTCCCTCTTCCTCCAGGGATGGCAACTGATTTATCTTAAGTTTCTGCACATGCACAGTTCCTTTCTTCTCATGCTTCCTTGCAGGGTGCATTCATGTCAGCTCTGGCCTCTGGCCAAAGGGAAGAGGCAGGGCAGCTCACTGTGCCTAAGCCCAGGGAGGGGACAGTTACTGCACAGGGCTGTCTTTCAGTGACAGCAGATAAAGTGTACTATCAGCCACCTTCTGCGAACAGGTGACCCTGGCAGGCAGACCCACTGCAAGCCCAGGGTAGGTGTTGTGACCTATTTGGTCCGTTTGCTTTTATGATTGTTACTTTTCTTAATAACAATTGCTTATTTTCATTGGAAAGGCAGATTGACAGGAAAGGAGAGAGAGAACTTCCATCCGCTGATTCACTTCCCAGATGGCCACAATGGCTGGAGATGAGCCAATCAGAAGCTGGGAACAAGCGCATCTTCCAGGTCTTCCACATAGGTGCAGGGTCCCAAGGCTGTGGACTATTCATTGCTGCTTTCTCAGGCCACAACAGGAAGCTGGATGCAACATGGAGTAGCTGGGACATGACCAGTGCTCACCTGTGATGCAGCACTTGAAGATAGAGGATTAGCCAGTTGAGACAATTCACCAGCCCCAGTCCATCTGTTTTGTGAAGTTCCCCACGGATTGTCTCGATCTCACAGATTTGTAGGTAAGAGACAAGGGTCTCCAAGCAGCAAAATATTTGCATTGTATGCAGTTGTGGAGTTGTCTTCAGCTTGTGAAACCTCTAAGCTTCCTTTAAGTGTCTAATGGAAGTAACTGGTTTATCAGAGCACGAGGGTGTTGCGTAGGGGCAATACAGAGTGTAGCTGGACCAGTTGGGACCTAGTGTTGTGGTGTAGCATGAAGAGCCTCTGCCTGCAGCACCAGCATCCTGTATGGGCATGGGTTCAAGTCCTGGCTGCTCCACTTCTGATTTAGCTTGCTGCTTTATGGCTTGGGAAAATAGCAGGGGCTCAACTCCTTGGGCCCCTGAACCTACATGGGAGACCTGGAAGAAGCTCCTGGCTTTGGACTAGCCGGGTCTAATCTTTGTTAGCCAGCAGATGGAAGATTTGTAACTCTAATTTTTTTGTAACTCTGGATTTCAAATAAATAAATAAAATTTTAAAACAGCAAATTAAGATGGACTGGGTGGAGCAGACTGCATGGGGTAGAGACGGAAGCCGCCATCTTCAGCCGCTTCTTCTCTGTAAGTATGTTTGGGTCAGGAAAAGAAAGTGAGAGGCCAGGCCTGATCCATCCCTCACCTGTTTATCTAACCCATTCAGTCACCCTCGTCACTGTCTCTCTCAGGGTGCGCCTCCTGTGGATGAGTGACACCTGTCTGAAGCTTGGAGCCAGGAGCCTCTTCCTGGTCCCTCGTGTGGGTTCAGGGGCTCCAGCACCTGGACCATCCTCTGCTGCTTTTCCCAAGCCATTAGAAACCAGCTTGGTCAGATGTAGAGCTAAATGAGATAAAGTCAACTTGTGTGAGAAAAGCATATAACCAAGTCTTCTGGCCTTGACTACAACAACCAGACAACATTCAATCATTTATACTTAATGGTGCCCACTGGTCTTATAAGCCATTAGGGACAAAGCAATTAGAAGATTGGGTTGAAGCGAAAACAGGAATGCACTACACTCCTGCACAGGAGATTTCACGGCTTGGGCTTCTGGTGTTCAGGAAAGAGTGTCATATTTCCAAAGCCTCCATGTGCTATGATGCAAAGAGTCCATTGTGGCTGAACTTTCTAGAAAACAGAGGTGAACAGACCTCCAGAGGATTCCCTTTTATTTCCCCGATTATTCCACATGATCTCAATCTCAAATAGTTTTAGCTCTCAAGTATTTACTTTCGAGGACCCAGGGTGGAGTTAAGTATGGTTGGTGCCATGTGGATGATGATGGCCTGTGATGTAGGAGAAGCGAGAAGCACTGGTGAGGTTTTCCCAAGCCACTTCTGGAATAGCAACGAGACTAGAAACAAAGGGAGTGAAGGATCATTGCATGCATGTACACACACACACACACTCCGAGAACACACTTGATAGACTGCGTGAAAAATTATAACACATAATTCAAACCAAGAACAGCCTAGGAGAAGATGAAAAGCACAAGGTTTTAAGCTGTAGTGAGGTACTTCTTGAATTTCACTGTTGTTACTCTATTTCTGGAGACCTCAGTCATCCTGAAGTGACGTTTGACTTGGGAGTTCTGGAAGTTTCGCCCCCCTATGGGTGAGGGGTCCTTGTGGTTGAAGTCCTGGGTGTAGGGTTTCAAATTAGAGACAGCAGCCAGCAGGGTCCAGTTTGCTTTGCCAGCCAAATGCTCCATGGTACTGGCAAACAGACCTTGGCACATTTTAGTGGGTTAATTGTCTCTCTCTCTCAATACAGACAGGAGCAAGGTGATATTTTTTATGTAAGGATGGCACAAAGTAGATTTTGGGTGGATTTGTTGATGGATTAAATGTAGTCTATTCCTATCTGGTTTATTGTCCACACTCCAGTTTTCTTAGTAAGCAGATTAGTGCTACTGCTTGCCATTGTTACCAAACGTATTTAATTTTTGATCTAGCTTTTTTTTTTTTTTTAATCCTGGCTAATTTTTCCCCCTTTCTTTCATGAACTCATAGGCTACTGATCATTTGCATAGTTGCTTCAGATTAAATACTGTATCCCATCTCTTGCATTGAGTCAGAGTTATTCACTGCTAACATCTAAATCGGAGAAGTGAAAAGGACAATTGTTTAGTGCTTTTTAAAGTCCCTGACCAAGATCAGTAGGGAAATCCCATTAGCTCCATTCATCGCATTTCTCACAAATCTAAAAGGAAAGCAAGTATCCAAAGCCTTATTCTTTAATAGTTCTTATTTGTAAAACCTTGACAAGGCTTTATTCTAAATTGCTTCCAAATTACATAAAGAATACTGAGAAAATATGATGGGCAGTGAGTCGTAATACTTTCAGCCACGGAATAAATAAGTAGAACAGTTAAAGGGGGGGCTAATCAGAAAGCAAACAGACTATGATGGGCGAGGAGGAGGCGACAAGCACACAACTGTGGAATTCTTGAGCTACCATCTGGCTCAACGCTCTTCAAGTGGGCAAGTTGAAGAGCCTTTTATTCAGGGTCCAACAACTTATTCAAAAGGAGCGGCATTTGAATATTAATATTTCCATATAGGAAAAAAAAGCTGGCCCTTTTATAACCAAAAAGGAATGTTTAACAAAATAATGGGTAATCCTCTGGCCAAACACTGAGCCCCCTGTGGGTGGGAGGTGGTTTCCCCGCCTCTGGCTTAGGGAAGACTGCTCAAGTTGTCATTGCAGTTTGAAATTCAGATCAGAGGTGCAAAATGCAGGACCACTTCAGGAAAAATAAGGGGCACACAGCAATGCTGGCCTCGCGTGGCTGCTGTGAAATGGGAACCTACTTTGTCTCCTCGCCAGCCCCTTGGACGCTGCAGGCAACCCGCGGCTGGTGAAATAGGAGCTCCCTGTATCTGTTCAGCGAAGGTGTTTTAGGAACAGGTATCTCAGCCTGCCCCGGGGTTTAGGAGGCAAAACCTCGTCCTGCGGCTCTGTTGTGCAGGTTCCTGCTGTGTGCTTCAGGGTGTGGCATCTGCTACACAGGTCGCCTTTGAGAGCAGGCCCGACGCAGGGTGCAGGGTGGCCTTCCTTTGCCAGCATCCCAGTCCCAGTCTTCTTGCTACATCTGCTGACGCAGAGTGAGTTCACAGAGGCTGTGACTTACGCGTCTAACCAAGCCTCTTTTGTAAAGTTTTGTGAGAAGGGTTGGAGCTGAACTTGGTGACTCACCTACTCTGTTAGGATTAGTTGTGAAAATGAAAAAACAACCTACAGCTAAACTTGTAGGAACCGACTTTGACCTAGCTTATCAAATGTGAGAAAAAGCACCTTGTGTTGATACGAGGATGTTTGGTTTGATTATAACTGTCTGAAGCATAAACATGTGATTTGAGAATATATGGGTACAAAACATTTATACTTGCAGATGAAAACTTTGTGTGGTTAGTGTGGATAACCGGTGTGTATTTGAATGAAGGGACAAAATCCAGGGAGAAAAACATCAAAAAGGCACACTAACTAAGATGTAGCATTCTCTCGGTTGACACCGACCAGTGATTTCACCTTCTGGCTCTCCTGTGCTCTCTGCCGCGGCGATAAGCCCAGTTTTCGGTTGCTTGGACAGAACGGCAATTTGTTGTTTTTATTCCAAGGGACCCCTTGGATGTGCACCTGGCTACCCCACCCCTACAAATCACCATTCTCTCTTTAGTCGTGTAACATGTTTGCACTTGGCCAAGCAAACATAATGAGTCTATCTGAAATACAGAATAAAGTGGTTTTGGAAAACGACCTAGCTATGGTTTCTGCCAGCATGACCTCCGGAAGGCTCTGATTTGAAACACTGTCTCTCCAGGAAAGCCCAGCCTGCTCTAGCCCAAGCGAGCCTCGCTTAGCAAGCACTAGCTGGTAAACTCACAGTGCCAGCACTCAGGCCAAGCTGGAAAGAACTAGAAACTGTATAATGCTTTTGCATTAAGATTACACTGTTCTGTTATCCATCTTGTGTCTATTAAACTATAACATTTATTTAGTTTTATTCCACGGAGACAAACGCTTATGGAGAGGGGTAACTGCGCCCATTAACCTCTGGAACACGATGGAAGGTGTTGAACAGACTTATGGGGACGGGGAACTAAGCCTGAGCGGTCTGTGGCTCTCATGACGCCGACGGTGACATCTGCCTGGGAAAAGTTGTTGGGAGAACAGCAAGGCCGCCCGCCTCTGTGAGAGAAGGTGCTGTTCTTGTGGGTGAAGCTTTCACACAGATATTCAGAATGCTTTAGAAACAGCCACATAAGCTGTATCTCCTGGGGCGGGTGCAGTCCTGTGAGCCTGGGTTGAGTGCCCACCGGGCATGCGGTGGGGTGGGTGAGCCTAGTTACTCTTTGGATGTTGCTAACCTTCCCTCAGAACCCTTTCCTTAATTCTGCACTTGGAAGAAGTTATGGGAATCCCGTCGACGGCCCACAATCAAGGCAGAGGCCCGCGTTCTGAAAGATTACATAACTCCTAGGAGAGAAACGGCGCTTTTGTAGACTGCCTAAATATTTTTTCTCCGTGGACTGCTTCATAACCTCTGGGACTCGCGGACAACTTTGTACCCCCTCCAGCCTCCCACCCGTAGCCCTTCTCCCTCTTTTGTCTGCTAGTCAGACTCGTTTTCCACCTTTGTTCCTTTTTAGACGTGAAAACAAACACGCGGGTGCCCGGTTGGCAAGGAGACGGAGGCACGAGGGGAAAGTGCAGCTCCAGCCGGCCCACGCTGTCGCGCTCCAAGCGGCCGCCTGGCCAGCCTCAGCCCCTGGCCCCGAGGTTTCTCAGGGCCCTGGACCCCCAACCCCGGCCCCGCGACGCAGCTCCAGGACGGGCAGGCCCCGGCCGAGTCCAGTCCGCGTTTTGCGAGTGCACCCGAGTAATCAGAAAGACAGAAGTGGATAATAGTTGTTGGAGCTCGCTCGCTCCCCTTCTCATGCCATGCTGGGCCCGATAGGTTCAGCCCGTCCGTGTATTTACCCATATCCGGGTTAGAAAGGAAAAGAGAAAAGTTTCATTAAAAACCTGAACTTAAAAACTTTCACCAGGAAAGCACACAGCAGGAGCAGGCCCAGACCGTGAGGCGTGCCCGGGGCCCGACGCTCCGGCGGGGCCTGCGGAGGGGGAGGGGGTCGGCGGCTTCCCGGTGGGCCCCGTGGATGCGCACGGGAGGGGCCGCGGCCTGAAAAGTGGGGGGTTATTCTCTCGCACACGCTCCCCCAGTCCCCCGCCGCCCGGCCTCGCCACGCCGCGGCGATCATGGCCGCGCGGGCGCCCCCCGGGCCGCGACCGGCGCCCGGGGCCCGAGACCTGGAGGCGGGGGCACGCGGCGCGGCGGCACCGGGACCCATGCTGGGGGGCGGCGGCGACGGCGGCCAGAATAATGTGCACCACCACCCCCCGCACCCCCGTCACGAACTGAACATGGCCCATAACGTGAGCGCCGCAGCCGCTGCCGCCAGCACTGGCAGCGCCAAGAGCGGCGGCTCCGAGGCGGTTCTCAGGGAGGCTGCAAGCGCCGCCGCGCTGTCCTCCTCCTCCTCCTCCTTCGCGGCGGCAGCGGCAGCGTCCTCCTCTTCCTCCTCGTCGGGCCCGGGCTCGGCCATGGAGACGGGGCTGCTCCCCAACCACAAACTGAAAGCCGTTGGCGAGGCCCCCGCCGCACCGCCCCACCACCACCACCTCCACCACCACCACCACCACCATGCCCACCACCACCACCACCATGCCCACCACCTCCACCACCACCACCACGCACTACAGCAGCAGCTAAACCAGTTCCAGCAGCAGCAGGAGCAGCAGCAGCAGCAGCAGCAAGCACAGCAGCAGCGGCAGCACCAACAACATCCCATTTCCAACAACAACGGCCTGGGCGGCGCGGGCGGCGGCGCGCCCCAGCCGGGCCCCGACATGGAGCAGCCGCAACATGGAGGCGCCAAGGACAGTGCCGCGGGCAGCCAGGCCGACCCCTCGAGCCAGCCTCTGCTGAGCAAGCCGGGCGACGAGGACGACGCGCCGCCCAAGATGGGGGAGCCGGCCGCCGGCCGCTACGAGCACCCGGGCCTGGGCGCCCTGGGCGCGCAGCAGTCTCAGGCCGCCGTGCCCGGGGGCGGCGGTGGCAGCGGCCCGGCGGCCGTCTCGGAGTTTAATAATTACTATGGCAGCGCTGCCCCTGCTAGCGGCGGCCCCGGCGGTCGCGCTGGGCCTTGCTTTGATCAACATGGCGGACAACAAAGCCCCGGGATGGGGATGATGCATTCCGCCTCAGCCGCCGCCGGGGCCCCCAACAGCATGGACCCCCTGCAGAACTCCCACGAAGGGTACCCCAACAGCCAGTACAACCATTATCCGGGCTACAGTCGGCCCGGCGCGGGCGGCGGCGGCGGCGGCGGCGGAGGAGGAGGAGGAGGAGGAGGAGGCAGCGGAGGAGGAGGAGGAGGAGGAGGAGGAGGAGCAGGAGCTGGAGCAGGAGCGGGAGCTGTGGCGGCGGCGGCCGCGGCGGCGGCGGCAGCAGCAGCAGCAGGAGGCGGCGGCGGCGGCGGCGGTGGCGGCGGCTATGGGGGCTCGTCCTCGGGGTATGGGGTGCTGAGCTCCCCCCGGCAGCAGGGCGGCGGCATGATGATGGGCCCCGGGGGCGGCGGGGCCGCGAGCCTCAGCAAGGCGGCCGCCGGCGCGGCGGCTGGGGGCTTCCAGCGTTTCGCCGGGCAGAACCAGCACCCGTCGGGGGCCACCCCGACCCTCAACCAGCTGCTCACCTCGCCCAGCCCCATGATGCGGAGCTACGGCGGCAGCTACTCCGACTACAGCAGCCCCAGCGCGCCGCCGCCGCCGCCGTCGCAGCCCCAGTCCCAGGCGGCGGCGGCGGCGGCGGCGGGCGGCCAGCAGGCGGCCGCGGGCATGGGCTTGGGCAAGGACATGAGCGCCCAGTATGCCGCTGCCAGCCCGGCCTGGGCGGCCGCGCAACAAAGGAGTCACCCGGCGATGAGTCCCGGCACCCCTGGACCGACCATGGGCAGATCCCAGGTAACCCCCGCGCCGGCCGGGGCCTGCTTCCGCCCGGCGGCCTCGCCGCGCCGCGAGCCCGAGTTTCTTTCTTTGCCGCTTACTTTTTCCCAGTTTTCTCGTGGGGGGGCGGCGGGGCCGCGGCCGCCCAGGGCCATCTTAGCGGGCGGCCGCCTCCCGCCGAGGCCCGGCCGCCTTGGGCCGCGGAGCCCGGGCCGCGCCGTGGCGGGCCCGCGCAGGGCTTCGGCCTCGGATGGGCCGGGCCGGGCCGGGCGCCCCGGCTGCCGCTGTGGAGCCGCAGCCTCGTTCCGCACGCCGGCCTCTGAGGCGCTGAGGCGCGCGGGAGATCCCGAGACACCACCCCGCGGCGGGGAAGGCTTTTGGGGGGCTCGGGGTGTGGTGGGGAGCCGAGTCGGGGGAGAGCTTTTGTGATTTAAAAATCGGCCCGCGAGGTCTGGTGGGGGTGGGGGGCTCTGTGGACCCCATCTGCCCCCGGGTAGTGCCCACAGGGCGCCCTGACTGGGCACCGAAGGAGGAAGTTTGTCCCACCTTCAGCCTCGTAGCTTCCCAGGTAAAAAGGCAGAGAGAGAGAATAGGTTCGCTGGGTGACGACCGAGGGCTGTTTTTCCTAGTTGGGTCGAGCCACCCGGAGATGGTCGATGCGGGTTTCTGAGTTTGAATGTTTACTAGCAAAGGAGGGGAAAAATAGAGAAAAAAAAAAAAACCCGGAAAAGCCACGATTTTTTAGCACGGCGAGGAGGTCAAATATCTGAGATGTATCGATTCTTTCCTAAGAATAGCCGGGAAGCCCACGCTCGGGCTCAGGGCTGCCTGCGAGGAGTCACCTTCAGCACACTGGAGCACGTTCCCGACCAATTGAACTTATTTGATCACGGGTTAGGCACACGTTGGGCTCAGCAGATCCCGTCAGACGGCAGGCCTGTGAAAATGGACCGTTTCGGGTGGCGTTTCTCGGGGTTTTCTTTCTCTTTGCCGTCGCCCAGGGCCGCCGGCGCTGTTAGGGAGCCTCCTGCGCTCTGGCTGTGTGCTGCTCGGAGGCTGAGCCTAAAGACCGACTCGATCTCCTTTGCAAGGTTTGGAATTTGAATTGTGGAGGTAAACTGGCTGTAATAGTCTCCAGACAGCTGCCTCCTAGTTGACATCTAATCTGCCATCTGATTGGCTCCGCTCTCACCATTGGGCATTTAGCACTGCTGATGTAAATACAAGTGCTGAGCGTACAGTCACAAAAATTCTTGCCACAAATAATAACCCGACTCTATTGCAAGCAGATGTAAGGTCGGGTATTATTCAAAGCTGAAATTATTAGGAAGCAGTTATTAATAAGGGGATTAAATACAGAAAAAACATTACATCTGTGTTCAGTGCAGGGCGTTTAAAAAATTGAGGTCTCTGATGACCATCTTACAATATGGAGTTGACCTATATCATGGACTGCAACTGTGGGCGGAAGGTAGGGCCAGTGACAAATAATTCCGCGCAGATTTGACCGATTATTGGGTTTGTTAAGGTTTTACAAAAAAAAAAAAAATTAGTCTGCCCTTTACTAATTCAGTTATAAAAAATTTGATTTGTGTCAGCGTTTGTAGTTTAAAACAACATTAAAAATTCCGAGAATCTGATGGCCAACAAATCTCGGGGTGACATTTAGCCTTTCAGCAAGATTAAAGCTATATATTTCTAGTGTTTTGCATTCTGGCTGTCTTAAGATGTTGGTGGAGTATTAAAATTGGCATATTAAAAAAGATGCAAATGACTTCTTGCAGAGAACAATTAATTAAAAGGGAAACAATGAGTATTTCTGTGTGAAGAGGTAAAAATCATTTTATGTTTTCTTCCCTGGAGAATACAAACATGCTGCAGAATTTTTTTGTCTCTTGATTATTTTGTTAGGGTGTGTAACATAAGGTTGATTCAAATTGCTCACACAATGAATTAATCAAACTGGATTACAGACGAGCTGCGCTGTGTTCCAGATAGCCCTGCTTAGGTACACGTCTTGATGCTATAGAAGTTTTAAAAATACCGATCCGCTGAAGGGCATCACGGTGGCTGCGTGTGTGTTTTTATTTAGTTCATTTGTTTTGAGGGAGTTGTGTTTTAATACTAATCGGCCCTTAGAAGAGAGGCTTGTGCGGGTAGGTGCAGGTCTGAGTTGAGCACAGCCTGCCCATCTTGGCCTGAGATGCTGAGGGCCACCGCCTCAGAGCGTTGCTGAATGGAGTTTTACTTTAATGGAAATAGGTTTTTCTGTTCATAATGAGAAACTTGTGATTGCAGTTTTTGCTTCTGATTCATACAAGTATAAACATTATAAACCTCCTGTAAACCCATGTAATTAATCTTAAAAAGCTTTGTGTTGTCAGCTTGCTTTTTTGAAGGGGGCAGTAGTTTAAAATTCACGTTTTGTGAAGTAGAAGCGAAGTTGGAGGCAGATCTGGGCGTGTTATTGAGGATGATTGTTTCCTAGTGGTGCTACTTATTTTCTTGGAGTGTGAGCGAATCTGTTAGGTCTTGAGTGTGACGCTGGAGAATTGCGTTTTTCTGGTTTTTATTTTTGAAGGGTGGTGGCAGGGGAATGACTGACAGGTGACCTAGGCTCCAAGGTCTCTTTGAGGTGTCTTTCTCTGTAACACGTGGAACGTGCTGTGTCAGTTTTACTTACTTTTTTGCCCCTTTTCATTTCTGGAGGCTTGTACTATTTTGTGTTTTTGTGATAATTACACTAAGCAACAGTCATTTGTCTAAAATATTAAATTATTACTGGACTTAGATCATAAAATATCATTAAATCACGTTCAGTGATGACTTTTTTGGCTTCTAACACGTTTAGTTTCATTTTTGATTTTAGGAAATGATTTACATTGGGTGGCACGTGCTTTTGTAATTGGGAACAAAGCATAGACATGAACTGAGGGGAGGGCCTTGCTAAAAGTGCGATAAGCCGTTTTAGGATTCCGTTGGTTACTGTATTTTTTTCCTAAGTATTCAGCTAGAGCAATCTCAGAGGGAATACCGAGGGCTGCTGGTACACACGGACTTTCTGATGCCCACGTTTCTGCTGGGTTCCATTAATGCTGTTTTAACTTTGGCTTTATGGAATGTAACACAGTATGATTAAAAAAAAAAAAAAAAGCCTTGCTTACCGTGCAGAGCGAAGTGAGTCCTGGCTGCCGCCTCACTGAGCCGGCAGCTGTGGGGTGGCTGCTAGCACCTTCCCATGTGTCACCAGAGTGTACCCAGAGAGGACTCCTCCTCCTGGGCGGCGGGGGCGGCCCCGTGACAGCTGAGTGGCTCAGCGTCCCCATTTTGCCAGGGCATTTTTGTGGCGTTCCTAGATTCAGTGGCTTTAGAAGAGGTGGACTTGGTGACTGTAATTAGTGCAGGAAGTTCATCATTGAAGAAGTAAGAAAATAGAACAAAAATCTCTGCAGTGTTGTGTTTTTGTAAAGTTATCGGGAATGAAGTCATGCGTGCCTTACAATTGCTTTCAGTGGAAACCTTGTTTTTTGGTTTCCTCATTTTGACAGTTTTTTTTTTTTTTTTTGGTACAGTAACCCACTTGATTAAGATAGCTATAACTTAAATTTATGTTTTTGTTACTACTAAATCATGTCTGTTCCAGGGAACAACGTGTCTTTCCTTGGATGTAAGATGGGAAACCTTAACCCTTTTTTGTTTCTTTAGTTCTGTTTATCTGTATTTAGGAATGAATTTTTTCTGGCAAGGCTTTTTGTACTGTTTCCTCCCCCCCCCCCCGTGTTTGATTGTTCTATCAGAAGTGTGTTATGGGTAGGGATATAATCTAGTTCACATTTGGATATTTACATTGCTATCCTTGAGCTCAAGATGGTTGTGCTGTTACTGGGTTGAAGAGCGTTAATATCTTCGTGCCTGCAGAACACGAGCATTATGTAGCCGGCTTTTAAAGAAAACAGGTGTACCAGACTCGCTGGGGGTCTTTGGTTCCGTTTCTTACTAAATGGACTTCATAATTTAGGGTAGGGCTATCTAGAAAGATGACATCTGCTGTGATAGGCGCACACTGGCTTCCCTGGCTTGCATACCAGCCTCCCAGGCCACCCGATAAGAGGACCCGTCTCTGTCCTAGCAGGAGCGTGTTGGGAAGGCGGGCGGGGGCTCAGGGTGAGCTGGCTCCGGCAGCCGCCTGCGCGGTCCTGGGCGCGGGCTGGCTCGGCCGGGGCTGGCTCGGCCGGGGCTGGCTCGGCCCGGCGCTGCCCGACGCTGCTCGGCTCGGGGCTGCGCGCTGGGAGCCGGGCGCGTGCAAAAGGTGCTGCGATTTCGCTCGCGTCACTTTCATTTCGGCCTGGTGTGTTCGCTTTGTAAATTGGAGGCTGATAATTTGTGTTTGGTAGGACCGTCCCGTGCTCTTTTTAAAACAACGGGATTACGGAAAGAATGAAAATGAATGTTAATAAACTCAAGTCCATTGGATTTTTTTTTTTTTTGCGCAATATGTAGATTTTGAAAACGCACGTTCTAAAACTTGAGGAGGATCCACAGTGCTGTTTGTAGTGATGGAGTCGCGAGCTGCCCACCGGCCCCTGGGATCCGAGAGCCCGCCCTGAGTGTGCCATATGGGGTGTGTGGGGGTGTGTGCACCCCTGAGGGGGGGGGGATCCCCAGCTGGAGCGGGGGTAGGGCAGCTGGCACCACTGCTCCTCCACCAGGCTCAATTGATCTGTTCGACAGGGCTGCCTCTCTGCTGTCGAACGTTACTGACACAAGACTAAGTGGCCTTTTTGGATTTTAGTTGTGGGACTTGAGTACATTAATTCTAAGCTAAGAACTTGGTTAACTGTAGACTTTTTCCTCTTAGAAATTTGAACAAAGCAGATGATTAAAAGAAGTGTCTTAGGTCTTGTTTTCTTATTTTTACCTGTGCGTCCCTAACTCTTGTTTTACCTGTGCTTCCATCTGAATGAGTGGAACTGCTGGTACAGACACTGTGGTGTTTTTTTGCTTGTTTGTTTGTTTTTTTTTTTTTTTACTCTTAAACAGTTCACTTTGAGAGAGTGAGTTTATCAATGTAGAACGTTTGTTTTTTTTTTTTTTTTCACAGAGCTTTTGTCAAATATGTTTTATTTTTGAAACCTTTCACTAGCGGTAATTGTGACCTAGTAGGCAGTTTCCAAACCCACTTCTGTGTGGAGCAGTGCTCGGGGATGTCCGCAGGCTGCAGGTGAACCAGTGGCAAACTCGGTTTGTTTCTTGAATGACACGAGTTGTCAGGAGGGAATCTGAGCCTTGGCCGTGAGCGTGTCTCACCTGACCCCTCAGGTGGATGGGGCTGGCCAGCACCCCAGGCGGTGGGCAGGAGCTGAGGGGGGCTCCCTGGCGTCTGTGGAGGTGAGCTTGGAGCTGAGTCTTCAGAGCCGCAGGATAAGTCAGCCCTTGGGAGGGAAGCCCTGTGTGAGGGAATCTTGAAGACTCCTAGGTTCCATGACAGCTGTTTTTTTTTTTTCTCTTGATAATTAGATACCAAAATATACATATATGTACAGGCCTGTTTCTTTACAGCAAGCAGCCATGTAGCAGTGTCCTCAGGCGGAGGCCATGGCTGCTGCTGTGTGGCCAGCCCACTGTGCGCGGCCAGTGGCCTTCCATCTTTCCAGACTGAATTCAAAGCTTCCCTCTCCCACCCTTTTCCTCATACCAACCTTGAAAATTGTGAGCTTTTAATTTGTATTGTAAGTAAAATCTTGCAGTCAGTCCTATCAGCTTTTCCACTCCCTAGTTTATTGGTAAATTCTGTTTGCTTTTCCACTTCTGCTTTATTGGTAAATTCTTTCTTGGATGTGCCATTGGAATACTGCTGTTCTTGTTTATTTTATTTTATTTATTTTTAAAAAAGATTTATTTATTTTTATTTCAAAGTCAGATATACAGATAGGAGGAGAGATAGAGAGGAAGATCTTCCATGTGATGATTCACTCCCTAAGTGAATGCAACAGCTGGTGCTGCACTGATCCGAAGCCAGGATCCAGGAACTTTCTTCTGGGTATCCCACACAGGTGCAGGGTCCCAAAGCTTTGGGCCATCCTCAACTGCTTTCCCAGGCCACAAGCAGGGAGCTGGATGGGAAGTGGAGCTGATGGGATTAGAACTGGCGCCCATATGGGATCCCGGCGTGTTCAATGCTAGGACTTTAGCCGCTAGGCCACACTGCCGGGCCCTGTTCTTGTTTCTTCTTGTAGCTCTAACTTTGGGGTCATTCTCATAGAGTTGTTGTTTCTTTGCCAGTTATGGCAGTAGAAGTTCAGAGCTGCTTTTAGGATCCTTCCTAGGGTATAAAGGTTTTTGGGGGGATTTTGCATACAAATTTTGGACTTTTACTCGTGAGTGCCATGTTTGTCTCCCCCTTTAGCCTCTTTTTTGGCCCCTGCTGTTTGCTCCCGCTGCTGTTGGGCAGTTTGGGCACAGCCGTTTGGAGGCCTTTCCTTGCCTTCTTGCTGTGCCCTGCTCTTCCGGCCCGAGCAGTTGGCCAGCCCCAGAGAGGCCGCGTTCTCTTCGTGCTGTGCTCTGCTCCAAACTCTGTGCTTTCGCCTCCCTCGCATGGCAGCTCTTGAAAAGGCAGAACATCGTAGGTGGGAAAACTACTACAGTAAGATGATTGCCTTTTAATGAACTTTCGAGGCAGTTGTGGAAGGGATGCTCCTCAGATCCTGGTTAGTCTTTGCACTGGCCCTTTCTGCGTTGAGTGTTGTGTTTTGACTACTGTTGATGCTGGTTCTCATGTCCTCATACAGGCAGTTCTGTGCTTTTAACACCGCTCTGCAGAGGGCACGAGCAGAGCCTGCTAGCTGGAAGCAGCAGTCCTGCATGCTGTGCATCTGTGCCCTCCTGCCGCGGGGCTGAGCAGCTGCTGAAGACGGTCCCCTGGCCGGCTGTGGGGCTGAGCAGCTGCTGAAGACAGTCCCCTGGCCGGCAGTTACTGGGCGCGGGTTTTCTTTTTCACCTTGAAGGACTTAGGTGCTCTAGAGAGGGAGAGGCAGAGTTGCACCCTTGGTTGGCTCACTCCTGACTGTGGTTTTCTCAGTCAGCCCTGTGCGCCCACAGCGTGAGCTGGGCTCTGGGAACTTGCTCCCATCGTCCCCGGGTTGTGGTGGCTTTGTCGTCATGGCCTTGGAGCCGGCTCGCTGAACGAGTGTGCAAGCAGCAACCTGTGGGTCCGCCGGCCTGCCTCCGTGGGCGAGACGGAGAGGGATTTGGTAAAGCAAGTACTTGCAGGCTGTGATGTAGTTGTGACCTAGTAGCTCTTCTATGTCCATCAAAAATTTTGGTTGTGCTGTAGGCTTACTTCCGGCAAAAGAGTAACGAAGAGCAGGAAGATAGACTCACCTTGAAATTGGTGTAGGATGGTCTCATCTCTTTCCCGCAGTTCTCTACGTTAGCTAGACTCAGAAAAGGAAAGTTAAAACAGTCTGCTCAGATTTAGGAAGAGACGTAGATTGCTGCGATATTTTTGGGAGCTGTTTAGATAATGTATGCTGGCTGAGGAGTAAATTCAGCTACTGCTCTGGGTCCCAAAATAAACCTTGCGCAGAGTGAGGCGCTGGTGATCTGTGGAGGCAGCTCGGAATGCTCAGAGCACCTCCTGGCTCCTTCCCTGGTGGGCGTCCCAGCAGGCTCACCGCACTTCACAGCCCGTGACACGACTGGTAATCCCAAGGGGCATCGAAAACTTGGCACCTCCGTTCTGAAATTTTGAAGAACCAGGTTTTAAGACTTAGTAGACACGTATTAACCCGTAAACCCATTTTTCTGTCCTTTATGTTTTCTTTCCCAGATTGTAATTTTTGTAATAATTTTACGTTACCCAATGAATTCTAAATGACCTTGGAGGCAGAAATGTAAAATGCTGCTATGTTTCTGCCGTGTGTTTGTGTTTGTGTTTTGAGGCACGCTGGTCTGACAGGGAGAGCGGGGCGTGGGGTGGGGCAGCTGGTCACAGCTCTAGGCTTCAGCGTGCGTGGTCGCTGTCACCCAGCACGGGTTCATTTCCCTTTTCTGTAGCATTGGTTAGAGGGCAAAGTTGTTGAAAGTCTTCACTGAGGTCATTGGCATAAATCCTCCATCCATGCCCCTCTCCTGACCCAACTGCCTTGGCACTGTGGGGCGTGGTTAAGGACAGACCCCTGGTCTCCATCCACAGGGGAGCCAGACTGTCCTGGGCTCCACATTTTGTGCTACTTTGAATCTTTAAACAAATGGCTAATGCTTAATCAGCTTGCTCCACTGAACTGCTTCTGCAGCTCACTGCATTCCAGACGTGTTCTGAAATACCAGCGGACCTGTGCAGGCAGCACGTCGTGTGCATTCCGCCTGAGCTCACAGTGGTGAACTCCTGCTCAGTAGCTGAGTGAGTTGGTTTGATTTACGGACAGAGCCCGCGCAGGGGCTACTGTCACCATCCACCCTATTCAATAACAAATTCTGTTTTCTGACCAAGAATCACTCCTTTTACACCTCTTAGACACTTCCCACTTCCATGACATGCAAAAATGGCTGACTTTTTAGGGGAGCTGCTGTTTGTGCTGGGAGTGGCATTTCAGAAGTGTAGAGCTGGGCTCTTGGAGCTGGTGGGTGCTGCGTGTGGCTTTCTCGTTATGTTCAGTGACTTGCTGTTTCTGCTTTGCCCTGGCTGAATATACTGCTCAGATCTGCTCCTTGGCGGAATTATAATTTTTCTTAATGGAGGCAGTGACCACTCAGGTCGTCAAAACGGCAAAAAAACCAAAAAAATTTTGGGAGCAAGAGAGAGCTGACATCCACTGACTCATTCTCCAAATGTCTGCAAAAGCTGGGACTGGGCGAGGCCGAAGTCAGGAGTCAGGAGCTCGGTCTGTGTCTCTCCTGGATGGTGGGTGTTCAAGAACTTTCACCTGCATGTGGAAGCTGAAAATCCAGAACCCCAGCCTTGTGATAGACGTGGGCGTCCCAAGTGTTGTCTCGGACACTAGACCAAACTCTTGCCTTCAGACAGTTCTACTCTATGCGAGATGGTAAAGCTATAGGGGAACAAATATTTAATGAGTACCACCTTGGCACTTAAAGATGCAGAGTAAATATAACAGTTTCTCCCAGGAATTATCACAAACTGCAGGTGCTTCACAAAGTAAAAACAAAAGGGTATGGCTACATTATTGGTCTGAAATTTTTATGCAGAAAGACTACATGCCTCAAAACATTCGAGTGGTTGATAAGATATCAGAAGTAAACATTTCTCTTTGGGTACCTTTCTCATCTCCAATAACAGGCATGAGGAGTCTGCTCCGTCTGGATTCAGTGTTGTGGTGGAAGACAGGGTCTGGGACTTAGAGATTGTCCCTTGGTGCAGTGGCAGTGATGGGAAAGGGAGCTTACTTTGTTTAGGATGTCGCTCTAGCAGTGATTTTTCTGCTCAAGAAATGGCTCTGTCATGAGGATTCAGTATTCAGGTCGCTGGGCTTCACGTCACGTGCCGTGTTCTGGACGTCAGGGCTTTGGCGCTGTAGGCGGATACCATCCTACCCAGAGCATGGGCCCGAAGCATGCGTTGGTGGGGATGTTCTTGTGCACTGGCCAGACTGAAACTCTGAGCTGGGAACTCGACCCAGGGCTCCCACAAGGATGGCGGGAACCCCGTTAAGGGGGATTTTCACCACTGCTTTCCCAGTTTGCCCAACATGCAGGAAGTTGGAGTCCAGAACCCCAGGCAGGCATTGAAGCTAGGCACTGCCATGTGGATCGCTGTGGTCCTAACCAGTGTCTTTAACTGCCATCCCAGACACCTGGCCTGGGTGGGCGATGTGGTGTTGGAGAGGCAGGGCACTGTTATCTAAGACACTGGGGCTGCTGGTAGGAACAGAATACGATAAAGTGAGACTGGGCGCTTGGTGGCGGTTAGCCAGAGATGGAGGGGTGAGGACGAGAGCCAGAGTGAACAGCTTAGAGAACCGTGGCCTTTCTCAGCCAGTTCCTCGACCTCTTAGGTTTGTAGTTCTGCCCATGCTGAATGAATGGGAGGGCAGGGAAGAGTCACGTGTCACGGGAGGGTTGGACTTCAGATGGTCCTGGTTTATCGCAACGAAGGGGCTGTTTTAGTGGAGTGGTAAAGGATTGTGGTTTTTCACGGATACACAGTTCAAATGAGTTAGCTGTGGTTCTCTGTTAGTTAACACCCTGTCAGTCTTTCCTGGAGCGTGCGTTAATGTTTGTGTCTTATTTCCAATCCAAACTATATCAGTTTTTTTTTCCCCCCTGCTAGATAAGTATATTTGCCATGTGTCTTGGAAAAGTAGGTTACTGAGCAGCTCTGAAATAGAATGTCTGCTGTGGTTTGCCTGGTTGTTACTGGTTGTATATTTTTTTTTAACTTAGAAAAAATGCCTTCAGAGATAGATACCTGAGGACTTGAACAGAGGGTGACCTTGGCCTGCGGGCTCAGCACCAGGCTTCCGGGAAGTCAGGGCATTGTGGATCATTACATGTTGTGTTCCTGGCTTATAGAGGAATGTCTTTAGATTCCTGAGCAATTAGCATTGGTTAGATAAATCAGATCATTTGTGAGATATTTGTATTTTATTTGCTTTCCCGTTTAATCATAAGTGTCGCGCTGGCCTCCCCAGCCGTCTGCACTGTGAGCTCAGGGAAGTTGGTGGTAGGCAGATAGCTTCTAGCTGGTGGCATGCAGCTCCCGCTTCTCGTGTTTCTCACGTATGAAAATATTGCCCTTCCCGCCAGCCGAGTGCCAGCTCCCACCTCTGTCATCTGGCCGATAGGGTGCCCTGCAGGTGCCCTGCTTACAGCAGGCAGGGGCCTCTGAAAACCTTGCCTTTCCCCTCCACCTGGTGCCCTTGTGTGTGGCAGGGCTCTCTCCTCCATGTGGAATTGGGTCAGAATTGCTTTACTTTCATTCCAAAATTAATTAGTAAGGGTGGGGTGCGAGCTGTGTGGTTTGTGTTTGAGCTTATTATAATTTTCCATTTTTTTATGTTTTTAGCAAGGAAACAGAGGAACCAGGAGGGAAGTGGAGATGGATTTTATTTGGACAATTTAAGAGAAGTATACTTTTTCACCCGTTCCTGGTCTAAGTGGTTTCATGCGTCAGTGGAGAACTAATGCGAAGAAGTTGTAATCAGCTGCTGAGATATTTGAGCCAACTGCTTGTCAGTGTGTTCAAGTTTTTATTCTGGGTGCATCTAGAAATTCCATAGAAATAAATACGTTTTATGACTAGGAAAGTGCGCTAGCATGAATAAACTGGCGGAGTTGAACACTGGATCTGATTTGCATATGTGGTATTTTGTTAGGGACTCTCCAAGTTTCACACTTGAAATGAACTAGGTAGTGTGCATGGCATCACGTGATCAAAATATTTTTCCCCTTGCCGCTGCCAGAAGCTATCTATTGCTTTTCAACAATCTTCCTTGTTGGGCATCACGCCAGGATGTTTAAGACAACCCCTTACGTGAGCTGTTCCATTCTTAACCTCTCCGACTGCAGTGCCGTGACCTTCACATATGTAGATTAGCCGTGTGCTCTGTGAATTGAAACTCGCTGCCTCAGGAAGAAAGCGTTTTTCTTTTTATTCTACTGGGAATTTGACAGCCATTCATCCCTGACCTGGGCAGAGGTAATGCAAGGAAATTGGATTCAAACGGAACGCGGACAGATAGCTTCGGGAAAGCGGCGTGTGCGGGCTGCCTTTCCACCTGCTCTGGGATGGAGCGCACCGGTCGGACCCGCAGCCGGGCGGGCCGGCGGTGCCAGGGCGTGTGTTCAGGCTGCCTCCTTCCAGACACATCGTCACGAGAGCGTTTCTAATGAGCTCTGACTAGGCTCTGCTCTTCCTTTCCAGTCTAATTTTTTAAAAAAAGATTTGTTTATTTTCATTGGAAAGTCAGATAGATATACACAGAGGATAGATGGAGAGGAAAATCTTCTGTCCACTGATTCACTCCCCAAGTGGCCACTAGAGCCGGAACTGAGCCAATCCGAAGCCAGGAGCCTGGAGCTTCTTCCAGATCTCCCACCCAGGTGCAGGGTCCCAAGGCTTTGGGCCGTCCTCGACTGCTTTCCCAGGCCACAGGCAGGGACCTGGATACGAAGCAGGACATGAACCCGTGCCCATATGGGTTCATGACACTTGCAAGGCGAGGGCTTTAGCCACTAAGCTATTGTGCTGAACCCTCTAGTATAAATTTTTAAAGTCTTTTGTATTTTTATTTCTTCATGTCACTTGAGAATTAAGCATTTTTTAAAATATTGTGAGCAGTTGTAAGCTTAAACACATTTAGCTTAGATTTCAAAAGTTGGCGTCATTGAGGCCGACACAGTAGCATAGTAGGCTAGTCCTCCTTTCTGCAGCACTAGCATCCCATGTGGAAGCTGGTTTGAGTCCCGCCTGGTCCGCTTCCCACCAGATCCCCTGCCTGAGGCCTGGGAAAGCAGCAGAGGATGGCCCGAGTCTTTGGGCCTCTGCACTCCCATGGGAGACCCAGAAGCAGCTCCTAGTTTCTGATCAGCTCCACCATGGCTACTGTGATAACTTGGGGAGTGACCCGGCAGACAGAAGATCTGTCTATCCTTTTTCTCTTTGTAAATCTTTCATTATTGTTTTCTTCAAAGTGCCTGTTGTTGTAAACCCGAGGAGGCGAATGTGTGTTCTTACTTGAGGCCGTCCAGCTGTGAGCTGCTGTGAGTGTTCGAACTACCTGTAGGTAGGAGAGTTGACAAACAGTGAATTTCTGGATTTTCATTAGACAAAACAAGTTTCACAGAATGTTCATCTCTGCCTTGTTAATAAACAGCTACAGTAAAATTCCAGCTCTGGTGAGTTGATCTGATGGTGGATTCAGCAGCAAAGGTTTCTTTGTAAGAAGAATAGGGCTGAAGTGGCACTCCAGCTCGTTTCGGAGCCGGGGGAGGGGTGACTGGGCTAGTCTGAAATTTACGAGTGCTTTTGTGTGGCTTTCCAGGCTGAGCTTTTCCTCTGTACGTTAGGGTGGATGAAATATTCTGGGTCAGAGTGGCCATCGCAGGCGCGGCGGGAGCTTGGAGAGGCTGTTTGCGTGGAGTGCAGGCGGGCTGGCTGCCCAAGACCGCGGGAGGAGAACGGGAGGCCAGGCAGGAGCACCTCTGAGCTGACGAAGACTTCATTCTGGTTCATGTGAGGACTGATGCGTGGGCCTTTGTGCGTGTCATTGGGATGTTGGGATTTGGGGATGCTAGGGCTCAGCACAGCACTTATTTGCAAGTGGGAAGCAGGAGCTGGAAGCCCACCCAAAAATTAGATTAATGAAGCGGTGGAGGTGAGGAGACATGGCCAGTACTACGAAGACAAAGTGCTTTTGCGATTGGAGAAGTAGCGAGGCGGGCATGCCATTACAGCTAGAGTGGAATCCTGGGAGTGCCAGGAGCAAAGAGAGTAGGGTGGCCAGCTGGGTGGAGACGAGGATGGTAGGGTGTAGAGTGTAGGGTGGCCAGTTGGGGGGAGACAAGGAGGATGGTGGGGTTCGGAGAGAGTAGGGTGGCCAGCTGGGGACGAGGATGGTGGGGGTGGGAGTGATTCGGCAGCTGAGCCTGTCTTTCTTTTTCCTTTCATTCATTTATTTTTTGTTAGTCAGAAAGAGCAGTTTGTCTGCTAGTTACTTGCTTCAAGCCTGCGCTAGCCAGGCTGGCCCCGGCTGCCACCAAGAGCCAGGGACTCCGTTCTGGTCCACAGGTAGGTGGCAGGGGCCCTGACAGTCCGTCTGCTGCTGCTCTGCCAAGCTCGTCAACTGGGAGCTTGGGTCGGAAGTGAGTTCCTGGTCTAATGGGCACTGCAGTGTGCGGTGCTGGTGTCCCAAGTGGTGACTGAATGCACAGTGCCTGCCACCAGGTGATTTTTTTTTAATGGATGACTTACATAGGGCTGCATGGGGGAGTGTGTTTGTTCTCATCAGGAGTGAATGGGAGAACTGGTAAAACACGCTTCTCATCCTTGGTGTCTCAAAGATATGGAGGTTTATAGCAAGACTCGGGAGTGACACTGCCAGTTGTGGTAGCTTTGATACCAGCAGCCCATGTGGGCACGGGTTCATGTCCTGGGCTTCTCCACTGCGATCCAGCTCTCCACTAATCATCTAGGAAAGCAACAGAAGGTGGTTCCATTATGTGGGGCCCTGCCATCCATGTGGGTGAGCCAGATGGAGTTCTAGGCCATTTGGATGGATGACCAGTCTCTGTGTCCCTCCCTTGTACAACTAACTGTCTTTCATATAAGTAAGTCTTAATAAAAGAAGGCTTCAAATAAGAATGGTACAATACAAAAGCAATATTAATAATAAAAGCTCCTGTTACTGGAGACTTATGTGTATATGGCCAAGCTCATTGCACATGAGGGTAGCTAAAAATTTTTGATGAAAAATTGAGTTGAAGGTTAGTTTATTTAGGTGCAAAAAAATCTTTGAAATATGAATGAGTCATTAAAATTGATGACACATGGGATTGGTATTGTGGCTCAGTGGCCTGGGTCACATTGGTGTCAGTTGGTGCCCTGGGTCACACTGGTGCCAGGTGGTTCCCTGGCTGCTTCATTTCCGATCCAGTTCCCTGAAAATGCACAGGAGAAAGCCCCGCCTCCCACGTGGAGCCTCAGGTGGAGTTTCATGCTTCTGCTTCAGTCTGGCCCACCCTGGTTGTTACTGCTCTCAGGGGAGTGAGCCAGCCGTTGGGAGATCTGTTTCTTCCTCTCGTTTCTTCTCTGGAACTCTGTTTTTTAAATAAATAAATCTTTTGGAAAAATTCATGAAAATGTGTATTATGAGAAGACAGCATAAATTTCAAAAATTCTGAACTTTTTAAAAGTTTCCTTTATTTGTATTTGACAGGCAGAGTTAAATAGATTTGCTATCTGCTGATTTATTCTCCAGACAGCCGCACTGGCTGCAGCTGGGCCAGGCCGAAGCCAGGAGCCTGGCGTTTCTTGCAGGTCTTTAACCTGGGTGCAGGGGCAGGATGGGACAATGCTTTGCCACTCTCCCAGGCATATCAGCAGGGAGCTCGATCAGAAATAGAGTAGCTGGAACTTGAACCTGTGTCCATGTGGAATGCTGGTACCGCAGGAAACATGCTGTAGCGTCAGCCCCGAAATATCCTTAAAGTGTATTTTTCATGAACATTTTAAAATGTCAACTACAATCCTTTTTGCAATAATTTATGAATTAAAGGCAAAGCCGCAGAAAGCAAGACAGATCTTCCATCTGCTAATTCATTCCCCGGATGATCACATTAACCAGGGCAGGGTCATGTGGAAGCCAGGAGTTCCACCTGGGAATCTTAAGGGAGTAGCAGGACTCGGCTTCTTGAGCCTGCACCTGCAGAGCCGCCAGAGTGTGCCATGGGGTGCTAGGATGGCACGTGGCAGTGCAGTTTGCTTGCAGTCCTTCAAAGCTATCTTGTTAGGCATTGTCATTACTCCTATTTTATAGACAGGTCAACTAGTAGAATTTAAAAGTTTGTGTAATACCCAAGTTTATCTGGCGCTAAAACAATTGTCTTTCTGTTGGTCACACACCTCTAAGGGCGGAGGGCAAGGGTGCCCAGTGCTCTGGGCTTCAGATGCCATGATGCTGCTCTGTGGGTGGAAGTCCCCACCTTGCTGCCCCTCAGAGAGGGCGGGAAGAGTTGGAGGTAGCCTTGGTTCTTACCAAGACATGTGAAATTGCAGTCTTAGAATTGAGATGCTTTTGGTGTGTTTTGTCTCTGTAGCTATTATCTGACAGCCATGAGGAAGGGATCTGTGCTACGAAGGCATGGAGGTAGCTGTGGGAGTTCTCTGGTGTCACGAGAGGTGACCTATTTTTGCCTGTCAGGGGACTCGCTATTGTGCCCAGGGTCCCTGTTTGGAGTTGTTGGGAGGCTGAGAAGACCCGTGTGGGTGCTGGGTTGTCTGCTGTGGGTGCGTGTTTCCCTGTGGGTGGGGCTGACGCTTCAGAGAGCAGGGCTGTGTCCAGCGTGCAGAGAGGCAGGTGGCAGCAGCCCACACTACAGTGTCTCCCAAGTGGTGGGAGTCGAAGGAAGTGGGAAGAGAGGACCAGGAAAGGTGTGTGTGTCGGGGGGAGTCAGGAGAGTGAATGTAGGCTGTCCAAGACAGGGGATTTGAGAGTGAGAAACTGACAAAAGTAAAATGTAGCGTTCATTATGTGCCCAGTGTGGGTGTTCAGGAATCAAGACAGTGCTGTCCATTGAGGTAACAAGTGCAAGGCAGAAATGCCACCCGTTCTTGGCTGAGGTTAATTTGTGCCATGCAGGTGGGTGATTTCAGTCTGTGCTGTTGTCCTGTGGCCACGACAGAGCCAGAGGCTGAGGTCGCAGGAGATCTTAGAGTGCCTGGAGGGTGGGCATGGCTGCAGAGCGCCTTCTGGCCTTCTCCTTGTTACAGCGGGAGCTGCCAGGGCAGCGCTGGGAAGGTTTGCCCTTTATGTCCCCAACTGTTCCTGCCTTTTAGAATTACCAATAAAGCCAGGTCTTACAGTAGCTTCTAAGCTAATCAGTTGGCTCCTAACCTTGCCTTAGACAAGTGCTTACCCAGGGCTGCAGGCGTGCCTGAGCGCTGTCAGATCCCTGCTTGCTGTCCGCTTGGTGGCTTCTTAGCTTGGGTTTCTTCACCTCCTGCTTGCTGCTGATCTGATTTCCAGATGATATCCTCTGCCATGCCATTTTCACCTTAGAATTAAAGAAGTTCCTGTTTTTGGTTTCTTGTTCTATCATAGTATTTTATTTTTGTGTGATTGTTTAGACCAGTATTTCACTACTAATTTAGTTGTGAGGTAGCAAAACTACCCATCCACATGGAGGTGTGCCCTTCATTATAGGAGCAGTCCCAGGAATTCACAGGAACTGAATGGTTTCAAACACTGGTATCATGTGTGTAAGGAACTGTCAGTTACTCCAGGGGTCCTACCGATGTCCAGGTGGGCTTTCTGTTGCAGGACAGTTGTCAGATGCCATGTGGGGGCCCTGAGGCCACCCCTCACTTCCTCCAGGATGGGTGGGGATTCCAGTGGGAAGACACGCCTGTCCTTGGGTCACCATGCTTAGTACCAGCCTGTGGCTCTGAATGCGCAACGCTCAGTGGAGATACCCGAGTGGGAGAGAGAAAATGGGGAATGATGCAGAGAGTACTGACTCAGGTGTGGTCTGCATCTCCTCTGAGGTGCCAGTGTGGAGTGGGGGTTTGTGTGTGTGCCCATGGCAGTGGGTGCTAATGGATTCAGGGAATGGTGGAGGTTCCTGGAGGGAGATCACGCCCTGTGAGGGGATGCTGACACTGTGGCCATTTGGTCATTGATGACCATGGAAGAGGTATCAGGATGATGGCAAGTTGTGGTAGGAATGACTGGGAAATGCGGCATCAAGATGGGGTAAAGACAGTTTTTGGTTTGCTTTTAAATTTTTTAATTTAATTGGAAGAGAAGGGTGAACACGGTGGGACTCTGTACTGTACAAAGACAGGGACAGAAAGACATAGACATATTCCAGGTCTGGGTCACTCCCAGGCAAAAGCCAGGAGCCCAGCACAGCGTCCTGCTGTCCCCTGTGGGTGTCAGGGCCCCGGCACTGGAGGATTCCTTTGCTGCCTCCCAGGATGTGCGTCTGCAGGCGGTGGGATGAGAGCAGTGGCACTCAGACCCTGGCCCTGCAGTGGTGCAAGTAGGAGTGCCAACAACGGGCTTCATTGTGGTGCCACATGCCTGCCCCGGGTGCTCTCCCTATCCCTGCAGCAATCCCAGGTGACAGGTTTTGATGTTATAGATTTTAAGGAAACGTCATTGGCCAAAGGCAGAACGTGTGCTTTGAGCCATTGGGTGGGGTCACCAGGAGTCCAGCGGAGTCACTTAACCCCAAAGCACATCTGTGCTGGGTTTTTTTTGTTTGTTTGTTTTAAGATTTATTCATTTTTATTGGAAAGACAGATATACAGAGAGAGAAGGAGAGACAGAAAGATCTTCTGCCCACTGGTTAACTCCCCAAGCGACTGCAATGGCCAGAGCTTAGCTGATCTGAAGCTACGAGTTTCTTCTGGGTCTCCCACGTGGGTGCAGAGTCCCAAGGCTTTGGGCCATTCTCTACTGCTTTGCTAGGCCACAGGCAGGGAGCTGGAAGGGAAGTGGGGCTGCCGGGATATGAACTGGCACCCGTGTGGAATCCCGGCAAATGCAAGGCAAGGACTTTAGCCACTAGGCTGCCGTACCAGGCCCTGTGCTGCTTTTAGAGTAAAGATGTTTCACCTGATTTGGAGACTGAAAGGATGGAGTTTTGTTTACAGATTTTCCAGAAAATAGGTTTTGTTATGGAGTTGATGGCCTGTGCTTTGGGTATACTTGATTGCTTCGTTAAAATGGATTGTCACTTTGGAAGTAGTCAGCTGGTCTGGAGGAGACTTGCTCTGCCAGCACGGAAGTTTGTAGAAACGTGAAGGAGAGAGGAGTTGAAGAGCGAGCTTTGCTTGTCACTGCTGCTTTTGTGGCAGTGTGCCTGGGTTAAGGCAGTTGTCATGATTTCTCATTTCCATCTCTGAAACTTTTTGTTGGAGAGCTGCCATTCAGGCTTGGGCAGCGAGTGTCTTGGCAATTCGGGGACAGTTTTCTCTATGAGTCTAGCTTATAGGTTATTCTTTGTTAAAATTGTTTGTAACAGGTATGTATTTTCTACCCTGTATTTATAACAAAACTATTCTGTAAATTACAGCCCACACACATGTCCCCTTTCAAGTGTTATTAGATTACAGGTTAAAGTCCCTCCTGCTATTGGGACCTCAAAGGGAAATCATTGTTTGCTGTGGTTTTGAGATATTAAGTGTTGAATAATTAATAATGTAATCTCACGTGTTGAACAAATCCTAGATACCAAGCACTGTGTTGGGAGCTCCACGTGCATCATTTGTGAGGTGCGTCCTGTTAGGCTGAGTTTCTGAAGGTACACCCAGCGGCCCAGAGGCCCAGCACTGGTCCTGTAAGGGGCCTAGGCGCAGCTGGAAGCCAGGCAGTTGAATACCTGCTGTTTGAAATGTTAGGCTGCATTTGTTTCTTCAGGAGTGATTGCAATGAGCAGAGCTGGACAAATTGTCTTTGTGGAAGTTGTCATTATGGTAGGGTTTTTCTTTTTTCTTTTTTTACATTTTTTTTTTTTTTACTGGTTTGAAAGGCTGAGTGACACAGAGGAAAAGAGAGAGAGAAAGGGAGAGAGTGTGCCAGAGAGAGAGCCATCTGCTGGTTTCCCAAATGGCTGCAATGGCTGCAGTGGCTGGAGCAGACAGAAGCAAGGAGCACTATCCTGGTCTCCAACATTGGTGGCAGGGACCTAAGCACTTGGACTTTTTCTGTTGCCTTCTCAGGCATGTTAGGAGGGAGCTGGACTGCAAGCAGAGCAGCTTGAACTTGAACCTACTGTGCCACCACACTAGCCCCCCAGTTATTTCTGTGGTCTTAGGAGATGGGGTGCTAAAGTACCTACCAGGACTCGCCTGTTCCCCCAGACATTTATGGGATGTACTTCTCCCACTCCAGGCAGAAGGATGATGTAAAGGGAGTGATACAGAATTATTTACTTGAAAGTTAGACACAGAGAGATCTTCTTTCTACTGGTTCATTCCCCAGATGCCTGCAACAGCCAGGGCTGTGTCCGATGGAAGCCAGGAGCCAGGAACTGCATCTAGGCCTCCCACATGCTGGGCTGGAGCCCAGGTATTTGAGCCATCATCTGCTGTCCTCCCAGGCACAGCAACAGGAAGCCAGATCAGAAGCAGAACAGCCTGGCCCTGACTAGGAGAAAGGTGTTCCATGCAGTAGGTTGCCTTGCAACACACTGGCCCCAAAGAAGATCTTTGTGCTTGGTCTAATTTTTGTTCTTGTTCCCCTGCCTAAAAAGAAAGAATCAGGATATGAACGAAGTGATTAAAATTTTTTCTAGCATTTTTTTTCCTTTAAAGTATTAAAAGTACGCGGTGGAGTTAGTTACTCAACATCCTCGTGTTTTGGTTGAAATGGTAGATTCAGTGCCTGGAGCCTGTTGTCAGTACCTTGTGGCACGGACTGCAGGTGGATGACCTGGGCCAACTGGCTGTGGCTGGAGGTTCCATGGCACTGCCCTCCAGATGCTGTGGCAACCCTGTGCACTACCCTTAGGAAGAGCACCGGGGGTGGGGGGGTGGGGGGTGGGTGGCCGGGGTGTGGACGGCTGTGACTAGCATATGCCCTTGACTCATCATTCTAGTTGGAATTATGTTCAGTGTGATCAAAAATGCAAACATCTGAACTTTAAGAAGTCACTGGGGGAGCAGAGAGCCAGTATTGTGAGATGGAGTCCCTCTGTTCTGAAGCCTTTTGTTTAGGTTCCGCCATTTGTCTTGGTTGGTACAATCAGGATGGTATCTGTATTATCTATATGTTTGAAAAAAAAAAAAGAAAAATTCTTTGGAGGCCAGGAGAGGAGAGAAAGAATGAGCTGGAATTCTCCTCCGCTGTATGGTTCCTCAGGTGCCCAGACCCGGCTGGTGGCTGGTACCCTGTCCCTGAGCCTCACTGCTGCTCCTGGGGCATGCTCTCATGGAGCTGAGAGGTGGCCCCTGGCTTGATGGAGGATGTGGGTGTCTAACCGCTGGGCTGACTGCCTGCTTTCTTGTCCACATCCTTCCCGGGGCCTGATGCGCTGCTGCTTGGAACCCAGCCTGCAGAAAGACAGTCACTTGAATTTGTTTGTATCTACCGGAAAAAATCCGTAACACTGATGTGATTTTTTCCCTTTTCTTTCTATAACAACTGAAAGGCATTGTCGTACTTGAATTCTGTGTTACCGTTGAACTCTAACTGGTGGCCTGGTCATTGGACTAGTTGATTATGCATTTGCAGTGGTGAAACATCACATTACTTTTTTCAGATTGACTAAAGTAGTTTAATTCTTTGTAGCAAATGCGGCTTGGTCCGTGTTAGAAAGATCCCAGCCCTGTGAGACGGCTGGGGAGCTCTGAAGGCTTTGGATCAAAAGGCCCGCACTCCTGTTGGCCAGCGGTTCGCATCCTGTCCCTGCTGGATGAAACACGAAGATGTTTTTCACGTTTCTGAAAGCTTGATTGAGTGTACAGTGTGTTTTCTGTCTGTCATTCTTCTTCGAATAATGCGCTGCTTTTTAGGATTTAGGAGTCTGAATAATAATACTTGAATGGAAAGGCAATGAGTTGTTTAAATCGTAGTTAAAAAAAATGTTTTTTCAAATATCAAGTGTTAATGGGTAAAGGTTTACTAGGGAGCCCTTTGCATTTTTGGCTACTTTGCTTTAAACTTTGAAGCTTCTATTTATAGGCTTAAGTTAAAAATTTGTTTAGACGCAGCAAATAAAAGGCTGCTGCTCTCCGAGTCCACTGGGGCTTTTACTGTCAAATATAGGCCAAAATGGTCAAGATGCTGTTGTGCCACACAGAGTGAGGGGAGGAACTCTAAAGGAGAAAGATTGGCAGTTGGCTGTGTGTTTGCAGCTAAGATGAGAAGGGACTGATGTTTTTCTAAGTGTCATAAGGTCTCATAAACAAAGGTGTGTGTGTGTGTGTGTGTGTCTCTGTTCTGATGAGTCTGTCCTATGTGGATGTGCATATTACAAGTTATAGTCAATGAAGTTTTATTTACGATCACAAGAATGAAAAATAAAGAAAAAGTATAAATCTGCCACAATCTAGCTGATAATTCTTTTCCGCCTTTCTGCATAGCTGCTATTTCTGATGGATGAGTGAGGAGGGCCACTCCGCCCTGTGGGTATGTGTAAGGAGTGTAAGAAGTTGGTCAGCCAGCCTGCACGCAGCTGCGCGTCCTTTCTGTAAAACTGGCTCTAAATCCTTGACGATTTTGAAGCTTCTCAGTGACAGTCTAAAAGCCAACATTGTGTTTGTGGAATGCATTCCACATTTATAAATGAGGTGGCTGGAATGCCTGCGTGTTTCTCACAAGGGTTGGGTGAGTGCTACTTGCCTTTTGGAGAGCAAGCTGGACGCTGTTCCTTTCCTCTGGGCTCAGTCTGGCCTGCAAGCTGGCTGCGCTTGTTCTCGTTACTATTCTGTATCTTTGTCTTACATTTGCCAAGCTTAAAATCTAGCATTGTTTTTGCATTTATTTATGATTCTTTACCTTTCTATTCAAGTGAATGCTTGGTATTTTCTTTCTTGTTGGTATTTTATGTTTTTCCTGTTTTTTTTTTTTTCAGATTTATTTAGTTTATTTGAAAGAACTACAAAGGCAGAGAGATTAACAGAGCAAGAGCTTCTCCAGCCTCTGGTTAATTTCCTAAGTGATCACAACAGCTGGGGCTTGGCAAGACCTGTGCCAGGAGCCAGGAGTCGCACCACATGGGGTAGGAGCCCTTAGCCTCCGGGCCATATTCTACTGCTTTCCCAGACACGTTAGTAGGGACTTACCTTGGAAATGCAGCAGCCACTACTTAAATCAGTGTTCATATGGGATGCCACAATGCAGACCCTGAATGTTTCCTTTTTAAGAAATAATTAATTGGAGGCTGGTATGGTGGCTCAGCAGGCTAATCTGTCACTTGTTTTTGTTTGTTTGATGGTTTAAGATTTATTCCTTCTTATTGCAAAGTCAGATATATAGAGAGGAAGAGAGACAGAGACAAATATCTTCCGTCCGTTGATTCCGTTCCCAAGTGGCTGCAATGGCTGGTGCTGCGCTGATCTGAAGCCAGGAGCCAGGAGCCAGGAGCCAAGAGCTCTTCGGGGGTGCAGGGTCCCAAGGCTTTGGGCTGTCCTCAGCTGCTTTCCCAGGCCAGAAACAGGGAGCTGGATGGGATGTGGGGCTGCAGGAATTAGAACTGGCCCCCCTATGGGATCTCAGCATGTTCAAGGTGAGGACTTTAGCCACTAGGCCACCGTGCCGGGCCCTAATCTGTCACTTGTGGCACCAGCATCCCACAGATTTTAGTCTTGGCTGCTCTACTTCTGATGCAGTTTTCCTGCTGATGGCTTGGGAGAAGCCGTGGAGGATGGGCTCCTACACTAACATGGGGCTCGCAGTGGCCAAGGTTGGGGCAGGCCACGCTGGGAACTCGGAAGTCAGTCCAGGTGCCCATTATCCGCGGCCATTCAGGTAACTTGAGGCCTCTTAGGGTGTGCATCAGCTGGCAGTTGGAGTCAGGTGCTAAACCCTGGCATCCTGATGTGGGACATGGGTGCCACGTACTTGTCCCCCTGGCACTCTCCAGCTGGCTTGCCTTTTCCTGATCCAGTTCTCTCTGCTCCTCCACAACTGTATATTTTGACTGGTTCTTATCTGTGCTTCAAACTCTGCATCCCACCTGTGCTGTGTCTGCTGTTGCATTTTGCCAACACAGACAGTTTGGTCTCTTTTCACCCTATTTTCTAAGTACTTACTCTCATTTTCCTCACTGGCAAAAACTGCATGACAGAGTGTAATTGATGAGGGTTAAATTAGCAAGTGTATGTGCAGTGTCTAGCACATGACAGAACAAGTGTCCAGCAGGTGGAAGTGGTGGGTGGTGGTCAGGTGAAATTCCCTGACCTGATGGAAAGGGATTGAGGACGGAGTTGAGAACCAGAGCTGCAGAACTGGAAGAGTTCTGTGCTTGGAGTGTGAAAGGAGCTGGAAGCTGCTGAGGCCGAGTCTTGCCAGGAGATGGGAGATCTGGTCCTCACCCCCTTGTCTTCATGGCTTGCTGCTTTCCCCACCCAACGTGCAATCTGACCAATTCCTGGCCAATTATGAAGTGACATGTAATTGGAACAGGAGTGTAACACATGTAAGCATCTTGCAGAAGTTTGGTACCCTACTCACCAATTCACGGCTGTTTAGGCAGTAATTACTTGCTGCTAACTGTAAACAAGAGGACTTTAAAGGACTCATGGAAAATAAAATTAATTTGTGAAATTAAAAGATAAAAAATACAAGCTTCATTTCTGAACATCAGCTCTGTGAAGTTGAAGACAAGTTGTAAACCATAGTGCCAGCCATGTACTTCATCTGCAAGGAACTGAGGGTCCTAGGAATTTAACCATCACTTACTAGGGAAAAGAGGAAACCTTTAAAAAGTGTTTACACTTCAGAAACAAAAGCCCAGAAAGAAGCAGCTCCAGGTGCGGGCCAGCTTCTGTGTCTTTACGGTGCATCAGCAGGAAGCTGAATAGAGAGGCAGAGCAGGCCAGGTAGGACGTCAGTGTTGCAGGCAGTGGCTTGCTTACCCTATGCACCACAGCGCTGGCCCTGGAATGTTCCATGTTGCTTCAGTGATCTCGCCCTTCTTGCATTTAAGCTTCACCATCAGTTTGATGTTTATTCTTGCTTCAATTTTGACAGTGACGTCTTAGCCCTCTTAGTGCCCCTGGCTGGATCCTCTTAGTGCCCCTGGCTGGATCCTCTTGGTGCTCACACTGGATCCTCTTAGTGCCCCTGGCTGGATCCTCTTGGTGCTCACGCTGGATCCTCTTAGTGCCCCTGGCTGGATCCTCTTGGTGCTCACACTGGATCCTCTTAGCGCCTCACGCTGGATCCTCTTGGCACCTCACGCTGGATCCTCTTTAGACGTGTTTTTGGTGATTTTATTTTGGTGCTGAAGGAAAGCAAAGCAGAAATCGCCGAGTCCGTGCGTAGGTTTTCATCATATCCATCCTCCTCGAACGTTTTGAAGACTCCTTGAACTTGTCTGCTTATCCCACCCAGACTAGAACACAAGCCTGCCTTTCCCTGGTGTGCCAGGCCTCCGTAGGTGGTTCTGCAGTGTGAACTCCACTGTTGGGGTTTGGGTCTTTGGGCAGATCCTGCCAGGCGCTCTGGCTGCGCCGAGGGAGGGGGAAGGAGAGGAGGCAGGCCGGGTGACACGGCATGTGGTCTGGAGTTCCTGCTCCAGCACGCAGGTTTTGCACAGGGGTTGGGTGGTTAGTGAGGTAGTGAAGTGTTGGCTCTTAGCATCATTACTCAGTCCTGGTGCTGCTTGTCACACTGTGGTGAGACTGTTGCTGACACCGGCCTGGTGGGAGGTTGATTTTGTTTTGTTTGATTTTAAGATTTGTTTGTTTTCTTCTTGAAAGGTTGGATGATGGAGGGAGAGCCTGAGATATTTTCTGTCCGCCAGTTCATTCTCCAGATGACTGTAGTAGGCAGGCTGGGACCAGGCCAGAGCCAGGAGCCCAGAACTCCGCCTGGCCTCCCACATAGATGCAGCGGCCTAAGCGGTTAGGCCATCTTCCGCTGCCTTTGCCGGTGCATTAGCAGGGAGCTAGACCAGAAGCAGAGCGAGACTTGAACCGCCTGTTATCGGAGATGTTAGCATTGTAGGTGGTGCAGTGCCATGATGTCATCTCATGAAGTAGGTTATTTATCATTGCAAAAGGCAGCGCAGGGCGCACAGGTGCCCAGGTGCTAAGAAATAAGGTAAGGATCTTACAGGTTCCGGCTGTGGTCGACGTGAGTGTGCCTGCCTGACCTGTGTGCCGGTCCCTGGTTGGTCTGAAGGACTTGTGGTCTTCCTTTGACTAATTAGTGATAGAAGGCTGCTGCATGTGCTCTTTTAGAAATTAAAATATACATATGCTTGCTTATTTTTATTTGAAAGGCATATTTTACAGAGAGAAGAAAGTCCGAGAGATATAGAAATGCCCTCAATAGTCAGAGCTGAGCAGATTCACAGCCAGGAGCCGGGAGCTTCGGCCAGGTGTCTCAGGTGGGTGCCAGGTCCCAAGGACGTGGACCAGCGTCTGCTGCTTTCCCAGCTCATCAGCAGGCCACTGGATGGGAAGCGGAACAACCGGGACTTGAACCAGTGCTCCTATGAGTTGTTGGCATCAGAGCAGAAGCTTATCCTGCTATCCCAGCACGCTGACCCCTCTAGAGATGCTTGACCTTCTGAGTCCCGTGATCCGGGACCCTGAGGGGCTGGCTGCTCCAAAAGCACCTGGCTCTCAACTCAGCAGGTAGTCTTCCTGAGAGGGAAGGCAGATATACAGAGAGAGGGAGAGACAGACAGAAAGACCTTCCGTCCTCTGCTTCACTCCCCAAGTGGCTGCAGCGACCAAGGCTTTGGACTGTCCTTGACTCTTTTCTCAGGCCACGAGCAGGGAGCTGGAACGAAAGTGGAGCAGCTGGAATATGAACCTGCGAGGACTTTAGCCACCAGGCTATCACGCTGGGCTCAATCATTAAAAACTTTAAGCCGAGGGCGGGGGCCTGAGACTCACCTCACAAACCTTGTCCAAGGATGTTTCAACATTACTGAGGAAACCAGCTGCCGTATACTTTGTCCAGGGATGCTCTGTTAGGAGGCCTGCAGAAAGTTTCTTCCCTCCAGAGGTCACCTTTGTTGTTGTTTCCTTGCCATAAGTAGGAGAAAGAAACAGGAGGAGCTAAGTACATTTGGCAGCTTTGAAACCCTGGTTAGAACGCTCGCTCCCAGTTTACCTCACGGCCGCTTCTCCTCCTCCGCTGTTGGATTCTGGGCTCCGTCCTCAGATCTCAGCTGTCAGTGCCATTGCGATGTGTTTTCTCATCTGAGCAAGGTGGGTTGATGAGGGCAGCGAGGGGCACTGCCTTGGTCCTCCTCTCTGCGTGATTAACATTAATGCACACTGCATGGTGTGAAAACCTTGGAGGCCTTTAGAAAAGGCTAGGGTAGGCCCAGTGCAATAGCCTAGTGGCTAAATCCTCTCATTGCATCCACCTGGATCCCACTTGGGCACTGGTTCATGTCCCAACTGCTCCACTTCCCATCTAGCTCCCTGCTTGAGGCCTGGGAAAGCAGTAGTTAGAGGATGGCCCAAAACCTTGGGACACTGCACCTGTGTAGGAGACCCAGAAGAGGCTCCTGGCTTCTGGCTTTGGATCGGCTCAGCTCTAGCTGTTGTGGCCACTTGGGTAATGAAGATCTTTCTATTTCTTCTTCTCTCTGTATATTTGTTTTTCCAATAAAAACATTTTTTTTTTAAAGGTCAAGGCTCTGGCCTTCAGGAAGCCCTCTCAGCCACTCCCTCTGGGCCGGTGGCAGGGCAGGGTCAGCCTCTGCTCTCCCAAGTCCATCAGAACTGGGTTTGCTGGTGGGGATGGGCGAGTCCCTCCCTTCCTCTTGGTCTTCTCAAACATGTCTCCTTCAGAGTTTCCAGGGGATGTTTGCCTTTACCTTCTCGTCATGCTTGACAGATCCCTCAGTTCAGAGTGCCGCGTGCCTCGTCTTGGCGGTCGTCTTGGGAGGTGTGACCATCCCTCTCTTCACCTGCGGAAGCTGCGCGCAGGGTCTTCCGGAAGGACACGATGTGGCAACCTTAGCCCCTGCATGCAGAGTGTCTCTGGGGGGTGGCCTGGTGATTCTTTGCCTTGAAGACAGGTTGGGCGTTTGGATTAGGGACACGGAAACTACCTGCACGGGCCAGGAAGTAAATATTTCAAGCCTCTGCGTGGTGCTGTTCCGAGTATTCACCTGTGCCACTGTAGGGCCAAGGCAGTGTGGACCGACCGTAAGAGCATGGGGGATTTCACGTGCTGAGCGGCTGCCGCTCCTCTGATCCCTGCACGGGTAAGGCATGCAGAAAGGGTGGCAGCTTGTTGGTCATGCAAAGGTAAGAAGTCGGCCGGAGGACCAGTCTGCCTTCAGGTCTTGCATCCTGCTGCCAGCGAGGTGTGTGTTCTAGCACCTCCTATTCCCTGATGTCATGTCACCTGACTTGTGTGTCCCTGGGAAGGGGACAGAGGAAGGACATCACCCAGTAAATGCCGGCGTGCAGAGCTCCCGTGAACCGGAGGCTCACATACCTAAACCAGGCTGCCTGGTCCTCTACACAGTCCTCTTTTTGTATCTTAATTTTTACTGCCTGCCATTTACGTGTTTCTGTCATTTTCTTAATGCCCACCTTCAATTGTAGAGGTTTTTGGGTTTCCATTTTATTTTTGTTTTTGTCTTGCCCCTGAAGGCTTAGTTACTTATTTGAAAGGGTGCTAGAGAAGGGAAGACACAGACTGATTGCTGCTGGGGCTCCCTGTCCACGTGCAGGGCAGCCTGGGCAGGCCGCGGCCAGGGCCAGAGCTCTGCCTCACTTGCCCCTGTGCAGCAGGAATGCTCATCCCTGGGCCGTCCTTGGAAGCTTCCCAGGGCATTAGGACGAAGCTGGATGGGAAGTGCACAGTAGCCAGCACGTAAACTGGCACCCAGGTGGGCTCCAAGCAGGTTCAACATGCAGTGTCCCAACACTGAACCCCAAATGTTTTTATGCTTAAGGTTTTCTTTCTTTCCTTTTTCATAACAGAAGTATAGTATGTAAATTTGTTTTAAGGTTTTGCTTATTTGAGAGGCAGAAAGAGACCCTGCTTGTTCACTGCCTGCTGCTCTGTTGACGGGCTAGGGTGGAAGCCCAATAGGAGCTGAAAATACGATTCAGGGTCTCCCACATGACACGCAGGGCTCCAGTGCTTGCCAGGGTCTCCATTCACAGGAAGTTGGAGTTGAGTGCCACAGCTGAGAATCAAAGAGTTCTCTAATAAGGTGTGGAAACGTCTTACTCATTAGACTAAGCACACGGCCCTGTTTATTTAGTGGAAGGTGAGAGTGCTCCCGTTTGCTGTCCCTTCTCCAGATGTGTACTTACAGCTGCGGCTGCTTGAGGTTGGGTCAAGAACTTAACCCAGGTCTTCCTCCCTCACAGGGTCTCCCAAAGCCAGAAACTAATATTGGATGCCAGCTTCCCAACTTGCAGCCTAACCCCTAGGCCAAATGCCTGCCCCTCTATTTCCTTTATACAAGGTTCAAACATTGACAACAGCATATGTGGAGTACTTAAAGTCCCTTTTGGGCTTCGGCCATCTGATGTCGTGGTTAAGATGCTGCTTGGGATGCCACATCCTCCACTGCCTGCGTTCTGGCTTCACTCCTGATTCCAGCTCCCTGCTAATGCACGGTGTGGGAGACGCGGGTGTTGGCCCAAGGCCTGGGGTCACTGCCAAGCCTGTGCACTTCTAGCTGTTACATTTGGGGAATAAGCTAGCAGATGAAAGGTCTCTTTTTTTGTCTCTGCTTTTCAAATAAAAAAAAAACAAATAGAAATTCTAAAAATCGCTGTTGCTATTTCCTCTTTCCAGAGATATCCACTGTGAGTTAAATTTGTTTTGCTGTACTTGTTTCTGTATTTTGAGATTCTGCGTGTAAACATATGCACACATTTGTGAGCCCTAGTGGCCACACAGAAGCTCGTAATTGCACTCACACGTGTGTGCTCTTCGGCTCCTTTCCTCCCTGCGGCTTCTTAGTTCACATTTATCTTAGCAGTTCTGTTTTTCTCTCTTTGGATGGTTTTTATGGGTGTGGGGAAGAGAGGGTCTCAGTGCCAAGCAGAAGCCAACCAAAGAGTTATCCCACCATGTGTTTGTGCTGTGGGTCCCTGAGTCACACCACGTGTCACAGTCTTCTGCAGGCAGTTGGCAAGAGGACTGGGGACAACTGGACAGGGCCTTGGGGTCTGAACCCTCTGGAGTGGCCGGTTCTGGTGACCCCTGAGGTAGCCCAAGGCCTCCTGTGTGTCCCTGCCAGCTTCCAAGAGCTGTGCTAGGAAGATGCAGCCTGCCCAGGACAGTGTGGCCGCGGATGCCCCAGTCATGCTCTGTCCCAGAGCCTATTGGGAAGGTGGCAGCTGGAGTTTTAAATTTTTCCTGCAGTTATTTTCATTGTGTCTAGATAGGAACAGTGGAGTGGTTGAATGTAGATTTTGAAATATATGTCAGTCTCTTGCTGTTCTAGGTGCGATGCTACGTGGCTGTGACTCTCTGCTGTGACACCTGCTCAAGGGCCACCTTGCTTACGCTCTTGGCCATCCAGCACGTGCTGCTGGCCGTCCGTGTGGGCGGAGCGTAAACTGGTTGTGAGTCAGAACTGCCCGTTGCTGAAATCCTCGCTCTGCTGCCGCAGCCTTCCTGGGAGTCACACTCGGTCCCGCTCCTCGTCTTGTTTTTAATGGTCATTTGTATTTACTTGCATGCCTTCATCTTCAGTTTTGGGAAAAAGCTGTAGATATTTCAGCTCTCCATCATTACAGAACTCTCTTAATCTGTATTCCCCCATGAAAACTGAAAATAAAAACACCTGTGTTGTTTGTTAAGAAGGACTTACTCATTAATTGTGCAGATTCTTTGTGTGGTTTAAGACATAGTAAATATCTTGCTCTGTTCTCCTGTTGGTTTTGCCTGAATAGTGCAAGGCAGCTCTAAAAAAAGAAGTGACCATTTTCAACAGAACCCAAATCCTTGATTAAAAACAGTGTCAAGAATTTCTGTTTCTTTGGGATTTGGGGAGAAATATTTTCAAGTTTGTACATATGAGTTTATTTTATCTGAATGACTCTTATTAAAATTAATCACAGTCACATGGCTAAACACAACCCTGAAATAGCACATTTTGGTGATTTTTATTTATTGCGTCTGTTTTAGTTTATTTGCTGTTACTCTTTTGAAAGTTAAAGCCCCAACCACCTAATTCAGTACATTATGGGGCGTCTTATTTTTGGCCTGCTTGGCATTGCTTACTCTGTATGTCCCAGTTGGCACATGAACGACCCATCTGTGTGAGCTCTGGGACTGCCGAACCACGCCACGCTACGACCAACCTCCTGATTCAGGCGGAAGCGGCACATGACGGCCACGTTGGGTCTTGTGGTCACTTTGTGCGCTGTGTCTTCTCATACGATGCTTTCGGTTTACCGGTCCAGAAGCCTGTGTATAAATTAAGTTGCTTTTCTTCTTAAAATAAATTTTCCAGTGGTAAAATTTAGCCCAGTCTTAATTTTGGTATTTAGATGCAATTTAATCCTCAGAGTTCTCTTTTCACTGTATAATCTTTTCATATGATACCTGATTTAGTTGGAAACAGGTTAGTAACTATATGCTTAAAGGAAGCAATTTAATAAACAGGATTTTTAGAGAAGTCTAATAATTGTTGTCAAATTGTACTAGTGAGTCAATTGCATTATGAAGGAGGACTATTGAGATAAGTGCGGGCACATCTGGGCTGCTGCTGCAGGGCCATCCGACGGGTCTGCCTCTCTGGGGCCGCCAAGTCCATCCCGTATCCGAGTGCCTTGGTGCACACCCCGGCTGAGCTCCCAGGTCCAGTTCCTGCTACAAAGGCCGCAGTGATGGCTCAGGTGACCGTGCCTCTGCCACCTGGGTGAGAAGCTGGATTGAACTCCGAGGCTCTGTCCTCAGTCCCGGGGGAGGCAGTTGTGGACTGATAAGGTGGGTGGGGAGCAGGTGGCAGGGATCTCAAAGAAACATGTAATGTATAGAAAGATTTGCCTTAAATAGAAAGGTCTGACAGTGGGAGGCAAGTGTGCTTTACTTTGGGCTTCTTGGTTTATTTTTAAATGAATAAAAAAATAGTTTTCTTATCTCACAGGGGAGCGGGAAGACCCAGTGTGTCCTCACCCACCTGTTGTGGTGCATTGCCTGAATCAGGGAGGCCCAGAGTTCCTCAGTGTTATTCCTTTTCATGGGCCTTTGCTCCAGCTACAGTCACGAGGCCAGGAGCCAGGGGTGGGAGTGAAGGGGAAGAGCGGAGCTTCAACCAAAGGATTTGGCAAAGTGGGGATGGAGGGCAGGGGTCAGCTCATGGCAGCTTGAAAGAAGAGTCCTGTGGTTATTGGAAAGGCCTTGTAGGTGATGCAGGGACAGTGCTGCAAGAGCTTCGGCCGCACCTGGGGCTGTGCTGACGCTCGTGCTGCGCTGTGCGCCTGCGCGAGTTACCAGCTCGCAGAGATGTCTCCTTCAAGGCAGGTGGTGGTTGACAAGTGAAGTGCTTTGTTGGTCCTGTCGTGAATATGTCACCCACAGAGTGCTAAGTGCACAGTAGGCGCTGCTTGAATGGTGGTGGTTGTGACGTTTGTACATTGATATATATATATATCTATCTATCTATATCTATCTATCTATCTATATATATATATATATATGCGTGTTTTCTCGTTTTGCGTTATCAACTTCAGTGGCAGTCTGCCCTTGAACCTTTCCCTGCCTTGGACTCAGAGGGCCCCTTCCTCTTTCCTGTGGCATCTGGAAGCTCGTGTAGGCTGTGGACTGCTTCTGTGTCTCTTCATTCGTCTGTACCAGTGCTTGCTGCTTAGATTTGCAGGCCATCGCAGACTTGCACTCACCTCCCCTGGAACTTTGTGTATTAATATTTGCTTGGTTCAAGCAAGGCTGAGTGCATGAATAAGTGAAGAGACATAGCCTCCTAGGTAACGTGATTCCACTTTTGTCTAACTCTTTGTTTCTCACTTGTTTCTAAGTAATGATTTCCTTAGGTAAAAGTCAGTCTCCTCATACCCCTTCCCGCCTGCAGATACAGTTTCCCAGGGGACCAGGGCCCGTGGCTCTCGCCTCCCTTGAAAAGACGGAAGCTAAACTCCTGGACTTCGCCCGCAGCCAGGATTGTTTTGTCGAGCTCCACCTTACAGCGTATGTTAGAAAAAAGCCAGTTTCCCTCCTTTCCCGAGTCGAAAATCAGAATCATGACTGTGCATTTTCAGCTGCATCTCTGTGCTAACTGCCATTCCTGTGCATGTAACCTCTGAAATTCACTGCTGTAGCCCCTCTCTGATGTGTTGTAAACTCTTGTTACAGGTGGGAGTAGAGCGAGCGTTAAGTGTCTGGGTGCAGTGCTGTGTCCTCAACCCTTGCACTTGTGCCTTCCCTCGATAGAATGCTTTTGATGCAGTTAAATTGATATGCATTTGGATTTGTGAAGCCTGTTCTTTGATGACAGTGTCTGTAGCCTAAGAGGTGACCCTAGGTATGTGTTGTGCTTTCATAATGCCCTTTGCTTCTGAACTGAATGCACTTGGTAGAGATTGGCTTGTCAGCTCCCAGGGTGGCCCAGAGTACTCTACTCTGCAGTGGTGTGATGTGAGGCACACAGATTAGGGGTCTGCCCTGCACCCTGAACCCCTGGTTAATGCAGTCTGGACCTTTACATTCAGTGGCCATGGGTTTGCCGTGTTAGTAGGCCGTAGGGAAGTGGGTGCAAGCGTCAGCAAATAAAATACCACTGGTCACCAGATTTAAAGTTGTAAGGTGAGCTTTTCTATTTTCAAGGGATTCTGCTGATCACAGCTTCTGCTGACTGGTCCCCAGACTAGGTCCCCCTGTGAATCCCCAGGGATCCGTTGCAGGAAACCTTATTCAGAATTGGAGTTGTTTGAAATCAGCCCCTGGCCTCTTTGTGGTCTGGGCATTCCTTTATGCCTTAGGCCACTGCTTGGCTTGGCATGTGAGCCCTAGGAAGGTGGAAGAACACAGCTGGACCTGGTGGACCCAGAACTTGGGCAGAGCTGGACACTGTCTCAGAAAAGGAAAACCAGTGATAAAGCAGTGGCATTGCTGCCTTGGTTCCATTTTGTATCCATGTGTTTGCAATATGGCGACATGGCAACAGGCAAAATGGTCTCACTTCGCAGGAGAACGGTATTCAGTGACTTAAAAAAACTTCTCTTTTGTCTCCTCTTTGTTATTAACACTTTCTTTCACATGAAAAATACTTCTTAGCCTTATCTCTGTTAGTGGTTGTGATGATATGTTTAGCTGAAGACTCATTAATTACCAATAATCTAGTGGTAAATAGCAAGAAAAGAAATATGAAAGCATTGTAAGCTAACAATAACATATATATGTAATTTGAGAGGACTGAACCTATGCCTTTTTTTGAGGCTGCTCAAAATGGTTATGTTTTGGTACCTTGGTCATAAATCTATAAAGTTTCTGATCTTGCTTGCTATTTTATTAGAAAATGTAAGAGAAGAATAGGATGGGAAATTGAGAAGGCTGGCATTGGGTTCATCTCTGTAGTCCTGCTGGAGATAATGGAGATGGTTCAGCTTGAGTTTGGGCTTGACTCAGATGGAGGACCCATGTTTGTATTCTGCTAAATATTGTAAGAGGACAAAAACCCCTCGCACCTGCGTCCGTGGGGTGTGTACTGATTGATGTAGCAGAAGCCGGTTGATACCCAGTGTAATTGCTGTGAAACTCGAGCTTTCTTGCAGGCTGAAGGGGTCCTGTGACATGTGTGGCTTTCCCCTCACCCACTTTTAAAATAGCAGTGCTTCTCCTACTGTCAGACGCCCATGTTGTGACACCCTGCTCCGGAGTTATGACAGCACCTGCCTCCTGAGCTTCAATCAGGCAATTAATTTCGTAAATGAAATGCTGATTATACAAAGCTTCAGAAGAGAGGCCCAGTGATTAAAATCAATTTAACAAATTGTTTCAGGTGGGACTTGATTAATAATTTGCCATAAATGCTCAGGATATATGACCAGCATACCGTGGTTACTGCTGCTATCCAGTGTGCGTGAAGGGGCGCAGAGAGAAGCCGCATCTCCGTCTCTGGATGCTTCTGCTTGTTATTTACGCGTCAGCTGCTTATCCAGCCCTAGCCAGCAAGGAATGGAACAACACATCCTCACGTTTGCAATCTTCCTAGTTCACGTTCGCTCTTCCTGCAGTGTGCTTATCTGGACGGGTTTGGATTCAACCCAGTTGAGCCAGGTCTTTTTCCACAAAGGACTCTTGGAACGATTCCCATGTAGCATCTAGTGTTCATCTTTCAGAGTAGCACATGTTTTAGTTACCGTAGCTACGGCAGCAGCAGCTTGCAGAGCATTCTAAGAACGTGAGCAGTAGTGACATTGCACCTTGGAGGGCGGAGCTGCCTTGTCCTGGAGCTTTGCAGTAAGTGGAATCTGAGAAAAGTCCGGCTTGCAGCAGGGGACACACCCCGAACATTCGCTTGGCTTCTCTCTCTCTCTCTTTTTTTTTTTTTAAGATTTTTTTTTTAATGGAAAGGCATAGATACACAGAGGAGGAGAGACAGAGAAGATCTTCTGTCCGATGATTCACTCCCCAAGTGACCACAACGGTCAGTACTGTGCCGATTTGAAGCCAGGAGCCAGGAGATTCTTTCTGAGTCTCCCACATGGGTGCAGGGTCCCAAGGCTTTGGGCTGTCCTCAACTGCTTTCCCTGGACACAAGCAAGGGAGCTGGATGGGAAATGGAGCTGCCGGGATTAGAACCAGTGCTCATATGGGATCCTGGCGCATTCAAGGCAAGGACCTTAATCATTACATTATCATGCCGGACCCCACTCAGCTTCTCTTACAAGCCAGATTCCCTATCAGGTTGTATAGCGTGTGTTCCTTCTAGTGGACACATCTGGGAAGGCTTGTGTGATTTAGAGAGGGTAGCTTAGAGAGAGGTAATGGTTTGTTTTGCTGCATTTCTTTCATTTATTTGCTTATCATTAAAAAAATAATAACAGGACTATCCAGTATGTGTCAGGAAATGAGACTACAAGGAGAGTTGAGTTGAGAAAGCCAGTGTTCTGAGCTTGAGTCTCCCGCCTGCTGAGAGAGGCGAAGCGAGCGTTCATTTGACTGTGGAAACACCTGGTGTCTGTTAAGTGAAGAGTTGTGCTGTGGGGGCGCTAAGGTTGTTTGTGGGCTCTGGGAGACCTGCGGGGTTCACAGGGAAGCTGAGGCTGGTCCAGAGGTGGGGGGTGGTCACAGGTGAGCCTTGTGTATCTGGCTGTGTTGGCTAGAAAGACTGACAGCACGGGGCAGAGGAGCGATCTCAGGGTCCACATTCGGTATGATGTCAGTGGTTGGAGATTGTGCAGGGAAGAGGGGGCATGCCAGGACTGTAGACACTGACAGCGGCAGCTTGGCAGCTCGACTTCACCTTGGAGCCCCTTCTGTCTCGTGGGGGGCAGAGGGCAGGGCAGAGGGCGTGGAGCGGCGCTGGGCTTTGACCCTGGAGTCTAAGACATTGTCCCAGCATTTGCCATTGTGCGATTTGATGCTTAAACCAGGGGATGAAGGTGTACTAACTTTCACTTTCTTGTTTATTTAATTATTTTTTTAATCAATGATTTATTTGGCAATGTCTTTGAGAAATTGTATTTGAGAAGTAGCGAGTAGAGAGGGAGCCAGACAAGACAGAAGGTGCGTGCTTCCACCGGGTGCTTCACTCGCAGGTGTCCGCAGTGGCCTGGGGGTCTAAGCTACGAGGCAGGGTCCCGATTCAGCCGGTGGTGGGAGGGACTCAAGCGCAGGGGCCCTTTGCTGCCTTGCAAGTGGCACAGGAGCAGGAAGCTGCAGTCCGGAGCATGGCCTGGGCTGGAACCTGGGCATGTCTGGTATTAGATGGAGTGGAGGCCAAGTGACCACCCCTGTCCTGCCTCCAGAGGAGGAAGTTGAGAGAACCCAAGATGAGCCATGGGCAAGCCCAGTGTCGCCAGCATCTGAGTGGCTCCGCAGCCCCAAGCTTGGTCGATGTCCTCTGGCTGGAGCTGAGAGATGAGCCGCCACCACAGCAAGCGCTCTGACTGTCCCGGGACCCTCCTCTTCCCCTGACTGAGGCACTTCTAACATTTATACTGAATGATGAAAACCTCCCGTGCTCTGTCCCTTGAGCCAGACTGCGCCTACCCAGGACACGAGTCCACATCTCACTCACTCTTGGGCAGCAGAGAGCCAAGCTCTGATGGGAGAGCTTTTTTTTTTTTTAAGATTTATAAAAATAAGAATTCTGGGACAAAAGATAATACATCTCACATCTGTAAGTACTAGCTTGAGAGTTTTTGTTGGCTTTTATTTTTACATTGTAGATCAATGCAAACCGAAATAAACTGTTTCCTTCCATCTTCCTCCTCCTCTCCCTCCCTCCCTGTTCCTTTCCTGGAAACTTTCAGGGGAAGGACTGTTTCTCCCTGAGTTAGAGCTCTGTTCTGTTCTGTGCTGCCTTCTCCCTCTTTTTCCTCTTGCTCTCTTTCCCTTTTTAAAATGGTTAATATTATGTCTTCATTGGCCAGTGCTGGATCTACAGAGCGGAGTCGTGGGAAGATCTTCCTCCGTGATTCACTCCCCAGTGGGCCGCACTCGGCGTCGTGGCTGTCCGATCCGTAGCCGGGCCTCTTCGGGTCTCCCTGCGGCGTGCGGTTCCCAGTGCGGTGTGGGCCTCCTCGCTGCCTTCCTGGCCACTGGCAGGGTGTGGACAGCGGCAGCGTGGCTGCCGGGATGTGGACCACCTGCGCCCGTCGTGGCTGTCCCGGCGTGCGGGGTGTGGGACCACCTGCGCCACCGTCGTGGCCTCTGTCCCCTGTGCGTGGTGTGGACAACTGCGGCCATCGTGCTGCCCCGTGCGGCTGTGGACCACTGCGGCCGTCGTGGCTGTCCCCCGTGCGGGCTGTGGGACCACCTGCGGCCGTCGTGGCTGTCCCCCGTGCGGGGTGTGGGACCACCTGCGGCCGTCGTGGCTGTCCTCCGTGCGGGCTGTGGGACCACCTGCGGCCATCGTGGCTGTCCCCCGTGCGGGGTGTGGGACCACCTGCGGCCGTCGTGGCTGTCCGCTGTGCGGGGTGTGGGACCACCTGCAGCCGTCCTGGCTGTCCGCTGTGCGGGGTGTGGGACCACCTGCGGCCATCGTGGCTGTCCCCCGTGCGGGGTGTGGGACTACCTGCAGCCGTCCTGGCTGTCCCCCGTGCGGGGTGTGGGACCACCTGCAGCCGTCGTGGCTGTCCCGTGTGGGTGTGGACACTGCGGCTGTCGTGGCTGTCCCCGTGCGGCTGGGACCACCTGCGGCCGTCGTGGCTGTCCCCTGTGCGGGGTGTGGGACCACCTGCGGCCATCGTGGCTGTCCCCCGTGCGGGCTGTGGGACCACCTGCAGAAGTGTGTCACTTCTGCTATTCTTGACTTTGGCGTTTGGCCTCTTCTAAAATTGACTTTAAAAAGTTTTTTTTAAGTGGTAAGGAGTGTTTGGCCAGGGTACAGTGCCCCTTTAAGACCCGCATCTCAAATTGGTGTGCCTCAGTTTGCCTCTCAGCTGTGTTCCAGTCCAGCTTTGTGACAGCAGCATCCTGGACGGGGGGATAGTTCAGGTGGTTGGGTCCCTGGCAGTTGGGGACAGACCTAGATTAAGTTCCTGGCTTCTGGCATTGACCTGGCCTGGCCTTTAAAATGACTGTTACTGCTGTTCTGGGGAATTTGGTGAGTAAATTGGTGGATAGTAGACCTTTCTGCTTATCTGTGCCTTTGAAACAAATAAAAGTAAAAACTTAAAATTGTTAGAGCAGACAGCCACAGCCAGCGCACTGTCACCTGCTGGCTCATTTTGAGGTGTGTGTGATGGGCAGGACTGGACCCAGCCAGTGCTGGAAGCCTGCAACCCCGGGTTTCCTGTGCGGCAGGAACCAGCTCCTTGAGCCGTCCTAGGGTCCGCATGAGCAGGAAGTGGCGCAGGAGCCTTGGAACCTGATGCTCAGTGTGGGCACAGGAATCCTACCCAGCGACTTACTGCCTTACTGCTCTTCCCTTGTTTTTCTGTTTTTAAGAATTTTTTTTATTATTATTATAAAGTCAGATACACAGAGAGGAAGATCTTCTGTCCAATGAATCACTCCCGAAGTGGCTGCAATGGCCAGAACTGAGCTGATCTGAAGCCAGGAGCCTGAGCTTCTTCTGAGTCTCCCATGTGGGTGCAGGGTCTTAGGCTTTGAGTTGTCCTAGTCTGCTTTCCCAGGCCACAAGCAGGGAGCTGGATGGGAAGCTGGGTTGCCGGGATTAGAACCCATATGGGATCCTGGCGCATTTAAGGTTAGGACTTTAGCTTCTAGGCTACTGCACTAGGCCTTCTTCCCTCTTTTTTTTTTTTTTTAAATATTAGGTTAACTTATATTTGTTTATTCCGTGAGGTGCAGCACAGTGTTCAGTAGGGGTACACAGCATGTCCTGATCTGTTTTCTTTTGTGTGTATTTGTTTTTTTTAATAATAGATTTATTTTGTTTCTGATGATGTTTACATAGTTGAGAAGGATGCATACCCATGTGAAGCACTGATGGGAAGGGTCAAGGAATGGGGGAGAGTGGAGGAGGCTGCTGCTCGCAGTCTTACTTTCTGCTCTTCCTGCTTCTGGGGTAAGAGGAGAGAATGAGGAGAGTGCCACTCCCAGCAGCCAAGCCCGCGCCTGAGGATGTGGGCTGGCCACGCCACATCCTCCCGGGGCCCACGATGTAGCTGGTGCACGCGTGTGTGTGTGTGTGTGTGTGTGTGTGTGTGTGTGTGTGTGTGTTTGGAGTCTGCCATCCCTTTTGTCCCAGATCGCGCCGCTGTGATATACAGTTGTGTTGGAGCTGCAGAACTCTAGAGCTTTCAGCCTCTGTTCTGTCACCTGTTCAGTCTCCAGCCCCCCTCCGTCCCCTTCCCTCCAGCCCATTCAGACTGGCCCCTTCCCAACTTCCACATATGAAGGAGAACAGGCAATATTTGTCTTTCTGTATCTGGCTTGTTTCTATTAACATAAAGACCCCGGTTCCACCCCATTTTGTTGCTGATGTTAGTATTTCATTCTGTTTTATGGCTGAATAATATTCCATTGTGTGTATGTACCACATTCATGATGGATGCCCGGGTTGATTCCTGTCCTAGCAACAACAACAACAACACAATCCAGTTAAGGAGTGGCTAAAGGATCTATACAGACATTGCTTGGAGGAAGGTGTATAAATGGCTGGTAAATGTATGACACAGTGCTCAGTCCCATTAGCCGTTAGGCCAAATGTAGATCAGAGCCACAAGGAGGTATCATCTCATGCCCCTTAGAATGGCTGCTACCAAAAAGACAAAACAGAAACCAACAAGCCAAACGCAGACATGAATGTGAACAGCCAACTCTTGTTAGTACATTGTTGGTGGGAATACAAACTATTATAGCCAGTGTGGAGAACGTAACATCTCCCTCCCATGCGATACCTCGGGTGGAATATGGGAAATATGAAATCAGTGCATCACATTTCTTCAGCTTTTATTTTGAAGTGTTTTCAAATTTATAAGAAAGTTACAAGAACAATGTAGAGAAATTCCGAACACTTCAAATCGTACCGTTTTGGCATTAGCATTTTGTTTTATTGCACTGTTGGCTGATCTGTTCATTGCTTGTCCACCCATCCATTAATACATTTTCTCAAATCATTTGAGAGCAGATGGTAGGCACCCTGCCCCTTGTTGCTCAATACTGAAGTGGGTATTTCCTGGGAACACCATGCCTCAGGGCAGGTATCACGGTCAGGAAGTTGAATTTTGGTTGAACACTTTGACCTACAGTTTAGGTCCTAGTTTTGTTGCTAGTCCTAATAGTGACTCCCCCACTCCTCCCTGTAGGCTTACGTGCTAAGGGTTAGTTGCTTTTCTGGAGTGTGAGATGGGACTGGAGCAGTCACGCTAAGGGTCGTTTTGTTTTGAAGAACTAAATTATGTAAGAATAGCATGCAAGTATACTTGAAAGAATTTGTGAAAAATTGAATTGAAAGGTAAGTTGAGTGTTGAGCCTGGCCTAGCAGGTACAATGTATGTCTCATATTGGAGTATCTGGGTTCCAGTCTGGGCTCTGGCTGCTGCCTGCAGCTTCCTGCAAATACAGATCTTGGGAAACACTGATAATGGCTCCAAACTGCCTGCGAGGGCCAGGCCTGCAGCTGGCACCCACACAGGGACCCAGCTCCTGGCTTCCGGCTCAGTCCAGGGCCTTGCAGGAGTTTTGGGGTGTGAACCAGTGAATGGGGCCGCTAATTCTCTCTCTCTCTTTATCTGTCTCTCACATTTTAAAAAAAGGTCAGCTTCTTTTCATGCAAAAAATGTCTGCCATCTCTGAAAAATTTTTTCCCCAAACACATTTTTCATGAACTTTAAAAAATCTGTTGTACTTGGGAGAGCAGGAGTGGGGAGAGGGAGGGAGACATGCCTTCCATCTGCTGGTTTATTCCTCAGATGTCTGCGGTGGGCCTGGACCAGGCAATAGCCAGGAGCCCTGCATTCCACTCGAGTCTCCTTGGTGGGTGGCAGGGACAGGGTATGCGTTAGCAGGCAGCCGGCTCTGCAGTGAATGTGGGACTCAAACCTGTGATAGGGATGCTTTGTCCCAAGTGGCACCTTAGCCACTGTGCCTATTGCCTGCCCACTTGGGAACTTTCGGTGACTGCTCATATGCATGGATTAAAGAAAACCAAAACCCACCCTTTTAATTCCACTTTCCGCAAGCTTTTTGCAGTTTCCTTATATACTGTCCCTTACCAATATCTATGATAAGAAGATTCCTGGTAAGGCCCTGTCCAGCGACAGCTGAGTCAACTGACAGCTGATATAATTTTAATTGTATTTTTTTCCTTATAATTTAAAACTGCTGATTTAATTTTTATAGCAGACTGATAGATGTGGAGGCAACATGAGGATTACTGGGGCAAATAGTGACTCCTCTTTGTCTTTAGACAACTGTGAGTAGTTTGTGCAGTCACCGTCCCCGAAGGAGTGCTGCTGTCCCCACTGGAAGGCGGGGAGGCCAGGGCTCAGCGTCCTTGGGTAACTGGCCCAGCATCCCACGGTCAGGCAGAGTGTGGGCCGCCCTGGCTGACTTGACGCACTTCTGGAGCTCTGAGGAATGGCAGGTGGGCTTTGGTCACCTGTGGGTCTGCTCATGGAGAGTGGCCACCTGCAGCTTGCCAGGGTGGAGAGCCCTGAGGCCTCTGGCCTGGGGATGGGTAATGTTCAGACTGCTGATCCAGGCCTGCGTGCTGCCCGTGTGCTGGCGGGAGGTGTCCAGGCCTCGTAACTGTAGCTGTGGGACACCACCAAATAATGAGGGCAAAATCTATCTTTACTGTACTTTATCGTCTCACTCTGGTAGCAGCTCTGAGTGGCAGTGTAAGATCTTAGTGAACAGAGGAATTCAGAGAAATACAGAGAAGTTAGTTTGTGGGACTGACATTTAACGTGTTCTCACAGAAACATCAGAGCTGTGTTGATAGAAGAAACAGACCCTATTCTGTCCCCCTCCGAGGAATGGCCTCGCCCGGGCTGTCAGCATTGACACGTCAGTGTGGTCCCCTTGACTGTAAACACTGCAAGTGCAAAGGTCATGCTGAAAGCTTTATAATTTTGCATGGCAAGAATCACAAATTTGAGGGAAAGTATATTCCATTTCCACTTTGATACTCCTTTTAGATCCAATTTACTCCTGAAATAATATATACATTTGAGTTTGTTCATAAAATCATCACATTTCCTAAATTAAATTTGAAAGTGGTTTAGTAAGTAATTTACTCACTGAATTGACTTGTGAGCTGCTGAGCTTTGAGGGATTAAATTAATAACAAATTTTGTCAGTTGGTACAAATTGGGCCCAAAATGGGGAACCAGAGTAGTCTTACTGCCTTGGCTCAGTCTAGGCACCCAGCGACAGCTGGCTGGGTGTGTGTTAGCTCCCGGGCTGCATCAGTCCTGCTCTAGGGGACCTGGTCCCCAGGGGGCTGGCCTGAGGTGGCCTCTGGTGACTGTCGCTGCAGCTGCAGGTCTACGTGGGCCCTGTGGAGGGCAGCACGGTGTTTTCTGAGGGGAGCTGCCAGAGCTGGGGATGGGGAGCCCAAGGGAAGGGCTCCTCCGTGCAGCCAGTCCTGGAGGGGGGGAGCAGCTTCGGAAGGCCCCCTGCGGGGAGAGTGCAGTTTATGCGCAGCCCTTTTGGCCATTGCCGTCAGTGCTGTTGGGGTCCAGCTGTGCTGCCTGGGCAGGCTAGTCTGGTGGAGAGGACGTGTGCCCAGGCCGAGCTCTGGGGCAGGAGAAAGAGCCACTGAGGATGTGGCTTGGGAGGACCTGCGGGGGGTGCTGCTTTATTTGCAGTGATGGGCACGCCTTCGCCTCTTGCACCCGTTGAGGACTTCCAGCGAGAGCCCTGCTATTTGAGTGGCCTTGTGCTATTAAGGAAGCCATTCTTCCTCAAATAAGAAATTGTAAGATGAGATTTGAACTTTTAACACTCTGCTGGGGAGACAGGAAAAACAGTTACTGAGTAACTTTGCTCTGACTTCAGTTAGGTCATTTGCTAAGAGGAGGAGGAAAGCAGTTCGGGACCCCCTCCGGTGTGACAGTGTGTGCTCTCCCAGCAGCACTAGGAGATGTGTGTGGCTGTGTCTGCCTTAGCCCGCCTGACTGCCTGGCTGTGTGCTTAGCCACTTGTTCAGACTGACTCTAAGCCCTCTGGCGTTTCCCACACCCCCTTGCCTCAGTTCTGTGTTTTTAAACTTGGACTGTGCGGGCGGAGTTGGAGGAAGGCAGCTGTGGTTGGTGTTGCCCTCCCGGGAGGAGCCCTGGGCCCTGTGGACAGGTCCACGGGGCACCAAGAGCAGGGGTCTTCCTCGGGAAGGCTGGTGCGTCAGACCCTGTCAGACTGCAGGAGTGACCCAGTGCTCCCCTGGGTGCTGCAGCGTGGTCATCCGTCTCGGGATGCTGATGTCATTTGTGGATGATGTCCAGCTAGAAAATGCAGCTCATACATTAGACGTCTGAATCGGGATCCGGAAAGAAAAGTGTCAGCAGGGTGGAGCAGTGAGCAGAGGCTAGCAATTTGAGAATAAACAGAAATGCAGACAGACCAGCCCCCGAAGCAGGGGTCTCTCCTGGTGTGGGGACAGGGCTGCTGGGAGAACCCAAGACCGCTGACTGTGCTCGTGTCGGGATGAGGAGGCAGCCCTCACAGTCCTGCCGTTGGTCCTGAGTGGCCTGAGGGGCACGCACCCCGGCTAAGGGGAAGAGCGAGTGGCCGTGCAGCACTTCGCAGAGGACCAGCTCAAGACTCGAGTGTAAATCACCAAGAGTAGGTTTGTCTTCTGACACGGAGGACAGATCTACAGTCCTGGGGTTGACACTTCCAGGGATTCGTGCACACACTGGGCAGGAACTGCTGAGTGGCTGTCCAGCTCTGAGCTTCTTTTCCTTGCTGAGTCCTTGATCAGGGTTTTGGAGATTGTGACCACAGGGGAATATATTACAACGCTTTGGAAATGTGTGGCAGGTGTTGGGAGAGGGTCTGAGTGGGTTTCCAGAGGTGGAGCTTCCGTGGACCCCAATACATTTCTTAAATGCTAACATTTGCAATGCAAAGCACATTCTGAGTAGTTCAGAATCCCAGATGTAGTCAGTTTTATTTATAGAAGTTACTTTATACAAAGGTACAGTGTGGCTAGTAGACTTGTGAAAAATAAGAAGTCCTATGGTATTTTACAGTTTAAAAAAAACATGTAAGACAAATGCAAAATGTATGGAATCCTGCATAGTTTTTTCATGAACTTAAAACATTTATATTTCATTTTGCTTGAAAGAGCACGTGATCACACGGGGCTGGGCCAAGCCATAGCCAGGAGGCGGGATCAGAGCTCCGTTGGAATCTCCCACCTGAGCCGTCCCCTCCCAGGCCATGCAGTAACCGGAAGCTGGAAAAGGAGCAGAGCTGGGCCTCTGGGCTGGAGTCTCACGCAAGCGGAGTGAGCGCAGTGGTCAGCATTATTTCTGCTGTATTCCATGTACGACCTAGCAACTGCAGAGCACAGGGATGGCCATAGGAATCCATTTGGGAGATGAGGAGTCATGTGCAGGAAAAAAAAAAAAAAAGCACAGGAGGGAGTCAACAGCGTGAGGCAACTCATGGGTCTCCCAGGGAAGTGTTTGGAAAGCCCTGGGCAGGTCTCATGGAGGTGATGGAGGGCTCGCTGGGAGTGGGCAGCGCGGGGAGCAGGGGCTGTCCCCCAGGCAGGTGCCCCTCTGCCTGGTCAGGGCAGGGCTGCGTGCAGCTCCGGGAAGAGTTGTATCAGACATCATCGCTGAGAAGCCAACGCAGATGACATCACAGGATGACGGGTTCTGTTTCCCACAATCTGTGGCTGCACCAATCCTTACCAGCAAGTTTCTCAAGCAGCTGTAATTTGAGTGCATAACAGTTTAAAACCTGTAACATTTTGTTTTGTCTTTTCTATGCTTCTGTGCTTCCCTCTATATGGATATATTATTATTCTTCCTGTAGGTCTTTTGCAAAGTGTTTCTCCAATTTGCAGTTTAAGGAATTGGTCTGAAAACATAAACCTCTAGTTAACTTAGTATTTGGGAGTAAGTAGTAACATGGATATGTCTACACTAAACACATGTGGGCAGGCACTGCTAGGTACAGTGATGTAACATGTGTTTATGAAAAGTGTGTGAGTTTTCTTGGACTTGGTTAATCTTAGTAAAGATAGCAGGATTCTAGGCCCGATGCGGTAGCCTGGTGGCTAAAGTCCTCACCTTGCATGCCTGGGATCCCATATGGGCGCTGATTCTAATCCCAGTGACCCAGCTTCCCATCCAGCTCCCTGCCTGTGGCCTGGGAAAGCAGGAGAGGACGGCCCAAGACCTTGGGACCCTGCACCCACATGGGAGACTCAGAAGAGGCTCCTGGCTCTTGGCTTGGGATCAGCTCAGCTGCGGCCATTGCGGCCATAAAAAAAAAAAATAGCAGGATTGCTATTCTGGCCGCTGAAAGCCTGTTACCGTAAACTGCAACTGAATTGTGCTGCCAGTATGCTCAAATTCTTACACGAAACATTTTTTTTTAAATTTACATCGTTTCTTTAGTAGTTAATGGGAAGACGTTAGCAGCAGCTGTCTCCCAGCAGCTCTCGACCAGGGGCCGTGTAGGTGTGTGCGTGTGTCACAGAGGGACAAAACTCATGCATTATATATCCAAAAGCGTATCTGAATAAGGAGGAATTACAGGGAAATCTTATCAGAGGATAAAATAAGTAACTCCAACCAGACTGGTCAGGCTAAGAACTCTGCAAATGGTGTTACATACTGTGGCCTCAAGCCTGGTCAGTTTAAGGAACTGACATGCAGACAGCTGCGGCCTGCTGGGGAGAAGAGGCTGGAGGTGACCTATTTAGGGGCAGATTTGAGGCCAGGACTTAATGAGGATGGAGTCCCTGATACAGTGGACGTTTCGTGAGAGAGGCAGGCGGTCACTCTTGAAGTGTATCAGTAGAGAACTAGAAGATTAACAAACAATTGTTCTGCATTGTATGTGAATATGAGAAGCAACTTGGTCTTTATGTTTTTCGGTAGTCGTAACGTTGGCTTGATTTTTGGTTTCTTTAAGGAGGTGGTGAGAAGCAGGGTTTGAGATACTGCAGTTGCACATATTTAATGTTAGTAGCAAGAGTATGCAGCGGGACGAATCTGGATTGTGGATGAATATTTAGGGATTGCTGTAAGCAGAGAAGGTTAAAATTCAAGAATTTGCGCTGTAGGAGTATCTTTTCAAATCTAAAGCCTCATTGAAAGATATTTGATGCATTTTGAGAGGTACAGATAATCTGTATTTCATGCTTTTGATTTTCAGAAATCTCAGGGTTAAGCTAACATTTGACATGGGTGCAAATTAGCTGAATTTTAAGTAGGCCTGTGAGAGCTGGTGGCAGTGACGAGACAGGTATTACAAAACAATTTAAGTCACTGAGAAGATGAATTTGTTGTAGAATTATCCATAGCATGAAAAGATAGACATTGCAATCCTTTTTGCCTTTATGGTTTCTGCTTTAATTAACCGCCTTCTGGTCCGTCCTTATTTCGAGGGAGACCACGAGGCCTCTGTGGCACCCTGGGCTGTTGAACTGCCAGTGTCGGAAACTCGACCTCAAGTCTGATTCATTCACTCTGTGGGTTGTTCATTGACCTGGCTAGTTTTGAAATCACCGGCTCAGCTTGATTTTCACAGTTCTGGAGAAAGTTTCTTTTTAATATTTTGAAGGAAAATAGTTGTATCTTACTTTCCTTGGTTATAAATAGTAATTTAAGTAATTTTGAGGGGTTTCACCTTGTGGTTAAGATGCCAATTAAGATGCTTGGGTCCTCCATCAGCGCTCCGGGATCAGAGGCTCAGCTGCAACCCCTGCTTCCAGCTTCATGCCGGCTCAGACCTGGGCAGGCAGCTGTGGAAACTTGCCTGATGCAGGGCACCTGGCTCAAGTTCCTGGCCTCTGCCTGGCCTGGGTCAGTCCCATTCACAGTGGACACCTGGGGAGTAGACCAGGGGATAAGAGGTTTGTTAGTAGTATTTTAAGAAATTCGATTTTCTGTCCTAGTATGTTTAATTGGGAAGCCAGCCCACTGCTGTAACAAACAACTTCTTCTCATTCAGCTTCTGTCATTTGAGGTACAAATGTTTCCTTGGTTGATGGAACTAGGAGAGGCTGAGATTCCATGAAGTTGGGACTTTGAGCAGGACCGTCCTTGGTAGCGCATGGGGCCAGGGCACAAGCACTCTGTTGTCTCCCCACAGGCCGTGCAGTGCGAGGCACTGGGAGCTCCTGGCTGATTTCTGTGAGTCCCTCTGGGCTGGCTCAGGTGCTCCCTCCAGGGAGCCTGTTTGTGAACCCCCTCCCCCGCCCTTCTTTCAGGGCCATGTTGTTCCTTAGCATGTCTGCTGTCCTGCCCTGAGGTCTCTGCCGAGCCCAAGGCTCTCCAGGACAGCCGCTGGGACCCGCTCTGTCCTTGGTGTGTGCTGTGAGTGCGTGAGTCTCTAGAATGGAGAAGGAAGCAGGGCAGGTGACCATGGAATGCAGCTGGGAGAGAGGATCTGCTGGGTTTGGGGGCTCCCCTCTGACTCCCCCTTTTGCCTCCTTCCTACCTTAGTTCCTCGTCTGTTGGTCTCTGTGGTGAGACTGTCCTTGCCAAGCTCAGCAATCACCTGCTAATCAGGTGTGGCTGCAGCTTGTTCTGCTGTCCGTGACCATTCTCTATAACGGCACGCTCAGAGCACGGCTCACGGTAGATCCTGACCATTCTTTGGGCCTCTGTGAGCTCCGTGGATGGCTTTCCTTGAAAGGTTCTTCCCTACGATGTAGTCCTCTACCCTGTGTTTTCTCATATGTTCTTGATGCCGCCGTGGGCTTCCCTTGCTTCCTACTGTTAGTCACCGAGTGTGCATTGAGCACTTAGGGTGTGTCCGGCCACCCTGGGGAGGAGACGGGGTGCCAGAGAGGCACTCCGCCTTCCCAGTGCATCCTTGCTGGGTATGCTCACTTTCCCTGCTTGTTTTGCCAGGCCAGACCCCAGTCCCAAGCTCACTTACAAGGTGTCTTCCTTCTGTGTGTTTCCACCTGGGTTTCCTGTTGGGACCACCCCACGCCCCCATGTCGAACATGAGTGACTGCCATGTACTGTGGAGTGGGTGGGGAGGTAGCGGGTGATGGCGACTCCCCTGCATGTCCCATCCATCAGGTCACCCAGGGCCCATCTTGCGTCACTGTGCAGCCTCCTAGCCCTGCTCCATTCTCCTCCTGAGTGTGACAGAATCTGGGCTTGCCCTCTGCCACTGCTGCTGCTAGTGTAGGACCTCAGCCCGCCCACCCCTGCCCTGTGGCAGCCTGTCCTGCTTCTAGCCCCTGCCAGAGAGCCACGCTCCTGATGGATGGCTGTGACGACAGCACTCTGTGGGCCGTCCGCAAGAGTGGCCTGAAGCCTCGAGATGACCCGGGAGTTGCACCCTGCTCCCCCTGTTGCAGCTGCTTCCTGGCACACTGTGGCTTCACCTCGCTTTAGCCAGCCTCAGCTTCCTGGTGCACACCCGACAGCGCGTGCCTGTGTGCTTGGGCTGTGCGCTGCCACTGCTCCTCGAACCTCTTGCTCCCTTTGACTGGGAGTCCTCCAGCAGCTCCTGGTGCTCTTGGCTTGGTGGGAATGTGGCAGCTGGCACTGAGCAGGGATATGTTGGTGGCTTGGGAAGAAGGGCAGGTCCTCAGGAGTGCAGGCTGCTCACCCGTGTAGCTCTGAGGCTGTCCTGCGCTGCTCTGCCCTCGGCCACACCCAAGGATGTGAAAGCCCCACCCAGGCTCCGCTGCGGGTTCCTATGGTCTGGCCTGCACTGGCTCAGTGAACCAGAAATAAAATTCAGAGTCTACTTTTGAACCGATTTTGTTTTGTTAAGGTGACTCAGGCCTGGAGTGTTCATCCCTGGACACTTCTGATGGGTGAAAATTTTCACCCTAAACATTTTTGCATGATCTAAAATCTATCCATTCACTTTTTAATGAACACTCTGAGATGCACTAATATTTCAGCAGGACTTGCAGACTCAAGTATAAAAACAAATTATTATTCTAAACCTACCTTGAAGTCAGAAAGTGTTGCCAATGACCCAGTATCCTATGCCGTATAAGTAAGTAAAAAGGAGCTGGATGAGATGAACTATCATGTTCATTTCTTACAAGCATAATAGAATTTTGGATGCAGGTGTGTTTTCTCTGCTTAGGATACTAAGTCTGCCTCTGTATTGTTTACTCTGTATCCCTCTTGATGGTTAAGCACCTTCCCAGAAGTTAAAAATAGAATGTCCTTTATCCATCTAGGTTTTTTCCTTAATGTCCTTCCGGGTTCCTGTAAGGTTATTGTTTTTAATATTTTCCAACTTAAGGATTGTTGTGTTTTTAATGCACAGATTAGTGCAACAGATATTTCTGCCTGTGTAATAAACAGTGAGTTAATAGACCCACTTCTTCTTTTATGTCTCCCCAGGGCAGCCCGATGGATCCGATGGTGATGAAGAGACCTCAGTTGTATGGGATGGGCAGTAACCCCCATTCGCAGCCGCAGCAGAGCAGTCCCTACCCGGGAGGCTCCTACGGTCCCCCAGGCCCGCAGCGGTACCCTGTTGGCATCCAGGGGCGGACCCCCGGAGCTATGGGCGGGATGCAGTACCCGCAGCAGCAGGTTGGTGCTGGCTTCGTCTTTTGCTGTCTACCAAAGAATGGTGTCAAGAGAGGAGGAGTTGCAGGGAGAGCCCACTGATTTTTCTACTTTATGTTTTCATTATTTCTTTAAAAAGAACAGAGTGGACAGGTGACCTGTTTGGCCAGGAGGCCAGTGAGTAGTACAAGCTGTGTTTGGGAGGTGGACTCTGTTGTACTTCAGCAATAGAGTGTATATGTGTAGCTAAGGTCTGAAGTGAACTTGGCATTCTAACACTTCCATGTCAGATAATCAGCTTTTGAGATATGGATAGTCAAGCTATTTAAATATCTGTCCATGCAATTGGTATTATTTTAAAGCGTTATCTTTGTTTTTGTTGCTTACTAGATTTTTCCGTGGGGACAGTTTGAAACTTTGTGTATTTCGTCTGCAGTGGTTTGATGCTGTCTGTTGTCTTGATGAGTTTTGTGCCTCTGTTTGAACTAACAGATACTTCCTGCTCAGTCATTTTTCTTATTTTCCTCTGGAGTAAAAGGGAGTTACCTTAATTGACCACAGTCAGCCTGCAGCCTTTGGAAACCTGGAATACACAGTTGTGCTGGAGCACAGAAGTTGGAAAAGACTAAATTAGATGTTTAGTTACTAGGCACAACAAAAAGGCAAGTTCATCGATTGCCATACCTTGTTGTCAGCCGGGGAGTGCATGGCTGCCTCCCAACCGAGGGTCTTCATCATGGCACACAGCCACTCTCCCAGCCGAGGGTCTTCATCATGGCACACAGCCACTCTCCCAGGGTCTGGGCACGGTCTTTCCTGTGTTTGCCCAGAAGTGTTTCTGGGGAGGTGGTGGTGGATGGAGCTCTTGCTCTCTGCACTGCATGTGTGGAATCCTTTACGTGATGTGTAATCATGTATGAAGCCCCATTGATAGTTTGTCTCTGAGCCTTCTTTTTCATAAACCGAGAGTTGTCTTTCCTGTGTATCTTTAAGGCAGCTGTGCGGGAAAGATAGGAGTAGCTCAGGCTTTTTGGATCTTAGCCCCTGATGCCTTAAATAGCTTTTGCTACTGGAAAAATCTCACCCCTCGGTGATTGAAACTTGCAGAGGTCGGCATGCTGATGGTTGTCCTACGTTGCTCTGTTCTCCCAGTACTGTTTGCTCCCTAGGTTGGGAGTGTGTATAGTTGAGGCCATGAGAGGAAGGTGTGAGAAGCAGCGAGCCTGCAGAGGGGCTGGGAGAAGGGGAGCCTTCAGCTGAGCATTTGCTGCGCTTTCCTAAGGGCGGGTTTGTGGCGAGCACCTTATTTCTTTCTGATAGAAAGTTTTTATTTTTTGTTTTAGTTATGCAAGACGGATCGCCCACCTGCTGCTTCATGCTGTCAGTGGCTGTAGCAGCCAGGTCTGGGTCCTGCAGAGGCAGGAGAGCCAAATGCTGGTCTTCCACGTGGCTGGCAGGGCCCTTAACCCCAGCAGGGAGCTGGGTCGGGAGCAGAGTAGCTGAAACTTTTTTTTTCCTTCAGATCTGGAGATCTTTTTATTAGAAGTTCTAGAAACGGACTTAGTTTCCATGTCAAAGGGAGTCAAGCAAATGGAGAGGGCGTGCAGTGAATGATCACTGAGCAAGTTTGTTCCGTTCTTAATTTTCCCAAATGTGTATGGCCAGAAGTAAAGGAAATGTATAAATACTCTCTTTTCTTAGCTTCCTGGTTTTATGTAATCCCCGTGTAGCTAAAATATTGAAAAAAAAATCTAATAACTCTTACATTTATTTGAGGGGATAAATTGATGAAGATTCCCAACAAGTATTTGAGCAAATTTTTAATTAAGATTTTAGATTAGGTATTTTACTTCTAAGCAAAAGAAATGCCCAATTCTAATTAAGCAAAGATCTTTGAGATAATGAAAGGAAAATAGTGTATCTAATAAGAAACTGAATATCCTGGGTGCAGAAATCTCAACCCTTATTGAATTAATCATAGTCAAGGGCATAAACAATCTGTTTTGGTTTCACCTCATTTAGTTGTAAAGCAGCTTTGAAATACAGTATTTTTTCAAAATTTATAAGGCTAAAAATAGCTGTGAACACATTTTGGAAGTTGTATAACTTTTAAAAAATATATATAACTTGTTATGTATTTGGCAAGTCAGAGATACAGAGAAAGAGGGAGAGAGTAAAAGTGACAGTGAGTGAATGAAAGAGAGAGAGAAACCTCCCGTCCCTTGGTTTATTTTTTAGATGGGTACAGTGGCCAACATTGGGCTAGGCTGAAGCCAGGAGCTCCATTTGGGTCTTCCATATGAATGAGAGGGGCCTAAACATGTCTAAATGCCTGGGCTGTCTTCCAATGCGTTTCTCAAGCCTTAGGAGGGACCTGAATTGGAGGTGGAGCAGCCAGGACTTGACCAGCACCCTTGACCATCTGTTTGAGGTGCTGGTGTTCAAGGCAGCAGCTTTACCCACTGTGCCACAATGCCAGCCCCAAGTGTGTAATATTTTAAAGGAGACAGAGTTTTCCAAGTTCGTGCATGTGAACAGTTATTAATAGTTTTGAGTGAACATTTTGAGCAAAGGTTATTGGAACACTTAACCTTTGTTTTGTTATTTTTAGTCTGTGTTCTTTGGAACAGATTTGTCAATGAGTTAACTTGTTAGCAAATTTTGGAAATTGTGAATTTGCCCACAAACATCACTGTGATTGGCTGTTGATTCTGTCCATCTTTCAGGATTAATGTAATTGGCTGAACATTGTTGTCCTCCCTGGCTCCTACGGTTCTTCAGGGAAAAAGAAGTTGGGAGATAATTATGACATTGAGTGTCTATGGAGTGGACGTCATCGCCTAAGCATGGCTTTGCTTTGGAGGACTTCCAAAGCTTTCCGTTTGGTTTGTGAGCCTCTAATGAGCTGAATCCAGCTCATTTAATATTGCTCATATATTTCTGCAAAGGATTAAAATGCAGGAATTCAGATTTGTAAATTGAGTTGCCCACTTACCAGCTGCGTGGTAAGTTGTCTTTGGCTCCGGGGTCACAGTTTGATTTCTGGCTGGCCTTCTTCTCCTGTGACAGGAATTTTAAACACGTGTTGGGTTAGAAAGCACTGCAGCGCCTGGTGAGGGGGCCTGTGGACGGTCTCACGGCCTGCAGAGGCAGGAGGGCCTGGCCTGCAGTGTCTGCTTTTAGTATTAACTTGGTGAGTCTTGATTTGTATGGTGATGATTTTGTTTTTGAAATGTCTTCGTGACCGAGTCTTGGAGGCATGACGTGGTAACAGTCCTTTAGTCTTTGTTAACTGGAACTAGGTTTGTGAGCTTCTGCTTGCTGACTGTCACAGCATCAGGCAGCACATGGCTAAACAGATTAGCTTTGCACGGTGCCCTAAAACCTAGTCTCTACTTGGATTTTTATTGAGCTGAGGGGGGAAATGAATTTTCTATGCCTCTGTTGAGAATGTTCTGCCTTCAAGGCGCCTGGAATTCAAGCCTGGGGAGGCTTGCCGGAAGCACACTGGCACAGACAATGTGCCGCTCAGGCCCTGTCCTGCGTGCCAGTCACCGCGGGCCGGGCACAGGCTTGGCCACTTCGGTCCTGAATGCACGCAGGCTTTTGCCAACTTGATTTAAAGACAATTTTTGCATAAAGTAGGTAGCACTTGGGAAAAATAAGCTACAAAAGCCAAGTTATATATTTATGTGTCAAGCAAATTTCAGTCTGAGATTTTTCCCTGGTTTTGGGTTATTGGGTTGATAACTCTCCTTATCTTGTCACAGATGTTTGATTGTACAACGCCTGTTAGAATTATAAAGCTGGGGACAGGGGAGGAAAGCAAAGTGAAAGCTTGAGGTTCATGAATGTACCCACAATGGAAAATGCAACTGGTGGTGCGAAGCCTTTGCAGCAAGAGCATGGCATGTGCTCATTGCTTGAAAGCGGCAAAGTTAACGAGAAATTAGTTATTTTCAAGGTGATTCAGCTGAGCTTACCACTTTCATTCAAGTTGTAAACAGGTCTTTTGAAGACGGCTGTGTAAAGCCATAGATACTCTAATTTGTGTCTTTAGTTTCTCTTTTACGCTCCTTTGGCTGTGTCGGTTTTCTTGCATGTTTTTTGACTAAAATATTTATTTCAGAACATAAGCATTTTATTTGGTACCATCTTAACAGCCAAAACACTTCTTCCAATGCAAATGTTTATTTTGGCAGCAGATGTTTCTAAAAAGGAGACAAACATTACATTGTTTGGCTAAAATAAATGTTTTCTCTGGGGTTATTAAGGCGGCCAAGCAGTTTCTAGGATTCCCACCTGTGTTACTTTGCATTTTTGTCTATTCTGATGTTCCCCTCACCCCCACGTTTAAAGTATGTTTAAAACAACATTTTGCTGTAGTTTGAAAAATAATCTGTAGTTTGAAAACTAAGGATGTTTAGGAGGGGAAAAGGGGAAGTTCTGGTTAAAAACTGAAAAAATTCCAGAGCTTTTTGATATGAAATGTTTGTTTACATTCCTAAATGTGAATGCAATAGTAGGGTCCTGATTTGGGTCTGTCCGCAAGCAGCTCAGCTCAGCTCTCCTGCCCCGAGGGGTGTGGTAGGATGAGAAAGGCAGAGTGGATGCAGCGTCACGGACAGGAGCGGCTGCCGTGGCGGGTGGCTGCTTTTGGATGTAGAGATGCTCTCTGGCCTCACTGTGCGCATGCGCTCACACACACACGCCTGGGGCAGTTACATACTTCTGCGAGGAACTCAGTGTGTATACACTACATCTTAGGAGCGTGCTTCAGAAACGCGTGGAAAAAACTGTTTGAAATGCAAATGTTGTTTCTATAATATGCATTTTCCATAAACCCTTTGAAGACCCCTTGTATGTGAAACATAGCTTCTGTATAGATAGACCCCTGTCGGAGCCCACGGGTCTGACGGAGGGCAGTGGTTTGGGCCAGGAAAGCGCTGGAGTGCCGTGGGGTTCCTTGTTGTGTGTTGGTGGTGTGTATACCCACTTGTGTTTGGCTTGAACACCTGATGTGTTTGGAGCCCTTTCAGCGACTGCAGATTTTTATAAATAATGGCCTTTTGTTGGCCCCATTTTGTCTTGGTTTCCTCAGTTATTCTTCTGCAGTAAATATGAAATTATTTAAAATTTACCAACAAAATACATTTCCACTTCACATTTCTGCTTCCAAGTTGATAGCAGATGCTACTAGCTTTGATGCCAGCGTTCCATGTATAGTTTTTTACCAAGAAAATAGTTGTGAAGGATTTTTAGATATGGTAATTTTTGTTTGCTCCTTAAAATTGAAAATTCTAGAATGCTTAACTGATTTTAGTTAGTCTTCATAGTATAGTTGGGATTTAACCGGTTTGACATTCTTCGGTACATTTCTGTTAGAAGAGATCACGTTTTGAGCTAAACATAGACTTTAAAATCTTTAGCCCTTTTCCTCAAAGTGAGATATAGTCACAAGATCTTTGAAGGTTTAAGATGTGAGATGATTTTACTTTTAGTTTTAAAAGTTGCCTTCTTGTAAGGAAGTTTATGTTAATACGTTTTTTTTTTTTTTGTCTGACCATTTATATATCGGTATACCCAAGACCGCATACAATGCAGTGTCTGCCCTCTGTTCATAGTTTACACTGCTTCTTCTTACTCAGATCAATTCTAGGTATGTTTTTAAGAAAATTGATTTATTTTTATCTGAAGGGCAAATTAGAGAGAGAGAGAGTGAGTGAAGGAGAGACAGAGAAAGAATGTCTCCCTCCAGTGGTTCACCGCCCAATGGTCACACTGGGCAGAGCTGAGCTGATCCAAAGCTGAGAGCCAGGGAGCTTCTTCCAGGTCTCCCATGTGGGTGCAGGGGTCCAAGACCTTGGGCCTTTCTCTGCTGCTTTCCCAGGCCAAAAGCAGGGAGCTACATAGGAGGTGGAGCAGCCAGGACATGAACCAGGGCCCTTATGGAATGCCAGCACTGGTAGGTGGGGAATTAGCCCGCTAGGCCGTGCACTGGCCCCAATTCTGTGTATTTTACGTATGGACTTTAATATAAAATACATTAGTCTTTTTTGTTATTTAAGAAAAATTTTTTTTGTGATGTGAACCTTATGTTTTAGGTAGCATTCAAATTGCTTGAGAGTTTTAAAAATAAGCTCAGGAGTTAGTCTTGTGGCTCAGCTGGTCCAGCCAGGAGTACTGATTCAGTCCTGTCTGCTCTGCTTCTGTTCCAGCTGCTTGCTGGACCGTGGCAGGAGCTGCGGTGGCTGGGGCACAACCACAGGAGCTGTCGTCCTCGCCTGGGACTTCCAGGCTGTGCATCAGCTGGAAGCTGGAGCAGGCACTGGGGTGCAGGATGCGGGGATCTGAACTGGTGTGTCAGCTACTAGGTGGAGCGCACTCCCAGCCGGGCGTGTCAGGGCTGTGTGTGCTGGCAGCCTGAGCTTCCCAGGAAACTTGAAGGCCTGAGCCCTGATGCTAGCTGAGTAGCTTGCAGAAAGGATGAGAAACAGTGAGGAAGATCTTCCATCTGCTGATTCACTCACCTAGTGGCCACAGGCCACAGCAGTTGGAGCTGTGCCCATCTGAAGCCAGGAGCCAGGAGCTTCTTCTAGGTCTCTCATGTGGGTATAGGGAAGCAAGGCTTTGGGCTGTCCTCTACTGCTTTCCCAGGCCACAAGCAGGGAGCTGGATGGGAAGAGGGCCACCAGGACACGAACTGGTACCCATATGGGATCCTGGCGTGTATAAGGTGAGGACTTTAGCCGCTAGGCTACTGTGCTGGGCCCCCAAGTCGCTTTCTGTCTTGCCCATTTGGGCACATCATGTTTGAGGCTGGGGTGTTCTCTTCTGATCTGACCTCCAGTGCCTGAGACACACCTTCTTTCCTTTGTGGCCTGCCAGGTATCTCGGGATCTGGTTGTGGTGTGCCTGAGCTCAGCTCTTCACTCTAACAGGGCTAATGAGGAAGGTCTCCCCACCCTCTGCCCCAGAGGCTGGCTGCTGATCCTACCAGCTGAGTGGGGCTGGAGGAGGCACCACGCCCTATGGTGAGGTGCCTCCTGGTTTCCCTTGCCACCCCCGGAAGGGTTCCTCATGGAAAGACACCTTCAAGGAGTGTTCTAATTCTCCATAGCTGGAGAGTTTAAGCCACCTCTCCTCCGTGAAATCCTAGCACGTGCCTTGCAGAAAGGGTGCGAGGCAGACGGGCACAGCCCACGGCGCTGCGCGGGAGCCAGAGTGGCCTCGGTGTTGCTGACTTCCTGCGCGTTGGCCCCGGCTGCGGTTTCTGGACGGTTTGCGTAGCTGGACCAGTTTCACCCTCCCCAGGCTTCGGCCTCGGCCCTGGCGGGTGGCAGCATACTGGTACCTTCCTGTCCTTGGGAAGGGGGTGAGAGACTCTTGCCAGGTGACTGATCATCATAGCCTCTGTGTCAATTTTTTTAAGATTTATTTATTTTTATTGGAATGATAGATGGTATTTACAAAAAAAGGAGAGCCAGAGAGAAAGATCTCCCACCAAGTGGCTGACACTCCAAAAGGCACAATGAACAGACCTGAGCCAGTCAGGAGCCACGAATTTCCTCTGGGTCTCCCACGTGGATGCAGGGTCACGATTCTTTGAACCATCCTCTACTGCTTTTCTAGACTGTAGTAAGCAGAGAGCCGGATGGGAAGTGGAGCAGCCACGACACGACCCGGCATGCATATGGGACCCTGGCACTTACGAGGTGGGCCCCTCCGTGCCAGCTCCTGATTGTGTGCTGTCACCCTGGGTACTCCTGTCTGGTGCTCAGCATGCGTCTGGTTGTGTCCGTTTTGTGAGCAGTAGTAACTAATGTCTGTTTAGGGCTTACCCTGGTTTTATTGGCTTGATGTGGGTTAGTTCAGTCCTTGCCGTGGCCTACCGAGGCAGGTGCTGTCGAGCCCCTGCGCTGGACACCTGCGGGAGAGGGTTCCAGGCCGCTGAGCTCCATGTCCGGCTCAGAGGCTGCACCCAGGGTCAGATCCTCTGCACTTGACCTCGGCCCCGCTAGCGCTGCTGCTGTTCAGCACTGCCAAACCTGGAATACTACCCTAACTGAGTGGAGGCAGTTGTATTTTTAAATAAGACTGATTATAATTAGAGTAGAGCCATCTTGCATTGAAATTAGCTTTATATGAAAAGATCTTGTGACATCTACCAAATTGAAATTTAAATATTACCCACTGTGTCTATAACACGGGGGGAAACTTTTCCTTGAGGTGAACTTCACATGGTGTAAAATTAGTTGTTTTAAAGCGTACAGGTACAGGGTTGTGTGTGGTCTGGGTCATATTACTGCTAGATGTGACTCTCCGTGGCAGTCTTCCCCCATGCCAGGCAGCTCCTGGCTTGCCTGCCTCTGTGTCTTCTCTTCTGGATGTTTGTATTGCTAGAACCACGTGATAGGAGAGGTTTTGTGTCCCTCATTCACATTTTTAAGGTTTACTTATTTATTTGAAAAAACAGATTTTACAGAGAAAGAAGGGGAGAGAAAGATCTTGCACCTACTGGTTCACTCCCCAAATGACTACACTGGCCAGAGCTGACCTGATCTGAAGCCAGAAGCTTCTTCTTTACCTCCTGCTTGGAGGCAGGATCCCCGGGACCTGGGCCTTCCTCTGCTGCTTCCCCAGGCCTTAACACAGGGAGCTGGATGGGAAATGGAGCAGCAGGACGGGTGCTGGCATGGGATTCTGGCACTGTCGGGTGAAGGATTGACATGCTATGCCACTGTGACAGCCCCACACTTCAAATTTTTAAGGTTAGTTCTAGTACTTTGTCAGCATTTGCTTAGTTTTTATGGTTGAATAATATTCCCTTGTATGGACGCACCATGTTTTATGTGCTTATCCACCTACTTGTGAACGCTCGGGTTTTATCTTTTTGCTGTGAATAGTGCTGTTGGGAGCATTAATATTCAAGTAACTGAATATACGGTTTTCAGTTTTTTAGGAGTGGAATTGCTGCAGGTTTTCCTTTGGAGTCGGCCACTTCCTGTTGGAACCATAGTGTGTGAGCACTAGGCTTTGGTTGACAGACTCTCCTGATGGTAGGGCATCTTCATGTCAGCCACTTCCACACATCACTGCATGTAACCTCAGCAGATCCGTCACACTAGTGGCCTTCTTTGTTGGTGGAAAAATATAGATTGGCTACTTGAGGTCATGCAGTCTGCAAGCAGAGCCTTGTGCTTTTTGGCGCATGGTCTTGACTATCTAGGGACCAGCACTATGGCACATAGGGTTAAGTTAGCACCTGCAGTGCCAGCATCCCAAAGGGGGTGCCAGTTTGAGTCCTAGCTGCTCCACTTTCGATACAGTGCTCCTGGGAAAGCAGTGGAAGATGGCCCAGGCACCTGGGCTTCTGTACCCATGTGGCAGACCTGGTTGAATATTCTTGCTTCAGCCTGGCCTAGTTGTAGCCACTGTGGCCACTGAGTAATGAAAGCAATGAATGGGAGATCTCTCTCCTTGTAACCCTGCCTTCCATATATACATGGAGAGAGAGAGATTTTTAAAAAGACCATGCAGCCTGTGTTCTCTGTACGTGTATCACATTCCCCTGGAATTATTCAGGTCATCTGGCAGCAGCACGGCATCGCGTGGCAGTGAGGTGTACAGCAGCTCCATCGCCTTTCAGACGGAAGCCTGTTGAGGGTAGCAGCTCGCACACGGTCTTGTGCTTCACAGTGGCTTCCTTCCTGTGCTCTTTCTCAGGGACAGGCCTCAGTAAGTGCTTCTCAGATGTCAGTTGACAGCTATAATGCAATCATAATGTGTTACCTTCATGGGATTACCTCTGGTATCCTCTTTATGGTAGTAAACACAGAGTTCTTTCAAAATAGTTGCAGTTAGACTGTTCAGAAGTGATTCAGCTCAAGCCAAGCCCTGTGATGTTAGCATCCCTGTTGCATTCTCCTGCTCATCCGGTTCTCTGCTCACGTGCCTGAAAGGGAGCGGATGATGACACAAGGACTTTTGGGCTCCTGACATCCGTATGTGAAACCAAGCTACTTTTCCTGGCTCCTGGCTTTTCCCTGGCCCAGTCCTGCTGTTGGAGCCACTAAGGAATAAACCAGCAGATGGAAAATGTCTTTCTATGCAGCTCTACTGGTCTGCCCATCAAAGAAAAAATACAAAACTTAAGATGATTCACTCTGCAGGAGAGCGGTCGTGCTCTCAGACTGAGGTCCTCTGTGTCTGACTCAGCACCCTGTGCCTGGTGCTCCCTGTGCGCTGGCCTGTACTGGTCACTAAGTCACCGGTGGGACTGCAGCCAGGCCTCTGCTCCTGACAGCCTGGCGGACAACCACTGTGCGGGCAGGGGAGCTGGGTGAGTAGAGTGTAGGCCCAGGTGTTTGCCTGGCACCATGACCGTGGGGAGGAACACTGTGGGAGAAGGCAGGGCATGCAGGGGAATGGAATCCAGATTGCCTTCAAGTATCACATGTCCGTAGTGAATTCAGGAAATTGATCTTTTGCATTCAGGAAATTCCATGATCTAATATATCAGTTTGCTTTGCTGTTGTTTCCAGGTTATTGAATTGACAAGTATTATTAAGGTCTCCGGTGGTGGTTTACAGAGTTGTCATTGGACATTGATTAATAATTGTTGGGGAGCTTGATGAGGCTTGGGTGCCTAGCATGCAGCGAGGTGAGCGCCTTGGGAGCTCACGTGGAGCATGCTGTGGAGCTTGGATTCTGCTTCCCATGGGGTTAGTATCCCTGGGACCTGGACCACCTGCTGTCTGCTGGTCGGAGGAGAGGAAGGGATTCTGGGATGGATGCAGAAGCACTTTTTTTTTTTTAAAGATTTATTTTTTATTATTTTTTTTTATTGGAAAGGCGGATATACAGAGAGGAGAGACAGAGAGGAAGATCTTCCGTCCGATGATTCACTCCCCAAGTGAGCGCAACGGGCTAATGCTATGCCAATCCGAAGCCAGGAGCCTCTTCCGGGTCTCCCACGCGGGTGCAGGGTCCCAAAGCTTTGGGCCGTCCTCGACTGCTTTCCCGGGCCACAGGCAGGGAGCTGGAAGGAAAGAGGGGCTGCCGGGATAGAACCAGCGCCCATATGGGATCCCGGGTGTGCAAGGTGAGGACCTTAACCACTGCGCCACCGCGCCGGGCCCCAGAAGCACTTCTTAAGTTTAATTAGTCTTCAAAGGGGTCTTAGTGAGTTTCATAGAATTTTTCACTGTCATGAGCACAGAATTTAATTTTTTCTCACTTTGCCTCCAGTGTTTCTCTTCCTTTTTGCAATGATTTGAGGTTGTGGTGATGAGTCCAGAAAGCCATAGAGCTGCTGCTTAAAGGCCAGCGAGATCTTGTTTCTTTTCTTTAAGGAGAACTGTCTCCCCATTTCTAGTTAGTGCTTGGGCCTGCACAGTCATGTCTGTGTTGAGAAAGGGGCAGACATGTAGTGTATCTAGATGCTGCCCTCAAAAGGGAGCTCTTCATTCTGCCTGTTTCTGTTCATCTCACTTTCTCCAGCCTCAGAAACCATGCCTAGCTGTGGCTGCACCAAGGAAGGACACCATCGCAGTGTCCTGCGGTGTGTACACACAGGGTCCCGGCGGTGTGTACGCACAGCGGTGTGTCCTCAGAAACCATGCCTAGCTGTGCCTGCACCAAGGAAGGACACCATCACAGTGTCTGGGTGGTGTGTTCGCACAGGGTCCCGGCGGTGTGTATGCACAGTGGTGTGTATGCACAGGGTCCCGGCGGTGTGTATGCACAGTGGTGTGTATGCACAGGGTCCTGGCGTTGTGTATACACAGGGTCCCGGTGGTGTGTATGCATAGCGGTGTGTCCTCAGAAACCATGCCTAGCTGTGCCTGCACCAAGGAAGGACACCATCGCAGTGTCCAGGCAGTGTGTACGCACAGGGTCCTGGCGGTGTGTATGCACAGGGTCTGGGCGGTGTGTACGCACGGGGTCCAGGCGGTTTGTATGCACAGCGGTGTGTGTGCATGGGGTCTGGGTGGTGTGTACACACAGGGTTCCTTTCCGGCCCTGCAGGCTCCACTGCTGGTGAGCTTTGCCTTTTGAAGCAGGAACCTGCTAGCGGCCTACTGTCCAGACAGCGTATTCACTTTTCCTAACTCTTACTTTGGTGTTTCATTAGGCAAGTGATGATAAGAAAATATACAAAGAAACTAAATTTTTAAAAATGTTTACTTATTAGAAAGGCAAGGTTCAAGAGACAGGTGGGAAGAGAGGGGTGTATATTCTATCCACTGGTTTACTCCCCAAATGCATGCAATAACTGGGCTGGGCCAGGCCAGGCTGAAGCCAGGAATCAGCAATTCCATCAAGGTCTCCCACGTGGAAGGCAGGAACCCAGATACCTGACCTGGATTCTCCTGCCTGCTGGGCGTCTGGGGCCGCTCATCAAGGGGAGGTAGGACTTGATGCCAGGGACTCTGATATGGGCTAAGGTCTCCCCAGTGGCAGCTTCACTTGCTGTGCCACAGTGCTCACCGCCCCACCCCCCAAGAAGCTACATTTTGAATAAAAACTTACCTTCTGGCTTATATTTCCTTTACTACTATCCTCCTTAACTTGTGGTTAAATTAGCATTTACTGTTTACAGTAAAATGACTCAACTGTGTTGTTGAGTCACAAACAATGAAATGTATCTCCTTAAGGTATAAGTTTTGTGATCCTGGAGTTGATAAGCATCTCACTGTTTTCCTTTTCCAGGAGTGTGTGCATTACCAGTTTATCTGAGACCTCCATGGGTGTGTGCCCCAGTAGGCTGGCACCAGTCACTGACTGCAGCTCCAGTAGGATTCCATGTTCATGGAGGGCTCTCATATTGCAGATAGCATTTGTGTGTTAGGGAACCATCCACGCTGACAGCTCTGATTCCCAGCATGTGATGGCTCAAGTCCCTGGGCCTGTGTACCCTTCTGGCTTCAGCCCGGCCCTGCCCAGCTCAACCCGGCTCAGCCCTGGCCCAGCCCTGGCCCTGCTCAGCCCGGCTCAGCCTGGCTCAGCCCTGGCCCTGCTCAGCCCGGCTCAGCCTCACTCAGCCCTGGCCCTGCTCAGCCCGGCTCAACCCGGCTCAGCCCTGGCCCTGCTCAGCCCGGCTCAGCCCGGCTCAGCCCTGGCCCTGCTCAGCCCGGCTCAGCCCGGCTCAGCCCTGGCCCTGCTCAGCCCGGCTCAGCCCGGCTCAGCCCTGGCCCTGCTCAGCCCGGCTCAGCCCGGCTCAGCCCTGGCCCTGCTCAGCCCGGCTCAGCCCTGGCCCTGCTCTGCCTGGCTCAGCCTCGCTCAGCCCTGACCCTGCTCAGCCCGGCTCAGCCCGGCTCAGCCCTGGCCCTGCTCAGCCCGGCTCAGCCTCGCTCAGCCCTGGCCCTGCTCAGCCCGGCTCAACCCGGCTCAGCCCTGGCCCTGCTCAGCCCGGCTCAGCCCGGCTCAGCCCTGGCCCTGCTCAGCCCGGCTCAGCCTGGCTCAGCCCTGGCCCTGCGGGCCTCTGGGGAGTTTACCACTGAATAGAAGATGTGTCTCTGTGTACATACGTACATTTCTGTCTTTATCTCTGTGTCTTTCCAATAAGTAAAAATAAAGGAAGAAAAATTTAAAAGCTCTACCTCTGAGATATAAAATTCGTGACTCTTATTCCCAGCCTCCCTTATGGCTGGGACTCCTTCAGTTGGCTTACATTCTTTGAGTTAGGCCAGCCGGAGTGAATTTTGATTGGGAAGCCAGCACTTTGCCTCTTGCCTGTTTGGGATTCTTGCATGGCTTCTGCCAGCAGTGGTGAGTTCTTGGTCAAGCTGGAGGCCACCTGGGGACCCCGACTCATCCTCTTTATTGCTGTGTGGCACAATGTCCCCTGGTTGCCATTTCTGGAGTTGGGTTGACCTCAGATCCTATTTTCCTAGTCTGTGTCTTCTGCCTTTGTGGGGTGCTTCTCCAGCGACTTGTTAGGCAGACTCCAGGGAAGGCAGAGGTCCCTGTGGACCAGAAAGGCGCCTTTCTAGCGTTAGGCTGCATTGGGAGCTTGGCTGCCGCGTGTAGAATTCTATATTGGATGCGAGCTTCTCTCTAAAGTTGTCGTTCCCCTTTGTCCCCTGAGCTTGCAGCATTTCTCTTCACGTGTCCAGGGCGTTGGCTATTGTCTGCTGTCCATTTTTTCCTGTCTGGAGACTTGAGAGGTTGTATTTCTGTGATTTCTAAAATGTTGATGAACCTCTGAGTTGATAGTGTTCCATTCATTTTGCCGGGATTATCCAGTGTTAAACTTAGGGGTGTGTGTGTGTACACGTGTGTACATGCAGAGCCGTCCTTTGATAATATTCTCATCCTCATTTTCTATGTTCTCACTCTCTGGAAATTTTATCAGTTGGCTGTAATAAATCCTGGATTAATCCTTGAACTTTGAGATCTGGTTGTCTTCATTCCCTTTTCGTCATTTTGTTCCCTTTCCTGCCAGACATTCTTACGTTGTTTTTCAGCTCCTCTGGTGAATTTATTTCTCTTTCTCATAGCTTTATTTTCTATGAATCTGTTTTTGTTCATCAAATTTCCCCCTTTTTTTACATTGTCTTATGTTTATGTCACAGATACGGTGGTCTGTTTCATGGAACATAGCGTTAGGAAGTTTTTAACCAGAGGCCTTGCGTTACCTAGAATCCTTGGCTTTCTGCGGGGGTGGCAAGCAGCTCTGTGTGCCCTGGTGGCCTGTGATGGGGAGGGCCCGAGGCTGTCTTGTTGAAAGACCCCAGCATCTCCTGTCTGCCCGTCTCGCCCACGTGCTTGCCAGGGATTCACTCTCCCACTGGAGGACCAGGGAAGTGGGGGATGGGCCTTCCCACCCCCTTTTCCTTGGACTCTCGTGTTGGGGGTCCCCTTGGCTAATGGTAGCGTTGGAGTGAGGGTTGGGGGGCGCTCTGCGTTGCCCCCTGTAGCCAGCCCTGCTACCCTTGGATTCCTGTCTTTGGGGTTTCTGCTCTTTAATTAGTTTGCTGCTTATCCTCTCACCTAGAACAAATTAAAATTTTAATTATCACTTGTCTGTCTGCTTTTCTCCTTCCAAAAATGTTTTTGACCTCTTATCTGCCATCCTCCCACCTTTTATTTTCTTTGTCCTTATGGATTTGCGCTTTCTCTTTTACTGTCATTTTAGTGGGATTCTGCCAGAAAATAGAGATAAACATGTAGTTGTTCCTAGAAGTTACTACACCAATGCTTTTAATAAAGTTTTTTTCTCCCCCCATCCACCTCTTGGATACACAGTGAGTTTCTACACTGTACTACCTGGTAACATGCTGGAGTTCTCCCAGCTCAAGCAATGTGTAGACTCAGAATAAACCTATGAATAAATGAATTAAGCAGTACAACTGGCGTGGCTCTGGTTGGCAGGGTGCCCAGCCTAAGGAGGCTGTGGGAGTCGAGGCGGGTGGCCTCTGTTTGGATTAGCCAGAAAGCCTTCTGGAAGCCAGGAAGTGCTATTCCAGGGGAAGTGGCTCCCTGGCTGTGTGGCAGACCCAGCAGAAGGGGAGGTGTGGGGGCTGGACTGAGAGGGTCTGGTGGGGGTCTCCAGGGGGGTGCAGGTGAGAGGGGTAGGCAGGAAGGGTAGTTTTGAGGATGATGTATGGGTTCTACCCTCTGGGGGTGCACTGGGCATGCCAAATCCTAATACACTTCTCCATGCATGTCCACAGGTGGACTTGATGTTTCTGGCCACCCTCTGTGCTTCCCAGACAAAAGGAAACAAGTCAACTAAAAATGTTTTCAGCATGTATTTAGTCAGAAAAGAACTTTTTTGTTCATAGGCCCAGGTCTGCGAGGGCTTTGTGCGCTCGCTGCCGAAGCTGTCCTGCTCTTCTCAGTTCTCCCCACCTCTACCGTGGAACACCTGCCACACGCCTCCCCCTTCCCCACTCAGGACAGCAGGGGAAGGGGGGGCGCCCGTGGCCAGGCCTGCACCTTGCCCTGTCATTGTCCAGCTCTGTTTCCACAGCGGTGGCAGGGGTATGGAGGTTCCGCCAGTGTCCAGTGTTTGTGGAAAAAAGAAATGGTGTCACTTGAGGCAGGATACTTTACTGTCTGTTTACTGAAGCGTAATTTACTTATTTTAAAAGGTGAGGTCATGGTACACGTAGAGTGTGATGGGGTATAGAGGATGAGCAGTGGGTAGGTGAGGGAGAAGTGTTTCTGCCTTCCATTCTGTGCCCGCAGGAAGAGCACCATCACGCCTCCGCGTTGCCAGTCTCCGCATGATCTTGGGCAGGGGAGTACCAGGACCCTGGTGAGAGGAGGTACTTCCTGGGGGAGGGGTTGTTAATTGATAGAAAGGCGTGTGGGAATCACAAAGAGGAGGGGAACTGTGGCTTTCATTTTTTTTTTTTTAAGATTTTATTTATTTTTATTGGAAAGGCAGATATACAGAGAGGAGGAGAGACAGAGAGGAAGATCTTCCATCCTATGGTTCACACCCCAAGTGGCCGTAATGGTTGGAGCTGAGCCAAAACCAAGAGCCAGGGGCTTCTTCCAGGTCTCCCATGTGGGTGCAGGGTCCCAAAGCATTGGGCTGTCCTCGACTGCATTCCCAGGCCACAGGTAAGGAGCTGGATGGGAAGTGGAGTAGCCGGGATTAGAACTGGCACCCATATGGGATCCTGGTGCGCTCAAGGCGAGGACTTTAACTGCTATGCTATCATGCCGGGCCCTGTGGCTTTCATTCTAAGCTAGGTACTACCTGTCCAGTATTGTTCTCCCCCTCAGAGATTTCTCACTCTTAGGGTTACTGAGGGGTTCAGTTACATCACATCTTCTGTGGTTACTTCCTGCTGATTAGAGACATGGGGTTTGCCTATCCTGGGTTCTGAACTCACTTTCCATTTCATTTAATGGACCCCTTTAATGAACTGGAGAACTTCCATTTAGTGCCAATATCTGTGTCCCCCACAGCTTTGTATTACCCTGAGACATGGTTGACTTCTTCCCATGGGAGTCAGTAACTTCGGCTAGATGGTCCAATCATGCAGCGCCTGAGCTGAGGCCAGGCCACACACCTGCAGGTTCTGGTTTCTGAGATCGGAGAACCTGAGCGAGTCTGAGGCCATCCTCAGATGAAAGGACATGCTGCTTGCTGATGCCCAATGTGTTGGTGGACCGCCCCTGATAGCAGGTGGAATGACCTGGCCCTGGGAGGTCCTCTACGGCTCAGGCCTGGCCTCTCCCCAGCCCTGGCTCTGGAGCATGTCAGAGCCCTGGACCAGCAGGGACCATGACCTAGCCCAGGGAGGCCCGTGGCTGCAGATCTGCCCACATTAAAAGCCGTCAGAGATCCCAGGCCCAGCCCATGCACCTTGGAAAGCATGGGCTGCAGTGGTCTGCTTGCCTCCACACTCCTTACAAAGCTAACATTAAAGAACAGGGAAATATGCAGGCACACTGGTGTGGTGAATATGGAGTTAGTATGAACCAAGCCAGAATGCCAGCCAGCTATTAACACTTGTCTAGGTAGAAGGCAACCCACACAGCCTGCAGCTGGGGTAAAGCGTAATTTCCAGCAGTGAGAGATGAAAGGAGAAGAGCTTCGTAGAGACTAGCCCAGAATATTTATCATGGTGGCCTAGGCCTTGAACTCTTTCATGTTTGCTTGCAAACCACAGTTGCTGAGTTTGAGCTTGCTGTAAGGTAGCAGCCTCATACTATCTGTGTGGCCCGATGCCAGGACCAGAGTGGGATGAAAAACAACAGCAGCAACTGTTGGAGCAGTTGTAATGAGGAAGTCAAGTTTGTAGTCGTATGAAGCCTTATGTGTCAGGATGAAAACTAAAAGACTGATCTGTGAGCCGAGTTTGGTGTCCCATTGCTGTTGACATAACTGCACATAAGGTCTGTGAAAGGGCTCATGCCCTTTCAGAATGAAACCTCTGCCTTCGTCCGTGTTAGGATACCAGTCGAGCAGAACCCCTACCTGCAGCCCACTGTCCTGACTGAGGCTTGTCACTGAGCCCTAGCATTGGCTCAGTGTGTGGTCTTGCCAGCTGGCTTCAGGCCAGGTTTTTTGTAGCCTTGTCTAGCCTGGAGATGGAGCTGGGGGCAGGGAAGGGCGCAGGGGCTTCTCTGGTATCCGAGGGCACAATGTGGGGGAGGCCCTGCTGCCTTGCTGAGTCTTAGCTCTGTCCTCAAGAGAAAAATGCAATCGTTTGATGCTAGCCTTTCTCTGATGGCTTTTGGTGAGATATTTGGTAGAATAATGAAGAAGACAACTTCCAGTCAATTTTACCATTATTTCCAAAGCCTGTTGTACCATCTGCTAGGGAGAAACTTCACTGCCTAAGTACATATACTTCAATTAATTAAGCACCAGGTTCCTGCAGAAACATATTTACTAAATGTCAACAACGTGAGGACATTCAGTCTCCAGTTTGGTCTTCCGTGTCCAGTGGCATATTTCCTAACTTGGGTCCAGGAATGCCTTGGAATTGTGCATATGCTGTTTACCCCAAGATACTGTTCAGCTGCTTTTGAAGCTGTGTTGGTCCGTGTTGTTCTTCCTCCTCCCCTAATAGGACCCAGGGGAGCACTGTGGTCTCTCTCACTTCCCCTGACCCCTGTCTTATTTTATATGCCAGCACCATAGTAATGTATGCAGCTTCTTTGTTTTGTTATTAAACATTGATAAGGCATGTGGGTAAAGTAAGGTGAATGTTAGAATTTTCAGTACCAGTAATTTTCTGCAGTCAGTCAAGTGCCGAGATAGGTGGCTTGGTGCTCAGAGTTGCAGTTCTCCCCGGCAGAGTGTCCGTCATTTCACGGAGGGAATGTGTTTGCATCTGTGTGGTCTGGAGGAGGCAGAATCCAACACCTCCTCCTGTGGAGCACTTGTGTTTCCAGAGTGCTTTCTGTCCAGAAGAGCAGGTACGGCACGCGTGCTCGTTCGCTCCCTCCTCCTCCATCTCCATTGATGGAAGGGGGAAAGAAGAAGGCAAATATTTGTGTGGGGTTTTTTGGGGGGAAGGGCAGTTTTTTAATTTATAGTTTTGTGTTCTTAAAGCTCTTAAGGAGCGTAGTTGGTAAGCCAATTGTCACACTTGGTAGAGCCTCAGGAAGGGAAACCGTGTCATTGGCCTGACACTGATTCTGGCTGGCCAGTTGTTGAGGCTCTCCCCAGCCTCACGTGCGGGAGCGTCTGCCACAAGACTCCGCCTGTGATTCTCCGCGAGCGGTTTTGACCAGGGTTATGTCTCCGTGTGATTCTCAGGTAGCCCTGGACAGGAGTGAGTACAGAGTGGCACGCCAGGAGGCTTCCCACGTCCGGAGTGTGGCTTGCATGTGTCTGGGTTACTGTGCGGTAAGCTGGGCCAGGGTCGGCCTTGCTCTGTGCAGTTACCGTGTCTCCACTGGAAGCCATCCCTGCATTTTCTGTCACCTGATGAGAGCAGTGGGAAGTTGGAGAATGCTGGAGCAGCTTATGCTCGGACACTGTGGGACTGGTCCAAACTAGTCTTTGTGATGGTGTTCCAGGTGAGCTGGAGTTCAAGTGCCTGGAAACTAAGTGGTTTTTTGGGGGGATATAAATTGTGATTTTTTAAAAAATGGCAACAGTGTTAAGGCTACTTGTAAATCTTATTACACATGATACCTTTTTTTTTTATTGTAGTGAGGTACAATAGCTACAAACATGTATTTCATTTCCAGGTTAAGTAAGAGCTCCACATTTGTTTGGCAACAGAAAGGTTCTGCTTTTTCCCGTTTTTTCCGATTGCAGAGTGCCACAGTCACATCATACAGTGAGTGACAGTTTGCTCGGTGATGACCCCGTGGATAGTGGTGGTCCCATGAGCTTATGTCAGCAAGTGGTGTTCCACTAGGTGGTTGGCTAGGTGTACTCCATGGCGTTTGTACAGCAGTGACATTGGCCAGATGCACCTGGCTTAGAAAGTGTGTCCCTGTCATTATGGGGCTCGTGTCTCTGCTGGTAAAAGGTTTGAAAATATGGCAGCAAGTAAAGGTCTCCATCCTCTGAAATCCTGCTTCTCACAGAGAAGAAACGTGGCGTGTGCAGCTGTAAATGGTGTAGCCTAAGACTATAATTTGTTCTACAGCCCATTTCCTTGTCTAACACATTTTGTATACCTTCCCATTATCCATATTTACATAATGCTTTATAATATTCCTTTGAATGGATCCTAGCTAATTTAATTAAGTGGATTTCTGATCATGGAGTGTTTGATTCCGTAGTTGTCTGTTTTAAATGACACCCGGGAGTGCTGTCCAACAGTTGTGAATCTGTGTCTTTATTGTAGTCATGTGGAAGTAAATTTTGTGTTGCTGTCGGATTCAGGACTGTCAATCAAGTAATTGGAGGGGGTAGAAATCAAAACGCGATTAATCAATGTTATTTTGTCCTGTGTCTTTTAAGCTGCCCAGCTCTGGTGTTGTAGCCTTGTGAGCAGTGAACCAGTGGGTGGAGGGTCCCTCTGTAACTCTGACTTCCAAATAAATAAATAAGTATCTTTGAAAAAATAATCTTCTGATATTATATATCATAAAAATTGAAAAACTGCAACTTGGGAAAATCTCAGCATTACTTTTTGGAATAGAAATTTTTGTCATGTAATTTGCTCATTTAGTTTTGATCTACTGTTGACAAAGCTTTATACAAAAGCTTTTAAACTACCTTGTGAGAAGTTCATACAGGATGCTTGATAAAATGATACACACAGCCCCTTCGGTGTGAACATTGCTTCCGCATATTTTGTAAACTGTGCTGCCCACTCGAAATGCTGAGGAGCTTCTTGGAGCTTATTCTCTGCCTTTGAGTTATTTTTGGTTATATAGTTGAACCTGTGACTAAATTAAAATCCCAAAAGTGGATGATGTGCACTGCCTGGTGGTTCATGTGTCGAGTGTCCCTTGGAAGCTAGGGTCCTGTTGGAGTTCTGGGACAGAAGCGCCACAGGCATGCGTAGCTGAGGCAGGGCGTGGCCAGTGGAGGCCACTCACTCCTGCTGAACTTCACTCCTCATGGTGATTGTAAGAATGCTGTCGATGAACATGGGACGCACAGGGAGCTCCTCCTAATTTTTTCAGTTGGAGAGTTGAAATTAGACCTACTGTTGTCTCAGAATTCCTTCTAGGCAGGAGGTTTTACATACTAAAATTTAGCCAAGGTCTTCAAGACCACCGACTGGATTGAATTTGCTAAACATGTTTATCATCCCTTTTTGAAAACACATTGAATTAAAATAAAAGAGAAAATGGCTTGGGGATTTTTTTCCCCCTGATAGAGTGTACATATTTCCTATGAAACTTCCAGATTTCTCTGAGCACTCATTCCCGCTGGGCCCTGGCAAGTTGGCAAGGAGGAGAAGGGAAAGGTGCATCCCTTTGGGGTGTGCACATGGGCTTGCACTGGTGGGGGCAGGACTGTGACTTGGAAGAGGGCACACCCTGTCTGTTCTCCGGATGACACCCACCCAGCAAGGGGTCAGCTGGTCCCTTGTTCTTTGTTTCACAGCTTTCATTTTCTGGTGTGTTTTTGCCGTGCCTCTACTTAATTGTATTTTTGGGAAATAAACAGTAAGACTTTTAAAGTGTGAATTTTTGTTGTTGTTGTTTGTTGTTTTATTGTTGTTTGTTTTTAAAATACTCTTATTTGAGGAGCACAAAGAGAGAACGCCCATCCACTGGTTTACTTGCTGCCCCATGCGGGTGGCAGAAGCCAGGCCCTTGAAGCGTCCCTGCTGCCATACAGACTCTGCTTTACCAGTGAGGCTGGCGCTGGGGAGAACCCCAGAGGCGCCCCAATGGGACATTGGAGTCTTAACTGCTAGGCCCAACACTGCCCCATCTCTCTCTTAGAGACAGTTGAAATAGACTCCCGTAGGCCCTACTCTGTGTACTGCCTTGCTGAAACCAGAGCTGTCCAAGTGTTAAGCTATTTCAGACCTGGCCCGTCTTGTACTTTCAAGCTCCAAAGGCAATTTATAGCTGTAGAGTATGAGGAGTGGCTCTGAACTGGGCCTGCACAGTGCAACATGGACATTTATAAAGCTTGTTAAAATTATTGCTCTTGTGTTCAGATATTTTAAGTACAGTAAACTTCTTACTGGCACAGTTAATTTATTTGAATATTGATTGATCGTGTGCTTCATGTGGAAGACTGCAGTAATGAAAAGTCCAGGATGTGTGCAGAGCTGGCTCAGCTTTTTTTGGAGATTTCTAGGCTTGACAATAGATAGCTAAATGGTCTTTAGCAAAATTGACTGGTGGGAAATGGATCACATATCGTTCTGGACTGTGTGGCTTGAGTCTGCAGCTTATTTAAAGGTGTTACCAAGATGGTGTTATCTCCATGTTGGGCTGTTCTAGAAAGTGGATACCTAAGCTATGCAAATGCTAATCATTTAGGTATTTCTTTCCTCATTGGGCAAAGTTACATTTCTGTTCATCTTCTGGCAGAAGCATCTAGGGACTTTGGATCAGAACATTTAGTTCAAATTGCAGTAGCCTTCATAAATGAAGTTTGGTTCTGTGTTTATGTCTCTTTGACAAATGAGGCAGCGATTTGGACCTTCATTAGTGCAGAATTTTTATAAAAGCTAATTTCCTAAGATTTGACTTCTCTGGCCAAAAGGATATAATTAGCTCTCCCATCTGAACCCCCCAACTTTTGCCATTAGCAATTGTTTTCCCACTGCTGACCACCAGGGAACATGTCGTGTCTGACCCAGGGGATGGACGGCTATGATGGAACTGACTTTGCCTCTATTCCTAGCTAATGACTTGTGTTCTGTTTCCTCATGCCTGTGAGTTATGCTGTTTTAGATATAAGCGTTGTGATCCCCAACACAAGGTTGGAAGTAAGATCCTTTTATTTTTAATGTAGTTTGAACACTTTAAGCTGCTTCTTCCCTCATTTAATTGGGGGTGGAGGGAATAAGACAGATTTAAAAACCAAACTTTTTCTATGGTTTCTCACAGTGGAATAGAAGCATGGTAACACAGCTGACAAGGATAGGCAGTTTGAGATAAAGCTTGGAAACTGCTTCCTTAAGCAGTGTGTTCTGTGCGTCATTTGCATGTAAGACAATCTGACTGGTGGATTTACCTATAATCTCGCAGTGTTTAAAGACTGGATTAGGCATTGGAACCTCAGGATTCTAGGCTTACCTCTGTACTTTAAATCTTAATTAATACATGGAAACTACAGTGCTTGAGTATGCCTGTTTGGAAATGTGTTGCGACACTCACTCTTTAAAGCAGTCTGGTCATTTTTCCTTCGGAAGTGGGCCGTCCTGAGGGGGAGCTTTGTTTCCCTGGTGGGCTTGGTGACACTAGTGACACTGGGTCCTGTTGGTCAGTTAGGGCCCGGTCTGCCCTTGCAGGAGGTTGTTTACATCTGGAGACTGCAGGGTGCTTCTTTCTACTTTCTTGGTGGCGCTTGTGGGGTGCAGGGTCTGTCACCACCAACTGCTGACTTGGCTCTAGCTGTGTGGTTGCCTGACAACATACTGCTCTCCAGGTGCTTCTCAGCTCCAGGTCAGCCTTCGCTTTTGGTGCTGGTTTCTGCATCTCTCGGATGGAGCTGAGCTGCCTCTGCAGGTTTTATGAGGTTAAAATGAGTGGCTCTTGTAAAGACTACAATAGCACAACTTACTGAAAGCCATAATTTTTGTGTGTAAAACCATTATGAATGTTTTAACAAAACATGCTGCTGAGAGTTGTGAATTGTAACATTAACAATTTTATTTTGAGCCAAAGCTAGCTAACTAGCATCAGTTCCTCTCCCATTATTATTATGATTAACACTGGGTGGAATGAGGTGAGACTTGAACACAGTTGTCAGGATGAGCTGAAATGAGCTTGAAACTGATTTTCTTTGGATCCAAGTGATTATTGACTTGTTTTTAGGAATTTTCTCTGGAGTTCAGAAGATTGAGGTTTCTCCCTTCTGATCCTTAATCTTAGTCAGTCTAGGCGGTCTTCAGGGGGAATAGGGAAGGTGGGGACATGGCCGCCCTTGGGGAGTGAGAGGCAGGGGGCCGAGTGTGCAGATGGGATGCAGCCATGGAGCATGTCAGGGACAGAGTACAAGGTCTGGTTTATTCCTCTAGGCTCTAGGACACGAGTGCGATTTGGGGCTGCTCTTACAACTGAGAAAATTGCCTCAGAACCAAGGAAACCCTGGCTCTCCGGTGATGCTCAAGAGCGTATTTGTGTGCACATTGAGGGAACTCCCCCTGTTGCCCACCCCACCCGTTCCCGTGGAATTGTGTCTGACTCTGGGTGTCACTCACCATGGGACATATGTTTGTTATGTTTGAATACGTAGGCCAAGTGAAAGGTTGGGAAAGTTTTATTGTTTGTAATGTTTTTTTGGAAAAATGCCACAGCACATTAGCTGTGATGATTACCACCAATAATTAAAACAACGTGAGCATCAGAATACAGGAACCAGAACAAGGTGTTGGGTTGTCACATGGGCTCCTGTTTGTCCTCTCTGTCCTCTCAACTTTCAGCTAAATCCAGGCAGGTGCAGTGGCCCATGTGTGACTCCAAGTTCGGAGCAGATGGTTGCGTGTAGGCGTATGTTTAATAAGAGGATGCCTTCCAGTGAAAGTGATGATGTTGTAATGATGTCACCAATGTCGGTTCCATGATGTCACCAATGTCAGTTGTAATGATGTCACCAGTGTCAGTTCATGAGGAGTAAATGAATACACAGAGACTGGAAATGATGTCCAGTTTTGAAAGATCAACTTTACAATGTCATTATCTCAGTTATTTTTTAAAAAGAACTGGCAGTCAATTTTTGAAGAAACAGGGATGATGTTTTTAAAGCCATATTGCTTTTTTCTTCTCAAAAGCTTGGAAATTGGCCGCAATTTGCACCAAGGGTTGCCTTCAACTGCAAAATCTCATTGTACTCTAGCTTGTGCAGATTTTCCTGTGTAGTATTCAGGTGTGTCTTGTGGAAGGTGTGTGCTGAAGTGCAGCCACCTGAGGAAGGGCACCTGCCTGGCAGGAGTGTGACACGTTCCATCAGACAACACACCTGGTTCTTTGTAGATTCTGCTTTGCGTTAAGCCAGGAGTGGAGGGTCTCTGCCTTCTTCTGTTTCTCAAATGAAGACAAGAAATCCCACAGCTGGAGGTGGGAATGTACAATCCATTGATATGTCTCAGGGAAATCATCTCTCTTGTTTGTGAGAGCTGCAGAGCTGCCATAGCGCTCGTATGAGACAGTGGCTGAAGATTTGTGGTGGTTTGTTCTCTGTGCCCAAAGTTTTAAGGTGCAATTTGGTCAAGTAAAAACCTGCTGTGTTCATGGAAGCTGGTTGTAGTTAGTGTGTACGAAGGTGGTCCTGGCGTGGACTGGATCTCTGCCGCGTGCAGGGCATTTATAGGAACTGAACATGTTCCTTTTTGGGTTCTTGGAGTGAAGCTGAGTGAACACCTGGTAAGTGCTGCGTGACACTCACCCAAACTCACAGCATGTATGTGCAGACAGACCTATGCAGTGCGCAAATGTGCAGTGCCGTGTGTGTGTGTGTGTGTGTGTGTGTGTGTGTGTGTGTGTGTCGGGGGGTTTGATGCATGGGGAAGGGCACTGTGTGTGTGTGTGTGTGTGTGGTGCATGGGGAAGGGTACTCTCCTCTTCTCTCACTGTGCTGCATGCTGGTGTGAGCATTTGTCAGGCATCAACTCAGTCATCTTCTGTGCAGTTCTGTGAAGGGTGGGCCCTCACCTCATTTAGCGTCGATGGGATGAGGGCGTGTGGGAGGTGAAGTGACTTTCCTAGGTGCTCTGGTGGAGCAGGTGGACTTGCAGTCCGGTGGAGTGGCTCTGCCTGGTGGCCACTGAATGCTGTGTTCTGTTTGTGCAGCTCTCCTCCGTCCACGCCCACTTGAATACATTATCACAGCCAGTTTGTTGCTGTGTGCATGCATCATCACCCACACAAACACATATAAATATGCCAGCTTTTGAAAATGCTTAAGTGCTTATGTCTGGAAAATCCATTGCACTTGCCTAATTACAAATTGTATCAATCATATTTTGTTGATGCTGTGGCATAAAATGTAAGAAGAAACTTGGAGAGAAAGCTAGAGAAGTGATAGATACAGTATCTAAATAGAGCAGTTGGAAGGTCCAGGGGCTGGGTTCCAAGTTCAGGCGGGCTCCCTGGCAGAGAGTCCTGGGACCGGCTTTACCTGTCTGTGGACAGAAAGGTTGTGTTTGTGAAGTGTCACCCTTGGAATGTGAACCTGGCAAGAGTTGGGTTCTCATTTGCTGGGTGCTTGGAAGCCCACGATCTCTTGTACAGCACATAGCAGCCCTGTAAAATAGCACCAGGAGTGTTGCCGTTTTTCAGATGAGGAAATTGTACCTTCTGAGAGGGTATTCCCCAGAGGTTTGAAATACGGAAAGCTGCAGCTTGGTTTTTCTGTGCCACCCTCCAATGGAGGAGCACACCAGGGCTCCAGGCTTCCGCTCTGCAGAGCAGTCCTTGGCTGCCAGGCAGCCACAGTGCCAGGGGATAGCTGCGGGGCACAGTGGCTCGGTGGGCCCTGCTGTGCCTTCAGCAGCTCCGAGCTCTGTCCCTGCTGCATGGGCTGCTCTAGTTTGCTGGCTTTACCTTGAACTCTGAATGTGAACTGAGACTAGGAGAGGAGCTGGTCACCCACCTGGCACCGTCTGCACTGCTCTGTTCTCCTTTTAGTGACCAGGCACTTTCTGTCCTTACCCTTAGTGGTAGTCGGTTGTGCATCTGAACTGTAAGTCAGTAATGTATTCCCTCCCCATTATCCGCCGAATGTTTGGGCTCTACTCCCACATGGTTCTGCCCAGGAGAGCAGTGCTGGTGTTAATGCCCTTGGCACAGCTGCCCACTGTTAGAAGGCACAGGCAAACCTGAACAGTTGGTATTCCCAATTTGGTGATTTATGTAATAGTTAGGTTTTGTTTTTAAAATACCTTTAGTTTTTTAGTGCTTACTAGCATGTTGTGTAAATGTGAGAAGGAAACTTAAAATTTTAATTCTTTTATGATTTATAAACCAGTGTTTTGTGTAGACCAATGCTTATGTCAGCTTCCTTTTCTGTGTTAATTGGCACTTAAAAGTTTTCTTGTTCAAAACCAGTAGGTTATAAAATGTCTTTTTTTTTTTTTTTGCATATGCAGTTATTTCTTTATCACTGAGCTGTCCTTCCAAGCCTGCTCTAAATGTACTTCAAAAGGGTGTAAAAAGACCACGGTGCAAACACTGCCACTCTAACATGTCCGTTCGGATGTCCACACCCTCTTTGCCTAGTTACATAATTGCATGTAACAGAGATTTATGCCCACCATTTAGGTTCCTATTTGGGGGTGGGAGAGATTGAGGGGGAGGGAGGTAGGCACCTGCACACTGATGGACTTTGCAAGCCTTTAAAATCGCATCTCCTTGTTCAGCAAGTTAGGTAGATCTAGTGTGTGGTGTGAGTGAAGGGAACATCCTGTACTTATGCAAGCGTGAAGTATTCCTCTTTGAAACCTAGAAACTAATCTATTTGGTGTCTTTTCAACTTACTATTTTCTGTATTATTATTTTATTTTTTGAGATAACTGACTTTTTAGTGTAAAGACAACGCTCCAGTAAACAAAGAATTCAGTGGATAAAAACCCAGAGGGTGACAGTTGAGCAGGAAAGTAGATGAGGGCCATACAAAATAGTCCAGTAAAAGATGTCAGCGAAACAGTTCTGTTTTGGTCTTGATTAAACTCAATGGCCACAATAGAATTTGGGGACGATCAACGTCCCCAGCTCTGGGGGACAATAGCCCTGCCAGCAGTCTTGCCTGGCTGCCTTTTCCGGGGCATGAACCTCCCTTTCTTGGCCTGCGGGCCCCTGCCTCTTAGTGTTTGGGGTAATTGACACTGGCGGGCTTCCCTCACGTTGATCTTCTACATGTTGGTTAGCAGGTGTCCGTTCCAGGCCCAAGATGATCGTTGCTCCTGTACTTAGGGCTGCGATCATGAGAATAAAAGGATTTTTGGTTTTTAGTTGGCAGAATGGTGGTTGTGACTTCTTATTAGTGGACTGTTCAGTAATGACCACAAAAGATTATTTACAAAATCAGTTGATTTTTGGGGAACAACATTCTGTATTTTTCATGAGAATGAAGAAAGGCAGCAAAGCTAACTGCCCTGTCTGCTTGCTATTGTTTGAGAAAATCTGGATCTTCTTTAAAAAAAAAAAAAAAGCCTTTGGTCTATTTAAGCTTCCCCTTTGTGTTAGTTGCTTGCATTTTGTGCCGCCAACATTTTTAGAATTTCTCCAGTATAATGAAAAGTCAGTGTGAAAAAAGAGACACTGTACTCTGAGAACAGTAGGAGAGCCGCATGACTGGCGTGACAGTAGCCCGCAGTGCCATCACGAGCAGGTGACGGGATCACGGGAGTTGTAGGACCCAGGTCACAGGTGAGGGAGAGAGTGAGAGACAGGTGGAGGTGTAAGCTTTCCTGGAAAGGTCGGGGACATCCAAATTAAGATTTAATGTGGGGGGCAAGCTTTTGACAGGCAACAGTTTATGTTCGTTTTATAATCCTTGTGTGGTGTGCTGAGCCTGGAGCATATTCTCGGGGCTTGGATTAGGCAAGCGGACTGGGGACAGGTTGTGAATATGATCTGACACCATCCCAAGGAATCTGAACCCTTTCTGTTTTCATTCAGAGTCTGGAGTTGAGAGAGTGGCTACGAAGCCGGAGGGAACAGGGAGAGTGGTCTGGATAGGCAAGTGGGAAGAAAGTAAATTGTAAGAGAGTAAGCCTACGGTTGCTGAAATGGCCACAGGGGTGGGGCTGGGCAGGCAGGATCTGAATGAAGGAGCCTTTCCCAGTTTAAACGTGTGATTTTAGTAACCAACTGGGAATACCATGAGCGGAGCAGGAATTTTGAAGTTACTGGCCTGGGTAGATGTAACAGAGGGGTAAGCTGACAGAAATCCAAAAGGAGGTCTGAGGGAGGACAAGGAGTTAATTGTGAACACAACGAAGGAGGCAGAAGTATTCCATGGGAAGCTGGTAAAAGGAGTCAGGTGATGGTGCGGTACCCCATTTTACCCTAACCTCGCATCTTCCTAGGATTGATTGTGATTCCTGGGTGCGTGTGTATGGTGGGAAACACTATTCAGAAGTGCACCACATAGCCTGTTGAAGATGGACCCTCGAGTTACTATGTGCTACAGGCAAGCTGAGTCCTGGCTTCCCTTTAGAATCAACTGAGGAGGGTCCGGCACAATGGCTCAACTGGCAAAATCCTCACCTTGCAAGTGCCAGGATCCCAGATGGGTGCTGGTTTGTATTTTGACTGCTCCACTTCTCATCCATATTTCTGCTTGTGGCCTGGGTAAGCAACAGAGGATGGCCCAGAGCCTTGGGAACCTGCACCCGTGTAGGAGGCTCCAGTCTCCTGGCTTTGGATCAGCTCAGCTCTGGCCATTGTGGCCACTTGGGGAGTGAACCAGCGGATGGAAGAGCATTCTTGTTGTCTCTGCTTTTCTCCATAATTATGATCTATCTTTCCAATAACAATAAATGAAATCTTTAAAATAATTATGATGAGGAGCTTTAGCAGGTACCCATGGTAAATGCTTCCCAAGACATCTTAGTTTACTTGGTCTGTGGTGGGTCCTGGTGCCTGTGTGACTGGATTTGAGAATTATAATTGGGAGGCTGTAGTGGAAAGCTCTGGGAAGCATGTGTAGTGCTGTGTAAGAAGCAGGAAAAGAGTGGGAATCTTGGAAGCCAACCATCTAAGGGGTGAATGATGAGAGGCATGATAGGGAGCAGTGAGAGGAAAATCAGATGGAATGACACCTTAAGAGAGATGGCGGTGGGTTGTCGCAAGGGAGCCCGAGTGGCAGGAGTGCTGCCAGTCGCGGGCATGGACAGCAGAGGGGCTGAGTCAAGTGAAGACCAAAGGCCAGAGAGATGTGTCTGTGATTTGCTGGCTGAGTAGAGTGGTTTGAGGAGTAAGTGCAGTTCAGGGGCCCGTGAATGCAGGCTGTTCTTTGAGGTCCATGCTTTCACGTTGTTGGGTTCCCAGCTGCTGGGATCCTGGCATTGTGAGGTTAGTGCCAAGTCGCTCCATTTTCCTGGGGAGCAGCCTGGTAGATAGATGAGGACGTGGTATAGGGTGTACACTGCACTAAGAGTTTCCTCCGTCTCATCTTTTGCATTTCACTCCTTAAATGGTTAAGTGCCAAGGTTCCCATCCTTGAGTCAGAATCATGTAAAGAAAATAAACAAACAGGGAAGGCAGGGAGAATAAATAATTGGAATAGAGAAGTGATGCATGATGTCTCCCTTGAATGATGCAGGGCAGTGTACTACGTTGCCTGGACAGTAACACCGGAGGAGGTGCCGGGTCAGGGAGAACTTGAGGGCAAAGTTGGGAAACTTGACTTAGTTCCTGTGAGCATCGAGTTTGTGCTGGCATTTTAGGCAGGTCTCTCTCTAACAGCTGCATGTAAGGTAGTGAGGGCTTGAAGAGAGAAACCAGAGGTAGAAAACTCCTTGTTCTCTTCTGAAACTAGGTGTGCAAAGCTCAGGAAAGATGGGAGCCCACAAGGTATGTGGTGGTAAGTGGTCAGGACAAGAAGGGGAGGAGCCTCCACTCTGTTAGTGAAGTGGCCTAGGTAGGAGCTGCAGGTTGGAGGCATCAGGGTCGGGAAGGAGGAGTCCCGGGTCACCCCAGATGCCGTGGGTTGGTTGGAAGAGAGCATCCTGAGTCCGTCAGGAGAGGCTGCGGTTTTGAGCTGAGGATGAGTTGGATTTGGGGTGTTTAGAGTTGGAAATCTTTGTTTTTTTTTTTTTTAAGATTTATTTTTATTATTTTTTCATTGGAAAGGCGGATATATAGAGAGGAGAGACAGAGAGGAAGATCTTCCATCCGATGATTCACTCCCCAAGTGAGCGCAACGGGCTGATACTATGCCGATCCGAAGCCAGGAGCCTCTTCTGGGTCTCCCACGCGGGTGCAGGTTCCCAAAGCTTTGGGCCGTCCTCGACTGCTTTCCCAGGCCACAGGCAGGGAGCTGGAAGGGAAGTGGGGCTGCCGGGATCAGAACCTGCGCCCATATGGGATGCCGGGCGTGCAAGGTGAGGACCTTTAACCACTGCGCCACCGCGCCGGGCCCATAGAGTTGGAAATCTTTGTACTAGTTGTATGCACAGAGGGTTCCTGAGTTAGAATAGTTCTGTCCTTTGATTTTTCTTTTTTCTTTTTCTTTTTTTTTGTTGTGATTTTTCTACTTAACTACTGTGCCAACACAGCCCTGTACAGCCAGTTGGACCAGTCGGTGTGCCCTAGGTTATGTAAGCTTAGGGTTGGATGTTTTGTCCCACTGTAGACTACTGAAAGTACATTAAGGCAGCCTAGGCTGAGCTGTTCACTAGGTTAATGTGGCAAATACATTTTTGGAGGGGGGGTACAGAAGGTTTATCACTATGTGACCATCATTGTAAGTCGATGCGTGTCTGTCCTTGAAGGCTGTAGAGAGAACGTTTTGTGGTGCTGTTTTTTCCTTTAAAAGCCTTCAGAGCAGTGTATCCACTCCATGCTTATCAACTTCAATGTGAAATATAGGGTAGGTGTCTTTCTACTTTACAGGGAGGGAAACTGTAGTGAATAGAATATTAAGTGGCTTCCCTAAAGTCTGAAACAGCAAGTGGGAGCCAGGTTGATGAGTACTCCAGGTCTGTGCTGTTGTTCATGAAGCGCTTGTAAAGGTGTGTTTTCATTTGTGGGCTGGATACTGCTGCTGTGCCAGCGCCTTAGCACCCTGCGTGGGCCCGGGTCTGCTCTGAACCCGGGCACGGTGGGCGGGGGCCTCTTGACCTGGGGGCTCCATCAACGTGGGTTTCTAGACCTGCAGGAAAGAAACAACAGTGTTCAACCCTTGACCATGATTGATTACTGGCCTTTTTTTTTTTTTCAAATAGAGAATGTAAAATTATGTCTATAGAACATGATAGCCGGGAAGTGCTTGCAAGAACTAGGTTTATATTTTCTTAAAACTAATCTTCTCCCTCACAGCAAAGCCCTGTGTACTCGGAGTAATTGAATGGGCTGCAGGGCACACTGGGAATTGTAGTTTCTCTCTCCTTTGTGTTCTGAAGATTAATAATCTTGCAGGCCTCTGAGGGAGATAAGGAGAGGACGCTTACTGACAAATTGTTATCTTGTCTTTCAGCAGTGTGCTTTGAGCAGTGAATACCCCTCGACCTCTCCCTCGGGTGTTCAGCTTCATTCTAAGTCATGATAATGTAGAAAGGATGGCTTTTACATTTTTTTTTTTGGCTTATGATACTGCACTTCCTTTCCACTAGACATCTTTAATCTTTTCTTTTAGCCCAGTTTTGAAAAAGTTTTTATCTGTGTGAAGGTTACATGTATCAGCTGCTTACAAAGCCGTGCTTGCCCAGGTTCCATCAGAGACGCCCTCCTCGTGGGCGCCCCTTCTCGTCCCCCACGCCCCGGGGACAGCACTCTGAGCTCTCCTCGCGGTAATCCCAACCTTGATTTGCTACTTCCCGTCTGGGGTTTTATCTGCTGCCTAGTTACTGTACCCTCTTTGAGCTGGTGGTGCGGTACCCCATTTTACCCTAACCTCGCATCTTCCCGGGTCGATTGTGATTCCCGGGTTGATCAGTGGTGTTGCGTTGTTGAGGTGTGTGCATGGTGGGAGCACCTTTCAGAAGCGCACAGACCGCACCTGTGCTCTCAGCAGAGCTCTTTGTTTTTCCTGGTGTAAATAACTGGTTTTCCTTTCATCTTCTGCATGTGACCCTCTTTTTGTGTAGACTCATCAGGCTGTCTTTGAGAGCAGTCTCGAGGTCTTTCTGGCCAGCTCCAGTTGTCCCAAGTATCGCTCCTGCTCGCTGCACATCTGCAGCCCTAGGACCACCTTCCTCCCCACCCCCCTGGTCTTCCTTCATCCTTGTTTTGGGTGAAGTGCATCCTCCAGTAGCTTTCTCCGAAGTGGTGCAGGGGCCTAAGACTTTTTGACATTACGACTGTAGTGGCTGTGGGGAAGTCTTGGCTCCTGAAGTTTTGCACACAGCCACTCTGTTGCTGTGGGGCCAGCTCTCTCCTCCGCGCCTTGAAGCTTCAGCTCCGTCCAGTGCTGCCCATCCTGGAAAGAGCTGAACCTAGGCTGTCTCCCAGGTGATATTTCCTCTCCTCAGAACTCTTCACCTGCTGGACTTTCAGCACCTGTTACGTTGTTGCTTTTCCCACTGCTTTCCTTGTCTTTCCCTTTTGTTTGCTTTTCTGGAGGAGCCCTCTGTTGCTCTAACTGTAGGTTTTAATTTCCATGAACTCTTCCTGGTTCTCTGTCTCCACCCCTCCCCCCCTTCATCCACCTTCCTGCGTTTCCATCTGAGTGCGATAGAATCCTGTCTGCTCCTTTTGGGGCAAGTTATTTTCTGTTATCTCTTTGAGATGTTGGTTATTGCATCCTTTTGGACAGAATTTCTTTGTCTTCTCACTTTGGGTTACCTTCTTTGTGTTGAGGGCTTTGCTGAACTCCTGCGTCCCCTGGCTCCCCATTCGTCATCTGAGTGCCAGGCAGGAGTTGCTAAGGGTAAGCTGTGCTGTGGGACACCTGGGCAGGCAGTCTTTCCACTCTCACTCCACGCCAGGTTAGGTTTCTCCTGTGGGGCTGGCCTCAGATTTACTGCAGCAGGGGGTGCTGCAGGAGGGGCCCAGGAGGAACTGGTCCCTGGGCTCTGCCAGGGTGGTGAGAGCCATGTTTGGGGCAGGACAGACTGTTTCTTAGGCAAGAGCCAGGGTTGAACTGGTCCTCCTTGGTTTAGACGCCAGCCTCTGACACACCCCTTCACCACAGCTGGGCCCTGAAGGAGTCTGATAGCAATACCTCCTCCACGTTCTCAGGCTTGGGAGGATCCGGCCTGGTCAGCTGCCCTAGAGTTAAGGTACTGTTTGTCCGTCTGTGTCCAGCTTCCAGGGCTTTGTTGCCATTGTTCATGTTCCTGTGGGTTTGTGAGTCAAAGGCACACAAGAGGCAAATGGGAGTGTCGTGGTCTGCTCAGCGAGGAACGCTACCAGGTGTGAATGTTGAGTCGGCTTCCTTAGTTGAGACGTCTCTTTTTAAGTTATAAATATGCAAGTCATAAAATTAAGACAGCTTGGCTGCATCTACGTTTGTAGGTCTGATGGATGTGGTGTGCTACTTTATAAATACTGCAGTAATTCATGTGCATGTGTACACAGCTGGGTTACAGTCTGTCCAATACATAAACAATTTTCACAAACAGTAAAATGTAATTAACAGCTGTAAGAATGGCCTGCCCTCTCTGATCTCTTCTAAGTGGTTTATATTTTTTGTAAAAGTTGAAAATTCAGTTGTTTTGTAGATATCAGAGAAGTGACTTCATTTCAGTGTGACTTAGTGCTTTTTATAGTTTCTGCACAGAAATCTGAGGATTGCTTGTGAGCACAGTCCATCGCTGGAAGAAATAGTTCATTTGCTGGAGCCTGGTGCAGAGCTTACTTACCAGCTAGAATGCTGTTTGTTTGAGAAATTTTTTCCTTAGAAAACACATCCATGAACCCATGTAGCTGTGTGTCCTTGCACATTATGCGTACCCGAATCACATGCTCATGCTTTCATGCTGGGTCATACTCGGGCAGGGGAGGGCGTGTGGTTCACTGGCCTGTGTCTGTGCGGAGACACACACACACACACACACACACACACACACACACACACACACACACACACACCCCTGCTTGCTCTCCCTGCCAGCCTCAGCATGGTCACTGTCCTGCCGTGTGACCAGGGACCTGCTGTGACCTCGACTGCCATCTAGTCTGCACTCGTACAGTTGGACCTTTGAAGCCCCAACAAAGGTGGACCGATGGTATTTCTGGACCGACTGAAGAATGCTGAAGGAGATGATCTTGCTGGTTATGAAATTGTGAGGTTTAAGGTGGCCTAAAATGCCTTCCTGAGAAACCTCTGGAAGCAGTGGTCCCGTGGGGACTGCCTGGGAGGACAGACCAGCATGCATCAGATAATAGCTGGAAGAAGCTTCATTGCTCAAAAGTGTGGCTACATGTTAGGAATCATTGTATTATCTGAATTTCAAATAATGCTTTTTTGTTTTCTTTAGACTTTTTAAATGTCTTTCTGGATCAAGATTTGGGAAAAGGGGGCCGTGGTACTAGTGCAGCACACTAAGCCACTGCATGTGACCCCAGCATCCCATGTGAGTGCTGGCTGTGCACTGGCTGAATCAGCTCCCTGCTCATGTTCCTGCCAAGGCATTGCCAGATCATCCAGGTGCTGGGAGACCAGGATATGGGATGAAGTTACTGGCTCCTGGTGTCAGCCTTGCCCAGCCTGTGTGCTTGGGCCTTTGGGAAATGGAACACGGGGTAGATTTGTCTCTTTTCTTACTGCCTTTCAAGTGAGCTTAAAAAAAAAAAACCTTGAAACAACAACAAGGAAACCCAGGAGAGTTTGCTTTCAGTGTGACTTTATTTTATTTTTATTGGAAAAGCAGATATACAGAGAGAAGGAGACAGAGACAGAGAGAAAGAAACATGTTTCACACAGCAGTTTATTGTTCCAAAAAGGCCACCGTGTTGGTGTTGGGTACCTTACTCGGTTACTGTTGACCATCCTGCTGCAGCTCACAGCGCTCAGCACAGGGGCCTTTCCCATCCCGGGTCTCTGTGTCAGGGGGCCTCTGGAGCAAGCTGTCACGTGAATGCTTGCGTCAGCATGGAACGCGTGTGAAGGGCGATTTACATCAGTTCTCCACATGCTCATTGTTAGTTGTTAGACCCTGGGAAAACTGTAGCTTAGAGCACACACTCGGCCCTTATCTGTCCCTGGAGAGAGCTCAAGGAACTGTTCCCTTTGCGTTTTGTTATCCATGTTTGTGGGTCCTTTACTTGTGCCATTATGTCATGAAGGTATATATCAAGGATCCAAACCTGACATAATGGAGAAATGGCTTTATGAAACAAACCCAGAAAGTTTTTGTTTTAATCTAGGCTGCTGCAAGGATTTTCCTGTGAAGTGGGTGGCTGATAAACAACGTGGAGTGTGGGGAGCCTGGGGTCAAGGTGTTGGGAAAGCCTGCTCCGTCCTGCCTTACCAGCTCCCCCAAGCTCACCGCTTGCCATGAAGCCAACTCTCAAGTGCCCACGGCCACAGGGACAGGGTTCTGCTGAAGATGAGAGCTGGGAACTCCCCCGGACCTCCCAGGTGAGGGCAGGCACCTAGTGTGGCACCGCTGCCTGCCAGGCCCTGCTGTCATCTGTAAGCAGCTGGGAGATTCTGCATCTGGGTCCTCCAAAGTGGGATGCAGGGATCCTTATGGCAAGACGAAGCATCTGCCTCATGTACCCACAGCTTTGTGATAATCCATAGGCTATGTTCTGCTTTACCAGTGGGAAGACAGGCACAGGAACATGGAGATATCCGATTTAGAGTTGCTGAAGTGTGACACATTGGTAATTTGTAAAGCTTTGATGATTAGAAATATACATTTAATCTTTTCACTTCTGCTGTCCAAAGTTATCAGTGGGAAATCCTGGTTTTGTTTTCCATATTGTGTACATGCCTTGTTTACTTTTCAAAAATAATTTAAAAGTTTGGAAGTCCATTTTCAGAATTGTGTCCAAAGTGGCAAAATCTTCAGGTTGAGTAATTCTAGTTCTTCTTAATCACAATGACTTCTTTGAATGACAAGAAGCTTACAGATATTTTCATTGTCTGTCTTGTAAGTCATCGTTTTCTAGTGTAGTTAATTCATATGCCTCCTCAGCATCTGTTAAAAAAAAAGAATAGCATTGTTTTTTAATATGAAATTTATACCTTGAGTTTGAGGTGGGAAAATCTGCACAGTCTGATGATAAAAATACTGAAGAGTACATTTGTCTTGTAAGTGTTGCCAACACTTCATATTCAGATTAATGAGTTTAACAAGTTGTTAGTCTACACTAATTTGATTTACCCGAAATAAGAAATTAAGGAAAAAGTATCGGGATCTTTATTAGTAACTCCTTAGGAGTTGGGACATGCAAATAATTAATTTTATTCTGTTTTCTTTTACACTAATTCAGTAGACTGGCAAGCATGCAAGATAAATTCACCAAGAGTTAATACAGATGCCAGATAGTGTGTGGAGGGATGAATTTGTCTAGAGTGAGCTATAAAGTGAATTTCTGTATATCAGATTTTATTTGCCCATTGAGATTCTTTAAGGAAAAAGAGGAATGCATTCCTGTGGGGAAGAATTGGTTCTGAGAGCTAGTAGTAAAGTCACAGTTTACAACTTGAGACATCTGTTAAGAATAAGTGTTGAAAAGTATCATTTTCAGTGATGTTTTAATCTTCATAGCAAGAAAATAGAGCAGCGGGTAGTCCCAGACCTTGTGCCTGGGGAGCTGTGGTCTGACTCCAGGGCACTGGGTCAGGCTCTCCCCCGTGGGGTGGGCCTCTTGAGCTCCTGCCTTCGCACTGGCCGTCTCCCTTCCAGACACAGATGGTTCTCTAGCGCTCCACTTGCAGCTGTCCCTGAAGGAGGAAGAGAAAAACCCGTGGTCCAGGCGCCCGTCCTGGTCTGGCTGGCCAGTAGAGGTGGCCGTTCTGCATTCCACTGGGAGAGCTGGCTGTGTCCCCCTCCCATCTCCCCAGGTACCTGCATCTCAGTGTGCTGCAGGTCCCCTGGCTGAGGTGGAGCTCCCGCTGCCTCTGGCCACAACCTCCCTTCCCCAACACAACATCCCTGTGGGGACAAGGATACTGGACAATGCCCTAGCTTCCCGGGCCTGGCGTGGCATGGACCAGATATATTTACCATTTAACAAATTACTTAGGTTTTAAATTTCATTCATTGACTTTCACATGTTTATGATTTAGAAACTGTCCTGTTTTATTGGTAGTGTTTGCTTAGAATTAAGGTTTGGTGGATGATTGATATTTGCTGGGAAAACGAGTACTTTGAAAGCCACACTTGAAGTGTAGCATAGACCTCTGTATGTAGGGATATGAACTGCCGAGTCTGTTGTAGTGGAACATTAAATATGTGTTTACAGTTAAGAAATTATGTCACCCTGAGCTCGAGGCTTAATCAGAATTAGAATATTTTATTCCACCAGTTAGCTTACAGTAGTACTTGCTAATAACTCCACACAGAATACTGCAGGAACTCGTGGCACACAGCCATGCTGAAGGAGCATGTGTGTATATTTGGGTTTTCTTTTTCTTTTTTTAAGATTTATTTATTTATTGGAAAGTCAGATATCCAGAGAGGAGGAGAGACAGAAAGAAAGATCTTCCATCCGATGATTCACTCCCCAAGTGAGTGCAACGGCTGATGCTATGCCAATCCGAAGCCAGGATCCTGGAACTTCTTCCGGGTCTCCCACACAGGTGCAGGGTCCCAAAGCTTTGGGCTGTCCTCGACTGCTTTCCCAGGCCACAAGCAGGGAGCTGGATGGGAAGTGGAGCTGGATAGGAAGTGGAGCTGCTGGGATTAGAACCAGCGCCCATATGGGATCCTGAGCGTTCAAGGCGAGGACTTTAGCCACTAGGCTGTGCTGCCAGGCCCAGTTTTCATTCTTGATTTCCAAGACGTAGAACCTTGGATTTGCTAGCATTATTCCTGGAAGGACTTTAATGTTTATCTCAGTAAGTTCTGTAATAGAGTTAAGTGTGTTTTCTCTCCCTTATCATTAATCTGGACCAAGAATGATCACTCATTGATGGAGCTGTACAATCAAGGTGTGAAGCAAGGCAGGTTTCATAGCTTCTTACTCATTGCACAGAGTACGTTGTTATATGCCTTATGTAGAGCACAGGTCCGTCTAGGGCGTTTTAACAGTGAAGTGTGCGGTGGGCTTAAACACTGTCGGTTAGCACAGCCTCCGCCTGGTGTGCAGCACGTGACAAGTAAATACGGATTAAACAAAGGAATCTACAGATTGTTGAGAGAACCCTATGAAAGGTCTTGCTCACATATGCAACGGAAAGTGTAAGAAATGATCTTTTTTTAAAAAAGATTGATTTATTTTTATTGTAAAGGCAGATTTACATGGAGAAGGAGATATAGAGAGAAAGATCTTCATCTGTTGGTTCACTCCCTAAGTGACTTAATGGCGAGAGCTGAGCTGATCCAAAATCAGGAGCCAGGAGCTTCTTCTGGGTCTCCCATGTGGGTGCAGAGTCCCAAGTCTTTGGGCTGTCCTCTCCTGCTTTCCCAGGCCACAGACCAGGGATCTGGGAACTGGTACCCATATAGGATGCCAGTGCCATCAGGGTGAGGACTTAGCCAGTGAGCCATCATATCAGGCCCAAGAAATGCAGATCTGGTCTCTCGACCAACCCATTTGGATTTTTTTATAGATGCATAGAGAAAGCTGGGTGCATATGGGAGTCCGGGGCTGTCAGAGTGATTCCTTTGTCCAGGGCTGGGTCATTACTAAGGTGCTCCACAGGATTGGAACTCTGGTCTGAGGAATGCAAGTTCTGTTGCAGTTAGCTGGTGTTTATCTTTCTTTAGTGAATGCAACGATAGCCAACTGTACAGGCAGTGACTACTGTGAAGATGTGGCAGGAGCGTGTGTGTGTGAAATGCTGGCTTCTTCCAGAGCCTCTTGGAGGGGCATTTCTCCTCTGTCTCTCTGTCTCTGTCTCTCTCTCTCTCTCTTTCTCCCACCCCCTTCTCTCTCTCTCTTTCTGTCCCTCCTTTCTCTCTCTCTCTCTCTCTCTCTCTGTTTCCTGATGGGTTTTGGGGTTTGAACAGCTTATGTATACTTTGTAGGAGACTTAGTTTTCCCAGTTTCTCTGTTGCACTATATTTTTTTAGCCTCACAAGTGGTTAATGAATTAACACATGCACTGCCTACACAGTGTGGCACAGTGGCGCCTGTGGATGACCCTGAAGGCACCTGCACCTTGTCCACAGTTGCAGTTGCATCTTTGTGAGAGGGAGAGAGCGAAGCAGGAGCACATGCATGCGCCTGCACCCTCCATTCCCTGGATGACCGCAGCCGCCAGGCTGAGCCTGACCCAAGAGCTGAATCTCCACGTGGCAGGCACCCACACACTTGGGCCGTCTCCCCTTTTGCCCAGGACTTAAGCCAGCACACTGAAAAGGATGTGGAAGTCCCCCATGGCGACTGACTGTGCTGCATCACAGCAGTTTTCTGACTGTGGGATAGGATGAAAGCAGCAAGCATTCAGGAGAGGAACAATTTCAGGAGAGGAGAGTTTTTTTAAAATTAATTAATTTATTTTTATTACAAAGTCAGATACACACAGAGGAGGAGAGACAGAGAAGAAGATATTCCGTCCGATGATTCACTCCCCAAGTGAGCGCAACGGCTGGTTCTGTGCTGATCTGAAGCTGGGAACCAGGAACTTCTTCCAGGTCTCCCACGCGGGTGCAGGGTCTCAAAGCCTTGAGCCGTCCCCAACTGCTTTCCCAGGCCACAAGCAGGGAGCTGGATGGGAAGTGGAGCTGCTGGGATTAGAACCGGTGCCCATATGGGATCTCGGGCATGTTTAAGAAAGGGACTTTAGCCGCTAGGCCGTGCCGCCGGGCCCAAGAGGGGAGTTTTCAGTTTGGCTCTTTCCTGGGCTTGTGCGGCCTCAGCCCTCGTGATGCGAGGCACCGGCTGCTACTGCAGCATGTTGTGCTGCACCCTGTGTGGGGGAGGGAGGGCTCAGGATGCACTTCTGCCTTGGTTGTTTTCAGTTTATTTTGGCTCATCGGGATAAAACCCCATTCTAGCTCCAGGAAGGCCTGTGCATCTCTGAAGTTCTGGAACAGTGCATTTGGGACCTGCAAACAGCCTGCTTTGGTGTAGTTTGCATTTTTAGCTCATTTGCACCATTAGTGCTGTGATGCACAATGCAAATTATTTAGCAAGGCCAAAGAATCCCGTGCAGTGCGTTATTAGAGCGGGTGCTTTAAGGACTTGGCATCATGTGGCGTGGTGGCCAGCCCGGTCCTCTCCCCTGCTTGTCTCTGCTCATAGAGTGAGGTGCTCAGTAACTTCAGGCAATCCTGTGGGTGAGGGGGAAGGGCCATGGGGAGTGTGTGGATTCCTGGAGTTTGCCCTCCAGCCAGTCTGTCTCCCAGCTGCAGGGTTGTGTTTGAGTTTGCCCTCTCTGTGAATTTTCGCAGTTTGATTCCTTTTCACACACGAGAATGGGGCCCTGGCTTTGTGAACTCCTAGTTTGCACCCTAACCTCACTGTTTTAGCAGGTGTGTGGTGGGAGTCGCTAACCTACAAAATGGGGTTCTGGTTCCCTCTATCATCACTTTAAGCCATAGTACCCTGGTATCGTACATTCTGTCCCCCCTCTAACTCCTAAGAGACAGCCCCCTGATGGGTTTCTGTGTGGCCGCTCCTTGCACAGCCGACTTTGCAGGGCCCAGCCTCACCCTTCCTGTCCTTTTTCTGCATTCCTCTTATACGTGGTGCTCTCCTCCTGGAAGCTCTGACCTCTGCACCCTGGTCTCTTATGTAGTGAGCCCTTGTCCTTCCCAGAGAGCCACTCCCATGTCCCGTGCTCCCAGGGGGAACCTGGTGCCCGAGTGCATCACCGTAGCCACACTGGAAACACACTCTTTGCTACTTTAAGGCACTTAAGAACTGGAGCCCATCCTGTTGGCATCGATGTGGCATCAGACAGGTGAACCCAGCCACCTGCTGGAACTGATCAATCATGTATCTGTGGTCAGTTATAATACTGTTTCTGTTTTTATTTCTGAAGTTTCATGTGTTAGTTGAAAGACCATCTTTAAATTGCCTGTTTGAATTTCTGCATTAAGAGGAGTACTCGGGCCTAACATTGTGGCACAAAGGATTAAACTGCCACTTGCAGTCCTGCATCCTCCATGGCCTCTGGTTCGGGCCCCAGCTACTCTAACTCTGATTCAGCTTCCTGTGAAGCACCTGAGAAAGCAGCGGAGGGGGCCAAGGGGTTGGGCCTCTGCGTCCATGTGAAGACATGAAAGAAGCTTCCAGCTTCAGCATGGCGCAGGCTTGAATATTGTGACCGTCTGGGAGTAACCAGCAGATGAAGATCGAATCCCCCCAACTGCTGTAACTCTGCCTTTCAAACAAACAGGCGTTTTTTTAAAAGGAGCATTACTCAGACTAGGTAACCCTTGTGGCCAGTCAGTTGCTTCACTACACTGGTGGTGTGCCATTGCGGCAGTGTGATACGCTGTACATCATTCAGGGACGGAAAGGACTTCGTGGCCTTACAGGAAATGGCCATATTGGATGATAATGTTGAGAGCTTTTTACAGATTACTAATTTGAGTACTGTAAGCCTTCCCAGTGTCTGTGCCCAGCTTTTGTCCGGTTATATTTTGTTCGCTCTCAGAATGTAAAGCAGTTTGTCATTTACTCCAAATTAATTCCATTTGTAATACTCAAGACTAAAAGCTAAGTGAGGTGAGAGAGATGCGTACGGCCAGTTACGTTATATCCTGAATTAATGTTTGTTATTTTTAGCTCACACCCTAGATCGTAGCTTGGGAACGGTAGAACCTTGACATTTTTTCAGGCTTTCTCCTCTCCAGCTTCTGTCACAGAGTCGAGATGCTAGGCTGTGCTCTGCTGTGAGCAGGGGCGTGCTCTGCTGTGAGCTGTTGTTTGAAATGAGTTCTTTGGCGAAAAAGTCACAAAGAAAGCTGTCCTTACTGGGTGTGTTTTCTTTCCTTGGTAGAAGGATGGCTTACCGCCATGCTTTGTTGTTTAATCCCGTGGAGGCTTTGCTGCAGCTCTCTTGGTGATTACAAGAGTGCTACATTTTGGCTAACAAATGTAGTAAATGTGATGAAAATCCCCTATGTTGTACATTTCTCTGAATAACATGTTTGTATAATATGCTAAATACTTCTGTTAAAGAGTTGCTTTCCCGCAATTGCAAATTCCATTCCAGATTTTAGTGTTGCTGAAGTGTACTGTTGAAAACTTGGGTTCCAAACTATATGGGTATTTGAAAAGCATCTGTAGTTTTTCTGTATCACCATATTATTTGAAGTTGAGCCTTTGAAAAGATTTCAAGTTGTATATCTGGATAGCATTGTTGATTTTCTTCTGATAAAAATTTTAAATGGCTATGCTTGGTATATGCTTGCAATGAAAGAATCTCAACTGAACTTGAACTGTGGTAATACAACAAGGTGGAGGAATCCACCATGGGGGAAGGGTTTGAGGAGGGGTGGGGGGGAATCCCAGTATCTATAAAACTGTATCGCATAATGCAATGCAATCAATAATAATAAAAACATTTTTAAATGGGTATTTATTTGAAAGTTATCTACCTGCATGTGCATGTACACACACACACACACAATCTTCCAATTGCTGGTTCATTCTCCATATGCCAGCAGGACCAGGCTGGGCTAGGCCAGAGCTAGAAGCTCAGGACTCAGTGTGGACCCCCATATGGTGGCAGGGACCCAGACACTTGAGCCATCCTATGCTGCCTTCCAGGGTGACAATGGAACCAGGATTCAAACCCCAGCACACGCAGCTGCGCACATTCTGCATCAGATGCCCAGCCCAGGACTGCTGGTTTCTGTATACCCCTTAGGACCTGAACAGACTCTTTGGGGAAATTTGCACAGACAGGAGAAGGCATGGGTGTGAACATGCAGGTAACTCCCGGTCACACAGTAAGGTGCTTGCACTTACATTTGTGGATGATGATGTGGTAGTGTTCTGATCCTGAGCCGTGGCTTGGTTATCTAGCCTTACCCTTCCTGGCCCTCGGACTTGCAGATTGGGTTCTAGCTTTCCCCTGTGCACTTGGTTCTGACCCAGCCCTCTGAAGTCCACATAGCTTCTGCTTTCCCACCTCAGCACCAGTGGCCACCCTGTGCACCACAGCCATCTCAGCTTGAGGTTCCCACCTGCAGGTGTCATCTGAGCATGGCACTGCTAGGTCCCCTCACAAGTCTGAGGTCATTCCCCTCCCCTCATGAGCCCCATCCCCTCAACTGCTGCTGGCTGGGGAGCCATGGCCAGTTGGTGCCGCTGACAGCCTCCAGCGGAGCGTGGGCGGCTGTCTCTATTCTTAGATCATTTTGAAAGTGAGACCCGTGGAGCCTCAAGTGTTTACAGATGGACTTCAGGAGGCCGTGACTCTTTTGAAGAGTTAAACAGGAAATAGAAAGGATTTCTATGAATGTGTGTAGAAGTGGTTTTTTCTGGCCATTGTATTTTCAAAGATTCTGCAAATCCGAAATGTTTAAGAACTGGTATTGTCTACCTATTCATTCACATAGAGCTTCTGTGGTAATCATGTTACCATGTAAATCTGACACGTGACTCCCTTCAAGTTCTTTAGTGAATGGTTAACCTATCCACACAAAAGCTGAACTTTTTCGCTTGAAGCATGGCTTTCCCAGCCTTCCAGCTTCTGCCCCTTTAGCCTGAACCTACCGAAATGGCTGCCCGCACCGCCCACCATGCCCTGCCTTGTTCCATGCGTCGCTGCCAGCTTCCCTCTAGCTGAGCTGCATGCCCGCTCCTGTTCCCTTCTCCAGTTTTCTTCAGTGTTCCTCTCTGCCCCATTGTCCCTGTCCCCTGGCTCCTGTCTGCATAGTCAACCTCTGCTTCAGTTAGCATTGGTCCTCCTGGGTTGAACGTACTCATCGTCTCTGCCTGTGTCCTCTACAGAAAGTGCACTCTGTGCCCTTGCCAGGCCTCAGGGAATGCTAGGATGCCAGGGGGACAGGCCCCGCCAGGACAGCCTGCTCCTGGCCAGTGGGCTTCCCACAGAGCCGCAGGTACCCTTGGCTTTTGACCACCTACCTGTAAGCAGTTGAAGGGTGTTGCTTCTCTCCCTCTGTACCACACACAGATGTGAATGGTTCACACTTGGTGACACAGTTGCCCTGCGAGCTGTTGGCGTTGGGGTGTTTTTGTCTTCTGTTTCTGCTCTGTTGAGCTGTATGTTTTGCAGTTTTCTCTACTCATTTTCCTACCTTTTCAAAGACTGTTTTCAAAACAGCCAGATTTCCTAGTTGAAACCTGAACGTGGACAGTTTAATCCTAAGAGGAGATGGGGACAGACTCTCAGGTTGTTTACAGGATTGCAGGGAAGGCTGAAGAAGGGGAAGAGCAGAGGAAGGTCTTGCTGTGAGAGCTGCAGGCACAGGTGGGCATCCCTGCCACTGGCACTGAGCACAGGAGGCCACAGTGGGGCTCCCATTGGCAGCCTTGTTGTGCATTAGTCCAGTGGTAGAAAAACTCCTTCCATCGCCGTTTCTTTGTGTTGCCTGCTGATGAGTGAAAGACCCAGATGCATGCAATGGGTTGGCTGGGTAGCTGCCAGTGCCCTTGTTGCAACTGGGCTTGGGAAACCAGTGACTGGCCTTCTCAGCCTCTTTTGTCTGACCCAAGGTTCCTGAAGAGTGTGTGACGTACCAGGAGAGGGTTCCAAGCCAGGCAGCCGAAGGGCTTGGGACATGGTCACCAGAGCTGCTGCGAGGCCTGCAGAGCGCGTGCCTCTATCGGCGTCTTATCTTCTTGTGGTTTACTGGGGAGGCCATGGTTCCACACCAGCCTCTCGCCAAACAGGTGGAGGAAGGATTGCAATACCATCTTATCAGTGGAGAGGTGAGAGAACTGCAGCCTCACACGGAAACGGTCAGCAGCCAGGAACGTGCTGTGCCTGCCCCCGTGCACCAGCCGTCCGCCCTCTGCTGCCTGCAGGCTGTGGGCTCTCAGCAAGGCTTGTTCACACCAGGCCTGTGCACACAATCCACTTGCGAGGGCCTGAGCTGTGTCCTTGCGTATCTGGTTCTGCAAGGCGTAATTGGGTGTTTTGTATTCGTGTCCTGTCTACTGGCTTTGTTTGATGTTGTACCACCTCTCCGGATGACTGAAACCATATGTCATTCAGATGGAACCTGTGCTTTGGCTTTGGCCTGACAGTCACTTGGCTATGGCATACAGCAGTAAAAATTATGAAAACTGTATCTGTTCATTAGACTCGTGGAAGTGACAAGCACTTCTGTGGTGTGCACCCTGGCAAATGAGTGTAGTAGATTAAGCCTTGCCTCCCCGCTCCCCCTGAATTGTGTATTTGCAGAGTTCTGTAATAGCCAGATAGATGAGCACTTTAGAAATTGTGGTGATAAAACGGTGTCTGGGGAGCGAACTGCCTCAAAACAAGCGTTAGAAGAGATATTGTTTAGGATTCTTTCTTATATCACATGAAATACTTTGCAAACTCTTGAGAATTATATTTTAAGAGTATTTTCTTAAATAGAAAGGCAGTTTTTGTGATACAGTAACAGGTTTCTATCTGTGGTTTTTGCAAACTGACTTGAACTCTTGCTGTGAACTATACAGACGTGGGGTGTGCGTGCATGTATGTGTGGAGATGTATGCGTGTTGGTGAGCTTCGCACCTGTGTGGCTCAGACCAAAGACCTTTCCCGTCTGGTAGGGAAGCCGTGAGTTGGCTCTTCTGTGGAGCAGGATAAAAGCAAAGTAAAAACTGCAGCAACCCAAGTCGCCCCCCTCTGCAGCAGCAGATGGCAAACTGCAGTCAGAGAAGGCCCTTCCAGCGTGAAAGTCCGGAAGTCTGTTGGAGCTGGGCTGTGGGCTTCTGGGAGCCCAGCTGCCCCTCCGGATGTAGGGCCGAGCTGCCAGGAGGCAGGACAGTTGGTAAGGAGATGTAGGTTAATGTCACTGGGGACGTGGCTGGGTGCAGAAAGAGATCTTTCCTGGGGGAGGGCGACAGTGTGAGGAGATGTGGGAGGCAGAGGGATTGGAGGATGGAAGAGAGGGGAGAACGGGCAAAGACAACAAGGGGTGCGGTGAGAGAAGGCCAACTCCAAGGCATTTGTAGGGTAAGAGAGAAAATGGTGAGGTGCCTAAAGTAGCACACAAACCTGTGTGAAGGTTAAGAAGGTAGAAGTTGTGCCTAAGGAGAACAAATTGATTGCTTTTGGTGAATGGTAGCTTTATTGTTTTAGAAAATATTTGTTAATTTTCTCTAGCAAACAAGAGCTCTAAAGTTGAAAGCAGTCTGCATTTCCAGAGAACAGAGATGCAGGGGAGAAGCGTGGGTCAGTCCTGTTGGCTTGGCAGTTGATGGAAGAGATATTTCTGCAGGAGTTGCCCGGCTCTGCCAGGTGCCTTTTCATTCAGATCCTGCTTGCTGTTCAGGGCTCCCTGGGTGCAGGGTGAGAGTAGGGGTGCTGGGGTGAGCGCTTCTCTGCTAGGGGAACCCTCAGGGTGCTGACCTGGCCCCGGGTTGAGTGCTTGTTTATGGCATTTGAATGTTTTTGGCAGAGTTGAAGTTCTGGTGTAGTCTTTGTCCTCTACCCTCCTCCCCCCAAAATTTTGGAAATTTATCCTTGTACTTACACCTTTTTTTTCCTTTTGAGATGCTTATTCGTACGCGGACACCCACATACGTCCGTACGTGATGGCACGTGTGCTGCCTTCAGCAGCTTCCCCTGCAAGTGAGTGCACGTGGTGCTATGTTTTCGGAATGGCAGCCTTTCCTTTTCAGGACTGGATAAGTTCTTGTCCCTCAGTACAGTGACTGCCTCCTCTGCTCAGTGCTGGAGTTTGGGTTTCTGTCTCATGGTCAGGCCCCTGTTGAAGGAAGCAGTCACATATTCCTTAAGGATTGCTCCTGCTCCAGAATGCAGTGTTTAATTTCAAGGGTAGCACGCACACCTGTCGCTCTGTGGCTCATGTGGGTCCCTGTTGAGGTGTGCGTGTCACTGAGCAGCCATGCGAGGAGGCAGACCTGAAGCTGTGCAGGGCTGACATTTGATACTGTCGCCCATAGTGTGAGTGGTAACTCATACTTTTGTGCCTTAGGTGGCCACCAGTACAGCTGATGTAGATGTGTTTAAGTGCCTGCTACATGCAGGTGTGAGCCTGGGAGTTCAGAGTGCTCCGCCGTTACCTCAGGTGTGCCTAGTATTCCTGCGTCTTTAGCTCCTGGCTTTTCCTCACTGCTACATGGGTAGCTGTTGCTAACAGATAGCTCTTACCCTTGCCTGCTGGGCCCCTCCTGGCTGTGCCGGCCCTTCTGTGTGAAGCTCGCCCCCTGATCCTCCAGGACTCCCGCCTAGCGCCAGCCATGTCGGCTGTGCTGGTCTGCTGCTGCAGTCTCTGCAGTTGATATGCAGGGATTTTATGCTTTCTGCAGGACCAGGATGGTTCTGTTAACACCTGACAGTACCTGTGGCCTAATGGGAGGTTACCTAATGGGAGGGCACAGATACTGACCCCGAGGGAGTCTCACGGGACCTTGCTGCCCGTCAGGGCTGCACCCGGTTTGCATCGAGAGCAGAGATCTAACCATGATTCTGTCATCTGTGAGTGGACCTGTGGTCTCAGTCATGTAAGATTATTTTCTGCCAGTTGATACCAATTCTTTCCTTTTCCATGGGATTGTCACAGGATACACGAAATGGTAAGTGGTTTAAGATGTTCAAAAGTTCTGTGTAAAGTTTAGGGATCTTCAAAAAGGTCATGAAAAATGTATGTTTTTAAGAACTATGTATGGTTCTCACAAAATCTCTTTTGCACCAAAATCCCTCCCTCCCTCCCTTCCCTCCCTTGCTCCCTCCCTTCCCTCCCTTGCTCCCTCCCTTTCTTCCTTCCCTCCCTCCCTCTCTCCCTCCCTCCCTCCCTTCCTTCCTCCCTTCCTTCCTTCCCTCTCTTCCCTCCCTTCCCTCCCTTCCTTCCTCTTTTTAAAGTAAGTCAGTCATCGGAGAAAGACAGCAGTTGTCCATCCACTGGTTCTCCTTTCAGATGTTTAGTTGCAATTGGATTAGGCCAAAAGCAGTGACCCAGAGCTCACTTGTGTCCCCCTTGTGGGTGACCAGGGGCACAAGTCCTTGAGCCATCACCTACTGCCTGCCAGGATGGGCACTGGCCAGGAACTGGATTGGCAGTGGAGGAGTCAGGGCTCCTAGCAGGCACCCGATGTGGGATGCGGGTCCTCCAGTGGTCTTTCACTTGCTCCTCTGTGGCCTTCTCCAGAGTGCTCTAGTCTTACTGCCGTTGTCACGAGTAAACGTGTTACACCAAGGTGTACCTCGTAGTAAACCTTTGTGCAAGAGTCAGTACTTTGATTAGCTTTTTACTATATTGTATGGCAAACTGGATTTTATTCTGCATTTGTCAGGGTGGAGGACAAAATAAGATATGACAGCATCTAATAAGCGGAAGCTCAAGAAAAGGAGAGTCCTGTGGCTTAGGCTGCATGTGCTGAGAGCGAGCCCCCAGTTCCTACTGCTGCCCAGGCCCCTGCTGTGCTGTGAGCTGGTGGGCACTGAGTCTGCCCAAATTGGAGTTCCACGCCAGGCGGCAGTGCCTGTACCCGGCTTTCTCAGGAGTGTTCTGTCACCCAGTTTACTCTTCGCAGCAGTGTCACTGCTAATCGTGGGGAGTACTTAGAGATAGTTTTCTAATTATTTTTCCCTGTGTAGTTATTTGCCTGATTATTAATGTAAGCCTTGCACAGAAGCCATGGTTGGGGAGCCTCAAGGTTACCCCCTGGGACTTGGTTAGGCCTCCATGGTCAGAGTCCTCTGCTTACAAGGACAAGTAGGCCACCTTGTCCTTGGGAGGCTTTGCTGTTCTTTTGTGATCTCTGTAGAAAATACAAGAAATTGTAGTCCTTCCTTCTTTCGTTTTTTGATTTGGAATCTGACTTTCATCTGTCCCACCTTGCCCTGCCTGCTCTGGAACTCCACCCTCTCTGTGCTGTCTTTTCCCAGGCACGTGTTTCTTGCCTATCCTGTGGGGCCTCCTGCTCCCTCCTGCTGGTCCCTGCTCACCTGCCTGTGCACTGGCTCTAGGTCCCTGCTGGGGCTTGGGGCTCTTCCTCCCTGATGGGCAGCAGCTCCTAGAGGTGGGCACTTCCTTTGCCCCGTGGGACTTTGTGTCTTTGTATCACATGGGTGATTGTTCCTGCTCAGCCTCTTAACCTTCCCATGAGTTTGAAGTTCTGACCTTAGCACTTTGTATCTGTGGCATCTGCAGGCTACAGAGCGCTGTTCCTGAGTCAGTGAACTTTGATGTTTTCTGACATGGCATATACTTGGGGGAGAACCATGCTCTGATTCAGTGGCCCATTTATGGGAGCGAGAAACTAATATATTAGGTCATAATCAGAATTATTTTTGAAAGAGGAAGGAATTTGATACATAGAATAGGACATTGAATACACAGAGTTTCCCAGTTGCCTTGTCCTGGGTTCCACACTCATACCAGGTGGGGCCGATGCCCAAGGAGGTGTCAGAGTGACTGACATCTAGGTGTACTGGGTCCTGTCAGCATCATGGAGAGTAGAGCAGTCCAGTGGCCTGACCTGTAAGCACCACCCAGTGACCAGCATTTCTCTGTAAGGAGGAAGTAGCTGTAGGCCGTAAGTGGCCGCAGCATCTCTGCTTAGAATATATGACCAGTCTTTGCCAATTCTATCTTGACCCCAGAGAAATGCTTCTTGAGCACGCTGTTGTTTTATTTATTACTGCTGGGAAAGATTTTCACTGTTCTTGTAAATAATATTTTTGAAAGCAAACTGTCCAATGAGCAGTTAAGAGATCTTATTTCCCCAATCATATCCACACTGTATCTTAAATGTAGGGGGTTTATTGAAGTGAAAGTCATGTGAGGTGCTGTTTGAAGCCTGAATTGCTTTCCAGTGGTGCGTAAGAAATTGTTTTCAGAGTTAGAAACGACACGGTGTGAGGAGATGGTTTTTGGAGTCTCGGCTTTCCCCTTGTCTGTCTTTGAGGGGCAGGGTGCCTGCTAACCTCCCGGCGGAACAGGTAAAAGGCTTTTGAGTTTCACCGAAATCCTGCTTACCTCAAAGGTCCTTAAACTGGAAAATCTGGGGTGACATCCACAGTGAAGCACTCTTTTCAGGAGGATAAAGCTGTTTTGATGATCATTGATTTTTTTTACTACAAATAGTTTATAATGGTGAATATTGATGTGTTGTTAATGTAAGTGGAAGAGAAAGTGGAAGAAAGGAGATACTTTGTTGAAACTTTCAAGTGAAAAAAAAAATCAGTAAATCTTTTCTTCTTGTCCCACCTGCCCTCAGGAGTCTCTGTAATTGTGTGCAAGTGTCAGCATCCTGTGCTTATCCCACACTGTTCTTGGGGGGAAATCTTTGGTGTATTATTGTTCCTGGTGATGTTGTTCAAAGTTGCAGCTAGCTTTTCTCAAGGGAAATAAGTCAGTTATTTTCATTTTCTGTAAATTCTGACATGTGCAGATATTTCATCGGCAGTGTTTCTTCGTCCTAGCTCAGTGTTACCCAAAAAGAGTTTATTGTATGTGTTACTAATGCATTCTGTGACATAGAAGAAGTCAGCTCTGACCCTACTCCAGCCTTGAGTGTCATGCCTATGTGGGTGAGTTTTGTGTCTGGACATATGTGTAGTTCATTTAAACCATGTAGATTATGAAAGCTCTATATTTAAAATACAAAGTATGTGTTTCTCCCCTTCTGCCTGTGTCCTGCGTATTCCCTTTGCCCATGTCCTTTGGTGCCACAAACAGGCCCCCGGTGTGCCTGTGAACTGCCCATCCACCTCCACGGGCTCCTGTAGTCCACCCATTGGATGTCCACAGGTGAAGGCTTGTGTTTGTGACTTCAGAACTCTCCCGATTCTAAGCAGGCGGTAATGTGGTGCACAGTCGGGTGGAGCCAGGCTTGGCTTTCCCAGGGTGCAACGATGGGTGCACTGCTGTTCAAAACAAGAGTCTGATCCAGTGCTCGGTGGGCCGCGTGCACAGGATGTGACTTAGGTCTCTGCCTCCCTCTCTTCCTGTCACAGCTCAAGCTGCGGTGAAGGGAATAAAGCCCACCCAGGAAGTTGCTCAGCGACACCCACAGGGTTCAGGGAGGCACTTGTGCCTGTGAGAGGGCTGGGCCAGTGACAGAAACTACTTCTGATGCAAATGGACTCTGGATTCATACACTGTTCACTTGTTAGAGTGCGGTCTGCAGGTCAGGGTGAGACAGCAGGATTAACTGCGCTGAATGCAGGCCACACAGCCTCTGCATTCTGTCTGCTGAGTCACTGTGCGTGCCTCCACTTGTGCCAAGGGACAGGCGGCCCAGTTAGACCCCAGTGCTCCGTCTTGCGTCCCTCCGCCTGCTTGGTTTTCAGAATTCACAGAAGAGATTTGGAGCCAGGTTGGGTCATGGCCACGGTCTGGACAGGCCTGTGGTATTACTACTATCTTCCCCAATCCTTTGTTTTCCGCCACATACATCATTTAAATGTAGAGTCAGAGTAATGAATACCAAGATGTAGAACTCTGAGAATATATTTTTAAAGATTATTTCCAAATAATGCAGTTTTGAGGGCCAGTGTGGTAGCATCGAGAGCAAATTCTCTGCCTGCAGCACCACCAATCCCATAAGGGCGCTGGTTCGTGTCCCGACTGCTCCACTTCCCATCCAGCTCCCTGTCTGTGGCCTGGGAAAGCACTGGAAGATGGCTTAAAGTCTTGAGACCCTGCACCTTCGTGGGAGACCTGGGGGAGCCTCCTGGCTTCAACTCATCTCTGGCTGTTGGAGTCATTTGAGAGTGAACAGGTGGATGGAGTATCTTTCTTCCTCTTCTTCTTTCTGTAAATCTACATTTCAAGCAAAAATATTTAAAAATACAGTGCAGTTTTGAATTTTTCATTTTGGGGGAATTGGTAGTTTTTTCTCCTCATATTTTAATCAGCCTCATTTCCTAAGTCTTTCTACCTCTTTCTTCCATTGTTCATTTAAAAAAATACATTTTGCATTTTTGTAAAAACCCATTTATTTCAAAGTGTTACACAATGGCCAGGTCTGGGCAAGGCAGAAGCCAGGGACCTGTATCGTCATCTTGGTTTCCCATGTGAGTGGCAGGGAAGTGCTTGGACCCCCTGTGGCAGCACCCAGAAGGGAAGCCATTGCTGAAGGGCTGGACCTTACCCACTAGGCTCCCCCCACCGCATCCTTCCTATTTTAAGAGTTCCACCTCTTGGTGGAAGGGCTATCTGAAGGGCTTTAGATAGCTGCCAGTCAAATCCACAGGGTCCCCCACCATGCCCTCATGCCCTGTGAATCCCAAAGGGAGATTCGTCCTGCTTCCCACTGCCAGGCTCCCATTTCTGCTCTGCTCTGGCAGGGACTCCCTTTCGCAGGCCTGTGTGCTGTGTTCTTCCGGAAAGCAGCCTCCCTGGTCCTGCAGAGTTGCCACTGCAGCCTCAGCAAAGGTAATCCCTGAAATCCTGCCTTGGCACAACGGCCTGGGCAGCTAGGAGAGCTCCTAGCTCCTCTTTCTGTGCTAAGGAAAGCAGCCTCTGACTGGCAGAGCAGATTAAGTGGGAAGCCTGCAGGATCCGGCCTTGGTGCCTCTCCTCCCCCTACAGCCCCAGGTGTCCTTGCCACACTCCCCCAGAGCCAAGTGGGCGTTCTCAGAAACAAGAACAGCTCTAGCCTGCCGTGGATCTTCAGGTCCTGCGTGAAGACCTGCCCACCTCTCCTAAGATGTGTGGAAAGTACTGCTTTGACTTTGGATTCTGTAATCTAGTCTCATTTTTAAGAAATTGGAACAACTGAAAGGTTGCATTCACAGATGCAAAATTACCTGTTACAGGGTGGATAATAATATAACCAAGATGGAAAGTCCAAATTGCTTTCCAGCGAGCCATCTTCGTCGTCAAACAAAGGCACCACGTGTGTGCTTTCCTGGACCCGAAGCTGGCAGTGTCGCTTTCCAGTCCGCCTTATATGTTCCTGGGGCTGCTGCCCTCCCTCCTCTGGCTTCCCGCTGGCCCTGGGAGCTCCAGGCACGGGCCTCCTGGTGCCTTCCTGTGGCAGGATTTCTCTTACCTATGAGTGACTGCCTAAGTTTAGAATGGAAACTGCCCTTTGTCAGATGTTTGTAATATAGATGTTGGCATCCTGGATGTCAGAGCTTCCACATTACCAGTCCGCACGACTCTTGTTACTGTTGAGTTTCTCCTGCTTCTGGACCGATACGTGCATGATCAGGCAGCTAGCTGCGTGGGCGAGTTTTCTGCTACTCCAAGGTTAGACCACTCCTTTGCATGCTGGTCCTTTTTTCCTCACAAGTAAGGTAGTGTGAGTTAACAGTCTTTTGGTGTTAGGCACCCCTCTTCATGCCAAATTAGTGTACATTGGAAATTATTGTCTATGTTTTGTAGCTAAAAATTCTGTAATAAGACCCATCGTTCTATTTATTACACATGTACTTTTCTCTGTGAAACTGCAGATTTTTTTCCCTCTGTTATTGCTTCTATTTAAGAAAGAAATAGACTGCCAATTGTACAGATTTGTGGTACTGAATGCCCTGGATGGGTCCTTGGGAAGAAAGAGTTTTAAAGTGCATAATTAGGGCACTTGAGCATAAAACTACAATTATGTCCTTGTGTGTTAATTTTGCGTACTGTAGGAGTTTCGTTCTACGCTAGTGGTAAGTGGGAGGAAGCATTGTGCAGCCAGGGAATGCCGTCACTTCATGAATATTTCAATAGCGTCTCCTTTAATTGGCTGACCTGGAAAGGAAGATGAAACATCTGTAGCTACGTGGTACAGAATACAAAGGGTGTACTAGAGCCTTCTTTGTAAAAATAACTAAAAAAGTAATCTTCTTTTGTGCAGTGCTGCTTTCTGTGCCTTTGCCATCGTTCGTGCTGTTTTAGCTCCCGTTTAATTAACAGTAAAGACGAACAGGGTGAAAGCAGTTTGGGTAATCAAGGAAAGAAATCAAGAAGCCGAGTGGTCTGCCTAGCCTTTGATACGGCATTCGATCAGCATTGAAGGCACTGGGGAAGAGGGTCGATTTGCTTGGTTGACCTGTCCAAGCGTGGGCTGCTGGGTATAGTGTTCCAGCACCCTCCAGAAGCCTGGAGTTAATTGTGTGAAAACTAGAAGATGTACCACTTTACAAAGTGGGTAATAATGTTGTGGGACTTGTTGCTCTAAAGAGGTAGCATGAACTGGAAATATAAATTAAGAGTATAAATAAATTCATGGCTAATAGATTCATAATGGTTATTAGCAAGAAATGAAGGCTATTCAGGATCCGTCTCTGCCTTTTTGAAATTGAGGTCATGAGAAACACTCCCATTTAGTTCCCACAGCTTTTACACAATATTCACGCTGCAGAACATTGGTCTGACCTACTATTTGCTTAAGCTGTGATTTGCTAAATATAGAGCAGTTGCATTTAGAATAAGCAGTGAAATTTTTCAGGCCATTAATAACTGTAAAGAAATTTAAGCAAGATCATATTTGTATTCTTTTATCATGTTATGTCTTGTCTTTTTTTTTTTTTTTAGTAGTAGTGACAAGTTTTCTGACCTGGTGATGATGTTTTACTTGTTTATTTTTGAATTTTCATCCACTTGAAATAAAGAGAGGGGCAAAGAGGAAGGGCGGGGCCAGACGGAAGCCAGGAGCTCGAAGTTAGTATCCGAGTTTCCAGTGCAGGTGACGGGGCCCGGGAGCCATCACCAGCTGTCCCTTAAGGTGCGTTAGCAATAAGCTAGACCAGAAGCAGGGCAGCAGGGGCTTGAACTGGCACTCTGTGGGCATTGTAAGTGCTGGTTCATACCGCCCGTCATGTGGTACCTGCCTCCATGTTTATGTCTTCATAATCTTCATTATGTGCACTTTGTTCAACAAGGCTGATAAAACAGTTTTGCCATGAGGAAAAGAACTCCCTTTGAGAACTTTTCAACTTTCCCAAATTGAAAGAGGTGAATTTGTTTTCTGTTAGGCAGTTTTAGGCATTTCTAAGCTTAACGGTGAAGGGTGTTAACTTATTCTAGATATGTCATTTTCAATCTGTTAGAAAATAGCTGTGCTTGGTCTGGAAGTTTCTGATAGGAAGTAAAGCATAGGTAGAAATGGAAGTTGGTGCTATAGCCCCATGAGCTCTGTGCAACTAACTGGGTGTATAGTTAGCCATGGTAACTAGCTGGTTTGCTGCTCCTTCGCTACTGTAATAAGTTCATCACTGTGGGCTGTATTTTCTGTTTATTCGAAGCTGGGCAGAAAAGAAGCAGCTTTCTAGCTTTAGCATGTGTGATGCATGCAGAAAGTGCTCAGTAAAGAGCTGGCTGCTCTTTAGGTTTTTAGACCTAATACGTGCCCAGTTGTTAGATTGGTTTTGTCCTTAGAGAAGCCTAAGGACAACACTTGCTTTCCTTTTCAGCAGGAGAGCGCAGAGGGCATCGTGCCTGAGCTGTGAAGCCTCCCTGAGCTGTGGGTTGGAGCAATGGCCTTGCAAACTTGATGTTTTATTTTCTGACAAGTTAGTTTTGCCTGAACTTGTTGGCATGTTCAAATCTTCTTATGCAGCCAGCTCAGCCATGCATCAGCTCAGCATCAGAACTCCTTGCCGAGGGGAGTTTTCAGTCCATCTCTGAGGGCACAGGGTGTCTGATCCTCGTGTGAAATCAGAAGCCAGCAGAATTTTTTTTTTTAAGATTTATTTTTATCATTTTTTATTGGAAAGGCGGATATATACAGAGAGGAAGATCTTCTGTCCGATGATTCACTCCCCAAGTGAGCGCAATGGCCGATGCTATGCCGATCCGAAGCCAGGAGACTCTTCCGGGTTTCCCACGCGGGTGCAGGGTCCCAAAGCTTTGGGCCGTCCTCGACTGCTTTCCCGGGCCACAGGCGGGGAGCTGGAAGGGAAGCGGGGCTGCTGGGATAGAACCGGCGCCCATATGGGATCCCGGGCGTGCAAGGTGAGGACCTTAACCACTGCGCCATCGTGCCGGGCCCAGAAGCCAGCAGAATTTACCGCATTCAAGTGGATCTAGGGAGCTTCTTGTATCTTTGCCTTCCCATTTGGTAGAGTTTACCTGGAAGGGCTCTACTGTATGAGAAGCCAGCAAAAATTATAGAGCTCTCTGCTGTTCAAGATAAATTGTTACATACTTTTTGATAGCCCTTAGAAAACAGCAATAAATAATCCAAAATAAATTGTGTTTTGTCTTAGATTCATGAAAAATATTGAGTCTCTTAAGGCATAATAGCAATTGCTGTGTATTCTTCTAGGCTGTTCTTCACACACACTGTACAGAATTTTCATATTCAGAAAGAATATGATGTTTATCATATGAAGTTTTGTAACCTTTTATCCATTAAGGTCCAGTCCAGTAATCGCAGTGCAGACATTTTGCAGTTAACCACATGTCCGTATATGTGAAACATTAGAATATTTTTAATGACTCCATATTATTTTATTGAACCACTCTGGACTTAGACATGTAGGACATTTTCATATATTTGGAAAAGATTAATTCATTTATTTGAAAGGCAGACTGACACGGGGAGTCACCGACAGATAGGCAGGGATCTCTTCTGGTTCACTCTTGATGCCAGTGCCAGGAAAGGCAGGGACTGGCCAGGCTGAAGTCGGGTGCCGGCCGGGTATCCCCCATGTGTGTGGGGGCCCATGCCCTCGGGTCTTCCTCACGTCCTTTCCAGGCACTTCCGCAGAAAGCTGGGTCAGAAGTGGGGAGCCAGGATCCGAATCGACATTTCGAGTGGCAGCCCAAGCTGATGGACCGCAACACTCGTCCGTGTTTTTGAGTGTGACTGTGCTGAACTCCTTGCTGCAAAGATCTTTGCGTGCTTGTTTTATATTTTTTAAGATAAACCCCCTACATAGAACTCTGGGCCCTGTGGATGTTTCTGTAACTTAGATACTCACTTGAACTTGCATACTTACTGTCGTAATTTCAGTAAGCCCAAATGCTCTGTGATATTCTGAGTTATGTCAAGTAAAAATATGAATACTCATTGTTAAACATCCAGGAAGAGTTGTTATTTAATTATGTTAGGCATAGATAAGGCAGGAGTGGTTTAAGGATGAGTATGTTCTGGAACTATAAGAAAACGAGAGCCTAGCAGCTTCCGCACTTCTGGATTAAGTGTACATCCACATTCTGCCTGTATTCTTGAGGTATACTGTACGTACAGCACAGTGCCCAGGTCTTATGCACAGTTCAGTGTTCACAACCATGCACACCTATGAAAGCACTGCCCAGGTAAGGGATGGACGCTGAGCCAGTGCCCCTAGGCCTCCTCTCAGCCAGGCACTTATCCTGAGCTCGCTGTGCCTTCTATCACAGTAAGGTAATGTCTGCCTGTTTTTAAGCTTTATGTAAATAGCTCATAGGGTATGTATATGTTTAATAGATCTTAAAAATGCAGTTCTGGAGGAAAATGTAGATACTATAGTACTTAGAACAGAAAGGTCTGAGGCTGATGTGAAAATTACGCTAACAATAACAGGTCTTTCAAAAGAATGCAGTCGGGGGGAGAGCAGGTGTGGTGTCATGGTGGATCAGGCTGAAGTTTGGGACGCAGATCGCTGGTTTGAATCTTAGCTGCAGAAGATGGCATGAACACACAGGTCTCTGCTGCCCGTGTGGGAGAGCCAGCTGGGGCACTGGGCTCCTGGCTCCTGGTTCAGTCCTTCCTCCTGGCCTGCCTCTGGCCTGTTGGTCCCACACTGGCAATTGTGGTCATTTGGCCAGTGGACTAGGGGACAGAAGCTCAGTCTCTCTCCCCTTTTATCTGTCTTTGTTTCTCCCCAAGTCACTTTGCCTTCCAAATAAATAAGTAAATAAATCTGTAAAAGGGGAAAGAAATTGTATCCTTTACTTTATGCTGTGTAATACGAAAATGAGCTCTGAATGAATCACGGATCCCCAGAATGGGGGAGAACAATAAGGGTTTATGGCTAATAGATGCAGCTTGAGGGGGGTGTGATGAAACTGACACTGGGGATGGGGTGGGGATCGATTCCTAACAGTGGGCACAGACTCAGCTCTGCCACTGACCTCTGATTCTTCAGGGCGGAAGGGTGTGTGTTTTATGTAATTTTGAGAGATTGATGAGAGGGAGGAGAGGGCAGCATTGCCCAGCACAGACTCGGCCTGGGAGGATCAGGAAGGCAGGTGCGTTCGCCTCGTCAGATACACTGTGATGAGCTCGGGCTAAACCACTGCTCTCGCGTCCATAGCTGCCGGGAAGGCCGGTGGATTGAGGCGATGGAGGAGGCGGCAGCCCCACGATGTAGTTGCTCTGTGATAACTTAGATCAGGAAGGGTTATGACACTGCCCTGTCGTGTTTATGAGCTGTTGTGAGATGCAGTTTGGGGTGGACCCTTGTTTAGCCCTTACATTATGTTGTATATACGGACTTCATGTGCTGATATGCCAACTCCGCGGGATCCACTGGGCAAGCAGCCGCTGGCATTTCAGGTCCAGCTTTCTGAGGACAGACTGCTTCACTGAGCAGGTCCTGTCATGTGCAGTTGACTTTGGAATGAATCTGGGAGACTTCCGTATGAAAAGCTGTGTGGTGAGGGGTATCCCAAACTCACTGAGGGTTGCACAGGTCCTTTAGTGTGCGGACGGAGCAGTGTTAGCTGGCTCGTCGCATTGTTTACTCGGTGAGGTGTCTTGCACAGTTAGCATGCCTTGCAGGAGCCCTGGGAAATGCTGGCCTGGAGTCTTTCCTGTTGGGGTTCAGTCCTTCCTCCTCGTCCTGCAGGGAGAGGCCTTATCTGTAGTCAGCCTTGGGGTCTCCAGAGCAGAGGCCTAGCTGAGCCTGCTCAAGGATAGAGCTCATGGACACTGGCCTGGGTGGCCTCTCCTGGAGGACCCTTCTCCTTCTGTGGAGAGAGGTGGCCTGGGATGGGGGCAAGGCCTTTATTTTAGAATTTAACATTATGAAATAAATAAGCATGCAAAAAGTACAGAAATGAATATAACACACAGGTTTGCAACCACCCAAGATGATGGGTGTTAGCATTTTGCTGAATCTGCATCACCTTTTTCCAAAAGGAAACAGTGTGTGAAGCTGACGTGTTAGCCCTGGTGTCCCTCGGGCTGAGTGTGGACTTACCGGAGTGTTAGCCCTGGTGTCCCTCGGGCTGAGTGTGGACTTACCGGAGTGTTAGCCCTGGTGTCCCTCGGGCTGAGTGTGGACTTACCGGAGTGTTAGCCCTGGTGTCCCCCAGGCTGAGTGTGGACTTACTGGAGTGTTAGCCCTGGTGTCCCTCGGGCTGAGTGTGGATTTACCGGAGTGTTAGCCCTGGTGTCCCTCGGGCTGAGTGTGGACTTACCGGAGTGTTAGCCCTGGTGTCCCTCGGGCTGAGTGTGGACTTACTGGAGTGTTAGCCCTGGTGTCCCCCAGGCTGAGTGTGGACTTACTGGAGTGTTAGCCCTGGTGTCCCCCAGGCTGAGTGTGGACTTACTGGAGTGTTAGTCCAGCTGTCCCTCTCTCCCCAGGCTGAGTGTGGACTTACTTTTGGGTGTGCGTACCTTCGAGTGCATTCATAAACTTAGCAAATATGTACAAGTGATGTGATATAGGCAAACTTTCATCACCTTAATTCAACCTAGTAAAAATACAGGTTAAAACACTAGCTTAAAAATAAGGTTTGAGTTACTTTTTTTTTTTTTTAAAGATTTGTTTATTTATTTGAAAGTCAGGGCTACACACAGAGAAGAAGAGACAGAGATCTTGAACATGCTGGATCACCTTCCAGGTGGCCACAGCAGCCAGAGCCAGGAGCCACAACTTCCATCCAGATCTCCCCTGTGGGGAGCAAGGGCCCCGATACTGTACCATCTAGTGGGACTCCAGCTGGTGTCCATGTAGGATGCTTGCATCTCAGCTGGCGGCTTTACCCACTCCGGTACAAGGCCAGCTTCCATTAGGACCGTTTCGGTGTAGGGTCTCGATCCTTTGTACTGCTGTGCAGAGTTGACTGGTGAGACTGCAGCCAAGTTACTGTTCCTGCTTCCTCCTCACTTTGAGTCAGAGTGTCCTCTTCCTGGTGACTGTAAACAGAGCTGCACTGAACATCCTTCCTGGTACACACGAGTGTCTTGTAGGCATGCACTTCCACGACGCACGGCGAGGCTCTGAGCTCAGTACATTTCCATCATTTCAAAATGTGGGGTCTGGCGGGATGAAAACCTGGAATCTAGGATTAGGCTCATTTAGCACAGTGCAGAGCTGCGAACGTTAATACATGTGTCCTTACAGGGATTACTTCCTAAAATAAATACCTAAGGGGAGGGAATCATTTTTAGCTATGCTTTCCCTCTCCAAAATACTTGGATGCATTTGCATTGCTTTGAGAAGTGGAATCACTTCTCTATTATTGTGCATGCTCCTGCACCACTTAAGGATTCTCTTAATTTAGAAAGGAGTGAAGTAAATTCTGTTTTTCTTTTTCTTCCTCTTCTTCTTTTTTTTTTTAAGTCACTGAAGTTCTGATTGCAGGCATTTCTGGAGATTCCCACTTAGTCTAACTTATTGGTACTAGTGTATTTATTTAGATCAAGGGCCCAGAGCAGCTGCCGCAAGGTGGAGGCTCCCTGGGCTTAGGGCACTGCTGGGGGTGATGCGTGCAGGGAGCTCCCATGTGAGATGAAACCAATCGTGCACCTGCTTGGGGTGGTTCAGATGATTTCGGTGTTTCATGTCCTTTGATCTGTCTTGCTTTGTGATCCATTGAACTACATTCGTTCACTCCTTTGACTGGGAAATCCTTCTCCAGGAGGCGTCCTTGAGTGTGGGAGCTTGTGTGGTAATGATGAGGACAGGTGACCAACAAGTGAGCAACAGAATGGTGGGGGTCAATGACGTTCCCTAAGGCAGATGATAAAACAGGCAAGCACGTGAGGAGGGTCTCCGCTTACAGCAGCCCCGCTGGTGACACAGGAACTATAGGCTACAGTCACTAGCATGCCAGGGTCTGGTAATCGTAGTTATCCAGAATGATGACAAACTGGGATATGGATTAAAAACAAAGCAACAGCTCCCAGTTGACCAAATAGATTCCACATAGCTAAGTTGCTGCATGAGAGAATCATACAGCCAGTAAAATACCTGCAATCTCCTCCCAGCCTGGTGCTGGCACAGGGCAGCATCGCAGGCCCGGCAGGGGAGCAGGCTGAGCCAACAGGAGGAGCACCCCTGCTGGCTGCCGTGATGTTTGTACTGCCCATTTACGTTTCATAATCATGATGTTTTGATTCAAGAAGTCTAAAAAGTGTACAGATCTCTAAATGTCTTGCATATAGATTGTTTAAAACATAGCCAATAATAATGACTGTTAAAGAAGCAGGCCTTAGTTTCAGGCAGGTGGATATTATATTGAGAAAGTGGGTTTTAAAGGTAACACTGAAAGAGCCTTAATAGCTTAGGGATGGGAAACGCTGTAACTTGCAGTTGAGTCTAAAGTACTAGCTGTGTTTCTGGTGACAGTGCCAATGTAAATGAATAGAGGAGATAGCCCCATTTTACAGTTGGAGATGTGAGACCCGTGCAGTCATGTGGTCAACTGCATTCACACACCCTGGGTGGGGCAGGAACTGAGCTCAGAGTTCAGGAACCACCACCACTGGGGCTGCTGCTGAGGGCTGGCAGACACAAGGGCAGCCCGACACACCAGCCTCTGTGGCACGCACAGGGTGCATCTGGAAGAATGGCAGGTGGGCCGTGAGTGGACACACATTTAGGCTGGTGTCCCCTCAAAAGGCTCCTCTGAAATCTGTCACTGTACCCTGCTCTGCCCCCATGCCTGCTAATGGATTACAGAAAATGGTTCTGGAAGTTAGAGTCAGCCGTCGAGTTTAGCAATTGCTACAACCTGTCCTGTTGTTGTCCAACTTAGGCAAGAGGCATCCCTTCCCCAAATAACACTTACATTGTTGTGCATGAGGGGTTCCATAAATGAGAAAGCCAGCACAGTGAAGTGCAGTTCCTAGGGGAGTTGCTGGCTGTGTTGACTGAGCTTTGCAGTCATTTTAACACTGGCAGGAAGTGTTAGCCTAACTGCTTCAAATCAAACTGCAGAGATGATGGTGTGAGAGATAGTATTAGATATCAAATTGAACATATGGGTGTTGAGCGGGAGGGAGTGTGTGGTGGTGGTATGCGGGATTCCAGCATGTGGAACTGTATTTTGTGGAAATTCTTTGACTTGGCTTATGGCAGGGACATACATTCATTATGAAATATCAAACTGTAAAATAAATAAAAGCAAAGAATTCAACTGTGCTGCGAAATGGTTTTCGATGCAGATGCATCTGCTCTGGCGGCAGAGGCCCTGTGTGATCAGAGGTGAGCTCACTGGCCCCCGGCTCTGGGGTCGGTGCTGGGGCCAGGGAAGCGGAGCTGGGCCTGCTGGCTGGCTGCTGTTCGTGGATACTGTGCTCTCAGAGTGTTGGTTCCTCCCCACCGTGAGTTCTGTGATCAGGTGGCAGGCCCGTCTCCTGACACCCTTGGGTGTGTGGACTCCTGGGGCCCCAGTTCCTGCAGTCCTCAGCTGGGGCCTGCTGTGCCCAGGCCAGGAGCTTCACCGTTCACAGCTGCGCATGGCTTTCTGCTGTCTGGGTCTGCTGTCTGCTGTCTTGACTTCCTTTCTCTTTACTACTTACTACTACCTTTCTCCCATCAGGGATATAAAATGTTCATAAAGTTCTCATTTTCTTTTCTTTTTAAAGATTTATTTATTATTTTTATTGGAAAATCAGATTTACAAAGAGAAGGAGAGACAGACCAGATCTACTGTTTGATGGTTTACTCCCCAAGTGGCCACAACGTCCAGAACTGGGCCAATCCAAAACCAGGAGCTGGGTCTCCCACATGGGTGTGGCAAGGATTTGAGCCGTCCTTGACTGCTTTTGGAGGCCACAAATAGGCAGCTGGATAGATGGGAAGTGGAGCAGTTAGCATGCAAATTGGCACCTATATGGGATCCTGGTACATGAAAGGCGAGAACTTTAGCTACTATACTACTGCGCTGGACCCTGGAGTTCTCATTCTCAAAAAAATTTTTAAAAGATTCATTCATTTTTTACTTGAAGAGTAGGTTTGTAGAGAGAGGAAGAGATTTCTATCCACTGGTTCACTCCCCAAGAAGCCACTCTGAAGCCAGAAGCCTTTTCTGGGTCTCCCACGTGGATGTAGGGGCCAAAGAACTTGGGTTATGCTCCGCTGCTTTCCCAGGCCACAAGCAGGGAGCTGGATGGAATGTGGAACAGCGGGGACTCGAACCAGTGCGCATATGGGATGAGAGCACTACAGGCAGAGGATTAGCCCGTTGAGTCAGTGCACTGGCCCCCATTTTCAAAATTTTTGAAACATGATCAGTGAATGATGTACCTGTTATGTGACGGAAGATTTTCCTTCGATGGCACCTTTGAGGTCTCCTGCCTCCCATGAGAGGTTCTGATTCTGTGTGTGTCTGGTGTTTGCAGTGCAAGGCACGTCACGTGTGCCCTTGCTTGCCTTACTGAGATGACAGTAACATGGCTTTACTAGAAAGCTCGTGTTGGTGGCTGGGTTGTTTGGTGTACATGAATACAGTTGCTAATGTCTCTGGCATGCACCTGCTATAAATGTCCCGACAGCCTTCCATGGTCGCTTTGACCTGTGGAAGCAACAGCACAATCATCCTAGGAAGCTTTAGTGAGCTGACTGCTGGGGCCTCTCCTCACCGAGGCAGTTCCTGGGATGCCCCGAGCACGAGGCGCCTCCACCCTGGTTGCTGTTTAGGATGTTATCAATACTTAACATTTCACAAAATGTGATTATTAAGGCAGAGCCGTGTTATCTTTGACTTCTGTGACTGTGTTAGCAGGAGGCTGCATGCCAGTTCATCTGACAAAGACGATGAAAATATTCTGTTCAGTTGCTTAGCAAGAACTCACTCTATGCTACTGCTCTGGAACTGCTTGATTTCCTTTTCTTGCATGTTTTAATTTTCTCATTTCTTTGTTTGACTTTTTGACAGATGCCACCTCAGTATGGACAGCAAGGCGTGAGCGGTTACTGCCAGCAGGGCCAGCAGCCTTACTACAACCAGCAGCCGCAGCCGCCGCACCTCCCGCCCCAGGCGCAGTACCTCCCGGCCCAGTCCCAGCAGAGGTACCAGCCTCAGCAGGTGAGCACAGCCCACTGCTCCCAGATTCTGTTATCTCCTCCAGGTCTGTGTGCAGAGGCAGCCCGGGACCCCTCTTAAGAGTGGTGGTCCTTGGTGGGTTTTAATACAATGCAAAACCGGAGCCTCATCTGCCCTCCCTCTCTCCCTTCCTTCCCCTGTGTCCTGTCCTCCCCCACTTTGCCCTCTCTCCGGGTGGAGGCAGGCGAGCATGGCCAGCATTAGAGCTGCCTGCTTGCTAGCTGGTGACGAGAAAGGCACCAGTGAGTGCAGGCTCATTGTCGTTTGTGGTCTGAATCTTGTGACATGGAGCTTGGCCGCTTTGTGAGGGAGTGTTCAGGACAAAGCCTTCATCCTTGTGCTGTGTTTGCTTCTGAGCTGACCTAACTTGTGTTTCAGTGGGTAAGTGTATCCTATCAAGCTGTGTTGCCCTTGACACTGTTGCTATCCTTCCACAATCCCCGTCCCAGCCCCATCACCTCGACTCCAGTGCACGAAGGGGTTAGAAGAACTGGAGTTCTCAGCTGTATCCTGCCGTTTCGGGCCCAAGTGCGCCTCATTAAAAACTCTGAGGTTATTAGGACATACATATTTCAGTGAATGTGGTTCATGGGAAAATAGTGACTGTACGTTTATTATAGAGATTTAGATTGAGTTTAGAGGGTTACTCGTGAGTGACATGGAACGGAGGCCTGGTTAAGCAGCTCTTGCTGGGAATTCAGGTGAATGTTGGGGTGCACACGTGTCCAGCCTGGAGCATCTTCACTTAATTCTGTGTTGGTCATTTTCTCTCGCTCTAAGAAGAGTGAGCCTGGTGAAGCTAGGAAAGCACAGGTGGTTTTAACTTTTCGTTTTGAAAGAGCCTCTTGTTTGGCCTGAATAATTGTTGCCCTTTAACAAAGTCGATAAATGTATCGGCCTTAATTTGATCAGTTGGGCTGATTCTTAAGTGTTGGCTTGGGTTTGCTGAGGCCTACTCCCCTAGCACTACCTAAAGAGCGTGAGACGTGAAGTTGACCATGTTGAAGCAGTGACCAGAGTTCAAGGTTTTGAACCTTCTTGCCTTTCCTGTGTAGGCTTCCAGAATGTTGACACATGTGGGGTTTGTGCAAGTGGGAATGCACGTTGTTTCAGAGTTATCTGACCTAGTGCTTTATTAAAGTGTGTGAAAACTTAAAACCACTTTGAGTATCAGTTCTTTCAAGAGAGAGACGTTATCTGGGTTGTGATAAAATTACCGACTTTTTCAAGCAGCATGCAAAGCTTTTCCGAACTTCTCTGTGGACATGGAATGTTCTAAGGACCCCTGCATGAGAATGCATTGTTCATTTTACTCTAGTGTTCTGAAATGAATCTCTGATGATAAAACAAGTTTGATTAAGGATTCACAATGCCCGTCATTTCTTTCAGGACCAAGTTCAAAATTTACTTCCTCTTATGAAGCCTTTACTGACGACTTCCACCACATGACAATTAGTTATTTAACATCCTTCATATTTAAATGTTTCCAATGTGCTGCAGGTGGAATGTTATTTTAGTAAATGCTATTTTATGTGCTTCCTTGAGGGATATCTAATGTTTTGATGGTACATTATTTGAACAGTTTGGATATGACAAGTTACATGTTAAGAAACACTGCGTAGCCATGATTCTTCAGTGAAAGTGTGATCATTGGAGACTATTCCGAGTGAAACTAGACACTCCCTCAGGGTAATATTGCAGGATTTTCCTTGTTCAGACTGCCTAGCTTTAGAGTGACAGGGCATGTTGGGGTTTCGTTCAAGTCATTGTGGGACAGAAGGGTGGAGTTTAAGACAGGTTTCCTAGCCAGGCAATCTGGTTTGACAAGAACAGTCCTGGCTTTTAAGAGTTTGTTGGCCTGACACTTTTACAAAAGTTTGCCTAATAGTAATAAAATTCCCCTGAATCAATCCCAAAAGGAAAGGTTTTTAAGAGAGTATTATCAAAATCAAGTCAGATTGTAATAAAAATTTATAACACTACATTCACATACTTTTTAAGACCCAAGAATTGTGACTGTTAAATTAGAGCATTCCTTCCTTCTGATATGCTTGCTTGCTTATTAAAATTTATATATATGAAAGAGGGAGAACAGGAGCAAGTGAGTGAGAGAGCTTCTGCCCACAGACCCATTTCCCACGTACGTAAGCCCTCGCGAGGAACTGGAGTCAGGCTGTGCAACCAGATTCTCTAGTAGCTCAAGGTGTGTCTGGGTGGTTTACACCTGGCCACTCTGGATTTTGTCCAAGGCTGTCAGACAGCAAATGTACTTTGTATCTTAATGTGATTGGTTCCTCCTCACTATTTGAATTTTTAAAAGGGGAGCATCCAGAGAGAAGTCTCGTCTCAATCTTAGCTCCCCTTGCCCACGTCACTGCCTACCCTCCGCTTTGCCAGGAAAGCCACTTTGCTTATTGTGTGTTTTTCTGGAGTGTCCTTTATAGAAAGGAGTACAATATCATATTGAACATTTTGCCCTATTTTGTACAAATGATGGCGTACTATGGTACACGTCTCAGATTCTTCTTCTTCTTTTTTCCCCTCTCCAACTCACTTAGATGCTATTGCCCAGAGAACTGTTTGCAAATGACACCTGCTGCTGTGATGCACATTGTTGTGTCTGTGTCACTCTATAGGCAGCAACAATGTGTGTAGGGAAGTTTCCTGGCAGCAGTCCCCGAGGCAGAGGCTGTGTGCCTCTGTCACTGAGGAGAGCATCTTCTTCGCCATCTGCATTCCTGTCACCTGTGAGAGGGCTGCTTCCCCACACGTGACAATGGCATGGTTTTGCAAAGCTTCTAGATTTGTGCAAATCTGATAACAAATATTTTAGTATACATTTGTCTTGTTGGAAGTGTTGTGGAGCATTGCACTTATTTTAAAAGCATTTGGGTTTTCTTTTTTTTTTTTTTTCCCCAGACTGTACACTGACGCTTTTTAAAAAAGATTTATTTGTTTGTATTGAAAAGGCATTTTTATAGAGCGGAGATACAGAACGAAAGATCTCTCTGCTGGCCTACTGTCCAAGTAGCACCAACAGCTAGAGCCATGCCGATCTAAAGCCAGGAGCCAGGAGCTTCTTTCCGTGTCTCCCACAGGGTGTAGGGTCCCAAGGCTTTGGGCTGTCCTCGACTGCATTCCCAGGCCACAGGCAGGGAGCTGGATGGGAAATGGATCAGGCACCATATGTGATTCCGGTGCATGCAGGGCAAGGATTTAGCCATTAGGTAATTGCATCGTCCCAATACCTTTTTTTATATTGCATTTTTGTGTAGTCTTTGCCTTTTAAAAGTTAATATGTATTCTGGGACCGGCAGCCCTGCTTCCCATCCAGCTCCCTGCTTGTGGCCTGGAAAAGCAGTCGAGAATGACCCAAAGCCTTGGGACCCAGCACCCGTGTGGGAGACCTGGAAGAAGTTCCTGGCTCCTGGCTTCAGATAGGTGCAGCACCGGCCATTGTGCTCACTTAGGGAGTGAATCATCAGACAGAAAATCTTCCTCTCTATCTCTCCTGCTCTCTGTATATCTGGCTTTCCAATAAAAATAAATAAATCTTTCTTTAAAAAGTTAATATGTATTCTCACAGTTATTACAGGTTTCATACCATGTGTAATTTTAAAAAATTATTAGTCAGAATTACCAATCTCATTTCTGGATTTCTCTCTAGTGGGTGTTTGAAAGACCCTTTGGTACTGCCAGGTTGTAAAGGAACTCTCCGTTTTATTTGTAGTATTTTTCTATCAGTGGAGAGAGGCATAAGTATAAACAGTATTAATTGGAATATTTCAATGCATTTTCTTGCAGGCTCTTGTATTAGTCAGTGTTTTGTAACAGAGCTTATTCCAGGTCTTCCAAGTTGGTGCAGGGACCTAAGGCCTTGGGCCATCCTTGGGCCTGTTCTCCCAGGCCACACTCAGGGAGTTGGATGGGAAGCAGAGAATCTGGAACTCAAACTGGTACCGTATTGGATGCCAGTCCTGCAGGTAGATGACTGCCTTGCTACAGCAGCACACCAGTTCCTCTGTGTGCGTGTCTGTATGCTTTTCCATGAAACGGGCAATACTGATAAAGCAGTAACGATAAAGCAAGCAGAAGTCTCTTACTTGAACAGTTGGAGTTTGGGTGGATCGCAGTGGTCAGACCAGCAGCCTGTTGGTTATGGCACCAGCTGGGCTTGGGACAGGGAGGGAGCATCGTACGGTGTTCTATCCCAACTTGGAGTGGTAGGGCACAGGGGTGTGCGCTACAGATGCCTAAGTGGGATTAGGGAAGTGAGGGTCAGGACTCAGGGTTTTGTAAGTAATTAGCTACTTTGATGTTTAGGGGCTTGGTGTGGACAGAGTTACCTTGGTAAGTGCTAGCCACCGAGACCATGCTAGACAGACCTGCGGTGTGGGGAATCTGTTGTTGGAGAAGGCGTTGTCTCCTTGCAGGGGGTTTGGCTCCTTGTTGGAACAAGGATCTACTAGTTTGCTTAGAGGTTTTTTTTTTAAGAGAGAATTTTTTTAAGATTTATTTATTTTTATTGGAAAGTCAGATGTACAGAGAGGAGGAGAGACAGGAAGATCTTCCATCCTATGGTACACACTCCAAGTGAGCGCAAAAGCCGGTGCTGTACTGATCCAAAGCTAGGAGCCAGGAGCCTCTTCCAGGTCTCCCACACGGGTGCAGGGTCCCAAGGCTTTGGGCCGTCCTCGACTGCTTTCCCAGGCCACAAGCAGGGAGCTGGATGGGAAGTGGGGCAGCCAGGATTAGAACCGGCGCCCATATGGGATCCCAGTGAGTGTAAGGTGAGGACTTTAGCCACTAGGCCACCAGGCCGGGTCAAGCTTAACTTCTAACTTCTCTCACAAACTTGCTGGCGTACCTGCAGAAAATACATTTGCTGCTTTTCCAACATGTATTTACTTTTTTTTTTTTAATTGTTGTTAACATTGTATTATGTGATACAGTTTTATAGGCACTGGGGATTCCCCCTATCCCTCCCTTACCCCTCCCCCCATGGTGGATTCCTCCACCTTGTTGCATAACCACAGTTCAAGATCAGTTGAGATTCGTTCCTTGCAAACACATATCTAGCATAAAGTCCAGCGTCTTATTGTCCAGATAAGTTCAGTGGCCTCTTGGGGAGACCTTCTCTAGTCTGAAGATAGGGCTAACAGAGTAAAGATCCGGTCAGTTAAAAGCCCCAACAAAACCTCAGTATCAATATACAACATTATGGAATTAATTGACATAGTATTGGGTAAACAATATGTTAAAAATAATGCAAGTTCCATTCTTCGAAACATCTGGGTTGAGATAGTGTCAATGACAGGTTCAAAAAATAACCAACAACCAAACAAAAATTACAAGTTAAATCAAGGCGAACATGTGGTATCTAACCTTTTGGGATTCGCTCATTTCCCTTAGCATTGTAGTTTCCAGTTGGGCCCATTTAGCCACAAAGAACTGCATTTTGTTTTTTTTAATAGCTGAGTAGTATTCCATGGAGTAGATGAACCATAGCTTTCTTATTCAGTCTTCTGTTGATAGGCATTTTGGTTGCTTCCATGTTTTTGCAATTACTGATTGTGCTGCTATGAACATAGGGATGCATGTTGGTTTGTCGTAAGACAGGTGTTTTGGATATATTCTAAATTGTGCATGGCTTCACAAGTGGCGCCCATATGGATCCCGGGGCATTCAAGGCGAGGACCTTAGCTGCTAGGCCTCGCCGCCGGCCCTGCTTAGAGGTTTTTATCATGAATGGAATCTGGATCTTCTCTTACTTTTTGTCAAATAAGATGGTTACTTTATTTTCTTACCCTTTTAAAATAAAAAGTGTTAACTTGAACTTGTATTTGGAAATATTTCTAGCCTCTTACTATATTACTTTTAATGCATCAATGAACTCAGTTTGCTAGCTGTGCTTGGGTTTCTTGAATGAGTGTTCACGAATGAGAGTATTCTGTAATTAACTCTTTGAGGTTTTTAAACATTTATGCCGTTTATGAAAATCAGAGGAAGAGACAGAGATCTCCCCAGATGTGTGCAACAGCCAAAGCTGGGCCGGTCTGAAGCTGGCAGCAGGAGCTTCTGCTGGGTCTCCCACATGGGTGCAGGGCCCCAAGGCCTTGGGCCATCATCTACTGCTTTTCCAGGACATTAGTAGGGAACTGGGTTGGAAGTGGAGCAGCCTAGACATGAACGTGTCTATACGGGATGCCAGCACTGCAAGCAGAGATTAGCATGTAATGCCACTGTACCAGCTCACTTTGTGAAGTTTTGAGCATTGTAAGATAAATCGAGAATCATCTCTTAACAACAATCAGTGTATGAGGGAGTAAATTTATTTAATTTGAATACAGAGAGACAAAGAGAGCTCTTTCATCTACTGGCTCACTCCCCAGATGCCAACAGCAGCCAGCGTGGGCCAGGCTGACGCTGTAACCTAGAAGTAAGGCCAGTTCTGCCTGGATGAGGGCGACCCGAGCACATGAGCTGTCACCTGCCTGCCTGCGAGGCCTCGCGCGGGGCTGGGAGAGGAGTTAGCTCCGGTGGGTCTCTGGTTCAGGAGTCTGGGCAGCAAGTGGCACCCCAGCTCTCCTACGTGCTGGCTGCCCAGAGTGGACGAGGCGGGCTGAAGAATCACCTGGCCTTTCAAGAGCTGTGAAGCACGGTGGAGCTTTTGGCCTGTCGTCACTGTCCCCTTGATGCCATTTCTATTGTGGATCTTGTTTCTAATCAAGTTATCAAATTCTTGTGAAGTCACTTTTGCGTACAAAAGGGTGTTTCATAAAGCTTACTGAAAATGGAATTAAGAAACAGCTTTATTGGGGTGCAAATTTTTTTTTAAACTCAAATATATGAATTTTCAGAGATTTCACAGAAGACAGATATTTGAAGAAACTCATTATGAAAATGTTTAAAATTTTCCTTTAATTCCATTTCCTATGAACTTCTGGAAGTACTACATTTTAGGAATTTATTCATTTCATCTAACTTTTCAGCCTTAGTAACAAATATTAATAATATTAATCCTTATTAGTCTAATACCTCTGATATTCACACATAAACCATTTTGTTATTACTTTTTCTTGCTGGACACCTTTCTAAGATGTCTTTGATTTTTCTGGTTCTGTTACTTGTCTGCGCTGACCATGACTGTATCCTGTTATCCTGTATGCTTCTTTACTGATGCATATATCCCACTTGCTTTTATTTATTTTTTTTAACCCCCGCTCCAGTGAATTCTTAGTTAAATTTTGTTTGCTTTAGCGCTAGTGTTGTGGCATGGTGGATAAAGCCACCGCCTGCAATGCTGACTGCTCCACTTCTGACCCAGCTCCCTGCTTGTGGCCCAGGAAAAGCAGCAGAGGATGGCTCAAGTGTCTGGGCACCTGCTCCCACATGGGGGAAACCCAGAAGCAGCTCCTGGCTTCTTGGCATCCACCTGGCCCTGCCCTTGCACATGAACCGGCAGGTGGAAGCTTTCTATGCCTTCCTCTCTCTCTGTTTAACTATTGACCCTTTTTTTTCTTTTTCTTTTTCTTTTTCTTTTTAACGACAATTATTTTTATTGGAGAGTCAGATAAATTGAGAGGAGCAGAGACAAAGATGTTTTGACAACTGATTCACTCCCCAAGTGACCATAACGGCTGAAGCTGAGCCAATCTGATGCCAGGAGCTAGGAGTTCTTCAAGGTCTCCTACATGGGTGTGGGGTCCCAAGGCTTTGGGCCATCCTCAACTGCTTTCCCAGGCTATAAGCAGGGAGCTGGATGGGAAGCAGGGATGCCGGGATTAGAACTGGTGTCCAAATGGGATCCATTCAAGGCAAGCATGTTAGCCGTTGGTTACCGCTGGGCCCTCTGTTCTTACTTTAGAAGACTGGCTTTTCAGTTCGTGTGTGCTGAGGGACTAGTTTGCCTTCACTTTGCGGGTAGCCTCTGGGTCCTGTCTTCTGGAAGCCCCGTAGGGTTGGCTGTCTGCACCTGCGGAAGAAGCAGGGTGCTGCGGCAGCCCCGTAGGGTTGGCTGTCTGCACCTGCGGAAGAAGCAGGGTGCTGCGGAAGCCCCGTAGGGTTGGCTGTCTGCACCTGCGAAAGAAGCAGGGTGCTGCGGCAGCCCCGTAGGGTCCTGTCTTCTGGAAGCCCCGTGGGGTTGGCTGTCTGCACCTGCGGAAGAAGCAGGGTGCTGCGGAAGCCCTGTAGGGTTGGCTGTCTGCACCTGCGGAAGAAGCAGGGTGCTGCGGCAGCTCCGTAGGGTCCTGTCTTCTGGAAGCCCCGTAGGGTTGGCTGTCTGCACCTGCGGAAGAAGCAGGGTGCTGCGGAAGCCCTGTAGGGTTGGCTGTCTGCACCTGCGGAAGAAGCAGGGTGCTGCGGGAGCCCCGTAGGGTCCTGTTTGGCTGTCTGCACCTGCGGAAGAAGCAGGGTGCTGCAATGGGTGCTCCTGGGCTGGAGCCTCCTTCCTTACTGCTGGGGTCTGGCCGTATTGGCTTCCTTACCTCATCTCCCTGGGGCGCCTCCTCTTTCTTCAGTGCTTTGTGTAAATCCCAGCCACGCGTCGCATTTTCAAATATTTCCGTATGCATGCTGCAGAGGCATTCTTTCTATGCTCTGTCCTCGCAATGAGCAGTGTGATTCCTGCCTTCTGCTCGCCTGGCCAAGTTCGCTTGTCTACTGATGACCTCAGAGTGCCTTTATCGTCTGTTTGGAGCAGGTTTTCAGCCTGGTCGGTGCGTTGGTCTGGTTGTTTTCTCCTCCAGAAGGCCGACACCTTAATGGCTTAAGTCCTCGGCTTTCATGCACTGGAAACCCATTCTGGGGCCAGTTTGTGTCCGGCATCCCTGTTTCACATCCAGCTCCCTGCTTGTGGCCTGGGAAAGCAGTGGGGGGCAGCCAAAGCCTGGGACTCTGCACTTGTGTGGGATACCCAGGGGTAGGCTCCTGGCTCCTGGGTTCAGATTGGCTCAGCTCCAGCTGCTGCCACCACTTGGGTAGTAAATCAGCAGATGGAAGATCCTCTCTATCTCTCCACCTCTTTGTGTGCCTGACTTTCCAGTAAGAAGAAATAAATCTTATAAAAATAAAATAAATTCTGGACAGTGATCTCTTGGAGAGAGGCCCTGACCCTGCACTAGGGTTCAGACCCCCCCTGTGTCTTGGGGCCCTCAGCTGCTGGCCTTCTGCTGGCTGCAGGGACATGTACTTTTCCCTGGTACAAACATCTTCCCCACCGTTTGGTTGGGGTCACGCATGGGGAGTTGAGGCCCCGTTGGAGTGGTCTGCTGCCCATCATTACTGAGTTGGTAGGAAGCCTCCTTTGAGAGGGGGTCACACCGTGTGCTGCGCCCACAGCAGCAGCGTGAGCGTGGGTTGGTGGGTTCAGGTGTGGACAGCCTCTGGACCCACTCTGTCAAGGTGTGCAGGGTTCATCTTGGCCAGATAGGCCCATGGTTGGCAGACTGTGGTTGAGCCGTGTTTCTTAATTCCTCCTGCTTTGGAGTAGTAAGTTCCGCCTAGGCATTCCCGTTTCTCTGCTCTGAGCCTGCATGCTCGCAGACGTCGATGGAGAGGAAATGTCTCGTAGTTTATTTTCTTCTGGAAGGTTCTGAACTCTCGTGTTTTTCCTGTTCCTAGCCATCACACAGAAATGTTGAGTTGCAGTCCATGCCTAAGTCAGCTTCCACTGCTCCCTTGATCTCCGTGACTTTGGTGTCACTCACATTTATGCCATGTCTACAGTTCATCTAAAAAGAATTAGAAAAGGTATTTTATCTAGTGGCTTAGAGCTTTCAATCAGAGCCTTTTAAGAATATCAGTTCTGCCTATGCTGTTCCTAGTCTAGCTGTCTTTTTAACATCTTTTACACAGCTTAGTGGTATATAGACATGTAATGTTTATCATAGCCCACTTAGAGCATGCTGGTAATATTTTCTCATTTGTAATGAATCTGTGCTAATGCCTATTTTATTATGTTAAAGTCAAGTTCATACAAAGGATGAGCTGCCTGCCTGTAGAATTTTCAAATAACTTGGAATAATGTACTTGGAACATTGAAAGGAAGGTCGTTTATAATAGAAAAGTGTGCATGAAACGGATTCTTAGGAATGGCCACGTTACAAGATGTGTGAAACAGGTGCTCGATGTACAAGTGGATCACTGAACTAGGTAATATAAGGAGACCGATCCAGCAAGGTTGTAAAGCTGTTACCTTTTAGAGTAGCGTGCAACTCTTGATCAACTTCAGAACAAAACGAGGTCTAGTCTGCCTTCCATGTGCGTGGTAGTTGCATTCTGTGAAAAATTCAGTCATGATGAAATGATTTTAAGATGATTTTGTTCTAGGGAAGATGTTGTGTGGCTGAATGTGAAGATACTAGTTCAAGTGATCTGTGCTATTGGAGCAACCCTGCTCCTGTCTCCAGTTTCCTGGTTCCTGCTACCCATAACGGGACCTCACCTGAGTGTTTGCTACTGACTTTGCTCTGGCCTCATCTCAGTCATTGCAGCTTGGAGACCTCTCGTTTTGTCGACCTGCCTGATTTTCAAGTAAATCACTACAGATATAAAGTAAAGAATAATTGCTTTGTTGTGTTCAAAGGAGTTGGATTCTGGACTCCCATAAGTGAACTTTATGAACTTTCTATTACAGTGCAAATCAGTTATAGAAAGGGATCTTTTGTGGTCACAGTGGTTGAGGCTGGGCCACACTGAAGCCAGAAAGGAAAAACTGCTTCCAGGTCTCCTGCGTGGGTAGCAGGGCCCAGAAGTTGGGCATCTCATACTGCTTTTCCCAGGACATTAAAAGGGAGCTGGGTTGGAAGTGGAGCAGCTGGAAGAAGCTAGCGCCTATCTGTAATGTGGGTGTTACAGGTATATGTTTTAGCAACTTTCTCAGTGGTCCTTATTGTGTTAGGTTTTACCTTTCACTAGGATTTTGTTTTCTGATGTTAGTGACCTCACAGACTCTGTATGGTCCGGGCTCAGAGCTGTCGTTCCGTCCTGGAGATCTCACTGCATTGGGGGCTGGCAAAGTTGGGGCTGGTTGCTGCTCACATGGAGACCCCACAGTCCTCAATGGTTCCCTTTTCAGGGCAGAGGTGGGCAGCCGGGTAGGAGGGCAGTGTAGCACTGTGGTGCCACCTGGCCCACATGAGGAGTCCCCGAGCGAGTTCCTCACTCAGGATACTGGCACCCTGTTCCTCGCGAATGCTTTATCAAGGCCTTCATGAAGTTGCTGTTTGAAACAGTTGCTGCCGTTTGAAGGAGTTTATTTCCTAAGCCCACTTCCCCAGACTGCCTTACTCCATATTACTAGTTTAGTGCACTAGGGAAGCCCCCCTTTGGCGGCATTTCAGCATTTTTGCGTCACAACTTAGCTTGTGCAGGTTTGTTTCCTGGCTCGATGAAATTCATAATAGTTACAGGAGTTGCTGAAGGCTTGGAAAGAGAAGCTGGGCTGAAAGATGTATTCAATGAAAATAACAAATGAAAACTTCCCTAATGTGGAGAAAAAAAAAGGGAAACAAAATACAGGAAGGGCGCAGGACTCCTCACCACAACACCTCACAATCATGTTCCCTTAGGTAGAACATAAAGAAAAGGTCCTTAAATATGCACTTGAGAAAATTCAATTAACTTATAGAGGAACTCCAATCAGACTTACAACTGACCTCTTGGAGGAAACCCTAAAGACCGTAAGAGAATGGAGTAACATATTCCAGATCCTAAAAGAAAAAGAAATTGTCAGAATAGCATACCTAGCAAAGCATTAATGCAATAAAATACTTCCAAAGCAAACAAAAACTGAAAGATGGTAGTGTCTCAGATCAGCTCTGCAAATGTTGCTTAAAGATGAGAAAAAGAGCAACTCCTGCCAAATCCAAACGCACACCTGAAGAACATCTCAATTAAACCACAAAAGAAACCTAAATCATACAATGGGAAGCCCTGCTAAAATGACAGGACCAAATCACTTGCCTGTGAATGTTAACCCTGAGTGTACATGGCTTAAACCCATCAATCAAAAGCTGTTGATTAGTGGACTGGCTAAATAAACAGGACCCATCTATCTGTTGCTTACAGGAGACATGTCTCACCAACAAGGATAGATGGAACTGAAAGTGAAAGGATGGAAAAGGATGTTTAGCTGCTGTCTGACCCAGTGGTAAGGCTCCCAGGTGAATGGGAGGTCAACAGTGCTGTGGAGAGGCCTGGTGCTGTGTGGCACAGGGGGACTGAGTCCAGGTGTCCCCGAGTTCTTGCAGAAGAGACTGCTGGTGAGACAAGAAGACATGAACTGGGGCAGGATGAACTCTGATGGTGAGAATAGAGGCACTGCCCCTCCCTGAGTTGTGCTGACCTGTGAGTCAGGGTTGTTGTGAAGAGACGTGCTAATTTTGCTGAGAACTGATGGAATACATTGCTTTTTTCTCAGAAAGTAAAAGTGAAATGAGAGGTCAGTGTTGAGGTGTATTTTAAAAACAACGTAGTACTAGGTTGGCAGCACTCCTAAGGGTTTACAATAGCAGGTCCCTTGCTGGCTGAACCCGATTGATGCCAATGTCCTCTTATAAATGAGAAGGTGGAAGGCACAGGTATTTAAATTCTGTTTTCTAAAATGCCTTTACTTAGACCTTTGGATGGTCAACAGCTTTCAGATGGACATGCCATGATCCAAAACTGTTTGGGAAAATGACCATTTATTTTAAAAAAGAAGGAGACAGCATTGGAACATGAGGGTGAAATACTTTGTAATTATTTAATGTAAAATATCCATCACAATCCATATCCAAAATCGAATAATCTAAAGAAATCTAACCTAGAAAAAAAAGAATACTTGTGTAAAAGTTGAAAATCAGGTTGAATATATTTCTGAGTTCAAGCTTGTAGTGACCTGCCACTCAAGTTCGTCCCTGGAGGATTTCAGAAGTCATGCAGTCAAGGGCCTGGTGCGATATGTAGTGGATAAAGTCCTCGCCTTAAATGCGCCAGGATCCCATATGGGCACTGGCCCTGCCGGCCCTGCTTCCCATCCAGCTCCCTGCTTGTGGCCTGGGAAAGCAATTGAAGATGGCCAAAGACTTTGGGACCCTGCACCCTGTGGGAGACCTGGAAGAGGCTCCTGGCATTGGATTGGCTCAACTCCAGCCATTGTGGCCACTTAGGGAGTGAATCATTAGATGGAATATCTTCTTCTCTGTCTCTCCTCCTTTCTGTATAAATCTGCCTTTCCAATAAAAAATAAATAAATCTTAGGGGGAAAAAAATCATGCTGGAGCAATCGCTCTCTGTTGTTACTGTCGTAATTATTTCAGTCCAGGGGTTTTGTTATTGATCTGACCGAGTAAGCTATTCCTGTGCTAGCATCTCGCCCTAACAGTGTGCGCCTGTTGAGCTGCGCAGGACTCCTCTGCTTTGTTTTCTAGCATTTTGGAGCAAGCTGAGGATCCACACTGTTGGCAGTGTGACCTTTAATTTTCATGGAGGTGATCCCTGAAGCCCTGGCGCAGTGGGGGGTAGGTTCGTGGGTCTGGCTTCCCTTTATTCTGGTGTGTACTGTACTGTCTTTGGGTTTGGACCGTTGCTGTGGGATATTTCTGAGAGCAGGTAAAGGAAACACTTCAGTGACTTTGAGAGTGACTCCAGAGCACTCCTGAGCTGGCCTCTGCCTGCTGAGCTGGGACGAGAGACCTAGTCCCCAGTTCCTGGAGCCCCTGGCCTGCTTGGGCCAGTCTTAGTAGAGAGCAGCGGTCAGGAAGGTCAGATGGAAAAAGTGCACACTTCCCTCACTGTGCCAATAGATGGTGTCAGTCCACAGTTTGAATTTAGATAGCACCTGTTACCTTAACACTTTCCATCTGTATGGAGAGTGTGTGTGTGTGTGTGTGTGTGTGTGTGTGTGTGTGTGTGTTTTAGTTATTCCTGAAAACTTCCTCTGTGTGTAGGTATTTTAGAAAATAGAAAAAAAAAAGAACCTATTGAAGAAAGTAGAAAAATGACATTGTGAGAATGGTAAAATGTTGGCATGATTTTTTTTTTCTTAATTGCTATAGAAACCAGAGTGATTTTGTGGTGAGCTGCAAGAATGAGCGCACTTGAGGAAATTCATGGGAAATGGAATTAAAAGATAAGATTATTTTGGTAGAGTTTTTGCAGTTGTTTGCATAGGTTTTCGTAGCGGCCGTCTTCGTGAACTCTTGGGGGGCCAGGTGCGTCTGCCTGTACCGTGCCTGGTGCTGCAGGGTACAGGAGGAGGAAGAGCACCTGCGGGAGTTAGAAAGATGGATCTCCCCCAGCCTGGGGAGTGTTTTTGACTTTCAATGGAAAGCTTTCAGTTGTCACTCTTGTCTGCTGTGAGTAGAAGTGGGACTCTTGAATTGGAGTACAATTTTAAAATGCTATTTATTGCTTAGAATACTTTCAAAATCTTTCTTTTTAATCTCTGGTACCAGAATCAAAGGTGAAGAGAAGCGGGGTGCGAGGACTTACGTAGTTATCACTCTATTATTAAGGCTTAGTTTACCTTAGAAAGGTGTGGAAGCTGTCTAGGAGCCAGCATGGTCTGGACCACATGCAGGCTGCCCCAGGTCCGGAGCATCCACCTGCCCCAGCCTAGAGCTGCACTGGCACCCACTAGAGCCCTGTGTGGCTCCTTCAGCCCCTCCCCACCTCGCCAGGACCACCCTGCCCTGCCCTTCCCTGCCCTGCTGGTGGGAGGGATGCTGTTGGCAAGTGCACGGGCACACAGTCAGCAGCTCACTGTATTTATCCCACAGCTCTCTCCTTTTCCCTTGACACTAGTGTCTGCCACAGGGGAGATCGGGAGCGATGTTTATCTAGATTCCCAACCCCCCAGTTGCTTTCATTTGCCTTTAAAATGCTCATTTCAACATGTTAAAGTGTGAAAGTGCTGCAAAATGATTTGTATATGTTAAAAATTCTCCATCATTTGCCTTGATTGTAGAAATTCTAGAGTAACAAGCTCTGTGTATACTGTCCTACCAGAAGATGCAGGTCTGAAATGACGCTCCTTTCCTGAGCTGCAGTGTGGGGAGTGACCCCCCTTTGTTTAGAGGGGGGTTCTGAATGGAAGAGAACAGAATAAGCCCTAGTTCACTGACAAATTTTCCCAGAAGTTTTGGGGGTAGGGGATGGGTGTATATGTCTTCGTACCAGTCTTAGGAAGAGAAGCGTGATGAGCCCAGGAGTAGAGTGAGGAGCAGCTGTTGCGTGCTTGAACGGTTAGGTCTGTGTCAAGGGAGGGGGCGCAGGGCCTCTTGCTCTCCAGCTGGTCTCTTTGGGGCGGTCTGGGTGTTCATCCAAGCCAAGAGCCAGTGGTGCGCACAGGTGCTGGCCCGTGTTTTCTCTGTTCTTTCCATAGCCTGGTTCATGGGCATTTTCTCATTTTCTGCTAGCGACTCTGAGAGGTCCCAGCAAGACCTGCCCAGAGATGGTGGCACTTGGGTTCGGTTGCAGTTCTGTTTTAGTGCAGCAGCTTCCCTGCTGGCTTTGTTAATCTCTACAATGAAGACGCCTCTTGGAGCAGAGAAGGGCTCATGATCAGCCCTTCATGATCAGGTCGGAAGGCCGAAGGGGAGGCCTGTCCATTTGCTAAAACACTGGTCTTCCTGTGTTCTTCAAACTTTCCTTTGCACTAGTATTACCCAGGAGACTTGTGAATGGACAGGCTGTAAGGACAGGATCTACACCTTAGTTTCAGATACTGTAGCCCGGGGCATGGCCTGGTAACATTCATTGCTAGTAAGTTCAGATGCTGGTCTTGCTGTGAGCACAGACCCTTCCCTGGAGGCTGGCTGTGTGCCCTGCCATTCCTTTCTCTCCTGGGGTGCAGGGCAGAATCCTTCCAGGACTGAGTGTGGCTCCTGCAGCCAAGTGCTTGAGGTGCTATGCCTGCCTCACTTTGGAGCCACGACTCTTGCTGCCTCCCCTGCACGAGGGGGCTCAGTGTTTATTGCAAAGTCAGATAAATGCAAAGAGGAGGGGAGACAGAGAAATATCTTCCATCTGATGAGTCACTCCCCAAGTGACCAAACAGCTGATGCTGAGCTGATCCGGAGTCAGGATATCAGATCCTCTTCCGGGCCAGCCATGTGAGTGCAGGGTCCCAAGACTTTGGGTTGTCCTTGCCTGCTTTCCCAGGCCTCAAGCAAGGAGATGGATGAGAAGTGAATGGGATATGAACCGGTGCCCGTATGGGATCCTGGTGTGTGCAAGGTGAGGATTTAGCCATTAGATTATCGCACCAGGACTAGATAACAACTTTTTAAAAATCATATTTTATTTCATTTATTTGCAATTTATTTTATTGGAGATTGATCATCCATCTATTGGTTCACTCCCACATGGCTGCAGTGGCCAGGGCTGGGCCAGACTGAAGCCAGGAGCTGGTCTCTCATCTGGATGCAAGAGTGCAAGCACTTGGGCCATCCTTCACGACTTTCCTTGATGCGTTAGCAAGCAGGTGCATCAGAAGTGGAGCAGCTGGGGCTCAAACCAGTGTCCATGTGGGATGCTGGCACCGTGGTGTATGTAGCAGGTAAAGCACCAGCCCCAAGGTTTTAGCTGTGGAAGGGGAAGTGTGGGGATTTTATTAAAGCCCTTATTATGTAAAGCTGTGAAACGCTCCTGGTTGTGTGTCTGAAGTGCTGTTACTGTGGGAGTGAAGATGTGCCCATTGCTGCAGAGCCTCTCTCCCAGCACAGTGGCCGTTGCTAGCCATGCAAGTTACTAGAGCTTCTGTTTTGTTAGAGGTAACAGCAGGCTAGCAGGAAGCATCTCCCGAGGTGATGTTGAGCTGAACTGTGCACAGCCTTGTCTCGGCACCTCTTGGAAATATTGAGGGTCTTCTTGCTAAGATTTCACCGGGGCTCTCGTGATGGTGGCGGGGACAGAAGTGTGCCATTCTTCTGTAGCTATATACTGCCTCCTTTTGGAAGGGGCATTTTCAATGTCTCAATGCGTATATAGAAACCTGAGGGGAACCCAGTTGCACACTCAGTCTCTCTCGCCCAGGGCTGGTTTCCCAGGCCGGGGCAGCCTGTAGCCACCAGCCATCTCCCCTGGGGCATTGGCTGCCCGCCTGCAGTCTCAAACGCAGGCCAGGGCCTCCTTTTCCTTCATCCTGGAAATTGAAGATCCTCTTTCCTGGACTGGAGTTCCTTGACTGAGGCTCACTCACTGCCCCTCGGCCCGGGCAGTGCAAGGGGCATCTCCCCTCCCTTCCTGGCACAGCAGCACGCACATCACACACATTCCAGACCAGCGCCCATGTGGCGCCTGTTGGTCCAGGTCTCACCTGAAGCTGTGTATTGGACTGTTAAAAGAACTGGTTTTGTTTGTAACCCTCTGGTCACATCCTTGACTGCTTGCTGCCACTGCTATTGGTGGAAGGCTGAGGTGTTCCTTCTGGTCTGTCCCTTCATCTCCCTTTGGTTGATGTTGCTTCTGCTCTTGAATCCTAGTTTTTGGTCTTCTCTTTCTGTGGTGCTGACACAAACATCTGGGATAAACCTGTTCTGTTCCAAAAGGATGGACTGTGAGTGTAAAATGATAGTCTTTTGGTTTTGGGTTTTTAAAAGATATTTATTTATTTTTATTGGAAAGGCAGATATACAGAGAGGAAGATTATCCATCTGATGATTCACTCCTCAAGTGGCCACAATGGCCGGTGCAGAGCCGTTCCAAAGCCAGGAGCCAGGAACCTCCTCCAGGTCTCCCACGCAGGTGCAGGGTCTCAAGGCTTTGGCTCGTCCCAGGCCACAAGCAGGGAGCTGGATGGGAAACAGGGCTGTCAGAATTAGAACTGGTACTCATATGGAATCCTGGCATGTTCAAGGCAAGGACTTTAGCCACTAGGCCACCGTGCCGGGCCCTATAGTCTTTTGTTAAGAGCACTTTGCATTATCAAAATTTTAAAAAGGCCAGTTATTTGGCAATAATTCCACTAGCAAAACTGTATACTGCTGAAATCTTTCCCATGAGGCAATATACATAAGGATATTTTCTGAAATGTATGAAGTGGTAGGACAGCAGCCTAAATGGCATCAATAAGGGATAGATTAGGTAAGTCACGACAAAAGAAGGCAGTTAAAATAAAAGGGTAAAGGTAAGTATAGAATGGATCCTACAATTCCTGCATATTGCTATGTCTCCGAAGCTGTGCTATTTTCAGAAAATGTGCTCCATTTTTGTATAAAGAAAAAAGCTTTAAATTCACATTCACACTTGGTGACACTTTGAAAACTTTGGGAAAATACGTAAAAGCCTGTTGGCGGTCGTCACCTCAGTGGGGAAATGCCAGGCAGGCAGGCCCATCTTTCCACGGTTGATCTCTCCTTAGGATTTATACCATAGGAATCGTTTCCCTTTAAATATTTTTTAGTTCTGTGATTTCTTCCGTGCTTGTATTGCAATCAGTATTCATGTCGTGTAGAAGAAAACAGAAGCAGTCGTGCTCCTGGTGTTTAAGCTAGACCCTTGTGATCGTTCCTGTCCTGTGGGAGCACACAGGTGCTCCTGTGCAGGCGTGCGCGCGCGCGCGCGCACACACACACACACACACACACACCCCCCACAATTACTACCTAACATGTTCAGATGTGCAATAAAGCGGGAGATCTTGGTGGGCCCCTCAGCTTACTGCACTTGTTAACAGCTGCTTCAAACCATTCTCACATTGGGCTGTCCTTTTGCTTTTGACTCGTGACATAAGGAAGGGGTGAACAACAGAGCCCGTCAGTGATTGGGGGTTTACCTAGGAGGGTAGAACAGTATTGCTTGATAGAGAATGCTGCAAGCTTATTTGGTTCTTTGGCATTGCAGTCCTATTACAAAATGGTATTCTTTTATATTTATGGCAGATAAATATAATTATTTGTGTATGTATGCTAATCTGTTCACTAGTGTACATTAATCAAATCTTAAAAATAATCACACAAGATGGTAAGGATGCTTTCAGATGTGCCACAGGGCTGGCTCTGAGGTGTCAGCATCCCGTTTGAGTGCTGGTTTGAATCCTGGCAGCTCCACTTCTCATGCAGGTTCCTGCTAACGGCCTGGCAAGGCAGTGGAGGAGGCTTCTACAGCCTTCAGGTCAGCTCTGCTCCAACCACTGCCGCCTTTTGGGTGTGAGCCATTGGATGGAAGATCTCTCTATAAAACACTGTCTTCTAAGTATAAGTGAATAAATCTTTTTTTTATTTGATGCTGCAATACACTCTATTTTCTTCTTATTCTTCTTCTTATTATACAGTTCCATAGGCTCTGGGACTGCACAGCTCCCTCCCCGAATCACCTCCCCCTACCGATTTCCCCCATACTATTACAATTGTATAGCCATTTATAACCAGCCATAAGTCCATCATTCTTTACTTCCCTCTTTACTATTAAATTGGTTGTTTATACTTGTATTTATTCTTCTTATAAGGGAAATAAGGTTGCTTTTCAGGATGCAAAAGCGTGTTTGCAATGCATTTTTGCCGAGCAAGTGAATCCTAGACCTGGCTGGCCAGTGTTGCAGATTCAGGGTGGTGCTGCCTTCCTGTGTGCTCTGTCAGCTGCATTAGGCCTTTGGTTCAAGCACACACTGCAGTGGACAAAGTCCTCTTTCAGGGCTTCTCAGTGAATTGTGTCTTGGTTTTGTCTCCGACTGTATTGGATCACTGAAAGCTCTCTGCGGTCAGGAACGGTATTTGAGATTTTTGGTAGAGCTTCCCAAATCTCAAAAAATGGCATGTGAAGTCGTGTAAGTTTCCCTGGTAGTTTTCAGAAGCGATGGTGTCTGCCCTGAAATCTGTCTGTACCCTGGCTGCAAAGCCCTTCCGCTCGTGGAAAAGGCTGTTGGTATAGCTGTGACAAGCCTGATGGCAGTACTGTCGGTAACAGCCAAGCTGTGCGCTGTGTGGCACACGTACGTGCAGGGGCGGCCTGGCCGGCTCACCTGTCCGTTGTGAGGCTGCCCTCACCTTTGTGCTGTTTTTGTAACAGCGTGCCTCTGAATGGAGGCCTTGTGCTCCCCTTGATTTGAAATCTTTGTAATCAACCTAAAGGAAGCAGCAGGCCCCCAGTAGGAAGTCCCTACAATGAGTGGAACCTGGGGCCTGGCGGAAATGGGCTCTTGCTGAGGGCAGAGCAGAGCAGCTAGCACGTGTGATCACTGCCATCTTCGGGTCTTCGCCTGCTTGTCGCCCTGTGCTGCCTTCTGAGCACCCTTGGGTTCCAAGTGCCCTCACCTTGTACTGCCACTGAGGAAAGTCTGGCCAGCCAGATTGGCTTCTACAAAGCAGCTGCTGGCTGAGTGTGAACCTGCCTGCTGGAGTTCAACAGACAGACTCAGGGGCAGCTGGTGCCCGTGAGAGTGCCCGGCCGCAGGTTGGTGCACTTCTTTATTCTACAACCTGCTTGAAGGCGGGGCCACCCCTGCCCAGCCACTTCAGTCTGCTTTGGTCAGTGCTTGACTTTGTAGTGCCGGCTGTTGGTTGAGTGACTTGGTTCAAGTCACTCAAAAGAAGTCTTGTGATTTGAATTGTGGACTGTGTGAGAAAGGTGGGGCAGCAGAAGGCTTTTAGAGGATTCCACTGGTGTTAATTTCTTAAATGATAATTTAGAGATTTAAAGAAGTAGAACTTGCATATGATGTTTCCTTAGTACTAACCCTTACTTGTGCTCACACACTCAAACACACAGAATATTGTTTTAAAGCAGTACTTTTTTTTCCTCTCTCCAGTTAGAAACTGGTTCTTCAACTTTCAGTGCCAACTGAGACATGCTATGCTAAGTATCTAGAATCCTGTCTTGTGACTTGACATTGCATGTGAATGATGGCAGAGGGTTGAGTAGGCGAGCGGGCCTGGCGGAGCAGCCGGGGATATGGTGTGCAATAATGTGCTGTGAAATGGGATTGGGTTACGTAACATCGTGTCGGCACAGACCTGAGGCCTGCTGGAATCTCCCTGAAAGCATGTTCTGCACATGCCGCGAAGGCCACTGGGCATGCTCCTGTGCCTCGGCAGGCTGTGGGTGGTCAGCTCTGTCCCCACTGTTTTCTCTGTGTGTTCTCTGTATGAGCACATGGAGGCCTGTACACAAGTGTTTATTGCATTTGTGGAAGCCCCAGGATGCTGTGAGCTTACTAACAATTTATGCTGTTTTGTGAACAATCGACCATACGTATGAAGATTCAGTTAACAGTGAAGTTCTCATTGTTTCAAGCTTTCGAGGTAATGCTAAAGGCAGTTTGAGCAAAGTGTAAATTCGACAGTATAACCAAAATCAGAAGTAAGGAATAAAAAAGGTGTTTGGCTTGCTCTGGTGTTGACAGCTGGGCTGACTGCCCCCTCCTGCTCCGTCTTCCAGTGATGGACACTAGTTCCTAGAGTGGACAATCTGAAGAAATTCAATTGCTTCTTTCATTCATAAATAGTTTAGCTGTCCTTCTGCTGTTGGTTAGGTTTGGTTTGTAGTAAGTGATGACGCAGCAGCTATAATGTACTTATGTGTCTGTTACAATGTAACGTTGGTCCATGATTGTGATAAGCCTCAGTCTTGGTTACTGCAGAAGCTGAAGACTTGCTGAGATACTTAGAAGTGCTCTACTTCTTGTGTTCTTCCAGGACATGTCTCAGGAAGGCTACGGAACTAGGTCCCAGCCTGCTCTGGCCCCTGGAAAGCCTAACCACGAAGACTTGAACCTAATCCAACAAGAAAGACCATCAAGCTTACCAGTAAGACATTCATATGCTAATGTGGAAATGGAATGAGTTAAACATTTTGGAAAAGAGCTGTTGTTTTGTTTGTTCTGTTTTATGTTATAACATTTTGATTTTTTGGAAAGACTGAAGTGTTTGATTCCCAGGGCTCCATGGTCCTGGATGAGCCTGTCTCCTTCTAGGTGGTGGCTGTGGAGTCCAGCGCCAGTTGGAAGGTTTTGTTGGTGGTTTTGTGTGCGGGCGGCTCACTGCTGTTGTACCATTCCGCTTTCTTCAGCCTGATGCTTTAGCTAGGATTGCAGGATAGATGTGCACAGAGAGAGTTTGCACGCAAAGGAAATTCTCACTTTGTGGAGAATATGAATGATGAGATAAAGCATTAGATAGCAGTTTGAATTTCTTGTGAGACTTCATGTATATAATGGGAAATCACCAAAAATATTTTATTTTAGAATTTGATGAAGCAGCTTGCAAAGTATTTCTGGCAACACCTAGTATCTGATGACTGAGTGTATGTTGGTAAGAGGGTGACTAGTGTAAGATGCCCACAGGATTTATTTGTACATAATGGGTTGCTTACAGGGGAACCTAACTTAAATGAAATTTGCTTTATTATCTAAAAGGATACGTTTGTGCAAATCAGTATTTTTATTTTTATTTTCTTGTTCACAAATGTTTCTGTTTGAAGAATTATTGTTCTTGTTTAATCACTGTTAGGAAGGTTTAAGATGGGAGTTTAGTATAGTCCTAATTGTAACTTGACCCTCAGATCTATTTGCATTACATAAGATTTATGGCATTAAATGCAAACGTTTGAGAAGGAGTGTGTGTAGTGAATGTCACACATCCATGTGGCGTGCCTGGCATGCTCCCTGTATGTTATTCACAGCGGTGGGAAAGAGGGTAAATGCTGGTTGCAGGACCCACTGTCTCTCAATCTGGTGGATGTTTTTGAAACCCTTAGTTTTACAGCTTTCGTTTTGTGATGGGAGTAGGTGAAATGCTAGTGTGTGTGAGTGTGTGTGTGTGTGTGTGTGTGTGTGTGTGTGTGTGTGTGTGTGCTTGCTTTAGAAAACTGTGTTGGCATATTTACTGTCTAGTTATTTTTGAAAGAATGAAAAGAGAAATGACTTCCGAGTTGGGTGCTGTAAGCTTGTGTCTTGAGCAGCTACTTCACAGTGTGGTGAGCATGTTGTGCTTGTTTGTGTGTATGACATGCATGTGCACTATTGTAAATGCAGCTTTTGCCAAATTATTATTATTTGGAAGCTGATTTGCAGTTTTATGAACTGTACATCAACTTGGCCAAGCAGGAGTGGACCATGGATCCCCACACCCCTGCCCACTGGTATCTCAGTGTTTGGGAAGAAGGCTGCAGGGTGCTGAAGGGTGCACCTGTGCCCGCGGCTGCTGCTTCGAGGTGTGGCACAGGTGGGGAATTCCGCCTTGGATTGCTGCTGTGTGACTGCTGAGCTGCAGGAGTCACCTGCAGGCACTGCCTCTTCTGTGCCCCTTGAGAGCTCCGGCCTCCCCCATGGGTGTGCCCCTCCTTGGGGCAGAAACAGGGGTGGGAAGAAGAGCTATGGACGCGAGAATCAGTTCATTCTGAATTGTTCTGTTTGTGTACCTTTGTAGTTTTATCATGGTATATACTCTATTGATTACTTTGTCCACTTCCTGCAGGAATTTAAGATTGCCCATGGTACAGATTTTTCTGTGAAGATGTTGAAAAAGAAAGAGAATATAATTGGTATTTACTTTGCATTTTGATAACCCAACAATAAATGGGATGCTGATTGACTCCATAACCCTCATAGCGCACTTCACGACCCTTAATGAGAGTCAAGTTTCTGTGTTTTATGTTCAGTGTGTAGAAATCTCGATTACAGATGAAAGGACAATGCATGGATCAGCCTGTGTACCTAAACCCCCTTGCCTGGTCGGGTGGACACGGGCTTCCTTCTGCAAAGCTCAGTGCGCTCCTGTTCTTGTAGCGGAGTCCTGCGTGAGCAAAGCATTTCTCTAGTAGGTTTGTACATCTGACTTGTTGATTTGGATACTTCATCTTTAAGATGTTGTGTAAGTTAGCTTTTTGTTGAGAGGGATTCTTTCTTCTTTAGAGAAGAGCCAGTGGGGTTCACCATGGGGCTCCATCCTCCCAACCTGATCCAACCCAGTGGCTCCCCAGAGGCCCCACCATCCTAATCTGCCCACCCCATTCATCCACTAATGTCTACTTTAGTTTGGGAAGCTAGATGCTATTCAGGCTCTTCTTAGTTGTGCACAGTGAGGGTTAATTATGAGTTCAGGAAACAGTCTGTTGGTCTTTTGTTATGACTCTATGATTCTGAGTTTGCAGTCCAGCTCTGATGAGTGCTTTAGCCCTCTACCCAACTTGAACTGCTGGGACTTAGGAAGATGTGTTTGTTACCATGTCTGGGTGACTTTGCTGTTGGATCTGTCACAACTGCACTGTGAAGGAAGGCTGGACCTTCCAATTGTTAATGACTTAAAATTGACTTTCCTAGAAGTTAAAGACAGTCCGTATTACTGTATTAATTTCTAGTTTTGTAATTTGGAACTAAGTAAATTGTGACTATCATCTGTACCTTTAAAAAAAAGTAGTGGGCTTATTCCCATGATAATTGTTAATAACCATTATTTTGCTTCCATTGAGATAGATTTTTTATAGCTTCTGTGTTAGTATTGTGTTTTTCTTCAGCATGTTTGTTACTGCAGTTAGCAACTTTCCCTTGTATGAAGTCAAGGCATTTCCAATATCCTTATTCTAAATCAGTAATTTGATCCCTCAGGAAGCTGTCCTCTTACCTCTGTTTGAACTGGTATTTGTCTGCATTTGCATGTCATTAAATTCTTGGTGTTCTTTAATAACTAATGCAGTTGCTTTTTCCAGCTGGCTTAGATCGTCAAATCATCCACAGAAAACTGCAACTGAAAAATTAATATTTGTTCTTGTGTTATCTTGGGACCATAACCAGTAATATTTACTTTTTCTTTAATGCATTCATACTTAAGTCAGAGCAAATTCCCCATAATAGTATCCATTTATTTCTATATTTCTTAATCATACAGCTTTTTTTTTTTTTTAAGATTGTTTTTCCTACTTGAAATTCGAATTACAGAAAGCGGTCTTCCACCTGCTGCTTCACTTGCCAAATTGTATGCAATGCCTACGGCTGGGGAGGGCAAAAGCCGGGGGTCAGGAGCCAGGGGCCACCCTTGTGCCCATGAGGGTGGCAGGGTCCCAGGTTTCTGGACCACCTTGTCCTTTTCCTAGGACATTAGCAAGGAGTTGGGCGCGAGGTGGACATGAAGCAGCACCCATCTGGATGCCAGCAGTGTGGGCAGAAGCTTTGCCAGTCATGCCACAGGGCTGGTGCCAGTACAGCCTTCTCTTCTGTGAAGGATTAGTGTGTATGTCTTCATAATAACCTTGTTGATACATTTTAGCATATAAAATATCATATAAAAATAGCAGGAAGAAGTCTTTCCTCTTAAAATATTATCATTTCAAGTTGGAATACATTTTGGTTTTCTCTACCCAAGACACTGATAGGAATGAGACCAGCTTTTAACCAAAAAGTCTAAAAGAAATTGCTATTTTATTAATTTATTTAATTAACAGTGAGTTTATATCAATTTATATTCTACAGTAAATCCCCCAAATAAAATTTAGTACACATTCTATTAAATGTTTTGTTAAATTTTCTTCTCTTGTAGTATCTATTATTGATCTTTTTATTATAATTATTTTGTAGTTATCTTGTCTCCTCTGTTAGAGTATTTTCATCATGCTTATCATGCTTTATTCAATGAATGTTTTCCTAAAATGACTTATATGTACGCCTAGTTTAAAATAAAGTTCTCGGGGTTTCAGAATTTCTGGATGGAGGGGTGCTTACTCTGTGGTGTAGTGGGGAGGCCTCACTGCCAGCAGCACCTGCATCCTGTATGGATGCATTTTTAAGAAGATGTATTTATTTTTTTATTCGAAAGGCAGATTTATACAGAAAGGAGGAGCGACAGAGGAAGATCTTTGTCCGATGATTCACTCCCCAAGTGGCCAAAATGGCTGGAGCTGAGCCAATCCAAAGCCAGGAGCCAGGAGCCTCTTCCAGGTCTCCCCCACGGTGCAGGGTCCCAAGGCTTTGGGCCATCCTCGACTGCTTTCCCAGGCCACAGGCAGGGAGCTGGATGGGAAGCAGGGCTGCCGGGGTTAGAGCCGGTGCCCATATGGGATCCTAGCGCATTCAAAGGGAGGACTTTAGCACTAGGTTACTGCACTGGGCTTGTGTAGTTGCATTTTGAGTCCTGGCTTCTTCACCTCTCATTCAGCTCCGTGCTGATGTGCTGGGAAGACAGTGTAAGGTCTGGCTCAGCTCCAGTCCTTGCAAGCACTTTGGGAGTGAACCAGCAGATGGGTTCTCTCTGTAGCTCTGCCTTTGAAAGAAATTAAAATGAGTTTTTTTTTTAAAAAAGATTTATTTTTATTATTTTTTCATTGGAAAGGCGGATATACAGAGAGGAGAGACAGAGAGGAAGATCTTCCATCCGATGATTCACTCCCCAAGTGAGCGCAACGGGCCGATACTATGCCGATCCGAAGCCAGGAGCCTCTTCCGGGTCTCCCACGCGGTGCAGGTTCCCAAAGCTTTGGGCCGTCCTCGACTGCTTTCCCAGGCCACAGGCAGGGAGCTGGAAGGGAAGCGGGGCTGCTGGGATAGAACCGGCGCCCATATGGGATCCCGGGCGTGCAAGGCGAGGACCTTTAACCACTTGCGCCTCTGCGCCGGGCCCAAAATGAGTTTTGTTTTTAAGAAAGTGTTTTTTATGATGAGCTCGCATCAGAAGAGTTGTCTTCACGTGCTGCGGATGCTCAGGCCCTAAACAAGGGTAGCCTTCGTGTTGGTTCTGTGGTGTTGTTCCTAGAACCAGTTTGCTTTCTCTAATGGTATTTGCATTTTACTTTGGTAACCCTGAGGTTCAAAAATATAAGTGGGCGATTTGGATAATTAAGCTAAAGTAGAGTGAAAATACTGTTTTCTTAGCTCTTTATAGACACATATTTGTTTATGATTACTGCTCCAGTAATTATACTGTGATAAGATATATTTTCAAGAAAATATTTTTAAACATGTGTAAGAAGATAGATAACAACGAAACGAAGATTTGATCATTTTCCTTGTTCAGCAAATTTGAGCTTTCGCCTCCAGGAATTGGGGGAGTTGTTAACATTCCCAGGTCTCCTGGTAAGGAGTTCCAACTTTGTTCTTCGGGGCCAGCCCTTGCCTTGTGTTTCTATTTACCTGCGATGCAGAACCCCAGGGAGCACTGTGAACAGGCTGCCTGGTCAGGCTCTGTGAAATGGGTCTAAACGTATTGGCCACTGAGGCCATCACGTCATGCAGTCCTGTTTCAGGGCCCTGTCCTCGTCCCATCAGAGGCACCTGAGCAGGGTGGCGTGGAGCAGCGTGGAGCAGCGTGGGGCTTCCCGGGCTAGCTGCATAGCCCTTCGTGCAGGGAATCTGTCTGTCCTCTTATCTGTATATCTGACTTCCCAATAAAAAAAAAGTATTTAGTGACATGTAGGTTGGTTGGGGTTGAGGCCAGTTGTTTGGGAAGCACATTTGGATGTTGGTGATTTGGAGTGGCATTCAGTGGTGTGGGTTGGCAATTCGGTTGCTGAGCATGCAAGATGAAGCCAGTTTCTCGCTGGCTTCTGCTTTTCACCAACTTCTCACCCCTCAGCTGCAAATATGAATTCATTAGCCTGTCTTAACCTCTCATTTGGCGGGTTTTTACACGAGTCACAATCTAACGGCTGAGAATTCGGCATATGCCTGCTGAATGAGCTCTTTTGAAACTCTTCTATCTGCAGCTTGACTTTATTTTAAACAGTACTCTGCCTCGCACTGATCCTGTCCAAGCCTCTCCCATCAGTGTCCAGTGTAGATGTTCTGTGGGTTCTGGGAGTGCTTAGCCAAGTTTGCCGAGGTTTGGAGAGGTAGTAGGAGGAATCTTCAAAAATCCGTGGAAAATGTCCGTTATGAGCAGGAATTTCAACTTTTTTGTACTAAAATAGACTTACCTTAAAAAAAGAGATTTATTATCTGAAAAGCAGAGTTGCAGAGAGGGGAGATAAACACCCACACTCACAGAGAGAGAGAGAGAGAGAGAGAGAGAGAGAGAGAGAGCGCGCGCACACGAGTGAAAACACCACCTGCTGATTCATTTTGCAGATGACCTCAGCAGGCACGGCTGCGCAGTTTCGTCAAGGTCTCCCGTGTGGTGGCTTTGAAGCACCTTGTGCCAGTTTCCTGGGCTATTAGGAGTGAGCTGGTCAGAAGTGGGAGCAGCCTGGACTGGAACTGGTGCCCTATGGTATGCTGGCATCACAGGCAACTTAACCTGCTTCAACCCAATACCAACCCCCAGGGCAGTTTTCCACAGAGCCTTCTGAAGTAGCCTGGTTTTTCACAAACAGATCTCTCCGCGTCAGGAGAGGAGCCTCTGAGAACTGGTTTCTGATCAGGTGTTTGCAGGTAGCTTAGTGACTTGCATGGTTGGAACTTGAAGGTAGAGCATTTATTTTGATGTCTTAGGTAGTTTTGAAAGGGAACGCAGGATAGCTTAATGTTTTACTTAGGTTGTATCATGTTCTCTTATATAATTCTTGCCAAGGTTTATTTATTTAGTGGAAAGTGTTACAGAGAGACAAAGAGAGTGATCCATCTGCTGGTTCACTCCCCAAATGGCTGAAATGGTCCTGGCTGGGCCAGGTGCAGGTGGTGATTTAGCAGGCTTCTATTGATGGGTTTGAAGTGAGCAACTTCCAAAAGTTACAAACTGATAAGCTATAGGGCGGTGAATCTTTTCGAACACCTGGTACCTCCTTTCCGGGGAGTGGTCGGCCTATGTGACCTGCCGGGTGTCCTGCCGGGTGACCTGCCAGGTGTCCTGCTGGGTGTCACGTAGACTATCAGGCCTTGAGTTCACACAGCCCCCAGCCGAGCCATTAAGGCAGAATCACAAAAACAGAAAGCATCTAGGTTCTTCACAGGCAGGAGCTAGGAACTTTTTCCAGATCTCCCACATGTGTGGCAGAGGTCCACGGACTTTGGACCATCTTCTGCTGCTTTCCCAGGTGCATTAGCAGGGAGCTGGATCAGAAGTGGAGCAGCTGAGATAGACCTGGCACTGCTATGTAATATGGGTGCTGTAGGTGTCAACTTTGCCTATTCTAATTGTTTAAAAATTGTTTATTTATGTGACACATTGATAGACTGGCCAACAAGCCAGCAGACAAACTGAGTTTACATGTGCTAGTTCGTCATCCACGTATATGCAGTAGCCTGACCTGAGTCAGGCTAAACTAAGGAACCAAGAACTCAGTCCCGGTCTTCCAAGGGAACCAGTCACTTGAGCCAACGCCGTTGCTTCCCAGAGTGGGAAACTCAAGTTGTGAGCCGAAGCCCGGATTGGAACCCAGTGTGTCATGTGAATTCCTCAACTGCTAGGTCAAATGCCCACTTTTTAAATATAATTTTCATGAATGGTCTGTTCTATATGGAGATGTCAATTATTTGCGGATTAAGGTTGAGGAAATCATGTTAAGATTACTTGAAAGTCCTAATTTACAAAAAGTGACATTAACTCTGAGAAATGTTTTTCAGTGGAGATTATTTTTTTATGATACGATACACTGTAATTTTATTTTCTAGTAATAGTTATTTTGAAAGTAGAGGATGGTACTTGAACTTGAGTGAGGTGGGAAATTGAAAGTTGTTTCTCTCTTTGCCAAAGCAGTCTTCTTCCACTTAAATATTTATTTTGCCAATTAAAACCTAGCAAAACCTCAGCAGTTTGTACTTATTCCAGGGGAAAAGAGACTAAACAAAATGAAAAGTTTGACTAAATGAGCATTCGAAAATAACTATAATGTGCTTTTAAATAAGTCCTGGATTATATAATGGACATCTTTGGTCTTGTTGAAATTAATGACTAATTCTAAATTCATTATAGCTGTGGTATTTGCTTAGTGGAAAATGTGTCAATTTTAAAAATTCATTTAATTTTTAAAAGTACATTTTCACTAAGTATGTCCTCTGCAAATTTTTTCCATATGATATGTTGATGATTTCCATGTAAAATGTGGGGGAAATGAATTTCAGCCTATTTCTTGGGACTGTCAACTCATTTCTAAAAAATTAATGAAGGAGTATGAAGGAGTACCATAAAAAATTGGACAAAATTGGAAACTAAGAAAGGCTGAAACATAACTGATTTACAGGATATTGGTTTTGATAATAGAGGGATAGAATGATCTATAGTTGATGAATGAGGCTCATTAAGCAGAGGCTGATAAATGCAGATATTCCTGGCTAATAGGAAAGTCAGCACACAGTTTTTGCTATGGCAAATGAAGGGTTGGCAGGCCCTGCCCCCTCCCCTACCCTTAGCCCTTCTGCTGTCCACTGTGGCCTGGCCTGCTAGCAGGGAAGAGCAGGGGGTGGGGGGCGGGGTATAAGCAGCATAGGAAGGCTCCGCATGCCAGGTGGGCGAGTCCGGCAGCAGTGAGGACCTATCCAAGGTTTTCATTGGTTCAGTTGAATTTGTCCTCTCCTTCAAAGGCAGAGGAGGAGAGAGGTCTTCCACCCACTGGTTTGCTTCCAAAGACTGACAGCTTTCAAGATACTGAGTTAGAGGATAGTACTTGAACTTTAGCAAGGTAAAATTGTCAGCCTTTTGGCTTAAATATTTGTCTTGCAAATGAAGCTGGGCACCTGGGGACCAGACGCTCCACCTGGGTTTCCCATGGAGGTGGAGGGCCTAAAGCAGTTCATTGGCTGCCTGCCCTCACGAGTGGCCTTGTTGGCTGCCTGCCAGGGGCACTAGCAGAGTGGAGTCACAGTAGCACTTGCCGTGGCACTCCTTTACGGGTGCAGGCATTCCAAGCAGTGCCACAGTGCCCACGCTGCGTCTTTATTTTTTATACCAGACATCCTGAAATAGCGTTGATGTTCTGGGGTGCTCTTTCTCCCCCTGACCTGCTGCCCTTTCTCCCCAAGCTGAGCCTAGCGTATCAGCTGGAGTGATACCTCCCTTAGTCCTTCAAACGTGGCAGCTCCCCGTGCCCTCCACACAGCTGCCTGCCCCCTCCAGCCCCGCAGACACTGGCCCGCGAGGCCGCAAATGCATGTGACTTGGGGTTATCAAGTGAGGTGGGAAATCACTTCTAATTTGCAGATTTTCCCTTCGCAGGTGACTCTGAAGACCGGCATCACATGTGTTTTATATAACAAGGGATATATAACCAGCAGGAGCTCATGGTAGCACTTCTGGACTGGTTATTTGCTTTTATATTTCTTTGGGACTGGAAGTAACTATTTTTAATATTAACTGTCAGTTTAGGAGAGGAAATAAATGCATGCAGTTAAGGTTCTACCTGAGCCAACATTTTCTATTCTTTTCTCACAATGTAGAATTTTAGAGGTGTCTTTCTCTTTCTCATCTTTTTCTTTTACCTTCTCTAAATTGTTGTAAAATAACTGAATGGTCTTGTTTTCCTTTGTTTGGGTCAAGAAATTTTAGCTGAAAATTGTTACTGTGTGAAAGAAGATTATTGACTCAACAAGCCTTCAATTTTCCGTGAATAACACTCCTACCCCCTAGCTTCAGGAACATGCCGTGCATGCATTCTATTTTAAAATACAGACTGTAATTTAAAACAGGCAGTTTGATGCCCCACTGAACTTTGTTTAAGCCTGGCATAAAAGAAGGAGAAAAGCTTTAAGCCACAAAAAAAGTGACTAAGCTTTCTCAACTACTTTTCTATTAAAAAAAGAAAAAGCTGCAGGCACTACATTGTTGCTTGTAGAGGACCTACATTTTACCCGATTGCAGATTGTGGCACGTACAGACTTTCACTCATTTCATTATTGGGCAATTTTTGGATTTTTTGGTAAGTGCTCAGGATAATCCTCACTTGCAATGGAGGCTGTGTGCGTGCACATGTGCATACTGTCCACATTTGGACAGCGTCTCAATCATTAATTTGAATGCTTGAGTTTTAGTATTCAGCTATTGATACCTAATTTTCTAGAGTTCTCCCTGATTGAAATACTTTCAGATCATCAGATTGCAAAGAATTAAATATTAAATATAACTGCAATATTTTTTGCTATCATTACAGAAATGTGTCTTCGAAAGTAGTTTATGTGTCACATGCCTTTTCCGCCCTCCTGACAGGAACAAAAACACAAAGCTTACATGAACTTGTGTGGAAGGCCAGGGCTTGAACTGTTCTGATAAAGCAAGGCATGTTGGTGGGCAGACCTGTTGCAGTGAAGTTGGCGTGGCAGCCTGTGGCAGCTCGCAGCTGAGGTTCCATTCGTGAACAGTTCCTGTCCTCTCAAAATGTGTGTGTGGGGGTGGGGGGGCATGTTTGGAATTTCACAGCACTTCCCAGCTCCAAAGATTGAATGAGTCAGTGCATAAAAGAAAAAGCACCCATGGAAACGACCTTTTTCTCCATTTGGGAAGAGTTGAGTGAAGTTGAGCTGTGGAAGTGGCTTGTGCCTCTCTGGCCTCCTTCCCACTCCTCAGTGCCACTGGCTTGACTGAAAGGAAACATGACCTTGGTGATCTAGGGACTGCCTAATTATACAGGGAGAGCTTGGGATTTATAGGGCTCCCATCTTCATCCGCGCTCTCCTTCCTTAAGAACTGACGGGGGGATCTTGATGTGTATGGATCCAGGGTAGTTTGGCCGGTGGGAGAGGATTAGTGGTGGAGGTGATGAAGGCCGTCTGGGAGGTGTCTTCATGGCCGCCTGCTGGAGTGGGAGGCAGAAGAACAAAGCAATGAAGGAGCAGCTGCAGGCTGCTGGCGTCTGCCGGCCATGCTTCCCCGCGATGCCAGAGGCAGTTGGTCGTAATTTCATGCTGATGGAAGGAAGGAAAGCCTGTGGCTTTCACCTGTGGCACTCCAGGCTTACACTTGTTATTCTCTAAAGTGATCGAGAAACTGTCTGTGCTCTTTAAACAGTTTTTCCAGAATGGAAATACCAGTTGCCTAGGTAAGTGAATGTCACCATTTGCCTTTAATGGAGAAGTCAGTTTCTCGGATAATGTCAGGTGTGTGGAGTGATCTCCCTCCCCCACCCCATTTCAGTCTTTGGTGTTCAAATTAATTTGATTTTGGTCTAGGTGTCTTATTTTTTCAGTATATTTTTGCACGTTACCTTTTCTTTCTGTACTAAGTGGTGCGTATTGAGATATAGCAGGAGCCCCACCTGCCCCACAGGTAACTTTCCTCTGTGAAGCTGCCCAGGATAAACATGAGGACCTGGGCCACTGAGCAGGATTCTGCTCCCACCTGGAGCTTGCTCCTCACAGTGCTGCCTGGGTTTTGAAATTTGGGGTGTGACTAGGGATCTTTCTTAGTCTCTTTTCCCTGTGGCCTCGAAGGGCGAGAAGTGTAAGGAGTTAACATCTTATGATGATCGGTAACGTCTTATGATTGGTGATTAGCCTGTGTCTCGAGAAAGCTTGGCTTCAGGTTCGTAGTGTAGCCTGACTAATGAGATGCTGTTTTCTAAAGTCTTGTATGTAAATGAACAGTGGAAGCGAGCAGTGACCATCCCGGGAGTCTGGGTCCTGGCAAGTGTCGAGTGACTGAGGTTCAAGTGCGTGCACGTGAAGACTTGCTTCCTGACTGCCCTTGGCCTGCAGATGCCACCGCCTTCCAGAAGCTGGCCTGGGTCATCCAGGCACCTGGGGCAAGCCAGGCCTCTCATCAGCGAAGCCTTCCTCTCCACGAGGTGCTTTTCCACAGGAGGCAGGGAGGCCTGAGTGTCAGCTCCTCGGGGCCTGGGACTGGACCGACAGTGAGAACTTGGGAACAAAGGGAAGGCAAGTGGAGGTGGTGAAGACAGAACAGGGATGGTGGCAGGGAGCTGGCTTAGGAGAATAGAGGACACAGGCTCTCCCGAGGTTACTGCTGGTCTTGCTTGGCTTGGCTTACTTCTGGATCTCCCTCTTCATGTCACTTACATAAGAGGTACTGGGCGTCACCGTCCGTGAGCACTGATGCTGATGGACGGCTAGCACTAGCTGTAACCTCCCATGTCGTACCTTGTTGGAGGCAAGGTGAACAGTGTGTATGTAGAGCTCATGTCGATGACTGAGTTAGACCAGAGTGCTCTAACTCACACAGAAGTGAGAGAAGCCATGTATGATTCAGCTGGGGATGGACTGGTGCTTTGCTTTTAGCAGTGTGGTACATTTATCTCCTGGTGTGTTAGATAGCTTTTGTTCCTGTAACTAAGAACTGAAAGGGGTACAGCTCAGCAGGGAGGAAGGTACTTCTTGGCTCATGATTTGGAGGCAGCCCTGATTGTCTGGTGTCTGGCGTCGGCTGGACAAGCCAGGAACAAGAGACACAGTGAACTCACTCTTGTGCCTTGCGTGTGGGCTCTCTAAAGCCAACAAGATTTGATCCTGGAGCCTCACCCTGGCAGTCTAATCTTCTCCAGTCAATTCCAGTAGGCCTCATCCTGAGGCATTGGCCATTAGCTTAAGACTGGGAACCTCTGAATGCACTTGGGGAGAGAAGTCCTACTGCTCCCTAACACCCACCTTGCTGCTGTCTTGGGTTGAGAGAGGCTACAAGCATGCATTTGTGAGCCTTCTAAACAAGCTCAGTGCCGAGGCTTCTGTTTCTTTAGGGTGTCTGGTGAGTGGGGTGGTTGTGGTCAGGAACCTGTTTTAACATGCTGCTTCTCTCTGTAGAAGTGGTTCACCCCTTGGGGGGTCCCAGAGGGATAACAACTCTGAAGGGGTGTCCTGGCTTTCTGTTTGAAATCAGACCCATCCCTGCTTTCCTCTTCATTTCTGAAAAAGACTGTCATTTCACTCGCTATTTGAAGAGTAAAGTATATTGCTTTGTGGATGTAGAAGAAAACTTTTGACTTAATTTGTGGAAAAATTTATTAAATAAAGAGTTACTTTATTTACGTGAGAAGCACTCTCCAGAGGTCCCCAGCAGCCGGGGCCAGGCCGGTGGCACCTGGGAGCTTCATCCCTGACTCCCACTCAGGTGGCAGGAGCGCCTCAGCTGCCACTGCTGCACCCAGAACCTGCCTTTAGCAAGAGGGTGGAGGCAGGCATCCAGGTCTGATATGGAAACTGAGCAGCTTAGTGACCAGGCCAGTTGCTCGCTCTCCCCTCATCCCCTTTCCTAAGCAACAAGTGGAACTTACTGTGGTACACAAGGGCAGTTAGTGAAACAAAATTGATATGAACAAGTTCTTAACATGTGTATATTTTTATGTACTTAATTTGATTCAGATTTGTTTCTGGGCTTTAATTTCCAGATGTGAAAACAGAGTCAAAAATAGCAGGGATTTTCCCTCAGTTCCCAAGCAGTGGAGTTGTAGCAGGCTCCCAGAGCTCATGGTTAACTGCAGCCACTCCCGTTGCACCTGCTCCTGAAGTTGTCACCACCCCGTTTCCTATAAAGTTTGTCATAGCTAAGCCTGTCTCAGGCCTGAAACAAAACCATTTGACCAATTTTGGTTAAAATTCTGAGCGTTCTTGAATAAGCACAAATGTGCTCAAATTCCCCATGTAATTGCTTATCTTAGTGACTGCATTTGTGTGTTTCTTTAACCAGCATGTCTAAATGTTGACATCCTCACACTATCTTATGCAGAAAAATTCAGTTAGATTTAACAATTATTTAATTTATGTATTTATTTATTATTTATAATAATTTAACAATTACTTATTTTACGATTATTTTGTAAAATCCCATGATAGATGTGGGAAAAATAAGAAAAGTTAACAAAAATATAAGTTACTCAAGTAGTTCATTAATGTCTGTTTTTCCTCGTAGCATATTTAGCAATAAGCAAAGAAACCGACAATACATGCCTAATTCAAGATGACTGTTGTTTAAAATATTTTGCCATATTTTTCCTTTTATGTTTAGAGAACCATCCATGTATAGTGGTAGAATGCATATTTTTAGGATGTATAATTTAACAAAAACAGTGAGTGAGAGTTCGTGAAATTGTAAGGTCTTAGTAACAGTCACTGTTGTCGGCCACATTCGTCTACGGCATCGGGATGGCATTTGGTGCCCGTGCTCGGAGCAGGTGGCTGTGGGGGGAGGAGAAAAGCACCGGGCAGCACTTGGGCAGACGCCTGGCAGATCCAGGGCAGTGGCGGCCACTCTCTTGAGGGACTTCTGATGGTCTCATTGTTTTCATGGACTTAACTGTATTTTCTGTTTTTTATAGCAGTGAAACAAAGTGCGAGCATTCTAGCTATCTTCAAAACAGCTCTAGCCTGCTTTGTGTGTTCATATTATTAAAGCAATGCTTAATTGAAAGATCAAGTGGGGAGAGAAGTGGGGACGAGACAGGCAGGTTAGGATTCATAGGGCACTCCCTGTCCGTGTAGTTCCATGGCCTGAACCCTTGGCATTTATGTGAGAAGGCCTACCCGGAACCCCCCGTGACGTGTGTTGTGCTTGGCACATAGTGTACGTGCCATGCATTAGCTGCCGAGATCTGTGGTGTGGTACGTACCACGCTTCCCTGAATCCACCTGGCCCGGGCCTAGCGCCCAGGCCCAGCAGCCGCTGTGGACCAGGACTCAGGTGCAAGCAGGTTTCAGCTTTCTCCTACATTTTTGGACTGTCCTTTAGCGTGTTATACTCATTACCAGCTTTATGTTTGAATTTACCTAGAAACCTAATTTCTCATGAAAACTTCAAAGCTATTTAAAGTAGTTCATAATTAATAATGCTATTTAGTCTCTCCGATGATTTTTTTTTTAATCTTGTGCCAGAGCATTTGGGGGGATCAGTCAGCTGTTTGTTCCTCTGCCTTTCAAATAAATAAATCTCAAAACATTAATATTGTGGCATTGTGATATAAAGTATAACCTAGGTAGATACTCTATACTAACGATAAAAATTTTTTAAATCAGCTGGATAATAAATGTGTTTCAAAATAGCTTTGTAGGGGGCCTGGAACAGTAGTTATACTGGCTAATCCTCCACCTCTAGGCCCCAGGATGTCATATGCGTGCTAGTTTGTGTCCCAGCTGCTCTACTTCCCATCTAGCCCCTTGCTTATATCCTAGGAACCGAAAAACAGTAGGGCGTGGCCCAAAGCCTTGGGAGACGAGAAGAAGTTCCTGGCTCCAGATCAGCTCTTCTCATTTGATAAATGGACCAGTGATGGAAGATCTTTGTCTCTGTCTCTTATTCTTTTTGTAAAAAATCTGCCTTTCCTGGGCCCGGCGGCATGGCCTAGTGGCTAAAGTACTAGCCTTGAACGCCCCAGGATCCCATATGGGCGCCGGTTCTAATCCTGGCGGCCCCACTTCCCATCCAGCTCCCTGCTTGTGGCCTGGGAAAGCAGTCGAGGACGGCCCAAAGCTTTGGGACCCTGCAGCCGTTGCACTCACTGGGGAGTGAATCATCGGACGGAAGATCTTCCTCTCTGTCTCTAATCCTCTCTGTGTATCTGACTTTCCAATAATAAATAAATCTTTAAAAAAAAATCTGCCTTTCCAATAAGGATAAATAAATCTTAAAAAAAAAAAAAAAAGGAAAAAAGCAACGGGGAGAAACAGCCTGTATGGGGCTATTTCCAACATTTCGAAGTATTTGCTTTGTATACAAGTGTCTACTTGAGTGAGTGAAGGGCCTTGCTCTCAAACACATGGATTCCTTGGATGTTTATATGTCAATTACACATATAATGCTTGTGGATCACTAATTGTTTTCAAGTAAAACTATTAAAAAAAAAGAGCAAAGCAAATCAACCATGTCCCTCCAGCTAGCATGACTAACCACCAGATTTAAGGCTGCATTCTTGACTTTTCCTTGATTTACGGCTAAATTGAAGTTGCTTAATTATTAATATAGAAGGAAACACGTCACTTCTTAAAATACTGTGAAAATAATAATGAGACCAAAATTATGGGTCTTTTAAAATTCAGTATTTAAAAAGTTATGTTATGTGTTTTTGGGATAAGTGTGCAAGACCTAAATTAGGCATCCTGTTACATTAATGGATGGATGTTCTTTTTTTCTCGCTTAATTGTCAGAATTAAAAATCTACTCATTCTATCCAATTAAGTAGCTTACTGAGTGCACTTTCAATTGACATTAATTTTAAAAATTATAAACATAAAGTAGTAGGATGAAAACTCACTTAATAAGGAAATATTGTGAAGAGCCTTTTTTCCAGGATACAGGTATAATTCTCTTTGTTTTGAGGACACAGCATCCGTGTCACTTCGGTTCACAGTGTGACAGGTCCTGTGTGTGAGAGAAGGCTGCTGACCTGGGGCTGTGAGCTCCTGGCTTGGGATGAACTGTGGCCACTTTGTTTTTCTTGAACTTCTTAACCTGAGTCCATCCCGAAAGTAGAGCCGCACCTAAAGAGAAATGCCTAAACTCGTAGCCCACAGCTGCTGAGCTGGGCGTCCACCCTGGCCACACTGCTGCCCGGCATGCCGAGGCCTGCCCGTGCTGCCCGCGCTGCCCGCCGCTCCTCTTCCCTGGAGAGGGCAGCGCAGCCTCGGCTCCGGCTGCACCCGCAGCTCAGGGAAGAGGCGCCCATATTTGCCATGTTTAGTCTTACAACGCCTATGTTCATGACGATAAGCCCTGCTCCTGGGCTAACTCTCCTTGCCCACTGCTGGGAAAGACTGGCTCCGCCCGTCGTTTCTAGGTCCTGGCCCCTGGGAGAGGCTGCCTCCTCCGCGCAGTGCAGCTGCGCCCAGCGTCAGGGACTGTCTTGCACGGCAGTGGCCTGTCCCTTACGTGTTTTTTAAAGGCACAAAAACTTACACATTGGCAGATTTTCTTTTCAGAGGACTTCGAGGGGTCCTTGGCACCTTGTGCGTGGGGGATTAGATGGGGATGGGCTGGGGGAAAGGCCAGCAGAGACCACGCAGCTCCCTGCGGCCCACGTGTGGACTGATAGTGCCTTCTCAGCAAGAACTTTCAGGAACACAGAAGTGGCGCTCACAGGGGTGGCCCTGTACGTGGTGGAACATTCTTTGTGGATCTTCGGCCAATTAATTTGAATGAGAACGGAAGTGATAGAAACTATTTTTGTTTTCCTTTGGGAGTAAGAGATAGGGAAGGCCGAACTGTGAACCGTGTAATTTTTCTCAAGGACGCCATTGAGATTCTCTTGTTTACTTTTTGCTTTACTCTTGCTGTGTTGGACGAATGTGACTCTTCCCCCAGGAATAGAAAATGTGGTACAGTCCGCCTCATAACCTTCCGGGGTATTTTTATAATTTATCATCAGCTGACACCGCCTGGGTAGAATATTCTTACCACTCCCTCTGGCTGCTGGAAGTCTGAAATTACATCTTTGTCTTTGAAGTCAGGCATACTGTTAGCGTTGCTATGGTGACAGGGCGGGTAATGGCCTCCACAGACAGGAGATTGGTATTTAGCGTTTAAACGTGGTTGTACACAAGGCCTTGATTTTTAGAGTGCTTGCTGAACTATCCCCTTTTAGTAAATGTTTAAAAATTACATTTTTACATGGCCTTACCAGATTAATAGTCATGGTTTATTTCATTTTAACTGCAAGGATAAAGGCATTATTCCACTAAATGGGTAGCTTTTTTCTCTTTGGGTTTATGCATTATTAACACGGCCTTTCCTGTTTTGCTTGTAACATTTTATAGGCTTTTCCAAACATGCAGTCAGATCGGCTCTGTTGCTTCTTTATTTTTTGGACTTAACCCATTAGCTACTTGATCTTAACATGGTCTCAGAGGAGGTAAAGTTCTAAATAACCAAACTTTACACGTTTAAAAATGAAGATATACTTTCCTACTGTGTGTGTGCTAATGTTGATGGATTGTTGAGTCTTTCCTGATGGATTGCAGTAGTAACTTTCTGTTAGGGTGTTCCTGTTTCCAGTTCCTGCTTAGCCACTTTCTTGTCCCCTTGCAAGAGCTTCCAAAGAAGCAAGGGTTTATAGCTGCAGGGAAGCGTGGGGCCTTTTGAAAGGTGTTAGCGTGTGAAGCCTGGGGCCCGCCTTCTCTCCCTGGATCTGTGTGCTGTGAGGTCATTTCCTTGCACATACATTCAAGGTTTAGATTAGTGATAATTTTTTTCTTTAAAAAGTGTTGGGTTTTTTTTTGTTTTTGTTTTTGTTTTTTGGTCAAAAGGTAAATTTGAGAGAGAGAGAGAGAAAAAAAAAGACCGAGATCTTTCATCCACTGTTTGGCTCCCCAAAAGATCTCAGTGGCAGGAGCTGAGCTGATCCAAAGGCAGGGGCCCAGGACCGGGGTTACCTTCTGCTGCTTTCCCAGGACATAGGAAGGGAACTGAATCACCGTGAACAGTCAGGACTAGATGTGGGGCCCATGTGGGATGCTGGCACCACGGGAGGAGGATTAGCTTGCTATGCTACTATGTTGGCACTTCAGGAATAATGTTGGATCTTACATTTTTTTAAAGTATATTTGTATTCCTACCAGCCAGGTATATAAATTGTTTAGAAAATGTAGGTTTTGAATGCCTTGTGACATAAAATCTTCCATTTCATCATATGTTGGTGTTATTAATGAAATGACTTTATATACTTGAAATTCGAGGGAGGGGCCTGAGTTGTACATTTGCTTCATTATTATTATTATTTAGATTTTAAAAGTGTGTTTGAAAGGCAGTTTCAGAGAAAGGAGAGACAAAGAGAGAACCCTCCATCTGCTGGTTCACTTCCAAATTGGCTATAATGGCTGAGGCTGGGTGAGGCCAAAGGAGCCTGGAGCTTCATCTGGGTCTCCCACACTGGGGTCATCCGGTGATGCTTTCCAGGCACATCACTAGGGAAGCAGTTGGGACTCGAGCCATCAGCTGTAAGGATGCTGGTGTCTCAGGAGGAGGCGTAGCCTTCTACATCACACAGGTGCAGTTTTTAACCGTACAACAGAAATCAAAATCTCTCTGTTCTGGTGGGATATGTATTGAGATATTTGAAGGTCATTTTCATTAGCTCAGTAAGTTTCTTTAACCACTCTATTTTTAACTTATTTGATGTTCTTTATGAGCACCTCCAAAAATGGTACACCCCCCCCCCCCACACCCAAAGAATCCCTCACAGATGTGCTTGCTGGGACTCACTTCCCCATCACCCTTTCTCTGATATACAAGGAGACCAGTCAAGAAGGCAGTCATTCTGGGCTGTGGCTCTCACAGCGACCTCCTCACACCTATGGGCACTTGCCTTGAGGTGCTGGAGTCAAGTCTGCAGTCTCACCCTTCCTGGACACCTCTCACTTGTTCAGATCACTGTTCAAACTTGCTAACTAACCTATGTCTGAATCTTGCACCTATTATATTTTGTGAAATACAATATCAGTAATAACAGTAGTCATCTTTAAGTTGTTTGTACATTTGTATCTCATAATAACTTTTTATTATTATTATTATTTTTTATTGGAAAGGTGGATATACAGAGAGGAGAGACAGAGAGGAAGATCTTCCGTCCGATGATTCACTCCCCAAGTGAGCGCAACGGCCGATGCTATGCCGGTCCGAAGCCAGGAGACTCTTCCGGGTCTCCCACGCGGGTGCAGGTTCCCAAGGCTTTGGGCTGTCCTCGACTGCTTCCCCCGGCCACAGGCAGGGAGATGGAAGGGAAGCGGGGCTGCCGGGATAGAACCGGCACACATATGGGATCCCGGGCGTCCAGGGCGAGGACCTTAGCCACTTGCGCCACCGCGCCGGGTCCCTCATAATAACTCTTAACAGAAAAGTTTAGGTCAGCTAAGTCTAGGATGCATTGGCCTTCTGGTTGGTTGCTGCTGCCTGCCAAAGGGTGATGCGCCTGGAGCTGCTGTGTGTGCTCGGACCTTGCCTTACTCCATCCTCAGGCTTCTGTCGGGGCTGGGCGGGGATCCAGGGCAGTTAGGACTGTATTCCTGTTTTCTCTGAGTTGTAGTGCTATTTTCCAGAACTTTCCATTGTGCATCAAGCATAACTTTTCTGATGAAAGAATAAGCATAAACGTTGTATGTTTCTCATTGAAAGTTTACGTACCTTGTTGCTCATACCACGTTTTGTGAGAGAAGCAAGTCTGCTTTGTAAGCTGGCCCGTGTTGAGACACCTCTGCCACTTCCTTGTACCCCAGAGGAAGAGCCAAGATGAACCTCAAGGAAAGGGTGAGAAGGATTCAACTCACCCAGCAGGACCGGGACACCGAGCTGAGTGGCATGGGGTCAAGGCAGAAGACCTTGCCACTTGCCCGTGGGATCTAGGAAGAAGCTGGTTCTGTGGAAGGGCCTCCCATTTCAGAACGGAGGACTGGTGGCTACGGGCGCCTGCAGCCTGCCCTCCTAGGATGAGTCCACAGGCAGCAGGTGCACATGTGAGGCATGCCCTTTTCATCATCATCCCTCACCAGCTGTCCTGAGAACCAAGACCCTGAGGGTCTGGGCACAGGGGCATGCCAGTTGGCCTGCTGCTTTCTAGGGAGCTGAAGCCTGCAGGAGGCAGGCACCAGCTACCTGGAAATGGGAATGGAGGGGGGCCCGCTTGCTGACCCCTGCCTCTGAGGGAAGGGCAGGGCAGAATAGGTGGCCACCCCTTCTTCCCTCCCTCCCGCTTTCCCCTCTCTCCCCTTTCCGTTCCTCCCTCCCTCCCTCTGTCTAATTGGCCAGTGGTTTTGCTTCAGATTTGTTTTGAGCTGAGCTGATCCAAAGCCAGGAGCTTCTTTCAGGTCTCCCACATGGATACAGGGTCCCAAGGCTTCGGGCTGTCCCCTCCTGCCTTCCTAGGTCATTAGCAGGGAGCTGGATGGGAAGTAGAGCAGCTGGAATGCAAACTGGTGCTCACATGGGATCCCAGCGTGTACAAGGCAAGGATTTAGCTACTGAGCCATTGTGCTAGGCCATTTGCTTCAATTTAGAGAGAGATGGGCAGCTTCGCACTCCACTGAAATCTTAAAACTGTTGCCATTCGGTGTATTTGACATCTCCCCCAGAAGGGACCATGTAGATTTGAGTTGTGCTGCTAAGTGTTGCTGTGTTGGTTTGTCCAAAGCAGTGACCAGCTGTCCCACCGGCCATGCCAGCTTGACTCCAGTACACCCTCCCTACAGATGCCCACACCTGGGGAGGCTCAAGTCCAGCACATAAATGGCTTCATATGTATGTGTAGTCCATGTACACCCTGTTGTATACTAAAAAACCATCAAGAGACCATTTTTTTAAATTTGTTTTTATTTTTTATTATATTTTTGACAATCTTTACATAGTTAATTGGGGTAAAAATGTTCAAGGGCTATAGGAAAATGGGTAAGACTATTATTTCCATATTGTTTCCTTCATGTTTAAAGGGTGATATTAAGGGAGAAGACCCACCCAATTTCCCACCCTCCTCAGGTCCTGCATGTAGGGTATTCTTCGAGGTTCTTGCTCAAGTGGTTTTGATAGTTCACCAGTTATAAATTGCTGCCGATCTTGCCATTCCAAGCACGATGAAGTCTTTGAAGAATCCACTGATTGACACAGTCCCTCATAGAGTCTCTGTTTGCCCTGTATTTCGCTGCCAACATATAGCTGAGATGGTTGATTGGCTTGTTCTGTCTTTTCTTGGTTAGGGTTCTGAGTCCAGCATTTCAATTGGGGAAATTTTCAAATAAAATTTTTGTCTGAGGTGTTGTCGGACCAGATTCTTGTATGTGCTAGCAGGTACAGGGCCCGGCTCAGTCCATGGTCCTGATCAGCTGATAGTTGCAATTGCTGGATTGATTCTGTTTTCAGCCTCGACTTCCACTGGAACCAATGGGTGTTGCAGTCCAGCCTGGTTCTGCCCAGCACATTCTTGGCCCAGAAGGGAGCAGCCCATGGAGCCCAGGCAGGCCCGGGGACAGCTCACCACGTGCACATGGTGGCTGTCGTCTGGGATCCAGGCATGAGACACCCCATCCTGAGATCCACCAAGAGACCATTTATAACACTAATGCCAAGTGAATGCTATGTAGATCGGTATCATTGGCTAATGAGGGTAATAATGACGAAGGAAAATGCCTGTACTCACTTAGGGCAGATATACCCTTCATCTCGAGTGCTTTTAATGTGTGACTGGTGAGCCCACGGAAGCGGGGCCTGTGCGTGTGGAGGCCAGCTGGGTGTTATGGGGACTTAGAGATTCTCTAAATGAGCATTGTCCAGGAGGGAGGGCTCTCTGCAATGAGGAACATATTCTTTCTGGCCAGTATGTTAGCCAGTTGCCATATGCTGCTGTACAGCACTTGGAATATGCCTGTAGCAGGAACTAGATCTTAAAATTTAATTAAATCTAATAGGCACATGTGGCCAGTGACCATATTGGACCATGCTGTTCTGGTGTACGGGTCCTGTAGGGTCCCACACATGGCTTCTGGGGAAAGCAGCCTTGTATTTACTTAGATTAAAACTTGAGAGATCTTGCCACAACACTAGCTGATTTACAGTGCATTCTTAATTAGCATTTAAACTTACACATGTATGGGAAACTACAGGGATACATATATGCGAAACTTAAGACTGTTGAGTGAGATTTTGGTACAGCACCAAAAAGTAAGATTGCAGGAGTAAGCCAGATTAGGTCACACCCTCTGCAAGTGAGTGCAGTAGGCCTGGGGAGTTTGTACAAGTTAGAAAGGTCCAGTGCTGGCATGTTTTCCTGGGTGTTAAGGCATCTGAACTTCCTGAAAGCAGCTAGTAGAGAGATGGGTACCGTAAGAACCTCTTCTACAAACTCTGCCCCTGCGCATACACGTATGGATACCAGGGTCGACTGCAGATTCAGACTGCAGGTCCTGCAGAGGTCTTCCAGGCCAAGCACAGCACTTGGCGTGTGGGCGTCAGGTGGGCAGCACCCTGTGCAGGTGTCAGCTGCTGGGGCTGTAAGGATGGGAAGGGCAAAACCCTTGGTGTTTTTCTCATGACCGGACATCATCTGAGAAATAGGTTAGATTGATTGGGAGCCTGTATTTCTGGATTAAGTAGATGTTGTTCTGTTGTAAGAGACGCTGTCGGAGAGCATTTCCTCTTAGGAGCGGCGGGAGGGTGGGGATCAGTGGCGGTTTGGGGATAAAGTAGCAAACTGTATGCCTGACTCTGAGGGATCAAAGCCCCTGTGGCCAGCTGAGAAGGGACCCCAGCTAGAGAGCTGGAGAATAAGCCAGCTCCCGCCCCCACGGCCCAGCCTCCAGGACACTGGGTTCCGTTGTGCCATTTGTTCTGGGTTGTTTTGTCTTTGTGTCATGGATAGGAACTGCCATTTAACTCCCTTTTTTAGGGATGTTTAGAATTTCTGCATGTTTAGAATTTCTGTAAAAACTTGATTTTATAGTTGAAGTAATATGGTCAGGGCATTTGAATAAAATGTCGAAAGATTTCCAAGTCTTTTGTCACTCATCTTCAAGACTCAGCACCTTTGCTCCTCACCATGCGGTCTGTGTGGTCCATGTCCACTTCCTAATGTCAGAGCCACAGAGACTGGTGTGTTCTAGTTGTCACTGGGCCACACCTGGGGACAGCTGTTACATTTTGAAGCTGTACCCCGTCCCCCTTAGAAGCAGAAGCACCAGGGTGACTAATGGTGACTTCGCAGCATTTGCTTGATTCTGAGCTCACACTGTTCGCTTCAGCGTGCTTAGAGCTAGATGGAGGGGTTCTCATTGCCCGCTGCTCTGACTCACTCAGTCTGTGAGCCTGATTCACTTTGTTTATAACTCGGGAAGGGGACGGGTGTGAATTCATCTGTCTGAGCAGATCTCGGACCTCATAAGCTGGCTGCTTTCCTGGCTTAAAGCCCTTCGGGAACCTGAGGCTGGGGCGCTTTTCAGCCAAGGCTTTCTGCCGCGGTGTCCCTTTGCCCATCTTGCTGGGGAATATTTACAATTCCTCAAGTAGTTTTTCCTCTTACGTGAAATTGTTGTTTTCTTCCTTTTCTTTCTTTCTTTCTTTCTTTTTTTTTTTTTAAATCAGTAGTCTGAGTAACTTGGATTTTAAAAGCGCTATTAAACCAAGGAGGGATTGTAGTTGAGTTAATGAGGCAAAAAGAAATCTGTGGGGGTGGAGGAGGTAACAGGGAGGAGCAGGCCAGGGTTGATTCACTTAAGAAGCAAAAGGACTTTTGGAGTTCAGGAAAACTGCAGAATCCCCTTGCCTTAATGCTAGCCTGGTTGTTACCTGAGATCTTAAATGAAAATTCTGTGTGCTCAGTGTATACACAGAAATCTCAGTGTTCAGTTGTCACACTTTTGCTAATAAGATGACTTACAGGTTATTAAATGAATCTATAGGACTTACATATAAACCATATAACACAAAGTGAACTGTTTCCTGTGGGGAAGATGAGCGGCCTTGTGACTGTTTGTAAATGGGTGAGCACAGTGTTGTGCTGTGTAGGCCCTGGGAAGGGTCAACACCATCAAAATCCCCTTCACTCTGTTAGAAAGGTCTCAATCTGAGTTGTTTGTTGTTAGCATGCATACGAGTTTTTCTTAGAATCTCTTATGGAATGAACTTAATAGTGTTATTAAAATAATTTTGAGTTTTAGCAACTTACTTAAAAGTTTGTAGGTGGGTCGCACATTGTACTGCAGCAAGTTATCCAATGGTTGGGAATGCCTGCCTCTCACATTGAAGTGCCAGGGTAGTGCTGCCTCTGCTTTGAGTCCGGCTTCCTGCTGATGTACCTGGCAGGCAGCAGAGGACGGCCTGAGTTAAGGGCTCTTGTGGCCAGCTTGTTGCAGGCATTTCAGAGGATGAACCAGTGGCTACGTCTCTTTCTCTTGCTGTCTGGTTCTCTGTTATCCTTTCTTTAATAAAAGTAAATATTTTTGGTTTTAAAAAGATGGATCCTGGTACCAGTACGGAAGCATAGCAGATAAAACTGCCACCTGTAGTGCTGGCATCCCTGATTGACACCACTTCGTGTGCCAGCTGCTCTGCTTTTGATCCAGATGCCCACTTCTGTGCCTGGCACAGAATCAGAAGAAAGCCCACGTGCCTGGGACCATGTCCGCACATGGGAGACCTGAAAAGCAGATTTACAGAGAGAAACAGGGAGAGGGAGTAAGAGACAGATTCTTCCATTCACTGCTCACTCCCCAGGAGCCTCTTTGGGGTCTCCCACATGCGTGCAGGGAGCCAAGCCCTTGCGCCGTCCTCCGCTGTGTTTCTAGGTCAGAAGCAGGGAGCTGGATTAGCTTTGAAAACAAAGCAAGTTTTGCATTTTGGTAGAGATTTGTGCATCTGTTTATACGCTGTCGGGTACGGCCCGTGTCTCTTGATTTTCCTGAATGTTGCTATCACAGAATTATCGATCTTAAATACTTTGTCCTCATTCATGGTAAACTGAAAGTATATTTCCACTTGGTGATTATGTTAGTTCAATGAGCAAGAAATAATGTGCATAAATGTTGCTTTCTTGGCAAAGCTTTACTCTTCAAAGTTGTATGTTGTTTCATGAGCAGATCTGTTCAGTTCCTGCGCGGTTGTTTGGCAGGGGATATTCCTTTGAGTTGTTTCCCTCAAAATAGCTGTTTGCTAAGGACTTAAAAAGGAAAGCAACACTTCTATTACTACTCCTTGCATTAAACCCTTGTGTCCTTAACCAGGGGATTTGTCAAATTAGGGAGAACCCCAAATTACTCTCCCGACTGATAAGCTGGAGTAGAGCTCGGGCTTGGTGGAGTCGTGGGCCTTTCCGGTGTTGGGCAGTTGGGCCTGTGTGTTTTGAGGCATGAGTTTAGAGGTTGCCTGTTGTTGAAGCAGCAGCATTACTCAGCGAGCGTCTCAGGCACACAGCAGGCTGTCCTCAGTACACAGTACTCTGTTTCTGGGTGGATATTGGTGGTGTTTACAAGAAACATTGCATGCTGATCCTTCTTTTGCACTGGGTTGAAAATGAGAAAGTGGTTTTATCTGTTCCACTGAACACTGGCTCTAAGCTTGAAGGTTTGTGGCTTCCTATGAAAAAAGAAAGAAATCAGTCACCCTCTTAGCAGAGATAGAAGCAAACCCTCAAACTCCAAACCCTTAAGTCTTTGCAAAGGCATGTAGTATCCTTCGGATTCTGTGATTGTCATTCCCTGTGGCCTGTTGGGGCAATTTCACAAACACCAAGTACTGGAGCACTTGTTAAACCTAATCAGTGTCCTCCATCAAGTACCAGACCTTTTTGCAAATTGTTGAAATGGCATTTTGGATCGGTGATGCTCCTCGCAGACAGCAGGGGTGATGAGAACTGCGGGCCCTGTCCAGGACAGTCTGCATGCAGGGCTGGCCAACACGGGTGGCTCTCCAACCCATGTCCTCTTCCATCCGCTGCTGGAACATCATCAGTATGTTTCTAGACCAGAACATGGACAGGCCACTCACCTGGTCCTGCTCCCTGCCTTCACACCAGCGATTGCTAGGTGGCTGCTCGACAGGAGCCTCCTGTGCTGCTCTGGGGATGTTGGAGGAGTAGGCCAGAGGGCAGAGGGCACTGGGGAGTGTGGGATTGATGCCAGCAGGGGCTTGCTGATGGTATGTCGAGGCAGAGCTAGATGTGTACCCATGGCTGAAGAATGTCCCTGTCCTGTTGTACCCAGGACTGCTGTTTATGAGGGAGTAGTCTTTAAAGGAAAGTTGGCATAAAAGACGTCCTCCTACCTTTTTAAAGGTGTGTGTATTTGAAAGTCCTCAGAAGGGGGGCGGGATGGGAGAGAGAGCACTTTGATCTCGCCTAATTGCCACAAGAACCAGTCCTGGGCCTGCTGGAAGCCAGCATCCAGGAGCTCCATCATCCACATGAGAGTCAGGGACCCAAACACTTGGCCGTTGGCAGGAAGCAGCCAGCCTGACGCCCATGGGATGCCTCGGCTGCAGGTGTCATAACAGGCAGCTTAGCCTCCTGTGCCACAACACTGATCCAGAATTGCCCTTTCAGGATGAGGAACAGCCTGCTAGGTCTTCTTTCCTGGGAAGATGTCAACTGCACATAGCACTAATCCTGTTTCATAAGAAGGAATGAGCCAATTTCACGGAATATTTTTATATATACACAGCTGCTGAGAATACCATAAAAATGCAGCAGTAAATTCAAATTTTTTTCTGCCTTGAAATAGTTATTTCTAAAACTTCAAAATAAAATCTCAGTGTTTTAAAATGTTCTTTAAAAATGCAGAATGTAGGGTTTTTTTTTTTTTAAAGAAAATTGTTCCTGTGTCTGTCTCTTTAGAAATATTGTGTAGTTGCTATAATTTATTTTGGTAGACTGTGCTTATTTTAGTGGCTGAAAAATAAGTTTGTTTTACCTATACTGTATTTGGTTATATTGCACTCTTATACCCAGTAAATAATTTAGAATTAGATTAGGAAATCAGAAAAAAGCCAGTAGTGGCAGTTTTCTCTTTTTATAAATAGCTTTAGCAGGAGCTGATGTTGGGGAACACTGGGTTAAGCTGCTCATCTCGACTCTGGTTCCCTGCCTCTGATCCGGCTGCCTGCTTTCGTGCGCCTGGGAGAGCAGTGGATGAGGCCCAAGGACCCGGGCTCCACTACCCACGTGCGTCACGGTAGCCTGCGAGAGTCCCAGGCTCTGGCCTAATGCTCATGTTAGAAGTGAACCAGCAGGTGCAAGATCTCTTTCTGTTATCTGTGTCACTCTGGCTTTCAAACAAATAAAAGTAATCTTTAAAAAATAATAAGATCATATAACATCCATGTCTAGTAAGCCTATTTATGAAAATAACAATCACAAATGTACCACAGAATTAAGTATATTCACTTACTGTCATTTTATTAGAAAGACAGTATATAGGTTGCTATTGCTGGTTCAGTCTCCAGACACCTGCAGCAAGCTGGGCAAGCCCAGGCCGAAGCCAAGCACCTGGAAATCCACCGGGGTGTCTCCTGTGTGTAACCATGACCCTAGTCCTTGAGCCATCACCTGCTGCCTTCCACTGAGTGCATTAGCAGGCTTCGGGAACGGAGGTCGAGGGGATGGGACTTGAACCACACACTATGGAATAGAATGTGGGCACCCCAGGAGGTAACAGCCACTTCACCACATGTCCACTAGCCTTGTCATTTTGAGGAGGGAGGGTGGAAGGGAGGGCTCGATCCCCAAATGACCGCAACAGCCAGAGTGGTTCTGGTCGGAATCAGGGATCTAGGAGCTTCTTCCAGGCCTCCCACGTGGGTGCAGGGGCCCAAGCACTTGGTTGGTTCTCTGCTGCTTTCCCAGGTGCATTGGAAGTGAAGCAGCCAGGGACTCAATCCTGTGATTATATGGAATGCCACTGTGCCAGCCCCTATATTGATTCTTACTGTCAAAAATGACATTTAATCATTATTTTAAAAAAAGCACAGTGCTAACTTTGATCAAATATTATTTTAAAATGTTAAAACAATTCAAAGTTTGTTTTATTTACAAGTAAGATTTCAAACTAAACAAAATGTTTCTTCTCATACCATTTATTTGAAATTCTTGTGTATGGAAGTTGTATGATGTTTATTGTTTGCAACAGATTTTCCGTGTGCATATAAGGTGGCCTGTGGGAGGGAAGGCAGAGTAATCTGTACAGAAACAATGTCTGGCAGAGTTTGCATTCTGGAAGCATTTTCTGTTGTTTGATATAAATATGGGCTAACTAGTTATGGAAAGAAACTGGATGCTACCACTCGAAGGAGAAATGGTTCCACACTGCTGTTTTGGGTTCTACTTGATAATCTCTCGGTCACTCTCAGAGCCGTCAGAAGGCTGTGGGCCCTGCCTGGGCACTGGCGTGGCCGCGGCTCCGGGCCCTGCCCGGTTGGAAGGCTGCAGGCTCTGCCTGGGCACTGGGGTGGACGCGGCTCCGGGCTCTGCCTGGGCACTGGGGTGGATGCGGCTCCGGGCTCTGCCCGGTTGGAAGGCTGCGGGCTCTACCTGGGCACTGGGGTGGACGCGGCTCCGAGCCATCCCCAAAGCGCTGAGCCGTGTGCCTGAGGAACTCCCTGGTGACCTCGCTTGTATCTGAACCACAAGCTCTGTAGTTGCCGGGACGTCAGTGATGTGTGACTCGAATGGACGTATCGCCTGTGCTGAATCAGCTTTTCTATTCCCTTTAACATCAGCAAAACAGGTGCTAAGCCTCATTGGGAGGATTTATTGGTGTTGGTGACGCTTTAGAGACCTTTCTGCTTATCGGGCTAATAGCCAAATGGAAGCTAATAGCCTGTTTTGGCATTTGAAGCCTAAAATCTTGCTAATTTCTTCCCTGAACCTCCCCCTCCCTGCCCCCAGTCTCGTCATGCTCACATGCTGGGGCTTCAGACAGCCTAATTTGATGCTTAGGTCAGTGTGTATGTGTAAAATTTTTAACTTTATAATTGCTAGTGATTTTATGTAAAAAGATTTTAATATCCTCTTTTTGGACTGCTTAGCCTTAGTCTGATATGCCTTTTTTTTTCTTTTTAAAGATTTATTTATTTCTTTTTTTGAAAAGGCAGATTTACAGAGAGAAAAATGTTCCATTTACTGGTTCACTGCACAAATGGCCACAGGGACCAGAGCTGAGCTGATCTGAAGCCAGGAGCTTCTCCCAGGTCTCCCACAGGTGCAGGGTCTGAAGCTTTGGTCATCTCCCCCTGCTCTTCCAGCCACAGGCAGGGAGCATGGTGGGAAGCAGAGCAGCAGGACATGAAGTGGGCCCATGTGGGCTGCTGGCACTCCAAGGCAGAGGGTTAGCCAATTCAGCCATTGTGTTGGGCCCAACCTGCCTTTTTTTTTTTTTTTTTCTAGGAAAGGCTTATTTCATAAATATCTTATGGTGATTTCTAAGGTTATGATTAATTTTTTTTGTGGTCCCTGAAGGTTTTGTTTTGGCTATTTGGGAGGAGTCATCCTTTGGTTCCTTTTCTTTTAATTTGTAGGAAATGAAAACTGTAGCAACACTCTGAGTATGTAAGCGTAGTCGAGGTGCTAAATAATTTGCAGTAAGCACCAGAGGACATCGGGGTGTGCTCATCCCCAAGCTGCCTGATGAGTCTTGTGTTGTGAAAGGTTAGCTTTTCAGTTGCAAGACTTAATTACTTTTTAAATGAATATTTCATAGCAGTTATTTTTTCATTGACTATTCAGCTTATGTACATGTTCCATTCCCATGTGGTAGACATAGAACAGCTGGGACCACGAGTTTGTGTTTTAATAATACGTTTAAAGGTTCAAGATGCACAGTTCAGCGCTGCCCTACCTGCGCTGCCTGCTTGGTTCTCGTGGCTGGTTTGCTGTATTCGTCCCTGCAGCGTGCAGGGTTCGTGTCTCACGTCCTGCAGGATCTCTGTCTTCCTGTAGGTTTTCCCTTGGGTTTATCTCAACAGTGTGTGCAAAGGGTGTTATTTAAGACAAATGACTGTAGGGGCCTGGTGCCATGGCGTAGCGGCTAATGTCCTTGCCTTGAACGGCCAAGATCCCATATGGGCGCAGCCCCGCTTCCCATCCAGCTGCCTGCTTGTGGCCTGGGAAAGCAGTGGAGGATGGCCCAAAGCCTTGGGACCCTGCACCCACATGGGAGACCTGGAAGAGCTCCTGGCTCTTGGCTTCAGATTGGCATAGCACCGGCTGTTGCACTCACTTGGGAAGTGAATCATTGGACGGAAGATATTTAAAAAAAAAAAAGAAAGAAAGGGCCCGGCGCGGTGGCGCAGTGGTTAAGGTCCTCACCTTGCACGCCCGGGATCCCATATGGGCGCCGGTTCTATCCCAGCAGCCCCGCTTCACTTCCAGCTCCCTGCCTGTGGCCCGGGAGAGCAGTGGAGGACAGCCCAAAGCTTTGGGACCCTGCACCCGCATGGGAGACCCAGAAGAGGCTCCTGGCTTCGGATCGGCATAGCATCGGCCGTTGCGCTCACTTGGGGAGTGAATCATCGGATGGAAGATCTTCCTCTCTGTCTCTCCTCTCTGTATATCCACCTTTCCAATAAAAAATAATAAAAATAGATCTTTAAAAAAAAACAAAAGAAAAATGACTATAGATGATTTCCATGACGCTCTGCCCAGTTTGGCAGAGGTTAATGGAGCAAACTAAATCTACATTCTGTTCACAAAAAAGTATTCATATTTGTAGAAAACACAGATGAAATTTCTATTGAGTTTAATAAATAATAGTAGTTTCAAGTTAGAGAAGAGTCACTAAAATACCAGTAGGAGTAACCTTGGTAACATCTGCCCTGTTGTTCCTTGATGTTAAATGCAGTTTTGGAATTTTGGAAACTAATATAATATTGTACTTTGCTCATAATTTGGAGGAGGAGTAAAATTTTTACTGTCAATTGGTTTGTCCAAAATCTCATTTAAATTCACATTTGTTTTTTAATAAATACCATGGAAAATCATTGTACTAAATTTCAGAATTTTTCAGTGAGACTTTAAAATATTCATCTTTAAGATGTAGGCAGTACATGTTCAAACTTTGTCGTGTAAGTTATATGCGCTTCGCACTTACTTTCTATCTACTGTTGGTGAGGCTCTAGCGTTAACACACAGAGCACTTGTCACAAAAATTGCACATTTAGGATGTGTTGGCTTTTTTTTTTCCTCCAGTTAACTGTGTGTACTAGTAATTAGCACACAACTCCCTAAGCCCACAGGCAAATATATTTCTTGATGAATTGGAAATTAACATTATAATTTTATAGTTTATACATGGTATTGCTACTTGTCTGTCCGCAGTATACCAAAGTTAAATAGTATATACATTAACATCTGGCTTGTTTGCTTATTTTGTTAGTGTACAAGCTTTGAAAATTATTTTTATTTCTTGAATGTGGCATAGCTCTTCCACTTGCTGATTCTCTGCCTAAATGCTCAGCAACCAGGGCTGGGCTGGCAGAGGCCAGACGCCTGGAATTCATTTCTCCCACCTGCTTGGCAAAGGAGCCGAGTGCTTGAGCCGTCCCCTGTTGCCTTGTTTGGCGTGTGCTGGCAGGAGGCTCGATTGGAAGCGGGGAGCGGAGGCTGGCCCTGGGGGCTGTGCGTGTCCTGTGCTGCATACCAATGGCTGCATTGGGTGCCCACTGTCCAAACACTTAGGAGTGGTCTGAGTTTCTGGAAAATGGTGTGACACAGATGTGAGGGACTTTTAATAGCTACTTTTCTAGCTCTTCAAATCCTTCAATCCATTTCCTTTTTTTCTGCCTTTGTTCTCCATTAATATTGACAATATTTGGTTTAATTGCCTTGATAAAGAATTTTATCTGTACCATCATGAGACATACAAAGCTGATCTTTGGAGGTTCCGAAATGTTCGCAGTTTTGCTGGCGTTCAGAATCCCCCTTCTGGGTAAATAGCATGAGGTGTGTACACATGTGTACATATGCATGTTCTAATTAGGAATATTCACTGACATTAAGGCTCATATCACCATAGGAAGTGTCGTTAAATAGGTATGAAAAAGTTATGAAGATGAATCAGCTGTCAGCTATCAAGTTAATGAATAATTTGGAAATGATATTTTCCTACTGGAACTTCCTTCCTTTGACGGACTTCCACGGGTCCGTGAGTGATGAGTGAGCAGGCGGGAGGGAGGACGGAGGAGGTGTGCATGTTTGTATTCCCTGTGTATAATGCTTTAAAATGTGAGGCATGAACTTCCGGTGTGTCCTATTTAAAAAGAAGAGTTCCGGTCTGCTGTTATGAAGTCATAAGTCACTTGTAAACTTTTGTTTTAGCTTTTTTGAATGTATGTAAAATCGCTTGGTCGCATCGTTGAAAGTACCCTTGGATCTGAATTGTTCCTATCTGAGTCAGATACTGGATCAGCCTAGGCGGAGATAAGATTGACAAGAATCTTAGATTTGTCTAAGAGGTAGCTCTATTTCAAAATTGAATTTTTTCTCACGTAAGTGTGAAGTGGAGATATATGCAAATTTTTAGACTATGCATTTCTTTCTTATTCTTTGTGACCTGGGAACTCCTGTCCTGATGTTGGCCTTGAGTTGCCAGAGTGGCCTTCCTGAGTCCCTGTTCATGGTCTAGGGCTGCTCCATGATTGTGCTTGGGGGCCTTGGGGCCAAGGCCAGGGCCAAGGCCAAGGCCACGCCTGCTGACTGGTCTTCCCACTCCTCACAGTCACCGTTATCCCTGGGTTTGGCAGGCACCATACACACTAGCAAACAGAATATTGTACATTACTGCAGAGTGACTCTCGTGTGTTGGTCTCCTGTCCGAGTGCTGGCCTGGCCCTGGCTGGAGCCAGGATTGGAAACTGTGCAGGATTCCCAGGCGCCCAGGTGCCTGAGCCATGACCCGCCTGCTCCCAGGAAGCTGCATCAGGTTCTGGAAGTGAGTCTGGAAGCCCGGCAGGCCTGTGGCTACTGCGCAGGGATCGCTTTCGGTTCTCATTCTGTCAATCATTCGTGGTAGCCAGTGCTTTAAGTTTTTCTTAATTTTGTTAATATGATAGAGAGGAGGGTGTGGAGAGAGAAGGAGATTTCCCATTGTCTGATTCCCTCCCTGCTTGTGGCCAGGCTGCAGCCAGAAACAGGAAAGTCAATTCAGGCATCGCAGTTGGGGAATGAAAAGTCAAGGGCTGGGACCCAGGCTCGTGTCCTGAGCGGCAGGTGGCCTGACCCTGAGGCCAAACATTTGTCCTGTAGCCAGTGTTTTAATTTTAGGATTTGTGGGTTCATAACAGATACTTGAATGTTTTGTTCACTCTGCAATTGTTTTTATGAAGTGGGGGACGTGGGAATATCAGAGTGATGTTATTAATGTCGAGAAACGTCTGCCTGAAGAGTACCGAGAGGTGAATCATTTGGAGAATCTTGTCATAATTGACTGTTCGCTGCTGGAATTGAAGCCTCACTGTGGTGATGTTGTAGGGGCGCAGGGTGGGTCAAGCGTCTGCTCTCCTGCTTCATCCCCGTCCGTCTGTCACTGTCTGCTGGGGATGGAGCCCCAGCTGCATCCTGGCTGCTGAGCTTCTGCTCTGTGGGTGTGTGCGTGTTACAGCCATCTCCAACCTGCCGGCCCTCAGCACTGCCTGTTTCTGTGCCTGGAGCAATCTCTCAGTGGGAGTCAGGGTTCCTTCCTCCCAGGCCTGTGGTCAGTGAGTTTGACCCTGCACGTTTTCTCATTTCTGTGTGAGAGGCCACTTGGAGTGGAGCCTGCAGCCCACGGAGCAGGTCCCTGGCGTCTTGGATGCGGGAATCAGCTTCTGGTCAGATTGGTTCAGTGAGCTAAAGTGCTTTGTAGGCTGTGTGTTTAACTTGGACTCAGTCTGCTTCTAGAAAATTTCATTCTGGACTCCAAACAGTGTGACTTGAGTAGTACAGGTTATTTGTAAATGATTTGAAGAATGACCGCTGGGTGGAACCATGCCCTGCTATTCAGATCTCAGTAGGTTTACTGTATTTGTGTATGAGTGAGCACACCAGTCCAGAAAGAATTCCACATAATTGTGAATCTGTTTAAGTCTGACAGCGCAGGGGGCGGTCCTGCCCCGCTGCCCTGGGGTGCTGGACAGGCACGCACGTGCTTCCTGCCGTGCTGCTGTGGCTGGCTTTCAAGCAGCCGGCTGGAGAAGGGTCCAGATCGCACGGAGCTCACCTGGTAGGCAGGGGAGCGGAACGCTTCCGCGCTTCCAAAGAGATGTCAGGCTTCGTGGTGGTGGGACAGGGGGCTTGGATTCCACGGTTACCCAAAAGCCAGGATAATTAGCCACATCACCCTCACTGCGGCGGTGCAAGTAACTGAGCTTCACGTGGCTAGGGAAACCTAGACTGTTGTAGGAGTTGAAATGTAAAAGCATTTATTCTGCATGCCTTTCCACACTGAAGTTAGACAAACCAGCTCTAGGTTATAGTACACTACCCCTGTAAAGTAATGGCTACCCTTCCCGTGTTCATTAGTAAACTACAGGTGGTACAGTTTTGTGTGTAATGATTACTAGGGGTGAAATATTTGACCTTTTAGATCAGAATTTTTAAAATAAAAGCTGCGTTGGACCGTGATCTGTTAAAATGTTAGCGTTTTAGTCTCTTCCATCACATCTAAAGTGTGTTTTAATTACTGTTTCTTTAAATTGTTCAGTGAGTCTACCTTGATTCCTTACACCTGCTTGTCTCAGGAACAGCCTGCTGACAGCCACCGGAATCCTGTGGTTAACACTGCGACTGTTTTTGTGCTTGGTGAACTGACTAAGAGGTGTCCTTGTCCTGTGCCCCCTGGCGTGCCTCTCGTGCCCACCCTGTGCTGTTGATGCGGCCTCTGGTTATCTCCCCAGCTCCCCAGTAAACGGATTCTGTCCCTGCTTGTTCTTTGTGTGAAAAATAGGACTAATTTTTTCCAGGTCCTGGGTTTTCTCCTTGATTATTCTACTTAACTTTTATGTGGGGTGGATCGACTTTCACTCTTTGTGTCAGATTTTGTTGTTGTTGTTTCCTAGTGGAACAGTTTCTACAGCTTTTTAATTTTTTTTAACTGATTTAGGTGTGATTTCTCTAAGAGCACCTCACTGAAAACATGATTGTATATGATTGTATTCATTCAGGGATTGACATCGCCCAGGATTTTGGGAAAACAAGAAGAGAAAATTTGAGGGGAATGCAGTGAAAACTGGAACATTTGGAATTGGAATTTTGTGGTTATGCTTCGCTTACATCTGTATGCATTTGCTATTTCTAATAACCTGAACAGTTGTGCAGTCTCAAATTCAACTGGCCAGGAGTCCGGGATTTAAAACCTGTGAACTCTCCGGGGCGCTGGCTGCGTGCGCCATGGGGTCACTCAGCTGTCCCACGTGCTGGGTCATTCCTCAGGTGTCTTCACTTCTCCCGGGGCTGCAGTGTCCAGTCCTGTCCTTGTAGCATTCTGAATGGTAAAACACACTAATTTAGGAGTATCCGGTGGATTTACTGATCTAGTCACTGACTAATCCTGATGGCCAGTGTTCCCGAAAGGCTAATTATGTAGAGAGGAAATTGTCATTTTTTGTAAGATTGAAAAGGATGAAAATTAAATTGTTAATGTATGCAACAAAAACCCACCCTGAATGTGTAAACAGCATCACTGTGTCAGTGAAATTGAGGTAATTAAAAACCCAGGTTAAAAGCACATAAGAAATCTCCCACCTTTTTTAAACTTTGTTAACTGCCGGCCTGCTTTCACTGGTGGGTTGCACCACCTGCCTGCACGTGTTTTGGCTCAACTCTCCCGTTCTGCCTTCCAGCGTCTTACAGGGCTAGTTTCACAGAAGGACTTTACTTTAGCGTACTTCTCTGCCCCTCTCCCCCTCCCCTTTTTAAACTGCTGTGTGTGTAATTCCCAATATGTTATAAATTCACTGTACATTTCACTTTATCCACTTTGGTTACTTTTTGAGCTTTTTGGGTATTATGGATAGTTGAGCCAGGGATAGCCGTGTGTGTGTAAATCTTTGTACAGATGTAATTTTTTAAGTTTTATTTATTTTACTTAGATGGGGAGAGATAGAGATCTTCAACCGCTGGATTCACTCCCCAGCTGGCTGCAACATCCAGAGCTGAGCCAATCTGAAGCCAGGAGCCAAGAGCTTCTTCTAGTTCAGCCACGCAGGTGCAGGCATCCAGGTGCTTGGGGCATCCTCTGCTGCTCTCCCAAGCCATAAGCAGGGAACTGGGTGAGAAGTGGAGCAGCCGGTACATGAGATGGAGTTCCTAAGGGATGCTGGCTTTGGCTAGCAGAGGATTAGCGTGCTATGCCAGCACACCCGCCCCGGATGTCGTGTTTTCATCTGAGTGTAGATACCTACATGTGAAATTGGCTGGTGTGTGACAGTGTGCTGCCAGTCTCTTAGGAATCTGCCTGTAGCTGGTGTTCTGCTGCAGTGCCAGCATCCCTTACTGGAGCAGTGGTTCAAATCCCTGCTGCACTGCTTGTGACCCAGCTGTCTGTATCTGCATGTGGGAAGACAGCAGAAGGCCCGGGTGCCTGGGTCCGGGCCGCCCAGTCTGAGACCTGGGTGGAGTTCTTAGACAGCATTTTTCCTGTCTTGGTCTTGCTTATTGCAACTGTTTTGGGAGAATCAGTGGATAGAAGATCTCTCTCTCCCTCTCTCTCTGTTTCTTTCTCTCTCTCTCTCCCACCACCACCACCACCCTTTGTGTTTCTCTACCTTTCAAGTAAAATTTTAAAAAGAAATTGTTTTAAAGCAAGAAAGCAAAACTGCCAAGTGGTTGCCCAGCCCTCGAATCCCTTTTAGTATTGTGCCTTTGTATTCCCTCTTTTGTCTTTTGCAGCACAGCCTGCTGGGGAGTGTCACTGGATTTTAGTTTGTATTTCTCTAGTAACTCCTTACACTGCACATGTTCTAATGCAGGCGTTGGCCGTTTGTGTACTTGTTTTGATGAACTGTCTATTTGACATCTTCAGTCCATTTTAAAATTTAATTAGTTTGCCCTCCTGAGTTTTAATGGTTCTTTCCATACTATTTTTGCAAACCTTTTTATCTGTGTGGTTTGTCACGTGGGCGTGGGTGACCAGCCCTCAGTTGCCAGCGCCCTCCCGGCTGCCTTCCAGGGTGCAGGCTGGCAGGTAGCCGAGCGTGCTAGAAGAGCAGGGACGTGAACCCGCAGCGCCTCACCTCAAGTGCGGGCTTGCACACTGGAGGATGGTCCTGCTCTGTTTCTCTGTTTTCTGCTGAAGATGCCTCGAGGCGGACGGAGCTCCCAGCAGTAAATGCCCTCTGGGACCTGTGTGGGGCAGGAAAGATGTAACCACAGCACACCTTCTCCTGACACCACGCTAGAGTGTACTGCATTTCTGTTTTTCTGTTCATAATCAATCGTAGCGAAACATGTCAACAAAGGCTCTGGAAATATCTTAGTGCAAATCTGATGCTGTAACTTTTAAAAAATATAACTTTATTTATAAAGCAGAGTGATGGGGGGGGCTGTTAAAAGAGGGAAAGGAAGTGGGGGAAGGGAACACGCCCCAAACGTCTTCACAACTGGCCGTGCTAGGAGCAGGGAGCTAACTCGAGGTCTCCTGCATGGGTGGCAGGGTTCTGGCTACTTGAACTGGGCATCCGGCGTCTGCTTGTCGGGAGGCTAGCGTTAGCAGCTGGGGCAGGGTCGCACATGCTCTGACAGACCAACATTGCCAGGCCAGACTCCTGCCCCTGATGTTGTAAAACACACTGAGCCAAAGATACATGCGTGGCTCGTGGGGTTAAGCAGCTGCCTGCAACTCCAGCATCCCATGGAGTGCTGCTTGGAGTGCTGGCTCTCCTGCTCCCGGTCCGTCTGCATGCTGATCGTCCCGAGAAAGCAGCAGAAGATGGCTCCTGTCTCCTGCATGGGTGACCCTCCCCAGACCTGGCAACTGGAGCCAGTGACTGGCACATCGCCCCCCTGTCTCACCCTTTCCTGCTCTCTGCCTAACTGTGCCTTTCAAATAAATAAATGCATTTTTTAAAACATACAAGCCTGTGTGCAAATGCATACCTGCATATATGTAAGGGAGTGTGTGGGGGGAGGGGTGGGAAGTCACTCAAGACAAAGCAAATTTCACTTTTCCTGATGGCAGGAATGGCTTGGGAAGCTTGAAACTGTAAATTAAATTCTTCTAACCTCCGTTTAATAGTGGGAACTCACAATGAAGTTCTGTTTAAGCCAGCAGTCAGTCAGTTTCATTATCAGAAAGTAGGATGATACCTATAGGAAGAGCAATATAGAAACTTACAAATGAAATGATCTTACTTATGCTGTTAAAATGTGTTTACAAGTAATTTACGGGAACTGGTAAAGTACAGGATTTGAGACTCAGCGAAGCCAAAGAGCATTTATTCGAGAGTGACTTTAAAACCACATTTGCTTGCAGCAGCAGCTCTGGAAAACTCACTGTGAAAATAGACACATTAAGCCCCTGCTGTCCATCAGGATTGCCACTAGCCACTAGCTATTTAGACTTGAATTCATCAGTATTGAATACATTTAAAATTTAGCCCCTTCGTCATTACAATGACATGCTAAGTGTTGTCATGGTAGATCCTGGTTCCTGTACTGCACAGCCCGAAGTCTGGGACACGTCACTCTCACCCGGCTAACAGGAGGATGAGGCTAATGATGTGTTACACAGCGTGATTGTTAGCTGTCTGTATGAAGTCTCATGTCTTGGCTCTAACCTGGGAATAGTCCACTACGCTCAACAAGCAGCTATTAACAAATCTTGACCAAATAACATCTCACCTGTTTAGATGACTTTTCTGTTTACTTCTTCAGAAGAATAAAAAGGACAAAGAGCTTCAAAACTTAAAGTTTCAGACAATTTTTTCTTCAAATATTTTCATTGTCCCCGCCATGGAAAATTCCAGTTACATAGATGTAGGCTTCCTGAAGTTTTCTTTTCTCTATTAAGTTTTCTAGATTTTTCTTTTTATTATTTGCAGTCGGTCATTAACTACGTCCAGTGCTTTGTTCACAGGAGACGTTGACATTTTTGCTTGTAGACTCTCAAGTTGGATTATTTTACACAGTTTCCATATCTCTTCAAACGTATGTTTCTTTTATCTTTTTGAACATGCAGCATTATACTAGCTGCTTAATGTTTTTGTTACCAATTCTGTCATCTTTGTTATTTGCTTGTGCTGGTTGATTGACTCCTTCCTTCGTTTGGGGTGCGTTTTCCTGCCTTCGGGTTTCTGCTGGTTTCTGACCAAGTGCTGAGCAGTGTGGAATTTGCTTTGACTGTTGGATTTTTTTTTCCCTTGGAGTCTTCTAAGTGACCTTGGACTTTGGTCTGGGACATGATTTTATTACTTGGGAACAGCTTGATGCTTTGGGGTCTGTCTTTGAAGGGCGAGGGCCAAGAGCGCAACTGTCCCTCTAACCTTTCCCAGACATATTCTTGGCAGCAGCTCCTTGCAGCTTCCCTTCTCTGGCTGCCAGGGGTTGGCACTCTCCTGGGCACACAGAGGCCTGTCCTTGGTAATCCTCAAAGAAGCCTTCTCCACCCTCTGAGCTGTTCACACACAGGGCCAAGCATTTGGGGGGAACACTCTGCTGCTTGCAGAACATTGGGGAACTTCCTCCTCACCCTCTTAGCTCAAGGAGAAGTCTGGGGTGCTCCTCTTCCCCGCCCTGCACTGTCGGAAGCTCCTGCAGGGGGCAGCGAGGGCAGCCCCGGCCCTTCTTTCCTTGGCTCTTGTTTAATGCCTTGCAGACGGTTGCATTGTGTACCATGTCCAGGTTGAAGTTAGTAGAAGTAATAATGGAATCCCTTTATATGGTACGGAATCCATCCTGCCACCCCCAAAACCCTTTTTATGGGTTATATTGTTAAATTCTTGTATATCATTAAGTAAAAATACCTTTAATATTTTGTTAGGCAAATGTTTAAAATCTTATTTTTCTGTGGTAGAAGTATCTATAAATTTAATTCAAAAGAGACTGTAACTCCTGGATTCCATTATTGCAAAAAGAATAATTTTGTTTGGAAAAATTGTAACTTTCACTTCCAGTTGTCTGGGCTTCCTTATAACTGTGTTAATTTATTTGATCCAAATTTCTCTGCATTTTCCATCCATATGGCATCTGACTTAATTAAGTGTATATGATAATACGTTTACATTTTAAATGTTAAAAGTAATAAACTCATTTTAATGTTATTGAAATGCTTAATGAGTGAAGTAAGATTTGAATATGTCCCCAAGTGCTTATGTTTCTGTTGAAGGAATAAGGCAAACTCCCAGCTCTGCCGGGTGACCTGTATGGCATCTGTACTGTATATAGATGTAGTGTGATAGGATTCTAAAGGAATGCTGACATGCCAAGTAGAAAACTAGCCTTTCTGGGTCAGGTTCCAGTGAGTCCTGTTTCCCTTAAACAGAATATGCTGTTAAGCAACTGACTCAGCTTTCAACTCTCCTTCTCCTGTCCTGGCAAGCTACCCTCCTGTGACGGGTGGGAGAGGGTGGGAGGTCAGGGCAGTGCTGGAGGGGGCCAGCAGGGTGGTGTGTGTGCGTGTGTGTGTATGTGTGTGTGTTTTATTTTGCCAAAGGCATTGGACATCACTGTCTGCTTTACCCGAGTTTGAGCTTAGCAGTGGTCTTAAGTCAAAAGACTTGTAAAAAGAATCTGTAAAAATGTAGTCTTTCACAGAAGATTACACAAAAATTTAATCATTCATCAGAATTTCTTATAAGCGCAGTTCCATAATCACACAGTTGTTAAAACTTGGTTAATAAATCTGGAAGTGAATCGCTGGTCACCTTTGTGCATCCCAGCAGTGTGCTGGCTGTGGACAGATGCAGTGCACGTGCTGCCTCAGGCCTCCAGGTTAGAGACAAGGGCTGCACACAGCGCTCTCCGTGCCGTCCACCTGCTGCCCAAGAGGGACCTCTGTGGTGGCCTGCACCTAGGCCACGGCAAAGAGTTGTCACAAAGGCATACATGCATGGTCACAGCTTATGCTTTTACAAGCAACTCCTCTTTATTAATTTAGGAGAAGCTGTTTGGGAGAAATAATTTTCATTCATTGAAGGAAAAAAAAATCCCCTGATAAATGATTCAGATAATATTTATTTTTGTGCTTACTTTTCAGAATAGACATCTCTGCCATCTTGACAATTGAGTGAAGCCACTGGTTTTGTTTAATTCATGATGCAACAATAACTGGGAAAGTATCATCTAATTTTTGGATAATTCTGCAGGCACGCTGTCTTGTTTAAATCCTGAGTGCCCAGTGCTGCACTGATTGGTGGGAGGCATTAATTTGGTTTCTGCATAAGATTATGCAGCAGGTACAGCAAAGTAGCGTAGTGGCTAAAGTTCTCACTTTGCATGCTTTCGGATCCCATAAGGACACCCGTTCCTGTCTTGGCTGCTCCACTTCCCTTCCCTGCTTAAGGCCTGGGAAAGGAGTACAGGACGTCCCAGAGCCTTGGGACCCTGCTTCTGTGTGGTAGACACAGAAGAAGCTCCTGGCTCCTGGCTTCAGATCTATTCAGCTCCGGCCACGTGGGAAGTGAACGAACTAGTGAATGAAAGATCTTTGTCTATCCTCTCTGTGAATCTGACTTTCCAATAAAAATAAATAAGTCTTTAAAAAATTTGTTAAAAAGAGCCCAGCGCAGTGACCTAGCAGCTAAAAGTACTCGCCTTGAACGCGCCAGGATCCCATATAGGCAACCTCACTTCCCGTCCAGCTCCCTGCATGTAGCTTGGGAAAGCAGTGGAGGACGGCCCAAAGCCTTGGGACCCCGCACCGTGTGGGAGACCTGGAAGAAGCTCCTAGCTCCTGGCATTGGATTGGCACAGCACCAGCCGTTGAGGTCACTTGGGGAGTGAATCATCGGCAGATCTTCCTCTCTGTCTCCTCCTTTCTGTGTGTCTGCCTTTTGAGGCCTGCCTCTGCTGGGAGGCAGCAGGCAGGAGGGCAGGTATCGGGGTTACTGACGCCCACATGGGAGTAGGGTCTCATCCAGCTCTGGCTAGCGTGTGTTTATGTACAGTAAACCTATGAATAGAAGATCTATTTCTCTGAGTTTCAAAAATGAGTGAGTGAATAAACTGGAAAAAAAAATTGATAATGCGCAACACACTTCCCGTGGACAGAATGCGCACTCAGGTTGGAAGTGAGGCTTACATAACTGCTGAGTTAGCTGATGGAGGTGATGTGACCTGTACCTGCCTCGCCTCAGGGCCACAGCATCAAGCGTGAGAAAACAAAACGTCAGCCACGTGTCCGTCCCTTTCTCCTGGGATAAATTCTAACCCGGGTAAATCTAAGAAGATGCTTTTCAAAATGAAGTTATCTTCCTTATATCTAATTTATGTTTTAAAGTGTATTTACATGTTCATGAACTAGAAGCTATGTTTGTGTTTTTTTAAGATTTTTAAATTTTTCATTGGAAACGCAGACATACAGAGAGGAGGAGAGAGAGAGAGGAAGATCTTCCATCAGTTGATTCATTCCCTAAGAGCCACAACAGGCAGAGCCGAGCTGAGCCTAAGCCAGGAGCCTGGAGCCTCTTCCGGGTCTTCCACATGGGTACAGGGTCCCAGGGCTTTGGGCCGTCCTCGACTGCTTTCTCAGGCCACAACCAGGGAGCTGGATTGGAAGCAGGGTTGCCGGGTTAGAACTGGTACCTGTATGGGATCCTGGCGCGTTCAAGGTGAGAACTTTAGCCGCTAGGCCATGCCACCAGGCCCTCTGTGTTTATTTTCAAAATTCTTCAACATGGTGTTGTTTCTTAGGTTCAAATTGAATGTCGATTTAGCTCACTGTGGTACTTTCTGTTTCCCATTCGTGACTGTCCTGTCCGTGAACTCATATTTCAACTTTTGGTTTTAGACTGTAATACTGTTTTCATTCTTATATTTTTAAAAGTATTTTTCTTCGTACTCAGCTGAGAATCACACCTGCCATGATTAGGTGCTCTTTCTTGGTGGCTTTCATCTTGACAGGAGTCAGCGACTGTTTCAAGGTCTCCACAGGCCGTATTTTCTCAGATGCTGCAACAGTTAGACAGTTTGCTGCTTCCTGCCATCACACCTTCCCGCTGAACTGTCTTTGCCTCCTGTTCCAATGTGGAAATGGCTCCTAGCCTTTGAATGAACTCTGCTGCTGCCCTAGGATGCCCACTCATTATCTTTGTTTTTCTCATTTTCATTTCATAAGACGGAACTTCAAAAAATTCAAAAAGTCTATATTATGAAAGAAACTATGCATGGATTTCAAAAGCTTCTTGTACCAACATTGATGTTTGTCTCTTTGAAAAAGAATCAGGGACTGGCATTGTGCCCTAGTGGTAAAAGCTACTGTGTGAACTGTCATATCCCGGATGGAGAGTTGAAGAGGCTCTTCCATCCACTCCCAACTTGGCCACAGCAGCCAGAGCTGAGCCAATCTGAAGCTAGGAGCCAGAGCCTCTTCCAGGTGTCCCACATGGGTGCAGGGGCCAACACTGTCTGCTGCTACTCTTGCAGAGCACAAGCAGGAAGTGAGATGGGAAGCAGAGTATGTAGGACGTGAGCTGACATCCATATGGGCGCACCACAGGACGGAGGATTAGCCTGCTGAGCCACGGTGCCAGTGCCTCAGGATTTTTGAAATGGAATTTTCTCACTGGTGTTACTGCTGCCAACCAGTGGTTCACCGAGAAGCTCGGGACCCTTGATGGTGATACTTCCTGTGCACGGGAAGTACTCCCCTGTCTGTGGGAGCAGCCCACCAGAGTCCACAAGCAACGCCAGTGGACTGATAGTTCAACCCTTGGTTAAGTTCTAAATAGAAGGTACCACGGTGAGCTAAAATTGAAATTAAATATGAACCTAGTGTATGGCCTGCCACCTGTGACCTTCTGACATTTGAGCCCCGATTTTCATGAGTCCTTTTTTGGTTCCTTACCGTTCTAGACGCTCAGCTGGAACTGTGAACTCGCTTCTGGGCTGTTATCTGCAATATTGTCACCTCTGCTTATTCAGGAATTCCTAGATGTTGGTATGCTGGGTGGATCTTCTCATGACTGTGTCCAAAACTTTTTTACTTTTACTATAAATTAGTCTTTTTGCTTATTTCCCCATTATTGTGAGCGGCATGCAGATAACCTTGGCCTTATTGGCTAATTTTACTCTTAAATTAATTCCTTTCTAACAACTTTTTTTTTAATTTCCAAAATTTTTCTTTGTGCTTTGTGAAATGGAATGCTAGTTTTTAAAAACTATCTGATTGTTTCTTTATCTTGTCTGTTGCTTCTGAATTCCCCTTCCTTTCTGGCAGTCTCGTTTCTGCCAGGATGTACCTGGCTGTGACTCTGTTCCTGGTGAAGGGTGAAGCACGTGGAAATGTTGGTTGGAAGCCTGGTGTGTGCTTGGACTCTTGGCTGGCATTCTCTGCAGCAGACTGTTTCTGCCAGAGAAGACACACGGACCCTCAGCCAAAAGCCTGGCCACTGCCGCCTTGCAGCTGCACCAGGGAAGAGGGGGTGCAGGGGGTGCGGCCCTCCGTGCTCACTCTCAGGGGGGTGCTTCGCCCTTTCTCACATCACCCGGCCCTGGTCCTGTGTCTGCACAGAAGGAAGAGCTGTAGTCTCAGGCCCTTGTTTTTGAAGACTTTGGTTTTTTTTTTAGAAAGGCTGGTTTACAGAGAGAAAGATGCTCCATCTGCTGGTTCACTCCCCAAGTGGCTACAATGACCAGAACTGAGCTGATCCAAAGCCAGGAGCCTACTCTGGGTCTCCACATGGGTGCAGGGTCCCAAGGCTGTGGACTGTTCTCTACTACTTTCCCAGGCTACAGGCAGGGAGCTGGATGGGACGTGGAGCAGCCGGGTCACAGACCATCATCAGTATGGGATCCCAGCACTTGAAAGGGAATATATGCCAATTGAGCCACAGCGCCAGGCTCTCCTGCCCAGGTTTTACAATCGCTCCCTGGCCAAGTCCACTGTTTGAGTTTTTAGGCTCTCTGTTGCTGGGCTCCTGTGTGTGCCCTCACACAGCTGGGACTGACCCTTCTTGCCAAGAGCTTCCTTGTCCCCCCGTTTGCTCTCCCATGTGCATGCAGGTGGTGAGGTTGCTTCAGTTACAGATTGCCTCGACACTTCATTTTGCTGTAATGCTCCTTCTATTTCTTGTGTCTTTGAGTCATGGAATTTGAGGAAGTTGAGTTTCTTTTGGGGATTTTCCTGTGGGTATAGCTGGCAAGCTGGAGCACACAGTGGCATGGATTGCCTGATGGTGCCCCTGGTATCATGGAAAACTTGGCCATGCCTGGGTCATTCAGAAGTTCATGGAAAAGCATATTATCTTTTCCTTCTGTTTGCCCACAGACTTGTTGAGGCTGTAGGTTTGGGGTGAGCCTCATAAGATGGCCCTGTTGGCTTAAGTAATGATCATGGCACTTCTTTGCAACTTACTCTGAGCTTCTGTAGTTCCATTTACTTGTCTTAGGAAACTGGACACTTCATTTTGTCTTCCGGTCCATTCTCCATGCTCTGTGGATGAAGCTGAGTATCCTGGTCCCCCAAGGAGCCCAAGAGCAGGGGTGGGGTCTCCTGAAGACATATTGTGTGTGCTGACTTATTAGATAAACGTCTTGGAAATTTTGGAAGGCTATAGTCGAGACCCATTGTCCCTGGAGTGCAAAAGCAGCTTGAGAAGTGCTATGGAACAGTGCGGCCCAAGCCGTAGCAGCCAGGTGGGACCGCAGAACCTGAGGAGGTGGCCGACATCACCTTCAGAAGGAGGCTGTGTCTTTTCCAAAGAAGCGTGGGATGTTAATCAATGTGGGTTTTTTTTTTTTTTTAAGTTCTTAGGATAGAAAGGCCCTGTATTCACGGACACTGGGTGCTTTCTCCCAGGCCGTTCCTCTGAGAGCAGCATTGGTCCTAAAGCCCCAGAATCCTGGAGGGCCTGGCTGCCATGTGGGGTCCTGCTGAGGCCTTCCTTGAGGCTGGGAGGAGCTTTGCAGGTGTCCCCTCTTGAAGTGTACAAGGGAAAGGCTCCTGCTTTGATAGACAGAGCTGGCAACGACCTTTGCATTTAGCATTTTGTCTAGAGTGCAAAGGAAGGTTTTTAATTCAGAGAAAATGTTCATGTACAATATTCAAATCTGGGAGAAGTAAATCTTTAAACTCTAATTGCAAGGCTGTCTGCTCATATATAATTGGCACACATTTAAACATCGGTTGTTACAGATCATTTGCCATTTAACTGACATTAAAGACCTCACTTAACTCGTTGTTATATTACATTGGCTGTTTATTTTTTTGTTAATTTCTTTTTAGTTTTCAGCTTCCCATACATTGAAAGTGTTTTTTTTTATAAACAACTATCGTATTTTCAATCTCTTTTTTATTATTGAAACTTTCATACAACAATGGGCTTAATTGCATGTATTTTTATAACCGCAAAAATGTAAACAATATTGATAGTAAAAGTTAAACATCTGTACGTAATTGCAGAACTCAGTTCTGCCGGAGGAAGCCTGCTTAAGGAACACAGTACTGCCAGTTCAGTTCTGTGAGGTTATGTCGTGCCCTGCCTGGTTCACCTTGGCCAGGCCACAGGCACTGGTAACAATTCTCCCTGGATTTATTCTGTTCCAGTTGAAATAGAGTCTCTACGAGTTTTATTTTGAGATGAGCTGCCTCCCTTGCTTTGGGTGGTTTTCACTATTAGTATCCTCACCTGCTGCTGGTTCTCTATCCATTTTTGGTTAATTTTGGGCAGACGTCCTGTCGGAGTCTTTCCTCTCTCAGGATGTACAAGGATAGGAAGGAGATCTTGGAGGCTTGGAGTCATGAGATGGGGGTGGGGGACAAATTACTTTTGGGGAGGTGGTCAAGACCTGCTTAGTCTTTGTAACAGCAGCCTTTGGGATGCTCAGCATTTAAAGCATGGAGAAACCACTCCAGGGAGATCTAACATGGAAAATTCAGGGTTATCAGCCCTGTTTCAGGACTGAAGGTGGAGGGATTATTGCCCAAAGATTCAGCAGCGGTTGTAGCGGGTACTGAGGGCATGAAGAGAGAGTACTTAAGTGATATAAAAATAAATAAGCAAAGTAATGTAAGCCCTAGAGCTAGTGATTTAATCTACCTGTGCCCACTTTGTGCAGTGCTTCGAAGTGACACTCTTGCATTAAATAAGGAGTTTCACTGCTAAATTTTTCAAAACTTTGTTTGAAAAAGGTACACAGAGAGACAAGGAGAATCTTCCACTTGCTGGTTCAGTTCCCAGATGCCTGCAATTGTCAGGACTAGGTCAGGTTGAAGTCAGGAGCCAGGAGCTTCATCTGGGTTTCCCACTTGGGTGGCAGGGAGTTATGCTTGGGCCATCTTCTGCTGCTTTTCCAGGCCATTGGCCGGGAGCTGGATGGGGATGGAACATTCCGGGATTGAACTAGCACCCAGTTGTGATGCTGATACCACACGCAGAGACTCAGTCACTGTGCCACAGCACCGGTCACGGACTCCCACTTGGCACTGTCTTCATTCCTTCAAGCAGGGGCCCTCGTGGGGAGCACCTTTGTCAGGTGCTCTGCTGCACTGCGGGGAGGGGCAGTACCGAGGCACCCTGCTGTTCTTCCTCATCGCTGTCCTACCCTTCCTGCCTGGGTTTACACTGTTGTACTAGCAGGTAGAGTCTTCCCAGCTGCCAGCCCTGTGCGTCTGAATGCTGGCCAAGCTCATGGCCTCTGACGCCGGTTGTCCTGCTGCACTGGGATGGTGAAGTGTGCCTCACACCACGGCGTGCAGGCTCGTCTGATGGGGTGGGCGCTGCTGATTGACTGACTCATCCCTGGGCATGGGGGTTTGATATTACTCAGCTCCTAACTCCCTAGAGAAGAACAGTCGGAATGGTGACAGACCTGCTCCCTCCCTCCTGTGTATTCTGCTCCAGCACCCCTCACCCTTGGCCATAGAAGGGCTGTGCTTCCCAGGGATCTGTAGCTGACTGTCTCTCCATTGTTAGGATATGGAGACCTTACAGGGCTGTCACTCACCTCTCCCTCCGTACTTCCTGTTTCGGGTCTGTTCCCCCGCCCAGCCCCCAGCAGCCTAGCTTGGCCATGCCTTTTCTCTGCTCCTTCCTGTCCTGCACTGAGCACTGCTTCTCACACTCGCATCCCTGGATGTGCTGCAGAGGGTTGCCCCGCACCCTGCTGGCCAAGGTGAAGCGTGGGCACCAAGATCCCAAGAAGGGGAAAGGCAGTGATTGATTTTAACAGTTACAGGATAAAGCACGGTGATCTTCAGCAGCCACAAACCGTGGAAGCTGCTGAAGATGTGCTTTGTAGAGCAGGGTGAGGATTTTCTCAGGTTTTATGTCCTTAGAGTCAGGAGTCTGAGGACTCACACATACACACACACACACACACACACACACACACACACACACACACACACAGATTTTAGGTCCTTAAAGTCAGGAGTTTGAGGGCTTACTCCTGAAGCTGTGTCCCTGCATACTCACACAGATTGTCATCCTGACAGCTGTGTCCCTGTGCCCAAAGTACTTACCTGGCCTGCGAGTTGGGAGTGGCGCGCTCCAGGCAGCCCTGAGGTGCCCACGATGCGCTGTGTGCTCTTCCACTGATGGGGCTGTGCCGGGAACATGGGCTCCATGTGCCAGGGAGGCCAAGCCTGAGCAGGGGCAGGAATTGTGGCTGTGTTGTTTCCCACGCAGTGGGATCCTCTCTTTGCTGCTGCCATGTAGATGGAAAAAAAAAATCCGGAAGAGAGGTCTAATATAATTTCTTCTATAAAATGTACTTAGCTCAGGAAGCATTTTAGGGGCATGCATGCCATCCAGCTGGGCAGCATGCTTACCCTCTGGGAATGCAGACATGAGGAGGGGGTGCTTAGAGGGTGGATTTCCTTAATTTTGGATTTTATTTTATATTTTTTCTCTTGCACTTACCATAATTAGGTATCATAAATAACTTGTCATGGCTAATATTTCAAAGCTGGTATGATTAATAATTACAGCCATAAGAGTAATAACAGCTAGGACCCAGTGCAGTAGCTTACCAGCTAAAGTCCTCGCTTTGCATGCACCAGGATCCCATATGGGCACCGGTTCTAGTCCTGGCAGCCCCACTTCCCATCCAGCTCCTTGCTTGTGGCCTGGAAAAGCAGTCAAGCACAGCTCAAAGCCTTGGGACCCTGCATGCACATGGGAGACCTGGAAGAAGCTCCTGGCTCCTGGCTTCAAATCTACTCAGATCCTGCCATTGCAGCCACTTGGGAAGTGAATCACTGGATGGAAGATCTTCCTCTCTGTCTGTCCTCCTCTCTGTATATCTGACTTTGCAATAAAAATAAATAAATCTCTTTTAAGAAAAGAGTAATAACAACTGATATTGATGAAGGGTTTACAGATGAGTCACTTTTTGGACCCATTCACTTGTACTAATGTATTTAATTTTCACCACATTCTGTGGAGCGCTGCCAACTGCCCTCCTTTTCCAGGAGGTTCTGAGGAACAGACCTAGCCAGCCAGGCCTTCCTGGAGACTGCTGGCCCGTCCGTTGTGGTCACAGAAAGTGGGACGCAGCCACAGTTTTAATCTCATATTGTGTACCACATGGCACCAGCTTAGAATTAGAGAAATATTTTAGAGGTAAAGTCCATGCTTATATATTTCTGGGTAGCTTCTCAAGGACATTTGATGACGTGATTTAGTTTAATTAGGAGTGATAGAAACAATATGATTCATAAACATTAATACAATGATAAATTGTTCGAGATGTTTTATCCCCCCAATATATTTTGATCTTTCCAAACTTATATTGGAATTACATGCATTATTTGTAAACCAATCTTATTTTTATACTTTTGTTTCTCAAGGATGTTTATTATATATATATATGTGTGTGTGTATAAATTTCTTAATCTTGAAATTAGCCAAAATAAATACTGAGGTTGTAATCCTTTGCTGATAACAAAGAAAATATATTTTTTAAAGTCCACAGTTATAAACAACAGGAACAATAACCTTGAACTTGGGCCATTCTCTTTCTGGTGAAAGTGTTTTTTACATAACGTGTCAAATATGTACTATAATGTGTAATGTATAGTACAAGCGTGACATATAAATAAGTGGATATTGACTGTAGCTTCTTGGTTTCAGTATTTCCTGCTCTAAACTAGTACCTGCGCAGGGTCATGGGCCCAGGCTGGCCGGGCTGGCTGGAGTCCTCCAGCCAGGAAAGCTGTTCCCATTGCACTTCTGAGCGACCAGGGCTCATGGGGGAAAACCAGGCAGACAACAGCGACGCGTTAGGATTCCATCATGGCTGGCTGCAGGACTCCTTCGAGCGGTTGATGCCCATAAGGGAGTATAGGGCACTAACCACTGCTGCATTGTTTCATCATGCCCTTTTTATTTAGAAGGTGGTTAGTTTGTTTTCAGATTCCACAGCTTTGTCCTACATGTGTGTTTTCTGTTTTGACATATCTCTGTGTGAGTTCTCTGTGTATTTTCCTTATCAGAAAGGGCACCAAGGATCAAGGGCAAGAGGCTGACACCCCCAGGGCCAGCCCTTATGGAGCAGGTGGTGTGATGAAAGGCCTGCGTGCTGACGAAGGTTCGAGCTGCTGATTTCGGCCAGCTGTGGCGTGAGAGACTGTGTTGAGGCAGGTCAGCCAGAAGGGTCATCACGGTCCTTGAGGCGGGAAGGACAGGGCAAGAGAAAGATACATGAGGCTCCTGTACCAGCCAGAGTGGCCAGAGAGACCAGAAGCTGCCCCACACTCAGTGCCCACTAAGATTATTGAGGTGGTGAGAAGGAAAGAATATCTCCTCATGGAGGAAGAACTCGTTAGAAATCAGGAACAAATGAAGCCACTGGTAGAAAACCCGGAGAGGAGAGATCAAAGGAGGGGGGCCTGAGGGACCCCGGGGTGAGTAGGAACCTTGGAGGAGATCTGTGCTGACCACCACCCCACTGTGCCCCAGTGTGGGGTCAGCATGGGCACAACAGGGCTTGCTCTGAGGAGCAGGGTTGCTGGAGCTCGGCCACTCAGCCACAGGGCCTGCTGCCATGGGGGCGACACAGGTCTCAGTGCTGAAGCTGGACAGGCACCGCAGGAGACCCGTGCTGACCCTGGGCAAGTGGACGCCCAAACTCAAAGTGAAGGAACCATGGAGCTTCCTCTCACCTGCTCAGACTATCACAAAGGGACAAGGCTGAAGTGCCCCACTGGGGTCATTCTCTCTGGGCCACCTGGCACAGGTAGGCCCCATTGGCTGAAGCAGTGGCAAACCAAACCAACGGCCACTTTCTTAAGAGTGACTAGCTCTGAACATACCCTGGGCAGCCCAGGCACCAGGCCACAGCTGCAGGGGAAGGTTGCACATGGCCAAAGGACGCGGCCCATCCGTCATGGTTACTGATGGAATTGCAGCTCTTGTGACAGAGATAGGACCCGAACTGTGGTGGTTACAGAGTGACTCAGCAGACAGTGCTGGAACTACTGAACCACCTGGGCAGATTTGATTCCAGTGGAGACAGGAGAACATTGAATCTAGTCCTTGTCAGACCGGGATCTAGTTGCCGCTGCCAGCCACCTTTGGAGTGACATGGCAGGATGACACTAGCCTATGATGCAGCCATGGGCGACGGGCTGTGGTACTGACATCAAGGCCATCTATCCAGAAGCTGGACCAATGGCCTGGAGAGAATGTAGAATGGAAGTAACAAAGGAAGACTTCAGGGTATCTGAAGAGCAGGTGCCTCATGAAACATAAGAAAACATCCCCATGGGGCTCCACTTCCTCTGGGCACAACTGCCCCCAGGATAGCAGCTGGAAGGAAGGTGGTTGGGGAACCCGTGCTCCAGCTGATTTTTATTAGTAAGCATCCTGTGGTATGTCTTTTTGGAGATTTATTTTGCTTATTTGAGAGGCAAAGTTAGAGAGAGCTCCTCAGCTGCTGGTTCACTACCCAGATGGTCACAGCAAACAGGGTTGGGGTGACCAAAGCCAGGAGCCAGAAGCTTCATCTGGATCTCCCATGTGAGTGCAGGGTGTCAAGCTCTTGGGCCATCCTCGGCTGCTTTCCCAAGTGCATTAGCAGGGAGCCGCATCAGAAGTGAAGCAGCTGGGATTTGAACTGACGCCCACATGGGATGTCAGTGTTACAGGGTAATTGAGCCCAAACAGCGGCTCATCCTGTGTGCTTTGGTCACTACTCACTCTGCTTCCTGTGCAAAAGCAAAACGAATAACGTGACACAAACAAGTTGGTTCTCTGGGGGTGGAAGTGGCTGTGCAGCGACTCTGCTGGGCCCAGGGGGTGTGTGCCCCCAGCTGCAGAGCAGGTTGTGGAGAGCAGCAGTGAAGTGGCATTCCTGCAGTAAGAAAGAAAATCAACTGTGGTAAGTAAAATAATATTCAGTGAATGAAAAGATAGACCTTACTAACAGATCTAATTCAGATGCTTTTTGTGGGGTTAAATCTTTATTATCTCACTACATTATGTTAATCATTCTATGCATGGATGAGAGAGAGGTGAAGAGTCGGGGAAGAGGACAGGCTGACAAATTGACTGAGATACTCCCTGGTGGGCGTTATAAGAGAAGGATAGGGGAATTTCCTTTTGTCTACAGGTGTCCGGCGGAGTGTGTTAGGCACACAGAGTGGGGACTCTGAGCACGGCTGGGAGGTGGTGCTGTGTTTGTTCGTTGTTACTTGATAGATATATGTGATGGTTGGATACAGACTGTGTTACATCTTTCAGGCCATAGTGTTAACATTTCTATAACAGAGTGGCTCTTGTGAAGTCGTATCCCTAAGGACAGTGCCAGAGCTGATTCATTTTGAGTATTCCAATTTCACCATTTCCTAAAGACGAGAAATCGTTATTTCATCAACAAGCATAGGTTACTCCTAGGTGAAGTTCAGAAACAAGACTGTCTTGTTTCTTTTTGAGATAATCTGTTGGCTTGCTGCTATTGACTTTGGAATTTCTCTTGATAAGTATGGACAGTACACCCCAAAGTTTGTAAAACCAAATATAAATCTCAAATGTTGTCTGTTTATAGAATATATAGTGTTTTAAAACATCTTCCTGAGTAGGCAGTGTAATTCTTCTCTAAGTGTGAAGTCAGAACTGGCTGCCGTGTGGTCACAGACGAGGTGGTGCAGCAGTCAAGGTGTAGCTGTAGATGTTCGTAGATTTCTGTTTGCTTTTCCCAGAAGCATTGTTGGGGGGTATGCGACACAGTGACAGTAGACACCGTGACTGCCGGGTGTTCTCCGGAGTCAGCTGGCGTGGAGGGACACCTGAGCTCGCCAGCTGACACTAACGGTGGACACGTGGAGCATGCCCACCAGCTTCACTGCTGATTTCTGTTTTCGTCACATCTGCCCAGGGAGTCGGTGTGGGGTGCTCTGCGGCAGGAAACTCGGAAGCTTCCTCCCTGGACAGTCCCTACGCACCTCCCTCCATCACCCTGACCACTTGCTCCTTCAGGAGTCGGTGATGAACCTTGTCCTTTTCAAAGGAAGAAATGATGCTTAAACAAACGTAGAAAGGAGAAATGACTTTGATGAAGCTTTTTCTCCAGTAGAAACCAGTACTCATTCTTAAATAAAAATCAGAAGCAGCTTTGGTTGTTTTTTTAAGATGTTTTAAGGATGCAAATATGTAGGGCAGGCCTGTGTGCATTCCCTCCCATGACTTCTGTGGTTGGCTTCCTCTTCCGGGTCTCCTGAAGTGTGCAGGCTCTGCCTCTGGCTCAGGTCCCCCGACTGCAGAGCCGTGGTCCGCTGCCCAGAGCCCATTGTTGTCAGAAGAGGCAGTTCCCAGGCCACAACCACCCAGGGTTGGCTTCTAGCAGTTCCTCTCTTGCACGCTCTGCTCTGGTGCTTGCTCTCTCGGGAGTGCTTGGCGAGGCTGCCGCCCTGAGCACTGCACCCGTCTTCCCACACTGTTCTTGGGGCACACAGCCTGGGCCTGTGTGTGCTGTCCTAGTCTGCCACGAATCAGGGCCCTGCCTGATCCTTAACACTGCAGTGAGCCTCTGGGCCGCTCCCCTAGGCAGGTCTGTCCCTGCTGACTTCCTGTCTACAAGGAGCCCCGGAAGTTCCCGACAGGTGGGGTCTGCCCTGTTGTCAAGGGGCACCTGTGGGCCGTCAGGGCAGGCGTTGATTGCCCAGGGGTTTCAGAGATGAAACACATTTCTGAAAAGTGAGTCATTTTCTTTTCCTCCTTTCTGCTTTCTTTGTTTGCACGAAGAACCACATTTATGCATAAGCTATAGAATGAGCCAAGGGAATGAGAAGAAATTTAAATAAGTGGGAAACCTGTTTCTTATTTTTAAAATGAACTCATTGTGTATCCCAGCTGAACACTCAGTAGATTAGAATTCTTTTATGGACAGAGCTTGTCCTCATAAGTAGCAAAGTATTGGTAACTATTTGGAGCAGGCCGTGTTCCAGCAATAAGGATTTATTGGCAACAGAACCTGGTTATTTAGTGCAATATAAGTATTGAGCACTGGGCCAGCATCCAGGGCCCAGTGTTGGGCACCGCGTGGCTTGGCATTAGATCACCAACCTGCTACCTCACTAGCCCTTCTCAGTTCCAGTCCTGACCCATGTGCAACATTCTTGAGAAAAAGTGCTCAACGGTAGCACTGCCCCAGCTGCTGTAATACTGTTTTAGCTCTGTGAACTTAACACCAGAGGAGTTGAAGAGTCCACCCTAGTGGTGCATTGTATCACTGATTTGAAAGTAGCATTACCAAATAAATTGAAGGTGCCTCATAAAGTTTCAGTTTCAGATAAACAAGGAATAGCTTTGTAGTATAAATTTGTCTGATATATTGCATGGACCACATTACGTAGAACATGGGGAGGGAGTCACTGTGGTGATGGACGTGGGCCTACCTGCCGGGGAGACGGGCTGCAGGAAACCCCAGGGTCTCCACTTGGGTCCCTGTGCGTGATGGGTGTACCTTGGCTCTCAGACCTCCCGTCAGCTAGGGGGTGTGGTCTCCGTCGTGGGGCATGCATCTGCTGGGTGACCTGTGCCCTGGGCTGAGCTGAAGGGTGGGCCTCTGCCTGTAGCCAGGCTGGCTCTGCACTGGATCCTTTGGCAGCTGGCAGGATGTCCCTGGTGTCTCTGGAACTCGTGTCGAACAGCCCCACCTTCCTGGAGGTTCCTGCATAGACTTGGGGTCATCACATGGGAAGAAGCACTCTGCTACTTTGAGCCACACAGCTCAGTCCTGCCAAGGAGCTGCCCTGGGCCTCAGTCTGCTATTCTGTAAAGTGGGGTTCCATATGTCCTTGGGTTGTTAGGAAAATCTAAATTAGTAACATTGAAGCTTGAGAAAGTGTGTTGTGAATTATAGCGTAGTTCAGAGATGGGAAAGAGGCTGCGACCGTCACTCTTATGCTGCACTTTGTTCTTTGGAAGTTTCACCATGTGCTGGCTTTCCTTTTAGTGAATTTTGAATTTTACCAATGGTTTATATTGAGTGAGACTTTTCTGGCAGTTGGACGTAGAGTTTTATAATTGTGTTAGTGTTCAAGTCAAATCAGCATTTTGATTGGTATTTATTTATTTAACCATATATTTTAAATAAAAAATTTTCCTTTAGTATCCATGTTAGGAGTTAAACCTTACAATCTGTTAGACTGACTTCAATATCATAGCGAAGGGACTGGTGACGTAGCGGCATCCCATATGGGCACTGGTTCAAGTCCCAGCTGCTCCACCTCTGATCTAACTCCCTGCTGCGAACCAGGGAAAGCAGTGTGTGTGAGCCCTGTACCCACAGGGGACTCGGGGGAAGCTCTGGCCTCCTGACTTCTGCCTGGCACAGCACTGGGCCGCTGCAGGCATCCGGAGAGTGAGCTGCTGGACGGAAGACGGCTTTCTCTTTTTCTTTCCCTCTCCCCCATCTCTTTCTATCTATATGTATATAAATTCTGCCTTTCAAATAATAAATTTCTTTTTTTTAAGATTTATTTAATTTTTATTACAAAGTCAGATATACAGAGAGGAAGAGAGACAGAGAGGAAGTGGAGCTGCCGGGATTAGAACCAGCAACCATATGGGATCCCAGCACACTAGCAAGGACTGAAGCCACTAGGCCACGCTGCTGGGCCCTCAAATGATAAAATTCTTAAGATTTATTTTTATTGGAAAGTCAGATACAGAGAGGAGAAGAGATAGAGAGGAAGATCTTCCGTCCGATGATTCACTCCCCAAGCAGCTACAACATCCAGAGCTGCGTCAATCCAAAGCCAGGAGCCTTTTCTGGGTCTGCCACGTGGGTACAGGATCCCAAGGCCTTAGAGTGTCCTCAACTGCTTTCCCAGGCCACAAGCAGAGAGCTGGATGGAAAGCAGGGCTGTCGGAATTAGAACTGGCGCCCATATGGGAGCGCAGCGCATGCAGGGTGAGGACTTTAGCCACTAGGCTACTGCGCTGGGCCCCAAAATATCTTTTAAAACATTACCATGAAAATGTGGTGACAGTACATAGGAGGGAAAAAGAAATCTGTTTTTTTTTTTCATAGAGAATTTGCAGTGTGAAGGTAACGTCCTTGAAGAATTGGTTTAGCATTCCGTGTGACTGTTAAATTCTTGGATTCGGGAGCTCAGGATCACTTTTGAGTGTGCTGTTTGCATAAGCACGTGTGAATTGGCGTTGTCTGTGGGAAACATCGGAGCAGCTATCGAGTTGGCGTTCTTTATGATTGATTTACTTCACACATGCCATCAGCCATCGATACAGCACGGTATGTCCCCTTTGAGGAACTCAGAGGTTGGTGTGAACCGCCCCTGAGCTTGCCTGGGAGCCTGTGCTACGGGTTCGTCTTGTGCAGAGGCTCTGCGGTCTCCGTGCTTCACTCTGGTCCCGGGCTGCAGATCTCAGCGTCACAGCTGCACACTGGCATCGCTTTGGCTGGCACTGCAGATCGTTACTGCTGCTGTTGTCAGGAACGCTCACCTTCATAGCCCTTTATGGCTTTGGGGATTTTTGGCTTTTTAAATCTCATTAAATATTTATAATTACCAGGAGATAAACATGACCAGCGTATTCGCCCTTTGTGGCACAGTTGGCATTTCTGCCATGGCTTCTCACTCATTTTTCTACCGTGCCGTCCCCTCTCCCACAAGAACTTGACATTTTTGGTAAAAGGCGAAATATTTATGCGATCTGAAGGGAACCCAGAGTATGAGCTTGTCGTTTTTGAAACTTTACACTTGAGTTTACATTGGCATAAGGAATTCCTTTGAAAATCTAAAAATCTCTTGCAAAAATTGGCATGAAGCTATTTGTCTCTAAATGTATTATTTCCAAAAGGTTTTAGTATAATACTGCAATTATACAAAATAAACATAAACATAAAGGATGTCATTATCCCAGCAAATTGCTCATCTGAAATTATGAATGTAAGAAAAAATTTTTAGTATAATGGATGTAACTAAGTTCCTTTATTAGAATTCAGGATTTTTTTTAAAGAAATGTACGTATTTATTTACTTATTTGCCAGAGCAAAGGAGAGATGGGCGGGAGATCATGAGCAGCGCAGCCTGGACTGGGGTAGGCCGAAGCCAGGAGCCCAGCATCCCTTCTGGGATGCCCCAAGCGCCCCACGCGTGGCCCCAAGCGCCCTAAGCACGGCCCTAAGCGCCCTAGCATTTGGGCTTCCTGCTGCTCCTTTGCAAGGCAGCTGGGGAAGGTGAGGGAGGGGAAGGGAGTGGGGCCGGAGGCCGTGCTGCCCTGCTGTTGGGGAGGCTCAGTCCTTCACATCCCCTGCTGAATGGAAGCTGGGCCAGCTGCTGAGCAGCCCGGGGGCCAGCCCCCAGTTTAGCCTGGGGAGGGAAGGGGGAGTCAGCCTCTTCATGTTCTCCTGCCTTCCTCCTGGTTAAAATAGTAACTCCAAGGCCCTGGGAGGAGGTGCCCTCAGGTGGGGGCCAGCTCCCCACGGTTCTCTCTAGCATCCCTGGCAGCGTCCTGGGCCAGGCAGTGTGCCCCCCACCAGGGGTTCAGACCACAGGCTGGCCCAGCCTAAGGCATTTGATGTTACCTGTGGATCTAAAGGCTTTCTGGGCTCTAGGGGCACTAAAACAATCTCCATGTTTAGTTTGTAGTTATGAGTCTGCTTTACAGAGGCAGAAAGAAGACTCTGTGCCCCTCCACACACACACACACACACACACACACACACACACACACACACACACACACACACACTCTCACTCACTCACTCACTCACTCACTCACTCACTCACTCCCACCGACGCACATGAAACAGTTTCCTGGTTCTTAACGCCTCAGTTCTCATTGCTGATGGTATATTTTATAGTTGTGCTAAATTTGTCCGTGGGACACACTTTTTAAAACTTTATAATGATTTCTTAGGATTGTTAAGTGGTAGAAATATTTTAATTTGGTCTTCAGGAGGGTATTTTTTTGAAGCATCAGCTGTGTTGTAATCTACAGGAAGGAGCAGGACACAAACCTGCCGTCCTGGGGAGAGGGCGGTGGGTTGATAACAGCATTGCATGAAAGATGAGCACAGGCTTGGCTCTGAAAAGATGCTAATGTTTTCCTCAAAGAAGACAAGACAAAGGAGGTGGGAGTGTCAAGGCTGTGATCCAGGCCTGGCAAGCAGGGCTGAGTCGGTTAAGGCGGCAGAGGGCTGCGAGGACGGTGTGGGTAAGATGGGGCTGCACCCTCTGGGGCCTTGAACCAGAGACTACTGGAAAGCACTGGAGGGAGATTTCAGTTTTCTCCAAAACGGAGCTGGACACCGGATTGCAGAGGACCCCTGTAGGCTGAGGTCCTCTGGGAAGGACAGGGTGGGATGTGTGGTTCAGCGGGTGAGAACGCCTCACCCCGTGATGGCTTCGTCGCAGGAGGAATGGTAGGAGTTTGGAACTGAGACTGGCGGCTTGGGTTGGGCAGTGACAGTGGACTTGGAGAAGAGCAACAGTCAGAGTCATCAGAACATGGACAGGCCTCACACGGGCGGGCTGCAAGGACGCAGGCGTGCAGGAAGGCAAACAGGTCCATTTCCCTTCTGGTGGTTTTGACGCCTTTCACAGAGGTGTCAATCATCACAGTCACTTGACAGTGGCAGCTGCAGTGGGCAGGATGATGGCTTCTCTGTTGGCTCCACCTTTGATCAACCCAAATCTGAGGCAGAAGGACATATCCTTGATGCTTCCCCTGGCAGTGCCTCCAGCTTCATACGCTAAGTATACACCCGAAGAACTTGAGCTCTAGTCCTGCCTTGGAAATTATATGTTTGTTAAGTGTTTAGCAAGTGCAATCATTTTACAGCCCCCAGAATGTTCAGTGATGTCATTTTGCTCCTCTGAATGCATTAGGAACACAGATCCAAGTGATAAAAGACCACACTTTTACTTGACTTTGCAAAGTGTAATTTCTTGACATAAAGGCTCAAAGGAACACTATAGCCAAGTAAAGAGATCACATATTAATTTCATTTCAAAGATGTTGAAATTTTAAACATAAATTGTAATATAAAAGCTAAATGTGTGTGTGTATATATATGTAAGTCCGCAGGAAAATGATGGTTCCCTTCAGTTTAGGAAAGGCTTAGAGTAGCTGTGCTGACTGCGGCTTTGTGCGGGAGCCCCCGTGCTCCTGCGAGAATCCCCTGCTTGCCTGAGCAGCGAGCGTTGCACATGTGCGTGCTTGTGCACTGCGTGGCTGGCAGGCTTTGATTTTTTTTTTTACATAAAGAAGCAATACTTAATCAATACTAAAACAACTTAAGTTGTAACTAATAGTGTAAGTCCTGTCTGGACCAGTCTACTGTACACACCATCATGCGCAGGAACCAGGACTGGGGGCAGGCCTGGTGGAAGTTACTGGGGGTCACTCCGACTGAGTTACAGTTCCTGCTGTTGGATGTGAGGGCAGAATGTGTCGTGGGCAGGATCGGGCTGGGCTGTAACATCCATTGGTTTGTCTAAGAGATCGGACGGGAGGTACAACTGTTCCCGCAACTGCAGCCATCAGTGTGTGTGTGTCGGCTGGTGTGGGGGACAGAGCCAGACCCCATCCTGGCTAGCGCATGTGAAAGTCAGGTCTGGATCACGACAGATGAGGCTTCTTTGGGGACACCCCTCAACCACCACCAGCAACAACAATTGAAATCCAACACAGGGAGAATCGTGGGATCTGTGGTCTGACCACGGAGTGCATGTGTCGGAAATGGGCCTCAGTTGCTGAAGCCTGTGCAGGGGACGGCATGCCCAGATGCATGTGGGGGGTGTGGCAGCCCATTGGGACCTGGAGAGGACTTCTAGTACCATATCAGACCATGGAGGGCAAAACGACAACTCTCCCAGCCAAACGTTGGCAGCGAGTGTCTGGGCAAATGGAAACTTAAGATGGGCTCTGTCAGCCAATGGAGCTTTGAAGGATTTCCTCATTCTTGGTGCAATGAAATCAGTAGCATTTCAGAACTGTTGAAACCACTTGAGCAGAACCCTCAGAGCATGCTCCACACCGGGGGCATCGGGATGATGTTGGGTGGCCGTCCCCATGCCCAGGTAGTAATGTGCTTAGGATGCAGGGTGTGGCTTCTCCCCTTCTCTTCCCTCTTCCCCCACATTCAGGAATAAGAAAAAAGAAAACTGGAAACAATAGTCTCATCCACTTTCCCCTAATCCTCAATCTTTCCCGCCCTGATCAGTGGTCCACAAGGGCATGCATCCTTCTCCACTATGCAAACATCATCAGAAATAAAATTTTGAAACAAAGCCCAGTGTAACTCCTAGGACAGGAGAGTAAGGACACAGACTTGCTCTGCTCGCAGGACCCACTGGTACTTTGTTCCTGTACTTGAAGGGAGTCCTAGCCGTTCTTTCCCTGACTTTGCCCTTACTTGCATGTCCTGAAGTCCAAAATTTCATAAGCGCACAAAGTTAACATTATGCATTTTGCATTTGTAAATTCACCAAATAACTAGCTGTTTCTATAACATTTTCCCCAACGTAGACCTGTCTTTCAGCCTGTCTTCTACCACTTAACTCACAGAATCTAAAACCTTACAGGGCTCTTTCCACCTTCCGAGCTTTAGTCTGATGTCTTACACTTCGGTTTGGAAATCTGTTACAGCCACCTTTCCCCCACTTATTTAAGTTTTCCTTCCCACTTCCTTCTGTGCTCCCTCCTCACTCCAGCTGTGTCCCCCGTGGAAAGATCCAGAGATAGCAGCCTCTTTGCCCTCGTATTGAGTGGACAGTGGGGAAACCTGGTCTTGTTATCATCATGATTTAAAACATGCTGTGGTGCAAGAGAGTCTCTGACCTTAGTGACCTGATGGAAGACCCCGGGGAGCCACCTCTGGGACCCGCAAGCATTGGATTGCAGTTAACAGGAGCCATGCGTTAGTAACAACCCGTGCGTGATTTATATCAGAACATCAGTGTGTTGCGAGGCTTTTTATGCAGCCGCGGTGAGAACTCCTTAGGGTGTGTTGGTTGATACCTCCTCTACCTCCACGGGAAAGAAAACTGCCATTCCCAGGAGAGAAACCCCTCTAAGGGGGGACTGAGCAGAGGCCAAAATTGTGTTCTTTCACAGAGCAGCACAGAGACGCCACTGGGAAGGAGTGGTGATTTCAGCTCCGATTAAGAAGCCAGCCTGTGACGAGGCCCAGGAGAACGTGTTTCTAATGCTGGCTTTATGTTTCAGTTATTCATCATTAGGAAACATTTACATTTTTAACATTGAAATTATCTTTATCAGAAGGAAAAAATACTTTACTTCATTAAATATGCCCGGACAGCATTTCTAAAAGCAGAAGGAGAACCTGACTGACAGTGTTGGTTCATAAAGAAATGTGCCCGCACAGCTGTGATTTCTGGATTCAACAGTTTTGCTTGAGCAGGGAAACTTGACTCACAAGAACGTCAACTTACCAGATATTCGGGGTCTTTTTGCATAAGGAGGTAGTCTTAAGTGTTTCCTCCTTAATGGAACATAGTGTGCTATCTGAGGAAGATTGTGCATGCGAGGTCCGTGTGTGCACACACACAGTCTGTCAGGGACGACACAAACGATCGTTTGCTTTATGGATCCAATTCTGAAAATGTTTTATAAAGAAGTAATGCAAAATGCTGGGAACAGGGGACAGCTAGGCTACTGCACCAGGTCCAATTTTGCCTTTTTTTTTTTTAAGTTTCTGTATTTGTACTTGTACTGCTTCTGTAAAGAAGATAAAGAATCCCATTAGAAATTTTTTTTTGGTTCTCTCTGCACACGTGCATGATTTCTGCATAATCTGGAAAAGTTTTGGTAATCTGAAATAAGCCATTTAGGTGCTGTAATGTATTAGGTAAAAACATGCTAAATTATAGGGAGGAGCGCTAGAGTTTAAAGTGTGAAAGTTTTTTCGAAGTGAAGGGTCTGGAGTGGGCCTTCTTGTGCAGTGGGTTAGGCCAGCCCACCTGGGATCCCTGCTTTCCTGCTCGAAGTGCCGTTCGCTTCTGATCCAGCTTCCTGCTAGTGTGCTGGGAGAGCGCTGGGAGGGCACAGGAGGGCGCAGGAGGGCGCAGGGCGCTGCCACCCTCCGTGAGGATTGTCTCTGCGTTTGTCTGGCGTGGATTTGGGATTGTGCGGATCAGTCTAGCCTAGCGCTCTCGTCCTGCGTCTCAGCTTTAGGGGCGCCTCCTCTGCGGTGCGACTGAGTAGTTGAGAAGGTGGTCAGCACCTGTGCAGCTTGGAGGACAATCCAGATTTGGGCCCATCTAAGAGATTTAAAAACCTGTTTTGTCATCCTGATCTATTCAGATTAATGCAGGATTTTCTGACAAAGGCACTTCGTCACTGTGATAACGGACTTTAAAAATTTCTGTAATAGTGCTAGTAGGAAGGTTTTACCCAAAATGTGTGACTTTGCATTTCATATAAAATCGAAGAGACCTCTATATTCTGTGTCCCTCTCAAAGATGCCAGCGTGTGCCTGTCCTTCACTGGTCACCCTGCCAGCAGAGGATGCCTCAAAGCCTTGGGCCCCTGCACGCACGTGGGAAACCAAGAGGAAGCTCCTGGCTCTTGGCTTCAGATCAGCTCAACTCTGACCATTGTAGCCATTTAGAGAGTGAACCAGTGGGTAGAAGATCTCTGTCAAATCTGCCTTTCATATAAAAATTGTATATATATAATTATATACATAATTTTATATGTACATATATACACAATTATATGTATATATACTTTTCTTTTAGACTATAGTTTGCTTATTCGCACTGAATAGTGTATTCGTGAGCTAGGGCTCATTTGAGTCTAATACTGGTCCGTGCAGTGAGATTTTTGACTTCTCCGTTAGTGGAATGATTCAGGTCAGGAAGCCAGGGAGGAAGCAGGGACAGCAACTGGAAAACTGGCCTTCGGTTACAGAGAATGGTCATCTGTGGAAAGGGATTCTGGTTGGTGGTGGTGTTCAACAAGTGCGTGTGCTATTTACCATTGAGGCGAAGAAGCTTAAGTCAGCACCACACACTCACATAGACCTTATTGTTGTTGATTATGCAGTGAAAGGATTATCAGCAAAAACAAAAGAAAGGAAGAAAGACGTTTTGTTAGTGTATATTCCATCTCTTGCAACTTGCCATGATACAGGTGCCCTTCCCACTGCACCTTGTTGCAGTGGTGCAAACAAGGGACCGCTTCCTCCCGGTGGGCTGGGCTTTCTACCAAGGCCAAGGCCACAGCCTGTACTTTGGCACCAGCTCATAAGTAAAGAATGCCACAGGATGTGCGCCCTGTCCTCCAGGGTTCTACCAAGGACAGGATGGTCTGCTCAGGAGTCATTCATGGAGCATTCTGTCAGTGACTCTTGGCGCTTCTCACACAAGGGCACTAGAGAAGCCGGACTGCCTCAGCGGAGTCTGGAGTGGAGTTAGGAGGGTGGCGTGCGGATGTCCAGGCCCCTGGGGGATCACCTGCCTGGCTTTAACTCGGGCAGCTCCGGTTCTCTCTCCATCTTTAGGTAACTCTGAAGAGAGCCACATTACTCTTTAGTGATCAGAATAGAATCAACACTTGTAATTTCGTGACTGTCCGCGTGGTTCAGCCTCGTTGCCTGTAAAAATAACCATTCTAACGCAGCACACCTTCCTATCCGTTTAAGCAAAGCAGCTTTGTGCCAGTGTGTCTAAATTGAAATTGTGCATGTGGAAAATCAGAAAATCTTTGCTCAGAGTGCTTGAGTTTCTAATGTGAGGAAATGAATATTACCTCTTGTTTTTAACTATGGAATTGCCACTTCACTAATTCTATTTCTCTAGGAGATCTGTAGGTTGAGATCAGCCGTAATGTTGCTGTAGAAAATGCATTGATGTAATTTAACTATGGAAAAGCGAGAGCCACTGTGGTTCTCAGCTGGCATACAGATGCTGAATACGAGTCTCAAGCAGGATGTCACTTGAGTTTCCAAACATCTTCTGCCATGAAACAAATGTTCATTTTTCCGAGTTTGCTTTATGGAAACATATAGAATGGAAAAGTGGATATTGAAACCACTTTCTACTTTTCTTTTGCTCTTTTTCCTTTTCTTAGTACAAGCTTGTAAACTCTTGGTACAGGTTTAGCAAGCCGAGGATTTATGTGTTTGTGTCATTACAGCTCGTATATGTTATCGATACTTAAAGAGTTAGAAATACAAATATTTATAAGATAATTAGATTTATACTTGAGCATTTTGAAAATTGGTCTCTGATTAGTTGTGCAAAATATTGTAGCTCAGTCTCTAATTTCTTTCTATAGAAATTTTGCACCTTTATTGAGTAGTTGAACAAAAAGCAAATTATGTAGTAATAATGATTGCTTTACTTGAAAGAGATGGAGAAAGAGGCAGAGAGGAAGAGAGATCTTGGATCAGCTCAGCTCAGCTCTTGCAACTCTGAGGAGTGACCCGTGTGGATGGAAGATATCTCTGTCTTTCTCTCTCTCTCTCTCCCTCCCTCCCTCCCTCCCTCCCTCCCTCTCTCCCTTCCTCCCTCCCTCCCTTTCTCCTTATCTCCCTTCCTCTCTCCCTCTCTGTATGTTGTGTCTTTCAAATGAAAATACATGCGTCTTTACTTAAAAAAAAAAAAAAAAACGGGGGGCAGGGAAGCAACAGCAACAGTGGGAGATTTATGGAGAAATGTCTAGAATATCCAGTGAAGCCAGATTACTAGATCTTGTACCTGAAGCTGCAAGAATTATAACATCTGAGAACCTTGCTTTGGGGGCTTGGAAGCCATGACTGTTGGAATTGTGGCAGTAATATTCCCCCAGGATAGAGAGATGGGACCTGGGAAGCCTTTGGATTGTACAGATACTGGATTAGTTAGCATTTTGTTGCCACAACTGAAAGTCTGAGGCAGTCTGGGTTTATTTTGCGCACCATTGCAGAGGACGGAAGTCCACAGGCATGAAGCCAACTCTGGTAAATGTGCTGTGGTAGAAGCGGAGTGGGTGTGCGTGTGCAGGAAGGGCACCTGCCAAGCCAGGATGCAGAGGGAATGGCTGGGAGCACCCCTTCTCAAGAGTTCTGTCCCCAGAGCATGACCCCGAGCACATGAGGACCAGACCTCACCTTGTAGAGTGTACAGTGCTTCCCAGAAGCCGCACCGTCGGAGCAAACCTGCAGCATTCCTGAGCTCACGTTGCATGGCGGCACACACAGAATGGCACCTTGGACACAGAAGCACCTGGATGGGATGCCTCTCTCTCCATCCTGGGAGGCAAGAACACCAGGTGTCCTGGAGGGTGGATCTCCCAGGTGTGGCCTTCCTGGGCAGGGCAGCATGCTGCTGTCCGCGTCCTCTGACTCTGTCCGCGCTGATCACCCTGCAGCCTTCCCTGTCCCTGTTGGAGTCCACCTCCCACGCCAGCGAGCTCGTTCCTGGGCTTTTGTGTAACTGAAGGCTTCATTTGTTTTTGTTTTTGTTTAATATGTAATTTTTTTTTTACATTTTATTATTATTATCATGAAGGCTTCATTTGTGAGAGCTCCTGTTTTCATAGGCCTGGTGCAATCACACATGTGTGGAAAACATATAAAATTCCATTAATATATTGTTTATATTGATTACATGTTTAAAATACATTTTTGTTATCTGGAGTCAAATAATACATGCCATTAGGATTAATTTCACCTTTTTGTTCTTCCTAATATGGCTCCTAAAAAATGTTTAATTATGCCAATGACAGTTGTGCTTATATTTCCACTGGATAGCATGTAGCTAGCAAGTTCACTAAGCAAATTTCTTCACCTTTAGCAGTGGTTCTTGATCTTGTTTGAAAATTGGAATTACCTGACAGCTTTAAAAAGTCTTCATACCCAGATAACACCATGGAACAGTGATTTGGAATCTGGAATCTCTGGGAATGGTACCCAGACAACAGTTAATGACCATATGACTTCTTTAGGCCATAATAAACCAAATGACTCCTTCACCCTCACATTGTTCTTTGTTCTTGTAGTTAAATTCATGAATTGAATAACCCTGGCTATGTTTAACTATTTGATTTGCAGTTTAATCTAGCTTGACACATTCTTCCTTTTACTTAAAAAATATATATATATATTTGAAATAGATTTAGAAAGATCTCCTATATACTGGTTTACTCCCCTAAATGATTCATTCCCACACCAGGCCTGTGACAGGTTGAAACCAGGAGCCCTGAATTCCATACTGATCTTTCAGGTGGATGGCAGAGACCTGAGCACTTTGACCATTACCTGCTGACTCCCAGAGAGCCCGTTGGCTGGAAGTTGGACTGCAGAACACAGGAGGGATTCAGCCCCAGTAACTTTGAGATGAGATACAGTTGTCCCAGGTCGTGGCTTTGCTGCCACACCAAAGGCCCACCCAGTGTTGGGGATTCCACGAGTTAGTATTTTCTTGAAAGCGATGAAATATTTCATTCAAATTGAAGGTGATTCGGGATTTCAAATCATGTTGCGTCAAGGAGCTTCCATGGGAATTGACCACAGCGAGCAGGGCTGGGATGAAGATGGTTATGTTAGCTTATGGTTGGCCCCAATGCAGAGGAGTCCTTGGCCTTTTGCTTATAACCAGCAAGTAGTGGTATCTTGCCTCCAGGGGAGGTGACCCATGCCAAGGAGCTCCCCAAAGGTTGTGTGGGGACACAGGTGAATTAGGGGGGCTCCATTCTCAGTAGGCAAGAGCATATGTGAGCATGCTTGGGTATGGTGATGGATAGATACATGGGTGTATTGGAGGCTGACTAAGGACTGCTTGTGTGGACGGGTTGCTGACACACAGTGGTCCTCGTCGCCAGAAATTGAAGGCAACTGTAAATTAAGCAGTCATTGTTTTTAACCTGCACTGTGGCTCAGCAAGTTGAACTGCTGCTTGCGATGGGTCCTGAGCAGCCTTGGGAGAGACGCGGATGATGTTCCAGGCTCTTGCCTTCAAACTGAGCCAGTCCAGGCCATTGAAGCTGTTTGGAAGTTAACAGTGGATGGAAGCTTGCTTGCTCATCTGCCCATTGCTGCCAGTCTCTCTACCTCCCTCCCTCAGTTTCTTTCTTTCTTTCTTTTTTTTTTTTTTTTTTTTTGTTGTTGTTAAATCATCCTGCCTTTCAAATAAATATTTAAAGACACAGTACAGTACAAAGAGCAACAAGATGAGTCCAAGAGAATCAGGTTTGTTTGATTTTCTCACACAGCCCTGTGACTTTAGATCACACGTCTGACCTCTGTGACTTCCGTTTCCCTGCTCTCTGTGGTCAGTTTATAAGACATTAGGCTCTCTATTATCCACAATTCCTGTCTACAAGTATCATTACAAAATGAGGTGATCAATGTGCCTGATTGTGTTTAAGTAGGGTAAGAAGATGGTGAGCTATCTGTGTGCTGCCTTGACACCGTCTAAAGCCCACACAGCATCGTGGAGGATCTGTGCCTTCAAAGCTCACCTCCACCTTAACCTGCTCATCTCCTCAAGACTTACATTCTGCAGTATGCTGACTCAGTATTACTCATCTTTGGGTGGTGAATGATGGGGGACAGGAAAAGATGCGCTACTGAAGCTGCTGCACCTCCAAGTTGAAGTGTCAGCCCAGTATATAACAGTGAGAAGAAGCTACTTTGTGCCTTTGCTGCTTCCCATCTGCTAGTTGGTGCTGAAGGTAGAAGCTGTGCGGAGCCAAGAATCTCAGCGTGGATTTCCTCCAAGTGAACCTGTAACCAACACTTAGATTAAATATGCTGCCTGCAGCTTTGGAGGGTTGAGCATCAGAGGTAGAGGGTTCCTGCAGAGAATCTCTGACTAGCAAATGACTGCACTGTAGCAACACTGCAGAGGAGTCCACTGGCAGACCTGAACGGGCCAAAATTACAAGTGGAAATCAACGAGAGCTCTCAGCCATTTGGGTGTGGATAGGAATACTACTGTATTACTGTGGGAACCTCGTCCTCAGCACCTAGTTAAAGATCACTGCCTTGGGCAATTCCTTGGGAAGTTCTTGATGACAAATTTGAATATTTGAGTGTTAAAGTTTTGTTTCCTTTTTCATAGCGCACCTTTTAATAAACCTGCGTCTTTGGGGGACAAAGGAGGTTGTTGAGGGGTCTGTGAATCTAGTGACCTGGTCAGCATTGTGCGTCTGTTGCTGAGTGATGATTGATGACTTCCTGGGCAAATTGGTTCTGTCGACTCGTCTCCCTTGGTTCTCCCTTGGTTCTCCCATGGTGATCTTGCAGTCCTGGTTCTCCACAAATGTTTATTCTCTCGTGGAATTTCATCCCTCGATAACTTAGATAATCTCCATTTCTGTGTTTTCTAAGAATTCTGGTAAGTAGCTGGTAAGTCTCACAAGAAGGGAGGTGTTCCGTGACTCACTGGTAGTTAGGGTTCTGCCTGTAAGTGATAAGAGATTATCTCAATATTCACATGTTCAGCACTTCTTTGAAATGGCATTGTTCTTGAATAGAAGTACTTTATTGGAAACCATCTTGTCTCAGGTGGATGCCAAGATGCTGCCTGTGACGCCCACGTCCGTAACAGATGCCACTTGCCGTCCTGACTGACCTGCTTTCAACCTGGCTCCTGCTCATATGCTTGCAAGTCCCTGCGTCTGTGCTAGCCAGGCTCAGCTGGGTCAAACCATGGTTGGTGTGGGTACTCTGCAAGTGACCCAAACTAGAATCTCTGCCTCTCTCTTACTCTTGAAGATATAAATAGGCTTTAAAAAAAAAAAAAAAAAAAAAAAACCTCACCTGATATACTATTAGGTTTTATAAATGTAAATCTTTGCATATTTAAGTTCCTGGATTTCATGCAGTCACCATGTATAACAGTACGAGGTACTGGTGACATTGAGTTAGTTTTATGATATAAAGGTGATCACCTGAATTCTAACATGAAGCAACACATTTATTTTCAGTTATATGTGAAAATTTACACCAGAACTGGCTATGTTAGCTGTTCTCTGAAACTTTAATAAATAAATCTTTTTATTTTTAAAAAAGTGCCTTTATTGTAAATGTAAACCTCAGCACATAAATCCAAATTGCTGAGGTTCATATCCCTTCCCCCCAGGTATCTAGACTTTCTCCAATGGGACAGTTCTGAACTTGAACCATGGCTAATCCAATTTGAATTATGCTATGAGTATAGAATACACATTGAGTTTTAAAGAAACAGTATGGGGGAAAGAAGTAAAAGAATCATAGCTGAAATGTGTATTTCGTCACATATACTCGAGAGAATGTAATGATTACTGTCGGCATACTAAAATCCTAGCATCTGTGCCCTGCCAGGATGCCATCCCCTGTCTTCCGGGAAGGAACATGTAGGCTAATGTGGAAAACACATAATCAGACCATCATTCGTTGTCATTCAGTATTTGAAAGCAGCTCGCTGTCCTGCCAGACAGTACTGGACTCAGAGGAGACGGTGTTCGATCCCAGGCACATCATCTGTATCCAGCGTATTTCACACAATGATGGGTGCTTGGAAAACGTTGGCAGAATTAATATTTACAGAATAAATTTGAACTATACCTTGAAGAATAAAGGGACCGATAAGGACTGAATTAAAGAAGGTGATGGGGAGATAGAGAAGATGAGGAGATCTTTGATGGAGTAATAAGAGGAGACACATATGAACCCCAACATTTGAGCTCAGGTGGGATGGTAGATGGTTTCTCACTAATTGACAAACAGCCAGAAGTGGACGGAAATCAGTGGGGCCGTAGGTGCTTAGGGAGGCTGTGCAGGCAACGCCGTGAGCATGTGTGTGGTAGATGCAGAGAGTTCTTTCCAGTCGACATTTCTGGAGCTGATGAGGGTTGTTCTAAACCAGACCCAAGCCTCCCCCTCCCCTAGTTCGATTCAAGCACTAACAGCCTGTTTCTTTTGGAGCAGGTGGTTCTCCTGAGTGTCACAAGTGCTGGCTGTGTAACTGCACTTGAGCTGTCATTCTCTTCCCTTTATTCCTGGCATGATAATAAAAGTGTAAGAAATGTTCTGCTGTCCTTATTGTGCCAATCACAGCAGTGCTCACACCCCAGAGCCACAGCCCTCCCTCCGCTCAGAGAGAGGGAGGCGCCTGCGTCCTGATTGCCTTCCAACACCCAGAACAGCCTGAGACTGACTCACAGCCTCTCGATGGGGCTGTCAGGGATTGTTAAGGGAGATGCCTTCTCATAAAGGAAAACCTTTCTTGCTTTGGTCTAGGAAAGGATGTGTAGAAGTGCTCCTTTGCCACCTATCTCTCAGAAGACACAGGACGAATTTAAGGTCGCAAGCCATACACTACAGTCAGTGCCATTTCTGCTTTATCACGGAGGGGTTCGCTGTTCCTCTTGATAGAGTCCCTCTGATGCCTTGCACTTTATTTCCATATCAATAAGTTAATTACCAATACCCCATGACCGTGATGTTTCTAGTAACATTTGATGGAAGTTACTTCATGGGGCTGACAGAGGGTACTGAGCACAGGTGTCCCCTTTGCCACTGGTTCCTGTTCTGGCTATTCCACCCCAATCCAGGTCACTGCCACCTCCTGACTCCTGGCTTTGGCCTAGCTCAGCCCCAGGCTGCAGCCATCTCAGGGAGTGAACCAGCATCTGGAAGGGATATATTTCTTCTTCTCCCTCCCTCTCTGCAGCTCTTTCAAGCACATGAATAATTTCTTTATATAAAAAGCCACTTTAAACCACAAACTCCCCATCCCAGACACACATATCTAGACCTTGTCCAGTGGGACAGCGGAGCACTGGAACTGAGGTCAATTCAATGTGAAATTTGCTACAAGTATGAAATACACGTTGGATTTTGAAGACAGTCTGGAGAAAAGAAATAAAATATTGCCTTTCATAGTAAGGTTGGAATGATCAAGCTTTGAGTACATCAGGTGAACTAAAATATATTATGAAAATATTTCACCCTTTTTAAACTTAATGTGCATACTAGAAAATAGCAAGTTATATATGTGATAGCATTATGTTTTTATCATTGTTGCTGGAGATGGCACCTTTCCCCCAGCTTGCCTCTGTTCATGACTGATAGCTCCTGTTCCTTTTAGTTTTTATTTATGGAAGAGAAAGAGCATCCACTGGTTCACTCCTTGAATACCTACGATTGGCAGGGCTGGGTTGGGGCCGCAGCCAGGAGCCACAAACTCAATCCAAGTCTCCCACCAGGGTGGCAGGCTACCGCCCAGGGTCTGCACCAGCAGGGACAGGACCTGTGCCTGAAGCTGGCAATGAGACAGAGCTCGAACGTGGGCTGTGAACATCTTCCTTACCACCAGGCCACAAGTCTTCCCTGCTCGCCCTTGTCTCCCAGGGCCGGCTCCTCGCCCAGCTGCCTGGGGACACAGACCGGGTACTCAGCTTCCTGGCCCCTGCCCTAGCCAGACCCAGCCAAGCTGCACACTGGGGGCAATGGACTGTCCATGCACTCGCCAGAATACAAGCCCTCTTGCAGATAAATGAAAACGTAGGCCAAGCTGCTTGGTAAGAAAATAATTTGGGCGAAAATAAGCTTTGGATGTTTCCCACTTTGGTGAAGAATGGACTTAAAATGTGTGTGGGTTTGCCCTTCATTTTTACTTTTAAACCTTGGGCCATAACATCATTGTGTATATGTCACCAGCTGAGTGCTATATAAGGAATAGTATTTAACTCTAAAAACAATGAGGGGCAAATATTTTTATTGGGTAAATGTATGACTGTGTTCATAAATTGGTACCTTAAAAGTAAATATTCGACAAATTTAATGAAAGTAGAAAGTCAAGACTGACTCTTTGTGAGCTTTTTTGACAAATGTTGTCTTCTCACTTTTATGCCATATTGCATATTTTCCTGTTACTGATGTTGTTTGTGGTATAAATGCGATTGAATGAGAAATGAATCATATAAAAAACAAATCCTAGCTTAGTAGTTTCTCCTATTTAAATGGATTCTAAATAGTAAATAAGCAGTAGTTTTAAGTGGCCTAAAAGTTACTAATTTCCTCAGCATTATTCTCCTTTTTCTTTGTTTTTCCCCTTCTCTTTTCTCTCAGAGCTTTGCTGCCTCTCCCATAGTTGTAACTCAGTGTTTTTTCTAATTAGTGAGACACGAGGTTTTGCTGTAAATACTTTCCTGATTTACTTCATTCCCTAATTTTCTTATTAAAAGAAAAACCATCGGGGATTTGTGGCTGTAAATGGCAAATTGCAAGTAAGCTTAACGATTAGTGGGCTCGAATGCTGCTTATTTGCAGTTTTTGGTCGTTAATGGGGCCTCGGCTCTCCTATGGCGTCGCAGCCTTGCGCCTGGGTCCCCACCCGACCAGAGGGCCTGCAGAGGACCGGGCCCTGGGCGGCAGAGGACCGGGCCCTGGGCGGCAGAGGACCGGGCGCTGGGCGGCAGAGGACCGTGGGGCGGCTGAGGACCGTGGGGCGGCTGAGGACCGTGGGGCGGCTGAGGACCGTGGGGCGGCTGAGGACCGTGGGGCGGCTGAGGACCGTGGGGCGGCAGGGCCCTCTCTGGGCCCGGCCCCCAGGGCGCGGCCGGGCGCCACCCGCCGGGGCACGAGCACACTCCCGGCAGGCACCGCGCCCCATGGCCCAGCGCCCAGGCCCGGGCGGCAGGCGGCGGCCCCGGCCACCTCGTCCTCGGCTCTCCCTCCTCAGGCTCGGCTTCCCAGGGCGGCGGCGGCCCGGCACGCGCGCCATATGTTTGTAGAGTTTTTGCTGACACAGCCCTCGGCCAGCGGATTCGGAGGCAGCCACTGGCTGTCAGCCAGCCCGGAACCGTGGCATTTACTTCTTCCTACTTCCTGTGGTCCGCCTCCCGGACGCCCTTTTCTGGAACCCGGCCGCCGCCCACGCGCCCTGCCCGGCCGAGCTGCGACTCGTCCTGCTTACCGAGGACGGGCGCAGGGCGGGGCGGCCCGCGAGGCCGGCCTGGGTGGGTGCCATGTGTGTAGCCCGGCTCCTGCGCCCAGGGCGCCCTTGGCGGGCAAACGAGCCGCAGGTTTGTCGAAGCCGAGAGGAGCTTCAGCGTGGGAAGTGGGTCTCCCGCCCTAACGTTCCCGTCCTGAATTGGGGGCGCTGCCCCTCAGGACTGGATGATTTAGGGTCATGGGGGCTCCCCCCGCCCCCGTCGGTCTCTGTAGATGATTTAGCTAACAATTCATGAGAGATCTCAGGACTTTTCAGCCTAGCTAACACGTTGGAAAGCAAATCAGTGGAGGAGGAATATTTGTCTGCCTTTCAGATAGTTTAAATAGTCATAAAATCAATCAAATTTAATAACGCATATTGCTCTGAGTAGCCGCAATAAAGTAATTCCACCTCTGTGTTTTAAAGCAACTTGGCTGGCACTCGCAGGCCGCATCCGTGTCCTCCATGGTGGATACTGCCCAGGCAGTTTTGTCTGTTGCGTGTGAGCCCAAATCCCATCATACTCAACCTAATTTCGGAATTCTGCAAATTGAATTCATGATCTTACAGTAATGTAGTTTACAGTTGTCCGTGTTGATACAGAAACAAAAATATGAGAAATGAGTGGTTTGGAAAATGCAAGAGAAATGACGTTGAGGAGCAATTGTTAACATTTTTGTTTGCTCGCTACTCATCTTTGTTTAGTGGGCTGGTCAGTCTGCACCGTGTTGCCTGGCTGTTTCTGGGCCTGTAGAGTTGTGGTCTAGACGTTAATAACCTGGATCGTCACTGCCCACTTGTGACCTTTGTAGTTCACTGTGTGTCTCGAAGGAGGAGGTGGCTCCTCTGCCTGAGTGCATCCTCCTGGCGGGTGCACCTCGGTTGTCATCGCTGCGGGTCTCCCGTCTTTGAGGCCATTTGGATGAAAGGGTGAACTTGATGCAGGTCAGTCATTCTGGGTGGACAGGCTTTCCGCTTACCCCATCCTTGTGAATATTGAATTGATGTGTCTCTCAGAAGGAATACATGTAATTAGGAATGGAAACAACAGAATCTTCTATACAAGTGTACAATTTGAGAACAGTATAAAATGAATTGAAATAGTTTCTCCCTCAACTTCCCGGAACACGCTTCCAGTGGTCCCCAGAGCCAAGAACGGGGCTGAAGGTACAGGTGTGTCAAATAGGAGCATTGATTTTAATAAAGAGTTATGTATTTTTATTTAAAAGATTTAACAGGAGAGAGAAAGAGGCCTTCATCTGCTGGGTTGTTCACCAAGTTACGTGAGCTAAGCTGATCAGGAACCAGGTACTTTTGGCATTATTGCTGAACCACCCTCATCTGCTTCTAGGCCCTAAACAGGGAGCTGAATCAGAGGTCGAGCAGCCAGGTCACAATCTGGAGCCCATTTAGGATTCCTGCACTGTAGGCTGAGGATTAGCTTGCTACACCACTGTGGCTGCTCCCAGGAGTCAGCATCTTAGGGTGCAAGGTCTTAGACTCCACAGTTGTAATGCAGATGCAAAGTTCACTGTGCATTGCGTTCGGAAGTTAATTCCATGGACTTTCCTGCTGAGAGGGAGATTCTCTGTCCAAGAGATCTTAAATAATTGTCGTCAAGGAAGATAGCAAGCAAACATATATCTTGACCTGCTCTTGTTATTGGTGGTTAATTTTACTGTTATCTTCCTTGTAATCCCCTAAATTAAAGTTTTTGTGGGGCCCTGCACAGTGGCCTAGCAGCTAAGGTCCTTGCCTTGAATGCCCGGGATCCCATATGGGCACAAGTTCTAATCCTGACAGCCCTGCTTCCTTCCCATCCAGCTCCCTGCTTGTGGCCTGGGAAAGCAGTTGAGGACAGCCCAAAGCCTTGGGACCCTGCACCCGTGTGGGAGGCCTAGAAGAGGATATGGGCTCCTGGCTTCAGATGGGCACAGCACCGGCCATTGTGATCACTTGGGGAGTGAATCATCAGACAGATCTTCCTGTCTGTCTCTCCTCCTCTCTATATATCTGATTTTGTGATAAAAATTTTAAAAAATAAATCTTCTTCGAAAAAAGAGAGAATAGCTTCGTGTTATATAAAGACTTTGGCTCATCCAGTGATTACTTTGAGCTATTGGTGGAGAAGTTATCCAGTTGTTCTTCTCAAGCTTTTTCTTTTTAAGACTTGAGGTGAAATGAACATTAAAGTTAACCAGAGTTAGATGGTGTTTAGACCTGCAGATTTCATGTTTTCTGTTTTAATATTAAACGTAAAATTCTTACAAATTGTATTAAAGAACACAGTTGCATTGTATCCTTTTTTAACTTCAAAAGCAACCCGTAGTTATTTTTGAGTATCAAATATTAAAAATCACTTTCTTCTGAAGAAATATGTAGGAATTCTCAAACCATGGAGAAATACCTAGAAATTAAGAACCACAAGCTTTAATTCCATATTCTAGAGCATTTTATTAAGAAGGATTTGATACTGACTTGCAGCTGACCCTGGAAGGCCAGCTGGGTTGAGTTTGGGCCATAGCTTTGGATTCATCCCAAGCCTAGGCCATTGAGAGCATCTGAGTAGTGAAGTATGGAGAACTTTGTAAATAACTTCTCGAGGCTGTGTTGTGTTGTAGAGAGGTGACCCGCCGGATTGCCTATCAGAGTGCTAGTTCCAATCCTGGCTCCAAGACTTCGGTCCACCTTTCTGGTAATGCACCCTGGACGCTATCAGCAGATGGGAGTATTATGTTGCCAGGTGGGCAACTCAGGTGGCGTTCCTGGTGTCGGTTGCTGCAGGTGATTAGGGAATGGACCCATGGATGGAAGATTTGCTCTTTGCTCTGTGCCTTTTATATCTACTTTCACGTAGATGAGAATAAATGAAGAACACTTGTATCAATTTTCTTCTTTCACTGGGATGAGCCTCGAGTCTCCCAGGGCATGCCTGATCCTGCCCGCAGATTGCACTGCACCTGCAGTCCATATGGGCAGCCGGGTGATTGACCTCCCAGGTGGGGCGGAGTGAGCAGTGGACATCATCAAACTTGGGTTTATTTCTAGAATTTTCCATTGAACATTTTCAACTCTTGGTTAATGGTGGGTAACTGAAGTCACGGAATGGGGAACTGCCCAGGCAGGACTGGCAGGTGTCTTAGTTGCTGTGCTCGATCCGGAAGGCCCTGTACACGCTTCCTTCCTCGAGGGAGTGCTACACTCATATGTCCCTAGTGTTTGCAAAAATGATGTTATGTAATGTCAAGATGTGCTTCAATATTTGAAGTAGCCCTTTTTTTTTTTTTTAATAAAGCAGCCTCAGATCAAGAGCTCTTCTGTCGATACGCTCACCCTGACAGCGGAGGTGCTGCCCTGCCTGTGGCCAGCCTCAGCCTGCACTCTGAAGCTTTCAAGTTTCAGCTCATTGCTTCCAGTCCTCCCCTGGCCTTGGGAGCTGCAGACAGTGCCTGACCCTTCTCTGCAATGACTCATATTCCTGGATTGTTCATGACTAGAGGTTCTTTAGAGATAAGATGTGTAAGGCTCTTTGGTCAGGAGAATTCTTCGTGAGTCAACTTAGTAGTAAAGCATTTCCACACAGCTGACACCTGTTTTTGAAGACATCTTTTTCTGTATGGTTTGTGTGTACACAACATGCATGTTGTGGAGAGAAGGGACACTAGGGGACTAGTGGCCAGCTGCTGCCTGGAGAATGTCCGGCTTCTGTGTCTGAATTTTCCTCTTGCAAAGCATCAGGCTGAGCTTCAGTTTCCCCATGGATCACGGGCGTGTTTTCTAATTATTGTTGTTACCGACTGGAAGGCCATGTGCCGTAGCTTACAGGAGGAGAGGCAAGGAGCTGGCGTGATTGCTGTGGCGCCAGGATAAGGAAGATTCTTTGGACAAATAGGACGTCAGAGAATTCAGAACAGAATTGAAAATGATCTCCTTCCCTTGATAATTGTTAGGTGACGTCGTTAAGCAGATCAGTTCTCCAAAACAAGTCCCTCCTATAACAAAGCATTGAGTATAAGATAAAAGGTAAAACTTAAGGTCCTTTTTCCAAAAGATTATTTATTTGTTTGTTTATTTTTCTGTTTGAAAACCACATTTACAGAGTGAGAGAGAGGCAGACAGATTTTCATATGCTGATTGGCTTTCCAAATCAGTGCCTACGATGTCTTGGGTTCAGCCATGCCAAAGCCAAGAGCCCAAACCTCCATCCACATTGCTAATGTGAGTGCAGGGCCCCAAGCCCTTGGGCCATCTCCCACTGCTTTACCAGGTGCATTAGCAAGTAGCTGGATTGAAGGTGGGAAGCCGGGACTTGAACTGGCATCCATGTGGGCTGCCAGCCCCTGTGGTTCAATTCAGCTGTACTGAATTTTGCATTTTATGTCTTGAATTGAGTTATCTTTACATCCTGCTTCAATCAACTAGGAGTCCTGTGCATTTTAATTTATACTTTGAAAGGACATGGAGGTGCAGTATAGTCTTCCCTTGTGTCTTCTGTTCTAGTACTTTTAAAACACATCTGTTTTGGTGTAGAATATTTTAGGACTAGAAGGAAATTTTCCCTTGCGTGTCATTTTTTCTCACATCTAGACTCAGATAAAAGAGCTAGAGGGCCAGGCATGTTTGGAAAGAAGACAGGTAACAATAAGAAAAACCAATGGACAAGATCATTGTGACAGAGTAGGTGTTAAGGCCCTGGTCATGACAGCAGCATCGTGTTTTGCATCTGTAGTCTTGGCTCTGTGTCTCTGATGAGCATCTTCAGTGCAGCAGCAGGTGGTGGCCAGCAGCATGGTCCTTGGGAGACCTGGGCTGAATTCCGGCTTGGCCAACCCCCAGCCACCGACTTGGAGAAGGAAAGCAGTGGGTGGGAGTTCCCCGTCTCCTGCTCTGTGCTTTATCTCTGCGGCCCTTTCTGCCTCTCAGTAAGTAAAAAGAAAAAAATAATACTTTTTATCATTTTCTGGCAGTGATAACACTTTATTTGATGGAAAATGGGATTATTTGTAAAAAGACCTTTTCATGCCCATGTTATCAAGTAAAGTCGTCCTCATGAGGGTATCAACTTGTACGCACCTTGCACAGTGGTGCTCTAGCCTGCCCGCCAATGTCTCTTGTGTAATGATTTCGTAACAACTTCCCATCTGATTGTCTGAGCTGACCTCAGTTGCTTGAGTATGGGTCACTCAATCAATTGAGTATAGGACTCAATTGATTCAGGTGTGTCTGTCTGCATAATTATCCTTTTAATGAAATATAATTTGAAAAGTTATTGCTCTGTTTTGCTGAAATCATTGAACTAATCAAACAGCGCTGCAGTAAGTTGGATACACTGCATGTTTAGGTAAATGATTGGGTAAGCAGGGCCATGTTAAAGTAGCGTTGGATTAGGACCAATTAGATCACACAATGCAAGATAGATATTTTCTAAATGACTACATATTATCTCACTTTTATAAAGTTTAGATAAACTACTACCCAGGTAGCTTTCAGAAGCCTTTAACAGCCCTCTACCTACAAGTCTGTAGCTTTTATTCTCCTTCATCAAATGTTCTAGAATGATTTAGCATAGAAAATCTTAAAAAGAAAGTCAAAATTTTTCTTAAAGTATACAGAAAAGCAATTGCATAGAAATAAAGCAATGAATAAAAAATAGTGTTGTATAAATTTGTTTTCTACTATGAGATGTGGGACAGACTGGACTAGTCTGCGGTACATAATAGCAAGCACGGGAACCAGGGCAGGGGGCATGGTGGGGTTTATTGCAGGTTGCTCCAACTAGGCTGCAGCTCTCACTGGTTTGCAGGAGGGCCAAGTGTGTGGTGGGCAGGATCAGACTGGACTGCAAGACCCATTGGTTTGTGTAGAAGATAGGGCTGGAGACAGAACTGATCCAGCAATGGAAGCTACCAGTGTGTGTGACAGACTGTGCCAGACCTTGTATGGCAAGCACACACATGAATCAGGTCTCAGATGAAGTTTCTTTTGGGATCCCCGCAACTGACCTGCTGGACTCAGAACCCCAACCATCGAGAGCATTGCAAGTTCCATGGTCTGACCGTGGAGTGCATGTGTCAGAGCTGGGCCTTCTCAGTGGGTTAGATGGAGCAGTGAACAGCATATCCAGCTGCACGTGGAGGATATGGCAGTCCACTGGAGTCTGCAGAGGACACCTGGTACCAGAACAGAGGATGGAGGACAGAACAAGTTGACCAACTACCCCAGCAAGTGTTGGCAGAGAATATCTTGGCAAAAGGAGACTTTAAGGTGGACTATATGAACCAGTGGATTCTGAAGAGATTTCATTGTGCTTGGAGTGGCGAGACCAGCAGTAATTCGGAAACTGTTGAACTATCAAAACCTCATGAGCAGGACCCTAAGGGCATACCCCACAGTGGAGACCATGGGGTGGTCCTCCATCCCACGGTACAGAGGCATTTGGGGAGGCTGAATGTGGCTTCTCCCCTTACTTCTCCCCTTTCCCCCAGTACAGGAAGGAGAAAAAAGAGTCTGGAAATAATGGTCTCACCTAACTTCTTGTAGCCCTTGACTCTTATCACCTTAATTAACTATGTAAAAATCATCAAAATAAATTAATTAAAAATAAAATTTAAAAATAGTGCTGTATACATGTATTTTCTACTTTATCAAAATAGAGTTTACAGAAAGGTCTAAAGGAAAATGTAGAAGTGTTGTTTTTATTGAAAATATCCATTTTCGGGCCTGGCACAGTGGCCTAGCGGCTAAAGTCCTCGCCTTGAACACACTGGGATCCCATATGGGCGCCGGTTCTAATCCCAGCAGCTCCACTTCCCATCCAGCTCCCTGCTTGTGGCCTGGGAAAGCAGTCGAGGACGGCCCAAAGCTTTGGGGCCCTGCACCCGTGTGGGATACCCGGAAGAAGCTCCTGGATCCTGGATCCTGGATCCTGGCTTCGGATCAGCATAGCATCAGCCGTTGCGCTCACTTGGGGAGTGAATCATCGGACAGAAGATCTGTCTCTTCTCTGTATATCTGACTTTCCAATAAATAAATAAATCTTTAAAAAAAAAAAAGAAAGAAAGAAAATATCCATTTTCAAAACCTTTGTAGAAATAAAATATTTCATTTATATATGCATATGTTGAATATACATGTTTTTGGTTCACGTTTTTTATGACTCCATAGCTATATTTCTTCACTTGCTCTTAGCCAAAAGGCCAGGAAGCAGTAGGTAAACTTCCGGGCAAGCGCTGGGACCATGAGCATGACATGCTTTATAAAAGTTAAGGTTGCAGTTGGCTATGCACAACACATTTTTTTCCTTGAATGTTTCCTGTAACTTAACTGAAGTAAACTTTCATACAATAGAAATGCAAGAGATAATATGCAGTTGCATCTTAATTTAAGGTGATGGAAAACATCTAACTTTGAGCCACTGGTTTCTTTCATTGCCGTGAATTTGTAATGCCTAATCCTCTTACAGGATTTTAAATTGATTCTTGGCAAGAGAGCCAGAGAAACCAAATGCAGGTATGTGTCATTGTTACATAGAGGGAAGCTGATTTTTGGCCTCCTTTGGGTTGTATTTTAAATATAATTTTTACCCTGTGCTTTCAATGGAGGTTAGACCCAAAATTCATCACTTTCCTGGTTGGTATTTAGAAGGTAGAAGTGTACTCTGTAGTGATTAGGAAGGAACTAAGATTAGGTCTTCAGACTGACGTGGACAGAGATGCACATAACTTCAGCCACTGTTTGTAGTTCAAGGAGGCCCTGGCTAGAGCCTGCCATGCCAGCCAGGCACCTTGTACCTCCAAAACCACAAGCCAGGGTAAGCCTCTGCTCTACAAGGTAGCCTGCCTCGGACATTTTGCCACAATAGTTAAACCTTACTAACAGAGCTTCATTTCGTTTTTGATTACACAGGTTTGTGGTGCAGAAATGTCCCATCAGCCAAATGGCTCCTAACAGTTGGAACTATGTAATTGTATTAGATGTGCATGTTTGTAGCTCTTGTTGTGGCTCCCACTTTGTCATAATCATCTCTGACATTTTGGTCACTGGGGTCTTCAGACATCCAAGGTTCATGCCGCGAATACTCACTGAGCCTGCTGCTCTGCCTCCAGTTCTGACAGGATCTCTGGTCCAGCGAAGTTTGTGTCCTAGTAAAGGAAGGACGAACACTTCCAAGTAGCAATACAGGAGAAGCTCCCTGAGCGCTGAGTCACCTGAAGGGGCCAGGAGAGGGAGCAGGTGGCCGGCACTTGGGAAGAGCAAAGGTGGCACCTTGAACAGAGGGGTAGCCAAAGCCTTGTGGACTGAGGGTCAGTGAGAGAGCAGGACCACACTCCTTGGCTTCTCGGGGATTGTGGTAAAGTTTGGCTGGCAGGATGGCGCAGGTGCTTTCAGAAGGCCTTTCTGTAGATCTGCGTGGTGCATCAGTTAGCTCTAGCTGTGTGACAAGCCAACTCAGTGCTTAGAACAAGCCATTTATGTGTCTTGTGATTCTACAGCTTAGCAATTTAGCCTGGGCCCAGGTGGCTGATCCTTCTGGCTTCTGCTTGTCAGGGTAACTGGCTTAGTCCGGGCCTTGGTCACGTGGTGAGCATGTATCATAGGAAGTGATGGATTCCAAGTCTGCCTTGCCTGGCACTGCACAGAGTGGCTGCTGGGACTGTGGGTAACTGGCCCGACTGTTGGTGGAAGGGGCTGTGAGTGACAGTGCAGAGCGGTGGCTTTGCTCTGGGTTGTCCTGTGAGTTCTTTCCTGACTGGAGTCCTCAGTGAAGGACCATCTCACTAAGAGGGTGCCCAGGAGGAAGAGCTTGACCACAATGCTGCTGCCACTGTTTCAGTGTGAACAACAGCCTCTAGGATGTGAAGACAGCGAACATCCTTGTGCTGGACGTAGCGTGCTAGCATCCCATATGGGCAGCAGTTCAAGTCCTGCTCCAGTTCTAGCTCAGCTTCCTGCTAATGTGCCTTGTAGAGCAGAGGATGGCAGTCATGTGGGAGACAGGAAGAAGCTCCTGGCTTCTGGCTTCGGCCTGGCCCAGCTCTGCCTGTTTGGGCCGTTTGAAAAGAAAACTAGCAGTTAGAAGCCATCTTTCTGTCCCTCTTTCAAATAAATAAGTAAATCTTAAAGTCTAACTGAGGTGTTTTTGTGTGGCGAGGATCTATATTTATCAATGCTTATTGGATCCTTGTTAAGCTTGTAGTTGATTTTTAATAAATGTGTCAACCATTGTTAGTATTTGAACAGTATGAAGTCTCATTGTGTGTCTGTCTGTTGCCAGCTAACCAAACACTGAGCAATTTGTGTAAGCGATGGCCTTGAGCAATCCTGTGATCTGTACATGCTAATAAGAAGATTGAGAGTTAATGAGAGAAAGGCTAGCAAGATTTCACATGTTTTCTTTTTAAGGATTCTACTTTTCAAATGGATTGCAAAATGCCAGACAGTTACTAAAACCATAATAATAAAGACAGGCTTGTTAGAAATTAAGATTTTACAACCCAGTGGTAGCTCTGTGTGTGTGTGTGTGTGTGTGTGTGTGTGTGTGTGTGTGTGTGTGTGTGTGTATGTGAGAGAGACAGAGACAGAGACAGAGATGGCCACCCTGCAGCCTTCGGTTGGGACCAGGTCCTGGGGAGTCTGTTCACTGCGGCTCCTTCTTAAAGCAGACCAAGTCTGATCGGTGGAACCGTTGTTAGTTACGTTTCTTCTATTGTTTCTATTTTGGGTTTGGGTTTGACCTGACCACAGCAGACAGATTTAAGCAAATAATGTAAGTACTGGTTTTTTCCCTTTGGTACCAAAATAGGCAAAAGCTGTTATCCAAGAATGTTCTAGATCTGTGTCTGGCGCACTGCAGGGAAAGGTTATGTGGCTGACACTTCAGCCGGACTCTGTTGGTGGTTTCCTCATGTCCCTTTGGATTCAAATGGTCCAATGGGTAATTTTGCCTTTCCTCCTAGTTCCTGGAATTGGAGACAGATTTAGCTTTTATCATTTTAATGTTAATTATGATCAAGATGGGTTGTCTTAAATCGCTCAAGAGCATAAAGATTGTTCTTCATTAGTTATCTGAATGGAAAATTAAAACTGAGACACCTTCTACCCTTCTTATTTTAAAATAAATTGCAGATGGACCCAGTATTTAAATAAGTAGTTAAATGAGTTGAAAGAAAACATGAATGTTTTAAAATCCTGGAATGGAGAAGAGTTTTTGTGGCTTTGGCATAAATCATACCAGGTTGAAAAAGGAACAAATGGATAGATTTGAATGTTTGAAATGTTGGATTTCTTACTTTATTCCTGCTTTTAAATTTCGACACCATGAAATTTTTTCCCATGTTACAAAGTGTTTCTTGAAAGCTTAGTGTTTAGCAGTCATGTAATACTCTGTCTCATGCAGGTGCCCGTCCTTCACTGAACCACGCCAAATGTTTTCTAACGTGTAGTGCACCTGCTTACTGTAAACCGAGGGTCACTGGCCATTTCCACGGCATAGGCCCCTGTAGCAGACAGGCTGCTAGGAAAGCAGGCATGAATGTGTGTGATCTTGAGGCCTATGGAACAGGTATATCTGGTTTATATTCACATCACAAGTGTCTGTGAGTCTGGGTGGACCCACAGCCTTGACCACCTTGTCTGGTGCAATAGCCTAATGGCTGAAGTCTTTGCTTTGCGTACACCAGTTCATTCCAGCAGCTCCACTTCCCATCCAGCTCCCTGCTTGTGGCCTGGGAAAGCAGTCGAGGACGGCCCAAAGCCTTGGGATCCTGCACCCTCGAGGGACACCCGGAAGAAGCTCCTGGCTTTGGATCGGCACAGCCTTGGCTATTGCAACCACTTAGGGCGTGAAACAGCAGATGGAAGACCTTTCTCTCTGTCTCTCTCTCTTGAAATCTGACTTTCCAGTCAAAATAAATAAATAAATCTGTGAAAAGAAAACTTACTAGTTTGAAACAAGGGAGACGCTTTCTTAGATTCTCATGACTGTGTGGACATTGATGTTTGCTTTTACTAGCGACTTTGTTAACTACTTTTAAAACTGCATAAGAAGCACTTGGTGGAAAATGTTTACATTGTGAGACAAAATACACTTGAAAAATCAGTGTGTGTCCTTGGAGGCCACTTGCTGTGTGGTAGCTGACCATGCGCACTGTTGGGCCTGTCCTTACAGAGGACTCTCCTTACCTGTCGGTCTGCTGGTCCAGACAGGCGGTCAGACTCCCCTGCTGCTGGACAGCTGGCTCCCCATTGCCAGCTTCTGCCCGCGTGTGCGGTTGGTGGCCCTACCAAGACTCACTCCATTCCAGTGTGTATTCTCATCAGTACTTCATGGCTGTGTGGGAGATTACCCAGGCCTTTGTCAATGCTGTTATCACCTCGTTTTTTTAATTCTTTGTAATCTATGAGGTTGTCACGAGAAAAACGGAATAAGGTCGTTTGAAAATTTGTATCGCTTCAATTATTACTAAGGTATTTTGTGATTATAAGCAGGCATTACTTCCATTTCTCATGTAATGACAGCCTGATACTGATTTTAGAATTTTTAAATTAAAATGTTGTATACTTTTATCACCCAGCTTCTGTAATTAATATTTCATAAAATGTAATGCGTAACTTATATATGCAAGTCAAAGAAATAAGGCAAGAATAACCAGTTTTCCATCCAAATTTATGAAATCCTGTTTTCCCAGTTTTCTTGGTGGCATGTTGGAAATTCAGATGATTTTTGTGATTTTAATAGCAGAGGCAGGTGGTTGTGGTCCTGCTGCTTTGATCATTGGGGTTCTGGCGGGTCTGGCTGTGGTCACTGGGGTTCTGGCGGGTCTGGCTGTGGTCACTGGGATTCTGGCGGGTCTGGCTGTGGTCACTGGGGTTCTGGTGGGTCTGGCTGTGATCATGGGGGTTCTGGCGGGTCTGGCTGTGGTCACTGGGGTTCTGGTGGGTCTGGCTGTGGTCACTGGGGTTCTGGCGGGTCTGGCTGTGGCACTGGGATTCTGGCGGGTCTGGCTGTGGTCACTGGGGTTCTGGCGGGTCTGGCTGTGGCACTGGGGTTCTGGCGGGTCTGGCTGTGGTCACTGGGGTTCTGGCGGGTCTGGCTGTGGTCACGGGGGTTCTGGCGGGTCTGGCTGTGGTCACTGGGGTTCTGGCGGGTCTGGCTGTGGTCACTGGGGTTCTGGTGGGTCTGGCTGTGGCACTGGGGTTCTGGTGCGCTCCGCTGTGGTACTGGGGTTCTGGCGGGTCTGGCTGTGGCACTGGGGTTCTGGCGGGTCTGGCAGGCTCATTGTACAGGGACTCCAGGCACTGTGCTTGTACCATCCTCCGGAAGGTGACTTTGTGAAGAGGCCCACCCTTGGAGCTGTGTCTTCAGCCCGTCCCTTCCTGTCTTTGTACCTCAGGAACCCTTGAGACGCTGTCTCTGCTCTGAAGGTCAAGTGTGTTCCTCAGCATTCAGATTTAGCTTTGCGTTTGCTGGAGGCTCTGGGAGGAGAACAGCACCAGTGATCACATTCTGGCATTCGCTGAAACCTGGGACCTTTCTTCTTGATGAGTTGTGTTGTTGTTTGTTTGTTTGTTTGTTTTGAAGGGAGAGTGAGAGAAAGGGAGAGACACAGATGTACCATCTGCTAGCTCATTATTGAATGCCCACAACAGTCAGGCTGAGGCAGGCGGGAGCCAAGAACTCCACGTGGGTCCCCCTGCTGATGGCCAGAGCCCAGGCACTTGGGCCGTCAACTGCTAGCAGGTTAGCAGCGAGCTGGATCCTAAGCACGGGATTCTAAGCAGGCATTCTGGTCGGTAATGCAGGTCTCCAGGCAGTGGCTAGCGCACCCCGCCACGACCACCTGCCCTTGACAACTTCCTATACTGCTAGTCTTAGGTTTCCCCAAACTGAAGTTTAGAAATCTGGTTTCCGTTATATTAACAAGAATTTAAAGAAAAATGAGGCCAGCATTGTGGCATTGTGGGTAACGCCACCACCTACATGGTGACAGGAGTGTGGCTCTTCCCTCTCCCACCAGCTTCCTGCTGAGAAAGCAGTGCCAGGTGGTTCAAGTGCTTGGGTCCCAGCCACCCTTGCCGGAGGCCCAGGAGTTCCAAGGCCAGGGCCCGCCTACCCCAGCCCTGGCTGTTATGTCCATCAGGGGAGTGAACCAGCAGGTCCAAGTTCTCCATCTTAACCTCTTATTCTGCCTTTCAAATAAACAAATACAAGTCTTAAACAAAATGGCTCTGTAATCAGTTTCATTTTGGCTTTTCTAATAGTAAATGTGTGTGTGTGTATATATACATATTACTATGTTTAATTATGAGGATTTTTTAAAGGTTTGTGGAAAATGTAAGCCATGAACAACTGTGCATGAATTTCCCAATTTCCCAGTTAGCTACAGCATTGTTGCAGAGCCCTGATGTAAATTTGTCACCTGAATTATCTTAGGGCACCAGTGTGCACATATTCATGTAATAAATAATTTTCAGAAGGTATTTGTTCATGAATGGTTTGAGAAGTTCAGATCAGATAAGTGCAATAATAGCAATACCATTTCTTGCTAATATAGTAACAACTGTTTCCACATAGAATATGCTGTTGGTTCCACTTGTGCCTCCTTGTTTTAACTTAAAAATTGTGATTTTTGTATAGTCTAACAATTTTGATAATGTTTATTAATCAATACCCCAAATTCCATCAGATTTGCACGCATTCACCGATTTCGTAGGAGTATATAGGCAGTATAACTACTTTTTGGCTTGTGTCATACAAAATAATTTTCAAATTTCTTAAGTTATTTTGTGCTTTGAGAGAATGGCGGGTGGAAGGAAATCTTACGCCCACTCGTTCCCAGCCCAGGAGCCTGGGCCTGGCCTGAGCAAGGGACCAGAACCCAGGACAGGCCGTGGGTAGCAGGAAGCTAGCATCAGAAACAAGGAGTTTGATGTGGGTGTCCCGCTTGCCATCTTACCAGCTACGCCTTGTTTTCTGCCAGTCGCTATTCTCTGTTTCGTAATTTAAGTCTCTGAGCAAACGGCAGGGCTGATTTCTTTTGGCAAGAATGCTGACCTGGCAGTTCCATGTGGAGCTTGAAATACCCCGTTCCCCCACTAGAGGGCGGTTCCCCCAGCCTCCGTGAAGGCAGCTCTGCAGGAGAGCTGCCTGTGGCGTGGCGGTCCCTGATATTAAACTAGAGACGCGCGCGTTCCTCAGAGTCAGCGATTTCCTGTAGTAAAATTCTCACAGACGCGGGATGTGAAGGACAGTGAACGACAGTGTTTATGTTTCAAATCACTGCTTTTGAACAACCCATGCATTTTTGTGAAGTTGCTGTAACTGAACTGGTTTCACGGCGGAGTTTTCAGCCCCCGCCTGCCGTGAGGGTGGGCGGCGTGGTGGCTCCTCCCTGGTGTCCTGCGAGGCGCTGTCTCCTGAGGTTATCACACAGCAAAGCAGGATCTTTATACAGATTTCTGTTGTTTGTGCTGCTTAGATGTTAAAACATGGAGAATTCACTCTGGAAATGGCTTTTTTGCACATTTGAGCTTTAATACATTGTGAAAATAATGACATGCTTGTGGCCATGCTCCACAGTGTGAACAGTGTGGTCTCTGTATGACTCATCACACGTGTTGTAGTTTTCCACACTGAACACTCAGCAAGTTTGTCCCTGTTTCTTTGTTAACTGAAACCTACAACGTGCATTAGAGGTTGGCACGTGAAACACCTGAGGTTTAGTAACCCAGTGTTGGGAAAGGCAGGACCTGGGAAACACACACATGTGAAATGCAGACAGCTGTTTTCTGCCTCAAGCCCCACGTCTGTCGCCAGGCCCACGGCTGAATCTGACAGCAGGAGCGCTGCCGGTGAATCACAGGAGGGGCTCCTCCAGCCCAGCTTGCTCCTGGTGGAGCCTGCAGTCAACAGCACGTGTGACGTGTGTGCCTGGCCGCCCCCCGCGGCCCCCACCAGACAGCAGCCGCAGGTGCTGCTCGGTCCCCTCTTTGCTGTCCTGCCGTCGTCCTCCTGCCAGAATGCTCGGGCTTTCCGCGAGAGAACAATATGCTTGTTTTATGGCCAGGGAGCCTTTGGCTGAGACAGCTGCCAAGCACCCATTTCGTGGGCTTTGCCAACTCGCTGGAAGCCAGGCACTGTCCAGTCTGCTTGCCCCCGCTGCCATGTCGCCCACAGACACTGAACTCACCCTCCTTTCCTCGCCCTTTGCCGGCACGTGCTGGTACTTGGTGGTAAAGTTTTATGCTGCAGACTGAGTAACTTTCTAAAAGCAGTAGTTGCTGGCACGTGTCACGCACGGGCGGCTTTTTACATTCCTGTTCCTGTACAGTGTTGGCTCGCTCTTCCCGCACCACGTGCTGCGCGGCCGTGACCCAGTGCGCCCTGCATCTGGTGTGAGGCGGGGGGCACGTTGAGGGGCAGCTGCCCGACCAACCGACCCCCTTGGCGCCGCTCTGCTGCCCCACGCCTGAGCTGCAGCTGGGGGCGTGTGAGGGAGGTTGTCCGTGGTGCCTAAAGTGTGTTTCCTTGTGCTTTCAGGTTGAAGTCCTGGCCCCGGAGGACGCAGCCTTCGGACTCAAGGTGTGTGGGCTGATGGGGCTTCCCCTCGGTCAAACAGGCCCTCTGCAGGGTAGACTTGTGTTTTTAAGCAAATGTGGAGGTTTTTAAATCCACAAGTTTGTACTTTCCCTTTCACTGCTACTTTGTTGTGGAGGATATGTATATATAAAAAAAAAAAAAACAGTACAGGAAACCAAGTATTTCATTGAGCAGTCATTGACTTTGGAATTAGCCAGAGAGCAAAACTTGCTGGAATGTTCCAGCTGAATGCCTTCAGATGGCCCCATCTCTTGAGCTGCAGCTTTCTTAGTCTGTTTGCCTACTCAGCATCCCTGTTTCAAAGGAAACTAGGCAGGCGCCCCGCTGGAGTTCAACCCAGGTCCCTCCCTCCGGGAATTCCCAGGCCTCCACAGGGCAGCCCTACCCTGGTTGTGGCCCTGCAGGCTGCCTGCTGCAGGCTACCGGCCACTCCCAGGGTGTGCACCGTGGGGCTGGGAGATGGGAGGCTCATGGGGAGAGCTTTCCAGTAGGTGGGTCCCCTGGCTTAGGACCAGGGCATGGGTTATACTGGGCGAAGAGGAAGAAGGGCAGCCACAGGGGCCCTTCTCCTGGCCAGAGGAAACTGAAACTAGTCAGGTGTGGCATTGGGGCCAAAACCTGAGGAGCTTCCCAGGTATCCTAAAGAGAATGGGAGAGTGGATTAGCAGAGATGACATCAAAGGCTGTTGGATGGGCAGGGAGTGAGCTGGGTGCACTTGAGCTAGCCCCATGGAAGGACTGTCAGAAGTAGGGGCCCTCAGGAAGGCCAGCCCAGGGCCAGGTGACTGTGAGCTAAGTGGGGCTCCTGGAGAGGCGTTCCGGGGAGACCGGGAGGAGCTGCGCCCAGGCAGAGGGCACAGCGCAAACGCTGCAGTCTTTAGGACTGTAATCCAGGCCTCTGTGTCGGATGGTCTGCTCTCCTCTGTGTTTCTAAGATGTGTACACCGTGTGAGTAAGCTCGGAGGCAGTGTGGGGTGTTGAGCTGCATTCTCGCGGAGGTGTTCGGTGGGGTTCAAAGTGGGAGCAGGGGAGGAGTGGGAGGCAAATGGTGACCAGAGCGGACTCCGTGGGAGGTCACTCTGACCTGCCGCCTTCGCTTAAAACTGGGAACGAACTGTTTGTTTTCGTTTTTCCACTTTCCATTATGCAGTAATGACAGGTAAAACGACATTGTAACACAAAGTAAAACCTTTTCTGTGGCTATAAACTTAATTAGATTTTACATCTTGAATGGCTGTAAATTAAGAGACAGGTAAATTCATACTTTATAAATAGTTGATCCCACCTTGTTTCTAACTTTACTATCTCTTTAAATTTCTGTATGCTAAAGGAAATTGTTATTTCTTAGTAATGCTAATTTAATATTATTTGCAGTCATTAACACAGTTGCTTCCTGTGTTTTCCTGTTTGTCTTTAGTGCCTAGCCTGCAATGTAGGACTATCGTCACATGTTTAACAAGCTGTGGGCTCCGTCCTGGCAGACACATCTTCACACTGCCCACACTGCCCGCACTGCCCACTGCTGAGTGTGCGTGCCGTCGCTGGGCCGCCCGCACTGCCCACACTGCCCGCTGTTGAGTGAGTGTGCCGTCGCTGGGCCGGCCGCACTGCCCACTCACTGGGCCGGCCACACTGCCCACACTGCCCGCTGCTGAGTGCACGTGCCATCGCTGGGCCGGCCGCACTGCCCCTCTGCCCCCTGCATTGTTTGATGGCTAACCAAGCAGAGTGCTTCTCTAGCCTTCCATTCAGTTCTTGGCAACAACAGTTCAAGGCTTTTGTTGAATTCCTCAACAGTGCAGTGGTCTTCAAAGAACTAACTGCTTTTTTACTTTTGCTGATCTATATCAGAATGTTTACACAGCAACTAAAGATGAAATATTTGAAATTTTTGTTGTTATCTAGAAAAGTGAAGGTGTTCAGTGCTAGTCAGGTTTTGTTTTTTTTTTAAGATTTATTTTCATTGGAAAGTCAGAAATAGAGGAGGAAAGACAGAGAGGAAGATTTTCCATCCATTGATTGACTCCCCAAGTGACCGCAACGGCCGATGCTGTGCCGATCCAAAGCCAGGAGCCAGGAGCCTCTTATAGGTCTCCCACACAGGTGCAGGGTCCCAAGGCTTTGGGCTGTCCTCGACTGCTTTCCCAGGCCACAGCAGGGAGCTGATGGCAAGTGGGGCTGCTGAAATTAGAACCGGTGCCTTTATGGATCCTGGTGCGTGCGAAGCGAGGACTTTAGCCACTCAGGTAACTATTCCAGCTCCTTCCTCTTTTTTTTTTTTAAGATTTACTTATGCTTATTGGAAAGTCAGATATATAGAGAGAAGGAGAGACAGGAGGACGATCTTCCGTTAACCAGTTACTCCCCAAGGGGCCGCAAGAGCTGGGAGCTTCTTCTGGGTCTCCCACATGGGTGCAGGCTCCCAAGGCTTTAGACTGTCTTCACTGCCTTCCCAGGGCACAAGCAGGGAGATGGTTGCCAGGACTCGAACCGGTGTCATGTACTAGAACTCTGTAGAGCCCACCTGAAGGAACACATGTTCACTGGGAATCATTACAGAAACGAGTAATTGGGTGTACTTGACGGCCGCAGTCTCTCCGGTCTAACTCCACGTGTGTGCTGCTCCTGCGGGGCGGTCGCTGCTGTCACTGACTACATTCTTTTCCATTCCACTGCTTTGCATCCAAAGCCGGCAGCGCACATGTGTTCTTAGGTACTGGGAACACCCTGGGAACGAATACTGTTGCATTCCAGATGCAACTTTGGGCTGGTCTTACCCCAGGGAGAAGTCCAGGAAGACATGCACATTATATAATTGACTTAACTCAATATTTATTGCATTCTACAAAATGGAATAGGATTCCAATCTGACTTATAAAGGAGCCACTCATAAATTGTATGTGTAAATATAATTTCAAGGTGTGTACTTCTTAAAATAAGATGTTTAGTTATCTATTTGTTTATTTTTGAGAAACCAACAAAAGAGCTCCTCTCTGCACTCTGGGTCACTCCCAGAATGCCCACGGTGGCTGGAGCTGGGCCAGGCTCAGCTAGAACCAGGGCTCCTGGTGGAACCTAGCACTTGTGGCCCAGTACCTGCTTCCCAGCATCTGCCTGTGTAGGGAGCTAGAGGCAGGTGCTGGAGCCAGGACTTGACCCCGGGCACTTTGGTGTGGGGCTTAAGGATCCTTTTCTTTTCTCCTTAATATGTAGTTTATTATGATTATTTACAATACAGCTCGATGTGCTCAGGGATTTCCCTACCCTCTCTCCTCATTCCCTCCCCCAACCTATTTCCCACGTATTTGTTCCCAGGCCAGTGCTGTGTGCACATTAGTCCTCTCCCCGAGGAAGTTTAACGTGTCATTTTCACAGCTGAAGGATGGTCTAGGGTGCACGTGCTGCTCCGCCTCTTGAGCACCTGCATCCCATGCCAGGCTGTGTTTGAGCACAGCCTGTTCCACTTCCCATTCAGCTTCCTGCTAGCGAGCACTCTGGGAGGCAGCAGGTGTTGTGGTCACTAGGTAAATTAGAAGGCAAAGGGAATTCTCTCTCTCTCTCTCTCTCTCTCTCTCTCTCTCTTTCAAGTAGATGTAAATGAATAAATACAAACATTAGAAAATTTTTTTATTTCTTAAGATTTATTTACTCTTATTGGAAGGGCGGATTTACAGAGAGAAGGGAAGACGGTGAAAGATCATCCATCTGTTGATTCACTCTCCAAATGAATCATTTTAATCATTGTAATCACATGAAAGCATGTTTATTTACGTAGTCTTTTTCCTTATAAAGTTGCCTTAACTCTTGTTCTCAGGAATTGAGTTAGTTAACTTTGTTAATTGAATGTATATTTAAAGTGACAGTGTCATTGAAGTGAGGGTAGAGTGTATTTAGTTTTGTAGGTTATAATCTTAAGAACTCATTGCTTTACATAAAAAGGAGTTTTTATTGTCAGAAACTTTTGGCAAAATAGTGGAGCAAAATGTATTCTTCATTTCAGTTACCGGGTGGGTGCACATCACGGGCATGTACTGGCTGGAAAACGTGCTGTTTCTCTGTCAAAGACCCAAGGGGAAAAGGCTGCACAGCCGGTCTCCAGGCCTGGTTTGGGATCCATGTTAGAGAATTTCTTAGCTCCTGCCACCTGCTGGTGACTCAGGCACTTTCTTAATAGGCTTTAAGGCAAATTTGCCTTATTCTTACCAGAAATTTTATTTTTTGTACAATGTTTTATTCACTTGTACTGTCCTGACACATTTTGTGCTTGCTGTATTTAGTGGTCTTTTTAAAGGATAGTTCAGCTTCTTTTCTACCTCTATCTTTACATATGAATATAAAACTAAAACAAGACTGTGAAGGGCCAGGCTTATGAAGAGGCAGACGCAGCGGGGAGAGGCGTGGTGGGAGAGCTGCGGGCCTGGACCCGCCTGGTACACCAGCATGAGCACAGGTGTCCCCACCTGCTGCCTTAGGGCAGGCGTGTGTTTCCTGGGATGGGAGTTTGCCAGGTTGATTTGAGGTGTCCCCAAGCTTCTCCCCTCCCCTGGCTCTAATGGTCTTTGATGGGCATGCTCCTTGATTCTTCTGCTGACTTCTTCCTGCCAGCATCCACTAATCTCAGGTCTCATAAATGCTTTGGGGAAAACTAAAAGTGTTTTTTGTCCTCCCATCAAATAAAGCCAGGCCAAAAAAAAAAAATTTAAAGAGACGAAATAGGGAGGTTTGACTTTCTGTCCCCTTCACTCCCTGTCCGGATTCCCTGTAGAGCTGCTGCCACTGGTTCTAGAGTCTTGCTGAATTACTTTACCTTCTCAGAAAGGAAAAATAACCCGAAATGTTGATCAGCTCGATGTTTTTTTCCACAAAGATGAAGGTGGACAAACATTTGGAGTGACACATTTTAAACCAAGTCTGTTGGCCGCAAGCAGAGAGGCGGATGGGAAGTGGAGCAGCCAGGACATAAACCCGTACCTACATGGGCTGCTGGCACTTGCAAGTGAGAGATGCGCCTGTTGAGCCACAGCACTGGCCCCTACAACATTTTTTTTTTAATGATTTAACATTGACAGTTTATTATGGTCAAACCCAATGTGTTAAGATTTTCTTACATTGCTTGGTCATATTTATTCTTTTTAGAATGGATATGTGCATATCTTCTGATACGTGATCACAGGCAGTTTAAGTGGCCTGATAGATGAAATAGTGTTGTGACTTACAAAGTAAAACTACCACCTACGAGCTGGTATCCCACGTAGGCACCTGTGCGAGTCCAATCCAGTTCTCAGCTAATGCACATGGGAGAAGAGAAGGTGGCCCAAATGCTTGGGCCTCTCCACCCGCATGGGAGACCTAGGGAAAGCTCCTGGTCAGTGTGACCGTTTGCGAAATGAACCAGCAGATGCATCAGTCTCTCTCTCCCCCTCTTTGTACCACCCCCCACACACAAACACCTATACTTTTTTCTGTCTCTCCTCTGTCTATAACTGTCCCTTTCACATTAGCCAAGTCTTCTCAACAAAATGAATTGACCTGATAGTACCCAGTATGCTGCAGGCCAGGTGCAGAATCTACTGTCTTACCAACATGCACTTTTTTTTTTTTTAAGTGTCTATTATGTATTTGAAAGGCAGAGTGACACAGGAAGGAAACAAGAAGTGGAAGCAGGAAGGTGGGATGTTAGTTTGAGCCTCCACCTTTTGATTCCATTCCCCATGTGACCACAACAACCAGGTCTGGTCCAGGTGAAGCCAGGAGCCATGAGTGCATCTGGGTCTGCCACTTAGGTTGCAGTAGCCCCATAGCTTGCACCATCTTCTGTTGGCTTCCCAGCCTATTAGCCGGGAGCTGGATCCAGATGCCTAATAGCCAAAACCAGTAATGCTAGGATATCAACATCCCAAATGACAGCTTAACACCCCTGGGCTACAGTGCTATTTTCTTAAATCTATTTTCTTAAAAGGCTAATTTTTTGTTTATTTTAAAGGCAGAGTTGTGGGACAGGGGTCTTCCATCCCCTGGCTCATTCCCCAAATGGTCCCAACAGCCAGAACTGGGCCAGGCCAGAGCCAAGACTCTGGAGCTTTCCAGTTTCCCATGTGGGTGCCGAGTCCAAGCACCATCCTTTAGGAAAAGGGCCATCCTGCACTGCTCTCCCAGGTGCGTTAACAGGGAAGGGAGACGGCCAGGGTTGAATTGGTACTCAACCAGATGCCAATGTTGGAGGCAGAGGCTCCCCACCCCTGAGTTGAATCTTGACCACCTGTGGCAGAGTCCATTTCTTCTAGACCAGATCTGCAGTCAGGTAAGGACAGTGGCAGTCTCTGGACTGACTGACTGCACAGCATCTGTCTCAAGGTCTAGCAGGTGCACTGCACAGGATTGCTTGCATTGCCGTAACGGCACCATATAAACGGAGGGGCCCACGGTTCGGCACAGTTCACGCTGGCTTTTCTCATTGTGTTCGTTTTTGTTGAAGATGTTGGGACTTCAGCATGGCCTTGAGTGCTGTGCATCTCAAAGACCAGTTTCTACAAGAGCAAGGACTCGTGCTGGAAGCAAGCTTATTTACCTGTGTGATTTGGAGTTTAACTGACCCCCTTTTTCTCTGGGGACATTATTTTGGCTGTATTTCTGAGGTCTTAATTCTGTAGTAATAAAAAAATATATATTCTCCTACCCCGACCCTCCAAACACTTGTTCATCCGGGATGTGCATATATCATTAGAGGCATTGTTTCTGGGCGGGGCTGTAAGATTCCTTCGCAGGGAGTCACCGGGAACATGTTAGTCATTGCTGCCGTGGGTTCTGCTAGGAGCGCCGGGAAGATGGGGCTGCTTGTGGTGGTGTCTTCAGTTCTCTCCAGTGCCAAATTTTAAAACCAGCTCTGTTTCTTGCGATAATAAAAGCCCGCCTCCTTTCCGGCTCCTGCCTTGAATTTGGCTTCTTCCCAAGCCATGTCAGTTTTTGCGAGTCAGTTGAGAATGTCAAAGTGGTTGGTGCTGAAAGAGCCAATATGTTGGCAGATACTTAAAGCCAAGGAGAGCGTTTATGTGAATTAAAGAATATATTAGGGGATGATTTTTCAAATCAGATTTGTAAAGAAGAAAATCTGCTGAATTAATACTTAATATGCCAGATGAATCACTGGCAAATACTAGTAAAAGATATTCCCAAATAAACGAGAACATTTCCATTCACAGCTGAACTACTGGGTCCCAGGGCAGATGTGCGAAGATGTGCCAAAAAAATGCAAGTTGAGTTCTTGGTGTGGCACCACAAATAGAACATTTCTTATTGTAACTTAGGAAGTAAGAGATAGTCTGGCTGTTTTGTCTGCATTCTGCTCTTACCCTGGTCCCTTTGAGCAGTTGGCTTTTCATACTAAGTTATTGCTTCCTTGTGTTTGTCCATCAGAGAACTGAATTGCTTGACAGAATTGTGGTTGAAAATCTCACATATTCTACAGAATAATGATGATACATGCCGTATTTGTCTTGTTTCCCTAACGACCCCATGTTCCTATTTCCCTGACTTCTCATAGTGTTGCATTCCTAACCGTACGCTATACCATGCAGAGATAAATCACCCGTGCCCCGTGCCAGGCCTGCCCGGCCCACTGCGCAGGCCACTTGGGACTCCCTGAACAGCAAGGCCATGCCGCTGCTGCCGCTGCTGCTGCAGGACTTGGTCGGGCCAAGGGGCGTGAGGGACGAGGAAGCAGCGTGCAGACTGCGTGTGATGGGGTGTGAAATCCTGCAGAATGTGCTGTTTGCCAGCTACACATGGTCATGGCGAGCACTTGGCTGGCTGGTCCGGGAGGAGCCACGTACGTGTTCCTAAGCAGAGGAACCGTTCGCCTGAGCAGGATTGGTGGCCTGGAGAGACGGAGGTGAGGAACAGAGTAGCAAGGGCAAGCAGCGAGTATTGAGCTTGGGCTTAGAGACGGCTGCGTGCTAAATTCAGTAAAGTTTTAAGTATCCTAAGAATTTCAAAGAAAATTGCAAAGTTTTATCTTAAAACTTATGTGTCTTAAACTCACATTTCTATTATTGCCGCATTTAATTTTTAATTTCCTTTTAAAATAGAAGCTTTTTTCCAGTCTAATCCTAACGCAATAACTTGTACTTAATGTCACCACAGCTTTTAAAACCTTAGTATTACTACAATTTACAAATAATTGCAGATATTCAAGTTAAAGAATATTACTCATCATAAATTTGGTAATTTGGAATAAACTACAAGACCCTGAATTTCTTTATGCTGTAGGTACCAACAGGCTTCAATTGTGGTAGTCAATAAGTAGCATGCACAAAAACAGAAATTTTGTTTTATCTGAATATGAGCCATGAAATAGGGCCATGGCTTCCTTTGTTTTCAGATCGACAGTGGAAACTTTGATGTCGCGCTGCTTAGCAGCTCGCACCAACAACCCAGGCACGAGCGCTAAGAGACGCGCATGTGTGCAGCTGGTAGTAAACAGGCCCGGTTCGTCCGCGTGTGCCTGCTCCCCCTTGACGTAGCATGTGCGGAGTTGACCTCCGAGAAGGGTAAGTTCTAGAAGGAAGGCAATGGAGATGTGCCAGGCTTGTTGGCTGGAGTCACGGACGAGAGCACGGCCTGTCTGCACTGCCACTCAGTCTTTCTTCTGCGCATTTGCAGGGCTGGTGATTAGAGTGGCTTTCGCCCAATTATGCTGTGATTATTCTGCTGCACTGTAATTGACTGGGGAGATATGCTAATACCTGTCATTTGGGATGATAAAAGATGAGCGGGGGACGCAGTGCATTATTTAGCTGGCTGTGTGATAGATGAGGGATGCGCAGAGTGCCTTAATTGCGGAGAAGAGAGGTTAAGCTGAACGAACGGATGAATTAGAAATGAGTTTTTTTATGGCTCGTGGAAAAGTGAAATAAAGGAAAATGTGCCTTAAACTGAAGCAGCAGATAGAAATGAGGCGAATGAAACCAGATCTCGCAGGCAGCCTGCTCCGTCAGCTTAAATACTAACGAGAAATGCAGTTTAGCATTCAGTAAACAGTCATTGGAACGAGACTATACAATAGATTCTCACATTAGGCAAAACGAACCATTTTTGTTTTAGATGACAGTATTTGTGATTTGTAACCTCTTAAAATCACACTGTATTTTAATTTATGCTGAAATGTAATATGTAACAGTTGGGAATTTCATATTTCCTATATTTGGAGCGTTGGCCTAGAGGTATCTGGATCGCTTGTGCCTATATAGATTTTCATAATTTCAGACAGAGGAAGGCGGGAAAAGAAAAACCACAGACAATGATAGAGTGTAGTAATTCTGCAGGGACAGGATCTGGACCGTGTGCCGGTAGGGTTTCAGGTACAGAGATTTCTAGGGAAGAAAATTAAGGAAAGAGTGCTGTTTGCCTTTTTTCAGGAATAGTTTTGCTTTGTCATTTCCATATGTGATATTGCCTCCATGTTTCACCAAAGTGGCCATCTGCGTGCTGAGTCCTATGATTTGCTGCTGGTCTCTGTCATTCAGTTTTGCACAGAGCAGGTGATTGTTTTGAAACTGCAGTAGAACAGAGATTGGCAAAAAAGGGCTGTGAAAAACCTGTGATCCAGACCTTGCTGTGCTGCCAGCTCCCAGTCCCCTCACCATCAGCTTTCCAGATAATGATGTAGGGAGCGCTGGCCCCAGCTGGGCTGTTTTGTCTTGCAGATGAAGCAGTGGAAGTGCTGGGTGTGTGACAGAAACTGGCTTTTTTGTGAGATGAAAAAAGTGACCCCTTCATAGATTGTTAAATTATCTCCAGACGTTCAAGCTTCTCAAAGCCAGTATGACTCATCCAGTAAAGCAGAATTGATCATGGAACAGCTTTCAGCAAGGCTATTGATCGGTAATGGATCTGTCTGGAACCAGACATGCCTGTTGGACTGCAAGTTGGCTGTAGACAGATGCTGCACTCAAACAAGTCCCCCTACCGCCCCATTAACTAGCACTTTTTGCATGTTCCTTCCATATTCCAAGTGAAGTTCCCTCCAGGTATTTTCTGTCAAAGCAGCCTGTGCAGCTATGGGACTCAGACGGATGTGATCGGAAGGGCTGCCACTCTGGACATTTGACACAGGTTAAGAAGGAGAGCAGGAAGCTCTAAGTGGACACAGCCAACCAGCTGTGTCAAACCGCCGCTTCCGCGAGCAGGTCTTACCACAACTCGTGTCATCCCAGCCTAGAATCACTGCTGTGAGACAGAGCAGCATGCTCTGCAAGTGTGTCAGCAAGACCCTTAGACTAACCTTGGCCTTGGCTTAGATGTTCAGGAGGACAGTGGTGTGAGTGGGGAATTGTATCTTCACATTTCTGTTTATGTGATGAAGTGTCATGGTAAATGTCATTTATGATAGCGTGAAATTATTCTTTTCACAATTGGATGGCTGGAAACAATATGATGTCATCTTACTTTGCTTTACATTAAGTTTTTTCCTTTGGATATGCTCTCTTAATGTTTTAACTTGTCACCTGAGGCAGCAGAAATCTAAGTTCCTTAAATTAGCCTCCTTTAGTGCTCTGGCCACCCCACCCGATTAAATCTTGGTGTTTGGTTTGGTTTGGTTTGGTTTGGTTTGGTTTGGTTTGGTTTGGTTTTTTGGTTTTTTGTTTTTAACATGGGTGCGTTACATTTTTAGAAAATGGTTTGGTTATATAAGGAAATAATAAGTCTCACAGGATCTCCAGCTGCAGGGACATGGGAATGATGAAGTTGTCTCCTCGTAGGAGGCTGGGTGGGACTCCAGCCCCTTCGAGGAGAGCCAGCCCGTGAAACGTTTGGTTTTTTCTGCCCACGCAAGTGATTTTTCATTAACGATTTATTGATTTATTTGAGAGGGAGAATGGGACATACTGAAAGGGAGTGGGGAGTGGTTAAAGAGGGAGATCACCACTTGGCTACAACATCCTATGCTGCCAGGCTGAAGCCAGGAGTCTGGGACTCCTTGGCGGTCTCCCCTGGGGCATTGGGGGGTCCTGAGCACTTGGGCCACCTTCTGCTGCTCCCTCTATCCCCACCTTTGTGGGGGCAAATCTTGCTTAATGAGCAAGTGTGAGCAACAGACCAATTAAACCAAATGAACTGTGAAAGGGAGACGAGGCACAGCTCAGGCAGGCTTCTCTGGTGTTACCAGTAGAGAGTGGCGGATGATCCGGCTGGTTGAAGCAGAAGGCATTAAAAACGATGCAAGTACTGCACACTTTACTGTAACAGGTACCGTCCTTGCCTCCTCGCTTATCTGCCTTTTACACCCTAAACCCTGGAGCTGTGTTTAGTAGTTCACTCACCCTCCCTTGGGAGGACCTCCTTGCACCCTGGTGAGTATTGTTTGTGTGTTTTATGCAGTTGCATGAGTGGAGTGTCATGGCCCCCTAGCATGGGCCGGGAGGGTGGGCTCTCTCAACCACTCATAATTGCCTTTTCATCCACAACTCGCCAGGTTCTCCAGAACGTACCACTGACTGTTAACTAGAGAATAATCATTAGTTTGCTAGCTTTTTCTATAGTTTAAATTTTTCTTCTGCCCAGTAAAATACTATTTTTGTGTTTGTGCCTTAAATTCACCTGCAGAGCTTGCACAAAGTATCCATTAGAAAGGCTGCTTGAAGTTTTGCTTTAAGGAAAAGAGCCATCCCTGTGGTACAGTGAGTTGGGCCACTGCCTCCAACGCCAGCATCCTGTATGGGTGCCAGTTCAAGGCCAGCGGCTCTGCTTCTGATCCAGCCCCCTCCTAAAGCTCCTGGGAAAGCAGTAGAGGACTGCCCAAGTGGGCCCCTTCGCTTATGTAGGAGACACACATGAAGCACTTGACCTGAGCTATCCCAACCCTGACTGTTGGGGCTGGCTGGGGAATGAACAAGTGGATGGAAGACCTCTGTGTCTCCCTGTCTCTGCAATTCTGCCTTTAAAATAAGTAAGTAAATAAAGTTTTAACAAGTGCGTCGTTTCTGGTGCCACCATCTGAAACTGCCACAGAGTGCAGAGGGTGTCGTGTGCACACATGCCCAGCGCGCCTGTGAGCCGTCCAGGGAGCAATGCTTCCACAGAGCTTTGGGTTACTCACACAAGAGGTCCCTGCCAGGCAATTCTGCTTAGTTTGGAAGGCGGGAGATGCTAGGGAAAAGATGCACTTCGTGTTTTCAGAAGTCACTCTTCAAGTTCACTTCTGACTAATCATTTTTAGGACCTTAAAAATAATAGCAAAAGATTGCGTTTTGTCTTAATTTCAGCATAATTAAATGTCTGCTACAAATTTTGTGAATCAGCTCAATACAGTACTGTATGTTCAAACAAACAAAAAAAAAGCCCAAACTTTATTTTTAAAATTGAATCTTAATAGAGCAGTTCAGTGCTATACTTAAGCTGTTTTTTGGGCCCCCTCCATCCACATGGGAGGGCCCCAGTTAGAGACCCAGCTTCCTGGAGAGTCGTAGGTGATGGCTAGAGGAACTGGGTCCCTGCCACCAAGCACATGGGGCCAGAGGAAGTTCTAGACTCCTGCCCTGGGTCAGGCTTAGCCCCACACATCTTGGGGCCAGGTCACACAAAGAAGAGCTCTGAGCCTTTCAAACTCTGGTTAAAAACATTTCACTCTCACTTAAAAAATTTTTTTAGCTTCTCTCTTTTTTCTTTTTTTAAACAATTGCATTGCATTATGTGACACAGTTTCATAGGCTCTGGGATTCCCCCAACCCCTCCCAAGACCCTACCCCCATGGCAGATTCCTCCACCTTGGTGCAGTAGTACAGTTCAAATTTGGTCAAGATTCCTTCATTGCAAGCATATTCCAAGCATAGAGTCCAGCATCTCATTGTCCAGATAAATTCAATGGTTTCTTGGGGAGATCATCTCTGGTCTGAAGGTAGAACTGGCAGAATATCATCCCATTCAATTAAAAGCCCCAACATAACATCAACTAAATTTCTCTTTTACCAACACCTGATTACTTCCACTGTTAGAGAAAAAGAATATGTTTAAATAGACTTTCTGTGTACTTGGTTTCAGTCATTTTTGTGGAGAAATTCCATTGAGCCAGACCTTTAAGCAATGCGATGAAACAAATTTGATAGGGTTTTTTGTTGTTACTGTTGTCCTAGATTTTAAGCATGTCATAAATTTTAGCAGGTAACTGCATGTTTTGTAGAGTAAGCTTAGCAAGGCAGATTTTAGTTAGGGTGGGCGATGCTGGCAGCCCATTCCATCGCGAGATTGGAGTGGTTTTCTTATGTTCTGGAGGGGTAACTACTGTTGCTCATTTGTTTTGTTTCATTTGTGGAACTGAAGGAGTATTAATTACCTGAGGAGTTCAGACCATCATGGGGATTTGTGTCACTCCACAGTGGACCATACAGTGGTGTGATGGAACTGTAGGTGCAGGTGGGAAGTCATGGTTCTAATTCTCTCACCTCCCCAGCACCAGCAACTCTTGATGTCACCTCCACTGGGCTAAGCAGCTGATATATGCAAGGCGTGTTCCTGAATGACCTCAGGCCTGTTCTTCTCAGCAGCCATCCCTGGTTTATTTCCCGTGATGGTCCCTGCCCCACTCCCCTACCCACAGTGGAGCACCTGGCCTGGTGATCCAGGAGGAGAGAGCTTCACCCTGTGCCCAGTGCTGTGATACGGGGATGCCCTAGCCATGGTCTCAGGGAAAGCTGGGGCTGGGTAGCTCCCGACAGTTCCCATGACCCCTGAGGAGTTCCTTGTGAGACAATGTGGCATTGACCTAGCTTGGGTGCAGAGGACAGTACCCTCATGGACTGGCAGGAGCATTCATACCCATGTGCCCCTCAGCAGACAGCTTTTTCCAAGAAAAGCTTGGAATAAGGGAGTTAGCCTGGGCGTTTCAATGGGATGTGTTATAGCAGGGTTTTTGTTGTTTTTTAAGTATGTAATGGTATATTTATTTGTCAACAGCATGTGATACCTGCTGGTGCTAGAAAAGACTTTGGAAGCAATAAATTGATTAGTTATACTTCTTTAAATTTCAGAATCGAATGTGAAAATGCTAGGAAAATAAATCGTTGTATAAATAAAGGATTTACCTGATCATTTTGTAAGTTTATTATATAATAGATTTATGCAAAGTCAGGAATAAAAGAAATTGGTGAAAGTGCCCCATTAACTCAGAATCAGCCAAACCAAGTGCTTCAGGGAGTTTAGAAGTTCCTTGTTTGGTTTGTTTCCTCGCCTGAAGCCTTTATGACAGTGACTTTGTAAATATTCAGTAGTATGCTGTAGGAAATGAGATTTGTTGAAAAGTAGTCTGATTAGTTTAATGGAAATGAGTCCATTGGTGAGTGAAAGAAATGTTTATTTGCAAATCGTTTTCTAGATTTGCCAGCAAAGTTGGCAATTTCTAGTGTTGCCAGCAAAGCTGTAAAACCAGTCCGTTCAGCCTTAGCATTCTTGCCTGCGCTCTGGGTGCTGCAGAGCTCTGGTTCTCTGCTTAGCCAGAGAGGAGGGACCCCTGCTTTCCTTAGCACCCCAGTTCTCTAGCCTGCATGGGCCTGCTGCCCTCCACACAGCACGTTTTTGAATTTCACAACTCTGCAATTGCATTTTTTACAACTTCTGAAATGCTGTCTGTGAAGTTAAGTGAGATAGAATACATTTTGTTTTAGGGTGAACAAGGAAGGGAGAAATTTATTTCACTGCTTCTAGCTTAATCAACATCTACACTGCCACTTCACATCAGCTCTGTCCTTTCCACACGAATTAGTTCTTGTGGGCAGCCGTCAGGAGGAAGTGTATTGTTCCTGGCAGGGCACTTGAATTTCTAATTACCAGATTCCTGACTTAATTGCAATTACCTGGACACCCAGGCAGAGTGAACTTTTAGAAAAGAATGTAATTAGTGAAACAGGAACTTCGCTGCCAACTCCATGTCTAGATAGCAGCACTGAAGAGAGCCTGGGTAAGTCCTCGCCTGTCAGGACAGCCGATCAACAACATCTCAGAGTAAATGACGTCGGGCAGAGCGTGGCCGTGGCTGTGCTGGCGAGGGTTTGCTTCGGGCTAGGGTGCAGGGGGGGCATGTGTGTCCTTCAAGACTGCATCATTCTCAGGAGTAGAAATAATTACTAGCTGAACCCAAATATTACGGAGTTTGACTTAAAAACCCTAAAAATTGCAAGGTTATTGTTGTTGCAAGAAGCTAATCATTTTCCAATATTCAATTGTTACACCAATTTTTAGCTACTATTTTTAATCAAAAACATGCCATTGTGGCGGCATAATGGATCAAGCCACCCCCTGCAAGGCTGACGTCTCACACTGAGTCCCCGTTGCTTCACTTCAGATCCCGCTCCCTGCCAGTGCTTCTGGGAAAGCAGACGGCTCCTGCGCCCAGCTGGGAAAGCTGGGTGAAGTTCTGGTCCTGGCTTAGACCCGCCGGGCCTGGCCGTGAAGGGACTGAGCCAGCTGGCAGAAAGTACTAATTCTCTCTGTCTCTCTTTCCCTGTTTCAAATAAATTATTTTTAAGAAAGCAGATTCATAGTGTTTCAACCTGTTTACACAGTTTTAAACCTATACTAAAAACAAAATCTGAAAGAGGCGCTTTCCATTTCTCGCATTTTCTCATGGCGCGCGCAAAGCCTGCCTGCTCCCCAAGGGCAGAGCCACCGCGCGCGTGAACATCTGCCACTCGTTCATTTGCCACGATTTCAGTTCTGTCCTTCCCTCCTGCTCAGCGTCTCTGAGTTCTGTCCTTCCTTTCCATCTCAGCAGATTCCTCGTCCACACCAAGGTTAATTTTGTCCGTCTATGGTTAGTTAACTCACAAATGGTCTCTTACAGCAGGTTCCCCATGGAGCTCCTGGTCTTTTTCGTTTTCAGCCCTCTTAGGAAACATGACGAGTACAGTCCTCGGCCTGTGTCCCCGCCGAGGGCAGCGCCCCTTCTGTCTGGGCAGGGCTCTGTACCCCCTCCTCTGGACACTACGCAGGGCCCCTCGAGTGAGAGATGCTTGCTCTGTGCTTCAGTTCTCCTAATTATTAGGAAGACTATCTCCTATTTGTGTTTCTTTTTATATACATGTTATTGTATTTTGGGGTTTTTTAAGTTTATTTTTATTGGAAAGTCAGATATACAGAGAGGAGGAGAGACAGAGAGGAAGATCCTCTGTCTGATGATTCACTCCCCAAGTGAGTGCAACGGTGGTGCTGCGCCAATCCGAAGCCAGGAGCTTTTTCCAGGTCTCCCACATGAGTGCAGGGTCCCAAGGCTTTGGGCCATCCTCGACTGCCTTCCCAGGCCACAAGCAGAGAGCTGGAAGGGAAGTAGAGCTGAACGGGCGCCCACATGGGATCCTGGTGCATCCAAGGTGGGAACATTAGCTGCTAGGCCATCACACTAGGCCCTGTACTTCAGTTCTGATGACAGTAAATGTGGCATCCAGAGCCTGGCTGTGTGCAAAGGCATGTGTTGGCAAAGTAGAGGAGTGAAGTTGTAGTGGTGGAGCAGTGGCAGCAAAGCCGTAAACTGCTTTGACACGGCAGTTAGAGGGCTGCCTGTGCTGCTGGGCTTCTGTCTGGGGATGTCCCCTCGTGACATCACCCCGCCCATGGGACATCTGGGTGTTGAGCTTGCCAGACTTAGGAGAAAATACTGATTGCCCAGTCAATGTTGAATAAAATGTTAGTGTAAGTTACAAAATTAGATGATATATACTTATTAGAAATTATTTGTTGCTTCTTTGAAATGCAAATTTAACTGAGTTCCAATCTGGGGGTTTTGGTGACCATCCATGCAGAGTGCTTGCTCTGTTCTAGTTCTTGAAAGACCAGAAAGGGGAGCACGAATCCCAGCCTGCCTTTGTCTGTCACAACATTAAAGAGAGAGGACCACAATTTTTGTTTTTCACAGTCCAATTAAACCGAAGCGTCTGTTATCATCTCCCCAAGCTTGCGTCATGTTGCCAGAGGAAAGTCTTCTGTCTCTGGGAGGGACACCATGGTATATTTTTCCAGCAGTCAGGTTTGCAGCGGGAAAGTCAAACAGTAAGTATGGGAGGAATTAAAGATAGTCCATGTGTCCTGCCACCTTTGGGAGATAATAAAATGCTTGACGGTCGTTCGGGCTCAGCTGCCTCTGCTCTTCCAGGTGCCCAGTGAAAGCACTGGAGCCACTCAGCCCCTCCGCTTCTCTCTCCGTAATTGCCACAAGTTGCTGCAGACGTGAGGTCGCTTTTAAAACTTTGTTTTACAGTCACAGAAACAGAGGCAGGTGTACCAGGGGAAGTTGATGATGGTTCTCTAGTGAGGAATCTCCTCCTGCTGCTGCTGTGATGCTGTTTTATACAGAGCATCTATTAATCTGACACTGTCTTAAAATACACTGTAAAGACGTCAGTAACATATCAGAATGAGATGACCGAGTCCAGCTGGGCTGTCTGCACTGTGGGTTTGCAGCGTGTTAAAAGGGCCTTCATACAGTGGCATATCCTTTCTTCTGGATTTGTGAATCATTGCAGTCAAACACCAAGAGGCAGATGAGCAGGCTGCCAGTCATTTTCCTGTGAGTGTGAAATGTTGGCTAAGCGGGGGGATGGAGGCAAGGAACCAACATTGACTAAGCAGCGGGTAAGTGCCAGGCACCTTGCAGAGAGCTTTGAAGCACTTTGTCTTTGAGAAGGCAGGTGTCACTGTGCCATTGTTACCGATGAGGAAGGCTCTTCTGAGGGTGAGTACTGATACTATGACACAGGCTAGGAAAGCGAAACACTGCTTCTTCAGTCTTCAGGCTGGAAGAGGCATTTTTACACGGTTCTGCTAGTAGTTGATTTACCTGTTGCAACCGAATTTCATTATACAATGTGAATTGGGTCTATAAAAGAACAATATTTTAGCTTATCATATACATGTTGTTAAAATATATATTAAGTGTAGAATTCTTAAGAAATATGCTTCTAAATGGTAGGTTTCCATTGCTTGTGAAAATACTGCCAATGGGTATATTTCTTGCAAAACTTTCAGATAGGGTGTTATCAGGAAGAAATATCTTTCTTTGTGACTAATCACAGGGTGACATTACTTGATCAAATGTTATTAAGACTGGGGTCTGGCTATGTTGTACAGGACTTAGAAGTGCTTTAACCGGGAGAATACCAAGGACTTGGTGGAGCTTCTCTAGATAAGAGTCAGTGGGGCAAGCAGTCTCCTCCTGGGCAGAAGAGGGTGTTTAGTGAGGATGGCAGCAGCGTGCAGTGACGGCGCCCTGCAGCCCCACAGCACCAATGCCATGCTCTCAGACAGGAGCACCCGGGGTCCCTCCGTGTGCCTGCATCTCTGTGGCAGGTTTCCCTGAGCTCCATCAGGATGTGCAGCATGCTATTAGGAAGGGACTAGCTGTAGGCTGGCCTTGCAGTGTAGGGTCACTTTGCGGGGATCTGTGGAACAGGAAGGATTGTCTTCCACATGTTTATAAACACTGCTGCGCGGAAGCCCGTGGCTCAGGAAGCTTGTCCAGCTGTGTCGTTTGTAATATTAAAGAGCCAGAGAAAGTGCTAGGAGGCTGTCCTTCATTTCCTGGCGGGGAAGCCTTCTCTGTGGTGTTACCCATTGTGACACTACACCAGTGCAAACTTTTGGAAAATCTTAACTTTTACTTTTCCGGTCCTGCTTATTTATGAACATTTCCAGCTCAAGTTCTGGCTGGGTTCATAGGAAAAGCTTCCAGATGCTTCCTTAGGGACCATTAGTCTGAGGAAGGTCATGCTTGACCATCTTGCCATCATCTCCTAACCAGTCTGAATGGAACACGCCTTACAGAAGTGACCATGGCCTTGCCTTACCCCTACAGCAAGTCCCGCATCTAGGTCATGATCATGCTGTCACCATCACATCAGTGTGTGTCCCCTAAACTCTTCCTCTTTCGGCTTGGGTTCTCTCTCCTCCGACCACCCCTGTTTCTGCTCTCTCCTCTTGGGGAGCCTCCTGCCTTGTTTCCATAAGCTGAAGAGGCAGTTGCATGTCCCTTGTTCTGTAACTGAGAATTGAATAAAGCTCTAGAAAAGTTCCCAGTGTTCAAGTACAGATAGAGGTGCTACATCAGCTTCAATCAGAAGTTTATGCTAACAGAAAAATGATTGTTTACAAATAGTTCTATTTATGCGTTTGACTGAAGGGAAGTGATGTTAAAACAGTAAGGATGGCTAACACAGGGGCCAGTGTGGTGGCACAGCACACTAATCCTCCTCGCTGTGGCACTGGCATCCTATTTGAGTACCATCATGTCCTGGCTGCTCCACTGTGATCCACCTCTCTGAGGCAGCGCAGGATAGCCCAAGCCCTTGGGACCCTGCACCCATTTGGGAGACCCAGAGGAAGTTCCTGGCTCCCACCTTTGGGTCAGCTCTGCTCTGGCTGTTGCAGCCATCTAGAGAGTGAATTAGTAGGTGGAAGGCTTCTCTGCCACTCCTTCTCTCTGTGATATAGGCCAGAGAAAAAGGTGGATTTTGCTTTGCAGGTTTCTACTTAACCCATTGTAGTAGTGCTGGTCAAAATTCTGAGGGATCCAAGTTAAAAGAAGTTCAAATTAATGAAAACTTGAAATCTAGGAAACAAATGGAGAATACCCTCAAATACCTACTACTGCAGATAATGCTGATGGCAGAATGCTGTCTGCTTTTTGTAGGCTGGAGTTACATCGGCTCTGAGTTTGTTGATTCCTCAACCAGGCTGTATCACTCTGTGCCTGAATACTTGTGAATCTGCTGATGTAAATACTGATGCTATTATGGCATGTGCTTTTATGTCACATTCAGACCCCTTGTAACTGAGGAGCTAAGGCTGTAGGAGGCATGCCCACCACAGGAGTAGATTACGCCCTACTGGGCTTCATACTTTTCTGGGCACAGGTCATGTTCTGGGCAAGGGTGCTGCAGAGTGCCTCAGCATGGGTATGCTGCCCTGGCAGGCCGAAACAGCCAGAAGGACTTGGAAGGTGGCTGGCTTGCTTGTTCCCTTGTCTTGACATGTAATGATGTCATTTTTGTCCAGGAGACTGTTTTTTCCAATGTGTTGTTGCAGTAGGCTAACGGAAGCACAGGGGCATGCGTGCCGAGCTTATAAGGGCACAGCTTGATGCATTTTCTCCAAGGGCACATCCTGTGGAATCAGTGCTCATTCAGATCTCCAGCAGGGCCCCCAGAAGTGCCACTGTGGTCCCATGTTGACCACTGAGCTCTCAGCAAGGGCAGGCGGAGGTGGGAGGGCAGGTCCATGCATGTCAGATCTCAGCAGTCGCTAATGACGAGCCTTCCTTCACTTGGTCACCCTCCAGAGAGCGGTTCTTATCCTTCCACAACTATTCAGTGTTGTATAAGGAAAATGTATTCGAGTATTTCCTGTCACTCTTACTGTTTTATGTGGCTTTTAGAAGAAATTTCAGACATGAGGGAATCTCACGGAAAAGAGTGTGCTTTCTTTTGAAATGGAAACTAATCACGTAAAAGTTACCCTTAAGAAAGGAAGGAAACTTACAATTCAGTTTCCTCCAATTTGGTTTCTCCTGTCCACCCTTCTATAATTACTATGTATAATTTTGGATGTTAAATTGTCTTGTGACAATTAAATAAGATACAGTGCACATTAGTCCTGAGTGCCTTCCACTAAGTCTGCAAGTATCTTCACAAAGGAAGCCCTAATATTGAATGCATCTCTGGCCTGATATACTGTGCCGCCTCCACGGTGATCACATGACCTTTAACACATAGTTGATTTCTCAATCCATGCTGAGCTGATTTGCTAAAGAATTCAACTGAGGCCTACATTTTCTTTTTTTGACAGTGTTGGTGTTTTGTCCTTTTCTTCCCAGTAGAATATCTAGAAATCAATTGCAATAGTGGAAATTTTAATTTTGCATGAAAGCAAAATAATTTTATTTGCTCTTTTACTAATTTTTATTTTTTACAACTTTTTTTAGCATTTTGCAACATTTGCATCAAACTGTAGGTATTATTACATACAAATATACTCTTTTTTGAAAACAGATATATTAATGTCACAGTGAGAGACCCATGACAGTAACTGTGATGTGAGGTGAAGAGGTGAACATTATCATTTGCATGGTATGCTTTAGTGAAGGAATACTTTTGACAGCCACATGATTTTCATATTCTGCATATTTACCTCCCACAAATAAGAGGAAATGTGATGTTTCACTCTCCTTTAAATAGAGACGATGAACAGATAGCTCTCCTATCCACTGGTTTACACCCCAGATGCCTACAACAGCCGGGATTGAGCTAGGTCAGCTCCAGAATCCAGAACCCACTCCATAGCACCTGTGTTCCTGGCAGGGACCCAAGTCCTTGAGCCACTGCCTGCAGTCTCTCTGGGATTGAGAGTAGAGAATTAAACCCAAACATGCCCATACAGCAGGACGGGAGGTGAGCACCCCATGCGTGGCCTCCTCTTCTGCACAAAATGCTTGCCCCAAACCTAATCTTTTTGCTTTTTTTCAACTAGTAGTAGGATTATTCAATGAGGCTTTGTTTTAGGAAAACAGTGGGACTCCCGGAAAGTGCCAAAAGAATACCCATTTCTCCTGTAGAAGGGTTGGAGGAACTCAAGTCTTAGGTGAGTGGACTTTGAAACTTTGAGATTAGAGAGCAGGACTGGAGTCAAGGCATTGCATCCTAGCCCTGCATCCCTGCATCCCTGCATCCTTGAAACCTGTTTATGCAGCTGGCTGTTCTTCCTGAGATGGCTGGCAGGATTAAATGACAGTACAAGTGCTTTGGATAAAAAGATACAATAGCAGCTATTATTTATTACGTGCTCCCCATTTGTCAAGCAGCATTCCAAGTGCTGTCCTTTATATAGTTGCAAGTATAAACAAAGACTTTGCAGCACTCTGCACAGCTTATCAGTGAAAAGATCGAGGCCTGGAGAGTTGAATAACATGCTGGAAACTGAGTGGCTGGTAATTTCTAGAAGTGGGACTCGGAAACCGCCTTCAGAGCACAAAGCTCAGACTGCCACACTAAGCTGTCCCCTGGCTGTCCATGGGTGCAGTGGGCGCCTCCAGCGGGGTGCCTCTGGTGTTACTTTCCTGAAAGCCAGTAGGGTTTGGAACACAGCCTGTGCCCTCTGCCAAAGCAGAGGCTCCCTGCTGGTCCCTACCCTGGAGGGGGTGGCTTTTCCTTCCCAGAGGCACCATGGCTTCCCTTCTCGCCACGGGGCCTCCCACACCCATGTGCATGGAGAGCTCATTGCATACGCTGCATTTTGCACTGTTGTCCAAAAAGCATCTAAGTTGTGATTGCACACATCGCCCAGTGCTGGAGGTTTTCTATGTTTTGTTACCGTTCCCTGTTTTCTTCCAGGCGCTTTCCTCTTTTCCTCATCCTCTGCTGTATGGAGTTGATTTCCCACAGGTACATCTAACTCCGCGTTCACCCAGCTCAGGGACGCAGTTCAGTGTGTGTCTCCTCCCACATGCTTAAGGCTTAAAATAATTGCAGATTCCTTTGAACTGCATCAGATAGACTACTGAGCACATCGCACTGCACCCAGACCCGCAGTAGGCTGACGAGTGCTAACTCGCACATGGCACGCTGTGGATTTCACACAACAGTCTGTCTTTACAGTTTTCTTCTCACTTGCGGATCCTGAGGGAGTCCGTGGATACAGGGGAAAATGGACTGCTTTATCAGTTCATGCAGAGTTATTAGCTCTCATTATAAAACACATTTAACTAACTTTTGCTATTTGGATTTGCTTGAATTTAATTATGGACTCCTTTGTTGCCGTGGAGAGGGGTGTCTGTCCCACATCGGCTGTGTGCTGAGATGCCTGCACGCGTCCACTGCCCGTGGGCGTGTCTGTGCACTCGTGCTTGGTAGGTCTGTATGTGACAGCTGTGGGCCTCGCCCATTCTCCCGTCCCAGTGTTGAGGAACACGTGCGACAGACACATGCAAGGGGCAGAATTAGGAAAAGGGGTCTGCTTCCAGCTGCCCAAGGACCTGTGAAACTCCATTGGCACATATACTGTGACAGCATCTGCATTTCACTGAGCTGTGGCCTATTATTTTTGAAGTAAGGCTATATAGTCTTGTCCTTTATACATGATACGAAGTCACACCCTGAGTAGACAATGCTTCAACTGGCAGTGCAGGTGCCCCCACACATCTTCGCCTTACCTTCTGTGCTGACCAGGAATGAACCCTCGTAGGGAGCCACAGTCTGCGCCCATGGGACCAGGGTGTTTTTTAGTGTAGCTAACGTAGCCTCCTTGAGTGGCAGGTTCTAAAACTACAGTGAGGAGTGACTGGCTTGCTTTCTGTTCTGGAAGCTCTGCACAGGTCCCAGCACCCAGTTGTTTCTCTCACAAGGGAGCAAGGCTGAGCGGCTCTCAGCAGGGTGTCCGGAACCTGCAGCGTGGTTCCTGTGTTCAACGTGAGCGCTCTGGCATCAGATTAGGTTAATGCTGGCATGGGTGGGGCAGATCTCAAGACAGCTCTACTTATTTTTTTAATATTTACTTATCCCCCCTCCCTTTTTTTTTTAAATGAAAGAGAACTGCCATCCTCTGGTTTGCTTCCCAAATGCCCACAAAAGCCAACCAGGAATAGGCCAGCCCACAGTAACTCCTATCTCCATCTGGTTCTTCCACATGGGTGACAAGAGCCCAAGTATTTGAGGTGTCACCTGTTGTCACGCAACCTGTGAATGAGCAGGAAGCTTGACTCAGAAGCAGAGGCAGGACTCGAACCCAGGCCCTCTGAAATGGGATGTAAACATCCAGGCACCACCTGGCCTGGGCTTACTTTTTCATAAACTATCCATCACCTATGTGTCAGATATGAGAACATTTGGCTTTTGTTGTTTGTTGCTGTTGACAAAATACACAGTAGCAAATTCTGGAAGGTTGTCTGTGGCCCAGCTTCATCAGCCACAGGTTACTCACAGTGTTTGCAACCCGTTCCAACACCTGATTTCTCAAAGGCAAATTGACAGGTATTACAGTCACTTAGCGCTTCGGGACTGTTCTGTAGCCAAACACGCAGCAAGGTGTGCTTGTGGAGTTGCTCTGCATTTACTCCGTGGTGGAGTGTGGTCCTCTGGATTCTTAGTCTCCGACATTCAAACGCCCTTATCCAGCACTGTTCATGTTCCTAGTACCAGTCTGGTTCCATTGTTCAAGGACAATCCTGTTTGGATGCTGAGAACACAGACCGATTGCCAGGGTCTAAAGCAAACATGGACAGTTTCCTCATGAAGAAGTCAGCATCAGCTTGAGTCTAAGGATGAGGAGCCAGTGCGAAGCAGTTCCACAAGCCCAGCTTGCTGCGTGGGCGCGCACAGCAGCTCAGCCTCTGGGCCTCGGGCGCGCTCCCCAGGGGCCAACATTTTCCCCTCAGAAGCTTGAATGTTTCTCTGAAAGGGATGACATAATTCACCATTGCACAGCAAAGTCACACAGATTATAAATCCGAAGCTCGTGTGGGAAATCAAAGGGTTGCCGACTGGAGCATGGCAAGTAGGTCAGTTGGTGCCCTGTGCGGAAAGCCCTTCTCTGCCGCCCTGTGCGGTGCGTGCCCTGCCTAAGGAAGTGACGTCCCCTTGGACTTCAGAACCAGGCCTGGAAGGAGGAGCAGCAAGAGCGCGCTCGCCCTCAAGGGTGCCACACATTTTTTCCCCTTGTTTTGTTTTCTAGTGTGCTTTTCTTATTTTTTAAACATCAATTGCTATGGTACTTAAAGTTTTTCACTGCTTTTTAAAGAAAGCAGATGATATGAATTATATGTGTTGCTGCAGAAAAATATGTTGTTTCTTTGAGTTAGTGATAAATGAAATTAAGTAACTTCTCATTTGAATAAAATCTGTGTAAGTATTGCCTCTGTTGTTCTTCAAATAACATAAAATCAAGAAAGCTGAGGTTTGCATTTTTTTTTAGTATTACAAAAATCAGTCCTCTGTTAAGAGATGTTACCAGCTCAAAGATTTACTTTATGCGAAAGATCATTATAGGTCTTTAAAGACCCAGTAACACATTCCTATTTTTTATTGTTGAAAATCAGCTATCCTTCATATTGCTAATATGATTATATCTTGGTGAGTTTTTTCCTTTTTTTTTTTTGTGGCCGGTTAAAAATCTTCAGTAAAATAAAGTTAACAATAAATGTCACTTCCTAATTGCAGTAATGACCACACAGCTGTGCTTTGCTCCGTTTATAACACATGTCAGCATCAGTTTAGGAGCTCAGCTTCATTTCCTGCCCAGATAGCATTCTGCAGATTGTCACCGCGGTGAGAAGCCGAGCGTCTTGTCGGCCACTGCTGCGGGTGATCGGGCAGGGCCGGCGTCAGGCTGCCGCCACGCGGGGTGTGCGTGGTGTGTGGGGTGTGTGGCGCCAGCTCTGCCACTTGCCAGGGCTTCGTCCTTGCATGTTTATTTACTCGCTTGCTTCTGTTCTTCCCGAGTTCTGCAGCATTCCTCTTTGTTAGGTTAAGAATCATTTTATTTATGAGCATGTGAATTTTCAGGGAGGAACTCTTACACTTAAATGAACCTGTAAGAGACCCATAGAAAAGCAAGTGCCTGCAGCGCTAATAATGAGAACTGACAAGGCAGCCCTGCTGGGTTTATTTATGACCTTCTGCCTTTGTTAGCGCTTGTGAGAAATTCCTTTCTAACCATAACAATATTGTTGGGGTTTGGCACTGTGCAGAGAAATCCTGCCGAGCCCCGAGGCCCACAAGCTGGCACTCATTGAGCTTGTAACACATTGCTGGGCCTCTTTCCTTTGCTCCGCTCTTATTTAATGCTTGGGCATGTCTTCACCAATTTTTCTATACATGGTTTTAAAGAATATGCCCCTTTTATACTCAGAGCCAAGTTGGTTTTGTCCATGAGTATGATGTCTTACCTACCTAGCAAGCAGTGTAAAAGTCCCAAGAGGAATGGCCTTGGAAGGGCCAGGTGTCTGTCACACAGGACAGATCCAGGGAAGCCAAGCCACAGCCCTCCTCCTCCTCTGGCCTGTTAGAGCACTTCTGAACAAGCTCGCATGGATATGCATTCTAAGAGTAAAAAGTAAGCTCAGCAGAACAAATTGACCTCAGGTTATAACTTTATAATACTCTGGCTGTTATTTCAATGCTACATTAATACTTAAAGGCTGTAGAGTAAACCATACAAGATAGGAAGAAACAGTTTTCAAATGAAACAGGTATGTTAAAAGCATCAGTTCACAGAGAGAATTGCCTCAAAAATTGTAATTTTCTTTGGAAGTAGAAGAAAATTGCAGATGTTAAACACGCAGCAGCTATCGGGGTGAGACCACAGTCGAGATTGCTTGTTACAGAGCTATTGGGAGCTTGGGAACACCACTGCCCGTGACAACTGGCTCTGCTCCACCAAGAAGACAGGGCAAAGATGTATCCTCAGTTCTGTGTGAAAGCACTTGCTGATAGCTGCGTGACTGCTGGGTCTACTGAGAAACTTCAGTTTCAGGCTGGGGATGCCAGCTTCCGTGAGGAACAAGCCACAACTGAGAAGGGCCGAGCCTGGATTCCCCGCCCCTGCTCATGGGCAGGTGGGGCTGTTACACTGATGGACCAGTTTGGTACTGTTACAGTCGACAGACATCGCCTTGTTTCTTTCTATGTGGTTGAAACCTGACTTTGAAAAGCTGTTCTCAGCTAGCTTACTCAAGTGTGAGATACATTTGCTAGTGGGAACCGTGAAGAAAATTTTAATAGTAATTTTTTCTTTCTCAAACTTTATCTTGTCATTCCGTTCCTGTGTTCTTTTACATTAAGTTTTAACGTCTCCTCTGAAAACATGAGTGTGATTTCGTGCTACTCAGCTGCTTTCCATCTTTTAAACTTTTTGTCTCATTTGTCTGAAAGGCAGAGTCCCATCCGCTGGTTCACTCCGCAGATTCCCCCGGTCAGTGGCTAGAACCAGACGGGGCCACTGCCAGGAACTGGAATTACCGTCTAGGCTTCCCACTGCAGACAAGAACCCAACTTGAGCCTCCTGAGGCTGCCTCCTGAGGTGCACAGCAGCAGGAAGCTGGCATCCAGAGCAGAGCCAACACACAGCGTGCAGGCATCCCAAGCAGGGCCTTGTTGGCCGTGCCGCCTGTCCTCCCCACCCCGCCCGTTGTTGAAATTGGCATTTACCATCTGCCATAACATGAACATAAATTAATCAGTTCTCTCGTTTTTCTTTTTTAAAACAATAAGCATAATGGCAAGATTTGTGAAGAGAATATACCTAGCCATGCAGGTGGGCATCTCAGCCAAGAACTAAGAGCCACAATCGTTCAGTTAGTTGTGCTGTGGCTGCGTAGCAAAACCTCCAGGATTTCAGTGTTTTTACTTAAAAAGCCTCTGTATTTGTTTAATTGATAACTTTTGAAGTACAAAGAGGAAAGTAAAAATAAACTCAGATCTAATCATGCCATAAAATCCAAGTTAGCACATTTTACTGAGCCACGGTATGTACCTCTTAGGCATTTCAAATAAAAGGTGAGAGTGGACATCTGGCACGGGGGAGGCCTGGACTGAGTGCCCATCTTCAGCTTGGCCCGCACATGAGGGATCTGCCTGTGTGTTTCCCTCTCTTTTCTTTCTCTGTAATTCTGTATTTCAAATATGTCTTTAAGAAAAATAAAAGTAACTCATTGTCAAATTTATATACCTGGTAAATATTCATTACAGAATGGAAGGGTGTGGCTGTGCCACTTGTATTTGCTCATTCATAGAAGTGGGATATGTCTCTGGAGGTCACTTGCAAATGCTTCATCCTGTGCTCAAATGTATTTCCCATGATAAACAGTCCTGAAGAGGACCCTCTGCATTGAGCATTTACTGTGTGTGCAACATTGCATGTTGGCAATTACACCTGTGTTTTGTCCTCATCTAGTCCTCATTGCAGCAGTGACGGGACAGAAGCTTGGTTAAATCACCTGCCCAAGAGTAGGTGAAGAAATGACAGAGCCATGATGCAAGTTCCAACTCACTCTGGCAGCCATGCTGGAGGAGTGCGCTGCCAGGCCCCTGCCCTTCATTACAGCACAGTGTTCAGGGGGCACATATTCTGGGCCAGTCATTGGGCTTGGTGCTGCTTGCTCTGCAGCTACTCCGTCCTGCATGTAGAAGACAGGTGTCCTGTATGGAGTGACAACACCCTGAGGGCCTCAGGACCTGTCCCCACCCACCCCATTGATAAAACAGCACCTCCATGAGAGGATACAGATGTTACAGGGAAATCTACCAGGACTGCTGAGAAGCAGGTGTCTGTGCAGGAGGACAGTAAAGTTCAGGGGAGGCTCCACCAGGCCTCCCCAGGCCTTAGGGATCCTAGGCCAGAGTTCAAGGTCAGCTGTTCCAGGGACTTCATGATTTACTGGAGAAGAGAGGAACAGGGCAGTCCAGGGTGCTAACAACCAGGTCCCTTAAGTCCCTTGCTCACAGACATCCGGGTGCAAGCAAAGTGAGAGCTTGCTCCTCTTCCCACTGGAGTCCTGCCTGCTGCTGCCACCCTCACAGTCAAGCAAGTGTCGTTCCTGGGGCCCCAGAGCAGGCTACAGTGTCACTGCACCAGCTGCAGTACTGGGACAGGGGGTGCATGCATGCACAGCTCTCCCCTGCCCATTATTAAATGATGAACACCGCCCACCCACCTGCTGGTGAAATAATATCAGCAAGTTGTCCTTAGTTGAAACGGAAGCTTTATTGGAAAATCCGCTCCTGGGCCCCCTATGCGCAGAGCAGAAGGAAGATGGAGGCAAAAAGGGCAGCTGAGATACGTGTCCTGGAGTTTATACTCCTCTAGACACACGGGCTGGCAAAAGGGCTGTCTGTGCCCCAATTATGTAAGGAATGTCCGTTCAGGTGTGCCACTGGTTGGCTGGAATCCCACGAGGCTGGTGACTTAACTGGCTCCTGTGGCCCCTCCCATTCTGGACTGAAGCCTGGGAGACATGCCGGCTTTACGATTTATCTGAATTGTACATTAGAAAAAGCAATACTATTAATGATAATATTTTTAAATGCTATAGGCAATTTTAAGGACAATAATTAATTGCATTGCACATAAACCGTGTAAGATGTATTTCTCTCAAAGCTTCATGATGTACAGTTCCTTCTGCAACATACTTTAACTTAGAAATATTCTGCAAAACAATTGGTAAGAATTCATGGGTTTATCTCATGGCTTGGAATAATTTAGCAGTGGATTAGAGCAGCTCTATACTGGATTATTTTGATATACAAATGTTAAATTAAGTTACAGAGCAAACTTAGTAACAGGTTGTTATTTTTTTTAATAGATGTTAATTGGCTTATCTTTTACCCCGCCCCTCTCAGCTAAGGGTTGGGGTGGGGATGATGAAAGGAAAAAAGAATTAAAACCAGTTGCTGCAGCTGCAGCAGCAGGGAAACAGGCATTATTGGGGTGAAGTCAGAAGAACCCAAAAGGGAAAGCAGGTTAGGCAGCGGGTAAAAATGGAAAAAGGCAAGATGGCAGACAGGGTCCTGCCACATGAAAAAAGGCAAGATGGTGGACGGGTCCTTCCACGTGGGGGAGACAGACAAGATGGCAGACAGGATCCTGTCACATGGAAGAGAAAGGCAAGATGGCAGATGGGATTCTACCACGTGGAGGAGGGGAGAGCTGGGAAGATGGCGTCAGAGCAGGAAGTGGAGAGAAGGGGCCTGGGAACATGACATCTGCGCAGGAAGGGAACGATATGGAGTAGGAAGGTTCTGAGTAGGGGAAGGGAAACCAGGAAAAATGGAAGGTAGAGAGGTCCTTGGGCAAGGGCAGGGACCCTCAGTGTGAAATAAGGTGGGGCAATGGGAGTAGATAGAATAAGGGAGGGGTGGGAGGAGAAGTTTGGGAGTTTGGTGGAGAAACAGAAGGTGGAGCAAAGGTGACGTTGGAATCCAGCAAAGACTCAGGAAGTAAAGAGGGAGTCTGGAAACTTGATAGAAGGACCACAAGCGGAAAAGAGGTGACCAAAGCGGAGGTGAGCTCAGAACATGGTGGAGGAACTGGAGGGGTAACATACAGAGGCAGGTGGACCAAATGCTTAGAGAAAGACAGGCAGGGAAGCTGGCAGAAAAGGTGACGGAGAAGAAGCAGTCGGGTGAGTCCTAAAGGTTCTGGCAGCTCAGAAAAGGTGTGGTTAGGTGAAAAGTCCAGGAGATCCTTGGGAGACTGGGAGGGCTTAGCTTTGGCCGGGAGAACCTGATGAGTCGTGGAACAGGAAGAGCATAGGGAAGGGCAGGAATGGAGATTCCAAAAAGCCTCTACATATGGAACCCTCTCAATGACAGGAATTACCCAATTCCATAGGCCCTTTGTAGCTGTTGTCCAATACGTTCTGTGGCCAGGTTACAGTTGAAAATTGGACAAGGTGTTTCAGTTTAAGTCCTAGCTCAGGCCCAGAGTCTTAAAATCAAGCAGTAAACATTCTAAGGGGGTTTAAGAGTCATGGGCTCAGGACATTTTGTTACCTATCCTGTCCCAATAAAGTATCTCACTGCTAATCTAAACACAAAGAAGGCGTCCCAGCTTTGAAACTCAGACTATTGGGGAACCTGGTTCCCCATTAAGGAGGGCCAGTCAGTAGGGGGGATGTCTCATGCCCCACCGAAGGCCCTGGGTCAGTGGGAGCCGGTCAGCAACCAGGGCGCCCCCCCCCCGCCATGTTGCTGAGGGCTCAGGACAGGCAGACCAAGCGTACACGGTTTGGGAGGTCTGCAGGAGGTTGGGGAGTACTTTTCGGGACAGGAGGAGCCAGGCGGAGGGGCTCACCTCACGGCTGTCGTTTGGCAGCCGGCAACAGCCTTGGGGTAGCTGGCGGGGGCCTTGGAGCTGATGGCTCGGAGTGGGAAGAGAAAGAGGGAGGCTGAACCAGTTCAGAGAGCCCTCACACCTGGAGCAGATCCAGCCCCTCTCCTCCTTGGCCAGGGAGGCCTAGGGCATGCTCTCACGGATCTCAGTTGACGTAGTTACCCTCATTGTCATTGCTATTGTTATGGGCTATTCCTGTCTGAAACCCAGAATAACCACCGCCTTTGGAAAAACAGGTTTCAAAGTAATGTTATAAAATGGTTACATGCTCTTAGGGAAAATCATCATGTGAAATTTCACTCAAGTGCTAGCACTTGAGGTGTTAAGTGACCAGCTGCCCCTGTACAAAAATGAAAAACAACTCACTTTAGAAACCTCTTATCTAATTAGGCGAGCCCATGAATCATAATAGAAAATAAGAAAAATGCATGTTTTTAGCCGTGACATTGGGGATGTGCTGCGTGTGTTGAGTTTCATTTTCAAGTATGAAAACAGTCTTCCTGACATCATTTCTATCTGCAATGTTAGTTAAACCTAACATCTCAAAAGTTTCTGAATTTCTACTTTTTCCTAATCATTCATTACAAAATGGTTTATTTGGAAATTTCAGTTTTCTGTTGTTTTGACGCCATTAAGTTGTAATTTTTTGGTTTTAGCGATAATTTTAAATGATCTTTAAATCCTGAAGGAATCAAATGACTAGTTTTAAGATCTTAGCTCTTCTTTTTGCATTGTTACTCTGCTTCCAAGCTACTCTTTAAAACAGACGTGATTTGAATTCTGCTGCTAGTAGATGATTTACCACCAGAAATAATATCATCTTAAAAGTGATGTCCTTGACATTGTTCGATAATTCATTGTGTCGATCCAGGAAGAGAATGCACATTGGGATCCCCATTTCACCACTTAATCACAAGTGTGTCTGTCCTCTTGCGCCCTGCTGATCAAAGGCAGCGGCAAGCTTCAAAGCTTCCCTCTTCCTGCCCCCTTCCCATCTATCTGTATGGTCATGTTTTGTTATGTAATGGTTGGTGTTCTTGAGGAATGAGTCATTAAGACTGTGTTTGTCTCTTGCGAGCAACCTTCCAGTACTGGAATATTTGTTACACGCGGCATTTATAGGACTAAAAGCATCGTTGAGAATCTTGTTCATGAGTGTAGTGTAGTCAGGACTTGTCTTGCTCAGGAAGGAGCTTAGGAATGAGCAGCCCAGTCAGGACACCTGAACCCTTCGCAGCAGCGTGCACACCTCTGCTCCAGTCTGGGAAGGCCCTGGCAGGAGGGGTGGGGAAAGAGGCAGGGAGCCATTGGTCTTCCTTTTCTGCCCTCTGGGCTGCTGATACTGCTGCCTTCTGCACTGGTCCCCAGCTTCACAAAGCTCCAGTCCTCCTTTCCCTCCCAGCTGGCAGTGGCACTAAGCTATTGTCTGAATCATTAGTGCACTAACAGTTTTGTTTATATCTTCTCACAGTAACCATTTTCAGTAGGTAATGCAATAAGCCCTCTCCCATCCCCCATCTTATAGATGCTGAAGGTGAAATACAGACATTTCAAGTGACTTGACCAGGTTCAAGTAATCAGGAAGTGGTGAAGATGGAGTTCTCCGTAAGGTCTGACTGCCAAGTTTGTGTGGTAGCAGGTGCATTAGTACTCAGTGTGAGCACTCAGTGAGCACAGTTAGTACTCAGTGTGAGCACTCAGTGAACAGTTAGTACTCAGTGTGAGCACACAGCACAGTTAGTACTCAGTGTGAGCACTCAGTGAGCACAGTGTGAGCACTCAGTGAGCAGTTAGTACTCAGTGTAAGCACTCAGTGAACAGTTAGTACTCAGTGTGAGCACTCAGTGAACAGTTAGTACTCAGTGTGAGCACTCAGTGAACAGTTAGTACTCAGTGTGAGCACTCAGTGATCAGTTAGTACTCAGTGTGAGCACACAGCACAGTTAGTACAGTCAGTACTCAGTGTGAGCAGCCTCTGGACAGCCCCGAGAGGAAGCTGTGCAGCTGGTTCCATGCTGGAGGTATCAGGGAAGACCTGGCCAGGAAGGTGTGGATGGCTCTTGGAGAAAGTGGCTCTCAGTGGCAGTGTAGGCATCATTTCAGGTAAACCAGGTGGCACAGCGCTGAGTTCCAGACCACACGTGCTGGGTTATGGTTAGGACCACACAATTATTCTATCGTGTCTTTTTTTCCCGTGTTTCTTAGAGTATGCAGTGTTCCTCACCCCTCTCATTGGTTCTTCTCTTCTCTGCTGTAGGCTTTTAACCCTGCGCCATTATGATCATGCGCCTTTTCTCCTAAAGGTACAGACCCGCTGTTTTGCTTCCCACCAGCAGTGTGGGAATCTTAGTAATATTTTTGTCCATTTGATTTCACTATTGTATAATATGCCATTCCGTCTGAATTTAATTCATTTTGTATTGTTGCAAGTGTATCTCACAATTCTTATTGCTCAGCACCAAGCCAACGCTGCATCAGTGCTTGTGTGTTTCCGTGTGGACTCTAGCACTGTAAACCTGGTGGCGGAAGTGCTGAGTCACAACGTAAACGCATCGTCAGCTTGACGAGCTGCACCGACTTGCTGTGCCGTGATGATATTAATTTGGATTCTGCAGTTGTTTATGCAATAGTAAGAAATACGAAATATGTTTCCTGTTTCCAATGTTGGATAGTCATGCTATCGCGGTTGGAAATATTAATATTGTTCAGTTTTGATGAAAATAGTGCCTTATTATCTTAAAAGCAAACTGAGATAGCACACATACAAAACAATCATAAAAGGGAAATATTTGTCTTGATCATGTAAAACTAGAAAGGGGGCAGCTCTTCCTTACACACTCTGAATAGTAAGTTCAGAGAGTGGGAGGGAAATAGAAAGTCACTATGTGTGTCCCAAGTAGTAATCCTTGGCACAAGAGAGATGCGTTGGTGAACACGTAAGCCAGAAGTGTGGTCCTGCCCGTGCTCACATCCACAGCGGTCTGGGAGTCTTTGTGCCAGAACTGGAGCTGGAATTCCCTCCCTTTTGTGTGGACTGCACTCTGTGAATCCCACGAGTGTAGTCTGGACTGGGGAGAAGTATCCCTTCAAAGAACCTGGACGGTGATAGAATTATGGCCTGCCCCCAGGAAGTTGGTGCCACTGTCTGACCAGACCGGATGAGAAAGATTCTGCCTGCCTGCGTGTTCCCAAAAGGTCTCATCCAGCTCTAATCACGGGAGGACACTGAAGAATGGCAAACGGAAGGCAGTTCTACCACGCACCTGGCCCTCTGACGTGGCAAGGTCGTGAAACCACAGAAAGATTGGAAAAGTGACCCAGACCCAGGAAGTAAGCGAGTTATGGCAAATCAGCCCAGCAGATGTCCTGCATCAGAAAGGGACATTGGAGAGCTGGGAAAGCTCCAGGTGTGGCTGCAGCTTAGTTCCAGATTGTATAATGTTAATTTCATAGTTTTGGGAGTACAGCATGGCTGTGTAGAATGTTCTAAGCAGGGTAACATGTGAACAGGAATCTTGGTGCTGTATTTCCCACTTTGTCAAAGTCTGAAGTCATTGCACGGTGCAGTTTTTAAAAATCTGCTGAAGGATGTCAATCAGATGTGGACGTTCGTATGGGTCACGTGCTCCAAGTGAGTGTGGAAAAGTACAGTCGCCAAGCTTTAGTGCTGTGCTGCCAACACAGCTCCCCTCCCTGTGGCAGGGCGCTTTGTCAGTGTCTCTGTTACTGTTTTTTATAAATTGCTAATTTATTTGCAATTCTATAGGTCTACTGTTTTCGACGAATTTCATTGCTGTACTCCTGAAGAAATAAATGCCTCCTGAGGGTTCATGCCTTTTTGATTTTAAGTTTTGTTTTCAGAATGTCTACGTGCTAAGCATTGTACTTCTTAAGATAAATAGTGAAGTTTTTACTATGAGAGATGCAAAAGGTGATGTTGATGGCTTCTGTCTTAAAGATTTACGGTATGCTTTCAGCAATAAAAACAGAAATTGGTAGACAAAGTCTAACTCTTATATGTTTACAGATCTTGTTAGTTTGTCAATTCACTTTGAAAGCACATGGGTCATTAATATTTATAGGTTTCTACCTGCTATGATGTTTGTGAAACACCAGCCCATAAACCCGTCCCCGCCTCGCAAGCATGAGCCCTTTTCCCTTTATAGCTGACTGCCCGGGGAGGCGAACAAGTGCTGGGGACTAGAATGTGTAATTAGAGGCTATACCACGTTAAAGGCACATGTTCCTCAGAACCAAGTCTAGATGCTGAGGAACTATTTTAAGGTTAAAACAGCTATTTTTCACCTCTTTATCCATTGACTGGAAATGGAAGGTGAGTGTGTAGATTAAGGAAGTTACTGCATTCAGGCAATCCCGCGGCTGGTTGACCTTGACTCCAGGTATTTAGGCTCCTCGACACAAACTTTGTGCTGTCACAAAGTAAACTTTATTTGCTTATTTGTTTAATTTTATATAACTCAAATAAGTGTAGGGATTAAAAATATTTAGTGTTATTCATAAACACTTAAGGGTATGGTTTTCTTTCTTTTTTCGGAATTTGAACATTTCTTCTTGACACTTCCTATGTTCTTTGCTCTTCTCTGCTAACACAGAGCCCCGCGGGCCCGCTGGCTCTCGTTGCTCTGAGCTGCAGACTGTGCTGCAGGCGTGGCTTTTCTCCAGTGAGCTCCCCCTCTGCTCCCGCTGGCCTGGGCTGGCCCAGCCCCTGGGGAAGTGTCCCTCTCTGCCTTCCGGAGCTGATCTGTGCTTTCTCATCATTTACGTCATGGATATTGGATGCTGAGCATGTAGAGGTCTGCCTCTGGGGGCCACCTCACATCTAAAGGATGGAAATCATGGGTTTCTCTGGCTGCTCCCCCGCCCCCAGCCGAGGCCACAGCTCCAGCTGCAGGCCTCTGATGCTGTGTGCCAGGCACTCTCCCCAAGCTGGACGCTCCTCCTCACTTTGCTTTACTATAATTTGTTTGCGAATTTGAGCAGTTAACTTCATGCAAGAGACATGCTTAGTGGTCAGCGCTAACGTGGGCCTTCCTTGCCTTGAGATTGGAAAGGGTTTTAACTGTTGGACAATTAAATAAGAAGAAAAGCTACCCTTCCTACTAGCACAAGATGGAATGTAAGTTCCTTACAAGAAAATGTGCACAGCAATATTGCTGGCACTTTGAGGAGCTAAGCCACCTGGGAAGGTAGGCATTGAGCGAGTCCTCGCTGTCCTGCTCATCGTGGTCGTCTGCGGGGCTGGGCGTGGGGGCCGAGAGGGCAGCGTTCTTCCCAGTTGGCAGTTAATTCCATACAACCGAAGCAAATCTGTAAATTCTCTTACCTGATTATTCCTGAACATTATCTGTATTGTGGTAAATGGCCTTTTTCAGTCTACTTCTCAAAGCCATGGGTTGATAGTGGGAAAAGTGAGTATTTCGGGCAGAATTTGAAAATGGAGTATTTTAGGAAGCCCCTGCGCAATGGAAACAAATGTCCTTGTATGATGCGTATTTCATACTTGTGTTGTTTACTGTGTCTAACTTTAGAAAGACGGTATATATTTTTAAAGATTTATTTATTTTCATTGGAAAGATAAACAGAGAGGCGGAGAGACAGAGAGGAAGATCTTCCATCTGATGATTCACTCGCCAAGTGGCCGCAATGGCTGGAAAGCTGATCCAAAGCCAGGAGCTTCTTTGGATCTCCCAAGTGGGTGCAGGGTCCCACAGCTTTGGGCTTTCCTGGGCTGCAAGCAGGGAGCTGGATGGGAAGCAGGGCCACTGGGCTACGAACCAGCGTCCTTACAGGATCCCAGCGTGTGCCAAGTGAGGATTTTAGCTGCTAGGCTACCATGCCTGGCCCAAGACAGTATATTTTATATTAGGAGTTTTAACCCTGGGATCTTTGAATCAAGAGAGCTTTTATTTTAGGTGCTAATTGAAATGGAAACAAAGGAAATAAAGACATCATGATATATTTGTCTGTGGCCCTATATTTAGCTTTGAGTCTTTCTTTTGTAAAGTGTCAGTTCAGCTGATTATCCTATGAATGTACCCTTAAAACAAGTTATGTCTGTAATGAAATTTTTGTCTGAGAAAGAATGGAAAATGAATAAGGTAGAAATCATTTCCCCAAAGAGGGTTGTTCTTGACTGCTCTAAATTGATTTTTCTTGCATTGTCTTTGGCTTTGGTTACAGTTTGGGGCTTTGTGGAACTTGTGGCTATTTTTAAGTTCTCCAGTTGATCTCATCCATCTTTAGGCTATGTGTTGTGTGCTTTGTCACAACTAATGAGGATATAAATATGTATATGAAGCACTTTAAATAAAAATTGAGGAATAAATGTGTGTAACTTAGAAAATGCTTTTAAGGCTGAAACTTGGAAGGATTCCGTCTTCCTGGGGCCTTTGGGTTTTTTTGGTTTGTTTGTTGTGCAGACGAATGTGAGCAGCAGGTACCTTAGTGGGATCTTGACAGATTGCAGCACAGGCGGAAGGAGGCCTGTGAACATGGCAGTTAGAGACTGGCTGCGCGCGTTTCCGCTGTGTGTGAGAGCAGGAGAGTCAGTTTACTGGCTCCAGCCTCATCCCAGGGTCACATGTCCAAAACGATCGTTCCCAAGTAAGGGCGGAAGGTAGGAAGTGATTTTACACGTGTGTCTACAAAGCTGAGATGTTAACGAGGCTCGATACTTGACCTCTGTGATGTTAACTGGTAGCAGAGGACTGAGCATTCATTGCTAAATTTTAATAGCTGGGTCAGATAGCTTCTAACAGTGTTTATGGCAAATACTTATAAATATCTACATGTGCAGAATTGCTCTGTGTGATGCTTCAGCTCTATTTCACTGTGAAAGCTTGCTGTTTGTTGATACAAGTGACATCAGATCTCTCTAATACTGATCTTAGGGTGTCACTGCCCTTGAGAATGTTAAGATCGAGTCAAATAGAGAATTCAAAAAGAGTGCAGGCCTGTATTTCATACTTAATATTCTAACAAGGAAAAGAGACGTCATGACTGCTTTTGAAGATGGCTAGCAGACTTTGGTAGACCTGGCATTTTAACCTGTGCTTCAGCCCCATGGGGAGTCCCAGGAAGAAATCATTAACTGTATCCTATTAAAATCCTCGAGCAAGAGCCCTGGACTAGTGTCATTGATTGAAATATCGTCTCCATTTCTAATTCAGTGTTTATCCTCATGCTCTCCCGGGCTCTGCTGAGCAGGAGAGGCCCAAATGTGCACTGTGCCACCAGCTAATTGTTTTGAGAACCATAGCTAAGAGTTGCTTGAACTTCATTTGCTTTTTTTTTTTTTATAAAGATCTGCTGGTTTAAAATTAAGCATGGGAGTAAAATTTTCTCACTTATTCCCAGTTCTTTAAGATAGTAAAACATTACCAGTACTGACTGAATTTATGTTTGCGTAAGTAAGCTGCCTTCGGCTGAATTGAGTACCATCAACACCAGTGAGGCTGGGATGCAGACAGTTGTCATGCATGGAGGCACTCAGGATCCTGTGCAGTGAAGAGGCATGAATGCATCGACTTCATGTCTTGTATCTGCTTTATCTGTATGTGGCTGCCCTTGCCAGGCCTTTCCAGCAAACTGGGTCAGGAGTATGTGTGCTGTGTCAGTTCATGAATGTCCCTCTTGTCGGGATCCGACAGGATTGTGGTTTCCATCTGGTGGCATTTCATTCTGAGCACAGTGATACCTTTTGTACTTGTCACTGGGGTGAGTGAGAACCTTACCTGGGCAGAGAGTGGGCGCAGGGATGGTGGCTGCAGGGGGAAGTTTAGCTTCAAAGGAAAAGAAGGTTTCATTCTGTTTAGTTTTTGATGCAGTGATCTTTTTAAAAATAAAACAACCACTGTTGGTATCTTGGTAAGTGTTAGATTATTTTGGCTTGCTAAAAAGAATTCCACATTCTGAGTGACATCAGATGTTAAACCCAACTTGATAGCAATATTTGAGCAAAACAGATTTGATGACAAAATTGTCATTGTCCGGTGCCATGAGCCCATGACGTCCTCCGTGGAAGAAGGACAGGGCTAAGGGATGCCGTTGGGCAGGAGGCCTGTCTGCCTGCTGCTTGACCGAAGGGGCCTTGGTGAGGACACTGCGGATCTGGTGGTACTCAGACAAGATGGACAGGTGCCCTGCCAAGGAGCCTGTCCTTGGAGAAGCATCAGTTACAGAGCTGCCTGCTTAACCAGGCTGAGTGCAGAGCTCTCTGCAGAAGCCTCAGGAATCCACAGGGTGGAACTGCTTCTGTATAATTTGCAAGTAAAAGTTACCTGCATGCATAACTGTAATATAAAGGTTGTATCATTTTATTACCCTCCCGTTACCCGGAGGACCTGTTAGCACCAGTGTCTTGACGGCTGCATGTGTTTCTCTCTTGGCATTTTGTCCATCAGTTTGTTGAATAATAAGGGAAGTGTTTCTGAGGCCTTTGCAGCTTGAATGAAGATCTCGTCACACTCTCTTTGTCACCCCTTCCATCCTAACATGGAATTTCTAGGGAGGCTGGGGAAGAAATTTGTTGGCCGTAAAGTGAATTATAAAAATTTCAATGTAATGTTTTGGGATTTTTTTAATGGACAAATACTTTTATAAAATGTAATGCTATTTAAAAGTTAAATCTGTTTCATTCCTGTGTTTGTCTCCATAGGTGGTATACTAGAAAGTAGGTGTATATCTGGTTATCAACCATTGTTTTTCCCTCTAAAAAGGCATGAAAATATATTTCCCTTCCGACCGACTCCTACCTAAGCACCACTTGCGTAGTGGCAATACCCACTTGTTAGATAGAATGTAGGTCTCTCACCCTCATGGAGCCACCACTGACGTTCAAAAGGGACAGAGTCACCTCTGTTCGCAGTGTTTTTCTTGAACCTAGAGTAATGAGATAAGTTCCTGTTCTTGGTGTGGTTTGGGCAAATCAAGACCTGCCTATAGTAAGATCTGTGCAGTTCAGCTGAGGCCTGCCCTAATGCGTATTTCCCCAAGAAGGGGCAAATCAGTAGGGACAATGACAGTATTCTTGGTTCCCTGAATTCAGGACTAACCACTTTTCCCCTAAGAGTCCTGGGGTTGAATATTTACACAGCCTGGGGTCCCACAGCCAAGAGCTGCCGTGCGTAGTACCAAACGGAGTATATGTGGCTACATCCCAGTAAAACATTTGAATTTCATATTTTTCTGTATGTCACAAACTAATCCCTTGATTTCTCAAACTATGAACTGTGTAGCTAAGGTTGAGCACCCACAGAATCCCTGGGCTTACTGGCAGTGCCCCGTGCTGGGAGTGCCCTGCACAGGTATCCCCCTGAGCTCACACACCACACACTCCGAGCTGGGCAGCAAAGGCCTTGGGAGCAAACACTGACCAAGTGATCTGAGGTGCCGCCCTTTCCCCCGCCTTCCACCCCAAGCCAAGGTCATCATCCAGCGTGGTCAGTGTGCGTGCGTGGGCATCCAATGGGCCTCCTAGGCTCTGTTTGAGGAATACCCCTGGTGCCCTGGGCTGCTGAAATGTGATCCCTCTGCATGGATTCTACAGCTGGCTTGGGTAATCCGCCTCTGTCTGCCTTCACAAAAAGTGTGTTCTGTTCAGCCGGCCTGAATGGAACATTCAGATGAGAACAAGGTGCAGGCTGGGTACAAAGGCTTACCAGCTGAACATGTCTGAATTCCTGCCCCGAACAGGACTATTTATCAACTTTGTCACTGGTTTCTGTAAAGTTTATCCCATTTGAAAGTTTTTCTTGAGGTGATGCTTTCTGGATGGCCTGTTCAGCTGTGGCACTTTTCATAAGCACGGTTGTTCTTGGCATTCGTCTTCTTGCTCAGTTCCCATAGACTATATTTTAGAATGTGTTGTTGATAGTGATTGACAAATTAGCTGCTTGTAATTACAGTCTGTAATGGATGATGGGTTCCCCTGGCCATGGGAGGAAGCTCTGCATCCTAAACCCTGCTTTTTTATTTATTTTTTTCTCCTATTTTGTCCTTGCTGTTGTAGATTCTATTCTAACATGTGAATCTCTTCATCTACCAATTTGCAAAAGCCTTACTTTGAGAAGTCCCATAGTAAGCAGTGACGGAAAATCAACAGAATCACAGCTCTGTGAGCTGGCATCCAAATTGCCTTCTGTCCAGGGCCTCAGCTTTTAGCACTGACCGGCTCTCGAGCTCTCGGTCAGCCTGGGCCTTGCATGCTGGGGGGCGTGGGGCCTCAGCTGCCCTCCGACCTCCTACACACTGTCACCTTCCCCTGCAGCTGTGGCTTGCTGAGCATCAGTCCTCCGGGTGTGCCAAGTGCAGATGTTCATAGCTGTCGCCGAGGGCATCACGGCTAAATTGGAATGCAGTAAGCAGCACAGAACTGTTGTAAAAAGTAAAGTATAACGGTAGGACAACTCATTGCTGCCCATGTAACTTTAGAGGACTTTATTTCCATGATATCACAGAAAATGCCATTTTGTAGTAATGGTACTTTGCAGTTATTTGAAAAGGTCGCAATTCCTCATCATCGTGTTTGTTTAACACTGTGGCTCCTACTCCATGAGAAGGTCCTGGTCAGTCCCCCTGCACTGAAGCCTAAAGGACAGGGCTCAGGCTCGGAGGACCCCAGCTCTGGGCCTGCCGTGGGTTATGGAAGGTGGCTCTCTGGTTTGCAAGGCGCCTTGAGTAGGTCTGCCCGAGACAACGAGAAGGTGTCCGACTTAACTGCTTCCTTAGGAGGCAGCCTAGAACCTGCTGGTATCCGGTGAGCATGCTCCATGAGGTCCTCCCAGAAATGGCCAGCTCTGAGTTTGGCATGTCACCCAGAAGCCCTCTGTCTTGGGAAGACATCCCTGTGCTTTTCTGATCGTACTTGGACGAGGTGTGGTCCAGATGTCTTCTCTCTAAGTGAATGTGTTTTCTTTTATTCTCTCTCAGGACCTGTCTGGCTCCATCGATGATCTCCCCACGGGAACAGAGGCAGCTCTGAGCTCAGCGGTCAGTGCCTCAGGGTCCACGAGCAGCCAGGGGGACCAGAGCAACCCGGCCCAGTCACCTTTCTCGCCACACGCATCCCCCCACCTCTCCAGCATCCCCGGCGGCCCGTCGCCTTCTCCCGTGGGCTCTCCTGTCGGCAGCAACCAGTCACGATCGGGGCCCATTTCTCCTGCAAGTATTCCAGGTACTCTGAGTGACCCTTTTTCTCCACGGGAGGGAAGGCAGGTCTGGTGTTTGTCAGCTCAGCTCACACTCCATTGATGTGACCATTTTAAAACCTAGTGACGGGACCACACATGAGCGCTGGAACTGGACTCTGAGCAAAGCCTGAGTCCCGGTTCCTGAAGACACACCCTACATGAGGACAGCCACCTGTTTTCCTCAGTGACAAGTCACTCGGATAGATTCTGTTGGCGCATTGACCATAACTTACTCCAGAAGCACGCAGCCGTGGACTGGCAGGTTTTGTGGTGGTTCCGTTCAGGGAGGTCTTCCGGTGAGAGATGCTGACCAGCTCTGGCCTCGCTTTGCCTGGCTGTCTGCTTGCGTTCCGTCACCAGCTGGGGCCAGAGCACATTCAGGGCATTCATGCCTTTCTGCTGATACAAGGGTTCATGTTCTGCTTTGTTCTCAGGTTCAGGGCTGCAGTGTACATGTGTCTTCTATACCTTGTGCCTTTATTGCATCCTTGGAGTTATTTGTTGGTTCATTTGGTTATTAGTTTGTTAGCTGCTTTACCCCACTCCTCACCCAGCTCTCTTGAGGTCAAATTCCAACTCACTTGGACACATAAAGCAGCTAGCTCTCCATTGTCACCAAGCTAGAGGCTGAATTGCTAACGGATAATTCTTCCCATTCCCTCAATTCTGGGTGGCACTCTGCCTCCTTTTTTTAAAACAAGATTTTACTGTTTATATGTATAAAATGCTAACCATGGCGTTACAGCTGATCTGAACCCAGGAGCATGTTACATCGATGATGGAGTGTGAGGCCAGGGAAGGTCCGAGAAGGTGACTTTAGCAGAAAGAACAGAGCCACAAACTCCTGCTAGCTGAGAAGGGAAAGAGTTTTGCATTATGGTGGCAGGCATCGATGCGTGTAAAGCATCAAGACTTTCCTCGCAGTTCACAGAAGGAGCTTTGTCTAAGAACACATCACATCAGGGGGTAGTCAGTCCTCACCATACTCCCCACGGCGGTCACAGGCATGTGGTCACCATGAGCTAGCCAGCTGGCCCGCAGCAGCAGCCTGGGCCCCAGCGATGCCTTGTCCCAACTCATTGACGAAGCCCTTTATGTTAAAGGGCTTCCTTCCTTCAACTTCCTTCCTACCTAACATTTGCCCACTCCGACTCCCCTCATTGACATCTCTGTGTGTGCGTGCGTCTCTGTGCGAGTACACACACACACAGAACAGGTAAATCCTCCTACAGAATGTAACTTCCACCTGAGTGTGCATTCGTGAGCTCGCTGTGCAGCCTGAGCATGACTCATGCTGGTGATCGGCTGCCAAACCTGGACCTCTCCGCTGCAAGCCTTCTTGCAGTCTTTTGTTTTTTTTCCATTCCATCGAGTTTTTATAGGCAGTGTTCATTTATTTTTATTTATCTGTGTGTTTTTGTTGTGTTTATCTGAGAGACATGCAGGCAGATGGAGAGCCAAATGTCTGCAACAGCATGGCTGGGCCAGGCCTGAGCCAGGAACACAAACTTCTACCTGGCTCTCCCCCATGCATGGCAGGGACTCAGGCAGTTGCAGCCTGCTAGGAATCGGGAGCAGAGACAAGACTGGGACCCTGGCACTCCAGTACACGGTGCGAGTCCCAGCTAAGGTCTGGCTATGCTGGCCGCCCGCCCCATGGCCTCCTCTGTTACAGTTCTGGTGCTGGTATTCATACGCTAAATGCTTTTAGTTTAATTTGGTTCCTAGACTTACAGGGATGTATCATATTTTGTCATTGTTCATCCAAGATGAAACAGTTTGAGCAAATAATAGGGTGCTACTAATTGCTGTTATCAAACAAGTATGTCAGGAGCATCCTGGGAAAATTGGAGCATGTGGGCACCCCAGTTACAGTGTGATTGGCCACAGCTGGCTGTTTGAACAAGATGTTATGTTTCTACAGCTCAACCACTATGCGGATATAGCTATTTTGGGTGTTTTTTCTATTTTTTAATGCACTTAAAAAGTGGAGTGACAGATACTGGGAAAGACTGAGACAAAAAGAGACAGAAAGAGATCTTGTGTCCACTAGTTCATGCCACCAAAACCTACGATAGCCAGAGCTGTGCCAGGCTGAAGTGAGGCACCAGGAACTGCATCTAAATCTCCCCATGGGTGACAGGACCATCAGCAGCAGGAAGCTGGATCTGAAGCGAAGTGACCAAAAGTTAAACCCGCACTGCAGGTTAGAGCGTGGCCATCAGGAACAGCAGTTAACCCACCGTGAGGAACACCTCCCTGACCATGTTTCAATGAAGGCGGTGTGCTGTTACCTTTCTTTCAGAAAAATTTGTCCCTATAGTAGTTGTAATGAAACACATATTTGCCTTTTTTGAAAACAGTTGTAGGAGCTAGTGCTGTGGCATCACAGGTAAAGCTGCTGATTCCAGGCCCAGTGCCATAGTGTAGCGGCTAAAGTCCTTGCCTTGAATGCGCCAGGATCCCATATGGGTTCTGGTTCTAATCCCAGTTCAGCCCCGCTTCCCATCCAGCTCCCTGCTTGTGGCCTGGGAAACCAGCTGAGGACATCTCCGGCCGTTGCACTCACTTGGAGAGTGAATCATGGGACAGGGGATCTTCCTCTCTGTCTCTCCTCTTCTCTATGTGCCTTTCCAATAAACATAAAATAAATCTTTTTTTTTTGCATTAATTGACATGGTATTGATTAATAGTATATTCATAGGAAAATAACTACATCCTGTGACTTCTTCATAGACATTTTAATTTTGCTTTATATTAAAAAAAATAGCTACTGATTCCACTACTGGTGTCCCACATAGACATCAGGCTTGAGTCCCAGTTGCCATGCTTCCAATCCAGCTCCTAATTAATGTGCCTGGGAAATCAGTGGAAGGAGGCCCCACCCTGGCTCATACTGCCAATTGGGGAATGAACCAGTGGGTAGAAAAATCTCAATTTCTCTCTATCTCCCTCCCTCTTTCTTTCTCCCTCTTTCTCTCTCTCCCTCCCTCCCTCTTTCTCTCCCTCCTTCTCTCTCTCCCTCTTTCCCTCCCTCCCTCTCTCCCTCTTTCCCTCCCTCTCTCCTTCCTTCCCTCCCTCCCTCCCTCTCTCTTCCCTTCTCTCCCTCCCTCCCTCTCTCCTCCCTCCCTCCCTCCCTCCCTCTCTCTTCCCTTCTCTCCCTCCCTCCCTCTCTCCTCCCTCCCTCCCTCTCTGCTTCCACCTTCCCTGGGATCACTGGCAAATGGGCTCCATGATGTGCATAGACCAGCATGGTATTTCACACAGGTGTGGCTCAAAATCCTGGCTGGAGTCTTTCCTTCTGCCTCTGTAAAGCAGCATCAGCTGTGAGCCGCCCTCCCAGGGCGCTGGCTCAGGCTTGCCGCATTCACAGTCACCGTTTGCTGGCCGCACAGAATGTGGTCCCAGGGCTGGGTGGGAGCTGGCCTTTGCCCTGCTGCTCCCCAAGCCGAGGTGCTCTCAGCAGCCTCACCACCAGGCCTTTCCCTGTCCCCTGCCTCCATGCCCCAGCTAGCCCAGGTGTGTCCAAGTATAAGCCTTTGAGGAGTGTTCAAGCTTTACATGGTGCTGTCTTAAGGTCTTTGTTAAAGAATGTTTTTGTTGAAAAAAAATTACAATCTTCCAAGAAGGATCTTCACGGAAGTCCGTGGAAATGCGTTAACATGGAAAGGAAAGGAAAGGAAACTCCATGGATTTCAAACCTTTTGTCCTAAAATCAACTTATTTTTGAATTCTCTTTTTCAAGAACTTCTTGAAGTGTCCTCATGTTTCCCTTCTCTTTCTCCTCATTTTTTCCTTTCCCTTTCTTCCTCCCCAATTCTCTGATATATATTAAATATGTTGAGTTATTCATATTATGTGCTTGATGAACTTTGTAAGTAAAGTTAATTTTTGTTTTTTATTTTTTATTTACTGAATGCAAATACAAGTCCATGTCTCTGTGGGTTTGTTTTTTGGTTGTTGTTTGTTTGTTTAGGTTAATTTGAAAGGGAGAAAAGGGGGAGAGAGAGAGAGAGAGAGATCCTCCATCCACTTACCTGCTTGTCAGATGACCACAATAACCAGTACTGGGTCAGTCCTGCCTGCAGCCAGGAGACAGGAATGTTATACAGGTCTCCCCACATGGATGACAGGGACCCAAGTATCTTCCATTGCTTTCCCGGCATATTAGCAGGGAGCTAGATTGAAAGTGGAGCAGCGAGGACTCTAGTCAATGTCCATGTGGAATGCCAGTCCCCAGCTTGCTTTAGAAAATAACTTGACATCTCTGGTGTGTTCATATTTGGTTGATCTGGACGTGTGTGCACTGAGTCTGCGCCAGTGGAATGCAAGCACAGGCTGAGACTAGAGTGGTCCCAGCTGCAGGAGCAGCTCGTGCAGTGCCCTTTGCTGTCCAGTGGCGCAGCCTTTTGCTGTCCTTTCCTCCTCCTTCCTCTCCTGCCCACCACTGCCTTGTTTCTTCTGACCTGCCTTCTCCCATTACCTCCTGCTGCATCTCGCTTCTGCCTCTCTGTGGTCACAGATTGGATCTGTGAATCATTGTTGTTCCAGCAAGTCATTGTATGAAGTGCAGCTGCCGTGCAGCTGATAGCTGGGAGGAGGTCAAGCCGGAGTGTTGTGGGCGGTTCTTCCCGGTGCTGCCGTCCCTGGCCACGTTGAAAAGGGGCTGTTGTTTTTCTCCATCTCTACCCTGGTGAAGGGCATTGGCAGCTGACGAGAGCGTGCACAGAAAGCATCAGGCTGGTTCTGTCTGTTACATGAACATCTCCACCCACTGCACTTTGACCCTCCTGTCCTGTTGCCTCAGGAGTGCCCTGAGTGTCAAGGGAACAAGGAGCCTGATGCGCAGGCACAGTGCTGGCCTCCGTCCTAGCTCAGGGGGGCTCTTCAGCCCCTTTTGGAGAGCAGGAGGTTGGCGCCGGTGGTAGCTTTTGCCTCCTCCCGTTTGCACGTTCCCTGGCTCCAGCAGAACAGCTGTCTACTGTCAGAAGGCACGGGGCACAGCCCGATGTGTTTAAGCTGAAGAGGTTTGGAGCAGAGCAGCCTGTTGGCTAAACCTTCACATCCAAGTGCCTTTACACACTGTCTTCTTTTCCCTTTCCATCTTTTCTCGTAATTCCTCTCATTTTTTCGTGGTGTTTGTGTTAGACACAGGAGTGAAGTGTCTCCGTCTTTCTGGTTGGTAGTGAGATCTTGTGTCAGGTGCAGTTAATTCTGAGGTGTACGATATGAAACACTGTTTCGTTCTAAGAAATAACCACATCCCATTTGCACTTAGCTGTTTATTGGTCTACACCCTGATGTTTCCACGCATTGGTCTAAATACACACTAATGTATTGCACAGCTCTTCATCAGACCCTCCTCCCCTTCTCCTTCGTGGAGGGAAGCTGACTCAGCACCACGCTGGAAGCAGAGCTGCTGCCGGAAGCTTCCGTGCCTGTTCATTCCACTCGTCCTGCCTCTAGAGCCAACCCTTGTAGTTTACTAACAAAGAAAAATGTAAATAAGACAGCTTCATGCAGTTTTGATTTTACTGGCCAGAGGCTCTGTCGGCCCTTCCCTCTGTGTGCTGTAAGCAGCGGCCGTTAGCAGGGGAACAAGTGCAAGAGGGGGTGAGCAGCCAGACACTAACTGTAGTGATGCACACTTCTGCTCATCAAACCTTAAGTGTTCACACTGATGATTCAGGAGGTCATGAGGGTCTAGGGAGAAATTCTGCTCCCCGCATGCATATCTCTTTGTGGCTACGTCACTGTCATCTGACAGCTAAGGAACACTGATGATAGTAGATTCAGACCAAAACTGCAAAACTAGACATCCTGTTCACACCACAGCACATGGTCCTTTACTCCTGGCCCTGCCACTCCACCCCGTCACAGGGAGAATCTCCTGGAATACTTCAGAGCCCCTCTTCTTCCAGTTTGTCATACTTTGCTGCCAAGGGGCTCCTGCCCAGGCTACTCTGCTGGCTCCTGTCTTTTGCCTCTCTCCTCCCGGAGCTCCAGTCCACTGACCCCCATACTTCTGCACAGGCCACAGCAGGTGGCGCCCTGCGCCTTGGAGCTAGGTAACTTCAGTTGCTTTCCTTTGCAGAGTGCCAGGTGTTCTGAGCCTGTAAATGTGGCCCAGCCAGGGGTAGCCCTGGTCCTCATAGGCCCCGCTGCTTCATAGCTGAACCTGGCAGAGCTTTCGCGTGCTGGTATTAGATGGTAAGCACCAACCCCTGCACACACTGGCCAGTCACCACGTATCTCTGATCCGAAGACAAGCTTAGGCACCTCTAGCACAAGATCCAGAGTAGGCGGCCGGAGATGGATTAAATGTGGGCGCCAACTCTGGGCGGCAGTGTGGAACCTGGGTCGAGCCGACCTGTGCAAGTGTCCCACCCACAGCCCCCACTACCAAGAGAGAGTTCAGTAGGTGAGCCCATGCAACTGGAGATGCAAACAAGAAGCTATTCTGGTCACAAAAAAAGAAAAAACTAATTTTCTTGCTTAATTTGACATTCAGACAAGCAGATTCTGGTCGGATGCTATAATGGGAAAGAGAAAAATGACTTGCAGTAAGGAGTTAGTCATAGGGCAGAGTGAACAGGAAGGATTTCGGTGAGAGGAAATGATAGTTCCTGGTCTAATTTGTCAAGATTAGTACCTGTAAAATGAACAGTGGAGGTTGGGAACCAGCATCGCTCGTCCATTTCCCCCTACTCTGCGTTTCTGGAGCTCTTGGGGCACAAGCCTGGCCCGTTATGAAATAGGTCATCTCTCCTACTCCTTAATTTTTCTGTACTTAAAAACCCAGAGGACTTGGGAAGTGTGTTTCTACAGGTGATAACCTTAGATAACCTTAGCCACCTCTTAAATGGGCATTTTGATTTCAAAGACTGCATAGTCACCCTCTCCGACGTTCTTGTTTTCAAGTTCCCGCCAGTGTCCCTTTGGTCTGGAGGCAAAAGTCGCGCAGCAGCTTGTCACAAAGAAGAGGCATACTGCTTATTGGCAAACAGAGCAGTGGAAAGAAATTAGCATAAAATGCCTCTGATGGTTCCGTGTTTTTAATCCATGGCAGCATGGAAACATCAATTCAGCAGTATATAAACCAAAAAGAATTTAGATGGAGTTTGGTCTTCCCCTCCTTTCAAAGTAAAATATTTGTTACCCAAAACAATAATTTCCACTCCTTTCCAAATGACACTTCAGCAGCAGTTAAGAAACAGCAGTGCATTTTGGCTGTGAGAGATGGGATGGCAGCCATATGTCTTGGGTGTCGGTCACGTGACACCAAGCCTCTTCCTTTAAGAGATGGATTTAAAATGCATCCCAAGAACTTAGTTAGACTCTGGGCCTTGAGAATCCTCAGGGCTGTGTCTGGAGGATGGCATCCTGAGAGAGATGGGATGGCAGCCATATGTCTTGGGTGTCGGTCACGTGACACCAAGCCTCTTCCTTTAAGAGATGGATTTAAAATGCATCCCAAGAACTTAGTTAGACTCTGGGCCTTGAGAATCTTCAGGACTGTGTCTGGAGGATGGCATCCCACTGCTGCCCACAGCCAGAGCCTGGCTGCTCCTGAGCTGCTCCCCTCCCAGCTCGGCCAGTTCTGATACTTGGGCAATGAACAGAGTAAGCACAGAGCTTTTCAATTCTTCCGGACAACGAATTTCAAATGAAGCTTTTCCTCTTCCTCTTTCCCACATTTCAGAATAACATTAGCAATTGCACAAAACATGCATTTCCCATTGATTTTGCTTCCCATCTTAATTAAAAGTCCACCCATGGCATCGTGGGGTAGCCTTTAAAGCTGCTGCCTGTGACACCAGCATTCCTTGTGAATACTTGCTCAAGTCTAGCTGCTCCACTTCTAACCCAGGTCCCTGTTAATATGCCTGGGAAAGCAGCAGAAGATGGCTCAAGTGCTTAGGACCCTAGACCCACGTGGGAGACCTGGAAGATGTCCATGGCTGTGGCCTGCCTCGTGTTTCTCTCTCTCTCCCCACCCTGTGTGTATGTGTGTGAATACATGAGTAAGTCTCAAACAGAAAAAAAACAGCCATCCCATTTGGTTTAAACTGCCCTGTGAGCTTCCGTGCGAGTTCCCCATTGTAAGACCCCCGAGCCCTGGGAAAGCCCCTGTGGCTGAGGCCACCGTGGGCCTCTCCTGGCTCTTGTGTGCCTCTGTGGCTGGCCCGACAGTCCACTCTCACTTACACATGATTGTTTTGCACCTTTCACAGAAGTGATCGAACACCTTCCTCATTGCCATGTTCCCTTCTGCGCTGGGCCGATGCTCAGAGCTGTCATCGTGTGCCTGACTGAGAGGTTCTGCTTCTCCAGTCAGTGGTGGCTCATCTTTGAAGCACTGTTGGCACTGGCTTGCTGGGACTTTGATTTCACTGAGAAAGGATTCAGAGTGGCCCAGTCGCTGCATACCCGCATGTTAGCCTAGAAAGGACATGGTTAGATACTCATCTGACTGCATTTTGGAAAATGGTAATAAAGTGAAAAGTGTTTATAGTCAAGATGTTCCTAAAGTCAATTTCAAAAACTTCTGCTGTGTCACTGGGTTTTCTAAAAGGAAGTAAGTAGCAATGTGAGAAACAAAACCATTTTACCAAGATTGTTTTGTTTCTTTCGCCATCTTCTGATAACCCTAGAGCCGGGGTTATGATGACGTGGTGATTGATCATACCCATTACGTCTCCCACTAATCAGTCGCATCACTTCTTCTCCATCCTCACACTTGCACCTTTGATTTCGCTCCCATAGCAGGGTGATACGGTCTGTCAGTGACTAATGAACAGTAGAATTGGTTTCGGCATGAGACAAACGGAACGCCGACACCAATCCTAAAATGCATTAATCTTTAATAATCCACATCTGCATGTTTATAAATGATATAACCAGGAATTGTTAATGTTGATATTCTCCCTTCCAAACGGAAAGTGACATAGGCATTTGTATTTGCAAGCCATATTTAATGCATATAGCCCAAGGCCAAGTGTGACCTTGATTAGTATGCCCCATGTACTGCTTCATTCAGTGGCTTTAGAACAAGACGCACTGCATTTTAAAATTGCTGCTGGGTACATCACGTGACAGTCCTGTAGGAGATTGGCCCAGTCGCTCATTTTTCTTCCTTAATTTATCCATTTCTCCTTCATTCACTCAGCATGAATGTATGCCGAATGTGCAATTGATGTGCTTTAGGCACCTTGCTAGAAACTGGGAAAAATGCATTAAAGGCAAATGGTCTAGGGCCTGTCCTCATGACAGGTACCTTCTAAGGAGAAAGACAGGAAATACACAAATGTACATTCTTTCTTGTCAGGTATCATTAGAAATTGCTTCTGCAGGTAGCCAGAAACTGGCCCTGGAACAAGCCCTTTGAGTGTTGAGACAGGGTGATCCAGGCAGAGAGAACCCAGTGCTGTTTGCTGGGGAGCGTAGTAGGAATCCAGGGCCTGGAGCATGGTGGGTGGTGAAGATGGTCAGCCAAGAGGTAGACAGGCCAGTTTACACAGGGTGTCGCTGTCCATGGTTTTACTCCTGGTCAGTCACTGTCTAAAAATATGAAGCCAAAAATTCCAAAAATAAGTGTACTTCAAATCTTCCTTTTGACACCATTCTAGACCACGTACTAAAGTCATCCCACCCAACACGTGAATCGCCCCTCTGTCCACTGTGTCCATGGTGTGCACGCAGCCTGCCCACTCGTCACTTGCCCATCATGTTGTAAGGTTGGCTGTTGTAGTGCTGTGGTGCTGGCAGTGCAGTCATGCCATGGTGAAGACAGAGTGCTTCCTGCTAATGAGAAGGTGAAGGCACTTGAGCAAATGAGAAAAGGAAAACCCTCCCATGTGGAATCTGCCAAGACAATACGCACGAGTCCATCAGGTTATGAAGAAGGAAAAAGAAACCCAGGCTATTTTTTTCTGTCCCACTTCTGTCGGCAAAAGTTGCAGCCAGATTATGTGATAAACGCTTAGTTAAGATGGAAAAAGCATTACATTTGTAGGTAGAAGACATGAACAGAAAACAAATTCCAATTGACAGCAGGTTGTTATAGAAGAAAGCACGGAGCCTGCAGCAGAACATCAGCAAGGGATCCTGTGAGATGAGTGACAAAGCCATTTACTGCCACTGTGGGACCGTTCCATGGATTCAGGAAAAGGTTTAGACTAAAAATGTGGGAACGACCAGAGAGGCTGTGTCTGCCCAGCAAGAAGCTAGGAGGCTGAAGAAGCTGGTGAGCAGGAAGGATACCATCCAAAAGCCAGTTCTAACTGATGATGCCCGCTACAACCTGCACTCCTGAACACCAAAAGGTACCAGCACAGAAGACCTGCAAGGACAGGCGGGACCCTGGTACCATGTGGTCATGGTGCAGGAGGGTAGGGAAAAGGGCAGGATGGTATCCAGAGTGAAGAATCCAAGATTTCTCAAAAGCAAGAACAAAATTGTTGTATTTTGAGAGGGAACATACACACATAATTTTTATTATACTGTTCTGGTTGTCCTATTTGACTTTTGTTATTGTTAATCTGTTATGCGTGATTTATAAATTAAACTGTTCTAGGTATGCTATATGAAAAACCAGTGTATAGTGATTAGAATAGGAATATCTGTGGTTTCAGGCATCCACTGGGCTTCTTGAAAATGGATCCTCTGAGACATGTGGGAGTTAGTGGGTTATGATTAGGACTTAAGAATTTACTTAACTGTGATTGGAAACCACCTGAAGGTTGAGAGGGCAGGGAATGGCTTGGTCCAATCCTGGTTGTTAAAAGCTGTTTCTTGCTGCTAAGTGAAGAGTATGCCTTAGGGGCAAGAGCAAAAGAAGGAGGCCTGGAGGCAAGCACAGTGGTAGTGGGGCAGGCAGCCCTTGGCCGTGGCCGGACACGCAGTGGTAGTGGGGCAGGCAGCCCTTGACCGTGGCCAGACACACAGTGGTAGTGGGGCAGGCAGCCCTTGGCCGTGTCCGGACACGCAGTGGTAGTGGGGCAGGCAGCCCTTGGACGTGTCCGGACACGCAGTGGTAGTAGGGCAGGCAGCCCTTGGCCGTAGCCGGACACACAGAGCAGCACAGGGGCAGAACGTTTTTGCCTGAGCAAACTGGCAAATGGCGAGTCTCCAATGGAAACAAAGCAGCAAACTATTGAAGAGGCAGTCAAGGGTTTCTAATAAATTATGTTTCAGGTTCCTCTGGGGTCCAAATGGGAATTTGTTTTGTTTTGGGAAGATTTATTTGTGTTATAGGAAAAATGGAAGAGACAGAAAGATAGAGTCCTCCTTCATCTGTTGCTTCGCTCCCTCAGACGGGCACAAGTGGCATCGATGGGCCAGACCAAAGCCAGGAGCTTCTTTCAGGTTTCCCACGTGGGTGACAGGGTCCATAACTTGGGCTGTTTGCCGCTGCTTTCTCAGGCCACCAGCACAAAGCTGGATCCAAAGTGAGCAGTCGGGACTTGAAGCAGCACCCATACAGGATGCTGGCATTGGAGGCATGGCTTTGCCAGCTACACCACAGTTCCAGTCCTAAGAGCTTTTGAATAAGCAATTGAATGCAAGCAGTTGGAGAGGACTTGACTTTCTTCCTCCTTAAAACCAGAGCCTGGAGGACTAGTTGTGTAAGGGTTTTTTTCAGTCAGCGCCAGACCTTTACATAGGAAGGACCCTGCCTGATTCTTATCCATCATGAAGACTGAAATTGTGGCACATGCACATTGTGGCAAAATTCTGGAACTATCTAATATCCAAGCTATTTTTGTTGAATGGCTTTTTGAGTTAATGTGTGTCTGTAGTTACTTAGAGGCACATGGGCTGTGAGGAGAGATTTGTCCTTGCCTGGATCCAGTCGGCATGAGTGGAATTTGGGCTTCACCAGCATGCAGAGTAAGCTCCAGACGTTTGAAAGTGATGGATGCATGGAAAAGTGTTCCTCTTCCTCAAAAAGATGTTCTCCAGAAGTGTACTAGCTGATGTCAAGTGACGCCAGAGAGAAGAACCCGAGGCAAGTCCGCGAGATGCTGCCCTCTGCCCTCTGTCTCCCCTCAGCAGCGCCACCAGCTCATCCTGCAGCTCCTGGCCCATTTAGCTCCACCTTAGCTGCAGTGCGCTCCCCAGGGGCGTCATCACCCCTCTAGGACGTGTCCCAAGCTGCCTGATGCTGCACAGCTTGGTCCTCCCAGAGACCAGCTTGATCCAAATGGAGCACATCTGTAGGCAGAATAATTTCATTGTTCAGCGTGTGATGTGTGTTTGATTACCCATTGATGTGGGCTCTTAATTCAAGCAAGTTAAGTCTGTGCTTATTACCTTCAAATACAAACAAGAAAGGTAGCTATGCCCTTGGGGGGAGGGAACCTATTTATTTATTTGAAAGGTGGAGTTACAGAGAGAGGTTGGGCACTAGAGATCTTCTACCTGCTGATTCTCTACTCACATAGCCACAGTGTGCAGGACTGGGCCGGGTTGAAGCCAGGAGCACTTGGGCCCTCCACCGTTAACAGGAGGCAGGACCAGAAATGGAGCGACCAGGACATGACCCAGTGCCCATATGGGATGCCAGAGTCTCAAGTGGTGGCTTAACCTGCTGTACCATGATTCTGGCTTCGCACTGTCCCTTTATGTCTTGGGTATTTCAGTCCGAAGCCTAGGGATTTTTTTTTCCAGTGTAGTACAGTATTTTGACTTTCTAGTTTTACATTAAAACATTTTTTTTTATTGTTGATTCATTGGTTATTTCATAATATCTTATTGCATGAGATACAGGCTGTTTGGGGTTGAAATAATATTACCGTTTCGGGTTGACATCAATTCATAACAGCCACATCAGCAACAACAACATCAACAACAAATCCCATATGTTTTGATGGTTTTATTTCAGTTTGGTTGCTTCCAAATAATCTCTGTTTTCTAGTAGAATTCATTACGTGCTCATGAAGTATATGATGGCATCATTTTTACCAAGAGACTTCTGTGTTTCATTTTTGTCACGCATGTGTTGGCTATTCAGTCGTGTGTTAGTTTTTTTCAGGGTGATATAATTTGTCGTTGATGTTGTTACATTAAAACATTTAAGTCTAGTTTTACTGTAGTGGTACAGAATTCTTTATTTTACAACAAAAATAAGCTCTCATGTGTAGCATGTATATAAAGACAGTGAAGTTGTTCCATATCTAAGTAGAAACCCAAAAACCAGTTGCTTGCAATGCCATCGTGCTATCAAGCATGCCCTGCTTTCCCTGCATTTCCCAGGCTCCCAGTACCCAAGCAGCCCAGAGTCAGCACAGGGGTTCTGTTGACCCCTCACCTTCAGGTGTGGAAACCATGACAAATCTAATATGGCTACATAAGAGTGTGTTGCAGGCCATGGCATTGGTCCTTGGCTGCCTGTGCTAGCATGTAGAGGTGTAAGAGGGGCTGGGGCCCACAGTAAGAAACCCAAAGCACAGGGGGCTGTGGTTTTGGAAGGCTCACCCCGTCAGGTCCGTCCCACGACCACGTGGAGAAAAAGGGGCGGGCCGCACCACCACTAACCTTTCTCCTGGGGGCCCAGGTGGACAAATTGGCAACCCTGTTCCCAGCTTTTTTTCTGCACCCCTTTGTATCGTAAGAGCTGCTAATCGGATCCGTGCTGCTGCAACTGTGGCTGGTTATTAGCAGAATAAAAGCAGATTTCTTCAAAAGAGCGGGTGGGGGAAATGACTCTACAAAATTGCAAGGTTGTTAGAATCTTAAATGCACAGCAGTCGATTTCCCCCTTATTCTGAATTATCCGATGAATACAAGTCTTTCATCTGTCACTATACCCATTTCTTCAGAAGGCAGGCAAATATTAAGCTTCTCAAACAAAAAAGGATCTTAGAAAGAGGAAAAATATTGAGGAGGAATAAGAATGGGAAAAGAGAAGGGGAAATTTAGGTTTTGTTTTTATTAATTTGCCCTGGTGAGAGAAGTATAAACGGCCCGCTCCTTTGGGCTCTCCCTCCCCCACCTGGTCCCTGACATCAAAGCAGGGATTAGAGCAGGGTTAGCTGGCAGCAGTCCTCTCTCCTGAGGCAGTGGTCAGCCCTGAAACCTGCCCCTTCTCCCCCGGCCAGGGGGGCCCCCGCAGATCCAGACTTCCGGGTGAGCAGGTGCACTTAGGCAGGGGCTTCAGAGATCCTGGGGATGCTCCTAACAGAAAAGAGGCTGGGTGAATTTTGGAAAACACGTAGCTGCTTTTCACTAGCTGTTGGTAGAAGCATACCCTCATGCACTTCCCCATCACACCTGGATTCTCCTAAACTCACACCTTGGATCTTGGGCTTAGAAATTGTCAAACTGCATCTAATTTCATTTGAAAGACAGAAGGTCAGACTGAGTTTCATTCTTCTACCAGTTCAGTGTCCCTGATGCCTGCAACAGCCAGGGCTGAGCTAGGACACAGCTGGGAGCTGGAGCGCAGTCCCGGTCTCGTGTGGGTGATGAGGACCCAAGCCCTTGAGCCATCTGCTGCCTCCCAGGGTGCATCGACAGGAAGCCGGGGCCAGGACTTGAACCAGGTGCTCCAGCGTGGGCTGTTGGTGTGTTACTGTTCCAGACACACTTAGCCGATGTGCCGCGTTCCTCCCTTCCCCTCACTTTACAACTCTTGTTCAGGTATGTCTTGATAAGAAGATCCGACTTTTCAGTGCAAGAGTTTCCAACCCTCGGTGTGCCTCTGACACGCACCAGGGATACCTTGGCATTCTCAACACTCCTCCAAGTAGAAGTAGTTCCTGCTGCCAGCCAGGCACAGCTCCTGCCTCCCATCTGTGGCTTTACACCTAAAACTGATAAACTTACCTTTAGATTTTTTTTGTCTTTAATTTAATGGTTAACTTTTCCAAAAAGGAACAGGTTTTTTTGCTTTGTTGTTTATTTTCATCTACTTGAAAGGCAGAGAACAGTAGTGTTCATCTGCTGATTCAGTCACAAGTGCTTGTTATAGCTAGAGCTGGATCAGGTCAAAGGCGAGAGAGTTCGAAGCTCCACCTGAGTCCTCCGTGTGAGTACAGGCCCCTCACCTGCCGCCTCCCAGCATGCATTAGCAGGATGCCGAGTTGGAGAATCTTACCCAGGCACTCAGGTGGGGGAGCTGATGTCCGCAGCACAGATCCACCCCCTTGCACCCCGATACCCACACTAGAGACAATCTGTTTATTTCATCAGCGTCTCAGGCGAGTAGAGAACACATGATCCCACGGAACTGGAGGGAACTGGCAAGCAAAGTGGGCCACAGATTTGGCTGTGCTGCTGCTCATGCCACCTGGCGGTCGGGGCAGCTTCAGACTTGGGGGAGTCCTGCGCTGCCCTTTGCCACCCTGGGCCAGAACGGTGAGCTAGGCTGAGAAGTGTTCTGTTGGGGGCAGAGATGCTGCCGTCCGTGTGGTGAGAAGCCATTTGTTTTCACTGGAAGCTCGTAGTGACCTGTGTGAGTCAGTTCTGCCTTTTACATTCTCTGGTGTTACTTGCCTGGTGCCTTTGGGAGCCCATTGTAAATTTTGTGCCTCTAGTTCTCTGGAATGGTGTCTTCCCAAAAGGGCCTCTATGGGAAAGACAGCAGTTCGGATATTGCTGCTTGATAAATCAGGATATAGTTTGAATCTGGTAAATTAAATGAACAATATTTAAAGCAAGTTGTTCTTTTTAACCTAAGTCACACCCACACAAAGCACAGAGCCCTCCACATGTGTTTTTAAGGTGGACAGACCCTTGGTTGAAACCAGAGGAAGCAGACTGGTTGAGCACCTTGGTCTGCAAGGAGTGTGTTTGTTGTGAGTGGAGGTGCAGGACTCCCATTAGGCTGTGGGGCCCCTGTGCTATCTGTCAAATTCAGCAAGCCGGCCATATCCTCCCTCCCCTGATGACTTGGCAGTACAAGTACCATGTGCCTGTGGAGGACTGGTTTGTCTGTGTTCTTAGGACCAAATGGCACACTGGTGGTGTCCATATCTTCAGTAAGGATTTGGAAAAACCTAGTCCTGTTTTGAGTGAGCTTCTGAGCCATGTGATCTAGAAGGCTTGTCTCCCAACACAAGGCTTGACTCGAAAGTTGGAAGACGATGGCGTGCTTTGCCACGGTCCTGCTTGGAGGGTGGAAAGGGGGCACTGTCACTTCCTCTTTTCTGAATTCAGGTGGTATTAGGTCACAGTCAAGAACTCTGCTGACAGCTGACTCGCAGCCCTCCATACCAGCTCCCAGGCCTTCTGAAAGGATGGGAGTCTGTTTAAAATATGCAGACGCGCCAATCACACACCCCACACTGACCAGTGAGTCCACTGCATAAACTGCAGACTCCCAGCTGCTGAGCTGAGACCTAAGCAGATCCAGGTGAAGTTGGTGTCAGTGGGCTTGTGTTGATTGCTGTAAGGTATTTTTGTTGTTGCTGTTCCTTTCTTTCAGTAAATGAAGTTGAAGACACGGAACAGAAAGGTGCTGTATCAAAATCTGTTGATTTTCTAGCCCGTCTAAATATATGCATAAGACTATGACATTTGATGCATTTAATGTAGTACCAAAGATTTGTTTTCAGTCCACCCCGTTAGGCAATGCACAGATGTATAAAGATGTGGCCAATGAAATCCTTCACCCCATCACACCGTAGGGTTTAATACTAACTCAGACAGGTGTTGAGTGTTCCCCACAGGTGTGGCAAGTCCACTCACAAACATTTAAGGCTTACTACTTTGAAAAGTAAAGTTCGAGAGGAACAGAGAGAGAGAGACAAATCTTACATCTGCTCTCTCACTCACACAATAGCTGCACCAGCCAGGGCTGGGCCAGGCCTGATCCAGACCCTCTGGCTGGTCTTGCACAAGAGGGCAGGGCCTGGGGAGCTGGAATCATCTTCCACTGCTTTTCCCAAGTGCATTAGCAGTTGATCAGAGGTGAGCAGCTGGGACTCAAACTGCCACTCCTGTGTTGCTAGCGCTACAGATAAGCCCATTACTCCACGATACCAGCTCCCACAACTATCTCTTGATAAGGTCCTATTTGCTATTTGTAATGGTAAAATAAAAGATACTATGTAGAAATTAAAGGAGTAATGAAATGCAACCATAGTAAAAAGTTGCATTTCCCTTACCAGTGAAGTTAGCAGTATTAAGAAATGTGTCCTCCAGACGGTTCCTATTGTCAGGTGGTAGCAGGTGAAACCCATTTCTGCTCCAAAGCTTTGAGAGGGAGCCAACTTCTTTGAGGATGTATTAGCATAAAGCAACCAGTGGCCTAGTTTTGGGTGCTGCCGAATTAAAGAATTGGCAGAAATGCAAGAGACATCAATATTCAGTAGCAGTAGTTCCTACACTGTGTCTTCTCCTCACCGAAATTACCAAGAATCCTTGAAGAGGATAGAATGGTTTTTCAGATTGCTGATTGTTGAAAACTATGAAATGCATGTTGATCTTACAGCACCGGTGCAGGGAAAGGACTCGGCCGTGGCACTGTTTGCAGAGTGCCTGCAAGTATTGCTCGTTTTTAGCAAGATTCACTAACAGCCACTACAAGTGTTTTAATTCATGTGAAATCACCAGCCCTGCTTTTCCTAATAGGCCTGTCTCCTCTCACTTCCAAGGAGTTTGTGAACATTTCTTTGTCTGCACAGCTCCCCGTATGTCCGAAAGATCCTTGAAGGGGATTGGGCAGCAAGCTGTCCGCGTTTCCTCGAACTTGTCATGTCAGTTTCCTAACTCCAAAGTGCACAGGAGCAGAGAGGACGCTGTCCTGCACGTGCTCCATTGGTTCTGGTCTCCTGGAGCATGCCGTGCCACACAGCTGCACTTCACCCGCGAGCATGTGACTCACAGACGTGTGCTGTGAGTGATGCTGCTCTCTGGGCTTTTCTTGACTCACTTAACATCGGAAAATCAGAAGGGACAGTGAATTTCTCACAACGAAGTAATGTCGGTCATCAGGCTTGGGCTTATTGCGTTGATTAGTTGCATCAATATCCAGGTAACCGAATCCGTCTTAGGCTGATTGGCTTTGCACTGGGACTCTGTGAAAGAAGAAATGCTTTTTTTCTGCTCTCTACAACTTTGGGAAATTGGAACTTCTGGATATTTCTGTGCCTGTTGGCATGGCGTGGATATAGCACGACATTGCTCCGAAAGCCGTAGTGCTCTGTTTGCCAGAGGCTGTTGTTTGTTCAGTTAGCATTTTTGGCTACTTTTCAGTTTGTACAGTTATTACGATTAGCCAGGAGATGTTCGGCCACACTAAAGGATTAAAGTGGGAATCTTGTTCACTTGGGGTTTTTTTTGTTTTGTTTTTTGGGTTTTGTTGTTTTGTTTTTGTTTTTGTTTTTGTTTTTGTTTTTTGGTTGTTTTTTTTTTTTTTTTACTCTTCTATCCTGGCACAGTAGTGGTCAAGTGTAACTGCAGTTGCATCTGATCATTTTTAGTTTTGTTTTGTTTTGAAAAAATAAGACTACAAATAGTAGTTTAGGGCAAAATTTACCCACCTTTTAAGTCTTAGGCCTGTCTTTGCTTTTATTGCTCAAGAGCCCAGTGCATCATGCACTCTCTCTGGCTTGGAGAGCACGTTAACCATGCTCTGTCATTGACATTTGTTTATATAAGCCTCCATATCAAACACAGGGGATGTGTCAGGTTTATATTCACTGGTGTCTTTAGTAAATACTGTTTGATGTTTATTGGGTTTCTGGGTGCTTTTTCCTTACTGATATTACCATTTAGAATAAGGGCCAGAAAAGAACAGCTTGGGAGCCAACTCCAGCCGATCACCTGTTTCTTTAAATAAAGTTTACTTACACAGTTTTGTTTTTATATCATCCATGCCTGCTTTTGAACTTACCATAGCTGACTTGAATAGTTGGGACAGAGAACATGTGGCTTACAGTCTCTGTCATTTGACAGAAAAAGTTGAATCTTGATTCAAAAAAAGAAGAGGAAAAACATAATATTGGGACCAGTATCATGGTTCAGCAGGTTAGGCCGGCGCTTGCCACAGCATCCTGTATCTGAGAGCTGGTTCAATTCCCAGCCTGCTCTACTTCAAATCCAGTTTTCTCCTAATGTGCCACTTACGTTCCTGCCACCCATATGGGCAGTCAGGAGGGAGTCCCTTGATCCTGACCTAACCCTGGTTCACTCTGGCTGTGGCAGCCGTTCTGAGAGTGGGCCAGCAGGTGGAAGGTCTCTCTGCCTTTCAAACAAGCATAGAGGTAAATCTTCTAAGGAATAATAATTATGTGATTATTGATGCACTTACAGTCAGAATGGCATCGTGAGAAGAGCCATATCAACATGTGAGCGGACCGAGAGATGTGTGATGCCCTGGGCTGCCCAGCCAGGGAGAGCCTTCCACCAAACACTAAGCAGTACTCCTCAGAAGGAGAGTCTGAGAAGACTAAGGAGAAATAAGGAAAGACAAGACATTGAAATCCAAATGAGGCCTTTAGATAAGTTCCTGCTCTAGATTGTTATAGTTATAGATGTCACCATTCGGGGATGGGCCAAGGGATATGAGGTTAAACCAAAAGAAACAAAAAATTAAGCTTAGGCTCAGGCAAGGGCAGATGCTTGCCGTCAGTTTATATCACCAACATTTTGTATGATATTGCTTATACAGTCCTTGGAGAATAAATGCATGGGTGTCACATGGCAAAATTCATCCTTCAGAGCGTGACTTTCTTCCTGGTTGTAGCAATTTTTTTCCATTTGTGCTTCCATCATTATAAACACAAGGGGGAAACATGGAATTTTAAAAACTCGGTTTTACTATTAAATATTTTCTCTGAAGTTAGACTTGTTCACTGTGCTTGGCAACGTTCTTTCAAAGTAATCACTAAACTGTGAAGGGCTTTGCTGGCGACTGACGTGAGTCGTATAGAATGTATAACTTTGGACATGTTCACTCAGTGCAGTTGGCCTGCAGGGCCCTCAGCACAGGGAGCTTGCTGTGTTGCTCTCATCTGTGTCCTAGTCATCAAGCATCACACCTGTGCTCTCAGCTGCCTCCATGTCGGAGATGGCGTCACTTCGTAGTTATTTAGCAGTTAGGAAGCTATGGATAGACAGCAGCGGGAAATTTGAACTGGTTTGGACATATCTGTCTTTATTTGAAAAGGCAGAATGGATTTAATACATATATGTCTGTATACATATCAGTCTTTCACTAGACAACAGATGATGCTGTGTGGCTGTGGCAGTGTTTTGTGAATCACGGGATAGCTTTCTTAACAGCCTCTTTTATTTGCTCTTGAAGTACTGTACAGGAGAGCCGTGCCCCGGGGCGTGCACGGAGTGAGCCGTGGTGCCACGTGTTAACACAGAATCACTGTTGGTGTTTCCTGTCATGAGTCTGTGAATCCAGCCTGTCACACAGGAGTGTTACAGTGCCAGTACTGACTGTCCCAGTGCAGCCGGTTTCCCTGTGATGTCACTCAAATCAGCCTAAGCTGCAGAATGCCTGAGATGTCTAAGTGGACTGTACCAGGCCATTTCGTAAACAGCATGTGACCACACAGTGGACAGGCAGTCATGCTTGTCCACCTGAGCCACGTCACTCACCAGCCCTTAGCTGTGGAGTTGTTTTGTCCACAATGTTGGTTTTTTTTTTTTTTAATCTGTGTTTAATTATTTGGTACTCATTTGCTGTAAATGAGACTAAATGAATAGTTAAACCGGTGCTGTCTGTTTTTCCTAATTGCAGCTCTAAACTAAGAGCAACTCCTAGTGGTCTCACAATGCATAATTCTCCATATGTGTAAATTAAGGTCTTTGGTTTTCACTCTGTCTGAGCATGGGAGTGGATGCTGAACACCCAGTAATATCCAGAAATACACCCCAAAGATTTCCTTCCCCAACAAGGGGAGAGGCCCGACTTATTTCACGCTGCTGTCTCCAGTTATTTATACCCTTCGCCTAAACTGGAAACCATCTTCCCAGCTCTCTGGCTGTCACAGATTCAACTATTAATAGAGCTGGTAATGAGCACGCATCCTGAGCGTTCCGGACTGCACTGCTCCTGGCGGCATGACCGAGGAGCACCTCGCACCTTCTGCATCGTGAGCACCAGGCTTTGTGCCCTGTGCGTCATGACCTGCACGGGCTGAATTGGTGCTGGTTGGCAGGCTGTTCATTTCCTCTCTGCTCAGTTGGGATTCTTGTTAACAGCATCGTAACTGGGAGAGTAGGGCCTGCAGGGTCGGAGCAGTTAGCCTGATGCAGCAGAGCCACAGGACTGCCTACCAGCGGTCCTTGCAGCGTGTGTGTGTGTGTGTGTGTGTGTGTGTGTGTGCTTCTGTGTGAGTTCCTGTGGCAAAGGCAGAAAGTAGAAAGTGAAATAGCATGCCCTGAGAACTAGTGCCTTAGGGATTGTGCTAAATTCAACTGCCTTTCTAACTCTGCTGTATTTTTAGTCTTAGAAACACATCTCGACCTCTGAGTCAGAAACCGCTGCCTCCAATGATTCACACCCCATCCCTTGCCTTCCACGAAGCCCTTGCTCTCTCCTGTAGATGGCAGTTCTTTTCCTTTAACTCATTGTTGTATTATGATTTACTGAGTGTCTGTCATGCTAACAGAGGAATTTAAAAAGCAAAGGGTACAATTCCTGACCCTTAGATTATCCTCAAAAAATATGTTAATGGAAATTAAATAGATGCCATTGCTATATTAGCAATATTGATGAGCACTCCTTTTCCTATTCACCGTGTGGGCATACGCATGTAGTTACAGCAGTATGGTCAGTCCTGTACAGGCCTTCCAACTTTGCACCGCATCCCTGACTAGTTGTGAAGCTGCCTTCGGGATCTGTTGAGGACTGTGTCGGGTGGGTATTCTCAGCGACTGGTCGTTGGCACCTCACCCTGCCTCGGTAGGTGCCCAGGTGTCCTCTGAAGGAGCATTGGATTTGGCTGGCAGATTTCAACTGCAGATCAACGCCTCTGTGAGTTTGCGTTCTACAGTAACAAATTGAACTTTTCAGCAGGTGTTTGCTAAATATGCTCATTCATGTTTCCTCTTCATTTTTCAGGGGGAAAATATTAAATATTTTACTGTCTGAACTATGTCTGTGTGGAGCTGCCCTTTCTTGTCATCATAAAAAAAAATGTAGTTATATCTTGGTTTGGCATAATTGCGGTATTAATACAAAGGGTTACCCACGCCCCTTTTCCTCCTGTGTTTTACAGGCAGTCAGATGCCTCCTCAGCCAGCTGGGAGCCAATCAGAATCCAGTTCCCATCCTGCCTTGAGCCAGTCTCCAATGCCACAGGAAAGAGGTTAGTCTTCACTGCATCTAAAGTACCTCTCACGCTCTGTCCTTGCAAGGCCTCCCAGTGGGCTCACCCTTGTGCTTCCTCCAAGGCTTCCTACAGGGATTTGTATTTCCTTGTCACATGACAGATAAACAATCAACTTGTAACACCAAATACGGAGAAAGGAGAACATGTTCTTGCAGTCTGTGTGTCCACACAGCACCAGGCAGCATAGTATAGGGAGGACTGGGAATCATTTAATTTGTATACCATCCCTAATCAAGTAAAACATCATGTGTCTGTATCTGGTTGTTCCATAATATTTAATGGTAAAGATCAAACCTTGTACTACAACAGTGAGGTCTCATAGGCCTGGAGCTGCCTGGGAACATCAGAGAGCCAGCAGGACCACTGAGGTCTTAGGAGCGTGGGACCAGCTGCTGACCCACACCCGCAAACTGTGGGACCAGGGTGCTGGGCTAGAGTCTGCCCGTTCCACCTGCAACGCGCCTGCTGGTGCCTTGGTGGAAACCTTAGGCCTTCATTTGTCTCTCTGACCTCCTCATCCCCTTGAATCATTAAGCAGCTCTTGGTGGTGGTAATGGTCGTGATTTTAATCCAGATCAGTTCAGACCAAGGATTTCTTGAACCATCTGGGGCTGTGCCTGCAGATGAAGGCTTGTGCAAGTACCCTGAGCCCAGGGCTGTGCTGTTCACACTGGCCCTGCCCGGAGGCTGCTGGGTAAAGGGTTCTTCCAGGGCCCTTGTGTCCATGACTATCTCCGTAGGAGTTGTAGTGGGGATAACTGACTTTGGGTTTAAGCTCTGTTACGTGTTAGAAACTTACAAGCGTGTTACTCAGGAAGGAACACCAATGAGAAATGGATTCATCCCGTCTACACATGTTTACGCTGAAATGAATGCTTACTGGGAGTGTTGAGATGTTTACTGGCGGTACAATGAATTTTTCAATTTCTGAAAGCCTTTATGCATTTTCTATATTGAACCTCAAGACTGCAGATTTTAGTAGTGGAATCTCCTGGTTTTTAATCTCCTGAGGACATGCGAATCACCTGGAGGACTTGTTAAAGCAGATTGCAGAGGCCTGCCCCTTAAGGTGCCAATTCCCAGGCTTAGGGTGGTGCTTCAAAGCTGCGCCCAGGACCAGTTCCCACCCCTGCTGGTGCTGACGGGCTGAGACGCAGCCTGGAGGCCGCAGCCCCGTGCCAGTGGCTGATGGAGAATCCCCACTGCCACTGACGCTGGTTCTGTGCTGGCTGCCTCTCCGGCCCCAGTCCTGTGGCCAAGAGGGAAGTATGCGTAGCGCCCACTGGTGCCCGGCAGGCACACGGGCATTCTCTTTCCTTCTCTCCTGAGTTTTGCGTCTGCTGGGCTGCTGGGTCAGGGAGGTGGAGAACAAAGGAAAGAAAGGGGCAGGTGTTTTGCCCTAAGTGCCTCCTCAGTCCAGGCCCTAAACAAAGGTGAAGACGTTTGTGATTGAGCCTCATTATAGCCCCGAAGTCTCACTCTGACCGGTGGGAATGTGTCCGTGCTGCAGACTCTGAAGGGGCACCAGTCCCTAATCTGGAAGTCCTGCCATTTTCACCTTTATTACTCAACAGAGAGAAGAGACAGTGGCTGCCAGACCCTTTCCATCTGATGTGTGTTTAAGTAATCTTAAAATGCAGCAAGTGAAATGTGATGACAATGAGGCCAGCTGCTTCAGCTGGACTTGGTCATTTAAACAGACTGGTCCACATCATGGGCCTTCTCCATGGTGAAACTGCTGCAGCCTCTCACGGCCTCTGTTGGCAGGCAATGTGGTGTGCTAGCATGCTAGCAGGTCAGGGGTCTGCATGGTTCAGGGGTGTCATGACCTAGCATTCCGGGATGTTGTGAGTCTGCCGGTTTCTAGGAGCCTGCCCTTCCCCCCCTTTCCTCTCCTGGTGGGAAGCACTGGGGCTGTGGTGTGCACCCCTATCGCGGGTTGTACAGGCAAAGCAAACCTCACGTTCTGAAATGACTGGGGAGCTTGAGGACATTTCCCAGCCTCTAGATGGGAGTACCTGAGATTTTCTTTTTAAGTGGCTTTATTAATGTGTTTTAAAATTGAGGCACAAGGGTTAGTTGATGCCTAATATTTCATCAAGTGTTTCGCTGGCAGATGACGTCACCTTAATGCAATAGTAAAAACGTATTTGCATGTTTGTCTATAATCATCTGCTGTGCTACCAACCGCACACACAGTGTAAGCTAATTCTAAGAAAACTTGTGCTAGAAGACTCCTCAAGGTGATTCCCGTGTATTGAAGATTTAATTTGGCTTCGATTGTAACCCTACATTTACCATATGTTCCCCGTATTTAGGAATAAAAGAAACCCTAGCCGCTGACAGGCGCGGTAAGAACAAATATGCTGCAGTGGCCATGATGGCAGACAGTTCCTTTTGTACTTACTTGCTCTAGATAACTAGCAAATCCCGTGCATTGGCCGCAGTGGCCCTTGGAGATCCTCCCTCTTGAAGACACACTTTGAGGGACAGGTTCACCGGCCAAAGAGGCAGCTTCCCTCCGTGTGGAGTCCCCTTGACCCTGGTGTCAAAGGACAGCAGTCGCACACCCACTCCCCCACGATGTCCATGGGCGGCAGTAATCGGGCAGCTCGCGCTGATCCGTGGGAGACCCTTGGCAGTACGGCCGCAGCATAGAGCCAGGGGGACTGCCCTGCTTGGCAGCCTCCTTCTTCCCTCTCGTAGCATCATCCCCTCTTCTACACTGTCGTCTGTTCTCCAGGTAAAACTCGATTTTCCGCCACACTATTGGGATTTCTTACTGAGTAAAGAAAATGAGTTCTAATTCTTTGGTCTTACCTTCATTACTAACATAAATTTAAAAGGGAAAAGGTCAAAACTTTGGTATTCTGTAGTGACACACTTGCTATTGGTTTTTATTTTAAACTCTTCTCTCTACAGACTTTATATTCCAATAGAAGTTATTAAATTACCTTGCCAGAAAAAAACCTGAAAAAAAAATCCTGAAGCAGTCCGAAGTAGGCTACCTTAGGCGCTGGAAGATGATCTATGAGAGCCCAAAACTAGCAAAAATAAAATGTACAAGACAATTGCAGGAGTACCAGATCAGTTTTGTCCCTAATGCGTAATCTTTACCATATGTATCTTAAATTCGAGGAGATAATAGCAAATGCTTATTAATGTGCCACTCGGCTTTCCTAGAGGGCTTGGAGGGTGCGGAGATCAAGAAGAAGAATTAACACTAAACGGTCACATTTTAGCCCCTATAACATGTTAAGCTTAATGAAACTAGCAAATGCCCTTCTAGCTTATTGGATTAGCAATTAGGTGAAAACATTGAAAGAAGGCTTATTTATTTGGACAGATGTAGAGAGGTCAGAATTAATTTTTTGAAAACCTTCTAATTGAATTCCCTGTTAATTTTCACAGTGGTGCCTGGTTAGATATTCATTCCCGTGCTGGTGGCCTCCTGAAGGCCCAAGCCAGCTCTGGGCTCTCCAGATCAACAGAGGTTATTTAACCCTTTCATCTGGCGTGCCAGCAGGGACTTCCCAAGTGTAATCCCATAGTGTTTGAATAATTAGCAGGTAGTGATGAGGATTTAATTAGTCCTTGATATCTGAGGAAAAGAACCCCTAAGAACTTTCCCTTGTGCACGCGGGTTGCAAGCCGAATGGGTAGTGTGCAGGTCTGTGATGAGTCTGTATCCTGTGGCCGGAGGCGGCTCTTTGGGACTGTTCTGTGGCCGCGAGATTTGTGCAGAATGCATGCTGGGCTGCATCTTTCAACTCAGTGAGCAGCAGCTTCCACCCCCTCAGCCTTCCTTTGTGTCCACCTGGCCCACCCACCCATACAAGGCCCTTTCGACCCTGCGCCCTCTCACTACTTACAAATAGGAGCTGCAGCCAGAGCACATGAGTTCCTTGGCACAGAACTCAGATGGGCAGGGTGAGGCGTGTACTTGCAGGTGCACGGCCAGAGAGCTATGCAACATTGTTGAGTTGCATAGGATCCACTCAGGTATCCTGTCCCGACTTGCCCGGGGGTCAGCAGGAACCCGGGAAGCTGGTCTTGCCCATGATGCTCTTAGCTTGCCCTGCTCTCGGCAGCAGCCCACGTCGTGCGGGGCAGCTGGCCCGAGTGGCTGCTCGTGAGGCCAGCTCAGGGCTTCTGTCCTCAGAGGCTGAGCCTTGGGCTCCCCACACTGCATCTACACCCGCGGACAGTCTTCGTCTACGTTAGGCCTCTGCCTTTCTTCTGTTGTGAGCCGCCTTGCTGCAGTTTTATTCCCACTAAATGCACCCACTAAAGCGGTGCATTTTAGTTTCGTCTGAATAGAATTCAGAAATCTGAAATACTTCTGGGTTATATTCTATTTGTTTAGGGCAACCTTTTTCTGATTTTTTATGCCCTGGCAGGGAAGGAGATCTCACAGTGAAGCCAGGGCCCTCGTGTGAGTCGGAGGGCACAGCCGAGTCTTTAGAGTCCAGGGGCATTTAGCTGGGCAAAATGCTACCAACTGGTTTAATGGTGATGTTTATAACAAGAGTTAGTTTTTGGAATTTCAAAAATTGCTCTGGAATCTGTTAATTCAGCTGTGTCCTTGCTCGTCAGGAACAGCTCATCAAGTCAGTATTCAAATGAAGGAGACCACTAGGATGATTGCTAGGGAATCAAAAGAGGGATTTCACTTTTTTGTTCGCTTCCCGTGTGTGTCAACCTCGCACGTACCTGACAGGTGCTGCTGTGCCACGGGGACTACTGGTCATCAGAAAGAGCCCTCCCACCACAGCCCCTGCCTGCGTTGCCTCCTGCCTGCTGTGTGCAGTGCGTGCAGAGCCCTTCGCAGTGGGGAGCCTGCTCTGAGTGTAGGAGTCCTTTGGATGGTCTGTACAAAGAAGATTAAATGGGAGATTTTATACAAGAAGCAATATCTGAACTTGATGGTAGGAAGTTGCTTCTGATTTCTTCAGCTCAGAACTCCTCTGTGGGTCTGGGTATGAACCAAACCAGAGCCGATCCACCATGAAGGAAGTAAGCCTGCTATCTAGAAATAAGTTCTCAAAAAAAAAAAAAGTACAACAAACAAGAACAGGGGAAAAATATCACATACCATAAGTCAATGTTTATTTTAGGGAAATCCTCTCTGAATTTTAGTGTATTTTAAACGAACCATCATTATGTTACCTTTCTTGCATGCAGTAATTGTTTTTGAGAGTTGCCAATTAGAAGGTACTTTCAGTAGCATTCACTCGTGACTAGCTTGTTATTCTCAGTGCAGGTGTTTGGGAACACCTGAGTCTTAGCCCCCATCTGCTTCTCTGGTCTCCCTGGCCACACCGTCTCCCAACCTCCTGACACGCTAAGGCTCTGTGGGATCTTTACATAAACTCTCTGATGGGAACACACCTCCCACCCATACTGCCTCCATCACATCCCCACCACAGAGTGCCCTGGGAGCCCCACACAGGTAGTAGGTATTCTGGTCAGGGTTGGTTGACTGCAAGAGTGAGGCATGCCCTGGCACGGTGCTGCCTCCTAGAGGCCAAGTGCCCTCTGGCCCTTCCTGCAGTGTTTAGGGCCCGTTTCCAGGCCCGTTGACAGTCAGAGCTCCATGAGGACAGTCTCCCAGTTCCACGGCTCAGTGTAAGTGAGCTTCTCATCTCGGTCTTCAGGTGGTGTAGGCACAGGCTTACCACTAACTGGTTTTGTGACCTTGGGTGATGAATTAAACCTGTGCTTCCTCGGGTATAAAATGTGGACTCGAGTGTCCTGTGGGTGTACAGCACAGATCCAACAGCATCCTTATCCACAGTGAGAAGCACCAGGGTCAATGGGAATATGCCCAAGCATCAGGCACAGGTGACTTCATGCGGCGATGTGCGCACACTGCCATCGCCCTCACACCACCACTGACCTTTGTCCCTACAGTAGAAAAGATTTGTAGGAGAGGCTGGATATCTTTGTCCCTGTTTGCCACCTGGAGGGTCTGGTCCCTCCCCAGTTCCAGTTCACCCAGTGATGCATGGTGACGTTTCAAGGCAAGTCAGTAGCTGAAAGCATCCTGGGATAGTTGGGACAGAGGAAGGGGTGATTCTGCTACTTAACCTAACAGCACAGCTGGTAGAACACGGGGGCTCGAGTTAAAGCCCCCAGTGAGTCACCAGTTTCTGTCTTGTTTCAAGTACCACATGTGAAAGAAGCAGACAGGCAAACATGGAAAACATTAAAATGTAACAGTATATTTTCTAAAAGTATTTTTGCTCTCCCCCGGGAACCTGCCACCTGTTTGTAGAGAAAAACAGCTCTGTCTTTGGGTGTCACTGTCAGTTCACATGCCACCATCACCATGAGCTGGTCTGAACAAGGTGGTTATTCTGTGGTGCCAGCATGCAAAAGAGTGGTCTAGGGGCCTCAGAAGGCCAATGGGTCCCATGCATCTGTTGACTGCTTGCTGTGGCCCCTTGATGGAGATGCCAGGCACAGGTACGGGTGGTTCTGTGCCATCCTGTGTAACCCAGGCACATCCCCTTGCTGGTTCCTCTCCCAGGCGGGCTGAAACTTTTTCTGGCAGGATTTAGAGCTTCTCTTACGTAGGTTGTAGCATCCACGTGCTGCCCCAGGAGGAAGGGACCAGGATCCGTGTCCGAGTTTTTTCATTTAATTTCCTGTCTCTGTCTCCCATTATTTACTTGCCTTTCTTTCTAAATGAGCTTTAACCACGTCCTCCCCCGCAGAAGTCCCTGCTCATTGGAGGATGCCTGGATCCAATCAGTGACTGACACACTTGGAGTTTTGACAACTTTGGGTCACGGAGCTTCCCCTATGTCACCTGCCCCTGAGTGCAGGCGAGGCCTGTGCTGCTGTGTGAGTCAGATACAGTTGCATTTCTGAGAATGTCTGCAGTGCCTCTGAAGACAGGCTGAGTCTGTCTCGGATAAAGAGTTTTCCTGGATTTCTATATAAAAAACAGTCTACATTCAGTTCAATCTTTCACATGGAAAATGTGATTTGTTTGTATCAGTTATTTAGTCTATTTTTGTCTGCTAAAGTTTAAATAGTAACTACGGATGTTTCCTGTAAGGATTTTCTTGTTTCTAAGTAAGAGAATTTAAGATAACTTTTTTTTTTTTAGCTAGGGAAGAAATCCAGTAATCAAACCACACATAGGACAGTATCAAAGAAAATGTGCAAAGTCTGAAAAATGCTCAGTCTGTTAAGCCAGGTTTCCAAAGCATCAGTGACAGAAAAATGTCTCTGAGCGTGGTGCTTAGAGACTGAAGTTGCATTTTTCTTAGACTTCCACTTAATGTTACCTAACGCTGCCGTGAAGCAGGAGTCAGCTGCTTGCTCAGGTTGCAGCTTCCACAGGAGGCTGAGCCTCGATAAGCAGTCACTTCAGAGTGCAGTCAGCACGACCCTGGGTCCAGGTTCCAGCAGCTCATCACTGGTCTCCTGGGTATGTCCACTGGAGAATTCCCAGACCTGTGCAATGGTGGGCAGACATCTGAGCTTAGGACTTACACCTGACAGCAAGTACACAGCCTGAAGTACACAGCCACACACCCAGTCCTGCACCAAGGAGTCTGTGCTGTTCCTGAATACTAGGGAAAGTGACCTCCTGGTCCAGATTCTGATCTGCCTTTAAGCCCCACAGGATACCCAGGGGGCTGAGTGGGCTGTTCCAGGACCACTTGTCAAGCTGGGTTTTGGCACAGGTGCCTGGGGACCACTGCTAGCCCTTGGCAGGAATGGTGAGATGCCCTGTCTGTCCACTGTCCTGCCCAGTCAGGATGTATATCTTACCCACCCGGAGCCATGCGCCGGGCATGGGTGATGTTTCTGGATGGGGAGCTCTGGCCCCCTGTGTGTGGCTGGCTCTGATGGAGGAGGTATGAGACAGGACCCCAAGCCAGGCCCTGAGCCTCCGAGAAGTGACCATCATCCAGGAACTCGACTGCCAGGGATGTGCCAGAGAAGCTAGTCTGGGGACTTGGAGCCATTGTGACAGGAAGCTAGTGCAGGGCTGCATTGAACACATTCTGAGTCGCGGTACCTGTCCCTCCATGAGCCTCTGTCTGCACGCAGGCACTGAATGTGGGTGCTCCACAGCATTTCTTCATCTTAGGAGGTGGGGTTGGTTGTCAGGCCCCCATTTCTCAGGGCAAGAAACTGAGGCTGCAGTATCAACCAGCTGCAGTCCAACCGCTCAGCATGGCTGAGTGATCTGCCTGCAGCAGCCGTGGGAACAGAATAGGGATACACCGGGCCAGCCTGAAGGGATCGGGCTGCAGTGCTTGGCCTCCTAGCTGTCTCCTCTCTTCCTTTCCTTGCTGTCCCCTCTGCTGCTGTCTACTTGTCTGTTCCCAAATGATTTCAGCAGCCAAAACCGGGTCAGGCTAAAGCCAGGAGGCTGGAACTCAGCCTGGAGCTGGCACGTGGGTGGTAGGCACTCAGTCACTGGGGCCATCCCCTGCCGTCGTGGCGTGTGCATTAACAGGAAGCTGGAATCTATAGTCAGAACTAGAACCCAGACCCTCATTCCCCTACAGGCATCTCACCATTCCTGCCAGGGACTGGCAGTGGTTCCCCAAGCACCTGTGCCAAAACACCAAGTGCCTACTCCCTTCAGGTAGATTTTGAGCACAGACAATGTTCATAAACTTAGCTGTGAGCACAGTACACGTGCCCTTTAAGTGCCAGCAGCTGTGAGACCAGGGAACAGCAACCAGTCAGTGCTGGCTGAATGACAGGATGTGAGAGAGCCAAGGCTTGGAACCTGCGCGGCGACTGCGGGTGCCCACTGCACCTGCGTGACGCTAGGAGGAGAGAGATGGCTTGTGGGAAATCCGGCCATTGTTCCGTGAGGCACCAAGAGTCCCTGAAGAGTTCTCACACAAGCACCATTGACCCGACAAAGACAATAGAAGTCAGGGTTCAGAGCCAAGGGAAGAGCCAGAGACAAAAGCAAAAGATTGCCGGGGAAGTTGTCTCGTGGCCATTGATGCAGTTGGCAAGAGGGCAGAGGTGGGCATGGGCCTGCTTCTCCTTTGGTCTATACAGCCAGTGTTGACATTAGTAGCTGGGCAAGGGGGGTGTGGAGAAGAGGAAAAGGCTGAACTACACTTGAAAAGAACTGGCCACGTCAAGGTTACCTCAGGGCTCCGGTGTCAGCTAAGAGTGGGAGATTGCCGCTGCAGGACACACGGGGCATCGAGCTGTCCGAGATTGCCGCTGCAGGACACACGGGGCATCGAGCTGTCCGAGATTGCCGCTGCAGGACACACGGGGCATCGAGCTGTCCCTGCACGTTGCTCAGGTCTCGGCTTAGCAGGATCTCTTCAAGCAGCGCTTCCTGCACTCTGAGGTAGCCCTCCCAGGAGCTGCCCGGCACCTGACCCTCGCTGCGCTCAGCCCTCACAGACTTCGTGGTGTTGGCTGGATGCCTGTCTGCCTTGCGGGAATAGAAGCCCGCAGGACAGACGTAGTGTCTATTTTGCTCATTGCTTAGGTCTCCCCTCTTGGCACTTTTACAGGAGAGGGAGAGGAAGTGGTCCAGTTGTCTGAGATGTTGAAATTTTTTGTATGAGGTTATAGGTTGCTGTCAGTGTATCACTTTCCCCTGTTAATAACTTTTCTTTCCTATTTGACTAAGCTTTAACTTCATCAAAGACAAGGATTCTTTTAAAAAAAAAGTTCTTGGTCCCAGTGCAGTAGCCTAGCAGCAAAAGTCCTCACCTTGAACACGCCAGAATCCCAAATGGGTGCCGATTCTAATCCTAAGAGCCCCACTTCCCATCAAGCTCCCTGCTTGTGACCTGGGAAAGCAGTCGAGGACGGCCCAAAGCCTTGGGACCCTGCACCCATGTGGGGAGACCTGGAAGAAGTTCCTGGCTCCTGGCTTCGGATCGGCTCAGCTCCAGCCATTGTGGTCACTTGGGGAGTGAATCAGGGGGCAGAAGATCTTTCTCTCTTGTCTCCTCTCTGTATTTCTGATTTTGCAATAAAAATAAGTAAATCTTTAAAAAAAGAAAAATAATTCTCTTGGGTGTAAGCATTTAGGTTACTGGTGAAGACACACATCAGGTTTCCCAGGTTTGATTCCCGCCTGCTGTTCTTGGAAGCAGTGAAAGGCAAACTGACAGAGAAAAAAGAGAGACAGAGAAAAACCTTCCATCTGTTGCTTCACTACTCAATTGGCTACAATGGCCAGAGCTGAGCTGATCCAAAGCCAGGAGCTGCTTCTGGGTCGCTCATGCAGGTGTAGAGTCGCAAAGCCTTGGGTCACCCTATACCCTCTCCCAGGCCACAAACAGGGAGCTATATGGGAAATGGAACAGCCAGGACATGAGAGATCCTGCCTGTTGCGAGGCGAGAACTTAGCCACTGAGCTATCACACCAGACCTGGAAGTAAATCTTGGCTAATAAAAATTGTCATCCTTTCCACAACTCCATGAATGCTGAAGTAAAATAGAGGCACCCTAATATGAGATTTGTGTAACATTGCCATGTATTAAGCACCAGTTTGATAGCTTGGAGAGAACTCGCCATGACTCAAGGGCTCATAGAATTCCTCTAGTGGCCCTCACGGTGCCTTTGAATCACATTTTCACAGCGTTTTTTGTATGGTTTTTTTTTTTTTTCACTTGACTCTTGGGGTTACCCTGTAAGCAAGGACTAGAAGCACATCCTCTGTGTGATGCAGGAAGCCCCTGTGCCCCCATGGGTGTGGTACAGGTGGCCTCTCGCCCACCTGGGTTCCACGTGAAGCACGGGCGGCCGCAGGTCACTCCTATCCCTCCGTGGGCATCACTTTAGCTCAGGATTGGATTTGCGTCTTAAAGTGCAGGTCTGGTTTTTCCTGTCGGATCTGTGTCCCTGCCCTTGGAAGGGATAACACAGATGCATGTGAGTTTCTGTGTAGTCGCTGGACAAAATAGTAAGTTCACTTACAAACCCACCCCCCACCTAGATGTATGTCTTGGAAGAAATACATATTTTCATAGGAAGTATTTAAGAAGCTTGGTTCTGGGCCCAACATGATAGCTCAGCAGCTAAACGTTCCAGGATCCCAGATGGATGCCAGTTCTAATCCTGGTTGCTCCACTTGCTTTCCAGCTCCCTGCTTGTGGCCTGGGAAAGCAGTAGAGGATGGCACAAAGCCTTGGGAACCTGCACCCATGTGGGAGACCCAGAATAGGCTCCTGGCTCCTGGCTTTGGACTGGCTCAGCTGCATCCATTGCAGCCACTTGGGGAGTGAACTATTGGATGGAAGATATTCCTGTCTCTCTTCCTCTCTGTATATCTGCCTTTCCGATATAAATTAATAAATCTTTAAAAATAAAAAAGAAACTTGGTTCTATATAACATAAGTAATAATTACCTAGTTTAGCACTCTGTCTGAAGTTTGGGTTTTGCCATGGTATTTATCTACTTGATGCATGTATTTCCACAGTACATCCACTAACTCATTGTACTTTTATATTACATAGGAAATTCAATTTACACTTTGTACATTTCCCTTACTAGAAAGTTTGATTCTCTATATTTTGTAACTAGAAACATTTCACACCTTTATAAAAAGGCAGTCCTGCTCTCTCAGCTGTCAAATTTTCTATTCTCAAACTGTTACAAGCTGCCATTTTGTAACAGCCTTCTTAAAAAATGCAACTGAGTAACTATGTGCAGTGACTTATTTCTTTAAATTCTTACTTATTTATCTGAGAGGCAAAGGGACAGAGGTGATGGGCAGTGAATTCCTGCCCGCCGGCTCATCCCACGGGTGCGGGGACGGCTGAGCTGTCCTGAGGCCAGTGGCCAGGGTTTGAGATTTCCACATCCCAGCCGCTCACGACGTCCTTTGCCTCTCAGGGTGTGTGTTAGCAGGAAGCTCCACTTGGGAGGGAGGTGAGAACTGACCCGTGACGCTCCCGTATGAGATGCAGGCATTCCAACCAGGGGCTTGCCCGCTGGGCTGAGCACTTGCCTCCTAAGTAGAAAATTGAGGGACCAAGGCTGTCTTAGCATTTGCCTTAATCGAATTTTTAAAAAACCAAAATAAGGCTACCCACAAATCAATGTATGTGGAAAATAGAGACCCAACTCTGATTCTTCTATGGGAGAAGAAGAAGTTTACACTCCACAGCATGTAAGTGTCCCTACGACTGTTCCACGGCTGCCCCCGTCTTAGCAGGTGAGGAGACCGAGGTCAGATAAGGTGTGCTCACAGACACCTCCGGCAGCCCGCGGGCGCCTGGACAGGGCGTCCTGGCTCGCTGGTCCAGTAAGCAGCCTCTCTTGCTTCCCACTGTTGTGTATAGAATAGAGGTCAAGACTGACATGTGATGACAACTTGCTGTATACCTGGCTCTGTCATAGATTGAAAATAAATCAGTTCCTTAATCTTATTCAATCTGTACAGCAACCCAAGAAGGAGATAGGACTGCCTCAGTTTTTCCAGTTCAGCAAACAAATGATAGACGCTCTCTCCTGAGAACACCTAGGCTTTCATCTGTGCTTTTAGGCAATATTCAGTAACCTCTAAACATAGTTAATATCCGTAGCAGCATCCTTTCCTAGTGGGATGCCTGCCAGTACACTTCATGGCTTTCTAAGTTCCGACCTTCAAACTTTCAGTCCGTTCCTCCTGCTACAGATTCCAGTGAACTTGGCTTAGGAGGTGTTGTCAGGTCCCGTCACATCTGTAACGGAGTGCCGGTTCAAGTCCTGGCTCCCCATTTGTGATCCAGCTCCTTGCCGATGAGCCCAAGAAGCAGCTAGAGGAAGGCTGCTCACTTGAGGCCCGGAGCAGTTACAGCTGCCTGAAGGCCGCATGGCTGGCTGCATCCGCACCTGCCTTCCCTGCTAGGCTCCCAGCCGGCGACACCCTGTTGGTCGCCAGGCCACCTCCTGCTGCGCCAGGCACCCGCGTGTGCAGGACAGAGCTCCTTTCCCTCTGATTTCTCTGTGATGAGGCCGAGTGCTCCCCAGAGAACTTGTCTCCATGTGAGTTAAGACATGGGATTTAGCAGCTGAGCACGTGATTAGAAACAAAGTAGTAGCTTGCCAAGTTTGGAAGTCTGTGAGCACATTGGAATAAACCTTAAGCCCAGAGTGGGTGTCCCAGTGACCCCAGTAGCCCAGGGCTGTAGTGTGCAGGGGGAGGCTCTGAGTCCTTGGGCCTGCACACCCGTGTGGGTGAAGTGAGTCACAGTGCTAGTTAGGGGACCTGGGGGACCTGTGCGATTGTCCCCGACTCATGAGGAGAGCGATGGTTCTGCCCCGGTGGACACAGGGTGGGATGGTGGCAGGGGAGAACCCGCTGAATCTGAGTGTGCTGAATTCTGTCAGAAACTCTCGAGGATTTCTGAGTTAAGTTTAGATAAAGATTTCATGCAACATCTTTAAGATGCAATCATTTATAATAATTTTAGTGCTCTGATTTCTGTTTGTTTTCAAATTTGAAAAAGCAAACATTTTCTGTGATCTGGGAGCTGCCGGTTGAGCCCAATTTCTTTATAAGTTAAATATAATAATAAGGAAGTGCTGTGGTTACTTATGTCTCTTTACATAGAAGCAGTGTTACAAAATTATCTTTTCCTTGCTGCAATATAATCATGGTATTTGTACATTCGTTACCCCATCTAGCCTCCTAAGTGTATTTTTTTTTAACTTACTTATTTATCTGAAAGGCAGGGCTCAGCAGTGGGAGGGTAGGGACAGCACACTTCCATCTGTGGTTCATTGTCCAAGTGACTGTAACGGCCAGGGCTGAGCAGGCAGAGCCAGGAACAGCAGGGGCCAAGCCGTCCCATGGATTGTCCTCTGCTGCTCTCCCAGAATGGACATGAAACTGCTGGGACTAGAACTGGTGCTCAGATGGGGTGCTGGTGTTGCAGGCAGCAATACAGCCCACTGTGCCTCAATGCTGGCTGGCCCTGGCCGCCTAAGTTTAACATGGCATTAGATCTAGACATTGTCTTGGGCTCTGGCTGCCCTGTAGACTTGCAGTGGAAGCTGCTGCCCACTATTAGAGCCTTCAGCTGTTCATGGGGCACTTGCCACTGCAGTCTCCCAGGTTCTGAGAGCTGCTTTTCCCACTGTCCTTCCTAAGTGTGCTAATTTGATAGTATTAGTGTGTAACCTAGGTGCATGTCCCGGTGCGGGATTCTCTTGGCCAAGTGAGCATGGCATGGCTCATGTCACACACTCAACAGGTTTGCCATACCACAGTGTGAACCTGCTGGGACAGCCCTGTGGAACTTAAACACATGTTTCCTTTTGCTTTTACAGATGCAGTTTTACTTATTCACTTTTCAGTAGTTTAAATCCTTGAGAGATTTGGTAACACAGGGCTTCTGCTTTGCTTTATACACCAAGTCCATCTCTTGCCCAAGTAGAATTCAGTTTCACTTGGAGCATAAGCCTTTGTTCCTGAGACCTCGCATAGCAGAAGTGGGCTTGCACCAGGTCTTCCAGACACAGTTGCCCCCAGAAGTCCTGTTCCCAGCAGGCTGCCACAGGCTTCTGGATGCTGGAGAGAGAGGGTGTGCTGCCTTCATGCATTTGGAGGCTCTCCCACCTGCCACCTACCGGGTGGTGCTGAACATTCTGTCAGTGCATGGGAAATTGTAACGTCCTCTCACTGAACTAGTAATAGTTCTGACCTTGGCCATTGGCACCTGCTCTGCTGAGCCCAGAGCAGTGTTGCCCTCACGGGATCATGAGCTCACAGGGACAGGGATGATCAGGGAGTCAGATTACACACACTGCTTGCAGGTTATGACCAGTGCCAGGAAGGAGTGAGTGAAAAGCAACAAGGTGGGTCCAGCTTCGACCTGAGTATCAGAAAAACTGGCCCAGAGGACCAGAGGGAAGCAGCAGTGTGGAAGCAGGCACGTGAAAGCCGCTTTAGGAAGAGTGACAGCGCAAGAATCAGCCTTGGCATTCTCTTCCGGGACCCCTCCGGAGGCTGGTGGGGGGCAGAGGGAGAGCAAGCTGAGGGCATGGAGCTCAGCTGCAGGAAGTCTGACCAGGCTGGCCAGATGTTGGCATTTCATTCCCAACACGGTGGGGAGCCTCGGTGGTTTATGCAGGGCAGAGAGACGCTGCAGTCGATCCTTTTTGATTTCTGGAAGAGAATCTGGCAGTTCTGTAAATAGTGAGTGGCAGGTGGAGTGTGTAAGAACAGTAGACTCCCGCAGGTGGTCAAGAAAAGGGGCTCCTGGCACGTGGCCCCTGTGGACAGGGCAGTGAAGAGGAGGCACAGCTCCAGGGGCAGAGGCCTCAGGCCGTACTATGAGCTGCTTGAGCAGAGAGGAAGGAGGGACAAGGTAGGGTCCCAAGCATTTAAGGTTTCTAAGGGGCATTGAGGTGAGAGGATGAGGCTGGGGGAGGGCCTCTGATTTAGACCTGCAGGACAGAGCTCAGCACTCTAGCCGGTTACAGACACACACTGGCCCCAGCTGCCTGCAAGTCTGGCTGTAGAAGGTCAGGGGGCAGTGTAGCTTGTGCAGGAGACAGGTGGTGCTGCCTGGGTGAAAGGATGGGGCTGGGAGTTTGATCCTGTATCACAGAGCCAAGGAGCTAAGCAAAGGCTGGGAGGGGAGAGAGGAAGGCTTCCGGAGAAGTGGTTCCTGGCACCTGCTATTGAATCTTGTAGGGGCTTCATCTGTAAGAGAGGACAAAGCTTCTTGCCTTTTCTCTGCCTTTACCCTACTTAGTTCGATCAAGCCCACCGTCCATTGAGTTCCTGGAGCCTCAGCGAGTGGATGCTTACATCCAGATGCCTTTGGGGGTTCTCTAAGATAGTATCACAGTGCCGGGCCTCTCACCTCCACCTTCTGGTACTCCCTGTGCATTTTTGTGATGAGGTTATGCAATGCCTGCGTTGATGTGTTTCCATTTGTTTCCACTTAGGTTTTATGGCAGGCACACAAAGAAACCCTCAGATGTCTCAGTATGGACCTCAGCAGACAGGACCTTCTATGTCGCCTCATCCGTCTCCTGGGGGCCAGATGCATCCTGGAATCGGTAGCTTTCAGCAGAGTAACTCCAGTGGGGCTTACGGTCCACAGATGAGTCAGTATGGACCACAAGGTAAAGAACAAGTTTGTCCAAAGTGCATCCCAGTAGGTGATAGAAGTGTCATTCATTCACTGGTCCTTCAAGGCCCAAAGAAACATCTTTCAAGTTTCGTTATTTGTTGATGCAAACCTGCAGTGCCCAGTTGTTTGGGCTGGGGGAGAAAGAAGCACTACTGGATAAGCGCAGGTCACGCAAGACACTGTAAGTGCTCCTCCCACATGTGTCACTAATGGGGACCAGGTGTCGGTCTCAGAGTCACCCAGTGGGTTGGAGAGAACAGGGGAATGTTTCTGATTTAGAATTTGGCTGCATCATGTTGAGTTCCGATCCAGCCCCTTCATGTGGTAATGCCTGTTGGCACCATGAGCTCCTGGCTCAGGTGTGGCTGGCACACATGCCTCACCCCTCTGCATGGTGCTCAGGACAAAGCTGTGGGACTCTCCAGGAGGAAGAGGAGGTAGACCAGAGGAACGGGAAACCAGGCCTGGAGCTCACTGTTGATACTCCAGCATCCCAGAAGCTCGTGTGGGTTTTGTCTGATACATGTGGAATCCTTTTATCAAGGTTTTCTGACCTAATCTCTATTGTTTTTTCTGAGTCACCTTTGGCACTATGGCATTTGGGCGTAGCACCTTGTTTATGTTTGCTTATTTCAATCAGGCATGAATGTATAATTTAGAGCGAATGAGACAATCTGACACAGTTCCCAACATAGCTCAGTTCTGCAAATACCATAAGAGGAATATTACAGGCAAGAAGGGTGTGTGTCCACCAGGAAGCCATGGGTACATGAATGCCCGTTCCCGAGGTGGAGCACTGGTGAGATGCCCTGAGCTTCCCACCTGTGAGTGCAGAGGCCCCGCTCCTCCTCGGCATCTCCCCTAGTGTTTTCCATGCTGCAGTGTTGCAAGTGCAGGGTCTCGGTGTCGTGTCGGGCTCCTACCAGTGTTGCATCGTTGCCTTGCCTCACATCGCTGTGTATATGGACATTCCAGCTCTTTCTGGCATCAGGAATGACCCAAACAGTTCTGTTTATACCTGTCCTTTTCTGCCTGTGGCCTCACCATGCAGCCACGGGGGACAGACTTGGAGTTCGGCTTGCCTGCCTTCGAGTGGATGCTAAGCGGTTTCCACGCTGTCAGTTGCAGTAGGCCTGAGGAATAGAGGTCCCCAAGGACCGTGACAGGCTGCCTGGGGAAACCCTGCTGGTCCCAGGCAGTTGTGGCCCTCAGCAGACTATGGCTAAGCCAAGGCTGAACTGCAGGCCCCCCGCTTTGCAAGCCCACCGGGTGAGTGTGGTGAGCCTCCTCCAGATATGCTTCCTTGTTATGGAAAAAAGAAAACTCGAAGGACAGTTGGAAGTGGCACCTGCTGGTGTGGTGGACACTGTAAGTGAAGACAGGACCCCTGACCTCAGGGTGGCTACTGCTTAAAACTACTACTACTTTGTGTAATCTTGTGAGTCCGCATGCTGTTGGGTGATTCCACCTGGACCACTTGCTGCGCTCAGAGTGAAGGTGGGACTTCAGCATGTGAGATGTCTCCCTCCAGTGGCTAAGGAAGCTGAGTGGGTTGGGGGGCGGTTAGTTTTGTAAAATGGGTTTCACATTGAAATGAATCCTCAGTTTTTTGTAACTACTCCACAGAAAGACCCTGATTTCAGAGCCCCGAGCCTAGGAGAGCTGCCCCCAGCTCTGAGTGGCTGTTCATCAGGGAATGAGGCAGTTGGAGCCCATTGCCTTCTGACCTGATGCTGTGGAAATGCAAGCAGGGCCCTGAATCCGCTGTGCGGCACTGAGCGTGGGCGGATGATGGAAGCCGTGTGAAGCAAACCCAGCTCAGCCTGCTCCAGAAACGCTCCACAGCTCACTCAGCAGCCTGGGCCCCAGCGTCTTGCTCAGCCAACGCTGGACCAGTTCCTGGTCCGCTCAAGTTCAGCCCGTTCTCCGTGGAGTCTCCTTTCCTCAGACACTCCATGACACGAAGTTATGGTGGATATTTCAGCTCAGCAGGTGTTTTTAACTTCGCTTTTCTTTCTTGGTTGGTCCTTTTTAAATGGGGCCCCTAGTGAAGTTTTCTTTTTTTTTTTTTTTTTTTTTTTTCTGCTTCTGATTAACTCCCACCTTTGTTGCTCAAATCCCCGGCTTGTGAGGCTCCCATGCAGTTAGGTCATGAGTCCCATCCTGTGCTTCTGTCCCCAACTAGAAGGCTTTCTTTGGCCTCGTTGTCTTTTTAGAGGGCTCTCTGGAGGACCTGTTTCCCTGCCTTCCACCCAGTTCACCCTCCAGGGCAGCTGTTTCAGGGTTGTTATTAAACGGGTCCTCAGTGCTGTGCCAGCTCATTTGATCTGACAGCCTGCTGGTGCTAGGTACTTCATGGAGGAGCAACCAAGGCACGGAGCAGCATGGTGAGGGCAGGAGCCAAATCCAGACTGATGAGCCATCCCCCTGATGGGAAGCCGTGTGAGGGCACCACTGTTCTGCAAAACACAAAACTAAAGCCTCGGACCCACTCCCACAGCATGAGAGAGAAGGCTGTGCGACCACTCGGGCCCTCCACGAGAGCCCTGAGCCTGGCTTAGCTGTGCTCCTCCCTCCTCTCACCCAGCCTGGAGCTGCTGAGGGCACAGATCCAGAGGCCCAGGCCACCTGCCTCAGCCTGGGTCCTGGTGGTGGACTAGACCAGAAGCACAGGGGAGCAGGGAGAGGAGGCCCCTAAGGGCGGGGAAGGGGCTTGGAAGGGGCGGGGCCTTCTCAGGCAGTGGGCGGGGCCAAGTGAGTCCAGGACACTCTATGACAGGGCACATTCCTGCCTTCTAGCTAGCACCCCAATAACTGCTGTTCCACGTGCCGCGGGACGGGGTGTATGCCAACACAGGCTGCAGTAAATAGAGAGCACCATGTACCCGACGTGTTAATTCCTCATCACAGCGTTTGTATGGAGCAACTGACATCAATTTCATCGTCTTCACCTTTTATAAAAGTATTACTTAAGGACAAAGGCTTGGTCTTTTGTGTCTTTTAAAAGGTGTCTCTCAGGCCCAGCGGCATGACCTAGCAGCTAAAGTCCTCGCCTTGGACATGCCAGGATCCCATATGGGTACCGGTTCTAATCCTGGCAGCCCCACTTCCCATCCAGCTCCCTGCTTGGGGAAAGCAGTCGAGAACCACCCAAAGCCTTGGGACCCTGCACCCGTGTGGGAGACCCAGGAGGAGCTCCTGGCTGTGAATCGGCTCAGCTCCAGCCGAACATTTCCAGAAATCGGGTCTTATTTCTTGAAGGAGTTGTCTCTGAGACACACCTGCCTCTTTTTGGAACGCTCTTCTGCACGCTGGGCTGGGGACAAGGTCTTGGGTTTTCGCTCTCCAAGGGCCACTTTCTGTGTGGGTCACACTCCTTTCAGTTCACTCCTTTTCTTTTTTTCTGGAAACACACCAGAGTGGGTTGGTAGGGTGATTGCATTTTGATAGCTTAAGGTTGTTTCCTATTAAAATCTTACTTTATTTCTTAAGATATCTTAAGCCTGTCTTGCCAGTGTTAGGAAGGCCAACTTGATATCCCGCCGCAGTAGGTGGGCTGACGCAGTTAGGTCTTCTTGTGGTGTCTTCAAGTTACGAGGTTGAAGTGTGAATTCTTCTTAAACCGGTAGTGATCATGGCTTCCATGTAAACCTGGAAATCGGGAGGGGAGGTTCGGGGTATGTACAGTACACATGGGAAAATGAAGAAGAGGTTACACAAAGCACCTTTGACCAATGCCAGGCTGACTCTAATTTGGTAATTAAATGCACAGTGTCTCAAAGAGGGGACACACGCGTGTCCCCGGGCTGCATGACATAGCACTTTGTCCCTCCACGCCAGGTGACTTTGCTGTAGGTCTTGATTGTGGTAGTCCAGGGCAGCAGCCACAGAGCAGGTGGACACACGTCTCCTTGCACATCTGAAGGGCCCCCCGCGGGTGGCCTCTGAGCAGCCTGCGAGGCAGAGGTGTCCTCTCCCGGTGGGAGCTTAATTTAATAAACTTAGTTTAATAAGAGCCGCAAGCATGGGACAGTTTCAATGTTCTGGAGTCAGGTGCAGAATTACTTAGGGTCCTCCTGAAATGCTACTGACAGCTTGGACGCTCTGCTCCTTCTCGCTGGTGTGGGAATTCTCTGGGGAGTGGGAATCTGAATTCATTTGGTCATCGTTTGCCAGAGCCAGAGCCAATATGAACCCACTTGAAAACCATGGGCTCTTGGACTTGGCTCCAAGAGCAGCCCAGCTGAGGTGGGTTGGCCCAGCATCTGCCACCTTCATTGTACTTAATGCTGCGTCCTTCTGTGTTCTGTCAGAGCCGGTGCCAACCAATTACTAATCTATTAGAGAGACATGGAGGAAGATCGCGCTACTCTGCCTGGCTTGTCCTCTCCCAGTGCGCTCGGCGTCTCTGGTCCTTGTTCATTCAGGGGAGAAAGCTGTGCTGTGGGCAGGGGAACCTTTTCTTTGTTTCTCCGTGTACTGGTTTTTAATAGGTGGCAGGGCAGGTGACCTTGCTGCTGGTGGCCTGGTGCTCGGGGCGGGGGTGAGCAGCCCTGTGCCTGGCCTTGTCCTGCCCCTGTGCTGCCCCACCCCCACTCTCCGGGGGCCACCAGGCATGCCTGCAGGTGTCAGCGCAGACCCAGCCTCTGCCGCCTCTTAAGCCATTTTAAGCCTTTATGAGCCTTTTTTATCCAAGCATGTGAGTTTAATGAGGAAAGTCTTTAAAGTTTCAAGGAAAAGAAAAGGGAACTTTGTGTTTCTTCTCTGGAATAGAAGTCTTTATAATTAGAACATATCCCTTGACACGTGCTCTGAGTGCCAGTCCGCAGAGTCAGCCCAGCTGAGTGGAGGAAACTAGATGGTGAAGCCAGTACTTTGTGTGCAAGTGTGTGCCCAGCTGTGCCTGGCTGCTGGCGCCAGCACGCACCCTGCCACCACCCACGGCCCACTGCAGTAGGCCCTCCTGAGCTGTTGAAGCCCAACTCTTCTCTCTTTACGATATCAGGCATCTCTGACATTTTTTTTTTTTTTCTTTTGGCATTCATTGCAACAGAGCCCTTGACTGTCCAAGAAACCCGTGGTCCAACGCTTCAGGCTGTGGCTTCTCCCCAGTCCCTGGAAGCGAAGTTCAACAAGACGGATCACCTGTTCTCCCCAGTACAGCTGCTCCCAGGGCGTCCTCTGCAGTCCCCATGACTGAGTGCTTGTTTTCTAAAACAAGATTAAAGTGTTATTTCATTTCCTTCGAAAGCAAAGGGCACATATGTTTCCACGGAAAAAGGCTTCTTAGCAAATGAATTACTAATCCAGTGTTGGGGGATGGTGGGAAGGAGGCCTGGAGTAATGGCACGAATATGTGAATTAATTGTTTGTGCATGCAAACTATGAATGAATACGTTTATTTTTAATAAGTGCGCTAGCCGGAAAGGAACAGTGGGCTTCACAGCTCCGCTTGGCTCCTCTGGAGGCAAGGGGATGTGAGGTCAGGATGCGGGGCCTGCTGCCTGCTGGCAGAGGGGAGTGTGGGAAGAGCCTGGCACAGCCTGGCCCACTCCGGGGGCGCTGCCGAGAAGCGTGACAGAGAGCAGACGGGAGCCCACGGTGCCCTGCGGGTTGGGAGCTACAGCAGGCAGCTTTCAAGTGCTTCATAAAGAACTTCCTGGAGCCCAAGAGTGGTTTCCCATGCTCTAGGTTTTTGGTTTGCTTGGTTTTGCACCTCTTACATGAGGACAGTGCACACATGACTGTGCAGGCCCTGACCATGCCAGCAGTGACGTTAGGGAGCTGGCCATGGAGGCCCGGCTGGCATGCTCCTGAGGGCTCCTGCGGCCCTCACCTTTTGGCCTCACAAATGGGTGGGTATCATGAGCCAACGAATTCCAGCCCCGCCTACATGGGCCCTCCTGGTTTGTAAGGCTTGCTGATGCCGCACATCCCTTTTGCAGAGGAAGCAGAGTTAGGTGAGGCCGGCTTGCTGGTCCACAAAGCCCACAGTGTCTCCTCTGACCCTCAACAGAAAGTGTCTGAGCTGTCATCCATAGACCACCACTGTGCTCTGACTGCCACCGTATGGAACGCTGCCCTTGGAGTCAGATCCGAGTACTTGGTGGGCACCCGGGAGTTGTCGAGAGCTTATTGTGGCATTCCTTGCAGATTCGTGGGTGTGAGTTAAGGAAACCCATGTTGAAGTGATACTCTTGGGCAACAAATGTTCTGTTATGCATGGGAGGCCGCAGAGGCTGGTGTAGAGGCCCACCCTGCACGCAGCAGAGCCCGAGGAACAAGAGCTAAGCGAGGCGCTCCAAAGTGAGTTACGGAGCTGCAAGCCCCACGTGAGGACGAGGACGATGGGGTGCGGGGACTGGGGAGGAGCTTAGCACTTACCATGTGGGAAGTGGCGCTGGATCACTGCTGTTGTTCCCCGTTCAAGCCTGTTTCTGCTGGAAGCTCTGGAGACGCTCCTTCAGGAGACACCCCAAGCTCAGCTCGTGGGCACAGAAGCCATGCCAGACCCGGCCTCCTCCCTCTCCTAGCCCATGGCTGTCTGGAGTGGGTCTGCTCATGGTTCCATTGCTGTGTCCACAGACTGTCCTGCAGTGCTGTTCCCTGCTTCTGTCTGACTCACCATCCCACAGTAGAACTCCACACATCACCCCAGGACACAGCATCTGAGGGGATTGTCTCCTCCAGGTGGACAGTCTCTGAAAGGATTGTCTTTGTTTTACAGAGAAGAGAATGGAACTAGGAGAAGTGACAGCCAGTAGTTACCAAGGGCCCTCAAGCAGTGGGTACAGAACCCCTTCAGCTGCAGGGCTCCTGGCCTAGAGCCTGCAGGATGATTTTCCAAGAAATCACCCCTAAGCACCTGCCACAGGTGACCCATACTCCTCCGTCCCTAGCAATAATCCTGTGTCTAGAACAGGTCCCGGCGTGCAGTGAGCACATAGCCATGTGGGTGTGTGGGCTCCTGAGCCGCAGTGGGTGAGAAACCCCTGCCCTCATTCCACAGATACGGGTCCTTCTGTGTGCTTCCTGGAGCCAGCATGCTTGACTCCTTTTCCAGGTGCAGTTTACTTAAACCTTCCTGATCTCTACCTTGGCTTTTCTCGTTTGCAAATGGAGTCTTGGTGGTGTCTGTAGATCATGGTAACTAGAGAAAGGAGTGAGTTCTGGGGGCAAGCTCGTGCGCATCTGTGGCACACACCAAGCTGGCCTCAGCTGCTGCTGGTTGAACTGGCATCTTGTGTTTCTACATGCAGTCCAGAACCAAGGTGAGGAAGAAGAGGAATCACAGACACTCGCAACCCTTGCCAGGCCAGTCTCCTCTACGAACATGCCATAGAGCAACCACAGGCAGGAGAAAGCCATGGTTCTTCATCTCTGCCTTCAGCCCTGCCCACCACCCCTTGTGCCAGGCACCATTGCTCTGTGCCAGGAGCTTTGCCAGTGTGAGGAGCTATTGCTCACAGACATGGAACCAGCATAAACCAGCCACTGAGCTTGTGTGCAAACAAAACCTGTGTTGACCGTGACTCGGGTTCCCCCACTGCAGCCTCCTGCAGGACCAGGAATGGCAACCAGGGCTCTCAGTGCCTCTGTCTTCTCAGGTGTCATGTGGAGCCCCTCATCTCTGCCGTGTCGAGGGACACAGCAGTGCCATCTCAGCTGTCCCCACCTGCAGACTGGGAGCGGGAGTGTGGTTACAACATGAGCGTGCGGGATGTTGGATATGCAGCAACATTGCTCGCTGGTATCCCTGGCCTGGTCAACAGCCCTGGCCTGTGTTTAGCTTGGACTTCCCTGGGTACTGCAGAGCTCCTGCGGGGTGCTCTGCCGTGGACTTGTCCTGCAGGGCCTGTGAGGCACACAGGGAAAACGGGAGCTGAGACTACCAGCCTCGGCAGCTCCCGCCAGAGGGCTGGGATGGGTCATGATGATCAGTGTTGGACAAAAAGTATTTCCGTTGACTGTGTTCATGAATACAAAGATGAAATAAAAGGCCTTAATTTGTGTTTGCTTTTTGTTTAGGTAACTACTCCAGACCCCCAACATATAGCGGGGTGCCCAGTGCAAGCTACAGCGGCCCAGGGCCCGGTATGGGTATCAATGCCAACAACCAGATGCATGGACAAGGGCCAAGCCAGCCATGTGGTGCTGTGCCCCTGGGACGAATGCCATCGGCTGGGATGCAGAACAGACCATTTCCTGGAAATATGAGCAGCATGACCCCCAGTTCTCCTGGCATGTCTCAGCAGGGAGGGCCAGGGATGGGGCCGCCCATGCCGACTGTGAACCGGAAGGCGCAGGAGGCAGCTGCAGCGGTGATGCAGGCTGCTGCAAACTCAGCACAAAGCAGGTATGCACTAAGGAGCGGCCGCAGGGTTCCGTGTGTTTACATGTGACGTGTGGTGAGCCCAGGCTGCACTGCCGCCCCAGCTTAGGCCACAGGAGCAGTATCTACCTGTGTGTGGCCGTGCTTGTGGTGTGAAGGGAGTGACCGCCTGTGTGATGTGTCCAGAAAGGCAGCTGAATGGTGGGCACATTGCTGGGGAGCTGACCCAGACATTCTGAGCAGTCCTTGCTGGCAGCAGACCAGAGCTGTTGCCAATCGGGGACCAAGTGGTTTTGTTTAAACCATGAGCGAAGACTCTCTCTCTCTCTCTCTCTCTCTCTCTCTCTTTTCTTATCCTGCTCTATGAAGGAGAAGCTGTGAATGGGTTCAGATGTGTATTGTATATTTGTCTAAGTGTGTGCATTTGGCTCATTTACTTCCTGCTTCTGGGTGTTCCCAAAGTAGACTGTGGTTCAAAAAGCAAAGATCCACATTCTAGAAGAGCTTAGCTTGGTGAAGCAAGATTTTAGCTGCAGTTACTTGTTTAATCCTGATTTTTAATATTAGCTTCTGTGAAAAACTTGACCTGTATAAAATAACCAACTTAAGCAATTGATGAGTCAGAGGTGAAATGGTTTTAAAATAAGTGCATGTGAATCTGTTGTAAAACAGAGCACGTTGAAAAATGTATCTTAATGATATCTTCAGAGAAAAAGCAGAAGTTTCTTTTGTCAAAGGTGAATTACAGCTACTGTGTTTGCGTATGCTTGTGTGTGCGTGTCTGTGTGTTTAAGTATGGCTGTTGGTACCTTTTCCTCTGAAAAGGCTGCCGTTTTGAGAACATAGGGACCCCCTGCATCTTCACTGTTTTCTCCAAACTAGCTTTTCTGAGAAATTCAAATGAAGATCACCCATTATCTCCCACCCTGTGCATCCCCAGTACAGCTGCTTAGAGCCGCCCCCGCCCCCGTCCCCGCTGGCCTTGCACCCCACCTGCTGGCCTTCCCCCCTACCTGCACAGGTGTGAGGGAACATCCCAGTAGAGCCACAAGGGGAGACGGGTTTGGCTCTTCCCGTCCAAATTCTAATTTAGGTCCATATGTATCATGCAGCATTGCAGGTCACTCAACGCAAGCTGCTTTGTTTTCTGTTGAATTGGTAGGTATTTGACTGACTTGGCTCTAAGCCCTTGGTAGTGATGTGACAGGAAGACAACCAGCAGGTCCAGGCTGGCTGCGTGTCGTGTGGAAGTCTCTGTGTGTGACCGTCTGGGTCGCTTGCTGGACATCTTCCAGGGACCAGTGGACAAGTTCACCTGCATGAGTCGTGTTTCCTGCATGTCACTGGCAGGCTGCCTTCACGCATCACCTACTCCGCTCTCCTGCCATTTAGATGAGACTGGATGTTCTAGTAGTTGCTCTTGTTTTTCGAAACTGTAGAGTTACAGACTTGAGCCCAGATTCTTTCTTGAGGCGTTTCATTCAGTGCCCCCACAGGCAGGCACTCCACAATAGGAGATTGGCTCAACTTGTTCCTTCCTGTGGGGTCACATGTGGACAAGGCTCTCCTGTGCTAAGGGACAGAAGGCAGGCGTTCTGTTCTGCTTGAGGCTGCCATATATTAAGCCACCTGCTTGTCCCAGCCCGCCTGGCGCTGGCAGATACCACGTCTGGGAGCCCCCAGCTCCACTGCCACAGCAGCCCACCCAGAATGGGGAGGTAGCGATTCACCTGAATTGGCTGAGACCCGGCCTCTTCCAGAAAGCCGCAAGCCGACCCATCCGGTCACCAGAGGAGCACCCCACTGAGGAAGCCTGCGGCCTGCAGGGAAGCTTGTCTCCAGGGGAGTTGTTCCTGCTGAAGGCACTCGGCTGCCCACCTGCATGTCACCCTGCAGGTGACACCACCCTGCGTGTGGCTTCTAACCCGGCTGCTGTCCTTCGTGCTTGATCTGGGAATGCCTCGTGCCCCATGGCATGCTCCTTGTAGATCCAGGATCCTGTGTCCTCAGCACTCTGCAGTTTCATTCCGGCCATAAGACTACTGCCGCCCCTCCCACTCCCTGACCCCCAAGTTCAGAGTACAGCCCCTCCTGGGCCAGGAGAGTTTCCCACCAGCAAAGTGGAGGTGCCTTGGAGGGACACTGGCACATCACCAAGCCAAAGATTGTCTCCAGAGCTGTGCTGCTCCCTGTCCCCAGGAGACCAGAGTGGAAGCCCAGCAGAGGTGTTCAACCCAGAACATTCTTTGTGAGTGTGAACTCGGACTATGATCCCATGTCAGCACAAGAATTATACGCAGCAGCAGCAGCATACCTCCTCTTTGCCACTACCTAACTGGTACCAGGCTCTGCCATGTGCTCCAGGTGCCCACGTGCTCCTGAAGCACACTGCTGTTGATTGAGTTGCCAACAGAAGGATGTGCATGTGATAGGACCATCCTCTGCCGGCCTCATGGCGCTGGATTGTTTCTGGAGAGACGTTCCCCATCTCTAGGTAAAGCAGGGACCGGGCGGCCACTGAAGCAGTCGGCCTCCAGCACCATGCTCCAGCTGCTTAGCAGGGAGCTGCTTCTGGGCTGCCTGTTCAAACAGCAAGAACAAATGAGAATGCTCATGTAAATGTAAAGCAAGACATACAGAGCCCTGTGACCATGACCTTCGGCTGAGCTCACAGGTGCACTCTGGGTCCTAAGACACTGACTTGGGCTGGCTGCTCTGGGCCCTTCCAGGTCTGTCCAGGAGCCAAGGGGAACACAGCCATGGGAGAGCAAGCATTTGTCATCAGTTCTTGTCCTCTGCCAGCTCAGGAGTCTGTTCAGTCCACAAAGCTGGTTTGCTGTGCCTTGCCAAGACACATTAAGCAGCTGTGTAAAATGAATATAAGTGGCACACGTCAGAGTCAGGTCTTCTTCGCTGGGACAGAAGATCAGCGTGAGCTCCCCAGCACGGGAAGGCCAGCAGCCAGCAGCACGACACAGCTCCCTGAGGTGTGGCCCTCCTCCTCCCGGAAAAACCAGGAAAAGGACAGTGCTGGGGTTCTCTGGGTGCGTCTTAGAAATGTGCTGTGCCAGTTAGCTGGGCCTCGTGCCCTGCCTGTCCACAGCGGCCTTTCTTCACAAGAGGATGAAATTCAGTTTTCATTCTAGGTTAAATCTCTCTTCTGGGCCACTCTACAAGTCACGTGACCTGTTGTCATATTTTTTTTGTGGGTTTTTTGTTTGCTTGCGTGGTTGGTGTTTGGTTTTTTTTCATTTGTTTGTTTGTTTGTTAAGGCAGGGGCTTGGATGTGAGGAAACATGTGTTCCATGTCTTGGAACATGGTTGATTTGGAAGCATTTGCTTGATTGGCCCATCGCATGACCCCATGTTTTTGCACTTGCTTTGGTCTCTGCCCCCATTGATACAGCTGTTAGGTGAAAGCCAGTTAGTCACTCACCAGGTGTCAGATTCTCTTCTGGAGAGAAAGTGGCAGCCCAGCCAGACCAGCTGGAGCCCGGTGCTCCTGGAGCTCTTCCCTCGCCCGGGACAGAATCTGAAACATACAAATGAATGACAAGGGTGCAGAGTGAGTGTGTGTCTACAGTGAGTGTGTTCATGTCTATAGTGAGTGTGTGTCTACAGTGAGTATGACTGTGCCCACCGTGAGGTGTGTTTGCAGTGTGTCCATGTGTGTCTACAGTGAGTGTATGTAGTGTGTGTGTCAATGAATTTGTGTTCTACAGTGGGTGTGTGTCTACAATGAGTGAATGTGTCTTCAGTGAGGTGAGTGTCTGCAGTGTGTGGAGGTGTGCGTGTGTGTGTCTACAATGAGTGTGTATACAGTAAATGAGTGTGTTCTACAGTGGGTGTGTGTCTACAATGAGTGTGTATACAGTAAATGGGTGTGTTCTACAGTGGGTGTGTGTCTACAATGAGTGTGTATACAGTAAATGGGTGTGTTCTACAGTGGGTGTGTGTCTACAATGAGTGTGTGTAGTGAGTGGATGTGTGTCTACACTGAGATGAGCATGTCATGGCATTAGAGGATGACGCATGCGTCTAGCTCAAAGGGAGCCATTTTATGAGTTAAATTTTTAAGCATGGTCCTACATAGATGACAGCCGCCTGTTGTGTTGCATAGTCAGAACCCGGGGTCGGGGGCTAGTGTCTTAGTTATCACAGTGCACTCAGAAAGGGGTAAGCTGTTATCACTGCTCAGGGTCAGCCACGCAGAAATGCACAGTCCTGTGGAGATTGGAACCACATCTGCCCAGAGCGCCCCTTTTATGTGGAAGAGGCATTGCTGTGTCGATGTGGGGTTCTAAAGGCAGGAGGACCGGAGGGTTCTGGGAGCTGGACGCTCTGAGCATGCTCTGAGTGCTGTCTGTCCTGAGACCTCAGCTGAGAAGGCCAAGGGCTGCCAGAAGCCTGGGAAAGGCCGGGGCTGCAGCTTCCTGGGCCGCAGCAGAGCCCGTGCTCTTGGGGAGGGGTGCTGGATCATTGGCTGTAGCCTTTGTGGTTACAGCATGCACACACACCCACGACATACAGCGCCCACCCCCTCTCGTGCTGCTGGTGGTTGGTGTCTGCCACCCAGGGCCGATTCCGAATTGCCTGGGTTTCTTCCTTGAACATGTGCTCTCAGGAGAAAGCGTGAGCTCTGCCCTTGCAGCTCTGTCAAGCAAGGTCAGGTGGACCAGCAGAGTTCAGTTCCCCCACCGCCCTCCAGCACATCACCTATGCAAACTTTGAGCCGTCGGTGACTGGAAATCTTGGCCAAGTTCTCAGAGCTCTCCAATGCTGTCTTCACAGTGTGGCCTCCACAGGAGGGTGTGCTGCAGGACAGACTCAGAGCTGGACAGACTTGAGAAGTCCGCCAGCATCTGCTGCTTTCTCTTAGGTGGTGAAGCCAAGATCCAGCTGCAACACATTCAGGATCCTGTGGCAGCTCCATGCCACCGGCTGGGCTGCGTCTGCTTCTCTCAGGCCCCTTCAAGCCTGAGGTCAGCCTTGCTACAGGGAGCCAAGAGATGCTACTGAGGTAGCCTTGGCTGCCCTTGGAGGGTGTCAGTGCCCTCTGCGTCAGAGACCACCCATGTGCCCCGAGGGGCAGGGCACTTCATGGGACATGCAGACTCCCAGCAGGCTTCCATGGCCTATACCCACTTGGCCCTTGCTTGGAGGGGAAGCAGACAGACTGCATAGCACTGGCCTTGACCCCAAGGACACCTCTAACTCACCATCAGACTCTAGTTCTTCTAAACAAGAGAAACCATTGGACATGTGTCTCCGTCTCAACTAAAAGGATGCCTTCAATACCAAATATCGTAAGCTTGTTAATGTTGATGTCTTGCAAAAACTAGGGTCACAGATATGAATTTTAAAACATTTTTATCATGTAAGGAATTGGAAGTTTAGCTAACATTGCTTAGAATCTCAGCCCCTCAAGAGCAGGGTGAGTGGAGCCCGGGTAAGGCGGCTAGGTCAGAAGCAGCACCACACTCCAGAGAGTGCGGCCTGGACTGGGTTTGCTGGGGCTGCAGGGTCCACTCCGCCCGCAGCCTTGCTGTCCCGCGGTGCGGTTTCCAGGAAGGCACCCTTCCGTGTTGATCTCTGAAGCCACTGTGACACAGGAGCACAGTGAGTGGTTAATGGGAGCCAAGATGCAGCCTTCTGCACTTTGGACAATTAGGTCTTAACGAAATAGCTGTGATTGGAAAAGTCAAGTTACTGAAAGGCAAAGAGAAAAGATTTTGAAGGCTTAGGCCCTTTTCCCACCCCTCGTGTTTGGTGCTCCTTGACTGCCTGTGGCCTTTCCTGTCTGATGCAGCCTTGCTCTGTGTGCAGCTCCACATGTGTCCCTTCTCTGGCAGTCTCCCCGGACACGGCTCAGCTCTGCCGCAGCCGTGCTCCTGGCTCCGCCCCCAGCCCCCTGCCTCCGCTGCGCCATTCCCCCTACTGAGAACCCCAGGGCTCTCCCTGTTGCCCTAGAAGAAGAGAAACCTCGCAGAGGCACCAGTCCTGGCCCCAGTGCCCCTTTGCTCCCTGCAGGAGGCCACAGCACCTGGATATGCACGGTGTCTCCGTAACCCTTGGTCTGAGCGGGGAAGGAGGCGTCCCTGTTCACCATTGTCTCGCACACGGCGTCTGCCTGGCCTCCAAGCTGCAAGCCTGGCGGCGGCCTCAAAACCCACCACTCTGCTTATCTTACTTCTTTTTCATTTTGGCCACTGTTGGATACCACTTTTTCTGCTTTGATCGATTGGTTGATTGGAAAGGCAGGGAGAAACCTTCCACCCAGTGGTCCATTGCCCAAGTAGCCACAACCAAGGCTGGACCAGGCCAACGCTAGAAGTCAGGAGCCTCTTCCGGACCTCCCATGAGAGCAGAGGCCCAGTCACTTGCAGCATTTTGCAGTGTTTTCCCAGGCACATTAGCAGGGAGGTGGATGGGAAGCAGAGCAGCCAGATCTCAGAGTGGCATCCTGATAAGAGAGCCTAGCATTGCAGATGGTGTCCTAACTCAGCATGCCACAGCACTGGGATATTGGGCAGCTTTCACACACAAGCACATGCCTGCCCTTCCCAGTCTAGAATACCTGTCCCGGAAGCCACAGAGGCTCTCACTCCCTGAAGAGAAGGGAACGCTAACGTATGATTGTGTATTTCTGCATGATGCGAGTGTCGTTTCTGGTAGTCTTCTGTCTTTTGTTTAATGCCACAAATGCCTCCTGGCCCTGGCAGGGCTGGTTTCTAGCCTGCCTGGGTGCCTGGAGTGACGAATTAGCCTCAGCAGCCATGGACAAAGGCCTGACAGCCTCCTTTCTGTCAGTCATTTTGATTTAACTAAGTTTTTCTTAGTACTACTGTGGAAGTGTTACCGTGTAATTCTGGTGGGAAGACTTCTCACCAGTGGTGCTGGGTTCACTTGTAAAAGCAGTTTGTGTTTAAGAGGAGGCATTTTCCCCAGGGTATCCCGAGGGCTGCTGTGCGCACAGCTGCAGCTGCAGGCAGATGCAGCCACTCGCTTGGAGCTAGGCGCTGCTGCACACGGCCCTTTCCCGGGCTCCCAGATGCAGCTCTGAGAACGTGCATTAAGGAATGAGGTGCCCTGGATTTCAGGGCTGGCCTAGTGTGCCTCATCCGCAGCCCTGTCTCCTGGCTCGCTAGCTCACGCTGATCCCCATGGCGGGCCTGGCAGAGACAGACATGACGTGGCAGGCGAGCTCATCCTCCCAAGCAGGCACGCATCGCGGTGCGTCCATTCTAGGCTTGACTCGGGAATGATGTTGGTAGGAAGACTGGGGAAGGTCCTCTGTGTGTTGTTACCATGGGCACGCTGTTTCCAGAATACTTCTAGAAGTGCTCCAGAGAGCCACACCCCAAGCCCAGTGCTTCAAAAGGGCACCCCTACCCACTAACTCGCTCCCCAAATGCATGTAGTATTTGTGACCAGGAGCCAGGACCCCAAGCGCTTAAGCCAGCAGCACTGCCTCCCAGAGCCCACAGCAGCAGAAAGCAGGAGTCCGGAGCCTGAGCCTGACACCAGCGCAGGCACTCAGCTGTGGGCCGTGGGTATCTTAGCCAGGCCAAGCAGCCCCCAAGCATTCTTCCTTAAGGCAGATCACATGTGAACTTTTTTTTTTAATGCATTTCCATTTTGTTTGAAAGTCCAAGTGGAACTGAAAGAGCTTCCATCCGCTGGTACACTGACCCACCAAGTGCACACAGCAGCAGCCAGGGCTGGGCCGGGCCCCCATGAGGAGCCTGGCACTCCCTCTGGTTTCATGTGGCTAACAGACTCAAGCAACCAAGCACCCACTGCCTCCCAGGGCACTCAGTTGCAAGAAGCTAGATGGCAGCAGAGAGGCAGGGACTGGGCACGCAAGGGGCTTGTGGGCATTCCAGACAGCGCCTTGACCACTGCACCAAGCACCCAGCTGTTATACATTTGCTATCGTTGGGCAAGTCGCTTAGGCTCTCTGGTCCTTACCTTCTTTATCTGTAAGCATAATTCTGCCCGCAGTTCCCCAAGAATTCTAAAAAGTTAAATGTGTGAAGTACCTAGATAAAGCACTACAGGTCTGTAAGTTGTTAGTAAAATATTAATACAATTACCCATTATTAGCCCTCCATGTTCAGATGTAAAAACAAACAAAAAAGACACCCCAAGAATGTGGTTTCAGTAATAGAGGAGTCGGGCTAGTGGCAGAGCCGACCCCGACTTTCTAAGCTATGAGGTGGGGGATGTGACCAGCACCTGACGCCAGCACACGGACTTTGATGTCTTTTGTTTTTATTTTAAGGTGATTTTTAAAATCTGTAATGGCAGCTTCATTATCTTGCGGTGATAATGAAGTGGCGTCTAGCAGCCACTAGGCAGTGCTGACCTGGGGGAAGAGTCAGAGGTTAGAGTTGACTGGTTACGTCATGTAGTCATCTGCCTGTGGGGTTGGTATTCTGTTAGTATAAGCACGTATGTCAAGGAACCATTAGTTGCACACATGTTGTCTATACTAGCCTGAAACTGGACTGGGTAGAAGCTTTAAAAGATAGCTGTCCTTTAGCGTAACTTTTTGCAGTGGTAAAAAAAAATTATTTTTTTTAAGGACCTATTTATTTGAAAGGCAGAAGGACAGAACATGAACATGTGTCCTCTGGTACGTCCCTCAGCTGCCCTCAGCAGCCCCAGCTAAGCCAGGTTGAGGCCAGCATCCAGGAATTCCCGCCAGATCACCCACGTGGGTGTCAGGGCCTCAGGCCCCAGGGTCCTTCTCTGCCACTTTCCCAGGCACATTAGCAGAGAGCTGAGCCAGAAGTGGAACAGCTGGGTTTCAAGCCAGCTCCAATATGGGCATGTGCCAAACAGCAGCCCACCTGCCCACGAGTGTCTCAGCTAAGCAGTGTTGGTGAGCAGCTGTCTAGTGAGAGATTTGCCTGGCCCCAGCCTCCTCTCAGGAGGCTGACACACCGAGCATTCGGTACAGGAGCCACACACCTCCCTAAGACACCAGTGGGGCCACCAGAGGAGATCCTGGAGGCTGGATCACCATTGACTGTGACTGGAGTTAGAAGCAGTACCCAGCTTGCAAGCAGTCTTCCAGAAACATGACCTCTTCATAAGCTAAGAGTGTTTTTTAGTTAAGTTTTCAGCTAGGAAATTGGAAAAGGCAGTTGCCTGGTTTGGATGAAAGCAGCTCAGAAAAGAGCCTCCAAGGCTCACGTTCAGTGTTACCAGAACACAGGATGGCATAAGTGGCAGAGCCATGCAGGAACGTGCAGATGGCCGCTGTGCAATGGGTGTGTAAGCAGCAGACTGTCCCGTGGTCAAGCAGAGCTGATCCAGCCTCACGCTTCTGCTCCCAGGGAATGCAGTGGGTACCTGATACCTATACACTCATGGGTGCTGGGAGTTGACACTCAGGCCCTCAGTCTTTCCAGCAATCACTGGGTGTTCTCTTGCACAGCGTTTCTCTGAACTGTTTTGTGGAACGTTTAAAAGAAAGAAGAGACTTTACCCCTTACTGTTCAAGTGGGTCATGTTTGAACTTTTTCAACAAGCCAGCAAGCTGAATCCACAGGAAGTGGACACACAAAAGGAGCGCTCAGTTGATGCTGTGCTCTAAGAGCCACGCAGGGGTTGAGGGAGCAGGGGCTGCGGTGTAACTGACTTGGGGCAGGTGCACACAGTGAGCATTCCCTTAGAAGCTTCACTCCAAGATGGAGCATCGGCAGCCAGAGCCTGGAGTTCCTTAAAGAGATGCCCTGCCTGGGAAAGTTAGATGCCAGCAGGCTCCTGTTAGCTGTCGACACTTGGGTCATCCCCTCTTACACTGGGTGACAGCTGTCTCCTTCAGGTCAAGAAATGCTGTTGTAGGGGCCTGCGTGGTGGCGTAATGAGCGAATCTTCCTGTGGGGCCGACATACCATATAGGCACTGCTTCAGGTCCCAACTGCTCCACTTTGGATCCAGCTCCCTGCTTATGACCTGGGATTGAAGCAGAGCGTGACCCACAGCGTGAAGACCTGGAAGAAACTCCTAGCTCCTTGTTAAAGTCAACTCAACTCAAGCCATTGAGGCCATCTGGGGAGTGAGCCAGTGGATGGAAGATCTGTGTCTCTCCTCTCTGCAAATCTTTAAAGTGTGTGTGTGTGTGTGTGTGTGTACAAAGAAGTAGAAGATGACAAAGAAATATCCTTGTCTTGTGAAGCTAAAGGGATCTTGACCATCAGCAATATCACCCAAAGGTGACATGCCATGTCTACACCATGGGGTGTTGAGGGCTCAGCATGTTCCCACGCGCTGGCCTCTCCTAAGCAGGAGTGCCTGCCAGCCGGAAGTGTTCCATCTGATGTCTGTGACAGAGCTGTAAGAGAGAGAGCCCTGTATTGTTAATAGAACCTGATCTCAAAAAGTTAATAAGGTTGATGGAAGTCTTGGAATTGCTTTGTCGATATTCACTGTATCAGAAAATTGAAGAATTTCTTTATTTCTTGACAGCTACTTTGGGATATAAGAATGCCTAGTGGAGCTAGCAGAGTCAGACCTTGAACATGGAGTATGATCTGGCTTGCTTTTGTAATTCCTGTTCTCGTTTCCCATTCCCCCTCTCATGCTCATATTTCTTTATAGAAATAACAATGCGGAAGAGTTGACATGGTTTAAAATGTGTAATTTACTTATGGAACTTACATTAGTTAGATTGTGAAAGTGCTGTATTAAGTAATTACCTAGCAATAGAGTTCAACCTCTCTCCAGGAAATCATCTATTTTTTTTAAAAAAACATGAAAATTAGCGGCCCCACCCCGGACGTTAAATGCATTAATGAGCAGCGAGTCCCAGGACAGGCTGCTGCGGGTTCACCATCAGAATGTGTGTGTTGTGCTCTCTCCCGCCAGGCAAGGCAGTTTCCCCGGCATGAACCAGAGCGGCCTCATGGCTTCCGGCTCTCCCTACAGCCAGCCCATGAACAACAGCTCCGGCCTCATGAACGCGCAGGCGCCGCAGTACAGCATGACGCCATCCGTGGTGAACAGCTCCGCAGGTAACCACTCGCTCTCCTTCCCCCGCCCAGACCTCCTCGCAGGAGCAGCTCAGGCAGCCGCCTGGGGAGGTGACCCTGGGACCTCTGTGTCCTGGAAGTTCTCAGGCAGTTCCCACAGCCAAGTTGGTTCTTTGGTAGTGCCTGACGTGTGCACGTAGGATTCGGCTAAAGCAGGGTGCAGTTCAGTTTTCAGTTGGGGAACTCCTTTAAAAGTGGGGCGAAAACAGTTGACTTGCTTGGGTAGTGTGCGAAGCGCAGCCTCGTGTTAGGTTCTTACAACCCACACACATTACTCTCTCAGCTCTGCCTCCACGCGTGGTGCACTGGACACGTGTGAGGAAGACCACATGTTCCCCCACAGTAGCCCACTCGAGGCCCTATTCAAGCCTTCACTTCAGGCTCACTGCCTTCTCGGAAACTGGGAGCGCTGCCTCTCCCAGCAGCAGGTGCACAAGCTGTGGCCTTGTGCCCGCACTGGGATGGCACAGCCCTGCTGGTGGGCCCACTCCCTTGGGTAACACAGTGGCATATAAGGCCTTGAAACAGGTCAGAGGGTAGTCGGAGCTGGCTCTTTCCCTCACCTGTTAGCACGTCCCCTGGCCCTCTCCTGCCTTCCTAACCTCCCTGTCCCAGGAGAGCCTGGCCTTCTGCCAGACAGGTTCCTGGGGTTTGCTCCCAGAGCAGCATTCCTGTATCATTTGTCCCTAAAGGCTTGTCAAAGATGAGCAAATGGAAGTCCAGGTACCACAGCCCTTCTTGGCGTTCAGCAGGTCTGTTCACCTTGGTGATGAACATGGCAGCCCTGTGGGCACTGGCCACCTCTACGCCATCTGTGAGTGCCACTGTGGGCATGGTCTGTGGCTCGCCTGTGATTGCCCTGTGGGCACAGTCTGGGTATGTGGCCCCATCTGTGAGTGCCCCTGTGGGCATGGGCAATGCCCCGTCTGTGAGTGCCCCATGGGCGTAGTCTGTGCTCTGTCTGTGAGTGCCCCGTCTGTGAGTGCCCCGTCTGTGAGTGCCCCGTCTGTGAGTGCCCTGTGGGCATGGGCAATGCTCCGTCTGTCCGGACAGGCTTTCTGAAACACAAGCAGCCTCAGTAAATAACTCACCTGCTACTAGCAAGGCCCTTCTTCCCTTCTGGGCCCCAGAGCCAGAAAAATGACCAGCCCAGGGCCGTCTGTCCTGAGGACTAAGACGCACAGAGTGTCTTTGTTATCACTATTCGGATAACTCAGCTTTCAGTATTTCCCACTGAAGAAATCTCCATGAAAGGCCATTTACCCTCACGATATTTGCTGTGGAGTGGTGGTTTATTTTTATTGCAATGTGCACTTTGAAATATTGAACTTTTACTCATTGGAATATGTATCAGATTTTGCCCTCCACATTTATATCATTTTATTCTAGAATCATTAGCTCAAAGGCAGCATGGATTCACGTAGCAGATCGAGAAGGCAATCGCTCCGTGTTCGCTCGGTATCCGCCGATAGGTACATGACACTGTTGCCACAGCTCTGAGCGGGGGACACGCCGTGGGGCCTGCCGGGATCTGGGGTCTCAGGGTGCACGCCCGGCTGTCGGTCAGAGCCCGTGGAGGTGATTACTGACAGCAGCACGGCAGCACTTCTCTCTTAACGTCACGTTTGGAGAAAGGGAGCGTAATGTAGACGCCAGGTTTCCAAGCCGAGGCAGCCAATGCAGCTGGCACCCTGGCACTGAGTTCAAGCAGTTGTGTTGTAGGTGATGTTCTGAGCCAAAGAATAAATAAATCCTGTGTAGTGATCAGTGAGCAAGTATTGATTCAAATACAGTCAGGGCAGTGTAGCTGCAGCGGCCACTGCTTCTAGGGAAGGTAGGATGAAAGCAGAGGGCACACTTCCTTCTAAAAGGGGCATTTTGGCGGGACTGCTGTTCTGTTTCAGCAGTTTTGGTGGAGGGGTAAAGGCTTAGGATCAGGTGTTGCCATGGGCACAATTGGCAAGCACATGTGACCTTGCAGTTCCTGTATTATTTGTTGGGTTTTACTTTCATGGAGTCAGACAAGGCCCAGCAGCTCTACACATGCCCATTGTAAGCCAGCATCTCACATTGTGTTCAGACGCACCAAACAACGCCTTGCCCAGGCAGCCCGGCCACACCCAGCTGCACGCCCGCTGCCCTAGACCTGCTGAGCGCTCTGTTAGCACCCTTCCTGAGCAGGAAGCAGATCCAGAGCCATTCACATGCCTCCGGAGGTGGGAGCCGCCATGTCAAGCTCTCCTGGGGTGCATTGGCGTGGGGAGTTGCCACAGGGTCATACTGCAGGTTGTGGATGCTGACACAAGGACAGTTGGCTCACAGCATCCTGGCACACCTGCTCCCCACCATGTGTGACATTAGCTGTTTCCCAGAGTTTGCTGTCTCAGTGATGCTGGCAGGGCAGCAGAGGAGGGTGAGGAGGGGCTGTATCATTGGCACCACTGCTGGATGGCACAGTTTGTACCTTTTGGGGGTTTTCCTGTTCCTCTGCTGGTTTTAAGGCAGCAGGTCCACGTGGGCTCCCCACCGCCACCTCCAAATACAAAGGACTCCACATGTAGAAACAATGAGAACCATGCCTTAGGTGGAACGTCTCTGGAGTGGGGACTGCATCCCACAGGGGCAGGGCACCCCAGCTCTTCCAGGAGTGCCAAGGATTCTCTCCCGCGTCATGTGTGTGCTTCATGTCTGCCACGCACAAGCTGTCGTACACACCCACAGATGCACACTTGCGGACAACCCGAAGAGGGGCACATGGCCTGAAAGAGCAGGGCACTGCGTGTGCCCATCTCACCTGCCTTCGTGTCCTCTGGGTGCTGACTGTGCCACCTCCTCAGGACACTGAAGGGAGCGGGAAGAAGCAGGAGGGAAGGCTGCAGTTCCTGTTCCCCTGTCGGTGCTCTGTTCTTTTTGAATGTCTTGAGAGCATTGAGTCACTGCCTCAGGACCCTGACCTCCCCTAAAGGACCTTTACTGCTCTTGCCACTCTGCACACTGGACCACTGATGTCAACAATGGGAAGCACAGTGCCCTGGTGTAACAGCCTGAGGAGTGTAGGCAGTATATCTGAAGAAGAAACGGGGACCCTGGAGTCCATTGCCCTGGGGGGCATATGCTCTTGGTGCTGATTCTTGAGAATTCTGCTAAGAAAACAAAAGCACATGGTGCCAGAAGCCATAGGAAGGACATCTCAGGCCCATCTGGGACAATACCATCGGCCTCTGCCCGAGCCCCAGCCTGTGTGTCTCAAAGCAGCAGCACAGTGCCACGTGGACACCTTCCTGGCGTGTCCACAGTGCCAGCTTTGAGAATGGAGACATGAGGCATCTCAAGGCAGCACATGGACACACACGTGTAGATCTGGTTCTGTGGACGGCCACCAATCACCGTGATTATACATTGGCCTAGTTCTTTCTATTTGGACATTAACGCAGTGAATATGTAGACACTGAGAGAGTCAGGCACAGCATGACGACAAAATGCCAGGTTTCCAGCATTGGGGCAGCCCCTGTGCGCTTCTCTCTGGAACACAAAGCCACTGGCCACTGTTCCTGCCAGCCTGCCAGCCTGCCAGCCTGCAGGGCCAGCCGGCGTACAGCACTGTTCACACACACGCCCTGCTTTGTTAGCCTGCTTTTCTTCCAAAAAGGCTGTTTTCTGATGGGCAGGTTTACTAATTCATTTCTTGTTGGACCCCAGAGGTAAATCCGCACCAAAGCAGCCGCCACTCTGAGCAAGGCGGTCTTGGTGCTGTAATCTCTCTCAGCTGCTTTTTTGAGGTTTCACACATTCACAGAAATAACAGCATTTTTAGCTGATCCCAATAGATTTTTCTCTGCAGCTGCATCACTTGAAAAAGCTTTTTGTTCCAGTTCTTAAAGTCTAAGTATTGAAAGTAATTTGGAAAAAAAAAATCCCAATTATGATTTGTGTGTGTTGTGATGACTTTAAGGGCTGGCTGGGCTGCAAATGGGCTTTGCAAACCCAGCGAGCCCAGAGGAAACACAGGACTTCCACGTGCTTTGCGGAGGGTGCTGCTGCAGTCACACGGCACGTGGCCGGGTGGGCCTTTGGCAGGACCTGTGGTCTCAACCTGCGGTGATCCTAACGATATTAGCAAATTAGCACCACAGAGCTTGCCAGCCAATTCACCAGAGCCTGCTCTCGCTCTCACTGCTGTGATTAAAACTAATTATTTTCTAAAACTTAGTAATACATGGATATGTGCAGTAATCATTTTGTAGCGGGCAGTCTGTGCGGCCTTGTTTAAAGCATCAGCCTCCACCCCCGCCCCACTGGCACATTGAGTTCTGTGTCCTGCCCGACTGGGACAACACTTTGATCTGCAAAATATGAAAACAGACACTGCTGGGGAAACCTCAGTTGGTTTTCCTTTGGCCTGGCAGTGTTTTCTGGCTCGCCCTCACGTCCCCCGCCCTCTCCCCCGTTCGGACTCTTCACACATCTGTTTGCTGTCGTTCCCGCCCCCGCAGCCCAGCGCTATGCAGATGGGTGCACAGTGGGGCTCTGTGGGGAGCTCAGCTGTGCGTTCCCTGGGGAGCTGCAGCCTGGTGCTTCCTCCAGAAAGTACCCCAAAGCCATTTTTTATCGCTAGCTGTCTATAGGACCTGCAGTGACGGCTGCCCCATCAGCGGTGCCATGGTGAACCTCGCACTCTACTGTCTGGCTGCAGTGGGCTGCCCGAGCCGGGACCCAAGCAACTGAGGGCCGATCCTCAGCTCTGTGCTGGACTGCAAGGTTATCACCCCCACTGTGAAATAACTAGAGACTCCTTCTTGTAGAAATATGGCTTTTGACGAGCGCTTTTGTTTTTCTAAGTCATCTACTGTGCTCGCCTTGCCTTATCCCAAGACTAGACCGCATGCGGTAGATAAGACTTTCAAAAGAAACCACATGAAATGCCAGATACTTTTGCAAAGGGGAGATTGATCTGGGTTTAGGAAGTGAGGAAGACGCAAAGCCCTCTAGTGGCCAGGTGACAGATGTGTGCAGCCAGGGCCTGTCCTGCAGGTCCCTGGGAGGGGCAGGGCTTACAGCTGGCTTCCTGCGACGCATTGCCCACCCTTCTGAAGCTATGTTGACCTTCTTCGGTGGTTTGGGTCCCGCATGTACAGACTGACTCCCAGGATGGGGTGCTGTTCAGATTTCAGAAACTGGTTTGTTTCAGGTTACAGTCTTTGTATTTTCTTTCCTTCCTTCAAGGAAAATGCAAGTGTCCCATGCCTCCTGCACTGTGACACCCCCCACATATGTAACCCTAAATTCTTTTCTCCTGTTTTCGATTAGCATCTATGGGTCTTGCAGATATGATGTCGCCTGGTGAATCCAAACTGCCCATGGCTCTGAAAGCAGATGGCAAAGAGGAAGGTCCTGCGCCGCCCGAGAGCAAAGCCAAGGTATTCCGTGCCCCGCACGCACACTCTGCCTAGCAGCCAGTCGCCTCACACCCTCTTCTGTGCGCCGCACACGCGCCCTGCCTGGCAGCCAGCCGCCTCACACCCTCCTCTGTGCCCCGCACACGCGCCCTGCCTGGCAGCCAGCCGCCCCACACCCTCCTCTCTGTGCCCCGCTCGCCCGTGCCCTGCCTGGCAGCCAGCCGCCTCACACCCTCCTCTCTGTGCCCTGCACGCCCGTGCCCTGCCTAGCAGCCAGCCGCCTGCTGCCCTCCTCTCTGTGCCCTGCACGCCCGTGCCCTGCCTGGCAGCCAGCCGCCTCACACCCTCCTCTCTGTGCCCTGCACGCCCATGCCCTGCCTAGCAGCCAGCCGCCTCACACCCTCCTCTGTGCCCCGCACACGCGCCCTGCCTAGCATCCAGCCGCCTGCTGCCCTCCTCTCTGTGCCCTGCACGCCCGTGCCCTGCCTGGCAGCCAGCCGCCTGCTGCCCTCCTCTCTGTGCCCCGCATGCCCGTGCCCTGCCTGGCAGCCAGCCGCCTGCTGCCCTCCTCTCTGTGCCCTGCACGCCCGTGCCCTGCCTGGCAGCCAGCCGCCTGCCACCCTCCTCTCTCTGCCCCGCACACCCGTTTCCTGCCTGGCAGCCAGCCGCCTGCTGCCCTCCTCTCTGCCACTGGCTGCGCTTATGTTTGGCCCTGCTCTCCTCCCTCCTACATGCCTTCATTTTGTGCCACATGTGTGTGGTCTTCTTGTCTTTCCCCCAACCCTCTTCATGTTATGGATCTGAAAGTTACTAGTTCTGATGGCATTAACTCGGGGTGGGGGAAGGGAGAAGCAGGACGAGACCCTCTAAGAGCTAGGGGTGGGGAGCGGGAGGGAGCTGCCTGGTTGGACGCTTGAGCCATTTCTCTGCTTTCAGTTTGTAGCTGCCTCTTTTGGTCACCTCAGCAGCTACAGCATACTTAGTAATTTGCTCTCCTGCCTTATTTGCTAAATAAGGTGAGCAGCTCTTTTCTGCTTCCTTCCTCTCATACGTGGTAACCCACACTGAGCAGTCGCTTGAAGGAGGCATGGTGGCTCCAGGTTCCAGCATCCCACAAACCTTCTGAATCCTACTAATCCCGGGCCTCGTGTCGTCTCCTCTTTATCTGCGTGTGTCTGTACTTGTCTGTGTATAATGTAAGAACTAGTCTGTTACACTGTGCTTTCTGTTGTTTCAAAGTTTGCCCTACCTTTGTCATTTTTCTTATTCCTCTACCACAGGATAGCTACGGCTCTCAGGGTATTTCCCAGCCCCCGACCCCTGGCAACCTGCCCGTCCCTTCCCCAATGTCCCCCAGCTCTGCTAGCATCTCCTCCTTCCACGGGGATGAGAGTGACAGCATTAGCAGTCCAGGCTGGCCAAAGACTCCATCCAGCCCCGTAAGTGGCTCTGGCGCAACTTGTTTCTGTGTGTGTTTATTCGTTTGTTTGGTTTGGGTTTTTGGATAGTTAATGAATTCTGTTTGAATGCTTGCTTGTTGGTTTGTTCTGCTTCATTATTTATCCTCAAATGGGTTTTACGTATATGAGTGACTGCATGAGTAGCACCACGCGTGAAGGAGCTGCACATCACGGGAGTTTGTCTGCAGGGGGAACGGCCGCAACGGCTGCTGTGGCACAGCCTCTGTGCAAAGCAGAGCTGTGCTGCCTGGCCAGGCGCCCACAAGGGCCATGCCCACTGGCCCAGGCCCACGCGCGCTCTGCCGAGCTGCTGCTCCATGTACCCGAGCTCAGCCTAAGACCCTGCACTCGAGAGCAAGCAGCTCAGCATCATGATGCAAGCGCCTGCCCAGCACCAGCCCTGCTTTGTTTTCAGATTCTACCTCTGAGATTCAGAGTCCATTTTGATAAACAAGTGACAGAAAGGTTCATGCACCTGCCCGGGGATGTTCGGCCAGGTGTCCATCTGACACAGGCCAGATGTCCATCTGACACAGTCAGGCCTTTATTTTTCTACTGAAGAAATCATTCTGTGCCATTTAAAAAAACAATGCAATGATGCTATAGTAACATTTATTTTATATTCATGTGAGGAATTAAAATCATCTTTTTAAAAAAAAAAAAAGACAGAAACACAAGGTGCAGTGACTGGCCGAGAGGGCTTAATTCATGTAGCAGGGCTGTAAGGCGACATGTGCAGAGGGCCAGGAGAAGCAGGCTGTGCGTGGTGAGACCGCCCTCATCAGGTGCACCGGCTGGCGCGTCAGCCATGCTTGCAGCCCTTCCTGGGGCAGAAGGCACCGCGCAGCCTCTGTCCCTGCCCGCGGCATCCCCGCAGCACCCTGCACTTTGGGGGCAGGGAGGACTAGCGCCTGGTGTGCTGTTTGCTTTGAGTCTCAGAAGGCAGCCAACACAGTGTGGGCTTTTCCCTCCAGTAGTCTACCCTGGGTTTTTGTCTTCTTTCTTTTCTACTCGGTGAAAGCGTGTTTGAACCCCTAGCACTCTGAAGTTGGCAGGTAGATTCAAGTAACTTGAAAGACCTTCAGATGTTGGCTCAGAGAGGCTCTAACAGGTTGAAAACAGTGATCCTAAGACTGAGATGTTACTAAATGTGAAAACTGTGAACAGGCTACCAGGACGCTTCAAAACAGCAGTGGGAAAATGGAATTAGATTTCAGTTTATTTTGGTGGAAAGAATTACTGAAACCCATGCATAAATTTTTCCCATCAAACATTTCCACAAACCTCCCGGAGACCTGTTAGCGAGGAAGTGTGGGGAACCCTGTGCTGCTGGTCGTCTCATCCGCTACCTCCACCCAGTGAGGCCTGTAGGAAACTTCATCCAGAGTCTCCCACAAGTGTAAGGGGAAAGCAAGCCAAGGCGAGTGCCTGTTCTGATGACGGCATAATTACAGTTACATTTCAATCTTAGTTTTCTTTTTTTTTTCCTGAATATGCCCACACCTCTTCCTGCAGCATGCTCTGCTCTCTAGGAGTTTGCAGACAGGGCAGTGTTGGGCACAAGGAGTGCGACTCCGCCCAGGACACCTCATTCCACATCAGGGTGCCTGAGTCAATAGTTCCAGCTGCACCTCCATTCCAGCTTTGGGCTGGTGCACCCCCTGAGAGGAGTGGTGAATGCCCAGGCTGTGCCCCTTGCCACCCATGGAGTCCTGGATGGAGTTCTGGGCTCCTGACTTCCATGTCTGGCCCATCTCTGTCATGGGCATCTTCAGAAATGAGCCAGCCGATGAAAGGTTCTCTCCCTGTCTTTTCTCCCCACCCCCTTGCCTTCTCCTCCTCCCTCTCTTACTCATCCCCCTCTGTCAGATAAATGAAAATTAATAAAAGTTTCAAAAGTGACTTATAAGCAGACAGGCAGCCCGCACGGTACGTAAGGCCAGGAGAGGCTGTGGTTTGCTGTAGCAGAAAATGTCAGGCCACTGCGTGTGGAGAAGGCAGCGCCCTTCTGAATGAGACGCTAATTCAGGAAGGTAGAAGAAGTGGAGTGGAGTGAAGGACTGCACCATCTCGGCCATCAGGTCGCCACACACCTGCCACCGGGAGCTGTCATTTGCTGCTGAGATGCCACGTGCCTCTCAGGAGTGTCCCCTGTACCGCCTGTGCCAGCAGGCCTGGAAGGGCTGGTTGGAGACGCTCTGTGCTTTGACATGTCCTATTGCACCACCCTTGTCTTGTTACAGAACATTTTGAAATAAAAATACACATTTGCCCGTGCACAGACACAGCACCAGGCATATGGTAGCAACTGCTGACGTGTAAATCTGCCTGCGAGACTTGAGGGACGCATCCTTAACAAGCTGAATTAAACTCTAAGCAAGGAACACACTGGTGGCACCCTGAGAGTGTTTTGCAGCAACGTCTCAGTAATGTCTAGTTCTCCTCTCTGCCTCCAGTCTCTGAGTAGTAGGGTGCATCCTGGGCAGTGGTGAGAGACCCGTGGAAGTTAGCCCCTTCTCAGAAGCGCCATTGTGCTTGCCTGCTATCACAGGGTGGGGCGTCAGGATGCTCTCTGGCAGTAACAATTGAGGCTGTGTGTGCTGTCCATCACGGAGCCTTCTCTGTTCACTGATTGGTGAGCTAGCGAGGCTGAGAGTGGAGATGGTGGGTGCTGGCGATGAGCACACCTCTTTCCTGGCCCTCAGCAGCACCAGGCATGGCCATGTTCACATCATACCTTGCTCACTGGAATCCTGTGCAGGGATGCTGGCATCAAATGTCATTCTTAGTTGAATGCCGCCAGACTTTACACATCTTTTTCATACATTTCAGCATTCGTAGAACAAACCCCCCTCAAAGACTTGGGTGTGCAGAACCTTGTTTAAGTACAGGCCATTGAGATCCACCCCTTCACATACCAAACACAGTGTCTCATGAAAACAACTGCTAAGACGAGGCTGTGTGATGGTAACATAATCTGAGTTAGGTTGGTGAGCAGTTCATAGAGGTGTTAGCAGCCAAGCTGAGGCTTAACCTCAGCTGTATTATCCTGAATCATGGTGGCAGGGAATGCTTTTGAAGTCCTAAAAGTTATGAAACTTATACCAAAAACTGTTACCCTCTTTAAATGTTTCTAATTTTAGGAGAATAAATTAAGATGGCTAAGGTTTAACAACAGAGGATGAAAGCATATATATGGGTAAACTGAATGAGTCACTTTTTTAGCCATGTTTTAAGTTCTAACAATTGAGTCCTTTCAGAAATAGAGGCAATATTTTTGCACCCCAGCGTATGGCCGTCCTTTTTTATCTCATTTTTTAAGTCAAATATTTTGAAAACCATTTGGTGTAATTTTTTAGTACCTTTCCAAAAGGAAATGGAAGGGGAAAAATTGGGAACCTCCAGAAAGGGTGAAGCCTTTGAGTTCAAGGTCGCATCTCGTCTGGGGATGACTGGATCAAGTCCAGCTCTGCTTCTGTTCCCAGCTCCTTGCTCGTACTCAAGTGCTTGGCTCCCTGCCACTCCTAAGGAGACTCAGGTTGGGTTCCTGCCTTTGACCCGGCCCAGCCCTGGCTGTCGGAAGAAGTATGAACGAGTGATGTGTCTCCCCCTCCTCCGTCTCTCTCTCTCTCTACCTGCCTTTCAAATAATTTTTAAAGGAACCTCTAGAAAGTGCCTGTTCTACTTCGGATGGCCTTGTTTCGGTAAGGTTAGCAGTACCAGGCTCTGCGAAGTGTGTGTTGGACTGCATCCTCCTCTAGTCAGACTGGAAAAACATGTTAAAGCCTTGCCACCTGGTGTGCACTGTTTTCCATTTTTGAGTGTGTATATGGGTATACACACGTGCATATATAATTCTAAGCTCCCTCCTAAATCATTTTCATTTTGGGGGAGGGAGGGGCTTCCATCTGCTCATCTCACCCTCCAAATGTTTATAGTAGCCAGGACTGGGCCAAGGCCAAAACTGGAATGTGGGGTGATAGGAGCTCAGTTGCTGGTTGGGAGTTGTGCCAGGACCCAAACTCAGGCGCTCTAGTGTGGGACCCATAGGTGTCAGCCTCCAAGACCAACTGGCAATCAGCTGTACTGGCCGCTTTTGTGTATCTGTTTTAAAGAATCCACTTTAGGAATTCTAAGGCTGAAGACTTAAGATTTCAACCTAGAGAGTAGTAAGATGGGTAGACAGGTTCCAGGGATTTGTTCTCAGCCCCTCTTGCAGGTCAGGCTGGTGAACAAGGTGGCACCTCACCTCCATGGCCAAGTTGGCATCAGCCTGTCAGATTTGGGCAGTGTATTTAAAATGTCAGGCTTAGTAAAGAGAAAGGCGGGAAACCTAGAGTGTTCTGTCTAAAATAGTGGAAGCACTGTATTGCAAGCAATGGTCTCATGCTAATCACAAGTGCATGTCAAAGAAGCCTTTAGTGAGAACTTAGAAACAATGCTGCCCAGCAGCCCTGGCATTACGGGTACTGTCATAGACACAGGTAGGTAAGCACAGGGGAGGAGGTACAGTTAGGCTGTTGAGGGTCAGGTGCAGTTGCATGCCTGAGTCACAGGACCCCAGAGGGCAGGCCACACATCAATGTGCAGTGGTGGTGGCTCTGGCACCCTGGCATCCAGTGTGGTCTAGGAGCAGCAGTGGCAGCCTGAGCCACGCCAGCACAGGTGTGTATCCTAGTGAGTGTGAGATTGAAGGCAGCACAGACCGAGTCAAGTGTTAGACCTTCACTTTGATGGTGAAGTTCAAGAATAATCAATAGGAGAAGCTGCTCATGCCAGGAGTACCAGGACTGCATTGCCTGGTGGCCAGCAGAGCCCATGCAGGCCTTGGAACAGCTGGTGGCCACCTTGGTTTTTCCCAGCTGGCGCAGTGGGTTGGCTTCTTCCCCATGAGGTTCAGGGTTTTAGTAGAAAACCTCCCCCCAACCTCGCCTGTTCCTAGGTGAGCGTCACCTGGGCCCTGTGACCCCCTTCCTGTGATGTTTGTGACTCATCATCACAGCTCCAAGACCCAGGGCCCTTCCACTCTGAAAAGCACATGAGTGTCACTGGAGTCTTGCCTTCTGGGATTCAACGCATCAACCAAGGGCAAAAGGTTTCTGTTAGAGTACATAAAAGGGGGTGTTGGGGCTCTTGATATAAAGTTGAGGTGAATTCTTAATTAACAAAATGTCTAGTTTGTGCCTGAATTAGTAGCCCTCCTTCCATGTTATTGAGTGATACGGAAGTTTGAGTCTCTCCTTCTCTTGTGTCTGATGGCTCATTACTTGTCTCTCACCTCTTCCCTTCACTCCATCCCCGATGCCCTGCCTCTCCTGCTCCTTCCGGGCACCAGAAGTCCAGCTCGTCCACCACCACGGGGGAGAAGATCACCAAGGTGTATGAGCTGGGGAATGAGCCCGAGCGGAAGCTGTGGGTCGACAGGTACCTCACTTTTATGGAGGAGCGAGGCTCCCCGGTCTCCAGCCTGCCTGCGGTGGGCAAGAAGCCCTTGGACCTGTTCCGGCTGTACGTGTGTGTCAAAGAGATCGGGGGCTTGGCACAGGTGAGTGGGCAAGTTGGGGCTCAAGAAGAAGGAGGCTATGGAAGGAAAGTGAAGCCCGTGGACAGGCAGCCTCCCAAGGCCCAGGAGTGGTGCTGTGATGGGAGCATAGGCAAGCCCTAACTCTGCCGCCAGCTCCCCAAGCATGCCCAGACTCAACTTTCTCACCTGCAAAGGGAGATCATTAGGCTGCATTTCCCTACAGGGTCTCCCGAAGCTCTGGAAGGTTCCAGAAAGTGATAGTAAATGCCCCAGAAATGTTTTGCAAATACCCACCTGAATCAGATTGAAAGCCAATTTACTGCTTCCCTCTCTCCAGGGTGACTTGTCCAAACATTGAAGCCACTCTTGAAGAAAGCCTCATGCCAGCCCCGGGCTTCTGGCAGGCTGGGCCTGGAGAGGACAGCGGTGGCACCAGGGGTGCCTGCCTTCTTGCTGGGGCTCACCTACCTCTCACAATGAGGCCTTCCCAGGCTCATGCTGCGAGCCTCATGCCCTCCTCAGACCCTGGGCAGGAATCTGCTGGACACAGTCGTGCCCTGCCACAGAATGAGGGAGAGCCTAGAGACCTGGGAGACTCTGTCTGTGGCCTACGGCTGCCTGAAAACCCACCAGATGCAGGGGCACCAGCCCCTGAAGACGGAGCGGGACACACCTGTGTACAGAGTACACAGAGGGGCCCAGGACCACGTGCAGGTTCCCTTCCTGTCTTCCCAGCTGCTGACCACAGCCAGAGGGAGCTCACAGTATGTCTGTCTCCACCCCGGTTCAGTACAATGAGCCTGGACCTGGGTGGCAGCCGAGGCAGCCTGTGTTCCACCAAGGTGGCATGATCACCATGTCCCCAGGGGTGAGGTGCTAGTGTCCAGATCTGCCTGGTACCCAGCTGGGTATGCCAAAGCTGAATAGTGGGGTGCAAACCACAGGAGAGTGGCTACCTTCAAGCCCCTGAGGGTGCCTCTCTTCCCCGCCCCTGGCTCCCAGCCTCCCTGACCTTCCCCCCCACAGCTTTCAGGAGTTCCCAAGGCTTCACCAGGACCAGGCATCACTGTTTCCTCCATGCATGCAGTGCAGGGGTTGTCCGGCTGTGGGACACATCACAGATTGGATCAGTTCTCTGGAGCTGAGTTTGCCTTAACCATCAAGGTTTCCTTGAGTTTGGCTGGGTGGCCCTGCACTGCACGCCCCATCCCACCCCCTGCTGTGTGGGTGTCGGCTGCGGCACCCACGCCACGCTCAGCCAAAGGCCTTGAGGCACAGATGGCGCAAGCAGCAGCTTCCTCACCATTTCTAAAGCTGATGCAGCCTTCATCAAGCACCGGGCAGCGTTGCCGTGGCTGTCCTCCAAGTGTTTACTGTGCACAAGGAGCTATGAGAATGCGGGGCTCCCAGAGTTCCGTGTTTCCCTAAACCCCCTGATGGCAAAGGCAGTGTGCCTCCCGGCACCGTCACAGGCTTTCCCCTCCCTCTGCTCTTCCTTCTGCATTCTGTCATGTCCAGCCTCCATGGGAACAGTGACACCTGCCACACAGGTGGCCTCTTGCTCTGGGGGCCAAGCTGGTGACTCAGCAAAGCCCTGGCAGAGAGCAGAGACATCATCATGTCAAGCTAATAAGCTTGAGTATGTGGTCAAGGGACTCCATCTGCCCTCGTCCCGGGTGCCACCTATGTCCGGCACCCAGGAGAACCCCCAGCAAGAAGCCAGAGTCTGTGGGCCCACGATCCAGAGTCGCTTTTGGAAGCTCAGCTGTTGGAAGGAAACATTGCTTTTCATATCAATGTCAGTTGATAAACAGTGCTGCTGCTGTTGGTTTGTGAATTGTTTTAGACTGGCATTGTTTTTTTTGGTCACAGGTGGCGGGAGGTGAGCGTGAGCAGGAATGTCTGTTGGCTTAGAGAAGTCACAGGCTCTGGAAGGGCCAGGCGAGGTGCTGTGACGGGCGCATTGGTGACCCGGGCTGTCTGTAGCTATCCACAGGTTCCTTGCTGGCTTTATGGCTGTAAATACTGTCCCTGGACTACTGGGTAGGAGTAATGAACGTTAGTTAAAACAGGCAAATGAAGGAAAAAAATAAACCAAGACATTAAGTGCTGTCTGGTTTTTTGTTTGTTTGTTTGTGTGGTTTCCTGGCTTTAAACAAGCCATTTAGCTGCAAACTAGTGATCGTGCCTGTTTTTTGTTTTTGTTTTGGCCAGGTTAATAAAAACAAAAAGTGGCGTGAGCTGGCAACCAACCTAAATGTTGGCACCTCAAGCAGCGCAGCGAGCTCCCTGAAAAAACAGTATATCCAGTACCTGTTTGCCTTTGAGTGCAAGATCGAGCGAGGGGAGGAGCCCCCACCAGAAGTCTTTAGCACTGGCGACACCAAGAAGCAGCCCAAGCTGCAGCCGCCATCTCCTGGTAAGTGGCAGCGCTGCACCGGCAGCCCGACCGGAAGCCCGGGCCCTCGGCTGCTGCGCCGGGCACTTCCGGGAGCAGCCTGATTCTGGGGGAGGTTGCTTTGCTAATTTCACTGTAAGGGAAGAAAGTAAAATCTAGGCTGTCTCCATTTCCGGCAGAACTTAAGAACCAATTCTCTTGCTCTCCCTTATTTAGTCCAATAGATTTGGAGCTCTGAGCATTAATCCTGACACAGCTGTTTTTACAGTATTCCCTCTCAGTGCGCAATAGATGCCCACACGCACCTGTTTCCATCCTTCTGCACTAGGAAGGCCACCTTCCCCAGGCATCAGGCAGCTCCTGCTCTGCTGGGCTTCACTCATATGGTCTGTGCTGCTGAGGTGCCCACGGAGCTCCCCTCTAATCACCCCTGCTGGCTAGGCTTCCTGTGGTTACATGGGGAAGTCGAGGGAAGGGCAAGGAAGCAGTGAGGAAGTCTGTAACCAAAACCCCATCCATCTTGCTGGCAGGTGGCAGACTGAATTTCTATTCTTAGCTGACAGGTGATGTCACAGAACCTGTCACAGATCCAGCTAGGGAATCCTCAGTGGAAGATAAATGGGAACGGGGCTCAAGTATAAACAGAGGTGCCCTGGGGTTGACCTCCAGTCGCTGCCGTCCAGACACGCCGGCTCCTCTCCCTCTCACCACCCTGCTCTGGAAGCCCACTCCCACCAGGAGGAGGGCCCCAGGTTGGCTGTGTCAGTGATTTTCCCAGCTCGGAGCCTGGCTGTGCCGTCTGCAGCGTGTGGATGCACTTAACCTGCAGTAACCGTTCCCTTGTTTACTTTAGAGGACACGCTTGTAGCTTCTGGCAGAAGGTAGGGATCTCCCAGGGAGCCTGCCAGCCTCTTCTGGGAACAGAGTTGCAATGACCTGCATTCATCTTTTTTTTTTCTTTCTTGAAAGAAAATGGGAAAAAAAAACACTGGCAAGGAAGAATTTTTCCATTTTTTTTATTAGCTGCAAATGTGAATACTTAGAAATAGGATCATTGAGAAATTCCCACCTGGTGGAAGCTGCCTGTGAGGCAACCCTGCAGTGTACAGGAGGACCACGAGCCACAGGTTCCCCTGGCCTGGCTGGGAAAGCCACCGCCAGTCGGCCATCACCATGTGTGTTGCCAGGTCACCTCCCAGTTCCCTTTGTAAGCGTGAGTTAATACACTTTTCTCTAAAGAGATCTCAGTCAGGAGTCATGCTTCAGCATTCCAAGCATTTGTGCAGTTCACCGTGCAGGACATGGGCCCCGGGCACGGCCTGGCTGATGACAGGAAACGCATGTGCTTGGTCAAGGCTTCACGGCCGGAAGTGATGTCCTGACCCCTGTGTGGGTTACCCCAAAGCCTCTTGTGACATACTTCAGCTCCACTTCCTCTGCAGTAAGAGGTGAGCGAAGATCCTGGCAGTGTTGGCCTTGGGAACTCACTAGAAAAGAAGCTCTGTGGCCCGGACCAGCCTGGCAGACAGGCAGCCCTGATCCCGGCATTGTTTAGTGAATGAATGAAACCAGGACGGACTGAGCACCTAGCATGCGAACAACTAGGCTAGACCATCATGCAGGAGCTCATGAAATGCTTTCTCCGACAAGGTGAGGGTAATTCATTTCTTCCAGAGTTCTCAATTCTGAGCTCCCAGGTAGTGTCGTAGTTAGAGCCAGGTCTCAGAACTCTGGCAACAGTTTACCAGCACACAGGCCTTCAACAAGTGTGGGAGGCCGTGTCAGGAAGGAGCTTGGCGGGCACACACGGACTGCCAAGTGTTTCTCTTCGCCAGAGCAAGCCAGTTTTGGATGTCAGCTTTCCGGACTTTTCAAAGTACCCTGTGTGTCTTGCACTTTTCACTAACATATCAGTCAGCTCCAGAAGTGACCGTTGTCAGCGACAGCGTAGACACGTCTAAACTCTGAGATGCTAATAGAATGACTTAAGGCTCATTCCTAATTTGCCGCATTGGTTTTCAACTTGGAGGTTTCTCGTTGTCTGAGACCCAGAATTATTTTTCCCTTGTTTTTCTAACATAGCTACTTTAAAAAAAAAAAAAAAAAAATTTGGAAATCCCTGCACCAAAGATTCTTTTTTTTTTTTTTTTTAAGGTTTGTTTTACTCACCTGGAAGGCATTGTTGCATAGGTAGGCGGGGGTGCGGGGGGTGAGAGAACTCTGAACCGCTGTTTCTCTCACCAGATGACCACAGCAGCTGGAGCAGGCCCAAGGCAGGAGCTTCTCCAGGTCTCCCACGTGGGCTTGCCTGCTGTCCCAGCTGCTTTAGCAGAGAGCTGGACTGGAAGTGGCACCTGTAGGGATGCTGGCATCATAAATAGCACTTTTACCCACTATACAATGAGGGCCCCAAAATAGCTGGAAAGAGTCCCTCAGAAATAGACTGATAGCACTGAAGTGAGCATTCTTCTACCCAAAGCCTTCCTTTCATCAGATTCTTGGAATAAATACCCAGGAAAGCAGCTACTCAAGGTGCGCATGGGCGCTAGGGCTGACATGTGAAGCACATTGCCAGGTCGTCTGCTCCCCAAGTCCCCCTGTGTCTCACGAGAAGCAGTGTGCCACGTCATTGAGACACGGAGATGTCACTGCCTCGACCACGATACGAGCTCGGCCACTGTCTGATACAGCTAGCAGGAAGGCGCCCACTAACTTCTCCTTTCTCTCTATTTTTGCTTGGCGTGACGTCCATCAGCTAACTCAGGATCCTTGCAAGGCCCTCAGACCCCCCAGTCGACCGGCAGCAACTCCATGGCAGAGGTGCCCGGGGATCTGAAGCCACCGACCCCGGCCTCCACGCCTCACGGGCAGCTGACCCCCATGCCAGGCGGCAGGTACGTGCGGAGGATCTGTGGGCCAGGCCAAGGCGGCTTTCTTGAGCTTTCCATTTCTGGAACTTTCCATTTCTGGAGCAAACTTCCTAGAAGGGAGAGATGACTTTTTTTCCCCCAAGGTTCTGCAAATGATGGCTGGTACAAGTTCTAGCCAAGGTGTGGTGTTGGGGTGCCTTCAGGGTCGGTTTTATTTCAGAACACCGGGCTGGAGATGTGCCCTGCTCAGTCATTAACCGTGGGTCTCGCATCTCTCCAGAAGCAGTACAATCAGCGTGCACGACCCGTTCTCAGATGTGAGCGACTCGGCCTTCCCCAAACGGAACTCAATGACTCCGAACGCCCCCTACCAGCAGGGCATGAGCATGCCAGACATGATGGGCAGGATGCCCTATGAACCCAACAAGGACCCCTTTGGTGGAATAAGAAAAGGTACGTGCAGGGGGCGCCCAGCTCTGCCTCTCCACGGGCAAAAAGCAGCTTGTCCAGGACACAGCCCAGTGAGCCGGTGGCTGCTGCATTCTGGCCTTTGGCGTGTCTGGACCCTACTTTCTGCGTCTATAGAGTGGAATGTGGTAGGGTCTGCCTCAGAGGGCTTCATGAAGATTAATGAAGGAGTCGCAGGGAGAGCCTGTGCCACGGCACTGCCCCTCTGGTGGGCAGGCAGACCGGGTGCTGTGTGTGTGGCGTTATCACTTCAGCATGAATGTGCATGGCGCCAGGCACGTCATAGCACAGCGGTCAATCCCACACAGCCCCTGCTTCCCTGGAATTGACAGACTGTCGGGGGAAGTCACACAAACACTGCGATACACCATGGCCGTGTCGTGATTGGTGAAAGGAGGGAAGATGCAGACTGCACCGACGACGGTGGGCGCGGGGGCAGGACGGCTGCTCGGAGGCGGGAGGTGCTCAGAGCAGGGGCTGTGGCTCACAGCGTGCATGCTGGGGCTGGGATCGTGTTCCGGCATGACTCTCAGTGGGACACATGTGGCTGCTGTCCTCCCGTGGCGTGACAGGTGTGGGTGTGTAGGAAGAAGCTCTGCCCTCTCTACTCACCTTCCTGCCCACCTGCGCCACCTGTCGATTCCCCAGCTGCAGATAACCGAGCGCAGTGTTCACCTGGGAACGCCTGCTCCTCTCTGGACACTCGGCTCTCCTGGCCGCGTGGGCAGGCTGACCCTCACTGCTGTGATGGAGACCCGTTGCTTTGTAACATGTGACTGTGATAAGCAGTGATGCGGTAGTGGTTGATGTGCAGCTAGCTTCCTGGAAGTAAAATTGTCCATTTAAAAACTGGCAACTCAGTCATCTTTTAATAACACACCAGCCAAAAATTTAGTGGCTTTCACCACCAGCTCTGGTGGACAAGGTGGCTCCTGGCTCAGGATGTTGTCAGCTGTTGGCCCCGGTCAGCTGGATTGGAAGCTCAAGGCTGAAGTGTCTCGAGTATCTGTGTCGGCGGGTAACCTGCCAGTGGTCAGCTGGCGCCTCCACCCTCGGCTTTGTCCACTAGCATCTTGCATGCCCGTGGCCTGGTGGGTGGGGTCTGAGAAGCAGCACTCTGAGGGGCCCAACCTTGCTCATGCTTGTTTCCCACTGTGCTAGTCGTGTGACAAGCCCAGAGCCATGGTGGGTGAGCACTGTGTAGACCGAGTCCCAGGGTGTACCCTGAGGCTGTCAGCAGTGTAAGTCATGCCTATGTGATTTTAACATTTGTCATATTACACCCCAAAAATTCTGATTTCTTTTCATTTTTATTTAATTAGCTAATAATGAGATCATACACCTTTTACTGTGTTAATTGGCTGTTTTTCTTCCTTAAATGCTTACTTACATATTTGCTGATTTTGTTTTTTAGTTGTCTTTTTTTCTGTTGATTTTCAAAAACTCTATGATATTAGGGAATTTAACGTGCTTGAGTTCATACCACTTGATTTGTCTGTTTTCGTATCTGCACGATGGAAAACAGCCTCGAAGGCTAAGGAATCAAACACAGCAGGTGCAGGTGTAGCCCGCACTGAAGTCCTCACGGCCGCTGGCTGGGCGGTGGCTCCTGCCCCGAGCCCTGCCCCCATCATGAGCTCACACAACATGAATCAGCTTTTGCCTCACATAGCACCAAACTAACCATCATTGGATGAAGAAAAGGCAGATGCCTTGGAGTAGATGGTGCCTGGAGGCTGCCCCCGGACCCGACCCAGCGTCCTGCAGGCTCAGAACTGATGCCCATGTGCCTGTGACCACTCACTGCCCCTGCAGCCTGGGTTAGAAGCAGTTGCATCTCCCCATGTTAAATCACTCACACTTGCCAGCAGCTTTCTCTAGCAGATGCCGGAGCAAGCGGCCAGCCCGTGGGCATGATGTTAATGGCTCTGCCTTTTGTTGCTGTCAGGGAAGGGTACTGACTTTGCCTGTTTCGTGTCAGTCTCACAGCCGTTTCTTGAGAAGGTCTTACTGTCCCTGTTTATAGACCGGAACGACACTTGGAAGCTAGTGACTAAGAGAAAGCACTGCGTCTGGGCCCACACTTGCCTTCTGTACTGCCACATAGCAAGCTGGCACCACATGCAGCCCGCTCGGGCCTGGCACAGCACGGGCACTGTCCTGCAGAGTCTGGCTCAAAGCCTGGCCCCACGGCCTCACGGGCTGGAAGCAGGATGCTGCCCAGGACTGCGCACTGCAGGGAAGCAGGGATCCCTTGCATGGGCATGCAACTTGCTGGTAGAACTCAGTTCCTGGTGGCGGGGGCACCGAGAGGGACCGTGCCCTGCTCATAGCTGGTGCACAGTTCTCCAGGTCCCTGGGATACCTCAGCCTTGGTTGGTTCTCTGACCTCAGATCCGCATGTACAAGGTTCCCTGAATAAGCTCCCTGACTAACTCAAATCCAGCTTTTTAAGAGCTGTAACTGACTCCAGGAACCTTGGGACTATCTCGTCGCTGTCCTCCAAGCCTCAGTCCTCTGTCCTCCTGCTGCCCAGGAGTGGGGTTCACTAAGTCACCCCCAGGTAGAAGGGTAGGTCTTGGGGCCCATCTGACTCCCAGCCTGTGCTCCTGCATATGTTTGGTCCACTATATTAAGGACCATACATGGAGGCAGCAGAAGTTCCCGGAGGGGCTGTGTGGCTTTGCACATGCTCACGGGATGTATGCCTTTTGTCTCACCCCTGCAGTGCCTGGGAGTGGCGAGCCCTTCATGACGCAAGGCCAGATGCCCAACAGCAGCATGCAGGACATGTACAACCAAAGTCCCTCTGGAGCCATGGCCAGCCTGGGCATGGGGCAGCGGCAGCAGTTTCCCTATGGAGGCGGCTATGATCGAAGGTGAGAGTTGTTTATGAAGGTCAAGAGCAACACTGCTCTGCTGGCAACATGCACTGCAGGCCTTGAGGCAGAGCCTGAGGACAGCACAACAACCGCCCATCCCCCAGGAGTGCGGCGAGCCATCGCGGAGGGCTGGGGGCCGGGAGGATGTCCCTAGGTGACCATCTGGCTCTGTTTGCAGCTGAGTTCTCAGAAGCGCTGGTTTCTTAGACTGCACAGCCATCCAGGCTCAGCAGGAGGGTACTTCCTCAGTGTAGCTGAAAAATAAATATATTTGTTTGCTTTTTAAGAGGTGATGGGTAGACGCAGAAGTCAGCCTGTCATCTTTTCTGTGGCCGTTGAGGACACAGGAGTCTGCAGCCTGGAGCACCTGCACGCTGTGCGGTTCTTGAGGTCAGCACCTCTGGGACCCTTAGGCAGCCTGTGTTTGTAACGAGAAAGTAAAAAGCAGTAGAGTACTGCCCATGTTCTTACTTCTAGAAATACCCCGTTTGAGGCTTGGACTGTACCTGCAGTCCTCGTGTGGGCGGATGCCTCCCATCGCCATGTGACCTGACTCCCCAGGCGGGTCTGGACAGAGCGCCTGCCTGTCCAACCTTCTCCTCTCCTGTTAACCCACTCTCCCAAGCAGGAATTTGGTGCTGCTCCCAGAGCCTGAGCTGTCACACCTTCAGCTGGGCATTCCCGCTGAGAGGGCTGCGGCTGCCAGCCATCAGCCATGGATAGTTCCTTTCTGGGTGCCTTATGTGCTCTGTAAGTGACGTTGCCTTTACCCCATTACAGGCATGAACCCTACGGGCAGCAGTACCCGGGGCAAGGTCCTCCCTCGGGCCAACCGCCGTACGGAGGGCACCAGCCTGGCCTCTACCCACAGCAGCCGGTGAGTGGCATGGGCAGGGCCTGCCAGGCTTGCCATTCCTCTCCTGGAGAGTAAAACTCAGCCCCAGCTCCCTCTGCAGGTCTCTGGGAAGCGAAGCCGAAGGGCTCGGCAGTCGCTGAGTGGCTGTGGTTCCTGCTCGCAGGCACTCCTGGGGTTCTAGAGTAAGCATACGGAAACGGCTCGTGAGATGGAATCCTGAGACACACGGCACATTGCAGGAAGTTGGGTGCTTTTGTCCTTATGTGCAGCAGCCCTGTGCCAGCTGAGTGTATCTGGCATTGCACACTGTCTGCCCTCCGCATCCGTGGGTCCCACATCTGCCATTCCACTAATAGTGGTTCGAAAGTATTCAGGAAAAAAACCACTGTGTTTCTGCTGAGCCTATTGAGGCCTTTCTTCTCATGATTCCCTACTCAGTGCAGCATTTCCTTGATGCAGGAACAGGTTTTCTAAGTATACGGGAGGAGGTGCGGGTTCTGTGCAAGCAGTGTGCTGGTGTATGCAGGGGACTGGAGCATCCTCAGATCCTCGGCTGCTGGTAGCTAGGGAGGGGTGGTTTTAAAGCCTGTTTGAACCACAATGTGATTTTTAAGCATTTAGTGTTGAAAGCAGTTGGTTTTAAACATTCTATCAGTAAAGCCAAGAGGACCCCAGAAGCCTCAGCACTTCCTGGCCTTCTGTCAGGAGACACCCCGCACAGCCTCTTCCCCACCCAACAGTGCCCAGCCTGGGCATTCCCTGCTTAGAGACCGAGCCAGCTGCTTACACACTGTGTTCCAGGGAACCGACCCCTCGGGCTGCCTGCAACCTCGCCCACCGCCCCTGGATTGCAGCCAGCAGACGGGACATTGCTCTGTTGTCCTCAGCAAACTCCAAGGGCGGGGAGACGAGCTCCAGAAGTGCCACGTGTGTGTGCACTCTGTAGACCACCCGGTGTCAGTGATACACAGCCTTCCCACACCCACATTCGTTCCAGCCACAGGGGATGGGGTGACGCTTCTTGCTCTACATTGCAGAATTACAAGCGCCACATGGACGGCATGTACGGGCCTCCAGCCAAGCGCCACGAGAGCGACATGTACAACATGCAGTACAGTGCCCAGCAGCAGGAGATGTACAACCAGTACGGAAGCTCCTACTCCGGCCCCGACAGGAGGCCCATACAGGGCCAGTACCCGTACCCTTACAACCGCGAGCGGATGCAGGGCCCTGGCCAGCTACAGCCGCACGGCATCCCCCCTCAGATGATGGGGGGCCCCATGCAGCCGTCCTCTGGCGAGGGGCCTCAGCAGAACATGTGGGCAGCGCGCAACGATATGCCTTACCCCTACCAGAACAGGCAGGGCCCCGGCGGCCCCGGCCAGGCCCCCCCGTACCCGGCCATGGGCCGCACGGATGACATGATGGTCCCTGATCAAAGGATCAACCACGAGAGCCAGTGGCCTTCTCACGTCAGCCAGCGTCAGCCTTACATGGCATCTGCAGCCTCCATGCAGCCCATCACGCGCCCGCCACAGTCCTCCTACCAGACGCCGCCGTCACTGCCAAACCACATCTCCAGGGCGCCCAGCCCGGCCGCCTTCCCGCGCTCCCTGGAGAACCGCATGTCCCCCAGCAAGTCTCCCTTCCTGCCATCGATGAAGATGCAGAAGGTCATGCCCAGCGTCCCCACGGCCCAGGTGGCCGGGCCGCCCCCCCAGCCTCCTCCCATCAGACGGGAGATCACCTTCCCTCCCGGCTCGGTGGAGGCGTCACAGCCCGTGCTGAAACAAAGGCGAAAGATTACCTCAAAAGATATCGGTAAGACTTCCTGGGAGGAATCGGACTGAAGTACAGGTGCGGGTCTCGTGGGTCGCAGGGGGCGAGGGAATTGGGACCACAGGCTTCCAGGAGCAGTGGTTGACATCTGTCCCCCTGAGCTGAGAAACAGCGCTGGAGGAGAGCTGGGGTCTTGATAGCACATTTGTGCCAGAGTGAAGCTCAAGTGAGAGACCCAGAAGTGCTCGGTGGTCATCACACTGTGTTCGGGGCTTCAAGGTTTGGCCTTGCCCTGGCCATTTAGTCTCTGCCACACACACTTACAGACAACTGAGGAGCTAGCAAAAAACCGAGGGTGACCAGCAAATGTGTGCTTCATCCAGGAGCTGCCCTGAGGAGAGCTAGAAGCCTGGATTGGAGTAGCTGACACAATCCAGTGGCTGGACAGAATGGTAGAAGCCACGCAGCGCCAGCAGCACAGGGCCAGGCGCCTGCTGAACTGACACTGGTGCTGCCTGCTCATGCCATGTGCCATGAAGGGACTGGGATGGAGAGCATACATCAGGCTTTCTACATTATTTTTCTGCAGTGCTTTTAACACTGCAAGGAAAATAGTGCATCTTGGTTATGTAAGAAGAAAGCTTTCTTAAAACCTCAGAAGCATTTGACTTAAAATCATTTGTACTACATAAAACAGTAAAGCTATTAGCTATATTAAGATGTTTTCAGCATAGGGCCTTAAGGTGACAGAAAAACAAGGAGTGTTTTTATATTGCAGGTGATCGTGGGGGAAAGACATACGACAGACACCTTTTAATAAGCATATGCCTATGGTTTGTGCGTCCAAGTCTCTTGAAATGTTTTCAGCTTCTTAGTATATGTTACATGGCCAGTATTTGTCCAACCTAGAAATTTGTGTCCCTTAGCTTAGAAAAGAAAGTTTGACTCTTTGATTACAAAAGGTAGTAGGTGCCTATTTAGGAGAAAAAATTTAAATACACATCATTAAAACAGAAGTAGAAGAATCATGGTGCCCAGATTCCCCCCACCAGAGCTTGGGGGCTGCCGGTCACCCTCCCTGGCCACAAACCCTGCCAGGACTGGCTGGCTCATGACCTTGCCCCAGGGATGTCAGAACCGTAGGTACACACCAAGTCTGGTTGCCCAGCCCAATTTATGGCAGATCTTCAACTTTTTTTTGCCTAATCACTCTGTCTTCTTCATTAGCAGGAATAAGGGAAACCAAATAGACAGCTCTCCTTTGCCCCATCCGTGGCTCTGGCCACCCCTCACAAGCCGCAGAGCCATGCAGTAGCATGGGCAGAGCGGCCTTGCAGCTCAGCGGGTACTGGTGTGGAACCGAGTGTCTCTTTTATACCCTGCACACGCACCCTCCTTCCACGCCCTGTGAACCGAGAAGGCCGAGGAGAGCAGCCCCACTTCTGCTAAACTCCCGGTGCTTACGCTCATTCTCTGCCATGTGTCTGGAGAGGAGACAGCACGTGTGTGCTCAGCTCTTTCTGTCCTTAGAAGCTCTCTGGCTCACTCACTGAGCGAAGCCAGAGGACCTTAAACAACCCACAGCACCATTCTGCACATCCCTGCCATTGCAGGCTGCACATGGTCGCATCCAGCTACCCTCGATGGACTTGCCTCACCAGTGCTTAGCTTCGGCCTGCTGTCACGTCCTGCCCTACTAACCACGCCCTTGTCTTCTCTCGTTCCCAGTTACCCCCGAGGCGTGGCGTGTGATGATGTCCCTTAAATCAGGTCTTTTGGCTGAGAGCACCTGGGCTTTGGACACCATCAATATTCTTCTCTACGATGACAGCACCGTTGCTACTTTCAATCTTTCCCAGGTGAGCTGGCGCCGACCAGGTTAACGTCAGATCTCAAGCTTGAGCTCAGCTGTGGGGACTGAAGAGCAGCACAGTGGTGTTAGTAGCCATCTTCTGTCAGACGTTGCGCACATGTGGGAGGAGTGGTGCTGGTGGTGCTGGTGGTGTGTGTGTGTGCGCGTGCGCACGTGCTGGGCAGCTGGAGTTCATCTGAATGTTATAACGCAAAGTTAGGCTTGTGCCCAGTGTTGGAAGTAGCCTACTCTTTTCAGAAGACTTGACACATTTATTTTAAAAGAAACTTAAAATTAGAGATACATCTGACACAGCAGGAGGTGTAGAAAATGCACAGGAGCGGACAGTCTAGGGAGGCCCAGCTGCATGACGAGGAGCTCGGGGCCAGCTTGTCCCCAGTGCCGACCCCACCCCTTTCTGCTTCTCTCTCTGTCATTTTGAAGCAGTTGCTTAAATACCTATTTATTTCTCTCTCGCTGTTTTTTAAGATTTATTTATTTTTATTGAAAAGAAAAATTTACACAGAGAAGGAAAGACAGAAAGATCTTCTGTCCTCTGGTTTACTCCCCAAGTGGCCACAATGGCCGGAGCTAAGCTGGTCCAAAGCCAGGAGCCAGGAACTTCTTCCGGGTCTCCCACATGTATGCAGAGTCCCAAGGCTTTGGGCCATCATCCAGTGCTTTTCCAGACCACACACAGGGAGCTGGATGGGAAGTGGAGTAGCCAGGACACAAACAAGCACCCGTATGGGATCCCAGCGTGTGCAAGGCAAGGATTTAGCCACCGAGCCATCGCACCAGGCCCTACACACTTACTTTTGAGTAACTTGAAGCCCTCTTGGTTCAGAGCTGGGGTTAAAGTAACAAGCAGCTGGACTATGGATTTCTTTTTAAATGGTTAGGAATAAAAATGAGTAATGGTTCTTTTTCTGATTTTTGGTGGAAAAAAACCTAAAACACCTAATTTCCTTGCTGCTGCCACATTCTTTTTGTTGTCTCTGCATTAAATCCCAGTGTAGCCCAGACAGGCAGGTTTTCCATCAACAGAAAGTGTGTTAATAACATCATAAACATGGCACTAGCTCTGTGTTAACAGAGATTAAGTGTTTTTGAAAACATACACTCCCTTAGCTGAAATAATCAACTTTCATCCTTGGTTGGATGAACTGCTGCTCAGCACACATTCCTAAGCAGAACTGCTTAAATATCTTTCTTTTTTTTTTTTCTGGAAAAAAAGGTCAACTTTAAAGGTGAGGACAGGTCATCCAGACTTTGCTTGAACAAAGGAGCCTTCCAAACTGTCCACGCAAATACTGTAGAGCGGTGAGAAGGCCTCCCCGCTTCCCAGCAGCGTCCTGGCACAGGCACCCTGCTGGCCTAGGCCCTGCCCATCACGGAGGCTGCGCGTTCTGGCTCCAGCCGGACGCTTGCCCCGGGCAATGGCACCTGCTTGGCTTCTGTCTGCAACTGGAGTTGTGAATAACTAAAATGGGAAATTGCATTTTATGAAACATTCTAATTCATTTATCAGGGACTAAATTGATTTGTTTTTAATTTTCTGTGTTTATGAGCTACTGCATTGCTGAAATTATCTTCTCCAAGAGATATATAGAGAATGTAAATTAGGGTAACCTGTGGCACCTGAGATAAAAATAACCATTAAATCCTAAGAATAATAACCGTTCACAGCCCAGCAAGCAAGGCTCAGATTAGTACTAGAGAACAGTCACTGTGGCTGAAAGCATGTAGAAAACCCACATCCTCACTCTTGTAATAATGAACGCCATCACATCTAACTCAGAAAAAAGGGGAGTAAAGAGCAAAGCCCTCCTCACTGCTAACCTGAGATAAACGAGCTGGTTTCTACCTGGGGAATCCCAGAGGGCGCATAGCGAATGAGGATGTTGCTGGGTGTTGGGCTAGCAGGTGCCGCCTGGCAGGCCGAATGGGAGGCTGAGAGCCCAGGACACAGTGATTCCGGGCACGTCCCTGGTTCCCAGGGTGTCCCCAGCACGTCTCATGTTGTGACCGTGTGCCCCCTTTTCTTCCTCTCCATCCCCTCTCCAGTTGTCTGGATTCCTCGAACTCTTAGTCGAATACTTTAGAAAATGTCTGATTGACATTTTTGGAATCCTCATGGAATATGAAGTGGGAGATCCCAGCCAAAAAGCACTTGATCACCACGCAGCAAAGAAAGAGGACGGTCAGTCCCCAGCAGATGATTCTGGGAAAGAGGACGAGGCCGAAAGCCTCGACGAGGATGAGGAGGAGGAAGACGAGGACGAGGAGGACGCCGAGAAGCCAGAGGCAGAGGCCAAGGGCAGTGCAGCTCCACCGCCAGATGCCACCGCAGACCCAAAGGAGAAGCCCAAGCAAGCCAGCAAGTTCGACAAGCTGCCGATCAAGATTGTCAAAAAGAACAAGCTGTTTGTGGTCGATCGGTCAGACCGGCTCGGGCGCGTGCAGGAGTTCACCAGCGGGCTTCTGCACTGGCAGCTGGGCGGCGGCGACACCACGGAGCACATCCAGACTCACTTTGAGAGCAAGATGGAGATTCCGCCCCGCAGACGCCCACCACCACCCCCGAGCACCGCAGGCAGGAAGAAGGAGCCAGAAGGCAGAGGGGACAACGAGGAGCAGCCAGAGAAGAGTATCATTGCCACCATCGATGACGTCCTGTCTGCTCGGCCCGGGGCGCTCCCTGAAGACGCCAACCCCGGGCCTCAGGCCGAGAGCAACAAGTTCCCCTTTGGCATACAGCAAGCCAAAAGCCACCGGAACATCAGGCTGCTGGAGGACGAGCCCAGGAGCCGCGACGAGACGCCACTGTGCACCATCGCGCACTGGCAGGACTCACTGGCCAAGCGCTGCATCTGTGTGTCCAACATCGTGCGCAGCCTGTCCTTCGTGCCTGGCAATGATGCCGAGATGTCCAAACATCCGGGCTTGGTGCTGATCCTGGGAAAGCTGATCCTGCTTCACCACGAGCATCCCGAGAGGAAACGGGCGCCGCAGACCTACGAGAAGGAGGAGGACGAGGACAAGGGGGTGGCCTGCAGCAAGGACGCGTGGTGGTGGGACTGCCTCGAGGTCCTGCGGGACAACACGCTGGTCACGTTGGCCAACATTTCCGGGCAGCTAGACTTGTCTGCCTACACGGAAAGCATCTGCTTGCCCATCCTGGATGGCTTGCTGCACTGGATGGTGTGCCCCTCTGCCGAGGCACAAGACCCCTTCCCCACGGTGGGACCCAACTCGGTCCTGTCGCCACAGAGGCTCGTGCTGGAGACCCTCTGCAAACTCAGTATCCAGGACAATAATGTGGACCTCATCCTGGCCACACCTCCATTTAGCCGTCAGGAGAAATTCTATGCTACGTTAGTTAGGTACGTGGGGGATCGCAAAAACCCAGTCTGTCGAGAAATGTCCATGGCGCTGTTGTCGAACCTTGCCCAAGGGGACGCGCTAGCAGCAAGGGCCATAGCTGTGCAGAAGGGGAGCATTGGGAACTTGATAAGCTTCCTGGAGGACGGGGTCACGATGGCCCAGTACCAGCAGAGCCAGCATAACCTCCTGCACATGCAGCCCCCACCTCTGGAACCACCTAGCGTAGACATGATGTGCAGGGCGGCCAAGGCCTTGCTGGCCATGGCCAGAGTGGACGAGAACCGCTCAGAATTCCTTTTGCACGAGGGCCGGTTGCTGGATATCTCAATATCGGCTGTCCTGAACTCGCTGGTCGCATCTGTCATCTGTGATGTACTGTTTCAGATTGGGCAGTTATGACATAAAGTGAGAAGGCACGCATGTGTGAGTGAAGACTAGAGGGTCGCATATAACTGGCTGTTTTTCTGTTCTCGTTTATCCAGCGTAGGAAGAAGGAAAAGAAAACCTTTGCTCCTCTGCCCCATTCACTATTTACCAATTGGGAATTAAAGAAATAATTAATTCGAACAGTTATGAAATCAATACTTGCTGTCTGTGTGTATAAGTACATGCTTTTGGGATTTTTTTTATTTCTTTTTTTTTTTTAACCAAAGTTGCTGTCTAGTGCATTCAAAGGTCACTTTTTGTTTTTTTCACAGAATTTATTTCAAATGTTCTTTTCCATGTTGTGTTGCATTTTTTGGGGGGGAAGCAAATTGACTTTAAAGACAAAGTTTTGTCAAAAGATGCTAAGATGGGAAAATTTCAGCACACCGAGGCAAAAGGGTGAAAAATGATCAATTTGCCATGCGTTTTATCATTCAAAGAGAAGAATTCAAAAAAACAAACAAAAACTGCATCCCATCGCCCAAAGCTCCGTGCAATAGAAACTCGTAGAGATTCAGGTACAGGGGTTCAAGGTGTCTGTCGGCCATCGAGGCTGAGTCCGGTGTCCGTGGGAAGGTGGTTCCTTTAGGCTAGCAGCAAAAGCACGGCTATCCGAGCTGGATTCGAACACCTCCCTGGCAGCGATCGACAAAGCTTGCTCTCTCCTCACCACTACGTCATGCCTGCTGTCTGCCGTCTGAGCTTCCACATGACAGTGCTTCACAATTCCTTTAATCATTTTTAAAACAAAATTTTTTTACTGCCTCTGGGCTGTGATGTATATAGAAGTTGTACATTAAACATACCCTCATTTTTTTTCTTTTCTTTTTTTTTTTTTTTTTTTTTAGTACAAAGTTTTTAGTTTCTTTTTCATGATGTGGTAACTACGAAGTGATGGTAGATTTAAATAATTTTTTATTTTTATTTTATATATTTTTTCATTAGGGCCATATCTCCAAAAAAAAAAAAAAGAAAGAAAAATACAAAAAAACAAAAACAAAAAAAACCACAAAAAAAGAGGGTAATGTACAAGTTTCTGTATGTATAAGGTTGTGCTCTGTTCGGGAGAGCAGCTCACCACAATTTGTTTCATGAATCAAGGTGTGCAAATGGTTGCGTATGGACTGACTTAGCCAATGGTTACCAGGACAGGAAAAAAAAAAAAGAAAGAAAAAAAATACAACTAACAGGAAGAAACACAACTTCAAAGATTTTTCAGTGACAAGAATCCACATTTGTATTTCAAGATAATGTAGTTTAAAAAAAAAAAAGAAAAAGAAAAAAACTTGATGTAAATTCCTCCTTTTCCTCTGGCTTAATGAATATCATTTATTCAGTATAAAATCTTTATATGTTCCACATGTTAAGAATAAATGTACATTAAATCTTGTTAAGCACTGTGATGGGTATTCTTGGATGCTGTTGTAGTTTCCTAAAAGGGATCTCCCGGGAAGCCAGGTGTTTACTGCAAACGGGGGCAACTTCCTTAGAGCTGGGAGCCCCGGTCTCCCTGTGGAGTGACCGGGTGTGTGGCCTGGGCAGGGGCTGCCAGCTGGCTTGCCTTTCTGAGTAACTTCACCAAGATTCACTCTGGTGCTGTGTCTTCTGTGTGCCTCAAAGTGTGTGATATTTATACCGTGCAATGCTGAAGAGTGGGTTCTGCTGTATGTGGTGCCAAGAGGCATGCCCTGCCATTCCCTGTCCTCGCCTGGGCACGGCACCTGTAACACCAGGCCCTGGGAAGGAGGACACGGCTGAGCGGCAACCCACTTGGGATCTGCTGCAGACCCCTCCTCAGGCTGACTACGTCGCAGCCCCTGCAGCCCCGCGGGACGCCCGCAGCTCCCCGTCCTCTGCCATGCTGGCTCCCATCAAGGACACACAGCCCTTAACAGGAGCCTTCAGTGTCATCACTGTCAGCAGTCATCTTACATAACAGCCCAACCAGATACTTAATGAAAAGACCCGTTTGCTTGCTAAAAACAAGCTTAAGATATGGAGACAAGTTAGGTGGAATTCAGTGTTATTCTAATTGCCCTCTTACAGAGAATGAAAAGGTATGTATGAATCCTTGGTGTGGCTAATATCCCAATTCCTCTGTCAACCGCAAGAGTAAAATCCTTCGGAAAAACCTGTCCTGCTTTGCACTGTGACCTGTTCCCGGAGTGTGACCACGAAGCAGCAAGTTCCAGATGCTGCTGCACCCCGCAGTGTGAGTGGTTTGGAAGGTCTTAGCCCAGACCCAGCACTCAGAGAAGCCCTGGAGGATTCCCCACCTGAGGGGTCCTTGCCTGTGACCAGAGTTCTTGCTTTGTCCTGAAAACTAATCTGATTTTTTTTTCTTTTTCTATGAGGCTTTGTAGAAATTTACAGGATGCCCCTACTTTAAATATGTACAAAAGATAAAAATAAAGGTGCAAAGTTTAGTATTTTGGAATGGTGTTATAAAGTTGAATCTGATGGTTTTTGTTTTGTTTTTGTAATGTCCTAAGATGTTGCTGGGTGACATTTTCTCAGAAATATCAGTTCAGAATGTTTTGTTGGGGCGTGAGAGTGTGTCGCAGATGCTCTGGCTGGGGCAGGTGGCCTGTGCAGACACAAGGAGGCTGGCTGCTGAGGTCAGAACAGGGGCAGCGGCTAAGAATGCATAACTGTTGAAATTCTTCATTTCGTGCATAATGGCTCTGAAATCTGAAAGCCCCATTAGGCCCCCAGGTGAAATCATTTGCCCCTGCCAAGGCATCCACCTGTGGGACTCAAAATACAGTCTTATCTACAGCAGGTGGACTCATTGAACTTGGTCATTTGGTACACCGCTGAGTGATGCAATGACCAGATGGCCCTGGGCAGAAACAGGTCCTCCACCCCTGTGAGTATTTCAGTGTTGAAAATTATGAGAGCCCAGGGCCTGGGAGGACCTGGCAGGGCTGCGTTCCTGGTGCAGGTGTGACCTGTGGGCTGCCAGCCCTGCCAGCTGTACTGTACTGCTGTGGCCACAGGTGGTCATGGGAGCAGATGGCCCCCACACCAAGGGCCAGGGTCTTGAGGACACCCCAGCAGTTTGCATCTTGCTGCTGAATCTGAAACAAGGCTCTAGGTGTTGCAGATCACCACGCCAGAGAGGAGTTCTGCCTGGAGCACCAGGAGCACTCGAGGCTCACCTGTGTGCCCTTCAGGCCCTGGGCTGCGGCTCAGCCCTGCTTCCTGCTCAGGCCTGGCCATGGTGGGGGCCCCAGGCTACATGCTCCGCCCCCAGAAATGCTGGACCTGTTATGGTGAGCCCGGCTGCAGGTACCCATGGGATTTCATAGACTATAGGAAATTAAGATTTCCCCTGGCAGCATTAACCAAATTCTAGTTTCTTGGATTTGGGGCTTTTTATTTAAGATGCATCTGTTTATTTGGAAGGCAGACTTAAAGGGGATGAGATGCAGAGAGAGAATATCCACCCATAGATTTACTCCCCAAAAGCCAACTCTTCACTCAAGTCCAACAAGTGAGTGTGGGGTCCCAAGTACCTGGACCATCTTCTGCATGTTCAAGTGTGTTAGCAGGGAGCTAGATCAGAAGTGGAGCTGCCAGGCTCCCTCTCCACAACACCAGGACGTGCAGGGAGTAAGCCCTCCAGCAGGCTTTAACCTGGCCCCCAGCCTGCCACGTGGGTCCGTGGGGAGGAGGCCTATTTGAGGCCATCAATGTCCTTTGTTCAGCATGTGGCCTCCCACATCCTTTCCAATAACACTTAAGGGATTGAGCTCAGATTCTCTCCACTTCCCCGGTTCCCTCTCCACTTACCCACTGGGACCTGGAAGATGAGGCCTGAGGAGGGACAAGGAATTTTGGCTCCTGGCTTTGGAGACAAAGGATGCACACGAGTCTGAGCTGGGAGGAGAGCCGGTCGGGGGATATTTTATCACTAGGATAAATCTATTTGGCATTTTCTGTAGCTCACCTGTGAGTGCACACTGCTGTTGCTTCTGCGGGTTTCTCACCAAATGACCAGCCCGCCCCTCAGCTGAGTACCAACCAGGGACAACATGGCGGCCGGTCTCAGTGGCAACGGATGTCAGCTGCACAGCCAACCAGCAGCCCGGAAGATGTTCCCCTATGTGGTCCTGTTTCTGAAAGTGGAACCTTTGTCATGGCTGGTCCCAGAGCGCCACAGCATCTCTGCTGTCTAGCTGTGGCTGGAGTCTGCTGTGTCACATAGTCCCTGAAGATGTCATTCCAGGAGCGGTTGTGGCACCATCACCTGTCTGAGGGGGCCACTCTCAGGTGTACAGGTAAGCGCCGTCTCAGGATCCTGCAGGTGGAGGTGGGCTGAGGCTGGGGGAGTGTGTGTGTGTGTGTGTGTGTGTGTGTGTGTGTGTGTGTGCGCACGTGGCGGGGGCAGAGCTGCTGTCCCTCGAGGGGGCAGATTCAAGGCTCCCCAGGTCCAGAGCCTATGAGGGCTGGGCTGGCCACAGTGTGGAGATCGGGGGGCTGAGCCTGGACCTCGTAGGCAAAAGCCACCACCCCCACCGGCTGCCTGGACTGGGTGAGCCTTGAACCTACCCCGTCCAGGGGCTCCCCTCCCTGGGCTCTGTCCGCCGTGGCCATCCCACAGGGGAGTAGCATGGTGAGCCCTGTTCTTCGCTGGGTTCCCTGGCTGTCCAGCGCACCATGTCCCGGAGGTCAGTGTTGAATGTGGGGAAGGGTTCAGCTTCTCATGCCGCTGCACTGGGTCTGTTCCCCGGCTGCCTCCTGTCCTCGGACGGGACTGCGACACTGTCTCGGTTGGAAGTGAGTTCATTCCCCATTTTGCTTTGTACCTCATCCCCGGCTGTGCTGGGTCTCCTCCACCCCACCGTCTCCTCTGGTTCCCCGCGACTCAGACGCTCTCAGCTGTGTGTGCCCTGGCTCTGTCTCAGCACAGCTCCTGCTGAACTGCACGGAAAAGGGTCAAGTCTGACCTCCAACATCTTGAGGTCTCAGACGGCTCCTTCCCCAGATGTGACCTCGTCCCAGGTTTCTTTGAGAATACCGAAGTTTCTTCCGTGTCTTGCAGAAAATCGATTATACGGGTAGACATTTGCTGTAATTCCTCTCCTAAAATCTCTTACTGAATGTTTCTGAACTTATTATGTGTCTGGCTGGTTTTGCCCATAATCCACTGGATTTGAGATGGATTTCGCTGGAAAGGATCGCAGTGTCATAGGAAGGAAACTTTGCCTGATCCTTGTGTGAATTTTGTTTCACTGGAGGCGCTGTGGAGGGGTGGCGTTACCATGGAAACAGCACAGGCATAGCGTGTGCAAGAATGCCCCTGGGAGTATGCTGAGGCCGGCGACTGCCACAGGGGCTTCAGGCCTGTCCCTGCGCCCACGGGGAGCTCGAGGGCCTGAGCAGCTTTGTGGGGTGGGAGTCCAGGGGAAGGGAGAGAGTCTGGGGTTGTGGGTGTAGATGTAGGGTGCAGTTGGGATGTGTGGACGGGAGGTGTGGGCGTGAGGGGAGGCAGGTGTCTGTGGAGGGAGGGACCTGCTTGCTCCAGCGGTAGCCTCATCATGGCATCCGAGGCAGGACATGGGCCTTGGAGCAGTGCGTGGCGATTGTCACGTGACAAGCGCCTGCTTGCTAATGTGGCTCCCTTCTCCGGAGGACCTGTCCTGGGGCCCTTGCCATTGTGGGGCTCCCACATCCTCCCCACCGGGATTAGGGAGAGCCCTGCCCTCTTGCAGGCTCCCCGAGGCTCACCCTGACCATAAGCCGAGTCACCAACCCGCTCCATCCACCAATGAAGCCGTGTCCGATGTGCCGGCGTGTCTGCTCTCACCGTCTTTCTAATCCCAGCAGCGATGGTTTTGCATTTTAACAGTGTGCTGGTAGGCAAACAATGTGGACTCAAGTCACTCTTTTTTAATATTTATTTATTTAATAAGCAAAGAAAAGGTGAAAGAGATTCCCCCAGCCAGCTGACCCACCCCTCCAATGCCCGTGACAGCCAGGACTGTTCCAGGCCACAGCCAGGAGCCAGGAACCCGAAGCAGATCTCCCGCAGTGGTGGCAGGGCCCAGCAGCTAGGGTATGCGGCAGAAGGAAAGTGGAGTTGGGAGCCACACAGCCACCTTCGCGTCCCGTGGGAATGGCGTCTGCCTCCACACCCTGAGCAGCTTCTCCACCTGTCGTTGTTCTAAGGGAGCACCCGCAAGACCTGAGCAGAGGCCACGCCGTCACCCGCTGCTCGCCTGCTCCTGCTGTCCCTGATCCCAGGATGGCCCACTTCTTCCTCCTGTGCTCTGTGTGTGAAGCAGGGCCTTGGGGGCATCACGGGTCCGAGTTGTCTCACTGACTGGCAGCTCACTGCCGACTTTCCTGTCTCACCCACACTCACTCACTCACTCCATGGCTGAACGGGCCACAGTTCCCACCTGTGCCCACAAAAAGTAGCAGGACCTCCCTGCTGGGAAGGACCCTTCTCTTGCAAGTCCTGCAGAGTTCCTGGGCCCTGCAAAGGGTCAAGACAGGGCCCGGTGCAATGGCTCAGTGGCTAAATCCTTGCCTCGCAAGTGCCTGGATCCCATAAGGGCACCAGTTCATGTCCTGTCTGCTCCACTTCCCATCCAGCTCCCTGTAGAGGATGGCTCAAAGCCTTAGGACCCTGTACCCATGTGGGAGACCCGGGAGAAGCTCCTGGCTCCTGGCTTTGGACCAGCTCAGCTGCAGCTATTGCAGCTACTTGGAGAGTGAACCAGTGGACAGAAGATCTTTCTGTCTCTCCCTTTCTCTGTAAATCTTCCTTTCCAGTAATAAATAAATAAATCTTAACAAGGGCGAGGAGCGGTTTGAAATATCCAGGATGGCCTTGGAATCAGATGGCTCAGCTGAGGGCAAGTGGGGGAGCCAAGTGGGCTGTAGGGTGGGGTGGCCCTCCTGGAGGAATGGCCCTGGCCAGAAGCGAAGAGACCCTGGGCACACCGTCAACAGCACCTTTGTGGGAACCGGGGCAGGCCAGGTGCTGCGGGGGAGCGTGCCCCTTGGCCACAGCTGCCACCACTGCCCTAGGTGGAGAAAAGCTATTCCCCTGAGTGGAGTGGGACCACGTGCTTGTCACTGAGGCTCGGTGACCCCTCTCCTGGCCTCCCGATTTCTCATTTCTGCTAAATCTCAATGACCCCTCAGGAGCGACATTTCCAGCTGAGAGACCTAAAGAGAAGACATGGTATCTGTGGGCTTCCCTGCGCCTCTTGAGAGAAGACTGATAAAAGCAATTAGAAGTTTCTGGAATTCCCTGGAGCCAAGAAGGCCAGCTGGGGCTGAAGAGGAGGGAGGACAGTACAGAGCAGGCCCGAATGATCCAGGAACCACGGGGCCGAGTCCTGCTCTCTGCTTTAACCAGGGCAGAGAAGCACATGAAGGTGGGGAGGGGAGGGCAGTCCTTTCCCCATCGGCTTGGTGGAGGGCGGGGCTTGGCTCATAGAGATGGGGGGGGGAGGGAGCAGCACCTTGGTGCAGGTGGCAGTCTCAGCTAACAGCACTTTAGCAAGCCCCTGGGCCCCTGGGTGTTTGTTACAGCATGGCTGGGAACCCTCTGATAGGAGGGAGGGCCTTTGAGGGACTCCAGAGGGCATGGGGCAGAGGGGCAGGACAGCTGGCTGCAGTCCTCAGAGGCAGAGAGGTGGTGGCCTGGGCTGCTCCAGCCCCAGGTGGGGTGCGGTGGGGGAAGAGTTACCGTCTCTTCCCTTCCAAGAGTGAGCAGGAACTGAGAATACCCTGGGTGTGGGATTTAAGCAGAGACAAACCTTGCCAGGCAAGGAAGAGAGAGGCTCGCGAGCAGGGCCAGCACCCTGAGCCCTCGGGCAGAGCGGCCTCCTGAAAGCCTTGCGCAGCCCCGCTGAGCCCAGGACTAGCTAGCTTCAACCCAGTCTCTGCTATAACGTCCCTAGGAACCAAGCTTTCAGAGGGCTGAAGATGGCACGCCACAAGGACTGGCCGGGCTGCTGTTGCTGGTGGCTCTCAGGCACAGCTTTGGCAGACAGGGTCCAGTGTGGCTCCTCTTGGAGCCTGGCCAGCCCTGAGTCTGTGCCACCCTGGGCAATCCTGGCAGTGATGTCCTCGGGTTCCCGTTGGGTTCAGACTCTGAGAGCATGGGACATGCTTAGTGCCATGTCAGCCAGGTGCACTTGCCCCGGTCCACGTGCCATCCCTGTCCCTGCAGTGAGCTCTGCAGCCTCTCCTAGTGGAGGGATCCTGGATGGCCCAGCTTGCTGTCACTTTTTCAGTCATTTCCTTTCATCAGGAATCTTGCTGAGCCCATTCAACAGCAGAGCCACCCATCCATCCACCTGCCCTTGGCAAAGCTGACTTGTGGGACAGTCCTGGGGACTGGAAGCTGACCATGAGTGCAGCAATGGTGGGGGAGGAGCTTTGGCTGCTACGCACTGGGGGTGGGAACTGCGGCGTTGGGAAGACAGAACTCCGCCATCCGGGCGATCTGAAGCAGCAGGGAGGTGGGTGCCCAAAGTCCAGCACCAGATCCACCCAGTTGGGGCCTTACTATTCAGGCCAGGTGCAAGCAGGTGGCTGCAGGCAGCCCTCAGCTTCCTCTAGCAGGATCTGCAGCTGGCTGGACCCCAAGCCCTACCTGCCCCAGCCCAGGCCTTGGCCTACTCAGTGCATGCCAGAGCCTTCAAGAGCCCCAGAAAGCTGTGAACACCAGCCTTGACCAAGCCCCTGAGCTGAGAGCTGCAGGCAGAGGGGAAGCTGGGAATCAGCGAACTCTCTCACCCATGTGCTTTCTCTCCGTCGCTGTGCATCCTTCATGCATCCTTTCCCCTCCTTTAAAGACGTTTTAAGTTCTGTCCATCGTAGACTTTTTGGGAAGCTTTGGAGCATAAAGATGAAAACCAAAACTACAACTCACCTGTAAATCTGGAGCTCAGAAGTAACTACTTTTAATCAAGGGCTCCATTTTCTAAGGAAACTTTAAAACTGGTGTTATCATGGGCACCTTCACGTCATTAATTTTTCTTGAAGTTGAGCCTAGTGGCCGCCCGGGCCTCCGTTGATCTCGCCAGCCCGTGAGCCCTGGACATTTATGTCTTCCCCACATTTTTACATCAGAAAGAATGTTACAGTGACCATCCCGGAAGATCAATCTTTGTAACTATCTGAAGTTAATTCATTAAGGTAAACCTCCAGCAGTGAGGAGACGTAAGGAGTGTTGGTGAAGAGCTTGGGACCGGGACCCCTGCCTCCCCGTTTCTGTTGGGACCCTCCCATCATTGCAAAATGCTACACTTGATATTAGCCAGAAGGCCGAGAAGCGATGCAAAATGCTAACAGGTGAGCCGGCCTCGGGCTGCCCAAGCCCCTCCTGCCGCAGCAGGCATGTGCCCCCTGCGGGGTGAGGACCTTGCTGTTGACTTTATTTCTTTGTTCGCGACATTGGCCACGTGGATGCACTCTTGACCCGTTCGTTCCAGTTCCGTCTCCAGCACTTTCCATGTGTATTCTCTGTTGATTTTTTCATCAGTCTTTAATCATACATGACTGTGGGTACAGTATTTTCATTTATTTTTTCTATTTCTTTATTTTTATTGGATGGTCAGATATACAGAGAGGAGAAGAGACAGAGAGGAAGATCTTCCATCTGATGATTCACTCCCCAAGTGGCCACAATGGCCAGAGCTGAGTCAATCCCAAGCCAGGAGCCAGGAGCTTCTTCCAGGTCTCCCATGTGGGTGCAGGGTCCCAAGGCTTTGGGCCATCCTCAGCTGCTTTCCCAGGCCACAGGCAGGGAGATGGATGGGAAGCAGGGCCACTGAATTTAGAATCAGTGCCCATGGGGGATCCCAACGTGTGCAAGGCGAGGACTTTGGCCACTAGGCTATGGTACAGGGCCCTCCACTTATTTTAAAACAGGGTTCATTGCTTTTACCTAAACATGGAAGGAAAGAGGTAAGTATTCTTTAAGCCTGTCTCCTTTCCTGCCCCCACCACCCTGGGGCCATGCTCCGGGCTTCAGGCCAGCTGCACACTGAAACCTTGCCTGGGGATTCACCTGACTGCCAGCCCAGCTCCGAAAGCCTGCCTGGGTAGCTTTACACTCAGGTTCCCTAGTGTGAGTGGGACCTGACCTCCAGAAACAGGTCCAGAAACAGGGCTGGAGCTGCCCCGGGGGCTGTGTGTGCCTGCTCTGAGTGAGGGAAATCGCACGCTCTCTGGAGCTCCCATATGGACGAGCTGCCACCTCCTGACGACCCTGCTGGGATGCCCCTGGCACTTGGCCTGCCCGTCTGAGCTCACCCAGCTCCTCGGGGTGGTGGCTGCTGCATGCCTCTCCTTGCGTAATTCTCTGGGCTCAGCCATGTGGCGCACGCCGGCCTCCTAGTCGGCCCTACCCGTTGCCCCTGCGACCACTGCACACCGCCTGCTCCCTGGGGCTGCTGGCCAGTGGTCTGGTCGTCACGGCAATGAGCATCTGCCAGATGTGCTGCACCCAAGGTCAGGCCTGCAAGCTGAGACTTGTCACCTCCCTGCTTGAAGTGTCCCTCCCCCAACCCCCTCTAACTCGTCTCCAGCGCCCACTGAGGGTCCGGCCTGGTTCTTCAAGATGTTCTCAGCTCTTCTGAATGCCTGGGGGCAGGCCCTCCACCTTAGTTCTTGTGAACACATTCTGTGTCAGTCCCTGTGACTGAGCGACTGAATCTCAAAGATGCTTTCCTTGAAACCCTTGGAGAGCTGCTGTGCTTGCGGGGGTGCTGCTGGAGGCCCGGCACAGTCAGGGACAGCAGGGCTGCGTCGTGTAATTCCACATTCCTGGCGGGTGCCAGGAAGAACAAAGGCAGCGCTCTGTGAGAGCATCTCAAGATGCCCCTGGAGCCTGGGCAGGCGCCTGTGTGCACCCAGGCCTGGGCAGAGCTGGACGGCAGGTGCCAAGGCCCGGAGGTGCAGAGGGACACCGCCCTGGACCAGGCAGGCCCCTGGGACTGAATGGCAGGGCTGGAGTGTCCGCAACCTTGGGCCATGACAGAAGCAGCCTGCCAACAATGAGTAGGTGTTAAACAAGTTGTTGCTATCTTACTTAATGATTGATCATTAAAGCCTGTAAACTGCTGGCCAACCCGTCCCCATGGAGGGCCTGGGCCCAGCACGCGGGCTCCGGCTCCTCACCCCAGCTGCCTGCCAGTGCAGACCCTGGCACACCACACTCATGGCTCAGGTAATTGGGTTCCTACCCCATGCAGGGAAGCTTGGACTAAGCTCCTGGTCCCCAGCTTTGGGCCCACACCTGACTGGTGCAGACCTTAGGGGAGTTAGCTGGCAGGTGCAATTAGCTCCCTCCTTCTCTCTCTGACTCTCAAATTTACCAAAAAACAACCAAAAGTTACAGAACAATATCTGAAGTCCCTAATTTTCTATTAAAGGCTGACAAGTCAGGCAGGCCCTTCATGAGCACTGCTGTAGGAGAGCTACGAAGCACAGATGCAGGTCAGCAGGTGGACAGCCCCGCGGCTGCCACGGGGCTGGGGCAGGCACTTCCCTCCCCAGAGGACTATTCTCACCTGTAAGAGTGGCTTCCCACAGCACTGGCATGAGGCCCAGTGACACCATGGGTGACAGCCACGTGGCCTGTGGGGGATGGTGGCTGTCAGAATCCACAGCCATCCACATTACCTGGTGCTTCACCTGCAAGAGAAGGCGTGCAAGTGGAATTCTGCCAGGAGCCCGGCGTCTTTGCCAGCCTCATTGTTCGGCACAGGTGGAAGGAGGCAAGGGCAGAAGCCTCCGCTCCGGGGCCTGGGACTGCGGGAGCTCAGCTCCTGAAGGGTGTCAGTGGGCGGCGCTGGCGGGGGTGGTAACTGTGCCCCTGGTGACCGGTTTTGTGTTGAGGGTAAGCTGTGGTGAGTCACAGGCCCCTGACAGTGACGACGGGAAGGGCCATCTCGCACCTGTTCCCAGTGTGGCGTTGCACACAGCGGCCCTGGGCCTGGCCTCAGTGCCACTTTATTTATTTTCCTTTTTCATGTTTGAACTTCAAAGTCAGAGAAACACAGATGCAGAAAAGTCTCCCATCTGCTGGTTCATATCCCAAATGCCCAGAGCAAGCTGTGCCAGGCTGAACTTAATCCATGTCTCCTACATGGCTGGCAGGGACCCAAGTCCTTGAACCATCGTCTGCCACCTCCTAGAGTATCCATTAGCAGGCAGCTGGACTGGAAGTGGGTAGGGGGACAGTGGGGCTGTACTCCACTGTGTCTCAGTCTCTACACTCAACACCCCACCCCCGCTTCGCCCGTCGTGAAAGTCAGGTTCGCGGGCTGCAGTAACACTGTCCGCCACACTGGCTGTGCCATGGATGCAGTGAGATGCTCGTGCCAGCATGCTGAACCAGGGCCTGGGGCCAGGACTCAACCCTGCTGGTAGCTCACGGTGGGGCCACATGGCCACGTGGGCACCCCCACAAGACAGGAGCCTGGTTCTGCCCCAATCATCCCAGAGGCTCTACATCCTGTGCCCCCAGTCCCCAACGCTCAGAAACCACCGTGGGCCAAGGATCCCTTCTGTGCACTGTCCTTCTGAAACTGGGTGGGGCGGGACCTCAGAACCAGCGCCTTCTAGAACACTCTGCTGCCGCACCAGGAGAGAACGAGGTCTTGTTTCTTGCTGCGCCTCCAAAGAAAACTTTTAGTTTTAAATTACAGCATGTCCAGCACTCATATTTGTGGTTACTACCTGCAACATAAATCTCTTTTAGAGATGTGTGAGAACAGCATACATAATGAAACATCCACATGACGCTTGATTTAAAGTGCCGTTTCATTAATGTAACAAATGAAGTGGGCCAAAATTCGAAAGTATATTCCTTTGGGTCTAATTAAAACACTGAACAAAATACATGTAACATGTATATTTTAAATGAAGACATTCAGTGGCTAGAATTAACTACAAATTTTTAATTCAAACTGAAAAGTGTATTTTGAATCACTGTTGTTATTAACAGAACTGGTTTCCTCCCAGGGATCCTGTGCACCTGACTCGGCCCGCCAGCCCTGACCAGGCTCCCCAGCGGGCCCCTGCGGCCCAGCTCATTGGCTGCCTTTGGCCCAAGGAGAATTCCCCCTCCTCCGGATGCAGTGGGAGCCGGGGCGCCCTCCCTGCACACGGGGAAGAGACAGATCCTGTTAAAATGGACTCAGACTGGGACATAGCATTCAGGTGGCCAGGACACACATGGAGAAGACGAGACAGGTGACAGCTGGAGTGGCATGAAGGACAGGGAGCCATAGGGAAGCCCGGTGATATCACTGCCAAGGAAAAGTCAAGGACTGGACATGGAGTGCACCCTGAGTCCCAAGGGCTGTGCCCACACCCCAGGATGGCATGGCCCAAGGCAGGGCTGCAGGAGCCCATGCCCCCAGGCCTGGGGGTGGCACCTGCAGGCTATTGTGTGCCACAACCACAAACATCCCTGACTTGAAACCCAACCCAGCAGCCACTTGGGGACAGGACTGCGGTGTGGGTTTCGGGCTCAGGGCTGTTTTTGTTGTGTTTTTTATTTTAAGAAGGAGAGTGTTTGTGAACTGGCAGGAGCCTGAGCCAGGTAGAAGTGAAGAGCCCCTTGGCTGTCAGGGACCCAACCCCCTGGGTCACCACCATTGTCTCCCAGAGCATGCCTGAGTGTGGGCCGGGATTCAAACTCACGGACACAGATGGGATGCCAGTATTGACTGCCTCTGGATCGAAGCTCGGCCTCTGCACCAGGCAACCCTGTCAGACACGCTCCAGGGACCATTAGCACGAGGAGAGGAGCCACCCTCCCAACAGGCAAGGAAGCCTGAAGGCCAGCCCTCTAACCCTGTGGTTCTGCCCTGGCACTGGGGGCACTGGCAGAGTCTGCACTGGCAGAGCAGGTGTGATACTGGAATTAAACGCTTCCTGGGGGGACCCCTCCGAGGGCATGGAGAATGCCTGGCCAGTTCTGGTTCTTGCTCTCCTGCTAAGTTGCCAGCTGTTGGTGCAGCCCCGCTGGTGGCAGCTAGGACCACACTGACACTACCTGTGCAGTGCTCTGGGACCCCAAGGCATTACCTGACCTGCCAGCAACTGTGAGTCTCCTTGTCTTCAGTGGGGAGATCCTGACTTCCGGGAAAGGGGTAATCTACACAGCCACTGAAGACAGGATCCCAAATCCAGTCTGAAACTTCTCTTCCTCCTGTGCTTCCAACCTGGGATGAGGGGAAGGATCCCTTGGCAGATCCCCCAAGGCTGAGGCAGAAGAAGTAAGACCATGTGGGCAGGTGCGAACGGTCACGGGTGAATCTGACCGGGGACCGGCTGCCCCAGAACACTGCGGTCTGACCAGCAGCCAACTACATTGCAAGCTGCACCCTTGCAACTCCTGTTTCCATGGTGATGGAAGAACCCAAGGTCTTGGGTCAGCTCACTCCATGTCTGGCTGATTTGTAGTCGGAAGGCTGGTAGCTGCTCCCCAAACCTCCACACTTAGCTGGAGACTGTTGCCAGGCACATAGGAAGGAACTCTGAGGTCTCGAGTTGGCATGATGAGGCCTTTGGCATGTAGAGATGAGAAGCCACCACCCGGTCAGGCCCTTCCCCAGGCTGGCTCTAAGAGGCCTTGCCAGGCATGGCGGCAAGTGTTCACACGCCTAGTGACTGCCGCTATTCTGTGAAACTATGTGAGCATGCCCCGCAGCCAGGCCCGAGCCGTGGCCCACCTGTCCACCTGCTAGTTTTGCAACAGCGAAGGGGCATTCTGCTCGCAGCCCAGGTTGTAAACCTGCAGGAGGTCAAGGTCAGCAGTGGGTTCATATGAGGGTGATGGAGGACAGGCCGGGCAGCTTGTGGGTTTGAGGTTTTGGAAGCCGAGGTGGGGAAGGTGTTGGGGCTTTTTCTGTTAGTGCCTACTCCCTGTTTCCCAAGGCTGAGCGGGGCAGAGGCCTGTTCACCCACAGCAAAGCAGCTGCAGGACGGGAACCCGCACATTGGCCTTCCACCCTTCACCCTTCCTGGTCTCGTGGGTCCGAGCTACAAGTCCAGGAGAGGACGGACAACACCTGGAGCAGATAGGGTTTGGGTCAAAAGGAGCAAGATCTAAAGAATGCAGCCATTGCCTGGGGGAACTTGGGGTGATGGCAAGCATGCAGGGGGTGCCCCTTTCCTTCCTGGACCTGTAGATGAGCAGCACCACCACTGCACTGCAGACAGCCACATCACCGGGAGAATGAGACTCTGCTTCCCCTGCTGGGTCCGGCGTGTTCCAGGGCGCAGCACCTTGCAGGCCCGCCGGCCCAGGCCGAGCACAGCCAGGACAGCAGCCAGCCGGGACAGCAGCTGTGCAGGCCGGATGACGTGGCCTCAGGCGTGCGGTTCCACCTCCAGCCAGTGCCCGCTGTGGATCCACGGGCGCCTCTCCCGCCAAAGGCGACCCCCGCGTGCCCCTGCACACGTTCTGAGCTAGCTTCCTTCCTCAGTCGAGGTTGACAGACCTGGCAGGTCCCTGGGCCCCGCCCAGGGGAGGCATCCGTGTGCACATAAGCGGGACCGGGGGCCTGGACACACTGAGTCTCCACGGGACACGCAGAGTGGCGTCTGGGGGTGGGGGGCGATGGCAAATGAGCGTGAAGGACGAGAAAGTCGGTTTTGTAAAGTAAATGCCAAGGTCCGGAGCCGCAAGCCCAACCCCGTTTCAAAGCGCCAACTTGAAAGGTTTGTGCAGCTCCAAAAGGCCTCGGGTCAACTCTTTGAAAACTACTTTGAGGGCTTCAGTGCCAGCCGCCAGTGGCCCGTCTGCGGAATCATCTCTTGGTTTTTATTCCAAGAGAAACGCTTCTGGCAAAATGTGTTGGAGTTTTGTTGTGTGTGAGTAGAATTTTCTTTTTTAAAGTGCAGGTGATTTTTGGAGGCGCAGAAGGGGAAGCGGCCAGCAGGCTGGACATCGGGGCCAGAGACTGTCATGGCCGGGGACGCCCAGCATCCTCCCAGCAAGGACACTGACAAGGCCATGACCGAACACCTCTCTGTCACCTGCAGTGACCTCAGAGCACCCAGCTACAGCCTGCCAAGGCCTGCAGTCCCCCAGTCTGCCCAGGGCCAACCTTAAAGACCTGGGCAGCCAGCTGGCTCCGAGCTGAAGTGGGCAGTCGGCCGGGCACCTGGAGGCAAGCTCGGAGCCACGGGATCAGGACAGCCCTTGTCATCTGGGAACCTCTCTAACCCTCGGTGGGTCATCAGAAGGGTGACTGGGTCTTTATGAAGCACTCAGCACAAGCCCCCGGAGAAGATGGTGATGACAGTGAAGATGGTGGCAGTGGGGGACCCAATGTCGTCTGTCCCCAGATGACTGTGCTACCTACTGTCAGTGCCATGGATTTTGGTGTGTCACCAGCGACCTTGTTTGTCACCCCCAAGGGTGGCTGTGTGTTCCCTGTGCCACTCCTCGAAGCTGGAACCAGCCTCTGGGTATAGCAGTGTCCCTAGCAGCTATGCAGGAGGTGACCTCTCGGGCCAGCTCCGGCACTGCAGCGGCCTGGGCTGTTTGCACAGCAGCTGGGGAAGTCTGGAGCTTGGCCCTGTGCACGTGCGAGAACTGGAGAAGGTCTGCGTGTTCCGCTGCTCTTAGAGCTGGATACGCCAGAAGACAACTCTTAGGGGTTCCTGGTTTCTTTCCAGGGGGACAGAAACTACTAATGACAGGCCCTGTGGGTGTGCAGGTCCAATAAGGCCATTTCCCGCCCCCCACCCCTCCTCTGCAGTTCTTTGAACTCCCCACCCCCTCCTGGAGTTGTCAGCCCCTCCCCTTTACTCCTGGCTTGGTTTGTGCGCATGAGCCATATTTAACTTCTCCCTCCCCACGAGCCCCCTCCCTGCCACTGTGGTCCCTGTGCCCCAGTTACCACTACAGGCTTCCTGTGTGATCTCCGGAATGAGACAGCAAAGAACCACACCTTGACACACACAGCCATGCCTCACCAGAACCGACCGGGTGTCCACTCACCCCGTCCGATCCAGAGCAGCCCCTGTGTGTACCCAGAACCACGCATCCGCCCAGTCGCTCAGACTGCCCTGGGGAGCAGAGTGAGCAGCACCACTCCTGGGAGGTGTGATATGCCAGAAGAGCCACCGCATCTGTGCAAAAACACTGAGCCAACAAACCACAGTGCCACACACGGGGGGGGGGGGGGGGGGGGGCATGGAAGGGCGCAGCTGGACACTGGGAGGGACCACCACACCTCCCCATAAGAGCTCTGCTCCATGGCCCTGTCTGCATCCGGGCTTATCCACCTGGCAGTTTCTGGATGGTCAAGATCAGGAGCTGCAAGCCGCTCTCAAGCATGGCTGTCTCCCCAGAGCCTCGCCCTGCACGTGGCACACACGGGCCAGTGCTGCTGGCAGGACAGCGGCGAGCAGTGCACATGCCCTTTGCAGAATGCTCAGTGTCCTCCTTGCCCGCTTGCTCAGGGGCTGGAGGCCGTGGACATGTCCTGGCCACAGCACCTGCAGGTCCACACAGCCCAGGCTCCTGGCTGCCCCCTCTCAGCAGCAAACCGGAGTGTAAGCACTCCTATGATCAGGGTGTGCGTGTCTAACGAATTCCTCGTCTAGTCAGCATCCCAACCAGGAAGTCCTGGCTCTCCCTGGGATGGGCTGCAGGGCTACGGGCATAGGGCATGGGCAGAGAAGGCGGCTGGTGCACTGTCATCTCCCTCCATTACCAAAATGGACGCGGGGACTGCTGCAGTTAGTCAGCAGCGGGCTCTGGGTAGGCGGGCTCGGTGTTCAAGCGCCGGCCCTGGGCGGCCTGGCTGTCTGTCTCCCGCCTGGCCTCCCCTCCCAACCTGCTAATGTCTGCTACTGGGGCCAGCGTGGGCTCACAGGGCTTCCCGCAGCCAGCCAGCATCTGGCGGATCCATCCTTGGGCGCGAGGGGCCCGGCCTCTTCAGGTTCAAGGGACCCTGACTTGGTATGTTCCACTACAAAGGGAGGATGCTGGAGGCAGAATGTGCTCATGTCCAGCTGGGAGCGACCCTCGGAACAAATAACTGCTCCTCTCCACCCCACACCCCCTATTTCAGGCCCTCCCAGCAGGTGGCCTGGGCCCCTTAAGGCTCCTGATGGCTCACTTCCCCCAAGAACAGTGACCCCTCCCACTGTCCGCACCAGGTGTAGCTACAGTGTCCCGAAAGGGGAGAGTCCCCCAGCTCAGGAAACATGGTCACGGTTTCATTTGCTTTACAGCGCAGGCCCTTGTAACAAATGAGCTCCACAAATGTGCTGAGCCAACAGCTCGCCAGCATCAATATGCGGGGGGCTGTTTATTGCCTCATAAACTTGGAAGCAAGTGATATTGTCTCTTAAATCAATGGCTGCCTGGACAGCCCAGGCGCCGCAGGAGGAGGGTGCATCCAACCCGTGCTGACACCAAGATGAATGGCTGGAGCTCTGACCGGAGGGTGCTTACTCACTTCCCCGGGGATCAGGAGCTGTCTGGCGGGGCGGGGGAGGTGCGGAGAGAGGAGAGCAGCCGAGAACCTTGCTGTGCCTGGGTGATGGGTGAGCCTTACCCATGCGCTGGGCCGGGAAGCGCTGGCCAGGAAGCGTGGGCACACTGCGCCACCCCCCAGCACACTCTGGTCTGGGCCCCCAGCTCCAGGCAGCTCCAGCTTTGGGTAAGACAGGTGTTAGGCATAAACACTGACGCCGGGAAGCACGTGTAGGGTCAAGACTGCAAGCACCTGGGGGCACAGGCACCTGCCAGGACCATGTGGGAAGTACCTGCCCCACCCCCAGCCCCGTGCCCCTGTGGCCCCTTGATTGGCAGCCCCCCAAGGATATGCCTGTAACGTAACCATGCTGCCCATGGCTGGGCCTGTATTTGCCCGTTTTTTGTTAATTGAACCTCTTGGGGAGAAAAAAAGGATTTTTTTCAGCTCAGAGTAAGAATTATGCAATCCTACTGCCCCCAGCCCTCCCTCGCCTCCCGCAGGTCCAGTGTCGGTGGAGGCTGCAACAGGTGTAGATGATTGTCAGGCGGCGGGGTGAGACAGCAAGCAGAAATACTTGAACCTTGTTCGAGGCACAAGCCCAGCAGCCCAGAAGGCTCCCGCCGGCACCATGTCTCTGCTGCCGTCGGCCTGCAGCCGGATCCCTCAGCTGTCACCTGGGAGACTGTGGAGTTTTTAAGTGGCTGGGTGAGTTTGGGAAGGCACCCCTACTGCGCCCTAAACCCTCAACCTGATCTGAAGCAGGAAGCCGTGCAGAGCTGATGAAGCGAAGGGTCCTACCGAGGGAGCTAGATCAGGTCATCTGGGTGGGTCTTAACCAGTGACGAGGATCCTTACGGAAGAGGTGGAAGGGAATGTGACAGTGGAGAGATGCAGGGATTGGGATGGCCCTGTGAGGATGGCTGAAGAAGTGCTGAGGCTGGCCTCAGGCTTCCAGCCAAACTACCATAGCACCAGCGTCTGTCAGTTTGAAGACACCCAGGTTGTGGTCATTTGTGAGAGCAGCAGCAGCAGCAGCAGGAACCCAGCACGTCTGGGTGGTTGCTCTTCCATCTTGGGGACAAACCAGGGTTTGGGGTGTGGGAGGGACAGCCTGGCTTGGCAGACGCTGGAGGAACTGCGGGCCTGACTGGCGCCTGCTTTCTCTCCAGCTCCCCAACAGCCCTTGTCACAGCAGCAAAGCCCCGGCGGTTGGGTAAGTGCATGTTGGTGACCCTGCTTAGGCACACAGCAGTTCTGGCCAGGTCAAAGTGCTAATTAAAGTAGCCTTTGGCATTAGGAGTTTACAGTCAAAAATTGGAATTTGGGGTGGCACTTGGTACCTCAGCAGTCACCTGCAGCTTAGAGCGTGGGCCCTGAGCTCAAGGCCTTGCTTGGCTCCTGTCTCCAGCTTCCTGCTGATGCATTCCCTGGGAGGCAGCAGATGGCAGCCCCTGACCTTGGGAGCCCACCACCCCCTGGCTCCTGGCTTTGACCTTGCCCATTCCAGCCTCAGCTGCTGCTGGCATCTGGGGGAATGAACCAGTGCATGGGAGATCTCGGTCAGCCTGTTTGACTATAGATAAATAAACTCGAAAACATGCCAGTGTGTTGTGCTAAAAGCAAGCTGGACCCAGAGACAAGTGCTGGATCTGTGGGGCCCCAGGTGTGGCCTGCCTCCGGGTAGCGCAGGTGGCCTGGGGGCTTCCTTACAGCTTTGGAGTCAAATGGTTTCTCCTGCGGCCCGTGCCACAGGCAGCTGTGCCTGAAGTTCCTCGCTTGCTTTTCCTCCCGCAGCCAAGGGACCAGGCCACACTGTGATCCCATTACAAGTGGGTGAGTGAAGAGTGTCTGCTGAACGAAAGATGAGCCATCTGCAAAAAATCTGTAAGTGGCACTCAGCTAATGCTTTTTTTTAATGAAGATTTATTGATTGATTTGAAAGGCAGAATTAGGGAGAGAGGAAGAGATTGTGAGAAATCTTTCATCCACTGGTTCACTCCCCAGATGGCCGCAACAGCCAGAGCTGGGCTGGTCCAAAGCCTGAGCACCTGGTACTTCTTCCAGGCCTCCCACGTGAGTGCAGGGGCCCAAGGACTGGGCCGTCCTCCGCTGCTTTCCCAGGCGCATTAGCCAGGAGCTGGATGTCAAGTGCAGAAGCAGGGACTTGAAGTGGTGCCTGTTTGGGATGTCAGCTTTACCAGCCCCATGGCCAGTTCTGAATGTGGTTCAGTGTTCAGTCTGGACCACCCAGACAAACGGGTCTTCCCTTTGCAATGAGCTCCTGGGCTGCAGCGTGGGGACCCCTTAACCCACAGCAGGAGAGTCAGACTTCCTGCATGAAGGGCTCTGCACCCCCAGAAATGGCAGCTTCATGGGGGCCAACGTTTATCCCGCCACAGGGATCTGGGCGACCTGGCTCTGTGTGACGCGGTGGTTCCCCGCAGGTGCTATCCGTGAGAAGCTCCATGATAAACAAAAAGGGCCTTCATGAGCCAGGAACCGGAGCGAGGCTCCTGGGCTGTAAGCTGCAGCCAACCTGGCCCTCCCAGCTCAGCCACGACGTCCCCTTGTTGGACAAACACAAGGTCACTGAGCCAGATCTCTCCGTGACCCGGATGGATAAACTCCTAGTAACGTCTGAACACAGACAAGCACAAGAATGCCTCACTGCCACCGGGTAGGTCCAGCCAAGGCCTCCCTCCACCCCTCCATGCCCTAGAGAAAAGGTGGTACAACCCACTGTACTCCATTCCAGTGTTCCGATGCCCATCTGCTGCAAGTGTCCCAGACTAGCCCGTCTAACACAAGCCTCAATCCCAGGACGGTGACACCCTAAGAATCCCCCTCGTGTGTAGGCTCTCTTGTGGCATGGACCGAGAAACCCAACTGTGTTCAACTCCCCATGTGTCCTTGGCATCCTTGGCTGCTAAGGATTGATAATGACCTTGGGCCCTGCTAGCCTGCCCTGGCCATCTCTGCACTACCAGCTTCACCTCCCACTGCCATCACCACCAGCCCCACCAGTACCACCAGCACAATCATACCCACCAGTAACACCTCTCCCACCATCTCTGAGACCGCTGTGCCACCCAGCTACATGACACACGCATGTCATCTTTCTTCTCCCTCTGGGTTCTCCAATGAGGCTCTTATAACTGGGAGAGCTGCTGTGGACTGAATGGCTCTGTCCCTCCCCCATGATTCGTACGCTGAGCTCATAACCTTGCATGTGATGGAAACCTGCAGGCGGTGTTTAGGCAAGGGGGGTGGAGCTCTCAGGAGGAAATTAGGGCCCTAATGATACAGCCAACCACGAGCACTCCTTCCCTCCCCATCCCCTGAAGACAGCAGGAGCCAGCTGCGAGCTGCAGCCAGCGCCAGGCCCTCAGCAGACCCTGGCCCTATGTCACCCGGAGCTTGGATTCCAAGCTGTCCAGCCTGTGGTCCTTAGGTGTCATAGCACCTCACACTGACTCGGCAGGAGGTAAAGTCCTTGGCTCAAGGTCACACACCTGCACCAATGGTGTGGATGTCCCCTAGCCTAACACCATTGCTGCTTCTCCGAGGGAACACAGCCCCATCCCATCCGCTCTGCCCCGCACCCTTCCTCCAGCTTAGTGATGGATGGCCAGCAGGTGCCTCGCTCCTTGCCTCCTGCCTCCTACCCGGGCTCCCCTGGCCTGCCCATGATTGTGCTTCTTGAAGGGTTCATGTGGTCTCTGTGGTCTTATGTGTGTGAATTTCACAATTTACTGTGTGTGGGATGAGTTGAATTCTTCCACAACCACATTCTTGGGCCCATCCCCCATCCCCCATCCCCCTGCTGCTCAGTGCAGTGGACAGACACATCAGCTGCTTCCAGAGCCGGGAGGAGAAGCCAGGATGGGTGGGCTCTGACCTGCAATAGTAACCAGCAGGACCACTTACTCCTCAGGGCGTTTGTCTCATGGCCATATACATATTTTTTCATGAATGGTACCTTTTCAAGATGCACCGTTAAGGGACCAATGCGAAGTTTTAGATCCAGTTAACTTGGGCTTCAGGCACATCGGGACTGTAGAGACACCAGGCCCCCGCAAAAGATGCTTACTAAGTGCCTGAATGCCTCCAAAGCAGCTAAAGGATTGAATAAAATCCTTTTTTTTTTTTTTTAGTTTTCAGGAAAAAACAAAAAAAAAACCCCATTCATTTCTGGGCCACGGGGGTTGAGTGTAATGGATTTTTACACAAAAGCGGCATCTGGAGCAGATGTGGCTGTGAAGGCTGGGGCTGCTGCATGGGGTGAGGCCAGTCAGGTGGCTGTTGGGCCACCAGGGACAGAGCCTCAGATGGGCTGTGAGGTGGCTGCTTCTTCTCAAGATGGATAAAGCCGCCATCACCCTCCTGTTGAAATGCCACAAACCCTTTGCAACCTGTGAGAAGGGGAGCTGGGGGCTTTCCTGCAGGGGGATGCCCCAGAAAACGCATCCCTGGAGATGGAGCTGGCAGCCCACTCCCGGAACCCCAAGGGCACAACAGCACTGCCAAGTGCAGCTGAAAAAGGGAGGTCAGGCTGTTGTCTCCCCTGCAGCTGGGGAGACCCCGGCACCTGCCCTCGGGCCGGGAAGGCATCAGTCTGCCAACTACCAGCTCCACGCAAGGCTGTGCACTTGTCTCGCTTGAGAAAAAAAACTTCATTATTTTTATTTTTTTAAAATATGTATTTTATTTGTATTGGAAAGTCAGACATACAGAGAGAAGGAGAGACAGAAAGGAAGATCTTCTGCCCAATGAGCCATTCCCCAAGTGACCACTACGGCCGGAATCGCGCCGATCTGAAGCCAGGAGCCCCGAGCTCTTCTGGGTCTCCCATGTGGGTGCAGGGTCCCAAGGCTTTGGGCCGTCCTCAGCTGCTTTCCCAGGCCACAGGGAGCCAGGGAACTGAATGGGAAGCGGGGCTCCCAGGATTAGAATTGGCACCCATACGGATCTCGGCATGTGCAAGGCAAGAACTTTAACCACTTGGCTACCGTGTCGGGACCTGAAAACATAGAAGTTTAAATCAAGTCCAAGGGTCCCTAGTGCCTGATGGAACAGGGAGGCCGTAGTGCATCATGCAAAAAGCAACCAAGAGCCACCCTTAGGTGCTTGTCTAGACAACCCTTCTCCCTAAAAGACAAAAATAAAGAGCACCATCACCCGAGCTCTGCAGGGGCCTTGTGTAGAAAGGAAGGCATCAAAGCCCCCCACGCAGGAGCCCCCACCTGTCCTGTCCTGCGTGGGGGGCTTGTCATTCCTGGTACAAGTGGCAGGCAACTGGCAGGAGCTCACGTGTCCTAGGGAACATCCCACCATGGAAGTTCAGGGCCCAGGGGACAGGCAGCCCCTCTGCACACACCCCTACACCTTACCTTGTGCCCCGTCTGCTGTCTGCACTCAGCAGCCTGCACCCAAGGGTCCTAGTTGTTCCCTGGACCCTGAACCCTCCTGCTCCTTTCATACTGCTGTCCCTGTCTTGCTAACCCTGGACCTACCAGTAGTAGGACCCCAGAACCTGTGGGGCGGGGAGGAAGGCACTTCTGGGGATTGTGGGGGCAAGAGAAAGCTGGTGCCCAGGCTCCAGGTGCTCTGCCTCCATCTGCAGCTGTCCAGAGGCTGTGCCAGGACAGATGTGTGCCCTGCAGTGGGTCATGCATCCACTCATTTTTGTTAAGCCACAGGCCAGACAATTTAAAATAATTGCTGGCGTGGTCCCCACATTTCTTCCCACCAAGTGTTGGTGAATCTGGCCTCATTTTCAGAACTTGGTCTGGAAGCTGCGTTCATCCCCACCTGGGCTTGTGAGGTGGGGGAGCGGCCGGCCAGGGGCTGGAGCCGATCAGGTTTCCGTAGAATGAGTGGACCATGCGCAGTGCAGGGGGAGCAGGGACTGAGAATAAGCCGCCCTTGGGGAGGAAGGGACACCCCCAGCCAGCCCTAAATGCACCTCTCCCTGCTGCCGACACAGGATGGTTAAAGACCCATGGGTAGAGACCGGGCACACACCTGCCCATGGAACACGTTGCTGCCTGCTGGCACAGCCAGTGAGTGCAGTGGAATGAGATGGTTCGGATGCCAGCTCTGCCCCATTCTTGCTGTGTGGCCTTAGGCAAGTCACTCAGCCCCTCTGAAGGGCACTCAAACCACAGTTGGGAGCTGGCCACGATGCCTTCCTGCGGAGATTGGGCGGCCCCATCAGAAAACCTTCAGACGAGGATTTGGCTGTTAGGTGACCAACAAACAGGATTTTGTTCACTCTCATTTTCTGTCATTTTCAGTAAGCTGCCCAATTATTTATGTGCCCAAGTCTGGAGCTATTGTGAAGCTACATGTGAAGCCAGTTTTTTAAAAAAGATTTATTTTATTTTGTTGGGAAGTTAGATATGCGGAGAGGAGGAGAGACAGAGAGGAAGATCTTCCATCCAATGATTCACTCCCCAAATGGCCGCAATGGCTGGAGCTGCACCAATCTGAAGCCAAAAGTCAGGAGGAACCTGTTCTGGGTCTCCCACAAGGGTGCAGTGTCCTAGGGCTTTGGGTCATTCTCGACTGCTTTCCCAGGCCACAAGCAGGGAGCCGGATGCGAGGCAGGGCTGCTGGGATTAGAACCAGCGCCTATATGGGATCCTGGCATGTGCAAGGAGAGGAATTTAACCGCTAGGCTACTGTGCTGGGCCCCTTCATAGCATTTTTAATTTCTTTTTTTCTTCCTGTTGTTGATTTTGTTTTGTGGCTTTTCATTTAAGAGGATGTACAGTAGCTGTGTAACAGAGACTATCATATCCAGTGTCGCGCCCACGTGTCTTATTGTCCTGCAATAAGACGCAGACGCGAGTGAAGCCTTCTGCGGTAAAATTTATTGCGCGCACAAAGATGAGGAAGAGAGAGAGAGGCACCCCGGCAGGCTGTCTGCTCTTATGTGCTGACTGGCCCCGCCTCCGCCGATGATAGGTCGGCGTCATGATCACGCAGGGTCCTGGGCGACCGGATTCGTCAGTCCCCAGTGTTCACGTGCCAGCCACGCCGCAGCTCACTGCACATGCACTAGGTGCCTGCGCAGTACCGCGAAGGCTACGTGACTTCCACCACGCACGAAGGTGTGGCTTCTTCGGCCGGCGCCATTTTAGGCACAGCATGTGGCCAGTGCATACAGATGCGGCTTGCAACAATCCAGTAGTATATTATTTAACTTCATGGAATTGTAAATTTCAATTTTTCTTCCTGTTGTTGCTTTTATATTGTGGCTTTTCATTTTAGGGGATGTATAGTAACTGTGTAATGGAGACTATCATATCCAGATGTGAGGATACAATGCAGTTTGCATCTCTACTTCCAGATCAAAGATGGACTCCCAATGAAACTGTTTACTATATCCTGACAATAGGATGCTGGACTCTCTGCCATTGTCCATGCCTGCAATGTCAGGATACATTTTAATAGCGGAATGATGGACTTAGGACTATTTATGAACAATTATATTATTGTAGTAATAGAGAGGAAATCAGTGGGCGAGGGAATTTGGGGAAGGGATAAGGGAAATCCCAGAACCTATTGAACTGTATCAAAAATAATAAAAAAAAAAAAAAAGAAAAGAAAAGAAAAATGCTGTGATGCCGGTTTTTGTCAGTTTCTCCAAATCTGTGGCACACTCTTTATTCTGTTATTTTTGTCTTTTGAAATGTTATGTTTCTAATCTTGATGAAGCCCGTATTTATCTCCTCTCACGGGTGGGTCACGCTGCTCAGTGTCAGAGTTGAGACACCTGACCTAGACTGGACCCCAGAGCAAGGTCGTGCGGTGCCAGACGACCTTGCTGCCCATGAGCAGCCAGCCTCTGCAGGTGGCTCAGGAAGCGGGTGGAGGCCCCGGCATTGCAGTCACATTCATGCCTATTGCGCTGCCCAGGGAGGTCCCGCCACCACCTGTGTGCATGGCATCCATTCGGGACCAAGGCTCAGTCCTGCACTGCCGTCCTTCGTGCCCTCAAATGCTGCCAAGTGCCCTCCAGACACAGCTCCTGTCCCCATGGACACCGTGTCTCTCTGTGTTAGAGGCCACCCACAGGAGCCACTGGAGAGATCGGGGCCTTGACGTGGTGTACAAAGCTGGCTGGTGTGGTATAGTGGGTAAAGCCACCACCTCCAACTCCAGTATCTTAGCATACAGGGAACACGAGACCATGAGAAGTTGGGGTGAGCCCCAGGCTCCCGCTCACTCTGCCCTGTATTCTTGGGGCATTCAAGGTAACATTGTTCTCCTCCAGGCAGAGCCGAGTTAGCCGCCCTGGCACCCACAGAGCCAGAAGGAGCCCGGAGTCCCACACACACACGCACGCCCTGTGGATAATGCAGTTTCTAGGTTTTTCCTCTCTGCCAGTTTACCTAAGAGCTTCATTTCCTCTAAATATCATGGTTAAGTGAAAACGAATTTCCCCCCAGCGCTCTTCCTTTTGCATTGCAACTCTGTCCTTCTCTCCAAACTCCTGTTTGAGACCAGTAACTGGCTATGCAAGACTCGGGTCTTTCTGGAGGGACTGGCCACAGAATTTCAGAAGATGACCGTGAAAACTGCCTCCACGAGGCTGCTCAGCTGCGATGCCGCTTTAAAAAGGTGACTTGCCTGTGCCTGGGAGCGAGTGCTCGGCCCATCCGCCAATGTGGACATCCCAGCTTCAGCGCCACCTGTCCGCACCTCCCCGCACATGGCCTTGATGCGGACTTGCATGGCGACTGTGCCAGCACATGCTGAAATTGGTTTCTTTCTGAAAAAAGTCTCCAGACCCAAACGGGAGCGCCCTGGGGGTAGTTCCTGGAGCGGCTGTGGCAGCGTCAGCTTCTCTCTGCCTCTGGCACGGAGAGGCGGTGGGGAAGGCCTAGCGTCCCATGGAGGTGACCATCTCTGCGCCCCGCGGGGGAGGGGAAAAATGCCTGCTCCCTCCTCCCTTGTTGGGGAATGTCTCCAATCATGAATAAAGTCCCTGCACACTCCCTGACTTAGATGGGCAAACTGGATGCTAGTACAAATGATCCGGAAACCAGGTGATTCTGGGAAGCTCAGACACCTCTAATGTGCCCGTGTGCCAGTGCAGACGCAGGGCAGGCAGGGCAAGGCATCAGTGGCTCGGACTGACTGCTCCGTGCGGCTCCTCGCGGAAGCCGTGAGGCACCCCGGCCAATGCGGACAGATGCCCAGAACCTGCAGGTGAGAGGGCACACGGAGGTGAGCAGTGACCCTCCTTGGCAGGTGTTTGCACCTGTCAAGCTCCAGTGGGGAAGGGCCTGCTCAGAGCCTGTCTGTCCTGGGCGCTGCTGTCTCAGGCCTGGGAGCCCTGGGATGCCCCCTTTGCCCGCTCTGCTGTAGGACTGACTGAAATGCAGAGGTCATTGCCAGCATCCGAGTCCTCTTGCTCTGGGATCCTGCCAGACAACACTGCCAATCTCCATGCATCCCCCAGCTTTCCACTCCTCCATGCTGGGTGGAGCTGGGGGACACCAGGCATGTGGTGTTGGATCCGAGCTAACCATTGTCACTGCAGATTGGGCCAGGACTTAACATGCGACCGACCCAGTCGTGGCCAGTCTGCTCCTGGGAAAGACATTCCCCCTTCAGATAAGGCAAAGTCATTTCAGGACAAGGCATCCTTCCATCTCCCCTATTCCCCCCAACACACACAGTTCCTGCCTGGAATGCTGTGTGTGATGTGACACTTGCCACTTCGCAGCGTCTTGTAGCCATGAGACAACAGGTTTGTGGCAGACAGCCACCTGCCAGGGATGGCAGAGTGGGCACCACAAAGCCTGGTGCTGAGCCAGTCACCTGGCACCTGCCCCGTGGGCCTGTTGCTGTCATTGGCGGTAGTGACTGCAGTGCTGGGCTAGCGTTGGTGCTGATGTCAGAGGTGCTGGTGGTGATGTCAGAGGTGCTGGTGCTGATGTCAGAGGTGCTGGCGGTGACATCAGAGGTGCTGGTGGTGATGTCAGAGGTGCTGGCGGTGATGTCAGAGGGGCTGGTGATGATGTCAGAGGTGCTGGTGATGATGTCAGAGGTGCTGGTGCTGACGTCAGAGGTGCTGGTGATGACGTCAGAGGTGCTGGTGCTGATGTCAGAGGTGCTGGTGCTGATGTCAGAGGTGCTGGTGCTGATGTCAGAGGTGCTGGCAGTGATGTCAGAGGTGCTGGCGGTGACATCAGAGGTGCTGGCGGTGACGTCAGAGGTGCTGGTGGTGATGTCAGAGGTGCTGGTGATGATGTCAGATGTGCTGGTGATGACGTCAGAGGTGCTGGCGGTGACGTCAGAGGTGCTGGTGGTGATGTCAGAGGGGCTGGTGATGATGTCAGATGTGCTGGTGATGACGTCAGAGGTGCTGGCGGTGACGTCAGAGGTGCTGGTGCTGATGTCAGAGGTGCTGGTGGTGACAGTGATGATGTTGGTGATGATGGTGAGAATCACTTGGCTGTAGTGACGTATCATTGATGGTGAGGATGATAACATTGGAGGTGGTGCTATTGTTGGTATGGTCTTATTGTTCCAGGTTGTCAGCCTCATCCTTGTCTACTCATGGATCTAAGAAGGCTACCACGGCCACACCCCTTGTTCTCTCATAGCATTCCTCCAAGCAGGAAAATGGGGGTTTGTGGGATTCGGAGTGTTTGTTCTTGAGTGGGTTCCTCCCATAGCTCTCTCTTCCACCCCATTGGCTGGAATCAGTCACATGCTCTCTCCCACACCCGTCACTGGCCAAGGGGGACAAACTGTGACAAATCACAAAGCACCAAGATTGCTTTCAGAAATCAGACGCCATCATCTGGTCGTCAGCAAGGCAGAGGGGGTTGCTGCTACTTGGTTAACTTGGCCTCGTCTGTGTGATCCCGGGAGAGCCATTCAGCTCCTCCGAGGCTCAGCTGCAAAGCGGGACGTGGAGCACTCCCATCAGGGTCTGGGGGCGGGGATGACGTCAGGCATGTGTGGGAGGGGGCCAGGGCATTGGACCACGCAGGGCCTGCACTGAGTGACGGCGCTGGCTTTGCCCAGGCAGCTTTGGCAGAGGGCAGGAGCAGCAGCAGGCAGTCTAGCTGGACCGCTTCAGCTCCCATTTCCGTCTCTGATGAGTTCTCTTTCCTGGGGCAGTGTTTGCCACTGGCCTCAGCTGCTGCTTCAGACTCCGAGGGGGTTGGGCGAGATGGAGAAAAAGGGACGGAGATGGAGAAGGAGAAAGTGCTGGAACCCGGGGTTCCCCTGGTAGACGTGGCAGCTCCCGTGGAAGCTGGGCAAGCGACGCACTCAGGGGCAACCTTGGCAGAGAGCGGGCAGGACGCAGAACTGCTCGGATATATTTAGATGACCCAGGAGAGTGGCCCTGGAGCCCAGGAGCAAGGACAGAGCTGGGAGACACAGATGGGCTGGAGGGGGGCTGCCAAGAGCCACAGCCCCCTCCCCAGCACCAGGCGTGGGGTCCCTGCTTGCTGGTGTGTGAGCCCAGAGAAAGCCACCCGGCCATAGGCCGGAAGTTGTGGGTCCCTCCGGCTTTCTGTGCTCACCTCCCTGGCCTCAATTTCCCGTCCTTCTCTGGGTTTATTTTCAGACCTGTCCTTGCTTTCCCACGGGCCTGTCCTGTCCTTTGGGCTGGGCCCTGCTGCTGGGGGAAGGGAGTGGCCCAGAGCCACGGCGGTATATGGAGTGGAACTGGGCCTTCCTTCCCCGGGAGCAGGGCCTGCCTGGCTGCCCTCCACCCTCCGCCGCACACACTCAGCTTTCCCAGTATCCCGCAGCCCAGTGCCCCAGCCCCATGTTGCTTATCTCTAACTGCAGCTGGGCAGTGCATTCACTGACTAATGTAGATGGTCCATGTAGCTTAATCCCACTTTCATGAGAACACTTCAGGGGTTTTGTATACGTGGGGGCACCAAGGCCAAAGCAGCCAGAGGCAAACACACAGGTCCACGTGCACACAGTGGCAGGCTGTCGGGGGCGGGGCAGCGGACACTGTGGAGGGATTGGTCTGCAACAGCACCAGTTCATCACCCACGTCATGATCCCTGCTGCCACCACCGTCATACCAACATGCTCACCTACAAGCACGCAGACACCCCCTCACCAACAACCACCCCATCACCACCACCATCCTCCACAACAACCACCCCAGTCCCAACACCATTACCATAATCACCAGTACCATCATCACTAGCAACAATAACACCATCACCATAAACAATACCAGCACCATCCCCAGGAAGAACCATCACTACCACCACCACCATCAGCACCATTGCAACACACCATCAACAGTTACTATCACCACCCTCCATTCACCACTGCTACCCCCAATACCAACAGCACAGCAGTGTGACACCCCACGTTACCACTGCCACCCCCACACCGTCACCAACAGCACAGCAGTGTGACGCCCCACGTTACCACTGCCACCCCCACACCGTCACCAACAGCAGTGTGACGCCCCCACGTTACCACTGCCACCCCCACACCATCACCAACACCAACACCACAGCAGTGTGACGGCCCACGTTACCACTGCCACCCCCACACCGTCACCAACACCACAGCAGTGTGACGCCCCCACGTTACCACTGCCACCCCCACACCGTCACCAACACCACAGCAGCGTGATGCCCACGTTACCACCCCCACCCCCCATCACCACCAGCCACAGCCACCACGTTAACGTGGGGTGTTCTCTTCTGCTCTGCCTATCCTGGATGCAGAAAGGCAGATTGTAGCACTTCACCTGTCAATGTCACTTGATTATGTATTTAAACATTTATTTGAAAGGCAGAGTTACAGAGAGCACAACAGGAAGAATCTTTCAGCTGCTGATTCACTCCCCCAATGGCCTCAATGCCCAGGGCTCAGCCAGGCCAGCCCAAGAGCGGGAACGCCATCCCAATCTTCCACGTGTGTTCAGGGGACCAAGCGCGTGGGCCCTCCTCTGCTGCTTTCCCAGGTGCATTAACAGGGGGCTAGCTGGGAATGGGTGCGCAGCTGGGACTTCTGAGGGATGCAGGCCGGGGTGGGGGGGCACTTCTTGGATGTAAACACGTGCAGGGAAGAGCAACTGCACCAGGGACAGCACTGTCTCAGCCGCAGCAGGGGTCAGCAGGCGCCAGAGGGCAAGGAACAGCATCGTCTCAGCCGCAGCAGGGGTCAGCAGGCACCAGAGGGCAAGGGCAGCGATCCAGGTTTACTGTTGCACTCCATGGACCAGACCTTGATAACGCAGCTGGGGAGCAGGTGTCCCGGGCCCTGCATCCAAGGCAACACCCTGGAGGCGTCCTGGCTGCCCCGCCTGCTGCACTGCTCCCAGGGCCTCAGCTCTTCCCTGCACCTGCCACTGGGAGCAGCAGGTGCGCCACAGGGAGATAAGTAGGGCCTAACACAGGGTGCCTGCCCACAGAGAGAAGCTCGCTGTGAGGGAGGTGTGGACTGGGCGCTGCATGGGCAGCGGTGTACCAGGGAGGCCCAGGAGGGCACGGCTGCAGTCTAGGGTGACGCCAGGCAGGGTGCGGCCAGGGGCGATCCCCTTGCCAGTAACCCCAGGGAACACAGCCAAGGGCATGTGGGCCCTGTGGGTGGCGGGCACTGGAAGATAGGCCCAGGCCGCTCCCATCACGGCTCCTTTTAGAGCGATCTGGTGCCATGACTCAGCAGGCTAATCCTCCACCTTCAAACACTTTGATCCCATAGGGGTGCCAGCTGGTGTCTGGGCTGCTCCACTTCCCATCCAGCTCCCAGCTTGTGGCCTGGGAAAGCAGTGGAGGATGGTCTAAAGCCTTGGGACCCTGCGCCCACGTGGGAGAGCTGTAGGAGCCTCTGGCTCCTGGCTTCGAATTGGCTCAGCTCCAGCTGCGGCCATCTGGGAAGTGAACCAATGATAGATTTTTCCATCTCTCCTTCTCTCCCTAAATCTGCCTTTTCAGTAAAAATAAAATAAATCTTAAAAAAAAAAAGATAAAGAGATCTTCATCCCTAAACATGTGACCTGTAGCTGGCACCTGGCAGGCGCTTTGCAAGTGTGGGTCACAAGGGGAGGGCAGTGCCCAGCAGAGTCTAGGTTAGGATTGCAACCGCGAACCAAGCACTGAGTGTAGAGGGAGGGCAGGGGCGAGTAAGGAGAGCCCAGGGTCTCAGGGACAGAAAGCTGAGTCCGACGGGATGTCCAGTAAAGCACTCAGCTCCCCGCTGGGGTGGGGCGGCTCTCACTGGCCAGGGGAGCAGGGAGTGTGCGCCTGCCGCTGCTTCTGTTAGCGCCGGAGCCGCCCAGCACAGGAAGAGCCACAGGCACAAGTCAGAGATGTCAGCACAGAAGTGCCCTGGCCCCCACCCCGGGTGGCCGGCCCGCCTGGAGAGCAGGGGAGCCTTATCTAGTATCCCTGCACCCCCCGCCGGCCCCCTTGGCTGCTCCTTCTCCCCCCGCCCCCTCAGTCTGTGCTGACACAATTCCCAGCGCTCCGGCATCTCCTCGGCTGCCCCTCCAGCCCGCACCACCCTGCCCTGCCCAGCTAGGGACACTCCGTACTCCCCGAGCTGTGCCCGCACGGGTGACGTGTGGCCATTAGCGACTGCTTACCACAGCAGCCAGGGGCTTCTGCAGAATCACGACGCGGCAGGCAGGCTGGCGCACAAGACGTTCTGTGCTGAATTGACCAGGAGTTCAAGATTTCAGGTTCACCCTACAATCAGAATACTGCAATGGGAAGATGTCTGTAGTATTTCCTTTTAATCTGTAATTTATGCCCTGTCAGTTTCTAAAAAGGATTGGAGATTTCCAGTAGGAGAATTGTGCACAGAAGGTGGCGGACACCAAAGAGAAAATTGAAAACTGACACAGGAGGAGGAGGAAGCAAAGGAAGGAATAGAATTACTCAGACTCAAGATTAGCTTGAGACCTGAGCTTTCTGGCAGCTAAAGCAAAGAGGGACGCATGACCACCTGCACACACTTCCTTATCTGAAAATAAAGTTCCCAAGGTTGGTTACTGTGGCATAGAGGATTAAGCCGCCACCTGCTGCACCAGCATCCCGCATGGGCACCTGGCTGAGTCCTGGCTGCTCCACTTTCAACCCAACTCCCTGCTAAAGAGCCTGGGGAAGCAGTGGAAGATGCACCAAATGCTTGGGCCTTTCCTGCACTCACATGGGAGAACCGGAAGAAGCTCCTGGTTCCTGGCTTCAGCCCAACCCAGTCCAGACACTGTGGTCATCTGGGGTGTGAACTAGCACGTGGGAGATCTCTCTCTGTCTTTGGAATTTTAAAAATGTCTTAATAAAAAATAAAGAAAAAAAAGAAGAGAAAGGAAGCAAGGAAGATGCCGGGTGCCAGGAGGCTGTTGGCTCTGCAGCGGACAAGGGTGTTGGTGCTGTGTCCCGTGGTGACGCTCAGGAGGGCCAGCCTTTGCAGCAGGGCCCAGGCAGCCCCTCTGGCGCTCTCCAGGACAGGACCTGTCACCTTCTGGGTGTTCTCACACCGGGACCGGAGGAGGAGCGAGTGAGGGGCAGCGGGGTGCAGGGGCGCTGGGACGCAGGCTTGCTGTGCAGGATGGGCCCCCATGGACTTGCCCTTGGGTGAGGGGGCAGTTCTGCCCCTTCCATCATGTCCACCCAAGGATCCGGCTGTCTCGCGTGTGACCCCTCAGCTCCACCTGCAAAGTTGATGGAGCGCCAACGGTGTGTCGGGCAGAGCCCTGCCTTGGCAGCTGAGGGGCTGCTTCCCCTGCAAAGCTGGTCCACCTACCCCATGCTACCCTCTCCCCCACCACCAAGCTGCCTGAGAGGCTCTGGAGACACTGTCAGCCGGATACCTCCCCACACATTCTTGTAAACAGCGGCTGAGCTGGTGTCCCAGGGCAGAGCGGTCACACTTGACCATTCTGGAATTTTCTTGGGTGTGTGGCATCTCTGAGTGCAGGATTAGCCTGTGGAGCTGTGGTTGCTGTGGACTTGAGGGGGTGGAAGGAGCCAGGCCAAGGCAGTGGCTGCAGTGGGGATTAGCTCCATGAGGGGCACAGCTGGGCAAGAGAAGTGACGGCAGGAGTCTGCGCCGTGGCCTGGGAGGTTAAGGGCTGCACGCAATGTCCTCTGGGCTCCGAAGGATGATCCGAGTGTTGGGCCCCAGCCACCCACGTGGCAGACCCAGATGGCACTCCAGGCCGCAGGCTCACGCAGCCCCAGCTGTGGCAGCCATCTGGGGAGAGAACCAGTGACGGTCAGGCCTCTGTTCACTCAGTTTTGTGCATGCGTCCTTTTCAGGAGGTGTCCTGGCCAGCCGGTGAGCAGGGCCCACAACCTCATGGCGCCCACGGCCCCCATGGACTTGCCCTGTGGAGTGCCACCTGCCAGGCTGCAGAGCTGGGGTGCCGGGGCAGCGTGCAGATGTTCGGGGAGGGCTTACGGATGCGCCGGGAGCAGGTGTTGCGGTCCTGCCCCACTCACCTTGCGTCTTCCTTTTTTGGGGGGCGAGCTTCATCAAATGGTGATGCTAGGAAGCAGACTCGGGCCTGCAGCCATGGTGCCAACAACTACACATGCTTCTCAGTAACTGGAGATGGGGGGGGCACAGGGACTGAGCTGTCACTACCATGTGCCGCCAGCCTGTCATTAGGGCAGCTGCCTTTGCTTCTGCCCTCACAAGATCAGGGCCTTTGGCTGCCCAGCCTGCCAGCCTGACACCCTAAACATGGCAGAAAAGAAAGTCACCCCTTTGTCAGGATAAAGGCCTTACTGATGTGCATGGGAAACCTAGCTGAAGAAAAACTAACATATATTTAGCCTGATTTTATTTGTAGATAAGTGTTTTTGAGAAATCTATGAAATGAAGTGAAAATCAACATTCTCCTCAAACCACGCTGAGCAATTAAACTCTGTCCAGAGAAAGAACTGAATTCAAAGGGTTTAATGACTTGTGTCCCCGAGGATTCCTTTCCCCACCTTAATCTCATCTATTTCCCCTTGTGGCCGAGCTTAATTTGCATTTTGTCCCACTCACCCTGTGAATGGAACCTGAAACACAGGAGTGACAGCCACGGGTGCCGGTGCTGCTGGGCAGTCCTACCCGGAGACACCGGGCACTGCAGGACACCGCTCACTCCCCTCCCGTCTCCAGGAGATGAGCTGCGAGGCAACCTCAGAGCTGTTCCATTTCCAGCTTTCCTTGTGCAGCCCCTGCACGCATTTGTAGCCAGCGGCCTGCCCCATGCTCCAGGGTCAGCCTGTGCCCGCCACGCCCCCTCTGCACCACTGGCTGACTGCCTGCAGGCGGGCGAAGCCGAGGGCAGAGGACGTGGAGGTGGCCCATGCCTCCCACTGTGAGGTCTTCAGAGCTCAGCCTGTAGGCAGCGGTGTGCTGTCTGCTCTACTCCTCCAGGATTCTGGGAAAGAGGGCCTCCTTCCTGCTCCCGGGTGCACGGGAACATGTCGGCCACCCTGCGCCCAGCACACACGCAGCAGAGAAGCCCAACTTGGAATTCCCTAACATTTCCTCTCTTCCACCTGCACGGAGACTCAGAACTCCATACACAGATGGCACCTCACGTGAAGAACGTGATCTGTTAAATACGGTTTCTATTAGCCGAGTTAACAATGTGCCTCGGGTCTAACGGGGCACATGGCAGCTCCTGTGGCAGCTGAGTTCTGACTGTGGAAAACGAGTCATTCCTGTCGCTTTTCTTTTGCCTTCACTTTGTTCCCCTTTCTTCTTTCACAATGTAACGGGCTCATGCTTGGGTCCTACTCAAGGGAGTCCTTGTCAACTTGCCCTCGGCAGGTGACTCAGGTCATCCTTAGGGGAGTCCCCTGTCATCAGTTAAGGATGAGAAGTCCCACAGAAGCACGGGATGCTGTGAACAAGCAGGCCACACCAGGACGCACTGAGACGCTCACTGCTCAAGTACACACTGCCCCAGGTTCTGCCCAGCCAGGCCCGTGGGATGCCGCACTCCTGGCACAGCCCCGGCCAGGCCTGTGGGATGCCACACTCCCGGCACAGCCCCGGTCAGGCCCGTGGGATGCCACACTCCCGGCACAGCCCCGGTCAGGCCCGTGGGATGCCACACTCCCGGCACAGCCCCGGGGGATGCCACACTCCCGGCACAGCCCCGGTCAGGCCCGTGGGATGCCACACTCCCGGCACAGCCCCGGTCAGGCCCGTGGGATGCCGCACTCCTGGCACAGCCCCGGCCAGGCCTGTGGGATGCTGCACTTCCGGCACAGCCCAGGCTCAGCCCCGGCTCTCTCCTCGGGACTGGCCAAGGTCAGGTGTCAGCAGCTCACACGGCCTGGGGAGGAGTCCCCACCCTCAGTGAGCTCACAAGGCCAAAGCCTATTGCACGGAACCACAGTGGACAGTTTCTCCCCTTACTTCTCCAGATAAGCCATAAACTTCATTTCCCCTCATTTTAAGATTTATGTATTCTTATTGGAAAGGCAGATTTATAGAAAGGAGAGACATAGAGGAAGATCTTCCATCTACCTCAATGAGGCTGCAGCTGAGCCAAGAGCTTCCCCTGCATGTCTCAAGTGGTACAGGGTCCCAAGGCCTTGGGCCATCATCTGCTGCCTTCCCAGGCCACAAGCAGGCAAAATGGACACATGCAGGATGGGAAGTGGACCAGCCAGGACACGAACCAGTACCCATGTGGGATCCTGGTGCTTAGGGGGATTAGGCATTTGAGCCACTGTGCAGGACCCCAGCTGCTCCATATAATGGAGATGTTTAAAAACAAGGGCCAGGTCTGAGCCAGGGTGAAGCCAGGCGCTCCATCGGGGTCTCACGGGAGGCAGGGGCCCCAACACGTGGGCCATCAGCAGGGTGCTGGCGCCACAGGCAGTGGCTGTATCCTTTATGCCACAAGAGCAGCCCCTAGAAATAACCCCTTAGCAGAGAATTAGTAACAAATGGAGGAAGGCAGGGCAAGGAGCATGGTGCCACTCCACACGTGCTGAAAAATGCCACAACAGTCTCCTTTTCAGTCCTGGGTTTTTTCACAGGTTACATAAAATCCTAGACACAGATTACACTTATTTAATTAATAATACAGCAATTTTAACAGGGTAACACAGATTCCAGAAAATGTTACATTATGTGCTTGACATTTCATTTATAGATTTCCCCTTAGAAAAGGTTTTATTGTAACAGAAATTTCAAATATACTTTATAAACTGGATTGCGGGCTAATTAGACTCTGCACAGCTATGAAGAAATTATACAACTAATATTCAACCAGAGCTCATTTGTCTGGACACGTGGGCTTGTTAAATATTTCTCTTCTTTATAAAATTTCATCTCCAGTGAAAACAGCCGCACGGAGACAGCGTCCCATCTGTACCCCATCTGTGCTCTGTGTGGCGTCACGGAGGCACAGGGCAGGGCGGTCCAGGGCAGGGCGGTCCAGGGCAGGGCGGTCCAGGGCAGGGCGGTCCAGGGCAGGCGGTCCAGCGCAGGGCGGTCCAGCGCAGCTTCACCGGGAGCTCACCAACACCTGCTACTGAGCTGAAACATCCAAGATGGGGAGCCCTTATCGGGCCGCTAAGGTGCCTGCAACCCTGGGTTCAAATCCTGGCTTCGGCTCACAGCTCCCTGGCAGCCCGGGAGACATCTGGGCTGAGTCCCTGGCTCCCAGCTGTGGCTGGAGCCATTGTGCCTCTTGGGGAATGAACCGGCGGTTGGAAGCTCACTCTATTTCTGTCTCTCAAAAAAAAAAAAAGGGGAACAGAGACATTTAAGTCACAACTGAGTGTTTTTTTATTTTGACAATAAAATATACATTATCCCTTTTCAGGGACCCAGAATAGCTTTTCAAAAAAGCACCCCTCAAACCCACGGGATCATCAGTATTACGTCAGCCCACGTGGAGCTTTTCAGGCTACCACCAGCTGCTCTCTTTGTCCTAAGCACGAGCAGGCACCTTCGAGCGCGGCCACCAGGCAAACACTGGCACGTGTGCCCAGCTGCAGTGCCCAGTTCCTCGTTGACCGAATCTGCTCATGCCCCGTCACTCGGGGCTGGCTGGCAGGGACGAGCCTCCTGCACTCCGCAGTCACATCCTGTCAAGAAACGCTCTGGGAAGGAGTCGCACCCGTGAGGAACACTGCAGGAAGGGCTGCGTGGGCAAGGCTTTCAGGGCACACATGGCAGATGTGCCAGGGACGACACTGGGCTCACCTCACAGCCACCAGCATTCCTCCCACGGGGAGGGGACTCTGCAACGATTCCCCCTGACCAGTCTCAGCTCTGGGACATCGGACCCTCCCCGACACGGACACTGCAGGTGACAAGGATGCCTGTGTGACTCCGAGGAGGGCTCGGTCGCGCCCCGCCTGGCCTGGTGGCTGCACGGTCCCTCACACTGCTCCGGCTGTGCCCATCTCACTTGGACTTCCACACTTCCTCCCACTCGGCAGCCGGTCCAGAGTGCTTGGGAATCGCTGGAAACACTGATTGCATTTTACTTCGAAAGTCTTTCAACTGAAAGAAAAAAAAAATGAACACCAAATGTTCAAAGGGAAGGCAGACCTGAGCAGCAGCCCCAGCTCATGGCACACGCAGAGTGCCAACCCGAGCCTTCCCGCAGGAAACACCTCTTCCCCACGGGGAGACTTGTTAGCCACGCGACAGTGGCACCTGACCACGGAAGGTCACATGCCCAAATCACCTCTCTCTCTCACACACACACCCCGAACATGCATTTCCTATCTGAACAATGGTCTTTTTAAAAACATTTATTGGAAAGGCAGCTACACCGAGAGGAGGAGAGACAGAGAGACCCTCTGTCCTGTATTTCGGCCTCTCCAGATAGTGGGTATGCTCAGGTCACTAAAAAGTTCAGAGCCACAGAGGACAGAGACGAAACCTAGGGGGAGCTTAATAAGGAGCAAACCGGGCCTGGTACAGTAGCCTAGCAGTTAAAGTCCTCGCTTTGCACGTGCTGGCATCCCTTATGGGTGCTGATTCTAATCCTGGCGGCCCCGCTTCCCATCCAGTTCCTGGCTCCCTGTGGCCTGGGAAGCAGCAGAGGACAGCCCAAAGCCTCGGGAGACCCAGAAGAGGTTTTTGGCTCCTGGCTTTGGACTGGCTCAGCTCTGGCTGTTACAGGTGCTTGGGGAAGGAACCAGTGGGCGGAAGATCTTCCTTTCTGCCTCTCCTCCCTTCTGTATATGTTACTTTCCAATAGAAATAAAATAAATCTTTAAACATAAGTAAATAAAGATTAAATAAGTGAAAAGCAGATAAACCAAAATGCTCTGATGGGCCAAACGGTGTAGGAAAGGCAAAGGAAGGATTTCACTCAGCAGCTCATTTGGAATTAAGAGTCAGAGTGGGTCCTGGGGGTCTTCACACGCAGGGTCCGCATGCCTCCAGGGTCTGGTCATCGGAGAACACCCGAGAGTGGAGATGCTCCGGCAGACGGGACCACCGCAGTCCAACAGCACAAGTTACATCCTGGCTCATTGTTTCCACGTGCGTGAGCATGAGGTCTTGGGCTTCCCTCAGCGTGTACTGCAACTCTCACCAGCCAGACCCCATCCACGCCCCGGGCCACACCCTGCTCCTCGTGGGGTCCAAGAAGCACCCTGGGGTCCTCACCACGTCCCCGGGCCACACCCTGCTCCTCGTGGGGTCCGAGAAGCACCCTGGGATCCGCAGCAACATGCAAGTCATAATGGCGCTTACGGAGGGAGCTATTTTATTCACGATGATGATAATTTATTCATTTCAGTGTGATATCTAATCTTCCCATTTCTAAACCCGTCTTATCCTGCTGGAATTGGTCAACCCTGGACAAAGCACCTGCGCTGTCAGCACAGCCTTCTCTTTAGGTCTCAGCCTCTTGCCCGCGTTGCCCCCGCCCCGGGAGAGCCAGCTCGTTCAGTCAGTTTCCACACATGTAAAACAGAGAGTGGCTACCTGCCCACAGGACTGTGGGAATTGAGTGAGAGTTTGCACACAAAGCATGGCAGGTGCCCACCACAGGTTACCATGACAGCAGTGTGGCAGCCCAGGGGCAAAGCACACGGGCGTGTAAGCATGGCAGCAGGTTTGCTTAAAGCATCACTTCACGATTCTCTCTCTGGTTTGACTACAACGGCCCACAGGAGGTCCACGGCAAGCAGCTCAGCCTGCAGGTGCAAATGCCCGCCCGAGAGGTTCTCCACTGGGGTCAGGCCTGTGTCTCCACAGAGAGGCTGGCCCTGGAGAGACGCCCGTGGCCATCACAGTTGGGGGAGAGCCTGGGCACTTGGCGGGAGACGGAGGGCCTGATGCCAAAGGGCCAGCACGGCCCACAGGAAGAAGCGCTTTGCTCTGATGAGTTGCTCACAGCTGAACAATAGACATATCTCTGGGCACAGCTGGCAATGTGCTGCCCAGTACTTTCTCCCCATCTTTCTGCTGCTCATGGGTGACAGCTGGGCCTGACACCACGGTCTCTCTCGCAGTGGTGTCCCAGCCAAGAAGTGAACAGTTTCCATGCTTTCTTCTCAGAGATACAGAATCCCATCAGCTGCTAGGAAGGAAAGTTCGGCAACAGCTGAGGTCCAGTTAGGCGAGTCGAGGGTCGCTGCCTCAGGTCAGCCTACTTGGGAGTTCATTTCCCCTTGCCGGCCTGACGTACCCTTCCCTCTCAACCCCCAAGCGCTGTACTTTTTTTACGCCGTCAACTTTTTTATGCTCCAAGTGGCCACAACAGCTGCAGCTGAGCCAATCCGAAGCCAGGAGCCAGAGCTTCTTCTGAATCTCCCCCAGGCCACAGCAGGGAGCGGGATGGGGAGCGGGGCTGCTGGGACATGGACCCGGACCCACATGAGATTCTGATGTGTGTGAGGTGAGGACGTAGCTGCTAGGCTACTGCATTGGGTCCTACTTGCTTATTTCTATTGGAAAGGCAGATCAGATTTACAGACAGGAGAGACAGAGAAAGATCTTCCATCTGCTGGCTCACTCCCCAAATGGCTGCAACAGCCAGAGCAGAGCTGATCCAAAGCCAGGAGCCAGGAGCTTCTTCCAGGTCTCCCATGTAGGTGCAGGCTCCTAAGGCTTTGGGCCATCCTCTACTGCCATTTCTAGGCCACAAGCAGGGAGCTGGATGGGAAGTGGAGCAGCTGGGACACAAACCAGTACCCATATGGGATCCCAGCACTTGGAAGGGGAGGATTAGCCAGTTATGCCATTGTATTGGACCCAGAGTTTTTTTTTAAATATCTATTTCTTTTTCCATGATACAGATGTCTAAGCATAGGAGTATGTGTGTTGCTCCTTGGGGACTGGGCCTCACTCCCTTCCCACAGCACAGCCTCCACGCCACCGGAGCTGCTAAGCCAGCTTCTGCACAGTATCTCCAGGGACTTGCTCAAACCAACACTGGGTGCTACACAAGAAATAAATCTTCGTTCTTTTAAGGCACGGAGAACATAATACTTTATTTACTGGGAGTATGAGGAGAACGAGGAAGTAGACCGAACACGCTCTGATCCTTCAGTAGTGAGTTTGGCTCACATACAGCTGGAGAGAACCCAGGGCCAGGAGGAGCAGGGACTGCAAGTGAGCTCAACAGCTCCCGTCCTGCCACCGCCGAGTCCCGTGCCCCTCGCCCACTGCCTCCCTGCGGGAGCAGAGCAGCCAGTCTGGGGACTCTGAGCAGCAAGGCCAGAGGTCACGTTTGGGAAGGTTTCTGTCCTGTGGCTGACTGATACATTTCCACCCAGCAGGACTGGCTTGGCTTTGAGAACAGCTGCTCACACTTACGGTACAGCTGGTCTGCTGAGTCCGAGCTAGGATGTTGGAACATACTGCATGATTCACTAAATATTCAGCTGGATTAAGGAAGACTAACATGAATCTTTACAACTTGGCTCCCACTTTCTATCCTTCAGTAAAGGTCAGACATACACCTTCCTCCTAAATCTTTGCTCTATCACACATACACACAAAATCTAGACTACGACACAGTGAAGTCAACTGATTCAGGAATTAAAAACACACATTAAGGGGCCAATGTTTGGGACAATGATGGACAACAGGGCACAGCTCAAAGGCAAAAGCTCTGTGCCAACGTGAAGCCAGCCATGCCACAGGCATGAATTTGTCGGCTCCAAGAGCCAGGGCCCACTCTGCTGGAACCCAGGCCAGCCCAGTTAGAGCCCACATCTGGACTGGCTGTGCTAACGGGTCAGGTTTCCACAAGCCGCTCCCTGTGGCGCTGGATGTCACAGCACAGCACCAGCTGAAGACCACGCTGCTGAGCTCCTGTCCCGGCTCCCTGCGCACATGCCTGGCCGGGCAGTGGGAGACGGCTCAAGGGCGCGGGCCCCTGCCACCACTCGGGATGCAGTGCCCGATCTTGGCTTGATGACGCAGCCACAGGCATCTGTTCACTCAGGAAGTACACCGGAGGAAGAACATTGCCTTTGTCTTTCCACCTTTTAAATGACAATTTTAAAAACATTTTACTCAATGAAGCTTTATTTTTGGTAGCTGGAAAATGCAGAAATGTCTTTCCTTCACTTGCTAAGTAAATGACAACCCTGGAACTCCGGAGTTTTCTGTTTCAGTGCATAAAACCATTTTCTACCAGACATGACCTGCTCATCGCTACCTTCCTGTCTGAGCCCAGTGCTCCTGCTTCCCAGGCACGCGAGCAGGGCGCACGGCGGCTGCGCCCCACGCAGGCCCTGGCCGCCCAGCAGACAGGCGGCACCGCAGGAGGAAGGCAGACTCAAGGAGAAGCCCTGAACAAACACCTCTGTGTACACACATTTGTCTTTAGACTGGGGAAAGTTTTAACTTTTCTAAATAGCCTATTCCACAGGGGTAAACAAGCCAGCATGAATTAGCATGTATTTAATAAGAATTTCTAGAACACTGTACACAGCTCTGGGACCAAATGGCAACTACATGAGGAACTTAAGTTCATATACAATGGAAATAATGCAGTTTTCTCATAATACACATTTCTATGAATCTTATTAAAAAGTTTATTTTTTATTGCAAAGACAGATATACAGAGAGAAGGAGATACAGAGAGAATGAGATAATCCATCTGCTGGTTCACTCCCCACGTGGCCACAACAACCAGAACTAAGCTGACCTGAACCCAGGAGCCAGGAGCTTCTTCTAGGTCTCCCATGCAGGTACAGGATCCAAAGGCTTTGGGCTGTCCTCCACTGCTTTCCCAGGCCAGAAGCAGGGAAATGGAGTAGCCGGGACATGAACTGGCACCCTTGTAGGATCCCAACAGATGCAAGGCAAGGATTTAGCTACTAGGCTATTGTGCCAGGCTCTTTCATGAACCTTTAAAAATTTTTTATTTTATTTTAAGCAGAGTTAGAGAGGAAGAGAGAGACAGAGAGACCCGGGGAAGCATCTCAAGTGACTGGGTTCCTGTCCTGCACGGGGGAGGCCTGCTCTGAGTGCCTGGAGCCTGACCGCGGCCAGCTGCCGCACTGGGTGGAGACCAGCAGGTGAAAGCCCACATCCTTTCTGTCTCTCTCTACTTCTCAAGTGAATAAATACATTTTCAAAACAAGTAAGGTTAAGTATGTGTGGAGGCCCTAGGGAGGAACAGCACGCATGTGCCACCTGCCAGCATCTCTGCACTGTGTCCCTGTGACTTGGAAAGATCTGTCTTTAAGCTAGTCCTGACGGCAGCTCACCACGGGGAGGGCAACGACGGAGCGATGCTACACCTCCTCGGGTCAGGGGGAAGCCCGAGAAGCCCAGCTAAAAAGACCTTCCCGTGAAGAAAGATGGTCATTCAGCCTTCTACTAAAATGAAGACAGCACTTCGCAAAATACATAAATGTCCTTAAAAGGGCCAATGCTAACCAATGCATGAATAAAATTACTGACTAACATAATGAAATAAAATCAGTTGGCTGGTACAACATGGCACGCCAGGTCTTGGCTCCACGCATTCCTCTGGGAACTCTGGTGAACTTTCAGAGATTTCTGAAGATGCTTGACATCTGATGGAATGTGCACTCTAATAAAAACCCGGCTCGCCACGGCAGCCCCGACAGAGCTAACAGTGCCGTGGGCACTTACGAATCCTGGCGGGCAACGGGCGGCTGCTCAAGGCGCAGCTCGATCTAACAGCAACATGCTCTCTCTGAGTGGGGCTCCTCGACACGAGCAGTCCTTGACAGGGAAAGAATCCTGAAAAAATGAGTGATTTATAAACAGAATTTCAAAAACCTATTTTCATTCTTGCCACCTCAACGCAGTTAGACAGGGACACTCTGCGAAGGCGCTGGTGTGGCCGAGAGAGGAGCGGGAGTGAGCGGATGTGACGTGCTGCCACAGACCATCTCGATCACGCGTGGCACATGGATTCCTTCCTCACGAGTGGTCGGATTTGTGGCAGCAGTCTGTTGTGGCAGAAAGCTGAATTTGTAAAATGATCATCTTTTTATTTAATGGTCGTCAACATTTTAGATGCATCCTTAAAAGGACCAATTTTGGGTGGCTCTCATGTCTTTTATCCCAGCTATAACTTCAATGTTTTAATGATGCTTGTTATTACTTCCTTTCTGTAATGATTTCTTTGACCAGTCAAATCATTTTCCAAGATAAGTGTTCTTGAACATGAAATTCAAGGACATAAAGACTCGTGGCTAGATGGCTTCTTTCTATAGCAATTTTCTGTCTGCAGTTTGAGTCTCTTCAGAAACACAATTTCTATGACAGCTGCCTCTTCAGTTTTTCCCCTGAGCCACAACTAAATCAATTTTGAGCAGGAAAAAAAATAACTCTCCAAAATAACAATACACCAAAGCAGCTTTTGAAATTTACAGTAAATTGTAAGAAGGAACACACTACCAAACGAGGAGATGGGTGTGACCTCCAACGTCGCTTCAGGTCTGCAAAAGATGGCGGAGCTAACCACAACGCACGGCTCCCTGGTGACTTTCCATCTCAGGGCTTCATTACTCATTTGGAATTGAAAACCTAACTCAAATGATCCATTCACAGCACAGAGTTACACACTAATACTCTTGGCTGTGCCACTGAGGGGCCGGGACTAAAGCCAAGCAGCTAGCCTCTAGACACACCTCTTCTGGGTGGCGTGCCACCCAATGCCCAGCCCTTTTCCCATCACAGCCCCATCTAATGCCCCGCCTCTTACCCATCTTCACCAAGACCCAGCAGAACTGACTTTTTAAAACCCTCCATCACCACTCTACTTTGTACCTCTTTGCACCATAGGATTTATCACATAAAATCAATGTGAAACACTAGAGTGTGTCATTGCAAGAGGGAATCGCCATTCTCCACCAGCCAATTCCCGTCTTCCGGCACAGGGCAGAGTCAGTGAACAACACACAAATAATCATGCAAGTCACATGGGCGGGCTGCTCCAGTTCTTACTCAGCTCCCTGTTACTATGCCTACACAACCAGTGGAAGATGGTCCAAGTGCTTGGGCCCCTGCCCTCAATGGGAGCTGGACTGGGCTCCCGGCTCCAGCCTTCCGGCCACTGCAGCCATTTGGGGAGTGAATGGAAGATCTCTTTCTGTCACTCTGCTGCTCAAATAAAAATAAATCTTAAAGTCATGCTCACACACCCCACAATGCCTGACCTGTGGCGCAGCTTCCTGCTGCTGCCCGGGGAGGCAGTGACCCAGGTATCTGCGCTCCCGCTGTCAGTGTGGAGGACTGGACGAGTCCCTGCTCCTGCCTCTGGCCAGGTCCAGCCCTGGATGTCATGAGCACTGACAGTGAACCAGAGAAGGAAACTGCGCCTTTCAGATAAACAGACGAACAAAAAATCATTAAAAGGGACTGCCTTTGTAGCACAACAGGCTAAGTCTCTCCTGTGGCACCAGTTCATGTTCCAGCTGCTCCACTTTCAATCCAGCTCCTTACCTGTGGCCTAGGAAAAGAAGCAGAAAGGGCCTGGCACAACAGCTTAGTGGCTGCATCCTCTACTTGCACGTGCCAGGATCCTATGTGGGCGCTGGCTCAAATCCCTGCTGCTCTACTTCCCATCCAGCTCCCTGCTTGTGGCCTGGGAAGCAGCAGAGGATGGCCCAAAGCCGTAGGAGACTCTGAGGAAGCTCCTGGTTCCTGGCTTTGAATCAGCTCAGCTCTAGCCGTTGTGGGGAGTGAACCATCAGATGGAAAATCTTCCTGTGTCTCCTTCTCCCTGTAAATCTGACTTTCCAATGAAAGAAAGAAAGAAGAAAAAAAGAAAGAAAGAAAAAGAAAGAAAAGCAGCAGGCAATGGCTCAAGACTCCGGGCCCAGATCCCGTGGGACACCCAGCAGCAGCTCTGGACTGGTTCGGCTCCGGTCACTGTGGCTACTTGGGGAGTGACCCAGAAGGTGACCTCTCTGTCTTCCTCTGTGTAAATTCTGCCTTTCAAACTAATTTTTTTTAACTTGACTTCTTCTTCTCTCTCTCTCAAAAAAAAAAAAAAAAAAGGAGGGTGGGGTGGATAGTGAAACATGAAAAATTAAAAAATTAAAATTGTTTAGTATGCCCCAAATCCCAGCTCTCATGCTCACCAGTAGGAATAGAGGCCCACCAGGGGAGCACCCTGCAGCCCCGTTACTGGGTTCATCACTCTCCCCTGGGTCTCACATGTGCTGGTTGGGCACTGCAGCCCAGTGAGGCATGGCCCACCTCACTCAGCATTTGCCTTTGGGTGTCCCTCGGGATTCATTCCTCACCTATAGTGGCCTTATCCATGGATATCCCTAGGCAGTAATTCCATAGCCCTAAGTACCCAGAGCTCACTGCTGGACAGCCAGCAGGCAATGCCCAGTGCTGGTTGGAATTCTGGCCGTCCACAAGTCCAGGACCTCCCCCCACCTGCCGTAGTGGTGATGGGGAGTCAGGATCCCCAGCAGGAAGCCTGGGCTGGGGATCCAGACACCTGAGCCACCACTCAGATTTACCTGGACTCCGCCCACCAATATGGCAGAGCCATGTCCTGAGCATGCCCAGAGCTGTCTGAGATCCGTCCTCAGCACAGTTGCTGTGGATGGAGGAACTTCTTGGATCTCGGGCTTGGACAAGCTGAGGACCCACCTCCAGCTTAGCAGCAGTGGCGGTGGACCCAGGATCCTCAGTGGGAAGCCTGGGCTGGCATGGGTGCCTCTGCCACAGCCACGTGGTGGGGGATCCAGACACTGGTGCCACTGCTCAGACTTCCCTGGACTCTGCCCACCAGCATCTAGACCAGGCTGGGCAGGGCTCTAACACCTGCAGGCCTGCATGTAAGCTGGATCAATGACAAGCCAGGCCGGGCAGACTGTTCCTACTGGTACATGCACAAGCCAGAGGGGGTGAGAGTTGGCTGGGCTTTGCCACAGCTTCAGCTAGCAGATGCTGGCAGAGGGGGAAAACTCTGTCTAGCTAAACTACAGAACAACCCAAGAGTGCAAGATCTGGGAGCGGGAGTGGGCCCAGTAGGGAACCTCCCTCTTGGTTGCCACTCCATCTGGTGAGCATGAGAACCAGGACTGGGACAGGCATGGCTAGACAGAGAGTGGCACTAGCCAGCACATGCGTGGGCTAGTTGGGTTGAACTAGGCTTAATGCCCACTGACATGTGTGAGAGCTGAATGGGATGTGGGACAGACAGAATCAGGCTGCTGTACATACTGGCAAGCACAGGAACCAGAGCAGGAGGCAGTGGGGGTTATTGTGATCGCTCCAACTAGGTTGCAGCTTCCATTGGTGCACGTGGGGGCCGAGTGTGCGGTGGGCAGGATGGAGCTAGACTGCAACACCCACTGGTTTGTGTAGAAGACAGGGTTGGAGACAACTGACCCAGCAATCGCAGCTAACAGTGTGTGCTTAGGCTGATTTGGGCAACAGACTGTGCTGGACCCTGTATTAGGATGCATACATAAGAATCAGGTCTGGGATCACCTCAGATGGTTTCTTTCAGAATTCCTCCAACTGAACCCCTGGACTCAGAACCCCAACCATGGAGAGAATTGCACGTTCCATGGTCTGACCTGGAGTGCATGTATCAGAGCTGGGCCTCCTCAGTGGCTCTGACAGAGCATGGACAGCATATCCAGGTGCACATGGAGGATATGGCAGTACAAACACGTTCCTCATGACCACCAGACATTCCAAAAGATGCCATGAGGAATGTGTTTGCATGTGGAAGCCACCTTTAACCTGAGCTAGAACCCTGAGTCACCTTGATAAACTGTCAACGCAAATTAACTCCATACTGCAGTTTGGTAGCTGATTGCTCCCCAATCAGCTGAGTGGGCCAAGTGCAGGGCAGCAGCCTGTCATGGCCAGGAACCTGGTCTCAGTATGCCAACCAAGTGTCTCCAGACACTGCCACGCAGCTTCTGGAGGACAAGGAATGCGACCACTGAGTGAGACCAGCAAGTTAAAGAGTAAGCACGGGTCAGATCACAGAGGGGCTTCAAACATTTCAAGGCACGTGCACGTGCTTCTCAAAGGCAAACACTGGAACAATAAATAGACAAGAGGACCAGACTCAAGTTAACAAATATTTATGGAACACTTACTATATGAAAGACACTGTAACAGGTGCTGAGGATAAAATGAACAGGCTGAACAAGGCCCGTGTGTGAAGATTATTAAGCCAAGAAAATGGTTAGTGTAATTTCTTTTTGCAATAGGAGTCACCAAGAAAATAGGATACTGTCAGTGACACGGAGTGCTACGAGTGAAGAAGGCACTTCACTTCGGCCCAGTTGGTCTGGAGGCATGTGAGGGGGTGAAGGAAGTTTGTGCTGGACGCCTTGGTCAACCAGTCACCCATGGGGCTTGGAGCAGCTTCGTGAGCCGAGCGAGCATGAAGGCCCCAGGGAGAGGGATCCTGGCACTGAGGGGTAAGGAGGTTAGCAGGGCTGCAGAGCAATGGCAGAGGCAGAAGGTGCAGGTGGGCACCAGGGGGCACAGCAGGGCTGCATGTCACCCACCCTCACTGAAAGCTGCAGCAGTGACAGGACCTAACCGACTTCAGCTCCGGGGGAAACAGTTCTGGAAGTAACAGGGAGGTTAGTAGACCAGACAGAAAACTGACCACACCAGGCCAAAGACGAACAGAGCTGCAGCAGGGAAGGAGCTGGGCTCTGTGGCAGGCAATAAGCCAGACTTGTTCCTGGGTTCCGGGAAATGAAGGGCGTCCATGGGGGTGCTCGCCTGGGCCCCTGAACTGGGGCCCTGAGATGATGCCAGAACCTCCTGAAACGGGCAGCAGCAAGGGCAGATCAGGCCAAAGAGGGAGGAAACGAAGAGCCAAGCTCTACATGAGGCTTCAAAGCGTTCATGGGAAATGTGGTATTACAAAAAAATGAGATTTCACAATTCCTGCAAAGCTAATAAACCTATCCTTTAACTTTACCTTCCGTGAACTGAATGAGGTTTTCTTCTGTTTGGAAAGCATCAGACTACAGTTCATTTGAAAATAGTGGGGGCTGGAGGAGAGAATGCAGGGCATGGGGACAGATGCAGAACAGAGGCTGTAAGCAGGAGGTCACTGGATGAGCAACTGTGAGAGGTGAGTTTGGGCAGGAGGTAAGGGGACACGGCAGAGGCTCAGAGGGGTCTCGAGAGTCACAAGACAGTGGGTCACGGGATGCCTCAGAGTGTAAGATGTCACTGGCGGGCCAGGGTAAGCCACGACCTGTGCCAACAGGGTCTCAGATGAGAACCACCTGGAGACTCGGCCGCTCCATGGCCTGACCAGCTGTCTGCTAATGCAACTGGGAAGGCAGTGGAAGACGGTCCACGTACTGGGTCCCTGCACCCACGTCAGAACCCTGGGTGCAGCTGGACCCAGCCCCACCCACTATAGCCATGGGGAGTGAACCTTCCCAAACACACCTCACTGTAACTGTGCCTTTCCACACAAACGGAAAAGCTTACAAAAGGCCTGGATGTGGCGGTGAGGAGCAGAGGGTGCCGGCGACTTGGCCCATGGCAGTTTCGGTGTAGTGCTGAACAAAGTAGCTAGAGGGAGTACAGAAAGGTCAGGAAGTGGGGACCTGTGGCCACGGCCAACTCTTTCAATAACTTCTTCTTATGAAGGGCAGCAGAAAAGTGGAATGCCAAAGGTAGAGACAATGAGAGGAGGTGTGCAGCTGAGCGGAGGCTGACAGGGAGGCCCAGCCCCTGCCGGGCGCCGTGGAGCAGCGAGGAGGCCAGAGCCCCGAGGCAGCTGTGCGGGAGTACAGCACAGGCTGCGATGAGGAGGCAGCTGTGCAGGAGGACAGCACAGGCTGCGATGAGGAGGCAGCGGTGATGGCTGGGGAGCAGCAAGAGCTGTTGGCTGAATGCCGGGGGAGGGGGAATGGTCCTGAACAGCCACCTGGCTCTCAGGTGACTGTGCGGGTGACATTCACATAGAGAGTGACCCAGCAGCGCGCTGGGGGCCGAGCGTCAATGACAGTTCAGTGGGAACAGGCACATGCTCGCAGACATCTGAGTCCCAGTGCCTCGTTGGGCGGCCCGGTACCCACAGCGCAGGTGTGGGCAATGTCACCAGGGCGGCTGCAAGCCATGAAGGAGGGACGAGGCAGGCAAAGGGCAGAGCCTCTGACACAGCTGCGCTGGGCAGAAGAGGAGCACTTCGAAAGACTGGGGGACAGCTGGGGAGACAAGTAAAACAGCGCAGGACAGAGCCAAACTCGGACACGGTAAAAGACTTGAAAAACCGAGACAGTGTTAGAACCAGGGGCACATAATCATGGATGTATCTGAGCATAAAGAGGAGTAAAGCCACGTCAGTGCAGTGACATAGTGAAAAGGTATATAGCAGACAGGAAAGCAAAGGTTTCTCCTAAAATGACTAGAGATATCTGAGCTAGGGAGATTGCATTTCATTTTCTAATACACTGGTAAATGAACACCTAGGCAGAAACATGTCAGTATTCCTACCAATAGCATCCATGTACCTGCTTCCGGCCGGCCCCGTCATGAGCCGGGTGGCAGCAGGGAGCTCTGGACGAAGCGGAGGTGCTAGGTCTGCAATGTTCTCTCACCTGAGCCCAGTGTTCTACACTCGGCCCAAGGAATGGCAACAAAGAAACATACAATCCTAGCAGTCACACCTGTCCTTCCTCCCGGGGGACACAGCTGGGAACACTCCTAAGGTGACCCATCAGTTGGATTTATAATCGGGCTCCCAGCAAAGTTACTGCACAGTTCACCTTCCTTGCCAGTCGTTATATATTCCCACGTGGCTCTGTTTGATTCATAAAAGGAGACCGATGGCTTCTTGTCCACATGGTCTCTGGTTTTAAAAGACAGCAACTCTCCGTGACTCGAGCTCTCTGTCGCCAGGCTGTCCCTCCGCACTGCCATCCGCTCAAGCCCATCGGACCTGCAGCAGTTGGACAAGCTCTCATCACCCCACTCGAACTCAGTGACTCACTTAAAAATAATTTCAGGAAACTACTCCTCAATCGTGCAAGTACGTGAAGGCACAGAGATCTTCCACCTGCTGTTCATCTCCCAAGCGGCTGCAATGGCCAGGGCCAAGCAGGAGCCAGGCGCTCCATCCAGACCTCATGGGTGGGCGCAGGGCCAAGCACTCGGATCATTTCCTACTATGATTTTAATGCATTAGTAGGGAGGTGGGTCAGAAATGGAACAGATGGGACGCAACCAGTGCCAGTATGGAATGTAGGATGTACCACAGGCAGACACTTAAAATACCACACTACAAAGCCGGCCCTTCTTTTTCTTTCCTTTTCCTGGTTTATTCCCCAAATGGCTGCAACACAGCTGGAGCTGCGTTGACCCAAAGGCAGGAGCCAAGAGCTTCTTTTGGGTCTCACAAAAGAAAAAGCCTTGGTACAGAGTACCAAGGCTTTAGGCCATCCTCCACTGCTTTCCCAGACCGTAAGCACAGAGTTGGTTGGGAAGTGGAGCAGCTGGGACACGAACAGGTGCCCATACAGGATCCCAGGGCTCGCAAGAGGGGAGGATCAGCCAACTGAGCCATCGTACCAGGCCCTACACACTTCTAACAATAACAAAAAACCCTCTTTGCTTTAAAAGATGGGTTGTTGGGCAGGCAGCTGGGCTGGTGGTCAGGATCCCACAGCAGAGTTCTGGGCTTGAGCCTCGGGAGGCAGTGCTGACGGGTCAAGCAGCTGAGTTCCTGCCCTCCACCTGGACACCTGGACCACACTCCCAACTCGGGGATCTGGCTGCAGCACAGCCTCATCTGCTGTGGGCACCTGGGAAGTAAACCAAACTATGGTTTTGTTTCTGACTCGCAAATAAACAAAACTGTGTGAAAATAGATAGGTCTGGAATAGATGCCCAGCCCAGCAGGAGGGCCTACAGGACCCCCACATCCCACACGGGGCATCTGGGTTTCCTGGCAGTCACCTCCAGGGAGGCAGGAGTGACAGCTCAGTGCTGGTTCCTACCGTCCTTACAGGGAGACCTGGACCGCATTCCTAGATCCAGGCTCAGTGCCACGCACTCACAGAGTGAATCCGAAGATGAAAAATCTCTAACTCTCTGCCTTTCATATAAATAAATACAAGAGAGAGAAAGAGAGAGAGAGACAGACAGACTGTGATAAGCAGCTGGAGTTAAAGCAAAAAACGATGGCCCTGTGAACCATGCGGGAGACTAAGTCCCTGGCTTCCGGCTTTAGCCAGGCTTCTTGGCCAATGTGGCCATCTGGGGAGTTGATCAGCAGATGGACGATCTCCGAATTTCCCTCTGTGTAATTCTTTCAAATAAATAAATACATCTCAAAAGGGGGAGGGGATGCCCCCTCAATCATAATCATGTGAGACAGCACCCTAACTCAGAGTACCCGAGCTGAGCACCCGAGCTGTGCTCGCTGGCCCGGGCTGCCCAGGGCAGCAGGTGGATGCCACACTGTCTCTCTAACCAAAGGCAGCGAGTTTGCCAGCTTTGGTCCTGGGAACTTATTTGCACTGGTTGGCTAAACAGCTGCCACGCATGCTCCCTTTCCAAAACCTCTGATAAAATAGCACTGTGCAAAATACAACTGCGTAACTGGGGGCGGGGTGCTTGCTTTGATCGGATATTACACACGCATACATGTATCTGTATCACGGAGCACCCCATGATTATGTCCAATTTCTATGATTCCATTAGAAACAACTCTTCTTTAAACAAGTAGAAGAAAACATGAAGTCGCATACTGTGGCGAGGTAGGCGAGGCCATCTGAGGCCAAGGAGCGAGCTTTATTCTCTTTGAGTGGATGCTGGGTGCTAACGTGCATCCCGGGAGGCTGCTTCCATGTTAAGTCCCAGCTTCCCACTGGGTGGCCTGGATTGGGTTTTGGGTGCCTGGCTGAAGCTGGCTGAAGCTGGCTGAAGCCTGGCCCAGCCTTGGCTCCTACAGGCATCCAGGGAATGGGACAACAGAGAGAAGACTCCTATTTTTCTGTTAGTCTTTTTCAAAAAATAAACGCAGTTAAAATAAAAAGCAAAAAATGTGCAAAGACACTTCAAAGGGTACATGGAAATTAAATTACAATATAACTTTATTTTAGTGTGACTATTCAAGGGGTTCACTCCTCACCTGCCCGGGACAGCTCAATCCAAGTCTCCCACGGGAGCTGCCAGGATCCCACCAGATCTGCCCTCACCGCTGCCATCCAGGGCTCACACCAACCACAAGCGGGAGTCGGGAGCTTGGGCCCTGTACACAACCCGGGCTGAAACCACAAGCCACAGACTGCATCAGGACTTTGGTTTAGGCCCCACTCTGCTGTTCTTTCCAAGTCACCAACAGTGAGCTGATGGTATACGGGACAGCAAGGACGTGAACTGATGCCCCATGCCCAGGCTGGCATAACAGGCAGTGACTTTATCCATTACACCACAACACCAGCTCTTATCATCTTAATTGCCAGGCCACGTGCCTGCCCCCAACTGATCTTTCAATGCTAGTTTCCATGAGTCTTTTTCAAGTATTCTTATGTGTTTATATCTGGTTAGTACATGTGCTGTAAGTGAAATGAAGCTCTATAATAACTACTAATAAACAAACAGTAAAATCAAAACCATTTCCAAGTACCTGAAGTTATCTGAAGTATTTTTAACACTTCCTCTTTTAGGCCACCAGACGTCGCTGTGAATTTTAAAATAGGGAATACAAGCACTTAGCCATTAGATGGCAGCCTTTTCATTTTGGGATTAATTAGAAACCGAATACAAAGCAATGTAGCTAGGGAGAAGGTCTTTACACTGGACTGCTTTCGATTTATCTGCATTTATCAGGAGAGATCTCTTCAACCACGTACCGGATGTGTAGACCTGGACCATTTCTAGCCAACATTTTCCAACTACGGCTGTCCCTTATCCACAGAAAGATGACACTTTCCAGCAGGGAGCAGTACACAGGGATACGGCTTTCATTACCACGCTCCAATCCTGCCATGCAGCAGCTCTCAGGGCTGTGGCAGCAGACTGGTCTTGGGCAGTGCCCCTGCTTAGCACAGCGCCGGCTCAGGGCAGACCCTTCTTTACCGACAAACACCGCTGCTTCTAAAGGCTGTGCCTTGGAAAAGCTCTCAGTGACTTCGGCCTCCCTCAGTCTCACTGCGGGCACAGGGAGATGAAGATGCGACACGAAGCAGTCCACATCCTCTTAAATTTAGTAAGGCCCATCAGGAAATAGTTTATTTCCTGAAATGCTTTATGTAGGCAATAATCCTCTTACTATTGCCGTAAGACTAAATTCATGTTCTAGAAACTAAAATAGCACAGTCTAGCTCATAAAGTCCAAATTCTCAAGCGTACAGTTTAATTTAAATAACCTAATTTAGTTGGCCTAATGAAAATTTGGATTGATTCATTCTTATGACTCTTCTAAATCAAAGACTATTCGTATTTTCGAATACCTTAAGATTGTACTACTCAGCTTATGACCTACGTTACCAAACACTGTGAGCATCAGCTGTGGGGTCCCCAGGGGAGTGGGAGCAGACTCCCATTTTTTGCAGAAACCTTAGTAAGTCCACCACTGACTACCTGCATGCCCCAACTCTCTCTCCAAACACGTGCTCTCACGCTACAGCACAGGAATCCAGCTTCTCCGCCACTAGAGCCTAAGCAGCTTTTGTACTGAACCCAACAGCTCGATGGGGCTTCTCCTCCATGAGAAATAAACAGCCACCGCAAAACCCGAGTGACAGCAATGGTAACGGTGGGAGAGGAGGCCCACAGCAACGTACCCAGAAAAACCTGTCAATTCATCAAAACTGGCCATTTTCTCATGTCAGTGAAAAAAATCAATTCAATTCCTCCTTTTCAAATTCCCTCAGCCCCCTCCTTTACTTCCCATCTTAGCTAACGTAGGAAGAGTTGGGTTCAAACCTTGCCTCTGCCAATCAGAAGCTGCGTGATGCTGGGAACATGACAACCTTCCTGAAGCCCAGCTTCCGGACCTGCAGACGGGAGGTGTCACCTGCTATACAGTTATTATAAAGCTGTCTAACACATCTGGAACAATGTCTAAGATGGGCATTACACTGGTTAAAAGCAAAGCTCAGGCAGCAGCAGTAGAAATCACCTTGTCTTGTGACAGGTTTCTTGTCTGAGTAATTCTTAATCTGCTGTAATTAATGATGACCAAACAGCAAACTCACTTTGAAAATCAAGGTTAGGACACAAGCGGCACCATGTGTCTACCACGATGCGCTTGAAGAACAATGTGTGGGGGCGCCGTGGCCAGCACCCCATGATGGAGTGCTGCCGGCTAGAACCGATACTGCACTGTGTATCTGGAAAAGCAGCACACCACTCCCAAGGACTTGGGTCCCCACCATCCATGCGGGAAACCGGGATTCTTTCACTCTGCCTTTAGCAAAAATAAATAAACTACATTAATGACTACATTTACTTAGAATTAAACAAAATGTGAGCAGCTCAAGAGATGCCCAAGAGGTTGCGTAGTAACCCCTCCCCCGCCTATCTTAGTGTCTCCCTCTTGACAGTTAATTCTTAAAGTCAAGCCACAACTCCACTGTCACCTGCTGTGTGGCACCTCATGTCTTTAACTTGAGAGCAAAACCCAAGACTTACAAATCTATACTGCCCTCAATTACTCCCAGATTTTTTAAAAAAGATTTATTTATTTATTGGAAAGTCAGACATACAGAGAGGAGGAGAGAGAGAGAGGAAGATCTTCCGTCTGATGATTCACTCCCCAAGTGAGCACAACAGCCCATGCTATGCCGATCCAAAGCCAGGAGCCAGGAACCTCTTCCAGGTCTCCCACACAGGTGCAGGGTCCCAAAGCTTTGGGCCGTCCTCGACTGCTTTCCCAGGCCACAAACAGGGAGCTGAATGGGAAGTGGAGCTGCCGGGATTAGAACCGGCGCCCATATGGGATCCAGGCGCATCCAAGGTGAGGACTTTAGCTGCTAGGCCATGCCGCCAGACCCTACTCCCAGATCCTCATCGGAGCCTGTTCCACTCTGGCTTCTCCTGCCTCCCACCTCCCCGTACACCTGCTCTCCCACCATGACTGCCACACTATCACGGTGGGTGACTCCCAGCAGCTTCTCCTTGAAACGTCCCCTCCACCTCTCCCTTCACTACTTCACCCCATCCTCTGACCTTCGGGCTTAGGACCCCGAGGTGCTCCTTCCCCACCCTTCTCTGCTCTCTGGTCACGAGGCCTGCCTGCTTTGAGCCCACACTGAGGAGTCTCTGGCACACAAAGTCGCAGTGTCTGTCCCTGCATCCTGAACCTCTACATCCAACCGCTGCCTGGGCGCTCCACCTGCCTCTGCACAGGCAGCTCAAGTTCCCAAGGCCGAGACTGAGCCCCCAGCCGTGTCATGCCCTCCAACACCTGCTTTTCTCCCTCGGGCCCCCATTTGTTTCCAATTGCTCAGGACAAAAATCTTTATTTTTTTGTTTAAGTTTATTTATTATGAAAGTCAAGAGTTAGAGAGAGAAACGGAGGAGGGAGAGAGAGATCTTTCACCTACTGGTTGATACCCAAGATGGTGACGATGGCCAGGGCTAGGTCAAGCCAAGGCTAGGAACCAGGAACATCATCTGGGTCTCCATGGGGGTAGCAGGGGCCCAAACACTTAGGCCATTTGCCATGGCTTTTCCCAAGCCATCAGCAGAGAGTTGGATCTGATACAGAGGAGCCAGGATACTAACTGGTGCCCACAGGGGATACTGTGACGTAGGCATGGCTTGACCTATTTTGCCAAAAGACAACCTCAACTTCTCTTTTTTCTCTCACTCTCATATCCAATTTATAACAAAGCTTTCAAAACATATCAAGAATCTCCTCTCATCAACTCCACTGTGCCACCCAGTCCAAACTAACATTAATTCCCATGAGTCCATAAGAAGCCAGGACCAGAGAACTCTGGCAGAGAGTCAACCATTCAAGGCGTATGGTGCTTCGGGTGGAGTACACATTTTGCGTTTTTGCATACATAGACCTCACCTGTATCCTCAGACACACATACATAAATACCTGCTCAGAACCCATACTCACTAATACATATGCATAACTAGGTCTTGGGGATTTTCTAAAAATATGTAAATATGTTAATAATACAAAATATTTTATATTTTTATATATGGACATGAATAGCACTGGAAGCCATTAAAATGTATTAATTTTTAAAATTTTTGGGGGGACCAAAGCCATGGCAGAGAAGGCCAAACCTCTGCCTGCACGGCCAGCATCTTATATGGGCACTAGTTCAAATCCTAGCTGCTCCACTTCCAATTCCCACTGCTCCCTACTTGTAGCTTGGGAAAGCAGCAGAGCCCACGTACTCAGCCCCTGCACCCATGCACGAGCCCCAGAAGAAGCTCCTGGCTCCCAGCTGTGGACCAGCCCAGCTCTGGCCGTGGTGGCCGTTTGAGGAGTGAAGCAGTGGATATAAAAGATATCTTTCTGTCCCTCTTTCTCTCTCTGTAACTCTCTCAAACAGAAAATTTAAATAAATATTGCACACAAAAAAGGTCCTTTTCCATTTATTTGAGCAGGAGGAGGGAGAGAGAGAGAACGTACTTGCATCTGCTGGCCTACAACAGCCATCACTGGGCCAGGTCCAACCCAGGAGCCAGAAACTCCCTCTGGGTTTCTTACCCAAGTGTCAGGGACCCAGGTACTTACACCATCTTCTGCTGCTCCCCAGAGCGCCCAGCAGGAGGAGGCTGCAGCAGAAGCTGAGGCAGGACTCAGTGCCAAGCACACTGATATGGGATGCAGGCAGTGGCTTCACCCACTACACCGCAATGCACACCCTCAATTATTAATTTTACTGAATGAATAGCTAATGTCAATTTGTACAGAACATTAGCTATGAATTACTCACTACTAAAGTATATTTGAAGACTTACCACTTCCAAAAACTTAATTAATTGATTGCCCGTGCATCACTAATGAGAACTTACCTGGTTATTAATGAGTTAGTTCTCGGCCATCACTGCCCAAGATGGTGACCAAACTATATGCAAACTGGAAAAGCCAGGGAAACAGACTGACGAGAGCAGAATAAACACACACGCAGCAAGCACAACACCGCTGGTACTTACACTGTGGACTCCCAGTGCTTTGCACACGGCAAAGCTGATCACACCAACCCCACACCACGCGTAGAGGGAGCCCCAGCCCAGAGCTCGCAGGGCCAGCGAAGAGCCGCTCTCCGGTAAGGCCGCCGTGGACACACTTCCCTGAAATGAAGTCAGAAAGGCTTGGCTGAAAGAATCCCCTCAGCAGGAACGCATCCCTGTGAGTGTGTGAACCGAGTCGTGTTCTCTGCATAAGCACCAGATCGCGGCAAGTGGGACCAGCACAGCCCGACGCGGCCGGCTGCTCCTGCTCCGCGCCTGGCGACTCAGGAAAACCCTTCCCGCCACTCAGGTTCCTCCATCCTCCACTCGATCACTCAGTGACTCTTTGACTAGAATGACATCACACGGGCTAGTTAATCTGATGAGAAATAGCAAATCTACAACGTCTCATTGCCCATCTGCAAACGCTCAAGTCGTTTCTTTCCCAGGATTATCTTGGTTGCTCTGCTCGCCCTGTAACTCCGGTCAGCTTTTCCTGCGCCTGCCTGGTTTTGGCGAATGCCGACCCGAGCCTCTCCTAGCACTGTGAGCACATTGAAGCACTCGCTACAGGCTGACTTACACCTCCTGGACACACATCTCAGAACCAACTAAACACCCTGAGCTTTTTCTTTACCATTTCCTACAGTGAAAACAAAACAGCACTGCATCTGATGCCATATCTCAGAACCAACTAAATCATCTAAACATCTTTTTCTTTGCCATTTTCTAGAATAAAAACAAAAATATCCTCTTAATCTAAATCCTTTCCCACGCTGCTGTAATTTCAAGTGGTTCCCTGGATACCACACATCGGACAAAAACGCTCTGACTTTTAACCGACCTGACTTTCCATCCAAAAGCAGTAACGTTACCCAAATATTATTAAACCAGTCCACCTAAGTACTTTGGCCTAAATTTCATTTTAGAAATTTCATTTGAGGACAGAAATCAGCCTACATGTAAGTAGTTTAAAGTCCACAGAAACCTACATTTCTTTTACTTCATCAAAGAAAACAGAAAACTCTGTAAGAAAACAACCCCGATGGCACAGCAGTATTCACAAAACGTTTTTACATGTTTTACTAACCTACCCACAGTGTCGGTCTCAGCTAGAGGAAGAGGAGTTACTGCCTGCACACTCCCAGCCATGACTTCTAGCAGAAGCCTGATGTTACAAACTGATCTGTCCTTATCGAGTTTTTGAGTGTACGTGGGCTGTCGGCACTGTCCCCGCAGCAGCTGTGGCATGCCGCTCGTCCCCACTTCCACAGTGAACGCACGCTAACCTGGTGCAGCAAGACTGATCTGCCAAACAAGGCTGCGCCACACAGGCTGGCTAGCCACAAGGAGGCCTCACCAAGTGTGCACAAAGTAATACTGAAAGACAATTTTGTAAGTTTTTTGGAAGTCCATGCATATTTTTCTCACACACATTTTCCACAAACTTTTTCAAGATGTGTGTGTGCACGTGTATGTGTGTAAAACTACATTCTGCAATTCACCATTATGCTTTTTTTTTAAAGATTTATTTATTTTTATTGGAAAGGTATATCGGATTTATAGAGAAGGGGAGACAGAGGAAAAGATCTTCCATCAGCTGGTTCACTCCCCAAATGGCTGCAACAGAGCCAAAGTCAGGAGCCAGGAGCCAGGAACTTCTTCCAGGTCTCCCACACGGGCGCAGGGTCCCAAGGCTTTGGCCACCCTCTGCTGCTTTGTGAGGTTCTAAGCAGGGATCTGGATGCAAAATGGAGTAACCAGGACTTGAACCAGTGCCCATACGGGATCCTGGTACTTGCAAGGTGAGGATTTAGCCATTGAACCATCAAGTCGGGCCCACCACTAAGTGCTTGATTCAAATAAATCAAGATATCTCGGTGGGTCTCAGGACGGGGCGTCTCATGCCTGGATCCCGGACAGCCGCCATGGGCACAGCCGCCATGTGCTGAGCTGTCCCCGGGCGGCCAGTGCGCCATTTGGTGCCAGGCTCTGCCTGCTGGCCGCCCGGCTGGGGAGCTCTGGGGATTTGGTTCTTTGAGTTGCTGCTTAATTCGCTCCAGGTTGAACCCATTGTGTTTCTTGGACCTGAAACAGGCAGTAACTCTTCCTTAGCAAAACTTTCAGTCACTAATAATTCTGAGCACCAAATAGCAGTCATGCAGAAGCTGGGGCTTGGGGCCTGTCCTGCAAAAGTAGCTCCAACAGTTGGCCAATGTGTCAACTGGTAATGGAACAGAGTAGATTAGGCACGACTGAACAAACCTTAGCCCACAAGTAAAACTAGAAACCAGGAGGGAGCAGAGGTCTTGCCGAGCTAGGTTCTTGTACCTGCTGGTCTGTTGGAGCCAGGGACGCTAAGCCACAGTGTCTAAGGCAGAGGTCGGGACAGGTGAGGAGCTGTGCCAAGCTGAGTCAGAGCATCCATTGGCAGGCAAGTGATCTATGGCTGGGAACAGACCCAGTTTGGGAGCAAAGGGGACAACCCTAGCTGGGCTGAGGTTCCCACCAAGAGGCACATGGCCTGGAAGGGGAGTTGCGTTCTGATCTGGAAACAGTTGTAGTCTCCCTTGGCACAAGTGTGGACTGGGATTGGATGCACCGAACCGGGCCGGACCCCGACTCCCCCTGGTGTTCTGGAGGACCAGGGCAGATGTGGGATGGACTAGGCAGGGTCTCAAACCCCTACTGAGCCATGTGTGAGCCATATGTGGGTATAGACAAACCATGGCTGGGCTGGAACATCCAACAGCAAGAACCAGATTGGGTGGAAGGCCAGTCAGGAAAAGCCACAGTTCCTGTTATTACAGGAGGTGGACTGAGTAAGGTTGGCTCATGGACCCACTGGTAAGCGTGAAACCTGGCATTGGGAGAGGTTCTGATGGAGGAGCCTGGGCAACTCCTCTGGCAGGACACAGACCCGGCAGGTAAACGCAAGAAACATGATAGGAAACAGCCCAGAAAAGGCCATGGAAAGCTACCCACTCGCATACAATTGGCAGATGTAGGGGCAAGACCAGGCTGAATCTGTCCACATCATCCACTGGCAAATCCAGGCACCAGTGTGGGTCGACCTAGGGTTGGTCGCAACAAAGACTAGTGCACATTATGGAATGCTGAGGTGAGGTGGCCTGTACCGGAAGGGACTGCAGCGCCCTACCAGCCTGAGAACAAGAAAGGAAGTGGGCAGAGCCGGCAGGGGAATAAGGGAGGGTTCCTTTGCAGGACAGCTACTTCCGCAGGAGAGCATGGGCTGGGATGGGGGCAGACCAGACTAGGCAGAGCTACCACACCTGTGGGCTTCGTGCGGACCAGATCAGGGAAAAGCCGGGCTGGGTGGATTATTCCTACTGGTGCAAACAAAATTAAAGTGGGCGAGGGTTGTTTGGGCTTAGATGCAGCATCAACTGGAATCTGGGAGTGGGAGAGGCCTGGGAGGGAAATAGTGGGCTCATCCCTCTTGGGTTACCACTTCCACAGGACATAAAACTAAGATAACTAAGATAGCGGCTGGGGTGGAATGGGGTGTGGGACAGACTGGATTACTGCTACACTTACTGGCAAACCAGGGTAGGGGGTGGGCCTGGTGGGGGTTATTGTGGGTCGCTCCAACCTAGGCTGCAGCTCCCGCTGGTTTATGTGAGGGCCAAGTATGTGCTGGGCAGAACTAGGCTGGACTGCAACACCCATTGGTTCCAGTGGAAGTCGGGAGTGAAAACAGAACCAACCCAGCAATTGCAACCACCAGCTGATTGGAGCGATGGACGGTGCCAGGCCCTGTACTTGTTAGCACATACAAGAAGTTTCTTTGGAGATCTTCCTAATCTAAATGCTGGACTCAAAACCCTAACGAAGAAAAGAGAGAAGACAGAACGGGTCAACCAACCATCTCAGCTATGATGGACTATGTCAATCAGTGGATTTTTCAAAGCCCTCATAGTGCTTGGAGTGGCAAGATTGACAGCGATTCATAACTGTTGCAATATCAAAACCACTTGAGCAAGAACCTCAGCGCATGCCCTACATCCGGGATCTGGGGAGGGTGGGAAAATGGGTGGGCCTTCTCCCTTAAATAACCCCCTTTAAACATGAAGGTAACAATATGGAAAACATACTAGTATTATCCACTTTCATGTAGCCCTTGAACCTTCTTACCCTAATTAACTATGTAAAGAATGTCAAAATAAAATTTTATAAAAATTAAAAAAAAAAAAGAAGAAAAAAAAAATCAATTACACATGTATCTACCTATATCAAAAAAAAAAATCAAGATATCTCTATATGGAAAATGAATTTAACAAATTACATTGCAACTACAGTATTTTGTATCCCCAAGACAAAGCATTTTCTAATAGCAAACTGTATTTAAGATATCTCTATGCCTGAAAGATGTGCCTTATCTACTTAGTTCTTGTAAGAATGAACTCATTACTCACCCAAGGAGGTACTATCAAGAGAGACCTGCTCAGGATACCCTACAAATATCATACAGTTTTGACTAATATATTTTTAGCCTTTGTTTGTCCAATCCTGGAATGAATTTTATGTAATTCAAAGGATATTTTGAAAAGAATGCTGTTATTTCCCTACAGTATATTCTCATCTAATACAGTATTTTGATGAAACACCACAGAAATAGTTGCTGTTTTTTTTTTATAACATGCAATATATTTTTAGAAAGACATAATTTCTGAGAAGTTAGGGCAACATGGGAAAAATGAATGCAGACTTTCTCCCTGTGTCTACCATTCCATAAGTAGTTCTTCATACAATGCAATATTATCTGATGATTTTTTGCTATGCCATAAAATTAAGGACATTAATTTACGTAAACTTTATATGTGTGTATGCAGTAACTCTGTATCTTCTATTGTTTAACCAAGTAGACATACCAACATATAATAAGCTTTTATTATTTTCAATTTTTAGAAAAGATTGAATTGATTTGGAAAGGCAGATTTAGAGAAAGAAGGAGAGACAGAACAAGTTTTTTCATCCATTGATTTCTCTTCCAATGGCCACAACAGCCATAATGAGCCAATCCAAAGCCAGAAGCTAGGAGCCTCTTCAGAATCTCCCATGCGAGTTCAGGGTCCTAAGGCCTTGGGTTGTCCTTGCGAGTTCAGGGTCCCAAGGCTTTGGGCTGTCCTGGACAGCTTTCCCAGGCCACAGGAGGGAGCTGGATGGGAAGTGGAGCCGCAGGGACATGAATGGGCACCCAGATGGGATGCTGACACTTGCACGTAGAGGATCAGCCAATAGAACCATTGTGCCAGCCTGTCATTTTCATTTATAATACCTCAGTTATTCCTAAATTTTATTTTTTAAAAGGTTTATTTATTTTTATTGGAAAAGCAGATTTGTAGCGAGAAGGACAGACAGAAATAAAGATCTTCCACCTGCTGATTAACTCTCCAAATGACTACAACCGCCAGAGCTGAGCTGATCCAAAGGCAGGAGCCAGGGGATTCCTCTGGGTCTTCCTCAGGGTGCAGGGTCTCCAGGCCTTGAGCCATCCTCCTCTGCTTTCCCAGGCCACAAGCAAGGACAAGGATTTATCCAGAGTCATTGCTCCACACCTCCACATTTTGTTTTTAAATTTTAACCATGTAGGCCCAGCAAGGTAGCCTAGTCGCTAAAGTCCTCATCTTGCCTGCGCCAAGATTCCATATGGATGCCTGTTCTAATTCCGGCAGACACACTTCCCATCCAGCTCCCTGCTTGTGACCTGGGAAGGCAGTCGAGGATGGCCCCGAACCTTGGGACCCTGCACCCACTTGGGAGACGTGGAAGAAACTCCTGGCTTCTAGTTTCAGCTTGGCTCAGCTCTGGCCATTGCAGCTGCTTAGGGAGTGAACCATCGGACGGAAGATCTTTCTCTGTCTCTCCTCCTCTCTAATAAAAATAAATAAATATTTTTAAAAATTTTTAACCATGTATCTGAGGGTCAGAGATAAAGACAGACTGCATCCATTTTCTGGTTCACTCACTGCCCACAACGGCTGAGGCTGACCCAGTAGGGGACAGGAATCCCACCACTTGAACCTCGCCCCTCTCTCCCAGGGTCTACACAACAGGAAGCTAAAATCAGGAGCAGAGCTAAGTCCTGAGTCAGGCACTCTGATCGGGGAGACTGCTATTCCAACCACAGGCTAACCGCTCATCAATACTCATTTCATGAGACTGGTGGAAAACTGAAATGTACCAAGTAAAAATAAATCTCTCCTATTTAGTTGATAACGAAAGCAACTCAAGAGTGAATTTTCTACCTAAGCTTGTAGCTTCTTCTTTCTGCTTATTCAAGGAATTACATAAAGAAACTTTCATTCAGCTCTACCGCTTTTCAGATCTCAGTTTTCTTCATGTAACTGAGCTAAGATAATGAAAATCAGATATTAAGAGAACTATCAACATTCTGAAACGAGCAGTATAGGCAGTACCTGGCGGAAAGGTGTTACAGCTTGAAGTCTGCAATTTGAAACTGTATTAATACCCAGGTTCTCAGAGTAGCAGGCAATAAATATTGGGGCAACACAGTGTGTGGGTTACGCTGCCGCCATCTGTAGTACCAGCATTGCCTATGGTTCCTGATTCAAGTCCCGGCTGCTCCACTTCCGATCTAACTTCCTGCTAGTGTGCCTGGGAAAGCAACTGCAAGGTGGCCCAGGTGTTACAACCCTTGTACCCAGTGCAAGTGGCTCCTGGCTCTTGGCTCCGGCTTGGCCCAGCCTCAGCTGTTGGAGCCACGTAGGGGGCCAAACGGCAGATGGCAGACACCTTTCCCTCCCCCTCCAATTGTGCCTTTCAATGAAGTTTTAAAAAATAAGAAGAGGAAAGAAAACAAAAGGATAAATAATGTTCCTAAAAGGTATCATTTATTGTCCTTAAGCAACCAAACATACAGAGTTGCCGGGGACCAGAGAACTGCCGAACAACAGGAGTGACTCCATTTTGTTATTTCCTCACTTTGTAATGGTCTTGGAATGCAAGATCCAGTTATGGGGGGCCTGGCTGCGTGGCCTAGCAGCTAAAGTTCTCGCCTTGAACGCGCCGGGATCCCATACAGGCGCCGGTTCTAATCCCGGCAGCTCCACTTCCCATTCAGCTCCCTGCTTGTGGCCTGGGAAAGTAATCGAGGATGGCCCAAAGCTTTGGGACCCTGCACCTGTGTGGGAGACCTGGAAGAAGTTCCTGGCTCCTGGCTTTGGATCGGCATAGCATCAGCCATTGCACTCACGTGGGGAGTGAATCATCGGACGGAAGATCTTCCTCTCTGTATATCTGACTTTCCAATAAATAAATAAATCTTTAAAAAAAAAAAAGATCCAGTTATCCTTCACCTAGTTTCCTCGTAACCTTTCACCTGTAATTGTTCACCCAAGATAAGGGCTGTCACAGTGACCTCTGCCCAGGATCTGGCCCACATCCTGCTGTAAAAGTCCCCCCCCCCCCCCCCGCACCCTCCAGCCCTTACTTGCTGCTTAAATACCGCCTGAGAAAATAAAGTTTTCGGAGCTTGATCAGACCTCCTGTCTTGCTCCCCCATTCTTCTTGTCTCCTGTTCCCCCCAATCGTCGGTTCTTTCCCCAGTCTCCATTGAAGACCCCGCGGGCCGGGGCACAGAGTATCATTGGGTAAACTGTTGAATTCATCAGGGCCTCTGCTTCCTGAAGTCACAGCAACAAAAATTTGTTACATCAAAATCCATTAGTACAGATGAGAAGAGAAGATGGCCGACGTAGGAGGAAGGCTGTGAGGGAGTCTCCAGTGAAAGAGGGATAGAAAGTCACAGAAGCAGCAAAGAGGAACAGCAGGGAATCGCAGGGAGAGGTCCGTGAGGCTCCCTGGGACAGTGTGGAGCCAAAAAGATCCACACAACTCGGAAGAACAGCGAGAACGGAGCAGGGCAAAGGTAGAGAAACCGACATCCCACTCCAGACCTGCTGAGTCACTTTTGAAAACGGCCTGACGGGAGACGCGGACAGCCCGGAGGCGGGGAGATCGGGCGGATCGTCGCCGGCGGGAGGCCTTCGGCAGCGGTGGAGGCAGACTGCAGCGGCCGAACGTTTGGTGAGCCGGGGGGTTGACGTGGCAGCCTCCGCATTCCTAGACCCCTGCCGAGGTTTTAGCCTCTGAGAACGCGGGGCAGACGGACTGAAACTGTTGGGTTTGTGCCTTGGGAACTGCGTGCAGTGGTGTTGGTGGCTGAGGGGGCCCCGGGGGGGCGCCTCGGGTGTTCCTACACTGGGGGGGCCAGTGCGTCTCGGTGCGCAGAGGCTGCTGGCGAGGATCTGGAGTCCTCCACATCCTGCCTGGTGGAAGTGAGATAACATCAGGAAGACCCTGGTCGCCGCGCCGAGCGGCTGCGCCGAGCGGACTAGGCGGCCCCGCCTGCAGCAGCCGCCTCCACAGCGCAGGTGTCAGGTGTCAGAAGAGCTCTGCCCAGCTTTGGGAAGTGTAGTGCTGTGTGTCCCCGACACGCAGGTACCACTCCCATAGGGTGAACTGCTCACCTCTCGCCTCCCACCCTGCAGTTCTGAGCGTGGGCGACCCACCAGGAGAGCACTGAAAACTCCTGCATCACACTGACACGGTGCGAACCTGCCGTGAAATTATAACAGGGCGCCTGGGCCACTCCTCCGCTAAGGGCCGGTGTGAGAGAGCCACACAGGAACAGGGGCTCTGAACATCCACACACCACGAGTGGTGGATTCACTGCACAAGAGCCACGCCTGGAAAGTGCCTCACCCACAGTCCCGTGTGTGGGAGACGCACCAGGTGGGCTCTGAAAAACCTTGCAGTCCCTGACACGGAGAACGCAAGGAGAAAGCACATAAAACCTTCTAAGTCCTGCGGATTCCCGTGCAGGGGGCACACCCAGAGAGCGCCTCCATCCCTCCACGCCCTGGGGTGTCACACCTGTAGAAGAGGTGCCCAGAGTGTGCCTGGAATCCACTGGGCCCCCAAGGTGGTGCTCTACAGCCCCGGGCCCTGAGAACGCACCAACGGTGCCTTGAAAATTACCACGCTCGACAACACCACGTCTGCAGGCTCCAATCTCTACAGGAAAGCATCTGACAGCCCCTCAACACACGGGTTCATTTGCCCCACCAGAATTCACCAACGCAATGGGAAAAACCACCAGAAAGAGCTGTGCTCCAGATGAAAGAGCCAGCACCCCACCAAACATGGGCCAAAAGCCATTATCAATATCGGCGATGCGAGATGAAGACATGGACGTGTTACCAGCAAAGGAATTGATGAAAATAATGCTAAAATTTCTCAGAGACGTGGACACAAAGCTGGAAGACTACCAGAACCGCATAATCACCGAAATACAACAAATCAAAACCAAACTGGATGCCCAAGAGAATAAAATTGAAAGCCTCATCAACAGAATAAATGCGGCAGAGGAAAGGATCTCTGAAACAGAAGACACACAAAATGAAAGTGCCCAGCGAATTAAACAGCTGGAGACAAACCTCAGCAAAACTAATAAAATGATGCAAGAGATGAAGGATTACCTTAGAAAACTGAATATTCGGATCATCGGCCTCCCTGAGGGAGTAGAAAGAGAATCTGGGATGCAAGCAGTGCTTGATGAAATTATACAGGAAAACTTCCAAAACACTTGGAACACGAATCCACCCCGCATACAGGATGGACAGAGAACTCCCAACAGACATGACCCAAAGAGATCTTCACCCAGACACACGGTGCTCAGGTTCTACTCCAATGAAGACAAAGAAGGAATCCTGAGACAAGTACGAAGTAGAGAAAAGATCACATACAGGGGAAAACCCATCAGAATCACTGCTGACTTCTCCGAAGAGACCCTACAAGCAAGGAGAGAATGGACAAAGATCTTCCAAGTCCTGAAACAAAACAACTGTCAACCAAAAATAATCTACCCAGCAAAGATCTCATTTGTATATGAGAACGAAATCAGATACTTCAATAGCAAAGAAAAACTAGAAGAATATGTCTACACAAAACCAGCTCTGCAAAGTCTCCTTAGAAATGCGCTAGTCCCGGACAAAAAGGAGGCAAATCACAAACAAAGATGGCAAATAAGAAGGTCTCCAAACTAAAAGCTGCACAAACAAGACAACTACATAGGCAACAACACACACACAACACAATCACATGGCAAGGCAAAATTGCAAACTCTCAATTTTAACTCTCAACACAAATGGTCTAAATTCACCAATCAAAAGACAGAGATTAATAGAATGGATCATCAAACAAGACCCAACCATCTGTTGCCTACAAGAAACGCATCTAACCAGAAAGGATGCAAAGAAACTGAAAGTGAAGGGATGGAAAAAGATATTTCACGCTAATGGACAAGGAAAAAAAGCTGGGGTAGCTATCCTAATTTCAGACGAGATAGATTTCATTCTAACTAACATCAAAAGAGACAGGGAAGGCCATTTTATACTGGTGAAGGGAATGATCCATCAAGAAGCAATCACCATCATTAATGTTTATGCACCGAATCTTAATGCACCTAGTTACGTAAAGCAATTACTTACAGACTTAAGGGAAGACATAGACACCCGGACAATTCTTGTGGGCGATCTCAACACACCTCTAACAACAATGGACCGGTCTACGAAACAAAAACTCAACAAAGAAACAACAGAGCTCACACAAACAATAGAACAACTGGACTTAGTAGACATATATAGAACTTTTTATCCTAAGGCCACAGACTATACATTCTTCTCAGCGGTACATGGCACCTTCTCCAGAATCGACCACATGATAGGACATAAAGCGAATCTAAACAACTTCCAAAACATTAGTATCATACCATGTACCCTCTCAGACCACCATGGGATGAAACTGGAAATCAACAACTCAAAACTCCCCAGGAAGTATAGGCACTCTTGGAAATTGAACAATATGCTATTAAACGAACATTGGGTCAGAGAAGAAATCAAAGATGAGATCAAAAAATTTATGGAAACCAATGAAAACTCTGATACAACACTCCAAAACTTGTGGGACACCGCCAAAGCAGTGCTACGAGGTAGATTCATCGCAATCGGAGCACATGTCAAGGCCCAAGAAAGACGCCAAATACAGGAACTAACCTCACACCTCCAGGATCTGGAAAAACAGCAGCAGAAGAGTCCCACGCACAATAGGAAACAAGAAATCATCAAAACAAGGGAGGAGATAAACCAAATAGAAATCAAAAAAACTATACATAAAATCAACAAATCAAAAAGTTGGTTTTTTGAGAAAATAAACAAAATAGACACTCCACTGGCCCGATTGACCAAAAAAAAACAAGAGAAAGTGAGAATCAATAGCATTAAAGATGAAAAAGGCAACATAACAACAGACACTGCAATCATTAAGAAAATAATTAGAAATTACTACAAAGAACTGTACTCCCACAAATTTGAGGACCACCAAGAAATAGAAAAGTTCTTGGACTCCCACCACTTACCAAAACTCAGTCCGGAGGCAACTGCAGAATTAAATAAACCCATAACCGAGGTAGAGATTGAAACAGTCATCAAGGATCTCCCAACGAAAAAAAGCCCAGGCCCAGACGGCTTCACTACAGAATTCTACAAAACATTCCGAACAGAACTAACCCCAATCCTCTACAAGCTCTTCAAAACAATAGAGGAGGAAGCAACCCTCCCAAACTCATTCTATGAAGCCAACATCACCTTAATCCCAAAACCGGACAGAGAACCATCAGAGAAGGAAAACTACAGACCTATCTCTCTGATGAACATTGATGCTAAAATTCTCAACAAAATCCTAGCCAATAGAATTCAAAAAATCATCAGACAGATCATTCATCCGGATCAAGTAGGATTCATCCCTGGAATGCAGGGATGGTTCAACATTCGGAAATCCATAAATGTTATAAACCATATCCAAAAACTGCAAAACAAGAACCACATAATAGTTTCAATAGATGCAGAAAAAGCTTTCGACAAAATCCAACACCTCTTCATGCTAAAAACTCTAGCCAAAGTAGGCATAGATGGGAAAATCCACAACATAATTAAAGCAATTTATGAAAAACCCAACGCCAGTATCATACTGAATGGAGAAAAGCTAGAACCCTTCCCACTGAGATCTGGAACAAGACAAGGGTGCCCGCTATCACCACTGCTATTCAACATAGTCCTAGAGGTACTTGCAGAGGCCATAAGACAAGAAAAAGAAATCAAAGGCATACGTATAGGAAACGAAGAAGTCAAGCTTTCACTATATGCAGATGACATAATCCTATACATAGAAAAACCAGGAGACTCAATACAGAAACTGCTAGAACTTATACGAGAGTTTGGCAGAGTGGCAGGGTACAAAATTAACGAACGAAAATCAACAGCCATAGTGTACGCAAATAACACCAAGATGGAAGAAGATCTAACCAACAGGATACCATTCAAAACAACAGAGAGAAGTATGAAGTATTTGGGAATAAATCTAACCAAAAGCGTAGGAGACCTATTCGAAGAAAACTACAAACTATTTAAAAAGGAAATTGAACAAAACCTCAAAAGATGGAATAACATCCCGTGCTCCTGGATAGGCAAAATCAATATCATTAAAATGTCTATACTACCACAAGCAATATACATTTTCAACGCAATTCCAATCAAATTGCCCAAAACATTCTTCACGGAACTGGATACAATGATTCAAAAGTTCATCTGGAAACACAAAAAACCACGAATAGCTAGAACCATCCTGAAAAATAAGAGGTTAGCAGGGGGAATCACAATCCCGGACCTCTGGACATATTATAGAGCAGTGGCTATCAAAACAGCCTGGTACTGGCACAAAGACAGAAAGGAAGATCAATGGAATAGAATAGAAGCACCAAAAGGGAACCCACACAAATACAGCCAATTAATCTTTGACAAAAAGACCAATGATAGCTCAAGCAAGTGGGAAGGCCTCTTTAGTAAATGTTGTTGGGACAACTGGCTGATAGCCTGTAGAAACAAAAGGATAGACCCACATCTATCACCATACACTAAGATCCAATCTACATGGATAAAAGACCTAAATCTACATCCAGAAACCTTCAAACTCTTACAAGAAAATGTAGGAAATACACTGCAAGACCTAGGAGTAGGTTCCGACTTTCTAAGAAGGACACCAAAAGCAATAGCAGTTGAGAACAGAATAAACAAATGGGACCTCATCAAACTAAGAAGCTTCTGTACAGCAAGGGAAACAATCAACAAAGTAAAAAAGCAACCCACAGAGTGGGAGAAGATCTTTGCACACGATATAGGCGATAGGGGGCTAATTTCCAGGATATACAAAGAACTTCAAAACAACCAAAAAACCAAAACAAACAAGCCACTCAAGAAATGGGCAAGGGAAATGGGCAAACATTTCACAAAGGAACAAGTCCAAATGGCAAACAAACATATGAAAAAATGTTCCAGCTCCCTAGCAATAAGGGAAATCCAAATTAAAACATCGATGAGGTACCACCTAACACCAGTAAGATTGGCCCACATAAACAAGAACACCAACGACGCTTGCTGGCGAGGATGCGGGGAAAAGGGAACCCTACTCCACTGCTGGTGGAGCTGCAAATTGGTACAGCCTTTATGGAAATCAGTCTGGAGAACACTCAAACAACTCGGAATCTGCATGCCATATGACCCAGCAATAGCACTCCTAGGAATATATCCAAAACACCTGTTTTACGACAAACCAACATGCATCCCTATGTTCATTGCAGCACAATCAGTAATTGCAAAAACATGGAAGCAACCGAAATGCCCATCAGCAGAAGATTGGATAAGAAAGCTTTGGTTCATCTACTCCATGGAATACTACTCAGCTATTAAAAAAAACAAATTGCAGTTCTTTGTGGCTAAATGGGCACAACTGGAAACTATAATGCTAAGGGAAATGAGTGAATCCCAAAAGATTAGATACCACATGTTTGCCTTGATTTAACCTGTAATTTTTTGTTTGGTTGTTTGTTATTTTTTGAACCTGTCATTGATACTGTCTCAACCCAGATGTTTCGAAGAATGGAACTCGCATTATTCTTAACATATTGTTTACCCATTACTATGTCAATTAATTCCATAATGTTGTATATTGATACTGAGGCCTTGTTGGGGCTTTTAACTGACCGGATCTTTACTCTGTTAGACCTATCTTCAGACCATAGAAGGTCTCCCCAAGAGGCCACTGAACTTATCTGGACAATAAGACGCTGAACTTTATGCTAGGCATGTGTTTTCAAGCAATGAATCTCAACTGAACTTGAACTATGGTTATGCAACAAGGTGGAGGAATCCACCATGGGGGGAGGGGTATGGGGAGGGGTGGGGGGAATCCCCAGCGCCTATAAAACTGTACTACATAATACAGTGTAAGCAACAATAAAAAAAAAAAAAAAACAAAATCCATTAGTACATTCTGTCTTTTTGTTCTGGGAGACAACTGGATAACAAGAACGCTCCCAACTGCTGGTAATTTACGTGGCTGAATCACAGCCAGGAACTCATTCAGACTTGCCATGGGGTGTCAGGAGCCCAACCACGTGACCCAACACTGCTACTTCACAGGGTGCAGCTGCAGGAAGCGGGAGTCCCACCCAGTCCCCCACTACCGCCTGCTTAACCGTTAAGGCCAAGTGCTTGCCCCCACTTGGCATTCAAGGGATCTTTTCTTCCATGCATGAGGATCACTCAGGAACTACTGGTTTACCAAACAATGCAGTCTTTCAGCTGCTGACGCAATGCAAAAATACAACAATGTGACTTCACTCTTAATAACCTCATAATATTTCATCTGAAGTGCCATTAAGTACTGAGCGGCCGTCAAGCTCATTCGACAAATCCAAAGATTTCCACTTGAATGTGTGAACTGATAATTGCTTGTTGGAAGATATATCTGCCAAATATCCACTTGTAAATCACTATCATTTATTCCTTCCTCTTTCAAGTACAACTATTTTGTGACAAAACAGCAGTTAGGTCAGCCTGCATCTCAAGCATTCTACTGCTTTTCCTAGAGAAAAATCACTTCATTATAAAAGCTCCAATGCTTTATGCATGTTTCTTTTTAAATTTTTTTTTAAACTTATTTTCGCTGTATTTGAAAGGCTGAGCAACAGAAACAGAGAGGTTTTCCATGCACCGGCTCATCCTTCCAAAGCCACGAGACGCAGGTGTAGGCGAGGTGAAGGCAGCAGCTTCCCACTGCATCAGCTTGCCCGCGTGTCTGCCAACAGTGGAGCCGGGGCTCGAAGCGGGCAGATACAAAATGCAGGCACTGCAAGCAGCAACCCAGCTGCTACACAGGTGCCCACTGCCTGCTTTCCATTTCTTTACACAGAATATCAGAAAGAGGCATACTTAAGTGTCATGGTTTAATAACATGAATGGCTTCACTGCTTTATCAATGGCATTCTTGTGTAACACTGACTTTACATGACAGGTGCACAGCTGGATGCCACCGGCTTGGTCACGCCAAAGCACCAGCAGGGCCTAATCCCACCGCTTCAAACACCTTAGTGTCATTATGGAAATGGTCCTCAATGTATGGACCTATTGAAGAGTCTTAGGCACTGCCACAGATCTGCTGGCCAGCGTGAAAACCACTGGGTTAGAACCTGAAGGACATGCGTGACGACCCCACAGGGCAAGAGTGTGGTTTACCAGTTAAAATGCCCACATGCCCCATCAGGGCGCTTGCCTGAAATGCTGGCTACTTTACTGATTCCAGCTTTCTCATGCACACCGTGGAAGAGAAGGGGAACAGCACCAGTACTCAGCCCCCACACCCACATAGGGGACCCAGACGGAGTTTCAGTCCCCTGCTTCTGCCCAGCCCAGCTCTAGCTGTCCCGGGCACTTGGGGAGTGAACAAGCAGACAGAAGATCTGTGCCTCTGATTCTCTGTTCGCCTTGGAAACACATGCATCTGCTAGGAAGCCTGCAGCACCCATCAACTGAGGACCCGAGTCGGAGCCTCTCCCCGGCTCCCGACTTCAGCTTCCGGCTAATGCAGGCCATGGAAAGAGGAGTCATTCCTCAGCTGGGTTTCTGCCACCCACATGGGACACCTGGACGGGGTTCCTGCCCCAGGCATTCAGGAAGTGATCTGGTACAGTCAACAGAACTTTCTCTCTGCTTTTCAAAACAAAACAAAGACACGTGGCTTGCTGCTTTCACAGGATTCAGACAGTACAGAGGGAGGGCTGGCCCTGCAGGGCAGCACGATAAGCCGCTGCCCGCTGCCCGTGACAACGACAAGCCACATGTGCGCTGGTTCCTGCACCCCTACCGCCCAGACGGATTTCCAGCTCCTGGCTTCCACCTGGCTCGTCCTCACCACTGCCAACATTTGGGGAATCAACTCCAGGCTGAAGGCCTCGCTGTGTCTCCCTATAACTCTGCCCTTCAAACAACAAATCTTCAATGGTTCCTGGTTTTACCCATAATGCTTTTCTCCTGATCACACGCCAAATGATACTTACACAGGTAGTGGCGTAAACACCCCACACGGACAATTTAAGTAAACATCTCAGACACTAGGGACACCAGGTACACAGCGCCCGGGGCAACGGCCAGATCTTGCCCGCGGGGTGAGGATTTGGGGCTTAGTAGCTAACTATCACACCATGAAATTTTCATCAAACACCTACTCTGGGCTGGGCACTTTTTCAGGGGCCGAATCCACTCCACAACAGGGACCAGACGCGCCCAGTGCCTGTATTCAGGAAGCTGCGTGTATTTCAATGACACAAACACATACTTCCTCCACTGGCAATGACGGTGGTGTCTGGAGTTTAATGGCTACCGTTTCGTCTATATAAACAGTAGGTAAGCTATCCGGGACTCTTATGCTTGCTTGGGAACTGTCTAGCTTTACTTTCAGAGTCGGGATGTGAACAGGAACTGTACCAGGAGAATTCCCACGGCCTCATCTTCTAAAACCTAAGACGACACCCCGGGTTATGCATTTTTAGATGAACGCAAAGACCTTCAACTCAACTCAGTGCACTTGCGGAATGCATAACCACGTGTAGGTTTAGTCGTGAACGTCAGGTCAGTAACAGTTACTGAACTCTTCCTATGCAAAGAACAGACAAACCCCTTGCCACTGATGAAAAGCAAAACCAGAGATTCGCGCCACCGACCTTATTGAACCATTCGGGGCTTCTCTTTTTCGCCAACGATAACGTTGTAACAAATCCGGCTAACATTCCTACTGCAGCAACCGTGCCCAGGAAAATTCCACCTGCCAGGAGTTTGGGGAAGGGAGGGGTCAGGGAAGGGGGGAAAAAAAGGAAATTTTAAAACGATGCATGCAGGTTCAGGTACTCCTCTGTTCAAAATCACGTTGGAACCCCGCGAGGTCAGCCTCGGGCACCTGCTGGCCTGCGGGTCGTGGGGTCCTCCTGAGGGTCCCGGCCCGACGGCAGGGCGGCAGAAAGCCCACTGAAGGGACGGGGAGACGAGCTCGGGGACCTCCGCCCTCCCTGCGCACCCGCACCGCACCTTTCACCAGGAACAGCCGGTCGTCCGCGGGGCCCGGGGCCTCCGCCCGAGCCGTCCGGTCCGCAGCCCCGCCGCGCGCCGCCTCCATGTTGCCGTCCCCGTCCACCGAGTCCGCCGTTGTCGGGACTCGGGCGGAAGCCCGGGCGGGGCGAAGGAGAAAGGTTCCGCCTGTCCCTGAGCAACCTAAAGACGGTCCGGAGTACCCCAAATACAGCCCCCCTCAGCCGCCGCCGCGGGGCAAAGAAGATGCGGGGGGGGACCGCGGGCGGAGTCCTTCCCGCAAGAGGATGGCTGCGCTTCCAGCACCAGAGGAGGGCTAGGTCAGACTCCAGGAGGCCCGGGAAGTCGCAGGTGCTTCCAGAAGCCCAGTCCTGGCCGGTGCGAAGGCGCCTGAAGCTCAGTTTCCGGATCAAACCCACGCTGTGTCCCGCGACCGCATCCCGCAGATCCTCCCCAAAACGCAGGCCTTGGTCGCCTCTCTGCAGTTCTCCTGGGAAGTGGCAATGGTCCTTTGGAGGGCCAGTGAGTGACAAGGCCTCCGCCCCTAGGAGAACCCCATGGGGCAGCGGCTGGCCGCGGCGGGCACTCAGGCCGGACAGGGCTGGGGTCCATTGGAGGGAAGCAAGGGCCTTGCAGCTACTCTGGCTCCTGGCAAACCGGCTTCAACAGGTGACAGGGGCTGGTGGCTTCGGTGGCCTCTCCTGACCCCAGGCTTCTCACCTGTAAAATCAAGACCAGGAAACCTCCCTGTTTAAATCTGCTTTCTGCAGTTCACGATACCACACATTCTGGGTGCACTATACACAGGCACAATCCGACTCGGTTCTGGAGGTGGGAGTCCAGGACTGCGGGGCTGCCCAAGGAGAGGGTCCTCTAGCTGCATGCTCACCTGTGGAAGGCATCACACTGTGAGGGGGTCTGAGTGAGAGAGGAGCAGGTAAGCAAAGGACAGAAGAGACCCTGAGCCGGAACCTGCAGTGAAGCCTGCAGCCCGCTCCTGGGAGCAGAGTCCTGTCAGCGTAGTGACGGGCTCAATAACTCCTACCTCTAATTGTTTCTACTGCGGCTTTGCAACATTGTCTTAGACTTTTTTTCCCCTTAAATAATGTAGATGCTCAAGGTCTCCTGCTGGAGGGGAAGGCTCTGGAAACCCAGGGCAGAGCCATTTAAAGGTTCCGTGAGGGTTATGGTGATGGGACAGGGCTGAGAACCCCTAGATTTCCCCAGGATGGAGGCCTGAGTGGGATCAGTGAGGAAGGCGCCGGCTGGGCTAGGGGACATAGACGCGGGCTGATAACTTCCGAGTGACGCTGGTGCCGTAGTTTCCACTTTGCGAACATCTTCTCTGCGTCTGATTCTTTACAGCTTGCAGCTCTTCGAATCCGCACCGTGCTTGGCCACACTTGGGCATCTGTTCCCCAAGACAGCTTAGTCTTGCAGCCTCTTCTTCGCCAGTCTCTTCTGGGAAGCAGGGAATCCGGTAAGAACGCACGCTGTTTACCCTCAGGGGCAGAAGGAAGATGCTTTGTAAGGGAAGCCGGAGAAGTTGCAGTGTCCTCTGCTGTGAGAGGAAGTCTGGCCCTGTGGGAGCCCTGTGCTAACGCGCCTGGCGGCTCACCAGCATCTACCTTCTTCTATTTTTTTTTCTTCAAACTTCTTGGCCCCTCTTGGTTCTATTTCAAATGCTGGTGGCTATTACTGCTGGCATTACAGTTCCCAGAATGTAAGCAGCTGTTTCAAACACTGAGGGGTTTTTCTTCCCCAACACTTGTTTTTCTTTTTTAGTTTGAAAGTCAGAGTTACAGAGATGAGAGAGAGATCTTCCATGTGCTGGTTCACTCCCCAAAGGGCCACAACAAGCAGAGCTGAATCGCTCTGAAGCTGGGATTCTGTGGCTCCTTCCAGGTCTCCCATGTGGCTGCAGGGTCCCAAGGCTTTAGGCCATCCTCGAGACTGCTTTCCCAGGCTACAAGCAGGGAGCTGGATGGCAAGTGGAGAAGCCAGGACTAGAACTGGTGCCCATATGGGATGTCGGCACTGCAGGCAGAGAATTAACATGCCATACCACTGTGGTAGCATCTCCCCATCAATTTTTAAAACAAGCCTTTAGAGTTTTACTTTCTCCATAATTAAAGTAGGAAATGGAATTATTTTTAAAAATCTAGTAAAGTTCATGGTAAAAATGAAATTCAAAAATAAGTTTGGTTTGTTGTAAAAACTTTTGAAATCCACGTTTTCATCATAAGTGTATTTCATGAACTTCTCAAAGACTTCTTATATATTGGTCAAATCATTCTCACTATTGCTAGATTTTAAACAATTTTCAAAAATTGAGTGCAGAGAGCTTTAAAAGCCAGTGTCTACTTCAGTGTATGCAGAATAGACTTTGGGACCAGCGTTGTGGTGTACCATGTAACGCCTCTGCCTGTGACGCTGGCATCCGGTGTGGACTCCATTTTCAATTCAGTTTCCTGCTAATGTACCTGGAAAAGCAGCAAAAGTGGGCCCAGGGCCCGGAGCGATAGCATAGTGGCTAAAGTCCTCGTCTTGAATGCACCAGGATCCCATATGGGCACCAGTTCTAATCCCAGAGGCCCCGCTTCCCATCTAACTCCTTGCCTGTAACCTGGGAAAGCAGTCGAGGATGGCCCAAAGCCTTGGGACCCTGCACCTGCGTGGGAGACCTGAAGAACTCCTGGCTTCGGATTGGCTTAACTCCAGCCATTGCAGCCGGTTGGAGAGTGAACCATTGGATAGAAGATCTTCCTCTCTGTCTCTCCTCCTCTCTGTATATTTGCCTTTTCAATAAAAATAAATAAATCGTTTTTTTTTTAAAGTGGCCCAAGCATTTGCATCCACGTGGGAGGTCTAGAAGATCTCCCAGTCTCCCCAGTTCCAGCCACTGGCCAGTGAACCAGTGCATGGAACATATCCTCTGTTGCTGTCTCCTCTTCCTTCTGTAATCCTGCAATTCTGCCTTCCAAATTAGTAAGGACAACATGTATTTTTTTAAAAAAAATATTTATTTTTATTGCTAAGTCACATATACAGAGAGGAGGAGAGACAGAGGAAGATCTTCCCATCTGATGATTCACTCCCCAAGTGGCCGCAATGGCTGGAGATAAGCCAATCTGAAGCCAGGAGCCCAAAGCCTCTTCCAGTCTCCCACGTGGGTACAGGGTCCCAAAGCTTTGCGTCGTCCTCGACTGCTTTCCCAGGCCACAAGCAGGGAGCTGGGTGGGAAGTGGATTAGCTAGGGTAGGAACTGGCACCCAAATGAGATATTGGCAGATGCCAGGCAAGAATTTAGCCGCATGGTTATCCTATTCCCCCTTTATTAAGATTTATTTTATTCATTCTTTTATTGGAAAGGCAGATCTACAGAGAGAAGGAGATACAGAGAAAAAGAAAAATGAATATATATTTTTTTTATAAATTTAAAGGAACCTAGAAGCAAATTGATAGGACTGAAATATTACAAAAAAAAAACATTTCCACTGAGGTCACTTTGAAGGAAGGGTCGAGTGAGTTATCTACCTGCAGATCCTGTACTTTCTGCTTTCCTAAGTAGGAGTGCCTACCAAAGCAATAATTCAGCATACTCTGGCACGTGAGAACTCTTTTGTTTTTAACAAGAATGTTATTGGTAGGGAACCTGTTATTTCAAAGGTGGCTTCTTCTGTTGAAATGGAAATGTTGTGTTGGTTTCCCCGAGTAACTCAGGAACTCATCACTGTGGCCCTCTGCCAGCAGGGTGACTGTGACACAGTGTTGGGAAACAAGGAAACAGCAGCAGGAAGCATGGGACAGAGGAGGGGCTCCGGGCTGGCCTGACCCCAGGATTCTCCCAGGACCTGTACCGAGTCCCCAAGCCCGCTGTCACTACCTCCAGGCAGCTACATCAATCAATACAGCCCAGAGGAATGGTAGGCATGGTAATAGCTTCCTGTGATGGAGCTGAAAGCAGACTTTCCGGGCTTCCAGCATCTCATTCCTTACCTGTTAGAACTGCACCCCGGAACTGGCCTGGGCTGAGTACTAGGGATGTACACGGCCATTATAGACTTCTTTCAGTCTCCATTATAGAGTGCCATCCTTACGCTTCCAGTTGGATTGTTAGTGATACATCAGGCATCTTTGGCAAGCTGTGATTTTCAGAAACCACTAGATATTTTCTTACTGAAGACTGGTATAAATGCTTTACATTGCTGCCTTCTTCCGATGATCAAATATGAGCATGTTGTAAACTGCCAGGTACTTTGGAAAGTTGGAGTGTTGTTGTTTTCAGAGTGATACACATCCCGGCGATAGGCACATCCTTTCACATTTATTTTCATCTCTACAGTGTCATTTTTCCAGTGGCAAACACAGGAATACGTGTCGTATTTCATTTATGTTTGCAATTAATCCGATTTATTCATATTCTTATTAATTAAAGAGTATAAATCATAAATTGGTAAAATAGGTATTACCATCTGTTTGAGGAAAGAGTGACTATACAACCTAATAAAGCCTTTTTTGACTGCATTTAGATTGTCTTTATTTTTTTTTAATTTGTTTATTTTTTATTTGAAATACAGATTTACAGAGAGAAGGAGAGACAGAGAAAGATCTTCCATGTGCTGGTTCACTCCCCACATGGCCACAACGGCCAGAGAGGGACTGATCTGAAGCCTGGAGCCAGGAGCCTCCTCCAGGTCTCCCTGGTGGGTGCAAGACCCCAAGGCTTTGGGCCGTCTTCCTCTGCTGCTTTTCCAAGCCATAAGAAGAAAGACAGAGTTACAGACATTGGGATGAACTAACACACAGACTTGGGGAAAGAGAAAGAGAGAAAGAGAGAGATTTTTTCATCTGCTGATTCATTCATCATATGGCCACAATAGCTGGAGCTGGGCTAGTCTAGATTTTGGAGCTTCTACCAGGTCCACATGTGTACTGGGTCCCTAGTACCCGGGCCATCCTTGACTACTTTCCCACGCGCATTAGCAGGAAGCTGGATGGAAGTGGAATGGCCAGGATTTGAACCCGCCCATAAGAGATACCGCTACCACAGATGGCAACTTTATGCATAATGTCACAGTGCTAACCCTGAGGTTCTCTTTATGTTTCATTCACATGCCCCGTATTGCCCAAGCATCTGGTACGGTCACAGGCACTGGACTTACTGGAGAAGGAACGATGCGAGTCGCTTGCTTGTTGGAGCTTATGCCTCATGGTCCTTGATTTACTAAGAGAATTTCATCCAAAACCACTTGCTGTTTCAACCTGTGTGGCTGATGTTCTTCCTAACTCTTGTCCTCTATTTTCTACCTTAATAAGTATAATGTGAGTTACCACAGTGTGTGGAGTCACTTCTCTGAATAGCCGTTACTGTCCTTGAGGGCTGGAGGCCTGGCCAGCCCACGTGCTGAATCTGAACTGTCTGCCTTGTAACTCAGAGTGTGCATAGGAGGAAGGGACAGCTTCTGGTAGACCATGATGAATCATAACTCAGTATGGAATAGGCTTCTCCTGGGAATGGGGCACACGCCTGGTGGCCACAACAATGGAGGCTGTCGGTCCAGGTGGCCTTGTTGTGACTAAGGTAACCTGGCATGGTGCCACCCGGGGCATGGGGAGCTGAAGGCTTCCTCTGTGAGCAGCAGGTGCCAGACCCTGGGCGGAACTGAAGACCCCGATGTGGTAACTGGTGACTACGAGACACAAAGCAGGTGAAACAGCAAGTGAAGTGGGTCAGGATCCCAGTTACCGAGCTGGAGCACTTGGAGCAGACGCAGGTGTTGAGTTCCCAACACCCTGGGTGCATGCTGCTACTGGCCAGGGAGAGAGCTGGGTTTGCAGCTGGGAAGCAGGGCCTCTGTCTGTGGGTGTGCAGCTCATTCCTTTGCTCCAGGTGAGGGGCAGGACTGGCCACTGTACAGCCTGTGATCTGCCCACCAGCCACAGGTGTCTAGTGCTGGACTCCAAGTGCCCCTCAGAAAGGGACACCTTTTCTAATCCTTCTCAGAAAAGATGCCAGGGGCAGATACTGGCTTTGGAAACACGAGAGCTTGGTTTTCAGAGGTTAGGAACCAACAAAAAGTGTTGTAGTTCTTGGGGGAATGTATCTTACATTTCAAATGTGTTCAGATAGAAAAAGAAAACATCCTGAGGAAGATCCCAAGGTCAGGGTTGGCTTTGTGTGGCACAGCATGTTAAGCTGCTGCAGTGCTCACATTCCATCTGAGCTCCCCGAGTCCTGGCTGCTCCACTTCGGACCAGCTCCCTGCTAATGCACGGGGAACCAGCAGAGGTCGGCCCAGGCGCTTGAGGTCCTGCCACCCACAAGGAGATCTGGACTGGATTCCCGCCTTTTAGCTTAGCCCCAGTGACTGTCACCTGGAGTGAATCAGGGGATGGAAAATGTGTGTGTGTGTGTGTGTGTGTGTGTGTGTGTGTGTGTGAACTCTGCCTTTCAAGTATATACATGAATCTTTTTTTAAAAATAAAAGAAAGATTCAAGATCTCCAGGTCAGAAGTCTCAGCACTTTCTGCATCAAGGAGCGTGAAAATGTGTGCATATTCAAAGTGCCTTTAGAATTCAGAGAACAGGTCGGAAAGAGCGGCAGCCTGTTCACAGTGCTTGAATTTGCATTGCTTGCAAAAATCTCCACCTGACCTCTGAACAGAGTGTCATGACCTTGATTCCTGAAGTGTGCATCTCCCTCCCACTGCCCTGCCGGAGGAGTATCTGAGGTTACTTCTCCTGGGGCAGAATCCATACATTTCAGTAACATTTGAGTGAGACAGTACTCCTTGGATTTACTCTTGCTTGTCAAATGAATAGCCTCTTAAAATGCGATTATATAGCCTGATAAAATCTTCCCCTCCACCGTAAAGTAGGTGTCATTTAGAAAAGAGTTTTTCATTTAGGTCAACTGTGCAAGGGCCCAATGCCCTTTCTCAAACATTAAAGCATTTGATGGACTCGTCGTTGAGTGCATTATAAATAAATGCAACCTCAAGTTCCCGAGCCTGAAAACCACGCGCTTGGGGAGACACTGCAGCCTCCCCTGCTCCCACTCCTTCTTTCAAGGTGACAGAAAGGGGCTGGGCTAGTTGCCTGCCGGCCACAGTCCAGCTCCAGGCTCTGCCAGGGTAGGGAGGACACTGCTCCCCTGTTCTCTTAGTATGGGGCTTCATTTGCTAGAGAGCTCAGCCCTCTTCCCAAGTGGATTTCGTGACGTCAGAAGATGATGTTGGCTGTTACCTGGAGGATGGGGGAGGAGGGACAGACAGGTGTTACTACTGCACTACTACTGCTACTATTAAATAAGTTTGATAAACAGGTTTCTTTCTGCAGGGCTTCAGGGTGCTCATTGGAGGGTACCATAGCAATACTCCATAACTTCGTTGTGGAAGTCCTAGCGTAGAACACTGCATTTGTGTGCCCTGTAGCAGTTGAGGACCATACAGGATCAGCTGGCTGTAGGTTCTCTCTAGGGCTCTGATTAAATAAACAATAAGATGCTGCTTCCTTTAGAGGGCAACACCTCCCTGGTTCCTCTTGTAGTTCATGGTCAGACCAAAAATCTAGTGATGTCTTCGCTTGGCAGTTCAAATGAGCCAGAGGAGTAGTCAGAAGCAAAGCCCAGAATTCTCTAGAGTTGAAGTGCTCCTTCTACTTAAAAAAAAAAAAAAAAATCAGATCACCCTTTCGCATATTAAATTTAGAACTACTCTTCACATTGGAAGAGGGAAGAGAACTATTTGCTGGGAGCAGGGAGCCAACGCTGTCGTGAGCAATCAACTTCATTCCAATCAATTAGAGGGAAAAATGCAGTCCCAAAAGAACATTCTGAATCGGTACGGTTGCGAAGCCAAAATAGGCGGACGTACAGTGGAATTAGATGTCCTATTTCAAGCTCTGCTGTACGTTTATCCTTATTTGGTTGTCTTATGCCAAGCTGTGTAATGATGGACCTGGGTGCGACCTTGGGTCTCGAAGATCATCATCTTACATCAGAGAAGGATTTCACTCGAGTTTTCCTGAAGACACAGGCAGCAGCAGGGCAGCCAAGACTCCTGATTCAAAGCACATTCTACCTTGTACACAGAAAATCGAATCAGTCAGGGCTGGTGTGGTGGCAGAGGACTAAGGTGCAATGCCACCACACCAGACCTGACTGGTGATGTTACACGCTAGACTTCTGGCTGCTGTGCTAGCATCCACATATAGGTGCTGGTTTGAGTCCCAGCTGCTTCAATTGCAATCCAGCTCCCTACTAATGGCCTGGAAAAACCGTGAAGAATGGCCCAAGTACTTGGGCCAGGTACCCATATAGGAGACCTGGAAGAAGCTCTTGGCTCTGGCTTCTTATTAGCCCAGCTCTGGCCATTGTAATCATTTTAGGAGTGAACTAGCAGATGGAAGATCTCTCTCTCTCTGTCTTTATAGCTCTGACTTTCAGGTAAGATAAGTCTTTAAAATGTGAATCGGCGTCTCTGCCAAACTTAGAGCTAGTCATCAACAGGCCAGCACTCCAAGCAATAGGAGCAGCATCTTTTGCAAGACCCACCCGTTTCCGTTGGCCTCAATCTGTGCCTGCTACTCCAGCTCCTGACGCTCCTGCATGCTGCAGTTCTTCAAGCCTTCTCACTTGGGTCCATTTCTCCCAAAGCCATGGTGTCATTAGAGCATTATATATTTTTTTTCTTTGTAAAGATTTATTTATTTTTATTAAAGACAGATTTTACAGAGAGAATGAGAGACAAAAAGAAAGATCATCCACCCTCTGGTTCAATCCTCAAATTATCACAATGGCCAGAACTGTGTTGATCCGAAGCTAGGGGCCAGGAGCTTCTTTCGGGTGTCCCACATTGGTGTAGGGACCCAAACACTTGGACCATTCTCCAGTGCTTTTCTCAGCCACAAGCCACGAGCTGGATGGGAAGTGGAGCAGCCATGATGTGAACCTGTACCCATTTGGGATCCTAGAGCTTGCAAACAGAGTTAACCAACTGAGCCATCACTCTGGGCCTTAATGCATCATTTATGGATATATCACTAACCCTGGCAGTGCCTTTGGGGAAAGAGGAAAAGTCCACCCCCTCCCATGCAGCACCATTTAATGTTGTTGGTCATTGCACACACTCTGGCTTTGTGGCAACAGGTAGCTGGTATGCTCACACACATGCCCACTCAGGTGCTCTCTGGAAGAAAGGGCATGCATGGTGCCAGGAGCCACGTGGTAGGTTACACTCCCCAGTGTGACTTGTAGTTAGTACCAATCCCCTAAGCCTGCCCAGACTATTGTGTATCCGTCTCCAGGAGGCATAACCTGGTTCAGGTCTGGGATTTTCCCGTATGCTTGTCTGCCTTGTAGTGAATCACAACACAAATGTGACAAGCTGAGTTCTGGGCAACCCTATGCTGTCCTTCATATAGTCCTTCCTCTCCTAACGTTCTCAACATGAGTGGCTATATTTGAAGCTGGTAGAGCTCCTGTGCCCAAAGAGTGCTTCGTGTATTACCTGGAAAGAGATGTCTGAGGCCACGACACAGGTCTTTGTCTCTGATCATGGCCATTTCAACATAGGTATAAGACTACCTGAACCTATGTCTAGAAGGCCTGGCTTTTTTACATTTTACAGAAGGGACAAAGCAAGCAGGTTTTTCAGTTAATGAATGAGAGCAACATCTCAAAACTAACTAGCTTGACTGGAACAAAGGTCAGGAGCATGTCAAATGAGCTTTAGCAAGGATAAATCAAATTATATAAAAACTATACAGGTACAGGAAAGGAGAGGTCAGGCCTACAGCACACCCAGTGACAGGCAGGGAAAATCTAGTTGGCAATAATGCTGAAATGGAGCAGGAATTTGTGCACCTGCCTGCGGGAGGTGTCCTCTGCTCGGGTGCAACTTCTCCAGTACCACCTCTGAGGAAGCATCATCAGAACGGCTGGCAGGTGTGAGTGAGAGAGACTGGGTTGGTGTGAGGGAGAGAGGCTGGCAGGTATGAGGGAGAGAGGGTGGGTGGGTGTGAGCAAGACGGGCTGGCAGGTGTGAGGGAGAGAGGGTGGGCGGGTGTGAGCAAGAGGGGCTGGCAGGTGTGCGGGAGAGAGGTTGCTGGGCTGGACAGCTTAGCGATGACATCTAAGAAGCAACAGTCATGGGGAAGATATTTAAGTTGGATGAGATAAGAGTTGAGGGAACGGATGCTAAAAAAAAAGTGTGTAGGTTCTCCCAGGGGCACAGGAGAAAGTTATATTGGGTAGGTGCCCCAAGTGCTTGGGCCCCGGCACCCATGTGGAGACCGAATGAAGCTCTCAACTCCTGGCATCGGTCCGGCCGAGCCCTGGCTGTAGCATCCTTTTGAGAAGTGAACCAGCACATGGAAGATCTCTCTGATTTTCTCTCTTTCTCTAACTCTGCTTTTCAAGCAAAATAAAGAGATCCTTTTTAAAAAAAAATCTAAATGGGCTGGAGAATCAGATCTATCAATTACACTATAGCATTGTCATACTAAATGACAGGAGGAACTTCCAAGATGAATTATGTCACTCCACATGGCCAGCTCAGCTCTGTTCTCCCTGAAGCTGGGGTCTGTTAGCAGTGCAGGAGACCGCCTGTCTCTCAGGAAAGAGTCAGTCCTGTGTCTGATCCTCTGGTGGGAGGCCAGCTTCCGGTGAGAACTATGCATATAACACCCTCTTAGGGGATCTGGCGGGTTAGATAGACAATCAATAAGGGGGGGGGAGGGCTTTTAGAATAAATTCAGGGTCCAGTAAAGGGGCCAGCTGTAAAATCAATCTTTATTTTAAAAAATGTTTGTTATTTGTAATTCAATGTAACTGCTTAAAATGCAAACCAAGAGCACAGCACAGTAGCCTAGCAGCTGAAGTTCTCACCTTGCACACACCAGGATCCCATATGGGTGCCAGTTCTAATCCCAGCAGCCCCGCTTCCCATCCAGCTCCCTGCCTGTGACCTGGGAAGGTAGTCGAGGACAGCCCAAAGCCTTGGGACCCTGAAACCGGAAGAGGCTCCAGGTTCCTGGTTTCAGATTGGCTCAGCTCCAGCCACTGTGGCCACTTGGGAAGTGAATCAGTATACAGAAGATCTTTCTCTCTGTCTCTCCTTCTCTCTTTATGTCTTACTTTTCAATAAAAAGAAATTTTAAAAAATCTTTAAAATGCAAACCAAAGGCAAAAAGACCCCATGAAGTGCAAGTCACAAGGTATGAGTGACACATACAAGAAAACTCGATCGCATTGAGCGTCCCAGTTACAAGGCAACCAGACAACTTGTCAATCGCCCTGTAGTGTAGAAATTCAACTCAATTCCTGATGAAATACAAAGAGGACCATTTTTTTTTTTGAAAAATTGACAGTGATTTAAAATCCTCTTTCAATAAAAAACATTCAAGTGGGGCTGGCACTATGGCATGGCAGACTAAGGTGCTGGCAACCATATGGGGGCCAGTTTGAATCCCCCCAGCACCTCCACTTTAATCCAGCTCCCTGCTAATGTGCCCGGGAAAGCAGCAGAGGATGGCTCAAATACTTAGGCCCCTGTACCTACATGGACACTTGGACAAAGCTCCTGAATCCTGACCTCAGACTGGCATGGCCTCGGTCACTCTAGTAAGATGGAAGATCTGTCTGTCTGTCTCTGTGTGATTTCTTCTTCTCTGTAACTCTGCCTTCTATATAAATAAATCTGGGCCCAGCACGGTGGCCTAGTGGCTAAAGTCCTCGCCTTGACTGTACCGGGATCCCACATGGGCACCGGTTCTAATCCTGGCAGCCCTGCTTCCCACCCAGCTCCCTGCTTGTGGCCTGGGAATGCAGTCAAGGATGGCCAAAGTTTTGGGACCCTGCACCCATGTGGGAGACCTGGAAGAGGTTCCTGGCTTTTGGCTTTGGATCAGCGCAGCATTGGCCATTGTGACCGCTTGGGGAGTGAATCATCAGATGAAAGATCTTCCTCTCTGTCCCTCCTGTCTGTATATCCGACTTTGCGATAAAAATAAATCTTTTAAAAATAAATAAATATTTTTTAGAAAAAGATACTGTGACAATCAGCTGCAGTTTTGGTGCACTGGGTAGAGCCAGCACCCCTTATGGGTGCAGGTTTGCACCCAGGTTGTGTCACATCCAACCCAGCTTCCTGCTAATGGCCCAGAAAAAACCATGGAAGGGACCCTGGTACTCGTGTGGGAGACTCTGGTGAAGTTCCTGGTTCCTGACTTCAGCCTGGCCTACTCCGGGTGTTGCTGCCATCTGGAGAGTGAATCAGCAGATGGAAGGTGCCTCTGTTTCTCCTCCTTTCTTTCTTAGATGAAGCTTTAGAATAATATTCCAAGAAAGGAGAGAGAGTGTGAGCCAGTTCCCAGTTGCTGGTTTACTCCCCAAACACCCACAACAGCCAATGTTGGACTGAAGCCAGGAGCTGAAGCACTCCATCCAGGGCCCCCATACGGGCAGCAGAGCCCCAAACACTTGAGCCATCACCTGTGCCTTTGCTGGAAGTACACTGTGTTGTAGGATGGGACTGTCCCAACCAGGAGCTTAACTTGCTGCACCGCAGCACCTGCCCCGCCGAGTGGGATCATGAGGAAACCCTGCCCTTTCATGTCACGATGCATGGGAAGTTACAAAGCACAGCCTTAGCCCAGGGACAGGAAAGGAGACCTACAGCACCGGGCAGTGAGCGCCAGAAGGAATCCAAGTGTGCCTAACAGCGAGCACTTAGGAGATTTCGAATCAGTGGAGAGAGTTCAGACATGGTTTTGGAGTAAGTGAGCAATGACCTTGATCTCTGCCTCAAGTTACAATGAAGCCATAAACACAGACCAGTATGGCTGCATCCCATCTTAAAACGGAGCACTCAGTCCCACCTCCCCTTCCCTCACTGTGGGGACCGGCCGTGCGACTAGCCAGTTCCGACTCACTGAGCATGCGCAGGAGCCAGTGGACATTGCATCCTCCTCCTCCCTCCCTTTTCCTTCCCGGAGCACGGCCTGATGGCCAGTGCTGCAGCAGCCTGTTGATGACTCAGGTGACAAGGGCCCTCCCTCACCTTGTCAGAGGGCAACAACTCTCTCTGTGCAATATTCATTAGAAAGTGTGCTTTAAGACAGGGGGTTGGGGTGGGAGTGACTTGAAGTCAGATTCCTAATTTTGTGCTTAAGGAAAAACATATTGCATAAAAGGCAAAGATGTTACCCTCATTTATGTGAAATCTCTACAAAAAAAGAGAATATCTCTGCAAAAGAGAGCAAGAGAGAGGGGTGGCCATCACGGCACAGCCGGTTAAGCCTCCACTTGCAGTATTGCTGCCCACACTGAAGTGTCTGGTTTGAGCCCCCGCACTTCCCTCTTTACGTTAGCTTGCTGCTGCTGCATCCTGGAGGCGGCTGGTGTTGCCTTCCTGCCCCTGAGGGTGATCCGGTGGAGTGTCTGGCTCCTGGCTTCAGCGTGGCGCAGCTTTGCCAGCAGTTGGAGAGTGAACTGGGGTATAGAGGCTATATCTCTGTCTCCCTCTCTCTGTTGCTTTGCCTTCTGTCTTTCAAATAGATAAAAAAGAACATAGATGTTCAAAATTTACTTTTTTACATTTTTTAAAGATTTATTTATTTTTATTGGAAAGGTAGATCAGACTTATGGAGAGAAGGAGAGACAGAGGAAAAGATCTTCCCAAATGGTTCACACCCCAAATGGCTGCAATGGCCTGAGCTGAGCCTTCCTGAAGCCAGGAGCCAGGAGCTTCCTCGGTCTCCCATGCAGGTGCAGGGTCTCAAGGCTTTGGGCCGTCCTTGACTGTGTTACGAGTGCGAGCGAGATCACTTCAGACATGTCTAAGGTTTATTAAGGAGTCTTTATTAACCAAGCTTGGTGATAACAGAGCACACTAGAAATAGCAAGTCCCAAGTCCATACGGCAATCCAACCAAACACAACCTCAAGAGGAACAAATGGTCATTACCCTGAAGTCCATCCGTTAAGCTGAAGACCTGTGTCCCAGCTTCCCCAGCAATATAAGTTACCCTAAGAGACATGCAACGAATAATCTGGACACACTTCCAAAGCTGCAGACATTCACCTTTCCCTGGCTTCTCTGCCCACATTCCATCACTGCTAGGCCTCACCTCTCCTGGAACTCTTTATAGTACACAAACCAGAAACAACACTACTATATCCACAGTCCCATCTAAACAGTACACAGGGACCATGATTGCTCCGACCAGCAGAGCCAGTAACCTGGACAGGGAGAGGGTCTGGGGATGAAGCACCCACAGGAGACCAGTGATGGTAGAAGTCTCTGCGAAGTCTCGCTTTAAATTGCTCGTTCACCTCTCCTTATATACTCTTCCCCCATATCCTCATTTAGCAGGATATTGGGTACAGATAAGTCCAATTAGTCTAGGTGTTTTTAGCCACAAGCCCAGTTCCTGTTCTGCCCAGCTCAACAAGCAGTAATCAACTCCTTAGCCCACTGTCAATGGGTGCTGGCTATCACTGGCTGCACCTGTAACATTCCCCACTTCTCTTCTAACACCTTAGTCAAATCATTGACTCAGTCATGCATAACAGACTGCTTTCCCAGGCCGCAAGCAGGGAGCTAGATGGGAAGTGGATGGGAGCTAGATGGGAAGCAGATGGGAGCTAGATGGGAAGCGGATGGGAGCTAGATGGGAAGCGGATGGGAACTGGTGCCCATATGGGATCCCTGCGTGTTTAGCTGCAGGGCTATCACTTTGGGCCCCGTTTTATTTTAGTCATTTATGCATTTGATACAATGAGAACGGATTTAATGTGGTTTATAAATACAACTCTAAGAACATAATGATCCTGTCCTTCCCTCCTCTTCCTCTCCTTCCAATTTAATAAAGGGCAAAGAATATGAATAGACAGCTAAAAATAAGAAATTCAAATGTAGAGTAAGTTGATGAAAAATTTCAGCTTCACTAATCAGAAAAATATAAATTAAAGTGCTAATCTAATGATTTATCACCTATAGAAGTTAGCAAACATTGGAACAATGACTTATAATGTTATCCTCCGGAACACAATCTGGCAAAGGTGCTCAAAACTTTGGAATCCCTGTGAGATTGCAGAGAGAAAGTGTTAATGAGGGGTCAGGGTTCGCCACAATGACACCTTCAGCCATGCTGCTGGTAATTACAAAATGATGAAGATGGTAAAAATAGGCAAGAATAAAGTTTTGGTTAAATAAATTACAGATTGCTCCACATATTAAGAAAAATGCACATTAACTTGCTCTAGTAGGAATTTATTTTTTGTTGTTGAGTGAATAGCAAGTTGAAAAATGTCTCGGAGAGGATGAAACCCTTGTTTTTGTTAAGATGTGTATGTGCATATGTGTGCATATGTGTGTACGTGCGTATGTGTGAACAAAACTTGAAAGAAAATATATCAAGACATTAATGCCATCCCTGGGCGTGGTCTATATTTTCTGATTATTTCTGTGTGAACACACATATTAAAACAAAACAAAACCTTAGTTTTATTTATTTGAAAGAGGGAGGTAGGGAGACAGAGAGAATCACCCAGTCTGGTACACTCTCTCGCCAGCTTCACCCTCCAAATGCCTGCAGTGGTCAGGCCACACACCAGGAACTGAGTCCAGTCTCCTGCAAGTTTCAAAGGGACTCAAGGGTTTGAGTCACCACTGGGTGCCTCCCACAGTGCACAGCAACAGGAAGCAGGAACTGGAAGCGAAGCCAGCCAGGTCTTGAACTGGGGTACGGGCTGCAGGTGTCCTAGGGTGCATCTAAGCACTGTGCCAAACTTCCAGCTCCCACATATGCCTTTTGGAATAAGAAAAGTCATTATTTGGTGAGGGTACAATTGAAAATCATGGAATTAGAACTGAATATTTAATGAATTCGACAGAGGTAGCCTGGGGTGTTTATCTCAGAATATTCCAAAGCTATTCAAGTGAGCTCCTTTGCAAGGTGGTTCATTAAACCCCACTGAGGTTGGCTCCACTGATTAACTCCTGCTTGCCTCTTTTTTAAAAAAGATGTTTGTGTTTATTTTAAAAGCAGATACAGACAGAAAGAGAAGGAGAGAGAAAGAGAAACTTTCCACTTGCCAATTCACTCTTCAAATGCCCAGACCAAAGCCAAGAGCCAGGAACTAGATCTGGAGCAGCCATTCAGATAGAGGAGAAGAGGCGGCCAAGGGGTAGCTTAACTTGCTGCAGGACAGTGCCGCCCTTGACTGGCCTTTCTGGAGAAACATGATCTGATTTAGTTTGATACACTTGGTCCAGCTCCAATCAAGTCCTAGCATCCAAAGCTCCTTCAGCTGTTAGGGTGACTTGGAGTTCCTATTACGGTCCTGTACAAGTGATTTAAATCCAACTCTCAGATCAGAGAGGAATTTTATTCAGATTTGGGGGCACGCCCCCAAACAGCCCCTAGGTATCCTACGCTGACTACTCCTAACCAACTGTTTTATTTTCCCTCAGTACATTGAGCCATGAGCTAGGATTGCATTTCCTTTATTGTGTTTCTCCATCTTGCTTCCATGTGATACTAAAAATGACTATTTCCCTTAAGGCAATTTTCATCATGTCCTTGCAAAAGCCACATGCGCCAGCTGGAAACACTTCAAAATTCTTCTTCTTCTTCTTTTTTCTAATGAAGAAAAATATTTTACTAAGAGCATGACTCGAAAGGAAATAGGGTGCATGGGAAAATACTAAAATTTATCACAATCATTTCTGCCACCCAGGGTCCTGGCAGGAAACACAAAAATCCCTCAGTCAGTTCAACAGGAGAGCCTTTAATGAGGAGACTCTTTGCAGAGGCATGGGTAGGGTAAGGGGACCAAGGAGGGCTGAGGCAGCCAAGGCAACAGCAGTGGGCAGCTGTGCAGAGCTGGCACCTGAAGACTGCCTTGCAAAGGAACAAACCCTTTGTCAACCTCAGAGTTCACTGAGGAAGACATGGAGAAAATGGGGACACAGAATTCAAAACTCTTGTTAGAAAGTTTCTTATCAATAACGAGAAAAACGTAAAGCAGGTGTTCAAGGAATTCAAGGAATATGTCATACTGGAAAAGAATCAAATGAAAGCTGATACATCAGAAATGAAGAATACAGTGGAGCAAATTAAAGGTAAAGTGGAGATCTCCAAAATAGAATGAAGCAAGCAGAAGAAAGAATCTCAGAATTGGAAGATATTTCCTGTCATCAGAAGGAAACAAACAAAAAGCTGTACGCAGAGCTGGACCAGGCCAAAAAAAGTATTCAAGAATTGAAAGACACTATTAAAAGGCCAAATATAAGAGTTATGGGAGTCCCAGAAAGTGCAGAAAGAGAAACTGGGTTTACAAATGTATTTAATGAAATAAAAAGGGGAAATTTCCCTAAACTAGAGAAAGAATTGGAAAACAAGATCCAGGAGGGGCACAGAACTCCCAACAGGCTTGACCAAAAGCAATCTTCACCATGACACATGATAATCAAGCTCTCTTCAATTGAACATAAGGAAAAGATCCTTAAATGTGCATGTGAAAAAAATCAACTGACCTATAGAGGAATGGCAATTAAACTCACAGGAGATCTCTCACAGGAAACTCTACAGGCAAAAAGAGAATGGAATGACATATTCCAGATTCTAAAAGAAAAAAATTGTTGGCCCAGGATAACGTACCCAACAAAACTTTCTTTTGTCTTCGAAAATGAAGTAAAATTCTTCCACAGTAAAGTTAAAAGAATTTGCCGCTTCCAAACCTGCCCTACAAATGACACTTCAAGTTGTTCTCTTGACAGAGAAGAGGAATAACACCAAACAAAACCAAAGGCAAATGTGAAGAACATCCCAGTAAAATGACAGCAGAAGACTAAATCAATGAACAATCCATTGCTAAAATGACAGAACCAAATTTTCACTTATTTTTATTAACCCTGAATGTAAATGGCTTAAATTCATCAAATTGTAATAGAGTAGTAGACTGGACTAAAAAATAAAACCCATCTATTTGTTGCTTACAGGAGACACATTTCATCAACAAAGATCATGTATCTCATGGATTTTGATTTTTTGTTAGTTTCATCTCTTCAAAACACTTTCTTTTGATTAAATTATTCAGTGACTTCTAGATCATACAGTAGCAACATTTTCTTCAAGAAGTTTCTAGATTTTCTTTTTCATTTCTTCAGCGACACATTAGTTATTCAGTAGTATGTTATTTAACTTCATGGCATTGTAAACTTCTATTTTTCTTGCTGTTGTTGATTTCGTTTTGTGGCTTTTCATTTAAGGGGATGTACAGTAACTGTAATGGAGACTGTCATATCCAGATGTGAGGATACAATGCAGTGCAGTGTGCATCTCTACTTCCAGATCAAAGATGGACTCCCAATGAAACTGTATCTTGACAATAGGATGCTGGACTCTCTGCCATTGTCCTTGCCTGCAATGATGGACATATGACTGTGTATGAAGGACTAATGATATAGGGGAACTCAGTGAGGGAGGAGGGGTTTGGGGAGGGGATAAGGGAAATCCCACGATCTATGGAACTGTATCATAAAATGATGATAATAAAATGAGGTAAAATTAGGCAAAATAAGAGAAGTACCTAGATGAATGTGTTTTATGTGGTTGTCTGCAGGTGTACTTGAACTCAGAAGCCGACTGCCACCTGAAGTCTGGATCACAAAGGCAAGTGGGGACCCAGAGCGAGGTGCTGGGAAGGGATCCTGCAGTGGGGCTGGCATCCTCTGCCTGATGATATAGCCACAGAGGCACAGCTAGCACAAATGCAGAGCCAATCAGAAACCCCTCAAATGTCTGTGAGAATTGTAGCCTGGCCATTAGGAAACATGAAAAGAACTCAAAGTTCAATAGGTAATGAGAGTTTAGGGCAGGTTTGCTGAAGCCTTTGAGGGCGTGCAGGCTTCCACTGTCCCTCATCACTGATCCAATTCTTATCCTCTTTACATCATGAAAACATCAACCCATGTTACACAAGCAAAAGACAAATGGAGAACTCGAACATGCTTGTCTGTGCCAGCCTTGTGCTTGCTGCATTGCGTTCAGAGCGAATGGAAGCATATAGAATAAAGTAATCCAGACACAGAAGGAGGGGCCGCAGACAAGGGAGCAGTTAATTCGGGGTTTGTTGTAGACACAAACATTATCAGTTCAGTGGCAGGTTATGAGAACACAGAGCAGAGGAGCAGAGCTCATGTCCAGGCAAACGGCTCTCACCTTTGCCCCAATCTGGGCTTTCTCAAGATTATCCTCTAATTCATCAATTTAAAAGATTTTTTTGTATTAATTATTTGAGAAGCAGATAAAGAGACATACAGAGAGTCTATCCATTGCACACCTTTCCTGTGCCCAGTACCGCTGGGAGCTGGAACTCACACGGCAACAGGGACCCATTGCGTTGCCTTTCCAGGGTTAACTTTAACAGGGGCTGGAACCAGGGTCCCACCCAGGTACTCCAGCAGGCTTCTAGGCTTACCACCTGCCCCTGTAATTTATTTTCCAAAATGACAAGTAGAAATTACAAATATAATGTGCAACATGATCCTTTGAAATATGTACATGTCACAGAGTGTCTAAATGGAATTATTTAACATACGTGTTACTTCACACATATTTATTTTTTTGTGATGGGAATACTAAAAGTCTACACCCAAGAGTTTTCAAACTTAGCGTGTATTGTTGCCAACTGTCATCCCCACACTGAACCATAGATCTCTTGAATTTATTCCTCCTTCCTAACTGAAATTTCCCAACATTTGACAAATTTTTTCCCTCCTCCTGACTCCCATTCCAGGATTCAGCATTCCAACCCTGCTTTTGTGAGTTTGACTTTTTTGGGTTCTACATTTAACTGTTTCTCTGCCTGGCTTGTTTCACTTAACATACTGTCCTCCAGCTTTGGCCACGTTGTCCCAGATGATAGGCCAGCCTTTGCTTGGCGGCTGCATCACATCCCGCTGCACATTTCCTGTGTCCTTTCATCCCTGATGGACACGGGCTGATTCCACACAGCAGTCACTTGGAGTAAGGCTGCAATGAACAATGGAGTACTATTGTTTCTTTTGACCTTCTTCTTTCAGTTCCTTTGGAGATATGTTCAATAGAGAGATTGTTGTTTATTTTTTAAGGATAAATTATGTTTTTTTTTCTCCCCTTAAACAAAAGAGATGCATTTATTTATGTTTGAAAGGCAGAGTTACAGAGAGCGAGAGACAGACAGACACACACACACACATACACACACATAGAAGGAAAGAGAGATTGATAAAAGAGAGAGAAAGATCGAGATCTTCCATCCATGGTTCACTCCCCCAAAGGCTTCAAAGTCCAGGATCGCATCACACTGAAGCCAGTGGCCTGGAATTCCGCCAGGGGCCCAAGAACTTGGGTCAAATCCCACAGCTTTCAAGGCCATTATCAGGGAGCTGGATCAGAATGAGGCAGAGACTTTATTTTTATACAATTTCATTCTCCAAAAACACATTGTCCCATCAATGTCACACTTCCCTCCTAGCCTTTCATACTTGCAAGTCTTACAGCTAAGAGTTTAATCCGTTTTCAGTTGATTGTTGAAGATGGTAAGAGATAAGGATTAAAATCCATTCTTCTGTATGTAGATATTCTGTTTTCCCAACACTATTTATGGACTTTTCCCTATTGTGCATTCTTGGCATCTTTATAGAAAGTTAGAAGTGTCTGTCACTGGTCCTTTTCTTTTCTTTTCTTTTTTTTTTTTTTTTAATTTATTTGTATTGGAAAGGCAGATTTACAGCGAGAAGGAGATGCAGAGAGAAAAATCTTCCATCTACTGGTCCACTCCCCAAATGGCCACAATGACCAGAGTTGAGTTGATCTAAAATCAGGAGCCAGGAGCTTCCTCTGGGTCTCCCATGTGAGTGCAGGGTCCCAAGACTTTGGACCATCTTCCACTGCTTTCCCAGGCCACAAGCAGGGAGCTGGATGGGAGGTGGAGCAGCCGGGACTAGAACAGGCCCCTACATGGGACGCCAATGCTTGGAAATGGAGGTTCAGCCAGTTGAACCAACATGTTGACCCTAAAAAATGTTTGTCATTAGTCTTTTATTGTTTTCTTTTTAAAGATTTATATATATTGGAAAATCAATTTATATATAGAGACAGACAAAAAGAAAGAATTTCCATCCTCTGATTTGTTTCTCATGTGGCCACAACAGCCGGAGCTGAGCTGCACCCTTGTGCTTCTCCCGTGAGGGTGCAGGGTTGGAGTTCCCAGGCCACAAGCAGGGAACTGGAAGGGATTGGAGCAGCTGGGATATGAACTGACACCTGTATGGGATCCTGGCGCATGCAAGGCAAGGGCTTTAGCCACTATGCTATCACACTGGGCCGAGTCCTTTCCTGCTATAGGTAGGATTGCCCAGACAATGCAGACTCAGAACTGGGGTCTAATGTGGGACTTAGCTGCCTGGCCCATTACTGATTTGGACACCCATGAAGACAACTGAGGTTCGTTAGAGATGGTGACATTGTTCTCTCCAGGGCCTGGCCTTGTCTTGCATCCACTGAGATCCCATATAGGCGCCGGTTCCTGTCCTGACTGCTCTTGCTTCCCATCCAGCTCCATTTTTGTGCCTTGGGAAAGCAGTAGAGGACAGCCCAAAGCCTTGGGATCCTTAATCAGACTGGGAGACCTTGATGAAGCACCTGGCTCCTGCCTTCAGATTGTCTCAGCTCAGACCATTGCAGCCAATTGGGGAGTGAACCATCGGATGAAAGATGTTTTTCTCTGTATCTTCTCCTCTCCATAAATTTGGCTTTCCAATAAAACAAAATAAATCTCTAAAAAAATTGTTCCCTCAGTGTGTGAGCTACATTTTTAGTGCCACAAGTGTTTTGAATTCTATTTGGAGATGCTGAAGTAGCTTAAACAATAGTGTTTGTATTTTCTCAAAAGTTCAAGACTACACTTGATATCATTGACACGATCTGTGTATACTTGATTTTGCAATAAGAGAATGGGATACGTTAGAACAAAGGCAATCCAGCCTGGGACTCTGCTTCAAATGTGTGTTTAAGTAATTGATTCTAAATGTGATGTTCAATTATGTTTGAAATTGGATTAAATTTATAAACAGTATTGGAAAGTTCAACTGAACTTGAGAGTCACTATTTATTTATAGGCTTATCTTATTAGATTTATTGACAACATGGAAGTACTGGAAACAGCTTTGCTCCTGGAGATAGGCATTTGAAGTAGTTCAATGAGAAATTGAATATATTAAATTTATAACTGCAGTTTAACATATTGAAAGAATTTAATTAGATTGCCACGATGTAAATGGGAATGGTTGCTGGAAGGATTTTAGTCTGTTCAATTCGATATAATCATTGATGAAAGAAAAAACTGAAATAAGTTATGCTTGTTTTACTACATGAAGAAAGAGCTGTAATTGAGCTCAGAGAAAGCTTGGTTATAAGCTTCAGCACACTCTCCCCGTCTCCAGTTCCCTTCAACTTTTGCTCAGCAGGCCTGGTCAGGTGCTTTCCCACATCTGTGTGTGTGTGTCTGTTCATGGGGGAGGCTGTCTTGTAAGCCCTGGGTCGTGCGTCCCTTCCTCCCAAGGGGGTCAGGATCAGTTTTGTTGGTAGGATCAAAGTGTGGTCTGGCTTTGCTTCAGGGGCAGAAAGCCACAGACATATCCTAAAAAGAAATGAGCTCTCTAACAAGGCCAGCAGTAGATAGGCCCTGATCAATCCCAACACAGCCGGCTCCACCTCCACTCTAAACTGGTTCTTTCCAACTTTATATTTAAAAAAATAATAATGAATGATTTTTATTTTTGATGATTTTTACATGGTTGATTAGGGTGGTAAGGGTCAAGGGCTACAGGAAGGTGGGTGAGATCACCATTTCCACATTCTCCTTCCTGTATCTGGGGGAAAAGGCAAGACAAGGAGAGAAGCCACACCCAGCGTCCCAAACGCCTCTGTACCCTGGGACTGGAGGGCAGCCAGCCACCTGACAGCACCCCAGGGCTCCTGATGTGGGGTATGCTCTGAGGTCCTGCTCAAGAGGTTTCAATAGTTCAACAGTTCCGAACTACTGCCGATCTTGCCACTCCAAGCACAATGAAATTTCGCCAGAATCCACTAGTTGACATAGTCCACCTTAGAGTCTCCGTTTGTCCAGATATTCACTGTCAACACTTGGCTGGGATAGTTGATCAATTTGTTTTGTCCTCTCTCCTCTGTTCTGGTGCCAGGTATCCTCTGCAGATTCTAATGTACTGCCATATCCTCCACATGCCCCTGGATATGCTGTCTACTGCTCTGTCTAAACCACTGAGGAGGCCCAGCTCTGACACATGCATTTCACAGTCAGACCATGGAACCTCCATGGTTGGAGTTCTGAGTCCAGCGATTCAGTTGGGGCGATCCCCAAAGAAACTTCATCTGAGGTGGTCCCAGACCTTGCTGCCCTGTGTGCTTGCCAATACAGAGTCTGGCACAGGCTATTGCCCAATCAGCCTAAGTACATGCTGGTGGTTGCAATTGCTGGGTCAGTTCTGTCTCCAGCCCTGTCTTCTACACAAACCAATGGGTTTTGCAGCCCAGCCCATTCCTGCCACCAAACACTCAGTCTTCATAGACACCAGTGGGAGCTGCAACCTAGTCAGAACGACCTGCAACAACCCCCACCAGAACCACCCCCTGCTCTGGTTCCTATGCTTGGACCTACAGCAGATTGGTCCAGTCTGTCCCACATCCCATTCTGCTCTTATACATGTCAATGGGCATTGAAACCTAGTCCAACCCAATCAGCCCCTCTATCCAGCCCACATACCTGCTTGCAGGTGCCACTCTGTCTAGCCATGTCTGCCACAGTCCTGGCTTTCATGCTCACCAGTCAGAGTGGCAACCTAACAGAGAGGTGCCTACTGTTTCCCTACTGGGCCCACTCCCACTCCAGGATCTTGCACTCTCCAGGTGATTCTGCAGTTTAACTTGACAGAATTTGCTCCCTGTGCCAGCATCTGTCAGCTGATGCTGTAGCAAAGCCCAACCAACCCACACTCACTCAGACTTACACATGTACCAAAGGAACAGTCAACCCAGCCTGGCTTGTCACTGATCCAGCTCACATGAGGCCAACAGGTGTTATGGCCCAGGCTGGCCTGATCTTCCCCCATCCCAACTCTCATGTTCTCCAGTGGGAGTGGTGGTCTAGCAGGAGAGTCCTCTCACATCCTTCCCCCCATGGGGTCTCATGTGTGCTGGTTGGGTGCTGGCGTGATCCACCTTTCCTCGACATTTGCCAGTGGGTTCTGTAGCCTGGCTGGGCCTGGCCCACCCCTAATTCCAGCTCATGCTTGTGGAGGCTACAGCCTAGCCCAGCCCATCTGGCCCACAGTCCTGGCCCTCATGTGAACTGGCTTGTGTTGTGACCCAACCCAGTCCAACCCACACTCCATTCTGGTTGCTCGGATTTGCCAGCAGAAGATATGAACTGGCCCAGCCTGGTTTGCTCCTGACCTGTGCCAAATGTATGCCAGTGGGTACCATTCCCTGGGCTGTTCCAGGCTGCTCCTTATTGCAGCTCTTGTGCTTATCTGCAGGGACTGTGTCCAGACAGAGGAGCTGCCCAAGTTCCTCCATCAGAACCTCTCTCAATGCCAAATCTAATTTATCTTGGGGGGGTCTGGAATTATTGGCTAGGGGCATTCACGGATAAGGCCACAGTATGTGTAGGTGAGGAATGAATCCTGAGGGACACTCAATGACAGGGCCATTGCACTTGTAGGTAAATGAGGGGACTGAGACCTGGTGATTTGGAGGGGAGAGACTGGAAGAGTTGTATGGGTCAGACTCATGCACTGGGCCACATGAGAATCTGGAGTTGGGCTTCTTCGCATGGAACATGGCTGACCTCCAACTTTTATCTACACCAGAGTCTGGCCCGAGAGTGTTTACACACACTGTCACCACCTCATTCTGCCAATTGTATATGGTAGCTGGTCTAAGGTATCTGCAATTCTCATTTTAAGGACAATGGATGTTGCTCAAATTTCAACCTTGCACAGATCTGAAGTCTGAAAGGATATTAGGGCAGGTGCAGTCAACAATTGGAAATGGGGGTGGCATTGATGCCAAGGAGGTATACAACCCCTGAACAGAGAGCCAGTATAACGAGAATAATGCTCTGGCCACACCTTTGCTAACCACTGGATTGTGCAGCTACACGCACAGTAGCCACATCAACTACAGACAGCATGGACGTAGACACACTCCGAAACAGAGAAAGACAAGAGTTTTGTCAATACAGCAGGTACCCAGTAAGAACCCTGTTAACTTGTATGCACATACCTGCTGCGGTTGCTGAAGCAAGGACAAGGAATCCCAAACGTCCAACTCTGGAGGTGCTCTCTACACAATGAATGTAGTTGAGATAAAACCTGAGTCCCTTGGGTTCCATTTAAAAGGCACAGAAACCGAGTAAAAGGTGCTGCCCTCTATTGATGGCATAAATGATTTCAGACCCATCATGTCAACAAAATGATAGTGGAATGACTGCCGTGTGGATGACGAGACTTTCCAAACACATCCAGGACTCAGATCCTTCAGATCACTCCACACTCACTGGTTTGGAACCTGAGCTCGTGTGTGCGCACACAGAGATGCAGCCACATCCCCTCAACACACCCCTACCAGCATCAAAGGCAGAATCAGGATTTTCAACTGTTAGCTTCATGTGCTAAAAATACACACAAGAGTTTTAACAGAATCTAATAGTGGGACCATTTTTTTTATGACTTTGTTCTTTTTCTTCTAGGACTCACAAGGATGTTCTTTCATAGATTTTTATTAAGACGGAATGGGAAGCTATTGGAGACAAAGGAAGGGATACAATGAAAGACTCAGGCTTGGACTTTGCACAAAGCCTCCCTGCTCCCCAGGTTGGGTCAGAAGCACCTCCTCTTTCCTCTCCAAATGCACCTGCTGACCATCGTCCTTCCCACACTGCCTCGTAATCACTGTTTGGTTTCTCTTTGTAGACAAAGAATTCCTTGAGGGAGGTTACTAGGATTGTGGGCACCAGGCCCAGTCCCAGGTAGTGGCAAACAAGGAGCAGGTGTTTTGCACTCATTGCTGGATGAAGATGGTCTTGGTAGGAGAGATCACAGACTCATGTCAGAGGCCAGGATGCAGTCCATTGACCTTTATCCCTGATTTCAACCTCTCAGCACTCTCGCATTCTGGAAGCTGCACTCTCAGCCTCTCAGGCAGTCAGGATTTTATATATGAATTTGTTTCTACCAATCAGGTGCACTTTGTGAGATCTGAAATCTGGGCGCCAACTTCCCCCTTCATGGTTGTCGGATCTGGTTAGCAAGGTCAAGGACAGGGTGTTGTGACCAAGCGACTTGCCAATGGTGTTGGGCTTTGAGTACCATGTGCAGTGGCTGGGTGGCTCCTGATACTAGGATTGCAGATGGGCTGTTTTTAAGCTAATGTTTTCGGTGGCAGCCTCCTGGCACATCATCCACCTATCTGAATGATTGGGGGCCACTCCTGGTGACCAGCCAGGAAGAGGTTCCTTGGGCCTCCCAGCAATTCTGTTAGCCCTGAATTCTCTGTATTCAATCTCTTTCTGCTTAAAATAACTGGAGTGGTTTTGATCTGCTCTGTCTGAACTCTGACCAGCATACTGGGAAGAAGAAACTGGCTGAAAGGAAGTCTGCAGGACTTTATGACGTGAAAAACGACGGAGACAAGGCGTTGAGAGGCTCTGGGCAGGGTAGTTGGAAGTGTGAGCAGCACTAACCTATAGGGAGCATGCTCACTGTCCTAGACTCTGTAAAGGTAACGGATCGTGCAAGAATTATTCACGGAAGGACCAGAGAGTGTTAGTGGTTAGGGATAAAGAATGAAGAGGAAGAGGCAGCAGCAAAATGAGTGTGTGGGGGTGTGGTAGATAGACTCCCTGAAAATAAGGGTGTAGAGTCAGACACTGAGAACCATCTCACACTTTTTAAGTTTAGAGAGACAGACGGAGTGTGTGCTTCTCATCTGCTGATTTACTCCCCAAATGCCCAGAACACTGTGAAATGGCCAGGCAGAAGCCAGGAGCTGGGTATTAAAATCTATGTCTCCCATGCAGCAGTCAGGACCCCATACCACATGAGCCAACACTTTCTGCCCCTCAAGGTGCGTGTTAGCAGAAACCTAAGATTGGGAGTAGGGCTGGGACTTGAACCCCCACACTTCAGTACGAAGTGTGTGTGTGAGTGTGGCAGGGGATCTCAAACAATGTCTAAGACTTGGTAGGCCAAATGCCTGTCCTTATTTTATGCGCTTTAAGTGGAAATGTGACATGTGGAAAGGAGACCGCACGCATCTAGAGTGCTCAGTTCCATGAATTTTTGAGAAGTCAACCTAACTGGATGAGGGCCCTGAGCTGACTCAACCCAAGGAGCAGGTGTATGTGAGAGGGCGACCACAAGGGCAGCCATACTCAGAGCAACTTGTTCTTCACAGAGCAAACCCAGTTCCCGTGAGAGGCAGCAAACTTTCTGAAGGACTGAATCTCCTCTAAAGGCCCCACCTTTAACATCGCCACAGTGGCAATTCAATGGGAGTTTCAGAGTGTACGAATGATATTCAAATCACACAGTTGTCCCTGTGGTCTCTGTAGATTTTATCTTGCTTCAGAGTGTTACATAAGTGAAATAATGCAGTATTACTTTTGTGCTGTATCTGATTTTTCTTATTCTGTATTAAGATGATTTACCCATGTTGTACAACTATAATAGCTTGTTCATCTTCCTTGTTCTGTAGTGCTTGTTCCATTGCACGACTATTCCACAACTTATTTATGCAATCTACACTTGGTGGATGTTTGCTATTTTCAGTTTGGTGCTACAATAAATAGTGCTACAATGAACATTGTTCTTGTACATGTTTTTTTTTTCTGTACTTAGGTAGGAACTGCTGGATAATAGGGTATACATATAGCAGATTCTGCCAAACAATTTCCCGAGGTGGTTTTGTCAGATTTTACTGCACAATAAAGCACCAGCACATGTAGTGGCTTAAAGCAACAACTTGTGGTTCTCTGAGTGATCACCCTATTCATTTATTTAGCCCTTATGTCCCAGAAAATTCCTTGGGCAACATGGCAGGGGCAGATAGCTGACTCACTTCAATGCACTTTATTTCTCTGCAGGATCTTGACCTATTAAGTCCTGTCTGCTTCGGTTCCTATCTGTTGTTTTTATAGTTATTTGACCTGGGAGGATTGCTTTATTCCACCTTTATGCTTGTTTTCGCAGGACAGCTAGTCTGATACAAGTCAACCTTTCATAGATGCAAGTACAAGTTTCCTTCACTTCACTTTTCAAAGAAGATGTCAGAGATCTATGCTGTGCCTGAAAAATATGCTTTCTCTGCTGTGCAAGTGTGGAAGGCTTGTGGCAGCGCCGTGTGTCTTCTTGACCTGGTTGCTTTAGTTGACATTTGGCCTCACGCAAGTTGGGAGGATTCTGACAGTTTGGCCACACGTCCTGAAGCTCTCCTTCAGTCTCTGACGACCTGAGGTTTTTCACACCGACTGCTCTCTGTGGGAACAGAGTCCTTTCCTTGGCTACTTAGCAGCCGGAGTGCGGCTACGGCAACGTCAGATGATTCCCCAAGGAGGGGTGGTTGGTCTCGAAGAATCCACTGGGGCAGACTCTAGGGTCGTGTCATCCAACGTCTGACAAGAGTAACTGGCTCAAGCCAATCACCCTGCCGTAAGACCGCCCACTGCCATGCCTAGGGAGAGGGTTTCCATAGGAAATAAGGATAAAAATCACCACTTCTAAAGTCAGAAAGAAATTACACCGAAGTGTCCTGATTTGAAAATAGTATAAAATAATGGAGGCCATGCTTGACGATTCGGCTGCTTTATTTTCAAGCATCCCTTGTGATATTCCTCTGATTCTGAGGAGATGGAGAGGAGATAGTTTCTCGTATCCCCCATGAGCACTAAAACATCTTCAATCTTCCACAGTTCAGAAACGTAAAATTCAGGCACCCAATCATGTTTCCTATTTTTTTTTCTTTTTTTTTGGTCTCTTGAGACCTTTTCTTCAGTTGTTGAGGGATCTTTTCAACAGATTAAGATATCATCACATTATCATGATACTCTCTTTCAAGAAATAATTTGTTCTGATAAGTACAAAAAGTTTTTTCTGTTTTTTTTTTCATTTATTTTACTCTTTTCTGTAGGTATCCAGAAGTTGCTTTATTCTTTTTTTTTTAAAGATTTATTTATTTATTGGAAAGTCAGACATACAGAGAGGAGGAGAGACAGAGAGGAAGATCTTCCGTCCGATGATTCATTCCCCAAGTGAGCACAACGGCTGATGCTATGCTGATCTGGAGCCAAAAACCAGGAACCTCTTCCAGGTCTTCCACATGGGTGCAGGGTCCCAAAGCTTTGGGCCGTCCTCGACTGCTTTCCCAGGCCACAAGCAGGGAGCTGGATGGGAAGTGGAGCTGCCGGGATTAGAACTGGTGTCCATATGGGATCCCGCTGCATTCAAGGCGAGGACTTTAGCTGCTAGGCCACGCCGCCAGGCCCAGTTGCTTTATTCTTGAACCTTTCTTTAATAAACCAAAATTTAAAAAGGGATTTATTTATTTATTTGAAAATCAGAGTTCCAGAGAGAAAGAGAGAGAGGGAGAGAGCTAGAGCTCTTCTGACCATGGGTGGCTGTCAAAGTCAGGGCTGGACCGGGCTGAAGTCAGGAGCCAGGAGTCTCATCTGCGTCTTCCACATGGGTGGCACATGCCATCTTCTGCTGCTTTTTCCAGGTGTGTTATAAGTGAGCTGGATCTGAAGTGGAGCAGCCAGGACTTGAACTAGTGCCCATATGGAATGCCTCCATTGCAGGCAATGGCTTTATGCACTGTGCCACAATGCCAGCCCTAAAGAACCTTTTAAAACTCTTGTCCTTTCCCTTCTTACTGTGGCATTATTTAGGATACAGAGATATACACACTTGATTGTGAACAATGTGAAATATACTTGAAATATTTAAATAGTAAAATTATTTTATCAACTGTTTGCTGCTTTTGGTGGTGCAACTTGACCCACTAACAACAGAACTAGACGAGGCACGGTCAGATGGGGGAGGGCACCCTGAGAGAATGCTGAGTCTGCTGACTTGCCCATCAATGCCTGGCTCAGGCGAGGGACTCATCCACCTACTTACAGATCTGAAACTGACCATTCTATTTCTGAGTTCTCCAACTTTAATGAGATAAAGAACTTTAGAATTTTTTCCTGAATAGACAAGAAAGGTAAATTCAAATAACATCTCCATCATGAGGTGGATCTGTGCTCAGAAATGTCTCCACGTTGTATTCTTGTTGCCCAAGCACGTATCTTCCTAGCAGCTGGATCACAAAGCACGTACACATATAAACCCATAGGAAAGTGACTGTTTTCCAACGAAGTCGCTATAGTCAGGTTATCCTTGCTGGGGCTGTGGGATTCCTGAGCATGCCAGCTGTATCTGCCATTGCTAGGGAATTCCAATTTCTTGAAGGAACAAAAAATGTTGCGAATGATGTGTGATGTGCCTTGCTATACAGAGAGAATCTGAAAGGAGCTGGGGAGGAACAACACTAAAAGGAAGTTAAAAAAAGGAGATTTTGATCTTGTGGTACAAGATACCTCATACCCTTTTGTGATTAAATTCTAAACATTTAAAAGAGATATTTTATTTATGTGAAAGAGTTACACAGAGAGAAAGGGAGAAACAGAGAAACATCTTCAACCTGCTGGTTCACTGCCCAAATGGCTGCACCCAAATGGGGCTGGACCAGGCCAAAGCCAGGCACCTGGAACTCCATTTGGGTCTCCCATGCGGGTTCAGGAGTCAAGCACTTGGGTCATCTCTCACTGCTTTTCCAGCAGATTATTAGACAGCTGAATCGGAAGTAGAGCAGCAAGGACTCCAACTGGCATCCCTGTGGGATGCTGGCATTGCAATGGAGCTGTGCCCAAAGTGAAAATTTAAAGCTACCTCCTTTTAGAAATCAGGTTGCCTGCCAGGAGTAATCAACTCCTCTCCCCCAGTTTGTGTAATTCCAAGCAAATGATGCAATATTTTGAGCCTGTTTTCTTATCAATAAAAAAGGGCTAATATTAATAATAAAACGTACCTAGCTGGAGTTCTGTGAAGATGAAATAATCCCCATAATTAAATGCTTAGCATATAATGATCCTCAAATACCTGCTGGTTTATATAATATATTCTCATTGTATGTGGTATGATCCCATACAACCTGGCTAAGGTGAATGGAAGAAAAGCAGTTCCTCGCCCACTTGCCCTGCATCCGTTGCCTGCCCAGCCTCTCTCGTTGTCTATCATCACTCCAAGGAACCCTGGAGAAGAGGGAGGGACGCATGTCATACTTATCACATTGTGAGCCCTGCCCAACAGCAGGTCAGGCAAGGTGCAGGCATTGTCTTCAGTTACCAAAGGGCTGCCAAGTGCATTCATCACCAAGGCCTTGGTCTTGAAGAAGCACTTCTTTTTATTTCTTTCTTTTTTTTTTTCCCCATGAAGCAGAGCCTGCAGACCCACTGACAGATTACAAAAGAACCAGCTGCTCAACGTCTCCGGCACAGTGCCGAACAGAACAGTGTGTGTACAGGTTGCTAGGGACTCCTGTGTGGGTTTCTAGGCGAACTGTCATCTCAACACCCTCGAGTTCCTACTCAGGCTATTTCTAGGATGCTGACGACAACCTGCTTCGGCACCTGAAGCTCTCTGATTCTTTCACAATTGGTGCCTTCTTCCCGCAAACCCTCACAGCCGACTCCCCGTGCATCATGCGCTGCCTCGAGGGCAGGGTGACCTCCAAGTTCAGGGGCAGCATCCTTCTGCCAGAGCTCTGTGCAGCCCTCTCACACTGCCTGCCACCTGCCCCTTTCAAAACCTGGCCTTTGCTGGCTTCTCGGGTCATTCTCCCTTCTGACTAATCTGTTGCAGTCTTTGCCTGCCCCCACTGCTGTCCCTTCAATACCAGCATGCCCAAGGTCCTGCCCTGAGCTGCGTTCTTGTGCTTGCTCTCCATATTTGTTCCCATTTGAGTTCATCTGTTCTCTTACTTAGTAAAATAATGAGCCAATGCAGAAAAGCCTAATGAAGTTAAAACACACACACAATTTTAAACATAAACATTGGCTACCCATGTATACCTATGTATATAATTGTATGATTTTATAAAACTGGGACTATTGTTTACATGTTTGCCTGCCTGTTTTATAAAATTTTGGAAATGGGGAGCATTGTTTTTGGCTTAGTTGGTCACGCTACTGCCCGAGATTCCGTATGGGCAATGATGGTTGAATTCCATCTGCTCCATTTCCAATCCAGCTCCTTGCTGATGTGTCTGTGAAGGCAGTGGAAGATGGCCCAAGTAAGGGCTCCTGCATCCATGTGGGAGACCTGGATGAAGCTCCTGGCTCCTGGTTTCAACCTGGCCCAGCCCTGTCTGTCGTAGCATTCAGACAGTGAACCAGTGGATGGAGGATCTCTCTCCCTCTCTTCCTTTCAAATAACAACTCCACCTTTCAAATACATAAATCCTTAAAAAGAATCCACAAACATAACTTGACTAGAATTAAAGGTCCATGCAAGGTTTTTCTTGTTATTTTCAGTGCACTGTGCTGCATGCACTTGTTAGGGATGCTGTAACTCAGAGGCTAAAATGAGAACAATGCATTTTTCACAGCTCAGGTGCTGGAAGTCTGACATGAAGGTGTGAGTGGGGGTCCCTCTCTTGAAAGTGGGTACCTTCTCTGTGTTAGGACAGCCCTCTTCGTGGGCCCTGTCTCCAGATGCAGCCACATTCTGATGCTGATGGTGAGGATGGCAACGCATAAATCTGGTGTCACGGGGACAGAGTTCAGCCTGTAATGCACAGGCTTCACTGACGTCTTGGGACCCACTTTCCCTCGGGTGTGAGCAACCCTGTAACAGCTGTCCTTTACCCTTGGCTGTCGAGTTTTCGATGAGCAGAGTTTCAGGAGACGTCTGGACCAAATTCCAGCTTGCCCTGGGCTGTGCACATGACGTCGCTCCTGGCCCCGTGGCTGTGCTCTTGTGTGAGCATCCTCACCACGGCGCTGTCACAGGCAGAGCTCCACGTTCCATCCCTGTCATCACAGTTGATGGCAGAGGCTGGCTCTCACCTGTCTTGGCATCCTCACGGTCTGGGGACCAGGTCTAGCTTCTGAATGGAAGGAATTCACTGACATGATTCAAATTTACCCGGGGTGCTCAATGCTTTCATGATTAGAAGCTTACATTATTCATGCCATTTAAACTCCTTTTATCTTCTCCATTTCTCTTCCTCTATTTTCACTGCAAGCCAGAAGAGACTTTTCAAAGCTTTGCCTCAAGCTCCCTGAACAACTTGAGCTCACCTAGATTGCCATGTGAGTTTCATTGTAAAAGACACAAATGCTGAGCAAATGGAATCGTTATTGCCCACTTTTCCTTTTTCCAGGAGGAGAATAAATATTTAGCAGAGAACTAGTGATTGAGAGCAGGTCACATGGCAAGTTCAGGGGGGCGGAGTCATCACTGGGGTGACACAGGGTTCACCCTCACAGGGTTGGCAGGGTTCATGCCAAAGTTAGCACTGCACCCCAAGGTCACTTTGCTGCTGAGTTAAACAAATTTCTTCTCCCCTGGTGCTCCTTCTGAGTCATGCTTGACAGCTTGCATATTTTGCATGTTACGTTTTGGTTCCCAAACTCTTGTGACTGCTTAAACCCCAGAGCCATGGTTAAGACAACTAGAGGATGGAAAACTAAACCAGGTAGAGTGCTTGGCAGGTGCAACCTAATGGGAGACCACGTCCTTGGGGGCATGTCCTCAGAAGGTAATTCTCATGAATGGTCATTTGTTATAAAAGCCTGGCTTGTGCGGCTGGTGCCATAGAGAGCAAGTTAAGTCTCTGCCTGTAGTGGCAGCATTCCGTAAGGGTGCCTGTTTGAATACCCAGCTGTTCCACTTCCAATCTAGCTCTCTGATGATGGCCTGGGAAAGTAGTAGAGGATGGCTCAACTGCTTTGTCTCCTGGACCAAATGTGTGCAAAAATATCTGGAAGATGTACAAGAGGCTCCTGGCTTCATACTGGCCCAGCTTCAGCCACTGCAGTCATTTGGGGAATGAACCAGCACATGGAAGATCTCTCTGTCTCTCTCTGTGACTTTGCCGTTCAAATAAAAATAAATAAAATCTTGAAAAACAAAAGCCTCAGTTGGACCCAGCCGCTCTTCCTGCATTCTGGCTCAGCACACACTTCACCGTTGCCATCCACGTCTCTCCACATGTCAGTGGAACCACTTGATCTTAGCCTTGAAACTCCAAACTGAGCTAAACAGAGCTCTTCTCTTTGAGTTGAGTTGGCTCAGGGATTTCCCTGTGGGAATGTAAAAGCTGATATGTGGCTTAAACCTGAGGGAGCAACACTGCATCTCAGCTCATCAACAAGACAAAGAGGGACACAGCCTCAGCAGCTATAGAACAGGCTGCCAGAGGATAGATTTTGTTTTTGGAAATATTTATTCAATTTGAAAGGCAGAATTAGAGAGAGAGAGGTCTTCCATTGCTGGTTCAATCCTCAAATGACTGCAATGGTCAGAGCTGCGCGTGTCTGAAGTTGAGAGCTGAGCCAGAAACTTCTTTTGGGTCTCCCTCATGTACACAGAGGCCCAAGCACGTGACCATCGTCCACTGGCACGGTAGCAAGAAGCTGGGTCGGAAGTGAAGCAGCTGGAACTTGAATGGCTGCCTGTGTCGCTGGCAGAAAAGTAAGGTGTGACATCACAGAACCAACCTCACAACAGAGATTTTTATATGAGAAAACACATTGTTTTAGCAACACTTGTACTTTCTTTTTTTTGAAAGATTTGTTCTTTAAGTTTTATTGGAAAGTCAAATATACAGAGAGGAAGATCTTCCATCTGATGTTTCACTCCCCAAGTGGCCAAAACAGCCAGAGCTGAGCCAATCTGAAGCCAGGAGCCCTGGAGCTTCTTCCGGGTCTCCCATGTGGGTGCAGGGTCCCAAGGCTTTAGGCTGTCTTTGACTGCTTTCCCAGGCCACAAGCAGGGAGCTGGGTGGGAAGCAGGGCCTCCGGGATTAGAACCAGCGCCCATATGGGTTCCTGGCACGTGCAAGATGAGGATTTTAGCCACTAGACTACCTGGCCCAACACTTGTAATTTCTAAATTGACTGAGGTTTGAAAGTGGAAAGATGATCTCATGCTTCATAAAAGTATTCAGAAAGACTTAGGAATGCGCGTTTGGGTAATATTACAATCAACTCTATTGCACCCACTTCAGCTTAAGAAGTAAATTATTATAGATTCAATTTAAACTCCAGATCTCCCTGCTGCTTTTCTTTTCCCCCTGGCAAAATAGCAAATATCCTGAATTTTGTATTTAGCATCCCTTCGGATTTTAGTTTTGAATTTTAGTAACAGCAGCAATGTACTTTACCACAATTTGTGTAAAAGATATCACATGCAACTTATAGCAAGTTTATCTTTTCTCTTCCATATCATAGTTTTTAAAATTGCAAGCTTGGGGCTGGTGTGATCGTATAGGGAGATTCCATTTAGGTGCTGGGCAAGGGCAAGATGGCCCTTTTTAAATTTTTTTTAAAAGATTTATTTTTATTTAAAAGGCAGATACACAGAGGAGTAGAGACAAAGATCTTCCATCGATGGTTCACTCCCCAAGTGACTGCAATGGCTGGTGCTGAGCCAATCCAAAGCCAGAGCCTCTTCTGGGTCTCCCACGCCGGTGCAGGATACCAAAGCTTTGGGCCGTCCTTGACTGCTTTCCCAGGCCACAAACAAGGAGCTGGCTGGGAAGTGGAGTTGCCAGTATTAGAACCGGCACATATATGGGATCCTGGCATATTCAAGGTGAGGACTTTAACCGCTACGCTATCACACCAGGCCCAGGATGGTCCACTTCTAATCTAGCTCACTGCTAACACACCTGGGAAAGCAGTGGACGATGGCTTGGGTGCTTGGGCCTCTGCACCAATGTGGGAGATCCACGTGGTTTTGGCCTGACAGAGCCCATCATTGCGGCTATTTAAGGAGTGAATCAGTGGATGAAAGATCTTTCTCCGTCAGTAACTCTGCCCTTGAAATAAACAAATAAATCTTTAAACAAAACGGAGACATTCCCAGGTTTATTCTTACACATCTGTTGCATTTAACTCTTGTGTAAGATTTCTTGATGGAGTTTCTTAATAATGATCACATGCTTGATTCTGGTTTATTTTTTTCCTGCACGCACCTGTGACCCGGAAGGCAGCGCCGGCGAGAGCCCTGCTGCCTCACGCCCCCTGATGGTAGGTAGAGATGATTGCCGCTGTGGCTTTTCCGCTTCACCTGCATTTCCTGGTTGGGCTGGTCCCGGGGAGAGGATCAGACAACAGCATTTTCTTCATCAGTCCTGGAGCTAGAGAGCCAAGTTCAAGGGGCTCGCCTCTTCAGTTCCTGGTGAGGGCCGTTCCCTGCTCTGCGCAGGCGCGTGTTCTCACACTGCCTTCACAGGCACAGAAAGAGGACACACGCTCTCCCAACCCCCTTCGTGAGGGTGTCACGAATTAGGAAACTCGATGTAGTTACCTCCCCAAGACCCCTGCCTCCGACATAATTACCTCCCCTGAAGATCGTCACCTTGGTATCTGGGGGGAAACACAAGCGCTTAGTGCATTGCACTAATCTAGATCCGACTGCTCATATTGCATCTTTAAATAGAGGCGTGAAAAATCCAAAGATTAAACTGTCAGTTTACATAGGAAAAGGAAACTTGGCCGAGGATTTTATGTGAATGAGCACTGAATTATCCCTACCTCTCATGGAAACCAACTCCATATGGGTCGAAGGGCTAAATTTACAACCTGAGACTGTGACAGTGCTGGAAGGAATCCTAGGAGAAGCACTTCAAGACGCTGGTGTAGGTGACCCCTTCTGGGTAAGATTCCTAAAAGGGCAAGCAAAAGTGGAACTAGACAAACAGGATCCCCTCAGCCACAGCGGCTTCTGCACGGCGAAGGCATGATGCGCAGAGCCTAGAGTCAGCTGATGGAATGGGAAAAAACACTGGCAAGCCACTTACCCAACAAAAGATTCACACACAGCATGTCGGCAACTCGAAAAGCTCCACAACACACACAAGCCACTCAGCTAAAGAAATGGGCAAAGGACTTGAACAGACATTTCTCAAGAGAAGAAATACAAATGGCCAACAAACAGATGGAAAAAATGTTCCAGCTCACTACCATCGAGACAACCATCAAAGCCACAACGAGATACCGTCTCACACTCACAGAAAGGCTAGTTCCCAAGACAGAAGGAGAGCAAAAAATGCCGGTGAGGATGTGGAGGGAAGGGAACTGTTACAAACTGTTGGTGGGAATACAAACGAGCCCAGCCACTGTGAAAAACGGTGTGGAGATTTCTCTAAAAACCACAAATAGACTTGGCATATATTCCTGCATTCCCACTGCTGCGTATATACCCCAAAGACATGAACTCATTATGTCTACTCGGGTCACCACCATAGCCCAAACATGGAATCAACTAAGATGTCCGTCATCAGATGAACAGATAAAGAAAATTCATCCAGCAATAAAAGGAATAAAGAATCTTCATTTGTCACAAAATGGTTGGAACTGGAGGACAGCTGAGTGAAATAAGCCAGCAATAGAAAGACAAATTCTGCAGGTTCTACCTTCGTTTGGGAGCCAAAAAAAAAAATCCTGTGATGATCAGTTTTGCTGCAAATACAGTGTTTCAAAGAACTTGGTTTTAAATATTTATGAAATTGATATGAATTATATACGACTGGAGTTTTAATGATGTAACTATTCATTTAAGTAAGATAAATACTTTTTCTGTTTGACCATTGTTTATATTCTTCCTGGATTATGGTTTTTTACTTTTCATTTGTTGGACTCTTCAGTATAATCATTAAGCCTGTGAGCATAAGGCAAATTTAAAATGTTATCTTAAAAAATGAATTAAAAACATGAAGGGGACAGGCATTCGGCCTAGCAGTTAAGATGCCTGAGTGCCAGGGTGCTGGGGTTTTGCAGCCAGCTTTGGCTCCTGACTAGGTTTTTGCTCATGTAGACCCTGGGAACCACAAGGTCTGCTTGAGTGGTTGGGTCCCTGTAAGCCCCATGGGAGAGCTGGGCTGCGTTCCAAGCTGTCTCTGCCTTGCAGGCATTTGGGGGGTAAACCCAATAATAGGGATACTCTCTCTCTGCCTCTTAACATATACATCTAACTTAAAAATACAAAGGATTTCATTATTAGTACTCAACAAACTTTTCTTATTTTCTACCCATGAAGAGATAATAATTTTCATAGAAAAACAGCAACTTGAGTAAGCCAGCCTTGTCCCCTCCCAATTGCAGTGTAGCGAGTTATTCTCTTAAGCTGGAGACAGGGAGGGTAAGAGCCAGCGTCACGCCCACCTGGCCTCCAGACTGGCCGCCCCGAGGAGGTGCTTGCCACTGGGGTGGAGGTCTCCTGGGGGAACAGCAGGAAGAACTCCTGGGAACCCCTCCAGCACTCTCGTGCAATACTTTCCCTGGCATGTGAGCGTATAACCACAGGATATCTAGAAATATCCATCAGGCGATTCCAACTCTAGGTCACCACGGACGGTGCCTGACAAACCCTCTCTCCAGAAACAGAAAACAGAACGAAGTGTGTCTAGTGTGCAGGGCACCAGGCAGGAACAGTGGTGGGCACCACATCCACCCCAGATCTTGGAGGGAATTTTCTGGGGAAAGGAGGAGACCTGGCACTCCTGTTCTGTGAACACACCAAGAGGGCCCACATCCTAGGGAAAAGGTGCTCAAGGCCTGGACCAAAGAATACTCTGCATCCATGTGACAAAGTTTAAAACCAAACCATGAAAAGACCCAAGCTCCTGTCAGTACACTAACAGATAGGGAAAAACAAACAAACAAAATCCATGCTCTTATGTTTAAGAGGGAAATTTAGTGTTTGAAAAAAGTTTTAACAGAAAAGAAAATAAAGGGCTTAAAATCAATCTACATTGTGGGCCCGGCATGATAGCTTAGCAGCTAAGTCCTAGCCTTGAGCGCATTAGAATCCCATATGGGTGCCGGTTCTAATCCTGACAGCTCCATTTCCCATCCAGCTCCCTACTTGTGGCCTGGGAAAGCAGTCAAGGATGGCCCAAAGTCTTGGAACCCTGCATCCTCATGGGAGATCCGGAAGAGGCTCCTGGCTCCTGTCTTTGGATCTGATTGGCTCAGCTTTGGCCATTGCGGCTGCTTGGGGAGTGAATCCTCAGATGGGAGATATTCCCCTCTGTCTCTCCTCCCCTCTGTATGTCTGACTTTCCAATAAAAATAAATCTTTCAAAAAAGCAATCTACATTTCTACCATAAGGATCTTGAGAAAGCGGTGGACGTTTTCCCTAGTGGTTAGCACCATCCTGGGCTCAGTGGTGTGGTAGTGGCTAAGGCTCTCTGTTGCCTGACGCGCAGCTGTCCTGTACGGGTACTGCTTCAAGCCCTGTCTGCTCTACTTGCAATCCTGCTCCCTGCTAATGCACTGGCAAGAACGTGGAGGATAGGCTGGGTGTCTGGGCACCTGCCACCCATGTGGGAGACTCAGAAGAAGCTCCTGGCTCCTATCTCTTGTGGCCATTTGGTGAGTGAGTGAGCAGATAGATTTCTCTGTCTCCCTCCTTCTTTCTCTGTAACTGTCTTCCAAACAAATACATCCTTCAAGAAGTTTCTGTACCCCATATGAGAGTGCATAGTTTTGATATCTGTTCTCTGTTCTTGATTCCAACTTTCTGGCCCAACTACTAGAATACTTGGGGAGCTGCCACCCATGTAGAGATCTGGACTGAGTTCCCGGCACATGGGAGTGAACCATCACATGCGGACTCGGTATGTCTTTTAGTTTCTCTCTTTCTCAAATTGAAAAAACAAAAACTGACACAAATATGAGCAAACAAACTCAGAGTGCTGGATGAAGGTACTGATGCAGACAAAAGCAGGTACAAATGAAACAGAAGACACAAAACGTAAGCCACAAACTTAACTTTCTGAGAATATTAGCATAATTGATAAACATCAGAAAACCTGACAAAGAAAGTTGCCAGCATCTGAAATAAGTGATCGTGCAGACATTAGCAATGTAGTAATAGGATATTGTGAACAACTTACACAAATAAATCTGTAAGTATGAGGCAATTTAAATAGAAAAGTTCACTGAAAACATAATATGCCAAAATGGGTACAAGACAAAATACAAAATAAGAATAGATATGTATCCCTTAAATAAACTGAATTTTCTATCATAAACATTTTCTCAAATAGAACATTAGGACCAAATGAATTGAGTGATAAATTCTATCCAACATGTAAGTGAAAAAATATTAATGTATATAAAAACCCTTTAAAATAGAAAAGGAAACAATTTTTATTCTGTTTTATGAGGCCAGCAGAATCCTGAAACCAACACTTGATAAAGACATGACAGCGGTTGGCATAGTGACACGGTGTGTTTAACCACTGCCTGTGGCACCAGAATCCCAACTGGGGGCTGGTTTGAGTCCTGGTCGCTCCACTTTTTTTTTTTAAGTTTTATTTTATTTTTATCGCAAAGTCAGATATACAGAGAGAACGATCTTCCGTCTCATGATTCACTCCCCAAGTGACTGCAACAGCCAGTGCTGCGCCGATCCAAAGCCAGGAGTCAGGAGTTTCTTCCGGGTCTCCCACATGGATGCAGGATTCCAAGGCTTTGGGCCATCCTCGACTGCTTTCCCAGGCCACAAGTAGGGAGCTGGATGGGAAGCGGGGCTTCCAGGATTAGAACCGGTGCCCAGAGGGGTTCGTGGCGTGTTCAAGGCAAGCACTTTAGCTGCTAGGCCACCACTCTGGCCCCTCTTCCACTTCTTTTTTTTTCATATTTATATGTTTTTATTATATTTTGACCATCTTTACATAGTTAATTGGGGTAAAAAAGGTTCAAGGGCTACAGGGAAGTGGGTAAGACCATCATTTCCATACTGCTTCCTTCATGTATCTGAGGTAAAGGGGGATATAGAGGGAGAAGCCCCACCCAGTTTCCCACCCACCCTCCTCCACTTCTGATCCTGTCTCTTACTAATGCTCCTGGGAAAGCAGCAGAAAATGATCGAAGGCATTGGTCCCCTGCACCATGTGGGAGACCCAGGTGAAGCCCCTGGTTCCTGGTTTAGTCTGGCCCACTCCACTCTGTCCAGATGGAAAGTAACCGCATTTCAAATAAATCTTTTTTTTTTTTAATATGAAAAAAAGGCAAAATAAAGATATCACTAATAATACTTATGAACACAGATATAACTTATTTTCACAAAATGTAATTCAAATCCAACAATATATATGGCAGGAAGAACACAACTTTTTAAAAATGTATTTATTGCTGAGAGAGACTCCCCTTCTGCCCGTTCACTCCCCATGCCTGCGGTCACGAAGGACCAGTGAGGGCCAGGCTTGGGGATGCGGTGCAGCTCTTCTCCGTGGCTGGTGTGAACCCCACTTGAGCCATGACCGCTGCCTCCTAGGCCAGCACTGACCAAAGCTCGGGTTCAGGGCCGGACTTGGAATGCTGCCGTTAGCTGTGGCATCCCAACCACTAGTCGGAATGCTCCCTCTAGGACAGTACATCTTGATCAAGTGAAGGTCATTTCAGAAATGTAAGTCTTAAAAAAATCAATTATTATATACAATCCACTATATGAGAAAATGAGTCATGCCAGGTACAGAAAGGTATTTGAAAAAAAGAAAACCCACCACCTATACATACATGAACGCTCAGAAAAGCAGAAACAGAAGAAAAATTTCACAAGCTGAGACAGGGCATCTGTGAATACCCCACAGCCAACAGCATACTCCGTGACGAAATAGCTGATGCTGTGTCCTTGAGACTGGCAGCAAGGTGGAGATGCCGACACAGGCTTGCTTAATGTGGCTGCTGCGTGTGCTGGACGCCATTATTTTTGTCTGAAGTAAGTTGTCTAAAACCCCGTTGCACCCATCACCCTTCAGCTAGTTAAAACTTCCCCAACCCATGGTGTGTGTGTGTGTGTGTGTGTTTAATGCAACTTCTTGTTCCTCATCCCACTAACTCAAAGCCCAATTATAAAACCTACGGGCTGAATCCGAGTCACATAAATAAGTCCCCCTTTTGTTTGTTTTCTTCAACTGCCCAGTCCCGACCCCTGTGGGAAAGCCTCACAGTAATGTGCACGGTTCTTCAGACAGACATGCCCCTACAGCTCCGTCACTCATTACTCACTCCTCAATCTCCCTGTCGCCTCAGGACTCTGACTAGTTTCCCATAAGAACTCCCAACTTCTCTGGGAACTACGAATTATACATTTCTTCAGTTTCCGGACTGGCGCAATGGCTCAATTGGCTAATTTTTCACCCCCAAGTGCGGCATTCCATATGGGCGCTGGTTCGTGTCCTGTCTGCTTCACTTCCTATCCAGGTCCCTGCTCGTGGCCTGGGAAAGCAGAGGAGGATGGTCCAAGTTTTGGGGATACTGTACCCGCGTGGGAGACCCAGAAGAGGCTCCTGGCTTTGGATTAGCTCACTCTGGATGTTGCGGCCATTTGGGGAGAGAACCAGTGGATGGAAGATCTTCCTCTTTGACTCTCCTTCTCTATAAATCAGCCTTTCCAATGAAAATAAATTAATCTTTGGAAAAATTCTTCAGTTTTGCACATTCTGGTTTCACTTCCTCATGCTTTTTGTGTGACTGACACACATTAACTTTTGGTCATTAGAAAAAACTCATCTAAGGGAAGCATTTCTTTGAGGTTTAACAAGAAATTGTCCCAGTAAAGTTAGTATAAACACAAGCCCACATTGAGCCATCATACAAATAGCAAAGGAAAAATGAAAACAAAGAAAAAAAATCGGCAGCTATATACAGTGGGACATATTTGTGTCTTGTATACTGAAATGTTTTTGACAAATCATCTCAGGTTAACAGATGAGACTCAAAGTCACCCTTCAACATCTCCCATGTTCCCCAAAGTCCTGCTTGCAGTGTGGCTGCTAACTGCTTGTCACCGGCAGGATGCTGGGCTGTACGTGTTCTCCTGGGCACAGTAGCTGCATTTCGCTGTCTCCATCCGTGGTTCCTACGGCTACACTCAATCTCATCATGTGTGCCATAACCACTATATTCTGGATCACCACCATCGGCACTATTGTAATTTCCATATCCTTGATCTCAAGAGTTGTTAAACCCCTCAGTTCCAGTCTCGGCCCCGACCTTGGCCATGACCCTGAGTACCCCTTTGTCCATCTCCCAGCTGCGCCACCTCTTCTTGGTGTTTTGCTGTTGCTGTCTTTCTGCCTCTTTGGGTTGTGCAACTTTGATTTCACACTTCCCTAAATCAAGCTGATGGCGTCTGCTTTCTAACAAGTTCTTTATGGGTTCTTCTTCTGTATGGGCGATAAAACAAAGCCCTTGCCTTTTCTTGAATTTCTGTATCCAGGGGAAGTTTGATATTTTCAGTCTCTCCAAAGAATCCCAAATCCTCTTTCATCTGTTCCTCAGAAGCATCTAAGTAGGTTCAGCATTGTGGCATAGCAGATAAAGCTGCTGTGATGCCAGCATGCCATCTAGGCACAGGTTCACGTTCTAGTTGCTTCACTTCTGATGGAGCTGGGAAAGGCAGTGGGTGCAGGGTCCCCAGGCTTTGCACCATTCTCTATTGCCTTCCCAGGCCACAAGCAAGGAGGTGGATGGGAAGTGGAGCAGCCGGGACTTGAACTGACGCCCACATGGGATCCTGGCACATGCAAGGTGAGGATTTAGCTACCAGGCTATTGTACCAGATCCCTAACAGCATCTTTGAAAAGCACAAATTCAAATCCTCTTGATTGTCCAGTAACTGGGTGTGTTTTAATTTAGGGTTCATACAAGTTCCTCATATTGAGACAAATATATTTTTCTCTTTTGTAAGTAACGCAACCCTCATTTTCAGTGGATTCTTCCAGTCAGACGAGGGCAGGGCCAGCCCCTCTGGATCCAGAGACTCTACCAAGCATCAGAGCAAGTCTGGCTTGTGCTCCCACCTGCTCATGGCAGAGACAACTTTAGGGGGGTGATGGTAATGTAAAAAGAAGGCAGAGATAATGCTCCCAAGAGATCTCAGGATGATGAACGGAACATGTTAGCCACTATAGGTCACCAAGGTAAAATAATAGTTCAGGCAATTATCATAAAGAGAAAAGATTTATTTAGCTCCAAGTTTTGGAGGCTCAGCTCCAAGACCAGCAGTCCCACCGGTCCGGCCTCTGGTGAGGGCGATGGCTTGGCAACGGCGCAGCGTGCATAGAGGGAGCTCACCTTGGGAGTTAGGAAGCAGAGCGTGTCTGCCAAACGCAGGCGTTTCTAACAACCCCCACCAGGGAGCTGCCTCAGCGAACCAAGGACTTCCCATGGGACCTCACCTCTTCAACACCAACACTGGATCATTTCCACTCTCTCACTGCCATTAACCTAAGATGTCGGGGTTTACAGTCCTGCCTCATGTGGGAGCCAAATCATGTTCAAAGTGGAGCAGGGTGTTGGTGGGTAAACTGCAGCTTCTCACTGCCCAGTGATGCTGCTGGACCCCTCCCTGGGCCCCTCAAAGGGCCTGGACTTCAGGGCTCAGCCGGGAATTTGATGAAAGGCATGTGCTCTCCTGGTGTCCTGTCTCACTCTCTCAGTAGAGTATCTGGATTTTCTAGAATCCCCTCCCACACACTGCCTGCACTTGCATCCTTGTTGATTTTACTCCAGTTAGAAACATCTTTGTTTCCCCACCATTATGCGTTTCTGCACTCATTCCCCACTCCCTGAAATGCAAACTGTCACAGCCCCTGTGACACATTGTTGTGGTCATGGTCAAAGATTTCTTTCTGAAATTGTGACTGTGGGACTCAGTTGGCAGCTCATCAGAGGCACTGTATTTGTTCTGTCGGGTAGTAGGCTAGAACAGGAAAAGCTGCAATCAGCACAGAGCCCAACCTTGCAGGCTGACTCCGTAATTTATTGTGAAACTTGGAGCCAATCACCCACCTTCTCTGACTTTAGCTTCCTGCTCTGTGAAACAGAGGTAGTAAGCTTGCCTGATCAAGTTGCCTCCCATCTAGTGGCCCAAAAAAGAACTGGGACAAAGTTGAAGAAAGCGGATCAGTTTTGTATTTTTCTTACTATTTTGTCACGTGTCTCCATTTTGCTTCCAAAATGAGATGGTAATTTACTATACTGCCCAGCACAGGACAGGCCTTGTGTCACTGTCACCTGCTTTCTAAAGCTTTAAATCAGAGAAGGCCTTTTCAATTCAAGATTCATTTGTAGAGGCATTCACCAGGCGTTTTTCAGAAGTCAGATTTTCCTGGTCCGCAATTTTCATGTGGCTAGCATCCAAGCCTGGCATCTACCCAGTCCTCGACGTGGAACCATGGCTGCTTACTTTTGCTTCTGCACTTCTCAACATTGGAGCCTGTGGTGGCCGTGTAGGCACCAGCTGGTGCACACAGAAGCACTTCCACCTGCCTCCCTTCTTTGTCATTTCCCGACCCTACCTCGTCCCTCTCTCCTGGTCCCTCACTCCCCTGCAGCCAGACTTTTTATTTTTCCTACCATTCCAGAACTTTCCCAGACTTGGTCTGTCCTGAGATCTTTGCACAGTTTCTTGCCCTTCGGCTTTCTGCCCAATCCCCTACACTGCCAAGGTGCTTCCCTTGACTTCTGCGTCTCTGTCCCACGGGCCTGCTATGCTTCCTCCTTTCTGTACTCGCTCGCTGAAATTATTGTTTTAGTCACTTACTGTTTATTGTTTGTTCCCTCTAGTTCCTTCATCTCCCCAATATACATTTCTATCTTGGGTCCTATCGTATCTCTGATGCTAAAATAGGACTTAGCACAAATCAGGCTCTCAAATAAGAGATTGTGAAGTGAGGCAATGAAGTCTACACAACCTTACGTGATAGGTTTTCACAGGTGGGCTGCAACTGGTGGCTCTCACGTCAGGTTCCAGTCAACTTTCTCAGGTATGAGTCATGTGCCCAAGTAAATGAACTGCCTTAGTGTTTTAATATTGTAATTACTAATGAACTGATGCCTCAGCAGAGAAGGAGTGGAAACAAGTAATCCCTGGGAAGGCAGCTATAATCATATCAACATATCTGATTTCCTGTGGAAAATGTAGATGCAACCGTAAAATAAAAAAATTCACTTCTTACGGAAAATTCTAGGCATCAACACCCACAGAAGAGAGGCATTACATAACAGATCCCCTTGGACACTGCGTGAACAGGCTCTCAAGTTCAGCCTAGCATGTGCTCGTACTCAGGTAATTCTGTCCCTGAGTGTGTGTGTGAAACCTGGGTCTTGCTTTCTGGCAATGCACATTTGATGGCACCTCCGTGGCTGCTTATGCAAGATCCTAGGCTGCTTGCAGACGCAGTCTGGGGACCTTCCTCGCTTCCTTCATGAAATGGGTGGCCACGCCAGGAAGGCACGGTGGACACGAGCTTCATTTCACCTTTAGGAGCTGCAGGTGCACTCCTGGAGGTCAACAGAGTTTGCAGTGGCCACGGCTGTATCCTTGTTCCCACGAGTGAAGAAACGCTGCCAGCGATTCAAGCTAACCCTGCCCCAGTGGATGAGAACAGAGTGCAGCCAACACCGTGACGGCAATCAGCGGACTGCAAGTGCAGCACTCGATGTCCAGGATGCCTGACCCACAGAAATGATGAAATCGGTCTGTGCTGGTTAGAAGGCTACACTGAGCCTGAGGTCATTTGTAGCCACAAATAATCAAATAAATATATCACCTAACTCCAACAATTTTCATCAATTTCCACTATTGCTTCATCCATACCCTTCGTGTGTGTGTGTGTGTGTTCAAGCATAGGCTGCAGTATTTTAAATTGCATTCCAGACTTCATTTCATTTCCCTCAAAAAAACTTTAGTATGTGCCTTTAACAGATAAGGATTTTTTAAAAAAAAATGGCATAAGCACGATGCTATGAAGAGCTGGTCATCATTGAGAACACAACTGGACAGATGTGGGGGAGGAAAGAGAAGGGAACACAAAGAACTCGTGTCCCCATTTGCTGGCCACTCCCCAAACGCCTGCGATGGCTGGGGCTGGGCCCGCTAAGACAGGGAGCCCAGCACTCAGTCTAGGTCTCTGGGTAGCTGGGACCTAACTCCCTGAGCCAGCAGCACCTGCTGCCTCGCAAGGCGCACATTAGGAGGAAACTGGAAGCAGAGCTGAACACTCCACCATGAAACGGGGCATCACCACTAAGCCCAATTGTTTCCCTGCCTCCACTCGTTTTAAAGCCATCAAGCCAATGTAGCTTTTTCTATTCACCCAACACCCAGAGAAACGGTGCTTTCCAGAAACACCACCAGCTACAGCACAAAAAGCTACCAGAGCTTTCCCTAGGGTCTGTCAGTTGCTTGCTAAAAATAGTACAGCCACAAAGAACCGAACTGTGCCTGTTAAGCTAGCCTGACATCTGAAACACTTCAAATGCGATTCCGAGCATGTATTAGAGACCCTTATCCAGTCCCTGAAGAGCTCAACTGCTTTGGAATGGAACCCCAGAAATATCATTCTTTAACTCGTCACTCTGTAGCACTTCATGTCACCCTCCAATGGCCATTCCAATTCACTTATCCTTTCTGCTGGCCCCACTTCTTCTCTCGGATAAGCTAACCTGTCTCCCTTGGACACTGCTCATGGGATCACAGGGGCCAGGCCAGGGCTCTGGGATCAGCGCCGGTCCTGCTGCTTTGGGACTTTGCGGCGCAGGGCGATGTGAAGCTATCACAAGCACAGGTGTAGCGTGGAAGGCGCCACCAGCCCAGAGAAGTACCATCCTCTTTGTGGCGTCCCATCCACCGGGCACCAGCCCCGCACCTCGCCCGCCCTCGTCGCGGGGCATGCAGGGACTTGTAGTTTTTCTAGGCCCCCAAGTCGGAGCCGGACCCGCGATAAGAAACTACATATCCCAGCGGGCCATGCAAGGAAAGTGGGGCTCGGAAAATCGAGCGTCGCCGCCGGGTCGCCTTCACTTTCCACGGCCGGGCCAGCACCGGTCGCCCCCACTCCTCAGCGAGGAGGGCTCGGACCCAGTGGCCGAGCCGGGGACTCGCAGCGCCTCACGCTCGGGCGGCCCAAGGGCCGTGACGGCTCCACGGGCTACGGACAGGGCAGGGCAGAAAGGGGGCTCGGGCGCTGCGAGAAGTAAACGGAGCGATTGTGAACGCCTGCGGGGAGAGGTGCAGCGGCCCAAGCACCCCGGCCACTGCGGGGAGAGGCCGGGCAGAGCCCCAGGGGCCGGAGCCCGCTGCGCTGTGCCCTTCCCTTTTCCCAAAGGAAACCCGGCCGGGAAGCCTCCGAGCCGGGCCCGCCCCTTCCCTGGGCAGCCGGGGGGTCCCCCAGCGCCCGGCCGGGGAGGGTCACCCTTGGGTCCCCGGGACTGGTCAGAATAGGTTTCCGAGCGGCCATGTGAAACACGCGCGTCCCGAGGCGAACGCAAGTCGGCCGGGATGCCTTGGCTTCCCGGGCGCCTTTGCTCTGGGGTCACCCGGCCAGGCCCACCGGGGCCTGGAGGAAGGGGCCAGGGCGGGGACCCCGCGGGGCCGGTACACCGGGCTCGGCGGCCGCGAAGGAGGAGCGGGAGGAGGAGCCCGGCTGCGAGGCGCGGGCGCCGCCGCCCACCCGGCCCTGAGGAGGCGGACCCGTTCGGGGCGCCGCGCGCGCGCCGCGCCTGAGCCTTGCAAACAAGTGTCTGTGTCCGTGTCCCCGCGGCCCTCCTCGCGCGGCCGGCCGCTCCGGGCCAGGGACGCGAGGCGGCTCCCCGCGCGCCGCACGACCCGCCGAGCCCCACGCCGGGCCCCGGCCCCGGCAGCCCCGCACAGCGGCCGCGGAGAGGCTCGAGCGCCGGGCGCGCCGGCGCGGGGTCGCGGCGCGAGCAGCAGCGCCCGTGCTCTTCGCCGAGCCGCTCCTGACAAAATAACGTGCGTGGCTGTCCCCACCCCTGGGAGGGGTCGCCGGTGCCGCGAGCTGCCGCCCAGTTTCCAGCGTTTCGCTCGCACGCACGCTCGCTCGCTTTCTCTCTCGCTCCCGGGAAGATCCGCCGCCGGCAAGAAGGTGCAGCAACCCACCTGGCTGAGGCGCAGAAGTGGCTCGCGTGGAAGCCGCCGCGCGTGTCCCCTCGAGGCTAGGTGCTCGCGGCTGGAGCGTGCGAGGGGGCGGGCGCGCGCGGCGCCCCGGGAAGCGGCCGGGGGCCATCGCCGGTGTTCCGCGTGGCCGCGGCGGCCCCGGGGCGCGGGCTGGACGCGACGGGGGAGCGCTGCCGCGGGCTGCGGGCGGACACCGTCCCCGTGGGAAGGGGCCTCTGCTATGCCCGAGGGGCTCCCCGGCGGGCTCGCCTGGGCGTCCCCGGCCAAGTGGGCGGCGAGCCGGGAGCCGGCGTGGTAGCGGGCGCGGCGCCGCGGCTCGGGGGGCGGCCGTGGCTCGGCGGGGCCCGCGCGGCCGGGGGGCTCCCGGGGGCGTGCGTCCCCCGCCGGCTGCCCTGGTGGATGCCTCCCGGCGGCGGCGGCGGCGGGCCCATGAAAGACTGCGAGTACAGCCAGATCAGCACGCACAGCTCCTCGCCCATGGAGTCGCCGCACAAGAAGAAGAGGACCGCGGCCCGGAGGAAATGGGAGGTGTTCCCCGGCAGAAACAAGTTCTTCTGCAACGGCCGGATCATGATGGCCCGGCAGACGGGCGTCTTCTACCTGACGCTCGTGCTCATCTTGGTCACCAGCGGACTCTTCTTCGCCTTCGAGTAAGTGGCCGCGGCGGCGGGCCCCCCGACGCCCCTGCCCCTCCTGCACCCCCTTGGGCGCTCCTTGCCTATCGTAGCAGCCCTATCTGGCTCGTGTGCCTTGTTATATAATGCCAGCCCGCCTGCCGCCCTCTCCTTCCTCTTAAAGGTCTGTCGGATTTCTAGTCCCGAGATGGGGGGCGAGGAGCAGAGCGCTTTGGGAAGCTGTGTGCCCGGCTGTTGCTGCTCCCCGGCTTGGTGGGGGTCACTCTCCACCGGGTTTGGGGGTGGGGTTGGTTAGGGAAGAGCTGCAAACCATTCCAGGTGTAGCTTTTCCTGGGAAAGTGGGATGGCATAGATTTCTAAGTCGGAAATAAATGGAATTGACTTTATTTTTTGCACCCGTGAGATGTAGGGCATCTTGTTTAAGCTCGGTCCTCCGTGTCACTTCTTGGAGTGATGAACCATCTTGCTTTTGTTAAGCGTCAAAATGTGCCCCCGTCACCCCTGGTATGTGTGTTCAGTATGGGATAATTTTATTTTTTGTTTCCATTTTCCCTTGGGTATGTGCTCTTGATGAGTAGTTTCTGATTTGCCATGAGGTTTCCCAAACTCCCAGGAGAAGTTTCAGTCATAACAATAATTATAGTAAGGGTTCAGAACAGTTAGTGAGCCGGTGAAAGGAGAGGTTGGGCCCTGGCCAGGCAAAGTGCCATGTGCAGAGCAGCTGTGGTTCCAGAACTTGTGCATCTCAGGGTTGAGTCTGGAAGCAGGTGCGCCCGGGGCTGCTCTGCTGCCAGGACCGCCCGCCTGGCGGACGGCACCTCTGCTGCCCACTAAGGAAAGGCTGCCCTTTGTGAAGTCATTGGGTCAAGTGGTACGTCTACTGCACTCTCGTTGAGTCCTGCATTCAGAATTCACAGGGTTCTGTAATCGGCGAAGTTCTAGTAGACTTAAAAAAAAAAAACCGAAGTGGGGGTATATTTCTGGGGGCATTCTTCCCTAGCTCCCCGTTTCCTGGTTATGAAGGGCCCGGACACCGCTTCCCTCTCCCAGCTTCTCCTTGGGCAGGGTTAGTTAGGACCGTTTGTGTTTATTTACCTTTGTCCCTGATGTTAGTAAGACTCTGGTGTTTGCTCTTGGAAATGACAATGTGAAACTTTTTCTGTAGAAGGCGCTGACTGTTGAGGGAGATGGAGGGCTTGAACCAGATCCCGTGAGAATGGGGAGGAGGAGCGTCCTGCGCCCTCCCTTCTGACACAGATGCCCCCTCACCCCCGTTTCTGGCATGTGGAATTCCCTGGTGTCTCCTGGAAAGGGTGTCTCTTCTGCACCTTATGGGCTGGTTGTGGGGACCGGCGTCAGGCCACGCTGTGAGCAGGTGCTCAGAGCAGTGACAGCAAGGGCTCTGCCTCGTGCTGTAGGTCCTGCCGGAGCCAGTCAGCTGCTCTCCCTGCAGAGCCCTGGAGGCTGGGCGGAAGGGCCAGAGGCTCCGCTAAGTTTGCATCCTGCGTCAGAAGAAGCACCGGTGCTGGAACCGTGACTGTGTTGGGCAGAAAGTCGCCTCTTGCTTGTGGCTTTGGTCCAGGGGCCTGCGTGCTGGAGGGCATCATTGCATTCCCAGCAGTGAAAGAGTTGTGAATGGCTCCGTAGGGGCAGTCTTGCGTTGCTGGTGAGTTTAAGCGTGGCTTCTTTTGTGACTGCAGCGCGTCTGCCCCAGCTGTGCTGTCAGGTAGGAGGATGCACGCCCATTCTGCTCTGCCCAAGCCTGCCGGCTGGGCAGGAACCTTGCCTGCTGCCCCCTCGTCTTCACCTCTCACTCCCTTTGTTCACACCCAGCTTCTGCGCGGACCAGCGTCAGCTCAGCCTTTGTGTTTCTTGCTCTGTGTGTCTTCTCCCGCTTCCCTAAGCTCTTTGCTAACAGGTCGGTGATTTTTTTGGTGCGCTGTGTTCTGCTGACGGCTGACGGCAGGAGTCAGCGTGTGCATTGGGGTTCTGTTAGCTGCTGCTCGCAGTCATTTTTACATCAGCCCTGTGGGAGTGTATGGATGGGTGGGCGGGGGTGAGCGGAGGTCTCCTTGGGTCTTGCTTCAACTAGGCAGTTTCAGACTTCAAGAACATAGGAGGACCGTCCTAACAAGGCCCCCCAGTTGACACAATCCTGGGGCTGTTCAAACTATTAGCGATTATCATTCAGCCAAGAGTACTTGTCACTGTGTTGCTTTTAAAGTTGCTTATTCATTGCTAATGACAGAGTGAAATTAAATAACTTCAACTGAATTAATTTGCTAGAGACTGGAAGAACCAATTACCCACACACACACAGGAAGTGAAGTACTGTGTCAGCAGGCTGCTCACTCCGCTGGCCCAGGAAAACTGCCTGTGTCCCCTGCTGCCCACCTGCCTTTCTTCTGACCTTGTTTCATGATTTGTTGAGCACATACTACATGGCCCCCTGCTTTGTTTAGTCTTGTGTCTCGAAAGGTTTGAAAGTTTGTAGAATTCATCATCAGATATTAGAAGCTGTGTTTGCACAGTTACACAAACACTAATAAGACACGTGAAAAAGAAAAACGTGTTGAGTTCCAAATTTAATTTCAGGCCACTTTTAAAAAACTAGGTTTATTTATTTGAAAGGCAAGGATACAGGGAGAGGGGAAGAGAAACAGATCTTCCATCTGCGAGTTTGCTCCTGAGACGGCCACAGTGGCTAGGGCTAAAGTCAGGAGGCAGGAACCCTATCCAGGTTTCTCGCCTGAGGAGTGGGAGCCCAAGCACTTGGGCCATCTGCTGCTGCTTTCCCAGGTGCATTAGCAGGGAGCTGGATGGGAAACAGAGCAGCTGGGCTTGAACCAGCCCTCACGTTGGATGCTGACATTACAGGTGGTGGCTTGGCGTGCTATGCCACAATGTGCCAGTCCCGCCACACCTCTTTCTAATCCTACCTCTAACTCCTGACCTTGAGCAGGTGACAAGTAAATTGCCCAAGAGAAATGAACTTACTGGACTTCAGCAACAGGTGTCATTGTTCTCCATCTTCCAGAGAAAGGCAGGGTAGAGACGAATATTCCCGCCTCGGAGAGGACAGGACGAGGTCTTAGGCAAGTGTCCTAATCCCCCAGGTTGGTAGTGGGGAGCTGGGGAGGCCTTTTCTCCTTCCACCACACTGTACTGCTCCTCCAAGAACACAGAACTGGTTAAAGGCATGGATTTTGAAGAGAGAAACTCTTAATAATTTTTTTTTAAAGATTTATTTATTTTTATTGGATAGTCAGATTTACAAAGAGAAGGAGAGACAGAGAAAGATCTTCTATCTGCTGGTTCACTTCCCAGGTATCCACAACAGCTAGAGCTGAGCTGATCTGAAGCCAGGAGCAAGAAACTTTGTCCAAGTCTCCCATGCAGGTGCAGGGTCCCAAGGCTTTGAGCCGTCATCGACTGCTTTCCCAGGCCACAGGCAGGGAGCTGGATGGGAAGCAGAGCAACCGGAATTAGAACTGGCACCCATATGGGATCCTGGTACATGCAAGGTGAGGATTTAGCCACTGAGCCACTGAACCATTGCCCTGGACTGGATGACGATTATTATTTTTTAAGCCATGCACTTTTCTTCTTCTGTCTTTCCCTGCTTTCCCCAAGTCTTTCTCCTCTTCATCATCGTCATCATTTGGCTGAGTCAGCCCTGAAATAAGTAATGAACGATTGGGGTCGAAGGAACTGGGGGTCCTATTTGAAGATGGAAGTTGGGGCTGTTTCCTGAGGACCAAAGTGCCGTGTCTTAAAGATAGAAGATTCTCCTTATGCACAAGCCTCATCTTTTCCCAGCTCCCCCCTATAGAACTGTGTCTAGTTTTCCAGCATCCTGGAAAACATTTGCCAGGTATCCCTCCTTTGTGGCATTGAGCAAGGTTGATGATTGTGGGTGACAGGACATTGCCTCTAAACGTGCTAGTTGGTGCACAGACATGGAGAGCCTGCTGTAGTTGCACATGAATTTTAGGTGACTTCAAACCCTTACTAATGATTTCCTGAGATGAGGACATTCATTGGTGTCCATGATCCGTATGTTTAAGTTCCATACAGGTAAGGAAACTGTCTTGTTCTCTTGTATTTCCTTGGTACTTGGAATTGAACCTGGTACACAGCAAGTTCTCAGGTATTGGCACTGAATGGGGTCATGATAATGTTGAAACATCTTGGAAAATATTGTTCCTGTGTTGGCAGTTTTATGCATTAAGCGGTACATGCATTAAAAAATTTACAATTAATGTCTTAGAGATCACATTACCCTCAGAAACTGATTATTTGGTGGGATTGTTCTGAATGCAAAATTGTCATCCGCTTTTTAATTGCATTTGAAACAGGAAATAGTTTCTCAGTGAGAAAGCTTGTGGTGATCTGGAAGGTTCTCTTGGCTGTCTTCATAGTGTTCCTTGCTTTCCCATTGTATAGGTCCTTGATTTTGGCCACTTGAATGTACGCAACACTGTTGACTTGTGTTCTCTGCTGGAGAGTGATACGAATTATGCCGAAAGGACGGTTCTATAATTGGGTAGTGATGGTTAATTATTTAATGGGCCATATCTGCATATCCTGGCAGATTTTTTTGTGCTGCAGTTCAATGAGGCACATAATTTATTCATGGCAAAGTTATTATGTCTTCCTGCGAGGGTGTACATGAAAGCTTTCAAGGAAGTATGTTCATTCTTTTTTAGGTGAGATTGTTAGGGAAGCCAGAGCAGCAGTCAGAAGAGTCTGACACATCCAGGAATTGGGATTTACTCAAATGGCAATTGATTCAGGTGAAAGCTGGGGACCATTGAATGCTTTTGCTTAGTCTTTCACCAAATTGAAGGTTGATCTCCATGTGCATGACTTCCTAAGCTGGATGATCTTGTTTCTCTTCCATTTCCATCCCCAGATATGTGATTTTAGAGTCACCCAGAGGAATATACGTAACACAGGCACACTTTTTGAATGAAACAGAACCCAGCCAGAGCATTGCTTCAGGACCAGCACCTGGTCAGCATTGCTTCAGGACCAGCACCTGGAGTCTGAGCCTTGCTTCAGGACCAGCACCTGGTCAGCATTGCTTCAGGACCAGCACCTGGAGTCTGAGCCTTGCTTCAGGACCAGCACCTGGAGTCGGCTCACTCAGGTGCTCCCAGAGGGCTTTGCCTGGAGTTCCGTGCTCACCAGCGCATGCCTCATTTTCTCAAGGGTTTTGAGTGGAGGCAATCCCAAACTGACAGGCTGCTTAGTTGATTCTTCTTTAGAGATAAGGTACCATGCCATAGAGTTTTTTTTTTTTTCTCCCAAATGATAGCACTGATGTAGTAGGTATTTAACAGTAGGGTCTCATAGTACAGTAATTAAGGCAGGGCACTGAATAAATGAAATCGTTTATTTCTGCAGACAGCGTCACTTTTTATTTTGAATTTATTTCTAAAACAAGTTTTGTTTATTTGAGAAGCAGAATGGGAGGAGAGGGAGGAAAGAGAGAGAGAGAGAGAACTCTTCTGTGAGCTGGTGAACTCTACAGATATTGCAATGGCCAGTGCTGGGCCAGGTTGAAACCAGGAGCTAGGAACTCAGTCCATGTGCCCTTCTGGCTGCCGGGGGTCTAGATACTTGTGTTCTTAGCTGCTGTCTCTCAGAGCCCACACTAGCAGGACACTGGGACTGCAGGCCGAGCTGGGCCTTGAACCCAGGACCTCCGGCATGGGATTTGGGCATTCCAGTTGGTATCTTAACTGCTAGGCCAAATGCCTGGGCCTTGCAGTGATTTCCAGAATAACTGAAATAGTCCTCCAAAGAACTTTTATACTCATCAGTCTTTAATTGTTAACATGTTTTCATCATTGTTCCTTTCTGTTCCCCTCAGTCTGCTATTTTTTTTTTATCCTCTCTGGACCATTGGAAAATAAGTTTCAGCCATTATATCCTTTGACATCCAGATACTTCAGCATGTAATTCTTAAGAAAATGGATAAACACACTAATATTGCCAATTTCAGCAAATCTAGCAAGGATACATTAGTCCCAAGTTCAAATTTCGTCTGTCTTAATATTGTTGGGTTTCAGTTTATCATGTTGAAGTCGGTTTTCTATTTTTCTAGTCTGTATTTTTTTTTCTTTTTCCATCTGTGCTCTTTCACATAAGTTGCATATTTTAAGTATTCCGTTTAGCGTCTTTAAAAATACTGTAGGCTGTATTTGTGCTATTTTTAATAATTGCTTAAGAGATCGCTGTATGCATCTTTAACCTATTATAATCTGCCTCCAAATAACATAATTGTGTTTCACAAGCAATGTAAGAAACTTAAGACATTATAATTCCACTACTCCACCCACCCATTATATCCTTATTATCATGTATTTTGTATCTGTATTATAAATCTGTTAATATTTTTAATGTTAGTAGTAGTAGTTAAAAAGAAAGATAAATATATAAACTATAGCAATAGAGACTATAAAACCAGATGTGTACATATGTAAAATATAAATCATATAAGAGTTTATATGTGTATGTAAAATAGAAATGATTTAAAATAAACCTTTTAGTTTATCTTAACATAGTTACCGTTTCTGTTCACCTTGCATCTATATCCTTTCCCTTTTAGCATTTTTTATACTTGACAAACAGAGATTGAGAGATCTACTTCCCAGAGGCCCACAGCCTGGTCCTGTGCAGGTCTCCCAGGGAGACGGCACGACCCTCCTGCGGGAGTTGGCATCGAGGGTGTGCAGTAGTGGGATCTGGACCAGGAGTGGAGGTGGGACTTGAGTGTGGAATGTGGGCATCCCAAGCTGTGGCTTGATGTACTGTATGGCAATGTCTCCCACTTTCAGCATTTTTTGTCTACAGGTCTGCCGGTGATAAAATCTCATGGCACTTGGCTTTTCTGAACATGTACCTTTTACCTTTGACCCTGGTTTCTGGTGAGAAGTTAGCAGCTGCTGCTTCTCAGCCCTTTCCCTCTCTGTGGAAGGGGTGACATTTTTACAGCCGATTCAACATCGTTTGCTTTTAAAAGTTGAGCTGTGACTTGGTTATGTGTGGTTTTCTCTGAATTCTGCTGGTGCTTTGCTGAGTTTCTTGGATCTGTGGGCTGATATCCATCATTTCTGCAAAGTTTCTGTCCATTATTTCCTCAGATATTTCTTTGATCTCTCTTCTCTTCCCTGGAGTTACAGAACAGCATGTTGTTTGGTCTCAAGTGTCTTAGATATGTATTCCATTTTCTACCTTTTTTTTGTTGTTGTTGTTCTGTTTGTTTCAGCTGATCTAAGTTAAGGCATTTTTGCTGTTTTGTTTTTACAGTTGAGTGTTTCTACATTTTTAAAAATAGGATTTTTCTTTTTTTTTTTTTGTAGTTTTCATTCTTCTGCTGAAGTTTTCCTTTTCCTCATGTCCATATTTTCTGCTAGATAATTTAGCATGTTTTTTGGTAGTTGTTGTGTAGTTGTTAGAATTGTCCAGTAGTTCCAACACCTATCTCCTATCTGTGTCTTTCTTTTGGCCATTGCTTCTTTTCGACATGGGATGGTTACATGTTCTTCTTCCTTTCTGTGTTGTGATTTTTTGGTTGTGTGTCAGACATTGTGTGTAAAAGAATTACAGAGACTGTGATAGTTTAAGTCCTTCTTCCCCCTGACTATTATTGTGTGAGCTGAGCGGATCTGATTTGTCACTGAAACGATTGTAGGCTTTGGGAAAGTGTGGTTAGATTCCTGCTCCCTCTCCTCACTGGCTTCAGATATCTGCAGAGCAGACTGGGAGTTTTCCCGATTTGAGCACTGGGAAAGCTCTGTGCTGACTGAATTGTGGAAGAGTTCTCTCTGTGTTGCAGTCTGCCAGCTCTTGGGGTCACTGGGAAGTTAATCTCTGCTTTTGGACATGCCCAGGCGTCCTGTCCATCGTGTCTCCCTTGCCCTGCTGCCTTGCCCCCCGGCTGAGGGCCGCTGCCAGGATTTTCTGACATGTTTACTCTGATTCCACTGCACCTCACCCTTGAGGTTGTCCTGTAGGCTGGAGGCTCCCTGGCCTAAGCCCTGGTCGTGGGTGTGCTGTTGTGTGTACTTGGGGGGTTCTTGTGGAGCAGGTGGCTGCTGGTGCAGTCTGTGGCTGTAGCCTGTGCGCATGCTCATGCCTGTGATGTTGCAGAGATCCTGCATGTTGTCTGGAAACTGAGCCCATCTCTTTCCGCAGTGGATTCCTGTTCCCCCCGCTGCTTTGCCATGGGTGGGAATGGCTGCTGGCCTGGCCTTCTCGTGACACATTGAGCCTTCATTGTGTTCTCTCAGCTCCCTGGCAGATTTAAAAACCTGTGCTTTTGTTGTTCATCTGGCGTGCTCTCATCGTCGGAGTAGGAGTGATTGCTCTCACAACTTTCATCGACTTGTTTTCTTTAGCTAAATGTTGTGTTCTTTGGATTCACTTAGGTTATTATATATTTATGCCACTCATTTTTGCTGTGATGATATTTGGGTTGTGAAAATATGCTTCCTTTAGATGCTTTTCAGTGTTTGACTCCTTACTGATCATAGCATTTGATATCATTTTCTATGGGTCTATTTTATATGGGTAGACTATTTGAAGCCTCTCGTAGATTTTGATCTGAGTCTTCAGTGTGTCCTGGCAATGACTGTAACATCCAGATCCTAAGGCTTAGCTAGGCCTGGAGAGAGAGAGAGAGAAAGAGAGAGAGAGAGAGAGAGAGAGAGAGAGAGAGAGAGAGAGAGATTAGCATGAGACTCAGTGGCTTTAATGTGATGATGGAATGTTTGTGAAAATGATGGATTGATTATTGAAGGAATCTACCAGTAAGAATGAGCTTGACAGCATTGTCTGTCTCTGAAGAGTGAAGTACTGTATCATGAATCTTCCTTTGCTATTTTAATTTGACACCAATTATTAAAAAAGACGAGATTTCCATTTTCCATCCTCACTTGCAGTGCTTTGGGTTTGAAGTTCTCTGGTTTCAGGTCAACTCAGATAGGCCCTCTGTAGGGGAAGGGGCATCTGGTGGCGCCAGCCTGGCTGGAGCTCCTTGCCTTTCTGCCTGTGGGCATCTCTTGCCCCTAACACCATGTCTCCCGGATGTTGAAATGGGATCCTTGGCCCTCCATACCATTAGGAGATTTTCTTTTTTTGTCCTCTTCTGGAGATTTTCTTTTTTTTTTTAATTATATTTTTGACAATTTTACGTAGGTAATTAGGGTAAAAAGATTCAAGGGCTATAGGATAGTGGGTAAGACTATTATTTCCATATTGTTTCCTTCATGTATCTGAGGTAAAGGGAGAAGCCTCAGCCAGTTCCCACCCACCCCAGGTCCCGGATGTGGGGCATGCTCTGAGATACTTGCTCAAGTGGTTTTGATAGTTCACCAGTTATGAATCGCAGCCAGTCTCGCCACTCCAAACACGATGAGGTCATTGAAGAATCCACTGATTGACACAGTCCCTCATAGAGTTTCTATTTGCCCAGTACTTTGCTGCCAACATATAGCTGAGGTGGTTGATTGACTTGTTCTGTCTTCTGTCTTCTCTTGGTTAGGGGTCTGAGTCCGGCATTTCGATTGGGGAGATCCCCAAAGAAACTTTGTCTGAAGTGTTCTCAGACCAGATTCTTGTATGTTCTAGCAAGCACAGAGCCCAACACAGTCCTTTTGGAGATTTTCAAAGTGGTCTGGCTTTCTATTGTCAAGGCCCTTTTATTTGAGGTCAGTTGAGGTGTATTGTAAGATACCATATAGAAACAGCAGTATCGTCGTTTCCAAACATCTTGAAGCTGGATCTGAAAAGCTGCTGACTCCAAAGTCCATGGACCTTGTGGTTAAGGACCTGAGCAAGCCCTGGGAAGTGGCTGACCCAGCAGGGTGTGGCCTCAGCCCTCTGAGGCTGGCCTCAGGCAGGTGGCCTGGAGGTAGTCTTATCAGCCCAGGTGGGGGTGCCTCTGCCTCTGGCTTTCAGGAAGTGCCTGTGGAGGCAAGACAGCCATTTACACTGTGTTAGAGGAGTTAAGGCTGCTTGCTGAGAGAAGATTGCTTCTTCTTGGACTGATGGGAGAAATAAGATGGATTCCCTTCAAATATGTTTTCCCAGCTACTTCCCTTTTTTTCCCCCTAAACTTTCATTTTCCCTTTTCTCTCTGTGGTATAAGACACTGTGACTACTTCCTCTGTTTTGGAAACTTGCTGTTTCCCTAGGTTATAGAATGTTCCTTTTCTGTTTATCTCGTGCCATTTTCTTTCCTGGGTTACATTTGTTCTTTCCTTCTTGCCCTTAACAAACTGTTCATTTTCCTTGATTGCATCTCTCTCTGTTTTGCTAAGCATGTTGGCGTTATTATTGTGATTGCTTTGGCCTCTTCCCCCCCCTCCCCCCCAATTATTGTATCTATTTGAAACAGGGAGAGAGAAAAGGAAATGGCGGAAGGGAAAGGGAAGGAAGAGAAAGAAGCCAGGAGTTCATAGTCTTGTGTCCCTCATGGTGGCAGGGACCCTTGGGCCTCCTCCTGCTGCCTCCCAGGTGTGCAATAGCAGGAAGCTGGAACTGGGAGTGGAGCTGGGGCTGCAATCCAGGTATGGTGTTTAAATGTCTGCTTTCACATGCTTGCCCTGACCTTTTCACATGTGATTTGGCATCTCTTTCTGTCCCATGCTGAGGGCACCTGCCCTCTGTCCCTGCATTTCCTGTCACCTGTGCAGCCTGGGTGGTCTCTGACATGCAGAAGGCACATGCTGGACAGCTGCATGTCCAGCGGCTGTTTAGTGAGTGACCACTCTTTGAAGCTCCATGGAGGCGCTCTCTGCCTGTCCCTGAGCTACGTCCGGAAGTGTTGTCACCATTCGCCTTTGCCTGTGTGCCTTTTCCTTGGCGCCTCTTGGGCTGCATTCTTTCCAACTCCATGTGGGATGTGCTGGCTTTCCAACATCCTCACAAGGCCTTTGGCATGTGCCCCTGCTCTGGGATGTAGATCAGCCCCGCGTGGGGGACGGGAGATGATGCTGTGTGATTGCTGGGTGGGAAGTGGGCGAAGCTTGTCTCTCTTGCTTGTGGTCAGGACGTGTGCCCTTGGAATCCTTGCGGAGGGACTTGATGTGTCCCTCTTGAGAGATGCAGGGCTCAGGACCTGGCGTGGTTTCAGCCCCCGGCCCTCTGTTACGAACCAGCCTGGTGAGAGCCACGTGGAGCAGATAGGAAGGAGCCTGGGGAGATGTGTTAAACAGCCTTGGTAAATGGGAAGCTTAGCTACCAGGAATTCACAAGTGGCAGTGTGAGATTGGCTCAGGGGTTTGCAGCAGTTACTATGTGATTAACAGCACTAAAATTAGAGAGCTGAGGTTGGAGAATTTAAAAACAATAGGTTGTGGTGCAGTGTGCTAAGCTGCTGCTTGGAATGCCTGTATTCTAAGTCAGGGTACCCGAGATTAGGTCCCAACTCTGCTTTCTAGCCAACTTCCTACTGTTGTGCCTTGGAGGCAGCATGACAGCTCAGGTACTTTGGTGACTGCCTGTCGGGAGTGTTAGGGAGTAGACTAATGGATGGACTGTCTCTCTCCTGTATGTCTCTCTCCCTTTTGGAAACCACTGTTATTACAAACAAGTCCTGCTGGAGTTCCTTCTGGTCCTGCCCGGGGACACTTCACCTCCCATGTCCTAGGGGAAGGGACCCTGGAGCTGCCTGTTGCTGACCCTCAGTGCTGCATGTTGGGGGCAACCCTGTCTTTGTCCTCATGCTGTCTCCATTCTGTCCTAGCTCTTGCCTCAGGACTTCTGGGTTCTGTTCTGTACCATCTTGGCTGCATGAACATGACTAACTTCTGCATAACATTGACAAATCCATTTAAGCCTGCTCTGTAAGGCTTTTCTGGTTCTCATTTTGCCGGGTGCCATGGATGAGAGCTTGCTGTCTCCCAGGACTCTTAGTGATTTGGGAGAGGGTTCAGCATAGACTTGCTGCCCTGGGAGGGACATTCGTGGTCACTGTGTGCTGGGTGACAGAGGTGGCTGGCAGCCCGGGCACCCCCCAGTTAGCAGCCAGGCAACTGGACCCCAGTGACCTGATCGTTTTAGAAACTGCAGATTTACAGAACCAGAACGATCATCATCTTGAAGGGTCTTATTTTGGGGTCTTATAATGCTCTGAGTTTCTCATACATGCATTCTAGATGGCAGATAATAACACTTCTGAACATATAAACCAAAATCAAGTTAAATTCTGCAACTATATATGATGTGTGTGTCTTTCCAGGGGGAATTGTTCCTTAGTGAAATTGTCTTACTCAAAATTTTCCTGCAGCTTTTTAAGAACACAGCACGTGCAAATTGAACTTTAGGGCGGTCCCATCACACAGAGAGGGTTCAGAGATGTGTGTGTTGGTGGTTGTGTTCTTATCGGTGTGCTGTTAGCATGCTTGGCATGGATTTTCCAGAAAGATGGGTACTGCATGCCAGATAAACCCATTCTTTTATCATGAAATTGTTGTCTCCTCAGGATTAGCATTGTTTCATTCAGAAATTCTATTTCTTCTTAGGCTCAAAATAAAGATAGAAAGTATCGTTTGGAACTGTGTGCTTTTATTGTGCTAGGAAAGCATTAACATGCGGTTTTTTAAAATTTACGTATTGAAGTGGCAGCAGAGAAAAACTCATCCACAGCAAAGCCATCCTGCCGTTGGCTGTGGAAGGAGGGATGCCTCGGAAGAGTGCCGTCTCCTTGGACACGAGGTTCAGCTTCTCCTTTGCTGCATGGGAAGTACTGATGCTCCAAGGCGGATGGGTTTGTTTGTGCCACCCCCCTTGGGATGCCTGTGCCCACACTGGCGTGCCTGCCAGGCTCTCGACTACTGCTCTAGCCCTGGAGGCAGTGGTGATGGCGCTTAATGCATGGACCTCTGCCTCCAGGGGGGAAACCTGGGCTTGGCCTGGCCCCTGGCTGGCCCGGCCCCTCCTTGGCTGTTGCGAGCATCTGGGGGTAGATATAGGCACTTTCTCTTCCTCAAAACAAACAACAGCAACAAAAAACCCACCAACCCCCCCCCCCCCCACTCAAACCTAGAAAACAAGGGCCCTACTGTCTTTCCCTGGTCCTCGTGTTCCTTTGCTATCACAACAAATGGCCCCAAATCTACCAGGCTGTCAGGACCCGGATTCAGTATCTCACAGCCCACTGGTCCCTCCCAGGCTGACATCAGGGTGCGGGGACCGCAGAGCTGTGCAGGGTAAATCGTTACCTTGCCTCCTGCTCCTAGAGCTTGTGCAGCCCATGCCCTTCATCTTTAGTACCAGCTCCAGCCCACCTTTCAGGGCCCTCCTCTCATTCGGGCATCTCCCTCTGTCTGCCTGATGACCCAGGGCAGCCGTCTCTAGGATTCAGCACCTCCACACCCTGGGCCCTTTGGTAGTAGAGATTACATCTCGGATTCCAAGGGTGTAGACATTTGCAGGGAGCTGTGTCTCCTTCCAAGCCCACATCCTGAGTCTTCCAAGTTAAGGTGGACTTGACATTCTGAACACTTTTGTAATGAGCTTTTTAGAAGGGCTCATTACCCAGACACCCTAAGACAGACACATGGTGTGGACCGCCCCCTGGTTATCTGTGCAGTTCCTTGGGGGTTGTTGATGAAGCTCAACATGCTTGGAGAATGTCAGGGGTAAGGGGCACAGACGGCTGACTCTAGCCCAGAGGTTGGTCTGTGGGCCATTTTTCAGGATGGACTGTGTGAGCTAGCAGAGCCAAACAGATGCAGTCCTAACTGGCTTCCACATCTTATAGTGCCAGGGCCCAGGCCTTTGAGCCCTGCCTGAAATGGTCCTGGCATCTGGGCTACCCTGGGAGGGGGCTAGACCTTGGTGGGTGCAACTGGGGGTCCCAGCAGAGAGCTGGCAGGTGCCAGCTTTCCCAGCAGCTGCAGGCAGTGGGAGAGGAGTGGGGTGTGCATGGGAGGGGTGTATCTGACTACCCAGGGTCCACTGCAGTTGATGGCAGTTCAATGCAGATGGCAGAGCTATTCATGAATGGCACAGGCTGGGCAGCGGGACAGAGGCAAGCCAAGCTGCGGGGGAAGGAGCAAACCCAGTCTGGTAGGCAGTGGGTGGGACCGAGTGGCCCTCAGGGGCCCTGTGAAGGCAGAGCCTGGGGCAGAGGAGGCAGACATCTTGATGGCAGAATGATGTGCTGGTATTTGGAAATGGTGAAGAGTGTCACTGAGGGAGCGGGGTCCCAGCCCCAAGACTGAGGTTCACCAGGAAGTTGGGGGTAGCCCGAGAATGACGGGTGAGGCTATGGTTCCGGAGTGTCACAGACCCTGGAGCTCAAGGGCAGGGACTGTGTCCAGGTTGTTGCCAGGAGTGGGTTACTGGCCCTGGATGTGGTGGTGTTGGGCCAGGACAGCAGGTGGCAAGAAAGAGTCCCCCATGTGAGGCAGGCAGGGCTGCTGCTACCTCCCCTCTGGTCTCAATCCAGGGCAAGACAGCCTTGCCTTGGGGGCAGCAGAGGGAAGCCAGGCTGATCTGACTCAACTTCCTGCTCAGGGTATGACAGACCTGTCTCCCCCACAGGAGGCTTGTCATGTTCCATGACTTGCCCTCGCTCTTCCCCGAAGACGGAATAATGGGTGTAATTACCGATGTTCTAGAAAAGGCTTGACGTTACCCTTCCTTCTGAATCAGGAAGACCGTGAGGAGGTTCAGTAAGAACATAGAAGACTGTATCAGATCAAAGCGTTTCTCCTGCGTCTGGGGCAGAAGCGCTGATTCCTGCTTAATTCTCTGCTTGTGTGGTTAGACATTTGGGCAGAGCGATTCCTCTACTCACAAGCAGGGCTGCACGTAGCATTGCACTGCCCAGCCTGGGGAGGAGGAGAGCCCTGGCCACGAGTCTGTGCCGTCAAACCCCGACTGAGGGTCTGCAGTCAGACTCCGTGGGTCCGGACTGACAGCACCGTGAGGAGGTTTGACGAATCGCACACTGGTCTCCGCAGTCAGCATGGCTCATTCAGTTTGCAGAGAAAAGCGGCTTTCCTGGAGGCGCCTGGTCCAGTGCACCGGGGGGTGGGGAGGAGCTGAGCCCCCTCTGAGCCTGTGCAGTTTTCTGCAGGAAACCTTGGAGACCTCAGTCTGCAGGTGGCTCAGCCGGCCCTTGTTTTCTGATTAACAGCACAAGAAGTGAGGACACAGTCACTGGAAGTCACTCATTTCAGGCCACCTGTTTCTCCCATGCAGCATTTCTCCCGTGTTCTTGAGTTATTCTGTCTTCTGCCTTGCTCTCTGAGGTCAGGAACTAGATGTGGGGTATTGATGGCAGGCCAGGCACACAGGTAAACACGAAGTATTACAGAAAGAACACGCTAGCATGATAGCCCTGGGTCACGCAAAATGGGGTGCTGCTGGCTCTGGTGAGGGCCAGAGTGAGTATTTTCTGGGTGTTTGAATTGGTACCAGGACATGAGATAAGTAAAGGAGTTTGCATCCTGGGTCACATGGAGTTGGCAGAGGGGCTTTCAAGAGGTTTGGGGGTGGAGTGTGGGAAGCACTGTGGCATATCGTGTTAATCATCTGCCTGTAACCAGTGCCCCATGTGGGTGCTGGTTAGAGTCCCACTGCTCCATTTCTGAACCCTGCCAGTGTGCCTGGGATAGCAGTGGAGGATGACCCGACTGCTTGGACTGGCTTCTGAACCCTCAAGAAACCCTTGACTCCTGACTTTGAACTGGCCTGCCTCCAGCTGTTAAGGCTATTTGGGAGTGAACTGGTGGGTGGAATATCTCTCTCTCTGTATCTCTTCTCCGTAATTCTACTTTTAAAAAACAAAACAAAAACTTTTTTTAAAGTTTGTGGAAAAATAGAATTATAAGTTTATTTCAGGGTGGAAATTTTTGAGTTCCACACTTTTTTTTTTTTTTTGATAACCCATATTTTACATCTGTTCTGGAAGATTTCTTCAATATTCTAAGCCCCTTACTTGGACCACTTCTCCTGCTTGGTGCCTTTGTTGTTGTAAGCTTCCCAGGTTATGGAGCAGATGTCATTGTCACATATAAGAAAGCAGAGCAGCCACAGGAGTTGTAGACAATGGTTCCTCCTTGTTGTGGCCTCTGTGTGTCTGGGGCAGGGCTTCTGTGAGGGGCTGGGCTGACCCTGACACTAACACCAGGCACTCGTTCTCCTGTGTGTCACTGCTTCAGGAGGCCACGTGTGGTCGTCCCTGCTCTCCATGGACCCACCCCCTTTCCCAGAGACCAGGCTGTCAAAATGGCCATGAACCCAACGATGTTGCACACAGCACACCCTGCAGGTGCAGCTGGCCCAGCTGGGCAGCAGTGAGGATTTTGAGAGGAATAAGGATGATGACATTGGGGGCCTGGCAAAGTATTCCTCAGATCCATTGTGGTGTCACCCTCAGGACTGCCCTAAAGCCCTTCAGAAACCATGGACACCAAGAAGTTTATAGGGTGCAACCCCCGGACCCATCACTACATGAAGTTTATAGGCTGAAATAAATAGTTGCAAACTTCTGGATCCATTCATGGCCACTGGATTCTTCTCAATGGGGTGGGGCAGGAGAAGGGGGCGGCCAAGTCTTCCAGGCCTGGTTACTGGGCTTCCCCTGCGTGAGAGATGCTGTCCTCATCCTCTTAAGATGAAGGTGGAGGGTGGCAGGGGGTGAGGACCAAGTCCCTGTGTCCCACACTGCTGAGAAGGAGCCTTGTAACCTTTAGAGTGTGACCTACAGGAAGCAGGGCATCCCTGGGATTCAGGATGTGTACACACACACACTCCTGCTCGAAATAGCACTCACATGCAGTCCGTGTGTAGTGAGCCCTTTCTGTCCTGACTGTATCATTTTATTCCGGATCACTTCCCTTGAACAGCGATTCTCGACTCACGAACTCAATTCCATGAGCTGCAGCCTGCGACCTGAGAAACACTGCTGCCCACCACGGCACCTGAGTCACCACTGCCGCACACACTGAGTTTCCCCATGCTTGGGACTCCTCTGCACACCTGCAGCTGTGTACCTGTGAGGTGCAGACAGCTCCCGTTTCCTGTTTTACTCAAGCACATTAGGTTTAAAAGCCTGCCCCCTGCCCCTGGCAGGAACTGGCTAACTGGCATTTCCAGTGAGTGCCAGGGCTGTCCAGCATGCCACTGTCATCCACTGTCTTACTGAACTTGTTCTCTGTGCATCTGGTCTCAGCATGTGGCTCACTAGAGAAACATCATTTTTCTAGGACTATATTATAGAATAGAAATTCCTTGAGTGCCGAAACCAACCCAAATCCGTTTTGAAACCCTGAGTACAACCCTGTCCAGGTCTCCGTGCCTGTGCTGTCAGCAGTAGGCACTTCCTTCATGTCTTTGCCACGTGCCAAAGCGTCGTTGCCTGAGCCATTGACAGCACTACTGGTGTGGCCAGTAACCCAAAGGTAAATGGAAGTGTTGGTGTGTCAAAATGGAGACTTCTGACCTTTCGTAGAAGGATAAAATTATGTAAGATCTCTGAGGCATAGGAGGTGAAGTCTCCGCCTGTGGCACTGGCATCCATGTGGGTGCTGGTTCAAATCCTGGGTATTCCACTTCACTTCCAGCTCCCTGCTGGTGTGCCTGGGCTCCTGTGCCTGCGTGGGGGACCCAAGAGGAAGCGTCTGGATCCTGGCTTTGGACAGGCCCAGCTCCAGCTCTTGTGGCCATTTGGGAATTGCATTAGAGGATGGGAGATGTCCCTCTCTTTCTCCCTGTAACTCTGATTTTCAAAAGAAAATAAATAAATCACAAGAGGAAAGGAGACAGAAAGAGAGAGACCTTCCATCCATTGGCTCACTCCCAAGCGGCCACAAGAGCCAGAGCTGAGCTGATCCAAAGGTAGGAGCCAGGAGCTTCTGCGTCTCCCACGTGGGTGCTGGGGTCCAAGAACTTGAGCCATCCTCCTCTGCTTTCCCAGGCCACAAGTAGGGAGCTGAATGGGAAGTAGAGCAGCAAGGACTAAAACCCGTGTCTATATGGGATACTGGCACTTGCAGGTGGCGGATCAGCCTGTTGAACCACTGCTCTGACCCCTGTTGTCTATTCTTAATATAATGTGACAAATGGAACACAACATGTTCATTGTCTTATCTATAAAACCTGTCTTAGCAAGCTCTTGTTTCATTGCTGGGGGCAGTGCTGGGCAGGCGGCCGTTTGCATCCAGGCTTGAGGACATGTGCGTCCTCGGACTGCCGCTGTGTATTCAGTGTTGTTCTCTGGATGAGATGCACCACCTCGGCCAGTGAGGCCTCGTGCTGAGGTTCACCTTGTCCACAGCTTTGGCTTTGTCTCAGAGCACCTGCGTTCCCTGAGGATTCTCTGCACGTAAGGAAATGTGCCAAGAATCGCTAACGTGCAGCTGTTGAAAGGAGCTTTTAAGCAAAATTTCTTTGTTTTGTCTCTTTTGGCAAATACCATGTTGTTGTGTCATGAGCCATAATAACAGTAAATAACCTTTTAGGGGATGGACCAAAGCATGTATTTTGTGAAATTTGCAGTCACCTGGGAGTAAATGTAATTGTTTCTTTTTTTTCTTCCATGTTTAACTCTGGTTCAGTCTGTGCACCTAGGAAAAGAAGAAGAAGCCATTGCATTTCTTTCTTGGCTGAACCTGGGACCCACAACTCCTAGACCCTGCACTATTGTTTTCTTTCTTAAATATTAAAAAAAAAAAGGGCGGGGGGAGCGGTCAATCCAGGGCTGGCCCTGAGGCTTCTGTCTTCATTTATTGCTTTACTTTTGTAGGAAAACGTCTTCCTTTTTGCAAGCCATCCACTTCCAAATTAACTTTGGCGGCTGCCTTTTCACTACAAACGAAAGCTCATTTCTCCAGAGCTGATTAGCTAAGCAGAGCTCATTAGCTTAGCTTAGTTTAGCAAGGAGGTGCTCATTAGCTAATGTGACACTTAACACCCTCTCAACCACTGGGGCTGAGAGCACAGAGGCGGCTGGGGCAGGGGCGGGCAGTGGGCCTCTCAGACCCCAGCATGCCTGCACACAGGAGGGCAAACCCCCTTTCTCCCATCGCCCCAGCCTGGGCTCCTGGTAAGCCAGCCTGCCTGTGTGTCCAGACAGATGCTGGCACACTGGGCTGGCATCCAAGATGGAGAAGTTTCCAGTGTAGCCTGCCTGCAAGTGCCAGAGACAGCAAGCAGCTCAGTCCTCACACAGCTAGGACTTGTATATTGTGTGTCAGAGGAAGGGATGAGGTCATTTAAGCATCCCACCTTGTTGTGCCTGGAAGCAATGCTGGATCTGTCCAAAGAGGGAAAGTGCTCGTTTCTGCCCGAGGTTTATGTCCTCCTAAACTGATCTCTAGAGGCATCACTAAACCGTCTGCTTGGTTAACACTCCTTGGTGCCCAAGCATATCTGCGAGTGTCTTCCCAGCTCCTCCTCTAAGTGGCATTGCTGTACAGAATGTCGGAGGCGGAGTGATCAAGTACAGGACAGAGGTGTGTGTTGGCATGCAGTTCTGGAAGACATGGCACCAGCGTCTGCTTGGCTGCTGGCCAGGACCGGGCTGCTTCAGCTCATGGTCAAAGGCAGGTGGACCAGAGAGTCATGTGCAAGAGGGGCGAGGCCACTGGCCGCTTGCCTTGTGACTGGCAAGCCAATCCCAGCAGAGGGCAAGAACTCACTCTGAGAAGGGCGTCAGTCCATGCGTGAGGGCTCCTGCAGCCGACACCTCCCGATGCTGCCACAGGGAAGAGTTAAGGACCCAGCACTTGGCTTAGCGGGGGGAACGCTGGGATCACGGCACGCTGTTTCCCTCGAAAGTGCTCATTTTACAAGAAATAAAAATAGGCTCCAGCAGCTTCCTTGGCTTTCTCGTGGCAGCGCCAACAGGGGTGAACCTGCAACGCGGTGCTTGGTTTTTGGATTCTTTCCTTTGGCTAGAAAACTTCTTTTTGAAGGAAAAAAAAATCTGTATCTTCTGTTTTAAAATTAATTTGAAAGGCAGAGCCAGAGAGAGAAAGAAAGGGAGAAAGGATACCTCTATTACTGGTTTTCTCTCTAAATGTCCACAAATACCAAGTCAGGTATTTGTGAAGGTATATATGAAGCCAGGACCCAGGAACTCCATTCCTGGTCTCTCTCTATGGGTGGCGGATTGCAAAATATCTGGGGCATCTTCCTTTGCCTTCTCAGGTGCTTTAGCAGGAAACTGGATTGGAAGTGGGGCAAACCAGGACTCAAACTGGCACCTGTGAAAGGGTGCCTGTGTTGTGTGTGGTGTCTGGAACTGCTGTGGCATAAAGCAAGCCTCTGAGAATTTTTACTTATGTAAGTTTTCAGTTTTGCGCATTCATGTTTAGGTTCTTTTTGTTTCACATATGCTAATACATTTTCTTGTTGGGGGTTCAGAGTTGATGCATCAGTTTCTTGGGCACTACTGATGATTCAGGAAAAAAGCATAAAGCGAGACAAGTGACTCAGAGGTAATGGGTGGAGGCAGCTTGCCCAGGCCAGCTGGGTGCAGTGGTCACCTCAGCTCCTGAGAGGGCAAGGTCCAACCTCGGAGGGTGCAGAACAAGAGTAGAATCGCTTCTGTTTGCTTTCTCCCTGTTACAGATAAGTGTTCTAAGGAACACTGGAATATTTTAAGTCCAGGTTCTGAATCCAGACCCGGGATGCGAGAAGAGGGAAGCTGTCTTGGCACCGCGAAGTTCCGCTGGAGAATTTTGGGGAGGTAGATTCAAAATGCATGTGTGTGTAAGGTGCTTTGCCTGGGAATAGTACCAGTTAGGGTCAAAAAACCTCTCCAAGGGTCTCTGTTAGAGTGGTGATGATGTGGAGGAAGTATTGTGCAGTTGGTAATAGCCACAATGTCTAGCAGCATAAGGAACTGAATGGGAGCAACAGGTGAGCCAACTATGAGGGATTGTTTACTATGCCTGGCGGATGGGGCTTGTCACAAGCGAGGCTGTGTTTAGTGTTTAGGTGTAATGGCTGGCCTCCAGCATCAGATACTGTTCACGCGCAGAAATGTCCTAATTCTATAGGAATTCACTGTTGATGGAGATGATGTGGGGAGGGGTACCCACTGAGGGTCTGGGGCTCACTCCCAGCCTCTACCTCCAGTCTCTTTGTTTTTTCTTTGAAGCAGGGTATTGCCGACCCGGCAATTGTTTCACTTAAATCTTGACCCTCTGAGGACAAGATCTTTCAAGGGGAGAAGGGACATGTCAAGTCTGTAGCACACCAGCTTGGCTCAGGGGGTCACTTTTCCACCTGGTCTGAGGGTCTCAGAGAGAACCCAGGAGAGGGGTGGTGTGGAGATTGGGGTGGGTGGGGCAGGGGAGAGAGAGAAAGGTGCATTGGAAAGGGGAGAGAGGCTTGGGGATCTCGGAGCATCACAGTGATTCATGCATTTAGTTTTTGGTGTGTGTGTATGTGTGTGTGAGCCTTTGTTTCATCAGTGCCATTCTCAGCTTGGGTGCAGAGTGTCCTGGATGCCAGAAATGTTTGCAGCTGATAGGTACTGGTTACGGACCAGGAATCCTGGACACAGGTCACTATTTCTCTCAACAAATGCTCTTATAGTGCACGTGGCTCACAGAGCTGGTAAGCAGCAAGACAGAGAAGTGGACTTGGGCTACTGGTCCTCCCCGGGGGTCCCAGTGCAGCAGGCAGCACAGGATCCCACCCTCGCTTGCACGACTGCTGTGTGCTAGAAGCAGCATAGACGCGCATAGTCCTTGGTGGGAACTGCCCCTCCCTATAGGAGTCACCAGGGCACAGAAGTCCCCGTTTTCTGGCCTTGATTGAATGCTGTTGCTGAAGCCAGCATTTACAAGATGCGGAAGAACTTCCAGAAGTTTCCCAGAAGGACAGTCCAGTCTTGCTGCTCTTCCCAGGATCAAAGGAAATCCCCCCAGTCAGTGATGGATACCGCCTGGCCCAAGTCACTTTTTATAGAGAAGACGGTGCTGTGCTCTCAGCTCTGAAGCGAAGGGGAAATCAAGGAGGTGCCTCCCTTGACCACTGCTGTTGGCGCTTTCCCACCGACTCACAGCAGCTTGGCGCCTTTGTCCTGGGCAGGGGCAGAGCCGGGAACACACGCTGTCATCTCATTGCGGTCTAATGGGACCAGCATGGTATCTGTGTCCTGACTTTATTCCAGGTTGTTGGGATGACAGATGAACTCAGGACAAAACTACTTGGGTTGGGCAGGGCACCCGGCTTTGGAAATGCAACACTTCACTTCTCAGGATGCAAGTTTTTCTAATGTGAGTCCGCTGAGCTGTAGGTACTGCCCTGTCTGGGGAGGAAGTCACTCCCCAAGTGGCTGCAACGGCTGGAGCTGAGCTGATCCAAAGTCAGGAACCAGAACATTTTTCCAGGTCTCCCACGTGGGTGCAGGGTCCCAAGGCTTTGGGCCATCCTCGAGACTGCTTTCCCAGGCCACAAGCAGGGAGCTGGGTGGGAAGCATGGCTGCCAGGTTAGAACTGGCACCCATATAGGATCCTGGCCCGTGCAAGGCGAAGACTTAGCTACTAGACTACCACGCCGGGCCCCAGGAAAGTTCTTGCTTTTCATTTCTTCAGTGACATATTAGTCATTCAGTAGCATGTTATTTAGCTTCATGGCATAGTAAATATCTGTTTTTATTTCTGTTGTTGATAATGTTTTGTTGCTTTTGATTTAAGGGATTGTATAATAGCTATGTAATGGAGACTATCATATTCAGACACTAGGATACAATGCAATATACATCTGTACTTGCAGATCAAAGATGGACTTCCGATGAAACTGTTAACTATATCTTGACAATAGGATACTGTATTGTCTGCCAATGTCCATGCCCATAGCGATGGACTTAGGACTGTTTATGGAAAACTGCATTATTGGGCCCGATGCGCTGACCTAGCAACTAAAGTCCTTGCCTTGAACACTCTGGGATCCCATATGGGTTCCGGTTCTAATCCTGACAGCCCCGCTTCCTATCCAGCTCCCTGTTTGTGGCCTGGGAAGATAGTTGAGCATGGCCCAAGGCCTTCGGACCCTGCACCTGCGTGGAGATCTGAAAGAAGCTCCTGGCTTCTGGCTTCGGATCAAGTTCAGCTCTGGCCATTGTGGTCACCTGGGGAGTGAATCATTGAACAGAAGATCTTCTTCTCTGTCTCTCTTCCTCTCCGTATATCTGGCTTTCCAATAAAAATTTGTAAATCTTTTTAAAAAGTCTGTACTATTGTAATAATACAGTGGAAATCTCAGAGGGCGGGGATTGGATTTGAGGAGGGCTAAGGGAAATCCCAGGGCCTATGGAACTGTATCATAAAATAATAATAATAATAATAAAAAAAATGCAGTGATACCTGCCTTTAGCTAGATTTTTTAAGTTAGTTACTCATTTGAGAGGCTGAAAAGACATACACAGTGAGAACTCCCAAGCTCCCATCCGCCGGTTCCCAGTCCAGGGCCAAAGTCGGGAGTTGCCAGAACTCAGTCCAGATCTCGCCTGTGGGTGGCAGCCATCGCTGCTGCCTCCCAGGGTCTCCATTAGCAGGAAGCAGGGGTCAGGTGCAATGTGGCTGTCAGACTGAGGCACTGCAGTCCAGGTGGGGTGTGTCTTAATTGGTGTCTTACCTGCTGGGCTAAACTTCTACCGCTAAGCAAGACACTCGATTCCTTGTTGAATATGGTGGCCAGCAACTGGCTGGAGGACAAGGGCTTGGTGAGTAGCCCAGCTTCCAGACAGTTGATAAGGGTTCTGGTCCTCCTACCTTCTACCGGTGGAAAAAGAATCCTAAGGATTGGAGTGTACTGGTTTGGTGTGTGTGTAGGGGGTGGGGGGAAGTTGTAATAACACACAGGATATGATACTTACCCACAGCCTTAGATGAATGAGAATAAAAACATCCAATCTCAGAAAGCTGTCTTCTAGGGTGAAACCTGAAAATGACTGGATAGGGATGCGTGATTGCTGGAGTGAGGGAGGGCAGTGGGCAGTGGCATCCAGGGGCTGCCCAGGAATGACTTGTGGTGCTGGGACCATCCTGTGCTTGATCAGTTTGTACATTTGGTGTCATGAGATTATGCAGCGACAGCACCGGATGGACGCTCGCAATCCTCCAGGTCAGGTCGGCTCTCCTGGGCATTGTCCTGCTGGCCAGCGTCTTGCAGTTACATCAGACAGTGCTGTTGGGGGAAGGTGGGTGACACATTTTGTTCTTTTCCATTTTTGTTGCTTTTCCATAGAAATGAAGACCTGTGAAAGGAAGTTTAAGGTTAGGTAAAACAGGCAGGGCAGGAAAGAAATTAGCACCATTTCTAGGTAAGTTCTTGTGAACCTGTAATTATTTCAGCATGAGAAGGACTTTCTAGGTGCCTCCGGTGTGACACTACTGGATGAGAGCACATAGTCACCAAGACTGGGCTTGTGTGTCAGCGGTGCCCATCCATCAGGGAGTCACGTGATGCTGGGGTTGGAGGGGTGGGAGAGGAGGCCCAGCCCACGCTCTGAGGTCAGTGAATGGCTGGGCACGGAATACCGCCTACGGAGGGGATTGCGATAATGCGGGGTCCACACCGCCTTGAAAGTGTGGGTTGAGACCATGGGATGACTGAAGCCGCTTTGCTGACCTGGGGAACGAGGAGGTGTGAGAACAAGTGCCGAGGTTTGCCTGAGGAGGGAGCGAGGCTGAGGACACACTCCGATGACAGAATACTCCGAGCCAACCTGCATGTCGCTGTGTGCACGCTGAGGCTCTGGGGTGTGCCGAGAGTGAGCCCCAGCAGGCGCAGTTTGGAAAGTCGGGTCTCAAGGGAAGGGCAGGTTAGCAGTCAGTGTGTTTGCCCCACAAGTTCCTGACACAGCAGCTGTGAACACATGCATTTCCGGAGTTAGTGGCTCCGTCTTTGGGCTTGCCACTCAGAAGTGTCCTTCACAGCACTGAGTGACATACTGAAGTCGGACATCAGGAATCGCGTCTTGGGAGCCAGGGAGAAGAGGGCCGGTATCCCTGTCTACTAGCCGGTGGAGTGGGCACTCTGTGCATGCAGCAGTTGTGTGTGGCTCTCCTGGAAGCCATGGGGCAGTTGCACACTTGTCCTGCCTCCCTTGGCACATTTTGGTCAGGACTCCATCTTTCATGGCACCGACTTTGGGGTCACCTGGCTGAGCACGGACGTGGCACTGCTGTGAAGCCGTGAAATTCCCACACAGGGAGGCAGCTGGCGAACTGCTCTGCCCTCCTGCCCCCATCACACAGCAGCTGGCTGCTCCCAGCTTCTCGGGGTCTCTCTTCCCCGCACTTGATGGTGTTGCATCACTGCCTTGCCCCTTGGCCTCAGAAAGTGATGTTTCTTCTTTCATCATTCTAAGTTGATCTGAAGTGTTAGGCAATGTTCCTTTGAGCTTTAAAAAATTTTTAAAAAATTAATTTTATTTGTCTGAAAGACGCAGTTACAGAGAGAGGGAGATCTTCCATCCACTGATTCACTCCCAAATGGCCATGACAGCTGACTCCAGCTGGCAGGAGCTTCTTCCATGTCTCCCATGTAGGTGCAGGGGCACAAGGACTTGGCCTGCTTTCCCCTGTGCGTTAGCAGGGAGCTGGATCAGAAGTGGAGCAGCTGAGACTTGAACTGGCACCCATACGGGATGCTGGCGCTGCAGGCAGTGGCTTAATGCGCTGTGCCGCAGCACCAGCCTTAATTTTTTTTTCAGAAATTATTTGTTCAAAAGATTCTCAATAGAGAAAGGGGAGAAGGGAGAGACACATCTTCCATTTATTTGTTCACTTCCCAGATGGCCACAGTGGCCAGGGTTAGGCCAGGCGAAAGCCAGGAGTCAGGAGCTTCATGTGGGTCTCTTACAACTACTTGGGCCATCTTCCATTGCTTTTCCAGACACATTAGCAGGGAGCTGGGTTGTACATGAAACAGATAGGACATGGACTAGTGCCCATATAAGACAAGGGTGTGCAGATGGCGGCCTAGCCCACCATATCACAACACTGGTTGCTTAAAAGCTTTTTGTAAAATCGAAAGGCAGCCCCAAATTTGTCACCTTAAGAACTTGGTGGGTGGCACATGTGGGTGCAGCGTCTCCCAACGTGACTCTTTCCTACGGACCCCGAGGGAGCCTTACCACTCTGCCTAGGATCCATTCTTTCAAGAAAAATCTGTGCTGATACAGGGGTGGGTGCATAGGAGTCTTTCTCAATAGTGGCTGCCCTTGGACATTGGCTGTGAGTTGCAGGTGTCCTGTGTTGCTTCCTCCCCAGTGAGATGTTGGGGTGGGGGGGACACACAGCATGTCCTACCCCCATGCTACTTTCTGTCCTTACTTCCTGCTCTTGGAAGTTACTGCGTTGTCCATGTTGCAGGGTGGCTACGAGTGTGCCTGTGACTTACTGCTGGCTACCTGTTGTCCTACCCCAGCGAGGACCTGGAGAGTTTACTCAGTGTCTTAGGTACATACAGGCAGTGCTAAGCAAAGGGCATACGAGCAATAAGGGATTCTGGCTGTTTGCATTCTAGCTTCCTTCCCGATGGTGTGGTCATCGATGCCCTGATGAGTTCATGGTCCTGAATATGGGAAGTAAATTGTCAATCATGCAGATAGCGCTCAGAGTTTGGGGACGGAAGGAAGCATGTGAGAGTGAGGGTCCTCAGAGGAGTGGAGGCTAAGGGGTTAAATGTGCTGGGATTTCTGTGACAAGGGAGAAAGTAGGGGAGCTGCATGCCTGACTCCCAGAGAGGGCAGAGGGAGAGAAGGTTGTGAGGCAGCACCCCAGAAGTCCAGTGAAGGTTTGGCAATGCCACTGGGTAAGGATTGCAACCCACATCATTGTGAGAATTACAAAGCCAAGGAGAACGTTAGCAGAGGTGGGTGGGACTGTCCCACCTGGCCTGGGCTGACCTGGGTGGGCAGAAGGCCTTCTTGGGGTCTGGCGCAAGGGTGGTCCCCTAGGATGGCCCACAGCTGCCTTGAGCAGCCAGTGACTTACAGGAATCAAAGACCAGGTGCCAGGAATCGCACAGCACCCCGAGCCCTGCTTGCTGCCCTGTCCTGCTGGGTGAGGCTCTACGAGAGCTCCCACCGGTGGGTGGGAGGCACTGGGCGAGGGCCTTCGCCTTTGGCTTGTTTCTTTAGGAACACAACCTTAGCAACCGCAGCCAAAGGTTCCTGTCGTGCCCTGCCCTGCCTGCTCAACACCTGCATGCCACCCCTCTCTGCTGGACATTTCTTCACTTCTAAAAATGGCTGAGTGATCTCTGTGCAGTGCTCTTGAGCATTTGTAAAATTCTGCTGGCTGGCTTCCTTGACAATGAGACCCATGGTGCCATTCTTCCTCTTTATCTCTTAAAGGTGAAACCAAACTTTGCTGTGCTGGGGAGTGTGTGTGTGTGTGTGTGTATGTGTATGTGTGATGGGAGTTGTTGGAGGGTATTATGAAGACAGAATGACTGAGAGCGGGGCTGAGGGTCTCAGGTGGGCTGAGGCTGCAGCTGGAGATGTTTATTCAGGCAGAGGGACCAGGGCCTGCCCTGTGCACCTGCAGCACTGGGTGGAGTGGCCATGCCATCAGGGCACCATCCTTAGCCAGTGTGGTGCTGTTTCCCAGGTCCAATGCCAGCCCTAGGAGATTCTCTCGCAACTTCTTTCCACCTGTGATGTCCCATGTGGGCCGACCTGGTTCTGCAGCATCTGGCACAGGTCTGCAGCTTCTTTACAAATCTCTTCTACGTCCAAGTTCTTTGCAGTTCTCCTGCCTGTCTGAGCCGCATGTTTTCTAAGCTGTTTTAATGCAGTATATTGGATCTCCGGATCTCTCTACCTCCGTTTGGCTCTGTGGTTAGAACTTGAAAGCACCTCTGTGAGGATGCGGGGACAAAATGGACCAGGCTCCCGGATTACCGAGATGCCCGATTCAGTGTTTGAGTCATTGAGTCATCAACAAACTGGTGCGTGACAGCTTTGCTTTCAGCTTCCTCCCGTGTTCTGGGCTGTGCTAAGCTCTCATAGCTAATAAATGGTACTTCAACTGATACTGTCATAACTGTTAGAACTCTCCTTATTGCCATTTTACCGAAGAGCATGACAAGGGGAGGGACGTGTTAGCCGGGCCAGGAAGGTGAAGGGGAGTGCTATGTAAAGAAGGGACTCTGGCTGTGAGACTTGCCGAGGCCACCCTGGGCAGAGGGTGGCTCGGGCGGGTTAGGCTTCATGGGAGGAAAGCTTTCCAGAAGGAAAAGAGCCAGTCCGAGTAAGACAGTGTCTCCCCAGCCCCCTTCACCTTACTGCATGCCTTAGGATGGGGTTTGGAGTTGGGGGCAAGAACTTGAAGGGAGGTTGGATTCTGTAGCTGGGAAGGCCTCCCCATCAGCATGTTCCCAGGCTCTGCAGTTCTGACTACACACCAGGCATTGCGTGGCTGGGAGCACGCAGTCTGTGACACCTGGAGTGAAGGGTGCAAGCCTGAATTTCAGGTCCTGCCCATGCGGTGAGACTGTTGTTATTGCTATTGTTGTTGTTTTAAATCGTTTGCTTCTGTTTTTTGCTCTTGGCTCTTCCCTCTTTAGCATTTGAAAACTGTATCGCTTCACTAAGCAGCAGCTGTTTTCCTTTTTAACTCTTCAATACATTTGGCTACACATTTCCAAATGTGCAGAAGTGTTTTCTTGAATCATTTCAACAGTATTTCCAGGGGTCCAGTCAGCACCTTGACCACGAACCTGAGTGATACCATAGTTCAGACATTTGACATAGCTGCTGAGATGCCACTTTGGGTACTTGCGATCCCTTTTGGGGTCCCACACACCCCGGAAAGAAGCCGGTGATGGCCCCATACCTCGGGTTCCTGCCACCCACATGGGAGACGCCTGTTGAGTTCTGGGCTCCTGGCTTTGTCCTGACTCAGGCCTAGCTGGAGGGGGACTATGCGAAGTTTCTCTCTCGCTCTTCCAGTCTCTTGCTCTCTCTCTGGATTTCAGATACATTTTTTTCAAAGTCCTAACATAGTCACTCTTGCACTGAGACAGAGCTCTGCGTGTCTGCTCAGTGATAGAAATAATTCATGCCGAGGGTCTCAAGTGCAGTGTTAAGAACTGGTCCTCCTGTTTTTAAAGCTCCTATGAGTTAAATAATTGCACAAATCAGGAGATGTGGTGATAGAAAGGAAGTTGTAGTGTTTTTTTTTTAAAGATTTATTTTATTTTTATTGCAAAGTCAGATGTACAGAGAGGAGAAGATCTTCTGTCTGATGATTCACTCTCCAAGTGACCACAACAGCTGGTGCTGTGCCAGTCTGAAGCCAGGAGCCAGGCACTTCCTCCAGGTTTCCCATGCAGGTAAAGGGTCCCAAGGCTTTGAGCTGTCTGTCCTCTGCTGCTTTCCCAGGCTACAAGCAGGGAGCTGGATGGGAAGTGGAGCTGCCAGGACATGAACTGGTGCCCATATGGGATCCCGGTGTGTTCAAGGCCAGGACTTTAGCTGCTGGTAGGCCACTGCGCTGGGCCCGGAAGTTGCAGTTTTCAAAAGAGCTCTTTTCAAGGCCTGTACATACAAGTGCTGGAGAAGTAGTCTTCTTTGGCCATAAAACCAATAACAGACAAAGCTGTTGCCAGTCACCTGCAAGACCGTCCGTGTGACCCGCGAGGGCTCTGCAGGGAGCCGCGATGCCTTAGCAGCCGCCTGTCCTCTGTCTCTGCCCTGTCGTCCAAAGCCCTTAGGAAGAGTGTTGTTTTGAAGGGTGACACCATCCATGCAGATGGCGGGCAGGGACAAAGGCATGTGGAGTGCAGCTTGCAGCATCTCCGGGCACGGCTCTGATGGCTTTGTGTAGCCAGGGGCTTGTGTCTCGTGGGTCTTCAGAGCGGCGTGTTTCCATGCCAGTAGTACTTGCTGTTGTGAGGTTGCCGAGTCCAGCTGTAGCCAACCAGAGCTATTCACGTTGATTTTGACCCATGCCTTGCTACTTCTGGCATGGCTACCACGTGGCAGCTGAGCATGCTGCATCCTGAACAGGCCACTCCGGGGTGGTGGGACTCGTGAGGGGTGGCATCAAGATGCCGTTGCAGATTTCTCTCTCCCTGAAATGCCAGTGTACCAGGGGTACCACGAGGGATGAAACCAGTCCCTGCCTGCAGCAGAGGAGTGGTAGGGCAAGAGGAGGCAGGCGGAAGACAGGACAAAAAAGCACGTGCAGTAAGTAGTACTGGAAGGAGTGGAGGGTGTGTGTGTGTGTTGGGAACTTTTAGATTTGTTGACCACCCATGAAAAGAAAACACTAGCCAGTTGTAAGAAAGATGTACAGAGACTTTGAGATTTGCTCTCAGGCCTCCTCAGCACGCCCGAGGAAGGAGAGCGAGGTGTGGAGAGAAGGCAGGCAGAATGGTGCAGGTGAGAGTTTTATGCCCATTTTGACATGGGTGCTGATGGAGACTTTGCTTGAGCCCTAACAAGGTAAGGAATGTTGGCCTAGACGCATCACTGGCCAGCTGGAGCCCTGCCAGTCTGATGACATGTCTGGCACCTACGGCTCTTTCTGGTTCCGTGCTGAGGCTGGCGTGATGTGTCGGCTCTGAAATAAGCCCAGTCCCCCTCCTGTACCTGAGGCAGCCATCAGGAGCAACCTGGGAAGCTGTAGAGAGTGAGACCCTGGGAGCTGAGATCATTACAAAGCTGAGGAGAGCAGGGACATTCTCATCATCTAAGAGCAACACCGTGCACGTCTCTCCTGCCATCTGTGATAACAGAGGTGCTGCTCTTGATGGCTGCACCATAGTATAATCCTAAGTTGGCATCTTTCCTGAGAGGACATACTTGCAGTTAAGGGCCTCATGACAGCCGAGCTTGAGGAAACCTGGAGGAGCTCATGTTGTGTGTGGTGGGTTAAGCCGCCACTTGTAACGCCAGCATCCTGTATCAGAGCATAGGTTTGAGTCCTCACTGCTCTATTCTGTAACTTCCTGCTCATGCACCTTGGAAAGTGGCCATTGGTGACCCAAGAGCTTGGGTCCCTTCTTCACATGGGGGGGCAACTGGATGGAGTTCTAGGCTTCTGGCTTTGTCCTGACCCAGCCCCAGCCCCGACTGTTGTGACCACTTGGGAAGTGAAACAGCAGATGGAACATCTTTCTGTTTCTCTGCCTCTCCCTCTCTCTGTCACTCTTTCAAAAAAAATATTTTTTTTAATCTCTAGAAAACCAAGAAGAAAGCTACGTGGATGCAGGAGCATCATGATGATTTAAAAAAAATATTTATTTATTTTCATTGTATAGTCAGATTTACAGAGAGAAGGAGAGACAGAAAGATCTTCCATCCACTGGTTCACTCCCCAAACAACTGCAATGGCCAGAGCTGAGCTGATCGGAAGCCAGGAGCTTCTTCTGGTTCTTCCACATGGGTGCAAGGTCCCAAGGCTTTGGGCCGGGTCTTCCACGTGGGTGCAAGGTCCCAAGGCTTTGGGCCGTCCTTGACGGTTTTCCCAGGCCACAAGAAGGGAGCTGGAAGGGAAGTGGAACAGCCAGGATACGAACTGGTGCCCATATGGAATCCAGGGCATGCAAGGCAAAGACTTTAGCCACTAGGCTAATATGGCCCTTGAGCCATCTTCTGTCACATTCCTACCTAGGCACATTAGCAGGGAAGTAGATTGAAAGTGTAACAGCCAGGACTTGAGCCAGTGTCCATATGCGATGCCAGTGTTGCAGCTAGAGGCCTAATTTGGAACGCCATCATACCAGGTTTGATTTGGATGGATCTTTAGCCAACAGTTTTCAATATGTATTTCCCTCTTGCATTTCTGTAACTTGTCATAGAGTCCTTTGATGACTGGAAACACTTCTCATCTTGATTTAGGAAATTATAAAAGCATATCATGCTCCAAGAAGAAATCCAAACCACACCTTTGCTCAGTGACGTCTCAAGGTGCAGGTGATTCCTCCCCTGTGCTCACTTGCTGTCTGGTCCCAGGGTGGCTACAGTGACCCAGCCGGAGACCAGCACTTCCGGAGTGTCCTTCTCAGAAGAGTCTGGAATAGCTGACCCTTTCTTGCAGCATTCCTGGGCCGGGGGAAGGGGGTGTGGCGAATGTGTGCTGGGAGGTCAGTCCTCACGCTTGCAGCAGGGTTGGAATAGAATTTCTGGGTCTGTAACTACAAAGTTCAGTTTGAAAACTGGCAGACTATTCACAGGTGGCCTTGTGACAGAGTGGCTGTGACTCACTCTGCTGGAGGTGTGAACGAAGGCTGAGCAGTTGTGGACGGAGCATGCCCAGACCAGCACATCCTGCTGGTGGAAGATGTCTGTGAACACAGCGAGTTCTCACTCGGCTCCTCAGGAGCAGGTGTGTGTGTTCTTCGTCTGGGAAGGATGTGCAGAGTAGCAGTAGTGCGGGTCTGGAAACACGAGTGGGGGAGAGAAAGGCTTCCCAAGCATTCAGCTGCTCCATTTCTGTGTCCGTTTCCCTTTCCTCCCCTCCCCTCCCCTCCCCTCCCTTCCCCTCCCCCTTCCCCTTCTTCTTCTTCTTCTTTTTTTAATGATGAAAAGACTTCAAGTCTGCAGAATATAAAAAGGAAATGCTGAAAGTAAAAGGTAAAATTTATTTTTGGTGTTACAAGTGTCTGAAATCCATATGTAACTTTTTTGTAATTCACATTTTCCCACGACCTTTTCTTTTTTGGCAATCTTTACATGGCTAATTAGGGCACAAAGGTTCAAGGGCTACAGGAAAGTGGGTAAGACTATTATTTCCACATTATATCTTTTTTTTCTATATCTGGGGTAAAGGGGAGATAAAGGGAGAAGCCCCACCCAGCCTCCCACCCATCTCAGGTCCCCAATGTGGGGCTGCTCTGAGGGTCTTGCTCAAGTGGTTTTGATAGTTCACCAGTTATGAATTGCTGCCAAGCTTGCCATTCCAAGCACGATGAATTTGCTGCAGATCCACTGACTGACATAGTCCACCTTAGAGTCTCCGTTTGCCCAGTTTTTCACTGCCAACATATGGCTGGAGTAGTTGACTGATTAGTTCTGCCCTCTGTTGTGGTGCCAGCTGTCCTCTGCAGGTTCCGATAGACTGCCGTATCCTCCGTGTGCACCTGATCGTGCTGTCCACTGCTCCGTCTGAGCCTCCGACGAGACTCGGCTCTGGCATTTGCACTCCGTGCCAGACCATGGAACCTGCACCTCTCTTCATGGTTGCCCATGAACTTTTTTTTAAAGACCCTTTACACACAATGAAAAACAGATAACCACATTGTATTCTCACTGTGTTTCTCATCTCATCCAACACACCATTCCGTTTTCTACAACTATTTTAGCGAGTGAAGATACCACTACACTCCTTCAGGCGATCAGTCACCAAACAATGTTTCCTTGCACACAGGGTCCAGGGTAAGGCTATTTCAACAGCGAGTCACTCAATTGAGTCAGGAATGCCTGGGAACGTGGTGATCCCATTGTTGGACACTGAGGATTGTTGCACTGGACTGTTGAGGTTTACCGGGAAAACAGCAGAATGCAAGATTGTGCTACACATTGTAGAACCTGTGATTGACCTGAAGTGTCCTGGTAGACTGGGGGCTGGAAGTTCAAGTGTTTTTCTGCTATAGGGTTTAGGGGTCCCCAAGGAGACAAACAGGAGGCCCCTCAGCCTTCCTCGTTCCAGGTTGTCCCCTCTAATCTCTGGCTGTATTGATTCATTATGAATTCAAATCTGCAGTTTTCATTAGGGCTTGTTCTTGGGATAGTCTGTTCTGAAAACCATGCATGAAGTCAGTAGGTTACCCACCGCTACATGTCACATACAACGGTTTCAGTGCTCCCGTCCCACCCCGAAATGCCCTGTGCTTAGCCCCTCCAACTCTGGCACCCACTCATCTTTTTATCTGTAGTTTTGTCTTTCCCAGGCTGTGCTGTAGTTGAGTCATACAGAATGTGGCGTTTTCTTGCTGATTTAACTCAAGGTACTTTTGGACTTGCTTCATGCTTCTTTTTTGGTTTTGATTTTGGCTTGATGGCTCATTTCTTTTTAAACTCAACAAACATCCCATGGTCTTGATGAATCTACTTGTCCAACGACTATTTTTAATTTTTAAATGTTGTTTATATAGTTGAGATGGATGCACGCTCATGGAGGTATCTGATCAGGTCGGGAGGAAAATGAGTGCAACTGAAGTGAGTTTCAGTTCTTTTCCTCCTGTGTCTGCTGAGGGGGATTGGGCAGAGGCCTTCCTTGCTGTCAGACTGCAGCAGCACCTGGGCATGAGGGACAGTCACTAGATGACGCCCTAAAGACCCCAATGTGGAGATGAGTGTTCTAAGGGGGGTATGCAGTTTTGACAGTTCTGAGACATTGTGGCTTTGCTGCACCAGAGTTGAAAAGATCCAAAGCTGCCTAAGTCTACCCTAGCTCAGCCATAGTCCAGACACTTGCTGCAAAGCTTCACCAGCATAATTGTCCAACCTGTTTTGCTTTCCATTCTCTGACAAGGCACTCAACGTCTCCTGCTGGTCTAGATGAGGTGGCTGCCATGTCCCTTGTGTGCATCTGGGCATGCTGTCCATTGCACAGACATCAGCGACCGAGGCGGCCCAGTCCTGATACATGCACCCCAAGGTCAAACCACAGGCATTGCGATTTTTCCCTGTGGCTGGTGTTTGAGACCAGTGCTCTAACTGGGGAGTCTTCTCAAGAAACTACACCTGGGGTGATCTCAGACTTGACTCTTGTGTGCTGACCCAGTCCGGCCTGTCTCTAAACTTGGCCTATACACATGCTGACAAGTGCTGCAGCCTTGCCTGGTCCATTCCTAGCCCCGGCTCTCATGTTCCCAGTGGGAGCTATGGCCTCTCAGGGGAGTTCCTTAAATTCTCCTACCAGGGTCACTCCCAGCCCTGGATCTCACACATGCTGGTGGGTGCTGTGCCCCTGCTTAACATGGTCTTCAGTGGTACTGCAGCCTGGCCTGGCCCAGTCTGGCCTTCTCCCAGCCCTACTCCTGCAGTGTCTGGTGAGTTCCATGGTCCAGCTGGCTTGGTCTGTTCCCTCCCCCAGCTCTCCCACAGACTGGCTTCAGTCCACAGAAGCAAGCCCATGAGACCCTTACAGAATCTGCCCCAGAATCAGTTATCTTGCACTTCAGTGGGTGCTGAGGCCTAGCCTGACATGGCTCACCACCTGCCACAACACTTGGACTCGCCACTTGTGGGTAGGTGCTGAGGCCTAGCCCAGCCAGGCAAGTCCTCCAGCCCCAGCTTTCACTTGCATATATGGGCAGTGGGTGATGCTACTTAACCCATCCCAGGTCTCCCACATGGATGGGTACCTTGACCTGATTCATATATACTTTCCAGTGCCCCCGCCCCAACCACACTGTCTCAGCTCACGTGCCTATGAGTACAGTGGCCTGGTCTGTGGAAGCCTCCATAATTCTGTTCTACCCTTTCAAACATGTCCTTGGCAGCTCCCACTCCAACACGTCCCCAGACCCTCTGCCCTGGGAAGTCTGCAGTGTGTCCCCACCCCGCCACTCTGCAGCACATGGCATGCCTAAGAGCCAGGAGCCATGTGGCGTGTCACAGTTTAACATCCCCTGCCTTCCACCATGCTGTGTGCATGGCAGCACAGAATTCCCCACCTAGCTTTAAAAAACTGTTTTCACAAAATAGATTAGGCACTATGCTGCTACACTGGAATAGTTAACACAGATGTGACATTAGCCAGGCCTAGAATACTCACCAGCTCTTGGCTGTGGGCAGGTTGCCTGCTGCTGGTTTATTTGTTTGTTTTTAAATTTTTGTTGGAAAGTCAGATACACAGAGAGGAGGATAGAGAGGAAGATCTTCTGTCTGATGGTTCACACCCTTGTAACTACAATGGCTAGAACTAAGCTGATCTGAAGCCAGGAACCAGAACCTTTTCCCAGGTCTCCCATGCAGGTGCAGGGTTCCAAGGCTTTGGGCCGTCCTCGACTGCTTTCCCAGGCCACAAGCAGGGAGCTGGATGGGAAGTGGGGCTGCTGGGATTAGAACTAGCACCCATATGGGATCCTGGCCCGTGCAAGGTGAGGACTTTAGCCGTTAGGCTATTGCATTTTGTCAGTTAGGAACAAAGCTTCCGTAAAGATTCCTGCACCTGACTTGAACTTGGGACTCTGGGATATATGATGTCTCTATCTGGCTTTGTAAAAGACCGCCAAATTCTGAAGTGGCTGTGCTTTTTTCTTTCTTTCTTTTTTTTTTTTTTTTCATTTCTACCAGCAATGATTGAAAGTTCCTGTGACACCATACCCGGCCAGCACTTGGTGGTAGAGCTGCGGGTTTTGCCATTCTACTGGGTATGCAGTGGTATCTCTAATGGCATCTGTCCCTGGGCTTAGTTTCCATCTCCCCAGAGGGTCTCAAGCTCTTCAGGCAGAGGTCCGGGCAACGGAGACTTCCTACTGACCTGAGCTGCCTCAGCCAGCTTTGAGCAAATCTCAGTCATTGCATTGCTTTAATCATTCCACGGAAGGAGCATGTTCTGCAAGTCTAGATAGAACTGGCTCCCTCTCGGGATAGTTGGGACAAAAGACTCCAGAAGGGAGTCAGCACTGAGGCTAGAGGTGAGGAGGAGCTGCCACTGGAATGGAGAGATGTGCTGTTAGGTCCCTGGACAGTGTCTGACCACCAAAGCTTCCCCTCCTGTGCGATGTGGGGGCTGCTGACTTGATGCCGTGGAAGGGCCTGAGGTCTCAGGCGGCTCCACTCCATTGGCTGAGCTCCTGTGACAAGGCTTTACGGTGCTTTGCAGGAGGACGCATCCTAACCAGTGTGGGCTCTGTCTCTGTAAAGCGCTTCCCTCTTCGCTCTACTGAATCCTTAGTGTTACCCGAAAGGGCATTGTCAGTGCAGGCAGCAGCTCTGATGGTTACAGAGCCTAGAAAGAAATAAAGCAGATTTTCCTGCCAAGAACATTCAGGACGTTTTCCTTAAAGTAAAATACAGTCTGCTTGCCCCTGAACTGTGAATTGTTTGAATGGGATGGACATCGAGGGCTTTCCTGAAAAAGTAGTAAAAATGTTTGGACTGTGCATTTCACCTTCGCACACTTCCTAGGTGCCAGGAGCTTCATAACAAGTGTCAGGGTTGGTCATTGGCTCTGCTTTGCAGATGGAAACACAGATTGGAGACATGGATTGGAGAGGTGGCCCAAATGCCAGCTCTCACGGTACAGCAGGTGCCTCTGCAGTCTTTCTTAGACATGCAGAATCCAAAGGCCCTCTGGACACTGATTGCTGAGCCTTATTAATTGAGGGACCGTGACAGCACTGGAAGGTGGCCGAGGATGGGACCCCAGAGAATTCTCAGTTGTTAAGATAAATGTGAACACAGCCCAGTGGTTACTGTCAGGTGACTCTGTACTTTGGCCTCTGCCAGATGTTTCTAATACTTATGCAATGAATGTGCCAAATTAAATTAAAAAAAACCTTGTCTGTTATTAGATTCTGTACCCCCATCCCACCTGTCCCAAATGTAATGGAACAGAAGGGGCGAGTCTGCTCCTGGTGAGCTAAAGTCAGCCTCCAGTGTCGTGTGGCCCCTGCAGAAGCAGTGAACGCCGAGTGTGGCAGAAGATGATTGATGGAAGAAAAGTAGTTTTAATAAAGCTGGATTAGCAGGAGACTCTCACGGGCCAGTACGATGTGGATATACTGCAGGCTGCATTTTCATGTGCTTGATCAAGGCAGAGTCAGGGCTATTTATGAACATCAGGGGTAGAGAAAAGCAGAGTTTTAATATATTTAAGGCGTTTGCATAGACCTAGTCTGTGCTTCTGGGATTTTCATTAGGTATTCTTGTTAGACTTCCTTAAATTTTGCTCCATGTTGTTGTGTGTTTTGCACATTTCTTGGCCAAAACCGAGTGGCTCTTTTCTTAATGCAGCTGCCGCGGTGGCCTTTGCACAGAGGCAGGTGTGTTTAAGTCAGAAGCATAGCTTACATTTGGGAGCTGTTCTTACTTTACCATACCTCTTCTTAAAAATAACAGATAATTCACTCACTCTTCTGTATTCTGCTTTTCCATTGATGAGAAAAATATTTTACCAGCCTGAAAAAAACAAAACTGGATGGAGATTGTGCCCTTGTCAGGCGATACATGCCTTCCTTAAAGCAGCTTGGCTGTGAGCAGGTTCATTTCCTTAGCTGACATTGGCCTTGAATTTTTTTTTCTGAGGATTTGTTTATTCTAAAGGCAGAATGGGAGGGAGGGACTGAGAGAAAGAGAAAGGGAGAGAGATTAATTGATTAATCCTCTATCTCCTGGTTCACCTCCCACATGGTTGCAACTGCCAGGGCCAGGCTGTGCCACAGCCAGGGGTGGGAACTCCATCCAGCTCCACGTGGAATTCCCACATTGGTGCCAGAATCTGGGCCATCGTCCACTGCTTTCCCAGGTGCATTAGCAGGTAGCTGGATGGCAGGTGGAGCAGCCGGGACATGAACTGGTTTCTGTCCATTTAGGATGGTGGGCGGTTTTATCTATTATATCACAATGTACCTCAATTGACTGTTCATATGATTTTAGATATTGGTTTTTCCACTTCAAAAATGGGAAATTCCATTGAAATCAAACCCTACTGATGAGAAGGCAACAGAAAGAACTGAAACAGATATTAGAAAATTTTAGGGGCTTTTTAATTTTAAAGCCAAAAATACTTTTAAAAGTCCTTTCATTTGGAATTTATGATTATTCATATAGGGGGCTTGCAAGACCCAGACTTTTCTGGCTTTGTCCATTCATTGAAGCTAATAAGCCTTTCCATGGAAACAGTATATGATATCTTACTTTTTCAAACACCTCTGGCTTGTTTAGTCTATGAAATTGAAAGTGAAAAACCAGATTGGGTTATAAAAATTTTTCTTAAAATATCCCTTTTATTGGATTCAAGCTGGTAAGGCTTTACCCAAAGTAGTAAGATTTCATGAATTATTTATTTATTTAAGGAATTATTTTATTTTTATTGGAAAGGCAGATTTACAGAGAGAGGGAAAGACAGAAAGATTTTCCACCCACTGGTTTATTCCCCAAGTGGCTGCAACAGCCGGAGCTAAACTGAGCTGAAGCCAGGAGCCAGAAGCTCTTCCGGTCTCCCACGCAGGTGTAGGGTCTCAAGGCTTTGGGTCAACCTCGACTGCTTTCCCAGGCCACAAGCAGGGAGCTGGGTGGGAAGTAGAGCAGCTGGGACAGGAACCAGTGCCTCTTATGGGATTCCAGTGCATGCAAGGCAAGGAAGGACTTTAACTACTAGACTACTGCACCAGGCCCAACTTTATGAATTTTTAGCTACTATAGCATTCAAGTCAGACTGAGTGGAGTATTCTGACTGGCATATACTGGAGTATTCACATCTGAAGACACTTGAACACATTCATTATTGGGGCAGGTGTCTGGCTTGGGGTCCTCCTGTCCCATGTTGAAGTGTCTGGCTCAGAACCCGCTTCCTGTGCTTTGAACCAGTCTCTCACTAGTGTATACCCCAGCAGCCCCCTGATGGTGGCTCGAGTAGCTGAGTGCCTGCCCACCCACAGGGGAGAGCTGGATTGAGTCCCAGGCTCCTGGCTTTGACCTGGCTTAGCCATGGCTGTTGAAAGCATTTTGGAAGGGAACCAGTAGTTAGATTTCTCTTTCTCTCTCTCTCTTTCTCCCCTTTCCAAATAAATAGCACGAATAACGTAAGTAAATTCTCAGGTTCTTTGGCACCAGGCAGTGGCAGAATCTCTATTGGTCACTAGGAAGAGTGTGTCCCAGCCTGCGGTGGCTCCTGCAGCCTCATGGCTCCTGACTTGCTGGGGCTGTTGGATCTCTGCTCCCCGAGTCCTTCTGTGGCTGTGCGGGAAGGCTTACATCACTGCTCACTGGAGAAGTGGAAATCGGGCTTCTCTTTAGGGCTGCGCTCACCAAGTCCCTGCCCGCCTGTGTGTGCACTGAGCAGGCTACAGGCTTCTAGGCACTGGCTCAGGTGTCTCAGCACTTTGCGCCACCCTGGGGACAGCCCGGCCTGGCAGTCCTTTGGGGTAAGCTGAGCCTTGACTTGTGTCATCTAGAACATTCTGTTTCACGTGTCTACAGACAGCACACCTTGTAGAATGGAATGTGCTCAAAACTAAAACACCACTTTCTCATATCCAGCAGCACCTTCTCTGCCAAGGTTCCTGTAGATGTGGGGCATATTTAAACATGCTTTTTGTTTTGTTAGAAAATGACTTGAAAAGGATGCTAAGGGGGTGGGTGAACAAGTCTTAAAGGGATATTGCCGCTGGTCCGGGGGACTCAGGCTGTCCTGGTCACCCCAGTTCTGGTGGGTTCCTGGTTATCCGAGACTGGTCACACACGTGGGCCTCCCATGGCCGTCAGCCAGCAGTGAGTGAAGAAGCATCCAAGATCATTGTTTAATGACCTGGGCGCAGAAACACTGCCTTGTGCCTTGAGTTGAGGAATTTGAGTTGTGTTTGCAAGAGAGCTGGTTAATTATTAAACAGAAAAACCTGAAACTGGCAGTCCTTCTTTGACAACCTCCTGGATCCAGTCACCCCATTCTGGGAATTTCTCCACGGAAATAGCCCCAAACACAGCTGTATCTGCACCTCCACACCCCAGCCCCGAGTCCCTGGGCCTTGCCCGGCTTAGCAGGGTGGCACTCGGGATCCTCAGCTCGCGCACCTCTCCCTTCCACTCTCCAGTGCCCAGCCACACGACAGACAGGAGCTTCACAGACAAACTATAATCAGATTGTTCTGATACTTTGGAACTCCTGTTGTTTTTCTCGGGATCGCGTTATGCTTAGGAATTAATTTGGGAAGAACTGATATGGCTTGTGGATGAATTAGGGAAGAACCAGCTGTGAAGCCTCCTTCATCCTTCAGATCCTGCCCAAGTCCTGTGTTTATTCTTTGGGAAATTCTCTCTGGTGTTCGCTCTTATCATTGAGGCCTTCTAATACTTTTTGAAGCCAGTTATTGTTGATAGATGAACAAGTTCTTGCTTTCTACATGTTAATGCAATCTTATGGAACAAGGAGTCTTAGGATTGAAACCTTCGGGGACTTTCGGCCATACAAACAAATCATACACAGAGTCAAATCTTTTACCTCTTTGCCCCTTTTGCTCACAAGAGCAGGTTGACCAGCTACATAGAGAAGGACCACACTGGGTGTCGCGCCCACGTGTCTTACCGCCCAGCAATAAGACGCAGACGCGGGTGAAGTCTTCTGCGGTAAAATTTATTGTGCGCAACAAGATGAGGAAGAGAGGGGGGGGGACCCCGGCAGGCTTTCTGCTCTTATGTGCTGACTGGCCCCGCCTCCGCCGATGATAGGTCGGCGTCATGATCACGCAGGGTCCTGGGCGACTGGATTCGTCAGTCCCCAGTGTTCACGTGCCGGCCACGCCGCAGCTCACTGCGCATGCGCTAGGCACCTGCGCAGTACTGCGAAAGCTATGTGACTCTCCACCACGCATGAATTTGTGGCTTCTTCGGCCGGCGCCATTTTAGGTACGGCATGTGGCCAGTGCATACAGATGCGGCTTGCAACAACTGGGCAGTCTGTGCAGTCCCTGAGAGCTGACATGCTGCCAGTGTCCCCTGTCTGGCTGCAGGATTTTAGGTTGGGAAGCTGCCGTGTTTTATCATATTAGCAAAGTGTTCTCTTCCTTCATTAAGTGTTTGTGCAAGAGCGGTCTTTATGGGAGGCATGTGTTTGTCCTGCTGCTGCCCGAAGCTCTGAAGAGGTGATGGGAATTCTCATCTGAGTCCCCGGTCTCACCTGACTGGGAACTCCTGGCCCAGAAGCAATGGCTGCCTCACAACTTCTAGAATGTGCCACATGTCTTCCTGCTGTTTGTGAACACTCTCTGGGGTCAGCTCAACAGGTGCACCCTTGTGCTGTCCTCCTGTATCCCCCACTTTCTTCTTGGAGATGAAGGTACAATCAGATCATCAGTAGCCTTGGTCAGAGGGTGCAGGGTTGTTAGACTAGGTGTGGGAGGGTCCATGGAGGCCATTCTGCTGGGTCACACTCAGGTGTGGAGATCCCAGTGCAGGTACTGGCCTGACATGGGAAACATCATGGAGATAAACAAGCCTCATGGCAAGACGGCCGAGGGGAAGGAAAGGCATGGCTGGGAAGACCTGGGGATTCTTCTGTGCTTGTATGGTGCTGTTTGCAGAGATGGGGATATCAGGAACAGGGGTTATTTAGGGGGAAACACGGTGAATCTGAGCCATTCCTTCAGTGAGTGTTTGTGGAATGCCTATGGCATGCCAGGCACTGGTTCTGATACTGCACATGGGGCTCTTGTTGGCATGCAGCTTTTGGGTCGTTGGAGACCTGTAGGACCTGGAGAAAGAAGAGAGCCAGGTCTGGGACTCAGAAGAGAGAATGGGCCAGGGTGTCCCACTGGGACATCCCCCGCTCTAGGTGTGTGTGGAGAAGTGGGAGATCCGATCAGAGGAGAATTTTCCAGCTAATAAAGTTTATCGTGAAAAGTGGAGGCGGGACAGGCGAGGAGGAGGGAACCTGGGGAGCAGCTCTGGACCCAGGAGATAGGAAGCGTGCAGTAGTGGCAGGTCCTGCAGAGCGAGCAACGAAAGGAGTGTTGGAACAGGGATTCATGTTGGGCATTTGGGAGCCATCGGAACCCATCACCACAGTGTTTCTGGTGGGAGTGGAATCTTGTTTGTGATGAGGGCTGGGCAGAGTGGAGGTGGTGATGTGTACTATACTATAAAGGGATGGAGCTGTTGAGGGCAGCACCTGGAGGGTAAGATAGACAAAGGAACTGAGAGATGGGCAGGGTAGAGAGAGGGAAGGGGGCAGGTGTATGGAGAAGTGGTAGGGTGTGTGGGTCTGAGGATGTGACCTCCCTACCCCAGGGACAGAGGGGAGCAAGGGAGGAGAAAGGCTGTGCAGCAGGGTCCTTGAAGGAGCTCCCACCAAAGACTCTAGGTTTCCCGTGTTATCAGAGGCCAGTGTGGTGTCGTCTCTCCCCCGACCCAGCCAGGATATCAAGGGGGTGAAGGTGCAAGGGCTGGGAGTTTCAGGGGAGCAGAGAGGGCCCCTGGGGAGCAAGGAGGATGGATGTCTCATGGCTTATATTTTGGGGAATCTTGTTCCCCTATGTGGTTTCCCCAGCCAGGCCCAGGGACCCAGGCCTGGGCTTCAGAACGGGGTGCATGGCTAGCTTTGCTCAGGGCTGGAATGCATCTGAGAAAAGCACAAAACACAGAGCCTGGAAAGTCAAGGGAAATGTCAAGAGAAACCCAAGTGGTCGGCCTGGCAGCCCAGGCAGTGAAGAGAGCAGGGTGGGGATGGGGAGGGCCAGGCTGGAGGAGGAGAGCAAGAGCTGGCTGAGCTGCCATGTGTGTTGACCCTGCTGGAGCGAGGGTCAGAGGCCTGGCATGCCGTCGGCCCACCTTGTGCTAGGATGGGAAAGCATGTTTGGATGAAAGCATTAGGGAGCCTAGGGACACTGGCTTGGTGGGGCTTTGGTCTGGTACTATGCTCCCAGGACTGGGAGTGTTGTCACGGAGGAAACCTGAGCTCCTTGGTGGTGGTTCTGCTGGATAGGTGCTGTTCCCAGCCAACCAACTTAGTCTCGGCCGTTTCTGCTGCAGACTGTTGAGAGCTCTGCAAAGCGGAGGCTGGAACGTGACCACAGCTCTGAAAGGTCATGGGCAGTGCCCCCAAGGCCAGGGAGAGCGAGGACTGCTCCAGCACCCCCAGCACCCCTCCCGCCCTTGGGAGCCACTGGCTTGCTTGGGATGCTGTCCCAGGCCTCTTTGTGGGAGAGTGGACAGTGGGGTTGTTTGTCTAAACCAGCGATCTCAAACTAAAATTAGTCTGCAAAAAGATAAGCTTTATTTGTCATTAGGTAGAATGACAAGTCATGGAGAGAAAAAAATGCTGTACAAATAAGGCTGTTTTATGAAGGGGACTGGTGGCTTTCTCAGCGACTCTCTAGCTGTGCCCTCTGAGGCTGGTAGTCCCCAGTGTAGTAACTGGGGAGAAGCTGGCCCCTCCTGGCCCCGCCCCACATCTGTGCAATCCCACAGCCGCCCGCCCTGCCTGTTAGAATGCCTGTAGGCATCTGGGGCTCTGACGACTTTCCCGAGTTTCACCTCCTCCCTGGGCCAGGGCATTCCGAGGTCCCCGCCCTCAGCCAGTGTCCCAGGGCAGTTAGTTCCTCAGTGTTCTGAACCCTAAGCTTTGATTTCCTCCCAGGGACATTTATAGCCGCGTGCCTGGTAAGCAGGAGAGTGAGTCACGGCGTTCTGCTTTCAACTGCTGCTGGGGGTGGGTGACTGTGATTGTACAGACTGGGGTCTGAGCGAGTCAGCCCCAGCTTGCAGAGAGGCTGCTGGGCAGGGGTGGCATAACCTGGGACTCGCCGATGCCCAGAATGCGTTCCTGAGGGTTGGACTCCAAGTAGCTATTGTCTACAGGCATCGCAACTTCTTGGTCAGTGTTTTTCTGACCTAGAGGTGCGATCCATTATCAGGTCATGAAAGTTTAGCAGGTTACTAAACTGCTAGTCAGAGTGAAGAATGAAATGGGACATAGCAGATTGGAGTGGCATAGAATAGGCTAGGGACTGACACTGTGGTGTCGCCTGCAATACTGGCATCCCCTGGCAGTGCTGATTTGAGTCCTTAGTTGCTCCACTTCCAATCCAGCGCCCTGCTAATGTGACTGGGAAAGCAATAGAGGACAGCTTGGGTGTTTGGACCTCTGTATCCACGAGGTAGATTTAGGAGAGGTCCCAGCTCTTGGCCAATGTGACTGGGGAATGAACCAATGGATGGAAGAATTCTGTTTTTCTCTCCCTATAGCTCTGACTTTCAAATAAGAAAAATAAATAATTATTTTAAAAAAGGAATAGGATAGGGCAGAAAATAGAGAACATATTACTTGAGCAGTGTATTGTTTTAGGAACTTTTAATTTCAGCTGTGTGTGTGTGCAGTAATAGTAGTAGTAGATTGTGATAAAAATGCATTGTGGCTATGGCTCATGGGCCAAAAGTTTTTTTTTAAAAAAAAAAAAAGCAAAACAAGCCAGCTCTAGGCAGATGATAAGTCTAAGGAGCACCTTGGACAAGGAGTGAGAATTCTTTTTCTTAAAAAAATTTTTTTGTGTGTGTTGTTTTCCCTTACTTCTGGCAGTATTAGCATATAAGAGGTGCTCATTAGGCATTTGTGAAAACAAGGGAGGAAGGGTGAGAGGAAGGGTGGGGTGGCTGATGGGCTGGGGAACAGTCTGATTTCCTGGCCTTGGTGCCCTGGGCCCTTGTGGGACTGGGGCTCATCCTTCATTCCCTAGCATCATCTCAGCATCTCAGAAGCCACTGCTTTTCTCCATCTCTTTTCTTGCATGACCTGGAGAGTGAGTTGATAAAACCTCCCACATGATGTGTCTCAGTCCAATTTCTGCTGCTACAAAGAGATACCTCAGGCTCGGGACTTGGTGGAGAAAGAGGTGGGTGAGTCCACACCACGTGGCCCTTGGTGGCCCGAGGAGTCCATCCTCTGGTGATCTGTATCTTAGTGGCAGGAAGTTGTGAGGAGGATATCCCAGGGCAAGACAAGAGGCCGGAGGGACTCGGGCCAGTCTTTTCTCTTTTCATATAATCCACAGTTTAGGACGCCAAGCAGGGACCCGAGAGAACAACCTCACCATCTGCTGAGGGTGATGCCCGGGTAACCTAATAACCTCGCAATAGCCCCAACCTCCCAACGTGGCCACTCTGGGTAAGTGGAGACCAAGCTTCCAGCACTTGAACCTCTGACACAGGACCATGAACCAAACCAGAGCACAGGAGCAGAGGTGACCAGCTTCAATCCCAAGAACCAAAGTTGAGAATCCTAGAGAAATCTCCAGGGCCCCAGGAGACTAACTGACAGATCTGCTGCTTGGAGGTGTGCCGGGGCGGTGAGCCCTCAGCTCAGACCACAATGGGAAACACGTGTGATTAGTCCGGTGTCTGCTCTGGAGGCCTGAAGTCTCCCACGGCAGAAGGGCCAGAGCTCCCCTCTGAGACTCTGGAAGGCTCTTGCCTGCATTCCTTGGACGTCGTGACCCTGTCTCTGTTTTCCAAGCACAGCTGCTGACCCCAGTGGCTGCAGCCCTTAGCCTTGACCTGTGTCCCAGCTGTGCCCTGAAATCAGGCTCTGTGAATTCATAACACCCATGCAAGGTAGGCTCTCATCATCATCCCTTTCTGGAGATGGTCGCAGCTCAGGGGTGCTCCTGACTCATCCGGATAGATCCGTCTGCTGGATTGGGGGCCAGAGTTGAGCCTTGAGGTTGAATCACACAGACCTGAGTGCCAGGTACTGACTAAGTTGAAACAACTGCGTACTTGTGGGTTGCTTCCGTGTCTACCTGCATTGTGAGGGAAGTGAAAAAAGGAGCTACTCCAGCCACGAGAACTCTGTTTCGGTGATTGGGAATGGATGATCTTCATATATTAGATGGGGTCTGTATCTACATCCTTGCCTTGCCTGGGTTGTGTTGCAATCTCCTGGCTGTTGAGAGTATTCAGGAGGACATCTGGCTTCAGTGAGGAGCTACAAGAAGCCAAACAAGTTACCTGACGTCTCACCTTTGGCTCATACAAGAAATATGGCTTTAATTTTGCCTTCTTGGACCCCAGGGAGATGCTCTGCCAGAAACAGTCTCCCGAAGCAAAGAGGCTTATGAGGCAGGTAGCTGCACTGAAGGCCAAGGGGGGGAGGGCAGAGTTCATCTGAAGCTTGTGTTGGTGGTGAAACTTGTAGAAGGTGCGGCTTGAGGCTTTCTGTGCCGCGTGTGCTTGATTTTTTAAATCAATAGGAAGCATTTTCAAAACAAAGAAGGAAGAGCCTTGTCTATCTCATCTTTGCGTCCCTAGTACGGTGGAGATGAGGTACTTCTCAGTCGTGCCCAGTGAGTAACTGTATTATTCATCAGTGGGTAACTCTCTAGTAGCATTCGAGTCAGACTTTCTGTGGGTCAAGAGAGAACAGGATAGAGCCAGCCTTTCAGGGAGCTTATTATCTGGACAAATGGATTTGCCCAGTGCTTTTTAAAGGGATGTTAGTAGTTGCATAAAAGTTGCTGAGCCTCCAGAGATTTACCTGCATGGCTGCTTTCATGGGCATTTTATTTTCCTTGGCTGCTTCTCCCTAAGAAGTGGTTTCCTTTGCATAATTTTCATTATAACTTAAGATCTGACTTCCTGAGCAAGAGAGAACAAATCTGTTTTGTCCTAGGGATCTAATTATAGAGCCATCTCTACATGATTTTGTGAATGGCAGAAGTGGCTCCCACACTGCTTAAGTCAACAACAGGAGCCCCCTGAGGTCTTACCCATGGTGACTGCAAAAGTGATATAACAAAATGTAGTTGGAAAAGCAGCCTTTCAGTGCCAGAAGCTGCCAGATACTGTTGACATTTAGGCATGTGCAGTGTCAGGAACCATTTCTACGTCTCTGAATTCAGATAGTGGTTCTAAAAGGAGCACTACCCCAGCTGATTTCATAGGAGTTAAGGAAGCGAATTTCCTTCTGCGCTGATGCTAGTGGGGATAGGGGGTGGGGGCGGTGCTGCTGTCCTTGGGCATGCATTCTCTCTTGAAAGCCGTACCTGTGTCTTTAGATGGCTTCCCAAGGGCCTCTCAGGTGGCCACCTTTCTTTCTTGAGACTGAAAGGAGGGTAATTTCCTTTTAGATCACGATTTCTGTTTGCCTCCCTGCAGGTACTCACAGGTGTTTTAGATGAAGGAAAGTCTGAGAGGCTAAGTGCTGTTGTGCAGCAGGGTAAACTGCCACTTGGAAGTTGGAGTACTGGCTCTTATTCCAACTGCTTCACTTCCTGCTCAGTTTCCTGCAAATGTGCCTGGAGAAGCAACAGGTGATGGCCTGAATCCTTGGGCTGCTTCCACCTGGGAGACCCAGATGGAGTTCCAGGCTCCTGGCTTTGGCATGACCCAGCTCGGGGATTGCTGGGAGATCTCTCTCTCTCTGTATTAACTCTGCCTTTCAAATACATAGATAAATCTTAAAAAAAATGTGGTATCTAAGACAGTACCAGAACCCTGGAGCTTAACCTGGGTACGACATTCAGGAATGGCTGCCTACCTACAGGTTTCAGAGCAAATGAGGTACCCTTTGTGGGGACTCTTTGTCCTGGTTGCAGAGAGAGGAGTGGGTCCAGAAGTGGCAAGGCTGTGATACTCCCTGGGCCGGCTTGGGCAGCAGGAGCAACAGCATAGACTGGGGAAGCCTGCTGTTGACCTTGACAAATGGAGGTGACGGGTGCTGGAAAATGAGTGGTCTGAGGCTGCGGTTGGCTGACTCACTCTCTCGGGAAGGAGGTCTGGATTTTGGACAAGGGAAATGGCAGTGACTGTGGAAAGGGGGTGTTGACAACCGCACACATACCTTGTTCCTCCGAGCTGTTATCCGCGTCGGAAATTGCCGTCAGCCACTGGAAACCCAAGATGGCACCTCGGCAGGTGGTCTCTGACACCCCTAAAATGTGCACTGAAGGGTTCTGGAAGAATCAGTTCCAAGATGGCACCACTTCCAACAACAAGCCAGAAAGCAGTAGGAGATATTAGTTTATAACTTACTTCCAGCTATCTGGAAAAAAAAATAATAGGAGAAACATTAGCTTATAAGATATATATATATTCACATACAATCATTCTCCTATTTTGAGTTGAGGGTCCGATATTCTGAACAGATAAAGTGGATGCATGCAGGGTTGGAGCTGGTGAAGCCCTGGCCAGGCCCCCTGCCAGGCAGCCTGGGCAGCTTTGAGAGCTGAGGCCTGCACACACCTGGCAGATGTGTTTCCCACTTGCAGCAAGAGAGGCCTGCACGCTGCTGTGTGCTGTGCCCTAAGCCACTGCGAAGGCTGCTTCTGTGTGTGGTCAGTTTCCCACTGGCTCCCAGGCACGCTTACACTTTCCATGGGGCAGGGAGGTCATTGGAAACGCCATTCACCATTCAGTCATTCACACCACCCTGAGAGCTGCGGCCGGGGCCTCCCTTTCCTATCCTTCCTGGTGCTTTCAGACTGGACCTTTTGCTGCAGTTTTGTCTGTGTATTTAGGCCCCAGGAAGGCGCATACTCAGTCCTTGCCTGGCAGTGGGGAGCAGGCAGTCTACTTCCCTCAGTGCTGTGTCCTCAGCCACCTGCCTGATAAACCTAGACCGACTCCGTGCCCTGGAGAATCCCAGCAGGGTCTGCTGCAGTCTCAGAAGGGCCCTGCTCTCCCTTCCTGGCTGCCAGCAAAGCACTCAGGGAAGGAGCCTCGGGCCTTCCTCCGTATTGGACCTTGGCACAGAGACGGGGCACATCGTGCCTTGTTGGTTTCTTGAGGCTTCTCTGCATGTGGTCGATCCCACCTTGGTCCTCATTCCAGCTGGAGAAACAGGCTTGGGGTGGGGGTCACCAGGTGGTAAGGGAGGAGGAGGCTGCCTTCTAATCCAGGTGGGTGCAGTGAGTGTGGGTGCGTAGGGCAAGGGAGGATTGCAGGGACTGCAGGAAAGTGTTTGCCCAGCTCAGGCCTGGAGTGGGAAGCGAGGCTGGGTGAACAGCATGCCTCTGGCTGCTGGCTGTTCCTGGCATGGACCTCAGACTGATCTCAGTGGGAAAGAGCTTGCCCTCCCTCCCGCATTCCTTCTTTGTGCACCAAGGGCCTGGCCGCTGGTGGGTGTGTGCTCTGTGTCCACAGTCTGAATGGTGATTGGGTGGTGTTGGAGTGGGAAGCAGTGGTATAGATCTCAGGGTATCTCAGCCAGAGAGAATAGCAGGGGTGTGGCGAATTGGGGCAGAATGTAGCTGAATTTGTGGCTCGGGAAAAGGGAGTCCTGGAGCAGTGGCCATTGGGGGCAATATGGGGGGGTTCAAAGTCACCCTGTGGAGGCTATCGGATCCCAGGAGAAGCCCTCTTGCTAGTGGGGCCAGGGGGTCGTAACCCTCCAGCTCCTTTGTGAAATGGAGACAGTAGGGGATGGATGGGGGTATGAGGTCTATTGGACGATGGCCTAATGTGCAACCATCGGATGCTAATATCAGGTCGGTGGAAGTGAGTGCTTGAGGACAGTTAAACATTGTTGCCTGCCCCGAATCGCCAGACAGAGGGAGAATGTGGCTGTCTTGCAGGGAGGTGACCTGCCTATGGCCGGAGACTCTGGTGGCCATAGGATGGGAGCCCTAGTGGATGAGTTAACAGGCGCTGGAGCTGCCCAGGTGAGAAACAAGGAGGACAGGAAGTGGGGGCTGCAGGAAGAGTGTGTATGGAGGGGACAAGCAGGTGCAGAGACCTTGGCAAGGTCTGTGGAACTTGAAGTTAGGTAAAGGTGGGGAGAGAAAAGTTTGAAAATGAGTTGCCGGGAGAACTGTGGTACACTTGTTGGGAGGCAGGCTGTGGCAGCACGTGGATTCAGCTGGCTCGTGCTCATTTCACCCTGCATGTGGGTGTTCCAGATGTGAAAGTTGCAGAGGGTGAGGAAAAGCCATCCTCCAGCTCCAGAAGGAGGTGGAGGCAGAGTCCTGTAGGACACCTGCACAGGGGTGGGAGGAGGGAGCAGGGAGGGGAAGGGTCCTGCGGGTAGGGGTGCAAGTGATGGCATTGGGCTTGCAGGGGAGACTGCAGCCCTGAGAGCTGGGCAGAGAGCTGCATTCATGCCTGTGACCTGGTGACAATACCTGGCCCTGCTTTCTTGCCACCACAGGCCTTCTCAATGCAAGCAAAGCTTTGCATGGCCTCAGAGGGGCCAGGAGCCTGGGCAGTGTCTCAGGAATGCCTCCCAACACCTGCCCAGAAGGGATGCGTTCTGTTGAACCTGCACCACAAGAGACCAGGCCCCTGTGCAAATTGGGTTAATGGATGCCTCTGTTCTCACTGAAGCTGTCTCTCAATGCCACCCCCACCCCAACAGGGCACCTAGATTCCCTTTATAGCCACAGCTCTGGGAGAACACATGGCAAGTGTCCAGTGGGCCCTCAGTGGCTCTGCTTTCCAGGCTGCAGTGAGGCTCGTTTCTGTGGTGAAATTCAGGCTCATTGTCTTTCTAGAAGGCACGAACGAGGGAGTCTTTGCGCTGTGCCCAGCATTTGGATCAACGCAGTGGGCTCTCAGGTGCCCTGAAAGCATCCCTCCTTCCAGCTAACACCCTTTCCTTTGGCAGGTGCAGCTCCCCCCCACGCCCCCCTACCCGTCCCCATACAGGGACCTGCTGTGCAGGGAAGAGTCTACTAATGATGAAGGGCTGCAAGCTCTCCTATGAGCTGCTCTGCTAATTGGTGGCAGCGTCAGTGTCATCCCTGTGCAGATATGACCCTCCCGATATTCTGTGTGTGTGACGACAATTCCTAATCTCCCCCACATGGAGAGGGGATAGGCAGAAGAGAAGCCAGCACAGGTTGACTAATTCTACAGCCTCGGAGTCTCTATGGGATGGTCCAGAAAGGAGAACTGTCCACATGTGCTTTTCCTTGGTTATGGCTTTCTGAGTTTTCTAACCAGGGGTATTGAGAGTAGTTCAAACTCTCCTGGAGCATATTCATTGAGGCAAAATATATGTGACAGAATTTAACATTGCAACCTTTCTTAAGTTGGGTGGCATTAAGAGTATCACGCAGAAGGCTACTGCTGTGGTGCAGAGGGTTAAGACACTGCTTGCGTCACTGGCATACCATATTGGAGTGCTGTTGGAGTCCGAACTACTCCACTTGCAATCCAGCTCCTTGGTCCACCTAGGAAGGCCGTGGAGGGTGGTTCAAGTACATGGGCCCCTGCCACCTACAAGAAATACTTGGATGGAGTTCCAAGCCCCTGGCCTTGCCATAGTCCAGCCCTGTTCGTTGTGGGCATTTGGAAAGTGGGATAACCAATGGGAGATGTCTCTTTTGCACTCTCTGTCACTCTTGTTGTCAAATAAAACAGATCTTCATTTTAAGAAGTGTCATGTAGTTTTAAACAATCGTATTGTGGAAAATTTCTGTATTTTCAAAAAAAAAAGATGTGTAAAAGTATTTACACAGGAAAAGAAATAAATACTTCCTATACTGAATGCCAGAGTATCACAAATCTGGGCTTTTCTGGGCTAGAAAAAAAGAAACATTTAATAAGGGCTTATGGAAAGTTGTTCTGGAGTTTAGAAGTATGGATTGTTTTTAAAATGGAGTGATAATTTAATTTGTTGAAAATAGGAAATCTTTCTTTGTCCTACAAGATTTATTTTATTTATCTGAAAGGCAGAATGACGGCAGGGACGGGAGAGAGACAGCAAGGGAGTGAGACCTCAGACTGCTGGTCCATGCCCCAAATGGCCGAGACGCCTGGGACAGGAACCTGGCGCTCCATTCGGAACTCCTGCAGGGGTGTCGGGCCCAAACACTTAAGGGTTATCTTTTGCTACTTTCCCGAGTGCATTAGCAAGGGAGCTGGCTAAGAAACAGGAAAGCCAGGACTTGAAGCAGCTCTCCCATATGGGACGCCAGCTTTGCAAGAGTCTTAGAGATTGACAAGTCAAAACCTAGACTCTGGAGTTGCCTGCACAAGTATGGGAAGTCAGGGACACTCTCCAGTAAATGTCTGTGTAGATACGTCTCTGGTTTTCATCAGATGAAGGAAATACATTTCTTCACAGTTATCTCAAAGTGCAGCCCAGTGCTCCAGTCCCACGGGAATCTGAAACCTGAGCATCACCATGGTAACATCTATATTAAACTTTACATCTTAGCACTGCCAGTAAAAGGCGCTGTGTCTAAGGCTTGCTCAGGGAATAAAAAGTATAGTTCCTTCCGCAGAACTGCAGGCTATTTCCTCTTCATTTCCAGCATGGTTTTGAAACTTGGCACATTGGTGTTAGAGTCAGGGTGGTAGAGAACTGATTCCTGGGGCTGCACAGTGGCTTAGGGAGTAGTTTCTGCCTTCAATGCCAGGATCCCATAGGGGAGTTGGTTCAAAGCCTGACTGCTCCACTTCTGATTCAGCTCCTTGTCAATGCACCTAGGAAAGCAGTGAAAGATGGCTTAAGTGCTTGGGCCTCTGCACCCACGTGGGAGACCTGAAGGAGCTTTGGATTGGCCTAGTTCTGGCTTTTGCAACCATTTGGGGAGTGAACCAGTTGAATGAACATCTCTCTCTCTATCTCTACCTTTCAAATAATAAGATTTGTTATTTGGGCCTGGTACGATAGTGTAGTGGCTAAAGTCCTCGCCTTGCACACGCTGGGATCCCATATGGGCTCCAGTTCTAATCCCAGCGGCCCTGCTTCCCATCCAGCTGCCTGCTTGTGGCCTGGAAAAGCAGTCTCGAGAATGGCCTAAAGCCTTGGGACCCTGCACCCGCATGGGAGACCCAGCTCCTGGCTTCAGATTGGCTCAGCTCCAGCCATTGTGGCTGCTTGGAGAGTGAACCATTGGATGGAAGATCTTCCTCTCTGTTTCTCCTCCTCTCTGTATATCTGCCTTTCCAATAAAAATTTTAAAAAAGATTTATATATTTGCCTTTAAAATGAAAATATTTATTTACTTATTTATATTTTATTTAAAAGGCAGATTTTGCAGAGAAAAAGAGATTCTTTCATCTATTGGTTAACACCCCAAATGGCTGCTGAAGCTGAGCCAATCTGAAGCCAAGAGCTTCTTGAGGGCCTAAGGCCTTGAGCCATCCTCTGCTGCTTTCCCAGGCCATAGCAAAGAGCTGGATGGGAAATGAAGCAGCTGGGACAGGAACTGGTGTCCATATGGGATGCAGGGAACTGCAGGGGGAGGATTAGCTTGATCAGCTACCACACTGTCCCCTAAATAAAGAAATGTTTTTTAATGTTTCATACAGCAGTAGGAGCCAGACTGATGGAGCTGACAGATAGGGTTGTCTAGGGAGTATGGCACTGGATGCTTCGGGCAAATGCATTTTATCAGAAATCAGTTCATGGTGTTGTCCAGGCCGTGTTGAATTCCAGGAACCAAATCCCTCTAACTGAACGTGCGTATTGAGTTAGCCACTGCAGCCGAGACCTGCACCTCCAACGAGGAGTCTGTATTGCGGTTACTGTGAGCCCATCGGGTGACTTTTTTTTTTTTAAAAAAAAGATTTATTTATTTTTATTGGAAAAGCAGATTTACAGAGAGAGGGAGAGACAGAAAGATCTTCCACCCACTGGTTTACTCCTCAAGTGGTCGCAACAGCTGGAGCTAAACTAATCTGAAGCCAGGAACCAGGAGCTTCTTTCGAGTCTCCCTTGTGAGTACAGGGGCCCAAGGCTTTGGGTCATCCTTGACTGCTTTTCCAGGCCACAAGCAGGGAGCTAGGTGGGAGGTGGAACAGCTGGGACATGAACTGGCACCTATATGTTATCCCAGCACATGTAAGACAAACACTTTAGTCACTAGGCTGGTCCCAGGATGATATATATATTATATATTCTGTCCTTCAAGTTCCATACAATCCCCATCCCAAGAACACGGGCATTTTCTTCCCCTGGTGTCTCCTACATCTCCCATTCTCTGCTACACATTTCCTTTTCTTGTTCTCTGGATATCTGAGCGTCCTTCAGAAAATGGCAGCGCTGCCTGCAGAGTCCCAAAGGGTACAGTTGGAATTTGTGGGCGACAAGTGGTGTTTGGAAACAGTGGAAATGGACTGGTAGGGGTGATTTGTGATTTGAGTTTGTAGATGGCAAGCCATGTGCATGAGACCCTTCAGGAAGTCAGAACTGGGAGCTTGTGTGGTGGCTCAACTTGCTAATCCACCACCTGCAAACACGCATCCTATATGGGAGCTGGTTCATGTCCTGGCTGCTGCACTGTCCATCCAGCTGCTTGCCTATGGCCTGGGAAAGCAGTGGAGGATGGTTCAAGTGATTGGTACCTCTGCACTCGCCAAAGAAGCTCCTGGCTCAGCTTTGGCTATTGTGGCCATTTGGGGAGTGAACCAGTGAAAGGAAAATCTTTCCTTCTCTCTCTAAATCCGTCTTTCAAATGAAAATCTTGGAAAACCTTCTGGGAGGTGGAGCCCTATGGTGGACACGGGAGGGGTGATGGGGGAGCGTTACCCTGTTCACGCAGGAGCCACATTAGAGCGTAAGATTTCCTTGCATGAGTAGTGATGCGGTAGGAGCTCAATTCCGTGGACATGTCCCCGGCTGCCTCTGCAGGCCTCTGGGTCTTTGAGTCTCCAGAGAGGCAGGGTCAGTGGACGCGTCCCCGGCTGCCTCTGCAGGCCTCTGGGTCTTTGAGTCTCCAGAGAGGCAGGGTCAGTGGACGTGTCCCTGGCTGTCTCTGGGCCTCTGGGGTCTCGGAAGAGGCAGGGTCTGTGGCATTTGATCAGATCCCAGCCCCCCTCCCCTTACCTGGTGATCTCCTTCTCTCTGTGGGGGTGGGGCTAGAGCAGACATGGAGACAGGGATGTTGACAGATCAAACGGGTGATAAATGTCACATCTCTGGTTCAACATGTGAGGTGTAAATGTCTTCCACGCCGAGGAGTACTCCAGAACATTCTGCGATTACCAGACAGTCCTGTTTACCCAACTGGAGCTCCTGTTGCTAGAAGTGTGCGACTTCTCCCAGGGAGCCTGTGCGGAAGCCTGTTTCCACGCTGAGTGAGGGGGACCGAGACAGAAGCTTCTCAGGGGTGCTGCTCCGCCTCCCACCATGGTCTTCCAAAGCCTAAGGCAGAACCCCACGCTGGGTGCAGGTCTGACCTCCCTCAGGCAGCGTCTGCTGTTCTGTTGGACTGGGAACACCGCTCAGTGGTCTAGGGTCGGTGAGGGGAGGAGCTGCACAGGTAAGCACGCACTGTGCATATGTTTTCATGCTCTGCTTTTTTGTGTCTCCTTCAGCACTTGGCTCCCTGCGTGAAACACAGAGGGTCTTCAATAAATAGGCAGTATCCTCAGTTTGCAAACAGGATGGAATGTCTCCTTTCAGGGAGACCAGGGAGATTATGGGGGAGAAATGGGATGTGACTTCCTGAGGTTCTTTGTGGTCCCAGGGTCTTGAGCCTTTTCTGGGCCAACGCAGACAGAGTCTAACCATCACCCAGTTTTCCTTGCTGTTCTTTCTTATGACTGTCACAGGCCTGTGTCTGCAGGTGAACCAGGATAGGATTGAAGAGAGAGTGCACAGCGTGCAGGGACAGGAGCAGGTGCAGCGAGGAGTCTGCAAGGGTCGTGTGTGGCTCAGATGTGTCTAGACTTCACAGGTTTCTGGTGATTGGGAAGCAAGTTCTCCAAGCTGGAAGTTGCTTCCAGGAAGACATCCTTGTTCTCATTCCCAAATTTCTGTTAATTTGGTTGTTTGTTCTCCTTTGCCGTCACTTGCTGTTTCTGTAAGGGTTGGATTGGCAGATGGGTTGTGTGGGAGTAAGGAAGGAAAAATTTCCTATGTTAATTTCTGACAAGCACATGTGCAAAACTAGACCTTAAGAAGAAAAGAATGAAAGAGAAAAAGAAGTTTTTGTTCATGCACATGTGCACGTGTGTGTTATTTCCTGTGTGTGTGTTGTGTGTGTGTGAAGGAAGTACATGTTTCATGGAAACCTATGTTGGATACGTGTAATGAACTTCACTTCCTGCTTACCTAAGTGTAGAATTTAAATCAGGAGGGAGGACCCTTTATTAGATCATAGTTTATTTATACAGTGGGGAAGCTTGAGGCATTGTCAAACAGCATTGTTAAGTGAGTAATGAGCTGAGCCGCTTCTCCTGGGTGACCCAGGAGTGTGGGAGTGGTAGCATTTAATAATCTACAGAGTAGGGAATCTGCCCCCAGATTATCTTAGCTGAAGGAATAAGAGTGTAGCTGCTGCTGTGGGCTAGCACGTTAAGCTGCCACCTTCAGTGCCGGGACCGGGCCTGAGCTCTGTGTATACTTCTCTAGGGAGGCAGGTTGCCCAGCCGGTACTGAGACACAGACAGCTGCTTGCTCAGGCAGCCTGTGAACAGAAGAATCACAGCCCCAGAGCCAGGGATCTCCTGTTCTCCACCTGCCACGCCAGAAAGCAGGAGGAAGGCCCTTGACGATGGGGCATCAGTGCCTTAGTCCCCAGCGGCCTCAGCCAGCCTGCACTTCCAAATCCATGTGGTGATAGGACCACCTACTTTGCAAAAAAAAAAAAAAAAAGTCATCATTATGACAATGAAATTTGTGGGCTGTGATGGTTCCTGGAATGCAGGTGGTGCCTGGTCAATTCTCACGAGTGAATTTTTGTATGAATGAAATCTGAGAACGGTGAATACCAGAATGTCCACACTAAAGAAAGGAAGCTTAGGGAATTCGGTTTTTCCTAGCTCTAATTGGCCGGAACAATCCAGCAGTGTACCTGTGCAGGTGTGAGGATGCCCGAGGCCCCACCTGGGCAGCACATGGCCCACTTGACTCAGGAGAGTAAGGTCAAGGTTAGGAATCATGGGAAACAGTAAAATGTTTGACTCACCAGCCTCTTGTCTAAGACAGGTGAAGAATTATTTTGCCTCAAGGAATAGGACTGGAGCTGCTGTTGTGGGCTAGCGTGTTAAGCTGTCATCTTCAATGCCGGTAACCTACATGGAAGCTAGCTTGTCTCCCTACCGCTCCACTTGCATCCCAGCTCCTGACTGATAGTCTGGGAAGAGTAGTGAAGGATGGCCCAAATGTCGTTGCCCCTGAAACCATGTGGGCGACCTGGAAGAAGCTCCTGGCTTGCTATAATTAGCCAGTGGATGAAAAATTCCCTTCCTGTAACTTTTAAATAAATAAACTTTTCAAGAAAGAAAGAAATGGGAACATATGTATCATTTTCAAAATACTTAGGACTTGGGGTGAGCACTGTGGCACAGTGGGTTATGTGTGGGGTGTCTGCATCCCTTGTTGGAGCACCGGTTTGAGTCCCAGCTCCTCCACTTTTGATCCTGCTTCCTGCTATTGTGCTGAAGAAGGCAGTACTGATAGCCCAATTCCTTGGGTTCCTGCCATGCTATATGATAGAGCAGGGCTATGTTATGGGCTCCTGCTTTCAGCCTGGCTGTGCCCTGACTGTGGCAGGCATCTCTCTTGTCTTTCTCTCCCTCTTCTCTGTGTCACTCTGCCTTTCAAATCAGTGAATCTGTGAAATAAAGTACTTAGGACTTGACGTTTCCAGGTCGTCATACAGACCTTCTGGCTCCTTAGAGACTCTATTTTATGAACTGTAAAATGGGTTCGAATGGTTATTAGTTATTCCAGTCTCAGAAGCGCAGGCTCAGTGCTCTCTTGAAGACATGCTCGTGACAGTCCCAGGATTGTTGAAAGCTTCCTTGCATCCCATTCCTTGTTGAAGTGGGGACCACAGCAGGTGTTTGAGGGGCAACTCAACTCAGAACTGTTGGTGGGAGGGTGCCTGTTGTCGGTGGCAAGTTGGCCGTTAATTCCGCTAACTGGAGAGAAAGCACAGTGTATTGCTTCCTCAGGGTTTTCCCTAAGGCTTTTTGTCCTGCTGGAGCAGACGCTGCCCAGAGGGCACCAGGAGTGTGCTCTGTTACCCTTGTGAACGGAGACTGCCCTGTAGCAGGGGCCACCCAAAGGCAGTTGGTGGCTCTTTTCTTTCTGGCTTTTGCTTAGCAGGTGCATCCTCAGAGGCTGTGTCTGAGTGAATTGCTGCTCTAAAGCAGCAGTTGTTAGGACTTTTCCAAGGAAAGTTTATCTAGGACTTGATCAGAGAGCAAGTGAGGCAGTCGTTTCCTCTGTTACTAGGATTTGAAACCAGCTTAGGCTGTTGTCTGTCCGAGGTGCCATAAGTTAAAATCTTACTGCTAGATTGTAGGGGCAATGGGACAGTGCCCAGGGCAATCCTGGCCTAGACCCCATTCTCTGTGCTCCATTGCAGTTCTGTTAACCTCATGCCTGCTGTTCATCTGAGAGAGGGAACCATGAGCTGTGATGAGATGAGATTGTCGGCTTGGATCAACTCCAGAATAGCAGGGAACTCTTCAATAATACACAGCCATTGTGTGACCCAGAGTCCTTGCTGTCCATTAGGACAGAGGCAGCCAGCGTGGAGAAGGGCACCATGTGTCCGCCCTGCAAACGAATGGCCAGCGGAGTATTCCAGTCCCAAAGCTGCAGGGTTAGCTGCATTGCAGGTGCTGGTGGTCGCTGCTGCTCTAACTGCTGGCAGCAGAGTCCCAGACCCGTCTGTTCCCAGCTGCGGGACTTCTGGACACTGTCCCAACTTCTGTGGGCCTTCATGCTCTTTAGGGTTCTGTTTAAGTTGTTTAATACCAATAAAGCATTGATAGAGTAGTGAGTGATAGAGTAGTATAAATACTTCATAAGGAATACACAAATAAATAAACCTTATTTTATTCTTTTTTTGAGATTATTTATTTGAAAGAGTATGGGGCGGGGAGGGAGAGAGGTACCTTGCATTTGGTGGTTTACTCCCCAAATGGCACCAATGGCCTGGCTCAGCCAGGTGGAAGCCAGGAGTCAGGAGCTTCATTTGGGTGTCCTGTGTGGGTGATGGGGCCTCTAGCACTTGGTCCATCTTCCACTGTTCTTCCAGGCACATTAGTAAAGAGATAGAAGTAGGGTAGTGGGATATGAGCTGGCACCGATATGGGATGCCCACATGGCAGGCAGTGGCTTAGTGTGCTATGTCACAATCCCAGCCCCTGTTTTATTTATTTGAAGCTAACTCTGGTGTATTCAATGCCTTATGTGTATCAGACTTTGTGCTAAGTCTTGACATAGGCAGTCTCTGACTTGGCAACAATTTAATCTTTGATTGTTTGGCTTGACACCAATGCAAAAGCAATGTTGTTGGTTCGGTGAAAACCCTGCTTCCCATTTTGAATTTGATCATTCTCTGTGCAGTTGTCTCATCATCTCTACAAGGCAGAGCTGGACATCAGCAATGAGAGGGGGCCCCCAGTCAGACTTCATGTGAAGGCACTGCAGTGTGCTCCAGGACGCTGTGCAGTTCCCCTAGTACATATGTTGCAATGTGTCTTCTACAGGTGGTGTTCCCAACGTGAGACGGGTGGGGCTTTGGAGTAAGTGCTTGATCAGCACCTATATTAGGGATTGTAGTGTGACCCCACTGTAGGTCGGAGAGCATCTACATTTGATTTCCTCTTTATGGGGATCTCATGGGCTCATATATATGGAAACAGCACCAAGACATTCAAGGTCTTGTTCACAAACAGCAGTAAGGAACACAGTGAGGACCTGCATTTGCATGTGCCTGGCTCTCACAATACTCCTCCAGGTCTGCATAAGAAGATATGAAGTAGCATGACTCTGGGCAGAGCCCCCGGCCCAGTTTGTTGCAGCATCAAGTCAAGGCCTGTAAGGAGAAGCTCTGGGGGTACCCCCCAACAGGAGGTGTAAGTCCTGGAGAGTCAGGGTGAAGCTGCGCCATGCCCGCAGAGCATGCTCTGTGGCAGTCCTTGATCAAGAGGCATCCACGGGGTTTTGATTGCCCTCCCAGGAAGGATGGGTGGGGGTCTTCCCAGGGCCTCGTCACCTGTTCAAGGACAAAGCCAAAGCAGGCAGGGCAGGGGCCACTGCTCAGGAAAGGGTCGGCATGAGGACCAGTGGAATGACCAAGACCAAATCTAGAAGGGAACACGGCCAGAAGCTGGTCAAAGCAGGCGTGAGGATCCCTGTGGGAAGAATCTCCATGGTAACCAGAGTTGGATGTAGGGACTCTGACCACACAGACTGAGGGAGGACCCCTCGAAAAGAGTCTGCCAGAAGTGCACACATTCATCTGCAGGGCATGTGGATATAACTTAAATACATGTACAAGCCTTGCAGAATACTAGCTGACTTCACAAAGGTTAAGTCATTGTTCCCAAAAAGACAATGCTGGCTTCTGCAGCAATTTTGATCAGACAGGGTTATCATAGTTTATTGAAAATAAACAAAGCCGCAGCAGGCTAGAAATAGATACAGCCTGCTCGCTCGTCTACCTCATCTCCCTCCAGCAACTGCTTACTCCCCACACGGGAGTCTTGTCCCCAACAGTTTCTGTTTTGAAAACAATGCAAGATACTTGTCTGGCTTGGACCAGAGAAGCCAGAACTGGAAGTCCAGGACACAGCCCCTCTCTCATGGGAGCTGTGGCCTCTGTCCAGGAATCACCAACCCCTCAGCTGTGGACCTGTGGGTGTTGCACCTGGGACCTGAAGAGTCCCATGACGGGCCCAGCATGGCAGCCTAGTGGCTAAAGTCCTCACCTTACATGCACTGGAATCCCCATGTGGGGACTGGTTCATATCCTGGCTGCTCTATTTCCTATCCAACTCCCTGCTTGTGGCCTGGGAAAGCAGTCAAGGATGGCCCAACACCTTGGGATCCTGCACCTGTAGGGGAGACCTGGAAGAAGCTCCCGGCTCCTGGCTTCAGATCAGTTTAGCTCTGGTCATTGTGGCTACTTGGGAAGACCTTTCTCTCCCTCTCTCTGTAAATCTGACTTTGCAATAACAAATAGAAATAAATCTTTAAAAAAGTTATCTGGGGAACTCCTGAGAACAATCCTGCCACAATTCTTGTGCCATTCCAATCTCTGTTTCTATTTTTTTTTTCTATTTTTCTTCCTTCCTTCCTTCCTTCCTTCCTTCCTTCCTTCCTTCCTTCCTTCCTCCCTCCCTCCCTCCCTCCCTCCCTCCCTCCCTCCCTCCCTCCCTCCCTCTCTTCCTTCCTCCCACCCTCCTTCCCTCCCTCCTTTCCTGTCTTTCCTATTTAGATACAGAGGAATAAGTGAGGCAACATAAAATGGTAGTTGAGAGAGAGAGAAGGGAAGGGTATGGAGTGGGGTGTGTCCAGGCCCCATCCCTGGTGCTCAATGCTTATGTGAACATAATGTCCTCCCTCCAGGCTGTGTCCCAGCACAAGGTCATTTCTGACACCAGTCCCTCTGCAGGAGAGCTGGCTCCATCCACAGCACTGACCCAAAGGGGTGACTCCATGGGTGACGTGGAGTACCCTGGGCCATCATGAGTTTTGGCAATTTGATCATGCTTCTTTGCTTGCAAACTTATTCCCAGAGAGGATTTGGGGTGCCTGTGGCTTCCTGTACTTCTGCAGCTGAGCCTGTTTGGGGGTGATGTTCATCATGTTGGGGCCATTGTTGTCCCTGTCTCTGAGTTCTTCCTGGAACTTGGAATTCTGTCATCCAGCTGCCGCCCGCACACTGTGTCCATAATCCTTTAAGCTGTGCCTTGCCCCTCCTGAGCCATCAGCACATAGCTGTGTCCTCCTGGTTGCTGAAAACCCAGCCCGTTGCCCTCCTGAGATGGGCTTCTTGCTCTTGCGTAGCCGCCTCTCCCCTCCTTTCCTAACACTTTGACCTGTTGTCTTCACCATGTGATTTTCTGCTTTGGGATCCTGTACTGATATATACAAGGGAGCTTCCAAGTTAGTGGAAAAAGTCAAAACAAGTTTATGTTGGAGAAAATTGTTATGAAATCTATGCCTTTTTCCCCCCCTAAAATACACACTTTTTTCCCACAGGCTTTCCAAACACTTTTCATATGTGTGTATATGCATAGAGCACTGTCTAAATATAACACTCCTGGGGCCAGTAAAATGGCGTGGTGGGTTAAACTGCCACCCACGGGCAGGCATCCCATTTATGTGCCAGTTCGAGTCCTGGCTGTTTCACTTCTGATCTAGCTCCCAGAATAGGAGCCTGGGAAAAGCAGCAGAAGGTGGCCCAAGTGTTTGGATCCCTGCTATCTGTGTGGGACACTTGGATGAAGCTCCTGGCTCAGCCCTGGCTGTTGGCAGCCATCTAGGTAGTGAACCAGTGGATGGAAAATCTGTTTGTGTCTCTCCTTCAGTCTCTACAACTCTGACTTCAAATAAATCTTTTAAAAAATAGTAATCTGCTGAAGGTTTTATATCTGTGATTGTGGTGTGAGCAGAGGGCTCTGTTGTGGGTGTGAGAGGCCCTTGCCCAGGCTTTTCTCTTGCTGTGAGATTCTGTATGAGTCAGAGTCCCAGTACCAAGTGGACACAGCTTCCCTCTTAGAGACCGTGCCCTGGGACCCCGGGGCCTGGAAATCCTTGGGACTCCCCGAACGGAGGCTATACGCTCTAGCTGCCGTCCTGAGGACTAGCGGTGTTCCTCTGTGCCCCGAGGAGGGTGGATGTGCAGCTGGGCTGCCCCATGTGTCAGGGGTGGCAGGAGGGGTGGGGTCATGAGGAATGCCTGGGAGTCCTAGAACCCCATGTGTCCTCCCAGGTCTTAATGGGGTGGGTTTGTCAGGCAAGGACCCCTTTGCATTTCTGTGGTATGTGTGTGTCTTTTGTCCTCTTGTCCCAGATGCCACAAATGCTGGGGACTTTTCACCCCCAATGAAATGATATGCTTTGGTCAGAGCTGGTTTAAAGGTATTTCCTCTGATTCATTTGTACCTGGTGTGCACCTGTGCTTTGGGTGCATCGATAACCAAGAGAATGCGTTTGAGATCTTTTGATTCTATCATTGACCGAGCCCATGTCCCATGTGAAGATTTTCCCCCAAGAGCATGCTGAGGTGTTAAAGTTCTGCATCCATTATCTGTTCAATGACTAAGTGGGAAGGAGAACTTCACAGATCAATGAAAAAAGATCATTGTGCTCATTATTCAGTTTATTCCAACAAATTATCTATATATATATACATATGCATATGTATATATATATTTCTGTCTGTTGTATTCAACTTGGCCTATCAGTTGACCTGTCATTAAGCTTATATGGTCCATGCTCAGAATCTAGTTGTGTGCTTCAAACAATGAGAGAACAAATAAGAAATTTAATAAAAATAAAAAAAAAAAAAAAAAGAAAATTTAATAAAACTTTAGTTTGTATTGCTTCATGGACAGATGCTGTCCTAGACTGGACCATGAGTCTCTTACATTGTTTTAAGGAGAATTTTTTTTTTAAAGATTTATTTATTTATTAGAAAGTCAGATATACAGAGAGGAGGAGAGGCAGAGAGGAAGATCTTCCGTCTGATGATTCACTCCCCAAGTGAGTGCAATGGCCAACGCTATGCCGATCTGAAGCCAGGATCCAGGAACTTCCTCCGGGTCTCCTACATGGGTGCAGGGTCCCAAAGCTTTGGGATGTTCTCAAGACTGCTTTCCCAGGCCACAAGCAGGGAGCTGGATAGGAAGTGCAGCTGCCGGGATCAGAACCAGCGCCCATTTGGGATCCCGGGCGGTCAAGGCAAGGACTTTAGCCACTAGGCCACTGTGCTGGGCCCAGGAGAATTTCTTAATGTATTATAGTAATACAAATGTAAGCGGTTTCATTTTTATCAGTCCATTGTCCATTTAGTTATTATAAACTTGAGCAAAACACTGTTATGTTCATTTTATTTTAAAATCTTAAAAAATTTATGTATTCCAGGTCCAGTACAGTAACCTAGCAGTTAAAGACCTCTCCTTACATGCGCCAGGATCCCATATGGGCACAGGTTCTAATCCTGGCAGCCTCACTTCCCATCCAGCTCCCTGCTTGTGGCCTGGGAAAGCGGTCGAGGACGGCCCAAAGCCTTGGGACCCTGCACCCACATGGAGGACCTGGACAAAACTCCTGGCTCCTGGCTCCTGGCTCCTGGCTTCGGATTGGCTCAGCTCTCACTGTTGTGGCCGCTTAGAGTAAATCAACAGATGGAAGATCTTCATCTCTGAATTTCCTCCTCTCTGTACATCTCCCTTTCCAATAAAAATAAAATAATTCCTTTAAAAATACTTATTTATTCCAAAGGCAGAGAGCGCTCAAGCTTCCATCTACTGGTAGAGAGAGCGCGTGACTGAGTGCAAGTTGCTGTTAACTAAAGTAGTTCCCAAATGCCTGCAGTGGCTGGTGATGCACCAGACTGGAACTAGGATGCTGCAGCTCCATCCAGGTCTCCTGCATGGGTGTCAAGGTTCCAATACTTGGTGGAAAGCTTTTGCTTTCCCAGGTTCCTCAGCAGGAAGCCAGTTGGGAAATGAAGCAACTGGAACTGAAATAGGCACCATTACCAGATGCCAGCGACTTAGCCCAGTCTGCCACAATGCCGACTACTGTCAGTGTTCATTGCACAAAAGAGAACATTAAGGCTCAGTGAGGCTTAGTGCCTTGTTCAAGGTCACTGGAGCTGAACGACCAGGTCAAGAGGGACAGTTGCCCAACTTAGTATTCAGGCCTCTTCCCTGTAGCCCACAACTCCCGGGGACCCAGTCACAGACCTCTGTGGCTGAGCCAGAACTTCAAAGAAGGGTTCCTAAAGGAGATACGTTGGTAAAGCTGTGAGATGGCCGACAGGAAGCCTCAACCCATGAAAGAGTTTGGTTCATCAAATACATCCGAGAGTTTCCGGTCCATCCTGAGTTTACTAGGATGTCAGATAAGAGAAGGAGATGGGCATTTGTATTCTGTATCAGGGTGCCTGGCTGGAGTCTTGGCTCCAATTGAGCTTCTTGCTGATGCAAATGTTGGGAGGCAACAGGTGGATGGCTCAAGTCCTTGGGTTGCTGCTCCTCACATGGGAGAGCCAGATCGGGTTCTGGGCTTCTGGCTTCATTCTGGCTCAGCCCTGGTTGATGCAGGCATTTGGGACATGAAGTGGCAGATGGAAGATCTCTGTTTTCTCCTTCTGCCTTTCAAAATTGAATAAATAAATGAAAATATGTTGTGTATATATACATTATTCACCTTCCTGCTAAGCCTCCTTTTTAAAGGCCTCAGATTTACTGAGATGTAGTTTACATAAAACAAAAACTTAATCACTGTCAGCATACAATTGGATGTATTTGACATGTATGTCCATCATGGGAGCAGCTCTCCTCACCCCAGCTCTAATAAGGAACTTGCGCCATTTCTCCTGCTCCTTGGAGATCAGTCCCCGCCCCCTCCCTGCTCCTGGCAGCACCTGCTGCCCCCTCCCTGCTCCTGCAGCACCTGCTGCCCCCTCCCTGCTCCTGGCAGCACCTGCTGCCCCCTCCTTGCTCCTGCAGCACCTGCTGCCCCCTCCCTGCTCCTGCAGCACCTGCTGCCCCGGGTATCTGCCTTTCCTGTCATCTCACATGGTGCAGTCTGCAGTGCAGTTGTTGGGTCTAGCTTCCTTCATCTATAGGAGCTCACTGTATTTTTCTGCTTTGGTCTTTGGGACTAGTGAGCGGAGCTCTGATCTCCAAGCAGAATCAGAGGGCGCTGTCATTCTTCCCTTGAGATGGTTGGTGAGGAATTTACTCCTCTCTGAAAACACTGATGATGGCTTTGACGGCAGAGGGAGTTAAGGTGGGATGGCCCTGCGGTGTGTTCCCAAGTCCTTCCCGCGTGATCTCGGTCAGGCCTGGTTCCTCATGGTCCTGCTGTTCTCACCTTGTGAGTGGGAAGAACTCTGCAGTATCCCTTATAGGATCTGGAGGGGGGGTTCAATCAGACTTGACATGGAAAACACCTGGTCTATCTGGCATTTCCTGAGGAATTAATAAACACGATGACTCGAGGCAGAGCTGTAGCATCTGCGTTCTGTCTCAGAGGGCCATGGTAGGGGCTGATGAGGTGAGATGAAGGAAATTGCCCATGTATGGCATTTCTCAAGCCACAATGCACTGCAGATGTTTCCGTAGCAAATGGTGAGCTTTATCTCATGGTGTTTTGAGAGGCATGGTAACCACTCGGGTAAATATTTATAAACATTAACAAATAAATGACTTTGAGGAGGCATGGTTCTGAGTCCATGGAACACACTGAGTTAAGAATTAATAAAGAAGTGCACCCCTAAATGGTTTCAGGAACTTTAGGATTCACTGCATACTCAGCATTCTCTCCCTTCTCTTTTGTTTGTTTTCTTTGCAAATTGAAAGCTCTCTCACCAGCCAGTCCAGATACAGATCAAATCTTCAAAAAAATTAATAAAAATCAAGGCAGCTTCCAGGACAATCAGCAAATCTGCTGCTGCGTTTTAACATCTGGATGTCAGCATGCGCCTTCCTGTCTATCACCAGGACAGAGGGTCCTGTGGCCTTGTTAGTTACGCTCCAGGTAAAGCAGTTGTGCAGAGACAAAAAGTGGGAGCAGCATGGACTCTGTCTCATGAAGACCATCCAGGGAGATTCTAGCTTTTTATCCACGAAGGCTCCTGTTATGAGCTGGCTTTACTTAGCAGTGAGTGTTCTTGGTATCTCCAGGTTCTTTCGGGAGGGTTCTTCAGGCAAGAACTGCAAAGGGAATCGCTACTTTTCTTCTTTAGATTCAGGAGACTTCCGTGTGTTGGTTCTTAGATTGATGTTTGACAGTATCTGCATGACGGGTACCAATGAATGAAGCCTAGGTACTCTTCATTCACTCGGTTCAAGTACTACAGAGGGAAACTTCGGAGTCCCTTCTGTTTGCTCAGGCTACTGCAGCCCCTTTCACTTGAGCCATCGAAGTACATTCTAACATCCTTGAGTAATTAGATCCCTGGACTTACACTGAGCAGTGTATCCTCGTCTCAGCTTTATTCATTTAGTGGATATTTCCTGGACATCCTTGATTTCAACTTCATTCATTGAGTGGATATTTAAGGAACATCCTTGATTAAAACCGAGGGGAGTTTTAAAGAAAAATTAAAAAATAGTTTGTTTTACTTAAAAGCCAGAGTGACAGAGAGAGACCGGGAGAGGGATTTTCCACCTGCTGATTCACTGCCCTAAATGGCCTCAGCGGTTGGTGTTGGGTCAGGCTGAAGGCTAGAGCCCAGAACTCCATCTGGTTCATCCACATGAGTGGCAGATGTCAAGCACTTGGACCATCTGTTGCTGCTTTGCCAGGCGCATTAGCAAGAGATTGGCTACCAAGTGGAACAGCCAGGACTGGAATGGATGCTAGGATGCTGGAAGCTGGTGTTGCAGGTGGCAGTCACACCACTGGGTCCTTGGCAGGTGTTGTGTGTCCGTGGCGTGGGTTCACTCACTCAGCAGACAGTCACTGCCTGTCCTGTTGTTCTAGTTGCTGGCGGTCCAGCATCTTCCCTGTGAAGACCGGCTGGGTGCTGAGCTGGTGCACTTGAACTTCTGTTGGTTCTCATCCACCCAGGAGCTGCTGCGTCTCCTGGGGCCATGGCCATAGATGAGCCCCTTGTATACTTGCATCTGTTTACTTTGGGTGGACCGTGCATTCTTTCTTTTCCTGGCTCTGAAATTAAGCCTTTTAGTCGACAGCCGTTGTCTGCAACCTGATGCTTATCTCCAAGTTAACATTCTCAAGGTTGCCTCAAGGTGCAGAATGGCTGGTCCATCTCTGCATTTCAGCCACCGAAAAGGTGAAGGGACAGAACGTAAGGTCAAAAAAACTTGCAGCAGCCATTCTTTAAGCATTGTCTATTCATTTTCTTGTCCTCATTGCTGCTGCTTCTTTCTGAAGGCACTGCCCTTCTTCCATCATGAATAATCCCCAGTTATCTCTCCAAATACCTTATGGAAACATGATGTGCTTGTTGATTTTGGAAGATGCTGCCATGAAATGTATCCCTCCATGAAAAGGCCACTGTGTCATATATTACTGGTTTTTAACATGCTACTAATGCATCTGTAAAGTTGAACTAACACAATTAAAAAGCAAAATGGAGACAAATGCTTCTATTTTTTTCTTCTAGAACATTAAAAAGTCTCTGAAAATTTTGATAATGTCCCCGTTTTAATGCAGTTGTTCAGTGGAAGCAGCAGGCCCAGCTGGTGTTTGCTTGTGGATACTGCATTTGACCCTGATAGCTTGTTAGATGCTCCATTAGCCATGGCTTTAAGAACAATATTGATTGCAGCTGGACTGCAAAGCGCTCCCTTTCGTGAGTGTCCCAGACAGCCTGGTTTGGTGCCGTTTTGTGCAGACCTCAGTTTAGATATCATCACACTTTACGCACGGCACATGAATGGACCTGGCTCATGCCATTTTTCCAGCTGTGCCTCCGTGGCCTGTTATCTCCTGGGAGAAACCGGCTGCTTTACAAAGCTCTGAGAAGAGAGGAGGCAAGCAGGGCGCTGACTGCACTGCGCCCTAACATCCCAGGTTCTCCTAGTGTGGCTGTGGCCTGGAGGATACGGAGGCCCGCAGGATTCCCCAGGCTGACACCGTAGACGGGCTGCCTTGCAGGATCAGCAGAGGGTGGGCAGTGGCTGTGGATTAAGGTTCAAAGACTCAGGAGACAGCAGCAGAGGAAGGCAACACTCAAGGCCTTTGTGAGGGTAGCATCCTTGCCTGAACTCTCCTCAGGATCAGGTGACCTCCTTTGACAGCTGCCTGGGCCCGTCCACACCCGCCCATCCATGCCCCTTTCCTCTGACTCGCCCGCCTAGCAAGGACCGATTTCCCTGCAGCTATTGGAGGAAGAGCAGAGGGATGGGGTTCCCCCCAATCCTCAGGCATTGGAGGAAAAGCAGAGGAGATGGGGGTTTCCCTCCTGTCCATCCCCAGGCATGGAGGAAGAGCAGAGGAGATGGGGGTTTCCCCTGTACCCCCTAATCCCCAGTCATTGGAGGAAGAGCAGAGGAGATGGGGTTTTTTCCTGTACCCCAAATCCCCATGCATGGAGGAAGAGCAGAGGACATAGGGTTTCCCCTGTACCCCCAGTTCCCAGGCATTGGAGCAGAGGAGATGGGGGTTTTTGCTCTTCCTTTCAGGCCTGCTAGTGCCGGCAGGTCACTACTGCTGCTTAGGCACGTGCATGGTTTCCTCCCTCTTGTAAAGAGACCTGCTGCCCAGGACGGGCCTTCCCGGCCTCTCGTTTTGGGAGGTCACCCTGGCCTGTGGTCGTGGATCTGGCTTGGGGTGGAGGTGCCTGCACTGTCTGCACTAGTGGGTCCTGTTAGCGGCCCAGCTTTGGGATCCATCTCTGGGGTCTGATATGTTCTGTGATGCAGGTGCCTGGGATGTGGTTGGTGGTCCAGTGGGCCTTCTCCTGTGTCCATTCCCTTGTTGAAGAAGCAGCCTGCCTTCTCTTCCCTCCTTCCAACCCAGGGCTTTTCTGGGTCAAAGTCATCTACCCCCTGGAGCTTTGGTTTAGGCAGAGTGCGAGGGAGGCTTGCTGCCCAGCGGGGCACCAACAGCTGCTCTGGGTGTGATGTGACATAATTATCTGAGAGTGCTTCTGAAGCTGTCAAGAATAAAAGGAAGGAGAAGCATCATTGTGTTTCTCCCCTTGGTGATTCCTTTTGGAGCACAGGTGTGGGAGGAGATGGGCACCCAGCATTGCCCACCTTCTCTTTAATTGCTTTGTGCTTTTTGAGCCTGGAGCTTTGCCAAGGGAGGTGCAGTTCTTTGGAGAATTTGCTTAACTACCTTGTTTCTTCTGAGCACTTGAATGAGTGGGGTTACTTTGAACAATGCTATTCTCTCTCTCTCTCTTCCAATTTACTTGAAAAGTGGAGTTACAGAGAGAGGGAGGGAGAGACATACAGAAAGGGAGAAGGATCTTCCCTCTGCTGGTTCACTCCCTAAGTGCTGCAGTAGTCAGGACTGAGCTAGGCTGAAGCCCGGAGCCTGCATCTCCTGCTGTCTCCGATGTGTGTGGCAGGGTCATCCTCTGTGCGTTATCCGGGAGCTGCATGGGAAGTGGAGCAGCCAGGACTTGAACTGGCACCCCTATGGGATGCCGGTGTCTCAGAGGATGGCTAAAGGCACAGTGCCACAATGCTAGCCCGGGTAATTCTGCTCATGTCAAGGCGAATTGTGCAGGGTGCTATATCGGAGTCCCGGTTACACAGGCTGGGATTCTATCTGGGACGTTTCTCAGGAGTTGGAGCTTCATTTACATGAGTGCAGCTGCCAGACCTTGGGGCGGGGCTGGGCAGATGTTAACTAGGGCCGAAAGATCTGTTGTGTTCACTGTGCTGGTCAAGGTCACGTGGACTGTTGTCTCTGGAAGTGGGATTTGAACCTGACAACCTGCTGTGCACCATCCTCTAATGTTCTAGAATGGACAACAAAGGCTGTGCTCTCAACCCTCCCTCCTTTTGTTATTTGTGAGGATCCTCTGAGCATGAAGTCCTAAAACCAGGAGCCCATGGGGCTCTTTCCCAGCATCGGGGGGGTGGGGAGGGTCTCTGAATGCCAATGTGCAGTCCTGGCAGCCAGAGTTCCTTGTCTGGGCTGGTCCCGTGGCTGTTCTCCTTTCTGGGGAAGGGGCCCGCTGCCCCCACTGTGCAGGGGCCTCATGGCTGTGGGGCTGGGGTTGTCTCTGTCCCAAGAGAACACATCTGTGCAGATTAAAGCTCCGAAGAGCCCACGGGCTGGGACTGGCTTGGCAGGAAGATGCGTAAGAACTGTGGTCCCTGGCCCTGGGCGCCCTTTTCTCCTTTTCCTGCACTTGAGTCTGTTAAGCTTGTTACAGCGGAGGCCCCAGGGGATGGGAGACACAGTGTGATTCTGTGTGATGGCTAACAAGTGTCTTCCCCTGCTTCCCCCTTTGTCCTTCCCTTGGTGATTTTGTTCACTTGGGGGAATGTTGAGCTTGTGGGTTTTAATTAGTCTCTAACAGTCTCCCCAGTGTGCAGTGTTGTGATTGCTGAGTAACTTTTTCAGTTTAGTGTTTGTTGATAGTCAGACGGTGTCACGTGGTAGAAAATCTCTTCTGTCTCACTGTTGGTATCATTTGATGCCCCGTGAGGAGTTTAAGGGCTGTTATGGCAGGGAAAAGTTAATAATAAATGAATTTGCTTCCCCCACTTTGACAGTGTCAGTGCAGAATTCTTTTGGCAATACCCCAATATGATTTTGCAATTTGGGACTTACAGAGCAGGATAAACCACAGAAGGTATTTTTGAGGGCTGTGGTGTTACAGCACGGAGGCAAGGGTACAGTGTCATGTGCAGACATTAAATCCTATGCCTGGTTGTGGGTTTATGTAGGTGTGCAGCCATATATGCCATTGCTTAGATGTGCAGCTACTTAAAGTGTGTAATTACTTATGTGCTGTTAGGTGTGCAGTTCCTCATGAGTGTGATTCCTTCTATGTGCTATTACATGCATGATTACATGTGTGAGTCCCTACATGTAGGCATGTGGCTGCTTGCTGTGTGATTACATGTGCCACTACATACACGTACTATGACTTATGTGTGCTATTTTCTCAAGTGCTTGTGAAACCTGTTGCGACTGGTCAACCATAACATTCAATGAAAAGTGGCAGTGAATTTATGATAGCCTTCCATAGTTACGATTTGTCTTAAGAATCCAGACAAGGGACATTGCTGTGGTACAGTGCAGCAAGTGCTGCTCCGGACACCTGGCTCTCACATTGAGGTCCTCTTTTGAGTCCTGTGATTTAGCTGCCTGCTAACGTACTTGGCTCCTGCCACTTGCATAGGAGTCCGAATGGAGTTCCTGGCTCCTGTCCTGGCTTCAGCCTGTTCTAGCCCTAGCTGTTGTATTTGGGGAGTGAACCAGTACATAGAACACGTCTTTCTGTCTTTTCCTCTCTCTTTCTGCCCTTTGAAAAGATGAGTAAATAAATATTGGAAAAAAAGAGCTAAGAGATAAAATTCAGCTATTTCCAAGTGGGACTATATCTGATGATTACCTGGGGATACCTAGAATAAAGGTGTTTCTCCTAAGATGTCTATGCAAGAAACAGGGCTAATGTTTGTCGTAATGTAGAAAAATGTGACCCGTAGCCCCTGCTTCTCTGTCTAAATGACAAACTGTCAGTGACGTGTAGATGGTGGCACCAAGCAGTGTAGGCAGAACAGGCCGGTCCCTCCCTGGTTTCTCCCGTGTGCCTGTCCTCGCGTTGTAAGATTTCCCGTAGTGCAGGAATGGGACGAGTTCCTCGTGTCTGCGGTGGTGGCTGGGAGTTCGGAGACGCTGGCGGGGCAGTGGGAATAGCATATGGTGAGAGTTCATGCATATGTGGGGCTTGGAAACTGAGGTCAGAGCACTAAGGTCTGTGGAACAAGGAGTCTGGGAGACCCCGGCGGGAGAGGCAGCCTGTGCAACCCTCAGTGGGGTAGGGGCAGCTGGGGAGGGAGTATCCCGTCTTGTCCCACTGAGATGCCTCATCCGTGCAGAGCTTCCCTGTCTTTGTAAAGTCTCCCCATGTCGGGTAACCCCCACTGCACCCCCTCTTCCATACCCCCTGCCCCCTCCACCCCCCGTTCAGGACACTGCTCTTCAGTCCCAGCTGGGGCCCTGTACCACCCAGCGGACTGTCAAACAGGAAAGGAGCTACAGCAGCGGTGTCACATCCCCTTCCCACCCATCCACAGGAGGCGTGGAAATCAGTCTTTTATCTGTTATTTCACGTGTGGGGCAACAAACAAAATGCACTCAGACACAGGAAGGGCAGGGTGTGGGGCTTAGTAGGAGGCACGTGAGAGCGATCGAGCTGATTGAAATGCTTGTGGTGTGCAGCGGAGGACCTCATGGCTCGGCTCTGGCAGTCTCAGATCACCCACATAGTCCTGGGGCTGGGAGACCCTCAGCCGGCTGCAGCCGTGCACACGCGCGCGCGCGCGCGCGCGCGCGCGCGCACACACACACACACACACACACACACACACACTCTGACTCCTGTTCGGCTGTGCCACACACACACACACACACACACACACACACACTGACTCCTGTTCGGCTGTGGCAGAGCCCAGGCTTCAGTCTGTGATTGGCACAGGTGTGCAGGGATCTGAGTGTGTGTATGTGTGTTGGTGGGGGCAGATGCCTTTCAAAGGCAGTCTGTGGGCGAGGTCTCCCATGCCTCTGCTAGTTCATCTGATTTTCATTTCTACTCCTCAATGTGAATAATGATCGCTGCTAAAAATAGCCTCCAGCGGGACATCACGAGACAGCTGGCGCACGGCGAAGGAAGCAGGGCACGCTGCTGTGCGTTCTGGAGCGCCGCCTACCTTAGCACATTACATGTGCACGGCCACTGCTCATGGCTTCCCAGAGGCAAGGGCACTTGCATGGCTGAAAGCCTGCCTCCTGGGCTGCTCACTATTTCTGGAACAGCAGCTGCATTTTGAGCTAGGGGTCTGTAAACGCGAAGCCCCCACCTCTTTTCACCTTTCTGTCCTCCCCCCTTCCCCGCCACTGCCCCTTGTAGACAACATTTTCCTGGATAGGCAATAAAAAGAAGGATACCTACTGTAGTCTAAGACTGTACGGCCTCAAAGAAGTGCTGGCCCCCAGGGTCCAAGGGCAGGACAGGGAGGCTAACCTAGCTGGACACATCTCTCCCTCTCTCTCTCTCTGTACCCAAAAGATGGTAAAGCCCAAAGGCCGCAGGGGGCCAGTGGGCAAGCCGCAGTGCTGCTGATGCCCTGTTCCACCCAGCAGTGGGCACGAGGGAGTGCCGCTTTAGCACCGGTGGGTGACCAGCATGCATTCAGCTAGCCTCTTCTAGAAACAGTGGCTGAGAGGCCTGGACTCCTCGGATGATGGGAGTCTACCACGAGCACAGGATCATTTTCCAGCCCTGCAGAGTTGAGAGCCCTGTTGGTCCAGATCCTGGTCCTGTGTGTGTGAGGCAGTTGACAGCCTTGTGTTCCTTGTTGTAATTTGCTGAGGGTCTGTGAGTAAAATCGTCCTGGAATGTGCAGTCCAGCTTCCCAACCCCATGTATGGAGCCCTTTTCCTGTCCTCAGATTCCCGCTGTTAGCTGGAGGTGCTGTCTGGAGCTCTGGGGTTTCAGAGGTGGTGGGCTTCCTGCTTTTCCTGTAAGCTTACTGGGCTTACAGTAGCTCTGCAGAAGATCTCTGCCGAGTTTCAACACCAAGGTGACCTCCACACCACCTGCCCCCCTTCTGCCCTGTCGCACGAGAAAAACAATCACTTTCTATCCCTTGCCATCATCATGGGCCTGTCTTTGTCCACCATGGGGGGGACCAGGAATGTGGTGTGGGTCTCTGGTGGCCCTTTGTGGCCCCTCCTTCATGGTGGCACCTCTGGCCAAGCTGGAGTCAGCCCTGTGAGGGCTGGGTGTTGTGGTACCCAATGCCTGTGTGGTGGGTGCTGCATCAGTTAACTGCCAACCTTGTGGGATTGCAGGAGGCAAACAGTCCCATCGCATAGCTGAGAAAGCCTCCGGCACCATCAAAGACACCGTGCCAGGATGCCGTATCTCTGCAGGAGCATCCTCTGCGTTAGCTGAGCTCAGGGAGGCTTATTTCATCACAGAACATCACCGGGGGTTGCTGGCTGCCCGGGTGCACATGCGAGCATATGAGAAGCTGGCAATGCAATCCTTCCATGCTGATTGCCCACTTGGCAAGTGAAGACCCAGTAACAGAAGAAATGGAAATAAGACACCTCGTTGTGATCTACAATGTTTGGAATATGGTCTGGGCAGGGGTGTCGTCAGCTGGAAGGGGCTGCTGGAGCCTGAAACCTTGCCATCACACGTTTATCTACTGCTGCTTTCTGTGCTCCTTGCACAGCCCCTCCCTGGCAGCCGAATGGCACTGAAGCCCCCCGAGGAAGATCCATGTGGGGGTCCAGGCCGAGTCCCTCCTGCTCAAGAAGCCTCTTTGGGTGAATGTGCTCTCAGGATCACCATGATTCCCAAGGCACGCAGGTGCAGCTGGCCATTTTGTCCCCTTCCTTCCCTGCCTTCCTCCTCTCGTCTTGTCGGTCAGATCTAAAAAAAGAACCAAGTGACAAAACTTCAGGAAGTTACCATGATTGAAGATGCAAAGTAAGGAGTCACACAGAAGTTCATGCTGTGTTTGGATCTTCTGTGACAAATGCATATTGTAAATCCTCCTTTAAACTTGGTACTGTGGACCTGTCTAAAAACTGAACTGGAGTTATTTGCTGCTCTCGAGAAGGGTTGCTGGGATAGTCGGTGTGCCCGTTTTCCCTGGTGGTTGTTCTTCGTTGTATGTGCCGAGTGGTTCCTTTCTCAACATCCTAGGCTGAAGCTGCAGGACTTAACGAGCCAGCCCGGAGGTCCCAGAATTGCTGTCGTTCCATTCTCTGGGTCCCGTGAGTCCCCTCGGCCAGTACAGAGTCACGGGAAGGGGAGTGCGACTTCCTTGGTGGCAGGAGCAGCAGAGTTTGTGGCCATCTCTCCCAGTAAAGTGGCACGTTACACTTTATGATCCTGTGTCAGGTGGGAACTGTGACCAGCAAGAGATTTGTTTTGTGCTTTTAGGAAAGCACAAACGTATTTGATCCCTGCCGGACTGGCCTGTACTTTGGGAGGTGATTTAGAAAGGCCAGACCTGGTCATTGCAGCCAGTTGTCCTTTACCCACTGTGCCGGTGGCACTGGTGGTCACTTGGGGCCAACTCAGTGTTGTCTGCTCTGTCATAGCATGGTTCTCAGGCAAGAGTGAGAGCCCATTGCTGGAGGCTCCGGTCAGAGCAGTGTCCTAAGGGCTGAGGGTTTGGCCTGGCACTCAAGAAGTGTTTCTGCACTGAATAAAGATGGGGTTTGTTGCTCAGCGGGCCAAAAGCTTCCAGTCCCCATCTGCTGCTATGCACCCATCCTGTGGGTCCCTGCTGGGTCTGCAAGCCCATGCAGGCTGCTTCCACCTCCCTTGAAGGGAGAGGATTAGCCAATTGAGCCATTGTACTGGGCCTTGATTTTTTTTAAAAACTTTTTTTAAAAGTTTTTTTTTTTTTTAATAAAAAATGTTCTTTATCTGAGAGACAAAGCGGTGGGCTAGCAGTGAGAGTTCTCACCAGTTCATACCCCAGATGCCCACAATGGCCTGGGCGGGGCCAGGCCTTAGCCAGGAGGCAGGAACTCCATCCAGGTCTGCCATGTGGATGACAGGGACCCAGTCACTGGAGCTGTCACCTGCCTCCTCCTGGGGTGTGCATTAGCAGAAAGCCAGAATGAAGAAGAGCTGATACTTAAACCGAGGCATTCTAAGATGGGTGCCGGCAACCCAAGTATCATTCAAGCACCAGGCCAAATCCCAGTGAAGAGACTAGTGCTGGGAACACTTCAGGGATGAATGAAAAAAACAACTTTATAAGCAAAAGTGTCAACATTCCTGAACATTTGGTAAACCCCTACTCTGAGAAGGGGAAAATAGAAGGGTGCCATGTTGGGGCTCACTTCTTGACCCAAGGCTGTCTCAAACAGTTTCTGGAAAAATCAAGGAGAATTTTGAGTGCAAGCCATTCTGAGATCCAGGCCTAGTTTTATTGATCATTCACCTAGACAGTTGCGGGGCAGGAGGCTGGTTCTGATGCTGCCTTCCCACCCCAGTTGGCAGTCTGGATCCAGGGCAACACGGCATGTCAGGTGCAAACACTCAACACCGTTCCTGGACCTGGGGAAACCAGGTGTGCAGCAGCCTGCAGCAGGGTGGGGCTGTGCGCCTGGGACTAGGGCACCGAGGGAGCCTCTGGTCAGTAGCCTGCTGTGGCCGCCTGCTGCACATGGACTGCTGACCCAGAGTCACCAGTGCTGCTTCAGGATCCAGCTACAGGACGGAGATGTGTGCCCACAGCAGCTGCCACGTCAGCCCGGGGAGGGTGGTGGATGCCTGAGGCTGGGCGCCAGCAGCCCTTTCTCTATGCGTGCTCCAGGGACCGTGAGGCCCTGCCCACATAGTGATGACAGATGCTCATTAGTGTACAATTCAGTCTCTGTGCCAAATGCTGGGACTCCAGTTTAGACTTGGAGTTGTGCTACTTGGCCTAGCAAATCTGTGGTGTGGAGTGGAAGCTTTCCTCTGGGTCTGAGCTGAGCAAACACAGTTCAGACCCTACTCTTCAGCCAGGCCCCAGGAATACTTCGCGGTTTCTCTTTTCGATCAAGCTAGCAGCGATGTTGCCTTCGGGTAGGTGAGGTTTCCCTCTGGAAAAGCGAACCCCAGTCTGAAAGCAGCGTGTTTCACAGTGTTGTGGGAGAGGCCCTTGGATGGTCCTCACAGGTGCACGCAGGGATGTGGGAAGGTTGGGGCTCTGGGAGACTTGGTGTAGCAGTGCTGTAGCTGGCCAGGCCACGGCACATTGTGTGTTGTCATTTGTCTGAATAAATTGTATTTCCTAGGCATCACAGTTGAGAAAGCAAAGATAAAAAGATGAATGGTACTTTTGAAAACTGATTCTTTTTGAGTTGTGTTCATTTTTCAAGTCATCTGAACTGTATATTTTTATGGTAGACAATGGGTATTTTAATATGTAAGTGCATTTCAAAGTATTTGTTGGAAAATGGAATTAGAAGACTAAAAGGCAAATTTATTTTGGTGCAGAATATTGGAATCTGCTCATGAGAAGGTCTTCAAAAAGTTTATAGAAAACAAATATTAGTAAAAAGCTACATGTATGGACTTCACGTTTTTATGCCAAAAAATAAACTTTATGCCAATCAATAAATTTCATGACATTTTCCAAGGGCTTTTTGTAATGCCCTCATATGTATACGTTGTGGAATGATTAAATCCAGTGATTTGGCCATTCATTGCTTCACATAATTATCTTTGTGTGTGTGTGTGTGTATGTGTGTGTGAGATAAACCTCACAATTTGCTTTCTTTGTACTGTTCAAAAGTAACTATGTTGTTATGAACGAGGCTCACTATGCACGTGATGGATCTTGTCAAGTTATTCCTCCTAACTGGAATCTTGTTTCTTTTGAACAACATCCACCCAGTCTTTCCCCTTTGGAGAAGCAATGGACTTTTACTCACCTTGGGTGGGCCCATTGTACTACTGGCTCCTGGGAGTCTGTACTCCTCATGGCTCCTGGGAGTCTGTTGTATTTTCTATTTCTTTGACTTTCACTTTTTTCTATATATAAATGAGCTGGAGTAGTATTGATTTTCTGTGTTGGGCTTATTTCACCTAAAACATTAGCTACAGGGTTATCCATATTATATTATAAATGAAAGACTTTCCTTCTCTTTAAAAATACCCCTTTGTGGAACTGGCATGGTGACATTGCAGGTAATCCTCCACCTGTGGCACCTGCATCCCATGTGGGCACTGATTCATTTCTGGGATGCTCCACTTTGGATCCAGTTCCTTGCTAATGGCCTAGGAAAGCCATGGAGGCTGGCCCAAGTGCTTGGGCCCCTGTACCCATGTGGGATATCCTGAAGATGCTCCTGGCTCCTGGCTTCAGACTGGTCAGGTTCTGGTCAGTGAACTAACAGATGGAATAGCTGTCTCTCTCTGTAGTTCTGACTTTCACATAAAAGAAAGAAATCTTGAAAAAGGAAATCCCACATTGTCTTTATCTGTTCATCCACTGACAGACACTTAGGTTGATTCCATGTTTTGGCTGCAGTCACCGTGGTGGGCTCACATCACGTCTGCATGCTGACTCCAAGCCTTTGGATTCATACTCAGCAGTGGGACTGCTGGATCCTGTGGATCCTTTCAGTGTTTTGGAGACATCAGCATAATGACTATGCTAATTTACTTTCCCATCAACACTATGCATTCTCACCAGCATTTACCTTTTGTCTTTTGTTAATAGCCATTTTAGCAGATTTGAGGTGATAATCTCATTGTAGTTTTAATTTTCCCAGTGACTAGGGAAGCCAGGCCCCCCCCTTTTTTTTCATATAGTTATTAGCCATTCATGTGACTTTTTTTCTATAACTGTCCATTCAGCCCCTTGACCCATTTTCTAGTCAAGTTACTTGTCTTGTTTTAGATGTATTGATTGATAAGGCAGAGTGACAGTGGGATGGAGAGACACAGAGAGGGAGTTCTTCCATTTGCTGGTTCACTTCCTATATCGTTGCCATGGCCAGGCCTGGGTCAGGCTGAAAACACGAGCTGGGAACTCCACGAGGGTCTGCTTCATGGGTGCAGGGACCCAAGCACGTAGGCCATCTGCTGCTGCTTTCCCCAATGCATCAGCAGGGAGCTGCACTGGGAGTGGAGCAGTCGGGACTTGAACCAGTGCCCTGCTGCAGAGTGCCAGAGTACAAGTGATGTCTTACTTGCTACCCCACAGGACTGGTCCCCTAATTTTTTTTTCACTATTGAGTTGAGTTCCTTGGGCATTTGGATATTGACTTCCTATCACAAGTGTATGGATTGTCCATATGTTCTCCTAGCCTATCAACTGTCATCACTCTGTTGTTTGCTTTTAAAATCTAGTATTATTCCATCGAGTTTTCTTTAGTTGTAAATGCTTTTGAGGTCATATTGAAAAAATTGTACAGAACAGTCATGGAGCTCTTTTACCTATGTTTTCTTCCGGTAGTTCCACAGTTTCAGACTTTACTTTTTAACCCATTGTTGATTTTTAAGTAGTGTAAGTTGAGAATTTAATTTTCTTGTTTTAAATGTGAATATCCAGTTTTCCCAGCACCAGCTACTGAGGAAATTTGTTTTTGCCCATTTCTGCCTTTTGTGAGAATCAGTTGATCATAATATGTGGCTGTATTTCTGAACCTTTTTGATGTAGTAGTGTGATTGTGCAGTAGATGTTAAAATTGGATAGCCCGATGCTTCTAGCTGTGTTCTTTTCTGAAGATTGCTTTGACCTTTGGGGGCCTTTTGTGGTTCCATATAAATTTTAGCATTGTTTTTTCCCCCATTTGTATGAAAAATACTGTTAGAATTTTATAGAAATTGCACTGAATCTTTAGATCATTTTGGATAGTATGGACATTTTGCAATATTGATTCTACTAAGCCTTGAATTCATCTCTGTTTATTTCTTCGATTTCTTTCAACAGAGTTTTATAGTTTTCAGTATATGGGTCTTTAATCATCTTTGTAAAATTTACTCTCAGATTTTTTTTATATGTTTGCAGTTCTTATGGATGGCATTGTTTTCTTGATTTGGGGGGGGAGTGGAGGGGGTTAGTTCTCTGTTGGTGTGTAAAAATGCTGCTGCCTGAGAAGTTGACATTCCATGTAGGTGCCAGTTTGAGTCCTGGGTGTTCTACTTTTATGATCCAATTCCCTGCTTTGGCCTGGGGAAGCAGCAGAGAATGGCTCAAGACCTCAGGCACCTCACCCGTAGGGAAGATCCAGAGGAAGCTACTAGCTCCTGGTTTGGCCTTGGCCAGTCCTATTCATTGTGACATTTGGGAAGTGAACCAGCAAGTAGAAGACACTGATCTCTCTCTCTCTCTCTCCCTCCCTCTCTCTCACTCCCCCCTCTCCTTCCCTCTCTCTTATTCCTATTTTCCACCTTCTCCTCTTCTCCTTCTCTAACTCTTTAAATAAGTAAATATTTTTATAAGATATGGCTTTTTCCTGTTGATTTGTATCCTGTAACTTTACAGAGTTCATTTATTAGTTGTTACGGTTTTTGTGCTGAAAGCTTTTTTTTTCCAGAAAATTCACAAACATGTGGACATTAAACAACATGTACATACCAGCAAAAGGATCAAAGAAGAAATTCAAAAGGAAAATTTAAAAATATCTAGAAACAAGGTCAGAGCAGTCACAATTCAGGTTTTGATTTTTGGTACGATAAACACAATTGACAAATCTTAGCTACATTAACTCAGACACCACATCTGATACCATAGAAACACAAAGGATCACCAGGAATGGCTATTAACAGTTACATGCCAACAGATTGGGTAACTGAGAAGACAAACATGGGACTGGCACAATGGCATAACAGAGTAACAGTGCCAGCATCCCATATGGGTGCCAGTTCATGTCATGGCTCTTCCAGTTCTGATCCAGCTCCCTGATTATGACCTGGGAAAGCAACAGAGGATGGCCTAAGTCCTTGGGTCCGTGTACCCACATGGGAGATCCAGAAAGAAGCTACTAGCTCCTGGCTTTGGATCGGCTCAGCCCTGGCTGTTGGAGCCATTTGGGGAGTGAGTCAATGGATGGAAGATGTCTCTCTGTCTCTCCTTCTCTCTGTAAATCTGCACTTCAAAGAATAGTGTAGGTACATGCAAACTACCAAGACTAACTCATGGAGCAGAGAATCAGAACAGACCAGTAATGAGTAAAGGACATGGAATGAGCAAGAGGCAGTCTCCTGTCAAAGAAGAGCCAGTGAGGGCTTCACTGCTGTTTTCTACCAAGTGTTTAAAGAACAGCTAATACCAATCTTTCTCAGGAGAGAACATTTCCAGGCTCATGTAACCTGCCAGCCTCACTCTCATGCCACAGCTAGATAAGGGCACTGAAAGAAAAGAAAATGGCAAGCCCCAAATCCCTGATACTCAGATGCAAAGAAAAAAATTGTTACCTAAGTGTTAGCAAACAGAGTTCTGCAGCATGGTGGAGGAGGGTGGGATGATGGCTGGGTGTGTGCAGGCTGCACGTGTGACACACTCCACTGGCAGAATGAAGAAGAATCACACGGTCTCCTCACAGGCATGTGACCTGAGTCAATGTCCTTCGCTCATTAACAACAAACTGGGTGATGAAGGTTGCATATGACCACCTGGAGCTCATCTTCTATTCAGTGATGGAGAGCTGAAAGCTTTTCTAGTGAAATCAGTAGTCAGTAGGAAAGGAAAAAGCTAGATTTTCTCTGTTAGTAACTGCCATGGATGACACCAGCAGGGACTTCTGGCACATCTGACTCTTGACTACATTCCCATGAATCCGTAATGTGCAAATCTTCTACAAAACCCATGTTCTATTTTCTATGGCCTACATTGGGGAAATTAGTTTTTTAAAGTGCTCCCCTCCTTTCCCTTATATAGAAATTTACTGGTTTAAACAGTTCTTATTAGGCATAGTTGACCAAGATAGATTATCATTAAGATAATTTTTTTAAAAGAAATGTTTGAAAGGCAGAGTTACAGAGAAGGAGAGGGAGAGACACAGAGATCTTCATTCATTGATTCACTTTCCAAATGGATTTTTATGGCTAGGGTTGGACCAGACCAAAGCCAGGATCCAGGAGCTTCCTCTGGGTCTCCCACCTGCACAGGGGCCCAAACCCTATCTAACTCTTGGACTATCTAACTCTTCTTTCCCAGGCACATTAGCAGAGAGCTGGATTAGAAGTGGAACAGTTAGAATTTATACCAGTGCCTGTATCAAATTCTGGCATCACAGGCTTCAGCTTTACCTGCTATATACCACAATGCTGGCCCCAAGACAAGATTTCATGCAAATAATTATTTGAAAGTTTTCTCTGTTTCAGACCTGTAGTATGTGGAACCACAGCACATCCCTGGATCTGATAGTAGTAATATTCATTTTGTCTCTAGGATCCTTGTCAATATTTTTTTGTTTCTGAAGCAAAAAGTAAAAACAGGTTTCCTCTGCTCACTAGTATGTGTGGAGTTTTATTTGCTTGCTGTATGGATCATTTTATACTTCTTTGGGTAGGTGCAAAATGATGAGTGATTTCCTAAAATATTTTGGTGTTTTAATTTTTATCTTAGCAGATAATTAAATACTGTGTGCTATTCAGTCAGTATACCTATTTGAATCACTTTGTAATGCAGAGCTATCAGTCAATTAAAATAGTCCAGTGCCACATCCTGGATTAGTAAGTTGCTAATAGGGGGGCCCAACACAGGAGAACTTGGTGTGAAACCCAGGCTCAGGAGGTTGCTGCAGAGGCTTCAGTTACTTGCACAGGAAGCACTCATGATTGGGGAAAGTTGGGTGAGATGAGAGTTTTGATAGTGTGTCCATGGGCGGTGAAGCCTTGACGGAAGCACCTGTGTACTCGCCATCTGATGTACAGACTGGTACTCTGCCAGGCCCTGTGCTGCTTCTGTTATGGCCTCTCACTCATCACACTTGACCTTGTTTCCAGAATTAACCACAAAGGCTGCTTTTATAAATTTTTTTGTGAAAGAATTGAAGGCTCAAATTTCAGATTGCTGCTTTCAGTTTTTTTTTTTTAACAGTTATTTATTATTTCAAATTGGACCCAGAGAGAGTGGAGAGGGAAAGAGTGAACCTTTTGTTGGTTCACTTCCCAAATGGCCACAGTAGCCAGGGCAGGGCAAGACCCAAGGCAGGAGCCTGAAATCCCATCCGGGTCCCCCATGTGGGTGGCGGGAGCCCAGCACCTGGGCCTTACTGAGTACCAGGTGCATTAGCAGCAGGGAGCTGCCTCAAAGAGGAGCAGCTGGATTCAAACAGGCACTCCGAAATGGGATACTTCAGGCAGGAAGCTCAACCCGTTGCATAATGCCAGCCCGTTTTTCACATTCTGCTCTTGTAACTTCTTCAGATTTATTAATTTTGCTTGAAAGTCAAAGGTACACAGAGAAAAGCAAATGCAGAAAGAGATCTTTTTTTTCTACTGGCTCACTCCCCAAATGTCCTCAACAGCTGGAGCTGGGCCAATCTGAAGCTAGGAGCCAGGAGCTTCTTCTAGGTCTCCCACATGGGTGCAAAGGTCCAAGTCCTTAGGCCATCTTCTGCTGCTTGTCCAGGTCATTAGCAGGAAAATGAATGGGCAGTGGGGCTGCCCCTTCCTTCTGTAACATTAGTACCACAGACACAGCTCTCCCTACTACATCATCACACCAGCCCCGGTTCTCTTAACTTCCATTCACTTTGTTGAGTGACTTTCCATGGACTGGACAATGCATGGTTTGTTATTATTATTATTTTCCATGGTACAGTGTTGTAACTGTAGGGCTTCCACCCCTGCTCCCCTGATCGACTTTTCCTTGTCCATACTCATGTTGGTCACAGAATGGTACCCTGACTGTTTAGAGAGGCTCCAAGCTCAGAGAGTGATGATGTTCCTGGTCTGAACTCTGCTCACAGGAACTGTCAGGGACAGGATAAACTCCTGGAGTTTATCTTGGCTTCCTAACAGAGTAGTGCCCATAACTTAACACATGCCCAGCAATTCAGCAAACATCACAGAAATTTAGGGAGATTATATTTGCACAGCCATGGTTTGAAATTTTTATTCTCCCAAACTCAAAAGTCTTATTTGTGTTGATGGTGCTGGGAGTATGAAAGCGTAGTTGGATTATGGTGTTTAGAGGTTGGGCCTTTGAGGGGAGTGATTAGATTGGTTTAGGTTGCTAAGGAGGAGGTCCCATAAGAGAATGCTGATGGCTTTATAGAGAAAAGACATGGACAGGTGCACATGCGTGCGTACGCACAAACACACACACACATCTCTGTCAAGTGGAACCCTGCCTCGTCTTAAGACTGCCAGCAAAACACCATCATGGGACACTTAACCAGTGCAGCCTCCCTCATCTTGGATTGCGCATCTCAAAAACCATGAGGCAACATAAACTTCTTTCTTTATAAAGTCAGTCTGCCTCAGGCTTTGTATTAGAGTAACAGAAAGCTGGCTAATAAACATACTATTCTGTTTAAGATCAGTTTGACTGTGTGAAACCATATATCCATGTGCACAAGTGTGGCCTGTGTCTGTATACACCTGTGGATACTTCCAATGTGGATACTTCCAAAGCCCTTTGGGGCGGCTCAGATGCTTTCTTGGATACCTGCAATCCCATGTTGAAGTGCCTGGGTTCGAGTCCCTGCTCTGCTCCTCTTCTAGCTTTTTGCTACCATATGCCCTGAGAGATAGCTCAACTCCTTGGGTCCCTACCATCCACAAGGGAGAGTGAAGGATTGGGTTCCTGGCTTTTTCTATGAACTTTGTGAAGAATCTGTGTGTGTGTGTGTGTGTGTGTGTGTGTGTGTGTATTAAACCAGCAGTGACATGAAAACAGCAGGGAATGGGTCCAGGGCCTGGCTTCTCCAGTGGTTCGAAGTGGTATTAGGAGATGATAGCAGCTGGCTGCATTAGGCTGGAGCTCTATCCCCCTCAGATCTCCCCCTCCCCCCCGCCACTGCCCCCATCCACCTGTCAGGTGGCACTGGAATTACAAGCATGGATTTGGAGCCAGTTTGCTGGGCTCAGGATTCAGCCACTCACCAGCAGTGAAATCTTGGGCCAAGTCCTTAACCTTTGTGGGCCCAGCTTCCTCTTACAGGCAATGGTCCTTACCTCCCAGGAATATTTAGAGGAGAAAATGAGTGCCCATCTACAAAGCTCTGACAGTTGCGACTGGCCCACTCATGCTACAGTGTAGAGCTTGCTGCTGTTCTACGTGTCTAAGGTTGTGCTTTTCCCTGCTTGTATTTTCTGTGGGTGTCGTCATCTTTGGGAAATATATTCCTTACACTCAGTCTTCAGCACAGAAACAGAGGGGATCCTTTCTCAGAGGTGCCCATCCCCGGTTCTGGGAGCACCCTGCTAAGAGAATGCACAGCGCTGAGATTGGCTTTTAACCACTGATTGCATCAGCCTACAGCTTTTGGATTCCCAGAGCTGACTTCCTGAGGATATAAACAGACATGGAAAGGAGGTGTTTACTTTTGAACTCAAGCAAGTTGTAATCAGACCAAATATATCAAAGGAGGAGAACTCGCTCCACCCCAAGTGTGAGTGAGGTAGGGATGTGTGCAGAACAAAGCCACATGTGGAGCTTGCTCCAGGCAGCACCCTCATGGCTCCCACCCTGGAGAGCAACAAGTGATAACTCCCACCCACATGGGAGACACAGACTGAGCTTCTGGTACCTGAGGTTAGCCTGACCCAGCCCTGGCGGTCACAGGCATCTGTGGTTTCCTGATGGATCAACCTCTATGATTTTCAACTTGACCCTGATCAAGCATGGACTTCCTGCTCCTGGGAGTCAACCTCAGCAGGCGCTTGACAAGTGCAGCTGTGCTCACAGAGAGGGGAGAACAGGAGAGGTTGCCAGGATTCTCGGGCACTCAGGGCACACGGTTTATGGAGGGATGTGGGTGGGCCTTGCTGATGCTGACTGGGCTACTGCCTGTGTCACAGTTGCTCAGAGCAAGTGACGGGTATGCCACAGAGGGGCCTGGAGAGGAAGCCTCGGGGCAGGGGAGTGTTTTCTCACTGAATCTACGGTTGTCTCACTCTCCATGCTGATGCTAGGTACACATACCCTTTGGGTCAGGTTTGTGATTGATTTGAAATACCTTTTCACTGACTCCCAAGTGTGTGGCCTGCACTGGGCAGTCTGATCCCATTCTGTGACCTGGGGCACAGCCATGTAAGGAAAATTGTTTTAAGGAAAAGCCTGATCTGCAGGTATAGCAGCAATATCAGACAGACAGTGGCCATCTCACTGGGATAATGCCATATCCCAACGGCCTTCCCCACCATGCTTTTTATGGGATAAAATAGACAACTTCTGTGTTACAGTAAGAAAGGTTGCAAGGTATTAAACCATATGCCTTATTCTCCAATCTTGAAAATGAAGTTTTGAGGCATTTTGTAAACCCTGCACTGTTTGTTGGTATCAGTTGTCTTGTGATGAGACCGTCACACACTTGTCCCTGCAGTGAAGAACTCTGACAAGGGCTGCTTCTCCAGCATTGCTGAGAGCCGTGGTAGCTGGGGGCTGGCCTGTCACCACCCCTAGCACCACATGTCATCCGTAGTCCTGCGTGCGTGTCATTATGGGAGGGATGTTCCATTGCTCCAGCTCGTTTCACCCCATGTAAAACATAGGAGAGACAGTTGATATCTTTGTCACATTTTGTCTCTGGAATCATTGAGGATCTTCTTGTTGCTTCATAAGATGGAGCAGGGCGGGGCTGGCACTGTGGCAGGTGGCAGTGTTGCAACAGGCAGAGCTCAAAGTGCACTGGGAGTGAGAACGCCTGGGCTGTGACTGCTAAGCTGTGCTGGGCAGGGTGGGGGAAAGAAGCCCAGGGAGACTGCAGACTTTGTGGATGTTGTTCCATAATAAGTGGGCCAAGCATGCACCTGCTGGATGCATTATGTGTGACAATGGCTGAATAGGGGACGCTGGTCTTAGCCGAAGACACAGAGGCTGGCTCTTACCCCTCAACAGGCAGCTAGACATTTGAGAATTCAGAGGTTTTAGTTCTTCCCTTGGCCAGGTAGACCCGTAGTCAATGTTAGTGCAACTCCTCCATTTGTGGGACTTGGTGGTGTGCACTTGTTTCTGAGCTGTGTCCTGGGGGCCCAGCCAGTACCCATCTGTCCTCCCTGCATGGCACTCCTGGTCCAGGAAGGCAGTTCCCTATTCTTTGCTTCAGTTCTTCCTTTGTTTCCATATGCTGTAGGTTCTGGGGCCGTGGGCATGTCCACATGAATGAGATCCTTGCCTCAACATCCCATGAGCGTGATCTAGTAACTGACAGGCTTGTGCTGTGTCCTGCTGTGTCCCTTGTACCACCCACAGGAAAGTGGGGGCAGGTTTTCTGTGGGATCAGAACCAGCCTGGGAGGGCATGACCCTTTGTCTTCCCCTCTGGGCTGTTGTTCAGTAGTAGCTGGACGTCCACCCAAGTCCATGTCTCTGCATCCCAGTCTGGGAGTCAGGACCTCCCCCTGCGGCTTCCTCCCCTCCCCCAAACCTGTCTCCTGAGAGAAGTGAATTCTGCTTACACTTCTGTCTGAGCCGCTACTTCCAAGCCTCTCGTCATCACTTTTTCGACGGGGCCAGGTACAGCGGGTGCACAGACATGAAATCCAGCAGGGCTTTCTGTGAGACTCTGGGTGAGAACAGGAGCCGGTAAGGGTGGTGGAGATGGACAGGGAGATGATTTTGAAGATCAGTTTGTAACTTGCTGTGTTCTGACAGTGGCCACCAGTGTGAGCAGCTGTTTTCCCCAGGACAGGCTGTGGGATTGGGGAGATTTGATTTTTGATCCATAGTTCCAGTTGTTCTATTATTCTCCTTCTCTGCCCTTGAACTTGGTGGCACATTCTTTGCAGGACTAGCCACTTCTGCTTGTCCTAGAAGCTATTGTATGATCATGTGTCTTTTCATTGTGCTGTTTAAGTTGCTTTTAGTTTCTGTCGTGCTCTAAAGGTAGAGTGATGGAAAGAATCATTTTTACAGGTTATACCTAGGGAGTGGGCGTGTTGGGGAGTGTTCTTCCTGCTCTCATAACCTCACCTGGAAGAAACTGGCCATTCTCAATAGAATTAAACTGATCCAACCAAGTGGGTTCACTGGTCATTCACTGGAGCCCTGTGAAGGTGAGGACCTTGTGTGTCTAACTCATCATTTCAGTCTAGCCTTTAGATCATGCCTCACACACAGGAGGATTCAGTGTTAGAGAGTTGACCAAGAGGTGTCTTCCTGCAGAGGGCTGACTGGCCACTCTCAGCAGACACCTGCTCCAGAGCTGTGCTGGAGCATGGGGCAGGCTAAGCAGGCAACGTGAGGAGGTGAGGCAGAAGCAGCAGTTAATAATGACCAATACCTTCCTGCCGTGTTACACACGGAGTCTCTGAATCAGCTCTTAGTGCATGTTAAGCCAGAGAAGACTGGGGCTCACGGAAGGGATGTCCAGGAGTCAGTGAAGCAGGACACATCTTTCTCTGCTCCCTGCAACAGTGTGCTGTCCCTGTAGCTGCTGTGTCACTCAGGGAAGCTCATGACATAGTACATCATCTCCAGGTTCAGGGAGTGGAGGCTTCCTGGAAAGCAGTATCTAGAGAGAGACTGATAGTAGCTTGTGGGAGTGGACTGTGCCAGCATCCCCATTTCAGTGGCCAGCCATTCCACTCCCTCGCTGTGGCTACTCTGGTCAGCAGCCTGCCCAGCCCTTTGGCACCCAGCTTCACCGGCCTGAGATGGGGCTCTCCTGCCACACTTGTTCTCAGGTCTGTACCAGGTGACTCCTTGCAGCCTTGAAAGGCAGCCCAGACCAGAAGGGATGGCAGTGCACAGTGAAGTGGAAGGCCTGAGCCTGGCCACCGGGAGCCCATTGGGTCCCTCCATCATGATTGTTTCCCTCTGGGCAGCATGTCCAGTGTGGTTCTCATAAGACGTGTCTCGCTGCACAGACAGGCCAGCCTTGGCCTCCCAGCCCCACCTTCAGCCGCTCGACTTAAGCGAGCGTGGCTCTTCTGTGGATGCCCCACGGAGCTGTGTTCATCACAGGGGCCCATGATGGTGCTGACCAGTGCAGCAGTTCGTTCCAAGGCACTGATGCTGCTGGGAGCCCCAGGCAGAGATGACTCATCTTCACCCGCCCAGTACCCTTGTATCTGCATCAGCACAGTCCTTCTGACTTCACACCCACGCTCCCAACGGGCGGCTGGCTTTTGTGTGAAACCACAATGGGAAAATGTCACAGTGAGTGGAGGCTCGTGGTAATGATAAGGAAGACAGGCCTGGGCTGAAATGTAGGGCAAGCCTTGAAGCCATTTCCTGATTGTTACCGGCTAATTCCTGGAAACCCTGGGCGGCAGGAGCGGCTTTTGTTGCTCCTGCTAAAAGGGCATTGGAGGAAGCTCGTGGACAAAGCCCCTGCTGCACCCCTTTCTCTCCTCCCTGCTGAGCGTGTGCACGGGTCTGTGTGCCCTGACACGCCACATAGGAGCCGGGATGCTTTATTCTGTGGGACTTCAAGATACGTGATTGAGTCTTCACAGACTGACAGATCTGCTTGGATCTTTCTGGAAAATGAAAAAAAAAAAAATAAAAAACCACAAAAAGGCACTCAAGGGTTCACCCACAGCTGAACAGAAATGCATGTGGCCAGAGCTCTTCCCCTGCAGACTGTTCCTTTGCTTGTAATTATTGGTGGGGAAGCTGGTGGAAGGGAGAGGATTTACTTCATGTAAAAACAAGATAGATGCTGGATTCATCGATACTAAGACCTAGACATGGACTGGAGCCCTACCCACTCCCCCAGCCCTGCCTGTTAGGAATGTCTGCAATATTTTGGGCTGGGCTGGTAGTGTTATAGTCGGGGCTGAGCCACACAGCTTGTGTTTATGTTGAGGTCACGGGTAGACAGAAGGCCCCCCATCCTATCTACCAACGACACAGACTACCCCCAGGGGATCGCTCTGTTTGTGGAAAGATTTCTATGAGGAAGGAAGTTACAGGGGCAAGAATGTCTGGAATACGGTTTCCCTTGTTCTGCTGGTATCTTTCCTTTCATTTAAAATTTTCCTTTCTGAGCCTTCGCCAGAAGGTTATTTCTGTAGCTTTTCCTGTTTGTTTATGTGATTAGCCTGTTGTTTTGGTTTTATTTTTATGGTTCTCCCAGCCCTGTCCTGAAAAGCACATTTTCTTTTTGCCCCCACCCCCCACATTGATTCTGTGTCTCTGACAAAATATACAGAGCCCTAAGTGAATGAATCTTAAAAGGCTAGTTCTTTTTTAAACACTGAAATCCATATCCATGTCTGCTTATTTCTGCTGTTTTATTTTGTTTTATTTATTTATTATTTTTTGGACAATAAGAAGGCAGAAAGAGAGGGAGAGGCAGAGAGTAAATCTTCCAGTTGCTGGTTCATACTGCAAATTCCTACAACAGCTAGGGATGGCCCAGGCCAAGGCCAGGAGCTTGGAACTCCTTCTGGGTCTCCCATGCATGTGGCAGGGACACAAATATTTGAACCATGACTGTCAGCCTTACTGGACATAAATTCACAGGAAGCCGGAATTCAGAGCCAGATCTGAACCTTGAATTCAGGTACTCCAGTGTGGGATGTGGGCATTCAAAGTGGGGGTTTAGCTGTTGTGCCACAGTTTGATTTTAAAGGGGTGTGTGTGTGTGTGTGTGTGTGTTTGAAAGGGAGAGGGGGAGAGAGACAGCGCTTTTACACCTGCTGCTTCACTCCCCAGATGGCCACGCAGACATGGCTGGGAGAGGTTGATCCCAGAATCCAGGTGCTGTTTGCTGGCCTCCTGTGTGGTTGGCAAAGGCTCAAGTACCTGGACCATCTCCTGCTGCTTTCCCAGGCACATTGTCAGGGACTGGATTGGAAGTAGAACAGCTGGGACATGACGGCAGTTTGACCTGGTGTGCCATGATGCCAGCCCTTGCTATTGTTCTTTTTAAGTCCTTATGCTCATGTTTCAAAGTCTGTGTTCTTGGGGCCAGGGTCATGGCATAGTGGCAGACTAAGCTTCTCTCTGCGACTGCAACATTCCACATGAGTGCCAGTTTGCGCTCTCAGTACTGGTCCCTGCTGAAGGCCTAAAAAACACAGTGGAGGATGGCTCAAGTCTTTGGTCGTCTGCACCCACATCCCACATGGAAGACCCAGAAGAAGCTTCTGGCTTTGGGTCAGCCCTACTCTGGTCATTGGGGCCATTTGGGAAATGAACCAGCAGATGAGAATCTGTGTGTGTGTGTGTGTGTCTGTGTGTGTGTGTGTGTGTGTCCCCGTCCTTCTCTCTCTGTAACTCTCCCTTTCAAATAAAATAGTTTTGAAAAATCTTTTTTAAGAGTCTGTGTTTTTGTCCCCCCCCCCAATGGCATCTGGGACATTAGGTGATGATTAGGGTTCTGCTTGGTAGTAGAGATTGTTTGAGGCTCCTTGTTGACCGAGTGGCCCGGGGCTTCTGTGTGCCTGTCAATTGCAGTATTGTTGATAGCCCAGAGAAATAAGACTCTTCCATGTGAAAGCGAGTCCTCCACTGCTAGGTCCAGTGGTGTCCTGGGCTGGCTTAGCCCCTGAGTGGACACTTCTGCCCATCTTGTCAAAGCAGGGCATCTCCCTTGGGTGGCTCACTGATTTCTCACAAATCTGCATCTAAGGTCAAGGCAATGAATCAGATGAATGTGACTCTGCCTTATGGCACTGAACTTCTGTGACTCTGATTCCTGCTTCTCTGTGTGCTAATTCTTCGAATTGGAGGAGGCCATGCTGGGAGCCTCGCTGGACAGAGGAGTGTGGTTGAACCAGGCCTAGAGGGAGGCCAGGCAGGTGCAGAGAGGCAGGGTGGGGTCCAGAGAACAGCTTATGGAAAAAGGAAAGGAGCAAAAGGAAATGTGTCTGTGGGGGGACCTGGGCCTCCTGCCTGGGTGAGGAGACAGTGGGAGGGTGGCAAGGGACAGATGGGGATGTGGCCAAAGCAGAGTCCTCAGCCAAGCTAAGGCATTGTTGTCAGCATAATTTCTCAGGTGAAGGTGTTGGAATTTAGAAAGGATGACCCAAGCATCGGTCAGCTTTTTGTTACTATAACTAAAATATCCACAAGGAGCAAGGGGCGGGGAGAGGGGACAGTTTAGTTTGGCTCACGGTTTGGCAGTTCACAGTCCAAGATCGCTCATTTGATGGAGACTGGCAGAGGTGGAGTGGGCGTGGAAGAATGTAGCATGCCAGTAGGACCACAGGGCTGGGTGCATGCACAGAGCCGTCGTGGGTGTTACCATTAGCTGTCCAGGAAGTGGGGAGTGACACAGGGAGCAGGCCCCTCTTCTGTCTTCTGAGGATGCGTCCGTTGTATGGAGTCCACCCTACAACCTCACCCGTTTAATCACTTCCCAGAGGCACCCTCTTCAGGCACCGCAGTTAGATCAAACCTCAGTCCTTCAACCATCTGTCATCATCAATGTCAGATTTAATTAATGTCAGGATTAAGGCGTCCGCATAAGTTTGGGGAGCAAAGACCTCCTCCCTCTGTAATAGTGACCAAACCTAAGGGTGCTTTCTCTCACCCTCTCTCCGACCCTCTCCTTCCATCCACCATTAGCCCTTCTTGTAGTCAGTTTCCTGGCAAACATTAGGGTTAAGGAAAATCCAAAAGAAAAGGGGGAAATTTCTGTCAGCATGGGTGGCCACTGCTGTTTGTAAACAGTGGAGTTGGGACCAGAGCCTTCCATGTCTACCCACTCGTACAGCTTTCCAGTGAATCAGGACTTGGCCCTGGCTGATGCTATAGGTGTTGGTGGTGGTGGTAGCGTTGTTGTTACAGATCAGGGTCTGAGAGCCAGGCAGGAGCCCAAGGGACGCAGGGGAGCAGCCCTGTTTGCTGGCTGAAGGGCAGCAAGATCTCCCTCTCCCATCCCCATGTGAGTCCATCCCTCTTTCTCCACCCCCTTCCCAGCCCCACCCCCTGCTCCAAGATGCCCCCTGGACTCTGAGTTGGGTGCTGGGAGCCTTGCCCTGGAGGACTGTACCCTCAACGTCCCCTTGCGAGTGGACACTTCCTCAGGTGCAACTCAACATCATCCCTCCTTAGGGGCCATCTAACAGGTCCCACCTGCGCCCTTCCCACGTTCTGCAAGGCAGCACTTGCTGTCTCACCTGGTGTTTGGATGCTGATTCTCCTCTTCATCCTGGTGGGAGGAGAGTGTGAGGGAGGGCATTTGCATATTGGGCTGTGGGGAGCATGGATGGAGTCCTCCTCCTCCACTGGAATTCAAGTGAGGCTTTGGGTGGGGTGGCAGGGGAGGGGAGCAGGGAGAAGGCTTGTCTCTGAAATCCACTTCTGCAACAACCTTGAACTTGAATTAGTTCTAGTGTCTAGCGGGGGCTGCTATCCTGTCGAGAGAGCCAAGAAGTGGATTCCCAAACACTGGGGGGTCTGAGTTGCATGCCCTGCTTAGGGACATTTGAGTGGTCGCTGGCCTCAGGCTCCCTGCTTTGCCATGCACAGCCTGACCTCGTCGGACAGGGGCTCATTTTCCTGGGTACCCCCTCATCATTGCCACACCTCATTGTGGGTTCAGTATTTGTCCAGGCAGACGGAGTCAGATAGGACCTCATAACGAGTTCTCCAATGTCTCTAACAGTCTGGGCTGGGCTGGGCTGAACTAGGAGCCCACAGCTGCATCCAGATGTGCCCCGTGGCTGGCAGGTGAGCCATAACCTACTGACACTCAAGGTGTGCATTAACAAGACACTGGAATCAGAAGCAGAGACAGGCAAATGTGCTAAGCAGTGCTGTTCCCACTGGGCCAACGCCTGCTCCGCCCCTGAGCTTCTTGGCAGACCCCTCATGTTTTAACACCAGCACACATGTGCCTGGCTGTAGGGCACTTTCTGCCTTGCCCTGGTTTGCTTCTGAGCTAGGGGGTAGAGGCGCCTGAATATGGCTGCTGTGTCTGTGGCGGTCAGCTCATCAAGGCCATTTCCATCCACCCACTCCTAGTGTGGGAAGGAGTTGTCACCGTGTATTGTTCGTGGGCTTTCAAGATAACCAGGTGCAATGCTGCCGTGTGTGGTTAGCAGCTTTCGTGGTGTTTGTGTTTTGTGCACGCACAAATAAGTGGGCCTCAGGCAGCAGGACCTCATCCCCAATACAGATGTTTACACATGCAAGATGCAAGCAACCTGCCTCGTGAACGTTCAACTCTGAGACTGCCCACTTCAGTTTTATGTCCACTCTCCCCACGTAGGAATAGCCAGAGGCGAATTCCATCCACCCACAGAAACGCTGCCGAAGGTGTAGGCTCGGATATGGGTTGTAACGTTGACCTAGCCGGTGAAACAGTCTCATGTGGAGGTGTCTTCTTTACAGACGTTGCAATGCCATAGGACGTAGGAACGGCATCCAAGGAACTCCTCCTGGCCAGGGAAATCCGTATTTGAAGTTTGCAGGAAAAATGACCACTTTGCTTCTTAACAGATTTCTTTCTTTCTATTGCTGTTTATTGAACGGCCTTTTCCAAATGTCTTACTGCTGTTCTCATTTCTTACAAGTTTTTATGTTTTAAAGTGCTTTTAGAAGTGTCTTAAGGGCAGGCTGTAGGTTTGGATTCTAGGGAAGAGAATGGAACTGCGGGTCGTGGCCGCATGCCTTCCTCCGTCCCAGGTAGAAGTGGAAGGCTGTGCCTGACTGAGCCAGCATGGGGAACATTTCTGCCGTCCTGTCTGCAGCCTGTGGGGTCAACAGCAGGGACGCCCCTGTTTCTAGGCTCGCTCAGTCCATTGGCCAATCCTTCAGGTCACAGGAGTTGAGCTGAGCTTCTGGTCTTTCCAGTTTATGTTCATTTCTTTGAGCATTTAGAAAGATTATTGAGTTTAAATTATTTGTTTGTTCATGTGAGAGCCTGAGAAAGACTTGCCGTCCACTGCTTCACTCCCGTAAACATCCTCAGCAGTGAGCCCTGAGTGGGGGTTACAGCCCGGCCCTGGGGATTCAGTTCTGGCCTCCCACAGGTACAGGCTAAGGGCAGGGAAGCCTACACAGCAACGGAGAAGGGAGACAAAGGAAGCCCGCGGATGTAGACAAAGTGTGTGGGGGTGGGATGGGATCCTCTCTCAACGTCATGACTGGGGCAGCAGTGACAGGAGCCAGGGCCAGTGGCAGGAGCTGGGAGATGGGTCTGGAGTCACATGGAATCAAGCTGGAAAGTCTGCAGGAGTAACAGTAAGGCCCTGGAAATGAGCAGTTTCCTTCCAGAGTGAATGAAAGCCACTGAAGGGTTTTTATTTGAGTAAGAGCTGGGACAGGAGGTCTCTTGTTTTTCTGAGGGTGAGAACCTTCAGGGTGGGGACCTTGGTCTCCCCGCCCCTGGCCCCACCCCTGCAGCGCCCTGCTTTGCCTGTGGCAGGTGTTTGATAAATGCTTGTAGGGTGATTGGTGGGGTCATGGTGCTATTCCTGGAAATGAGAAGAGAGCAGGTGAATTGGAAAGACTGCAGGTGGAGGAGCTGCAGGACAGGGCGAGCACACTTGTAGATCGGCTTCTGTGAACAAGCCGAATGTGAATTTCCCCACTATAACTGCCGATGTGTTAAACTGCCGAAATTCTCAAACGAATGATTTTGGTAGGAATCCCCAGACCTGAAGCCCCTCGCTTCCTTTGGCTCAAATCTCGTCAAGGAGGTGCTTTCTTCACATATGGCTGCCACCACCCCAAATCACAGCTCGGATGGAGTGTGCGGGTGGCGGGCGAGCTGGCCGACTTGCCTCTCATGCAGTCACTGTTTGCAGAATCAAGTTGAGGTTCACGTTCAGCAGATAGGAGGTGTGTGTGTGTTCTTGCCTCTCTACCCCACACCACAGGCACCCAGTAGTTAGAGTGCACCACTGCCAAAAGCTGCTGCCCATCGACCTCAGCACCACTTGAGGGTTTGGCATCAACTCAGGTGCCAGCAGGTGCCAACCTGCAGGTAGGCATGGTTCTCATGCCCACTTCCCTAGAGGAAATCAGCACCCTCTCATCCCTCTGCCATCACCTCAGTCTACACCACCAGCCCTGCCCTTGCAAGCACAGGTACATCTCGAGGACCTGATGCTGGGACCAGACGGCTCCTATCACCATTCAAGCCTTGCCTGTCACTGCCTACCCAGCCCACTCCTGCCTGGCCCCTGCGCCTTATACTTCGGAGTTCCAGCCTCCCAACCCTTTTATTCCAGAAACCCTGGGTGCTGCTTCCTACCTTTCTGCCTGCTCCTGGCTCCCTGAGGGTGCTCTCTGAGCTGAGGCTGTTGGACCAGAGGTGGAGTTAGGGTGAGAAGTGGGTCGCTCCTGGACCATAGACACTTCCATCAGGTGTCGTGCTTTGTGCCATCCTTGGGATGATCCTGCCAACACCTGCTTCCTGGAGAAGCTCGGGTGGGGGTACACACCCCAGGAAGCATACCCCTCCCTCCGGCTTGTGTGATGGCTCCCCTGAGTCCCCACCACCGCACAGTGAGTTCCGTGAGCAAGGGGACCCTTCCCTGCTCACCTCTGTACCCCCGGTGTCAGTGCTATACACCTGGCTTGGAGCAGCTGTGCATGTACAAATGTAGCAGATTTAGAGAGGCCAGGAAGGTGGCCATGTCAGTGACCATGTCAACGGTCAGTGGCCTTTGCCCCTGCTCTTAGCCCCCGGGGCCTCCCTTCCAGCACCTGCCCACAGAGGCAGCAGCTGTGGCCCTGGCATTTCCAGAGCACCCTTAGCCTTCTCCTGACATTTGAGTCGTCTCACCAATGCTGGCTCTGCCCATCTCTAGCCTACCTCCTACTCCCTCTCTTTCTCTCTTCACTCCTCCTTTTCTCACCCGCCCCCATATGATTTTCTGGAACACTACACATTCTGATGGCTGTGTCTTTGTTCCGCTGTCGCCCTCACGACGCCCTGCTGCTGGCCTTTAGGGAATCTGCTGGCTGGCACTGCAGCCAGAACTGACCCTCCCGGCTCTGGCTTGGGTCTCAGGCATGTCCATGGAGCTCCGGTTCTCCTTGCTGTCTCTGCTGGGCTGCAAGCACCAGGAAGGTTGCAGAGGGCACTTCAGCCTCGCCCAGCCTCTGCCTTTCCTTCCTCTCTCTTCGCCCTCTGCCCTGTGGGGGAAAATGGACACTCCTGTGTTGACCACAATGCAGGAGAAGCAGAGAGGCAGGAAGGAAACACAGCTGGAAGGTGGGAGGACAGGGGTCACACAGTCCCATAGAACAGATAACCAGTGGGAGAACATAGACGAGTCCTGTGACCTCATGTTGGAGGCCAGCATGCAGGCAGATAAACACACACAGAGACCCAGCAGAAGGTGGTAGCTGGAGTCTTCCAGGCTACCCAGAGGATGCGGGCCCCGGGGAGGCCCAGTGAAAGCAAGCAGGGAAGGGCACTTGGCTCTGAGGGCTTCAACAGCCCCAAGCTCAAAGCCTGCCAAAGCCGACGTGTCTTCGGGAAAACGGTCCACAGGGTGAGAGTCCCTTGCCTTGTCCACAGCTATCAGAGATGTCCCAGGACCCCTGGAGCTTGGATGTGATGCTGTGGCCGAGGTGCCAGCAGTTCTGTGGTACATGGCTCTTTTAATTTTTTTGTCATTTTAAGATTTATTTAATTATTTGAAAGGCCAAATTCCAAAGAGGCAAGGACATATTGAAATAGAACTTTCATCCACTGGTTCACTCTTCCAGTGGCCATACTACCCAGGGTTGGGCCAGACTGTAGCCAGGAGCCAATTGCTTCATCCAGGTCTCCCCGTGGGTGGCAGGGGCCCATGCACTTGGGCCATCTTTTGATGTTTTCCCAGGGAGCTGGATTGGAAGTGGAGCAGCTGGGACATGAACTAGCACTCATATGGGATGCGAACACTGCAGGTGATGGCTTAAGCTACATTGCCACAAGACCACCCACAAGGAGAGACCTTACACGGGTCTGTGGCAGAATTCTTGGGAGCCTCAGCCTCGGCCTTGGTTTTTTCAGCTGGGAGCTGAGTGGGTTGGCAACTTGATCACCTTTGAGATCATTTTCAAGCCCTTGCCTTTTTGAGACAGAATCCATGGGAAGCCACCTACAGGCACTGACTATGACACGCCAGGGCCTGCTGTGACCAGTTGGGCACACATTTGGGAGTGCCCTCTCTGCTGTTCTGAGCCCTGTGACTACCTCTTCCCTGCCTGGTGACTCTGAGGCTCCCAGGAGATCCCCTAATGAAGGTGAGAGTAAGGCTCTGTCCACCTCTCTGTCTCAGGGCGGGGCTCTAACTTCCTGTGAATGGGGTTGAGCCTGTGGCTCAGCCACACAGCCAGAACGGGGCTGAGCCTGTGGCTCAAACCTGCAGCCAGCAGAGAGGGGGCTGAACGCCAAGGCCCCTGAAGTTCTTCTGGGACCCCACAGGAGATGAACCGCCAAGGCCTGCCGGCAGATTTTTGTGAAAAGGGCCACTACTCATTTTGCCCAGCACTGGAGAACATCCATTCCCCTCTGATCTTTTGTCCAAGGAAGTCCACTTTGTTGTGTTAAGACAGTTTACAAGGAAATAACTTCTTAGCAATCTAATAAACACAAAGAGAGAAAATGTTCAGTTCTGCTTTACTCACTTTAGGTCCTGAATCCGTTTCACTTCCTGATTGCACACTCTCAAATCTACATCCTGGGTACATATCGTGTGTTTCACTACTGCCAGGGATAGTAGACCCCAGCAGGCAGGTGACGCAATGCAGGGGAACGGCATCAAAATCTCTTCTCGTCCTGTTGATCACCAAGAAACAGCACTTCCCATCTCGTGGTTTCCTGGAAATGATGTGACTCTTTGTGCGGATTCTCAGCTGTTCTTTATGGCTGTGGCTACTTCAGGCTGTGCTCTGAGGCCAGGCTCCCCCACCCCCTGTGAGGTTGCCTGGCTGCCTTCCTTCCTTCTATCCATCCATCTTCTTTATTGGAAACTCAGAGAGAGAGAGAGTGTATCTTCCATCCCTGGTTCATTTTCCAGATGTTCATAGTGGCTGGGTTGGGTCTGGCTGGAGCCTGCAGCCCAGAGTTTCTTCCTGGTCTCCCACTTGGGCCATATTCTGCTGCACTTTCCAAGTCTTTGGCAGGGAACTGGATGGGAAGTGGAACACTTGATACTGGAACTGGCACCCATATGGGACGCTGACGCTGCAGATGGTAGCTTAACTCACTGCATACCAGTGGTGGCCCCTGTCTTTCCTTTCAAACCAATATAAAGGACAAATGTGTCCCCCAGGCAGGTTTAGAGCTATTTTCACACCCCTCCCTCTCAAAGCTTCCATGTGTGGGGTCCTTGCTAAACCCTGAAGAAATGCAACCTATTTCTCGGTGCATTTAACTGGATTATCATTATGTTGTCCTGTGACGGTTTGCTGAGCACTGTCTGAACGTGGGGTGGTGCACGGGCACTTTCCATTCACAGATGTTTGTGATGTTCACCAAGCCCCTTGGATGCCCTGGGGCTGTGGTACCCAAGAGAGGCAAGACCTGCACCTCTGAAAGGTGACAGCCCAAATGAGCTGGTGCAGCTGCTCTAGAGGGTGGCCCCCAGCACCCATTGGAGACTCGAGGAGCAGGAGAGCAAGGGCTCGTGGGTGTCCAGGGGTGAGGCTGGATGGACACTCTGAGAGATCTGTGGGTCTTTGAAAGGAGAAAGTGGCTGGAAGAGACCTTCTTAAAAGCAGAGAAGGACAGTGTCAGGGGACCAGGAGAAAGTGTTGAGGAATTAGGGCTAGTTCTCTGCTTTCAACCTTAGGACAGAGTTGGGTAGAAGGCAGGCCCAGGTCTCCGTCCTCCCACCGGCAGTGGGGAGCGCTTCCAGATCTGAGAGCAGAGGCATGATGCCTGAGGTGAGGCTTTAGTGGGGAAGCACGAACCCTGCCCAGTGCGTAGCTTGCTGCTGTCAGCACTAGCCCCAAGGCGGGAATCCCTGGGACTTCCGAGGTGGAGAGTCTCAGCCTCGGAGGACTACTGGCAGAGATGATTGGGAGGGAGGTGGGGTCAGGTGTAGATCCAGAGGATGGGTCAAGGGCCTCGGCAGGTCATGAGACCAGTGCACAGCCAGGGTCAACAGTGTGTTTACTGAACCAAGGACCTGCTAAGACAGGAACGGCTTCCTTGTTGGTCTTGGATTTGTCCCCAAGTGGGCAGCCACTGGCCCATGGGGTATACCAGGCTCAGCTTTGATCTGATGATGGTCATGTCCCCGTGTGTGGTGCGGGTGGCCCTGGAGGTCTGGAGTCACCCAGGCTGGACATGGTGATGTACGGTTAGCATGGGACTCACAATGCTATGTGGTGGATGGGCTCCGGATTCCTGGACTGGGCTTTCTTTTCTGGAAAACTGTGCTGTAGAGATGCTCAGATTCCTGAGCTGCATATTCCAAAGGGCATCTAATTATGACTGGCTAACCTTTTCCATTTCCTCATTCTCAACCTCCAGTGACAGTCTGGATTCCATTTAGAAGGCTTGCCTCCTCAGCAGTCGTTTTGCAGTGAGTCAACCTTTCACACCAGGCTGCCGAGATGGGGGCCCTGGGACCAAGCAAAGCTGACGCTGTTGCCAGTGCTTTCCTCACTGGAGGGACAAGGGACCCCTTAGAAATGTTTCCTGGAGGGTGGGCTGTAAGCTGACATTCATTCTTTTTAAAGCTGACCTGTCAACTGTGTTGTTGAACCCACCCTGCCGTGTTTAAATTCTTCCTTTTTGTTTAAGTACTAGGTGGTAGGTCCTGGATAAATGTTTGAATGTCTTCAGCTATCAGGGGGTCATCAAAAAAGTTCATGGAGAATACAAATTAGGCAGAAAGAAATTTGTGCATGGACTTTACATTTTTTTTTTTTAAATACCAAAAATAAACTTCTCTTTGAACTGCATGTTGGCCCAAACTTTCTGAAGTGTCCTTATATTTGTTTCAAGCTCAAGTCTTGTTCAGCCAATGAAATAACCAGCATTCTTTGGCATCCACGTCTGTCTGTAATATTCTTAGGCCAGTACAGGCTGTGCATTGAGAAGCCAAAGCCAGCTTGGGGCTCTCTTTTGGCCCCTTCCGCCCTTTTCTGAGGGATAAAAGAATGAAATGCTTTTTGTAATGGTTCCCCCCTGGCAGGCAGGCAGCTGGTGGGTGGAGAATGTTTTAAACATCTATACCCCCCAGCAGGGAGCACCTGCCAGAGAGGAGCCATGTGATTGGTGGAGTCAGGATGTGTCAGTAGGAGGGTCTAAGCAAACACTTGGACCAGGCCAAGAGTAAAACACTAACAAAAACCACCTGGCGTCCTTCGGTTCCAGAAGTCACACTCCTATGAGCACTTTGTGTTCCACATTGCACCTGTCACGGCCTGGAAAGTACGGCCCTGTGATCAGCAGGCCCCTGCTTTTGCTGCCTCTTTCCTGGAAGGCAAGATGTTCAATCCCCATGGCGTGCAGCTCTGGTCTGTGTGCCTTGGCTGTGTGTGGTATAGGGCAGAGGAGGCCGTTGAGGGTTGGCTGTGCCTGCTACAGGGCAGTTCCCTCTGTGCTGTCTGAGGTGTGATTGTGCCCTTCCCCAGCACCCCAAAAAACAAGATGTGACCTTATCTGAACATAGACACTATCCAGTGATTAAGTTACCACGGATTTATATGGGCCGCGTCCATTGAGACACAGGACCATTCTGGACAGAAAGGCAGGCATATAAGAAGGGACGCCAATGTGAAGGCACACCCACGCTGAACCATGCAGTGATGCCTGGCAGACCCCAGAGGAGGCGAGCAGGAGTGTGCCAGCATGGCTCTGCCCCTCCCTACACCATCACTTTGGATCGTGGCCTCCCCAGCTGCGTGCCGAAGGATTTCTGCCATTTCCAGGGTGTCCCAAGAGCATAGCACACATGTCAGCTCACTGAGTCTTCAAAGAACTTCCTCTGATGAAGGTCATGCAGACCAGACCCACTGCTTCTTCCCTGGCCTCCTCCTGTACCTGCCTCATACCTTCTCATGGACACAAAGATGTGAAGTGCAACATGGGGCAGAGGGAGGGCATGGAACAGCACAGAATGCTCTTCAGCCAGTACAGGGCTGCTGGGAGCTCAGCTGGCACCTGCTGCTGTCATGGAGACCCCCACCCTGGGGGCTGGGGCTGGAGAGGCTGGTAGAGGTGGAAAACTTGAACTGTGTAAACTTGAGAGATGATGGAATTTGGGGCTTCCTGGACCAGGAGCAGGAGTGTCCCTGTCCTGTGAGTGCTCCCCAGGGGCCATGGTGCACATGAGTGGTAATGGAAATAAGCATACTGGTACTTTGTATGCAATGCAGTCAGAAAGTTGTGTGTGTGTGTGTGTGTACACCACAAACTGAATCACTCAGGGAAGGAGTCAGGGGCACTGCAATGCAGGAGGCCTGTGATGGCCCAGCCCCAATGTGGTATATACAGGATGAAGTTGGACATTTGACAGCTTGCTTCTGTCAAGAGCTCATGAGGACAGCACTCAGAAGACTTAGCTCCTGGGAGGCGGTGTCTGAGCTCACGGTCCATGTGTCACACCATCAGCAAGTTAGCACCAGCTCACAAGCCAACTGCCTCGCTTGCAACATACGAGGAACCTCTATCTCGAGACTTTACCACCCATCGCACAGTTGGAGCTAGCATGTGAAAACCAGCATTGTTTACTCCTGGATTCTTGCCACCGTCACAGTCAAGAAGCTTTTTAAGGTCATTACCATGTGGCCTGGCCAGTGCCATGACACTTAGCCGATGATCTAATCAATGAGACAAAGCCAATATCCTGGCAGTGGAAGGCAGTGGGGGCTTTCCAGAACCCTTCAACCCAGGAGGCTCTTTTGTGATCTAGACTGCTTGTCATGCCTCCTGGACTTGCTATAGTGAAAATGCTTCAAAAACTGCAAATGCACTGTGAAAAGAGAAAGGATTAGCCATAAAGCAGTTGCAGGAACATGAGAGAGGCTAGGGCAGGCGTAGAAAGGGGTGGCCTGAGGCAGCCCCTGTACTGGTTTAACGTTGATGTTGTGGTTGAGGGGGAGGTGAACACTAGTGGGAAAGGACAAACTAGGAAGAGGGTAAAGTATCGGTTGAGCTGGTTGGTGGGAACAGGGGAGTCAAGTTCGAATCAGTGACTCCGGGAGGTCTTAGGATTGCACAGATTATGATTGTTGTCTTGTTCATAAGAGGCATGTTATCTCTGGAATCTGTTACCAAGTATCTATCCCATTGAGCTGGAAGGGAGAAAAACCTTCCCCCAAACAGATGTTAACACTTCCTTCTTATTCCTTCTTGTACTTCATTTCCCTCTATGTACAGAAATAGGGTAAAAAAGAAAAAAGAAAGAAAATTCAGCTAAAGATACAGTCTAGCCAAATGATAGTGGGGGAAATGTGTTAATTTGCACTTGGGACTTTGTGAAAAGCTGAAAGCTTTTAGCTGTGTTTTCTTTGCCTTGAGTTCAGTGGCTGTTAAGTGGCAACAGTTGAGCAGTTTTGACACCGTGCGCTTGCTATTAATTAGATCCATACTGGTTCTTAATAGCGTTAGTTGAACTGTGTTTGATGCTATTTGTGTCTGTAGTTGGATGATGTATTCAATTCAAAACCTAAAAGAAAACAAAAGCAAAAAATGTCTTTGACTGGCCTGGTTCTCAATCCCCGCAGGTCATCAGCTCTTGCAGGTGAACTTGCACTGTGGAGTGCAAAGCTCCTGGGCTATGTGGGTGCTGAGATTGCCTCCTGGGCTGTGGCAGTGGTGGGTGGCTCGGCTCAGAGTGACCAAGTCCCCAGATGGTGGCCTAAGCAGCTGTCATTGATTTCTCACAGCTCTGGAGCCTGCAAGTCGAAGATTGAGGCCCCAGCAGACTCCATTGCCATCTGGTGAGGGCTGCTTCCTGGCTTGCAGGTGGCATGGCCGCCTGCCTACTGTGTCTCTGTGTGGCCAAGAGAGTCAGCTCTCAGCTCTTTCTCTTCTGATAAACAGTGGAAAGCTGCACCCTCATGACTTTGTCTAAGCCCACTCTGTGCCCCACCTCCCAGTCCTATCTCCTTGACTATTGGGAATTCAGTGTGTGACGTGGCAGGGGACACATTTAGTGCATAGCAAAGGAGCATTCAGGCTGTGACCAGCAGTGCAGAACCTTCCTTGCCGGAAAGGGTACCTGATATCTTGCCAGGGTCCCTGATGAGGCAGGCTCCCATGCTGAGAGCAGATGGAAGAAGGGTAAGGGCAGAGTTCTGTGTGCAGCCCCTGCATCCTGTCTGCCTAGCATCTCATTTGAAAAAGTGGGGGTTTGCTTGAATTTTAGGTCTACAGCTCTTAGGAAGCCATACATTCATACATTCCTTCCATTGAGTAACTAGTGAGAAAAGAATTTTGCACGAGCCCAATGTGATAGCTGAATGACTAAAATCTTCACCTTGCAGGCACCAGAATCCCATTTGTGTGCCAGTTCGTGGCCTGGCTGCTTCACTTCTCTTCCAGCTCCCTACTAATGGGCTTGGGGAAGTAGTAGAGGATGGCTCAAAGCCTTGAGCTCCAGCACCTGTGTTGAAGACCTGGCAGAAGCTCCTGGCTCCTGGCTTCAGATCAGCTCAGCTGTTGGGGAGTGACCAGTGGATGGAAGATCTTTCGCTCTGTCTCTATTTCTCTCTGTAAATTGGATCTGCCCCTGGGTGGGATGGAATTGCCACCTTCAGGGGTATTATATTCTATGGGATCAGGCAGTAAGCAAGAACGCCAATGCAGGGATGCTGCCAGGTCACATCACTGTGACTGGTAGCATGACATCAAGGAGGTGATGGCAGTAGTTCATGACTTGGGAAGATCTGACTGTTGGAGATAAGGGAAAGCATCTTCCGAGAAGTAACATGGAAAAGAAACCTGAAAGAAATGAGGAGTTGAGACTTTGGGACTTCCAAGAAGAGGGGCAGCCAGAGCAAAGGTCCAGAGGTAGGGATGGACTTTGTTTGTAGGAGGAATGGTCTTCATGTCACCATGGTACATTGAGGTAGGCCATCAGGATGAGTCCATAGGGAGAGCGAGCGAGTCAGGACCAGATAAAATAGGACCCCATGGATCCTGGGGAGAATACTATGTTCTTAGCACAATAAGAAGCCATGTTTTAAACATCACTCTAGCTGGCTATGGGCACTTAGGAGTTGGAGAGAAACGGGCAAGTCAGAAGCCAATGCAAGATGGTTGCTGAGTGAGGAGAGCACCACTGGAGGGAGGCTTCAATGGTGGAAAGGAGGGACGCTGTTGGAGTTGGGGACAAAACAGGCTATGTGGTTTGCCCCAAGGTGAGGACGCCTCACGGCAGCAAGGCTCCATGATCCTTTGAAGCAGGTTGAAAAAGAGCAAAGCCTTCAATGGCTTTCATCACTCTCACAATAAAAGCATTGAGTTCAAATGCAACGTGTGAAGGAGGAAGATCTCGCTGCTCAGTGTTACCTTTCTAAACCCTTTTCTTGGCAGCCTTTCAAAACCAAAGCAGATGTTTATTGGCTGGAAAAAAAGTAGGGAATTATAGTTTCCAGGATTGTGAGACCGGTCCATTCTCTGGGCTTGGACTGAGGTTCATGGTCGGATGTGTTAGAAAGATGAGCTGCTGGGCCTGTGCTAGGTGGGGACCCTATGCACCACAAGGACATTATAAGGACCAAGAGGAGGAAATGCTGCACATTTGAATTTCTCCTCTCAGTGTCCCTTGCAAGAAAATTAATTATTTAATATATTTTCTATGATTTCTAAATTCCTGCTAAGGCAACTATGCTATTGCTGATGGTAGTTTTGTTAAAAAAAAAGCATGCAAAATTTAAATCATATGACTTGTGGTTGTGATTTAGTGTCAATCGTTCTTGATCTTTTTCTCTTGAGAAAAAAGAATGATTCCAAGATTCTGTTCTACTCCAGATTGGCTGTGTCTTAGCATATGTTCCTGTTCTTTAAGGTTCCATGTAAAGATTTAAACTTGGCGTTCCAATTGTGTCAGCCCTTGCTTTGCGTCTGTACCTTCATGCTCAGAGTGAGCCTGAGTTCCTAGAGCTGTCTTGCTTGCCTTAGAGATACACAGGCAAAACCTGTGTGTAATGCCAACTTCCCCATGAGTTTTGTGGTTCAGGAACCTGGAGACCATGCTCTCTATGCAGTGGTGAGATGTTTGATTGTTGTTGTTGTTGTTGTTGCTATTAAGATTTATTTTAATTTATTGGAAAAGAGGAATCACGAAAAGGGAGAGGGAGAGAGAGAAATTTTCCATCTGCTGATTTATTCCCCAAATAGCTTCAGTGGTTGGGCCGAGCTGAAGCCAAGAGCCTGGAACTTCTTCCAGGTTTCCCATGTGGTTCTAGGGGCCCAAGCACTTGAGCTGTTTTTTGTTGCACATTAGCAGGGAGCTGGGTTGGAAGTGGAGCATCTGGAATAGGAATTGGCACCCACTTGGGATGCTGGGGTTGCAAATGGTACCTAAACCTGCTACACCACAAAGCTGGCCCCAGAAGTGGTGAATTTTACAATGAATCTCACCTAATGATGAGGTCACCAATGCTCACCTGATCCATGAATTGCTTCATTTCTTCTACATAGATATGAATGCCATTTCCTAATATTTTACTTTTCTGTAAGAGGAGGAGGATACTGACTGCTGTTCTGAGAAGGAAGGGACTCTGAGTCTACTACTCCACCCCCTGGCCACACCAGGCCACCCTTGAGGTCAGGACCTACTCGGCTGCCAGCATGAGCAGAGATGTCAGCCATTCACTGGGCACCTGTGATGCCCCATGTGGCAATGTCCCCTTTGAGATATGAAGGCTTAGGGAGGGCAGATGGTTTCGTCGGGGCCACCCGGCTCCAGGAGCAGAGTGCACACCTGGCGGGAAGGAGGCTGCAGAGTGAGAGAGCCTGCCTTCACGGGAAAGTAAGAGCTGCAGAGGCAGCGAGACAGCCACGGTATGGGCATGGAACTATGGGAGGGGGCGGGGTAACCCATGGCACATGTGAGTGTTGGGAGACAGTGGCTGAAGGAGCAAGGGACATGGTGAACTATGTCATCTGGAAGGCTGGGCACAGAGCCTGAGAGGGACTGTTGCAGGTTTCCAAGGGTCTTGTCTGCTGCCTGACCACCCTCCTCCATCACCTGCCAGTCTTGCATCCTGGAACTAATAAGGACATCCCCAGTTTACCAGATGCATGTGAGCTTCTGCCTTTGACTGCTGGTCTGCTACCTACTCCCCACCCCCACCAGGGAATCAGGAGTGCCAGTCATGGCTGGCAGCTCTTGCACAGGGTGTGTGCCCGCTTGTTCTCAAAGCTGTAACTTACATTAGGATGCCTTCGGTGGGGGTGACAGAAAGCGAGGGTCAAGCAGTGAAATACATTCATGGATGTGCTTACAGCCCCAAGGGGGAGTGGTTCCACGCTGTGTCTCCTAGATCCTTTCTTACTGCTGCAGAAGAGTAAGGCAGGATGTTTGCAAAACCTTCCAGTAGTCTCTGTGTGTCCCTTTAAGCAGACTTGGTTCACACTTCAATTGCGGAACCATTTTCTAGAAGGATAGGTGCAATTTCCATTGACTATACATGTCCACTCAAATAAAACAAGATCATTTATCTGGCATCTGGGATCAAAGAATGAAGATCTGCTCTGTCCTCGTTCTGCCGGGCCTGAAGTTGAGTAGGCAGACACTTGAATGTCTGAAGTGAGACGCAGGCGTCCCAAGCACTAGCTCACTTCGGTGCCCACCTAGCAGCCAGCAGCCGCTGGTGAGTAGACTGCAGGGAGGGGCTCAACAGTTGAAGAGTCAGCGTCCACATCCCTCACGCGTCACACAAAGGCACTGATGCTGCCTTGTGGGCTTTCCATCCCAAGCAAGATTTGGGGCTGATGAGTATATTGCAAAACGAATCGTCTAACTTAATGGAGAGCCAGATGGTGAACAATCTAAAAGCATGCTCACACTGGTTGGTGGTGGGGAACATGTAAATGAAGACCGCAAGGACATGCTGTTTTACTCCTACTGAGCGAGTGAAACAGGAATTCTAAGCACTCCGAGCCCTGGGGAAGATGCACGTGAGGAAGCAGGACCCCTAAAATCGCCAAATGAGAGTGCCAGTGGGAACAGCCACTTTGGGGAAGAAATTCAGTTACTGGCCTATCAGACTAGTCGTGGGCTTGTCTTCTCAGCTGTTCTGCTTGTTGGCATACATACCAGAAAAAAAAAAGTTAGCAGTTTCTTAAAGAGATGTGTTTGAGAATGTTCATTGTGCTGTTCACCGCGGCCAAAAACTGGAAGCCATCTACATGTTCAAGACAGGAGAACAATAATGCACTAGAGTATAGCCACACAGTGGAATATATATGGCAGTGAAAAAACGAAGACCCCTAGAGCTGCCTGTGGCAACGTGAATGCATGAAAGTGAAAACTTGGACCTCAGAACACCTGTAGCAAAATACCTATGTTCACAAAACTCAACAGAAGCACATGTAGGCTATGTAGATTGGGAGACACCCATATCTTTAAACCTGATGAAAATGATCGATTAGAAGCCAAGGGTGGCTTTTCCAAGATGGAGCCCAGGGAGAGCGCAGCTGGTCTTCAATGGCATCAGTAATGAAATCTCGTCCTGGGTGACAGGATTGGGGCATGTTTTATGTGTAAGCTGCACCACTCGCTGTGTATCTCTCTGTGAGTATAAAAATTATATGATAATTGTTGGAATTTAGATAACTGAGATCTACAGCCCATGTGACTGCAGTACAGGGGCACAGTAACCTGCTTGCTCTAAGAGGAAGCTGTGATGACTCAATTGATGTTCTAAGGAACAGATCGTCCTGTGGTTGGGAGACCAGTGGCTGTGCTCTTCTTAGGCCTTGAAAGAGCCTTTGATTAAAGGCTGCACTGGTTACCCAGCCTGATGTGATTGTAAGGTAGGAAGATGCTCACTCAGGAATAGGGGGCAAGGATCTGATGGTTTAAAAAAAGTTAAAATCTGTCTTTGTTGCCTACACAAGTCATATCTCACCAACAAAGGCCAGTGGAAACTATAGCTCATGGATTTTGTTTTTAGTTTCATCTCTTCAGAACATTTTCTTTCTCATTAAATTCTTCACTGACTCATAGATCATACAGTACCCTCATTTTCTTCAAGAAGGTTCTTGATATTCTTTTTTATTTCTTCAGTGAAACATTAGTCATTCAATAGCATGTTAGTTAACTTCATGGTGTTTTTAATTTCTTTGTTTCATCTTGTTGTTGATTTTGTATTGTGGATTTTCATTTAAGGGGATGTACAGTAAGTGTGTGATGGAAACTATCATATTCAGTAGCATGTTATTTAACTTCATGGTGTTGTAAATTTCTGTTTTTCTTCCTGTTGTTGATTTTGTATTGTGGCTTTTCATTTAAGAGGATGCACAGTAACTGTGTATTAGAGACTGTTATATCCAGATGTGAGGATACAGTGCAGTATGCATCTCTACTTCCAAAGATGGAATCCCAATGAAACTGTTTATTATATCTTGACAATAGGATGTTGAACTCTTTTTTTTTTTAAAGATTTATTTATTTTTATTACAAAGTCAGATATACAGAGAGGAGGAAAGACAGAGAGAGGAAGATCTTTCATCTGATGATTCACTCCCCAAGTGACCACAACGGCCAGTGCTGTGCCAATCCGAAGCCAGGAACCAGGAACCAGGAACCTCTGCTGGACCTCCCACGCGGGTGCAGGGTCCCAAAGCTCTGGGCCGTCCTTGACTGCTTTCCCAGGCCACAAACAAGGAGCTGGATGGGAAATAGAGCTGCTGGGATTAGAACCGGAGCCCATGTGGGATCCCGGCGCATTCAAGGCGAGGACTTTAGCCGCTAGGCCATGCTTCCAGGCCTGATGGTGAACTCTTTACCATTGTGTATACTCTCAGTGATGGATATATGACTGTTTATTACTATTGTAATAACATAGGGGAATTGGAGGGGAGGGAGGGTACTTGGGAGGGAGTAAGGAAAATCCCAGGGCCTATGGAATTGTATAATAAAATAATAATAATAATTTAAAAAAAATAAGTTTAAAGGGCCCTGGCGCAATAGCATAGTGGTTAAGATCCTCACCTTGCACACGCTGATATCCCATATGGGCACCGGTTCTAATCCCACCAGCCCTGCTTCCCACCCAGTTCCCTGCCTGTGGCCTGGGAAAGCAGTCGAGGACTGCCCAGAGCCTTGGGATTCTGCACCCACGTGAGAGACACGAAAGAGGCTTCTGGCTCCTGGCTTCAGATTGGCTCAACCCCAGCCGTTGTGGCCACCTGGGGAGTGAACCAGTGGATGGAAGATCTTCCTCTCTGTTTGTCCTCCTCTCTGTATATCCACTTTTCCAATAAAAAAAATAATAAAAATAAATCTTTTTTTAAAAGTTTAAAAAAGTTAAAAGAAATTCTAGTAACTATTCAAGTGAGGAATTAAGTGAGCCTCCCTCTGTGTGCAGCAATGTAACCTTTGAGTCTGTAATGGTCGGAGCAGCATTTGCCTTATAGCACACTTTTTTTAAGATTTATTTATTTAATGGAAAGGCGGATATACAGAGACGAGCAGAGACAGAGAGGAAGATCTTCTGTCAGATGATTCACTCCCCAAGTGAGCGCAATGGCCGATGCTATGTGATCCGAAGCCAGGATCCAGGAACCTCTTCCGGGTCTCCCACATGGGTGCAGGTTCCCAAGGCTTTGGGCCGTCAACTGCTTTCCCAGGCCACAAGCAGGGAGCTGGATGGGAAGTGGAGCTGCCAGGACATGAACTGGTGCCCATATGGGATCCCGGCGCGTTCAGGGCGAGGACTTTAGCCGCTAGGCCACGCCGCCGGGCCCCGCCTTATAGAACACTTTAAGGGTTGATCTAGGTGGGAGATGTGCATGCAAGAAAACGCCCTGATTTGTGGTGTAGCTGTTTAAGCTGCTGTCTGCAGCACCAGCATCCCACATGGGCACCAGTTCATGTCCCAGCTGCTCTGCTTCCCATCCAGCTCCCTGCTAATGGCCCGAGAAAAGCAGTGGGGAGTGGCTCCGAGTGTGTGAGCTCCTGTCACCCGCATGGGAGACCCGGAGGAAGCTGCTGGTCCCTGCTGTGGCCCGATTCAGTTCAGGCTGTGGCAGCCACATGGGGGTGTGAACCAGAGATGGGAGGCTCTCTCTCTCGCCCTCTCCCTCCGTCTCTCCTTCCTCTCTCTGTAGTTTGTTCTTTCAGATAAATCAGTATACCTGAAAATATATATATATAAAAAAAGGAGCAGCCCATTGTGCATCGCACAGGAGAAAGGTTGAGCAGATGCTGGTCAAACACAAAGGCAGCACCCCTGGGCCCTTGAGTTCCAGCAGAGGAGACATCGTGGAGAGAGCAACTGCACTTGGTGGCCGCCACTCTCCCTGACTGATCCTCCTGGCGTTGCTCCTTGGGGTGAAGTCGCTGGAGCTCTGGGCTTGCAGGCTCCCCCGTGCGCCCACTTAGCCTGTGTTGGAATCTCCTCGTGGGTAGACACCTGCTCTCTCTCTGGGGAAGGTGTGGCATCTGTGGGACACAGCACACTCTTCTAACCCCTCTCCATAAACTGCCTCACACAGTATGGAAAGCCCAGACCGAGCCTAGGCTCGAGGCCTCTGTCCAACCGGAAGTGACTACAGTAGACTGTTGGGATATTTTTGTATACCTGTCGCAGTTTTCCCAGGAGGGACATGGGTTTCTTGAACTGGACCATTTCTACAGTCTTCAGGTGCATCATCTGACAACTAGGGGGACTCCACTGTGTTTGTAAAGACATGTATAGGTAGGGGAAAGCTTTCGCGGGTGGCTGGGGCTTGCGCTAGCTGACCCTTTGCTTACAGACTTGTCGTGATGTGACTCTAGTCCCGCCGGGATGAGGTGACTTTGCCATGTCAGTCTAGACGCCTCCCCCCAGACCATGCCAATCACAGTGAGCCCAGCAGCGACAAGCCACAACATTTACTCCTATGCTTCTGCTGTGGTACATCAAGTGTTTTGAACACCTCAGAGGATGCATGAGCAAGCCCACCTGAATGTGCTTAACGTGGACTAGGCAAAGGAGGGGCTGTCCCCCTAAGCGTGGAGGGGCTGGTGGGAGATGCCAGCGTGAGCTGTCATCCGTGTCTACAGGCAAACGCTGCTGTTCGCCTGTGCTTGCCCAGCAAGCATATCCTACACATCTGGCCCACTAGGTTCTGAAGGAACGAGGTCCCGGATGAACGGCAGCTGGGACACTGAGACTCACTCCTCTCGATGATGTTCTCCTTTTGTTCTAACACAGCACATATGCGCAGAGTTTGCACCAAATTGTGCTCAAAGACTTATAACCACAACCAGCTGTCTCCTGTTCTCCGCCCGCTGCTCCGGCTCACTTTGAACTCTTTGAAGCTAGCCTGTTTCTGAACAGTGTGTGTGTTCCTCTGCTTATGTGTGTTAGGAATTGCCCATGAACTTCCCTCTCTCTCAGATCTCCTTCTCCACCCTTCCCTCTCCTTGCAGCGTAGTTATGTCTGTATTTCGATTTAATCAATGCCCATTTTCAAAACGGTCTACGTTGTGTCAACCTTGTTCACGACTGCGCCAGGCGGTAGTGCTATGAATATTTTCTCTATGATAGTTTTATTTTCCTATTTCTTTTTTAATTCGGACTCCTCCACTTCCTCCAACAGCTGCATTAGAAGGTGTGTCGCCTCCCAGTACTGCGAGTGGCCTCCGCCTGCCTCGTCTCAGGCTGTGATGCCAGGTTCGGAGTCCTGTCTTCACCCTCATAGATCTGCTCCCCTGCTTTCAGCTCTGTTTGGGGAGAGGGACACACGACCTGTGATGGCTTTGGGAAGTGATAAGGCTTTTGAGTTTTTTAATCATCTGAGAAGATGTATAACCCAGTAGTACCCCTGGTAGATTGTTGAATATAAGAATCTGTATAAAAATCATATTCAAGGGCCAGGTGCAATAGCCTAGTGGCTGAAGCCTTTGCCTTGCATGCACCCACCATATGGGCACCGATTCTAATGCCAGCAGCCCCACTTCCCATCCAGCTCGCTGCTTGTGGCCTGGGAAAGCAGTCGAGGACGGTCCAAAGCTTTAGGACCCTAAAGCTCCCACCCATGTGGGAGACCCAGAAGAGACTCCTGGCTTCAGATCAGATCGGCTTAGCTCTAGCCTTTGTGGCCACTTGGGGAGTGAATCAACGAACGGAAAATCTTCCTCTCTGTTTCTCCTACTCTCTGTGTATCTGACTTTCCAATAAAAATAAATCTTTCTAAAAATCATATTTAGTTAGAATTTTGAAGGAACAGTTGCATGATCTTCCAGCCCAGATCAAGGAGAAAACCACATAGCCCGCACTCTCACCCTTTCCCACCGTCTGCCTCTCTCCACAGCCTTCGGACTTTTCTTAGCTCATGTTTTTGATATTTTGTTGTTTTCAAGTCATTGTACTGTGTCTTGTTGTTAGAGAAACTTGAGTCTTTGATTTCCAGGAAATGTCCTTTGATCATCCCCAAATCTTGGTGGGAGAGTGGGGCTGTTATCATACTGATGTCCCACACTGATACTCCGGTTTTATCTTTTATTTATTTATTTGGTTTTTCATTCTCTCAGAGAGAGAGAGAGCTGCTTTTCACTGGTTCACTCCCCATCATGTCTGAGAAAGCCAGACCTGGGTCAGGCCAAAACTGCGAACCAGGAACTCAGTCCAGGTCTTCCATCTGGGTGGCAGGAACCGAGGCACTCAAACCAGCGGTACTACGTGCCGTGGTCTGTGTTAGCAGAACGCTGGAATCAGGAGCCAGCCTCGAGACCCAAACCCCACTGCTCTGGTGTGAGCAGTGAACATCCTGACCGCCCTCTTAACTGTGAGGCTACACACCTGCCCCTTACATTTTTGAAGTTTTGCTCATTTTGTTTGAAAGGCAGGCAGATGGATCTTACACTCCCGGTTCGTTCCTCAGTGTACACACAACTGGGATGAGTGCAAGCTGAAGCCATGAGCCAGGGACTCACTCCCCGTCTCTGAGCTGGGTGTCAAGGATCTGAGGCAGGTTAGCAGGAATCCAGAAGTATGAGTGGAGCCAGGAATTGAACCCTGACACGTCAGTATGGAATGCAAGCATCCTAAGACTGATTTAACCACAGCAGCAAACACTCACTGCCCTTTTAAAAAAACACCCAGTTCTTGATTTATTGTACTTTATATAGAAAACTCAACTTTTAAAAAAGATTTATTTTTATTGGAAAGTCAGATAGACAGAGAGGAGTAGAGATAGAGAGGAAGATTCTGTGCCCAATATTTTACTCCCCAGTGGCTGGAGCTGCACCGATCCAAAGCCAGGTGCCTGGAACCTCCTCTTGGTCTCCCACACAGGTGCAGGGTTTAAGCTTTGGGCTGTCCTCCACTGCTTTCTCAAGCCACAAGCAGCAAGCTGGACAGGAAGCGGGGCCACCGGGATTAGAACTGGTGCCTGTATGGGATCCTGGCATGTGCAAGGCGAGAACATTAGCTGCTAGGCTATGGTGTCAGGCCCTTAACTTTTATCTTCTAATATTTACACTGAGGCTTTTTTTTTTATCTCAACCATAATATTTTTGAGTACTAGAAAAGAATTCTCTTATGTTCTGTGATTGTTCTTGCTTTATTTCTTAAAAGATGTAAATTACAGTCTTTGAAAAATGATAGCTAGCGCGTCTGTGATGGGGGAACAGGCACTGTTGTGTTGGAAAGGGGACCCTCCCTCCCTGGACCCCAGAAGCAGTGCTGTCGCCCTTCTTATTTGATAGATGGGAAAGCTGCCACACAGCGAGGTCAAGTGACTTGCCCAAGAGAACAGGGAGAGAGTGGTAAGGCTAGGGTTCAAACCGGCTCCGCTTTGGTTCTCGTGCCCTAACTGTTGAGCAACACTGCCTCGTACCTCCGGGTCTGTTCCCATTGAAGGCTTTCTTCCAATGGCAGGCGACACGTGGTTATCTGCTCACACTGAAGCAATGCAAGTGACCATCCAACTAGAGTCTTCAGGTGGGTGGGCTGTGGGACTGTGGTCAGCCGTGTTGCTGGTGTCCACACCCACCTCTGCCATTGACCAGGAAGGGGTGTTGATCTGGGGTCTTTGGGTTTTTTGTAGAAAGCTCCTCTAGCCGACCACATTAAATCAGGCTTGGCTGCTGGGAGAGGGGCGAGGGCCCAGGGTTCCTCGCACAAGTGCGTGTGATGTTTGACTTGATCCGTATCCTCAGGCAGCTACGAGCGTCCCTTTAAGGATGCTCGAGACCTACCGCGCTTGGGATTTCAGCCTTGGGAGAGTGAGAGTGTGGGGGTGGGACTTAGCTCTAAGCGTGACACTCTGCTGATCTATACATACCATATATACATCCATGTGGTCCAGATGTCATTTTCTACCACGTCCCTCACGACTTCAGTGCACGAAATAAGGGTTCGCATGTGGCGTTTTCCACGTGTGGCAGTGTGGCGACACTCAACAAGGTGTGGGTTAGCGATGCTCAGCCTTTGTCCCCCCCGTGTCTTTTCCTGATGTTGCCGAGTGTGGAAACGAACTGGCTGCCATTGCCCGTGGGAGTCTTCTGTTCCAGTCTCAGACTCCTCTGCATGCTGCCACCCTCATTTCCTCTTCTGAGTCCCTGAGCTTTCCTGGGTCCTGTCTGGAGAACTGATTCACCTCTGCCAGCATCACCCTCTCTCCCCCAGCCCCCTATGCGTCAAACCATTTGGCTTTGACCTTCCCTGCCCATCCATCACCTGTTGTCCTGCATCTGCTGCCGGCCTGCTGCTGGCCTGTCTTGGTTGTACGTGCTTCATCACCTTACACTTCGTGGGTCTGGCTGTTCTGCCACCTTCAGTGCTGTAACAGGATTGTAACAGGACTTGGTCTGCTGCTGCTTGCTGTCTCCAGTTCTGTCCCATCTGAGCTGTGTACCTGGAGCTGATTGAGCTCCTAGCTACAAGTTTCTGTACAGAGCACCCTGTAGGCTTGGGGTAGGGTGCTTCCCTCCAAGCGATTAGGATTCCCTTCTGCAGAGAGCCGGGGCACAGCATTCCTTCTGCCACTGCAGTCTTTCTTGAGCCCAACCTGGCAGTGCCAGGCTCTGGGACTCCCTGCTGCAGCTGGCTCAGGGTGGCATGCAGAGCTCACAGGGGACCCATGCACTGGCACCAGATGTCAGTGCAGTTCTGCGCTGTTTGCCTGCCAGCAAATGCCCTAGCTTTGCACCCATCTCTTTTGGGAGGAGGTAGGAGGGCCTGGGAAACTCTCCCCATTTGTGGCAGCACAGTGGGATTTTCTCACTGTGTGGCGACAGAGGCTTCCCAAACCCCAACTTCCCAATGGATAGAGTTAGAAGTCTAGGGCCCGGCGCGGTGGCGCAAGTGGTTAAAGGTCCTCCCCTTGCACGCCCGGGATCCCATATGGGCGCCGGTTCTAATCCCGGCAGCCCCGCTTCCCTTCCAGCTCCCTGCCTGTGGCCTGGGAAAGCAGTCGAGGACGGCCCAAAGCTTTGGGAACCTGCACCCGCGTGGGAGACCCGGAAGAGGCTCCTGGCTTTGGATCGGCATAGTATCGGCCCGTTGCGCTCACTTGGGGAGTGAATCATCGGACGGAAGATCTTCCTCTCTGTCTCTCCTCTCTGTATACCCGCCTTTCCAATGAAAAAATAATAAAAATAAATCTTAAAAAAAAAAAAGAAGTCTACATATGCTTTCCATCCTGTGTGTGAAGGGACTTCAAAATGGTCATGGGGAGGAATGGGAGGGGAAATGGGAATTAAAGATGCATTTATTTTAGCACAAAACTGGTTTGAAATCAGTGTAGCTTCCTCCCATAATATCCATTTTCCATGACCTTCTTGGAGACCCCATGTGTTGTTGTCTCAGGGAGTCCCATGTGTCATTACCAGCCCCTACGATGGAGTTTGTCTTTGGATTCCATCCTCTGAGTGACTTTCAAGAGAAGGAACTTTCCCCTGCTTCAGACCTCCCTGTTCTCAGTGAGCGGCATCTGTCAGGGTAAAAGCAGGGACATGCCTGAACATGCACACGCGGTGGGTTAGTGCATGTGGATGTACACATGGGCTGGGTTAGTGCACATGGACACACACGGGCTGGGTTAGTGCACGTGGACACACACGGGCTGGGTTAGTACACGTGGACACACACGGGCTGGGTTAGTGCACATGGACACACACGGGCTGGGTTAGTGCACATGGATGTGTCCATGAATGCGCATGCATGCTGATTTAGCTTGCCCCCAGGTCAGGATCTCAGGACCTGTACTACACCTTGGTTTACTAATTCTCTCGGCACTGGACAGTCTGTCACGGAGCTCTTCTGGAACTTCCTGCTCTTGGGTTCATGGCTGCAGCCCTGCAGGATCTGCTCCTGCTCTCTGGCCTCCCTTTCTCAGTTGCTTTTGCTGGGTTTCCTTTCTCCACCCATCTCCTTTGCACATCATCAAAGGGGAAGTGAATACAGGCACAGATGTGCCAAGAGGAAGCACAGGGGAGTGAGGCAGGGACCTGAGGACTCCAGACACGCTCCCACCTAACACCTGCATCTGGCCATCCAACAGGTGGGCACCTAGGACACCAGTGCCATCCATCTGTCCTCCTTGGCATCCCCTGTCCTGCAGGGGCTTCAGCCGCCATTCCCAGGCTACTTGCTATGTCTAAGTCTTTGCCATTTCCTTTTTTTCATGTTTATTTTTTTAAAATATGTCATTTACTTGTTGGTAGTAATTTGCCTCTGTGGCTTAGCAACCTAATCATGAAAAAACATAGTTTCAACTTTGGCCTCTCCACCCACCACCCTATTCCTCCTTTTCCAGCCATATCCAGCCCTTGGCCCTCCTTCAGGCATGGAGTCTCCCCATAGACCTCAAGGGCTTGGCTCCCTGGAGGTGAACCTCACAGCCACGCTCTGGGGTCAGGAAGGACACGGTTCCTTCCCTGACATCCCTGCCTGCCTGGTGCTGCTGACTGCAGCCAGGGTCAGACAAAACCAAAGGATGGAAATCAGCAAAAGGAATCACCCTGCGCCCAGAAGTGCCTCTTTTCATGCCTTTGCTTGCGGTTTTCGTTACCTGTACAACACAGCTGGTCGCTCCACTCAGGGCAGTGGTGAGAATATGAGCACTGTTTATGTGATGGCCTGATCACCAGCAGGCATGGATAATACCCAGCATGTTGGCTTTCCACGGTCATTGCCATGTGTGCCATGGTTTCCTACCAGCCATCATCACCTTGGCATGCTATAGATTTCTCTAGAGGATCCAGGGCTGGTTAGTTTAGCCCTCAGACAACGTCAGGAACAAATGGGCTTTTAATCCTGGGTGTCATGTGGACAGTGTTGCAGTAGCTCACTACTCCCTCCTTCGATGAGTCTGATCATGTGATGTAGAGTAAATGAACTCAGAGGGAGGTTAGCAACTTGAGAAAGTCCCACGAAGTGTGCAGCTGGGATGCTCACAGGGCAGGTCCTGGTCCCCTCCTGTGGGCCCCTGCCGTGCCAACTTTCCCACCTTAAATCAGAGGCCATGTATCTGTAATAGTCACCAGCTCTGGCCTTCATGGCCATTTCCTGCCTGGGGATTTGGTGTCCATCCTTGCAAAGAGGGGGAAACATGTTGGGTATACATAGCCCAAAACTCACAGCATGTGACATGTACACCATGGCTTCTCGAGGTGGGGAAAGGATGGTAAGAAAATGACTTATTTTGAGTATTGAGAAGCAGGTGAGCTTGCTGGGAGAAAACCAAGTACGTTCATTGTTGGGTGTTTGCTTGCTCCGCTCTGTCCCCACAGGCAGCCCCCTGGCCTGCTCGTGATGGGCATCTGGTGGGATGGTCCACACTCAGGTGGAAAAGCATATCTGTTATCTCCCTCTCCCCACTCACACCTGTGCACTGTGCTGGACAGCGAGGGAGAAGCTCTGGCAAATGCTCTCTCCAAATTTTGTTTTTCGTTTTCTTCTGAGCAGCATACAGTATAACTGGCTGCATCTGGCTTGTGTGAGGATGGTCACATTGTAGACTAGCAAGTTTTGAGCTGATGCCAAATCACAATGAACTGGGTGCTTCCTGGGTTTCTCCACCTGTGTGTTTTCTGAGCGTCTTATGTGTTACCTCTGCAACTGCATATGAACACCAACTGTATTTACATGGGCACTTTAAAAAGTGCGTGGAAAACTGTACTAAACAATGAGTTTATATGCTGCAAGAAAATTTGAAATTCATTCATTTTTAAAAAAGAAAATCTGTTTTTGTTTAAAAGGCAGAATTACAGAGAGAAAGAGAGCCTCCCATCCACTGGTTTACTCCCCAAAATGGCCACAATGGCCAGAGCTGAGCTAGTCTGAAGCCAGGAGCCAGAGGCTTCTTCCAGGTCTCCCACACAGGTGGAGGGGCCCAAGGACTTGAGCCATCCTCCACTGCTTTCTCAGGTCACGAGAGCAGGGTTGGAAGTGGAGTGTCTGGGACACTAATTAATGTCTCGCATGCCTCCTTAGCCATGGCGCTGGTTCCGAAATACACAGGCACAAGGTCATAACTCCATTCGTGTTCTCAAACTTCTGGAGCTCGCATGGCTGGCACTCAGGGCAGGAAGTAGAGCACCGAGGCTGCCCTGCAAGTCCCGGCTGAGCCTCCTCTAAGTCACCACCTCAAGGTGACTGCTGTCCTACCCTCCAACCCGCTGGGATTATTTTGCCTGTCAATAAATCTCAAATAAGGGAAACTTGGGGCAGGCTCTTTTTGCCCACATTATTTTTGTAAGCTAAGCCTCTGTTTTGGCATGCAGCAAAAGGTCCATTTATATTCCTGCTGTACAGTGTTTGATTATATTAGTGTATCATTTCTTAGTTGAATCTGTTGATGGCCAGGTGGGTTGTTATCAGTTAGGGACTGTTATGAAGGATGCTATGAAAATCTTGTGTGTGTCATCAGAGTGACTCACCTGTGTTTTCAATCTGTGCTAAGATGACTTTATTCCCAGGTTCTGGAGCTGCATCGCTGTTACTCTCACACACGTCTTAGAGGTCCCAGAGTGCCTGCTGTGTGACTGCCATGCCATACTGTGATGTTAGCAGTTAAATGAGACTTGGGCTGCTCCCCACAAGGCAGCCAATGCCCCAGAGATGAGAGTTGATGCAAGAGAGCAGGTGTGTTTGTTCAGGAGGACGCTTGGGGAAAGAGCAGACTCTTCAGTCCCAGTTATGCTCTTTCCAATCCCAGGTTAGCAGGAGGATGTCTGAGGGAGTGAAGGGGGAGGCAGGGGGAAGTTGTCAAATATGTTTCTAGGTGCATGGTGTGACAATGGGCCACTTGTGGCTGCTGGTGGCAAATGCTTTGTTTCTCAGGGGTCTGCTCTTCCAGCCATCTGACTCTAGTCAGTCTCCCATCCCCACAGCTCAGACACTGTGATCAGCCCCAAGGTTAGCAGTTGGCTGTTGTTCAGCTTCAGATGTATGGCTGGTGGCAAGAGTGGATGGAAGACCTGTTCTGCATTCCTCTGCCAGCCTGGAACCTGTGCGGTGTCTTCTGCTCTAGCAAGTAGTCTATAGTTAATGAGTGCTCTGATGAGAGAACCCATAGCACTGGTTTGAAATGGCGGTCAAGGTTGCTTATTCTGTGTTGTCAGTACAGCGTCCCATGATACTGTGGTAAGCGTGTAGGGAGCACAGACCAGGAACAGAGGTCCAGTTTGAGACCTCCGAGACGGACTGAGACCTGATATGACACCTGTTGCCATTGTATTTTTGTCACATGTATCTTACCAGGGAACTAGTGCATGGTGGTGTCTTGTCAGGGAATGGAAAAAGCTCTAGCAACATGGTGGGAGACAAGGTAGAAGTCATTAGGGCCGGCACAGATGGCTAGAACAGAGATCCTGCTCTCCTTTAAGGAAAGAATGTCAGACTTGACACAAAAAACAGCAGGTAACAAGCTCACAACGTTTATTGAGGTAGCACATCTGGCAGGCCAGGGGCAGTCCATCTCTTCCTGCTGTTTTTCCCCATCCCTCCCTCTTCTGTTGGATTGCTGGGTGTGAAATCTCTCCTGTGATTTTAGTGTGCAGTGTTACCAGGGCGGCAGCTCTCCTGGTGCCCGGGCCAGGAGGAGTCTCCTGGGACGCCTCCTGAGGGTGAGGCTGGGCATATTCGCTAAGTTGTCTAAACTTGAGTAGGACTCAGGAGGTTGAATGCTGAGCTGCTTTCCAGGTGGCTCCCCTGTGAACTTCTGGCTTGTCCCTTCAGCCTGCTTCACACACGCAGGCTAAGGTCCACCATCTTCCTCCCTAAAGGCCAGTGCTGAAAGCTCTACAAAGGGGGTCCTTACAGCAGTAGGCGGCCTCTCTGGGCTTCTACAGAACCATGGGGTAGCGAACTGTGTTCGTTCTGGAGGTGCGCAGATGGTGGGGGTACAGACGCATCGCAAAGGGCCACCTGCTCTCAAGCATCTCCAGAGCCAAACAGTGCAACTCAAAAGCATCTTTCAGCTCTACCCAAACCCTGAACCTTCTGAACCATAGCTAAGACATCGGCTGGACCTAGCCCTGGGTAAAGAGCTGGTCAGGGCTCTATGGCCCTCCCTACCCTCTGGGTCGTGTGTGATCTCTCAGGTCTGCACCTACTGCATTCCACAACTGGGTGCTGGCTCTTGTCTTCCTGTCTGTATTTTTTAAGAAGACATGTTCCCTAGAGTGGGTATACTTCTGTGAGGGTCACTGTCAGTGAAGTCCCCTTGGATCCCCCGCCAAAACCCCTGCACAATTGAGCTGTTAACTGAAGAAGACTTAATTGGAAAAGTCACGGGAGGGTATCTGTGACTCCTTAAATAAACCCATGTGTGCACAGTGTATGCTTGCTTGCGCGTGTGCATGTGTACCTAACTGTACATGTATGTACACATGGTGAACCAAACACGGCTGGCAGGAATGGGGCTGTGACCTTGTGTTATGCTCTTTGCAGCTTTTTCTGTTTTTGCTGAAGACTGAGGTTCCCACCCTACTGAGGCCCTGACAAGCACCAAGACCATGCACTGTGCTCAGTGTTAGAGTCGGCCCCTGCTAGGTCTTCCCCAGGCCTCGCCCTGGATCCAGATTCCAGCAAGCTGTGCTACGAGAGTAGTCACATGGTGCTCCAGACTAGGGTCCCAGAAGGACCAAGTGTGTGTCCCTACGGGCTGTCAGGTGTGGAGTCAGGGGAGGCAGATGGCATTTGATAAGCAACCCAACATCTTGCTGTTGACACTCCCATGAGCCAGTAGGGAAGTGATTGCATTTCTGGGTAGAGTTGGGGAATCTAGACTTAACTTTGGGATATTCTCAGTGCCTTGGGGCAGCCCTTCCCACCTTGGGACACTGCATCCCACGTCAAAATGCCTGGGTTCAGATTCCTGTGTTACTTCTGATCCAGCTTCCTGCTCATGTACACCACGGGAGGTATCAGATGATGGCTCAAGTATTTGGGTCCCTGTCACACGTATAGGAGGCCTTGGTTGAGCTCCAGGCAACTAGTTAAAACCTGACTGAGACCTTGCTGTTACAGATATTTGGAGAACAAACCAACATATGTAAGATCTTTCTCTCTGTTTTTCAAATGAATTATGTTTAAACGGTGTTTTCCATGGGAAGCTGATTCCAAGCAGGCTGGTTCCCCTGCACCTGGGGAAGGAGTGCCGACTGCTCCTTCCTGTAAGGGAATGAGGCCTCAGTAGAATACAGTTGACAATTCTCTTCCTGTTGGCCTTAAAATTATGTGGTTCTGTCACTTTTTGTCACTTAGGGATTTCGATTTTTGCACATATAAAATAAAACTTTATTGATACTTTTATAACCTATCTCAAATACATATAAATTCAGGCCCACATAAAATGCACCTGGAGTCTGTGTTTTACCCATGAGAAAGGGACTTGGAGGAAGACAAAGCAAGGTGTGTGTGATGGTGTCTGCTTAGAGCATGGAGTGTTATCCCAAAGGTCTCCAGCTCAGCCAAAGCCAAGATGCCAGGACCAGGGAGGCAGAGTCCACGGCCGCAGGGACTGGATTCTTTTTCTGCTTTGGAGTCAGGATTTAAACTCAGTCTGAGGCTAGGGGACGTCTACCAAGTGCCTGTCACAGACAATGGGTGTCAAAGCTCTGGAAGCAGCCTGGGGCCAGGGACACGTGTGCTACAGCGAGCCTCAGTTGGGAGCAGGAGGCCCCTGGTCAAGTCCACATAGGCAGCTGTGACAAAACCCCACATCCCTGGGATCTCAGGGAGGGTCCACCTTGAGGTTCAGAGATGGCACCTTCTCACTGGGTCTCCGTGGGTGGAAGCAGCAGGACTGGCTCTCTGGGTCTGCTTGGTGGGAGAATGGAAAGACCCTATTCCTAGTGCTGTTGCATCGGTGGTTAGGTTGCACCTGACTTGAGTGAATAAAACCATTAATACGGGTGCCAGGGGTCACTGAGTTTCCTAGCAAGGTGAAACCAGTGGTGCAGAAGATGTGTCCCCTGCCATGAGGACCGAGGGGTAGCTGGGCTTCCTGTGTTGGCTGGCAGGATCTTTTTGGTCAGCAATGCGGGAATACTTGCTTTCGGAAAGCCACAAATAAAAGGGAAACATTTGAAACAGTTGCATTATCTGAATGAACCTGAACATGGCCACATATACAACATGTGATGCTTTAAGAGTGTTAGAAGGCTGCGTGCAAACACATGCCCCATGAGGTCATGGTATGGCGGCCATGGCTTTGCCCTTCTCTCATACTCCTCGGGTGGCATTTAATGAGTTGCTTTTTGGCATCTTCACATCAGCCCCAGACCCTGCGTGAGTTCCTGTACTTTACAAACAAACATTATATCCAAAACCAAACGTAGATCCCACGGACTCTCACGATTAAAAGTGGGAGACTCTGTCACCAAGTAATTAGATCTTAGACTTAAATGTTAGTGAGCAGATAAATCTGTTTGTTGGCAGTGATGGGATTAATGTTATGTCCATTTCTTTAAGAGGGGTAGGTCTTATTTAGGGTTCCTGTAACAATTTCCCCATTATCCGCTTCGGTAGTCTTCCTTAGGACTCAAAAAGGAAATACAGAAATCCAATTTTGATGGCATGGAATTCAGCTTAAAGATTTATTTATTTTACCTGAAAGTCAGAATTACAGAAAGAGAAAAGGAGTGACAATTGAGAGAGAGAGAGAGAGAGCGAGCTTTGTCTTCCATTCACTGGTTCACTCTCCTAGTGGCCACAATGGCCAAAGCTGAGCTGATCTGAAGCTAGAAGCTTCCAGGTCTTCCACGGGTGCAGGTTCCCAAGGCCTTGGGACATCATTCACTGTTTCCTGGGTCACAAGCAAGGAGCTGATCCGAAAAGGAGCAGTCGGGACATAAGCCAATACCAGTATGGGATGCTGGTGTCACAGGTGGAGGATTAGGGTGGCAGGAATTTTAAATGCTATTGCTATGTCTGGTCTCAAAATGTGTTCAAAACCGTGTTTATGATTTAAAATGTGTCTCGGAAATCACTTTATGATTTCTTTGGGATTCTGGGGCACCTCCTACCCGAATCATGGTGCTTGTTCCCAGCTGGCCTTGGTGAGCATTTCTCAATGGAAATTAGCAAGTGCCATTCCTGACCTGCCGGACTCTGAGGCCTGGAGAAGCTGAGGGCCATTCCTGTGTCTTCTGTGTGGGGGCTGTGGGCAGCACTTGGGGACCGTCACCCCATCAGCAGTGGTTGATGGAAGCCTCCCATCCTCAGTCTTCGTTGATGTTGCCCTTGCTCCCCTTTTGTGGCACTTGCAGCAGGGTCCAGCAGGAGGCTGGGGGTTGGGATCCCAGACCAGCTGCCCTGCAAGTCCCCTCAGAGGCCGTTGACTTTTTTCCTTTGATGCCGCTCACACTAATAGCAAGCTCCAGGAACGCGAAAGTTGGCATAGCCCAAGGCAGATGGAAAACATCCCCGGTTGATGTTTATCTCTTACTGTCTCATTGAAAAGCAGGAAATGTTCTCTTAGGATACAGAGCAGGAGAGCAGCTAAGGAGGTTGGTGGGTTATAGCCTAAGATGACAGCAGGGCAGTGGGCACATGGGAGACCAGGCAGAGTCACGGGAACATGCCACGGTGTGGTGGCAGTTGGGGTGCAGCATCTGCAGGTTGAAGGCTAGGGGAAGGGGGCAGGATCCACTTTGGTGCCCATGCATGTGTGAGGCTGCCCTTGGTCAGAGACTACCCGAGAGCCTCTCTGGGGACAGTCAGCCTTCCCCAGAGAGGGCCCCAAGAAAGAGCCCCTGGAAAGGACACTTGTCCTCACTGAGCTGCCAAGCCTGTTGGTGCCAGGTTAGGGCTTGGGCCCAGGCATGGGGAGGGGATAGGGTGCATGGGGTTGGGGAGAATGACACTTGTCCTGAGTATCATACCACATCCCATAAATATGTGCAATTAATGGCAAAAACATCAAGTGCAAATAAAAAACTTTTAAAGGAGCATGGCCTAAAGTTGGGCCCTGCCTCTTCCACTGCTGCCAGCAGCTAAGGCCTCTGTGGGGCCCACCTGAAGGGGTGCTGCTTGCAGTTCCTCCCATGTACTGCCTGGTGGCTCCCTGCCCTGCTCTGGGATCTACCTCCCAGGGAGGAGCTGAATTTGCAGCTCAACTTAAAAGGAGGAACAATGTCTGTTCCTTGACTCAGGTTATCTGTGTCCCAGGTTTTCCAGCCAGATGTCCCATTCTCCAACTGCTGTCCTCAAAGAAGTATTTTGGTGGCACCCACTATCACCGTGTGTGTGTGTGTGTGTGTGTGTGTGTGTGTGTGTGTGTGTGTGTGTGTGTGTGTTTTGGGGGACAAGAGCGGAGATTGCTGTGAGAACCCTCCCCACCACCCACACTGTGACACAGGGACATCCCCCACAGGGGGAGGAAGGGGACCCCACCCCACACACTCGGAAGGTTTAATCCGCCAGAACAAGGTGTGACACAGCCTCAGATGAGCAGGGATCCAGAACGAGAGGTGGCACTTGCTGCTGCTTTTCTCTGTGGCATCCCACGGCCTGCCAGTTGCTTCTCCAGCTTTGGCCATCTGCTCAGTGGCGTTCAAGGTACCCCAGGGCTAATTGGCTGTGCCTTTCAGGGTGGAAGCATCTTCAAAGGTTCCATCAGCACCACCAGGGGTGATCTTTGTTGCTGAGTCCCTCCTGGTGTTCTCTAACTGAAGATGCTTCAGATGCTTCTCTACTATGTCTTACGGTGGTTCCCACCATGTGAACTCTTTCTTAAAGCATCCTCAGGAACCCTTCTTTCCTATTTCAAAATGGACTGGAAAGGTTTGCTCTCGGATGGAGAGTGTGTTGGTAGCTGTTGGGACACCACTTGGGACTCCCACATTCTGCAACAGAGCCCCTGGCTTTGTGCCCCAGCTCCATTTCCGAATCCAGCTTCCAGGGAATGTACACCCAGGAGGACAGCAGGTGGCAACTCAACTGCTGGGGCTCCTGCCACTCATGTGGAAGATCCAGATGCAGTCCTTGGCTCCTGGCATCAGCCTGGTCCAGCCTTGGCTGTTGCAGGCATTTGAAGATAGTAAATCCATGGATGGAAGAGCTTATCTGTCTCCCTGCCTTTCAAAGAAGATGAAAATAAGTAACTAAAAATTTAAATAATGAAATAGACCATTGCTCTTACAAATATGTGATTTAAAAAAATCCCAGACTTCCCAGTTTTACCTGACACGTACCCCAGGTGTTACCAGAAGTCCTTTGTCACCTAAATGGTAGGAAAATGGGGGTCACCCCACACTTGGCATGCCTACCCCAACTCAAGGGAGCCAGCTCCTCCTGGGGCCAACCTACGGATCTCAGAAAGCTTTTCCCTTTTGTCATAAACTTTTGCTCAGGGATGTCTTGGTCATAGTCCCCCTAGGCCTTGAGGAAACCAGCCAGCACTGTCTCTGTTGTGCAGCTTCACCTTGAAATGGCAGGAGCAGCCTCCACCAGCCATTGCCAGTGTCATGTGTGAGTGATGGGGGGCCCCGTGCCGTGTTCTGTGCATCTCGTGGCACTTGGTGTTGCATGGAACTTGGAAGCAGTGAAGTGTTCTTTGCCTGCCAAGGTGTTCCATTCTAATTACAGCAGCCCAGCTGTCAGGAGTGGCTTCATGCCCTGGGAGTCCCTGCAGGTACAGAAATTAGAGTAAGAGCTAGGCATCTCCACTGGTTCCATTCTGTGATAGCTGGGTCCTACCTGATTCCCTCAGCAGCTGCTTGGGATACAGCAGCCCTCTCTGCCCACCATCCATTCATCAGTGTCTTTCTCCTGAGAGCCAGGGCTGGGGCTGCATCCCGACTCTCCAACAGTTAAGGTCCCTGTGCTTAGCTGTCTTTTCAGCAGCTCTTGATGAGGCTCCCTGCCTTAGCTATGAGCAGGGGGACACAACGTCTGTGACTCCAAGCTTGTCTTCTACCTGCACTGGAAGAGGCGTCTATCTGCAAGTTCAGTCAACCTTGGGCCTTGCTGGTTAACTGAACAAGGACCACTAGATCCTTAGAGAAACAAGGACATGGGTGCACTTGCCACTATTCGATCAAGAAGGTAGATGAGGTGCAAAGTCCAGGCCCAGACTGCCTCATGGGAGAACTGAGGGACTCTGCCTTGGGAGACAGCTCTGTTTGATTCGAATTCTCATTCTGAACTTTACTAACTTCACTGAGCTTAGTCAAATCAGCAAATCTTTTGAACTCAATGTCCTCATCTATAAAATGGTACCAATCAGACATAAACCATAGGCCTTTTGTAGCAATCACACAGAAGAATTATCATACAACTGCTTCTTCTCCCTGCAGTCTGCCTGTCCAGTGGGCTGTGGCTTAGATAACCATGTGAGTGACCACAGTCAAGTGTCTGACAGGGCTGTGCCTTCCCTTTCGGTCTGTGCTCACTTTGTCTTCTGAATGGAGGGATTATTAAGTGGTGGGAGTAGTCCCCAACACCGGGAGAAAGAAATGTCTTCACACCAAGACCAAGGTCACCACAGGTGACAGTGCTGCTGGGAGCAGAGGTCATCTGTTAATGGGAGCCACATGCAGCCCTAGCCACAGCCCAGCACCCCAAAACTCAGAGTAAGTGTACTCTGTCCACTCCTCAGCCAGATGCAGGTTCCTGGAGCCATCTCCCCACGGATTGTTCCTTGATGGGCCTTCCTTTGCTCTTCTTATAAGTTTATGTGTGACATAAATAGCTTAGCCTTCCAAACTCCCAGGCGTCTCTGTCTGCATGATTTTTTAAAAAGATGTCTTTATTGGAAAGGCAGAGCTGGGGTGGGAGACAGAGATCTTCCATCTGCTGGTTCTGTCTCTAAAAGGCCACAATGGCCAGGGCAGGGCCAGATGCAAGCCTGACTTCCCACGTGGGTGGCGGAGATCTAAGAATTTGGACCATCTTCAGCTGTCTTTCCAGGCATGTCAGCAGGAAGCTGGGTCAGAAATGGAGCAGCTGAGACTTGAACCACTGTCTTTGTGGGTTGTTGCTGCACTCCATTGCCAGCCCCATCACTGGCTGTTTCTAAACTGTGTTTGTCCTGTGCTAGCTGAGAGGTTTTTGATGACAGATCTGTTAAAGCCAAACTGTAACTTCTCTTCAGTGTTAGGGCGAGATAGAGGGAAATTCCTAGGCAATTCTGCCTCCTTTACAGAAAGAGTACCTTCTGTTCTCCTCCAGGAACAGGTGGGCTCAGTGTGGTGTTCCAGCAGAGGAGGGGGCATTCCCAGAGGAGTGGCCATCAGTGGATGCAGGGGACATGAGCGTCCACTCAAGTTCATAAACAGCCCCTCTCCTCTCTCTAGCACAAGCCGACATTCACACAACCCCCCCATGCTGTTCACCACACACAGCCTGTGTTGGGGTATCCCGTGTCTGCTCTGACAAGCTTTCTGTGTTCAGGCAAGAAAGTGTTTGTCAAGCATCCACTTCTTACCAGGAGATTCTGAGATGCTTGGGACACTGGTGACAAAGCCACCTATAGACCCTGCCTTTCTGCCTTGCTATCCCAAAGGGTCCAGTCTGGGGCTCACCACCCTGTGCTGCTGTTGGTCACCCACGGGTGGCTAGGAAATGAGAGCTACACTCCAGGGCCTGCGGCTCAGTGTGCTTGCTGATGCCGTTTCCCACTGTTGATCTGACTCCTGCTTATCCCTGAACAGCCCCTCCAGGAAGCCCTCCTTGACTCTATCCAGACCCAGGGAGCTGGTCCTCTTGATGGCTCCCTTGGGATGCACAGCCCAAGTCTATCTCCAGATGTGCCCTTTGTTTGAGGTTAACTGACATGGGCTGTTGTCTCTCCCTTTGGAATGTGTGCTGTCTGCAAGTGAGGGGCTCGTATTTTTTGGCCCCTTTAACTCTCAGTCTGATTTGTTGTCAGTAGGATGTGCTCAGCAAACGAATGAGGGGCAGGAAGTTCTCCATGATACGGTATACCCAGAGGGCTCACAGCACCTGCTGGATGCCCTCCCAGACTCATTGTCCTTTGACCCAGACATGCTGAGTTATCACTCTTCCCGTGACTTCTAAACCCTGGTGTCAAAGGACTATGCATTGGTGTCCCAGGCTCTGGCCTTGTTTTCCAAGGTGGAGGTAGGGTGGCGGTGCTGTGCTCCATGCAGAGGCCCCAGGCACATGGACCGTTATGTTCATGGTCATGGAGCTAGTGAGAGCCAAAGTGCTGGGGGCAGGACCATGCCATGTCCAGGTCCTGGACCACATCCCTGCAGCAGTCCTGATGCCTGCTGTGTCCCTGAGGACAGAGGGGGATTTCGTCTACAACAAGGCAGAGGCATTGTCCTTCCTGAGGGGCTGTCCCACTCTTGCCACCATTCAGCAAGCCTGTGCTGAGCTGAGCTGAAGATATTCCTGTATGCTGAACATGACCTGTCCACATGGTGGTCCTTAGGTGGGGAAGCCAAAGTTCTGCTCTCTCCCTGCCCCCTGCTTAGACCCAGAATGCCTGGTGCCCCTTGTCATCCATGAAGACCTCCTTCCTCATCCTCCTGTCCCTGGGCCATCCCAAAGGATCCACTGAGGGTTGGAGATGTCAGGCCTCCAGAGGGTGTGTGGGGTGTGGGGTCTCGGTTCCTGGCTTTCTGCTTTGCTTTCTTTCTCTGTCTCCTGGCTGCAGAATGGGAATGCCAGGGTACAGGTGTGTTTGACATCAAAGTGCCTGGTTTCAGACAAAGTCTATGTGGATTGCAGGGAACTTGCACTAGCCACCCATCTGTGTGAGCTGCAGGGATGTACACCCCGTCTCTGGGCACCTTCTCATGCAGACCAGAGCTGAGGCGGCCGCCCTCAGCTGTGTGACCCTGCGCACCCTGGACATAGCTGGTCCTTCCAGGGCCGAGGACAGCAGCCTGCAGAACTGCAAGGACTTCTACCCCACCCCCAAACCTGAGGTTATAACTCAACAGAAAATATGCATTATTGTAAATTTTTTAATGTTTATTTGAAAGGCAAAGTGAGAGACAAAGCAATCTTCCATCCCCTTGTTCACTGCCCACAAATGCCTATGACAGCTGCAGTTGAACCAAGCTGATGCCAGTAACCAGAGTGTAGTCTGGTTCTCCCTTTGTGGGCAGCAGGGATCAAGTCCTTGAGCCATTACCTGCTGCCTCCCAGGGTGCCCGTTAGCAGGAAGTCAGATCCCATGAAGAGCAGCTGGGACTTGAACTTGGAACTCTGATATGAGGTATGAACAGCCCAAGCAGTACCTTAATCTGTTGTACCACAGTGCCAGCCTCTAGAGAATCTAATTTTTGATAGGTGAGTTTTTAAAAGTATAGGAAGCTTTTTCATATTTTGGCAGATCACTGTTTTTTTTCCTGTTCAACAATTATTTGTGAATATTTTTGAACCATGTGTTTCCCCATTGTAATAATTAACCATGCTTTAATTAAGAAAATTTAGAAATTACCAAAAAGCAAACATGCAGAAAAAATTATCCTAATATCTTAAAATTTTTTTTGAGATTTATTTTTATTGGAAAGGAAGATATACAGAGAGGAAGATACAGAGTGAAAGATTTGTCCACTGGTTCACTCCCCAAGTGGCTGCAATGGCCAGGGCTGAGCTTATCTGAAGCCAGGAACCTCTTCTGGGGCTCCCATAGGCGTACGTGCTCCCAATGCTTTGGGCTGTCCTTGACTGCTTTCCTAGGCCACAAGCAGGGAGCTGGATGGGAATTGGGGCTTCCAGGATACAAACCATACCCATATGGAACCCTGGCACATGCAAAGTGTGGATTTTTAGCCACTACACTATCATGCCAGACCATTTTTTAAGAGTTTTAAAAGTTTATTCTTGAAGCTCAGAACTGGGAACTCAATCCAGATCTCCCACAAAGGTAGCAAAGATCCAAGTAGTTGAGCCATCCACCTGCTACTTGTCAAGATGCCCCTAAGCAGGAAGCTGGAATCCCAGCAGAGCTTAGGAATCAAACCCAAGTCCTCCACAATGGAGCTCGGGTGTCCGAAGGACCAGCCAGGTGTCCATCCCAGCCTTCATACCTTTAATCACAGATATTGAAGGTGATGTTTCAAAGCACAGTCTTTTCAGTTATGAGTATTAAACATGTGTTTGTAATGCAAATTGAGCATCTCAACTTTAATCCTGTCGTTTGTTTGTTTTTAAAGATTTTTTTTTTCATTATTTGAAAGGGAGAATAACACAGAGAAAAAGAGAGAGAGATGCGAACAGATCTCTCATCTGTTGGTTCACTCTCCAAATATCTACAACAGCAGGGGCTGGGCCCGGCCGACTCCACGGGCCAGGCCGACTCCACGGGCCAGGCCGACTCCACGAGCCAGGCCTCTATCTGGGATTCCCATAGAAGTGGCAGGGGCCTAAGTACTAGGGCCATCTTCCATTGCTTTCCCAGGTAAGTTAGCAGGAAGTGGGACGCACACCAGTACTCTGCCATGGGAAGTTGGCATCCTAAGCAATGGCTTAAGTCACTGCACCACACAGCTCCTGAATCCTGAGTGCATGCATGCTTAGAAACTTTTTTCCATTTCATTCATCAGAATTTGACTGAAGATCTCCTATGTGTTAAACCGGCTATAGCTCTGAACGAGGCAAACAAACCTGCTCCTGCATGGTTTCAGCCTGATGGGTTTACACAGAACAGTGAGGGAAGGAGCTTCTGAGCAGGTGGCATTTGGGCGAAGGCTTGAAGGTGCTCCTGACTCTAAGCGAGGAACACTGTAATTGGAGGGAGCTTGGGCTCCTGGTGGGTCATGCCAGGGAAACAGAGCAGAAGATGAGGCCAAAGGGATAAGCAGGAGCGGGTGGGACTTGGTGTCCCCCAAGAGTGCCTGAATTTTAGTCCTGAGCCTGGGACACCAGGGGCTGCATCGTCACAGGCACACTCCTGCTGGCGGGCAGGGACTTGCCTGCTGGGCTGAACTGGAATCAAGAGGAGGGAGAATAGTGTCAGGGACCTGGGGAGCCAGCACACCATGTAGAGAAGTCAGCTGGAAGTGAGGAGACTTGGTGGGGAGACCTCTGCCGAAGCATTTCACACCCATTTTTATGTGCACAAGAGTAGAGTGTTCTTTAAAAATTGGTGTCTGGAGAGGTCCAAAAGAGCTCTTTTGATAAGACTGAAGAAGATCCAGAGCTCATGGTAGATGGAATTAAAACTTTTTTGGAAGCCCCCTTGGATATAAAGCAAAGGTGGTAACTCTACCCATAAAGTCACACCTGCAAACCTGGGGCCTCGAAGACAAAGAGATTCAGACTCCCGAGTGGAGCCCAAGGCCTGCTCGCCTTCTATAAGCAGTCACCATGCAGCACAGGAGGAGTAGACCCCTTTCAGTTGTAGACGGGGCAAGAACAGTCAGATCTTGAGGTGGTGCCTATCCTGGCCACAACCAAGCCTGCATCTCTCCTTTGGTTGCTCCATATATTTGCCCTGAGGAGAAGAACTTTCCAGAGGGACCTGCTTTGCCAGCTTCTGATTGTCCAGGGTGCAGTAAATGCAGATGATGGAGTTATTGTAGCCAGACAGTCCCCAGACCACACATGGCCAGAACCATGACAGAAGGTCAATTAAGACCTAACTGTGACCTGAACTGTGTGGTTGCCAGGCCTGTGCAATCCTGTGGGTCCATGGGAGAGTGGTTGGAGAGGCAGGGAAGGGTTGGTCCACCTTGCTGTGACTCTCACACTGCCCAGAAACCTCTGGCTTTTGGGAAGCCTTGCATCCCACAACTCTGGCTAACGAGCGCTTTGCATATTCTCCATCGCAGATGACCAAACTGGGCTGTCTGCAATGACTGTGATTAGAAGCCTGTATTTTAAAGTTGCGGTGTACCTGGTTCTGTGTCTATAAGTGGATCTCTCTGGGTGGTCTGGGAGGCCCTAAGTTAAAAACAGTGACACTCATCTTGTCGTCTATTCCTGCACGGGTTCCGGCATCCGGTTCCCGGGCGCCTCCCTGCTCCTCTCATGTGGGGGTGCCAGGGACTTAAGGCCAAAACCTTGACCTGCAAGCAGTTCACGAGGTCTGCAGGAAGAAAGCAGACTCCTTAGCGACTTCTCTCTCCGTGCCTGGGAGGCGGCCAGAGCCGCAGCTCTCGTGTGGGGCAGCTAGGAGGATGCTGCTGGAACCATTGGGCTGTGGGGAAGGTTTTAGTGCAGTGGAGATGTTCGCATCCCTTTCCAAATACCAGGGCTCTAGCTCTTGCCTCCAATTCTGCGCCTTGGCTTTCTGCACAGGGTGCCGGCTCATGCGTTTAGGTCCCTGCCGCCCTTGTGAGAGACTCAGTGTTCCAGACCCTTGCCTTTGGCCTGACCCAGCCCAGGCTGCTGCGAGCATTTGGGCAATAAACCAGGGGATGGAGGATCTCTCTCTCTCCGCCTCTCGCCCCTGTGTGTGTGATTCTGTCTTTCAAAAATAATAAATAATTATGAAAAAGAATTATAAGTGGATCCCGTTTCTTGATCCACTTGGCTGTTTCCATGCATGTGTTCATCTTCACCCTGTAGTGGCAGATCCATCTCCAAGTCTAGGATTAGAAATAAACCAGCCACCGAATGGTGCTTCAGTCCCTGCCAATCGGTGAAAAATGCATTTGTTTTCCAGTGAGTCAGATGAAGAGGAAAACAGATCACTTTTGTTACGCCCTCTGCTCCCACAGTGCCACTCGGGGATTGTTTCAGCGGTGTGAGTCACTGGCTCGAGTCTTTTCTGATCGTGTGCCTTAATGACTTGTTGTGCAAATGCACTGCAGTCCGGGAATTTGAAGTTGATAAGCACAGGTTACTTTGTGAGTTCTGTGACACAGAAAGCCACGTAGAGCCCAGTGCCGGCTAAAGCCAGTCACGTCTCCTGCGTGATAACAGAAGTGTGCCTCGTTCTTCTGTCTGAGGAACAGCCGTTCTCGTGTGTGTGCTCTCCTAACCAAATTGTGGACAAGAAAATATAAATAAGCTGTAAATAAGCAAAAGTTGAATTGTTTCCATGTGGAAAGAGCCCCACTTCTTGGAAAGGCCACTAGGTTTTTATGTGTCTGCCCCATCTTGTTTAGGTTTCTCCCAACGAATGGCCTCTGGAAAAAGAGCGAGCCAGCTGCCCAGTAATGAAATCCAGGTATCCGATCTGAGAGGTTGAAGAGTGAAGCTAATTGCAGGCCATCAGCTTTAAGTCAGATTGTAACCTGTGAGCCGAGCTGTAATCTACACGTAAGCATTGGTTCTGGGATTTCAGTATCTGCTCAATAGCAAACTAACTCTATTCACTTATGCCCTTTAATGATAAATATATTGAATGGTCTCAGATAAACAGAGAAAAATGTGTCCATTCTTCACATGCAGACTTCAAAACATTCCCAAAGGGTGTTCTCTAAAGATTTGGGGTGACTGGGGTTGAAACTGAAGAAATACCTTCTAGTCTTTCTGACCCTGGGCTGATGACCTGCAAGGCCAAGGCTGACTCTGGCTATATAGTAAGCATCCCCGTCCAATAGCCCACACTGTTGAACGTGATGCTGGGGTTCACTTCCTGGTTCCTAATTTCAGGAAAGTCGTGGGAGCTGGCGGGAAGGGCCATGTTCAGCTGGCAGCCACACAGTTCCAGTGGGCAGCAAGCACCTGCTGACCATGTACACTCGAGTGCAAATAACCTACCATGTCCTTGGGGGCAGTGCTCAGAGCAGATCGTGTCCCTGGGAGCAGTGCTCAGAGCAGAAGCTTCCAGTACTTCTAGCCATCTGTCTCTAAGGGCAGCGGCTCAGAATTCATCCTTGTAGCAGTGGCAGGTGGGGCCTCAGCTCTGAGAAGCCTTGAAGGGAGGGGCTGACACTTGCCAGGAAAAGCCAAGTGGGGCTGAACAAATTCCAGCTGTGAGCCCTTGCTCTGCCCACGGGGGCCCGCTCGAGTCCCGTCCACTCCGCCCATACTATGGCTGGCTCAACAACTGTACCAGCCTGTCCCTACTTAAGTACAGTAATAATGAGGAAGAGAACAAAAACGTGGGCTTATTTTGTTCTCCGCTGTGATGCAAATCATGTTAAATTGTGGATTTAAAGGTTTTTTTTTTTCTATAAAATGAGTTATTTTCCCCCACTTTTTTCATAGAAATAATTCTTCCTCCTATAGTAGACTCTTTTTAACTAATATATTCATGATTATGACTATATATTGACTTATTTTTGGTACCAGCGTTAATTTAATGCTTTCAGCATGGGTTGTACTGATTTCTTTGTTTGTTTGTTTGTTTGTTTAATTTGGAACAAATTTCAAACTCACAAAGTAGTTACAAGAATGTGAATAATACCAAGATTATACCAGAGTACCCCAAAAAGTTATTGCAGGCTGGCACTGTTGCTCAGCAGGTTAAGGTGTGGCCAGTCCGTCTCCCAATGCTGAAGTGCTGGTTCAAGGTCCAGCTGTCTCTGATGTGCCCTGGAAGACAGGTGGCCCGCCACGTGGCACACTACAGCAAAGGTGCTTTTCATCAGGCTTCTTGGGGTGCTTTTGATCAGTCATGCCTGGCTCTGTTATTGCTCTCCTTGCTTGGGGGTTGAGGAGAGGCTGTTGGGGGTGTTACAAGGCACCTAGTGTCTGGCATTGGAGCAGGGTTTGACCACCAGCAGTTTCTTGTGACTTCCCATGACTCATCCAGTCAGAGCACTGCAAGATTTCTTTGTAGTTTTTCTCTTCCTGTTTCTACAGGGGCATTGGTGTTGGAGCAGTGAAGATGTTAGGAAGGCCACGTCCTTGTGTTTCCAGATCAGGGCGCTGTCCTGAGGACTACAGTCCTCACAGCCACACAGCTTCTGTGTGTGTTGGGGGCGTTTCTGGGCTTCTGAACACACAGAGCCTAGAGCAGCAGTCCTCAGTCGGCAGCGACTGCCCCAGTTACCCGTGTCTGCGTGCGTAGGCCTCTCTCCCACAGCTGTTTAGACATCACCATCCATGGGTTCAGCACAGAACCAGTGTTGTGTGGCCCCCGCCCTGCACCTGCACGTACACATGTGAGTGCTCATGGTGTCTGGAGTTCAGTGGCAGTCAGCTCCCAGCCATGAGCTGCTGCTGACCCCGAGCCCACTGCAGTTGCCTCCTAATGTGGCGTCTCCTTTCTCTCCCCCTCCTGTCCACAGCTGCCCATACCTGGCGGTCAACATCACCCCTGCCATCCCTGCGGTCGGTGGTGTCCTGTTCTTCTTCGTGATGGGGACCCTGCTCCGCACAAGCTTCAGTGATCCCGGAGTCCTCCCGCGAGCCACGCCTGATGAAGCCGCCGATCTGGAAAGGCAAATAGGTAACACTGCAGCTCTGCCCCCGCCCCTCTGTGGGCCCCAGACACACACATGCCAGCTGCTGCGTGGGAGGACAAGGCACTGCCCCCACGTGCAGAGTGACCGGGAAGGAAGGAGGCCGGAGCAGGCTGACCCGGATAGGAAGGCGGTGGGGCACAAAGGGGTCGAGGTAAGGCTGGAGGGCAGGTGTGTGAAGTGGGGGGCTGCTGGCCCCCGCGAGAAAGACCCACTAGCAGTCAGGAGTTCAAGAAGTTTCTTGGACACCCACATGTCCAGTTCTGCCCTGGTTAGGAACCTCTGGAGGCAGCTCTGCTCTCTGGTTCCATCCAAACTGTTGGGAGACTTGTTGCAGAACTGCTCAACTGGGTCAAAGCACAGAATGCCAGTTACAGACATCTGAGTGGTAGAAGAAAGTAGTTGTTTATTGTAAAGCACAGATCAAGGATCCTGGCAGCTATTATTTAATTCCTGGGCTCCCCAAAGATTTAGTGGTGAAGGTTCTTAGAGATTGAAATTGGGGCTGAGAGGTGTGTGGTCAGTGCGTGTCCAAAGTCCCTGCTGGTCAGTGGAGCTCGTGCCTTTGCTGTGATTGGCCAGTGATATTGTGCTCCTTAGGGAATCTGTGATGGCCAGGTGGGCTCCAGTTGGCCTGAGGGCTGCATGCAGATGACAATGACATTCTGTCTGGACTGAGAGTTCCCCTAGCCAAGTCACTGCAGGGCAACAATGACCATCAAGGCTCTTGTCTATTGGAGAAGCAAATGACTCCTTGAGTCTGGTGACTAGAACCCTGTAAGGAAGCTGGATCACTCCTTTAAGTCATGGGTTCCATTTGGTAAAGGGCAGGCCAGGGCACCTTGGGATGATCCTGCTCCCACATGATGGAGTTTGGTTTCTGAGCAGGCATACAGCTTGACTTCTGCAGCCACATGCATCGCTGGTAAAGCTCCTCCCTGGATGTCGCTGATTCCGTGCCCAGCCAAGCAACTCCATGAGGAATATGTTAACATTCTACCTGCTTTACCAACAAGGAAGCTGAGCCCAAGGAGGAGCTCAGCTTCTGGTAGGGAAAAAATGGCAGAGCAGGAGCCCAGAAGCCAAGTGTCCAAGGCTCAGCCCTGGCTCTTTCTGGCTTGTTACTGGCAAGGGAGAAGGAGGGCAGGCTTAGTTTCCTTCAAGGAACAGAACTGGACCTAGAGCCTGATCTGAGCCCTTGCTGCACCAGGACAACTTCTGGAACAATCTCTTCTGGGGGACAAAATGCAACCCTCCACTCTGCTCCAGTTCCTCACTTCTGCCCGCCAGCTCAAGGAGTGTCCATAAAATCTGCATGACACCAGGCAGCCTTTTCTGCCTTTCTCACGTTATGAACAGTGCGAGTGACGCTGGAGTCCTTTATCTGCTGCTTCTCTCCCCAGATGACCACAATGGCCAGGGCTGGGCCAGCCTAAAGCCAGGAGCTTCTGCTGGGTCTACTGTGGGTGCAAGGGCCCAAGCACTTGAGCCATCTTCTGCTACTTTCGCAGGCTGTTAGCCAGGAGCTGGATCAGAAGTAGAGCAACCAGCGCCCATGTGGGGTGCTGCTGTTGAAGGTGGCCGGCCTCTTAAATTCAGTATTTTTAGGGCTGGCTGTGCCCCATGGCCCCAGAGGCACAGACTGTGAGAGGCCAAGGACAGAGCTGCAGCTGGCCACCTAAGAGAGGAAGAGCAGGCTGCTGAGGCTTCCATGTGGTTCAAGGTCGGGCTGTTCAGGTGTCACTCTTCCAGGGGGACCACACGGCTGCGTGGCCCTTTTCATCCCTGATTCAATTCCTCCCCAGGATTTATCCTGTATACTTGGGAAAGGAGATTATACTTCCCTAAAATCTTAGTACCTTAATCTGGGGTTGTCTGACTAAAGAGGGGAAAATCAAAACACTCAAGTCTAGAAACTTTTTCTTTAAAGAGTTATTTTTATTGGAAAGCCAGATTAAATTTTTTTAAGACAGAAAAAGATGTTCCATCTGCTGGTTTACTCCTCAAGTGGCTGCAGCAGTCAGAGCTGAGCCAATCCAAGCCAGGTATCAGAAGTTTCTTCCAGATCTCCCAAGGGTGCAGGGTCCCAAGGCTTTGGGTCATCCTCTGCTGCTTTTCTAAACCACAAGCAGGGAACTGGGTGGAAAGTGGAGCAGCCGCGATATGCACCAGCACCCGTGTGAGGATTTAGCCACTGGGCTGTCACGACACCCCCAAGCCATTTCCTTATTGGGGTGATTCATTGTGATTCCCCACTGTGCATCTCTTGGGGAACCTTGGGACAGCCTCTTGGAGTGGGTCATCTCGGTGGTTAGCCATGTGCCAAGGACTTGAACGGTGCCCCCTAGCTTCAGGGGGCAGCTGAAGAAGAATAGGAAGATATGCTGGAAGCCTGTCTTCTGAGAATGCCCTCCAGTACCTTCTGTTCCAGGTGAAAAGCCGTGAACAGCAGCCGGGGCCTAAGGAGGGCCCTGCTGGGGCCACTGGCTCCCCCCTGGGGACACTCCCAGCTTCAGAGTTCGTCCACCCAAGGGCGATCCTATCCTAGGTAACTGATTTAGGGTCCTAAAAGACACGATGAGATTCCATGTCCAGATATCATGAGTTCAAAGCATTTTGTTTCCGTTAGGAGACGCGTGTGACTCTGATGGATGTATATTAAAGAAAATACTTATTGAGGTGAACACCACTTATGCCAGTTTCAGACTTCAGTCAATTTTCCTCTGTTGCAGTTAAACTACTTTTGATTCAATCCATTCTAATTAAGTTATTTTTATGGGAATAATTTCTTTTCAGTGTAACATTTGCAATCAAGATTTTTTTTTAATTGACCAGAATTTCTTTCTCTGTTATAAAAGTTGCTTTTATAGGTTCCATTACAGAACTGTTATTTGTACTGAGATACATTTCCCTGGTAATTTTGTATGACCAAGTAAGATGTTTTGCTCTGGTGGTTTTTTTTTTAAGTTGTTGTTCATTTTCTCCTATGGTGCTTGCTTCTGTTGGTCGTGTTTATTGTGAAATAGGTTTACATTGGCAGTCAGTCTATGATGATATCTTCCACGTGCCCTGCAGTCATTCTGTGTAATGTCCACTAGCTCTCTGTACCACTGGATACCCACACACACACACACACACACACACAATTGGCAGTGTCAAAAATGGCCAGTCCGTCGCTGGCTGATGTGATCACTCCGAGGTGCCATTTTCTGACCCCTTCTCTGTGCCTGGACCTCCCCATCACTACAGCTGACCCCTGGTGTAATTTTTCCCGAGGCTGTCACATCAGCATCTCAGCCATACTGGCCCCCAGAGCTCTGTCTTCATCAAGGAGGAGCTGCTTGAGGCTTATTCAGGCCCACAGTTTAGTCTCATTATTCTGGGTTAGGTGCCCCCCTGAACGCGGAGGTTGGCCATCGGCTGTGAGAGAGCAGCCATATTCCGGTGAGGCAGGGAACAGCTCAGGAGCTCTGCCTTCTGAGGCCCTCCCACTTCATCAGGTCCTGCCTCTCAGAGGCCCTTATCCATTGCTTCCCACCCCTCTTCCATCCATGTACCTTTGGCTCCACCTAAGGCTTCTGACCTGAAACTTGTACCTGGGTTTAAGGAGCCAGGCCCTGCTTAACAAACTGTGAAAAGCTCAGTTACACCTGCTAGGAGATTCCTGCCTGCTGGCACTGCCCTCTCTCTCCACTGCCCTTGCTGGAGGTGTAATGTGGTCAGCCAGTTAGCTCCCAGCAGCACCCCTGCACCAGCTGTGGCATTTACATGTCTGCAGGAGTCAGGGAACTCTCTATACCCTCCCTGCACCTTTGAGACAGACCTCTGGGGTGGAACCAGGTGTTGGGGTTAAAATCAGTTACTGTTTTGTTTGGAAGATTTATTTATCTGTTTGAAAGGTAGAGTGAGAGAGAGGAAACGACAGATCTTTCATTTGCTGGTTCACTCTGCCTATGGCCATAATGATTGGGCTGTGCCAAGTGGAAGTCAGGAGTCAGGAGTCAGGAATTCCATCTGGGCTTCTTTTGTGGGTGGCAGGGGCCCAAGCACCTGAGCTATCTCCCACTGCTTTCCCATGTGTACTGTAGGGAGATGGACTGGAAGCAGAGCTGCCACCCGTATGGGATGCTGGCATCACAGGCAGTGGCCCATTGTGCCACAACACCAACCTCAAAGCCAGTTACTTTCTTAAAAATATATGTGTATATTTGAAAGAGAGCAATAGTGAGATCTTGCATCTGCTGGTTCACTTCCCAAACACCTGCCACACTCAGGGCTGGGCCAAACCAAAGCCAGGAGTGGGAACTCATGTGGATCTCCCAAGGGGATGGCAGTGACCCAAGTACTGTGTTGGGGTTGAAGTAGAGGTTTGTAATGACAACTGCAGGAAATCATCTCACAGCCCCTCTCCATGCTGACTGCCTCTCTTCCAGGCATCTCTGTGGGCAACAAGTACCCTTTTCCTCCTCTGTAATGGGAAAGAAATTGAGACAGTGGGTGGAGATGGCTTTTGAACCTCAGGTGGCGCTTTTATGCCAGCCCTGGAATTGCAGTCCACTAGTCCACATCCTTCTGGGGTGTCTCTTTTCTTGCAATTCTAGACTTGACTTACATGGAATGGTATTTCAGAAAGCTCATGGGAAAGCTGGAATTCAAGGACAAGTGTATTTTGGTGCAAACTGTTTTTTGAATCCCTTGCAGTTTTCTCATAAGATACATTCTCCACAAGACATTTGAAGACCTGTCCTTCCCCATGGGCATAGATTTCTTTCTTTTTTTCAAAGGTTTATTTATTTATTTTTAATTTAACTTCTTTTTAAATTACTATCCTCATTCTATGATACAGTTCCATAGACCCTGGGATTTCCCCTGCTCCTTCCCCAAATCCCCTCCCCCCCACCAAATTCCCCTATATTATTACTATAGCATAGCTCTTCATAAACAGTCATGTGTTTGTCATTGGGGGCATGGACAATGGCAGAGAGTCCAGCTTCCTATTGTCAAAATACAGCTAATAGTTTCATTAGGAGTCTATCTTTGTTCTGGATGTAGAGATGCACACTGCACTGCATACTCACATCTGGACATGATAGTCTCCATTACACAGTCACCACACATCCCTGTTAAATGAGAAGCCACAATACAAAACAACAGGAAGAAAAATGGAAATTTACAACACCATGAATTTCTCAAGAGGTTGTGATAGTTCAACAGTCCTGAATTGCTGGCAAACCCGCCACTCCAATCACTATGAAATCTCTCCCGAATCCACTGGCCGCTATAGTCCACCTTAGTGTCTCCGTCTGCCCAGATCTTCATTGCCAATGATTGGCTGGGGTAGTTGATCAATTTGTTCTGCCCTCCATCCTCTGCCATGGTACCTGGTGTCCTCTGGAGGCTCTGATGTACTGCCATATCCTCCATGTACATTTGGATATGCTGTCCTCTGCTCTGTCTGAGCCACTGAGGAGGCCCAGCTGTGACACATCCACTCCCACAGTCAGCTCATGGAATCTGCAGTTCTCCCCATGGTTACGGTTCTGAGTCCAGCAGTTCAGTTGATAGGGAATTGCCCAAGAAACCTCATCTGAGGCCATCCCAGACCTGATTCTTGTGTGTGTTTGCCAATATAGGGTCTGGCACAAATCAGTCTCTGCACACATTGGTAGTTGCAATTTCTGGGTCAGTTCTGTCTCCAGCCCCCCCGTGTTTTACAAAACCCAATGGGTGTTGGAGCCCAGCACAATACTGCCCACACATACTCGGCCTTCACGTAAACCAACGGGAGCTGCAGTCTAGTTGGAGCGACCCACAAAAACCCCCATCAGGCCCGCCCCTGCCCTTGTTCCTGTGCTTGGCAATATGAATATGTGCAGCAGACTGGTCCCGTCTGTCCCATATCCCATTCAGCTCTCGTATGTGTTGATGGGTATTGAAGCCTAGTTTGTCCCAACCAGCCCCACTATCCAGTCCACACTGGTGCCAGTGGGTGCCACCATCTGTCTTAGCCTTGCCTGTGCCTAATAGAATTTGGCCCCTGTGCCAGCCTCTGCCAGCTGATGCTGCAGCAAAGCCCGAACAATCTACACTGACACTGGCTTACACATGTACCAGAAGGTATAGTCAGCCCAGCCTGGCTTTTCCCTGATCCAGCTCACATATAGGCTATCGGATGTGGCCCTGCCTGGCCTGGTGTGCCCCCATCCCAGCTCTCATGCTCACCAGTGGGAGTGGTGGCCCAGCAGGGGGCCCTCACAGTCCCTTCACTGGGGCCATTCCCCCACCCCTGGGTTTCACATGTGCTAGTTGGATGCTGTGACCCAGTCTGACACAGCCCCCTCACCTTGGCATTTGCCCAGGCCAGGCCCAGCCCCGATTCCAACTCATGTTGGTGGAGACTACAGTCTAGCCCCCAGTATCAGCCCTCATGAGGACTGGCTGGGATTGCACTCTGACCCGGCCTGACCCACACTCCATTCTGGCACTCAGATTCGCCAGTTGGTGATAAGGACTGACCAAGCCTGGCCTGCCCTTGACCTGCACCAAATGTATGCTGGTGGGTACCATATTTTGGCTTGATCTGGGCTGCTCCCCATCTTGTTTCTTGCACTCACCTGCAGGGAGTGTGTCCCAACAGAGGAGTTCCCCAGGCTTCTCCATCTGGATCTCTCCCAATGCCAGATCTCTCGCACACCAGTGAGTCCATGGACCAACCATACTTAGTCCACCTCCTGTCCTAGCAGGAACAGTGGCCTTTCCTCACCAGCCCTCACCCATTCTGGGTTCTTGTTGTTGGGCGCTACAGCCCACCCAAGGCTGATCCATACCCAGACACAGCTCATACATGGCTCAGCTGGGGCAGAGACCTGGCCTAGCCCATCCTATAACTACCCTGATCTCACGAGTACCAGCAGGTGCTGGATTCTAGCCCAGTCTGGCACATCCCATACCCAGCCCATGCACATGCTGAGGCATTCTGCAGCTATATCCAGGCCAGACCGCAGCCTCTAGTCTGGCCCTTACACTCTCCAATGGGGATCACATCACAGCCAGGGCATCCCCTTTGCTCCTCAGCCAGGATTGCTCCCCTCCTCAGATCTCGCATGTGCCAATGGTTGCTCTGACCCAGCCTGGCATAGCACCATCCATCTTAGCCTTTGCCTTCAGATGCTGTAGTCTGGCCTAACCTAGCCAGCCCCAGTCCCAATTCTCGCTGGCGAGTACTCAACCTGGTCCTGCTCAGTTTGCTCCCATCCCCGACTCATGTAAGCCAGTAGGTGTGATACCATAGCACGACATGACCTGCACTCCAGCCTGGTTTCTGCACTCGCCAGTTGGCCCTACCTGGTCCACCCCCTTCCAAAACTAACCCACGTGCTTGCCACCTGGTGGGGCTACCTTGCCCAGCTTGCCTGACCCCTAGGTCTGGAACACATGCTCACCAGTGGGAGCTATGGCCCAGTAGGGAAGTCTCCCAATTTCCCCACTTAGCCCACTCCCAGACCCAGATCTCACATGCTCCAGCAGGTGCTAGGCCTTTGCCTGGCATAACCTGCCCCTCCATCTTGACCTTTGTATGGTGTGGTGGATGTTGTGGGCCCACCCTATACCCTGTTTTAGGATGCACATGTAGGTGCTGAAGCTTGGACCTGCCCAACCTATTCTTGGCCCCAGTACCCATGAGTGTTGGTGGGTTCCATGTTCACTCCTAGTTCAACCAGTCACCACCCCAACTTATATTTCCATAGGGTTGGGCCCACTTATGCCCCACAGAATCTACCCCCAGGCCTGGTTCTCTCATGTGCTGGTTAGTGTTATGGCCCTGCCTAGTGTGACCTGTCCCTGTTCCAACACTCAATCAGATATTTGGATCTAGCTGTGCTAGACAAGCCCTCAGCCATAGCTCGTGTGTGGTATGGTGTGTGGTGGTCACTGATGCTCTGTGCTTACAAGCCCATCTTGGGACTCCCATGTGGGCTGATGAATCAGTCTGACCCATACAGATCTTCCAATCTCCATACCACCAGGTCTCAGTCCCCTCACTTACCAGCCAGTACAGTGGCCCTATTGTCAGGTGTCCCTCAGGATTCATTCCTCACTTACACATATGGTGTCCATATCCATGGATTTTCCTAGACAATATTTCATCACCCCCAAGTCCCCAGAGCTCATCGGCAGGCGGCCAGCGGGCAAAGCCAGGTGCCTGATGGGCGCCCTGGCCACCAAAGGAATAAAATAGTGCTGGCTGCTTAAAAAACAGCTAGTGGGGCGGGGTGAGCTGCTTCCTCCACTCATCAGCCAAGATTGGCCGATGAAGCAGAGTTTTGCTCCACATGCGTGACCTTTAGAATAAAGATGCAGCCAACTGCTTTAAGATTTCTAATCTGTTTTTTTTTTTGCACCAAAAGCCAAGCTTTTAATTTTAGCTAAAGGGTTCTTTCTCTCTCTCTCTATCTCTTTCTCTCTGTCTCTCTCCAGCAATGCCACATCTTTTGAAGTTTGTGTTCAATCAGCACAATGATGACATGAAGCCATATTGAATTGTTTGCTACAAAAACCCCACAAATGCCCTGTAATTCTAATCAGTTCTCACACCCAGGCTGTGAGCAGGGCGAGGTGAGAAAGGCAGGAGTCGTGTGGTTCCCGGTCATGGTCAAAGGAAGTAGCCAGGGATCTGGGGCATGTCCATGGGAACACCCAGTGGGGGCGTGGAAAGAGCTGGTGCTGTGCACGCAGCCTTCATTTCTGATCCCTCTCCCTGTCCCCAGGGCTGCAGCTCTGAGTCAGGACCCTGAGTCCTGGAATGTCCCAGGTTAAAGTGACCTCAGACCTCTCGGAGGTCATCCTGGATGACTCTCATGGTGCACAGATGAATAAACTAAGGCTTCGCAAGATCAGCACACTCACCCAGCTCACCCAGTGCAGACCCTGGAGGCCCCGGATCCAAGGTCCTGGAGAACTGCCTCTCCTTAGACTGTTTTTGCTTTTGAACCTGAAACCTCTGAACCCTTGCTACTCAAAAATGACATCTGTAGAAGGACGGCTGCACCATCACCCACATGGGAGCTTGCAAGCAATGCAGGATCTCAAGTCCTGTCCATGTCATGAGCCAGGATCTTCATTCTAGCCAGTGCACAGCCCCGCCCTACCCTCCCCTCTTCCTGCCCTCTTTGTGGCCTTGCTCCAACACAGTTGATGTCTGCTTCCTCCCCACTGACATGCTCAGGTCTGTTGTGTGTCAGGATGTCGACTCTCCAGATTCATTTACTCTGAATACTAAGTCTGATAACTTCCCATCCCTTGCAGTGCCTGTGAACAATCTAATAGCCATCGATGGCCAATACCTAGTGCTTTGCAGACTTTGGAATCCTAAGATTCTTTTTCAATAAATAAAGCATGCAGCTATAATCACGGGATCTGTAGTGAGGAGGACTGTGCCTTGGGCCCTCATCTAGCATTTCGTTTTACATGAGTTTGCAAAGCACCTTGAGGTCTCCCTCCAGGCCTTAGCTGCAACCTCTGTAATGGAAACACACCCAGAGCACCTGTGATTCTGTGGTTCTAGAACTTAATCCTCCTTTCTCCTGTATTTGATGCATTACATCAGGTACCTCCATACTCCAGATTATGTAGCTGGTTCTAAGGCTTAATTTGGAAGGAATGACACCTGTTGTTGGAACGCATAGTCGCACCCTCGCCCATGGCTATTCAGCAGGTGAACAGTGGGCACTGCAGATGACTCAACAGTCAGTCCTTCACTGATCATGAGGTGTTCAGGAGGGCAATGGGAGATGACAAAGCAGAGCTCCTGTGAGTCAGAGTATGAGTCTGTCAGTCGGCACGGTTGTGGAGGGACTCCAGAGACTGGGCGCTCATCCCAGAATCAATGCTGGGTGGAACAGGGGCCCCAGACCTGTGCTCTCAGTGTGGGAGGTGAGAGTTCCTCTTGGAAGCTGCTCAAAAGGGGTGGGCAGGCTACTGGTGTTGCATGAGTGGGCAGTGTTTTCCTGGTACAAACAGGGAGGTAGCCGGAAGGTAGGCAGCTTGGGAATAAAAGGAAATGTAGCGCTTGGAGAGGGTGGGGGAACGAACCAGGGAATAGAGGAGCCTTAGAAGGCAGCAGCGAGCAATCAAGCACCATGCCTGGCATGGAACCAAGTACTGGAGCCATCACCACTGCCTCCCGGGGTGGGCATTAGCAGGAAGTTGGAGTCAAGCTTGGAATGGAGACTTGAACCCCCAGGCATTACAGTGTAAGATGTGGGTGTCAAGTAGCCCGTTACTCTGCAAAGGAGAGAGCCAGGCAGTGGGGCCGTGGGCTGCCTCCTACTGCATGTGCGCACCTACGTCTGTACAGAAGATTCAGCTGGCAAGCCACACACTCCCAGTATCCCCAGTTGTTCCCCAGTCTGTCACCAAGAGAAGAAAAATTGTTGGTGATCAGGGTGAAGACCAAGAGGCCAGCTATATTCAGGGAGACCACACAAAGGTCTCTGAGACTCAAGGCCATGGGATTGTGCAGTAGGAAAAAGCCACTGGGCTCAGCTCCATGTACGAATGGAAAAACATGAGAGTGTGTAGACAGCCAAGGGGCATGGGTTGGTCAGTAGATGGAAATTTGTACCAGAGACAGGGGGATGCTGGCTTAAACACAGGAGGCAAGCCAGAGAGCTCAGAGATTCCCTGGTGTGGAGGCAGAGAAGGATCGGATTCTGGGGACTCTGGCTGTGCCCATCTGGCCAGGGTCTCCTGAGACTGGACCGTGCACAGATGGACACGGACACTTTAAGGCCAGGCCTTGTTGCAAAGGGGCTGGCGAGAGCCAGGTGTCCTCCTGGGGCCTTCGCATCCTATGTGGACTCAGAACTTTGTTGCAGGACTGTAATGGACGCCGTCCTCACCCTAAAAGTTGGTTATCACCAGAAAGCTCTCTGCCTGCCTTCCCAGCCCCTCTTTTCTCTCCTACCATAGTCCCCCGCACCACAGAAAGATGAGGAATACTGCAGTTTGACAAGGGGGCTGTGTCTTCTTTCTGTGCCCTGGAACACTGAAGTCAGAACGATTTCACATGGCTGCATACTCGGGACTTGGAATGAGTGCATGTCTGCTATGTAGGTGGGCCCCGGGTTGGATGCAGGCAGCCGTGGGGGCTCGGAGTCATGACTCTGAGGTGAAGGGTCCTCGGGGGGGAGACGGGGTGGCAGCAGCCTCACGAATTCCACTTATGTACTTTTACTTCTGAGGAGGCTCCTACAGGAAAAAACCAAAACCAAACACAGGTGACTTGGGCGGGGGGGAAACTGAAGGAGAAAATGTGAGTGCGTGCCCAAGTGCCTGCCGTCACAGCTGAGAGTGTGCGCTCGAAAATCTTTGTTTTCCTTCATGAAGTCCAAGTGTTCTCCAAATGAACGAGTGGGTGGGCTGCTCCTTGCACTCAGTGGAATTCTCCTGTGGCCTTCCCAAAGTGCAAGTGCACGTTAAGCAGTTCCAGACATGTGTAATAGAAAGACGTACGCAAGCCATATGTGACTGCGTACTTTCTGAAGGTGACGCTGAAAAGGCAAAAGAAAAAGAGCAGGTGGAATTTTTAGTAACGCTTTATTTAATTCAAAATATTACCATTTCGGGCCCGGTGCGGTGGCGCAAGTGGTTAAAGGTCCTCACCTTGCACGCCCGGGATCCCATATGGGCACCGGTTCTAATCCTGGCAGCCCCGCTTCCCTTCCAGCTCCCTGCCTGTGGCCTGGGAAAGCAGTCGAGGACGGCCCAAAGCTTTGGGACCCTGCACCCGTGTGGGAGACCCGGAAGAGGCTCCTGGCTTTGGATCGGCATAGTATCGGCCCGTTGCGCTCACTTGGGGAGTGAATCATTGGACGGAAGATCTTCCTCTCTGTCTCTCCTCTCTGTATATCCGCCTTTCCAATGAAAAAATAATAAAAATAAATCTTTAAAAAAAAATATTACCATTTCAACATGAATGCAAAGTTGGTTTTTTAAAAAAAGGATGCAATTTTGTATTTTACATTCTTTTTCTTTTCTTTTTTGGTATTCAAAACCAGCCGTGTATTTATTTCATGCTTGCCAGTCACTTCAGTATGTTCAAGTGCTTGGTGTGTAGGTACGGCCATTGGCTTTCGTATTGATCTGGAATTGTTAGAATGCGTCATCATGTTCATTTGAATGAGACTCATCTAGAACGAAAACCATGGAAAGTGGTTTTGAACACGACCCATTCACTCACTCATTCAGCATATGTGTTATTGAGTTGCTTACAGGGTACCAGACGTGATCATACCCTTAGCAGAGTTCTTCTTTTTCGTATTTTATTGCTATGCTTTGGAAGTTACACATGGTGGAACTGATGTGGGCTTGTTGGGCATATTCCCTTTACCCCAGGCCTCACACCAAGATGAAAATTCCCAAGTGCACATGTTTAAAAGAGACACAGTTAGGATCAGGATTTATTCAGCAGTGAGGGAATTCACATGCGCCAGGGTAGGTCGCCCCACCCAGGGAACTGCACTACCTGGAGGGAACAGGGGAGGGGAGAGCGAACCCCTGCATGGTACCTGCAGCTGTGGTCTGCAGCGTTCTGCCCAGTGGTCCTCCTTAAATAGGTAAGGGGTAGTTGAGCCACCTGGGGATTTGTTGCTACCTCCATAAATTGTACATGGAGATTAATATCCTTATTTTCATGGTGTCTCCCCTCTGTCCAATGCTTAAATCCCCAATGGAAGCAGGTGCATCCCTGGAAGGAGGTACGTTTTGATGGGCAAGGAGCCGGGGGTGGCATGACATCAGGGGCTTACAGGAGCCCTCTAAGTCACACAGGCCTCTCTGGCCACCTGCCTGTTTACCTACATCGTCGTCATCAGAGATCCAAGTGGACTCATTGCTTTTGTTCATTAGTGTGGCCAGCTGCCCTGCTGCTTGCTGGCCCTCAGCTCTGTATCAGCATCACTGTGGAGGGGTTGGGGAACAGCTGATGCCCACGGTGCAGGCCTGATCCGACGGGTCTGGAGAGAGGTCCTTGAGGTGCTGTGTGCTTGTGGCTCCGCCAGCCTGAAGGCCGCACTCTGATGTCACTGGAGTGGAGCAGGGTCACCTAAGGGAGCTTTTGTGTTCATGTTGTGTGTCCTCGCCAGCCCCTCTGTGGTCAGAGTCAGTTTAGGGTTTTGTCCCTTGCGTTCTGTGTGAACCCCATCATCTCTGCTGGTACTGGCACCATGCCTGCACTCCAACATGGCTGCCAGCAGCACGGATGAGTACCATGGCCTTTGTTCCTCTCCTCTCTCATCACTGTCTTAGGAGAGACCTCTGAGAGCCCAGGTGACAGTGGCGGGGGTGCCATTAAGACTCCGCATCAGTTGTCTGGCCACTTGGACAAACCTCTCTCAATGCCACTTGCATTCGAGAAAATGCCAGGCTTTGGTGTCGTAGGTGGGACTTGGCAATGAAGGGCAAAGATAAGATCAAGTTCTCAGTTCTCCGAACTCAGCTCCATGCAGCCCTGTGTTCTGCAGCCTGCACGGATGGAAAGACTGGGGTCTCCTTCTCTGAGCACGTGCAGACTCCTGCCACCATGCACGTGGCTGTTTTTTATCCTGTAATGACACAGCTCAGACATTTCATGAAAAATGCCCCTGGCCATTGTGGTGTGGTTAGGAAATGAATCACTGCCTGCTTATTTTAAGCATGACACCATCTTTGTGCCGTGGGAAAACCGAAAGAACTCTAACGGGGGTGGGCACACACAGGTGAGAACACCAGGGGCTTAAAATAAACCCGAAAGAAAATGAGAGAGAACCAAATATTAAACTACAGGGTTTATCAGCTTGTTGCTGGGTCTGACTTAGTCAGGGACTCAGCCTTATTTCTTGCACAGGCTGTTACAGGGTCCTTGTTCTCCACCTACAAGGACAATGATGCTAAAACCATCTCCCAACATGCCCGAAAGTCCCTTGGGAGGCAGACTGCCCTGAGAACCAGTGCTGGGATGAGAACCAAGCTGGGATGAAGGAGAATCTGCTTCTAAGAGACACCACCATGCACAAGTGTGTGCAAAAGACAAACTTGAACATGATTCTAAAAGACATGAACAGTGGGAAGTGCCCGGAGGAAAGAGACAGACACCCTCTAGAAGAAAGGAGGCATGGCTTTGGAAACAAGTAGCCCAGAAGGAAATATAGGGACCCAAGCTGGCCACAGCTGCCCAGGTAGGTTACAGCTGGCAGGAACTCAAGACCAGGAGAGTCTGGCTGACACCTACTTGCACCTGCTGTGGTCCTACCAATGTTTAGTGTGTGGCATAGTTAGTTTAATCCTCTCAACAACCCCGTGACACAAGTGTTCAGCCTATTCCCATTTTATACTTGGAAAAATTGGGGCATGGAAATGGCATGTGGCTTCTAGAAGTCTCCTATTAGAAATGGCAGGGCCATGGTTCAAATCTCTGCCTGTCTGCCAAGCACTTGTTCTTATACCCACTATATCTGGCCTGGAATTAGTTCAGGCAGTGCCTTGTCTGTCCAGGGGTCAGACAAGGTTGGAAAGGAGTTTAAAAAAGAAAAGAAAAAGGAAAGAAAGAAACAAGTTCACCTAGTGTATGAACAGAAGAGGTTTGCAGAGTCAAGCTTTACAGGGAGCCTACAGAAGAGTCCAGGCACAGAGTCCAGTTCTGGTGGCCCTGAGGCTTGGTCCAGGGGCAGGTGAGATTGTCCAGGCAGGCTCAGCTTGTGGGGCAGAGTAGAAGGAGAAGGCTGAGCCCTTGACCCCGTGTGACAGGCCAGAGAATCCTGACTGTGGTGGTGAAGCCAACAAGAGGGGGGTGACGAGGAAGGAAGGCTGAGGACAGGGAGACTTGGCGGGGACAAGGCCAGACCTGTGTCAAGGAATGCAGTGCAGAGGGGTCTCTGGCAGGGGAGAAGGGACCACCCAGGGTGGATGCCAGGAGCCTGGAGACCTGTGAGATCTGGGCAGATACCTCCAGCTTCAGTGTCCTGCTCCCTGCCGTGGGGACCACAGAAGCCCAGCTGGCCTGGCCTGGCCTGGCAGGCCACTGAGAGTTGTAATGGACATGGTCTGAGCATGCCAAGTGCAGCATCCTGCTCACCAGCTGTAGTAGCAGATAATGCTTCCTGGGGGTGCCCAGGAGGCAACTGGAGGCTGACCGAGGGAGGTGGAGGTGGTGTAGCCGTGCCAGAGAGGGGTTCCTGGCCCACAAAGAGCCTCGGTAACACTATGGGGCTGCTCGGGATGGTGCATCTGCCTATTTGCATGGAAAGGACAAGGAACTTGATTTTGGTCCTGTGGGGACTTTAGTCCTCAGTGGCTCATTCAACAGATACAACTACTCCACATGAGCAGAAAGAGATGGAGCATATTTCCATGGGTCGGCAGACGTGGGTGGTTGGCTCTGTGTCCAGAATTACATTAGCTTAATTAATAAAATAAAAGCAGCATGTTATTTGGGAGGTAGGACTGTGGTCATTCTTATTTGTAAATTGGCTCTAAAAATAACTGCAACATCTGGATGCTTAAGGAGTTGGTGGATGCTTCTTGCCTGGGCACTTACTTCACTGGGCAGATTCCTGATGGCATTCCAATACAACAAAGTGAAAACTGTTGGTGGCTCTTGGGTCAGGGCTCTGAAGGCAGACAGAAGGAGTGAGGTGAATGCCCCATCTAGCATGAGGCCCTGTGCTGTGCCAGTCTGGCCTGTGTGTTAGATTGCCCCACCACACCCGAATCTAATAAGTAACATTTGAAGAGTGAGTTTCCACTAAATGGCTGTGAATGTTTTGGGTTGCCTAAGCCAGGGCTGTCCTCTGGAAATATGTGAGCCACAAATGTAAGCCACACATATAATATTGAATTTTCTAGTATCTACTAGGTAGTAGTAGAAACAGGAGATATTAACTTTACCCCTACATTATATTATCATTTGCAGTGTATTCAGTGCTTTGAAGAAGTATTGGGATATTTTGCTTTTTTCGTGTTAACTTGTCAACATCTGGTGTAGATTTTATACTTCATTACATTTCAATTCAGATTGGCCATATTTTGTAAAGGATTTATGTGAAAATGTTAAAGGCAAAGTGACATAGAGGGAGAGCTGGAGAAGAAGAGATCTTCTGCTTGCTGGCCTGTTTACCAAATGGCCACAATGGCCAGGGCTGGACCAGAAAAGGCAGGAGCTTGGAACTTCATCTGGGTCTCCTGCATGGGTGCAGAGGTCCAAGCACTGGGGCCATGTACTGCCATTTTCCCAGGTGCATTAGCATGGAGCTGAATCAGAAGTGGAGCAGCCAGGACTCAAACTGGTGCTCATATAGGATGCCGGCATTGCAACTTAGCCCCCTGCACCACAGCACCCATCCATCCACCTCCGTTCTGGCCACATTGTGAGTGCTGCCAAGCTACTCTTAGCTGGTGCACAACACTGGTGGAGAAGCCTCACCTGACAATGTTGCCATTCCAGGAAATGCCCGGGGCTTACCCTGAGCTAAGGGACAGGGTGTCCCTTTGATGCCTGTTGTTCCAGGACACCAGCTTGTGGGTCATTTCCCACTTGAGCCAGTCTACATGACCAAGGGGAAGCAGAACTTCAGATCTGCCCACGGAGGCCCCAGTTCAGAAGACAGTGGAACTTCTACCTTTGCTGCAGAGATGAGCCCCACATTTGGGGGAGGAGGAGGAATTTCTATTGCAGGAAAAGCTGCGGCCCTTCTGTAAGGGAGGACTAGAATTCGGCTACCTCTATGAAGCAATCAGCATCGTGGGCCTGGCTTTTATTTCTTCATCACAGGCCCCATGATTCAAGTTTTCCACCTGACAGCACACAGGCTGGTTCTAAGAAACTTTGCTGCTCACACAAAAATGGTTGGGATGACATTTTGTAAAAGTCACAGTGTGAAGGTTAAAGGTGAAGATAACAATAGCACACATCAAGCCCTGTAGACCCGCCCAGGGGCCGAGAGGAAAAGAGCTCTGCAGACAAGGCCTGGCTGTTCTGTTCCTGCTGGGGAGGCTGGGTGGCCTCTCCTCTCCCCCATGCAAATGAAGGTGAGCATGTCTCAGTCTCATCTCTTGAAAAAGTCGTGGCTACAGAGTCAAGGACCGCAAGGCAGCCACAGGCGCCATTCTGAGGGCCAACCAGTGTCGTGGGCATCAGCTGTGTACCTGGCAGCCTCCTGAAGCAGGTGTGCTGAGCCCCTCTTTGGCACTCTCTTCTCCAAGAAAGCCTTGCTTCCCAGCAAGTGCCCTTGGAACACTCCCTCCAGAATCAGCCTCTTGCCTGCTTCTGTGGCTGTGACCAGCTCGTGGGATCGCACACAGTACTGGCAGCGGCCATACCTTCATTAGTGACCAGAACACATGCTAAGGCAAGCACTGTCCCAGGTCTTCTGGGGAGAGCTAAGCTGCCCTGCCACCCCAGCAGGCACCTGGTTAGAACTGAGTGTGCTGCTCATGTTTCAAAAACACTTGCTCATTTCCATGTCGGAGTCAGACCATGAGTTTCCAGGTTCTGTTTTTCCCTCATGGCTTCAGGTTTTGAATATTGTTTGGGAGTTATAAGTCTGTTGGCCAACACAGAGTCTGAAAGAAAGGCACAGGGAATTGGTAGCTGGCTTTCCACATCATAACAAGTTTTAGAAACCATTGTGAGGAGCCAAAATAACAAAATGTTGGGAGGAGCCCGAACCAAAGGACTTTGAAACAGGCGCTCGTTTACTGAAAAGTAAAAATCTCATTGAAAACAGACATGAGTGTGTTCACCGTAGAGTTGTTTATAATAGTGTAAAAAATTGGAAGCAACTTCAAAGTACAATAGCAGGGAAGTAAGTAAATAGGGTAAGCTTCAGTGGTGACAGTATCAAGAATGTCACTAGAATGGTGATTTCAAAAATGTGTCAGCTTCTAAAAGTTGGTGTAATTCCAATGAAGATATGCAAAATAGGATATTGTACACATATCATGAGCTTCAAATATACAAAAGGCTAGAAAATGACTGTCGGGAAACATAGGCAGGTATTTATTTTGTGGGTTAGACTAGCAAGTGTTTGTAATAATCTTTTGGTATGTTTCTAATACTCAAAAATCAGTATGATGAGCACACATCATTTTTATGATCAGAAGAGAAGAAATCAATGAGTATCGTTCCATAAATTCTGGGAGAGGTCCACCTGCCAGACATCTATTAAGCAGCACTACCTAGAAATTGCCTGGCCTCAGCAAAGCACACGTTCCCTCTGGGGATTTTGTTTCCTGGTGTGGAGAGTGGGAAGCGATGACCCTGCCTGACACGCAGAAACATTACGATGAGGCAATGCACTAACCTGAAGAGGCTGCAAACAGCAAGCTGCTTATACAAGCAGGATGTGCAGACATTGCAGGCGTCAGGTTGGACGCTACGTCTGATCGCAAGCCCTGGGGAAGACCAGGAATCGAACAAGGCTTTGCCAAGTATTCTGAACTGAAGTCTGCAAGCAGCAACCACCGACCCACAGCCAGCATTCAGACATGGACTGCAAGAAGACCCGAGCAGCAAGGTCCTGAGAGCTGTGAGTGGAGCTGCCCTGTGTGGGGGCTCTGCTTGATGGACATGGCTTCAGAGCACCTTGCTGCCAGTGATCCTTTGCTCTGCCCAGAGCAGCATGTGTTGGGGTGAGAAGGTATGTGACAGATGGATGGAAAGGGCAAGGGCAGAGCAGGGTGGGGAGACAGAGCCCAGAGGCTGCCCAGCTCTCTCCTGCCAGCCACCTGCTGAGCGGCTGGCCAGGGGTGGCACTGGACTGGCCATTGCCAGAGCAGGTTAGGATGCCCAGGGAATGCTTAACTCCTTTTACAAGAATTGTTTGTCTTGTTTATTGTTGATTTTTTCATTTATTTTTATTTGAAAGACAAAGCAGCAGAGAAAGAGAGAAGGGGACTCTTCTATCCATTGGGTTGCTCCCCAGCTAAGCGGCAGTCATCAGGAGACACTCTTGACATTATTGAAAAGCAAGACGGGGCGGGCATCGGGGTGCTGGAGGTGAAGCTGCCTCCTGGAATGTCCATGTCTCTTGAAGCTTGGGTAACAGTCGGCTAAACAGAGCTACGACAGAGGTGTAGACACGTAACCATGTGCAAGGATGCAGGAGTCCCAGGAGGTTGGAACGCTAGCATAAACACCCTCTTCATGGTGTGCAAGGAACTGCGGGCATGTGGCTGTTGAGAAAGAGCCAGTGTGTGCTTGTTTGTAGTGGGGAGCTGCGTGGACCTGACACGCAGACGGGACTTGGCCTACAGCTGGCTGACAAACATCGCCAGACACAGCCCCGTGGAAAGAACCTGCTCCTCCTCTGTTAGCCAGGTCATAGAAGAGCAAGCTTCCCATTTTCTAGTTACAACATCTCAGCTGACATCAGCTGATGTGCACGGAGAGGAGGTGTAGGAACATCCTTGGATGATCCATTGGCCAAAGGCATAAAGATTCAAATTCTAATCACTCTGCATTGCAGACCATGTTTGTGACCTGAGCATGTTTAGTTGGCTGTTTGCCACTGCAATAAAATAAGGCAACTGGGCCCGGTGCAGTGGCCTAGCAGCTAGGCTCCTCATATGGACACCGGTTCTAATCCTGGCAATCCACTTCCCATCCAGCTCCCTGCTTGTGGCCTGGGAAAGCAGTCAAAGACGGCCCAAAGCCTTGGGATGCTGCACCTATGTGAGAGACCTGCAGGAGGTTCCTGACGCCTGGCCTAGGATCGGCACAGCACCAGCCATTATGGTCACTTGGGGAGTGAATCATCGGACGGAAGATCTTCCTTTCTGTCTCTCCTCCTCTCTGTATATCTGACTTTGCAATAAAAATAGATAAATCTTAAAAAAAAAAATAAGGCAACTAACTTTATAAAAGATTTGGGAGCTGGTGTTGTGGTGTAGCTGGGAAGACTGTCGCTGGCATCCTGTGTGAGCACCGGTTTGAGTCCTAGCTGCTCAAGCTCCAGTCCACCTTCCTACTAATGTGCCTGGGAAAGCAGTGGAGGATGGCCCAGTCCTTGACTGGGAGACCTGGCACCTAACTTCAGGTTGGCCCATCTCTGGCCATGGCGGCCATGTGGAGGATAAACCAGCAGATGGAAGATCTCTCTTTCTGCCCCTCCCTTTCAATGTAACTCTGCCTTTCAAATTAATAAAATGGTTTTTTTTTTTAAAGATTTATTTTTATTATTTTGTTATTGGAAAGGCGGATATACAGAGAGGAGAGACAGAGAGGAAGATCTTCCATCCGATGATTCACTCCCCAAGTGAGCGCAACGGGTCGATACTATGCCAATCCGAAGCCAGGAGCCTCTTCCGGGTCTCCCACGCGGGTGCAGGTTCCCAAAGCCTTGGGCCGTCCTCGACTGCTTTCCCAGGCCACAAGCAGGGAGCTGGAAGGGAAGCGGGGCTGCCGGGATCAGAACCGGCGCCCATATGGGATCCCGGGCGTGCGAGGCGAGGACCTTTAACCACTTGCGCCACCGCGCTGGGCCCAATAAAATGGTTTTTTTAAAGAAAGATTTATGCAGCTTACAGTTTTGAAGGTTCACTTCCAAAATTGGGAGCCCTATGGGGAATCTCTGTTGAGAGTAGCAAGTGGCCATGGTCACATAGGCATTATCACCCAAGAGTACCACCCCAGCGTCCCAAGAACCGACTTCCTAAAGTTACATCACTTCCCAGCTAGCACCTGCTGAGGACCACACCTGTGTGGCGTGTGTGTGTGTTTGTGTGGCTGGAGAGACAATGGTAGGCATTTAGGAGCTGCCTTTGATACTGTGCACACAGTTTTAACACGCAGAAATCGGTGGTCATCGCGGGCTAATCGCTAGAGCTGGAAACCCGATTTTCTCACCTTTTAGTCCAGTGCCATGATGCTCAGCATGTTGTTGGTTATCTCTACAGGTGATTCTAGTGACCAATGAAAGGAACACAAGATGCGCAGAATGGCTTTTGTGTGCCTGTCACAGAGCACACTGAGCTGCTGGCTGGTAAATGGTTTCTCTGAACTGTGTCAATCTTTCCACTAGGATTCCACAGTGTGTGGACAGTCCCCGATGAGAGGACCAGTGAGCAGAATCAGGGCCACCAAGCTTACCACCAAGTTCAAGTCAAATGCATTTTTGGCTGATTGCTCTTGGGGATACTCAGAGGTTTGCATTTTGCAGGGTGCTGTGGGCCCATATGGTACGTGTGGGACCCCAGAAGTGAAGTAGGGATCTTCTGGGAGAGGCATTCCATACTGCTTCTGTGAATAGCCTGTCTCCGAGTTGGAATATTTGCGTACGTTTGTGTTGGTGTTGAGATCATTAGTGCAATGGAGGACTGGACTGAGATGAAATAAGAATTGAATACGTGTTTACCTGCACCACAACTCTAACACACACCTGATGTGAGAATAAGAGCGAATGGGTTCATAGGGAACACAGGCCAGTAATGCAGTTCAAAGTTGAACAGAGTCCAAGGAGTGCAGAGTAAAGCCGTGGTCAGTGAGGTCGGAAAGCTGGGTATGGACAAAGTCCTGAACGGAGCCCTTGGCTCCCAAACCAGCAGGAATCTCCTCTCTCTTCAGTCCTTTGTTACATGGGGCAGGTGGGAAGCTGAAAGTCCCAATGCCACAAGCAGCCCCCAGGGGTGACCTTCCCTCCCCTAGGGCTTTGGGAATGGACGGGGGTCTCACTTCTTGCTGGGAGCTTTAGGAGACAGGTGAAAAAGTACTGTATATGATGATTGCAGAACCCTGGAGACTTGTGAAGAAGAAAACGAAAATAAGGTGTTTAGTTAATCCTGCCAGAGATATCTTTGGTCAACATTTCCATGTTGCCTTCTAGTATTTTTCTCGTCACAACATATTTTGACATCAATATGGAATCCTAGTGTACGGAACTATTTTGAAAACATATTTCTTTTCATCTTAATATAATTTGCACCATTCTGGTCCATCTTCGGTAGGTAGGTGGTAGTCTGTCCCATGTAACTAATTCGTTCTTGTTGACATTGAAGTTGTTCCCAGTTTTTAATAATTAAATAAAGTGTTATAGTTAACAGTTCTGAAAATCTCCTTAAATCCAATGCCTAAAAGGCCCTTGCAGGCACAAAGGTTTTCTACTTTGCTAAAGATCTGAGACATGGAAAAGTTGTTCCACCAGAGATCACATTAATCTCTATTTTCTTATTTTTTTTAAGGATTCATTTATTTGAAAGACAGAGTTAAAGACAAGGAGAGGCAGAGGCTAAAAGCCTGCAATAGCCAGGGCTGGGCCGGCTGAAGCCAGGAGCTCGGTCTGAGTCTCCCGCATAGGTGCAGGGACTCCAATGACTTGGGCCAACTTCTGCTGTTTTCACAGGTGCATTAGCAGGGATCTAGATCAGAGGTAGAGCAGCTAGGACTCAAACCGGCATCCGTAGAGGATGCTGGCTTCGCAGGTGGCAGCTGAACCTGCTGTGCCAGTAGGCTGGTCCCAATAGCTTCTGGGTAATATGCATTTTCCTTAAACATCTTCGCCTGGCGCAGTGACCTAGTGGCTAAAATCCTCACCTTAAACATCTTCATGAACCTTCAAATACATGGGCTTCAAAAAATTTTTGCACCGAAATAAATATGCCATCCAATTCTATTTCCAGAAATGTTTTGGAGTGCCCTTATATTTGAGGTGTGGCTCTAATTTTAGGTTTTTCTTCTTGAGTGATTAGCTGTGTATTCCTTCTGTTTCTTGCATATTCTGTACTTTCCCCAATGATTTAAAAGGCTGTGTTTATAAAATGCTAAATCTTTAGAGAATTGATGACTACTGGGGACATTCTATTTTGTTTCAATGCCTCATGGATTCCCCCAGGCAATGATTTCCCTTCATTACTGCTTGCAAATGTGCTCACCAGTTATTCATCTAGATGAAGTTTATGATCTGTTTGTGAAATCTGTCCCAATCTCCCAGATTGTATTGGGCTTTTCATTATCATCGTCATATGGATGTGTGTGCAATGCTAACTCTCCCACTTCAGGATGTAGAATGTCCCAACTTGCTTTTCAAAACCCCCCAAAGGCTCTGCATCTTGTGGCTTTCTTCAGGGGAGACCCACCTGCCTTTTTATTAACTTTTTCCCCAGAAGTTTGTGGGTTTTATTTTTTGCTGTTGTAAATGGCATACTAACCTCCTTAGGCTTCCAGCTGGTTATAAGACCATAAATATATATGAAAAAGTTGTTAAAGTGTATGTGTGTGTGTGTGTGTGTGTGTGTGTGTGTGTGTGTGTGTGTTTATGTTGGTCGTATTATTATAGGCTCCTACTCCTTTTGATCTCTCTGTATTGATTGGAGGCAACACAGAAAAGGGCATAGGATCCTAATAAAAAGCAGTTTGTGGAGTGCAGAGGCTTACACCAGCATCCACTGTGCCTTCCTGCCCTTTTCCTAGTGCTAAAGATAAAATCTGCAGGTCCTGCTCAGCGTGAGAGATGAGCCAGCCCTTGTGTTCAGGTCGCCACTAGTGTCCCTCATGAATGCCACTCAAAGGCCAATGCCGGCAGACTCGATAAGGACCAGCAGGTCTTCAGGAGCCAGGTTCTCCTTGTGTCTTACAATAATAAGACACAGTGCCAGCCAGCCCTGACAGCCGGAGAGGTCACCCGTAATCGTTTTCTGGCAATGCAGAACATGTGTTCCATGAGCCCCCGGCTCGGACCCTCAAGACAAGAGTGGTTGTGTGGGAGCTCAAAGGGCTCAGATAAAATATGAAGGAAATGAGAACTTCACAAAGGACACCATCGAGTTTCTTTGTTTCACAGACAAGGGCAAGGCTTTGACACTCCATGGAACAAGCAGAATGGCAAAAATGTAATAACAACAATAATAATAATTGGGCCTGGCTCAGTGGCCTAGCGGCTAAAGTCTTCACCTTGAATGTACCGGGATCCCATATGGGCACCAGTTCTAATCCCAGAGACCCAGCTTCCCATCCAGCTCCCTGCTGTAGCCTGGGAAAGCAGTTGAGGATGGTCCAAGGCCTTGGGACCCTGCACCCGTGTGGGGGACCTGGAGGAAGTTCCCGTCTCTTGGCTCCGGATCAGCACAGCACTGGCCATTGTGCTCACTTGGGGAGTGGATCATTGGATGGAAGATCTTCTTCTCTGTCTCTCCTCTTCTCTGTATATCTGACTTTCCAATAAAAATCAATAAATCTTTAAATATAATAATAATATAGTCATTGGTGTTTGTTTTGCCATAACTACATGCAGGGTTAAGTCAGCTATAGAAAAGGTCCCGGCCAATAAAGTACTTTCATTTTTCTTCTATCTTTAATTACACTGATTAGCGATTAGGTATTGCCCTACAGGTTCCAGGCAGGCTCTGAGAAAAGAGCCCCTGATAGCTGGGAGCCTCACGGGATCTGGCAGTTCAAGGTCCTTCCTTCCCTTGAATTACAATGTCCTTAAACTAACAGAACCCAAAACAGCCACGTTCTTCACCTTTGCCCTTCTTTGTTCCACTTTTCTGGAACTTACTCTTCCAGAGCACATTTTTAGGAAACTTAGGCTTAGTGCTCATGGAATTATTTTTGGACATTTTGACATAGAACACCCCATGGTCACATTAGGATCTGCGTGTGTGGCTCTCTTGTGCCTTTATAACAATGCACAGTTTTGTCCTGGATCTGCGCTTGAATGAGCCTCAGCTTAACAGGGCTTCCTTATCTACTGTTGGCATCCACTCCGGGCTGCAGCTGCTGTCTGCCACAGTTTCCAAACGGTGTCTCTCAGAGCCAAGGCAAGGGACAAACATGCCGGCTCTGTCTGCATAAACCAGAGACACTTCCCTCTTGTCTGTGTGTATATCAAGATCTTTGCAGACTCTTCTTTGAACAGAAAAGAAAAATCACACTGCTATAAATAACCACAGAATGAACAGTTTGGAGCTTGGCCTGATTGTATTATCAGGCAGACTTTCCAAAATTAGAAGATCCTATCAGCGCTCGGAGTGACATCAACATCTTTGTAAATAGCACATCTTTCTGAAAATGCCATTCCCAGCCAAATGCTTCGATGCTGCAGTTAAGGGAACTAAAATTCAGCCTTAGGGTTGAGTGGTTACATGCGTAGTATTTGCATGTCCCCAAACTTGTCTGTATCAAATGTGCATGGAGAACTTTTTAAAAAAATACAGATGCTTAGCTCCTGCCACAGATAAGAATTTTCAGGAATAAGGGTAAGTCAACCTTTTAGGCTTGGTGCTTGTCAAAGTACCTTAAAGGAAAATAAGTGGAATTTCACCATGTTTAGCAGCAAGTTGTCTACACCTGCATATGCTTCTCAAACTTCTTAGGGAACCTAGGTCATCTGGGGATCCTTGAAAAATGCAGATTCTGGCTCAGTAGTTGAGAAAGCAAACTGGGCACCAAAATTATTGATTTTCATGTTTCTTAAAAATATATGTATGTATGCATGCATGAATGTACATATGTATTTGAAAGAGTCACACAGAGAGGAAGCAACACTAAAGACATCTTCCATTCATTGATCAATTCCCCCTATTCCTGGATGGCTGCAACAGCCAGTGCTGGGCTGGGCGAACACCAAGAGCCAGGAGCTTCATCTGGGTCTCCAACATGAATGGCTGGGGTCCAAGACCTAAACAACCTCTACTGCTTTTCCCAGGCCGTTAACAGGGATCTGGATCAGACATGGAGCGGCTGGATCAATACTCCATGTAGGATATCACCACTGCAGGTAGCAGCTTTATCTGTCGTGTCACGATGCTGGCCTGAGAATATTCATTTCTAGCAAGATTTCTAGTGATACTGATAGTTCTGGTCCATGGGCCTGCTTAGAGAGGTGAAGTCCTGGGTCAGGGATTCTCGGCCTGTTGATACTTTGGCCTGGAAGGAGATGTCCTGTGTGTTGTAGGATACTTGACGGTGTCCCTCCCCTTTAGCCACTCAATGTCTCAATGACAAATGAAAATGTCTCCAGACTTTCATATTCGTGCTGAGAAGCACAATTGCCCAAGACTAGAACCATTGTCTTCATCATCAGCCAAGTTCAAGATCTACCATTAATTACTTGTTTGCATTTAAGTGATTAAAAATTCACGCTGTGGTGTATTTGTCATCCGCATAGTATAAGCCACAAAGTAGAAGACGATTGATTTTGCCTTCCACTGTATCCACAACACTTACAAGCCTGTTTGGCATGTAGCAGGTGCCTAATAAATATTTCAACAAGTGAATGATCAGAAGGATAAAATTAGCACTGTCACATGGTGCTTGCACCTCGAGGTTACCTTTTTGCATTTTCTCTTTTTCAAAGATTTATTGACTTATTTGAAAGCGTCAGAGAGAGAGGCAGAGAAAAGAAGAGAAAGATCTCCCATCTGCTGATTCACTGCCAAATGGCTGCAGTGGCCAGCGCTGAGCCAAGCCGAAGCCAGGAGCTCCACCCAGGTCTCCATGTGGGTGGCAGGGGTTCAAATATTAGGACCATCTTCTGTTGCTTTTCTCCCGTGAACATTAGCAGAGAGATGGATTGGGAGTGGAACAGCTGGGACAGGAACCCACACTCCTAGAGGATGTAGCTGTCAGAGGTGGAGGTTTTACCACCGTGGCACTGCCTATTTTGTAAAAATTTCCATTTACCCAACAATTCCTTACTAAATTCCTAATAGAGATTTTTTTTGTGAGGCTAGAAAGTATCTGTTGGAACTTCTTAGCACATAGTGTTTCTTTTGGACAAAGTCCTCTCTCTTACAGGACACCACCAAGCCTACAGCTCTTTGATAACAAAGTCTAGAAAAGGCCCCAGGTCTTTGTGTTTTCTAATCAAGATTCTCTCCTGCACCTCCCATCCAGCTTCTTGTCGAAAGGGAGGGTGAGCCCAAGCCCATCCACCTTCTGATGAAACCTATAGCCTGGGACTTGCACTCACCATCCCCCCTTCCATGGCCTGGCACAGTCTTTTCCCCTCAGATGATTCCTGTGATGAATTGCAAAGACCTGGCACTGCCACCGCCCCTTGGAGCCAGAAAGGGCTGTGATGCGCCTGTTGTGTTCACTCTCCTTGCTGAGGATCCATCACTCATTTCCGGTAGATGCCACCTACATCCTCTGCAGCTCCCTCCCTGCTCCTGCATTAAAGGACCCTGTCCAGGTCGATGCAGTCTTGAATGGCCCCATCCTCTGGGAGAACAAGTCCTGGGCTCCCACATGGTCTCGTGCCCCTCCTAACCGTGTGCACCCTCATGGACCTGGCATTCTGGGCTGGAGATGTTAGTCGCTTCACTTCCCAGACTGGCAGAGTCTTGGCCACTCCTCTGCATCAAGGCCCCACTGCCCCTCCACCTCAATCCTGCGGTCTTCCCTGCCAGCTCCTCCCCCTCGCTGGCACCCCAGAATGGGACATGAATGTGTGAATGAAGACATAAACCTCAGACTGAGAATGCAAATGGTGCTTTGAGATGGCGCCTCTGGCAAGTGGTGGTGCCCCCATGCTACCATTTAGGAGGCAGAGGAGAGCTTGGGCACATTTTCTCTGCCTGGTGGCATAATGCGCTTTGCTGGGTGATGACGCAACATGAGGCAACTGTCAGTGCTCGAGCTCTTGGTCTCAGCACTGAGAAAGTTACGTGCACTCTGGCCCTTTCCTTGTAGCAGCAGCCAACAGTCTAGCACTGTGCCTCAGCATCCACTGGACGCTCCTGCACTCCTCCATGGCAACTCGCTCATCAGTACAGCAGCCAGAGTTCCTTGTCATTGGAGGAGTGAAGAGTCATCGTTCAGAGAGATGAGAGCAGGGCTAGCAAAGAAAAGGTATATTGAAGTATGTCCAAAGAGAGGAATGGGCTGCTGGAGAGGGCACATGGGACCTCCTCCTGAGGGGGGGCTTTTATCCCTAAAGCATGAGGGACACTAGTGATCTGACCATCACACTCATAGCTGGCCTTTGTGATTGAATGGCAGCTGGCAGCTGCACACTTCTGGGTTCTCCATGCAAACTGGACTTTGCCAGCTGGGTTGACTTTCCATCTTACCCCATTCCTCACTTTTACCCCGAAGGGGGCTCCAGGGCCCTTCCCCAACCACCAGTGTCTAACGAGCTGTTTGGCAGTAGAAGGGCTCAACGCTCAGTCCTTGGCCCTCTTGCTTCTGACATTTTGCTCTCTCCTCAGATGATCAGAGTCCTTGCTAGGTAGGATAGTCTTCAAAAAGCTGATGGAAAACACCTCGTACCTTTGAAAGCCAAAACCTTTTTAGTTCCTCTTTATTTTTAATTATTATTAACATTATTATCATTTTATGATTCAGTCCCATCAGCCTTGGGATTTCCCCTACTCTATCCTCCCGATTTTCCCCCAGTGAGTTCTCCCATATCGTACAACACCATGACTCCTCATAACAGTCATAAGAACATCATTGCAAGCATGGACAATGGTAGAGACTCCAGCATCACATTGTCAAGACACATTCAACAAGGTCGCAGGGAGTCCTTCCTTGACCTCAGAAGTAGAGATGCACAATGCCCTGTTATCCTCACATCTGGACATGTCAGTCTCCACTACACAGTGACTTTAAATCCCCCCAAGTGAAAAGCCACAAAACCAACAAAAGGAAGAAAAACAGAAATTTACAATCCCATGAAGTTAAACAACATGCCACTGGGATATGATGATCTTCCTTAGATAGTGACTATCCACCCCCTTAAATGAACAAAACAAAATCAATAACAGGAAGAAAAATTTTAAATGCCATGAAGTTAAATAACATGCTACTGTGAATGACTTTTTCACTGAAGAGGTGAAAAAGGAAATCAAGCACCTTCTTGAAGAAAATGATGCTGCTGAACAATCTGAGTCACTGAAGAACTTAATGAGGAAAAAGGTGTTTTGGAGAAAAGAAGCTAAAAACATCAAAATCCGCATGAGATACAGTTTCAATTGATCTTAGTTAGTGGAATGTGTCTCCTGTAGGCAACAAATAGATGGGTTTTGTGTTGTTAATCCAGTTTACTGATCTGTGTGGTTTGATTTGATGTGTTTAAGACATTTGCATTCAGGGATAATGTAAATAGGTGTAATCTGGTCCTGTCATTTCAGCAATGGGTTATTCACTGACTTAGTCTACTGTTGTTATTTACTGGGATGTTCTTTGCATTTGCCTTTGGTTTTGGTGGGCACTATCCCTCTTCTCTGTCCAGAGAACTTCTTTATCATTTGTAAGGCATATTCTTTTTCAAAGACAAAGGGAAAGCTTTGCTGGGTACATTATCCTGGGCTGACAATTTTTTTCTTTTAGAGTCTGGAATATGCTGCTCCATTCTCTTCTGGACTCTAGAGTTTCCTGTCAGAGAACAGCTCTGAATTTAATTGGCATTCCTTTATATGTCAATTGATTTTTTTTTTGCATCCATATTTAAGGATCTTTATGTGTGAGTGAAGAGAGCTTGATTATCATGTGTCATGGTAAAGATAGCTTTTGGTCAAGCCTGTTTGTTGGGAGTCCTGTGCCCCTCCTGGACGTTGTTTCCCCAATTCTTTCTCCAGATTAGGGAAATTTTCCCTTATTGTTTTAAAAATTGTTTCTAAAAATCCATTTCTCTTTGTGCACCTTCTGGGACTCCCATAACTTATATTTGTCCTTTTAATAATAGTGTCTTTCAATTCTTGAACACTTTTTTTGGCCTGATCTAGCTCTGCTTCCAGCTTTTTGTTTGTTTCCCCCTGGTAATAGGAAATATTTTCCCGTTCTGAGATTCATTCTTCTGCCTCCTGCATTCTGTTTTGGAGACTTTCCACCGTAATTTTGGTTTGCTCCACTGTATTCTTAATTTCTGACATATCAGCTTTCATTTGATTCATTTCGTGTGTGACATATTTCTTAAATTCCTTAACTGCTTTACGTGCTTCTCATTGTTGATAAGAAGCTTTATAACAAGTGTTTTGAATTCTGTCTCCCCCATTTTCTCGATGTCTTCCTCAGTGAACTCTGAGGTTGGCAAAGGCTCTTGCCTCTTTGCAGGGAAGTCTTCAGTAATATTCACTGTATCTTTGTTTCTTCTTTTGCTCTTGGTCATTGTACTTCTCCTCTAGGCTGTGTCACCCACAGGTCTGCAGTTTGATTTAGTTATTGTGGTTGGTACATGGCATTTTGTTTGCTGTCACTTGTGCCACTCCCTCCCGTGAGGTTCAGATCTGGGCTCATGTTAAACTTCCACCATGGTCTGTGCAGCCTAACTCCTGGCTCAGTGCTTCACTTCCTGTGACCCTGCGCTTTCCTTGCACCGTTGTCTGCACAACATTTCTTTCACTTTCAGTTCACAAAGTTCCCAGGGTGAAAGCATATGTGCAGCTCACTATTGTCAAAGCCTTTGCCATACTGTACAAAATGACACCTGATGTGAAACTCGTGGAGTTGTTGATTTATTGGCCATTAGGTCTGAGGGCTACCCAGATCTATTTTGGGTGGAACCTGTAGGATGCCACATTATTGCAGTTCACTGAGCCAGAAATGAGTTTACTACCTGCTCCATGCATGTGCAGTCCTGTCACAAAGCCATTGCCTTCCTACACAAAATGGTGTCTGATTTGGCTCTAGGGGGCAGACTGGGCTATGATCCACTCCTTTCCCATACCACCTGCTTGGGATCTGCTACTCTGTCTCTCTCCTGGTCAAACCAAACAAACAAGCAGGATAGGCAGTTCTTTGTCTGGGTTCACCTTCTGAGCTCCCAGTGAACCCCGCTTCCCACCTGGTTGCTGGTGGAGTTCTGGCTGCCGGTGCAGTTCAGATGGCTGCTTGCTTAATGCCACTGGGGTATTGGGTCACTGCAATACCACACCATTGTCTCTGCTGCTTTCCTGTATCTGTCCGTCTCCATGTGCCCCTTTGCTGTCGTTCTGTCCTCTCCTAGTTCCTGGAATGTGCCCTTTCTGTTTCACAGTGGCCAACATTTCTCTATCTGTTTAAACGTGCCCTCACCCTAGCCTGCCATCTTGATTCTCTGCTAAAACCTTTTGCAGTGTCCTTGAATTTACTTCCCACCTTGGCCCTTCCTCTGAGGTCTAATTGTACGCATGCACTGCCTAGATTACTTCCTGGCACTGGGTACCCACCATGCAGGCCCCTCCCACTGTCCCCTCCCCCACTGCACTAGCCCTGAACTCCCTAGTTCCCTGCCAGAGCTGAGATTTGTCCTGGCCACCTGCCCTTTTACTCGGCACTGTAACCAGAAATCATGGATTTTTTAAAAAGCCTCCAAAATGTACTACTTCTCTCCATCACCATGGCCACCAGCCTAAGTCACAGTAACATCCTCTTGAGCTTCTATTCCACATCCCTCCTACTTGGCCCTGGACTGGTTCTTAATGCCTAAACCAGTCTGTTTTAGATACTACAGCCAACGTATTATTTAATTATCTACCACTGCACAGCTCAGAGCACGTGTTAGCTTTGCTCCTTGTCAGTGCTTAGCAGGGGAACCAGACAGATGGAGGATTGACTGATACAAAAACAGGCTCCTGTGAGTATAAGGAACTACAAGGGTGAGATCCAAAGGGCAAGCCAAGAGGATGGCAAGTCAGCTGAGAGCTGCCGCTCGGCCTTGAGCCTGAATTGTGCAAGGCCACAGGCTGCACACTTGGGCAGGGCATCTCCACTGTACTTCAGGGACCCTCTGTATTTGCAGTTCATGACGTCGCCAGCTTGCGAGATGCCCACGCACACCGCAGAGAGCAACGGCCAGACCAGGTCTACGACTTCAGTGTTGATCACAGCTTGTACATGACGCCTTCTGGCAATATGTAGGCTAGTATTTGACCCAGCAGCTGGCCATGTGGCTCAGCCAAGCTGACACATAAAGCTCTCCCAGCTTCCCTGTGCGCTTAGGATGAGCTCAGACACTGCTGCTGGGTTCTGTGTGGTCCAGCCCCCGCCTTTCTCCTCTGACATCTCCCATCACACTGACCTCCTCCAGTTCTGGGTTAGGCCATCTCCTTCCTGTCCTGGGGCTAAAACACAAGTGTTCCTCCTGAAATGCTTTACACACAGAATGCACATGTCGTTCATGTATGCACACACATGCACACTCTGTCAGGAACCCCGTCTTACCCCGATCCTGCCTCAAATTCTTCTGTTGAAAAGCACTCCCACCCTAGGCAGAGCTTCCTGTTTGTCTAACACAGAAATGATACAGCAGGGTGCCAAGACACTTAGCTGTGTGATTGTTTGGTTACGTGTCTCCTCCCGCAAGCTGTACATTCCTGGCAGGTAGGCCAGGTCCGCAGTGCCCCCAGAGGGCCTCCAATACTGGCAGGTGTTGAGCGAGGGAGTGAATGGTGTGGAAAAGCAAACAGGTCCTGGAGTGTATCTTCCATTCCTGCTGCCATCCAACATTTTAAGAAGAAAATGTTCACAACTTAATGTGTATAAACAGATTAAAACATGTTTTGCTTTTGTCTCTATTATTTACTAATAGGAGTTGTGTGTCCGTCATATTTAATCCTTGTTAAGGTTTCCATGGGCTTGGAGACTGTAAGTTGTATGCCAGATCATGGTGTTGGAGGCCTTTAATTCTCACCATCCCTCCTGATGGGCCAACCATCCCAAGGCTGGCTAGTTTGTGTCTCTGACGCTACATTGTACCAGTGAAATTAGCTTGAGGGGAACTAAGATTTGTTAGGGTGGACTTTGTAGTGCAGTGGGTTAAGCTGCTGCTTGGGGCATCCACATCTCACATTGGAGTGCTGGTTTGATTCCAGCTACTCTGCTTCTGACCTGGCCTCTTGCTAAGGTGCACCTGTATAGGCAGCAGGTTATGGCCCAAGTGCTTGGGTTCCTGCTATCCACATCAGAGTTCTAGGCTCCAGGCTTTGGTCTGGCCCAATCCCAGCTATTGCCACCTTTTGGGAAATAAAACTGACTGGTGAAAGTTCTCTCTCTCTCTGTCATTCTGCCTTTCAGACAGGTAAATATTTGAAAAGAGAGCCTTGAGCTATACCCTTTAAACGGGTGAACTAAAAAACCAAAGATTTGTTAACTCCGCCAGCTGGGTGTTGGCACTCTCCACATATCTACTTTGGCAAGTGCAGCCGATAGTCATGAACAGCTGAGTGTGAATCAGCTCACACTTGCCCTGTGACTTGCCTATGAAGGGATGCTTTGTCTTTAGCCAGACTGAACTATCAGCGAGGTCCTTGTCTGTCTGCACCTGCTCAGAGGTCTCCAGCGTTCCAGGTGCTGCTGCTCTTCCTCACCCATGTGGTCAGGCGTCCTTAGACTCCAGGGCCCCCTGAACAAGCCTCCTGCCCCAGCAGCCCTGCCCTCCGAAGACTGATGGCCAGGTTAAGGGTAGCCTGGGTGCCCATGGTGCCCAACCCTGTGTGTGGAGGGAAGACTTTCTAGAGGAAAGGGCAATCTCAGGGTTTGAAGTTTTCTTGCCAGAAGTCCAGGTATGGCCTTGAGCAGTGCTGACTGACGGCAACTTGCACAACTGCTGGAAGTTGCTTTTCTTCACCCCAAATTGTAGTGTTCTGGAACCACTTACTGAAACCTCATAGTATTCTTTTTCAATGGCTGTATTGAAAGCACAGAGAGCAGTGGGCAGAAGCAGAGGCATAACTTACCAACAACAGGAACCCTGAACACACACACAAACACACAGAGGATAACTGGGGAGAGGGAACTTCCTGCAGCTTGCTCCTTGCTCCCACATCAGGGCGTGGATGTATGGAGTCTTTATGGAAGAGAAGTAGACTTTGTGCCTTGGCAGCCCATCTGTTGGAATGTTCTAGAAAAGCTTCTTTTGTCCCAGGGTGGGTACTTGAAACCTTCAGTTCTGAAGCCCCTTTCTGGACCATGCTTGTCCAGTGCTTGACCGCACAGTGGATTAACATTGTGATTTTTCATCATTACCATGGGGATGATGGGAAAATGACTGGCTTTTGGTAGATCCAACCCTGGGCTGTTGAGCTCAGGTGCCTCCTGGGCCAGTGCTTGGCGATTACACTGTCTTCCACACTGGGCAGCAGTAGCAGCAAGAGCAGCCGCCAGCTGGCCACACGGACACCAGGGGGGACAACCGAGGCTGCGGGGCTTTGTGTTGCTCAGCCAGGTTGGTGGGTAGTTCAGCTGGACTCGATGCATTTCTTACTTGTGATGTTTGGCGCTTAGAATGGGTTCACGGGGATATCACCTCATTGGAAGTCCAGGACAAGCTGGCCATCTAAGAGCTGTGGCCCTGCAGCCACCTTTGAATTTGTTGTTCTAAAGAAACAGTAGCAGCAGTGGCTGCTTGCTCTGAGGCAGACGGCTGCCCCTGCCTTTGCATATTTTTTTCTCCCTTGAATTCTTTAGAAATGTTCCAGATCTGTTACATTAAGGCCCTTCTCTCTCCACCAAATGCTTTGGCAACCGTGAAGAATAAGGTACATGGGCAAGGAAGAGCAAGCAAGCAGAAGGACATTTACTGAGCTATGGTGGAAGCTCCTGGCAGCTGGGGTCTGGGGGAGTCCCAAAAGGGAGTAAAGAAGGTTGTGTCTAGGGTTTTGTTTTGTTTTGTTTTTTCTCTATAAGGTTTTTAAATGGAGGATTTTCCCTGATTGGAGGCTAAAGTCAAAACCTCAAGTACTAGATAGGAGCCCCTCAGGGAGCAGAATCAGCTGTTTTGCATAGAGATGCTAATGAGGTGCCACTGAAGTGATGCACAGGCCAGAGGCGCAGTAACTGGTTTTGCATGAGGAAGTTGGAGGAATGCTCAGGGAAGTCCCCAGGAGTCAGGACCTCCAGCTGATGCAGCCCAGTCCAGGGATCCCCTCATTGCCTGGTCACTCTCCACCTACCTGCACTGACACTGTCTCTTGACTGTCACCATAGGTGGCCAGTGGTGCTTAGGCCCATGAAATCACCCAGCTCTGGCTCAACATCTTGCTAATGGTCAAGTGTAAAAGGAGAGATGTGCTCTGTGATGGTAACCTGGCTGGGAGGGTGGCTTTGCAGCAGGTGTGAGGCAGTGTGACTGATTCCCCCATCCGGGACAGAGCGGGACAGGAACACCACAGGCCTCCATCTCTTGAGAACCTACTATGTGCTTCAGGGAACACCCGGCCCCTGTCTCCAGGAGGTGTGCAGGGAAGACGTGAGAAAAGATCTTCTCTCTAGCACCAGCAGTGAAATGTGTACCATGTTCATACTGCGACCCCAGCTCCCAGCCCTGGCTGACACCTCCGCGTAGAAGCACAGTTCAGAGCCACTGACTGTATCAACAGACGGGCCAGATTCAGGGAGCTCCAAGGAGGCATCAGCAATGCAGTCAGTAATGTGTTTTCCTAAGAAAACCAGAAGGGCCTCCTCCCAAGACAGGCTGCTGCTTGCGCATCCCATGTGTACACCTGGAAGGAGGAGAGAGTGAGGCTTGGACAGGGACACACTGTGTCATGGGCTTCAGAGAAGACTCGGCTACATGAAAAAAAGCGCCAGGCTTATGGATGACCTGTGTACTACGTGTCATACCCCGTGTTCCTTCACTGGGGCTGCTTTAGAAGGCTGACTCCAAGGGCGAGAACTCCAGCCCCTATAGATTCCATTCAGCCCGCTGGGGCTGTGTTTTGCTACCAGAAAATCCTTCATAAATATCAGTTGCCTTTTTTTTTTTTATGATCATTTTGTTATATGCTGTAGCTGGACTCTGGCCTAGGTCTTCCTTTACATTAAGTATTCTCCAAATATTTGGTTGTGAGATTTAATTCTTAGGCTGCTGGTTGCCGTCTTGTCCACTGTAGCCTTCAGCTCACTTGGCATCAAAGGTTTTAATCTTCTAAACAATGTATATATTTGAGACTGCAAGAGCCAGGGCGTTTGTCTTCGAAATTGCCAGCAACCATCCAGCTTTTTAGGTCATTGCTGCTCAGATGTAGCTTTCTAAGCCACGCTAGTGTCAAGTGTGTCATTTCTGCATTTTAAAATATTGGACTATGATTCAGCGTCAGAATGTTCCTGATGAAGTCAGCACTGATGTCCAGGTTAGTACCTTTCAAGCCAACAGCTGCACCAGAAGGTGCTCACCAGAGCTAACTAGATGCAGATTTCACAGCTGGGACAGGGCAGCTAAGGCACCAGAGCTGCTTTGAAGACATCAAGGAGAGTGTCAGATCTCTACAGGGGACAGCAGGGTCCTGAGTGGGTGGTGATCTGCGCAAGGACGTTCCCATGCATGCCTTCTGCTTAGGACTGTTGAGAGAATCCCTCTGCCAGGGCACAGGAGTTCTCCAAGCATTCACAGAAGATAGAATTAATACATATTGATTTTATTACACAAACACAGAAAAAAACATTGAAATTCACGCATATGGCAGGGTGCTCAAAAAGTTCATGGAGAATGTATATTATGCTTGAATTTTTGACACCAGGATAAATTTTGAATTCCATTTTCCCACAAGCTTTTTGAAATGCTTGAGCTCAGTGCCTCCCAGGATGGCTGCTGAACTTAGCACAGCTTGATGGGGCTGCCATCTACAGTGCCAGGCAGGGGGCACACATATCAAGAGAAGTTCCTTGCCTGCCTAGGACCACTCACATCCATAGGATAATGCCACAATGCCTAATGACGCTAGGCTGAAAAGCTGGCAACCAGGAAGGGGGCAAGCAAAAGGGCCACCCCTTGTATTTCCATATCCGTCTACCCTCTCCCTGGAATATTCCAGAATTCTCGATCTGTCCCTTTGCATCCAGCCTCTTGCAAAATAGAAGCAGATCAGTGTTTTCCCTACTGCTAGGCTTGCTGAAGCTTTGGACTAAAGGTTTTTCAAACCTCTGTCAGAGATTTTCAGATCTCAGAAAGTCTCTTAAACAAGATAAGAGGTGGCAGAATCAAGATGGCAGGCTAGGGTGAGGGCACGTTTAAACAGATAGAGAAATGTTGGCCACTGAGAAGCAGAGAGGGCACATTCCAGGAACTAGGAGAGGACAGAATGACAGCAAAGGGGCACCTGGAGATGGACAGACACAGGACAGCAGCAGAGGCAATGGTGTGGTATTGCAGTGACCCAATACCTCAGTGGCATTAAGCAAGCAGCCATCTGAACTACACCGGCAGCCAGAATTCCACCAGCAACCAGGTGGGAAGCGGGGTTCACTGGGAGCTCAGAAGGTGAACCCAGACAAAGAACTGCCTATCCTGCTTGTTTGTTTGGTTTGACCAGGAGAGAGACAGAGTAGCAGATCCCAAGCAGGTGGCATGGGAAAGGAGTGGATCATAGCCCAGTCTGCCCCCTAGAGCCAAATCAGGCAGCATTTTGTGTAGGGAGGCAAAGGCTATGTGACAGGACTGCACATGCACTGAGCTGGGAGTGAACTTATTTCTGGCTCAGCAAACTGCAACAAGGTGGTATCCTACAGGTTCCACCCAAGACAGGTCCAGGTAGCCCTCACACCTGACAACCAGCAGATCAAGAACTCTAGCAGTGGCGCATCAGGTACCATTTTGTGCAGTGTGGGAAAAGATGTGAAAACTGCAAGGACAACAGTGAGCTGTGCATGTGCTGAACTCGGAGCAAACTCAGTGAACTCAGTTCATTGCACTGGTTCCACATCAAAAATAATACCAACTATGGCATCATATGGGTCAAAATAGGTACGTGTGTCCCTCAGACCTAATAACCAACAGATTCCAGCAAGATCAGCACCTCCAACAACCTAGCTATATAGGACACCTGGTGTCTCCCTAATCCTGGGACCTGCTCAAACTATAAGTGGGAGGAAGGTTTCACAGACAACGGTGCAGCCTCAGCATGGAATCACAGGAGATAAAGTAGTGAGCAGGGAGCTGGGGCTGTGGAGACTATGGTGAAAGTCTAACATAAGAACCCAGACCTGGAACTTGCTGGAAGAAGTGGCACAAATGAATGTAAGTAAAATCAAATTATAGACCTGTGGGTGCCACAGCTTGGAAACCTGCCTTAAGGAGAAGACTCTGCTAACAAGAAGTAAAATGAACAAGAACAAAAGAAGAAACAAAGGGACAATGAATATTACTGAAGACTTCCTGCACAGGAGCAAAGCCCGATGCCAACCTCAGAGTTAAATGAGGAATACTTTGGGAAAGTGGGAGATACAGAATTCAGAAAACTCATTATAAAGCTTCTTATCAACAGTGAGAAGCACATACAGGAGTTCAAGGAATTTAAGGAGTATGTCACACAGGAAAGAGCGATACTGAAACAAATTCAAACCAAATTATTGAGAATGAAGGACGCAATGGAGCAAATTAAAAATTCAGTTTAAAGTCTCCATAATAGAATGAAGGAGGCAGAAGGAAGAATCCCAAAATGGAAGATATTTCTTGTCACAATGGGGAAACAATCAAAAAGCTACAAGAAGAGCTGGGTCAAGCTAACAAGCTATTCAAGAATTAAGTGACACTATGAAAAGGCCAAATATAAGAGTTATGGGAGTCCCGGAAGGTGAACAAAGAGAAGCTGGATTTTTTAAAAGTATCTAATAAACATTAAGGGAAAATTTCTCTAATCTGGAGAAAGAATTGGGGAAACAACGTCCAGAAGTGGTACAGAACTCACAACAAACAGGATTGACCAAAAGCTATCTTTACCATGACACATGATAACCAAGCTCTCTTCAATTGAACATAAAGAAAAGATCCTTAAATGTGCATGCAAAAAAAAAAAAATCAATTGACATATAAAGAAATGCCAATTAAATTCAGAGCTGTTCTCTGACAGGAAACTCTATAGTCCAGAAGAGAATGGAGCAGCATATTCCAGACTCTAAAAGAAAAAAAATTGTCAGCCCAGGATAATGTGCCCAGCAAAGCTTTCCCTTGTCTTTGAAAATGAAATAAAATTCTTCCACAGAAAAGTTAAAAGAATATGCCTCTTCCAAACCTGCCCTACAAAGGATACTGAAAGATGTTCTCTTGACAGAGAAGAGGAATAGCACCCACCAAAACCAAAGGCAAATGTGAAGAACATCCCAGTAAAATAACAACAGAAGACTAAATGAATGAACAACCCATTGTTGAAAATGACAGGACCAGATTACTGCCTATTTATATTAACCCTGAATGTAAATATCTGAAACTCATCAATCAAACATCATAGATTAGTAGACTGGATTTAAAACACTAAACCAATCTATTTGGGTTTTATTTTTTTAAGCTTATTTATTTTTATTGCAAAATCAGATATACAGAGAGGAGAAGAGACAGAGAGGAATATCTTCTGTCTGTTGATTCACTCCCCAAGTGACTGCAATGGCTGGAGCCGCGCCAATCCGAAGCCAGGAACTAGGAGATTCTTCTGCATTTCCCACGCGGGTGCAGGGTCCCAAGGTTTTGGGTCATTCTCAAATGCTTTCCCAGGCCACAAGCAGGGAGCTTTATGGGAAACTGGGCCGCTGGAATTAGAACCGGCGCTCCTATGGGATCCTGGCACGTGCAAAGTGACAATTTTAGCCATTAGGCTACTAGGTCTAATAGAAGACATCTCACCAACAAAGATCTGCCCAAACTATAGCTCATGGATTTTGATGTTTATGTTTTTAGTTTCATCTCTTCAAAACTCTCATTAAATTCTTCACTGACTCATAGATCATACAGTAGCATCATTTTCTTCAAGAAGGTTCTTCATTTTCTTTTTCATTTCTTCAGTGACACATTAGTCATTCAGTAGCATGTTATTTAACTTTCGGGCATTGTTAATTTTTTTTCTTCCTGTTGTTGATTTTGTTTTGTGGCTTTTCATTTAAGGGGATGTATAGTAGCTGTGTAATGGAGACTATCATATCCAGATGTGAGGATACAATGCAGTATGCGTGTCTACTTCCAGACTAAAGATGGACTTCCAATGAAACTGTTAACTATATCTTGACAATAGGATGCTGGACTCTCTGCCATTGTCCGTTCCTGCAATGATGGACATATGACTGTTTATGAAGAACTGTACTGTAGTGATAACATAGGGGAACTCAGTGGGAGAGGGAGAGACCTGGGGTGGAGGTAGGGGAAATGCCAGGACCTATGGAACTGTATCATAAAATATTAATAATGATAATAATAACAAAACTAGTGGAACAAAAAATAAATGTGAGAGACAAATCACCTTTATTTAAAAAAAAAAAAAGAAGCAGATAGGTGGTGTGTGGGTGGGGCCGTAACTGTCAGTACTGCTGATTCAGGACCTAAGTGACGGTAATCCTGCAGGGGGCTGAGAGTGCAGCTCCCCCAATAAATCCACACAAAGACGCTACTGCTGGCTGGGTGTACTTTGCCATGTGGTGTATTCTCTCAGCTGAACTTTTTGCCATATAAATGAGTGCATTGGGGGGAGGGGGTCTCCAGAAAGTTCCTGAAAAATTTATGTAATAGTGGAAAAATCTCTCCATGGGTTTCAACACTTTCTGGGGGCACCAAAATAAACTTAGGTTTTCATTCCATTTTTTCCATGAAATCTTTGGCGTGACCTTCTGTTTGAGTGCACAAAGAGTGGAGGGAGTGAGTGTGCTGGGGAGCATTTGCGGCTCCCTTTTACAGGGTTCTGGGGTGTGCAGGTGTAGGAATGCCAGGGAAAGCTCGGCAGACTGTTGATCCTGACCCAGGCGTCGGGAGGAGCCAGGACCATGCTGATCTGATGCAGCTTTCAGTCCAAATAGCTGTGCCACGTTGCCTGCAGCCACATACCCATGGAGCATCCCTTAAGTCATGAAATTAGAGCCTCTGGGGGCAGGAGCCAAGATCCTAATACATTCACAAGCTTGCTGTGTGAGCACCTCTTGACTTCTGCCCAGGGGTGTGTGTGTACGTGTGTATGCGTGTGTGCATACAGCCCCATTAACTAACAGGACTAATCATTGCCACTCTGCAAAGTGACCAGAAGTAGGTTGTGTGGTGAACTACCGGAACCACTAGAGCAGGGATCTCGGGGCATGCCCTGCATCCGGGACCTGGGGTGGGTGGGAGACTAGGTGGGGCTTCTCCTCAATGTTCCCTTTAGCCCTTGTGACTTTTTACCCTTATCAGCAATGTAAAGATTGCCAAAATAAAAAAGTAAAAAAAGGAAAAAAAAAAAAGGAAGTAGGTTGTGGTCACCGCTGACTGCCAGCACGTCCTGTCAATGTGCGTGAGTTGATAATCCATTTCTGTGCATGCCACCAGCACTGAAGGGCCAGAACAGCTCCAGCCCCAACCTTGATCCCTGGGGTCTGCCAGCTCCAAGTGTGTGGCAGCCAGCATCTCGGCTGAAGCCTTCATGGATGTCCACTTGTAGCCTTTGCTTCTTGCTGGGCAATCTGGCAGCCCAAATTGTTAGCGAGCCTGAAAGGGCTGTGGGGTGTCCAGGCAAGATTGAACCTGGCAGTATTATCTTTCTTTAGAGCAGCAGTTCTAAACCCCATGCACTGCAAGTGAGGATAAGTCTGACTTCAAACTTTCCTCAAGTGATTCTGTTGTGAAATCAGAGTCTGTAACGAAACGTGAAACTTCCAAGAACAGAATCACAGATTTGTATGTTGATTCATATTTTGTAGAACTGGTTCTGAAAAAGTGATAAAAGGCAGTGTTGGTATGATAAATTGTGGAAGTGCTTTAAACTTATATCTAATGACATTTTATAAATGTATGTTAATAAAATCTACATTTCTCTCACCCCATCGCTGTTCTTGAGGCCACCAGGCAAACCTGAGCTGGTTTCTTCACCTCTGACCCCGGGAGGGAAGTAGACAGGGAGCTGTTGGCATGCAGGCAAGGCCAGCTGCGGTAGCAATTACAACCCAACTCCAGCATCCCAACACTGTAGAAGTTTGGTGCTCATGGAACTGTAGAGGCTGGTCGCAGGGATGGCCATTGTCCATGATGGTATTTGGGGAGAACCGACTGTGGTTTCCAGGGATATACCCTGGGTACCAAGAGGAAAGAGTGGATAAGGCCCATAACCAGCACCCATTGGTCAGGGCTTGGTCACCTGCTTGGAGGAGTGAGGCGCTAGTCCCAGAACAGAGCCTGAGCAAGGTTTGATTTGTGTATGTGTTGGGTTTCAGGTGGCCTCAAGACACCAGCCGTGGAGGCCGTGTGGTGAACCAGATCAGAAGCGACTAACTGACAGATGTGTGCCCTGTCTCTGCTCTGCCCACAGATATCGCAAACGGCACCAGTTCAGGGGGGTACCGTCCACCTCCCAGAACCAAAGAAGTCATCATCAATGGCCAGACTGTGAAACTTAAGTATTGTTTCACCTGCAAGATCTTCCGGCCCCCTCGCGCCTCTCACTGTAGCCTTTGCGATAACTGCGTAGGTGAGTGGCTGCCCAAGGCAGGATGGAATGCCCATGGGGTGGGTGGTCTGGGAGAAGGACTGGGTGTCCCTGAGTGCTCAGGAGGGACAGGGCTTGCACCATGCCCTGCCCTGCCTGCTGCCACCACAGCGCTTCCCTGCCCAGCCCTTGCCATCTGTTCTTTATTCTTTCCTTTTCCATCCTGCAATGCCTCAACCTCAGCCTCATCCTCGCTGCACAGGCAGCCAAACCAAGGCCTGTAGTGCCATCAGCAGGCATTTGGAATGAAACCTTTCTGCCCCGGGTCCCCGCACTGAGCAGCTGGGCTGGCCACACGCATACAGGACACACTCTATGCAGTGTCCTTATCCTGCACCCACCAGGGTTCTTGGGGTGAAGAGCTGGAGGCCTTGCACCCCGGGGAGAGGCCCAGAGACAAGAGACCATAATCTAGAGTTAGAGTCCATCTTCCCAGAGAACCCAGAGCCCTTGGCTCTCTCTCCAGAACAGAGGAGGGGCAGGGCAGGAGTGCTGCGAGAGGCCACTGTGCAGCTGCTGGCCCAGCTCAGGAAGTGCTTCGGGCCTTGGCAACTGTGGGGCAGGTGTTTCTTGTCCCTTGGCACTACTTACCCACCACGCCCCCTGCCCCTCCCAGGCCGCAGCTCCAGAGAGATGACAGCCAATAGGGAAAGTAGCAAGAGAGAAGGCATTGGTCCCAGGGAAGCCCCTCTCCCCAGCCTGTGACCTCCAGCGGGACAGCTCAGATAGTTCAGGGGGCTACATGAGGCAACCAGCCACTGCTGCTTGCCTAGAAGAGGAAGGTACTGCTCAAGGCAGATCTTGTCTGGCCCAGTAGCTCAGGATTGAGTGCCAGCACTCGTAGTCTTAGAACCTGCCACCTCTATGCCCCTATAGAATAATGAACCCCCACACTGTGCTTCCTGCTGTGCCACTCAGCCTCTGCTTAATGTGTCACAGGTTTATTTTTATCTTGATGTGAATGCTCTTACAAAATGTTTTCCCTACCAGGCCTCATCTTGAGTTGACTTAGATGAATCACCAGGAACCTTTGCCCACCCCCAAGCAGAATAGCATGGGATTTGGTCTCCGTTTTGCTGTGTAGAAGGGATGGGGCGTCTACTCCAGTGGGAGCAGCCTGGGATCCACATGGGGCAGCCTGGGTACAAGCAGCAGCCGTGGGCCTCCCACAAGCTGCTGAGCCTCTCTGTGCCTCCATTGTCTTCATCTCAAGAGAGAAAGATGAAGCAGGATCTCCTTGGGCTGGCTGGTGGGTTACACGGGGCTAGGGCACCTGAAAGCACAGGGTTGCCTGGTGTGGAACAAGTGCCCAGTCATCACCAGCTCCCGAAGCGCTGGTGACTGGTCCTGCCCGGCCTTCCCGACTCAGTTCCCTGACTGGTCACCCTCTGAAGAGCAGCTGGCCAGTGCCACCCCAATCCTCCATGCAGGGTTCCCACAAGGACACGTGACAGCCTGTGCTGGGGACACCAGCCTCGGTGACCAAGCCCCCCTCTGGGGAACATGATCAAGCCAGAGCAGCCCAGTGGCTGCTGGCCTGTCAAGGGAGCTGTGTGCTGAGCCTACCAACCTTCCTTGCTGGTCATTTCCTCCTGGGCCTGCCCTAGGATGAAATCCCAGGTGGCTTACACCTGTTCGTGCAAACTTTCTGTCGATTTGCACGCCTTCTCCTGAAGGCCCCAGTGGCTTATTCTAGTCAGAATTTTGATAGATAGGAAATTATTTTCTACAAGCTCAAATCCTCTGCTGAATCTTTATCATTTATAATTTTTTAAAAATTTAATAATAATCTTTATTCAAAAGGCAGATTTACAGAAAGAAACAGAGTCTTCCATTTACTGGTTCACTCCCCAAATGGCGGTAACAGCTAGAACTGAGCTGCTCTAAAACCAGCTGCTTATTCTAGGTCTCCTATGGGTGCAGGGTCCCAAGGACTTGGGTCATTCTCCACTGCTTTCCCAGGCCACAAGCAGGGAGCTGGATGGGAAGTGGCGCATCCAGGATAAGAACTACTGTCCATATAGGATGCTGCTGCTCAGGCAGGTGCTTGGGCTACTGTGCCATTGCACCAGCCCCAGAATGCGGTTCATTTAAACTAAGCTGCCCCGGGCAGTCCTCCAAAGGCTCCACAGCCATCCAGACACACCTTACTGCAGTTTCCAGCGAATTGCCAGGCCACTGAACCTTTGACCTATGAGCAGAGCAGAGATCTGGGGAAGAGACCACCCACTGAGCAGTCCAGTGGCAGAGTTTGCTGCTGGCCTACTTTTAGAAGGAAAATGTTTACTAAGAAGATTCTTTCTGCAGCAAGGAGGGGGTAGCATGACGGGCCAAGAACCAAGGACCTGTTCTGTGGCTTCCTGGGTTCTGCTTTTATTTTTATTTATTAATTTTTGTAGTTGAATGGGTTTGGCTGATGCTTGCCATGCATAATATACAAATGTTTATTTGCTTTGGACAGAGAGAGGAGAGGGAAAGTGTGGTTTCCGGGTGGTTCAGAGGGGATTTTTCTTCATCAGGTAAGTTTGACGTGAGAGCCGGTGCAGACGCTCTGTGTTTTTAGTTGAAGATTGAGGCTAGTGCAGCCTAGTGCTAAATGTGACTAGCTGGAGAGCCTCCCAGCGAGGATGCACACACAAGCTGCACGCTGGGCCAGGCTGGTTCAGTCGCTGGATGAGCCTGGAACCGGGGCGAGCTAGCTGAACACTCCGGCTGTTTCTGTTTCTGTAGTGTGGCATGATCTTGATGCTACTGGGTGGGTTTCATTTAGGGTGAAGCGAGATGGTGCCCATGAAAACGCCAGCACCGGGCGCCCACCTCTCTCTCTCTGCACTTTGCTGTTCTCAGCTGCCATTAGATTGCCTCTGCACATTCCAAACACAGCACTTGGGATCATTTTTCCTGCGGGTCGTCTGTGAGCTTGAGGAGTGTTGTGAACCACCAGCAGCTAGCTGCTGCCTCACCGCAGGGAGTGTAGCTGAAGAGCCGGCTGGCCAGAGTGTGGCCTTTACTGGAAAGCTGCAGGTGTGTGCCGTCCCTGAATGAGGGAACCCTGGTCCAGGCTCAGAATAGGCAGCGGCTTTCAAGGGAATCGAGTGTTTTCAGCATTTCCCAAGCTTTTTTCTTGTGATTGATGTAATCACATGCAGTGGACAGGCAGGAAAGATTGCTAACCACTGAGACAAAGCAGAGCAGGCATCTGCAAAGAGGCACCACGCAGGGTGATTGGACCAGATGGGATAGGCCCCCTTTACACCTGCCGTGCTGTCTTCGAAGGTGCCAGGAGAATGAAGGGCCGTGCACATCACCCCCACGGGCCATGCCAGTCCCAGGAGCACACCTGCGGACTCACACATTCCCACCTGTCCCAGCACCAGATCCTGTAACACTCAGTGCTTCCCCCAGCTCTGTGGGTGGTGTGTGTGGCTGTGTGTCCGTTACTGTGGTTGTGTGGTGTGCGTGGCTGTGTACCCTGTGACTGCGGGTGTATGGTGTGTGTGGCTGTGTGTCCCTGTTACTGCGGGTGTGTGGTGTGTGTGGTTGTGTGTCCCTGTTACTGTGGTTGTGTGGTGTGTGTGGCTGTGTACCCTGTGACTGCGGGCATATTGTGTATGTGGCTGTGTGTCCTGTGACTGCAGGTGTGTGGTGTGTGTGGCTGTGTGCCCTGTGACTGTGGGTGTATTGTGTGTGTGACTGTGCCCCTGTGACTGCGGGTGTATGGTGTGTGTGGCTGTGTGCCCTGTGACTGTGGGTGTATTGTGTGACTGTGCCCCTGTGACTGTGGGTGTATTGTGTGTGTGGCTGTGTGCCCCTGTGACTGTGGGTGTATTGTGTGTGTGGCTGTGTGCCCTGTGACTGCGGGTGTGTGGTGTGTGTGGCTGTGTGCCCCTGGGACTGCAGTGAGTGTAGCTGTGTGACCCTGTGTCTTTGGCTGTGTTGTGTGTATGCGGCTGTGTGCCCCGACACAGTCATCCTTGACATGAAGAGGTGTGACATGGCAGAACCTTGGCATGGTGGCTGCCCTCCAGTGTGAGTAGAATCCTCGAGTTCCTGCCTGGTTGTTTTGGGTGTCGTCAAGAGCTCCTCGGTTTTCCTAGGCAGGCCTGTGACCCTGTGACTTGCAAGCAGTGGAGAAACCAGTGTTGTATGGTCCTTGGTACCTGGGGGAGCAGGATCCGAGAGTTACTCGCAGGTATTTCACCAGCTTTCATGAGCACCTGAGTGAGGCACTGAGGCAACGACCAGATACACCAGGATGAGGGAGCAGACTCAGGCCAGTCGAGGCAGGAAGCACGGGATTATCTCATTACACAGGTCCCAGAGAGTGGGGTTTACACTGGGTACAGCCAGAGAAGCTAGTTCATGTGTGGTGTCCATGTTCCATGTGGGACATTGCATCCCATTTCACAGTCCCAGTTCAGCTCCTGGGGACATGGCAGATGATGGCTCAAGTGCCTGAGTCCCTGCCAGCTGTCTGGGAAGCCAGGTCAGAGTTCATGTACCTGGCTGGCCCGGCCCTGGCGAGTGTGGTCATTTAGGGAGTGACCCAATGGATGTACTCTCTTTCTCTTGCTCTCTCACTCTGTCTCTCCTTTCAAATAAATGAATGAATCTTAAAAAAAGAGAAAAAAAAAAAACAAATCATCAGCTCTTCAGCACTAAATAGCATTGCTCAAAATATAAAAAACATTTAAGGATAATTTGCTGTAAACACAGTGCTAGAGGAACCATAACATAATCTGAGTTTTGTTTTTAATCTACTTTTATTCATTCGAAAAACAGAGAGGTAGAGAGACAGAGATCTTCTATCCACTGGTTCACTCCCCAGATGTCCCCAGTAGCAACTGGATGGCTAGACCAAAGTCAGAGCCCTGGTGACCCACACACTCGGTCATTACACGCTGTCTTAGATGTAAGTCTTTAAAAGAAGTTGGGGTCAGAAGGGGCACGTTCAAGTCAATAAATATTTGTTGAACTTTGTTCCATAAAGTATGCTTTTTTATTTTTCATGACATATTTATAAAAATTAAGTATGTAAGGCCACCAAAAAAAGGTCTGACTTCGTAAATGCAGATTCTACACAATTCAAGTCATCAGATGACACCATAAAACTAGATAGCAATCATTCAGATATAAATGCAAAACACTACCAGGCAGTTGTAGGTTGGTTTTCTCTTTTTTTTTTTCAGATTTATTTATTTAGTTGAAAGGGAGGCAGAGAGAGATCTTTCAGCTACTCCTTCACTTGCCAGATGAGTGCAATGGCCAGGGCTGGACCAGAGCAAAGCCAGGAACTTCTTTCAGGTTTCCCTTTTGGGTAGCAGGGACCCAAACACATTGGTCACCTCCCACTGTGCATTAACAGGGAGTTGGAGTGGAAGCAGAGCAACCAAGACATGAAGTGGCACCTTTATAAGACACTGGCGTCACAGAGAGGGCTTTTCATGCTGTGTTGCAACACCAGCCCCAATTGTAGATTTTTTAAAAAAAGGTTTTCTTCACTTTTGAGTGACACAAGCTTGAGAAATGCAGTTGTGGAATATTTAGAAAATGACAACAAAAACAGCATGAAGGACAGCTGTGTCATTCAGAATTCTAAACACCACACACACTGGCTAACCCCAAGCAGCAAAAAGTCAATTAAAGATGCTCGGATTGCTGGTGGAATCAGCAAAGAACTGCGGCAGTGGGGCCGGGGCAGAGGCAGTGCTCCTGCCAGAGGCTGCCATAGGATGTGAGCGTGAGCAGGATGGCCACAGCCCTGTCACCACGCTCTTTCTGCTGCATCTGCAAAAACCACAGGCTCCAGAAACGTGGGTAAGGGCTGTTTGGCTATCCTCCCGAGCAGCACCCCAGGCAGGGGCAGTACCTGCCCTGCTGTCCGCTCCTGAAATGAAGATGGGGTTGTGGGGTCCTGCTTTGTGCCTATTTTGGGATTCTCCCCAAAACAGGAAGTTTACTTGGATGACAGAGGACCAGTGAGGTTAAAAAAAAAAGCTTTAGAAAGTCCCATACAAAAACAAAGCTAAACTTAGAACCGAATAAACAAAGCATCCACATCCAGAAGATAGAAGAGGAAGATTGAAGCTAAGGAAAACGGAGCAGAAACAGCGACCTAAGAAAAGCAGAACAGTGTGGGAGGCCAGAAAGTAAGTGGGGTAGGATGAGAGGAGATTGACAGATTGAGATGAGGTGAGTGTAGGTGACATTTTGTTTGCTTGTTTGTGTTTTGTATAACTGTATGCTGGTTGATTGGAACACCTCCATGAAACATGATTGTCTTAGGAAACTGGCCAAAGATGAGTAACAAATCTGAATGTATGCCAAGCCATGGAAAGCTGGAATGAGTGCTGAGGGATGGACCCAGACATGCTGGCCCAGGCAGTGTTGCATGCTATTCTGAAAGGTTGCGTGTTCCATCTATCTCAGCAGGATGCCTTAACCCTAAGTCAGAACCTAACAGAAATTACATGTAAGAAGAGTTCTTATTTGTGAGTATATGTAAAAGGCCAGCAGGAAAACATAGCAAATTTCATCTAGTAGTATAATAAAAGAATCAGTTCTAAAAGGGCGTATTCCAGAAATGCAGTGTTCTTTCAAAAAACATTTATTTATTCATTTATTTAAAAGACAGAGGGACATAGAGAAAGATCTTCCATCTCTCCTCAGATATCCACAGCAATGTGGTCTGGAGTCTGGTCGAGCCAGAGACCCACAACTCTGTCTTATGGGTGACAGGGGCCCAAGGAGCTGGGCTGCCACCTGCTGCCTCCCTGGGACATTCACCAGGAGCTGGATGATCACACCCCCACATCAGAGTACCTGGTGTGAGTCCCAGCTGCTCAGCTTCCCAGCCAGCTGCCTACTAATGCTCGTAGGAGAGTAATGGAAGGTGGCCCAGGAACCTGGACCCTTGGCAACATGTGACGGACCAGATGAAAGTCCAGGCTCCTTACAACCGTTTGATGAATAAAGCAACCACTAGAAGTGTCTCTCTCTCTCTTCCTCCCTCCCTCCCTTTATCACTCTGCTTTTCAAATGAATAAATAGCTTTTTAAAGATTTGATTTTTTTATTGGAAAGTCAGAGTTACAGAGTAAAAGAACTTTGAGCTGCTTGTTCACTCCCAAAATGGCCACAGTGACTGCAATGGCCAGAACTTAGCCGATCTGAAGCCAGGAGCCAGGAGCTTCTTCCAGGTCCCAAGGCTTTGGGCCATCCTCTACTGCTTTCCCAGGCCACAGCAGGGAGCTAGCTGCTTGGAAAGTACAGCAGTCAGGATGCAAACCAGTGCCCATATGGGATCCCAGCACTTGTAAGGGATTAGGCAATGAAGCCATTGCACCGGACCCAAAGAAGGGGGCCTGTGCTGCAGTGAGCTGCTGCCTGTGACCGGCTACTCCGTGTCGATCCAGCTCCCCGCCACTGTGGCCATGAAGCCAGCACAAGATGGCCCCAGTGCTTGGGTTCCATGCAGGAGACGCAGATGGAACTCCAGGTTTCTGGCTTTTCTATGGCCATTTGGGCAGCGAAGCAGCAATTGAAAGACCTCCTTCTCTCCGTCTCTCCCCTCTGTGACTCTGCCTTACAAATAAAAACAAATGCCTTAATTTTTTTTTTTTGTTAAAGATTTATTTTTATTATTTTTTCATTGGAAAGGCGGATATACAGACAGGAGAAGGAGAGACAGAGAGGAAGATCTTCCGTCCGATGATTCACTCCCCAAGTGAGCGCAACGGGCCGATACTATGCCGATCCAAAGCCAGGAGCCTCTTTCGGGTCTCCCACGCGGGTGCAGGGTCCCAAAGCTTTGGGCCGTCCTCGACTGCCTTTCCGGGCCACAGGCAGGGAGCTGGAAGGGAAGCAGGGCTGCCGGGATTAGAACCGGCGCCCATATGGGATCCCGGGCGTGCAAGACGAGGACCTTTAACCACTTGCGCCACCGCGCCGGGCCCAAATGTCTTAATTTTTAAAAAGTACAAAGACAAGTCTAACTTTTCTTGTAAAACACTGAAGTCATTCCCGTTAATGTTAGGAACGAGTCTGATGTCCGCTCTCACTTCAGTATTTAACATCTTTTCTAACTCGTATGGTTAAAAGAAGAAAAAGAAAAGGGTGGACATGTAATTATTAAAATGAAAGAAACCAATGTGTTGATTCTCTGTAAATGAGAAGAACACCAGTAACAACGGTACCACTTAACACTAACCCTGGCTTCTGGAGGTAGTGGGTTTAGCACTGCCCAGTAGGTACACTCCAACAGTGCACCCCATGCCTGTTACAGCTCACCATTGAAATCAACATGCATGGCCTGAAATGTATGTACATGTGTGGTACAATCCGAGGCAGGGCAAGTCATGAGAGCACTGGCTGTCCATTCCAAGGTCACAGAGGGAAGTCCCGCTGGGGCAGCACGAGAAATCACACGCTGTGTGATCCCAGGGAGTCCCCAATGCCCCACGATGAGCTCGGGACAGTGACCTCAGGGCTGACGCCACGCACCTCTGTGTGTGGAATGTGTAGATGATGGCGACGCTGTCCGCTTCTTTATCCCCCAGCTCTCCCAAGGGATCATTAGACCCCGCTGTTGCTGTCAGCAGGCCGTTAGGCTCTGCAGAGATGCGGCAACAGGGGTAGCAGGGGCTGGGAGAGCCTGCACTTGCCAGTTCCTGTGCTGAGCCTCAGAGCCCCCAGGAGGAGGAGGCAGACCGTGGGAGGCTGGGGGCCCTGGGTAGATAAGCAGAGACCCAGGGGAGCGCAGCAGCTCAAAGTGGGCCATGTTGGCGAGTGGAGAGGAAGGCGTCTGGGATGCGTTGCTGTGTGCTCCCTATGGGAGTGCCTGCAGCGTCTCCTGTCACAGTGGTACCAGTCTCGACTCTCTCAGGAGAGATGCCAGGCCCCCTTCATGCCAGCCGGCCAGTTGCGCCTCTGTCTGCAGTTTTACCCTTTTTTATGTGGTTTAAGCAATAACTTAAGTAAGCAATATGTCATCAAAATCTGAGTTGTGGCCACCAGTCCTGTCTGCACCCTCTCCCACCCAGGGATGGGCCCTGTGTGCCTCATTCCAGCCGATACAGGTGCCTTACCTGGCTCTGGACAAATAAATAGAACCATTAGATCTTTAAGCTGAAGGCCAACTGGAGGGTTTCTCTTGTCACATGTACTTACAGTCCTGAGGGTTTAAGGGCACTTAGAAAATGACAGCTGATGTCAACGAATGGGACGTGTCGATGACCTTATCCAGTCCCTATTTCTTTGTACATACATTTGAAAGGCAGAGCTACAAAAAGAGGGAGAGACAGAGATCTTCTGTCCACTGGTTCACTGCTCAAATGACCGCAACCACTGGAGCTGGGCCAGGAAGCAAGAGCTTTACCTGGATTTCCGTGTGGGTGCAGGAGCCCAGGCAAGGAGAGGCAGAGCAGCAGGAACTCGGCGTCTTTGTGGACTGCCGACATCCTAGGCAGCTTCATGATGCACCTGGGACCTGGGGGTAGCAAGGGATGGCCCAGGTGCTTGAGTCCCCAGCTCCCGTGTGACAGAGGAGTGTTCCTGGCTCCCAGTTTCAGCCTGTTGTCGCCATTTGAGGAGTAAACCAGCGGGTGGAAGAGCTCTCTGTCTTGGTGTTTGTCTCTCTTGTTTCTCTCTGCTTTGCAAACTAATAAGTAAGTCTTTAGGGAAAAAAAGTGCTTATTGGCTTTTAGCAAACAACATTTGTTTTTCTCATCTGCCCCTGGGTCTCCTGGGACCACCCTAGGGAAACAAATGGATTTGACTCCAAGTGCTTGTTCAAGCTCAAGGCACCTGCTCACATTGGATTCTTAGATGCGGGCCGAAGGAACGGCAGCTCCCCAGGGCCCTGTTCTTGCTGGGCGTCTCTGAACCCCATGGTGTGCAGCACAGCATCTCCCAAATGTTTAGGGCCCATCCTTGCAGATGGGAGCAGAGCTGAGTGTGTGCTCGTCAGTGGGGCTGGGAACGTTGGCACGCACGGGCTGTGGGCAGGGCAAGCGGGGAGACGTGGAGCTCAGCTGGTTTATCAGGGGCCTCTCCAGCAGAGTCTCCCTCACGTGCTGTGGAGTCGATGCCTAGCAACCTGTCGTTGACTCGCACCCCCTAGAACCACAGCAGGCCTGTGGGGGTGCGATTTGGGGGTTAGAAGCCAAGGCAGAGATGCACCAGCCCTGAAGTTGTTACTTGTGGCCCCATTAGTGGATCTAACTGCTTCCTGCTGGCTGTTAGGGGCTTCATGCCTTGCAGGTGCCCACCCACTCTCTGTACAAGTTGGGCTGCGAAGGCTGGAAGCTTTGATGAGGAGTACTTTGGTTTTGAAAGCTTAATGCACACTTGTATCTTGAGGGGAAAATAAGAGCTATGAACATAATCTGGTTTGTTGGAAGTTGGTGGAGTTTTATTTTCAAAAAGGCTGAATAGTATTTTTTTTTTAAAGAACTAACTGAATTAGAAAGAGTATGCTTGTAGGCAAAGGGGAAAAAATGCTGGCATTCCTATAGCATGCTGTGACCTGCAATTATGATCTGTTTGCTGGAACATGTGAAATGAATCCATGGAAGCGAGTTGCTGTCTTGTGTTTCTGTGTGGCTTCTGACGTGTCCGTGAGGCCTTTGTGGCCACATGCTGAGATGGCAGGGACCCGGCCACACCCAGGCGTGTCCCGGCCCTGGGTAAACCACAGGCTCAGAGCAGAAGGACACTCGGCTCTGGCATGATGGTGCGTGGGCAGCAGGAGACGTGGAGGACTGTTAACAAGTGGCAGAGGTTGTCACTCCATGCCCCAGGCCTGCGGTGCAGCGGCTGTTGTCTCTGACAGTTGGCAACTACTGGCAGTGAGGCTTGCGTGGGCACAGGCCTGGGACTGGGTGTGCCGTGGCAGAAAGTGGGTGGTGAAGGACAGATATCAGCCTTGCAGACAGGGAGGGGAGAAGGCGAGGGGGAGGTCAAGGTCTGCTGGAGCCCACTGTGCCACAACTTGGGACAAGAAGCTCACTTTTAGAATTGCTCCTGGCCTGGGTGCTATAGCTGGAATTCAGGGAGAGCCCTTGAACTTGGGAGTAAAGGCCAAGGAATCTTCATTTCACTGCTGTCAACACAAACGTGTATTTACTTCCTCTGGGACTATTGACAGTACATTTCAGGAATCCTTTGTCACCCCTTGGCCGTTGCCAGGACCCACACAGACACCAGCACATTTGTTTGTGACCCCTCAGAGACAGCAGGACTGGTTACATGATGGATCTTGTTGGTGAGTAAATAAATAAGCCTGCACCTGCTCACCAAATCACAACAATGTTTCTTCCCTGTAAATTGTTTTTGTACCATCTCAAGTGTTTATTGGATTCAGCATACTGAGTCCAGGGCATATAAAACAATTGAAGAACCCTTGGCACATCTTATTTAGACCCTCATGTTGTTGAAAAATAAGACTCTTTAAAATAAAGGGAACTGGGCTTGGCGCAGAAGCCTAGCAGTTAAAGTCCTCACCTTGCATACACTGGGGTCCCATAGGAGCACCGGTTCATGTCCCAGTGGCCCCACTTTCCATCAGCTCCCTGCTTGTGGCCTAGGAAAGCAGTCGAGGACGGCTCAAAGCTTTGGGACCCTGCACCCATGTGGGATACCCAGAAGAAGCGCTTAGCTCCTGGCTTTGGATTGGCGCAGCTCCAGCTGTTGTGGTCACTTGGGGAGTGAATCAAGACAGAAGATGTTACTCTCTGTATCTCCTGCTCTCTGTATGTCTGATTTTCCAATAAAAACTTAAATAAATAAATAAATAGGACTAAGTAGTAGATAAAATGAAGTCACATCATCTCTCTACCCCTTTGGAGGGTTGTGCTAATTGTCTTTCAAGAATACTTTTTTTGTTCAAACTGTTTAAAAAAGCAAGGTACCTCAGATTTATTCCTCTACCAAACCCTATGCAGATGTGTAGCTCACTCAGCTTCCTACAGTGGGCAGGCCAGGCACCCCATCTCCACCCCCGCACCAGTCGGCTGCTGGAGCCAGGCACCCCCGGGTGCTTTGCTGTCTTTGGAGGGCGTTTGTTTATCATTTTCTTTGGGAAGAAGGGAGCACAGAGGGGGCTGCCAGGGGAGCTGCACAGCTGCTCAGCGGGTAAACAGAACCCTTAAGAACAGCTGTTGAAACATCCTTGGGACTTCATTCCCTCCCATCCCTTTATGCTCCTGAACAGAAACGTACCCTTGGTTGTAGTTAAATTTAAACCTCCCAGGAGAGTGGAATATTTGCAACACTGTCTTTATTTTTTAAAAAGGTTTAATTATTTTATTTGAAAGACAGAGTTGCAGAGAGGGAGAGACAGAAAGGAAGAACTTCTGTCTGCTGTTTTACTCCTCAAATGGCCATAGTAGCCAGGGCTGGCCAGACCAAAGTCAGCAGCCAGGGCCTTCACCCAGGTTTCTCACATGGCTTGGGAGAGGCTCAAGGAATTGAGCTTTTATCTGCAGCATTTCCAGGCGCATTAGCAGGGAACTGGTTGGAAGTAGAGCAGCCAAGACTCAAATTGGCTTCCATATAGGATGCCCATGCTTCAGGTGGCAGCACTGATCCGTACAACACTATCTCTACCTGGGTTTAGGGTGGTTTGCATCACGCAACATCCCATGAAAGTTGGAAAAAGTGTGTGTGTGTACATATATGTATGCAGGGCTCACTCCTGGCCCACGGTGGACCTCCCACTGCGCTGTTGCTACCTTGCCATCCCTTGTTAGCTTCCTGAGAAGCTGCCCCTAGTTTTCATTCTGCTACACTTGAAGGGAAGCAAAGGTGAGAGTTGGTGAAGGAAGCCCACCAATCCCCAGCACCCATGGGGCTCTCGCTGGGAGCCTTGGCTTCAGGACTCTGTGCTGTGCCAGCACCACAAGTGACCCACTCCCTACCTGGGGCCACTGGAAGAGTGGAGATGCTGCTAGCTAAGAACCCCAGGCTGCCGCCTCCCAGGGAGCACGTTAGCAGGAAGCTGGGATCTAGGGGTCAGGACCAGAACCCGGTACTCTGACTAGGGGATTCAGGTGTCCCACGCTCCTTAACCACTGCACTAACCCCCACCCCCATCTACAGTTTTCTTAGCCTGAACTCGTTGGGTTTCATGAGAATTTAACAGAACAATCTACTTAGAAAGCTATATCCAGTGCCTGACACACACAGAGCAAGATGGGATATAAAGCTTGGAAAAAATCAGGAGAAGGGGATGGATTAAGACACGTGGTGTTGCTTGTAGGAATCTTAGTCACTGAACACAGTAGCAAAGCTGTTAGAATTTAGGAAAGTCTCAGAGCAGCCTGAGTTACTTAGTGTCTAAGGACTTAGGAATACTCTAGCTGATGTTCGAATGTTGCAGTTTGTCGTTATATGAATTACGTGGGGATTGTACAGGCTAGGAGACAATATACACCACTGTATCTCAACTCTCCTCCTTGTTAAGAAAAAAAAAGGCAGAAAGTCTCTCACAATGCCAAATTTTTCTTATTTTGGAAGCAAAGCAAAAAGATCTAAGGTCTGAAATAATCTTCACTTCAAATGTATAAAACTGTTTAACTTGACTTAAAGATTTATTTCATTTAATTGAAAAGGCAGAGAGGGAGACACAGATCTTCCATTTGTTGGTTCACTCCCTGAAAGGTGGCAGCAGCCAGGGCTGGGTCAAGCTGAAGCCAGAAACCTGGGACTCCATCTTGGTCTCTGATGGATGCTTGCTGCCTTGCTGCTCCTTGCTGCCTTCCTGGGTGCGTTAGCAGGAAGCTGCAGCAGAAGCAGAGCACACAGCCTACACCTAGTACGCATACAGCATTGCTAGCAGTTGCAGGCGGTGGTTAACTGGTGTGCCTTCACTTGTGCAAATGCAATTAGTATTTTATTTAGAAGGTTTTTTTAAAAAAAAAGATTTGTTTATTTATTTGAGTTACAGAGAGAGGAGAAATAGATCCTCAATCTACTGGGTTTTTTTTAAGATTTATTTTATTTTTATTGGAAAGGCGGATATACAGAGAGGAGAGACAGAGAGGAAGATCTTCCATCTGATGATTCACTCCCCAAGTGAGCGCAACGGCCGATGCTATGCCAATCCGAAGCCAGGAGCTTCTTCTGGGTCTCCCTTGCAGGTGCAGGTTCCCAAAGCTTTGGGCCGTCCTTGACTGCTTTCCCAGGCCACAAGCAGGGAGCTGGATGGGAAGTGGGGCCGCCAGGATTAGAACTGGTGCCCATATGGGATCCCGGGGCATGCAAGGCGAGGACCTTAACCACTTGCGCCATCACGCCGGGCCCAAATCTACTGTTTTGTTCTCCAAGTGGCCACAGTGAGCCAGGGCAAAGCCAGGAGCCTGGAACTCCCTCTTGGTCTATCACATGGCTACCGGGACCCAAACACGCAGACCATCTTCTGCAGACAACTTAGCAGGGAGCTGGATGGGAAATGGAGTGGTCAGGACTTGAACTAGTGCTCATATGGGATGCTGGCATTGCAGGCAGCATCTCAATATGCTGCACCACAACACCACCCCCTAAATCAGAAGTTCTAACCTTCTATGCACAGTACCATCTATTATTTCACATGGTTCTGAAGACCCTGGAGAAGAATCCAGGATTAAGGCCCAGTACTGTGGCCTAGCAGCTAAAGTCCTCACCTGGAACGTGCCGGGATCCCATTTGGGCGCCGATTCTAATCCCAGCAGTCCCACTTCCCATCCAGCTCCCTGCTTGTGGCCTGGGAGAGCAGTCGAGGACGGCCCAGAGCCTTGGGACCCTGAACCCGCATTGGAGATCCAAAAGAGGCTCCTGGCTCCTGGCTTTGGATCGACACAGTTGCAGCTATTGCGGCTGCTTAGGGAATGAATCACCAGACAGAAGATTTTTCTGTCTCTCCTCCTCTCTGTATATCTTACTTTCTTAAAAATAAATAAATCTTTAAAAGAAGAAGAAGAAAGCCAGGATTAATTCCCCATCTGGCCTAGAGCCCCTGACCCTATGTACAATTCTGGGTGGGCCCCCAAGGCAAGCTTTCCATGTGGTTTTATTTGTATGTGAATTCTGCTCTTGAAGATATTTCTAATCCTTAGCACTTTTTCAAGTCTTTAATCTCTCCTCAGTAATCTTTGAAAGCAACTTCCATTTTCAGTGGATTTTTCTCTCCCTGTCCAATTTTAATAATCCTCTGCCACTCCTAATATTTAAACTTTTTTTCCCCTCACACATCACCTCTCCCAGAAATTAAGCCTTCCTTGGACCTGCGGAGCGGCCGGCTCGAGTTTGCAGAACTGACTCCCAGGGACCAGAATCCTGGCCTTGCTTAGTGGGTTTCTGTCCATAGGATGGGGAAGTAACCATTCCCTAAGATGCTCAAAAACAAAGACTGCGACAGTGTAACTGATTCCCAGTGCCTGATGGCTTTCTTTACTGAGCAGTATCATTTTCACTGTGACTTTCACCTTCTGGATAGCTAAACAGCACCAAGCTGTTATTTCCCGAGTTTTGTTCCCACTGGCCATTTTCATGGACCTGTCTCTCCCTGTTTAGGACCTAAGGGTAGGTGACTTCTGCAGCCCACCCCACCCATGAAGCTTTGGATAGAATCAGCCCCACCTCAGCCAAGTGGCCTAACATGTGCTGGTCAGCTCTGTGGCCCCTGGCCAGCCTCTGCCAGCCTCACCAGCCTCAGAACACATTTGAATGTCACAAAGACTGATTTCTCCCTGGTTGGCATGTCAGAGGTCATAGCAGCAGTGCTGCCATCCTGGTCTGCAGGTCTGACCTCTGGGTCCTCCATTTCCAACCCTGCTTCCTGCTGATACACGTGAGAATGCAGCAGAAAATCGTCCAAGTGGCTGGGTCCCTGTTAGCTGTGTGGGAGACCCGGGTGGGGTTCCTGGCTCCTGGCTTCTGTTTGATCCAGGCCAGGCTGTTGCCCTTTAGGGAAGTGAACCACTAAGAACATGTGTGTGTGTGTGTGTGTGTGTGTGTGTGTGTGTGTGTGTGTGTGTGTGTTTAATTTTCCTTTCAAATAAACGAATAAGTAACTCTTAAAAACATATCTTCTGGGCCTGGTGCAGTAGCCTAGCTGCTAAGGTCCTTACCATGCACACAATGGGATCCCATATAGGTGCTGGTTCTAATAACAGCTGCCTCGCTTCCCATCCAGCTCCTGCTTGTGGCCTGGGAAAGCAGTAGAGCACGGCCCAAAGCCCTGAGACCCTGCACCCATGTAGGAGACCCGGAACAGGTTCCTGGCTCCTGACTTCGAATCAGTTTAGCTCTGGTCATTGCAACAACTTGGGGAGCGAATCATTGGATAGAAGATGTGTCTCTGTGTCTCTCTTCCTCTCTGTATATCTGACTTTCCAATAATAAATAAACAAATCTTTTTTAAAAAATCTTATTTTCTGCCAGCATTTTCCAATGCCCCCAGCAGGTCACCAAGTCACCAGGGAGAGTGGTCACTCTTAAGTCTACAAACGGCAATGAGAAGGTTTCTTTGCTTGATGGGATGAGCCAGGCAAACATCAGGGCTGTGAGAACAACCAGAATGACTGACTCGTGTGGATGTCCTGGGAGTGGGAGAATTCATTCAGGCTTCTGACAGATGTGTGTTAGACTTAGATGTGTGTTAGACAAGGATGGCAGACAAAAGCAAGGAAGAAATAAGTAAGATGCTCTCCGAGGTTGCTGGGTTAGGGACCGCAGGACTTCTTGTTGGTTAGAGATGTGGCGCTGGAGGGAGAACTGGGTCGGGGGGTGGGGTGCCTGCCTGGGATACTGACCGAGCAGCACTCCCTGGCTGGGAGCCAAGAGAAGCAGGTGTGTGAAGGGGAAGGGAGGAAGCATGTGGGAGATAAAGCCAGTCTGAGATGCCTGTCAGTCTGGGTGGGCAGTGGATGCCCAGTGCTGCTTTAGATGGGAGATGGCCACTTTGGTAACATTCAAACCATGGGATGCTAAGAGATTAACGAGGGACTCCCCAGCTGCAGGATGTGAGGTGAGCGGTCTCAGTGGGCACCTGAGCTCTCGGCCCAAGTTCTACCTGCACGCAGGCGCGAACAGCCAGTGCAGTTCCTCCAAGTCCTGGATGAATCCGACTGGTTCCAATTTGCTTTCCCTTTCTGCCCTTGGCATAGGCATCTCATCACACAGATAAGTGACACGGGGACTTCAAGTCTGCTCTGCTGCTTGTATCTCAAGATGGTTTTCTCTTTGAAGATTTATTTATTTGAAAGGCCGAGTTACAGAGAGAGAATGAGAGAGAGAATCCCATCCACTGGTTCATTCCCTAGATGGCCACAATGGCCAGAGCCGGGCCAGTCTGAAGCTAGGAGTCAGGAGTTTCTTCCAGCTCTCGTACATGTGTGCAGGGACCCAAACACTTGGGCCATGTTCCACTGCTTTCCCATAAGCAGGGAGCTGGATTGGCAGTGGAGCAGCCGGGACATTAATTAGCACCTATATGGGATGCCTCCACTGCAGGCAGCAGCTTTACCAGATACACCAGAGCTCTGGCCCCTACTTTGTTATCTAGAGCAGTGGTGGGGTCACAGTGCAGTTGCAAGGAGGACAGAGAGCCCCATATAGCCACACCCACCTGCGGGGGTGAACATTTCCCTTGCCACCGAGCACCCCACACTGCTGCGTGGTGATTGCTTGGTGCCCATGGATTCCTCTCAGACATGAACATGACCTTGAAAGTCTGTCAACACCTGTGTTACTCATATTGTGCCTCTGCACCCCTTCAGTTCATCCTCTCTCCCTACCCCGGTGAAGGAGGTGTTATTCAGGGATTCCTTTTTTCTAACTCTGTGGGGGTGGACAACACAGGTTAACCTGTAATTCCCCTGACCACATCAATAGTAATTGCTCCCCAAGCCGGCAAGCTCTGAAATCCCTCTTATATCCACTGCAGTGGAGGATGGCCCAAAGAATTGGGACCCTGCACCTGTACGGAAGACCTGGAGGAAATTCATGGCTTCTGAATTCAGATTGGCTCAGCTCCAGCCATCACAGCCATTTGGGGAGTGAACCAATGGATGGAAGATTTTCTCTCTCTCTCTCTCTCTCTCTCTCTGTCTCTCTCTCTCTGTCTTTCCTTCTCTCTGTAATTCTGCCTTTCAAATAAAAACTAATCTTACAAAAATAATCAAAGTAAAGGAGCAAGCTTGCATTGGCTGTCAAACCTAAGACAGGTGGTTCAGGTGTGTGAGCTAAGGGTCATGGAAGTAACTGCCTAGCCTGACTTATCTAGTGTTTATTTCTGTAGTCGCGTCTCGTGCTTGCAAGCATGCAGAGGCAGACAAGAGACGATAATGAAAAGGGCAAAGCTGAGTCATGTGCCCAGCATTTCTGCCCATCACGTAGGACACATATAGCCCCTCAGCAGGCATTGCCCCTGAGCTGACGGGCCCCGTGCTACCAGTCTCCCATCCCCTATGCCTAAGCCGCAGTTTTGCCAGCATGCAAAATGGGACAACAGCATTGTTCTGCTGACAATGTTTGAAAACCTATTGCAGTACTGCGTGTGATGAATAGACTCGTATTTGGGGACAGGAGAGCTGAGTGTCCCTCTGTGTATCCCAGGTCTCCCCCCACCGCTCCCATGAGCTCTCTGTGGCCGCTGGCCGTGTCTGACATTCACCGAGCAGCGTCATGCCCAACCACAGCCCACCCAGCCCTCGCCATCCTATGGCCCCGGCCCAAGAGACGGTTGTTCCATGCCCACAAGGAAAGAGGGGATGATTTATCTTCTTGATTGTAATAAGAATCTGTCTCCTTCCTGTCTCTTTAACTTAGCTTTTGAGAAAAATGACAACCTCCTTTTAGTTTCTTGGTTCCTGAATAATTATGTTCTTGGAATGCCCGGATGTTAATCCTGGCCGTGCCGGTTTCCAGGAAGCCCACGGCTGGGCACTATTTGGCTGGAGTGCAGGGCACTGGTGGGCAGGAGGGGTCTCCCTCGGGCTCAGTGAACACATCGTAACTGACCGCCACTTTCTCTTTGTCTCGTTTCAGAACGGTTTGATCACCACTGTCCCTGGGTAGGCAACTGTGTGGGGAAAAGAAACTACAGATTTTTTTATATGTTTATTTTATCCCTGTCTTTTCTGACAGTCTTTATATTTGCATTCGTTATCACCCACGTCATTATTCGTAAGTATGCTGCGAAATCAGATTTCGTACGTAACCATTGGCCTGACTGCCTTTCTGATTTAAGTTTGGTTTAAGAGTTTGATCATTTCGGGCTTTCTCTCTTTCCTCTCCTCTCTCCCTCTCATCTTCTTTCTCCCTCACTTCCAGCCCCGCCCGGCTTCACTTCTCACTCCATCCCTTTTCACCTCCCGTCCCCCTCCCTCATCACCTCCTCCACCCTCCCCCATCAGCAGCATTATTGTCCAGGGTCACACCTGGACCAGGTTTTGCTCAGCTAACTCCTTTCTTGACACACCCTCTGGGACTTGTGCACAGGGCGGTGGGGTGGAGGGGAGCAGGAGGGCCCCTCTCTACCCTGTGTCCCAGAGACCGTGAGCCACAGGGGTAACCTTGCAATTGCAGAGTTTCCTGTCTTGAGTGGCACTAGTCAGGCAGGAACAGCGGCCCTCTTTCAGAGAAAGGTGTCTGGGAGTTAAGATGGGTTTTCCTGCACACACATCTGCACAGATTAAATTGTGTGCCTAACAAAGTGTTCCATCAGCTGCTGGAATATGCTAAGCTACTCCCCCCACCACACCGCATATACAGGCAGCTGCTGCACTAAACATCAGATCTGAATCTAAATGGATTTCATGGGCATTTGCCTAAGCAAACGGCTCTGTGTCATCCCCTTCTAAAGGTCGTATTCTGGATTCCTCTTATCCACTAATTATGCCCCTTCCTGCAGTAGAGAGCATGGAGAAGCGGTTAATGGGCTGAGAACTGTAGACTGGACCCTCCAACGGCCGTCACAGCCATTAGCAGCAACAGAGACTAGTCTTGCTGCCGGTCTGCACTCCTGTAGTGTAACCCCTCACTGGCAATGGCATAGCTCCTTTCTGACAGGGTTCTGGAAGAATCTGAGTGAAGGTCACTGTCCCCTTGCAGCTGTGCTCACACCGCAAGTGGAGCATGCCAAGGTGTGGAGGGCTTCCCGGGTGGGCCGTTGGAGCAGGTGTTAGGGAGGACTGCCTGCTAACCCCATAGGGATTCTCCATCCTGGGTCCCCTTCCCTGAACGTACCCCTTGTGTCTGCCTGGGATTCACACTCACAGTACTGCAGGAGTATGTGCTGAGGACAGTAACTTGGCGGGCTCGCTGGAAGACAGTGAGCTGTCCTCGAGTACTTTGCACACGGGCCGGGACTGAGGCTGCTGTACTCCCACAAAGCCTTTCCCTCCTGTCACCGTGGCCCTGGGTGCCAAGGCGACAGGAAGAGCAGGGGCGTCAGTATCACTTTCAAAGAAGTGTTGTTGACACAGCGAGAGAAGTGCGGGTCTTCGGCAGTGCAGGTGTTGTCATTATCCGCTGACGTTCTCTTTAGCAGCTGCACGAGCTGTCTTGAGTATCGTCCCATGGGACCAATGGACTCAGGGTGTCAGGGGCCAGTTGTCACTTGCTCGGTCCTGCACAGAAAGCCAGGGAGCACACACACACAGTCTGTCACACTCACACATGCACACGGGCACACACATGCACCTGTTTTCCAGGCCAGGTGTGTGGACTCTGAGTGCAGACGGAGGGGATGGGAAGAACAGAGCCTGTGGCCCCCAAACTTCCTTGTGAAGGAAGGAGAGAGCAGCAGAGTGAAGTGGAGCGAAGGGATCCCTCCTTTGCATCTCCTCGTTTCGTTCCTGCAGCCTCCCCACCACCCCACCCAGCCTCAGCATGCCCATTGGTGGCAGCACTGGTGACAGGAGGCAGCTCCAAGGGCCTGTCAGTCCCTTAGCTCTTGGCACAGACCTGCTTGGCGTGCCCTCACACCACATGATCTGGCAGGGGCAGCAGACCCTGGTGTAGGAACAGTGGAAACCCCAACAGGGAACCCACTTTCTTTACCCTCCTGGAGCAGGACAGGTGCCAAGCTGGCAGACACCACACACAGGCACTGGGCCACAGGCCCAGGCTCCACCAGTTCAGCTTTGCTTCCCACTCGTGTGGTTCCCACACCTAGGGCAGGAGTCACCATTAGTCAGATGCCCCCGGGCTCCCTGGCACAGCCAGCCCAGGTTCAAGTGCCTGCAGCCCTGAGGGAGCCCGCCACAGGAGTCTTACCACTGCAGCCTCCACATACAGAGAGGCAAGCCTTTTACGCATTGCCTCATGTCAAAAATTAGCAACTTCTAGGGTCAAAAATTAGCAACTTGAGGGTGTAACAGAAGAGGGAAAAACAAAATAGTAAACAGAATTCTGTTTTTCTATTAAAATGAGGGAAACAAAGGAGCAATCAGAGCTATAATTTATGAGCACATGTGCAAACAGCCATCTGCTTTCACTGAAAAAAAAAAATACCCTACAGATGTTGGGTCCAACGTGCAACTGCCATTTCCTCGGTGGATAGCAGCGGGGGGACCTTAGTCTATGACCTGTCATCCGGGGCCGAAGCCCCAGAGGTGGGGTCATTTCATTGCCCTCAGACACCTGTGACTGAAGCCAGGGGAGAGCTGAGGTATGCAGGCTGGTGGTTCTGTGGGAGAGTGTGGATCCCTAAATCCCGGTTTCGCCCTCACAGGTTCACAGCAAACAGGATTCCTAAATGCCCTGAAGGACAGCCCTGCAAGATATCCTTTTGGGTACTGGTGGTGTCTCTGTAATGCCCTGTGTATGCGTTATGGACTGACCTCCCGGGATAGACCAACTCAGTTAAACCAGAAGGCCCTTTACCCGAAAAATCTGGGTGTGAATGCTCGCGTGCTCCTGGGAGCCAGCGTGGCCATGTGATCATCAGGCACGTTTGGGGCAGAGTGGGTTGCATGGACAGGTGTCCATACACCATATCCGAACACCTGTACATGGGTCCCTCGCAGGCGGCAGAGAAGTGCAATGTGTGTGGGGTTGCTGTGTGGCCTTCTCTTGGGAACTGCAGGAAAGCTGCGCTCTCTCCAGGAGCAGAACACCTTGCCGAGGCCCCAGGTGAACTAAAGACGCCACTGCCCAAGTCAGCAGGGCCTGCGCCTGCGGCCTGGCACCACGGGGCCTCAGATGGTGAAACTGCAGTGCTCTCCTGCTGGATGCCCAGTGGGCTCCTGCTCACCCCCTGAGTCCCCACCCCCACCCCGAGCTCCCCACCCAGTCCTGTGGACCCAGCTATCCTGGACTGGCCCAGTGCTCTCAGGGGGAGATGTCCGTCTGGTGGTAGAGGATTCCTGACGAGCAGAGAACTTCAGTGAACTGCACGCCATGCACCTTGGCCATGTGCCAGAGAACTGTGTGCTTTAGTGGCAGGTCAGTCGGTTGGTTGATCAGTCTGGAAGTCAGCACGGGCCTGTAGGTAACAGTTACCTTCCTCCAACACCTCTGTGTGTGGGCAGCATAGCTGCTGATAAGGTATCCAAATTCTGTTGTCAGATAACACCTGCTTCACTGGGGTCCTATGGAACAGGTTCTAAGGGGAACAAGTCGGGCAAGTGTGCCCTATCTCCCATCAATGGTTCAAAAAGCTCCAGTTGGCTGGAGGTCGCCTGCAAGGAAAGGTGACCCCAAGGAGTAAAATTGTCACTGTCTCTGCTTTGAAGAGTAGGTGCAGTGAGATATGTCATTTTTGGTCCCTTACTCCCACCTGGCCAGAGGTGCCGTCTTCTTGCCAGCAGTGCCCAGCTGTGCCCTGCTGTTTCTGGGGAATGTTGCTCTGGCATATCTCCTCCTAAAGATGAGTCAGGGAGTCACTTGGGTGGGTTATAAGGATGTACCGGCTATAATGAGCTTTAGAAACCTGCCTTTGGGCAAGACCTGCCCTCTGCAGTGTTTGCTGTGGGCCCTGCAAGTGGCAGCCTCTGTCAGCTCCATCGCTGGCACCCAGGCCGTCCCTGAGACTGCACCCTGAGACCGTGTGCATGTGCAGGAAGTCCACGGAGCAGCTCACAGTACAGGTGTCAACGTAGGAGCTCCTCAGCTGGAAGTGGGGATGCAACGCCTGGATCAGGTCACTCTCTCCCTCCAGATCTACCCCCACACCCATGTACCATCTCCCACCTGCTATACTGATCTTAGCAGGAATGTTCTCACAGAAAGCCTGTTCCCACCCTGGTGGCTTGAGGGCAAAATCCCCCCCTCTGCTCCATGACCTTCTCCCATCTGCAGGCTGGCACGCCTGTGTGTCTCACAGGGTGATGCATCCACAGGTGCCAGGGACCAGGCCGTAGCATCCCTGGGGAGCCCCCAAGGGCTGAGCCAGGCCAGAGCAGGCTAACTGTGTGGCCAGGCTGGGAGGCAGGTCCCTGTGCTACAGCCTCATGTTTCTGAGGCACGGAAGCCACCATGGGCCTTGTTGTTGTTGCTCCAACAGCAGAAAACTAAAGCATCCTTGCAATGTGGGCCACCACCTGGGTGTGCCCCTGTCCACGTGAGGCTCCCGGACAGCCATTTGCCCACCGGGATGTCCCTGGGAGAAATGGAGGAGCTGTCCCAGCTGGTGCCAGCCTATCTGTGCTGCCTTCTGACCCCACAGGCCTGGTACCTCCCACCTGGGTTTGTGCAGTCCTGTGTGTCTAGCCATGGCATTGATTGCGATGTGGCAGATGGCCCAAAGATGAATTATACACAGGCTAGAAAAGTCCATGATATTGTCCTGCAGTGTGAGTGGTGCGACTCCCAGCCTATCACGTGTTGACAGAGCATGCAAGAGATCCATTTAGACTCTCAGATCTCTGATAGATGAGCTAGTTGTTCCTGAGATGCACCTGTGTCTTGATAAATCAAATTTAAATTTTAAAAAAATATATATTTTAACTTGTTCAAAAGTCAGGCAGACGGCTGAGTGCTGCTGTTCACTGATGACTCCCCAGATGCCTGTAACAGCTGGAATTGGACTGTGCTGCAGTCGAGGGTGAGGACCCCAATCCATGTCTCTGGTGTGGGTGGCAGGGACCCAGCCACTGGAGCCATCCCCTGCTGCCTCCCAGGGTGAGTGTTAGCAGGAAGCTGGAACCAGGAGCAGAGACCAGACTTGCACCACTTGCACCGAGGACCTCTGAGGCAAGGTGTGGGTGTTCCAAGTAGGATCTTAATCACCCATATCATACACCGACTCCCAAAATAGTGCTTTAGAAGCATTTGTAGGACTGAACGATTCTGCATCCTTTTCAAAATGCCACTTTCTGGGTTGACGGGGCTGACATGGGGAAGAGTGCTGGACATTGTTCCCTGGCTGTGTGACACACCTCGTGGGGCCACAGAGCTCCTGCCATTCCTGTCCTGGGAAAGTGCTTCCCAGTTGCATGCTGGGGAAACACTCAGGAAGCCACACATGCCTGCTCCTCGCCACAGGGACAGGACCAACCAGACAACCTCCGTAGAGCAGGGAAAGGCTCAGGCTCAAAAAGGCAGGTGCATGTGTCAGGATGGCCAAGTGGTCTAAGGCGCCAGACCCAAAAAGGCAGGTGCCCTCTGGTGTCACCTCTTTGGGTGGGAAGTCCACCCCTGCAAGTGACCCTGGGAAGCTCCTCCCCTGAAGAGTGGTCCTGGGCAGTGTCCATCCCCGAGTAGCCCCTGGGAGGCTACCACCCCGGTAGGGAGGTGGCCCTGGGAAGCACCTCTCCTGGGGAAGTGCTGCTGGGAAGTGCCGCCTGCTTTGGTCTCCTTGACTCCCGCACCGTCCTGGAGGCTGTGGTGTGCTTCTTCTCGGTCTGGTCCATCGTTGGGCTCTCAGGCTTCCACACGTACCTCATCAGCTCCAACCAGACCACCAATGAGGACGTAAGTTCCTGGACAGCACAGCGGAAGAGGGAGGGGGCGGGGAGGTTAGGGACAGCCCTTGGGGGGGTGGGCTTTCCTGCAGGGCACTCCCCACTCCCATCTCCTGCTGTGGCTTGGAGTGAGGACTTGGGACCCCCTCCCCTCCCCATCCCTGGGCAAGTGTTTGTCTCCTGTTTGAAGTAAACTTCCTCTTTGTCTCTCCCCCTCTCTGTGTATCTGACTTTGCAAGGGAAAAATAAATAAATCTTTTTTAAAAAATTATTTATTTGAAAGAGTCACAGAGAGAGAAAGGAAAAGAGATCTTTTTCTGGTGCTTTGCCCCCGAAAATGGTCAAGACAGCCAGAGCTGAGCTGATCCAAAGCCAGGAGCTTATAACGGGCCTCCCACATGGGTGCAGGATCCCAAGGCTTTGGGCCGTCCTCTGCTGTTTTCCTAGGCCATTAGCAGGGAACTGGATGACAAGTGGAGCAGCCGGGACACCAGCCGGTAGCCAGCTGAAGTGTGGGCATCTCAGGCAGTAGCTTTACATGCTGTGACGCAGCACCGCCCCAGCCCTGCCTTTCACTAATTTTAAGTTTCACTCGTCTGAAAAGGAGAGGCCATGCAGACGGACATGTTATAGCATCTGCCTTTCTACGTGGGGCTGTGTGGGAAGGTTTCGCTTCTCTTGTCCTGGTGTCCTCTACCCTGCGTTTACACCAGCCGGAGGCACACTGCCACAGCAGGAGACAGGACGGGGCAGGGTAGCTAGCTCCTCTCTCTTTGAGCTGGCCTGAAGCCCCTCCAGTCACATGCATGACAGGTCCGGCCCCTCAGTGGCAGCATGGGAAAGCAGGTGCTGTGTGTGCAGATGGAGCTGTGCACCCACCACTCCTGGTGAGTGCTAGAGTTGGTCAGACACACTGTCAGGCTCAGTGTCACAGCCAGGGTGGGCCGTGGGGCAGCCACGGTGACACTGACCGGCCACTGAGTTGCTCTCAAGGCTGGTAAATGGGAGTGTGAAATTTTCCCCATATAAGATGGCATGTTAGTACTGTGTTAGAGCCGTGATGGTACCATGTTAGTGTCGTGTCAGGGCCGTGTTAGCACTGTGTTCATGCCCTGTTAGTTTCATGCTGAAACAATATTAGTGACATGTTAGTGCCATGTTTGTACTGTTAGTACCATGCCAGAGCCGTATTTATACCTTGTCAGTGTCATGTCAGAGCCATGTTAGTGTCATGTCTGTACCGTGTGATACACATGAAGGACTACCCCGGAGCACGTTGTTCTCGTCTCAACCTAAGCCGCCGTCGGGGAGTGCTGTCCAGGTCTTGGGGAAGGCACCTGTGTTCCCTGAGCCCCTTGGCGTCCCTGGAGAAGGGCCCAAGGCCTGAGCTGCCTCGCTGTGGAGCCTCACACTCCACCGGCCTGAACGTGACCTTGCGCTGAGGCCCTGCATGTGTCTGCCTCTGCTCTCCTTGCAGATTAAAGGATCTTGGTCCAATAAGAGAGGTAAAGACAACTACAACCCCTACAGCTATGGGAACATCTTTACCAACTGCTGCGTTGCCCTGTGTGGACCCATCTCTCCCAGGTAAGGCACCCCCCCACCAGAACCCTGCTCCTCCCCAGCCATGCTGACCTGGTGCATAGGCCACGCCCGCTGGGCTCTGCTGACACAGCTCTGTGCTTCGTACCACACACAAAGGCCCTTGTCCCATTTGCCGTGCTACACATCATACCTTTTGGGGGATCAGCCTTGGGAAAAAATTTCTACTTCCAAGTAGACCCAGTGAGGCCCTTGATTCTATTTGTTATGGAAGGCACCACCAGCGGCATGGGCAGGATGCCAAGGCTGGCATGAAGGAGGCCAGAGCGCCCTGGGAGCTGGGCTGTCCCAAGTGGAAGGAGTGCAGAGCCAGGGAGCCACAGGGGGTGTGGACAGAGACTGTGGTGGTGCCGCCCGGTGACAGCGCTCATCACAGCAGCACCTGCCCCTCGCTGAGCCACACGAACTCACATGAAACCCTCCATAGCCCGACAGGTAGAGACTGCCTCACCCCATTTTAGCAATGCAGAGGCTGAGGCACTGAGTGTGAAAGCCAGCCAAGGTAGGGGGCATCACTGGTAAGTGCTGGCTGGTCAGGACTCCACCCCAGGCTGAAGGCACGCTCTGTGCCACGTGCTGCGACCCCCCCAGGTCAAAGTCACGCAAGTTCAGGACAGGCTGATGGTGTGAGTCAGACCTGGGCACCGTGTACCCAACCGCTTAGTCTGTCACCCACAAAGATATATCAAACAAATGTATCAGGTCTCTAGGATGTGTTTCCAAGCTGTTACCCCTCTCTGCTTAAAAATGTTTTTATTTGAAAGGCAGACTGAAAGAGAGAGGGGGAGGGGCAGGGATATTCCATTTGCTGGTTCAGTCGCACGCTGCTGGCAACATCCAGGACCGAACCAAACCAAAGCCAGGAGTCAGGAGGTCCCTTCAGGTCTCCCACCTGTGTGGCAGGACCCATTCATTTGGGCCATCATCTACTGCCTCCCGGGTACATGAGCAAGATTCCTGGCACTGCGGATATGGGCTGTGACTTTCCCAAGTGACAGATGACCTAAAATGCCTGCCCCTACTTCATGTAAAATGGAGAAAAACGTGTTTCTAAGGCCCCTGGTATGGAGACCTCACGGGGGAGTGGGATGACCTGTTTGCAGCAGGCGGGGACCCTCAGACCAGGCTCGCGGGGGAATGGAAGTTAGCAAAGAGAGGAAGCCCCAAGGAGCAGTCCATGTCGGTCTCCTGTGACTGGGTCCCATGGGTCCAACACCAGTGAGAACTCAGCTGGCCCCTGGATGCTGGGCAGGCGCTGTGGCGCAGCTCTGTAAAAGTTCCCATGTCCCCACAAAGAGGTGTGGTTTCATGGCCATATGGCTGTGAGGTCAGTGGGGCACAGTAAAGACTCCATGGCACCCAGGGGTGGGTCCCAGGGGTGACATATTCTAGAGGTTGGATAGCAGTTTGAGGGGGGTGCAGCATGGAGCAGGAGAAGTGTGCACAAATGGCAGGGGCTGGCATAGGGACAGCAGGGCCCGAGACAGGCCAAGGACAAGCATGGCATGTCCAGGAGGACCTGAGCATGTGCAAGGAGGGCACCTGTGACTATGGTGGGGCGGGGCCTCCGACAGCTCCACTGAACAGGTGCCAGCCATGTCTCTCACTGTCCCCACGATGAATCCTCTCTCTCTCTCCCTCCCTCCTTCTCTCTCTCTCTCTGCTGTGGTGTACACCTTAAAGTTTCCGTCTCACTCTTGTCACCACAAGAAAAATGAAGCACTCTGATTGCCTCCCAAATTGTGTTATTTTAAAATCAGAACTCCAGGACACTGAAAGGTGACACTTTGCACCTCCTGTTGTCCCTGGAATGGGGAGGGGGCGGAGGAGGGGGACCCCAGGCTAATAGCAGGGAAAGCCATCGAAGAGGGGGGTGGTCTCATGGCTGACACTGCAGGCTCCACTCCGGTGCTTGCCCTCCTGGGGGCTTTGAGGCTGCCTATATTCCTGTTTAGTTTCTCTTGACACTCCGCAACACCCCCTCCATTGCAGTCCTGCCCTGTGCAAGCCATTCACCTGACCCCTACACAAACACACATACACACCACCTGTCCTGGGCCTGGTGCTCTCCAGCCAGTCCAGGCTTCTCCATGTCAGCCTTTCCAGGCCATGTTGGGCTAAGTCCTTCAGTTCCTTAACCACCAAGAACTGTGACGGGACAGCAGGGAGTCACTCTCAGGTTTGTAGGACAATGGCTGAGGTCAGGATGTCACCTCTTTCAGCTGCAGGTGTCAGCCAGCCACCCTCAGCATCCCACCTAGCTCCCGGTGTTTCTGCCCCTCCCCAGGACACCAGGTGTGTGGCAGGAAGTCCATCCCCTCACCTTCCCCTGGGGTCCTGGAAAGACCCTATCAGCAAACACAGGGGTTAGGACCCAGAGCAGCTGTGTGCGTGGTCTGGCTCTTACCCCTCCCTGTCAAATCCCAGGCTCCACGCCGGCCCTCCCCTCACCACTCCCAGCCCCTCCCCAGTCAGCATCCCCAAGGGAGTGAGGACACCCCTTTCCCCCTGACACCTCCTCACTCTTCTGCTCCTTTCCCTTTGGCCTCTTGTACCCTGGGGGGCTTGGGAAATAGCCTCAGGTACCCTGCAGGACCCCGTGCCTCCTAGCAGTTACCTGTCGTCTCTCAAACCGCTGGGATTCAGCCCAACTGGAGACTGAGGAGTCCCAGTGTTGTGTGTGGCTTTAAGTTAAATTGTTTGACCCCTGAAAGACCTGCAGGTGTTCAGGCCAGGTTAGGTTTGAGTCTGCCCTATGCCACACAGAGGGGCAAGGTGGAGTGTTTATTGGCCCAGCCTTTGTGACACTCCAGGGTTCAAACCTTCACTGGAGAATCAGCTGTCTTAATGGCCAGAGGTGCTTCTGTGGGTGGAGCACCTGTGGGTGAAAACAGAGACCCCTTATCCCTCCCATGCACGCACTGTTTGCACACTGGCTGGCTGGCTGAGATGCTATGGTTCAGATGCAGTGCCTGCCATGAACAACAGGTGCACACCTGGAAGCAGATGGAGCCATGACAATGTGATGCATGCCCAGGGTGCTCCAGGCGCACAACCCTGGGGCCCCTAGTCCACATCTCCACTGGCCAGGAGTTGGCCAAGAGCCATGCAGTGCTGGGGGGCGGCGGGAAGGCACAGGTTAAGATGCCCACTCTGCTCCCAGAAGCCAAACCTGTTGTCAGATGAAGCTGACAGTGGCCTCAGGCAGAAGGGATTATGTCATTTAGGGGTTGTTACAGGGCTAAGAGAAGCCAGAGAAAGGGGCAAAAGCAGTGTTAGGAACCAGCAGGGCTGGGGTGCTATGTACTTGGCCTTGAAGAGTAGATAGGGAGAGGAACATGATTTTGAGAGAGATGTGAAAAAGAAAAAAAAAAAAAAGCAGACCGCAAAGCGCAGAGTGGCCTCAGCTGCACAGCCAAGGCTGCGTCCCCACACAAGGCACTGGCCCGTGGCTCCCCACGCCGGACCCTGGCTCGTGGCAGGCACCCAGAGCACATCTGCTCTGTGAGAAGCTACAGCCTGAAGCTGAGGCAGAAGGCTGGGACAGGTCATGGTGGTGGTGGAGAGAGTGGCTTGTGGTCCAGGCCTCGAGGAGGCAGGTGGCAAGGGTGTAGTCTGTCCTGGGGGCAGCTGCACCATGAGCCTTCATCACGGCATCAGCGATGGGTTCTGATTAGGCACGGTGTGAGCAAGGTGTACCCACAGGTGCCCAAGGTGGGGTGTGACACACAGAGGTCCAAGCACAGCTGGTGTCTCTGGCAACGTCTCCACTTCTGTGCGTGTCTCCTCTCTCGCAGCCTCATCGACAGGAGAGGGTACATCCAGCCGGACACCCCGCAGCCAGCAGCGCCCTCCAATGGGATCACCATGTACGGCGCCACGCAGTCTCAGAGTGACATGGTAGGGGCCACCTGGCCTGGGACCGCTGCTCTCTGGGGGGGGGGGGGGGGCTTGCTTCTGTTCCCACGGTGGCTGACCCTCTAACCCACCCTGGCCAGAAGGGCGGCCACTGACACCTGCGTGAGGAGGGAGGGACAGTAAAGGCAGCCACATCAAGAGAAGGAAGACCGAGCGTAGCTGCCTCTTAGGAGCCAGCACATCACCACACGCTCACCCCAAACAACAGGGTGGGGACCGTCGCAGCCAGGGCCGGGCTGTCTGCAGAGTCCCTGTGTCCTGCTCAGTCCCCATTCCTGGCTTCTGCACGTGTGCAGTGCACGGCACAGCCAGGTTTCTGCTGCCCGCTGCACTCTTAACCACTCACCTCAGCGGGAACCGGAAGACGGGCGGTTATTACCCATAGCAGTCTGACATGAGCCTCAACACACGTGTGTGTGCATGTGCACTGTTTATGTGTGTTCACATGTGTTGTGAGTGTGTTTGTGTACATGTGATGGAAGTGTGTGTACATGTGTACATGTGATGGGAGCATGTGCGCACATGTGTGTGTGGGTGCATGTGGTAGAAGCGTGTGTGCTCATGTGTACATGTGGTGGAAGTGTGTGCACGTGTGTACATGTGATGGAAGCGTTGTACACATGTGTGTATGTGTGTTCTATGCCCAAAGGGCACTCAGGAATGTGCATTCTGTTTGTAGGCTGCAAATGGGGGACTCAGGGTGGGGGCAGGCAGCCATATCCAGGGGCACTGGGAACCCCCACGTGGCACCGTCAGTGCTCCTCAGAGCTGTCCCTGTGTTTGTGTGAAGGACCAGGCCTCATGGCACTCCAGCCCTGGCTGCTCTGAGTACAGCTGGCTCAGCTGCAGCCAAGTGTCCAGGATAGACCAGACCCAGATGCAGGTGGCAGGCAGGGGTGGCCTCTGCGAGTGCTTCGGGCTCAGGGACACTGCTTCCTGCTGCTTGGCCCTGGGGCCACATCACGGCTACAGACATCTGCTCTGGTGCCCAGCTGGTGGCAGGTGCTGGCCGGGTTCCCGTGTGGCCAGCGATGGTGCCTCGCGTGCCTTGCTCTCTCTGGCTTTGCTGACAAGAGAGCCTCTCTTGGTGTGCACATGTCACCTCCCAGCCAGTTCCCTGTGGGAGCCATCCAGCCTCCACTTGTGGTGTCCCCATAAAGTGACCAAGAGTCACTCCCACCCCATAGCCTACAGAGGACAACAAGGATGGAGGCAGATGAGGAGGGGGTCTCAGGGTTTCCTGAGCCAACCATGGGAAGGAGCAGTTAAGTGGGGATGGGCCATGGACCCCTGGGCCTTCACCCAGTGTGACAATACTGACACCTGTGGTCACCTCACAGGCCATTCCCCTCCCAGTTCATGGGCATCAGGGATGTGCGCCTGTGCTCAGGGGCCTCCCCTGCCTAGTCACGGCCCCTGCGAAGCACCCTGTGAGGGCAGAGTACCCCAGGAGTGGGAAAGACCTCCCACTGGTTCACTTCCCAGATGGCTGTGATGGCCAGGGCTGGGGCAGGCTGAAGCCAGAAGCCAGGAGCTGCTTCTCGTCTCCCACATGACTGGCAGGGTCCCAAACCCATGGGCCGTGCTCTGCTGCTTTCCCAGGCCATTAGCAGAGAGCTGTGTGAGAAGTGGAGCAGTCGCTGCTCCAGCCACTGCCCATGTGGGATGCGGTGTCACACGCAGCAGCCTTACCCACTTGCCACAGTACTGGCCCGCCTCTGTTTTTTTCTTGTGAGGTCAAGAGGATTTCCCCTACCTGTGTTTTGTGAAGAGTTTGTAAAGAATTGGTGTTGGTTCTTCTATAAAAGAAATGAAAGAGCCGCTGCAGGCCGGCGGGGGCCTGGGAGGCCTTCCTGGCGGGTGGCTTTGGATCGCCGAGCTGCTCTGAACTTGATGTAGGTCTGTGCAGATTTTCTGCTTCTTCTTGTGTCAGCTTCATTGGCGAATGTCTTTCTGGAAATTTCGTCTGTATTGTCTCACAGGCTTGATGCTCGTATTGTTCCATGATGGAAATAGATGAAAGGAAGAAAAGCTAAGGGCTTAAAAAAAATTTTTTTTTAATAAGAGTAATTTGTAAAAATGGAGGAAAGATACAGCCAAAACTTCCATGAATGTAAACAAACCCATGAAATAAGCCTGGGGGAGGGGTGGTCAGGATTTTGTGCTTGCGCGCGTCTTTTTCCCTGCTGGTCTATGAAATGCTTGAAGCTCTCCCAGCTGAGAGGGCTGGGATCCTTGCAGCCAAGTGAGTTCCAGCCCGGGTCACAAGGGTCCCTCCAGTTCGCTTTGCTTTCTCCCCCTTTGAGTAATAGCGGAGCCAAGAAAAACAGACACATTCCAAGCAATTTCCAGAGATTGTCAAAATACAGAAAATCAAGGAAGACTACTTCAAAACCGATGGCCAGCCTGGTTTGGGGTGAGGAGAAGGGATGTAGTTGTGACATTCTTTCCTTTAGATTGTGTAAACATCCCTACCGAAGCTGTCCCCAGGCAAGCCGGTGCGTGGTGGCCAGTGGAAACCGATGCCCCGGGCTTTCAGACACTGGTACAGTAGTGGACACCAGCCAGCCTTGGAAAACCTGGCCCATCACTGGGAGCAGGTGGCCCTGTCTCTTGCCAAGCCACCCAACTCTCCTCTACGTTTCGTTCATGTTGGGAAGAACATTAGCACTCACAATCTGTACCATGGACGTTCTTGTGTTCTGAGCCTCATCGCACAGAGGAGAAAAGTGAATCCACCAGTCTCCTCCTGTGGGTTAGGTCCAAGGTGCATGTGCAGCCCCTGTAGGGAAGGAATCAAAGAGGTTCCACGGCACACACTGATGCTACAGCCTGCGGCTCTGGGCTGAGACACGGTCCTTGACAGCTGGACTGGTGCTGGCTAGCAGTGCCCTTGCCTGGGTCCCACAGCAGCTTGCAAGCTACCCCCTGCTTAGCAAGGGGCTTTAAAATGTGGAGGAATCTGTTCAGAGTCACACAGCTGGTGACCTGGGGCCTCAGGCTGTCCACTCGCAGGAATGGCAGAGGATCCTCTTCACCCTGTGGTCCCCGCTTCTGCAGGCTGAGCGTGCACCTGCCACAACCCCATGTCCCTGGTGCTCCCTAGACTGAAGATGCTGGTGTCGGCGTCTGGGCAAGTCAGAATCACAGGCAGGGCCCACATGGCAGGTGTCGCATCATCGTGGGGTAATCTGAGTAGGCTAGAGCGCTCCATCAGAGCCTGGGCATTCTCTTGCAACTCCAAAGGCTTGGGTTACCAGGAATCATTTCAAACTTTTTTTTTAAATCTCAAATGTGGCTTAACTGACACATGGGCTATGAATAGGGCAGATGGCAACAGAATGTGCTGGAAAAGACAAGACAAGGTGGGGGCACTTCAGAAAAGAGCCCCAAGGTCTCAGCAAAAGCTTTATGGAGGAGAAGGTGCTTGAACTCATTATGAAAGACAGGTGACAACACCCTGGCCACTGTGAGATGTGTCTGCCCAGAGAGTTCAGGAAATAGGAAGGACAGGGTTAGGGGCCTGGGCTAGATTCCAGAGAGCCATGTGCAGGTGGGGAGGAGGTACATGCTAGCCAGGCGTCGGCAGCCATTGCAGACCCGGGTCAAAACTGTCATTGCCACAGTCAGTGGATGAGGCCAGCACAGCACTCCTGGGCAGCTGTGTGAGATGGGCATGGAGACCAAGGGGGGCTGCCCTGGGGACATGAACATCCAAAAAGAGGCAACTCAGTGAGGTCTCTGAGGATGAAGTAGATGAGGTTCTTGGAGTGGGCAGAAGGAGCCCGCCTCGCATCTGGCCAGGGAGAGACACAAGAGCTGGGAGGGGGCAGCTGGTCCAGGCATGGCAGTCTGGGTATCCGTGCACCCCTGGAGGAGCTGGGAAGATTTGATAAAACGGCATGTTGATGAAGTGATGGCACAAGTGATAGAGGTTCACTTCGAAGTCACTGAGATACGAGTCCCTGTCACCAGTTGTTCCAGAAGTGCCAGTCTCGCTGGCGTTACAAGAGCAGGGAGACCTGCCAGTGCTTGTCATGGACACGGTGATCTGATTTCCTTCCCATGCTGGAAGATTGCTTTCTAAAAAAGAATTTATTTACCTGCAAGCCAGAACGAGAGAGAAAGAGAGCGAGCTTCTATCTTCTGGTTCACACCCCAAGTGCTCCCAGTGACTAAGGATGAAGCAGTTGAAGCCAGAAGCCTGGGGCTTCGTTGAGGTCCCCCGCGTGGGCCACCGTCCACTGTGTCTGAAGTGCACGGAGCTGGATTGGAAGCAGGAGAGCCCGGATTTGAACTCTGACATTCAGGACGTGGGCATTTCATGTGGCAGCTTCCCCCACCCCCACTCCCACAGCACAACACCCAGCTCCGGAAGGCTGCTTTTGATTATATTTATTAATTTTTATGTGTCCACAGCTTCCACTCACTGCTGCCAGCTCGGCCAACCCACCAGGGCCAATGGGATACTGGTGAGGACACGAGGGTAGGATCATCCTGGAAGGTACCAAAGGAAAAACTTTGCCAAGTAGCCCGAGTTGAGCACTCCACCTGGTGGGGGATGGCAGCGAGCAGGGCATGGCCTCAGGGCACCAGCTTGGGCACTTTGGAATGAGTCACTTCATCCCAAGAGCCTTCAGTTCCCAACGTGTAAACTGCAGATGGTCTTGGGGTGAGAATGGCCCGAAACACCAGCCGTGCCGCCTGCCCACTGCTGATTGAGAACGCGGACTCTAGCGGAGTAGCTGCTTATCAAACACTCGGTGAAAGTGTGGGAGATTTCTACCCTACAGACTCGCTCGTGGGATGTTAACTAACGTTCCACCCTTTTTTATCCTGTTCCCGGCCCTGTGACTCTGCCACCTTTGTCAAAAGCTCCACCCTGGTGTTGGACGTAGGGACACTTGGCATGGCAACTGGCCACATGGCTTCATGGCGTAAAGGCCTCTATAGGATGGGGCTGCTGCACAGGTCCAAGGGACAGTCAGGGTCATTGAGACACCATGGGCCCGTGTTGCTGTGCTAGTCCAGAGTCAATGGTCATCTTGAAGACCTGGGGAGTAAAAGAAGTATAAGTTCTAAAATATGAAAGTTGCAAAAAAAAAAAAAAGCAAAACTAATGAATGTTTCATGTCCAGGAGACGCATTTGCACTCCACTTCATTGATTGATAAATTTATCATTGATTGATAAATTTAGCATTCATGAAAAATTCATCACATTTGAGAAATCTGTTGCTTGGGTTTCCTCACTTTTGTATGAATTCCCAGGCACACGTATGATGACACGGAAGCCATGACCAGTCATGAAGTCAGTGTGTGCACCTCTAGGAGTGCCCGGGCACCCAGGATGCCCATACCTGGCTCAGCTGCCCCATTCTTACACCTGCAGATCAAGGCTGACCAACCCAGACTCCCACGTCTTTCAGATCTCACCACGCAGCCTTGGCTGTGAGAAGCCCGGCTTGCACTCTGCTCAAAGCTTGGGACCCTCTGCCCTGCCCCAGGGCCCCTCGCTGCTGGGAGAAGTGTCCCCACAGACATGAGCCCATCTTCGGGGGGTGGGGTAAGATAGGTGCGATGTGACCCCACAATTCAGAACTGGGAGCACCCTGGGATTCAGATTCTACTCTGTCCCAGGGGAAAATGCCCAGTGCCCAGAGCTGCTGACCGGGGAGTCCGACTCCAGAGACAGGTGGGCTGGGGCAGTCAGGCTCGTCCCAGAGAGCTTGGAAAGGGGACTTTCAGCAGGACCTTGACACTCAAGGTCTCCTCCGGTTCAGCCCCCATGGAACAGCCTCCCCCTGGGTCCCCCAGGGCCTCCATCCCATTCCAGTAACCTACGGGCCAGCAACATCACCGTCCGTACCAGGCAGTGTTTTTGTGTTTGGGAGCAGGCAATGCCAGCACCTACCAGCTGGTCACCTTCTTATTTCAGTGGCTACCACTGGGCATCTGTGGCCTGCGTGCCTGCTGAGGGGACTAGGGAAGAAGGCTCCTTCAAGGCAGGCACGGCTGACAATAAGAGCATGAAGTCTGACCCAAGGAACCAGACATGAGTGACACCGCGAGCTAACTCTGGAGCACTAAATGACTGCTGTGACCCCAGCCATCGCTGCTGTTGGCTGGATGCCTATGAAAGTCCAGGAAGCTGGGCTGGCATCCGCCCCAGAGAGCCCAGTGCCCATCAAGGGTAGAGTGTATATTACTCCAGTCTTCCTCACTGTCAGCTTCTATTGTCACAGTGGGACTGCAGTGCTCCTTCCAGGGCCATGTGGCTATGCCCACTCACCACATCCAGCCACCTCTTGGCTGGCACTTGCAGCTGCAAAAGCCCTTTGGGTCCTCGTGCTGAGTGGCAAGAGAGGGTAGAGCACACGGTGCTGGAGTTTGTTGGAGAAAACCAATTGCTCTGTGTGCCTAACCTGATGCCGGCCACATGCACCCCATCATCCAGGAGCGGAACAAGACTGAGCCAGCAGGTGCCTGCTGCCTTTACCGCTCCGCACATAACGTGAAAGCTCCAGCCCCGCAGGAAGGAGCGGCTTAACCAAGCGCCAGCGCCAGTGCTCAGCGACAGGATAGCATCCGCTAGTCCGCATTTCCCTCTGTGTGAGGTGAACACTGGGAGTCAGCGGTATTTGGGGAATGGAGTGTGTAAGACCCCAGCGTGGAGCATCTTCCCAGCCGGGCAGAACTGAACAGTGCCCGGCTCCGGTGCTTTCCGTGGACTTGGAGCACTGGAAGGAGACCACATCCCTCGTTCCAAGGTGTTTACGGGCCGTCTGCGGAGCGGCCAGCCTGGCTTTGCTTGGGCAGCATCGAATCCGCATGCTAGGTTGATTTCAGATCCTCACTCCCCCCCCCCCCCCCACACACACACAAAGAAAGTCAGCTAAGGGTCAAACAAAATGTATTCCAATGTGAGCAATTATCTCCAAAAATCTGCGGAAACTAACAAAAAGCCAGGGTCTCTAAATAGCTGATGCTGTGTGACATTCCAGGGCTATGCCACTGCTTGGGCTGGCCTGGCCAGGCCATCGGCTGTCACCTGCCACAGCCCCCGCTCGCTCTTGAAACAATTGGATTTTCACACAGCCAGTAGAAAGATCTTCCTTTGAACGCTAACATGCCAACATGCTAACATGCCAACTTCTAGTAGGATTCGGCATTTGACCGATTTTTGACCTAAAAGTGGCAGTGACACAGGATTCCAACCCAGCATTGGAGTAATATGAATCTTTAAAAGTTGTTTTGCAATGGAAACCTGAATTTCTCAGCTGCCTACTGAAGCGGGACCAACGGCTGGAAATGTGATCTGGGAGCCTGATGGCGTCCCCTTAAGATTATGTAATTGGTTGATAAATGAAAGCCTGCTGACAGCTGCTTGGGGTGGCTGGAGCGCAGTGACAGCCACCAAATCCTGAGCCCCAAAGCGAGCGGTGATAGCTCCCTCTGCAGGTGGGAGACGGGAATATCTTCAAACAAAGTAAGGCGATAGAGTTCGGAAACAGACTCAAAGACCAAGGGACCAAAGAAGAGAAGCAGAGGAAAGGAGACAGGTGGAAAAGACAGGTGGGTGCAGGAAAAGGCGGGAGAGAGACGGGACAAAAACTGGGGACACCAGAGAGAAATTCTGCAGGAAACTTCCAAGGGGTCAGGAAGAGAAGCATGTCTAATAAACAAGAGAAGCGTAGTGTTTCACTGGGTCCTCCTCGCCCGCTCTCTGACGTCATCAACCATTTCTCCCATAACATTCCAGGCGGGCAGTGCTGACGGTCATCTGCCCAGCGCCCCTGCTGATTGAAGCGTGGAGATTGAGAATGGGCTCTGATGAATTTGTTTTTAAAATCAGATCAGACATTCCTGAGTCTTTTATCTGAGTTGGTTCCCTAGACGATGGAGGTGTCCCCCAGCAGGGAAACGCCACGCCCTGGGCACAGAGGGAGGGTTGCCTTTTGCCGTGTTTGAACAAATCTTTGCAGGGGAGATGCTCCCAGGCAGGCAGGGTCAGAAGAGTCCCTTGGAAAGATCTGCAGTTTCTGCAATCGAATGGTCCAGGCTGAACTCCTTCATTCCCCAACGTCTGTGCCTACTTTGGATTTTGAGCCCATTGATAAGCCAGTGATGGTTCGTGCAGAGCCCTGGGGAGTGAAGCAGTGTTTGCTGTAGTTTGTGTGGAGTTGTCCAGCCAGGAATGTACAGGGGCCTGTCACTGGCTGGGCAGGCCCACGGAGGGGACTCTGCATGCAGCCCCGTCCCTGTTCTAGCTGATACACCCCAGGGCCAGCGCTGTCGTCGGGGAGGTCTATGGCTGAGCCTCTGGAGGCACAACCAGCCCCACTCCCATCAACACAACACCTGCTTGACCACGGCCTCCCAGAAGGGTCTGCTGGAAACAAGGGCTCTGGGGCAGGCTTCGGTGGGGCAGGTGTGATGGACTGGAGGAAAAGGATGGGAGATGGTGGTAGGGGGTGGGGGTGTCTACGTAAAAGCACGAACCCACCTCGCCCGTCACTGGTACCACATGGACTTAGAACTTGCTCCTAGCGCTGCCCTCTGCTTGTCTTCCTGAGTTGGTAGAGGCCAGGCAGCAGGACTTGGAACCCGTCCCTGAAAAGGTTTTCATTCACAGACTGTGTGCAAGCCAGCAGAGACCTGCCTGGGAGCTGGGGGTGGGGTGTAGACAGACATCACTAGGAGGAAGAAGGCTGCAGAAGGCAAGATCTGGAAGGCCATGAATTCTGAGCTGGGTTTGTGAGTGAGCCCTTCTTCCCACCCCGCCCCAGGCCCACTGGAGGCCTCGAGCTCCATGGCTATGCTGGCAGGAAGAGCCAGGATCCTTTTATTATTATATTTTTGACAATCTTTACATAGTTAATTAGGGTAAGAAGGTTCAAGGGCTACAGGATAGTGGGTAAGACTATTATTTCCATATTGTTTCCTTCATGTATCTGAGGTAAAGAGGATGTTGAGGGAGAAGCCTCAGCCAGTTCCCACCCACCCCAGGGCCCGGATGTGGGGCATGCTCTGAGATACTTGCTCAAGTGGTTTTGATAGTTCACCAGTTATGAATCGCAGCCAGTCTCACCACTCCAAGCACGATGAGGTCATTGAAGAATCCACTGATTGACACAGTCCCTCATAGAGTTTCCATTTGCCCAGTACTTTGCTGCCAACATATAGCTGAGGTGGTTGATTGACTTGTTCTGTCTTCTGTCTTCTCTTGGTTAGGGGTCTGAGTCCGACATTTCGACTGGGGAGATCCCCAAAGAAACTTTGTCTGAGGTGTTCTCAGACCAGATTCTTGTGTGTTCCAGCAAGTACAAGGCCCAGCACAGTCCATTGTCCCAATCAGCTGGTGGTTGCAATTGCTGGGTTGGTTCTGTTTTCAGCCCCGACTTCCACTGGAACCAATGGGTGTTGCAGTCCAGCCTGGTTCTGCCCAGCACATACTTGGCTCTCGCATAAACCAGTGGGAGCTACAGCCTAGTCAGAGACCCACAATAACCCCCACCAGGCCCGCCCCCTACCCTGATTTGCCAGTATGTGTAGCAGACTAGTCCAGCCTGCCCCATATCCCATTTGGCTCTCGTACATGTCGAAGGGTGTTGGAGCTTAGTTCCATCTAACCAGCTCAGCTATCTAGCCCTCACAGATGTTGTTGAGTGCCTCTCTGTCTAGCCACCCCAGCCCCTGTCCTAGTTTTCCTGCCCTTCTGTGGGAGTGGTAACCCAAGAGGGAGGAGCCCACTATTTCCCTCCCAGGTCTCTCTCACTCCCAGATTATGCACTCTCCAGGTGGTTCTGTGGTTTGACTTGACAGAATTAGCCCCCAGTGCCAACTTCTGCTTCGGGTAACCCCAACAACCCTCACCCACTCTAATTTTGTTTGCACCAGTAGGAATAATCATCCCAGCCTGGCTTTTCCCTGATCTAGTCCACATGAGACGCACAGGTGTTGTAGCCCTGCTTAGTCTAGTCTGCCCCCATCCCAGCTCACACTCTCCAGTGGGAGTAGCTGTCCTGCAAGGGAACACCCCCCCAACCGTATTCTCCCTGCTGGCTCTGTCCCCTCCCTTCCTGGTTCTCATGTGTGCTGGTTGGACGCTGTGGTCACATCCGGTACAGGCAAACTCACCTTGGCATTCTGTATTGTGCACTGGTTTTTATCGCAACCGAACCTGGCTCAACCCACGCTCTGTTCTGGTGCTTGGATTTGCCAGTGGATGATGTGAACTGATTTAGCCTGTCTGCCCCTGACCCATGCCAAATGTATGCCAGTGGGAAACTTTCCATGGCCTATTCTGGGCTGTTTCCTATCATGCTTCTTGCACTTATCTGCCGGGTCTGTGTCCTGCCAGAGGAGTTGCCCAGGCTCCTCCATCAGAACCCCTCCAATGCCAGATTTTGCACATACCAGTGGGTCCATGAGCCAGCCCTACTCAGTCTACCTCCTGTTCTAGCAGGGACAGTGGCTTTTTCTGACTGGCCTTCAACCCAAACTGGTTCTTATTGTATGTTTCAGCCCAGCCACGGCTCATCTATACCCACATACGGCTCACACGTGGCTCAGTAAGGGTTGAGACCTAGCTTAGTCCATCTCACATCTACCCTGGGCCTCCAGGACACCAAACGGTATTGGGGTTGGGCCCGGCTCGGTACATCCAATCCCAGTCCACACTTGTGCCAAGGGAGACTACAACTGTTTCCTGATCAGAACGCAGCCTCCATTCCAGCCCACGTGCCCCTTAATGGGAACCTCAACCCAGCTAGGGTGTCCCCTTAGCTCCCCAACCGGGCCTGTTCCCAGCCATAGATTACACGCATGCCAGTGGTTGCTCTGACTCAGCCTGGCTCAGCCCCTCACCTGTCCCAGCCTCTGCCTTAGACACTGTGGCTTAGTGTCCCTGACTCACGCAGACCAGTGGGTGCAAGAGCCTAGCTCGGCATGACCTGTGCTCCATCCTGATTTCTAGCTTCGCTTGTAGGCTAAGGTTTGCTCAGTCCTGCCCAGTAATCCTGTTCCATTACCAATACACACATTAGCCAGCTGTTGGAGCTACTTTGCCCAACTTGTCCAACCCCCAGGTCTGGACCACATGTTCACCAGTGGGAGCTATGATTCACCAAGGGAGTTTCCCAAGTTACTCCACTTGATCCACTCCCAGACCCAGTTCTCATACATGCCATTGGGTTTAGGCCAGGTTCCGGGGCAGTCTAGCCTTCCATTTGACCTTGTATGAGCTGGTGGACATTGCATCCCAGCCCACCCCACACCCTATTCAGGATGTACATTTGGGTGCTGCTGGCTTGACAGTCCAGACTGTTGTCGGTTCCTTTACCTGTGATCGATGGCAGGCTCCTTGATCACACCTAGCTTAGTCCATCACTACCCCAACTCTTGAGCTAACCAGTGGGGCTAGAATTTCCACAGGGTTTGGTCCACACATCCCCCACAGAATCTACTCCCAGATGTGGTTCTTGAGTGCTAGTTAATGTCGTGGCCCTGCCAAATGTGACCCATCTGCTGATCCATCATCATGTCAGATAATAGGATATCCTACTGGACAAGCCATAAGCCTTAGCTTTTGCATGAACTGGTGTTTGGTGCTCAGCATTGTTAAGTGATTACAAATTCTTCAAAGGAAGAGTTAATGTCATTGGGAATCTTTAGGATTGATTCACATCCCAGAAGCACAGTGGGTTCAACCTGGAGCTACCTAAGCAGCAATTCAAAAAACAAAAACTCCAGAGGTCCCTGACCAGGCGGCCAGCAAGTAGAGTCTGGTGCCAAATGGTGCAGTGGCCGCCTGGGGACAGCTCACCATGTGCACGTGGTGGCTGGTGTCTGGGATCTGGGCATGAGGTGCCCCGTCCTGAGACCCACCCACCAAGAGCCAGGATCCTAAGTGAGGATTCCTACAGGGCATCATTTGCGGAGCACAGCCTACCCTCCCCCCAGCAGGGCCACCACATGCACAGGGCCGTTTGACCAGCCGGGCTACTGTCATGTTGCCCAGCCCTGTGTGAACTGGTGACCTGCACAGACCCCCTGGGGTTTCCCTGCTCAGTCTTGCCCAGCAGAAGGCACTGTGCCCTGCAAGGGCAGGTGCCTGCTGACCAGACCGTGTGGGAAGGCAAAACTGACTGTGATGACAAGTGGGAAAATGACTGTTGATGCTACATATTGGCCCTTTTATGTCCTCGCGGGTGGCCTTTTCTGCTGCCCCAAGCCCGTTCCCAGACTCCCAGGCTTTCCCCAGTTCCTCAGGGGTCTGGAGTTTGCATGATGGGGCCGAAGCAATGACAGGCTCTCACTGGACCTGGGTCTCAGTGCGGCACCTTCCTTAGGGTCTGCAGCTCTAACCTTGTCCATGTGTGGGGGGCCCACAGGAGGGCTATCCCACCACTTAGAAAGAAGCACGTGTGGCTGGAAGCACTCACATACCGTGCACCAAGTGACAGGACCACCGGGCCTGCAGGTGGCAGTGCATCCTGGTCCCAGGCCCAAGCTACAGTGCCCGGTTCCATAGTGGCCCCTAGGGTGTGGCAGATAGGCCGAGAACATTGATTAGGCACCCACTGCATGCCAGCAGTGCTACTGTGGAAGAGGTTTGCAGTCTTGGAAGCCTCCACCCTCTTCTTCCATCAGCAAGCTCTTGAGCAGGTACCCAGCTCACCGGCACCCAGGTGTTTCCCTGCAGAGAACCTAGGTGGGCACCCAGCTTACTGCATGAGCCTAGAGTCACGTGCATGCCCCTCATATGCGGACCCCTGCCAGTGAGGTCCCCCAGAGGCTTGCGTTTGGCCAGGTCCAGCTCCGTCTCCTCCAGTGACCCTCAGAATTATCCAGGATCTCTTCCCGTGCTGTGGTCCCAGTCTTTGGTGTTCTGGGGGGTTAAACATAGCATGAACTTGATCGTGTTGGCTGTGTCACACCCCTGGCTCTTGGGAGCCCCTGCTCTGTCACTGTGACACTGACTGTTCTAGGGTCCCCTCTCCATGGACTCAGCCACTCAGTGCACTTGCTTGTTTGGCCAAGCACGGGGCCTCCCAGGTCTCTCCATGCTGTCACATGCGTCCCAGTCTCCCTCTTCCAGCTGTTTGCCCCCTCGGTTTAGGGTGACTGACACTGCTGTGAATGTGATGATGGCTGTGCAAGCAACAGCCCCTTCCGACTGCTGCGGGCAGGCTCCTATCCAGGGGCCTACTCTTAAATTGCATCTTTAAAGCAGGGCCAGAGGCCACGAGGTCCCGGCCCGCGGCTGGCCAGGGGACATTCACTCTGAGCAGGGCAGTTTGCCATGTGCTGGAGGGGAGTCGGGGCAGGTCTGCTGTGCAGCTCTTTGCCCTCACTAAGGCATCACTAACATGTCTCTCTTCTTGCACCCCTCCCTGGCTTTCTCTTCCTCTTCCTCTTCCTCTTCTTGCTCCTTCCTCCTCCTCCTCGTGGCCGACTCCTGCGGCTTCTGCAGTGTGACCAGGACCAGTGCATTCAGAGCACCAAATTCGTTTTGCAGGCCGCAGCCACGCCTCTGCTGCAGAGCGAGCCCAGCCTCACCAGCGACGAGCTGCACCTGTCGGGGGGAAAGCCCAGCCTGGGCACGCCCTGTGCCAGCCTGACGCTGGGCCAGCCCACACCGCCCTCCTCCATGCCCAACCTGGCCTCCGAGGCCGCGCTGGCCGACATCCTGCCCCTGAAGGAGGAGCATGGTGGCCATCAGTTCCTGACCCCCGACGAGGCGCCCTCGCCACGCCCCCTGACCCACAGCCGCACCATGCACGTGCTGGGCCTGGCCAGCCAGGATGCTCTGCACGAGGACTCGGTGCGTGGCCTGGTGAAGCTGAGTTCCGTGTGAGCCCCAGCGGCTATGCAGGTGACCAGCGGAGGGGACAGCCCTTGGACACAGGCGCAGTGAACCTTGGGACGAGCACAGATGCTCCAAGCTTGGATTCGTTTGCATTCTCCTCCCCACCCTGGGGGCTGTGATGAACACCAGCGTGGAGGAGTGGCCACATCCGGGCGTTCAGAGGCTGCAGGGTGGGGCCTGACAAGGAGGAACTGGACGTTGGGCCTGAGGACGGTGCCTGGCACCTGTGGCCGGAAGGACCTGGCTCACTCTGAGTTGTTAACGACGCTCCTGAGGTTGGGAACAGACGTGCTGTTCCCACTCGTCACTTAGAAAACACAAACCCTAACAGGGGGGAAACCAAACCCTGACCCGATGTGGGTTTGCATGCCACGCTACAGTCAGTACCACCGTGGTGTTGGTATTCCAAAGAAAGTGCTGCTTTTCTTGCTTTTCTTTCTTTCCAATTTTGTGAAATTTCCCAGTACAGCAGACCAAGCCTCACGGACAGCGCCAACGCTATCGCTCACAGCTTAGTTAGGTGCCGTGGGGGCTCCCGACCCCCATCTCCTGACCTTCTGTTGGCCAGTTAGACCGGGTCTCACACTCTGCCTCCCCAGCAGGTGTGCACCGGCCTGTGAGACGTCCTTCCCCAAACAGCCAATAAAACGACTGCCTCTCTTATTTTGCACCTGCGTGCACTTGTGCCTGACAATGAGGTTTGATCACCATCTGTTGGCCTACGCCAAATTGGCTCTTCTGTGGTTTTAGTGAAATGAGTTAAGGCTATTGAGGAACAAAAGGGCGATGAACTTGAAAGTTTATTTATTTGCTTAATAGGCAGAGTGAGAGAGAAAAAGAAATCTGCCATCCACTGGTTCATTCCCCCAAGTGGCAGCAACAGTGGAGATTCCAAAGCCTGCTCTGGGCCTACCCCATGGGTGCCCGAGCGCTTGGCCCGTCCTCGGCTGCTTTCCCAGGGCCATTTCCTAGGGAGCTGCACTGAAAGTGGAGCAGCGGGGACAGGAACCTGGTGCCCCTGTTGTAGGTGGTGACTCAACCCGCTATGCCAGGCACTGGCCCCACAGAGGTTGTTCTTCCTGAAGTCTCCCTACGGAGTGGGCCGAGAGCGTCGGGAACTCGGAGAAGTTCTTAGAGGAGAGACTTGCTTTCCATCTGTGGGTTTTTTTTTTTTAATTTGTTTTAGTCATTTCTTTTTGTCACAATCTTAGAGACATTTGTTCCTGCTCTGCATGTGGCCAGGCAGGAATGCATGTGGGCTGGGAACAGGGAGGGGACCCTCAGGGACAAGGGCCATAGGGTCTGCCCCTCTTCTTGGTCCCCCTTGAGCCCGTGCAGCCCTGAGGCTCATGAGCTAACTGCAGGTCCCAACGCAGGTGTCAGAAAGGGAGGGACCGGCTTCTGGTTGAGCAGAGCTCAGGTGGCTCTCCATCCTCAACTAGACCGGATTGGGATAAAGCCACGGCAACAGCCACGTCCCTTGTCCTCTGGGAGGGAGCTGGCTTTGTGCTTACCAAGAGAAAGCCATAAAGAGGCACCTCCAGGGACCCAGCTACTACACCCCTGGCCTCGTTCTGCAGCTGGGAACCCACAGCCAAATGTGTTCATGTTCAGGATCATGTGTTTGCCCCTTTCAGATGCGTTGACCACGAACATGAGTAACTCCAGCTGATTTAAGTTGATGGGAAAAGGCCGTTTCTGCTGAGACGGTACTGTCATTTCAGTAGAAGTAGAAAAGCATCATTCCAAGCTTCAGGTGGAATAATACCAATTGTTTGCAGGTAAAAATAATCATTTGTGTTGAAAGGCCTCCCATAGCATTCCTGCATCACCATTTCTTTGAGCCGTCTCTGTCTCTTTCTGCCTGTGCGTGGGGTGGGGGAGGTAGAGCTGTATCACTGGCTCTTTCAAATTTATTTGCTGGGCCTCCTGACTGCTTATGATTCAGAAAGAGGGGAGCAGGGTCCCCCACCACACAGGGACTCTGAGTGGTGACCAGCCCACAAGGTCCATCCACAGGTCCCTCTCGTCCTCCCACCTACTCCCAGAAGACCCCGGGAGAGAGCTGGTCCTGAGAAGAGAGGGTGGCTCAGCTCTCCCTCTGGTGTCACGTGAGGACCAGTCCACTGGCAACTCCTTGTCGTGAAAGACCAATACAAGTACAGCCAGTCCGTGTCTACCTTCTATGATGTAGCTCCTGCCCATCTCCCATGGCCAGCCCTCCCCAGCCCATTTGGAAAGCAATCAAGAGAAGCCAGTTTCCCTCCCCACTTGTCTTGACATGACAAATATCTGTGTAGAATCACCTTACCTCTCGCTGTCTCTGGTACACCATAGGCATTGTGTACCAGAGAGGGGGTTGGGAATTGTGGTGAAATGAGTTAAGGCTATTGGGGATCAAGAGGGAGGTGAACTTGAATGAGCCAGTTGACTATAACAGTTATCTTAAAAAGCCACAAGCAGAGGGAAGCCCACCACCCTTTTCTTGCCGGCATGAGGAGGACCACAGGGTCAAGACTGAGTGGCCGAGCTCTCAGGGGCCCCCCTCTGTCAGATGGAGGGGAGGGGGTCCCGAGGAGCTGACGGTGCCCTCACAAGCACACGACAGGGTCGCTGGGCCTGTCTGGCTGTGGTTGAGACCTGCTGGGTCCTGAATCCCCCTTGTATGCTGCTGGGAATGCAAACAGCCTGGAAAAGGAAGATAAATATTTCATCATGCTATTAGAGCTTGGACCACTGTCAAATACACACACATGCAACACACGGATCCTGGGGTTTAAAAATGCATCCCGGGGATGTCAGCTGAGGGAGCCTGCATGTCCCAGTTCCAGGAAGGACAGAGAGCTGACCCTGAGCGGGGACTGTGACCTGACCCCTCTGCGTTCTAGAGGAATGGCCATCATCAGGCTGCACTCAGCTGAAAGCACTTGCTTCAGCCTGCGAGAGTGACACTGCACACCCACCCTAAACCACCAGATACTCCTTCTGGTCCACAGGGGCACCAAGGAGGGGTCAAGTCAGGGCTCCCCACTGTGCACCCCCCCCAGGTACACTGCAGTCTTGACCTGTCACTTGTTGAATACCTGACGGGCTCCGACACCATCGTGTGAGACACCTGACGGAGCCCCCTTACCGCTTCCTACGCTGGGCTGGACTTCTGATGTGACTCAATGACAAGAAAAAAGGATTCCGCAAAAGGAGCAGTGGCTTGAGGTGGCATCTCCAGGGATCTTCTAGAAGGACACAGCCTGGTGGGCTGCTCCCACGGGTTGGCTGGGGGTCTCAGTCTCCCACCCCAACCGAGTAAACTCTGCTCTTGCGAGTTCACCAGAGCATGTCTGGGGTTAACACAGGAATCTTTCCCCAGGGGTACCCACCCTGTTTAGGCCAGGGAGCTCTCAACCAGGTAAGAAGAGAATAATGGGGAACAGGTAATGGCTGTGCCTCTCTGATGCAGGCCTTACAACCTTCCTGAAGCTGACCCAACAGCCACATGTATAGTTTGTATAAGCCACGTGTCAGCTGTGGGAATCTAGCCGATTCTTGTTGAGGAATGTCAGCAGTTCAACCTGTGGATGGCGTGCTGTGCTGCTTCCATTCCTTCATTTAAAAAAGTCTCTCAGTGGCTGTCTGAAGATCCCTGTGCATGTATTAGAGTCACTGAAATTAAACAGGCAAAAGTGTCACTTTCTTTCAGATTGCATGTCAAAGATGTTAACGGTTTCATAAATCTAGCCACTTGCCCATTGTCCATGGTCCTGAAAATACAGCCCCAAGATGGATTTTCTGAAGTCGGTGGTTAGGACAAGCATCTGGCTGTTAAGAAGAATGGAGAGACAGGGACAGCTTCAAACTACACAGATGCCTTCAACTGAAATGATGGTCCGATCCCAGGAATTACATTCGGAGCGGATTGGAGAGCAGATGGCATGATGTGCTCTTCTGAAGGGCTTTCTTTAGTTGGCTGCTGAACTTTTAATAGAAACTCGATATTGATGGTGCACATCCAAAGGACCAGCTCTCCGCCACCATGGGAACCCACTCAAGGACATGTGTGTGTTGGGTTCTATGTGCGTGGAGGTGGTGTTAGCTGCAGCTAACGCTACGGAAGACAAAAAACACTGATGCCCCGTGCACCTTTTCTCAGAGTGCTCGGGGCTGGTATCTCACTGCAGGTAAACCTTTGCACGAAAGGGAAGAGGCAGCATTTGAAGCTCTACAGAGGCTCAGATCCCCAAGTCTGAACACTGGTGTGTGTGTACACAGCACTGCGTGTTTTTGAGACATGTATGCTTATGCAAGTGCCTTTCATGTCTCGATCAGTGATTGCTCAACTGATCTTGAACCTGAACCAAATTAAGAAAGCATTTTGCGCCTCCAGTAAGGCCCTGCTCATGGCACACCATCATGCAAGAGCTACGGGGCAGCTCTTACGCAGGCCCCACGGTTTGGGTAGGAGGATCGACTTGCACATGGTAACCGGGAAGTGGGCAGACTCCCAGGTGGACACGTGGGGGGAGGGGTGTTTGCTGGCCTCAGGTGTCTGGATTGCTTTTCTTCAGTCGTGTTCTGCACGTGCCATCACTGACTGTTGAGCGGCACACAAATTCACACCTGCTAGTACACCTTCAAACACACATATCCTCCCTGTAGGACAGCACCACGCAGTCTCGCTCAGTGAGTACCGGAGGGTGATGGAGCCAGTGGCAAGGAAGGCACGTTGGCACCTCAGGCAGTGAGCACCTGGGCGCACTCAGGCCTCATTCGGGGAACTGGGATCTCAGGAAAGGCTTCCGACCCCATGCTGCATCAGGACTGCTGCTTGTAAGGACACCTGCACATCTGGGAGGGAATTCAACTTGAAGCAGGAGCAGATCCTCCTGGGTGCAGAGGACACACACTCACCTGAGCAAGACCCCCTGGAACCACTTGCTGAGCAAGCCCACCCGTATGCACGCACCCCGAACCTCTTACATGAACAAGTCCCCTGTAAGCTCCTACCTGTGCCAGCCCCCCTGAGCTCTTCCCTTCCTGAGGCACTTTTAATCCCATAGTGGATAAAATTAGTTTTAAATCGGTTGTGTCTTATCATTCCTGTAGAAATACAGAAGGGATAGAACTTCCAGAAAATATATTTTGTGCTCAGTTGTAGGATAGCTTCAGTTATTCTGGGATTGTGTGTGTGTGTTTTTTTTAAAATCGTAATCAAAATTTATTGACCAGTTCTATTCACAAACATGTACTGGGCACATGACCCGGTGTTTGTGGCCACTAGCGAGCCCCACTTTTACTTCATACCAGACTATACTGCATAGCACACACATACCACAGCTGGTAGATACAGATTATACAGTTTACCCCCAGATGATGGTCCATAAATTGGCTCACAACTTGGACTGCATGTTCACATGGGGGCGGAAGTCACATATGGCATTGAGGGCCCAGCCCTGTCCACCAAATCATCTCAAGATTTTTTGTTTTGTTTTTACCTGAAATGACATTTTGACTTGTCGGACCTAAACAGCCCTAGCGTGTTTACACCACTTCCAGTCTCTGAGCCTGCTTCTAAATCCCTGACCCAACCTGCCGCTGCCATTTCTTCCTCACTACCAAGTAGCCTGAATCTCTTAAGAAATGAAAACCCTGGGCCCGGCGCGGTGGCGCAAGTGGTTAAGTCCTCGCCTTGCACGCCCGGGATCCCATATGGGCGCCGGTTCTAGTCCCGGCAGCCCCGCTTCCCTTCCAGCTCCCTGCTTGTGGCCTGGGAAAGCAGTCGAGGACGGCCCAAAAAGCTTTGGGAACCTGCACCCACGTGGGAGACCCGGAAGAGGCTCCTGGCTTCGGATCGGCATAGTATCGGCCCGTTGCGCTCACTTGGGGAGTGAATCATCGGATGGAAGATCTTCCTCTCTGTCTCTCCTCTCTGTATATCCGCCTTTCCAATGAAAAAATAATAAAAATAAATCTTTAAAAAAAAAAAAAAAAAAATGAAAACCCATTCCATGCCTTAAAGAAACAAATGTTTAAAATTAAAATAAATCCTTCAACGTCTGATTCCATAAATTTCTAAAGAGTTTAAATCTTTACAATGGATGTTTGATGTTAAAAGAGAGTGAGAGGGCCCGGCGCGGTGGCACAAGTGGTTAAGGTCCTCGCCTAGCATGCCCGGGATCCCATATGGGCGCCGGTTCTAATCCCGGCAGCCCCGCTTCCCTTCCAGCTCCCTGCCTGTGGCCCGGGAAAGCAGTCGAGGACGGCCCAAAGCTTTGGGAACCTGCACCCGCGTGGGAGACCCAGAAGAGGCTCCTGGCTTTGGATCGGCATAGTATCGGCCGTTGCGGCTCACTTGGGGAGTGAATCATTGGACAGAAGATCTTCCTCTCTGTCTCTCCTCTCTGTATATCCACCTTTCCAATAAAAAATAAAATAAATCTTAAAAAAAAAAAAGAGAGTGAGAGATTTTTTTTCTTTTTTTTTCTTGAGTCCCTAACAGAATTTCCATCAAAAGGGAAAAAATTCTAGATAACTTAGCAGCAAGCATGACACCTCATTGACATAGAGAATGTTTTGAATTTTTGTTGAAATCCTGAGTCAGCACATACCCTGGGTCTTAAGGTGCACGTAGTTGGTGTTGAGAAACCAATTGTCTGGTGTGGCCTTTTAGAGGGTCTTCCTTGGCTTAGCACACTCTGGAAAGGGAGGCGGCAGGCACAGGTTTCCAATGTCATTTGCAGGGAATTCTGGTCAGCAAGTATTGTCTGCACATGGCTGCTCTGTTTTCAAATGGAGATCTAGTCTGGGATATGGCAGCTGTCTAGCAGACATACTTGGTGGAAATAACAAGAGGATATGACTTCAGAGGCCACCAAATATTATTCCCAACTGCCGGCCTGGTGCCATGGCTCAATGGCTAAATCCTCACTTTGCATGTGCCAGGATCCCATATGGGTGCTTGTTCATATCCTGGCTGCTCTACTTCCCATCCAGCAACCTGCTTGTGGCCTGGAAAAGCAGTCGAGGATGACCCAAAGCCTTGGGACCCTGTACCCACATGGGAGGCCCGGAAGAAGCTCCTGACTCATGGCTTCAAATTGGCTCAGCTCCAACCCCTCCAGCTGACGGGATTTCATGCATCTGCAGCAATGACTAGGGAGCTGGCTGCTGATATGGCTGACCTATGGGTGGATTCCATGGTATCCAAGGGGGCTGCCTTTGTCACCTCTGAAGGTTTGGTCCATTCATCAGCAGACAGCTTGGCCCAGGTTTCTATCAGGAAGCGAGTCGGGGCCCTTGGAGCTGGCTGTGGGGTGGGGATGGCGGTGGAGGTGTTTTTATCCAGGAGGGAAGCTCTGTTATCCTGTTTCCTTCCTCCCTCCCTCTTTTCCTGTCTAACAGATGTACTTCCTTTTTGGTAACCCATGGTAACCAGCAGAATTATTGCAGTGCTCAGTGTTTTCCAAAAAAACCAGTGATTACCCACACAGATCACCCAGGAGAAACCATCAGGAGTGATCCTCCGGGCTGGCGAAGGAGGCCTTGGCTAATATTCCACCTTCAAACTCTGGGATCCCATATGGGCTGTGTCCCGGTTGCTCTTCCCATCCAGCTCCTTGTTTATGGCCTAGGAAAACAGCAAAGGATGCTTCAAAATCTTAGGACCCTGCATGCATGTGGGACAGCCAGAAGAAGCTCCTGGCTCCTGGCTTTGAGTTGGCTCAGCTCCAGCTGTTGCAGCCATTTGGGGAGTGAACCAGGGCATGGAAAATTCTCTCTCTCTATCTCCCTCCCTCCCCCCACCTCTCTCTCTCTGTAAATCTCTCTTTCCAATAAAAATAAATAAAATTTTAAACAAAGAAGCAAGGGAACAATCCTCTTGCAGGCTAGGCAGCAGTGAGAAGGCCACAGCAGGACGGGTTGGGGGGCTCATAGCCCCCCTGACCTCCTGAACACAGGCAGGGGTCACAGTGGAACACTCCCATGAATGTCAGGTTTCTAAGATTTCTGATTCAAATGAGTTAAGGGGGAAACTCCCTGCTTAGCCTCGCTGGGGAGCGCAGTGTGTGAGTTAGCGCCTGCACATGCAGAACTCCAGCTCACGGCAGCCTGTAGGCTGCTTTGTGGCCCCTGGCTCTCGTCCTGGCCCTGGGCTCATACACACACAGGAGTCCTGTTCAGGGTCCCGCGCTGGCAACAAACAAATCTCTTTCAAGAGCAGCTCGGTGGCTTAGGGGGTGTGGCCTTGATTTCATGGGTTCACACCCCTATTTTTCTTTTTAGATGAAAAGAAAATGTTAAGGACTGGCATTGTGTTGTAGTGGATGAAGCCACCACCTGCCAAACAGCATCAGTTCATGTCCCGGATGCTCCACTTCTGATCCAGCCCCTATTAACACGCCTGGAAAGCAGCTGTGATGACCCAAACACCTGGGTCCCTGCCACCCACGGGGAGGTCCCAGTTGAGCTCCTGCCCCCTGGTTTTAGTTTAGCACTGCTGCAGCTGTTGTGGGCACCTGATAGAAAGCAAGCCAATGGAAGGAAGATCTCTCTCTCATGCCCTCGTTCTCTCCCCCTCCTTCTCTCTGCTTTCAAATAAAATAAAGAAATGCGTGATCAAAAAAAAAAAAAAGAACAGGAAGTGTTGCTTGGCTTGTAACAAGAACAGCCCTCGTACTGGGTCATGTTCTGGATTTGTTTTCCTATCCCAATCAAAATAGAAGTTCAAAAAACACTGGTCTTATCCATGAATTGCTACCCCATCTTACAGCAGAAAGCCCTGGAAACGAGACAGTTGAAATGTCAGGTCCAAGGTCACAGAACTGGCTCCAACAGAGCTGGCTAGGAGCAGAGCTGGCTCTTCTCCAGACCTGCCCTCAGTGCTTAAAAAAAAAAAAAAGTCTTATTCATTGTACACTAACCCTTTGTAAAATATAATAGAAAGTTATTCCTGGAAAAATGCAATTTCCAACAGACACAGAGCTCAGCATGCATCCTGACGCCGTCTCCCCGTCTCTCTCCCCGGTGGGCTGCCCCCAGTTCTTTCACAGTAATGAACCGTGACCACAACGGCAGGTGGCTTGTGGGCATCCCCAGACCTGTGGTTGGTGTCAGAATCAAGGACGGCATCGGAACACCTCTCCTGTGCCTCATATGGGGACAGTCTTAGAATCCTCCAAACCCACTGTTCCCCACAAGCCAGGGCTCTCCACACACTAGGGCTGTCTCCCTGGCCAACAGGGGTCAGGAGATATTAATGATTCTTTTAAAAAAAAAATTAAATCAGTATGAGCCCAGCACAATAGCCTAGTGGCTGAATTCTTGTCTTGCAAGCATCAGGATCCCATATGAGCTCGTGTTCTGGCTGCTCCACTTCTCATCCAGCTCCCTACTTGTGGTCCAGAAAAGCAGTCGTGGACGGCCCAAAGCCTTGGGACTCTACACCCGCGGGGAAGACCCAGGAGAAGCTCCTGGCTCCTGACTTTGGGTCGACTCAGCTCAAGCTGTTGTGGCTTCTTGGGGAATAAGCCAGCAAATGGAAGATATTTCTCTCTGTTATCTTCTTTTTCTTTGTAAATCTGCCTTTCCAATAAAAAAAAAAATCTTGTTTAAAAAGTGATATGAACTAGCAAAGAGCAAAATGCAGGGAACCAATCCATTTTAGTTGGAAAATGAAGCGGAGCTGGCGGGATGCGTTCCGGCCCTGTCATACTTACTCCTCAAGAGGTATTATAGACCAGGCTTCTTTTTCTAAAAGATTTATTTTATTTATTTGAAAGACAGAGAGATGGGCCCAGCGCTGTGGCACAAGTGGTTAAGGTCCTTGCCTTGCACGCCCGGGATCCCATATGGGCGCCGGTTCTATCCCCGCAGCCCCGCTTCCCTTCCAGCTCCCTGCCTGTGGCCCAGGAAAGCAGTTGAGGACGGCCCAAAGCTTTGGGATCCTGCACCCACGTGGGAGACCCGGAAGAGTCTCCTGGCTTTGGATCGGCATAGCATCAGCCGTTGTGCTCACTTGGGGAGTGAATCATCGGATGGAAGATCTTCCTCTCTGTCTCTCCTCTCTGTATATCCGCCTTTCCAATAAAAAAATAATAAAAATAAATATTTTTAAAAAAAAAGAAAGAGAGAGATCTTCCAATGCTGGTTCACTCCCCAAATGGCCCCAGCGGCTAGGACTGGGTCTGGCCAAAGTCAGGAGCCTGGGACGCCATCCTCCCACACAGGGGCAAGGACCCAAGCATTTGGGTTCATCCTCCACTATTTCTCCAGACACATTAGCAGAGAATGGATTGGAAGCAGAGCAGCCTTAGACCTGGCTCTCCATCATCTGCCACCCCCGCCTCGCCCCCAGCTTCCCTTCCTGGTGTCTCCAAAGCAAGGGGGCATCAGACTCCTCCAGGGGAGGCCAGCCTTGGAGAATGGCGACCCCAGAATTTGCATTTCTACCTGATTTCCAGCTGGAGTGGAGACCACGGGTTGGGGACCACATTTTGGGACCTCTGCTCTAATGCGGGTGGGCTGCTCTGCTACCATGGAAGGGGGCAAGGAGGCAGGGACGCCCTAGCCACAAGGAACCTTGGGAAAAAGAGAGCATGGCAAGGGGTGGGCTCCCAAGTTACTTAGGTCCACACCGATGTCGCTGCTTGTTCCCAGGCTGTCTGTCACCATGGGGAAGGCAGAAGGATGGCACTCCTTCCATTCTCTCGGATGAAGCCTTCTACATTGGCAGCAGACAGCTCAGTGCAGGCAGGCTCAACACACTACCTGGTGCCAGGCAAGCAAGATTCATGTTACCATGTACACACCTCCGGGGACACAGTACCCAGCAGGTCACATGGTCTATGGGATGGCAAACATGGGTCCCCTCCATTCTCCGCTCCCTACCTCACCACTGCCTCCCCCCCTGCTGCTCCTCTGCTTGCTGAGTCCACAGCCACACCTGGGGGTCCTGGTACTCCGGGACCCGGGACCAGCCACACACTTCCAAGCAGCCGCAACAAGAGGGAAGGTCAGGAGTTTGCCACGAGGAGAAAGAATAGCAGGCCAATTTCCGAGTAGGTGCCAGAGTAAACTCCAGGCAGAGGACCCGCCCTGTCTGGACCAAGCGTGAGGGAGCAGCTCATCTCCCAGTCGGCATGGAAGCCACAGAGGACCCCACCCTCGCCCAGTTTTGTGTCTAAGTCAGGAAAGGGGCCCTCAGCTGTGTTACTTCCTCCTGCTGGGGCAATTGCAGACTTTTGTCCAAAGGCAGAACTTGGCTGTGAGGTGCACAAGCTGTGCTGAGCAGGTGCACGATGACTGACGTGGGCCTGCTGAACAGTGCCGTCGGGGGAGAGCAACGGCTTCCCCATGGAGACCACAGAGCAGAGAGGCCGAGCAGTGCACCCAGAGGCTGCCGCGACTAACTCCACTCACACAGCTTTTAGGGCGAGAGGGAAAGCCTAACAGAGCCATGGAAGCTGCTGGCCTGGGCTCCATTTACCTGCAGAGGCCTGGGCTCCATTTACCTACAGAGGCCTGGGCTCCTTCTGCTGTGACCTCACCAATTCTATGCCCAAAATGAGCTGGAGGCCGACTCTTAGAAGCTCTGGAGTCTTTATTCACCAGCCGACCGACTGGTCCATACCACCACAAGTGGAAGAGGGGAGCAGCCCTAACGGGCACACTGGCATGAGGAACTGATCAGCTGAGTTAGCATCGGTGCAGTGTGATGAAGCGGTAACTGTCAGGAATTCTTGTCTTCTCAAGGTTGGGCACTCTTTCTCAGAGTTATAAAACACCTGTGTTTTGGCCTGGGCTGTCAGGGGAAACGTTATAGCGGAGTGCGAATCTGAGGATAAGAGGGAGGTCGGCCAACCGCCTCCCAACTGCCAGGCTCCATTAGGAGAAACAATAACACCGTTAATTATGTAAGCTATCCAACAGGCAAGTATCTATATGGACTAAGAGCCACATCCTGCTGGGTAGTGAGGAGCTGCAGCAAGCCACGCAAGCAAGCAAGTGTGGTTGACAGAAGCCAGTTCTGCGGTTAGCCACATGCAAGCTGGACCGGGAGTGGAACAATCGGAATGGGAATCGGCACCCATCCCAGCGTGGAGGCAGCAGGTCTCCCTGATACACCACGACGCCAGCTGTATGAGTCTCCAACTTTACAAGAAGAAAAAAATGGGTTGGGAAGAGTGGCAGGAAAACTTTGGTGAAGGACCTAGGCCTTGAAGGTAAACCAGGGGTGATTCTAGAAAGTTCCTCCAGGCTAACTGTACCCCCAAAGACTCTGCAAAAGACAATTCCGGGAGTGTGCAGGGAACAGAGGGCAGCACTGAGTCCCACAGATCTTCCTCTCACTCTACACCCATCCTCCAGTGGAGTCCGGTCCCTGGACAGCTGGCTTTCTCTTTGTCTCTAACTGGCCAGTGATTCTGAAAGCAGAACTCCCAGCTTCTTACTCATCGTGGGCCTCCACTCACTAGGGAAGGACCTGGCCGGGGGGGGGGTTGTGCCACAAGTACTGGGAGGAAAGGGTAGACGGAAGCCCATGGCACAGAACATCCTCCTTATGTGCCCAGTCTGAGTGCGGGTGGAGACTGGGGGTGCATCTCGAGGTGGGTCACCCTTTGTCCAGCATGTCTGCTGTGGGCTCTGGGATGCAGCCCTTCTACAAGCCTGCAGACACAGACATGAAGTGGCAAGTGGCTCCTCTGGCAAGCCCCTCCAGTAGCCAGGGCCAGGACAGGTGTCTGAAGGAATCTGAAGAACTGATGGCTTCCGTGTCCCCAGGGTGTCTCTACACAGAGTGGTTATATGCAGGAAGAAGTCCGGGCTCGTGGATTCCCAAAGGGCTGGAACATCCCAGGGGTACATGGGGAGCGAGCAGGGTGGGTTGAGGGGCTTGGGAAGTTGGGGAAACCCAGCGAAGGCCTTCACTATGGTGTCTGCAGGGAAGAAGCGGGAGGGGCAAGGCCAGAGGCTGAGCATCACAGACTCAAGTCAGGTACCTGGGCTCCAGGGGGCTCTTGAGGTTGTCTCTGGTTGTCTGGGCCCTGATGCCAGCTGGGGTACCCAGGACAGAGGGATGCTGGCTCTATGGAGCCAGCAGTTGGAGGTGTGGCTCTCGGACTTGTCCAGGTTCGTGTGACAGCTGCACTCCAGGACAGGTGAGTGTCTCCAGCCTTGGGAGGGTCTCTGCATGTTCAGCCAGACCCCAACATCAAAGCTTCAGAAACACAAGGTTAACACACAGATTCTCCATGCTGTGGCCCCATGGGTGGCAGCCCTAGGCTGCACTGGGCCACAAGTATTAGAAGCTGCTCCCCTGGCCTCTGCAACTGAAATCACACTGGCCCCTCACACAGAGCCTTTCTAGGGGCCGCCCTTGCCAGAGGACCCTATCCTGTCCTCCATTTGGCAGCCAAACCACAGAAAATCATGCAGAACATTCCGACACTGCCTGGGCATGCATAGCTGCTCCCAGCAATGTGAGGGGCACCTGCTTGCCCAGGTCTCAGTCAGCGCAAACACACCATGGCAGGTGTAAGGATCGTGTTCAAGGTCCCCAGGGGTTGGCTCCACATCTTGCTTTTAGGTAAATCAGAACACTGTACGTGTAGACCACTTCAGATGGCACTTCCAAAGGTAGGTGAGAAAACAAGGACTGGGAGAAAACCATGTGAGCATGTGAAGTTTCATTTACACCAAAATAAGCTGTCCTTTCCATTCCATTTCCCGCCAACTTTCACAAGTCCCCTTGACATGCTTGTCACAAAGCCAGCTGACCTTGTGCGCAACACTGCCTAAAAGTAACCTCCACAGAGGCCTCAGCAGGGGGCTGCACCCACCCCCATTGCCACGCCTCCTCCAAGCTCTGACATGGTGAGGATGCTGCGCACCAGCCTCTTAGAAGTCAAGGACATGTGTATCTATTGATCTCAGTTTCTGGCCAACAGAGATAAGCAGTGTTTCCATGGCAACTATGTGGATACCAAAATGCGAGAGCATGTCACATGGGATAGCCTTTCTTCCTGGAAGTGGGGGGATGCCACAAACTGAGTGAGAGACTGGAAGCAGGTCATCAGCTCCCGGGAACTTATGCCCAGCGACACCCTGGACTGCAGAAATCTGTGCTGGGCAGCTCCAGGCTGCCACTGACCCAGCTAAGCCCAAGGATCTGCCCAGGAGAGACACGAAGCTTCAGACACAAGCCATGGGCCAGCCTCTTCCAGGCAAGGAGCTCCTCGCAGGTGACACTAACAGCCCTCCACGTTGGGACAGGCGTTTGTGTGAGCTGCTTCCATTCAGTCACTTCAGTCATATAACTCAGGCATGAGCAAGGACAGTGCCAGCTCCAAGGTCCCTACCAAATGAGAAACCGGGCTGAGCCCCACTGCCTGCCCCCTTGCATGCTGGGTGTGGGCTTCAAGAGACTCACCAGAAGCCTATCTTGGACCTCCATGGGCTGTGACCTCATTTGACCCAGATTCCCCGTGCCCACTGGGTGGAGAAGAAACTGTGGTTCAGGGTCTGCAGTTCTTGGTCACATCCAGACCCCCGTCTAGGCAGCCTGCTGGGTGGATTGTTCCTCTAAGGGTTCCAGCTCATAGGCTTTGCTGGGGAGCTGTTGCAGGCTTTCTTCTTCCTCTTCTTCTTAATGCATTTCATTCTAAATGCAATGACCTGGAAGCTGCGGAAGAGACAGGACACCAGCCATTAGGCTTGTTGATTTATGGCTTTTCAGCCTCTGGACAGAACAGCCCTCAGTGGGAAGCCAGAAGCATGCTGAAGCCTCTCAGAAATCCATCTCGTCCTGCCAGTAAGTGATTTATGCTCCACCTCCATAATTGCCTTCTAGGAAGCAAGGGAAGATGCTAACACGAAGCAGGTGCAGCGGCCCAGTGGCTTTGTGAGTGCCCCTGCGCAGTACTCCCCCAGCCCATCTCTGTCAGCTCTACACTTGCCTGGTTACAGCCTAGGGATCAAAAAGCAGCAGCTGTGACATCAAATTCATGGTTCAACCAGCAGGCTCTAGTCGCCATCCAGTCATTGATGGACAATTTACAGAGCCAACCAGGACAAGGATCATGTGGGAGTCACCTCATTGCCTAAATTCCCCACTCACAACTGCCTGATGAGCCAGGGCGCTCAGGGTGCTTCTCTCTGGCCCCTCCCCAGACCCCTGCCCACGAAGGGAGTCACCCCCAACTTCTTATGTCTGGGGCATTGCCAAAGGGCTCAAGCATGGCAGCCCCCTTCCCACCGCAGTGGAATGACGTGTGAGAGTCAATGTGACATCAGAATGACACGTAATGATCCTCATATGGCTTTGCACATAGTGCATCCAATCACTCAGGTGCCTTATTCATCTGGACAAGGAGGACACAGGAGCTCTGTGCTGCTAGAACAAAAACAAGCACAGAGTAAATTCAAGTTTCCCAAATGAAGCCGGAAGAGTGGAGACCTCGGCCTCTCAGCCACGCGTGTTCTTGAGTATTCCTGGGTGTGTCCAGGCATGGCATTTTGCCATAGAAATTATGAGCAACGGGTCTACGGCCATACCACCCTGAATGCACCTGATCTCGTCTGATCTCGGAAGCTAAGCAGGGTCGGGCCTGGTTAGTACTTGGATGGGAGAAATTATGAGCCATGGAAAACTTTGTGCTGCTTTGGCGACAAAGACCCCCTCACCTTCCAAACCACTGCAGTCCTTAACCCCAAGAAGAAAAGAGTATTGGGGTCCTGGAGTCCAGAGCTGAGCAGGGGCTTTGCCAGCTGCATCTGAAATCCCTGGCCAGTACCACTTCCCTTCCCTGAGGGCCCCAGGGATTCACTAGCCACCCCACCTCATGTAGACCCGTCCACCTGCAGGGCTCTGACCTGTGTCAGACAGGAATGACGTCATCTTCCCTCTTGCCTTGCCACTGTGCTTTTCAAGCATGGATATTGTCACTTGGACACGCGCTCCCAGCCTTGGTCCCCCAGCAAGCACCTGCACCCTCACTGGACAGAGGGACACAAGCAGAGGCCGTGGAGGAGGAGACAGTGTCTCTCAGGATGGTGTGTCATGCAGCCGCAGGTGCTGGGACAATGCTGTGGCCATCACGGAAGTCACCGTGGGATGACCCTGGCCCTTTGGGGGCTGTGGAGCTGCCACGGAGCCCTTGACCTGCGCTCTGCCACTGGCTTCTCCAGGCAGGCCAGCCAAGAGATGTTGGATGTCCTGTTGCAGAACTCTTACACATGACAGCCATTAGCCCCATCCCAGCCATTACTGAGAGTGGAAGGGGACACTACTGATTGTGACTACAAAAATCCAGACATGGCCCAGGAGGGTCCCGGCACAGGAGATGGCAACGTCTCTCTAGGGTCCCCCACAGAGCCCCCACCAGTCACCCAAACCAGAGGATACGGTAAAGCCCCTCCCAACCCCCCACTGGAGCCTCTGCACCTGCTCTGCAGAGTGCTCACTGCACCCACCACCTCTCCCCTGCACCCACCCTCCCTGCCAGGACTCGGTTGGGCTCCAGCCGCCCTGATGGACCCCATCAATGTGATGACAAGGACACAGGGAGGCCGTGCTCTGGCCTCCTCCCCGGTGCCTGGCCACCTAGAGACGTCCAACACGCCTGCATGGGTTGAGCGAATAAGAACTAGCAATGCCGGCCAGCCAACCTGCCACACATTCAAAGTGCTCCCTACACTAGGAGAGAATCACCAGGGTAGACCAGTTCTCCTTAATTGTTCCTGTGCAGAACCAAGGCCCTAGCACTTTCCTATGAAGCCAGTTCCAGCTGAGCACATAAGACCCACTGGGAGGGAGAGGCATGGAGTGTCACTTCAAGCCATTCAGCCTAACATGGACACTCTTGGCTCAAGAGATTGGCTATTTTGATGTTTCTATCCTAAACTGTAAAGCTACAGAAGAGTATTTTTTTCTGCTACTTTCCATTATCCAGAGGTCAAAGCTGTATCTCCGGTAATTGCCTACTTTTCCTTGGCTGGAGTTAAGTGAAAGCAAGAATCATTTCTTTTGCTGTCTGCATTGGGTAGTGAACTCCCAAGCTACGACTCCGCTTGAAAAAAAAAAAAAAAGGTCGGACCTGGCGCCAGGGCCTAGCGGCTAAAGTTCTGGCGTTAAATGTGCCAGGATTCCGTATGGGTGCCGGTTCTAATCCTGGCAACTCCACTTCCCATCCAGCTCCATGCTTGTGGCCTGGGAAAGCAGTCGAGGACGGCCCAAAGCTTTGGGACCCTGCACCTGTGTGGGAGACCCGGAAGAGGTTCCTGGTTCCTGGTTCTCGGTTCCCGGCTTCAGATTGGCACAGCACCGGCCGTTGCACTCACTTAGGGAGTGAATCATCGGATGGAAGATCTTACTCTCTGTCTCTCCTCCTGTCTGTATATCTGACTTTGTAATAAAAATAAATAAATCTTTAAAAAAAAAAAAAGAAAGAAAAATGGTCTAAGTGTTAGTGACAATAGGAGATGAAATGCTTTCTGTCTGGCCTGTGTTTCGGGTCCCCAGGGACCCTAAGTCTGGATTCTGGTGATGATGGGACGGTCCTCTTGAGAAACACTGCTTGCTGCAGATTCTTGCTCCCCTAACTCCCACGGTGGCAGCTGCTCCTGCAGCGCTCCCGGCCCCTCTGCCTGCAGTCATGACGTGGGGTCAGCAGGGCTTCTACACCCAGCTGCCCAGGCAAGGCAAGCCGGGACCTGGGTCGCCCCGTGCAAGATGCTTATCCGTGCGCTGCTCTGAATGTGTGTGTGCCTAACGGGATTCACCACCAGGGTGTCGCATTCAATTCAGCAGCTGGAAAATGTTCAGTTCTCTAGCAGGAGGGCCCAGCAGGCCTGGGGACCACAGAGCCCTTCCCAGGCCCCTTCTTGTCCTCAGTTTGTCACCTCCAGAGCAGGGCGACCTCACCCTGCCCACCCCGCCCGCCCCTAGCTGCTGACTGCTGCATGTCATTTCTCATTGCCCTACTTTACCCAGCTTCAATATTTTAAACCAACTCAAAATCCTTTTTAAAGTAGGCATGGCATCACTGATAAAGAAAAACACTTTTTTTTTCCAATCTTATAATCTCCTGAAACTGCATTCACTTTAAAGTTCAGAATCACAATTTCTAACACTCATCTCTGAGCCCGAGACGGCTCGCTGGGAACTAATGACTTTGAGCTCAGTTCAGTGGCAGACTCGGTCTCCTGTCATTCTATTTCCTCCAAACCTGGCCCAGGTCTATCCTTTGGGCTCAGGCCCTGGGGGATTTTATTTTTTTTCCAAGGCACAAGAAAAGCGGTGTCACGGGGCCTGCTGAGGCCCTGCCGGGCGAGTCTGGGTTTACATGAATATTTTATACTCAATTTCTGAATGCCCTTCAGCTACAGAGGCTGAGGAAGGAGACAGCATTTAATGCCACCACATGATAAGGACACCTTAGCCTCGGAAAGCTGCAAACCACATGGGGATCAAACTTTGGGGCTGACATCTGATGACATGCCATACAGTTCCCAAAGTGCCTGGACATCAACTGGCCAGCCTACAATTCAAACCAAATCTGCTATAAACTTCCTGTAGCCATCACAGGCCCCATGGGCTACAGGCTCAGGCCCAAGAGTACACTCATGTCTAGCCCCAGCCACATGTGCTGGTCACCCGCTAAGAAGTTGGGGGTTCATCACAACCTCTTGTTCAGGTCTGCCAGCATGCTACAACAACACACAGAACCCAGTGTGCCACCATGTTGGTCTGGGAACAGCTAGCCAGGGGCTTAATGCTGGGGTCTTAGCCAGGTCGGACCCATGGTGAGCCAACTTGGTAAACCAAGGCCTCAAGCTGGGAGCACTGGTCTGGGAGCAGGCTGGTCTGAAGGGTAGCGGGGAGGGTAGCCTCAGGGTCCTAGGCAGACAGCACCTGCAGTGTACCACTAAGCTTGGCCAGGGTCTTACGGAGGAGAGGGGGTCCTGAGCAGACCACAACTACTCAACACTGTGCTGGTCTGAGAAAGGCAGGGTAAGTACCTGGTGGGTTCTAGGCAGTCACAATTGTGCTGAGCCAGGGGCATAAAGAGAGTCCCGATGACCTTTGAAATCGCCAACAAACCTGGTCTTTCATGTCAGTTTGCTCTGACACAACAGGATATCCCATGTCAGGGACAAGAGACCGGGATGTTCATGCTGGCATGAGAACACACTGTGCATGTTGTGCTGTCTCCTACGCAGGGGAGAGGACTGTGCTCAAGTACACACGAAGGGTGAATCAGCTGTTCCTGTGAACCAGTCAAGATGCCTGGATGCCACTTCAAAAGACAGCAAAAGGCCGGGGACTTCTCAGAGGGGTGATAATGACGTGAAGGACATAGCTATCTGCTCCAACTACACTTTCTATGGTTCGTGAGATGGATCCATTAAATGAGACAGGGAGAGATTTCCAAGCCCTACACCCTCTAATCAGCAGGAAGTAGTTATAGAAGATGAAATGAAACTACATCCTTCAGAAATTCTTAATAGGGTCAGCTGCGCCACGTGGGAGATGTGGAAATGGCCCCTGGATCCTGACTTCAGATCGGCTCAGCTCTAGCCGATGAAGGCGCTTGGCAGGTGAACCAGCACAATGTAAGATCTCTCTCTGTGTCTCTCCTCCTATCTGTGGATCTGCCTTTCCAATTAAAAAATAAGTAAATACATCTTTTCAAAAAGGGGCTTCCGGGGCTGGCATTGCAACACACAGGGGCATAAACTGCCATCTGTTCATACCAGCATCCCACATGAGCTTTGATTAAAAAAAAAATAGGGGGATCACGCTGCCATTCTGTGCCCTCACAGAAGTGCAGTGGTCCTGTGAGGACCTGGAGTGGAGGCTTACAGATGGCCTGGGGGATGGAGCTAGTGGGGGCATGCAGGGACCTGGGGCTCACGCCCAGGAGCCAGCCTAGGGACTTTCCCATGTGCTTGGTCCCAGGTAGAGTGGGAGGAGAGGAGGAGAGAGACTTGGGACAGCATGCTGGCCTGGTGTGCTGGTGGACCAGGCTTGGGGAACTTTGGGTTTTGAGTGTGTGAAGGAGTAGGGTCATGGGGGTCAGCATACATGCCAGGAACTTTGGACCATATTTCCCAAGTGGGCTGGCAGAGCTCTAAGCCAACACACCACACAACACCACTAGAAGATTGGGTTTAGGGAGGCTGGGCTGGGGAACCCAAGCACTCCTGGGCACAGGAGCCATGGATTGAGGAGGGGATAAAGGAGTGTGTGGGTAGGAGGAGCACTGAGGGAGTGTTGCAGATGAGGAGTGACTCCTGAGGGACTTCCATCAATAAGGTCGTGGTATTGGCAGGTGATCAAGGGGGCTATGACAGAGTGGTTTGGAGGGGGAAGCTGGAAGACCTTTAAGGGTAAGACAATGAATCAGCCCACATGGAAGACCTGAGCTGGGCTTGTTAGCATGCGTGATCACTAGCCACCACTCACCAACACACACTAAAGTTGGGCTGGGGGACTACCTGGCAGGACCAGATCACAGTGTTCCCTAGTGACAGCTAGAACAAGGGACTGCAATGTAAGGCTGGACCAAAACACTGACCAGCATGTGAGAGAACCAGGTCACGTGAGGACCTGGACTGGAGGCTGGCAGGGCTGACTATAGCACCCAGCAGCATGAGCAGGCCAGGGCAGGCCACAGCACAGCTGACAAATGCTGAGGTGAGGCAGGCTATGCCAGACTGGGCCACAGAACCTAGCAGCACATGTAAGACCTGGGGAGAAGGGAATGCAAGACCAGTGGGAGTGGGGCTCTATGGGGATTTTCTGGGTGGGCCACTGCTCCCGCTGGTGAGTGTGAGACTGGAAACAGACCGGGCTGGGAAGGGCCACAACACCTGCATGTGAGCAAGGTTAGGGGGACAGCCAGGCTGGGCTAACCAACTGTACCTGCTGGTGTATACATGAGCCAGAGTACATGCAGAGTACTGTTTGGGTCTTGCTGCAGCATCAGCTGGCAGGTGCTGGGACTGGGGGCAAATCCTGTCAAGCTAGACTACAGAACCTCCTGGAAAATACAAAATCCAGGAATGGAAGTGGGTTCAGTAGGGAGATGGTGAGCACCTCTCTGATGGGTTACAATTCCCACTGGTGAGCGTGAGAACCAGGATTGAGGGCATGCCTGGCTAGGCAGGTGGTGGTACCTGCCAGCACAAGTATAGGCTGGATAGTAGAGTTGGTTGGGTTGAGCGAGGCTTCAATGCCCATTGATGTGTAGAAGAGCTGAATGGGATATGGGACAGACTGGACCAGTCTACTGTACATACTGTCATGCACAGGAGCCAGGAATGGGGGTGGGCCTAATGGAGGTTATTAGAGGTTGCTCCATCTAGGTTGTAGGTCCCTCTGGTGCATGTAAGGACTGAGTGTGTGGTAGGCAGGGTTGGTGTGGGCTGCAGCATCCATTGGTTTAGAAGAGATGGGGCTGCAGACAGAATCAACCCAGCCATGGCAACTACCAGTGTGTGCATAGGCTGATGTGGGTGACAGACCGAGGCAGACCTTGCACCAGCTAGCACACATGAGCCATATCTGGGATCATTTCAGATGAGGTTTCTTTGGGGATTCCCCTCAACTGAACTGCTGGACTCAGAACTCCAGCCATGGGGAGAATCACAGGAGCTGTGGTCTGACTGTGGAGTGTCAGAACTGGGCCTCCTCTGTGGCTAAGATGCAGCAGTGAACGGCCTGAGCATGCCCAGATGCACATGGAGGATACTGCAGTCCACTGAGGCCTGCAGAGGACATCGGGCACCATAGCAGAGGAAGGAGAACAGAACAAATTGATCAACTACCCCAGCCAAGTGTTGACAGCAAATATCTGGACAGATTGAGATTCTAAGATGGACTATGTCAGCCAATGGACCCTGGAAGGATTTCCTCATCCTTGAAGCAGCGAGATCGACAGTATTTCAGAACCAACTACGTATACATCATCAAAAATTTAAATTTAGATTTAAAAAAGAGAGAGAAAGAATAGAGGTTGGAAATATCAGGAGGGAATGAAATGAATCAGGCAGGCAACAAACTCATTAACTGAAAGCCATACCTTCCCCATCCTATGATACAGTCTGTTTACTTGTCAGTCAAGTTACCCTTCCCCTCACCTGGAACTTGAGGGTGGTACTAGGCAACCAGTCCCTTCCCAGGCTCACAAGAAGCCAGGCAACGGGAGGGCTGCCCCGTCTCTCCCTGTGGACACAAGACGGAAGTGGAAATATCTCTCTTCCCACCTTCCTCTCTGCCCACTTTATATCTGAATGTATTTTAGTGATTTCCTCACCTTTTCACTAACTTCACCAAAAAACACAAAAACATAATAAGGCTTTTGATCTTCTTGGTCAATCAAGTTCATCCTACATGTTTCTGTGCAACGCCCACGCTGGGATGCCAAAGGCCTTCGTCCACTTTTGCATCCTGGACTCCAACTGCTGCGCACAGAGAGATCGCACGGATGTCACATGGAGGTGCTGTGGCCGGCAGTCCCAGCTCAGGACCCCCAGGGCAGGTGTTTGCCCAGTCATTAAGTGGCTACTTGGGATGGCCACACCTCACATCGGAGCCTTGTTTGAGCCCAGCTTCTCCGCCTGATATCCAGCTGCCTGCTGGTGCCAACCCTGACTCAAGTGCTTGAGTCCCTGCCACTCATGAGGAGTTCTGGATCAAATTCCAGGCTGCTGGTTCAGCATGGCCCACCCTGGTGGTTGGTTGTATGCAATTGGGAGAATGAACTTCCAGATGGTTCTCTCCCAAAGAAAGTTAAAATAGATTTAAAAAAAAAATCTTAAAAAGGAGCATCTAAGGGATTCTAGCCCCAATCTCTCGTATTATGCGAGCTGAGACCCCAGGCTTCTGAGCTGCCCCACCGCTGTGCCCATGACCTTCACTCCTCTCCGTAGTTGTATTTCTCTCTGCGATCCTTTCATCTGTCTCTCTCTCTCTCTCTTTTTCTGCCTCAAGGACTTTCTTTGCCACTGCAGGTTGGCTGGCGAGGAATTTTTTCATCTTTTGTTTCCTTGAAAAGTTATTTATTTTGTCATCATTTTTGAAAGATGTTTTTACAGGGAGTAGATAGGATTCCTGATGGACAGTTGTTTTCTTTCAGTGTTTTTGATGTTGCTAAACTGATTTCTTCCTCGTTCTAATTCCATCCCACCCCCCAAATTGATGTGCGCGGTATGTCTCTTCCCCTCTGGCTGCTTGCAGGATTTCCTCTTGATGATGGGCTTTGAGCAATTGCAGCATTTTTACTATTTTTGTTAGCATGGAGAGACAAAAACACATAGCAAGAAAGAAAAGCACACACAGAGAGACGGAAGAGAGCTCTCATCCTCCAGTTTGCTCTCCAAACGCCTGCCACGGCCAGGGCTGCACCAGGAGTCAGGAGCTGGATAGGGGGGCTCCCGTAGGACGCGAACCCTGCTGCTGGAGCCATCCCCCGTGCCTCCAGGGTGGGCTTCAGCAGGAAGCTGGAGTCAGCAGCCCCAAGCCCCTCTCCACTCTGAGTTTCGGAGCCCTTTGGTTGCTTCACTTTCTTCCTGCCCACTGTGCTGGCAGCTTGTGCAGCTGTGGGCAGCTGTGGACTGGCAGTTCTCCACAAAGCTGACATTTTTCAACCATGACCTCTGCAAATGCTTACTCTGTCCTGCTCTCATCTCTACCTCAGGAACTTTCATTATCGTAGATTTAGCTGATGGAAGTTCCCCAAGTTCCCTGATGGTCTGTTAACTTTTAAAGTTTTTCTAGAGATCTTCCATCTGCTGGTTCACTCCCCAAATGGCTGCAACAGCCAGCGCTGAGCCCATCAGAATCAGGAACCAAGAGCTTCCAGGTCTCCCATCTGGATGCAGGGTCCAAGGACTCGGGGCCATCCTCGGCTGCTTTCCCAGGCCATAAGCAGGGGGCTGGATAGGAAGTGGAGCAGCTTAGAGCAGCCAGGACTCCAATGAGTGCCATACGGGATGGTGGTGCTGAAGTCTATAGTGGAGGCTTGGTCTGCTGTTCCACGGTGCTGGCCCCTATGCCAGCTCTGGATTGGGTTTCACTTGATTTCATTTTCTCCTCAATATTAATTGTAGTTTTGTTTCTTTGAATGGTTGGTAACTTTTTTAAAAAGAGCTATTTATTTTTATTACAAAGTCAAATATACAGAGAGGATGAGAGACAGAGAGGAAGATCTTTCGTCCAATGATTCACTCCACAAGTGAGAGCAATGGCCAGAGCTAAGCTGATCTGAAGCCAGGAGCCAGGAGCTTCTCCAGGTCTATTACATGGGTTGCAGACACCCAAGTACTTGAGCGTCCTCTGCTGCTTTCCCAGGTCGTAAATGGAACATCACAGCACCCAGAGCACCACTGGCAACAGGTACCACACTTCCTTCACAGAGGAATCTTTCTTATCTCTGAGAGTTGTTTGAGTTTCTACAAAGACACAGCAGTTATGGGGCTTCCAGCAGGTTCCAGAGACACCCCTCCTCCATGTGTTAATCAGGGAGTGCAGGAACAGTGCCACCCTGGGTCCTGGGTACCTTTCCTGGGGAGATGAAGGTGTGGGGAGCGGGCCTTTCCTCTGCCCTAATTGTCTCATCTCCGCCAGGGGAAGCTTCTGGAAAATGCTTCCCTAGAAACGGAGTTAGGATGGTCAGTTACTCCGATTTCCGCTGAGCTGGGCAATCTGTGTTCACTGCCCAGGGTGGCTTCCTCATGCTGCAGTGGGAGGAAGTGCAGTCCGCTATCGTAGGCTGTCTTAGGCAGGTGGTTTAGAGTGATAAGGCCTAGGCTGGGAGTGACAGGAAGATTCACAACTCTCACGGGGGGCAGGGCAAGGCTAGGAAAGTGGGGTAACTTGAAAGAAGTCACTCTGTCAAAAGGAAACCCTGGACAAAGGCGTTGCATCCAATAAAGGTCAGAATGTGGGGGTTTAAGCAAAGACTGAAGCATTAAAAAATTAGCCCTGGGACACTGTGCAATAGCTTAGGGCTAAACTCCTCACTTTACATGCACCAGAATCCCATATGGGTGCCAGCTCATGTCCTGGCTGCCCTGCGTCCCATCCAGCTCTCTGCTTGTGGCCTGGGAAAGCAGTCAAGCACAGCTCAAAGCCTTGGGACCCTGCACCCACATGGGAGACCTGGAAGAAGCTCCTGGTTCCTGGTTTTGGATCAGCTCAGCTCTGGCTGTTGCGGCCACTTGGGGAGTGTACCATCAGATGAAAGATCTTCCTCTGTTTCTCCTTCTCTCTGTATATCTGACTTTCCAATAAAAATAATAAATAATAAATAAATCGTTTTTAAAAAATGGAGAATCAAGGTGGCAGAATAGGGTAAGGACACGTTTAAACAGCATAAAGCAGAGATAGCACATTCCAGGAAATAGAAGAGGACAGAACAACAGCAGAGGGGTACCTGGAGACTGACAGACACAGGAAAGCTGCGGAAACAACGGTGTGGTGTTGCAGTGATTGATACCCCAGCGCCATTCAGTGAACGGCGATCTGAAAGCCTCTGGCAGCCAGAACTCCACCAGCAACCAGGTGGGAAGGGACGTTTACCAGGAGCTCCAGAGGTGAACCCAGACAACTCACTGCTCGTCCTGCTGGTCTGCTTGATTTGACCAGGAGCAGAGACAGAGCAACAGGTCCCAGACGGGCAGTGTGGGAACTGGGTGAATTTCACAGCCCAGTCCATTCCCTAGAGTCGAATAAGGCGCCATTTTGTTTAAGGGAAGCAAGGGCTATGGACAGGACTGCGCATGCATGGAGTTGGGTGTGAACTCATATCTGACTCAGTGAACTGCAACAACATGGCATCCTACAGGCTCCATCCACCCAACACAGGTCCGGGTAGCCCTCAGACCTGACGGCCGGCAGACCAAGAACTCCAGTAGTGGCACATAGGCACCATTTCCTTCAGTGTGGCAAAGAAGTTAAGACTGCAGGGGACAACAGTGAGCTGCACATGTGCTAAGGTCAGCGAGGACTCAGTGAGCTCAGTGCATTGCACTGGTTCCACAGGAAAATAGTACTGACTATGGCATCGTATGGGTCAAAATAGGTCCGTGTGGCCCTCAGACCTAATAGCCAACAAGTTCCTGCAAGATCAGCAGCACCAACAACCTAGCTATATAGGACACCTGGTGTCTCCCTAATCCTGGGACCTGCTGCAACCGGAAGTGGGAGAAAGGTTATACAGACAACGGTGCAGCCTCAGCACAGTATCAAAGGGAGTGGAGACTGGTGAGGCAGAAGCTGGGGCTACAGAGACCACGGTGGAAATCTAACAAAAGAACCCAGACCTGAAACTCGCTGGAGGGAGTGGCACAAGTGATTGCAAACAAAGAGCCGTGTGCCAACTGCAATAGATACAATCGAACTGTAGACATGTGGGTGACAGAGCTTAGAAAACTGCCTTAAGGAGAGGAGTCTGATAACCAGAAGGACAACGACCAAGAGCAAAAGAAGAGACACAGGCACAATGAATATTACTGAAGACTCCCATGCAAAGGAGCAAAGCCCTTTGCCAACCTCAGAGTTCACTGAGGATGACATCGAGAAAATGGAGGATACAGAATTCAAAACACTTGTTATAAAACTTCTTATCAACAATGAGAAGCACGTAAAGCAGGCATTCAAGGAATTCAAGGAATATGTCACACTGGAAATGAGTCAAATGAAAGCTGATATATCAGAAATGAAGAATACAGTAGAACAAATTAAAAGTACAGTGGAGAGTCTCCAGAATAGAATGAAAGAGGCAGAAGAAAGAATCTCAAAATTAGAAGATATTTCCTATCACCAGGGGGAAACAAGCAAAAAGCTGGAAGCAGAGCTGATCAGGCCAAAACAAGTATGCAAGAATTGAAAGACACTATTAGTGCTCGCTTCGGCAGCACATATACTAAAATTGGAACGATACAGAGAAGATTAGCATGGCCCCTGCGCAAGGATGACACGCAAATTCATGAAGCCTTCCATATTTTTTTAGTCACAGGATGTGGTTAAGAACTTGCATTATTTTTAACATATTGTTTACTCAATACTATGTCAATTAATTTCATAACATTGTATATTGTTGCTGATGTTATGTTGGGGCTTTTCATTGGTCAGGATTTTAATCTGTTGTCTCTACCTTCAGACCAGAGAAGGTCTCCCCAAGAAGCCGTTGAACTTATCTGGACAATAAGATGCTGGACTCTATGCTTGGTATATGCTTGCCCTGAAGGAATTTCAACTGAACTTGAACTTTGGTTATGCAACAAGGTGGTGGAATCCATCATGGAGGGGGGTTAGGGGAGGGGTAGAGGGAATCCCAGTACCTATAAAACTGTATCACATAATACAATGTTATTAACAATAAAAAAAGAGACACTATTAAAAGGCCAAATATAAGAGTTATGAGAGTTGCAGAAGGTGCAGAAAGAAAAGCTGGGTTTACAGATGTATTTAATGAAATATTAAAGAAAAATTTCCCTAATCTAGAGAAAGAATTGGAAAACAACATCCAGGAGGGGCACAGAGTGAGCAGTAACTACAGTCAAGGTCATGATGACGACCACCATGATGGAAGCAGCAGCAATGTCATTCTTAGTCAACTCACGTGATGGAACATGCCCAGGAACGTGAGGTCTCAACAGTGGTCAGCTCCAGCAGTCAGGGACTCGTCTGGTTTGGGATTCATCTGGATGTCTGTGTGCTCTGACAACTCCCTCATCCTCAGCTTCCTGTGGGAATGGATGCACTCATTGTACAGGAAAGTTGTGCTCTCCAAAGCTCATCACACCTGCTTGTCCACTTGTATTTCCTTCAAAGAAAACCTTCAGCACCTGCAGGTGGAATTTCTAGACAGAATTCAGGCTAAGTCCCTGCCTGCGGTTTGCCTGAGACCTGCCAGAAGCAGAGGCTCATCCTGGTTCGAGTTCAGGAAGAACTTCCTGGAGTATCCCCTTCCCAGGTGTCCTCCTGCTGACAAGCTGGCAGGAAATGCCTGAGACGGAAGCTGGTGCTTCCAGAACATCCTGAGGAAGCTGTCACTCAAGGGCCGGGAGGAAAGGAAGATTGCTGAGCTCTGAGTCTTTGCCAAAGTTCTGGCGGAAGTGCAACCGGCCAGGGCTTTGGCTGCTGCCTGCTGGACAAGCCTGATAGCTGCTCCATGTCGGCCACCAAGGCCCCTCACGAGTCTCCCAACCATCCCAGACTGCAGCGTCCACTCGCACTTGGCTAGGGGAGACACCTAAATGTGGCTTTCACTAAATAAGAAGAGGCAGGGCTCAATGCCTGCTGGGCCTCAGCAGCACTGCCTTGAACACACCTACTTCAGGGACCAGGAGGTTAACACTGAGCCTGGGAGGCCTGCATCTACATCCCAGTGACTGTGTTTAAGTCCCAGCCCACCACCCCCAGTTCCAGCTTCCTGCTGATGGCATTTGAAAGCTAGCAGGAAATGGCTCCAATACTTTGGTCCCTACCATATACATGAGAGACCCAGACAAGAGTTCCTGGCTCCCGGCATCAGGCTGGCCCAGCCCCTGCAGCTGCAGGCCTCTGGGCAATGAATCGGCAGATGAAGATCACCTCTCTCTATATATATAAATAGATATAGATATAGATATAGATATAGATATAGATATAGATATAGATATAGATATAGATATAGATATAGATATAGATATATAGATATAGGTATAGGCATAGATATATAGATATGGATACGGATATAGATATGGATATAGATATAGATATGGATATGGATGTGGATATGGATATAGATATAGATAGATATGGATATGGATATATAGATATAGATATGGATATGGATATAGATATGGATACAGATATAGATATGGATATGGATATGGATATAGATATAGATATCTGCCTCTGCATTTCAAAATCGTAGGTCATTTTGAAAGTTATTTCACTGGTGCAAACTCGATGCCAAGTGCATTAAGTGTCAGTAGGTGAAGGTTCAACGTCTTGCTTTGCACAGTCCCTTGGGTGTCCTTCACCTTGCTTTTCTGTGCTTGCAACTGGAATGGGTGCTTTGTCCACTTAGGATCCAGGGTGCTGGATCCTTCAGAGCCCTGCCTCTCTACCAAGGGTCCTTGAAAAGGAAGGAATCCCATGGCAGAGACCTTCCCACCTATCCCTGCTGAGAAGTGGGTCACTTGCCTGTGGCTGAAGCTCCAGCAGAATTCACACAGAGGACCAGAGTGGAGCAGACCTCTGAGTCTGGGAGTGAGCAAGCAAAGGTGGGGCAGGTTTGCAGTAGCACCTGCGCCCTGTTTCCAATCAGCAAACTTTCCACTAAGATAGGAATGCAGGGTAAACCTCCCAGAGCACAGAGAGCATGGATCCTCCCCCGACCCGACAACACACGTGCACACACACACACACACACACACACACACACACAGAGCAACAGGAGGGTGAATACAGCAGTCATAGAAAGTGGTTCACAACTGCCATGGGTTCCCGCCCAAGTCGGGGCCTCTGCAAGCCTTCCCAAGCCTCGGAGGAGATATGGGACAGTTTGCCAAGAGCACGGGCCTTCAAGTGAACGGTCCTTGAATACTGGCTTTGTTGTGTGCTGTCAGACCTGTTACTCAACTTCTCTACACTTCCATTTGAAAATGGACATAAGAAGGGGTCAGCATGGCACAGGGAATGAAGCTGTTCCCTGTGGTGACAGCATCCCCCGTGGACGCCGCTTTGAGTCCTGGCTGCTGCACTTCTGATTCAGCTCCTTGCTCATGTGCCTGAGGAAGCAACAGATGATGGTCCCCGTGCTTGAGCCCCTGCACCCGGGGAGGCCCCGATGGAGTTCCTGGCTCCTGGCTTCGACCCGGACCAGCTCTGGTTGTTGCAGGCATGTGTAGACTGAACCAACAGATAGAAGATTCTCTAACTTTGCCTTTCAAATAAATTTATAATTTTAAAAAGCAATACAAACATAACAACACTTACTTTATAAAAGCATTTTAAAGATTTTTTTCTAATCAAATTTCTAGCACCAAACTCCATTCGATCACTGATTATTAAATTTTGGTATTAAAAATCACCTGAGGGGGCCCGGCGCGGTGGCGCAAGTGGTTAAAGGTCCTCCCCTTGCACGCCCGGGATCCCATATGGGCGCCGGTTCTAATCCCGGCAGCCCCGCTTCCCTTCCAGCTCCCTGCCCGTGGCCCGGGAAGGCAGTCGAGGACGGCCCAAAGCTTTGGGACCCTGCACCCGCGTGGGAGACCCGGAAGAGGCTCCTGGCTTCGGATCGGCATAGTATCGACCCGTTGCGCTCACTTGGGGAGTGAATCATCGGACGGAAGATCTTCCTCTCTGTCTCTCCTGTCTGTATATCCGCCTTTCCAATGAAAAAATAATAAAAATAAATCTTTAAAAAAAAAAAAAATCACCTGAGAATTTGGCACAGTAACCTGGTGGCTAAATCCTCACGTGTGTCCATTGGGATCCCATAAGGGTGCTGGTTCATGTCCCGGCTGCTCCACTTCCCATCCAGCTCCCTGCTTGTGGCCTGGAAAAGCAGTAAGGTCTTGAGACCCTGCACCTGTGTGGAGGACAGGGAAGAAGCTCCTGGATCCTGGCTGCGGATCGGCTCAGCTCTGACCATTGTGGCAACTTAGGGATTAAACCAGCAGATGGAAGATCTTTCTCTGTATTTCTGACTTTCCAATGAAAATTAATTAATTAATTTAAAAAAATAAAGAATCACCTGAGAGTAACTAAGTGCAGATTCCTTGGCCTCACAGTCCAGGCAACATCTCGCTTTCCTGCATCTGAGCCCAGGAAGCTGCATTTTTAGCAGCCCTCCCTGCTGACTGTTCTGATGTAAATGGACCCCTGGCCACATTGACTGCGTCCAGCATCTTACCAAGTGAAACCTGTACATGATCAATATGTTAATAATTTTGTATTAGTTAACTAATGATTCAGTGCAGAGTTTTCAAGGCAGTGCCAGGACCTGGTGCTAAGTGTGGACTAATGCCAGCAGCATTTTCTGCACACAGGCTGGGAAGGGACGGGCTGCCCAGGCAGTCAGGCATCCACTTCAACCCTGGCGGTCAAACTCGGAGCTGCAGAGAAACTGCCCAAGCCGCCCGCCCCAGCAGAGGGCCTCCTTCTGATGGCTCCCTTGGATCAGACAGGCCTGCCACTCCTGCCTCCCTGCGACCCCCTCCCCAGGGTGCCTTACAGAGCAGAGAGCCCTGCCCTGCCTTCCCCCTCCCTCAGATCCCTGCCGCTGCCTGTGACTGCCAGCAGGGAGGAGAGAAACCCCTCCGGGTGGCCCCTGCGTGGACCTGGGGGGACACTGATGGACAACCCTATGGAGGGCAGCAGAGGGGCAGAGGAGTGCGCTGGGAAGTGGGTCCTAACGGGTGGGGAGAGTTGCTGAAGGAAAGGGCAGAAGCGCAGCCGCTTTGGACTCTCCTGCCTGGCTAAGGAGGACTTGGCAGCCATCAAGTTCATGACCGAATGTGGTCCTCGTGAGAGTGAGTAGCAGTTGTTTTCCAAAAAGGGCAAAATGAAATCTGATGAGATGGGAGGAGGCTTGGTTAGCATCCCGTGGGATCCAGACCTGGCAGGTTGTTAAGGCCCCCATGCATCCTTCCACAATGCAATAACCACAGTTCGCACAGCTTGGGTCCCGGGTCAAGTACTGGTCGAACTTGGCCATAGAGCTGTAAAGTTGTGTTCTGCTCTGCTTTTAGTGCCTTATTTAATTTAGGGTTTGTAATCATTTTCTGGAGATCATCTGTATAATTTGGCTTTGTAAATGTTATGATCTGTCAGCACTGTATTGCTCACCAAAAGCCACTGGTTCTCTTGTATATTCGAGCAGGAAGAAAACAGGATCCAAAACAGGACTTGACAAAGACAACTCAACACTGGGATTAGCGAATGACACCCTATAGGCAGAACCCCAGGGGTCCAGCATGCCAGAAGTCATCAATTTTCTGTGTAATAGTTTTGTGAAACCTTACAGCACATGAAGAAACTTTATCCAAAAAGTGAAAATATTCTAGACTTGAGCTGGAGCATATTTATAACCTATATTTCTTTTTAAAACCACAACTATTTTAAAAATGCAAATTCACAAACCAAAGGAGTTGTGGTCATCTGTGAGCTACTGAGTGCTGGGCAGTCATGGAATGCTAACCAGTAACAGACTCCCCACTTCCCACCCTGCAAGCTTTGAGGACAGGCGGGGGATCCCCATCCTCCTTCAGGGTCAAGCGTTGAGTGGCCCACCCACGCAAAGTGTCCTCAGGAACTTGTTTCCTCCTTCCAAATGGGGGCAGCCATGGGGTGCTCCTGTCCCCAGCCCCGGCCACAACACAGAGCAGAGGAAGCCTTCCTGGAGACAGGGAAGAGGAATGCAAGTCCACAGAGCCCCTTGGAGAAGCGAGCCACACTCCGGTCATCACAAAGATGCCAGATTGCTATTGGAAGTATCAGGGCCTGGCAAGTCTATTGCTTCATAACAAAAAGCCACCTCCAAGAAAGCAATGGCCCAGCACAGAGCAAAAGAGGCCATGAGAGCTGAGCAGAGCACGTGTGTGCATGTCCGTATCACGGGCCATGAGAGCTGGGCAGAGCACGTGTGTGCATGTCCGTATCACGGGCCACGAGAGCTGAGCAGAGCACGTGCGTGCATGTCCATATCACGGGGCCATGAGAGCTGAGCAGAGCATGTGTGTGCATGTTCATATCACGGGGCCATGAGAGCTGAGCAGAGCACGTGTGTGCATGTCCATATCACGGGGCCATGAGAGCTGAGCAGAGCACGTGTGTGCACGTCCGTATCACGGGCCAGGGGAGCTGGGCAGAGCACGTGTGCACACGTCCGTATCACGGGCCATGAGAGCTGAGCAGAGCATGTGTGTGCATGTTCATATCACGGGGCCATGAGAGCTGGGCAGAGCATGTGTGTGCATGTCCGTATCACGGGCCATGAGAGCTGAGCAGAGCACGTGTGTGCATGTCCGTATCACAGGGCCACGAGAGCTGAGCAGAGCACATGCGTGCATGTCCATATCACGGGGCCATGAGAGCTGAGCAGAGCATGTGTGTGCATGTCCATATCACGGGGCCATGAGAGCTGAGCAGAGCACGTGTGTGCACGTCCGTATCACGGGCCAGGGGAGCTGGGCAGAGCACGTGTGTGCACGTCCGTATCACAGGGCCATGAGAGCTGAGCAGAGCACGTGTGCACACGGCCGTATCACGGGCCAGGGGAACTGGGCAGAGCACGTGTGTGCATGTCCGTATCACGGGCCAGGGGAACTGGGCAGAGCAGGTGCGTGCATGTCCGTATCACGGGCCAGGGGAGCTGGGCAGAGCACGTGTGTGCATGTCCGTATCATGGGCCATGAGAGCTGGGCAGAGCACGTGTGTGCACGTCCACACCACACAACAACAGGGGCACTGTCTGGCACAAAAACAGTGATTGTCCCCCAGTCACACGTCGGCAAGAGGCAGAGCTGGGATTTGAACCGAAGCAGTGTGAGTCTACAACCAGGACTGACATACACAAGTGCACTTGGGAAAGGTTATGGGCAAATGAGATTAATAGATGGCTTGAATTTAGTGCAAAAAAAAAAATCCATGCATTGCCTTTTTATCATTGGCCATAAATTTTTTGAAGACCCCCTCATTGTACAAAGCAAGCATTTTGTTCTTGAGCATGCTTATATCCAAGTGACTTTATTTCAGCAAAACAATATTGTATGTCAGATTACTGTTACTCACCTACTTGGTGAATCTCAGCTAGGTAATATATCCTGGTCTATCAAATCAATCAATCTCTTTAATAATAATAAGATGACGACGATTTTACAATGTCCAGATTGGAGCGCTCTGTCCCAGCGGCCTCTCTTGGCACCGTGTCCCCACATGTGAGTCACTGCTCCCTTCTTGGCGTAGGGAAACCCCAGCTCCCAGCGTGCACACCACACCCGTGCCCAGGAGCCTGTGGGTGGAGTCAGTCTGGAGTTTGCCCTGTTTCCCCGAGGTGGATTCAACCCTCCAGCTGAGCTGCGCATGCCCTGACTGCGGCCTGCAGGTGTGAGGCTTAGAAGCAGCCGCTGTGACCAAGTCTCTACCCCCTAAAGCAGCAGCCACCACTGCAGGGTGATTTGGGCTCTTCCTCGGCTAGAAAGGAATGTGCTAAATCATCTCAGTCTTCCAAGTGTCCTCTCCTGATTGCTGGGATGGCACGGGCAGAACGTTGCCCAGGGACGCCCCGTGCACTCACCCACCTGGGGCTTTGACCGTCCAGGAATTCCAGGGAAGGCACAGGAAGCAGGTCAGGTGCAATGGACAGATCAGGCCCTGAGTCACACTCCAGGAATCTTTTTCTTTTTTCTTTTCCTGCTCCAGGCGTGACCTTTGACACAGAACAGCATCAGCTGACCCATGACCCAGGTGTCAACAGGCACAGCTGATGTATGTGACTCTGGGCGGCCCAAACCCAAGTTTACTTTTCATCATGAATGCCATTCTCAGGGGCTGTGATTGCAAGGCGTAGCAGCGGATGTCTCAGACCTCCGCAGGTGGGCAGCCTCGGGGGTCCACAGGCCCCTGTCTTCGATGGCAGGTGCACGGTCAACTCCAGGCTTGAGCGCTGATCTGTGCTTTTTCAAGGTGATCACGGCTTCTCCTCCCACCCTTTGAGCATTAGCGAGAGGTCTTCAACCTGGCAGCTGCTGCTCCAAGTTAGCAAGTCAAAGCACGCAGAGAGCCGCCCAGGAGATCCAGAGGCCAACATGGAACACATTGAGAAGATTCCGATCCCTGCCAGTAGGGGACGCTGGCAGTAGCAGGGAAACCATCCTCCCCGGGCGGGGGAAGGTATGCCAGCGTGCTGACAGGGGCCTGGCAGCAGGCCCTAAAGCCCTACAGAGGACCCAGCTGATCCGGCTAGTTCAGCGTCTTTCCTTTGGATTTGAGCTGTAATGTGTGGGTGTGTCACATTGTCTCACTCAACCCCACACTGTATTTTGGAACATACATCTTTTACCTCCTTTGTGAACGAGCATCTTTGTCACAAATTATTGGCAGGTATTGTATTTGTCATATATTATTTCTATTCCTCGAATGAAAACCAAGCGTATGGACGTAGTAATGAACACACAGAATGGGAACGGAGAAACAGCTGGAATCTTCAGCTGTAGATAGTCCTTCTCAGACCCACAGGTCAAACATCATTGAGAAGATCCAGGGACTGGCATCCCCTAGCAGAGCACCTGCTGGGGTCCACCTGCTCCACTTCCAAGCCAGCTTCTGGCTCATGCGCCCGGCCAGCGGCAGATGGCCACGGTACTGTGGGCCTCTGCGCCTGAGGAACCTCGGTGTTTTCTGCTCTTGTGATTTCTGCCTTGCTTGCTTGGCTGGGGGCTGTGTGAGCTCCAGGCCTGACAGTCCACGTGACACCTGGCAGGTCGTGTAGGCAGAGCGCTCCTCAGGAAGGAGGCTCCTGGTGTTAGATAACAGCCACTGCCTATAGTCCATCAGTTTGTACTTTTTGAAAGTTACTTGCTTCAAACCCTCCAATAGAAGCCTGCTAACTTGCTCTTTTTGAAAGTTAACAGTTAAGGGCTGGCGTCGTGGCCTAGTGGCTAAAGTCCTCGCCTTGAACCCACCGGGATCCCATATGGGTGCCGGTTCTAATCCCGGCAGCCCCGCTTCCATCCAGCTCCCTGCCTGTGACCTGGGAAAGCAGTCGAGGACGGCCCACAGCCTTGGGACCCTGCACCTGTGTGGGAGACCCAGAAGAAGTTCCTAGCTTCTGGCTTCAGATCGGCACAGCACCGGCCATTGAGGTCACTTAGGGGAGCGAATCATTGGATAGAAGATCTTCCCCTCTGTCTCTCCTCTCTGTATATCTGACTTTGTAATAAAATAAATAAATAAATCTTTTTAAAAAAGTTAACAGTTAAACTGACCAATCATGATTGTATAATTATATGGAATTGGCCTGTTAAACCTCAGCCCTTTTCTCCTTTTTCCTTCTTTTCCTCTGACCTCCTTCTGCCCCTTCTGCAGCAGCTTTTCCTGCTTTGGCCCCCTTGGTGGCTGCTATTGCTCCCCCATCCTGCCGGGCTGGGGGCCTAGGTTAGTTTTGAATAAACTGCCTTTAAGCATTTGCATTGAGTTCAAACTCCTGATGCTTTTCTGGGGGGTCGCAAAATCCCGGCACAATGTGCCCCTGTGGGAGACCCAGAAGAAGCTCCTGTCTTCATCCTGGCCCAGCCCTGGCCTTTGCAGCCGTTTAGAGGCAGATTTCTCTGTATCGCCCTCTCTCTCTTCATTCAGCCTTTCAAATAAATACAAACACTTTTTAGTTACCAAAAAAAATATTAGGAAAGGACTTGCGTTTGTATTGAATATGCACAAACTACTTCTCTTATCCTTATTCCCTAAGTGATATAATAATTCTTTATATGGCATTATGCTGTCTTAGGTATTGTAGGCAGCCTAGAAATTGTGTAAAGTATAGAATATACGTAAATAGGGTGCTGTTTTATATAAAGGCATCCTTTATATAAAAGTCATTGCAAGCCTATGGATTTTGCAAGCTCCAAAAAGTGGGCACCCCTTGTACCATTCCAGTAAGCCCAGAGCTATTCAGAAGGCTGGCAAGGGTGCCTGGAAGGGCTTTAGCCAGGAAAAAAGCAACAGCGTGAGTGTGGCTGCAGAGACAGTCTCACTGCCCGTCCCCCACTGGACAGAGTGCAATGAGTCTGACGACTCCACAATTCCAGCTTGGGCCGCTGGGCAGAGGGTGACACCACTTCCTCTGAACCAGTTCCGTGATAGGTGAAGACATGGCTGACTATGCTGCGCCATCAGCACGTGACACTGTGAGCCGCCCAAGGAGGAACTTCACAATATTTTCAGGACGCATGACAGCATGAAGGCATGGGTGAGGACTACGCACAGGAGCAGGCTAGGAGGGGTTGGAACGATGGGCGGGGTCAAGTACAGGATGTGGCAGGTGCCCACACCTGCAGGGCTGGGTTCAAAGGACAAAACTGAACTGAAGGTGTAGAGCTGGTAAGCACTGGCATCTTGCCAGCTCCAGAAGGCTAGTAAAGGGCCAGGCCAATACTAAGCCAGTCCTGGGAACTCCCAGGGCCATGAGCCCTTGAAGGGAACAGCAAGGAGGAGAAGTGGGGGTGGCACACAGATCCGGGGAAGAGGCCACACCAACCAAGGGCTAAAGTGGAGCTCTTGCATTTGGCAGATCAACAGGTGGGCTGCTGGCAGGGGAAGATGAAGTGCCAGCTTGAAGCCATGGGGAGATGGGGTGAGGGGACAGGCCAGGCAGTTACACGCTGAGACGGTGCCCCAGGCTCAAGGAAAGCAAGAACTGAATTTTCTGTAAGCTTGCAAGCCGGTAGGGAAACACAGCCACTATGAGATAATATCAACCTAAAACTCTACTCAAACACTTAAAAGTCATCTTTTCCACTTGACTCTTATCCAAGCTACGAGGGTCCTTGCAGCTATCACACCCCACAACCTGTGCTACTCTCTGCCCAACTCTCCTTGCAGCGCCACCCTGTGGACAGTTGGCCCCACTGCGAACATTGACACCACGGGAGCAACCAAGGTGTATCCCCAGGCCCTTTTCCTCCAGGAGAGAGGCTGTTTGACCAGTACAGCCCTGCAACTGGACCAGAGGTGCCACCCTGCTCTTCCCTCCCCCCGGAGTATCCAGCCCAAATCACAAAGCACAGACCAGCACCACCCCCGACTGTGCTGGTGTAGCAGAGGGTGTAAGCATGGTTACTTCTCAGCTCTGGGGGTGCCCTTGGCTGTCCTGGGCAGGTGCAAGTGCAGGACCAGCCCACGAGGATACAGGGGATTTGGGGGTTCCAGTTTCCTGACCCTCCTGGAATCCAGTCAGGGTTGGATTTTGAGGTCCAAAAGAAACCCGATCAGCTGGTGGCCTGGTCGCCCACACTGCAGGGCGGGGGGCAGCAGATTCAGCCCAGCCACCACACCCTGGCCAGCAGGGCACGCACAGGCACGTACGGGTCCACTTCCCATCACCACAGCTGATGCCAGCCTGTGAGTCACGGGGAGAACCAGGACAGGGAGGCCATACTTGGCTACCAAGCAGTGAGAAGTGAGATTTATATTTTTAAAACAAAACTAGTAAAATACATATATATATATATATATGTATATTTAAAGTTCAGTGGTTAATCCAATCACAGATGAGTCACTCACCATGTTGCTGGTGCACTGAGGGGACAGGAGGGGGCGTGGAGCCGCCTGCACCGTCTACAGAGAATTGAAAAGAAGAAGCTGCAGAACCTGGGTGCTTTGTAGTAATCAGGCTGTGCAGTCCCTGCAAGCCTCAGGGCCGCCCCCGCACATGACCGCACGCTACGTCACCCATCGACCGTGGGAGAATGGCTGGCACCTTCTTCTTTCGCTCCCCTGTGGATGCATTTTATAGAACCGCTTATTTTTAGAGTGCGGGGGGGCGTGTCCTGTTTTTCCCGTGACGCGGCAGGTACCAACTGTCAGTCCTTGTGCTTGCAGAGAACGTCACTCATGCTTTGGAACGATTTGCAGAGAGCCTTCAATTGGCCGTGCAGTACAGAAAGTCAGACGCTGCCTGAGTCACCCATCTTTGTTCCCTGCAGGGCAGAAAGAAGTTTCAACTTAAAAACAACTTCTGCAAAAGACAGAAGCATGCAGAGCATGGAAGAGCTGACCCAGCAGCAAATTCTGGGGCAAATTCTGGGGCTTCCTCCTGAACTGCTGCTGAAACCTCAGTTTCTCCAACAGGAAAATGGGTCCATAAGACCTGAGAGGCTGCTCCCGTGTTGTGGGGTCAGCAGGAGCAGTTGCAGGAAGAGCGGTGCACCTGCCAGCTCCTCTGGCAGTAGTGGCGGCTTCTAGGGAGCAAAGACAGGGTAAAAAGAGCCCAGAACAAGCCAGTCTGGGCAACCTAAATAGATCTCTCGATCTGGGTGGCATTCCGTCTCTACTGCAGGTAAGCTGTGCTTGGAAAAAGGGGAGTTGGGAAACCTGGGGGAAGGAGCCAGGTGCCCCGTGGTGTGAGGCTCATCCCAGGGAGTGAAGGGAGAAAGAAGCATGGGCACAGGTAGGGGGTGCTAGGGGAGCCCCGGCGGAGTCACCACCGCCTCCACTTGCTGCTGGCAGACCTGATGTGTAACCCAACTGTCAGCCTGGCTGTCGGCTTCAGGGGCTGTTTCTTCCATAAAGTCTAGACCTCCCGGAGTGTTACGGCCCGCCGTGTGAGTAATGGGGGACACGGAGAAGGGTCTGAGGGATTGAGGCACCGACCGGAGATAGGGATGGTGGAAGACCAGGTGCTTCTAGCCCAAAGCCCACCGCCTGTAGTGCTCAGCTTAACGAGTGCTAGTCAACTCCTCAGCCCACAACAGGTCCCCCTTTTTTGTTTTAAAGCAGACTTGTATGCGCCTGTCTTAGGTTGTGGACTCTAGGTTACCAGCCTTACCCGTCATTGGGAATCTCCGTAGCATGACGGAGCCCCTGTCTTAGGTTGGTCAGTACCCGGTCCATTTTAACAGGAACCTGTGCACGACCCTGGAACGGGCAGTTCCGACAGATATGCCCTAGCCGGCCGCATTTGAAACACCCCTGTTTCATGTGGGCCCCCGAGCCTATGGTGGTGCCACCATGCAATGCCTCTGCAATGATTGCACCCATTATCTGTCCTTCCCCAATGTCCTTACAGAGTTTAAGATACACATTAAGGGGTTTATGCTTCCAAGGTCTAATTGCCTCCTGGCACCATTTGTTGGCATTTTCACATGCTAGTTGCTTTACGAAAGGCATGGCTTGATCTTCATCACCGAATACCCTACCTGCAGTTACCAGTAGGCGATCTACAAATGCCTGGTAAGGCTCGTTCGCCGACCTTGGACAATTTTGGAGAGATGTGTATGTGGCGAGCTCTTTGGTGATAAAGACTTCCAGGCCCTTACTGCAGCAGCAGCAGCGGTCTGAGCATAAACACCTGGGTCATAATTAAGCTGATTCTGTACATTAGCAAAATTCTCCTCTCCTGTCAACATATCATGATTTCTCTCAGGAAAGCCTGCCTGGGCATTTTGCCGTGCTGTGTCAAGGCAAAGCTCATAGAACTCGGATTTCCACATTAAAAAATTGCCCCCATCCAGAGTGGCCCTGCAGAGCTCTTTCCAATCGGCCGGGGTCAAATTGGTAGGTGCCAAGGCTTCAATCATGGAAACAGTGAAGGGGGCCAATGGGCCATACGGGGCAACAGCATCTCTCAGATTCTTTATGTCCTTAAAGGACAGTGCCAGGTGCTGCCTGATTCTCTGCCCCTGCTGATCTTCTACCTCAACTACTGGGAAGGCAAAGCGCCTAGCAAGGGCAGCTGCCTCAGGGTCTCCCTGCTCCTGTGCTTGCTGAACCGCACGTTCCACAGCTGAAAGAGAATTTGAAAGCAGGGGTCCAGTGCAAGCCCCAACAGTGCATGCACTCTGTTCCGGCCTCAACTGAAGGGATAGGCGCTGTAGCTGCTCCTGTAAATCTTTTACAACTGCGCCTAGATGTGATGTCGCCAATGGCTCAGGCGGCGCAGAGGGTTCCGTGCCTGTCCAAGAGGGATTTTTGCTTGGCACACGCTCTACAGGTGGAGGTTCCTCGACAAACTCACTTCCATCCTTTTCCTCTTCATCCTCCTCAGAAGAGGACCGCGAATCTTCGCGCACTTTCTCCAGACTTTGCCTGGTTTGGGGTTCCTTCTCATTTTTTACCCTGGTTTGCAGCGCTCTCCTCCTTCTAATGGATACTTTCTTACGGCAGGGTCGCACCACTGCTTGAGAGGATGGCCAAGTACTTTTTGCCAAGCGCCAGAGAAGGAAGGTGCCTACAATGAGAGCAAACCATGAGAATACGGCGCAGACAGTTTCAAAGAAACTCTGCGAGGCCTTAAACTTAGTGTCGGTGCCTTGTGACTCCTTTAATTACCTGCATTTTACCTCCTTTAGTGTCTCTGACTCCTTTAATTACCTGCATTTTAGCGAGTTCTTGCCCCATGATAAATTTTACTTATGCCCCTGCAAAAATTTTTTTAAACTTGCCTCTAGATTTCCGGGGTCCCTCAGATTGTCCCTCGTGCCTCAAGTTGAGGAGAAGGTCTGGGGATGAAATTAATTATGCCCCTCCAGAGTTAAATCCTAAACTTGCCTCCAGATTTCCGGGGTCCTTCTGATTGTCCCTTGTGCCCCGAATGGGGAGAAGGTCTGGGGATGAAATTAATTATGCCCCTCCAGAGTTCCAGGGGTCCCTCAGATTGTCCCTCGTGCCCAAGCCCAGGGAGAGGGTCTGGGGATGAAATCAGTTATGTCCCTGCAAAATTTTTAAATTCTAAACTTACCTTCACAGGTCCAGGGGTCCCTCAGAAGTCCTTCGTACTGTGCCCCACGTTGGGCACCATTTGTTATGGCCTGCCGCACGAGTAACGGGGGACACGGCGAGGGTCTGAGGGATTGAGGCACCGACCGGAGACAGGGATGGTGGAAGTCTCTCGAAGCCTCTCAGAGGCTTCCCTTTATTGCCTCTCTCTTGACCTTTCACCTACTTCTTGTTTACGCTTTACCCCACACCCTCATTAGCGCAGATTGGCTACAGCTGAGACCAGGTGCTTCTAGCCCCAAGCCCACCGCCTGTAGTGCTCGGCTTAAGGAGTGCTAGTCAACTCCTTAGCCCACAACACCGCAGCAAACCCAAAACGAGGAGCGAAAGAAGAAAAACAGCTGAAAAATTGTCCTTTGGCCTCCTTTCTCCTTGCTCAGGGAAGGGATCAAACACCTTTTCCCTGAGCCCTGCAGAGCCCAGAGCTTGAACACACGCTTGGCTACGGAGGACAGGTGGCCCAGAGACGGAGCTGGCATATTTTGCAGGGTCGCAGAAGCTACCACTTTGGAAAGAGTGACTTTGTGTTACAGCATCCCTGGCACCTGCCACAGAGAGCAGGGACGAAATGAGCGGGACTGGCGGCTCCAGGACCAGAGCCTGGGGACTGCTGGGGGCGCATCTCTGTGCCCACCCGCACTCTTCGCTCTTCCTGCGTGGGGAACCTACGTGAGCACACAGGCTGGAGGTGGCTTTGCTTCCCCTGCTGTCTCATTATGATGTTTATCTCCACAATCCTGCCCCCAGGGGAGGCCTGTTTAGGGATGAGCCATTCTGGTCTCCCACATCACATACAGATACACGGGCTTGGGGCGAAGTTCCCTGGATTTTGGTGGGAAATCCCTCCCCAGGGGACCGAGGTTGGTAATGATGGCTGACAATTTCTTTCACCTTCCTTAAGGCTGAGTGAGGGGCCTCTGGTCAAGCAAGCTGGGCAGTGCTTCCAGAAGACCAGCCAAGAAGGAGAGAAGAATTCCATGTAGATCTCCACACCTTCTCCAAGGAACTTAGGTAGCCAAGGATAGAGAAAGGTCAGGATGGAGAACGCCTGCTTGCTCCCTCTTCTCACGGTGCATGCCAGCCAGGGTGAGCCTCAGAAAGGGACGATAGCCCATCCCGGGGCACCGTGGCCGTGACCTCCGGGTGGTGAACACAGACGCAACGTGGGCAGGAACCACGGGTCTGGTGACTCAGTTTTCTTACCTGGCAGCACCAGGTGAGTGTCCCTCCTGGGTGCAACCCCCCATCCTTCTCGGTGAATCACCATTTATGCACATGCCCAATTCCAGCAACCCAACCCACCTTGCCAATGAACAGCTTAGGTTTCGGGGGAGCCCAACACCCTGCCGTTTTAGCAATTCCTCAAAACCCTGAGGTGCCGTCCTGTGGAACTTTGCAGCCTGGGAAACTTGGCGGGTTAAGAAACACGGCCCATGCTACTGAGAGGTTGCTGCCCAAACCACCCAGCCTTCCTGCTTCTCCTTCTGCTGTGAGACAGCAGGACCTCGGCTCGGGGATTTCTGCGACAGAGGAAGCCAGACACACAACCCTCAAGGCTCATTTGGCTCACCTAGGTCCCTTTCTAAAACGGGCACTCTGTGATTTCCGGGTTGCCTTTTCAAGCACGGAAGGCAAATCTCTGCTCGCTCTGCAGGGGCACGCCCACAACTATTTCGGGTCCAGCTGCTGCCCGGATGTGGGTTTGCTTTCATTGAGAAACTCTGGGTCTCCAACAGCCTTCAGTGGCGCTTCCCGAGCCCGTCCCCTTTCTGAGAACTCAGCCAATGCTAAAGCGTTATCGTGCGCAAAGGCATGCAGAAAAGCGCGACCCTCACGACCCTCACGTAGAGCAGATGCCACCAGATTCCAGAGCCCCTCCGCCCCAGCCTCGATCACAAGCCCAGAGGAAGTTAACCCTAACCGCACTGTTGTGCTGGTTTCTGCCTGTGGCTTTTGTAAATCAGTCTGCTTCATCACATTTCCACCTCAAAAGTGTGATAACGAGGTCCCAGCCACACCACGGCACCTCATCTTCCTGGAAGAGCTGCTTTTCTGCAGGCGCTGACAATGAATCGCTTGTTGACCCCGTGGGGCTGTCACGTGGCAGGCAGGTCATTCTGGCCACTGAAGCAGGCACCAGGCGGGGTGGAGTGGCTTTGGCGCTGGCCAAACTGGCCCGTGACTCCTCTGTACTGTGGGGAGTGACCACTGCCTCGTGACACCACGCCGTAAATGCAGCACGCCCCAACTCCTTTTCAGGCTGTAACACACATAGACCAGCCGTGGTTGTCCCTGTGCCAGGCAGCCAGCTCCCTGCCGACCCTGCTCCTCCACAGGAGCCTGACCCCCGGGAGGACCTTCCACACCCCCACATTTGCAGCAGTGGACAGCCAGGCATGCAGTGACACCTAAGGGAGCTTCCGTTGTTTGGATTCATGTTTCTTTGTTTTACTATCAGAGATTTGCTCAGTAATTTTCCAGAAAGACGGGCCCTGGCCCAGACTCAGCAGGGTCTACCATCAAGAGCCAAAAATGTCACATCTGCTAATGTTCCACCCTGCTCTTTCTCGAAGAGCCGAGGATGTTGGAAATGGGATCCTGGCCAGGAGTGCTAGAGGCTTCAGATTCCATTGCTTCTAATATAAACCTTGAGTGTGGCTGGTCAGGAGTTCACCTTATAAAAACACTTTTCAAACTCAACTCACTGCAATCAAGACACTGTTTGTAACACATACATATATTTTTTTTCCAGAAATGTTTCATAAAATAAATAGTTGTTCAAGTGTCTAATTCAGGCACTGGGTAGTGATTTTGCTCTGGGTGTAACTATAATGCTTACTTACTTTGCATTCTTTCTACCTTTTTTTCTTTTATTTCTTTTTCTTTTTTGAAAGAGAGTTCAGGGTCTGGTACAATAACTTAGTGGCTAAATCCTCCCCTTGCATCTGTTGGGATCCCATATGGGTGCTGGTTCACGTCCCAGCTGCTCTACTTCCCATCCAGCTCCCTGCTTGTGGCCTGAGAAAGCAGTCGAGGACGGCCCAAAGCCTTGGGACGTTGTACCAACCTGGGTGACCCGGAAGAAGCTCCTGTTTAAGATTGGTGCAGCACTGGCCATTGCAGTCACTTGGGGAGTGAATCAACGGACAGATCTTCCTCTCTGTCTCTCCTCTTCTCTGTGCATCTGACTTTCCAAAAGAAATAAATAACAATAAATAAAATAAATATTTGAATTAAAGGAAATTTTTCAAAAGAAAGAGAGAGAGAAGAGGGCCCTCTAGAGACTGCTTGTCCTCTGGTTCACTCAGCAAAGGCCGTCAGCACCTGGGCGTGGGCCAGCTCCAGCCAGGAGCTAGGGACGCGGACAGTCACTGAGCCTTCACCTGTCACTGCCTAGGGTATGCGTCAGCAGGAATCTGGGTCAGATGCAGGTACCCCAAGGTGAAGTGGGGACCTCCCACGTGCACCTCCACCTCTGTGCCAACAGTCATTTCCGTTTCGGGTTCTGACATGTGGACACACCACGAACATCCCTGGAGTCCAGGATCCAAGGGTTTGGACTGGCCTTGGTCATCGTGTGTCACCTGCCTCCTGCCCTAGACAATGTGGACCACATTGCCTGCCCTATCTAGGTGTTAGCATCCACTGGCCCTTCTCCTGTGAAAAGAAACCACCCCCTTCAATGGACTAAGAAAGTGGGAACCTAAGTGCCACCCACTCCCACATGCCACACTCCACCCTTACATCAAGGACCCCAAAATTGGTCTCCAGAAATAGCAGCCAACACCCTGCTGGCTTTCCATGCCCCAGACCTGCCCTTCCAGAAACCCAGCTATGGCTCATCCTGCTTGGTCTGCCACTCCCAGGACGTAGGCTTTGTTTGTTATCTTGACCCCAGATGACTCTGGCCTATGCCAGATTGGACAGTTGCTGCCTTGACGTCACAATCATCCCATGGCACTTGGGGCTGCAGGCTGACTTTGACTTCTGAGCTTCACAGCATCTCAAGTCCCTGGCGCCAGTGTCTCTAAGAGGCGACTCAGGCCAGGTGTCAGAGCACATGGTCTGTTTCTTTTCTAAAGTTGTGAACTTTACAAAAGTTCTTGAGCAATGACTGAGTCTTTGCTTCCTGAAGTCCTGTAAAAGTAATAGTGTGACAAAGTGGGAAAGCTGGAACTTGGGGGTTAGCCTTGCGGTAAAGCCAGGCTCAGCCACCTCCTCCCTGATGGCTTAGATTTAAGAGGAATGATGGCAAGGGCTGGTGCCACGGCCTAGCTAGTTAATTTTCCATCTGGTTCAAATCCCAGATGCTCAATTTGTGATGCAGCTCCCTGCTGGTGGCCCAGAGAGGCAGCAAAGCGTGGCTTAAATCCTTGGGCCCCTGCACCCACATAGGAGACCCAGCAGAAGCTCCTGACTTGGGGCTTCAGGTTGGTGGAACTCCAGCCATTGCAACCCGTTGGGGCAGTGAACCAGTGGATAGAAGTTCCCTGTCTCTGTCTCTCCTTCTCTGTGTAACTCTGATTTTCGTATAAAAGTAAAACTTTTTGAAAAGGGGGAGAAGAAGTAAAGACATCAAATGCACCTGCTGTGTGACATGGGCTGGATAAGGTGTGCGTCCGTTACTGTCCCCACATTGCCATCCCTCCTCTGTCCCGTTAGCATGAAGGGGCTTTGTGGGCTTGGAAAGACAATTCCCTAAAAAAGGTATGCTCAGCTATCCTCCTCTGTGAGACACGGCTCCAATCACCCACGAATGTCCCTCAGCAACAGGTGTCCTGAGCCCCCCGCCCTCCTGGTAGGCTGCCCTGGAACCCCAGAAAGCAGTCAGTTGCCCCTCCACAGAGATAAAGAGACGCGGCAAAGCGCCACGGGTGATGGTGTTGGCTTGGGAGACTGTCGAGCCGGAAGCCTGTCCTCTCAATCTTGTCATCTGTACAGCCCGGACGCCATGGGGCCCTCTCTGCGGCCGCAGGGGCAGCAGGCGTGGGGCAGAGTGTGAAGCAGCGCTCCACCCCTGCCCGTTAAGGACCCTCCTGCAGCCGAGTCGCCTGCCTGTGCCATACTTGTCCTGGTCAGCGGTTTTCCTACCAGCTCATCATTTCTATGGAGAAAAAGAGATGCAGTGGGAGAAGTCAGCACTCCTTCCCTTGACACGCCCCCCTTGTTTGGGGCTTTCAGGAACTGAAATGTGCATTCAGTGCAAGTTAAGAACAACTTGGACGCTACAGATGTCAAAAAGTCAGTTCACACCAGATCCTTTATTTTTTTTTTTGCTCTAATTTTAAATGATGTTATAACAAAGTTCAAGGGGTTTCGTTTTAGAAAAGAGAGAAAAAAAGTGATATGCTACAGATTGAAGCAGGCAGGGTCTGAGGTACCCAAGCGCAGCTCAGAGCCGATCTCCAAAATGCCCCTGGCGAATGGTCATGCTACAAGGCCCTTGGGCGGGCTGGGGGGCTGCTGCTCATGACATCAAGCTGAGGGCTCTTCACAGCTTGACTGGGTCTGAGCCGCTGTCTTAGAGGCCGCCTGCGAGGGGTAAGAGTCATTCCTGAAATCCTGGGACCAGAGCTGTGGCAAGGAGGTTAACCCTTTACCTGGGATGCCGGCATCCCCCATGAGGTCCAGTGTGAGTCCAGCTGCTCCACTGCCTAGCCAGCTCCCTGTTTACACACCTGGGAGAGCAGCAGCATCTAGCCAGAGGGCTTGGGCTCCTGCACCTGCAAGGGAGACCCGGATGGAGTGCCACACTCCCGGCTTTGGTCTGGCTAGCCCCAGCTGTTATGGCCACCTAGGGAGTGAACCAGTGGGTAAAACATCTATTTTCCTGCCTTTCAAGTTAATTAATTAATGAATCTCCTTTTTCAAGATGTATCTTGTTTATTTGAAAAGCAGAGTTCAACAGAGAGAGGGAGAAGCAGAGATCTTCTATCTACTGGTTTCCTCCCCTGAAATTGCTGTAACAGCCAGGGCTAAGTCAGGTGGAAGCCAGGAGCCAGGTGCTTCTACTGGGTCTCCCATGTGAGTGCAGTGGCCTAAGCACTTAGGCTACCCTCAGCAACAATAACAGGGGAGTGGATCAGAAGTGAAGCAACAAGGGCACAAACATGTGTGTATGGGAGGCCAGCACTACAGGCAGTGGCTTAACCTACTATATCACAACTCCAGCTCCAATATATTAATCTTAAAAAAAAAAAAAAAGAGACAAAGTCTCTGAACCAGGTAACTCCCCAGTTCTAAACCAGGGCAGTGGGTCACTCCGCCAGGCACTGGCCTGTCCAGCCTTCATGTTTCTCTACCCCTCCAGCCTTTGGGATTTGCACTAGTCTACCCTATTTCTGAAATTGTGCTTCTTTTTCTTCTCTCTGTGGCAGAAGACCAACATAGCAGCAGAGGAGTGTGTGCTAGAACAGGGCCCTTTGGGGCCAGGCAGAGCTGCTCCGTCCACCTGCAGGCCTGGATTTCAAGGCCAAGGATCACGCTCCTCTCCGAGCCGAGGGCCTCAAACGCAGTGGACACCTTCTCTCGGGGTGAGCTTGCCAGCTGCCATACTTCGGTACAGACATGTTAAAAGAGCAAGTGGCACCATTCCTCGCCAGCTCTACTTCCTCCCTGTGCCCATTTTTGCATGTGGTGTGCAGCAGAGTGGGTCAGCTGTTTCCCTTTTCCAACCAGAAGAAGTGCATTTGCAAACAAAATGAACCCTGACTGCCAAGGCCTCTTGCCTGCTACTTTTTTCAAAGCAGAATCTCCTGGGGAGGGGCGGTTTGTGGTCATGACTTAACGCACTTCCATATGCGTTATGTCATCCACTGGAGAAACTGAGATGGGAGCTGTGAACACAGAAGGTCTCCTGTAGACGCACACTGCCTGACAACACAAGCGGAGGTGGGGGACAGCTTCACGAGCAGAAGTGGCTCAGAGGGGTGATGGTGCCATTCCATGTGGTCACCGGCTGCCCGGAATGTTCTATGGCCTCTCAGTTCTACGACCTTGAATCAGTCCCTCTCCCTGCTGAGTGCAAGGTTTAAGTCGCACAGCCCTCTTCCCACACAGGAAGTACACAGAGCAGTTGTCACGAGCTGGACCCACAGGACGAGAGCGTACATGAGCTAAGTGGTAACTGAGCTGCAGATCCCAGTCTAGCAGGCAGGGAAGCTTCCTGAAAATGTGCTTGATTTTTCAGGTTTTACTTATCTGAAATACAGAATGATAAAGAAGAACAGACACAGGAAAAAAAAAGATCTTCCATCTGCTGTTTTTTTCCTCAAACATCTGAGATGGCCAATGCAGGGCCAGGCTGCAGCTAGGAGCCCAGAACTCCATCCGGGTCTTCCATGTGAGTGGCAGCGGCCCAAGCACTGGGGCCATCTCTGTCGCTTTTCCACATGCATTAGCAGGGAGCTGGATTGGAAGCAGAGCAGGTTGGACTTGAACCTGCACTCAAGGGGGATGCTGGTGTCAAGGCCCAAAATACTTGCCCACAATGGCACCCTTCTCCCCAAGAGTGAGGAGAGAGTTCCCCGGGGTGGCTGCTGGGGCAGGGTGGGCGGGACTGTACAGGAGAGACATCCCACACGGAGAGAGAAAAGGACGTGTCAGCAAGGGATCCAGGTGGCAGACATGTGGAGCAAGTAGCTGATTACAAGTGGGGAGACCTGGGGCCCACCCACAAGCCAAACTACAGGAGAGCATTGGCCAAGTGACAGCAGCCACCGCAGCCCCAGGGGAGCCGATCCTGCAGCACTGCACAGTCCAGCACCCACCTTCCTGCTCACGTGTGTGAACAACAGGTCCCCGATGTCCACTCTGCACCTGGCCTGCATGTGGTGCTCGCCCGGGTTAAGGACTCCATACAGAGCCTCCGGGCTGTGCAGGTCCTGGGCAGGTGCCACAGCTGCGCAGTGAGGGCATTTGGGATTGTGGCAAGGGCCGTCTGTGGTTAGAGTCCCACATCCAGGGCAGATCCCAAGGCTTCCCCGCGCACTAGGAGAAGGTATGCTGAGCTGCAGCAACATGAGGCTGCCCAAGCCCAGCAGGAATTTCCTTCACTTGGGTTTCATCTGTTTTCATAAAAATTTCCGTGAGCTCAAGCCAAAGCCAAGGGGATACGCTACTCGGCAGAGAAGCCTCCTTTCCCCTCCTTACTTTATAGCATTAAGAATGAATGATTTATTGTTTTATTCTAAGAATAGCATAGGATACCTGAGTCCCACACAATGAAATCTACGTTTAAAAGAAAATTATTATTATAAAGATACAAAAGAAAAGCTGTGACCAAACAAACACATATTTCAAGGAGGAAAAAATCAGAGAGATATTTACTTAAACTTATGGTGATTATTTTTGCTACAACATGAGAAAATAAACATTTCAGAATAATTGAGCTGGGAGAGGGGGCAGCACTATGACAGAGTAAACTAACCTTCCACCTTTGGCATCAGTATCCCTTATGGGCCTCGGTTCTAGTCCTGGCTGCTCCATTTCCATTCCAGCTCATGGCTTAGGCCTGGAAAAGCAGCATTTGGGACCCTTCAGGGACCTTGGGACCCTGTGCTCACTTGGGGGACCCTGGGACCCTGCACTCACTCGGGAGATGTGGAAGAAGCTTCTAGCTTTGGCTTCCGATCAGCTCAGCTCCAGCCATTGTGGACATTTAGGGAGTGAACAAGCAGACGAAAGATCTTTCTCTGTCTCTCTTCTCTCTACCCCCACCTTTCAAATATAAAAAGAAAATGAATTTAAAGAAATCGAGGAATGGTCATTTATCCTAGTGTTTAAGACTAGTAGTATCTAAGTTCAAGTCTTTTTAAAGAAATATGTATCTGCTTGAGAGAGTGACAGAGGGAGAGGCAGCAATTCTTCTATCTGCCAGTTCACACCCCAGGTGGGAGGGAGGAAGGGAGAAAGCGAGAAAGGGGGAAAGGGAGGAAGGGAGGAAGGGAGGGAGGGAGGGAGGGAGAGAGGAAGTGAGGGAGGGAGGGAGGAAGGAAGGAAGGAAGGAAGGAAGGAAGGAAGGAAGGAAGGAAGGAAGGAAGGAAGGAAGGAAGGAAGGAAGGAAAGGAAAGGAAAGGAAAGGAAGAGAGAGAAAGGGAAGAATCTGGGCAGAGAGGGCTGTGAGAGATGCTGCCACCGAGGAGGGCCCATGGGGCAGGTAGGAAAGGATTGGCACCAACACGGCCTGCTCCAGATGGCTCAGCACCCAGCTGTAAGTTCAGAGCAAGTGGATTTAGCCAGGGTTAAGGTTCTTCCGGGGCAAATAAACAGAAGGCAGATGAATGTAAGATTTGGCAAGAGAGTGATTGAGAAATTGGCCTGTGGAATGGAGCTAGGTTTGTTAATTGAATCCCTTTGCCTCTCATAACAGAACCACCTAAGACCACGTATGGAAGGGGGTGGGGCGGGTGGGGGGAGCTGTTATTGGGAATCACTGGGAAGCAGGGCGGTGACAGGACTGGGTGCTCAGGTGACATCTCTGACCCCTCCGTCTGTCATCATAGCATCCCTAGCTCCTTCCTTGGGGGAGAGCCTGTGTGGTCACAAGAGCCTCTGGTGACATCACCCCAGTTCAGTGGCCACAGAGGAGTGACACATTCTCTTTCCTCCTTATGGGTTTGAAAAAAAAATCCCCCCCAAATCCCGATTGGCCTGGATTTGGGTCATATATTCATGTAGTTGCCAGGAAGGAGGGGCAGAAACTTTCCCCTGGAAACTCAAAGGAAGAGAGGGCAGAAGCAGGTGCCAGGGAGGTGCAACATCCCACGCGCCTCAAGAGAGAAGAGATGACTACTTCATTGACATTTCAATTTCAGTTTATACACAACCAGCTGCCATATACCTTGCGTTTTCTAACATATTGGTCACTCAATACCATGTCAATTAACTCTATCATGTTGTAAAATGTTGTCGAGGTTATGTTGTGGCTTTTCATTGGAGGGGATGATATTCTGCCAGCTAGCTCTATTTTCAGTCCAGGGATGATCTCCCAAGGAAACGGTTGAAATTATCTGGACAATGAGAGGCTGGACTCTATGCATGGTTCATGCTCGCAATGAAGGAATCATGACTGGATATAAACTGTACTACTGCAACAATGTGGAGGAATTCAACATGGGGGGAGGGCGTGGGGAGGGGTTGGGGGAATCCCAGAGCCTATGAAACTGTGTCATGAAATGAAATATATATGTGTGTGTGTATATATATATACATATATATATATATATAGAGAGAGAGAGAGAGAGAGAGAGAGAGAGAGAGAGAGAGAGGAGATGGCAGGGCCTGAGCAATGGGCAGTGGGCATGGATCTTGGGAGTGGTCCTGGGACTGAGATGGTTCCAGGTTCCACAACCTCTTGGGCTCACTTGGTGCCCAAAGTTTTTGTTGCTGAGAGAGTATTTGATGGGCAAAAGGATCATGAAGTCCCTGACAAAGGGTGCCAGCCATGTGGTACTGCAAGGTGAGCCGGTGGTTGAGCTGCAGGCATCACATATCACAGCCCCAGCCACAGTTCCCTTTTGAGTCCTGGCTGCTTCATTTCCTTCCCAGCCCATGCTAACATGCCTGGGAAGACAGTCTATGATGGCCCACATACCTGGGTCCCTGCTACTCATGATGGAGACCTGGCTCCAAGTTCCTGGCTCCTGGCTCCCGGCTCCTGGCTCTTGGCTCTTGGCTCCTGGCTCCTGGCTCTTGGTTCCTGGCTCCTGGCTTTAGATCGGCTCAGCTGGCTGTTGTGGCCGCTTGGGGAGTGAACCCTGGGATGGAAGATCTTTGTCTCTGTCTGTCCTCCTCTATATATTTCACTTTCCAATAAACATAAATAAATATATATATATTTTTAAAAAGGAGTAGCCTTGGGGCTGGCTCAGTGGTATAGCATGCTAGTCATCTGCCTACAATGCTGGCATCTCTAACGGGTGACAGTTGGTGTCCTGGTTGCTCGACTTCTGATCTAGCTCTCTGTCTGTGGCCTGGGAAAGCAGTGGAGGATGACACAAGTCCTTCGTTTCCTGCACTCATGTGGGAGACCCAGAAGTTCCTGGTTCCTGGTTTTGAATCAGTTCAGCTCTGGCTATTTTGATCATTTGGGGAGTATCTCTGCTTCTGTCTGTAAATCGGCCTTTCCAATGAAAATAATAAATAAATCCTAAAAGAAAAAAGAAAGAGAGAAGTAGGGCAGCCAAGATAGAAACTAGTACTCACATGGGATGTCAGTGTCATTGGTGGAGGCTTAACCCAGTAAGCCAAAATACTGGCACCAAAGGCATGAATTCTTTAATCTGCAAAAGCCAATAGAAATAATTGCATCACAGGATGATCAGAGCATTCACTCTTCCAAGTCACATAGGCACAAACATTCACATCCTTGCTCACTCTCAAATTCAGATTCCTAAACCCACGCGTCTCTAAGTTCCATTTTACACCTGTTAAATTCTCTCCAAGTATCAAAGTGGATGATGCGTCAAAGAATGAATGGAACTTGGGACCTCCTGGAAAGAATCATTCATAAAAACATACATCGCTCTTTTCCATGACATTTTCTACTTTTTAGATGATGTCTGTTCTTTTTTAAAAGGGGGGATTCTTATTGTTAAAACTACAGACCCTTTTCAAAGCTTAATTATTCATTTATTATTTGAAAAGCAGGATGATACGTATAAAGAAAGAGAGAGATCTTCTGTCTTCTGGTTCACTTCCCAGATGCCAGCAAGAGCTAGTGCTGGGCCAGTTCAAAGACAGGAGTCAGGACTGGGATCCGGGTCTCCAACTGGGTGACAGGGACTCACCTGTCTCCAGCTGCCTCTCCAGCTGTGCACGCACAGGAAGATGGACGGAAGCAGAGGCAGCAGTGGAACCCAGGAGGCCTGAGCACCTCAAGCGGCAGATCACCCCCACTGTGCCCCAATGCCAGCCCCAAAGCCTCTTTCTTACTTTGGCATGACAGCATGGCAGTGCCCTTTCTAATGACGTCATTGCAGGTTCAATCTGCAGTACTTCGCATCGTGTGTTTCTCTTCACCTGTTGGAAGCACTCAACTGCTGAAATGGAGAATTGAAAACTTCAGGGTCTGTCATAATGGCTCCATTTGTTAATCCTCTCCCTGCACACTGCTTGGATCCTATATGGGAGCCAGTTTGTGTCCCAGCTACTTTACTTCCCATCCGGCTCCGTGCTTATGGCCTGCAAAAGCAGCAGTGACTGGGCCAAGTCCTTGAGCCCCTGTACTTAACTGCCCAACCTGGAAAATGCTCCTGGCTCCTGGCCTCTAATCGGCTCATCTCTGGCTGTTGTGGTCATTTGGGGAATAAACCAGCAAATGGAAGATCTCTCTCTCTCTAGCTTTGTCTCTGCAGCTCTGTCTTTCAAATAGAAAGAAGAAGAATGAGGAGGAGGAGGGGGAAAAGAGGAGGAGAAGAAGAAAAGACAAGACTCTAGTAACGGAAAGTAATTTTCCCAAAGTCCTGCAGCTGGCCACGGTGAATAGAACGTAGGAACTCACAGGACCAACCCAGGCAGAAGCCCAGGCCCTTGCATGCTGCAGGCTTCTAGCAGGAAAGCACCAAGTTCACGGGGTGAGGGACTGCATCGCACAGCGTGTCACCTGCCTGACCTGAATGACAGCCGTGCAGGAAGGGCTGCCAATGACAGGTAGGTTGGAGCTAGGCAGTGAAACTCATTGCCGGGGTTGCTGGGATAAGGGAGCCCTGCAGGTACCTTAGCTCGGGGACCCGTGCTTCCTGCTGCCAGGCCCAGAACAGGGAGTAGAAAATAATGGGAGGACAAAATGCCACAATTCAGAGCAAATGACGTGATTCAGAGTAAATGACGTAGTTCAGAGTGCAGACTAGGGCCAAGGAGCCAAATCTCCTCACTCTCTCACAAGGACAAGAGCAGGATGACATGTTCCACGTCCCCCACCCTCAGGGTCCTGTGCGCCCGTGACCTTTCTGTGACTTGATTTTTGTCATTTCCTAAAGGAAGCTAATGATGACTGGCTGACTCGCCTCGGCAAGTTCCTGGGAGGACTCAGCAGGCTAATGTGCTAGAGGATGCTACTATAGATTTAGGATGCTGGCATGACTCCACTGCTGACCGGGCACAGCCTTCACCCTGCAATTACTTTATAATGCACTAAAACTAGGGGCTGGTGCTGCGGTATCATGGGCAAACCTACTGCCTGCAGAGCTGGCATCCCAGATGGGCACCGGTTCAAGACCTAGCTACCCCATTTCCAATCCAGCTCCCTGAAATGTACCTGGGAAAGCAGTGGAGGATGGCACAAATGCCTGGGCCCCTGAACCCATACAGGAGACCCAAAAGAAGCTCCTGGCTCCTGGCTTTGGACCAGCCCAGCCCTAGCTCTTGAGCCACTTGGGGAATGAACCTGCAGATGGAACATCTCTATCTCTCCCTCCCTCTCTGTAACTCTGTGTTTCAAATAAATACAGAATTCATAAAGTTGGGAAAAAAGTTAATGTAAATGGCTGCTATTGCCAGACATCTGCTGATCCAAAGCCAGGTGCCAAGAGCCTCCTCTGAGGTTTCCCATGTGAGTACAGGAACCACTTGGGCCATCCTCGGGTGCTTTTCTGGGCCATAAGCAGGGAACTGGATCAAAAGAGGAGCAGCCAGAACTAGAGCTGGCATTCACATGGGATGCGGACGTTTGTAGCTGAAGGTTTAAAGTGCTCCACCACGGTGCCAGCCCCGCATATGGTATTTTAAAGGACAATTTAATCAGATTTGGAGGCTCAGGCTTTTGTTCCCTGCGTGTGGCTGGAAGACAATGGCATTGTAACTGAACCAGGCCGGTCCTGGGCTGGACGCTCATGTCCACTGCAGAACGGCAGTGCACCCGCACCCCCTTAGGAGCTCTCTGGCTTTCCCCATGCACACACCTGACACACTGTGTGTACAGGGAGTTCTGAAGATGAAGTGTGATCAAGCCTGTGGGCCACCAAGGCAGCCGTGTGGGCATTGCACACTGGGTTGATTCTGCTACTCCGGCCTTCTTCCCCTGGGCACTAGCAACAGCGTCCTTCTTCACTCCAGGAGACACAAAGCGCCTTTGGCTCCCTCTGCAGAGGACATCTGTTTTCAACAGTGGCCTTTGTGCATCTTTCTGGTCTAGCCTATTTCCTTTGCCCACACTGAGGCTGTTCAGGAGATGAGCTCTATGTCATGCGTTTCGGACCATTTGGTGTATTCCTCCTCTCTGCTTCCTTTGGCCTTGAGCATTTCTGGGGCCAGCCCTGAGGTCACCACCTGCAGGTCACCAGCCACAGGACCGACCCGAGGCCCCACCTGACACGCTCTGCCTGTCCCTTGCCAACTGCCAGGGCTGCCTTTGAGTCAGCATCCTAAGCAGGCCCTGTTTGCTGCATTGTCAAATGAAGGAAGCAGAGATAGTTACCAGCCGTGACAGGATGTTGTGGTAATTAATGAACGGATAATTACAGAGCCCGCTCACATATAAAGCTCCTGATGAAGCTAAATGTTATTTTCCCAGAGCCTCTCAAAGGGAAGTCTTTCTGGATGGATTTTCAGCCAGTAACTCTCAGGGTGGCTCGTGAACTTGACCTCTGGCCAAGTTGTGCCTCTGTCCTCCAGGGACAGAAGCCTGACTACCCCAGCCAGGGCCCATTTAACTAGGATGTGACCATGAGCTGTCTCCTTGGGAGCTGTGAACAGGGTTTGCAGTCAAATTTGACAGCAGTCCTAGTTAAATTTTAACATCATATAAATTTGATTTTAGCATAGGTATGCTTGCTATGGTGTGAAACTTAACGTGTGCTGAAGAATTCCTCATCATTTATCTACATTCAAAATGAGCTGGGGTTTTTTTTTTTTTTTTTGCCTACTGTTTTCCTTTTTTTTTTTAATTTATTCTTTTTTTTTTAGATTTATTTTTATTATTTTTTTATTGGAAAGGTGGATATACAGAAAGGAGACACACAGAGGAAGATCTTCCATCTGATGATTCACTCCCCAAGTGAGCACAACGGCCGATGCTATGCCGATCCAAAGCCAGGAGCCTCTTCCGGGTCTCCCACGCGGGTGCAGGGTCCCAAAGCTTTGGGCCGTCCTCGACTGCTTTCCCAGGCCACAGGCAGGGAGCTGGAAGGGAAGCGGGGCTGCCGGGATAGAACCGGCGCCCATATGGGATCCCGGGCGTGCAAGGCGAGGACCTTAACCACTTGCGCCACCGCGCCAGGTCCACTATTTTCCTTTTTAAAAAAAGATTTATTCATTTTACTTGAGTTAGAGAGAGGGAGAGATATCTTCCATCTGCTGGTTTACTCCCCAGATAGTCACAATAGCCAGAGCTGAGCTATTTGAAACTGGGAGCCAGGAGCTATTTTGGGATAATGCAGGAACCCCAGGCCTTGGGCTATCTTCTGCTGATGTCACAGGCCATCAGTAAGGAGCAACATGACAGTGGAGCAACCAGGACTCAAAGTGGTGCTCATATGGGATGCTGGCACTAGAGGTGAAGGGTTAGTCTGCTCTCACCACTCAGGCCCCATCCTACTGTCTTTTTTTGCTGATTCCAGCAACAGTGGGGTCTCACATGTTGTCTATGATCCTCCCAGGATCATGTCATTGAGGCAAAGCAGACCTAACTCCTGCCTTTCAGAAAACACCAACATTCTGTTGCTGTTAATGGCAAAGTACGGAGTATGGATTAGTCAGTCTTTCATTACTGTGACTACACATTCCAGAAATGTGACTCGGGAAGCAATGGGGATTATGTTAGCTTGCAGTTTTGGAGGCTCACAGCCCAAGATTGGACAGGCTCCAGGGACCATCTGCAGCTGAAGAGTGGCCAAGGCAAAGGGGCCGAGGAGGAACCATCACACGGCAAGCTGAGCTGCAGGCAGAGAGTCGCTGGGCCAGCGTTGGCTTCTACAACCAGCCCTCTTGGGGCAACTGCCCTGCAAGGGCCTGTCCCCAGGGACCCAGTGACCTCCCTCAGCTGGATTAAGTCTCCAACCTCTCGGAGCCAGCGATGTATGACCCAGCAAGTCATCTGCACGCCAATGACGTGACATGGCTCATGAGAACAGAATCCTTTCCATGGAGCAGCTCAGTCCTGCCTGCCAGCACACATGTGTCTAGATCTATCTAACTCTGGGACTTGGTGTAGATGAGAACATGTTTGAGAAGCGTGGAGACTCTGTCAGAGGCTGTTTGCTTGAACTTAAAACACCTGTGTCTTTTAAGACCCACAGGCCAGCCAGCCAGCCAGCAGGGATCGGTGGCAACATCCACGGTTCTATTGCAACATGGTACCCTGTGGGCTACCACTGAAGACAGCACGGTGGGTGAAGTGCAGGCTGTGCTGTGGTGCCAGCGTCCCTCCGGGCCCCCGCGGGGCTATGCCATTTGTGCCACATGTGCTATCATCCCTGGTAGGACACCTGTTTGCTGCATGCCGGCTTTCCAGAGCAAGTCTCAGGGTCGGTTGAAGCATTTTCCCAAGGCAGGAGTGTTTACCAATGGATTTCAATAGAGCGCTTTGATTTCTGACAAAATTCTCTGAAACGATTTGAATGCAGAGATTGGATTTTGGTAATGACTAAGTAGCTTAGTGGGACTAAACCCCAGGACAATAAGGACAATTGTAACAAAAGAATGTGAAAGCCCCGAAAAAAAAAAAAAAAAGAATAAAGAGAGGCTGGAATGGACGTGCGCTTGCAAGAGCACAATTGTGAGATTTGTGGCCGGTGGGGAGGTGGGGGAGGGAAGGTAGGGGAGATGCATCTTCCTTTTTGTTCTCCTTAAAGACATTTCCCAGCCCCTTAAATCCATTACAAGAAGCAGAAGATATGGCTCTAGCGGCCTTGGATACACGTAGTGGATATGACTGCAGTAGCTCTGAGTGTGTGGTGCGTGTGCGCACTTACAGCCAAGGGGAGTAGAATGTGCCATCCCAAAGCATGCCACTTTGGCATAGGGGTAAGTTTGAACTGCAGAGAAATGAGAAATAACCGGTGCAGCCAGAAGCCCTCTCAAGGCTCCCTCAGCTGAGTGAAGGCAGGCACTGCGGAGTAAGGACGCCAGAAACACCCTCTCCAGTGGGAGCTGGCACCGCACAGGTCGGCGAGCAGGCCTTGCTAAAGCATTCCTTACTTAGTCCCTTCTGTGCTTTAAATGCCCCCAGATTCAGGAGCTCAGTCTTGGTTAATGATTTACTTATTTGAAAGACAGGGTGAGCGAGCCTCCCTCCACTGGTTCCCTCCTCAGCAGGAGCCAACGCCCAGGGCTTGGCCTGGTCCACCCGAGGTGGGAGTCGGGGGCTTCCTTCAGGCCTCCCACCTGAGCACAGAGGCCCGCGACCTCGGCCCCCTCCCGCTGCCTTCTCGGACATCCCAGAAGGCGGTTGGAGCAGAAGCAGGATAGCCAGGATTTGAACCAGCACCCAGATGGGATGCCGACATCACGCAAGGTGGTTTTACGGCCACACCACAGCATGGGTCCAACCAAGTCTGTGGGAACGCAGTCTGGGTCCAGCGTGCAGAGGTGAGGCCTTTGGGAGCTGACTGGGTTGTCACCGGGATTGGATTCTGGTCACTGCATGAGGAAACATACACACGCGACATGCGTGTTCCCCTGTCCCTTGTGTGTGACAGCACGTGCTGCCCCAACTTCCGTTGGTGGAAGAACCATCGTCATCACACAGGGCTACATACAGAACACAAAGCCAGCCCACACAGCTTGCCACCCACAAACACCTAAGCCCCTTTTCCTTGTCTTCTTGTTCCTTGTGAACTTATGAAATAACTCACAGTTCCTAACTAGCCATTTGAATCGCTCATCATTTTCTCCTACATATAAACATGTTTCACGTGATCATAAATGGTTTACCTCTTGTTAATCCAGCTTTTATTACTTTAATTGCCAGAGTTCCAGCTGGAGAACTGAGGAGTGTAAGAAGAAAAAGACTTTTGAGGCTGGTGCACTGGCTCAATGGGCTAATCCTCCACCTGCAAGCACCAGCATCCCATACAGATGCCAGTTCATGTCCCGGCTGCTCCAATTACAATTCAGCTCCCTGCTTGTAGCCTGGGAGGATGACCAAGTCCTTGTGCCCGTGTAACCAACTGGGAGATCTGGACAAATTTTCTGGCTCCTGGCTTTGGATCAACTCAGCTCTGAAGGCTGTGGCCATTTAGAGAGTAAACCAGTAGGTGGAAATTTTTTCTTTTTCTCTCTCTCCCTTTCTCTTTTCAGTCTCTCCTTCTCTCTGTAAATTTGCCTTCCCAATAAAAATAAATAAATCTTACCTAAAAAAGACATTTTTCCTCCCCTACAACAGCAAACGGAACTACATGATTGTATGGTTCTTATGAGGTATATGAAGCCATGCTATCACTAAATGGATTGTGATAAAGTAAAAAAAAAAAGGTATTATAATCACTAGGATCACCACTGAAAAGATTAAAATGGGCAATTATAAAATGTGATTTTTTTATGTTTTAGTTATTAAAAATATTCCAATACAAAAGAAATGGAAGAAAAGTAAGAGAGAGAGAAAAAAGACAAAACCAGAAGGACCTTTGAGAAATAAATATGAAAAAAGAGAGAGAGTGTGGAAGCAATGGTCTCACCCACTTTCCTGTAGCCCTTGACCCTTTGAGCCCTAATCAACTATGTAAACATCATCTAAATAAAAACAAATTAATTAATTTTAAAAAGAAAGAAAATGGAAGACTTCAACCCAATTGTAACAGGCAAACAAGACCTAACTATATGCTTCCCCCAAGGAAAGCACTTTATAAACAGACACACAGTTAAGACGCAAGTGAAAGATGAAAATAATTAATATGGAAAGACGCATGAGAAAACTGGGGTGGCTGTGCCGGTTTTGGACAAAGCTGACTTCCAGGTGAGAGCTATTGCAGCCAGGAATCCCACGGTCATCACTCCCAGGGATGTCCATCCAGCAAGAAGGCTCAAACTGGGCAGCAGGCGGCAATGGAAGGAAGAGGCATGCAGCGCCTAGAGCCATCACAGATTTTAGCATCTTCTCCCCAGGAACGGATTCCACCGGACAAACCAACACAAGAACCTGGAGGAAACTGAAGATCTGTCAGGCACCGCCATTGCCCTTGACTTAGCAGGCATTTCTAAAAGACACACACAGCGATTTGCAGGATAACCATTCTTAGCTAGTGCACGTGAAGCGTTTATCAAGGTAAACTCCTTATAAATACATGCATCTTCATACATTTGTAAAGATTGGCATTTTAAAGTGCACAAGTGAATTAACTTAGAAATTGATAGTAAGGGGCCCGGCGCGGTGGCGCAAGTGGTTAAGGTCCTCGCCTTGCATGCCCGGGATCCCATATGGGCGCCGGTTCTAATCCCGGCAGCCCCGCTTCCCTTCCAGCTCCCTGCCTGTGGCCTGGGAAAGCAGTCAAGGACGGCCCAAAGCTTTGGGAACCTGCACCCGCGTGGGAGACCCGGAAGAGGCTCCTGGCTTCGGATTGGCATGCATAGCATCAGCCGTTGCGCTCACTTGGGGAATGAATCATCGGATGGAAGATCTTCCTCTGTGTCTCTCCTCTCTGTATATCCGCCTTTCCAATAAAAAAAATAATAAAAATAAATCTTTTTAAAAAATGATATTGATAGTAAAATATAGAGACATTAACTCTGAGTTTTCAGAAACTAAACATTATTCTAAATATTTCCTGAACTGAAGAACAGTCAAAATGAATTAGAAAATATTTCCACCTGCGCAGTATTGGCCATATAGCATACTAAATTATGCACCAAGGCAAAAGCAATGATTAGAAGAAAGCTTCTAGGTGGGTTTTGTTGTTGTTTGTTTGTTTTTATCTAAGAGTTACAAAGGGGTAGAGAGAGAGAGACAGAAAGATCTCCCATCCACTAACTCGTTCTCCAAATGGTTCAATGGCTAGGGTGGGACAGGCCAAAGCCAGGAACCAGGCTCTTCTTCCAGGTCTTCCAGGTGGGTGCAGGGACCTAAGCCACTGTGTTGTCTTCCACTACATTCCCAGGCACATTTGCAGGGAGCTGGATTGAAAGTGGAGTGGCCAGGACACAAACGAATGCCCATGGAGGAAGCTGGCATTGCAGGCAGTGGTTTAATAGGCTATGTCACCTCACCAGCTCCCAAATCTTAAAACTTTTAATATTAATGTTAGGGAGAAAGGAAGGCTTTGTTAGCCAGGTATTAGCTGACCGCCTTCAGAAGCTAGGGAGAAAAGACCAAGATATACCCCAAGTCAGCAGAAGGGAAGGAAGAAATCAGAACAGAATCCAATGAAACAGAACATAAACAAAAGCAGAGAAATTAAACTAAACTCAAAGTTGATGTCCAAAAAGGTTAGCCAAATTGACAAACCCCCAGCAAGACTGATCTAAAAAACAGGGAGAAAAGATAATTTTTCACTATCAGAAATCAAAGAATGAGCTGTCACTTCAGAATTTCACAAGGAAATATTGTCAACAACTTTTATGACAATAAATTTGGCAACTTAAATTGATAGATTTTTTTGTGAACACAACTTACAAAAACTGACATAAATGAAATACAAAGTCTGCCAAGCCATATATCAATCAAAGATCTCAAATTCACACTCAGAAACTTTCCCGTGTGGTTTCAGTGATAAATTTAACATTTAAGGAAGAAATGATACCCATTTTACACAAATTCTTAAACAGGAAATGAAAGTACATTTCTCAATTCTCCTTATGTGGCCAACATAACCTTAACACCAAAACCCGTCAGAAACATCACAAGGAAAGAAAATTACAGTCCAATATGCCTTAGGAACCAAATGGTTACTTTTTTTAAAGTGTATTTTATTTGTTTGAAAAGCAGGAAAACAGACAGAGACCATCTGTTAGTTTGCACTCCAAATGCCCTCACAACCCACGTCACGAGCAGGTTGGCGCCAGCAGCTCAGAGCTCAGTCTAGATGTCATATGACAGTGACAGGGCCCCCACCGCAGGAACCGTCACCCACTGCATCCCGGTGTGCACTTCAGCAGGAAACTGACAATAGGACCAGAGCCAGGACTTAAACTGAGGCTCTTGCACACGGGGTGTGGTCTCCCCAAGCAACCTCTCACCACGGCACCAAACAAGTGACAAAACATCAGCGAGGCAAATCCAACAACATATAAGCAAGAGGATAGATCATGGTCAAATGTGGCTAATCCAGGATTGCGAGGTTGGTTGATGGTTCAAAACATCAGCTACATAATCAGCTGCGTTAAGAGAGTAATTTTTTAAATGATCATTTCATAAATACAAAGAAAAATACCATCAATCAAATTCAACAGATTTTTTTAAATGAATTTTTTAAATCTTTCCTGTCAAGTAGGAATAGGTTACATCTGCAAAGCGATCAACAGGCCAAGCGGAAACAGTGTGTACTCTGCTTCACCGTGCGCCTTGCACACTTGCTGCAGATGAGGAGCGAGGCAGGCGGCCCCTCTCACCGCTTCTGTTAGACACTGCATGGAAATCCACAGTGGTGAGGAGAACGTATTCTACACACTTCCCTCTGAAGAGGAGGTAACTGGCCGAGGGCCCTGGCCCCTGAACTCAGAAACTGACCCAAGAACGCCTCTGATGTTCAGTGTCGCACAGAGCTTTCTCACGCAGCCTGGCAGTGTCGCACGCCTCTACCCACTCCCCGCTCCATCCTTGCTCCCCTGCCTCGTGCTGGCTCCTCCAGATGATGGAGCACCCTCACTTTCCTACAAGAATCTCCCCTAATGAGATCCTTGCATGCTTGGGGCTTGAATTAAGCTACCACCTGCAATGCCCACATCCCATTTGGGTGCCAGTTTCAGTCTCACATGCTCCCCTACAAATCCAGCGCCCTGTGAACATGCCTGGAAAGGAAGCAGGGCATGGCTGAAGGGCTTGGATCCCTACCACTCCCATGGGAGACCCAGATGGAGTTCCTGCTTCCTGGCTTCAGCCTGATGAAGATTTCTCTTATTCTCTTTCTCTCCCTCTCTCACTGTTGTTTTGCCTTCAAATGAAATAAATAATTTTTTAAAAAAAATTATTACATGTTTAATCTGAGTTTTGAATCTACTTCTTGGAGCTTCTAACCCAAGGTACAACAACTTACAGTAAGACAAAAGATAAATAAATAAACAAGACACAGACTGGAAAGCCAGCCATTACACTGAACCTACTTACAGATAACAGCTTTAGATTTACCCAGAAAATTCTAAAGAATCAACAATAAGTTGAACTTCACTAATGGACTACTAATTGTGCTTGTAAATTACTGATTCTCTGTATCTTCTTGGGCTGCAAATCCTCTAGCAGAACCGGATGGTGCCTGGTTTCATGGGGCTTTCATATCATCTGTAAAACAGAGCACAGTCGTGAAGATAAGCTGTGACAGTGCGTCTTCGTCTGTCAGCACTGTGCCTGTGGCTGTGACGTCATCAGGTGTGGGACTAGACAAACCAATCACAGGCAATAGCACGGAACGACCTTCTGGAAGACACACTCATGCGTTGGGATTTCATTTCCAAGTACCCTTCTATTCGATGGAGACAGGAGGATTGGAATTAGAAATCCTGACCTCTGACCCTACTCGGGCCACCAAACAGCCGTGTCAATGTGGGCAGTTACTTATGAGAATGTTTATCTTAGAATTAGCAAAATCACTATGAAATTATTTTGTAACTACATAGAATTATTCTATTATCTATACCAATGATGTGCTGGTACCAGAGAGGTCCTTGCCAAAAAAAACCCCAAAAAACAAAAACTTTTTTTTCTTTTAGCATTTAGGGAAATCCTATGACCAACTATTTCTACAGCAAACAAATACTACTAGTGCATCATGCATATAAACTTCGATTTTTTTCCACATCAGGTTGAGGCAGTATATTAAAGAACATGAATCTGGAAACTATTTCCATAAGAGGGTGATGAGCAATAAGTTTTGAATTTTGGGGACCACATGGTTTCTGTTGAAACTGCTCAACTCTACAGTTAGGATGAAAGCAGCCACGAACAATGTGTAAACGAATGGGCTTGGCGGTATTCCAATAAAGCTTTATTTAGAACAACAGGCCCTTCAGCCATGGCTTGCCAGTCTCCCTTGTATATGGTACAACACAAGCTCTGAGCCATTTTGTCTAGATTTTTGGTTTGTTTACTCAACTGCTTGAGAATCAGAGAGAGCGTTCTTCTCCATTAGTTTGCTCCCCAAATGCCTGCAAAGCCAGGGCTGGGCCAGGGCCGAAGCTGAAAGCCAGGAACTCCCTCCAAGTCTCCCATGTGGGAGAGAAAAACCCAAATATGTGAGTCATTATCTGCTGGATGAGCAGGGCCTGGATGAGCAGGAAGCCGGAATCAAGAATTAAAGCCGAGTACTCCAAGATGAGACACAGGATTCTCAGTGCTAGGCACAGGCTGGCCTCGGGGTCAAGTGCTGCCTTAGGCATTTACTGACTGTACACACTTGGGCAAGTAATTTCAGCTCCCTTGTCTCTAAGACTGGGGTAAATTATAATATTTCGCAGGGCTGTTGGAAGTGTTAAAGGGATGAACTCTTGAAACTAAATTTCAACCTGAGACTCTTGTTTACTGACCCGTAGACATTGTACATCTTGCTGGGTGCCAGATGATTTATGAATATACAGATACATCAGGGAAAAATATCTTCAGCCTCAGAATCTTAAAACATGGCCTGGGCACAGAAAAAGGTTCAAAGAACAGTAGTTATTATTTAACTTACAGCAAGAGAACTCTCCCATCAGCGAGGGTTGGTCTGAGCAACAGAAATGCAAATAACAAATGTTTGACCAAGAGAAACATTTGTTGGGCAGCTTTGCTCGCTGGAGGGATTGGGCTGCTTCAGGCTGTGGCTGCACCAACCTCGTCTTGCAGCTTTCTCTTTGCGGGCCACACTGCTTGCCTTCTAGCCATCGCACTCACGCTTCACATTGTACCAGGCCAAGAGGAAAGGTCATCTCATATACCTGCTATTTCCCTTTGGCCAGACGTTAGTCACATGGCTACAAGGAGTGCATGGGAACCTGGGAAATGCAATCCCTTGGAAGCTTTATTATTAAGAGACAAACGCAGGCATGGAGAGAAAAACCAACAGTTTGTAACACTGTCTTTAGGACCTGATATATTAAAAGTAAAACTCTAGGAGCCAGTTTTTAGCTTAGCTGGGTTCAATTGCTGGCTTAGCTGCTGACTCTTGTTCCTCACCCGTGTGGACTCAGGGATGCAACAGTGATGGGTCAAGTACCTGGGTTCCTGGCAACCACGGGATTCAATTCTTGGCTGCTGGCATCAGCACCAACCCAGTCCTGTCTACTGTAGGCATTTGAGAGCGCTCTCTTTTACTGTCTGCATCTCAAATAAATAAGCAAATAAATGAGTGTTTAAAAGAGGGGAGGGGTGTTTTGTTTACTTATTTTGAAACTCAGAATTACAGCGGGAGAGGGAGAGATAGAGAAAAGTCTTCCATCTGCTGGTTTACACCCCAAGTGGCCTCAAAAGCTAGGACTGGGCCAGGCTGAATTTCCTATGTGGATACAGGATGGCAAACGCTTGGGCTGTCCTCTGCTGTTTTTCCAGGTCATCAGCAGGGAGCTGGCTCAGAAACGGAACAGCCAGGACATGAACCAGCACCTAAGTGGCATACCAACGTCACAGGTACTGGCGTTACCACTTACACCATGACACTGGCCCAATAGAAATGATTCTTAAAAAATAAAATAAGTCAATTTAATAGCAGTGAAAGGTAGCACATAGAGAAGGAGGATTTAAAACACGAACAATCATAAAGAAAAAGGAAAACAAGGAGCAGCATGAGTGGCTCCCTGCAGGTTTTGGACACTGAGGCCTGTTATGAAGTTGACAAAAAGGGTCACGTCCAAGAACCTCCCGTTAGTCATCATTTTAAAAGGAATGTGAGACACTGGAATTCCCTCATGCACTCCCCGTGGTCAAATTCACGACCCAATGCTGGCTGCGAGGATTCACATGGACAGCCCTGGGTGAGCCTGAGCTGTGCCCGACTTTGGGTCCTCAATGTCGGAACACACGGGCAAACCATAGAAGGACAGTACAATTCACACAAGACTCCTTGAGGCATTTTAGGTGATGAGTGGTGGGAATTTAGAAGGATTGATATTGCTTGATTTTTTTTTTAAAGATTTATTTTTATTATTTTTTTCATTGGAAAGGTGGTTATACAGAGAGGAGAGACAGAGAGGAAGACCTTCCGTCCGATGATTCACTCCCCAAGTGAGTGCAACGGGCCGATACTATGCCGATCCGAAGCCAGGAGCCTCTTCCGGGTCTCCCACGCGGGTGCAGGTTCCCAAAGCTTTGGGCCGTCCTCGACTGCTTTCCCGGGCCACAGGCAGGGAGCTGGAAGGGAAGTGGGGCTGCTGGGATTAGAACCGGCGCCCATATGGGATCCCGGGCGTGCAAGGTGAGGACCTTTAACCACTTGCGCCACCGCGCCGGGCCCGATATTGCTTGATTATAAATAGACAACAGAAGGTTTCTGAACAAGTGCTGGCCTCCTCCTGCATTGGGTCGAGCTTACACTGCTGGGTTATCTTAACACCATCTATAATTTTTTTTAACCTCCCAAATTGTATATTGTGAAAAACTGTAGAAAAGCAGGGATGAAAGCTATTCTAAAAGCATGCTTCAAAAGGCCTCTAGGGGACCAGGATCCAGGCCCATCCCAAGCTGCTGCCTGCAAGGGGAACTGCTGGTCTCTGGGATAACCAGACAACCATGTTGATTCCAGCAACTACGCAGCATGTCAAGAGGTCATCCGACTCCTGATACATGAACACCCTTCCTATGGAAATGCACTCCTTTTTCATCTTTAATTGATCTCTTAGACCCTGTTCTGTCTCAGCTCCAACAGAAGTTTCCCAATCAGCAATTTTTACTGCTTTGGTCACAAAGCAAAGCTGCTTCCCCACACAGGCTGCTACTTCGCAGCCTGCTTCAGAATACTCCTTCAGAGCCATCTGAATCCCCTCTCCAAAACTCCTAAGAACCCAAACCAAGTTCTTTTACAACTTGTGCTCAAATGCATCGATAATATGCAAGTTCAATCAGTTCAATGAGCCTTAGATAATCTCCTATTGCTGTATTATCTGTTTCACTCACAAGAAATGTTTGTAGTCTCGACACATTCAATGGAAACCGTTTTTTCCCTTCAGTGAAGTGAAGAGTGAATTTAGTTTTCTGCCTTTAAATGCTGAATAGTGCATTGGTGACTCTGCAGCCAATCTCCTGAGAATTCCTGAAATAAGCAAACATAGCACCCAGGACAATGCCTGGTCCCTGGCAGGTTTTCAATGAATGTATCTGGAATAAGTAAAGAAAAATCGTGATTCTACCAAACTGTGCTTTTGAAAAAGCTAAGCCTCTCTCCTCTGGATATTTCTGGAGCACTGAGCAATGTGACAGCCTGCTTCTCCCAGGTCAAACTGCAGGTGATGAAATGGCAATGTGACCAACTGCAGGTCAAGCCAGAGCAGTGGATCATTAGTCGACTTCAGAGAAATAGTGGCTATTTCCAGTAGGACACGTCCCTGCATTCCCCGTGGAATGCTGTTTTCTTTCTTACCAGTGTTTTTGCTGAGAACTGTCACCACATCAAGTTACTCATCACTGATATTTCCAGCCAACATCAAGAATATTTATCGGTGTGACTGTGAAGAGATCATTTACTAAGAAGCTTGGAAAAAATAACCCTCTAGAAAGCTAACCTTACTGAAAACACTTGACAGAGTGGAGGGAATGGAAACACTCAAAGCTCCCACTCCCAGCTGCCATGCTTGTTTGTTTTAGAGCTTAGTAGAACCCAATATTTTGGCTTCTGAAACTTCATTTATCTCCCTTTTCTACCTGTCTAATATTAGCATCTGAAATTATTTTTACGGGCTAGTTTGGATGTATAACGTGTTTGTTTTTAAAGATTTATTCATTTTTATTGCCAAGTCATATATACAGAGAGGAGGACAGAAAGGAAGATCTTCCATCCAATGGTTCACTCCCCAAATGACTGCAACAGCCGGTGCTGCGTCAATCCAAAGCCAGGAGTCAGGAACCTCCTCCAGGTCTCCCACATGGGTGCAAGGTCCCAAAGCCTTGGGCCGTCCTTGACTGCTTTTCCAGGCCACAAGCAGGGAACTGGATGGGAAGTGAAGCTTCTGGGATTAAAACCGGTGTCCATATGGGATCCTGGCGCATTCAAGATGAGGACTTTAGCCACTAGGCCAACGTGCCGGGCCCTGGATGTATAACATTTTAATCCTCTGCATGTTGGTGCCAGTATTCCCACAGGGAAACCAGTACTAGTCCTGGCTGTTCCACTTCTGATCCAGCTCCCTGTCAACAGCCTGGGAAAGCAGCAGAGAATGGCTCAGGCCTTGGCCCTCGTACTCACATGATGGACCCAGAGCAGGCTCCTGACTCCCAGTTTTGGGCTGGTCCAGCTCTGACTGTTGTGGTCATTTGGAAGATGAACCGAAGATGGCAGACCTCTCTCTCTCTTTCTATCTTTCTCCCTCTCATGTGTGTGTGTTTCTGTAACTCTGATTTTCAAGTAAAATAATTAAATCTTCAATAAGTAAATAAATATTTTTATTTTTGATTGATAAAAATTCTATATACTTACTCTGTGCACAGCACTAGGGTTTTGGTGGGTCATTTTGTTTGTTTTTATAGACAGAGAAGTTTTCTTTGTGAACTGGTGACTGGGAAAAGGAAGGGGAATACACCTTCCAGGAAGGATCGGGGGGGGGGGGTGCCTCTTGAAATCCGTGCCCACTGCACAGCAGTTAAATACAGCTACTTAACATATCCACTCCCTCACATTAAATGTCTGTTTCCTAGGCAACTCTCAAGAACACAATGAGTTGTTTGTTTGTTTGTTTTGTTTTTTATTTTCATTGGGAAGGTGGAAAGGCAGATTTAGGAGAGACAGAGAAAGCTCTTCCATCCTCTGGTTCACTCCTCAAATAGCCACAATGACTGGACCTGAGCCAATCCAAAGCCAGGAACCTGGAGCTTCTGGGTCTCCCACAGGAGTGCAGTGTCCCAAGGACTTGAGCCTCCTCCACTGCTTTCCTGAGCCACAAGCAGGGAGCTGGATGGGAAGTGCAGCGAGCAGGACTAGAAGAAGCACTCATACGGGATGCTGCCCTTGCAGACAGAGGACTGAATTACTGTGCCAGCTCCAGCAATGCTGGCACAATGTTATTAACAATGGTTACCATGATGTGCATTTGAGCTCTCAGACTTGAGCCTCCTGTCCAGTTGAAAGTTCCTATTAATATCTACACCCCCCCACACACACACAAACACACAACCCCTCACTCTCTAAACTCTTCAATGTGCTTAGCAGAGCAAGTACTCGTTATTTAAGTTATTTGAAGTGTCATGCGTTTGTCTTGGCTTCAACCTTGCCCAAGGGATGCTCTGAACTTTTTACCTTCCAGCTATTGTTCATATACCCATGATGACACCAGAAGCACTTCTGATAAACATGAGAGTGGAAGCTACTTCATCATCTTATCATCTTCTTAGCTGAGGAGGTCTAGCTCTCAGCCCCAGGATCTTGGTGTTGGTGAAGCTCATCTGGGGCTGAAGGTATTTCTCTTGCTCCCCCAGGGTTCACTGAGTCCCTTTCATTGCGTGGGCACATGCCACCTCCTCCCTCCAACCAGATGGCCACCTCTCTGCAGGCCACATCTCATGCCTCCTCGTGCCCAGCCTTCCCTGGGCAATCCAGCAACCCCGGGGAACCTTCCCCACAAAGTTCATCTGCAGTACAGAGTGCGGTGGCAATAAGCGCCTGTGAGAGAAGCCGGGGGAAGACCCCAACTCCCGGTGTGGTTTTTCTTGTCTGCGTGTGAACTGCTTCAGGCAGTATTTCCAAAAACACTGTGAGCAATAGCAGATTTGGGTAGTGAATCACATTGTGGCTCCCAGGGGCCAGCTCTGAAAAACAGTCAGACCTAGAATTCTAGAACCTGGAATATGTAATGAGGGAACAAAATGGCTGACAGCGCCAGTGATTGGGTTCCTACTAGCCACGTGACAATCCTGATCGAACTATTGGCTCCCGGCCTTTTTGGAGAGTGACCCAGAAGATGAGGACAAGCATGGACTCTCCCTCTTTCTACTGTGTGTGCGTCTCTCTCAGCCTTAATCTAAAAGTGGCCAGAGTCCCCATGATTATCAGATATTCCACAGGCATTCACAAGAGGGAAAAACATTTTATAAATATTTGTACCTCCAGTTCCATTGTACTTGTAAGTGCACGTTTGTCTTCTGAGCTTTCACATTCTCTGAATTTTCCAGAAACACAACTGCCATGTAATTGAGAGGGGATAATGTTTTGTTTTGTTTGAAACTCAACCACAAAGCTGCTTGCTGGGAAAGCAAGATCCTGGACAGAAAGCTGCCCTAATGTTGAGAAGCCAATGCCGCCTTCCCTCCTGCGCCTGGGCAGTTTTCAGAGCTATTTTGAGTCTCCTCCGACTTCCAAAGAAATTATTAAGTTAGCAGACACATGAAATGTGGCCATTACACTAATTTCATTTAAAAAGATTATTTTGAGATCAATGATTGGTAAACAAAAGTATATGTTATTTTTGTTTCTCAATGATAAGCACATTGCAAAAGTGTGGATGCCTGTGATTTAATCTTTGGTTGCCTGCAGCCTTTCAATATTATTTATAAATATATATTTATTTATTTGAAAGGCAGAGAACAGAGAGAGATCTTCCATCTGTTGATTCACTCCCCAGATGGCCACAACAGCCCAGGGCTGGACCGGGGCCAGGCCAAAGCCAGGAACCAAGAGGTTTTTTTTATGTCTCCCACACATGTGCAGGATCCCAAGCACATGGGTCCTCATCTGCCATTTTCCCAGATGCATTAGCAGGGAGTTGACCAGAAGTACAGCAGCCAGGACTGAGACCAGCATCTATGTGAGCTGGTGTCACAGGTGGCAACTTTACCCACTACGCCACAACACTGGGGCCTTTTCAATCTTATTCTGAAACCATTCCCAAATGTCTACTGCAGCTTCTCAGGTGTTAATTTTGCTCTTTGCCTTTCCACTCCATCTGTCTCTCTCATTGTTGAAGTCTACATTCTCCAAAGCGTGGCTACTCCAGCATGAATTTAAAGAGATCTATTTAGGATGTACACACTTGGCAATTCTTCACCACTCTTATGTCAGAAGGCAGGGAAGGCTTCTGATCCTACACTTGAGGGGAACTCCAGGTCCACCTACAGGAATCACACATCGATTATTTCTGACATTCCATCATTTGGGCACATCTCATGACTCAACCAAGTTTCCTCTTCCTTTCACCATGCGTAAGCAATTATAGCTTGTTATTTTTCCGAGTACATATTCGTATCTTTCATTTTTCATTTTCTGTACTCCTACAGATGAGCTCTTGGTCTTCCCATTTCGTGTAAAGTCAAATGTTTATCATGCTGGTAAGCAAACAAAGTACCTTTTTGACTGTGTCTTCCAGTGTAGCTGTGGCTGAATACTTTCCTATTTTTTTTATTCATCAATGACTTCCTTGTTATACTTCCTTATTTCTATAACTACAGCCTTATTTATATTATGTGTGTAGGTAGGTACACATCTACTTGTGGATATACATAGGAATTGTATTTCTGGGTATTTGGGGCAGCGTTCCACAACAGTCTTAATGGGAAGGAGATAGCATGAGTCTGCTAGCACGGCAGCTGATGCTGCAGCTTCACTTAACTGGTTGTCACCTGCGGTGGCTTTCACAACATGAAGATGGGCAGCAGGATGACTCAGGCATAGCCCTAGGGGACAGCACTTGAGGGTTTGGGAGATGCCAGGCCCAAAGCATTAAGTGCTTAAGTGCTCCACACGCAGCTGCACCCTAGAGCCTAGAAGCGGCACTGGAGACAGAAACTCGGCAATGGAGGGTTTTGGGAGACAGGCATTCACTGCACATGGGGAGCGACTGGCTTGCTCAAGCTCCTTCCCTTGTCCCTCCCCAGTTGCACTCAAGGTGCTCAGCATAAGGCTGGGTGCTGTGGGGAAGCCCCTTGTGGGCTAGCCTAGCGGGGCTTAGGGCCACTGCTCTGGAAGCAGGCTGCTGAGGCACAAATCCTGTGAATTCTACCCCCTCCTCTATTTTCTCATTTGTATCATGATGACACACACACACACACACACATCTTCCTCCAGGGGTTTCTGTGTCTCAGAGTCCTCCAAAGAGTCAGCTATGTCTCTTCATCTCAACAAGGCACCGTGAAGAGGCCTAGATGTAACAGCCAGCGTCCTAAGAACTTTCCACTTCCCCATTGACATCAGCAACATTTTTACCCCCTAGGTTCCATGAAACTTTCCTATATTCTCATAATAGTTCCCTTTTCTGTTTGTGTTAACTTACGGTACTTTTAGTCATCTACAACCAAAAAAAAAAAAATCTTGATCAAACAAATGAAGAAGATCTTAAAGAGTCATAAACATAAGGGCTGAGTGGGGCCACAGAGGATTCAGCTACTGGCTGCAATGCTGGCATCTTGCACCAGCGTGCCAGGCCCAGTCCCAGCTATTCCACTTGCAATCTAGCTCCCTACCAATGCACATGGGAAGACAGGTTCCTTGCAAAAAACATAAATAAATAAATCTTTTTTTGTTCTCTCCTGAATGTGGTTACCAAATTAGGAACAGTTGGCTATCACGATGCCAGTACTTGAGGTCAATGGGTGGTGAACTGCGGAATCCTGCCTGGTAGACCCTCTCTGAAGTTCCCCCAAGAGAACCACATGCACAAAAGTGAACAAACTTGCAGCCTCATTGGGCATCAGAGAGGAGGAAAGTCACATGCAAGATGGTGGGGGAATTTCCACCAGCTTTAGGGTGGATGAGGTTGGGTTGAAGGTGGCCGCCGAGGATCGGACCCTCCCGGTCTCTGAACCTTCACGGAATGGGTGGCTGCAAAGGAGGTAGAGGGCTTTGACTCACCTCTCTAGGGGTTCCTATTAATAGTTTCAGAACAACAACAAAAAGCTTCAGAACACCCCCAAGAGCAAGTCAGCTTTGCTCCTGTGCAGAAGTAAGACATGGGCTCCAGCAGGTGACGGTTTGAGAGTGTGTCTCATCACACACCTTCCTGGAACTTCCTTCAAACAACAAAAGCATTATGCAATATGTATTTTTTTTAGAGATTTTATTTATATGAAAGGAAGAATGATAGAGAGAGATCTTCCATTCATGGATCTTTCCACAAATGGCCCCAACATCCAAATTTGGTCCAGGCAGAAGCCAGGAACCTCAAATTCCATCCAGGTCTGCCATGAGGGTTGAAGGGGAAATGCTTGGTCATCTTGCACTACTTGCCCAGCCCCATTAGCTGCATCAGAAGCAGGGCAACTGGTCGCCATGGGACGCCAGAAACAGGCAGCTTAGCCCAGTATCTCACAAACTCCAGGTAAGCAATGTCTTAACACCAACGGGGGGTGGACCCGGTGTGATGGCGCAGTGGTTAAGGTCCTTGCCTTACATGTACTGGGATCCCGTATGGGCACTGGTTCTAATCCCAGCAGCCCTGCTTCCCATCCAGCTCCCTGCCTGTGGCCTGGGGAAGCAGTGGAGGACGGCCCAAAACCTTGGGACCCTGCACCCGTGTGGGAGACCTGGAAGAGGCTCCCGGCTTCGGATTGGCTCAGCTCCAGCTGTTGCAGCTGCCTGGGGAGTGAATTATCAGACGGAAGATCTTCCTCTTTGTCTCTCCTCTGTCTATCCGCCTTTCCAATAAAAATAAAATAAATCTTTAAAAAAATTAAAAATTAAAAAAAAACACCAACTTGGGGCATACAATTCTTTTTTTTTTTTAATTCATTTATTTATTGGAAAGTCAGATATACAGAGAGGAGAGACAGAGAGGAAGATCCTCCATCCGATGATTCACTCCCCAAGTGAGCGCAATGGCCGATGCTATGCCAATCCAAAGCCAGAAGCCAGGAACTTCTTCCAGGTCTCCCACATGGGTACAGGGTCCCAAAGTCTTGGGCCGTCCTTGACTGCTTTCCCAGGCCACAAGCAGGGAGCTGGATGGGAAGTGGAGCTCCTGGGATTAGAACTGGCGTCCATATGGGATCCTGTGGCGCTCAAGGCGAGGACTTTAGCCGATAGGCCACTGTGCCGGGCCCATATAATTCTTTTGATTTGGATCCAAAGTTAACTAACAAAAAAGTACTCTTTAAAAAAAAAAAAAAAAGACCTCTATGAGAAAATATTAAACACTTTATGACAAAAAGAGAGGATATGTGGAAAGGAAATCTGAACCTAATGACAAATGTTGTTCTGAGCCTTAAAAATTGAAGAAGTCAGTTTAAGCATGTAGCTCACAAACTTAGAGGTAACTTCAAACAGCCTTCCAATAGAATCCTCTTAGCAGATGAGAGCATAAGAAGTATGTTGGAAAGCACAGCATGAGTTACAGACAAGAAAATGTAATTAACAAAAGCCCACATCAGGATGTCTGGAGCAGGACCGAGAGTAACAGTAAGATTATCACTGGTTAATGACACATCAAGTGCTTTATATTCAGAAGGATAAACAAATAGGGTAAACCATCAGCCACGAAAGAGGGCAGTTCAGGGGGTTCACAGAAAATGGGCCTGGCCTTGTGGCACAACAGGCTAAGCTGCCATTAGACGTGCAGGCATCCCATACGTGTACCACAGTTAGTGTCCCAGCTGCTGTGCCTCTGATGCAGCTCCCTGCTAATGTGCCTGGGAAGGCAGCAGAAGACACCCCAAGTGTTTGGGCCCTTGCCACACATACGGAAGAGTTGGATGAAGCTTCTGGCTCTTAGTCTTGGCTTAGCCCAGCACAGGCCGTTGCAGCCACTCGGCAAGTGCATCAGCTATGGAAGCTCGCTTTCACTCTCCCTGTCTTACTAGTACTCTGCCTCTCAAAGAAATAAATTAATTTTTAAAAAAAAGATGTTTATTTTGGTACAAGAGTTGCTTTAAATTATCATATGTATTTTTCACATACATTTTCCATGAAGTTTTTGAAGATGTTATTTATAATTACAATTATGTGAAACTCTTACAGAAGAATCTAGGAAGATAATTTGCACATATTAGCTGTATCTACTTCTTTATGAATTTCTCCTATTTCTTTGTCCTTTTCCAGAGTTTGCAATTTGCCAATGATGAACATGAATAATTGCATTAGTGCTTATTACTGCAGGCGATATGAACTGACTTCCTATCTTAACATAAAAAAATATATAGGTAAGTCACTGCTTGGTACACCCACATCCTGTGTCAGGGTGTCTGAGTTCAAGTCCCTCTCTGCTCTGATTCATTCCCTGCTTAGACTCACCTTGGGAGACGCCAGGTGATGGCCCAGGTTCTTAGGCCCCTGCCACCCATGGGGGCGATCTGGGTGGAGTTCCTGGCTTCTGGTTTCCACTTGGCCAGCCCTGGCTGTTGGGAGCATTTGGAGAGTGAACCACTAGATGGAAGATCTCTCTGTCTCTGTCTTTCCCTTTCTCTGTGTCACTCTTATTATTAAATATAAGTAAATATTAGGAGAAGACAAAAGATAAATACTTGGCACTGTTCTATTTATAGGCTGTTTTCCTCCCCCCAGGAGTGGGTAAGTGCTGCAGGAAGCTGGGGTGAGGCCCAGAAGCCATGAGTCACAGAAACATGGTTTTGTGACTTCACCCAGCAGCTCCTCCCGACCCAGTGCTTTTCCACTTCCGGCCTTTTCCACCACAAGCTGCCGCGTCACCCCAGCCAGGAAACTGCCTTCATCCTGCTGCCTTCATCCTGCCTCCTCCATCCTGCTCACTGCCCTTGTCGGAGCAGCCACCCATCCAGTCATCTCCCAGTGCCTTCCGGCTCTCCCTGCAGCCAGCATCCTGACCCAGTGCTCCGTGTCCTGCTCCCCGCCAGCCCCCACAACTCTGGCCTCCCATCCCCCTCCCTCCTGCCCATGCAGGGCCAGATCTGCTGAGCTCGGCCAGGCTCCTGCCTTCGTGAGTGTCCCTGAGTGTGTAGGCACTGTCCCATCAGCTAGGTGTAGGAACTCTTGGCACCTGTAGAGTGCTTTGTGATAGAGCAGCTGGGATGCATCCTGCCCCACCAGAAAAGGGAGATAGAAAGCCCAACACAAACAGAAGATTGGAAACCTCAGGACTCTACAGAAGTCCACTTTTCCCACTGGAGAGGCTAGAAGAAAGCTTCGATTCATCCTCCTTGGCTCAGGGGCTCCGTGGTCAAATGATCACTCTATTTGTGCTTGGACTGTACATGCTCTTGTCCAGCTGTTGCATTTAGGGCATCTGTTCTATCATTCTGCGTATTCAGCTATGCATAAATCCAATTGCTTGCAAAGTTTTACCAAGAGCCTGCCCTCCATCCGACACTCCCCCAGGTGCCGACTGCACTCACATATGTACGAGCAGGGCTGTGAATTGTCTGTAGTTCAGCACTGACATCAATTTTTTTCTCTGGCCATAAGCCCTGTATTGAAATGTGTGCCACAGTAGTAGGCACCCATCCTACGGGCAGCGTGTGACCTAGTTGGATGTTTATTGGGATTCTATGCACAAAAATGGATTTCTTTTAAAAATGTGCATGTCTTTCATCAGAGCCGAAACAGCCCCGACAGTGTTGGGAGACTGAGCTGTCCTATGAATATGCATCGTGTTAAAAGAAGAGAAGGCATTTCCCCTCTCTGTGGGCGGCTTTCCGCCCCGCTCTCCAGCTGCAGCGCAGGCCCCAGGGAAGCGGGTGACTGGACCAGGTACTCCAGTGCTGCGAGCATTTGCTAGTTGTAGAGAGGCACACTCTTGCACTGAATTTGAATTCAGGAACTTCCAGTGGAAAAAAGTCTCACGTTTCTGTCTCAATACCCACATGGCATACAGCTCTGGAATGAATCCCATTGTCAAGGCATAGAGCAAACCACATATCCATCTGTATGCTACTCTCTACCAAATAATCTTAAAATCATGGAAGACACGGTAGTCGGTAGCAGCCAGACCAGCGCATTGTTTTGCTGTAATCAGAAGTAGATGTGTGAGCCAATTGCCAAGTGTCTTTTTGGGTTCTGGAATTTACACTCAGATTAACCATGGCAACCAAACCTGTGCATGATCTGCAAATTGGGACAGCTACACATGGGGACCCAGTTTCCTCCATGAGTCCATCTCATCAAAATAGCCTTTCTGATTTCAGCACTGACAGAGCCCAGGGCAGTGTTTGCCAAAAACCATTGTGACCGACCACCGTGAGCGACGGCACCTGCAGGAGCCCCAACACTTGCCCTCCCCTCCGACCGTGGGTAAGCCACGTGGATTCCTTCTGCTCTCTGTGCTCACCATCCTCCCGGGTCACTCCAGCACTCAAAGATGGGAGCAGTCGCCCTGCCCTCCTGAGCCTCCCTTGTGGCTCAAGTTCAGTCTTCCCTTCACGACCTCATCATCTTGGAATCTTGGCCATGGCAGCTGCATTCTGAGTCAGCAGTCTCCCCCAAAACATTCCTACATCTACCCAGATTATCACTGCAGAATAAATCTGATCATGCCAAGAATCTTCAGGTGTCAAGTCCAGATTGCTAAAGATTTAAAATGCGAATTCCAGACACCCAGCATGCTGGGCCGATCCAGACCCCACTCTCCTTACCACAAACACATGGAAACATGTGAGAAGACAGAACCAGAATTCTTTACAATGCATACAACCTTAAAAACTGTAGGCACCAGAAACAAGCATAAAAAGGAACTTGATATTAGAGTAGTAAGCTTGTAAATGTGAGGTGATGGCAGGAGCCAGATGTGGATGTATGTCCCCACGGCCCGGAGAGGGTTTGTAATATTCAGGCAAAGGTAGGACAGGGAGCCCTGGGCCCACATGCTGCCCAGAGACACATTGAGACCCCTCGCGCCCTGAGCAAACCAGCACCGTGGGTAAGCTACTCCTTCAGTGAAAGGGGCACTGAAGGAAATTTGCCTTCCTTTCTCAGGGAAGTAGCAACAGAGTATACCCAGTCCAGGTGGGAAGAACACCCCCGTGGGACACCCCTGTGGGATATTCCCCATGGGACATCCCCATGGGACACCCCCGTGGAACACCCCCGTGGAACACTCCCTGTGGAACATCCCCGTGGGAAACCCCCGTGGGACACTCCCCGTGGGACACCCCCGTGGGACACACCCGTGGAGCACTCCCTATGGAACACCCTCGAGGGACACCCCCTGGGGGACACTAAGGTTTCAGACCTTGTGAAGCTGTGGAATAAAACTTCACAATAGGAGGAATCAAGATAGTGGAATAGGGTAAGGACACGTTTAAACGGACAGAGAAACATTTAATCAGGATGAAGCAGAGAGGACATATTTCAGGAAATAGGAGAGGACAGAATAACAGCAGAGAGGCACCTGGAGACTGACAGACACAGGAAAGCACGGGCACAGCGGTGTGGTGTTGCAGTGAATGATATTCCAGCACGGCGATCTGAACTCCAACAGCAGCCGGAACTCCACCAGCAACCAGGTGGGAAGGGACTTTCACTGGGAGCTTGGGAGGTGAATCCAAAGAACTGTCCGTCCTGCTGGTCCGTTTGATTTGGCCAGGAGCAGAGACAGAGCAGCAAATCTCAGACGGGCAGTGCGAGAACAGAGTGGATTTCATAACACAGTCAGCCCCCTAGAACTGAATTAGGCACCTTTTTGCGTAAGGAGGAAAGGGCAAGGGAAAGGACTGAGCATGCTTTGAACTGGGAGTAAGCACATTTCTGACTCGATGAACCGCAATGACATGGCATTGTACGGGTTCCACCGGGGCAGGTCTGGGTAGCCCTCGGATCTGACGGCCAGCAGATCAAGAACTGTGGTGGTGGTGGTACGTCAGATGCCATTTAGTGCACTGTGGCAATAGCTTTGGGACTGCAGGGGACAACAGTGAACTGCGCATGTGCTGAGCTCCTGAGAACTCACTAAAGTCCCGCAGGAAAATAATACTGACGGTGGCATCGTGCAGGTCAAAATAGGTCCGTGAAGCACCCAGACCAAATGTCCAAAAGACTCCAACAAGATCAGCGCCACCAAAAACCCAACTAGATAGGACACCTGGTGTCTAATCCTGGGACCTGCTCACAGGAGGTGGAGACTGGTGAGCCAAGAGCTGGGGCTGTGGAGACCACTGTGGAAATCTGACATAAGAAGCCAGACCTGGAACTTGCTAGAGGTTGTGGCACAAGTGGCTGCAAGCAAAAAGTTGTGTATCAACTACAATAAGTAAAATCGCATTGTACACCTGTGGGTGACACAGCTTAGAAAACTGCCTTAAGGAGAAGACTCTGCTAACCAGAAGTACAATGATCAAGAGCGAAAGAAGAGACAAAGGCACAATCAGTATTACTGGGGCCCGGCACAGTGGCCTAGCAGCTAAAGTCCTCGCCTTGAACGCACCAGGATCCCATATGGGCGCTGGCTCTAATCCCGGAAGCTCCACTTCCCATCCAGGTCCCTGCTTGTGGCCTGGGAAAGTAGCCAAGGACGACCCAAAGCCTTGGGACCCTGCACCTGTGTGGGATACCCAGAGGAATTTCCTGGATGCCGGCTTCGGATCGGCATACCATCGACCGTTGCACTCACTTGGGGAGTGAATCACCAGACGGAAGATCTTCCTCTCTGTCTCTCCTCCTCTCTGTATATCTGACTTTCCAATAAATAAATAAATCTTAAAAAAAAAAAAAAGAATATTACTGAAAACTCCCCTGCAAAGGAGCAAAACCCTTTGCCAACCTCAGAGTTAACTGAGGAAGACATCGAGAAAATGGGGGACACAGAATCCATAAGACTCATTTTAAAGCTTCTGATAAAAAATGAGAAGCACAGGGCCCGGCGCGGTGGCGCAAGTGGTTAAAGGTCCTCGCCTTGCACGCCCTGGGATCCCATATGGGCGCCGGTTCTAATCCCGGCAGCCCCACTTCCCTTCCAGCTCCCTGCCTGTGGCCTGGGAAAGCAGTCGAGGACGGCCCAAAGCTTTGGGACCCTGCACCCGCGTGGGAGACCCGGAAGAGGCTCCTGGCTTCGGATCGGCATAGTATTGGCCCGTTGCGCTCACTTGGGGAGTGAATCATTGGGCGGAAGATCTTCCTCTCTGTCTCTCCTCTCTGTATATCCGCCTTTCCAATGAAAAAATAATAAAAATAAATCTTTAAAAAAAAATGAGAAGCACATGCAAGAGTTCAAAGAATTTAAGGAAGCAGTAAAGCAAATCGAGGCTGCTATATCAGAAATTAAGAACACAGTAGAGCAAATTACAAGGACAGTGGAGAGTCTCTGAAATAGAATCAAGCAAGCAGAAGAAAGAATCTCAGAATTGGAAGATATTTCCTGTCACCAGGGGGAAGCAAACAAAAAGCTGTAAGCGGAGCTGGATCAGGCCAAAAAAAGTATTCAAGAATTGAAAGACACTATTAAGAGGCCTAATATAAGAGTTATGGGAGTCCCAGAAGATGCAGAAAGAGAAGCTGAGTTTGCAAATGTATTTAATGAAATAATCAAGGAAAATTTCCCTAATCTGGAGAAAGAATTGGGAAACAAGATCCAGGAGGGACACAGAACTCCCAACAGGCTTGATCAAAAGCAATCTTCACCAAGACACATGACCATCAAGCTCTCTTCAATTGAACATAAAGAAAAGATCCTTAAATGTGCACGTGAAAAAAATTCGACTGACATATAAAGGAATGCCAATTAAGCTTACAGATCTCCCACAGGAAACCCTACAGGCAAGAAGAGAATGGAGTGACATATTCCAGATCTTAAAAGAAAAAAATTGTCGGCCTAGGATAACATACCCCGCAAAGCTTTCTTTCGTCTTTGAAAATGAAATAAAATTCTTCCAGAGTAAGGAAAAGCTGAAAGAATTTGCCCTTTCCAAACCTGTTCTACAAATGATACTTCAAGATGTTGTCTTGACGGAGAAGAGGAATAGCACCTACCAAAACCAAAGGCAAATGGGAAGAACATCCCAGTAAAATGACAACAGAAGACTAAATCAATGAACAATCCATTCCTAAAATGACAGGACCAAAGTATCACCTATGTATATTTAACTCTAAATGTAAATTGCTTAAGCTCAATCAAACATCATAGATTAGTAGACTGGATTAAAAACAAAACTCATCTGTTTGTTGTCTGTAGGAGACACACTCCAACAAAGATCAGCAGAAACTATATCACATGGGTTTTGTTGTTTTCTGTTGGTTTCATCTCTTCAAAACACTTTCTTCTGATTAAATCATTCAATGACTCGTAGATCATGCAGTGGCATCATTTTCTTCAAGAAGGTTCTTGATTTTCATTCCTTCAGCTAAACATTAGTCATTTAATAGCATGTTGTTTAACTTCTTGGTGTTCCTAATTTCTTTTTTCTCCCGGATGTTGATTTTGTTTTGTGGCTTTTCATGTAAGGGGATGTATAGTAGCTGTGTAATGGAGACTGTCATATCTAGTGGCATGTCATTTAACTTCATGGCATTGTAAATTTCTATTTTTCTTTCTATTGTTGATTTTGTATCATGACTTTTCATTTAAGGGAATGTACAGTAGTTATGTAATGGAGACTAACATCCAGATGTGAGGATGCAGTGTGGGTATGCATTTCTGTTTCCAGACAAAGATGGACTTACAATGAAACTGTTTACTATATCTTGACAATAGGAATCTGGACTTTCTGCCATTGTCCATGCCCGCAATGATGGACATATGACTGAGTATGAAGAATTATATGTTAGTAATGATATAGAGGAACTAGGTGGGGGCAGAGGAAATTGGGGAGGGGATAAGGGAATATGGAACTGTATCATAAAATGATAACAATAATAATAAAATGTAAAAAAAAAAAAAAAGCTTCACAATACCTTCACTGTGTGGGAATGTCCAAGCTAAAATTTTGCTATGAAAATAATCCCAGGCTGGTGAAATTTCTGGTTGCTTAGCTTAAGAAACTATGCATTACTTTCAGATAATCTTAGTTAAACAAACAAGTGACTCTCTCAGGACAAAAAAAAAAAAAAATCATTAAAAAATGAACTCACAAACAAAAACCGTGAACCACGAAAGGAAAGCATGCATCACAGCCCCAACAAATGGAAAGCCTAGCAAGAACTAGAGATGGCAACAAAGTTGGAAAGAGCTGATCAAACAAGCAGGGTTAAAATTGTATTTTCAGGATATAGAAATCAGTGTTTAAGCTATGTGACAAGATTCACGCACCTTCTCTAGAAATTTTTTAAAAATACAGCTTGTGAAACCTAAACATTTAATTGCTAGGTTAACAGATTGGACAGAGCTATGGAAAGATTTGAGTCTTTGGTAAGCTTTTTAAAAATAATTATTTATTTACTTCAAAGGTGGAGCAGAGTGGGGAAAGGGAGAAAGAGACCTTTTGTCCACTGCTTTACTCCCCAAATGACCATCAGAGCTTTGTCTGGGCCAGGCTGAAACCAGGAGCCAGCAATACTGTCGCAGCCTCCCACATGGGTGACAGGGGACTGAGCACCCAGGCTATCTTCCACTGCCTTTCCAAGTCCATTACCAGGGAGCAAGAATGGAAGTGGGATAGCTGGGGCTAGAACTGGCACCCTTGTGGGATGCTGGCACTACACAAGCAGCAGTTTAACCCACTACATCACAATGCCAATCTTCATTGATTAACTTAAAAAATAACTTTTTTAAATTGGACAGATTTACAGAGGGAAAGAGAAACAGAGAGAAATATTTTTCCTTCACTCTCCAAATGGTCACAATGGTCAGAGCACAACTAATCTGATCCCCAAGAGCCAAGAGCTTCTTCTGGGTCTCCTACATGAGTGCAGAGTCCCAAAGACTTGGGCCCTTCTTTGCTGCTTTCCCAGGCCATATACAGGGATTGGATCAGAAGTGGAGCAGCCAGGACTCAAACCAGCACCCCACATGGTATGCCATTGCTTATAGGTGGATGATCAGCCTATTGAACAGCCACATTGGCCTCCCCATTGGTTAACATTCTTTTTTAAAAAAAGATTTATTTATTTTTATTGGAAAGTCAGATATACAGAGAGAAGGAGCTGCAGAGAGAAAGATCTTCTGTCCACTTGTTCATTCCCCAAGTGGCCGCAACAGGCCGAGATGAGCCAATCAAAGTCAAGAACCAGGAACTTCTTCCGGGTCTCCCACGTGGATGCAGGGTCCCAAGGCTTAGGCTGTCTTTGACTGCTTTCCCAGGCCACAGGCCAGGACTGGATGGTAAGTGGTGCAGCCGGGATACAAACTAGTACCTATATGGGATCCCAACATATGCAAGGCAAAGACTTTAGCCACAAGACTACCACTCCAGGGCCTTATTGGTTAATTTTGTTGCCTAACCAACCACCTTATTGTGGCCATTTATGCTTTATAAGTTCTTTGCTCCAAATGTGTCCTTTTTTTCAATTCTGTGAAGGCAGATCCAGGGCCTTTGAAAACCTTTCCTTTGCCAGGTGGAACAGATGTGGAGCCATGTCCGTAGAGGCACTTGGGAGGCAGTGCAAAAGGGAAGCACTGTGTCTTCTCTGGTGCACTCACAATCCGCATGAGCCTGCACTGTTGCGGTCCTGTCCTCAGGGCAGCATGTCCCAGGCCAGCTTCTCAGCTCCAGACTACTATACCAGCAGCAGGACCCAGTGGCTAGAAACCTAGAGAACACGCATGCTGACAAAAATGAAGCAGGGACTATCATCAAAGATTTACACAGGTTAGAAGACAAAGGAAGGGGTGGGCCTTTGGCCTAATGGTTAGAATGTCACTTATGCTACTGCCATCCCACATCAGGACCTGGGGTTGGAGTCCCAGCTCCACACCTGATCTCACCTTCCCGCTAATGTGTATCCTGCAAAGCAGCAGGGGATGCTCAACTGCTTGGGTCACTGTAACCCACATGGAAACCCGGCCTGGGAAGGCAGCAGCAGATGACCCAAGCGCTTGTGCCCCTGACACCCAGGTAGAAGACCCAGAAGAAGCTCCTGGTTCCTGGCCTTTGGCTTTGGTCTTGTCCAATTCTGACCATTGTGGCCATTAGGGAAAGGAAGCAGCAGATGGGAGATTCGTCTGTCACTCACTCTCTCATTTTCTCTGTAGCTTCATCTTTCAAATAAATAAACAAGACTTTAAAAAAAAAGGAAATGGACAAAAGATTTGAATAAATATATCACAAAAGAAGGTATATGATGCCTAACATCAGCAATCATCAGAGAAACTAAGTTGGAATTATTGAATGCAACAAGATTTCCACTAAGGTGCTGAAACTTCAACAGACTCACACTATATGCTGCTTTGATTTAGATCAGCTGCAATATTCATACATCTCTGCTACACATTGGCAATGTCAGTTACTTATAAAATAGTCACACTTTTCACATGACTCAGTTTCATTCCTAGGTGTTTTCCCAAGAGAGTCACAAGTGTATGTTTTCAGAAAGACTGGCAGGTCAAGTTCACAGCAATACTATTCCCAACAGCACTAAACGAAAACCAGCCCAAATGTAAAAGGTTGAACACATTGTAGCAAATCCATATAATACAGCAAGCAACAACAACAAAAGGAATGACAGTTATGTACCGCAGTTATGTACATGTTTAAACCATCGTAGGGTCATTTATATGGCATTTACAAAAGGTAAAACTGTTGAGATACAGGGCGCGTTGTTTGGCATCAGGCTTGGGAACCACAAATTTGAACACAAGTGTATGTGAGGAAACTTTCCAGAACGATGATAATGTTGTATCTTCAACGTGGCGCTGGTTATCTGTAAACATTTCAAAACTCTGTGATCAAGCAGCAGGCCTTGCAGGTTAACCTGCCACTTGGGAAAGCCACATGCCATCCTGGAGTGTCTGGGATTGAGTCTCACTGCTTCCGGTCCAGCTCCTGCTACTGTGCCAGGAGGGCAGCAAAGGATGGCCTGAGGACTCGGCCCTTGTCACCCACAGCAGAGTCCGGCTTTGGCCTGCTGTGGGCACATGGGCAGTGGACTAGCGGATGGAACATCTCTCACTCGGTCTCTCCCTCTCATCTGTTTTTCTACCTTTCAAAGTAACTAAATACATCTTTAAAAATAACTCAGTGTACTATACACTTAAAACTTATGATTTTTTTTTCTTTGTAAATCAACTCCCAGTAAAGCTGTTGGGGGAAAAGTCCTGGGTCCCTGATGGTGACTGTTGAGCTGCCAGGTCAATGAATCCCCAAACCTGCCCAGGCCATCTCACGTACACAGCTCCCTCGACCCCGGCTCGGTGCTCGCTGTGCTGTGATCACTTGCTCACGGCTCTTCCCTCCCCCTGCATCAGTGAATGCAGAGACCCCTGCCAGGTCAGAGACCCCTGCCAGTCTAAGCCCCTTCCGGACAACGGAAGGAACTCGTGGATGTTTGCCAAGCAGAGGGGTGAATCTCTCTCCAGCAAAGGTAAAATTACAGGGTGGTGCCACTTTTCACTTTCTAAGGAACCACCTTCTACTGATTCTTGTGTTTCTTCACCTCTTATAGAATGAAGAGTCAACATTTTTTAAGTTTTAAGAAGACAATACCAACATTTTCCTACAACACACACAGCAAGAAAAGTGCAATTTCCTTGAGGATTGCAACTAGTCAAAGTGTAAAAGAAAATCAGTCCACATTATCTGCAGGACTGGGCCTCCTGTGTTCCATAAGGGGTCTGTAGTCTCGTAGTTGCTAACGCAATCTGCTGCAGCCACAGTTTGGAGACCACCCGACTCTGTCATCCAGAAACAAAGATACTGTGTTGCTGTGAGGAATTATTCTGTAACTGCCCAATTTTAGTGAAATTTTGGACCAAGCAGAGATCATTAGCTCCAAATGCAGTATGAGATGATGAGACGTAAAAAAGAAAGTGTACCAAGGGGCCTAGAGCCATAGCATAGGAAATTAAGCCCCGACCTGCAGCACCGGCATCCGGTATGCTGCCAGTTCATGTCCTGCCCGCTCCACTTCCAGACCAGCTCCCTGCTAATGGCTCGAGAAAGCAGTAGTGGATGGCCCAAAATCTTGGGACCCTGCACCTGCGTGGCTCCTGGCTTCATCTCAGCTCAACTCTGGCCATTGCAGCCATGTGGAAAGTGAACTAGAGGATGGAAGATCTCGCTTTCTCTCTCTAAATCTACCTTTCCAATAAAAATAAATAAATCTATTTTGAAAGTGTACAGATAAAAATTAGGGAGTGATGGTAGACCATCCAGGCGCCCAATGTAGGATTCACTCTTATTAAGGTCAGTCTGCCCTGCAAACTTTGTGATTCCCCAGGATAATCATTTTTTGAGATATGCCAGCCACTGGTGATCCTAGGATTTTATGTGAGGGAGAAGAGTTTGGTTTATTTAACTTGTTAATGTTATGGCCACTAAAATTAATACAAAGTTGAATTGGCAGTCTATTGCTATGTAACAAGTTGCCCCATCACTTATCAGTTTAAAACAACAGACAAGAACACCTAACAGTTACGACATTCACATCTGGGCCCGGCGCTGTAGCCTAATGGCTAAAGTCCTCACCTTGCATACACCAGGATCCCATGTAAGTGCCGGTTCATTTCCTGCCTGCTCCACTTTCCTTCCAGCTCTCTGCTCGTGGCCTTGAAAAGCAGTCAAGGATGGCCCAAAGTCTTGGGACCTCAAGATGCGGAGAGATCAGGAAGAAGCTCCTGGCTTCGGATCAGCTCAGCTCCAGCTGTTGTGGCCACTTGGGGAGTAAACCAACAGATGATCTTTCTCCCTGTCTCTCCTTCTCTCTGTAAAATTTGCCTTTCCAATAAAAAACTAAATTCTTATTTTTAAGAAAGACATTTACATCCCACCCGTGAGTGCCTAAGCTCAACGCTCGTTTGACCGAGCAGACCTTGGGAGGGAGCGGTAACAGCATGTGGAAACCTGCACTCCCATACATCTCACTGCCTTCCCAGGCACAGCAGCAGGCCAGAGTGGAAGCGGAGCATCCAGGACATGAACTGGTGCCCATTTGGGATGCTGGCATCATAGACAACAACTTAACCTGCACCACAATGCTGGCCTACAGGGAGAGCGTTTTATAACATCAGACATGCCCCCGATTTTGACACGTCCTATTTTCGTCCTTACGTTGTGGGAGTATAACAGACTGTGTGTTTATGAAACCCATTTCCCTTTTCCTCTGCAGTACAATTAGGCTGCATTTCCAGCTGTGTCAGAACTGAATGAAGCCACATACAAAGTGGGCATTGAGGGTCTCTGCTCACGTGCCATCAGGAGCACATGGTCCAATGGAGAGCTCTAACTGCTGTGGAGATGGCACAGCCACTTAGTGGAGTGAGGGACTGGGTATGAAGGGCTGCACAGGGCAGTGCCTTCCCCAGCACCCCACCAACCCACCCACTTCTGAGTGTGTGTGGGTGGGGAAGACAGCACACTACATCACTGAACTTTAAAGAGCATTTTGTTATAATAGTAATAAGAGACCATACAGTCAGACATAGTATTGAAGCAGAGAAAGAAAATATACCAATCGACTGGCATAGAAGCCAGAAACACTGTGTGTGTGATACAAGGCAGTTGGCACTATGGAGAGAAATGGTGGCCTAATGAACTAACAGTGATTAATGACTACCATGCTTTAGAATTTGAGAATAAATTCCTACCATCACGTACAAAAGCCATCCCACAGACATAAATGCCACAGCAGTTATTATTACCAGCAATCCCTGTGACTTGCATGCCACAAGAAGAACATGCAATCCATACATGTTTCTGAAGGCTGTCACTGCCATTTGCTGATGGCTTCCGAAGGACCAGTCAGGCTCCTGACCAGTGATTCACCAGCTGCCATTAATCCCAGACATCCTCTGCTGTCCGTACCACAGACCAGCTCAGGAGCTCCAGGGGAAAAGGGCAGTCCCCCGGCAGGGGCACTTCCGGTCAGCCTTCAGTGTGTGGAGGGGAGACCAAGGAGAGGTCAGCGTGTGAGAGAGTGTAAACACACTGGTTAAAACACCTGCACTCCATAGCACACTGGGTCCAATTTCCACTGCTGCTCCCAACAGCAGCTTCCCAGCCGGGCAGGCTGAAAGACAACTGCTCACAGCTTCTACCATCCTCAGGGGGACGTGGCTGAAAGCTGTGGCTCCTGGCTTCTGCTGGCCCAGTTCCGGCTCTCAGGGATATTTGGAGAGTGAGCCAGTAAATAGAAGAGCTCTCTCTCTTCGCGTCTCCCTCTGCCTCTCTACTTCTCACATACATTTTTAAAATCACTTTAAAGATGGTGCAGAGGGTTCCCTTCCCACTAACCAGATATGACCAACAGACATAATTACCAGGCTGGAGTTGGGATGCTGCAGGCATAGCTGCTGCCTGTGACAACAGCAACCCATAAACTGAGTGCTGCTTCGGATCCTAGCTGCCTACTGATCCCACCCCCTGCTAATGGCCTAGGAAAATCAGTAGAAGATGGCACAACCACTTGTGCCCTGCCTCCCACGAGGGAAAACCAGGTGAAACTCTTGGCTGCCTGCATCGCCCTGGCTGTGGTAGCCACTTGGGGAGTGAACCAGCAGATGGAAGATCTCTCCATCTCTGTCCCTCACCCCCAACACGCACACACACACACCCTGTGAGTCAGACTTTCAAATAAATAAATATTTTTTAAAGACACAATTACAACAAACTTAGGATAAAGATTTTTATAAGGATTTATTCCAATATCCCACCCTGGACCCTGTGCCATTTCTTCCTCACAGCTCACGGGATTCGCGCCAGTGCAGCCATCCACCAATCAGATGTAACCTGGCATTCCACCTGAGAATCCCACCCCCAATCTCCCAGCCCCTTCCCCAAACCCGCCCACTCGCCAATCATCCCCAGGCATTCACCTGCAGGCACCAATCCTCTGGGGCCTTGACCTCAATCCCTCCCAATCCCCGCCCCCCCACACCTGGCAGACAAAAAAGGCCCCCAGGTGCGGTTCGTCCCTTTTTGCTCTCTCTCTTCCTCTCCTTGGTTCCTCTCCCCTGCTCTTCCTCCCTTCCCTCCCCTTCCCCTGTTCCTGCCCCACTCGGTTCTCTCTCTTGCTCTCTCTTGCTCTCTCTCTTGCTCTCGCTCTTGCTCTCTCCTTGGTTCCTCTCCCCTGCTCTCCCTCTCCTCCTTCTTACCTCCCCCTTCCCCCCCCTTTCCCTTTCCCCTTCCCCTTTTCCTGCCTCGCTGGAATAAACTTCCTAAGATATGTCGTTGCGTCTGGTGTTTTCAGCTCACGGTAAAGAACCAGGTTGCGAGAATTAGCTGCGCGTAAAGTATCTTAATATCCTATAACCTAGCACTAGAACTCTTACATTCTTTTAAATAACTAACAATTTTAACTAACTTTTAGTGACACTTCTAGACGCAAGCAAAACAAGCATTTCAACGAGCTGAGCACAGGAGTTTGGCCTGAGACAGAAAGGGGTGAGGGAAGTCGAAGCAGGGGACACACAGGGATTGGTTTTCCAAAGTTAAAGGTTAAAGCAGAGGGTACTTCCTTATCATGCTGGCTCAGGCTGACCTACTTTGGCTTTTATCTCTCTCCCTCTCCTGATTTCTGGAAAGGTCAGATAAACAACTTGATGTTTGCTTAGTGATATGGAATTTCAGCCCCAGTGACTCCACATTGGTTCGATCTGTGGGGCCTGGTGCAAGAGCTCCGAGCAGACCAACAGCCTCTTGCATGATTTATGGAGCAGTTCCAAGGTCCCAGGACAGGGGCAGGGAAGGCACAGACACACAAATGCCACATACATGACCACTGTACCAAGAAAGATCTTCAACCACAGACAGGCGTATCGGCTGGGCTCCTTCCTCCAGGGCGGGCCTGTTGCAATGCGTCCTACACACCATGGCCAGATCCCTCTCCCAGAAACACTAAGACACATCCCAATGGTTTTCTGTATCGTCTCCCTTGTCGACTCTGCCCTCTGCTTATCATTCCAGCCAGATTCCCAGGTGATAGCCTCTGCCCCTTGAAATCTGGTTGAGCTGATGTCAGAGGGACAACGCCTGCATGGATTCATAGTTGTGTCTTGATGTACCTTTCAAAACATAGCTCAAACTCCACCTTCTTTTGAATTTCCTGGTGCCAATCATAGGTGACAATTGCTTCTTGTGAAGAGCAGCCATCAGGATGAGTGGCTAGGGTGCAAGGCCTGTGTCACCACAGGGCCTGAGGTTAAACGGCCTGCACTTGGCCCCATGCTCCTCCGCTGCTGCCTCGGAATTCTCATCCAGCTCCCTCCTCCGCGCCACTTCCACTTCTTTTTTAAAGATTTATTTTATTTTTATTGGAAAATCAGATATACAGAAAGGAGGAAAGACAGAGAGAAAGATTTTCTGTCTGTTGATTCACTCCCCGAGCGGCTGAAACAGCTGGAGCTGAGCTAATCTGAAGCCAGGAGCCCGCATGGGACATCCTCAACTGTTTTCCCAGGCCACAAGTAGGGAGCTACATGGGAAGCAGGGTTGCGGGGATTAGAACTGGCACCCATATGGGATCCCAGCATGTGCAAGGCAAAGACTTGCTGCTAGGCTACTGCACAGGACCCTCTACTTCATTTTGCTCTGGCACGACCAGTCCTGAGAGCTGCATCCATCGAGGGAAGAACATGTCGGTCCTAAGGCACCAGGGCCTTCCCACGGCAGAGGCATCTAATTCCTCAGGGTTAGCAGCCACGTCCCAAAAATAATTACTGAGCTTCGATTCAGCTCTATCAATGGACTATGTACTAGGCCCGTGTTATAAAGGGACTGAAAGGGCCTCATCTCCCCCTCCCTGCTCTCTGATCGTCAAGTGCCAGTAGAAATCGTGAGGGCACAGGGGTCTGGGCATCTGAGTCAGAGCAGTACAGTTTGACTGGTTCCTCTCAATTCTTCTGTTTTTCATAGCTTCTGCTGCCTCTCTCTCCTTCAAAAACATTGGGTCTCTAATAGGCACTCAGTTCTCCCCACCGGGGCTCTTAGTGCCTTTCCAGGACAGCTTGGTTTTCTGGAAGGCCCTTGCTAGCTGAGAGCGATGCCAGCCAGGACTGTCCTGTGGGTGTAGGGTGGACATCCTCTTTCCCTTGTGGCATTTTAAGTTCTGGGAACACACAGGATGCATTTGTCACGACTCGGAGCAGCTCGCCCCCTGCTCCTTGCACACTGCAGTCCCTCAGCAAGCATCTTCTGAAAGAGCTGAGGAGAGCTCATCAACCAGCCCAGCCCTGGGGAAAGCCGCTGCCCGTACACAGCCCCTGCGCCAGGCCCTGTGCCAAGCCCTGAGCCAGGGCTGCACGCGTGCCCCTCCAGACACCAACACACACTCACCACCTGAAAACAACGTCTTTTCTTTGCAAATACTGATGTGGACAGGGTAACAGCTCATGACATTCCTAAGGAATGTATGCATTTCTGGAATTATTTACTTAATACTTCTACAGTTCCGCTCAGAGCTAACTTTGTTACCAGTTTTACAACCAATGTTGCACGTGTGTATGACAATTGTACTTGTCCATGTGAATACTTTGCTTCCTGACATGTCCTCACCGAATCAAAGTTGTAATAACTTTAAGAAGCAGAACAATCGCTAAAGTTCCCGCAAAAATTCCGAGAAACTGGAACAGAGATGCTGGGCATAGTAGAGAGGAGGTGAATGCCAAGGCACTGAAAGGAAAAACAGTGAGGTCAAGGGAAGATGGCGATGAAAAGAGAATGCAGAGCAAAAGAGCGATTGCCGTAAGAGTGAGCAAATACAGGTTCCGACATGGGCAATAAATGCACAGTGGTCACTGTAGAACAGCATTCCAGGAAGCGTGCTACAGAACCGGGAGCTGTGCTAAGACTGGCACCCGCCACGTGCACGGGTTTTTTATAACTACTTAACGCCCAGAAGCTGCTAGAGCAGTGCTGCTGCACTCCAGGCAAGAGTTGGTTCGCTGGGATGATCTCAGGGCAATACCATCATGCTACAGACTACACAAGTGTGTGCCCCCAAATCCGTATGTTCAAATCCTAACTCTTAATGTGACGGTGTTGGGAGGTGAGGCCTTGGTGGGCATTGCTCATGTAGGTGGGTTAGTGCCCTTCCAAGAGAGGCCCCAAAGAGACCACATACCCTTCTGTGAGGTCACAGGAAGGGTGCCACAAAAGAATCAGGGAACAAGCTCTCACAGACCCCGAAGCCTCAGAGACATATCCTTAACATCCCAGTCTGCAGCAAACGACGGGGCACGGGAGTCTGTTATTTATAAGCGGTCTGGTCTCTAATATTTTGTTATAACAGTTTCAACAGGCTAATACGGAAGCTGGTACCAGGATCAAGATTTTAAAAATCTGCAAGGAAGGGCCCAAATGAGCAGCATAATGGCAAGTTGCTTTTTCAAGTAGTGAGACAAACTGGCTAAGGTTTATAAAACAGGATTCTGATGGCTGTGAAGCACACACACAGAGAACACTTATGGAAAATACTTATTATAAAACCACGCACAAATTTCCGATTTTTTTTGCACCAAAAGAAACTTTAAGTCCAAAATAAAAATGACTTAACAATCTGTTCAAGATCACAGAGTTGGTAAGCGACAGAAATGACTTTGAAGCTAAGCCGCCTCCTGCAGGGCCTGAGCCGCCTGCTCAGCATTTAGCAATCAGCATCAGTGACCTTTCTGATCAAAAACCTGTGGAGGTACAAGACTCTGGAGGGAGGTCCCCAGTGCGGTAGCCTAGTGGCAAAAGTCCTTACCTTGCATGCCCCAGAATGCCATATGAGTGCCGGTTCGTATCCCTGCTGCTCCATTTCCACCCAGCTCCATGCCGGGAAAGCAATTCACTTCTTGGTGCCCATTACTGAACACTAAACATGCTGGCAAGGAAGTGCCAGGGAGCTGTTCATGCCGGGCAGAGGGTCGAGGTGGCACTAGAGGGCAAGGCTAGAGAGGCCCCAGGCTGGAGGTGCTCTGGGATGACGAGAGCTGAGCCAGTCTATTACTGCCTGTATTAGCCGGTTTTTTGTTCCTATAATGAAATAAATACCAGCGGTAGCTAACTTGATACACAACAACAAAATGCTTAATTAGCCTGAGGTGCCAGTTCAAGATCAGAAAACTCTTTGAAGGGCTGGTGGAGGACAAGTAGAGCAAGGATCCCTGAGCTGACCAGGAAGCAGACAATGTGATTAAAACAGGCCAGGGCTCGCAGGAAAGCTCAGTGGCTGAATTCTCCCCTTGCACACCAGGGGTCCCATGGGGTGCAGGTCATGTCCTGGCTGCTCCACTTCCCATCCAGTTCCTGTTAGTAGCCTGAGAAAGCAGTGGAAAATGGCCTAAAGCCTAGGGACCCTGTACCTATCTGGGAGACCCAGAAGAAGCTCCTGGCTCCTGGCTTCTGGCTTCGAATGGGCTCAGTTCTGGCCATTGTGGCTACTTGGATAGGGAACCAGCAGATGGAAGATTTTCCTATAGCTCCTTCTCTCTGTAGATCTGCCTTTCTAATAAAAATAAAATTAAATCTTAAATAAGTAAATAAAACGTGTCAAACTGAGCCTCTGAGCTTTTCTTTGAACAGCAGCTCCCAGTTACCTAAGGACCTCCCACTAGGTCCTACCGCTTAACCCTTCTCCCGCCCCTCCTCCCCAAGCAGCACCAGGGACCAAGCCCTTAACCCACGGCCTTTTGGGGGAAACACCCAAACTAATATTCAAACCCCAGCACTGCACTTTTCCTAGCCTTCCTGCTGGGAGTCAAGACTTTCCCGGTTGGCAAACTGTCTAGCAAGTTCCAAGAACACAGAGTCCCCGTGCCAGTGTCCGCTGCCTGTGTTCCTAGCGCCATCTGTGAGCCTCACAGAGTGCTCTTCCCACTCATGCCTACCATCCCTCCCCGGGCTGCTCACGTCTGGCGACCAGAGTCCTGTTAGAGTTCTTCAAGATTTCTTTTTTTTTTAAAGATTTATTTTTTATTATTTTTTCATTGGAAAGGCAGATATACAGAGAGGAGAGACAGAGAGGAAGATCTTCTGTCCAATGATTCACTCCCCAAGTGAGCGCAACGAGCCAATACTATGCCGATCCGAAGCCAGGAGCCTCTTCCGGGTCTCCCACATGGGTGCAGGTTCCCAAAGCTTTGGGCCGTCCTCAACTGCTTTCCCGGGCCACAGGCAGGGAGCTGGAAGGGAAGCGGGGCTGCCGGGATTAGAACCGGCGCCCATATGGGATCCTGGGCGTGCAAGGTGAGGACCTTTCACCACTTGCGCCACCGCGCCGGGCCCAGAGTTCAAGATTTCAACATCATGTCCGCTGTTCATGGCTGTCTTGTAGGCAGTGGATAGAAAGCAGCAACTTGATAAGAATAGGAGAAAAACCAAAACCAATTAGCTAATCAACTACAACAAAATAAAACGGATACACTTGTGCATGCCTCTATGCAGCCAGCCCAACAACAGCCAGGGAATGCCTCCTGTAATGAGTGCCACGTGTCTGTTCCTGTAAGGTGAAGCTGCTTTATTCTTCACAACACATATTCAAGCACCTGACAGCTCTGCTTCAAGCTTGTCTTCCCCCACTCTCTGCAGAATCCAAGTTGTAAGGGATCAAGAACTTTTATCTCCAACACCTGTTACATTATCCAATCTCAAGGGAGAACTGACTGTGTTTATGGGGATTGGAAAAGGCACCTGCGCCCTCTTCACACGGCCCTTCTCAAGGCCACCCTGAGATAGCCTTTCTCTCCGCTGAACGCACATCACTCAGGCACCTGGATCCCTGCTCTCCTGTGGGAGGCCCAGATGGAGCTCCAGTCCCCTGGCCACACCTGACCTTCACGCGGGAAGTGAACCAGCAGATGGGAGAGCTCTGTCTCTCTGACATCCAAAATCAAGTTTTTTAAAAAAATATTAAAAATAAAATGGAACTGTATTTGCATGCAATATATACACATCTCTTCATATACTTTAAATCACTCCTTTAAAAAAAAGATTTATTTATTTTCATGAAAGACAGTGAGAGAGAGGCAGAGTAAGACCCAAAGTTTTCCATCCTATGGTTCACTCCTCAAATGGTCACAACAGCTAGTGCTGCGTGAGACTGAAGCCTGAAGCCCAAAACCCCACCCAGTCTCGCACAAAGATGGCAGAGGCCCCATCATCTGCTGCCTCCCAGGCCGGTCAGCAGGGAGCTGGATGCAAAGCACCACAGCCAGGACAAAGCTGGTGCTCCCATGGGATGCTGATGTCACAGGCAGAAGCTTAAGCCACTGCACCACAACTCTGGCCCTGATCATTATTTTCTTAGGAACTTCCCAGAAGTTGGTTTATATGAAGTGATTTACTGTCATTGTCCACGAGTACAGGTTGCTCTCTGGGGACCTCACAGAACAACGCTTTTTGATGAGTATCTTTATTTGTTACAGGTCAGGAGAATTCCTAGAAACAGAATGGCCTGGCCTCAATAACGTGGTCCTTTTCCAGTTTCAATGTTACGGTCACTTTCAACTCAGTATGATCAAATTGCACACATTCAGTGAGTCCTGATTTGTTCATCTTTGTAAATAGCACACAGTGAATTTCTCGAAGCTTCTTACAGGGATTAAGTGAGATGGGAAAAAGTGCAGTATATTCCAAGTAGAACGCTGGTCTACAATCTATTTTTTGTTAAGAGCACAACTCTATGAAAAATCATGACTACAGCTTCAAAAGTGAGCTTAACAGAGATCCACAGAAAATTCTGTGGCAACACTTGCACACCCACGATTAATTAGTAGAATCTCCAGATGTTAACTGTGGGTTCACATTTTCCTAGCTTAATTGCCTTGACTTGACAAGTTAGTATTGTAATATTGTGTGTTGTAATCATATGTGATATTATTCTAGCAAGGGCATACATGCCTTAGGTGTCTTGGACTTGAGTGAAAAATCTTGCCCAATTTAAATCATTCGTTTATGAATATAGCCCATAAATTCAAATGTGGGGAGAAAAAGCCCCACTTTGATGACAAGATGGAAAATTTTAGATTTCTCATTTCCATTTCATGAAAACTGTGTCTCTCCCACCAAACCTCTGAAGTCCCGAGGCATCTTTAAATGTATCAAGAATTCAGAAGAGGAGGCTCAGGGCTGGGGTATCAGTGTCTGAGGGAAACCGCGGGCGGGCGGCAGAAGCTCCCAGAAGGGCCACCGGGAGCTGGAAGCCATTGCTGGGCTGCTCGCAGGACGCGTGTGTGGCCCCAGCGTACTCGGGCCCGGGCACCGGCGACCCCGCTGGGAGTCCAGATCCCGGCCGGCAGACTCCCGTCCCGCCGGGGCTCGTCTCGAGTCATTGTCGCCCCTCTCCCGCCACACGCACCGGCAAGCCGCGGAGCCGGCGTGCGGCGCCGGCCGTGGCCGAGGGCGTCCGGGCTCGGCCACCGGGGCCGCTCCTTCCCCTCACACACACGCGCCGCGGGGCGGCCATGCGGCCGCGGGCCGGGGTCGTGACCCGGGGCGCCAGCCGCCGCTCGGGACGCGGCCCCCCAGTCTCGAACACGAGGCGGCAGGCGGCGGCGGCGGCCCGGGGCGGAGGCCGGGCGCGGGGGCGGCGGGTGGCTGAGGAGGCCGGGCCGCCGCGGCCGAGGGCCCCGGGCGCGCTTCCGCCGGCCGCGCCGCGCACGCCGCGGTAAATGGGAGGCTTGGCCGGCAGGGGCGGGGGCCGCGCAGCCGGGGACTTTCAGGAACTGCAGGAGCGGGCGGCGGCTGGAGTCGCCGAGCGCCAGCGGCGGGGCCTGAGCGCCGTGAGTCGGGGCTGAGGCGGAGCCGCCGCCGGGGCCCGAGCCGCTGCCGCCAGCCTCGCCTGCCCGGATCGGGCCGACCCCAGCCGCGACGCGGGAGACGAGCCGGCCGTCCCGGGCCGGGGGATCCGCCCGCCATGGCCACCAAGGTGAGGGGGCGCGCGGCACAGGCCCCGCCGGCCGCTCGGAGCCGGGGAGCTCGGGACCGGGCGGGGAGGGGGTGGACACGGGCGGCGCCGGGAAGGCCGACGGAGACCTCGTAGGCTTCTTGGTGGGTTCCCCCGGACGGCCCCACGGCCCAGCCGGCTCCCTCGGGCCGTGGGTGCGGGCGGCCGGGCGGGATGGGGAGGAAGGCGGGCGGCTGAGACTGGGCGCCGGAGCGCGCCGAGACCGCCGCTGGGTGCGGGACCCCGGGCTCCCCGGCGGTTTGCAAAGTTCGCGCCTGGGCGAGGGCTGCAGGAAGGGGCCTCGGCAGCGGGACGGAAAGTTCTCGGAGCCTCGGAGGTCCCTTGGCGCCCGGCGCTACGTGCTGTCCGGCGTCTTCCCCCGCGGCCGGACAGTGCTGCCCCCCACCTCCACCTCCGGGGGGCGATTTGGAGACCCGAACCCCAGCCAGGGAGAACGCCACACTTTAAATCCTGGTCGGCGGGCGCTGCTGGGGAAGGAGACTGGGTCCTTAGCAACAACCTCCACTTCGGTGGTGTTTTTCTTAGGGTTTGCTGCTTTTTCGGTCTGAGTAGTGTCGCCCGCATGAGTAAAATAACAAGAGGAAAATGAGTTATGTTTTCGATTACGTATTTGTTCGAGAAAAAAAAAAAGGGCCCAGGCCCGAGTTACGTGATGGAACTTTGACTCTGGCTTCGGTCATTAGCCCGGAGTGGTGGTTTGCTTGGTTTACGTTTTTGTTTGTGAAATTAGCAGGCACCCTTTGCTACCCAAGTCAGCAGAAGCTGCCTTCTCCCCCTGTCCCCTGGTAGCCCGGCTTTCCTAGGTCGCAGCCTGAGGACTGGGGCCGGGCTGCCTCCAGCCACCTGCTGATGGATCTGTGTTGGGGTGGACAGTGGGTTTGCATTCGCACGTGGATTGTGTAATGTCACTTTTTGGAACAGCATTCTTTTCCGTTGTTGTTTTTGAGCTCTGCAAGCCATTTGGGGGTCGGTGAAAACTTTACATTTTTGTGTTTGTGTGAAGTAGAGAGAGAATTTCAGATAATTTGAGAACTCTGAAAATTCGGAATTGTTGCCTTTCCAGACAGTTAAATTTGGGGCTCTGATGGTGTTGGTGCTCAAAATAAGCTAATTATCTTGGATACCTGTGGCTGCCCTTGCGGAAATAATTGCATTCTTGTTAATGTGCTACTGACTGTGGTGATTTCATCAGATGTGATAGAACGGGCCACTTTTTGGACACCTGTTAATTTTATGTTGACTTTCTTAAAATAGAACGCAAGCCAGAACTAAGGAAATGGGATTTTTGTTGCCAGATGTTTTACAAATTACTAATTACACCTCCTTTACACACTCTGCATCTTGTTAATTTCCTAGGGGTTTGCGATGGATACAGTGTAGTGACTGCTGCAGGTGCACACCCTGATGACGATTCTCCTTGGTAACCAAGGCTGAGCTGCTGCTTTCCTAAGATTGGCAAGACAGTGGCTCTTGGCTGCATTTGAGTTATGTGTGTGCCAACTCAAAATGTGTAAGCACTTCCTATTTGCTATCTGCCCTCCTCAGGAGACAAATTCCAGTCATTCAGCTTTCTAAACCCTGGTCCGGCAGGCCCTCATCTCCCTGTTTACTTTGGGATAAACTTGGCTGTTTTAAGAAAAAGGGCGACGCAGAACTTAAGAAAGGGACCCCCTCCTTGATTTTTTGTGTCCGTACAATCACGTCGTTGCTGTTGTGCGCAGCACACTCCTACCCTTTAATGGGCTCCGCAGGGAGCAGTTACCCCGTGAGCGGTACCCCGGCTTGTTAGGAGGTTGTAGCATTAAGTGACAGTGTGTATTCAGTCTTGGAGTGTGTGGTCCTGTTGCCTTTCCCCTGAATTTCCCAGACAACTTCGTTTCTCTCAGATCGTGTTTTATTTTCTGTTCTTATGTCTCCTTGAAGGCGCAGTTATTGCTGGGCTCGCTTGAGTTTTTGAGACCTCCATCTGTGCTCACGATAGAAACAGATTGATGTCCTCTTCCCTGCTAAAGACATTTAATCAGTACTTGACTATTTTAAAGGGTTTATCTGGAAGTTTTTTTGGATCCTTTACATAGTGGACTACTGAGTTTAGTCTTCTCTCAATTGAAAAACTATGATGGAAAAGTAATATGAGTATTCTTCTTTTTATCTGTGTTGGAAGCCTCCAAACGTTCTGTTTTGACATAGACCTAAGGTAAATTTCAGTAAATTAAATGCTGTGGATATACTTCACAAAGTTTGAGAAACTGTTATTAAAAGATGTTGAGGGGCTGGTGTGGTGGCTCAACAGGCTAATCCTTCACCTGCAAATGCCAGCACCAGTTTGTGTCCTGGCTGCTCCACTTCCTGTAAGCTCCCTGCTTGTGTACTGGAAAAGCAGAGGAAGATGGCTCAAATCCTTCGGCCCCTGTGCCCACGTGGGAGGACTGGAAGAAGGCCCTGACTAGACAGACTCAGCCGTGGCCATTGCAGCCATTTGGGGAGTGAGCCAGTGGATGGAAAATCTTTCTGTAAATTTGCCTTTCAATAGAAATAGAATCAATCTTTAAGAACCTGTTGAAATCCATTTGTAATTTTTTTCATACTATTATGTTTTCCATAAGCTTTTTTGTTGCCAAGCTGTGTATGAGTTTCTACATATTTTCACCAATAAAACATATTTTAGTTTTTTTCCTTGAACATTTTGTCATCCATTTAAAACATCCAAGTCTTGTAAAAGAAATTAAGATTGTTTTTTCTCAATACACATCCAGAGGTGTGTGAAGAAAGGAGATCATGGAAGCGGATCTGTGTCTCAGTTGTAATTTCTGTGTCCGAGTTAACCTGGTTCTAATTTGCACCCTGCTGTGCTCACATAGGCACTTTCAGGAGTAATCATTGCAATGCGATTCTAGGAATTCTGCACGCTTTTTTCTTTCAGTTCCTCAGCTGCAGTGTCTGAAGTTATGTGTATGGTTTATACATCTTGTCTGTTGCGTATAGGGGAAATGAGTACGTGTCGGAGGGCTGTCTGGGATACACATTAGTGAGCCCCACTTAGAAAGGACATTTTGCTGTCTCCTTAGCAAAAATTCCTTTACTTGAAGTAAAGAAGATGGAACTAATAGAAATGAGTTTCTAAATAGTCTTAAGGATTAAAGTTGAATGGCCAGCACTGTGACATAACGAGTTCCCGCCCCTGCTTGTGCGCTTGGGGAAGCAGCAGAGGAAAAAAGCACTAAAGTTGGTATTTATAGTCTTTAAAGCTTATGGAAAATGCTGACATTCAGTTTTATATTCTCACATTTTTAAGTATCTCCAGTAAAATGTATATTATTTGTATAACAAGACAAATTTTGTGATAATGGATTAAACGATTATTTGTTAACTGTTTATTTAGATGAAAGGCAGAGTTAGAGAGAGGGAGATACAGAAAGATCTTCCATCCTGTGGTTCACTCCCCAAATGGTTGCATTGGCCAGGGCTGAGCCAGGAGCTCCTTTCAGGTCTCCCATGCGGATGCAGGGCCTAAGCACCTGGGCCATCCCATGGGGACACAGGGCCAAGCACCTGAGCCATCCCATGGGGACACAGGGCCAAGCACCTGAGCCATCTTAATGGTGCTTTCCTAGGTGCTTTAGCAGGAAGCTAGATCACAAGTGGAGTACCCAGGACTCAAACTAGTGCTGAAATGGGGTACTGGTACTGCAGGAGGAGGCTTAATGTGCTACACCAGCAATTTCTTAATGAAGCACTAAAGGCTGGCTTTGTGGCACACATGGGTAAGCTTTTGGGAGGATCCTGGCACCCATTTCAAGTGCTCACTTTAAGTCCCGGCTGCTCCACTTCTCAACCAGCTCCCTGCTGATGTGCCTGGGAAGGTTGTAGAAAATGGCCCATGTGTTTGGGCCCCTGCGACCCACGTGGGAGATCCAGATGGAGTTCTGGGTTTCTGACTTCAACCTGGTTCATTCCTAGTCATTTGGGGGGTGATGAGGGGATGGATTATTTTCTTTCTTTCTTTCTTTCTTTTTTAAGATTTATTTTTTATAGGAAAGGCAAATATGCAGAGAGGAGGAGAGACAGGAAGATCTTCTGTCCGATAATTCCCTCCCCAAGTAACCGCAGTGGCCAGTGCTGCGCCTATCTAGAGCCAGGAGCCTCTTCTGGGTCTCTGTGGTTGCAGGGTCCCAAGGCTTTGGGCCGTCCTCGACTGCTTTCCCAGGCCACAAGCAAGGAGCTGGATGGGAAGCAGGGCCTCCAGGATTAGAATCAATAACCTTATGGGATCCTGGTGCATTCAAGGCAAAGATTTGAGCCACTAGGCCAGCGCGCCAGACCCAGGGTGGATTATTTTCTTTGTGTGTCTGTAACTTTGCCTTTCAAATAAATTAACTTTTTTTAAGTGCCATGTATTTATTTGACAGGCATAGAAACACAGAGAGTGAAACAGACCTTTCATACTCTGGTTCACTCCCCAAATGGCTGAAACAGCAGAAGCTGAGCCATTTGAAGCCAGGAGCTTCTCCCACAGAGGTAACAAGGACCCAAGGACTTCAGCCATTTTCTGCTACTCTTTCTGGGATTCTCGCAGGGAGCGGGATCAGAAGTTGAGCAGCCAGAACTCAAACCAGCACCCATAGGGGTTGCTGGCATTTCAAGAAGTAGCTTAACTCCATAGACCACGGTGCTGACTCCCAGATAAATCTTTGGGAAAAAAAAAAGAAAGAAAAGAAGAGGAGGGGCAAGCATCCCATATGGGCACCTGTTGGAATCCTAGGTGCTGCACTTCCTATCCAGCTCTCTGCTTATGACCTGGGAAAGCAGAGGATATCCCAAAGCCTTGGGCCCCTGCAGTCTCCTTGTGGGAGACCCCTGGCTTCAGACTGGCTCAGCTCCTGCCGTTGCAGCCACTTGGGGGAGTGAACTGCGGATGGAAAAACCTCTGTGTCTCCTCTCTATGACTCTACCTTTCCAATGAAAAAATGTTTAAACTATTAAAGTGACTAGATTAGAAAGCATTAAAATTGTCTGAAGTTTTCTGCTGTGCCCTGCTTTTATATTGAACATCTGGAAATTAGCCTTATATTCTAGTTGCCCACTTTTGAAGACTCTGTAGCTTTGTGTGTACTATTCCTTTCTCTTCTGGAATTCTGTTTCCTGTCCCTAAGAGCCGCCTTTTGCCTCTGAGGTCTTACCTCTAAGCATCACCTAAACTCCTGTAGCCTTTGTTCAGGGTCAGGTCATCCATCCAGCAGCTCTTAGTCTTTGTTTCCAGGCCTTTGTCTCCTTGAGGACAGGTCTGCCCCAGGAGGCTGGGACCTGTTTGCTCACCTGGTATCTCAGTGACAAGGTGGAGAGAGCAGAAAGGTAAACAACTCATGCAGGCCAGTTAAAGAAAACTGACTCAGCCGTATACTTCCAGTCCTTCAGTCTTGTATTTTTTCTTAGCGCGCCCGTGCTCAGGACACGTTGGACCTCTGCAGCTTCTGAATTAGTGGTGTTTTTAATACACCACTAATGGTTGAGTAATTGGGACAAGGCTGACTTCAGAGACTGGGAAATGGTTTTATCCCGAGAGTGACAAAGGGTGTTTCATTTCCATAAGTATAACACTTTTGTCTTTTCTAAAACTATTGGTTTATTTCAAAGAGCAAGCGAGCTGTGAGCCCAGACCTTCACCTGGGTCTCCTGTGTGGGTGACAGGAACCCAGGCTTGTGGGCCATCTTCTGCTGATTTCCCAGCTCTTATAAGTGCATCAGCAAAGAGCTGGATGCTGGGCCTGCACCGGTGTCCACCGGCCGTGCAGCCCACGGCACTCCTGATGCCTGCTGCAGCACATCGCCAGCCCCTCTGTTTATCTTTTCGCTAATGATTTCTGACTTGATTGCATTGTGACCAGGGAGTTGCTCAGCAGTCAGTGCTGTGGCTGGAATCCCTGGAGACAAACTCTAGCACAGCCACCTCTCCCTGTTAGACCTCTGGACCAAAGATGTAAAAAAAGAAAAGAATGTGTGTTCATTAATAATGTGTGTGTGTGTTTTGTACAGGAAGAGGGCTTAGGCAAGTTCATGGAGAATGCAGATCATGAAAAAAAACTTCAAGAGTATAAAACCATTTTGCTCCAAAGTGAATTTATATTGTAATTGCATTTTCCCATAAACTTTTTTTAAAGCCAGATTATTTATTTATTTGGAAGGTAGATTTATGGAGAGAGATTTGCTGGTTTACTCTCCAAATGGCTGTAGCAGCCAGAGCTGAGCCCCTCTGAAGGCAGGAGCTCAGAGCTCCCTCCCCAGGCTCCTGGTGCAAGGACAGCAGGGAGCTGGATTGGAAGTGGAGCAGAACTTGAACCAATGCCCACATGGGGTGCCAGGTCACAGGTGGTGGCTTTACCTGCTCTACCACTATGCCAGCTCATCTCATAAGTTTCTGAAGTACCCTCGTATGTCTGTTAGGTTGAGTATGCTAATTAACCTGCTCCCACCCATAGCTGATCTTTTCGTCTGCTGGATGCAGTGATAAAATGGGGGGTTTTAAAAGGTTTCTCTTCAGCATAGAATTCAAATCGCCTTTCAGGTGAGTTGGACTTTTTGTCATGAAGTGACCCTCTTTATAGTAATTTTTCCTTATCACATTTGAAAAAACAATGTCTCTCTAGCTTTCTCTTGGTAAATACAAGTGCCTGGATGTAGAAGTCTTTGACCTTTGCCTTTGATTCTGTCTTCAGTCTTTGGGTTAGAGTTTTGTCTGCCATTGCTGTGTTTACTGATAGATTTGAATTTCTTTCCATCATCGTAGGGATTGTTTGAGGCTCTCCGCAGAGCGTTCTGGAAAGTTTGTGCTAAAGGTTTCTTTTTCCAGTGATTAAACTTCTAAATTAAAGTTTGAAATTACTCAATCTCATTAAACATTTAATAGATTATAAAAAGACCTAAAGGAATCATGTGCTCCAATATAGTCACTTATGGCCTAGTATTTTCACTGCAAATCAGACATTATGTTATTATTTACTTACTAATACTTGTTTAGATTCAGTTAATTTTGCCATGTCTTTGCTTGTCATTTTTTCTTACATTCCAGTTCTTTGTTGGGATACTTTTCTTCTTGCTGAAGGTGGGTTATTAAGGAGGGCCTGTTGTTGGATCTGTTATAAACGCGTGTTTGGCTCCTGCCCTGGAAAGGCCGTTTCCCGGTCAGAGTTGGAGGTTGATGACAGCATCTCCCGGCACAGTGAAGGGTGGCCCGCCAAGGAGCCAGCCAGGTAGCCTGCGGTTCTTCAGTGGGGAGTCCAGCTTTCCTCTCTGCTTGTTTCTTTCTTTTCTTTTCTTTTTAAGATTTGTTTTTAGGGCCCGGCGCGGTGGCGCAAGTGGTTAAGTCCTCGCCTAGCACGCCCGGGATCCCATATGGGCGCCGGTTCTAATCCCGGCAGCCCCGCTTCCCTTCCAGCTCCCTGCCTGTGGCCTGGGAAAGCAGTTGAGGACGGCCCAAAGCTTTGGGACCCTGCACCCGCGTGGGAGACCCGGAAGAGGCTCCTGGCTTCGGATCGGCATAGTATCGGCCCGTTGCGGCTCACTTGGGGAGTGAATCATCGGATGGAAGATCTTCCTCTCTGTCTCTCCTCTCTGTATATCCGCCTTTCCAATAAAAAATAATAAAAATAAAAATCTTTAAAAAAAAAAAGATTTATTTTTATTGCAAAGTCAGATACACACAGAGGAGAAGAGACAGAAAGGAAGATCTTCCGTCCACTGATTCACTCCCCAAATAGCCGCAACAGCTGGTGCTGCACGGATTCAGAGCCAGGAGCCAGGAAATTCCTCCAGGTCTCCCACATGGGTGTAGGGTCCCAAGGCTTTAGGCCATCGTCTACTGCTTTCTCAGACCACAAGCAGGGAGCTAGATGGGGAACAGGACTGCCAGGATTAGAACCTGCACCCAGATGGGATTTTGGCACATTCAAGGCAAGGACTTTAGCCGCTAAGCCACCACGCAAGGCCCATGCTTCCATTCTTGAGTTTTTTTGGGGTCTTGGGATTGGGAGTAGTCAGTGTTTGTTTGCTTTTGTAATAATGGAAAAAAGTTCGTTTTAATTTTAAAAAGCTAGTATCTTAACTAGCAATTTCAAGCCAAGTCCTAAACTTTATTTTCTGTTAACTTGTTTTAAGAGAAAAAATTTTTTAAGTTAATGCTTATAAATAAGTGGCATTCCAATTAGTGCTAATGATTTAGCATTACAAACACTATTTTGTAAATAAACTGTTAACATTTTTTTTAAAATAATGTTTGTCTTCATTTGCTCGGGAAAAAAAAGTGACAGAAAGAGAAACAGATTAATTATCCACTGGTTCATTCCTCAAAGGCGCACGGCTCGGCTCCAAGTCAAGAGCCTGGAGCCTGACTCTCCATCCAGGTCTCCACCGGGGGTGGCAGGACCCAGGCATTTGAACCATGTGCTGCCTTCTCAGGCTGCGTTGGCAGGAAGCTGGATCAAAGACACTGATGAAGTGGTAGTTTAATTCATTATTGCAATACCTGCCCCTAACTTTATTTATTTATTTATTTATTTATTTATTTATTTATTTATTTTTGTTGCTGACAGAAAAGTTTATTTGCAAAGGGACCAGGTGAGCAGGGAAGGGCGAGGGAAGGGGAAGCACCTCCGGAAAGAAAACCGGGAGGTGGGGTGCTTCTCGAAAGAGGAGGGAGACAGAGATACCAAAGGCTTGAGGAAGGGTCTTGGGATTTTAAGCCTTCCTTGACCCCTCCGTGTTGGGTGGGGAACCTACAGGTAAGATGTTCCCCATTGGCGGTCTCTTAATTAGTTAGAAAATGGGTGGGCAATGCTGGTGCCGCCCACCTGAAGGTGTGGCCAAGACCTCAGCAGGCCTGGATGGTCTCAGACCCCCCTCTTGAAATCCCACACCCTACTTCTGAGGGGGAAAGGGGTGACGATGTCTTCTGGCTGCTTCCTGCTGAGACTGGGCGTCATTTGCGTAAGGGGCCCCTAGAGATATGGGATCCAGAGAGATGGTCCGGGTCATCTAAGTTGCCATGGCAGAAGTTGGTCTGGTTGTCATACAAGTTTGCATGTTCAAGGCCACCTGGAGTCTGAAGACTCCTTGTGAAGTCTTCTCTCAATTGAGTCAGGCCACACGTGGCTCCCGTCTAAGTCTCTTTGTTTTCCAGCCCCACGTTGGGTGCCAGGGAAAATATGTTACCAGAAATGCCTGGTGGGTTCTTTCCTCAGCTTAGTATACAAATAAAAAACCAGGAATCTGTTGTTGACAGAAAAGTTTATTTGCGAAGGGACCAGGTGAGCAGGGAAGGGGAAGCACCTCCGGAAAGAAAACCGGGAGGTGGGGTGCCTCTCAAAAGAGGAGGGAGAAAGAGACACCACCCTAACTTTATTTTCTTAAGGACCACATTTTATTTCTCTTCCAAAGAAAGAAAAATGTTGTTGTTTAACTTCTAAAACAAAACCGAAAGTCTTTTGAACAACCAGTGCTGAGCTTGAAGGCCTTTATTGCCTTAGGATTGGCATGGTGACGTAACAGGCTTACCTTCTGCCTGTTAGTTGTGGCATTTCGTATGGGTGCCCATTCTTGCCAAAACTGCTCTACTTCCAATCCAGCTCCCTGCTTATGGCCTGGGAGAGCTCATGTCCTCAGAACCCTGTACCACGTGGGAGACCCAAAGGAAGCTCCCGGCTTGGGATCATGTCAGCTCTAGCAGTTGAGGCCATTTGGGGAGTGAACCAGCAAATGGAAGGCCTGTCTTTCTTTCTCTCTGTAAATTTGCCTTTCAAATAAAAATAAGTTTTAAGGAAATACTACCTTATGAAAACGTTTGTTATGTCACTTGCTGCCAGTTGCTGTTTGCCTCAGGAGCTCAGAGGAGGCGGAGCAGCCAGCGAGGATCCTCTGCCTCCCTCCCGTCATCCCCACCTTCCTGAGATCACAGTCTGACAACTGTGAGTGGAGGGTTCATTAGTAAGAGCTTGCAGCCATCTTGTTGGTACATCAGCTTTACTTTATCCTGTGATTGCTGATGCCAGTAAGTTAAACATATCAAACGTCTTATAACCAGCCACTCCACATCATACACTTAGTAGCTGTATATACCAAACTCACAGCAAATCTTACTGTGTCCCCACAGAAGTAGATGATTGAGTTGCTTTGTTCATTCTATAATTTTATTAAGTACCCACCTTGCATCAGAAATTGAAGCATTAGGAATACAGCACTGAGAAAAGCCAATTATCTTTGTGTTTGATGTATCTTTCTTTAAAGTTTTTACTTATTTTCTGTTTTATTTGAAAGACAGAGAAGGAGACCCTGACCCCTCCTGTGTCCTCTGGTTCACTCTGCATATACCTGCCTCAGCCAGGCTTGGGAACTCGATCCAGGCCTCGCACATACGTGGCGGGTACCCAGGTACCTGAGCCATCGCTTGCTGCCTCCCAAGGCATGCGTCAGGAATGCAGGCAGAGCAGCATACATTGAAACCGGGTGCTGTGGCATGTGGGATACAGGTGTCCCGAGTGACCACCTAACCACTGCCCAAAACTGCTGCCCCACCCACAGACAAACCCCTGCTTGGAAGATGGAGCTCATGTGTTTGTGGAGGGGATGGCCAGGGAGCAAGACCTAGAGCAGAAAGACTGGGGGAGTGGGGGAGGAAGGTCGCATGGAGAAGGTCGCATGGAGGGTGGTGGTCAGGGAAGCCTCATTGGGAAGGACCCAGAAAGGCACAAGTCCTTTGGATCTACTTGGGCCCATGTCTGGGAGGACAGCGTTGTGGCAGGTGCTCAGTGAGCACAGGGAAGAATAAGAGCAATGTCTTGAGAGGCCAGGTCACTTCTAAGATGATGGGGCCCTTGGCCTTGTTTGAACAACAGGGAGCCCATGGACAGATTTCTCCACCCTCCAGGTGACTTCCTTCCCCTTCGTCCCCCATCCTTCTTGCTGCTTCTCTCCTTTTCCCTTTCTCTTCCTTCCATCTATCCTTTCTGTTAAACTTGCCGTTATTGGCCAGTTCTAAGCTTTGGGAGTTACTGTTCCATTCACTTTGACGCTGGAATTAGATCCTAAAACTTAACTGATTATATCCAATTAAAGTCATACTGGGAAAATCTTAGGCTCCATTTAAGTCTGTCAGTGCAAAAGCTTCAAAAAGGTTGTTAGATGATCCTTTAATATGCTTCTCTGAGCTGTGTCACAAAATGACTGGAAAAAAAGTCAAACTTAAAAGTCCTAGCATGGGCCCGGCACTGTGGCCTAGCAGTTAAAGTCCTCACCTTGAACATGCCAGGATCCCATATGGACACTGGTTCTAATCCTGGCAGCTCTACTTCCCATCCAGCTCCCTGCTTGTGGCCTGGGAAAGCAGTCAGGGACGGCCCAAAGCCTTAGAACCCTGCACCCAAAGCCTTAGGGAGACCTGGAGGAAGTTCCTGGCTCCTGGCTTCGGATTGGCACAGCACTGACCGTTGCGGTCACTTGGGGAGGTGAATCATCAGATGGAAGATCTTCCTTTCTGTCTCCTCCTCTCTGTGTATCTGACTTTGCAATAAAAATAAAATAAATCTTAAAAAAAAGCCCTAGCACTGAATTGGTTAACCTGTCTGGTAAAGTATTTGAATCATGTTCCAGCTAGGTTGAGGTTCAGTGCACAAGCCATTTGCTTCTTTGAGCTTTAACCCTTGGCTGGGCCGAGTCCCCAGGTGAGCCTGTCTGGTGTGTCCCTCAACGGCAGGTTAAGGATGTCTGACCACCAGACTGCCGAGTCAGTGAGCCCTGGCCGCACCCCTTTGCTCATTAGGCTGGCTGCTTGCTGTTGGCTGGTGTAGGATGCCTCCACAGCCTGGAGGCCCGCAGTGCGAGGAAGTAACTGGAATATAGGGAATTGGATCAGAATGTTTCCATAAGCTTAGAGGTAATGCCAGCATCCTGGCTTAGGATTGGGAGGCTCAGTGAATCTTTCTTTCCTAGTTTCATTAAATGATCTTTTTCGGGTATGAAATGTGTGTGTGTGTGTGTGTGTGTGTGAATCAGCATCATGTTGTAGTAAGGTGATTCTCCACTTGCAGTGCCGGCATCCTATATCGGTTCCCGTTTGAGTCCAGCTGCTCCACTTCCCATCCAGCTATTGGCCTGAGAAGGTGGCAGAGGATGGCCCAAGAGTTTGGGCCCCTGCACCCACTCAGGTGACCTGAAGAAGCCCCCAGCTCCTGGCTTCAGGCCTACCTCGCCCTGGTTGCAGCTTTTTGGAAGATCGCTCTCTGTCTCTGCAACTCTTGACTTTCAAGTAAATAAGTGATTCTTCAGTCAAACAAAAAACCTAATTGACAGATTGGCATTTGTATCAATCTGCACATACGACTTTAAGGCAAATTTGCCGCACAGTGCGTGACCATACAGGCAATGCATGTGCACTTGTAAGGATGTGAGCATGTGTAACTTTCAACCTTGAGGGATGAGTTTCTCTGGGCCTTTCCATACAGCATGGGTGGTGCCAACAGTCAGAGAATGCTGCAGGTCTGTTAGTCCATCATAGGTGGCACAGATGGGCTCTGTCCTGTGCCAGTATTTGTTTAAAAAAATAGATACAAATGAAGATTGGAAAGAAAATGCTAAGCTTCTTAATAATAATAGACTACTACTCAATTATTCATTGTTTTGATAAAAAGTCAGTCGTGCCTTTTATCAAGTGCCTCTCTAAGGGCAGTTTCATGTGATCCCTTCCGCGTAAGCCACACTCAAAATGTGTTGCCATAGTTTCAATTTTTAGTTTCTTTTAGAGAGAATAAAGAATCTGAAGACAGAATTTTAGATTTTTCTTTTTAATTAGTTTCTCATTTGCCTTAACTGTTGTCTCGTAAGATTTCTGCTCTGATTTCATAGAAATGTGGTTTTGTTTGTTTTGTTTTGTTTGTGTTCACATTTTATTAACTTAGGTATTAAGTCAACTGCACAGCCACAGAAATGTTAGGAGATCTTAGAGCCATCCCAGCTGGCTCTTGGTGAGCGCATGATGCAAAGTTGCCTAGTGTTAGAGTGCAGGCCGTGTGTGTCCACACGTGGACCACGGGATGGCCAGTGGCCGCACACTTCCCTGGGTGGGCACGGGCTGCAGCACTGCCTCCCACACGGGAGCCAGGTCTTTGACATTTGTGACTACGTCTGCTTCTCAGGGACCTCCAATTGAGGGTTTTTTTTTTTTTTTTTAGCATTTATTTTTATTTGAAAGGCAAATTTACAGAGAGAAAGAGAGGTAGACTTTCCATCTGCTGGCTCGCTCCTCTCAAATGGCTGCTGTGGCCAGAGCTTGGCTGCTCTGGAGCCAGGAGCCTGTGTGCACAGGTGCTCAAGCACTCCTCTTCCACTGCTTTCCCAGGCACATTAGCAGGGAAAGCAGGGAACAGGATGCCAGCACCACAGCTGGGGACTGAACTTACTAGGCCATGATACGGACCCTGGGTCTCCCTCCCCCTGACTTTTTTTTGTGACATTTATTTGAAAGGCAGAGTTAGAGACACATCCTCCATGCGCTGACTCATGGACCAGGTGGCCTCAAGTAAGAGTCAGACTTCCTCCAAGTGGCCTAGATGCTTTAACAAGGAGCTGGACTTGAAGTAGAGCAGCTGGGACTGGAACTATACTCATGGGAAGCAACTGTCACTGGTGGCAGCTTAACCCGTACACCAAGACACCTGCCCCTCGAGCTGAGCTTAACCCCCTACACCAAGACACCTGCCCCTCGAGCTGAGCTTAACCCATACACCAAGACACCTGGCCCTCGAGCTGAGCTTAACCGATATACCAAGACACCTGCCCCTCGAGCTGAGCTTAACCCCCTACACCAAGACACCTGCCCCTCAAGCTGAGCTCTGGAAGGCGTTGCTGGTGGGTGCCAACTTCAATATTGTTTTGTGTCAAACTATTAGAATGTGATCAACTTTCTTTGCTGTGTCAGTATCATGGTGCCATATGACTTACAAAATGACTAATAGTGCTTGTGTGACATTTTCAGCACAGATGGACTTCAGGGGTGGGCAAGTGTTGAGATGCAGTACGTTAAGCCACTGTCAGTGGTGCTGGCATCTCCCATGGGGGTGCCAGTTTGAGTCTTGGCTACTGTACTTCAGTGCAGCTTCCTGCTAAGACAACAAGGAAGGTGACAAGATGGCCCAAACGCCTGGGCCCCTGGCACTTGTGTGAGAGAACAGGATAGCGTTTCTGGCTTCTGGCTTTGGTTAGTCTAATGCTGGCGATTGGGGCCATTCTGGGGAGGCAACCTGCAACTAAAAGATTTCTCTCTCTCCCCCTCTGCCTTTAAATAAATAATTTTTCTAAGATGTATTTATTGGAAAGGCAGATTTACAGAGAGAAGGAAAGATGAAAAGATCTTCTGTCGGCTGTTTCATTCCCCAAGAGGCTGCAATGGCCAGAACTGAGCCATTCTGAAGCCAGGAGCTTCCTTCAGGTCTCCCAAGTGGTTGCAGGGTCCAAGGCTTTGAGCCATCCTCTGCTGCTTTCTCAGGCCACAAGCAGGGAGCTGGGTGGGAAGTGGAGTAGCTGGGATACAAAACTGGTGCCCATATGGGATCCCTGCACATGTAAGGCGAGGACTTTAGCCACTAGGACACTGCACTAGGCTCTCAAAAAATCTTTTAAAAAATATTTAATTTTTTAAAGATTTGTTTATTTTTTATTGCAAAATCAGATATACACGGAGAGGAGAAGAGACAGAAATATCTTCCATCTGATGATTCACTCCCCAAGTGACCACAGTGGCCAGTGCTGTGCTGATCTGAAGCCAGGAGCCCAGATCCTCCTCTGGATCTCCCACGTGGGTGCAGGGTCCCATGGCCTTGGACCGTCCTTGACTGCATTCCCAGGCCACAAGCAGGAAGTTGGGTGGGAAGCGGGGCTGCCAGGATTAGAACCGGTGTGCATATGTGATCCTGGCGCATTCAAGGCGAGGATTTTAGCCACTAGGCCACAACACAGGACCCCAAAAATATTTTAAAGAATGACACAGCCAGTATAATTTATTAAGGAGTTATCCCACAGAGTAACAGTTATCTGTGAGGGAAGTCTTTAAGAAATTATATACAGTTCCACTGATGTGGTGTTGTTTTTATTTTTGCAAAAGAAAATGGCTGATAACTCTTTAAATCTAGATGATTTTACAAATGTGAGACCCTTAATAGTTAAAAGTCCCAGAGTTATTCCTTCCTGCCCTATAAGTGGGGGTGATTTTAATTCTGCGAGAACGTGTGTTCTGCTGGCGCCTGAACACGGTCTTTTTACGCATTTCAGTTTGGCCTGGGTGCATGCTTCTGATGTGAAGCCTAACTAGGTTTACTGTCGGGGATATAAAATCAGCAGAGGAAGTCTCTGTCCCTGAGGGCCTGTGGTTTATGTTAAGACAATAGGTACAGAAAACTGCCGCCCTACAGTACCACATCAAACACCAACGGAGATCCGTCACCCTGGCTGAGAATACCCGCTCACGTGCTGTGCTCGCTGTCAGCCTCCGCTCCTTGTCCATAAGAAAGTGGCTTCTGCTTTCTTTTGCATCCTCTTTACCATGCCACATTATATTGTAACTGTTTCTCTTTTTCTTTTCCATATGCTCACGGAGTGCTGTGCTGACCAAGGAAGAAAAGGAACTTGAGTTCAGGAAGTGCAGATGTGTCAACAGGCACCAGTGTACACAGCAGCGGGGCGGGCAGGATGGGCAGTGTGCCCAGGCAGTCCTTGGAAGGGACAGAACAAAGCAGATTTAGGAGGTCATAGAATGCTTCCCACACACAGGTGCAGTCTAGCCTGGGGCGGAGAGAGGTGGAGGATCTGTTAGGGGAAGAAATAGGAAGTTATGTTCTAAAATCCAGGGGCAGACAGGTGAGTCATTCACAGCATTGAAGCTAGTTTAGTTGAGTCTGGATTTTGAGAATGGTAATGGATAAAGCTGTGGAGGTGTTGAAGGTCAAATGATCATACAGTATTTTTTGTCTTCAAACTGTAGTATTTCCCAGAATATAAGATGGCAGCATTAATTTGGTGCAAGACAGCAGACATACACTGGTGGTCTGGATAGATTGAATTGTGTGACCAACCTGCTTACAAACTATATTTAATGTTTAATGAAGTTTGAACTCTGTTTGTTTAGTGAAGAGGTGTTAGGCACCCACTGTTTCAGTCACTCTTGGATTTTATTTTGGGAGTTGTGGGAAGCACTGCAGGGGTTCAGTAGAGAATTTCTGCTCAGTTTGCAGGATAAAAAGATCCTTCTAGCTAAAGGTTAGAAGATGGGTTAGAGAGAAGCAAGGCCGGTGTGTAGAGGTTGGAGGAAACCTTTCAAGTTGATGAACTTGCCCTGTGGAACTCACACTTTGAGATGGAGAGAAGTAAATTACAGAAGTGTTTAGGAAGTAGAGTTTTCAGGTCTTCTTAGGTGTGGAAAGGAATACAAGGAGGAGTCCATAGTAACTGCCAGAGCACAGGTAAGGGCCTAGGATGCAGCGAGCACTGGAGGGAACAAGACTTTGTGGTCTGCAGCACTGATGCAATTCCTCGTCTCGGAGGAGTTGTGTATGTGTGCCTTGGCAGCCTCAGAGACACGGAGAAGGCAGTTGGATTCACTCTGGAACTTGGGAGAAAAGATAGGAGTTGTGGAATAGAATTGAGATTCATCAGTATAAAGACGCAAGTGAAATCGTCAGAATGGGCGTCCCCAGAACATAGAAGGCAAAGAGCAGGAAGCACCAGGAAATGTGGCATTTATGCAATGGCCTGTTTCCAAAAGGAAGCCAAAGAAGATAGTGGCAGGTAGGAAGGAAGAAGGCCCAGCGATGAGAATGTTCTGGAAGGAAGAGGCAGCTAGTGTCACATGTGATTAGGAGGTCCGTTGAGATGAGGCCCAGCAGGACTAGCAGCAAGGCAGACGCTGACATGGTTGTCTGGAGGCGTCTCACTGGTGTGGTGTGGTGTGGAAAGAAGAGGGAGTGACAGATGGGGTGGACACAGGCACAGTGGACAGTGAGATTAAGAGGAGGCTTTGGCTGGATGAGTATGTGGGTTGATGGAGTTGTTTTGCTTTCTGAAGGTGTGATAGCCAAAGTGATAGAAATGCCAATGGCAAGGGGAGCGGAGGAGACGATAATCCTGGAGTAGAGAAGTGAACTGGGGAGGCCCAGCAGTCATCTTTCATGTGCCCTGAGCATTCTCTCCTCCAGGGGCCTCACCTTCCATTTTTTGTTTTTGAAGTAGGAGTCAGGGTCACGTGTTTGCATGTAGCCTCTCAGGGTGTCCTAAAGCAAAAACTTAACTCTGGCTTTTCAATATTAAGCTTTTGTCACGGGTGCTTTGACACTGCTTGGTGATTTCCGGGTTTCCGGCACACCACTTTTGGTTGGACATGCTGGGTCTCGTTTCCTTTGGCCTTCCTACCGCCTGTGCTGCTGCGCTCGTTACAGCTGTGCCGGAGTGTATGTGTCAGGTGTCAGCTACACAAGGACTAATTCCATAGAAGGAAGAAAAAGCATAGGCAGGGTGCCCTTTGTTAGGATCTCAAAACTGTACATTTTTACTTATTTATAAAGTCTTGTAAAAATAGTGATAAAATAACTCATAACAGATTTACCATTTGAACCATTTTGGAATGTACAGTTTGTTGATGTTGGGTACAATCAAAGTGTTGTAGCATCGCCACCTCCTACTGCCTATTCCGGCAACTTTTTCATCATCCCAAATAGAAGCCCTGTGGTGTGCCCGCCAGCCACATGTTGTACCCTAGTGCTGGTCTGAGTCTCACCTCTGCTTCTCCAGCAGCCTGCTGTGAACCCTAAGAATGCAGCCACGATGCCACTCATGTCAGGCACCTGGCTCGAGTGCCAGGCTCCTGCTGTTGGCTGTCCCAGCTGGCTGGTAGGGGCATATGGAAAGTGAACCTGCACGTGGCAGACTGGTGCTCTTTTTCTCTCGCTGTATGACTCTCTTTCTCTTTGTCTGCCTTTCAAATAAAACTAATAATTCCCCATTTTTTCCTCCTCCTATTCCCTGGTTACTCTATTCAAGTTCCTATCTCAATTTTCCTGTTGTAGGTATCTCACTTAAAATGAATTATGTATTATGTGATTCTTTTGTGTCTGGCTGATTTCATTTAGTATGTTTCAAGGATTTTCCATGTTTCATGTGTCAGGATTTCATTCCTTTTTGTGGCTGGATAACATTCTATTGTTTATCTGTTAATGGAAATTAATAATGCTGCTGTGAATATTGGCATGTAAAGCATCTGTTAGAGAATCTGCTTTCAGTTCTTCTGGGTGCGTGCCGATCATGGAATTGCTGGACCATGTATGTGGTGGTTCTATATTTAATCAGTTAAAGCAAACTCCTGTCTGTAGTCACAGAGATGCGGGTTTCCCGTCCACTGGGTCACACGTTTAGGAGTGAAGAGCCGAGTTGGGCCAAGTTAAAGTCAGGAGTGAGAATTTCAGTGCAGGTCTCCGCCTGGGTGGCAAGAGTTGTCAGCCGCAGCTTCCCCAGGTGGGCGTTAGCCGGAAGTTGGACTTGGGAGTGGAGCTGAGACTATGACCCAGCACTCTGATAGGATATGCGGGCACCAATGGAGTTCTTCACCACTGTGCTGGGTGACCGCCCCCATGGAACTTCTTGAGGTGCTGCCAAGTAGGTTTCCACAGTGACTGTCCTGTTTAACATTTGTACCAGCTATTGATTTGTTTACTTCCACTGCTTAATGAAGTGTGTGTGAATTTTATAAATACACTAAGACCACTATCATTTGAACAAATTGGGATGGAAATTGGTTTGAAATAATGTGTGAGTTACCAATAGCAAAAACTACATTAGGTCATGATTCTCAGAATTTCATCTTGTTTGACTCTGCCACATGCTGCCCTTGTTTGTGTAGCCTTGGCTTTCTTTACTGCACTGCTGCAGGCCAGGCTAGCCTAGAGTTTGCAGCCATGCAGAATTTTGGCAAAAAGGGGATGGAAGTAAGGCTTCAGAGTCCAATGATATAGTAGCAGTTGGAAATATTTTCATTAAATTTCTGTTATTCAGTCTCACTATTGTTCTTATCATGAATCCATGATATTATTTGGAGGTTAAATGTTTTCCTTTTATAGCTTATTTTAAAAAAACGGATAAGCAACCTGTTCCTAAGCAATCATTGTTTCTAAGACACTCACATTTGGTATTATAGATCTCAGTAAATTGCCATTGAACAGACTTTAAACTTTGCTAACAGCTGAATCTCGGGCCTGACACAAAGGCTCACCGGTGGCCTAGGAAAGCAGTGAAGGCTGGCCCAGAGCCTTGGGGCTCTGTACTCACACGAGGCCCGAGGAAGTGCTTGTCTTTGTATCAGCCCAGTTCCAACTGTTGTAGCCACTTGGAGAGTAAACAAGTGGATGAAAGATCTTTCTGTCTCTCCTGCTCTCTGTAAAATCTGCATTTTCAATAAAAATAAATTTTTTTTAAAGAAGAACTGAATCTCAGCTTTAGTTTAGTTTGGTATAACTATCTTCTAAGTGAGTACAATTCTTTATTCCCACAATAAAGGGAAAAAAGTCAATTATCTGAGTTAGTCAAGATTAAAAGATTAATCTTGGGGCCGGCATTGCGGTGTGGAAGGCTACCACCTGTGGTGCCAGTATGCCATGCAGATGCCAGGTCATGTTCTGGTTGCTCTACTTCTGATCCAGCTCCCTGCTGATGGTCTTATGCAACTGAAGATGGCCCAAGTGCTTGGGCCTCTGACCCACGTGGAAATCCCGGAAGAAGCTTCTGGCTTTGGTCTGGCCCAGCCATGGCCATTGCGACCATTTGGGGAATGAGTCAACAGGTCGAAGATCTCTGGCTGGATCTCTCTCTCCTCTCTGTCTGCCTTTCATACAAGTAAAATAAATATTGAAAAAAAGATTAATCTTAGAATAGGCAGTCATACTTGTGATTAAGTTGCCACTTGAGATGTAACCAGTTTTCATCAAATTGGCAAATTTTGCCATTATTTCTTCATATCTTTTCTTGCCTGCTCTCCTTGCTCATCCTGCTGCTGTGTTGGAAGCCACGAGACTGCTCATTCCTCCTTCCATTTGCTTTCTGTCAAGTTTCTGCTGCTCTGAGTTCACTGGTGATTTCTTCCTGATACTCTAGCTGTGTGAAACCCTTGCAATAAGCTTTTTCATTTTATGGATTATGTTTTACAACTCTAGTAATTCCATTTGGTTCTTTTTTATAAATACTTGATTTTCTTTATTATGATCATATGACGGACGTAGTCATAGTAACTTAAAAATACTTTCTTTCTTTGTAAAGCAGAGTTACACACAGAATTTGTCATCTGGTTCACTTCCCAAATGTCCACAGCCACCAAGACTGGGCCAGGCTGAAGTAAGAAGCCATGAACTCCACCCTGGTCTAGGGCCACCCTCTGCTGCTTTCCCAGGTGCACTAGCAGGGAGCTGGATCAGAAGTGGAGCAGCTGGGACTCCATTCACGGTTCAGGTGGGATGCCAGAGGCCCAGGCAGTGGCTTACCTGACTGTGCCACAACACTGACCTCCGTCATAACTGCTCTAGGCGTTTTGTGCTTTCATTACCTCTGTCATTTCCTGGTCTGTCTGTAAATGGACATTAGACATTATATGTTGTTAATTGTGAGAAGCCTTTTTTCTGCCATGGGCCAGTTGAATATATAATTACAATATTTGCAGGCCATAGAAAATTACCAGCTTAAAAATAAACCTGCTATAGAAATTGTTGAATTGTTAATCTGCCCTGTGGTTTCCTTGGCAGGACCGGATGTTCCCATCCCTGCCTTAAAAGGCACTAACGTTTGCATTCCTCTCCTAGCAACTGAATCAAAATTTAAAATGCCCGGGCCTGGCATTGAGCTTAGTGGTTAAACCACTGCTAGGGATACCTGGCTCACCCACCGTGTTCAGGTCCCTCCTCCACTTCCAAACCAGCCTCCAGGAGATGCTTGGGTCCATGCTGTCGACATGGGACACCCAGCTGGTGCTCTGGGCTCCTGGCTTCAACCTGGCTCAGTCTGGCTGTTGCCCGCAATTGGGGGAGTGAACCAACCATTGTCACTCTCTTTAAGATTTATTTATTTTTATTGGAAAGGCAGATTTACAGAGAGGAGAGACAGAAAGATCTTCCATCTACTGGTTCACTCCCCAAGTGGCCACAATGGTCAGAGCTAAGACGATCCAAAGCCAGAAGCCAGGAGCGCCCCCTCACCCCCCGCCGAGTCTCCCACGCAGATGCAGGGTCCTGAGGCTGTGGGCTATCCTCGACTGCTTCCCCAGGCTGAGAGCTGGATGGGAGATGAAGCAAAGGGACACAACCCAGCACCCACAAAGGATCCCAGTGTGTGCAAGGTGAAGATTTAGTCACTGAGCCATCACACTGGGCCCTGTCACTCTTTCAAGTAGATTGAAACTTTTTTAAAAAATGTGAATAGAACAGGTAAGATGAACTTTTCCAAAAACACAGGCTGCTTGCCTTGCTCAGTGCTGCCCTGTTGCCCAGGGTCACAAAACAATTTGGTAGGTCTTATTCAGTCTCCTAGCTGTGACTGCAAGAGGGCAAGTTGAATACCAGTGACTTTGTGGGTGACTCTTACTGTTTGGTTTCAATTACTTTAATTAATTTAATCATTGCATTTTTAAAAAGATATATGTATTTTTATTGGAAAGTCAGATATACAGAGAAGAGGAGAGACAGTGAGAAAGATCTTCCATCTGCTGGTTCACTCCTCAAGTGGCTGCAACGGCTGGAGCTGAGCAGATCCGAAGTCAGGAGCCCAGAGTCTCCTCTAGGTCTCCCATGTGGGTGCAGGGTCTCACAGATCTGGGCTGTCCTCAACTGCTTTCTCAGGCCATAAGCAGGGAGCTGGGTGGGAAGCGGAGCAACTGAGACATGAACCAGCACATGTAAAACAAGGACTTTAACTGCAAGACAAGGCTACCATGCTTGGCTCAAATCATTGCATTTTAAGACTTCACTTATTCACTTACAGTACTGATTTCTCTGTTCCTTTTATTCGATCTGTACTGCAGTCTGTGGTTTTGCTGTCCAGAAGGTTTTCAGCTGCTTCCGGCAGTTCCAGGGAAATGATCTTGTGGTTCTGGGGCACACATTGCTTTCTTGGCATCTTTGGGTCTGCCTGGTGTTCCTGGTTTACCCACGAGATCTGCAGACAGTAGTGCAGGCGGCGCTGTGGTTGAACCACTTCTGTGCCTCCCCCAACACGCGGAGCCCTCCGAGAACCCGTGTGTGAGAAATACAGGCGTGGCGAGATTTCTGTGTTTAAAGCACAGAGGATGCAGAGATTTTTATGGGTTCTTTTGTGAAGACCATTTTCACTAACTTCGGTGAGATTAATGTGTTTTGTTTTTGTTGTTTTTTATGTAAATTGAATAGTTGGCGTACTCAGGAAAATAATATGCAGTATAAAATTATTTGGAAGGGGTCAGTATTGTAGCGGGTAAAGTTGCCACCTGCCATGATATGCAGAATGACCACTGCTCTGCTTGCCATCCAGCTCCTTGTTCGTGTGCCTAGGAAAGCAGCAGCAGCTGACCCAAGGGCGCAGGAGAGCCAGAAGAGGCTCTTGGCTTAGGCCTGGCCCAGCCAAACTGTTGTCAACTCTGGGCAGTCAGTCAACAGATTTCCGTCTCTTCCTTCTCTTTCTCTGACTGTTTCAACTAAATAAGATCTTAAAACAAGCAAACTAAAAACACTTGTGGCTCTGTGGGTGTCACATCCTATGATAGAGTAGATGCTGCCCACTCCCGTAAATGGCAGTTTGCCCTTCCTTCCCTGTGCCATAACCCTGCCTTCCAGAAAAGCCAGTGTGAATGTCTACATCTGAAGTGAAAGCTGCAAAATGTAAACAATTATTAAATTTTATAAAATAAACATAACTTAGAAGTAATTTATGTAATAAAGGATTAACCAGTGCTTGTCAGAATAATTAGCCTCAGAAAAGGGACAGAAAACGGAAGCAAGAGTTTATTTCATCAGTTTAATCTCAGAGTTCTCAGCCTCATGGGGAAAGAAAATTTTTTGGAAAACTATCTTTAATTTGTATCAAAGAGCTGGCTGTAAACGTTTGAATGTTTAAAAAATGGTCCTTGGCCATTGATTATTATTTGAAACCTTTAAGTGCTGAAAGTAACGTTTTGTCTTTCTGTACTCCTCGGGTCATAGTGTGCTTCGGGTGCCCTGTTAAAAGTAAGCACTACACATTTGGAGCAAGTCCATCCATCGTTGCTAAAGAGAATTCCCCTTGGAGTGAACTTCCGGTCTCCGGTGTTAGCTGACACCTGCATTAGCAGCAGCGCAGTGGGTTGGATTGATAAGCCTTTCTTCACACTTTCCACTTTCTGCCTTGTTTTCCCTTGCTGGTGGGAAAAGTCCTTCAACTTTCTGATAAACTTGTTCTGAATAGAGAAGCTGATTTTGGTTTTATTTTGAAATTGACCTCCTTATGAAGTTTTCAACGTTCTGATATTTTTCAGTTGGTATTAGGGTTGGGGTTCACATTACCGGATCATGCCCAACCATGGGCATAGAGAGACCCAGGGCCTCCTTCCCTCTGAGCTTGGAATGTGTGTTCTCTTTACATTCAACTTTTATTTTCACTCTGCACTTCTGAAATCATCCGTGGGCCAGCTGCAATGGCTCACTGGCTAAAGCTGCACTGTGCGAGCGCCGGGATCCCTTGGGGGAGCTGGTTTGTGTGCTAGCTGCTCCGCCTCCCATCCAACTCCCCCCTGCTTGCGGCCTGGGAAGGCAATCCAGGACAGCCCAAAGCCTTGGGGACCCTGCTGCCACATGGGAGACCCAGAGGAGCTCCTGGCTCCTGGCTTTGGATCAGCTCAGTGGCTGTTGTGGCCATTTGAAGAGTGAACCAATGGATGGAGGATCTTTCTGTCTCTCCTTCTCTGTAAATCTGATCTGCTTTCCCAGTAAAAATAAACAAATCTACAAAAAAGAAAAGAATTCCTCTGCTTCCCTAGTTTTATCATTTACCCAAAGTGAAATCAGCATACGAAAACATTACTGTACCCCCATGTTTATTACAGCTTAATTCCCGATAGCTAAGATACGGAATCAACACAAATGTCCATCAGCTAGTTACTGATTAAAGAAAATGTTTATAGGCACTGTGAATACTGTTAAAAGCTATTAAAGAAGTCAGGTCCTGCCTTTTTGCAACAAGATGAATGTAGCTGGAAAACATTATGCTCAGTGAAGTCAGCCGATCACCCGCAAAAGGGAAAATGTTGTGTTTTCCCTAATTTATGTTAATTAATACAGAATACCAAAAAAGGCAATGTACGTGGGTGAAATTGGCATTTTTAGATCTGATTTTTGTATCTAGCCCTTGTCTGTAGTGTTGAAGAATGGTAGTTTTTCTGTTTACTACTTGCTAAATTTTTGTTTAGTAGAGGCTTTAGCCTGTGATTATGTGATAAGCTGAAAGTTGGTGTCATGAAACTTGAAAGACAAAGAATGGAGGAGGAGGGAGGGTGGGAGCATGGAGGGAAGTATTTGCTCTTAAATCTGTATATGTGCAATAAAGATGCCACCTTTTTTTTTTTTAAGAATATGGCTAAAGATTAAGATTGCAGCTAAGTAAACCAGTGAGTGGAAGAATTTTTCTCCAATTATGATATTACTCCTATCTTCTTTTAAAAAATTAAAAATCCTTTACCTTTAAAATTGTTTTGGGGCAGGTGGTGCCACTCAGGGTACCTACATCCCATATTGTAGTGTTGGGTTCAAGTCTGGACTTCCCTTTGTAGCTGATGGGTGCCCCAGGGCAGCAGGTTATGCTGGAGCGCTTGTATCCTCACCACCCCACCCCACACGGAGACGGCTCAGGCTCTGGCGCGGCTCAAGTTTGGTGAATGAGCTAGTGGATGGGCTGTCTCTTTGTCTTTCAGATAAAATCAAATACATTTGAAAAAACATTGTTGTCTTGTTTTAAAGCTATAGATAAAATAGTTTTGATTTCTTCCCTCTCCTGCTTGGCAGAGGTGGTTTGGGTTGTATCCTGTCTACTGCTGTCCTGACACCCTGGCAAGTCCATTGCATTTCTTGAATGTGAATAATAAGTTATGTGTGTTGGGGAGTGTGAGAGAGATCGCACTGGACCCAAGTGTAGGATGTTAGGAGGAGTCTGTTTCCCAAGCTTGGTGACAGCAGCTCCGCTACACTGCAGGAGCCACTGCGCTGAGTGGTGAAAGTCAGGGGCTTTGAGCTCTCATTCTCCAGTCAGACTGAGATCCATTCAGTACCGAGTTTCCGCGTGCAAGAGACAGAAGGAGAACTACCAGAGCCCACAGTTCCTTGCAGTTAACCTAGCCTATGATAGGAGGCGGGAGGGGACAGGTGTGCAGAGCCTCCAGAAGCATTTCCGCACTGTCAGTTATTCTGAATGGTGTGGAAGGCAGAAAGCCTGCCCATAACAGTGTCACTTGCCAGGACCTGCCCCTGCCCTTGGCTTTGGTGAGTTGAGAGATTGCCCTCTGGGCCGTCCCAGCCAGCCCAGCTGTGTGCTGACTGGATGGTCAGACTTGGTGGTCCCTGCTGCCTGCAGTGTCAGGGATGTGAGGGAGAGTCTGGCCGAGCCAGCTGTGGAGTTGAGGCTGCTTGGGAAACTTCAGTGGACGAGGAGGAGGAAATAGCTGTGTCCTGTAGTTTTCATCGTGTGCAGAATGTACGTGGAGTGTTTAAGGGGATCAGAGGTCGGGAGGGGCGGGCTTTACCGGCCTTTGTGCCAGTCTGTCCCCTGAGCTGGCTTGCATGACTTCATTTCTCCCTTGTGTCACAACCACATGCTGTTTATCTTATTCCTGAGGAATTCGAGACTGAGAGGTTAAGGAGCTGGGCCAGGCTTCTTAGGCTACTGAAATGGTGAAGTCTGTCCATGTGTCAGATCATAATCGCTGGGTTGCTAATAGCTACATCAGTTCTTACCCCTGGGAGGGGGCAGGTGAACCTCACTGTCAGTGCACAGTGCTGGTGGGGAGGGGTAGAAAGCAGGCCCTGGTACTGGGGGAAACCTACCACCTACTGCCCAGCTCTCCCTGGGGTTGGGATTTGGGTACTGTTTATTTTTAAATCTCAAATAGTTCTCCCCCCAACAATGAACATGTAGGTTAAACTTTTTTATTTTAAAGGTTTATTATTTTGAAAGTTGGAGTTAGAGTGAGAGCTTCATTCACTGGTTCGTAGCTCAGATGGGCCAAGCCAAAGCCTTTAATCTCATCTGAATCTCCCCTAAAGGTGGAAGAGGCTGTCACTTGGGCCATCTCCATTTTTTCCAGGGCATTAGCAAGAAGCTGAGTGAACGGAAGTACAGCAGCCAAGACTCGAACAGGCACCCATATAGGATTCCCACATCTCGGGAGGCGGCCTTATCCAGTATGCCATACGCCTCCCCCCCAACATATCATTTTACCGTCAATTACTATTTTGGTATGGGACTAGGAGAATATTTTTGTAGCCACAGCTAAGCTATTTTGCTGTGCTTTGTCCTGGATCTGGCATAGTGGAGAAGTAACTTGGGGCTGTACGGAAGCTGCAGGTCTGTGCTGATAGGGAGAGTGGGAGAGTGTCCTCAGGGCTCTCCCTGGTCATAGTTGTGCATGCAAAAGCCTCATGTCTGGGGCATCAAACAGTTCTTTCACACCTAACACCTCAGCTATCTGGCAGAAAACAACAGCTTTGCTTATGAATTTCTTTGCGTGGCTTGTTATCTTAGAAGTATATTTAGCTCCGTGTTTAGGTACCGTAAACCCAACTCACGACGGGGACGGTGGTTTACCTGTTACGCAGTCTTGAGTGCAGACGCCTTTGTCTCCCGATCACTTCTGAGGTGGGCTTTGGGAACTTTGTGCTATTCTTAGAGCCAGCGCAGTGTTTTCTTCTGGATTTTGGTTTTTTCACTGGGGTTCTGAGCATCTTAGGGGGAGATGAAAGACGCTGATTTAGTGTTTTCTTTTGGTCAGGACGCTAAGTTCGCGTGATAGCAAGCAAAAACACCAAGTAGAGCAGAGAGCACTGAGTGGCAGTTCCTTGCCCGGCCCCTGGCTGCCCCTTCCTGCCCGAGCCAGTGGAAGCTTCCTTGTGTCTCCTCGCAAGCGCAGGTGTTGCTGGGTGCTGCCTCGTTTTTACCCCACTGGCAGCCCTTGTTCCTTGCTTTGTTTTCCAATTTAGTCAGTACCCTCTGGAGACTGGCACCGTGTGAAGTCTGCTTTACGGAAGTGTGGCTCCCTGCTCTTCAGGCTGTTTGGTCCTTGCCTTCAGGGAGCTGCAGGGAACAGCCTTATTTGCATGTGTGAGTCTGCAGGGCAGACGCCTGGCAGTGGAATTTCAGGTGAAGAGTAGCATGTCCGGGATTCCATCACTCAGCACCTATAGCCTTGGGCCCTCACCAAGGGTTCAGGTGAGTTTTAGATTCTTTTATTAGTGAGGTTTTACATTTTTTTGTTTAAAGATTTATTTATTTCTATTGGAAAGGCAGATATACAGAGAGAGGAAGATCTTCCATTTGATGATTCACTCCTCAAGCGGCTGGAATGGCTGGAGCTGAGCCAATCTGAAGCCAGGAGCCAGGAGCTTCTTCTGGGTCTGCCATGTAGGCTCCGGAACCCAAGACTTTGTGCCGTCCTTGACTGCTCCCTCAGTTCACAAGCAGGGTGCTGGATGGGAAGCAGGGCCACCGGGATTAGAACCTGCAACTATATGGGATCCTAGTACATTCAAGGCGAGAACCCTAACCCCTATCATACCAGGCCCCTCCCCTCCACTTTCCTCCCCTCCCATCTGCTAGGTAATTTCCCAAATGCCGTAACAGCCAGGACTGGCCAGACTGAAGCCAGGAGCCAAGGAGCTCCATCTGGGTCTCCCACGTGGCAGGTAGGGGCTGAAGTACTTGGGCCATCACCTGCTACCTCACAGCTGCGTAAGCGGTAGCTGGGACTGGACCCAGCACTCGATAGAGATGTGGGCGTCCCAGGCAGCTCCTTAGCCCTTTGTGCCGCGACACTGTCCCGCACTTTTACAGTCCCAAGAGCCCTTTTATTGCAGGTGTGGAAGTCTCCTTTCAGACACAGCAGATACAACCACTTTCATTCTGCATTATGAATTGCAAACATTTCTTCCCAATTATTTTAAGAGCCTCATGTTGGCTTTTGCTGTGCAATGCACATATGCTTTATTTCGGATAAAGAAGACATTTCTGCCTCCTAAAGACTTCAGCTTGTTTATTATTTAAAGTCCTCCTCCACTGCAAGAATAATTAAAAAAAAAAAAACTGTCCAAAGGTTTTCTCTGGTAGTTCTCACCGTTTCCTTGAAGTTCATTGTTTTTTTTTTTAACCATGGAGACTGTCGGACAAGTGGAGCTGCCCAGGGGTTTGCGAAAGCTGCTGATATGCCTGTGAAAACGGTGGAAGATGGATGCAAGTACTGGGGCCGCTGCTGCCACATGGAAGACTCAACAGGAGTTCTGGGCCTCTGCCTTCGGCCTGGCCCGACCACTGGGGGATGAGCCAGCAGATGGAAGACACCTGCCTCTCTCTCCCTTTGTCTCTCTCTTTATCTCTCTTTTCTTTTTGCAACTCTGCTTTCAAATAAATGAATCCTAAAAACCGAGGCGGAGCAGTGTGATGGATTGTGTAGCCAGCACGTGCCTCAGCAGCTGCCAGTGCCTAGCTAACCTGTTGTGTGGGACTCACCAGGGTCTCCTCCCCCTGTTATTTTTGAAGATATGACAAATATTTTATCACTTCATTCATTTTAGTATGTATCTCTGAGTATGGGGCATCTTAAATATAACCACAATATCTTATGCACTAGTCCTGCAGGAATGAGCCCACGATTCTGCTCCCAGATCCGGTTCTCTCGCATTCTGGTGGGTGCTGTGCCCAGCTGGCTGTGCCCCACCCCTGCTCCAACACTCGTGAATGGATACTTCCATCTAGCCCAACAAGGCAGCTCCCCAGCCCCAGCTTTTACAGTCTGCTTCAGGTTTAGAATCCAAAAATCCTGCAGAAAAAATGATGGAACTTGATTGCTTAAGGAGTGTACTTAAAAATACTGGTTTTTAGCTATCAGTGATACAGTGGTTGTTTGTGCTTGGTCTTTCTTTGGAGATGTAAGTAAGGCTAAAGTTTATTTACCTTACACACAGTCATGTCTAACAGCTGAGAAAATGCTATTTACACAAGACAGCACAGATTAAAAATAAGCTGTGTTTGCGTTTTAATGCAATAAGGTTGCAGAGTCAAACCTCACAGTTGGCCTGCAGGATATCGTTTCCCTGCTTTGAAGCACGGTAGTAGAGGTGGACTTTGGCCACGCTCCTGGGTCAGGTGGAGGAAGGTGCTGTTTCTTTAGCATCCTTCCCTGCTTGCTCTTCAGAAGCCAGTTCCTGTTACCTGTGCCTTAACTGGGTGGGTTACGCCACTTCTGCCAGTGCTTTCTTCTCCTTTGTCAGGCCAGCGATTTCACTGTCCTTTTGTTAAATGTCTTCAGGAAGGTTCTCGTTTTCCTGAAGTGCTTCATAGAGAGCTTCCTCTGTTTTTCTGCCACTTCTTTCCGGCGTTGACCACGTGTTTTTAAAGGTAGAGTTTACACAGAAAGAGATCTCCCATCTTCTGATTCACTCCTCAGATGGTTGAAATAGCCTGAGTCTGACCATTCTGTAGCCAAATGCTTCTTCCCAGTCTCCCTCATGGCTACAGATGCCCAAGGATTGGGGGCCATCTCTTGCCGCATCTTTTGTGGGGAGCTGGATAGGAACTGGAGCAGCTAGGACTGTACCGATGGCCATATAGGATGCTGGCACCACAGGCGGAAGCTTAATACACTGTGCCATGGTGCTAGCCCGAATGTGTTTTCCTTAACCATAGATCAAATGCTGCTTGAGTGACTCCTTCAGGAATCTGTTTTTGCTTTGTTCTGGGACGGTACAGCTCCAGGGCTAGAAATCTTAAAGTGGTCATCTCGGTATTTGATAAGTCTGGTCACAAGAGATGAGCTGGCTTTGAGAGCAATCTCACATTCTGTTGGAGTCCTTCTTGCTCTGAGCTGGTGAAGCACGCAGGACAGGTGCAGACACACGATCCCCACAGCAAACGCATGGAACTGCCATGGCAGGGGGCACTGGTCCCACAGACACTGTAGGGGATGGCATGAGGCAGGATGCCTTTCCAGCCACTGGTCTTCTGTATCTTTTTTTTTTTTTAAGATTTATTTTATTTTTATTGGAAAGGCAGATACACAGAGAGGAGGAGAGACAGAGAGGAAGATCTTCCGTCCGATGATTCACTCCCCAGGCGGCCGCAACGGCTGGAGCTGAGCCAGTCCGAAGCTAGGAGCCTCTTCCGGGTCTCCCACGTGCGTGCAGGGTCCCAAAGCTTTGGGCCGTCCTCGACTGCTTTCCCAGGCCATAAGCAGGGAGCTGGAAGGGAAGTGGGGCCACCGGGACTAGAACCGGCACCATATGGGATCCCGGGCGTGCAAGGCGAGGACCTTAACCGCTGTGCCACTGCACTGGGCCCGGTCTTCTGCATCTTAACTTGTAGGTTCCCCTATTTTCCGTGTCCCCCTTGCCACCCTTTTCTTTGAGCTTATTTCGTTAGAGAAAAATGTGAATTTTTTTAAATTATTGCATCTTAATGACATAATTTAGTATTCTGGTGCACTGGTGCTGGGGTCTAGAGTCAGTGTGAGTCAGCCCCTCTTCCCAGTGTGTTTCCTAACTGGCATCGCAGGGCAGGCTGTTCTGGGTTGGCTTTGGATACACTCTACTCAAAAGCATGAAATGTGGACTTAAAAATGAGGGCTTTTTCTCACCCTCATTTACCCGTTTTAAAAATGAGTTGGTTCCCTCTAGGCTGAGGTGACTAACGAGCTTTGTGTTAGGCACTGGTAGATTGTAAATGAGCCTAACTGCTTCGCCCTTGCAGGCAAAACCTGTATGATGCTGACTGTCCCTTGTGGGGACAGTGGAGACATGGCCCTCGGGCTAACCTTAGTGTCTTCGATAACACAGTCAGAAGATATTGTTTTATTTTCATCACAAAGGCAGATATACAGAGAGGAGGAAAGACAGAGTAAGATCTTCCATTCGTTGATTCACTGCCCAAATGGCCACAACGGCTGGAGCTGAGCCAATTGTAAGCCAGGAGCCTGGAGCCTCATCCAGTCTCCCATGCGGGTGCAGGGTCCCAAGGCTTTGGGCCGTCTTCAACTGCTTTCCCAGGCCACAAGCAGGAAGCCGAATGGGAAATTGGGCCGCTGGGTTTAGAATCGGCCCTCATCTGGGATCTTAGCGCATTCAAGGTAAGGCCACAAGCCACTAGGTTTTATTTTGTTTCTTCACCCTGGTATCTGGAATAAGCTATTGTTTATGTAAATCTTTGACCCATCTTGTAATTCATCTTAATATTAAGGTAGAAACCTAACTTTATCTTTTTTAAAGATTTATTTATTTTTATTACAAAGTCAGATATACAGAAAGGAGGAAAGACAGAGAGGAAGATCTTCCGTCCGATGATTCACTTCCCATTTGAGCACAATGGCCGGTGCTGTGCCTATCCAGAGCCAGGAGGCAGAAGCTTCTTCTGGGTCTCCCACACGGGTGCAGGGTCCCAAGGCTATGGGCCATCCTCGACTGCTTTCCCAGGCCACAAGCAGGGAGCTGGGTGGGAAGTAGAGCTGCCAAGCTTGGAACCAGCGCCCATGTGGGATCCCGGGATGTTCAAGGCGAGGATTTTAGCCTCTATGCCACTGTGCTGGGCCCTTAACTTATTTTTTTTTGTAAATGGTTACAAAGGCGGTAGCATTTGGGACCAGCATTGTTGTGCAGCAGGTTAAGCTGACACCACCATTGCCTATGGGCACTGGTTTACTTCTTGACTGCTCCATTTCCTGCCCAGCTTCCTGTTCATGTGCGAGGGAAGCAGCAGAAATGGCCCGTGGGAGATCAGGATGGAGTTCAAGGCCTCTGAGCCCCAGCCATTGCGCCGTCTGGGGAGTGAATCAGCAAAGGGAACTTACCTCTCTGGAACTCTGCCTTTCAGATAAATACAACCATTTTCTAAATATATTACTTGATTATCTTTGTGTTCGGGACTGGTTGTCGACTCTACTAGTCGTTCCGTGTGTTGCTTTGTTTCTAAGCATGTGTATGTCTCCAGATGAGTGTAGGATCCATTTGTCCTGTTTAGTTGGGAGGCTGGCTGATGATGTTCATCTTCCCAGCCTAAGCACATGGGGCTTCTTTGTATGAATGAGTGTTAATCATTTAAACCAACAAACACTTCTTGGCACTTGTGTGGGCTGACTGCAGGTGGTTCTGGTGCTCTGGAGAGCCCAGCTTAGCTAGGGTGACTTCACACCCACATTAAAGTCTCACCTTGTGTGGCAAGGCTGGTGCAGCAGTAGAACAGATGCTGGTAACGAGAGGATGTGTTGGGCCTGATGCGGTAACCTGGTAGCTAAAGCTCTTACCTTGGATGGGCCAGGATCCCATATGGGCGCCAGTTCATGTCCCAGCTGTTCCATCTCCCATCCAGCTCCCTGCTTGTGGCTTGGAAAAGCATTTGAGGATGGCCCTCAGCCTTTGGACCCTGCACCCGTGTGGGAGATTCAGCTCAGCTCCAGCTAAGTGCCAGCTCCAGCCACTTGGGGAGTGCCAGCGGATGGAAGATCTTTCTTTTTTTTTTTTTTTTTTAAGATTTATTTTTATTATTTTTTTATTGGAAAGGCGGATATACAGAGAGGAGAGACAGAGAGGAAGATCTTCTGTCTGATGATTCACTCCCCAAGTGAGCGCAACAGCCGATACTATGCCGACCCAAAGCCAGGAGCCTCTTCCGGGTCTCCTACGCGGGTGCAGGGTCCCAAAGCCTTGGACCGTCCTCGACTGCTTTCCTGGGCCACAGGCAGGGAGCTGAAAGCGAAACGGGGCTGCTGGGATTAGAACCGGCGCCCATATGGGATCCCAGGCGTGCAAGGCGAGGACCTTATCCGCTGCGCCACCGCGCCGGGCCCTGGAAGATCTTTCTATCTCTCCTCCTCTCTGTGTATCTGCCTTTCCAATAAAAATAATAAATACATCTTAGAGAGGATGTGTCCCAAGGTGCATGTTTTCTGTGCCTTCAATTTTATCACATCGGCTTTTGCTCTGTTGACCTAAGCACTTCTTTCCCAGGTACGTTAGCAGGGAACTGGATTGGAAGTGAAGCACCTGAGACTCAGTTGGCAGCCACACGGGTTTCCAGCATTACAGGTGTGGCTTAATATGCACACCACAATACTGGCCCCAGTCCCGATTCCTAATTGGAGGGAGAGTCAGCATCAGGCTGCACATGAGTGATCATATAAGCAGGGTGTCTGGCAGAGATCCAAAACTCAGGTGGTTTATTTTGTTTGTGACACTATGGGGAACTGTTATTTGCATATACATTGCCAATACGCTTAAATACTACAGTTACTAGTGGAGAGAAGTCTGGAAGAATCTACCAAATTATTTTTTCCTTTTGTATAAAGTGAGTATTATTTTGTATATTTAACAATTATTTATATTTTTCTGAAGAGCAAGATTGCTTCAGTTGGCTGCACTACTGCTCATGTCACTGAAGATGCATTTACTGAGGTGAGAGTCACAGAGGGAGGGGCAGATAGGGGGAGTGACGTTCCATCTGCTGGTTCACTCCTCTCGTGGCCACAGCAGCTGGGGCTGGGCCGGGACTGGATCAGGCCAAAGCTGAGGGCCCTGGACTCCTTCCACGTCTCCCACAGGGTGGCAGGGGCCCACACCCTTGAGCCATCCCTGCCATGCTCCAGGGCTGCATGGGCAAGAAGCTGACTGAGAGCGAAGGCAGCGCTCAGACCCAACACAGCCGTCAGCCTCATCCTCTCTGATAAGGCGAGTGGGCATCCCAGCTGGTAGCCTACCACACGCTGGTTTGAAAAACATCTAATTAAGTTGTTTTGAGAGAGACTGAGAGAAGGAATCTTCCATCCTCAGGGAATCTCTCTCCCCCTCCTCCCTCTCTCTAACTCTGCCTTGCAAATAAATAAATCACTTTAAAATTTAAAGGCTGTATCAACTCACTGATAGTTTATTCATGAAAATTCTGTATATGAAAAAATATATCTTCAGCCATTCTCAATGACTGCTACCAGTTGCTTAAAGAAATTTCTTCTGTTGGGATAAGATTCCACACAACAACCATTAAACCTTTAACTCAATCATCCTCACTATATCCTTGAATGAATTATTAAAGAAAAATGCTTGTGACTGTTGGGGGAAACAGCCCTGATTTCCTTCCTTGGGAATTCTGAGAGCAACATTTTTTTTTAAGATTTATTTATTTTTATTGGAAAGTCAGATATACAGAGAGGAGGAAAGACAGAGAGGGAGACTTTCTGTCCAATGATTCACTCCCCAAGTGACCACAAGGGCTGGAGCTGAGCCAATCCGAAGCCATGAGCCAGGAGCTCCTCTGGTCTGCCATGCAGGTGCAGGGTCCCAAGACTTTGGGCCGTCCTCAACTGCTTTCCCAGGCCACAAGCAGGGAGCTGGATGGGAAGCAGGGCTGCCAGGATTAGAACCAGTGCCCACATGGGATCCCAGCGCGCGCAAGGCAAGGACTTTAACCACTACGTTATCACGCTGGGCCCTGAGAGCAACATTTCTAAACATGATACTTTATTGAGTTTCTTGTGTGCAAGCATCTTGGACTTTGGTCCTGCTGTATGTTAATAACATTTATGATGCAGGTAAAATTATATATAAAGCAACTTATCCAGTTCTCTAGTAATTCCTAACAGAAAATGATAAGGAATAATTGGATCATGGCATCAGAATCAAAACTAGCTGCTGCCCAAAAATGCCAGCCCCATAACTCAGAAAACTGTTGGTAGCAGCAGTTCATTGAATCCTGAAAATGTACAGCTGGCTCACTGCAAAATTCCCAAGGAGCACACCTTCACCCCTAACCTCTGGCACCGGAGCCAAGAGCCCAAAGAGAGGGCTACTCTGTACCTGTGTGGGTTGTGGTCCCAGGGTTCCTGGAGACAGGGAAGTGTCGGGCGGAAGAGCAGATTCTTGCACTCTAGGTTAGAAAGGGTAGGCGCTCACCCCTCCCTTCCCTGCAGAGATGGGTGTCAAGGAGGAGAGGGGTGTGTGGCTGCTCATGTTCCAGCAGCTGAGTCCATCTCTTGAGAGCTTTGAAACCACTGACTCATTTGACTAGCAAGTAGATTAGCGGTGAATGGAACAGGTGGGGAAGATTGATGTGCTATTGATTGATGGGCTATTTGTAGCACTTCAGGACCTGTTACAGAAGAAATTAATGGGGGTTCACAGCATGTGAAGAAAATACGGCCTGAAATCACCTCCTAACCAGGAAACTTGTGGAAAATTGGCTCTTTAAGGTACTTGAGGAAGCATTTCTTTTAAAATACAGCTACCATAGGTTGGATAAGTCAATATAGAAAAACAGGTCATTGCTTTAAAAGGCATGGAAGAAATGGACTGAGTGGCCGTTGGGGTTAGGGCAGCATCTTCGGCTGTCTGGAGGCGGGGAGGGAGCTGAAAGCCCGTGTAGGGGCAGGCAGAGGCGGTGATGGGTGGTGATGGGCGGCCCGAGGGTTCCAGTCCACCTGAGGGTCCTCTTGGCGCCGGGCTCCTTTTCTTCTTTACTGACAGTGCCTGTGTGGACGTCTGCTCGCTGCGTCCTTGTGCTTCCCCCGAGTTGTTCTGATTTCTGAGAAGCATCTCTGTTCTGTTTTAGAAAGTCTTGGTGCACCATTTTACATAAACCTACTTTGTAAACCTTTTTTTTCCGTGTCTCAGTCTTTGTGCTGCCTTGAGACCGGTGGTTTATAATGACACAGAAATGCACTCTCAGTCAAGTGTGGGGCCGGGAAGTCCCGTGGGCCAGATCTGCTGTGTGCCCCCAGTGTGGTGTGTCCCATGAAGGGGGCATGGTCCTCACAGGGCCCAGGGGTGGGGTAGGAGAGCACGCACCTGCTTGCCAGAGCCGGCTTCCGTCAGCATCCGTCCTCCGCCCCCTCCCCACCGGGGCCCACCTTCTCACTGTTGCTTTGGGGTCAGGATTTGACCTGAGTCTCAGAAGGCAAAAACATTCAAGTGAACACATGTATGTTCACTGACATTTACGTGTCATTAGGAATTTGCATTTCTGTCTTTCACTTGTTTCACCAAATTGTAAGCTTAGTAAGCAAGCTTAGCTTTTCATGTGTGGAAACTAATTGAAGAGCTTGCTGCTCTCCCCCTCCCCGAAAGCAGCTCCTTGCCTGAGGATTGACTGGGAAGTTTGCTTTAAATAGCCTGATCCTCCAGGACAGGACCAGAACAGTCTGCTTTGCTGTGGCCTTCTTGTCCCGTGAGGGGCCGAGGCAGAGCAGGGCGCTCACGGCATTTGCGTTTTCAGTCCGTGCTTCGGCTCTTCCCCACCTCTCATGGGACACGCCGGGATGACAGATGCGAACCACCCTTTATGTCATTGTTTTATTAGGAAAACATTTCAAGCATGAAGAAAATTGGAAATAGTTTCCATTGACTGTCTTAAATCCAATCTTGAAGAATGCTTCAAAGTACCTGTTTCACCTTCTATTTGTTCGTTAGGCTACTATAGTATTTTTTATTTCAAGAGTTATTTTTCCAGTTTTACCTGTAGATGTAACTTCTTAATCCTTGTTAAAAGAATTTGGGGCAGCACCAAGCACATGTGGAGGAGGGGCCATGGCCAGCAGGAGGGCCACACAGGTGGCTGCCACAATGCGGGGTTGGTGTGGTCAGCCCTGATGGTTAACTAGAATGTTCCTTTTAGGAAATGGTCACTTTCCAAACTAGGCTTGGTTCCCAGCACAGCTGACTCCAATGCACAGGGTGGACTTCTGCAAGACAGTCCATGAAAAACCATTACTGAGTATTTGGAACAGATTAAAATTACATTTTAATATGAACGTTTATGTACACTACTTGTATACATGTTTACAGCAGTGGCCATAATGATTTCTCCTCACTGTAATGAGTCCTCAGGAAGTCTACCCTGATGAAGAAAGAGGCCTGCTTTGGCTTGGCTCCCATTTCTGCACAGTCCAAGACTGGGCAGGTCCCACAGGGTCACCTCTGGCGCAGTGGGAGAGCTTATGTAGAGAAGGGTCACGTGGCACACCAGAAAGAGGGGCGAGTCCCAACTGGCTGGCACGCACAGCACTGTGGAAGCTGTGCCATGGTGAAGCAGTGTACGTGCATCTTGCTCCCTGAATCCTGAATTTCTGAGTTAAAATGGCTAAGACACAGCTTCCTGGCGTGTGCGAGCGTCTCTGCTTTGTTGGCCCCTGAACGGAAGGGCACCATTTCTCCTCGGTGGAGTGGGCAGGTTTGGAGGCAGCATTTGTGGCACTGTCCATTGGTGCACTGGTTCCCCCCGACGGGTGAAGTTCGGCAGTGCCTCTTCCTGTCTTGCAGAACAGCCACAGCCCCTGCGTGGCCAAGCAGCGCGTCCGCCAAGTCGACTGTAGGCATGGTTTACATTTCTTACCGTTGAATTTACGATTGTCACTTCTTCCCTCCCCGCTCCAACAGGCTCGGGTTATGTACGATTTTGCTGCTGAACCTGGAAATAACGAGCTGTCAGTCAGTGAAGGAGAGATCATCACGATTACAAACCCGGTAAGAGAGTGCTGCCCAGCCCCGACTCGCAGACTGAGCTTTGAAATCGCTTGGTTTGTTTGAGTGAGTTGATCTATCGGACTTATAGATACCAACAGTAAAATCAGAAACTCCCCAAAGATTGCAAAATATATACAGAGCATACTATATCTCCTTATTTTACATCTTTCCCCCTGTTTCTAGTGCCTGTCACACACCCTGTAGTTGTTCTGGGACTTGGTTTCTTCTGTTGTCCTAACGCTGTGTGTCTAGAATACATGAGGGACACTGCTGACCCTCCTGTCTTAGCCCGGGGTCACTATCATTGTTTCACTAAGCTTTCTCCCTAAGTCAGATTAGGTTACCAGTAAGCTGTATGTGCGAAGACTAGATTGGCTTAGCTCCCCATGGAGTTACCATTTCTGAGTGAAGAGCTAGCGGGTCAGAAATGACTGTGTAAGTCTGGCTTTTCCGCATCTTTGCAAACCACAGTTGTGTGCGTATGTTTGTATGTGTACCTATCTTCAGAGTGCACGTGTGTCCACACGCACTTGTGTCGCAGCGTGTATCTGCTATCTGATTAGCATCCGTGTGCTCTGCTTCCTTCCTTGGGAGGTATGGCTGTTCGCTTCCATAAAATAAAGCCTCTCTAAGCTATTGAAGTTTTTTCAATAATGTTTGTTGACAGAAAGCTCAGAAGCAAACTGATACTAGGGTTTTTTTCAGTGATATTTGTTCAAGATCCTGTTCCAGTTTTTGCTGTTGCCTCTAGGTGATTGCTGCCTCAAAATAATTTCATGTTCTTCTTAATTAATTTTATTGTAAGGTCTTTGAAGTACTAGGCTCCAGAAGTTCATGAAAAACTGAAAGATGGGCTTATTTGAGTATAATTTTGGAAATCCTTGCACACAAGAGTCTTGGAAAAGTTGATGGCCTGTGCACAGGGCTCCTTGCCGGGCTCTGCGCTGGGCTCTGCGCTGGGCTCTGTGCAGGGCTCCGCGCTGGGCTCTGTGCTGGGTTCCTTGCGGGCTCCTTGCCGGGCTCCGCGCTGGGCTCCTTGCAGGGCTTCTCCACAGGCCTGGAGCCTTCTCTGTCCTCTACCCCGTTACTGTCACTCCTGTGCATATGACGCACTGGGCTGGCTGCCTTGAGATACAGAAATAGAAAGCTTTGCCCTTGTCCGTGTTCTTGGTTTTCAGCAAGGTCTGCACGCCTGTTTTCCTGATGGTGGCTGGTAGCACGGGCCGAGATTGTGTCTGACACCGTGGACCCCACGTGCTCTCTAGTAGTCTTTTGGGGTCTCCTGTTCTTTCTGCCCACGGCTTTCTGTCTGTTTCCTTGAAAGGCTCATTTTCACTCTGCTCTGTGTGCTCGGCTTTCTCCCCTGCCACCTGTATGCTAATCCGTAGCTGCAGCTGGGCCGGCTCGTTCAGCCCGTGGGTTTGACTGCACTGTGTCCGATGCAGATTTGCTCAGTGTTCCCACCAGTGCTTCCACTTGCTGTGTCTGAGAGGGAGCTCCTCGCCCACACACACCAGTCCTGGCCATGAACTCTGTTTTCAGCCGGAAGCTGCACCCGGCCCCTCAGTCGTGTCCACCAAGACCTCTACTGGAAAGCCCTTAGAGCCACCACTTTACTCTCCAGTCTCTTTCACGTCTAGCTGCTCCTCTGAGCGTGTCAGCAGCCTGAGTTCAGCTTTCCCCTTCCCACGGGCTGACTTGGCTCCTGAAGTGCACTCTGGCCATCCCTGTCCTTGCTGCAGGTTGAGGGATGCTGCCATCAGACCGCAGTCCTCTGCCGCACCTGCACACAGGCGTGTTCCTGCATACACTCTACACGCCCTCCTCGTGACTCTGTTCTCCTGCTCAGGGTGCTCTCCTGCCCCCTGCCTCCCTGCCATGCCTTTTCCGGTTCTTCCAGCCCCAACCTCTGTGGGAATGCTGTAAAAGACATCCTCTACAGAGAGCAGAGCCCTGGGTTCTGGGCGGGCCTGTGGCTGGGACCACGGCATGCTGTTGTCATTGTGTTTGTACCCACCTCCCACTGGGATGCCTTGGGGCTGAAAAACAAAATACCTCTTAATTTTTTTTTTTCTAACCCAAAGTACACTACACACTATATATATGTGTGTGTGTATATATATACAAACACATCATGTTATCAGGTTTCAGGTACATCCCATAGGGGAGGGGTTGTTTTATAAGCCAGGGTCGCGAGACCCAGGGAGAAGAGCGGTTTGCATGGTGCTTGTCCCACTGCAAAGTCTCCTAGAGTGAGGAGTCGCAGCCACATGTGACACTTTGCGCTCACAAGCAGAGAACATGACATGTAGGCAAGGCACCCGGAGTACAGATTCTGCCTGTGCCCAAGGGAAACAGGCCAAGGAAGTTGAGCATCACGTGTGACCATGGGCTACAGAGGGTACGTGGTTGAGAGGTTTTCCTTAGGTTTCTTGGGTGATGTTGTGAGCAGGTGACACGTGCATTGCTCTCAAGTGTAAGTTGCAATGACCAGAGTCTAGGACATGACTGGGCAGTGACAACAGGTGAGATCAAAGAGGCCTGGGCATCAGGCCCAGAGGACTTGGTGTTTGAAAGAATCCCAGGGCTGTGTGGCCTTTACGCCCTGGAGCACTGTGAATGTGTGGCAGTGAGTCCTGTTCTTTGGAAGAATTACTGAGGTCAAGTTTAGCTTTAGGGAGAGAGAGAAAAGGGGAGGAAAAGCACTCTTCATCTGCGGGACCTAGGAACCCAGCACGCCTCCCACTTGAGTGTGGAACTCAGTTACTCGCGCTGCCACTGCTGCCTGCCGCTGTCTGCATTAGCAAGAAGCTGGAGTCAGGAGCCCGGGTACTAACAGCAGCTGTTCTGATGTGGGCTGCAAGTGTCTGTGCCTTGGGACCAGATAGCCCCCTCCCCCCAAGTTAAATAACTTCTAGTTAGGGCCATGTTTGCAAACGTGGCTTTTCTGAGGGAAAAGAGTAGGACTTTGATGGGATAATATGTGGAAAAATGGGAATCTTGATATATGGAGAGATATAGAGAGAGTTCTACTTTATTTACTTTATTAATACTATTTATCCAAAAAAACGTAGGAACCAAATATTGGTTTGCTTTCCCATGATAATAGACTATTCCAGTTCTGAGTATTCTTAAGTCAGTGCAAATTAGTCCCGCTCGGGCATTCACAGGAGCTGGAAGGCTCAACATCCCCTGGTATGCATGGACCAAGATGTCTCCACTCTTGTAGCTGGTGGTTAAAAGTGGGGGCCTTGTCCCTGACATGACCTGGGGTTCCAAGAGCCAGCTGCCCTGTGCAAAGCCCTGAGTTGGGCTCTGAACACCACAGCTTCTCTGCCCCTGGGGCACAGCGGGCAGGGCCCTGCAGGTGAGGGCCAGTAGAATACCCCTCAGCGTGTGCAGCACACTGGCAAGTAGGAAAGAAGTGCAAGACAGCAATTCCCAAAGCAACATTTTTACAGTTTGGGCTTTCATCCTTGTCTCTCTTCTTTGCATTTTTCAGGATGTTGGTGGCGGATGGTTAGAAGGAAGGAACAACAAAGGAGAACGAGGGCTCGTTCCCACAGACTATGTTGAGGTAAGAGCTGGCATCTACTGAAGCCAACCTAGGCAAGCATCTTCGTATAAAACATCAACTCAGAAGGTCAGAACACAGCATGTTTTTTAAAAAGATTTCCCTTGAGAAAGTAATATATACTTATTACTTAAATATGGAAAATATGTTGATATGGAACTAGAACGAAGTATTGCTGTATAATGAAGCTCCAAAGAGTGAATAAATGTATTTAGAGAAATTCTTTCAGAGGATAGGAACTTCTAATTGTTGTGAGTAAATGTCCCTGTTTTCCTTTTGCCATTGTTGTGTTAAACTCCTGCCTACAAAGCTGTTTTAGAATCAGTTTACAAAGTTCAAGTTTTTTTTTTGTTTGTCTTTTTAAGATTTATTTTTTATTGGAAAGGCAGATTTACTGAAAGGAGAGACAGAGAAAGATCTGTCTGCTGGTTCACTCCTCAGATGACCAGGAACTCATCAGAGCCAGGAGCCAGGAGCCAGGAGCTTCCCCCACATTTCTCCCCCGTGGGTGCTAGTTCCCAAGGTTTTGGGCCATCGTTCACATCCAGGGAATAGACTGCTGCGGAGATCTCCTGGTTTCAGGTGCCCGGGAAGGTGTGACAACCCCCATGGCAGCACTTCGTGACCAGCGCACACCTGCAAGGGGACAAGGCCCTCTTCTGAATCAACTGGCGCCCCCTGCTGACTGTGGTCTACTCAGACTGAGTACTGAGTGCTTGATGAATTAGTCTCATACTGGGTGGTTGAATTCATGTTGCCTGGTACTCATTGAGAAAAATCAGGGGAAAAAAAACAGCTTTGGTTCTGGAAGGGTGTTTGCTGGGACCTGCAGGCAGAACAGGAAAGAGACCTGGCCGACACTGTAGTTCTCAGTTAAGAGGGTAGGCAGTCCTGAACCTTCTGGAGAAAAGCATGAAGTCAGTAGACCCCCAGCCTTTCACAGCCAGGTCCCTGAACCCCGTTACCTCACGTCTGCACCTCACCTTAGCTCTGGGCACCGTGTTTCCAGGATGCTATAAGATGTAGCACCATTGGGCCAGGCGCCGTGGCCTAACGGCTGAAGTCCTCGCCTTGCACACCTGGGATCCCATATGGGCGCCAGTTCTAATCCCAGCGGCCCCGCTTCCCATCCAGCTCCCTGCTTATGGCCTGGGAAAGCAGTTGAGGACGGCTCAAAAGCCTTGGGACCCTGCACCCACATAGGAGACCCAGAAGAAGTTCCTGGCTCCTGGCTTCGGATCAGTACAGCACTGGCTCTTGTGGTCACTTGGAGAGTGAATCATCAGATGGAATATCTTCCTCTCTGTCTCTCCTCCTTTCTGTATATCTGACTTGGTAATAAAAACAAATATTAAAAAAAAAGAGCACCATTGAGAAAATCTTGAAGATCTAAGTATCTAGGTAGATGTTGGCATTAATCCCATTTTCTGAGATTGTGCTTACTATGGAAAGGAAGTTACTGCATCCTTCATTTTGCTTGTCTTTTAAGAAAGGAATTCCTCCTGTGTGGAAGAAGCAGGTGCAGCAGAAGGTCAGTAAGGACACTGCACCCAGTGGCAGTCAGTCACCTGGGGGGTGAGAGTGTGCAGCAGCCCACGGCGGCAGAACGCACCTGCACGTGGAGGAACCGCCAAGGCCGACCGGGGTCTGAACCATGATCTGAGCCAGCCCATTTAAAAGAGAAATGCTCCAGTGGCTGCGCTCAGGCTGCATGGAATCAAGCTAAAATCGGTGGCAGGAAGACAAATAGCTGAATGTTACACAGCATCCTTCCTGTAGTTCATAGGAGAGGAAACCCCTCACAAGAGGGATCCAGAAGTAGTTGGAGCTAAGTGGAAGTGAACTCCAACTTGTCAAGATACCTGAAATGCAGCCCGAGCCCTTCTCCATGACATCTGACAGTCCTGCCTGTCCCCTGAGACTCATAATTAAAGTGACCCTGACCAGTGAAAATGGCTGTGCTTTCTTGCACTCAGATACTGCCCGGAGATGGAAAGGATCAGTTTTCTTGTGGAAATTCAGTGGCCGACCAAGCCTTCCTTGATTCCCTCTCGGCAAGTGTGGGTCCAGCCAACCTGTCAGCCCCCAGCAGCAGTAACCAGGTATGTCTTGGAGCACCCTGTCGGTGTGATGTGCGGTGTGCTGTGGTGTGGTGTGTGGTGCAACTCGCAGGCCTGAGAGCAAAGCTCGTGGGCCAAGGTGCCTGATACATCCTGGTGCCCTTCCCTGAAAGCATACACAGAGTAACCTTCATGTTTCCATGTGGCATTTCTATTTTTGTTTAGTATTAACAAAGGGCTCACCTTTTAAGCTTGCTTAAAGCTGTTTTTATAATTGATGAGAATAAAAATGGAAAAAGAAAGGGAAGGTATTACTGAGAGCTAAAGTCCTGGGTGCTGGATGTGACAGTCAGAAGAGGCTGTGCAAACAAGGTGTGTCCTGTTGAAGTCGCTGTCAGGGCTTTGGCTCATGTCCTCCCCCCCAAAGCTGGCATCCCACATTCCTGCACACAGAAGCCACACAGGATAGGGTCAGGGTCAGGGTTAGCCACATCCGGGCACCCCGCACTGGGTGCTGTTACTGCTCATGCAAGCTCAGAATAGTGAGACAACTTGAGGAAAGTACAAATGATGTTTTAACACTAACTTAAGCTGTGATTTGGCCAGGTTAGGTGAATCTGTCTAGTTTGTCACTCAATGATTGATCAGAGTGACAAGAAGAAAATGAGTGGATATAAAAATGCTGTTGCTACTTGCATCTTTAGAAATGAACGGGCATTAGGAAACGTTATGGTTTGACATTTTAACTGCATAGAAAATTTTTAATTATGTCAAGCCTAATAGTTATAGTACTTATAATTATTTGCTCAAAAATATCTCTATATATCCCTGCCTTCCAAGAGAGTTTGCTAAGGCACTACTTGCAGATTCTCTACATTCTAGGACAGCTTTTTGGAGACATTGTGAGTTAGAAATTAGTTTGACTCAGATACTTTGTTTTCAGCGGCAAGGTGACCAGTGGTTGAACACTTTTTCTTCTTTTTAACATTTGTGTATTTGAAAGAGTTCTTTCATCTGCTGGTTCACTCCTTTAGTGGTCACAAAGGCTGGAGCTGGGCCAGTCAGAAGCCAGGAGTCAGGTGCTTCGCTGGGTTTATGCTGTGAGTGCAAGGTGCCGAACACTTAGGCGATCTTCTACTGCTTTCCCAGGCACATTGGCAGGGAGCGCAGGGAGCTGATTCAGAAATGGAGCAGTTTGAACTCAAACCAGGGCTCATATGGGATGCTGGCACCATGGGTGGTGGTTTTATCCTCTGTGCTACAGAGGATATTTTGTTATTGATACTTAAGAACATTGATTAGCTAAAAATCACTCATTATGAAATGTGAAAGGGCTAAGCTGAACTCCTTCCCAGCGCTCGGCATTTAGGCGCTGTGGACAGCTGAGGTTGAGGGGGCATCCTGTGCCCTGTGGGATGCTCAGCAGCGTCACTTGCTCCTCCTCCTTATGCCACAGTGCCCCCAGGGGTGACAACCAGAAATGTATCCAGAACACTTGTCCCCCTGGAGGCCCATCAGTTGAGATCCACTGAATTATATGGAAGCCTCTGTAAAATGAGTTTGCATTAATTGAAGGGCAGCATTTTAATTAAAGAGAATTAAATGCAGTGGTCATAGCATTAGTGAAAGAGATGAGATAGAATTCAGGAGACCTACTCTGGCTAGTGTCTCATGGTAGCACGGTGGGTGTCAGTTAATGGACTCGAGTTCAGAATCAGGTCCAAATCTCAGTAACAAAGTCAGTGTTTAAAGGTAGCCTTATAAATCAATTACCAGTCTGATTGTTTTTCTTCCAGGTTACTTACAAGGTAATATGAAATTAAAAGTTGGATTTTATTAATCCAATCTAACATTAAAGCAAATACTTTAAATGCAAATAAAAGGTGACCTGAAACTAGAATTAACAGGATCCATATTTAACCTGAGCAGTTGAATTTAAATTAGGTAAAAAGATCTTTAGTTACTATCTGTGATTCCAGTTATCTGGAATATGAGTATAGTTTAAGTAGGACAAAATTGCGATGTATTTGTAAGTACCAGGAAATGTGTCATGAGTGAGAAATGAGGTGCTGGTTTGCCTTTCTTTCACTTTCTGAATATCAGGAAGAAGACTCAAGAATGCTTCAGGAAGTTTCTGGAGACTCGAGTTAAAGGGACAGTTTATTTTGGTGGGAAAATGTCACAGTCTTGCAGGATGTCGTCACTTTGCTGGCCCCTTGCTAACAGGGGGGCCCAGGTGTGCTTCTTGGGGTGCTCTGCAGGCACGGTGTGCAGCGGCTCTCGGGATGGTCTCGTCTGCAGGGCAGCTGTGTGGCACACAGCATCTCTTCATCCCTCTGCCCTGCCCAGGGCTGGCGTCAGCTCACTCTTCCCAGGGTCTCCTTAACTTTGGCTCTCTGGACACAGTCTAGGAAAGCCTACACTCAGCCCCTGGCTGTGCCAGCTTCCTGACTTGTGTTTTTCTTTCAAACTGTTCTCCTGAATAAGTGGAGGACTCCCAGTGAAGCAGTTTACTGTACCTTGGCAGTGTGATACTGCACGTTCTGCCTTTGTCTATCCCTACAATGCCATGAGGCACTTAAATAGCGGAATGAAAAAATTGTTGTTGCTAAAAGACTATGTACTGTCATAACAAGGGGGGAAAAGGTGGGAGGAGAAAACAGGAAGAGGAGGGGAATAGGGGAATCCCTACACCTGCAAAACTGCATCATGGAAAATATTAGCAATCATAAATGAAGATTTATTTATTTATTTTTTAAAAGGCAGATCAGATGTATGGAGAGGAGAGAGAGAAAGATCTTTCATCTGCTGGTTCACTCCCTAGTTGACCTCAATGACTGGAGTGAATTGATCTGAAGCCAGGAGCCTCAAGCCTCCTCAGGGTCTCCCATGTGGGGTACAGCGTCCCGAGGCTTTAGGCCATCCCCGACTGCTTTCTCTGGCCACAGGCAGGGAGCTGGATGGGAAGTAGAGCAACCAGGACAGAAACTGGTGCCCAAATGGGATCCTGGTGCATGAGAGGCAAGAATGTAGCCACTGAGCCATTGCACTGGGTCCAATAAGTAGATAAATAGATAAGTCATATCTTTCAACAAGCAGATCTCTGACTGACTTAGAGCCTGTTACTGTTTCTGTATCTGAGCCTGTCCTCAATTTGTATTTTAGTCTGCATTTGCATTTTAGAGTAAATAATTTTTTAATTTGTATCTTCATATGTAAAATAGCACTTTCTGTTTTTCTTAGAACTCTCAGCTTCAGAGGTCCGGTTTTGGTTTTTCACGAAGTTGGAGGGTGACAGGTGCTGGCACTGTGGTTACCGTGCCTCACGCGCCTGCTCTCTGCTTTTGATGGTGGCTGGGCAATGCTCGGTAAAAGATACTAGTTCAGGACTGGGAATGTCTAGATCATACTACAGAATATATTATAAATTACTGAATTATATATAATATATAAATTTGTAAGCTTAACAAGCAAAGATTTTACTGTACATTTTTAAGGATTACTTTTTTTAATAAATATTTTATGATGTTTACATCATGAAAAAGAATGCATGCCCTTGTGGATCACTAATTAGGGTGGAGAGGGTCAAAGGATGGGGGAAAGTGGATGAGACAACTGTCTCCAGTCTCCTTTTTTCCCTGTATCTGGGGAAATTGGGGGAAAAAGGAGAGAGGGCCGCTTCCAGCAGCCTCACTGTGTCAGTGCCCGTGGATGGGGATGGCTCTGATGTCGTCCCAGGGTCCTTGATGGTGGAACATGTTCCGAAGGTCCTGCCTCGGTGGCTTCATTAGTTCTGAGATGTTCTCACTGCTCCAAGGTTCATCGGCTAACGCAGTCCACCTTGCTGTCTCCACTTGGCCGGATACTTGCTGTCAACGCTTGGCCAGAAGAGTTGTCCAGTTTTTTTTCTGCCCTCCATGATACTGTACTTTTAAGAAGCCTTCCGGGGCCCGGCTCGGTGGCGCAAGTGGTTAAAGGTCCTCGCCTTGCACGCCCGGGATCCCATATGGGCGCCGGTTCTAATCCCGGCAGCCCCGCTTCCCTTCCAGCTCCCTGCTTGTGGCCTGGGAAAGCAGTCGAGGACGGCCCAAAGCTTTGGGACCCTGCACCCGCGTGGGAGACCCGGAAGAGGCTCCTGGCTTCGGATCGGCATAGTATCGGCCCGTTGCACTCACTTGGGGAGTGAATCATCGGACGGAAGATCTTCCTCTCTGTCTCTCCTCTCTGTATATCCGCCTTTCCAATGAAAAAATAATAAAAATAAATCTTTAAAAAAAAAAAAAAAAAGAAGCCTTCCGTCATCAAAATAACATCCAAATGTTACAGTGTAAAACATGAGCTTTCAGACTTAAACCTCAGTCCCTGCCTCAGTCGGTGCTCTAGGTACTGACCGTAGGCTAGTCACTGTCACTAGCCCATCGCTTTGCACTCAGTCAAAAATAGTTGCAATATTGTCCGGAAAATCCTCTGGGCTATTATTCTAAGAGTTTGGATATTAAACAAATGCTCCAGATTAAGTATTTATGGATATGGCATCTCCCTATTGTACAGAAACCTTCCATGTAATATTTGTTATGAAGGAATTTTTACTGGTTAAGGGAAAAGAAAGGCAATAATAACTATATATTTGGAACTACATTTTGCCTTATTTCCTTAAAAAAGTATTTATGGGCATTTTGTAATCCATTTAAATTAAATTTTCACAAAAATAGTTCAGCTTATTTCGTTACTTTAAACAGGCCTCCTAATGTCACTGGCTTCTCATAATGGCTTATTGAGACTTCTTTTCTGCAAAATCTTTGTTGAAGAGGTTCTCTTGGTCTCTTCTCCCTCTCACCACCAGAAAATCCTGTCTGCTTAGAACGGGGCTGTGCGAGGTGGCTTGCTTCACTGCTCCGAGAGCTTGTGGTCATTTGCCTGCAGAGCAGCATGTCCTTGGCTGCATTATTGTAGATCCTAGACTCCCGTCCATCCTTCTCTAGGGAAGCTTGCAGAGTCGCTGCTTAGGCTGGAGAGGGTAGGCTCTGGCGTGTGTTTAAAGATTTATACTTATGTGAAAGGCAGAGTTGGAGAGAGAGCTGCCATCCGCTTGTTTACTCCACAGTTGACTACGGCCAAACTCAGGAGCTGGAAACCCTGGGTCTCCCTTTTGGGCGATTGGCGTATCTGCTGCTGCTTTCCCAGGTGCATTAATGAGGAGCTGGGCTGCAAGTAAAGCAGCCGGGATTTCAACTGGTGCTGGTGTGGGATGCCAGCATCATAGGTAGTGGGCCTACCCACTGTATTACAGTGCCAGCCACTGTTGTTTGTTTAGCTGGAAACATCACAAAAGCAGTTTTCTGAACATCTTAGAAGTGCAGTGAAGTCCATCCACAGTGTCCACTGTCGGCCATCTCATGGGAACGTTATTAGGCTGGTCTGACAGGACGCAGGTGGTGTTTTGTTAGTTCTAGCATCACCCTATTCTGTACATAAAAATACCTGAGTGTAGAGTAACAAAAAAACTAAACACTAAGCTAATTCAAGTAATGCTTTCTTTAAGACAATTTGTATTCATTTCATTTTCTTTTAAAAAATAGATACTTGCAGTTGACATCTGAGTTAAGAATATGAGATGACAAAGGTTTTCTTAAGTAATTTAAACTGTAGTAGTGCTGTGAGTGACTATGCATGGCTTTATTAATCTCCTCTGCCCCGTGATCATCATGGAAGCGATGTGCATTTGTATTTCCGTTCATGATTTTCTAAGATCTGTGGAGGCTCCTCTGTAGAGTGAGATTGTGTCATTTGAACTAAAGACCTAAGAAAGAGAAAATTTCACAAGTTCTTCAATTTGAGCTGAAATTCTTAGATGTTTTTAACATAAGCTATCACCTCTTAAGATCCTGTTGAGGAATAGTCAAATCTTAGAAAGATTTGGCCTTGCATATAGAAATCTAGGGCCTAGTGCCGTAGCCTAGTGGCTAAAGTCCTCGCCTTGAATGTGCCAGGATCCCATTATGGGCACCAGTTCTAATTCCGACAGCTCCACTTCTCATCCAGCTCCCTACTTGTGGCCTGAGAAAGCAGTCGAGGATGGCCCAAAACCATGGGTTCCTGCACCCATGTGGGAGACCAGAGGAAGTTCTTGGCTTCGGATCAGCGCAGCGTCAGCCGTTGCGGTCACTTGTGGAGTGAATCATCAGACAGAAGATCTTCCCCTCTGTCTCTCCTCTCTGTATATCTGACTTTGCAATAAAAATAAAATAAATATTTAAAAAACAAAAAAAGAAACCTGCACTCTGTTTTATACTCATAGTTAGTAACACAATTCAGTGATTATTAGATGTTTGATGAATGAGAAATGTCCAGTAAACATTGTTTTCTTAGTTATATAGGTTGGTTGCCTCCATCCCCCAACAAAAGCCCACAGCAGTGAATGGTCATTTGTGAACAATGCATGTTCACTTCCCATTATTCTAAACGTCTCATTCTGGAAGTTTCCATTGACCTCCTTCCCTTCCCAGCTGGAGTCTGCATTGGGCTGTGGTCGTGTAGTGGACCATGCATTGCCTGATGGGTCAAACAACAGGAGAACAAACAGCGGCATGCGAATGTGGGATGGAGCCATCGCAGAGTTCCCTTTGTGGTCTTAAGGCACAGGCTCGTGCTCACAGGGCCTCTCCCCCAGGATAACGTGCAGCATGGGCCAGGAGGGTCTGGTGGGCTTGTCGACACATGATCTGCGTTTTCCTGTGGCAGGGCTCCGTGTATCTTCTGTAAGAAACAGGGCCATGGGAACTGAGCCCATGCTGTTTGCAGCTTGCCTATGTGCTTTGTGTTCTTGTTCAGCGGCTTGGTAGAAAGCCAGCAGAGGGCATTCTCCAACAGCCCACCCTGTGGGAGTGACCCTTGCAATGGACTCAAAAGCTGACGGTTGTTGTCCGTCTTCTCCCATGGTTATGGCTCTCGTGGTCAGCACGCTCAGAGTTGTTCCTCTGTGTCCTGTCCTGTCTGCCTAGTGGGAGCCCAGAGTTGAGTCATGTGACCCAAACAAGCCCTTGCACATGTGGTTGTCAAAGTAAGGCATTGTCTTTTTTTTTTTTTTCTTTTTCTTTTTTAAAGATACATAGGGAAGAAGGGAGGGAAGGAGAGAAAGGAAGAGAGGGAAATGGATCAATTTTCCATCCACTGATTTACTCCTAAAATGGGCCACAGTGGCCAAGATTGAGCCAGGCTGAAACCGGGAGCTTCTTCCAGATCCCCCCCATCTGGGTGCAGAGGCCTAAGTACTTGGAACATCTTCCACTGCTTTTGCAGGTAATTAGCAGGGAGCTGGATTGGAGTGGAGCAGCTAGGACCTGGGCTGTCACCGTTTGGGGTGCTGGTGCTACAGACAGTGGCTTTGATGCACTGTGCCATGATGTTGGCCTCAGGAATTTATTTCTTACTGCTCCAGGTTTCCCAAGGATGTCAGATAAGTAGCAAAATCGGGTATGATCAGGACTTAGCATTTTTATGATCCGTATTTGCTGATTAGTGTTGTTACTTTCATTAAAAACAATAGCCTTCTAAGGATGGCCGTTGTAGTATAGCATGTTAAGCCACCACATGGCGTTCTGCATCCTGTATCATTAGTGTTTCCAGTGCAGCTGATGCATGAGGAGGCAGCACAAACTGGCTAACGTGCCTGTGTCCCTCCGCCCACCTGACTGCCCACACTGACCTGGACCCTCTCTGGCTGTTGTGGGCATTTGAGGAGTAAACAAATATCTGTCTCCACTCCCTCTCTGTCACTCTGCCTTTCAAATCGTATGTCTTTCTAAAATATTTTGTTATTGCAGAAGAAGTACACATGCATTATAGAGAATTCAAATGAACAAAAAGGAAAGTGTCACATTTGCAATTGAGTGTTTATCTTAGTTTACACCTCAGATCTTTTCTCTAGGTAAACCTGGACATGCACATTACACACACATATCAAGCCAGTATGAGATCTTTCGCACTACTTTACATTCTTTGTAGTATTTTTGCAGTTGGCAATTTTTTCCTTTCCAGTAAATTTTAATTTCATTAAACCAGTTTTAATATTCCCAGCTGACGTAAAATGTCTTTTTTATTTTTAAAGATTTATTTTTATTATTTTTTTATTGGAAAGGCGGATATACAGAGAGGAGAGACAGAGAGGAAGATCTTCCGTCCGATGATTCACTCCCCAAGTGAGCACAACGGCCGATGCTATGCCGATCCGAAGCCAGGAGCCTCTTCCGGGTCTCCCACATGGGTGCAGGGTCCCAAGGCTTTGGGCCGTCCTCGACTGCCTTCCCAGGCCACAGGCAGGGAGCTGGAAGGGAAGCGGGGCTGCCGGGATAGAACCAGCGCCCATATGGGAGACCGGGCGTGCAAGGCGAGGACCTTAACCACTTGCGCCACCGAGCCGGGCCTGTAAAATGTCTTTTATATCTTGTCTATAAGCTAGGATCAAGCATTATAGCTGATGATGTGCCTTTAGGCCTCCTTTTTTCATAACATAGTTTTTACTTTAAAAATGCTTCTGGCTTTGGAGCCAGTGTTGTTACACAGCCAGTTAGGCATCCCATGTGAGTGCCTGTTCCAGTCCTGGCTGCCCCACTTCTAATCAGACTCCCGACTAACGCACCTGAGAAAGCAGCAGATGAAGACCCACGTGCCTGGGCACTAGCACCACTGTGGGAGACCCGATGGCATTCCAGGCTCCTGACTTCAGCCTGGCCCTGATCATTGCAGCCATTTGGGGAATAAACCAGTGGATGCAAGGTCTCTGTCTCCCTCTGCTTGCCTTGCTTCGCTTATCCTCCCATTCCCAGTCTCCCATTAAACTCTACATTTAAAAGCAGTGCATCATGAGTTTTTGTTTTTATTTTTTAATTCAGACACAACCGGTTGTCGTATAGTATTCATGTCTTTTGAATTTGTCTGCTTGTCTCCTTTATTACCAATCTTTAAAAGATTTATTATTTGTTGGAAGAGAGAGAGAATGAGTGGATGTTGAGGTCACCTACCTGCTTCTTCACTCCGCAAGTGGCTGCGGCCTCATGTGGGCCGAGCTGAAACGAGGAGCCAGGAACTGCATGTGGATCTCCTGTATTGGTGTGAGGGGCTCAAGTACTTAGGCTGTTTGCTGCAGAGCAGGATTAGAAGCAGAACAGCACAGGTTTGAATGCTACTCCGACACAAGATGCTGTAGCCACAAGGGCTGGCTTAACGTGCTTTGCCACAGTGCTGCCCTGCGTGCTCTTGAAGTTGCTACTTTGTTATCTGCATTTCCTGTAAGTTGAAAGTTAAGTCTAAAGGCTTAATTGGCTCAATTTAAGCATTTTTGGCACAAATATATTAGGAATGCACCACAGGAGGTATAACATCAAGAGGAGGGCTATCTGGCCATCCGGTATTACTGATGAGAATGACCCCTGGGTTAGATCTGTCAGTGTTCTGTTCACTGTGTGTTTCCTTTTGTGATGAGAGAGTCATGCTTCATTGCTAATCATCCGCCTAACCGTTTATGATCAGTTGATGCTACTTGCCCTAGGTGGTGTTAGTCCCTAGACCTGCACTGAGCTGGCTTTCTCCTGTGAAGCAGCGCTGCACTTTCATCACTGGCCCTGGTTAACTGTGGTGGTGAACTCCAGTTTCTACTGGAAACTTGGGTATATTTCCAGTTTTTTCTCTTTAATTGCTGATTTTCAAAGTAAGTTGTCATGCAGCTGTTTCAGGTAGTAATAAATGAATATTCTGGTCTTTTTTTAGCAGTATTCGGGACCCATGGATTTACATTAACTCGGTGTGTTTCACCCCTTGAGAATGTTTGAGATTCTTTCTCTGCTTGTTTTGCCCGTTCAAATTGTTCCCTGTACCTCCTTGATGAGGAAGCTCCCTTGCTGTTAAATATCGTTGATTCTATTATCTGTCATTCTTGGGTCAGCATCAGTTGACTGATTTTCTCTTTACTAGGAGTCATACTTTCTAGCTTTCTTAGTGACTTCTATTCTCCCCCCCTCCCCCCGAAATAAATTTATCCTTTAATTCTCTTCCGCTACCTTTTTTTTTTTTTTTTTTTGAGAAGTAGTGTAAGTGACTTACAGAGAAAAAGAGATCTTCCATTTGCAGGTCCACTCCCTAATGCCTACAGTGAAGCTGAAGCTGTGAACTTGGAACACAGACCAAGTATGATTGTCGGTGGCTCAGCTGCTTGAGTCCTCAAGTGTTGGCTCCTCAAGTGCCGCCCAGTGTCTGCGTCAGCAGGAAGCTGGAGTCGGGAGCAGGAGCTGGGAGACAGATCCCAGTGTTTCAGTTTGGGACATGGGCATCTTAACTGCTAGGTTCAATGCTTGCTTTCTTTATCCAGTTAGCTTTATGGGATGCTGGACATTGGGATTTTTACCTTGGTCATGTTTTGGATATATATATATATATATTTTGTTCCCGGAGGTGCTTTTGAGCCTTGTTCTATACATATACTTGAGTTACTTTAAAATGGCTTCATTGTTTCAGTTTTTGTTCTTCAGCTTTATTAGTGAGGCCACAGCAGCATTTAGCTTAGGAACACTTTTGTCCTTCTACTGAACAAAACCATTTTTAATGCGTGTATTCCATGAGTTGTGAAGTTTTCCATTCTGGCAGATAGGTTCAGCACTGCACAAGGGGTTCCCTGACTTGTAGGCTTGCTCCCACCATGTGCTGGTTAGTTCTCGGCTCTGGGCCTGGCATGCCCTCTGCAGGTCTGCGGAGCTCTCTGTGCAGCTGCCCTGTCCCAGCCCTCTGCCCAGGCACTCAGCTCTGTCTGCTTGCTATCACCGCACTGGACTATATATGGGTCTTGAGCTCCAAACTGTGGTCTGGAAAAGTCTCATTGACTGTTGCATACTGGGGCAGTTATAGGATCCGCCTTGTTTTTTTGTATCTTGAGACATAAAAGTTTTATAGAAGTTTTAAATGGTAGTCAGTCCATCTTAATTGTGTATTAATTGGTTTTCAATATGAAGCTCATTTACATCTATAAAATGAGAATAATATCAGTATGTTCTTCACGAGACTAGTACCTGGAAAGTACTTTCCTGTAACATTCTCTGGATGAAGGTAGTACACCCTTTCCTGGGGACCAGTTGGGGAGCTGGGATTTGAAGGTGGCTCCAGTGTTGTCTACACAGCAGGAAGACTGCTGTGCTGTAGTTGGCCCTTGATTGACTTCACAGGGCATGTCTGTGTCTGTCAGGGATGCTGCCAAGTTAGCTAGGCAGAGCTCCGGGAGCACCTGCCAAAGGCCCTTCCTTTCCTCCCAGTTCATGCGCTGGCAGAGTTCAGGGGCAGGCTCTGTGGCTGTGTGGTTGGCTTACCATCAGTTAGGGTGACTGCTCTCCCTGACTTTGACACTCATCTGGTGCCTTTGAAGCAAAAGATGAAGGATCTTGAATGTTTTTAAAAACTTGGCTCTGGTTTTCCCCTCTGGATTTTGTTTCACTGGCTGTATCCTTGCATGGTTCTTGCTCCACTCCTGTGCTGCTGAAAGGGTTTTCTGAGCTTCAGTGATGCTGTGTGTGGTGCCATGCAGCATCCTCAGATTTCCTGCATTGACAATAACTCACTGTTAGCTGCTGTGGCTGTTTGCATGGAATGTGAGCCAAGGGCTGGCGTGTGCTGGTGGGGTGAGCCCTGTTTGACTTTGTTTTTAGTTCAGAGCTTTTAGCACACTCTTTCCCCCCATCCTGTTCACTCAGCACTTCTGTTTATTTTAAGGTGGACATTTTCTCTCAGATTGGTTGTGTTGAAAGTCTCAGCCAGTCACCACCTTCCTCATCTTCTCCTTCTACTATAAATAAGGTAAATTTTGAACTTGAAGCCAAGAAGCAATAAACACATTTAACATTCCCTAAAAGTAATAATTTTTCTCCCAAGTGAAGACTTCAGTAAATTTTTAAAAACACCTTTCTTAGGCGTGTGAAACATCCAGGGATGGAAGGGCACCCTGTGTTGACAGTCGTGGCAGCCTTTAGCTGAGACTTGCTTGATTGTGCATTTGTTCCACAGTGATAAAATCTGATAGTAGGCAGGTGGAGGGAAGAAAAGAAGATGATATTTGGTGGAAATGAGAGAGGAAGGGAAGGTAAAAGGAGGGGACAGAGGCAGCTCCTTGGAGCTTGAAGCCTTAGCCGGGCAGAACAGGTGGTTCTGTGACCAGATGTCTGCACTTTGGGGACAACAGGTTATTGCATTTGAGATCAAAGAAGCCAGAGGCTGACGTCCTCTTGATTGCATCAGTGAACCCAGTTTCTCAGCATGTAGCACACAGAAAATGTAGGTCCGGAAAGTCCCCAGAATCAGGAGTTGTATCCACGTGTGGGGTGTCCTATTAAATGCTGTATGTGCCCTACATCATTTAATCCTTTCAAAACCCTATAAGGAAGATAATTTTTTTATACCCATTTTGTGAATTGTCCAAACTCCCATGACTAGTAAAGGATTAACCTAGGATACATGCCCAGATAAGACAAGTGTTAGAACTTCTGTTCTTTTAAAAAATTATTTTGTTATATTTTCATTTTATTTGAAAGGGAGAAAGAAATCTTACATGTGCTTGTTCACTCTGCCAAATGCCTGCTACAGTCAGAGCTGGGCCACGCCAAGGACAGGAACCCCAAACTCTGTCTGGGTCTCCTGCTGCAGTCAGGGCTGGGCCACGCCAAGGACAGGAACCTCAAACTCTGTCTGGGTCTCCCACATGGGTGGTAGGGACTCAGATACTTGGATCATCCCTGCTGCCTCCAGGATGCACATTAGCAGGCAGGTGGACTGGAAGCAGAATATCTGGAGCTGAGAGAGGGTACTCCAACATGGGGTCTGGGTGTCCCCGAGCAGCAGTTTAACTCCTATGCCAAACACCTGCCCGGAGATTAATTAGCCACTTAAACACTCAGGTGAGATTTACTGGAATCACATTTTTAATGATTCAATTATTTATTTGAAAGAGTTGCACAGAGAGAGGAAGAGACAGAGAAATGAAAGGTAAATCTTCCATCCATTAGTTCACTTCCAAAAGGGCCGCGACAGTGGAGGCTGAGCCAAGCCATAGCAGAAGTCTGCTGCTTTTTCTAGATCTCTTATGCGGGTAAATGGACTCAGACGTTTGGACCGTCATCTGCAGCTCTTTCAGGCATATTAGCAGGAAACTACATTGGAAATAGAGCAGCTGGATCTTAAACAGGTGCCCATATAGGATGCCAGCGTTGCAGGTAATGATTTAACCCACTACATCACAGTGCTGGCCCCCTGCAATCAAATTTTACCAGTTTGATAAGAGATTTAAAGTGCAATATTCTTACCCATGCCCATTTCTGCCTTGTATTATCTGCCAAGTGTGCAGCTGGGGTGCTGCAGGTATTCAGGGTAGATTACTGCCACCACTCCTGCTGTTTCCAACGCGATCCTGTTGTGGTCCTGGCTCTGTAGCCAACCATAAGCCCGTCTGAATGGTACATATCCTTTTAGCAGGTACATTTAAACAAGCCTCCTTTATAAAGCCAGTAAATATACCTCTCCATGTGGCTGATTAGGATAGGATAGCATTTACGTTTAGAGTGTTAAATGAGCAAATATTATGTTAACCAACTTTCCCAGCTCTTAAAGAGCATTTGTCCTAGTGGCAAGGGCTGAAAGATGATTGGATACAGTCACCTGGTAAAGTCAAGACAGGTAGCCCTTGTTGCTCCTAGAGATCCAGACGGTCATGTTCTGGGAGTGTGTTTATTTAACCAGTGTTGACTTAGTCAGCTGTGTGCCCAAAGTCCATGGTCCTAGACCACAGGAGAGGCCAGGTGGCCTCGATGAACACGGCTCCCCTGCGTCCTTCCCCAGTGCACACGCGAGGGGAGCCCAGGACATAGTGGTTGCATATGTCAATTTTGTTGAGTTTTTCGAAGTCTTGTTAAAATTACATAGAAAAGCATTTAAATTTCATAATGAATAGAGACATGCACATTTTAGATTTACTACAAATGTTTTATTGTTCTCGCCTTACGGATTTATGCGTCTTTGCCATTTGTCAGTGTCTTGAGTCTTCCAACTTTTTACAGTAAGCTGATACAACTTCCTTAACTTAAATAAGATTTATTTTAGGGATGTGGTAGTATCCCCTGCCATTATGACCACATCAGCTTAATTTCCTAGAAAAGATCCCAGGTCATTAAGTTTCAGGAAAAATGTGATTTGTTCTTTTGTACAAGGATAACATTATGAAGGTGAAATGTCTGTCAGAGTAATACATATTTTGTACAAATTATCAAGGAAATCACATTGGAAACTATTGAGTCCTTCCCGCTTTATGCAAGCCATTTTGCAGATCTTTTGGAAAAGATTTTTAACATAAAACACAGCTGCTTGGAGCCAGTGTGATGAGGTAACAGGTAAAGCCTCCTCCGGCAATGCTCGCAGCCCCTGTGGACACTGGGTCGTGTCCCAGCAGCTCTGCTTCTGCTCCAGCTCCCTGCTGATGCATGGGAGAACACACTGGAAAATGGCCCAAATGCACAAGCTCCTGCCACCCGTGTGGGAAACCTGAAAGAAGCTCCTGACTTTGCCTGGCTCAGCCCTGGCCATGTGACCAGTTGGATAGTGAAAAGGCAGATGAAAAATCTCTGCCTCTCCCCACCCCCTCTCCATAGCTCTGGCTTTCAAACAAACAGATTAGCAAATAAAATTTAAAACTCTGAAAGAACACCCGGCCTCCTGCCCCTGCCTTACTAGTGGGTGGGACCGAATGATGTGCACATGAGCTGTGACAGCAGACTGACACTGGGGGGCTGTGGCTGAGGGCTCTGGGGAGGCCAGGCCCTTTGGCAGTGGTGGATTGTGCTCGTTGAGCAGCACGTATCCTGAAAAAGAGAAGTGATGGGACTTTTACAGGATTGGTGAAGATGAAGGCCCAGGCTATACATTTGGATACAGCACAACATTAGAAAAGGCAGGGTGCGGAAAAGTTGGGGGATGTGTGGGAGTGACTGAAAGAGACACGGTAGCCGCTAGGGTTTTGTAACGCAGTTAGCTAGGATACATACATAACTAAGTAACAGTTATAGCAAGCCTATAAAGTAAAAATAAAGTCATTGTCAAAAACAATCATGTTATTTGAGCCTTAGTTTAGGGTGGGGGACCAGCGTTTGGTGCGACAGTTAAGCCACCATTTGGGACACCTGTGTCTCCTGACTGGGTGGTCCTACTCCTCCCAGCTGTAGCTCTGCTGCTGCCTCCCGCAGAGGCACTGATGTGAGGGCCCCTGCATCTGGGGAGACCCTGGTGGGGCTTGGGCTCCTGGTTTTGACTGGCCTGGCCTTGAGTGTTGCTGCCATTGGGGATTTGAACCAGTGGGTAGGGAGAGCACTCTTTTTTGCCTTTCAGATAAAATGAAAAATAAACAAATGAATATTAACAAGGAAGATCTGTATGGATTTTAATTCTTTGAGGACACTTGCTACAAATTCTTGACCTCTGATGTCTTCCTCCATGTTCAACCCTTCCTGGCCAGTGTGCTCACATTTCCCGGCCTCTTGCTACATGAACGGTCACTCCTGCTGTCGGTGTGCAGCCCTGCTCCTTGGCGGCGAGCTACACTGTTCCCCGCAGTCTTTGTGAACTCTGGCTGCATGCATACCTCGCATTTTAACCCCAAATCACATGGCAGTTCAGCCCAGACCGTGGTGGAGCCTGTGTCACCCCACCAGCACCCACAGGTGACGGGAATTGTGCTGGATCAAGCAGACACAGGAGTCCCTGTTCTTACCTTTTTCTTAGTGTCCCATGTATTGACACTTTTCAGAGATTCATTCTAAAACCGAAACCTGGAGGACTCGAAGTATTCTGTCCCTGAAAGCCAGCAGTAGGAGGAGGGTTTCCTCCGACAGCACCTTTGTGGCCAGTGTCCCCTAGGGTCACTTTAGAGTCCATCCCCAGAGGCCAGCCACTCTAGAAGCTGTTTTGCAGGGGTTCATGATCTTGTGGATCAATGGTTTTGCTATCAATCCTGGACTTTGAGTGAAATCACAGGTAATTGCATTAAGGAATCCTCCCACCTGTGAAACCCTGACTGGTGGCTGGAGGCAGCCAGTGCCCACCCACGTCCGTGAGGGGGAGCATCAGAGCAGCCCTAACCGGGTGCTGAAAACTGGAGAGAGGGGAGAGATGACTGGAGCAGTTTTTGTGAAAATTTTTGTGGGTTTTTTTTTTTTTTTAGCCAAAACTGGTTTTATTAATATGAAAAAAAGACTCAGGAAGAAAACCTGCTATTCCATGTTCTTGGTTAATGCTAACACTGAAGGGAGAAGGCCATGATTAATTTTCTTTGGATTTGCATAAATGTAAGGTGACTTGAATGAAAATCAAACGTTTACATTTGACATTCTAATGCAAAATTTGGATGGTTTTAGTTAAGAAATGTTATGCTTGTCTCTAGCAGATCCCTAAGCAGCCTACTTCTAGTTCAGATAGGCCAGAAATCAGCCCCAGGCTGGCAGGTGACAGAGGTGACATTGTGATTCAGCAGGGGACAGATTGATCAGTACTGCAGTGTCAGAAAGTACTGGAAAATCTGAGCTGGATCTGTTCTCACATCAGTAAGTTCCATGTAGACTGGGGTTTGGTATGTCAAGCAAACAGCAAGAAACACAAGAGACTGCCTCACAGGCGGAAGTGTGTGGGCAGGACTGAGACATGCGGCCTGGAGTTCTGTTGTAAGATCCTGGAAAGCTGGGCACCAGATATTGGCTGTTCTAGAATTTTATTTACAGCATTAATGTATTAAACCATTCACTGGAGAGAAAATATAAAAGTGAATTTGGAATATATACAAGACAAAACCCCTCAGAATGTCAAGATTGCAAACATATATAACTGATCTTTTAGAAAGTGATTGTCTGAATTCATCAATTCTGAATGCAAATTTCTTAGCCCAGCAATTTTTTTCTGAGACTTTCACATGGATTTGGTGGATACATGGGAAAAGATGCATGGGCTGGATTTGGCAGTGCTGTTTGTGGTACCTGGGTACAGTACACTGAGTCATGGCAAGTAAGCACTGCAGCATCCATGCAGACAGGTGGAAGAACAGTGTCGCCAGGCTGAGGCACCTGAGGCTGTTTGCTGTTGGTAACTGAGAGAAGGTGCAGAGCCAGAGTGGGATGTGAGCTTGCTTGTGTGCTCGAAACAAAAAAGGGCCCCACAGGCCGGAAGGGAACTGCAGTGCGCCAAGTGTTCCCTCGTCAGCTGAAACTTGGGAAGCAGAGGGATCCCCATAAACTGACTTCTGAAAACAGGAGATTCCAGTGTATCCCAGATAGTAGGAAAAAGAGATCTCTTCTGTTTTAACCCTTAGCAAGTAAAGCAACGTGATGTAAACCAACCAGCTTTTCTTGTATTATTTCCTTGTTCCCAACAAAACTCACTGTTCCGCCCGTGTGCAGTGAGAGCTCTCATTCAGTTTTGTAGGATGAAAGCTGTCTGCTTCATGAATTAAGAATAAAAGTCAATTAGATCATACTTTAATTTGTTGTGATTTTATCTTGTGACAGTAATAATGTTTTTGAAAGAATACTGGCATCCTACGGTGGTAGGCATATTGTTTAAATTGGATACCTTCTTATCCTGTGTCTCTTTTTTCTATTTGTTTTATTTTGCATCTGTTTTCCCAGTAAAAGTAAAAACTTATGTGATAACACAGTGGCTTGTACTAAAGCAGCAAAGGTGAATGAAAGAGTGCTGTCAGCATTGACAGTCTCGAAAACAGAATGTTGGCGGAAAAAAACAAAATAATAAAACCCAACTTGCCTAGAGGTACATGCAACTTGCGTTGTGAGGTGAAGTCAGCCTTAAGCACATGGGCAGCTCTGACATGAAGGCCTTGGAAATGGGAAGGAAGGAGCGGGGCTGGAGTTGGGTCTGATATTTTCTTTGCAGCCCTTTGAGACGTTTCTAAGCGGATGGGGCAGTTGGTAACATTGGTAAGGTCAGGATGATGCCACATCTATAGCTAATGGGGAAAATGATTAAGATTGACAAATATTCTTTCTTCTTTTTCACTCCCACCATAGGTCAGCAGTGGCAATGACCCCTGGTCATCCTGGAATGCCTCCAAATCTGGGAATTGGGAGAGCTCAGATGGCTGGGGAGCCAAGCCAGAGGGGGCTGGAGCCCAGAGAAACTCTGCCAACAATTGGGACGCTGCCTTCGGCCACCCCCAGGCCTACCAAGGACCAGGTGAGGAAGGGGCTGCTGCGCACTGGCACATAGGAAACAGCTTTGACAGCCCAAGGCCTTTGCTGCTTGCACTCCCAGTGCAACCCAGAAGACCCCACCCAGGTCACCCACAGCAAAATTACTTTGCCCCGATACTGTCACCTGCAGTTATCCCAGAATCCCACCATGACACCAGGTAGTGGAAATGCAGAGCAGAATGTACGGGCCTCCACGGCATGGTGCACATCAGGTGCGGCTGTATAAGGGGAGCTACGCAGCTCTGAATCCCTCAGTTCTGGAACCATCAGTTCCAGAGTCTCCAGCTCCCCTCCTCGTTCTGGAGGATGTGGCTGGATGAACATTCCCAGCTTCTAATCATGACACGGGCTTTCTGGTGGACAGCCCTGATGCTGGAACAGCCCGCGGCCCCTCCCTGAGAACTAAAGATGCTCCATCCCCCCGAAGCCTCAGGACTCAGGCCTGTGTCAAAGCTGAAGGTCAGAACGGAGGTAAGCCCACCACATGCTGGCTCAGGCTGGTACAGGGATTCAGGAGCTCCGTGAGTTCTGTTGGATCACGGTGTCATCCAGGTCTCATTTGAAAGCGCAACTCAGAGGTGCTTTTTCTCTAGATGTCATTTTCTAGATCCAGACAGAACTGGTTACTAATGATGACCTAGTTCGGCCTCAAGCATATCTCAAGGAGTCACAAATTTGATCGTGAAATCAAAGACCACAATAGCCTGGGAGGACTGCAGACTGGAAAGCGCACTGTGTCAGTGGGGCGGCCCCCACCTGCCCACAGAGGGCTGCATTCCTGAGAAAACTGTCCATATTATGATCAGTATGTTTTGGAGAGATTGGAAATCTTGTCTTTTAAGACAGATGAGCATCTAACAGATTTGGTGTGAACATTTAGCCTGGCAGCTAACATGCAGGTGGAGTGCCTGGACTCGGGTTTCAGCCCCACTTCCTGATGCACACCTGGGACCTGTGCTCTCTGACCCCTGTCACCCTGGTGGGAACCAGGACGGAGTTGGCTCCTCCCTGTCAAAACTAAGAAGAAACTCTGCTTTTTAAAAACCTCGAGCTTTAAAAAAAAAAAAAAAGGATGCTTATGGAATGTGGCTCATCGCCTGCTGGTTTGTGGCCTCTCTGTTAGCTGTTGTATCTTTCCTAAACCACCTGCTTGACTCCTGGGTTATTAAGAGGAAGCCCAAGACAGAAGAGAAATTTCCAGAAAGTGAAACAGTTCTTAAATTGAAAGAGGAATGACGGGATGCCTTTTACACAGGGTTACGTCTGTGTCCTGCCTGTGCTTGCAGTTGCAGCTTCCTGCAGATACACACCCTGGCGAGCAGCAGACCTCAATGCTTGGGTCCTCACTGCTCCTCTGGGAGACCCAGCCTGAGTTCCTGACTCCTGGCTGCAGCTTGTAGGGAGTGAGCTTGTGGAGGGAAGAGCCCTGTCTCTCTCTGCTCTTCAGATAAAAATAAGATAAATACATATGTTTTTTTTTTAAAGATTTATTTTTATTATTTTTTCATTGGAAAGGCGGATATACAGAGAGGAGAGACAGAGAGGAAGATCTTCCGTCCGATGATTCACTCCCCAAGTGAGCGCAACGGGCCGATACTATGCCGATCCAAAGCCAGGAGCCTCTTCCGGGTCTCCCACGTGGGTGCAGGTTCCCAAAGCTTTGGGCCGTCCTCGACTGCTTTCCCAGGCCACAGGCAGGGAGCTGGAAGGGAAGCGGGGCTGCCGGGATTAGAACCGGCGCCCATATGGGATTCCGGGCGTGCAAGGCGAGGACCTTTAACCACTTGCGCCACCGCGCCGGGCCCAATACATATGTTTTTAAAGCAGAATTTCAAAAAGTTTATACATCAAAATAATCATGAACTTTTTGAATTAACTATACTCTTGCACTGTAACTTCTCCAGCTTTTTAAAGATTTATTTATTTATTTATTTATTTATTTATTTGGAAGGCAAAGCAACAGATTGAGATCATCCACTGGTTCACCCCAAAGGGGCTGCGATAGCCAGGTCCAGGCCAGGCCCAAAACAGCAGCCAACAACTCTGTTCGGGCTTCGCACATGGGTGACAGGGACCCAAGTACAGCGCCATCTATCTGCAGCCTGCCTGGGCGCAGGAGCAGGAAGCTGGATGGATTCAGATCTGATAAGGGTGCAAGCCTCACTGCAAGTGGCAGCTTAGCCACTGCACCACAGGCAGGCCCCTCCAGATGTTTTTCAGTGGGCTAGCTCAGATGGTAGTTAGTCTCAGAAAATGTGGTCATCTTATTTTTATTTTCTTTTCTGACAATCTCTTCTGTCCCCGCTTCTAGCTACTGCTGACGATGATGACTGGGACGAAGACTGGGATGACCCCAAGTCCTCTTCGCCTTACTTCAAGGATGCAGAATCCTCTGACGCAGGTGGCGTCCCCCGAGGCAACAATCGCAGCAGTGCCTCCATGAAGCTGCCCCTCAACAAGTACGCACGTGGGTGGGGACGCGCGCTTGTGAGGGTCAGGAGCAGGAGTCACGGTGCTGGCTCTGCACTGGGGTCTCGGGTTTGGGGCATGATCTGATTGTTTCTGTCTGGATCTGGATTTGGAAGCTTATGGCTGGAGGCCATTTTACAAGATTAAGCAAGGAAATAATTATTATAATAGTCTTCCATTTTTACTTCTAACTTGATCAATTCAGTATCAATATGAAGTTTCGTTTCTGCTACTAGAGGAAAGACAAGCATATATATGATGCTAAGGAGAGGTAGAGATACTAATTACTCTTTAAAAATGTGCTGTTGCATCTGTCCCTCCTCAGGGCCAGGCATTATACAGAACAGTGGTGTATGTCTGGTATCAGCCATGTGCACTTTGTTGACACTCCCTGTTTTGCTGTGGGACACACCAAAGGCCAGCGAAGCTGGAGAACTCCGACCTCACGCAGGCGGGCAGTGCCCTAAGCTCAGCTGTCTGTCCCCACGTAGACTTTTCCTAAATGGAAACATTTAAGTGGTAGTAACTTGTAGGTCCCTGCTTGACAAGAAAGCACAGGGAAGGGATAATCTCTGCACTGATTCTATGTGTGGGGTCTTATCAAACGACATCACAGGGTAGTCAAAGGCGGGTGTTGGACTCTGGGTCTAACCAAGGAGAGCTTTCTGAAGGTGGAAGTGTTTGAAACCAGTGGCAGCTTCCATGTGCTTCCCGCGGTGTGCTGAAAGGCAGCTAGCATTGCACAAGTGCTGACAGGCGGCCACTCAGTTTGCTAAGTGCTTCCTGCCCCTGTGAATCTAAAGCCCTCCAGAAAAGGGCACCCATCTCTGCACTGAGTGATAAGGCTGTCTCAGGCCTGGCTGTGCCACAGCAACCCTTTAACACTGAACCTTCTAGGGTCAACCTGCCCTCCTCAACTCACCGGGCCTAATTAAGTCACTAATTGGCTGTTGAGCAATCTGATTGCGTCGGGTTTTCTTTACTGTGGTTTCCTAGTTCTGGTTCACCTGAAAGAAAAACAAGGTTAGAACTGGTGTGTTCAGTAAATGTGGGTGAGAGCTGTAGAATTCTTGCAAGGAGTGATTTACAAGCATTCATCTTCATTAGATTTCCTGGATTTGCAAAACCTGGAATGGAACAGTATTTGTTGGCCAAGCAACTAGCAAAACCCAAAGAGAAAATTCCAATCATTGTAAGTTTGTTTACTTTCGTTTGCTTTCTTTGTGATTAAGGTCCTTTTTGGAAAAAAAAAAAAATTTTTTTTTAAACCTTAAAGTTAAGAGGGTTAATATTCTCTTAGAAAGTTTTTTGAAATGTATTAAATGTCCCCATTAGAACTGATTGTATGTTTATATTTTAGGCATATTAAAATTAATTGGCATAAATTAATGCCTGTCATGTTGTTAGGCATTTTTTATTTTCATCTTTTGAATTATTAGTATTGGACCAACAACACTCATTCTATTAAGAATTTTCACTTTTTAAAATATCTTTAAATATATTTTATATGTTGCCTTTCTTTACCAGCCTGTATATTTAATAAATTCAATTCAAATACTTGTGTTTCTGCCGTTGCAAAATGTACGCATATTATTTAAAAAGGGGGCTTAGAAAATACTTAGCATTTCTTCTAGTCAGCGAGCTGTCAGATGAAGATAAAGGGCTAACAAATAGAGTGGCAGCGGTGCCCACCTCGCTAAGTGGGCTTTTGGCCCAAGGGTTCCATCGCCCACAGGCCCCAGTCTTAGTGCCTGCATCTGCTCCTGGGTCTGCCCTGACTTCAGCAGAGACCTGAATTGCTTCCCGGCTCCCAGCCTCAGCCTTGCAAGCCCTCAGCTCTTGCGGGCATTGGGTGGTGAGCTAACAGATGAGCCGTCTCTCTCTTTCTCACTCCCTCTCCCTCTCCCTCTCAAATACATTTTTTAAAAAATATGTCTTAAATAGCTTGTTAGCTTGATAAAGGTTAATATACAATATGAAATAGGTACTTTGATTATCCCGTATTTGATGCTGATACATTTTCTGTCTAGATGATCTCTAATTGTATATTCCAAAACAAAATTCTAGAAAAGAGATCCATAGCTACTTTTTTGGCCCTGTCAGTTGAACCTGTAAGCGCAAGATGGGCCCTGAGTGTAATCACTGTGGTGAAAAACCAGGATAAGAAAGACCTAGTCTTGTTCTAGAATCCTAAGGCCCAGGGAGCTGTGATAGACCTGCTGGGATGACTCCGGGGTCTTGAATGACTTGTTCCACATCTTTGGGAAAGCTTGAGATTCCGGAAACTTCCAAAGGGAATGCACTATCCTTTTCTCCTCAAAATGAATTGGAATAATTCTTCTCAATAGTTGAAGATTATTTTTTCCTGTTTATTGCAGATTTTAAAGAGAATGTATATCATTATTCTTTTAATTAAATTTAAAACTGCACATAACCAAAAGCCCATGGTCCTGACCCTCAGGTAGTGAGAGGGGACTTTGTCACAAGCATGACAGTGGTGAAACAGAGCGAGAGGTGTACCCCTTGCACATCCCATGAGTGTCAGGATGGACCCATTGAAACAGAGCGAGAGGTGTACCCCTTGTACATCCCATGAGTGTCAGGATGGACCCATATCCCCGGGGGCAGCCTGCCTGTCCCGACTTCTGGCTGGAGCAGGAAGCTGAGGAAAGCCATCGACATACAGGAAGTCACGGCATGGCCTACCTCTCTGTTTGGCAGCACAGTAGCCTCACCCTAGTGGGACTGGCCCATGGGCCAGTTGGGCTACTTCTTGGTCCTTGGTCACTGACGGAGGGTCCCCACAGATGGCACAAATTCCCAATCTGGAGCTTAGGAGAACTTTCTGGATGTGGGCTTCTCCGGGGTGTCATCATGCTTTGTTCTCAGTTTTCTCTTTAGCCCCTTAGTCAGCTTCTCTGCTGCCCAGCCATCTTCCTGACCTGATAACCTCTGGGATATAGGTGCAAAGGCTTATCCCCATCTAAGTCAGAAGTGACATCTTCCATCCTTCAGAGCAGATGGCACTTAAGTCTGGAGAATTGTGGCTGTTTAATAAAATAGGCCATCAGAGCTCCTGGACTTTCCTACCCGATCCTGGTGTCCACTCCACCTGCACCAAGAGTAAGGGCTAAAGTGCGTCTGTCCAGCCTTGCCTCTGAGAGCTCGGCCTGTACACATGCTCACTCCTCCTCTAACTCAGTCTGACTGCAGGATTGAAGTCTGCCTCATAAACTATTTCATCCCTCCTTGAATTTCTGCATGGATGACTTTTCTAGAAATAGTGTTCCGTTTGCAGTCCCCATGTTGCTTTTCTCACCTTTTTTGCTGGATTGTAATTTAGTGTTTTTCATTTTCCAATCTATGAAAATACGCACCTTTAACAGCTTGAAACATTTCCATTGCTTTTTCTATCTTCTTTGGTACAAATGATTGTGATATTCTGGGTCTCCGAAATCCGTAACTGTGATGATTATAAAATGAATGAGCCAGAACCAGTCTGGGACTAGTGGTGAAAGAGGCTGCCCTCCAAGAGCCTGTGTGTGAGCCCCGTGATCCAGGTTTCTCGGTAGCTGCCTTTGTGGCCTCAGACACAGCTCTAAATAAGATTTGGAGGGGTTAGTGCTGTCGCACAGTATGTTAAGCTGCTGCTTGCAGCACCAGCATCCCATATCAGGCCAACTTGGGTCTGGCTGTTTTGCTTCCCAACCAGCTCTGCACTTGGGAAAGCAGTAGAAGGTGAGCCAGGTACTTACCAGGTTCCATCTGGCCCAGCCTCGGATGCTGCAATCATTTGGGGAGTGAAACAGCCAATAGATCTCTCTCTCTCCTCCTCTGTGTAACTCTACATTTCTAGTAAGTAAATAAAAATTTTAAAGGATAATATTTAGGAATGAACAGGCTTGCGATAGCCAACTTCTTGTCACTTGCATCTGCCACACAGAAACAATGCATAGGTCCCAAACTTAAATGCTTGTTCTCTGTGCCCTACATAGATTGTGATTGGTTTCCCTGCCAAGCCTCCCCTCCAGATCCCTGCGGAAACCCCGGTAGTCCAGTGTGACCTAATAAACCTCCCTTTAAGCCTTTGCCCCAGTGGCAGGGAGAGAAGGACAGTAGAGGCCCACCAAGCAGTCGTGATACATGGGGCATGGAGAGAGGCACCTGCTGTGCTGTGCAAGGCAGTCCCTGGAGCAAGCCGCTAGCTGGCCCGATTCTTGCTTTGAGGCACCACACAGCTCCATCGCCAGTAGTGACACACAGATACAGGCTCTCACCCATCTGGTGAGCCATTTCAGTACTTAGGACAATGCTATGCACAGTTTACCAACTTGTCATGAGATAAATACAGCAAATGACAGTGTCTGATGACAATTTGAATTTACTGAGAAACCTAAGTGTGTAATTTTATATTTCACAATACCATTCTTCTAAGATAAATTGGACCTTTAAAAAGAAACTAGTCTATTACCGCATACAGTGTGAGATAACTGGGCAGAGGGAGACCATGAAGGTTGGGGGAGCCAGTCTCCAGGGATGGAGTCGCCCATGTCAGGAGCAGAAAGCTCTGTTCTAACACAGGAGCTCTGTAAGCATCGCACCTAACAGGAATCGAGGCCATTCACGGAAGCTGGAGTACCAGGGCTCCGTGGGTCTCAGTAGAAGCTGGAGTACCAGGGCTCCGTGGGTCTCAGAGTAGAAGCTGGAGTACCAGGGCTCCGTGGGTCTCAGTAGAAGCCGGAGTATCAGTTCTGAAAGCGCATTTATTGATCTGATGGACAGCAGTTGTATTTACTGTTTTTCCATGTAGCACAATTAACTTTTGCTGGGATTTTGTGTAGGTTGGAGATTATGGCCCAATGTGGGTTTATCCTTCCTCTACCTTCGACTGTGTGGTAGCAGATCCCAGGAAAGGCTCCAAAATGTACGGTCTGAAGAGCTACATCGAGTACCAGTTAACACCCACGGTAAGGACTGTTCCCGCAGACCATTAGCCTGACAGAATCTTTTCTTCCATTGGCATTGGTAACTCTTTCTTCTCTTTCCCTTGTTTTGTAGAACACTAATCGATCTGTAAACCACAGGTATAAACACTTTGACTGGTTATATGAACGGCTCCTAGTTAAGTTTGGGTCTGCCATTCCAATCCCTTCTCTTCCAGATAAGCAAGTCACAGGTAAGTGTATTTCACACTGAACTCTAGGTGCCAGGTGCAAAGGCAGATGATCCTCTTGTAGGCCAGCAATGGCATTTTCTGCCCTTCAGAGCAGAAGGCAGCCAACTGCGGGATAGTGGTTATTTGTGGTGATGAACAGAGAGCTGGAGCAAATTCCACGTAAGTCTGGAAGTTGGAGAATGTTTAATAAAATTTGCTCTCAGTATGAATTTTAAATCCTGGCAGAATCATTCTCTTATTTTTCCCAAAAGTGAAATAAGTGCATTTTTGAAAAGTGACAACTGAAAACATAGACATGATCTAAGTGGCCTAACAGGGCAGAGTGTGTGACCGAGGGCGCAGCGGGCTGCACACAGACCGGCTCTGTCATGTTCATTGCGAGTGTAATCATTGGACAGAGAAGCTACAGAAATGCCAGGTATTGATGAAGGTGCCAAGTGTTCTGCTAAATTGTTTATCTGCTTTTCCCCTTTTTCTTATTTGAAGTGCCACATTCCACACCCAGCTCCCTTGCCCCAACCCTGGGGTACTGCAAGAGTGCCTTGTAAATGCACAGTTGAAAAGGGTTTGCTGTGGGCCCAGCACAGTAGCTTAGTGGCTAAAGTCTTCACCTTGCACACCTGGGATCCCATATAGGTGCCAGTTTTAATCCTGGCAGTCATATTTCCCATTCAGCCTCCTGTTTGTGGCCTGGGAAAGCAGTCGAGGATGGGCCAAAGCCTTGGGACCCTGCACCCACATGGGAGACCAGGAAGAAGCTCCTGGCTCCTGGCTTCGGATCAGCTCAGCTCTGGCCATTACAGCCACTTAGGCAGTGAATCAGTGACGGAAGATCTTCCTCTCTGTGTATGACTTTCCAATTAAATAAGTAAATAAATATTTTTTGAAAAAATAAAAACAGGCTTTGCTGGCGGCAGCCGGGAGCGGTCGCTGTTTTGCTTTGATCTCTAGTCTGGTGCGGAGCCTGGACGATGAGTACTCTACGTTTTACAGAAGAGCCTGAGTGTCAGTGCTGTGTGCGTCTCAGACTAGAACCTGTGACTCGGAGGAATAGTTGAGAAGAATCAGGAGGAGTTTCAGTCTAAATCTAAGAACTGTTGAGGCAAGTCAAATGCACTGTAGAGGAGAGTGGTCGGGGGTGAGAGGCTTGAGCAGCCAGAGCCGGCTCGGCAGGGCACAGCAGTGACGGAGGCTCAGAGGCTGGCCGGGTCGAGCGGGGAGGGGTGGTCTCCGAGCCCAGAGGTCAGATCCTGTGCCGGCAGTTCTTAGGTTTAGACTGAAACTCCTCCTGATTCTTTGGGGCCTCCCACGCGGATGCAGAGTCCCAAGGCTCTGGGCCGCCCTCCCATGTTTCCCAGGCCACGAGCGGGGAGCTGGGAGGGAAGTGCAGCAGCTGGGCCTCAGACTGGTACTCGGTTACGAGGTATCGGATGTGCTGCGCTGTGGGCATGGCCCTTCACTGTAATTAGTAAATGGCTGCATTTACACTGGCTGTTTCGCTGCTTGTTTCTGTCAGTGATGTTTGTTCCTCTATTTCTCTTTTATTGTGATACTGTTCAGTGCCATTTTTGCTTACTCTTACTTTTGAGAAAAGATTGATTTATTTGTTTAAAAGGCATTGACAGAGAGAGGAAATTTTTTTATCCCTGGTTCCTTAAATGGCTGCATTGGCACTTCCTGGGCCACGCTGAATCCCAGAGCCAGAAACTGTCCAGGTTTCCCACACGAGTGATGCGGCCCCACCTATGGGCCATCGGCCACTGTTCTAAGTGCGTTCGTAGGGAGCTGGACCGATGGTGGAGTAGCCAGGACTCACGCCAGTGTTCTCATATTGTGTGCTGGCATCACAGGTGGCGGCTTAAGTATCTGTGTCACAGTATCAGCCTTTACTCTCATTTTGAAAACTAGAATTGTAATTTTTTTTAGTGGGCAGTCTATGGGACAAAATATGTACCTTCAAAAAAAAATCACAGTGCATTTTTAGATTAATATTAGCTTAATTTTAGTTAAGATGAAAACTTCAGACAACTCCATTCCTTTTCCTGTTTGATGCTGTTAGTCTCATATTTATTTCTTCTGTACATTGTAAATACAACATTGAAGTGGGATAATCATTGCTTTCTACAGTTTTTGTGTTTTAAAGCAGATATGGGAATAAATTAGAAGAAAAAACAGAGTACCCGTGCAGTTTTGCCACCAGCTCACACATTTCTGGAACTGTGTGTCATTTCTGCCCGTGGGTTCAAGGCACCCCTGGTGGTCGATTCCTTTTAGTGGGATGGACTCGCTTTACTAGTTCTTGTCGGTGTGTTATCAGTGGATTAGGTCCTCCTTGATAGCTTTATCTTCTCCTGACTTCTGAAGCACAGACTGCTGGTGACAGCATTCCTGCCTGCTGGCTTTTCTTCCAGTAGGATCAGGACGTATTTCCATGGCCTTGTGACCCCCATTATGTCTGGAGGTTAGTCAGCCGTTAGTTGTATTGCTGGCCCTCTCTCCCTCCCTGGCCCTCACACACAGGTGGCATCACACTCCAAAATTTTTATTTTTCTCCTAGGAGTTTAATTCTGCTGTATCTTGGTATGGATCTCTGTATTTATCCTACAAGTATAAACAGTTCATGGAGGTTCGTTGAGTTTCCTAAGAATCTAAAGTAAAACTAGCAAATTTAAGAAGTTTATCACCTTCTTCAAATGTTTTTCTGCGTTTTCCCTTCCTCTTCTGGGGCTCCCATTATAAATAATTTCGTCTGCTTGATGCCTTTTCAAGCTTGTTCTGCCCCCTGCCCCCTGTAACTTGTTTATTTGAAAGGGAAAACAAAACAGAGAGCTCACCCATCTGCTGGCTCGCTCCCCAGGTGGCCACGGCGGCCAGGCAGGGCCGAGCTGCAGCCAGGAGCCTGAACTCCAGCCTCATCTAACACGGGGCCGTCCAGCCCGGGGCAGGGCCGAGGGCTCTTGGTCTTGTGTTGTTGTTTTGCTTATTTATGCTTCATGTTACTTAACTCTTACTGACCTGCCCTCAAACTGACTGATTTCTGTCTCCTGCCTTCTTAGACGTGATGTCTGTTGTTGACTTGTCAACAGAATTTCCAGTTGTTTCTTCTAAAAAATAAAAATAAAATTAGTCTTCTTAAGCATTTCTGTTAATTCTTTGTATTTTTCTTTAATTTTTAACACAACCTTCTGCACTTGTTAGAACGTACTTTTTAAGATTTATATATTTTTATTTGAAAAGCAGATTTACAGAGAGGAGAGATAGAAAGAGGTCTTGCTTATGCTGTTTCACTCGTCAGTGGCTGCAGTGGCCAGAGCTGGGCCAATCTAAAGCCGGGAATCTGCAGCTTCTTCCAGGTTTTTCTTGTAGGCCGTCATCTGGTGCCCGTATGGGATGCCAGCTCTGCGGGCAGAGGCTAACATGCCATTCCAGGGTACCATGCCCTCTTAAAGGATGTATTTAAGAAACTACTCTGCTGACGTTTTCTGCTAACTTCAACATCTGGGGACAGTTAGAAAACTGATTCTGCTGACTGCTTTTTTCCTCAGTGTGGGTTATGTCTTGTTTCTTGGCAGAGGTCTTAATTTTTAGCTGAAAACATTTCTGAGAATATGTTTTAGCAACTCTGGGCTCTGGTTTTTCCTCCCCAGAGGTGGTTGTTGTTGTTTTCTTCTGCGTTATAATTGTTTGTAAAATGACTTACCAAGGCCAAATCTCTGAAATGCTCCCTCCGCAGCCCTGTTAGTTTTATGCTTACTTTTAAAGTGTTCCTGTCTGGCTTCCCAGGGTGCGGTCCCCTGTCCGTGTGGCGTGCTGTGGGATGTGATTGATGCATAGAGGCTCTGCTGAGCCATCTCAGGCCAGCGAGCTTCTGCCCTCTGTCAGCCAGCAGTAGGTGGGAAGAATGCATTCTGAGCTAGGCAAACGCTTTCAAGTTAACCTTGGTGTTTCACTTTCCGCAGGGGGCTTCTCTACGCATGTGTAGCCTCCAGGCTGGCGGCCAGGGGTGTGTGATCGGCCTGGGCCCTCTGCTGTTTCCCCTCCACCGAGAAATACATGACTCACCGGGGGGGGGGGGGCTTCTGCCCTCCATGTCCCCCACCTCTGGGTCCCTGCCGCCAGCACCACTATGTGCGTGGGCCTCTCCTATTTCTCTGGAAGAAGTGGATCTCCTCCAGACCCCGCAGGGAAGCTGCAGCTGCCAGTCCTCAGGCTGACTGCCCCGGCAGGACCTCTGCTGGCCCCAGGGTAGATGGGAGTGACCGGCACTGCCCACCTCCCCTGCCTAGAGCTCAGTGGCCTTTCAAGCATCTGCCATTCTCTAGTGGCTTTTGTCTGTGCTTGAGCCCTGGTTTGGTTGCTTCAGTCAGTGTTGTGCAGCTCTGCTGGTTGCTTTTTGGAGAGGGGGTTATAGATCCGCGTGCCTGGTCTAACTGGAATTTCTACTGCAGAAACCTTCAGCTGGAAGCAGCTTTTGTCTGTCAGGCTTTATAAACATGAATGTTCATTTGATGTTTAGTGTATAATGGGTGACAAACTGACTTCCTGCTTTGGAAACAAAAATACTCATTAAAGCCACTGTAGGACTGGGAGGAGCTCTAGGGTAGCAGCTTTCACAGTTGTATTCAGGGAAAAATTCTCTGCTATTCTGAATTTCAATATTAAAATTAAAAACAATATGGAGCAGGCCCAGTGCGGTAGCCTAGGGGTTAAATTCCTCACGTTGAATGTGTTGGACCCATTCTAATCCCGGCAGCCCCACTTCCCATCCAGCTCCCTGCTTGTGACCTGGGAAAGCAGTTAAGGACGGCCCAAAGCCTTGGGACTCTGCACCTCTGTGGGAGACCCGGAGGAGACTCCAGGCTCCTGCTTCAGATTGGCTCAGCTCTGATTATTGCGCCCACTTGGGGAGTAATCATTGGACGGAAGGTCTTCCTCTCTGTCTCTCCTCCTCTCTGTATATCTGACTTTAAAATATATATTTGGGGCCCGGCGGCGTGGCCTAGTGGCTAAAGTCCTTGCCTTGAACGCACCAGGATTCCATATGGGCGCCGGTTCTAATCCTGACAGCTCCACTTCCCATCCAGCTCCCTGATTGTGGCCTGGGAAAGCAGTCGAGGACGGCCCAAAGCTTTGGGACCCTGCACCCACATAGGAGATCTGGAAGAAGTTCCTGGCTCCTGGCTTCAGATTGGCATAGCATCAGCCGTTGCACTCACTTGGGGAGGGAATCATTGGACGGAAGGTCTTCCTCTCTGTCTCTCCTCCTCTCTGTATATCTGACTTTCCAATAAAATAAAATAAATCTTTAATATATATTAATATACATATCTTTAATATATATATATGAAGAGAAAAATTTCTATCCTGTGTAGCTTTTCATAGGCAGGAAGCACTTCGGTGTTTGTAAATACCTGTGTTGTTGAATGACTTAGTTCCACAGTCACTCCCTGCTCGGCTCTAGGGCTTCATGTCACCACGTCGGAATTGACCTAAGGCTGGTTTGTAAAAAGTGTAGTTTCTTGTATTGAAATAAGATTTGCTTTTGAATTTTTGTGCTTGTCAAAGATTTGTTAACATGTTAAATTAGAAGCTCATTCTTAACAATTCCAGGCTCTTGCACCTTTTCTGTGGTCTTGGAGCATTTGCTATGTTACTCTGTTTAGGTTAGTGGAAAGTCGTCGTGATTTGCTTGTTTCTAGATAGCTTTTGAGCAAGTAGCCAGTAGCCGTGTGAGTGGATTTCGGTGTAGTCATGACTGGTTGTCTGCAGAGCTGTGAGGCACGCTGCCATCTCTTGCAGGTCGCTTCGAAGAGGAGTTTATCAAAATGCGCATGGAGAGGCTTCAGGCGTGGGTGACCAGAATGTGCCGGCACCCGGTGATCTCAGAAAGCGAGGTTTTCCAGCAGTTCCTTAACTTCCGAGACGAGAAGGTGAGGCGTTCTGTTGCAGTCTGAGCATTGCCAATGGCCATATGCACACCACATCTATGTCTAAAAGACGTTAACATTGTTTGTTACTTTCTCCTAGGATGATAGCAGGACAGGAACCTAAATAGCATGGGGGTACTGCTGGCCACGGGGCTTCCTGTAGGGAGATGTTCGGCGTAGGTTAGGCAGGGTGGAGGATATGATGGGGGAGCAATGTAGAGACCAGAAGGAACTGGTACCCTGTGGAGGGCATTGTTAGCTGGGACCAGGGGTGGAGACCGAGGATCTCTGAGCACCTTGACCTCACCGTGCAGTGAGAAAGAAAAGAAAAAAGCCAGGGCAGCAGAGATGCGTCTCCTGTGGCCAGGTCGGTTTCTCACAACTCGGCGTCCCCTGCTGGCCGCCCCGTGGCAGTCTTCTGCCAGGACTCTGCTCTTTATTAAGATGGGGGGGGAATGGCAGCTGGAAATCTCATTATTTCCTGCTTTGGAAATAGTCTGCTCTCTGGAAAAGCTTTTACTGTATTTATTGTATTATGCTTTTCTCTGAAGATGTTTTTTCTCATTTCTCTCATAGCAAAAATGGCATATTAGAAAACACTTGGCAATAAGAGTATGAGTTAGCTGAGAAGGAACAGCAGATGCTAAAGCTCTCGGGATCTTGGAAACAATGTTTGGAAGCTGTTTGTCTTTAATCAGAGAATGTTGTCTGCTTGGTTGGGCTTTTTCAGGTAGCGGTTTACTTGCTAACCAGCATGGTAGCCAACTTTTCTCTGTTGGAGCCGACACCTTTACATTAAGTCGTAAACACTGGGGCTCCGTCTCTGTGTGTTCCCCAACATGTGCAGGCACTTGTCATAGTCTCGATAGACTTAGTGTCCCTTACGGCCTGTTTCTAGAGTTGACAGGCTCTTTGGATTGTCACCAGAGACCTGGAACACATGGGTCACTTCGGCACTTCGCTGAGTTGGCAGACACCTAGTCTAGCCTTATAGCCTGCTGGCACAAACCCTTGCTTTCCCGATGGAACGTGGTAGTTTGTCCTGTAGTTCCAAAGTTCCAGCGAGACTGGGTTGTTTGATCGAGTTCTGTGAATGTCTCATTACTTGGTGGTTAGAAAAGCTCCAGGTAACCCCATCAAGTTTATTGCCTTCCTGGTTACCCACAGAAGATACAACTGACTTCTCTTGTTGATTTGCCAAGGGTTTTATTTAGAAAGCACTCTAAAGTAATGTTTATGTATAATGAAGTTTAATAATGATTATAAACTAGAAGTAGTTGGCTCTATTTTTGGTAACTGCGATCTTCAAAACTTGACGGGGCTGATGCATTGCCATCTCAGGCTAAGCCTTCACCCATGGCGCTGACATTTCACATGGGCACGGTTCGTGTCCCAGCTGCTCCACTTCCACTCCATCTCTGTGCTAATGGCATGGGAAAGCAGCAGAGGATGGCTTAAGTCGTTTGGCCTCTGTACTTGTGTGAGATATGTGGAAGAAACTCCAGGCTCCTGGCTCTGGAAGGGCCCAACTCTGGCTATTGTGGCCGTTTGGGGAATAAACCAGGAGATGTAAGATCTCTCTCTCTCCTTCTCTGTGTATCACTCTGCCTATCATAAAAATAAATAAGTTTTTGGACCTGAAGCAATGGCTTAGTGGCTAAATCCTCAGCTGGCAATCACCGGCATCCCATATGAACGCTGGTTCATGTTCCATCTGCTCCACTTCCCATCCAGCTGCTGCTTGTGGCCTGGGAAAGCAGTCGAGGACGGTCAAAAGCCTTGGGACCCTGCACCCACATAGGAGACCTGAAAGAAGTTCCTGGCTCCTGGCTTAAGAGCAGCTCATCTCCAGCTATTGCAGCCACCTGGGGAGTGAACCACTGGATGGAAGATCTTTCTTTCTGTATCTCCTTCTCTCTATATATCCAACTTTCCAATAAAAGTAAATAATTTTTTTAAAATAAATTAAATAGGGCCTGGAGCGATAACATAGCGGTTAAAGTCCTTGCCATGAACATGCCAGGATCCTATATGGGCACCAGTTTTAATCCCGGCGGCCCCGCTTCCCATCCAGTTCCCTGCCTGTGGCGTGGGAAGGCAGTCAAGGACAGCCCAAAGCCTTGAGACCCTGCACCTGCATGGGAGACATAGAAGAAGTTCCTGGCTCCTGGCTTCAGATTGGCACAGCTCCAGCTATTGCATCCACTTGGGGAGTGAACCATTGGATGGAAGATCGGCCTCTGTCTTTCCTTCTCTGTATATCTGCCTTTCCAATAAAAATAAATAAATCTTTTAAAAAAAATTAATAAAACAAATCTAAAAAACAATTGAAGAGGGCCCAGCGAGGTGGCCTAGTGGCTAAAATCCTCGCCTTGAATGTGCCAGGATCCCATATGGGCGCCAGTTCTAGTCCTAGCAGCTCCACTTCCCATCCAGCTCCCTGATTGTGGCCTGGGAAAGCAGTTGAGGACGGCCCAAAGCCTTGGGTGCCCTGCACCCATGTGGGAGACCCAGAAGAGGCTGCTGGCTCCTGGCTTCAGATCTAGTCAACTCTGACCACTGTGGCCACTTTGGGGCATGAACCAGCAGATGGAAGATCTTTCTCTGTCTCTACTTCTCTCTATAAATCTGCCTTTCCAATGAGAATAAATAAAAAAATTTTTAAAGATTTATTTTATTTGTACCACAATGTCAGATACACAGTAAGGAGGAGCCAGAGACAGAGGAAGATCTACCATCCAATGATTCACTCCCCAAGTGACCACAATGGTCGGTGCTGCGCTGATCTGAAACCTGGAGCCAGGAACTTGCTCCAGGTCTCCCACATGGGTGCAGGGTCCCAAGGCTTTGGGCCGTCCTCGACTGCTTTCCCAGGCCACAAGCAGGGGGCTGGATGGGAAGTGATGCTGTTGGGACTAGAACGTGCACCCATGTCAGATCCCAGCACATTCAAGGCAAGGACTTCAGCCACTAGACCACCATGCTGAGCCTGAGAATAAATAAATCTTAAAAAAAAATGTCCAACCCTTTATTAATTGTGTATGTTCTAAGTATCTTCTGCTCAGGAGCTTGCCTTTCACTTTTAAGGCCCTTCTAGCCAAAAGAATGCTTTCCTGGAGTCTGCGGGCCTCCCAGCCTTCTGGCCAGTCTTCTCCGTGCACTGAGAACTCCTTCCTGTGCGCTGAAAGAAGATGCTCTCCTTTGTCAGCTGGCGGGAGGCTCACTGGACTGTCTCTCATTTGGATCTATAAGCCATACAGAATGAGTTTTTCAACACTTTATGTAACAGACACCTTCAAAAACACACAGAAATGCTGAAAAAAGTAAGATGGACCCCTAGTAAGACTCAGCTTCAACAATTAATTAGCATTTTATCAATCTTATTAAAAAAATCATTAGTTTGTTGTAAGACAGACATGGATGTTACTACACAGTTTTCAGAACATTCGTGGGATGATGGATTCGGTACACAGATTTCCCAAGAACGTCACCAGCTCTCACTAAGGACGCGCCCGTGCTGATGAGAACTTCCCTGCGACTTTCACACCAAGTGCTTCATGCACATCTGCTGTTTGTGATGCTTCTCCTTGGGATTTTTCTGGACATGTAGCATTTCTTTTCCTTAGAAACGTGAGCTCCACTGCTTTACCTAATACTCAAAGAACGAAAGAAGCTTCCCTGGTGTCTGTCTTGCCATGAGCCTGGACAGCCCAGCTGCAGGCCTCCCTGGGAAGGGCCAAGCTTACCTTATTATTTATTTATTTTGCAAAGGATTTATTTTTATTTGAGAGTAAGCTGGAGAGAGAAAGAGAAAAAGGATTTTCTACTTGTTGCTTCATTACCCAAATGACCTCAACAGCCAGGGCTGGGCTAGGCTGAAGCCAGGAGTTTCAATCGGGACTTCCATGTGGGGTGGGCAGGAGCCCAAGCACCCAGACTGTCAGCAGGAACTGGGCTGGAAGTGGAGCAGCTCGCATATGAATGCCCATGCTGCAGGCAGTGGTTTTCTGCACTCCACCACCTCACTGGCCTGGCCCCTATGCTTGTGTTTTACCTACTCACCTCTGTTCTCTCTTTCCCTTTATTTTCATGAAAAGGTCACATCATACAGTTTCACCTGTACTTTATGATCCTATTACTTATCTTTAACTTTTAGGGCCATGTTGTAAAACAACCAGGGCAGGTGCTATGGCCCGGAGATCACGCTGCTGAATGCCATGCCAGGAGCCCACAGGAGGGTGCTGGTTCGCGTCCCAGATCGTCACTTTTGATCTAGCTTTCTGCTGGTGTAGCTGAGAGCAGAGGATGACTCAGGCACCTGAGCCCCTGCCGCTCACACGGGAGAGCCAGGTGGAGTTCTCGGATCTCAGCTTCCGTCTGGCCACTGCGGACATCTGGTGAATCAACAGATGGAAGATCTCAGTTTCTCTCCTCTTTCTCTACTGTTCTGCCTTTCAAGTAGATGAAAACAAATATACATTAAAAAGCCCCAACCAACAAGAAGCCTGACAAAGCAAGCAGCAGACAGCTGTGAGGCAGTGACCACACACCTCGGAAGGCTGGCCTTCCCTGTCCTGTCCAGCTGCTCTGTCAGCTCCGCACTCAGGAAGTCACTACACTGTGTTATGCAGTAAAGTCCTCCTGACATGTTAGCATTTTCTGAGTCACACTGGCTGTCACCAGGCCTTTTCACGTGACACTTTGTTGAACTTTTCAGTTTTGAGAGACGGCACTGCAACGTTTGCTTAGGTCTTCTTTCATGTCTCTCAAAAGTGCTACAGCCTTCTGTAAAGATTTTGGGCACTGTCTTGCATTCACTCAGACATTTGATGATATTGTAACCGATAGCTTTTTTAGACTTTCAATTTTTGGTTATTACTAAAAAAATCTGCAATGTCTTATATAACCAGTTACTTTACTACTTTTCTCGTAATTTCTCTATAGATTTTCCGTGATTTCCTATGTAATACTTATGTGAGTTGCTACCTGACACACGATCAGCTTTTCTTGACCAAACAGTTTGTCACTGCCATTTAGCAGGTGAGGAAACTGAGTGTCTCGGGGTATCAGTGTGTTGACCAAGAGCGCAGAGGTGGCTGGAGGCACAGTGAGACTGCAAACTCAGCTGCTCCAATTCAAGGTTCTCTTTATCTTCTCTTAGTCCATCAATTATTATTATTTTTTTAAAGTTTTTTTTTTTTATTTTTATCACAGTCAGATATACAGTGAGGAGGAGAGACAGAGAGGAAGATCTTCCATCTAATGATTCCCTCCCCAAGTGACCACAATGGTCGGTGCTGCGCCGATCTGAAGCCAGGAGCCAGGAACTTCTTCCAGGTCTCCCATGCAGGTGCAGGGTCCCAAGGCTTTGGGCCGTCCTCAACTGCTTTCCCAGGCCACAGGCAGGGAGCTGGATGGGAAGTGGAGCTGCCAGGATTAGAACCGGTGCCCATGTCAGATCCCAGCACTGCAAAGTGAAGGTTTAGCCCCTAAGCCATCGTGCCAGTCCTAGGGCTAGATTTCTGAACCTGTATGAAAGCCTGTATAAATCAGACAATCATCCCAATAATAGGAGATTTGCTACTGCTACAAGAGAAGGTATCTAAATCATTGAAAAACATGGAAAAGTACTTTATTTCCTAAACAAATAAGAAATACAGGTTAAACCGCAATAAGATTCCCCACTTATGCACAATGGGAAAGATTGGCCAGCAGGTGTCTTCTTGGTGAGAGGCATGGCTCGGGAGTCCTGGATCTGCCAGGACCTCTTGCTAGACCAGATTGGAGTTGTCTGCTGTAGGTGAACCCTAAGTGGAACCCAGAATCTCTACTCCTGGGCAGCACTGAACCAAAACCACATCTCCTAAATGCCAAGAGGTGTCCTGGCCACAGCTGGGCTCACTACTTGATGTGGGCAGCCCCCCTAGTGGACTGGAGAACTACATCAGGGGATATTCATATCGGGCCACAAGGTGAGTGAGGCCCAGCTACCCACAGTCGTGTGAGAGGTGCCAGCCGCAGGCTGAGCCAGGCTGTGGGGCTCTCCAGGGGCCCACCAGTCAGAAGAGTTGTTCAGGGATACAGAGTCAGGTGGTGACCCCTTAACGAATGCCAAGAGGCAAGCCACCAAAAGAGGAAACGGTACCTTGGTAGGGGAGGCAGGGGGCAGGAGCTGGTTCCTGGGGTGCTGGTTGTGGCTCAGCCAAGGAGGTGGTGTCACAAGTGTGCACTGCACCATGCACAGATGGGTTTTGGGTGTGTGAGAAACCTTCAAATGGTATTTTTTTAAGGAAAAAATAATATTGGTGCCCAACTTATACTTTAGAAATGTGCTAGGTATTCTTATTTGAAAAAAGCCTACCAGCTCTTTACCAGCCTCTATTGTGTCAGTGTTGGCATCCACGGGGACAGGACCGTGGCTCAGCCTGTCACCCTCAGACTTGGTTCTCTGCGGCCTGTTCGGAGCAGTGGCATGACCACACCGTGCTGTTACATTAGGGGCATGGCCACTGGGACCCTGTGCGGCGGGATGGGGGGGGTGCCCCCCGAGGATTATGGCAGACAAGGAAGGAGTTAGAGGACCAGGTTTGACCCTGCCATGACCTCAACACTGATGTTCTCATTGACAGGAGTGGAAAACTGGAAAGAGGAAGGCTGAGAAAGATGAGTTGGTGGGAGTCATGATATTCTCCACCATGGAGCCAGAAGCACCTGACTTGGACTTACTGGAAATGTAAGGGACACCTCTACACGCTTTCCTGTTTATCTATGCCCACCCCTGTGCTGACAGGACAGCCACGCTTGGGACTGTGTGAGAGGCAGCAAGTGGGCTTTGTGGTCAGGTGAGATGGACGTAGAGGTCCCATCCGCTAACGCCAGGCCAAGATCTGCATCCCTTTGCCTTGCAGTCTACAGTTGCCTGGTTGACACCGTGTGTGGTGGCAGTGAAGCCATGAGGCACAGAGCCACCTGCCGCCCACACAGCCTTCGGCAAAGCCGACCTCTGGACAGGGGCTTGAAGGAAGTGGGCTCCGGCCTCCTTCTCTGTGGGTGTGTTTTTAATCTGTTCTGTAGTCATTTGATCTTTTTTTTTTTTTCCAAATACAGGTCCAGTTGAAATTTTGAAACAGTTCCTTTTCTCTATAATGATTAATTAGAACTGTTGTTTGTCATTTAATTTTAGAAATTGTTGTATATTGTCATAAAATTGTTCCTGTATGTTAGCAAAAGTATATACAAGAGAAAGCACTCACACGGTGCTCCCCCTGCCCAGAGCAAAGCTCAGTGTCCGCCAGCGACCACAAGGAAAACGGCCTCACACCCTACATGGTTTTATAGTTTACTTTTCACGTTGTGCAGTGCACACTGACGCCCGTGGCAGGTTGGTCAGCACACTTATTTCTTCCATGGCATTAGGCAGCTGAGCATTCAGGCTGTCCTCTGTGTTTCCAAGTGTCAATCGGATGTGTAGTCCCCCCCCCCCTGGAACCCAGAGGTTTGACGGTGCCTCCAGAGAAGGGAATTTCTCTACATAAGATTACTTACATTCGGGTAACTTTAGTAAACACTCACAAGGAAACAGGAGAGAAAGCCAAGTCGGAGTCAGTCGCAGGTTTTTAGGTGAGTCTTTAAGCCCCTGAACGCAGCTTTCTCACGTCGGGAGGGCAGCCGGCACGGTACACGCCACGCAGGCGTGTGGTGGTGGTTGCTGTGCACTTCCGGCAGCACTGCTTCCCAGCTGTGGAACTGACGGTTGTCCTTGTCACAGAGAGCAGAAGTGCGATGCCGTGGGCAAGTTCACCAAGGCCATGGACGACGGCGTGAAGGAGCTGCTGACCGTGGGACAGGAGCACTGGAAGCGCTGCACAGGGCGTGAGTGTGGGGGCCCGGAGCTGCAGCGGTCAGGCAGTGGGGAGTGGACGCGGACGAAGCCAGCAGGCAGCTCTCCAAGCCTGTCACACATATGGCTGTGGTCATCTGAGGTCCTGTCTCCAGAAGTCTTTTTTTGCATGTTTGGAATGTTTTGTCATGGCCTCTCCTGAGGCGACTGGTACAGGTGAGGGGACATGCACAGATTCAGGGACAACGATCAAGGCTACCCCTGGACAGTTCTGCAGGATGATCCCTTCCCGGCATGTGGGACCCTCCTCAGCACCCGTGGGCCCAGTGAATGGGTCACCCCCATGCACCCATGCGGAAACTCAGAGCCCAGCGTGATGGCTCTTACCACATCTGTTCCCAGCTGTTTTTGTTCGGCTGGTTGGTTATCAGTTTGCAATTGATCATTTATCTAGATTGAGCATTCCTAACCCAAAATCTGAAATGCTCTGAAATGTATCACTTCATCAGCTCCAGTGTCCAGCCAGTAAAGTCTGCATACATATTCCCAAATGAAACCAAAAACCTGTAGAATCTGAAATACTGCTCCCAAGGGCTCTGGGTGAGGGGTGTTCTACCCATGCCTGCGTAACAGCCCGGACAAGCCAGTGGGTTTGGAATCACAGGTGCCAGTGACCTCCTATCCGCTGTGTGACCTGGGACAGTGAGTTCAGCTCCTGGGGCCTCATTTGTCCAGCCCCCACGTGGAGCTGGTGTCTGGGAGAGGGTATTGATCAGTGTGCCACTATCTGAGAAGGCACTTGGGAGCCTGAGGAACCGTCTGGGTGCACTCCGGCTTCATTAGTGTCACCCGTGGGTGAGAATGTAGAGACGGGGACTGCCAGCAGCCCGCTCCCTGGGCGGTCCGAGAGGGATCGCAGTTGCTCAGGATGACTTGCGTCCGTGTGTGTCTTGTGTTGTCATCACTGAGCAGATGCTCCCAGTTGGACCCCAGGTGGATTTGCTCACAAAACAACTAAACAGCATCTTCCTTTTTCCCGCCAGCATTGCCCAAGGAGTACCAGAAGATAGGAAAGGCTTTGCAGAGCCTGGCCACCGTGTTTAGTTCCAGTGGTTATCAAGGTATGTCTCGCTGTGTGTGGACGGTGGCTGGCATCCTGTCCAGGCCCTGGGCACCCTGGCTCGCTGCCCTCTGGTGGCTCCTGAGGATGGAGTGCTGGAGGAGGTCACTGAAATGCGCATTTGCTCGCTCGCATGTTTGTCCTTCTTGTCTCAGATACAGCTGTCTTGTTACAATGGACCAGTAGCTGTAGTGTACAATGTTCTCTTTTTCATTTCTTAGCCAAATCTGTACAGTCATCTTGATAAAAAAAAAAAAATTAAAAGATTTTAGGGCCTGGCATGGTAGCCTAGTGGCTGAAGTCCTCGCCTTGCCAGGATCCCATATGAGCACTGGTTCTAATCCCGGCAGCTCCACTTCCCATCCAGCTCCCTACTTGTGTCCTGGGAAAGCAGTCAAGGACGGCCCAAGGCTTTGGGACCCTGCACCTGCGTGGAAGACCCGGAAGAAGCTCGGGACTCCTAGCTTTGGCTCAGCTCCGGCCATTGCAGCCCCTTAGGGAGTGAATCAATGGATGGAAGATCTTCCTCTCTGTCTCCTTCTCTCTATATATCTGACTTTCCAGTAAAAATAAATCTTTCTTTTAAAAAGGATGAAGTTACAACCACATACAAAGGAATGATTTCAAATTTCCATAAAACTCTTTGGTTTCTTCTCTTAGTTTTTTGTTAGTTTGTGGTGTTTTTGTTTGTTTGATTTATTTGTTTGAAAGGGTTACAGAGAGGGAGAGACAGAAAGGTTTTTCATCTACTGGCTCATTGTCCAAGTGGCCACAGTAGCCAGGCTTGAGCCAGGCCAAAGCCTGGTTCACGTCCTGACTCTGGCAGCCCACCTGAGCTGCGGCAGGTCTGCACACCAAACACAGGGTCTCTTCTGAGGATGGTGACCGTCCGTGAAAGGGGGCGGGAGCGCTCGGCTGGGACTGGGTGCTGTGAGCTGTGGGCGGGAAGCTCGGCAGAAGGATGCGAGTCACTTACCTGCCTTCTCCCTCGCCCGGAAAACGGCCCAGGATTCCTGTGCAGAACTCATTAGCTAACTGAGGTAACAGTTCAATAGAAGGAAACCTTTATGACTTACAAGCACTGTGAAACTGCTTGCTTTCAGGTGAAACAGACCTCAATGATGCGATAACAGAAGCTGGGAAGACGTACGAGGAAATCGCCAATCTGGTGGCAGAACAGGTACTCACGTCCCCCAAGCTCGGGGACGATCACTTGCTGTCCAGTGTGCTTGTTTAACGTGAAGCCTCGTCTGAGGCAGACTTCTCACCTAGATCTCTCTGTTCCTGCTCTGGTGTTAATGGTGTCTGATAACGGTGCCTCTCAGGGTAAGCTCAAGTGGGTAAGTCTACATGTCCTCAAAGAATCTCAACAGAGGCCTTCCAGTGTTGGCAGCACTTGTCCAGCCTGACCCCTCGGGATTGAAGTGTGCTGGGGCTAGGCCTTCTGGACCTTCTCGGTCCTTCTGAGGCTCAGCTTTCCAGTCTGTATGTGGCCATGGCAATGCCTGCCTCAGGATTTCATAGCTGATGAATGTAAGGCACCTGGCACAGTGCCCAGCACAGGGTAAATCTTTGTCATAACTGTTTATCACTTTTTTTAACATTTATTTGTTTCACTTGAAAGACTTACAGAAGGGACAGAAGATCTTCCCTCAGCTGATTTACCCCCCAAATGTCCACAATAGCCAACGCTGAGCTGGCCCAAAGCCAGGAGCCTGGATCATGTTGTGGGTTTCCCATGTGGGCGTCGTCCTCCACTGCCATCCCAGGCCATCAACAGGAAATTGAATCACAAGTGGAGCCACCAGGACTTAAACTGACTCCCATGGGGATGTCAGCACTGTAGATGGAGCACTCACCGTCTGTGCCACTGCCGCAGCCCCTTAGCTCTTCCTAAGATAAGTTTTATTTATTTAAAAGATAGAGTGGCACAAAGAGAGACACGGCAAGAGAGAGATTCATTGTGTGCCTGTTAATTGACTTCCCAGGTGGCCACAACTGCTGGGACTGGGCCAGGCCAAAGCCAGGAGCCTGGAACTGCTTTCAGCCCTCCGCAGGCACTGGGGCCATCATCTGCTGCTTTCCTAAGACAGGAGGTGGAACTGGATCATGTGGCCCCGTTCCTTAGCTATTATTAGAGTCATTACTAACCCATTCCAATTCTTTTTACAGATAACATAGTAAGTTCCCTTGTGGGGAATAAACATTTAAATTGTTTCAAATCAATTAAAAAAAATAGGGCCCAGCACAATAGCGTAGTGGTTAAGGTGCTCGCCTTGAACGCTGCAGGATCCCATATAGGCGCTGATTTTAATCCCAACAGCCCCACTTCCCATCCAGCTCCCTAGGCCTAGGAAAGCAGTCGAGGACGGCCCAAGGCCTTGGGACCCTGCACCCACATGGGAAACCCAGAAGAGCTCCTAGCTTCGGATTGGCTCAACTCCAGCCTTTGCTTTCACTTGGGGAGTGAACCATCGGACGAAAAATCTTCCTCTCTATCTCTCCTCTCTGTATATCCGCCTTTCCAATTAAAAATAAATAAATAAATCTTTAAAAAAATTAACTAGACTAAAATAAGAATGGCTCTTGGAGCCATGGTATTGTGGGCTAAGCCTCTGCCTGCCACACCAGCATCCCATATGGGCGTAGGTTTGAGTCCCAGCTGCTCCACTTCTGATCCAGTTCCCTGCTGCCGGCCTGGGAGGGCAGCAGAGAGCGGTCCAGGTCCTTGGGCCCCTGCAGTCAATGTGGGAGACTTGGAGGAACCAGCCCAGCTCTGGCCTTTCGGGCATTGGGGAGTGAACCAACAGATGGAGGGTCTGTGTTTCTCCTTGCTCTGTAACTGCCTTTCAAACAAAAAATAAATAAATCTTCAAGAAAAGATTTTCTTGTAGAAATGTTTCCACAAATATGCACATAATGATGAGGTCATTACTAAGATTTGCAAAAATGTTAATTTTTTATTGTGTTATTAAAATTATAGTTTAGAAAAATGGGAAAAATTGTTACTCTTTAAAAGAATTGCAAGGTTTTTAAAGTTTTCTGTGTGGTTGTTTTTTCTGTGAATATTGATTGCCTGAAGGCAGCGAGTAGAAGCAGGAAGGGTGGGAGGAGAGGTCTTCATGGTTGGTCCATTCCCCCTGAGACGTGTGCCGCATCCAGAGCAAGGCCAGACAGAAGCCAGAGACCAGGAATTCCATCTGGCTCTCGGGGGCTGAAGTGCTTGGGCCGCGGCCTGGGACCTCCTGGGTGAATGGGAGCAGAAGCAGAGTAGCTGTGACTCAACCCAGACACCCCAGAATGGGGTGTGGGTGTCCCCAGCCGCGGGTTAACCCACTGCACCCCAGCCTCATAGAATATCATTAGACATCATGATGGCTTACTTGCATTCCATATTCCTCTGTGTATATGTCAATATATGGTATTGCCTCTGCTTGTGGTCTTCTCCAGCATGGACCCAGGGGGCAGTACCTTACCCTGGTAGTTCTTGAGGAAGACTGATCTGAACGTGGAACTTTTGGGGTGTGTTCCTCAGATACATTTTCTTTTGCTTGATTTTCTGAATTCTGGCAATAACCCCAGCCTGTGTCCTTTGTAGCCGAAGAAGGACCTGCATTTCCTGATGGAATGCAATCACGAGTACAAAGGCTTCCTGGGCTGCTTCCCTGACATCATTGGCGCGCACAAGGTAAACAGGTGCTTAGCGCTTCCTGGTAGAAAAGAAACTCATTCTTATCATAAAGGTTTTTGTAAACCGCACATGGGCTAAGGTATTCTCACGTTTTACATCTGGGTAAGTTTCCCCTCCCTCTTTCCAGCTGTGCGCCAGGAATGGGTGTCACTGTAGGACCCTGGGGTCCTGGGGTAGGGCAGGCTTTGCTCTGGGTCTCCATGCCTGAAGGAGTGGCACAAGGTGAGAGGCTTTGCACACTTCCAAGGGTAGACCTGCTCAGCTTGTTGGAGGGTTCGTGTCGTCAGGGTTAGCGTTCCAGGCGTGGAGCCTGATTTGCACAGGAACACAGTTTTATTTCCAGACAGCAGCACGTAACATGATGACTGGAGAGGGAGGTGCTTGGCAGCTTCTCTGGCTCCTTCCATTTAAGAATTCATCAAAGTTAATTTAATGTCGCCCTTCCACAGCGGCTCCTAAATGCCTGTGGGAAGGGCGCTCTGCAGCCTGTGCTGATGCTCTCCACGGGATCCAGGGCTCCTGCGCCTGTTGACGCCTCTCACCCTGCTCTGGGCCACTCTGGTTTCTGTGTGTGTTCATATATTTGAAAGAACAGACAGCGGGGAGAAAGAGAGAGGAAGATTTTCCATCCACTGGTCGCTCCCTAAGTGCGCACAATCCCCAGGGCTGGGCCAGGCCAAGCCAGTAGTCCGGAGCCGTGTCTGGATCCATGTTCGCCGGCCAGCCAGCAATCATACACACGGACCACTGACTGACATCAGTACCAAAGCTTATTAACAGCATCAGCCTTTTATTGTATTTATTTTTTTCCATTTTTTTCCTGTATTTTTGACAATCTTTACATAGTTAATTAGGGCACAGAGGATCAAGGGCTACAGGAAAGTGTAAGACTATTATTTTCACATTTTTTTTCTGTATCTGGGGTAAAGGGGGAGATAAAGGGAGAAGCCCCACTCAGCCTCCCACCCATCCCAGGTCCCCGATGTGGGGCATGCTCTGAGGGTCTTGCTTAAGTGGTTTTGATAGTTGGACAGTTATGAATTGCTGCCAGTCTCGCATTCCAAGCATGTTGAAGTTGCTGAAGAATCCACTGATTGACATAGTCCACCTTAGAGTCTCCGTTTGCCCAGTTTTTCACTGACAACATATGGCTGGGATAGTTGATTGATTTATCCTGTCCTTGTTAGCATCAGCCTTTTAAAGACTGTGGGTCACTTAGGCGGAAGGGAGGGAAGCGTTTGAGGAATTTACATATCAACAGCAAGACGGAGTTTACTAGTAAACAGTTTGTTGGTCTAGTAGGTCCTTTCCCTGCCTGGGAGAGGAAGCACCTCTCTTTGATCTGTTAGCTAAGCCTGAGGATTAGGGCCTTTCTGGCCCGTTCATCTCCATATCAACTGCTCCTGGAGCCTTCCTGATGGGACTGAGACTAGCCCTGGTTCCATACTGGCAAGGCCTCGCAGTGTCCTCTAGTCAATTGTTTTCCTGCAGATCGGCAGGATCACTGCCTAGACAGGATGTGGGCATCCCAGGCAGCTGCTGCCTAAACCCCACTTTCCCGTCTGCGAAGCTCCCCTGCTGAGTGGCAGGCCGTGCTGTTTCTCTTCTGGTGTGGAGGAAATTGCCAATTTTAGCCTAGTTATAATTTTCAAGAATAGCCACCTTTTTGCTTCCAAGGGACCTAAAGTTAAATTTAGATGCTTTCCTCTGTTCTTATTTTGTGGCCATGGTTTCATGCAAGTCATTTATGGAATGCTTTAGCCTTGTTGTATTTTAAACTAATGACTAACCCTTCCAGCTCTGTTTTATGAACACTACAATGTTTTCTATTTCTCAGGGAGCAATAGAGAAAGTGAAGGAAAGTGATAAACTGGTTGCAACTAGCAAAATCACTCCACAAGACAAGCAGATGATGGTGAAGCGAGTTGGCACCATGTCTTACGCTCTTCAAGGTGAGCTGCAAGGGTGGGAGGAGTCCTGAAGAGGTTTAACCCAGTGAAGTGAGACCTCCCTGGCTAGGGGGTGGGTAGCCTCCCCGCAGCCTGGGCTGGGCTTGCTAGGAGAGCAGGGGAAGCCCTGATGTGGCCACCATGCCAAGGGTTAGCGTTCATGGCCTGGTGGGACCGCCCCACTGCCTGAAGAACGGCCTCCCACTGCCCACTGCCGCGTGCCCGGTGTTAGTTAAACCGGGGCCTCACAAAAGGGAAGGCAGCAGCCTTGCTCAGCCTGAGCAGCCTTGCTCAGCCTGCAGCCACACGACTGAAGCCTTGACTTGCAGCTCTGCAGCATACATCAAGTCTGTTTGATCAGTTGTGTTGTATGAATGGTCTGCATTTGAATCATTCAGCATTTGCACATTCAAAATACCAATCACTAAAAGCCAGCCATACCCTGATGAGGTACTGCATGTTGTTGACTTGGGACTTGGTTTTTAGCCTTGTTATGAAGTGATTTTCCAAGAAGTGCATGCACTGAAGCCAGAAGGTTGGGGCCAGGGGATGCTGTGTTGTCCCAGATCTCGGGGAGGAAGCTGACTGATGTCTTGCTTGGGTTGCAGCGGAAATGAATCACTTCCACAGTAATCGGATCTATGACTACAACAGCGTCATCCGCCTCTACCTGGAGCAGCAGGTGCAGTTCTATGAGACGGTGAGTGACGCTGCTCTACCTGCCTTTGCACCGCCCAGGGACACTCCTCAGGAGGGACTTACACTTCTTAATCCAAAATCACAGGCCATCTTATATCATGTTTTTAAAATCTCCTTTAATTCTAGCTGCCTTTTTCTTTTGGAGTAGTGTGGAGTTGGAAAGGATTTGTTTTGAGGAAGGAGTGTTGGATGCTAGTTTGACACTCCTAGAAGTCCCTGCTTGTGGCCAACTGCAGCCCACAGCCTCTCTGTACCAGGACCCTGCTGAGTGAGATGAGCTCAGCCTGGCACTACCAGGCGGTGAGCCTTTCACCCATGGGGCCCCGGGGCAGCTTGCTTTGCAGTCTCAGCAGAGGGGCTCATGCATGTAGATGGGTTCATACAGAAGCTGCAAGGAAGGTGGCACCTGGGTACCTGTGCTGGGGTGTCCGATTCCCATGGTGTCAGGAGAGCAAGGACCAGGGAGGGTTGGAAATTCAAGTCCTGCACCGCACTCCTGCCTTATCTCACACACTCTGTCCATGGCTCTATCTGGGGAATGTTCAGGCCGAGTGGCCAGCAAGCCTGTGGTTGCTATGGCTGATGCACATTTCCAAGTTCTGTGTGCTGGCAGGCAGTCTGGGAGGCAAGCTTGCGGAAGGATTCACGTGGGCAGCCTGGTTCCCAGTTGATGATGCCTGCATTGCTTAACTGCCCAACTCTCTCACCGAAGGACCGTTGTGAGTTAGGTGAGGGCAGGCCACATGTGTCTCGGAGGAAGAGGAGGCAGCATTTGGCTGCTCAGTGGTTTTCCAGTATGCCAGTGTGTGTGAATGGTGTGGTAACCAAAGCAGAAAACTGCACATTGTATCACTCTCTGTGTAAATGCATGCTGCGCTTACAACTGCTAAGCTTTACAGCTGACATGGTCTTGTGGCAAGTAAGTCCTAAATTGTTAACATTTGCCCATTTGTTCTTGGAGAATATATTTACTGAGTACCTGTGTGTACCAAACACTTGTTGCAGGTGCTTGCGTCCCACAGTGAGATGCCCGTGCTTTCACGGGTGTGTGGGCACCTCGGAGGGGCACAGGCACATGAGCACACACAGCATGCCATCAACTTTGTGATGGGTCCATCCTGATGGATGGGTCTGATGCAGGGTGCCAACCAGGACAGGGTGGGCTCAGCGAGACCTCTGCGGCAGTCACAGTGTCTGTGCTGGCCCAGAAAAGGCAGGGCAGTGGAGGCAGCTGCAGGTGTGAGGACTCCGTATATGGAGGCTCCCCAGCATGCAGTGTCCCTCGCACAGATGCTGAGTCAGGGCCAGAGAGGTTGGCACACGGGCCAGTTAAGTCTCAGTGTTTTAGGACATTCAGCTCACGCTATGCATCCTGACAGCGCGGCTTGTGTCCCCCCAGATTGCGGAGAAGCTGAGGCAGGCCCTCAGCCGCTTCCCCGTTATGTAGAGCGGCGGCACGCGGGGACCACCAGAGTGCTGCTTCGGACTTGGGGCGATGCCGTTGGCAGCAGAAGTCTCCCTCCGTCCTCCAAGGAGAGAAAACCAAAAGAAATCAGACTGGCACAGAGCCGTGCTTCCCTCACCAGCCGACGTACGTCGTTCTTTAGGGATGTGTGTGATTCCCACGCCCAACACCTAAACCAATGGAAATTGTCTATTTTTGGAAAGTACTTAAATTTATCAAAATTTTGAATGGAAGATTAGGGTTTTCCTCCCACTCATATTTTACTTAGAATCGTAATTTATAATTCACCCACAATCTTGCAATTCTTACCCAATGTCAGATAATTAAATACTAATTGCTTTCTTAAAAATATGGAATATGTCAGAATAAAATATATATATTTGTATTTTTTTATAACTTTTTCCAGTCCTTCGAAAGTCTGCACACTTTGTCCTCACACTGTGTGACTCAAGTGCTCCCAGCGCGGGAGGGGGGCCTGGTGGATGGGCCCCCGCAGGGCACTGCCTCCCTTGGGCGCTCCTCGGCACAGCACTCCTGCCCAGTGCTCTCTGCATCTTCCTGGCTGTGGTTCAGGCATGTGTTGTTCAGGAAAGAGTGAGTGAGCAAATGAAGGGACTTGGCAAGAAATCCTGGGGCTCTGCTCCCCAACGTGGGTGTCAGCACTGACCTCGTGGCCAGAGCCAGAAGGCCCAGACTGGCACCCTCCAGCCAGAGGTACTGTTCAGAACATGGCCACTACCTGTGGGGACGGTGGGTCCTGCAAGCCAGAAAGGGGGTTTTCTCACGGCTCCTCTGCCCACCCCGCCAAGGGGCAGCACCCTGGGCCATGTGCGGGATCCAGGGTGCAGAGGGGTGCTCTGTCCGCCTGCCTCACGTAGTTAGTGGCACCGAACAGAACGGGGGCCTCGCCGAGCGCGGCTTGCTGCTCCAGGCAGTGGTTCAAGCGCCTTGCACACCTGCCTTACTGCATCATCTCCCGTGGCGCTCAGGATGGGGAACAAGTCCGCTCCCACACAGCTGATGCAAAAGTCCATGAGAAAAACTCGGAGAACATGGGTGTGCTCACTTGTTCTTCGCTATCACAAGGTTGGTTAATGTTTTATAAGTAATTGTCCTCTCTTGATTTTCCTTTTATAAGATCCCACACAACAGTGTTTATGATACAGCCATTTAATATATGTACAAATTGTAAAGACTATGTATAAATGTTTTACACAAATATAAGAGCATGTAGAAGCCAACGTATAAATGAATTGTTAAAAATATTGTACAGTAAATTCTCCACGCACTTTTTCAAAACAGTTTTGGTCTTTTTGTGTGTTTTCTTAATTTGCTTCATGGACTTTATATACACACACACATAAAATTGTTTCTTATCTCAGCTGCGCAAGATGATCCGAGTAATGACCCTCCCTTTCTTTCTCTCAGTGTACAGGACTCACGTTGGTTCCTTCCGTCCATGTGGTTGGGGCGGAAGCATGTCACAGCCCGGAGCCCTGAGGGACGCACATTGCTGTTCCCCCAGGCACTCTTGATTTAATTGATATAAAAAAGCCGCCAGCAAAACCACCAAAGGACCTGAGCCAAGGAGGTGGGCAGGGCACGGCCAGCACAGAAATGGCTGGCTGTGGTCCAGGGAGAGCAGCGAGAACTTGGGAGAACAGGAAATGAACCCCTGGACATTGCCACGTGGGAAATCTGCCTTTGAGTGGGAGAAGTTTGCGATGGACTGGGTGCGTGTGTCCCTCCATGCGGGATCGGACACAACATGGGGTCCCCACACGTTCCTACTCTGAAACTCGGATTTTACCCCAGCCTCTGGCTGTCCTAGAAGAGCAGTAGTTCTGCAGTAACCAGTGGTCACAGGTACATACGAGCAGCAGGCAGAGGCTCGGCAGGGGACAGGCTGAGCCACTTCCCCTGCAGAGGCTGCCAACACAGGGCTGCAGGTCCCTGGCACCAACCCAGAGCGTGGCCGGCACTAGGCGCTGGGGGCACAGAAAAATAAGCCCTGGCGTGGGCATTAGTCTCCGGGCTGGACAGCTGCCCTCCCCTCCACCGCCCCGGCCCCCATTCCCTCTGTCCTGAGTGACCACCCCACACTGAGGCCTCAGAAAGCATGGTGTTGGAGGGCGCAGACAGGAAGGACTCCCACACTAGGGCATCCGCCCACAGGGATGGGGCATCCTGCGGGGTGACAGGCTGTGTGCAGTCACTCTGTAGATCTGACAGGCCACAGAAGTGGGGGTGGGAGAGTCCAAATGCTGCAGCACCTTTCTTAGCAGCAGGGGGAGGGCAGCAGTGCTGGGGGAGGGCAGCAGGGCAGGGGGAGGGGCCCGACGGCAGTGGTGGGGGAGGGCAGCAGTGCAGGGGGAGGGGCCCGACGGCAGTGGTGGGAGCTGAGGGCGCTGCCCTGCTGGTCACACTTCAGTCTCCTGGATTGAAACCCCTCTGTCAAAGAAGTTAACAACCAGAGCTACTTTGAGGAAGGCTCCTTCGCCTGTACCTACTGCTTTCCACCCACCTGGTCCCTGTATCTTTTTTAAAAATATTTATTTTATTTTCATTGGAAAGACAGATACATAGAGAAGGACACAAGAGAGAAAGATCTTCTATCCACTGGTTCACTCCCCGAATGGCCACAACACCCGAGCTAAGATGATCTGAAGCCAGGAGCTCCTCTGGGTCCCCCACATGCTCTCCCAGGCCCCAGCACGGAGCTGGATCGGGAATGAAGCAACCAGGACATGAACCAGTGCCTACGTGGGAGTGCTGGTGCTTGAAGCTGGGGGATTAGCCAATTGAGTCATTGTGCCAGTACCCATGTCTGAGGAAAAGCAGACCAAAACAATCACCAAGTCCAGTGAAGCTGCCAGTCTGGGCTTTGCAGCCCTGGCAGGAGAGGAGATCCTGTGAGAAAAAGCCCAGAAGCCGCGGAAGTGTGTGGGGGAGGGGCGGTTGGCTAGGCCAGCTCCTCTTGTTTTCGCTGTCGTGTTGGGAGGGCTTCCCCGCCTGGTCTCCCCACCGGGAGCTGCCCTGCCAGGGGCAGGCCTGGTGTGGGGCTCAGGAGCAGGAATTATGGAAGAGCTGCAAGTGAACTGGGCATGTGCGGCCCTGCCCGTCATGCCCTGTGGTTATAAAGTGATTGTGGCACAGTGGGCACCCGTGAAACGCCTGGGTCCACATTGCACCCTCCCCGATCCCGTCCATGATCCATAAAGGCCCTCAGCCATGAGGCCTTGACCCCGGATGGGCACAGCTGCTTGGGAGTATTGCCCCCTGAAGCCTGCCACCCCCACCGCTGAGAGCCCCCTGCCTTCAGCCACCAGGAGGGACACGGCTGAGAGACCCCTCCCTTGCACTGGGTTCCCTTCAGTCAACTGGTTCTGTAATTCAGAGAGGATATGCCAGGTCCCACATCACCCTTTGCGCTGAGCATGACTGAAACCCTAGCACCTTCACAGGGGGTACTTCAGCCAGCCCTGGGACAGGGGGACTCCAGCTTGTTGCCAAGGACACCACTGTCCCCAACTTGCTGCTGTCAGGAGGTGTCCCTATGCAGGACACTTCATCCCCCCGTGGGGGTGATGGGAAGCAGGCTGGTTCATGCCAAGTGTGGGGTTGTTACAGAACAAGGTCGCGTCCCTTTTTCCTCCTTCCCTTTCCTGCCCTCTTACCCTCGACACAGCTTCCAAGGCCCCGGCCAGGTGCCAGCACGCAGAGCTGGATAATAAAGTCCTTGTGGATTCTCCAGGCTCACATCATCCGGTACAGCGGCAGCCAGTGGAGTCAGGTGCACCCTGAAGGGGACGGGGACTGCCCGCCCTTGCCCAGCCTGCCCAAGCTTTTCCACATCGCTGAGCACAGGCAGCGTACACGCTCTGCCTCGGCAACTCCGACCCTTCACAAAGCAATGAGCTGCCAAGCTCATGGCGTAGTTGGAACCACCAGCCCAATGGCGCATCCCGCTAGCTGCAGGTCCTGTCCACAGCTGTGACGGTCACTCCCAGCTCTTGGTGTGTGAGTTTCAGTGGTCCCTGTCCTGCCAGCCAGACATCCATAAGCATGCTTTCCAGTGGCCACATAATTATACTATGTCTTTTCTTAACATTTGAGAGCCCACATTTTGAGTTTAGTTCATGTCTCAGCCACTTCACTTTAGATCCAGCTCCCTGCTAATTAACGTACCTGGAGAAAGCAGAGAATGACCCGAGAGTTTGGGTCCCTGAGCCCACATGGAAGTTGCTGGCTTCCGCCTGGCCCACTTTGGCCATGCAGCCACCTGGGAGTGAAGCAGCAGGTGGAAGGTTGTGTCTCCCTCCTTCTCTGTATGTAACTCTGGCTTTCAAATCAATCAGTCGATCTTAAAGAAATGTCTGTGGCTTACCGGAAGGAGTAGCATAAGGCCAGAGCCCTCATGGTCTGTAACCAAAGCTCCAGTTCTCAGTACTGTCACGCTGGGTGCTAGGTTCCTACAGCCACGTTTATCCACAGCACCCATGAAGGCAGAGGACGTGGACACGAGAGCAGCACCCAGGACATGGGGTGCGCTGTGGGGAGATCACACCCCTGCCAGCTGGAACTGGCTCGGGCTGGAGTCCCCCTTCCCACTCTATGATGGCCTCTATGTTGTGTCTTCCTATTGCACTTTGTACGTACCTGTAGTCTGCTGAGAGCTGAGACTATGAAAACTCCTGGGCCACAGGTGGATCTGGTAGCCCTCGCGCTGAGAGAAAACAGCCCGTCGCAGGACCAAGATTCCGACCCCACCCGCATGGTGGCTGCCGGGGTGGGGCGGGAAAGGGATGTGGTCCCTCGTGGGAGTAACTCAGTTTGGGGAGACACTGCCTGCTGCCCCATTTAGACGACCCATTTCCAGCCCTGCATGAGCTCTGGGAATTACCTGACCTGCCACTTGACTTTGAAAAATTCTCTTCAAGAGGCAGAGCTGCCATCCACAGGTTCACTCCATAATTGCCTGCTACAGCTGGGACCACGCCAAGGCCAAAGCCGGGAGCCAAGGAACCCACCTCAGTGGGTGGCCTTGAGGTGTCACTGCTTCCCCATGGGGCTGCACCAGCAGGATGCCCAGGTGGCAGCATCGCCGTTAGACCCAAAGTGCACCCTGCCTGTGGGTGCCTTTGTCACCACTGTCACAGACGGCGCTCATCAGCCGAGGTCTCGGACACTCGAACAGCACGCATGCTGAAACCTGCCACCCCCAAGGTGGTGTTGCTAACCAGTGGGGGCTGCTGGGAGATCTGGCCACAGTGGTGACCCAGCAAGGAGGCCTGCAGAGCCTGCGTGCTGCTTGCGCCAGGGGCCACCTCCAGCAGGAAGCTCGAGCAGGTGCCCAGTCCAGCTCTCCACCCAGGCTCAGCTTGCGAACAGACCCTGCAGGCACCCCCATGGCTTGTTTGCAAGGCTCCAGCACCTGCCCGCTCCAGCCCAGTTCCCCCCCTCACAGGAGTCCTGGGCAGCAGCAAGTGACGGGGCAGGCCCTTGGGATCCTGCCATCCCCATGAGAGACCCAGACCCAGCCCAGCCCTGGCTGTTATGGACATTCAAGAAGTGAACCAGCGGGCCCGGCGCAGTGGCGCAAGTGGTTAAAGGTCCTCGCCTTGCACGCCTGGGATCCCATATGGGCGCCGGTTCTAATCCCGGCAGCCCCGCTTCCCTTCCAGCTCCCTGCCTGTGGCCTGGGAAAGCAGTCGAGGACGGCCCAAAGCTTTGGGAACCTGCACCCGCGTGGGAGACCCGGAAGAGGCTCCTGGCTTCGGATTGGCATAGTATTGGCCCGTTGCGCTCACTTGGGGAGTGAATCATCGGACGGAAGATCTTCCTCTCTGTCTCTCCTCTCTGTATATCTGCCTTTCCAATAAAAAAAAAATAAAAATAAATCTTTAAAAAAAAAAAAAAGAAGTGAACCAGCATCTGGAAGGTTCTCTCTTTGCCTTTCAAATGTGTAAAAGTGACACCTCTGGAGGTGATGGGAAAACAAGCTTTACCTATGAAGAAATGGCCAGTGTCAGCTGGGGGCCAATTCCCATAGTTGGGGACTTCCTGCTGCCCAGGCACTTTCGCTGTACCGTTTAGGGGTTCACCCCTGGATCTGCGACTCAGGCATGGTCTGCCGAGGAGCAGAGCACACCCAGTTATTGCCAGCATTGCCAGCCCCTGGCCACATTCAGACCCACTTCCTGTGGGATTCCAGCCAGCGCTGCAGCCAAGCTACCGCAGGTTGCCCAGCTGTGCCCAGCACACCTGCAGCCCCAGCGACCATCAGCAAACCAGGAAAACCCACCGTAGCTAGCCAGGACGGATGAGGCCAGAGAGGCAGGGTCGCCAAGGCCTCAGTGCAGGACTCCCTGCACAGGTCAGAGGCCACTCCTGTCCTTGTCGCCAGGACTGGAAGGAAGTAAACGACAAGCGGGGAAACAAAAGTGTCTTTTTGGAAGGAAATGATGCATCATCACCAAGTTCAGAGCAGGACATGTTAACCCAGCAGCTAGAGCAGCCCTAAGCACAATGCCAACAGAGCAAAGCTGATGCTCAATGGCTGCCAGCTCCTCGGCCCCGAACTCCTTCCTTCTAACCCATTGCCTGCCTGCTTGTCCTCTGCACTGGAAAGACCAGGAGAGTCTACCATGTGACTAACAGAGGTCATGAGACATAGATCTGGACAGTCCTAAGTGGGAGTGTGTTGCAGGCCTCAGAAAAAGTCATTGCCTCTTTTAAATCAAAGAAACTGGCTTAAATTCCTCTCTTCTTTCTACCTTGAATATCAGCTTTGATGCCTGGAGCTGAAGCAGCTGCTTTGTGCTCTCAAGGCAGCACACAGAGGCTAAAGGAGAAGAGAGAACTGGCCAACTCTTGAAGCTTCTTGTTCACTTACGACTCAGTTCAGGTTCCTGCTATATTTAGCCAAAGCTTGTGCATGGCTATGATAGAGACGTGTGTATGCACTGGGATGCAGGGTGTTCAGACTTTACTAAGCGGAAGGTACTAGAAAGGGACCCGCCGTGTAGGGATCAAATGTCCAGCTTGTCCACAGCCAGCAGTAACGCGGAGCAACACCTTGGAAGAGCTTCTTGGAGTACAAGGCGTGCTAGGATGGCTCACGCCGGTTTGAGGGCCGGTGCAACCCCTCCCCCCGTGTGTCCTGGGCCGGACTCTGCATCTTCATCCTGCTCTCCGGAGGACCGGAACGGCCCTTTCCATGACACATCTCCCGGCATTTTCTCTCTGGGGTCTTGCAGCCCAGGCAGGAACAGGGTGTCACTGGAGGAGGGTTTGGGGTGGGGCTCAGAGCCAGGAACCCCCATCTGCTCATCCAGCTCTTGTCCTTAGGCCAGCAGCCCTGCCTAGTGTGGGCACTGCCTGGCAGGGGTGCATGTGGGGGTGACTGCCCCCAGCCGCCTGCGACAGGTGTATTTTTCCAGCTGGGGTGTTGGAGGCCAACCAGCAGCCTAGCACCACTGTGTGGGAGCTTGGTCTTGCCCTAACAGGGAGTAAAACTTCCCTGAGTTGAGCCACACCCACTAACAGGTGTGTTAGCTCTGGGGATTGGAGCAGAGGCCAGGAGAGCGGCAGGACAGAGGGCGCCCTGTGACCTGCAGCCTTGCCTTCCGGAGGGGTGCCCTGCAATGGCCAGGTACATTCCCTGGGTGGTGAGTGGGGTCCAGGAGCCCCAGCTCCAGGGCCCACGCTGTTGTCATCTCCTAAGCCATGTCAGCACTCCCATACACCCCCATGCACACTGGCCTCGCCGACTGCCCATGCATTTGTAGCAGTTACAAGGCTGCATGTCCAGCCCTGTGTGGGGGTCGAGTGCTGGCATGTGGCAAAACTTTATGCTGCAGCCCCCCCACACCTGGCCCACTCATCCACACCACTGGGATGCCAGGCTGCCCAGGGTGGCTACCTCCCACCTGCCAGCCTAAAAGGGGCTGCCCTGCTGTCCCCATTGTCTGGTGGTGGCAACTCCCACGCTGGGCTGTCACTACATGTCTGACACTTCAGGTGGCTCCGTGCTGAAATCTGGACTCAGTATAGAAACCAAGGCATGGGACAGCTGAGCTTCCACGTCCCCAGGAGCCACTCCCACCGAGCAGGGGCACAAGGACACACTGAGCAAGGTGGTGGGGATCGGGCGAGGCCATGCAGCACCCACCGCTGTGGCCTGGACATCCTGGGGTGGGGGGGCCAGCAGGACAGCAGACAGCCATGTGCAAGCTCTTGCTGCCCTGCGTGCCTGCTGCAGGCCAGGCTCCAGCCTGAGCCACCTCCCTCTCTCAGAGCCTGGCCTCAGCCCCACGTCCCCTACAGGTGAGTGAGTTGAGGTTCCGAGCAGCAAACGACCACCAGTGGAACCTACATGGGACTCTAGGCACCTAGCTTTGGCTTGGCTCAACCCCAGCTAGCTATTGTGGGCGTTTGTGGTTGAGCCAGTGAGTGAAGAAAGTGTGTGTACTCATGCATGTCTCTGTAAATATGCATTTCAAAGTTGTTGAAAACAATTAAATGTGTTTAAAAACAGAGGCAGGCACAATGGATTGGCTAATCCTCTACCTTTAAGTGCCAGCATCCCATATAGACACCAGTTCATGTCCTGACAGCTCCACTTCCCATCCAGTTCTCTACCTGTGGCCTGGGAAAGCAGTGGAGGATGGCCCAAAGCCTTGGAACCCTGGGAAGCTCCTGGCTCCTGGCTTCAGATCAGCTCAGGTCTGGGCATTGTGGTCACTTGAGGAGTGAAGCTGCAGATGTAGAATCATTTCTCTCTGTCTCACCTTCTCTCTGTCAATCTATCTTTCCAATTAAAATAGATAAATCTTTTAAAAATTTTTTAAAACAAAGTAAGGGACAAGCATTGTGGCACAGTGGTTTAAGCACTGTAGAATCTAGTCACAAAATGGAGTCACTTTGGTTCAGGCCTGTAGAAGTTTGCTGTTTATGCTTCTGTATAAAGCTTTGCCAGCTTCCTGCTTTTTGAGCCAAAGCACAAGGTTCATTATTCCCTGCCAGTCCCCCTGGTTCCCATGGCTGCCTCCTATGACTGCCCAACTCACCCACTCTATAAAAACCCGAGTAGCCCTCACCTCGGGGTCACTCTGAAGGAGAGCTGACCCGGCTGGCTCGTCTGTTCACCTGCCTCCTCAGTAAGCTTGGCTGCTTTGCGGAGTTGTCTGGGCTGCACTTCCTGGGGAGAGGCTCGGGTTGGATGCAACAATACTTGCCTCCAAAGCTGGCGTTCCATATGGGTGCTGCTGTGAGTCCTGGCTGCTCCACTTCTTTTTTTTTCTTAAGATTAGGTTTTATTGGAAAGGCAGATATACAGAGAGGAGGAGAGACAGAGAGGAAGATCTTCCGTCCGATGATTCACTCCCCAAGTGACCGCAATAGTTGGTACTGTGCTGATCCAAAGCCAGGAGCCAGGAACTTCTTCCAGGTCTCTCACATGGGTGCAGGAACCCAAAGCTTTGGGCCGTCCTCGACTGCTTTCCCAGGCCACAGCACTGAGTTGGATGGGAAATGAAGCTGCCAGGATTAGAACTGGTGCCCATATGAGATCCTGGCGCATTCAAGGCGAGGACTTCAGCTACTAGGTCACCACACCAGACCCGCTGCTCCACTTGTAATCCAGCTCACACATGCATGAGCCCCTGGGACCCAGAGTTCGGGCTCCTGGCTTTGGCTGGGCCCCCGCCCTGGCCATTACAGTCACTCAGGATGGAAACCAGTGGGGGGAATTCTGTATCTCTACCCATCAAATAAATCACTTTTAAAAATTAAAAGCAGGACTAGAGCCCTTCAAAACGTGCCGACACCAAGCAGGGAGACTCAGTGTCCCTGTGGATGAAGTCCCTGGCTTGAGGTGTCAGGTTTGCCTGACACAGAGGGAACGGGGACCTGAGCAGAGTGCACCTCTACTTGAGGAGAGCCCTTAGGTGCAGCGCCTGGTGCAGCCTGGAAAGGCAGAGCGAACGTGTGTCATTGGTCTTCCCTAATGGAGATTCTGGACTGGATGAAACGGGAGTCCTCCCAGAGTGACTTGGGTCCCCCCACCTTCATTCAGGCCCCTTGTGAGGGTCCCATGTAGCAGCTGTCACCACCTATTGGGAGTGGGAGAGTGAGAGAGGGGATGGGGAGCTGGCTGGGCCTGAAAGGACCCTGACCTGTTGCCCCAGCATCACTCAGGAGGGCTCCGGAGTAGACTGCATGCTTTGCCTTGTTGCCATCCGCAGCCAGCCGTGACCCCTGGGCAGTCCTCACCACTCGCCTGAACCTGTGACGTCCCCCGAGACCTGCTATGCCATACCCCAAGGCCAACCACCTTGCTGGCCAAAGCCCCCTTGCGTTGACTTCTCGATGGCTGGTGGCTGCCATCATGAGCCAAACGGGAGGCATAAGCTTTGCGTCTGGGTCAGAGCACTTGAGCGAGACTGACCCCGTCGGCAGTGGACACACGGGCTCCAGACAGCCCTGCTGGCCTTTAGTAACAGTGCTGGGGTGTGCCCACCAGCCCTAGGCGGCTGGCACGCCTCCCTCATGCCCTGGAAACTGCTGAGTCACAAGTCACAGTTTGTGGCCTGATCTCTTGTGTGTGTGACAAACACCTGACATTTTTTTCAATTCACTCACCTTTGGTTTTCAACACCAAGGACCCTGTGCTCACTTCCCTGCGCAGACCTCGCCCTTGGGTTTCAGACCTGCACAGCCCAGGGCCTGCTCAGCACCTCCACGGGGTTTGCAACATGTGCCAGCCCGTCCACTGCCGCCTGCCACCTGCCCAGTTCAGCCAATGACAATGCCAAGCTTCCGGTGGCTCGAGCCAAAATCTCGGAGTCACCCAAGCTCCTCTCGCCCTCCCGGGCCCCTACGCCTGCCCTGACAGCCCATCCCACTGACTCACTCTTTGAACACCTACCCTACTACCCAGCTGTTTGTCACGCACCCCAGCCATGGCCCTGGGGGCCAGAACAGCCAGCAACTCGTGGAATCAGAGCCATAGCCTGCTACCTGGTCCTGCCCACTCTCTCTCCCTTGCACTGGTGTTTACTCTGGGCTCATCTCCCTCCTGGCCTCCAGTCTGACCCCCTCCCCTGCAGCCCAGGGGTGCCCCTGCAGGCACCAGGACTGCCCATCACACACCCCATACCCTAACTGGGATGTCACTTCCCAACTTGACCGCCCTGTGGCACGCTATGTATTCCCAGGGGTAGTTACTAAGCCGCTGCTTGGGAAGCCTGCAGCCCACAGCAGAGTGCCTGGGTTTGCTGCCAACTCCGGCTTCCTGCTGATGTGTACCCTGGGAGCAGCAGGGGCGGCTCCAGGATTTGGTTCCCTGCCTCCCATGAGGGAGACCAGGCTGGAACTCCTGGCTCCTGCTGCAGCCTGGCCCAGTCCTGTCTCTTGAAGGCATTTCAGGGGAGAACCAGCAGGGGTAGATCTCTCTCTCTCTCTCTCTCTCTCTCTCTCTCTCTCTCTGCCTTTCAAATCAGCAAAAATAAACACTGAAGCCCAAACCTATGTACCCCCAGCCTCTGACTGCCCCCTGGTCCCCGCTGGCACACTGTGTTGTGTGACTTCCTTTATGTGGCAAGGGCTTGTCAGCTTCGTTTCCTGCTCTGTGCTGGTATCCAGAACACACAGTAGGTGCTTAGTGAGTAATCTTTTTTTTTTTAAGATTTATTTATTTTTATTACAAAGTCAGATATACAGAGAGGAGGAGAGACAGAGAGGAAGATCTTCCGTCCGATGATTCACTCCCCAAGTGAGTGCAACTGCCGGTACTGCGCCTATCCGAAGCCGGGAACCAGGAACCTCTTCTGGGTCTCCCTTGCAGGTGCAGGGTCCCAAGGCTTTGAACCGTCCTCGACTGCTTTCCCAGGCCACAAGCAGGGAGCTGGATGGGAAGTGGAGCTGCCAGGATTAGAACTGGTGCCCATATGGGATCCCAGCGTGTTCAAGGCAAGGACTTTAGCCATTAGGCCACGCCACCGGGCCTCAGTGGGTAATTCCTTTTTAATAAAAGATTGAAAATTTTTTATTGTTAAGTCAGATATACAAAGAGGAGAGACAGAGAGGAAGATCTTTCGCCTGCTGGTTCACTCACCAAGTGGCCGCAATGGCCAGAGCTGAGCTGATCCAAAGCTAGGAGCCAGCAGTCTCCTCTGGGTTTCCCATGCAGGTGCAGGGTCTCAAGGCTTTGGGCCGTCCTCGACTGCTTTCCCAGGCCAGAAACAGAGAGCTGGATGGGAAGTGGGGCCACTGGGATTAGAACTGACGCCCATATGGGATCCTGGTACGTACAAGGCGAGGACTTTAACCGCAAGGCTACTGCACTGGGCATTTCATAATCCTTTCCCTCTCTCATCATCAGTGTGGATGCCCAGCGGAGGTGACCGAAGGCTGTGACCCCCCCTCGCTCCCATAGGTGCTCATATTCTCCCCCCACCCACAGTTCCCTGTATTCTCTCTCCCTACCCCCACCCTGCAGGCCCCTGTATTCAGTGCTGGGGTCTTTCTGGATGCCAGTTATATACCAGGCACTGGCTTAGGCACTGGAATCCATGGGTTCTAGGCAAGAGAGCATGGAACGTTTAAGTCCGCCTGGGAAAAATGGCTGGCAAGCAGAATGCATGTGCCAGCTCTTTATGCTGTTAGAAATTGGCTGCTAAGAAGGGCAGTTGATCTGAAAAGGTCAGGGAGGACCAAACTGCACCTTTGCAAGCCAGAAGTCTGCAGACCCGGTGTGAGCAGGCGGGGCTCTCCGGAGGCGGGAGCTGAATACCTACAGAGTACTCAGTGGGCACTCTGCCTGCTGTGAGGGCTGGGTGACATGGAGGGCACCCAGATCCACCTGGGGGAGGGCGGGGCAGAGACCAAGAGACAAAGGGCGGAGGGGGCTGAGTCCTCCTCAGACCACTCCTGTGAGTGTGGCTGAGGAAGGGCGGGGAGCCCCACCCCAGCTAGGCCACACCCTCCTCACAGATCCCTGAACCCGGGAGACCAGAGGTGTGAAAGTCAGCAGTCCAACCTCCCTGTGCACCCCGTGCACCTCGCAGAAGCCCATCTCAGCTTGGAGCCTGGGTCACTGGGAACCAAGCCAAGAGCTGCAGACAGACCCTGGAGTGCGCTTATGAAGTGGGACCCAAAGAGGGAAGCAGAGGGGTGGTGAGATCCCTGGTGCATGCTGGGGCCCCCCAGCATCTCTTTCCTTCTCTCTGTCTGCAGCCCAGCTCCTACAGCAGGCTGCACTTCCTGCCTGCCTTCCCTGGGAGCCAGCTAGTTCCCCGGCCCAACCCGCCAGCCAGACTGCTCATGACTCAAGGTCACCACCACAGCCCCGGGGTTGAAGGCCCCACCCTGCTCTGGCCACACCCTGCTCCGGCTGCACCCAGGGCTTCCCAGTCCTCTGGGACTATTTCTGCCCAATGTTTTTCCCTGGAGGGCCCGCCCCTGCAGCTGCTCTGCCTCTGGCCTCTCCTGCGGAGGTGTGACCTGGGATTTGCTCCTGGGGTTGCTTCTGCGTGGTTTACGTCACCTCACGTGGCCTTCCCCTGCCCCAGTGCAGGAATGGGGTGGGGATCTACTGGGTGCCTGGTCACCTTTGCCCTTATGACTCCCAAATGGCCCCTGGCAGGATGGTCACCCTGGGCTGAGGACCCATTCTGCATGGGTACCCCACTGGCCTCTGCTTGGCTCATTTGCTGGGTTCCCAGGCTCCCAGGTGGTCCCGGCTTTGGTCACCTCCAGGCTGGGGGTGGAGTAGGGCTAGCCTCTCCCTCTTCCCACCCGCTCTGCCATGCCCAAGCCTGCAGGAGTGATGGGTGGGTGGCTCCATGCATCAATTGCTCATCTTTTAGGCTCCAGCAAAATCAGGAATGAAAGGTTCAATGTCAGTCGCTTTCTGCACACACTAATGGCTCCCCAGCCGGCTGCCTGTGGAGAGGATCATGCATTGTTATGTCATTAAAAACAAAAGAACAAAACCAAAAAACTGGGAGAGGGAGAAAAATTTTATCCACGGTTCGATAACTCACCTCCAAATGGCAACAGTTGGGCTTGGGCCAGACTGAAGCCAAGAGCCAGGAGCTCCATCTGGGTCTCTCACGTGGGTGGCAGGGACTAAAGCCTCAGCCATCCCTGATGCCTCCCAGGAGCATTAGCTGGGAGCCGGACTGGAGGCAGAGCAGCGGGGAATTGAACCTGTGCACTGATCTCTGGAGGTTGACTTGACCTGAATGCCCCAAGTTCACACACTTGAACATAGCCCGAGTCAGGACAGAGGATTCTTCCCAATGGTTACTGGATTCTGCCCAATGATACTGCTACTAATAATGGTAGTAATGGTTCTTTTTGAGTTGCTAATGTCCTAGAGTCCACTAACGGAAGGCTTCAAGAGCTGGCAGGAACTTTTTTTTTAGCTTTATTTATTTTATTGGAAAGGCAGATGTACAGAGAGGAGGAGAGACAGAGAAGAAGATCTTCCGTCCAATGATTCACTCCCCAAGTGAGCACAATGGCTGAAGCTCAGCGGATCCGAAGCTAGGAGCCAGGAGCCTGGAGCCTCCTCTGGGTCTCCCATGCGGGTGCAGGGTCCCAAGCTTTGGGCCATCCTCAGCTGCTTTCCCAGGCCACAACCAGGGAGCTGGATGGGAAGTGGAACTGCTGGGATTAGAACTGGCACCCATATGGGATCCTGGCACACCCAAGGTCAGGACCTTAACCACTACTCTATTGTGCTGGGCCCAGGAATTTTTTTTTTTAAGATTTATTTCTTTTTATTGGAAAGGAAGATATACAGAGACAAGGAAATACAGAAAGAAAGATCTTCCATCTGCTGATTCACTCCCCAAGTGGCTGGAATGGCTGGAGCCTGAGACAATCAGCCACAAGAAGGGAGCTGGATAGGAGGGGGGGGGGCTACCAGGAAATGAACCAGCATCTATATGGGATCCCAGTGCATTCAAGGCAAGGACTTCAGCCGTTAGGCCCAGGAAAACTTTTTTTTTTTAATAAGATTTTTTAATTTGAAAGGTAGAGTTACAGAGAGGAGAGAGAGATCTTCCATCCCCTGGCTCACTCCCCAGCGGCAAGAACTGCCAGAGCTGGGAAGGGTCGAAGCCTGGAGTTAGCAGCTTCTTCCAGGTTTCCCATGTGGATACCCGGGCCCAAGGTCTTAGGCCATCTTTCCCAGACCTTAGACAGGTAGCCGGATGGGAAGTGGAGCACGCCAGCCGCAGCGCAGGTGGAGCGTCGGTGCCAGGGCTGCATCTCACAAGGCCCTGGGGGGCACCCTTGAAGGTGTCAGGATGTCCGCCTGGGGCCCACTCCGTCAGAGAGGAGCCGCAGAGACCCCTGGGCTCGGCCCACAACTCTGCTCCTCAGGGTAGAGAGGGCTGGGAGCGAGGAGTGTCCAGATGTTCGGCTTGGCCGCGGGCGCCGAGCTCTGAGCCACCCTGACTCGGCCCGAGGACAACCTCCCGCCCGCCGGGCCCTAAGACCTGCCTCGCGGGCAGAGGCCGGGGGAGTCGCGGGGCGTCCCGCGCGGGCCCACCCCCAGCTGCAGCAGACGCTGTTCCCGCCCGGCCCCGGATGGGGTCGGGGGTCCCTGGAGCAGCCGCGGGCTCCGGGCTGCCCATATAAGGCTGCGGGCGGCCGGGAAGGCCCGGCCCGTGCAGGCCCCGCGGCGGGCGCCTCCTCCGCGCCGAGGAATGTGTGGCATCTCCCGGGCCGCCCGCGACCCCTCCCCGGCCGCCAGCCCCGGGCTGCGGGGCCCGAGGCCGGCCGCGAGCCGCCGCCTGGCCGCTGGGGGGAGCGCGGCGCCCTGGGGAGAAGCCCTCACCTGGTCGGGGCGGCGCGGGAGCAGCCGGGGAGGAGCCCGGCCCGCGGCGGCGGCGGCGGCGGAGGCGCAGCGTCCTGCAAGTTGCGGGCTGCGCGCGCCCAGCCCCGGCCGGCGCCCATGGCCCTGAGCAAGGGGCTGCGGCTGCTCGGGCGGCTGGAGAGCACGGGGGACCCCAGCGTCCTGCTGGAGGCGCGCGGGCGCGACGACGCCCTGCTCTTCGAGGCCGGCACGGTGGCCACGCTGGGTGAGTGAGAGCGGCGCGGCGCGGGGACCACGCTGGAAGCGGCTTCTTGGGAGAGAGGGAGCGGTGCCAGGGTGCGGGAGAGCTCCCCTAACTGCTTCTGCTGGCCTCGCTCGGGGCCTCCCCGCTCCGCGCGCCCGCTCGTCCGGCCCGGGGTCGGGTCCCGCCGCTGTCCGGCAGGCGCTCGTTCGGGGCACCGTCCTGGCCACCTCCAGGAGGGACTTGGGACTCTGCTGCCTGGCGCGGTTTCTTGCGCACCTGTTGATGAAAGCAGGGACTGCCCTGGGCGCGCATTGGCGGGCGTCACGCCCCGAGGGGACGCGGACCAACGAGCCGGAGAGGCCGTCGTGGGCACCGAACGTCAGAAGCCTGGGTCCCGGCTCTCGGCTCTGCCTTCACGCCGGGTGTGCGGCGATGCCACGGCGCAGGGTCGTGCTGAGCCGCCTAAGTCAGTGTCTCATTTGCGTCTTTATTTACTTCGCACTTTAACGAAGGAGCTGCTAGTCCCGTTTCACAGATGTGCGAAAGGAGGCCCAGCCCTGTCTGGTCTCGTGGCTCACTCTCTCGGGAGGCCCGCCTGGGAGGCAGGAGGAGTGCTTGCATTTGACAGCCGGGCCCTGCTGTCTCCGTTCCTGTTTGCAGGCTTCTGTGCAGTGAGTCGGGCTGAGGCTCTGCTTCTTGGAAGGACCGGCTCCTGTCTGCTTAGCGCTCCTTGCTCGGGGGCACACCCAGGGACCTGGCTGATGTCGAGTCCTTTGGCATGGCAACAATGTCTCCAGTAAAAGTTGGGGGTGGGGATCAAGTTAGTATCAGACGATTCCAATTTGTGCTACTCCTTGGAAAGTCTAAATTTGTTCGACTGGTGTGGCCTTGAGACGGCCGAAGTTTCCATCCCCTGGTAGCCGGCAGCCTCTTAGCACGTTTGCTAGAACAGGGCTTACAGGGCTCAGAGCGGTGGCTTCATCCAGGAGATCCAACCCCCGGGGTGCCAGACGCAGGCGCACTGAGGCTTGTTTCCAGCTGTTTGGAACTAAGACTTCACTTTCTCAGAAGTGGGGATTTTAAACTGATGAATGGAAGTAATAAAAGGCATACCTTCCGTTAGGAAATGGAGCGTGGGCGGAGATGCATCAACGGAACAATGCCCAAAAGGAATCGGTCTGTCCTTCACTCCAGCGCTGGCCCAGGGGGCGCCGCTTTGCCCAGCATTTGTCTTTTGTACACCTCGGGCTGTATTTTTTTCCTTCCGTAAGTGAAACTAATTTTTTAAAAGCAGCTGGTGATATTTGATGGCATTGCTGGCCCGGAGAAGGAAGCTCAGAGAGATTAGCAATGTCCTGATTTTGAGAAAATGTCCCTATTGTAGTGTTGGTGGATAGAATGGCTTTGAACCTGAGATCCCTGTCCGTGTGTCCCTAAAGGTTAGCCAGGCTGCCTTTCGTGGCAAGGTTAAGAATGCCGTTGTGGTTTAGAAGAAGGGCGCAGACTCTGTTGCAGCAATCATGACCTTTCACCTCTCACCCTTTCTGCTGCGGGTTGGAGGGTCTTCCTGGGAGAGGCCTGGGGTGAGGCTGGAGGCTGAGGCAGGCTGCACTGCGCCCCAGGTGTGTGCAGTGAGCTCCAGGTCCACAAAATGCTCAAAAAGCACCTCTCGCCGGAAGGGCTCAGCTGTTTTTCTGTGCTTTCTGGCAAAGTGTGGAGACTGTCAGGCTCTTGAACTGGGTTGTGGTTTAAGGAAAAGTTGGTGATATGTGATTGATTGGAATTCTCACGTTCTTTTCTTTTCTTTCTTTTTTTTTTTTTTTAAGATTGTTTATTTGTTTGAAAGGCAGAGTGGCAGAGAAGGAGGCACACACACACGCACACACACACACACACACGCGCGCGCGCGCAGATTCCATCTGCTGGTTCACTCTCCAAATGGCTGCAAAAGCTGTGGCTGGACCAGGTCAGTCAAGAGCCAAGAACTGCATCCTGGTCTCTCACACCACTGCAGGGGCCAAGTTCTGCTTTCCACTGCCTTCCCAGGGGCGGGTGGGAAGTTGGAGGGAAGCCAAGTAGCCAGGACTGCGTTGTGGCATTGCCGTGTTCCAGCCAACAATTAACCCTCTGCACCTTAGGACAGTCTCCTGTTGCTCCTGGTGAACGCCTCAGGTGGTCCCCACATGCTGCCAGCAGCAGAATTGTTCAGGCAACAGTTCCAACGCCCTGCTTTCAGAAACAGAAAAGATGCACATTCCAGATGCACCTGTTCAAAAGGTGTTTCTGGAAAGACTCCGTGGAAGCGTCAGTCAGTTGGTGTGCAGGCTGCTGCGTGCAGGTGCCAAGGCGTGGCTGGTGGCAGCTTCCCTTGCCCGGGATCTGGGATTGGCACTGAAGCCCGCGGACAGTCCATGTTTGTTGTAGACCAGTTGCGGGGAAACACGGCAGGTTGCGTCTGTTTGCCCAGTGGGCACCAGGGCTCCAAAGTTCATGGTTCTCCAAACAGCCCCCAGGGCGGGTGTCGCTGCCTTAGCACTGGGGAGCGTGTTGGGGGCGGGGAACTGTTTTTCTGGCTGTGGATCTGGCAGCAAGGGTGGGGGGTTTGGATGGAGGGTTGACAGAGTTGAGCTAATTAGTGAGTGACCCTAATTTACCTTAGCTTCTGGCAGGAAGTTACCCAGCTTCTGTGTGGCCTGGGGCCTGCGTGCCAGCTTGCTTTGCATCGGGGCACAATGGCTTCAGACTCCAGTAAGGCCTGGTCTGCGTCATGCACAGCCTTGTCACTTTCTCCAGCTTTGTAGCTGGATGCGATAGGTTGGTGCTTAAAGTCTGACCCGATCTGGAGCACATAAGAGAACCTGGGAATGGTGTTTTATGAATTCCCCTGAGAAGGGTGGACTGCGTGGGTAGGGCCAGGTGACACCCCAGACTCCTGATTTGGGGGACCGCTGGGCATGGGCGCCTTTCTAGCGGTAGGTTTGCTTGCAGTGTTTCCACAAGTGCAAACCGGGTTAGTGCAGCGTCTCCTGTTACTTTTGCAGTTCACCGATGAGATCTGCTTTGATCTGCTTTACGTGTTGCCATGCTCAACCCAGGCAGGGGCGGGGATGGGATCGGACACATGCAGCCCCTGGAGGCGCGTGAGAGGCCAGGTGGCGGGGGAGGGGGATGGTAGTGGAAGGAAAGATGCTGGGCCAGGCTCTACACGTGCCCCCACCCCCCTCCCCCCCTCCCCCGCCACTGCACCATCCCACCCCCTGCTGATCTCTTTCCAGTCACACTCTTCCAGTTAGCTGTGTGGGTTCATTACACTTCATGTGGGACAATAGAATATGCCTTTTAACACTTGGCTAGCTTGATGAAAAAAAAATTTTAAAAGATTTATTGGAAAGTCAGATATACAGAGAAGAGGAGAGACAGAGAGGAAGATCTTCCATCTGATGATTCATTCCCCAAGTGGCCACAATGGCTTGAGCTGAGCAACCTGAAGCCAGGAGCCAGGAGCCTCCTCTGGGACTCCCATGTGGGTGCAGGGTCCCAAGGCTTTGGGCTGTCCTCGACTGCTTTCCCAGGCCACAGACAGGAACTGGATGGGAAGCGGGGCCACCAAGATTAGAACCGGCACTCATATGGGATCCTGGCACATGCAAGGCGAGGACTTTAACCTCTAGGCTACCGCATTGGACCCTAACTTGAGGAAAATTTTTAAAGATATATTTGTTACTTGAAAGACTCACAGAGAGAAAGACAAGAAAAAGTCTTACATTTGCTGGTTCACTCCTTAGTTAGGGAGTGACTAGCTGGACCCGTCTGAAGCTGGAAGCCAGGAGTTTCTTCCAAGTCTCCCTGTGGGTACAGGGACCCAAAAACTTGGGCTGTCTGCCACTGCTTTCCCAGGCCACAAGCAGGGAGCTGGAGTGCAGATGGAACAGCCGGGACTTGAACAGGCACTCTTACCAGATGCTAGACGCCACAGGTGGAGGATTAGTTTATTAGACCATGATACCAGTCCAGTACCAGACATAGAAGGGGCAGAGTTCCAGTACTACTTCCGGCCACAGGCACTAGGATGTAATTCCTGGGGGTGGGGAGGGCCTGCTCTGAGCGCCTGCTTCTAGAGCCTTCTTTGGGTGCTCTGTCTCCCATGCAGTTTCCACAGCTTGTCCCCTTAGGCCTTGCTACCTGAGTACGGGGAAGATGGTCTGATCTCTCACTGCTTGACTTGTCCATTAGCCCTGAATAAACTGACCCAAGTTTAGACACGGGAAAAATATTGATGATGAGGTTGGAGTCCCCCAGTGCTTCTCAGGGACTCCGTGGGTGGACTGGGGCCGGACGGGCACCCAGGACAGAGCTGAAGGCGGGATGTGTCCACCTGCAAGGTCAAATACCAAACAGCCCCAGTCAAGGCTGCTGCTTAGGACCCACTGGTGAGCGGCTTGGGGAGCCACTTGAGGTGTCCTAGGGGACCCTGGCTTGCTGCCCTGTGGGCTTGTTCTGGGGACGGGGTCTGGCTGGGGCTCTGCAGGTGCCCGGACAGAGCTGTGCTTGGTACCTGCCACTGTGTCCATGCCTGCCGCTGTGCCAGGGCCCCAGCCTGGGGCTCTGTGGGAGAAGGCTGGGGGCTCCTGATAGGCCCTGTGGGCCTCGTTGTTGGTGTGCGGAACTGGCCAGGTGCCGCCTGCTCCTAAAGTCGCCAAGTATCCAGAACACTGCAAGGTGGGAGAGTAGCTGTGTTTCAGTCAGGCCAGCCTGGAGTGGGAGCAGGTCCCGCAGGCGTGGGCGGAGGGACTGCAGAAGCCACATCTGGCATGACACAGCCTCTGGTGTCCTGTGGCTCAAGCCCAGGGAGGGGACAGGGGGATGCCCAGGGTCACATTGGACACTCCCCTTCTGTGTGGATGGAGGAGGGGTGGGGTGAGGCAGGAGTTTCACAGCTGATGCTCAGACCGGCCAATCTCAAGATTGGAAGAACGGAAAGCACAGGATCCCGTGCCATTTCTGTTGCCGCCTGCCTGCTGGGCAGTGCAGGGTCGGGGGCCTAGCTGACCTGTTCCTGTGGATGCCGGTGGTATTGGGGAGGCAGTCGACGGGGCTGGGCACCTGTGCTGATGGAGGGTGGTCATGGTGGAGAGCTGGGGACTGCAGTGAGGCTGTCGGGAACCGTTCCTGGTTGCCGGGTTGTAGCTGAGTTGCAGCAGGAGGCTCTTCCTGCTGGCGCGCAGCTTGCTCTGGCTGCTCACACTGTGGCTGGAGACCCCAGCGCCCGAGTCACCTTTCCGTTCTGCTCCCTCTGATTGGCTCTGAGGAGTTCCCTTTCTCTGTGATGACTGATGTAAGTTGTCTCAGAAAAATGCAGATAACTCTTGCCTCACCTCAGGTCTGGCTCCAGAAGGTTCCTATGACACTGCCAGCAAACCCACCACCTGCCGCCTCCCCCACCTCCTGGTGGGAGGCGGCAGGGAGCTCGGATGCAAAGCTGATGTTTGCACGGCAGCATGAGGGTGGGTTTGGGAGGCAAGACATGAAGACCCCCGGCCCACAGCTCTGGCTCTTTCCTGTCCCCCACCTGCAGCCTGCCTACCATCTGTGGTCACATCAGAGAGGGCCCGGGGTGCCCGGCCAGGCAAAGCTTTGTGTCAAGTTCAGGGTCCCCCTAGGGAACCTTGCAGCTGATGCTGGTGCAGGGAGCAGGGGCTGGGTAGCCAGCATCTGGTCCCAGCCTGGAGACAGGTACTCCTTGTGCTGCTCCTGGCCTTGCTGGGGAAAATTTAGTGTTTGCCTCCCCCCGCCCCGTCACCAGCCTCAGAAACAGGTGACAGCCATGTCAGCTTCTCCACTCCGTGGGTATCTAGCTACAACAACAAAAGGGTTAAGCAGAAAGATCCATCCCCACCTCAGCTCCCTGGAAATCCCAGTATTGGCAGGAGCTGTTTGGCAAGGTCAAAAATCTCAGATGGCTTTGGGGTCTGAGCCAGATCCGGCACCCGGAGACTGTACATTTTTTATTGGGTGCGTATGAATTAATGACAACGCATGAGGTCATCTTGCTGTGATGCTGCCGCTTTCCGGTAACCAGCAAAAAGACACTTCCGAGAAGCGTCAGCGGAGCAGATGTTCATCCAGGTGTTCCCAGCTGTGTTAAGTCCATGACAGCTGTCATTCAAGGCCATCGATGCCTGCGTGCACTGCAAAGTACCCCGCGGGCTGCCTCCCGCAGGAGGGGCTCTGGGGCTCTCGGAGTGCGTGCTCTCCCGTGGGTGGGTGCATGTCATGTGAGTCGAGCCGCATCAAGGTCCATGATGTGTGCTTGTTGCCTGCAGGAGTCGTCAGATCAGCAGGTCTGGGGGCAGGGAGGCCTGCTGGCCCTAGGGCAGGGAGGGGTTCCCAGCACACCCTCACCCCTGTGTAGCCCCCAGCTCTGCATGCAAGGGTGATATTTGCTATCAGGACTGTGGACCGTGAGGATTATCCACTTTGTTTAAAGAGTGCGAATGAAGAAGAGGATGGTGGGAAATTGGGGCTGGAAATGACTCACTGCCCCGCACTGGGTTCGAGCCACATTTTCTGGACCACCACAGCTAGTACTAAGCTCCCACGGGACACCTCACTGTCTCCAGCCCAGACGCTTGGGGGACCACCTGCCTCCCCTTCCAGCAGACGCTGGAGAGAGGGCTGTTGAGGTCATGAGGTCGGAGAGACTGTGGGGTGGCAGCTGATTTCCTGCAGAAGCAGTGGAGTGTGGCTGTTCCTCCTGAGCTTTGGTGTGTGTGAGCAGTGGGAGGGGTGACCGCCACGAAGGTGTACAGCACAATGGCCCTGATGGTGCAACCACGGGACAAGTCCAGGCTGCTGGTCAGGTGGTCAAACTCCAGGAACTCCTGGGCAGGGAAGAAGCACGCCCCCTCCACCTCACTGCTGCCCACCTGCCTCCCCTTGTGGGTTCACACGGAGGTACCCACCCCACCCGGGGCGGCCAACTGCCCTGGAAAACAGGAACCTCTCTAACCTGGGCAGTGGGGCTGCTATTCTCATCCGGCTGTGGAAGAGACATTTGTCACTGTTCCCACAACACAAGAGCAAATTCCAGAGACCAGGCACGTGGAAATGGGGCGTGTCATGCTATACCGCCCTGGAGGAGTGGCGAGTGTGTGTCCTGCTGGCTTTCTGGTCCATGGCTGCTTAGAATTTTTAGAAAGGTTTATTTATTTATATAAGGCAGATTTACAGAGAGAGGGCTTTCATTCACTGGATCATTCCCCTAATGATGTAGCTGGAGCTATGCTGATCTGAAGCCAGAAGCTTCCTCTGGGTCTCTCATATAGGTGCAAGGGTCCAAGGACTAACCATCTGGGATTCGAACTGGTGCTCATATGGGATGAACCGGCACTGCAAGGTGGAGGATTAGCCTGTTGAGCCACAACCAGCCCTTTTGCTTAGAATTTTGCTTTCAGGTAGGAAATGGATGGGGTGTTGGCCTGGAAGTGTGGCCTCCAGAGAGGCCAGGCTCACCCTTGCTGGAACTTTCTGGAGGGTCCCCCACTGTCAGGTTTCTCCCCTCCCAAACGCTCTCCCATGCCGTAGGTGTAACAGAAAGGCTGTAACTCAGGAAGTCCATGAGCCAGATCCTGCGGGATGGTGGGGGCAGTGATCTGATCCAGCGCCGGGTTGGCGTTCTCCAAATGATAGGTGTACCTGTACCTCTGTGTGTGTTGGCGCACGTGCCTGGGCTGGCAAGACAGATGGTGCAGTCGGGTGGAATGGTGCTAACCCCTGCTTCTGATAAACCTCGCCGGAGTGGATGGAATTCATGAAGTGAGTTTAACATCAACAAATCAGTAACCTGTAATAGGGATGTCGCAGGGAGGAAGTTCCACTGTCAGCTTTACGCGGCCCTGCCAACACGGGCAGGTCACAGGGGTCTTGAGGTGGGCACCCGACCGGGACAGCTGTTGGTTCTTCTCCAGTCTGTATGTAAATACAAAGAAAGCCCGACTGAGGGCCTTGCTGGCTCCATGGAAAACACAACAGGTGGGTTTTATTCTGAAACTCAAGGTTTCCTGGATAATAACATGATGGCACAAGTGAAGATTCCACACCAACCTCAGCCAGGTCTCAGTCAAAACGCAGGTGCGCTACAACTGTTGTACGGTCTCAGCTTGTGGAGGAGTGGGTTGGGCTGCCGCTTGAGACGCGGGCAGCCTGCATCCCCGTGCTTGGCCCATGTCCTGCTGCCCTGCCTCTGACCCAGCTTTTTGCTAATGTGTCCAGGAGGCAGCAGGTGACGGTTCAAATACTTGAGTCCCTGGCCCCTACCTGGGAGACCCAGGAGGAGCTTCCGATTCCTGGTTTTGGCATTTAGGGAGTGAACCAGTAGAGTGTTTTTTATTCTCCCTCCTATCCTCATTCCTGTGTGTGTGTGTGTGTGTGTGTGTGTGTGCCTTTTAAATAATTTTTTTAAAGAATTATTATTATTTTTTTAATTTGAAAGGCAACGTTACAGAGAACAGAGAGAGAGAAGGTGCGTGTGAGAGATGTATCTTCAGTCTGCTGCTTTACTCCCCAGAGTCCGCAGCAGCCAGAACTGGGCGAAGCCAGGATGGCACAAGCACTTGAGCTGTCCTCCGTTGCTTTTCCAGATGCATCAGTAGAGAGCTGGATTGGAGGCAGAGCTGCCAGAGCCCTGAACTCACACCCACATGCGGTGCCAGCGCTGTAGGTGGAGGTTTGGCTGGCTACACCGCAACTCTGACTCCCAAAATACTTTTTTAACTTTTGAATTTTTTTTTAATTTTTAATTTTTTGATTTTGAATAAATAATTTATTTTTATTGGAAAGTCACATTTACAGAGAGAAGAAGATGCAGAGAGGAAGATCTATCTGCTAATTGGCTCCCCAAGTGGCCGCAACAGGCGGAGCTGAGCCAATCCAAAGCCAGGAGCCAGGAGTCTCTTGCTGATCTCCCGTGTGGGTGCAGGGTCCCAAGGCTTTGGGCCATCCTCGACTGCTTTCCCAGGCCACAAGCAGGGAGCTGGAAGGAAAGTGGAGCAGCTAGGATATGATCTGGTGCCTATATGAGATCCTGGCTCATGCAAGCCAAGGATTTAGCCACTAGGCTACCGTACCAGGCCCCACCAAATATGTTTTAAAATACCTTTGGACTAGATGAGTAAGGTATACATGAGATGTCCATGAATTTTATGTTCAGGCTTGGCTGACACCCCCAAGATGGCTTCATATGTGTGAGATGAGCCCTACGGTGCTGGCCGCCAGTGTCTGGGCTAAGGGATGCCCAGGCTGGACCTCGGCGAGACCTGACCTGGAACCAGGGCCTTGGCAGGTGTCATTCATGTGAACATTTAGCCTGGAGGTCAAGAGCCTGAGAGGAGTGAACCAGCGGATGGGAGATCTCCCTTGCTCTCTCTTCTCTATGTAAAATCTGCCTATCAAATAAAAATAAATAGATCTTAAAAAATACGAAGGCCCATAAGGATAGAGGTGACCCAACCGACAGCGGATGCAACACCTGTGTTGCAAAGCTGGCATAGACAGTCTAAGCAAATCAGCGGAATGGAGGCCTACTGGGACTCGTGGGATGGGAGTCAGTTAGCCTCCCCTGGAAGTGGGGCTTTCTCCCCATGGGGCGCAGGCGAGGGCGTTGTCCCTGCTGTAGGTCACTGGGCCCAACAGGGCTCTTCTGGATTCAGCCATCTTCAGAGAAGGCTGGCCCAGGAGTCCCCTGACCTGCTGGGGGTGCCAGCTGCTCTGCACCCAGGGCACGAGGTGGTCCAGGCTGCAGATCACGTGAGGCACAGCTGAGGGCACAGTCCAGATGTGTCTCCTCCCCTCCATCCCTATGTCCCCCAGGAGCGAGGAGCTCACACCAGGGATCCCCAAGCCTGGGAGCAGCTGCACCCTGGGACCCCTACACAGCATCTCCCCAGACACTGCTTCGAGCTGATCGATTTGAGCCCACGAAGGTGAGAAATGCCACCCCACCCAGACACCGCAGCAGCAGGAAGTTTTGCACTCTCTTTTCAACCTGTTCATAAAAGGGGCGGAAGAGCAGGGGACCCTCAGGGTCATGATGAAGGAGGTGGTGCGGCACAATGCCTGGCCCCAGTGCTGTTCTCCAGTGGCAGGGCACAAGCGGCCTTAACAGTGGTGCCAGTGTAGCTGGTGCTGCCTGGTACAGCCATCTGTGGGTGATGGGTGCTGGGTGGACAAAGGCCGAGCCTCCCTTCTGCTGGCCTGTCACTCCTGAGGGTGTCCACAGTGCTCAGTCGTCCTCTCTCCCCCAGCCCCATCCTTTTCCTGTGAGACAGGGGCCCCAGGGCCTGTCCCACAGCTGCCGGACAAGCCTGGTTCATTCAGATGTGCCCCATGAAAACTTCCGTTCCAGCCCGTGCCTTGAGGTACACACTCAGGGGCTGGGACCATCCGGGCAGGGAGTGCAGGTGCCTGGGGAGTTGCAGAAGACAGTAAGGGGGCTGCTGTGTAGTGTACGGAGGGTGGGGCCGCCCCAAAAAGGCCGGGGGGAGGGGCTGTAGCATGACCCCCGCCCCCCTCACTCCATAGCTCCCCCACCCCCAAGGTGGCCTACATGGGTGTCAGGAGCAGGTCATGGGGTCATTCTGCAAAGGCAGGCTTCCCAGGAGAGGGATCCTAGAGCTGAGGAAGTTCACAGGCAGGTGTCGGGGGGCGGGGGGACCTGCGTGTCCTGGGTGGAGTGTGGCCCATTTGCCTGGCTCAGCCCTGGCAGGGCACCTTTCGCTTTGTTGGTAGAGCTTCACCCTGGATTCCCAGGTGGGATAGAGGGAGGATGAATCGGTCCATCTTCCCCAGCCTCTTGCTGGAGCACCTGCTCCACTCACCGTCTCCTGTAGGGGTGGGGCAGGTGGGGGTGGCCCTGCTTGTCCCTTGCGTGACTTCAGGCTAGGGCTCGCCTACAGACAACCTTCCCTTCCGAGCCACACCTCTGTGGTTTTTGCGGGGCTGAGCTTTGGCCCCTGGCTCTCCCAACCCTGGGACTCCACCCGAGGTGAGAGCACGCCCAGAGGTGGCCCCACCCAATCTGCTGGCCTCTTACCCAGTGGACTCTATCCTTCACTCTCCCTTTGCAAGCTGGACATGGTCCTTCCTAACCAAGCCAGCGAACTAGCGTGACCCTGTCCCAGGCTCCCTGACACCCCAGTGCTCCTGATGCCATGAGATCTACCTGCTCCAGGGCCCGGAGCCCTCTGACCCCACCCCATCCTGCTGCTTCACTGCTCTCACACTGCCCACGCCGCTCTCTCCACCTGCTCTCTCCTGGTCCTCGTGGACAAAGCCCCCGTGACAGCCCAGCTTGTGTGGCCAATGGGGTCTCATCCCTGGTCATCGGTGTGGTCTGGGGAGCTGATTACCTGCACTGAGTCAGGTGTCTCTTCCAGTCTCGGGGAGGAGGAGCCTGCACCCTCTCCTCCTCTTCATCCTCCTCCTCCTCTTCCCCACCCATGGCCTGGCTCCCAGGGTTACTGAGCAAAGCTCCAGCTGCCTGGGTCTGCACTGTGTGGGCACTGTCCTGGCTCCATCACACCGGGCAGCCTCCTTGCTCATCCCCTGTCCATGGGGTCCCCTCTAGTTCACCCTCATGTCCACCTAGTTCACAGTCATGTCCACCTTTAGACCGGCCCACTATCCCCTCTTGTCCTGACTCTGATTGCCCTCTCCCCTTCCCACCTTACATGAACCTCCATCTGATGATACCAGCAGGCTCATACCTGCTGCCCCACCCTCCTGGCCGCAGTCCCTTCTGACTCCCTGCTTTCCCGTAGCATCCTGAATAGTGCCCAGCACCAGGAGGCCTCTAGAAGCTCTGCTGGGCAGTGCAAGGGAACACAACTGCACCTTCCCTCTGCCCTCTCTCCCTGGCATCAGGAGGTGTCTGGATTACACATGCAGTGGGTGGGTGTGTGTGAGCGTGCACCTGTGTGGAAACATGGAGGAGACACAGGCTCCCTTGTGCAAATGGGACAAGGTGGGAAGGAGTGGGAGGAGTGAGCACAGAACCGACCAAGGCAGGAAGCAGCAGAGCTGCCAGCTGCCAGGCCTGTGCACCTGTCGTGGCCCTGGGAGCAAGCAGAGGAGTCTGTTGGGTGGCGAAGGGATGGATGCCAGGGTGGGGTGCAGTGGGAAATGAAGGACCAGAGTGAGACAGAGAAGGGGTGCTGCTGTGACTTGCTGCTACAGGGTGCTCCTTGGTCTAAAGTGAGTGCCCACATGTTCATGGAGGAAGGGTTGTGCTCGGGCAAAAGTGGGAGGGCCAGCAGGTGCCCTGGCCCCACCCTTGGCACAAATAGCCATTGGTTGAACCACCCAGCTCTGTGCCAGTTGTTTGTGCATGTGTGTGTGTGTTTTAAGATTTATTTTTATTCGGAAGGCAGAGTTACAGAGAGGGTGAAATCTTCCACTCTCTGGTTCGCTCACCCAGGTGGAGCTGATCTGAAGCCAGGAGCCAGGAATTTACTCCTGGTCTCCATGTGAGTACAAGGACCCAAGCACTGGGGCCATTTTCCTCTGTTCCCAGGTGCGTTGTAAGGGAACTGGATCAGAAGTGGAGCGGCCAGGATTCACACTGGTGCCATTGGCAGAGGCTTAGCTTACTATCCCACAGCGCTGGTTCCTGTGCTCGATTTAAGGTGCAAGTTGATTGCTTGGATTTCTCCTTTGAGAGGAATAAAGAGGCTAAACTGCATAGATTCGTGGCCAGTCCTGCCCTTCAGGCCCCCGCTCTGGCCTTGTCCCAGCTGCTGCCAGCTCCTGTCAGCTCCCTGGCTTGGGGTAGGCCTGGGGAGATCAGAGAACCCCAGGTGTGGGGCGGTGGCATCAGTCTGCCCTATTTCGGTTTTGCTTCCTGGGTGCATCCATTGCCCTCTGTGCTTTTGTGTGCCTCGGTCTTTTGGCGAAGGAGAGAAACAGCCGGAAGGCAGTAACATTTCCTGGTTGTGGCCAGCCAGTCAGCTTTGGGCGCCAAACAAATGTTTTGATTTGTGCTTTGCTTAGCAACCGTGCGCAGCCACTCTGCCCTGGGAAAGCCCCTGCCTTTTTTTTTTTTCTTTTTGCAACTCTGCGTCTGTCTCATCTAGGGGCCCAGAAGGCAGCCAGGCCAAACTGAGTTCCCAAGAGAGGCCTTGACCTTGGTCTGTCCAAGTCTGTCCTCCTGAGACCCTGAAACACTAGAAGATGGGTTAGTGTTGGTCCCAAGAACGTGGCCACGGGTGAGCCCTCCAGCCTGGACTGACTTACAGTCCTGGGCTATGGGCAGGTCTCCATGGGACATGTGACTATGGAAATTGTGACACAAGACCAGGAATGCGTGCACTGTCCGGCGACTGAGCTGGCCGGGTCTGGATCTGCACCAGGGCAGACACCCGCTGCAGTGCAGGGGAGGTGGCTGCTGCCTCCGCCCACCCTGCCCCAGCCCCTTTCTTAGGGGGTGTGGCTGCTGTATGGCTCTTTTTCTCCCACCCACCCCTGGACCTAGATATCTAAGGACAGGCCCATCTCCCAGCTGCTGTCCACATGGTCCTCTCTGTCCTGATTTTAGTTCATGGTGGTTTCTCTCAGTCCCAAGAGCTTTTGCATTCAGGGCCGGCTAACCACCAGCCATGCTGTTGAGTGACAAAGCAGATGTCTCCCAGGTTGCCAGGAGCAGGACTGGACGGTGAACCCGTGCAGCAGGAGCCCCCAGCCCTGCAGGTCTGTGGCCCCTCCCCTCCTGGGGATGTGGTCGGGTTCTGGGTGAGGCCTGCTGCTTCCTGACTCCTTCGGTCTCCGGTTGATGACCGTGGACTCCTCCCTGAACCATACATGCACCTGTCCGTCCCAGGTCTGTTCAGAAATCCTAGTGTTTGGTCACCCACTCCTCATCATCCATCCCTGGACCCTGGGCCCTGCTGCGGTTGTGACCCTCTGGGTGTGGCCTTGACCCTGGCCTGCATCTCCTCTGTCTGCCCTGGTGACGGGCCCCGCCTTATGCCCCCTGTCCCCTATCCCCACTGGTCTCCCACACTGGACAAAACCTTGGCCCTGGTTCATTCCCACTCCAAGCCTGGGCCTGCTCTAGGCTGCTGGAAGTTTCTGGAGGTGTCTTGCTGCCATTGGATAAGTCTGGTAGTCGACTGGAGAGCCCCCAAATTCAGCTGGGCTGTGCTGCTGTGTTCCATTGCTGCGTGTTTTCTTCACTTCTTGGATGGGGGTGTTGTGTCATGTCCCATCCCCAGCTCCGCTCCAGCCCCGCTCCTGGCTGATGATGCTTCTAGCACATGTTCGACAGGGCACTGTGTCCCCTAGCATCGTACCCCCACCCATGGGCCCATGTGGGTGACCTGCCCTGCCCTGCCTGTGACACTGGGCTGCTGTGGTGAAGGCTATTGCCGCCGCCCCCCCCCACCACCACCAACAGTCCCCACTGCAGAGCCCTTGGCTCTTCCTGCCAGCGTGGGAGTTTGGTGCTGGTGTCCTCCCCCCATCTTAGAGAAAACTTTTCCTCCTGCTCCCCCTCCCCCACTCCCTTGGCCTCCTTGTTTCCCTGCCCCCTAGTATGAACATGCACATGTGTGCACACAGGAGGAGTCGCATGCACACAGGACATGGCTCACAAGGCTACACAGGGAAGTGGCCACACACATGTGTGCACAGCACCCAAGTGCGTGGGTACACGCATACAGATGCCTGCACGTGAGCACAGTTCACACGTGAGTATCTGGCTGTGCTGCAAGTGCACACACATGTGCAAGTCCCCAGAGAGTCATCTGCATGCTACATCCCTGGGCCCTCCGCGTGGCTGGATTGTCCCTCCAGGTGGCCACAGTCTCCCTGCAGCCCTCATCTGTCCTCCTGACGTCACACCACTGGGTCCTCTGACACTTCTCATCCATGTCATTGGCCTTGAAACACCCCTCCTGGGAGCCCTGTGCTCAGGCCTGTCTGCTGGGGACCTCAGCCATCTCTCCAGCCGTGCCCAGCTCCCTGCTGCTGCCAAGTTGGAACCAACGTGAGCGTGCCCCTGTGCCTTGCTGCCCATGGAGCCTATTGTGTCCTCCACTTCACCATCATGCTGGTGCTGCTCATCCCTTCAGCTGCTCAGTGGCCTGAGAGAGAGAGAGAGAGAGAGAGAGAGAGAGAGGGGTTGATCTTCCGTTTACTAATTCATTCCTCAGATGGCTGCAGCAGCCAGAGCTGGGATACAGGCCAAGGTCATAAGCCAGGAACTCCATCTGGGTCTCCCACGTGAGCACAGGCACTTGGACCATCTTCTGCTGTTTTCCCAGGTGCATTAGCAGAGAGCTGGGTCAGAAGTGGAGCAATGGGGACTCCGATTGGGGTGCCAGCATCACAAGCAGTGGTTTCATGTGCGGTGCCACAACACCAGCTCTGTGATGACATCAAGCAAACAAAGCCACCTTGTCGTTTAGAAACTTACTGTGCATGGATGAAATGATGTGATGCCTGGTAATGTAGGACAGAGGCTCTCAGCCCTGGGCAGGTGTAACAGGCAGGTGTCTGGGTCTGCTCCAGGGGCCTGCGGTGAGTCCTGCAATTTACACTTCTAGTGCTGACTGAGCCTGAGGACTAAGTCTGGGGACCCACCTGCCTAAGATGTTGAGAGCAGGAGTTGGATGAATCCACCTGATTGGGCATAGGTTGATGGGAGAAGGCGCAGGTGCATCTGTGGTGATGTGGGTAAATCCGGTCTGTTACACTGCTCTCCTCTCTGGAAATTTCCGCAGTGAACTGTGAGCCTGTCTCCCCCTCCCTTGAAACCTGACAGCTGCTTGGTGCTTCTGTCGCCGCCCCCTGACCATGCTGCTGTCTCTCTCGCCTGGGTCGTCATCGTCCCTCCTACTGCGTTCCTGCTCTTGGTTCTCGGCTCCCATCACTGTCCCCGTCATGCTTACAGACCTCAACTGCCCACCCGGGTGTCTGGTGGTGTTCCTGATTGTGCCTGGCCTCGTCCACGCCCTGCAGGGCTCAGCTTCATGTGTCATTGCCCTCCCATCTTCCTCTCTTGCCACAGGCCCTCCTCAGCCCCACCCTGGCACCAGTGGCTTCTGTCTAGTTCACCAGAGTCCCTGGGCTGAGAATGCTGCCAGCTGCGGCCGGTGGTGAGACAGGTGTTTGCTGAGGGCATGGCGGGTTCCAAGGTGGACAAGGAGGAGCTGAGAGTGCAAGCCAGGCGGGAGCCGACCTCTGCTCAGCAAGCCGGAGATGCACAGGCCGGGAGAAGCTGTGCTCACAGGGAGGCTACGGGAGCTGTGCAGGAGATGGGAGCAGTTTCTTTTTGAAAGACTTACTTGTTTTTATTTGAAAGGTAGGGACTGAGGGAAATATGGAGCTCTTCCATCTGCTGATTTACTCCCCAGATGGCCCCAACAGCCTGCGCTGGGCCAGGCCAAAACAGGAGCCACCCCAGGTCTCCCACGTGAGTGGCAGGGGTTCGAACGCTTGAAGCCATCTTTAGGTGCATCAGCAGGGAGCTGGATCGAAAATGGAGCAGCCAGGATTGGAATTAGCACTTGTGTAGGATTTCCTGGGTCCTAGGCGGTGGCTTAACCTGCCACAATGCTGGCACTGAGCTGTCATTTAGGAGTAGGGTTGTCACAGCTGAACACCAAGATGAGGTCACATAGGGGCTAGGTGAGGCCCCTCATCCAGTGTGCCTGCCACCCTTGTAGACGGCTGTGTGACAGCGGGAGCTAAAGACAGGAGTGACGGAGCTGTCAGTCGGGGACCTGCAAGGCTAGCCGGCCACCACCAGGAGTGGGCAGCGGGATTTGGCGTTCCATCCACGTGGGCTGCAGGGAAGCCAGACACTGTCCACCAGGGCCTGGGGCCTGTGCAAGAGCTCCGGTTCCAAGGCCTCCTGGTTTGTTGATGACATGTTTACAAGGGCATGGCCTGTGTCTAGCTGTTATGTTGAAGAAGTTGGGGGTGACACTGTTTTTAATGAGTCAGCGATTCGCAGGAATAGAACGGGACAGGGTAGTCCTGTTGGGTTTTGTTTATAAACTACAAGCATGATAAGTCCTTTTTTTTTTTTTTTTTTTTCCACTTGTGTTTAATTTTCCCAGTAGCAGGGGGCAGGCCTAGGTTATCTGGGTTACGCTGTTATCTGTGGTGGCACAGGGCCAGGGCCCAGTTTTGTTTCCCACTGTTTCTCCCAGGGTCACTTGGCCCACCCCCGTGTGTGGGCTGGTGCACACACGCCTGCGTTTTGCAGTTCCCCCTGGCTGGCTCTTGTTTGTGTAGATTCCTGTGTAGTAACTGAAGGCAAAGAAGTCTCCATGTGCAGAGAGAGAAGCAGGGGAGGCAGAGAGGGAGTGGTGTGTCATGCTGTGGAAAGCAGGCTAATTCTCCAGCTGTGGCAGGAGCAGCCCATCTGGGCAGCGGTTCGAGACCTGGCTGCTTCACTTCTGATCCACTTTCCAATGCTTGTAGCCTGGGAAAGCAGCAGAGGATGCTTCAAGTCCTTGGGCCCCTGCATCCGCATGGGAGGCCTGGCTTCAGGTCTGATTGGCTCAGCTATAGCAGTTACAGCCATTTGGAGAGTGAACCAATGGATGGAAGATCTCTGTAACTCTGCCTTTCAAATAAAAATGGTTTATTTGTTTGTTCGTTGCTGGTCTAGCTCCAGCCGAGTTCGGAGCTCAAGAAGGGCGTGCGTGTGGAGTCGGCAATAAGACACGGACACTGCCACCTGGTGCCCTCTCGCCACAGCTCAAGAAGCTGTCCTTTTTTATTTTCTCAGACACATCACAAGCTTCTACACAAACAACTAATTGTTCTATTTTCACTTCAAGACTAAGGGGGCAGGTACAGACATTTGGTCATTCTGTCTGCACTTCAGGGCTAAGCAGGTGCCCCTAAAGATAATTCTGCAAAATACTGTATTCAAATTCTTCAAAGCAAGCCATTGTTTATTCTTTAGTGGTAGCCATGGAGTGACAGCCAGGACTCCAAGGCCAAGGCACATGCGGTTACCTGCTAATCAGTAATACATTCCTACCACATTTCTATTTCTACAACTTGCCCATCACTTAATGGGAAAAATATGTTACAAGGGGAAAAACGTAAAAATCCAAGACAAAAGTTTCAAAAAAATTTTTTTAAATCAGATATACAGATGGTAGGAAGATATACAGAGAGGAAGATCTTCCGTCCGATGATTCACTCCCCAGGTGACTGCAATGGCCGATGCTATGCCGGTCTGAAGCCAGGATCCAGGAACTTCTTCCGGGTTTCCCACACGAGTGCAGGGTCCCAAAGCTTTGGGCCGTCCTCGACTGCTTTCCCAGGCCACAAGCAGGGAGCTGGATGGGAAGTGGAGCTGTCGGGATTAGAACCAGTGCCCATATGGGATCCCGGCACGTTCAAGGCGAGGACTTTAGCTGCTACGCCACACCGCCGGGCCCAAAAAGTTTCAAATATTAAATGCCCCCACAATTACAGGCTCTATAACCCCATAAACAATCCAACAATAATCAAAAGCATATCTCTATGATTAATAAAATCACCCTATAATTCCTCTAGTTAAAAAATTATAAATGCAGCTAATACAGCTACATTTCTATGCTCTAAAGAGTTACAAGGACAGGCTAACCTTTAGGGTCACAGTAGCTTTTTTTTTTTGCCATAGTAGTTTTAGTTCATACTCCTATCACTTTCATTAACTTGTAAGATTATTTTTTGTTTGTTTTTTAAAGGTTTATTTATTTTTATTGGAAAGGCAGATATACAGATAGGAAGAGAGACAGAAAGGAAGATCTTCCGTCTGATGATTCACTCCCCAAATGGCTGCAACGGCTGGAGCTGAGCCAATCCGAAGCCAGGAGCCAGGAGCTCTTCCGGGTTTCCCATGCAGGTGCGGGGTCCCAAGGCTTTGGGCCATTCCTTGACTGCTTTCCCAGACCACAGGCAGGGAGCTGGATGGGAAGCAGGGCTGACAGGATTAGAACCAGTGCCCATATGGGATCCCAGAGCATGCAAGGCGAGGACTTTAACCACTTCGCTATCACACTGGGCCCAATTTGTAAGATTCTTATCAAGCCATGTCTACATGTCTAGTCCAGATTCCAGTGCAATAGGTAGGCACATAATAAAGTGTCCAGTAACGGCATGGGCTTAATTGTACTCCTGTGCGCAGCTAAAGGCCCACTCACCAGGACATTATCAGTAACATTAACTCCCAGATTCACATCAGTAACAAAAGCCATCTCACAGGGGCAAACAACAATGCCTCAATGGATTACAGAATTCTTAGTGGGGTGCTCGAGCGTCCATGCAAAAAGGGGGTGAAACCGTGTCACGGTGGTCAGAGAGACATCCGCCGAGCCCTAACAGCTGGAAGCTCCCCCAGGCCCTGCCAAGCAGGGGAGCTGTTCTCTTCACACCTCCATGTGATCCACACCTACTGCACGGACCCCAGCAGTTTATTTGTTTGTTTGTTTTTAAACAGGGAGAAGCAGGCACCATTGCAGCTCATGGGTCTGTGTCCAGCCACAGGGTAGATGGAGATCCGGGCTGCTGGGGTCAGGGTCACGTGACTGAGACTTGCAGGGAGAGCCGCTGGGGTCCTCCCTTGGCCCTGCCTACACCTGCAAGGGGACCTTCCACCTGTGAGGCCAGGTCCGCTACATGGCAGGGGCTCAAGCACTTGGGCCATCCTCTGCTGCTTTCACAGGCTCCTGAGCAGAGAGCTGGATTGAAAGTGGAGCAGCCACGTCTTGAACCATCACCTGTGTGAGATGCGGATGCCACAGGTGGCTGCTTAACGTGCCATGTCACAATACAGGCGTCATCTTGACTTTTTAAAATCGTAACCGTCATCACGCTTTCATTTGGGAAATATCCACAGATCTCAGGCCAATGCAGGACTCAGAGACAGATCTGCATGACACCCCTGACCTGTACATCGCTGTCCTCATTACGAAGGAACCTGGGCGGGTTCTGGCTGTTGCAGAGGTCAGTGACGGGAGCCCCAGAGAATGTCCTGGCACTGGTGCCTCGGAGGCCCTGGGGCAGGTGCCGCAGCCCAAGCAGGAAGACCTTGAGCCAAGTTCTGATTGGGATACAGGCACTGGTCTTGATGTCTTCTGCCAGGGGTGCAGGGGGCTGCTCTTTGGGGCCGTGTCTGTGAACAGCGTGCCACAACTCTGGAGGAAACAGCATAGAAAAAGAGGTTCTAGGCAGCTGGCACCTGCATGTGGCGCTTCCTGGCTGCCCTATCTGCCAGGCAAGTTGATGGGACTGTGGCTTCTATGTCCTTTGGTTAGGGACACTGAGAGCCACATCTCACAGGGGCTGTGTATTGTGAGTAAACTCCTCCCCTGCTCACCCCCACTCCCCAGCAAAGTCTGCCTGACTCTCGGCATGAGGGATTTTGTTTGCATTCAATTTCTGAAGGGGCCTGTGCTCCCACCACCACCAGCACTACCACGAAACCCTGTCAGTCTGAGTCAGGTATGAGTTGGCAATAGTGAACTGATTGGCTTGGTCCTTCAGCTTTTTGGTGTTGCTCACGCCCTTGGGAGTCTGTGGACACTTAGCTCCATGCCCGGTAAAGGGGCACAGCAGGTGCTGATGCTGGACGCAGCGGCTAAGGTGCCATGGGAGGGCTGGCTCTGCGGCATAGTGGGTAAAGCTTCTGTCTGCAGCACCAGCATCCCACGTGGGCACTGGCTCGTGTCCTGGCAGACCCGGAAGAAGCTGCAACTCTGACTGTTGCCTCCATGTCATGAAGTGATTCAGTGGATGGAAGAAATTTCTCTCTGTAACTCTGCCTTTCAAATAAGTAAATCTTTATTAAAAAAAAAAAAAAAAAAAAAGACGCCCGTGAAGGTGCCTGCACCCTCTGCACTTTAGTCCCTGAGCTCGGTACTTGAGTCTTCCTTCTTCAGACCTGACTCCTTCCTGCTGCTGTGGCCCCTGGCAGGCAGTAGTGATGGTTCAAGCATTTGGGTCCCCTGTGGGAGACCTGGGGTGAGTTCCTGGCTTCAGCCCGGCCCGGCCCTGAGCATGGGGGAGCGGACCCATTGGGGGGACCATGCTTTCTCACTCTCACGTGAATGCTTTAAAATCACACACGTAAAAATTCACACACACTTTTCAGAATGACCGGACTCCTCCTCAAACTGTCCTGTGTGTCTGCAGGGCTGTGAGGACTTCCTGTGTCCTCGGGTGAGGAGCCCTGGTCTTAGATGACACCGGGAGGCTTCTCAGACCCTCTACCATGAGTCCACTTGATTTTTTTTTAGGATTTTTTAGGGGCTGGTATGGTGACACATCAGGCCAGTCTTCCATGCTGTGGTGCTGGCATCCCATATGCATGCCAGCTCATGCCCCACCTTCTCCACTTCCCATCCAGCTCTCTGCTTGTGGCGGGGATGGCCCAAGTCCTTGGGACCTTGCACCCACATGGGAGACCCAGAGGAGGCTCCTGGCTCCTGGCTCTGGATTGGCTTAGCTCTGACTGTTGCTCAGTCTCTCCTCTCTGTAAAAAAATCTGCCTTTCAAATGAAAATAAATAAATCTTCAAAAATTTTATTTATTTGAAAAGCAGTTATGGAGGGAGGGCAGGAGGAAGAGAGGGGGAGAAAGAGAAAGAATAGGAATGAGGGAAGGAAGGAAGAAAAGAAAGGGGAGTGGCTTCCATCTGCTCGCTCATTTCCCAAAGGGCTGCAGTGGCAAGTGGTGAGCCGGGCTGGAGTCCAGAACCACCTCCACGTCTCCCACTTGAGTGCAGGAGCCCTTTGGGGGCCTCTGCTGCTTTCCCAGGCCTGTTAGGAGGAGGCTGAATTAAGGGGGAGCCTCTAGGACTTGAACCAGTTCCCACATGGGATGCTGACGCTGTAAGCGGCAACCCTGGTTCCCCCTTATTTGCAGATTTGTAAATTTATCTGTGCGCTAAAGTCTGCCCGTAGCCTGAAGCCCAACGTTCATGGCCTTTGGTGGCCGTCCGTGACCTGAGAGCCACGATGACTTGGTGCTTGTGTCATTCCACACCAGGGACAGGGGTCCTCGGCAGTGTGTGTAACTGCACGTTTCGCATTGCCTCGCTGTTCAGAGGGGCAGGGTGAAGTGCTGATGCCGACGGGGTGGTGGGTGTGTCCATGACCCATACACAGGGAGGTGAGGACAGGCCTTAGACGGGTGCTGCATAAATCTTGTGTCTCCTGGCAGTGAGCTCCATGCCACAGACCTCCATTGGTGATTCCGTTGCCTGTCTGCAGATAGAAACCAATAGAACAGGTTGGGCGTGGCTTGGTTGCTGGACATGCCGCTGGCCAGTCCTGGATCCCAGTCCAGTACTTCCCCTGGGAGCAGAGGGCAGCACTAACTGGTGCTTTTGTTGGCATCACTGCCCCCAGGGATGACACCCAAGTGTGCTGTGACAAGCCCAGCCTGTAGTGACGGAGGAGGACTCGCCTTGTCTGTTGGATCTTTGCTCACCAGCTGTTGGGTGGGGTGGCTGGTCCCTCCACAGGACCTTACACCTGCCCTCCTGGGATGACTAGAGCCCAGGCTGGCCCCGAGCGGCTGGGGCCCCTGTGGGTCCTAGTGGGGACTGTGGAGGGGGGTGGGAGGAGGGAAATAGCAAGGGGAGATGGGAACTCCTGGAAGAACTGTTTCCATCCCCGGTGGAGTTTGTAGTGTAAGAGATGTAAGGATGCTTAGGTTTTGTCCTGCAAAATATGGGGTGTCTGGTCTCACACTTTGAGGTGCTGTAATGGGGCACACAGATGACTGACTCTACAAAAATATGTTTTTTAAAAGGTTTAGTTATTTAAAAGGCGGTTACAGAGAGGGACACACACACAGGTCTTCCATCCATTGGTTTGTTACTCACGTGGTTGCAACAGCCTGGGTTAGGCCAGGCCCAGGCCAGGGATCTGGAACTCCAACTAGCTGTCCCACATGGGGGCAAGCATGCACTCAGGTGGAGGGCTGGCGTCACAGGTGGTGGCTTAACACCCACTGCACTGCAGTGCGGGCTCCTGAAGCGCCTCTCCCAGGGTCCAGAAGAGCCGTGTCCGTGGTGTCTCCCCCCGCTGCACTCAGCCCCTGACCGCCGTGCTTTCCTGGCTCGGGCGTTTCAGATCCGCGGGGTATCCCCAGGTCTGCAGGGACCGGCTTCGTTCGTGTGATATTTTCCGCTTTGTCCTGTGTGCCTAATGTGTTATTCTTGGGCGGGGTCCACAGGCCTGCCCCCAACGCAGCCCTGGAACAGCCCCAGGAACTGTCAGCGGGTCAGAGGTCGGGCCCTGCCTCTGAACATGCCTTCCTGGTCCTTGCGCTTTAGAACACGGCTAATCAGCAGGCAGACACGGCACGCAGCTGATCTGACCTCTCGCCACCCAGGTCCTGGGGCTGGCCTTGTCACTTGTTGGGCCCAGCCCAGGGCCCCCGCCCCCCAGGCACCCTCTTCTTGGGGTTTCTCCTGGTTGGAAGCAGGCCCCCTGCGGGGGGTTGGGGCTGATGGAAGGAAGTGCCCCACAAGTAACACTGCTTCCCTCCTGTGTCTGAGCATGTGCAGCTGGGACAGATGGGGCCAGGGGGTGGGGTGGCAAGGCCCTGGCCCCGCTGCCAGCTAGAGCTGGAGCCCCAGACCTGCGGGCCACCTTGGGTGCTCACCTTGCCTTCTCCAGCCCCCGGGACAGACCTTTTGTGGGTTGCGGCTCTGTGTTCTGGCAGCCCCCACTTCCACGCTCGCTCCGCGCCATCATCTTGGCGTTTTCTTGGCGCGGGCGGGGAGCCAGATGGGACAGGCTGGTGAGCCGCAGCGTCTCTGATGCCTGCACTGTGCTTCCTCACCAGCTCCGGAAGAGAAGGAAGTCATCAGAGGAGACTATGGCAAGCTCACGGATGCCTACGGCTGCTTGGGCGAGCTCAGGTTAAGGTCCGGTGAGTACTGCTGGCGCGCACCAGGCTGGGCGGGCGGCCTCTCCCTCGCCTGCTGCTTTCTCAGGTGTGTCCACTCGCCCCACCTCCCCGCAGCCCTCCACCTGCTTCTGCAGGCAGGGGAGGAGCTGGCAGGATCTGAGACCTGCTTCTGCAGGAGGAGGACATGGCTTCCAGCCCTGGGTCCCTACCCTCCCGATTTGTTCCAAAAGCTGGCCTGGGGTCCTGCCCTCATAGAGGGAGGGGATTTCATTTTCAAGGAATCTCTGCTCTGCAAGGTGTGTCCAGGTTGGGGGCATTGTCTGGGATTCCAACAGCTGGTGGGTACCAGGGCTGGGCTGGCCAGGAGAGAAAAACTTCCAATGTCTCAGGCTGTGTGCCTGCTCGGGAACGCTTACAGGGGGAAGAGATGCTTGTACCTGCTGCTTCTCTCCCTAAACACCTGCAAACAGCCTTCCCCGTCCGGGAGACCGAGGTGGGGCAGGACCGGTGGCCAGCTGCCATTTGTGGGCGGCTACAGGAACCTCGGTGCCACCTTTGCTGTCCCTGGGCCTGGGGTCCCTGGATCTGTATCCCCCTCTCATTGTGTTATCATCCTGACCCAGGGTGAGGCCCCTGCTGCCTGGGGGAGGGCGTGGGGGGCCCCAAGCCTGAGCTTGATCCCCTTCGCAGTCTCATGGCAGGTGGAGGCGGGACTTGGCGGTGGCCACCGGTTGTCCTCGCCATAGTCGTGTGGTTTTTGCCAGCCACAGGTGCAGGGTGCGAGGGTGCCAGAGCCATGGGAGCCAAGCTTCTGGGTTTGCCTGTACTGCCCTGTGTCATCTCGACCGTGGGTTGGCTTCTCCCAGCTGTACCAATCCTACTGATCTTTTCCAGATGGGAAACACTTGGGAAACGTGTCAGTACTCTTGTGACAAAAAATGCATTTATTTATTTATTTTTATAATTTTAAATATTTATTTTTATTATTTTTTTATTGGAAAGGCAGATATACAGAGAGGAGAGACAGAAAGGAAGATCTTCCGTCCAATGATTCACTCCCCAAGTGAGCCGCAACGGCCGATACTATGCCAGTCCAAAGCCAGGAGCCTCTTCCGGGTCTCCCACGTGGGTGCAGGGTCCCAAAGCTTTGGGCCGTCCTCGACTGCTTTCCCAGGCCACAGGCAGGGAGCTGGAAGGGAAGCAGGGCTGCCGGGACTAGAACCGGCGCCCATATGGGATCCCGGGCATGCAAGGCGAGGACCTTAACCACTGCGCCACCGCACCGGCCCCAAAAAATGCATTTATTAAATGCCTGACTAAGGGGCAGGTGTGAAGAGGGGTCGAGCATCAGCCCCAAAGACAGATGAGACCCCCCCCCCCACCATTTTAGACCCGCATCTGCCTTAAATAGCTGTGCCCCCTAGGCTCCAGCTCCCTTGTCTCATTTTGGTTTCCCTTAGGCTTTTGGCTCTTTAGGTCCACGTTCAATCTTCTTCCCTGACAGCCCTATCCACCAATCCCCATATCCCTGGTCTCCGCCTACTGCCACACCTGCCAATCCCTGTGAGGCTGTACTCCCAGGACCTGCCCCCATGCTATAAAGGCAAGCTCCCTTCCTTCCTCTCCTTGACCCTCAGCTCTTGCACTGGCCTCCCTTGGAGCCCCCTTCTGTTACTACGGCAGAAGTCTGCTCCCAGCCTCCCTTCCCATGCCATCTTCCTCTGTCCTGCTTTCTCTCCCTTCTCTGCAGCTGCCTTTCCCGCGGGAATAAAGACCTCCTGTGTGACTCACTGCGTCTGGCATCTCAGGTTCATGGCAAAAATTCCTAACAGCCAGGCACAGGTTCATTTTTTATTCCCTCTCAAAGATCCTGCAGATTTCCGGATGCTCCTGTGTGTGGGCTCCTGCTATGCCAAGTCAGCGGGTTCTGTGCTGGCACTGGCTCAGATGGGATTCAAACCCGGCTCTGGCTGCCTCCCACTCTTGCTTTTCCCGTGAAGACACGATGTTGTTGTAGGTGATCCTATGTTAGTGACAGGAAAGGGCTCTAAAGTAGGAAAAACCTGAGGAAATGGGGTCTTTTATGCACCATCTCAGGGAGGGGATTCACATGAGTCACCCCAAGGGCAGTGACTGAGACCAGTCACTTCCTTCCCCCATCCCGAAGGTAAACTGAGGCGTCTTTGACAGTGACCAAAGTCGTTCAGTGTTCGTGCTGTTTAGGGACAGGAATGGGTGTTGGTTCTGTCCCTTTGTCCCGCTTCCCTTCCAGAAGAGTGTGGAAATAGGGAAAGTACCGTTTTTAGGAGCAATGAACATCTTGAAGGTAACTGCAGCAAAGACCCTAGCTGTCCGTCTACTCCCTGCACCGTGACGTGGTTTTCTGCGGGACTTTGACCCGACAGAAGCATCTCCGCACGCTGCTGGACTGACCGCAGCTTCCCCTGCCTGGGCACGGCTGACGGCTTTGGGTTCTGCGTTGTGGGGTGGAGACAGGAGCTGTTGCAGGGTGCGAGCGAGATCACCCCAGACATCTAAGGTTTACTAAGGAGTCTTTATCAACTAAGATTGGTGATAACAGAGCACAATAGCAAACCACCAGTCCATACGGCAATCCAACCAGTCATAATCCAATGAATCATAATCCCCAAAGGAACAAATGGTCATTATCCTTAAGTTTATCCATTAAGCTGAAAACCTTTGTCCCAGCTTCCCCAACAATACAAGTTATCCTAAGAACATGCAACGAATAACCTGAACACACTTACAAAGAACCTGGACACACTTCCAAAGCTGTAGACATTCACCTTTCCCTGGCTTCTCTGCCCACATTCCATCACTGCTAGGCCTCACCTCTCCTGGAACTCCTGACAGCACACAAACCAGAAACAACATTATTATATCCATTGTCCCATCTAAGCAGCAAACAGGGACCATGCTCAGGGGATTACCTGTCTTGGGTCAGCCAAGAGTCGAGGTGCCAGAGTAACGGAAGCAGCTTACCAGAAAGAGAGAGAGCCCCCACCTCATGGGCCATTTAAAGGGGCTTGTGAGGGGAGTGGTTACACAACAATGCAATACTGTCCCCTCTCAGTTGACAGGTGAGTCACAGGTGGGCAGGAGCGAATACCCAAGTGTTGTGGGCTAAGGAGTTGATTAGTGCTCCTTGGGATGGGCAGGAACAGGAACTGGGCTTGTAGCTAAAAACACCTAGACTAATTGGACTCATCTGCATCCAGTATCCTGGCTAAATTAGGACGTGGGGGAGTGCCTGAGAATGGAATTATCATTCCATTGCCGTTAGGCCCCACCTTCAGGACAGAGGGTGGGGGACACAGCCACATTTCACTGGCTGCACCTCGTAACATAGCCACCAGCTGTTTCTCTCCCTAAACACCTGCTATGCCTGTCATATAGAACCTCATCCAGGGATCTGTAGGGGTCTCTGTTAGCAAAGAAGCCCAGTGGGTTCTTTCCTCAGCTTAGTATAGAAATAAAAAGCCGGGGATCTGTTGCAGACAGAAAAGTTTATTTGTGAAGCGACCAGGTGAGCAGGGCAGGGGAAGCACCTCGGGAGAGAAAGTCGGGGTGCCTCTCCAAGGAGACAGGGACAGACATTGAAGGTCTGAGGAGGGGTCTTAGGGTTTGAAGCATTCCCTGACCCCTCCTTGTTGGGCGGGGACTTAAAGGTAAGATGTTCCACACTGGTGGTCCCTTAATCAGGAAATGGGTGGGCAGTGCTGGTGCCGCACCAAGACGTCAGCAGGCCTGGATGGTCTCAGTCTCAACTGCTTGTCATCGCCTGCTGCCCCCTGGGGCTGTGTGCCAGCAGGCATGCTGGGATCTGAAGCAGAGCTGGACAGTAACCCAGGCACCCCAACATCAGCTCGGCCGCAGCACCAGTCACCTGCTCCTGCCCAGCTGTGTTCATTTGTTGCCCTAGCCCTCCCAGTGACCTGCGGAGTGCATGCTGCTCTCACTGTGTTCGTAGAAGCAGAGAAGGAAGCTTTGAGGGCGCAGGTTCTGAATTCCCCGTCTGTAAGATCCCTTGCTTCTTGCTGTGGATCAGAAACCCTTGGCATCTCATAGTTAGCATTGGCAGTGTCTTTTCTTTTTGCGCCATACATGTGATTAATTTTGCCTTTAAAATTGGAAAGGCAGAGTTTATAGAGAGAGGAGGAGAGATGTTTCCATCTGCTGGTTCACTCCCCAGCTGGTGGCAATGGCCAGAGCTGGGCTCATTCGAAGCCAGGAGCCAGGAGTTTCCTCCAGGTACCTGACATGAGTACAGGGTCCCAAGGCTTTGGGTCATCTTCTCCTTTTCCAGGCCACAGGCAGGGAGCTGGATGGGAAGTAGAGCAGCCAGGACTCGAACTGGCACTTCTAAGGGCTGCTGGCACCATAGGCAGAGGCTTAGCCTAATATGCCACTATGCCAGCTCCTACTATTTAATTTTTTTTTTTTTAATTTATTTGAAAGGTAGAGACAAAGATAGAAACCTTTTGGCTCACTCCCTGAATGCTTGCAACAAAGCAGGCTGGGGCAGGCCAAAGTCCGGCATCTGGATTTCAGTCTGTCTCCCACACGAACGGCAGGGACTGCTGCCTTGCAGAGTAGGCATCAAACAGGGACTCACATCCCACTCAATTATGTAGCTGGAATAACCTGGGACTAAATTTGTGCCCTGAGGCTCGGGGGCTGCATTCTGTCCCCCACCTCCGCATTTCTGTGTGCGTAAGTACAAGGGCTGCCAAGGACAACAGAAAGAGCCTGGCCATTCTTCCCTTATCTGGAGGCAGGTGCTTTCCTGGGCAGCCCCCAAGGGCTGTGGTCAGAGCAGGCTGCAAGTGTGGGGGTCTGTAGCCCAGGGGTCAGGCCGGGTGTCAGCACGTGCACCTAGGGTGGAGGGTGTCAACAGGTGTACCCATGGTGGAGTGGATGCAGACTGGAGTAACCGCCTTCTACAAATGCCCTGAATGAAACCCTCCTCGCTTTCCTGGCCAGGGCACCATGTGCCATCCCCTGCAGCTCCCCATCTCTGATGTCCTCTGAGACCCCCTGCTCCGTGTGCGCGGGGGGGGGGGGTCCCTGCAGGAGGCTGAGCCTAACTTTGGGACGTTAGCATGGCTGATCACAGGGCTGCCTGCCTGGGGCTCTGGGTTCTCTTGCAGGATGGGAGGAGGGGACCTTCAGTGTGAGCTCCCCAGAGCTGTCCTCATCTTCTCCCTCCCTGTATCCCCCACCTGGGACCCAGCTTGTGCTTGCCCCTCCCCGGGGGAGCTGCTGAGTCCGTGGGGGTGGTGTTGTGGGATCCTTTTTCTGACCTTCACAGACTGAAGGTTGCTGTGCAAAGAGGCCTCAAGCTGCTCTTTGGCGACCCTCTCTGAACACAAATTGCCCCTTGTCAGGAAAGGACTGGTGCCTGAGGTGCCAGCAGGAGGGGCTGGCACCCTGGTGATTAGCTTGGGTGAGGGAGCTGGAGCAGGGGGCTTTGCGGGAGCCCCTAGGGCTTCCCTGACCCATAGCCTCCAGGGACAGCCTGCAGCCGTCCGCTGGAATGAACCCCTGGACCTGTGCTGCCCTGCAGCTGTTCCCAGCAGCCCTGTGGCTCTTCATCACACCGACTTCCCAGATCCTAGTTCTGGCTTCGAAAATTACTTTCTGCATTTCTTTCTTTATTTACTTATATACGTGAGATTTATTTCTTTTTATTTGAAAGGCAGAGTTACAGGGAGAAAAGGGAAAACAGAGAGAGAGATCTTCATCCGCTGCTTCACTCCCTAAAGATCTTCAACAGCCAGAACTGGGTTGAGCCAAAGCCAAGAGCTTCTTCTGGGCACGGGGGCCCACATACTTGGGCCATCCTCTGCTGTGTTTGCCCTCAGCAGGGAGCTGGATGGAAAGTGGAGCAGCGGGCACCCATATGGGGTGCCAGCACCACAGGAGGAAGCTTAGCTGAAGACAGGCTTTTTTTTTTTTTTGCCTGTGGCACTGTTGGTCCCAGTTATCAGCTCTGCTGCGGGAGGGACTTTCTAAGCTGATGCTGGACCTGTTTTGTTCCTCGCAACAAAACCTGTGCAAGGTATAGCATGTCACATTAGCCATGGCCAAGTGTGTACGGCAGTGACATCAGGTGCAGTCTCCAAGTTGTCAGCATGACCACCATCTATCCCTGCAGCCTGTCCTCACTGCTTGCCTCCTGGCCGTTCACCTCGGCCCTGCTGCACCCTCTGACCCATGTGGTCTTACTCTGGCCCAAGCCCAGGAATCAGAACACTGGGGCCTTGGAAGGGTTGTGGAGGCCCCTGGGGTACTTCCCTCACCCCAGATGTCCAGAGACCCCACAGGCCCTGCAGGGGCTAAACAGCATCATGCTGGGCTCAGCGCCTCACCCCGAGGGTTGACGGCACCAGAGAGCCTCCCGCTACGGATGCTCAGCCTTTACCTCCCACATACCAAGTCTTGCACGCCAGGGGCGGTACATCCCACAGCCTTGTTTTAGTCCCCCAAGGACACCTGTTAGGAAGCTGTGTGCATATGGAGGAGGGGGAGAGGCGCGTCCAGCACAGGGGTCCTGGGGCTCTGGGAAACTTCCGTCTGCAGCCACATAGACATGGGAGTTCTGGGGCAACTGCTTCTTAACATCCTCCGCTTCCCCAAATTCAAGCCTCTGAGATGGAGGGGCCGGCTCCTCACTGTCACTGTCCCTCTTACAGTGGCCTTTGTTCCACAGTGTGAAGGGAAGGTGGACCTCACTCCGCCCAGGCTCCCACCCTGGGCCTCCCAGCAGGAGGTCACACAGGGACGTGCTGTGATGGACGGTGCACTGTCTATGCACTGGGTTCACGTGCAGGTAGGGTGACGTGGCCCCTAGTGGATGTCAGCCTGCAGTGCTAACTGTAGTTCTGAAGTTCAGTGTTCGTTTGTTTAGTTCTAACTCAGCATTTGGAGAACTCAGGAATGTTGCTATGACAGAGCCTTCTAGTCCCATTGGTGTGAACAAGGTGTGTGCGGTGGTTAGAGCAGCAAAGCTGGAAGGCAGCAGGGCTCGCTGCCTGCGCCCCTCTCCCCCGTTGGTCCTCGGGCTTGTGTCCCTCCCATGGACATGCCTGTTGAGCTGCTGTTCCCGCTCTGTGGGGAACACTTGTCAGGTGCTTCGTGTGCTGGTCAGACCGATTGTCTCCTACGACAGTGGTGGCTTCACACAGCTCATCTGAACCCTGAGAGCCATGGGGGGAGAGACCTGTGCCGGGCCTGGACCTGCGTCACCTCGGGACAAGCTCTGGGATGTGCGGTGGGGGCAGGGAGTGGAAATGGACTTAATGGTTCCACCTGTTAAAGAGGGAGCAGCCACTCCAAGCTGCCGGGGAGACTGCGGGCAGTGGGGAAAAGTTCTGTGCCTCCCTCGCAAGCTGAGAGTAGATGTACAGCAGCCCCTTAACCACGCCAAGCCTGAAGCCATGGGATGCTGCCTGCCTTGGGCAGTGTAACAAGGTGCCACCTAGCCTGGGGGGCCTCCAATTCAGACCTCTGTTTCTCACGCTCTGGAGGCTCCCTGCCAACGTTGGGATCCCAGCAGTTGTGAGAGCAGCAGTCACATCCTGGGGACACAGTGCTGTGACCTGACCACCTCCTGAAGCGGCCACCTGCTGATGCTTCCCCAGAGTTAGGGCATGTTCAATGTGTGTAAAGGATGGAGGCCTGATCCAGTCTCAGCGTTGGAAGGCGGGGCCTCCAGGAGAAGATCGCATTAGGTGGGGATGCATGGAGCCCTGCATGGCTGTTAAAGGAGGAGTGGGTCCCCTGTGTGTCCCTGGCTATCCATAGCACTGGTTCTGTGCCATCCTCTGGCCTTACCAGCCACTGTCGGTGGGGTCCCCCGCTTTCAGCTGTAGCTGTAAGAAACCCTCCTTCCCAGGCAGCTCCGATGAAGCAGCTCCAATGACTGATGCAGACTTAAACCATGAACTTGACAGAGGGACTGGCAGACCACACTCTGTAGAGTGTCCTGAACAACCTGACCTTGACCAAGCAGAGCGTGGGACGAGGTCAACCCCAACACCTGCTGGTCTCACTTCTGGGAAGTACAGGCAGGCATGTGCTTGGGGATCCAGGTCCCGTGGGGACAGTCACTCTGGGGGTGCAGTGGCCCCAGCAGCCCCGTAGGAGCAGGCTGCTGTCTTCTATCAGGGAGACCAGTTACGCACAGGGAAGGGGCAGGAGTCCCGGCTCTGAAGCTAGACTTGGCTTGAGAAGCTGCTCCACTGGTGGAACCAGAAAGTGGGTGTGGGTCCCAGCTCCCCAGCTCGGTCACCTCGGTCAGGTTCCTGAACCCCACCCAGGAAGGTGGGCCTCATCTGGGACCATGGGAAACGTGAAGCCAGCACACACAGAGCAGGAAGTCCAGGCGCTGGTTGTTGTGGGGGTGCCTGCTTTGCCACCTGCACCCCTCCAGAGTTCCTTGTCCTAGGGTCCCCTTCACCGCTAGCTGGATGAGCACCCAGGCTCCCCCGCAGCCTGCCCCCAGCCCTTCCCTCCTGCTGCCCCAGAAAGGCAGCTGTCTCCAGGGCAGCAGGACTGTGCCAGAGACCTGCCGCCATCACACAGAGCCAGGGAGGGTGCAGCACTGGGAATCCCTGCCAACTCAACCCTGCCTTTCCTGTCTCTGCCCCGGAGAGAGGGCTCCCGTCCACTGGTTCACTACCCAAATGTTTTAGTGCCAGAGCTGGACCAGGTTGGAACCAGGAGCCTGAGATGTCATCTGAGCTCCCATGCAGGTGGCAGGGGCAGCCACCTTCCCAGGCGCAGGGACAGGAAACTGGATTGGATATGGGGCTGCCAAGACTCGAGCTGGGGCTCTGAAAGGGATGCCAGCATTGCAGGCAGCAGCTTATTCCCTTATGTCACAACACCAGCCGCTCTGGCAAATCTTGCTGTTAGTGGATCCCGGAAGGCTTCATGGCTTGGGACAGGACCTGACTGGGGCTCCCCAAGGCCATATACCTGCCCAGGTTAGTTCCTGGCCTCCATCCTCAGCATCCTGTTTATATAGGATAGAGCAGGAAGTATGTGCTTGGGCAGTATACCAGGGTCCCTGGGCAGGCACCTGACAGTGACATCAGCGGTGGCCTGGATCACATTGTCAGGCACTGGTGGAGTGTTCTTCCCAGTACTGGCCATATGTAGTGGGGGAGACCACCATAAGACAGTGCCCCGCCCTAAGAGGTCACCAGCTTGTGTGTGACAGGTGCGGACCAGGATGCTGAAGGCACTGAGAAGGGCTTCTCACAAGACAAGGAAGGCTTCCCAGAGGAGGTGTTGCCGGGCTGCCCCCAGGAGGAAGGGGAGGCAGGGCTGTCCCAATGGAGTACTTGGGAATCAGGTCCGTTGGGGCATCATGCTCTGTGGCAGTCTGAAAAGCTGGCCTGAGAGTCTGTCCCCACCTGGGCAGGTTTGGAGGTGTGGGGGTGTAAGTTTCCAGGTGGGAGGTCTGGCCATGGGAGTTTCCTTTTCAGCTCTGTGAGTGGGCAGGTGGGAACCAGGGAAGGATTTAAGCAGAGGAGGTCCCAATTGAAAGAAGCATGGGACAGCTGGGAGGACTGTCCCCTGCTAGTGTCCTGGGTCCAGATGGCAGCCGGGGGGGCCTGGGGTGCACAGGCTTCCTTGGGTGCCATCCCCACTCTGGGGAGGGGCTGAAGACCCATCTGTCACAGGCACTGCCCCCAGGCCCTCTCCTACCATGCTCAAGCTGCCCTGGGCAGATGGGCCGCTGCAGCTGTCCCGTGGCTTCCCCCGCAGGTGGCGCGTGCCTGAGCTTCCTGGTGCTGGTGACTGGCTGCACATCCGTGGGCAGGGTCCCAGACGCGGAGATCTACAGAATCACCACCATCGACTTCTTCCCGCTCCAGGAGGAGGCCAAGGAGGAGGAGCGGCTGAGCGCCCTGCGCAAGATCCTTGGCTCGGGGATCTTCTACTTCTCCTGGCCCAACGAGGGGTCTCGCTTTGATCTGACGCTGCGTGCCCAGAAGCAAGGCGAGGACCATGCTGAGAGCGGCGACTCCTTCTTCTGGTGAGAGCCCTGGTTCCCTGGTCACCAGCCCCCATGCCCACCCCAGGCTGGGGCCCACGCTTGATGCCATCCCAGCTTCCTCCACATCACCCCAGAATCCACATCCCCACATGCCCAGGCAGTGTGTTCCAGGTGACCCTGTCTGGATTTGGGAGAAAAAGAGCCCTGCCCACTGGAGCATGGGCTGTGTGGCCGACCCCAAGAACCCCCACGCATGTGCCTGCTGCCGGCTCCATGCCTGCCTTCACAGCGCCTCTGGCTGTTCAGCCCCCAGGGGTCCCAGCTGAGCCTTCTGGACTCCCTGGGGTTTGACTTGTAATTCTCATGACCACCCACGTGTAGGGTCCCTGACCCTGTGTCCCAGATGGTGAGGCTGAAGCAGCAGCCCTGGAGGGGCGTACCCAACAGCCAGACGCCACCCGACCTTGAGTGGGAGGATTTGAACCCAGCACAGCTAAACCAGCCGCACCTGTGGGGAAATTGAGTCAGCTTGTCCAGGGTGGCAGTGTAAGGTGCTCAGGCAAGTCCCTAAGTCCAGAGAAGGTGGCCCCAGGGAAGGATGCGGCTGGCCAATCAACGTCATGTAACTCGTGGCCTTTCTGGGTACGGTGGTGCCCAGGCTTGCTTGTCCGTCATGCTGCTCACCCACATCCACACCCAGATAAAAAGCCGAAAGAGTGAGAGGGAGGTGTCTTCCATCTGTTGGTTCTCTCCCCAGATGGCTGCAGTGGCAGTGCTGGGCCAGGTTGGAGTCAGGAACCAGGAGCCCCATCCTGGTCCCCCACTTGGGTGGCAGGGACCCAAGTCCTTGAGCCGTCCCCGCCCCCTCCCCTGCTGTGCATCCGCAGGAAGCTGGGTCGGGACAGAGGAGGGATCACATCTCAGATGCGTGGATGTGAAATGCATGTGTCTCAGGCAGTAGTTTAACATGCTGGGCCACGAGGCTAGCCCCACATGCCACATTTACCAGCCTCACCAGCCCTGGCACAGGATGGGCAAGGCTAGTTCTTATCTCCTTAGTGTCTGCCTGCCCTTGCCCACACAGGGTGGGTTGTGGAATCCATCGTGGGGTACAGATTGTTTCCGGGAGCCTAGGTCCCACTCACCAGTTCCCGACTCTTGCTGGAGAAGGTGACCTTCCTGCCTCCTGCAGCCCCTGCCCCCTTCCTTGGTTCTTTCGGATTGCTGAGGCTGGAGGGCACAGGTGCTCAGATGTGGGGCTCCAAGTGCCCTGCTCAGATGCCAGTTCTGATTAAGCAGTTCTGGGCCGCTCCTGGGAGGCATTCCAGTTTCTGATCCTAGGAGGTGCCGCTGCCAGTCTACAGACCACAGCTGAGCCTCGCCATCATGGCCCATTGCGTGCTCCAAGGACTGCTGCAGCTCCTGGCACCACGCAGGGCCCCTCCTCCCAGGGCAGCTGAGCTCCAGGTCGGGAGGCTGAAACCGGCACCTCTGGGGAAACAGAAGCGAGTGCCCTCAGAGGTGATGTTGCTACTGGGAAACCCTAAGAGGTCCTTCAGGTGTTGGGGTTGCCCCACTGGCCATGTAGCTGCCCGTTGCCATGCGTGCTGTTAAGGGGATCAGTCCTCTGGGGTTTAGTGAGCGGCTCTGAGGAGGAGCAGCACTGGGGCTCCCTGCGGGATAAGGCTGTCATGGTCACAGCTGGGGTAAGCAGCCAGAGGGAGCTGGGAGCCTGTGGAAGCCACCCTGTCAGCCTAGGCTCCTGGCACAGATCCCCAGCAATGAAAAACATGGCATCTTTGAGGAAGGCAGAAGGACGTGGGACCAGGTGCCTTTTTTTTAATAAGTAGGGCGCTGAGAGCTGGATTTGCCTCAATCACTGTAAGAGGCTCCTAGAGCCAGGTGCCCTGGTGCAGGAAGGTGTGGAAGTAGGGCTTCCCTGAGGACAAACGCATCACCTCCACGCTCTTGGGCAGGCACCTTGCTTCGCCACTACGACGGGGCTTCTCCTACGACCTGGCATACCAGGTCGGCCCGGGGTGTGGTGAGGGCGTCTGCCTCAAGGTGCTGGCTGCCTGCTGCTCAGTGTCCCCGATAGACACTGGCCGGGTCCCCCATGGTAGCCCCGGACTGCAGGGTGCTGACCAGTCCCCCAGGCAGCGGGAGGAAATGCAGGCACTTTTTTTTTCTTTCCTTTCAGATTTTTTATTCTTACTGCAAACGTGGAATTACAGAGAGAAGGAGAGACAGAGAGAAAGAGAGAGAATCTTCTATCTGTTAGTTCACACCCCAAATGGCCATCATGTCCAGAGCTGGGCTGGGCTGAAAGCTAGGAGTCTGGAGCGCCTTCTGGGTCTCCCATGTAGGTGGAGGGCTCAAGTACTTGGGCCACCCACTGGTGCTTTCCTGTGTTATTAGCAGGGAGCTAGAAGGGAGCTAGATGGGAAGTAGAACAGCTGGGACACGAACCGGTGTCCTTATAGGATGCCAGCACTGTAGGCTGAGAATTAACTTGCTAAGCCACAGGGCTAGCCCCTAAGTTTTATTATTATTATTAGCTTATTTTATTTCTTAAAAACTAGAGCTGTTTTAACCCAAATTGTTTTCATTTTATTTGGAAGCTAGAGCTTCCATCTGCTGTTCTACTCCTACAATACCTACAACACCGAGGGCTGGGAACCCAATCTGGGTGGCCCGCAGGGGTCACAGGGACTGAGCATTGGGGTCCTCGTCTGTGTCCCCTGGCGTGTACACTGCCGGGCCTCCAGAACTGGAAGCAGAGCCAGGACTCAGATCTGAGCGCTCCGGCAGGGGCCACTGGTGTCGCAGGCAGCCCGCCCCTCCACTGCATTTCCATTCATCCTTGTAAGTTCATTTTGGATCATTTTGTAATGCTATTCCATATTCATTTCAAGGCATATGTAGGAAGGCATGCTGAACTTTGCATGGGAAATGGGAGAAAAAATTGGTTGTGAAAAAAGTTAAAATCTGTGTATAGTTTTATCATAATACATATTTCTGTGAACTTTAAAAGCATTTTTTTTTAATTGAAAGGCAAAGAGGTACAGGGAGAGAGAGAGAGAGCTGGAGAAAGCTCTTTCATCTACTCCTTCACCCCCCGCAATTGCGGCAATGGCCGGGGCCGGGCCAGGCTGCAGGTGGCACGTCCATCTCAGTCTCCCAGTTGGGTGCAAGTGCACGTTTTCCCAGGCACACTAGGTAGGAACTGCATGGAAGGTGTTGCAGGTTGTAGGTTAACCTGTGCCACCGTGCTGGCCCCTCTGAACTTTTTGAATGCCCCTCAGATATAATTCAGATGAATTGCATCATGGTTAATAAGTATGTATCCTGATTAGTTGTATAATCTGCCATGTATCATTTACCAGGGTTATTATTTGTTCAGAAAACCTTACTGTACTTTCCGCTGATGGGTTTGGGATTTTGTGATGTGGAGGCCTGGTAGAGATGGGAGCCTTCTTGGCAATCCCAGAAAGGTGTGGGACCAGGCCCCGCTGCAGCTCTGCTCCCCTCTGCCCCCACCGATGACCTGCTGGCAGCTTTGGGGGCAGCCTCCTTGCCCCGCTCCTGTCCACGACACAGTGGCCCTGGTGTGTGGAGTTTCTGTGACACACATAAATATCCCAGCAAGTGTGGTCCACTGGCCCTCAGCCTGCACCTGCCTTGTCCCAGGTGCCTCATCTGAGCTTGCTTAGGATGCCATCCCCACGGGGGCCAGCAGGTGACTGGGGCGCTGTATTTTGCAGGAACCAGCTGCTGCATGTGCCCCTCCGGCAGCACCAGGTGAGCTGCTGCGACTGGCTGCTGAAGGTCATCTGTGGGGTGGTGACCGTCCGCACCGTGTATGCCTCGCACAAGCAGGCCAAGGCCTGCCTCATCTCCCGCATCGGCTGTGAGTGTGCCAGTGCCCGCTTCCACACCCGCGGCGTGAATGACGATGGCCACGTGTCCAACTTCGTGGAGACAGAGCAGGTGGGTATCCAGGCCCATCCGTGGGTATCGAGTGGCTCCCAGCTGGTACAGCTCTTGCAGATGGGATTTCTATCTGGGCCAAAAACGGCCTCGTGGTTCCAGGTCACAGCCCCCTCCTGTGTGGGGGCTGCTCTCTGCCTTCTTGATGCCATTTGGGGCTCACATCTCGTGCTGGGATCACATCATTCCCCCCAACACCTGGAGGTGTTCTTGGCTGAAATGGATCAACAAGCTTGGCTGTGACTGGGTGGCACTTCTGTGGGCAGCTGACGGATAAACAGGCAGGGGTTTTGAGCATCTTTTTAGGACTGAAGTATATAGACCAATGCCAGAGAAGGAGCCAGTGTTTTGCAATGTTAGATCAGCTGAAGCACTGCCTAGGAAGTGATGAGCTGTGTGTCACGTGGGCCCCGGGAGGTGTGGAAGCTGGGAGCCCCCACACACAACCAGCTGCTTCATTTGCACAACTCATTTTTCTAAATTCTGCTCTCATTCCAGAGACGCTGCTTTACAAAGGTCTGTTTGTTTTTCTCTAACGTGTGCCCTCTAGGACACTGCACTCAGTAAGATGCAGGCGTGGAGGGCTCTGAGAAAGGGAAGGTCTTTCTGAGGTGGCAAGCTTCAGACCCCTGTGTATGGGTGGCGACCATGGCTTCTTGTGGGCTGTGCTGCTGTAACAGGTGTTCCCTGTGGGGGCTTTGCCCAGTGTGACTCAGCCCATGTAAGCTCCTGCCTGCTGGGCAGGAGCTCCCTGAAGGCATGGGCTCAATCAGGAGGAGGCTCCTCTGGGACGAGGCGCTCCCAGTGAGGGTGCTGGGATGGGAGCCCTGGCTGAGCCGAGGACGAAGGGGCTCCTCTGGGTCCAGGCGTTCCCAGTGAGGGCACTGGGATGGGAGCCCTGGCTGAGACGCAGGTGCACTTGCTTGCCAGAGGCTGCTCAGCACCTGCTCCCTGCTGTGTGGATGAGGCTGTTCAATAAACACCTGGTGGAAAATGAGAGCGGGAGGGCTGTTTGTCTCAGTTCTGCCAGGCACTGGCAGTTCATCGCCCAACTTGTGTCCCAATTTGTGCCCCGGTTACCGGCCTTCACATTCTTGGCTTCACGTAGTTTTTTACTGTGTACCTCCTGCCACGGCTTGGGTACTGAGATGGGAACAGGGGTCCAAGGTGCCAAGTGCATTTGCAGCAGTCACATGCCAGAGACCGTGAACTTGGTGGTATAACCAGAACTGAGGGGTCGTGGGCAGTCTCCTGGAGATTCTTTGAGCCATAGCTTTAGCCTCATTCTGCATCCCACCGTCAGGCAGACCCTCTCTTGTCTGGTGCCTGATGTTGGTGGGCTTTGGATTTCCACCGGTATGTAAGGGTTGGGGTCTCACCAGGAAAATCACTGGGGGTCACCTACCCTCCTCTCTGATAGCCCTATCTGAGAGCCCTATCCAGTGTTTTAACACTGAGCTTGAAAACAGCCAAGCCTGGGGCTGAAGGGATACAGATCAGCTGCCTTAAAGCAACAGACATTTATTCTCTCAATCCTGGTGGGACTGGGAGTTCAAAATCCAGCTGCCAGGCAGTGCCACACAGTCCCTTCACACGGCCCCTCCTTCTTGTGTGAGAGAGTGCGCGCATGGACGCATGTGTGTGTGCTTGCATATTCTTTTTCCTAACACCCTGTTCCCTGTGGCCTGTTTCCACATGCGGTCACAACATGAACACTCCCCGCTGTCTCTGCTGCTTTGCCAGCAGCCCCACAGGCCGGGCTGGGGCTTAGCTTTGGTGACACGAGTGAGACTCCTGTGTTAGGGCTCAGAGGTGGGGACCTTGCTGAGTGCATCTGCTTCCTGTTGCTGATACCACACTGCCCGGCCTGGCTGTGTTACAGAGGAGCAGAGGGTTGCCCAGTCCTGCCTGACGCCGATGACCTGCATCTGAGGGAAGGCTTTCATGCTGGCTGAGACCCAGGGCGATGTGGACATCATGTGGTGAGGGACAGGAGGACTAGGGGACAGGCGCTGGCCCAACTGGCCCACCTTCTAGTGTAAACTCAGCAACCCACTGATGGCGTGTATGAAGGGCCCAAGGCCAGAATCTGGGTCACCTCTCTAGGGTCTCAAACAGGGCCTCTGTTTCCACGTGGGTCCCTGCAGGATGCACCACGTTCCAGCCCCAGGTGAAGGCAGGGCTCTCTTGGCTCCCGCCAACCTTGATGGTCATCCCATTTCTGGTTTTACCCAGCTCTGGGCTTGACAGTGCTCCGCCATGGCCCTCGCTCCCTGGAGCCTCAGCAGCTGAAGTCTCCCGAGAGGGCCAGGCAGCAGTGGGGTGTCACTTAAGGCCCAAGGGGGTGGCTTGCCCCCAGGACGCTGCCCCTGGGCATGTAACGTTTCAGGCCACCCCTGACCAGTCTGGGGGGGAGCAGCAAGGGACACCACCAGGGGACACGTGGGACCAGGGCCTGGGCCTGGCAGCGTGAGCCTTACACGTAGCTCACTGCAGTGGTTTCCAACACAGGTGCCATGTCCCTGCGTCAGAAGCAGGAGGTGACTGTCCCCAGACAAGGTGTCCTGTTGCTCCCAGTGGCGGGGGGCCTCCTGTTTCTGCACCCCAGGAGGTTTGAATTCAATGCACATAGAGGTACGCTGACTCATCCTAGTTCTCTTTCTCTTAAGATTTACTTATTTAACTTGAAAGGCAGAGACAGAGATCCTCCATCTGCTGGTTCACTCCACAAATGGCCAGGCCTGGTGTTCTCATGAGGGCGAAGAGCCGTCTGCCATCCTCCCAGGCGCACCAGCAGGGAGCAGGATCAGAAGCGGGGCAGCTGGGACTCAAACTAGCACCCACTGGTGATGCTGGCATTGAAGGCGACGGGCCTTGCATGCTATGCCACAGTGTCAGCTCCTGGGGTGTGTGTGTGTTTGAAGACTGACTCTTTCAGGAGAATCTGTGTTTGCTGTGTCCCTCTGCTGCCTGGCCACCTGCTGGTGATGCTGTGTCAGGAACTGGAGGCAGTGGGAGCCTGTGGTGTGTGCTTGAGCTGGGAGAAGGCTGCCTGCACGGGGCACATGGCCGTGTGCCCGTGATGGTACCTGGGGCCAAGTGGCCTCACACGTGTCCGGAGGCACCTCCTGTGGTGGCATTGCACATGGCTCCCTGAGGCTTTGAGTCCCAGGTGGCACAGAGGGCACCAGGGGGAGGGATGTCCTGGCAGCAAGGGGGTGTACCCTCCAGGCCGCCCGCAGGATGTGACAGTCTCTGGGTCTCGATGCCTGGCCACTGGGATGGCAGCAACTGCAGGGCTATTGGTGCTGATCCCACTGGGGCAGGTGGGGTGTGCTGGGGTAGGCTGTGCGGTCCCCCACTGCCCAGGCCCCGCTAGGGAAGGGGGCTCTTCAGATGGCCAGCCCTTAGGAAGCTGCCCAGTTGTGTGTGCCAATGTCCTTGGTCCAGTTAGAGGATTTCATATGGGACAGATGGCTCCCTTGGCAGGCAGGGACTCTTGGCAGACAATCTGACTTCTTGGGAGTTCATGTTGGAGCCAGGGAAGGGTGGAGCTTGTGCCACCCTCCCCTTCTGCCTTGGAGAAACACTTACTGGTCTCCGACGCAGCTGTACGTGTGCACATGTGTCCTGTGTGTTGGTGTGTGCACTGTGTGATTGTGTAAGGCTGTGGATGTGTGTGTGTGTGTGCAGATGTGTGTGGCGTCTCAGGCACCTTGGGAGTGGAGGGGAAGCCATGGTCTTCAGTTCTACCCTGAGTCAGACCAGGCGGGGCACGCTGTGCTATGACTCAACTGCCTGAAAAACAAAACTCCAGATTCTCCCCCTATCTATCACAAGAATCAGTTACCAGGCCAATGTGTTTGGCAGGTGGAGCATAAGGCCACCAGTGGCTGTGGGAGATTTGGGTGTGGGGCTCCCTGGGACGCAGACTCGGACTGCTTGCCGTGTGGACGGCACAGGGCTGTGTAGACAGTGCAGTGGGAAGGAGAGCCACCCAGCAGGCGTCCTTCCTCTCCACAGCAGCATTGGCTGGACGGAGCCCCTCAGGGCGGCCCCTCCGGCCTGGCCCCCGCACCAGGGCCCCTGCTCCCTGCAGGCTCCTGCTGATGTTTCGGCCCTCCCTTGCTCTCCTGCCCCCTGCTTCCTGCCTGCTGGGCTCAGCCACACTCAGGGCCAGCAGGATCCCTGCACAGAGAGAAGGGGATGGGATCCTGCTCGCTCCTCTTCCCACACACCAGGTGACATCAGCTCCTTTCGATCAAGGGAAAATGAAACTTGCTGGTGAGGTGTGTCACTAGGGCGGTCCAGAGGGACCGAGTTGGGTTTGCAAAGTGCACTCGCGGTCTTACTGACCTTACTCTGTCTCCATTAGGCGTCTTCTGGGAAGGGGGTGTCCTCAAGACGCAATTCTCTCGAGAATTGGGGAAACCTCACCTGAGAACAAAACAGGCTGTCCTGGCCCCTGGGTGGGGCACAGATGAGAAGCTCCGGTGGGCAGGAAGGGGTGGTACTTTGGAGCATCCTGTCCTACCCCCACAGGAGGGCTGTGTGGTCAGCCGCTGGTGCCAGCCAAGCCTTGGCTACAGGCCTGCTGGATGCTGGCAGTGGTGCTGGGGCACGTGGCAGTCAGAGCACAGGAGGAAGGGCAGGCTCTGGCCGGGTCGAGAGTCGCTTTACATAAAAGCCTTGGCTTGTGCGGAATCCAAGCAGCTGCCGCCACCGTGGCTGCTGCTCCATTCTGCTCGTTCTGGTTGTGCTAACAGGACGACGGGGGGGGGGGGGGCTGGGGTATGGGGTGGAGGGAAGCACCCCGGGTGGCGGTCAGTGTTTGGCTGCAGCAGGCTCTTAGCTGGGGCCCTTTTCCCTCTGGAGCTGAAAGGATGGAATTTCCATTCAACCACAGAGCTACCCAGCTCGTGCCCTTGCTGGGGTCCAGGAGAGCGAGGTGCTGACTGGTGGGTCCTCCACTGCAGAATTACTAATGCATGTGTGATCTGACTGCAATCTAGCCTGTGTGGAAAGCTACCCCGTAAGAGAGCAGACCTGTAGGAGGTGGAAAGGCCTTGCAGCAACACCCACACGAGCCCTGCCAGGCCAGGGTAGTGTTGCGCAGATAAAGGCCTGGCATCTGATAACTTCAGTGGCTTTCCTCTACAGGCGCCCAGCTCTTCTTCCTTAAAGAAGAAACTCAAAGTCTCCAAAAGCTCTCTTGTTTAAGCGCTGACGATGTCAGCTGCCTGCAGGTGCACTCTGAGCACGGGGAGGGGCAGAGCTGGAGTTTTAAAGTGGGCCGTTGATATGTTTCACGGACTGTGCCCTGGGACACCGGCATGTGTGTGTGTGCACCTGCCTGACATAGAGGTGTGCGGCCAGGTCCAAGTGTACGTGGCTGAGTCTCGACTTTGTCAAGTGCAGGACTGCCTCATGTCAGTGAGGCCTTCTGGCCATGGCTTGTTGACTGCATTTCATTCAGTCCTCTTCTAGTAGCTGTCTGCTGCCCAGCTGCTGGACAAGGTAAAAATAGAGCACCACCAGGACACTCCTTGGCCAGTCCCAGAGCATGCTGGTTTCTTTCCAAGGGCAGGTGAGGAGTGCCAGGCTCCTCAGGGAGGTGGTGAAGATGGTGCCCCAGGACTGCGGATCTCTGGGGGAGGCTCCAGTCCCTTCCTGGGGCGTCCTCAGTAGCTAGCGTGCTATGCTGCCCGGTCAGTGGGTGGGGAGCCGTGCCAGCCAGGATGGCTACAGAGTGGAGGGCGCTGAAGCCAGCGTCTGCCCTTGGTCCTGGCTGGTGTCGGGTCACAGGCGTCGGATCCCGTTACCCAGGCTGGGACGTTCAGTTTCATTGAAGACGCGTTCTCTTTTGTGTCCCCGTGCCACAGACGATCTACATGGATGATGGCGTGTCGTCTTTTGTCCAGATCAGAGGTTCCGTCCCACTGTTCTGGGAGCAACCAGGCCTTCAGGTAGGTCCCCAAGGTTCGTCACCAACCTTTGTCCCCAGCAGTGCGGCACAAGTTGCTTGCCGTGCAGTTTCCCGTCTCATCTTTAGGAGCTTCCTTGTGCTGAGCCAAGCTGCCCGAGTAGAGTGTGTGTGTGTGTGTGTGTGTGTGTAGAAAGCACCCCCCCCCCCAGCTTTTGTCCCGCAGCCGGCCAGGGTGCGTGTGTGCCTGCTCCTGCCCGTGTGCAGTGTCCGGGGTTTGAAGAAGTGAGCCTGAGTGAAGGGAATCGAGGATGACCGTGAGTTCAGTGGCTTGGCAGTGTCATAGAACTGTGGCCCTCCGAAAGCCCAGTGCGGCCGAGGCAAGGCTGGGGTTTCGTGGGGGCCTGGGAGGAGCCACATGAGGCTTGCACAGTGGAAATGTCCTGGAATTTCTCAGATCACGGGGCTGTGCCCAATGTAGGGCTATTCAGCTTCTGTCTTCGGGGAGGAGCCTGGCAGGGCCGGGGGCAGGGGTTGCTCCTGAGGCTTGTAGTCATTGCTGAGATGGGCTGTCATGGGCTCCCTGGCACCCGAGACTGCCCCATGCAAACCCCGTCTTCCCTGTGCTGAGGGAACGTGGATGTGTTTGGGGTCACGGTCACCTTTGGCTCTTCTTACCAAGGACTCTTGTGTGACCACGCTCAGGGTGGCAGCCAGGGGCTGAATGGCCCAGGGCACCCTGCCAGGCTCTTAGGAGCACTTGACATGGCAGGGCTCTGTGTCTGGTCTTGAGGTCAGCTTCTCGGCCTGCCTCGGGCCTGAGCTGTCCACAGCGTCTCTGTCCCCAGGCCCTCCGCGGGCTGTGGGCACGGTGCTACAAGCTTGCTCGGCTGTTCTCGGGGTGAGGTGAGTGGATTGAGTGTCTCTTTGGGGCTCAGAGTTTTGGGGGGCAGGAGGGTTCTCTTGGCCCTGAGTCTTCGCCATCGAAGGGGGCAGCCAGGCTGTGAGGAGATGGTGGTGTTTCAGAGGGGCCATAGAGCATGGCACGGACATGGAAAGTCCCCTGGCGCACTGCCCAGCACCCGGCTTGGCAAAACAGCCCCAACTGAGACACAGTGTAAGCGCTGCCAACTTGGCCGCTTGGGGCGGACAACTCAGTGCTGTTGGTGCACCCCCAAGGTTGTGTAACCATCGCTAAGTGTGATGTTAGAGCACTCCAACCCTGGCCTGGGGCAGTACCCTGCTCCCTCCCTGTGCCCCCACCTGCTCACCATCTCAGACCTCAGCGAGTATTCATCCTGTTGTTTCCATAGATTGCCTGACCTGAGCATTTCAAAACTGCTTATGAAACTTGATTTTTTGTTTTAATGAAAGTTTTCCTTTGGCAACTTGTTGAACTGTTTGTTTAGGAGAACAGAAAACGTAAATCAGATGAATTAGGACTAAAAGAGAGTAGGAAGAACCTGTTGGTTTTGTGTCAAATTTGTGCCAAGCCCAGAAATTGGGGCGTGGTTATGAGTCTTAACGGTCTTGAGACCCCTCTGCATGCATGCCTGTTACCCCCCTACTTTCAGGGGTGCTTCGAGCTGCTGGCCCCTGTCTGTCTGGGGCATCCATGTTGCAGAAGAGACTGGGCCCTCCCCAGCACGTGGTTCCGCCCTCACAGGAGGGTCGGCCTGGTTCTTCCTCTCTTCCCAGGGCCTTCCAACTCCTTTGGCCACCTTCCGTACTGTTTCTAGAAGCTTCCGTGTTTGCACCACTCGCCTAAGGAAAGTGTCACAGCTCCTGCCCCCCTGTTTGCTGTGATTTGGCATCTGGGGATGCCCTAGCTCCAGCCTGGGCTTGCTGTGAGGAGACCAGGCCTCGGTCAGCTGCACACAGGCTCAGCATGGGGGCGGGGGTGGTTACACCTTGAGCTTCTTGCCCCAGGGGCTGCCACGAAGCCCTCATGGGGCCTGCAGACTCAGGAGCTTATTTGCTAACCTTGTGCCCGATGCCCATGTTTATGCCCTTAAGGTGGTGAAATGTGGCAGAGGCTGGGGCATCCTCCAGGGGTGCTGGGAGGGCAGCGTCTGGCAGCAGGCACCTGGAATGGCCCACAGCAAGCCTGAGAATCAGTTCTGGTTGTTGCAAAGACCTCAGAAGTACATTAAAAAAAGAAAGTGTTGAAGTCATTTCACACCTACCGAAGAGGTGTGAGGGCAGGGGAGCAGGGCTCACCCCTCCCCCAGAGCCCCTCTGCTTTAACTTCCTGCACACACACCCCTCCCCCACACACATTATTTATTTTCTGACACCTGACGCGTGGTGTCTGTTTGCATGTTAGCATTTCAGGATACTTTCCCTGTGTAGTTCGGCTCCCCTGCATCTCCGTGCTGCGCAGTAGCTGCGAGAAGCTCAGCCTTGGCCTGGTGCCCTCAGCTCTGTGGGGGGACATACACACACACATACACACACACACACACACACACACACACACACACACACACACACACACACACACACACACGCCTGTGGATCAGCTCTGCTGAGCAATGCCTGCCCACTTCCGGCCAGGATCACACACGGTGCTGTGTTCTTACGTGTCTCGCTATATTTAACCTGATGGGTCCCTCCACCTCTCTCTCAGCATTGATGTGTTTGCAACACTGGCCTTGTTTTTCTTTGAAGGTCCTGCATTTGGGTTTTTCCTGGAGTTCCTGGCTGTGGCCAGAATCTTCCCTAAGGCTTGCTCTGTCCATCTCAGAGTACCCAACTGGAGCCACGTGGCGTCCGTGTGGCCCTTGTTAGCACCCTGTGGTCGCCTGGCCACGGAGTGTTGGTCTCCCCACATCCAGTTTCTGGGTTCTCCCGACCGATGGGCTGGTGCCGCGGGACTGCACAGTAAGACCCTCTGCCTCACACCGGCTCTGAAGACCCAGCCTCCAGGGGCCACTTGTAGGATGGTGGCTTCCCGCTATTCCTGTCACACCTGTCACTTGGTACTTTCTTCTTCCCCACCCATCCACCTGCCCATCCGTCGTCCTTCCTGTCTGCCCATCCATCCAGCCACCATCAGTAGATTCAGCGCTTCCTGTTTTATTCATTAGGTTGGACTCCATTCGTTTATTGATTTGGTGCTCAGATTACCCCCAGTTTGACCAATGAGTGCCCCTTGGAGCCAGCTTCAGGGACATGTATTAAAAGCTAAGTTGGGTGTTACACTGGCAGCTCTAGCTAATCATGAGGTCAGGTAGTAAGCGTAACTCAAATTTGAGGGGCGAGATTGAGATCCCCGAAAGAGCGGAGGAGACTAGGAAGCAGTTTTTCTCTCCCGTTCACCTGCATGACCTTCGTGCTAGCCAAGGTGCAGCTGAGCTGGGACTCAGAGGAGCCGGAGGTGCCCACGCAGCTGCTGCACACAGCCTGGCTGCAGCGAGCAGGGACGGGAAAGCCCCAGCTTCCTGCCTCGCAGCCGCAAGAATCACCATTGTTCTCTGCTATCGGCCCTAGGTTGGCTCCCATCATCTGAGGCTCCACAGAGGCCTGGAGGCCAACGCCCCTGCTTTCGACAGGTAGGAATTACTTGGATGGTGGCCCTGGTGACAGAACCCCCAACCTACAATCTAAATCTTCCTTTTTGTTTGGACCTTCATGCAGAAAGGGAGTTTGAGGTGGGGTTTGTACTTGCTCTGGGGGTTCCCTGAAGTTTATTAGCGCTCAGGCCACACTTGGTACTTACTTTGTCTTACCAGTTCCTTTTTGTCTTGAGGTTCCATTTTAATGGATTCTAATAAGGGTGAACTAAACACAGCATGGGGCTGGAGTTTGGCTCAGAAGTTGGGATTCGGGTTGGGATGCCTGCATCTCCACGGTGTTGTTTCCAGTCCCAGCTCCTGAGTTTCTGATCTAGCTTGCTGCTAACAAGCACCGTGGGCAGCAGCAGGTGATGGGAACATGCTAGCCACGTGGGAGACAAGGATGGAGTTCCAGGCTCCCGGCTTTGGCCTGGCCTCGCCCTGGCTCCCATGGGCACTTGGGGAGTGAACCAGCAAATGGAAGATCTCTCTCTCTGCCTTTTAAATACAATATAAATGAAGAAATCACAAATTGGGATAACACACTTAGTTTAGCAGATTGTTTAGGAAAATTGTTTGCTAAACTGAACCCTGTCCTAAATTGGAAGTTCTTAAAAGCCAGATCGTACGGGTTTTTGGCAGTGACACACTTGGGATGTGCTGGCCTGCACATGGTGAGCGTGTGGCTGGCAGCCTGAGCCCAGAGGGGCCCCCGGGCAGCCTGTGAGGCACTGTGAGCCATCCACCCAGTCACAGCAGCGCCTTGCTCGTGTCGGGATAGCAGTGGCACAGCTGTGGCTGCCACAAGGTCGTCTTTGATACTTTGACCGTGATGTTGGGCTGCAGTCAGGTGTATGCCTGTGTCATGGTAACTGTAACCATTTTACTCTTGTTTAAGGGAAATACTTGGAAATGGGGTGACTCATCTGATAACCATGGCAGGGTGCTGTGAGGATGGCCCTGAGAACAGGAGCCCCAGAGGGATAGCTGGGTACCCCAAGTCCTCTCTGGGGCGTCACTGTCTCCTACAAGTCTCTGGGTTCTTTAATTTTTTTTTTTTTTTTTAATATTTAAAGGGAAGAGTGAGAGAGAAATTGTCCATCTGCTAGCTCATTCCCCCAATGTCCGCAACAGCCAAGACTGTGCAGGCTGAAGCTGGGAGCATGGAGCTCCATCCTGTGGTCTTATTTGGGTGGCATGGGTCCTAGTACATGGGCAGTCATCTGCTGCCTCCTGGGCGTGACAGCAGGGAGCTGGATCCCCAAGCAGAGTAGCCAGGAATCAAACCCGCACTCTGAGGTGGGATTCTGGTGTGGCCAGTGGCCACTTAGCTGATGCACCACAACACTGCCATCATTTCTCCCCACCCTGGGGTCTTGACCCCTGCTTTCCCTACCCATGCCTCTCAGGAAAGCAGCCAGTGGATGCTGGTGTTGTGGATCTAGGCCAGACATGGTTCTCTGTGTGTTCTGCGTGTCTGAGGAGGGTGCAGGAGCAGCACCTGTCAGCGTGGAGGCAGGCATTGATGGAGGCTCTGGGAGGGTGCAGGAGCAGCACTTGTCATGTCAGCGTGGAGGCAGGCGTTGATGGAGGCTCTGGGAGGGTGCAGGAGCAGCACCTGTCAGTGTGGAGGCAGGTGTTGATGGAGGCTCTGGGAGGGTGCAGGAGCAGCACCTGTCAGCGTGGAGGCAGGTGTTGATGGAGGCCATGGGGAGGGTGCAGGAGCAGCACCTGTCAGTGTGGAGGCAGGTGTTGATGGAGGCTCTGGGAGGGTGCAGGAGCAGCACCTGTCAGCGTGGAGGCAGGTGTTGATGGAGGCTCTGGGAGGGTGCAGGAGCAGCACCTGTCAGCGTGGAGGCAGGTGTTGATGGAGGCTCTGGGAGGGTGCAGGAGCAGCACCTGTCAGTGTGGAGGCAGGTGTTGATGGAGGCTCTGGGAGGGTGCAGGAGCAGCACCTGTCAGCGTGGAGGCAGGTGTTCATGGAGGCACTGACCCCATATGAGGACAGTGGCCCATCGCTCCAGTCACCCACAGGAAAGCATAGCTCTCTCTGCCCCATTGTTTGCACACCTGACATCCTAGCATGAACTTCAAGGTGCATCTAATCATTGGATTCTCCCGAAGATGAGGGGCACTTCCACTGAGTCCCTGGTGTCCTAATTTCCAGCCAGCCCCCTTCCAAGGTAGGTGGGCAGAAGGGGTGAGATGCAGGCACAGGGCATGAGGCGGCCAGGCGGGAGCCAGTCACACTCACTCCCTGACTTGGTGAGATGTGTCCTTGTTGAGGTTAAGGGGAAGAAGAGAGCAGGAGCTCCTGCCTGTTGAACTTGGGCCTCATCTTCCCTTGCCTTTGTCCTCTTAGCCATCCCCTGCGGGAGGGGGTGAGCTTACTGCTTGGAAGAAGGGACTGGCTCGTAGGGGTGAGGGGTGTAGTGAGCAGCATGTTCCAGGGTCTGGGCTCAAGGCCCGGAACAACGAAGAGTGGCGTTTTCCTTCCCACCCTGGCATGTGGTTCAGGTGCGAAGCAGGTGCAGCAGTCACGTGGAGTTGGGACTCAGACAACAGCTGCCAGAGTGGACGTCCTTAAGTCGCCCTCAGAGTGTGGGGACTACCCTGGCACCTCACCCTCCTTCTGTGCACTTCTTGGGCCACAACACGCCTTCTCCAGGACAGAGCCCTGAGGGCGGAGGCACACCTGTGCTCTGCTTGCCCTGCTTGCCAGGGGTGCCAGGGGCAGGAGGCCGGGAGAGGCACGCCCTGGCTGCGGTCAGCCGCTCAGCAGTGGCCCTGAACTCAACGCTGCCCGCTTCTAAGCCCACATTCTTTCTGCCACACAATGCCGTCCCTCAAAGTCAGAGGAGGTTTTCTTTCTGTTATGTGCCAGTAAAAGGTTCTTTTGTGATTTTTAGAACAAACATGTCATTGTAGAAGTTTAGAAAAGAGGAAAATGTTTACAAAAGAAAAATAATTAATTGTTGAAGAATTTTAACATTTTTGACATCTTGGTGTGTTTTCTTCCAGTCTGTTTTCTAAATTCGGGCACAGCATTCACGCTACAAAATTACAACTTTACATTATGTTGCATTATAGCCTTACATTATGTAGCCCATTTTTGGATTTTCCTTCTGTTTTAATGCATTTTGTTTATTTGAAAGCTGGGGAAAAGGAAAGAGAGAGATGCTTCGTTGCTGGGTCATTTCCCCAAATACCCACCGCAGCCAGGGCTGGGACCAGGCCCAAAGCCCAGCACCCCGAGCTCGCTCCAGCTCTTCCATATTGGTGGCCGGGACCCAAGTCCTTGAGCCATCCCCACTGCCTCCCAGGGCGTGCATGAGCAGGAAGCTAGAATTGGAGCAGAGTGGAACTAAACCCAGCAGGCAGGTGTCCCAAACAGCATTCTAACCAAGGGGCCACGTACCTGATCCTTCCTCTGCCCTTTTAAAGAAACTGCATTTAAACTTTTGTTACGTAAAATTTATGAAGTTGCTTTCAAGAACCTGGCAATATAGAGCCCACGTTTTAGCCCTTCCCTATTCTCTTCACATGCATATTTAAAATCGCCCTCTGAGCAGAAGTGCTGAGGCCTGCAGCCGAGTCGCCCCTTCTGGCTTGGCTTCCACATCCTGAAACACCACGAGGACAGGAGGTGGACACTGGGGCTGCTGGCTTTCCTTCTAGGTTCTCTGTGTACCCAGGAAAGTAAAAAGTTCAGGTCTGTGCCCATGGCCTTGACCCCAGTGTGCTCACACAGGCTCAGGTGGGCTGGTGCAGACGGAACAGCCGTGCTTGAGACACGGTGGCCATGTGGCCTGTGTCATGCCCCCCCCCCCCCGGCCCATGCCTTCCTCGCTAAGCTAGGCTGCTGCCCACCTGTTGCTGTCCTAATGAGGGTTCTAGGGAGTAGGGTGGCGCTGGCTGGAGAGACGGGCATTGTCCCTGCCCACATTGCTTTCTGCACTTGCGGGTGTCGTGGCCATGGCTCACCCTCCAGCTTTGCAATACGAGAAGGAACCGTCACTTCTCCGCCTCGTCCAGGCCTGGACGCTGAGGCGTCACCTCTGTCCCTGCAGGCACATGGTGCTTCTGAAGGAGCGGTACGGGAAGCAGGTGGTCGTGAACTTGCTCAGCAGCAGAGGTGGCGAGGAGGTGCTCAACAGGGCATTCAAGGTGAGCAGCGTCCATCTCCACACCGGAGCCCCTGACACAGGAGGCTCCCCGGGGCCTCGCATGGCAGCACGCGTGCGCAGAGCCGCTGCTCCGGGCACCTGATGCATGCCATGCCAGTTCGTGAACCGATCACCAGAAGTCAGAATGAAGCCAAGCGTCTCTATCCCCAGTGAGGCCCGCACTTCTACCCTGGAAAACTGCCCTCCAGCGTGGAGAGAGAGAGGGCGGAGCCTGCCCTAGGTTCCCCCCACCCCCCATCCAGTGTCCTCTGCAGGTCTGACTGTCCTAGTCGGGCAGTTGCTCAAGCACATGCTGACCAGCGCAGCAGGGCACACATGCCTTGGTCTGGGTCCAGCGTGGGCAGCCTCCTCCTGCTTTTCTGGGTAGCTTCAAGTCCTTGTTGCTCAGGGAAGCTGCTGTGTCACAGCCCCAGGCAGGCTTCTCCAGCTCCCGGGACCTGTGCTGGGGAAGGGGTGGGGTGGGAGAGATCCCGGCCTGAGAAGCTGCTGGAGTACCTACTCTCCGCCCTCCCCAGGCACACGGACCCCCTCCTGCCATCCTGCTGTGGCCTTCCTTCATGGAGAAGGCTGCTGGCTGTTGGGAGCTCCAAGAAGCCCCTGGTGTCTGAGAGGGTCCAAAGTCGGGCCTCACCTCAGCCGCCCTGACCTCTGAGCCCTGGCACTCCCTGCTCCCTCTGCCTGGCACGGGGCAGGCCGGCTGGGGTGCTCACTTCTTTCTGCTTCGAAAAGCCCCAGACCTGGAGCAGCAACTTTCTGGTTGCCAGACCTGCTTTTCCTGTTTAGTTTGTTGCCATTAGCAACAAACTCCAGCAATATTGCCTGTCCCACAGGTCTTAGCAACACTGCTAACCTGCTTATTTTAAGTCAGAAGAAAGAAAAATAACACAACCAAAAATTGTTTGCCTTTTATGCCTGGGGCTATAGGGAAAGGGTGTTGGTTCTCCAGCCCCACCTCCATTAGCAGGGTTGGGGCTGCCCTGCTCCTCCATTCCTGGATGGGAAGCAGGTGACCCCGTGGGGAGGGCAGCATTCTGCCTGGGGACCTGGGCCTTAGCCCTGCCACGGGGGTCTGCACACTGCCTTAGCACAGTCTGGGACCCAGCAGGTCTCGCCCATAGCTCAGCGAGCCCCTGGCTCCAAGCACGCTGTTTGATGCGGCCCACTCTGTCGCACGAGCAACACTTGCCTGTACTGACTCACCTGTGGCTTCCTGGAAACGGGTATCCGGTGCCGTCCCAGCCCAGATGACCTTCTGGTCCCTTCTGGTCCTTCTCCCATTGGCTGGGCGATTGCTGGACTGGTCTGACACGAGGCCCTGAGCCAGGTGGCCTGGGAAGGTGGCCAGCCTGTCCTTGACCTGGGGTGTTTGGCCAGCACAGCAAGGCGGTGCTGGGTCCAGGAAGCCTGGCCTGGTAAGGGAGACTTTTGTCACCAACAACTCCAAGCTGGGCATCCATTTCTGTCCCTCCACCTCACCTGACCCCATGTTTGCCAGGGCCTGAGCCGCACCAACCCCTGGCTCCCACATCCTGAGGTTTCACAGGCTGCAGGTCCCACTGAGCACCTCGGCCTAGACACTTGGCTCCCTGAAGCTGGGGAGGCTGGTGCTGGTCACCAGGGCAACGGGGTGGATTGTGAGCTCTGCAGCTGCCGTGCTGCTGTCCCCGGGAGCCCTGGCCACCTGAAGAGTGGAGTGACCCCTCACTGGCCTGGGCGCACTGAGAGCCCTACGGGAGGGCCATGTGCCCGGGGAGCCACCCTGCTCTGGCCTCTTCTGCCCAAGGGGTGCCACCCGCAGGCAAGATACGCTCTGTGATATTCCTTCCCCACCTTCCTGCTGCGCTTCCCTCCTGCACCATGGTCCTTCCTGCCGTGTCCCTGAGAGCCTGTCCCCCAAGCCTGGGCCTGCAGCAGTGCTGTGGCCAGCCGCGTCCGTGATGCGTGTGGCAGGTGGGGATTGCCCTTCATGCCCCTCATCGCCTCCCCCTTTCCTCTTGCAGAAGCTGCTCTGGGCTTCCTGCCATGCCAGTGACACTCCTATGATCAATTTTGACTTCCATCAGTTTGCCAAAGGCGGGAAGCTTGAGAAATTGGAGAATCTCCTGCGGCCTCAGCTGCAGCTGCACTGGGACGACTTGGATGTCTTCACCAAGGGCGACAACGCCAGGCCCCGGTGAGTCCCACACTCTGTGAGCCCCGCCCTCCAGCCAGGGGAGCCGTGGGGTGCAGCGCTGTGGGGCCCCATGCCGTTCATTCTTGGCCACCCTGCAGTATTCACAGCCTCCTGGGACGCAGGCTCGGAGCTGTCAGCATCCCAGGTACCAGTGTTCTGCTCTGCTGTCCGTGGAGCTGTGCTTGGGAGCCATGCAACAGATAGTTGCTAAAGCGTGGCTTTCTGGCAAAAAAGAAGTATCCTTGAGGGCACTGCGTTATAGAAATAGATCAGGGACTGGCATTGTGTGCAGGACATTAAACCACCACCTGTGACACCAGCATCGCACGTGGGCATCGGTTTGAGTCCCGATTGTTCCACTGCCTACGCGTTCCTGTCCAGTGCCTGGAGAGCAGGAGCGGGTAGCCATGTGTCAGGCTTCTGCCACGTGAGGGACACCGGATGGAGTTCCAGGCAGCTGGCTTCTGCATGGCCTGGTCCAGCCCTAACCATGTGACCAGCAGATGGAGGCACTCACATCTCTTTCCCCTCTCCCTGCCCCCAGCCCGCCACTCTCTGTAACTTTGCCTTTGAAATAATTAGTTGTTTAAAAATGCACTATTAAAGGGACCCTGTTAACGTATACAGCCTCACAACTCCGTAACAGAGTATTTGCCCTGTGACAGGGACAGCTGGCAGAGCTGGGGCTGCAGGAGGTTAGAGAAGAGGCAGGGGAAGCCACACACAGCACACCTGCTCACTGACCCGCTCCGTTCTCCATAGAGCCAGCACTCAGGCCGTTCTCAGTCCTTGGCACCTGCCGCATTTGTTCCCAGCTGGGGCCAGGCCTGGCCAGGTGGGGCCCTGGCCCCTGCCTGGTGCTCGAGCTCTGAAGTCCTGCTGCTTGCTGGACCATGTCTTCAGGGTTCTGTGCATTTTGCTGGTGACTCACCTTGTGGGCCAGGCCCCACAGCATGGCCCTGAAGAGCTGTCCAGGGTTTCTGAGCACAAGGAGGCGAGCAGGCACCTGGTGAGGACTGCTCAAGTGCGCGCTCCACCTAGCTGGCATGGGTTCCGCCCCAGTCAGCCTATCACAAAGTCAAGATGAGGCTGAGCATATCCAAGTAGGTGTCTAAAGAAAAAAGTGTATTTATTTGACTTGTTAGCATGAAGTGGTATTGGATGTTATCAGATACCTTCTCTGCATCTATTGAGATGATCAAATGATTTTGATTTTTTCTTTTATTGATGTGGTGTATCACAGTTATTGATTTGTGAATGCCAAGCCATCCCTGCATGCCAGGGATAAATCCCACCTGGTCTGGGTGAATGATTTGCCTCATGTACTGTTGGGGGAAAGCCTGGTCTCTTCAACAAATGCTGTTGGGACAATTGCATAGCCACCTGCAGAGGTAAGAAGCAAGACTCTACCTGTCACCTCATACAAAAATCAGCTCTAAATGGATCAAGGATCTGAACCTGCACCCAGAGGCCATCAGGCCGTTAGAGGAAGGTGTGGGAAGTAATCTCCAGGATCTAGGAGTTGGGAAAGACTGCTTAGAAAAGTCACCAAAAGCACAGGCAACCAAAGTCACAATAAACAAATGGGACTACATCAAACTAAGAAGCTTCTGCACAGCAAAGAAAACAATCAGCAAAGCAGTTTAGCAACCAACAGAAGGGGGTGAAATCTTTGCACATTACAGAATTAATATCCAGGATTTACAAAGAGTTTCAGAAACTCAAGAACAACAAGACAAACACCGTGAAGAAATGGATGAGGGCAATGAACGTTTTCCCAAAGAACCAGTTCAGATGGTTGATAGACACAGCACAAAATGCTCAGGCTCCCGAGCCATCAGGGAAATACAAACGAAAATCACATGGAGGTTCCACCTAACTCCAGTGAGACTGGCTTACATTCAGAACTCTAACACCTGCTGGGTGGATGTGGGGAGAACGTTACCCTCCTTCACTGCTGGTGGGAGTGCAGGCTGGTACAGCCACTGTGGGAGTCAATATGGAAAATGCTAAGAAAACTGAAAATTGACTTGCCGTGTGACCCTGCTATCCCATTTCTGCAAATATATCCAAAGGAAATGATATATACATATGGAAGAGTGACCTATAATCCTATACTCACAGCAGCACAATCTACAATAGCAAAGACATGGAAACAACCCAGATTCCTGTCAAAAGAGGAGTGGATAAAGAAACTGTGGTACATCTACTCTATGGAATACTACTCAGCCATTAAAAAGAATGAAATTCTACCATTTGCCAAAAAATGGTCCCAACTAGAGACCATTTTGCTCAGTGGAGTAAGCCAATCCCAAAAGGACAAACATCATGTGTTTTCTCTGATATAAGGAGACCTTCATGCAAAATATAAAGTCATAGGTAAACATGCATGTGTATAGTCATCTGGAGGGACTGTGTAAGAGATTATCATATCCAGATGTGAAGATACAATGCAGTATGCATCTCTGCTTCCACATCAGAGGTGGACTGCCAGTGAAACTGTTACATACGTTTTCACAATAAGACGCTGCTCTCTCTGCTGGTGTCTATCCCTACAATGTCAGGATACGTGCAAATGGCAGAATGATGAATCTATGACTGTTGCTGAAGGACCACGCTATTGTAATGATATAGAGGAAATCGGTGAGGGGAGGGGCAAATCCCAGACCCTATGGAACTGTATGATAAAATTAGTTAATTTTAGAAATGTGTTTCTTTGAAAGGCAGAGTTATGGGCAGGGAGGGAGAGATCTTCCATCTGCTGGGCCAGGAGCCCCCAGCCCCATCTTAGTCTCCCACATCATGGCAGAGGTCTATCTTTGGGCCCTCTTTTGCTGCTCTCCCCAGTGCATTGGCAGGAAGCTGGACCAGGAGCAGAACAGCCAGGACTCGAACCAACACTCTGATTTGGGATGCCCCTGACCTTTCACTGTGGTATCTGTAAAGAAACACACACGAAACGGGCTGTGTATGACCCATGGATGAAGGGGTTAGGAGCAGAGGCTTGCAGGAACCTACCTTGCCTTTCCCCTAGTCGCTGTGGCTCCGTGTTCGCTAATTCAGTGTTTACACAATTTGATAAACAGGCAGAGACCGGCTATGTAGGCCTGGCAGGGCGGGCCACTCCTGAGAACATGGCCTGCCATTCAGCCCTCGTGTGTGGTAACGCCTCAGGCTGCAGGTGGAGCAGGCATCCCTGGAGCGTGGACTGCCCTCCGTCTCCCGAGAACTGTTTGTAACTCTGCACGCTCGTTCTTGTTCCCAGCTTCCAGAAAGGCACTTTGCGGATGAACTGTCTGGACTGCCTGGATCGAACCAACATTGTGCAGAGCTTCATAGCACTGGAGGTCTGTTCCCGCCGTAGCAGGTGGCCCTTGGGGGCCACCTGTGCTGAGGTGCAGGATGGGCAGGGCAGGAGGGGAGGTACACCGGGCTGGCTGCCTGCCCCCCGTGCAGTCCCTGCACACGGGCCCTGAGAAGCCGGGGGTCTGTGTGACAGGCACCTCAAAGCTGATCTGGGCGGGGTTGATGCTTCCCTGGGTGGCCGCACCTGCCTGTTCTCTCAGACTTAACTGCCAGGCGCAGAGAGTCAGCTCTTGTCTATCCCTGTGGTCCAGACAGCGGAACTCGGGCATCAGACAGGGCTGATGGGGGGCGAGGAGGAGGCTCTAGGAGACCTGGGTGTGTTGGAGGTCGGGAGGCTGCTTTCCCTGCTCATGCTCTGGAACCACAAAACCCCCATCTGCAACAAGCCAGAAATTCACACAAAGGCCAAGGTGGCCTCTTGGCCACCATGGAGTCTACAGGGGAGACCCTGGTGAGACTGGCCCTCCTCCTGCCCCAGGTCCTGCATCTGCAACTCGAGAGTCTGGGGCTGAACTCCAAGCCCATCGTTGAGCGCTTTGTGGAGGCCTTCAGAGCCATGTGGTCGCTGAACGGACACAGCTTGAGCAAGGTGTTCACCGGCAGCAGGGCCCTGGAGGGCAAGGCCAAGGTGGGGAAGGTAGGCCTCTGGGTGCGGGGAGAGCAAGGTGGGGCTGGCGGGGTGGCCCACGGGACCCCTCTCACAGCCTGCGGCCGGGCTCCGCAGGTGGGAAAGCCGGCCCGCTCCATGTCACGCACCATCCAGTCCAGCTTCTTTGACGGCGTGCGGCAGGAGGCCATTCGGCTGCTGCTAGTGGGAGACGTCTGCGGCGAGGAGTTGGCGGACAAGGAGAGAATGCTCCTGGACAACACGGCCCTGCTCAGTGAGAGGCCCTGCCCTGCTCATGGGGTTCCCCGCTGCCCTACAGACCCCACCCCTGCTCAGTGAGAGGCCCTGCCCTGCTCATGGGGCTCCCCCCTGCCCTACAGACCCCACCCCTGCTCAGTGAGAGGCCCTGCCCTGCTCATGGGGCTCCCCCCTGCCCTACAGACCCCACCCCTGCTCAGTGAGAGGCCCTGCCCTGCTCCTGGGGCTCCCCCCTGCCCTACAGACCCCACCCCTGCTCAGTGAGAGGCCCTGCCCTGCTCATGGGGCTCCCCCCTGCCCTACAGACCCCACCCCTGCTCAGTGAGAGGCCCTGCCCTGCTCATGGGGCTCCCCCCTGCCCTACAGACCCCACCCCTGCTCAGTGAGAGGCCCTGCCCTGCTCCTGGGGCACCCCACTGCCCTACAGACCCCACCCCTGCTCAGTGAGAGGCCCTGCCCTGCTCATGGGGCTCCCCCCTGCCCTACAGACCCCACCCCTGCTCAGTGAGAGGCCCTGCCCTGCTCATGGGGCTCCCCCCTGCCCTACAGACCCCACCCCTGCTCAGTGAGAGGCCCTGCCCTGCTCATGGGGCTCCCCCCTGCCCTACAGACCCCACCCCTGTGGCAGGGGCAGACACCTCTAGGGTCTGTGGACCTCTGGCCTGTAGCCACACAGTCCGACCAGTGACCCTGTGCATACAGTTGCCCCTTGGTCCATGCAGGTGATTCCCCCTCCACTCCCCTATGGACATGGTCCGCACAGGCTTGGTCCCTTATGTAACACATGGTATTTGCATCAGATCTTCTGTGAGTCGTCTCTGCTTTACCTGAGGCTATATAACAGAACCATATAAATAGTTGTGCAGGGAGTCATGGCCCCCCAAAGGCTGCACACTCAGCACAGGTGCGAGTCTCTCTTGCATTTTCCATCCATGGTCGGTTAGATGTGGGAATGTGGAGGCGTGGCTACAGAGGGTGTGGGTCTGGAGCCACAGCTCGCTCTCCGGCTGTCCTAGCTAAGAGAGGGCAGGGTGGAGGGGTGCCCCGAGTCTGTGCTGCTCTGAAGTGTTCCCCTCAGGGCTAGCTCACCGGCGAGCTCGCCTCCAGCCACCCGGGAGCACGTCCCCGGATGGGTGCTGTTGGGTGCTTCCCCCGGGTGCAGAGGTAGCGAAGGAGAGGACACTGCCTCCCCACGGGAGAGGGCACCTCAGCCTTGTGCCTCTGCCACAGCCGGGAAGGTGAGGTGACATCTTACACTCCAGGTCGGACAGAGAAGGGGGGCCCAGCATTTTCCTTAGAACACAAGTTTTATTTTAGGAATTTGGGGTGTTCCTGTCGGGACTAGCTTCATAAGCCTCTGTTCCTCTTATTTGCCTACTCTTGGGGCACACTAGGTGTCTGGTGGCCAAGGGGACCCTGAGTCTTCCCTCTGGGCACATGAGTAGCCAGGAGACAGTGTTTGGGTTGGGCCAAGTCACAGTTTGCGGAATTGGAGGTATTGTGGCTGTCTGGCCGGGGGGTGGACACACGATTCAGTGAGAAACCCTTCGGCAGGGCGGAGGGCAGGGAGGATCTGTGCTGGAGTCGTTAGAGGTGAATTTGACAGGCAATGCCTGCGTGTCTCTGAAAAGCCCCCTTGCACTGTCCCCTCGCTTCCACTCCTGTGCCTTGCTCCTTGGTGGGGCCCTGTAGAGAGAGCTGCGGTCATTCCAGCTGGGGACATGTTTCCGCTCCCCGTCCCCTGGCTTTGTTGCAAAGGTGGCCTGTGAATGCGTGCTAGTGGCTGTGGTGTCTGACCCTTGGTCCTGCCCCTGAGTGGAGCACTAAGGGCCCTCCCCCAGGCTCTGTGCCCCCCGTCTCTGGCAGGCAGCCCCTCCACCACCTGCAGGTTGGGCACACACAGAAATATGGCCACCCTATGCCTCTTTCTCCCTCTTCTTCCCCAGTGACGCCAAGGATCCTGAAGGCCATGACAGAGCGTCAGTCGGAGTTCATAACCTACAAACGGATCCGGGTCGCCGTGGGGACCTGGAATGTGAATGGAGGAAAGCAATTCCGGAGCAACCTCCTGGGCACGGAGGAGCTGGCTACCTGGCTGCTGGACTCACCTGGGCTCCCGGAAGGCACGGAGTCCCCAGGTGAGGACAGGACGCGGGTGTCACCGGGTCTGAGGCAGCAGGCTTGAGCGTTTGTTACTCACTGAAAGTTCATTTTATCTCAGAGGCAGAGCATGAGAAAGACACCCTAGTTTAGTTGGTGCCCCCCTTGCTGGCAGCAGCCAGGGTCAGGCCAGGAGCCCAGAACTCGGTGCAGGTCACCATGGGTGTGGCAAGGACCCATGCGCTCGAGTCGCTGCTGCAGCGTTCCAGGGCACATGTTCATGGGAGCTGGGACGTGGCCGTGGTGGGTGACTGGAGGAAGCCGAGTGGCTGTTAGGGTTGAGCAGGAGCAGGCCCATGTGGGCTGCCGCCACTGCCTGAGATCATTCCAGCAGCAGGTTAGCATCGCTGGTCGGGGCGACCCAGGCCTCCCTCGGCGCCGACAGGGCCCCAGGTGGAAAATGCTAACTCCCAGCCTCACGTGGCCACTGACCACCAAAACCCAGGCACAGTGAGAACCCTGTCTCACGTTGCCTCCCGGCCGTGTGACATCACAGAATCCCCCGCTCAGCCTCGGGCCCCTCTTTGAGGTTTCTTAGCATATATGTGCAAAATTCCAAAATCGAAAGAAATTCCAGAACCCTTTTGACCCCAGGCACTCGGGTAGGAGTTATTCAAGCTTGTGACGTCATGCGCTCCCAGCCACCCCGAGCTTTGTAGGATCAGGATCATTTCTCCTCTGGCATCTCATTTCATTTTCCAGAAATGCCAGGCAAGACCCTCTCCAGTGACCCCCATCTGCGCTGGCCCAGGCAGTGGAGTCTACAGTGGGGAGGCCCTGGAATGCTCGTGTCAGGGGGTGACCCCGCAGCGCAAAGGGCAGACAGCGGGGTGCACCTGCCGCCTGCAGGTCGGGATGGTGGTTGAAGCCAGCCACTGGCTGCACTTCTTTCTACAGGGGGTGGTGGGTGTTACAGGGCTTAGTGGCATCCTTTCTGGAAACCCTACACGTTAGAAGAGGGCCAGCTGTTGCTCCTGGGAGGGGTAAGCTGCAAGTTCCAGGCCACCCTGTGTCCCTGCAGAGGAGAGGAGACGAGAGCCTGCCTGGGGCTGGAGGCTTCGTGGCTTCCTGTAGCAGCGTGGCCGAGTCTGGACTTTACTCCCAGGTGTTCCAGCGTCCCCCAGCAGCAGTAGCAGTGCCTGTGGGCCAGGCCGACTATTCCCCTCCCTGACCCAATGTCAGGCCCCTCAGATGAGACAACAAGGCTGTGCCCAGCCCTGTGAGGGCTGGGGAGACACAGGCTGTGTTAGCAGGTGTAAGCCCTCTCAGGTCACTCAGGGCCTGGTTGGGGAGATGGTACAGGAGGCCCATGGAACTGAGCAGCAGTGTGCCCTGTGAGGCGCTGGGCGGTCAGACATGCTGCCCAGCGGGTCTGTGTGTGGTGCTTGCTGTCCCTCTGTGCACAGGGACAATGAGGCTTAGTGACGTCCATGTCGTGCCCCAGGGTGGACATGGGAAGGGCTCATGCAGCATGAGCAACAGTCCCAGGGCTGCAGAGTCAGGGAGGAGGCTCCCCGTCCCTGTGGCTGTTGCCCACACGTGTCCAGCCCGAGTGGACAGGGCTCACAGAGGCGGGGGCGCTGCGCGTGAGGCAGGAATGCATGGCGCCCTGACGTCTCTCCCTGCAGGTGACAGCTGCCCGGCGGACATCTACGCCGTGGGGTTTGAAGAGATGGTGGAGCTCAGTGCAGGGAACATCGTCAACGCCAGGTGGGCAGCGGGCGTTTCCCAGCAGGCCCTGGGCTGCCCAGCTCACACTGATAGGCTGCCTGGCTGCTCGTCTCCCTGCTCACGAGGGGCGGAAGGCTGGCTCTGGCTGCGTTTCCTGTGAGGTGCTGCAGCTGGCCATGTGCTGACGCTGATTCACTCTGCCACAAGCAGCTGGCAGCTGTGAGCCGACAGGGCAGGGCAGGGCAGGGAGAGCCCAGCTAATTCCGAAGTCCTGGGTGAGGTGGAGAGCAGGCCTGCAGGGAGAGGTCCCTCTTCCCCTCTCCAGGCACACAGGAAGCACTCAGAACCACCAGATTAGCGTCAACCTGGCAGAACCGAGCAGATGTCAGCCAGATATCTGCCTCCCCTAAACCGGCCCAGTTTTCATTCAAGGAATTTTCTAAACAAATAAGTAAGGACTCATGGAGTCCTTGTGCAAAGAACGCCACCCGTATTGGGTTTCAAGGGCCGAGGGGGCGGCTCCTGTGATGTGCAAGACACAACCAAATCTAGATGCCCCAGTGGAGGAGTGAGGGCTCATCCCTGGGGGGTGCAGGCCGGGAAGGTGAGCCCCATGGGGAAGGGTGGGGGGTCGGTGCTCGCAAGCTGCTGACCATTGCGCCTGCTCCTGTCTCCCCCAGCACCACCAACCGGAAGATGTGGGGCGAACAGCTTCAGAAAGCCATCTCGCGCTCACACAGGTACATCCTGCTGACGTCGGCGCAGCTGGTGGGCGTGTGTCTCTACATCTTTGTGCGCCCGTACCATGTGCCGTTCATCAGGTAAGACCGTTTCCTCCGTGGACGTCGGGGGGAACCGAGAGCCGCTGGCCTTCGTGTTCTGGTTCTCGCTTGCACCCCCACCCCACACCCCAAGCAGGAATCAGGACCCGCCATTATTTGGATAAATGGAGAATTTAAAAAAAAAAAAAAAAGGAAAAACTAGGCTGAATAGGACATTGTCTGGGAAGTAAAAAGCCACAATGGGCATTCCCCAGCTCAGGAAGCTGTTCTGTCTTAGTGTCACCCGGGTCACACCAAGTTCTGGCCAAGGGCCGGGGGCAGGAACTCTCTCAATTCCAAGGAGAAATTACCTCACCCGGCATTGTCCCTGCGGAACCAAAGCCGAGAGGTGCCTGGGTGTATGTAAGATACAGAAAGAGGATGCCCCGCCCTCTGCCCGCTCTCAGCCAGTCCCCCTGCTCCCACAGAGGATGCCCCGCCCCCTGCCCGCTCTCAGCCAATCCCCCTGCTCCCACGGAGCATGCTCCGCCCCCTGCCCACTCTCAGCCAGTCCCCTGCCTTCCACGGAAGATGCCCCGCCCTCTGCCCGCTCTCAGCCAGTCCCCCTGCTCCCATGGAGGATGCCCCGCCCCCTGCCCGCTCTCAGCCAATCCCCCTGCTCCCACGGAGGATGCCCCGCCCCCTGCCCGCTCTCATCCAATCCCCCTGCTCCCACGGAGGATGCCCCGCCCTCAGCCAGTTCCCTGGCTGCCAGGATGGCCTCCAGGCTTTCTCATTGCTGTTGAGGTTGGGCTCATCTTCCTGCAGAAACATTTGGGCATCCATGTGGCTGAGCGTGGGCAGCAGGACTGTACTCCGCCTGTGTTGCCATCTTCTGTGGCTCTGGGAGGGCGTGGAGGCCATGGCCATGCTGTGTTGTGCTGGCAGCGCCCAAGCTGGTGTGGAGTCAGAGAGTGGGGAGCTGGTTGGACCAGGGCACAGGGTGTCGGGAGCGTGCCCTGGGTTCCCCCGGCCCCAGCCGAAGGTCCCTGTGGTCCCCAGCGTGTCTCCCATGCACGCCCTGGCAAGCTCAAGGCCTCGCCTTGTCAGCTGGGGAGCAGGTGCAAAAGTGGCCTGGTCTGGAAATGCCAGTGGCGACTATGGCCATGGTTGTTCAGGGACTTGCCTGCTCCTGAGCCGCCTGTGTCTAGGAGAGCCAGCCTGATACCTGGGCTGGGCCCGGCACAAACGGCTCCAAGTTTCTGGTCCTGAGGTGCGTGTGTTACTGGTTGAGGCCACTCGTGCGCACCGCGTGCACGGGGCATGGCCAGGGCACGTCACGTTTGTGTGGCTCCCGCTGGTGAACGGGGGACAACGGCAGGGAGGAGGCCACACGTGGAAGGGCGGCCTGGCTGTGGGGTCGCCTGTGGCTGACACACAAGGGGCGGTTCCTGTGTTGCAGGGACGTGGCCATCGACACGGTGAAGACCGGCATGGGGGGAAAGGCCGGGAACAAGGGCGCCGTGGGCATCCGCTTCCAGTTCCACAGCAGCAGCTTCTGCTTCATCTGCAGCCACCTGACGGCCGGGCAGTCGCAGGTGAAGGAGCGCAATGAGGACTACAGGGAGATCGCCCACAAGCTGTCCTTCCCCACGGTGAGCCGCACACGGCAGCAGGGCGGTGCTGTGAGCGGGGCTGGAGGGTGCAGCCCGGGGAGGGCCCCTGCTGGACAGGCTGGGTGAGAAGAGGCCAGAGCCCACTCCCCGATGCCACCCTGGACTTCCTTCCATGCGTTCTCCCACAAATGAGGGGGGAAAAAAGCAGCCTGTCGCTCCATCCTGGTGGTAAGGAATCTAGAACAGCCCAGAAGGGCGGCGGGTGTGCTCTGGGCTGCCCTCTAGTGGCGAGCCAGAGGTTGTCCTTGCAGTTTTTCTTCTAAAACTTTATTCTCTTTCTTATACAACCCTGCACACCTTGAGCCTGCTGGACATGCAGAGAAGATGGACTTTGGCCCCCACAATTTCCCAGTGTCAAAGACCCTGAACACAAAGCCACAAGTACTGAGGACCCCTCACAAAATACACTTATTAGCACCTAGTGCAGTAACTGTGAGCACAAGTAACTACTTAAATTAGTTAAAACTTCCCTTGCGTGCTTGGTCCCTGCACGTGGCTAGGCAGCTGTCACCATTGGTCAGTGTAAGGAGGACACCCTCCCTGTGGGAGACCCGTCCCCCCGGTGACCGCTGTGAATGTCGTTTTCCTGACCACTTAGGGTAGAAACGTGTTTTCTCATGATTATGTGTTCTGGTGCGGCGACTTCAACTACCGCATCGACCTCACCTACGAAGAGGTTTTCTACTTTGTGAAGCGCCAGGACTGGAAGAGGCTGCTGGAGTTCGATCAGCTGCAGCTACAGAAGTCCAGCGGCAAAGTAAGTGGGCACCAGTAGGTGCTGCCCGTACGCCCCAACGGCCAGGGGACGCTGAGCCCCGGGGGCTGCGACCACGCATCTCTGTGCACAGTCTGAGGGCAGCCTCCTCGATGCCAGGCAGTCACGGCCTGAGTCCAGGTGCCCTCGGCCCATGCTGTGCAGGCACCTGCAGGCCCCAGACCCTGCCCCCCGTTCCAGACTCTGCAGGCGCCTGTGTTTCAGGATGGCAAGGCAGGTTTGGCTCTTCCCTCTGTGGTAGCTCTTCTCCTTGCTGAAGACACCAGGTTGTAACACTTGCCAGTTTGCTTGACATAGCAGATTTGTCCATGGGATCCTTGGCCTTGCCCTGCAGAGGAGTCCTAGACCTATTTTATAGACCAGAAAGACACAGAATATGAACTCAAACAGTCTGCCTAATGCTGCACAGCCAATACCCAGAGCCATGTCGGCTCTGACTCCTGCGTTGTGTCCCCATGGGCCGTGCAGGGCTGCTTGGTTCTCTGTGCTGGTCAGGACACGGTCTGACCTGGGTTCTGCAACGTCCTTCCAGCACCTTCCAGACCCCCTGAGCGTGTCCTCTTCCACAGTGGATGCTGCTGGCCCTCTTAGCTCCCTGGCTGGGTGGGCTGAGGTGAGGGGGCTAGTGCGAGCCCATTGCCTTCCAAAGCAGAGCTAGCGAGGGTGCGAGGCAGGAAGTCCCGGAAGTGGGCTTTCTCTGCCTTTGTAGTTCAGCCCCCTCTGAGCCCTGGAACAGGGACCCTGCCAGCTACCCTAAATTGGCATTCGCTCCCTCCTCCTGCCAATACCCTCATACCCCAAGAATGTGAGAGCAGGTGTTCCTGGTGCCCCAGCCAGAGGCCAACCCAGAGTTAAACAGAGGGAGCAGAATGGGGTAGGCCTTGGCAGAGGTGGTACAGGCACCCCACCCAGGAGCGAGGGAGCCCTGCCCGCACCTGTCACGGAGTCCCACTCTGAGGGGGGAGCAAGACATCTTGGCAAGCACGGGCGCACACCCTGACTCACATGCACCCTGTGTAGACCTGTGTGCAGCCATAACACACAGCCTGGCACTTCCTGAGCCTCTGTGTCCTTTGGTTCCATGGAGAGTGTCCCGAGTGCAGGGGAACTGAGGTGGCCCTGTGCTTTATCTGCTTCCCTCTAGATTTTTAAGGACTTTCACGAAGGAGCCATTACTTTTGGACCCACCTACAAGTACGACGTGGGCTCCGAGGCCTATGACACAAGTGACAAGTGTCGCACCCCAGCCTGGACGGACAGGGTGCTATGGTGGAGGAAGAAGTACCCTTCAGATAAAACAGGTGTGTGGGAGGTGTACCCACAGCGGGTGGGGAGGAGACCTCCCCCTGCAGGCCAGCGCGCCACTGCACCTGTACAAATTGGATCCAAATGGGTCATTCTTGAGGGTGATGCTTCAGCTTCAGGAGCCTCGAGCAGGCTGTCCCAGGCTGTCCCAGGCTGTCCCAGGGCAGAGGAAGAGGATGTGAGGGGGCCCCTCTACTTGCCACCACCCTCAGCTGCCCAACTCTCACCCCTTTAAAACTCCACTTGCACACCAATTGTGAGCAAGACACGGGAAAACGGGAGCTGTGTTTTCATTTGCCTGGGTCGTTCTCTGCATTTGGGACACTTACTGTACAGCCACGGCCTGGCACGCTGAAGAGTCCACGTTCTGGGCAGGGGCGTCTGCTGAGGTTTCCAAGCCAGGAAGCCTCATCTGCAGAGAAAAAAAAGTAAACCTTCAACAGCTTCCTTCAAGGAGACAGAGAGCATCCGTTGGGCCAGGGCTGGCCAAAGGCCTCCCCTGGGGCCTGGGATGCGGAAGCCTGGCAGCAGCCACCTCTGTGCAGGACCTCGGCTCCCCTAGGCAGGAAGGACGGCCATGGCTTGGGCAGCCCCAGTTTGACCGTGAGGTGTTCTGGGTGCAGAAGTCTGACGGTCTCCTGTTGTGTCATGCTGCTGACGCGATACTGTTGTCTGTGTCTCTCCACGGGTCGCTGGGAGTAGCTGGAGAGCTCAACCTCCTGGAACGTGACCTGGATGAAGACACCAAGGTCAGACACACCTGGTCCCCTGGCACCCTCAGGTACTACGGCCGTGCCGAGCTCCAGGCCTCTGATCACAGGTACGCTCCGGGATGATGCTTCCTTGTCCAGGGGCACAGTCAGAGCCACCGTCTCACGCAGGGCACCCGCACACAGACCCGTAGTGGGGAGTGTGTGTGTGTGTATAAAATACACACTGGAACAAAGCATGGAGCAAATCTCCATGGGTCTGTGTTCCCGAGATAGCCTTTTGTCATTTTTCCCTCTCATAAACCACATTGTTTGTGAACATCTTAAAGATATGACTGGCAGTATTTTGTGGCTCTTGCATTAGTGTATCTGTGGAACTTACCCATTCACCTACTGATGCATTTTTTCCCTAATATTTTGTTATGAACATCATACTTTTTAAAAAGATTGGTGTGAAAGACACAGGGAGAAAGATCTTCCATCTGCTGGTTCACTCCCCTAATGGTCACAATGGCGAAGGCTGAGCCAGGAAGGGGCCAGGAGCCAGGAGTTTCCTCTGGGTCTCCCACTTGGGTGCAGAGTCCAAGCAACTGAGCCATCTTGTACTGCTTTTCCTAGGCCATCAGCAGGGAGCGGGATGGAAAGTAGAGCAGCCAGGACACAGGCCAGTCCCCGTGTGGGATGCCAGCCTTGCAGGCAGCAGCTGTTGCATGCCAGGCCGTAGTGCAGCCCCACACCACAGGGTTTTTAAACCTTGTGCACTGTTGGCTTGCCCTCTGGCATGATACACTGAGGAAGGGCAGGAGGCAACAGATGGAGGCACCCTTCAGCTTACGGTGGGTGCTGGGGAGAACCATGTCACGGGCATCTTGCAATGCCTGTGTGAGGGTGAGGGTACAGATGAGTTTAAATCCGTACGTGTTTCCGAGTTCTTCCAACACCCATTCTTGCCAGCGCGGACCCAGTGCTGAACCCTGCAAGGTCGGCCGAGAAGGGGTCTTACATGCCAGGCCTGCTTCTTGCTTCCAAAGAGACCATGCTATCATGGAATTTTCCGGGGCGCCGGGGAGAGAAAGAGATGAAAGTGCTATGAAAAAATAACTAAATAATAATTTTTAAAAAGTGGCAGGTGAGGAACCCAGACTCCAGGGGACGTGTGGGTCAGCAGGACACGGGCTGTGCCCCGGGCTGGGGCGAGGCCTTGTCAGCCGGAGGGGACAGCAGGATCTCCCCAGCGGGTGAGGGTGGGAGCAGAAATCATGCATGGTACAGAGCAGCTGGTGACAAGGCAGCAGCCCTGACATCAACCCTGCAGACTCCGACAGCCAACAGGACCCTCCCCACCCTGGCCACCACCTGAAGGCTCAGGAAACTTAGGGATGTACGCTGAGTGAGGGCTGCTGCCCTTCACCGCAGTCCTGTATGCAGCACGCTCTGTTTCCACGTGGTGCGGTGTGGCAGCTCTGCGGGAGCTCTCATAGTCTCAAGGCTCCTTTCTAATTTTACAGAGATAGAGCCGTCCCTCTGTCAGAGCCCCCGCCTTGAGTGAACCATGGCCTGCTGGCCTCGGGGTGGGTCTCCCTGGTGTCACGCCTTAGGATTGCACAGGTTCTTGGACGGATAGAAGGTGACCGGTCCCCATGCTGGGCCAGCCAGTCCTCTCCCTCCTTCCCTTCCTGCCCACGCAGTCCACGCTTCCGTGGTCACCCATCTATGGCCGTTACCGTGGGGTGAAGCCCTGGAAGGGAGGGTCCCAGGTCAACAGAGGGGGCCATCTCGGGGTGGCAGGGCAGTGGGCCAAGCAGCTGTATGCTAATTTGAAGCTCTGGCAGGGAAAGTACTGCTTGCCTACGCATGCAGCAAGACAGGGAGTGTCAGGGTGCCTGGGGAGGCTGTTGGCCAGCCAGTGGAGGTTGGCTGTGGGCCATGCACTGCTTCCCACCCCCAAGATCATCCTTAGATAACAATAGGTAGCATTAAGATTGGGAAGCAGTGGTTGTATCCTGGGATGCTAGCTTCCCATATGAGTGCTGGTTGGAGTCCCGGCTGCTCCATTTCCAATCCAGCTGCCTGCTAACGCACCTGGGAGGCCACAGTGATGGGCCAAGGGGGAGACCCAGATGGGGTTTTAGGTTCCTGGCTTCAGCCTAGCCTAGCCCTGACGAATGAGCCAGTGGATGGAAGAGATTCTCTTTCTTTTTCCCCCCTCTCTCAGTAACTTTGCCTTTCTTTTAAATACCCAACAAAAACACTGGGGTTGGGAAAGACAAAAATGGAGCAGCCGGCCTGCATGCCTGCACATGTACATGGCTATCCATGCTTATAGTTTACCAGCAGGGCTCAGGGAGGCCGGGGGAGGCAGGGGCGTGGCCACGTGGCCCCGGGTTAACCGTCCTCCCCCCTCCGTCTCCCCTTCGTGTCCCACGCAGACCCGTGCTGGCGGTTGTGGAGGTGGAAGTGCAAGAAGTCGACGTGGGTGCTCGGGAGAGGGTTTTGCAGGAAGTATCCTCTTTCCAGGGTCCCCTGGACGCCACGGTCATCGTGAACCTGCAGTCGCCGACCCTGGAGGAGGAGAAGGAGTTTCCCGAGGAGCTGCGTGCCGAGCTCATGCAGATCATGGGGAACTATGGGACCATTGTGCTAGTACGGTACGCAGAGGCTGCAGGTGGGCAGGTGGGCGGAGCTGCTGCGTGTTCTCAGCCCTCACTCGGCCTCACCCGCCTTGCAGGATCAACCAGGGCCAGATGCTGGTGACTTTCGCAGACAGTCACTCGGCACTCAGCGTACTGGACATGGATGGCAAGAAGGTGAGTGGCCCTTGGTCACACCGCGCGTATTCCCCACTTTGGCCTGGCCTGTGTGTGCTTGTGGGGATGCCCAGGAGGGAAACGGCTTAGCAGTTCTTTCTTTTGAGTCTGAGCCGACTGGGGCCGGCCCGGGTGCTCGCAGACTCTGGGGAGAGAGGCAGTTCCTAGTGTCTGTTCCCTGCATGTTCATGGATCTTGCGCCCACTCGTGTGGGCCAGCCTTCTCTTTAGAATGGGTGTTTGGGGACATACAGCTCCTGCACCATCTGTTTTTGCTATTCCCCGGCTTTAAATGCACATGGCATGCAAATACACTGGAGGCCAGCTGCTATGTGGGGCCTGCATCTCTCCGGCAGCCCCTGAGGGTTAGCCTTGCTCCCCACACTTGGCAGGCCATCCCTGTGACTCCTTCCCCACCCCCAATGCGGTGACAGGTGAGAGGCAGAGCTCTGAAGATCCTACCCAAGACCAAGGACTGGCTGAAAGGCCTGCGTGAGGAACTCACGCGGAAACGGGACAGCCTGGCCCCCGTGTCGCCCACTGCCAACTCCTATCTGCTCGAGGAAAACTTCGACTTCAGCAGCCTGGACTACGAGTCCGAGGGTCAGTGGCCCTGGAGGGGGCAGGAGGGGGCTGGAGGGGGCTGGAGGGGGCAAGAAGGGCCGCTGGGAGATCAGGGAAAATGGTGCTGGAGCCAGGCCTCACGGAGCCGGGAGGCTGCTGCTGGGATGGCAGGTGGCAGTTGCACTTACCACAGTGACTTCGAGGTTGATGGATCCCAGGACAGGTGGACGACAGGTATGTGAGCCAGAGCCCCTGCCGCCCCCTCACTGCCGCTGTCTGCCTCTCCCAGGGGATGTCCTTGACGATGAAGATGATGAGGAGTACTTGGTGGAAGAGTTCGGGCAGCCCCTGGCCTTGGACGGTGAGGTGGGGGCAGACAACCCAGCCGAGGCCCCTCCCAGCAAGTCACCAGCACCAGCCAGGAAGCAGCAGCGACCCACATACAAAGGTAGCTGTTTATGATGAAATCAACGTGTCCTTTAGGCTGGGAGTGGGGCTGACAGGTCACAGGCTTGAACCGCTGCACCATCAGGCCTTGGTGACACTGTCCTGCCCTCCCCTAAGATGCTGCCTTCAGCTCTGAGTTACTGCCTCTGCCGTAGGAGGGCAGCCCCAGCAGCAGGTGCAAGGCCTCATCCCGTGTCGGGCCCCCGGAACTGGGGCCCAGAGCGTATTGGGGTGCTTCCGGAGAGAGGGGTCTGTACCCCGCGGTGCCTCTAACAGCCCCCACAGCCATTGGCAGCTGCTGCAACTGCAGGCTATTGAGCCCCTCCTGGAGCCTGGATCAGCATGGGCAGTGGGCCCATGGGAATTTGGCATTTCCTGCAGCTCCTGGGTGTCTGGAGCCGAGTTGGGGCCCAGCACTGGAATGTCATACACTGCTGTACGTGGCCTGAGCAGAGGCTCTGCTGGTGGGTACAGCCAAGGTCATGTTCCCTACAGAGCACACGCAGCCCTTTCTTGTGGGGATGGCAGCCATCCCGGCAGCCTGTGGAGGCCAGGGCAGGTGGGGATGTGCACACTTCTTTAAGCAGAAGAATCCCCAGGGTAGCCATGGGCCCACGGGTATCACAGGGACCCTAGAGTGCTCAGCCATTCCCAGTGCAGGGAGACGCCGTGCCTCTCCCCAGCCCTGGCCTCTCCGTCTTGAGTCAAGATGAAGTAAAGGGGTGTGTTCTTGGGTGTGTGGCCATGTGTCTCCAGTACAGGTGTCTCTGTAGGACAAAAGATGTGTCGCTTCTGCCTGCTTCTCCGTACCAGGTGTGTGCAGGGTGACACGCTGGAAGCTGTGTGGCAGGGCTCGCCCTGGCCAGCTGCTGGTCCCAGGCTGCCTGCGGCCCGGGACGGCAGGATAGTCTCAGCTCCCCAAACACATGAGGCCTTTCCACCATCTGCCATGTGTACAGGTCACTCTCAGGGGGTTCTGGTTTCTGCCCTCTGCTGTCTGTGGGAATTGGGTTATTCTGGAAGGAATGGGGCCTTCACGTCGACCCCCTGCAGTGTCTTTCTCGAGTCTGAGGAACACACCCTGGGGCCCATGATCCACCGAACGTTCCACGCGGGCACTGGGTGCGCCGTGTCCCCAGCCCTGAGCAGAGCCTGCAGCTGCTGCACCTGCTAAGGCTGGCTGCCCCTGTTGACCTGCTCATGGCCCACCGTGTCCTACAGATGATGCTGACCTGACGCGATTACAGCAGGAGCTGGCAGCTGAGGGGGACTTCCGCCACCGTTCTCCGAGCAGGTCTCTGTCGGTCCCCAATAGGCCTCGGCCACCTCACCCACCGCAGAGACCCCCCCCTCCAAGTAAGATTTTTGCTTGCTTTCCGCTCACCACGATGCCTGCTGGGAAAAATCGTGCATCTGCTGCTGCTGCGAACAGGCTCCTCACCAGCTGCTCGTCGCGCACTGCTGTGTCCCCACTGGGATTCCCTGTCGCAGGCCCCTCTGTGTCTTACATGCAGGACACTCTGGAGACCCCGGGCTTCGTGCTCTGCTCGTGGGCCGACGCCTGTGGAGTGGAGGCAGGCGTGGGGTCCTCGGGGAGCCTTGCAGCTGTGCACATCGGACCTTCTCCTGCCCATCAGGAGTGTGATGGCCCTGAGGTCCAGTGGTGCCAGCAAGCATGGGCTCACCCTGCTCGCCCTTCTGTGCTCTGGGGTGACACTCTATGCTAACACTCCATGGCTTTTGTGGCCTGAGTCTTGGAAGGACCTGGTTTCCTTCAAGTTCTTCGGCACTGGGGCCAGCACACATTTGTTAAGAGCCTAGAAATAAAGCCAGGAGCACTTTTGGTCAGCTGCCATTCTCCTGCTGTGGTGTGCCACTGCCCCACCAAACAACATGGCAGCCAGAATTCTCCAGGATGTCATCTTTAGAACTGGCCTTATATGGTGGCTTCTGCCACAGAAGTCATCTGGAGCAAGCCAAAAGCCACGTAACTCTTTAAAAGAAGAGGATGTTTATTTGAAAGGCAGAGTAGTAGGGAGGTAGAGAGGGCGCTGGACTCACCCCCCAAATGGCTGCAGGGACAAGCGGGGCTGGGCCAGGCCAAAGCCGGAAGCCCGGAGCTTCATCTGTGTCTCCCACGTGAATGGCAGGGCCCGAGTACCCAGGCCACTCACTGCTGCTTCACAGGCATGTTCACAGGGAGCTAGCTCCCAAATGGAGTGCCTGGGACCTAAAGCAGCCTTCCTGGTACGGAATGCTGGCACTGCCACACTGCTAGCCACTGGCGAGCTGCTTTTTCTGCACATGAAGTCTACTCAGAAAATAAAATATGAAATAAAAACCCAAAATGTAAAAGTCCTATATTGTGGAAATTTTACAAAGAGAACTGTAAAGTGTAAAATGTACTTTGCCTGCAGACTGTAGTTGCTGGCAGGAAGACTCCTAGGCTGTTGGTTCATCTTACGTCCTCCGCGAGTTGTGACTGGTTGGTTTGGTCGTTTGTCTTTCATTTGTTTATATGTCATTCAATGCTCTAAGCCATGATTAGCGAACGGCCACGGGTATAACTTTAGAGCGTTTGTCTTCTAAAGTTGAGGTTTATGGAAGCTTTTGTCCCACAAAACATGCTGGAAATGTGGTCTTAATAATAATAGAGTCAGTTGGCTTTTTTAAAATTTACTTTTTAAAATTTTTATTGGAAAGATATACAGAGAGGAGGAGAGACAGAGAGGAAGCTCTTTCATCCGCTGATTCACTCCCCAAGTAGCCGCAACAGCTGGAGCTGAGCCAATCCAAAGCCAGTAACCTGGGGCCTCTTCCAGGTCTCCCATGCAGGTGCAGGGTCCCAAGACTTTGGCCCATTATCCTCAGCTGCTTTCCCAGGCCAGAAGCAAGGAGCTGGATGGGAAGCAGGGCTGCCAGGATTAGAACGAGCACTCATATAGGATCCTGGTGCATGCAAGGCAAGGATTTTAGCTACTAGGCTGCCATGCTGGGCCCAGTCAGTTGGCTTTTTAAAACAATTTGTTGATCTCATGTAGGTGATTGTTGTGGTGATGATGCCGGTTAGGACGCCCACATATCAGTCCTGGCATGAAGGTAGCCTGGTGGCTTCAGGGACTGATCTGGCCACTCGTGCGGGGGACCTGGCTGGAGTTCCTGGCTCTGGCTTTGGCCACGGCAGGCATTTGTGGAGTGAGCCAGGAAGCAGGAGGCTTCTGGATCTGTCTGCCTCCCAAAAAACAAGTAATAACAATAATCCATGGACTTTGATAACAGATGTCAGGTTACGATTTCTGCTGCAGTGTGCAGGGACAGGGAGAGCTGCTGGAGCACTGGGCGGAATCCCGGGAGATGCCTGCCAGGCTCTGCCACAGGGTGCTCGGGGCCCCAACCGGGTCACTGGCTGCCGCTTCTGCTTTTCCGTGGGCTGTGCCTGGCCGCCAAGCTGGGACGTCCCTCTCTGCTGAGGCTGCGCCCTTGGTTTTCACAGCGGGCTTGATGGTGAAGAAGTCAGCCTCGGATGTGTCCATCTCCTCCGGCACCCACGGGCAGTACTCCGTCTTGCAGACAGCAAAGCTCCTGCCGGGAGCTCTGCAACAGCCGGTGAGTCACACTGTCCCAGCGGCACAGCTCCAAGCAGCCACCGCTGCTGCCTTCATCCGGGCTTGTGTGGCTCCAGCCCGCCACCTGCCCACCACCGCGCCCCGCACCCTGACTCTGCACGTGGTGGGTGCACCGTTTGGGAGACGGAGCTTCCCATGTGTCTCTGCCCGTGGCTCCTACGCTCAGGCGTTCGTGACTTTTGCCTTTGGCCCCGGTGTGAAAAACCCTTCGCCGATGGAAGGGCAAGGGGGAGAGAGGCCGGTCAGCCTGACTATCATCCTACTGTGGTTAGGGAGACGAGGCCCAGGGAGCCCAGCTGGCCTCAGGCGGACAGGCAGGAGCGATCATGGGAGAGAACAGGCTTGATGAGGTACCAGTGGTGCCCAGCAAGGACAGGTCCTCCAAGCCCCTCCTTGCTGTCATGTTCCTCTCTCAGCCAGGGACAGGAGGGGTGCCCAGGGCAGGAGGGGTGCCCAGGGCTGGGGGTGCCATTCTTGCCCTTCTTGTACTGGGTCTTGCTCCAGTCACGGCCCGGGGCAGGAGGGGTGCCCAGGGCTGAGGGTACATATTCCTAGTCCTTCTTGTACCGTGTCAGCAGAGGCGCTTCTGCCCGAGTTCATGCACTTCTCGCCTTCATTCGTCCTGCAGCCCAGAGCCAGGACCGGGATCAGTAAGCCCTACAATGTCAAGCAGATCAAGACCACCAACGCCCAGGAGGCTGAGGCAGCGATCCGGAGCCTGCTGCAAGCCGGAGGAGGTAAGAGGGGGACCCATGCGCCGGGCGCCCCTGGCTGAAGGTGGCCTGGGAGCAGGGGTGCCAAGCCTCGTGTTCCTGGTCAGTGTCCAGCGGAAGTGCCCGTTAATAGTGCTACCTGGCATTCCATCGCTGAGCTGTCTGGTCCACATGTGATGATGGTTAATGCAAAGCACGGTATGCCTACGCCAGTGGCCCCAGGGCTGCTCAGCAGTGCGGAAAGACCAGCATAACTTAGAGCATTCTGCCAGCGCTGTTAGGCACTGATGGTTCGTGCTTTATATTAGGTACAGTATCTGACTTCTACATTGCCAGCAAGTGGCAAGAAATTGTTACCCCCCCCCACACCGGCTGTTCGTCTTTGTGGTTTTTCCTGTGTGTGACCCCCTGCCCCCATCGCTGGGTTCGGCTTTCCCCGTTCACTGAGAAGGCTCCAGTCGCTTACCTTGTGTGGGTTCTGGCTTTGCCCCAGGGCCCCCTTGGGAAGAGAACCTAATTTCCTTTGAGAAAGGTATAGGCGATGGTGTGAGCCTCGTTTGCTCTTAGCAGGTGTATCTCACCCACCTGGCATTCTCAAACAGCTGGAAGGAAGCTCTGAGACCCGCAGCTGGATATCACCTCACACCCGCAATGATGAAAAGCTGGAAAGTAATAGCCCATGTCTGACAATGGATATGCAAAATGTGGTGTATCCATAGAGTAGAATATTGTTCAGCCATGATGATGGTGGTGGTGGTAGAATTCAGAACGCTGCACTAAGGGAAGCGGCACAGGGGAAGGGAGCCAGACACTGGGGCACCCACCACCCGACTGCGGCAATGCGACGTGACCCAGAGTCACTCGGTGGCGTCTAGAGATCGGAAAGGGGCTGCAGAGGGTGGCCACAGTGACCAGAGCTGAGCCGATCCAGAGCCAGGAGCTTTGGTCAGATCTCCTGTGTGGGTGCAGGGTCCCAAGGACTTGGCCATTCTTTGCTGCTTTCCCAAGCCATTAGCAGGCTGCTGAAGCAGAAATGGAGCCCATATGGGATGCCGGCACTTGTGAGTAGAGGATTGGCCCGTTGAGCCCCCACACTAGCTCCAGGAAAGCTTTATTTTAGAAACCCAGGATGCGATGTCAGGAAAGGCTGACGTCCACCCAGTCCCGGCTTACCATCTTCCCAGCTACGGTGAGACTTTGATCGCGTTCCAGAGAAGTGGTGTGGGGTATTTCCAAAGCTTTCCATGTAGTGCCAGGGTCTCCCTGACCAAATCTAGACCCCTCTCGTCCTGTCCACTACCACTTCCACCCCCCACCCTACTGCCAGAGAGAGGTGGGGCAAAAGCTGCGGCTGAACCTAGCTGGTTGGTTCTGACAGTCTTCAGGAATTCTTTCCATTTGTTTTTAGGGGGGAAAAAAAGGAAATGTTTAGAATTAATGAATTATCCTTGGAACACAAAACACTTGCAGATTAAATCCAGGGTTTATGTTGTGGCACAGTGAGCTAAGCCGCAGCTTGAGACACTGACACCCGTAATTCAGAGTGCCAGTTCAAGTCTGGCCTGCTCCGCTTCCAATCCAGCCCCCAGCTAACGCACCTGAGAAGGCAGCAGATGCTGGTCCCTACCAGCCACAGGTCTGGGAGGAAGGGCCTGGCTCCTGGCTTCCGCTGGCCCAGACCTGCCGGTTGCATCCACTTGAGGAGTGATGGAAGGTCTCTGTATGTGTCCCTGCCTTTGTAACTCTGCCCATCAGATCGGTAACTAAATCTCTTAAATCAAGAAGACTGTGCCAGGCCGTCAGGGGTCTCGCCCTTCATGCCTCAGCCAGGTGATTTCTTGTTTCAGGTGCCCCCGAGGAAGCCCTGAGCGCGGTGACCTTACGGGAACACGGAGCCTGCCGCCCAGAGCCTGACCCTGCTGCCACAGCCACGCCGGGCGCCGGCCAGCCGCCCCCACTGCTGCCCCGCCGGCCTGCGCCCAGGGTCCCTGCCCTGAAGAAGCCCATCTTGCGGAGGACAGGAAAGGTAGCGCCAACCTCAGTCACTTGATTGCTAGATCTGAACGCCATGTCTCAGCCAGGAGCTGGGAGGACGCACACGCCCGGGCCGGTCGCACCCTGGGGTCTCTCCGCCCTCCCCATGCTGCGGCTTGGAGCTCGCTGGCAGAACACAGCTGTGTCCCTGTGTCCTCAGAGGACACGAGGCGTGGGAGCCTTCTGCTTGGGGTTTTGTGCTGGGATGCTGTGGCCCGCTCGCTCCAGGGCTGGTGGCTGACCCCGCGCGCTGCCGGGGTCCCAGGCGCCCCTCGCCGCTTGTCTTGCAGATCGTATTCTGCTCTCGCTCTCCGGCTTCTGAGCCTTGCCTGCTGCTGCACAAACAGGAGTTTGTAAGGACAGTAGCCGCCCAAAGACTGGCGCCCCTGGACACCTCCGGGTCCTCCGCTTGAGCTTGGGCTCCTAGTCCCGGGACGTGCGGTAATCCCTCCTTCGCCTGCCCGTCGCCCGGTGCCCGCTGCTTGCCCGCCGGTGCCGAGTGAGGTTGTGTTGTTGCTGCTCTCGTCTCCGCAGAGCTGGCCTGGCTCTCGGGACGCTCCTCTGTGCCGCTTGCGGTCGCTGCCCTCCGTCTGCCTGCCGTGGCTTCTTGCATGGGCCTTGTCCCTCCTCCTCCCGGCACTTATGTCCCTTTGCTTTTAAATCTCAGGGGCAGAGTTGCCTTCACTCTCCCCCGCCTGTGTGCAGGTGTGAATGTAGAAGCCGGGCGGAGAAGGGCTTACTGTACTTTTTTTTTTTACTTTTATTTTATTATTATTTGATTTGAGAAGCAGTGAGATCCCATGGGTGGGAGGTGGGTATAGAGGGGTCTCGTCCACTGGTTTGCTGTGGCCCCCGAGTGTCCGCAGCAGCCAGGGCTGAGCTGGACCACAAAGATCTCAATCCAGGCCTGTCCCGCGTGGGTGGCAGGGGCCCCAGTCACCTGCTGAGGTCAGGTCTTCCATTGTGGACCTCTGAAGTGTCAGCTGCAAGGCAGGTGCCCTCCCCCAGACGGGAGGGCAGGAATTCAGGAGACTTCCAGATAGAGCCAGCCCCGGGCCGGTTTCCCATTCCTCTCTGTCACTTTACCTGGGGTCTCGTAAAAGTGCGTGGCAAATGTGTGTTTCTGGGTTTTTTTGGCACCAACATAAGCTTATCTTAATCTGGCTTTCCCAAGAGCTTTTTGAAGGGCCCTTGAAGGAAGAGGCAAGTGCAGCAACCGGTCAGCGTGACCCTGTGCCATGATACACGCCCGCAGGTCACCCAGCAGAACCGCAGCCTTGGGCCAAGTCGTTAGCAGAGGGCATTGCTGGGTCAATAGAGCACAGTCCCATTTCCCAGGAGAACTGCTCCTGCACGTTCCCTCTGACCATGCTTTAAAACCCTTGGGGTGGGGGAAACCCCCGTCGGGCTCTCACTGGCCATGCTCTGTGACTTGACCCCTGGTGTGTGTCTTGTGTGTTTCCGTACCTGGCCCCCTGACCAGCATCCAGACATTCACACTCTGGGTTTGATCAAGGTGGCATCTCGGCTCCGCCCCTTGCTGTCAGCCTGGGGCTCTGAGCCTGCACTCACATGTGCTTTTGTCTTGCTGTCCCCAGCCCCTGTCACCGGAAGAAGACTTGGTGCAAGAGGCTGTCCGTTTCACAATCGGGCCCCCAGAAGCAAGCCTTGAAGCCCCCCCTCGAGCCCCTCCTGTCCCCAAACCCAGGACACTGCAGCCTGGGAGAAGTGCCCCGAGGAGGCCCAGCAGTGAGGCACCAGCACCAGCACCAGCACCGGCTGCAGCCTCTCCCGCACCAGATACCTGCCTGCTCCTGCCACCTGAGGCCCCATCTCCCATGCCCAAGGTGCCCCCAAGGAGGAAGAAGTCGGCACCACCAGCCTTCCACCTGCATGTCCTGCGGGGCAATAGCCAGCTCCTGCAGGACCGCCCAGGTGATGGTGATGGCAGTGACCGGGTGCAGGGACGCCCTCTGGAGCCAGACCTGCTCCTTCCCCAAGTGGCTTCCTTGAGTACCTCCTCTGCCATCAGCGCTGAAACCAATGGCTGCAGAGTCCCGAAGCCAGAGGCAGCCTCCCTGCTGGGTGAATACCAGGATCCCTTCTGGAACCTTCTCCACCATCCCAAACTGTTGAATAACGCCTGGCTTCCCAAGAGCTCTGACGCCTTGGACTCAGGCATCAGAGACCCTGAAAAGGCTGCTCCCACGCCAGCACACGTCCAGGGCGAGCTGTTACAGAACACTTCCAGCCACTGGGAGTCCACCAGTGACAGAGACCAGAGGACGGCGCTGGAGGTGTTTGACCCCTTGGCAAAGACCTGACTCAGGAGCTCTGGAGCCATACCCTCCCCATAGGCATCACTTGATCAGCTCTGGCGAGACATCCATTGAAAGGAACACTGAACAAGAGAAAGAAATGTATGTTTTTGTCCCTCTCATGGCAGTTGACAACACTTGTGTCTGTTATCCAAAATGTTTGATGGCAAACATGGTTCATTTAGAGTTAGCTTTCGTGGGAGTGGAGGCCTCCTGTGAGATTCAGTGTGTGGACTCCGAGGAAGGAAGTCGGGGCAGAGGGGTTGCATCTGTGCTGGGCTCCTGCACTTGCCTTTGAGGCCCAGTTTGTGCGTCTGAGATCTGGAATGAGTCCTCGCTGAGCCTCCCCCTTGACGGTCAGTGCACAAAGCAAGGATCGGGCTCAGCCCTCATTGGGAGCGTGACTCGCTGTTCCTGGCCCACGGATGAAGCAGCTTCCACACAAATGCCGAGCTGGAAGCAGCAGATGGGTCAGCCACGTGCTCAGCTGCATTCCAGCAGACTGGGTGTTCCCCCCTCTGCGTGTGCAGGGACCTGGGCATGTGACTCCCATGGGAGCAGGTGGCGGATGCTGTTTGGGTCTTGAAGGACATGCCTTGAGCTGAACCTCTGCACCCACCGGCCTCGGAATCTCCGAGTCCCATCCCATATCCTGGTCACCACGTGCTGCATCAACTGACTGTCATGCACAGTGGTGGGCCACTCGGCGACTGCTCTACCATCAGATCCTTATTCAATGAAACCTCCAGGTGTTGCTCTGAAACCATGTGAAATGTGAAAGTGCGTGCTGCCACATGACGCTCCTTGATCCGAGGGATGTGCGAGCCTGTGCAGGGAGCAGAGGGACAGCAATGGCTCTGTGTTATCCCCCAGGTGACTCTAGGGGACTCCTGTCTTGGCCCTAGTGGGTGGTGACCACCACCTTGCCTGCACCCTCATTAGCAGTCCAACATTTGAAATTTATTATGAGTTTTCATGGTCGTTGTCAACCCTGGTGGCAGATCGCTGAAAACTCAAAGCAAAACAAAGCAAAAAACGTAACTGCTTGTCTCTCCTTTCCTCTGGAAGCTGGTAAGAGTGGCTTAGGACATCAAGGGGCCAGGCTGCCTGCTGTGGCACCTGAGCACTCTGTCAGCTTCCCGGGGAGGGGAACATTGCCATCTTTTTAAGGATTTATCTTTATATGAAAGGCAGACTTATAGAGAGAGGAGAAACAGATCTTCATTGGCTGGTTCACTCCCCAAATGGCTGCAACAGCTGGAGTTGGGCTGGTTTGGATCCAGGAGCTCCTGAGTCTCCCTTGTAGGTGCAGGGATCCAAGCACTTGGGCCAACTTTTGCTGCTTTCCCAGACCATCAGCAGGAGCTGGATTATAAGTGGAGCAGCCAGGACTCGAACTGGCACCAATGTGGAATGTTGGCACTGCAGGCAGAGGCTTAACATTTTATGCAGTTGGTGCCAGCCCCAAAACCACCATCTTTAGCAGAGTCAGGTGGAGAAGGCAAGATGGATTTCCTGGAGAAGCTAGGGGTTTTCCAGAAGGGGCACATCTGCTGATTAGCAGTGGATTGCTTGTTCTCCCATGACCATTCTTCCAGCAGAGAGGAGGTGGGTTTGACAACAGATCCATGTGTCAGCCGCTGAAGGGAGGAAGGGGCAGTGAGCCCCACGGACGCTGCCTGCAGGCCAGGCCCCGTGTTGGGATATGTCCTTTGTTCTAGATAGCAGGGAGCAAATCAGTGGCACTGAGAGCCGATGCCCGTTGCACAAGCAGCTCTGAAGACGACGAGAGCAAGGACGGACACAGTGTTGTGCAGAGCCGCGGAGCACTGCCAGGAACCTCGCGGGCAGATCAGCGTGTGCGGGGAAGGCCACCTGCGGCATGGCTTATCGAAGGGTTGTGATGCACAGCTGCCCTAACGATGTTCGGTCACGTGCTGAAGTTGGATGTAACACCTATTAAATGTTTTTATCTTTTTGGTTTTTTTTTTAAGTTGGGCTTATTTCTTGTCAGGTTTGAAGGGAGTAGATCTCTGTGCAGTGTTTTCTTGTGTGTGTCTTTTTTTAATGAAGGTTTATTTATGTTTATTGGAAAGCCAGATATACAGAGAGGAGGAAAGACCGAGATGAAGATCTTCCATCCACTGATTCACTCCCCAAGTGACCAAAATGGCTGGAGCCAGAAGCCAGGAACTTTTTCTGGGTCTCCCATGTGGGTGCAGGGTCCCAAAGCTTTGGGCCGTCCTCAACTGCTTTCCCAGACCACAGGCAGGGAACTAGATGGGAAGTGGGACCGCCGGGACATGAACCAGTGCCCATATGGGATCCTGGTGCGTACATGGCAAAGGCTTCAGCCACTGCGCCAGGGCCAGCCTTTTTTTTTGATCCAATGCAATTATTACTTCTTGTGGGGGCATTGTTTCAGATCACCAAATTGAAAAACAGTCACACTGGGGTGGAGAGTTGGCAGCAGGCATCATGCCAGCAGGGACCACTACCTCAGTGTGGCTCATAGCTCTATGGTATAGTCCAGGAGACTTGAGCATGGCTAGAGTCCATCCTCATAGAAAACGTGGCAAAGCTTGGGCTGGGCAAATGGGCCACAAAAAGCGGGTGATGGGAGCATGCGCAGCTACAGTTCCTTTCAGCTTGCACTGAGCAAACGAGGACCCAGCCTGGGCTTCTTCCTTAGGGAAGAAGGGTGGCAAGTGCCACACTGGATTCACTTGACCTGGGCTGGAATGGAGGCAGCCAGCAGGTGCAGAATCTTCTAAGGTCAGAGAGCAGGTGCCCAGCAGCCTGCCTGGAGCTCAGCAGGGAGCCCCTGTGAACAGAAAGGGCAGAGGTGAGAAAAGATAACTAATGTTATGGCAGAGAAGTTTGAGGTACGGCCCAGCACAGGGGCTTCCCAACTGCACTCCCAGCCTCCTGCAGCGCTGACCACCCCAACTCAGAGGAATGTGAAGTTGCATCACGGGAACTGACAGTAGCTCCTTTGTCCTCCAGTCTGGGTGCTGCCTGGCCTGGGTGTGCCACGTGCATGGCAGTGTAGTTCTACCGCCTTCGACATCCTCTGCCTGCTCGGCCCCAGGCCCCAGCATCCAGCACTCTGCCGTCCCCCAGTTCTGCCCAGTCCAGAATGCCATTGCAGTGGGACCATAGTACCCTTGGCTTAGTACTAGTAATTTCCAATTCCTCTGAGTTCATGACTTGAAGAATATTTTTTAAAGATTTATGTATTTTTATTGGAAAGACAGATTTTACTAAGAGAAGGTCTCCCATCTGCTGGCTCACTCCCCAAGTGGCTACTAGCAAGAGCCAGGAGCTTTTTCCAGGTCTCCCATGCAGGTGCAGGGTCCCATGGCTTTGGGCCATCCTCTCCTGCTTTCCCAGGCCATGAACAGGGCAGCAGCTGGGATTAGAACTGACCATATGGGATCCTAGCACTTGCAAGGCAAATATTTAGCTACTGAGCCATCGCATGGGGCCTGAAGAATTATATTTTTATGGTGATTATTACAGAGTCCACATTGACCGGTTTATTCAACCTTTCATTAAAGTGTGGGCAGTCATGGGGAAAGCTACTTAGGATGCCAGCGTGCTGGATTGCTTTGCTCAAGTCTTCAGTTCACTTGTGTCAGAACCCAGGGTCATGTGTGGTTGTACCATCTTGCATTCCATCATCCTTGAGTCCCTGAGGCGTGTGGCTGGAGCTTGGGATCTGGGCCATTGTAATAGAGATGGGGGTACACCCTGTTTTCGTTTGGAAACCACTCCCGCCCTGGCTTGTTGGCAGTCTCTTCAGGACTTTATTTGCTAACGGTTTTAGTGCCGGACGTGTCACAGCTTGGCCTGCTTCTTAATTGGATTCTCTGTTTTCTTATTAAGAGTTCATTGCCTGTCTGGAGGTAATAATCCTTTATCAGGTGTGCCATTTGCAAATGTTTTCTCAACACCTGTGGTTTATTTGATTGACTTTCTAAGAAATTGAAAAGTAGCCACGTTGATTGGTGTGTGTGGGAAGAGTACTAGCTGACTGGAAAGACCACCAGCTGACAGGAAAGACCACCGCAGGGATCTGAGATGCCATTTCGGGGGGGGGGTTGGTTTGGAAGTGTCAGAAGCGGTGGGTAACATGAATATGAAATAAACGCACAGGGAGAGTTGTTAAGGCTGTCGGTTTTTCAAGTTAACAATCCCTGCTCGAAACGTCAGGACTAGTTATCAAGGAGGTGAGATTGGGGTCCTCCACCCTTCCTAGGGGTGCTTATGCAAGTACCCTGTTTTAAAGAACTAGCAGCCGTTAGGCTTCAGTTAGATTTCCTCTGGGGTTATTTTACTGACATTTGAAAGTAACCATTGTGGGGTTTATTTTTATATTATTGGTAACATTTTTCTTTTTAAGACACTTCTCATTAACTTTGGCTTGTATCTTTTTCTATTTATTTTTTGAAAATTTTGTTCTGTTCCTAATTGAACAGCACTAAGTGTCATTCGTGCTAGTCTTACATACCTAGCAATAAAGCTACAGGTTTTCCCAGATTACGATTTTAATTGCACCCTACCCATTTTGGTATGAAATAGTCTCCTTGTTGCTGATTGCTAGATTGTAAGCTGCTTTTGCTATCTCTTCCAGCCGAGGGTTTGGTTTATTTTAAAGATTCATTCGTTTATTTGAGAATTGGCTAGAGAGATTTTCTAGCTGCTGGTTCACTCCCCAGATGCCCACATCAGCCAGGGTTGAACCAGGTTTGAGCTGGGAGCCAAGTGTGGCAGGGGTCCAAGCACTTGGACCATCGTGCTGCTTTCCCAGGCTATTGGCAGGGAGCTGGGTTAGAAGTGGAGCAGCTGGGACTCAAACGGGCATCCTGTGGAATGCCACCACTGCTGGCAGCAGCTTGACTGACTATGCCATGCCAGCCCTGAGCCAAGTTTTATTTAATATCTAAGTAGTTCAGGATTGCCTGTTTTCTGTTTGTACTCTAAATTTGCTCACTTTCAATCATATCAGACTTTGAGAATAGGATCTACTTCAAACTTTATTAAGGATTGCCTCATGGGCCACGTGCAGGATTGACTTTTTAAAGTGATGTTAACACAGTTTATGTTTTAAGCCGTGTAGGTTTTGGGAGGGGAGAATCGTGGGTTTAGTTGCTACGGGACAGCTAGGCCTGAGGGGGACAAGCGAGGCTCTGGCACCAGCTCCGTGCCACGGCCCCGCACTGCCCTCAGCAGAACTCCTCCCACGTGGGATAAATGCTGCCTGGCTGATTGTGCCAGGCAACTTTTTAAAAAATAAATTTATTTTTGGTGATATTTACATAAATGAGAAGGATGTATACCCAATATGGACTACTGATTAGAGTGGGAAGGGTACAATTGCTTTCAATTTTTTTCTCTATCTGGCCGGAGTGAGGAGACAAGGGGAGAGGGCCACTCCCATCAGCCCAACTACATCAGTACCCAGGAATGGGGGATGGCCATGTGGAGCATGTTCTGAGGATACTGCTTAAGTTTCAGGATGTTAATTTCATTGCTCCAAGGTTGAGGAAATGCTTCCAAGGTCCATTGGCTGACATTATCCACCTTGGAGTCTCCACTCACCAAGATACTTGCTGTCAAAGCTTGGCCGGGAGAGTTGATGAATTTGTTCTGCCCTCCATGGTACTGGATGTCCTCTGCAGGCATCAATGGATGGCAATATTCCCCACGTTGCATCTGGGCGTGCCTTCTGCTGCTCCGCTTCAATAACTAAGGAGGCCCAGTTCTAACACGCACTCCAGTCAGACCACAGATCCTATGGTTCTCCCTGTGGTTGGGGTCCAGCAGTCCAGCAGTCCAGTCGGGAGGGGGTTCCCAAAGAAACCTCACCTGAGGTGACCCCAGACCTAACTCCTGTGTGTGCCAGCCAGTGTGGGATCTGGCTCAGTCTGCCACCCATGCCAGCCTACAAACCTACTGGTGATTGCAGTTTTCCGGTCCGTTGTTGTCAGCCCCATCTTTTATGTAAACTAACAGATGCTGCGGCCCAAGCTAACCCTGCCCAGCTCACTTGGCCCTCCTGCACACAAGCGGGATCTGCAGGCTAGTTAGAGGAACCCCAGTAACCCCCACCAGCCCCACCCCCAGCCCTGTTTCCTGCACATGCCGGTATGTGCAGCAGCCTGGTCCATCCCACATCCCATTCAGCTCCTGTACATGTCAATGGGCACTGGAGCCTAACTCAACCCGACCAACCCCACTCGTCAGCCCACATTTAGGCCAGCAGGTGCTGCCACCTGCCCAGTCAGGCCTGCCCTCAGCCTGGTTCTCATGCTCACCAGTGGGAACTGCAGCCCGTCGGGGGGGTGACCTAGTGGGCCCACTCCCAGCCCTGGACCTTGAACTTTCCAGGTGGTACTGCAGCAAGGATGGCTTCCGGGCAACCTGTAAGGAATCCAGTTTGCATAACTGTGGCTGTCTAGGACTCCAGGTCAGCCAAGAAGCCATCCCAAATCTTGTGAGGTCAACACAGTCATGAAGAGACCCTCCCGTTAGCGATGCCTGCAGTCTCTCTTACATAGATGTTGAAAGTAGATGCATTCCAGCTGGCCCCTGGTCGTCCGCCTTAGCACAAACATCTCCCTTCTCCTGCCTTGTGCTGTAGGGAGCCTCTCATCCTGCTGTCCCCCAAATACTTAAAACATACATCAGAACCTTTCTTTAAAAGGCAAGAGACAGAAACAGATCAAAAGAGAGCTTGCATCTGCTGGTTTGCTCCCCAGACAGCCACACCAGCCAGCTCCAGGGCGCGCTGAAGCCAGGGGCTTAGACTCTGGTCTCCCATGCGATGGCAGGGCCAAGCACTTGGACCATCCTCCGCTGCTCTCCCAGGTCCACTAGCAGGGAGTTGGATCAGAAGCGGAGCAGCCAGGATACGAACGAGCTCCCATATGGGATCCTGGAGCTTACGAGGCAAGAATTTAGCCACTAGACCAGCTTGCCGGCCCTTTCCATTCAAGGACTGCTTTTTCGGCTCCTCTGCAGTTTTCCAGTACTCCGTATAGACACGGGCCGTTATTTCTTTGGCTTTGCTGCCCCGGTACGTGTACGAAACACACAGTGGACTCAGAGATAGTGTTCATCTGTGTTCTGTTGCATTCCCTGTAGTTTTTTGAGGGATTTCTCTTCCAAGTCACTGCTTTTCTTCAGGTGTGTGCAATCTAATTCCCCCACTTTCCTCATCTAGAATTCGGGTACTTTAAAAATGTAAATCATGATATAATGTCTTGTTTCTGAAGGAGTTTCCACCTTGGTTTTCTTTTTAATTTTTATTGGAAAGTCAGATATACAGAGAGGTGGAGAGACGGAGGAAGAGCTGTCCACTGATTCACTTCCTAAGTGGCCACAATGGCCGGAGCTGAGCTGTCTGAAGCCAGGAGCCTGGAGCCTGGAGCCTTTACTGGGTCTCCCACATGGGTGCTGGTCCCTAGGCTTTGGGTTGTCCTTGACTGCTTTCCCAGGCCACAAGCAGGGAGCTGGATAGGAAGCAGGACCACCGGGTTCAGAACCGGCACCCATATGGGATCCCAGCATTCAAGGTGAGGACTTTAGCTGCTACGCTATTGCACCAGGCCCGTTCGGTTTTCTCTTCACCACACCACACTGCGTAGCAGTTCTGTCAGCTGTGTGTGACAGTTCCAAGGTCTCAGGTGTTGTTCCCTGGGCAGAGACACACGCTTGTTCTGTGGTTTCCACTCAGTTTCTCACCTTATTTATTCACTGGCAGGCATCTGCAGGAACAAGGGCAAAGAAGAATGTATCATTTTGCCAGGTGCCTGGGTCCTCTTTTAAAATTTGTTTATTTTAAAAGAGAGGAGAGACAAAGAGCTCCCATCCTCTGATTCGCTCCTCCAATGTCTGCAGTGGCCGGAGCCGAGCCGATCCAGAGCCAGGAGCTCTTCTGAGTCGCACACGCGGGTGCAAGGGCCAGAGCCAACCTTTGCTACTCTCCCAGGCCACAAGTTTGGAGCTGGATCAGCAGCGGAGCACCCGTGTGGGCTCCTCCTTGTTCCAGCTGGGGTCACTGTGCTCGTGGACACAGGATGGGCCCTCTGGGCAGCCTCTTTTTGGCTGCTGTAGGTCTTTGCAGTCCCCACTTCACGTACAGGGTTATGAGACAACCTGGACTCCAACTCCTGGCCCTTAGACCTTGGGAATTTGCCAGCTCGGTAGCCCCGATGATGTTTCTTTGGTGCTGCAGATGATGTAAGAACGAGGCCTTCCACAAGGCAGCCGAGCTGAGGCAGAGGCGGGTCAGGACAAGCCCCACTCCATGCCCTCGTGCGGGCAGGCGAAGGCTTTCTTACGAACTGCTTGTAGCAGCTGCCAGCCCCGCTCCTGGCCTCCATACCTCAAGCCAACTGGGGGTGGTCTCTGTTTTGTTTCTCATTCTGCCTTCTACTTTGTTTTGTTTTTTGGTATGGTCGCTCTCAGCCCTGTGAACAATAAAAACAGGAGTCCATTTAGATTGGTGAGCTATGCTCACTGGGGGGCTGGGCCCACATGATCAAGCCTCTAACTAAAGCAGGAGCTTCTGTCAGTCTTTAAGGTTTCTTTCTCATTGATGTTTTGTCCTTGTCCTACATTCCACTCCAGCTCTTGTTGCAGCCTTTGATCTCTGAGCACGGTTAGCTCTGATCTGCATGTGGAGCTGCCTTTTTCAGAATAAACTGCATACCAATATCATAAGCATGCAAACAATTAAGCAGACAGTTCACCAAGTTAAAAATTCACCCCAGGGTGCTGGTGCTATGACTTAACAGGTAAAACCACGGCCTACAATGCTGGCCTCCCACTTGACTGAGTCCTGGGTGCTCCCCTTTCCATTCTGCTCCCTGCTGACGGCCTGGGACACACAGTGGAGGATGGCCCAGTGCTTGGACCCCAGCCTCTAATGTGGGAGACCCAGAGGAGGCTTCTGGCTCCTGCCTGGCCAAGCCCTGCCCTGGCTGTCTGTATAGTTAACTGCCAGAGAATAAAAGATCTGTCTTTCCCTCTCTTTCATATTAGTAAAAAAATTTTTTTTAAATCTTCCAAAATTTACCCAGACATTACTTACAGTTTTTAATAGGTCTAAAAATTTCAATATGTTTGTACAGTAAAAATCCCAGATGATTAGTATATACCATGTCACATAATTATTAGACACAATTTATTTAAAATCAAGAGGGAAAAGCTCAAACAGATTGCGAGGATTCCCACACTCGGAACAGGCTCACCCTGTTGCTCTGTTTTCCTTGAAGCCATCTCCAGGGCAGTCCGGCTGAGCACACAGTCCTGTTTCCTACCATGTTTTTAGGGTTTCTATTTGCATGTCCAGTGTGACATTTGGCTGTCAGTTTCTGGTCGCTTTGCTTTGTGGCATGCGTGGATTCGGCCCCTCCTGAACCTGGGGTGGGCGTTGAGAAGCCTTCCCTGCAGAGCGGCCCCTCTTCTGTACCAGTTTCCTCATTCAGGCGCTGTGCTTCTTGCCCATCACCCAGCCCCTGCCAACTGTCCCCCAGCCCCTTCTCCAGCGTGCTGTTGCTGTGGTTGGGCCACCGTGTCTCTCGTTTGGGTTCCCACCAGCCCTCGTTACACAACTGCTGGGCTTTCCCTCTGCCTTGCTGCCATTTCTGTGCAACTCACTCGGGTGCAGCAACCTCTCCCCAGGCTCATCCACTTGGTAACCAGGAAGGGGGGCACTCCACATCCCGGCATAACCAGGAACACAAGGTGGGTAACCTGAAAGCCACGGCTACTGGGTCTCGCTCCCAGAGCAATAAAGGCTCGGCAAGTAGGCATGGAGGTGTCGTAGGGAGTGAGGGTACACCCACTCTTCCGGGGCAACAAACAGCTGTTCTGGTCATGGTCTACCTGCCATGGCTCTCAGACAGCCAAGGAAGAACAAGGACCATCTCTGCCCCTCGTCCCGGCACATCCCACCTGCCGGCCCCGCTGTCATCAGCTGTGGCCACAGCTCTTCTATCCACACCACCGGGGGCTGAGGTGCTCACGAACTCATGGAACCACACCGTGAAGGCTTGCTGCGGCCCCAGGCCGACCTCTGCCCGCCCCATTCCATGAAACCCGTCAGCCCCAAAGGGTGAATGAGCACCGACTGACTGTCCTAAGACCCACTCCAGTACACAACTCCGAGATTAAAACACCTGTTTACAGAGTCACACCAGCAGTATTCATAAAAGCCAAAAGCACCCCAGCATCTAGAAGGCCCAGAGCTGAGAATGGATCAACAAAGCTGGCAGATAATACAATGGAATATTTTTGTCCATAAAATTTTTTTTTGTCCAGAAGCTCCATGCAAATGAAGCATTATGCTAAGATAGGGAGAGCAGGCAAGGCAGGATGGACGTTGTTAGATTCCATTTATGTTCAGTGTCCACAATGGGCAAAACCACAGAGAAAGGAAGTTAGCACTTGCCAATGCCAAGGGCAAGGGCAGGAAGGGAATGGCAGCCGACAGAAATGGGGTGTCTTGGGGTAGCACGGATGATAGCTGCAGGACTGAATACACTCACAGTCAAGTTTACGGATAAGTTTTGTGACACGTGAATTATATATCAGCAATGCTATTCAAAAGAACAAGCAGTCCATCCATGTGATTGTCTGTTTCTGACATGCTAGAGGTCAGTTATACCATTCCACATAAACAAGCGAGCCAGGAGACCTGCCCAGAGAACCCTGAGCAGACGCTGGTGAGGAGCAGCTTCAGCCCCAGAGCAGCAGTGATCTGCCACGCCACCCGCTCCCAGGACGAACCACAGCAGAGGGAGAGTCGATCTAAGCCAGAGTGGTGTTTTACAGCTCGTCTCAGCAATGAGACAATGTAAACACAACAACAGACCCTTTGTGACAGCAGGCCTAACCATGTGAATGCCGGGGCAAAGGCTTACCCAAAAGCTAAAACCACCAACATATTTTCCAAAGTGGGTACCCAGACTGGGAGACAAGGGCAGACTGGGACCTATGACCCCGTCTGCCCACCCCCGCTCCACCATGGGTTACATGCTACATTGCTGGTGCCTCCCTCCAGAACCCCTCAGGGTTCCTACACACTGAGCTGCACCAGTTGCCGCCGGCCTGGGGTGCTCTGCACAGCCCCCGTGCTCCCAGTGGCATGCAGTGGGTTTCCATAAGTCCCATGCGCCCGGTCCAGGCCTCTCCTGCGAGTGCCTCTCCTGTGCTGGGGCCGTGCCTGGGAGGCCGACACTCTGTGGCCTGCCACGCGAGCCATACTGCACTGTGTCAGCGGCCTGCTCAGAGCACAAGACGACAAACAAGAGCAGGTCCCTGGCACTGTATTCACATGTTTAAAAAGGCAGGTGACAGCTCTTAGTTTTCCAGGTCTTTGGCTAAAGTTTCCCGGATGAACTGTAGAGTGCGTTGGTATAAGAATGCGTCCTTCTTCTTGGGCTTGCAGATGTTTAGATGGTTCACGTCCACGGGGATCAAGTCGCCGATGCCTAAATCTGAAAAACAAAATCATCAGTCAGTCCGAGCTGTTCGTGCTGGGAGAGCTTAAACAGGTGGTCTGGCTGGGACCCGGGGCCTGACAGGCACAGCGTCTCTCGCACAGCTCCAGTTCATATCCCAGTGACCCTGCTTCCCATCCAGCTCCCTGCTTGTGGCCTGGGAAAGCAGTCAAGGATGGCCCAAAGCCTTGGGACTCTGTACCCATGTGGGAGACCCACAAGAAGTTCCTGGCTCCTGGCTTTGGATCGGCTCAGATCTGGCTGTTGCAGCCGCTTGGAGAGTGAATCAGCGGATGAAAGAGCTTCCTCTCTGTCTCTCCTCCTCTCTGTATATCTGATTTTTAAATAAATAAATAAATAAATAAGTCTTAAAAAAAAAAAAAAGAACTGACCCAGTTCTGGCCTTTGCGGCCATTTGGGTAATGAACTAGCAGATAGAAGATCTCTCTTCTCCTATCTCCTTTCTCTGTAAATCTGCCTTTCAAAGAACAAGCTTTTCTAACAAAAATTCAGGCTCTAGCTTCCAGGAGCCTGTAACACACACTGAACAGCTGCACGTGCCGCCACTTCCTTCCACCCCAGGGGAGGACGAGGTTGCGCTTTGGTTTTTTTCCCATCAAAATATTTCCTGCTTGAATATTTCCCTAGATATCATCTCGTCACTTAAGGCTTCCAAACCTCGGATACTTTTTCAGGTTTCTGAATGCAGCTGTCAAATAAATCCCTCCATTCCAGCCAGCTGATAGGAGAGTTGTACGTTCTTTATCTACGTTAGGGCTAGAGAACCCACTTCGTCATCTAATCGGTTAAAGGGAGAAGCAGCAGCAAAGCCTTACAGAACTAGAAGCTTCGGAAACCCCTGCCATGGGGGGCTGCACGCAGCAGCTGCTGCTGACGGAACGCCAGCAGCCACGAGCCAGGCTGCCAGTGGCCCGGCTGCCAGGGGTCATACCTGCTGACTCCACGGGCACCACGTGGAGCTTGATCATGCTGCCAATGTAGGTCGGCAGTGTTTCCACAAAATTCAGCACCTGGAAGTTTTTGTCTTTAGCGAACTCCAGGAAGTCATCCTGTAGTGTTTTAAGTGCAGGTGAATCTGTAAAATGATGGAGAACATTGTGTGATGTCTTTTGACCCAACTCACGATTTTAAGAACACATCCCCTTAGGCATGCGTTTTCAGTGCAGCCCGGGGGTGGCCTGGGCTCCCTGCCAGGAAGCCCTGTGGACTTGAGTAAGGGCATGGAGCCCAACTCAGAACTCAGGACAGCTAGTCGAAGCAGGGGACAGAAAAGCGTCAATGGGCAGTCTGGTGTGGGGACTACACAGGCCTCTCAGTCTACAGGATGACCGCCACCCACTGCCCACTAAGAACAGCACCCCGCAACAGGAAGGCTCGAATAACTGTGGGGTGCTCTCCCCCTCCAGGGCAACCACAAAGCATCAGGGATGCAGGAAGCTCACAAGAAGCACCCATAGACACAGGAGAGCTAAACAAGCAAGCAGCACTTAAAAACACCAACGAAAAACACTCTCCTGAGTTGCTTCACAGTGATCAGGGAGATGATGGAGCCACAAGAGGACAGTATAAGGTCAACCAGAGAACAAGACTCAGGGCCAGTGCTGTGGTGTGGCAGACAACGTTATGTGAGTGGTGCTTGGGTCCCTGCATCCACACAGGAGACCCAGAAGGATGCCTGACTTTAGATGGGTGCAGCTCCAGCCGTATGGCCATTTGGGGAGTGAACCAACGGATGAAAGATCTCTCTCTGTCTCTCCCTCTAACTCTGCCTTTAAATTAAACACATCTTTATTAAAAGATGCTAGTTTGGATAGCTGTGTCCTCAGAGCCCTGGGTTCTAGTCCCAACTCGACAGCCGACCGAGTTTCCTGCACATCCTGGGGTGGGTAGGTAATGGCTCATATTACAACTAAGTTCCTAACTTCTGCTGGACCAAAGCCTGGTTTTTGAAAACATATATGGAGTGAACAGAGAATGGGAGGTCAGTCTGTCTGTCTCTTTTCTTGCTCCTTTTCAAATAAAAAAAAAAAGCAATTTAATCCACCTTAAAAGTTTATTAAAATTCAACAGAGATTTAAGACAGAAATCCAAGTGGCTGCTGTTGTGGCACAGCCAGTAAAGCTACTGCCTGCAACCCTGGCACCCCAAAATAACACCTGTTCCAGTCCTGGCCTGCTCTCCTTCTGGTACAGATCCCCACTAATGCACCTGGGTCAGTAGCAGAAATGGCAAGGCTCTGCCACCCTGGGGGAGACTGGGACAAAGGGCAGACCCCTGGCTTCAGCCTGGTCCAGTCCTAGTTGCTGGAGCCATTTGGGATATGAACCAGCAACGAAAGCGTCCTCTGCCTCTCTGACTCTTTCAAGAACACAGAATAAATACTTAAAAACACACCAAGAACATCTCCATAAGCCAGAAAAAGGAACAAATGGCAGAAAGGCAATCCGTGTCAGAGGCTCACACCGGGAAGGGCTAACACCGGTAACAGGTGTTCCAGAGAGAAAATGTCTGTTCATCGCAACAAATTTAGCACTTCGTAATTCACATGCTAGAAATCTCGAATGCCTATTTATGGGACAGCAGTTGATTTCTCAGACCCATTGGAAAACCGTCTACTGCTGCTTTGGAGTGATATTTAAACATGACATAATTTTCCTACACATTTAAGACAAAATCATTGCTACATTTGAATAAATAATGTCATAAGAATAGAAAAAGTAACAGGGGCCTGGCACGATAACCTAGTGGTTAAGCCTTTCCCTTGCATGTACCGGCATCCCATATTGGCAGCAGTTCGTGTCCTGCCTGCTCCACTTCCCATCCAGCTTCCTGTTTGTGGCCTGGGAAAGCACTAAAGTATGGACCAAAGCTACGAGGGAGACACTGAAGAAGCTCCTGGCTCCTGGCTTTGGATCGGCTCAGCTCCAGCCATGTGGTTACTTGCGGAGTGAACCAGTGAAAGGAGGTCTTTCTCTGTCTCTCCTTTTTCCTATAAATCTGACTTTCCAATAATAAATGCAAACTATAAATATAAATATTAAAAAAAGAAAAAGCAGCAAAAACTAAACCTTGTGAAACAAATGTTTCCAAGGAGAGTCTGAGCCCATTATGCACAAAACATGAAATGAGACAGAAACAAGTGTCAGAAAGTTTGTGGACAGTGTATATTACTGCAAAACTGCATGGACTGTGAAGCTGCACCGAAATGACATTTGCCCCTCATTTCACGAGCTTTCTGGAGTCCCCTCACACAGTCTCCTCCCCTGGAACTGCGGGAGGAACCCCAGCTTCCCTCAGGGCCCCAGGAAGACTCACCCTTGCTAAGCTCCTTGACCTCGAGCGAGGGGAAGAGCAGGTAGCGGATGTTCACCGAGTACTCGGCCAGGTGGGAGCCGTGGTGGGGGACGCTGTAGAAGATCATGCCCCTCGTGTTGTTGATGACCGTGCTCATCTCCGGCTTCTTGGCCGCCTCCACCAGCATCTTCTTGACCAGAAGACCTGGCCCCGGGGAGGCAGGACACACGTATAGGCTCGTCTCGGTCCCTCCATGACTCAAAACCAGGAAACCCAAGGCACAACAGGAGGTGCGGGCACAGGTGCTCGTTTCCAAAGCGCTAGAACCCCAGTTCCCAGCACAGAAGCAGGGAAGCAGCACAGAAGCTGCCAATGCCCTGGGACATCCCTGAGCCCCAAGAATTTACAGCACAGTACCACGGACTGGGACGACTCTGCAAGGCCACCTGCAGGCCACACGCTGCCAGCCCTAGACCTGCACTCCCACTTATGCATGCCAGGTGGCCTCAGCTCTGGTGAGCTAGGATGGCGATGACACAGCACCAAGCAGGCCTCTGTGGGAAACGACATCCTCCCCCCCCCCCACAGCACGCCAGGCTTCTGTGGGAAATGCGTGCAGAAGTTGCCCCTCTGCCATCCTTCTACCAGATCTGGAACCAAGAGTGAGATACACGAACTCCAGGGACAATGAGAGCAGATCTGGACACGCCGACAACAGTGTCCACCTGTCTCCCAGCAAAAGCCTAGCTCAAACCAGAAGCCGAGGTGACACCTGGAGCCCCTTCCGTGGCTGAGGTGGGCAGGGCTGTGAGGTGCCTGTCTGCAAGGCATACAGGGGTAGGGGAAGGGCATGGGAGAGCAGCCACAGACAGGCCTCCCACGCCCCCTCCGGGGGACTGGCATACATGGTCACCTGGGGCTGTGGGCGGGGACACCCAGCACAGCCCCTGTGATGCAGAGGACAGGGAGGAGGAAGGGAGCCCAGGGTCAGACAGAAGGCTCCCAGCTGGCCGACGGATGCTGCCCACAGCCACTCATCCCCAGGATGTGATGACCCACGGCCTTCCTGAATGGCTCATGACGAGCTGTCCATTCCCCCAGATCAACGCCGAGGAAGGAGAGGAGTGGGTTGTCAGACTTCCAGTCTGGTTAAAGATGCAAGCCTAGGGGTGGCAAGGGCCACCAGCTAAAGACAGGAACATGAGGGCGGTCAGCATGGTGGCCAGGCCACTAGCCACATGCCATGGTGGGAAGGACCACGCTTACCTCCCATGCTGTGTGACACCCAGATCATCGGCCGGTCCCCAACGCCAGCAGCCCTAAGCTTCCGAAGGAGCTCATTGCTTCTGAACGCGATGGACTTCCTGAACAAAACAGAGACAGCAGGTGTGAGGCGAAGCCGGGGTCTGCACATGCTTCTTGTAACTGCTACGTTTCAGAGTGAGGAACACCTCTAAGCTAAATTTCTGAAATCTCTCTTTCTTTCCTAATAGCCTCATGTTGGCATAACCAGGAATATCTGTTTACAGGTGCTGTTTGGGTGTCTAACTGTGCCTGTGGTTCCCAGGGGTCAAGGCCGGGCCTCATCCCCTGCCCTGTGCCAGTTACATGTGCCCTTTCCCATTCCAACACCTGCCAACATCAGCACCACAAAGATCGCTCCCTCTGGCTGCTTGTAGTCCTTGCATGTACACTGCAGTCACTAAGCTTTCCTCGTGTCAGCTGGCCGCTGAGGAACTGTAGGAAGCTCCTAGCGTCAAGAGGCCCAGAAGGAATATTTTTTAAATTGAAAACAGAACTCTAAAACCATCTGGTCTGAAGTGTCAAACTGTTTGCCTCTGGACACCTTTCTTCAAAAGGAGCCTGGCATCTCACTCCCTTACCCTGAACCATCCAGACCACCTGCGTGGGGTCTGGTCCAGGGCGCAGTCCGCTGGTGTGGATTAGATGGGCTCCATGTGCAGAGGGAGCACCACAGGCCAGGCACACAACCTGCCCAGGCTCCCTAAGCCCAGCCTCAGGCTCTCCGCCTCCCCCACACCAGGGGCGACGCCTGCCCATGGCTGCAGAACCCACAGACCTCAGCCATCACAGCTGTACAGCAGCCAGGCTGGGAACCCAACAAGGTGTCTGGGCTACTCCTACCTCACTGTGCAGTCAGAGCTCAACCCGTTCATTCCTTGCATGGACATCCCACCTGTGGCATCTGAAGGTTGGACATCACCTCCCACCTGCCAGGACCTGCATGCAGCCTGGGCCCCAGAGCCTCTCCCTTCTCACATTACCTTTCCATAGGGCACCGGGCCCGCCAGTCACTGAGGCTGGTGTCGTACTCCACCGATATGATGCGCAGAGCTGGACAGTCTCTTGCTAGCCATGTCTGCACCAAACAGAAGGCACATGAGCACCAAGGCAGCCCCCACCACCAACCTGGGCCCTGCTAGCAACTGCACCTTACAACTGAAAGCCCCCTGCAATGCTGACCTCTAGCTAACCTGGGCATCAGAGCCAAGTCAAGAAGATGGCAAAAAACATGCACTGTGTTATCTTTGTGTGTTCCCAACGTGACATCAAGGCCATCAAGGTGCCAGGAGGATGGCCAGGCCCATGCTGCAAAGAGGACCCACGACAGGGGCCTGACAGTGGTGACGTGCCCTGTCCCAGGGTGCTGTGCTGGGGGCCTGGAAGGGTGATGGCCCTGCCCCAGGGTGCTGTGCCAGGGGCCTGGAAGGGTGATGGCCCTGCCCCAGGGTGCTGTGCTGGGGGCCTGAGAGGGGTGATGGCCCTGCCCCAGGGTGCTGTGCCAGGGGCCTGGAAGGGTGATGGCCCTGCCCCAGGGTGCTGTGCTGGGGGCCTGAGAGGGGTGATGGCCCTGCCCCAGGGTGCTGTGCCGGGGGCCTGGAAGGGTGATGGCCCTGCCCCAGGGTGCTGTGCTGGGGGCCTGAGAGTGGTGATGGCCCTGTTCCAGGGTGCTGTGCTGGGGACCTGGAAGGGTGACGTGTCCTGCTCCAGGGTGCTGTGCCAGGGGCCTGACAGGGTGGCACACCCTCCTTACCTTGGGCCAGCACGTTGTATACCTGTCTTCATCCTCCACAGCCTTTCCAATTACAGCCTGTTCGCTGTCCTGCTGGCGCCAGGTTTTGAATGCTGCTCCCATAAGGCCATGAATAAAAAGGACATCGGCTTTAATGGGCTGACTGACAGGAGAGAGTTTTAAAAAAAAGCAGAATAAATGTATTACTGCTATGGTAGCAATTGACATAGCATTCTCTTTGGACAGCACGTTAGCAGGTATAGCTGTTGTCAAATAAAACACAACCAACAGTGGATACGGGACACACAGGGCTGCCAAGGTGCCCTGGGGGGACACACAGGGCTGCCAGGGCTGTTGAAGTGCCCTGGTGGGAGGACACACAGGGTTGCCGAGGTGCCCTTGGGGGGCACACAGGGCTGCCAGGGCTGCTGAAGTGCCCTGGTGGGGGGACACACAGGGTTGCCGAGGTGCCCTGGGAGGAAGGGACACACAGAGCGGCCAAGGTGCCCTGGAAGGGGTTTTGGAAAAGGCATACTGTCCACTGCTCTCCTGATAAATGTGGAGGAGGGGCCTCGAGCCAGGCAGACCAAGTACAGCCGAGGGCAATGACTGGACATGTGTCAGATGCCACAGGCAGGCTGCCCTCTACAATAAAAAGGTGGCACACATCAGTGAATGTATCTAAGGCATAATATAAGGGATTTGCAAATACAGCTTTAAAGTCAGTGTGTTTCAAAGAGATTTTCAAAAACTTACTAAGGAAATTTGATGACTATCAGAAAGAGTGCAAAAGAGATTTTAAAGAAACATTCTTTAGATACAACATATTAAAAATTATAGGTTTTACATTTAGTAGCAAGTTAAAGTACATACAAAATTATTCAACACATTTGTAAGATACCTTGCCATAACATTTCAGATTGGCATTAGCCATTAATCCAGGATTCAAATGTTTTAAAACTTCCTATTTTTTTTTTGAGGATTTTTAAGAAGAATTTTTTGAAGACCCAAAGTATATATACAGTTTTCACTGTAGTCTTTCTACACTTGTTGTCTCAGCAAGGATACAATTGGGCTAGAGCAGCAATAACTTGAAGGTTCATTTGACAATGGATACAATGTCCCTACCCTCCTAGACAGAACCTCTTCCAGAAAGCAAAGGAGCCGCACACACGCCCGGCCCACACGCACGCCCTGACAGCAGGGAGATCCGCTCTGCAGAACCCACCGTGACAGGCTGCCTGACAGGCTGCACGATGGGGGAAGTGTGCCCCCACGAAGCCGCCACTTCTGCCAGCGGCCACCAGGTCACACCCTGCCAGTCCTCCTGAGGCTCCCTGCAGTGCACACAGCTTCTGACTCCGTAAGGAACTGAACGCTTCTAAGTCACACAGAAAACAACACAGAGGTGCCTGCTGGCTCCCCACCTGGTGCGACACTGGGGGTGCAGCACGTACACGCCGTCCTGGTACTTCTCCTGCACGGTCTCCCGGTCCAGATTGGCCAGGGTTCTGGCAGCATGAGAGGCCTCCATTATGTGGCAAGACTTCAGTGCTTCCGCCATGAGGGAGACCCAGCCTGGCGAGAAACAAGCCTGGTGAGCTGCTAAGACTCCAACCCATCCGCCTCACCCCACCTGGGGAGGCTCCACGGACACGGAGGAGCTGGCCGCGGTGACTGCTGGTCATCTCTGTGCTGCCCAGTGATCCTGAGCCCACGGCATGGCACTGTGCCATCCCCAACCACAGAAATAACACTTTAAAGTTTGACATATAAAACGAAAAACAGACAGTCAACAGAGAATTCCCTTTATAAAACAAAGTTGCCAACAGACTCAATATACAAGACACCCTGGGAAGGTATAATGTAGATGTATGCAAAAGGAGGAAATGCGCTGCAGATGATAAGTACATTAATACAGGACTTCCCATTAAGTTCATTAAATGTCGCTGTGTGTTACCATGAAGTAAATGTGTCCCTTCCAGAACCCAGGGGTTTCCAGTGTGATGGCAGTAAGGAAGTGGAGAGGGGTGATTAGGCACCCCTCCCCTTGACAGGCCAGACCTTAACAACAGGCGGCTCTTCACACTACATCGAGCTAGGCTGTAAGCCAACCTTGGGCTGTCCACCACGGCAGGAGGGTGCCGTCAGAAGGTGGGCGCACTCTGCCCTGCTCTCCAGGACCTTTAAAATATGGCACAAAAAAGAGGAATCAATAAAATGCACAGAAAGGAGAAGGGAGAGTAATTGTAAATTTTAAAGAGTTACAAAAAAACACGGAGGAAAATGCAACAGAGGTCACATTTAGTTCTCAAAGCACAACACATTCAAAGTATCTGCTGACCAATCTATCAGACTGCACCAATGCTGAGAACTGCTGCGGAGGGGAGCTGCTCGGAGGCGCACAGGCAGGGTCTGAGACGCGCCTGTAAGGGTGTGATGGACAGGAGCGTGCACACACAGAAGCATACAGCATTGTATGTGCTTCTGCATCTGTGGGTACATAACAGAGTTCCTGAAGGAAATGGGCCTGACTCCATCAGAAAATATGGAATGACTCTCCAGGATGACAAGAGGCCAGCTGGTCAGAGCGTCCACTTGCCAAAGCTGGGACATCAGGCATCAAGCAGAAAACACAGGAGTAAGCTACAGACCATTTACAAACAGGGATCCACGCACCATGCTGATAAGGAGAGAGGAGGGCGGGGAGCAGCAGAGAAAGGGGGACAGCCAGATGGCTCCTGCATAAGGCCAGAGGGGACAGAGAGAGACCACCCAGAACTCCCAGCTTGCTTGGATCAAAGAGAAAACAGAATCATAAGAAAAATCCCAGGGAAGGAGAGAAGATGGGAGGATGGGGGATGGGATGATGGAAGGATAGGGGGATGGGCGGAAGGAAGGGTGGGAGGGAGGCAGGGATGTGTTAGTGTGTGTGTGCGCGCACACACGTGCATGCATGCAGAAAGAGAGGGTGAGAAGGCTTGTGCTTCTGGAAGAACATCAAATGCTGGAGAGCAATGGGGAGGGTGTGCTAGGACAGGGACTTGGTTGTGTGGCCACCATCCGGTACAGACGGGATCAGAGAAGATCTCAAGTATCCGTTCGCAGCTTCTTAGCTGCAGGGGGACATGAACCACACCATGGGCCTCTGTTTCATCTGATGATGCTCCCGGGTTAACCCAGCCCCACCAGAAATCAAACAGCCCATCAGATGGTTATCATGGCAGCACTGTCTCTTGTGTCATGCACACACTGATTATCCTGGCTGTGGGGCGTGAGGACCCTTTCCAGCCCTAAGCACAGCCTGTGGAAATGACCCCTGTGTGAGTGATGGAGGTGGGGGACCCAAGGGCCGACCGATGCCTGTACCTGAACGCACAATGGTGGGGTGCAGGTGCTCGTTCAGGGCCATGTTCCCGATGATCCGCAGGATGTTCCTCTGCACCTTCGGGCAGTCCTTGTGAAGCCGGTACAGCCTCTGCAGCAGCTGCAAGCCACCATTGGCTTCGATTTTATCGCAGTGCGTAGCGATCTGGAGCAACAGGGGAGTGTAGGCTCAATTCACGGGGCACAGTCTACATGAGCTGACAGCACCGCGCCGTGGGGAGCACCAGGGCGTCACCCAGAACTCTCGCCTTCAAAGTCCTGAGGGAAAATTACTCCACCAACGCCTATCTCAGCAGAACTTCCAAGCCTTATTCTGAAGTTACCCTACTGAGCGCCTGCTTCCTGTACGACAAAGCTGTTGGCGTCTAGAGTGAGACTTTGGCTTACAACTCCTGACTGACTTGGCGGGCTGTGCCTCTGCACACAGGGACTCAAGCAGATGGGAACACACGCCACCTGCGCCCTACTCCCACCTCACAGGATGCCCGCGGCCTTGGGGCTGGCCTAAAACTCAGGGGCTGCAAACATACTTTTTTAGAAAATGAAACATTGAAGAAAATGGGACTTTGGTTGCTAAGAAGAGAAAGAAAAGGAAGCGAGAGGAGAACCAAGATTTTAATTTATTATTAAAATTAATTTATTATTAATGTATTATTGTAATTAACGTCACAGTTTGACAAAGTGTCAGTGGGTACAGCCTTGTCTGTTACTGATATGGCATCGTGTCATACAGATGGGATCATTCTCATTTACAAATTTTTAAAAAGATTTATTTATTTATTTTATTGGAAAGTCAGATTCACAGTGAGGAGACATACAGAGAAAGATCCTCCGTCCAATGCTCACTTCCCAAGCTGCAATGGCTGGAGCTGAGCTGATTCGAACTGCACACACGTGGGTACAGGGCCCCAAGGCCTTGGGCCATCCTCTACTGCTCTCCCAGGCCACAAGCAGGGAGTTGGAAGCAAAGAGGAACAGCCAGGACATGAACCAGTGCTCACATGGGATCCTGGTACATACAAGGTGAGGACCCAGCCACTGGGCTACTATGTCAGGCCCCTAATGGTTTTTTAAAGTTTTTTTTTTTTTCAACTCTAAGTACATTGGAAAGCATGCCTTTTAGACATCTTTCAGCAAGACACGTACTACCTGGATCTGTCACATGCCATATATGGCGCGTTGTCCTCACAACAGCCCACTGCTGTGGAAACTGCCCCAAGCCACAGCAGCCGGGCTGGCCTCCCAGCGTCCATCTCGCTCACAGCCCTGCACTCCTCGGCTTGAAGCTCAGCTCCTCATCTCACGCGGAAACAGAGTGGCCAGAAAGCGTCACACTTGCAAGCCACATGGGGTGGCTCTCACAAGTAAAATATGCAAGTGAAAACTCTAGGCTGCTGCCCTGAGGATGTGGAGTGAACCCCTCACACCAACCTCAAGAGAGACACAGGCTGCGCCTGGCAACGCTGTCCTCCGTGCCAGCTCTACCAGGCGCACTGGCTAGAGGCAAGCAGGGAGCGTGCACGTGCCCCACTGCCCCGGGCAGGTCTGTGCCCTGTGAGCACAGGCTGATATTCTTTTATCTTTTAAAGAGTGAGGCTGGCACTGTAGTGCAGCGGGTAAACTGCCACTCCCAATGCCAGCATCCTGTATGAGCGCCAGGTCCCGGCTGCCCCCATTCAGTCCCGCTCCCTGCTAACGGCTTAGGAAAGCAGAGGGGGATGGCCCAAGTGCCTGGGCCCTTACACCCACGTGGCAGAACCAGAAGCAGCTTCTGGCTCCTGGCTTCAGCCTGACCTAGCCCCACTGTCACAGCCATCTGGGGAGGGAACCAGCAGGTGGAGGACCTCTCTCCCCGCCTCTTTCTAACGCTGCCTTTCAAATACACAAATCTTTAAAAAAAATTAACTATAATCATCATGGAAAAGTTCCATAATGCTAAAAACTTGGAAAATCATAGTATAGGTGTTATAATGCAAAACAACCCAGTCGTCTAACATATCCTTTTCTTGTCTCGCCACATCTTCGGCAGCTGTGTGAGTGGTCACCCTGATCAGACTCTGTAAACGACCTGCAGAAGGCAGCGGAACACAGAGCTCAAAGGTGAACGCAGCGTCCACCGGCAACCAAGAGGAAGCCTGTTTGCAGAAAAACCTGGCAAAAACGAAACTCACACACTGGTGCTGAGTCCTCATTGCCTGCTGGAAAACCCGTGGCTTACCTCGGAATGCTTCACCATGGCTTCCAAGCAGAACATCTCCACTGTGGCAGAGGGAACTTCACCAAAACTCTCGGCGTAAGGAAGGCCGTTCCCGCCGAAGCACCAAAGGCCGCCCTGCAACCGAGACGTCACAGAGGAAAAACAACCATTCTCAACAGAAAAGTCCCCAGACTTTTTTTAAATCTCAAAAACACTGTTGAAACTTAAAGGGAACTTTAAACAATAAAAGCACATGGAATTGCACACCCAGGAGAGCGATTTTTTCATTTTTGTCACCTTTGAGCTTCTTTCCATTCTTTCCAGGGTCCTCTTGTCCCACCCGTGCTTCCTCGCCGAGCAAGAAACCAGTGTCGCTCACAATGTTATCCTATTCTTTCAAAAATCCAAAATTGGTATATTTTTCTGATTATGCTAATAGAGTACACTTAAAGTAAAATAGCCAATTTTTTTTTTAAGATTTATTTTATTTTTATTGGAAAGGAGGATATACAGAAAGGAGGAGATACAGAGAGGAAGATCTTCCATCCCATGGTTCACTCCCCAAATGGCTTGCAATGGCTGAGCTGAGCCAATCCGAAGCCAGGAGCCAGGAACTCTTCCAGGTCTCCCACGTGGGTGCAGGGTCCCAAGGCTTTGGGCCGTCCTCAACTGCTTTCCCAGGCCACAAGCAAGGAGCTGGATGGGAAGTGGGGCCACCGGGATCAGAACCAGTGCCCATATGGGATCCCAGTACGTGTAAGGAAAGGACCTTAACCACTACACTATTGTGCCAGGCCCAATCACCAATATTTCTAACAAAAGAAAGAAAAGCACTGCTGGATGGATCAGACACCGACAATATGACGTGTGAACTAATTCTTCCCAGGTTGGAATTCAAATTCATGAAAGAATAAAGAATAGTCAGATGAGTTGTGAAACAAAGAAGTGAAGACCATTTATTCCGAATAGATAGGAAAACATGTTGAGGGGAGAATGGAAACTTCTCAGCTTGGTTCACGGCTGACTTCAGTGACAGCATGCCACCTGCAGCAGGGAGCAAACCAGCAAAGGCGCGGAACAACCCTACCACGTGTGCAGCAACACTCCATGCCCTCGCATTCCTCCTCTTGCCACGGCGACCTCCTGAGGGAACAAGCCTGACACTGGCTGCTCGGACACCACAGCGCAGCCTGCTGGGAGGACAGCCTGGCAGCCACCGTCAGAGCAGCACCTTCCCATCCCACACTCCGGCGGAGGCACAGACGCCCACGCTCAGGCACTGTGGTTGGCTGATGACAGCAGAAGGACTGACAGGCACTTCACCTCCATCAGGGGAGGGGGTGCACAACGCATGCCATGCAGCTGAGAAGAGAGGTGTTTGGTTTAGCAGTTAAAATACGAGTTAAGGAGTCAGCATCGTGGCACAGTGGGCTAAGCTGCCACTGGCAACAATAGCACCCCTGCTCTGTATTTTGGCTGCTTCATTTCTGAGCTAGCTCCCTGACAATGTGTCTGGGAAGTAGTGGAAGACAGCGCATATGGGGAACCTGGATGGAGTTCCTGGCTCCTGGCTTGAACCTTGCCCGGCCCTGGCTGCTGCAGCCATTTAGGGGAGTGAATCAACAGCTGAAATACTCCTTTCTGCCTCTCTTACCTCCACATTGTAAATCAATCAATCTTAAAAAAAAAAAAAAAAAGAGGCATGAGTTGAGATGCCCACATTCCACAGGAGTGGGTTTAACTGCCCGCTCCTGAACCTGATTCCCACTGGCACAGACCTAGCACACGGCAGGAGATGGTGTGCTCCCAACACGGAGACCTACGCCGAGTGCCCAGGATCAGCCCAGCCACCTCCTCTACACTGCAGCCATCTGGGGAGCGGAATGGCAAATGAGAGCTCTGTCTTTCCCTGGGCCTCTGCTTCTCAAATACTCAACAAAAATATTTGAGTTTGGGCCCGGCGCGGTGGCGCAGTGGTTAAAGGTCCTCACCTTGCACGCCCGGGATCCCATATGGGCGCCGGTTCTAATCCCGGCAGCCCCGCTTCCCTTCCAGCTCCCTGCCTGTGGCCTGGGAAAGCAGTCGAGGACGGCCCAAAGCTTTGGGAACCTGCACCCGCGTGGGAGACCCGGAAGAGGCTCCTGGCTTCGGATCGGCATAGTATCGGCCCGTTGCGCTCACTTGGGGAGTGAATCATCGGACGGAAGATCTTCCTCTCTGTCTCTCCTCTCTGTATATCCGCCTTTCCAATGAAAAAAATAATAAAAATAAATCTTTAAAAAAAAAAAAATATTTGAGTTTTTCCATATACTGATGTGTACCAGCCTGAGATGAGTCCTTAAGGGAGAGTGTGCGAGCAGGTGCTGAGTGTATGCAGGTGGCCATTTGGGGGGGCAGACAAAGGAACAGAGAGTGAGGCATGGGAAGATGGGGGAGAGGGGTATGGATGGCCTGTCTCCTTGAAGCTTCACCTTGGAACCCGAACCCTAAATGCAGACGCTAAGACAGCTGTCTGGCTAAAGAGGTAACTGCCAGGAAGTCTTTTCAAACATCCCTATAGAAAGCCCGACATTTTCTCCAGGAAATACACTTAGGATGTAGAAGGTTCTAGCGTCAAGTCACAAGGTCCAGGGCTCCAGCAATTTCCAGTCAGATTTTCTTCACGCCTTCTCCAACACAGTATTGCTCGAGGCTTGAAGACGCCCGGCTCTCGAAAGGCCCTCGCCATCAGGGCTTCTGAGGCACCTGAAGGCCAGCCACTCTCTCTAGCACTCAGGGAACGGCACAAGGGAAAGCCTTTCCCACACACACAGCACCACAGTCTAGCACCTTCCCGTCACCTGAGCACTCTCCCAATTTTTTTTTTTCTTAAGATGTATTTATTTATTGGAAAGTCAGATATACAGAGAGGAGGAGAAACAGAGAGGAAGATCTTCCATCCGATGATTCACTCCCCAAGTGAGTGCAATGGCCGATGCTATGCCGATCCAAAGCCAGGATCCAGGAACTTCTTCCAGGTCTCCCACGTGGGTGCAGAGTCCCAAGGCTTTGGGCCATCCTCAACTGCTTTCCCGGGCCACAAGCAGGGAGCTGGATGGATGGGAAGTGGAGCTGCCAGGATCAGAACCGGCGCCCATATGGGATCCAGGCATGTTCAAGGCGAGGATTTTAGCTGCTAGGCCACACCGCTGGGCCCTCAATTTTTTTTTTAAAGACTAAATATATTTGTTCTGTAATGTACATTCCAGAGCCACATTGTAAAAGATATAATTACTCAGAATCTCTGTCTTCTTTTCCATGCTATCAGTCAGTATTGAGGATAGCTTGAAATCTATTTTTAATTCTAATATTTAATATTTTATTTCATTTAATATTTATTTTGTTTAAAAAAAAGAAAAAGCATAACCAGAGTAAACAACTTTATAAAGATCTCAGAAATATCATATGCCAAATCTTATGAGTGCAAAAAACAAAACAAAACAAACAAAAAAAAACCCCTCCAAATTCTTAAGATTAAATAAATTTATAGGAATGTTAGAATGACAACATGAAAAAAGTAATGGGTGGGCCCAGCGGCGTGGCCTAGCGGCTTAAGTCCTCACCTTGACTGCACGCCTGGGATCCCATATGGGCGCCGGTTCTAATCCCGGCAGCTCCACTTCCCATCCAGCTCCCTGCTTGTGGCCTGGAAAAGCAGTTGAGGACAGCCCAAAGCCTTGGGACCCTGCACCCATGTGGGAGACCCGGAAGAAGTTCCTGGATCCTGGCTTCGGATCGGCATAGCATCAGCCGTTGCGCTCACTTGGGGAGTGAATCATCGGATGGAAGATCTTCCTCTCTGTCTCTCCTCCTCTCTGTATATCTGACTTTCCAATAAATAAATAAATCTTAAAAAAAAAAAAAACGGGCCCGGCACAGTGGCGCAAGTGGTTAAGGTCCCCGCCTTGCATGCCCGGGATCCCATATGGACGCCGGTTCTAATCCCGGCAGCCCCACTTCCCTTCCAGCTCCCTGCCTGTGGCCCGGGAAAGCAGTGGAGGATGGCCCAAAGCTTTGGGACCCTGCACCCGCGTGGGAGACCCGGAAGAGGCTCCTGGCTTTGGATCGGCATAGCATTGGCCGTTGCGGCTCACTTGGGGAGTGAATCATCAGACTGAAGATCTTCCTCTCTGTCTCTCCTCTCTGTATATCCGCCTTTCCAATAAAAAAATAATAAAAATAAATCTTTTAAAAAAAAACATAATGGGTAAGGCAGGAAAGTTTATAGGTGTGAGCAGGGATGTGGCAGGTGAACCACTGAGGCAGAGCAGAGGGGTGCGGCCCAGTCCCCGTACTTGTGGCGACCCATCATGTCTATGGATAGCCTTGACCAGCCAGGCTGGCACTCTGACATACACAGCCTTGCTGGTGGAAGCTCTGCCCTGGTTTCTGTGTGCCTGATGAGAAGGGGAACTACAAGAACAAAGGGAAGGATAAGGAAGTGGGTAAGAAACCACTCAGAATGAGAGGCCTGTGGTTTCTCAGATGGAACTCAGATACCCACAATGGACTTTAATCAAAACTTAAAATGCGTGTGCAACACTACTGAGAAAACGTAAAGATAATTCACAAAGGGTAACTCTGTGCTAACCTTGAGTCTGAGAACACGTGAAAAACTCAAGAACTGACAGCAACCCATTTCAGATACACAAAACAGGGCCTGGGCTGTGGCATGGTGTGCTAGCTTAAGCCACCGCATGTGGTGCCAGCATTCCGTATGAATGCTGGTTCAGTTCCGGTTGCTCCACTTCCAATCCAGCTCCCTGCTCACATGTATACCCAGCACCTGGGGTGCTGACTTGGATCCTACCTTTACTAAGAAGTACCTTGGAAGAGCAGCTCATCTACACGCTAGGGCAGGAAGAACCTAAAAGAGCAAGCGGTGGCTTCCTGTTGCAAACAAAGGCTTCCCCAGAGCCAGGCTACCTGAAGCATGAGAGGCCCAGATGGAGCGCCTGACCCTGGCTTCAGCTCAGGCCAGCCCTGCCCATTGCAGCCATTTGGAGAGTGAGCCAGCAGATGGGAAAACATCTCCCTGCCCCTCTGCCATTCAAAGAAGTCAAACAGGTTTTTTAAAAGTATGAAAGGCCTGCAGCTTCTGAGATGCGATTCAGTACAGCGGATGCCAGGAGTGCCCCACTCTGTGGAGAGCAGGTTGAGGCCTCCAGGAATCCCAGCCCTGGAAAGGGTTGGCCCGAGCATGACTGTCCACCAGCCCATACACACCAAGACAGCCTGTTCCTGCTCAGACTTGCGGGTGGCAGAAGGAGCTGCAAGGTGAGCTGAGAGAAATCACAACTCCAGAACCACACCTTAACAGAGGCACCTGCTTTTATTGTCTTACTTCTGTGCAGCGAGAACTCCAAACTAAGAAAGAAACACAGAGCTCTCTAAAAATGATATTCTCAAGCTATCCAGCAGAAGTGATCCAAGTACTGCTCTGTAGAGATAAATTCCCAAGCAGCTGAGTGAAAGTAAACTATCTAGGCAAACATCTGACCAATGGTTAAACCCACATCCCAGCTGGATACCTGGATTCAGGTCCTGACTCAGTTCCTGATCCAGCTTCCTGCTAACATGCTTCCCAGGAAGTAAGTGATAGCTCAGGTCACTAGTTCCCAACCACCCACATGGCAGACCCACATGAGCTCCTGGCTCCTGGCGTCAGCCAGTGCGGGCATCTGGCAGTGAACTAGCAGACTGTAGATCTGTCTCTTTATCTTTCAAATCAGCAATTCTTTCATTAAAAGAAAACAATCTGCTCAAAAATCAATGCCACCCCAAACACAGTCATACACTACTACACTAACAAAATATAGAGCTGTGAAAGAGGTTTTCAGATCATTCAGGAAATGCATCAGTGTGGAAGAACAGTAGAGATGATGACACAGAGAGCAGAGAGCTAAAGGAAGGTGGAGAAATGGACTCAAGATTCTTCCAAAGGGACTCGCGCAGGGACCGTAAGCAGCTGTGCACGGGAGGCAGTGACCAAGCAGAATCCCTAGTCCTGTCCTTAGTGACTGGGAGGAAGCTCTATCATTCACCGAGAGGCGAGCCAGACTAAAGGAGCAAGAGCTTGGCCAGGGGTCAACCTGTTAAGTTCGGGTTCCTTCCACACATTCATAGACTTCAACACTCAAATACAGAGCTGCAGCTAGAAGCAAGGCTGGGACAGCTCTTGCATATCCTGGCATCTCAACAGTATTCTACATCCTGCAGACTACCTGCCGGGCATCCTTTAAGGTGCAATTGAAGAGGACCTGCTGGAAGCCAGTCTCTGAAGCAGAGGGAGAGCTCTTGTGGTCTGCACCTCTCCTGCACACTCAGTGACAGTCTGGCCCGGGAGGCAAAGGATGTGACTGTATGAGGAAGTGAACGAACCTTCTGAGCTGCCAGACTCTGGCTGCTCTCGCTCAGAGCTGAGGTGGTGAAGTACCGGATGCACTCATCCAGCTCCGTCTGAGGCAGAGAGGCCAGCAGCTGCCTGAGCTCCTCTTCGAGCGAAGAATCCTGCAGCAATGGACACACAAGGCCATCACATGGGAGCGGGGCCCACAGCACAGCAGCAGCACCCCACGGCATCACAGCAAAAGAAATACACACACACACACACACACACACACACACACACACAAATTAGTGCTTTTAACCTTGAAAAAAATCACCCAGTGAAGTCAGAGAACAGTATTGTCATGGAAAATTCTACACTTCTACACATCCACTGCTTCAATCTGGAATACCTACTGTAATTAGAAGCCTCGGTTTTCACTTCAGGCCGGCTTCCTGACACGTGCAGGCAAAGGGACTTACTCCACCCCTTCTAACCAGAACGACTGTTGTTTTTTAATACTGTTTTCACTACTACATTTTTTCTCACAATTTCTATCTCGTGTTTTCTCTCTTTTTTTTTTTTTTCTCCAAAGTGCATTGCTAATAGGGAGAAAGAGAATACTGGCCTACCTGTATAGAAAATGACACAAACAAAAAGGGGTTTTAGCTCCTTGGCAGTGGTTCTACCAGGTGCTATTCTGCGCCCCAGGAAACAGCAATGACTGGAGACGCCTTTGGTTGTCACTCCTGGGGACGTGACCTGTGCTGCTAACACCTGCAGTGCCCAGAAAGCCTCTTACCCAAAATGTCAGCTGTGCTGGGAAAACTCACAGCAAATTTACAACAAGGGGTCAACTTACAGACGTTCCTACCCCATGAAGTTACTCAAGGAATGTAGCAGGAGCAGGAACTTTTATGTTGCTCAGGGCCAAGGGATCTTTTATAAACATCATTCAAGGCCACGCAAATTTACCAACCTACAAATCAGACTGCTGCAGATTCACCGAGTTAAGTCCCACCTGCGGTTGCCGTGGCAGGCTCAGACCAAACAAGTTCCCCAGGCTCCCACAGCCGGCAGGCCAGTTCTCCGCCCCTGGGGTACACACACTCTCACACCTTACTGCCCACTCGGGGGCTGGGGACTGACGTTCCCCTGAGAAGCACGATTTCAGCTCGACATGCTCATTTCCACACTGAGCCCATAACAGCTTCCTGGCTTTGCACCCAGAGTAAAGATGACATATTAAAGTACTGCTTACTGTCTGGATTACCTTATTTACTTACTTCCTTTAGAGATGGCAAAGGAGGTGGTGGGAGAAAAAAGCGAAGATCAGTCTCTTTGCTTCGTGCCAAACCGATAAGCGTCCTGGCATCGCAGGCTTGAGCCACGATCCTGTACTGGTAATCTGAGAAAAACGTGTGAGGGCAGCAAATCAGCTCACACTCATGCAAGACTCAAAAAGCAAACTATTGGAAAACGCTCTCGTGTAAAATCTCCCAGCTATTTTTCAAAACTACACCTGGACCACTGTTCACTAGGCTATCACACCAGACCCTTCAACAAACTTCTTAAAGTACCCCTGTTTGTACGCAGATAAAACTTGGCTCCGGCTGAAAATTCATTTAGATAGCTAGGCCAACAGACAGACAACTAAACATCTCAGTTTTAGGGCTGTTCTCTGGCTGCCAAGGGGTTTTCCTCATCCTTCACCACTGGAACTGCTCCATAGATTTTTGAAAATATTTCTTATACACGAGTCTATAAAGACTATCTAAATTATTTCCCTTACTGAATCTAATTCCCTTCTAATTTAGGTCAGAAACCAATAGCCAGGTTTGAGCACCATGGCACAACAAGATAAGCTGCCACTTGGCACATTTGCATCCTGTATCACAGTGCTGTTTCAAGTCCTGGCCACTCTGTGTCTCTAACCCAGTCTCCTGCTAATGTACCTGAAGGCAGTGGAGGAGACCCCAGGTACCTGGGCTCCTGGACCCATGTGGGAGACCGGGAAGAAGCCCCCAACTCCCGGCTCCCAGGTCCCGGGGCCTAGCTCTGGCCTGGCTTAGGCCCAGCTGTTATGAGTATTTAGGGAGGAAATAAGTAAACAAGAGATCTCTCTCTGTCTCTCTGCCTTTCAAATAAATAGTAAGTCTTATAAGAGAGAGGAAAAAGCAGGGAAGGAAGGAAATAAATAAGGAAGGGACAGGGAAGGAAGGAAGGAAGAAAGGAGAGAGAAAGAGAAAAGAACAGGAGAAAGGGAAGGAGGAAGGGAGGGCGGGCGAGCCAGAGCCGACCCTGGCAGGCCCCGTACCTTGCCAGTGGTGGGCCTTGGACAGCTCCTGCACGGCCTCCAGGCGCGCAGCCTTGTCGTCCAGCCTGCTCTTCCGCAGCAGCAGCCACACGGCACACTCGTGGTCTTCCACATCCACTGTGCTAAACGGTTCTTGGCAAACAGAAAAGCCAAGAATCCAGCTGAGGTGAGCAGGCGCGACAGCATGCTCTGTCTCACTTTCGAGATGGGCACTGCCAAGCATGTGGAACTTCCACGGGAGGGTCCTGTTCACACACCGGCACTGCTCTCGGTTCAGCCCTAATGCCTGGCTATGATTAGCATGGACTTCAACCACAATGCCATCATCGTCCCTAAGATCAGTAACCAACACCCACCAAAGTCATCCAGCCTCACTCCATTTCCAAATTTCCTTCAAAACTTCCTTCATGTTGAAATGTCTTTAGTCTCTCGTAATTCTAACACATTTTTCTGCATTTTCTTCTTCACGATGCCAATGTTTCAAGACATGAGGTTAGATCATCTGTAAACTTGCCTGGCTGTGAAATCCACTTTTTTTACATAGTATTTTCATTATGAAAAAGCATGAGAGGTATTTTCCAACAAATTTGAACTTCTGAACACACAAGAAAGAACAGGGTTTACTGAATCTCAGCATTTACTTAACTCTCTGACAGTAACACATCCAGAAAGATGAAAAGGATGAAACAGCCAGAGGAGTAGCCCCTAGAAATCAAACCAAGCCTAAGATTAAGTATGCTCAATAGAGCGTTACTCAATTTGTCATAACTGTCAGAGAAATGTTAATATAGGAGGGTTTTTTTTAAAAAAATAATTTCAGGTTGATCATTCACATGGATTTCAGAGCACCAGAGGTTTCCAAGTTATTTACTCGATGCTTGACATTCAATACTTACCAGCAAACGGGTTCCGGAAGATCTTGGCTGATACTGCCAAAACTTTTCTCACTGCTTTGTGAAGTTCTTTTCTGGCCTGGTAGGCAAACCCTAAAATAGTTGCAAACTTAAATAAAATCTAGATCATACTCTTAATGTTATACTCTAATACTTTAAAGAGAACGGTGTAAACCACAAGACTTTATTTTGTTTCACAAAAAAACTTACAAGATACAGTCTTTGGCCTTTTATTATCACTATTAAGATATTAAGGTTGGGGAAACTCTAAGCTCCAGATTTCAAAACAAGATTGCTTCTCCAAGTATGGAAAAAGTAAAAACAGAACAGTAACACTAACGTATGCTATCACAAACCTCTTACCCCTAACAGAGGATTGGCAACCCTAGGAAAATGTCCCTTACAGTCAGCCCATCTTGAACCAACCGGGAAGATACCTTCCCAAAGAGAAGAAGCCTACCACATTATAGCAAGCTCAAACAATTATCAACTGCACATGCAAGTTCACAGAAACTCAGGAAGGTGATAATAACAATCTCCAGTGTCAGGGCAGCGAGGTGACAGCCCACAGCGAGGGCAGCAGCAGGGCCTGCCGCTCTAAAGGAAATCAGTGCTAACAGGCACAGGTTGGCCTGCGGTGCAGGGGCCAGAGATGTGACTCACAGGCAACCCAAACCAGGAAACACACACCGACTCACTCAGCATCTGCGAACGAGGACCAGGATGCTGACAGGTGAATGTGCTAAGTAGTAATGGCAGGCTTTCTAGCCTTAGTAGCAGATAACAGGATGCTGGTGTTCGGTCCCTCTCATGAGTCTGCTTTGCATGACTAAATCCTCTTAAACAGAAACACCCCTGAGCTAAATGACACTCCGGTGTCTGCACCCACCACGCCGACAGCCAGCGTCTCGACTGATGGACATAGTAAGGTGAGATTTTCAGGTTCAGACCACAGTAGCCTGATGGTTTTCATTTACTTCTAGAAGACATGGGTTAAGTAGGAAACCTAACATGTGGTCTTCAACAATTCTTTAGACCTGGTTCTCCTTAGGCTCGGTGATTCATAGGAGTAGGCTGAAGCTATCTTCTTAATACTGCTTTAAATAGACACATTTTAGAAATTTTTCACAAAGGTGGGGATACTTTAAAGAACTCACCAAGGTTCTCTCTTTTATCTAAAGAGACTCTGTGCAGATATATGTAAGATTTCATCTTTTCTCGCTCTACCACCTGCGTGTCTAACGTCAACGATTTCTTCAAGGCCAGAACTTCATAGGTGAGAAACAAAGAGCCTCTTAAAGAGAAACAAAAGTCACCGTCAGCACAGGATCCGAACCCAGCCAAAGAGCCAGTCTTCTCTGAGCTTCTTAGAGACACAGAGTGTGCGCAGGGACGTGCGGACGCACAGCCCCCTCAATGAGTCACGCAGACCCCGCAAGCGCGAGAAGCTGGCAGGAGGACCCAGGCAAGCGCGAGAAGCTGGCAGGAGGCCGCCAGCCCATGGGGCGTCCCACCTCAGCTCAGTCCCACCATCTCCTCTCCACAGTAATTACTATTCTGATTTTTATAATAATTTTGCTGGTTTTTTTTTTTTTTACAACTTTATCACCTACACACACGCATTATGAAGCAGCAGAGCTCAGTTTTGCCTGATTCTGAATTTTGTATGAAGACACACTATATTCTCCTTCGCTCAGCCTTGTCTTTGTAACTCATCCAGTCACTGCAGGTAAACACAGCTCCCGCGCCGTAACTGCACACAGCCTGTGTTTACCCACTGCAGAGAGACCACGGTACGGTCCCCCTCCACCACAGGCAGACGTTTAAGACAGCTCAGGTCTGAGTCTGTCCCAACACTGCTGTTACACAGCTTGCACATTCACACCGGGCACACGTCCAGATGGAGACTGACATACTTCCATCCCAGTTCAGTCTTGCCAGATAATGCCAAAGGCTTTTGCTCCAACATTAGCCAGTTCCTACTTTTATCACCAGCAAGTTAAAGTGTCTGCTTTCTTAAAAGCTATACCTAAGGTCAAATTTCAAATATGCCACTTACCCACAAATGGGAAAACAATCTTTTCTTTCTAACTAGACTGACCTCCATGCTCCCCACATCCAGACGAGATGCTGCGCTTCCCCTGGACTCGGCACTTGGCAGCGCCAGCTGTCCTGTGCCCTCTCTGACCCGGGGTTTCTACCCAGATGCAAAAGAGTGAGTCACAAAGGCCAGAGCCTAGCTGGCCCCCAAACAACTTGCATCTAAAGCTGCTTTTGTGTTTATCCTAATTTTAAAAAAGTACTAGCAAATATAGTCGCACAGTATCAGACAATCATTGACCATCTGTCCACCTCCCACCCTCTTCCAAGAGGAACGGGGAGCCCTGCACCTGCCCAGGACAGCACGCCCACACTCCTGGTACGCTTTTCTCAGTCAGCGGCTTCTCCTTCCAGGACAGCTTCACGGCGCTCTGAGAATCCCCCGAAATAACTGTGACTACAGCCACTTCTGACCTCTTGGCCCACTCCACAGCTTGGCATGCGAGGTCACGTAAAGGCGCACTGTCCCCCTGCGACAGAGCCAGGTGCCCAGAGTCCTCCCTCACGCTCGGACCCAGGAAAGATCAAGAGCTGACAGCCATCCGTCTGTCCTCTCCGCGGCCCTAAAGTGCCCTCTGACACTTCAAACTCAAGCCGAGGAAGACTTCACAGCTGACACTTACCCTAAGATAAGTGATCCAGTAAACTTGATCAGATTTCCTTCAAAGAGAAACAAAAAAAGCCAATATGATCATTTGCATTTTTACAAGTCTGGCAGGAAATGGGTAATGGTGTTGACCTTTAGCTAATTCATCCGCAACTTGGTAAGAAGCCATTGCCTCTTCTATTCATAAAATCAGGTGCAGCCTGCACGTGCTCTATCCCCAGGCACAGCAAGTCAGTCAGCAAGCACTGGACCCAAAAACATTACCTGCACTTCCAGCGTGGCATTCCCACCCTCCCCACCCCCCACCAGATCTCTAGAGACCCTAGACCCTGGGCCACTTCTGGAAGCGCCAGGACTTCAGAACGTCCAGGGGGGGTAGTATGTCTGGAAGCTCACGCCCCTTCTCAGTTAAGAATCAACTGAAGAGGGACTGGTGAAATAGCTCATGTTGCTAAAATCCTCCACCTTGCAGTGCCAGCATTCCAAACGGATACTGGTTCGAGTCTGGACTGCTCCACCTCCCATATCCTGGGAAATCAGTGGAGGATGGTCCAAAGCCTCGGGACCCTGCAACTACGTGGGAGACCTGGAGAAGTTCCTGGATCCTGAATCCTGGCTTCGGATCAGCTCAGTTCTGGCCAATGGGGAGTGATCCAGTGGATGGAACATCTTTTTGTCTCCCCTTCTCTCTATAAATCTGCCTTTCCAATAAACTAAATAAAATCTTTAGAATTAACTGAATAAAGGAATGGGGAGAGGGTGGTGTCTTCCCATCACTACTGCCACTAAACTATGGGCTGTTTAGTCAAGTGGCCACTCCCAGAGGAATTACAATTGGTGGTGGATCAGCACCACGGGCAGGTAGGCCCATTTAAAATACAGGTCACAAGACTGATTACAAATTTTTCTTTGGAATTTGGAAAAAAAATTTGTTATTATTATTTTTTTAATTAGAAAGGCAGAAATACAGAGAGGAGGAGAGACAGAGAGGAAGATCTTCCGTCCAATGATTCATTCCCCAGGTGGCCGCAATGGCCAGTGCCATGCCGATTCAAAGCCAGGAGCCAGAAACTTCTTCCAGGTCTCCCACGTGGGTGCAGGGTCCCAAGGCTTTGGGCCGTCCTCAACTGCTTTCCCAGGCCACAAGCAGGGAGCTGGATGGGAAGTGGAGCTGCCAGGATTAGAACCGGTGCCCATATGGGATCCTGGCGTGTTCAAGGCAAGGATTTTAGCCGCTAGGCCACGCCGCTGGGCCCTGGAAAACATGTTTTATATTAAAATCAGTAATAATAACCTCCTGGCAGAGAGTGGTAACTGCCATCCAGCCTGATTACCCACAGTCAGCTAGCTCCCCTGCAGCCCCCTGGGGCCCCTTGGAGATATCTCTGGGGCCCGGAAGGCACACAGCCTGCTTCCCTAACATGAAGTAAACCCGTCGCTCATGAATTTGCTGTGCTAGCGATATGAGAAAACCTCCCTTCTCTGTCCCTATTTCTCCTTTTGTCTTTAGAACACAGAATCGGAATTTTCTGGAGGAGAAGGATTTATCCTAAAAACAGATCGGTCTTCAAAATGACGAGGAAACTCCATGGGAGCAGGGAGTCCGTCAGTCAGCACTGCCCTCTGTGGCTCCCAGAGCAGAATCCGGCACGTCGTGGAGGCTCAGCAGCTAAATCCTCGCCTTACACATGTCAGGATCCCGTATGAGCATTGGTTCATGTCCTGGCTGCTCCACTTCCACCCATCTTCCTATCTGTCGCCTGGAAAAGCAGTAGAGGTTGGCCCAAAGCCTTGGGATCCTGTTCTTGTATGAGAGACCCAGAAGAAGGTCCTGGCTCCTGGCGTCGGATCAACTCAGTTCCGGCTGTTAAAGCCATTTGGGGAGCGAACCAGATGATAGAAGATCTTTCTGTATCTCCTTCTTTCTGTAAGTCTGCTTTTCCAATAAAAGTTAATCTTTAAAAAAATTGTATTTATTAGAGCCAGCATGGTGGCTCAACAGATTAATCCCCCACCTGCAAGTGCAAGCATCCTGTGTGATCCCGCTTGGAGTCTCAGTTGTTCCACTTCCAATCCTACAAAGATGCTCTAAGTCCTTGGGCCCTGCACCCATGTGGGAGACGTGGGAGAGGCTTCAAGCTCTGAGCTGTGGACCTGCCCATCTCCAGCCACTACGGTCTCTTTCTTTTCTATAAATCTGTCTTTTGAATAATAGAAATAATAAAAAGAATCCTTAAAAAAACAAATAAAAGAAATAACAATGCTCAGAGGAAATAGACAGTTTCATTCTTCCATTCCACAAATGCCATTTTTTAATTTTATTTTTATTGTTAAGACTTTGGGCCATCTTCAACTGCCCTGCCAGGCCACAACCAGGGAGCTGATGGGAAGTAGGGCCACCAGGACAAGAACCAGATCCCATATGGGATCCTGGCATGTGCAAGGTGAGGACCTTAGCCACTAGGCTACCACACTGGGCCCAGACAAATGCCATTTGATCACCTACTACACACCATGTATAACAACCTAACGGATATACAATGATATACAAGGTATTGCCCTTGCTGAGTAGTGCAGTCTTGAAGAGCAAGTTGAACTCTCTGGAATGACAAGTGGCATGTGGAACCTGGCCCAGGACGTCAGGGGAAGCGTGCTAAGGGGAGGCCAGGCTGCAGTGTGCAGAGCAGATCACAGCAGGTGCCAGCCCCGACAGCGCCAGGACAACCTCCCTCCTCCTCGCCCACTGCAGTCCTAGGACCCAGCACTGTGCCTGCTTTCACAAAAGCTTATGCAAAACCTGCTGAGGGAGAAAGCAGGGCTAGGTCAGCTTAGAAGGAAGATGGACCTGACAGGGAAAATTGAAAAGGTCTAAGAATACAGAACACGATGGCCCGGGGCCTGCACAGCTGATGTGTAAACAAATCGGAGCCTTTTTCGGGGGCTGAGTGAGTTTTGTGGGTTACTGCAGAGCCAGCCCACATCCTGTCATGCTCCCTGTAAGGAACTGCACTCACGGATCTCTGTCCAGCGCGTGGGAATGCGGGGCGAGGCGGCGGAGCTGGCGACGCTTCGGCAGCAGACGGCGCAGTAGGCAGCCAGGGCCATTCTGTAGAGGGGAAGAAGCGCTCAGATTCAGCATCTCACTAAGCTCCAGCACTCTGAGAACGTGCTGCCATCACCGTACGTGGCCCACGGAGGCAGACCTTACAGCAGCAGAAAAAAACCTCTCCAATTTAAAACAAAAACATGCCTCCCTTAAAAGGAAGAAGGGATGTGCGTGTGGCCAGTTAAGACACCCACAGCTCATGTCAGAGGACCCGGGCCCGATCCCCGGCTCTGCCCTCGGCCCACATCAGGGGACCCTGGCCTGAACCCAGCTCTGGCCTCGGTCCATGTCAGAGGACCCGGGCCCGATCCCCGGCTCTGCCCTCGGCCCACATCAGGGGACCCTGGCCTGAACCCCAGCTCTGGCCTCGGTCCATGTCAGGGGACCAGGGCCCGAACCCCGGCTCTGCCCTCGGCCTGCGTCAGGGGACCCGGGCCTATTCCCTGGCTCTGGCTGCAAATCCCAGCTTTCTGTTAACACAGACCCTGGAAGACAGCAGCAATGGCTCAAGTGGCTGGACTTCTGCCACCCATGTGGCACATCCAGACTGAGGTCCAAGTCCCAGCTTGGCCCCTCAAACACTGTAGGCATCTGGGGGTGAACCAGGGGATGGGGTAAGTGCTCTGTCTCTCAACGAATAATTTTTAAAAACCTGAAAGCAGATTTATTAGAACAGCATTTTGCTTGTACTTTGATTATTCTTCAAACTGTACCCAATTCTGAAGCAATGAGGATATAGGAAAATACATATTATTAAGCAGAATATGATGACATTTAAAGATTAAATGCCTCTTGAGAAAAAAACAACACACGCAGGGGCTGCTATTACAGATAAAGCCGCTGCCTGCAATGCTGGTTCCTGCGAGGGCCCCAGTTTGTGTGTGGACTGCTCCAGTTCCAATCCAGCTCTCTGCTTCATGGCCTGGGCAGCGCAGCAGAAGGTGGTCCATGGGTCTATGGCACTCACGTAGGAGACCTGGATGAAGCTCCCGGCTCCCAGTTCGGCTTGAGCCAGACCTTGCCACTGCAGCCATCTGAGGAGTGAACCAGCGGACAGAGAGCTCTCCCTCACTCTGTCAATCTGTCAAACACATGCAGACATAAACATTTAAATCCACATGTATGTATGTTTATCTCTGATGACTGAAGGTCCCACAGGAACAAACAGCTCTAAATGAAAGATGCACGTGGAACCCGTGGAAATCCTTGGCCCTCGCCAGCTCCTTCAGGATGGTTCCCAACACTGCTCAGTCTCTTTGCAATTTAATTATGAACTGCTGGCCAACTCACTCCCCAGCTGAGGCTGATCTGAAGGATGGGATCACATCTAGAACAAGTCGGTATTCTAGAATCCTGTTAGAGTCCTGTGACGCTTGTGGTCATGGAATTGTTATAAAGGAATACAGGGGACGAGGAGGATCCCAGGTAAGAAATGATTCCTTGGTTCGGGATATTAAACCAGTAAAAAAACAAAATAAAAACTCCAGCAGCTTTCTAGAGGTTAGGAATGGGAATTACTTGCTATACATGAATTTTAAAAAGCTCATCAGAAATAACACACACACATCAAGAGAGGGTTTCAACTGTTTAATTGTGATTCTATAACAACGATGGGTGACTAAGCCAACTAGCTGAAACAACAGGTAAACATGTAAAGGTCACTGTTTTTTTTTTTAAATAAAGATTTATTTATTTTTATTGCAAAGTCAGATATACAAAGAGGAAGAGAGACAGACAGGAAGATCTTCCGTCTGATGAGTCACTCCCCAAGTAACCACAATGGCTGATGCTTCACTAATCCAGAGCCAGGAGCCAGGAACTTCCTCTGGTCTCCCACACTGGTACAAGAACCCAAGGTTTTGGGCCGTCCTCGACTGCTTTCCCATGTCACAAACAAGGAGCTGGATGGGAAATGGGGCTTAGGGGATTAAAACCAGTGCCTATATGGGATCCTGGTGCGTTCAAGGCGAGGACTTTAGCTGCTAAGCCACAGCCCCGGGGTCCAAGGTCACTGTTTTAAAGGTCATTGTTAATTCTTTTCTTATTGATCTGTTGATTTAAGTGGGCTGATTACTACCACTTTTCTATAAGAAGCAGATAATGATAGAAATGGGTCAGCATTGTAGCTTAGCGCATTAAGCTGACACCTATAATGATGGCATCCTTTTTAGGCTATGGTCTGAGTCCCAGCTGCTAGCCTACTAACGCAGAAGATGGCCCATGGCTTGGGCCCCAACACCCATATGGGAAACCCAGCTGAAGCTCCTTCCTCTGGCCTGGCCTGGCCCTGGCCACTGTGGACGTCTGACCGAGCGAATCGGTAATGGGTAGATAGATCTCTGTATCTCTCCCCTCTGTAACAGTCTTTCAGATCAATAATCTTTCTAAAACAAATCAATATTTCTTTAAAAAATGATAAACACACTGTAATAAAGTAGATCTTCATAAAACCATGGCAGAGTTAATGTTCAGATTTGCATTTTAGCTTTCGGTTCTTGAAAATTGTGCTAGAATTGTAGGACAAAAATGTGGATTGCTTCTCCGACCTTGACCCCTACCAGAGAAGGTCAATGGTGAAGCACAGAGCTAGTCCTCAGGGTAGGGCTCTGCCTGCAAATCTTTCCTAAGCTTATTAAACTCTCCTCCTCCCGCAGCTGCCCTTGCCTATGGCCTGGGTAGAATTCTGAGTACACCCCTGAGCACATGCTTCCCCCACTCCCCATCCTCTTTCCTCGGCCACACCGCAGGCCTCAGCAAGAACAACCCCCCATTCTAAACTCAACCCTCAGGTTGCCCCAAGCACAGAGGCCTGGCTCTTCCAGGGGTGCATAGCCATACCACTGGCCTCAATCGCTCAGTGCTGCCCACCCAGTGCCCACTGCTGCCTCCCCAACACACCAGCCCCTTCTCTACTCTCCCATACCCCTCACCCGAAAGGCAAGTCCTCTGCTCCAAGCTGGGCAGGGAGTGGACAAGAGGTGACCGGAGTCAGCTCTCTTTGCCCCCAGACCACTTTTACAATCCATGTATACACAGGCCTCTGACCGCCCCCTACAGTCCCTACAGGTCATCCTGCACCCAATTTCACTCCAGACAGGATCCCTCTCCCCTCCCCCATACCTACAGTCAGAACCCAAACAGAAACGAAAACACAAAATTACAAATACCAAACCTAGACACTAATGGGGGAAGTTATTTCAAATGGGAAATCACTTTAGTTACCAGCGTGTCAGAAATAGAGCAGCTTTCTTTTGGGATCTCATGACCAGGAACACCAGGCTCCCCTCTCCAATCCCAAGCAGCTGACGAGGCTCTGGTGTCTCCAAGCCAGCGCTAATGGGTTAAGGGGGGCACCCTGGAAGGGGCAGCTGGTAGCAGGCGTTAGGCGACTGGGGCCGTGCCCTGGGAGGGTGGCTCTCCCAAGAAGGAGAGCATGCCTGGAGTTCAAGTTGGGTCTAGCTCCTCCCCCTGTGGTCATTCCTCTGCACCTCTCACACTGGGCTTCCACCCCAGCGGAGACCATGGGGTCACCCGACACAGCCCCCAACCCATGAGCCAAACTGTCCTTTTTCTCCACAGAAAGCTCCTCTCAGGGACTGGAACGTCACAAACAGCTGGCAACTGCACTCACATGCAAAGGCTTTGGGTTAGAGCCAGCCTTCCCTCTAGACCGTGAACATGACCACGCCGATAATCCCCACCCCGAGAAAGAGAAGGACCAGAGAGGCCCCAGCTGCCAGCTCCACAGGAAGGCCTCCACGTGGGCTGCCCCGGCCTGGCTCTAAACAAGCCTCGGCCTGTCCCCGTTTCAGTTTTGAGCAAAAGGTCTTGTCCCTTTCTGTGAGCAAAAGGCAAAGAGTCTGCACCTCATCGCCTCACTCCCAGGGTCCCTGACTTACAGTACTCTCTGCTTTCCTTAATGCCCTCTCTGCTCTTTCTAGGGGAGAAATGCTGGTTGTCCACTGTCTTCCCATCAAAAGCAAAAACAACCAAATAACCCTGAAAACTACCCCCCTTAGTTCAGTAGTCCTTCTAGCACCCAGCTTCACCTTCCCCGCACAGGAGCCCCGAGTGTCTCGCCCAAGGTAACACACGCCTCAGGCCACTTCTGGGGGTCACTGCCCTCACCTGTCCACCTCAAAGCCTTGGTCTCCCCACTCTGAGATATTCTGGACCACTCCCTCCAGCTTCTACGGACACCCCGCCTCTCACGGCTGTACATTCTGTACACTCCTTCCCGTTATTCATTCAAACACTGCACAGCAACTATTACTGTCTGGGGAAATGAACCAGCAGATGGAATATTTCTCTGTCTCTTCCTCTTTCAAACAAAGAGCTTTTTAAAATGCTATATAAATGAAGAACAATATCATTATATTCCCAAATGAGAAAGTGCTGTAAATCCAATCTGAGGGCCAGCCTTGTGGCCTGGCAGTGTGGGCTCTGATGGCTCACACCAGAGGGCAGGATGCAGTGCTGCTCTGCTTCCGGCCTGGCCCCGGCCAACGCCCAGGGACAGCACAGGAGACAGCCCACAGGCCTGGGTGCCCGCCACCAGGTGGGAGACCGCCACGCAGCCCCACGCTCTCAGCTTGAGTCTGACACAGCCATGCCTGCTGCAGCCATGTGGGGAATGAACCAGCAGATAAAAAAATCTCTTTCTCTCCTCTGTCACTCTTTCAAGGAAATCAGCCCTAAAATCATAATAAATAAATAAATAAAATCCTGAAAAGATTCAGTTTTAAAAAGTCTAGTCTCATCTCTCTTCATAGGTATTTTTATCTAATATATTAATTCCATTATATTTTTAATTATCCCAAAGGAGAATACTTTTTAAAAATAATTTCGTGTTTTTTAAAAAAAAGTTTTTTTTATTTGGAAGCAGAATTACAGAGAAAAGGAAAGACAGAAGATTGTACATCTGCTGGCTCACTCCCCAGATGGCAGCAGCAGCTGGACTGGGCTGGCCAAAGCCAGAGGCCTAGAACTCACATGCTGGTCGCAGGTGCCCAACAACTTGAACCACCTTCCCAGGAACATTAGCCGGGTGTTAGAAGCAGAGCAGCTGGGACTCAAACTGCCACTGCACTAAGGGATGCGTGACAGGCAGCAGTTTAACCTGCTACCGTGCCAGTCCCAGAGGTCTGATCTTGGTAACTTATTTCATCCATTTTCTTGCACAGCTACCCATCCTCAATGGCAGCTTAAAAAAAATCCTTCCCAGGCAGAAGGAAAACCTCGGGGGATGAACGGTGGTGATGGTGGCTCAGCCTGCACGCCACTGAACTAAACGATATAAAATGAGTATAACGGCATATGTCAAGCTTAACTCACAACAAAAAATACAAAAAGTTTCTGACAATGCAGTGTCTTTCTTCTGCTAGGTATCTTGCAGGCGTCTCTTTCACAGAGATTTTTAATCCAGCAGGACATGGCAGTTGCAGGGGCGTGAAGCAGGAACGTGCCGGAGTTCAGCTCCAGCCGAGCTTGGAACTCGAGAAGGGTGCGTGGAGTCGGCAGTAAGGAAAGACTCGGACACCGTCACTTGGTGCCCTTTTGCTGCAGCTCAAGAAGAAGCTGTCCTGTTTACTTACTCAGACACAGCACAAGCCTCTGCGCAGACGTTTGATTTTGCTATCTTTAACTTCAGAACTAAGCCAGCATGCACAGATGTTCAATTACTTAATTTTTACTTCATGGTCAACCAGGTGCTGTTAAAGATAATTCTGTCGGTTACTAGAATTAGTTTCTTCAAAGCAAACCATTCTTCATTCTTCAATAGTAGCCATTAGGCGACAGCCAGGACTCCGAGGCCAAGGCACAGGTGGTCACCTGCCAATTAGTAATATATTCCCACTACATTTCTATTTCCTCCATTCCTCTATCACTTAACGGGAGAAATACATCAAAAGGGAAAAAGCATAGATCCAAGACAAAAAGTTTCAGCCTTACAATGCAGGTTCTAAAACCCCATAAAGTCAAACAATAATCCAAAGTATATCTCTATGATGTTAATAAAATCGCCCTATATTTCCTCTAGTTAAAAAATTATGAAAGCAGCTAAAACAACTACATTTTCTATGCTCTAAAGAGTTGCAAGGACAGGATAACCTTTAAGATCACAGTAACTATATTTTTTGCCATAGCAGTTTCTGCTCATACTCACTTCACTTCCATTAGTTTGTAAAATTCTTGTCAAGCCATTTCCCAGAAGGAATGCTACGTGTCTGGTCTAGGGTAGGCACATAATAAGGTGTCCAGTAACGGCATGGGCTTAATTGTACTTCTGTGCGCAGCTAAAGGCCCACTCACCAGGACATTCTCAGTAACATTAACTCCCAGGTTCACATCAGTTACAAAAGCCATCTCACAGGGGCAAACAACAATGCCTCAATGGATTACAGAATTCTTAGTGGGGTGCTTGAGTGTCCATGCAAAAAGGGGTGAGACTGTGTCAAGGTGGTCAGAGAGACATCTGCCGAGCCCTGCCAAACAGCTGGAAGCTCCCCCGGGCCCTGCCAAGCAGGGGAGCTATTCTCTTCACACCTTCCTGTCACCCACACCTACTGCACGGACCCCAGCAGGAATGTAATTTTCCTTAATTCCACGGGAGTGCCAAGACCCCAGACCCTTCACTGAGGAGGGCTTTCCACCTGCTCTGCTAGGCCACTCGGTCCTGTCCTGAGCCCCCACATGCACACTCATGTCCTTCTGGCTCTTTCTTCTGCCCCAAACAACTGCTTTTCTATCCCCAGCCGACACCGTGCAGTCTTAAGAATTCCAAAGCCTGGAATGCTAGCCAGAAAGAACGTCAGCTTCCTTTTTCCTCTTAATCGACCCAGCTATCCTTGGTTTTTGCCTTTTCATGTAAATGTCGTGTTTCAGGAAAATCCAACACGGTGATTTTAACTAGCATGGCATTGAAGTTGCAGCCCAGGGAACCTACTGCCTCTGACACTGTGCCTTCCCACACCTGAATACCGTGTGTTTCTCCATCACTCAAGCCTTCCATGTGTTTCAGCCATGCATCATTTCCTGCTTACAGGACTACACAGCTTCGGTCTGATCTACTTCCAGACACCTTACAGTTGTGCAAGCTGCTATGACTAATATCCCTTATCTCTACTAAAACTCTCAGCAGGTGGCTGGTGTAATTTTAAAAAAATATTTATTTATTTTTGCTGCAAAGTCAGAAATACAAAGAAGAGGGGAGAGACAGAGAGGAAGATTTTCTATCCACTGGGTCACTCCCCAAGTGGCCAAAACGGCCAGAGATGAGCCAATCCGAAGCCAGGAGCCAGGAACTCTTCTGGGTCTCCCACATGGATGCAGTGTCCCAAGGCTATGGGAAAGCATCCTTTCCCAGGCCACAAGCAGGGAGCTGGATGGGAAGTGGAGCTGCGGGGATTAGAATCAGCGCTCATATGGGATCCTGGTGCGTGCAAGGCGAGGACTTAAGCTGCTAGGCTACCGCGCCGGGCCCTGGCATGAGTTTTTTATTCAAAGTCTTCCTATGGCCAATTGTAAACGCTCTCCAAAGCACCCCCTTCCAGCCACTATCACACACCGCATAGTCCCTTCCTGCTACTATCATGGATTCTCATCTCTCTGCCTCCACAGGCATTAGTCACTCCTTCACCTTTATCCCCCAGATGTCCGGGCGACGGTCTGGCACACAGCAGGTGCACAAGAGCATGCTGAACAAGCAGGTGGGGATGTTTAAAATCGGATGCCTGGGAAAGAAACACCAGGAGAAAACCGGGTTTTCCAGTGAGGAGGTGAAACGAAAACCAGTTCCGTCTGAGCAGTGGAGCTGGGATTACTCAGCCATCAGCCCAGCGCCTGGAAGGCAGAGCTGACTGTCCAGGGCAGAAGGCAGGCGAGCAGGGAGGGGGCCCTACGGGGACAGTGAGCAGGGCAGCTGGCCGCCTCCTAAGAGACCAAGTGAACGCAGGTAGAAGGATCATCCACTTTCCCTGGGCAAGCGCAACGTAAACACCTCAGGCGCTCGGGCGAAAAATAAAAACATCCATCTTATCAGGTGACAGCATTGAGCGCGCGACCCGTCAGGCCACAGCGGCGGAGGTCCGAAGGCACTTCCCGCCGGGAGTGACCGGCAGGGGCTCCTTCCCCGCCCCGCTCCCCGGGCCGCGACCACCGCCCTCCCAGGCCTACCTGGCGGCCTGCGCGCACCGCCCGCCCCGGCCGCTCGCCGGGAACCCACAGCCGGAGAGCGCCCGTCGCCTCAGCCGGCCACGTGATCCGGCCCCGCCCCCGACGCCCGCGGAGCCACGCCCCCGCGGCCCGCCTCCCGCCGGCGCGCTCCTCCCCCACGAGCGCGATGACGTAGGGCAGCGCAGACGCAGTCTGTGGTCGACGCGCTGTGTGGGCGGAGGTCCGTGGCGAGCCTGGGGAGGATCCGGGCGAGCGAGGTGCGTGGGAGACTGCGAGAGGCCGCGGGAAGAGAGAGGGCGGCGGAGGAGGAAGAGCCGGAGGTCTGGGTGCTCTAGACGCTGGGGTGTCGGGCTCTGTCCGCTCCCCCCACGCCCATAGTGTAGAGGGCGGGCCAGGGGGGCACAGCTCCTGTCTGAAATGGGGTGACGGGGCACCCTGTGATTTTGCGGGTCCTTTGCGATCCTCCCGTTGAGATCTTACCCGTTATTGCTGCCTCGAGTGGGGAACTGATACCAGCCCCCTTTTATCTCTGGGTGGGGCGCCCTGGGGCGCAGCTCGCTTCCCTGGGTTTTTATTGGCCTTGGGTAGAATGGCTAGTTAAGATCCATGCTTTCTTAACAGCCCGATGGACCCAGTTCTGTTCAAAGAGTGTATGTTTCCGCCGTTGTTAGTCCTTAACCCAACGGTGAACGGTTGTGCCTCGTTTCAGGAAAGGATCAACCTGACGATTCTGAATTACCTTTTCGTTAGTTTTCCCGAGATCACCTGCACCCTCCTGGCTGGACAAAGATGGTCAACGTGTTGAAAGGAGTGCTTATAGAATGGTCAGTAGTTTCGATACTTCCTGAATTTTCAGTGTACCTGCTGTAACAGGATATACACGTAAATTGTTCTAAAGTCAGATCCCTTTTGAAGATCATTTCCATTGTGCAACCTCCGTGTCTGTTGCATTCACGTAAGGGGCACTGGGTCCCAACGACTTTTGAACAGAGCCAGCGTGTTTGCGAAATCGGTCTGATGTGAACAGCAGTACCTGCATTTTCTTCGAACCATCTGAAGTTGACTAGAGTGTTAGGGCCTGCAGAATTCCAGGACCTTCGTGAAGGACCTTAGAGGCTTGCGAGTCACTGGCTTAAAATCCAAACTGCAAACTCAGTGTCTCATCAGTCACTCCGCGGGAGCCCTGACCTGGGCTGCTGGTACTGTGAGGTTGCGCAGGGCGGGGAAGGGACATGGACAAAGGTGGGACGTTTAGAGCAGCATCATCGAGTAGGAACAGAGTGTAAACCACATATGTAACTTTGAATTTCTTAGTGGCCACCTTAGAAAATAAAATGAAACGGGTGAAGTCAACATTGTATTACCCCACCGCATTCAGGATATTCTCTTAACTCATACTGAGTCTTCCAAAAAAAAGTCTTTAAAGGCCAGTGTGTGTTCTGCTTTTGCAGCGTATCTCAGCGGTCAGCCGCTGATCCAAGTGCTTTCTGGTGGGGTGTGGCTTGCAGACCCCATGATGGGTAGTGCAGGTTGGGAGTTGGGGTGTAGGAGACCCTGACAGACAGTTCAGAAGCAGAGGCCGTGGTGTTTCCCGAAAGTGAGTTCGTTGTGTCCAGGAGTGGGAAGGGTGGGTGCTGTGAGGACAGGGGAGGCCAAGGGCTCTTCCAGAGGAGTGAAAGGAGGATGCCAGCTTCCATTAGTGCTGCATGCTCCATGGAGAATTGTCGCTGTCCTGCAGCGACAGACTTGGTGCACGGAGCCGGTAGTAACACGCATGAACTACTGACTGATAGTCAATAGCTGAAGTTTATTAGTGGCATCAGACTTTGTACACTGAGGGTCATATGGGATAAGGGAGGAGGTATTGAGCTCATCAACAAACCCATCCACTGTTTCTAGACTCTTGTTTGGAACTCCTTTTGTTTTGTATGTTCTACCAAGTGTTCACATGCCGTCCATTCAACTGCTCTCATGCAAATGACATCCAATCAGTTACACAAAAGGTATCCATTCTCGGTTGTTCTCTAGGATTTATGGGGAGGTGTGTATTATGAGATAAAGATGTAAATTAGCTTTTTGGCTTTGAAACAAATATAGTAACTGCCAATTATGCGGAGAGCTCCTTTGTCACAGTTCTGCTCCTTTTTGTGTGGTCTCATGTCTCATCTCAGATCCACTCTTTTGTTTGTCATTGTGGTCATTCTAGAGTAATTGTGGAGTAATTTAGTGGCAAAGTCACCCTTTGGGTATGATAGTAAGAATTGTATTAAACATATTTTGATTTGAAAATAAATTAATGAGCCCCTGAGGAAGCATCACACTCTCTGGGAGGAGTGCAGATTTGCAATGGGATCTGAAGTGTCTGAGTTGCGCTTGCGTCCTTTTGCTCTCGCGCTGTCCGGCCCCTGAATCTGGCCTGAACCTGGGGGCTGTCAAGTTTGGCGTGTTTCCCTGAGCAGCAGCAGCAGCAGCTAATTTCCTGGAAAGGCAAACTCTAGGCATGCCTTGGGCACAACAGTCAGACCCCATGTGGTACACCTGTACCCCACTGCCTCTGTCCCAGTCCTGACTCTGTCTCCACCCTCGGAGCTGCAGCTGATGGCTCGAGTGCTCGAGGCCCTACCACCCAGGGGGGAGGCTTGGTGAGTTCTGGGCCCTCCCGGCTTCAGCTTGACCCAGGCCCAGCTCTTGGAGACCCTTGGAGCGTAAACAAGCACAAGAGTGATCTTTTTCTCTCCCTTTCTCTGGTTTTCAAATAAATCCGATTTCCGAAGTCTGCTACATCAGAACTGTCCTGCAAAGGATCTTGGGAAGATACATTTGAATGTTGGGAATTAGCGTGACCAGCTTCAGTCATAACCAGTTCCGTGGAGAATTATTTTGCGTGAAGACTCTTAATTTGATTTTCCCTTTCAAGTTCTAAAGAGTGTGCTGTCCAGTTTTTCAAGAGGATGATTCTGCCTTCCTAAACATACAAATCTTTCTGTCCCCCCCACCCCACTAAAAAAAAAAAAAAAAGTAAGTAGTTTAGCGTAAAGTGGTTGGCCAGAGCTGGTGGTTCCTGCTCCGTGTCGGGTGTAGGTGTGGGCTGGTCCCTGGAAGAGTACCTCACTCTCCCTCAGGTCTGTAGTCAGTGGCAAAGGAAGATGCTAAATCTCATGTCTCATATCTGCGGATTGCATGAAGCATGTAGATGCAGGGGAATAGAGAATTTTGTGGATCTGGGGTTTGCAGGGAAGGATGTCAAACCTTAGGCCTGTTACCAGTAACCAGCTCTGCAAGTTGAGGTCTCTTGTGATCACATACAAGGTACTCTGTAGTAACTGACCCGTATACTGTCCAGGCGGCCAGCAAGATCGGCCTCAGGCTTGGATGGCAGAGGCGGGCGGAGTGGAATAGCCAGTTAGGCTGCCTCCATGTCAGTGTGCTTGCTTTGAGTCCCGGCTGCCTTGAACTTGGGCCTACCATCCAGCTTACTGCTAACGTCCCTGGGAGGCGGTGGGTGACTGCCATCCACGTGGGAGACCAAGCAGAGCGCCTGGCTTGTGCCTGGTCTAACCCTGGCTGTTGCCAGCATTTGAACCAGTGGGTAAGAGATCTGTTCTCTCTGCCTTTCAAAAAATTAAATAGCTTCACTAGAAAAAAAAAAAGTTTGTATGTCACAGTTTAAGAAAGGAGTCTTAATGTGACACTTGTGTTAATCTGCCTTAGTTTGTTGCCATATGTGAGTAAACTCTGTATCTGTCAGTTCCTTTTTGTTGACTTTGAGCTCACCCCAGATGCCTACAACAGCTGGGGCTGGTACCCAGTTCAGGTCTTCTGTCTGGGTAGCAGCAAAACTGATTTGAACCATCCCTCACTGTTTCCTGGGGTATGTGTTAACAGGAAGCTAGAATTGGGAGCCAGTGTCAAGGCTCAGCAGCTGGCACTCCAGTGTGCAAGGCAGGCATCTTAACTGGCATCTTCATCGGTGCCAAACCCACATCTGTGTAATTTTTAACATTCTTCAGTAAGCAAGAAAGCACATCTGAGTATTATAATCCTGGCCATTTAGGCCCAGCCTGAGTGAATTCAAAGCTCAAGCTATTTGGATATACTTTTTCTTTTTTTTCCTCTCGGGACTTGACAAAAATGAAAATCTAAGGCCAAATCAAAAATGATTTAGTTTAGGGACCCATGTTGTGGTGCAGCAAGTTAAGCCACCACCTGCAAACCACTTTGCACTTCGCACTTTGCACTTTGCACTTCGGCTGCTCCACTTCCGACCCAGCTCCCTGCTCACGTGCCTGGGAAAGCACGTACTGTGTGGGAAACAAACCAGTCCTTGGGCCCCCACCACCCACATGGGAGATGCACACAGTTCCAGGCTCCCAGCTTAGTCTGACCCAGCGTGGGCCATTGAGAGCATCTGAGAACTGAACCCAGCCTGTAGGAGACCTCTCTTTCTCCCTCTTTGTGGCCCGCCAGCCATGGAATGAGGCGACAGTGACAGCAGCAGATGGCCTGTGTCCTCAGCCCCTTGGAGGCTTGCCTTCTTCCTTTGTACTGTAACAGACTTTCTGCCACTAACGTGTCAAACGCAGCCCTTTTCCCTTTGAGACCTCTTATACCATTGGGCCGGAAAATAGGGTATGTATGTCCCCGGTGCCTCTTCCAGAAATTCTGCCTCCCTGGAGGCTGTTCCAGGAAAGCCGCTGAGAGCAGCTTGCCTTCCTCAGTGAGTTCAGGGCCTGTGTGGCTGCCTGGCCTCCCCCCTTGGTGGGCTCACCCCTTCCTGTTCAGGGCTCAGGCTCAGGCTTGTGGCTTGGCTCTGCTCAGTCCCTTGCTGTGGTGCCTGGATTTTCCTCCTCACCGCTGGACATCCAACATTCAGCCTTCTCCCAGTGGGCACCTCACATGTGAAACGCCTAAAACCAAACTCTTGGTCTTTACTGAAAACCTTTCTCCCCGCATTCCTCACTTCAGTAAGTAACAGCGCCACCCTTTCATTTGTTTGGACCAAAAATCTCTTTGATGACTGTTTCAACGCTCTGTCCTGCCTCAGCCAATTGTTGGCTTTCTGTCCGTGTGGTAGGATTCATCTGCTGCCCAGCAGCTCCACTCGTGCCCCCAGGTCTGCGCCGTCATCCTGGATTGCCACAGGCAGTTTCCTCACTGGCTGCTGCCAGCACCTGCCATGCCTCTTCTGTCTGTCCTACCCAGCAGGCAGCAGGGTCCGCGTGTTCTGTCTTCAGTGTGAGTGAAACAGTGAAAGCCCGGGTCTCTACATCGGACTCATGTGTGAAGTGAATCCCTAGCGTACATTGCTAGCTCCACTCAGGATCAGTGTTTTTACTTGAAAGTTGTAAATCTTACTTTTTATTACGTTCAGGGAATTTCACACTGCTCCCTTTATAATTGATGTTAACATTACAGTTCAGAAGATTGTGTAAGATTGTGTTTTTCTAAGAATCACAAAGACGTGTATTTGAGGTTATGCTCATGTTTTGCTAAGCCCCCTGCTGCGAGCCTGTGCCCTCCCCCCCCCGAGTGGGCACCTGTTTCCCTTGGAACCACCCTGCTCACTCACACTTGAAGCCAAAAGGAGGTGGGGTTGCATGTAGGTCTCTGGGTGAGCACAGTATTCTCACAGTAGATTTTGTAAGATTTTCTTTCTTGAGAGTGTGTATCGGGAGGACACACAAGTAAGGAAGGAGGCTGAGCTGAAGGCTGGAGTCGCGTGAGTGTGGCTGTACACAGTAGGCTCATTAGTGTGAGTACTGAGCTGGTTTTGTCACAGCAAGGTGCTGAACAGCTATTGGAAGGAGATTAATTTTTTTTTTTTAAGATTTATTTTATTATTTTTATTGGAAAGGCAGATATACAGAGAGGAGAGACAGAGAGGAAGATCTTCCGTCCGATGATTCACTCCCCAAGTGAGCACAACAGCCGATGCTATGCCGATGCGAGCCAGGAGCCTCTTCCGGGTCTCCCGCGCTGGTTGCAGGGTCCCAAACTTAAACACTGCACCATCGCACCGGGCCCGGAAATTAATTTTTAATGCACTTAAAGGTGTTGTGATTCTAGGTCTTATTTAAAAGCTTAAAATATATATATGGGCCCCGCGCGGTGGCGCAGTGGTTAAGGTCCTTGCCTTGCACGCCCGGGATCCCATATGGGCGCCGGTTCTATCCCAGCAGCCCTGCTTCCCTTCCAGCTCCCCGCCTGTGGCCCGGGAAAGCAGTCGAGGACGGCCCAAAGCTGTGGGACCCTGCACCCGCGTGGGAGACCCGGAAGAGGCTCCTGGCTCGGATCGGCATAGCATCGGCCGTTGTGCTCACTTGGGGAGTGAATCATCGGACAGAAGATCTTCCTCTCTCTATATCCGCCTTTCCAATAAAAAAATAATAAAAATAAATCTTTAAAATATATATATATATTTACTTGTCAGTGACGAAGTATTCTTTGAAAAAAATCTTATCCTGGCCTCTAAATATGTTTGCTTTTTTCCTAAGACCTATTTTACTTATTTGAAAGACAAATTGACTAGGAAAGAGACTGAAAGAGAAATCTCCCGCCCCGAGTCACACTCAAAGCAGGAGCTCCATCCTAGTCTCCCAGGCAGGCACACAGTACTTGAGCCATCCTCCACTGCCCTCCAGGCACTTTAGCAATAAACTGGACCAGAAGCAGAGCAGCCAGCACTCAAGCTAACTGTAATCCCGATGCCAGCCTCGCTGTGGTCTGTTAAACTTGCACTGAAAATTTAACTGAAAGCCTGGGTCTGTAAATCCTTAACGCCTGAGCTAGAGAACAAGTCAAGGATTAATAATTCAGAATTTAAAACTCATCCTGTAGCTTGTCCGTACGGTCCCGGATTTAATCCATCTGTGGTGTGACTGGACAAGGTGTGTTTCCCTCCACAGCGACCCTGCCATGAAGCAGTTCCTGCTGTACTTGGATGAGTCCAACGCGCTGGGGAAGAAGTTCATCATCCAGGACATCGACGACACGCACGTCTTCGTGATCGCGGAGCTGGTGAACGTCCTGCAGGAGCGAGTCGGTGAGCTCATGGACCAGAACGCTTTTTCTCTCACCCAGAAGTGAAGACGCCACGTCCTGTTTGGGAGTCGCACACAGCAGTGTGGAAGGCTGACCCCATCGTTCTTGCGTTCCATGGGACTGATAGATGCAGGCACTTGCTGCAGCAACAACCATGGGATCGTTGATTCGGGAAAAGCCCTGAACAAATCGGTTGTGCATTAGAATTAACAAAACAAAACTCTGACGGTTATCTGTGTTTGGTTTTTATTATCTTTTATTAAAATACAAACCTAAGGACAGGGTTCTGCTGCTGCCTGGACTGCCCGTGTCCCACGCTGGAGTGCTGGGTGCCTGCCTCCACTTCTTCCTGTCCAGCTTCCTGCTGGTGTCCAGGAGGCACCTGCTGATGGCCAAGTCCTTGGGTCCCTGCCACCCACTTGGGAGACTCAGATGGAACGCCTGCCTTTGACCCAGCCCATCGGGGGAGTAGACCAGCAAATGGTACATCTCTTTTCCTCCACCCCCACCTCTCTCTGCCTCTTATATAAACAAGTCTCCCTATATAAATTTAACAGGCACATGTTTGGCCTAGTAGTGGCGCTGTCTCATTTGAGTCCCAGGTTCCTGCTACCGTGCATGGCCGGAGGCAGCAGGCAATGGCTCAAGTGACAGGTCCCTGCCACCCACGTGGAAACTCTAGCTGGTGTTCCTAGCTCCTGGCTGCTTCCTGGCCCAGCCCTTCCCAATCATTAGAATCATTGGAAATGTGAACCAGGAAAAACTGGGGCTCTCCCTCTCCATGCTAGTCTTATACATTAAGAATATAGTGGAGGGACTAGCACTGTGGCTTAGCACAGTAAGCTGCCACCTGCAAAGTTGGCATCCCATATGGGTGCCAGTTTGAGTCCTGGCTAGCTCCCTGCTCATTTCCCTGGCAAAGCTGCAGATAACAGCCCAAGTGTTTGGGCTCCTGCACCCACATGGGAGACCTAGAAAAACCTCCAGGTTCTTGGCTTCAGCCTGGCCCAGCCCCAGCCATTGCAGCCATTTGGGGAGCAGAACCAGTGAATGGAAAATAACCCTCTCCCTCCTCTGTAGCTCTGCCTTTCAAGTAAATAAATAAATAAATAAACATATATATTTATTTATAAACATATATATTTTAATATATATATATATATATTTTAAGGAGAATTAAATAGTAGAGGCAGTTATTGTGGTGCAGCAGATTAGGCCAGCACTGTGACCTCCACATGCCCAGTCGGCTCGGTTTGATCCTGCCTGCTCCACTTGTAGCCCAGCTCCCTGCTAATACTCCTAGGAAAGCAGCAGAGAATGGCCAAGTACTTGGGCCCCTGCCACCCAAGGTGGGAAACACGGGAGCTGCATTCTCGTTCTCTCTTCCCCATTCTTTTCCCTATTGATCTCTCTCCCAGCTGCTTTCCAAATAAGTAAAGCAAATCTCCTTTAAAAACTACATATAATATATATACATATATATGTATATATATATATGAAATGGCTTGAAGTGATCAGTGTAACCTAGGTGCTGGTGGTGCGTGTGGGTTTTTGCAGTATGAGTGTCTTCCTGTTTCAGTTGAAACATTACAGATTTATTATTTAGATAAATAGGCCCAAGTGGGAATTGGGATAATCCTTCTTGGAGTAGAAGCACTCAAATAAAAAGGCATGCACTGCTTTGCACCTGTGTTTGTCTTCCTTCTTCCCTTCCTCTCCCTCCCAAATGACTGCAATGACCCAAACTAAAGCAGTCCAAAGCCAGGAGCTTCTTCCAGGAGCTTCCACAGGAGCACAAGGTCCCAAGGCTCTGGACCGCCAGCTGCTGCTTTCCAGGCCACAGGCAGAGTGCTGGATGGGAAGTGGAGCAGCCAGGATATGAACCGGTATACATATGGGATGCTGGCACTTGCAGTAAGGAGATTAGCCAGTTGAGCTGTGGCACTGGCCCCTGCACCTCAGTGTTTCCTTGTTCAGGCTTTGTTGGATCCCTTACCGTAGTTGTTCTTTGGGGAAGAAGTCAGTCTCACTTGTGCCTTATTCCCTATGCCAGTCACTGTTAAACTTGCTGCAAAAGAACAGAGGCAATGTCAACGCTGCAGGAAGTGACAGATTTAGATTAAATGTGTCATGTATGAGTTGATAGAAGCAACAGCACTGACAGGGAGTTCCTCCCACTGGCATGGGATTCCGTGTTGAGACTTCTAATGACAGTGGATGAAATGATCCAATCAAACTCGCCTGCTTCCTTCTAGTGTGTCTTCAGAGCAGCCGTGTGGACCGTGTGCACTCACACGTGTGTTGCTGAATCTGGAGTTTTTGCTTAGCTGTGTGTGTCATGATTCCTGCCCCATCTAAGTCAGCCTTACTGGTAGAGTTGCCATTAAAACTTGTTAAGTACAAGATCTAGTTCCTTGGGGTTTCCAGCTGCAGTGTTACTAAATTTTGTGTTTCAGGTGTATCCAAGTCAATTTTTAATCGTTTCAGGCATTTGTGACCTAATACTGTTTATATTAATGTGCAGTTTAGAGGTTTATTTTATTTTAAAATCCTAGAATTAGGAAAAAAAAAAAAAAGGAAGGGCTGCTGCCATGGTGTCACGGGCTGAGCCTGCAGTGCAGCGGGCGCCTAGTCTAGTCCCGGCTGTTCCACTTCCCTTCCAACCCCCCCCCCCCCCCATTCTGGCCTGGGAAAGCAGCAGAGGATGGCCCGAAGGCCTGGGGACCCTGCACCCGTGTGGGAGACCTGCAGGCAGTTTCTGACTCCCAGCTTCAGATCTGCTCAGCTGAAAGACCTCTGTCTGCCTATCCTCCTCTCAGTAACTCAACCTTACAAACAAAAATAAATCTTAAAAACAAACACAAACCTCAGTACAAAATAAATGAAAGAGGGGGCCACAGGTGAAGCCATTGCTTGTTACACTGGCACCCCAAATTGGAGAGCTGGTTTTAGTCCCAGCTGTTCCACATGGATCCATCTTCCTTCCAATACACCTGGGAAGGAGGTGCTGCTGCCTGTCAGACCCAGCTGGGGCTCCTGGCTCCTGGCTTCCATCTGACCCAGACCCGCCTGTCATGTCATCCCGTTACCCCATCGTTTTGTCTTTTTCAAGTAAGTACTGTTTTTTTTGTTTGTTGTTGTTTGTTTGTTTTTTGTGAATAGCTTCAAACTCTTCCTAAGAAGATGAAAGCATTCCTACTATCTCAGATCATGCTACTTTGATGGGTTTTTTTTGCTGAGTTATTTTATATATAGATTTTTTATAATGATTACATGATGGATCAGGGTGGGAAGGATCGAGGTTTAGGGAAAATTGGGTGTACTCATTGCTTCCAAATTTGCTGTTTCTTCTTGTTGTTTCTAGGGAAAGGGAGAGACAAAGGGGGAACCTCTCACGACTTTCCACATGTCTCAGTGCCCAGGGTCGCTGAGTTTTTCATGCTCTTCATTCAAAACATGAAACAGGACTTCTAGTTCAGGGGGAACTTTTCTTATTTCTTAGCTCTATTAGAATTACATAGGGAAACTTTCTAAATTGTGTTCGTATCTTGTCTCAGCCCCCAGTGGGCCCAGTTGCATTGCTCTGGAACCAAAGCCTCAATGCTTTTCCCGGTAAGAAGCGGTGTCGCCCAGCAGCCAGGCCTGTTGTGCGTGCAGAGACCTTGGGTGACAGGTAGCAGGTTCTGTTTGGCTTCCAGGAGGCTAAGCTGCCAACACAGCTGTTTCCTTTTGCTGCCAAGGAAAAGCTGAGTCTGCCAGCAAGGAGCTAGCATTTGTTAAAATTCACTAATTAGATAACAGATGCCCCGAGAGCTTGCAGGAGCTTGTTCATGGACGGCAGTTAGCTCAGTTCGGATCCTTTGGTTGGATCGAGGAGACTCATTTTAGCACACTTACTTAGAAGTTTGTTGTTTTTACCATAAATTCAGTGCTAAGATATCTGGTCATTTGTTTATTTCCTGTTTACTGCACATGGTTTTTTTTTTCTTTAGTCTAACAAACTGTCCAGCTGTCATTTCTCAAGTAGGATCCCTCTGAGGGCTGTCTGTTGCCCAGTGCTGTTTTCCTAGCTCTCGGTCACACCGGGGTGTCCCCAGAACGCTCGGTCACATCTGTACCCGCCCAAGATACAGGTGGAGAGGAGAGAGGTTGGGTCCCACATTCAGGACGATGAGACATGTGTAGCAAACTACCTCGGCGACAGAAATCTTGATGCCTTAAACTCCTGTGGTACATAGACTGGGAGAGTTTGTCTTAGTAAAAACAAGAATCGTAGTATTTGAAGTTGCAGTTTGCAGTGAAGTTGCATCTTAGACACTGCAGTGGGAAAAGCTATGTCTCCAAGAAAATTCTCCACAAATTCTTAAACCTTACAGCTATGCTGAGCAGTTCACCGAAAGCTATTCTGAATTTTTCAGCATATAATCTTTTTTTTTCTTTTTGCCTTTTAAAAAACTTTTTTGTTTTGATGATCATTACATAGTTGATTACGGCTTACAGGATCAAGGGCTCCAGGAACATGCATATGACCGTTGTGTCCACATTGTCTTTTTTTCCTTTCTGTATCTGGGAGGAGGGCAGAGACACAGGGAGAAGCCCCACCCAGGCTCCCACCCATCCCAGGTCCCCGATGTGGGGCATGCTCCGAGGGCACTGCTCAAGTGGTTTCGACAGCTCAACTTCTGAATTGCTGCCAGTCTTGCCATTCCAAGCACGATGTTTTATTTTATTTTGTTTTTAATATTATTTACATAATTGAGAAGGATAAACATTAATATGAGCCTCTAATTGGGTTGGGGAGAGTGGAGATGTGGAGGAAGGTGTGTGGGACAAATGTGTTTTGCGCTTCTTTTTTTAAAACTTACTATTTTAGATGATGTTTACATAGTTGATTAGTGTGGGAAGGATCTAGGGTTAGGGAGAAGGGGGTGTGATCATTTTTTTCATACTTTCTCTTTCTTCTTCCCATTTCTAGGAGTAAAGGGGAGATGAGGGGATAGGCCATACCCAGCCTCCCAACCATCCCAGTACCCGAAGATGGGGAACAGCTGTTCAATATCAACCCAGGGTCACAGTGGCACATGCTCTGAGGGTTCTGCCCAGGTGGATGCGATAGTTCTGAAATGCTGTTTGTCTCATCAATCTACGGCTGAGGAATCCCTTCCAATGTCCCGTTAGCTGACACAGTCGACTGTAGAGTCTCCATTCGCCCAGATATTTGCTGTTATCTTTGGACTGGGGTATTTGTCCATATGTTCTGTTTTCCATTCTCTGCTATGGGCCAGATGTCCTCTGCATGCCCCAGTGGGCTACCATATACCCCATGTGCACCATCGTTTGCCTTCCAGCACTCTACCCTTTACATTGAGAAGGACCAGTTCTCATAGGTGGGCGTATGGACCCGGGTCAGGTGACCCGGGCCAAACCAGACTCCCAACCCTGGGGCTCACAGACACTGCAACCTCCCACCGGTGGGTGCAAGAACCCAGGCCAGGTGACTTGAGCTCCACTGGACCCCTATCCCTGGGGCTCTCAGAACCAAGATCCACCATGCAGGCAAGCCCAAGGACCTGGGCCAGGTGACTCAAGCTCCACCATACCCCACTGTTCAGGCGAAGGACTTGGGCCAGATGCCCCGAGCCCTGCTGGATCCCCGCCCCTAGGGCTCACAGACCAGTGAGACCATGCAGGCAGGCCCAGTGACCTGGGCCAGGAAACCCAGGCCCTTCCAGACCCTCCATCCCTGGGGCTCACAGATCCAGTACGCATCACTCAGGTAGACACAAGGACTCGTGTCAAATGACCTGGGCCCCACTGGACCCCCAATCCCTGGAGCTCATGGACTTGACATCTACCACGCATGTGGGCTCTAGGACTTGGACCAGGTGAACCAAACCCCGCCAGACCCCCACCCCTGGGGCTCACGAATCCGACACCCACCTCGCTGGTGGGCCCAAAGGCCCCTCTGTCCCTGTGGCTCACACACCTGACATCCATCATCCCCAGACTGGCATGACTCATCTCACCTCAGCATCCACCAGCAGGTGCTTCAGCCTAGTTCGATCCAACCTGCCCCTAGTTCCAGCTTAAGCTGGCTGGTGCTGCAGCCTAGCCTTGTCCAGTCAGTGCCCCTTCCCAGCTCCAGTGTGAATTGGCTGGTGTTACAGTCCAACCTAGCCCCTCCTGTGCTCCGTGTTGGTTCTTGGATATGCCAGTGGATGTTATGAACTGGCCTGGCCTGGGCCACCCTCAGACCTGACCCACATGTGTGCCATCAGGTACTGTAATCTGACCTGGTTTGGGCTGCTCCTTGGTTCTTACACTTACCTGCAGGGACTGCAACCTGACCCAGGAGCTCACCAAGCTCCTCTATCTGGTCTCCCAGTGGCAGATCTTGTGCACACCAGTGCGTCCTTGGCCCGGGTTGACTTTGTCCACCTCTTGTCCTGGCAGGAACAGTGTCCTGCCCATTCAGCCTATATACCCTTTCCAGTTACTGTTGAGTGTCACAGCCCAGCAACACCTGGTCTGTGCCCAAACACAGCTTTCTCTCGGTTCAGCAGGAGCCAAGATCTAGCCCAGCCTGTTCAACACCCACCCTGACTCTCATGAGTACCAGTGGGTGCTGGAGTCTAACCCAGTCTGGCACTCCCCAGACTCAGCCCAAACCTGTATCAAAGGAGATTGCAGCCATGTCCAGCCAAGCCCAGTGCCCCAATTCTGGCACTCACACTCACCAGTGGGAATTCCAGCCCAACCAGGGTGTCCTCTTAGCTCCCCAACAAGCCGTATTTCCAGCCACAGATCTTGCACGTGCCAAGAGATGGCTGTTCCACATGGGTGAGACCACTTACTCCCCCACATATTCTACCCCCAGACATGATTCACACATGTGTTTGTTGGCTTCATAGCCCAGCCTCATTACCTATTCACTTTTGACACTCGCTGGTGGATTCCATGTTCCAGCCCTTCAAGTAGAGTGGACTTGTCCATGGAAGTTCCAGAGAAGTCTTTTCTCACCTGGATATGAGCCCTAAGTTCCCAGCTCATCCCCACCTGTGCCATCTCCCAGACTCCCTGTAACCCCACACCACCAAGCTCCCAGAGTGCACTGCTGGACAGCCAGGTCCGAGTTCCCCGACTGCAGTCACACAGCTGGGGAGCAAAGCACCCAAGCCTCCAGCCCAGACTTAAGATACACCCATCAGGTTTTATCTTTTCTTCCTGTGTCCACAGAGGGGGAACGGGGAGGGGCCCACTCCTTGCTGTCAGACTGTATCAGCACCCAAGGATGAGGAACAGACATGATGATGCTTTAGCAAGCTCAGTATGGGGAAGAGTGTTCCAAGGGCGTTACTTGAGTTGGGCTCATAGTTCAGAGACATCATCAGCTTCATTGCACCAAGGCTGAGAAAATCTTCCCAAGGTGCATGGATTGACCAAGTCCACCTTAATGCATCCACACACCCAGATACTTGCTGCAAAACTTGGCCAGGAGAGCGGTCCAGCCTTTTCTACTTTCCATCTTTTGATGAGGCACTCTATATGCTCTACTGGCCTACATGAACTGGCTATCATGTCTATTTTTATTTTTGATGATTTTTACATAGTTGATTAGAGTGATAAGGGTCAAGGGCTACAGGAAGGTGGGTGAGATCACCATTTCCACATTCTCTTTTTTCCTCCTGTATCCAGGGAAAGGATGAAGAAATGGGGAGAAGCCTCACCCAGCCTCCCAACCACCCCAGGGTTCCCGATGTGGGGCATGCTCTAAGGATCCTGCTCAAGAGATTTCACTAGTTCAACAGTTCTGAATTACTCTCAATCTTGCTACTCCAAACATGATGAAATCTCTCCAGAATCCACTGGTTGACACAGTCCACCTTAGAGTCTCCATTTGCCCAGATATTCACTGACAATACGTGGCTGGGGTAGTTGATTGATTTGTTCTGTCCTCCATCCTCTGTTGTGGTACCAGGTGTCCTCTGCAAGCTCCAATGTACTGCCATATCCTCCATGTGTATGTGGATATGCTGTCCACTGCTTCATCTAAACTGCTGAGGAGGTTCAGCTCTGACACATGCACTCCACAATCAGACCATGGAACCTGCAATTCTCTTCATAGGTGGCGTTCTGAGTCCAGCAGTTCAGTTACAGGGGGATCCAAAGAAACTTCATCTGAGGTGGTCCCAGACCTGATTCTTTTTTTTTTTGAAAGATTTATTTATTTTTATTGCAAAGTCAGATATACAGAGAGGAGGAGAGACAGAGAGGAAGATCTTCCGTCCGATGATTCTTCACTCCCCAGGTGACCGCAATGGCCGGTGCTGTGCCAATCTGAAGCCGGGTACCAGAAACTTTATTCCATGTCTCCCACGCGGGTGCAGGGTCCCCAAGCTTTGGGCCATCCTCGACTGCTTTCCCAGGCCACAAGCAGGGAGCTGAATGGGAAGTGGCGCTGCCGGGGTTAGAACTGGTGCCCATATGGGATCCAGGCATGTTCAAGATGAGGACTTTAGCCACTAGACCACGCGGCTGGGCCCCAGACCTGATTCTTGTGTGTGTTTACCGGTACAGGGTCCAGCACAGTCCGTCGCCTCAATCAGCTTATGCACATGCTGGTGGTTGCAATTGCTGGGTCAGTTCTCCCTCCAGCCCTATATTCTACACAAACCAATGGCTGTTGCAGTCCAACCCAATCTTGCACACCACACACTTGGCCTTCACGTACACCAGTAGGAACTGCCACCTAGTCAGAGCACCCCACAATAACCCCCGCCAGGCCCACCTACTGCCCTGGTTCCCATGCCTGCCAGTATGTACAGCAGACTTATCCAGTCTGTCCCACATCCCATTCAACTCTCATACATGTCAATGGGCATTGGAGCCCAGTTCAACCCAACCAGCCCCACTATCTAGCCCATGCATGTGCCCGTGGGGTGCCACTCTCTGTCTAGCCATGCCTGCCCCAGTTCTGGTTCTCATGCTCACTAGTTGGAGTGGCAACCCAACAGAGGTGTCCACTGTTTCCCTAATGGACACCCTCCCACTCCTGGATCCTGCACTCTGCAGGTGATTCTTCAGTTTAACTTCACAGAATTAACACCCTCCCACCACCCCCGTGCCAGCATCTGCCAGTTGATGTTGTGACAAAGCCCAACTAACCCACACCCACTCTGGCTTGTGCATTCACCAATAGGAACATAAAACCCAGCCTGGGTTTTCCCTGATCCAGCTCACATGAGGCCAACATGTTGACATAGTCCCAACCCTGCCCAGCCATATCTACCCCAATCCCAACACTCTCACGCTCACCAGTGGGAGTGGTGGTCCAACAGGGGAGCCCCATGCAGCTCCCCCTACCGGCTTCATCCCCTTCCCATCTGGGTCTTACGTGTGCTGGTTGGGTGCTGCGGCCTAGTGTGGAATGGCCTCCTGCCCTCAGCATTTGCCGGTGGATGGTGTAGCCTAGCCTTCCCTGGCCCACCCCCAATTCCACCTCACACTCGTGGGGGTTACAGTGTAACCTAACCCAGCCAACCCTTAGTCCTGGCCCTCATGTGAACTGGCTTGTGTTGCAACCCAATCTGACCCAACCCACACTCCATTCTGGCACTTGGATTCTCCAGTGGATGATGTGAACTGGCCCTGCCTGGTTCACCTTCGACCTGTGCCAAATGTGCACCTACGGGTAATATTCTCTGGCCTGGTTTGGGCTGTTCCCTACCATAGTTCTTGTGCTTACCTGCAGGGACTGTGTCCTGACAGAGGAGTTCCCCAAACTCTTCCATCAGAATCTGTCCCAAATGCCAGATCTCACACACACAGGTGGGTCCATGGATTAGCTCTACTTAGTCTACCTCCTGTCCTAGCAGGAACAGTGGCCTTTCCTGACTGGCCTTCAACCCATTCTGGTTTGTACTGTTCGCTGTTACAGCCTAGCCAAGCCTGGTCCACACCCAGACAAAGCTTGCGCATGGCTCAGCAGGGGCAGAGACCTGGCCTAGTGCATCCAAACCCACCCCAGTTCCATGAACACTAGTGGGTACAGGAGTCTAGCCCAGTCCGGCACACCCCAGACCCAGTCCATACTTGTGCCAAGGGATACTGCAACCATGTCCAGACCAGATAGCAGCCCCCACTCTGGCCTTCGCACTCACCAGTGTGAACCACCACCCAGCCAGGGCATCCCCTTAACTGCCCAAGCAAGCCTGTTCCAGCCATAGATCTTGCACTTACCGGTGGTTGCTCTGACCCAGCTTGGCATAGTGCTTCATTGTCTTGGCCTTTGCCTTTGGCCTGACCTGGCCTGCCCTCAGTCCCAACTCTCGCTAGTGGGTGCTGGAACCTGGCCCTGCTCAGTCTGCTCCTATCCCTGGCTCATGCAAACTGGTAGGTGTGACAGCCTAGCCTGGCATGACCTGTGCTGAAAGGGTCAGTTGCAAAGATGACTGTACTCCTGGAAGTCTGAAATCTTCAGACACTTGCATCCTGTTATGAGAAAAAGCTCCTGCTTCCTGGAACACCAGGAGGCAAACAGGAGATAAGGAGAATCTTGGAGTTTTTAGATTTACAGGAAAGACAGCTACCTTCGAGGCATGCTGTTTTATTACTGTCTGCATTGAAGCGATATGATCAGGACCCCAAGCCTATGCATTGTAAATTCCTATTGCATGCTTTCTGTTTTGTGTCACTGTAAGCCCCTAATCATGTACTTGCTCACTGTCATTAGCTTTTGATTTTCTGATAGATACTATAACTCCCCTCCCCCCCACTTATTTTGTTTGGGGCACTTCTTGCTTATGACAAGAGTTTGTCCCTGGACTAGAAATTAAAGTCATTTCACTCACCTTGGAGTCTTGCTTGGGTTCATTGAAGCCCAACACTGCACTCCAGCCTGGTTTCTGCACTTGCTGGTGAGCTAAGGTTTGTTCGGCCCTGCCTGGTCTGCCCCCTTCCAAAACCAACCCACACATTTGCCAACAGTTGGTGCTACCTTTCCCAGCTTGCCTGACCCCCATGCCTGGATCATGTGCTCACCGGCAGGAGCTATGACCCACTAGGGGAGTTTCCCATGTTCCCCCACTTGGCCCACTCCCAGACCCAGATCTCATGCATGCTAGCAGGTGCTAGGCCGTTGCCCGGCATAGCCTGCCCCTCCATCTTGGCCTTGTGTGAGCTGGTGAACGTTGCAGCCTGGCCCACCCCACACCCTGTTTTAGGATGCACATGTAGGTGCTGCAGGCTGGACCTGTCCAAACTATTCTCGGTCCCTGTACCCGTGAGTGTTGGCAGGTTCCATGGTCACACCTCGCTCAACCCATCCCCACCCCAACTCTTAAGCTAACCAGCAGACCTTGTATTTTGACAGAGTTTGGCCCACATATTCCCCACAGAATCTACCCCCAGACCTGGTTCTCTCATGTGCTGGTTAGTGTCATGGCCATGCCTAATGTGCCTTTCTAATAAGTTAATAAACCGTTAAAAAAAAAAAAAGCAACTGATGTGTCAGATTATACACTTAGTACAGATGGGCCTCAAATTGCTGAGGGGTTATGCCCTGATAAAAACTTTTGTAAGCTGGGCCCAGCACAGTAGCCTAGTAGCTAAAGTCCTCCCTTTGTATGCACCAGGAGCCCATATGGGATCTAATTCGTGTCCTGGCAGCTCCACTTCCCATCCATCTCTCTGTTTGTGGCCTGGGAAGCAGTTGAGGATGGCCCAAAGCCTTGCGACCCTGCACCTACATGGGAGACCCAGAGGAGGTTCCTGGCTTTAGATCGGCTTAGCTCCAGCTGTTTTGGCCACTTGGGGAATGAATCAGCGGATGGAAAAGCTTCCTTTCTGACTCTCCTTCTCTCTGTATACCTGATTTTCCAGTAATAATAATAATAAAATCTTTAAAAAGTTGCAAATTGAGTGTGAAGTGCCACCCCTGGGCTCAGCCCCTGTGTTCAGTGATCAGACCCTGCATGTCGCCCTGGGACAAGGCCCCCTCCCCAAGCCAAGCCGCACCCCCTCCGTTCTGGTGCGTATCACTGTGTGAAGTCGTGGAAATTGTGCATCAGCGAAGCCATCGTAAGTTGGCAATTGCCAACACTGGAAATTCTAAATTAAGGATAAAAGATGCGCAGACGCCCAAAAGAAACTTTATTCAATTATAATGAAAGAAGTACAGCTAAAGATACGTTAACATGGCAAGATAAGCTGGCACAGGATTCTATCTGAAATTTATGTTTTTTGTACATTGCATCTTTAGATGGGATTAACGCTCAGGATACTATAAAGAAGGAGTAATAGTTTAAAAAGCTTGATTTTTTGGTAATAGATCTTTAATGATTTTTCTCAAAACTGACATTAGTGCCCATTAGGTACTTAAACCAGTTTATAGGAGGGCATTCTGTTGGGTAATTCTTTATCTCTCCACAACAATATAGTGTGCTATTTGCTTGTAAATGCTTCTATTTATGAAGACTAAATGGAGCTTAACGCATTACCTCGTCACAAAAGTTTCTTTAAAAAGTTAGCTTTAGACACACTGTGGTATAACAGGTTGAGCTCCCACCTGTAGCACCAGCATCCCATATGGGCACTGCGTCCTGGCTCCGCTTCTGCTCCAGCTCCCTGCTTACGGCCTGGGAAAACAGCGGGGTGGGGGGGGGGGGCGGCCCCAGTGCTTGGGCCCCTGCACTCCTGTGGGCGGCTTGGAAGAAGCTCCTGGCTCCTGGCCTCCCATGATCCCTGTGCCGACCAGTGTGGTTATTTGGAGAATGGACCAGCAGATAGAAGATATCTCTCAATCTCTCCTTCTTCCTCTGTAACTGCCTTTCACATAAGTAAACCTCTAAAATACAAAGCACGAGTTCTAACAGCTGATCCTGAGAGCCACCGCCCCACAGCTCAATGGGGAACGGGGTGCTCATCCCTGACCCCCCGAAACTCGGTGATCTTGCACTAATGTGTTCCTGCTTTGAGAGGTAGAACTCTCTGTGCAGGAGGCGCCTCTTCCCCCAGCAACCCGCCGGGGAGCCCCCACGTCCTGTCTGCCTGTGCCATGGGGGTCTGGAGGCCCAGAGCCCTCATAAATGAGGCATGGTGGTGCCCAGCCCAGCAGCCACAAGCCCTCCATTCCAAAGACCCTGGGTCAGAACCTGCCCTGAGGGAGCCGCCTAGACGAGTGTCTACGTGCTCACTTACTTTTCTAAAGACCTCCTTTTTTAACTTGAAAGGCAGAGAGAAAGAGATTCCATCTGCTGGTTTACTCCCCAGCTAGCTGCAACAGTGAGGGCTGGGCCAGGCCAAAGCCTGGAGTCAGCAGCCTCATTCGGGCCCCCACAAGGGCTGCAGGGTTTGAATCACTCAGGCTGACTTCCGCCGCTGCTCTCCTGGGTGCATCAGCAGGGAGCTGGAGCAGAAGTGAAGCAGCCGGGACTCGAACCAGTGCTTGGGTTATGGCGTCACAGGTGGCAGCTTAACCCTGTGTGCCACTCATAGTGCCAACCCCGCTGCCAGATGACCTAGTGCCTTCCAAACATGTGAACTGAAACCCATACTGCCACCTCAATTCTGGGGGTGAAACCCAGAGATGGAAAACAAGTGCTAAGGGCATGAGGTCAACGAAGAAGCTTTATACCATCACCCTGTCCAGAGAGAGGACAGGACATCTTCCCCAAAGGAAGCCAGTCATTCACCCACAAACAACAGCACCCCTGTTGTGCTAGCCAAAGAAACAAATCGCAAGGTTTACCAAAGTGTTGGGGTTGGCATTGTGGCGTAGTAGAATAAGCCTCTACCTGGGACACCAGCCAGATGCCACTTCAAGTCCTGGCTGCTCCACTTCCAACACAACTCCCTGCTTGTGGCCTGGGAAAGTAGCAGTAGATGACTCAAGTCCTTGGGTCCCTGCACTCCCTGCCCCAGGGAGACCTGGAAGAAGCTCCTGGCTCCTGATCAGCCCAGCTCTGGATGTTATGGTCATTTGGGTGCAAGCTCTCTCAGGTTCTCTCTTTGTAGATCTGCCTTTAAAATAAAAATAAAGGCCCAGCGTGGTGGCCTAGCGGCTAAAGTCCTTGCCTCGAACATGCTGGGATCCTATATGGGTACCAGTTCTAATCCCAGTGGCCCCACTTCCCATCCAGCTCCCTACTTGTGGCCTGGGGAAGCAGTTGAGGATGGCCCAAAACCTTGGGACCCTGCATGCATGTGGGAGACCCGGAAGAGGATCTGGGCTCCTGGCTTCAGATCGGCGCAGCACCGGCCGTTGTGGTCACTTGGGGAGTGAATCATTAGATGGAAGATATTTCTGTCTCTCCCCATCTCTGTATATATCTGACTATGCAATAAAAAATATATAAATCTTTAAAAATAATTGATAAACTGAGCACAAAACTGCCAGTTGGTTCACTCAGTAGACACACTATGAAAAGATCAGTAAACAAGTCACAGAATTGGAGAACATATATGCAAATATGCTTATCTGAGAAGGTAATGAATCACCTTTACAAATGAGCAACAAAGAAAACTCAAATTTTAAAATGCTGGAGCAGAAAACAGAGGCAGTGGTTGAAATGGGACGAGTGCATCCCCCAGGGAGCAGTTTAACCTCAAGTTTCCTACTCGTGAGATGGAGGTGGTGATAACGCCAGCGCCATCAGGTGGTTGAAGTGAAGATTAACATACTCTTGGGGCTGCCACTGGGTACAGCAGCAGGAGCCTCCCCCGGGGTGCTCGCATCCCAGACCACACTGTCTGGGCTGAATCCAGGCTCTGCTTCTGGTCCAGCTTCCTGCTAATGTGCGCTCCTGGGAGACAGTGGTGATGGCTCAAGTACTTTGGCTTTTACTTGCTCAAAAAGCGTTCTCAGCTCCTGGCTTCGTCCTGGCCTAGCCCTAGTAATTGTGAGCATTTAGGGTGTGAACGAGAAGTTGGAAAAACTCTCTCTCCTCCCTCTGCCTTTCAAATAGAAAATGAAAGGATATAAATAAAAATTCAAAAATAAATACTTAACACAGTTCAAGGCAGGTCAATGATGAGACAAAAATTTTTTTCAAAATTGCTTAATGTGACAGTTTTTTCTCTGCCACTAAAAAAAGAAAAAAAGGAATCTAGTTTACTGAATATGCAACACCTGTGTTAAAATTGTGGCTCCTGATTCAGTCACTGTGACATGGTACTTAGCATTTTGTTCCAGCAGGGGGAGCTCTGACCAAGGGTTTGAAAAGTACAGCCACACCCTAAGGTGCCTGCTTGGGGCATCCAGACTTTCTATATCCTAGAACTTGTCTGTCCTCTGCTGCCTATGTCACGGTCAGGAATTTTTTTGAAGGTATGATTTATTTCTTTATTTTTAAAAGATGTATTGTCAACTCAGATATACAGAGAGGAGGAGAGACAGAGAGGAAAAGCTCTTCCGTCTGATGATTCATTCCCCGAGATTCATTCCCACAACAGCTGAAGCTGAGCCGATCTAAAGCCAGGAACCCAGAGCCTCTTCAGGTCTCCCACGCAGGGTGCAGGGTCCCAAGGCTTTGGGCTGTCCTTGACTGCTTTCCCAGGCCACAAGCAGGGAGCTGGATGGGAAGCGGGGCTGCCGGGATTAGAACTGGCGTCCGTATGGGATCCGGGCACATTCCATGTTAAATTCAGCCAACATCGGGTGCAGTGGGTTAAGCTGCCACCGGTCACTCCAGCATCCCATACAGACACTGGTATGTATCCTGGTTGCTCCACTTTGGATCCAGCTCTCTGCTCACTTGCCTGGGAAAGCAGGGCAAGATGGCCCCTGTTCCTTTCCCAGGCAGGATAACAGGAAGCATTCCAAAGGAAAATGAATACAGTTGTCCTCTGCCTAGACAGGAACGCGTTTCTAGACATGCACCGTTAGGCAAGCCCAACATCACGAGGTGTCAGTCTTTTGTAGTAACTTTTCACTGGAAACACAACCATGTTGCACAGCTTCCTCTAGATCCTTGTCTCATAAACCTTTTCTGTGGAAGTTTTTGTTAAAAACAGATGCAAACACAACCCAGACTGGAGCTCGGTCCACGTGCTACCGGTATGGTCTCTTGGAGCGCCATTTCAGGACACCCCCAGAGGGCTTGCCTGAGTCCACTTTTCTTTCTTGGCTTGTACATTAAGATGAGAAACTCTGAATTAATGATGGCTCCCATAGGATGGCCAGCCCTGGCCCAGTAGCACAGAGGCCGGCGGTCAGCTCTCCGCTTTCACACAACTCGTAGGAGGTATAGCAGGTTTGTTTACAACATCACCGGGACACGTGAGCCGCAAACTTCAGGGCGAAACCTTGTGCTGGCAACGACCCCCCAGGCAGCACAACATGCTCCGGCCAGGTGGGATCTTACGGAACCGGTGGGATAGATGGGCTGGCATTGACCAACTGGTCCCTATGCAGCACCAGACTAGATTTTCCAAGTCACCACGCCCGGCAGATGAAGCACACACATCGCTCTGCTCCAACACCAGATCTGTCATTTCTCTCACCATTGCCCTTGAAAAGGCTGATTTAAAATCAAGTCCATGAAAGCGGACGCATCTCACTAATTTCAGGTTGCTAGGCAACCCATCACCTCCACTGCCTCTCCCCTGTTGCTTGGGAGATGGGGGAAGCCAGGGGAAAAGGGTGTACCTTTTCAGTCAGTTACCTCGACATTTCTGTAGAACAGAATAAGGGCTAGGAGAACTGTTAGCCGTCTGTGGACTTCATGTGGACTCCTTTCTCCAGACCAACTTCCTAGTCCGGCTCTTCAGTTTTATTTCTATAAATAAACTAGTTAGAATTTCAACGAATGCCAATGGATATCCCCTTCCTCCTTGGAAATGTCTCCTGTGACAGCTAAGGTTTTCTTCACAGTCATCAAAGGCCTGGTCCTCTCAGAGATGTTGGCATGTGTCTCTGCCGCGGTGGCAGGGAGCTGGATGGGAAGCGAGGCTGCCAGGATTAGAACTGGCACCAATATGGGATCCTGACGCTTTCGAGGTGAGAACTTTAGCCGCTAGGCCACCGTGCTGGGCCCAAAAAGGTGTTTATTTATTTGAAAGGTAGAATGTCAGAGAAACACAGAGAGGGAGACATCCTTCATCCACTGGTTCACTCCTCAGATGTCTGCTACAGCTAGGGCTGGGCCAGGCTGAAGCCAGGAGCACCAGGAGCACCAGCTGGGCCTCTCCCATGGGTGTCAGGGACCCAAGCACTTGGCTCTTCATCTGCTGCTTTCGTAAGCGCATTAGCAGGGAGCCAGATCTGAAGCAGAGGGGTGAGGACTCGAACTGGCACTCCAACAAGGGGCAGCTTTACCTGGGGCTCCACCATGCAGGCCCCTCAAACCTCTTCCTGGTGCCTGCTCACATCTTTGGCACTTCAAAACAGCTTGCTTAGCATCGGTGTTAACAACAGTGCCAGTTTTCAAGGTCTCAACAAAGTTGAATCCATTTTGTGCTACGGTCACTGTCCCTGGGAGAGGCTTGCCAGCCGTGAGCTGTCCACCACCTGTGGTTCAGGAGGCCAGGCCCTTCCCGGCTGGCAGCTTTTCTTCCTTGGCCCTTAAGGTCCGTGCATGACGTAGGTGACCAACACAGAAAACGGTCTCAGTGTTTTCTTAGGCCCTGGCCAGGCTGGGTCAGCTCCCTGCATCCTGCATCCCCAGCACCCATCGCTTGATTCCGTCCAGAGGGGTGCTGGGAAACAGAGACATCCTCATTACAACGCCGTGGTGTGGGAGGGCTCCTGGGGCCAGCGGGCCGGCTCCGTGCAACAGGTTACCTCGGTGCAGGTAAATCACTGCTGGGATTGTTCACCTCTGACGTCTGGAACATAAATTGCACTAAAAATACTGAAGACTTCGGAGGTTTGCTTCCTCTGTCTCGCTTTATTCTAGAACAACAATTGCTTATAGCAATTGCTATGCTTAATAAGCTGAGTATGACTTCACGGTTACAACAATTAGTCCCCATTAGCAAACATCCCTTTCTGAAATAAAGCTTACAATTCCAAACCCAGGCTTTTGACTGAGTGAAACTGGAAATGGTTAGCATTTATACAGATAGGAACAATTTTATGCATTAGACATTGTAATGGTTTGAGTATAGTTTTAATCAGACGGTTTATTTTCCAAGTGTCTGTGAGATGGAACGCATTTTTACTGTTTTGTCTGTTCTCAACATCTGCTTTTCAGAGCTTGCTACTGAGCTCTGTTAACTACAGCAACGACACCTTTTCAAATGAAACTGCTTCATTTGAAAGGCTGAGAGAGAGAGAGTCAGAGAGAGAGAGAGAATCTTCCAGGTGCCATCTCTCTCTCCAAATGCCTGTAACAGCCAGTGCTGGGTCAGGCCAAGCCCAGAGGTCTCCCACATGTGGGGCAGGTGTCCTAGGGTTCCCACTGCCTCCCAGGTGGCACCAGAAAGTGGAGCCGAGACTCCAACCCAGGCACTCTTGGCATGCTGGCATCCTCACCAGCACTGATGTCTTAACTGCTCTGTCAAATGCCCGCCTCTCTATGTTTTTTTTTTTTTTTAAGATTTATTTTTATTATTTTTTCATTGGAAAGGCGGATATACAGAGAGGAGGAGAGACAGAGAGGAAGATCTTCCGTCCGATGATTCACTCCCCAAGTGAGCGCAACGGGCCGATACTATGCCAATCCGAAGCCAGGAGCCTCTTCCGGGGCTCCCACGCGGGTGCAGGGTCCCAAAGCTTTGGGCCGTCCTCGACTGCTTTCCCGGGCCACAGGCAGGGAGCTGGAAGGGAAGCAGGGCTGCCGGGATTAGAACCGGCGCCCATATGGGATCCCGGGCGTGCAAGGCGAGGACCTTTAACCACTTGCGCCACCGCGCCGGGCCCTGGTTTTTTTTTTAAATATACATGTATTTATTTTATTTGGGAGACAGGAAAAGGCAACAGGACAGGCCAACAGAGCTCTCAGCTGCTGGTTTGCTTCCTAAATGCCCGCTGTAGCCATGGCTGGCCCAGGAGGCACGAACTACATCCTGGTACAGAGCTGTTGCAGCCGCTTGGAGTGAACCAGTGGACGGAAGATCTTTCAGTCTCTCCTTCTCTCTGTGAATCTGCCTTTCCAATAAAAGTAAATAAACATTAAAAAAAAAAAAAGTCTTCCCATAGGCCGAGGCAGAGCTAGTTAGCAGAGTTAATGATGGACAGTGAGAGGCATGGCTTCTAAAGGAATGGTCCTTCAGCAGTTACAGTGGATTGGTTTCAATTTCTCTAAGTGTGATGCTTAAATCTCTACAACTTAGAGCAAGTAAGTGAGAGTCACTGGGCCAGGAGGATGTCAAAGGCCAGGGCAAGAGGAGTCCCTAGGGCCACGTCTCCCCAATGGCCTCAGATTTCCACAGAGGAGGAGACCCCTTCCATTTCTTATTTAGAATCTTAAAAGGAATTCATGAGGGCAGGCAAGCCTAGTGGTAAGCTACCAGTTAAGGTACTGCTGTTGTGGCACAGCCAGTTAAGACCTCCCACCTCCAAGATGCCAGCATCCCATCTGAGTGCATGTTCCAGTCTTTGCTGCATCACTTTCAATCCAGCTGCCTGCTAATGTGCCTGGGAAAACATCCGAAGACGTCAAATATTGGGTCAACTGCCAGCCCCTGGGGCAGACCCAGCCTTTCAAATAAATAAATGAATTAAAAAAAAAAAAAAGAAAGAAAGAAAGGCCGGGCGTGACACGGTAGCCTAGTAGCTAAAGTCCTCGCCTTGCAAGCATTGGGATCCCATATGGGCACCGGTTCGTGTCCGAGATGCCTCACTTCCCACCCAGCTAGTGGCTTGTGGCCTGGGAAAGCAGTAAAGGACGGCCCAAAGCCTTGGGACCCTGCACCTGTGTGGGAGACCCAGAAGAAGCTCCTGGCTCCTGGCTTCAGATCAGCTCAGCTCCAGCTGTTGCAGCCAATTGAGGAGTGAATCAGTGGACAGAAGATCTTTTCCTCTGACTCTCCTATTTGTAAATTTGACTTCCCAATTTATTTTTCCAGTGCAATTTATTAATATTATATATCTTTTTTTCTAATAAAATTTACAGAAGTAGGAATTCATAAACATGGAATTGAATTGAAAACTCTAACGACTGGCCAACTAGACAACAGTACTGGGTGGCTGCAGGTGGGATGGGGACCGGGCGGTGCGCCCCCAACTGTGACAGGGTGAAGGACTCCAGAGTGTGTCCGACATACAGGGCCGGGTTAGACTGACCCTCCTGCCCTAAGGAGGAGCCAGGTCCGGGCACTGGGCCCCAGGAAAAGTGGAACCAATTTCCAAGAAGTTAAACTGTAACTATGGAATTGCCCTAGGCTCTCACCTGCTTATTGTAGCTTCTGCACCCTTGCTTGCGCATCAGCCCACAGACCACCAGAATGTGTGTATGTGTGTGTTCCCTTTAAAAGCTCACTGCCCGACGGCTCGGAGCTGTCTTTTTCAGTCTGTTCTGAGTGCTGGAAGGTGCCAGCTGGCTAATAAAGACTCCCCAGTTCTAAACAGGCTTCAGTGGTCTTTTATACGGTGCGCCCCCCAACACGATCCAGCAAACAGTGCTGAGGTGGCCTGGAACAAAATCGCTCAAACACGACACGGATGCTGAAGAGTCTCAGAAGCAACAAGGCAGTTTCTTTGCACAGGAGCGGGACGGCCACCGAAGGAAGACAAGCAAGAAAGTTTCCTTGGCATTCAGGGCATCAGTTTAACCCGGGCCATGTAAGGGCTGCGGGTGAGTTGCAACGAGGCGTGTGTGTGTGTGTGTGTGTGTGTGTGAGAGAGATCCTTTCTCGGTGAGGTCCCCCCATAAAGGGATCCTCTTTCCCCAAAGAGAAGGCCACCAGCCAGTGTCAGCACCGCAGCGGGGCCGCCGGTTCAAGTCCAGGGCCGGCCTCCCCAGGAGGCTGGTCCCGGGGTGGCGCCGTCGCCGTGCACGCGGAGCGGGACGCACACCCGGGCTGCGGGGGCGCGCCGGCAGCCCGGGCCCCGAGGGCTACGAGGAGGCCGAGGGGCGCCGGGCAGCGCCTCACGGACGGGAGACCAGCGCCCGACGGCCGGCCGGCCAGCGCCCAGGGCCCGGCGCGCGCGGCCCGGGCGGCCTGGCCGGGGAGGCGCTCTGGGCGCGCCGCGTCACGTGGCGCGGTCACGTGGCGCGCGGCCGGGCCGGCGGCGGCGGCGGCGGCGGCTGAGGGGAGGCGGAGACTCGGCCGAGACGTGTGTGTGAGGGGGGCGGGAGGCGGCGGCGGCGGCGCGGGGCTGCTGGAGGCGGAGGCGGAGAGGCGCGGGGGAGCGGCGGGGGCCGCCGCCACGGCCGCCCGCGAGGTGAGGCGCGCCGGGGGCCGCGGTGGCGGGGTGGCTGGCGCGCCGGCCCGCGGCGCCCTCCGAGCGGCGCCGGGCGTGGTGGGCGCGGCGGGGCGGCTGGGCCGCGGCGGGGGGCTTCGGGGCTGAGGCCGCGTCCGATCTGGGGTTCCGGGCGGCTCCCTCAGCCTTTGTTTCGGCGTGGGAGAAGAGGGGGCGAAAGAGGAGTCTGCGCGCGCGCGCGTGTGTGTATGTGTGTGTGTGTGTGTGTGGAAATCAAGGAGGCGTCTGGCTTGAAGCCATTTTTTCCCTTAATTGTAGAGACAGATCCCACCCCCCGCACCCCCGGCACGGGTTCCCCAGGGAGACGGGCGTGCTCCTCCTCTTCCTCCGCGCCGTCTGGGCACTGGGCTCCCCTCCCCGCTGCCCACCTCGCGGGCCTCGTTCCCCGGCCGCCTGTCTGTGCGGGGCGGCCCGGTCACCTGTCGTGGCAGCTGCCTGCAAATGCCGGGCGCCTCGGCCGCTCCGGAGCCTGCCAGGACACTTGGCCTCCTGACCAGCCCCGGCCCCCTTGGCCCTCCCTGTGCAGTCCGGCCGGGCGGGATGCAAAGTTGGACCCGCTGGCGACCCTTGGGCTCCTGTCACGCTGCCCCTCCCCGGTGGGAGGAAGTGGGGCTGATGTCACCCGGGGGACCTGTTCGCTGCGGCCCAGGTGATGGGAAAAGTCTTGGGGGACTTGTCGCCTGGAGGGGTGGGGGAGCTGAGGGGTGTCAGCTCCCTCGGCCAGGGCACTGCACCCCGGACTTGGCTGTTGGGGGGGCCCTCTTGATGGTTGCAACAGTTCAGTACCGGGTGGGTATATGCATGATGCCCACGGCAGATTACCCCAAGGGGTTGGTAGGAGGAGAATGGAAGCCGTCCCTGGATTCCCTTTGTGCCTCTCCCGCCTGTGTCCGGTGTCTCCGCTTCTCCTGGGCCAGAGTTTGGTTTTGGGGGGCGAGGATGGAGGGCGCCCGCTGGGAATGGTGTGGGGCTGCGGGCTGGGCCGTTTGAAGCCCGTTGCAAAAGTGATAGCCACATTTAGAATGGGACAGCCCCACGTGTCCTCCCCTCCCTCGCGATCACCGTTCACTGTTGTGGAAAGGATCCTGTGAAGAAGTTATGAATAGCCAAGCCTGGTGTGGAGCTTCCCAAATGTAGGGAAGTGTTCGTCTGTAGGAGAGAGCGAAACGGGAATTTCTGGCTTTCCTTTTAAGAAATTTAAGAGCTCTGTTTTAGTAAGGGCTAGGAAAGAAGGTGGCCTTTTTTTCCCTTGTGCGATTGGGAGGCGTTGGCCTCTAGACTTGGAAGTAGGTAGGAATGAGGTGGTGGAAGAAGAAATGGTTTTTAACATCCAGGATCTTTGAGCAAGCTGATGGTTCCTCCAGTGCCTGGGAAATAGTACCATCCCGTGTTTACTACTGTGTAGCCCGAGGGAAGGTCCTTGGCATTGGCAGAGGGTGCGTGTGTCATGTTAAACTTGCTTGCTTTCATGCGGAACTGTGAGAGTGACCGCTGGGTGGTTCACACTGTTCCCCTTAGGAACATTGAGCAGGACTTTTTTTTTAACCCACGAAAGGTGGTGCCGGAAGCCTGTTTAGCTGGGCCATCGGCACTGATGCTGCGACCCCACGTCGCCTGCGCTGGAGCACACCTTTGCTTCAGGCCACAGGTTAGCGCTGTGACCGGCTAGTTGGCAGGCTTGCTGCTGGTTCTTGGAGTATCTGAATTCGGGAAGTTTCATTACAGTGTCTCCTGGTCCATTGGGAGTAGATTTGAGTGGCCCTGTTACAGCCATGATTGCATTGCTGTTTAGGTTCCTGGTTAGGATTCTGTGTTTTCATTGTTACCAAAGCCAGACTGCACAGTTGGCCTTAGACCGCAGGGAATGCGTTGTGGAAATGTCAGATTTCCTTTAGGTTATGAGAGTTGATTTGGCTACTAAAATTGAGCATAGTAAACATGCTCTTTTTTGGGGGGGGGGTTGTAAAACATACATGACATAAACTTACCAGTTTGGCCTTTGTGTAAAGCAGTCTGTAAGACGGGAAACGCCGAGGGAGGCTGCAGGTGGCACTCAGGTCCTCGGCCCGCCACCTCGGCGGCAGATGTGATTTGAGTTCTTGCCTCCTGCTTCCGGCCAGTCCTGGCTCTCATGGGTATTTGGGAAGTGAACCAGTGGATGGGGTCTGCCAAATAAATAATTAAAAATCTAAATACAATGATCTTACCTTAAAACAAACATTTTTAGTATTACCAACCCCATAAATATGTTGCATAACAAATAGGATTTTAAAGATGGAGAGCCTGGCTAAATGGCTCAGTGGCTAAATCCTTACCTTGCATGTGCCAGGATCCCATATGGGTACTGGTTTGGGTCCCAGCTGCTCTGCTTCCCAACCAGCTCCCTGCTTGTGGCCTGAGAAAGTGGTAGAGGACGACAGCCCAAAGCCTTGGGACCCTGCACCCTCGTGGGAGACCTGGAAGAAGCTCCTGGTTCCTGACTTCGGATCGGCTCAGCTCCAGCTATTGCCGTTGCTTGGAGAGTGAACCAGTGACCAGAAGATCTTTCTGTGTCTCCTTCTCTGTGAATCTGCATTTCCAATAATAAATAAATCTTTAAAAAACAGTACATTGAAAATAGGTGTTACTGTGGAACTGTGTGGATTTCAAGATTTTTTTTTTGTAGCAAAGTAAATTTACCTTTAGAAAAAGTTTTTAAAAACTTTTTGCTTATTTGAAATGCAGAGAGATGCCAACAGACCTCTCTCATCAGCTTGTTCCTTCTGATGCTCCCCTCAGGCGGGGAGGGCTGGAAGCCAGGAGCTGGGCCTGTGTCTCCACTGGGTGGCGGGAGCCCGGCCTCCTGATGTACCAGCCAGGGTGCCCAGCAGGAGAAGCTGGAACCCAGGCATGTTGCGGGCTGGTGCGAGCCTCGCTCTAAGTGCTGCTCCAAGGACTTGCCCCTGAGCTTCTTGAATTCCTTTTTCCTAGATTTCCTGAAATTGCTATCTTTGTGAGAGTGAAGGATAGGAGCAGATCAAAAAGACCTTTAAGTTTCAACTTTCTAGCCTGGAATCATATAAATAAGTTGTAGATGTCTGACTTTGTTGATTGAATGTCTGAAGTATTAAGCGCTTTTATTTCCTGTTTCCTATGCATTGTTTACTTGATCTAGAATCAGAATGGAGACCAGTGTGTGTGTGTGTGTGTGTGTGTGTGTGTGTGTGTGCGTGCAGCATTGTTTCTGTTGGGTGCCTTCTAGCTCTTTTTGTGATGTATTGGCAACAATTCCTGACTGTCCCAGGGGTTACCAAATGGTTCCATTCTAGTTGCCTTCTTCTCCAGTTTCCTGTTACTTAGTGGAAGGCAGCCTTTATCAGTGATTTTCTTACCTTGATTGAGGTGGACACTGCAGGGAGGATGTGGGAAGTGCCGGCTTGTGTCTGTGCTTTGTCAGTTATTATTATCCTGGGGTCTCTCCTCCATTGGTGTGTGGGTGAGGGTCTCCATCCCCACTGATGTGTGGGTAAGGGTCTCTCCCTCCATTGGTGTGTGACTCAGGGTCTCCCCCTGCCATCAGTGTGTGAGTGAGGGTCTCCCCCTGCCATCAGTGTGTGAGTGAGGGTCTCTATCCATCCCTATCGGTGTGTGGGTATGGGTCTTTCCCCCCATCGGTGTGTGACTAAGGGTTTCCACCCCCATTGATGTGTGGGTCTCCCCCCACCATCAGTGTGTGGGTAAGGGTCTCCCCATGCCATCAGTGAGTGACTCAGGGTTTCCACCCCCATTGGTGTGCGAGTGAGGGTCTCCACCCCCATTGGTGTGTGGGTGAGGGTCTCCCCCCACCATTGGTGTGTGGGTGAGGGTCTCCACCCGCATTGGTGTGTGGGTGAGGGTCTCCACCCCCATTGGTGTGTGGGTGAGGGTCTCCACCCTCATTGGTGTATGGGTAAAGATCTCTTCCCCCATCGGTGTGCGAGTGAGGGTCTCCACCCCCATTGGTGTGTGGGTGAGGGTCTCCACCCCCATTGGTGTGTGGGTGAGGGTCTCCCCCTCGTTGGTGTGTGGGTGAGGGTCTTCCCCCCCATTGCTGTGTGGGTGAATTCTGGTTTAGCACTTAGGCTAGGTTTTGGTTGGTACTTGAAGTTATTTTTTTTTCTCCTGATTTTTAATTTTTTTATTTGAAAGGCGGAGAGAGGGAGGGTTGAGAGAAAGAGATGGATTCAGAGATCGCTAACTGCTGATTTGCTCGCCAGATGTAACAAACGCTGAAGCCAGAATCTGCTCTCCCACTTGGGTGACGGGCCCAGCCACTTGAGCCATCACCTGCTCTCCCACCTGGGTGCATCTTGGTAGGCAGCTGTTCCTGGGTACAAACCTGGACACTCTGATACAGGGTCCTGGTTCTGTGGTCCTTCTGGGGTGCCAGTTGCTCTCTCCGGAAGAGGAGGCTCCTTCTGGGCACCCCTGAACCCTGACAGACCCCAAAGACTCCCATAGCTTCCTTGCTTTGGGACAGCACTGTGTTCCAGACTCACCCTTTGTACTTTATGTTTCAAGCCTTGAAGGCAGAGCAGAGCTTTTTTAAAAGGAAAAATAATTGATTAGTAAACATTAAAATATTTAATTTACCAGTCAGTAAAGAAATGAACTTAAAAGCAGAAAACAAGGGGAGCAGAAAAAAAAGCAAAAAATAAGAAATCGTTCATGTGGGCTGAATGTTTACGTGTCTCCCCTGAATTCGTAGGCTGATGGCTAATCCTCGGGTGTGGTGGTGTGTGGAGCTGGTCCTGGGGAGGTGGTGAGATCACGCTTGAGGACAGCCTGGGGTGGAAGGATCCTCCATGGTCCTTGACCTTAGGCTTCTAGCCTCTAGGGCTGGGAGGCATTTCTGTTGTTGATTTCTGTTTGATTGTATCTGTGGTACAGCCAGCTGTCCAGTATCTGCAGTTTCCATATGTGTGGATTGAACAAAGTGTGAAGTGAACTTATGTGAAGGGCTAGTGCCATGGCTCAACAAGCTGACTCTGCCTGCAGTGCCGACATCCTGTATAGTTGCCAGTTCATGTCCTGGCTGCTCCTGGCTTTGGATCAGCTCAGCTGCAGCTGTTGTGGTAATTTGGGGAGTGAACCAGTGGAAGGAGGATCCCTCTCTCTGTCTCTCCTTCTTTCTGTAAATAACATAAAAATAAATAAATCTTAAAAAAAAATAGGGTTGGAATGTATGCTTGTGGAACATTTCAAAGAGTGATAGAGCACAGGCTTTACAGTATGGAGAGTTATTCTGTAGATGTTCTCTAGGAGTGAAGAGATGACATACGAATCAGACACTTATATTTAAATATCTCACTGTGATTTTTTTTTAATCCAAAAGCACAATTAGGGTTAAGTTGGGTATGAAAAATAGGTAATGCAAAGGTAGATGCTAACTTTTAACTTTTTAAAAAATTTAATTTTTTAAAAATATTTACATAATTGAGAGGGATGCATGCCCCTAGGGTGGGGAGGATCAAGTGTGGAGGAAGTGAGGAAGGTGAGCGGGCCATGTTTTATTTATTTATTTATTTCTCCTGTGTCCACAGGGAAGAGGGGAGGAGACTGCTCCTTGTTGTCAAACTGTGTCAGTACCTGGGGGTGGGGGACAGTCATTTGATAGCGTCTTAGAGACCCCGTGTGGGGAAGAGTGTTGGCGAGGGTGCTACTTGATAGTTCTGAGATGATGTCAGTTTTGTTACTCCAAGGTTGAGAAAGTCCTTCCAAGGTCTACTGGTTGTCAAGTCCACCTTAGTGTGTACACAGATCCGGGAACTTGTTGCAGAGCTCAGCCAGGAGAATTGTCCAGCCTGTTCTGCTTTCCATCCTCTGAGGAGGCAGTGACGTCCCCTGCTGGCCTGGATGAGCTGGCCATCATGTCCTTCCTGTTAAGAACCACATTCTGTCGGGCATTATGTGGTCAGTTATTTCCACTGCTCCTTCTTTCAATACATATGTATCTTAAGAATTATTTCTTTATTTGAAAGGCAGAGTTACAGAGAGAGGGAGAAACAGACAGATGTGTGACCCTCTGGTTCACTCCAAATAGCCACAACAAGTAGAGCTAGGGCCAGTCCACAGCTAGGAACATCTTCCCTGTCTCCCACAGGGATGCAGGGGTCCAAACGCTTGAGCAAGCACCTTGACAAGGAGCTGGATTGAAAGTGGAGCAGCTGGGACTCAAACTAGTACCCATATGGAATGTTGGCACTGCAGGCAGCAGCTTCACCTACACATCACTGGCCCCTCTTTGATATTCTTTAAAAAAAATGTAACTTTATTTTTATTTGAAAGAATTACAGAGAGAAAAAGAAACAGAGGGAAGTATTCATTCACTGGTTTACTCCCCAAATGGTCACAATAGCTGGAGTTGAGCTGACCTCAAGCCAGGGGCCTCCTCTGGTCTCTGGGTGCAGGGGTCCAAGGACTTGAGCCGTCCTCTGCTGTTTTTTCAGGCAGTAAGCAGGGAGCTGGCTCAGAAGTGGAGCAGCGAGGGCTTGAACTGGCACCTGTTTTGGCTACAAGCACCGAAGGCAGAAGCTTAGCTTGATATGCCACAGCGCTGCGCCCACTTTGGATGGTCTTCATACATACTAGGATATCTTCTAGTTTGAAGTTTTGGTGGTTACCAGATATGTTAATAGGTGGTTAAGGCTGAGAATGTGGTCTCATTAGTGAATAATTTTATGAAAGGTGTAGTCTTTATTTTTAATCTATTATTCCACGTAGTTATGAGTTGGAATGCTGGGTTCGGAAGACTTCTGTGTCTGCTTTTAGAGTCTGTGGCTCAGTGCTTCCCAGTTCCTTTTAAATGTTATGGGCATATGGCGCTGGGCTCCACATTTTTTCGCCCTCCTGGAATGTTTCTTTTGCCAGTTTGTTGCCAACAGCAGAAATTAAACTTCTTGAGGCAGTGGTTACTCCTCTGATCTTTGTGTGTATAATTTTCACTCCTGTTTAGGGAGATCAAATCTTGTGCAGAAAACCCTATAGGTGCCATATTTTCCCTCCCTGCTACTCTACCTTTCTGCCATGTTTGGCTGTTGAAAATACATGTTGTGACCCTGGGGAAGCAGAGCGTTGTTATCGTGGTTGGAATAGCGTCAGTGCTGCAGGACAGAAAGGGCTGAGCTGAGTGCTGGGAAGGGCGTAACCAGTGAAAGGTGCCACGTGCTGAACATCATCTTCACACCTAATCAGTTTCTTTAACTAAGACAAGCCTTTTGGTCACGAAACCAGATGGACCAATTCAGCTCCAGTGGTTAGAATAGCAAAACCTGCCTCATAGAAGTTAGGCTTACACTGTGTATGGAAAACTCTGGTCAGCCAAAGCCGACATTTTTGGCAGCCAGAGTTAATGTTTAGAATTGTTAAATAACCAGAAAGTTTAACTGTGTGTTAACATTGTCAGGTTGGAGAAGCTGCCTCTGCAAGCCCTGCCTGGCTATCATTTGGGAGAGAGCTGATTACGGAGGCTGGGGCCTACAGCAGTCCAGGGATGAGAGAACTTGGCATTCAGGACACATCTTTCAGCCCTTACAAGTAATTTGAACCTTTTCTATTTTTGTTCTTGTCATCCTTTCCCGTGAAATGAGAAACCAGCCTAGTGTTTCATAGGTAGGGGAATTTACTTCTCTGAATTAATTTTTCTGATATTGGGATAATGGAATAAATCATGTAATATTTGAAAGGCTCAGAGTAAAACACAGCCACATCTAATAAAAGATAGAAAGCCACAGTTTGCTTATCTTATTCCATGGGTAATAATTTTGAATATTGTGACGGAAGTGAGAATGAAAATGGTGTGCCTAGTGTTGTGTCTCCTCCCCAGCTGTGATTCTGAAAGACTGGAGAATGCAATAAGTAGCATGGGATTGGGGCGCCACCCAAGATCTCTCCATCAAAGCTCACTTGAGCATCAGCTCTCAGCCCTTTTGAATTTATGGTTTCTGTTTGTTTGATTCCACACCTTTTTTCTCACTACTTCTTTAACAGCTGCAAAAGCCAGGTTTGGGTTATCAGTGAAGAGCCGAGTGCTGATGTTAGAAGTCCACAAATTAGCACCATCATTCAGTTTCATTTAATTACATCAACCTTTAATTTTAACCAATGACTCTTGGACTTTTTTCAAACCATTAGTAAGCTTTATGATTACATTATATGGACTGTATGTAACATCGTTTACGTAAAATTAATGTTTCATAACATTTTGTGGGACCTGGTGCGATAGCATAATGGTTAAGATCCTCGCCTTGGACATGCCAGGATCCCATATGGGCACTGGTTCTAATCCCGGCAGCTCCACTTCCCATTCAGCTCCATGCTTGTGGCCTGGGAAAGCAGTCGAGGATGGCCCAAAGCTTTGGGACCCTGCACCCACATGGGAGACCCAGAAAGAATTTTGTGGTTGCTGGCTTCAGATCAGCACAGCACCAGCTGTTGCGGCCACTTCGGGAGTGAATCATCGGATGGAAGATCTTCCTCTCTGTCTCTCCTCCTCTTTGTATATCTGCCTTTCCAATAAAATAGATAAATCTTAAAAAAAAAACATTGTGTGGCGTTGGTTTAAAAGTAATCAATCATAATGAAATTTGTATCTTATGTGTATTTGTGTACAAGGAATATGATACGGAAATATGTAGCTACCTCCTGAACTCCAAGTGCTTGTCTTTACAGAGGTATCTATACAAATGGCAGTTTTATGAGGTGCTTTGAAATCAACTTTTGGAAATCTGGTACAGTAAGTGTGTTGTAATAAAAACAGAAATCGCAGTGAGCCATATTGGTGTGTTGTTTTCAATTCAGAGACCCTTGAGGTAGCCTGTGCTTTCTCCTTTGGTGGCTGGCTGTGTTTGTCCGCTGCATGTGACCTTGGTGGCTGGCTGATGGGATGTACCGATGACTGCTCTTCGTCTGGGTTCAGTGGGTGAGGTTCTTTGACTTTTACCCAACACAGGAAGGGGACATGTGCTTGCCTTCCAGGAGGACAGATCCATTTCTCTGGCGTGTACAGAATGGCTGAGATTTATGGGAAGTAAGCAAGCACCGTCAGGTGAGCAGTACCAGTAATTTTTGCAGGTCACTGTAAGGCAGTTAGTCGGATATAATCAAACCTTGCATTGGGTTGATCATGACTAGCAAAGCTGGTTTGTGCTGGACCCCTTTAAGCCGACGGGCCGTGAGGTGGACCCCAAGGTGAGAGATCTGAAGACAAGACTTTGCTGAAGTTAGGTTATGAAGGAGCTCCTACAAGTTAGGTTTTGGCTTATTTCCTTTCTCCTCATTTTATGTTACCTTGTCCTTTTTTGTTTTTGATTTGTTTTTATTTGAAAGGCTGATTTTCAGAGAAAGAGACAGAGATCTCTTTCATTCACTGGTTAAGTTCCCAAATGGCTGCAACAATGGGGCAGGACCGGTCTGCAAGCCAGGAGCCTGAGGTGTGTTCTGGTCTCCTATGTGGCCACATGGACATTAGGACTTGGGCCATCTTCTGCTGCTTCCTTGGAACATTAGCAGGGAACTGGATTGGAAGTGGAGCAGTTGGGACTTGAACCGGCACTCATATAGGGTGCCGGCACTATAAGCTGAGATTCAACTCACTACTCCATGACACTGGTCCTGTCTTCTCCTTAAACACTGTCTGTTACCAAGTACGTTTATTTTGAGATACAAGCTGGTATGTTACCATGCTGTAAAAAAAATGTTATTTTTGATGATGTTTACATTGCTGATCAGGGTAGGAAGGGTCAAGGATTAAGGGAAAGTGGGGGAGACCATTTATTTATTTATGATTTTTTTTTAATTGTTGGAAAGGCAGATACACAGAAAGGGGGAGAGACAGCAAAGATGATCTTCTGTCTGTTGATTTACTCCCCAAGCAGCTTTAGTTGCCAGAGCTGAAGCCAGGAGTCCAGAGCTTCTTCCGAGTCTCCCGTGTGGGTGCAGGGTCCCAAGGCTTTGGACTGTCCTCAACTGCTTTCCCAGGCCACAAGCAGGGAGCTGGTTGGGAAGTGGGGCTGCTGGGATTAGAACCAGTGCCCATGTGGGATCCAAGGCGAGGACTTTAGCTGCTGGGCTACCATGCCGGGCCCATGGGTGAGACCATTATTTCCAATCTTTTTCTTCCTGTATGGTTGGAAGGAAGGATTCAAGGGGAGAAGCCACACCCAGCCTCCCAACTGTCCCAGGACCCAGGGATGGGAAACAGCCACCCGATGTCATCCCAGGGTCCCGGATCTTGAGCTTGTTCTGAGGGTTCTGTGATGTTTCGATAGTTCTGGAATGCTGTCGATCTTGCAGATCAAGGATGAGAAAATCCTTCTAAGGTCCGTTGGCTGACATAGTCTAACCTAGAGTCTCCATTTGCCTAGAAATTCGCTGTCAGTCTTTGCTGGGGTAGTTGACCAGCTTGTGCTGCCCTTCTTCCTCTCCTATGGCACCAAATATTGTTATCAGGATTTTGTTTACTGTTGCTGGAACAATATAATCAGTTGGCATAAAAATATTCAGATACTGAGTTTTAGTTTATGTGTTAATCATGGTCACACTATATTTTGTTACTTGAAATTATTTTGTGTGTAGAACTAGTGTTACATGAAATGTACAATCTTCTTAATTCTTAACATGGATAGGGATAGTATTCTCTTTTAAAGAAATTTATTTATTTAGAAAGGCAGAGTTATAAAGAGGAAGAGAGAAAAAGGTTCCATTCGCTGGTTCACTCCCCAAATGGCCAGAGCAGGACGTAAATGCCGAACCCAGGAGCCAGGAGCTGCGTCTCGGCTTCCCACGTGGGTGTCAGAGGTTCAAGCACTTGAACCATCTTTGCTGCTTTCCCCGTGCTTTAGCATGGTGGTGTATCTGGGACTGGAATAGATACTCTGGCCTCACAGGTAGCAGGACTAGTATTGTTAATGTAATTCTCTGATTTAAGGTAAATTGTATATGAGGATGTCTTGAAAAAAGCTAGTTTTCCTAATTTTCTGCTCCTCTTCTAAGGTAGTTCTAACTGCTCAGAACTTACCAAGATAGTTGGCTATAATATAAATGCATGTGAGTTAGGAGGCAGCACTTTTTTTTTTTCCCCAAATTTTTTTGTTGTTGCATATGAGTCTCTTTGGAAATGCAAATAAATGAAGCTCCAGGGAGGAAGCAGCTGCTTTTCTGGAAGTTTCCCTCTTTTGTCCAAGTTGGTTGGCCGGTGCTGAGATTTGAGTCTAGTTTTATAGTGTGTGTCTTCAAAACTGTTAGTCTTTGCCCACTTATGGTGTGACCGAATTACTGTCAAAGGCACCACATAGTGGGTCTTGATGTACTGTGCGCTCCAGGAAGAAAAGCTGTGGATTCTAGAGGGAAACTTGTGTGAGGAATGACCCAACAGAACAGTTTTTGGACAGTGATGCAGAATTGAAGCTCTGTGTTCTGTAACAGAACTTGTGGGCTGTGGGGAAATCCGAAGCGCTGGGTGGGCTGGAGAGAAAGGTGTGGCTGGAGGATGCTGGCTGTGAGTGTGGATGTATCTTGTTTTAAAATCTGTAAAAACGGTTGAAGCAGAACTCCTGGCTATATGTTTTTTCCTTAAATAAGGGCTGTATTACTGCATTAACCTCTTTTTTGTGTGTGTTTGTTATAGATATTTTTCATAGAAATGTGTACCTTTCAACTCTGTGTCCTTGACAATTAATTTTTAAAGTTTTATTTTGAAAGGTAGCATTACAGGAGAGAGAATCTCCTCCATGCATGGGTTCAGTCCCCTGGTGGCTACAATGGCTGAGTTGGGGCTAGGCCAAAGCCAGCAGCTGTCATGTTCTTCCAGGTCTTCCATGTTGGTGCAGAGGCCCAAGCACATGGGTTATTCTCTGCTGCTTTCACAGGTGCATCAACAGGGAGCGGGATATGGAAGTGGAGAAGCTGGGACACGAACTGGTGCCCATATGGGATCCCAGTGAATGCAAGGTGAGGTTTAGGCAACGAGCCATTGTTCCGGGTTATACTTAATGATTTATCAGAAACTCTTGAGAATTTTTCTTTTTTCCCTTTAGGCAGATCCCATTGCTTTACATTTTTTAAAAATGGATTTTTGTTTTAAAATGGTTTTGAATTTATATTGTGAAGATTAGCATTATACAATGGCCATATACCCTTCTCTGACCTCTTCTATAGATGACATCTTACATAATCATAGACTTTTTGTCAAAATTAAGAAATTAGCAATATGCTGTTATGAACTAAACTTTAGTCTTAATTCAGATTTCACTGTTTTTTTCACTAATATCCTTTTCCAGGGTACCTTATTACATTTAGGTGGTAGATGTTATAAATTTTATTTATTTTTATATTCATTTATATATTTCAAAGATTTTTTTTTTTTTGAAAAGACAGAGAATGCTCTTCCATCTGCTGGCTCATTCCCCAAGTGGCTGCAATGGCTGGAGCTTAGCTGATCCAAAGCCAGGAGCCAAGCCCTTCTTCCAGGTCTCGCATGAACTGGTGCCCAAATGGGATATTGGGTTTGCAAGGCAAAGATTTAGCTACTAGGCCACTGTGCTGGGCCTGTTTAATATCTTTTAAGACTCATAAAAAGAAAATTCGTGGCAAAAATGAGATGGAAAGATGTTTATTTTCATGCAGACGTTTTGGACTCCATGCCTGTTTTTCTGAGCCCCTTGATGCCTGTGACTGGGCTGGAGCATCAGCCCTTGGTCTGTTGACTCCCTGTGCCTGTGAGGCACACGCCCTGCACCTGGTCTAGGTGGGGCCGCAGGAACTTGGGCGTAAACAAGCCTCGCAGGTTCTGTGAAATCATCGTAACCCAAGCTGTTTTTGCCTTCACTCCAACACTGTGTCCTTCTGACACTTTGACCATAGTGGACAACTAGGATGTGTTGCTGCTGACTTTTATAGCTAGCGGAGTCGCATTCACTGAGAGGAAACTTTTTGCTGTTGCTGTCCATCGAAGAACGCAGTGTGCGGTGCCTTCCCTCCGGAATCCGGCTGCTGGTGTGGTCAGCCTTCTGGCCTGCTTGCCTGGATGAAGCGTGTTGCGCAAATGTGTCTGATTGTTTAGATAGTTTTGTAGATGTCTCAGCCCTGCTTGCCTATCTGTCCTTGCTGATAAACAGAGGTAAGGAAGTGAGGAGGGACTGGAGCCGTGGTATGCAGGCTAAGCGTCTGCCTGTGTTGCTGCCAGTATCCTTTATGGGCACTGGTCCTATCCTGGCTGCTCCACGTTCAGTCCAGCTCCCTGCCAATGTGCCTGGGAAAGCAATGGAGGATGGCCCAAATGCTCAGGCTCCTGGTCACACGTGGGAGACCCACAGGAAACTCTGGGCTCCTGGCTTGGGTCTGGCCCCGCTCTGGCCCTTAAGTCTATCTGAGGAGTGAGCCAGCAGATGGGAGGTTCTCCCTCTGTTTCCCCTCTCTTAACGCTACCTTTCAATTAATAATAAAAAAATAAATCTTTTACCACACAGGTTTTCATGTTTGACCTTCTCTCCCATCTTTTTAAGATATCACATGCAAGTGAAATCATGCAATAGTTTTCTTTGCCTTGTTTCATTTAATATAATACTTTCCTGGTCTGTTGCTGTTGGGACAGACAGCAGGATTTGCTTCCCTGCTTAAGTGTGAATCACTGCGTTGTTTCTGCAGGAAGGCTGCTGTGAGCAGTGCCTGGCTGTACCCCTCTGCTGTGCGGTGAGCGCCCTCACTGTTTACTGTCACCTCTGCTGTGCGGTGAGCGCCCGCACTGTTTACTGTCCCCTCTGCTGTGCGGTGAGCCCCCCGCACTGTTTACTGTCCCCTCTGCTGTGCGGTGAGCCCCCCCCCCCACACACTGTTTACTGTCCCCTCTGCTGTGCGGTGAGCCCCCCCCCACACTGTTTACTGTCCCCTCTGCTGTGAGGTGAGCCCCCCGCACTGTTTACTGTCCCCTCTGCTGTGCGGTGAGCGCCCGCACTGTTTACTGTCCCCTCTGCTGTGCGGTGAGCCCCCGCACTGTTTACTGTCCCCTCTGCTGTGCGGTGAGCCCCCCCCCCATACTGTTTACTGTCCCCTCTGCTGTGCGGTGAGCGCCCCCCCCGCACTGTTTACTGTCCCCTCTGCTGTGCGGTGAGCCCCCCCCCCCATACTGTTTACTGTCCCCTCTGCTGTGCGGTGAGCCCCCCTCCCATACTGTTTACTGTCCCCTCTGCTGTGCGGTGAGCCCCCCCCCACACTGTTTACTGTCCCCTCTGCTGTGCGGTGAGCGCCCGCACTGTTTACTGTCCCCTCTGCTGTGCGGTGAGCCCCCGCACTGTTTACTGTCCCCTCTGCTGTGCGGTGAGCCCCCCCCCCGCACTGTTTACTGTCCCCTCTGCTGTGCGGTGAGCCCCCCCCACACACTGTTTACTGTCCCCTCTGCTGTGCGGTGAGCCCCCCCCCATACTGTTTACTGTCCCCTCTGCTGTGCGGTGAGCCCCCCCCCATACTGTTTACTGTCCCCTCTGCTGTGCGGTGAGCCCCCCCCACACACTGTTTACTGTCCCCTCTGCTGTGCGGTGAGCCCCCCCCACACACTGTTTACTGTCCCCTCTGCTGTGCGGTGAGCCCCCGCACTGTTTACTGTCCCCTCTGCTGTGCGGTGAGCCCCCGCACTGTTTACTGTCCCCTCTGCTGTGCGGTGAGCCCCCCCCCCGCACTGTTTACTGTCCCCTCTGCTGTGCGGTGAGCCCCCCCCACACACTGTTTACTGTCCCCTCTGCTGTGCGGTGAGCCCCCCCCACCACACTGTTTACTGTCCCCTCTGCTGTGCGGTGAGCCCCCGCACTGTTTACTGTCCCCTCTGCTGTGCGGTGAGTGCCCGCACTGTTTACTGTCCCCTCTGCTGTGCGGTGAGCCCCCGCACTGTTTACTGTCCCCTCTGCTGTGCGGTGAGCGCCCGCACTGTTTACTGTCCCCTCTGCTGTGCGGTGAGCCCCCCCCCCCGCACTGTTTACTGTCCCCTCTGCTGTGCGGTGAGCCCCCCCCCCCATACTGTTTACTGTCCCCTCTGCTGTGCGGTGAGCCCCCTGCACTGTTTACTGTCCCCTCTGCTGTGCGGTGAGCGCCCGCACTGTTTACTGTCCCCTCTGCTGTGCGGTGAGCCCCCCGCACTGTTTACTGTCCCCTCTGCTGTGCGGTGAGCCCCCCCCCATACTGTTTACTGTCCCCTCTGCTGTGCGGTGAGCCCCCCCCCCATACTGTTTACTGTCCCCTCTGCTGTGCGGTGAGCCCCCCCCCCATACTGTTTACTGTCCCCTCTGCTGTGCGGTGAGCGCCCGCACTGTTTACTGTCCCCTCTGCTGTGCGGTGAGCCCCCCCGCACTGTTTACTGTCCCCTCTGCTGTGCGGTGAGTGCCCGCACTGTTTACTGTCCCCTCTGCTGTGCGGTGAGCGCCCGCATTGTTCACTGTCCTGGCTGCAGGAAGTGGCGGAGGTGCAGCAGTCCTTGCAGGTAGTGCTTCCATATCCTTTGGATACATCCCTGGCAGAGGGATTTGACCCAGTTTTTAATTTTCTTTGCCTTAAAATAAACTGCTTATTTTCATTTTATTTGTTAAGAGAGAAAATGAGACCAACAGGAGGAGATCTTCCATCCGCTAGTTCATTCTTCTTCACTTAGGACAGCTCTGGCCAGGTCAAGCCCAAGCCCGAGGAGTGCGGAAGTCCGTGAGGCGCCTCCTGGGCTGTGCCACAGTGCTGGTCCCTGCCCCAATTTTCTTTACTGTTTTTCATTTTCACTTAGAAACAGTGACAATATGATTGCTCTGTGTGGCTGAGCAGATGTCAATGAAAGAGCAGAGAAGGGGGATCCTGGATTGGGCCTTCTGTAGCCTTTGAGACAGTTTCTTTAGGATTGTTTTGTTACATCCCAGCTGTTAGGACCAGGGTGTCTTGCTGGGCAGCTTCTAACCAAGTTACCCAAGTCCAGGGAAGGGACGTGTTGGAAGCCAGAACCTTCAGTTTGGTGATTAGGAGCCTTGGGCTGATTCCCAGGTTTTAACTCGGTATTTGTGACATTGGTGTATGCCTGTGCAACAGAGTATGAGGTATGTGTCTACATACGCCATTTTGTTTGATTTTTCACAACAACCTTTTGTGTTATGTGAAGTCTGCATATTTTTATATGTGAAAAACAAGGCTGGGAGATTGCCTGTGGTAACAAGCCATTAATAAGTCTTGGGACTTGGTACCATACTGCCTCACTTAGGCTGTGATGTCCCCTGTGCGATGGCCCTGCCTTTCTAACAGATCCACCTGCGGGAAAAGCCTTTGGGATTCTCTCTGGCGGCCGTAGACGGTGTTGAGGAGCAGAGCAGATGTGGCAGATTGATAATTAGTAGAATGATTTTGTTTAGATTCCTGCCACTTCCCAAGGCTTTGAGCCATCCTCCATTGCCCTCCCATGCCACCAATAAGGAGCTGGAATGGAAGTAGAGTAGCCAGGATATGAGCTGGGGTGCAAATGGGATCCTGGCAGGTAAGGATTTAGCCACTAGGCTATTGTGCTGGGCCTATGAAGTAAACTACTTTATAGTTTAAGCCAGTTTGAGTTGGGATGCTCTGTTGCTTGTTGATGCTAATTGGTGTCATGACGTTGATTTATACAGTGAAGGCGAAGCCAAGGGCGTAAAACTAACACTTGATCTAATCAGAACAGCAGAGCTGTGTCCCTGCATGGTGGGATCCATTGAACCCTTGTCAGGAAGGGCCTGCTGTGCCACGTTTAAGGATATAGCTCTTTATTGCCAGAGCAATTCTTCTCAAGTTTTAAAATACGGAGGCCTGTCATGAATATCATTACTTTCATCTGTCCCCCACTCCTCCCACCCCCAGAATTTGGTTTAACATTCCAAGAGTTAAGTTGGATCTGCTGAGCAGGCAAGGCGCAGCTGGTGGGTAAGGCCCTCATGATTGGCAGGTGTGTCTAGCAAGCACAGAGGAACATCTCTGCTTGGAACATCCAGAAGAAAGGGGTCAGATTAACTACTCCCTCCTTGCCTTGGAGAGAGAGAGAGAGAGAGAGAGAGAGATAGTGTGTGTGTGTGTGTGTGTGTGTGGAGACGCAATTTCCTTGTTGTATCTTCTAGATAATGTATGAGAAGTTTGGCGTTCTCTTAGCCTTTGATTATTTAAGTTAAAAAGTTGTAGCCAAGAAGTCTACCTTGAGGTTAGAGAAAGGACAGCTATGGCAGCTGCTGGGTGCAGGATGGCCACACCGTTCCATGTCTGAGAGCTTGGGTAAGACTTCTGGTTCTGTTTTTGGTTCCGTTTGCTGCTCGTGTGCACTCCGGAAGGCAGCAGACTAAGTCTCTAGTACTTGGCTTCCTACCGTCCACGTGAGAGACCTGCTGGAGACCCAGGCACCTGCCATCTGCCTGCCATCCGCCTGCCATCCGCCTGCCATCCGCCTGACTCAGCCCTGACAGGCCGGCATTCAGGGAGCAAGCCAGAGGATGAAGTATCTCTTGTTTCTGTCTGTGTCCTCGCTTCCTTTCAAATAAAATGGGAATAAACAAAAAAAAGTTTGTTTCTTTATGAAATATTTATTTATTTTTTATTGGAAAGTCATATATACAGAGAGAAGCAGAGACAGAGTGGACAGATCTTTCATCTGATGATTCACTCTCCAACACCTGAACTGTACAGATTCGAAGCCAGAAGCAAGGAGCTTGTTTTGGGTCTCTCATGGGGATGCAGGGGCCCAAGGCTTTGGGCTGTCCTTGATTGCTTTCCCAGGTCATAAGCAGGGAGCTGGATGGGAAGTGGGGCTGTCAGGATTAGGACAAGTGCCCATATGGGATCCTGGTGCATGCAAGGTGATTTAGCCGCTAGGCTAACACGCTGGGCCCAATAAACAAAAATTTTTCAGAAAACAAAAAGCAGGATAGATGGTTTCATTGTAAATAAAAGTTTAATTATGCATTATTGTGTTTGAAATTGAACTTTTAGCGTCTTCAAGGTTTTCTTCCTTGATAAAATGAGATGTGCTTTGTTTCTTATGCATATGGCTATATTAGCAAAGCTGGATTATATCCCAGTGTAATCAGGCAGGGAACCTGTCTGACCCACATAGTGGAGCTGCAGTGAAAAGCTACAGTATTTCTGTAATCATATTAGGATGTGATGTGGTCCCTCCCCATGTTTATTAATTAGCGGAGTTGTAATGAGACTTCCCCCGCTTTGCGTCAAGGATGCTGCTCTGTGGGCGTCCAGGCAGGATTTTAGTTGTGTTCGGGAGCCTTCTGTGCAGAGGTGGGAGGGATTGGTGTTTCAGGTGGTGGCAGGTGAGCCTCCTGCCAAGTTGGCGTAATGGGAACAGAACTCTCCTGAGTCGCCATCTGTTTACAGCCGATAGGAAGCCAGCAGTGATTTCTGAGGCATGAGGAACTTCTGTTTATGTTGAAATATTTAGGAGTTGGTAATGCTAAGACCGCACTGAACAGGTATTAATCGGTTGGGGGAAATAGACTACGGTGTGGAGTGAGTTTTTGTTATTACAGAATTCAGGCTGTCTGCTCGGTTGAAAGCACTCTCCTTCCCCCCAGTTTTCAAAAGCACACAATCTTTGCTTTCCTGTACACCTTGAACTAACCACTCTGTCAGTTCCAGTCTGTGCTGAGCTGCTGGGGCCATGTGTTGTTGTCTTTCAAAACAGTCAGCAGGAAAGAAACTAGTTAGTTAGTTAATTAGGAAACTTGGTTACTGGTAAAAAAAAAAAAAAAAAAGAGCTAACTGAGCCACCTTACCTCCCAAAAAGAGTTGTGGACAGTCCCTGGGCTGTCTGAGCGGTCTAAGTTGATATGTCGTGTGGCCCAGGCCACTGAAACACTTCTTTTTGTTGTCCTCTCTGTTTCCTGTTCTTTGATCTTTTTCTTCTTCTTTTTCTTTTGCTCTTTTTTTTTTAAAAAGATTTCTCTTTATTGAAAATGCAGATTTTACAGTGAGGAGGGACAGAGAGGTCTTCCCTCAACGGCCAAAGCTGAGTCAGTGTGAAGCTGGAAGGCAGGGACTTCTTGCACCTGCACGCAGTGGCCCACGGCCCTGGGCCTTCCTCTTTGGTTTTCCCAGGCTGTAAGCAGGAATCTAGATCCGCAGGCGGAGCCTTGAACTGGCACCCATATGGTTAGCTTGCTATGCCACTGTGCTGGTCCTGCCCCTCTCCTCTTTTCTCCTCTTCCATTTTTCTTCCTTTTCTTCTTCCTCTCCTCCTCCTCCCTTGGCTTTTGGGGCCATTTAGGGAGTGAATCAGCAGATGGAAGACCTCTCTTCGTCCCTCTTCTCACTGCGAAATCTCTCGTGTGCTCTTTCTCTGTCACTCTGCCTTTCAAATAAATAAAGCTGAAAAACAACAACAACAACAACACATACTCACACAGAACAATAAAATAAACTTTAAAAAGAAAATACTACAACATTACCTCCACAACTGTTAAGGACAATTTCGGAAGTTAAGATGAACATACTGAACAAATTCTGCATTTTATATAAACTTGAATTCCATTTTTTTAAAGAATTTAAAAAAAGATTTATTTACTTTTATTACAGAGTCAGATATACAGAGAGAAGGAGAGACAGAGAGGAAGATCTTCCGTCTGATGATTCACTAAGTAAGCGCAACGGCTGGTGCTGTGACGATCCGAAGCCAGTAGCCAAGAACCTCATCCATGTCTCCCACACGGGCGCAGGGTCCCAAAGCATTGGGCTGTCCTTGACTGGTTTCCCAGGCCTCAAGTAGGGAGCTGGTTGGGAAGTGGAGCTGCCGGGATTAGAACTGGCGCCCATATGGGATCCTTGCGCGTTCAAGGTGAGGACTTTAGCCGCTAGGCCACCAGACCCTTGAATTCCATTTTTTAAAGATTTATTTTATTTTTGTTGCAAAGTTATATATACAGAGAGGAGGAGAGACAGAGAGGAAGATCTTCCATTTGATGATTCACTCCCCAAGTAGCTGCAATGGCTGGAGCTGCACTGATCCACAGCCAGGAGCCTCTTCCAGGTCTCCCATGTGGATGCAGGGTCCCAAGGCTTTGGGCTGTCTTCGACTGCTTTTCCAGGCCACAAGCAGGGAGCTGGATGGGAAGTGGGGCTGCTGGGATTAGAACCAGCGCCCATATGGGATCCCGGCGCGTACAAGGTGAAGACTGTAACCACTAGTTACCATGCTGGGCCCGAATTCCATGTTTTTTTTTTTTTTTTAAAAAAGATTTAATTATTTGAAAGAATAAGAGAAATAATGTCTGTCTGCTGGTTCACTCCTTAGATGGCTGTGGTAGCTGGGACTGGGCCAAGCCAAAGCCAGCACTAGTAATTGGAGTCTCCTAAGTGGGTACCAGGGCCCATGTGCTTGGGCTGTCAGCCACTGTTTTCTTCCGTGCAATAGCAGGGAGCTAGAGTTGGAGCAGAGCAGCTGGGATGCGATGCCAGCATCCGCAGGTGGTATTTTGGATCTATACTAGAACTTTGGCCCCAAATGAGAGACACATTATAGTGTATTTTCATATCCGTACTCTTTGATGGTAACGAGCCAAGAGTGTCCCTGCTATGCTCTAGGATGGGGGGCCCTTTTACTGCCAAGCGCTATGTGGATGTATCTATAGCATCCTTTACCACCCATACTGAATAATCAACTTAAAAAAATTAGCTTGTTGTGGCTTTATTGAATGTTGTAGTTGACTTAATAGGGTGAAGCAAATGGTTTTTAGGGCATTAAATAGTTCATGGGTTTATCAAGCCGCACACATGTGTGCCTAGGGGAATGGGTGAAATTTGGGGGTCACTTCTCAGAGGAAATTCCCGGGGGGCAGAATCCCTCAGTCCAGGGAGGCCGCAGGTGCACCTGAAGGCTTCCTGCAAGTCCACTCCTTGTTGGGGACACATAAGGGCATCTCCAGCCAAGGTCTCTGCATGGGGGAGGGACTTTTGTTACTGTCTCCTTCATTGTGCTGGAGGGAATGCAACCCCCACTCTGCTGACTATTGTTCTGTGCAGTGCAGACTCAGAAGTCTGAGAGAAGGCTGGAGGAAGGAGGGCATGTAGTGTTGGTGGGGGGCACATGCAGGGGTCCCAGACAGCCACGGTGTGGAGAGCCGTTGGTTAGAGACCTGTGATGTCAGCTTGCCTTGGGGGCTGTGACCAAATGTGGCATTGTGCAGTCGCTGGGCTTAGGGAATGATGTGGGGGTGGGCATCCTTCTAGGCCTTTGGTTCTGTGTCTGCCTAGTCAGCACTCAGCCAGCATGGCTTCTCTGTGGCGAGGGAGCTGCCATGTCCACGCAGGCTGGTGTTAGTTTGTGCTAGTGAGTGTGTTGCTTGGAATTGTTGTCATTAATCATAACATTGTGTATAGCGGTTGAGAGCAAAGAAGTAAAGAAAAGTGTATTTATCTGCGTGGTTATGAATGAATCACATGCCAGGTTGGGCCTTCCCAAGACTAGTTATATCTAAATTACCTGTGGGCTTTAGAAAGTTGCTGCTGGTTTGTGGTAGAGCTATTTTTAGGTTGACACGAGGTGTTTTGTTTAGCCTTTCAGCAGTGAGGGCACTGGACCGTTAGCATTCTTGAATGTAATGGACAGGGCTTGAGCTGTACCCATGACCTTGATCCCGACTGCCACACTGGGCAGTAATTTGTAGCTTATCTGTTCTGCTGGGGGGCCTGTTAGGAGTGAAGGCAGGCACTAGAGAAACAGCCCAAGGGGGGTTACTTTCTTCTACTTCATTTGTAAGCAGTAATTCTCCTGAACTGCTAGGCTGTTTCTGTGTGAGAAGCGCTCTAGAGAAGAAAGGCAATTATTAATATTGATAGAAGTAAAAATTCTGAGCAAGTGAGTTCTTAGTCAAAAACTAGAGCTCTCCGCTAATTAAAATAATAGACACTAAATTTGGTAGTGCCTCAGGTCTGTAATGCCAGTGAATCAGAAAAATTTTGTAGCAATTTGCTTGTAAAGCAGAAAGACAAAACTTGAGTGCACTTTGAGAGGCCTGGAGTGTTGGGAGCACCATGATGATTGGTGCGGGGTGCGAGCGAGATCACGCCAGACATGTCGAAGGTTTATTAAGGAGTCTTTATTAACCAAGCTTGGTGATAATAGAACACACTAGAAATAGCAAGTCCCAAGTCCATATGGCAATCCAACCAAACACAACCTCAAGAGGAACAAATGGTCATTACCCTGAAGTCATCCGTTAAGTTGAAATCCTATGTCCCAGCTTCCCCAGCAACATAAGTTACCCTAAGCGACATGCAATGAATAACCTGGACACATTTCCAAAGCTGCAGACATTCACCTTTCCCTGGCTTCTCTGCCCACATTCCATCACTACTAGGTCTCACCTCTCCTGGAACTCTCCATAGTTCACAAATTAGAAATACAAAGATCTTAGCATTGCTATGTTTGCTGTCCCATCCTAGCAGTGAACAGAGGGTGAGGAGTACAGACACACAAGGACCTTGTCGGAGTGCCAGAGCGATGGAAGCACAGGACCAAGAGAGCAAGCCCCTCCTTATCATGGCCTTTAGAGGGGCTTGTGAGGGGCGTGGTTACACAACAGTGCAATACTGCCCCCTCTCAGGTTCCAGGTGGTAATAGGTGAGCATCTTAGGTGGGCAGGAGGGAACACCTAGGTGGTGGCGGGGGAGTGACTTCTAACCTCCTGACCCTGAACTAGCTGCCTTCCTCACCACAGTGATGTCCAGGACCATGTGCCGACTTTGTGAAATGGCCAGTGGGTAAAGCAGTGGTGATCTCGGAAGTGTGCTTTGATGGGGGCAGATTGGTGGCCGTTCTGGGAGTTCGTGTGAATGGAGGCTGAGGATTTTGAATGCTGAAGTTTTGTTATCTCCCCATGTGTCCAGGCTCTAACCTATGTGTACACTGTTCAAAATGGTGGTTTATTACATATTTAAAATGAAAGCTTAAATCATTCTGCTTCCTTAGGAAGCCTGTGTGGTATGATGTCTTTAGAGTTGTTGGGGCAGGGGGCGCGGTTGGCATCTGAATAAACATTGTTCAGTGCAGGGTGCTCCAGAAGGTGACACAGACATGCCCCTTACGCTACTGAATATCCTACCGTCAAAGGACTGGGAGGCATTCACAGCTTGGAAGCATTTACAAACCAAATGGCCTTCCAGAATAGTGCTGTGGAGTGAGAATGGGGAACTTGTGGGAAACCCATTCTCCCATTGGGTCCTGTCCTCTGTACACCCTAGTGCAGACCACCTGGGAAATGTCAGGTTTTATATAAAATGCCTGGAACCCTAACCATTGTTGGGAACAAGCAGCTTGGGGAGCTCTGAGGCCTGGGGGTCTCAGTGCCTTCAAAATGCCAGGTGAAGAGTGGCCCTGTGACAGCAGCAGCAGTGAGGCCGCTGAGCTCACGGGGCCTTGTGACAGCACAGAAGGAGCCTGCTGGTGCTGCACATTTGACAAGGCGCCAGCCCTCGTCTGAAAGCATTTCTTCTGGACATCTGACTCCTTGATGAAGTGCGGAGCAGATAATCCCTCCATTTGCAGCTGGAGAAGCTGACTTTTGGAGAAGCTGTTCACAGGCCAGGGATCCCCAGCCACGCACGTCGGGGTGGTGAGAACTGGTCTTCTGATTGTTGGTTTGGTTATTTTCTATTTCACTTTCTGTCCTTTTTTTTTTTTTTTTTTTTTTTAGTTTTGTTGATTTGAGAGAGAGATAATAAGAGAGCTTCCATTGCTGGTTCTCTCCCGTGGTGCCTGCAGGGTGCCATGCTGGACTGAAGCTGAAGCCAGGAGCCAGGAATTCCATCTGGGTCTCCCAGATGAGAGGTAGGGATCCAGTTACTTGAGCAGTTGGCAAATTTTGGCCCAAGCGCCAGCGTTGTGGGTAGATAAAGCTACTGCCTGTGACACCAGCATCCCATATTGACACCTCTCTGTGTCCTGGCACTTCTAATCCAGCTTCTTGCTAATGTGCCTGGGAAAGGCTCCTAGTGTCGGCCTAGCTGAGCACTGGCCTTAACAATTTTTTTTAAATTTTAATGTTTATTACAAAGGTGAGGAGATTGCAGACCCATGTGGGCCTTTGATTAGGGTTGAAAGGGTTGGGGTGGGAGGAGCTGGGGGGCACAGGTGCTTCCTTTTTCCCCTCCTGTGTCCATGGCGGGGGCAGGGGGGAGGGGGAGAAAATGCTGCTTGCTGTCAGACTGCATCAGAGCCAGGGGACAGACAGTCCTTTGGTGTCGCTTTAGAGACCCCCATATGGGATGAACATCCCAAGGGTATTATTTCAGTGGTCCTGATTGTTCTGAGAAGTGGTTGGCTTCATTGCACTAGAGGTGACACACTGTATCTAAGGCCAGCTGGCTGTCTGTGTCTACCTCAGTGTATCCACAGACCTGGGTGCTGGTCAAGCCTGGGCCTTCCTTCCATCTTCTGGTGAGCTACTTGAAGTCTTCTGTTGGCTTAGATGAGCTGTTTGTCTTATGTTTTGTGTACATCTGGGTATGCTCTCTGTTTTTGCTTGAGGGTCAGCAACTGAGGTGGCCCAGACCTGCAACATGTGTTCCGGAGTTGGACCACATGTCTAAGATTTTCTGTGATGTTGGGGATTGGGCATAGAGGTCTTGGTAAGCCCCCTAAGAGAGACCCTTAGATCTGGCTCTTGTATGCACTGGCTAGTGCATGGCCAGGTCCAGTCCGCTCCTTGCACCAACCCGTATATATGGAGAGGGGACTCCTGGGCATCAGCCTGGCCAGTTCTACCCCCAGCTTTGGCTCAACTGTGGCCTAGTTGGGGTAACCCCAAGAAACCCCTACCAGGTTCTCATGCATGCTGGCAGGTGCTGTGGTTTAGCCCAGCGTGGCCCGCTGTGAACCTTGACACATGTGTGTGCCAGCCGGTGCTACCGCCTATACTGGTCTTCGCTTTGCTGCTTCAGTTTTGTAACTTTTTCCCCCCTTTTCATTGGTTATATGTCAAAATTTGCAAAATATTATAGCCCATTTGTAAGATGGGGAGAATTCACCATGCTCTTATTATAACTCAAATATAACATCTCTTCAGTTTTTTTTCTTTTGTGCATTTTTTTCAAGTCTGAAAATTACTTTGTATGATTTTAAAATTTAAAATAACATTTTTAATGTTTCTGTATGATTTTCATTATATATTTTCTTATAAAAATTATTGTGGTAAAATGTTCATAAAATTTATCATTTTTAACGTAAGAGCCCAATCCACTGCTGTTAAGGACATTCATATTGCTGCTTAGCCATTGCCACTGTTGAGCTCCAGATGTTTCCATCATCCAGACTGAAATCCAGACCCATGAAGTGACTGGGCGTCAGCCCTCCCTCAGCTCCTGACTGAAGGAACTTCCTGCTTGGTCACTCCCCTTGCGTGCTCTCTGGTTTCATCCCTGTTGTAGCGTGTGTCCAAATGCCCTTCCTTTTCAAGGTTGAATAATATTCCATTGCATGCATGAGTACATACTACTTTTTGCTTACTTGTTCGTCTGTGGATGGGCACTTGGTTAATTATGCCTTTTGAAAACTATAACATTTCGGGCCCGGCGCGGTGGCGCAAGTGGTTAAAGGTCCTCGCCTTGCACGCCCGGGATCCCATATGGGCGCCGGTTCTAATCCCGGCAGCCCTGCTTCCCTTCCAGCTCCCTGCCTGTGGCCTGGGAAAGCAGTCGAGGACGGCTCAAAGCTTTGGGAACCTGCACCCGCGTGGGAGACCCGGAAGAGGCTCCTGGCTTCGGATCGGCATAGTATCGGCCCGTTGCGCTCACTTGGGGAGTGAATCATTGGACGGAAGATCTTCCTCTCTGTCTCTCCTCCTCTCTGTATATCCGCCTTTCCAATAAAAAATAATAAAAATAAATCTTTAAAAAAAAAAGAAAACTATAACATTTCATAGTATACCTAGCTCTTAATATACTTAGATAATCCAGTTTTTTTTGACAATACAATTTTTTAAAGTTAAATTTATTTTATTTATTGGATGGTGATTGCAGGATTGCCTGGGGTGGAAAGGATTGAGGATCAGGGAAAAGTGGGTAAAATCATTGTTTCCTAACTCATCATCTCTTCTCATCTCCGGGAGAAGGGGGGAAATAAAGGGGAAAGCCACACTTAACCTCCCAAAGCAACTCTGGCAAGAGAAGCCAGAGCAGGTTCATGCAGTCTTCACAGGCAGACTCTCTTCCCCTTTACACAGTTGTTGCCCTGAGGGTGGCAGCTGCTAGCAGTATTCCACAGGTCCAGAGTTGGCCTCTGCTCCCCACTCCACGCTGGTGCTGTTGTCAGATCCCTGTGTGCACAGGTCCAGAGTTGGCCATGCCCTCCGACCCCGCACTGGCACTGTTGTCAGGTCCCTGTGTTGGCCTCTGCCCCCCAGGCTGGTGCTGTTGTCAGGTCCCTGTGTGGCATGAGCCCGCATCTCACAGGGAGCCTTCCACACCCTTGCTCCCTGAAGCAGTCTGCCTGCATTCCAGTCACCTCATTGTGTGCAGGCGAACATCCCAAGGGTTGTTCCCTGTTGCTCTGTGCAGCACAAGAAGGCCTGCTGAGGTCAGACTCCTGCTTTTCTGGCTGGCTGGTGTGGACACTTTCTGGCCAGCTCTTGCCTACCGGGTTGAGGCTGGTCTGCATGCTTTTGCATGGCGAGATTAAGGCTCTAGGACTTTTGTATCCTTCCAGCCACATCTGCTTCCTGTCGTTTAGGGCCTGCAGTGGTGCCTTCCTGCGTTACCTGCAGATGCTTTTTGTACTTTTCTATATGATCATTTTAATGGGACTTTGGAGAGCGTGAGTACGGGTAAACTTTTGACTCATTCATCATTGTGAGTTTATTCTTTTGTGTTACTGACTCAGTCTGCTTGGCTGCTGCAACAAAGTATTTTAGACCAGATAATTAATAATCCACAGTAGACATTGTTTACATCCATAATAATTCACAGTAGACATTGCTTACAATTCTGAAGGCTGCAAGGCCCAGACCAAGTCCTAGAGAGGTGGTGTCTGGTGGCGGCTTGTTCTGTTTCAGAGCGGGTGCCTTGTTACATCTTTGCGTGGCAGCAGGGAGCCATGGGAGCCATGGGAGCTCCAGAGCCTCAGCCACCGGGTGTGGATCCCGTCTGGGTAGCACTCCCCGGAGGCATCACTTTTCCACACTGCCATTGAGGATGTGGTTCCAATATCTGACCTTGGGCAGACTCCAGCATTCAAACAATGGCCGTTTTGTCATTTCCTCAAACTTTCTCTTTTTAGAAAGGATTTATTTATTTATTGGAAAGTTGGAGTTACAGAGAGGGAGGAAGAGATCGAGAGAGATCTTCTATCCATTGATTCACTCCTCGAGTAGCTGTGATAGCCAGGGCTGAGCCAAATTGAAACCATGTTTGCTATGTGGGTGACAGGGGTACAAGTACTTGGGCCATTTCCTGCTGATCTTCTCAGGCTATCAGCAGGGAATTTAACAGCTGGGACTCCAACTGGTACTGATATGGTTGCTGGCAGTGGCTGCACGGCATCATCAGCTGTGGGAAACAAGCCCATCTGAGATCACTTGTTCTCCAAAAGATGGACCAGAAGTAGGAGGGAAGCAGAAAGTGAGGTGTTTGTTTTTACCTGGCTACACCAGTGGTGATTAGGACGTGGAGGCAGATACCTCCCTCAGAGATTCCACCCCTTTTATCTCTACTGCAGAGTCCCTTCCCCCAGTTCCTCATTGGTTGAGAACTGGGCAGGATGTCTGGAGAGTATGGTAATGGGGATGAGTGTTGTTGGGCAGACTTGGACAGGTGAGGCCACGGGGCTTCCAGGACCTGAGATGTGACAGCCTACCAGACATCTGGTGTTACAGATTACAGAGCTGCTCAAGGTTGCAGAGAGAACAAGTGGTGCTTGGTTTGTGACATGAGCTCAGCAGTTGACTAACTGGGACTTTTGAAGCTTTTCTACCCTCCTGCTGCAGATTGCACCAAGACTAAGTTGGGTCTCTTCTCAAAGTACACCATAGGGTCATTTCTCACCACCGGCCCCAAATGAAACTCTTCTTCATCACGATTTTGTTAAATTCCGTTGGGTTTTCCAGATAATTACATGTATTAATATGGAAAGGTGTGATTTTTTTAAAGCTCTCCCCCTTTTTAATAGTCTTTTTAAAAAAATATTTGTTTTTATTAGAAAATGAGACATATAGAGAGAAGGAGAGACAGAGAGGAAGATCTTCCAGCCAATGGTTTACTCTCCAAGTGGCCACAACGGCTGGAGATGAGCCAGTTCGAAGCTGGGAGCCAGGAACTTCCTCCAGGTCTCCCACACGGGTGCAGGGTCTCAAGGCTTTGGGCCGTCCTCGACTGCATTCCCAGGCCGCAAGCAGGGAGCTGGATGGAAAGTAGGGCCACTGGGGTTAGAACCAGCGCCCATATGGGATCCTGGTGCATTCAAGGCGAGGACTTTAGCCACTATGCTATCGCACCAGGCCAGCTTTTTCTTTTTCTTTCTTCTTTTTTTTATGAGTCTTTTTGTGATACTGCCTGGAATTTCTAGAACAGTGTTGAATAATATTTAAGGTGGGTGTCTTTGGCTTCATCCTCACTTTAGTCTTTTAGTAACTTTATGCACGTTGCCACATTATTCTCCAGAAAGGTAGGCTCTCCTGAAAGGGAGAGTTTTTGTCACTCCACCCATGCTGAGTGACTGCAGTATTGCCACAGTTCTTCCCAATGTATGCCTCTGTCATTTTAAAATTAAATTTGAGCTTGATCATTTGTTATTTCCTCTAGAAATTGTAGAGTCTGAGAACAGTCAGGGTTGGCCTAGATTCATACATCATTTTGTTCTCATCAAACAACACAGCTTTCCCTCCCCATTCTAGGGCAACAGGGGTGTGGAGTGGAGTGGAGATGACTTGTTAATTTTGGCATGCCAGTTTGTTGGGAAAAGTGTCGGTCTTGGAGTCAGATAAGAAATGTTAGTTGTGTTAGTAGTAGCCTGGTAAATTTTTAAATTTAAACTCTTGAACTCTTGAAGCCTTGGTTTGAACATTTGGAAAACGAAGATTTTGCTGCTTTGAGTAAGTGGATGCATGGTGAACCTTTTCTTATGGATGTAGAAATTAGAGTTCTGGACTAGCCTCTCCTTTCCCCAGGATTCATTAACATTCCTTGGCGGTTAAGCAGGAGTTGTTGGTGTTTGAAGCTTTTGAGAGAGTCTGATCATGTATCTTGCTTCCTCCCTTCTCTGATTCTTCATTTCTAATTTTCAAGTGGAGTCAGAGTGAATGACAATGGGATTTGCAGATTTCTTTCTTTTGTAAGATTTATTTATTTCCACTGCAAGTCAGATATACAGAGAGGAGGAGAGACAGAGAGGAAGATCTTCAGTCCATTGATTCACTCCCCAGGTGGTTGCAAAGCCAGGATCAGGAGCCAGGAGCCTCTTCCGGGTTTCCCATGCTTCCCAAGGCTTTGGGCTTTGCTTGACTGCTTTCCCAGGACACCGGCAGGGAGCTGGATATGGAGGTCGAGCAGCTGGGACAGGAACTGGCGCCCATATAGGATCCCAGAGCGTGCAAGGCGAGGGCTTTAGCTGCTAGGGTACCACACCAGGTGCTCAACATTCCTGCTTTATAGAGAACTGAGGCACAGAAAGGCCACCCAGAGAAGGAACCTGGGAGCCAGCTGCACCCCCAGGCTGTCCGACTGTAGAGCCGTGCTGCAGCTGCTGTGGGGGTGCTGTCCTGAGTGTACAGAAGTTTCTTCCCCTTGTTCCATGTTCTGTAAGCCCATTTTGTTAATTGGCAGATAAAGATGTCTTAAAATAGTTATTTTAAAATTAAAATTAAAGAGGCAGAGTAACAAAAAGAGGGAGAGACAGATTCCATTTGTTGGTTCATTTCCCAAGTAGTCATAGCTGTGCCAGGCTGAAACCAGGACCTTGGAACTCTGTGAGGGTTTCCTCCATGAATGACAGGGGCCCATCTCTGCTGGTCATCTCTGCTGCTGTCCTAGGTGTGTTAGCAGGGAGCTCAGTTAGCACCAGAATCACAGGGACTTGAACCAGCACCACACTGCAGGCGGTGGCTTAACTCACTATGCTGTTACACCAATCCCAGGTCCAAGCTTTTGAAGAAGCTAGTTATTAAAAGTTAGATAGCAAGCATCAAATATGAAACATTTTTCTATTAAAAATGTTAATTGTAAGGTGTAGGTGTTTAGTTATCTGGATAGTCTAATTTGAAATTGCCACCCAGGTTTGAATTGTCTGCTGCATCCCGAGAGCTCTAGTGTTCCTGTTCTCCTGGATTGCATTGACGTTTTCCTTGGTGGGACATCCTTGTCTGTAAGAGAATTCTTGCTTCGGTGTGCTTTTAATCTCTGTTTCTTTGACTTGCTCTTTATAAGATCCCGTGTTGGTTTTCTTCTGCTGAGGACCAGCCGTTCAGTCAAGATCAGCTTGGCTCAGCCTGGAGCACTGTTTAGGTCATTGGTTACAGCATTTATTTTGTTGAGGTTCATCAGGTGTTCCTACCTTCTCCTGCGGCGCTGGGTGCTGTCTGGGGCTACTTGATTAACTGTATTGCTAGTGTCTGGGCCTGTGCTGCAAGTGTGGGACCGTTCCTTGCTCGAGTGTCCTTTGGCTGCTTTCCTAATTTCACAATTCTCTTTGGACCTGAAATTAAAATGGGCACACATCATCTATTGATTTGAGGTTTGACTTTTTTCCAAACTTTCCTAACCTTTCTAAATTTGTTGTTGAAGTGCTGGATACTCTGCAACTCACTCCTAAACAGAGGTAATCCATTCTAGCCTCCATCAGGCTAAGGACTGCCTGTGCTTTGGTGCCAGTGGCATAGCATGAGGCTGGCAGTGTGGCACAGCGGATTGAACTGTATGGGTACTGGTTGGTGTTGCAGAGCCCTGCTCCTGCCGGCCCAGCCTCTGACTGTGACAGCCATTGGGGAGTGAGCCAGTGCATGCAGCTCCCCCTCACCCTCACTTTCTTCTTCCCCCTCTGCCTCTGCTCCTCCTTTCTCCTCTCCCCCAACTCTTAATTGTGCCTTTCAAGTAAATCTTTAAAAATGTTACATAGCAGCCCAGTACAAAATAGAGTGTAATTAGGTTAATGTAAGCAGCTTCGCGGGCGTCTCAGCTCTGTCCTGTTGTGTTTAGTGCTGATTGTTGTCTGTCGTGTGGCGATCAGGAAAGCCTTTAGTCTGGTGGCAAGCTGTTTTGGCCCAGCTGCCTGTCTCTGTGTCCTGACTCAGTGATGAGCAGGGCAAGGGCCAAGTGGCTTTCGCTCACACGGTGTTCTCTCTTGCAGTTCAGAGAGAGGTTTCTCCCCCCAGCTTTTTGAGAAGGTAGCTTTGATAGTGTCACTGTCCTCTTAAAGTACAAAGATGTGCTGGAAAGTAGGATTTGAAAGTCAGAAAACACTGAGGCTGGATCTCTGCAACAGAATCCATTTGCAAATGTGTAGAGATGCTGGAGGGGAGGCGCAAAGTGTGGGCCAAGGCTGGTGTGGCTGTGTCTTTGCAGGGGCACCTGGGGAGAGGAGGGAGGGAACAGTTAGAGTATTTAATGTCTTTTTCTAAAAAATGTATTTATTTTTATTGCAAAGTCAGATATACAAAGAGGAGGAGAGACAGAGAGGAAGATCTTCTGTCTGATGGTTCACTCCCCAAGCAGCCGCAATGGCCGGAGCTATGTCGATCTGAAGCCAGGAGCCAGGGGCCTCTTCTGGGTCTCCCATGTGGGTGCAGGGTCCCAAGGCTTTGGGCTGTCCTTGACTGCTTTCCCAGGCCACAGGCAGGGAGCTGGATGGGAAAAGGGGCTACCAGGATTAGAACCTGCGCCCATATGGGTACTGGTGCATTCAAGGTGAGGACTTTAGCCACTAGGCTATTGCGCCAGGCCTCTCTTTATTTTTTGAAAGGCAGAATTAGAGATACAGAGTGAGAGAAAGAGAGGGAGAGGCAGGCTAGATTGGTAATGTTGGAAGTGGAGTAGCTGAGAATTGAAGTGGCACGCTTATAGGCTGCTGGCACTGAAGACAGTGGCTTAATGTGCTCTGTCACAGTGCCGGCCATGACAGGTCTTATTATTCTAACAGTGACACATCTCAGGCTGCTTTCTTCCGCCTCTTAGTTCATCCTGTCCCAGCTAACCCCTAGATGTTGCCAGCTGTCTCCTGCCTCTGTCTGCCTTGTACTGCCTGCCAGATTTCCTCTATGTGGCGGTAATACTGGCTTTCAAATGAAAATAGAAACATTTCAGTTCACTGCTTTAACTCTCCAGGGCACTTAAACCTTCAGACTATCCTGCATGCAAAATAGAATAGATGCTCCTTTTTGTAACTGTAAGTTCCCTTCAGCCCCCCAGTCTTTGTGCACATTCTCAAATGTACGCAGGTCTTCCCTGCATTTTAACGTTTTGTCTCTTCCCTGAAGTGGTTTTCCCCAGCTCCTTGAGTGTGAGTTCAAGTGAGTATTGAAAGAAACAAGTATAGGTTAAGCTTCAGAAACTTTGGTTTATTCCAGCTAATAACTGTGTAGTCTGGGTCACAGACCTGCGCTGAGCTGGGGATGCAGTACGGCTCAGTGCTTTCTGAGGAGTCTCAGGACTTTCGCAGCTGTGTTTTCTTGGCATTCTACTCTTGGCCAACCATTGTCCCACATGCCACAGTGTTTGACTCTCCTAAACCGTGGCACCTGCTGTGGCTATGTGGATAGGGAGAGGGAACTGGGTAGTTAGTGTGCATGTGAAGCAGCTGAGCCTGGCCATGCGCCTGCCTGTGAAAGGCTGGTGTGTTGGATAGACCATCCAGGCCTCTGTCCTAAGTTCCCGATGGACAGCATAAAAATGGTATTCTTCATCCTGTTGATACTTGCCCCAATCCACTGTAGGCAGCTCTTGCAATTCTTCTGAAGCCACCATGATGTACAGTTACTTAGTGAAGAGTTCCTTTGCTTTCTCCAGCAACCAGGCCACTCTGGGTGAAAGTGTTGCTTACAGGAATTTGTGTAGTAAGAGATAGAACATGGACTGTTTATAGATGAGCAATAACTTAGCAAATTAATTCTGATGTTGCTTATAGTTGCATCGTGGATAACAGTAAGTCATCAGCTTATATTAAATCCTGTGATGTCTAAAGGAATGGCTTCCTGTGCCAATATTGAGTGCAGGTGGGCCTCTGCTCTGAGGTGCAGGGGTGTCCAGTCAGTGTAGCCTTTTTGTACCTGGAGCACATTTACAAGCCCTTGCAGTTCATCAGTTGAGGACAGAGACAGAAAAACACACGTGCTTCCTTACCCAACTAGTTCACACACCAAGTGCCTGCAGCATCCAGAGCTGGGCCTGGCCAAAGTCTTGACGTGGGTAGTAAGGACCACAGCACTTGAACCATCACTGCTGCCTCCTAAGTTTACACTGGCTGGAGACTGCAATCAGGAGCTGGAGCTAGACGTTGAAACCAGGTGCTCTGATGTGGGGCGCAGGCATTTGAATGCTAGGCTAGATGCCCACTTCCACACTGGAGCTTCCCGAGTGGTGGTCATGACTGTGTACACCAGCAAGGGTGCATCGTGAACACTGCAAGGGTGATGGAATGACTGTCTTCAATGATGCGCAGCGCATCAGTCAAGTGTTGAGGGTGTTGCAGCCATAAATGTTGTGAATTAAGACAACTTTTCTGTAGTAGCCTCTGCAGCAGTGAGATGCTTACGATATTTTTAGGTGTGCCATGGTGCCGGATGTTAAGCTGTCACCTGTGATGCCGACATTGCATTTGAGTGCCAGTTCAGGTCCCGGCTACTGCCCTGCTACCTGGCATTCCCTGTTGATGTGCCTAGGAATGCAGCAGAAGGTGGGCCACGTCCGTAGGTCCCCGGCATCCACAAGGAAGACCTGGATGGAATTTCAGGTTCCTGGCTTCATCCTGGTTCATCCCAGGTTGTTGTGGCCGTTTTGGACTTGAACCAGTGGATGGAAGAAGTTCTGTCTCTTTCATGCTCTCTCTTCTTTTCCTTCTCTTGTCTGTTGCTGTGCCTTACAGATTGAATACATCTTAAGAAAATTTTTTTCAGAGTTCTGAACAATCTATTTGCAAAGCCACTTTAAAATGTTGTCTGTGGGTTACTTTTGGAAGGTTGTCTAAGGGCCATCAGGAGCAAAGATGGGCTTTGGCCACAGTGGCGCTCCTCTCCCTACCCTCTCCTCCTTCCTCTCCACCTCAGATACGTTACCAGCTGTGGGTTGTATTGGCATGTAGCTTGCCTCCAAGTGTCACACTGGGCTTGGTAACTGTGACTCAGCTGGCTTGCAGCATGATTTTTGGCTTTTGTGTGCAAACTGTTGTCCTGCATTCAGAAACATGTATCTTTCCCATCTCTTACCCTGGAATTCTCCGCATTTGTTACCCTAGCCATCTGTGCCAGAACCCGCCTCTGGTGTGTGTTGCTCACCTACGCCACAGCAGGAAGGGGACGTGGGTGGCCTCCCTCTTGGGATGAATTCATGGTCACAGGCGCAGAGTGACAGAGCTTTATGGAATCTTTAAGCTGTGCCTTGTCAGCCAGGTGGACTCACCTCTGGCTTGATGGAGCAGGAAGGGGGGCGGGGAGGGGCAGCTGCCCTGGGACTGCCGAAGGGGCATGCTCTGTTCTGTGAAGCAGAGTGAGCTACAAGGGCCAGCGCAGCTGCAGAGAGGAAGAGCGAGCCTGCAGTGTCTTTCCAGTGGTTTTGATGTGGTACATGTGGGAGCATTTAGAGGAGGAATGATGAAAAGACTTTTTTAATAACTTTTTTTGTCTGATTTAGCTTTAAAATATTTTTGTTTTATCGGTTTAGAAGAATACTTATGACAGTAGTGAGATTTTTTTTTCTTGATCATTTTTACCTGTTGCTTTATTTTGGTTTTCAATAGGTTCCAGTAAGTATTCTTTTGGAGGGCCTGTTGCATACACAGCATTTATGGTAGGAATGTGGAAGAGGAGACTCGGTGTGGAAGTGCAGAGGTTGGCTGAGTCAGGTTGGAATGCCTTCACTCAGACTGCTGAGGAGCCAGAATACTGGCCAAGCTGTTTTGATGATGCAGCATAATTATCCTACACGAATAATTAGATCATGTGGAGTACTTGTTAGGACTTTGGGTTTAATGTACTTTTCTGCTATCTGTTTAAAAATCCTTTTGGGGGATGGCATTTGGCACAGTAGCTAAGCACTGCATGGAGCCACCTGTGTTGGAGTGCTTTGTTGAGTCTGAGCTCCTCTGCTTCGAGTCAGCTTCCTGTTGAGGCACACCCTGGGAAGTAGTAGGTTGTGTCTTCGTACCTGGGTGCCTGTTTTCCTGTGGGAGACCTGCATTGAATTCTGGGCTCCTGCCTTTAGCCTGACCCAGTCCCGGCTACCGTGGATATTTTGAGGTTGAACCAGTTGCTTCAAGGCCACTCTGCCAAATGCCTACATGCGTATCCTGTACTTAATGTCATGGGATGATGACGTTCTATTTGATGGTAACATGTTTAGATGACAGTCTTCAACCTAAGTACCATTTATGTGTGTACAGCCATGTGCACATTGGCTGCAAGTTACTTCATCTGCATTTAACTTGAGGTAATTTTGTTGACAAAAGAAAATGGAGAATCTGTCTTTTCTCTGTGTCTGTTTCTCTCCACTTCCAGTTATTTGACACTAATGTAACTATAGCCATATTTCTAGCTCATCCCCCGCCTCCCTCCTTGGTGTAGGTGCCCCTTCTATTCTGAGATGGACAAACCCGTTTGTTTTCTTCCAAGAAATTCTTGAAGCAGCAGAGAGCTGTTCATACTTCACCTTGGCTTGGCTTGGAACCCAGCATGGGAATCTCTGCCTGGAAGATCATTCCCCCGACCAGAGAGTGCTGTTAATTCTGAGTTCTGTCCCTGTGTTAAATGCGAGGCATAGCTGTATACACAATAGATGGATGGATCATGGTTGGGGTGGAGGTTGACTTTCTTGGTCTCTTGAGCACTAAAATAGACAATTCAGTAGACCAGAAGACTGCATATTTTTCACTATTGTACCTCCATTTCATTTACTTAACCAAGTTATATGTTGCTGAGAGTTGTGCATTTTAATTGGAATTAGTTGTACATTTTAATTAGGACTATAGCATGAATCTTACTAGGTAACAAAACCAATGTGAGACAAATGCTTGTAAAGAAAGGAAATCTTATATATTATAAATTGAGTAATTGAAGCTGTTGGATGTCTCTTAAATTGCTTTTTTTCTGTTGGTATTTTCAACTGGTCATTTTTTTCTTTCCCTCCCCCTAATTGGTTAAAGTCATCTTTTCCTCAATTTTCTTTAGGAATCCATTTCATAGCTGTTTTGAAATGATAGGCTGTCTGAATTGAGATTTTATTTTTGTTAGGAAGATCAGTTTATTAGAGGCATTCTTCAATGAAATTCAAAAACATCTCCATGCCCAAGGAGAAGGCTAGCTAGATGGTGTCCTTGTGGGCCCGGTAAGATGGTTCAATTGGCCAAATCTTTTCCTTGCAAGACCCAGAATCCCATATGAGCACCAGTTCGTATATTGGCAGCTCTACTTCCCATCTAGCTCCCTGAGTGTGGCCTGGGAAGGCAGTGGAGGATGACCTAAGTCCTTGGGAACCTGTACCCATGTTAGAGACCCAGAAGCTTCTGTCTGCTGACTTTGAATCGGCCCAGCTCTGGCCGTTTCAGCTGCTTAAGAGAGTGATGTGCCTCTTAAGGAGGCCTTGGAGCGTCTGTGGCCGTGAAAACCTCTGGCTTCAGGGACAGTGTTGAAAGCCTGGCTTTCCTTCAGGTGGCCAAAGTAGTATGATTAAATGAAGATGTGATTTTTGTGTTTTGGGCTCCTAAGCCATCATGAGGTTTGCAGGAGACAATCCTACATTTTAATGGTATTTGAAGATACACTCTTATCTTGCAGCACACAATTTAACTGTCTAAATTGAGGGAGAGAAATGTTGTCATTTGTCATCTAAATTAAAAAGTCAAAGCTGTGTTTTATTCCTGATTTCCTCAATGCTTAGCACAGGGCCTGGGATGTTAAGGCACTCAGATGTTTGTGTAGTGAATTAATAGACATAGGTGGATGGATAAAGCCATTCAGTTGGCTTTTTATTTTAATTAACTTTTTATTTATTTGGCAAGCATGCATGTATCTCCTGGTTTACTTCCTAAATGCCCGTAATAGCTGGAGCTGGGACGGCTGTATGTGGAAGGCAGGAACTCCGTTGAGGATTCCTGTGGGTAGCAGGGACCCAGCTTCTGCTGCCTCTCAGTGGGCACGTTAGCAGGAAGCATGGCTTGGGGTTGGAGTGAGCACGAGAATCTAGACATTCTGATAGGGGATGCAGGAATCTCAACTAGTGTTTTATCCACTAGGCCAAATGTCTGTCCCAGGCTTAATTTATTTTTTAATATTAAAAAATGCATGGCAGATATTTATATTTAAGTCTGAGGGAAAATACCCACTTTGGAGGTAGTGTGCTCCTGATTTTTGGTGCATGGATGAAGCACAAGGGGCTGTTGGGTAGGATCAGGTTGACGTGCCTTGACTTTGTGTTCTAGGAAGGATGAGTGAAGGAGGAACAGCAACTTTTTGTGTATTTCTTGAGGGAGGTGAAAAGAGGGAGGTAATTTAGACCTTGGGTTCCCAAGTTGAAGTCTTAAGTTATTTACAGAACTGGCCTAAAAAGATTGTGGGGTGGTTCTTCCCCTTCTGGTGTTTGTCCTTTGGTGAATCTGTCAGGCATGAGTGGCAACATTGCCTGCAGATACACAGGCTGGCAGGAGATGCAGCCTTTAGCTGGTTCATTAACTGATCTGGCTGAGTCATAACTTTCAGGAATAGTGGACAGGGTGCCGTCTCTTGTCTGGTGTATCCATAGCATGTTTTGGATCACGTTGTCTTAATACTCAAAAAATTGCTTGTACTGGGTGGGTATTGTAGCTGTGCAGGTTAAGCCACTGGTAGAAAACCCCACTTTTCATATAGGGGTGTGTTGAGTCCTAGCTACTCTGCTTTTGATCTAGCTGCCTACTAATGCATCCTCGATGGTAGCGAATGATGGCTGCAAGGACTGGGTACCCTGCTACCCACATGGAAAACTCAGATGGGGTTCTGAGCTCCTGGTTTGCCCTAACCCAGCCTTTGCCTTCAGTGGACATTTGAGAATGACCCAAAAGATGGGTGATCACACTGTCTTCAATAAGATGGGAATAAATAAACATTCAAAAATTGCTTATATTGAGTTACCCATTAATATTGAGTTTATATCCTGCTTGCTGTAGGGAGCAATTGTAATTCCAGTTTCTTTGTATGAGATTGTTGTAGGCACTGACCTTCCACTGTCTGGTAGCTCTTCTGGAGTGCCTCATTTCCTGATAATTAGACACTTTCTCATTTCTAATACTAAGATTTATGTAAGCCCTCTTGACTCTCTACCCGCATTGGAAACATAGTTAAGACCAATTAAAAACACTGGGGAGAAATAGGTCGTGTTAGTTATAGATCCTCCTGTCTGGGTTCACTCTGAGAATGCCTGCAGGAGCCGGAGGTGGGCCCCACGGAAGCCAGCAGCTCAGTCCGCGTTGCAGTGCAGGTGGCGGGAGCTCACTGCTTCCCCTGAGCATCAGACTGTCAGGTGGCTGGGACTGGGAGCTGAGCTGGTGTCCGGCCAGGTTCTCTGCCAGGGCATGTGGGCATCACAGCTGCCAGCTGCACCTCCAGGGGACATGCCTGTCCTGGCACCAAGATTTTATGCTGTTCACGTTTTTGCTGTCTGCTTTTTTTTTTTGTGGCATGTTCTTTTTATGTTTTTTTTTTGTAGTTACATCAAATATATGAGACGAGAAAATAAGACCAATTTTCAGAATTCCTTCTCCTGGGATTCTCAGAGGATACAGCACTGCAGCCTCTCATCTTTTTTTTTTTTTTTTTTGAGACTTATTTATTTTTTATTATTATATTTTTGACAATCTTTACACAGTTAGTTAGGGTAAAAAGGTTCAAGGGCTATAGGAAAGTGGGTAAGACTATTACTTCCTTATTGATTGTTTCCTTTAGGTATTTGAGGTAAAGGGAGTTTAAGGGAGAAGCTCCACCCAGTGTGCCACCCACCCCCGGTCCCTGATGAGGAACATGCTCTGAGATTCTTGCTCAAGTGGTTGTGATGGTTCATCGGTTATGAATTGCTGCCAGTCTTGCCACTCCAAGCACGATGCGGTCCTTGAAGAATCCACTGATTGACATAGTTCATCCTAGAGTCTCCATTTGCCCAGTATTTCACTGCCAACATATACCTGAGGTGCTTGATTGACTTGTGTCTTTTGTCCTTTCTTGGTTAGGGTTCTGAGTCCAGCATTTCGACTGGGGAGATCTCCAAAGCAACTTTGTCTGAGGTGTTCCCAGACCAGATTTTTGTATGTGCTAGCAAGTACAGGGCCCTGTACAGTCCATTGTCCCCATCAGCTGGTGGTTGCAGTTGCTGGGTTGGTTCTGTTTCCAGCCCTGACTTCCACTGGAACCAATGGGTGTTGCAGTCCAGCCTGGTTCTGCCTAGCACATACTAGGCCCTCACATAAACCAGTGGGAGCTGCAGCCCAGTTGGAGCGACCCACAATAACCCCTACCAGGCCCGCCCCCTAAGCTGGTTTGCAGCAGTAGTCTAGTCTGTCCCACACCCCATTCAGCTCTTGTACATGTCAATGGGTATTGAAGCCTAGTTCCATCTAACTAGCTCCACTATGCAGCCCACACAGATGCTGTTGAGTGTCTGTCTAGCCACCCCAGCCCCTGTCCTAGTTTTCGTGCCCACCCGTGGGAGTGGTAACTCAAGAGGGAGGAGCCCACTGTTTCCCTCCCAGGCCTCTCCCACTCCCAGATTATGCACACTCCAGGTGGTTCTGTGGTTTGACTTGACAGAATTAGCCCCCAGTGCCAGCCAATGGCAGCTGATGCTGCGGCTAAGCCCAAACAACCCTCACCCTCTCTAATTTTGTTTGTACCCGTCGGAATAATCATCCCAGCCTGGCTTTTCCCTGATCTAGTCCACATGAGGCGCACAGGTGTTGTAGCGCTGCTTAGTCTGGTGTGCCCCCATCCCAACCCATGCTCTTCAGTGGGAGTGGTTGTCCAGCAGGGGAGCCCACATTCCCCCTGCCGGCTCTGTGCCCTCCCTCCCTGGTTCTCATGTGTGCTGGTTGGGCACTGCAGCCACAGCTGGTACGGGTCATCTTACCTTGGCGTTCTGTATTGTGCACGGGTTTTTGTTACGACCAAACCTGGCTCGACCAACACCCTGTTCTGGTGCTAGAATACACCAGCAGATGATGTAAACTGATTCAGCCTGGTCTGCTCCCGACCCATGCCAAACGTATGCCAGTGGGTAACTTTCCATGGCCTGTTCTGGGCTGTTTCCTATCATGTTTCTTGCACTCACCTGCTGGGTCTGTGTCCTGCCAGAGGAGTTGCCCAGGCTCCTCCATCAGAACCTCTTCCCAACGCCAGATTTTGCACATACCAGTGTGTCCATGGGCCAGCCCTACTCAGTTCACGTCCTGTCCTAGCCGTAACAGTGGCTTTTCCTGACTGGCCTTCAACCCAATCTGGTTCTTACTGTTGGGTATTTCAGCCCAGCCATGGCTCGTCCATACCCACATACAGCTCACACATGGCTCAGGAGGGGTTGAGACCTAGCCTAGTCCATCCCACTAAGATTTATTTATTTTTTATTGGAAAGGCAGATATACAGAGAGGAGGAGAGATAGAGAGGAAGATCTTTCCTCTGATGTTTCATTCCCTATGTGGCCACAATGGTTGGAGCTGAGTCAGTTCTAAGCCAGGAGCCAGGAGCTTCTTCCAGGTCTCCCACATGGGTGCAGGTTCCCAAGGCTTTGGGCTGTCCTTGACTGCTTTCCCAGGCCACAGGCAGGGAGTTGGATGGGAAGCAGGACTGCTGGGTTAGAACCAATGCCCATATGGGTACTGGTGCATTCAAGGCAAGGACTTTAGCCACTAGGCTATCGTGCCAGGCCCTGCTGTCTGCTTTTTTTTAAAACTTGGTTTTCCTTTTAAAAGTCATATTACATAATTCTGTTTTTTGCATGTTTGATAAAATGCTTTCAGTTTTTCTTCGAAAGAGATTTTAAAATTTTTTGGAAGATTATTTATCTGAAAGAGTGACAGAGAGAGGGAGAGACAGAGACATCTTGGATGTATGGGGTCACTCCCTAGGTGGCTGCACAGTGGGCCTGGGCCTGACCAAAGGCAGGAGCCAGGAGCTTCGGCTGGTTCCTCCTCATGACTGACAGGTTGTTGGACATGGACCCTATTCTCATGTTTTCCAAAATGCACTAGCAGGGAGCAGGAGCAGAAGTGGAGTGGCTCAAATTTGAACTGTGATCCTCTGTGGGATGCTGGAGTTGTCAGCCCTAGCTTCGCTGACCTGTTCACAGCACTGGCCTTGGCTGATGACTCCTTACTCACTTAGGTCTGCATTTGTGTGTGTTACTGCTCTAATCTTCTTACCAGCTCTGGTTGACACTTCCTCATGGTTTAGTCCTGGGCCCAGTTGAGTGCATCCAGGTTTATGTGCAAAGTACAGTTTTATTTATAGTCTTAAGATTGTAATAGAACTTGAAGACATAGAACAAATTTACTCATGCTAGAAAACTTAAGATTTTGTTAAATGAATATGGATCCAACCTGAGAATCTTTTTTTTTTAATATTTTTTTTATTTTGACAATCTTTACATAGTTAATTAGGGTAAAAAGGTTCAAGGGCTACAGGAAAGTGGATGATACTAGTATGTTTTCCAAATTGTTTCCTTCATGTTTAAAGGGGGGTATTAAGGGAGAAGGCCCACCCAATTTCCCACCCTCCCCAGGTCCCGGATGTAGGGCATGCTCTGAGGTTCTTGCTCAAGTGGTTTTGATATTGCAACAGTTATAAATTGCTGCCAATCTTGCCACTCTAAGCACTATGAGGTCTTTGAAAAATCCACTGATTGACATAGTGCATCATAGCTGAGATGGTTGGTTGACCTGTTCTGTCTTCTCTCTTTTCTTGGTTAGGGTTCTGAGTCCAGGATTTAGATTAGGAAGATCTCCAAAGAAACTTCTTGTATGCCCGGCACAGTCTATTGCCCTGATCAACTGGTGGTTGTAATTGCTGGGTTGGTTCTGTTTTCATTCCCGACTTCCACTGGAACCAATGGGTGTTGCAACCTGAGAATCTTGTTGATATGAATCATTGCCTGGATCCCAAACTCAAGTTTGTTATCTACAGTCACAAATTTTTAAAAATCATGTGTGTATGTATTTGAAAGGCAGAGTTACAGGGAGAGAGAGCTTTCATCTGCAGGTTCACCCTCCCTGTGACTGCAGTAACCAGGATTGTGCCAAGCTCAAGCCAGGGGCTTTATCCAGATCTCCCACATAGGGGAGGGATCCAAGCATTTGGGCCATCTTCCACTGATTTCCCAGATGTGTTAGCAGAAAGCTGGATTGGAATTGGAGCAGCCGGGACTTGAGTTACTATCTGTATTGAGTACTGGCATTGCAGGCAGCTGCTTAGCCTTCTGTGCCACACAGCGGCTCCTCTAGCTATGATTATAGCCCTTCAAAGAAATTGATGTAAGGTGAGATTTTTTTTGCTGCTTTTCCCTGCTACCTATTTATTTTATTTTTGTAAAGATTTATTTGTATTGGAAAGGCAGATTTATATATAGTGAGACAGAGAAGGATCTTCTGTCTATTCGTTCACCCCCCAAGTGGGTGCAACAGCCAGAGCTGAGCTGATGTGAAGCTGGGATCCAGGAGCTTCTTCTGAGTTTCTCATGCAGGTCAGGGTTCCAAGTTTTGGGCCTTCTAACGCTTTCCCAGGTCACAGCAGGGAGCTGGATGGGAAGTGGAGTAGCCGGGATAGGAACCGGTGTGTATGCGAGACAAGGACTCTAGCCCCTGAGCCATTGTATTGGCCCTTTGATACTTTTTTTTAAGATTTATTTTTTATTAGAAATATTTACAGAGAGAAGGAGAGATGGAGAAAAAGATCTTTTATCTGCTGGTTTACTCCTCAAGTGGCTGCAGTGACTGGAGCTGAGCCAATCTGAAGCCAGGAACCTCCCTGAAGTCTCCCACACAGGTTCATGGTCCCAAGGCCTTGGGCCATGCTCTACTGCTTTCCCAGGCCAGAAGCAAAAAGCTGGAAGGGAAGTGGAGCATCTGAGATTAGAACCGGTGCCTATATGGTATATGCAAGGCAAGGACTTTAGCCACTAGGCTATCATGCCAGGCCTCCATAACAACATTTTCAAGATAAGAATGCCTATGAGATTTAAATTGTGCAGTGAAATTTTTTCATATTGTGTTTAAATGCTTATCTAGGGCACAACTATAGTCATGGATCAATGAATTTCTTCGTTAGTGCCATCTTATAACAGCTGAGTAAGGCAGGCATGTGGCTCCTGTAGGAACACAGGATTTACTGAGAGAAGGAGATTACTGTGCATCATCTTGTGTCACGTGTTATCTGTGTAGAATCTTGTTAAGGAGCGTCTGTGCAGAGCATACCAGAGCTGTGTTCTGGCTCTCAACTTGAGCATTCTGGTGATGCAGGCCCTGGGAGGAGGGAGCAGTGAGGGCTTATGCAGTTAGATTGCTTTCATCCACCCGGGAGACCTGAATTGAGTTCCTGACTCCTGGCTTCAGCCTGGCCCACTCTAGGCCATTGTGGGCATCTGGGGAGTGAACCAGTGAGTGGGGTGATACCTCTACCTGTCTCTCAAATAAAATAATACTAATTCAGTCTGAATAGTTGTTGTTTGCAAGCCCTGAGTGACTGTCCGTTTGGTCTTGATCTGGCTTGTGCCCTTGGTCTTGGGACCTTGTGGTGGCACAGCTGATCCACTTGTTTCTCTGGCTGCAGGGTTTCCTTGTGTTTCCCTCTGCTTGAATTTGCTTCACCTCTCAATCTTCCTGCTTGTTGTCTTTTTTGGGGCGAAGGGCAGGGTCTGGGGAGAGGGAAGAGTGAATTGTGTGTGTTTCTGAAACTGTCCTTTTTATTGATGGAAACAGCAGTACAGACAATCATATGTTCATTTACCTGTGAGTTCTCCTTTAGAACTAACTGCTGAAGTGTATGGGGGCCTTCCAGTTGTTAAGAAACAAACTCCCCTGCATTTTTTTTCCTGCTCCCTACAGGTCTTTATCCATGGGACCCTCTTCTCCGCCAGTCCTGGCCCTGCCTCGGGTTGGCTTCCTGGGTGTCCCCTCATCCACTCTCTGTATCTCTTGAGCAGCCATACCTTCTTCGTTTATTTGGTTTCAGGCTCTTATTTAATTCAGGATGATTTTGAAACCACATCTGATGCTAAATTTGGTAGAATATGGAATGGAATGAGGCCAACCAGATATCTTGAAACATCCAGTTATCTAAGTGCTATTAACACTTAGAAACACCAGAAAATATATAGTGAATGTCCTTAAAAAAATTAGAGGGAGGAAGGAAAACAGGGAGGGAGGGAGAGTGAGAGAAGGAGGATGTTCTGAGAGTTTGTAATCCGAGTGAGAAGTCATAAGCACCAAAGACCAGGACTTACATTGTTGGGCCTGCCAGACAGAAAGCAAAATCTGTCCATCAGCAAAGGGAGCAAGATGCTTCTTAGTTTAAAATAATCTCTTTTGGGGCCGGTGCTGTGTTTATGTCTTCGCTGCCCCATTTTCAGTGCAGCTCCCTGCTAATGTGCCTGGGAAAACAATGAAAGATTGCACAAGTGCTTGGGCCCCTGCACCCATGTGGGAACACCCCATGAGTGTCAAGTTAGCTGTGGTCTTTGGGCCGTTTGGACGTGAACCAGTGGTGGAAGACCGACCTCTCTCTGCCTCTGCCTCAGCCGCTCTGTAACTCTGCCCTTCAAATAATTAAAAAAAATTTTTTTGAGACTACTGGGTTTAAAATTTGAAATTGTGCTGTTTGTGTGGTTTGTAAAATCTTCAGCTGAAAACTGATTATTTTAGTTTATAGTCTTCAAAAATTAATTTATTTTTATTGAAAAGACAGATTTATAGAGAGAAGGAGAGACAGAGAAAGATCTGCCTGCGGGTTTACTCCCTAAGTTGCCACAACGGCCGGAGCCGAGCTAATTCGGAGCTAGGAGCCAGGAGCTTCTTCCGGATCTCTCACGTGTGGGTGCAGAGTCCTGAGGCTTTGAGATGTTTTTTGCTGTTTTCCCAGGCCACAAGCAAGGAGCTGTATGGGAAGTAGAGCAGCCATGAACCAGCTTCCATATGGGATCCTGGCATGAGCAAGGCGAGGATTTAGCTGGTGAACCATTGCACCGGGCCTAGTTTATGATCCTTAAGATGCAAGCACCCTTCAGCGATTAGGAGAAACAGAAGAGGGCAATCAAGGTTTTATTACTTAGAGGTTCTAGGGGTTCTACATGCACCCCCTGGAGCCTCCCTTGTCCCTACAGAGTTCCAAAAGAGTGAGAGAAAGGGCGAAGAACTGTGGGCCACTGCTTGCCTTGGGTCCCACCATTCTCCATACAGGTATGCAGTGGGTTTTTTGAACTGGTGGCTTGAACCAAGCAGGCCTGAAAGTAGGAGGTCCTGAGTAACTAAGGGTGCCCTGAGCCCGGCTGCTCGGGCAGCAGAGCTGGCAGGGCAGTCAGAGAGGCGGTATGTAGCTGTCTCTGAGTGGTTGTGTGAGGTAGAAATCCCAATGGTGGACCCGGAAGCTCTCCAAGGTAGAAGAGCCCTCGCTGCTTCTGGTGTGCGGAGGTTAAACTGTTGAAGGAGCATGCTGAATACCACCCTAAATGCTTCCAAGTTAGAAGCACCCAGAGGTGCTGGCTGGAAGAACACCAACCTTCTCCCACTACTGTTGAGACCCAAGCTGTGAGCTTAAGGCGGACGATTAGTGGATGGAGAACTAGGAAATGAGCTCCGCTGAATGAGCCCACCGAAAGCCAGCTGGGCCATTTCATTCATTCGTTTCTCTAGCTTTTGTAATTTCTTGTTAATACTAGGTATTATTCGCAGTGCTGGGGTTATAATGGCACACCATTCTGGGGAGGGTGGGCACTGGTCTGTTGACCAGGGAGTTCAATGTATTGTATTGTGGGACCTTGCCCACTGCAAGGGCTTTGAGTCATTGCCAGGAAACTGGTATTTGTCGGTCGCAGTTGGAAAACGGCTGATTTGTATCAGTCCCTCTGTTTTACAAATGATGAAAGTTTAAGATGTGAGCCTCCATCTTGCTGTCTGTAGAATGGGAATGATGAGTGCTTCATGGGAGTGCAGTGATTGTGAGAGGTGATTATCATGTTGTGTGTCTCTTCTGCCATCTGGTAGTCAGCATCCAGGGGCTAAGCTCTCCTCCTCCTGACTAAGTGCTTTCCTGCTGCAGACAGCATTGCTTGAGGCCTTTGCTTGTGTAGGGCCTTACAAGACTTCCATTCTCACTCATAAAGGTGTGCTCTATAAGTATCTAATGCATGTGAGTTTGGCTTTCATTATAGCTTATAGACTGTTCAGGTTCAGGAACCAGTTCTCGTGTTTCCGTGTTAGCTCCCTGCTAGTCTTGTACCAGTCACTTGCGAAGCGTTTTATTTGTACATTGTTACTTGGTGCAGGCCCAGTAGTGCCACTTCCTAAGAAAGTAAAAATATTTCTGCCTCCAAATTATTATTTGAGTGTTTGCATTTTCACAGCTGTTTGTGATACAGACACGTATGTTTGTTTTGCTCACAGTGCCTGATACACACTTCTCCCCAGGTGTCCAGCTGCAGTGTCCGTCACAGCCTGTGTCAGTCCCACCCGTAAGGCTGCTCACACGCTGGGACTCTGTGTTTGAGATTGGAGATAGGGCCATTTGGTCCATCAGTGAGATGTATCCTGCTGCCCTGCCCTGTGACATGGAGGGACAGTCTGGGTATGATCTTTGTGTCTACCCTGACCTCCTGTTGGCCACGGGTCACACTCCTCTCACCACTGGAACCAGCAAGGCATGCCTAGAACGGACTCATTGTCCCCTGGAGCCCAGTGTGGCTGAGCAGTCGCTAGCACCCTGCTTAGCTGCTGGCTCGGTTCTGCCATCCATTTGAGCACTTTCTATATGAAGACCGTGAAAGTGCCAGGGGATTATTTTGCAAGTAAAAAAGATGGCAGCAGATGTGAGAACAGATTTACTCATTATGATGTAAATTGATGTTTTGTTCCATTATAGTTTACCAATATAAAGGTATTCATGAAAATATTTGGCTCTGCAAAATTAGGAAAATTATAAACTGCCATTGTCTGTTAGAATCCATTCAATTTACTTTTTTTGGGAAGAACTTCAAATTGTAAGTTAAAAATACTTGCTGAGGGGTCCAGCGCAGTGGCCTAGCAGCTAAGGTCCTCGCCTTGAACGTGCCAGGATCCCATATGGATGCCAGTTCTAATCCCAGCAGCTCCACTTCCCATCCAGCTCCCTGCTTGTGGCCTGGGAAAGCAGTCGAGGATGGCCCAAAGCTTTGGGTTCCTGCACATGCATGGGAGACCTGGAGGAGGTTCCAGGCTTTGGATTGGCTCAGTACTGGCTGTTGCGGCCACTTGGGGAGTGAACCATTGGATGGAAGATCTTCCTCTCTGTCTTTCCTCCTCTCTGTATATCTGCCTTTGCAATAAAAAAAAAAATAAATCTTTAAAAAAATTTTGCTGAAATTTGGGTTGTTAAAATTTTAAAGCTTAAAATCGTAGACATGAAGATTTTTAAAAAAGGTTTATTTTTATTAGAAATTCAGATTTATAGAGAAGAGAGACAGAGAAAGATCTCTATCCACTGGTTTACTCTCCAAGTGGCTGCAACAACTGGAACTGAACCCATTTGGAGCCAGGAGCCAGGAACTTCCTCCAGGTCTCCCACGTGGGTGCAGGGTCCCAAGGCTTTGGGTTGTCCTTGACTGCTTTCCCAGGCCACAAGCAAGGAGCTGGATGGGAAGTGGAGCTGCCAGGACTAGAACCGGCGCCCATATGGGATGCTGGGGTGTTCCAGGTGAGGACTTTAGCCCTAGGCTACTGTGCCCAGAAGTTATTTTTTAAAGTTAAGATTTACTGCAACAGTTGTGTTTTTCTTCAGGCAGATGCATGGATTGAGTGTTATTTCTCCAAAGTTCTTGGGACCAGAAGTGTTTCAGAATTTTTTTCAAAAATGTTTTCCTTTTTGAATATTTTCCCCTGGTTGTACATAGCAAAAAATATATCAGGGATGGGAGCCAGTCTAAACATGAAATTAATTTGTATTTCATATATATCTGATGTGTATTGCTGAAAGATAATTTTATACAACATTTTAAGTAATTTGCCCATTAAAATTTCATGGTGTAGAATTTTCTGTGTGTGATGCGTGTTAGAAAGTTTCAGTTTGTATCTGCGTTAGGGATGCTCAGTCTGATAATTTCAGAAACATAATGTGGTAGTGAAAGTAATACAGTGCTATTCTACCACTTTCTTTATAGTTTCTGGTAGTTTTTTCTATTTTTAAAAAAAATATATTTACTTACTTGAAAAGTTGATGTGGAGAGAGAGGGAGACAGAAAGATAGCAAGTCCACCAAGGGGTTCACTCTGCAGAAGCCTGCAAGAGGCCAAGCTGGCGGGGTGGGAGGTGAGGGGTGGGGTTTTGTGTGGATGCCCTCAGGGTGGCAGGGACTGGGTAGTTGGGCATCTTGTGATGCCTCTGGGGCATCAGCAGGAAGCTGCTCCTGGGGCCTGGAGGAGTCGCAGCTCACGTGGCACCCTGAACCAGGGTGCCGGTGTCCTTAGCAGCAGCTTCTTGTGTTAAGCTGCTCATGTTTTTTCCCTGTACTTACTTATTGTTAAGTGTGCCCTAGTTTGTCGATTAGTCTGAATCTCCCGTTCCCATGTCCTTGTAAAAGGATCCTGTGTTGCTAGTGTCCTGGTTCAGCTCAGAGTGGTGGCACCACCTAAAAACAGGTGTATGGGACACAGGCCAGAGCCACCTGAAACTCTTTATTATAGTGATATTTATTGGTATTTTAATTCAGGCTTTATTGTGTAATTTGAGGCAGTGGACCAGGATTCACTGTCTTTTAAAGCTGTGGTGTTTTAGATGAGCAGAATATAGCCCTTTTTTTAAAAAAAGAATTTTTTATATTTACTAGAAAGGCAGATTTACAGAAAAGGAGAGAGAAAAATCTTCCATCCGTTGGTTCACTCCCCAAGTGGCTACAATGGCCAGAACTGAGCTGATTCGAAGTCAGGAGCAGGAGCTGCTTCTGGGTGTCCCATGCATGTGCAGGGTCTCACGGCTTTGGGCCATCCTTGACTGCTCTCCCAGGCCATAAGCAGGGAGCTGGATGGTGAGTTAAGCATTGAGATGACAGGTACTGCAGCCCAGCCCAACTGAGTGTGCCACAGACCTTGACCTTGTGTATGCCAGCGTGAGCTGCAGCCTAGTTGGGGCAATCCCTGATAACACCCCCCAGGCCCACCCCCAGCCCTGGTTCCTGCACATGTCAGTATGTGCAGTAGATTAGTCTGGTCCGTGCTGCATCCCAGTCAGGCTCTCGTATACATGTATGGGTGTTGCAACTTAGTTTAGCCCAGTCTACCCATATGTCAACAGGCCCCGCTGCCTGTACAGCCTGATCCGTTCCCAGCTCTGGCTTTCATGCACACCAGTGGAAGCTAGCAGAGCAGTATTATTTCCCCACTAGGCCCAGTCCCAGTTTTAGATCTTGCACTTTCCAGGGGTCACGGTGATCTAATCTGACACAACTTTTACCCTGTCACAGTACTTGTTAGTGCCAATTGTGGCAAAGCCCACATGTGCCAGCAGATGCAGTGGCCTTGTCTAGCCCGGCCCTCCCCCACATGCAGCTCACATCAGACTGACGATTGTTGCAGCCCTGTGTAGTCTGTTCTGCCGCAGTCCCAGCTGTCATGCTCACCAGTGGGAGCAGTGGCTCTGCAGGTTTGCCTCTATTGTAGGGTTTCTGACTCTGAATACGGCAACTACCTCAACTTGTCTCACAGGAAAGGAGAATTTTCATGTGGACACAGTTTAGTTTTAAAGCAAGGTTTATTAAAAAAGCTGAGAAAAGGAGCTCCCGTCCTAGTGATGGGAGGCAGTTTTGAGATAGAAAGGACCCTTACCCCCTGCCATAGTGGCAGGAGGAAGAGAGAAAAAAAAACCCGAATTAATGGTGGGGAAAGCATCTTTTAAAGGTTCCCCTCAAAGATGTTTCTCCATGAGCAAAGGAGAATTCCTGGTTTCCATGGAAAGTGCCTGGCCCTGGGACAAAAGGCCAGAAAGGTGTCACTGCCCAATTTCCTCAGTCCCTTTCTAATGATAGAGGCCAGTTGAAACTACCCCTTGGCAATGGCCAGAGACAGAACTGGGCTGACACTTCAGGTGGAGAATTGGTATGTTAATGTCGCCCTTGTCTCTTGGGGAAGCGTGTTCTTGCTATGTTAATATACCCTTCTGGTGAATCCAAGACGTAGTGGGGAAAATACCCTTTTATATTTGAGAAAGAAATGATGACTGGGGACCCAGAACACCCTACCTGCCTACTACCCAGTCTAACTCCTCTCTCACCCTTCCATCTCCCAGCAGGTTTGCTTCCAGCCGAGGATCTAGGCTGTGCTGGTGGATGCTGTGGCCCAGTTTGACATGGTCCATCTTGCCTTGCTCGTGCTGGGGAGTGCTGGAGCCTAGTCCAGCCCAGCCAGCTCCTAGTCCTGGCCCTAATGTGAACTGTTGGGCATTATATTCCAATCTGGCCTGGCCTGTATCCTGTCCTGACTCACACCTACTGGTGGGTGTTGCAGACTGGCCCAGCCTGGCCCATCCCCTGACCCACATGATGCTGATGGGTGCTGTAGCCTGGCCTGGACTTGTTACGGGGTGCGAGCGAGATCACTCCAGACATGTCGAAGGTTTATTAAGGAGTCTTTATTAACCAAGCTTGGTGATAACAGAGCACACTAGAAATAGCAAGTCCCAAGTCCATATGGCAGTCCAACCAAACACAACCCCAAGAGGAACAAATGGTCATTACCCTGAAGTCCATTCGTTAAGCTGAAGACCTATAGAGACATGCAATGAATAACCTGGACACACTTTCAAAGCTGCAGACATTCACCTTTCCCTGGCTTCTCTGCCCACATTCCACCACTGCTAGGCCTCACCTCTCCTGGAACTCCTGATAGTTCACAAACCAGAAACAACATTGCTATGTCCATTATCACATCTAAGCAGTACACAGGGACCATGCTCCCTTTATAATTCAGGCATAGATTTAATATAGTAAGCTCTATAGATGGCACCTTAATATTTTAGCATCTGAAATTTCAGGTGTAGCATCACTCTTTAAGTATTGAATATCTACACACACACAAAACCCTTTTCCTCTGCTCTAGTTTTTCAGCTTTTATTATTTATTTGGGAGATGGAGTATGCTGTTAAATGCTATGGATGGGTAGGGGCTGATTTCGGGGGGGAGGGTCACATGCCTGTCAGGTCAGCCGAGAGTCTAGGTGCCAGAGTAATGGAAGCACCTGACCATAAAGTGAGCAAGCCCCTCTCTATGGGCCTTTTAAAGAGGCTTGTGAGGGGAGTGGTTACACAACAATGCAGACCATCCCCTCTCAGGTGATAGGTGGTGGTGGAGGGGGAGTGGCTGAGAATGGAATTAACATTCTATTGCTGTTAGAACCAACCTTCATGACAGAGGGTAGAGGACACAGCCACATTTCATTTGCCCACTGTCAATGGGTGCTGGCCATCACTGGTTACACCCCATAACAGATCTCCCTCAGCCTTAGTTCTGGCACTCACCAGCTGGTGCTACATCATAGCAGGGGAGTTCCCTAAGCTCCTGTATGGGACCAGCTCCGTCTGGTTCATCCTGAGTTGGCTTATCTCCAGTCCTGACCTTCACTGCCGAGTGATGCGGCCTTGCCAGACCAACTTACACCCATTTTGGCTCTCACTGATGGATGCTACAACCCTGCCTGGTCCACGCCTAGACCTACTTCTTTTTTTTTTTTTTTTAAAGATTTACTTTTATTATTTTTTATTGGAAAGGCGGATATACAGAGAGGAGATACAGAGAGGAAGATCTTCCGTCTGATGATTCACTCCCCAAGTGAGCCGCAACGGCTGATACTATGCCGATCCGAAGCCAGGAGCCTCTTCCTGGTCTCCCACGCGGGTGCAGGGTCCCAAAGCTTTGGGCCGTCCTCAACTGCTTTCCCAGGCCACAGGCAGGGAGCTGGAAGGGAAGCAGGGCTGCCAGGATTAGAACCGGCGCCCATATGGGATCCCGGGCGTGCAAGGCGAGGACTTAACCACTGCGCCACCGCGCGGGGCCCTAGACCTACTTCTTATGTGGATCAGCAGATGCTGCGTTCTAGCCCAGCCCTTCCCACACCCACTCTGGCTCTTGCAAATGCCAGTGACTGCTGGAGCCTAGTTAGTCTGGCACACCTCAAGACCCAGGCTACAAACATGCCAAGGGACATTGCAGCCATGTTCACCCCGATCCACCTGGTTCACTGCTCTTGCACTCACCATTGGGAACTGCAGCCCAGCCAGGGCATCCCCTTAGCTCCTTCACTGGGCCCCCTCCCAGCATAAACCTTGTGCCTGCCAGTGGTTGCTCCGATCCGTCCTGGCATAACCACCCCATCTTGGTCCTTGCCATGGGATGCTGCACCTGGTTTGGCCCAGTCAGTTCTCAGCCCCAACTTTGGCTGGTGGTTACTTCAGCCTAGGCCTGTTCAGCCCGTCTCCATCGCTGGTTTTCATGCAAACTGGTGGGTGTGATAGTACCTGTATTTTCTTTTTAGGTTCTTCTGAATTCTGTGTGCACATGTGTGCATATATGTGTGTGTTTAAATATTTTTTTCTTTATTGGAAAGGCAGATTTGCAGAGAGAAGAAGAGACAGAAAGATCTTCCATCAGGGTTTATTCCCCAAATGGCTGGAGGGGCTGGAGCTGAGCCAATCTGAACCAGGAGCCAGGAGCTTCTGGGTCTCCCACATAGGTGCAGGTCCCAAGGCTTTGGGCTGTTCTCCACTGCTTTCCCAGGCCACAAGCAGTGAGCTGGAAGGGAAATGGAGCAGCTGGGACACAAACTGGCGGCCATATGGGATCTAGTGCTTACAGGTGAAGGACCATTGTGCTGGGCCTAAGGTTTGCTGCATTTAAATTCTTAAATTATGTGACCAAATTGCTGTCTTGTTTTCCTGTACTCTGTGACACTGGCTCCCAAGGGCAGTGTTGGCATGAAACTGGAGTCAGGAGCCAGAGCTGGAAACAAGCCCCTGTGTTCTAATGTGGGGTACAACGTCTGACCTGCAAGGCTGCACATTCACACCCCTTAAGCTAGTAATCAAGCTGTTTGGTAAGCTATGCTCTCTCCTGTCGCTGTACTGATAATTAGATGTTCTTGGGTTGGCTGTTGAGATCAGGCAGGAAAAGCAAGCGGGCTTACCCTCTGAAAGCAGGCCTCCTTGTGGTTCTGTGAGCATTGCCTTCCTTCCTGAGGCCATTACTCCCATAGGCTCTGAAGCCCAGTGGCTTCCAGACTCCAGGAGACCGGGCCCTGAGTGGTGGGTGGTGTCCTGGTATTGTTTTAGAGATTTAACCTGGCCCCTGTTTACTGCATCACTGAAGTTCATGACACGGGTCGTTGGGACTGTAGTTAGAGAGGGTGTCTGTGCTAGGGTAGGATCTCACAGCAGGTTTTCAGATGAAGAGGCAGAGGGATCACGTGGTAGAGGAGCCGTGGTAGACGCAGGAAGTCTTTGTAGCGGTGATGTAGTTTTCCACAGGTGTTGGTAAACTAACCACAACACCTGTGGTGCAGAGGTATCCTTTGCCTTAAAGCTTAGTATTTAAAGGCAAGTTGTAACCAGCCCCAAGGCAGCTATTGAAACTAATTAGGAACCAGTTAGATCTGCTTTGAGCTCAGTGGGTATTTGTGGGTTCTGGAAAATTCTCCAAAGAAAGGAGTTACTGTAATTAGAAGAAGGTCATTGTAGTTACTTAGAAATGCATGGTCTGAAGCCTGTTGCCATCTGTAGAGATGGGTGCTGAAGGGAGGCCTGGGCTGGCACAGGAGGCAGCGTCCCTTTTCCCTGGGCAGAGCTGCCGAGAGGACTGTCTTAGCTGGGGCACCCCCACAGGCAGCTGAAACCACGAAAATCACCGTCTGTCCTGAGAGGTGAAATTGGGGTATTTAGTATAAATCACCACACAAGAAAACTCACTTGTATTTCCTTTTCCCCAACTCCCCAAAAAAGTTTATAGGCATACATTAAACTGCAGAGTATTTGGGTGTTTCACTGAAAACTTCCTGCTTTGCATTCATCTAGCAATATCTGTATGTTTTTCTCCAAATCTGTCTTAGCCTTTTGTTTCTTTCAATCTTGTGTTCTACCACTGACATTTTTAATCTATTGAAATAAATATTTTGAAATTCTTATCTCTGCACTCATTACTATTCATATACATTTTCTTTTTCTAAAATAAAACACTTATTTGGTAGTGGTTGAGAGTGAGAGAAAGCACTGTTATTTGCTGGTTCACTGCCCAGATGCTTGCAACATCGAGGGCTGAGCCAGGAGCCAGGAACTCTGTATCTCCTACATGGATGGCTGGGACCCAGCTACTGGAGCCATCACAGCTGCACTCCAGGGTCTGTCCCAGCAGGAAGCTGAAATTGGGAGCCAGAATACCATTAAAATGGTTTGTTTTTTAAAATCTTTATTTGAGGGCCTGGTGCCATGACCTAGTGGCTAAAGTCCTCACCTTGAACATACCCGGATCCCATATGGGCGCCGGTTCTTCTCCTGACAGCTCCACTTCCCATCCAGCTCCCTGCTTGTGGCCTGGGAAAGCAGTCGGGATGGCCCAAAGCCTTGGGACCCTGTACTCACGTGAGAGACCTGGAAGAGCTCCTGGCTTCGGATTGGCGCAGCACCAGCCATTGTGCTCACTTGGGGAGTGAATCACCGGATGGAAGATATTTCTCTCTGTCTCCTCCTCTCTCTATATATCTGACTTTGCAATAAAAATCATCTTTAAAAAAATCTTTATTTGAAAAGCATTGTGACAGGTAAGAGAGGGAGGAGGACAAACACAGACTCAGAGTGAGAAGTAGTGAGGAGAGGGAGGGGATATGAGTGTGACTGAATAAAGCAGCACGAGTTCCTGCTGGCTCGCTCAGCCAGTGGCTGCAGCGGTGAGGGCTGGGCAGGGCCGGAGCCGGCGCCAGGATCTTCCGCCTGGTCTCTCACACAGGCAGCAGGAGCTTCCACTGCTTTCCTGGGCGCACGAGCCAGAGCTGCACTGGAAGAGGAGCAGCTGGCATTCCTGTCAGACTGCCAGGCTCAGCAAGGGGCAGCTGAAGTTGTGCGCCACAGCTCTGGCCCCTGACTTTCTTGCTCTTCTGTTACTTGTTTTCTAAAAACTGAAGAGGTGTTTTTTTGTTTGTTTGTTTGTTTACTCGGGGGTAGGCTTTAAAATATTTTATAAGTCCTCTGGGTTTGATTTGATAATGTTCTCATCATCTCACAGAAACTACTCAATCAGTTACCGTCTTATTTTCCCATACTCAAGAAAATCAGTACAAAAGAGAATGAAATGATGTTCGTTGTCCATTGTTGTTAGTGGCGCCACTAAATTGGTACCAGGCTTTCAATGGTTTGGGTGCTATTTTTTTTTTTTAAAGATTTATTCTTCTTGGAAAGGCATATTTGGACAGAGAGAAGAAGGCACAGAGAAAGATCTTCCATTGGGTGGTTCACTCTCCAAATGGCTGGACTGGCTAGAGCTGATCTGATCTTATCTGAAACCAGGAGCCAGGAACCTCTTCCTGGTCAACCATGTGAGTACAGGGTTGCAGGATCCCTCCCATATGGGCACTGGTTCATGGTCTAGCTGCTCCACAGCCTCTCTATAAATATGCCTTTTCTATGGTGCTGGCATCCTATATGGGTGCCAGTTCGGGTCCAGGTGTTCCACTTCCTGTCCAGCTCCCTGCTGTGGCCTGAGAAAGCAGTGCAGGACAGCCCAGAGCCCTGGAATGCTTCACCTGCTTGGGAGACCCGGAAGAGGCTCTGTTGTCAACTGCGGATCAGCTCACTCCCGTGGTTGCAGCCTTTTGGAGAGTGAACCAATGGATGGAAGATCTCTTGTCTCTTTTTCTCCCCCTCTCTCTGTAACTCAAGTAATAATAAATACTGCTTATCTTAAAAACAGTAGATCCAATAAACATTTTATATTTTATGAAAAATTAACCTTTCCATGAAACTGAAGCAGTTAATAACAAGTGTATTTTATATGTTGGCAGTTGTTTTTAGTGTTGAACTTGTTAAATGATGGCTGTATTCTCAGTATTGCTTCTGCCTTGAAGCTCTTGTGATGTTTTTATTGACATGTGTAGAGATGCACAATTGGAAAAGAAATGGAATGTTTTGATAGTCTTTTTCTTATAGTCATAGCTATTTTTCTTTACTGTTATATCAGTTCAACAAAAGTCACTTAAGGGTTAGTTGAAATATAGAATTTAAAATGGCATCAGTTTTTCATGCTTGGTTGGTCTTGCATGTTGAATAGATCTCAATTTCAATCTAAGCTTGTCACGTATTGCTGAAACATAACTCCCATGTTTGGGGACTTTATGAAGCAAATAAATGTGTTCAGCTGACAGTTTATAGATTGAAAGTTTAAGTTAACCTCTTTGAGGTCTTTGTGGCAGATGGTGTTGCAGTGGCTTGTGTGAAGAACGCTGTTCAGTGAGCAGGAAGCCAGAGACATGCGCGGTCGGCTCCCTCGCACCGTGCCAGTCCCCTCTGACTAGATCCTAGTGCTTGAAGGTTCACCGCCTTGCATCACTACTGTCCTGTGGACCAGGCTTCCAGGGTAGGAACCGTGTGGGGACAAGCTCCGTACACACCATAGCTGTGCTCCACGAAGTTCGAAAGAAACAGTTCAGAACTGCGTAATGGTGCACATTGCTCTCATTGCCAAGAAATGAGTTTAAGAGTGTTGGGAGCAGTCACACTGAGAATGACGATGCTGGCTTGCTCTGAATCCTAATTTTTGACTGGAAAGCTCATCTTTTATCATTGGCAATAAATGCTATCAATTGTTTCCCTTACAGTAGCAGATTTACTTTGTTCAAGGAAATGTCTGCCAAATTCCCAAGCCAGAATAACCCTAATTTGTTATTCATTCTTTCCAGTAACCATGGTATACCATGAAAAAAGCAGCTAGGTCAGCTTGCAAGTTAAAGTACAACACACAACACTTTTCCTTAGGATGAGCGTGATGCTTCGTTGGTTTACGGGCGGACTTGATGGGGACTTGCTGTTCTGGAGCACAGATTAAGATATTTTGCACATTGGTAATTTGTTCTACGGCACCAAGGGCACTTACAAAGTGGTACCAATGGTACCTTGTTCCTGTCGAAAGAGAAAAGTGCGACCCACTGCTGCTGTCACATCATTGATCCAAGAAAGGCAGGTGATGTCCTGGTACTGTGAAGGTGGCTTTGATCATGGGATTTTGCTGGGACTTGATCCCCACAGGCCAGTGATTCTCACAGCCTTGTTTCCTGGCCTGCAGCTCTGCCCTACCCCTTCAGTGGCCAGGTCCTTAAGGCTTCCTTGGAAGGTGGAAGGTGGGGCAATTAGGGACAGAGTCTGCTAGTGTTGCTGGAAGATGTGCTTCAGGTCTGGGCAGGCAGGTGAAGAGAAGAAGGGGATTTGCTGGGGAATGATGCTCTAGCATTTTATTGCTAGGATACTGTAGAAGCTGAGGCTAGAGCTGTGCTGCTGTGGCCCATTTGCAGTCAGGGATGGAATGCCTTTGGTGTTTTGTGGCCCTGGGTGTGTCTACTGATAGTAAGGAAGTCAATTTCAGGCCTGAGCCCTTTAAATCTTTTTCTTCTTTTGGACATTTATTTCTGAGTCAGCTCCGTCTGCTGGTTCAGTGCCACAGTGCTTGTGGTGTGTGTGCAGGGTGGAGGGTTGTGGTGTAGTGTGAAGCTATTGAAATTGGAACACAGTCCAGGTCACACTCACAGGAGCCCATTGCGTTGGCCATGCCTGCTTCCTCCTAGAGTGTGCGTGAACAGAAAGTTAGATCTGAGCAAAGCTGAGCTCAAACCCAGGTCCTTAAGTGTGGACTATGGAGTTGTTAGGCAGCATGCTGAATGGCTACGCTCCATCTCCTCTGGAGAGGGTCTCGTCTCGTGAATAACCCTGGCCTTGGAGGGTGAAATCACACATGCAGAACTCAGAGGTTCAGAAAGGACTGCGTGGTAGGCAAGAAGTGCAATACAATGTAAACAGTAGTCAAATCACTGAAATCATTCATTCTGAAAATCAATGGGGAGTATCTCTTGCTACTTCTATTTTCCAATCATTAGCTCCATGCAGTTGATGTAAGGGTAAAGATGGGTCTCCAATTCCAATTATGCCAACTGTTCTGCTAGAAACTGTATATTTTAGAATTGTAAAATTCTTCTATTTTTATATCCTTTTTTGTTTTACAGATTTGTAAGGCTCCAGAGCCTTCAAGCTGTGATTAATCGGATGGTTCCTGAAGTTGCTTAGAGAATAGTCGCCTCGTGTGCCGTTTGAAGAGTGTGTATCCATGTATGTTTAAGACCTTCTGTACAAGCGTGTTTACTGAAGAAGACCGTCTCATCTTGTACACACTTGAGTTTCACAACTTAGAAAAATTAAGAAATAGATGGAGCAACTTGACACCACGAGGCTCCAGAGCTCTGGGAGAAAAATGCATCACTAACAGCCAGTTTTCCTCATGGTCTTCACGGGTAAAGAAAGTTTGCAAAAAGAAGAAAAAAATTGTACAGGTTAAGCCTCGAAAATACCTCTCTAGTTTAAAGACAGAGCTCAGTAGGAAGGTGACAGGGAGGAGTGTGACTGCAGACACTGCACGCGGGATTGCCAAGTGTCTCCTGCACTTTATTTTTTAGTAGGTTTGGTCATTCAGTTAGAGTTTAGAATTCTGGACTGGAAAGTGACTGTTACTGGTTATGGCTGGAACAGAGCAAGTTTAGGTGTGATGGGACAGGTCTGAACAGTGAACTGATTCCTGTGCTTTTTTTAATTAATTGTATTTGAGGCATTTTAATTTATCATTTCCCCTTTCCTTTCTTGCATCTATACGATATTATCTTAGAAGAGCAATTGAAACGTGTAAGTACAAGTAAATCTCCAGGAAAATCCTAGCAAAGCTTCTTTTTCCTTCCAGTCGTGTCGTTTGGCAGCAGCAGTCTCTGAAGGTGAAGGGAAAGTGGCTGTCAGCATTGGGTGGTCCCCGCCGCTGGCTTGCCTGCGTGGTTGAAGGCCTTGCCCTCCCTCCCCCGGGTGGAGTCCAAGCAGGATTGCGCATGAGGCAAAGATTTCTTGATGGACTCTCTGAGATTTGTTATTTTAGAAAGACAGAAAAATACGTGATCTTTAGGAGCAGAAAAGGGAAGAAGTAACTGGGGAGTGAGAAAGAACTCTTTAAAAGATCGAAGTCGTGTGCAGTGTGTTCCTGTTTTGTCAGCAAGTGGATATACGACTCGTCCTTGGCAAACCTTCGTGCCACTTCCTAGCTTTGGTACCTCGACTCTGGCCAGCAAAGGGGCTTTTTCCAGGCTCCATGGCACCCAGGGGTGCCCTGGCTGGCAGAGTTGTCCGAGAGAACCTGCAATACTTGGGGATACAGGGCCAGAAAGGGTCTGGTTTTGAGCAGTGAGGAAAGAATACTTTTTTCCTGAACTTTGGACTGCTGTCTGCATGAATTCTGGTCTGTTTTGCACAGTTTGTGTGCCTTTTTTTCCCTTTATGCAATCTTTTTCAGCTTTAGCAGCGGAAATTTGTCCAGAAAACATGCCAGAGGCTGGCTTCAGAAGGAAGTTGATGAGCCCGTGCGCTCTGTCTCTGCATCCAAACTTTGGAATAGAGAATTCCAGCTAGAGGGATTCTTAAAGCCTTAAGTTACTTGAAATCTATGTATTTGCAACCTGTTGTCTCTGGAATCATATTATACTAAACTGGAATCTCAGGCTGAGTGAGAATAACCCAAGTTGAGTAAAAAGGGGAGAACCGTTCCTTGATCGCCAGTGACCGATGATGCTCTTTCCCCAAAGGATCAGCGTGTTCTTCCCTTAAGGACTTGAACCTAAAAACGGACCACACTTTTTTTAAGCATTACCTTTTCTTAGCAGACTGCCATCATCTTTTATAGAGGAATTTTTTCACTATGCATTTGGTGGATCTTTATAAAATGCTGACCTTCTAACTAAATCCAGGTCAGTGTCAAGTAAAGGGGACAAAGGCAACGGAAGCCAGGCACAGTACAAGTAAACAAGCCAATGAAAGACATTGGTTTGAATTCTCCAGCATTAAGCATTATTTTAAAACTAAAACAGTACATTGGGAAAAAGTATGTATGCAGCGGTGGAACATGGACCTGTGCTCTGCAGCGACTCCAACATCCTCTGCCTGTCCTGGAAGGGACGTGTCCCCAAGAGCGAGAAGGAGAAACCGGTGTGCAGGAGGCGCTACTACGAGGAGGGCTGGCTGGCCACTGGCAATGGGCGGGGCGTGGTAGGCGTGACCTTCACCTCCAGCCACTGCCGCAAGGACCGGAGTACACCACAGAGGATAAACTTCAACCTGCGGGGCCACAACAGTGAGGTGAGCTGTGGTTTTGTGTCATGGGGTGGCTTGTCATGCCCACAGTCTGGGGCCTGGACACCTGCCCTGCTTCAGTTTCTTAGACTTGACGCTGGTGAGACCTCAGCCTAGGGCCTGTGTGTCCTGTGCCGCTACAGGATGCTCAATGCCAGGCCCTGCCCGTGTGAGTCCTTTGTCTCTGCCCCCTTCCCTCCTGCCTGTGACAGTTGCACAGCGGTGGAGTCTGCAGCAGGTAGTGGTTGGTGCTTTTTGAGTTAGGTGGTCTCAGCCAGATTTTCATACTCCAGGGCAGTCTCCCTGGTATACAGCCAACCCATGGGATGGAGAGAAAAGAGTGATGCCCTCGCCTTGCCCACTAAGCACCCATGTGTCTTTGATGATGACTAAACCCTTGGCTTGTATTTCTGTAGGGTATTATGTATGTGTACTATGATTTCTCTGGTTTTCTAAAGCATAAATAGCAGCATTATCTGTGAAATTTATTCAATCAACACTTAGTGAGCAAACGTTAGCAGCTGTGTTGAAAAGAAGAGCATGATTGATAATTTCTCTCAAACATTTATTTGTTAAGAGCACCCTGCTGGTATTCACATTTCATCCCTCACTAGCTGCTTGTGTACTTTCTGAGGAAATGATGACTATTGAAGGCATCTTAAAAATGGCACTTGATGGTTATTAACTATTACAAAGGAGCAAGAGTATGTTTGAATCTTGTCTTAGCAAATTTGGGTGACCATAACCAAGTGGGTGGTTTATAAATGTTACGAATTCGTTTCTCACGGACTGGGAGTCTGTAAGTCAGTGAGCCAGGGAGTCAGCATGCTGGGGTTCTGCTCAACACCTCTTGGTGATGACTTCTTGGGCAGAAGGTGAGGGTCTCTTTGAAACCACTTCTATGAGGGGGGCACTGACCCATCCATGAGGGTCCTGGTCTAAAGACCCCCACCTCCTAACACCATCACCTTGGAGGGGGTTAAGATTTTAATGCCTGGATTTTGACAACAGCAATGTAACTCCAGTCCTAACTGCAATTGCTTATTGATGTTCCAGCTAAACCAAGGTGAGAATATTTCCAACACCCACTAAGTACAGCAGTATTCCTTCCCAAGCTGGACACCTTAGGTCCATTCTTGCTGTGGTAATGAAATTCCTTAGACAACTGAAGTTTCTCGTTCACAGTTCAAGGCCCTGGCCCATTTGGTGTCCAGCAAGTCCTCTGTACTGCACGTAGCACTTTGTTGCTGCATTGTCATTTGGCAGAGGGGTGGAGAGCTCGCTCAGGACTTCGTAGGGGACTGATTGCTTGCATGAAGGCAGAGCCCTCACAGTTGAGTTCCCTCCAAAGACCTCCCTTTAAATACCACCACAGTCAGGTATAGGAGCTGTACTAGTGAGTGGGCTTCTCATTACTAACCCAACAAAGGCTACTTAGGAAGCCAAGAGGTTATTTATTTATTTATTTTTAAGTTTTTTCTTTTGCAAAGTCAGATATACAGTGAGGAAGAGAGACAGAAAGGAAGATCTTCCATCTGATGATTCACTCCCCAAGTGACCACAACGGCTGGAGCTGCGCGGATCTGAAGCCAGGAGCCTAGAGCGTATTCTGGGTCTCTCACACAGGTGCAGAGTCCCAATGCTTTGGGCCATCCTCAACTGCTTTCCCAGGCCACAAGCAGGAAGCTGGGTGGGAAATTGAGCAACCAGGATTAGACCCAGCACCCATATGGGATCTCAGCATGTGCATGGCAAGGACTTTAGCTGCTAAGCTACTGCGCCAGGCCCCAAAGAGATTTTATTTGGCTCACAGTTTTAGAGGCCAGAAGTTCAGATGACTTGATCTCGGCTGTGGTGAGGGCCCCAAGGTGCGCAGGGCATGTGCTGAGAGAGGTCACAGGACAAGAAGGGAACCAGAGAGAAGCTGTGTGTTTTTAATGACTCTTGGATCTCTTCCCTAGACCCCACGTTTAAACACCCGTCATTGCCCCTCCACCAAAATCCTATATTATTAAGTCAGGGGCCAAATCAGGTTCACAACCGAGCAATTTCCAACAGTTGGAAGGAAGATGAACCTTCCAAACCATTTCACATGCCCCTCTGAGAGGTCAGCATCTTCTGAACTCTCCCTCCTTTCACTGTATGCTCTCTGTGCCTGGCTTTCCCTCAGCACGGTGTCTGTGACGTTCATCCAGGTGGTGTGTGATGTATAGGCTTTTCACTTGATGTTAAATTTCCGCTGCAGGAAGGTGACACCGTTTTTCCATTCTCCCGTCGAAGGGCATTTGGCTTGCTTCCTGTTCTTGGCTGGTCTGAGGAACTCTGTTATAAACTTTATGGGCGGGTCTCCTTGTAGACCCAAGTGCTCAAAAGATGAAAATCTTGCGTCATAGTGTCGGCGTGTTGGCATGCATTTAGGTTTAGTAGAAATGACTGAGCAGGTTTGCAAAGTGGCTGGGCCACTTTACATGCCACCACCAGTGTTGAAAGTGTTCCGTGTGAAGCCAGAGATATTGTGGGATTCTTTTTTCCAGAGTAAGTTTAATGTATTAGGATCTTCTTTTAAATTTAGATTTGTACTGTTAAAAGTTTTATTCAAGAAATTATGGTTTGTGATAGCTATATGCTTTCTTTTTTCTCTTTAAAAAAATAGTTACTTGAAAGAGTTAGAAGGAAAGAGAGACAAAGATACCTTGCATCTGGTTCACTCCCTGGATGTCTGCCATAGCCAGCTTTGCACCAGGCTGAAGGCAAGAGCCAGGAGCCTAGTCCAGGTCTTCCACATGGATGGGTGGTAGGTACCCAAGTATTTACCCATCTTCCACTACTGTCCCAGGCACATTAGCAGGGATCTGGATCAGAAGTGGAGCAGCTGGAACATGGACTGGTGCCCCATATGGGATGCTGGTGTTACAGGTGGCAGCTTTGTCCAACTTGCCACATGTGGGCGACGCTTCTGCATTTATTGCAGTGGCTTACACACGCATACACACACACACACTTTTTTAAGTGGATAATGTCTCTTTCTTTTCTTTTTTACTATATTTTTTTACAATCTTTACATAGTTAATTAGGATAAAAAGATTCAAGGGCTATAGGAAAGTGGGTAAGACTAGTATTTCCTTATTGTTTCCTTCATGTTTAAAGAGGGATATTAAGGGAGAAGCTCCACCCAGTTTCCTACCCACCCCAGGGCCCAGATGTGAGGCATGCTCTGAGATTCTTGCTCAAGTGGTTGTGATGGTTCATCAGTTATGAATCGCTGCCAATCTCGCCACTCCAAGCACGATGAGGTCCTTGAAGAATCCACTGGTTGACATAGTCCATCCTAGAGTCTCTGTTTGCCCAGTATTTCACTGCTAACATATACCTGAGGTGCTTGATTGACTTGTGTCATTTGTGCTTATCTATCCTGGTCTTCCAGGACACCAGATGGTGTTGGAGTCTGGCCTGGCTCCGTGTATCCAATCCCAGTCCACACTTGTGCCAAGGGAGACTACAACTGTTTCCTGATCAGAATGCAGTTCCCATTCCAGCCCACACGCCCCTTGGTGGGAACCTCAACCCAGCTAGGGTGTCCCCTTAGCTCCCTAACTGGGCCTGTTCCCAGCCATAGATCATGTGCATGCCACTGGCTGCTCTGACTCAGCTTGGCTCAGCCCCTCACCTGTCCCAACCTCTGCCTTAGACATTGTGGCTTAACGTTCCTGGCTCATGCAGACCAGTAGGTGCAAAAGCCTAGCTCAGCATGACCTGTGCATGACCTGTGCTCCAGCCTGATTTCTACTTTTGCTTGTGAGCTAAGGTTTGCTCAGTCCTGTCCAGTCCACCCTTTTCCATTACCAATTGACAAATTAGCCAGCTGTTGGTGCTAGTACGTCCAGCTTGTCCGACCCCCAGGTCTGGACTACATGTTCACCAGCGGGAGCTATGACTCACCAGGGGAGTTTCCCAAGTTACTCCACTTGATCCATTCCTTGGCCCAGTTCTCATACATGCCATTGGGTGTTAGGCCAGTGCCCGGTATAGTCTGGCCTTCCATTTGGCCTTGTATGAGCTGGTGAAAGTTGCATCCCAGCCCACCCCACACCCTATTCAGGATGCACATTTGGGTGCTGCTGCCTTGACCAGTCCAGACTGTTGTCAGTTCCTTTACCTGTGATCGATGGCAGGCTCCTTGATCACACCTAGCTTAGTCCATCACTACCCCAACTCTTGAGCTAACCAATGGAGCTAGAATTTCCACAGGGATTGGCCCACACATTCCCCACAGAATCTACCCCCGGAGATGGTTCTCGAGTGCTAGTTAATGTAATGACCCTGTTTAATGTGACCCTTCTCCTGACCCATCATGATATCAGGTAACAGGATATGATTCTGCTGGACAAGCCCTGAGCCATAGCTTTTGCATGGACTGGTGTTTGGTGATCAGCGTTGCTTAGTGATTACAAGCTTTTCAAAGGAAGAGTTACTGACATAGGGAATCTTTAGGATTGATTCACGTCCCAGAAGCACAGTGGGTTCAACCTTGAGCTACTTAAGCAGTGATTCAAAGAACCAAAACCCCAGAGGTCCCGGCCAGGCAGCCAACAGGTGGAGCCTGGCATCAAATGGTGCGCTGGCTGCCTGGGGACAGCTTACCATGTGCACGTGGTGGTTGGCGTCTGGGATCCAGGCATGAGACGGCCCATCCTGAGACCCACCAGCAGCCAGAAGGCTGCTGGAAGTTTAAACCCCCAGGCCTAAGGTCGTGCCCCTTGCCAATCCCATTCACTGCCCAAGAGGGCTGCGGGTGGGCCCCAGATTTGCCCAGTCACAGAGACCTCCCCCCTGGGTATACTCACCCCGAAGGGAGCAGCCCCCGGAGCCCAGGCAGGCCCGGGGACAGCTCACCACGTGCACATGGTGACTGGAGTCTGGGATCCAGGCATGAGATGCCACCAGATAATGTCTTAAAAGATGTATTTTTTTTTGTGAGTATGTAACAAGCGGTCACAACTTAAAGTAGTCCCCTGGTCTCTGGGTGCTGGAGGTCTGAAGTCCTGGCATGGTGTTGCTGGGCACCAGGATGCTGGCTCTACTTGAGTGCCATCAAGGCTCCTGGGCCAACTTCCCACCTCAGACAGCTGCTTGCAGTTGTAACCTGGGGCCTTTGGGCTGTCCACCGCTGGTCAGTCCCTGCTGTGTGTTCTCTCTACAGCAAGCACTTTGTTTTATCAAGGCTAACAGGAGAGCTGTTGGCTCATGCCTTCTCACCTCCCCTCTCTGAAAAATGGCTCCTGTGGGGAGGCTATGGCCTGGGGGGAGGCGGGGGGATGGCACAGGCATGTGTGCACCTGGAGATGTGATGTGACAAGTCTGCCTGTCACAAAGGAGAGGATCGTAGTTTGTGGTGGCCTGGGTACTTCACTGTTGAATTATCTTATGGGAGTTTTTCTCTTTTTGTTTTTAATTCATTTCTCTTCATCATCCTAGAATATGTCTCATTCATTGAGTGCCTGCCAAGTAATGTAGGAACTTGTCCAGGGTTTGCAGGCCTGTCAGAGCCAGAGCAGGGAAGTTCCAAGCATATGGTGGTGGTTGTCACCCCCCTGCCTAGTGCAGGGCTTGGTATAAGATCTTTCTACCTCGTGGCCTCATGTGGCTCTGAGCTGGTTCGAGGTCAACCCACTATTTGTGTGTTACTGTCAGAATACTCAGGCTCCTAAATGTTGACTGCCTGGCCTGCTCTATGCAGTTCACATGGAGGGGAGCTGGAGCTCGAACACACAGTCTGTCACTCTTCTTGCCCTGGTCTTTATCTTCTGAAAACTTATGGTAGATGTGGGCCTAGAGTTGCTTGTCCACAGTTGTGACATCTATAGATCTGACATGGCAGGTAATTGTGGAATTTCATGGCAGGACTCGGTCTGAGCCTCTGTGGGGCAGTTTACTGTCGTCCTAGTGCTTCAGCTGTAAAGTGCATTTGTTTATTGTGGATGCTATCCCCAAGACTGCCAGGGAGAGAGAGAGTGATTGAGAGTAAGAGATTGAGAGAGAGAGAGAGAGAGAAAGAAAGAGAGAGTGTCTTGAGCCGCTGCAGGGCAGATTACTGTCTTAGTGTGTCAGCTATGTTAGTTTTATTATGGACAGTCCCCAGAATGCTGGGCAGGGGCTGGAGGAGTGGTGTACGTGTCCGTGTCCTTCCAGAGGGAGAGTGAATATGTAATAACATCTGTGAGATGTCCCCCCCGCATTCTGCTCTACCCCACTCTCACTTCCCACGTCACCCATCCTGCAAACTGAAGAGTGCTCATGCTTTATTGCATTTATCTCCTTGCATTGTTTGGCAAAACTTGATGGAAGGTTTGTTGTTTAATCTTTTTTTTTTTTTGATTGATGAGTTTAAGCCATTTACATTCAGTGTTAATATGAATAGGTAGTAATTTGATCCTGTCATTTTAGCAAAGGGTTGATTTAGTTTTCTGTTGTTATTTTACTGGGATGTTCTTCGCATTTGCCTTTTCTCTGTGGAGAACATCTTGAAGTATCATTTGTAGGGCAGGTCTGGAAGAGGCATATTCTTTTAACTTTTCTTTAGTGTGGAAGAATTTTATTTCTTTTCTTTTTTTTTTTTTTTGATTACATTGCATCATGCGACACAGTTCCATAGGCACTGGGATTCCCCCCCTCCCCTCCCCTAAACCCGTTCCCCCACCCCCCCATGGTGGATTCTTCCATCTTGTTGCATTACCACAGGTCAAATTCAGTTGAGATTTTTTCCTTGCAAGCATCTACAAAGCATAGAGTCCAGCATCTTATTGTCCAGATAAGTTCAACAGTTTCATGGGGAGACCGTCTCTGGTCTGAGAATTTTATTTCATTTTCAAAGACAAAGGAAAGTTTTGCTGATGATGTTATCCTGGGCCGACAGTTTTTTGCTTTTAGTATCTGGAATATGTTGCTCCATTCTCTTCTGGCCTGTAGAGTTTGCTGTGAGAGATCTCGTATGAGTTTAATTGACATTCCTTTATATGTCAGTTGATCTTTTCACATGCACATCTAAGGATCTTTTCCTATGTTCTATTGAAGAGAGCTTGATGATCATGTGTTGTGGTGAAGATTGCTTTTGGTCAAGCCTGTTGGGAGTTCTGTGCCCCTCCTGGATCTTGTTTCCCAATTCTTTCTTCAGATTAGGGAACTTTTTCCTTATTGTTTCATTGAATACACCCTTGATCCCAGTTTCTCTTTCTGCACTTTCCAGGACTCCCGAAACTCTTATATTTGGCCTTTTAATAGTGCCTTTCAATTCTTAAATACTTTTTTTTGGCCTGATCCAATTCTGCTTCCAGCTTTTTATTTGTTTCCTGCTTGTGTCAGGAAATATCTTCTAAGTTTGAGATTCTTTCTTCTGCTTGCTTCGTTCTATTTTGAAGACTCCCCACTGTACTTTTAGTTTGCTCCACTGTATTCTTCATTTCTGATATTTCAGCTTTCATTTGCTTCACTGCTGTTATTTGCTGTGTAACATATTCCTTGAATTCCTTGCATGCCTGCTTCATGTGCTTCTCATTGTTGATAAGAAGCTTTATAACAAGTGTTTTGAATTCTGTCTCCCCCATTTTCTTGATGTCTACTTCAGTTAACTTTGAGGTTGGCAAAGGATCTTGCTGCTTTGCAGGGGAGTCTTCAGTAATATTCATTGTGCCACTGTCTCTTTTGCTCTTGGGCATTGTACTTCGGTTTATTAAATTCTTCTCCTTGGGGCAGGCTTTAAGCTGTGTCACTACAGGTCTACAGTTCAATTTTACTTATTGTAGTTGGTGCCTGGTACTTTCTTTACAGTCACTTGTGCCACTTTGTCCAGCGAGTTCCAGGTCTGGGTTCTTCTTATGTTAGATTTCCACCATGATCTCTGCAGCCCCAAATCCTGACTCACCACTCTCCACCTCCTCGTGCTGAGGCCTGAACCTGTTGGCTGTTAGGTCTGTAGGCCACATGGACTTATTTTGACCCGTACAATGCCACAGTCGGTATTATTTTCCTGTGGGACCATTGCAATGCACTGAGCTCAGTGAGTTCGCTCCCAGCTCAGCACATGTATAGCTCACTGTTGTCCCCGCAGTCTTAAAGTTTTTCACACTGTACAAAATGCACACAATTCAGCTGTGGGGGGTGGATTGGGTTGTTAAATTGACCCTGTTCCCACACCTCCCGTCTGAGACCTGCTGCTCTGTCTCTGCTCTTGGTCAAATCAAACAGACCAACAGGACAAGCAGTTCTTTGAATTGAGCTCCTGAGCTCCCGGTAAACATCTCTTTCCACCTTGCTTCTGGTGGAGTTCCAGCTGCCGGTGGAGTTTAAATCGTGGCTCATTGAATGCCGCTGGGGTATCAGTTCCTACAACACCACACTGTTGCATCTTGCTGCTTTCCTGTGTCTGTCAGTAAATGTGTTCAAAGATACAGGATCGTAAGCATGTGGTTATGGTCATCCTAGGATGCTGCTCAAAGTTAGCCAGGAGCTTTCATGAACCGAAAATACCAGATGCAACGAGGTATCTTAGGAGGTTTATTCCAATGGCACAGGAACGGGATGGAGGTGGTGGGAGATCAGTGGGAAAAAAGGGAAGGATGAGGTAGCGGGGAGGCCGGAAGAAGAGTTGTTGTTTAATCTTAAGCTTCTCACCCCCTATTTTTATTTCTTATTTCCTATTTATTTACTAGAGAGAGATGGAGAAGGGCGGGGTAGAGGGCGGGGAGAGGCCATTCCTCTTCTCAAGGCCCCCAACAGCTGTGCTTGGGCCAGATATTCTGTGGGAGTGGCAGATGTTGCCTACTTTCAGCATGCCTGCTTGTTCCCATGGTCTGCGATAGCAGGAAGCCGGAATCGGCATTACAGTGGAACATGGAACGCAGGTAGTCCATCCTGGGACACGGTTGTCTCAGTCCCTAAGCCAGGCACCTACACTCACCTCACTTTAAACCTTACAGCTCCCACGTCCCCAGGCTTTTTTTTTTTTTTTTTTAGGTTGTCTCTAAGTTGACTTTTTTTTTTAAAGATTTATTTTTATTATTTTTTTTTTATTGGAAAGGCGGATATACAGAGAGGAGAGACAGAGAGGAAGATCTTCCGTCCGACGATTCACTCCCCAAGTGAGCGCAACGGCCGATGCTATGCCAATCCGAAGCCAGGAGCCTCTTCCGGGTCTCCCACATGGGTGCAGGTTCCCAAAGCTTTGGGCCGTCCTCGACTGCTTTCCCAGGCCACAGGCAGGGAGCTGGAAGGGAAGCGGGGCTGCCAGGATTAGAACCGGTGCCCATATGGGATCCCGGGCATGCAAAGCGAAGACCTTTTAACCACTTGCGCCACCGTGCCGGGCCCTCTAAGTTGACTTTTTAAAACCTACCTTCATGATGATGGCTCCAAGTTTATATTTTTTTCTGTTTACTTCCTGAAGATCCAACTCTGCTTTCTAACTTGGTATATGAGATGCAAAGTTGGACAATCAGCAGGTTCCCAGATAGAATGTGTTTTCTCACTGGCCTTAAACCAGTTCCCCAGTGTGTCCTCCTCATCTTGGCGCATGAGCCCATGATCAGCTGTGCACTTGAGCGTTCAGCTCTGCGCTCTCCTTGTACCAGATCTGATGAGCAGGGCAGCCTTCCTCTGTCTCTGGCCTCAGGAATGGCTGAAACACGCTCCTTTTCCTCCTCCCTCACTGCCTTGCCACCTGGGACTGCAAACATCTTCATGCTTGAACCTTAACTTTAACATTGTGTTAGGACTCCACTTATAGTGTCTATGCTGAGCTTTTAAAGTGTTAAACTTCTTAAAAGTGTATTTCTGAGGTATTTTAATTTTCTGTTTTCTGTTCTAAAATTCAAGAAAGATTGGGTGTTTTCATGTGACAAGAATGATTTCCTCAGCCCAGCATGATGGCTCAGTGGCTAAATCCTCACCTTGTAAACACTGGGATCCGATGTGGTGGTCAGTTGCTGTACTTCCTATCCAACTCCCTGCTTATGGCTTGGGAAAGCAGCAGAGGATGGACCCTGTACCTGCGTGGAAGATCTGGAAGAAGCTCCTGGCTCCTGGCTTTGGATCAGTTCAGCTCCAGCCATTGAGGTCATTTGTGTAGTGAAACAGTGGATGGAAGATTTTTTTCTTTTTAAGATTTGTTTTGTATAGGAAAGGCAGATTTTACAGAGAGAAGAAGAGACAAAAAGATATTCTGTCTGTTGATTCACCCCACAAACGGCCACACTGGCCAGAGTTTAGCCAATCCAAAGCCAGGAGCCAGGAGCTTCTTCTACATCTCCTTGACTGCTTTCCCAGGCTACAGGCAGAGAGCTGGATGGAAAGTGGAGCAGTTGGGACATGAATGGCACCCATATGGGATCCCGGTGCATGCAAGGAAAAACTTCAGCCACTAGGCTACTGCACTAGGCCCTGTGTGAAAGATCTTTCTGTCTCTCCTTCTCTCCATAAATCTAATCTGCCTTTCTAGCAAAAATAAGTAAATCCAAAAAAAGAAGGATCTCCTCTGCATCGCATCTTGTTTTGTTTGGCTTTGTAATAAAGGGTTGTTCATCGTCCTTCTAGAAGGTTAGGAGCCACTGTTGACTCCTGTGCCTGGTGATGACCCGCTTTTCTAAACCTAGGAGAGATCAGAAAAATTAGTGTGAAAAGCTGTTTTTTATTTGTTTGAAATGTAGCGAGAGATGTTTCATCTGTAGTTCACTCCCCAAATGTCTGCAGAGCTGCGCCGAGTTGAAACCAGGAACTATGAGTTCAAGTCTTCCACGTAGGTGGAGGGACCCAACTATGTGAGCTGTTGTCTGCCACCTCCTCGGGTGTATATTGGCAGCAGGGAAGTTACAAGTGGAGTAGTTGGGATTTGAACTAGCTACTGTAATAGGTTAGACTATCCCAAGTGACATCTTAAATGTACCACACTTCTACCTGATAAACCATTTTTTTATTTGAACAATAGTTGCACAGGACTTAACATTTAAGAATCTGCTTACCTCCTTAGAGCAGGTTCCCACAGACACTGGAAGAGGCCCTGGAGAGTCACAGAGACAGGGGCCTACCTGTGCACCTCCACCAGCTCTAAGGTGATGTTCTTTTTGACTGTACTTTTTGAATATACTAGCAAATGCTTATGGCTTGAAATGTGGATTTTATCCATTTCAACATTCTGTACACTAATTGTAATGGTGTGAGTTTGACTAGAGTGCTGTCTAATTAATTCGGTTTTATACAAATGTGTTTATTTTATACCACATGTGGATGCAATCAAATTTGAAACATTACAGAATCACATAGTCATTACTGAGGTGACTTTGCCTTAATTGCGCACTTTATGTAAAGGTTTATTTACTTGAAAGGCAGATTTTTAGAGAGAGAGAGAAGGAGAGACATAGAGAGATCTTCCATCACTCCCCAAATGGCCGTGATGGCCAGAATTGGACTAGCCTGCAGCTGGGAGCCAGGAACTTGCCCTGAGTCTCCCACATGGGTACAGGGTCCAAATGCCTTGGGCAGTCCCCTTCTGCTTTCCCAGGTCATAGGCAAGAGAGCTGGATGGGAAGTGGGGCAGCTGGGACTTGAACCAGTACCCATCTGGGATGCCAGCTAGAAAGTGGGAGGATTAACTTGCTGTACCATGCTGGTCCCACTGTCATACCTTTAGAATTACGGTACTCACATCCTCACTTAGTGAGGATCGTGGATGCAAGGGAGGGTGCAGTTGGGGAGGAAAGCTCTTGTTAGGATACCACCCTGCAGGTGGAGGCTACAGAGATATACTACATCCACTCAGACTTTTACTATATTTTTGTAGACAAACTTCCTTTACTGAATGAAATAGTGAAAATTATTGAGGACCTAGTGTTGTTGTGGTGTGGGTTAAGTTGCTACTTGTGAGGCCTGCATTCTGTATGGGCTCTAGTTTGAATCCCAGCTGCTCCAATTTCAATCGCCAAATGTCTGCTAATGAACCTGAGAAAGCAGCAAAAGACCCCACGCCACGATCAGCCATTCACTTAATTTAATCCACTAAAATATCTCTATTGTAATTTGGTTGGGTGTGGGCTGGTTGGGCAAAGCCACTGTTCCTGTGAGGATAGAAAGTGGACTGAGTCAGTCTGGGCCAAGGACCCACTGGAGTTGGTGAGATCTGCCACTGGGAGGTGACCTGATAGAGGAACTTGGGTAACTCTTTGTCAGGATGCAGTCCCTGCAGGTAAGTGCAAGAAACAAGGCTGGGAGAAGCCCAGACTGGGCCAGGTTATGGTACCTGCCAGCATATGTGTGGGTCAGGTCTAAGGGCAGGCCAGGCTGGGCCAGTTCGTAACACCCACTGGCAGATCTGAGAACCAGGATGGGGTGCAGGACAGGCCAGGTCAGGCTGCAGCACCAGCCAGTTCATGTCAGGGAAATGTTTTTGGAAGCCACCAGTATGAGCTGGAAGTGGGAGCCGACCGGGCCAGGCCAAGCTGTAGTACCAATTAACAGATGTTGAGGTGAGGTGGGCCATGCCATACTGGGCCACAGCACCCACCAGCACACATGAGCCTACTGAACGATATAACAGACTTCGGTAGGGGCCATGTTGCATTGGAGAATCAAATGATTTAAAAGTAGTAAAAATTCAAGTTTATACATGCAACATCATGCCTGATTCTCAAGAACTTTCTGTTGAGTGAGAAGATGATGATTACATATATGATGTTTGACTCCATTTATGTAAAACAAAGGACAGAAAACAGCTCAACAATTGCATGAGAAAGCCCAGTAGGTAGGGAAATAAGAGGATTTGGGGGTTGGTTAGATTCTTGGTTGTGGTGATAGTAAAAGCAGGCAGATTGCAGATCTAGGTAGTTCATGGCCAAGGGCCCATGGCACAAGCGGAGAGCAGAGATGTAAGAATGCAGATGTGACACGCTTGTGTGAGGAGGGAGGGGGGGAAGGGTAGGGAAGCTGGTTAAGCAGTGTTGTTAGGCTTTTAAAAGTAGCTCCTAGGAGAGAGGAAAAGGACCTGAGCAAGGGTCACACAGTGTGCTTCTAGTTGGAGAGTCTACACCCAGCATCTTGAGGATAGACACTTCCATTTCTGAAAAGCAGGTGACTGTCATCAGTATGTAGAATAATCAAGATTCACATGTCTTCCGTCTGGTCACTGAGGGGCTTGGAGTGCGCGTCGTGGCCTCCTACCCCTCCTGCCCAATGAGCCTTCGCTGAAGACCTGGCTGCCATGAGCTGCGTCTGCAGTGGACTTCGGGACTTGAGTTGAGGCAGTGTTTGTCTGGAATGGGGCATTTTGCCTGAGGAGAATGCGCCTTCTTAGATGAAATGCGTGAGCATTTAAAGCTGCTCCTGCCAGTTGGGCTGGGTAGAGACCCAGGAAGGCTTGAATCTGAGCGACCAGACCCAAGTTGCTTGTTGTTTGTGGTTTGTCTTTAACAGGCATTTTGAGATGCAAACTTTTGCTTCTGGGCAGGGACCACCCTGGGAAGATTCTCTTTCCCAAGAATCAGTATTGCCTTGTAATATGTGTCTGAGATCCTGCTTAAAAGTGGCCAACTGCAGTAAGCCAACAGGACCACGAATGCCAATGGTTCCTAGATGAGTCGAGGAACAGCTGCTCTCCCTTCTTGTGGTTTTACTGGTCAGTGACCTATGCTACTGAGATGGACTTGTGTACAGGAGAGAAACTGTCTTTGGAACCCAAAGTGTTTCCTGTACTAAGGACTAGCCCTGCCCTGCAGTGTCACTCCACGGACCCCACTGCCTGACAGCTCCCCACTGTGGTCCTTTGCAGTCACTTGAGGTCTGCTGGGCAAAACCAAAGCCAGGCACAGAGCTTTCACTTCCATCTGTCCTGCTGGCTTCATTCTGTGACTTCTTCATTGTTTTCCTTATAACTTCAGGGCCGCAATTACACATTGCATTCAGAAAGCACACATTTCTGAAGATCTGTTGAAGTTGCAGTGTGAGCTGTGGACTTAGAAAGACTTCAACTTTAGTGAGCTAAGCGAGCCCGCACCACCACACAGGAGGCTCACAGAATGAAGTGAGACTGACCACTTTAAAGCACCACATACTGTTGTGATGCTGCTGCTAATCAGAGCAGCCTCTGACTTTCAGCTCTTTGACTTTCTTCCACCATTTAAATATGGCTGATTTCTCAGAATCTTTTCTGTAAAAAACCGTATGGAAGGTTGGAGAGGGAAAGAGAGGATATGGCCCTGGGATCCTTTAATTAAATTTTTTTTAAAGATTTATTTTATTATTTTTTTAAAGATTTATTTTTATTATTATTTTTTTTATTGGAAAGGCGGATATACAGAGAGGAGAGACAGAGGAAGATCTTCCGTCCGATGGTTCACTCCCCAAGTGAGCACAACGGCCGATGCTATGCCGATCCGAAGCCAGGAGCCTCTTCCAGGTCTCCCACATGGGTGCAGGGTCCCAAAGCTTTGGGCCGTCCTCGACTGCTTTCCGGGGCCGCCGGGATTAGAACCGGCGTCCATATGGGATCCCGGGCGTGCAAGGCGAGTACCTTAGCCACTGTGCCACCGTGCCGGGCCCTAATTAAATTTTTTATTTTTAACTTGGAGTGAGCATATGTAAGTAGCAGCTTGTGAGTACACTGCTGTTGGCCGGAGCTGGCCCACAGCTGGGAGCTGGGTCTCAGTCATCTGAGCCATCACTGCCAGAGTGTGCGCTGGTGAGAAGCTAGAGTCAGGAACCACAGCGAGGCACTGAACCCTGGGACTCCAGTGTGGGTGCCTGCGCCTCTTTGATATGGTTTTTTTTTTAAACCTAAAAACTTCACTAATTAAGAATGGTACAGGCCTGTGAACACTTGTTAGAGGCAAATGTGGTCCTATATGTAAATAAATAAATTGATTTATGTATTTGAGAAAGAGTTCCTGTCCACTGTCTCATTTCACAAATGCCCACAATGGCTAGGCTGAAGCTGGGGGCCAGGAACTCAACCCGAATATTCTGTTACAGCACACAAGTGTCTTAACCGCTAAGCAAAATGCTGCTCCAGGATATGTAAATTGCAAGCAAGTATTGTCTTCAGATTCCTCTACTCTCACCTCAATGAACTATCTTGTTTATTTAAATGAACTCATGAATCCTGCTTTATTTAATTGAATTTGCCCATTTGTTGAAAAATGTGGATTTATGTCTTGCTTAGGCCAGTTATTACCAGTGTTACGAAGAGAACATGAGTGTCATTTGGTGGTTTTGGGTTATAAAAGATAAAAGTAAGTTTGTTGGTTCTTATAGTAAAACAAGTGTCCTCTAAAGACTAGCTAGTTATATCTCAGGTTTGTTTAGCATTGTATATATTTAAAAAAAAAAACCCACAAACTATGAGAAGTGGGCTATTTCTCAAATGTACGCATCATGGGAAATTCCAGAGAAAATGTCTGATTAACACATTGTGATAATTTAGAGGCACATTTCTTAGTTTGATGTTAGAACTCTTTTCAACCAGGAGTAGGTCTTGTGGCACAGTGGCGTAAGGGTTTGACTTAAGATTTGACTTCAGGTTTGGCTTGAGGTACATGCATTCTAAATTGGAGTGTCAGTTCAAGTCCTGGTACCTCTACTTCGCATCTGTTTTCTAATGTGTCATGAGAGGCAGCAGATGCTGGCTCAAGCATTGGGTTCTTGTCCCACCCAGTGGAAGAGCTGGCTGGAGTTCTGGGCTCCTGGCTTCAACTTGGCCCAGCCCTGGCTGTCGTGGGCATTTGCAGGGTCTCCCCCACAGATTTCTTTAATATTCTTTAGTTGCCGGAGGGAGTGAGCCTTCTGCCTGCCACCCAGCCTCCTGGCACGCAGGAGACAACCAGATGAGGCAGGGGTTCTGTCTAAGCAGTCCTGGCTTATTTGGGAAATGCAGTTTTTATATAGAGCAGCAAACAGCCTCAGGCCAGGAATTCCAGGAATTCCAGGAGGGGAGAACTAGGAGTCAATGGTCATCAACCAACGGGACTGCGGAAGCCACCCCCCATAGGCCAGGGGCTGGTGAGCGAAATGACCCTGGCCACTCAGTCTTTCTTTGAAACAACTTGACCCCAACCCTGGTTCACACCCAGGGCTCTGCCCTTGGCCATCATCTTGTTAACCACACTGACCTTGACTGTTAGTTGCCATCTTGTTGAATTAGTGACATGTTTGCCCTTTGAGTCCCACAGGCATTTAGGAAGTAAGCCAGCAGATGGAAGATCTTTCTCCTAATTCCTCTGTTTTTCCAATGTGCATGCGTACATACAAACAATAGAGTTTCTGAATGAAGCCCACCCAGGGCATTTGTAAGTGCCGTGAGAAGAGAAACAGTCCTGGGTGAGGGCTTGGGAGGAATGAGTTTGGGGGATGTGGATCTCTGGGAAGCACATGCTAACCTAGAGGATGGAGCTCTCTTCCTAGGCAGTGGTCAGTTGCATTCATTCCATGCATCCTTCCCTTTTAAGCATAAATGGTTTCATATTGAATAAAAAATAGATGTGATATGTTCAGATACTCAGAGGATTCTGCCACCTGCTAATTCTGTGTGGATTTTAAGCCATCTACTTTCTCCTCCCTGAGTTGCTTAGGAGAAAGGATATGGTGGTGTCTCAGTGTTGACAGTGCTGGGTACTGATGGGACTTTGGGCAAGCACTTTCTCCTTTTATGTAAGAGAAAGAGAGAAAAGAAAAAGGAAAAAAATATTGCTCTGTTCCTTCCAGGAACTCCAGTATGGGGTGTGGGTGTTCTAGGCAGCAGCTTGACCATTGGGCCAAATGGCCTGCATGTTGGTTTTTGTTCCTTATTAGTGAATGGGTGCTAAATGTCACTGAATCCAATGTGAATCTTCAGTGTGTTTATAAGTTTGCTCTTCAAATTGTTTAGCATTGTAAGTATTTTCCTTATTCAGTGATACAAGTTACTTGCTTTTTAAAAATTAATACCTGCCATTTCTCATTATAAAAGAGCTGAGCTGTATAGGAATTCTGGAGTAATTATCTTTGTTTTCCTTCTGGAGGGAAATGTGTTCGGAAGTCTGTTGGCCTCTGAGGAGCTGATGGTCCGCCATCACCTCTTCTTTATGGCATATTTTCCTTTGCAAAGAGAGTATCCCCTCCAAATTATATCAGTTTAGCTCAAAACATGTCCCAGCCATCCTCATTAAAATTTTAGGTTCCTTATTCATTTTGCCTCAAGAATTCATTGAAGCGCTTCAGCTTTGGAACTTTTTCTAGTAGTTGAAAGACTCATTTGACATTATTGTTATTGAAGTCTACACAAAGGGACTGACAGTGTCATTGAGATAGCTCTATTGCATAACTGTCTCATGTCTAAAAATACACAGCTGAGTAGCATCAGTTCTTGCCTGGGGATATGAACCCACGTTTTGGGTTATTTGTACTGCTCTGACAAAAGCTGTCTTCAGTATGTCCAGAGAACCACCACACTGATTGTAGTGAAGCTTGGTAGTGTTGTAATTGCTAGCAGCTGAACACATGTGCTGTGCTTGGTGTTTGTCCAGGTTCATTCGGCCCACATGGGAACTCTTGGAATTATGTTTTTACGTCCCTGTGTGCTTGGTGCCTGAGGTTACAGTGGACTCGGTCCTCTTTGCACTTAGCCCAGACACAGAAATTGTGGTAGAATGAATCAGACTTGGCACTGCCTACATGGTTGCAGTATTCGTGTTAGGATCTGTTGTAGCTTAACTAGGATAAAGCTCCCAAACTTATTCCAGCGTGTTTACAAAAGTCTTAAGTTAATGGTGCTAAGAGGTTTAAAACTTAATCTAAAAAAGAAAAGAAAAAGAAAAAAAGAAAGAAAATATAGTTATGGCGTCGTTTGGGGGGGTAGGCATAGTGCAAAGTCTTTATGTCATTGGAGACATGCCCTTGGAAGATAGTTTTCCAGAGACAGTTTGTTCTGAAAACCCAGCTGGGGCCCAGCCACTCTCTGCCTCCAGAATAATCATGTGGTCGCTTCTCCATGTATGTTCTGCTGTTGTCACTCTCTAGCCCTACCAGGTGGCCATGCCAAGGGGCTTGCCTGGTCATAGACTGTGGACCCCAAACCATGAGCCGGAACAAACCTTCCTTCATGGGTGTCTTGCTGATGTAGAGTTGGAGAGTGTTGTCTAGCTATGTATTGTTTAGGATTCATGATCCATTTATTGCCTATTCTGTCACATGAAAAATGTTAGAGACTCTTATTCTTGGCTGTGAGTGTAAGGTCATATAATTTTTGGAGCCTGAAAATAAAATAGTTAAATAATTGCTCTGGGATCCAGATGTGAAGGTTTGATGATGATTTTATTGAGAAATGTGTTAACCTCTCACTGGATTCACAAAGGGATTAACAGTTATAAGTGAATCACTGTTTTATCTGGATATGTAAGACACTTATTTTTTTTATTCACAGAGTATCAGCTAGATGTTCATTGTGTTTTTTTTTTTAATTTTTAATGTTCATTGTAGAGGTGACAGGATGGAGATTGCAGACCCATGTGGGCCACTGGAAGAGACAGAGGCGAGGGAGAAAGATGTGTCCACAATACGGGAAGTGGGGATGGTGAGAGAGTACACTGCTCTTTGTGGTCAGACTACATTAGTGCTTGGGAATGCAGACGATCTCTTGATACTACCTTATGGACCTCAGTAGGCAGAGGAATGTCCTGGGGGGGTTAGTTGAGTGGTCATAGTATCAGAGGTGACATAGTCCATCTGTCCTCACAGGGGCTCTTCATTGTTCTCTCTGAGCAAATTCTAGGACCCAAAGGTTGTCCATGTTTGCCTGAGCATATCCATGGCTTAGGCACTTTCTGTAAAACTTGGCCTGAAGTATTGTGCACTTGCTTTGTTTCCCACCCTTTGAAGAGGAACTTGAGGTCTTTGTTGGGTTAGTGGAGCCAGTTGCCTTGTTACATGTGAATTTGGGTATGTTCATTGCTTCTCGGCCTTTTGGCTAAGATCAAGTGAATTTGGGTATGTTCTTCACCCATTATCTGGAGTCAGTAATGGAGGTGGCCTGGTCTTGCAACATGTGTACTGTGGTCAGACCACATGTCTGGAATCACCCCGAGATTGGGGATCCTGCCAATCTAAGGTATTCATATAATTCAAAGGACTACTCCTGATTAGCTAACCCTACCTGGCCCACATCCAGGACTGGTTCCATCTCCATATTTGTCTGTAGGTGAATTGGCTTGGTTGACAGGGAGGGCGGTGAGAGGGCGGGGAAGGGAGTGCTATTAGGCTGGCCCTTAGCTGCAGTTCTCTTGGACACCAGCAAAAGCAGTGGTATAACTTGGCTCATCCTCAGCCCCAGCTCTCAAGTCCACCAGTGTTTTCAATGGCCAATCGGGAAGACCCTTTGAACCCTACTAGGCTGTTCCCTAGTTCTGGTTCTCATGTGTGCTGATGGATGCAATGGCCTGGCCTGGGCCACCCCTTAGTCCCAACTGTTGTGTGCAACAGTGGGTGTTGTGATCCAAACTGGTCCTCCTAGACTTGACTCTTGCACCCACTGGCAAATGTCTTGGCCTGGTTGAGGTGACCCTCCAAAATCCCTTCCAGGTTGTTCTGCTGATCCAGTTCTGTGCATTAGTAAATACTGTGACCTGACTCAGTTTGCCCCTAGACTTGGTTTTTGTATATGCCATCAAATGCTATGGCCTAGTCCAGCCCATTCCAAAATCTGGCTGTTGCATGTACCAGTGGATGCAGCTACCTAATAGGAAGAGCCCTACTGACTCCTACCAGGCTTTTTCCCAGACCTGGCTCTCATATGTGGCAACGGTTGCAGCAGAGACCCAGCCTGCCTCCTCTTCACCTTTCCTGCCCACATGCATACTACCAGGTATAGTGGCCTGACCCATTCCAACCCCAGATCTGGCTATTGCACTTGCTGATGGGTTTTTTTTTAGCCCTGGTAAGGGTAACTCTAGAGTCCCTATAGTGCTGGTCCCTTGACCTGGCACTCAAGTGCACTGGTGGGTGCTGCAACCTGGGCAAGCCTACCACCATTCCCCAACTAATGTGCCCTGGCAGGTACAATATCCTGGCCCAGGAGATCTTCTATGCATGCTCACCTAGCTGGTCCCCAGTACTAGCTCTCCTTTTGTGTTGGCAGGAATAGTAGTCCAGCTATGGGAAACCCTCCAGGTCCCCCCATCCACTCCACCAACTGTACCTTCCCTCTTGCTCACATGCAGGCACAGTGGCCTCTTCTGTGGAAGATCTTAGCAACCATGTTGCATTCCTTAAATAGCCATCAATGGTCTGTTTCTAGTTTGGTGAGCAACTGGTTCAGTATGTCGTTCCATCCAGGTTAACATGTGTTTTACTTTTGTTAACTCACTGTACACATAATTGCTATTTGCAGATTGTTATTTTAATAAATTCCCATTAAAATAATGAAATAGTGTAACATTAAAAGAAAAAAATTAGTGTTTGCTTAAAGATGTATTAACAGAATCTCTACATCTATGGACAGATTGTCAAGATTTCTTCTTTATAAATAGGTGAAAAATAATTGTGTTTTTGTTAAATATAGAGGATATAGAAAAACTGCCAATGTCCTGGTAATTTAATCAAGGAAATCCACAGGTGAGATGACTAATAAATGACTTCTCATGGAGTTGTTGTTCTTTCTAATCACATTCTAGGGATCTTGTAGAATGAAGGAATGAAAATGAATATTCTGATAAATATTTTGAAAATATTTAGAAGCTGTCAACCTATGGATAACTTACATCTTAACTAGAAGTTCATATGTAAGAAATGAAATACTGAAAGATTAAAGAGTTAGGGCAAATAGTACTATGTTGGTAATTGGTAGGTAATATTTGCCCCTTTTGTCTCAGCTATTATTTACTTATGAAACTTAAAACAAGTGCTCTAGTTTTCTCTCACCTTCTTACGTTTTCAATTGGGCTTTTAGCTGTTTTTTGGAAGTTATCTTTATGCGTTTTTCTAGGATGTGTCCTTCTTGGAGTCTGCCAGGCTGGTTGTCATTCCTGGTAGCACCTTTCCATGGCAGGCTTTTGGTGTTGCACTTTGTCCTCATGTTCTGCAGCTCACTTCAGTCTGCCCAGGAAGGGATTTGTTTTTATCCAGTCTCTGCTTGGTATTGACTCATTGTAAGCTTTTCGTATCAAGGTTCATCTCCTCATTCCTGCAAAATTTCTCACATTCTTTCTAATATGCTTCCCTGCCATTCCTTAGAGCTTCAGTTCTGGAAACTCTGTTAGATGTGAATTTCTTCTCAGTCTACCTGTTATTTGCTTTTCTTGTGTATTTCATCCTTTTTTGGTACCAAGAGTTTCTTCCATCCATTGAACTTGAAATTGGTGACCATACTTTTTGGTTCCAGGATTTCAAGTAGGTTTCTATTTTCAGATCTTTTCTAGATTCATTATCTTTCTGATGTTTCCAAATGATTCCTTTTTGCTTTTTGTTACCTTAACTTTCACTTCTCTTGAAGGTTTTAACAAATTAAAATTTTTAGTCTGCCATGTTTTCATTTTATCAGGAGCAAATTTGCCTTTTGACTGTGAGTTTTGGTCAGTCTTGAAGTTGCTTTCCCTTGTCAGTTTTAGCTTTTAAAGGTTTGTCTTTAGAGGGAACCCTTCCCCAACCTAATCTGTCAGGGCAGTATTTTGACTGTTGCTTCAACCCTTCCCCAGGTTCCTGGTTCCGAGCCAGAGCTTCCTCAGGATGTGCAGGTGTCTGCCCTGACTATAACCTGGCTGTGCTGCTTTTTGCTACCCACATATGTGACTGCACCTCAAACCAGCACCCTGGACAGTGCTGTAGGTATCTCCTCTGTTTCTTTTCACACGTGTGGTGCAGCCCTAACCCTGGTGTGCGCTTTTGGCAGCTGGTTTCACTGCAGGCCTCATCCTCTCCCATCCTCTCTTCTCTCCCACTTCTCTACTATCTTTCCCGCTCCTCTTTTTTCCTCAAGATTTATCTATTTACTTGAAAGATTGAGCCATGTGAGGACTGGGGAAAGAGGGAGAGAGAGGAGAGATCTTCACTCCCCAAATGGCCACAGTCTCCATGTGGGTGGCAGGGCCCACATACTTGGCCATCCTCTCCTGGTTATCATACACATCAGTGAAGAGCTGGCTCAGGAGCAGAGTAGAACTAGGATGCTGGCACTGCAGAGGGCAGCTTAGCTCCCCGTGCCACAATTCCACTGTCACCCCTCCCCTGTATCTGGGCAGCACAGCTGTGCATGTGGCCTTTATGTCAGCCTCTAAGGTTTGTTTGCCTTTGCTGTCATCTGGGTTAGTGAGTAGCACTTAAAACCTGAATGCCCAGGGCATCTTGCCCAGAAATTCTTTGCCTTGGTCTCTTCATCTTTACCAAGTGGTCTTTGAGGGTCCCTTTCATCTCCTGAGTCCTAACTCTCCAGGTTTAACAGATGCACCATGCAGCAAGAGACGATATCTGTGCAGTGGGATGTCCGCTGTATTGTTATTAATCCATAATTGTTGGCTTTCACAATTGTTCTTCTGGACCTGGGCCAGATAAGTGTGTGAATTGCTGACTTGAAAGATTCCCAAAGGGTTAGAGCCTCTGCAGAATCTTTTCCGGTTTCATTTGTGTTCTAAGTTATTCTCTTCCAAGCTGCACTTGGAAGAGGGTGGGGGAGAAACTCATAGAAATGATGCTTTGGTCCTGTTGACCCAAAGTTTACATATGTGGACCTGGAGCTGGTCACTGTCTCCCTCTCTGTCACCCAGCATCCATGTTCTCTTCTCCGTGTAACCTTAGACACCAGAGGACCCATGCAGCTTTGGAGGAACAGGAATTATTGTAGGTTCTTCGGCAGGCTGTGTGTTTCAGCACAGCCAAAAGCAGACTCAGGAGGCAGGAGAGGGGTGACTTTCACTTGGAAGGAGGTAGAATTGATTGTTTTATAAGCTCTGTCATCTCTTTATGGACGATAACCGGTGCCATTTCTTTTTGTTTTACAAATAATGTCAGGGACGCGCGGGGACCTGACCCCCGGCAGTATGGCTGCCGGCTCCCCAAGCCCAATCAAGCTCGTCTCCTGGGAAGCAACCAGCAGCCTTCACGCCCACTCGGAAGGCTGCTTCGGGCGGCCAGTGTGCCAGTTGGCGCCAGGCTTCGCCTGCTGGCCACCCGGCCAGGGAGCCCTGAGAAATTGGTTCTCTGTATGTTGCTCAAAACGGCTTCATGCTGAAACTGCGGCGTTTTGGGGACACCAAGCAACCCTAAAGGTTTCCAATGGCTGTAAATCTCCCTCAGACGAATCTGCTGCTATCATGGTTTCACTCCATAAGTTCCGAATGATCGTAACTCCCAATATAATGCCAGTTCCTTACGATACACAGTAACTGGGTGGGAACACAGAGAAATCTCTCATTTCCCTTGAAAAAGCTAGGAATCCACGTAGTGTAACCTGCAGGAACTGGATAAGTATCTTAAAGTTGATAGATCCAGATCAGCATTAGACAATAGCAAAAGCTGTAATGACACACAGGGGGAATTAGGAACGACCCAAACAGTCTATTAACAAGTGGTCATATGCACAGAATAGGGGAGAACCCCAGAGCGGAACAGAGGGACTGGAGGAGGCTTATCCCCCACCCATAAGAACTCCTGGACTCCCACCAAGGTCTATCAGAACGGACACAAGAACGTCAACGCAACTGCCAAAGAGAACACGGGGATCTGGAATGCCTCCGAATGCTGTGAACCCAGAGGACAGACACCCCATCTCTTTGGACCAACTACATGAGATGGAAGAAGCCCGAGTCCTTCCACATAGGAACCAACGACATCAGAACAACAACTAGGAACCACGATCGGTCATCAGAACCAGAAGATCAATAAACTTCCGGCGGGACAGTGGGGAAGGAATCCTCTCCAGTCCTTACCTAGTTCCAGCTCTGGGCCTCCACCCCCTATAATGACCAACAAAGTTCCTCCTAACCCCCCTGCCCCCCTTCATACACACACACACACACACACATACACACACACTCATATACACACACTAATAGGATGAGATAACCAAAGAACAATAAAGATAGGTCATCAAGGACTCATTCATGTACTATTAGATGGAACATAAAGAACAAGTACTCATTAGCAAGGTATGAGAGATTTCTCTGCAACACCCCCCAAAATCGTTACACACCTCAATTGAGGAGGTGACATTGAAATAGTTGTAGAAGGTAATCAAGAACTTACATGTAATTTTAACATATTGTCTACTCAATACTATGTCAGACATCTAATGTTTGCCTGGATTTAACCTGTAATTTATGCTTGGTTGATTGTTACTTTTTGAACCTGTCACTGATACTGTCTAAACCCAGAGGTGTTGAAGAATTGAACCTTTTTTTTTTTTTTAACATATTGTTCACTCAATACTATACCAATTAATCCCATAACATTGTATATCGACGCTGATGTTTTGTTGGGGGTTTTAACTGACCGGAACTTTACTCTGTTAGCTCTACCTTCAGACCAGAGAAGGTCTCCCCAAGAGGCCACTGAACTTATCTGGACAATAAGATGTTGGACTTTATGCTAGGTATATGCTTACAATGAAGGAATTTCAACTGAACTTGAAATGCGGTTATGCAGCAAGATGGAGCAAGCAATCCACTATGGGAGGAGGGGTGTGGGAGGGGTGGGGGGACTCCCCAGTGCTTATAAAACTGTATCACATAATACAATGTTAATAATAATGAAAAAAAAACAAATAATGTCAGAATTACAGTTACCTTTTTGCTTTGAAAAATAAATAACTTATTAAGGAGAAGGCCATGTTGTATGGTATTTTATTGTTAATCTTGGAGGTGCATGGCTCCCATATTCGAGAAACTAGGTGCTGTTAGAAGCTGGGGTTTGGGAAGGAAAGACAGGGGGAGAGAGTGCCGCGGGGGCTGATGTGTGGCCCAAGTGGCTCTGGCACACACAGGCACCGTGTTGGTGATGACATCGTTAACTACAAGAGCAGGTTTGAGTTATCCGTGAGTTTTCTTTCTGTGATTCTGATTTTGTTATAAAATAAAAGATTGTTAGAATGTTTGGATATAAATTAGTTAGATTTTTTGCATTAAAAAGTACCAGGTCAGGGTCTAAGCCAAGTGGCTGTGACTCTTGCATCCCACCCCAGAGTGCCTGGGTTTGGTTCCTGGTTGTGTCCCCTGATGCCAGCTCCCTGCTGAGACAGACCCAGCACAGCCTTGATGGCTTAAGGGTGGATCCCTGCCACTCACCTGGGCCACCTGTGTTCCTGACTCCCAGCAGGATACTAGCTCAGTCCCTGTCATTACAGAGAAGTGGACCAGTGGATGGAAACTCTCTCCCTTTCTCTGATGTGATTAAAACTTAAAAATATTGTGCTCCTCAGTGCTGAAGTGTTTTGTAACAGAATTGAACTGTCCTTTTCTATTTCACTCTGCTTGATTTTGTATACTGACCACTGTCTGATAAGCCTTTGGTCTTGGGTAGAAAGCATACTCAGAATGCATCTTGAATAATGATTGATGATAATTGTGAGTTGGTCCCAAGTTCAGTTGGTTAAAATACTGTTGACACTCTGGCCTTTGGGTCAACCATGCAGTTTAGTTTCTGAACACAGCGCCTTACTGCCCAAAGAGAAATAGATGTGCACAATTCTATTCCTGTTACAGAAACTCAGCTTAGGGATGAAGTATGAGCAGGGATATTTTCACCCATATACATATGCATACTGTTTTTTTAAGTACATATAAATTGTGTGATTTTCCATTGTGAAACAAATAGTAAAGTATTTATACGATTTTATTCTTGCAATATTTTTGCAGTGTTTAGTAGATTATTTGTTCATTTGTCAGAACACAGAAAATCCTTTTCATGTGATTCTAGGTTTCTGTGTCATCATAACCTTGCAGAAAATGTGCTGTGAAGCAGTTTTACCTGTTTTAAAGGCACCTTGCTGGAATTATTTTAGAATCCCAAGAAGTCATTGTAAGAAATTTGGTGTCCAAAAAAATAAATAAATAAAAAGAAATTGGGTGCCAAATTGCAAAGAGTGATTCTTTATAAACAGATTTAAAAAGTGAAGATTTTTACGTGAATGCCATGATTTCAGAAGAACATTTGTTTTTTTAAAAAAAGTTTTGTTACTGTTTGGTTTTAATTTTTCAAATTAATCTCTGAGAGACTGAGTTTTTTTTTCCCCTTGGATTTATTTTATTTGTTTGAAAACCAGAACTACAGAGACAGGGAGACGAAGAAAGAGAGAGATCTGCTATGCACTGGTTCACTTTCCAGATTGGCCTCAATGGCAGGGCCACACCAACGCCAGGAGCCTAGAATCCCATCCTAGTCTTCCATGTAGATTCAAGAGCCCGAGAACTTAGGCCGTCTTTTGCTGCTTGTAACTGGAGCATTGAGGGCTTGAACTATCACCGATACGGGATGCTAGCATTGCATGCTATAACTTAACCTGCTGCATCAAAATGCTGGCCCCTGTATTGTGGTTTAGCTTTTTTTTTTAAAAGTCTGTTTGTGAGACCAGCTGCTGTGTACTCACTCCCCAGATGCCTGCAGCAATCAGGGCAGGATGTGGGACCTTGCAACTTCAAATCTTCCACATGAGTGGCAGAGACTCAACTAGTTGAACCATAACCTGCTGTCTCACAGAATCTACATTGGAAGGAAGCTGGAGCTGTTTATCAAACCCAGACACTGCACTATCAAACATGGGTGTCTTAAGTCAATCAGCCACTGACATGGAAGGAGCCTGGGGCCGGAATTGGAATTCTGAGACTCAGAGTATGCCTCTGGATAGATAGCTTTGTTGGCTCCTGCATCAAAGGTGGAAGCTGAGTGACTCTCATGGTGCAGAGCAGATGATGCTGTCAGTGCTTTTAGAAATTCTGTGCACGTGTGCTTCCACATGCATGGAATGTCACCAGGGAGATATGCAAGAAACTGACTGCTTCTGGGCAGGATGATGTGGCGCAGAGACAGGTGGGAGGGAGATTTCATTTCCTTGCACCCCCCTTTCACCTTTGAACTTAGCACTATGCACACTGGACACATTTATAGAACACACGTCTTCAGGATGAGTTTAATTCTTGATAGAAGGCAGTCTGTTCATATTTCTCCTATTTTATTCAAGAAAGATATTAAAGGACATCATCAGAGAATTGATTACAAATAATGCATTTGGCCAGGTCTGGGGGATGACTGGCTGAGCTAAGCTGTAACCCCCATGAGCATGAGCTGGAATTGGGGGTTGGCTAGGCCAAGCCAGGCTATAGCACCCACTGGCAAATGCTGAGGTGAGGTAGGCCATACTAGTCTGGGCTGCAGTACCCAACCAGCACACTTGAAACCTGGGAACAGGGTAGGGGGTGAACCTGGCTTCGGGGCTGCGTGGGGCTCCCCTGCTGGACCACCACTCCCACTGGAGAATGTGAGAGTTGGCATGGGGGCAGACCAGGCCAGGCAGGGCCATAACACCTGTTTGCCTGCATGTGAACTGGATCAGGGGAAAGCCAGGCTGGGTTGACTGTTCCTTCTGGTGCATATACAAGTCAGAGTGAGTATGGATTGGTTGGGCTTTGCTGCAACATCAGCTAGCAGAGGCTTGCACAAGGGGCAACTTTTGTCAAGTTAAACTGCAGAACCACCTGCATAGTGAAAGGTCCAGGAGTGGGAGTGGGCACATTAGGGAAACAGTGGGCACCTCTCTGTTGGGTTGCCACTTTGACTAGTGAGCATGAGAATCAGGACTTGGGTAGGCATGGCTAGAAAGAGTGGCACCTACTGGCATGTATGTGGACTGGATAGTGGAGCTGGTTGGGTTGACCTTGGCTTCAGTACTTATTGACATGTATGAGAGCTTTATTGGATATAAGACAGACTGGACAAGTCTCCTGTACATCCTGGAAAGTACAGGAACCAGGTTAGGAGGCAGACCTGGTGGGGGTTATTGCAGGCCTCTCCGACTAGGCTGCAGCTTCCATTGGTTTGTGTGAGGTTCATGTGTGTGGTGCTTTAGATCGCTTGGCCACCCTGACACGTGAGGTTCATGTATGTGGTATACAGGATTGGGCTGGGTTCCAACACTCATTGGTTTGCATAGCGGACAGGGCTGGAGTCAGAATTGACCCAGCAATTGCAACCACCAGAGTGTCCAACAGATTATGCCTGATTCTGTATTGGCAAGCACACACAAGAATCAGGTCTGGGATCACGTCAGATGAAGTTATAGTGGAGATTCCCTCAACTGAATCACTGGACTCAGAACCCCAACCATGGAGGAAATTACAGGTTCCCTGGTCTGACTGTGGAGTGCATGTGTCAGAGCTGGGCCTCCATCTTAGCTGGCTTAGATGGAGCAGTGTACAGTATATCCAGGTGCACATGGAGGGCATGGCAGTACATTGGAGCCTCCAGAAGACAGAGGACAGAGAACAGAATAAATTGATCAACTATCCCTGGCTATGTGTTGACAGTGAATACTTAGGCAAGTAGAGACTCTAAGGTGGACTATGTCAACCAGTGGATTTTGGAGAGATATTCCATTGTGCTTGGAGTGGCGAGATTGGCATTATTTCAGAACTGTTGAACTGTCAAAAGCTCATCAGTAGAACCCTTGGAAGTCGCCTCACATTGGGATCCTGGGATGGCATCGGGTGGCTGTGCTCCATCCCAGGATATGGAGGCAGTTAGGAGGCTGGCTGTGGCTTCTCCCCTTTTCTTCCCCTTCCCCCCAGATATAAGAAGAGAAAAAAGAGATTGTGGAAATGGTGGTCTCACCCACTTTCCTGTAGCCTTTGACCCTTTGTACCTAAATCTACTATGTAAAAATCATCGAAAAGAAAAATTTTAAAAAGACACATTATAACCCAGTAAGCCAAAGACCAAAAAATTTTTGAAAGCAGCAAGAATAAATTTATAATTTACCTTGTTCAAAGAAGGATGTTTTAATAAACAAACAAAAAAAACCCAAACAAGTATTGGAATAGAAAATCAAGGTTTGCAGTTGAAGAGTGGGTTTTCTTACTGTTTTACTGTAGGGACTTATGCAGAGTAACAAGGTATTGCCGGAGTTAGATGGTTGCTCTGACTTCAGTTAGTTGTAGTTAAATTGAGGATGGGGAACCCTTTTCCTGCCAGGGGTCATTTGGATGTTACAACATTTATGTGTATAAAATTACCAACTTAGGAAGTGTCCTGCTGTAAGTTTATTGCATTTTGAGTTCTGCTATAGTTGCATTGGCAGGAACATACCAAATGATTTCATGGATCTTCTGCGGCCCATGTGCAGGATGTTCCCCACTCCTGAGTTAAAGTTTCATGGTTTTTTTCTAGAAAATGGTAGTCTGGTTGACACTTATTTTTGACATTCAACATCCATTTTTCCTTTCTGTCAGTCTAATGCTTCCCTGCTGGAATCCATTCCAGTTTGTAGGTTAGTTGATGCCCTAAACCTTGGCTTTGCAATGTTTCCTGGCAGTAATGAGCTGGGATCATGAGATGGGATTGTGGTTGGTCAGGGCAGTGACCAAAATCAAGGAAAAAAGAATTTTGATCTTTCTCCTTGCACTTGAAAAGAATGTAAGGTTTGAGTGGCAAGTTATTCTTGCTCCTGCCGTGTGAATTGGAGAAAGAGCTTGCAGCGTGAAGCTGTGTCAGGTCCAGTGATGGATGCTCGTTGGGTTTGGCTTAGGCGTAGGCAGCAGCTGCAGTTTACCCTGGCCTGGTCCTGCTGGTGACAGCCATTAATGCTCAGCAGTCAGAATACAATGCAAACAGTGCCACTAATTTTGGTATTATGAGATGATTCAGGACGTGTTTGGCCCATCGGAAGCTCTCAGTGGTCATTTTTAGAATATTTTGAGTCTACTTCACATTTTACTAGTGGCTAATTCTGAGGTTGGGATTGTAGTAGAAACTGAAAGGCAGACAGTAACCAAGTGTCTAATTCCCTGGCCTGACACTAGTGTCCTGCTTCTGTATAAGCCTGGTGCTTTAAGATGGGAGTACTTAAGTACATTTCAGGAGGAAATGGCTCTACTAGCTCAGAGTAGGCGCCCTGTGGAAGTATATTGGAATTCTGATTTTTCTGATATAGAAATGTGTGTGTGTGTGAGAGAGAAAGAGAGAGAGAGAGAAATTCTATTTCATTTGCTGTTTGGGGAAAATAAAAAATTGCTAGATGACTTTAAAAAATAACATGAGCTCAGTAATAGCAAAAGAGGCAAGGACAGATCAGGCACTCAGAAGATGGCACGCTGTGACTATAACAAGATTTGACCTCCGGGCCTTCTTCTCTAGGAAAATCACAACAAGCAACTATAGAGATGAAAATGCATTTTTTTTTTTTTTTTTGCAGGGAAAGCTGTTAACATTGAACCACAGGACCCCACTGGATTACATAATAGCAGTAATATTATTGTTGATCTAGTGACATCTCAACACTTTCCTAAAAGCACAGTGTGGCATGTTTTTTCTATTGTAAGAGTTTGAAAAGTGTGAGGTAATTGGAAAGGACCTGAAGTGTACCAGTGATGGTTGAGAATAGTTGATCTTAGAGATAGAAATGAACTCTTAAATGACAGTTTCTTACATACTCCGGCCAACCTGATTTTCTTAACTAAAAATGTTTCCAGTACATATGGAGCTCATGACCTCCCAACTTCAGTCATCTTGATTTTTTCCCTTGATGCTTTAGAAAAATGATAATCTCATCCAAAACACTGTGTTTCTGGAGTATTATCTTTTTAAAGAGAGGTTTATTTACTTTTTATTGCAAAGTCAGATATACAGAGAGGAGGATAAACAGGAAGATATTCCATCCAATGATTCTGGAGCATTGTCTTTTTAATAAAACAAATAGAATGTACAATATCTGTTTTTTTGTTTTGTTTTTGCTGCTTCAGTACTTTGTTTCTGAAATAAAAACAGAAAATTAGTAAAAAAAGATAGCCATTGGGCATAAATGTAAAGCTTAGGTGATCAAGTTGCTATTTAGATTATTTTAATGCAGTCATAACAGATACCATTGGGAGCATTCTGGATCAGCACTTACTAGTGATGTTGAACAAGGTGTGACCAGCTTAGTGCTGCCCTGACAGAACCTGAAAATTAAAGTTGAAAATGAGTAGAGTCAGGTGGACCATAATTCCAATGACTTGCTGTCTGTCAGAATCAGTACAAGTGGGAGTGGAGAGTCTAATTGTAGTAACAGGAATTATGATATCCTGTCTTAGTCTCTACCAGAACACCCTTCCATTGGTCTAGACTGTGTTCTATGCACTTCGCATGCAGTAAAATCCTGTTAAATTCTCCTGCAGCCCTCTGAGGCAGGTGCATATCAGGAAGGGGCACAGGGTGGCTCCGTGACTTGCTCCATCTAGCATGCAGCTGGAAAGTGGTGCAGCCTACATTCTCCCAACCTAATGTCACATCTGTTAGTGGAGATGACTGCTTTGCCGTACCGCAGGATACCAGGCTAAGGTGACTGTTGCTGTAGGTACTGATTAAATGGCCACAGAGTGCAAATGTGTGCTGGTTGAGTTTAAACATCTTTACCATCCTAGATGACTTTACACTTAGAGCAGGCTGGGAAAACAGTGTGTTCAGTTCTGCTTAGCGTTGCTATGATAACACTGTCTTAATAGTAATAATTTTCCAGGAAGAGACACTTGGATCAAACAGGCTGTGACAACCTTAGTGTCCTAGAGGTTGACACCTACAGGAAGTTGCTATTTTAGCATCCATCAGCCCACGCAGGATTTTCCTTAAGCTTTAGTCATAATACTAATCTAACAATTGCCTTGTAAACCAGTGTGTTTTGAAACTGTTTCTTTTTGTGTTGTTGAGTCTTTACTTTGTGCCAGAGATTGAAGGGGCAGATTTGGAACCATACTGGTCTTTGAGGACTAAAGCAGATGATACAAAGAACAGTAGAGTAAGCAACCATTATGCAATGAGTGAGAGACTTTTTTTTTCCTTTGTTTTGTAAAATAAGCTAAGAAACTGTGTTTTCAGTTGACATGTCATGCTATTTTTGCACCTTGACTGCACACAGTGTTTCTGGACTTCTTTAAACAATGCCATTGGGATACTGCTAATAACCACACAGTGCAGAGGCCTGCCTGGATACAAAGACTGATTCAAAGTAAACAGCAGCCATTTCCAGGGACAAATTGGAAGTGTATTGCAATAAAGATAGTTATTTTATTGGTTTACCGTGATTTTCCTAAAGTAGAATTAAGTCAGGGAAGAGTCATGAATTTCAAAGAAGATAGTCTGTTGATCTGTGATCAGCTCCTGTTTGGGGTGATGCCTTCAGAGAGCTGCCACGTGGAGGAGTTGTGCGTGGAAGAAGGCTATAAGGATGTTGCCTCCCGGACTGCTGTTGATGTGGGCAGCACAGTTTACCCATTCTCTGAGTAATTAGTAGAAACCACTATGTTTTTAGTTCCTTAGAAGTAGCCAAAGTGATTTATAAGAGTTGCCTTTTGTCCTGCAAGAACACCGCAGTGTTCTCTGGCCCAGAAGCATTCTCTAATAAGAATTCCTGGTTTCAGCGTCTCATCCATGAACATATGAATGTGTGATACCTCCCAGGATTTGTGGCAGTTTTGTTTTAAACAGGTCTGAGAAGTGAGTTTTCCTCAGTAGACATTTTTGATATTTTGTACTTTAAATCTAATATTATTTTTCCCCTTAGAATTGTGATCTTGTTATATATACAATAAACAAGTTCTCAAATGTAAAACAACACAATGAAATGGGTGTTTTAAATATGATTCTTTCTTTGTTTCTTTTTTTAGTTGACAGTTGTGTCAGGATGAATAGGGTGATGGCCTGTCCCTCAGTCCGAACTGGTTTGTTGAGGAGCCAGTGCATATGGTGCTGAGGTCAGGAGACAGATGTCGAGAGAGAAGTGTGTGTGAGTTCAGAGAGCGTGCAGGGATCAGAGACATTTCCTTTGGGGCTGGGAGAATTACAGAGAAAGCTACATACGATCTAAATTTTAATTAGAGAAAGCACATTCTCCCATCTGCTTCACTCTTTATTTACCTACAGTGGCTGGGACTGAATGGGGCTGAAGCTGGGAGGTGGGAATTCAGTTCAGGTCTCCTCTATGGTGTTGGTAGCTCCTCAGTCTGCATTGAGAGAGAGTAAGGAGCCAGAGCTGGAAACTAAACCCAGGTGCTCTGAACCTGCATCTTAAAGGCTAAGTTGAATGTTTGTTCCTGTTCTGAGTTTTGAAAAGAAAAAGGCATGGGGGATCATTAAGTGGTAAGGGTAAGAGAACTCTAAGTGAACAAAGCTACAAAGTGTAAGATACCAGATGTGTAAGCTCATCCAGAAAGTATTGCTAAATGCCTACATTCTACCTAACAAAGTGCTTGGAATGTGGGCACATAGGAATCTGCTGAGATTCCATGAGCAGGAACTCGACTGGATGTTTTTGTTTACTTAGGAAGGATGGAGGAGGAGAGAGGGCAAGTAGAAAGACTGAGAGTTATGTCTGATGATTCACTCTCTAGGAACCTGAAGTTCTTGGGGCTTGATCAAGTTGAAGGTAGGAGCTGGGAACTCAACCCAGGTTTTTCATGTGTATGGTGGGGACTGAACCACTTGAGCCATTGCCTGCGGCTTCCTAAGGATACGTGTTAGAACACTGGAATCTGGAAGGGAGCCAGGATTCAAACCCAGGCACTCCAATATGGAATCTATGCATCTCAACCACTAACTTTCTGCCTTTCAAATGCAAATTACTAGAATGATGGGGAGGAAGAATAAGTGAGAGCGTATACTTAGACATGTCTGTCCTGGGCAGATATAAAGGTGATCATCTTTGTGACAAGACTGGGCCATTATCTGGAGAATACATCTGCATTGTTAGCTAGGCTTGAGACTCCAGGAAGGGAACAGCAGTGATCTAAGAACTGAAACTTAGAGGATATCAGGATAGTGAGCAGAGCCACCGGTAGACAGATATGTGTGACCAGGGCTGTTGCTGCCCGTCTGGTTCTTGTTCTCACAACCTCGCTATCTTGCCTGTCTCTACTGTTACTGTGGTTACCTGTTGCTTCATAGCAAATTATCCCAGAGCTTAGTGGTCTAACACAGCTATAATTACTTGTAGCCTCTCATGATTTTTCAAGGTTTGTCATTGAGGCCAAGTAAGTGGATGGTTAGGTCTTCTCAAGGGCTTTTTACTGCCATGCTGGTCCCTGAGCTGAGCAGGTCACCCTTTAGCACCCAACCTGTCTCCATGTGGTCTGCCTGCAGGTCTCTTTGGGACAGCCATGTTCCTCACATGGCACTGTAGGGCCTGAGAGGTGTTAGTCCAAGTGAGAGGGAAATACGGGGAATATGTCACTTCTTCTAGACTCACATAGCATCACCTCCACTGTTGTCAGAAGGTCACCCAGTTTCAAGAGAAAGGCTCTTCGACCCCCAACCCTCCAGGTATGTGTGTAAGAAGAGCATGCAAGGGGAGAGATGCTGGTGGGGTCAGCGTTGGGGTTCAACCAGTCAGTGCATAGAATGTCAGTGAAATCAGGAGAAGCTGGCTAGTAGCCCTGGAAAAGCTTTTGTTTTCTGCATAGCAGAGAAGATAAATGATGATCAGTGCTTCACTCTTACTCCGTTGGACATGGCTGCTATGTCAGGAGCTGTGGTCACCATCTTGTGGAACCGAGGGTGAGGCCAAGGAAATGCCTACCTCTAAACTTGTTGTTTTGTGAAGAAATAAAACTCTTTCTCTCTCGGTTTCCTGTTGTTTGTGTCTGGACAGCTCTCTAAAAGATGCAGTATATGGTACTACATGAGAGGGGAGAGTTAAGGTGATCTTTTGGTTAGAGGTGCTTGAAAATAGTTGGGTTTAGTGGGCAGTGGGAAGCCACTGGAGCTTCTTGTTCAGGGTGTACAGTCTACAGTGAAGAAGTTAACACCTGTCCACTGTATGCTGGGTTTAATATGATACTCAAGGAACTCGAGAGGCAAACACTCCACAGTATTGCACGAGAAAGGTACTCTTGTCTCCAGTGTTGCTGTACTTGTAGAAACTGATGTTAGAAAAGTTTTAAATGTGAAAGAAAGTTGCCCTCAAAAGGCAGATTTTTAATTTCACGACCACTGAGCACATGCATTGTGCCTCTGCGCTAGTGCAGGGAGAATGGAGATGAGCATGACAGCATCCCTGCTCCTAAAGAGCAAGTCTAGTGGGGAGACCAGCTTCTGCAGAACCACGTTTGGGCATAGAGCACCTGGAAGTCACACTGGTGTCTAACCGGATGCAGTGTCACAAGTGGAAGCTTAACCTGCAGCACCTGCCCCAGCCCTGCCTCTTGGTGGGAGGAGCTATAGTGAAGAAGATGAATTGTGGGCATTTTTACAGTCTGCCCCAAATTTTATAATAGTAATACCTACCAAGCTCATTGAAGCTGAAAAGGAAGGAAGAATGTTGGGCTTCTATCTTGAGAATGTGGCAACACCATGTATAAAAACTGAGTGAGTAGTGTCGGGGAACCAGTTAAGGAGCGAAGATGAGTTCAACTTAGAAATGTTGAGATGGAGATGATAGTGGGTTATCCAAGTAGAAATGAACTTGGATTTATTTTGAAATTGGGCCTGGAGAAGTTGGAGATCGAGAAAGAGCTACTAAGAATTTTCTTCAGGGTTGGAGGATGTGTTAGAAAAAGGCAGAAATCGTGGAGCTGTATGAGCAGCAGATTGGCACTAGCATGGGCGGGGGAATGTGAGAGCAGGCAGGAGGCTGCTGGAGTTACCTAAGAGCGAGTCCAGGCTCGTGGTGTAGGTGGTGTTGAGGCCAGCTGGCTCTGGCTGTTGTGAAGGTAGAGTTGGAGAATTCGCCAGACTTACATTTGAGGAGGGGGTGAAGGACTCAGAGCTTCCTGGGTTGGCCTCTTGGGAGGAGGAGTTGCTGTTTTCTAGCATGTTTGTCCAGACCTGTTTGCTGATGTGTCCTCAGAACTGGGCTCATGGAAGGTTCTGCCATGGACTTCCCCTAATTGTCCTGAGATGAAGCCAATATTTTCAAGGAAAGTAGCACTAAACATCAGGGTTGTTAATCTGAAGCATTCATTCAGGAAACTTCACTTACGCAGAGCTGCAGTGGTCAGGATGGCCAACGAGAGAAAAGAACTGTTGCACTGAGGCAAGACTGCAGCAAGGGTGTTAGGGCGCGTGGGTTATATGGGTTTGAAGTGTGTGGCTCAGGGCCTGGTGGCTTCCTACATATTTAGTAACAGGTTCGGTGTTTTGTTTTGTTTTGTTTTGTTTTGTTTTGTTTTTGAGCAACAACCTGGACAACTTTAATAGTACCTGGAAATGTCCAGCCCGCAGAGAGAATGCAGCTGCTGTGCACATGCAGAGAGGTGAAGAGCTGTGAAGGTCGCAGGGGTGACATAGAAGTTGGGGGGCAGCTGGCAAACCCTATACATTTAGGGGCAGGCTTTTGAGAGCTGTGCTTGGAACTTAGGTGGAAGGTGCTGTTTCCCATCCAGGTGGGGGTGGGGAAGTCTGGAGTACAAGGAGGAAATGCTGGCTGGAGATGAACATTGGGTAGCCATCTCTGTCTCGCTGCCATTCTGACCACAGCATCAGGAGCGCTGAGCTGGGCGAGGCCATCTCAGGGCTGCTGTGCAGATGAGGTGAGGGGCTGGAGTAGGGTGCTAGCAGTTAAAGTTGACAAGGAGAATGTCAAGAATCGTTTGATAGCATGGGAAGGGCTTAGTGACAGATGATGTAAAACCTTGAGGGACAGGACAAAGAATAATGTCTTTAGGAGTCTAAGAAGAGCTTGAAGCTAAAGCCTGGCACACTTCTGGTCTGCTTAACCTTATGGTCTTGCCAGTAGCTTTTAGTTTTTAATCCTTATTATGCATTAAAACTGGAGTCAGTTGAAATCTGCATATGTCTAAAGGCCCTCCACAAAGATTCGCAAGGACTCTGACCAGCCCTTTGCCAGTGTCTGTCCAATAGTGATACCGTAACAGTGTCATTTAGCCTGTCACTGGTCTGTGTTCAGCAGCCCTGACTTTAGTACCTCAGGAAGACAAAATGCCAGGTACTGGAAACCTGTCCAGGTTTCGTGTGCACTCTTGCCCTGAGAAGCAAGGCAGCACAGTGAGGATCATTTGTATCTAAGTTGGCATGACTGACTAGAACTCAGGGGCAACCCAGGTGATTTTTTGTGTGACGAGAACCCAGGTGCTATGCCAAGTTTCAAAGAAACACAAAACAGCTGCCCTTGCCCTGGGGCTCTTGTTCTGTGCCCAGGATAGACATGGTATGGCCAGGTGTGCCAGGTGGAGGGCCCAGCAGTGGCCTGTGTAGGCATGCGGGAATTGGGAGGCAGAGAAGGCTCCCCGAGGGTGTAGGAACTGACTGGAACACGGGGCAGCATTCACGGCCACTGCAGGGGGTGACTGCAGGCCAGGTGCTTCGTTTGTAAACTTGACATTTTCTTCCTTTAAGGTCGTGTTTATTTTCTGAATTCCTAGTCCTCCCTCGATCATATACAGTTCCTTAGTTTTATCAAGACTGTTCTTGAATTCTGTGTGTTCAGTTCTGATTTTAGAAAGTATGTGATGCCCATTGCACAAAGCGTGACAGGCACACCTGTGCCAGCAGGCTGGGCCGTTGTTCAGTGGTGGCAAAGCTCACTGCCTGGAGGGGTGGAGGGGTAGAGCCGTGTGTTCAGCACAGGTTTTGCAGACAAGAAAGTTACCTTAGGTCTTGCTAGAAATAAAGTGCTCAGTGTCTCAGAGATTTTTAGAATGCGAAAGTCTGGGTGATTGATTATAGACCCGTATTCTGAACATGGGATCCAGCCTTTTTCCTCCTTCCACGTTCTAGATGATGTTCACTAAAGCTGTGGGCTCTGTTTTAGAATGTGAAGGAGAAATGACTGGATGACTGGTTTGTGACTGCTGTGTGGGTTGCATTCTGTGCTCTGGAAGGTCAGGTGTATTCTTGGGGAATGGCAGAAGTGTGATGATTTCATGCATCTTTCTGAAAGTTCAGATTTTGAGTATTTCTCTCAGTGGCACCACAAGCAGGGTTGATTCCGTGTTGATAATTTATGTTTGCTTGGCTTTGCCAACATCAAGCTTGTGTATATGCAACATAACTATTTATTTACATATATACATGTACCTTAAAAAGTTTATGGAAGACTAGAATTAAAAATAAATTGCTTGTGGGCCCGGCACGGTGGCGCAAGTGGTTAAGGTCCTCGCATTGCACGTCCGGGATCCCATATGGGCGCCGGTTCTATCCCAACAGCCCCGCTTCCCTTCCAGCTCCCTGCCTGTGGCCTGGGAAAGCAGTCGAGGTTGGCCCAAAGCTTTGGGACCCTGCACCCATGTGGGAGACCAGGAAGAGGCTCCTGGCTTCGGATCGGCATATTATCGGCTGTTGTGCTCACTTGGGGAGTGAATCATCGGACGGAAGATCTTCCTCTCTGTCTCTCCTCTCTGTATATTTGCCTTTCCAATAAAAATTAACAAAAATAAATGTTTAAAAATAAATAAATAAATAAATAAATTGCTTGTGATGGAAAACAGGAGAATCAAGATGGCGGAATAGGGTAAGGACACGTTTAAACGGACGGAGAAGCATTTAACCAGAATGAAGCAGAGAGGACATATTTCAGGAAATACGAAAGGACAGAACAACAGCAGAGGGGTACCTGGAGACTGACAGACACAGGAAAGCAGCAGACACAGCAGTGTGGTGTTGCAGTGAATGATATTCCAACACGGCGACCTAAAATCCACCAGCAGCCGGAACTCCACCAGCAACCAGGTGGGAAGGGACTTTCACTGGGAGCTTGGGAGGTGAACCCAGACGGGGAACTGTCTGTCCTGCTGGTCCGTTTGGTTTGACCAGGAGCAGAGACAGAGCAGCAGATCCCAGGCTGGCAGTGCGAGAACAGCGAGGATTTCATAGCCCAGTCAGCCCCCTAGAGCTGAATTGTTCGCCATTTTGCCTAAGAAGGAAAGGGCAAGGGAAAGGACTGAGCATGCTCTGAGAGGGAGTGAGCTCATTTCTGACTCGGTGAACTGCAACGACGTGGCATTCTACGGGTTCCACCCAGGGCAGGTCTGGGTAACCCTCGGATCTGACAGCCAGCAGATCAAGAACTGTTGTGGTAGCACATCAGGCGCCATTTTGTGCACTGTGGCAATAGCTTTGGGACTGCAGGGGACAACAGTGAACTGCGCATGTGCTGAGCTTTCGAGAATTCGCTGAGGTCGCACAGGAAAATAATACCAACTGTGGCATCGTACCGGTCGAAACAGGTCCGTGTGGCATTCAGACCTAACATCCAACAAGTTCCGACAAGATCAGCGCCACTAACAACCTAACTAGATAGTACACCAGGTGTCTCTTTGATCCTGGAACCCACACCAACCAGAAGAGGGAGAAAGGTTGCAGAGACAACAGTGCAGCCTCAGCACGGTATCACAGGAGGTGGAGAGTGGTGAGCCAAGAGCTGGGGTTGTGGAGACCACGGTGGATATCTGACATAAGAAGCCAGACCTGGAACTCACTGGAGGTTGTGGCACAAGTGGCTTCAAGCAAAAAGTTGTGTACCAACTGCAATAAGTAAAATCGCTTAGAAACCTGCCCCAAGAAGAAGACTCTGCTAACCAGTAGTACAATGATCAAGAGCAAAAGAAGAGACAAAGGCACAGTGAATATTACTGAAAACTCCCTTGCAAAGGAGCAAAACCACATGCCAACCTCAGAGTTCACTGAGGAAGATATTGAGAAAATGGGGGACACAGAATCCATAAGACTCATTTTGAAGATTCTGGTCAAAAATGAGAAGCTCATGCAAGAGTTCAAAGAATTTAAGGAAGCAGTAAAGCAAATCAAGACTGGAATATCAGAAATTAAGAACACAGTAGAGCAAATTACAAGTATAGTGGAGAGTCTCCAAAATAGAATGAAGCAAGCAGAAGAAAAAATCTCAGAATTGGAAGATATCTCCTGTCACCAGGGGGAAGCAAACAAAAAGCTGGAAGCAGAGCTGGATCAGGCCAAAAAAAGTATTCAAGAATTGAAAGACACTCTTAAGAGGCCAAATATAAGAGTTATGGGAGTCCCGGAAGGTGCAGAAAGCGAAGCTGAATTTGCAAATGTATTTAATGAAATAATCAAGGAAAATTTCCCTAATATGGAGAAAGAATTGGGAAACAAGATCCAGGAGGGACACAGAACTCCCAACAGGCTTGATCAAAAGAGATCTTCACCAAGACATATGGTTATCAAGCTCTCTTCAATTGAACATAAGGAAAAGATCCTTAAATGTGCACGTGAAGATAATCAATCGACATGTAAAGGAAGGCCAATTAAGCTCACAGGAGATCTCTCACAGGAAACTCTACAAGCAAGAAGAGAATGGAGTGACATATTCCAGATTCTAAAAGAAAAAAAATGTCGGCCTAGGATAACATACCCTGCAAAGCTTTCTTTCATCTTTGAAAATGAAATAAAATTCTTCCAGAGTAAAGAAAAGCTGAAAGAATTTGCCCTTTCCAAACCTGCTCTACAAATGATACTTCAAGATGTTGTCTTGACGGAGAAGAGGAATAGCACCTACCAAAACCAAAGGCAAATGGGAAGAACATCCCAGTAAAATGACAACAGAAGATTAAACCAATGAACAACCCATTCCTAAAATGACAGGACCAAAGTACCCCTATGTATATTTAACTCTAAATGTAAATTGCTTAAGCTCAATCAAACATCATAGATTAGTAGACTGGATTAAAAAACAAAACCCATCTGTTTATTGTCGGGAGGAGACACACTCCAAAAAAGATCAGCGGAAACTATATCACATGGGTTTTGTTGTTTTCTGTTGGTTTCATCTCTTTAAAACACTTTCTTCTGATTAAATCATTCGATGACTCGTAGATCATACAGTAGCATCATTTTCTTCAAGAAGGTTCTTGATTTTCACTTCTTCAGCTACATGTTATACATTTAATAGCATGTTGTTTAACTTCTTGGTGTTGTTAATATCTTTTTCCTCCCAGATGTTGATTTTGTTTTGTGGCTCCTCATTTAAGGGAAGGTATAGTATTTGTGTAATGGAGGCTGTCATATCTAGTAACATGTCATTTAACTTCATGGCATTGTAAATTTCTATTTTTCTTTCTATTGTTGATTTTGTATCGTGACTTTTCATTTAAGGGAATGTACAGTAGTTATGTAATGGAAACTAACAACCAGATGTGAGGATGCAGTGTAGTATGCATTTCTGTTTTCAAAGATGGACTTATAGTGAAACTGTTTATATTATATTTTGACAATAGGATTCTGGACTTTCTGCCATTGTCCATGCCCGCAATGATGAACATATGACTGAGTATGAAGAACTATATGTTAGCAATGATATAAAGGAACTGGGGGTGGGGAGGGAATTGGGGAGAGGATAAGGGGATATGGAACTGTATCGTAAAATGATAGCAATAATAATAAAATGTGAAAAATTAAAAAAAAAAGAAAAGAAAACAGTTCAGGGCTGGTATCTGAGGTCCCGTGTGCCTCCCAGTCCCCTCTCCCATTCCCTGTGGGGGCAAATGCAAGGGACTGGTTTCAGTGCTCTGTAAGTTGTGAGGACTTTTTCTCTGCATTTGAATTACTGCTTCAATGCTGAGATGGAGGAAAACAACTTTCCAATGCTGTGGCTTTCTTCCTACATGCCTGCAATCCACCTTTCCTTCCTTCGCTGTTTACTAACATAGTAGGCTTTGGACTCCAACAGAATAACTAGCGTGACAGTCATTGTTAATTTCATTTGGGTGCTATTACATTAAATCTCTGAGCCAAGTTCTCATCTCTGAAATGCTGGTGATGAGCTGGTAAGAGCTACCTCACAAGCGTGCGGTAGGATGGAAAGAGATTCTTAAATAGCACGTGAAGGGCCCCCGCAGACCACTGCTGAACCTGTTAGAAGCACAAGACCGAAGGAGAGCAACTCTGGAAATGATCTAAGAAGTTTGATGTCATTACAGGAAGGTTGATGTTAATTTGAACAATGTCCTTTTCACATAATGGGTCAGAAATATAGCAGATTTCATTAAATATGGAAGTTCAGAAAGAAATGAAACTGCCAAAAATGGAAAGTGAACTTGGGTTCAAGGATCAAGGTCACAGCTAACTTAGTTACCAGTGGGGTCCTCAGAAGCATTTGCTGGAACAGTCTGATTTTGTCCATCCCGCCTTAGGGCATATTGCGCCCAGCTTGCACTCCCAAATCCCCTGCTATTAAGGTATGGGACCTAAAGTCAGACTGAGTCCTGTGACTACAAACCTGGAGTGCTTCTCCCTCCCTGGCCACCCTCCTCTTGTTAAAAATCATCCCTTAGGGCCTGGCTCAGTAGCCTCGTAGCTAAAGTCTTCAACTTGTATGCCCCAGTGGAATATCTTCCTCTCTGTCTTTCCTCCTATTAGTATATCTGACTTTCCAGAATCTTTGAAAAATAAAATTAAAAATAAAAGACCATTCTTAGCCAGCATGCATTCTGAGAGGTGTTTACTGCTTTGTAAATTCTGTAAAATTTCCCCATCCCTTTTTGCAGATTTCTTTATTTGAAAGAGAGAGAGAGAGAGAGAGAGAGAAAGAGAGAGAAGATTCACTTCCCCAAATGGTGGGAATGGCCAGGCCAAAGCAGGAGCCAGAGCTTCACCTTGGTCCCCCACATGGGTGCAGAGAGGCCCGAGTGCTTGCCCCATCGAGTGCTGCTTTCCCAGGTCCAAGAGCAGAGAGCTAGATTGGAAACCAGCACCCATGTGGAATGTCGCCGTGAGAGGCAGTGGGTAACCCTCTGTGCCACAGTACTAGCCAAAGTTCTGTGAAATCCTATGTAGTTTCCTGTTGTAGCATGGAGGTGATTATATCTACTTTTGCAATACTGTTGATAAATAATAAAAATGAAAATGACATATATAACAACATTATACATACTTGAACGGTCATGAGGGGCTGGATTTATGTGTTACCCATTGTTTTTCTTTTTTTAAGGTTTATTTAGTTTTTATTGGAAAGTCAGATTTACAGAGAGAAGGAGAGACAGAGAAAAAGACTTCCCGTCTGCTGGCTCACTTCCCAAGTGGCTGTAATGACTGGAGCTGAGCAAATCCGAAGTCAGGAGCCAGGAGCTTCTTCCCAGTCTTCCATTGGTCCAGGGACCCAAGACTTTTGGCTGTCCTCAACTGCTTTCCCAGGCCACAAGCAGGGAGCTGGATGGGAAGTAGAATAGCCAGGGCAACTGGCACCCATATGGGATCCTGGGACTGTGTTAGGTGAGGATTTAGCCACTGAGCCATTGCACCAGGCCCCAGGTTACCTATTTTCAAAGTCATGAATAGCTTTAAAGAAATGAACCTTATGAAAGAGAATAGAAATGTACCGATAGGATTCCAAAATCAACAGAAAAGTGGCTTGTCCGGGATGGAACTGGCTGGTGACTGCTCAGCAGTTGGGAGCTGGCCTTTGAACTTGAGACGACATGTAGGCTGCAGAAGAGCACGGTGAGCTCTGAGCAGGAAGGCAGAACCTGCTCGAGAACGAGGAAAGCCTTCTTGGGGCGTGTCCTCTGCAGCTCGTGCTCCTTACCTGATCTCAGGCGGTAACTGCAGAACTCCCGAAGGGCGTTTGTGTTTGACATTCACCACTGGATGCTGACGTCCAGCAGGGCTGGTTAGCACAGGGGACACACTTGGTAAACAGCTTTGTCAAAGCTTTCAAAGGAGGGAGGGACTGTCTTCTAGCAGCTGAATGTGTTTTGGGTAAGGCTTTGGAAGAAAATAAAAAGAAAAGGCTTCTGGATATGGCAAGGAATAAACTTGAATTTCACACTGGATACAAGCATTGGCTCAAACTGGGTGGAGGAGGTGGGTCTGTGTCTAGTGCTGAGTCGCTTGTGGGGTAGAGGGAGACTTGAGTGAACTTCTGTAAGCCTGTGTTACCTTTATGAGTTATTGTCATCTCATATATTCCAAACATGGTTTTTCTAAAATGCAAGCCAATTCTCTTGTCCTCTTTTAATTCTCATAATATAAATATTTGCTGATACTTCAGGAAGTTCTAGGAAAACTTATATTACAAATAGACCTAGATTTTCTTTTTTTGCATCAAAATAAACATTTTGACTTTTTCTATGAATTTTTGAAGTAACCTCATCGTACGGAGCTGAGTACAGAAACCACTTGCATAGTTGAGATTTAGTTTTCTGTCCTTTAAAGTCGGTTGCCAGAGGCGGACCTTTTCTTTGGGCCAGTCATTCGAGTTGTCTGACAGTTACTCATCAGCTGGCTCTCTTGGGTTGAGGCGACACTGTAACCTCAGTGAGGAGCGAGCAGTGACTGTGTTCTCTGAAGCGTCCGTGCTGACCACAGGGGCCCCACGTGGCTGGGCTGGACTCTGGGAACACAGTGTGACAGGAGATGCTGGCTCAGAGGATAGCAAGGGCTCATCTGATAAGCAGTTAACACAGAATGACTGCCGACTTCCAGTGGTAGCTCTAGAAAGTTTGAAATTGATCCCATAGAGTATCTCCTACCTGCAAAGCTAGACTTTTAACCAAATTAAGAATTATTTGAGCTAAATAAACAGATGCAGGCCTGGTGCAATGGCCTAGTGGTTAAATCCTTGCCTTGTATCTGCCGAGATCCCATAAGGGCTCCGGTTCATGTCCCAGCTGTTCCACTTGCCACCCAGCTCCCTGCTTGTGGCCTGGGAAAGCATTTGAGATGACTCAAAGCCCTGAGACCCTGCACCTGTGTGGGAGACCTGGAAGACGCTCCTGACTTTGGATTGGCTCACTGTGGCCGTTGCGGCCACTTGGGGAGTGAACCAGTGGATGGAAGATCTTTCCCTCTGTCTCCATTCTCTCTGTAAATCTGCGTTTAAATAAAAACAAATCTTAATTAGTACATAAATAAACTAAACAGGTGCTTTAATCTGGAATGCAGTTACACTCACAATCTCAGTTTGTTGCTCTTGTGAATGTGTGTCCTGGAGGCAGGGCCCTTTGTGCCTGTCAGCCTTTGCAGTCCGGGCATCCAGCCTGCTGTCTCACAGGTAGCTGGTGCCAAATATAGATGATAACCCACAGGAAGATACTTTTGGTCAAAATAGGAAACCTTGTGCCAGAAAGAACGTGAGTTGTAGAGTCTGCACACTTCTGGCTCTAAATCTTGACATTCATACTAATAATTGCATTGTTTCGGGCCGGCTGCTTCATAAAGCCTGTATTTATTGTTTGGTTAAATGGCAACACCATCTGCCTCACAGTGTTATGTGCATTGTATAGGCATACATTTCAATGTCTGTGTTATATAGTATGCGTGTGAATGTATCCATTGTGTAAGTGCATGCTATATTAAGTTCTTTGTAAAATGTTCTTTATTCAATGTCCTTAAATTATTTTTAAGTGATTCAGAAACATTTTACCTATGATGGCACTTTAGAAAATTTGTAGAATTGGGGTTAAGATGTAAATTTAGGAGGCAGACATTGTGACGTATCAAATCAAGCTGTTGCCTGGGGTGTCTGCATTCTGCAGTAGAGTCCTGGCTCGCCGCTTCCCACCAGCTTCCTGCTGGTGCGCCTTGCGAGGCAGCGGGCGATGACCCGGTGCTGGGTCTCTCTTCCGTGAGAGGTTCAGGTGGAGTTCCAGGCCCCTGGCTCCTGGCTGTTGCCTGCTCTGCTCTGACAGGTGTGGGCATTTGGGGAGTGATCCAAAAGATGGACTGTCTTTGCCTGTCTTTTACTCTGTCACTCTGCCTTTCAAGTAACTACATCTTTTTTCCCTTAAAAAATGATTGATTACTTCATAAAATAATTGAAATCCGTAAGGGTTTTTAAAAGGTTCATGAAAAAATGCATATTATGAAAAAAGCTGTCCATGAATTGTGAAGGTTTTTTTTTTTTTTTTTCGATACCTAAAAAATTTTGTGCCAAAACTTCCTTGGGTTTTTTTCCCCCTCTTGAACTTCCTGAAGTACCTTTGTGTTTGTAGGGGGACCATGTGATGATTCAGTCCATGTGTATATTGTATAATATTCAAGGTGGTAATCAAAACTATCTCATGTTTATCATTTCTTTATGGTAGAAGTATTTAAAGTCCTTTCTTGCAGCTTTTAAGAAATATGTGTAGTCCACTCTGGTTACTTGTAGGCACCTGCTCCCGTCTGCTGCTTCACTGGAGTGCAGTGCTGAGAGCACAGTGCAGGCCTGCCGTGTGTGCGGCAGGGACTCAGTACTCCGGTCCTTCCCTGCTGTCAGGAACACCTGCTCCACTTAGTGATTTTTTAATTGAATTGTTTTTACTAATTCACTGTTGAGTTACTGAGTTCCTTATATATTCTGGATACTTGGTGTTTTTTTTGTGTGTGTGTGCTTTAAAGATGTTATACAAAAAATCCTTGGCCATTCCAGTGCCCAAAATGTTTCCTTGTTTTCTTCTAGATATAAAAAAAAATGTCATATCTTGCATTTAAGTCTTTAATTCACTTTGAGTTGCTATTTTTATATAAATTGTTAACTTTTAGACTCCCTTCTCCAAATTAGTTTTCCATCGAATTTGGAAGCATATTCCCAATCATATGCCAGGAAAAGCCCACAAGTGCATTGAAATGCAGTTGGTTAGCTAAAATAGTCACCCCAAAAACACTTTTTTTAAAAAGTCACCACAGCTGCAAGGTAAAGAGGTTGCTTGGAACATGTGCATGTATCAGAGTCCCTGGGTTCGAATTCTGGCTCTCCCCACTCCCAGCTTCTTGGTGATGGGTCTTCTGGGAAGCTGCATGTGACCGCTGCAGTAGGAGACTAAACTTGACTTTCCTGTTCCGGGCCTCAGTGTGGTCCAGCCCCACCTGTTGTACACATAGGGGGATGGAACAGTGGACAGAACAGATTTTATTAGTCTATCTCTTTCTTCCTTTCAAATAACTAAATAAAATATTAATATACATCCTAGGGAGCAGTGGCAGATGACTCAAGTACATGGGGGATCTAGCTGGACTCCAGGCTCCTGGCTCTCTGGAGCGCAGAAATGGCTTTTAAAGACATTTAGGGAATTAATCAGCAGATGAATGAGATCTCTCTCCCTTTTCAAATGAAATTAAATTTTGAAGGTTTTATTCATTTAACCATTTATTAGTTTAGTAATTTTGGACAAGTTGCCAAACCTGTATAATCCTGTATTCTTATTTGTTAAGTGGGGACATTCTGTTGTGTTATTGTGAGTACTAAATGCATTCATGCCTGGAAATCCCTTACAGACCTATCTAATGTACAGTATTAGCTTCAAAATGTAGGGACTTATTTTCTGTTCACTTATCAAAATTATTTGCAGCAAAAAACAGATGAGGAAAATTTGGGAGACAGTAGTCAAAATGGAAACATACTTAAAATTAGGAGGAAGATTAGTTAAAAAGCTCATAAAACAGTGCAGCTGGGAACATAGAGGATGTAGGACTGAAAGGGAGAAGGGAGTGGCTGACCGAGCAGATACAGACACCTGCAGGTTCTCATAAAGGGAAGACTTTGAAACAGGGACAGCAGTTGCCTGTGGTGACTGTTTCATAGTTCTGTCAATTAAAGCTCCCAGTGCAAGGTCACGGAATTGACAGTGAAGTGCAGATCAAAATGTGGAGAGCATCGCTGCCCAGGGACGTGTCGTGAGCTCCGGTGTGAACCATCTCATAGACGTGTCTCCAAGCTGCTGGAGCTCCCGCGCAGGGTGGCTGTCATCCGTACCCCCTTTTTGAAGAAATTGAGACTTGAAGGTGATTGATTTATTAAAAGAGCAGTCATTTTTAAATGAAGTGTAAATACTTCATTAAATATTTAGTCTCAACTGAAGCATGAGTTTTGAATAGCAGTTCCATCTGGAAGTAGTCCTCCAGTGTTCACTGCGTAGATGTGGGCTACAAGCTGTCACCGGGGTTATTTTGAGAATGGGGCTTCAGGTGTTCGTCTTCCCACACAAGCATATACACACGCCGGCTCCTACGGAAAATGGTTTCCTTTTTTCTTAACAGTATTACCTGAGATACAGCTCACAAACAGTTCAACTGTTTCAGAGACCTGTCTAAAATTTGGTCATTAAGAATTTATGATTTTGCGAGATTCCAAAGCTGCCTTGCAATGAAAGCTACAGCGTGCATCATTCCATTTGTGAATATGCATGTGAATAATTCTCAGCGATGGAATTCTATAGCTAATCACTGTCTTATTTAATATTTATATGGGCTTCCCCCAAAATTTATGGAAAATGTGACCTATGAGAAATCTTTACTCTGATTAAAAAAAATATAGCCCCAAGTAAACACAGCTTCAAACTTTATTTTCCATGGACTTTTTTAAAAAAAGATTTATTTATTTTTATTGCAAAGCCAGATATATAGAGAGAGGAGGAGAAAGAGAGGAAGACCTTCTGTCCTGTGATTCACTCCCCAAGTGAGCACAGTGGCTGGAGTTGCTCCGATACGAAGCCAGGAGCCAGGAGCTCTTCTGGTCTCCCACACGGGTGCAGGATCCCAAGGCTTTGGGCCGTCCTCAACTGCTTTCCCAGGCCACAAGCAGGGAGCTGGATGGGAAGTGGAGCTGCTGGGATTAGAACCGGCGCTCCTATGGGATCCCAGCACATTCAAAGTGAAGACTTCAGCCACTAGGCCACTGCGCTGGGCCCCTCCATGGACTTTTTAAGTATGCCAATGTTAACACAGTTACAGGTTTGTTTTTCCCTTGCTGAAAGTGGGGAAAATTGTAGCGGTTGATACTGTATAACTCCTGTAATCCACGGGGTTAAATGAGAGCATGTGCGGGCCATTATTACTTGAGCACGAGCAGCGTGTTTGCACCCAGTCGATATTAGCTGCCAGTGTGACTGCTGTTAGTCCTCCCTGGCTGCAGCTCCACCACACGCAACACACACAGCTCAGATTGGTCCTCTTTGCTGACCTCATCACTTCAGTGTTCTTGGCAAGAATGTCCCTTTTAAGCAAAATTATCAGGTAATGAGGGAGTGTTCACAGAGAGCTCAGCCCTGCTTGTCTTCTTTGAGGCAGAGATTTGTTTTTACAATTGAGTAAATGCTACTAAAATCAACTTTTGCTTTCTTTTTATCAGGTGCAATATTTTATTATGTAAAAAATTTTATTTACTTTCATTTTATTTGAAAGAGAGAGAGAGAGAGAGCGCAAGCGAGCCAGCACATGCTTGCCTCTGATAGTTTCACTCCCCAGGTACCTCAGGCAGCCAGAGCCTGGGCTGTGCCAAAGCCAGGAGCCAGAGCTCCACCCTGCTTCCACATGAGTAGCAGAGGCTCAGGCGCTGGAGGCATCAGCTGCTACTTCCCAGAGGGATTGGCAACGAGTGGAGCATCCGGCACTCCGACTGGAACCTGCTACAGGATGTGGGCATCTCAAGCAGGAGCTTATCTTGCTACACCACAAACCCAGTCCCAAACTGATTTTAACTTCCCTACCAGAAACATACACTTTTTCTTAAGCAGAAGCACTGGGACGTCTGAGAAGCTGGCCAAGCCTGCCCTCCGTGATGAGTGCCCAGCTGGAGGTGACCTGGCTGTGGACCTGGCTGCTTTTACATCACATTAACTGGGGATGGAAGTTTGTGGATCCTGACAGGATTAAATGGCAAGTGGGAATGTGTTTGCTCAGCAGGAGAGATTGCAGAATGAGATGAATTTCAGATGAGTTTCAGGTGGAAACTTGACAGCCCAGTGTGGAGAGCACCTGGGGGACCCTTAAGAACGACCCTGTCTCCCTGGCAGCTGTGTAGAGAGGTGCAGGGTTAGTCCTGGCCAGGGGCAGAGTGCAGAAGGGAATCTGCGATGGGGAATGGGGTCACTTGCACTGTTACTCTGACTTGTCCAGTTCTGTTCTGTCCAGGGGCAGGTACAGTCATATCCCCTCTTCCCTTCAGGCTAGATCTAGGTCTTTGCATTAACTATCCTTACTTAGTGAAAAATATATAGACTGAAAAGCTCTGCCGGTTCTTTCACACTCCCTCCTCCTTGGTGCTTCAGTTGGCCGTGTTACAGGGTCTGGAAGCTGCACCGGTGATGACTGGAATAGAACCTCACTGCCTCAAAGAGGGAAGAAGCATGGGCCAGGTGTAAAGCTCTGTGCTTGGTAGATGGCCCCTGTCTTAGAGACGGGGGTGTAGCTCCTGACTCTGGCTTCCTGCTGATTTTCACTCTGGTGGCAGCAGGTGGTCGCCCACTGGTTCTTTCCCTCCCCACCTCACCCCCCGCCACGCATGAGACTGAAATGAGTTCCTGGTTCCTGGTCTCATTCTGCTTGGGAAGTAAGGCAGCAGATGGCAGAGCTCTACCTGTTCTCCTCTCTAGTAGTTTAGCATCATCATCATCATTTTATGATACAGTTCCATAGACCCTGGGATTTCCCTTATCCCTTCCCCAATTCCCTCCCTCCACTGAATTCCCCTATATTATTACTATAGTATAGTTCCTCATACACAGTCATATGTCCATCATTGTGGGCATGTACAATGACAGAGAGTCCAGCATCCTATTGTCAAGATATAGTAAACAGTTTCATTGGGACTCCATCTGTGATCTGGAAATAGAGATGTCTACTGCATTGTATCCTCACATCTGGATATGATAGTCTCCATTACAGTCACTGCCTGCTTTTCTAAAAAAAGAAAAGCTTATTTTTATTGGAAAGGCAGATATACAGATAGGAGGAGAGGCAGAGAGGAAAATCTTCCATTCGATGATTCACTCCATAAGTGGCTGCAATGGCCGGAGCTGTGCTGATCTAAAGCCAGGAGCCAAGAGCTCTGCTGGGTCTCCCACACTGGTCTAGGGTCCCAAGGCTTTGTGCCATCCCTGACTGCTTTTCCAGGCCACAAGCAGGGAGCTGGATGGGAAGCAGAGCTGCGGGACTCGAACTGGTACAAGGTGAGGACCTTAGCCAACAAGCCACCATGCCAGGCCCTGTTTGCTGCTTTTTAAGCAGTCAAGCCCCCTGCCCATCAGCCAAAAGTGGTCGATGAAGCAAAGGTTCTGCTCTGCATGCCTGGCCTGCTGCTCTAGTAATTAAAAAAATAACAATAAAAAAATTAAAAAGCAAGAATCTTTTAATCCAGTGATGTTTGCAGCATTGTCACTGCAGCAAAGTGTACCCCCATCTAGTCTTCAACCCTCCAGCACCAGTGCACTGTTCCTAGGGCTGGTGTGTGTTAAACCTGAGTTAAACCAAGGTCAAATTATCATATTCCTCTTCTGTCCATCTTATTCTGTACCTCATTGAAAATGATTTATTTATTTAGCATACAATGACTTCTACTTTTGCTTGTTTCAATTTTAATTTAATTTGAATGGCAAAGGGCAGAGAGAGAGATTTTCATCTGCCGATTCACTCCCCAAATGGCAACAGCCAGGGCTGTGCCAGACTAAAGCCAAGAGCTGGCTACTTAACCCAGGTCTGCCATGTGGGTGGCCAGGACACAGTTGCTTGCATCAGCACCCGCTGCCTCTTGAGGTTGGTCAGTAGCTGGAAGGTTAAGTCAAAAGCAGAGAGCGAACTTGAACCCAGACTCTCCAGTAACATATGGGCATCTCAGGCCACATGTGCATATTTGCCCCATGGCCTCCTAATTCTTCATGTCTTAAAATTAGAAAATAAACAGACTGAAAGGCCAGAGGGTAGGTCTAAATGTTCTGTAGTACATTGAAGTCTGTCCGGACCCCAGCAAACTGTAAAATAACAGGCATGTTCTGGGCCTACCTTCCATAATTCCAGGCAGTTCAGTGAAAGGTGCCCCAGCACTTGCCAAAGGCCTCTTGCCTCCTTTGACAAATACTAAGGCTGATACTTTTGGAATCTGTAGTCTTTAATTTGCCTGTACATAGTCAACAAATTACCCTATTTATCCAGTGTTTGGGAAAAAATCGCAGCAATTTTTTAAAATAGGCTCAAAAGAAGCAGGCTCCTCCTGGAGGGGTTCACAGGCACCACTTGCCCAGCACCTCTTCAGATGTCCGCGTGGCCTCCAGAGTGGGCACAGGAGGGGAGGCGCTTGGGTACTAGCCCTGGTGAGCAGGCCAAGTGAGCCTCAGTTAGCACTGAGTAACCTGGAGCTGCATTGCTGCAGATGCCTGCTTCTGTTTTGTTATGTTAAAACAACAAAAGAAGACTTTCCCTAGGGATAGTTGTAGGAGGCAGCACCTTTACATGGTTAGGCAATTGATTTTGCTATTCCTTCTCCTGCCTCTGAAAACAAAACTAAGTAGTTTGGCTTACAAAATGCTGCTTGCGGTGCCCGTATAAAATTTAGGTGGAAAGGCAATTTGTTCAACATCTGCAAGTGAAGGACCACCAATATAGACTGTAAAGCTATTTTCTTTCAGTGGCCATACACTGTTGTCTTTTTCTTGTTTACACATTTGTTTGAGCTGGAGGGAAAGAGTGTGACTGAGTAAGCACACACTATCTTTGTTCATTCACTCCCAATGGCCAGGGCCAGGATTGAAGCTGGGAGTTGAAAACTCAGTAAGTCTCCCATGAGGGTAATGAGAACTGTTACTGTCAGGTTCCGTCTTAGCAGAACTAAGAATTGGCATCAAGAACTGGAGCAAGGTGCTGACTTCTGGCAGACTGATGTGGTGTGTCAGTGTTTTAATTGCAAAGCCAAATGTCACTCCTGGCTCTCTTATATGCTGACAAAATTTTTAAAGTTTTTGATCTCTTAGTATGATATTTTCTTTCTTTTGGCAATGATATGCCATGAATTTTGCCACTCCTGAAGTGGCAATCCAGTGTATCAGTGTTAGGCTTAGGCTATTTTTGCTGTTCATTTTCTGAGATATTTTCTAAGTTAAAAGACATCCAGTGTGCATGCATTTCTAGAAGGATCTTCAAAAAATCTATGGTGGTGCCAGGGCTGTGATGCGACAGGTTTAGTCTCTGCCTCTCGTTTCCCTTCTCCCAGTAACTGCCTTTCCAGTGAATAAATAAATCTTAATTAATGAAAAATGTGTATTATGGAACAACTATGCATAGATTTCAAAATAAGCTTCTTTTAGTGGAAATTTTTCATTAGCTTTGTAAGTCCTTGTGTGAGTGCAGTGTCTTCCTTCATTTAGTTTGCTTTCCGTAAAGGTATTTTCCAGGGTAGGTGTTATGGTACTGCACCTCCCGCACCTGAGGGCCTGAGTTCAAACCCCAACTCTGCTTCCCACCCCACTTCCTGCTGGTGCGTAACCTGGGAAACAGCCGATTATGACTCAAGTACTTGGGTCTTTGCTGTGCACGAGGGAAACTCAAGCGGGCCTTCCTGCACCTGACTACACCCTGGAGGGCACTTGGTGTTAGGTTTTAAACGCACTGAAACCTTTTAAAGCTCTTTTTTTTAAAAAAAAATTATTATTTTTGACAGTCTTGACATAATTAGGGTAAAAAGGTTCAAGCACTACAGGAAGATGGGTAAGACAATTAGTTCCTTATTGTTTCCTTAATATATCTTATGTAAAAGGAGATTTTAAGGGAGAAGCTGCATCCAGTCTCCCACCCACCCCAGGTCCCAGATGTGGGGCGTGGTCTGAGGATCTTGCTCTAGTGGTTCTGATAATTCAACAGTTCTGAATTGCTGCCACTCTCACCACTCCAAGCATGATGCAGTTGTTGGAGATTCCACTGAATGACATAGTCCATCATAGCGTCTCCGTGTGCCCAGTACTTTCATTGCCAACATAAAGTTGAGATGGTTGATTGACTTGTTCTGTCCTCTGTCTTTTCTTTTTTAAAGATTTATTTTTATTATTTTTTCATTGGAAAGGCGAATATACAGAGAGGAGAGACAGAGAGGAAGATCTTCCGTCCGATGATTCACTCCCCAAGTGAGCGCAACGGGCCGATACTATGCCGATCCGAAGCCAGGAGCCTCTTCCGGGTCTCCCACGCGGGTGCAGGTTCCCAAAGCTTTGGGCCGTCCTCGACTGCTTTCCCAGGCCACAGGCAGGAAGCTGGAAGGGAAGCGGGGCTGCCGGGATTAGAACCAGCGCCCATGTGGGATCCCGGGCATGCAGGGCGAGGACCTTTAACAACTTGCGCCACCGCGCCGGGCCCTGTCCTCTGTCTTTTCATGGTTAGCATTCTGAGTCTGAAAGCTCAATTGGGGGGATCCCCAAAGAAACTTTGTCTGAGGTGATCCCAGACCAGATTCTTGTGTGTACTTGCAAGCACAGGGCCCAGTATAGTACATCGACCCAACCAGCTGGTGGTTGCAATTGCTGGGTTGGTTTTGTTTCCATACCTGTCTTCCACTGGAACCAATGGGTGATTGCAACCCAGCCTGATTCTGCCCAGCGCATACTCGACTCTCACATAAACCAGTGGGAGCTGCAGCCTAATTGGAGCGACCCACAATAACCCCCACCAGGCCCGCCCCCTGCCCTGGTTTGCCAGTATGTGTGGCAGACTAGTCCAGTCTGTCCTACATTCCCTTCTGCTCTCACACATGTCAGTGGGTATTAAAACCTTGTTCCATCTAACCAGCTCAACTTTCCAGCCTTCACGGATGTTGTTGGGTGCCTTTCTGTCTAGCCACCCTTGCCCCTGTCCTGGTTTTCGGGCCCTCCTGTGGGGGGTGGCAACCCAAGAGGGAGGAGCCCACTATTTTCCTCCCAGGCCTCTCCCACTCCCAGATTATGCACTCTCCAGGTGGTTCTGTGGTTTAACTTGACAGAACTAGCCCCCAGTGCCAGCTTCTGCCAGCTGATGCTGCGGCTAAGCTCCAACAACCCTCACCCACTTGAATTGGCTTTTAAAGTTCTTAAACAGCCAATTCCCACAGCCAAGTCCTTTCACCTTAAGCCCCAAAACACCAAACGCCACGAGTACTTTATTCCAGCAGGGTAGGAACTGGTTGGGGTTGGTGGGAGAGAGGGACACACCTGGGGCCCCTTTATGTTGTTCAGGTGAACCCACAAGGTGTGGGGAGGATTTGGGAGGGAGTGAGTGTAGGCCCCAGGGGATTGGGGCCTGAAATTGTCACAGGTGATTGGTAAGTGGGCACGGGTTGGGAAAGGGCCCTCAACAGATTGGGCGGGTGAGTAGGATGCTCAGGTAAGATGCCAGGAAGTTACATCTGCCTGGTGCACGGCTGGACCTGCGGAATTTCATGAGCTGTGAGGAGGAGGAGGAGGCAGTGGCACCGGGTCCAGGATGGTCAGTCTCAGTCTCTGACGATATTTGAACCGCTTCTCATGCTTGGAGAGCGAATTCAAGAGATAGATGGTATCTCTTTGCCTCTCTTTTCCCTCTCTCTTGCTCCACCTTTCAAATAAATAAAAAATAAGCTTTAAAATCATTTCTATGTTTTTAAAGAAAGATTTATTTTTATTGGAAAGTCAGATATACAGAAAAGAAGATCTTTTGTCCAATGATTCATTCCCCAATTGTCCACAACATGGAGTTGAGCTGATCTAAAGCCAGGAACCCAGAACCTCTTCCAGGTCTCCCATGTGGGTGCAGGGTTCCAGGGTTTGGGCCGTCCTCGACTGCCTTCCCAGGCCACAAGCAGAGAGCTGCATGGGAAGCGGGGCTGCTGGGATTAGAACCGGTGCCCATATGGGATCCTGGAGCATGCAAGGCGAGGATTTTGCCACTCGGCTATTGCACTGGGCCCAAAAATCACTTAAAAATATATGCTTTCCTCCAGCCCAGTTTTAGAGTTACATGTGTTAAACCCTATTTTAGGAAACCGGCAGAAAGTAAGAAGAGTTTATTCTAAGCAGCGAGTAACCCTGTGGGCTCACCTTGCTCTCCACTCATAGTTTACCTCTCTAGATTGCAGTGGCCCAATAAAGGAAGCACTGCCTTTTGTCCTCACCTGAGCTTTGTTTTAGCTTGACGTCATAGCCAGCCATTGGGCACCGAGTTCTGCTCGAGTATACAGTCTTGAAAACTCCAACATGCGTGTGAGATGGCTATCAGCAGGTCCTGATTCACTGGGGTTGGGTCAGGCCTGGTCCATTCTAACAAGTGTGCTTTGGATGCTGCTCGTCCAAGGGTCAGACCACAAAGCACTCTGCTAAATGGCCTGCTAAATGCTGGCTTCAGAGCAGGTGCCTTAAGGATGGCTTGCTACAAGGCAAATGTAGACAACATCCCAGTGAAAGGGTAATAGAAGACTCAATCACAGAACAACACATCGCTAAAATGACAGGACCAAACTGCGCCTTATCCATAATAACACTGAATGTAAATGGCTTAAACTCATCAGCCAGACACCGTAGATTATAGGACTGGATCAAGAATGGCTTGTTACACATCTACCTGTTGGGAGGGCAGGTGCTTCATAAAGATAGCCTTAAGTAGAGAGAATCAAATACGTGATTCCTTAAAATTCCCTGTGCCAAGTACTCTGATTTTGTCTTCAGTTTGTTCTTCAGAGGTTCTCTGTGAATGATATATGCCGAAGTGGAACAGGAGGGACGCAAATCTGTGCTCTGATATGGGATACTCGTATTGTGGGTGGTGGCTCAACCCACTACACCATGATGCAAAGACTCTTTCATTCTTTATCGGTTCTTTAATGATGTGTGTAGCTCTGCAATAAAGTTCTTGTCCTGATCATTTCTTCATTGGTTTTCACTCCCCAGTCTCCTCCTCTTTGGCCTATATCTGATCAATCTGATTATAGCATCTTTATCTTTTCCTCATGAAAGACTTAAAGTAACCGTTCTGTAAAGCAGGAAAAAATGCCCCTTTTGATACTTACAGTCCTCTCATCTTCCGTGGCCTCTAGCGTGGTTGTGATGCCAAGTTGTAGCCCATTGCCTGGCCAGAAGCATTTGGGAAGTACCAGCTGTGGGCACACCAAGTGTTTCATTGCCTTCCTTTCTCCAGAGCTGCAGAGCCGAGGTTGGGATTTTTGTTTCCACAGGGCACTGAAGGAGGCTGCCTCTTCAAAGAGACAGTGGGGTGCATGGACCAGGCTCATAGCTGATCTGCCCTGCTCCTGAAGTGGCAGAGGGTGGGCATCGGCCTGCCACTTTCCCTGGAGGTGCAATGTCCCTGGTACTCGAGTCCATTGGGAATCTGCTCAGCAGCTGATCAGTGAGGGTGAGAGTGAGCTTGATTTCCCAAGTGATGTGCCTCCTTCATGGCTGAGCAAAGCAGGCAGGAGGGCAGTGGCACTGCAGTGTGTTGGAAAAAGTGGGGCATGGCACATCTGGCAGCCTGGTGAAAGCACAATACTGGTTGACAGTATTTCAGGACCATCCAGAAAGCCATAAGCTGCTTAACAATAGTGATTGCTCAAATGGGCACTGTTTCTGGAGACTTGCCTTGTACTTGCCCAGGTACTGACTTAGGGCAGTTGTTAAAGAATAGAGAGTGGTCTTGAATAAAGGCTTTAGGCTTCAGTCAATCCAGACTGTATTGCCAGTTCCTGAAGGTTGGGGCAAGTTGGCAAACACCTGTAAGTGCGTTTGTAAAATTAATACACCGACTCCTGTCTTTCCTCTGAAAAGGGGACTATTGTGTCAAAGGGAAATCGTCTGCTTCTGTAGGGAATTGTAGATAATCATGTGTGTGTGTGTGTGTGTGTGTGTGTGTGTGTGTGTGTGTGTGTGTGTGTGGCTGTGCACACATGTGCATGCATGGTCATAGGGATGCTAAAGTTCTTGCTCCTGGGGTTGGAGACATCTGCAAGTGCTCTTTGTTGCAGAGATGAGTGACTCAGCAAGTTCGCTTTGCTTGTATCTGGCATTGTGCTTAGCTCATGGTCGTGTAGTTATTTACCTGCCTGTCTATCCTGTGCAGAGCACTTCCTCAGCGTGTGAGCCAAAGGCCCTGTTTAGCTGTCTCTGGCTCCAGTGTGCTGTCTGGCATAAGATAAACCCAGCATCCTTTCTATATTTTAATTGGGATTGAGCCCAGTGTTGTTTGCCTATTAATTTTGTGGTCTAGACAACCAGTACTTTTGTGAATAATGGCATTGGTTGAAAATGACTTAGGTCATGCTGGTAATAGTTTTGGGAATTCATAATTTCATCTCCAGCTTTTCAGGATATGAAAGAATTGTAATTGGATTTCATGAGGAACACAACTAGGCTTTCTTCTCTTATTGGAAAGGCGGATTTACGGAGAGAAGGAAAGACAGAAAGATCTGTCCTCTGACTCACTTCCCAAGTGGCAGCAGTGGCTGGAGCTGAGCCGATCTGAAGCTACGAGCCAGGAGCTTCCTCTGGGTCTCCCACCGGGTACAGGATCCCAAGGCTTTGTGCCATCCTCCACTGCTTTCCCAGGCTATAAGCAGGGAGCTGGATGGGAAGTGGAACAGCTGGAACATGAACCTGTGCCCATATAGGATCCCAGTATGCACAAGGCAAGGATTTATCCAGTTAGCCATCGCACTGGGCATGATTGATTTTTGTAGAAGCCTCTCAGTCTATAATCTCAGTGTGGTTGAAATTGATCAGTGGAAAGCAGTGAAATATTCTGAATTGCTAATTAGGGATCTGACCATTTGTCCTATTTCTACAAGTTTTGGATAGGTCCTATGTTTTCTTATATGCAAAATAAAAACCTCCTGGGCCTGGTGTGGTAGCCTAGCAGCTAAAGTCCTTGCCTTGCTTGTGCAAGGATCCCATATGGGCACCAGTTCTAATCCCAGTGCCCTGCTTCCCATGCAGCTCTCTGCTTGTGGCCTGGGAAAGCAGTGGAGGACGGCCCAAAGCCTTGGGATGCTGCAACCGTGTGGGAAACCCAGGAAAAAGCTCCTGGCTCCTGGCTTTGGATTGGCTCGGTTTTGTCCCTTGGGGCTGCTTGAGGAGTGAGTCAGGAGATGGAAGATCTTCCTCTCTGTCTCTGCTCCTCTCTGTATATCTGACTTTCCAAAAAAAAAAAAATTCTTTATTACAAAAATACTCCATGGTTTTAGGGAAAGTTAGGAAGGTTACCATGGATATTATGAAAGCATGTAAAATAAAAGTCCTTTGAGTTTCAAAGGTTAAGAGGAAACTACCTCACATCCCCTTAAACCCATTGAGTTTACTTTGAGTTTACTGTCCATGGCCTTTCCCCCTCACATGCCCTCAGTCTGTCCTCTTGCAGCACGGTGACCAGTCTCCAGCGCCCTGCACAGTCCCACCCCAAGATCAGTGCTCTTCTACTATTTTAATTAAGCTGGAAAAGGTAGGGTAAGAATGGAGTTGTCGGTTGGTGTTTTCTCTTTAATTCATTGGAAGGTTGTGTTGACTGCTCTATTTTATTATTTGTGTCATAGAACTTGAGAAAGTAAAGAATGAATGCGAGAAAACAATGATATAGTTCTGTACAGAACGTCAACTCTAATAAAATTAACTCTTCTCCCAGTGGTGTGAGACTTCAGCAATTTTTATAATTTAATGTACTTGGAAGGCAGAAAGAGAGAGAGAAAGAGAGGGAGAGAGAACTGATAGGTATTCCCCAATCTACTGCTTCAGTAGCAGTGGAGATGGGCCAGGCCAAAGCTAGAGTTCCCATGTCAGTGTCAGGGACCTAACTCCTGAGCCATTGCCTGCCTCTGAGTGCACATTAAGAGCAGGCTGGGGGCCCGGCGTGGTGGTGCAGTGGTTAAGGTCCTCGCCTTGCACGCCCAGGATCCCATATGGGCGCTGGTTCTAATCCCTGCAACCCCGCTTCCCATCCAGCTCCCTGCCTGTGGCCTGGGAAAGCAGTTGAGGACGGCCCAAAGCTTTGGGACCCTGCACCTGTGTGAGAGACCCAGAAGAGGCTCCTGGCTTCAGATTGGCTCAGCTCCAGCCGTTGCAGCCGCCTGGGAAGTGAATCATGGGACGGAAGATCTTCCTCTTTGTCTCTCTGCCTTTCCAATAAAAATAAAATAAATCTTAAAAAAAAAAAAGAAAGAGCAGGTTGGAATAAGGATTGGGACTTGGAATTGAACTCAGGTAACCTAATCTGGGAAATGGGTGTCCAAACAGTATCCTAGCTGCTTTGCTACACACCTGCCTTTACACATAGCATTCTAAAAGTTATCATTGAAGCATCCTTAATAGCCTAAAAATGTTGTATATTTGGTTTTGATTTTTCAATGACATGAATATTAGGAAGATAAGATCATATCGAAAATCTGAGCTAAACTATTAGGTTTCCTTCCAGATTTTTGCTTAGAAAGTGTATGATATTAAAAACTTCAGCAGCCTGTTGGCTGTTGGTAGGTTCCAGGCCAGGTTCGTCCTCATGCTTGGAGCCCTGATTCCAGCTACCACGTACACGCGGTGAGCTGTCCCTGGGCCTGCCCGAGCTCCAGAGGCTGCTCCCTTCCTGGTTGGTGAGTTTACCGAGAGGAGAAATATGGGCCTGGTCCTCACCTGCCACCAACATCATGCGGTGGATGGGATTGGGAGGGGGCGGCCTTGGGGTCTGGGGGCTAAAACTTCCCACAGCCTGTTGGCTGCTGCTACGTTCCAAGTCAAGCTGGTCCTCATGCTTAGAGCCCTGATTCCAGCCACCACAAACATGTGGTGAGCTGTCCCCACCTGTTGGCTGCCCAGTGGCAAGCACTGGGGTTCTGGGGCTATGAAATGCTGCTTAGGCACCTCCATGTTAAGCCCACTGTGCTGCTGGGTTGCAAATCAATTCTGAAGATAGAATAACTTTTCCTTTGAAGGTAAGCAAGGGTACTGAGACCTGATAGGTTGGAGGAGAGGGACCAGATGACCTTTATTGGTAAAACTGATGTAGCAACCTCCTTTGAGTCCTGTGTAGAACTTGTTATCACTGTACAATCTTGACCACTGTATATCAGTCCATGCAAAAGCTAAGGCTGAGTCCTTGTCTAGCAGGATCATATCCTGTTACCTGACATAATGATGGATCAGGAGAAAGGGTCACATTAGGCAGGGTCAAGACATTGACTAGCATGTGAGAGAACCATTTCCGGGGGTAGATTCTGTGGGGGATATGTGGGCTAAACCCTGTGGAAATACTAGTCCCACTGGTTAGCTCAAAAGTTGAGGTGGTGATGGACTAAGCTAGGTGTGACCAAGGAGTCTGCCATCACTCACAGGTAAAGGAACTGACAACAGTCTGGGCTGGTCAAGGCAGAGGCATCCAAGTGTGCATCCGAAATAGGGTCTGGGATGGGCTAGGCTGCAACTTTCACCAGCTCATGGAAGGCCAGACTATGCCAACACTGGCCTAACACCCAATGGCATGTATGAGAATTGGATCTGGGAGTGGGTCAAGTGGGAGAACTTGGGAAATTCCCCTGGTGGATCATAGCTCCCAGTGGTGAACACATGGTCCAGACCTGGGGGTCAGACAAGCTGGGCAAAGTAGCTCCAATGGCTGGCTAATGTGTGGGTTGGTAATGGACCAGGGTGGACCGGGCAGGACTGAGCAAACCTTAGCTCACAAGCTAAAATAGAAATCAGGCTGGATCACAGGTCATGCCGAGTTAGGCTCTTATACCTACTGGTCTGCATGAGCCATGGTCGCTGAGCCACAGTGTCTAAGGCAAAGGCCAAGACAGGTGAGGAACTATGCCAAGCTGAGTCAGAGCAACCACTGGATGCGCATGATCTACGGCGGGGAACAGGTCCGGTTGGGGAGCTAAGGGGATACCCTAGCTGGGTTGAGGTTCCCACCAAGGGGTGCGTGGGCTGGAGTGAGGGCCTCATTCTAGTCTGGATATGGCTGCAGTCTCCTTTGGCACAAATATGGACTGGGACTGGACGGGCCAGACTCCAACACCATCTGGTGCTCTGGAGAACCAGGATAGATGTGGGATGGACTAGGCTAGGTCTCAACCCCTCCTGAGCCATGTGTGAGCTGTATGTGGGTATGGACGAGCCGTAGCTGGGCTGAAACATCCAACAGCAAGGACCAGTTTGGGTTGAAGGCCAGTCAGGAAAGGCTACTGTTCCTGCTAGGACAGGACGTGAACTGAGTAGGGCTGGCTCATGGACCCACCGATATGCACGAAATCCAGCATTGGGAGACGTTCTGATGGAGGGGCCTAGGCAACTCCTCTGGCAGGACACAGTCCCTGCAGTAAGTGCAAGAAGCACAATAGGAAACATCCCAGAACAGGCCATGGAAAGTTACCCACTGGCATACATTCGGCATGGGTCAGGGCCAGACCAGGCTGAATCAGTTCACATCACCTGCTGGTGTATTCTAGCACCAGAACAGGGTGTTGGTCGAGCCAGGTTTGGTCGTAACAAAAACTAGTGCACAATACAGAACGCCAAGGTAAGATGACCCGTACCAGCAGTGCCCAACCAGCACACGTGAGAACCAGGGAGGGAGGGCACAGTGCTGGCAGGGGGAATGTGGGCTCCTCTGCTGGACAACCACTCCCTCTGGAGAGCATGGGTTGGGATGGGGGCAGACAACACATGTGGGTGTCATGTGAACTAGATCAGCGAAAAGTCAGGTTGGGATGATTATTCCGACTGGTGCAAGCAAAAATTAAGAGTGGGTGAGGGTTGTTTGGGCTTAGCCGCAGCATCAGCTGCCATTGGCTGGCACTGGGGGCTAAATCTGTCAAGTTAAATTCCAGAACCACCTGGAGTGTGCATAATCTGGGAGTAGGAGAGGCCTGGGAGGGAAACAGTGGGCTCCTCCCTCTTGGGTTACCACTCCCACTGGAGAGCATGAAAACCAGGACAGGGGCAAGGGTTGATAGACAGAAAGGCACCCAACAACATCCGTGAAGGCTGGAAAGTTGAGCTGGTTAGCTTGAACTAAGCTTCAATGCTCATTGACATGTGTGAGAGCTGAATGGGATGTGGGACAGACTGGATAAGTCTGCTGTACATACTGGCAAGCACAGGAACCAGGGCAGGGGGCGGGCCTGGTGGGGGTTATTGTGGGTCGCTCCAACTAGGCTGCAGCTCCTATTGGTTTACGTGAGGGCCGAGTGTGTGCTGGGCAGAACCAGGCTGGTCTGCAACACACATTGGTTCCAGTGGAAGACAGGTATGGAAACAAAACCAACCCAGCAACTGCAACCACCAGCTGGTTGGGGCGATGGACTATACTGGGCCCTGTGCTTGCAAGTACACACAAGAATCTGGTCTGGGATCACCTCAGACAGTTTCTTTAGGGATCCCCTCAATTGAACTGTCGGACTCAGAATGCTAACCATGAAAAGACAGAGGACAGAACAAATCAGTCAACTGTCCCAGCCATATAGTTGGCAGTAAAAAACTGGGCATATGGAGACTCTAAGATGGACTGTGTCAACCAAAGGATTATGCAGTGATTTGTTTGTGCTTGGAATGGTGAGATTAGCAGCAATTCATAGCTGTTGAGCTATCAAAACCACTTAAGCAAGACCCTTGGGGCATGCCCCATGTCAGGGACCTGAGATGGGTGGGAGACTGGGTGGGGCTTCTCCCTTTATCTCCCCCTTTTCCCTAGATACAGGGAAAAAAACAATGTGAAAATAATAGTCTTACCCACTTTCCTGTAGCCCTTGAACCTTTGTGTCCTATGTAAAGATTGTAAAAAATAAACAAAAAATGGGAAAAAAAGAAAGTGTATGATATTATGCTTTAAAAAAGACTTGCTTTCGTCTTCATGTTACTTTTTTAGCTATTTGAGAAAATAATTGATGAATATAAATCATTAGAAAGGCAGTTATCTCTGTGCCAAAATTCTGGTTTTGGGAATTTTTGCCAGCATGTATTAATAGAAAACAGCAAATGTCACTCTACACTATAAATATGCTAAGATTTTTCCAGTGTTTACTGAAAGCATGTTTCTACCTTTATGCTGTTGTTCTCAGCTAGTGGAAAGTGACTTGACAGACTTGTGAGATCTAACCTGTGGCCCCCAGGGCAATTGGTGGCTGACTTAGATGCTGAGTCATCTTACCAGTGGCTTGTGACACATTAGTTGAGCTAACCTAACAGTGGAGCCCACCCCACCTGGAGCTCTGAAGGTGAGCGGTTTGCTATCTGCCTTACCTTCTGATGTGAGACATTGTGCCCATCTCATCTTCAATCCTGTTAATATTTTTTTATGTCAGAAGCAGTTTACCTACCCCAGTAGCAATGAGTGTGCCTAGTATCCGCTTTTGGTTTCTCTTTTATTTTATTATTTATGTATTTGAAAGAATGACAGAGCTCTCCTTTCTGCTGGTTCACTCTGCAAATGTCTGTAGCACTTAGGTCGGGGTCAGGTCAAAGCCAGGAGCTGGGAACTCAGTCCAGTCTCCCACAAGAGTGGCCAGAATACAACCCTGTACGCCATCACCTGCCACCTCCCCAGGTACATGTTAGCACGAAGCCGGAGTTGGGATCAGAAGTGGGACTTGAACTCGAGCAGTGATAGAGGATGCAGCATCCCAAGCAGTGTCTTACTGCAGTGCCAACACCTGTGTCTGATCCTGATTTCTAATACCAGTCCTTAACAAGTGGAACCAGAACGCCATAGGGAAATGTCTAATTTAAGACCTGGGACAAGAAATTTATATGATGAACCTAGAGTATCTTTTAGGGTCAGGAAGTAACATTCAAAGTGTAGGCACATGTTTAAACATACACACACCCATACAGTAATGGGGAAGATTAGATGGAAGGTGACCTGGTATGTCAGAGGGTTTGGGGGCCGACTTAGAAGAACTCCATTAGCCACAACTGGAGCTGCTGGAGCAGCAAAAGCAATGTTAAAGTCACTGTCTCAAAACCCAAAGTATAAATATTCAGAAGTGTTGTGTACTGATTAAATAGATAACAGAACAGGCAAATCTCCTCAAAAAAAGAGTTACAGCTTTTTGTAGATATTTCACCTTCTAATGATGGGACGCAGATTATCACATCTTACTGGTTTTGACAGTAATGTCATGTTGATAGTTGGTAATGTCACTAGGACCTTCTTCCTTAAAGTCTATGAGAAAACAAGTAAACGTATCCCAGTTGAGCGCGATTCTGCAGCATACTTCCCACGTCCTCCTCACAGCTGTCAAAAAGTCACCAGAAATGAAGGAAGTCTGAAGAGTATAGAGACATGATGGCCACCAGCTGTAACGTGGTGTCCTGGCTGGGATCCTTGGACATTACAAAAAGGGTCGGGTAAACACTAAGTGCAACAGCATTAAGAAAGGAATGTGGTTATCAGCAATGTATTAATACTGGCTCAGGAATTTTAAGAGACATGCTGTACTAATGTGAGATGTCAGTAATAGGGGAAACTGGCTAGGGGCAGATAGGTAGGTAGGTCCTCTGTTGTCCTCACAGTTTTTCCTCCGTAAATGTTAAACTGTTATAAAATTTGAAAGTTTGGGCCCGGCGGCGTGGCATAGTGGCTAAAGTCCTCGCCTTAAACGCATCGGGATCCCATATGGGCACCGGTTCTAATCCCAGCAGCTCCACTTCCCATCCAGCTCCCTGCTTGTGGCCTGGGAAAGCAGTCAAGGACAGCCCAAACCCTTGGGACCCTGCACCTATGTGGGAGACCTGGAGGAGGTTCCTGGCTCCTGGCTTCTGGCTTCGGATCAGCACAGCACCGGCTATTGTGGCTCACTTGGGGAGTGAATCATTGGACGGAAGATCTTCTCTGTCTCTCCTCCTCTCTGTATATCTGACTTTGTAATAAAAATAAATAAATCTTTTTTTAAAAATTGAAAGTTTTTAAAGAATGCCTAAAAAGGTATTTACCCTTTGGCCATGACTCCAGTATTTTTATTGTGTTTTGATGTGTTCACATTCATAAATTCTTTTTTTGGGTTGTTAGGCAAAGGACTTATCAGCTAAGCTCATACTTTAAAAATGAGTAACAGGGCCCATGTTGTGGTGTAGACACTAGTGCTGCCACGTGCAATGCCAGCATCCCAAAGGGGTACCAGTTTGTGTCCCAGCTGCTCCATTGTCAGTCCATTTCCCCACCACTGCTCTGGGAAGGCTGTGGAAGATGGCCCACGTGTCTCGAGTCTTGGTACCCTGCACAGAGACCCTGCTGAAACTGTCGCTCTTGATTTCAGCCTGGCCCATCCCTGGTCATTGTGGCCATTTGGGGAGCGAGTCAGCAATGCAAGATCTCTGTCTGTGTCTCTCGCTCTTTGTAAATAGTTCAAATTAGTAAACAAATCTCTCTCTCTCTTTTTTATTGGTAAAAGCTACTCTAAGGATGCCTGAAGTCTTGCATTCCAATGGGAGTTTTGCCAGGTGTCTGCCCAGCCAGCTTCCACTCCGCCCTCCCCAGGTGGTGGGCCTAAGAGCAGGAGAGCAGCCCACTTTGCAGTCCTGGGGGACCTGCCTGGAACTCTGAACACAGAGCAGGACTGAGGGAGCAGCAGCCTTCGGGGAAAAATCAAGAGAAAGCTTAAGGATGTGCAAGTTGTCTATCAGACAGCCAAGTAGACATACTGTGATACTGGGTCGGCTTTGGAGTTAATGCATGTGATGGTAGGAAAATGGAAGTTTTCGATGTTTATTAGGTGGTTGAGTTTTGGATTTAAAGATGAGGCTAGGAAATCGGTGTCGGCTGAAGAGAGAAGGATCACACCTGAGGTCTGGAGCTCTCCGCCTCCAGAGGGCTGGGAGAGGAAGACCTGGGAGAGAGAAGGCGGAGTGCTGCTTCTCCACGCTTCCAGCACCGTGCTGCTTCACTTGGAAACAGCAATGATGGCTTCTAGTACTTGAGTTCCTGCCACTCATGTGGGAGACCCAGATGGAGTTCTTAGTGCCTGGCTTCAGCCTAACTGAGCTGTGGTGGTTTTAGGCATTTAGAGAATGAATCAGCAGAAAGATCTCTGTCACTCTGCCTTTGAAAGCTAGCTAGCTAGATAGATAGATAAGGACCCCACACGATGACTCAGTGGCTAGATCCTCATCTTGCAATTGCTGCTTCATATCCTGGCTGCTCCACTTCCTATCAAGCTCATTGCTTATGGCCTGGGAAAGCAATAGAGGATGGCCCAAAGTTTTGGGACCCCTATACCTATGTGGGAGACCCAGAAGATACTCCTGGCTTTTAGCTCCTGGCTCCTGGCTCCTAGCTTCAGATCAGCTCAGCTCCAACCACTGCAGCCACTTGCTGTTTCCTTCTGTTATAATGCCTTTGGGAATGGAAAGCAAGCTGCTTGAAACAGTTTTCACTACTTTGAATAGGTCAAAGGAATATAGCTTCTAATGCTGTATGTTCATTTGGCTCGGTGTAGTCATAACTATGCCAGCATTTGAAGATAATCCCACCTCTCTCTCTGTCCTCAGATTCATGAGGGTTGGCAGTCGCAGGCATCTTTTATTGGTGCTGCCCACGTGGAGCTAGGACAGAGTGGAGCAAGGACAGAGCTCAGGGCCACAGCTGGAGTCGGCACCTGCATCTCTGCAAGCCGAGGTCAGCATGAGGAGCCACCAACCAGTCTAGAATAAAATAGTGGTTACCTAGTCCCACCACTCCGAGGGATGTTCTCACCTTACCCGAGGGTGACAGGGGCATTTCACATTCTGCAACTCAACATTAATCACAGAACACAAGGTAATAAATATGTACAGAGGTGTCAACTGAATCAACTCGCCACGATCACCAGGAAAGGCCAGGCAGGGGTGCGCCTGGGACGTTGACCTCGCTAGCCATGACGTGTTGGTTTTTGTGGCTTCTGCTTTCCTGGAGCCGCTCCAGAGCCCTTGTCCCTGTACAGAGCCTCCTGGGCCCGAGAGCTCATTTCAGACCTGCTGGGTGTTGACATCATCAAAGAAAACATAGTTAAAACAAGTGAATGCAGTTTGTCTGGATTTGGGGGTTATCAAAATTTTAACATTTAGGTCTTGTGCGCGTAAGTTTTGACACTTAGGATTTCTTCTTACTTCTTCTGTGACAAATCTTCAACAACTTAGATCCTCAGGCTGTGTACTTTTCTTGAAGTACATTTCCAAAAGCATATTCCCAAAGTATATGTCCATGTGGAAATAAGCAGTTTGAGAGGAGAGACAAAACATCTCATTTTGAGAGGAAAACTGAAATAAATAATAGTTTGGTCCAAATACATCAGCAGTTTTGTGGGGCTGGTTTGCCCTCAGCACAGGAGCTGCAGGTGAGGGACCATGGCAGACCTGGCCCAGGTAGGGCTGGGGAAACACGGGTCCTCCACGTGACCTGCATGGCAGCACGATGTTTGTGCTGTGCTGTAATGTTTGCTCAGATTTCTGCTGCGGTCTGGCTCCCCCTGAGACTGGCAGGTGTGGACTCACCTGAGCCCCTCCACTGTTCCTCCAGACTTCGTTTGTGCCTACCTTGATTCTATTTCATTCTCAAGTGGGATGATTTCAGAGAAGTAACCCCGGTGAATATCTTCTTGGTGCTCTCCTAGGTGGTACTGGTGAGATGGAACGAGCCATACCAGAAACTGGCCACGTGCGACGCAGATGGAGGAATATTTGTGTGGATTCAGTACGAAGGCAGGTGGTCCGTGGAACTGGTCAACGACCGAGGGGCTCAGGTGAGTGGGTAGCACATGTTCTGTCCAGATGGCTGGACAAAGAGCACCAAAGCAGCTGTGTTGGAGCAGAGGTGTGGCGCTGCACAGCCCTGGAAAATCCTTTGCTGAGTGGAGTGGGGCAGTGATAGCTGAAATTAGAGCCTTGCTTCCATTCCCCTTAAATGTGCCGCTGCGCGAGAAGAAGGGGTGTGAGGTCAGACCTCTTCCTCCCCGGCCGCACTGCCAGCCGCCGCAGCTCTGCGGGTTTCCCGCAGTCTGGGAGATGGAGCTTGCCATCAGGTGCTGTGATTGCAGGGGCGATTTGGAGCCTCTGAAGCGCTCCTGACCCGGCCTTTCTGCTGGCTTTGAAAGGCATTTCCCTGTGTTGTGATCTTTCTCTCACAGAGCGCACTGTGTGACTCTCTCACCCTGCTCAGCGGAGTTTCTCACGCTCCGTCCTGTCACGCTTCAATTAGCAGGGCCACCTGTTGTCACTGCTCAGCTCTTTCTGATACACTTGGTTATTGATGTGAGGAAAACAGTGGCTCCAAGGATACCCTGCCGAGTTGTGCTGTTTTGAGAACTGATCTGGGTTTTTTTCTGGTTTAGGGTACAGCATGCCTTCCGTGGAGAGAGGCTGGGCTGTAAGGTACTCTTCCTGCCTGACAAAACAGTGACCTGGGAGCCCAAATCCGCAGGGGACATTTGATGAGGGATTCCTTGAACTCCTTTTAACTCACCCTTAATAACTTCTCTGTGACTGTCTTTCTATACATTTCTAAGAGACTGAATTCTTGTCCTCACCTCTCTCAACTATTGCTTAAATAAGCTAAGAGCTTGCCAAGTTTGAACAGTACAGAGTAGTCAAGTGGCCTGAAACTGCAGGGAACAAAGGTGTTCTCCTGGAGGCTGGTTAGCAAGCCGAGGATCTCCACACGGAAACGGCCTATGTTGGGTGAAAGCAGGAGCTCTTTTGACTTGACATGTTTCACAAGGGGGCCGTAAGAATGTTTTCTGACTCTGATGAGGCCTCGTCCGTGTCCTGAAGAGAGAGGAGTACTCCCATGACCGCCAGCTGGCCTTCCTGAAGCAGAGCTGTCATTGCAGAAGCTGTGACCTGGAGAGGCTCATGCTTTCCTGAGCCCAGCCGTCCCACTGCGGAGCACCAGCTCTGAGCTAGGCGGCCCGGGCAGGAGCCTCACTCTGTGGCACTGGCTTCAGGTTGGAGGCGTGTGTGCCCCAGCCGCCCACCTCACCCCAGTTTCCTTGCCTGTGACACAGACGGCAGGGATCCCAGCCTCAGATGACGTGAACACTAGAAATACTTGGACACTGTCAGCAGGCAGCAGTTTTCGCTAATGTGTTTTACAGCACTGCCCCCTTGTGGCACCCAGCCCCCAGCTGAGCCGCCCCACCTGACATGCTAGCTGAACATCCTCCCCAAAGTCAGGTTTCTGGCTTTCAGGTAGCAGTGACTTCTTTAAGATGCTGGGATCTCCTTACCAGAGCAGGGCTTGCTCCGTGAGAAAGGCTGCAGGGTGGAGTGAGAACAGGGCTGCTAAAGCACTTTGAGTCATTGCTCAGAAAAGGACCTAGTGCCTATGCCGAGTAAGTGGTGCATTTCTTCGTGTGTGAGTCCCCTCAGTCTGCTGGGAACTTGCCCTGGAAATGGCCTTCCTGCTGACAGAAGAGAAAGGCTTATGGCAGGGTGGCTCAGTAAACTACGGATGGGACAGCCAGAAAACTCAAACCTTGCTTAGAGTCCAGATTGTTCCACCACACAGTTGCATTCTCAGACAAGAAACTGTTCTTTGTTTTGGTAAAAATGCGTGAGTTCGTAGTATTTCCAGAATAGTTCAGATTCTGTTATCATCTGAGAGGCTCACACCGCCAGCCAGCAGTGCCACAGCCACATGGCTTCTTCCTGGCACCAGAGCACCTGTTCCCGTCACTGTGGCAGTGATGTAGTCACACCAGCACCAGCACATCTCTCATGCTTCTTTCCAGCGAGATTTTGGAACAGAAAATCATGCTCAAAACAAGACAGAGGATGAACTCAGGCCAGCAGGTGAGCGTGCTCAGTGAGCCTTAGCAAATCTGGAAGCACCCAAAATCTCAAACACTCTTGCCTACTAAGTTTGACTAAAGTTACCTCTGTCTTGTGAAGAGATTCCAAATTTCACGTAATGTTACTGCATCTTCAAGCCTAAAAAAAAACCCAAAGAGCAGCTGTTGTCCAGAAATGCTGGCATTTTGCAGAGATTTGGTTGTTTTTAGCCATGTTGGAGCCAGCTCCTACCTGAGTGAGAAGATGCCACACACTGTGCTGCTGAATCACTGGTTCTGGCAGTGGTAGTCGCTGGTCCAGCAGTGGTGGTCACTGGTCCAGGCAGTGGTGGTCGCTGGTCCAGGCAGTGGTGGTCGCTGGTCCAGCAGTGGTGGTCGCTGGTCCAGGCAGTGGTGGTCGCTGGTCCAGGCAGTGGTGGTTGCTGGTCCAGGCAGTGGTGGTTGCTGGTCCAGGCAGTGGCGGTACAGTGCGCCTGCAGGAGCATCGGCAGAGACAGTTCTGGGAGTTCAGAGGGAGGATCTGTGAAACCAATTACCAATTCAGAGAAAAATTCTTTTCAGAAGAAACGTCAGGTGTTGCTTGTTACATGATTTGCCTTTCGTTGTCATAAATTCACAAAACATTTGGCCAAAGCCCAGTGATGCTTTAACAATTCCCTATCCAGGAAATGATTTTGAGTCCTTCATTTCAAGAATGGTTCTGCAACAGTGCATGTAGTATTGCACCGAGGATGGCTGTGCCACCCTTACCCACTGTGATGAGAAGCTGTCTCAGGTGGTGCTGTGCTTGGGGTGCTGAGAGCTGACTCTGGTAGAGCAGTACCACCTCCACTGTCGGCCCAGGGTGGGCAACCAGAGGAAGGGGAGTTAGCGCTGTTTGTCGGCCGCTGATGCTTGGATCCCCTGGATTGTGATCTGTTCTTATCACCCTGTGTGACACAGTGCATCCAGTTAATTCACAAAACATCCAGTTCCATCTACTTTTTTATGGTTACTGCTATCATAGAGAAACTTTTTTTTTTTTTAAACTGGCTGGCTGTTTTAGCCCTCTATTAAGAAAATATATATTTCTTTTATTACAGATACTTTCCAAGTTACATAGTTAAAATAAATATAAATAAATAGCTTTATCTCTGCAAAATGAGCGAACTAGTAAAGATTATCATGGAGTGCAATGCATGTGTTGTACTTGCAAAGTTAGACTGTGTGATCGATTGGGCCATTGATGTTGGTGACAAGAAGGTTCTGAGTGTCCCTAGGGAACAGCTTTCTTCAGTCACCTTGAGCAGCTGCTCAAGCACTGCTCCTCAGGCAGATACGTCATCATGAGAGACACTGTCCATTGCTCAACGTAAAACCTATCACCCCTGTTGGGAGAACAGCCAAATGTTCATGCCCTTTTGGTGTCTATTCATTTATTTTCTTGATGCCTGAAATCTGACAAAACCACTAATGTCACAAATTTTAAAGAAAGTTTAACATTTCTAACTATGAGCATATGTATGATTCTTTAGATTCTTTTTTTAGTTTGAAAAGACTGAAGCAAAATGTGCAATCAACTGGAAAAGTAAATTAAAGGGACAGAAACAGAATCAAAGACAAAACTAAGGTGATTAAATGTAAATGGACTAAATTCATCAATGAAAAGGTAAAGCTTGACATTATTTTATCATTTATAAAGCCCAGATACATTTTATTAAAAGTGCACTTAAAACCTGAAGAAATGCAGGTAAACTCAAAGGATGAAAAGGATGTCTCTGGTAAATACCAATAAATAAATAAAGTTGATGTATGTTAGCAGCTAAAGTATTATTCAGTTTATTGGAGAATTAGTACATACTGATAATAGCTGTAGTGTATCAACATATTCAAAATTTGTGAGGGAAATTGATAAACTAGATCAATAGATCAATTGACACAGCCAGTGTTTCAGCAGCAGCAAGTAGCAGATATAGAATATCTGATCAGCATTGGCAAACTAGACTTAGTAGACATTTATAGATTCTGAGGCATCAGTTTTAGAGAATGTGTTGTCTCAAACACAGAGTCCCTACAGAGATCAATCATGTTTTAGGACAAGGTTCTCCAACCCTTTTCTGTGAAGGGACAGATAGGGTTTTGTTTTTATTTTATTTTGGTGAACTAGGAGCCAAAATCAAGGATATTATGTAACAAGAAAGAAAGTCTAAAATTTTCAAATGTGAAGACACAATGCAACATGCATCCCTACTTCCAAATAAAAAATGGACTCCCAGTGAAAGTGTTGGACATATCCAGACAATGGGAGGATGGACTGTCTGACATTGTCTGTACCAGCAATATCGGGGCACACTTAAATAGCAGACTGATAGAACTGTGACTCCTTATGAAAGAATGTACTGTTGTGACAATGTGGGGAAAATCAGTCGGGGGTGGGGAACTGGGGAGGAGAATCCCAGACTGTACAGAATTGTACCATAAAATTCAAAATTTAAAATAAAAATTAAAAAGAAATTTAAACTTTTACAGAGTTATAGAAATAATCAAGTATCCTCCTGCTTATTGTTTTTAGGCATTTAAAGGCATGCTTTTGTGGGCCCCACAGAAATAGAAGAGAGGCTAGATCCATTCTGCGGGCCATAACTTGCTAGTGCCTGTTTAGGGCATAAATAAAAGCCTCAGTAGAGTGCAGGTGGTGAGTCTGTTACAGACTGTGATGTCTGAACACACCACAGCTGTGCTAGAAGTTGGGTAAGGCTACATTTGGGAAATGCTCGCATACTTGGGGCTTGTAAGTGGATTATTAGGTATTTCAAGTGTTAAAGATTACATTTAATGGGGCCCGGCGTGGTGGCGCAAGTGGTTAAAGGTCCTCGCCTTGCACGCCCGGGATCCCATATGGGCGCCGGTTCTAATCCCGGCAGCCCCGCTTCCCTTCCTGTGGCCTGGGAAAGCAGTCGAGGACGGTCCAAAGCTTTGGGACCCTGCACCCGCGTGGGAGACCCAGAAGAGGCTCCTGGCTTCGGATCGGCATAGTTTCGGCCCGTTGCGCTCACTTGGGGAGTGAATCATCGGATGGAAGATCTTCCTCTCTGTCTCTCCTCTCTGTCTCTCCGCCTTTCCAATGAAAAAATAATAAAAATAAATCTTTAAAAAAAAAAGATTACATTTAATGGATGTTTATAAAAACCTAGCTGGAAATCATGATGAGAATGTTACATATCAAAATTTTGCAAGGTGTGACCAAGATGTTGGACAGGGGTATCCCCTTAACTGTTCATAGAAGCATTTCCTTGTGTTGGACATCACTTTGCTATGTGATGTTTCTAGATTATAAGTTTATGTTCAAATATTCTGTGCCATTTTTGTGACAGCAGGTTGTCACTCTGTCACGCTTAGCTTTGGATCTGTCATGGTTGTCTGTGCTCGGTGATCTTTGGTGTTCCCGTTGTTTTTGTTTTGAGGAGCCATGAGCTACTCCTATACCGAAGGCAAAGTTAACCATACACCATTAACCATTCCTACTGCCCCTCCAACCCTCTTTTCCTGTCTGTCCCTCCACTCAGTCCTCTCTCATCCCTGAAACACAATATTAAAAGCATTAAGATACCTACAGTGGCCTCTGAGTGTTCATGTGAAAGGAAGACTCATTTGTCTTTCACTTTAAATCAAAAGCTAGAAATGATTACATTTAGTGAGGAAGGCATTTAGAAAGCTGAAGGAAGCACCACCCCCCAACCCTCTTGGATCACCAAGTCAAGAATAATTCATGAAGGAATTCTAAGGAACATAATGAGGGATAAGAAAACACATGGCCTTATTGCCGATTAAGAGAAAAGTTTAGTGATCTGGATAAAAAATCAGCCCAGCTACAGTATTCTTTAAAACAAAGTCTAATCAGAAACAAAGCCCTAGCAGTGTTCAAAGCCCTGACTCGCTTCAGTTCTGTAAAAGGGTGAGAGAGGAGCGGCAGCTACAGAGGGAAATCTGAAGCCCACAGAGTTGTGGTCCACGAGCCTTAAAGAAAGATTTTGTATTAGGAAAGCCCAAGGCAAGGCAATTAGAAGGAAGAGCAGATTTCCACTGTCGGTGAAGTAGCCTTCTACAGCAAAGATGTCTCCAGAACTTGAATGGCTGCAGAGGAGAATCAGTGCCTTGCTCAAAGGACACGCTGACTCTTCAGGCTAACTCAGCTGTTGCCTGCAAGTTGAAGCCAGTGCTCATTTGTTCTGAAAATCCTAGGACCCGTATGAGGTACACCAAAGTGACCCTCCCTGTCCTTCATAAAGAGAATGACGCCTAAATGATGGCACATGTCTTTATAAAATTGTTTACTATTTTTACTAATGAGAACTGCTCAGAATCAAAAGTTCTTTTTCAAAATGTCACTGTTTGGGGGCCTGGCTGTGTGGGCTAGTGGCTAGGGTCCTTGCCTTGAACGTGCCGGGATCCCATATGGGCACCGGTTCTGGTCCCGGCAGCCCCACTTCCCATCCAGCTCCCTGCCTTGTGGCCTGGGAAAGCAGTCGAGGACAGCCCAGAGCTTTGGGATCCTGTGTCCAAGTGGGGGACCTGGAAGAGGTTCCTGGCTCCTGGCTTCTGGCTTCAGATCGGCACAGCACCGGCCGTTGCGCTCACTTGGGGAGTGAATCATAGGACGGAAGATCTTCCTCTCTCTTTCCTCCTCTTTGTACATCTGACTTTGTATTAAAAATAAATCTAAAAAAAAACAAAAACAAAAACAAAATGTCACTGTTTGAATGTTGTACTTGTGGCTGTTGCTGGAGGACTATACCATTGTAATAATATGGGGGAAAATAGTGGAGGAGGAGAATGGTTTGAGGAAGGAGGGGGCTGAGGGAGAATCCGTATGTCTACAAAACCACATCATAGGAAAAAAAAGTTACAGCTCATTAGCCGTGCACCATGATCCAAGAGCTCTGATGGAGATCTACAAGGTGGTGGTTGTTTTTGAGCCTACTAACACAGTGCCCCTTCTGCAGCCCGTGGATCAAGGAGTACTTTCTAACTTTCAAGTGTTGTCATAAAAGAAATACATTTCAAAGATTGATTTATTTATTGGAAAGTCAGATATACAGAGAGGAGGAGAGACAGAGAGGAATATCTTCCGTCTGATGATTCACTCCCCAAGTGAGCGCAATGGCCGGTGCTATTCCGATCCGAACCCAGGATCCAGGAAATTCTTCCGGGTCTCCCACACAGGTGCAGGATCCCAAAGCTTTGGGCCGTCCTCGACTGCTTTCCCAGACCACAAGCAGGGAGCTGGATGGGAAGTGGAGCTACCGGGATTAGAACCGGTGCCCAAATGGGATCCCGGCGCGTTCAAGACAAGGACTTAGCCACTAGGCCACGCTGCCGGGCCCAAGAAATACATTTCACAAGGCTACAGGTGTTATAGAGAATTATTCCTCTGGTGGATTTGGGCAGAGTACATTGAAAACCTTCTGAAGATTCAACATTCTTGATGGCATTAAGGACATTCCAAGGAGGGGAGGTCAAAATACCACTGAGAAGGCACTGTGGTGCCGGCTGTTACACCACTTGTGGGGACCCCTGCATACCACTTCACAGTGCTCCCCTTCAGTCCCATCTCTGTTTCCAGTCTCAGGAAGCCATCTGATGACTTAAGTACTGGGTTCTTATCACCTGCATGGGGTACCCAGATGGAGCCCCTACACGGGGTACCCAGATGGAGCCCCTACACGGGGTGCCCAGATGGAGCCCCTACACGGGGTGCCCAGATGGAGCCCCTACATGGGGTGCCCAGGTGGAGCCCCTACACGGGGTGCCCAGACGGAGCCCCTACACGGGGTGCCCAGACGGAGCCCCTACGCGGGGTGCCCAGACCGAGCCCCTACACGGGGTGCCCAGACGGAGCCCCTACACGGGGTGCCCAGACCGAGCCCCTACACGGGGTACCCAGATGGAGCCCCTACGCGGGGTGCCCAGACGGAGCCCCTACACGGGGTACCCAGATGGAGCCCCTACGCGGGGTGCCCAGACGGAGCCCCTACACGGGGTGCCCAGACGGAGCCCCTACACGGGGTGCCCAGGTGGAGCCCCTACACGGGGTGCCCAGGTGGAGCCCCTACACGGGGTGCCCAGATGGAGCCCCTACACGGGGTGCCCAGATGGAGCCCCTACACGGGGTGCCCAGGTGGGGCCCTAGCTGTGAGCCTTGGCTGCTTTGAAGCAGCAGTTGGCAGAAGTGCACTCACTCATGTTCCTTCATTCATTATCGTTCCTGTTGTTTCTCTTTCTCTCTCTACTTTTGCCTATCCTTTCCTCTCCTCATCCTGCCTTTCAGATAAATAATACTTTTTGAAAGTCATTGTTAACAGAAGTTTATAAAGTGTTGATTCCGGCTCTGTGGGTAGTGTTGGGGAGTTTACAATTTCAGAGGGGGATAACTGCAGATGTGATGAGAAGAACAAGAGAAAGTGGGGCGTGGTGATGTGGCTGAACTGATGCGGTTTCGGGATACAGTTTTAACTGACAGGGAATTGCTTCTTATGGATCAACAAAGAAGGTCGTTTCTTGAGATGACATCTTCTCCTGGGGAAGATGCTATGAGCGTTGCTGAAATGACAGTAATGCGTTTAGAATATGACATGAATTTAGTTGATAAATCATCCACAGAGTTTCAGGGGATTGATTCCAACTTTGAAAAACGTGCTGTAAGTACGATGCTATGAGAGAGCATCGCATGCTTTAGGAGAAAATTTCCTCCAGAATCAGTCAATGATCAGCCTTTGCTGATATCTTGCTTTGAGACATTGTCATGGCCACTGACCCTGCAGCAGCCACCACTGGACCCAACAGTGACAACTTGATGAGTGCTCAGGTGATCGCTAGCATTCTTTAACATGGTACTTTTATAATTAAAGTGTATACATTATTTTCTTAGACATAATGCTAATGCATACCTAGTAGACTTATGGTGCAGTTAGAAAATAACCTTTATGCACACTGAGAAGCCAAAAAGCTCATATGACTGATTAATTGTATTATTATATTTGTTTTATTGTGGTGATCTGGAATCGAACCATCAGTACCTCCAAACTGTTTCTGTTTTTAAACTGTGATCACTGGTCAGAAAAGTATCTCTCAGAAAGTGCTACCAAATGAGCAACAGAACAAACCAGGTGAAGACAAAAAAGAAAGCATAACAAATGAAAGAGGAAAGCTGTACAGTAGGAGGAAATGATATAGTAGAAATCAACAAACCTAAAGATTGTACTTTGGAAACAAATCAACAAAGTAGACAAATTGTTGACAATGCTTATCAAGAGAATAAAACAGAAATGTGGGCTATAACTAACTGTAGATAATGAATGGTTAATCAAAAGCAACTAGAAGATGTATAGATGATTTACTGAGAAAAAAGATCATCTTTCTGTCAGTGGTTCCAAAGCAATTGAATATTCATGTTAAAAAGTGAATCTTGCTTCTTTCCTCACACACTGAGTGAATCAGACATAAACAGGAAAGCTGAATGTCTGTGAAAGTCCGCAAGCCTCTGTCAGGTGCAGGTTCTCTGCCCAGGGTACCGGAAACATGAACCATGAAAGGAAAAAAGCAGTGTTGGATTTAGTTTCAAACTTTTCGAAAGCTTCCATTAGGGAAAGAAAAAGGCAAGATGCAGACTAGGAGAACAATATTTTAAAAATTGTTTTTATTAGAAAGGCAGAGTTCCGGGGGGCGGGGAGAGTGAGATCTTTAATTTGCTGGGTCACTCCTCAAATAGTTGCAGTGGCCAGAGTTGGGCCACTCCAAAGCCAGGAGCTTCTTTCTGGTCTCCCACATGGTTGTAGGAGCTCTCGGACTTTGGCCAACCTCTGCTGCCTTCCAGGCCAGTAGCAGGGAGTCACATCGGAAGTGGAGCAGCCAGAACTTGAACCAGCACCCAAACGGTATGCCATCACTTCAAGCAGAGACTTTAGACTGCTACCTCACCATGCTGGCCCGGCAGGTGGGGGGGGCGGGAGGGGGCAGGAAGCATTTGCATTGCATGCATCTGGCAAAGGATTGTGTCTAGAATTTATACATAAATATTGCAGCAAATGAGAATTTGAACAGTACATATGTGGCAATGTATTTGGATATATGCATCCTCTCCAAAAAGAAGGACAAATAAGCAGTAAGCACATGAAATGTTGCTCAACATTATTAGTCATTAGGGAAACACAAATTGGAACAGTATCTTGCCACCACATTCTATTAAGTTAGTTAAAATAATTTAAAAACACCAAGTACTGGTAAAGATGCAGAACTCTGCCAATATTTTGGTCACTTCTAAATGAACATTCACCATATGACCCAATAATCAACTTTACTCCTAGATATTCAAGAGAAATTAAACTGTATGTTTCACAAATGTTTGTAGTGATTTTATAACAAATACTGGGCACAGCCCACATGCCCAACAGTGTGGATAAATAAACAGATTGTGGAATAGCTGTCCAGAGAAATAGCACGAATCCATGGGAAGAAGTGAATGGCTTAGGCAACCCTTGTATGCACCAGGATCCCATATGGGCACCAGTTCTAATCCTGGTAGCCCTAATTCCAGTGCAGCTCCTTGCTTGTAGCCTGGTGAGGCAGTCAAGGATGGCCCAGAGCTTTTGGACCCTGCACCCGCATGGGAGACCTACAAGAAGCTTCTGGCTCCTGGCTCCTGGCTTTGGATTAGCTCAGCTCTGGCTGTTGCAGCCACTTAGGGAGTGAATCAGCAGACAGATTTTCCTCCTTGTCTTTCCTCATCTCTACAAAATCTGACCTTCCAATAAAAAATAAATCTTTCCAAAAAAAAATGGCAAGAATACAGCTTTTTTTTAATGCTTGACATCTAGTTTAGTGTTAATAAAGTACAGTGGGCTCTCAATGCATATGTACATTCTGCAATGATTGCAGCACAGAGTGTGTGCCTTACTTTATTTCAATGATCTTGAGGTGGTATTGCTTTTTTGGGTGGTCTGTCATGTAGTAAGCATATGCTAGACATATGCTGTAGGTCCAACACTCTAGGCCAGTGGCTGGCACAACAAAAATGTATGCTGAACTACGGTGAGAATTGCTTGGGTTTTGCATTCTCAATGGTTTAGGAGCATGTTCTACCAAACTTGCAAGTAGAAAAGCTTCCTGGTTTATGCAGATTCTTCTAGGCAGTGGCCAAAGAGGGACCCTCTCCAGCTTGTCAGAGTTCAACACTATGCTGACAGATCCAGAGAAAGACATTACCAAAGTTAAGTGCTCTGTTTTGCTCATGAATGCAAATGTGAAGATTCAGAACATGTTAGCAATCAACTCAGCTGTGTCTCTCAAAGGTCATGTTTCACTTGCATGTTGGGCCCTTTAGATGTGTGTGGATAGTGGTATATTGGAAAACCAGTATGAGTATTCTACCACAGTCAGTTGAAAAAGAAGAAATAGATGCAGTAAATAGATAACTAAATACCAAAGTATAAACTGTTTTCCAGTTAGACTTTTTCCCTGTCATTTTAACTGACAATGTAATTAGAAACCTAGGACTTTTCTGCTTGGATAAGAGACCAAGAGCCACAAAGGATCTGTTACTGATTTGAAATGAGACAGTTTAACTGTGGTTGTAAGAAAGGCCCTGGGGCCACATGTTCTTTGGATCCTTCGCCCACTGGGCCTGACTGAGGAGAAGTCATTCATCTTCACTGGGCCTCAGTTTACCCTGGAAGTGGGGCTGACAGTACCTGGACACATTTGACAGGAGTCTCAATGGATTAATGTATAACTTGCATAACAGCTCTGGTCTGTGTACTATATTTTGTTTCAGTCATTTTTTTTAAAGATTTATTATTTTTTTTATTGGAAAGGCGGATATGCAGAGAGGAGGAGAGACAGAGAGGAAGATCTTCCGTCCGATGATTCACTCCCTAAGTGAGCGCAGCGGCTGATGCTATGCCTAACCGAAGCCAGGAGACTCTTCCAGGTCTCCCGCGCGGGTGCAGGGTCCCAAAGCTTTGGGCCGTCCTCGACTGCTTTCCCAGGCCACAGGCAGGGAGCTGGAAGGGAAGCGGGGCTGCCGGGATCAGAACCGGTGCCCATATGGAATCCTGGGCGTTCAAGGCGAGGACCTTAACCACTTGCGCCACTGTGCCGGGCCCTGTTTCAGTCATTTTTATCACAGCTTTTCAGATGTCTCTCAAATTATTTTCATTTTCAAAATTTGTGTTTATTTGTTTGAAAGGCAGAGAAAGTGATTGAGAAGCACATCTCCCACCTGCTAGTTCACTCTCTAGATAACTGCCAACAGCCAGGGCTGGGCTGGGTCAGTGCTGGGAGCTGTGACTGTGATCCGGGGCTCCCGTGTGGGCAGCCAGGGCTTCACCTGCTGCTTCTCAGAGCGCGCAGTAGCAGGAGGCCGGGAGTGGGAGCTGCCCTGGGCCTGCAGCCTGCAGCACGAGCTGCTGGGTGCTCAGGCGGCTTACCTGCTGTGCCCAAGGCCTGTCCTACAGACTGTTTCCTAAGTTAATGCTGAATGCTGAGGGAACTGCAGTGAAAGTGCTTTCCCTCTTACGTTACCATTGACGCTGTCTGTCTGTGTGTATCCCCAAGGTGAGTGATTTCACATGGAGCCACGATGGGACTCAGGCGCTGATATCATATCGTGATGGGTTTGTCCTGGTCGGTTCTGTCAGTGGACAAAGACACTGGTCGTCTGAGATCAACTTGGAAAGTCAGATTACTTGTGGCATATGGACTCCTGATGACCAACAGGTAAGCCTCTGAGATGGGTAAGTTTATGCTAGTGCCAGGGGAGCTAAGGAGGAAGACGGGGTGGGGGAGACAGAGCTGATGCGTGTGTCGCTTAAAAAATCACCAAGGCAAAGAAGAATAAAAATGTCCAGTAAAATATTTTGTAAAAGTTTAGATTTTAGTCATAGCTTTGAGAAATAATAATTTCCACCAATGTTGTAAACAGAGTTAGCATATTAAATAAAATGTTTATATAAATTTATTTTAAATCCATGAAAATAACTAATCAGTAATGTGGCTGCAGGAGCATGTTCCACTGTGTCTCAGGGGAGATTTGTAGATCACTAAGTGTGAAGTCCATGTGAGAATTTAGCACAAGGAGAAGACTTGGGGATCCCCTGTCTACCTGCTTGACCTGTGACGTGAAAAAGCAGTGCATACGTCTCCTGCTTGATTGGAGAATTACTCGTGACGGTGTGGAGCTGCTGAGGGTGCCTGCCTGATGTCAGCAGTGCCATGTCCTGGTGGGGGGCGTGGACATGGGGAGTAGCGCCCCTTGCAGAGGATCAGGGTGAGCTGAGGCCGTTCCTAGAAATCTCCTATCCTCGGGGTGGGGTCACCACTGCTTCTGGGAGGAAACTGCTGGATAGTCTGGGGGATGGACTGTCAGCACTTAACAGTACAAGCGTCCGGGTCTTGCTAGCATCTAGGTTTAACTCTAGCTATTTTCCTATTTGCCAGCCCCATTTATATACCCTCTGGGGGCTTGTAGACTGATTTGAATGAACATCTCATGGAAACTGTGGATCCTTTCCTGGGAAGTATACATGAATGATATATCTCTTCTCCCCTCAGATATTGGCCCAGGTAGATTGGAGGTTATCTTCCATGCACTGTTTAAAACACCCTTGTGTGTTCAGACAGACAGTCAAGGTCAATGAATTTACCCCCTATAAAAATTGAGCAGCTGACGTTTGTCAGTTTGCTGCATTCTCTTCCTACCCCGCTTATTGCTGCATACACACATCTTTGTAGTGTTACCTTTGAAAGGAAGTTGTGATGATGGCCTGTCTTAAACACTTGAAGATGTGTGTCCCAGAAGAGTAAGGCCATTAACCTGCACCAGCACACCTAAGAAATTTCCACTGATAACTCCCTAATTGTTAGAAAGATGTGATTTGTGTAAGACTTTCCTCCCCGTACTGCACCTTTTAATGTTCTGGGACCAGTGTCCAGTTACATGCAGCGGTTGGTGGTTCTGTCCCCTCAGTCTTTGATTTGGATCAGTGTGGTCTTTTCTTTTGCTCAGTCGTGGTTACCCTGTGGACTGCTGACCTGTGGAGCTGTTGATTGCTTACCCTTAGTCTCAAGGAACCCATATGATCCTTGCACCTCTTGCAAACTGGAAGCTAAATCCGGAGTGATGTTGGATTGAACATTTTGCTAAGAATATTCCACTGGCGGTAGCATTCCCTTTACATGGACTACCCTGAAAGGTATATGATATCACAACATTCCACTATATGGGCTCCTGATGGGGCCTTTGTGGAAAGAAAACTGTTTCCTCTTCTTTATCTTTTTATACAGTATGTTTCACTTCAGGCTGAAATTCATCTTCCATTGAATCTTAAAAGATTTATTTTACTTTTATAGGAAAGGCAGATTTACAGAGAAGGTAAGACAGAGAGAAAGATCCTCTATCCACTGGTTCACTCTACAAGTGACCTCAATGGCTGGAGCCAATCTGATCCTAAGCCAGGAGCCAGGAGCCTCGGGCCTCCTATAGGTCTCCTCCACAGGCATAGGGGCCCACGGCTTTGAACCATCCTTTATTGCTTTCCCATGCCACAAACAGAGAGCTGGAAGGGAAGTAAAGCAACTGGGACATGAACCTGTGCCCATATCGGATCCTGGCATGTGCAAGGCGAGGATTTAGCCAGTACACTATTGTGCCAGGCCCGTATTGTGTTAAATCTTAGGCAGAGTGTCTCTTCTTCACAGAGTTTGTGCAATGGCTGAGGGGCTTACACAGTCAATGTTTGCTCCTCGTAGTTCTGGGCGTTGGAAGTCCTGGATCAGGGTACCAGTTACTTGAGTCTGTCCTGCAGCCTGCAGACTGCTGGCGGCCCTCTCTTATGTCTTGTGTGTGTCCTCCCTGCATGGATGCCGTCCTCTTTGCGTCCTCCCTGGGCCTTCGCTGCTTGACATTCTGCTAGCCCTTCTTCATCTGGCAAGTGCTCGAGTTTATAGAGTCCCTCCTGTCAAACCTCAGTCTTCCTCACCCCTTTACAGGCTTCGTTTCTAGATAGAAACACATTGGGGACCCAAAGCCAGGAGCCAGGTCTCACTCCATCCTGTCTCACATGGGGCTCAAGCATTTGGGCCTTCTGCTGCTGTTTTCACAGGTGCATCAGCAGAGATCAGAAGTGAAGCACTGGGGTTAGAGCTGGAGCTCACATGAGATGCCAGTATTACAGGCAGTGGCCCAGCCCACTATATCACAATGCTGGCACCCCACATATGAATTTGGGGTTATTCATATTCATCCCTTAACAGGTATATTGTAAAAATATTTTGGAGACTAGAGAAACTGGTATGAACCCTGTTGATAAGCTTAGAATATTTTTGCAAATAAAATTATTTATCAAGCATGAGCAAAAAATAAATGTAAATAGAAACTGTTGAAGAAATACATGTGTGTCTGGAGAACCTGTGGGTGCTGAGCTTGTCCAGAGTTCCACAGCAGCGTGAAGCTTTGTAGTGCCATACCCAGAGAGTGCTCCCAGCCTCTCTGCCCTCCAGAACCCAGTGTTACCCAGTGACATTGAGCCCAGTGATTCATGGAGGGCTTGGACACAGAGACATTCAAAAGTCCTTCCTAAGACCTGGCTTGGGTCTTGGGGTTAGGCTGATGGTTCACTTGGAGAGTGTGAGAATCTGTTGAGAGCTGGAGATGTGTTCCATTAATAAAGTCACTGTGCTTCCAGACATGGGTAGGACGCTGTTCAAAGGCCAGTGACCAGCTGGAGTGTCTGTCCACTAAAAAATAAAGGACTTACATACTTTATTAAATTTACTTTCGTATCCATTTCATATTTTTGCTGTACTCATTTTTCAGTTATTTATTAATTGGGGCTATATTTTGATGCAATTGATAAGCTGTTATTTGCCATACCACAATCTTATATCTGAGTGCCAGTTCAAGTCCCTGTTCGTCTTTCAGTTCAGCTTCCTGCCAATGTGCTGGAGAAGGCACCACATGGTGCTCAATGATGATGAGGCTGATGATGGCCCAAGCACATGGGTCCCAACCACCCATGAGGGAGACCCAGATGGAGTTTCTGGCTTCTGGTTTTCCCCTGACCCAACCACTGGCTGTTGGTTTCCATCTGGGGAGTGAAAATGTGGAAGATTCTCTCTCTCCCACCCTTTCTCTCTCCCTTACACTCCCCTCCTTCTTCCCTCCTTCTCACTGTCTCCCCCTTCATACAAACATCCTCTGCCTTTTACGTAAAGTTTTGTTGTATTCTGTTTTTCAATTGATTGATTGAGTTTTACACAAAGTTTTGTGGTATTCTGTTTTTAATTGATTGATTTTTTACGCAGAGTTACAGTGAGCAAGGGAGAGATGAGAGAGATCCTGTGTCCACTTGTTCACTGCCTCGATGTCCACAAAGCCCAGGACTGGGCCAGTCTGAAACCAAGAGCTTCATCCAGGTCTCCTAGGTGACTGCAGGGATCCAAGCTCTTTGCCACCTTCCTCTGTTTTCCCAGGCCATTAGCAGGGAGATGAATAGCTAGGGTTGCAGCTGGAACATGAGCCAACGCCCTGTGAGTTGCCAACATCATAGGCAGCAGCTTTACCTGTTATACTGCAACATTAGGCTCCATGTGTCTTTATTTTAAAAGTCATTTGAGAGAGAGAGGAAGTGTGAGTGTTCAATGGCTAGGGCTAGGCCAGATCACAGCCAGCAACCTGAGTGACAGGGACCCTTGCACTTAGGCCATCGTCCTCTGCCTGAGGGCGCATGTCAGCTAGAAGTTGGAGCCAGCACTCAAACCCAGGCGTTTCAGTTCAGAATGTGGGCGTCTCAGCAGATGGCTTACCTATGAGGACAAACACCCACCTTCTTTGTTGCATTAAAGCTAATCCTGGGGCCTGGCATGGTAGCCCAGTAGATGGGTCCTCATCTTGTACCTGTTGGGGTTCCACATGGGTGCCAGTTCATGTCCTGGCTACTTCACTTCCCATCTAGCTCCCTACTTGTGGCCTGGGAGGGCAACAGAGGATGGGACCCAGGGCCTTGAGACCCTGCACTGTTTTGGGAGACCTGGAAGAAGGTCCTGGCTTCTGACTTCAGATCAGCTCAGCTCCAGCCATTATGGCCACTTGGGGCGTCAACCAGTGACCAGTGGACAGATCTTCCTTTCCATCTCTGCTTCTCTGGATCTGCCTTTCCAATAAAAATAAATAAATCTTTAAAAAAAAAACTAATCTTGGACATGTCACAATATCTGTGCATATTAATCTCTTCCAAATATGGCATTCCTTCTATAACTAGTGACTCCATTGTCACAGCTCCTCTAGTCTCAGTGCCAAGAAGGCTCTTGAAGTACGTGTGGCTTTACCTGGGCTCTCAGCAGCACAGCTGACAGTGTAGGAGGCAGGCAGGCATTCCTGCTGGAGGCTTGCATCAAGGAATCCTTTGATTTCTCAGCTGCAACACCTCAGACTCACAGATGAGAAGTAGTCCATTGATATTTGACCTTCAAGTAATGATAGACATATACAAGAGGCCCATTCCTTGACAGAAAAAGTTCAAACTTGGCAAAAACCAAACTAAAAAGAATCGTTAACTTATTCTTTGCAAGGAGTATTTTCTCACTGTGGAGAACGTTTCCCTCCGCTGGCCCTGAAGGCTGTGCAACCCAGAGACTCACTCAGCCTCCTAGCCTGCGGGTTGGGAATCCTGATGTACCCTCTCCTGTGTGTTTGCATTCATGGGTACCTCATGGATTTTACTGTCCTTGAAAAGAACATCCTAATCTGTCTCACACAGGCTGTTGTAGTAGATGCTTTTTCATGTATAAAAAAAAATCGAGAAAGCTGCTGAAGTAAGCCCCCAGTAATTGTTGGCACCCCATAGATGCTGCCAGGCGGCCTGTGAGTGAGCTGCAGTGGGGGAGGGCTGAAGGGCTCTGAAATTGGATCTAAACCAATGCCAACAGTGATTTCCATCCCCCTTCCCTCCTGTAGATCTAATGGTGACTTTTTAGTAGGACATACACTGCAGAAGGGAGACCTGCCTCTGTTTTTAACCCTCAAGTGAATGTATTTAGGACTAGTTCTTGCCAAAACAGGCAGGGAGCACATGACTCACAATCAAGGAAAAGAATAGAGACCACTGAGGAGTGAAGGTGGGGGCTGGCCTGCCACACCCTCTTAGCTATCTTTAGTCAACTCTTAACACTGTTTTATTGTTAATTATTTATTTTTTAGTATATTCTGGAAATCCTCTTAGTGGAAGAAAAAATATATATATGTATGTATTTTTTTTTTAGTTGAAACAGGTACAGCTCCTGCTTTTGTCCTTCATTTTTCTTTTTCTGTGCTGTTTTGGTTGGCGGTGTAATTAAGATGTTTATAAATCAGCTTATTCTTTGTTTTCTTTAAACCCAAATTAATAATGAGTCAGCCACTGTGTTCAGTATAGATGAATTACAGAATGAGCTAAGTGAACATCTTTGTATTGAACCAAGCAGGAATGTCAAATGGGAGGGCATTCTATGCTTTGGCTGCTAACCACATACACCTTCTGAAACTCAGTCATTTATCTGGCAGTAGATTTCCTTCATATGACTGTTTAGTACCCTAGCAGCCTAAATTCAATATTTGTCTAGATGAGTAACCTACACAATCTTTGAAGGATTTCATGTAGCATTGTAAACATCCTTGATGTGCACTCTGGCATTGGTGCCTGCCGGAATCCAGCTCCAGCCATGTTCGGAGTTTGGGAAGGGTGCATGGAGTCGGCGATAAAGAAAGACACAGACACAGACACTTGGTGCATTCTCACACAGCTCAAGAAAAAACTATCCTTTTTATTTACTTGAAACACCTCACAAGCTTCTGCACAAGCAACTAATTATTCTATTTTTACTTCAAGACTTTCAGGGCTAAGCAGGTGACCCTAAAGATAATTCTGCAAAATACTGTATTCATATTCTTCAAAGCAAACCATTATTTATTCTGTAACAGTAGCCATGGAGCAACAGCCAGGACTCCAAGGCCAAGACACATGCGATTACCTGCTAATCAGTAGTACTTTCCCACCACATTTCTACTGCTACAATTTACCCATCATTTAATGGGAAAATAAGTTACAAGGGAAAAACCTAAAATTTAAAACAGAAACTTCAAATGTTAAATCTCCCTACAACTATAGACTCCTACAACCCCATAAACAATAAAGCAATAATCAAAAGCATTTTTCTTTAGTAAAAGCATCCTTAATTCTTCTAGTTAAAAATTATAAAAGCAGCTAAAACAGTTACATTTTCTAGGCTCCAAGAAAATTGCAAAGGCAGGCTAGCCTTTGAGATAACAATAACTATATTTATTGCCATAGCAGTTTCAGCTCTCCCATCACTTGCATTAGTATTTAAGACATATGTATCAAGCCCCTTCCCAGAGGGTGTGCTGTATGTCTGGGCCCGATTTCAGGGCAATGGGTAGGTACACAATAAGGTGTCCAGAAATGGCATGGGCTTACTTGTGCTCTTGTGTGTAAATTGTCAAAGGCCCACTCACCAAGACATTATCAGTGACATTAAGTCTCAAGCTCACATCAGTTGCAAAAACCTGCAAAAACTGTCTCACAGGGGCAAACAACAATGCCTCAATAGAATACAGAATTCTTATTGGGGTGCTTGAGTGTCCATGCAGCCAGGGGGTGAAACAGCGTCAAGGTGGTCAGAGAGGAAATCCGCCGGGCCCTGCCAAACAGCTGGAAGCTCCCCCGGGCCCTGCCAAGCAGGGGGAGCTGTTCTCTTCACACCTTCGTGCCATCCACACCTACTGCATGGACCCCAGCAGGTGCCCACCACCAGGACATAAGCTCTGTCCTTGACCATCCTCTGCTCAAACCCTTCTGAGCAGTCCCATCAGCTCCAGCTTCCATCTTGGCTGTGAAGAGCGCAGACCCTCAGGCCTGATGGTGTTACCCTTACTCACCTCTGTGCGCACTAAGAACCAGGAACAAAGCTGGCACAGTTTCTGACTGTTCAAGGCTGACAGTAGAGTGAAGACTCCTGCCCCTGAAGTGCCTGCCTCACAAAGTTCCAGGTAGCCAAGAGAACTGACTTTTGCAACCAGCATCTGAGAGCAGGCCCCCATCTCCCTGTCTCCTGAGAGAGCAGGGGCTTAATTTTCATTAGTCCCAGGTAGCCAATCTAGAGGGCCAGATCAGTTTGCAGCATATCCCTTGCTTCCTGCCTTTTGTTCATTCCCATTCTCTGTCACTGCTGAAGACCCCACAGTGGCTATCTGCCTCTCCCTTTACTTGGTGACCTCTGCAAGCAAGTCAAAGTTCAGTGCACTTTGGACCCTTGTCCCTGCTATATTGTCACTAGTCAAAACACGTGCTTCCCACTTGAGTATGGATGGGTCTGACCTGGGCACTTGTTGGTACTTGCCACAAGCACTGTGGGCTCTGTACCTGACCACCACAGGCAGTGCAAAACTGCAAAGCCCCTCCCACAAGTCTTAAGGAAAAGCTTATTAGGAGCCAGTGGGAAGAAACAACTGTTTGCATCATATTTAGAGATATATGAAAGAGTTACAGCCTTTCGAAACAAAGGGATTTTAGAGTGAGCAGAGGAAATTTGGCATTCAGGGAGGGAGGATGATCAAAATTGGGAGTGAACATAGGAGCAGACCACCCACCAGGTGACCTCGGCCCCCGAGTCCTTTGTAAAGAGAGTTTCCCTAATGGACGTGCCCTGTCTACAGCAGACAGGTGAACATGCTGTATCACATGGCATCTCCTTGTCACCCAAAAGTGGGCGCTCAGTCCATAGGCTCATTGGTGCATGGGGCATTTGTGCCTAACGTCAAAGACCTGATGTAGGGCTGATCCTGAAGCATTTCTCCCTTCTTCATTTGGAGTCTATTTAAATGTATTTTTATGACTGAACACTCCTTCAGTGTACCCTAGCTGGCCACTTCAGTCCCCTACTTTTACATGTTTCCAGGTCCTTCTGTATCCTTCTGGAAATTCTCTAGCTAACTTAATTTTTTAAAGATGTATTTGTTTTTATTGCAAAGTCAGATATACAGAGAGAAGGAAAGACAGAGACGAATATCTTCCATCCATTGATTCCCCAAGTGGCCCCAAAGTCCAGGGCTGTACCAATCTGAAGCCAGGAGCCAGGAGCTCTTCTGGGTCTCCCACGTGCACACAGGATCCCAAGGCTTTGGGCCGTCCTCGACTGCTTTCCCAGGCCACAAGAAGGGAGCTGCGTGGGAAGCGGGCCACCAGGATTAAAACTAGCATCCATCTGAGATCCTAGCACATTCAAGGCGAGCATTTTAGCCTCTAGGCTACCACACCAGGTAAATTAATTCTATATTGGCCCTGTGCTCAACCTGTTGTCTTTTCACCCACTGAAATTGTCTTACGAGGGTGAATATGCTTCAGAAAGTAACCTGGAAGATCTGGGGAAGAAAATTTTAGTAATGGGAATTATTTAACATTAGATCCAAGGCTGTGGCAATTAGACTGTCTGCTTCTCAAAAGATGGGTACACATAGGACAGCCCCTAATTTTTATGAGTTTGTTTTTAAGTGGTCTTTTCTGCAATGAAGAGATGAAATGACTTCAGAATTATACATTTAGCCCAAAGATGCAGTTTTAAAAATAATTGTTGCAGTTAACTATGAAATTGCATTTCATCTCTTTTTTCAAAGAAGTAAGGCAGAGGATGCTCACAGGAAGGACTCTGTTGGTGAGTGAAGCAGTTCTGGCGTTTGCAAGTCTCTGCTGTCCGTGGCTGGTCTTTGAAGGGAGACGCTCAGACCCGGCCTTGGCAGCCTGCACGCACACTTGAGGGCCCGTGTTCCACACCCCACAGAGAGGTCTTTGTTTTCTTTCTTAAGACAGAAAGGGTTGTGATGGCTCTCCTTTTATTTCCCAATCCCCCATGGCATGGCCCATGTAGGTGTTTGCCACAGTGATGCTGGTGACCAGTAGGAATTTGTGAGGAATTTTTATTTTTCCCCGCAGCTTTAAATTGTAAAAACTTGAAAAAGTCACCTTCTTTGGCTCTTCCACTGCAGAAGGGGTGAACATTAACGGCAGCATGTGTTTTGGATAATGAAAGTTCCAGTATTTTTGCAGGCACAAGGATGAGTCCTGCTACTCAGAGGCAGAGTACCCCCAGAGCAGCCATCTCAGCAGTGGTCTTGTATCATTTCCGTCCTTCCTTGTGGTTTGGTTCATGTTATGCTACTCACAAAAATTTGTTTTTGCTTACACATAATTGCTTCTGAAGATAGTCTATTCATGGAATACAGTAAAATTAAGAGATTATATTACATTGCTGTTAAAAAAAAAAAAGCAACCCTGTGGGACCCACAAAGCTTAGCCACCCAAGATGTCAGTGTTCCAAATGGGCATTGATTCATGCCCCAGCTGCTCCACTTCTGATCTAGCTTCCTGATAATGATGTGCAAAATCAGTGCAAGATGGCCCAAGTGTTTGGTTCGCTGCCACTCATGAGAGAGACCTAGATAGAGCTCCGGCTTGGGCCTGCCCCAGCCCTGGCTGTTAGAGCCATCTGGGGAGTGAGCCAGTGGATAAAGGATCTTCCTCCCTCTTCCCAACCTCTTCCTCTCCCTCTTTCCCTATAATTCTTTCAAGTAAATAAATACATAAAATCAGAACAAAGCAGCAACAACAAAACACAGCTTTTAACTAAATTTATTCAGGGCTGGAAAGTAAACTGAACCCAAAGAAGCAGTCCCTAAGCTGGTATGAGTTGACTCACAGTCTCTGTGGTCCTGATGTGCATGAATCAGGAAGCCTTGTTCTGGCCCTTGCATGAAGCATGTGCAACTATTGCTGAAAGTGCTTAGAGGGTTTGTTTTCTGAGCATCGCTTTCTGATTTGAAGAAGAAAGAAGTTTTGCTCCTAAGAACTGGTGTTGTAGCACAGTAGGTTAACCTCATAATGCATGCATCCCGTGTGAGTGCTGGTTTAAGTCCCAGGTGCTCTAGTTGCTATCCATGTCCCTGCTCATGCGCCTAGGAAAGCAGTATGTGCCACCACGTGGGAGACCTGGACAGAGTTTCAGGTTCCTGGCTTCAGCCTGGTCCAGCTGTGGACACTGTGGCCATTTGGAAAGTTAAGTGATAGATGAAGGATTTTCTCTCTCTCTTCTTCCTTCCCTCTGTCCTGCTCCCCCACTATCACTCTGCCTTTCAAATAAATAAACTTTAGAAAAAAAATTTAAAACTTTGTCTCCTTAAATTGCAGGAAAACTTGGAGAAAGATCAAAGATAGGCAAAGTTCATTTATTGCCAGTCGCTGAGAAGCCACTCACGGAGAGCCGTGAGCACCCTTGAGTGCAGACCTGCCCTTGACACTGTTTACTGGAAGACAGGCATGCAGAACCATAGCCTAGCCCAGCACTGTGGGCACCATTCTTAGACCCAACTTGTTTCTATGTGGTGAGTCTTGAAGGCCTCAGGTGACATCTGAGCACTTGTTACAGGCCACTTGCAGTGCTGGCTGTTGGAGCCCAAGCACAGGCAGTCTTTGCTGGAAGAATCTGCTTGCTCGTGTTTCTCAGAGGAATAATGTGATTGGGTATTTGACCTTGTTCTGTTGACTTTGAAGGGCCTATGGCAGAGCTGGAGTAGATGGTGGGAGGGCAGTTGATGTGTGTGAGTTGGGGGCTCAGGAGTGAGGCTGAGAGGCTGGCAGTCTGGAAGTGGTCCCCAAGGCCACATGCCAGGCCCGAGGAGCAGGGTAAGAAGGCACCTCGAGGGGACTGGTGCCTGGGAAGGAGCAGCCTGTGTCAGCCAGCAAGGAGCAGCTCAGTCCTTGACCACAGTTTGGGAGCAGAGGCAGCAGACTTGTGTCTGCCAGGTGTGTTCATTGCCTTGTTCTGCTGAAGACCTTGGCTCCCCAAGCTTTATCTCATTGGAAGTGATTAATACGGAAAGAACTTGGGATGGCGATGAGCTTTTAAAGTCTGATTCTGGGTTGTAGCAGGACACCATCGTCTCTGACGTGCTTATTTCAAAACAGAGCGAGCTCTGCGTCGTGTTTAACAGCCTGACAGTGCCTTCTGTGGCCTGTTCTCCATCTTAATGGTGGAATAGAGTCTTCCCGGGAACTGCAGTTGGAAAGGATTAATGGTGGAGGACATGGGGCTGGTTTTTCCCCTCTCTTTTGCTTTAATGTAATACTGAATGCCTGTTAACTCATTGTAGCACCCTTCTTTGTTCTTTTGTCTCATCTCTTCATTCTTAAAAATGTAAAATGTGAATGACACACAGATGGTGTCTCCATGTGAAGATGCAAAGACATGTCTTTCCTTCAGCTCTTCCTCCTCCTTGCTTCCCTCAGGCACTTTCTGCTATTGGTCAGATGCTGTATCAGATCCTCAGGAGAACTGGTGGGCTGCTAGAGCCTGGGTCTCTGCTTGGGTTACCTGATGCAACACGCAGTTAGGTGGCTAAAGCGACAGACTGACTGTTACAGCGCCAGGTGAAGGGGCTGGCCAGTTCAGTCCTGGGCAGGGCTCCCCTTGGCCTGCAGCAGCTGCCTTTCTCACCCTGTGCTCCTACACTGTTCCTCAGTGCTTGTGGGTCGAGTGTGTATCAGCCTAGGTCTTAGCCTCCTTTTACAAGGGCACACATCTCATCGTGGGGCCTATCCTCATGACCTTGGAGACACCAAATCAGCTCCCAGACACCCCAATTTTGAGATACCATCAATGTATGAACTTGGGGAGCATGTAACCATTCAGTCTGTAACAGCCCACACCTTCAAAGCTTAGTTTAGCTGGGGAGTCAGAAAACAGGGATCCACATAGGAAAGCTATCTGAATCCTGAGTGCCCTAGTACGTGCTTTTCATGACATCCTTGATTAAATGAGTAAACACAAGGCGGGGTAGAGAGGCCTGGGGTCTTAGAGGGCTTCGGCGGTTGCTCCGGGCCCCAGCACTCCTCCCTGTGTCCATCATAGCCTTGTCTATTCTTCCTTTCACCAGTGTACACCAAGGAATCTCTCACTGCCTGTGTGGGAAAATTGGTTCTGGCTTTTCGTAGGATTCATTCATTACAGTGCAGATCATGTTTAGGGAAATATGTGATAGATAGATGATTTGTTCTTAAAATCTCTTCCCTCCTACTTCACATTTTTGTAGACATGTTTGAGTACAGCAAATCTATCCCAGTTAAAATTTATGTCCTACAATTGCCTTATGATTGTCACGGAGTTCAGTTTGTTGATTAGCAATAAATACTGATGGAGTACCCTCTGAGTCCCAGAGGAGAGGAGAGGCATGGTCAGTTCTCAAGGAGCTTCACTTCCGAATCTCAAAAGCAAACCGAAGGAAGGGATAGAATACCTTGCAGAAATTTCCCTTTGTATAAGCTGCAGCCTCCTTCATCAGCCAGCCTGGTGTGAGCTCACCTGAGCCTACACCTGCAGTTAGTGCCCAGCTCACCTGAGCCCACAGCTGCAGCGCCAGTACTTAACTACTTGAGCTCCCAGCAGCAGTGCCAGTACCCAGCTCACCTGAGCTCCCAGCAGCAGTGCCAGTACCCAGCTCACCTGAGCTCACAGCAGCAGTGCCAGTACCCAGCTCACCTGAGCCCACAGCTGCAGCGCCAGTACCCAGCTCACCTGAGCCCACAGCTGCAGTGCCAGTACCCAGCTCACCTGAGCCCACAGCTGCAGCGCCAGTACTTAACTACTTGAGCTCCCAGCAGCAGTGCCAGTACCCAGCTCACCTGAGCTCCCAGCAGCAGTGCCAGTACCCAGCTCACCTGAGCTCACAGCAGCAGTGCCAGTACCCAGCTCACCTGAGCTCACAGCTGCAGTGCCAGTACCCAGCTCAGCTGAACTCACAGCTGCAGTGCCAGTACCCAGCTCACCTGAGCCCACAGCTGCAGTGTTTAGCTCCAGCTCACCCCTGAGACACCAGTGGTACTAGTAGCAGTGTCCTCAAGTTTTACCCAACAGCACTAGGTGCTTTTAGCTATTATTTTGATAGATAAATATGTTGAACTTTTAGCATTTTGCTTATTTCAGATGTAGCTGGTATATATGTTTGTGTTTGCAGTCATTACTTTAATTAGTGATAGGTACTATTCTCATGGAATAAGGCATTAGACCCCAAACACTACAGTGTCTCTTTAGAAGCATCAGCATTTCCAGGTATAATCCAGTAATATTTGACTGGAGCTCTGTGTACCAGTGCAGACAAACAGAAACTTGTATGTCTGAGTTTTAGAAAACCATAGCAGTGAATCTCTGTTATTTCTTTTTCCAGAAAAGTAAATGGCTATTTCCTGTCTTAATCCCTCTACTTCCCCCTCAAAAAGTGAGGCTGTGGTTTTCCACTCCTGTTTGGAAAGGTCCGTCCAGCATCTGCTGTCAGTTGTTTGTGTTGAGGTCTGCTTTGCTTGCTGTGGTCACCAGCTGTTCTGCTGTTGGTGTGACACTGCTCAGTTCCTGAGCTGCTTTCTGTTTAAAGTTCTATGTGAATTTTGTCCTCTTCCTACTAGTGGAGACCACAAGGGTTGCTGGGACACCAGCACTCATTGGCACTTGGTCATAGGTCTGGTCTTATTACAGGTGCTGTTTGGCACGGCTGACGGGCAGGTGATCGTCATGGACTGCCATGGCAGGATGCTGGCCCATGTCCTCCTGCATGAATCGGATGGCATCCTCAGCATGTCCTGGAACTACCCCATCTTCCTGGTGGAAGACAGCAGCGAGAGCGACACAGACTCAGATGACTACTCCCCACCCCAAGGTAGCCGACTCTTGGCCCTCACATTCCTTGTCACTGAATAGAAGGGGACAAAAGAGTTTCAAAAGAGAACCAGCTGGCTCGGAGAAGGAAGAGTGAAGATCCATTCCAGGCCTGGCGTGTTGACTTGCTGGGAAGGATTCTGGGATGCAATGCAGGCAGCACTGGCCTCATCTCTGTCTCCTGTGCCATTGCTTCTCCAGGTCCATTACCCACTGGTTGAGGCATTCCTATATGCACAGCAAGATAGGGCTCTTCCTGTGTCCCTGAGGGAGAATTAAGTGAAATGAGGATGAAAAATGCTGGCTATTAATGTAGCCAAGTCCCTAATGGTATTAAAGCATGTAACATGAGCGGCAAGAGGAGAGGATTAGTTCAGCTGTAATGAAGGCCAGCTCTTAGGCTGCCTCTGCACACCCATGTGTACCTTATCTCAGGCAAACTCGCTCTCCCTTCTCAGTTCACAGGTACCAACTGCCCCTCTGTGATGTTTGATGCTCCTCCTAGCTCCTTCACCCCAGTGTGTGTTACCCACAAATGAATAGGAGACTGTAAGAAAAGCATAGGGCCCCTTGGCTCTTGACATTGATCATCTCCACAGATGAGGCTCTCCAGTGGCTGCTGTGTGGGCCCACCACCCACATGCTCTTCCCCTACACTGCCTGCTGTTTATTTGTTCTTTCCTTTTTTACAATAAACTATGTTATCGACTGGTGGAAGGGAATGGTTCTTTGGTCAGAAGTAATGACACTGAAGTAGGCTTCTGTCTGACCTGCATGGCCATGTTCCCACTGTGGGGTGGCCTTAACAGTAGCAGGCCACTTCCTGGAGGTTCCTCATGTTCCTGTCACCAAGTCCCATGTTGTCCTGTCCTATGAAGGGCAGACCCAGGGAAAAGTGAAAGCGTTCCTCGTCCCGCCCCAGCAGTAGCTGTCTCCAACAAGACCCCCTCTGTAAGAGAGAGACAGTGTGTTATGTTGCTCAGGTGTGTGTGTTACATTGCCGAGGATGTGTGTGTGTTATGTTGTCCAGGTGTGAGTGTGTGTGTGTGTGTGTGTGTGTGTGTGTTAATGTTATGCTGCCCAGGTGTGTGTGTGTGTTATGTTGCTCAAGTGTGTGGTTGTGTGTATTATGTTGCCCAGGGGTGTGTGTGTGTTTGTGTTAATGTTATGCTGCCCAGGTATGTATGTGTGTGTGTTACATTGTCCAGGTGTGTGTGTGTTATGTTGCTCAGGTGTGTGGTTGTGTGTATTATGTTGCCCAGGTGTGTGTGTGTGTTATGTTGCCCAGGTGTGTGCCTCTTTATTTTTGTATGCTATGTTGCCCAAGTGTGTGCCTCTGTGTGTCTGTGTTATGTTGCCCAGGTGTGCATCTCTGTGTGTAGACGTGTTGCTTACTGTGAAAAAGAAACCAAGATTGATGTAGCACTGCAGAACCAGAGGGTCTTAGGAGGGAGCATTCCTGCCATCTCTGAATCCTTCTGGGAGGAAATTTCCCCTTCCTACAATAGGGCACTAGCCTTGAGTGAGGTGATGGTGTTGAATGAAGGTGCTGGTGTCGTAATGAAGTCTGTGTCTTTACAGCACAGATTTGGTAGGTTTATAAAATGGAACTCCTCTTAAGTACCTTGAATTCAGGTAGACTCATCCCTGTTTTAGGACAGGAAGAGAAAAGTCTGCAGATAAATAATAAAGCAAGTCCAGATCTCAGAACAGATCTCCATCCTCTTCTCGGCAGCCATGGGGTAATTCAGAGGATGCTAGGCCTCTCCCATTCGGGAGTAATAGGTTATTGGTTGATGGCCTAGGTAATTTGAGCAAGGAGGTTGGTATAGAATAGTACTGTAGTGTGAAGCAGTGGAGAGCAATCCTGGGGTTCCTGTGCAGGCAAGTGTCAGGGCCACCCCAGTGGCTGCTGCAGAAGGTCTCAGCGTGAGCTGAAAACCCTGGCTCGCCAGGACATGGAAGAAGTACTCACTGTTTGAAACTATACATGGAAAAACCATTGCACGGTCCTTCCTGGCCACTTCCATAACATCTGGGCAAGTACTGGGACTTAAAAAGCAAGAAGTTTCCTTCCACTGGCCTGAATTATTTGCCATGCCACACACTGCTTTTATGAGCCACGCCCAATTTTAGCCTTTACTGTAAAGTTGGAGTCTTACAGAGATGCCCCATTGGAACTTGGACCTGCGTGGGTGCTGGTTGCCTGTTTTTCACTTGTCGCTTGTTTGTGTTCACAGATGGCCCCGCAGCATACCCCATCCCAGTACAGAACATCAAACCTCTGCTTACTGTCAGCTTCAGCTCGGGGGACATCAGCTTGATGAATAACTACGATGACTTGTCGCCTACTGTCATCCGCTCAGGGCTGAAAGGTACGAAATGTTGCCCATGACCCAAGCTGGTGTTGCACACCCAGTGCTGAATGGTGTCTTTCTGCAGCAGTAACCTCCTCTGCACCTCATGGAGGCCGTTTGAAGGACACGCTTTAGCTCCCCTGCTTATCTGGTCTGATACCGTAAAGGATTTCCTGACTTTGTCTTTGTCTTAGCTTCTTTTCCTCACTGTGGCATGAATGGTACCAGATAATCAGGTATGCAGGTGTTTGCAGCTGGCTTGCCTTGTGTCAGCACGCCAAGCAAAAGGCAGCACCTGCCACTCCTGAGGCAGCAGGTGGTGCACGGGACATCATTTCCACAGCAGCCTGTTGTCTTGAAGAGTCTGGCAGGCTTATTAAGGAACAGTCCTCATGTGTACAGCTGCCTCGAAAGGTCTGTGCAGGTGCAGAGGGACTGACGTGAAGGCAGCAGTCGGGGCTGCCATCTTCCCGGTAGATGTTTTGCAGTGTCACCTTAAGAGGCAACAGTGGACTCGGGTGTTTGGAGTCAGTTTTACCATGTGAGACGGCTGTTGATGTTATGTCCCTGGGTGAGTTCTTTGGGAAGACAGTCTGTCTCTTCAGGGTTGACTGGTGCTATATTAGAAGATGTTAAAATTCAGTTTCCTCAGCTGCTTCTTGTCCTTAATGTTAGAGGGGACCTACATATATGAATGCAGAGCAGAGTAGCTAGCCAGACCTGCTCAGTACAACCAGCTGCTGTCACTGAGGACTGGCCATCCGTCTACAGGCACTGACATGGTCTGCTGCTCCAGCTCAGTGGCTCAGAACTACCCCATCTGTCACACCTGCCTGCAGCCCGGCCCCAGCACACACACACTCTGAGAGGAGCAAATCCTTCCATTTGTGCTGTTTCAAATGTGTTTGTAGGGAATTATGTGGCTTCTTGTTTCAGCTTCCTGGAGCCTCCAGTGCTGCTGTGTGTTAGTGTTGGGAGAAGGCTGGGATTGGGGTTAGAGAACGGCAGCCTCACGTTCTCGAGCAGGGTGGCAGCGACAGGGATCCAGGCGTTGACCCCACAGAGCACCTGCTAAGATCCACGCAAGTCCTCCAGCTGCTTCTCCCGTCCTCTGAGAGATCGTGTTCTCCAGGGCGTTTACTTGACTCTTTCCTATTATTTTTCATTCCCTGGCTTATATATAACTTCATTCATGTCTTTTTATTAGAACTTCATCCATATCTTTTGTTTAAAAATTGACAAAGCCCCCTGTGTGTATGCTTCACTTCTTTGGATAGCTAGAAGATTTTTTTCCTACTTTGTGTCTCACTGCTTCTCTCAGCCCTCCCTATGACTGCTCTGTGGCTAATGTAAAGGGAAGCTCGGTGCACAGACAGGTCCCAGGGAATGTCATTGTGGCAGGAGGCCCGTGTGTTAGTGTCTCAGTCATCACTGGCTGTGAGTAGGAGGGGTGACGTGATGACTGCAACCTGAGGGAGCCCTGACGCGGCTTTGTGGCAAGATCCCTTTTGGTCCTGGCCAGCTGCTCCACAGAGTGAGCCACCTTGTTCTAGGTGTCACACTTTCTGTGTTATCGAAGCAGGGCTGTGGAGATTAGATAGTTAGATGGTAGATAGATTGTGTGTGTGTGTGTGTGTGTGTGTGTGTGTGTGTGTGTGTGTGTGTGTTCTAAAACTTGGAAGTACCAATAATTTTGGTTATTCAGAAAAAAAGGAAATAATTGCTCACATAGGAATACAACAAACCATTTAAAACTCCCTGTTACAGGCATTGAGTGGTTTGTGGGTAGGTATTGCATGTCCAGGGTAAAAATTTTTCAGACAATATGACCACCAAGTGGGAATGTTTATCAAGCGTAAATATGAGCTTTGCCATTGGTTCACTTGTTTACTTTGAGCCTTTGTAAACTCTGGGAGTCATCTCCACAAGCAGAAGACACAGCGGTAGGAGAGCACTTAGGTGGCATACAGGTCCACCGTTTATTCCCGTACTTGCCTTAGAGAAAGTGTTCTGTAAGTCTCATTATGGAAATGTTGGTACCAGAGAGATACTTAACATTCTGCTTTGTTATGCCTGAGTTGCTGCCTGACTTTGACCCAAACAGACACTGGTTTTTAACAGAGCCTGTATACAGAGACAGTCTTGGTTATCTCCATGAGCGAACAGAGAGAGCCCAGCTGGGTTTGCTTGGGCATCTCTGTTTCTTGAACACTTGCAGACGAGTGATGGTGCTGCTGAGTGGCAGAGCGAGGCCGTGGCCTCACACTGATGGTGTCTTCTGTACTTTCAGAGGTGGTGGCCCAGTGGTGCACACAGGGAGACTTGCTGGCAGTCGCTGGGATGGAGCGGCAGCCCCAGCTTGGCGAGCTCCCCAATGGGCCCCTTCTGAAGAGTGCCATGGTCAAGTTCTACAATGTGCGTGGGGAACACATCTTCACACTGGACACGCTTGTGCAGGTAAGGGCCTTCAGACTGCGGCGTGCATTCCATCACTGGTCACTTTAAAATGACACTGACAAGATCTAATACATAACGAGTAAGTTGGTTATGTTCAGAATTGTTTTTGCAAACATTTATTTAATCCCTTTACCCCACAGTAATTGAATTGTAGTGTAGAAGCCAGGACAGATAAGGGACAGAGCAGTTTTTTCTTTTAATCAGAATGCTTTATTCCAAATCCCAGACAGATGGGAAGTGAGGTAAGTCTGTGTTTTTCATCAGTCTGAAGTAGAAATCGGAAACTTTCAGACATAAATGCTGAGGCTTCGTTTATTTACTTGTATGGAGAGAGAATAATTTTCTCTTCCATTTTTCCAGAGCCTTGCCTAGGCCTTCTGACAAACATTCATAAGAGAAAAGCAAATTTGGGCCCGGCGCGGTGGCGCAGTGGCGCAGTGGTTAAGGTCCTCGCCTTGCACACGCTGGGATCCCATATGGGCGCCAGTTCTAATCCCGGCAGCCCCGCTTCCCACCCAGCTCCCTGCCTGTGGCCCGGGAAGGCAGCCGAGGACGGCCCAAAGCTTTGGGACCCTGCACCCGCGTGGGAGACCCGGAAGAGGCTCCTGGCTTCGGGTCAGCATAGTATCGGCCGTTTCGCTCACTTAGGGAGTGAATCATCGGACGGAAGATCTTCCTCTCTGTCTCTCCTCTCTGTATATCCGCCTTTCTAATAAAAAAAAATAATAAAAATAAATCTTAAAAAAAAGAAGTGTTTAAAAAAAAAAAAAGAGAAAAGCAAATTTAAATTTAGTAACCTGTATCTTTCCTAAAGACATGCAAAATTCCTAAGAAAACTGAGAACATCTCTACAGAGGATCTCGAAGGGGGTGGGGGTGCCTTAGAGCTGAGCTCTGAAAACTTCCCTGAAGGGCCAGCATTGTGGCATTACAGCTAAAACTACCGCCTGCAATGCTGGCATCCTGTGTGGGCATCAGTTCAGGTTCCAGCTGCTCTGCTGCTGATCCAGCTCGTTGTTGAAGGCCTGGGAGAAACCTTCCATTGGAGGGTCGGCCAGGTGGATTACTGAGGGGACACAGCCAAGGTGTGAGATTGAAACTCTGGCAAGGGACTGCGCTGAAGAGCTTTCGGGTCATGCGCATTGAAGCCACAGTTGAGAAAATGAAGCTAATAAATGTAAAGTGAATGAAGAGAGAGCCAGTCACAGAACTTGGATGGTGGAGTAGTAGCCTTTATTTAGCAAGCGGAAAAAGGAAGAGATGGTAGAGGAATGTGATAAAAAGCCATTAAAGGAAAATGCCAAGCAAGAAGGTAACAGTTGCGTGTAGACGTGAGAAAATTGGATCTGGAGGTTTTAAGGTCAGCAAATGTCCTCAGTGGAGCAATAGTGATGGAAGTCACGTTGGGAAGGACGTGTTCAGTCATCATTCAGTCTCTGTTGAGTCAGCTGTGTACTACACACTTGTTTTTAGGGGCTGGAGATAAGAGCTACAAGAGCTGATTTGGCAGAGAAGCAAAGAACGGTAGCTTGAAATGGAGAGCATGACCGTGCTTTTATAAACAAGTAATCAGGCTTTGGGACAAGAACTGGGAAACAGAAGGTTAACATGAGACAAGGACAGGTTGGAAAATGGGATTTGAGAACAGTAGGGAGGTCAGTCTGGAAGAGGTGATATGGAACAGAGAGATTGTGGGAAGAGCCGAAGCACATATTGTAGAGTGACATTGTCTCAGTAAAGCAAACGGATTGAAAAAAGCAGTGAGGGTTTGGCATCGGTGTTGTGGGGTCCGGAGGCTTGGCCACAGCAAAGCTGGGTAACGTGACCTGCAGAGTCCGTGCTGCCCACACCTCTTCCACCCTCCTGGAGTCACAGGTGATGGAGCTTGCCTACAGCTAGCAGTTGCCTAAAGCATTGTGCAGAAAACTAAACCAACAAAAAGAAGCAGTGCTTTAAGGAATTTAGGGAACTGCTAAAGATGTGGCTGAAACAGGCAGCCTCTGAGTAGGTGTGGAAGGATACTTTGTGACCTGATCCTGGGAGCCCATGGTTTGGAGGAAGTAATAGACAGAATGAGAAGTTGTGGTTGGGTAGCAATTTCCAATTCCTAGTTTAGAAGTGAAGTAGTTCTAAGTGACAAAGTGAGCCCAGTGAATTGCTGAAGTGAAATAGACTCGACTGTTACTAGCTGTCTGGGATAAAGAGGAAAATAAACATAGATGTTGGACTCTCGGAGGAGTTGATATTGAAGAAGAGGTGACCCTAATTATGATTGTAAACTCACCGTCAGATCACTGCCTAGAACATAAGACATGCTCAGTAAACATTTGCCCATTGGATTAATGAGGTGAGGCTTGCAGTGACTGATGTCAGCATAGGCATTCTTCAGGCTTTCTGTTGGTTGTTGAAAGCACTGGCCTAAACGCGCCTTTTACTTATAGCTTATGCTTTTACCTCTAGCCCAACCAAAAAGCAGTGTATTATTAAACTACTTTTATCTGATGCTCCAACAAGAAGCCAGACAACAGGTAATTTACAAAGGACTGAAAGTTAAATCCTAAAAGGTGAGCAGGAAAGGGTGGGAATTTTCAGCTCTGAGTTTATAAAGCTTTTGTATTTACAAGAACATCTGTGAGTTCACATGCTGAAACACACTCCCCCCACATTGAACACCATCACCACCCCGTCTGCGTTAGGATGCCCTTCCGCTGCCCTGGCTTCTCAGCAGGAGGAAGTCAGTCATCCATGCCCCTCCCACGTGCTGCCTCAGGCAATCCGTTTGTTTGTTTGTTTGTTTATTTAATGATTTTTACATAGTTGATGGGGTGGGAAGGATCAAGGGTTAGGAAAAAGTAGGTGTGATTGCTTCCACATTTTCTATTTCTTCTTCGCGTTTCAGGGGGAAGGGAAGAGGTGAGAGGAGGAGCCACAGCCAGGGTGGGAAACAGCCACCCAGTATCAACCCAGGGTCCTGATGTGGCACACACACCAAGGATTCTGTGCCGGTGGTTTGGATAGTTCTTAAATGTTCTTGGTTTTGCCAATCCGAAGATGAGTAATCTCCTCCAATGTCTGTTGGCTGACGCAGTCAACCTTACAGTCTCCATTCAATTACATTTTTGCTGTCATTGTTTGGCTAGGGTAATTGTCCAACCTGTTCCTTTCTCCTTCTTCTGCTATGCTACCAGATGTCCTCTGCAGGCCCAGTGGCCTGCCGCATCCTCCATGCGGCACATTCTCTTAAATCTGCCTGGCAGGGTGGTCTCATTATTCCTCCAGGTGCCTAATAACTTGGGCATGGATTGCACTTTTCTGCCTGATAGTTTTATTTGTTCAAGTCAGCGACCCTGTCCTCTTCGTTTCTCTGAACTTCACTGTGCCTAGAAAATAGCAGAGGCTCAGCTGTCTTAACTGTTGCAGAAATTCTCATTAACTGATACAGGAAATCAACAGGGATCTTGAATTTGAACTATCTGCACCAGGGACAAAAGAGAGAGAGAGTTTGACTGATCTTCCTGTTAGAAAAAATATCCCTCTAGCATTTTGGCATTTTAGAAAAGATTCAGGTTTTCATTTGAGAAAACTTGATCAGTAACAGAAAGGTAAAGAAAGGGCCCAACATGATAGCCTAGTGGCTAAAACCTCGCCTTGCACATTCTAATATCCCATATGGGCACCAGTTCATGTCCTGGCTGCTCCACTGCTATACTCAGATTTTGAGATCTCCAGAAAGTCATCAGGAGTCTGAAGTCGATGCAAACGCATAAGGGCGGTTTATTCAAGCCAGCCTAGGCTCCCAGCCATCACCCAGCCCAGCGGGATGGGGAGCATCGGCAACCACTGTGACAGCAGCCGCAGCAGCAGCAGAAGGGGCAGGAAAAAAAGGGCTGAGGTTGGACAGCACAGGGTTTTTATACATTTCAGGCCAATTCCATAGTCATGATTGATCAGTTTAACTGTTAACTTTTAAAAAGAGCAAGTTGGCAGTTTCTATTGGTGTGTTTGAAGCAAGCAACTTTCAAAACGTACAAACTGATGGACTACAGGGTAGTGAGCAAGTCTTATCTAAAAAGTACAGCAGGAGCCTCTTTCCTGAGGAGTGCTCTGCGTATGTGACCTGCCAGGTGTCACGTGGACTGTCAGGCCTGGAGTTTACAGTTCCTCAGCCAAGCAAGCAAGGCAGAAATCACAAAAGCAGAAAACACCAAGGTTCTTTACCACTTCCCATCCAGCTCCCTGCTTACGGCCTATGAAAGCAGTAGAGGATGGCCCAAAGCCTTGGTAGCCTGAACCTGCAGAGGAGACCCAAAAGAAGCTCCTGGCTCCTGGCTTCAAATTGGTTTAGTTCTGTCTATTGAAACCACGTGAGGAGTGAATTAGCGAATGCATTCTTTCTCTCTTTATCTCCTTCTGTCTGTAGATCTGCATTTACAATAAAATCAAATAAATCTTTCCAAAAAAAGGGTAAAGGGCATTAAAAATCAAGTTGAATATTAGGCATGTAGCAGGAACTTAGCTCTTGTCTATAATGAATCTTAGCAGTGTATATAATCTGTGCTCTTCAAGGAGTCTAAACTCAGATGCATTTTTATAGCAGGAAGGAAGTTAGGAAATTCATTGGATAGCTTATGAAAATAACAAAGTGCAAGTTAGATTGAATAACTTATTTCCAACTTACTTTGATTATAGGTTATTTGGATACAAAGTGTGATAGCATCAGTTTTAAAATTTGTTCTCAATTGACTTACAGCAGCAGTGCCTGTGGCTATATCTCTTACAAGGAAATATACTGTAGTTTGTTTTGCTTTCCATCCTGCGTTGTAATTCAAAATCCTGAGACTAATCTTATTGGCTGTTTTCTATGACACTTCTGTGTACATGCATATCTGGCAATCTGATGTAACAAAATGTTAAGGTTAGCATTACTGGGTGACATTTGTAGGCTAAAATGAGTTATGTCTGGATTTTTGTTTTGTTTTATAAACTGTCCTTAAAGGCAGACTAGGGAGGGTCACCCTATGCTAGCCATCCATAGGAAGATATTTGGATAAAACATTACGAAAGGAATAGAGACAATAAGATTGGGGTGGGAACAGGAAGAACAAGGAGCTTCACTGATGGCCAGATGCTGCGTGGCTTTTGGAGGAGTTTGTTCTCCTGATACTACCAGGATGTGTTCTTCCTGTAGGTTGCTGTGACTAAAGGAGAAAGTCATTTGAGGGCCTTGAGCTTAGAAAATACAACAGTGGTTGTGATATTTAAGACCTGAGATTGGGAGCTCATTTCTGACTCAGTGAACTGCAGCAACATGGCGTCCTACAAGTTCCACCCAAGATAGGTCCAAGTAGCCCTCAGACCTGATGACGACCAGATCAAGAACTCTAGTAGTGGAACATCAGGCGCCATTTCTTACAGTGTGGCAAAGAATTTTAGACTTCAGGGACAGCAGTGAGCTGGGCATGTGCTGAGCTGGGAGAGAACTCACTGAGCTCAGTGCATTGCACTGGTTCCACAGGAAAATAATACCAACTATGGCATTGTACAGGTCAAAATAGGTCCATGTGGCTCTCAGACCTAACTGCCAACAGTTCCCGGCAAGATCAGCACCACCAACAACCTAGCTATATTGGACGCCTGGTGTCTCCCTAATCCTGAGACCTGCTTAAACTGGAAGTGGGAGAAAGGTTATACAGACAATGGTGCAGCCTCAACATGGTGTCACAGGAGGTGGAGACTGGTGAGGCAGGAGCTGGGGCTACAGAGACCATGGTGGAAATCTAACATAAGAACCCAGACTTGCCACCATAACCAGCTGTGGGGGTAAAATGCAACATGCATTCCTGCTTCCAAACAAAAGATGGACTCCTAGTGAAACTGTTGGAAATGTGTAGACAATGGGATGCTGGACTGTTAGGCATTGTCTGTACCAGCTGTGTCGGGGCACACTTAAACAAGAGACTGATGGAATTATGACTCCTTATGAAAGACTATACTATTGTAATGACATGGGGAAAGTCTGTTGGGGTGGGAGTTTGGGGGGAATCCCAGTCTATATGAAATTGTACCATAAAATTCAAAAATTCAAAACAAAATAAAGAAAAGAAAAAAAAAGAATGAACCCAGACCTGGAACTCGCTGGAGGTTGTGGCAAAATTGGCTGCAAACAAAGAGTCATGTACCAACTGCAATAAATAAAATCAAACTGTAGACCTGTGGGTGACAGAGCTTAGAAACCTGCCCCAAAGGGAAGACTCTACTAACCAGAAGTACAATGACCAAGAGCAGAAGAGAAAAAGGCACAATGAATATTACTGAAGACTGCCCTGCAAAGGGGCAAAGCCCTTTGCCAACCTCAGAGTTCATTGAGGAAGACATTGAGAAAATGGGGGAGACAGAATTCAAAAACATTTGTTATAAAACCTCTTATCAACAACGAGAAGCATGTAAAGCAGGCATTCAAGGAATTCAAGGAATATGTCACACTGGAAATGAATCAAACGGGAGCTGATAATCAGAAATGAAGAATACAGTGGAGCAAATTAAAAATACAGTGGAGAGTCTCCAGAATAGAATGAAGGAGGCAGAAGAAAGAATCTCAGAATTAAAAGATATTTCCTGTCACTAGGGGGAAACAAATAAAAAGCTGGAAGCAGAGCTATGTCAGGCTAAAAAATTTATCCAAGAATTGAAACACTATTAAAAGGCCAAATGTAAGAGTTATGGGAGTCCCAGAAAATGCAGAAAGAGAAGCTGGGTTTAAAAATGTATTTAATGAAACAATAAGGAAAAATTTCCCTAATCTGAAGAAAGAATTGGGAACATCATCCAGGAGGGGCACAGAACTCCCAACAGGGTTGACCAAAAAGCAATCTTCACCACAACACATTATTATCAAGCTCTTTTCAATTGAACATAAGGAAAAGATCCTTAAATGTCGCATGTGAGAAAAAATCAACTGATGGCCCCGGCGCCGTGGCTTAGTGGCTAAATTCCTCACCTTGAACGCACCAGGATCCCATAGGGGCACTGGTTCTAATCCTGGCAGCTCCACTTCCCATTCAGCTCCCTGCTTGTGGCCTGGGAAAGCAGATCGAGGACAGCCCAAAGCTTACCCTGCACCCGCTTGGGAGACCTTGAAGAGGTTCCTGGTTCCCAGCTTCGGATCGGCGCAGTACCGGCCGTTGCGCTCACTTGGGGAGTGAATCGTCAGACGAAAGATCTTCCTCTCTGTCTCTTCTCCTCTCTGTATATCTGACTTTTTAATAATAAATAAATATTTAAAAAGAAAAAAAAATCAACTGACATAAAAAGAAATGCCAATTAAACTCACAGGAGACCTCTCAAAGGCAACTACAAGCCAGAAGAGAATGGAATGACAAATTCCAGATTCTGAAAGCAAAAAATTGTTAGCCCAGGATAACATACCCAGCAAAGCTTTCCTTTGTCTTTGAAAATGAAATAAAGTTCTTCCACAGTAAAGAAAAGCTAAAAGAATTCGCCTTTTCCAAATCTGCCCTGCAAATGATACTGAAAGATGTTCACTTGACAGAGAAAAGAATAGCACCTACCAAAACCGAAGGCAAATGTGAAGAACATCCCAGTAAAATGACAACAGAAGAATAATCAATGAACAACCCATTGCTAAATGACAGGAACAAATTAGCACCCATTCATATTAACCCTGAATGTACATGGCTTAAACTCATCAATCAAACATCATAGATTAGTAGACTGGACTAAAAAAATAAAACCCATCTATATTTGTTGCTGACAGGAGATACATTTCACCAACAAAGATCAGCAGAAGCTCTATCTCATGGATTTCGATTTTTTTTTGTTAGTTTCATCTCTTCAAAACACTTTCTTTTCATTAAATTGTTCAGTGACACATAGATCATGCAGTAGCATAATTTTCTTCAAGAAGGTTCTTGATTTTCTTTCTCATTTCTTCAGTGACACAGTAGTCTTTCAGTAGCATGTTATTTAACTTCATAGTGTTGTTAATTTCTTTTTTTTCTTCCTATTGTTGATTTTGTTTTGTGGCTTTTCATTTAAGGGGATGTATAGTAACTGTGTAATGAAGACTATCTAGCAGCATGTTATTTAATTTCATGGCATTGTAAATTTCTATTTTTGTTCCTGTTGTTGATTTTGTTTTGTGGCTTTTGATTTAAGGGCATGTATAATAACTGTGTAATGGAGACTAACATATCCCCAGATGTGAGGATACAATGCAGTATGCATTTCTACTTCCAGACAAAGATGGAGTCCCAATGAAACTGTTCACTGTATCTTGACAATAGGATGCTGGACTCTGCCATTGTCCATGCCCGTAATGATGGACATATGACTGTGTATGAAGAACTGTATTTTAGTAATGATATAGGGGAACTCAGTGGGGGGGGGAGAAGTAAGGGAGGGTTAAGGGAAATCCCAGGGCCTATGGAACTGTATCATAAATGACAGTAATAAAGAGAAGTAAAATAAAAAGTAAATTAATAAAAAAGAACTGAGATTTGATTCCCTGAGCTAGCTGTTATTATTACTCCTTAGTTGGAGGCTGCATCAATGTAACTTCGTGTTCAAAACTCTTCAGCTACGACCGCTGGAAGGTGACTGCTTTAAGGTGTGAGCTGTGCAAATATGAGACATCCTTCCCCAGGCACGCACTTCTGGGAGGCGCACACACGCTTATACTCACACGCTCCCTGTTCTGCACACACAGGCACACAGTGTGGGAAAGAGAGGCTTCAGAGTCCTGGCTGCAGGTCACCCGTGTTCCGCCCAGGACCTGGGGCAGCCCAAACTTGACCGTCTTGTTCCAACACTTTTGTCACGTGTTTACCTTAGTCTGTGTATACAGCTTTCCTTTCACAGGTAAAGGACAATCCCACATTTTGTTCATCAGTCATTTTTAGAGTCTGTCCAGCTCACTGCTACATGCAAAAATCTCATCTAGTGAGGTCGCTGTCGGTGCCAACTCAGTAGACAGCTTCCTGCTCCTCCTCGCAGCAGCGTTCCTCCCTGCTCCCATCTCTCTGAAAGCAGTCCCTGTCTGTAGGCCTTCCCCACTGTATTTCTGCTTCCTGCCAGTTGCTTTCCCCCTCAGAGAGTGCAACCTTTCACTGTCTCTGCCACCCCGGAGTGGAAGCTCCATGAGGGCAGGGAACTGATTTTATTCAACATAGAATGTAACCGGTCCATTGTAAACACGGAACACGTTTCACAAGCTGGCTGGTGAGCAGCTCGGCAGGTGCGTGAGTGATTGGGTGATGCACAGCAGATGTGCATGGCAGGAGAGGAGGTAACATAGTAGGAGGTTGTTGCTGCACTGGAGAAGAGAGATGAGACTGCTGTGGCACCAAGCCTCCTGGGAGGAGAGCAGCTGACTTCTGTGAGTGCGCGTCTCCTGGGAGCTCCCACTGCCCTCATGAATGTCGGGAGCTCTGGATTGCCAGCTGCTGCTCCTTGGAAGGCAGCACATCCTCGTGCCTTCTTGCTTCAGACTGAGATGTACCAAAAAGTGACCCCCGTCCACAGAATTTGTGTTGTCAAAGGCATGCCTACTGGTTCTAAATAGTCACTGAGTGATTTGAGAAAGAAATGAGATCGACAACTTAGAGCAGCTGTTTACATAAAGAGGGACCCATGAAAGCCACGTATTCATGGACCCTTCTGTATCCCAAGGCCTCATCCCATAGGTGGGTGTTGCCGAGGAGAAAGGCTGCTGTGTGGGTGGTGTAGGGGGTGAGTGCTGCGGGGCCTGGGGTAGGTCACAGGGACCACAGCAAGCCTCAGCCCTCCGAGGGCCCCACGACTCCGGCACATGTGGTCACTCCCAGACTCTTGCTCCTCCCAATATTGTACAAATTCTGCAGTAAATACCTTATTGGCTGGAATGCCAGTAAATGACCCAGGAAGAATAGCATCACCAGGAGAGAAGAGACTTTTGAAAAGAAGATAATCGGGCCCGGCACGATGGCGCAATGGTTAAGGTCCTCACCTTGCAAGGCCCAGGATCCCATATGGGCACCGGTTCTAATCCCGGCAGCCCCACTTCCCATCCAGCTCCCTGCCTGTGTCCTGGGAAAACAGTCGAGGACTGCCCAAGGCTTTGGGACCCTGCACCCGCGTGGGAGACCCGGAAGAGGCTCCTGGCTTCGGATCATCATAGCATCGGCCATTGCACTCACTTGGGGAGTGAATCATTGGATAGAAGATCTTCCTCTGTATATTCGCCTTTCCAATAAAATAAATAAATAAATAAATCTTTCAAAAGAAAAGAAAAAGAATTTTTAAAAAAAAGATCCCCCATAAAGAAACCTTCTGTGGATTGACGGTGATCCTGGCATTGTTCTGTCCCCTGACCGCCGGAGTCCAGCTCCAGCTGAGTTCAGAACTCGCGAAGGGTGTGTGGATGAGGCGCAAAGAGGAAAGAAAGAGATGGACCACTAGGACTTCATGATCATAATGGACGACACACAATAGCTGTCTGCTTTATTTATACAAAATCAGTCAAACTCTGGCTCAGACTTTTTACATCACAGTCAAGTGGGTGTTTCTAAAGATAAATCTGCCATAGTGTTACCTAGAAGTTCCTGCTACAATTCTTATCCTACAATGCAATCTTGTATCACAAAGAAAAGGGGAATCTAAAAAATGAAGAAAGAATGAAAGCCTAAATCTAGATCCCTTGATTAGCATAGGCTCAATGGGGACAGCCAAGACAGTAGGAATGATAAAGGGCCCTTCTGCAAGACATTGACCTCCAAGCTCAGGCTGAGCAAAAGGCCAGCCTCGCAGTAGCAAATGCCAGGATGGATTAGAGTTCTTCCGCAGGATGGTCCAATGTCCATGCAAAAGAAGGTGGAGCTGCATTCAGGTGGTTGTAGAGACATCCGCCGGGCGGGTCCTGCTGAACAGAGGGAAATTCCTTGTGGCCCTGCCTGCAATGGAACACCCTTCACCCGCTCATGTCCCCCACATCTACTGCACGGACCCCAACAGTTGTGTGCAAGTTTTCCTCTGTTTACTCATACAGCTTTATAAATTGTGACAAAGGTAGCAGCATTTGTTTTACTGCTTTGTCATCTTACATGGGATAAATGCTGTAAAGGCTAAAACAACAAATATCTCCCACCCCTGGTTGAAATAAACTGTCACTAACTTGGGCAAGTGGGTGCTGTCCCCAGAGTGGTTTAGTCTCAGTTCCTGTTGGCATCCTTGCCCTATTCTTACTGCCGCAGAGAGTAATAGCTGCTCTGAGACCCTGTGGTGTCACTTCTCCAGGCCAGAGAACTGACAGCTCTTTTCTCCTGGGTGCTCGATTTCAGTGCTTCAATCTTGCGAGTCCTCTACCTCCCAGGAGCCTGACAATTCTGAGAGCACACAGCACCCAGCTTGGAGAAACACGGTCTTCCCTCCATTCCCAGATCTGCTGTCCAGCTGCTGTGCCACGGGCACCTTCATTCATGGCTGTTGTGGGTCCTTGTGGCCTAGGGCTTTCTTTCTGCCGAAATGACTCAGGTGGTACCTTAGCTGTCGCTGACACATAGTAAGGCAGCACCTTGTGACTATGAAGTTGGAGCTCTCCCAGTTACTATAAGTTGTGTAGCCTCTTATGGTTTCATGTGTGTTAATACAATGCTAATGTCATAGAGGCAAGATGACTCTAAGTAACGTGTAAGCGTTAGTGTGCTGCTAGAATGTAGTGGTGGTTCTGATGTGATGGATGATAATTACACAAGGGAAGGTAACATGGGCCTTTTTAAGGTGTGAGTTTTATTGGGAGGGAAACAAAATTTATTAATAGTTTAATAATGACAAAATAAAGACTAGCTTTTGGATCTTCTATCCTCTGATTCAGTCCCCAAATGGTCCAGACTGGACAGGCTTAAGCAGGAACCCAAAGCTCCCTTCAGGTCCCCCACATGGTGGCAGGGCCCATCGTTAGGTTCCTTGTCAGGCTCCTTAGCAGGGAGCTGAATCAGAAGCAGCTGATACTAGAACGTATACTCCATTGTGGGATGCCAGCTTGGCAAGCAGAAGTTGAACCTGCAGCTGCACAGTGCTGGTCTTTGACAGGGTTTTCATCTAGTTTAAGGCTCTGTAAGTAGCTGAAGTTCTTGGTACAAAGGTGTCTGATACGTATTCATCACAGTGTTAATTATATATAAAGCATGTAATCAGTAATTGCACAGAGCTAGCTATTATGACAAGCAGAAGTAAGGAGGGGACAGAGGAATAAAGATAAGTGGCCCTGCCATATGACCATTGTCACCTCAGGGACATCAGCAAAAGTGAGATGGGATTTTGGAGGAAAGAATTCTTGAATTGCTGCTACCTGCCCCAGTCAGTCTTACAATGACAGCTGGTTTTCATGACTTGAACTCTATGTCAATAATATTGTCTTGAGGGGGCTCCAAGATGAAGGGGAAGCAGTATATGCCGTAAGATCGAGTATCATTGGCACTGATAGAGCCCCTGTTGCAACCTGGACTTACCTTGTCAGTCTTCCCTGGCTTCAGCAGCTTTTCAGTGCTTTTCCTGGCACAAACAGCTCCTCCTGTGGAGTCTGTGCTCTGGGTGAGCCACCTCCTCGGCCTGAAATTCTCAGGCTTTGCAGCCCTAGGCTGCCCTTGGGCCTCCTGCTTCGTGCAGTGGAGCCGGAAGTCTTCAACCTTGCATTTTGCTTTGAAGTTGAATCCGGGATCAGCTGACCCTAAGGGCTATTTTAAGGAAATATCTTCACATATTCTTTTTATCTTGATGTTTGTTACTAATGTGTTGTGAAAATTCTGTTCCTGCCTGTCACTCATATCAAAGGGCTGATATTCCCAAGGCTGATCATTGAAACCCCTTGGGACCTCGTTAAATGAGGGCTCCATCTGCCTGAATCGGAAGGAGTTAGTCTCGCTTCTACAGCCTTCACCTGACTGTTCCGTCATCGCTGAGCTGTGCAGACAGTAGCCCCAAGCTCAGGGGATTGGCAGTTTTGCTGGCGTTTTTTTGATTTCTGCCTCTGCAGTGAGGCCATACAGGGACTGTTTCCCTCCTGGTCCATGTCCTCCCATGCCCTGTGTGGGCACCGCAACCCCACCATCTCCTGTGGCCCTTGGTGCTCCTGTTAGCTCAGGAGAAAGGTGGAAGGCTTCCAGCATTCTGTAGTGGCCCCCAGGTCAACCTGCTGGTGACACCACAGCTGTTGGTCTGACATGAAATGCTACCCCCGAGACAGAAGGGAAGGACCATGGAAACCACTGTGGGTAATTGGGGGATCCAGATCCCCGGTATTTGAGTGAGGAGCATAGGTGACTGTACCTGTTGTAACTGCCCCCTGAGTGGAAGCAGCGCTTTGCAGAGCCACACTGGCTTTATGGTCCCAAATTCGGGAAGACAGACCCTGGAGAGAATCACAGACTATTGTTGGTGCGTTGTTTTTGCTCCAGTGTAAGAATCTAACTACTTAAAAAAAAAACACTAAATTTTGTCATACAATGTTGAACCTTTTCCTGTTGTGCTTGAGTACTCTAAGCTATCTGCATTTCATTTTGTTAGGGCAAGCCGTATTATCTTCCGTTGTTTATCCCCAGAGCAAAAACTTAACTTCCTTCCCTCCCCTTGCAACAGCGCCCCATCATTTCCATCTGCTGGGGCCACCGAGACTCCCGGTTGCTGATGGCTTCCGGCCCAGCCCTGTACGTGGTCCGTGTGGAGCACCGGGTGTCCAGCCTTCAGCTGCTGTGCCAGCAGGCCATCGCCAGTGCCCTCCGGGAGGACAAGGACGCCAGCAAGCTGACCCTGCCCCCTCGCCTCTGCTCCTACCTCTCCACGGCCTTCATCCCCACCATCAAGGTAAAGCCTTCCACTCTCGCTCTTGTCTCCTGCTGCTTGCCCAGGAGGAAGGCGAGGGGCCAGAGCAAGCGCGTGGGGTCTTGTCTGCTTCCTGACAGGAATGCCTAAGCAATGGCCACCCACAGCCTGGCAGGATCCCACCAGGTTCCTCCGTGCCAGCAGTGCACCTCCAGCACCTTTGCTGGTGTCCTCACAGGGCTCACCTTGTGTGGGAGATGCTGTCTCCTGGCTCGCGTGGGGCCTATGTCTTCCTGGGGATCACAGGACTGAACCTTTACCTAGCACATGTCCCCGTCAGTCCCTTCTCGAGGATCTTGCCATTGTTCTCACCTGGAGAAGCAGGAAGCAAGCTTGGAGAAGTTAAGTTGGCCCATGGCTGGATGGGGAGCTGTCAGGCCGGCATCTCAGACTGGTTCTCCCCCCAGCTCAGGCGCAGCTGCCTGTCTCACTGACTGAAAACTCCAGAAGCCCGTCGGTACAGGAGGCCTACCTGCACAGTGGATCCTGTCCCCAACACCTGGCTTCTTGTTTGTGTTCGGTCTTTACTCCTAACTCTTAGATTGACTTGTTGGTTTCCTTTTGCCTTGAAGCATAAGGGTTTTCAAATTTCGGAGGGTTTCTTCTCCCAAGCTGTCTTATGCTGTTGTATTAGGACATGCAGATGTCCAGGCCCACCCCTCGATTCAGCTGACTTGAGCCAGGAAGCTGGCACAGGTGTTTCAGAGCCCCCAGGATTCTGTTGCTAGCAGCATGGTTAGGCATCCCAGCTTCGTGCCCTGCCCTCTCCCTGGCTGTGCCCTGTGGCAGTTACAGTGACTGAGCCCTCGTGTCTCTCGTGTCTCTCGTGTACTCCCTCTTTCCCTCTCTCATTGTCTCAGCACTTGCTTTTCCTCCCATGCCCCTCATTCTAGCCCCCAATTCCAGACCCCAACAACATGCGAGACTTTGTCAGCTACCCCTCTGCCGGCAACGAGCGGCTTCACTGCACCATGAAGCGCACGGAGGATGACCCGGAAGTGGGTGGTCCGTGTTACACACTCTACCTGGAGTACCTGGGTGGGCTTGTGCCCATCCTGAAGGGGCGCCGTGTCAGCAAGCTGCGGCCCGAGTTCGTCATCATGGACCCACGGACAGACACGAAGTCAGGTGAGTTGGGTGGACGAGGCCTCGCTCCTGCGTGGTTGCGGGCTGTTTCTATACAGGGGGACCACCTGAGCATCCCCAAAGCTCCATGTTGCCTCAGCCCTACTCAGGCAAGTGGTTGTGTCCGTGTGCCTTCTTGCAGGCTGTGACACTGTTCTGGGCAGCTCTCTCAGTCCAGGGGGAGCAGGCTCGGGCCTTCTGGGAATGAGAGCTCCCGCTCCCGCTGGGTTATTTTGCAGGTATTCATTGAATATATTAATGTAATAGTGAGGAAATTTGAAAAGAATGAAATGCAGCCTCTCCCAACTCAAGAGCAGGTGAAATAATTTTTTCAAACCTTTAGCCTCCTGCCTTTGCCCTCACTAAGCTACGATTAACTGCTTCTTAGCTGAATGCCAATGAGATGTCTTGCTCCACCCATAAAGATTTTGACACCGTGAATCACCTGGTCTCCCTGAAATCTCCGCCCAATGCTGATCATGACTCAGCTGCTGTGTTTGAGGTGCTTGCCCCACGCCTCCCTGGGCCGCGACCCTGCTGAGCCATCAGGGGAAAGGGCTCTGTTTCTTCTGCTGTGCTGCTTAGTGCCTGCCTGGTTTCTGCACCTGTCAACACGTGCAGTTCATACGGTCTGCCACCTGCCTGAGTGACTTCCCCCACCACCTGCTACAGAGCTAGTAGCACCCTGTCCATGCCTCTCAGCACCCTGGAGCCTTCCTCTGCCTGCCACTGACTCCTGAGGGCCTAAGGGGACCAGGTCATCTTTGTATCCTGTTACAGTGCAGTGTAGCTACTTTCAAAGGGTTTGCAAAGCCTTAGTACGATAAGCACTTGGAAAGTTCAGTTAAAAAGTCATGATTTAAATACCAAGCACACAAATAAAAAACATGCCACAAGGCATGATGTGACTAATTGCCAACTGAATGGTGTATGTATAAACTTTGAGAAGCCAAGAATTTCTTGTCATGAGAACCAGATTGGCTCAAGCCTCCACATCAAAGCTTCCCAAAATAGGGTGTGTGGGCCACTCCGGAATCTGACTTGGCAGGTTTCCCAGCTGGCATATTATATATATATATGTATTTTTTTTTTCTTGGAAAGGCAGATTTACAGAGAGAAGGAAAGATAGGGAGAGTTCCTCTGTCCGCTGGTTCACTCCCCAAGCAGCCACGGTAGCCGGAACCAAGCCTATCTGATTCCAGGGAAACCTTCTTTGGGGTCTCCCACACAGATGCAAAGTCTCAAGGTTTGGGGCCATCTCTACTGCTTTCCCAGACCACAAGCAGAGAGTTGGATGGGAAGTGAAGCAGCTGGGACACGAACCAGTGCCCACACAGGATCCTGGCGCATGCAAAGTGAGGACTTTAGCTGTTAGGCTACCATACCAGGCTTACCTAGCTGGCTTTTATTCTGTCAAGTTTGTGATCCACTTTGCATATGTTCAAGTAGCTTGACAGATGTATTCCTCAAGATCACTAATAATGTATTTTTTATTCTAGATAACAGTCTTTTTTTTTTTTAAATGAAAAATCCAGAAATTTTCAAACAGTGTTCAGTCAGAACTTGCTGTGGACTGAAGTCCATTCTCCCAAATTTGTCTGTTTACATCTACCCCACTGTGTAATACTTTTGGGCGCTAAGGCTTCTAGGGGTAGTTAAGGTTAAGTGAAGACTACATGTATGTAGCAGAGAGGCCATATGGCACATGAATGAGAAGAGGGCCATGTACAAGCCACGACAAAAGCCCTCACCGGAACCCAAACCTGCCAGCGATATGAACTTGGACTTGAAGATGCAGAACTATGAGAAAGTTCACTTCTGTTACCCCAAGTCCGCAGCATTTCATTATGGCAACCTGAGAAAACTTGGGGCTTTATTTAAGTCATTAAAACTGCTTTTTAAGATTTTTGTGTGGGCTCAATGTGGTAGTCTAGTGGCTAAATTCCTCACCTTGCATGCACTAGGATCCCATGTGGGCTCTGGTTCTAATCCCAACAGCCCTGCTTCTCATTTAGCTCCCTACTTGTGGCCTGAGAAAGCAGTCAAGGACGGCCCAGGGCCTTGGGACCCTGCACCCACGTGGGAAACCCAGAAGCAGCTCCAAGCTCCTGGCCTCTGGCTTCAAATTGGCTCAGCTCTGGCCATTGTGGCCACTTGGGGAGTGAATCAGCAGATGGAAGATCTTTCTCTTTGTTTCTCCTCTTCTCTGTGTCTCTGACTTTAAACAAATCTTTATAAAATAAAAAGATTTTTATTCACTTATATTTGAAAAACAGAGATAGTTTATTACCCAAATACCTATGGTACCTGGGGCTGGGCCAGCCAAAGCCAGGAACTCAGTCCACATCTTGCCTGTGGATGTCAGCAACCCACATGCTCAATTCCTCCCCTGTTACCGCCCAGCATATGCATGAGCAGGAAGTCAGAATTAGATGCAGTCAGTACTCAGACCACAAAGTGCTCTCACGTGGCCTGCAGGAACAGCAGGCAGCATCATTTATTAACTGCAGAACCAACTCTTGTCCCTAGACAGCTTTTAAAGGTTGTTAATATTTATTTGAGAAACAAGGAAGGGAGCTTCCACCTGTTGGTTCTTTCCCCAAATGCCTCCAATGCCTTGGCCAGGTTAAATGTAGGAGCCAGGAACCGAACTGGAGTTTTCCACCTTGAGAATAGAGATCCAACCACTTGAGTCATCATCCGCGCCCCACCCCCAACCTCCCTGTGTGCGTTATCAGGAAGTGGGCTCAAGAAAGGAGCTGGGACTCCCACTCAGATGCCTGCCTCCCTCCCAAACCAGCTTTCCAGCTGCAAAGCCAAGTGCTGTCCTTTTAAACACTGACTTCCAAAACTTTAAGATGATACTCAATTCAGGTTGCATATTCCGAAAGCCTTCAATCCAGAAGAATGAACATATTTATGAAAATTGACAGAATAGGGGTATTAAACCCAAAGATCCATGTTAAGGTCTTGTTTCCCAGTGACTGATGCCAACTTTAGATTCTCTAAGTACAAAATACACACATCTACCACCCTAGCTCCTCCAATGCAACGCAGAGATTTTTTTCTACTTGTGGTGATGGCAGATGGCAGAGCAGGGGCCCTTCCTAGGCATGATTGCAACTCTGAGCAGCAGCCCACCAGATGCACACTCGGAAAGCACCTCTTCTGCCTGCCACCGCTCAGCTCATTTGTTCTTTCTGGAAGTATTAGCAAGTCCCTGAAAATGTCCTAGTTTCTGTGAGTACCGAATGGCAGGCAAAGTTCCTTCCCTTGACAACTTCACCCACCAGTTGGGAATACTGACAATCTGGTAGAGTGAACAGTTAACCTAGCCTTTAGGTTGCCCAGGTTCAGTGCCTGGCTTTATCACCTGACTCCAGCTTCCTGCCAGTGCAGACCCCAGGAGACAGCAGTGATGAGTTTAGTCATTGAATCACTGCCAGCCATGTTGGCGGCCCTGTGTTGAGTCCCCAGCTTCAGCACTGGCCCAGTTCCAGGGCCAAGCATTTGGGGAGGGAAGCAGCAGATGGAGCTCTGACTGTCTCTCTGAATGAACAATGTTTTGTTACTGTTTACAAAGCAGTTATGAGTGAAAGAAAAGGAGCAACGGGTGTGGCACCTCTCATTGAGGAATCTTCCATCGAGGAGGATCCTGGTGGTTGGATGGATGGTACATAATTGGATTTCCTCTCAGCTCATGTACACACAGAGGCTTTCAAGTTGGAGTCATAGCTGGGCTTCCCTTAGTCCCAGTGACCCTTCGGTCAATTAATACAACAGTGCTCTGTTGCTCCAGGGTGTGGGAAGTTGGCCTTTTATTTGAGGTAATTCAAATGCATATCACCATCACTTGCTGGATGTGTGAGTTGTGCCATTTGAATTCCGTCAGTAGTTTTGGAATGGGGTGATGTAGGTGGCACAGACAGGGCACTGGCCTCCTGCCCAAGTAGTGTGTCAGCTTCTCTGCTCCAGAAAGTTCCTGTTCATAGATGTGACCTCCACATGCTCAGATACTTACAGAGAGCTTTGGAGTGACAAAGTCCTCCTGTAAAAGGAAGGATGGAAAACTCGCTCCCACGCTGAAGTGTTTCATTGTACTGAGATGATTCCACTTTCTGATTACCTGCCAGGGCTTTTGGGGTCTCTGGGAATGAGATCTTAGTTGGCAAAACAAATGTTGGAGAAGTGGGTTCTCATTGGAGGCAGACCTGGGATAGGCTGGTGGGGGACTTAGGGTTGCAGGGTTGAGAAGCCAGAACAAGCAGTGACAGGAGCAGCAGTGGATGGAGAGTTTGAGAAGGGTGAGCCTGGTCTGCTGCACAGATCTTTTAAGATTTTTTTTTAACTTAAAAAAGGCAGAATTGCATAGATAAGGAGAGACAAGAGGAGCAGACCTTCTTTCTGTTCATTCACTCCCCAAATGCCTGCCTGCCATTCCACATATGGCTTTCTCAGAGACTGGGGACAGGAACAGCCCAGACAGCACCACTGTGCAAGCGGGCCTCACACAGCAAGGGCCTCCCTAGGCTTGAGCCAGGTTCCAGACCAGTCTGTGAGCAGGCAGCTCTGTTCTGGGCCCCCGAAAGTCCATAGGGGCCCAGCTGAACGCCGCGTCGTGAGGTACAGCAGCATAGCCATCTTGGTTTCTGCTTTCAGCAAAGTGCCAGACTATTTTTGTACATTCCTCGGGGGCATTAAAATGCCAGGCTCATTTTGACAGCAGTAGAAGTAATTGCCTACTTTTGCCTAAAAAGAAATAATAACCTCGAAATGTAAAAAGAAACAATGGCCATGCTGCCACCTCAAGCCCTGGACCTGAAGTCCTGGCCTGATAGCAGTGACTGTCCTTGGGCCCTCGTTGGCATTTCCCTCACGTTGCTGGGTGTTGTCTTAACAGATGAAATCTATGGAAACAGCTTGATTTCTACTGTGATCGACAGCTGCAACTGCTCAGACTCCAGCGACATCGAGCTGAGCGATGACTGGGCTGCCAAGAAGTCGCCCAAAATCTCCAGAGCTAGCAAGTCACCCAAACTCCCAAGGTAATCGTGGCCTCCAGGGGCACTTCTCCCTCTCCTGTGCCACCAGACATGTCCAGGTTTGTGCCTGCAGAAGAGTCTCATCAAAACTGGCACCAGCAGGACATTCCAACCCATCTTGGGTCCAGAATGCTGCCCAGTTACAGAACTTAGTCTGCCAAAGGTGAACTTAGTTAAGATATTTTACAAAGAAACTAACAATAAAAGAGGGCAGTTACAAAAACAGCCGCTCTCTGTTCTCAGGGCCTTTTCTTAAAGATTCTTCCTAGAATAATAGCTTTTCTTTGCGTTTTCTTTTTGGGATGTAAGACAACAGCAAATCAGGTGTTTGTTGACCCCTGGAGCTTCTCTGAGGGGGGACCAGAGGGGTGAGCAGCACAGGGGCCATAGCTCCCTGGCTTCTTTTTCCATCTAGTCTGAGAAGAAGAAGAAAGAGATTTTGCAGTGGTCGTTTGTGTTGGAGAGAATGTCTCTGATGCTGTTTTCGAGATGAGATTAGTAAATGAAAATAAAACCAGGTCCCAGGAGCAGGAAGCTAAGAGTAGGAGGAAGGGCGTGTGATGGTGCAGACAGGAGCGCCTCCTGCCCTCTCTGTGCTGGCTCTGAGAAACCCTAGCTACGTGGCCTTGGATATAAATGGACATCTCTCATGTGTGGACTTAGCTTTAAAGTTGCATGCTGTGTGACTTACATGCAGATGCACACAGCTCTCACTGTGTGCCCAGTGCGAGGGGTTCACAGAATGCAGCTGTGCTTCCTCCTGTCAGCTCCCCAGAGAGAATCACCTCTGCTTCCATCACCAGGCGTGAGCTTTGCTTATTCTTGAACTTCCAGACAGTATGTACTTGTATTATCAACTGTCATGTTCATTATAAGGATGTTTTGAGATTTATCCACTTTTGTAAGGTATTTCAAAGTGATAACTGTGCTAAAATGTGTTTATTCTCTTTTCCAAACAAAGAGTATTTAATAGTTTCCAGCTTGGGCCTGTTAGGAATAAATCCATTGCAAACATTCTGTCTCCAGTAGCCGTATTCACTCTTCCCTCTTGCGTATGTGAAGGGAGCCATGTTGTGGGTTAGGTCTGTGTTACACTCCCCTGCAAACTGCCAAACATGATTCTGTTGTGGCCGTGCCGACTTGAATTCCCATCAGCAATTTTTTAGTATTCCAGTTGCTTGCATTCTCACTCACAGCTGCAGTGTCATTTTTAAAAAAGAATCTTGCTGATTCCACTGGACATGTATGGTATCTCATTGTAGGTTAATTCTGACTTGTCCGCATTCCCACACATCATTTGATCATTTGGCTGTCTCCTTTGTATATCTGACTTTCCAATAAATAAATAAATCTTTTTAAAAAAAAAAAAAAGAAAAAAATGCATGAAGCCTCACGTTATACTGCTGGTGAGCCTGATGGGAAACTTGGAGCTCCAAAGGAGAGGGGACTGAGCTCACCGAAGGAAGGAGCTAGGACCACTACTCTGCCTGCTGTGTGCAAGGAGACCCACAGCAGGGAAGACGGGCAGCAGGGGACCCGGGCATGGCTACATGGCAGCCCTGAAAGGGCCTGAGCACAAGACAGAAGGTTCCATTGTCTGTCTGCTGACTGCCTTCTCCGCTCAAGTACTCAGAAATCATGAAACATTGGAAGGGTAAGAAAGTTCATCATTTTAAGTATTATTTTAAAATACTTATTTTAAAGGCAGAGCCACAGATGCAGAGTGAGAGAAACGTGTGTGTACAGGAGAGAGAGAGACAAAGAGAGAAGAACATGTGCCAGCCAGGGAGATTTTTCACTGGTTCACTCTCTAAATGGACACAATGCTGTGCCAGTCCGAAACCAGTATCCAGGAACTTCCTCCCGGTATCCCACACTGGTGCAGGGTCCCAAAGCTCCAGGCCGTCCCCGACTGCTTTCCCAGGCCACAAGCAGGGAGCTGGATGGGAAGTGGAGCTGCCGGGATCAGAACTGGCGCCCATATGGGATCCCGTTGCATTCAAGGAGAGATCTTTAGCTGCTAGGCCACGCCACCGGGCCCCTTCATGCATTTTTTTCATAAAATGTTTTAAAGCTTAACAATGTTCATTTTTATCATACTCTCATTTGGGGTTCGCCAGCATTGAGTATGTGTCTCCATGTTGTAAATAAAGGAATTGAGGCACAGAAAGACAACATAGGATCAAAAGGCAGAAAAACGTTAAATTTGCCGATTTGATATATAAAGTACTGCAGATGGTAAAATGCCAACTAAGTCTGTTGAAATCCAGAATGTCACTGTGACCTCAGGGTGAGAAGTGCCCTTCCTGCCTGCCATGTTCCCAGTGATAAGCCCTGGCAGAAGTGTGGGTACTTCCAAATCTACTGGACATTAGTAGAAAATGAAAGACAGTTAATCCTCTCCAGTTCCTAACACATAGATCATTTGATCTAATGTCAGTATACTTTCAGAATTCATGCATAATTCAGTTGTATTGATTGTTTCCTCGTGCTCATAATACAGAAGCGGGCAATGATGGGTGCTTTGTGAAATGAGGACACTGGCCACCGAGGATCCCGTGCTCACGGACAGGGACGAGGCCTGCCGTAGGGTCCGGGCTGCAGCTGTGCTTCCCTCTGTGGATGCCTGATTCTCGTAACTTTGTCTCTGTAGGATCAGCATTGAGGCCCGGAAATCCCCCAAGCTTCCCCGGGCTGCCCAGGATATCTCGCGGTCTCCACGGTTGCCCATGCGCAAGCCGTCCATCGGCTCACCCAGCCTGACACGGAGAGAGTTTCCTTTTGAAGACATCACTCAGGTAGTAGCACATGCTCACAGCGCAAGCTTGCGCCTCAGAGCCGTCCTGAACCCTCCTCCTTCCTCCCAGCCTTTCAGCCCAGCTGCAGCCACTGTGCATGCACACTGGACGCTGACTCTGCCCCACCTTCTCAGGCTGCCTCTCTGCTGCAGGAAGCTTGCCCAAGCTTACGCCTGACTAGATGTGTTCACCCATCTCTGCCCACAGTGGTGCCTAGTGTCTGTGCGAGAACTCCTGTTCCATACTGCCAGTCATGCTCTGCCTTTTCCTTCCCCTGTCCCCGTGACACCTCTCCTCCCTGCAGCTGCTACAGCCACACCTGCCTCTCTCCACTTTCTTCTCTCTCATGTTCTTCCTGCATCATCTCTCTCTTCATCCTAATTTTTGTTCCCCTGCTTCCAGACCAAACCTAGGACCAACTTGGTTGTGAAGCTTGCTCTGCAGGCTCAGGCACATGGTATATAACTCAGTTCTGATGTTTGCCTGTGGCTCTGTGTATGAAACCACCCCAAGCCCTGACTCCTTCACTGGGTTCTGAGCCCCTGGAAGACTCCAGCGTTTTCATTCCACTGGTGACCCTGCCATTGTACCTTGGGTACATGGTCACTTTTGAATGTTAATTGGATAGAGTGAGAAAATAGATCATTAGGCTATTTTATGATGTAGTGATATGAATGTAACTGACATTGGCAGGGCAGATATCGAGGACAAGCAATTCAGTGAGATGCCCTCTCTAGTGCAGTGACACAGCAGGTGACAGGAAAGGTGAAACTTGATGTACCTGTGTCACTTGAATGTCCTTTTCAGCTATATATGGGCACACAGGAACGGCTGGATCCCACCAGCAAGAAACAGGTGTCCAGCATGCTCCAGCGACCTTTGGTCTAAAAATTGCAAGATGGGTACTGCTGGTCGTGTACTCAGTGTTAACATTTTTCCTATGTAACCAGTAAGAAATCAAATAAATTGTAATTCTTCCTTTGTCTTTTTGGCCCACAGCACAACTACCTTGCTCAGGTCACGTCCAACATCTGGGGAACCAAATTTAAGATTGTGGGCTTGGCTGCTTTCCTGCCAACCAACCTCGGTGCAGGTAAAAACCACATCTTAATCCCATTAACTGAATTGGAACTTATATTTAAACATCCCATCTTGACTTGGATGGCCTAAAGTAGAAAATGAGCTCTTAAAACAGTAGAATATTGGTGTATGTAGCACTCTTGAACTATAACTCCAGCTACTTGAGTCCTGCAAAAATCAGAACTACCACCAAAAGTGGTTTTTTTCCCCCAGTAAGTCCTGACTTGTAACAACAATAGAAATATAGAAATGGTAGAAATAGCTCAGATGTCCTTCAGACATGTTTCTAAATGTTTCAACTTCTAGACCTTGCGATGCAGGTAGATTTTGGTACCAATAGCTAGGGTGTCAAAACAGAAGAAGCTTGTTCTGAAGAGAGTGGGGAAGAAGCATTAGAGACTGTAAAAAGTTGGCCAGTTGTTAATACCATCCTCGGTGGTAAATATCAATAAACTTCATGTTCTAATACCTGATCCATTTCCTGCCCATGGCAAGTTTGAGACATGGGGAAAACTGAGCCAAGGGAGCATCCAGCTGGGCTGTAACCCAGATTTGGGCTCTCCTCTGCCCTCCCACCCAAAGAGGGAATGGTTTGGTGTGTGCACCTCTGGTTCAGTGAAGAAATGGAAACAGCAGATACTTCTCAGAGTGGCTCCCTTCTACAGGTGGGTGTGTTGACAAAAAGGAGCTGTGTGCTCCTGTCCTGCTCAGTTTTCTTCCCCTGGAGGCAACTGGGCTTTTGTAATCCTCCTGAAAGTTTTTAGTTTTTAGTTTTTGTTTTGTTTTGTTTTGTTTGCTGTCAATATGGACAATAAATATCAAAACTTAGTGCATTAATTCTTAAATGATATGGAGCCTTATAGAGCCATGCAGAAGTTTTTTCTGCCAGAATTCTTATTTCTTTTGTGTGCAAAAAAGATAACCCATGAGTGCAGGTAGGAAAAGTCATCTCAGCCTGCCCCAGTCCAGTTTTGGGGTGCAGCCTCAATAAGGGTGGTGACCGAGAGAACAGCTTGGGGGCAACGAGGGCTTCTCAACAGAAAGTAGGAAGACCCTCTCTGTCTACTTGTGTCAGATGAAGGTTTCTCAGGCAGAACTAACCAGGCAGTTTTATCCAGCTTGTAATCTACTGTCAAACTTATATGCAAATTTATTTTTACATTTATTTGATGAAATGAATGCAGATATTTCAGTTGCCTTCCATGCCTTCCCTTAAATGCCCCTACTAGTCAACTTGAACCTTAAGGCTAAAACCATGTCGAAGTCCCCTTGGACTGTCTCACTGCAGTGAGAGTGAGTGTGCCTGCAGATCCCCACATCACCCCTGTCCTCCCTCACGTCGCCCCGTCCTCCCTCACGTCGCCCTGTCTTCCCTCGCGTCGCCCAGTCCTCCCTGTCCTCCCTCACGTCGCCCTGTCCTCCCTCATGGCACCCCTGTCCTCCCTCACGTCGCCCCATCCTCCCTCACGTCTCCCCGTCCTCCCTCACGTCACCCCTGTCCTCCCTCACGTCGCCCCGTCCTCCCTCACGTCGCCCTGTCCTCCCTCACCTCACCCCGTCCTCCCTCACGTCGCCCCGTCCTCCCTCACGTCGCCCCGTCCTCCCTCACGTCGCCCTGTCCTCCCTCACCTCGCCCCGTCCTCCCTCACGTTGCCCTGTCCTCCCTCACGTTGCCCTGTCCTCCCTCACATCACCCCTGTCCTCCCTCACGTCGCCCCGTCCTCCCTCACGTCGCCCTGTCCTCCCTCATGGCACCCCTGTCCTCCCTCACGTCGCCCCGTCCTCCCTCACGTCGCCCCATCCTCCCTCACGTCGCCCCGTCCTCCCTCACATCACCCCGTCCTCCCTCACGTCACCCCTGTCCTCCCTCACGTCGCCCCGTCCTCCCTCACATCACCCCGTCCTCCCTCACGTCACCCCTGTCCTCCCTCACGTCGCCCCGTCCTCCCTCACGTCACCCCTGTCCTCCCTCACGTCGCCCCATCCTCCCTCACGTTGCCCCGTCCTCCCTCACGTCGCCCAGTCCTCCCTGTCCTCCCTCACATCACCCCAGTCCTCCCTCACGTCACCCCTGTCCTCCCTCACGTTGCCCCATCCTCCCTCACCTCGCCCCGTCCTCCCTCACGTCACCCCTGTCCTCCCTCACCTCGCCCCGTCCTCCCTCACCTCGCCCTGTCCTCCCTCACATCACCCCTGTCCTCCCTCACGTCGCCCCGTCCTCCCTCACATCGCCCAGTCCTCCCCCACGTTGCCCCGTCCTCCCTCACGTCGCCCCGTCCTCCCTCACGTCGCCCCGTCCTCCCTCATGGCACCCCTGTCCTCCCTCACGTCGCCCTGTCCTCCCTCACCTCGCCCCGTCCTCCCTCACATCACCCCTGTCCTCCCTCACGTCGCCCCGTCCTCCCTCACGTCGCCCCGTCCTCCCTCACGTCGCCCCGTCCTCCCTCACGTCGCCCCGTCCTCCCTCACGTCGCCCTGTCCTCCCTCACGTCGCCCAGTCCTCCCTCACGTCGCCCAGTCCTCCCTCACGTCGCCCCGTCCTCCCTCACCTCACCCCGTCCTCCCTCACCTCGCCCCGTCCTCCCTCACATCACCCCCGTCCTCCCTGAGCTTGGCACTTTAGTTCTCACAACTCTTCACTGAATTGTTTTTCTGGTGGCAAGTGAGGATTTTGAAAAGTGAATTTTTTTTAATACCACAGCCCAGTCTTAAGATTTATTTCTGACATTCACGTGTGTGTGTAGTTCTACTGACATGCCACTGGCCCATGGGCTGAGTTGGACCAAGCTTTGCTGTGACTGAGTCCAGAGTGGCAGCTGGTATGGCCGCACGTGTGCCTGGAGAGACGAGCAGCCCCTCTTGGGCTCCTGGTGCCCGCGTTGCTCCCTCCCAGAGCCATTGTTCCTATGCCCATAGCTCACTTGGCACTTCAGCACTCCCCAGCATGTGTCTATTAATTGTGCCTCTCTTGCTCCCACCAGTAATCTATAAAACCAGCCTGCTGCATCTCCAGCCACGGCAGATGACCATTTATCTCCCAGAAGTCAGGAAGATTTCCATGGACTATATTAACTTACCTGTCTTCAACCCAAATGTTTTCAGTGAGGATGAAGATGATTTACCAGGTGCGTTCACATGTGTTGCCCTGTTTGTCACAGTCCTTTCCTAGTGGCCCAAGGTAGGGGAACAGAGTGGGACATCACTGAGCATTACAGGCTGCTATACCACCCTTGTTTTGGAAAAGGCCACCGTTAACCGTTAAGATTGGTGGCTGAGGTCGCCATGTCACACAGATGGACACTGCTTGTGGAGGGAGTGGAGTGCCTGAGGTTTGCACAGGTTGAGGTGGCAGTGGAGTTCATGCTCATTGGGCGTGTCTCCCATCTACCTTTATCCTCACAGTAACTCTCGTGGGGTGCATGAATACAGAGAAGCAAGCAGGACCCGGGACAATCAGTGACAGACAGCCTTTGTCCTTAGAGTCCCCACCAGGAGTATGCCCCCACTCTCGCCAGGGCTCAAGGTCTGCCCCTTCTCCAGGACACCTGTCTTCCACCCTGTACTGCAGAGCTCAATGTGCAGAGACCCAGCCTAGGTTCAAGATAACATCTGTTTCAGGTCCTTACAATTGCAGTTTGCACATTATACTGCTGAGATGGAGAGCCACAGCATGGTGAGGCCTTCCACATCTGTGCTTTCCAACAGAACCCTACGTTCAGAGATATGCTCTGATACCTTCCCTTGAACACCTGTTCAGCTGCAGGTGCTGTTTGTGGTTCCCAACAAGAGGGGCGGCTTATACTCAGTGACAGCGGCTCAGCCAGGAGACCCTTCTCTTCTGTGCTCCTTGCAGATGAGAGGGCTTCTATAGGAAATGTGATCCAGGACACAGATTTGTGCCAAGACCAGCTAAGTGTTGCAAAAGCACCCCAGGAGACAGGAGGGAGGCAGTTTCAGGTGCCAAGTGTGGCCTTAGCTTTGGATGAGCTGGAGGGTTTTACTGTGTACTGCAAACTTGTCCTTGGGTCTTTGCTCACATGCATACTCCATTGCATTCTCCCGTGTCTGCCTGGGTTGTATTCACACGCTACTGCTACTTGTGTCCCTGCTTTGCACACTGTCTGAAGTGTATTTTAGCAGGTAAGCTGGTTTATTCTATTTACAGAGATTTGATTTGCACATGTAAACTTTTAGATACACACCAGTTACATGAGACTTTCCATAGCCATCAGTAAATCCTGGATAAGCCTACTCAGGTGTTCTGGCATTGTGAATCCTCATTGCATCCTTCTTGCATAAAAGGGTGGGCACTTTATGAATATTTAAGAACTTCTTTAAAATACGAAGGGTGATGGTACAGCTCATGGACATGATGGTAAATTCAAAAGTTACAAACTCAGAAGTCATGATAATGTCCTTGGCTCATGGACTGTGGGCAGGCTGCTTGCAGAACCACTAGATGCCTATAGTGCTTCCAGGGAAAAAAAAAAAGGAAGCTTTGGGAACAGCCTAGATTTCCCCAAGCAAACACATCTCAGTTTATTGGGATTGCATCACGTGTTACAAAAGGACTGTGTGCATCCAGATATATTGCTTATTCTGACCCAATTTCATCACAGTGCTTTATTAGCAGTTCTTTTTGTTAATTTCCTTGCAGTGACAGGAGCGTCTGGTGTCCCTGAGAACAACCCGCCTTGTACCGTGAACATCCCTATAGCACCGATCCACAGCTCAGCTCAAGCTATGTCACCTACCCAGAGCATTGGTTTGGTGCAGTCCCTGCTGGCCAATCAGAATGTGCAGCTGGATGTCCTGACCAATCAGACAACAGCTGTAGGAGCAGCAGACCATGCAGGTGACAATGCCAGCCAGTATCCCATCTCCAACCGGTATTCTAGCCCTGGACAGGTGATTTTTGGAGGTGTAGAGATGGGCCGTATTGTTCAGAACCCCCCTCAGTTGTCCCTGCCACCACCGCCACAGGGAGCACTACAGTTATCAGTGGTGGACCATGGAGAGCGAGACCAGGAGCACCTGCAGAAGCCAGCTAAGGCCCTGCGGCCAGTGCCCCAGCTGGCTGCCGAGGGGGACGCTGTGGTCTTCAGTGCCCCGCAGGAGATCCAGGTGGCAAAGATGAACCCCCCGCCCCCATACCCAGGAACCATCCCTGCTGCTCCCACTACTGCGGCACCCCCACCCCCTCTGCCACCACCTCAGCCTCCCGTGGACATGTGCTTGAAGAAGGGTGATTTCTCCCTGTACCCCACGTCTGTGCATTACCAGACCCCGCTGGGCTACGAGAGGATCACCACCTTCGACAGCAGTGGCAACGTGGAGGAGGTATGTCGGCCTCGCACACGGATGCTCTGCTCCCAGAACACCTACACCCTCCCAGGCCCGGGCAGCTCGGCAACCTTGAGGCTCACGGCCACCGAGAAGAAGGTCCCCCAGCCCTGCACCAGTGCCACCCTCAACCGCCTCACCATCCCGCGCTACTCCATCCCCACGGGGGACCCACCTCCATACCCTGAGATTGCCAGCCAGCTGGCCCAAGGGCGAAGTGCTGTCCAGAGGCTGGATGGTAGCCTCATCCATGCCACCTTGCGGAGGAACAACCGTGAGGCCACACTCAAGATGGCCCAGGTGGCTGACAGCCCTCGAGCTCCCCTGCAGCCACCGCCGGCCAAGCCCAAGGGCGGCCCTGCTGGGGTACAGCTCCCCGCACGCCCCCCGCCTGCCCTGTACACCTGCAGCCAGTGCAGCCCGCAGCCGGGTGCCGTGCTGGCGCACGCGGTCAGCACCTCCCCACTGGCCTCCCAGTCCTCTTACAGTCTCCTGAGCCCCCCGGACAGCTCCCGTGACCGCACCGACTACGTCAACTCGGCCTTCACAGAGGATGAGGCCCTGTCCCAGCACTGTCAGCCCGAGAAGCCACTGAGGCACCCCCCGCTGCCCGAAGCTGCTGTCCCTGTGAAGCGGCCACCCCCTTACCAGTGGGACCCTGTGCTGGGTGAGGACATTTGGGTACCTCAGGAAAGGACAGCACAGACTGCAACACCCAACCCTTTAAAACTGCCCCCTCTGATGCTTGGTCAGGGCCAGCACCTGGAAGTATCCCGAGTACCCTTCGTCTCCCCCAAGTCTCCAGCCAGCCCTACTGCCACTTTCCAGACAGGCTATGGGATGGGAGTACCGTACCCAGGAAGCTACAACAACCCCCCTTTGACCGGAGTGCCAGCTCCCTGTGCCCCCAAAGATGCCCTGGCACCAGCCCAGTTTGCACAACCAGAGTCTGCTATGGTCCTTCAGCCCACGTACCCGCCTGGCCTCTCCCCGTATTGCACCTTGCCCCCCATGTACCCCGGAGGCAGCACGTGCTCCAGTTTACAGCTGCCAGCTATCGCCTTGCACCCCTGGAGTTCCTATAGCACCTGCCCCCCCATGCAGAACCCCCAGGGTACTCTCCCTCCAAAGCCCCACCTGGTGGTGGAGAAGCCCCTCGTGTCCCCACCACCCACTGACCTCCAAAGCCACATGGGCACAGAGGTGATGGTGGAGACAGCAGACAACTTCCAGGAAGTCCTCTCCCTGACAGAAAGCCCCGTCCCCCAGCGGACAGAAAAGTTTGGCAAGAAGAACCGGAAGCGCCTGGACAGCCGAGCGGAGGAGGGAAGCGTCCAGGCCATCACTGAGGGCAAAGTGAAGAAGGAGGCCAGGGCTCTGGGTGACTTCAACTCCCTCATCTCCAGCCCCCGCCTCGGGAGGGAGAAGAAGAAAGTCAAGAGTCAGAAAGACCAGCTGAAGTCAAAGAAGTTGAATAAGACGAACGAGTTCCAGGACAGCTCTGAGAGCGAGCCCGAGCTGTTCATCAGCGGGGACGAGCTGATGAACCAGAGCCAGGGCGGCCGGAAGGGCTGGAAGAGCAAGAGGAACCTGCGCACGGCCAGCGAGCTGGAGGAGGCCAAGTGCCGCAAGGCCAGCGAGAAGGAGGACGGGCGGCTGGGCAGCCAGGGCTTCGTGTATGTGATGGCCAACAAGCAGCCCCTGTGGAATGAGGCCACGCAGGTCTACCAGCTGGACTTCGGAGGGCGGGTGACCCAGGAGTCTGCCAAGAACTTCCAGATTGAGTTGGAGGGACGGCAGGTAAGGGAGCCCAGTGTGTTCTGGCTCGGGGCATCTCGGCTTTTGGGAGCATTTTTGGTGGGGCAGAGCCAGCAGGGGAGCTCTTCTGGGTTCACCTCTCACTGATGAGATTGTGTGCACTGAGTGGTGCTTGCATAGTCTGGGAGGCCCATCAGGTGACTTTGGAGGTGTCTGCCTGGTTGCCCTCTGCCCCCAGCAGGTGCTCCCAGCCCACTGTGTTTTTTGGGCATTGGCCATCCTGTTGGTAAGGAGCTATGCTTTCTGCTTACGTTCACTGATTTTTCTGTTTCTTGGTGTTGTATGTTGGCTTCTTCCTGAGGACTTGTTTTCTGCACCCACCCTTCCCCGTGTACACAGGAACTTTCCTTTCCCCGCCTCTGTTTCCCACGAGAAGCTTTAGCCACTGGCTTCCCCGTTGTTCGTGGCAGAGCCGCGTCTGGTGGGGCTGGGTTAGTGAGTTTTCCCTTGACCTGCACAAAGTCCCTGCATCTGCTCACTGTGTTTCTGTGTTTACTGCTCTCTCCTCCTGGTGTAGTCGAGCAGTGGCTGTTAGGACAGTCTCCAGGCTCCAGTCTGGGGTGGCTGCCCTCCCCTTGCCCTGTTATCTGTCACCGTCTGGGATTTCCTTCCCCTCTTGCATTTAGTTTTGTGTTTTCACTGATAAACTCCACAGACATCTATCTAGGGCCTGCCAGCTGCCTGGCGGTTCTCAGCCAGAGTCAGCATGCTGGGCTCCCAGGCTGCCTCTGCGCACCACGTTTGGGAAGCGGGCAGGTCCTGCTCTGAAGTCTGGCCCACTGCTGCCTTTTCCTGAGTGCACAGAATGGAGTGACTGTGGCCCTCCATCCGCCTTCCGTAGCCTGAGGTGCCTGCTGTTCTACCCTCACGGGCGTGTGCCCCCTGCTCTAAGTGGGAGATGGACAGTGGAGGGAAGCCCTGCCTTCACGACCACAGGCAGCCTAGCATTCAAGCCTGAGTGGGGTCTGCTAAGCTCTTGTGAGGTGGGCACAGAGGTAGTGAGGAGGGGAGAGGCCGCATGGCGGGAAGGTGCCGGATCCCCTGCGGCCATGAAGGTTGCCAGCCACAGTTGTCCTTCTCCACTGTGTTCTCCTGGGCTGCGGAAGCAAGACTGAGTTGTGCTCATGTCTGCCCTCACACTGTAGAAGGTGTTGCTGGGTCCCCTTTCTTGCAGAAACAGGAACTCCAGAAGCCCGTCGGACCCAGCGCCGCTGGGCTGGGCCAGGCCAAGCCCGGAACCCTCTAAGGCGGCGTTGGCCTCGTGAGCTGCACAGCTCCCTTCTGCACCTGGTTCTCACTAACATCTGTGCCCCTCCCCGCAGGTGATGCAGTTTGGTCGGATTGATGGCAACGCCTACATCCTGGACTTCCAGTACCCTTTCTCAGCCGTGCAGGCCTTCGCCGTGGCCCTGGCCAATGTGACTCAGCGGCTCAAGTGAAGAGGCTGGCGTGGGCCCCTGAGAAGGAGCCTGTGTGGCCTTGCAGTAGGGCACCAGGAGACCTCGGCACCACTGGGAGCGGCCCTGGCTGAGACGGGGCCTGACCTGCAGTCACTGTCATTCGTCTGGGTTTTGGCTCTCATTCATTGAGTTCCTTTCTTTTTGTTGGGAGGGTGGTGTGGGAAGGTGCAGGGTGCTGGTGCTCCTTCATTCCTGCAGCAGGTGGACGGGGCTGGTGGAGTTTGGCCAGCCTGGGGCCCTCGGGGTGAAGACGGACTGCCTTCTCGCCTGCTGTTCTAGACACAGGGAGAATGCATTCCTGCTCACCCTCCACGACCTCTAGTTTTGTCACTCCTCCAGTATCACCACTAGTGGACACAAAAATCATAAAAAAAAAAACCACAGCCAAAAATCCTGAAGATGCAGATTCTTTTGGGGAGGGGGTATTTAATTCACACCCTCTCTGTTTGCCCCCCAAGAGGGAGACTTGATACACAGAGGCTATTTGGGCAAGTGCACTGTATTTGATGAATAAAAGTAGGCACTTTCCAGGGTGCTGTCACCAAGCATTAGTGTGCTCGGCTCACCAGTGACATCAGGCAGCGGCTGCTGGGGGAGGGGTTGTACACGCAGACTGGTGCACTGTGCCCTGCACACCTACCGTGGAGAAGGGCCACCTTGCACTCTGAGACCCCACTGGTTTCCCACCAGGTTGGCAGTGCAGAAGGCCCATGAGGAGCTCCTAGTAGGGACAGCTGACTTAGGAGTCGGTGAAAAACGGAAAAGGCTGTGGCTGCAGCAGCAGCAGCCCAGTGGTGAGTCACCACATCCCACCTGGAGAAACCACCTCTGCCCTTCCGGTCCCCTCCTAGTGGCTACTCTGGAGGGTCTGTGCAGTGGACCCCCACTGCTCTCTGCTGTCCTCTGTGCCAGTGTGGGCAAGACTTGACTTAAACCCACTCCTCCCCCACCTCTTGGCAACCTGAAGATTTCAGTTTTCCAGAAATGTTTTCCAACACCAAACAGAACCCAGAGCATTTGCCAGATCATTGCAAGGCAGGAGTATGGCCAAGGTTTGACAGGAGTTCTACCATCTTCCCTATGCCAAAACCCAAGAGAAGCTCTTCATTAACTGGGCAGACTGCTTACTAAGGAGAAATACCACTCAGAACGTTGACCATCGTAGTACTTAAAGTAGATGGTTGTTGACTCTTTGTTAGTTGGAAAAAATCCATGCATCATATTTTTCCTACCTCCCTCATCTTGGGCAAGATTTCATTACCTAGTAACAAGCCCTGGGTTTGCTCTTCAGCTCTTCACACCTGTGATGTTTAAGCACAGGTTTTGTTTGAAAACGTACCAATGGAAGATGCTAAAAGCTGTTTTAGTTCCCTATTTTCGTTTAAAAACTGGGGGGAAGTGAAGTGGTCCATCGTTTCCCACAGTGAGATGACGTCACTACCCTCCATCCCGTGCTCCAGAGGCCCTGGCGAGGCTTTCACGTGTGGTGGGTGTCTGGTGCCGAGTGCCGAGTATCCTGTTTCACATGTAAACCATGGGAGCTAATTTTGGTGGGTGAATTTTTTCCAGAAAGAACTGGTTAGTCTTTTCAGAAGTATCTAATTCTTTATATGAGTTTCTGTAGCTTGGTAGAATGTTTCAATGCTTATTATTAATGGTGCAATAATTGTTGTAGCCTGTTTCTAAAATAATTTAAAAGCAGTTCCCCTGTTGTTTTGTCCAAGAGGTAATTATTTATCTTGCTTTTCATAGTATTAGGAATTATTTTGTTACTATGTATTGGTGAGTTACACCCATCTTATTATTTATTTAGAAAACTAGTATCTTTGTAACAGCTTACTTGGTAGAAGTATATTTTACTGCGAGAAATAAAGAGGATATGAGAGAAGGGGGTTTTTGGCTGGAGAATTTGTAAGATTTTTCTAAATGGGAAAAAAATCCCTACTAGTCCTTTAAAAATAAATTTCTTCTAATGTTTTATGATATTGATTATGAGCAAAACTATTTATTTCAGATAGCATATTCTAAAATAATATTTTCCCTTGGTTTGAAGATTTTATTTTTGATGAAAAGTGAAAGGGGATGTGAAATGGAAAGATCCATTAGAATGTGAGAGTAGCAAAGGAAGGAGCTGTCACAAATTGTGCCTCTGGTTTGTGCGTTCTCATTGAGACAAAGGGGGAGACATTTTAGGGCTTTAGTAAGTGCAGACAGAGGGCCAGAGTCTTGTTGAGAAAGCTCATGCAATCAAGCGACTGATTGCGTCTCTAAGTTCTTAACTTGCTCCCCAAACAGGCTACCTGTTTTGGAAGTGCCTGTTCCTGGGGTCGGTCTGGGGAGGCAGCAGACCCCTGTGCCCTGCCCCAGACCAGAAGAGCAGCAAATTAGACCATGTCTGTGGCTCAGGGTGGTGATTCCACACGCTAGGACGATGTCCATCCTGTCTCTACCGATTAAATACCACTGAAGTTAGTGCTATAAGTTGCAGAATCCTAGGTACTTAATGTTTAGTAGTAGCCACTTAGGAATCACAAGATACCTCGTGGAATCGCTAGTCCATTCCAAAGTCAGCTACACAACAAATCCCTGGCTTTTCTGGAGAAGCAGTATGTTAACAAATAAAAGACCCCATCTTCAACTAGGCATTAGCAATAGCCTCATCCAAACAGAAGTATGGGTTTGGGGAAGCTCTGCCCGCTGGGTGCATGTTCCAGTAGAAGCTGGGACCAGAGAAGCAGGGGTCTGTCTCAGGGCTTCAGCAGCTCCAGCAGACGCAGGCCCTGCAGCCTGGTGTCTGTCCACAGCCATGGCTCCCTCATCAGGTGACCCACAAGTGCACGCAGAGATGTGCTGGCACCCAGGAGAGTCCAGGGCTGAGCTAATCCTGCCGCAGAGTAGGAGAGTGATCCTGGGCAAGTCCCATGCACTGGCCAGGCCACCGTGGGACCATCTGTAAGATGAGATGTAGGCCTGAACTATGTTCTGAACTCCCCTCTGGCCCCGCTCTGCCCAACCCCCAAAACTCACAGTTTGCCTTTGTGTAGAGAGCGCATCTTTCCCTGTGGTAACCACCTGCCTCCTGCTTAGAAACCAGTGCATTGAAAACAGTCTCTGGAAGTTGAGTCCCTAGAATGCATCTGGACAGGTACTTACTCTCCTACAACGACACACAAGCTCCAACTCTAAGCTGGACGGGGTGTGTGTCCAAATGAACATGCCCCGCATAGCTCAAGCCCTTGAGAACAGCCCTGAAGGAAGTCACCGCTTGCCCCCAGAACTGGCAGGAGAAAACAGAGCCGTACCTGTGCCTGCAGGGGCTGGCGGGGACTCTGCTGTGTGCTGCTGGGTCACTCGCTGGCAGTTGTGTGGCCTGGCCGGTGTGCCCCTGGGCCCGGTCAGTAGTGGCAAGCGCAGTTCACTGAGACAAATGTATCTAAACTGTTCTGAGTTCCTGGGAATCTTGTCAGAGGCTGGAACTCCAGACTGTTCTCTGCATATTTCATTTTCTCCAGCTGGTAAAACTACGAGCTCGCAACTTATTTTGTTTTTTGTTTTCTTTGGCTTTGTGCAATTTTTCTGTAACTTTACTTGTACTACTTGTATTTTCTGTTTTCAAGTTCTTTTTAAGAGGAAGAATAGGCTTCTAAGATCTCATTGTTTATTGTAGATAAAACAATTTTTTTCTGTGTCCTAGACAAGCATGGATTATGCGTTTGACTGAAGAAAAGGCACTGTGTTATTTACCAAAGGGGTATTGTTTTTGCATTTGTTTATAAATGCATTATTTTGGTACTGTAAATTTGGGCATAACTTCTGAATTTATTACTACTGGCTTTTTTTGTTCAAACTTCTAAGTGTGTACTGCAGCTCCTTAGGTCCTGGACAGACACGACCACCAGCATGTTGTCGTCCAGACCTGTGGAAGGTGTGCGTTGCTGTGCACCTCGATTCCTGTAATGTTGGTTTATTGGGGGGTTATTATTATTATTTTCTTATTAAGCATCCAGCTTTGTTTTTACTTTCTAAGCAAGTTCTGTTGAAAATCCTGGTTGCATTGTAATGAGCTCATCCTTATCTGCCTTTTACGTATTTTTGTGTATTAGACTGTGTGGGAGGTATTCTAGAAGGCATCAGTGGTTTGCATTCAAAATGATGTGGTTTGTCTATTATTGAGATGGATTAATCTCATTTTTTCTTAATAATTTGAACTTGTAAGAGTTGTCCAGCTATTGCTTATTAAAATTTTGCAGACCAAAAAAAAAAAAAAAAAGAAAACACACAAAAACCAAAAATCAGTGACTTGTGTGCAGATTTCAGACATGGGTCTCGAATCCTTTGAGATGAATCTCCCTTGGCCTCCAGGGTCTAGTCCCTGCCAGCTGCGACCCAGGACCAGCTTGCTGTCCACTCTGAGAAGTCAGGGACCACCCTTGTGCTGTCGTAGTGTGAGTCAATGTGGGTGTTTCTTTTTCTTGCTTCTTGAGAAGACGTGAAGAATGCATCGGTAGAGCACCTGGAGGGTCAGAGATGCTCAGTAGATGACACCTTGCTTGTTACTTTGGGGAAAGGGTGACAGACCCAGGTTTTAAGCAGTTGGCTGTAACTGCTAATGTGGCTGTGAATTGTTGCTACTGATAATGCTCAGTGAACATCTCTGCCCACTGCCCTGCTTTCCAGACTCAGCTGTGGCCACAGGACAGGAGGACACTGAGTGCCAGATCTGTGGGCGTGCACAGAACTGCCCCAGTCTGCTCACCCAAAACTCTGTCGACTCTTAGTACAATCAGAAATCAGAATTGTAATTTTTTAAATTATAAATTCTGAAATAACCCTAGAACTCTGTTCTGTGCTTTAGGTAGCAATAGCAATAATAGGTGGCTAAGTGATCAGAATGTTTTGAAAGAATCAAAATAGACCTCATTTGATTGTCAAATGTAATATTCATTATAGCTTCATCACTTAGGTAATAAGGAAGACAGGATCAAAAACAGAACCAATTCAGACTCCAAAACCTTGACACCAGTGCCTGAGGGGCTGTGGGAAGGATTGGCCCACTGTCCACTTTGAGGCCATTCAGGGCACATCGGGCTCCTCGAGGGACATGCTGTTGAAGTGCAGGGGTGGGATAAAGCTTAGCACCTCACTTCCCTTCCTTACGTTTGCTGTGGAAAGGATGTGTTCTATTTTTACTTGTAATTTTCAGTAGCCTTCAAAGAATAGGAAACCACACAGCCCTCCTGTCCCAGCCCCAAAGGCCCTGTAGAAGAGACCCCAGGGGGAAGGCGCACCAGCTTCCCAGGAGCGCACTGCTTCAATCCATCATGGCCCTAGCACCGCTGCCTGCCTTCCTTTTGACAGAAGTTGGAGCGTTGAAATGCCTAAGTGATTTCTAGGTTCCATAGACAAAACCCAGTCCAGAAATAGAACCCGTAATTTCTGGGTCATGTTAGTGAATAGGCCTAGTTTCTTCCCAGCTTCTTACTCTGATGTCCAATGATAATTTGGTTGTAGTGGGCTGTGAGCTGTTTATACTTTGTCATCTCCTGCCACACACACACACACACACAGCAAAATCTCGTGATGTGTCTCCCATTCCCTCCCAAGTGAGTTCACCTGCACCAAAGAGTGAGACTTGAGCACTCAGGTCTGAATTTTTCAAAGACTAGCCATTGCACCAATGGGCTAAGCTGCCGGCCCAGGCCTCACCCAGCGGCAGGTCTGTGTGGATTTCTTTGTGTGTCTTATAACAGTCTCTCCATCTCTACAGAGGGTGAAAGCAGCACAGAGAGAGCTGGCTGCCTCCTGCACGTCCTGTCCGAATGGTATCCCCAGAGAAAGATGCCCAGTGTGCCTGGGCCCCGACAGGAAATGGAAACACCACCTTGCCCCTTCTGTGCCCCGGGTTGCATCCCCGTGGGTGGAACTGTGTTGAAGTCACCCTCGGCTCTTCTGGAGGAATGGAAGCCGCTGACGATGCTTTTTTGTTTGTTTGTGAAACTTGCCACTGAAACAGGTGGCCTTTCTCTCTGGGAAGATAGAAAAGTCGACGTGAAATCATTGTTTCTCCCAAGGCTGTGGGAGTCAGCATGCTTACAGAGCTGCAGCCACCTCACCGTGGGAAGCACTTTTCTCCAGAGCCTTTTCCCAGCTGTGTTGTGGGAGCTGTGGTCTCTTGGCTCCATTCCAGGAGTCACTTTCTTTTTTCTTTTCTTTTTTTTTTTTTAGGGTTTATTTGATTTTTATTGGAAAGTCATATATAGAGAGGAGGAGAGACAGAGTAACATCTTCCATCCATGATTCACTCCCCAAGTAGCCACCACAGCCAGAGCTGAGCCAATCCAAAGCCAGGAGCCTGGAGCTTCTTCCAGGTCTCCCACATGCAGGTCCCAAGGCTTTGGGCTGTCCTCGACTGCTTTCTCAGGCTACAAGCTGGGAACAGAATGGGAAGGGAGGCTGCTGGAATATGAACCGGCACCCATATGGGATCCTAGTGCATGCAAGGCAAGGACTTTAGCCACTAGACTACCGTGCTGGGCCCCAGGAGCCACTTTCCAAGCCTCAAGATTTGGGGATGTTTTTCTTGCAGACGCAACTGCATCTCTCCCTGCTATACCCCCTCTCCCCCAAAAAGTGGAAGGAACTTGTTTGACCAAGCATGGCTGCCATCTCCAACTGGTCACCTGGGCCTGCAATTGAACGGATTGGGCCTCCTTTTGGTCTGTCCTCCAGCTCAGGCAGACAGTCTGTGATCCTTGGTTCCCTGACTCGGCTGTGTGCAGGTGTCACCTGCCTACCAGGTGCCACCCTGAGGGTCTTATCTTTGACCCTGCCCCCAGCACAGTATCTTTTCTTGTAACTCCACTGGGACTCTGCCAGAGTGCTGTGGTTTCCCTCCCTTCTTGGTAGAAAGCAGGCTGCACAACCCAAGAGCATGGGTCCTCAGCAGGGACCCTGACCATAGGATAGCCCTGAACCCATAGGTTCATGTGGTCCTCTTCATGCTCCTCTCGTGGACTGCTGCTGATGGCTGGAGGCTTTTGGATTCTTGCATGACCAGAATTACACTGGAACTAGGCAAGGTGGAAGAGAACTTTGTGTAAAGGCTGTGAAGCTTACATTGATTGGATTCCCAGGATCCCTAGCAAATCTTGGGCCACTTACCTTTGACCCTGACTTCCCCTGGTTCATCTGTGCTTAGTGGGACATCCAGATTCATGATCCATCACCTATCAAACATCCACACTTCTCAGCGGAGGTTACAGCCTGAAGCTCTCCAGAACTCCAGGACAGCTGCAGGAAGGCCACAGTGCCCAGCCATATTCCTCCACCAACAGCTCTTGGGTAAGACCTGACCACACTGGCCTCTTGGGGCTGTCACATGGTACCTGCTCTGTCCCTAGCCCACTGCTCACTGACTAGACCTTGCAGCAGCCCAGCCCTCCACAGCTGTCTGTGGACACTGACCAAGCCTGTCTGCCTTCTTTGTGTTTTTCATGATGATGTAGAAAAGGTAAGGAACAAGAGAAAGGGAAACAAATGGAAGAATGTGTATGTAGACTCACGAAACAGGAAACTCAAGAGATGCCACATGCTGCACAGGGCGGGTATGCTGGGGCTCTTAGCTTTGGGGAGGCGCAGCACTGAGAGGTAATGAAGGCCTGAAGGGCAGTCAATGGCCTTGGACAGGTTCTGGGTGTGCTATTTGCTTTTCCACCTCCCAGGGCCTACTCCTTGGCTAAGGTGATTCTATAAGATTTGTGCTCCTTTTGAGAAGGGAGCTTCCCCAAGGTGGATAAGGGAACCGTGCTTGGAGAGATTCCTCTGCCAAGAACAAAGGACTCTAAGCTCATATTCGAAGACATTATTTTAAAAAAAAACTGGGGGGGGAGGTGAGGATTGGGGCAGAGATAAGGGAAATTTCAGGCCCTATGGAACTGTATCATAAAATGATAGTAATAATAGAAGTAAAATTAAAAATATAGTAGTAATAAGGTAACCAAGCATGGGTCCGGGTAAGTCTGAGCAGCAGGTGGGTGTCTGGATCCCCCAGCCATGTGACTGTGGCTGGGGAAAACCCATGCCAGGCCAGGCTTCCTGCTGGGAATCATAGCACCCCATCCACTGCTGCTAGGGAGGGTCCTGAGCTTGTGGGCGGCCAGAGCACCAATCAGTGACAGACCTCACCCACTGGCCACCCAGCAGTGAGCTCTGGGGTCTTGGGGGTATGGAATTACTGCCTAGTGACATCCATGGATAAGGTCCTGTGCATGTAGGTGAGGAATGAATCCTGAAGGCACACCCAACGACAAGGCCACTGTACATGCAGGTAAGAGAGGGGACTGAGATCTAGATGGTTTGGAGGGGCGAAACCTGAAGATTGTTATGGGTCAAACTGATGGCACCAACCCACATGGGAGTTCTTGGTTGGACTTGTTAGCATGGAACATGGCTGACCATCACACACCAGTGCTCATGCAAGCTATGGCTGGGGACCTGTCTGGCAGGACTGGATCCCATTACCTGTCAGTGAGTGTCGGATCAGGGGATGAGACACATTAAACTGGGCCATGACACCAACCATGTAAGAGAACCAAGTCCAGGATTGGATTCTGTGGTAGATATATGGGCCTAACCCTATGGAACTACAAGTCCTGCTGGTTAGCCTGAGGATTGGAATGGTGGTGGGCTGAGCTAGGCATGACTGTGGAACTCACTGATGCTCACCAGTACTGGGGCTGGGAACAAGCAGGGCAGGTCCAGGCTGCAGCACCCGTATGATCACCCTAAAACAGGGCATAAGGCAGACCAGGCCACACCAGCTCATCCAAAGCTGGGACAGATGGGGCAGGCCATGCCAGGTGAGGGCCAAGCACCTGCTGGCATGCGTGAAATCTGGGTCTGAAAATGGCCCAAGTGGGAGAACCCAGGAGAATCTGGGAAACCCCTAGTGGATCATAACTCCTGCTGATGAGAAGGCCAAGCCTGGGTGTTGGGCAGGCTGGACAGAGTAGCTCCATCTGTCAGCAAGTGTGGGATTGGTTTTAAAAGGGTGTGGACTGGACAGAGCTGAGCAAACTGTAGCCCACTGACAAGTGCAGAAACCAGGATGGAGTGCAAATCATGCTGGGATAGACTGCCAAACCTACTAGTTTGCATGAGCTAGGGATGAGAGTAGACTGAGCAGGGCCAGGTTGCAGCACCTTCCAGCGAGAGTTAGGACTAGGGGCCTGCTGAGCCAGGCCAGGCTGCAGCATCCAACGGCAAAGGTCAAACCAAGTGAGGGACTATGCCAAACTAGATCAGAACAACCACTGGCACACATGAGATCTATGGCTGGGATCAGGCCTGTTGGGAAGCTAAGGGGACACCCTGGCTGGGATGGGGTTCCCAGTGGTGAGCGTGGGAGCTATAATGGAGCTGCTGTCTAGTCTGAACATGGCTGCAATGTTCTTAGATATGGATGTGTGCCAGATCAGGCTAGATTCCAGCACTAACAGGTGATCATGAGAACCAGGGTGGGTGTAGAATGGGCTAGCCTAGGTCTCTGTCCCTGCTGAGCCATGTGTGAGCTGTGTCTGGGTATGGACTAGGCTTGGCTGGGCTATAGCACCCAACAGTAAGAACTGGAATGAATGAGGGCCAGTCAGGAAAGGCTACTGTTCCTGCTAGGACAGGAGGTGGACTAAGCAGGTCTGGCCCGGGAACTCCTCTGTTGGGACACAGTTCCTGCCCAGACCAGGCCAGATTACGGTTCCTATAGGCTTAACTTTGGCTCAGGTCTGGGGCGAGCCAGGCTGGGTCAGTTCATACACCTACTGGCAAATCCGAAAGCTAGATTGGAGTGTGGGTTATGCCAGGTCAGGCCACAATACTAGCCAGTTTACATTAAGGCCAGGACTGAGGACTGACTGGGCTGGGCTAGGCTGTAGTCCCCACCAGCATGAGCTGGAACTGGAGTTGGGCCAGGCCAGGCCGGGCTGGGCCAGGCCAGGCTATAGCACCCACTAGAAAATGCCAAGGTGAGGTGGGCTATGGCAAACTGGGCTGCAGTGCCCAACCAGCACATGTGAGACATGGGAGAGTGGACGAACCCGGTAGAGGGGATACAGGGAGCTCCCCTGCTGGGCCTCTATTCCCACAGGTGAGCAGACCAGGCCATGGCTACAACAACTGTTGGCCTGCATGTAAGCTGGATTGGAAACAAGCCAGGCTGAGCAGACTGTACCTGCTGGTACATGCATGAGCCAGAGTGGGTGAGGATTTGTTGGGTTTTGCTGTAGCTTCAGCTAGCAGATGCTAGCCTGGTGGTGGGGAGTGAGGGGTGGGAAGCTCTGTTGAGCTAAACCACATTACCACCTGGAGAAAGCAAGATCCAGGAGTGGGAGTAAGGCCATGAGGGAAATAATGGGCACCCCCTGTTGGGCTGTCACTCCAAATGGTGAGCATGGGAACCAGGACTGGGACAGGCATGGCTAGACAGAGATTGGCACCCACCAGCACATATGTGGGCTGGCTAGTGGGGCTGATTGGGTTGAACTAAGTTTCAATGCCCATTGACATGTATGAGAACTGAATGGCATGTGGCAGAGACAGGACCAACTGGCTCTACATACTGGCAAGCACGGGAACTTGGGCGGGGGAGGCAGGCCTCTACTCCAACTAGGCTACAACTCTCACTGGTTTGCATGGGGACTGAATGTATAGTAGGCAGAATTAGCCTGGACTGAAATACCCGTTAGTTTGTGTAGAAGGCAGGACTTGAGGCAGAACTGACCTAGCAATTACAACTAACAGTGTGCGCCTAGGCGAATTTGGGTGATAGCTGTCCCAGACCATGTATTGGCAAGCACACACAAGAATCAGGTCTGGGATCACCTCAGATGAAGTTTCTTTGGGAATTCCCCCAACTGAACTGTTGGACTCAGAACTCCAACCATGGAGAGAATTGCAGGTTCCATGGTCTTACCTGGAATGCATGTATCAGAGCTGGGCCTTTTCAGTGACTTAGAGCAATGGACAGCATATCCGGATGCACATGGAGGATATGTTAGTACACTGGAGCCTGCAGAGGACACCTGGTCCCTTAACAGAGGCCAGAGGACAGAACAAATTGATCAACTACCCGAGCCAAGAGTTGGCAGTAAATACCTGGGCAAACGGAGACTAAGGTGGACTATGTCAGCCAATGGATTCTGGAGAGATTTCATCATGATTGGAGTGGCAAGATTGGTAGCAGTACAGAGCTATTGAATTATCAAAACCACTTGAGCAGGACCCTCAGAGCATGCCACACATCGGGGACCAGGGATGGGTGGGAGTCTGAGTGTGGTTTCTTCTCTCCTCTTAGCTCTCCCCTCATCCCAGATACAAGAAGGAAAAAAGAGAATGTGAAAACAATGGTCTCACCCACTGTCCTGGCCTTTTACCCTTCATGCTCTAACAAATATGTAAAAGTTATCAAAAATAAACTTTATACAATTACAAATAATAATAATAAAGCAAGCAGGGATGAGTGCACCTATAGTAAGGAAATGTTACTGGAGCCTGGTGTTTTTTGGCTTCATTGTTTTATTTTATTTTACTTTTTTATTATCATTATAATTTTATGATACAGTTCCATAGGCCCTGGGATTTCCCTTCACCCCTGCACAAGTTCCCTCCCCCATACACAGTCATATGTCCATCATTGTAGGCATGGACAATGGTAGAGTTTAACAGTTTTATTGGGAGTCCATCTTTGCCTGAAAGTAGAGATGCATCTGCACTCTATCCTCACATCTGGATATGACAATCTCCATTACACAGTTACCATACATCCCCTTAAACGAAAAGCCACAACACAAAATCAACAACAGGAAGAAAAAGAAATAACATGCTACTGAATGATTAATGTGTCGCTGAAGAAATGAAAAGGAAAATCAAGAATCTTCTTGAGGAAAGTGGTGCTGCTGTATGATCCTAATCCTCAGTACGTGTTAGAGACTGAAGACCAATCATTGCATGGTGTAGAGTGTGTGTGTATTCCAGAAAAATGGTAAGGGCAACACCAGCAACCCAGCCCACAGTGACGGTGCATTTGCCACACACTGCCAGAGGATACTCCACGCTGGGGCTGGCAGTCAGGCCCTTGGGGGAAGGTGACAGTGTTCAGGACACATCCCCAGACTTGGCACCTGAGCAAGTTAAGGAAACTACATGAGCAAGTGGGTCACCGTCCCATTCCCTAGGGTCTTCTGCCCTGAAGCCGGCCCTCTGGCAGAAACAGGCAAGAGGCTAAACTTGAGTGGGAGACAGGCCCAAGAGGAGGCCCTTGTGAAAGGCCTGCTCAGCCACAGTCTGAAGCTCAAGTTTGGACAGCACTGCATCAGTGCAAAAGAGGGCTCTGTGTTGTTGAGGGGCTGGTTCGGATCTGCCACCAGCTTCAGGGAATCTTACTTAGCTCAGCCTCGCATGCCTTATTTTGCTCAACTGAAAAACGGGAGAGCTGAACAACATCAGTATTCTGCAGAGTGCGTCGCCCGCTTCCCCAGTAGTCGTTGCATTGGTTAGACAGCTTCCTGGATAGTTCTGCAGAAACTTCCATGTGTAAGTGTGTTGTGCTCAGTGGATTACCAAAGGGAAAGGCCCCTGGCACAGATCCCAAAACTACTGCAAAGGAGCGTCTGGCTCTCCTCTCTCCAGAGTCCATCTCTGCCTCAGGATGGCATGACTGCCCCAAAGCCAGCACCCAGCACCACAGTCCACGGCCCGCCTGTGCCAGGAGTGCACCACAGCCCTGAGCTAGTCTCCCAAGCAGAGAGGAACAAGGTCCCGCCCTGCTCCCTGGTACAGGTGGAGGCTTGTGGGGAGTGCGGGCGTGTTTCTTGCTGTTTAGGCAAGTGAAAGAAAGCCAGGTGTGACTGCACTGGTGCCCACAGACTGCCACGGCTGTCCTGGTGTCACTCCTGATGCACTCCCCACTGTGTTCGCTCTGTCAGCATTTCTCAGCCTGAAGTCATGTGCTTAAGGTCGAACGAGGAGCCAGAGCATGACCTTGCCCTCTGGACAGCACTTGTACCTCTGTTCTCAAGCTAGGGCCGCGCAGGCACAGGTAATCTGATTTGTGTTGATGTGCTGCTGTTCAGGGCTGGCACACTTAGTCTCACTCTTCATAGTGAAATTCTGGAAAATTGGGAGTGCGCTTATTTGAACTGGATATCTGAATGGACAGTGGCAGGATCCTACGTACAAAAACAGAACTCTGGCACACTGTCAGAGCAGTAACCTCCGAGTAAGGCAGACATTCTCTCCCTCAGTCTGCCGGCAGGTAACCTGCCAGTCACACTCCAGGGCATGCCGTCTCTACCAGCAATCCACGCAGCCATAGAGATGGCCCCGGATGATTAGATGTAAGAGAACTGACAACTTCTCCCAGCACTCGTCCCCCACCTCCGTCTCTGGTGCAGCCACAGAAAGCCAGATGGGCACTCAGGCAGTACCCAGAAACACCTGGCTTCTAGCAGCCGCCTCCAGCTTTCTGGAGCAGCTGGCTCCAAGCAGGGCACACCTGGACCTGTCTCCCGGTCTCCCCTGCAGTTTTCCTCTTCCAGTCTGCCCCTCAGTCCACTGGAGAGGTTGGATGGCTGGAGAGGTTGGATGGCTGGATGGATGGCTGCAGCGAGTCTCATTGGCTCACTTTTTTCTTTCCGTTTTGCAGCCTCAGCCCCCTAGGCTGCCCTCCTGGAGCCAGCATGGCCAACACTGGGTTTCCCCCAGGAGAGTTTCCCCGGGGGTTGGAAAACCTGGGGCAGCTCAGTGGTGGACCATGCCCCGTCCATGTGAGCAGGTCCCCAGTGGGCAGCAGCTGCTGTCCTGCCGGGCTCAGCCTCCTGCAGGGACATTATCTGCTACCCAGCTTTCCAGTGTCAGCTCTTTACTTCTGGCAGCTCAAATGAGAAAGTGGGCTTCTGCAAGAGCTTGGAAGAAACGCTTCTATGTGTAAGTCTCCAAACCAGCTCATTGGGGTGGCAAGGAGCTGGATCAGAAGTGGAGCCTGTGGGACTTGAACCGACACTCACATGGGATACCAGCATCGTAGGTGGAGGTTTAGCTTGCTAGGCCACAGCACCAGCCCCTTACTCAGCATTCTTAACAGTTGATGAGGAAGCCATTACTGTTATCCAAGTCTTGTTTTCATTGGAAACGCAGGTTTACAGAGAGGAGAGAGACTACATTCTAGATGTCCACTCCAATGCCTGGGCAGGGCCTCAGGTTACAGGACTGCGTGGCTCACCCCAGGTGGTTCGGCTTGCCACAGTCCAGTGGAAGCAGCCACCTAGAGCCTGCAGCTGGGTGGGCGGCAGAAGCCTTGATGGCGTGAGTCAGCCTGCTCTGGTTGGGTCAGGAGAACTCTCTGCATGCATTAGAATTCCACACTAAATCAGGTGGATTGTAAAAAGGGCTGGGGCTTGCCTGTGTCAGGCAGCTCAGGCTTGAAGGGATTCACAATTGTTGGCACCAAAATACACTTTTCATCCCACTTTTCTACAAATGTTGAAATCCCCTTTTATACATGTCATAAAGAATAGTAGTCAGGAGACAGAACCATGTGGCCTACGCACAGATCTCAACACGGGGTCCTGGCTCCCCACTGCTGCCTTGCTGCGGTGCTCAGAGCCCACGTCACCATCGTCCCCAGTGTCAGCACAGCATTCTCCGCTCCCCAAGCCAGAGCACCGAGTCTCCAGCTTGGCTCTCTTCCCACCCCCTCTTCCATGCCTATAAATCCCACCTCGTCACTCTGCATTCCACTGTGGTGCCTTGAATGCTGCTTCTACCCTTGGCATCACTTGCTTCCTGAGTCGCTCACCTCCACAGGAGGCGAACACAGTCTCCCTCCCATGGGCCGTTTCAGTGGAGGATGGAGTGAGTTCTGCAGACCAGACACATATGGGTAGAAGGGCCTTTCCTGTTTCTTGCAAGACTGAGTGTATTTTGATCAGCTCCTCAAGCCCTACAAGCTACAACTGTGTCAAGACTGCAGCATGGAGCCCCCTCGTGGTAGCCTAGTGACTAAATCCTCACCTTGCATGTACTGGGATCCCAAATGGGCACCAGGTGCGTATCCTGGCTGCTCCACTTCCCATCCAGCTCCTTGCTTGTGGCCTGGAAGAGCAGTCAAGGACAGCCCAGGGCCTTGGGACCCTACAGCTGTATGGAAGACCCAAAGGAAGCTCCAGACTTCAGATCAGATCAGCTCCAGACATTGTGCCCACTTGGGGAGTAAACCAGCAGATAGAGGATCTTTCTCTCTGTCTCTCCTCTCTGTATATCCACCTTTCCAATGAAAATAAGACTATGCTAACAGTAAAGGTTTCCTCATCAACTGTTAAGAATAGTAAGGGGCTGGTGCTGGTATCCCATGTGAGTGTTGGTTCAAGTCCCAGCTGCTCCATTTTCAATCCAGCTCCCTGCTAATGTGCCTAGGAAAGTAGCAGGAGTTGGCCCAAGTGCTTAGGCCTGTCACCCACATGGGAGAACTGGAAGAAGCTCCTAGCTATGCCTGGGCCAACCTGGCCTTTGTAGCCTTTGAAAGGAGTCAGTTAACAGATGGACTCTGTAACTCTCCCTTTGGAATAAATCTTTTAGAAAATACAAAAACAATGCTAACAAGCATGTTTAGCACATAGTACATTTGCAGTAAAATTACTCTTCTTATTGTTATTAATAAATACATCCTGGGAGTAGTTTAGTTTAGAGCCAAAAGAATGTGTCTTCTGAAGAAAGTGTTTGGTCACTTGGGATTCAGCAGTAAGGCAGTCACTGCGGTTCTACTTCCCAGATGGAATGATTTTCTTCTCTTTTTTAAGATTTATTTTTATTTATTGGAAAAGCAGATTTACAGAGATTAGGAGAGACAGAGAGAAAGATCTTTTGTCTGCTGATTCACTCCCCAAAGGCCACAACGGCTGGAGCTGAGCTGATCTGAAACTAGGAGCCTGGAGATTCTTCCAGGTCTCCCATGCAGGTGCAGAGTTCCAGGTCTTTGGGCCATCCTCCTCTGCTTTGCCAGGACATGAACCGGCACCCCTTGGGATCCTGGTCATTGCAAAGTGAGGACTGTAGTCACGGGAATATATTTCATCTGTTGATTCTCTATAAATTCCCTTAATTTGTCAGAAGTAATAATGGCTTTTCAATCCAGTCAAAAATTAAGCAACAAAGGAAAATGGAGGAGGAGTCAGTATAGAATATGCATTATTCTGAAGTCTTTCACGATTTCATGTTCAAACAAAATCCAAGGGCTTAACTTTCAGCTATATCGCCATTAGTTCATTCTCCAAATGGCTGGACTGGCCTGAGCTACTCCTGGGACCTTAAGCCAGGACTCACACATGGTTAGGAGGATCTCTGGCACTCCAGCCATCACCATTGGCTTCCAGCTTCTGGTTAAGCAGGAAACTGAAGTCAGGAGGAGGAGCTGTGGATCAAACCCAGGTCCTCCAGTGTAGGCTGTGTGCCTTGCTAACTGCACGCCCTGTTAGTTCTTCTCTAATGCTGCCTAAAACTTTAAAAGTGGCATTGGAAATCTGAGACTCCAAAGGAATTCACAGAAAAGTGACCTAGCCAAAAAAATTAAAAAATACTTGCACCAAAACCATCCTTCTCCAAAGACTGGTTTATTTTCATTTGAAGGGCACAGTTACAGAGAGAGAAGGGTAGACAGAGCAGCTTCTGTCTGCTGCTTCACTCACCAAATGGCTCCAACGGCTGGGGCTGGGCCGGTCCCAAGCCAGAAGCTTCTTCTAAGTCTCACACTTGGGTGCTGGAACCTGAGCACTTTGGTCATCCTCCACTGCTTTCCAAGGGATCCTAGCAGGGAGCTGGATGGGAAATGGAACAGTGGGGACTCGAACCAGTGCCCACAGGGGATGCTGAGCTGCAGAGGAAGCCTAGTCTACAAAACTGCCTTTTAGTCCCATAAACCTTTTCAAGCCCTCCTGGATTTTTACACACTGTGCATTCTGTTCATGTTCATGTAGATGAGCCATGGGTTTCACTGACACAATCGTATAGAGTAACTGGCTTTGTGTGTTTCCAAACCTCATGGACATAATCCCGATTCCTTAGTTCTTGAGGCAGATGGGGGGCACTTTTCATTGATTTTAATCTTGACCAACATCAGATGAAATCTTTGTTGTGGCCCAAGCAATCTTCTGTGCTATAAAGGCAAAGGTGAATAAGCCTGGCTTCCTGCCTTTTGGGGGTCCCCTAGCCTGGCAGAGAGGGGCGGACTCTGGAGGTCTGTCATCCTGACAGGATGCCTTTCACTGGCCTTAACCAGGTCAGAAAAGGGGGTGCTGGTTGGCACGGGTATCCACGATCCCAAGGAGTACTTGTCCATCTGGGACAGTGGCACCCACTTTTCTTCCTTCCCAAGCCTGAGGCTAGAGTCTGTGTGAGCTGGGAGGAAAGCTTGTGATCCCATACCCTACCTTGTATGCTTCCGTGTTTCTGCAACTTCCCGCATGGGTTGGAACTCCCCACTGGGATTCACTGTAATTGCACAAGGTGACATCTTCCCAAAGATTGTAGAGAAAGGAAAAGTTTGGGTGTGGCTGCTTGTCCCTGTTTAGGACACATAGCATGCCTGCCTCCCCACCAAGGCACACGCTGAGGTGCCACTTTGATGGCTCGGCTGATTGAGTCTCTGCCGCTCACGGGCAAGATCCTCGGGGGTTTCCTGACCAGCAAGCCCCCAAAACCACAGAGGTGATGATGTTCAGCAGCACAAACCACCAGAGGCAGTCTGATCCAGCGTGTCTGTTTATTATCAATAAGAAAGGAGAAGGCAGAAGGGTGTATCGCAACAGTCCTCCCACCCAGCCATGACACTGTAATTGGCCAGAAGGCACATCTCTCTCTCTGGACTCTCTAGTCATGCCACAACATGGGTGACAGGTATGCCTCAGGTCATGTTCCCATGTGTGGCTTGCAGGTAGGCTGTGGATCTCACTTCTCAGAATTGTTTATCAAGGAAGTCCCAGCACAGCTCGTCCAAGGACAGAGAAGAGAGACTGGAGTGCAGCCCACCGCTCTCACCTCTATGACCAGTGAACAGGCCAGGTTGAAGTCTTGGTTAGCCAAAACCATTGTTAGGAGGTTCCCCCTGGGACACTGTGTGCCGTGTGCCTGTGACCTCCCACATAGGCCAAGCAGGAAGGAATCCAGGGGTGGTCTTCCACACAAGACTTCGACTGAATCCCACACTCCTGGTCGGCCCCAGCCAGTGAGGGCAGAACCAACTAGTAGATGGGTTCACTCTGTCTCCCTTTCTCTCTTTGCTTCTCAAATGAATGAATGGAGATTTTGAGGAGTTTTTCCCCTGGCATGAGGTCGTGGAGACACTAGGATGTTGTGCTGCACTGGTTCATGAAACATGATACTCGAGACCAAGTCCTTACCCACACTCTGCCCTAAGCTGCAGGTGAGGTCTGTTGCTGTGGCTCATTTTCTTATTTGTTTTTAGATTTATTTTATTTATTTGAAAGGTAGAATTATACAGAGGGAAAGACAGAGCAGGAGATCTTCAGTTCACTGGTTCACTCCCTCAGTGGCTGCCAGTAACTAGGGCTGGACCACACCAAAGCTGGGAGCTGCCATTGGATCTTCCATGTGGGTACAGGAGCTCAAGAACTTGGGTCATTCTCTGCTGCTTTCCCAACACATTAGCAGGGAGCTGGATCAGAAGTGGAGCAGCTAGGATTTGAACCTGGGGTGTCGGTATTAGAGGCAGCAGCTTTACTCGCATCCTAAGTGAGAGGCAGAATCAGCACCATGTCAAGGGTCAGGCTGGCGACATCTGTATAAACTACAAGGCGACTGAGCAGAGTGAGATGATGGATTGGTCGAGTGCTGCACAGCAATGAAAACCCCACAAACCAAGACACACAACCTCACATAGGATTCTGTGAACAAGGCCCGCGGCTTTTCTATAAAGGAACATTGTCACTTTGGCAGGGCTTACACGGGTAGATAAGCACATTAAATATGAGTGATCCATGTGCTTTTGTGTGTTACATCTCCCCAGCACCTCCTGTCCCTCTGCCACCATTCCGCTCCTAGGACACCAGCTGCCACAGCTTCATCCTCCAGGGAGATGTGAGCGCCGCCCCCCGCAAACTGGACCACCTGCCTTCCCTACTGTACCAGAAGACTAATCCTAACCCTAACTGTACCAGACTCTGCTTGAAACATAAGCAAAAATACCATAATAGGTGGCTGGCGTGGGTGGGCATTCGTTCTCTCCCCTTGTTCTCTGTTGGTGCCACTCCCTGTGGCCCCTTCAGCCGAGGGCAAGGTTGGGGCTGGGATGCTTACTTAGAATGGTGGGCTGGCATGTCCAGTGGTTGGCCTGGCAGCTGCCTGCACCCACCTCAAGTCTTCACCCAGCCTCTTGTCCTCCAGCATCAGGGGAGAGCTCCTAAGGAAAATCCACCTTCCCCCCTTCCCCCCTTCCTCCCCTGCCCGCCCAGAGGCCAACTTTCAAGAGTCTGCAAGCACAAGGTGCACTGCTTCGGGAGCCTGGGCCCAGAGGATGCAGGCCGTGGCTCCCAACTCCTCCCATGTGACCAGTGAGTTCCAGAACCTGCCCAGGTTCAAGATCCCATCCACTGCTAGGCAGGATGGCAGTTATACAGCTAGCAGGGTGCCCTATGCACACCAGAGGGAAAATGCAACAGTGTTAGTATCAGGGTACCCCAAGAAACTAGTCCAGTTTTGTACAACAAAGGCATTGTCATTCTCCTACCCCCACACACATTCGGAGTTTCCAAGCTTTTTAGAGCTGAACTCATAAAAAGAAGCATCCACCCAAATCACTGGCTCTGTGAGGAGAACTCACATAGAAGGACATGGGCAGGGTTGGAGGTCTGCATCGTGGCCCAGTATGTCAAACCTCCGCCTGTCAGACCAGCATCGCCACTCCCCTTCTGATCCAGCTCTCTGTTAATGCACCTGAGAAGGCCACGGAGGATGGACCATGTGCTTGGGTCCCTGTACCTACGTGGGAGACCTGGAAGAAGCTCCTGGCTTTGGTCTGGCACAGCTCCAGGTGTTCAGCCATTTGAGCAACGAACCAGCAGCTGGAAGACCTTTCTCCATCAATCCTTCTTTCTCTGTAACTCTGCATTTCAAATAAAAAGGACGAACTTAAAAAAAAATCAAACTGGAAGATCCCAAATAGCAAAACAGTCTGGAGCAAAAATGAACAAAGCAGTCCTGATGGAGTAGCCTATGGGCTGAAGTCCTCATCTTGCATGAGCCTAGATCCCATATGGGTGATGGTCCTGGCTGTTCCATCCCTTCCAGCTCCCTATTTGTGGCCTGGGAAAGCAGGAGAGGACAGCCAAAACCTTGGGACTCTGCACCCACATGGGAGACCTAGAAGAAGCTCCTGGCTCCTGATGGTTTTGGATTGGTTCAGTTCTGGCAGGCCACTTGCGGCGTGAACCAGTGGATGGAAGATCTTTCTGTCTGTTCTTCTCTCTGTAAATCTGCCTTTTCAATAAAAATAAATAAATATTTAAAAAATGAACAAAGCAATAGGCATTATACTACTTGACTTTAAATATATGGCAAAGCTATAATGAGTAAAACTACACATTCCTAGCATATAGAGCCTTGGACCAAGGGAACAGAGACCCTTGAAGTAAATCCACACTTGTATAGCTGACTGATCTTTGGCAAAGGGGCTCACAGCATTCACTGGAGAAAGGACAGTGTTTGTGGTAAATGGTGCTGAGGAAATTGAATTTCTATGTGAGCAGGAATGAAATGACCCCTGACTTTCACCATGGATGAAAATCAACCCAAAATGGATTAAGGATTTAAAATATTAAGATCTGAAACTTCAAACTGACTAGAAGAAAACACAGGGCAACCGTATCAGGACATTGGCACCAGCAAGAACACTCTAGAACAGGCCCCCGAAGCACAGGAAATAAATACAAATGGACCATTGGGATGAATGCACTAACTGGAGTTTCTGCATTGCAAAGAAAACCATCCACGAGAGGACAGAGCGTGGCCAGAAATATTTGCAAGCCACCTCTCTGCAGGAGGTTAATAGCCAGGAAACAGAAGCAATTCAAACAACTCAGTAGCCAAAAATATTTTTTTTGCAGTTGAAAAAAATGGGATCTAATCAAGCCCTTGGATATAGGTTGCTGGCATCCCATGCCATGGCTGAACCAGCTGCACCATAGCACCTGCCCCTGCATGTAATATTTGACTTGGCATTTTTAGTTGTTTGGCAAAGCGATAACCAAGTAGACCAGGAGCCCCACGATGCTGGAGCTGGCGACTTGGAGGGCCTCTGGAGGCTACTGTACTTCAACAGGAGAAAATAGACCTGGGTTGAAGAAGCCTGCCAATGTTCTTGCTGAAGTTGGTTAGTGTTCGCCTAATAATAAGCTGTCTGCAGACACTTGTAAGAGATTGGAAATGCAGCACACGCTGGACTCACAGTCTCATTACAGAAAACAGAAGTGCAGGGGGAGCCGTTCCCAGCATGCTCTTTCTGCGCCGTAGTCGACACGGTATCACAATTGCTCTCCATTTCATGTCATCTTGAGATGGTTAAAAACAAGCACTCATTGTGAGCTGACGCAAAACCTGACTGTGTGCAGTGTGGGATAACGAGATGTTTCCGGAAGATTCGCAAGGTCTGACAGAAAAGGCTGCCTAGCAGACAGAGTTGCTCCTAAGTGTCAGGGCAAACCCTCCACTGTGGCTCAGTGGGCAATGCCGCTGTTGGAGATACAGGCACCTCACATAGGAGCACAGTTTTGAGTCTTAGCTGCTCTTCCCGTCCATCTGTCTGTCAGTGCACCTGCTGCCACATGGGAGGCCAGGACAGAGTTCCAAGCTCCAAGTTTTACTCTGGCCCAGATGTTACTATTCTGGGAATTTGGGCAGTGAACCAGCAGATGGAAGGGCTGTGTGTGTATTCTCTGCCACTCTGCTTTTCAAATCAATGAATATCTTTTGTAAAAGGCAAAGGGAGGGAAAAAAATAAATGTGATGATAAAAGAAGCAAGGGATGGGGAGGAGGGGAGGGCAAAGTCAGAGCATGGGATAAGTGGCAGGAAACGTGGGAATTCTGGGAACAACCTAAGTGGGCCGTGTAGACCCCAGAATTCAGGTTCAGCCTCCGTGGTGCATGGAGACCTGTCCTGGACCCAGGTGGAAATGCACCAACAGCATGCGGTAACAAAGGGGCGCACAGCACCCTCAGGAGGGGTGATCTCCGTCAAAACGTGTTCGTCCTTATGCCTCTGTTCTGCGCATGGCGTCAGCAGAAGTTCGTAGGCCGAGGCGTGGCTGCTGGCGGTGAATGGACGGGAAAATAGGCCTCTTGCCGGGCGCCCTCCATAATCCTGGTGGGCGAGCAGAGCGTACAGATTGCGGGAGCCCAGGAGCTCTGTCCGCGGTGCTGAACGCAGCCGCTGCTCCAGCCAGACCTGCCCTCCGCCCTCACCTCCAACTTCCTCGGAGCTGCGCCCCCAGCTTTCTGCCCCACCCCACTCCACCCCCGCGCTTCTGTCTCCCCCATCCCCGGGTGAGCCAGCAGCTGGCGCAGCATCCTTCGTTTTCAGTGCCCTGGGTGGGCAGCGGGGACCGGGATCCCTAGTTCCAAACGCCGGGCTCTCAGTTCCCCGGGCGCGTTCGCGGCGGAACCCAGAGCGCGCCCGGCGCCCTGTTCCTGCGCGCCCCTTCCCCAGCTCCCGCACCTGCTCCTGTTCCTCTTCCTTCTCCTCTTCCTCCTCCTCCCCGTCCCTCGCGTCCGCCCAGCGGGCCGGCAGTCGGGTCCCCCGGGCCCGGGAGCGAGCGAAGTGGCACAAAGGGCGGCGCGGCGCGACAGGCGGAGGTGAGGCGTGGGCGCGAAGCCAGCATGGACGCCGAGTACCCGGCCCTGGAACCCCCGCTCTGCAGTGAGTTCAAGCGCCTGTGCAAGCGGCTGCAGGAGGCGCTCCGCGAGCTCAGGGAAGACCTCGCGCCCTTCCGAGATGACCGCTACTACCGGTAGGCGCCGCGCGACCCACGGGCCGCGTGGGCTCCCGGCCTGGCGACAGTTCCTGCAAGCCCCGGCGCGCCGGGGGAGGGGCGGGATGGGGTAGCGGCGCGCGCTCCAGGGCTCTGGGGTAGACCCTGGGGAGAAAGACCCCTGCATCCCTAGAACCCGGAGCCCAGATTCCGACTCCCAAGAAGGAGATCCGCGGGTTGTGGTGCCCACCCGCTCCTCCCTCCGAGTGGGCCTCTGCCCGCTCTGCCTGGCTGAACGGCAGGCGGGGAGCCCGGAAAGTCTTGCCTTGGCCTGGACTCCCGGAACCTCGGCCACGCCATTTGCGGGAGATCTCCAGGGCCGGGCTTTGCCCGGGGTCCCCGGACTCTGCGTCGCCGCGGTGAATGCCCCCCGGGGAGCTGAGGCCTGGAGCTGGGCGGAGCTCGTTTCTGTCTGCTGCTGCTGCTGCAGAAAGCCGAGAGCTGGGCGGTGGCAGATCTGTGCCGGCTCACCTACTCCTTCATCCGGCTCACAGGGGAGACTGGGTGCCGGGCCTTGGCAATGTTAGGGGGTGAAGTCGGGATCCTCGGGGCTGCCTTTCTGGAAGGTTGGAATGGTTTGGAAACACCTCCCTCTCAGCATCAAACCTTTCCCCAGCTGGCTGGCTTCCCAGGAAGCTAACCATGGTCATGAATGCTGAGAGCAAACGCTGGGGCATATGATGTAGCTTCTCAAAAAGATTTATGTATTTTATTATTTGAAAGGCAAATTTACGGGGGGGGGGGAGGAGACAAGCAGAGACAGGTACAGAGAGAGAGAGAGAGAAGCAGAGACAGGTAGAGAGAGAATATGTTCTTCCTGTTGGTTCACTCCCCAGATAGCTGCAGCTCCATCGGAGTCTCACAAATGGGTTCCCAGGGGCCCAAGCACCCAAGGCCATCCTCCACTGCTTTCCCAGGCATTAGAGGGACCTGGACGGGAAGTGGAGCAGACGGGATTCAAGCAGGCACCCATATGGGATGTGGACACTGCAGGCAGACGCTTAATTTACTGTGCCACAGCAGCGGCCCCTTGATGTAGCTTTTGAATGAGTTCATTTAAGCCCCACCCCCACTCTGGACAGGCCTGACCACGTGGTAAAGAACCAGAAGTGGCATGAAACGATTCTGCCCCTCCTTCCCTGCCAGGGTCCCCGCACTTTTTGTTTTTGCTCTTGTTTGCTGAAGTCTCTGGCAGAGGAGCGTGTGACTCCTAGAAGGGCCAGGGGTGGGTTTGGGGAACAAGGCCTCCCCACTCGCTGGGGATCTGCAGGTGTGCGTCCTGTAGTCCTTGCCCCCACCTACTCTGCTGAGGGGTCATTGTGCACCTGTCTCAGCCCTTGTCCTAGGCGTTGGGGACACAGCAGTGAGCAGGACAGACAGGGGACCTGCTTTCTCCTGGTTGCGGACAGTAAGCAAATGGACGTGGGACAAGGGCACGTGACATTAGAGTGGCTGGGTGCGGTGTCTCAGTGATTATATTTGAGAACTGAGGAATGGCGTGTTTATAGACCAGGAGGTGGAGGGGAAAGTTGGGAAAGACAAAGGGGTGCTGGCTATCCCCCGGCCATAAACGCGGCAAGTTGAGAGTCCGGTCAGAGGCCCGGCAGCTCCAGTGTGTCCTGGTCCGAGAAGCCAGGTGGGTGGAGTCTTGAAGGCTGGCTGAAGGAGGAGTGTGGATTGCAGTGCACACACAGTGTGTCTCCCCGGCGGGTCTTGAGCCTGGGATGGGATGAGGCTGCTGTAGCAGAGCAAGCAGCTACATTTGTGCTACTTCGCTGTCTGGATTCGTCCTGAAGACCCAGGGATTGTGGAAGGGAAGAGTTGGTTGGTGATAGATTCTACCTGCCCATGGTGAGAGCCAGCTGAGTGCCACATGCTCCACTATGTTCTGGGCAGACAGAGCAGCTGGGCTGACCTGCACTGTGTGTTTCTTAAAGATTTTTTTTTCTTTCTTATTTGAAAGACAGAGTTACAGAAGGAGAAGGAGAGACAGATCTTCCAGCTGCTGGTTCACTCCCCAAATGGCTACAACAGCCAGAACTGGGCTAGTCTGAAGCTAAGAACTAGAAACATTTTCCTGGCCTCCCACATGGTTGCAGGGGCCCAAGGACTTCAGCCATCCTCTGCTGCTTTCCCAGGTGTGTTAGCAGGGAGCTGGATGGGAAGTGGAGCAGTTGGGACTTGAACTGGTGGCCATAAGGGATGCTGGTGTAGCAGGCAGCAACTGTACCCCCGTGCCACAGTGACGTCTCCTATTGCATTTTACAGTCAGGGCCTGTTTCGGATCTCTGCAGTCTCCGCATGCACCGTGGAGTGTCAGTTTCAATGGATTGAACCTTCACGCAAGGAGGTGCTCTTGGGATTCTTTTTTTTTTTTTCCCCCAGTGGAAAGGCAGATTTACAGAGAAAAATAGACAGAAAAGTTTCTGTCTGCTGATTCACTCCCAGATCGGCTGAGCCGATCTGAAGCCAGGAGCTTCTTCTGGGTCTCCCCTGCAGGTGCAGGCTCCCAAAGCTTTGGACTGTCCTTGATTGCTTTCCCAGGCCACAAGCAGGAAGCTGGAAGGAAAGTGGAGCAGCTGGGACATGAACTGATGCCCGTATGAGATGCCAGCACTTGGAGGTGGAGGATTAGCCAGGGCCTCTAATCTTAGGATTCTTAGTCAGCTGACTGTTAACTCCAACTCCTGTGTCCGCTGGCTGGAAGGCCCACAGGCTGTGGTGGTTGTGTTCATTTCCTCAGCAGTGATTCATACTGAAACTCCCCCTCCCAACCCCCCAGACGCTGCCCCCGCCCTGCCCTCCAACCCTTTCTTCCCCACAGGGTCAGGGGCCCTGCTTCTCACAGTGGACACTTATCACAGGGAGAGAAGGTAGCCAGGCCCCTCCACTAGTTGACGCAGCCATTGACTTGGGAGCCCGTGTCTTGTGGCACCCCTGAAAGCTATGGCTCTGGGAGCATAGAACTCATGGTCGCTTCCACGGAGTAAGAACTGCTGGTTCACCCTGTCTGCCGGGACAGCACGTTGGAAAGCAGTCCTGGGGGTGCTGGCACCCTGGGCTCCTTTCTCCACTCCACCCTTTGCTAACCCCCCTGCCTCCGTGCTGGGGCGTCACTCATTTCCATAGTTACCAATGTCCACGTCCACCGAGGTCCGCAGCTCAAGGAAGGGCCTCTCAGGGATCTTGCTAAAGATGCTCTCGGCCTTAAAAACACGAACACCGAAGCAGACGGTCTGAATGGTGGGGTGGCACTTTGGCTCACCCAGCAGCTCCGTGAGGTCCCCTGGCACTTCCTGTTTGCTAGCAATCAGCCACAACTGGGTGCTGATGCTCTGTGGGGGCGGCTGCTTAGCTTCTGTCCCACCTGCACTCTCTCCACATGGAAAAGAATAACCTGGAATCTCCCCTCCGCCCTTGCTGACAGTAATTAACAGCAAGAAAAACAAATGTGTTAACGGGAGTGGGGAGCCCTCACACTGGCAGGTGGCAGGTGGCAGGTGGCTGATGGGGTGCTCTGGCCCGGTGCCTCTTCGTGGGCCTTCACCCTGCAGAAAGGCACATGCCTATCAAGTCGGGCACTGCCATGCTCACAGCTGCATGGGTTATAATGTTCCTACTGGCCTGCCTTCTGTGTAAAAGCAATGGTAGAAAGTGTTGCATTTGATTTGCTCTGTGCTGAACTATTAAATAGCACTCCAGTGAATAATTTTTTAAAGAAATTATTTTGGTTTTATTAGAAAGAGAAAAAGAGAAACAGAAAGATCTTCCATCCTCCAAGTGATTGCAATAGCCAGAACTGAGCCGATTCAAAGCCAGGAGCCAGGAGCTTCTTCTGGGTCTGTCACGCAAGTGTAGGGTCCTAAGGCATGGGGCCATCCGTTACTGCTTTCCTAGGCTACTAGCAGGGAGGTGGATGGGAACTGAAACAGCCAGGACACAAACTGGCGTCCACATGGGATCCCAGGGCTTGCAGGATGAGGATTAGCCAGTTGAACCTCCACGCCAGCCCCTCTAGTAAATACTTTGCACAGTGATGCACAAGATGGTTTTCACACTTGCGACAACATGCCAAAGAAGCCAGCCCGCCTGTGCCACTGGATTGCACATTAAGTGTACGAAGCAGGCACTGTTAGCAGTCAGGATGTGGCTGTCCCTTAAGGGGACAGGGACTGGATGGTGGCTTTGTTGGTCCTAGCAGCATGCTTGGTTGGGTGCTGGCTATGTTGGCTGTGAGCATTCCCCAGCTGCAGTGTGCTGGAGACTTTAATTGAAACCCACCCCTGGGTCTCATGGACAGGCTCACCCCACTCCCCCATTCCTGCCAGCCCATCCCATGGGCACTACTTGCTTTATCTTCTGGCATGTCCAGGCACACAGCTCCGTGCCTGGGGAGAGCTGAATGCCATGTCCTGAATGCCATGATCCACTAATCTATTGTTATCACATCGGGAATTCCCTCACAGTGGTGCACCTGTGGGGCCTGGGTGGCGGCTTGCAGCAAGCCTTGTGCCTGGGAGCTGCAGGCTGAGGATTGCCTATGGCCACCTCCCCCTCCCCGAAGCGAGGAGCCAGGTGCTTCTGCCATGTCTCCCACATGCATGCAGGGATCCAAACAGTTGAGCCATCTTATACTGCTTTCCCAGGTGCATTAGCAGAGAGCTGGATGGCAAGTGGAGCAGCTGGGACTTGAAAACCAGCACCTACATGGGATGCTGGCACTGCAGATGGAAGTTTAACCCACTATGTCATGTCATCGGCCCCTTGTTCTCTGTTTTTTGGCCCAGCCTTGGCCTCCGCCCCGCCCTTCTAACAGTTGCCACAGCCAGCGGGGGCCTTAGGCTGTAGTTTGTGCCCCAGGTTCTTTCTAAAGAACGGCAATTACAGTGCCTGCCTCCTACCAGTCATCATCACAGTGTCCTGAACACTCTGAAGATTCAAGGGCAGAAAATAACCTTGGGTAAGACCCTGTTGTGTCCTGCTGGGACCACTAGAGGAAGAAAAAGACCCGGAAGAAGCCCCTGGCTCCTGACTTCACACCGGCTCAGCTCTGGCCATTGTGGAGTGAACCAGCAGATGGAAGTCCTTTCTCTCTGTCTCTCCTTCTCTCTTTTCCAATAAAAAGTAAATCTTAAAAAAAAATGCACTGCCCAGGCTCCCCAAAGATGCCCATTCCGCTGCCCTCCTAGGTCCCCTCATGCCCCTGCAATCTGCACAGTCCCCGTTCAGGACACAGCCAGGCCCTTTGAGACGCAGGTACAGCCCTGTTCCTGCCCCGGCTCCTCCCTACATGGATATATCTGAGTTGTACGTGTTAGACAAGTCTTAGGAAATTAGGAGAGAAAAAAAATGTTTTCTGTTTTTTTAAAGATTAAAAAAAGTTGTTTGAAAGGCAGAGTAACAGAGAGAGGGAGAGACAGAAGAAGAGAGAGGAGAGATATTCTCCATCCGTTAGTTCACTCCACAAATGGATGCATCAGCTAGGCCTGGGCCAGGAAGCCAGGAAGCTCGAACTCTCTGGGTCTCGCACACAGCTAACAGGGGCTTGAGCAGTTGGCCCGTCTTCTGCTGCTTTCCCAGGTGTGTTAACAAGGAGCTATATGGCAAATGAAGCAGCTGGGACTCACAGTGGTGTGCCTATGAGATGCCAGGGTTTCAGGCAGTACCAGTGCTACACCACTGGCACCCACATAAGGTTACTGGATGCAGTTTCTTTCGGCCAAAAGGAGCCCACAGCTAAATCACAAAATCAGATGGCGAAGATGCAGCCGGCCCAAGGAAGCAGCCCCAGGCCTCCTGCTGCTCACTGGCCACACATGTACTCACGCCTGTCTGGGGGCTTCTCAGAGCACAGCTGCCCACAGGTGGACTGGGTTCAGGGGCAGCCTGGACACGGCTTTGTGGAGTCTCCCCAGGTGGTTCTAACTGCAGCAGGTGCTGAGCTGCACGGTCCCACACTGATGGGCCCCTCTGCCCTTTTGTCGCTCTGCCCCAAGGCCCTGCAGGGCCTCTGACCACCATCAGCATCCCACGCCAGGCTGCCCCTCCAGCGGGAGGGAATCACCAGCAGGCAGATATTGACACCACAGCACAGGTCTCCAGTTCCTGGCAGCCACCAGACCCGTGGCCCTGTAACTGACCTGTCCCCCCCGAGCTTCAGGGAAGCCCTGAAACCCTGCGGTTTCCCCCCAGCCACTCAGTTCTCTGCTGGGCTGTCCCGGTGAAGGTCCATGTGGCTCTGGTGTCTGCCCTTTGATGGGCAGTAGGTGCACTGGCTCCACCTCTGGCTGCTCAGTGGTTCCTTGCAGGCCAGTGACATCATCTGGATGTGGAAGACAGGTGACAGGACAGGACTGCCAGGTTCCGAGCGCAGTGGTTTCTGGGTTTCTCTCCAGTGCCATCCTGTGGGACTGAGCTGATGGTCGAAAGCTGCACCCTGGAGAAGGCTCGTCTCCGGACTTCCTGCCTTGTTCCTTCTCGCTCCTTCCTGGATCCGGGGGGTGGGGTTTTGCTTCTAAATGAAGGTGATTAGTGTTTCCCAGTTTATTTCCTAGGAGGCTCCCAGTACAGCTAGCTAGCATGGACATGCTGGTGTCAGGGTCTGTTTCCAAGAGAAAGAAGTGAAGGAGTACTTTAGATGGTCAAATATTTTGGAAAAGCATAGGCCAGAAGTGGGAGGCCAACTGTGCTGGTTGGCCCGGGACTGAGGTGAGAACCCCTCCAGATGTGAGGTTCTCGGGCTCATATGTGGACACACTCTGGCAAACCAGGACCCCCTGGCCAGCCAGGCAGATGGTGGGAGCACTTCTGCTTCCACACCCGCCAGGGACGCCCATCCTGGCCTGCCCCTTCTTGCCTTGGCTTCCGGGGAAGGCCTCCCCGGCTCTAGCAGAACACGGGCCAGTCTGTTGCAGGTCAGCCAGACAATCCCGATGAGCCACTTGTTCAGTGTGCTTATATTGGCTGTCTTTCTGTACCAGGCTGGGTGCCAGGAAAGAGGAGGACATACAAGCTGGCACTATGAAATCACTGGAGACAATGGGAGCACGGCTTTGTCCAGAGGTTAAGAGTGAAACCAAACGTGGGCTTCCCTCCCAGCCGTGGGGATTAATGCTTCCAAACTCTGGGGTGCCAGGGACAAGAGGCATGGCACAGGTCGGGCTGTCAGGGATGTTGGAGACAGACTTGAGACTTGCATGGAAGTAGCCTGGAGTGTGAGTGAGAGCCACGCAGGTAGGAGTCGAGGGAGAACAGGAGATGCGGCACAGTCTACTCTCCTGGTTGCCAATGCCAGAAAACAACTGGTGCCAAGGTGAAAGAAGCATTTGTTTTAATGTTTGCCAAGGAGATGACATGAGATGTGTGTGTACTTCTTAGCGCGGTATAACCTTGAGAGTGACCTTGACTGAGTTCTATGCATGACCACCTTTCCTCTGGAGATGGCAGAAAGAGAGGGAAGCCAATGCTGAGCTTTCTTGGGGACTTCAGGACAGTGGTCCCCACCCACTCCACACTCCTCGCTTGATCTGGTCCTTCCCCCTGCTGGGCTACCCTGACTCTTTGTACTGAAGGAAGGCAGTTCTGATGACTGGCAGCCTTGTGGCTGCTCCTGTGGTGACATGGAGAGATCAGGCTGCCCAGTGAAAGCCTGTGTGCCGTGACAACCAGCCAGTTACGGGGAGGAGCCACAATGGTGAGCACCCTGTGGCTAGCCCCCAGCTCACCGGCCAGCCCAGCGCAGGCACAGCCCTGCAAGTGATGACATCATTGTGAGTGCCACGAAGTTTTGGGGTGCTTTTCTGGGGGTAGCTATAGGAAACTTGGACAGCTGTTACCTTTTAGGGTGCTTGTTAAGCTGGTTAAATGGGAACAAGTACTAGGACAAGAGAGGAATGCAGCAGCCTGCAGTGTCCGATGGTGCTGAGGACGGCTTGTGTTTGGGCATTGCCCAGCCGGATGAGATCCACAAAGACTCTGAACCAAGCGAGCTAGGCCCTGGCTCCTCTGAGCCGCTTTGGGTGGAAAGACACCTGTGAGAAGCAGGCTTCTGGGTCGGCTGCCTCGAGTGGGCCAGTGTGAGTGAGCCTCGCTTCAGTGATGGCCGGCAGTGGGCAAGCTCCAGACCAGCCCCGGCACTGCCAACCCAAGACAGGACAGTTCCACTGAAGATGGTGTCTGGGTGCTGTCTGCACCTTGGGTCCAGCTGTGTCTCCCCACTCCCCTGGTGTCAACAAGGCAGGGCTGAAGCCGAGTTCCGGGAATGAAGACAAGACCCTGTAGTCCTGGCATTGCCATCTTCTCTGCTGCCTGCCAGGAGTATGTTAGTCAGTTTCCCTGTTAAAGAAATCTGCCATGGGGGAGCATTCTCCCAAAATCCATCCCTGGAAGGCTTAACCCCTGGTGTGCACTGAGGAAATCAGTTAAATGAAATTATGGGTAGGTCCCTAATCCTAATCTGATAGGGTTAGTGCCCTGATAGGGTGAAGCTGAGAAAGAGAGCGAGCAGGCTCCTGTGCACATGCCAGCTGAGAAGAGGCCATATCAGCTGGCAGAGAGAAGGTGGCCGTGTGCAAGCTGTGAAGAGGGCCCTTCCTATGGGCCCTCTGGCCAGAACCTTGACTTTGGACTTTGAGCCTCTGGAGCTGTGAGAAATAAACTCTGTTTTAGGCACCTAGTCGATGGTGGTGCCTGACCAACCAAGGTAGCAGGTCGGGGAGAAACAGGAAGCTCTGCTTCTGCTACTATTCCTGTTCAATTCAATGCCAGAGGACGAGTAGCTGTTATTGATGAGTCATTGTTATTGATGACCGTGATTGGCATGTCAGGATGACAAGAGCATAACAGCGTGTCTATAAACTGCTAGGGAATGCTAAGTTGTTGAAGCAGGAAGAGGGTCCGGATGCTTTGGAGCACACGGTTGCCTTCCTAGGAACCCCGGGCTTGTCATGTTGTCACCGTCCACTGGTAAAAATAGCAAGTTGGAGGCAGCAAAGTCAACCGGTGGACTTGACTTCCATCCAAGACTACAAGGAAATTACATTCTAATTTGGCCCCTTAGAAAGCGAGTTGAACATTTGGGTATATGCCAGAGGTTTTCTAAGAATTGGAGTCAGACCAGCCTGGTGGCTGCCTTAGTGCTTTCTGGAATAAGGCTGACATGGATATCAGACACCCCAGTTAAGTAGTGTCCCTGGAGACACTGTGGTCATCAGATGTCTGAAATTCAGAAGGCGTTTCACAAATACTATGACTTTAGGCATGCTTGGGAAGTCTGCATTGTAATTCCCATCAATTCCGGGAAGCAGCTCCTGGGACACTCCCTGAATGCCTTGAGAGCCTTGCTGAAGCCAGGAGCCAGGCACTGTGTTGGGGTCTCTCATGTGGGCCTGAGGACCCCAGCTTTGGAATTACCGCCTGCTGCTTCCCAGGGTCTCTAAGAGTGTGAAGCTGGATCAGGAGTACCCTCTATCCACGTGCCCCAGCTGGTGTTGCAGCCACTGTGCCAAAAGCTGGCCCTGGAGCTGAGTTGCTAGACAGGAGCCAAGTGACTGCGCTTGGAGAGGCCCTAGTTCGTTCACACCCAGCTTCTGCCGGTTACCCCGACTTATGGGGTGTGTTGGCCAGGGTATAGGGCTGTGGGCCGGCTTGTCCCAGGCTCTCAGCAGTTTGGCCCGGTGGGCTTGGGGTTCCACTAAATGTTTCCAGGCCAGGCTCAGCAGGTGGGGGACAGCTATTTGGAGGGGGTGGTATGCAGCCCCAGGAAGACAGCCCAGAGCACCTGGGGTGTGATCACCCCTCCCTGGGGCTGCCTTTGGAGAGCCAGGACAGGCACCTCGGGGACTCCCGTGTCAGGTGCATGTGCACTGTGAAGTGCAGGCTGCAGGCAGAGACCTGTTAGAGCTGGCAAATGTGCCTGCTTGTTCTGCCCTCTGCTTAAAGCTCTTTCTTGAAGTTAGTTTGCAGCCTTTGAGGATCAGGAGATACTGTGTGAATGTTACCTTTGAAGCCACTCTGGGTCGTGTCCTTCTGTGTGGGCAGACAACCCCAGCTCGCGGCCCCACCTGTCCTGTCCCAGGTGTCACTGTGGCAATCTCTGCCAGCCAACACGGGGTTCATGTGCCCGCTCTGCCTGCGGGTTTGCTGCTGGCTGGCACTGTCTTTTTCACACCTTGTACCCTCATGCCTGCATGTGAGGCTACATAAGGAAAGGATGCCTGTGCCAGTTCACCCTCAGACCCCCAGCAATGCAGGGGTGGGGAACATCTTTGCAGGTGCACCAAGAAAAGTCTCAGTATGTCCAAACCCTGGCGAGTTCTGAGAAAGTGCTTTGGTGAGCAGATGAGGCCCCTGACACCTGCCCTAGGACAGCGCTGCCGTGGAAGGAACCGGTGCTGCACCAGCAGAGGTGGTTCCGCTCTGAGATGCTGGACCCACCACCTGTGCACAGAGCCTGCAGCCTGGAAAAGGTCTGCAGAGCTACCGGAAGGAGCCGGCTCTTACCTTTGTTGCACGGAGAGGCAGAGGATGCTTGCTTTGGCTTTTAGCATTTTGGGGGTCACAAACCCCTTTGGGAACATGGGAAATTACTGGGCCTCTGTCCAGGAAAATGTACACTTAGTGTGCATTCGGACTGCTCAAGGTGCATCTTAAGCTTGGACTAAGACGCCCTGGAGCAGAAGGGCAAAGGAAGAAAGGATGGAAGGATGGAAGGAAGGTGCTAACTGCCTTCCCCAGGGGACCTGGAGTAGGATTCAAGTCTTCCATGCTTTCTAGGGCGAGTCCCGGCCCAGAGCCTGCGCGCGCCCCCGCCCGCCGGCGCGCCCCCGCGCGCCGTTTCCGCGCACGTGACCGGCCGCGTCGCGCTCTGATGAGTTTTCCTGGGCTCGCCGCTCCGGCTGCGGCTGTGGCTGCCGCGCAGAGGGCTCCTGCTCCGGCTGCTGCTGTGGCTCCCGCAGCTGCTGCTGCGCGACGCCGGGCGGGCCCGGGGCGCCGAGATGGAGCCGTGAGTTCCGGGCCCCGGGAGGGTGAAGCCCGCGCCGGGAGTTGGGGGGCCCCGGCCGTCGCGCGTGAGGGACCCACTGCGTCCACGTGGGGGTCGGCCGCGACGAGGAACGGGGCGCCGCGGGGCCCGTCGGCGGCCAGCGGGGAGGAGACGGGGCCGGGGGACCCCGGCTCCCCACAGCGACCCGGCAGCCGGACTCCGGCGCTTGCCCCGGTGTTTGGTGACGTGGGCGCGGCCGGAGCCCGCCGGGCCTGCGGGCGTCCCTGGGCGGCTTTGGGGAGTTCCAGGTTGCACTCGCGGCTGACTTCGGCTGGGGTTTCAACGAGGAAAACCTGTCACGGGTGCACCCCAGGGACACTGTCCCTAAAGCTTGCTTTGTTTTTTGGGCGCAGCTGTGTCCCGCAGAGCACTTCCGGAAGGGGACCCCCTGCCCCCAGGGTTAGCCAGGAGTGTGGGGGCTGGTCACTTGGCAACGTGTGGGGGAGGAGACGCCGGGTCGCTGTGGGGTCTGCGCCTTGTTTGTGGCTCCAGGGGACAGTCACCTGGGGTGGGCTCGTCTCCTTGCACCCACCGACCATAGAAGGGCCCTTGACTCCGTGACTGTGGCTGTGGTGGCCCCTTGTCTACCTTCCCGTGGGAAACCAGACTGACCTGACCTGTCACTCCTCCATGGAGACTTTCAGGGTCTTAATGGTGATTCCATAGCAGATGGAGGTGGGTTGGCGGACCACCCTGGCATCACTCAGGGGGCAGCCTTCACGCGTTTTCTGTGTGACTTGCCCAGCTTGGAATTGGGGACCAGCCTGTGGTGGCTGTGTCCCAACACCCCATGGTGACAGGCACATGGTGTGGCTTCAGGTCATCCATGCAGCAGCCCCCTGAATGTAGAAAGTGGGCAGAGTGGGCTTTGGGGAGGACTGGAGGACGGGGCCTGGGACAGCTTGAGTGCTGGACTGCGTGGAGAGGTGGGCACTGCAGGTTGGGGTGTGAGGGTGGGGATCACAGTTGCCAATCAGGCAGCAGCTGGTACTTGATGTTCAGAATGGTGCTGACATGAAAGCCTTTGGCAGCAATAAAATTATCCCCAACACAAAGCCTGGACGTGAGTGTGTCTGGGATTCAGGTGCCCGGGAGTGCCAGTGTTCTTGAGTAGTGACAGGGTCAGAAAGAGAAGCTGGAGACAGAGGATGGAGCTGTGCAGAGCAGGTGTGCTGCCCAGGGGCTGGGGTGGGGACACAGCTGCAGCAAACACTGGCCCCGGTGACTCGTGGCCACACCTTGCAGCAGGGCAGGGCACAGTGGACTGTGCTGTGGTTTAGCATAGCATGCTGCCCTGTACTGCTGGCATCGCATGTGTGCACCGTTTTCAGTCCTGGCTGCTCCGTTTCTAATCCAGCTCCTGCTAATGTGGCTGGGAAAGCAGTGGAGATGACCAAGGTGTCCCCTCCACCCGTATGAGTGACCTGAAGGAGTCTCCCGGCTGCTCCCTTGGGACCTGCCCAGCGCTGGCTGTTGTGGGCATCTGGGAAGTGAACCAGTGGGTGGAAGTGCTGACTGAGTGTGTCTCTCACTTTACCTCAAAAATAAATAAATGAGGGGCCAGCATGGTAGCCTGGCAGCTAAAGTCCTCGCCTTGTATGCACCGGGATCCCTTATGGGCACCAGTTCTAATCCCGATGGCCCAACTTCCCATCCAGCTCCCTGCTTGTGGCCTGGGAAAGTGGTCGAGGATGGCCCAAAGTCTTGGGACCCTGCACCCATGTGGGAGACCTGGAAGAAGCTCCTGGCTCCTGGTTTCAGATCGGCTCAGCTCTTGCCGTTGAGTCCTCTTGGAGAGTGAATCAACAGATGGAAGATCTTCTTTCTGTGTCTCCTCTTCTCTGTATATCTGACTTTGCGATTTAAAAAATAAATGAAAAAGTCTTGCAAAAAGATGCAGCAGGAGTAGACGTTTGATTAAGATGCTGGTTCGCACCTGTGTCCCTTGTAGAGGTGCCTGGATTCACTGCCAGGCTTCCCCATCCGGCCCCTCGCCACGTGCCCTTGAAGAGGCAGCTCAGGGCTGGCACCTGCCTTCACCCCCAGCTGCTGTGTGCTTTTGGGGAGGGAGCTAGCTGATAGCTGAGCTCTGGCCAGCGCTTGCTCGGTAACCTTTCTGTCAAGATAAAATCAATAAATGAAAGAAGCAGCCCAGGGGCAGGGGCCTCAGATCTTCATGTTCACTCTGCAGTTTCACCCCTTCTCTGCTCAGGCCCTGAATGGCAGGCTTGTCACCATTGCCTGGGACGCGACTGGGACATCTGCCAGGTAACTGTGTGAAGCGCAGAGCGGCCGGGGCCTGCCCCCCGCGCATTGGGCGCCATGTTCCATGTGCTCATTGCTCTGCAGTTGTCACTGAGCTCGCTCTGTGTGTCCTGCTTGATGCTTCAAGGTTGTGTTTTTTTTTTTTTTAATCTTTAACAAATTTGGAAGACAGGGATAGACAGGTGTAGGGGCGAGAGAAGAGAGGTCTCATTGCTGGCTCACTCCCCAAATGTGTGCAGCCATCAGGACTGTGCGGGCCTAAGGTGAGTGTCCGGAATTCAGTCTGGATTGTCATGTGGGGTGGCAGGAGCTCCTGGGTGTATATTAGCAGAGAGCTGGAACCAGGACTCGAAGCAGGCACTCTGATTGGAGTGTCCTACATGGCATCCTCGCCATCATGCCAGAGAGCAGCCTCCACCACAGCCTCCCCTGTCATTTCATGCCAGTCCAGCTAGGATTTCATCATCATAATGGACCATGCGGGAAAGCTGTCCGCTTTATTTATACAGAATCCGTCAAACCCTGGCTCAGACTTTGACGTCAAGTGGATGTTTCTAAAGATAATTGCCATTTGTTTCACTTTAAGTCAGGATGTTATTCATCATCCTGTTTAGGAAAAAGTTCTCAATAGATGGTGCATATCAGTCAGTAACACATTCCTACCACAATCCTCATTCTACAGCTTAGTCTTGAGTTAATCAAGGAAGGAAAGACTTCACAGAAGGAGGGACCTAAAGATCAAAGAAAGAGGGAAAGAATAGATTCCCACTACACCTGGGGACAGAACATCCCTGATTAGCATATGGTCAATGGGGGAGGGAAAACCCTAAGCATAGGTTCCCACTATGCCTGGGGACAGCAATAATAAAAGGTCCTTTGGCTAAAACAGTATCAGCAACATCGACTTCCAAGTTCACATCAGTAGTAAACATTAACTCCACAGAGGCAGACAATGCCTAAATAGATTATAGAATTCTCGGCAGGGTTGTTGGGTGTCCATGCAAAGGGAGGCGGAGCTGCATCCAAGTGGTCACAGACATCTGCCGGGCCCTGCCAAGCAGCGGGAAGCTCCTTGTGGCCCTGCCTGCAATGGAACAATACTCTTCACACCTTCCTGTTTTCCACACCCATCACACGGACCCCAGCAATTTCAGAGGCAGAGAGAACATTTGGGGTTCACACCCAATGGCTGCTGTGTTTGGGGCTGTCCAGTGTGGTTGGCAAGACCCCCAATAACTTGGCGCACTCGCTGGGTGGGGGGAAGCTGACCGAGGCTCACAGCCGCCCCCCTTCCGCGGGGTGGGTGTCTTGAGCGTCCTCCAGCCTGGGGGTGCTTGTGTGCAGGTGTGTCTTAGACCCCTCTTTTGCCGTCAGCAGGGATGGCACAGTCATCCTTGTGTTGATGCCTGAGAGAGCCTGTGGGGGTGTCTGGGTCCTGAGCATGCTGGTGTCCCCGTGCTTGAGGGCACACAAGGAATGGGCTAGTGACCCATTTCTGTCAACACCGGCTTGCATTTTTAAGAATAGCTTCTGGGTGTGGTCTCTTTTGTTTATCTTTTTTCCCTGCTGCTTGCAGCTCCCAGGCTGGTTCCCCGTAGCGAGCCCTTGTTGTCGTGTTCACGTTTACTCCCTCCAGCCTGTCGGAGAGTGGCGGGCCCAGCGCAGCCCCTTTGCACACCTGCACCTCCTCGGACCAGTGTCGGACACCAGCGTGTCTCCAGGGAGGCCTTCCCTGGCTGGTTCATCAGAGTGGGAAGTCCGCAGGGAAGGTGGCTTACATGGGGACTACAGCTCCCCACTGAAGAAACTAGGGTTTTTCAAAGCTTGAGTCCTGGCATTACATACGGGTGCTGGTTCTGATCCTGGCTGTTCTGCTTCTCATCCAGCTCCCTGCTTATGGTATAGGGTCCCATGTGGGAGACCCAGAAGAAGCTCCCGTGCTCATGGTTTCAGATTGGCTCAGCTCTGGCTGTTGCGGGCATTTGGGGAGTGAACCAGTAGATGCAAGATCTTTCTCTGTCTTTCCTCTGTAAATCTGCCTTAAAAATATGGGGCCCGGTGAAGTGGCACAATGGCTAAATCTTCACCTTGCAAGTGCTGGGATCCCCTGTGAATGCTGGTTTATGTCCCAGCTGCTCCACTTCCCCTCCAACTCCCTACTCGTGCTGGTTAGTTTCCCAGCCATCTTGCTTCTCAGCTTTGGCCAGGCTCAGTCCTGACTGTTTTGGCCATATGGGGAATGAACCAACAGATGGAAGATCTGTCCCTTCTTCTCTTTCCCTATAACTCTGCCTTTCAAATAAAACCTTTAAAAGTAAACTAAATGCTGCTATCTTAGGGGGAAAAAGCAGAATTATGTTTTGTTGTGACCAAGATGATCCTTAGAAGCGGTGAATGAGATGGCAGCTATTGGCCATCGTTTCATCTGGCCTAAGCGGGAGCACCTGCCAGCCTAAGCCACCTCTCCAGGCTGCAGGGCCTGGCACTGGGCTGGCACACCACCTGCGCTCAGATGAACTCAGGTACCGGTCTTTGAGCAGCCTCTGCGTTCCCTTTGCCCTGGAAAGGGCATTTGATGACCTAAGCAGCTTGCCCCCGCCTCCCGGGGTGAGCCTGGCTTGTGGTCTAGAGGAGACGCACACGTGTGCTTCCTTGAGGTGCTCACGGTGGTGCTCATAAAAGCACCTTGAAGTTTGGGGCTTTTGAGTGCTCACACGGTGGTTTTCTTGGAGCTTGAGTAACTGAAGGAGTCATTGGGGAGATAGTCCTGGCAACATGACGTTTCAGGGCTCTTCGTCTGCCCTTCCCACCAGCCTTTCCTGTCAAGCCCCATTGCATGGAGAGGCAGCCCCAGCAGGAAGGCCTGGTGGCCTACTTTCCACGCCGACCTTCCTGTACTAGGTGTACGTTTGTGGATTTGATTCCTGCCTCCACCTCCTGTGACCCCAGTTGGAAAAGCCCCCTTGGCCTCTGTTTCCGCCTGTGTAGATCGGGCTGCTGTGGCCTGATACTTTGAGAGGCACCAGCCCTCTGCTTCCCTCCTGTGGCTGGAGCTGGGCGGGGAGCGGCCGCTTACACCGTGCACCTGCATGGATGTGCAGTGGAAGACTAGCTGGGTTCAGAAATAACCAAGTGGAAGTAGGGGTGGGGGAAGCAGAGCTCTTCCTGGCTGCCATCTCCACTGAGGTCTTGCTCCCTGCTTGCCACACTGTGTAGACCCTTCCCATCTTACGCCTCTGGCAGCATGCAGGACAAGGCCCTTATGTCTCTGGCAGTGTGCAGGACATGGCCCCTGCCACAGCCCGGCCTGCAGACCAGGCCTAACCCTAATCCTAACTACCTCTAACTCTTAACCCTAGCTCTTTGGTTGCCCATAGTCAGGGAGCTGGGAGAGGGCAGCCAGACTGGTGCGAAGAGTAAGATCCTGGCCCAGACGCAGAAACAGGTGTAGAACCTTCAAGCCCATTTCCAGTACTCAAAAGTTTGGCTGCTGGTTGCTTGCTGGTATGTGTGCAGTCCTGCCCACCTGCTCTATCAGTGCCTTGATGAGATAAACCGCATCTTCCTGGCCAACCTTTGGCCTCCAGTTGAAGTGCTGGCCACCTGCTGGGGCGCTGCTCAGCCCTGGGACTCCGGAAAGGCAGGCCGTCCCCAGTGCTTGAGTTTTCCTTCCCTGTCTTCATCCAGCACCTGAGAAGGCACCATGGGGTGTTCCCGCGCATCCTCCACCACCCGAATCATGGCTGCTTTGCGGTCATACCGCTCGCAGGCCCGCAGGTGAGTCAGACCCATTGCATGCTCTCTTCCCCCCTCCTTCCCACCCCCTCTTCTTAGCAAGGCCGTTTTATGAGCTCTCAGGAGGACTGTGTGTGAGGGAGAGGTACTCTGTGGACACAGCTGTGGCTGCCGCAGTTGCGGGGGATGCAGGCTTTCCACTGGCCCAGCAGGGTGGCCTCCAGGAGTCAGCTCCCAGGGCGCAGCTGGGGGGGGGGGTGCCTGGGCCCATGCTATGCACAAGCAGATGGCAAACGCCAGGTTGGTTGTGGCTACGCCAGCTCTGCGAGGGGCCCCTGGGGACCTGGGGTTGGCGCAGCGGCTCAGGCTGCTGTGTGGGTTTTTGTCTCAACTCCAAGTGGCTGGGTTCAAGTCCTGGTGCTGTCTCTGGTGCCAGCTTCCTGCCGCAGTGCACCCTGGGAGGCAGCAGGTGTTGGCTCCTGGGGGACCCGGGCTGGGTTCTGGGTGCCTGTCTTTGGCCTGACTCAGTTCCAGCTGTTATGTACATATAGAGAGAACTAATGGATAGAACATGGCTCTGCCTCCTTTTCCTTTAAAGTTGATAAAAAGTCCAAAAAAAAAAAAACCCAAAAAATGGGAGGAAAAAGTTCCTCTTTTTAAAGATTTATTTTATTTTTATTGGAAAGGCATTTTTTACAGAGGAGAGAGAGAGAGAAAGCTCCTCCATCTTCTGATTCACTTCCCAAATGTCCGCAATGGCTGGAACTGAGCTGGTCTGAAACTTGGAGCCAGGAGCTTCCTCTGGGTCTCCCTTGTGGATTCAGGGGCCCAAGGCCTTGGGCCATCTTCCACTGCTTTCCCAGGCCACAAGCAGGGAGCTGGATGGGAAGTAGAACAGCCAGGAGACAAACCGGCGCCCATATGGGATCCTGGTGTGTGCAAGGCCAGGCCTCTGCAACCAGGCCATCACTTCTTTTTTTTTTTTTTTTATATTGGAAAGGCATATTTACAGAGAGAAGAGAAACAGAGAAAAAGATCTTCTGTCCACTGATTGACTCCCCAAGTGAGTGCAATGGCTGGAGCTGAGCCGAACTGAAGCCAGGAACTTCTTTGGGTTCTGCCAAGTGGGCACAGGGTCCCAAGGCTTTGGGCCATCCTCTTGCTTTCCCACGGCACAAGCAAGGAGCTGTGGATGGGCAGTGGAGCAACCAGGAACACAAACTGGCACCCATGTAAGATACAGGTGCTTGTAAGGCAAGGATTTATCCACTGAGCCACATGCTGGGCCCAAACGTTTCATTTTGACATATGACGTGTGTATGGGTAAGTTCTCACAGAATTGCACCTGTGTGGGCTCCACCTGGGCCTGGACTGACTCCGACCCACTGAAGCTCCACTCTAGATCTGAGTCCAGTCGAGGGTCTCCCTTCTCAGCATCTCTCAGCGAGGCCCGACTCTAGAGTGAGCCCGAGAGACCCTTCCCAAGGACTCCTGGGAGCACCCCAGGGAAGGGCAATGGTGAAGGGTTCCAGGAGAGGTGCCTTGCATGTGTTCAGGCTTGTGTCAGATGCCATAAAGCACCTGTAAAAGTGAGGATGACTTAGAAAGGGCCTGGGATGGCTGTTTCATTGTGCCTGAGAGATCTTTCAGGGCAGGAGGCTGCCTGGTGTGGGAAAGGTGCCTGCGCCCAGAGGAAAAAGCTCAGGACATCCTGTCCTGCCTGACGAGATCGACACTATGGGGAGCTGACCGGGGAGGTAGGAACACTTCCTGCCCTGGTTAGCCAGGCTGGAAACATAAGCTGGGCTGGACTTGCCCAAGGTCTGCAAGGAGTCAGGGAGCCCCCACACTGCTCCCCAAGATTCACCAGCAACTTGAGGGAGCTGCACGGACACTTGTCAAACAGCCGACAGAGTTGACTGGAGTAGATATCTATTGCATTTGAGAAGCATAGACTAGAATAGAGACTGAGGGCTCGCATCTCCTCGTCACTCCCCAAATGCTCACATGGCCAGGCCAAAGCCAGGAGCAGGTGACTGTCTGGGTCTTCTGTAGGTGGGAGGGACTCGACTCCTGGGCTGTCACCTGCTGTCCCCCAGGCTGTGTATGAGCAGGAGGCTGGAGTCCGTGGGCAGCTGGGGCTGGATGCCAGGCCCTCTAGTGTAAGACAGCTGTCCAAACCACCTGCACGCTCTCCACGTTGACACCCTGGGCCTGGCATCAGTGCTCTGCTGTGCAGCATGGTCCATGAGGGACGTGGGCATACAGGGGAGCCTTGAAGGCCGGGTAAGTTGGATTGTGTCGGGGTGGGGGATGCACCTGAGCTGTCAGTCAGGAGGTTGGCGTGGGAGTGAAAAGCTCGAGCCTGGCTTGGCTGTGTTGCGGGTTGTTAGAGAATGAACCTCTGATGGCTGGCTCGTGGGATTGAGTGCTGCTGACTCACTGCTTGCCATCAAGGGTGAGGCGAACCACTTAATTACTCTGAGTCTGTGACAGGGTCCTCATGGTACCGCCCTCAGGAGGCACGCGGGGTGGCTGTGAAAAGCCCTGCGAAGCCACGAGGGAAGCTGGGTCTGGGAGGCAGTGGCACTGGCTTGCTGAGGAGCGTTGAGGCCCTGCGTGCCAGGAAGCCGGGACTTAGCACCTCCGTGCTGGCCGGGGCATCGGGGAGAGGAGGTGGGCTGAGATGACCCTGAGCTCTCTGATGGAGAACAGAGGACAGAGGTAGGACACGGGCAGGGGAAGCAGGTGTTTCCTTTGCTTTTAAGGGTTCGGTTTGCCCGTAAAGCAATGCAGGACTTTGTATTTCACAGCAGAGTAGATGTGGGCAGGTTGCTGGAATGCCTCCCTTAATTAATTAATTAATTAATTCGAATAGAGAGAATGAATGAATAATGAGCATGAGTGAATACCTTCGTGTGCCGGTGTACTGGTGCTGGGCCAGGCTGAAGTCGGCAGCCAGGGCCGCTATCCCTGACTCCCCCGTGGGTGACGGGATCTCAAGTATTTGGGTCTTCCTCTGCTGCTGCCCTGACGTGTCAGCAGGATGCAGGGTTAGAAGTGCAACAGCCGAGACTTGAGCAAGCGCTCTGGTACGGGGGCGCCTGTGTCCCAAACAGCAACTTACCTTGTTGTGCCACAGTACCTGCTCCAGGCTGTTTTCTGAAGGCAGGAAGGCTGCTTGGAGCACGAGCAGGGTGAGGTCTGGACTTGGGGCCCAGGAACTTGCCTGGAGAGTGAAGTGGTGACAGGTGCGATGGGTAGGGTGTGAGGGCCCATGGCCAGGCCTCTCGATGGTGGCCCTGCTTGTCTCTGCATCAGGGTTGCTGCGTGTGGCCAGCACACCCTCCTGCCGGTCTGAGTGGAGAGTGCTCCGCTGTCTGGGTCCCTGCAGCCTGCCTGTCTTGTCACCAGGGCCAACATTCAGCTGGGAGGTGACTGGGGCAGGAGACGTGTGGTGCCTGGGCTGGAGGCTGGAAGCGCTCTGGTCTTGCAGCATGGGGTGGGTGGTCTGGCAGAGGCTTCTCATTTCCTCCCGTCTTCTCAGTGTTCAGTTCTCAGGCGGAGCTGCCGTCTGGACTCATGGAGCTGACTTGGCTGAAACTGGCAGCATTTCTGAGCTGTCAGATGGCTAGTTGTCTGCCTGATGCTTCAGATGGCGGATTGGGAGGCCTTGTCGGGTGGGCTCGTGTTGTCTGGACGCTGTCCCCAGCCTGCGTTGGCCGTGGGCTGCGAAGGGCTCTGGACCCAAGTCTCCTGGTGGGAGGGTACCCAGCGACCTCCCATGGGTGGGGTGTGAAGACAGCGGAGAGCAGGCCTGTGGTCCCCACCTGCCTGCAGCCAGTGTTGGCCCCACTGTGCCCTCAGGCTGTGCCCTCAGTTTTGCCTGGACATCCCCTGATAACCTTTTAAGGACAGGGAGATGATGCAACCATCCCACCCTCTGGGGTGGGGGGGGTCCTGCCACGTTTGGCCTCAGACTACACCACTTTTCTTTTTCTTTTCTTGAGGCCAGTGTGTCTGTTTTTTTCTTTTCTTTTTTTTTTAAGATTTACTTTTTTTTTTTTTTAAATTGGATGTCACATTTACAGAAGAGGAGAGACAGAAAGATCTTCCATCCACTGGTTTACTCCTTAAGTGGCTGCAACTGCCAGAGCTGAGCCAACCGAAGCCAGGAGCCAGGAGCTTCTTCCAGGTCTCCCACAGGGGTGCAGGGTTCCAAGGCTTAGGGCCATCCTTCCCTGCTTTCCCAGGGAGCTGGAAAGGAAGTGGAGCAGCTGGGACACAAACTAGCTGCCCATATGGGATCCTGGTGCATGCGAGGACTTTAGCCACTAGGCTACAGCCATAGGCCTGCTGATATAATGCATTTTTGAAAGATTTATTCATTTTTATTGCAAAGTCAGATATACAGAGAGGAAGATCTTCCGTCTGTTGATTCACTCCCCAAGTGGCTGCAGCGACAGGAGCTGTGAGCCAATCTGAAGCCAGGAGCCTGAAGTCTCTTCCGGGTCTCCCACATGGATGCAGGATTCCAAGGCTTTGGGCCATCCTCGACTGCTTTCCCAGGCCACAAGCAGGGAGCTGAATGAGTAGCGGGGCTGCCGGGATTAGAACTGGCACCCATAAGGGATCTGGGCGAGTTCAAGGTGAGGACTTTAGGCAGACTTTAGCTGCTAGGCTATGGTGCCAGGTGCCAATATAATGCATTTTAAAGATATAAAGTAGCTGCTCCCACTGCTTCCCCTTCTCAGTAAGGCCAGTTAGGCTACTCAGCCTGAGAGCCCTGTTAGGGGGTGGAGTGGGGGTGGGTGGGACTACCCCGCCTCTGTCTTACTCCAGAGTGGCTGCCACAGCAGGCAGACTGTACCTTGTCACCACCCAGCTTCCTGGGCCAGTGCCTCATGATGCCTGTGCCCTTGTCGCCAGGACAGCACCGAGCTGTGATGCTGGTTTACGCTTCCCCACCATCTCGTCTGTTTAGCATAGTGTCACTTGCCTTCAGCGTGGAGGGCACAGTGTGGAAGCAGCCTTGCTGCAGATGGTGTGGGAGTCAAGTGAGCTGCCAGTCAGCCAGCACTAAGACCCCGGGGTGGGGCCCTTGCAGTGCTGCCAGTGTCCCAGGAGGATTTGCTGGCACTTGGATCCTGCCTTCTCCCCCAGTGGGCAGTGCTGTGACATGTTGCACAATTCCACTGTCTCCAGCCTCAGTGTTCCCAGCTGTAAACCCGAGCTGTCCTGGAGACCGTTTCTTGCTTTGGTGTTTTGAGGCTGTTGGGCTCTCATCATCTGTGGGGTGCCACACCTGGATAGCATCAGGGCTCTCCCCCGGCAGGGCTGGTAGCAGCTCACGGTTGGGCTGGAGTGCTGGGGAGACATTGTGTGACCTGCTGGTTCCTTCACCCAGTGGTCTTGGTGACGCTGGCTTGAGGCTGGGGACAGTGCGTCCTTCTGGCCAGCGTGGCAGTACTGCCACGTCACAGCAGTGCTGATTCCTGGGCCCTGCCCTCGCCCTGGAAACCAGCCAGCCCAGCAGTTGACTTCTGCCCTAAAGTCACGGATGTGTAGAGGGGTGTGTACGTACACACCTGTGTGAAAGTCAACAGCCTCTGGGACTCGCTTCCTGCTGGTATCAACCCTTCCCCCGCACTTGTCCTGTTAATGTTGGGGTCTCCCTGTGGGGCCTAAGGAGGGATCCAGGGCTGCTGGGCGAGCCCTGCAGAATCTTTGGAGTGTACGGCCTAGTTGGGACACAACCCTGTCCCACATTAAGCAGAGCTGCTTCTGGGAGTGAAGCTGAGCGCTGTGACACACCCAGGCCCCTCAGGCCTCCAGCCATCATCATCTGGCCCTTCTAGCCCCTGATACAGGAAGTCCTAAAAGAGTTAAGGCACTTAGGCCCAGCATGGTAGCCTAGCAGCTAAAGTTCTTGCCTTGCATATACTGGGATCCCATATGGGTGCCAGTTCTAATCCTGGCGGCCCTGCTTTCCATCCAGCTCCCTACTTGTGGCCTGGGAAAGCAGTTGAGGAAGGCCCAAAGCCTTGGGACCCTGCACCCATGTGGGAGACCTGGAAGAGGTTCTGGGCCGTGTGGGGAGTGAATCAACAGACAGAAGATCTTCCTTTCTGTGTCTCCTTCCTCTCTATCTGACTTTCCAATATCCTCAGCCCCCTGCTTTGTTTCTCTAACACGTTGGAAATGTGGACTGCAGGTCGCCGATTCGGTCCTGCTCACGTAGACTCCCTCTCTGCCCCAGAGCCTGTGCTGCCCTTCCCTTGAGTTCTCAGGAGCTTGGGGTGGCCAAGCAGTGTGGTGCTGCTGGTGCCTGGGGCTCCCATCAAGCCTTGCATTTGCCTTCCATGGCTGTGCTGGGGCTCACTGTGGCAGCTGGAGGTGGGGTACGCTGGCCACAGGCATCACAACACAGAAGTCCTCAGCCTGTAAAGTGGGGCTGCCTTCCCTGCAGACCGTGCAGACCGTGGTGGCAGGGGTCTCGTCAATGGAGTGTGTGGCTTGGCTTCCTGGAGGCCTCGCGGAGGGCATCGGGGCTGCTTGTCAGGGAAAGCCATGTGGCTTGGGAGGGGGTTGACTGGTGTGGCCAGAGTTACTGGCTGACGGGCAGGGCCTGATGCCGCCTGGTGGCATGGCTGATGGCATGGGCTGGTGTGCAGGCCACGTACCCCCCCTACTGTCCCATCTCCCACTGACTGTTCCACTGGTTTCTGCCCGCAGGCTGGCGCCCATGCGGCTCTATACCCTCTCCAAGCGCCACTTTGTCCTGGTGTTTGTTGTCTTCTTCATCTGCTTTGGGCTGACTGTCTTCGTGGGTATCAAAGGTGAGTACCCTTTGCCATTATTGAATTACCATGCCACTCGCAGCCTCTTGGAGTGTGGCTTCCTAGCCACTCAGCTGCAGCCCAGCTGCCAGTGCCCAGGAGCCCAGCATGGAGGGACACGCACATGCCATGCCATCTGTTTCTCTTAACCCTCCCCCATGGAGGTGCCCGGCCCTATGCCCCTGGCCGCTCCTCCATTTCTCCTAGGGCGGTACAGGGTGGGACCCGAGGATGTCCACAGCGGGCTCCCTTTGGCCTGGGCAGCTCTGAGCAGGCTTGAATCCACACCCTCTGTAGTCGCACACATGCTCCCCAGAGAGCACTGGGCTGTACCCCACCCTGGGTGCTTTCTGGCAGGAGGGGGCCAGGCTGTGGGGAACGGGGCAGGGGTGGTGGTTGGTAGATGTCTGTGGCCTGGGCAGGTGCAGTGGTGGTGCAGGGCTGCACGGTGTCTGCTAAACTCTTGGCAGTGACCCAGGCCCAGTCCGTGGGTCCCAGGTGGGGTTGCCTGTGCCTGAGGGGACGAGCTACCTTGGAGCCTTCCTGGCTTTGCAGTGCCCTTGATTTTGCTGGGTTGATGGTGATGCCAGAAGCAGCCGCGGAGTCAGCAAGGAGCAGCGAGTCTGGAGTCACTGCGCAGGCCACACTGTTTTGTCCTGGTGTCCAGGCTCAGTGGAACTACAGCCAGCTTGGGTGTCCCTAAGCCACTCTGTCACAGGCATCCGTGATCATACTCCTGCAGAAATGGAAAGTCACATGCCAAAACCCAGATAAGGACGTGCGGAGCCAGCAGGAGATGAGGGTCTTCCTATGTCTGTGGAGTTAATGATCATGAACTGGCCTGCGGGCTTCTGGAGCCCCCAGAGCACTCCCTGCATGCCCAACCAAGTCCAGATGTCTGACCCCAAGAGCACCAGTGGCAGGTGCCGCAGTCCACACGTAAGTGTGAGTCCAGAGGCAGAAGGCGCTTGTCTCAGATGGGAGCAGTGAGAGCCGAGGCGGATACGACAGATTCTCCCGTGTGTTCTGTTGAGGTGTCCCCTGAATGCAGCTGCGCCTGGGAAGGGAAATCTGCTTTCCTCATGCCACTGGTACAAGTGTCATTCAGAGATGTCCTCACAGATGCCAGGCCCTGGGGGGCAGTCACATAGGCACAGTGCCCACTCTCATTACTGTGTGTGCTAAGGTGATGGCAGGTTCAGAGCCTGAGCAGCCAAATCAGCAAGTGAGGAGCTCAAGACCAAGAAAGCCTAGTGAACCAAGACTGGAGCACAAGCTTTCCTGACTGCTGCTGCTTGGTTTATGTCAGACAGAGATCTTCCATCCCAGGAACCCGGAGCTCTGTCTGGATCCCAAGCAGGTGCAGCGACCTTAGCATTTGAGATACTGACTGGCTGCTTCCCAGGATGTGCATCCACAAGAAGCTAGATGAAAGTGGAGCCACAACTCAAGCTCAGGCCCTCCAGTGGGGGGATTGGGCACCCTGAGGGACAGCCTGACTATGTGCCACAAGCCTATCCCGTCTGCTGGGTTCCCCTTCTTTCCAAACTTTGTGGGTTAGGGGGTCCACTTGAACTGACAGTCTGTAGAAGAAGCCTCGTTGTGGATGCAAACCAGCTTCCTGTGTAGAGAGATGTGCGTCTCAGCACTGGAGACGCAGCCTGGAGAGGTGGCCGTGCTGCCTCACGCATGTCTCCTGCTTTTCGTGGACAGCTGTGGTGGCAGGCTGGTCACCAGGCAGCCCAGAAGACTGCCAGCACCAGACTGAGGCATGCCCTTTAGAAGTGCAGTTCCCACCGTCACTGCGATTCACCGTGTCTGCCTTGACGACTTCCTTTGCAGCTAAAGCTCTGAAGAGTCACAGGCTAGGCATCTGTGAAGTTGAGGATTCTGGGGGGCTGGAGCAGCGAGCCCCAGGATCGGCTCTCCCTCCTCAGGTCTCGGCCACAGCGCTGTTGGGGAACTTCAGAGTCTGTTAGAGGATTGTGGCTGCCAGGCCGAGGCTCGGACATCAGGTTGCTGCTGGCTTCGGTCGGTGCAGCTGGAGCAGCCTGCACACAGCTTGCAGGAGCCACAGCAGACCCCCACTCTGATCACTGTAATCCCAGAGCTACAGTGAGGTGGGTGGTCATTGTTGCTTCTCCTCCCATGGCTGTCAGTCCTGCTGAAATGAGTTCCAGGTGACTGAAAGGGCTGGCGCAACAGTCTGCCCCGACCGTGCTTCATTTTCTCTTTTCCTTTTAGAGCCAGACATTGAGGACCAGGGCCTGATGTACAGCTGCAGCTTCAGTTGCCCATGGCAACTGTGATTCAACGTTAACTAAGAAGTGGCAGAAGTAAACAGTCCCTGTTTTCTAAGGAGTATTCTGTTGTATTATTGTTGTTCGTCTCTTAGTGGACCTGATTTATAATCTATCACAGGGATGTATGTATAGGAAAAATGGTGGTGTACGTGGGACTCAGCGCTCTGGGCAGTTTCAGGCATCCTTTGGGGTCTTGGAGTTGATCCAGCTCTCTCCCAGGTGAAGGACGAGGCTCCTGTGCAGGGACAGAACCTTCCCAGAGAAAGACACCAGCTCAGAAAGAGAAACCAGGGAATGCTCTTGTTGAGACTGTGGCACCTCTGCTCGAGAGAGATGGAGGAAGGCGAGAAAGAAGGCGTGGCCAGAATGGAGGGGCCAGCAGAGATGCAGAACACCCACGACAGAGGGAGTCTGGAGCTGCAGGTACCGAACGGCAACGGAGCCTCCCCTCGGGTTGTTCACAGCTCACAGCAGGATGATGGCTCCTCAGGCTGAGGAACAGAAAGAGATTGAAGAAAAAGTGAACAGAGCCTGAGGGGCCTGGGACGCCACCCAGCAGACCAGGTTGTACAAGTTGGAATCTCAGGAGGAAAAAAAAAACAAGAGAAGGGTCAGAGAAAGTAATTAAAGAAACAGCAGTTGAAAACTCCAGATTTGATGAAAGACTTGAATCCAAATATTCAGGAACAACAGGCGCACAGGAGGATAACTCAGAGCCTCACATTACAGACTGCAAAGCTGAAGACAGAACCCCAGATTATCCTGTACAAGAGATTCTCAATAAGATGTGCAGCAGATACTCATGGGAAACCTTGGAGGCCAGAAGGCAGTGGGCTGAGACAGCCGCCCTGCTGAGACGCCTGTCAGCGAAGGGTCCGCAGCCGGCAGCTGGTCTCCTTTGTCAGTGAGAGAGGACAGTGACCAAGCAGTTGACACATGCCTGTCCTGTAGGAGAGTCCCTGGGTCCCATGACCCGCTCCTGAGTCCAGCCACCTGCTGAAGTGAACCCTGGGGATGGGGCTGGCGTCCTAAGGAACTGAACTCCGCCGCCCCTGCTCGCAGCTGCTGCGGGGCCCAGTGCTAGACACTGCAGGCATTTGGAGGGTGTGCCAGCAGAGGGACTCAGTCTGTTCTTATGTGTCAAGATCTTCCTGAATGAACAAAAGCCGAGTTTGTTGCCAGTCGACCTACTGAAGGAATTACTATAGGGAGTCCCGTAGATGGAAATGAAGGTACTAGACAGCCGTTCGTGCCATCTCGGTAAAGGCAGCCCCATGGGTAATTACTAAAGCTCGTAAGAGGGCAGGTTTGGGGGTACAGTGCTTAAACCACCGCCTGTGATGCTGCTCTCTTGTATACCAAGTCCCAGCTGTTACTTGGGATCCGTCTCCTTGCTAATGCGCCCAAGAGGCCAGTGGAGGATGGTGCAAGTATTTGAGCCCCTTCTGTGCACACGGGAGACCTGGATGGAGTCCCAAGGACCTGACTTTGGCCTGATGCAATTATTTTGGGAGTGAACCCAAGGGTGGAAGATTTTGTCTCTAACGCCACCTTTCAAATAGGCAAATCTGATTTAGAGAATGCTCATAGTATTTTAACAGTGGCATGTGCCTCCACTTCTTATTTTTTTATGAGACTTGTATACTTAGTCTAAAAGCTAGTATTTTAATTTTGATTTGTAACTCCACATTTTACTTTTGATATAATTAAAAAAACCAATGCATTAAAATTTAATAGATCTTGGGCCTGGCACGGTGGCGCAAGTGGTTAAAGGTCCTCGCCTTGCACGCCCGGGATCCCATATGGGTGCCGGTTCTAATCCCGGCAGCCCCGCTTCCCTTCCAGCTCCCTGCCTGTGGCCTGGGAAAGCAGTCGAGGACAGCCCAAGGCTTTGGGAACCTGCACCCTGTGGGAGACCCAGAAGAGGCTCCTGGCTTCGGATCGGCATAGTATTGGCCCGTTGCGCTCACTTGGGGAGTGAACCATCGGACGGAAGATCTTCCTCTCTGTCTCTCCTCTGTGCATATCCGCCTTTCCAATGAAAAAAATAATAAAAATAAATCTTTAAAAAAAATTTAATAGATCTTGGGCATACATAAAGATGATTTAGTCAAAATTGTGACGTGAGCAGTGAAAGAGGCACAGAAGGGGCTGTTAAGGCGGCAGAGGTGTTGCTGAGCTGCTGTAAGTTGAAGTTTGGGTGCTGTAACTTTAGGGTGTAAGTAAGGCACAGAGAAGCTGTGAGGCATTTGGGAAGCAGATACATATGGAAAGCAAGATGACAGAAGCAAGTTCCTCTTCATCAGTACTTACGGTAAGTGTAGGTGAGGTTCTCCCTGCAAATTTCTGCAAGATCAGCCATTCCCTCCTGAGTAAATACAAAAGAACTGAACATGGTGTCTTAAAGATCCATATATCTGCAGAAGTTTCTTTAAAAAAAATGTATTTACTTATCTAAAAGAGTTACAGAGAGAGAGAGAACGATCTCCCATCTGCTGATTCACTCCTTAAATGGCTGTGTCAGCCAGGGCGAGCCAGGCCAAAGCCCAGAGCCAGGAGGTTCTTGCTGGGTTTCCCACCTGGGTACAGAGTCCAAACACTTGTACCATCCACTGCTGCTTTCCCAGGTACATTAGCAGGGAGTAGTATTGGAAGGAGCATCCAGGACTGGAACTGGCATCCATATGGGATTTTGGCACTGTGGGCAGTGGTTTAATCTTCTAATGGCACGTACCAGCCTGAATAAGTAAATTTTTAAATTGAGAATCAATATATGCAACTTGCACCCTTGATCTTTCTGGAAAAGCCATAGACTGAGCTGGGACTGAGGGCAGGCCAGACAAATGGCTTGGAGAGCTTCCTGGACCAGGTGTCAACATGCATCAGCACGTCTGATAGCTAGGGCTGGGGTCCTAAGGAGCTGTCATGCTGGGGTTCCCGGCCCAGGCTGTTGCACCCTCTGTCCAGGGAGGCCTACCAGTGGCTGCTGGCATCAGCAGGCAGCATGTCCTTCCATCTCAGACACGTCAGGATCTCCAGTTTCAGGGCTCAGAACCCGTGGGGGTATCGCCTGGCCCTGACACACATGTTACATGATTTGATTACTTATGGTGTTGACTCGTGTGCACAGAAGCCAGCTACACCTCAGGGTAATGATGATGATGTAGCGGATACAACCATTGTCTTGAGAAATTAGATGAAAAGATGAGGAGAGAAGCCAGGATAGGCAAGCCCTCTTCCCCCGATCAGCAGGAAGTAACCTCAGAAGATGTGGTGATTGTGTATCCTTCAGCAGAATCTCTGAGGAGGGAGTGAGATGGGACGGGAGGTCCCTGGCTTAGGGCAGTGGGAGCCGCACTCCCCCTGCTCTCTGTGTCATGTAGTGTGTCTGCTCCCCAGGATGTACATGCCTTCCCCAAGGATCTGGGGTGGGGTCACGAAGCCCTCCTCTTCCCAGCATCGTAGGAAGACTGGCATGTGGGGACACAGCATGGAAGACAAACTCTTCCTCCTGTCCTCCCCATGTCCTCCTGATCCTCTCCACTCCTGAACAAACCCACATGAACCTGTGATCGCCTCATCTTTGAAATAAACTTCAATAAAAATTTTTTTAAAGCCATATGCTATTATTTGTGTGTTGGTATATATTGTATTTCTTCATAGCTTTACTTATTATATTATAATATTATTATTATTATATTTATGGAAGATTGGATGAACTGGGTGAATAGATGAGTGTGTCCTGGTTGTGAGAAGAGACCCTTATTCTTCACAAACCACAGACAGTGTCTGCAGAGTTGATGATTTTAGAGAGAACTTGTGTGGACAGCGCTGAGGAAGGCTTCCCATGGAAACTCATGTGTTGTCCGTCAGTATTGATGTGTGCTGGGAAACCTGACACCCAGCAGAGTACACACCACGTGTGTGTGTGTGTGTGTGAGAGAGAGAGAGAGAGAGAGAGAATTCTGGAGTAAGTCCATGTCCATAGACTCTATGAGTCCTGTTAGTATTTGAACAGTAAATGATCATATTAAATATGTTCCCTCCCCCCTGCCCTTTTCTCTCTTGTATGCTAGGACCCAAAGTGATCCAGACTTCTGCAGCTAATTTTTCACTGAATAACAGCAGAAAGGTAAGTCAGGGTGCATGGACGTGCGAGCTGGCTGGGCGTCCCGGACACGGGGTCCGATAGGGTCTTCAGGGTCAGCTGCCATTGTGCACAGTCCTCATGCCAGTGTTGCCTCTGGCTTCTTGCTGGCCAAGACTGCCCCGCCTGCTGTAACCAGCACCTGCGTCCCTGGGGAGAATGGTATTGCCGGGAGGGGTCGCTGCTCGTGTCCCTGAGCCCCATGGGGAGGAGATTTTGACCGGGATAGCCCGCGGCCTGGCCCATCTGACTCAGTCTGTCCCAGAGACTTCAGCTTGGTGTCCGTTTTCTCGTGGCAACCGTTCTTTCCAGCAATTCTTGAGTTTCTCTTGCATGAATCGGGATAAATGGACTGCTTTGTTTCCTTGTGTTTGTGTGCCTTGATTCAATAACATAATTAGAGGAAAAGCTGGTCCATTCCATTCGAGACTTTGGTTTTCTTTTATAAATACTCAGGAGAACCCAAGCAGCAGGGATGCCCCATGTTTCTGTTAAGTATATGCCCTGCCATCTCCAGGGCACCGAGATGGGCGTAGTTGCAGTCTGCCTGTGGGACCCAGAGTCCCTCCTTCCTTCAATCACCACCGCTCTGTCAGCTCTCTACTTCTGTAGCTTTTCCAAAGGACTTAGAGAGAAAAACGGTCCAGCTCCGCTTGGTGTGGCGGACCTCTGCCTGCCCGGCTTGGAACTGTCTTGGCAATCTTTTTGCATCCTTTTGTTTTGCTGTGTCTCCTGAGAGACGCTTGTCTTTCCAAGTCTCTGTCTCCTGGAGTGTGACTCCTGATGCTGCAAACAGCAGCTGTCCCTGCATGCTGACATGCTCCTGAGAGACAGCCATGGGAGCAGGGACAATTCACCTGTCCCTTGGCCTTCTCTGAGCCTGGTCCAGGAACTCCTCCACAATGCTGGAGTTGAGTCCCAGGTGCCAAAGGATGTGTGGTCTATGTGTGTCCTCCCAGGCACTGGGCTGGTTAGGGTTCCTGGCAGTGGGAAAGCTGGATGAATTGGGGCTGCCTTGTATCGCTTAGAGAATTAACAGCGGGAAAGTCTCTTGCATGCGGGTCAAGTTTTACTTGCCCTATTGTCTGTGATCTGAGGGTGTTAAATCCCATTTCAAAGCCTGTGGGCATGGAGGGCCAGCTGTGGGCTCATCAGGAAATTCTTAGAAAAAGTGTATATTGTGAAGAATCCATTTGACAAATGCATGTGCTGCCAGAAGCCAGCTCCAGCCGAGTTCAGAACTCAAGAAGGGTGTGTGAGATAGATGTAGAGAGAAAACAAACGGACCACTACAATTTCAGGATCATAATGGACAATGCAAGGAAGTTGTCCTCTTTATACAGAAGCAGTCACAAGCTCTGACACAGACCTTTTACGTCATAGTGTTGCATCCATTCAACCGCAGAGTGCATGCTCTGAGCAGTACAATTGCAGAGTTTTCTTTAGGGGCAGTTTGACACAGGTTCAAGGGGGGGCACAATTCACAACAGGTGAGTGAGGAAGGATTACGCATTCCTTGCCTATCTCGGCTTGCCAACCCCTGGCTGCTCTCCTCAGGCCTGAGCGCCAACCAGACCCCGATCTTGAATTATCTGTGGGTAATAAGGCTGGGGCCTTGGTTTATGGCGATTGGGGCAGTTGGCACTAAAGGTCATGTTGCCATTAGGCCTGCAGGCTCACACAGTTTGTTAGCTAAGCAGGTAAAGCAGGAGTTATAAAGGCAAAAAGAATTGCAGTTAGCAATGGGCCATGTAACAGGAGAAACCTAAAGATCGAGGAAAGAAAACCTTAAACATAGATCCCCACTGCATCCATGGACTCAATAACCCTAAATTAGTTTGACAGCATATGATATGTTAGTACAGACATCTTGAGCTCTTCCAGCCGAAGGGCCGTAAAAGCAACTGAGACAGCACACATTGTTAAAGGCCCATTCACCAAGACGTCAGCAGTATTAACTCCCAAGCTGACAGTGGTTGTAAAAACCATCTCGCAGGGGCAAACAACAATGCCTCAATAGATTACAGATTTCTTAGCAGGGTGGTCGAGTGTCCTTGCAAAGGGAGGTGGAACTGTGCTCAGGTGGTTCCAGAGACATCTGTTGGGCCCTGCCATGCAGCGGGAAGCTCCCCTGGGTCCTGCTAAACAGGGGAGCTGTTCTTGTCACACCTTTGTGTCATCCACACCTACTGCACGGACCCCAGCAATGTGCCAAGGCAACCTTTAATTCCATTTTCCCACAGACTTTGTGAAGGGCCCTGGGTGGCATGCCTGATGGGGTCCATCGCTTTGGTGGCTTTGAGGCAAGTCGCTGGTTGCTGGCAGCTTCACAGAAATGGAAGTGATGAAACACAGCAGTACTTCCTGTGCATCCTTGATGCATTCAGACCCCTGCCTTCTGCTTCCAGACCCAGCCTGTGCTTTTCAGGAGGGTCCTTGGGAGCATGGCCCACCTCTAGTTCTCTCCAGGGCTTGTAGATATCTGGCATGCTGATACAAGGAAGGAATTATCAAGACACATGGTCTTGTGACCCGGAAGTCATGTCTCTGGTGCCCCAGTCTACCCTTATTCCATGTCTCATCCCTCTGCTCTTTTCCTGTGATGGAGATAAGCCCAAGGCTGCAGGTAGGCGCCCCCGCTGCCAGTCCTTGGTGGGACCACGAGAGTGAGTCTCAGCTCAAGTCGTCCCTCTCCTGGGGAGACACGGTAGTCCTGGTGTGTCAGGGCTAGCGCGAAGCCTTTCGCTAAATGGGACTCTTGCGGGTGGAGATGATGGTCTGGCTGCTCAGTGGTCCCTGGAGATCCTTTCCTTTTTTCTCCGCTGCAGCTAAAGCCGATTCAGATACCTTCAAATCCGCTGTCGAAGTATAATCAGCAGCTGTGGTTGACATGTGTGGTTGAATTGAATCAGTCAAAAGGTATGGTGTCTGGGGAGGGTGTTTGACCCTGCGGTGATGGTCAGGTGTCCCACATCAGAGGGCCTGCTTCAGGAGCCACTTCTGCTTCCCACCCAGCTTTCTGCTGATGAACACCAGGAGGCAGAAGGCGAGGACTCAGCAGGCGGGTCCCTGCTGCCCGCATGCAAGGCTTGGGTTGAGTTCCTGGCCTGGTCCTGCCCCTTGTGTATTTGGGTAGTGAGCTGGCAGGTGAAATCTTTCTCTGTTTTGAAGTATGGCGCCTGAGATTTCCTTGTAGTTTCCTTTATACGAAGCATCATGCTTGGAGGTGAAAGGACTTTTAAAACATGTGCAAGTGCTCAGAGAGGGATGTCCAGACAGGTGTATTATTGACAGTAGTGATACTTGGAAGTCCGAGGTGGTCTCTTCTGGGCACCGAGATAGTCTGCACCCCAGGGATACCTGAGCATGTCTGGGAGTGGTTCTGATAGTCACAGCTGTCAGGGAGGGAGTGTTGAAGGCCAGCCATGTAGCTGAACAGCCCGCCCTGCCTGGAAGCCGCGCCCCCAGCAGGCTCTGTTCTCCAGAGTGTCGGCTGTGTCAGGCTGAAGCGCCCTGGCCCAGGGCGCCCCTGGCGTGTCAGAGACTGTCTGTGCAGCTGAAATATGCATTTTGTGTCACCCTAGGGAGGACGGAGATGGCCACCCGAGTGGTCTTTTCAGTCCTGTGATCCAGAGAAATGGGAACAGAACCAGTGATCACAGCAAATGAAGTTTAAGAGTTGATACCCCGGAATAATTATTCCCTTTTCATAACCTGAAAAGCAAAAACAAATTTATACCACTCTCTCTGTGTATGTCTGGGAGTGGTATAAAGAGAGGATCAAAAAGAGGCTAATTGCAGTTAGGGGAAGTATACTCATTTAACCCTTTATTTATGTTTTTGCTCTCTGATTATTATTATTATTTATTTGAAGGAGTTACACAGAGAGATATCTTGCTCATTCCCCAGACAGCTTCAATAGCCGGAACTAGGCCAGGCCAGGAGCCAGGAGCTTCCTCTGGGTCTCCCATGTAGGTGCAGGGACCAAAGCACTTAGGCCATCCTCTCCCAGGCACCTTAGCAGGGAGCTAGATCTCATCCACACTTCACAAGTGTTTTACGAACTGTGTCACTGATTTTTTTAAATGAGAATTAAATCAGAAATATAACAAATTACATAACCAGAAAAAATAAGAAATCTTTTTCTGTTTTGATCCATTAAAATTATATGTAGGAAAAGAAAAATATGATTGTATTAGCCTTGAAACACCATTTTATTTATTTATTTATTTTTAATTTTCTTTTTTTTAATTTTAATAATCTTAGTTTATTAGGGTACAAAGGGTCAAGGGCTACAGGGTGAAAGTAGGTAATACCATTGTTTCCACGAAAACACCATTTTATTAAGTAAAGTCAGTGGTTCTTAAATGTTGATCTCAGTGTCAGCTCTGAATGATAGGGTGCTGGTGGGATATTCATGGTCTCTGAGATGCTGGCGGGCCGAGGGTGACGCTCTGGGGGCCCCATAGGTGCTCCCCGCTCCACGCCAGCTCCTGGCGCTGTCTTGGACCCTGTGTCTCTCTGTTTTGTAGAAACCTCTATCCAGACGAGCTTTCCCTTAACTGTGAAGGTGGATGGCGTCGCTCAAGATGGAACCATGATGTATATTCATAACAAAGTCCACAATCGGACGAGGACGCTCACGTGCGCGGGGGTGAGTGTTGTGGCGGCTGCGTGAGGACTGCAGGGCCACGTGGGCGGTCACGGCCTGCAGCTGGGCAGGTGTTCCTCAGTGCAGTCATCCACCTTTGCACCCCGATGCCCTTTGACATTGTCACCAGCTCCCACACGCCCACACGGGAATGTGCACTCATGTGAGCTGTAGTGGCCGTCCAGCTGACTCACGGCCTGGTGTGGCTATAGACAGACATGGATAGCCTATGGCTGCTGAGAGGGTCTGCCCTGATCAGTGGTCATTCCCGGCCCCAGGGCTGTGCTGAGGGCTCGGATCTGTGGTGAGAGGCAGCATCCCCCACCCGTGGGCTCAGTGGACCCAGCCTGAGCATCTGCATTAGGTGCGGTGAGGCTTTGGGACAGGAGACCTGATGCTTTTTGTGGGAAAAGGGCCCTCTCTGCCCACTACACTTTCATGTTGCAAAGAGCCATGTCAGATCCCTGCCATGGTTAGGGGGCCTTGTGAGATGCACCCAGGGAGCATCCAGAATGGGCAGTGCATTGGATGAGAGGCTTGGGAGCCAGGCTTCAGAGCCAGGGCAGCCGCTGTCTCCGTGCAGGGCATCAGTTATGTGCACCAGCTGCCCACAAGCTGACATGAAGGGGTGCAGGCCTTTGGTGAAGGTCCACGCTGGTGCCTGTGGCTGTGCTGAGTGAGGTGCACGGATCACAGCCCAGGCTCTGCTCGGGGGCTCGCCAGCATCTTGGCAGGGGGACCTGACACTTTCCCCGGGAGTGACAGGGGCCAGGGACAGGCAGCTGAGTGGACACATCCAGGTAGTGCTGTGGCCCCACGTGTCTGGGGTGGAGCGGCCTCACGTGGCCAGCAGTGGGGCTGGCTTACTGGGGAGAGAGAGAGAACCGTGGCATCCACACTGAGTGTCCTCCTGGGGGTCGCAGAGGTGGTGCTGGCAGGACACACTCGGAGGGGCTTAGCTTAAACACTCCCACTGTGCCTTGTGGTTTTGTTGAAATGTCAGGTTTGGCTTTCTTGCATGGTTAACCTTTTGATGCGGGTGACACAGTATTTCTGAGTCATCCAAATTGGAAATGTTCCAGTTGCTTTAAGTCATGTAGTGTGTTTCCCAAGATGCCCACTTGGTTCTCCCCCGGCTGGTCTTGGCTCTGTGAGCTTTGTCAGGTCCTGCTCCCCTGGGGTTGAGGAGTGCCCACCGAGAGAGACAGGCGTTTCTGTGTCCCTGCAGAAATGCACGGAGATGATCGTGGCTCATCTGGGCTACCTGAACTACACGAAGTACACGGTGACCGTGGGCTTTGAGCACCTCAAGCTGCCTGTCAAGGAGATCCACTTCACGGTGAGTGCCCAGCCCCAGGCCATGCGTGCGCACCGGGCAGCAGGCTTGTGGAAACATGGGAGGGCCACATGGAGGAGCAGCCCCGGCAGCGGGAAAGCCTTCGTGAAGGGACCTCTCCCTCCTGGCTCCTGACCGCCTTCTGCAGTCCCCGAGAGCGAGGGCGGGACCTTGACTGGATTATGTGGTCCCTGACTGGATTTATGGTCCCTGACCGGATTCATGGTCCATTCCTGTGCCTTGTCCCTTCTGCTCACTGGCATCAACATAGTCGGCCCAGTGACTGGGATTGCACAGGTGCAGGGGGTTTGAATCCCGGGTATGGCACTTGCAGCCACATCTTATGTGTGGAATAGCTCTACACAGAGTCGGGCATGTCACGTGAAATGCTAGCTTCATTGAGTTGCCACTCTTACACCATATAATGAGCCCTTCCCAAGTTTGGGGCTCCGTGGGTTCACCAAGATGTGTGCCCAGTAGAGCTGTGTGACTCCAAGCCGTTGTCACCGCTTTTGAAACACACCCGCTGCTGGTCATTCTGTGTCCTCTAGCCCATAGCCCCTGGCAGTTACCACTCAGCTTTTTGTCTTTGGGGGTTGCCAGCTCTGAACATTCCTGTGAATGGAATCAAACACATGCCCATAAGCTGTGTGTGTTCTCTCCTCCTGCCACGGTGCTCAGACAACCCCCGTTGGGCATGGTGGCTGCCACCCAGGGCTAAAGTGACCCCCGCGGAGAGCTTCTGTACATCCTGCAGACCTGTCTGGAGGCTAGTGTCCATGCGACGTGGACTGCAACCTAGGCTTCCCGCAGCATTCTGTGTGTTTTAAGCTTTAGTTGTAACTTTTTAAGAGTGCTTTTAGGTTCACAGCAAAATTTAAAGGAAGGTGAAGACTTTGCATGTACATCCTGCCCCCATGTGCACAGCCCCCTGCGGACTGTCACCTCCTCCCGCTATGGAGTGGCTGCCTGGGCTGTGGTTGGGGTACCCAGGTCCTCCCTGCTCTCTTGATGGGCAGTTCTGTGGGTTTGGGCAGGCGTGGTGTGTGTCACCGTCACAGCATGGTTCAGTGGCCCACTGTCCTGAGCCCTGCCTCCTGCCCTTGAACTCTGGTCGGCCTGTCTCTGTGGTCTTGGCTTTTCCAGAATGTCCTCGGGTTGGAGTCAGATAGCACGCGGCCTTTGCCACCATCTTCCTTCTAGTGCTGCGCAGTCCAGGCTCCTCTGCATCTCTTCACGGCGTGGCACTTTAGCACGGTGCTCCCCGTGGATGCACCCTGGCCCTCCCCCTCCTGCAGCGATCTAGGTTGGCGCCGAGGCCTGGCCAGTGTTTATGAGCGAGGCTGCCTTCGGCATCCATGTGCAGGCTCTCATTTTTAACTCCTTTGGGCAAACACCAGGGAGCACAGCCAGGAGTGCCGGGCGCTGCTTGTTACAGTTCTCGCACTGGAAAGCTAAAGCTGCAGAATTCATGCGTCTCTCAGCATTGACTGCGAGACATTTCAGAGATCAGGCTTTTGCCAAATTGTGGTCATCACTAACATCCACATGTAGATCTCTAGCATCCTTGTTTGCTTTTTTGCCTTTTAAAAGTTGTTACATTCTCAGAATCATTATCTACGAAATAGGTCAAACCTACTCTCTTAATGTGTTTAAAACAAAGAAAGTTCTTGCTATCTGGAGTGGTGCAAGCACAGTGGCCTGAATGGACATATCTTCAGGTCTGTGGGTGTATGCGGCACGCCTGCGGAAAGGCTGGAATGGCAAAGGGCACACGCAGGTTTGACCCACCCGCCCTGCCTGCTGACAGGTGCACCAGCCGTGATCAGCCCCTCCACAGGCTGCCCTCGGGGGCAGGATGGGTGTGAAAGCCCAGGACACGTCTGTGATGAGCACTGCACGTGAGGACGGGCTAGCCAGCTCTGCGCACAGTTCACACACCTGATGTGGGGTGGAGTAAGCCAACAGTGAAATGGTGTGTATCTTACTTGTGTAACTACCAAAGCAGGCAAAAACATTGGGAAGGTGTCGCTCTCGGGTAGGTTGGTGACTCAGTGTGGGCATAAAGGGCAGGACCTCCCAGGTGTGGGGGGGGGCGTGTGTTGATCAGAATACGCTTGCCCAGATGTGTGCAGCTGTGACTCGAGCTGGGCCCGTAGGACACGTGACACAGGCAGGGTTTTCTGCTCATGAGATCTCAGTGCACTGCAGAGATGGGGCACGTCGGGGTGCCATGGGCACACCCACACACCTCTCTTTGGATGGTTCTGGTTCTGGTTTTGTTCCTGGCAGAACTGCTTGCTGGGAGTTCCTGCTCCTTTATCAGCTCTGCTTGGGAGAACCTTTGGCTTTTACATTTGGGTGTGGTGTTCTGGCCCGTGTTCCGGCCCCCTTTGTGAGAGGGCTGGAGCCGCATGGCCACCTTCCCTTGCCTGCCACCATCGGCCTCGGGTAGAACAGACACCTGGCTGGTGGTGGCTTTGGCTGCCATGCTTGTTTTTTAATCCCTTTTTGTTCTCTAGAGGTGGATGTCGGGAACATTCGGTTCACTGATTGAGATGTGTAACTGGCTAGTGGTAACGGTCTGTTTGTGCTGCGGTAACACTGTGGCAGGGCTGGCAAATGTGTGAGGAGTGGAAGCTTGCTCTGAGGCCAGGGGACCGGCCCGCTGGCGTCCTGTGAGGACGTCCGAGGTGGAGTCTGTGGGCTCCCCCAGGACCTCTCAGGCTTCCTGTGGGAATCCCAGCAGTGGCCACGGGGAGCTGTCCTGCTCCGTGCAGCCTCTCTGGGACATCTTTCCAGTTGTCCCCTGGGGCTCTGGGCTGCGGCACGCCACGTACCAGGCATCTAGTCAGTGCTGCTCGGGTCTCCTGCAGTGGCTGCCTGCCTCCTCCCAGCCCTCTGTGTGTTCCCGGTGTGTTCTCAGGATGCCCCAGGAAAGGGCAAGAATATCTGTTCCCTGCTCCTGTAGGCATCGTACTGGTGGTGTTTCCCACAGAGCTCACAGATTCTCATCTGCCCAGGACTGGCATCTGTTGGCCTGTGCGCAGTCAGCAGGTGCTTGGACAGGCTTGGGCCACATGCCAGCCTGTTGATCGGAGGCAGTGAGGATGCTCGTCCTGGGTGTGACTGCCAGGCTCTGGAAGGACAGATATGGCTTTGTGATGCCCGAGGGGCCTTGGCATGTGGGGTAGCAGCTCTTCCAGTGTCAAAGAAAATGACCGAAACCTCAGCAGTTTCTGGCATTTTTACTCTGGCCTTCTACTTATTTGACTTTTAACTTCAAAAATCCCCAAACCTGATGCTGATGAATCTTGAAATATACATAGGTGGGTACATACATAGGCCCCTGTGCCTCACTGGCTCGGGCACTGTCTCCTGCCTTCGGGCCCCACCCACTGGACCATGTGTGGCTGGTAGGCCAGTGTCTGGGTGGGGTGCGGCCTGGGACCATGCACGCCCTTCTTGGTACAGTTCATGGAAACAGCCCTCAGGCCCCCATGCACAGCCTGCTCAGCCTGGTCTCCCACCCATGGGAGACTCTGTTCACTGCTGCTTGAGTGGAAGTGGGGTCTGACTTCAAAGGACTGGGCGCTGTGGAGCAGAGAGAAGTAACACCACACGGCAGGTGATAAACACGGACAGCTGCCATACCGTGCCAGGCGTGGTGTGGGGGGCACAGCCTGGCTTGCTGTGCCATGCCGGGCATGGTTGGGGGGGCAGCCCAGCTTGCCGTGCTGTGCTGTGTGTGGTGTGTGTATCAGCCCACCTGCCTTCTCCCTCCCACTGCCCGTCCTTCCCCTGCCTCCTTTTAACTCAGAGTTCACAGTTAAGATGTTTGCTGTGGCTTTAGCTGGCTTTATTGGCTAAAGCATTGTTTTCTAGGGCTGGCTGTCAGCAGGAGAATGAAGATTGTTTTCTGTTGCTCTGACCGAATCTTAAGACAAAATATCTCTAGGAGTTCAGTTCCTTGATGTTTAAAAACTAAATACATAAGTACACCTTTTATTCCTGTCACTTTAAGGATATTTTCTGTCCCCTACCCCGTTGTAACAATCCCTTCTGTTCCTCTGATTGGGCCTCAGCCTCTGTATTTTGCAACTGGGAGGTGTATTGTACTTTTTCCTGTTTGACTGTTGGGGTTTTTGGGTTTTTTTTTTTTTTTTTGGAGGTTAGAACTGGTTTTTTTTTTTTTACATCTTATTATTATTACCATTTTATGATAGAGTTCCATAGGCTCCTGGTATTTTCCTTATCCCAGCCCTGATTCCTCCCCACCCCACCCCCACCTAGTTCCTCTATATCATTACTAAAGTATAGTTCTTCATACACAGTCATATGTCCATCATTGCGGGCATGGAGGTTGTCAGAGAGTCCAGCATCCTATTGTCAAGATATAGTAAGCAGCTTCATTGTAAGTCCATCTTTGGAAGTAGAAATGCATATTGCATTGTATCCTCACATCTGGATGTTTGTCTCCATTTCATAGCTACTGCACATTCCCTCAAATGAAAAGTCATAATACAAAATCAACAATAGAAAGAAAAATAGAAATTTACAATGCCATGAAGTTAAATAACATGTTACTAGATATGGCAGTCTCCATTACACAGCTACTATACCTTCCCTTAAATGAAGAACCACAATACAAAATCAACATCAGAAAGAAAAATGAAATTAACAACACCAGGAAGTTAAATAACATGCTACTAAATGTCTAACGTGTCGCTGATGAAATGAAAGTCAAGAACCTTCTTGAAGAAAATGATGCCACTGTATGATCTACGAGTCATTGAATGATTTAATCAGAAGAAAGTGTTTTAAAGAGATGAAACCAACAGAAAACAACAAAACCCATGTGATAGAGTTTCCGCTGATCAATTGTTGGTGAAATGTATCTCTTCTAGACAAGAATAGATAACTTTTGTTTTTTAATCTAGTCTACTAATCTATGACGTTTGATTGAGCTTAAGTCATTTATTTTCAAGGTTAATATGTTTGGGTGGTACTTTAGTCCTGTCATTTTAGGAATGGGTTGTTCATTGCTTTAGTCTTCTGCTGTCATTTTACTGGGATGTTCTTCCCGTTTGCCTTTGGTTTTGGTAGGTGCTATTCCTCTTTTCTGTCACGAGAACATCTTGAAGTATCATTTGCAGGACAGGTTTGGAAGAGGCAAATTCTTTTAGCTTTTCTTTACTCTGGAAGAATTTTATTTCATTTTCAAAAATGAAAGACAGCTTTGCTGGGTATGTTATAATAGGTCGACAATTTTTTTCTTTTAGAATCTGGAATATGTCACTGCATTCTCTTCTTGCATGTAGAGTTTCCTGTGAGAGATCTCCTGTGAGTTTAATTGGCATTCCTTTATATGTCAACTGATTTTCTTCACGTGCACATTTAAGGATCTTTTCCTTATGTTTGATTGAAGAGAGCTTGATGGTTATATGTGTCATGGTGAAGATCTCTTTTGATCAAGCCTGTTGGGAGTTCTGTGTCCCTCCTGGATCTTGTTTCCCAATTCTTTCTCTAGATTAGGGAAATTTTCCTTGATTATTTCATTAAATACATTTGCAAACTCAGCTTCTCTTTCTGCACCTTCTGGGACTCCCATAACTCTTATATTTGGCCTCTTAATAGTGGCTTTGTGCCCGGCGCGGTGGCGCAAGTGGTTAAGGTCCTCGCCTTGCACGCCCGGGATCCCATATGGGCGCCGGTTCTAGCCCGGCAGCCCTGCTTCCCTTCCAGCTCCCTGCCTGTGGCCTGGGAAAGCAGTCGAGGACGGCCCAAAGCTTTGGGACCTTGCACCCGCGTGGGAGACCAGGAAGAGGCTCCTGGCTTCGGATCGGCATAGCATCGGCTGTTGCGGTCACTTGGGGAGTGAATCATCGGACGGAAGATATTCCTCTCTGTCTCTTCTCTCTGTATATCCGCCTTTCCAATAAAAAAAATAATAATAAAAAATAAATAAATAGTGGCTTTCAATTCTTGAATACTTTTTTTGGCCTGATCCAGCTCTGCTTCCAGCATTTTGTTTGCTTCCCCCAGATGACAGGAGATATCTTCCAATTCTGAGATTTTTTTTTTTTCTGCTTGCTTCATTCTATTTTGGAGACTCTCCACTATAGTTGTAATTTGCTCTACTGTGTTCTTAATTTCTGATATACCAGTCTTGATTTGCTTTACTGATTCCTTAAATTCTTTGAACTCTTGCATTAACTTCTCATTTTTGACCAGAATCTTCAAAATGAGTCTTATGGATTCTGTGTCCCCCGTTTTCTCGATGTTTTCCTCAGTTAACTCTGAGGTTGACATAGGGTTTTGCTCCTTTGCAGGGGAGTTTTCAGTAATATTCATTGTGCCTTTGTCTCTTCTTTTGCTCTTGATCATTGTACTTCTGGTTAGCAGTCTTCTCCTTGGGGCAGGTTTCTAAGCTGTTTCACCCACAGGTCTACGATGCGATTTTACTTATTGCAGTTGGCACACACTTTTGCTTGCAGCCACTTGTGCCACAACCTCCAGCGAGTTCCAGGTCTGGGTCTTATGTCAGATATCCACCGTGGTCTCCACAGCCCCAGCTCTTGGCTCACCACTCTTCACCTCCTGTGATACCGTGCTGAGGCTGCTCCATTGTCTCTGCAACCTTTCTCCCTCTTCTGATTGGAACCCAGTTCTGGGTTCTTATGTTAGATTTCCACCAAGAACTCTGTAGCCCTAGCTCCTGGCTCACCACTCTCCACCTCCTGTGATACTGTACTGAGGTTGCAACCTTGCTCCCACTTTCAGTTGGAGCAGGTCCCAGGATTAGAGACACCAGGTGTCCTACATAGCTAGGTTGTTGGTGGCACTGATCTTGCTGGAACCTGTTGAACGTTTGGTCTGGGTGTCACACGGACCTATTTTGACCCATAGGATGCCACAGTCGGTATTATTTTCCTGTGGGACCAGTGCAATCCACGGAATTCAGTGAGTTTTTGCGAGCTCAGCACATGCACAGTTCACTGTTGTCCCCTGCAGTCCTAAAGCTTTTGCCACAGTGTACAAAATGGTGCCTGACGTACTACTACTAGAGTTCTTGATCTGCTGGCTGTCAGATCTGAGGGCTACCCAGACCTGTCTTGGGTGGAACCTGTAGAATGCCACGTTGCTGCAGTTCACTGAGTCAAAAATGAGTTCACTCCCAGCTCAGCATATGCTCAGTCCTTTCCCTTGCCTTTGCCTCCTTACGCAAAATGGCACCCAATTTGTCTCTAGGGGGCTGACTGGGCTATGAAATCCACCCTGTTCTCTCACTGCCTGTCTGTCTGTGATCTGCTGCTCTGTCTCTGATCCTGTTCAAATCAAAGGGACCAGCAGGATGGATGGTTCTTTGTCTGGGTTCACCTCCCAAGCTCCCAGTGAAAGTCCCTTCCCACCTGGTTGCTGGTAGAGTTCCGGCTGCTGGTGGAGTCAGATCGCCGTTAGCTTAATGCCACTAGAGTATCAGTCACTGCAACACCACACCACTGTGTCCGCTGCTTTCCTGTGTCTGTCAGTCTCCAGGTACCCCTCTGCTGTTGTTCTGTCCTCTGTTTCCTGACATATGTCCTCTCTGCTTCATCCTGATTAAATGTTTCTCTGTCTGATTAAACGTGTCCTTACCCTATTCCGCCATCTTGATTCTGTGACTATGGGCTTGTCATCAGCACATGTCATGTGCCAGTCCGTATCGCTGTGATTGCTCCAGGACCCACAGACACACACACTGGCGTGACAGACTGCGGAACGATCACCACTTGGACATGTTATTGTCTGTTGAATGTGGGCTGCTCTTAAATTCATCACTTGCCAAAATGTTAGATTCACTGACCACCAGGGAAAGAATAACTCAGTGAATGTATGAAAAGAATTTAGATGGCCTTTATTTCAGGGAATCATGGTCACAGGCTTCCCTTCCCCATGCAGCCAAAAAACAGACATGAAGGAGTGGGCTGCAGAGGAAGAAGAGATGGGGAAGGTGTCTTTTAAAGCTCTCTGTGACACGGAAACTGAAACGGGGGTTGCCTCGGCCCTTATTTGGTGAGGGGATATGGGTTTGTCCCCTCGTTGGTGCAGTGGTGGTTTCACAGCCTGAACTCCGCCATCTGGTCAGGGTTTGGTTGGAGGCCAACTCCGCCTTTCTTTGGTTACCATGGTGGCCATCAGCTGCTTGCGGCCACCTGTGCCTGGCTTGTACATCAGCTCACGTTGAAGCCAGCACCCTGTCCTGCTGCTGCCTTTCAGCCCAGGCACCCAGCATCTGATTTCATGACCGAGCTGGCAAGGCCCTGGAGTGTCTGAATCCTGCCCTGTGGCATGCTCACTCAGCATGGGGACAGCATGGGTGTCCGGCAGCTTGGGCCCTGTCATGGCCACGTCCTTTTCCTCTGGGTGCTGCCAGCAGAGGTCCAGCTGTTGAGGGCCTTCAGGTGGTTTGGAGCTTTTGTAACGGCAGCTCTTGGGAACACGTGTGTGCCACCCCTTGCGTGGATGTGTGCTGATGGCAGAGGTGGGATGGCCAGGTCTCAGGTCAAGGAACAGCACCCTCACCTCTGGGCCCCCCGTCCTTGTGCACCTGGTGCTATTGGTGCTGTAAGGTTTGCTGTGCTCTCTACTGTGTGGTGCCACGCTGAGTTCCAGTTTACAGGGTATTGCTACGTTGCATGATCCTGGTACAGATTCTGCTGTCGTCCTTACTGAATCTTTGTCCCCAGCCCCCCTCTTTAAGGTCTTTTACTTGGTGCCAGCCTGGTGGTGCAGCAGACTTTGTCCACTGTGTGGCACTTGCATCCCATGTGGACGCCCGTTTGTGTCCTGGCAGCCCCACTCCATCCAGTTCCCTGCTTGTGGCCTGGAATGCAGTAGAGGGTTGCCCAAAGCCTTGGGACCTTGCACCACTTTGGGACCCAGAAGAAGTTCTAGCTTCAGATCCGCTCAGCTCTGGCTGTTGTGGCCATCTGGGGCAACAACCAATGGATGAAAGATCTTTCTTCTCTGTCTTTCTTTTTCTTTGTAAAATCTGCCTTTCCAAGAAAAAGAAATAAATCTTTAAAAAAGATTTTCCCTAGTTGAAGCAATATGATTACGGTGCTCTCCCTGGGTTTGTGACACCATCGTTTCTGTCTCAGCTGGAAGCCCGTGGCCACCCCTGTTGCTGCTCTCCTGGCCTCGCCTGCCACCGCAGTGTCCCACAGCCGCCCAGGGCACAGGGCGCCGGCCCTCTCAGTCTCCTCTGTCTCGCTGTGTCCCAGGTGGCTTCTGGGCCTGCTCCCCGCAGGCTCTGGGATGGTGGTCAGCTGCACACCCCACTCGTCTCTCTGGAGCAGGGCAAGGCTGCCCGCTGGCCCCTGGAGCTCCCTTCCTGCCAATTCTGTCTTCTAACCTCTGGTCGGCTTTGATTGCTTAGGCTTCCCCTTGCTGCAGTTCACATTTCTCCTGTTGGGCCTCTCCAGTGCTTTTTAATTTCATGTGTGATATTACTGATCACTAGAGTTTGTGTTACAGTATTCATTTTTAAAAGGTTTGTGCAAGTTGCTCAGCAGTGGTGCTTCATTGCCTCTCCATGATAGGGCTCACTGGCCTTGCAGCACAGGAGTCGGGGTCTGACTGCCTTCTGCGCTTTCGTCAGCAGGTGGCGCCTGTGTCTCAACGTCCCCCTCCCCCATATAAGTGCTACTCATTCTGGGTAACACTTAAAAACCTGTTTCTGTGCAGGCTTTAGCCCAGTGGCTAAGACATGGCTTGGGGTGCTTTGCTTCCTTACTGGAGTGTTTGTGCTTGGCAGCCTGCTCTTGGTACCCCAGCTGGCGTCTGGCTCTGGCCTCATGGTGGTGTAAGCCATGGAAGGCAGCAGGTGATGGTTCAGCTAATTGGGTCCTGCTGCCCACCGTGGAGATCTGCATTGAGCTCCTGGCTGCTGCTTGAGGTCTGGTCCAGCCCAAGCCTGGCAGGCATTTGGAGCGTGATTGGCAGATGGGAGTGCATGCCCTGTCTCAAGAAAAGATACAAAAGCATGTTCCCCTTTATTAAAAATGTGGCTTTTCTAATAAGGAGATGGGGTGGGGGTTGGTTTGAGAGGCAGAGAGAGAATGTGAGAGCAGCTGGCTGTGCCCGAGTGCCCCCAGGGGCCATCTGCTGGCTGTACCTGGGTGCCACCAGGAGCCAGGCTGGGCTCAGGCTGAAGCTAGAACCAGGAACATAATCCACGTATCCCTTGCCTCCCAGGGCACAGGAGTCAGCCAGGGATCGAACCAGGCTCTCTGCCGTGGGACGTGGTATCTTATCTACTGGGCTAGCTGCTTGCCTCCCCTTTTGCTTTGACAGGGTTGATTTTGATAGATTTAGAAACCACCTGTTCTTCTGGTTATAGCATCACTTCTCTGGCATGTGCATCATTAACATGATTCGTTTGAAAGTCCTTTCAGCTCTTGGTGATTAGGACTTTTTATATTCGTATATTTAAAACAAATTCAGAATGCAGTAAGTGCCAAGCCCCTGGGACAGGGTAACGCAAAGGGCACCGTCTGGGCGCCGCCGGAGCCCGCTGCTCTTACTAACCCGGTGTGTCGCCTCTTGGGTGCGTTCTCTCCAAGTCACTTGCCGTGCCTCCTCTTTGCAGTGGAAGACTTACAACCCCGCGTTTTCCCAGCTGGAAATCTGGTTCCGATTTGCCTTCGTGGTGCTCACCTTCATTGTCACGGTGCGTGCCCCTCGTACGCAGACTGCAGCAGACTGCGGAGCCGGGGCCCTGCTGTGTCCCGCGTGTCTGCGGGTGGCAGACCGTAGAGAGGAATGCTGGGCTGTCACAAACCCTTCTGGCACCTGTGAGGGCAAGGTCCTTTGGGATCCCGGGGCAGTGCTGGCTGTAGGAACCCCAGGGGAGGCCCCATCTGTGCTGAGGAGGGAGTGACTCTTGCTGTCTGCAGAGTGGCACTCTGCCCTGCCAGCTCTTGCCCACCGGCGCTGACCGGGATGAGTGGCATCTGAGAGCTGTGCGACCACACCCTCGCCCTGGCGAGCCCTTGGGCTGACGCCTGGGAAACTTGGGACTTACAGGCTCACTGTCCAGAGAGGGAGCTGGGGGGCATGGTGCTCCCCAGTGTCTCGGTGTCTCAGCCCCAAGTGGGCATACCGAGTGTCCTCAGGGTGGGGACCTCACTCTGTAGCCTGGCCAGGACCCCTGCTGTTCTTGAAGGCGGAGGGCTGCTCCTCCATCCAGGCCCTTGCCTCAGCAGGCCACCTAGACTGGAGACTGTGGCCTATAGGCAAGCAAGTCCAGGTTGCTGAGAAGTCATGGGTTTAGATCAGGTTACGAAAAGAGTTGGCATGGTGGCTCAGTTGGCTAATCCTCTGCCTGCAAGCACCAGCATCTCATATGGGCATCAGTTTGTGTCCCTGCTGTTCCACTTCCCGATCCAGCTCCCTGGTATGGCCTGGGAAAACAAAAAGAAAGGAGGGAAAAGAGGAAGGATGCAAGGGTTTGAAAGCAGTTGAGACTTCTCATTGGGTCCCCAGCTGCTTTAGGGTCCAGCCATAGTCCTGCTCCACTGGAGTATTTCTCAGGGAACCTGAGGCTGTTGGTAGCAACCTGCTCCCCCTTGCATGTAGAAGCCACAGATGTGGGCGCAGGCCCAGGGTGTGGGTGGAGGGGCGCCTTTCTCTTTCTTACAGAAGCTTTGGGCCCCCCTGCCTGCTTCCTGCCCCCTACCCCGGTCCTGTGCTGGTGCCCCTGTAGAGGCAGTCGGTCTGCTCCAGGCGTCCCTGCGCTCCTAGCCCTGGCGCAGGCTGTGACACAGGCCTGGCTTGCCTTGCAGTGCCTGTTCACACACTCACTGCGCAAGTTCTCCATGCGGGACTGGGGGATCGAGCAGAAGTGGATGTCCGTCCTCTTGCCCCTGCTCCTGCTGTACAACGGTAGGCGTGGCTCGCTTCCTGTCCGCCTTGGAGGCGGCCCAGGCTCGGGAGGCCCCAGGAGGGCAAGTGCGGGGAGGGAGGTGGTGGGGCAGGGGTAGAGGCAGACTCCCGCTGCTCCAGAGCCATGTCCTGCCTGGCCCGGGCAGACACCTGGTGCCACCTCAGCCATTAGCACTGGGATGCACTGCAGTGCTGGAATGTGCGTGGGGCCCCTTCCTCCTCCCCTGCATGCGTGTGCTCCCGGGCCGGGCAGGGGCACAAGATGGCATTCGGGTGTTGGAGAACAGGAGAGCTGTGGCTCGGAGCTGGGAGCCAGGAGGCGAGCTGGCTCTGAGGGCGTCGGCCAGCCATGGATGGGCTCATGTCTCCGGCCCCTCGCCTTGCAGACCCCTTCTTCCCGCTCTCCTTCCTGGTGAACAGCTGGCTCCCCGGCATGCTGGACGACCTCTTCCAGTCCATGTTCCTGTGTGCCCTGCTGCTCTTCTGGCTGTGTGTGTACCATGGCATCCGGGTCCAGGTGAGCCGCCTGCCTCAGCATGCCCCAGAACCCCCCAACCCAAGAGGAGTCCTTGAAGAGGGGGTGACCCCTGAAAGCCCGGGCTTCCCACAAGATGGATGTGGTGACAGAGATGTGACCCGCGTGTCTGCCGCTAACGCTGGATTAGCACTTCGCTAGACTTTTCATACTTTTACTTTCCTTTTTAGGGAGAAAGAAAGTGCTTAACTTTCTATCTGCCGAAGTTCTTCATCGTTGGGCTGCTGTGGCTGGCGTCTGTGACGCTGGGAATATGGCAGACGTGAGTAGGCCATCTGGAGAAGCTGTGGGCCTGCAGGGTGTGCTGGAGGCTGGCAGAGCGGGTCCCACTGCCCTGCTTTCTTAGCCTGACCGTGGCATTCAGCACCCGTTCAGGCAGCCGGAGGCCCTGGCTGTGCCACCCACCAGGTTGCTGAGTCTCCTATCCCGGGTCCTTCCCTGGCACCCAGGGTTCATCTTTCTAGTGTCTTCTAGAAGGTGGCTGGGCAGAGGCCTATCGGTGTCTCCCGTCCCGTGGAAGAAATCGCCCAACACTGGAGAGTCTCAGAGGCGCTTTATTCTGATCTTCCTTTAAAACCGTTATGTCCGTTAATTCCGTTACGCTGAAGCCCCTCCCCCGCCAAGTTCCCCTCCCCCCCGGCTTATCTGTCAATCCTGTCCAATCAGCACCAAGGCACACCAATCAGGGCAAAGGGCCAATCACAGGGCAGGAAATTGTCAGTGCCCCCAACAGAGGCCTAGTGGAGCTGAGCCTCCTGTACCCCCAAGGAGGGCTGTTGGTGCTCCTGCCCACCCACAGATGGCCAGGCTCCCGCACAGGAGCGCTGTGGCTGGGACACGCCCCTGCCACCCTACTCCCTGCACCTGGGCCGCCAGCAGAGTCAGCACTGAGCCCCAGGGAGGTGTGTCCCGGCGTCCTGCTCCGGAGTTGCCGCCTGCAGGAGGCACGGGGCCGCCCCGCAGCCCAGGTGGGCAGCTGGGCACCTTCGTTATCTGAACCACGAAATTGAGGTTTCTCATGGATTTACGATCCTGGGTAAATCCCTTACTAGCACAGCATGGAGTTTAAAAAAATTCAGGTGAGAAAATGTGTAAAACAGAAAGTGAAGTGAGCCGTTCACCTGCAGGCTTCTTGTGATGTTTTGTAGTGTCAACGAGTTGCATGACCCCATGTACCAGTACCGCGTGGACACGGGCAACTTTCAGGTAAGGATTGTGTAGCTCCTTGATGCCACTCAGTAAACGCACAGCCCGGCCTGCTGCTGCGGGCTTGCAGGAGGCTGTGTGGGACGAGGGCTTGCAGGAGGCTGTGTGGGAGGACCCCTAGGATGGCCAAGGGCCGCAGAATGTACAGACTGTGTTTTCACTTCAAATCTATGGCTTCTGGTTGAAATACCAGGACACAAGACGTGTCACCTTTTAGGAGAATTGCGGTGTGACCCAGAACATGTTCCTGTTCTGCTCTAGCTCTTTCAAGGTTTCCAGACAGCTTGGGCACCAGCCTCCATCCTCGCAAGTGGGGCGAGCAACCAGCCTTACCCCCGGGGGCCGCAGGCTCGCAGTCCCTGCCACTCACTGGCTTCTGCCTTTGCCCAAGTGCGGCGTGTCCTGGGAGGGGGTTGGCCCCAGCCCTTCCAGCACAAGGGCCAGGCGTCCCTTTCCACAGAGGGCGCCCGAGAGGACAGTTCTGTTTCCTGGAGTGGCCTGTGGGGTTCCAGGACCATCCTTGGAGCAGTGAGGTGGGCCACAGGGGAGCAGCAGCCAGCCTGACCTCACTCGGGGCACTTTCGTCCCCCCCACAGGGCATGAAGACCTTCTTCCTGGTGGGGGCGGCCGTGTACGTGGCAGCCCTGCTCTTCCTGGTTGTACGGGCCTGTTCCGAGCTGCGCCACATGCCGTACGTGGGTAAGCACCCCTTAGGGCCACCCTGCAGGGTGGGAGGGACTGTCCATTCCACCAGCTGGGGACCTGCTCTTTGGCCCCAGGAGGCTGCAGCTGGCTTAAAGAGATGATGGCCCTGGCCGTTTAGTGGGAGGTCTTGGGGTGGAGGTGCAGGCCCCAAGCCCCGATGGCTGCTCAGAGGGGCTGGGCGCCTGGCTGCAGGCCTGAGGCAAAGCCTTCCTGGTGCCCACCAGGGGCTCTGGGAGCTGCTTGCCTCGCTCGGGCTGCGACTAAGGGGCTTGAAGTCCATAAGTCCCATAAAGGGATTTGTTCTGGAAGCTTTGCTTTATTGCTGCTTGTATTGTGAAGATCCTGGAGATGGAAGGGGAGCTTACTAATAGGAACCTTGCTGTCTTTCAGATCTCAGGTTGAAGTTTCTGACTGCGTTAACCTTTGTAGTGCTTGTCATTAGGTAAGAAAATGTCATTGCTTGAAAGAAGGAAAGGCTGATTTTTATTTGGCCACCCCAAGGGTGGGGCTGGTCGTGCGTGACAGCCCAGAGCACGGGCTGGGTTGTAGATGGCCAGGACCAAGACATAGGCTAGCCAGAGCACAGTGACCCAGCTGGCCGACTGACACCTGCTCTCTGTGTGGTGGGCAATCCTTCAGGTCAGGGAGTTAGGGTCTGGTGAGATGGAGGTGTGGGGTGCTTGGCCCTTTGAGCCTCCCAGGACTGGACTCTAAGCTTGAGCTAGAGCCCCAGGGACTGGGGAGCCCCGTGAGGGCTGCTGGGCCTGGAGGGCTCGGTCCTGCTGTGGGTCACAGAGGAAGCCTGTGGGCCATGTCACCGGCAGGCAGGCCGATCCCAGGAATACGTTCCAGGTAATTATTTGGTTGTTGAGGGTTTGTGTCTTTCTCCTAAAAATCAGAATCCAGTGGGGAGAAGAAAAAGGTGTGTGCTCGTGTTTGGTTGCGTGGATAGCAGATGAGTCCGGAGAGTCCGACAGGTGTCTGGGCAGCAGCTCGTCCAGGAGACTCCTGTGGGCATCCATGTCCAGCCAGCCCCGTGTGTGCTCAGCCTTGACTCCTCGGGGCTGGGGGGTCTCCTTCCAGCTGCGACCCTCGGCCCTGGCGCCCAGCAGCACTATCTGTACTGCGCACACAGTGTCTCTGGCTTCTCTCTCTCACACACACACACTCCCTCCCTCCCTCACCGGGACACGCCATCCTGAGCTGACCTACATTAATGTGTGTGTCCTCACGCCCTCACACACACACTGACACACCCCGAGACACTCCTTACGCCTGCGTGTTGACACTTGTGCCCTCACCCTCATGCCAGGCAGTCCCCAGCGGGAGCGCACCTGCCCCTTGCGGCCCCTGTGGAAGCTGAGTTGGAAGTTGCTAGGCTTTTGTGACCTTGCCTCACCGGAGCGCCAGCGCCGTGGGGATTCCAGGGTTTGCCCTGCAGGCGCGTCCCACAGCCACGCTGGCAGACAACGCCTCCCTGTCACTGCATTTGTGCTCCGGCCAGGGGAAAGAGTGATGAGCGGGTGGGAAGCAGTGCTGTGGCGACAGCACAGGGGCTGAAGAGGGACAGTTGCTGTGGAGGTGACAGTTAAATGGATGTGCAGTGCGCTAGTGCCAACTTTATCATCAGGAAGGATCTGACCAAGGCACTTCTGTCCTTTGGGGGTGAGATATGGGTCAGGAGAGGGGGTAGTTCCAGGGGAGCCGGAACTCTGTAAGGAGACAGCCTTGAAGGGGTGAATTCTATAGGGTTGGCCTTGAGCAGGTGAATCCCATGGGGGGAGATGGCCTTCAGGAGGTGAATTCCATGGTTGCAGACAGCTGTGAAGGGAGTGACCTTGGAGTGGGTGTGCCGGGTGCCCCAGGCCTTGGGGGACTGCTGCTGTCTGTGTTGGGCAGGGCTCTCTGCTGTCAGCTGGTTGGGGCTCTGACCCTCCCAGGTGGACTGTGTGTGTGAATGGAGGCTTCTGTGCAGAACGACCAGTGAGCACACCGTTGCTGGGGGTGCTGGAGAATTGTCTGGAATGGGTGCCATTCCTGGGAGAGTTTTGCTTCATTTCCGCACGCCTTGTTTTTCAGCATTGTCATCCTTTATCTAAGATTCGGAGCACAGGTGTTACAAGACAACTTTGTAGCAGAACTGTCCACTCACTACCAGAATTATATCCTTTTAACCTGTGCACCTGGCCTCATTGCCATCAGTGCTGCTCATGAGGTGACCTGCACTACAGACCCTCTCCATGCTGAGAAACACTTCCTAACGGCTCGCCTGGCCCATGGCGGTCTGGGAGAGACCGGCTCTGCCATTCCTCCTCTGTGGGCAGGACCAAGCAAGTCCCTGAGGTGGTGACCACGTGGCGCGGCCTGGGTCCAGTCCCGGGCCACTGGTCCAGCTCTCCTTCCCAGACCATGGACATGTGCAGGTCACTGGAGGCCCGGGCCCAAGTCCACACTGGGTCATTTGGAGCCATGGCCCTGGGGCCGAGTGAGTGTGCTATCACCTGGGCAGATCCAGGCGGGGCTGTCAGGCTCGGGAGAGTGGAGCAAGCTTATTGTGCGCATTGAGGAGGTGGCTCCTGAAACACCAAGGCTGCCTTACGTGCCGCTGGACGCGAGGCCAGTGGCGCATGCTGTCGCCTCCCAGGTGCCCTGTCCCCACTCGGCGTTGATATTCCTTGGTGCCTGGCACACTTTGGACATCAGCCTTTAAATCTTCGGCTTTGCACGGCCTTCTCAGCATGCAGGATTTTCCCACGCTTTGTGACTGCCTTTCTCACTAGGCAGTCTCTAATCTAGAAAGGTCAGACACGCCTGGCTGGGCCTACCCCTCTTGGTTTACTGTGTGGAGACCTGATTGTCCATGGGCTGGTGGCCTCCCTGTCCCTGCCCTGGGTGCTGTGAGGGCTGTGTGGGCCTACCTAGACGGGGCTCTGACAGCTGGGAGGGGAGGCCAGAAAGCAAGCAAACCCTCAGCCTTCCTTGACGGCACCACCAGCAGAGTTCTTGTCCTTCTACGGCTTGTTGAACTTTTACCTCTACACTCTGGCCTTCGTGTACTCCCCGTCGAGGAATGCGCTCTACGGTAAGGCCCTGCGCCTGGGGCGCCGCGCAGTCTGTCTGCTCAGTATGCACTTTTGTTTCCCGTCCATGCTGGGCACTGTAGCTAACAGCATTTCTCTTTGGGTAGGAGAGACGAGGCAGTGTACAGGGTAAGCTCTGAGCTTTAGTTAGAACGCCCAGAGAGAACTTGCTGGGACCCAACCAGTGCTGCCCTGACCATCATAGTTACTCGCTCTTAGAGCACCTTCACGCTCGGGGACTCGGCGAGCGGCACAGCAGCCTTGCCAGACGGCCGTAGCCACATGCAATGTGCAGAGGAAAGAAACTGGAAGGGAGATTTGCTGGGGGCAGGCACGACTGAGCCACCCCTGCTGGGGCCCATTTGCTGTTTCGTTGTCCATGTGGGCACCTGGAATGAGCCTGCTGTCTCCCATGGGTGCCCACCCTTCAGAGCCCTGAGCCACGCAGGCCTTGCGACACTGTTGAGGCTCACACACGCGGGAGGAGCAGGACCCGGATGTCCCCATGCCAGTGGCCTGCCTCCTCAGGCTGATACACTTGCTGAGGTTAAGCTGCTTCTGTTGGCTTTCAGAGTCCCAGCTCAAAGACAATCCCGCCTTCTCCATGCTGAATGACTCGGATGACGACGTCATCTATGGGTAAGCTGCGTGGCGTCAGGCACTTCCTGGCCTGGCGTTGGTGGTTGCCGGCCGGGTTATTACTCTAAAATGATTTGCAAGGGATCGCGGCTTTGACGGGGTGAGCCACGTGCTGCCACGGTTTCCCGTTCTCACGTTGCTCAGGCTGGTGTGCAGGACTGCTTTCTGTGCATGCTGCCTGCCTGGTGGCCCGCTGCCCTGCCCTGTGACTGGGGAGTGGCATGGCGGGGGACTCCGGGAAGGAAGGCACGTGACGGGCACTGTTAGGTGGTGTCCGCGTGGGGAGCAGGCGGGCCAGGGCGGCTCAGGGTCTGTCTTCCGGCAGGAGTGACTATGAGGAGATGCCCCTGCAGAACGGCCAGGCCATCCGGGCCAAATACAAGGAGGAGTCGGACAGCGACTGAGCCGCCGCACCTGCTTCCCTCCGACCCACGTGCCCAGAAGTCTCGTTCATAGCTGTTTACACATTCTCAAAAGGAAGACCAAAACACAGGACAAATTTAATGTTACGGTTATTGTCAGGGCAGCTGCATTTATTTAGGAAAAGGGGGAACTGACAAAAGTTTAAACAGCCAAGTCCTTCCTACGAAGACTTCAGATGAGCTAGGTTTGCAATGGTGAAAAAGGAAATCGCCCATTCTCAATAGACAGCTACATGCCTTCCTTCAAGAAAAAGTCACAGCTTCCACGTTCCGGGGGCGTGATGGCCCAGGCGCCCCGGCGCCCGGCGGCAGCTTCCCCCTTTCTTTCCCGCCTTCGCCTGAACTGGGAATCCTGAGTTCTGTGCCCTTCACTCCAAGAGCAGCTGTTTCTGTGCCTGCCTGAGCCGGGCAGTCCTTCCGGGGGAAGTGGCCAGCGCCCCTAGCCAGGCGTCTGGGAGCCTGCAGGTGGGACTGACGGGAGTGGGCGTGCTCAGGCCTTGGCCCCTGGGGGCCACCAGGGCAGGAGCAGGGCAAGACCCAGATAACCCACTGTGCCCACAGCGGGGGAGGGCCTGCTGCCGGTGTCTCTGGAAGCACGTGGCCACACACAAGCATCCAGGAATGAGTGCGCCCCCCTGTGGCTGTGGCCCGCAGGAGGGAAACTTTCCTCTCCAAGAAACAGTCATTTCTGCAAACTGTTGACTGTGAAATCCCATAAAGCTTTATTTTTTTAAATAAAAGCTAAATAAAGTAGCTGGTAAATTATTATAGATTCTCTATTGCCAACAAGATTTTCAGTGTCACATTTGGAAACTAAGTGAAAGGGAAATAAATGGCTTATGGAAAATCATCTCTGGATGGGAAGCCACGTGTTTGGAGTCACACCGTGGCAAGTAAGCAGGTGCGCTGCTCTGTGGGAAGGAGGTTCTGGTGCTGCTGAGCCTCAGGCGTCGGAGGGCCCAGGAGCGTTCCCAGGTGACTGTACGCAAGGGTGCCGTGGGTGTCACCTTGCACAAAGTGTGTTAGCGTGGGATGCCAGCAACCGCCCGGACTCGGGGAGGACTGTGCCACTCTGCACACAGCACCTGCATCTTCATCTCTGCGCTGACAAGTCACTCCCCACCTGGTCGCTAGCCCTGGGACCCTGGACATGCACTAGGACTCCCTTCTTCCTTATTTAAACCTTAACGATAATGTAACTGTAGAGGCCACTTGATTTGTTTTAAAAGCCTTGTGAATATGAATGAATGAAACTTATTGTAAGGGTAATTCGAGTTTATATGATTTTTACATTTGCAATGGTATGACTTTTTAAATTCTGTATACTCAGAAGTATTGAAAAAAGTTTTGTTTCCCAGTTTTACAACTTTTAGTTAGACTACTCTCTAACTGTAGCTTTATGTATGAACACGTGTGCTGATTAACGTATTCCAGTGTGAAACGGTTCCTAGGTTTTATCATTACAAAAGTCTTATCTAGAGCCGGAATGCTACTATTTATCAAGAAATATCAACAGTTTGAGGCATTGAGCCAGGCACAGGAGGACATGACAAGCTCTGGGACCTACAGTGCCACTCCAGGCTGCAGTGTCCTCACACATCCGTTCTTGTTGGCGTCAGCGGGGGGAACAGAATACCACTTACTCCCTCGCTGTAACTAAGGTGACCCAGTGCTTAGCAGGAACACCGTCCTTGGTTGAGCTGTAGGTTTTCAGTTCCTCCTCCCTCGCAGCACATGCTCAAGTTACACCCCATGTCAGAGTTTGCTTACAGTATTAGCACTGAGATCAGGTGTGAGACACGTGTCCGGCAGAACTGCAGTTCACCAGAGATTGCACGACGCCAAGTGGTGCAGAGATGCCCACGCTTTGCAAACTTCAACTAAGAAGTCAAAGGCTGGCTTCCTCATCTTGGGATTTTTGTACTGGTGCAGTCCAGGGGAGCCTGCAGTGGGAGCGCAGGAACTCCAGCGGGCCCAGGACGGCCTCATTATCCACGTGGGTAACAGTGCTTGATTTATTACTAAATCACTACAGGCTGGCACAGTGCCACTTTCTCTCTCGTCTCTTTGAAAGGCCCAAAAGGGGCTAGATAAAATAACCATGATCTCTAAGATGGCTACTGTACATAATTACAGATTGCAATAAAAGCTTAGATTGCATTAAATAGGTTGCTGTGTGCCCAGTGACTTCTTGGTTCGGTTCCAGAGAGAGATGCTTACAAAAGGGATGGCGAAAGGGGACATTCTGTGACCATGACCAGAAACACGTTAGAAACCAAATGTCCTAGAGGTCAGACTTTAGTGCACGCACACACTCGCACCCCCCCCCAGAAGGTAGACCTTTTTATCAGGTCAAGGTCACGCTGTCCCATCTCTGCTGTCCTTGAGTTAGGCTAAGTGTCTCAGTTTTTAGTGCCATGCAGCTGTACCAGTAAGTCTAGTCCCATATTATGCAATAGATTTCCTGCTGCTGAAAACTACCTTTTTATGCAGAAACTACATATTTATAAAGTGCAATGAACTTGACTAAGGTGGGCAAGCAGGCTGGGCGTGGCAGCCCAGTGCCCCAGTCCTCGGCTGTCTTTGCTGGCTGACAGTGGGTTTGTATCTGCTTAGGGCCGGCTCACCTTATGGGATCAGCTCCATTCTGATGCTACTTTCCTGTAAATGTTAATAAATTTTTACTATTCCTTATCTGTGTCTGATCTGCTCACTTTCTGGATTAGTTTGGCCTCTGGAATGTGGGTGTTTAGGTTGTGATAGGTCCAAGCAGAGGGCCCAGAGTGGTGGCTCAGTGGCTACATCCTCCCCCGCAAGCGCCGGGATCCTCTATGGGCACCAGTTCGTGTCCCGGCTGTTCCATTTCCTATCCAGCTCCCTGCTTGTGGCCTGGGAAAGCAGCAGACGACGGGCCAAAGCCTTGGGACCCTGCACTCATGTCGGACATCCAGAAGCTCTTGGCTCCTGGTTTCAGATCAGCTCAGCTCTGGCCTTTTTGGCCACTTGGGCAGTGAACAACTGGAGAGATCTTTTCCTGTCTCTCTTCTCTATAAATCTGATCTGCCTTTCCAATAAAAATAAGTCTTTAAAGAAGAAGAAGAAGAAAAAAAATACAAGCAGTAGAACTTGGTCCTTTTAGCAAGCAGACGCCGACGTTCTCACTGCCCTGCCTTCAGAAGGCAAGGAGGAAGGTGGTGCCTTGCGTCTCACGACCCCTTGCAGACATTTGACCAGATAACCTCCAACGCAGTTTATGGTTCTCAGGAACTGCCCAGCTGGTGTGGGTGTGCAGTGACCAACCATGGAACCACCACGCACGAGAGTCACTGGTAGCTGTGACAGGACGAAAGTGATGGCAGAGCCTTGGGCCACCTGGCTGCCAGCTCCAGCCCTGGTCTCTGGCCCAGCAGAGTGGGTATCATGAGCCAGCAGATCACTGCATGCCAGAGAGGCCCAGGGCCGCCCTGTCTGCAGCTCGGCAACAGGGACTGCTCCCTGGGGAGGTTCGAGGGCCCCAAAGAACACCAGAGACTTTACACTGTAATAATTTATTCTAACAAAAGTAAAAAGTATGGAGAATTGGTGTACTCGAGTCATCCCAGAGGAAAGAGGACGCTCCCTGCCGTGGACTTCAGCACCTTGGAAAGAAAGGCTCCCAGCAGGGACGAGGGCGACGCGGGCTTGTGCCCGGCCACTGCTGGTGACATCCGTGTGACCGCGGGGCAGCGCTCACAGAACAGTGCGGCCATTTGGTTCTTCTACATTCTGAGAGAGCCACGAAACAAACACTTGAAGATACTGAGCATGGTGTCCGCGGAGCGCGCGGCCAGCGAGGGCAGAACAGAAACGCCGAGAACGGCTCCGCAGGCGCTCATATGGACAGGCCGAACGCGCTGACGATGCAGTACATGGTCTTGTTCTCCCATCGCACGGTGCAGCTCCCTGGGGGAAGCAGAGCGGCACTGGTGACCAGGATGGTGGCTGGGATGTGCCCACTTCTTACAAGAGCCAAACCCAGGCACCCCCCTTTCCTGGCACCCAGAGAAGGCTGGCAAGTCTGTCACAGCTATTTTAAAGGTGACAGGTAAACGTGCTGAGTCCAGGGTGGCTATTGAGATTTAAACCTTGTAACTCAACAGCATGTTCACAGGCACCATGTGTGACCTTGGCAATGGGACCCAAGTCTAAACACAAGAGTTTTATCCACACCTCACACAGCCTCAAGGCACCTCAGGGTGCTTCCATCGTGTGAGGTCAGGGGTGGATGTTCCACCCGTGACATCGTGGTGGCATTTCCAAGTTGTCAAACTTTGGGGCCTTCAGACTCTCAGATCAAGGGTGCTCAGCCTGTGCTGTTCTCCCAGCCTGGTCGAGGTGTGGGTGGGCTCCTGGGAGCCGGGCGGGACCCTACCGTCAGTGGAGCTGTCCCAGAAGCAGGAGCTGGCTGTGTGGAGCCCCGCGCCATTCTTCTGCATGATGACACAGGTTACTGCAGGTGTAACACACTTCGTCAGGGAACTCGGCTCGGCAGCGGGAACTCCATTCTGCCCACCCTCAGCCTTATGTCCAGGAAACGTGCTGACGTTCATGACAAAAGTTACAGGCATAGACTAGAAGTCCCCAGCCCACCGTGGCACGTCGCCACTCCCCTCCCTCGGCCACGTGCTGTCCAAGCAGCTGATGGGCAGCCCTGTGAAGTTCTGAGATCATCTCAGCAGTGGATGGCGCCGTGTGCAGCACAGGGAGCTGACCCGCCTGGAATGACCATGCCAGCTCCCTCCTGGCAGACACTGCCCGAGAGCCACGAGCAGCACCCCTTACCGATGTACTTGAAGGGCTTCCCCAGCTTGGTGAGCTGGCTCAGCGTCTGCTCCACGACGTTGGTGGTCCACTGGTTCACCTTGCTGTGCTGGTAGGCGTTGCCCCCGATGGCGCTCTCGATGGCCTGGGGGACACAGGTGGCCCGTCAGCGCCCGCGCCACCTCACAAGAACTCACGATGTGCCGGTACATGCTACATTTCATCTGAATGAATTTTATTGTTGCTTAAAAAATAGTTATGTAGACTGTCACAATTTTAAGACAGAACTTTCACTGCTGCTATTAATATCTGCAGTCAAGCATGCTTTCTTCCTACTGAGGCTGGAAAATGCCCTTGCCTATTCCTTTCGTTAAGGTAAACTGAATACTTTCATCCAACACTACCTAATATTATGTCTCAGGCAAATTTTTAGTAGTCATTTGTATAATTGAATGCAGGCAAACTGGCCGGCTGAGTACACAGCCGGAGTCCCTCTGACAAGGCGTTTGCTGGATGGTAACTAGATAGCCTCTGCCCGTTCTAGAAGCAGCCTGAGCTGGCCAACCAGGACCTGGCTTCCACGTCCTCCTCTGCCTTCGTGCCCTCTCTGGCTCTGGGAGGCCGCACCCGGGGTGCTGTCTGCTCTCACTCAGTGGGCATGGCGGCTATTCCCACAGTGACTTTCTGGGACCTTCCCTGCTGATGCCAGCTGCCCGGGTCGGAGCAGCTCTGTTCTCTGCTCCTTTCTAACTTGCTGTGCTGGAAACTGAACCTGCTCTGACCCCAAATTAAAACTCACTCGCTGAGGCCACTCTGTGCCCTGAGCCACACGGAGAAGGGCGAGTTAGGTGTGAGTCACGCAGAGTGGGCGTGGAGCCGACCTCCGCCCCCAGTCCTTCCTCTCTGTCTCGGGGCCTCCCCAGAAGGGACAGCTGCCAGGGCACTGGGTACTGCCAAACAAGCTGGGACTTGCTTCAGGCCCAACATCCAGCCATTCTCCATGGGGGAACCCTCCTGCAGTTGAGGCTCTGCCAGGTTCCTAGGCCCAGGAGCAGCCCGCTGCTGCCCAGCCCTCCTCTGCAGGTTAGGAAGGCCTTTCCAGCTGGACTGGCTGCCTGGCAACCTAGCCAGCGTCCGTGCAGGAACCAAGGAGGCGATGGCAGGCGCCCCAAGAAGCCAGCTGCACACGCACAGCACTACTCGGTCCTCCCGCCATCCTGCCCTCCCTGCACCCTCGCTCCACACAGAACTGTTAGAAATAAGTAAGACAGGGCCCGGCGTGGTGGCGCAGTGGTTAAGGTCCTCGCCTTGCACGCCCAGGATCCCATATGGGCGCCGGTTCTATCCCGGCAGCCCCGCTTCCCTTCCAGCTCCCTGCCTGTGGCCTGGGAAAGCAGTCGAGGACAGCCCAAAGCTTTGGGACCCTGCACCCATGTGGGAGACCCGGAAGAGGCTCCTGGCTTCGGATCGGCATAGCATCGGCCGTTGCGCTCACTTGGGGAGTGAATCATCGGACGGAAGATCTTCCTCTCTGTCTCTCCTCTCTGTATATCTGCCTTTCCAATAAAACATAATAAAAATAAATCTTTAAAAAAAAAACAAAAGAAATAAGTAAGGCAGACCGCACAGCCCCGCAAGACGCCGTGAGCTCACACCCGAGGCTGAGTCACACGTGCAGGAAGCCAGAATCACAAAAACCAAGTTCTGGTCCTCACACTGCTCGGTAATTCACACTCAGGTCCGTCCAGCTGACCCGTGGGCCTCAGCTGCTGCTGCTCCAGTCAGCTGCTCCATTGCCCTGGCCAATGGCTCCGGCTGCCGGCCCCATCCCAGCCAGGCGGAAAGCGGACCAGGAACGCTGTGCTGGAGTCACTCCTGCCCCCTTGCTTCCCACGCACCTCTGCGTGCCCAGAAGGTGCAGCCGTCTTAATTAATCCTCTTCCTCCTCCTTCAGACTTCCACTCACTGGGTCACTGGATCAAATCCCACTTCAGTGCCTCCCAGCACCTTATCCGGTGGCACTTAGATCTGGCAGGGGGAACCTCTGCCCTCCACTCTGATGCTATGATGTGTGGGGTCCTCCCAGTCCAGCGTCTGAGCCCCAGCAGCGTGGCTCAGCTCTGCTCCCTCGCTGGGTATGCCCCTCCTGAGTGGTGTCCACTGCCCCCACCAGCCATGGGAGGAAGCAACTAAGCAAGCCCCAAACTCAGGCGCCAGGTCCTGACACCGCAAGCTGACAGTCTGCGGCCCCTTCCCACGAAGAGGCTGCAGTCACGCTGGGGACCCCCCACCAGACAGCGCAGAACACTGCAGCTTCCCCAGGCCCAGCACAGCGAGGCCAGAGCGAGCAGCTGGCAGCTTTCGCTTACCTCCTTGACAATGTTGCTCACCTCGTCCACCACGAAGGCCGTCTGCCGGGAAGACAATGCCGTTAGTGCCCATGTGCCAAGGAGCCTGCCCGGGCCCGGAGACCCGGCGGGCCCACAGCAGGTCCACAGCAAGCCCCACACTCTATGGATTTAATCTTGCTCCCCAAGACCAGACCTGAAACTGCACTTGAGCGCCTCCTTCCCCTTCGGCCTGCCGTCAGGCTCAGGGCTTGTACTGGACTGAAGTGAACTGAATCTGCTCCAGCGATAGTTCCAAGATGCAGTCCCCGCCCCCACCCCACACACAGGGAAGCAGACTGGGAGGCCTGCAACTTAGCAACTTGTTCCTAAGACACAGTTAGGAAACTGCGCCAGCACCTTGGACCAGCACCGGCTCAGGCCTGGCTGCTCTGCTGATGGGCCTGGAACAGCACTGGAGGGTGGCCCAGGTGCCTGGGAGGCCAGTGCGGCACTCCTGGCGCTCAGGGCACTCCTGGCGCTCCTGGCGCGTGGCTTCAGCCACTGGTGTCACTGAGGAGTGAACCAGCAGAACAGCTCTTTGTCCCTAATTCTACCTTTCAAATAAATACAACTTACTTGTTTAATAGAATCTTTAAAAATATTTTGTAAATGCTAGTTCCTGGTAATTCTTTCCCCAACACTGTCCCACTTCAGGACTCAGCCCCGGCTGGCCGGGAGGTGGGCTGCCTGGGGGTCGTTTCCTCCTGGCAGGACACAGGTCCAGCCCCTGCCAGTGGACTTCTCTCCTCCAGCAGGGGAGTTTGTGCTGTGTAGAGGGGCAAGGGGGGTGGGCAGAGCCCTGCTCGTGCAGCCAGCCCCCAAGACTTCGCCCTTGGGGAGGGTGGCCACACCCACAGGGCTGGACACGCACACGGAGGGAAAGCCGCAGTCCTGGGGATTGCACCTGCCAGGTGATGACGGCAACCTCGAAGCAGAGTGCCCCCCAGAAGGGTGGGGGGCTCTCCCGCCGGTTCCAAGCACGAAAAGAGGTTGAGGGGCACTTTAAGGGACGACCGGGGAGAGTACAGCATCGCGTGCAGGAGAGAAGGGACAGGGCTGGGTGGAGGCCGGAAACGCCCCAAGGGACAGCGCATCACACGGCTCTGGAAGGGGCGTCAAGTCCGGCACAGGCCGGGTCTCCACCCCGCAGGCCTCGACCTGGGCAACACACTGGCACAGCAGCCGGCAGGTGCGGGAGCTGCCCTCAGCCGCCTCTCCCGCTGCTGCCCGCGGTGCAAGCCTGTGAGCCGCTCCGCTGGTCACTCCCTTTACTACCGAGCTCCAACACACTGCTTCCGACACCCCCAAAGCAAGCCTGGGCAGCCCTGCCGCGTCCACATCGTCCTCCGGCTGCGCCCCCGGAAGCGCCAGGTGCTCGCTCTCGGCGGGTCCCCCCCAAACCCACCCGGAGCCCGCGAGCTCGGCAGACAAAGAGCAGGCGGCCTCCCAGCCGGGGCCCGCGCGCTCGGTGGGGCGAGGTGATGCCACCCCGTCCGGGGCCATGGCGGGCCGCGATGCCAGGACCGCCGGGACCCCGCCTGCCCCGTCAGGACCCGGCGCCGCCCCGTTAGCCTGAGGCCCAGTCAGCCGCGGGGCAGCCAGGCAGGCAGCCGGGTCCCACCCGCGCCCACGGCGCTCGGCCCGTCGCCGGCCCCGCGGCTACCTCCTCAGCAGCCTGGTAGTCTTCCATCTTCCCTCCGGCGCGTCGCCTCCACCGCCCGGAGTCGAGTCGGCTGCGCAGGCGCGCGCAGGCCACGCCCACCACGGCACCCGCACGTCCCGTCACGCGCCACGCCCACCGGATCAGGCCGCGCCCACCGGCCGCAGGCCACGCCCCGCCGCAGGCCACGCCCGCCACCCCTGCTCCTTGCTCACCCGGGTTTCCAGCCCCAAGCTGGCTCGGAGCCGATTCGCACCGGCACCTGCAGGCCGGGCTGTGCCCGCGGAACCCACGGCTTCTCCCACCCTCGGCGAGGTGGTAAGTTTCCTAAGCGAGCTGTGAGGGTGGTCGAGCAGCTCGTCAAACCGCAAACAGGTGCACCCAAGGCAGTCTGGGAGTGAGAGACACCTGTCCGGGGTTGTGCTCGGGGAGAGTCTGATGCCAGCATCATTTTACACTTGAGTCAGCAAACCAAAGTTTCCATGTGCAATAGAAATCTTCCATGAAGCACCGTTAAAAATTAAAACAAAACAAAAAAAAAAAGAGAGAAACATTTTGTGCTGGGAAGTAGACCACGCACGCACTTCTGGACCCCCAGGGCCCTGGCCTGTGCCCCCGTCTGCAGGCGTACAGAACCGTGACTCCGACTGTCCCAAGCACGGCATGTCCAGGGCCTCGCCAGCCTCGGCATGGAGTGTGCTGACGCTCTCCCCTGCTGGTGTCTGACTTCTAGATGCCCTCCCTCCCCCTTCCCTGATGCCTGGAGAGGGGGCAGCGGGTCAGCCTGCCGCCCGGGATGCTGCCGCCACATGTCAGAGTGTTTGTTCTAGCCCTGGCTGTTCCACTGCTAGTGCAGCCCGCTGCTGATGTGTCTGGGAAGGGGGCAGTCCTTGGCTTCTTCCACCACCTGGGAGAGCTGGGTGGAGTTCCTGGCTCCAACTGTAGTTGCACTTGTTTGGGAGTGTATACCAGAGGATGGAAGATCTTTCTTTCCCTCCCTCTCTCTCCTTCCCCTGCCCCTCCCTCTCTCTGTCACTCTTCAGCACCTGACCTTGACTTGCACCCAAGTTCTAGTTCCCTGGCTTCAACCCACCTGTGCATCATTGTACCCGCGCAGTGCACGCGTGATTCTGACATGGCTGTGTGATACTCCGCCTTTGCTGGCTTCACCCGAGATCCCTTGAGCTTTGCTTTGCCCAGTCAACCTCCCCCCCCACTAGCCATGACTCAAAGCCAGACAGGTTTTTTTCTCCCCGCTAAAATTTTATTTTTATTGGAAAGGCAGATTTACAGAGAAAAAGAGAGATTTTTTTTAAAAAAAAAAAGGTCTTTCATTTGCCAGTTTATTCTCTGAATGGGTGCAACAGCGGGGCTTGCCTGAAGCCAGGAGCTGCTTCCAGTCTCCCATATGGGGTGTAGGATCCCCAATGCTAAGGACCATCTTCTGCTGCTTTCCCAGGCCACAAGCAGAGGAAGGTGGGAAGTGGAGCAGCTGGGACACGAACTGGAGGCCATATGGTGTGCTGACTCTTAGAGATGGGGGATTAGCCGATTGAGCCATCACACTGCCCCTACCCCAAAAGCAAGCTTTTTATCTCTCTCTCTCTCTTCTTTCTTTTTCTTTTTCTTTTTTTTTTTTGCTTCTTTGGAGCAGCTAGCTAGAACCACGTGCATAGCAGGAGTATGGGGTCGGGGGAGGATCTTTGACTGAAGGGGAGGAACCTAGACCACCTTTCCTGTCGGTTTGTCAGTCCCGTGAGCCTTCTGCATGGCCACCATGATAGTGCCAGCTCAGACCTAAAGAACATCTCTCACGAACATTCAGATCAACCAAAAATACGCTAATCTGCATGTGAAAGTATTGAGTGTGGCTTCAGCTTCCCTGCCTTGGGTGCTGCTCCTGCGTTCAGCTGCCCAGGAACTAGGTGATCCCACAGAGTGGGGCGTGTCGAGTGAGCCGACGAATGAATGAGTGGGCAGGCTGGCTTCAAGAATGCCTCTTCGCGTGGCCTGGAAGGGGGGCTGCGTTCTGATCTGGAAACAGTTGTAGTCTCCCTTGGCACAAGTGTGGACTGGGATTGGATGCACCGAACCAGGCCGGACCCCGACTCCCCCTGGTGTTCTGGAGGACCAGGGCAGATGTGGGGTGGACTAGGCAGTGTCTCAAACCCCTACTGAGCCATGTGTGAGCCATAGGTGTGTATGGACAAACCATGGCTGGGCTGGAACATCCAATAGCAAGAACCAGATTGGGTGGAAGGCCAGTCAGGAAAAGCCACAGTTCCTGCTATGACAGGAGGTGGACTGAGTAGGGTTGGCTCATGGACCCACTGGTAAGCGTGAAACCTGGCATTGGGAGAGGTTCTGATGGAGGAGCCCAAGCAACTCCTCTGGCAGGCCACAGACCCAGCAGGTAAGCGCAAGAAACATGATAGGAAACAGCCCAGAAAAGGCCATGGAAAGCTACACAGTGGCATACAGTTGGCAGACGTGGGGGCAAGACCAGGCTGAATCTGTCCATGTCATCCACTGGCAAATCCAGGCACCAGTGTGGGTCGACCCAGGGTCGGTCGCAACAAAGACTAGTGCACAATATGGAATGCCGAGGTGAGGTTGCCTGTACTGGAAGGGACTGCAGCGCCCAACCAGCCTGAGAACAAGAAAGGAAGTGGGCAGAGCCAGCAGGGGAATAAGGGAGGGTTCCTTTGCAGGACAACTACTTCCGCAGGAGAGCATAGGCTGGGATGGGAGCAGACCAGACTAGGCAGAGCTACCACACCTGTGCGCCTCATGTGGACTAGATCAGGGAAAAGCCAGGCTGGGCGGATTATTCCTACTGGTGCAAACAAAATTAAAGTGGGCGAGGGTTGTTTGGGCTTAGACGCAGCATCAGCTGGAATCTGGGAATGGGAGAGGCCTGGGAGGGAAATAGTGGGCTCATCCCTCTTGGGTTACCACTTCCACAGGAGGACATAAAACTAAGATAGCAGCTGGGGTGGAATGGGGTGTGGGACAGACTGGATTACTGCTACACTTACTGGCAAACCAGGGTAGGGGGTGGACCTGGTGGGGGTTATTGTGGGTCGCTCCAACTAGGCTGCAGCTCCCACTGGTTTATGTGAGGGCCAAGTATGTGCTGGGCAGAACCAGGTTGGACTGCAACACCCATTGGTTCCAGTGGAAGTCGGGAGTGAAAACAGAACCAACCCAGCAATTGCAACCACCAGCTGATTGGAGCGATGGACGGTGCCAGGCCCTGTACTTGTTAGCACATACAAGAAGTTTCTTTGGAGATCTTCCTAATCTAAATGCTGGACTCAGAACCCTAACCAAGAAAAGAGAGAAGACAGAACAGGTCAACCAACCATCTCAGCTATGATGCACTATGTCAATCAGTGGATTTTTCAAAGACCTCATAGTGCTTGGAGTGGCAAGATTGACAGCAATTCATAACTGTTGCAATATCAAAACCACTTGAGCAAGAACCTCAGAGCATGCCCTACATCCGGGACCTGGGGAGGGTGGGAAATTGGGTGGGCCTTCTCCCTTAATACCCCCCTTTAAACATGAAGGTAACAATATGGAAAACATATTAGTATTATCCACTTTCCTGTAGCCCTTGAACCTTTTTACCCTAATTAACTGTGTAAAGAATGTCAAAATAAAATTTTATAATAAAAAAAGAATGCCTCTTCACTTATTCCATGAGCTGCTATAGCTACTCAGTTATTTTTAAAAATATATTTATTTATTGTTATTGCAAAGTCAGATATACAGAAAGGAAGACCTTCTGTCCGATGATTCACTCCCCAAGTGACCACAACGGCCAGTGTTGTGCCGATCTGAAGCCAGGAGCCAGGAACTTCCTCCAGGTCTCCCATGCTGGTGCAGGGCCCAACGCTTTGGGCCATCCTCGACTGCTTTCCCAGGCCACAGGCAGGGAACTGGATGGGAAGTGGGGCTGCTAGGATTAGAACCGGCACCCATATGGGATCCTGACGCGTTCAAGGCAAGGACTTTAGCTGCTAGACCACCGCGCCGAGCCCGGCTACAAAGTTAAGACATGGTCTTTTCTCTCTCTCTCTTAAAGATTTATTTGTTTATTTATTTATTTTTGAGAGTGAGAAAGAGAGCATGCACACTTGTGAGCTCTTCCAGCCACTGATTCATTCCCTGAGATGCCTGTAAAACCCAGGGTTGGTCCAGGCGGAAGCCAGGAACTCCACCTGCGGTCCCCATGGGGTGGCAGTGGCTGGGCACTTAGACCATCTTCTGTGGCTTTCCGGAGCATCTGGGCAGGGAGCTGGGTTAGAAGCAGAGCCGTGTGCCTCTAAGCCACACCCCATGTAGCAGCATAGCTCCCTGAACCACAACGCTGGCCTCCAGACATGGTCCCTGGGACAGTCTTTCCCAAAGCTGGTTCTTGTCATTCTCAGTTTGCTAGGCTCAGGGAATGCATGGCACCTGCGAGAAAGCAAAGCTGTTGTGCTGCGTACCGCCAAGTTGGCATTCCATCCAAGGGTGACAGAAATTTGAAGCCAGCATTGCGATTGGCAGGCACCTGCTGCCCCTTGCTCTCCCGGTGAGATGCCCTCCCGCCGAGCATGCAGAGCTCTCTGTGGCCATGGGGCACGACTTATAACTGCTCTGGGGTCTCTGTATGTAAAAATAATGCAGAAACTTGGTGGCGGGGACCTGGGGTTTGTCTTTCAGTTTGGGGTTGGCCGTAGATGAGCAGGTGCAGACTGTGGAAGCAGAGTGGGGCCGCCGAGGCCGTGTTTATCGAGCCTGGGCTGTGTAATCCTAGCCGTCATGTACAGCACACAGTTGTACTTGCAGCATTGCCCTACAGCGCACACAGTTCTTCACTGACCAAATCCAAGTCCACGGATGTCTGAACTTTCCTTTCCTTCCTGTGCCTGGCAGCGTGTTCCTGAGGTTGGGCATGGGGTCAAGCTAAGTCAGCCGGAGTAATGCGAGGAATCCTACCAGAAGAAGGCGACAGTGACAGCAATTGCAATGTGGCGATGTCAAAACACTCAAGCCCAGTGGGTCTGATGGAAAAGGAAAGAAGCTTCAGGCTGATCTAAATCAAAAGTGAGATTCCTGCGCTGAGAAATCGTATGCTGAAGAGAGTAGCTACGCCGTGCCTATTTTTAGGTTTTGCAGTCCGCTGGGCAGCCTGGGCACCGTCGTGATGCACTATCTCCATGCCAACTGGAAGTAGCTGTTGCTGCAGCTCCTGGCCCCTGCCCCGGGACACCGTGCACAACCCCAGTTGCTGATGTACGACTCTCAGCGCAGTGTGGGGCCCCAGTGGCATGATTCTGTTCTGCTTGGTACTGTGTTGTATTGCTTGTCCTTCAGCTGTCAATTATGCATCTACGGAAAAAATGCAAACCACAGCAATCAGGACAGGCGGGGCTGTCATGCCAGCATCCCAGAGAGTGCTGGTTCGAGTCCTGACTGCTCCACTTGTGATCTGGCTCACTGCTAATGCGCCCGGGAAAGCAGTGAAGGATGGCTCAAGTCATTGAGCACCTGCACCCACATGGGAGACACAGATCCTGACTTCTACCTGCTTCAGCTCTGGCTTTTGCAGACACAATGGCAGCCCCAGTGACCCGTGTCTTGCATATACTGGAACTAGGATAATTGGGGCAGGTGCATCTGGAGTCACTGAGGCACAGGGTGGTCCTAGGGTTTGTCTGAGCAGCGGCATGCATTGCCCCAGCACTTGTTTCTCCCAGGGCGAGGTTTGCCCCGGGAATTCAGGGCAGGGACCCTCAAGGGAGGAGTCACCTCCACCCCCAAACACACACAGAACTCTGGAGGTCACTCCTGGCAGCTTCACTCCCAAGTTCCAGCGTCTCTCGCCGGCTTTGCCAGTCCTCCTCTCCCGCTGCTGGTGTGGCCTCAGCCCTGGCCAGCCTGTGTCACCTCATCTTGCTGTCCAGCCAGGTCTTGAGCAGTCCCTGCTCACTTCCAGCACCCTGTCACACTCCATCTTTGCTGACTAAAGGGGTCGGGGTCCCTTTGCCCGAGGCCAGTGACCTCCAAACTTCTCCCTGAATCCTCAAGTAAGGAACAATTGCCCTTGGAATCCGAAGATGTCTTTATTTTTAAACAATGTGATGGACTGTGAATTTATTCAAAAGTTTTAGCTTTTTTTTTAAAAGATTTATTTTTATTATTTTTTCATTGGAAAGGCGGATATACAGAGAGGAGAGACAGAGAGGAGGATCTTCCGTCCGATGATTCACTCCCCAAGTTGAGTGCAACGGGCCAATACTATGCCGATCCGAAGCCAGGAGCCTCTTCCGGGGCTCCCACGCGGGTGCAGGTTCCCAAAGCTTTGGGCCGTCCTCGACTGCTTTCCCAGGCCACAGGCAGGGAGCTGGAAGGGAAGCGGGGCTGCCGGGATTAGAACCGGCGCCCATATGGGATCCCGGGCGTGCAAGGCGAGGACCTTTAACCACTTGCGCCACCGTGCCGGGCCCAAAGTTTTAGCTTTTTAATATTTTTTTGTTTTTAGTAGTGAGACCGATAGAGAAAAAGAGAGAGAGCAAGCGCCTCTTCACTGGTTTGCCTCCCAAATAGCTCACTGGGCAGGCCTGGAGTGGAGCTAGGAGCCTTGAACACAGTGCTGGTATCCCAGTGGGTGCCAAGTACCCATTCACTTGGGCATCGCCACTGCCTCCCAGGGCCTGCAGGAACAGGAAGCAGATTTAGGAGCTTCAAGCTTCTCAGCCATGCAAAGCTCTCATCAAGGCCGTACTGGGACACCGCAGTAGCTGCCGTGAACAGGTGAGAGCAGGGCAAGACGCGTGGGGGTGAGGGAGGCCGTGACGTGGGGGCGAGGGAGACCATGACCTAATTAGAACTGCTGGGGGGACGACAGCACAACCGCAGTGCCGGCTTCTGCTACAGCTGACCACGGTCTTAACTGAAGAACTGGCTTGCACCTGTCCTGGCCAGACACTCATTCAGCAGAGTCCTGGGAAAATGTTTACCAGAGAGACTTTTCCAAGGTGTTTATAGCAACACTGTGGCGGAAGAAATGATGAAGAAAGAAAGGGCCCGTACAGTTGGCTAATTCTCCCCCTGCAAACACTGGGATCCCGTATGTGCACTGGTTCATATCCCGGCAGCCCCACTCCCCACCCAGCTCCCTGCCTGTGGCCTGGGAAGGCAGTCGAGGACGGCCCAAAGCCTTGGGACCCTGCACCCGCGTGGGAGACCCGGAAGAGGCTCCTGGCTTCAGATCGGCTCAGCTCTGACATTTGAGGCTACTTGGGGAGTTAACCAGCAGATGGAAGATCTTCCTCTCTGTGTCTCCTTCTTTCTGTAAATCTGCATTTCCAGTACAAATAAATGAAATTTTTTAAAAATTAAAAAGACATGAAGAACACAAATACTACCATTGCAATAACCCGGTGCTTTTCCTACCGGCGTGAACCACGTGCCAAGGGACAGAATGACTCTTTGGACTCAGTGCTGAGCAAGACGCTCCAGCTGTGGGTGAGAATTAATATTGAGGGTTTCCACCGACACAGAGCGGGACTGAGCGAGACCAAGGGGCGTCGTTTAAGGTCATGGTAACTCTTGCCCAGAAGAAAGTGCTGCTGCGCCTCTTCCTGGGGTGTGCTTGTCCTGGAGACACTTGTCAGGCCGGAGGGTCTGTCTGAGACACAGCTGTTGCATACTCATCCGAGGCAACCAGGCCTGTCTCAGTCACTGACGTCCTGGCCTCCGTGGTCTCTGCTGAAAACAGCTTGGGGCGGAGCTGTGGTTCCCCCGCTGGGTCCCTAGCGACCCACCAGCAGCCAAACCCGAGGGCTGGCCGCACAGGCGCTGCTGCAGCCGGGCTGGCAGGAAGGAAGAGGAAACTCGCCTGTTCTTTCTCGAAGAAGAAGTGGGACTTCCTTGTCTCGGAGAGCCTCCCTGGACTCTTCTTCCAAACCAGGTGCAAAGGTAGGGAGCGCAGCGGCTGTATCCAGCCACAGCAGCAGGTGGCTCTGGGGATGGAGCAGGTAGATGGGTGGTTACTGTGACCAGGGCTGAGCAGATGGTCATTAGAAAGACAACAGGGAAAGCAGGTGCTAAGTGAGATGATGAATTTCTTGAGCAGCATGCTTTAAGAATGGTAGATGGTGTCGATGAATTAACTTCAGTTAGTTAAAATTGCTGTTTAAAAGCTTAGGCTGTAAATGTTTTTTGAAAATGTTTTTGAATATGTTTGAGAGGGCCAGATGCAATAGCCTAGTGACCAACTTCTTACCTTGTGTGTGGCGGGATCCCATATGGGTTCATGTGGCGGGATCCCATGTGGGTTCATGGCCCGGCTGGCTGCATTTCCCATCCAGCTGCCTGCTTACAGCCTAGGAAGGCAATAGAGAATGGCAAACACCAAACCTGCATGGGAAACCCCAAAGAAGCTCCTGGCTGCAGCTCAGCTCCAGGTGTTGTGGCCACTTGGGGAGTGAACCAGCAGACCGAAGGTTTCTCTGTCTGATCTTTTCTCTGTAAATCTGCCTTCTCAATAAAAATAAATAAATCTTTTTTTTTTTTAAATGTGTTTGAAAGGCAGAGGGAGAAAGAGAGATAGAGAAACAAAAATAAAACAAGCAAGCAAGCTTCCAGATACCCCCAGATACTCCCCAGATACCCCCACCGTGGCCGGCCAGGCGTGTCTGGTCACCTTGCCTCCTGGGGACTGCATCAGAGGTCGCGGAAGTCGGGAGCCAGAGCCTGGCAGCTCAGCGTGCCAGCATCTCAACCCCTTGGTGTGAATTTTTTTAAGGTGTGACCTGACTCCAGTTTTGATTCGGAAATTCTTATACCTACACTTTCTTGCTGTTTTGCTCTGAAACAGCTCCCTTGATTTAGGCTGCCTTGATTGACCACCATCTCTGCTTTGGAAGGGGAACATAATTTTAGAGTTAAAGAATTAAATTTGCTACAGCCTTTTAATTTCTTTGCTTTAAGTGTCCTTGATACTGGCCCTCCCTGGCCCTTCTCCCCAAGAAACCCCCCACAAATTTCTTAGTAAGAGAGAGACTGTGAGGGGAAAATGAACATTATAGAAGCTAAGGGGGATTCAGATGTTAGAACTGACAAAAGACAGTTCAGCTAGGATAGCAAGAGAGCAGGGGATTCCAGTTTGTTTTCTGCCTCAGTGAAGCTTAGGGCCCAGGTCAGAGCGACTTGGGTGACGCCAAGGGCCCGGCGCCTTGTCTGCAGAACGGGGGCATCAACGTCACGATGCTGCCCCGGGGCCCCTGGGATGAGCTGTGCAAAGCACTTGTTGGCCCACAGTGAGTGTTGGCCCAGCAGACTGTGCATGGTGACTCCCTGTAGGACTTCTAACAATATCGTACGTAGTCTCTGACCTGCCAGTTTAAGTCCTACGCACAAGTTTAGAGGAGTTTGTAGCGCATACTAAATGCCAAAAGCAGACACTGGTTTGAGACGGGGCTGGTCCGGAAAGATCCTGAAGCTTGTGCTGCTTCAGCTTCCTGAAAAATAGAATCTCTGAATAAGTCACAAGAGAGATGAGGGGCTGATAAAGTACGGAGCCACTGCTGTGGTCGGCTTCCTCGTGGGCACGCAAGCACGTCAGCTCAGCTTTGCAAAAATGCCCTTGAAGCCTACAATGGTGGACTGGAGGCAGAGAGCTGGTCTCCACTCGCCACCTTCTTAGCTGGGCAAAAAATTAATGAAATCTTCAGGCAATTCTTTTTCTTTTATGTTTCTTTCTTCCTCTCTTTCTTTCTCTTTCTCTTTGTCTCTTTTTTTTTGAGAAGGAAATGCTGCTGCCATCTGTTTGTTCACTCCCCAGTGGCCTGTGCCAGCTGACGCCAGAGCCACAGGGACGCCTCACCTGGATGGTGGGAACGGAAGCCATCACAGCTGCTTGCCAGGGTCTGCTAGACAGGGCGCTGGAGCCAGGTCTGGAAATGTCTAGCTCCGTGGGATCCCACGGGTGTTGTTTCCCTGCAGAGGAGGCGGAGAGCCCAGTGCTGCAGGCTGGAGCTGAGCCTGTTGGGGGCAACAGCTGTGGTGAGGCAGCGCAGGCGTGGTGCAGAAACCCCACCCCACGCCACCTGTGTGGGTAGCCCGGGTGAGACCGCGGGCTGGCCGGCCACAGCCGTTTCCCTGAAGGTCCTGGGGTGAGGGGGTGACGGCAATCGCTGTTCATGCCGCTACCATCTGTGGCTTTCCCACTCGGGCGTCATTTCCCAGTGAGGTGGTGGAAACGCATTTCCTCTGAGATGGGCCGCTCAGAGGTGACTCAGTGGTGTGTCGCCTGCTGATGGGTCAGCTTCCGAGAAACGCATCACCCTCTGGTTAGTTATCACACTGACATCTCCGAATGTACTCACGGCAACCTAGGACACGCCTTCAGGATGCTGTGGGTGCTGTGGGATCAGTGGACATGGGACGTGGAAGCCACAGCTGGCCAGGTGTGGCCAGCTGTTTTATTGCACAATTTTTATAAGCAGGAGCACCTTCTGCAGAGATGGCCAAAGCTTAGCATAGATCCAGCAGTCATGCAGCCACTGACGGTCGTTACTGGGTGCTCTGTGCTCTGGCACCGCTACCTTGCATCTGCCCGGCAGAGGAGCGAGTTGGCTTACAGCAGCACCAACACGAACATGGGCAATCCTGCTCTGTACCTTCTCCTAACACATCTTTTCACAACCTTCTCCAAGACCCCATTGTACGTGTGCATTCCAGAGGTTTGTGCACACATGCGCACACACACACAAATATTAACAAAGTAACTCATCAATGACTGAAGGGAAGAAGTAGGGCCAATGGCCAACAAGTAAGAACCATCACACATCCCTGCCCCCATGTCTCCTCCACCCAGCCTGGCGTTTCATGCCCTCCTGGACCCTGCATCTACAACATCAACACGTCCAAGTCAGGCTTTGTTCTTGGGCCAGGAGGGCCAGCAAAGCATTGCTTCTGGCTTCCGGCACAAGAAGGAAGGCTCCCACCCCCTGGCAAAGCTATGTGTCTCCCACAGGAAGCCTTCCCTGGTCTCAGTGGCCTCACACTGGTCCTCCTGGTCCTCCTGGTCCTCCTGGTCCTCCCTGGTCCTCCCTGGTCCCCTTCCCTGGTCCCTTACTGTCCTCTCCAGGTGGGGCAGACCATGGCTTGCCTTGAGCACCCTGCTTACCCATAGGCCCTTGAACCCACATTGTGCTTTGGCTGTTGCCTGGCTCAAGTGTGCCCTTCTTGAATGTGGCATCTTGCTAGTTTCACTCTCCTCGGGGCCAGGTGTGTGTTTGCTTCTTGTCCTGAAGATGTGTAAAGTTGTCGTGGGGCAGATGCAGGAAGCACCACAGTTCCCTATGCGTGTCTGGGTGCCCGACGTTCCCCTGGGACACAGCCTGACCAGATCGGGACCAAGCAGGAATGCAGGAAGTCCGCAGTCCTCGCTCCCTGACCCATTCGCTTTCTGCCATTTCAGTGACCAGCTGGCCACTGTGGGCTGGAAATAGGAAACGGGAAATTTCGAAAGTAAGTCATTCCTCCTAGGTTTTCCAGAGCTTTTGTCACTGCATGCTGTCTGAATGATCCTGCCTCATTCACGGCATCTGATGTGCTCATTGCACTTGATCACAGGTGTATGGACAGTATTTAAGATGTGGACGTGGGCAGGAGTCGGGCATCTCCTGGAGTGGCTTAGGACCTACCCCACGGGTGAGGGAGGCCCCTGGCCTTGGTCGCAGTACTTCCCTCTGCTGCCTGCATCTCCTCCGGGCACAGGCCGAGCTCAGTGTCCCTGCTCCTGGGCGTGTGTGGAGAGCATGCCGGGGACAGAGGAAGGATCGCCGAAGTGGGCTCACCCTGTCCCCGCTCTGGGGCTGAGTCCCATGACCCACTCGGTTCCCCTAGCAAGTTGCTAACATGGGAGAGCTCTTCTCCGTTGGGTGCAGGAGGTAGCTGATGTCCCCCAGAGGTGAAGCAAGTAACCCTAGTTCTGGCAAGGCAGCCACTGCTGCAGCCACGCAACACACTGAGCTAAGGATGCGGGGCCTGGGCTCTGCGTGGAGGACCAGAACCTGCAGACAGCCTGGCTCAGGTGCAGAAATCAAGCAGAGTTTAGGAATGTGTTGGGCTGTGGGGGGACTGGGCTAAGTAACAGAGCTGGGATCTGGGAGCTTCAAGCTGGGAGACGGTGAACTCCGCACAGGACCATTCAAAGGGAGTATTGTCGTGTACTCTTTTCGCATTGTCTTACTTAAAAAAAGAGAGAGATTTATTTATTTTTATTGGAAAGGCAGCTTTACAGAGAGAAGGAGAGATAGAAAGATCTTCCACCGGCTGGTTCACTCCCCAGGTGGCAGCAACGGCAGGAGCTGAGCTGATCTGAAGCCAGGGGCTTCAGCCAGGTCTCCCACATGGGTGCAGGGTCTCAAGGCTTTGGGCTATCCTCTACTTCTTTCCCAGGGCACAGGCAGGGAGCTGGATAGAAAGTGGAACAGCTGGGATTAGAACCAGCATCCATACGGGATTCTGGGCATGCAAGGCGAGGACTTTGCTTGCTAGGCTACTGCACCAGACCCACTTGGCAAAAGCTGAAGACACGTGATTGTTCAGGCTTCTGGCTTTACTTGAGTTCATGCTTCCCACATTAGATGGATACACCTGCAAGTCACAATACTCATCCAATTGCTCTTCAAGCCGAACCTTCAGTGTCGTCATTTTTGTTTCAAGATTTATTTATTTTTATTGGAAAGGCGGAGTTACACAGAGAGGAGCGATACAGAGAGAATTTTCTTCCACTGATTTATTCCTCAAATGGCCACAATGGCTAGAGCTGAGCAGGGAGCCAGGAGCTTCTTCTGGTCTCCCATGTGAGTCCAGGGACCTAAGGACTTAGGTCAAACTCTCCTGCTTTCCCAGGCACAATAGCAGGGGGCTGGATGGGGTGTGGATCGAACTGGCACCCACACAGGATGCGGGCATCTGAAGCAGAGGGATCCAGGAAATCCTGTGTCATCCCCAGAAGGTAGACCCTCCCCTCAGCTCCGACACAGGACCGTGAGTCAGGGTCCCCTGGGGGACTAAGCAGAGCGAGGGGAGCCATGGCGGCAGCTGCCATGAGTGAACTCACGGTGACCCTTCTCGACCGTGGGCACTAACCTCTCTGGATGTGCCCTCCGCCATTCACCGGCTGTCTACACACTGCGCACCGAGTCCTTCAGGGGCACCCCTGCTTTCCATCACCCCAGCAGCTCCATGGAGCAGGTGCGGGCTGTGCTCCCCCTCCCCCCGCCCCCAAGTCCCAAAGGGTTCAGGTAACTTGCCCGACACCCTATCAGTGACAGCACAGCCACCTGCCAGACAGCCACATGGCCAGACCCCAAGCCCTGCTGGCCTGACCATGTCTCCATTGCTCAGTGTGGATGGAACTGGCTGTGCCCAGAGAAGAGGAGCATGATGTGTGTGTGTTGGGGTGAGGGGTGTCTCAGGTGAGCTTTGTAGGGGGAACTAAGGAGGGAGAGGCGGGGGAAAGTCAGATGGGGGGCGGCCGAGAGGCCAGCTTGCTGACTTGGAGTCCCTGTGCGGGATGCGCTGCTTCCCTGAGCAGTGGCAGTGGCCAGGACGACTCCCTGCCCCCTCCTGCAGGCCGCTCCCCACCTGTCTGTGGCTCACAAGCGCCTGGGCCGTGCCAGGCCTCCCTGCTCCCCGTGTGTGACCGCGAAGCTCACCACCCTCACACCTGCTTCTGTCACCCTGAGGGTGTGGCGCACGAGCCTGCTGCTGTGAGGGAGACAGAATCGTGCAAGGAACACGCAAGTGAATTCTCACAGATATCTGACCCACTGTGTTTGCCGCTGTAATATCACCAAAATCAAAAGCGTCCAAGAGCGGCGGCACTGTGCTAAGTGTGTACTGGGGAGTGTGTGAACCTGCCGGGCGGGGGGAGGTGGGGCAGCTTTGTGTTGACCAGCCTGAGTCAGCAGTCGCAGCTCACCCGCCTGGGCCCATTGGGCTTACTGGTGAACTCTGCTACCCTACAGGCCAGCATGAGCTAGGGCAAATTTGCTCAAATCAAAACCATCAAAACATTTAAAAACAAGCAGCTTCTCACCTGGGGGCATCTTGTCTTGGATAAACAGACTCTGAGCAGAGAATGGCTTGGGCAATTTTGAGCAATTTGAAAATGCAACAGGGAGAATCTCCTACCTGGCAGGTGCCACAAAACTTGCAAGAGACCAAGTGGCAGCCTCAGAGAGCCCCGGGTTCTCATTCAGGAGGATTGAAATCTGCAGCTAAAATGCTGTGGGCCGCTCTGATTCCAACTGTCAGTGACAACGAGAACTCAACCCGGGAGTCAGCACCATCTGAGCAAATGTGCTTACACACTGAGGTCCCCACCACACCAACACGGCTGAGAGCTACCGCCCACCGTTCCCCTGCCCTGTTCTGCCAACCCTACCGTAAATCCGGGAGGAAACCACATAATGCAGTTGCCCTTAGCGATGGTGGAATTCTGGGGTGTGGTGGTTCTTACGCTTACGAGACCCTAGCCTTCACCCTTAGCAAGACAAATTTGCAATTCACCTTTTACTATGCTGAAATAAAATTCCTATCTAATTCAACCAACTTACACATATCATAATTATAATAATCTTTCCGTGTCACTTTTGTGATAAAGAAGTAAGGGAAGAATAGCGATCTTAATGCAGTGTGAACTTGCAGAATGAAACCACAGCGGGAGGAGGGCAAGCGGTCAGGGCTTGCCTGTGTAGAATCCAGTTGCATCTGACATCAGACATGCGGTCTGCTGTTGCATGATTGGAGAATCCAGATGCCACGAGGAATGGTCCTCCTGGAGCATCCTTCTGAACTCAAAACGAATTCGTTTTCTAAAAAGCAGTTTGATTTGATTTACTTGAAATGCAGACTGGGGTGGGGTGGGAGGCGGGGAGGGAGAGAATCTTTTATCTGCCTTTTCTCAGATGCCTACAACAGCCAAGGCAGGGCCAGGCCAAAACCAGGAGTCTGGGTGCTCCAGCTGGGTGTCCCAGTAGGTGGCAGGGATGCAGCCATCCCAGTGGGGACATTCACAGGAAGCCAGAATCAAGAGCGGTACCTGAGCCCTGAGCCCCGCAGCTGCCCTGCTGCGGGCAGTCCCTGCCGCATGCCCCCAGGGTGCGGAGTAGGGACCCTCTGCACCCTGCTGCACAGAAGCCCACTTTGTGGGTCCTCTGTGGTTCCACCTCACATGGGAACCTTCTGGAAATTCCTGGAAAATGTGCATTACCTTAAAGCAATGTGTGGTTTTCAAAACGTTTCTCCACCGCAATGAACTTCTGCTTGATTGCATTCTTCCACAAGCTTTTCTGAATGAGCCTCAAGTTTTTGTTCCATGCGGGTTCTGCCTTGTGTCACGTCTCAGGAAGGGCGCTTGGCACTTGCAAGGTGCCCAGTGGGTGTTTACTGAGTGGACGGCTGGGTCTGGAACAGGCAGAGTTTCATGTGGGCAGAGCACAGATGTGTGGGTTTGTCTAAGGGTGGTCAGATCTCGCATTTCTTCAGTAAGAGCCGTCCCCTGCCCATCTCTCCCCCCTTGATGTGCCTTTAAGGAACCCAGAACTCCCAGGAGTTCCTATCTGGGGTTTACCAGCCCAGCATGCACGGATCACATACTTGGGCACTGGAGTGGAAACAGCCACGTAACTTCCTGGGCAGGTGTATTGACCAAAAGCAAATCCTTTGTTTGAAATACCTGAGAACCAGATCGACCAGATAGTGGACTGACCCAGTGGGAGTGGAAACCAGACAGCAGCAGGAGGCAGCTTTCAGGAACTGGAGACCAAGAGACGGTGGGACAGACACGGGCCCCTTGGCACCCAGCCCGTGGCGCTCCATCAGGCACTGGCTTGTTTAAGATGTATTAGTTTATTTGAAAGTCAGAGTTAAAAGGAAAAAACAAAGAGAAAGATTTTCCATCCACTGTTCACTGACCAGATGGCCGTGACAGCCAGCATTGGCCCAAGAGGAAGCCAGGAGCCAGAAGCTGCTTCTGAGTCTCCCACGTGGGTGCAGGGGCCCAGGTAGTCGGGCCATCCTCTGCTGCTTTCCTGGGCCACTAGCAGGGAGCTGGACAGGAGCTGGATTTGAGTGGAGCATCCAGGATTGGAACCTGCGTCCTCGTGGGATGTTGGCATCGTAGGTGGTGGCTTTGCTTGCTGTGTCACAGCACCCCCTCCCCGTCCACACCTGTCACTTGTCCTCACTGGCGGCTTTCTTCTCTTTTCCAGGTACCTGGGGCCTCAGGGAGCTGAGGTCTGCTAGTTCTGCCTGCTCCTCTGGAAACGGAAGGTGAAGGAGGCACGCATGATCCAGCGGCTGGCGGAGTGACAGCCCCGAGTCTTTGTCGCCTGTCTTCTCCTGCTGCTCAGTCACACGCCTTGGAGAGCGCGGGTGCTCGGCGTTCCTTAGAGCCTGGAGACCGCATGCATCGCTCGCTCGGGCTCTGGCTGCCCTGTGCCTGGGCACCTCTACTCCTGGGGTAAGTGGCACCGAGCCAGCAGCGCTTAGCCTGCCATCCCATGAACCTGAATGGGGGAAGGATGACATATTTGTTTTCATTTTCCTTAAACTAAAACTTAGTATTTCCTTAAATCATGACTATGAGGGTCATAAAAATGTACAAACAAGTGGGATTAGAAGCTAAGCTCAGGAGCCAGTGCTGTGACTCAAGACTAATCTGCCTGCAGGAGCTGGCATCCCAAATGGGCACTGGTTCAAGTCCCAGCTTTCTGCCTGCGGCTAGGAAAGCATCAGAGGATAGCCCAGACCCCTGAGCCCCTGGACCCAACCAGGAGAGCTCGATGAAGACCCTGGCTCCTGGCTTTGGATCAGCTTGGCTCCCTCTGGCCGTGGCATGAGCCAGCGGATGGAGGATCTCTCTCTCTCTCTCTCCTTCTCTTCATAAATCTGTCTTTCAAATAAAAATAAATCTTTCTTTTTTAAAGAAAGCTAAACTTAGTGCAGGCTAAAATGGGAGCCCTTGAGGGACATCTGTGGCAAATCCAACTTCCAGGAACTTTTGAAGAGCCCTTGAAGAGGCAGCGAGCCACGGTAGAGTCCTCGGTGCACGTGGCCTTGTCCCCAGCTGAGACCACAGATGTCCCCGTAACCACATAATTACATCACTGCACTGTATCTATAACTGCACTGTGGATATTCCAATTCATTACAGCTTTGAAATTATGATGTTGATGAGATTACTGCTAGATATTTATTCTTTTTTTTTTAAGATTTATTTATTTTATTGGAAAGGCAGATATACAGAGAGGAGGAGAGACAGAGAAGAAGATCGTCCGTCTGATGGTCACTCCCCAAGTGACTGCAACAGTTGGTGCTGCACCAATCCGAAGCCAGGAGCCAGGAACTTCTTCCTGGTTTCCCATGCGGGTGCAGGGTCCCAAGGCTTTGGGCCGTCCTCAACTGCTTTCCCAGGCCACAAGCAGGGAGCTGGATGGGAAGTGGGGCTGCGGTTATTAGAACCATCACCCATATGGGATCCCGGGGCACGTTTAAGGCAAGGACTTTAACCACTATGCTATTGCACTGGGCCTGATATTTTTTTTTCTTAATGAAATTATATATTACTATATTGTAAATGTAAACAATTTGAGAGGCAGTGATGAGAGAGATCTTCCATTTGCTGGCTCACTCCCCAAATGACCACAGTGGCTGGCGTGGGCCAGGCTGAAGCCAGGAGCCAGAACCCCATCTCTGGATTCCCGTGCAGGCGACGGGGCCCACGTGCTCTCTCAGGTGCTGTAACAGGGAGCTGGGCTGAAAGTGAAGCAGCCAGCGCTGAAATTGACATTCTGATGTGGGATGCTGCACTCAAGCAGTGGCTTAACCCATTATGTCTTAGTGTAGGGACAGGCACTGTGATGCAATGGGTTAAGCTATTGTGTGCCTGATTCAAGTCCCGCCTCTGCTTCCTGCTAATGGGCACCCTGGCAGGCAGCAGTTGACGGGTCAAGGACTTGGGTCCCTGCCACCCACAGAGCAGACCTGGAAGGAGTTCTTGGCTCCTAGCTTCAGCCTGGTGCACTTGGCATTGCAGGCATGGGGCAGGGAGGGGGTGGAGGAAGCCAGCCTTTCTGTCTCTCTCTCATTTTTGCCCTCTTTCACTGCTGTTCTGATCTCCAGTAAAGAGACTTCAAAAATATTTCCACGTTACCAATTTCCTTTACTACCTAACGTGTTTTATTTTATGCGGCAAATGCCTAACACACGCACAAGGGTCGAGAACCTTGGCGCAGAGTTCCGCCTGCAAGCCCCATCAGGCTCTCGTTCACGAACGTTCGCTGGGTGGAGTGCCTGCAGCACGCGTTGTGTGAAGCGCGGCCAGCGGAGGTTAGCTTCTGCTGGAAGGATGTCTTATTCCGAGGGGAACAAAGACGGCATTGTGTTTTCTGGGTGACAGGATGTGGGCAGAACCTTCCAGCTGTATGGCTCAGATACCAGGCTTGGTGCGGCCGGTCGTGGGGAGAGCCACTGAAAGCCAGAAATAATTGATTGAAGAAGTTGCAGTGAAGCCACTTCACGCTTCCCTAATTGATTATAATTGTTGGAGTGTTTTTTTTCAAGGAATTATTTATTCATGTTGAAAGTCCAATTTACGGAGAGAGAGAAGCAGGGAGGCTTTAAATGTGAATTTTGAAGTCACTCGCAAAAATAGTGGCTAGCCGTGGGAAGCACTTCCTCGCGCATTCTCAGTGAGGCCGAGAGGGACCACGGAAGCGACAGCGTGGAGGGCAGAGGCTGTTCTGTGAAATGTCACGATCTCACAGTTTGGCACGACAGAAAACACTGCACTAAGCATCCGCAGGGGGCATTCCGTCTCCTCTGATTCTTTCTGCTGTTGTTCTCTCTCCAGGAGCTGAGGAGCCGGGCAAAGGTGGCTTTCCCTCCTCGCCACCTGCCCGCTTACCCTCACCAAGTTTCCTCTGTGCGGACATCACTTCTGCTATTGCAGAAATTTGCTGCTTGGGGCGTGCATAATTTAACACTATCTCTGGTCAGAAAAAAAAAAAAACAAAAACAAAAGAAAAGACAAACCTCAGGCCAGAGATACGCCTCTGTCTCGGGCGGATGTCAGAGGCGGCAGTGCAGGTGGCACAGGGCCCCAGTCATCTCCGGTGGTGACTCGGTACAGGGCCCAAGGGGCATGACACAGTCAGACGGCGGGAGACACGCACAGGCCCGGCGCACCTAAGACATGGAGAGCTCGCGGCCAATGGCATGAACTTGGTCACCACTGCCGCCGCCGCTGCCACTGCGGTCCCATGACCAACGCAGAGGGAATGGCCCAGGAAGTGGATCTGAGCTCCCTGCAGGACCTGGAACGGAACGTCGTCCTGCAGGTGCTGTACCGAGACCAGGCCGTTCGGCACATTGAGGAGGAAAGGATCCGGTACGCTGGGTGCCCTGGTCGGGCACTTCTTTCCGTCTTGGGCATTTCCTATTGGGGGCTGCTGGCATGTGCTCACTGCTGGTTGCGATCTTGCAGCTTCTGACTGCCCTGGGGCCTCTGCTCTGAGAAGGGCAGAAGGCATGGCCAGGCATGAAGCCTGGTCTTGCTGTTGATCTGAACTTGAAAGCTTAGCCAGGACCTGGGAGGCTGTTCTGGGTACCATTTAGACTTCTGCTTTTTGCCCTAAAGCTGGCTGCTCATCTGTCTGCCTTCTGGGTGGGATTAACTCTAGGACATCCTGCGGGATTCCAGCCAACCCTCGAGGGAAGAGCTGAGTGCAAGCTTCCCCTCCTTTATTTCTCTGGGGACATGAAGGTGCAAGCATGGCAGCCTGGGCAGTGCCCGAGTATCAGCAGGTACTCTGTGCTGCTCTTGGCTGCACCTGCAGCTGCTGGGGGCAGTGTCAGCACCATGGCCATGGCCAGGGCCACCTTGGAATGCCTTGGTGCCTGTTTATCAAGGCCATGGAGGGAGTGAGATTCAGAAAGTTCACAAACAGAATAGGTTTGATTCTGTTTCTAATGGCAGAGTTCTTTCAGAGTCTCCCAAGAAAACATAGCCATAAAATAAAACTTGACCTTATCAAAAGCTTGTAGAACAGGGGAAACCTTCAGGCTGAACAGAAGACTCGGTGTTCCTGCCCAGCCCACCTCGTCAATCCAGAACTTCTCTCTGTCATTTAAAAAATGTATTTCTTTGAAAGGCAGAGTTATAATGAGAAGGAGAGACAGAGAGATCTTCTACCAGCACCATTGGTTCACTCCCCAAATGCCTGCAACAGCCAGACCAGAGCTGGGCTGATCCGCAGCCAGGAGCCAGGAACTTCTGGGTCTCCCATGTGGGTATTGGGACCCAAGCACTTGAGCCATCCTTGGATGCTTTCCCAGGTGCATGAGCAGGGAGATGGTTGGAAAATGGAGCAACCAGGACTTGAGCCAGCACCCGCATTACATGCTGGCACCACAGGTAGAGTCTTAACTTACTATGCCACAGTGCTGGCTCTTGTGTCAAGGTGTTCTAGACATCCCTGTAAGTGGGTCTCCATTAGACACTGTAAAATGCTGGGGAAACGTGATTTTCTCTGAGGAGTCAAGATCCCTCAGTGACTTGAAGACATCATTCTTCTGATCAGGGTGAATCCTGAGTGAGAGAGAGAGAGATGGAGAGAGCTCTTCCATCCACTGGCTCACTCCCCAAGTGGCCATAGTGGCTGGGGCTCAGCTGAGCTGAAGCCAAAAGCCAGGAGTTCCACCTGGGTCCCTCCCATGGGTGGCAGGGCCCAGGCCCTTGGGCTGACCTTGGCTGCTTTCTCAGAGCAGCAGTGGGGAGCTGGCTCAGAGGTGGAGTGGCTGGCACAGGAATCAGAGCTCCAATATGGCTGTTGGCTATGTGACAATGGCTAGATGCTGCTGTGCTGCAGTCCCGCCCCGTATCAGTTCACTGTACTGGGTAACTTTCACCCAGAGCAGGGATGGAGGCAGCACGTTTAAGCTCATGTGCCCACTGTACTAGAATGGCCGGCCCTTTGTCCCTTTCTCTCTTAATCTCTCTGCTTGCTATGCTGATGGTGGCCTGGGAGGGAGGGTGATTTCATGGCTGAGCAGACCCCGGGACAGCCCTGACAGGAGGGCTGTCTACCTGGCTCACCCACTGCTATGTTGTGGAGTGCCAGCCTGTGCCCTGCCCCTACAGCCTGGCATCAGTGTTTCCCCCTGCCCAATCCTCTCTCTTTTACTGCCATGGGCCACAGGAAGCTGCGAGCGCACTTGCAGCATCTCCGATGGAGAGGAGCCAAGAGCCCGAGCCGGACGTACACAGAGAAGTCCTGTGCACGCTGCCAGCGGCCGCTGGGGCTCCTGCTGAGCCGGGGGGCTGTGTGCCAGGGTTGCAGCCACCGCGTGTGTGCCGCATGCCGCGTGTTCCTGCAGAGGACTCCCGTCTGGAGGTGTACCGTGTGCTTCGAGGACAGGTGAGCCTGGCCAGGGCGTCAGCCCCTCCTGCTGACCCCAGCTCTGCCGTCATTACCCTCTGCAAATGTGCCTAGAATGGAACAACTTTTCCCGACCTTGGAGTTATTCTAGACTGTATTATACAGACAGGCTATTGTTTTGTTTTTTTTTAAATAATGTACACAAGCTTGCAGCAGCTGAGGATGCGCTAACTTGGGGCTGAGGGTTCGTCTGCAGCTCTCGTGCGGTGCCCCAGTTCTCTCAGCGGCTTTAGCCTGGGGAGCAGCCCTGTGCGACTGTGAACAAGGCCTCTGTGCAGCAGGTGCTGCTCTGCCCTCCGCTGGATGCTCAGCCGAAGCATGGGTGCGGTCCCTAAAGGCTGAGCTACACTGCTTTGCACACACACTAACCTGGGACTGGTGTTGGGGTGAGATGCAGCATCATGCCCTCAGCCTCTGCTCAGAGCAAGAATGGGCTGGCAGGGATTCCCTGGGAACATGGAGCTGGTGGAGGGCAGGCCCCAGGATGCCAGAGAACCTTCGAGACAGCAGGCTCATTGGGCTCAGGTGAGCCCGAGAGAGAGAGAGAGAGAGAGAGAGAGAGAGAGAGAGAGACTATGAGACTTGAAACCAGCCTCTGGACATTGTTGTATGGGTGGACGTGACCAAGGTCAGGGTCAGGAGAGGTGCTAGCGACGCCGTGTGGGCTGGTGGGTCCCGCTCAGTCAGGGACATCTGTCCCAGACACCTGGGCTTACTCTGCTTTAACACCTTGGCATGTTGCAAGGCTTTGGGGATGTCAGTCATTTGGCCACACACAGAAGGAGTTCACCCTGATCTGGCCTCATAGCTCCCCATTGCCATTGACCATGTGCCGAGCCCCATGGACCGCCCTGCGGAGGCACTCCTGCACTTCCCAAGTTAGGACTTGCTGGACTCACAAACTTGCCAAGCTGGAGCTGCCCCGGCTGCCCACGTGTGTGCAGGCCTGGGCCCCAGGGCCGGAACGTCTCTGGCACGGCCTCAAGGTTTTTCCCATTCAGTGCATCATGTATAGATGAGCAGACTTCAAGTCATTGGAAAATATAATTAAAAGATATATGTCTTTTGGTGCAAAAGTTTTTTAAATCCCTGTATGTGTGGGGGATCTTCAAAATGTTTGTGGAAAATGCTGTCATGAAAAAAACAATTTGTGGATTTCAAGATGCTTGCACCAAAATACTTACCTTTTCATTGCATTTTTCATGAACTTTTTAAAAAAAAGATGTATTTATTTTTATTGCAAAGTCAGATATACAGAGAGAAAGATCTTCCGTCCAATGATTCACTCCCCAAGTGGCCGCAACAGCCGGTGCAGTGCGTTCAAGGCGAGGACCCTAGCCACCAGGCCACCACGCCGGACCCTTGCATGAGCTTTTTAAAGTCCCCTGGTATCTGAAGTTCTGTGAGAATCGTGGCCTGGGAAGGTTTTCTCCTTCAGCTGATAGTTAACTGTAAATTAATCAAAAGCAAGAGCTGAGCTGAGGCAATGCGCTGGTAAACCTTGTCCCCCGCCCCTCCTCCCTGCCCGTGTAACTTGACCACTCCGTACATGAAGTGTGGCTACTGAAGCCGCAGCTGCCTTATTGTGAAATATGGAGGTTCTCTCTCTCTCTCTTTTTAAAAAACTTATTGAAAAGCAGAGTTACAGAGAAAGGGAGAGAGCGAGCGAGCTCTTTCATCTTCTGGCTCACTCCACTAACAACAAGAGCAGGGGCTGGGAAATGCCGAGTCAGGGCCCAGGAGCTTCTGCCAGGTCTCCCGTGAAGAAGGCAGGGTGCAGGACTTGGGCCGTCTGCTGCTGCTCTCCCGGGCAGTGGGAAGTGGAGCACGCAGGACTGGGACCTGCACCTGCTAGGGGCCGCCTGCATTGTGGGTGGTAACTTCGCTTGCTGCACCACAGCGCCATCCCTGGGAATGTTCACAGAGCGCAGACGGGAACGCGGGTCCCAGTGAGGTCTGACAACGCAAGGGGCTGGGGAGCATTGAGATGGCTCCGGGCTGCGTGAGTTGGGAGACAGTGGCCATTTGTGAAGAAAACGTGCACAAGGAGCCAGAGGAGGAGATCCACACGCAGGAATTGGCTGTGGAAGTTCCCGAGACAGGCGGGCGGGGCACCCAACAGCAGGTGGCCATCTCACCTTTGTTCTCAGAGCCCCCTGCACCTGCGGCTCAGGTGGTCCCTTAGCTCCGTGGGGAGGCAAGGGTGTGTGCAGCACCTGTCTGCTGTGCCGGCCTTCATCTCTCTCACTTTCAGACCAGCAGCCAGCCCTTGCTTCTGGGTTTGGTATTTCGTTGCCTTGAGTGTTCCTCCCGGGTAGTAGCCCATGGTTACCTGTGCTACGTTTCAGGACCCAGCGTCAGGTCCTCCCTCTTTGGGATTCGATCCAGGGGTCTCAGGGTGTCCCTGCTGGGGGAGGGGCAACATGCATGAACTCCCGGTCTCCCTCGAGGCCCAGGGAGACTTTTGCAAGAAGTATTGGTAGCCACTTGATAAAATCTTGATCTGTCTTCCTCTGGTGTCCCTGCCTGCTCTTCTGGTTACCTAGGATTTAATCAGGACCATCGCTCCTCTTTCCTGTAAGATCACCGCAATCTGATCAGCCAAGCTCTTGGGAAAAACCCCTACTCTTTTGTAACTGCAAGCCATCTCAGAAGCAACACTATTTAAAGTGACAGTGTTTTCAACTGCAGGCAGGCCCTGGCGATTTCAGCTGGGAATGCCCAAGCAGCTGGACTAGCCCTCGTTGATTGCCTTTCTGCAACGCTCAGCTGCTTCATTGGCAGTCTGCTGCTGGTGGGCCTGATGAGCCGCCCGGCCCTCGCGCGGGCCCTCTGGATGCTTCCTTGTGGTCGGGGCTGGGTGGAGAGCAGGACTTTGCTGGGCCTTGGCAGGACCCCAGCTCGGCAGACCGATTCCCTGCCTGTGTCAGCAGAGGGGTGAATAGACCCGGGACATCTCTGACTTTGCCCGGTGCAAGAATTAACCACCTGCGTCCAGGTACTTACACTCCAACACGGCTGTGGGGGTCACTGAAGGGGGGCAGGAACAGGGCCAAGCTGTCTTTGGCTCAGGTCCTCTGTGAACTCATCACTGGACTTTTGTGCACTGGAATGTTCAAGATGATTTCCAACGGTTCCTTCTCTTTGGCTGAGGGGATGACAGCAGTCGGGGGGTGCAGGGCTGTGGAAATGAATGTCAAAACCCTCACAAGGATATTAGGAGCGAATTGGGCACCAGGTGCTTGGTGTTACAACTCCGGGGACTTTGATGCTACGGCCTGCCTGGGGCAGGTGTGTGGGTCAGGCCTCCTGACTCTGCACTTGCTCTGTCCATCTCTACATTTTGGCCTTTCAAGAAGTATTTACAGACTGGATTGAAGAACCAGGTCAGGAAAACAACTGCTTGTTGCTGGGGTAACCCAATGGCCCAAGCACCCCCAGAACCCCGCTGTAATGGACTCCTTTGGAGAGAAGTGCCACGCGGCTACGTTGGTTAGCGTGACTTACACCATGCTGTGTCGGCCCCCTGGACCTGCTCACCTGCCGTCATGGACGGGCAGGGCAGGAGTGTCCACCTGTTTGGCAGAGAAGCCTCCTGAAGTGTATTAGAGAATGGAGCAGGCCATGCTGGTCCTGCAGGAAGACTGGCACACAGGGGCAGCTTAGGCCCGGCGTTCCCAGCTGCAGAAAGGGCTGCTTGTCCCATAGCATAGGATGCTGGTATTTTTATTCTTTGTTTCTTTGATCACATAGGAGCTCCAGAGTCCTGCGGGCTTGTGCCAACTCCGACTTAAACTTCACAGGCAAGCATCCAGGTCAGATGAGATGCGAGGTGCCTGGCACTAGGTGATAGGCAGCTTGTGAGATCTGAGACCATGGCTGCAAGCTTGCTTCTCTCCCTCCCTCCCTCCCTCCCTCCCTTCCTCCCTCCCTCCCTCCCTTCCTCCCTCCCTCCCTCCCTTCCTCCCTCCCTCATCCCTCCTTTCCTCCCTCCCACTGATTCACTCCCCAAATGGTTATAATAGCTTGGTCTGAGCAGGCTGAAACCAGAAAAGCCTGGAGCTGCATCTTGGTCTCCTACATGGGTGGCAGGGGCCCAGGTCCTTGGACCGTCATCCACTGCCTTCCCAGGTGTGTGAGCACAGAGCTGGACCCAAAGTGGAGCAGCCGGAACATGAACAAGTTGCTCGTATGGGATGCCGGAACTTCAGGCAGCAGCGTAATCCCATAAGTTGCAATGCTGGTTTGGAGTTTCCTCCAGGTGGCAGGTGTCTGCATCTTCCTCTGATTCTTCCCCTTGCCTGGCTGTCATTGGTTACGATCTTGTATCTCTGGGCACATTTCCTTATCCAGGTCCATCTGGGTCCCAGTCCTGTTGACTACATATGGGAGGGTCTCTGTGCAGGACGCTTGTGCCCTGCTAGGGTGGGGGTCTCCGGAGTGAGAAGACCTGCAGGAACGAGAAACCTGGGATGGGAAGGTCTCTGTCGGCTGGGCCCTCGGTGGCACTTGCCGCTCTGCTCACATTGGGCCTTCCCTGCCGCCTAGTGTACCCTCCCTGCCCTGCGTGCACACGTGGATGAGAACCCAGACCCCGAGAGCTGGCACATGCTGGACTCCCACCAGGCTGGGCTTAGTACCTCCATCACCTCAGTCAGTCGCCCTGGCTGTTGATCCTCCACCTGCCGTCCAGTGCCAGTGGGGATTCCTTCTGCTGCGATGCGACGGAGGCTGGCAGGGGTTTGGTTTCCAAGTTACTGGCACACTTTTTGCCTCTGTCTAAATCCTGGACCTCTTTTTGTTTTCCGTAGCTCCAAAGGAAAAGTTACTGATGATCAAAAATCTGTTAGGAAACTAATGCTGTGTGTCTGTTTTCCTATTCTAGCCACTGGTGTGCTCAGGAGAGAATTACGGCTTCTAGCCAGAAGGGGACAGCAGTTTCTGACCATTATGAGCACACTGCAGAGAAAGACTTTTTTTTATTGTGGCCTTGAATGTATTTGGCGTTGCTTACGTTAATAGCGTTTGTAGCATTAAGCGATGTCCATCAGAGTTCATGCGTGGCTTCAATGTAAGGAGATTATTCCAGCAGATAGCTGCTTCCACTTCCTCTGCCGTGTTTTTCTCTTCCCCAGCTGGTGAACGGGCAGTGTTGTGGTGCGCTATGCGCATGTCTACCTCTTGCCTTCCTCAAAGGAAGCAGCTCCTCTTCGGTGGAGTGTGGTTTCTGAGTTGGGACCCCTCCAGGGTAAAATCCACGTTAGGACTTTGCTTTCACGTGGTCGGCAGGGGGTCGGCAGTGGTCGGCAGGGGGTCGGCAGGGGGTCGGCAGTGCTCGGCAGGGGGTCGGCAGTGGCCGGCGGGGGTCGGCAGTGCTCGGCAGGGGGTCGGCAGTGGTCGGCAGGGGGTCGGCAGTGGTCGGCAGGGGGTCGGCAGTGGTCGGCAGGGGGTCGGCAGGGGGTCGGCGGGGGTCGGCAGTGGTCGGCAGTGGTCGGCAGGGGGTCGGCAGGGGGTCGGCAGTGGTCGGCAGTGGTCAGCAGGGGGTCGGCAGGCAGGTGCAGCATTTCCTGTCCTAACCATTCAGGAGTGTGGTCCTGCCCTCAGGAACCACTGGCAGAGAAGATTGTTTCTGCTGAACCTCCAGCAAAGCACACCAAGCCCCCCTCCCAACTTCAGGTCCTTTCTGGAACCTTCTTGGCTCTGGGCAAATGTGGACACATGCCAACCTTTGCCCAAGGGTGAGCTCCCCTAAGTCAAAGGCACGGTTAGCTTTTATCACCCCAAACCCAAACACGCCAGATGCAGTAAGTCACACAGGTGGTCTTTATTTCAGCAAGGGAAGTGGCCGTGGAGAGAAAAGGGAGCTGGCAAATGTGTAAAGACTTTGAGAGGCTGAGTTAGAAGGAGAGAAAGATTGTCCATCTGCTGGTTTGCTCCCTAAGTGGATGCCATGGCCAGGTCTGGGCCAGGTTGAAGCCAGAAGCCTGGAACCCCATCTGGCTCTCCCCTGTGACTGTAAGGCCCCGAGGCCACCTTCTGTTACTTTCCCAGGCACATTATCAGGGAGCTGGATTGGAAGTGAAGCAACCAGAACTTGAACTGGTGCCCCTGTGGGATGTGGATGTTACAGGCAGTAGTTTAACCCACAGTATCATGATGCCAGCCTCAAGTCATCTTGCCTTCCCAGCTCTTTGGAGCCAAACATAAGAGGGGATGTGAGGGGCTCAGCAAGTTCATGCAAATGTGTTTTATTATTATTATTATTATTGGTCTTGAAAAATCTTTTTTTTTAATTTTAAATTTTATGGAGCAATTCCATAAGGTCTGGGGGTTCCCTATCCCCTCTCCAGGTTCCCTCCCCCTGTCTGCTTTTCCCCATGTTATTACAGGAGTAGAGTTCTTCATAAGCAGTCATAGTCCATCATTCTGTTATTTAAGTGTATCCTGACGTTGCTGACAATGCCAGACATTCCAGCATCCTATTATCAAGATACATTCACTGGTTTCATCGGGAGTCCATCTTTGATTTGTTTTTAATTCAACTTGTCAGGAACTCTTTGCAATGGCCTCGAGGTGTTCCCTGTCTGCCCACACTGAAGCCCGCTTTCCGCTTGCTTTTCCAGAAATGTGAAAATAAAAACCGGAGAGTGGTTCTTTGAGGAACGAGCCAAGAAATTTCCAACCAAAGGTAAGTGGTGAGGCCAACGATGGCTTCCTACGCCTAGCAAACGTTGGGTGTTAGGACTTCGTAAGAGAAGGGCTGTGATGGCCTTCGTACGGTCATGAGTCAATGTGACGACACGTTACAGGTTACGTGGGCTTTTAGACTTCCTGGCCCGGTGGCTTTCAGTCTACACGTGGAACCAGCACCTGCAGTTCCCAGTGACCTGAGCCGCCACCAAGACTCGCCAGGGTCTGCACTGGCAGACAGCTGGGGCCAGGAACCAAGGCCAGGTTTGCTGAGCTGGGGTAGGGGTGTGCCAGCCTGTGATTTTGTCATTTAAACAATTTTAATTTATTTGAAAGGCCGAGGCAAAGAGAGAGAGGTTCTTTATCCATTGTTTCACGCCCTCAAGTGTTCGCCAGAACTGGGGCTGGGTCAAGTTGAAACCAGGAGCCTAGAACTTGGTTCAGGTCTCCCATGTGGGTGGCCGGGACTCGAGCTGGTACCTGAGTGGTGTGCCTGTGCTGCAGGAGATGGCTCACCCATTGTGCCACCATGCCAGCCCGTTTTGTTTGGCCGACATACTTTTGGCAGGTGGCAGATCCCTCCAGCTCATAGTACTCAAATCCCTAGTTTAGAAATACTAACACTGAAAAATGAGATTTCAATGCTTTCTTTATAACAACTCACTGAAGAAGTCTCCTTTGCCGAAATTTTGTACTTATTGCTGGATTCCAGTTAGGGAAATGAGTTTTCAAGCCAGAATACGTGTGTGCGCACAAGCACCTATGTGTATGTGGATGTGTGTGTGTGTGTGAGTGTATATACATGTGAAGGATACTGTCTATGGGTGTGAGTGTGTATACATCAGTGTGCAAGGATGTGAGTGTGTGTGAGTGCCGGGGTGTGAGTGTGTGTGTGTGTGTGTGTGTGTGCGAGTGCCGGGGTGTGAGTGTACATACATATGTGTGTGTGTGCGAGTGTGCAGGGATGTGGTTACGTGTGTGAGTGTGTGCGAGTGCCGGGGTGTGAGTGTATGTACATATGTGTGTGTATGCGAGTGTGCAGGGATGTGAGTGTGTGTGTGTGTGCAAGTGTTGGGGTGTGAGTGTACATACATATGTGTGTGTGTGTGCGAGTGTGCAGGGATGTGAGTGTGTGTGTGTGTGTGTGAGTGCCGGGGTGTGAGTGTATGTACATATGTGCGAGTATGCGAGTGTGCAGGGATGTGGTTACGTGTGTGAGTGTGTGTGAGTGCCGGGGTGTGAGTGTACATACATATGTGTGTGTATGCGAGTGTGCAGGGATGTGGTTACGTGTGTGAGTGTGTGAGTGCTGGGGTGTGAGTGTACATACATATGTGTGTGTGTATGCGAGTGTGCAGGGATGTGGTTACGTGTGTGAGTGTGTGCGAGTGCCGGGGTGTGAGTGTATATACATATGTGTGTGTATGCGAGTGTGCAGGGATGTGGTTACGTGTGTGAGTGTGTGTGTGAGTGTGTGTGAGTGCCGGGGTGTGAGTGTATGTACATATGTGCGAGTATGCGAGTGTGCAGGGATGTGGTTACGTGTGTGAGTGTGTGTGAGTGCCGGGGTGTGAGTGTACATACATATGTGTGTGTATGCGAGTGTGCAGGGATGTGGTTACGTGTGTGAGTGTGTGTGTGAGTGTGTGTGAGTGTACATACATATGTGTGTGTGTATGCGAGTGTGCAGGGATGTGGTTACGTGTGTGAGTGTGTGTGTGAGTGTGTGTGAGTGCCGGGGTGTGAGTGTACATACATATGTGTGTGTGTATGCGAGTGTGCAGGGATGTGAGTGCGTGTGTGTGTGAGTGCCGGGGTGTGAGTGTACATACATATGTGTGTGTATGCGAGTGTGCAGGGATGTGGTTACGTGTGTGAGTGTGTGTGAGTGCCGGGGTGTGAGTGTATATACATATGTGTGTGTATGCGAGTGTGCAGGGATGTGGTTACGTGTGTGAGTGTGTGCGAGTGCCGGGGTGTGTCCCTGACTTCACTTGCTCACCGTCTCTGCAGCGCCCTCTCCTGTGTGAGCGGAGGTAGGTCACCATGGCCTTTGCTCGCGCTAGGGGAGGGAGGAGAGGACTGGCACGCGCGGGTTCTCTGTGTTGGGAGGTAAGTCTACAAGAAGAAAGACATCAGTAAGAAGGGGGGAGGGCAGCCGGCCTGAGCTGAAGCATCGCGTGTCCCTCAAGATGTAAAACGCACACACGAAAGACCCGGCTTATGTCCTGTTCACAGAAACCCCTCCGATGCCGCGGGACCCCCTTTTCGCACTGTCCTGGTTCAGCAGAGTTGGGCTGGAGGGGCAGGAGAGAGGCCGGGACGGGCCAGTTTGGAGGACAGAGCTGGCCCTGCAGGAAGGTCGTCAGGACGGGAGCGGGGTCGGATGGTGACAGCTTCATGAGCTCATCCCGAAGCGCCCTGAGAGAGGCAGCTTTTCCATCTGCTGGTGGCTGCGGTGGCTGGGCTGGGCCAGTTAAAGCCAGGGACATTTCTGCAGGTTTCCCGCCATGTACTGGTGACTCGGTGAAATGCATGCAGCATTTGATTCCCTGTCGGCGGTAAGGAGCCCGTGGAGCCAGCATTCCACATGGATACCGCTCTGTGGCTTGGCTGCTCCAATCTGATCTCGTCCTGCTAATGGCCTGGGAAGAGCAACGAAAAACAACCAGGCCTTGGGCCCCTGCTATCCACACGGGGACCTGGAAGAAGCTCCGGGCTCCTGGCTTCAGCCTAGCCCAGCCCCTGTTATCCACATGGGGATCTGGAAGAAGTTCCAGGAGTTCCCCAGATGCACTTCAGGTCTGAGAGTCTGTGGCAAAATAGCAAGTTAGTAAATCATTGTAGCGGAAATTTCTAGATTATTAATAACTAGAATGGTGGAACTGAAAAATCTTTTTGGGCATCTGCTAAACCTGTAAGGATGTCTCCCTCTTCTGGCTATGCCCTGTAATTGCATGTGTTTTCCTTTTAAAAATTACTATGACATTTAAAAATTATATTTATTTTAAAAAATTTATTAATTTTTTTATTGGAAAGTCAGGTATACAGAGAGAAGAGATGGGAGAAATCTTCCATTCACTGATTTACTCCCCAAGTAGGCACAACGGCCAGAGCTGTGCCGATCCAAAGCCAGGAGCCAGGAGCCTCTTCCTGGTCTCCCACGTGGGTGCAGGGTCCCAAGGCTTTGGGCTGTCCTTGACTGCTTTCCCAGAGCACAAACAGGGAACTGGATGGGAAGTGGGGCCACTGGGGCACAAACCAGCATCCATATGGGACCCCAGCGCATTTAAGGCAAGGACTTTAGCCGCTAGGCTGCTGTGCCGGGCCCAAAAAGTTATATTTCTTTATTTGATAAGAGATGGCATTTGAGGGGAGAGAAACAAAAGGGGAGACAGAGGCCAAGAGAGAGCTTCATTCAGTGCTTCATTCCCCGAGCCAGGAGGCGTACCCTCACCTGCTGTTTCAGGGTTGCCTGTCAACAGGAGGCCACGCTTAATTAAAAGCAGAAAGCTGACAATGTAGACCAATTCTTTTCTTTTTTTTTTTTTAAAGATTTATTTTTATTATTTTTTATTGGAAAGGCGGATATACAGAGAGGAGAGACAGAGAGGAAGATCTTCCGTCCGATGATTCACTCCCCAAGTGAGCCGTAACGGTCGATACTATGCCGATCCGAAGCCAGGAGCCTCTTCCGGGTCTCCCACGCGGGTGCAGGGTCCCAAAGCTTTGGGCTGTCCTTGACTGCTTTCCCAGAGCACAAACAGGGAACTGGATGGGAAGTGGGGCCACTGGGGCACAAACCAGCATCCATATGGGACCCCAGCGCATTTAAGGCAAGGACTTTAGCCGCTAGGCTGCTGTGCCGGGCCCAAAAAGTTATATTTCTTTATTTGATAAGAGATGGCATTTGAGGGGAGAGAAACAAAAGGGGAAACAGAGGCCAAGAGAGAGCTTCATTCAGTGCTTCATTCCCCGAGCCAGGAGGCGTACCCTCACCTGCTGTTTCAGGGTTGCCTGTCAACAGGAGGCCACGCTTAATTAAAAGCAGAAAGCTGACAATGTAGACCAATTCTTTTTTTTTTTTTTAAAGATTTATTTTTATTATTTTTTATTGGAAAGGCGGATATACAGAGAGGAGAGACAGAGAGGAAGATCTTCCGTCCGATGATTCATTCCCCAAGTGAGCCGTAACGGTCGATACTATGCCGATCCGAAGCCAGGAGCCTCTTCCGGGTCTCCCACGCGGGTGCAGGGTCCCAAAGCTTTGGGCCGTCCTCGACTGCTTTCCCAGGCCACAGGCAGGGAGCTGGAAGGGAAGCGGGGCTGCCGGGATTAGAACCGGCGCCCATATGGGATCCTGGGCGTGCAAGGTGAGGACCTTTAACCACTTGCGCCACCGCGCCGGGCCCTGTATATTCAATTTAGACATTTTACTTTAGAAAAGAATTGGGGCCCGGCGCGGTGGCGCAAGTGGTTAAAGGTCCTCACCTTGCACGCCCGGGATCCCATATGGGCGCCGGTTCTAATCCCGGCAGCCCCGCTTCCCTTCCAGCTCCCTGCCTGTGGCCTGGGAAAGCAGTCGAGGACGGCCCAAAGCTTTGGGACCCTGCACCCGCGTGGGAGACCCGGAAGAGGCTCCTGGCTTCGGATCGGCATAGTATCGACCGTTACGGCTCACTTGGGGAGTGAATCATCGGACGGAAGATCTTCCTCTCTGTCTCTCCTCTCTGTATATCCGCCTTTCCAATAAAAAATAATAAAAATAAATCTTTAAAAAAAATAAATTGAATATACAAGCGATCTATTTAGGCTTTTTTAGAAATAACTCTCGGCATTTTGTAGATTTATGTGAAAGGCAGAGTGACAAGGAGAGAGGAGAGATCTTCCAGGCGTTGCTCACTCCCCAAGGGGGTGGCAATGACCCTGCCAGGGCCACAGCCAGGAGCCAGAAGCTCCAGGGGTCTCCCCGGCGGGTGCAGGGACCCAGGTGCTTGGACCGTCTTCTGCTGCCTTCCCAGACACATTAGCAGCCAAGACTCAGACTGCTGCTCCTGTGGGATGCAGATGGCGGCTTAACTTGCTGTGCCACAAAGCCAGGTCCACTGTGGTGTTAATTCTGGGGAGGAATGAAAAGATTTAGGAAGGCAAGGCCTCTGGTCATTCTCTTAGTGATTCGTCATGTAACAGACTGGGCTGGCTATCCTGATACTCTGATGGAGAACAACTTTAAGCCTCCGCCACCTCTCCTTCCCCCTCGGCTAGGAAGTGTGCTTATCCTGTGGGGAGCTGCTCGGGGTCCACGGGCACGGCAGGGCACAGTGGGGCCGGTCACAGATCGCCTGTCCCCACGGGAGCCGGAGACACTGGGTGGGGCAGAGGTCATCAGGGCAGAGGTCGTTTACCCACTGGAGTCAGAGCTGACCTTCTGACCTGTGGCTTCCAGCCAGGGCTCCCCGGTCAGCGACTTTGTTCATTTTGTTGTCGTTGGTGCTATGGCTAGGTAGCTAGGCAGAGCTGTAGTTCCATATGCAGTGAATGTGACCACACCTGTGCAGCCTGGCAACGTTAGAAAGAGGAATGAATAAGGACTGAGGATGGTCCAAGAGGGCAGAACTTCATGCAACAATGTTAAAACGGTCATTATGAAGAGGGGAGAAGAGGGTGGAAATGGCTACTTGAAAACCTGGCAAGCAAGCGGTGCACTGCCAGTGCGGCTCCCTTCGCGTCCAGCCCAACAGCCAACGCGAAACGCAAATGGCAGCGGGCTTGGCGCGGGCAGCCACTGGAGCGTCGCTGTGCTGCTGAAGGAATGATGCAGCCACGGGCAAGTGGTTCTTCAAAAAACAACTGCTGGGACACCTGCCTCCCCGCTCTGCCTGCCCAGGTTCAAGTCCCGGCTCCACTCCCAATGCCCACTTCCTCCTCATATGCACCCCGGAGCTAGGAGCTGATGGTTCAGGCTGTGACTGTCACCCGCAGCGGAGGCTTAGGCTGAGTTTTGGCCTCCTGGCTTCGGTCGACTCTACCTTCAGGAGGACAGATCCGCAGAGAAATCTCTCTGTCTGCCTTGTGAACACAGTGAGAGTAAATACTCGGCCAGCATCTAAGAGGCGCTACAACGCCGGGGCCGCCCGCCCGCCGGAGCCCTGCCTTCACTCTCCTCTGGCACAGGCAGAATAACTGGACCCCTAGAATGGGGGCTGTCATGCCCAGGTGCCCAGAGGAAGCCCATGCCAAGCGGGTCACACCCAAGGGGGTGTTCCCATGAGAACTGTGTGTGTGCTGTGATGGCTTCCCTGCCCTCCCCCTTGCACAGCCTCCCTGGTGGCCCAGCGTGGCCCATGTTGCGTGGCCCATGTTGCGAAGGACTGGCCCTAACACGTGCGTTTCGTCAGCCCCGCAGCATGACCTCCCGAGGCTGGCGGCTGTGTGTGGCTAGGTCCGTTGGGCCTGGTGTCGGTGAGCACCGGAAAGTCTTGGCTGATTGGTTTGATCTGCTCTGGGCGATCTGTGACGTGTGAAAGTAATGAGTTGAAATGCGCCACTGTTATCTGTCCCATTAGGGCTGACCATGTTGGTTTGAGACTGTTGGAAGTCACCCTGCTTTTGCTTCTGTGCCAGGCTGCCCTGGAGGCGACGGACACCCCCTTTCACCCTGTGCAGCGACGAGCAGCCTTGCTGGTGGTGGCATTGCTTGCGGTATTTTTCTTTAGAACTTGGACTGTGTCCTTGTGCGCCCTCCGCCTCACATGTCTGCTAAGAATACTGCTCTTCTCAGCCCTCTGTGGTCTGACTTGGCATATTTTTCATGTAGTTTCTATAATTCTCTCTATCTTATATATTTTTTTTAAAAAAAGATTTATTCATCTCTATTGCAAAGTCATATATATAGAGAGAGGAGGAGAGACAGAGAGGAAGATCTTCCATCCATCCGCTGATTTACTCCTTAAGTGGTCGCAACAGCTGGAACTGATTTGTTCCGAAGCCAGGAGCCAGGAACCTCCTCCAGGTTTCCCACACAGCTGCAAGGTCCCAAGGCTTTAGGCTGTTCTCGACTGCTTTCCCAGGCCACAAGCAGGGAGCTGGATGGGAAGCAGGGTCTCTGGGATTAGAACCAGAGCCCATATGGAATCCCAGGGTGTTTAAGACGAGGACTTTGGCCACTAGGCCACCATGCAGGGCCTCGCTTATATCTTTGATTGTTTGGCTGATATGCGAGTACTTTGAAACATTTGTGGAAATATGCCTTACCTTTTAGCCCCATTTTCCTGGGAACTGGGTGAAGCCCCTCCCATGCTGTGCTGGGCGTCTTCAGTGGGCCATGTCCACTTGGCGTCCTGCAGGCCTCCGGTACCTGGAAGTGCGTGTCTCTCCCAAGACTGGGGCTGCTTCCATAACTCTTCTCTGATTTCCCTTCCTTTTTCCTTCACTTTCTGAAAGCCCTGACTGTGTCGGCTCAGTTCACGGCATCCGAGGGTCCGAGGGCCGCCTTCGCTGCTCTGTTTTCCCCGGCTGGAACGTTTGGAGAGTTCCCATCTTTCTTCGTGCTCATCTAGTCCACGATGAAGCTTTCGACGACATTTTCAACTCTGGTTTACTGGACAGATGTTCTGGACTTCCTGAACACCTCATTTTCAAGACTTTGGGTTTTTCAGAATCGCTCGTTCCTGTCGCGCCCACGTGTCTTACCGCCCAGCAATAAGACGCAGACGCGAGTGAAGCCTCCTGCGGTAAAATTTATTGTGCACACAACATGAAGCGGAAAAAAAGGGGCGGAATCCCAGCAGGCTTCTGCTCTTATGTGCTGTCTGGCCCCGCCTCTGCCGATGATAGGTCGGCGTCATGATTACGCAGGGTTCTGGGCGACTGGATTCGTCAGTCCCAGTGTTTACGTGCCTGCCGCGCCGCAGCTCACTGCGCATGCGCTAGGCACGTGCGCAGTACTGTGAAAGCTACGTGACTTTCCACCAGGCACCAAGATCTAGCCTCTCTGGCCGGCGCCATTTTGGGTACGGCATGTAGCCAGTACATACAGATATGGCTGGCAACATCTCCCTCCTTCTTATACAATAGAAAAATAAGCTGGTATGGGCCTGTCTTAGGTTGTAGACTCAAGGCGCACGATCCGTCATAGGGAGGCTGCGTGGCTTGACGTAGTCCCTGTCTTAGACCGATAATTGTCTGGGTCTATCTTACCCGTCATGGGCTACAACCGCGGTGGTTGTAAAGAGCAATGTCTCGACAAGTTAGTTATAAGATTGACTACCCTCTCGCGTGCAATGGAAAAATCCTGCGAGGTGCAAGGGCTAGTCAGGTGCATTATGCATCATGCTCGAACTCAGTGCAATGCCATAATGACCTGAGGTGCAGGAGCCATGATGTCCATGCTCTTAACTAAGCCTGTTGAAGCATGCTCAACCATACCATGGGGGAGTCACCATACTGCATGGCTAGTAGGGCTTGATGTATTGTCACACAATCTCGCTGAGCGCGGTGTCTCAGACGACACAGGCAAAAAAGGCATAAGGCACAGCCTGCACATAAGAGCAGAATCAGCACAACCACTCCCACCCATTCCTTAATATGGGAAGTGATGTTCCAAATCCAAGTGGCTAGGGTTTCAGCAACAACATGATCCACCCGTGTAGAATTAATCTGGACAATGGCAATTCTCAACTCCGACTGTAAAATATCAAATTCTCTCGTCCAATTTCCTAAAAGATAGGAAGAAAGCTGGCAAGAAAGATTAGCAGCCATTGAAACATTTTGAAAAGGAATATAAGTAACACATAAACCTTGACACTAAAATTCTCAGGAGACGCTTGAAAACAAAGCGTGTCCTGTAGGGAGAATAAAAAATTACTCATATTCTCCTTAATATCATCATAAGGGAGAAAAGGCAAATCCAAAGAAGAAAAAATCAAGGAAACACTCGGGCTGAGTGGGCGACCGGTAAGGGTCATGGAAAAACACTCAAAACTCCTCATCGTGGCTCAGCAATCACGATCCTCACAAGCGCCATACAGACCATTAGTTGCACCATCAGCCGTGTTTGCACTGGGCGGGGCACCATTGTCCTGTGGGATTGTAGGAGGAGTTTCTGATTGCGGGGTTGCATGAATCTTCCCCAAGTCAGATCCTCGTGCAAGCGTTCCAGCGGTTGCAGAAATGTCAGAAGGCGGTGATGGACAGGAACGAGTCAATCGAGCTGGAACCCAAACCGGAACTGGGGCGTCCTGTGGAAACACACAAATGGCTCCTCGAGCCTGCCTAATAACTGGGTCTGGGCCCTTCCATTTGGACTCCAGAACATCCTTCCACTTGACCCAAGATTGCTCTTGCGCCGTCTTGAGGGAATGACGATCTGCAGCACTGAGGCCTTTCTCATCCAGCTGTAAAAAATTGATGGTGAAGAGAGCCAGGGCTAGAGTGGCCCGAGGGCTCTGACTGGCGAGGCCAAGTGATTCCCAGGTGGTTTTTTGCTTTTGTAACAATTCCTTAATAGAGCGATGAGCACGTTCGATTATCCCCTGACCTTGTGGATTATAAGGGATGCCAGTCACTAATTTGACACTCATTTTCTGCATTACACGTGCCACAAAATCAGCAAAGGGCTCATCCGGCTCCTGCTTAACCTGTGTAATGCCCAGTTTCTCTTGCCCTTTAAGTGAAAGGGCCTTCCATGCCTTTATAGCTGCAGTAGAGATCTGGGTATACACTGGCCATGGATAGCTATTTTGATCATCAGAGTATTGGCCTTGTCCGGAAAGCATATTATAAGTCCAGGTCAAAGCATCACCGCCGCGCTGTTGGTTTGCCCGGGCGGTCTCAGCCAAAAGCTCTTGCCATAGGCTCTTCCAATTTAGATATGATCCGATATTAGGGAGAACAGCCTTCACCACAAATTGCCAATCAGAGGGAGTCATATTCATTCCCCCCATACGTTCTAACAGGGACAAAGTATAATTGGCGTGAAGACCATATTGCTTTACAGACATGGCCAATTCTCGCACTAATGCTGCATCTACCTGTCTGTAAACTCTTTCCCTTTCTTCTTCTAAGACGGGGAACATATCTTGAAGTTCCCGGCGCGCGGCTGCATCGATGAAGGAAGAGCCGGCACCATAACTCATGGGCGGGGCAGATGGCGTCACAGGAGGAGGAGCCATTGATGAAATGGCTCCAGAGTCCTGAGGCCATGGGCCGCGCGTGGCCGGCGCAGTAGCACCGCCATTATCTTTCTTCTCCTTTTCTAATCCTTGTCTATTTCCTGCAGGTTTACGTTCTAAGCGCCTATCCCACTTATACCCTTCCTCAGCGTCGGAAGTCTCCGAACTTGATGAGGAAGATACTGCTTTAAGTTTCACCTTTATTTTTTGCTTCAAACCGGTTCTCCTCTCCCGCTCTGTTTCTGAGAGACTATCCTGGGCAGACTGAAGGGCTTCGTCACTCTCTCTGACCGCTCCCTTATGGGGGCATAAACCATCTGCAAAAATTTCACCAGAGAGACTTGTGCGCCCATGTCTATAACCAGAAGCGGCGGCTCATATACCTCCGATTTATGCTCCTAGTCACCCGAAAGTTCTCCCTCTCAGAGCTCCTTACCTGTTTTTTGGCCGCAGTTCTGACTCCGTCCCGTTCAAAACGGGAGGCCCCCTCCAAGTCCCGGGTTCCCGGCACCAGTTGTCGCGCCCACGTGTCTTACCGCCCAGCAATAAGACGCAGACGCGAGTGAAGCCTCCTGCGGTAAAATTTATTGTGCACACTAACATGAAGAGGAGGGACCTCGAACCCCGGCAAGCTTTTTGCTCTTATGTGCTGTCTGGCCCCGCCTCTGCCGATGATAGGTCGGCGACATGATTACGCAGGGTTCTGGGCGACTGGATTCGTCAGTCCCAGTGTTTACGTGCCTGCCGCGCCGCAGCTCACTGCGCATGCGCTAGGCACGTGCGCAGTACTGTGAAAGCTACGTGACTTTCCACCAGGCACCAAGATCTAGCCTCTCTGGCCGGCGCCATTTTGGGTACGGCATGTAGCCAGTACATACAGATATGGCTGGCAACACGTTCCTGGGCTTCTCATTCATGAGTTGTGCTAACTTTGATGAACTGTATGAATTCTCTGGATTCTCACCGGGCCTTTTTAGAATGATTCTTTTAAATTCTTTATCAGGCATTTCATCAAGACCCTCCCTGCTGAGGAGGGCCCGTGGTTCTGGGCCGCGTGCTGTTGCCTCGTGTCTTGTGCTCCTGCTTCGAAGAGGAGCCTTTGCGGGGGACAAGGCTTTGGGGGGACAAGGCTCTGCGCTGGTGCAGAGCCTGCAACCTCAGAGCACCTGCAGCTCAGGACTGGTGCAGAGGTTGCCATCTACCGTACCAGCATTCCATGTGGGCGCTCACTTGAGTGCAGGCCACTCCGCTTACAAGCTAAGTCCCTGCTCGTGCGCCTGGAAGGCCATGGAAGCCACTCCAGCTGCTTGGGCCCCTGTAGTGCACGTGGGAGACCTGGGTGCAGTCTCCGGCAGAGGGTTCAGCCTGGACCAGCTGTGGTTATGGTGGCCCATGGGGGAGTCAACAGAATCCAGAGCTCTCTCTGTGTCTGCTCCTGCCTCGTGTTTCCCTACCTTAAACAAAAAAATCTAGGAAAAAAATTCACTGTCCAGCTGAGGAGACAGCCATGGAGAGGACTTAAAAACAATTTGGCAAAAATGGAATTGAACAATGACTGCGGGAGGGGATGTCTGGTCCAGCATGGAAGATGCGCAGCTGTCACCAGTGCAATGCTTGGCTCCAGGCTTCCCTGGCCAGTGCCCGTGGCCGCCAGGACCGGCAGGGGGCGGCCGAGAGCCGTCCTGGGCAGGGCTGCCGGGAAGCCGAGTGGTTGGCGACCCAGTGGTTGTCGGGGTGGTCGGGGCAGCGGGGGTCGCGGCTCGGGAGAGGCCGGGAGGAGCAGCGCAGGAACCTCTCCCAGGTCGGGATCCTTGACCTCTGAGCCTGACCCAGGCGCTCACCCCCGCTGCTGTCCGCCCCTCTGAGGACCTCCCCCTCTGCGTCCCTCATTTTTCTCACTACTCCACCTGTCAGTGTGTCCCCCGGAAGACGTGCTAACATTTACCTGTTAAGGTAAATCTGTCTTAGGAGTGGGTTGAAAGGGCATTTCAGTATCGCAAAAGAGGGGAGGAAAGATGAGCCTAATTTTAGTGCAAAAATATTCGAAGTCCATGCAGAGGTGGGAGCTCTCGAAACGTTCGTGAAAATGCCTATTCTGAAAAAAACTAAGCGTGGACTCAACTTTTTTTCTCCTTTCTCTAAAATGAGCTTCAGGTTTTCATTTCATTTTTCCCCGTGAGCTTTTGGATATGCCCTTGTTCCTGGTAGGAACAAGGTGGCAGAGTCCTCCGGGGGCTCCCAGTGGGCACAGCCTCGGCTGCAGTCCCGGTCTGTCCCTGCCTGGACCTGTGGCCGCAGATGCTTGGCTTCGCGGCTGGCGTCTCAGCAAAGGCGAAGCCTCTTTTCCCGACCCAGAAAGGGTACAGGTGCAGGCCCGTCTGGGCAATGATTAGCCACTGCGAGGAGCACTAAGCAGATTACATTTTTATAAGATTAATTTAATCCTCATCACGAGGGGTGTTTACAGGAACATTGCATTCGATTATGAATTGATTCCAAATGGGAGCTGGGCACGTTTGAACCATTTTTCAAATTACCCAGATTTAGAAAAAGTCTAATCTGTTAGCAACGTTTAATAAGTGCACTCATTACCAACAGTTAGGATCCGTCTGTCTGTGAGACGGTAACTTTGGTGGTTCTTACAGCACTCAATGGCAGAACAGTGTAAACGTCTCCAGCAATGTTTCTATCAGCCCCAAAGCCTCGCTCTTCCAACCATAACAAGGGATGCTGGGGGAAGAAAGTCCTTTATGACTTCCCGTGTTGAGTCGCGCTAATGAATGACCTTTATTGGTATCTCCTGCAGGCAAACACGAGACAGTTGGGGCCAGGCTCCTGCAGGCTTATCAGAAGCCGAGGTGAGTGTGGGTGCTGGGAAGGACACTGTGTCCTGGGCCCCTGGGTGGGGGCCGGGCAACTGTGGGAGGGCGCCCCCGAGGGCTCAATGTTCAGATGTCACTGCTTAGGAATGCAGCTTTTTTTTCCTTTTTTATGGTGAAGTGCCTGGAAGACATTCCAACAGAGATTGCTTATAAAAAGGCTTCTAGGTAGTCTAGCATTTTCTTCCAAAACCTTCTTTACAAAAAGAAAAGAGACATATATTAAAGTCATTTATTATTTTATGATACAGTTCTATAGGCTCTGAAAGGCAGATTTTAATGGAAGGGGGAGGAGGGATGGAAGCTCTTCTCTCTGCTGGTTCACTCTCCCAGAGACCTCGATGGCCAGAAATAAGCTGATCTGAAGCTGGGAGCCCCAAGTGGGTGCAGGATCAGAGCCCTTGACCCGTACTGCCATCCCAGCCACAGGCAGAGTGGATGGAAGGTGCTAGCAGGTGGAAGATGAGCAAATTGAGCCATCATGTTGGCCTCCCTAAACTTGCTGTTTTGGTTCTTCAATTCTCTCCTGCTTGGTTCTGTAAGGACACAGACTTACATGTGTCTTTGACTGCATGGTCCATGGAATTTTTTTTTTAAAGATTTATTTATTTTATTACAAAGTCAGATATACAGAGAGGAGAGACAGAGAGGAAGATCTTCCGTCTGATGATTCACTCCCCAAGTGAGCACAATGGCCAGTGCTGTGCCGAACCGAAGCCAGGAACAAGGAACCTCTTCTGGGTCTCCCATGCGGGTGCATTGGGCTGTCCTCCACTACTTTCCCAGGCCACAAGCAGGGAGCTGGATGGGAAGTGGAGCTGCCAGGATTAGAACTGGCGCCCATATGGGATCCTGGGGCGCGTTCAAGGCGAGGACTTTAGCTGCTAGGCCATGCCGCCAGGCCTGGTCCATGGAATTTTTAAATCAGATCCTTGGTTTGTGTCATAGTTCGTGTCTCCAACACCACGTTCCAGGCCCAGCAGCTCCTGAGTGGGGCTGAACGACGCACCTGAGACAGATGCGCTTTGTTGCCGGCCTTGTTCACACCCCTGCTGCTGCTGAAGACACGCACCAGTGCCTCTGCAGGTTCCCCACTGGCCATGTGACTTTGGTCCCAATGAGATTTTTCCAACATAGAACTTTTTTCCTGTTTCCACTTCTCTTAGCCCAAGCTTGCACTTCTGGCTCTTTCTGTCACTGTGCTCTGATGTCAGACAACACAGGAAGCCACATGAGACCCCCTGGAGTGCGGAGTCTTGGGTTTTGGAGCAGCCTGGTGGGGGAGCCATGCCACGCGATGGCCTGGGCAGCGAGCATGTTCAGCTGCCAAGAACAGTGCCCCTTGGGGTGGGGAGCAGAACCAGGAAGGATGGTGGAGTCTTTTTCTAAAAAGTACGACATTGGGCCGGCTTTCCAGAACAGTGACGCGCAGTGTGGCCTGTGGCACTAGTCACCCGCTGGTTGTAACGTTGGCCTTTTCTGTTTCCTCTTGGCAGCAAGATCTCCGTGGTTCCTCCTACTCCCCCTCCTCTCAGTGAAAACCAGTGTGGCTGCAGCCCTGGGGGGGTAACGTATCTGCCTGTTCGAGCCCTGTGCCCCTCGGGGGAGATAAGGCCAAGGTACCTGGGGCTGGAGGAGGCAGGAGACCCAGGCCCCAGGCGAGGTTGGAAGTGAGGTCAGCCTTGGTGGCCACAGGCCATCTGCATGGTCAGCTGGCCGTCCCTTCCTGCCTGCACCCCCTGCAGTCTCCCCTCTCTGTTCCTGGTGAGTCGCCTGCTTCCTGTCCCAGTGGAGAGCCTCTGAGGTTGCAGGAGACGTATGGGTGTGTACAAGTGGAAGATGCTATGCAGTGAGAGCAGACTGTCCTCGTGCCTGCAGGCCCTGCTGCACGGCGGGCCAGTGCTGACCGGGCCAGCAGATGCACGTTTGATGTAACGTCCTTGGGAGAGTTGCCCAGGTTTCCAACCTGAGAGGGGCACATAATTACACGTGTCTGACTGCCTCCTACAGCTGTTGCGAGAAGTCTTCAGTAATGATGTCTGTGCTCGCGCTGGACAAGCACCAAGTGCCAAAAACATGGCCTGATTCTCACCATCATTCTGTGAATTAAAGGGAGCAGTTTTATCTGTAAGAGTGGTTGTGTCTGCTGATGAAAGAGGAAGCTTATTCATTTCTCATTCCCAACTGGGACTCCAGGGTAACCTATAAAATCCTGCCCAACTTTCAACTAGACATTTTAAATTCTCCACAGTTATTCTAACACTTAGGTGTTCAACGTTAGGTAGGTGGGTGGATGGATGGATGGCTGGATGGACTGATAAGCAGGTGGATGGGTAGATAGGTAGGTGACTGGATAGATGGATGGATGGGTGGGTGGATGGATGGGTGGGTGGATGGGTGGGTGGATGGATGGGTGGGTGGATGGATGGGTGGGTGGATGGGTGGGTGGGTAGATGGATGGATGGGTAGATGGGTGTGTGACTGGATGAATGGAAGGATGGATGAGTGTACCTTGGAGGGGAAGTGATCTCTCTGTTGTTTCTTCTTTCCTTTTTTCCTCTTCTGCATTGGGGAGCAAAACTCCTTGGCCCAGGCCGGTCACCTTGTGCTGTGCAGTGCTCTCAGCCCCTGTGTCACGTGCGGGTGGGGCCCGAAGAGAAAGGTTAAACAAGCAGTAATCGACTTGTGGACAGTCATCAAGCCATTGAGCTGTCAGAGGCAGTAAGCTGCCTGTAAGAGGCAGCTGTTATCTTGTCTCCTTTTAATGAGGATGTCAGGAGAAACGCTGAGTAAAGATGATACCCAGCTCTGGGAGGACTCTGCCCTCTTCACCTCCAGACACGTGTGTCCACGCCCATGCCCACCCCCACCTGGCAGTGTTGTGGGGCTGGCAGCCTGGAAGCTGCAGGACAAGGAACTCAGTCAACCATGACCCTCATGCTCTCCTGTCTCTATTTTACATACAGGACCTGGGCCAGTTTAAAGGATTTAATAAATCATTGGAAAATTTGTTTCTGTCTGTTACCACCCACATGAAAAGTAAGTGGATGCTTCACAAGAAGCTTTCCCTTTAACCCTGACATCCTTGGCTGGGCCTGTCCCCCAACTCTCTGTGTCTCCCTCTCCTGCACCTCCAGCAGCCTCTGGTCCTTTTGCCTGTGGGAAGAGGGTATGCCATTTCAACCCTGCCCAGCACCCTGGCCAATCTGACTTGGTGCTGTAGGCAAAGGGAATGAGCCTGCAGTATCAGCCCCTGGAGTTGCTCTTCTGTGCAACTTGTGTTTTCCTGTTGATGTTGAAATGCAGGGCCAGAAGCTGCAGGGGAGGCCCGCGCCTGACAGGCGAGGTTGGGCGGGCTGGCCCTGCATGGCCACTCCCAGCTGCTGGTGCTGCCCAGGGAGGTCAGGCCGGCAGGAGAGACAGGTCCTTCCAGTCCTTTTAATGATCAGTAATTTCTAGATGCTGGCGTGCTGGGCAGTCTTAGACAAGAAAGAGAAAATGAAGACTCTGGGCGTCATCCAGGAGTCACCCAAATTCCTTCCTGTTCCATTCCCTCCCCGCTAAGAGTACACAGGAGATGTCTCCGTAAGCAGTCCACGCACACTCCATATTATGAAAGAGCAGTGCATGAATTTCAACCAGTTTTGAACCAAACTGTGTAACTCTAGGTCCCAGGAATTTCCGAAGTCCCCTCGCCTAAGCCTGCCCATTAGCAGTCAAATCTCTCAGACAGGTTCTCCCTGTCCATATATCATGAACTTCCCAAGTGGATCCAGTTAGATGCAGGCTTTGGGAAGCTCCTGACACACAGCTGTGGGGGAGGCATCCCCTGAGGGCTGGGTGACCTCGGACAGCCTCAGCGTCTCACACCCCATGGGCTGCCATTTGCCTAGGCAAGGAGGTCTTTGAGGACCAAGGTGTGCTGGTCTCTCCGGGTGCCAACCACAAACAGATGCATGTGCTTCTGGGTGTAGACTTGAGAGCGTGGGTGGTGTTGCTGGCAGAGGGCAGAGCCTCAAAGGCATCCCAGGGGTGAGGCAGGTGCCAGCAGCTGGGGTGACTACTAGGGGGTCTCCCTTAGCAGAAAAGCCACATGTCCTGGGACAGAGCTGTGGGTGGTGCAGACAGGAGCTTGGGGGTTCCCACAAGTGGATCACACCTGAGGCCTGTGTGTTCCCTGCAGGTGGCCGCTGGCCACATGCAACTAACCCCCTACCGCAAGGCTGTAGAAGAAGCCCCAGCTTTCATAGATCATAGATGTGGCTTCATGAATCATTTTATTAGAGTCCATGTTTCAACGGTTACTTTGGACATAGTTGGCTAAATACAGAGTTAAAATTAATCATACCTGTTCTTTTTACTTAGAAAAAAAAGTCATTTCCTTGAAAGGCAAATTTAGGAAGGAGGGATCTTCTGTTTAGTGGTTTATTTCCCAAGCTGCTACATTGGCCAGTCCAGGCCAGGCTGAAGCCGGGAGCCTGAAATTCCAACTGAGTCTTCCCCTGGCAGGGCAGGGCCCCAGGTACCTCCTCTGCTTTCCCACGTGTGTTAGCAGGAGGCTGGATCAGAAGTGGAGCAGCCGGGACTTGACTCAGTGCTCACGTGGGGTGCTCACGTTGCTTAACCACTGCATAATGCCATCCCCCTGAATCCTACTCCACCTCACTTCAAAAAGCTCAGAGAAATAGAATTATTTTGTAAGGTGTGTGGCAGGAATCCCTAAACAGTGGGCTTGTCCGGTAACAGCTGCCTTGCAGTTGGCGGGCGTGTGTGGGGCAGCCCATAGTACAGAAGAAGGTGGGGGTGGGGCCTTCCTTTCATCCCCTACCTAGATGTTGGCTCTGCTGTGGTGGTGTGAGTCCTGTGTGACCACATGGGGCTCTTGAAGGACCCCAGCCCTCCTCCCGCGTCTAGCACGAGGGTCTGGTGTCCAGGAAGGCGTCTCAGTCCTGGGCAGTAGTCATGGTGCCCTGGGACCCTGGACCTGTGGGCTGCACTGCCCCACCTGCCATCCCTTCTGTCTTCCAGAACTCTCCAAGTCCCAGAATGACGTGACTTCTGAGAAGCACCTGCTGGCCACTGACCCCCGGCAGTGTAGGGGTCGCTCCGAGAGACGCAGCCAGTCTGACACGGCCGTCAACGTCGCCAACAGGGTACCCAGACCTGCCGCCTCCGAGCTGTTGCCTTCACACTGTCTTTACAAAGCTTTCCCTGTTTGTCCTGTAGATTGGCTTTTCCTGTGATAGCAGACATTGGGCAGCTGCAGAAATGTAATCAGGAGCAGGTGTATCTGGGCAGGGCTGGGCAGACTTCAAGGTCATCTGGAAGCTGTTCAGAACAGAGCAGGCTGGGACCTGCAGTGGGGACGCCAGGGTGTCCCGGCAGCTCCACGGCCAGACCGAAGGCTGGGAGCTTCCCTGCAGGGCCGACATTTGCTCTCTCTGTGGGGTCTGAGGACCACTCATGGAGTGTCCAGGATTAGGTCTCCTTTCCATTCAGAGCCAACAAGCTGTGGTGAAAACCTGGCCCGAGGGAGCTTTGGCACTGTTAGTGCCACGTAATCCTGCACAAGCAGGTGGTAGCTGTCTCTCAGGGCATCCACACCATGAGAGAACAGACCCCTAAGGAAGGCTGTGAGGGTAATAATTACTTTGCTTTGCAAGGGATTAGCCAGTCCCAAAGCAGGTGCACAGGATCGGAAGATCAGGGCCAACGTGGTCAAGGTGACCTGGCTGTCCAGGCACCCGCACCTGCTGTTTGCAGGCCAGACAGGGCTGCTGTACTCAGCTGGATTTGACAGGACAACACAGGTGTCCTCTCTCAGCAGCTGTGGGCTCTCCTCAGGGCGTCTTCAAGCAGACTGTCCCTTAGGCCGCACTGTGAGTTGGCCCCGCTGTGCTGCTGCCATGCTGGCATCCTCTCCCGCCTCCTGATGCCTCTCCACGTGCGACCATCCTCCCTCTGCACAATGGACACCTGAGCACTAATCCCTGCTCTGCCCCCAGCTAAGGGCTCTTGTAAGCAAGTGTAGGAGAGTGGGTCACCCCGAAGTGCCCTTTCTGGGCTGCCTACCAACAGGCCATAGCTGCCCTGTCTCATTCTATCATAACTGTTCCTGGCCGGGAAGTATTGCTCCATTTTACATTCCAGGAAACAGGCTTGGCATGATGAAGTCACACACCCAGAGTTCTATGGTCAGAACATGTGGGGCTGGGGTCCCTTCCCTGGGCTGGACTCCAGACAGTCGCAGATGCATTTCCAGCCAATCCCCAAAACTTCCCACCCCAGCCAGGAGTCAGGTGATGGACATGCTGCCAGTTCCTAGGCCACAACTTAGTGCCAGGTGTCTCAAGGGTTTGAAACATGTGTGCTTGGTGAGAGTTTGAAGTCCTGCAGTGCGGGCAAGGTGAGGTCATGTCAGCATCCCGTCTGCTGTGCTGGAATCCGCTCCCTTGCTTCAAGTGAAGCAGATGGAGGAGAAGCCAGCACCTGCCAGCCACCTGCTTTCCAGGACTCATGGAGTACGGCAAGCTGGGCAATCTTAGGATGACAAGAGGTTTATTCTGGCTCAGGGCTCTGATCTAGAGCTGAGGGCTCACCTCTCACCAGCAGAGTCCAGAGGTGCTGTGGGGCGCCAGAGGCTGAGGCTGGGAGTGTGCGCACCCACCGGTGTCTTCCTGCCTCCCTCCCTCTTGGGAATCCACCTGTATCCAGCCATGGCACCAGGAGGGCTCATCCAAGCCTGGGTGCCCTGTAGGAGTTCCATCTAAACCCCACAATCCAGTGAAATTTCTGCCCTCTTAATTCTGCATGATGGGAGGGTTATGTCTCAGCCCCTGGGGTTGCACCTGAACTACATCTGTTTATGAGGTGTTCTGGGCACAGTGACACATTTTTATTTTTTATCAGTGACACATATTTATCACATTTAGTTCTTTTATTCATTTATTATTTAAAAACCTGTTTACTTATTGTTTGATTTTGAAAAAGCAAAGTGTAAGAGCTTTTCTATCTGCTGGTTTACTCCCCAAATAGCTGAAGCCAGCAGCCAGCAGCATGTCAGCATGATTTTAAGTATATCCTAGCACTTTCCCAGGCATATTAGCAGGAGCTGGATAATAAATGGAGCAGCTGGGACAGGAACCAGTGCCCAGATGGACGCCACTGTTGTAGGCAGTAGCTTAATGTGCCATGCCACAATGCCAGCCTCCATGTTTAGTTCCTAAAATCGCACTGACAAGGATGCTGTTCCTCCCCTGATCCAACCCAGTCCCTGAGGTTTAATGTGTTTGATCACATGCCCCGATGGCACAGAGCTAAGATGAGCCAGGGCTAGGAGGACCCAGAACTCCTAGGAGGACCCAGGACCCCAACATTCTCAACTCTTTGGGACTTGGCTCTGTGCTCCACATGAGGACGAGTGAGTCAGAAGGGTCCAGGGAGGGGCTTCTGGAAGCCTGGGTGATTCTCGTAGTCACCTGGGCCAGTGGAAGCCATCTGCTGCTAGCACTGACCAAGCCCGGTGGCATGCAGGTGCTATTGGGCGTCACAGTCCCTTTGGTGTTTGACCTTTTCTATCCCGAATGCAATCCTGTGAAGTTTTCACTGTCACCCTCCTTGTTAGAGATGGGGACCATGTCCTCAGAAGGGACAGGGCCCGGTGGAGCCAGGCGTTCTCACACCATCCTGCCGTGAGGCGTGTGTTTCCCACTGTGGCATGGTGGGCAGAGCGAGGGTCGCCAGCTCAAGGAGCCACAGGCTTAGCCTTCAGCACCCAAGAAGCTGACGCAGTGTGGCAGCCTTGGCACAGGCCATCCCAGCTGCTGGTGCTGACAGGCGAGCCTGCCAGATGGTGGGGGGCATGGTCTGACGGGCTGGAGGGCCTCAGGGGCAGAAAAGGAGGTGCAGGGCATCTAGGAATGCATCAGATGAGACCTGTTCCTCGTTGACCTTGCCTCATCCGCGATGATGAAGGCCTCATTCAGAGCAGGCATTTCCCCTCTGTATCCAGCCCAAACAAGGCAGTTATTGAAATACATTTTTAAAAAGTTTGTCTCAAGAGCATGGATGGGCAGCTGGGGTCCCGACCACCCCCACCCATCCCGATAGGAGCGGACCCAAACCTTCAGGATTTACTGGAGGCAGGGGCTTAGAGCACAAAATTTTGGGCATGCCTTAGCTTTCAGAATAGCATGGACTCTGCTAGTGGCTTTGAAGTACTTAGTTTTGCGTTTCAGGTCCCTGCGAGGTCTTTGAGCTGTGAGCTTGCTGGGCTGTGCACTCCCTGCTATAATGATGGCTGGCTTGCTCTGTGCTCCTTTGGGGAACTTCATGTATCAAACCCCACACTAGGCAGCTTAGCCAGAGCAGGGGTTTGGCCACAGTTGCTCATGTTCTTGCAGTCCTGGGGCTGAGGTCTGAGTCAGGGCCCTGGGGCACCTGCTCTTCCTGATGTGTCACAAACCTTGCCCTTTCCTACCTTGACCTTCTCCCCTCCTCCATGCTGTCACCTCCCAAAGCCGTGCCTCCAAATTCCTTCCCACTGAGGATAAAGGTTTCAAGCTATGAGTCTGGGAGCACAGTGCAGCCATGGTCCCCACCGAGGAGGAACATGGCTCTGTGCTATGGGTGGGTAAGGGAGCGATCTTTTTCTTCTGCTTCTTTCTCCTTTTGGGGCAGCCCTTATTTTTGGAATCTTCTCACTGCACCTGCTGCCTCCTGTAGCCCTCTGCCGCCTCCTCCGTGCCTTTGGTTGATGCTTCTCTGTGTAGGAGCAGCAGCCCTCTCCCTGTGTGTCACCCTCTCTGTGTCCAGTTCTCTGCCTGGCCCCTCAGGGTCTGCAGCTGTAGGGACATTTTCCCCCACTGGGCCTGTGATGGCTGCTCCACTGGGATGCCGGACCCTTTGTTCTTTTCCAGTGCCTGATGACAGCTCACTCAGAGCACATCCCCGGAGACGCCTATGCTGAAGTCTCCCTCGCCTTTTCCCCGTAGATGCGTCTGCCTGCCCGATTTCCCTGCATCTCTTTCTCCCTGTGAGCGAGGGAGCCATCAGAGAACGGATGTGGCATCTTCTCCCCGTCCCAAGCTCCGGGCCTGAGAGTGATGGGTTGAACATAGTGTCGCTTAATCAAATGTCTGTTGGAACTGAGCTGACCTCTGGGTGTGGGTTGTGTGAATTGTAATGTGGAGGTCACCATTTCCTTTCATTTGTTCTCTTTCTCACTTTATTCCTGAAAATGAAGACTAGTGTGCAACTGTGGGATGTCCAAGTTTAACCCAGCATTAAGATCTGAAGTCTGCATTTTGAAACTTGCCATTTTTGGCCAGGAGGAGGGTTTCCCAAGCTGCCTGTTGAGTTTGCTGCTCTGTGCCAGCGCTGTCTGGTAGAACTTCTGGCCAACTGTGGAAGTTGTTTTCTCAGCTAGATGAGATGGGAGCCACTACCACAGGCTTCAACTGAGCAGTTAAAATGTGTCCAGTGTCACCAAAGAGCTGAGTTCCTTGGTTCTATTTGGTGTCAGTTAATCTGAACTTAAATCTAAACAGCCCGTATGGCTAGAGGTTACTGTTTGGAAAGCACAGTCATGCCCATTGTAGACGCACCAGCTAATAGCCAGGTGTTTTTGTAGAATTTAGAGGTACATTTCGGTTTTCCCCTATTTTATGAGCATGCTAGGGCTAAATAACTCAGCTTACTAGTTTGAATATTATTAAATGCCAGGATTATTGTTAGGTCAACATTTGGACTTTAATGTTTTTCCAGCCTGCAACTCTGTCATTACTGCTCATCGGTACCAAAGCTTAGCAGTGTCTGCTTGAGGCCCTGCAGGGGAACGGGGCTTGGGGGACGGTGGAGGAGTGGGAGGGTTGGGGTAAGGGTGTGGGGGCAGTGAAGTATGGGAGGGCCTGGCTGCTGGGCGTGCTGGGGGGCACCACACCTGAGCAGATGGAGCAAGGCTGATGGGGTGACCTTCCCTTCCCCAGAAGGTCAGTGCTCCAGATGTCCTGAGGCCCTTTGGCCAGGAGAAGCCCAGAGACCCTGCTAGCCCTGACCGGAAGCAAGAAGACCTCTCCTGCAGCCCAGAATCCGGCACTGTATTCTCCAGAGGCCTGAGACACGTGAGTCCTGTCCCACCACCCCAACACACAACGTGCGGTGTCACAGGAATGGACGCACGGGCAGGAACAAGCTGTTGTCCTCCGAGATCAACCAGACCAGGACAACAGAGCTTGGCAGGAATGTGTTGCTTTGTATTTAGAGAGAGAGAGAGAGAAAGAGAGAGAGAGAGAGAGAGAGAGAGAAAGTATATTTACCTCTTGCGAACATCATCATACTTCTAGAGAATAATATAAACTAATCATGTTATTTGACAGGCAGATTTGCAATTTGATAGTCTAATTGATCAGATTTTCTTTTTTAGTTCTTTCTGTGTCTTGTCTAGCCACAAGCCATGAAGCTATTCTTCTATATTTCCACTGAGAAGCTTAAAAAAAACCAAAACTTTGCTCTTGATTTAGGTCTGTGTCCCAGCTTTGTCTTTATTGATGTTGAAGCTCGTCTTTTGTCGGTCTGAATATTTAGTCCATTTGTTGGAGACTGACTTCCCCTGGTGACTTTGCTCTGTTTTCTGGGCCCTTGATTCCATCCCGCAGACCTTGTCACTTGCTCTAGGCCAGCAATAGTCTTGGGTACTGTAGTTTTGTGACTAAGTCAAGGTTGGATTACATAAGACTTCCAAGTCGGTCCTTTTCAGAGATCACTTTGTGATATTTTAAGTGCAGTTTCTGTTTATAGACAGACATTTTTAGTCATTTGTTTAAAATGTAATTGAATGGCTGGCTTTATTCCTTGAACTGTGATGGATATGGTTCAGTAGAGAGTTCTGGATGTGGGGTTCTGAGGCCTCAAAGTCAGCTCCCTTCCCCATGACGTTTGCCCTTAGACAATGACAAAAGCTCTCTAAACTTTAGTCCCCAGCTGGGGCAATCAGTGTCCCAGTCCTGTTTACTGCCTTTTGAGTGAAATGAATCCCATGGTGTGACATAATGTTAAGAAATCTCTGGAAACTGCCTTCTTGGCTTATGGTCCAGTTCCTGCAGTGACGGCGTGTGAACCAGCACACGCTTTCTGAAGCGCTGATGCCCTCGGGTTTTTGTGTTCCGCTGTGAAGTGCTGTTGGGCTCTGAGAACTGGGCACGCCTCCCTTTTGTTTGTGATTGTCCAGCAGCAGGGGGCGGGCAGACTCCACACTGCAGGAGAGCTCACGTCCACTGTTCAATCCCCGACCCCCTTGTCACACTGACACACCATGGTCCCCGTCCCTATCCACTCCTCCCCAGCCCCCGGCCCCTGTGAGCGGGTGGTTCCCTCACCTGCAGAACCACAGACCTGTTTCCCTTGGGGTCTTGGGAGAAACATGGCACTTTGGGCGCTACGTGAGGTCAGCCCTGCTGAGTCAGGATGCTTAACCTGACAAAAGCCCAGGGGAATGGCGACACAGAGTGTGAGCAGCACTGGTGGGGTGGCGCCTTGGAGCCCTGAGGAAGGCATGTAACTTGCAAGGCATGTAACTTGACCGCTTTAGGACTGGGCTGTCCAGGGGGACCGTCATCAGTCACAGGTGGTCGCTGACCACAGGGATGTGGTTGAGCTGGTCTAAGACTCTGGACATTAAGGCTGGCATGAAAAAAGTGTAAGTACCTCATTCATAAATGTTATATAAACCCATGTTGACAGTGGTTTGGATTAGAAAGACGTACTATGAACATCTTATCTATTGCTCTCTTAATGTAGCTGATGAAGCATTTTCTTTCTTTAAGAGTTATTTGAAAGGCAGAGTTTCAGAGAGACAGACAGACAGAAATCTTCCACCTGCTGGTTCACTCCCCAAATGACTGCAAGGGCTACAACTGGGCCAGGCGGAAGCCAGGAGCTTGGAATTCCATCCAGGTTTCCCACGTGGGTGGCAGGGCTTGAAGTATTTGTGCTTTTCTAGGAATGTTCACAGGGAGCTGGATTGGAAGTGGAGCAGACAGGACTGGAACCAGTGCTCTAATAGCATGCTGCTGTTGCAGGAGGCAGCATAATCCGCTGTGCCACACCCCGGCCCTCGGGCATTTTCAAGCACGTATTTTGCTCACGTCTGTACTGGACAGTGTCGGTCTGGAGTCTGTTTTTGGTCAGAGCAGGACCTCTTTTCCCACTGTTCTCTGGGGCAGTGGGTGGGCGTCCCTCTATCTACTTCCGGCCCAAGAAGTTTGTGTTTTCCCCAAGTTCTTCAACTGCTCTGTAGGTTTAAGAACTTTGTAGGTCCAGAAACCAGCACATAGGCATCACCCTGTAGCCGCTGGGGTCCTGAGCAACCTGCCATATCTTGTTCTGACCCCACCTCCCTGGGCCCTTGCTCCCTCCACTCAGCCAGGCCCCTTTGAACCTTAGGATACCACAGATAGCCCCAAGCCACTCCCATGAGGGCTTTGCTCCAAGGGTACCTTGCAGGGGAGGAGAGCCTGTTTTCTCTCCAGCTCCTTCCCTGGCCTGTGTTTATCCCTGCCCTTATCACCTTCCTGGCTGTGTAATTGGCTTATCTGTTGCTATGTCCCCCTCCGCACTGGAATGCAGTTCGCCAGGTGCCTTGAGTACTATCCGAGCCACAGTGGTCTTCTGTAAATACTCCTGGAGTGATCGCATGGTCCTCCCCACCCTGGGCTGGTGCTGCCTGGACCCAGGAAGGTCCTGCCACGGTGGATGCCACTGTCAGCAAAATGGAGCTGCAGGAGTGAGGGACCCGCTCAGGTCTGCTGGGGCCCCAGGCCTCATTGCCCGCAGTGTTTGTTGACCTGCGCCGTAGTGTGGTTCCCCTGACCCACAGCCCTGTGGTCTGGCTTCACCCGCTTGGTGCTCAGCCAGACCTGGAATGCTGTCAGGGTTAGGGGCAGGGTGCTGGAGCAGTGGGGTAGAGAGCTCACCTGTCTGTCTCCACGCGACTCACTGGGCCCATTGATCTTGGCTGGAACTCTCTCTGATTTGTGCCCTTGAAACTTAGGGTCACGAGATGGAGTTATGGCGCATTTACATGTGTCTTGTTTCAGTTAGACCAAACGAAACGAAACGCCCTGGAAACGAAAGTCCCACAGCGTGAACAACCAGTTATTGCTTCCTGTGAACATTGCCTTCCCTTTAGGCACATCCTGTCCACTGAGCTGGGGCTCGGAGAGCCAACTGGAATCTCCGTGTACTACGAGAGTATCCGTGGGCCGTACAGTTGGAAGTTGCTCAACTTCCCATGTGGTCTTCAGAGCAAAGGAAGCAAGCTGCCTTTGGGGCCCGCGGTGGTGAACGTGGGCTGGCAGGAGTGCAGAGCAGTGGTCTTAGGGGCTGTTTGGATGCTGCCATGTTTATGGAAGGCAATTAGCAAAACATCAAAGAAACCTTTAGCATGCATGCTCTTGGGGGCCAGTGCTGTGGCATAGCGGAAATCCTAAGTAATGGGTGCTGGGTGTAGTCCTCATTGCTCTACTCCTTTTTTTTTTTTTTTAAAGTTTGTTCTAGTATTTATTTAAAAAAAGTGTGTGTGGGGAGGGGACACAGGGCTATGTGGACCTCTGATTCTGATTAGGATGGAGAAGTTCAGGGGAGGGAAAGGTGATGAGACCAATGTGTCATCTGTGTCCGCTGTGTGGAGGCAGGTCAGTGGGCAGGGAGAAAGTGTACTGCTTCTTGCTGTCACATTGGTTTTGTGAGGCCTCGATGCAGGGAAGAATGTTCTAAGGGAGTCACTGGAGTAGTCTTGTTGTTCTAGAAGGTTGTTGGCTTCATTACACCAGAGGTGTAAATTCCTTTCTAAGCCCGTTGGCTATCCTTGTCTACCTCGGTGTGCCCAAATACTCAGGTGCTTATTGTAGAGCTGGCCTGGAGTGTTGTTGTAACTTTTTCTTTGCATCTTTTGATGTGGTACTTGAAGCCTTCTGTTGCCTTAGACGAGCCAGCTGTCTTGTCTTTCGTGTGCATCTGGGTCTGCTCTCCATTCTTGCATGAAGGTCAGCCACTGAGGTGGCCCATGTTCTCCAGGTTGGACTGCATGTCTGTGTGATTTTCCCTGAGGTCAGGAATCAGCCCAAGCGCTGGAGCTTCTACACTCACGTGGGAGACCTGGCTGGGGTCCCAGGCTGTTGGCTTCTGCCCGGCCACCCTGGCCATTCGGGCTGTTAACCAGCATAAGGAAAGAACGTGCCATGCTGGACTGTTGCTTCCTGATCTAACAGGGCTGGCGGAGTCAACTTTGTACTGCACGTGCGTGTCCTAGTGCAGCCAGCACTGGTGGATCTTCTCATGGATCAGGTGCTCACGTGGTTGTGGCCCATCCATGGACAACTCTGGGAGAGTTGCTTTATGCCCTTGCTTATGGTCAATTAAAAAAAAAAAAGCTGGTTTCTTTATCTTTATTTGAAATGCATATTTTACAGAGAGAGGAGAGACAGTTCTCCACCCTTTGGTTCGTTCCCCGGGAAGCTCTCCTTGTTCCGGGAACTGGGATCCTTGAGCTCTGCCTGACGTCATATCCTCGGATTCCTCTCCCCTCTGAAGCTGCTAAAACCTTTGCTCACCTGCTGCCGTCCTGTGCTGCCTCAGCACGGATGAGGGCTGGAAATCAGGCCGGCCTCCATGTGCCTCATCCTGGACCTTCATTTCCTAGCTGCGTTGGCAGCTCTGCAGTGCCCGGAAACTGCTTGTTTAATGTGGCTTTCTAATTCTTAGCAGGAAAGTTGGGGTAACTACAGAGAATTTCCAACTTAGCCTGATGTAACTCCCATGATGATGCCATTTTTATGACGCAGGCCCAATCAGCTCTTCTGTGTATCTGTCTGGTTCTTCTCCCAAGCAGCCCACTCATTTTGCCAATCTCCCTTACACAGTTGTCCTTACCCATTCTCCCTTATCCGTTCTCCCTTACTCATCTCTTCCAGCTCCACTTTTTATGCCTCCCTCATCCACGCTGTTGCTCCATCTCAAGTACTTTTATAGTTTTACACTTTTCAGAGCCAGCCACTGGGTGTGGAGTAGGGGTTGTCTTCCTGGCATTAGTTGATTCAGATTCCTATCCCTCTGATGAGTGGCTAGTTTGGTCTGATTTCTCTCTCTGGTGGTTCTGACTGTCCCAAGGCTTGCTTCGTTTCTTTGGGGATGTTTTGTAGCTTGGAGAAAGTGATTGGTAATTGCATGTTGAAACAACTTAGGCTTTTCTACTCCTATAACTTCAGATCCCAAGTTTGGCCTCTGTTTTCATGCCCACTCCGTTCTATACATGTTCTGCTCACCCATCTTTTGGTTCGCTAATCCTCTAGGTTGTGTCTGATCTAAGGTTACCTTCATTTATGGAGTCTTCATTTGCGTCACCCTACTTTGTAGGCCTTTATTTTCCTTGGAGTCAAGTACCCCGAGGAGATTCTCCGTATTCTCGTCTATATCCTTGACCACATTAATGAGAGTGGTGGGACTACTGTACACAAATGGTGGCAATTCCTAAAGCACATTTGACAATGACAAATTAGGCACAGTCTGTGCCACTTCTCTGTGTGGTTGAAGTTTGGTTGCCCTAGTTTGTAGTGGTAGTTGTGTTTTTATTTTGGGTGCCCATATATATTTAAGCATGGTTCATTGTTACACTTAGCCTAGCTCATTCTGTTTCCTTCCACCCTAAACCGAGGAAACTGACATAGCTAAGGAACAGCAGAGCTGGCATTGGAACTCGGCTCTCTGGGATCCCCAGGTACAGCCCTGCACCCTCGTTCCATGTCCTGTGTGGATGCCGTGTGCCCTCCTGGAAGTTAACTGCAGAGCTGCACAGGAGGTAGTCTGCCTCACCCTAAGTGACTCCTGTGAGAGATGGCGTGGCCTTTATCACTAGGCAGAGATCTTTTCTGGGCAACACAGGCTCTGCCAAGGACTCTGCCCCTTAGGACAGGGCACGTGGTTACTGACCTTGGCAAAGTACAGGCTGGTGCGTTACTGACTGGGTGGGAGTCTACATCTGTGTTGGGTATGGATTTAGTATCTTAGGGGTAGAACTGCAGGACTGACAACAGATAGTGAAGTCATTTATTGTGTCTGTCATCTCGATTTCAGGAGAGCTTAATTAGCATTAACAGCACGAGCACAGAACTGGGCAATTTTGATAACGCCAATGTTACTGGAGAAATAGAATTCGCCATTCATTATTGCTCTAACACCCACTCGTTAAACGTATACGTCAAGGCCTGTAAGAACCTTGCCTATGGAGACGAGAAGAAGAAAAAGTGCAATCCGTAAGTGTTTCTAAGTTTTCACAGAGATCATAGATGTGTTGATCTAAGATGCATATGGCAATGTGAACATCCAAGGAAGGCCAGGACAGCTGCGGAAAAGAACAGAGAGGGCTGTTGTTCTAACTCATACCAGTCGTTGACCTTGTATCATGGCTTCTCATTTGTGGAAATGTATAGTGATGGAGTACTGGGGTCTGCCATATTCAGATACGGGGGTATAATGGAACATGCACCCCTGGATTCCCAGTGGAACTGTTGGCAATGTGTAGACAAAGGGATGCTGGACTGTCTGACATTGTCTGTACCAGCAGTGTTGGGGTACACTTAAATAAGAGACTGATGGAATCATGATTCCTTACGAAGAACTACAGCATTGTAGCAAAATGGGGGAAATTCTGTGTGGGGGATGGGGGTTTGGGGGGAAATTCCAATCTATACAAAATTGTATCACATAATTCAAAAATTCAAAATAAAGATAATAATAATAAAAGAACAAAGAGGAAGAGTCCGGCTTTAGGAATCCTGTGCTGCAGAGACTCCAGCGATGTGTTAAGGGAAGACACACAGATCAGCAGATGAACCCACAGGGCGTGGGATGTTCAAGACCAGCAGTGTTGGTCCATGGCAGCTGCTCTAGCAGAATCTCACTGACTGCTGCTAAATCCCTAACTAAAGAATTTAAATTCAAAACAAAGGGGCCATGCACAAATACTGATGTCAGGAAGGAAAGAGCAGACAGAAAGATGGCATGCTCGTGCAAGAAAGAGCAATAGGAGGGCGTTTTAAAGGTTCATGGGGACATATCTAGAGCTGCTGTTGGAGGTGGGCTCTATGGGACAGCAGGTCTGCTCGGAACAACAGTGTCCCGTTTCAGACTGCTTGAGTTCAAGTCCCGCCTCTGCTTCCACTCTAGCCTCCTGCTAATGCTCACAGGGGACGCGTCTTTTGATGGCCCAAGTCCCTGGGCCACTGCCACCCATGGGGGAGGCCAGGAGAGAGTCCCTGGCTCCTGGCTTCCACCTGGCCCAAACACAGCTGTTGTAGGCATGTGGAAAGGTGTTTTTGTGGCGTCTGGATTTGGACTCTGGGCAAGTTTTGACACTGCTTGTGCTCAGAAAGCTGCAGATTTTGAAGTGGTTTGGATTTTTCTTTTAAACTGTATTTATTTATTTGTTATTTAAAAGACAGAATAATGGAGAGAGAGATGCATTTTATCCACTGGATCACTCCCCAGATGGCCACAAGCCAGGAGCCTGGAACTCCATCTGGGTCTCCCAACATGGGTGGCCGTCTTCTGCTGCTTTCCCAGGCGCACCAGCAGGGAGCCGGATCAGAAACTGAGCAGCTGGGATTTGAACCAGCACTTGGATGCGAGCTGTTGGCATTACAGGGGGTGCCTTTTCGGATTGGGGAGGCGTGTACTGTAGCAGACAAACATTCAAGAGGGTGCATGAGTTACAGGTGGCTTACACCATGAGAACCCGTACAGGAAGGAGCGAGTGTGCAGCTGCAGCTTTACACCGAGAGAGCAAAGCACACCGCAGCACAACTGGGTAATTAACACCACGGAACGAGTCGATTTAGGGAACGGCTCGAAAATGGAAAAGACAAGCCAGGGAGACTGAGGAGAAATGTCAAGTGGTGATGTAAAGATGGCAGAATGAAGTGTAGGGATTCCAGCTCATGAGTATGGCTGTGAGTGGGAAGTCAATGGTTGCGTCCCTTAAGCGAAGTGACAGGTGTATGGAGCAGAATCTCTGTGTTGGCGTCACGCCGTCAGGGTGGAGTTGATATATTCTGTTTCACATGTACAGGACTGTTTAACGGTCTGGGACACAAGGATAAAGGGACAACAAGAACTTGGACATGGTGGATCTTGGTCTGCCACGTATGTGATACAACCAGATGGAATTCTTGGCTCTTGGCTTCAGCCTGGCTCAGCCACAGATGTTACAGGCATTTGGTGGAGTGGGACAATAGACGGGAATGCTGTGGCTCAAATGATGCCCCCCGCACACGCATGCATGTATTATATATATGTGCTTTGTTTATTTGAAAGTCAGAGTTACATCGAGGGAGGAGATCTTCCCTCTGCTGGCTTACTCTCCGTTTGGCCACAATAGGCAAGGCTGGGCCAGGCTGAAGCCAGGAGCTTTTGCCTGTGTGCTGCTTTCTCAGGTACATGAGCAGGAAGCTGGGTCAGAAGCAGAACAGCCAGGACATGAACTTTGCTAATGCTTTATCTGTTACATTATAATGTCAACCCTTCAGATATTTTGAAAAGTTAGACATTCTTAAGAGTGAGTGGAAGAATGCAATTCAAAATCTGCTTTGGTATGGAAGACTGTTTAGATGCATGCGTGATTTTTCCATAATAGACATTTTGCAGGAACTTCCCAGAGACCCCTTGTAGATCCCAGGAATATGGAGTGAGGAAGGCAGAGGGAGCTTCTCATTCCACAGGAATGTTCCAGAACATTATGGAGCCAACATGTAGCAAGACTGTAGCACTGACATTGCTTGTGGCAGGCGTGGTGGCCAAGTCCTCCCCATGCACTCCCAGCCCAGTGGGAACCCACGCTTGAGCCGCGTGGTGGCTGAGTCCTCCCCATGCACTCCCAGCCCAGCGGGAACCCACACTTGTGCCCCCAGCTGCGTTCGCCCCGGTCAGGCTCTCACTTGGCCCTCTCTGCCTTTGACCACTAGGTACGTGAAGACCTATCTGCTGCCTGACAGGTCCTCCCAGGGAAAGCGCAAGACTGGAGTCCAAAGGAACACACTCGACCCCACCTTCCATGAGACCTTGACGGTACTTGCTGACCCTGGGTTCACATGCCGAGGCCTCTGCACATCGGGCTGGGCACGGAGGGCAGAGGCTGGCAAGTGGTTCTGCCCAGCCCTCTCTTCTGTGCAGACATGCATTCCCGGAGCTTTTGTGGCTCAGTCAGAGGCAAGCTCACGGAGGAAAAAAGTGTCCGGCAAAAGTGCAGTGCCCCAGACTTGGGAATGGCTTTTGATTAATAATTTCTGAGTAAATGGTGCAAAAAACAGCCTGCTGTCTCTGTCTGGGACTAACAACAGGGCAGAAGGTCATTTCAAAAATCCCTCTGTCTTCTTGGGTTTTTATTACCATTGGAGAACCATTTCCCTGGGTGGGTGGAAGCGAGCGGGGAGGACCCTGAAAATTAACCAGCAGACAAATGTGGCAGGCTGACAAATGTTGGTTTATTTTATGAAAAACAGCAGGCACAGCACAGGAGTTCACCGTGGATTCTGTGGGAGCAAAGCTTGCGAGGTGCAATGCTCTGGGGGTTCAGGCGCCCCTTGCAGGTGCCGGGTCTGGGCCAGGTTCCTGAGACTCCCACTGGGGTCTAGGCAGCCGGAGCACTTTGTAAGGACAGTCTGGGCCGGGGACTGCAGGCTGTAGGCTACTGCCCCTGGAGCTGCAGAGGAGCAGGGCAGCACTGCTGGGTATGGGGAAGGCATTGAGACACGTGGCAGCCAGCAGGAGAGGCCAGCATCTGCGGATGAGTTTGGGGGTGGCAGCATCTGCGGATGGGTTTGGGGGTGGCAGCAGCATGTGGATGGGTTTAGGGGTGGCAGCAGGATGTGGATGGGTTTGGGGTGGCAGCAGCATGTGGATGGGTTTGGGGGTGGCAGCAGGATGTGGATGGGTTTGGGGTGGCAGCATCTGCGGATGGGTTTGGGGGTGGCAGCAGGATGTGGATGGGTTTGGGGTGGCAGCAGCATGTGGATGGGTTTGGGGGTGGCAGCAGGATGTGGATGGGTTTGGGGGTGGCAGCAGCATGTGGATGGGTTTGGGGGTGGCAGCAGCATGTGGATGGGTTTGAGGGTGGCAGCAGCATGTGGTAATACCTGGTGGCAGTGGCAGGCGTCGCAACAGAGTTTGGAGGTCTCCACGCACATTCAAGGCTTTCAAAGGGGCCCAGACTGCTTTTCACTTGTAGCTTGTTACTGATTAATCTTGCCCCATCTCTCCTCCCTCCTGCCCTCTGCCCTCTGCCCTGTTTCAGAACTCTCTTATCATCGTTAAGAAACAGGACTTGGGGTGTAGGTTAGAGATGGGGCCTCATGCTCTGATCTCGGGTGTGTGCTGACAGCTAGCCAGGAGCCAGGGCAGCTCAGCTGGCAGTGAAGCTGGTGTGCTGACTGGGACAGCTTGGGCATAGTGGGCAGCTGGGCAGATGGCCTAGAGTCCCGGGTTGGTAGAGCAGTACTGGCCTGGGCTGCTCTGGGGCCTGCAGCAGAAGCCTTGCTCCCCACCAGGGCAGCCCGAGGGCTAGATATGGAAGGCACCGCAGGGCTGGATGGGTTGGCTGTCCTTCTCAATGTGGATATGTGTGAGAGTCCCCTAGGCTTTTTGAAAAGCCAACTTTTGCTCTGGCAGGTGTGAGCGGACCCCAAGATGCTGGCTTTGCACTGAGCTTTGGGCACCAGCAGTTTTTGCTTCTAAGAAAATTTGAAAAACTTTGAGGGTGCTTCCAAAAGTTCATAGAAATGCTGGTGCAAATTTTTCCAAAGAAATTTTTCACAATGAATTAGAGATCCATTTTTTGAAGAATTTTTTCAAAGATGTTTTTACTTTTATTTGAAAGACCTTCAGAGACAGGATAGGAGAGACAGAATTTACATCTGCTGGTTCATATCCCAAATGGTCGTAACAGGCAGAGCTCGGTGATCTGACCCCAGGAACCAGGAGCTTCTTCCAGGTCTCCCACACGGGTGCAGGAGCCCAGGCACTTGGCACACCCTCCACTGCTTTCCCAGGTACATTGGCAGGGAGCTGGATCACAAGTGGAGCAATTGGGACACAAATTGATGCCCATATTGGATGCCACTATGGCCCAGTGCCAGTCTCTCCATATGCATCTTTTTTTTAAGACTTATTTTATTTTTTATTGGAAAGGCGGATATACAGAGAGGAGAGACAGAGAGGAAGATCTTCCGTCCGATGATTCACTCCCCAAGTGAGCGCAACGGCCGATACTATGCCGGTCCGAAGCCAGGAGCCTCTTCAGGGTCTCCCACGTGGGTGCAGGGTCCCAAAGCCTTGGGACGTCCTCAACTGCTTTCCCGGGCCACAAGCAGGGAGCTGGATGGAAGAGGGGCCGCCGGGATAAGAACCGGCGCCCATATGGGATCCCGGGCGTGCAAGGCGAGGACCTTTAACCACTTGCGCCACCGCGCCGGGCCCTCCATATGCATCTTAAAGAATCCGTGTCTCCCATCTGTTTTAAATTCAGTCACCTGCTAGAAATACGTGTGACATGGGCGAGCTGGGAGGATTTGTAATAGCCTCACAGGATCCAATTTTCTTTCTTTTTAAGATTTTTTTTTAAAAAGAGATTTACTTATCTATTTATTTGAAATTCCAAGTTAGAGAAGGAGAGACAGATCTTTGATCTGCTGGTTCACCTCCCAGGTGGCCCTAACAGACGGGGCTAGGCCGGGTTGAAACCAGAAGCTTCATCTGGATCTCTTACATGGTGACAGGGTTCCAGGAAGGTGAGACGTATTCCATTGCTATCCAGGCCATTAGCAGGGAGCTGGATTAGAAGTGAAGTCACCCTAACTGACAGAGCGGCAGGTGCCACCCCCTTCAGCAGTATCTCAAGTGGCCTCTTGGTTTGGCTCCTAGCTGGCTTCCACAGCCCAGACGGTCCCTGGGGTCGGGTGGCTGGGACTGTTAGAAGGCCCATCTGTGCCAGCTGGAGGAAAGGGCATGGAAGTTGAAGATTGAGAACTAATTCCAACATGCCCTGGGAAACCCTATGGAGTCCAGAGCAACTTGTCCTCCCCTAGAGACCCTGTCCCAGGGTCGGGGTGGACAGAGGCTGAGGGAACCCAGAGTCAGAGCTGGCCAGGGAAGATAATATGGAAGGATAATGAAGGATATGGAATGGTGGGGAATGGGATTTGGGGATGGGGAGAGATGAGAATGGAAGAGAATGATGGGAAATAGGATTTGGAATGATGTGGTGGGTGAGGGGGGGGAGGGGAAAAAAGGAAATATGATGTATGTGGATTTAGAATGATGGGTATTGGGTGGGGGGGAATTATATGGGGTGGGGTTGAAATTGAAGTGAAAATGGTGGAGGAAGTATAAGGGTGGTTAGAAAGTGAAAAAAGATTGATTGAGAATATTTGATTAATTGGGGATAGGAAAATGTGATGTGATGTGGTAGATTTGTTTAAGTGAAAATGGTAAAATGAGAGAAAGGGGTGGGGGGAAGAAGGAAATGGGGGTGGGGAATTTGGGGGGATTAATATGAGGTGAATGAAAGAGGTAAGGGGAATGATATAGGAGGAGTAGTTATTGATTTGTAGGGGGTTTGTAAATGTTTATAGGTGGGTGGGGTAAGAGGGGTGGGTGATAGGGATTGGTAATGGATGGTGATGGGGTGGATGATTGAATGGTAATGAGAGGGGATTGGAATTGATAATTGGTGTTGGTGTATTTGTGCTTGGGAGCCAGAGTAGGGAGGGGGCTCTGTGGCTGCCAGGCCATCTCAGCCTGGTTCCAGAACCTTGGGGAGCTCTGGGACACAGTGCGATGCCCCTGTACCTGACTCTGAGCAGGTTGACCCCTCTCTGACCACACCAGATCCTGGCAGCAGGCAAAGGTAGGGGGGCCAAGAACCCAGCTGATTTTCTTGACTGCCCCCACAGTACCAGGTGGACCCTGCCCAGCTCGTGTCACGGCGGCTGCAGGTCTCTGTGTGGCACCTAGGCGTGCTGGGCCGGCGAGCATTTCTGGGAGAAGTGGTCGTCCCTCTGGCTACGTGGGACTTTAAGGACGACACGACGCAGTCTGCCCGCTGGTATCTGCTCCAGACCAAGGTGACGTCTGGTTGGGGACTGGGAGCCCCCTGCCCTGCCACGAGAGCTTCCTCTTTTCCGAGGCACTATCCCCTGCATTCCATCTCTCCCATTCTGCTTGCTGTCAGCCCGAAGCCAGGGCTGGGAACACCTCTGTCTCTGGCCCAGCACAGGCCTGGCAGGGGACAGATGCTGGCCAGAGCAGAGGGTGCCAAGCCGGGAGCCCCTTCCCCTCCATCCTGGTGCCTGCTGCTGGGTAGAGAAGTGCCCACTCAGAGGCTCCATTTCTGGAAGCTGGGGGTGGAAGCAGTATTGTCCTGTGTGGCACCCAAGGGGCATGAAAAACTGCTTTGTTGAAGATAGCTGAGCTGGGTAGGACAGGAGCGCTTACAGCCGGAGGAGCCCAGAAGATTTGGGGGGTGGTGGTGGCAGGGAGCATCCCGGGAAACCCCACCTCTGAGTTCTGCTGCTTGTTCCCAGGCGGAAAGATCTGAAGACACCCGTGCTCAGAATAATGGCGAACTTGCTGTCCGGGCCAAACTGGTCCTGCCTACAGGGCCCAGAAAGCTCCCGGGTACTCAAGATGGTAGGTGGCCTCCAGCACCCCAAATGTGCCCCTGTGGCACCCGCCCCCAAATTCTGGCCTGGCTGGTGTGCTGAAACGTGGACAGCAGGTTCTGCATGTCCCAGTGCCTCTTACTGAGACCCACGGGGGGGCCTCAAACCCACTGCCCCTGGAGAGTTGAGGGCAGGAAGCAAGAGCAGCAGGACCACCTCTCTGTTGCCCTCCAGCCAGCTTCCTACCGGGGACAGGCAGACTGGAAATGGTCTAAGGTGACACTTTATCTGCTGGGGTCAGGGGACCCTCCAGGGCCACATGCATGGATGGAGGTCCGACTCTTTAGGAACCAAGGGCACAGCTTAGCTCCAATGCTGCTCCCAAGGAGGGTTGGCTATAAATGGTGTGGACAGGTGGGCGAGTACAAAGCTAGAGGCGGGAGAACAGGCATTTCCTGTTTGGCTGGAAGGAGAGAATCCTTCCCACTGGTGGGCAGCTGGGATGGAAGCTTGGGGCTCCCACTAGACCCCCACCCCAACCTTGCCTTCCCGGTGCTTTTCAGCTACCCACTGGTGGCACAGCCTCTTCCTGGCTGCTCTCCTGGGAGTCTGAAGGATCACAACCAATACTCTGGCTCAGTCTGGGGGTGGTAGTGGTACCACACACTAATCCCCAGGTTAAAGGGATTCAACTGCCAACATCGGTTTCCTTCCAGGAACGGGAGATCAGACATCTCTCAGTGGACAGCTGTGTCTGGTCGTGCTGGGAGCCAAGCATTTGCCTGTGCGGTCAGATGGCACCTTAAACGCCTTTGTTAAAGGGTGGGTATCGAATACTATCTCATTACTGACCGCTGTGCTGGCATACACTCGGCCAGAGCCTGCAAGAAGGCCAGAATGTGGGCTGTAACTTGGCTTCCCTGTGAAAACTCAACGTGGTCCTGCCCGTGCCAAAGATTGCCAAGGACTGCTGGGCTCTGGGTGTGCTGAGGCAGCACTGATACAGGGCACTCCTAATCCAGAGCCCAGCCACCCACAGTGCCCTGGCACGTGGACCTGCTGTGTGCTGACATGACTCCAGGACCAAGCATGGATGTGCTAAGTCCCACACCCAAGGTGACCTTCAGGTTACGTGTGTGTGGAACATGAATGATTGTGTGCAATGCTTTGGTCCCATCCCCAAGATATCTTAAAGGTATCTGTGTAAACATCCAGAAATCTGTAACCTAGTCCAGCCCCAGGCACCTTAGAGCCCAGATTGCCAACCTGGAGGTTTTAGCTTTAAAAGCCAATCTTACTGATTATGGTTCTGTCAGTTAGTTTCAGAGTCAAGCATGGAAAAGCAGCGTGTCCCATCAACACTTCCCAAGTTTGCCACTTCCCCTGGGGACCTGCCCAAGACAGACAGTTCCACCTTTTGTTCTTGGTCACTAGAGGTGGGCAGCCCAGCAGGTGCCACTCATTATGACTCTGAATTGCATATGGAGCACTGACAACCAACCGTGTAGATATGGCTGTGGTTCTGCCCTAACGCTGCTGCCTACCCCAGAGGCCCTGGACAAGGGTCGTCTACTCTGAGCTTGCCCCTAGGATCCCTTAAAACAGTGAGGTAGCACTGGTCACGCTGGCAGGGCAGCAGGCCCAGCAAGGTGGGAGGAGGGTGAGGGCAGCAGCAACCCAGCTCAGCCTTAAGATCTGCTGTGGAGGGCAGCTTGTGCATGGCAGCTCGCTCCATGCTGGCACCTTCCTCGGGGCTGGCAGTCCACGCTGACGGGGACAGCGGGCAGAGGAAGGACCATGTTGTACCTGTCCATCTCTTGCAGCTGCCTCACCCTGCCGGACCAACAGACACTGAGGCTACGGTCCCCAGTCCTGAAGCAGCAGGCCTGTCCCCAGTGGAAGCACTCCTTTGTGTTCAATGGCGTCAGCACTTCCCAGCTGAGGCAGGCCAGCTTGGAGCTGACCGTCTGGGACCACACCATCTTCGGGATGAGCGACCGTCTGCTTGGGGGAGCCAAGCTCGGGGCACGTAAGTCTGGGGAGACCCTTGTGGGGCCAGTGATGGTGCCACGAGGGGAACAAGGCTCTGCTGATGGCTGCCCACTCCCCGCTAAGCAGCAGGTTCCAGGGCCGGTGCTTGCTCCACTGCTGGGCACTAAGGCAACCAACTATTCAGACCATGTCAATCAGATTTGGATCCACTGAGGAAACACAACAGGTCTCAACACAGGCCAGGCACAGCACTTTTGTTCCTGGTGTCAAGCGTACAAGGATTACTTTCTTACAGGAAAATACCTTCTTAACCTAACCAAAGGGGGAGTCAGGAACACACCCCCGGAAGGGAGAGGAGGCGACAAGGCCAGTCAGTGTGGCATACTGCAGGGCAGCAGGTCCCCATGAGGGTGGTCTTGTATCCCAGACTCCACCCCCAAACGCTGTGACAGCCAGGAACACCTGCCTGCCATCTCCATGGATACTATTCAAGCTGTTGGGAGTAATCCTGGCCCCTCTGAGGTGGCTGCCACAGACCTGCCCACCACCATGGCAATGACTGTACGCTCCCCTTGGTGACCAGCCCCTGGCCCAGGTCCTGCTTCTCCCGCCTCGTCTGTCCTGTTTTCGAGGGGGGCGGGTGGTGGAAGGTGGGTCTCTCATTCCTCAGTGGGCTGTACAGTCCTACACCTGCAAGGTCTGGGCATTGACCCCCACCCCCAGTAACAGGTGTACCATTCACATTGCAGGAGGCGAGGCAGCTGGGGGTGCAGACGCATGCGCACAGTCCCGACTCCAGTGGCAGAGGGTGCTGTCCAGCCCCAACCTGTGGACAGACATGACGCTCATCCTGCACTGAGAAGTCTCCTGGTCCCAGGCAAAGCCCAGGGTGCATGGAATATACGGGAGAGATCCAGTGCTCCACTGTGTCCTGTGGCTGAGACCGCCGGCCACCTCTCCGTATTTATGTTAAACTGATGCTCTGTTATTAAGTCGAGAACGGGCTGGGCCAGGTCTCGGGACACGTGGCAAACAGCCCGATGTCAATAAACGGCTGAGCTCTGGCAGTCTGGTGTCACGCAGTTCACTGAGTCAGGTTGGCCCCCCGATAGACTGGTGCACCAAGGAGACAAGGCCAGAGGTGCCCTCCTGCCCCACACCCAAGGAGACAGCCACCACAGCATGTTGCCTGGAACAGCCTTTATTATTTGCAGGGTGCAATCCAGCCACCCAGAAACCTCTTGGCCATGCAGGTGCCCAGGGCACAGCGGGGCTGCAGGCTCGGCAGCTCCAGGGTGGGGCTGGAAGGAAGCGGGCCTGCAGGTGGCTCTTCCTGGGAGGATGGACAATGCACAGTCAAGAGTCCCTTGCTGCCCAAGGTCGGGATGCTTGGAGCCTGCAGCATCTTCCAGACGAGTAGCTTCAACAGAAGATCGCTCACAGGGTCTGAGTGGTCTCAGTGTTAAAAAAAAAAAAATCATTTTTACAGAGGTCACCATCGCAGCTCGCCAGTCACGCCCAGACCAGGTGCCGGGGGTGGGGTTTTTGTCACTAACCCTTTATTCTTCCATAAAAGGTAACAAAATATACAGAAACGTTTCCCTTTTTAAAACTAATGTTACAAACTCCACTATCATGTACATAAATAGGATGCTCACTAGCTGATCATTTCCTAGCTGTGGAAGTCCACAAGGTGGCCTTCTAACCATTAAGAAACAAAAGGCGTAGCCATGCGTGGCCCTGCGGCTTTGTGCCAGCGGGGCTGAGGAGGCAAATCACACGTTCAATTTCCAAAGTAATTTTCCACCCTCGGAGTGCCCAGAGATGGAGCCTTCATAGAAATCAGGACAAATCAATCAATCCGAACTCATTTCAAATACACAGGAAGTACTGGCACAGACCAGGTGCCAGGACACTGAGGCCTGCACCACTCAGGCCTGTGTGAGGCCTGGCATGGGGCGGGGCCCGCTGGGGCCCGCTTGGCACTGGGGTACGACCGGGGAGAGTAAGGCAAAGAGGCCTCCCTGGGCTGGCCGGACAACTCCTCCAGCGACCTGGTCTCTGCTCGAGGCACTGATGCACCGTGGTGAGGGGCTTGGACCCCGAGGCCGTGGGTGGGCGGGGCCGGCGGCCAGGCCCTCTGCCCCCAGTCCTGGCCCTCACATGGCCTCGAACTCGTCGATGCGCTGCTTCGTGTTGCCCTGCCGGATCTGCCGCAGCGTCTTGTACTTGTCGCGGCCTTGCCGCATGTTCTCGTTGTGGATGATGTCATTGTGTGTCCTCTTGTTCTCGTCTCTGGCCTGGGACAGCTCACTGCTCAGGGTCTGGGAGGTGAGGAGGGATGGTCAGCCTCGGGGGTTCCCGAGCGGGGATCCCTGTGCCCCCCAGCTGTGCCCCCCGACCCCGCACGTGCTCACCAGCAGCTGCCGCTGCACACGCTCGTTCTTCTCGGCCTCGGTGAGGCGCTTCTCCTCGTTGCGGTCATCTAGGATGCCCTCGCTGGACAGCTCGGCACTGTAGCCCAGCGGCTCGGCGCCCTCCTCGTGCAGGTTCTCCCGCACGTGGTAGCTCACCGGCTCGTACATGGGGGGTGGCGGTGGGGGCGTGGTCATCACCAGGTGCAGCTCCTCCTTGGTCTTCACCAGGTCATCCTGGGCCTCCCTGGCCTGTAGGAAGTGAAGGGATGGGTGAGCCATGTCCCCAGGATGCCCAGGACGTTTGTTCCTTTGAGGCTGGGCACATGGCACTAGGCGGGCCAGCATCCAGGCACCTGCTCACCAGACGACATCCTTCCCCTGGGTGCCTGTCATCCCCAACCCAACGTTGGAGGAGCTCCCCTCGGGCATGTTTCTTGCTGAACACATATGGGACAGCCTCCCTGGGCACCGTAGGGCACTGGGACCTTGAGCACAGCAGAATCCAAAGGTGCTTGGTCCTCACGGACCTGGTATAGTAGCTGGCACCCAGGGCACCTCCTGGGATAACATACACCTAGTGCATGCAGCAAGCATGTGACTAAGTGGCTGTCACACTGCACTGTTCAGGGATGATGTCAGGAAAGACATCTACACAACTCAGTGCAGACACCATCCGTTCTTAACCCAACCTGCAGGCACAGGGCTGAGCGCTGCAGAAACCCAGCAGTGTCCATGGTGGGGAGGCACCGGGTGGGCTTCACACCACTGGGGGAGACACGGCCCTAAGCGGAGAAGGACCTCATGTGGGGGTCTCTGGCGGGGTCCTCACCCAGAGCCTCCCGTTCCAGTGCCCCGACCTCCAACTCCCAGGCAGCCTGGTGACCTTGAGCCCCTGCCCCGCACACAGCTGCATGGCAGGTGGCAGAGCCTGGCTGTCACCCAGTCTACTGATCTGCAAGATCCCAGGGCTCTGTGGGTACCCTGTGTAATCGGATTCCCCTGGCAGGGAGCGGGGCTCCGCAGCTGGAATGGGGCAGGTCTTTGTTCCTTGGCTAATCCAGCAGCCCGTTCATGCTGGGATTTCTGCTTCAGCAGGCAGCGCCTCCCGCGCCAGGAGCCCCACACGGGCCAGGCTTACCCGGTGCTGCCACACCTCCACCTCGTTCTCCTTGCGCTTCCTTGCCTCTTCCAGCAGGGCAATCTTGGCGGTGTATTCAGCCAGCTCCGCGGCCTGTGAGGAAGTCATGGTGACCTCAGGAAGGCTTCCCACAGAGTCCATGTTTACTGGGACCACCTGGCAGGGTCTGTCCCTGCCTTGGTCGTACCCACCCACAGATCAGCCAAGTCTCCCCTCTCCAACCCCAAGCCACCCCTCCAGACCCAGCATATGGAACCCCGACGGCCCCTACCAGCTGCTCCTGGCTCTTAATCTGGTCAGCCGCCTGCCTCTCCAGCTCCTCCTTGGCCTGCAGCGCAGCCAAACGGTCGGCCTCGAGGCGCTCCGACTCCTCCTGGGCTCGCTTCCTCTCATCCTCCAGCTGCAGGGCTCTCTGGATCTGGTCGGAGAGTTCTGGGGAGAGGCCACAGCAAGTTCAGGCCTGCAGGGAGCACTGGCCACACGCCTCACTCCACGAGAAAGCCACTGCCACGTGCTCTAGGTTCAGCTCTCGGCAGCCCCTCTGCCGTGGCACGGGCTCCATGGCCCATCCCGGTCACCGCCACACCGTGCTGAGATGTCTCGGGTGGGTCTGCAGAGAGGCCGTGGTGTCTGCCGCCAGGTTGGGGGCACAGCGTGGGAGGCTGCCCCTCAGTGGCTGAGGGAGTGGCCTTGAGCTTATTCCCCTGCTAAACCTGAAGGTCCTCGCTAGCAAAAAGGTGGCGACTTAGCTGGACCTCAATTCCAGGAAAGGGAAACTGAGCCCAGCACAGAACAAAGCCCAGAGCTGGCTTCCAGTGCAAGCAGCGTCATGGCGATATTTGGTATCTGCGCCAAAGCCACACACGGCTCGGGAACTAGTGCCGTGTGCCCGGGCGTGCGCATGCTGCAGCCCACGGTGCCAGCCACCCAGCCCGGCGGGGCCCACCTTGCTCGGCCTTCTTGGTCTTCTGCTCGTAGTCCTGCAGCCGCAGCATCAGCTCCTCCTTCTCCCGCAGCATCTGCTCCTTCTCCTTCTCCACCGTCTCCCGCCTCTTCTTTTCCGACTCCAGCTGCTGCCTGCACGGGGCAGCAAGAGGAAGAGGATGAGGCTCCACCCGGGTCTGAGCTGAGGCCTGGTGCCGCCGGGCTCGCCCCTTGCCAGCCGCTCACCGCTCCATCTGCTTCTGCTGCTTCTCCTCGCGGGCCTGCGCCTTCATCTGCTGCACTTCGATGGTGTCGGGCTTCCGGCGGCGCATGTACAGCTCGTGGTTGCCCATGCACAGCTGCAGGATCCGCTTGTTGATGCGCAGGCGAGGGGCGTAGAACACAAAGTCCTATGAAGCAGAGTGGGAAAAAGCAGCTTGAGAACAACTCTGCGAGGGCAGCTGGCCCAGGCCCGGGAACGCCCAGCTTCCGCAGGACGGGACACAGTGTGCACGCGGCCCAGGGAGCCGGGCTGCTCAGGGTGCCTGCCACGCCCGCCTCAGGCATCAGGCCTCATTGGCCCTCGAGGCCTCGGTGCATCTCGGCTCCCTGTGACCACTCACACCCGTGAGCTCCTGCAGGCCTCACCAGGACCAAGGAGCTGTGGTGCCTCTCGCCCTCACCCTGGCACCAAGGTGGTGCCCAGCATTCCTGAGCTCAGCCTCTGCACTGTCAGCTACAGAACAGGGATGCTTGCACCCAGCGGGTCTGTCACCCACCAGGGCAGATACCTGGAAGACACTGAGAACGGTACCTGTGGGCATCCCGAGAGCTGGCCTGTGGCTGCCCAGGCAGGCCCCTGCAAATGACTGCATCGGGCATGTGGAGTTCTATGGCCAAGACAGGCATGGCAGACACGCAGCTCGGACAGGACAGTAGAGGGAGCGTGGCTTAGAAACCCTAAGAGGTTCTACCTGCCACCTTGCAACCTTGGGGCTCTGGGAACGGGGAGGAGAGCCTGAGGCGGAGTGGCTGTGCCCTGTGCAACAAGCTCATCTCAGTCTCTTTGGGCCGAGTGGGTGTGGCTCTCCCCAACCCCCACAAAAGCCCTGGACTTCCTGGGTGGGGCCTTCTTGGGGTTTTGCACACTTGTTATTAAGTCATCGGGTTTCCCAGGGAGGAGTCCAGAAGCCAGGAGAAACCAGAGTTTTTATTACCCACCCTTCTCCTGTTACCCAAGAGAAAGCAATCTTGAGCGACAGCCCCGGGGCCCAGGGAGGTCCCTGTGTGACTCAGACAGGCTGGCCGCAAGGAGCACAGAGACAGACAGGATCGGCAGGTTACTGCCAGACTCCCACAGAGAGGCATCTGGCTGGCTGGCTGCTCCTCAGGCTGCGGGCGGCTTCCTCCCACCCGCTTCTGGCTCCAGGTGACAAAGCAGCCTCCTCACCCAACACAGGCCCCTGACCAGGGTCTTCCCGGAACAAAAACCCCCACGGGCACAGAGCTCAAGGCCAATGGGAGATAAAGGTCCACAGAGCGGGGTGGGGGTGGGAACAGTACGTGCAGGTCCCCGGTACAGGACAGGAAACCTCCCCCAAGGCCAGTACAACAGAGCCAAAGGCGCCCAAAGAGGGGATCCCTTGACGCTTTTCTGTTTAAACTCAAAAAGCTGCCTGTCCAAAGCAAAAGGCTGAGGCTGGTCCTGGCCTCGTGGCACGGCTGGCCAGGCCACCGCCTGTGACACGGGTAGTCCTGGCTGGAGCAGAGATCCATATCCAGTGGCTCCAGTTCCGATCAAGCTCCTGCCAAAGTATCTGGGAAGACAGTGGAGGACGGTCCAAGCGCCCAGGTCCTCATACCAATGTGGGAGACCCAGACAGAGGGCCAGGCTCCTAGCTTCAGCCCCACCAGTTGAGGCTGTTCGGGGAGAGAATCAGTGGATGAACCATCGCTCCCTCCTCCCCTCTTCATCGCTCTGCCTTTCAAATGAAATAATAAACAAATATATCTTAGCAAAAAGAATGGGACTGAGATGAGGCAGGAGTGCCCAGTGGCCCTCATGTCAGGGCATGCAGGGACCCAGAACTGCAGACCCTCCAGCCGGGTCCTCCTTCCCTCGCCTCTCTCTGGTGGGGACCCCTTTACACCTCTCACTTTAGTTCATCACACTTGAGCCACTGCAAGCTGAATCTCTGAAAGTTCTAGAAGTTCAAGCAGATGGCAGCTCACAGAGGGGGTGGGGCCTCCCTGCTCTCCCACAGAGCCTGTCTTGCTGCCCACATGATATGGGCACACTCTGACCCTTGGCTCCTGAGCTGCAAGCTGTGTTAATGGGAACTCCTGGTTCCTGTGGTGTTGCGGGGCATGGGCCCTGTGAGGCGGGATTAAGTGTAAGTAACTGGGCTACCACCCACGGGGCAGGAGTTTGCAAACAGCAGGAAACATTTCCAATAAACAGCGCTTTTGGCAAACAATGCCGAGACCTGCTGATTTTCAATTACATGCAGGAGCGTGTGGGGAAGCGAGGCCTCACAGTGCAGCCACCTGCTGTTCTCGGCGGGCTGAGCAGCCCAGACAGACGCCCCAGGTGTGGGGCCTCAGAGCAACAGGGAACACCGCGTCCTCTTCTAAATCACTGTGCTGATCTCAGAACGAGGTCGAAGGAGGGTACCATGGACGGGCCAAGTTCCTGATGTCCCCGGCAAACACCTGCTCAGAGTCCAAGTGCTTAAGAATGCACAGAGCCAGCATGCGTTTCCCCAAGCACAGGGGACAGCAAACACCGCAAGGTGCTCACGCCATGGCCGAGGTCGCAGCCTCGAACTGCCCTTTGCTACATAGCAACGTGACCCCCTGGCTGTACAGGCGACAGCTGGTAGGCAGACATCCCTCGCCCCTTTACTCAGCGCCCTCAAGACCCTTGAAAACGTCACCCAGACTTACAGGGGCCTTCTTGTCGATGGGCTTAATGACGAACTTCTTGTCATTGAAAGAGATGTTCCGTATTTCACTCCAAGGGAAGCCAATCTTTGGGGTCAACCTGGCATCGGGGGCGGGTGGGGAAGGGGAGAAAGAAAAGGCCTCATTAGCTGTGAACACACATGCATGTATCATGCCACAACTGGCAGCAGAGGTTTGCAAATCCAGCCTCAGTGTGCAGAGATCCAGGACCTGAAACGCCATCTCGCCCTGCAGCCCGGACCTGCCCCAGCGCCAACCATGCTGGTTCAAACCTATCCTGGTAATCCTGTGGTCTTTATTGAAGAAATACAACAAAAAGAAATCCGCATAATTTCAAAGTATCTCCCCTCAAAATACACAATAATTCCAAAGAGGGAGACAGACCTTTCCTAAGATGGATAGCCACCCCACATCTCAAGCCCGCCCTCCCTCCTGCCGTGGCCCAAGCTCTCTCACTTGTCCGTGGCACACTGCTCCCTCAGCATGACTGCCTGAAACCAGCCATGCCATGTGGGGCCAGCTGCAGCCCCCACTGCTTGCTCCAAGGTGGGGTGCTCCATTGGCCAGCCCTTCCTGGTCACCCCAGACTTCAGGAGGACCCTCAGACTCCCCCTGCCCCACACCCTGGCTACCTGGCTCCTCGGCCAAGCACATCAAACCACACTGCTCTCCTTCCTGACACCACCTCCCTCCCAGCAACTACAGATGGAGCAACAGCAGCCCAGTCACAGCAATGCTGAAGTTCCTCTTGTGACCCTGACAACCCTGCTTCGCAGCCCACAGCAGCACAGGACGGGTGTGCTGCCCACCCAGAGTTCAGATGAAAACTGCTGGGAAATGTTGGTCTGGTACTGGAGCAGGGCAGCGGGTGAGCTGGCCTCTGAGGCCTGCAGTGCACCTGCAGGGAGGGCGGCAGGTGGATGCCCCACTGCTCTGTCCTGCTGGTTGCCGATCTCCAGACACACACATACATGGCTGACCGTGTGGCACGGAGTCAGGGGAGCTGTGACTGGCTGCATAGGCCTTGGAGCACTAGAAGGAGCAGACAGGTTCTGCCGATGCAGCTGGGAGGGAGCAAGCCAGGCCGGGTTAGATTTGGGCAGAAAGCTAAGCTTGGGGCGGGGGCAACAGAGTGAGGACAGCGAGCCCTGGTCGCTAAGCAACGCAGGTGCATGCACTTCAGAGACGGGTTTTGCAGAGACAAAGTAGGGAATTTTAGAAGTGAAAGCCTGGAGGAGACTACATTACAAAGACAAGAAAAAAAAAAAGTTTCTATGAAAGTAAGACAGCACGCTGAACTCCACATAAGGCTACACTCCTCCACTCGGGGACAAGCACGCCGTGCCCCACTCCTGCCCCACTCCCACGTGGCAGGTCCTGGGCTGTGGAGATGGAGAGAAGGGACGACTGCCCCGATCACCACACGCCACCAACTGAGGGAAGAGACAGGGTTGCAATACCCCCTGCAGCCCCACCAACACCTCCAGTCCAGGTCGCCAGCCTGAATCCCACGCCCTTGCAGATCTGCCCACGCAAATTCTGCTATGATAGGGTGGATGACAGGGAGGGAGGTGGGCAGGTGTTGTGGCCCAGACAGGGAGGGATGTGGGGAAGGAAGAGACGTTGCCAGGACAGGATCGGGTCCCCTGGCTGTGACTTTGGTCCCAGCGCAGGCAGAGCTGTAAGGCAGCCTCGCCCCGTTGTTCCAGGCTCCCAGTGCGCACCTGCTGGGGAAGGTCCCTGCCCACTTATTCCCCTTCCTAGTCCTTTCTTTTCTGAAACGACGACTCAATGAGAGGGGCCAAGACAGACGTCTCTGCCCGCTCCCCGTGCTACTCAGTGGTTACCAGCACAATGGAAACAGGGGCCCTCAAGAGGCATTTCCCGGCCGGCTCCGAGCGCCTTGCAAGACAAAGAGGCGTTTGTGGATTTGTTCCCTTTACCTACTCGGCGCTTCAGATTTCTTGTGGGAACAGCATCCCAGAGACTGCTGCACTGCTAGCTCCTCTCCCTCTCTCCCGCATTAAGGACTCAGCACAGCACGGCTGCAGCCTGCCGCTCAGACCCCCGCTCCCGGGGACAGGAACCTAGCCGGCTCTTGGCCGAGGGTGTGCCAAATTCGAGGGAGGGGGGTGTGAGGACCCTGACCCGGGACGGGGGCTCCCACTGTGACGGAGAAGAAGTGGGCATTCACATGGGCTAGGGCAGTTACAGGCGGACACTAGCAAGCTCCTGCCTCTGGCTTCTTCTTGCAGCCTGAAAAACCTGTTTAGACGGCCTTGGCTGAGGCCATTCAAGGGACATATTCAAAGGCCCAGGGCAGTTTCCCACAGGGCCACTTTCTCTGTGGCTCTGTGCCAGCTTGGAGGAAGGACACGGCGGGGACCCTGACCTTCCCCAGCAGCACAGTGTCTAGCAGGCGGGGTCCTGGGCACCCCCGTCCTCAGGAGCTCTCTCCCTGCAGCCCAGAGTCCCTGCCCCTCTCTGAGGGGCAATGCCACTCCCTGTTGGGTGTGCACAGTGCAGTGCCCGGGCACCGACTCTCTGTCCCACACTAGGCTGCCCAGACCACAGAGGGAGGGGAACTGAGACAGCTGAGCTAGAGTCATCACTCCTGGGGACAGCCAGGACGCAGCAGAGAACTCAGCGACAGCCCGTGGCCCTGGACCTCTGCTGCCCACCTGCAGAAGCAGGAAGGACAAAGGGGTTGAGCTTGGCATCGGCAACGGGCCCACAGCAGGCACTCGGGTGAGAATACAGAAGCTGAACACACCCCATGTTCACAGAAGCCCACGGACCACAGCCCCTCTTCCCCCAGGCCAACAGGAGGAATCCATACAGGGTCTGTTATTGGGAGGAGATGGCTCCCCTCACGGGGCAGCTGGGCAACAGTTGCCAAGGGAAGCAAGGGCTGCTTTGCCAGGCTCCGAGGATCAGCTGCTGCTCTGGAACCTTTCCCGTCTCTGACGGTGTCATGACTGTTCACGGGGACGAACCCCAGCCCCCCAGCACTGCCTGCCTCCCCCACCACTGCAGGCTCACTTGTCGTCCTTCTCATAGATGTTCAGGCCGAGCGCATCGACCCCGAGCCACAGGTCCGTCCCCTTCTTGTTCTTGATCTCAAAGTAGTTGATCCCATACATCTCCAGGTCCTGGGCGATCTTGAGGTACTCCAGCATGGCACTGTCTCTGTTGGTGGAGGGAGACACAGACGTGCCCGTCAGACTGCCAGCTACACCCTGGAGATAGGGGCAGTGCGGACAAAGCTGCCCGGCCTCAGCGCTGCCCCCGACACGCCCCCCACACTGACCCACTGATGCGTGTCTCCCTAGAGACAGGAGGGTTTTCACACAGGGCGCTCGGGACCTCCCCTCGCCTCCCACTGTACCACCAGAGCCACCCCTGCAGGCTTTGCATCATTCCTCCTCTACAAAGGATGTCTGGGCCAAAGAACACAGTACAGGTGGGCACTGTGTTGTGAGGCAGTGGGTTAAGCCATCACCTGTGATGCTGGCATCCCATACGGACCCATGTGAGTCCTAGCTGCTCTACTTCCCATCCAGCTTCCTGCTAATGTACCTGGGAAAGTAGTGGACCTTGGCCAATGGGAATGGTTTCTGCACCCACATGGGAGACCCAGAAGAGTTCCAGGCTTCTGGCTTGAGCCTGGTTCAGCCTGGGCTGTTAGAGCCTTTGGGGAAGTGAGTCAACTGATACTCCACCTTTCAAATAAATTAACCCCACCCTCTGGCTCTAGGCTGGGAGTGACCACTGCGGCCGCTGGCCAGCACTCACTTGAGCATCCCGCGGTGCTCGGCGTGCCACACCTGGATCCGGTCCTCCCACTGGTCCCGGGTGAGCTTGTGCTGGTCCATGACCCTGGGTGGTGAAAGAAGGATGCACAGTCACCCCTAGGGCCCCTGTTCACCCTGCAGACAACATCCTCGTCTCCCTCCAGATCTGTGAGCACCAGCCTGGATGACTGAGCATCTTCAACAAGACAGACAAGCCCTGCCAGCGATGGTGATTCTGTCAGGATGGGCAACTCCTCCTGGCCGGGTCCCTGTGCCTCTCACATGGCCACTGTGCGCTCCAGGCAGCCCAGCCTGCGCTCACCTCTGCGGAATGAGCCGCTCGGAGCTGAGGTAGCCCGACTTGTGCGTCTCCTTGTTGTAATCTCCAAACTTGGCCTGCACGGCGTAGGAGCCCAGCAGCACGGCGGTCTCGGGCGGGCAGTAAATCTCATCACTCAGGATGCCCTCCTTCACTTGCAGGAAGAACAGCTTCTGCGTGATGTCCTGGATGAGCTCCTCGGACACGTCCTCGGGATAGAACTTGGCCCGGAACTTGAACTGCACCGGGTTCTCTTTCCTGACCTCCTGCGCGGACACCTGCGGGGGGAAAGTGAGTCGTGCCCTGCTCGTACACCTGGACGTGAAGCCTCACACACTTCCCGGCTCTAAAACAGGAGCCTGCAGGCCAGGTTTCAGAGTGAGTGCCTCCCTAAAACGCCCTTCCAATACCACAAACAAAACCAAGTCACCCCAAAGCACCTTGCACTCACTCATCCCACTTGGGACCCGACTCCCACCTGTCTCCCCACCCTGTCCCCAGCTTATTTCAGAGACACAGGAGTCAGGGAGCTGGGAAAGAGCGTGGTCCTCCAGCCCGCACTCGGACAGGAGCTTCGGATCTTTGGAGTGGGAAGATGATCCACTGCAGGCACTGAGCAGCAGCAGGTGCCGCCAGCAGCATCTGCACCAGCAACCGAGCGGCATCAGGTGGAAAGAGCCACAAACTGACCCCCAAACAGAGCCACAAGTACTGGAGCCCCCAAAAGGCACACAGAGCCAAGAGTAAAGCCAGGGCTGGGGCACACAGCACCTCGGCAGCAGCGTGGCCAGAGCAAACCCAGACACTCACCTTCTTATCCAGTTTCAGCCAGGTGGGGAAGCCCTTATTGTCCACGTACTGGAGGCCGAAGTACCACACCTCCCGCAGGCCGATGGTCTTGACCACCTATGGGGGGACATCAGTGGGATAAGCTGGGTCACAGGGCACTCTGCACAGGATGGCTGCACCCAGGACAGCAAGATGCCCACCTGCCCACGCAGCTGGATCCACCAGCCACACTTCACCTGTGTACTGTCACTTCTGTGGGGACGCCTGCCTCACTGGCCCACAAGGCCCATGAAAGCCCTCGAGAGCCCCCTAGTCAGTCTCTCCACTGGACCCACACAATGACCAAGCGAGCTCGCTTCCTGCCCACCTGTTCCAGGCTGCCCACCTAGCTCTCCAGCAGAAAGTATTGTGCTCAAGATGTTGTGCCTCTGCCACAGCCCCCGGGGATGCAATCACTCAGGAATACAAGTGGAAGGACCACTGGCCACAACCCTTCTGCTGTCTGCCCCGCCCATGAGCCTAGACTGGCATCTGTTGAGTGATGGGTTGGGGACGGAAGGGCGGAGTCGTCTAGAAGCTTGGGTGTCAGCTAAGCCTGTGGTGTTGGCATCCCATTGGGCACCGGTTTGAGTCCTGACTGCTCTACTTCCAATCCAGCTCCCTGCTAATGTGCCTGGGAAAGCAGCAAAGGATGACTCAAGTTCCCAGCGGCCTTTAAAACAAGTGATGGCTGGGTGGCACAGGCCTAAGCTGTCCCCCTGTCCCTTTGCAGATCAAGTCTACTGGCCTGGGACACAATGTTGTGAAAGCAAAGCCTGATGGGAGAAAGGCCAGGCTGTGAGAACAGGACTGTGCCTGGAGCAGCCGTGATTAGCAAAGGAGTGTGTCCTAAAATGGGGACATCGCTAGCACGTGTTTACAATGCCAGCACAAAACATCTGAGCACCTTTAGCTTTTCCATGACCTCAAGGGAGCAAAACTCAGACAAAACCACCCAGCAAACCTCATGATCTGGGAGCTGTGAACAGTCTTTTGCTCAAATCATTCCTGCGGGTTCCTGGACAGCCACCCACCTGATCAAACAGCTGCTTCCCTGTGGTGTTCGGCTGGACGGCAAACTCCAGCTCTGCGTCCATGGTGGTGACGCGGACGTTGATCTGGAAAACAGGAGATAAAGACACCTGGCTGAGCGCTGCTTTCCCGAGCACCTCCGAGGCCTCCCTGAGCTCCGAGAACCTCTGGGGCCCCCCTGAGCTCTGAGCACCTCCGGGGCCCCCCTGAGCTCCGAGAACCTCCAGGGCCTCCCTGAGCTCTGAGCACCCGCACGGCGAGGGCAGGCACTTGCCACACATGCTGTACCAACAGCCCCTGCCTGCTCCACAGCACATTCACACTCGGGTCTGTAGGGCTTTCGCACGCACCTGCTCCATCAGCCAGCAGTCTGTGGCCCGCACACACCTCGCTGAGCCCCACGCCGGCCACGTGAGGCCGGCCACGTGAGGCCGGCCACAGGGCACGTCACACTTGACACCCAATGACGAAAGGGCGGAGGCTCTGAGGCTGCTGGGAGCTTGCTGGCAACTTTGCAAACTATCAGGGCAGTGTGGTGGCGGGTTATTTATTTGGAAGGTAGAGTTACCGAGAGAGGTCTTCCTTCTACCGGTGCACTCCCCAAATGGTCATAATAACCAGAGCTGGATCAGGCTGAAGCCAGAAGCCTTGAACTTCAACCAGGTCTTCTGTGTGGGTGCAAGGCCCTGGGGCCCAGCCCATCTTCCACTGCTTTCCCAGGTGCTAGGTTGAATGGTTAAGAGCAGTCACCCCTTTGTCACCACTGTGGCCACCTGTGTCTCCTACTGGAATGCCTGGGTTCAATTCCTGGCTCCACTTCCAGCTAACGCAATGCCTGGAAGGTGTCAGTGGGTGGCTCAAGTATGTGGGTCCTTGCTATTCATGCAGGAGACCCCAGTAGAGTTCTGGGTCCCTGGCTCTGGCCAGGCCCAGCTCTACCCACTGGTTCACTGGGGAGTGAACCAGTGGAAGATCCATCTTGCTCTCATTCTGCTTTTCAAGTAAAATGGAAACAAAATAACAGTATTTTCAAGTAACTCCTTGCAAGTATACCAGATCTACCCAGGAGGTGACACATGCTCAGACCCGGTAGCTCTGCTGGCAACGGGCACAGCTCAACTGTTTCTCATCGCTTATCCACCGAGGTGCCCTCCTGCGTCCTCTCTGGCAGGTACAAATAGCTCAGGACACAGGGCTATGAGTCTCCCAGCAGGGCAGCCCCCATACTGAGCGGTCCCCCAAAACTATTTCCTGCCCCAGACACAGAATGGGGTTCTGCGACCCCTACCCCACCCCGAGCATGCCACACACAGTGGTAACCCAGGTCTGGCCCATGCCTGGTGTGTCTCGAAACTTAAAAACAGGCTTCGGTCCAGGGGTTGAGGGAGCATCCCAGGGTAACCCAGCCCAGCCACTGTCAGTTCTACAACAGAACAATTCACCTCGGACCCAAGGCAGGACAATCGGATACTGAAGCAACTGGTACCACCCCGCCTTCGCCACCTCCCTATGGCAGCGCTGGGCTCTAATGAGCACAGGGCTGTTTTGCACACAGAGGGCACTCAGCAACGGCAAAGCCCTCCCCATGTGCCCTGGGGTTGGGGGGCACCTGGCTTAGCAGGTGAGCTGCATTCTCACTGCTGTAGGAGACGCAACTCCAACCTGTTACCAGGGCGTCACTGGCCGTCACTGCTCTGTATCTTAAGAGCAACGCCTTTCAACAACAGGAGTGAACTAAATCAATCTTTATTAAGATAAAGAACAAAAATGGCACTGAGTTCCGGCACAGCGGGTTAAGCAGCCACGGGGATACTCGCAACAGTCCCAGCTGCTCTGCTTCTGACCCAGCTCCCTGCTATGCACCTGGGAAGACACAGGAGGATGGCCCAAGTGCTTGGGTCCTGCTCACCCCGAAGCTGCTGGCTTCAGCCTGGCCCAGTCCAGACACTACAGCCATCTCTGCCAGTCTTCAAACAGGCCAGAATTTTCTTTTTTTAAACAAAACTATCCATCAAAATTTTGTTGGGTTTTTGATACTGAGAGAACAGGTTCCATGTGCCGGTTACTTCCCTCAAATGCTTGTCCTGGCCAGAGACTCCACCTGCTGAGCCCTCATCTGCTGCTTCCCAGGACGCACTTAGCAGGAAGCTGGTACCAGAGGCGGAGCTAGGACGTGGCACTCCGACGTGGGACATGGGCAGCAACTTTTTGAAATGGAAAATGAGAGTTCCACAGCTCCCTGCGCCAGACGACTAGGCCATGCGGTGCATATGCTACGTTAGTAAGATTCAACACATACACCCCCATCTTTGCCTCAGTCAGCCAAGTTACCGAACCCCCACTTTCCACCCCCAGTTTCCCCTTCTCTACCTCCCCCTGGCGTCATAAATCTACTCTAAAAATACTCTCATTATAAGTTACTTCAGCTCAAACCCACCCCACTCCCACAGGGGCGGTCGGCAGTGCTGCTCTGGCATCCTGTGGCTGCAGACCACAGGCACTGCCCAGCCACTGGGCACCTTTCACGTGGCACTTACACCAACATCTGTGTCAGCCCGACGAGCTCAGACCTCCTCTCCTTGGAGGAGTTTCCCAAGACCACGTTCCCACCACTGGGCCTGCACCCCACTTGTGGCCGGCACCCCCACACCAGCACTGCTCCCAGGCGCCCAGCTTGGAGCCTCAGCCCCACATGTCTCTTTATTCATCTGCGACCCTTCTGCCAGTGTAGGTGTCAAGTGTCTGCAGCGGCAGGGATGGCCCTGAGCTGGGTCTCCCGTGTGGGAGTTGGAGGTGGGACTTCCTCCCTGGGAGCCAGGGCTGGGCTCAACCCCAGGAGCTCCCACGGGGACAGCCCCACTTCGCCCACTAGGTTGAATGGCTGCCCTGAGGCAGTGACTTATCCACTGTCATTTTTTTGTTTTTAAATTTGAAGGGCAGAGAGCGAGAGATGCAAGCACAGCTCTTTGGTTAGCGGATTCACTCTTCCAAATGCCAGCAATATGGAGGGCCGGACTGAAGGCAAGTCCAGAATCCCCGCAGTCTCCTTAGAGGCAGCGAAAGCCCCCACCCGCTGCGTCCTGGGATGCACTTCAGCAGGGAGGCCAACTTCAAGGGCGAACAGCCAGGCCCCGAGGTACGGGACATGGGAACCAAATGCCGCCTCGAGTCTCTGCGCCCTGTCCAGAGGGATTCTTAAGAACACAGGATAGTGGCAGGGGTTCTGGGACGTGACTCTGGACCTGCTGCAGACCCCAGGCAGGCTGAGGGGCCCCTGGGTCTCTGTTACCTGGCAGGCGGCCCACATGAGCCAGGTGAAGCTGGGTGATTTGCAAGCCAGGCCTGGCTGAACAGCTGCTGGAGTGGACTTCACACTGCCCACACCTCAACTCATTTAAAATACATGCTGGGTGGGGGGGTGCATGTATTCAGAGGTGTACCATCACCCTCCCTCCTGCCCAGCTCTCAGGGTGCTGGGGGTCAGTGGCCCTGACCACTGTCAGGGGCTCCTCCGGGGCACTGGCCATCCCAGATGCGTGTTTGGGAGCCAGCCGTGAGGACGAGTGCAGGCTATGCTCCTTCCTAGTCCAGCCAGCCTCCTCTGCCTTGCTTAACCACACTCCAACTTAACCATGCAAAAGAACCCCCGGAGAGCTCCCTCGCAGTGCTGGGGTCCCAAGGGACCCCCACCGTGCCGATCCCCAAACGAAAGTTCTCAATTCTCCTGCGAGGAGGATGCATTTACACCCCGGGGCCACCATGGGAATGAGTTTTTACCAAGACTCTACGTGTGAGGACTAGAGATGAAACCCCACTTTAGCTCTGACTCAGGATCCCAACAGCCCACTTCTTCATTCCGAAAAAGATAAAAAGCCACTATTTCCACCAATGCTGATAAACAGCCAGCCCCTGTAAAACCCTGCCACAAAGCCAGCTCAGGGCAGAAATGCTGACGCCCCAATGCTCTCCTGCCACATTAATCTCATCTCTGCAGGTGGCTTAGGTGCAGGGCATATTCTAGCTGTTCCACTTCCAATCCTGCTCCCTGCTAACGACCTGGGAAAGCAGCAGACCACAGCTCAAGTGCTTGCACCCCTGCCACCCATGCGGCAGACCCAGATGAAGCTCCTGGCTCCCATCTGGCCCACAGGATGCAAGATCTCACTTTAACTCTGACTTTGAGCTGGTTCACTCCCCAAATGGCTACAACAGCCAAGTCTGGGCCAGGTCACCCACGTGGGTACAGGGGCTCAAGGACTTGGAATCCAACTCCACTGCTTTGCTAGGCCACAAGCAGGGGGCTGGATCAAAACAGAGTAGCCACGGATGCCAGCCCCTAATTTTGTTTGCTAGCTATTGTACAAAATGAATCTGTCTTTCTCACATGGCTCCCTAGTGACTGCTCATGTAAACTAAATTGTCTTTTACAACGTTACCATTTCTACTAAGCACAGAAGAATCTAACATTTAGGCTGGCAGATAACCCAGAACATCTGCTCTACTCGGCATTTCAACAGAGGACAAACTCCAGATAGCTGTAGGGATTTCATGAAATACCAGAACACGACTGTGGGGGTGGCAGCAATGGCCTCCCAACTTGCAGTCCATCTACGAAGGCCCATCCAAAAAAATTCATGAAAATAGAATTAAAAGATAAGCTCATTTTGCGTAAAAACTTTAAAATCCCTGCAAGGATATTATCATTTCCTCCCTCCCTCCTTCTTCGCACAAAAATAAACTTTTTCTGAAGTACCCTGGCATGCCACTTGGTGTAAGAGCTTGATGTTGCAGTGACACTAGGCGGTGAGCTGGGCTCTGAGCTAACACCCAGCAGGAGTCCCTTGTCTCCAGGACCCCAAAGGCAGGCTGGACTTAAAGTAAGAATTTCCAGGGACACAGTTAAGGCTGCAGCTCTCCCAACACTGGCTTTCCTGAGGACCGGAGGAGATGAAGACAGAATAAATCCATCTTACTAATAAAATACCTGAGGGGGGGGAGGTGTCATGTTGTAGCAGATGACACTAGCATCTCCCTGGACACCAGTTCATGTCCTGGCTGCTCCACTCCGATCCAGCTCCCTGCTAATGTGTCTAGGAAGGCAGCAGAAGATGGCCCAAGTGCTTGGTCCCCTACAGACATGTGAGACACCAGGATGAAGCTCCTGGCTCCAGCCTGGTGTCCACTGTGGCTATACGGAGAGTGAACCAGCAGAGGGAAGATCTGCATCCCAAATAAACGAACAAACACATTTTGGCAGAAATCTAAGCACCGGGGTCATCCCCCATTGTCCTCCCAGGTCCATCAGCAGGAAGCTGCATCAGAAGTGGAGCAGCTGGGGCTTGAACTGGGCTGCTGGTGTCACAAGTGGAGACTTGCCGTGGCACAATAGTTTTTCTCTGCCCATCTCCTGCTGCTGTTCTCCCCCCAGGTTAAAGAAAAACACAGGGAGGTGAGGGGCTATGCTTGAGCAGAAAAGCCACCTGCCAGCTCTATGGGCCCTGTAAATGACCAGCACGGCCCAGGCATCGGCGGCTTGGGAAGTCCGTGGCTCAGCCAGCAAGCATCAATCCAGCTAGGACGGTGACAGACCTGAAGCTATCTTCTGACTCAAGCTTCCACACCACAGGACACATCAAGATAGAATAGAAACTGGTTATCTAATGCTTAACAAAATCCTTTAAAGTCCCCAGATGTTCGTACTGATCCGAGTTGCTGGTCACACCCGACAGCCACCAGACCATACCCCCAAAGGGGTCAGTGTCTGCCCTGAACTGTTGTTCCCGGCTATTCCGCTGGAAACCAGCCCTAGGAGAAGGAAGTACTGCCGGTCGCTGCTCCTGGAGCTCCCCTGCCCCCAAGGGCACTGTGTACACCCTGTGCCATGATAGTGGTCAGCTCCCCACAGAAGGTCAAGTCCAGCCACGCGGGCCCGATGCTGCCCAGTGATGGGGTGCTTGTTATACTCCATTCCTCCTTGGGAGGTGTAAAAGTCACACCCCAGTTAGGGACTATCCAGGTGCTAATTACCAAGGGGAAACAAGGTTGTAACTGGAGTTTAAAGCAGAAGTTGATATAATTCTACAAAAAACCAAGAGGCTGTAACCAGACTGTGCATAAAACATGTCAGGTTTAGCTTTCGCACAAACACTCTGAACACAGTCATTGCTTCGCTTTAACTGCCGCATTCTGGCCCAAACCAAGGTGAGCCCAACCCCACGGATCACTTAGCAATTTAAAAAAATATTCATTTGTACACATATTCACTTCTACGCTCATTTATGAAAGCCTCACCATTTACATACATGGACATGTCTATGCTTGGGTATGATAAATGAGGGTTTTGTATGCTTAAAGCACAAAAAGCCACATATGTGAATGCATCCCTAGCAGGGTGGGGCAACTGGCTGGGATCTGATTTCCCAGGGGAGGAAGGGGGCAGGTGCACCCAGGTCCAGGATCCTGCCACCACCACAGGCGGCCACAGGCACCTCGGGGAAACCTCGCCAGTAGCTTTCATGTTGAAAACTTCTCATCCCTCCTCTCCTTCACTACTTAAGTCCTGCACATGCAGGGACAGCAACAGGCTGGACGGAGAAGCCAGGTGTCCTTCTAACCCCCATAGCGGGTCTGAAGTCATCCCCGACTCCCAGCTTTTCCCCCGGGGCTGGGAAGGTTTGGGCGACTTGTGGGTGCTACCAAACTGGCTACCAAACACTGGTCTGATATCATGCGCAAGGGTAACTCTGGAAGGCGAGTCTGGGCCTCTGAGCTCACCTGAGCCACCACCTTTCCTTGCTCCTTCTGCCTCTGTGACGGGGCTACTTCCTGCCCCAGACCCACTTCCTGTTCAGCCAAGGCTGCTGAACAGACAAAGCTGACAAACAGGTCCCATCAGAAGGCTGACCTTCGAACTGGAAGGGAACTTTCTGGAGCATTCACCGACCCGCCCAGCCCTCCCCTCGGGGCTCATGGGCCCAGGCACCACCTCTGTGAGTCACGGCCAGTCTCCCCACAGTCACACCCGTGGGGCATTTCCTGACCCACACAGGCAAAGAAACTCTTGTACCAGCTAGCTGTTAATATAAAAAAACAAACAAAACAAAACAAAAACCAACAACCAAAAAACCCAGTTGTTTGAAAAGCAGACTGATGGGGCATGTTGCGGGGGTGGGGTGGATCCTGTACACACACCCCTAAATGTTCCCAACAGCTGGAAGGCTGGACTCCGGGCTGTGGCCAAGGGGCAGGATGTGCACTCAGGTCTCCTGCACGAGTGATGGGTCTCAAACACTGCAGCCACCCAGGCACACAAGTGGATCAAGAGTGGAGTAGCCGGGAGGCGGGGATGACCCAGGATTTGGGTGTCCTAACTGGTTTCTCCCCCCTCAGCAATGCAACACTCGTCCCTTTTATTATGCCTACCCACCTTGAGGTAGGCAAAATAATTACTCCCTCAAGGTCACTCTCTCTTTATCTATAAACCTGTGGACTCCGGGTCCTGCAGCTCGTGACTGCTGCCCGGTGTGTCACTCACAGCCCAGCACTGACGCAGGTCACGGAGTGTGAGGTTAATGATACCCAGGCTCGGGAGCCAAGGTGAAGTCGGCCATTACACGCAGAGATGCTTTCAGCTGCAGGTGGAAGCAGAGCCCTCCAGGTCCTCATAGCCCACTTGGGATGTTTTCTTTTCCCTGGGGACTTGGGAACTGTGGAGAGCTTTCCCTTGCCTGACCCAGTGCAGGAGGGATAGCCTGAGAGACGGTGCGAACGTGGAAACCTAACTCCTCTGCAGACAGGCTCTTCCAGAAGCCACCCTTGTGCCAAGTGCCCCTGGCTGCAGCGACATGGACAGCACAATCCCCCAGGCACAGTCCACACCTCACAGGGCTGACCTACACTCGGCCAAAAGTCTTCCTGTCACCTACCTGAGCCAACTATGCAGTGAGAATGTAAAGTCCCTATTTAAAACAAAAATTCAAACTACACCGGCAAGCTCACACAGTTTGCCTAGATAAGGAAACCCTGGCTAAACGTCTCTCTCTGAACTTCTGAAATTACATTAAGTTACAAAGGCAAGCTTATCCATTTATGCTTCGACACTGTCGGCAGGTCACACCCAGTGTGGGACTGTACTCTGGCTGTCATCAGGGGCATGTCACAGCCTGCCCACCCCAGGGCCCCCAGCCACTGGCTGGTCTTGGGCTTCTTAAAACAGCAGCATACATGAGCTCCTGTTGAGTTCATTTCCAATGGCTTTGTTACTAGCCCAGAGTGGGATGGGAAAGCCGAGTGTGAAAAAGCAGGTGCGTTGACTCGCAGTTGGGATGGCGTGCGTTCCTCCTCCCACCTGGGATGCCACCCCCTCTGCACCAGGGACGGGAGACTTTCCCCTCACTGAGTGCCTCCAGGATTCAGACATTTCCCTGGAACCAAGGGGAGACACGTATCTCCACCGTCACCCCTCGAGCACATCTGAAACTTTCCATCATGGGAAATCGGAAAGGCTCATGAAAAAGAGAAAGCAGAGGACTCGCCTCCACAGGCTCCCTCCAGGTTCACGGCCACTGCTGTTCCAGGGCCTTCCATCTACCCTGCTTTTCCTTCTGCTTGTGCCGGCCTGCTTCCAGGCCATCGTACATCTCTTTACTGGAAAAACTCAGCAGGCGGCTCCACCAGCTTCTCATGAGCCCACCCACACAGCTCGGAATCCCAACAGGAACAACTCAGGTCATCTTCAATCTCCCTCGAGCTGCGCCACGCACACGAATGTGCCCTGCCACCTGATCACGCTGTAGCTCCACGCAGCACGCTGGCCAGGGCCTGAGTGTCTCTCCACCCTTTCCTCTGCACTAAATTCCACTTAGAACGCCACTCCAACAGCCAAGTATTATGTAAGCAAACACTGCAACCCAACCCCAACGCCTGTAATTATTAGACCGAGGCGAACAAGACGTCTGTGCTCACACACACAGAGCACCATTTCTTAACATGAAACATGGATCCACGCTGATGCTCGAGGCCCTTACCGACTCATCGGGGCTCTGATCTAACAAGGCCTGGCTCTCCTCCCCGAAGACTGGCGTGCGAGTACTGCACAGACACAGCAAGGGGCACGACATCCCATCAACCCATCTCCCCGAATCAGCGAGACAAGATTCTGTGGGTGAATGACACGGTGCCCCTCATCAGGCCTACATGAAAACACCGTCTCAGGTAAGATTGCTATGGCTGGTGTTTTAAACAAGAGTGACTGATCAACAAAAACAGAGCCCATCACATGTTGCCCAGCCCGGATTTATTCTGCCCAATGCTTTCTCCCTCTGCCTTTCAAATGCATTGGTAAATCCTGACTACAAAAACAGTGGGGCCTGCGCTGTGGCAAAGCATGTTAAGTGGGTTAAGCCGCCGCCCACACTGGCAACATTGCACATGGATGCAGGTTCGAAATCTGGCTGCTCCACCTCCAATCTGGTTCCCTGTGATCGGGCCTGGGAAAGTAGCAGCGTGCTGGGCTCCTGCACCCACATGGGAGACCCCGAAGTCCTGGCTCCTGGCTTCCGCCCCAGCCCTTGGGGGTGAATCAATCAATCAATGAAAGACCAGCCCCCTACCCCTGCCTGTGTGTCTGCCTTTCAAATAAATCTTTTTCTAAAAAATCAGCAATACTAAAAAACCCCATCTAGACAACATTCTCTTCTCAACTCAAATGATTAGTATACACTGCTTTCTTTTTAGCACACGCCGGAGCTCTCTCACTAGGACCATAGCTTGGTGGGTGACAAGAACGCCAGCCACAAGGGACAGTTTCACGACAGGTGTCTGTGCTCAGAGCTAGGGAGCTCTCAACACCAGCGAGCAACTCACAGGGCTTTTTGAGAGCGACCCACGGAGGATCTCTCTCTCCATCTCAAACACTGCTCTTCAAGTCAATCCATGCATCTTCAGCCTTAGCCGGCAGAACGTATGGACACGGGCCAAGGCTGGCTGAAGTCCACGGACGACAAATGTCAGAGCCATTCTTGACAGCACGTGAGGTGAGGTGACCACTGTCCACCCAGGCCCCTTCAAACCCCCCTCTCTGGCAAACACAGAGAACAAGATTAAGCTTCGGCTGGCAACTCCAAACCTAGCCAAAGGACACGGGTGACCCGGCATGCCTTCGCTGATGAGTACGGTCTAATCCTGTGGCAGGCCACTTCTGCTTGCCTCTCTCAGGACCAGGAGTCAAGGTCAGCGTTTTCTTGGACACGTTGGCTTAGGAGGGTAAGGAACTTGTGGAGGAAACCTCCCACCTCCTTAAGACAGCATGGCCACGTCCTCCGCCAGGTGATACAAGCGCCCGGAGCGCGTGAGGGTCAGTGGAGCTGACCCCTCCAGCCGGAAGCAGCCTCGTGGGAGTTCATGCCCGGTCACCGCCCTCCTGGGCTGAGAACTGACCCGAGAGGCAAAGTCGCCCCAGCGCCAGGCACGTGATGGCGCCTGTGTGTGAGCCCACGTGAGCAGCAAGGTGGGAGACAAGCAGAGCTCTCCCAAATGCTTAGCACGCCACGCACGCTGCACGTGGCTGACAGGTGACCCTGCAGGGTGGGAGACAATGGGGACGGGCAGGAAGCGATTTCCAGCATCAGAAGGGAGACTGGGTATTAAAGACATACAAAACTCTGTCTCCAACTATAGCACAAAACACTTCCTGCCACCTCCAAACTTCCGTTATTTTACACAGGACAGATTCGAGGCTGATCCGCTCAATGGCCTCTTGGATGACAGGCGGCAAGAAGAGACCTGATTGCGTTTTTTCCCCCGTTTTATTTAGAAATTCAGTCGCAGGTCTCTGCGTCGCACGGCAGCACAAGAGCTTTGCGGGGAAACGTTAAACCATTCACAGAAATCCAAAGCATAGTTTTATTCTTTGTGGTAAACACGGCAGAAGGCAAGCTATGCAAACACCCCATGCGTGCACAGCTCGTGCTGACACGCCAGACCTGCTGGAGTGGCCGAGGAGCGCCGCCATGGCTCCTGCTGAGCTGAAACAAAATGCGATCTGAACTTCCCTGCTTCCGACGGCAGAGCTGGGAGAGCCAAGCACATAGGGCCAACCAGGAACTCCAAGCCACCAAAGCCACACAGAGAAACTCTCTCACTCAAGTCTTCAGTTAGAGTGCCTGGGCTCAAGGGCCGGCTGCCCGTTCCCGTCCACCCGGGAGGCAGCAGGCGACGCTCGGGGGCTGGGCTTCCCGCCACGCACGTGGGAAACCCAGGCCGCGTTGCTGGCTTCTGCCTGACTCAGCCCTAGTTACTGGGAACATCTGGGCGTGGGGGGGGGGGTGGTGGTGGTGGTGGTGAACCCAGTGGATGGCAGATTTTATGCTGTCTCTTGCCTGCCTGCCTGCCTTTTAATAATTAAATCAAAAAGAAGCCTTTAAGAGGGGATGGGGGAGCAGCACTGCAGCTTAACAAGTTAAGCTACTACCTGACGCCCGGCTGCAGCTCCACCTCCTACCAAGGTTCCTGCTCAGGCATCCGGGAAAGCAGCAGAAGATGACTCAAGCCCTTGGCCCTGCACCCACAGGAGACGCAGAGGAAGCTCCTGACGCTGAGCTCTGCTCTGGCTTTGCCCCAGTCACTGCAGCCATTTGGAGCGTGAACCACCAGACATAAGATCTCTCACCTCTGCTTTCCTTTTTTTTTTTTTTTAAGATTTATTTATTTTTATTGCAAAGTCAAACACATACAGAGAGGAGGAGCGATAGAGGGGAAGATCCTCCGTCTGATGACTCATTCCCCAAGTGACCACAATAGTCGAAGCTGCACTGATCTGAAGCCAGGAGCCAGGAGCTCTTTTGGGTCTCCCACATGGGTGCAGGGTCCTAAGGCTTTAGGCCATGCTCAACTGCTTTCTCAGGCCACAGGCAGGCAGCTGGATGGGAAGCAGGGCTGCCAGGATTAGAACTGGTGCCCATATGAAATCCTGGCACGTACAAGGCAAAGATCTCAGCCACTAGGCCACCCGCCCAGCCCTCACCTCTACTTCTCAAAGAAGTAAAAATAAATCATGACACCAGTGTGGTGGCTCAACAGGTTAATCCTCCTCCTTGTGGTGTTGGCATCCCATATGGGTACCAGTTCTAGTTCTGGCTGCTCCACTTCCCAGCCAGCCTGTGACCTGGGAAGGTAGTGGAGCATGCCGCCAAGTCCTTAGGGATCCTGCAGTAGCCACTTGGGAGACCTGGAGGAGGCTCCTGGCTCCTGGCCTCTGATTGGCTCAGCTCCGGCCGTTGAGGCCCATTCCACTGAGGTCCATTTGGGGAGTGAGCCAGTGAAGACACCCCCTGCTGGCCTCTGGAGGCAGAGATTCCAACAGCTACCCATGGGCCCCTTGGTCCCTCCTGGCCTGTTTCCAGGCCCAATAATGGTGCAGTGGCCTTGGAGGTGGGCTTCCAGAAGGCAGGGAATCGTGTTGCCAGTTCCCATCACACACACTGGCAACGCGCACAAAACCAGACCGTCTCCTCCCGCAGCGCTGGGCCCTCAGCCAGGTTTCCCACCTCAGCAGCAGTTCTCACGCAGGTGCCCCGCCCCCAGCCCAGCCCAAGGCTGTCCGTCACCACCACAGCCCAGAGCACCAGCGCTCATCTGGGTGACCTCCACACCCTAGGCCGCGGCTCCTGTCACCTCCCTCCAGCCTCCAGCGACTCTCCTGCCCCCAGCTTCCGGATCTAACCCTGAGCTGAGCACGTCTGTCTTATCATTCCCTTCCTACCCCCCTCCCCCCATCCTACCCTGCCCCCTTACTCCCTTTTGTCTAAGGACTCCACACACTGTCCCCTCTGCCCAATCGCCTCCCCAGGCACCATCTTCATCTGTACACTCAGGCTCCCAGCCCCCCTTCTGCGCTTCAGGTCCCCACTGGTGCCAGGCTGCCACTGTGCCTGCTGTGTCCGCAGCCCTCGGGGTAACTGACCCACTGCATCTCCAAACGCTGGCAAGGCACCAGACCCTGCCACATTTCTCACCGCCACCTGGTTCAGCCCTGGCTACCTCACTCTCTGCCACCTGCCAGGGGTGAGGAGCGGGGATGGGACGAAAAAGGAGAGGCAGATCAGAACAGTGGAGACCCCACAAGATACGAAGCCCTCAGTAAATGCTGTCCCTGTGACAATGTCTAGTGGAGATGACCACTACTCTCCAGGAGGTGAGGTGGGAGCCCCTGGGACCCTGGCCAAGGGCACTGGGGTTAGACAGGCTGTTCCCATAAGCCTGCCAGGCCTCAGCTTCTGTGGCACTTCCGGCTTGCACCCTGGTTCCCCTGAGCTCTCCAACAGCCGCAGCCCTGCCATGACCGGCAGCCCTGCCATGACTGCCAGCTCACTGCACACCTGACCACCCCACAGGACCTCCTGTCCCCATGTCACGGGGGGTTGGGGGGGAGGAAAGAGGAACAGCTCCTCGGTTCTGCCCAGGTGCAAGGGCTGCTTCAGCACCAACTCCCCAGCCCCAGCCATGCAAGGGTGCTCGCTATGGCCTCCCCTCGGAGGGTACCCAGTGGGCTTCCCGGTGCAAGAGACCCATACCTCCCGCCCCTCTGGGCAGCCTGCCTGGTCTGGCTGAATAAATCCACATTCCAGCTTGTTAGTAAGTTCCGGTATGGAAACACAGCAAACAAGCATTCAAGCAAACAAAATTAAATGAAAACCGAGATCCAAGCACCCAGCACTGCTAAGCTCCTCTCAGGAGTAACCTAGGGTGTGGGCCCCATCAGGGGAGGAAAACAACCGCAGCTTGCTTTCCTGAAGTAGAGGAGGCAACACAGCCCTGGAAGACAGGTAACAGCTCACCTGGAGGGAGGCTGCCCAGCCCCCTACTCCCCAACCCGCCCCCAGGGGAGGGACTGATAGCTGTGGCTCTCCCACAGCCGAGCCTCTCCAAAGTCCACTCTCCAAATGGCCACAGTGGCCAGAGCTGAGCTGATCCAAAGCCAGGAGCCAGGAGCTTCCTCTGGGTCTCCCGTGTAGGTGCAGGGACCCAAGACTTGGATCCTGTTCACCCAGGCTCCTCCACAAGCCACGCCTGGCTTTGCCTGCAGGCCCACCAGCACCTCTCCAGTGCAGGACATTTACAGCAAACCAAAACGACCAGACAGTAAAAGTCCCAGAGCTTTAAAAAGGAAGGAAGCTGTGACACACACACACACACACACAGCACTTTGGGGAACCCTGTGTGACTGCACCTGCAGGTCCCTGGGAAGTCCGCCAGCAACTTGGTGGGCAAGTGGATGGGGAGTGGCAGTTTGGAGGGGCACCGGCGGTTTAGGAGAAGGCCAGTTCCACGCAGGAGGTACCCAGAGGCACCCCGCTGCACCCCTGAAAGGCAGCAACAGTGCTAAGTGTACTCTATCCTAACGACAAGGACAGGATGAGACAGAACTGCTGATGAGACAGGACGACAAGCAGCAGGGACAGAAACAGGTTTTCCGAGTGCCATCTTAGCAACCAGATCTCTGAGCCCGAGTGGTGACATTCAGAAAACGACAGGGGGCAGGGTCACCTCCGGACCACTCCCCTAAGGTTCCACTCCACCCAGCTGGGGGTGCGGGGCGAGGGGTGGTGCCAGGCTGGTTTTACAGCTATTATGCCGGCTGTCACGTGTGTCACTCAAAGTCCAAAAAGAGTTTTGTGAAGGAAAAACACCTGCGGCACCGTGAGCAAATCTTCCCGGGGAAGTAGCGGAGGCTCCTCCCCCGGCCACATAACAAGTCAAGGAGAGATTTTTTCAAGAGAATGCAAAACTCACTCCTCGCAAAAATGACAAATTCCACACTCATCTCTAACTGCTCCCGAGTCCTGAACCCTGCACCCGCAAGCGGATTTCGAACCTCCGCCAAGTACAGCCCCCTCCCCCGGGTGTCCAGCGCCACCCTTGGAACTCCGAAGGTCCCCTGCTCCCCCCACCGCGCCCGGCTAGCAAGCTCCAGCAGGCCCCGGGATCCCAGCGGCAGGTGCGCTCTGAGCGCGCGGCCAACCTGGGTCTCCCAGACCTAACCAACTCCCCGTTCCCCTGGCAAGAGCTTCGGACGCTTTGGGAACAGGAATCCTGCTGCGTCCAGTTCACAGGGCAGTCAGTGAGCCAGGCGGCCTCGAGGCCCCCGCCCGCAGTCCCACGCCCACGTCCTTCCCCGCCCCGGGGAGCCAAGGGCTGCACCTGGTTTCGGACTCCGGGAGGAATCAAGAGGAACCGGGAGAGCCGGCGGAGGGCGTAGGGAACCACCCCCGCGAGCAATTTCAAAGCCAACGAAGCCAGGGTCTCGGAGAGGGATCGGTTTTTAATGGGGTTCAGGTAGGGGCAGAATTGGGGACTCAGGAATAAACGGCCGAGAGAAAAAGAGAGTCCGCGCGCATCCTGCCCGAGTTCTCTCGGAGTCGACCGGAAGCCCGGGCTTCCGTGCTCAGCCCTGCCCTGCCAACACCAGCCCAGTACCTGGCGCAGGTGACCCCCCGCCCCCACGGGAGCGAGCCCGGCGCACACCCGCTCGGAGGCCCCGACGACGCGGGGTAACTCACTGGCTTCGGCATCTTGGCGATTCCTGGCGGGTTCCTCAGAAACGCGGCTGTCCTCGGCCCTGACCTGCGGAACGACCAGAAAACTCAGCGCGTAGCCGCGAACCCGCCGCGCCCGACTCCCGCGCCCGCTGCGCGCCGCCGCTTAAGACCGGGCCGGGCGGGGCGCCGGCTGCAGTCCCCGCCCAGGGGACGGGCAGTGGCGGAGGGCGAGGGCGGGTCCACCGGGTCCCACCCCTTGCCCCGAGAGCCTCACGCCCGCCTGCTTTCACTTCGCTTAGCAACAGTTGCCCCGGGGCCGAAACCGTAACTTCCAAGCCCGGGAGAAACTTCGGAGAACTTGGAACGGCCGCGGGGGGCGCAGGGAGGGGCGCGGCCGCGCAGCCCAGGCCCTCGGGGGCTTCAGGAGGGCACCGAGGAGCAAGGTGGATGGAGGGCGGCCACCGAGCCTGCAGCCTCTCCCGGACCTGCCCCCGGCGTGGGCACCCAGGCTGGGCTCGGTCCCTCGAGAACGCCTGCTGGGGCGCACGGGCGGCTGCCCTTGGCCTGCTGGCTGCCCCACCGCACCTGCTGTCGAGTCCCTTGCTCGGCGCCCACCGGGCCAGGAGCCCTTGCCCAGGCCACGCGCTCTGCTGCTCCGAGCCGCACCTGCGTGGACGCCGCGACCCCGCGTGCCGAGCGCCCCGTGCGCCCCGGGCCCAACTCTGCTGGCGCCGGCGGGGCGGGGTGCAACCTGCGAGGTGCGCCCGGAGCAAAATGGCGGCGGCTGCCGGGAGGGTCGCCGCGGCTTCGCTGGCTGGGACCCCCGCGGCCTCGGGAGCCGCACGGGGACCGCATCACCGCCGCGCCGTCCCCCTCTGCCCTGCGATTTAAAGACCCACCGCACCTGTCCCTTGGCCCTTGGACAACTTGGCTGAGTCTGAGTTTGTTCTTAGCCGTGCACAGGAGGAAATAAAGCAAAAGTAAATAAAACTAGAGTCAGGACCGCAGCCGTCCTCGGGTCCCGGCGTGGGGAGCCGGAGTCCCCGCGGGTTCCAGCCAGCCCTGGTTAAAGAAGCAATTTGTGGCTTCTGCTGGTTTGCGGGGTGGAGGAGAGCAAAAAACTCCCTGAGGAGCATTCTTTGCAACTCTAGAAATAAGTCAGTTAATTTTTGTCGCTAATGATGAAAGATTTACTTCTTTGAAAGAGTAGGGGCCAGGAGCTCTCTTGAGTTGCTGGTTCACTCCCCAGAGGTGCACACCAGCGCTGGGTGCTGGGAAGAAGGCAGAGGCCACAAGTTCTGTCTGGGATCCCACGTGAGGGGCAGGACCCAAGTCCTAAGCCAGTACCTGCTGCCTCCCAAGCATCCTAGCCAGACTCCGGGGGTGCGGGGGGCTGTCCCAAGTGACGGCTTAAGCCACTTTGCCACAACATCCAAACTCTCAAGAGGACTTTCTAAAACACAGCTCTAGGCCCTCCTTGAAAGGCACTGCCCCTCGGGCAGCCCGTGTACACAGGTTGAAGTCCCGGCTGCTCCAGTTTGGAGCCTACTCCCTGCTAGCGCGCCTGGGAAAAGAGCAAAGGATGGCACACATGCTTGGGCCCCTGCAGCCAAGTGGGAGACCTGGGTGGAATTCAGGGTCCTGGCAGAGGGAACCAGCCTGCGGACGATCTCTCTGCCCCTCTTCAAAGTCAGTCAATCCTAAAAATACATAAGCGAGGCAGACATGCACGCTGGTGGCTGGTGGCTGGTGGGGAAGCGGCATCACCCGGGAACTTGCCCTGGCACTGCCTCATCCTAGGGCGCAGGAACTGGGTGCCTAGCGCCCTGGTCTGCAAGTCCCCTAGGTGACTGATGGACGCGACAGACCTTCCCCCTGCCCCTCTCCTGCCCTTGCCACTGGCTTCACGTGTGAACAGGCCTAGTTCTTGAACTCCTTGTTGCTTTAATGTTCTGGACAGTAAAATGCACCTGTTACAAGTTGATGCCGTGCGATATTGGCGGCATCTCAAAACTACTGAAACCACTTGAGTAGAACCCTCGGAACACACTCCACACCGGGGTCCCTGGGATGACACTGAGTGGCCGTTCCCCACTCCGGGTATTGAGGTGATTGGGAGGCAAGGCTGGGCGTGGTTTCTCCCTTTGTATCCCACCCCCTTCCCCAAATACAGGAAGAAGAAAAAGGAAATGTGTAAACAATGCGCTCACCCACTCACCCTGATCCTCCACCTTCCCATCCTGATCAACTATGTAAAAAATCATCAAAAATAAATCAACAAATCAAGAAAAATGAAGCCGAAGAGGCAACAAACAAACAACAACAACAAAACCAACCCCACAAGTTGGTGCTGCGATATAGTAAATTAAGCCTCCACCTGCAGTGCTGGCATCTCACATGGGTATCGGATCATGTCCTGGCTGTTCTGCTTCTAATCCATTATGGCCTGGGAAGTCAGTGGAGAATGACTCAAGTCCTTAGTCTGCTGAATCTGTGTGGAAGACCTGGAGGAAGCTCCTGCCTCCTGGCTTTGGATTGGTGCAGTCCTGGCCAGTGCAGCCATTTGGGGAGCGAAACAGCTCATACAAGATCTTTCTCTCCGTGTGTGTGTGTGTGTGTGTGTGTGTGTGTGTGTGTGTGTGTTACTCTTCCTCTCTCTGTAGATCTTTTTTTAAGCTACTTTGCCACCTGTTTCATAAAGTTGCCCTGTGTGTTCGATGGACTACTCTGTCCGAATTGAGAGTAACCACTGACTGCAGCCAGGTTCCTGGCTCTGTAGGGCTTTGCTCCTGCTGGAGCCTCCTGCGGAGGCCTGTGAGGGCTGCACAAGATCACACAGGCAAGCTGCTTAGCTCTGCGCTGGGCGGAAGTGAGGGGGGGGGGATGACCCTGTCAGCACCTGTGACCTCCCAGCAGCAGGTCGGAGGTCAAGCTGAGGTGGCAGTTCCTTCTGGAAGTTTCTCTGCATGATGGAATGGCCTTAAAGGGAAAAAAAAAAGGTTTCTTTAATTTTATTGAAGAGGAGGAATGATTTACGGAGAGAAGGAAGACAGTGATATCTCTGTTGGTTAGTTTCTCCAAATGGTGGCAACAACCAGATCTGGGCCTGTCCAAAGCCAAAAGCCAGGCCCTTCCTTGGGTCTCCCAGTGGGTGCAGGGGTCCAAAGCAGTGGGCCATCCTCTGCTGCTTTCCCAGATGCATCTGCAGGGACGTGTACCAGACATGGAGCGGCCAGGACTCTCCCTGGCACCCAAATGGATGCGGTGCTGCAGGCAGAGGCTTAATTTGGAATGCCACGGTGGGTGGGGTTGGGGGGGTGGGGCTGCCACATGGAATTCCTTCTAAATGAAATGCACATAGGATGGATTGTCCTAGGCAGGAGGCTAGGGAAGATGTTTACAACGCCTCCAAGGGGAAGGTTTCCAGCTGGACAGGTTCCTCCTAGCACACTGCCAAAGCTTCCTTATCACCGCCTGAAACCTTGTCGGGTGTCTTTGCTTTCCAATGCCTGCCTATACGGGCTGCCTCTGATGGTTCATCTTGCTCCGTTTAGTCTATGGTCTTGTGCACTGGCTATTGGCACGGTGGTGAGCCAAGACCTTGGCAGAGCGCACCTGCCATGCCCCTTTGCAGGGCTGTACCCTGGATGTGAAAGTCATGATTCTGTTACCATAGCGTTATTGGATGGAACCCAGAAGCCTTGGGCCCTCCACCCTGCTTTATTGGTCTGGTTCTGACCTTGGACAACCCCTTCCTTCGGGGTTTCAGGTCTTCAGTTAGAGTGGTGGACAGCATCCTATGTCCATCCCCTTAACTTGCATGGAGGACTGAGGCGAGGTTACACCAGCACTGAAGGCCACAGGCGCCATGCATACAGCAGCCACATCCCCGACACTCAGTCTGAGCTGCCTGTCAGCTCTACTCCGAGTCTATCTCCACTTGGGTGCCAGGCTAATCTCAACCAAAGGGGGGAAAAAAAAGTCCTCAGACAGTTGGACAATCTCCAGCCTCACCCATTTCCAAAGAACAGTCAGAAGGATTTGGTGGCGGTGGCGAGGGGGGGTTGATTTGTGATAACCTTGAGGGAAGCGGGAGGGTGGGGAGGGAATGTCGTCTGAGCCGGAGGTTTCCCCTGTGTTGATAATCACAGGGACCTCCCTGGCCTGCTGGCTGCTTTTTTGTGGCTCTGGCGTTTGGGTGAGCTTGTCATTTGGCAGAGCGAATCGCCACAGAGAAATAAGGATCACGGCGATCTTTCAAAGTTCCCTGATTCAGGGTCAGTGCGATGTCTCAATTGGCTAATCTTCTGCCTCCAAGCGCCGTGATCACGTATGGGCGATGGTTCATGTCCCTGCTGTTCCACTTCCCATCCAGCTGCTTACAGCCTGAGAAAACAGTAGAGAATGGCCCCAAGCCTTGGGACCCTGCACCCACGTGGGAGACCCAGAAGAAGCTCCTGGCTCGTGGCTTCAGATTGGCTCAGCTCTGGCCTTTGCAGGCATTTGGGGAGTGAATCAGCAGATGGAAAATCTTACTCTCTTTCTATATATATCTTTCTCTATATCTGACTTTCCAATAAAATAAATAAATCTTTAAAATTAATAATCATCAAGTAATTTTAAAAAATGAGAAGAAAGAAAACTGTTCTCCCCAGCCTTCCTCTTCTTAGTCTGGCATCTGCTCCACTGGGTACCCTATTGCTTGGCCCCAAATCTCCAAGTCAACCTCACTCTCCCTACTGGGCTTGATCCCCTGCCCTTGGGCAGCCCACCCAGCTGACCCGCCTGCTCACTCCCAGAATGCGCCAGGCTGATTCTCGCACACCCGCCTCTGCTCCCTGGCCGGGATCTCTGTCGCTCTGTCACCACGCTCCAGCGCCGCTCCAGTGCCTGATGTTTTGTTCACTGGACTCGACGGCCCCTTGCCTGTTGCCTTGGCCTCCAGGACCTTTCCCTACCTCCACTCCGGCTTCTGCCCTGAGTCTCCCTCCTCTGCTCTGAGAGCACCTTGCACCCCGATGGCCTCAGGGGCCCTCACTGCCACCGGACTGATCCCAGTCTGCCCTAGTACTCAGCCTCCTGCCACTGTTGTGCGTCCACACTTCGTCATTGGGTGTCCTCGCCCTGCAGCACCGAAGCCCCGGCCTGATCCGCAGCAGCTACACACAGTAGCTGTTCCATGAAGGCCTGCTGACCTTGCAGAGGAGCGCCGTGGCTCGGTGCCAGGGCTGGGGGACGCAGGCCCGTCTTCTCTCCTGGGACATGGCCCTGCTCTGTTTGGCTGCTGACTACAAACGCACTTCTCTAGTACCTGAAGTTTGTTATTTAGCCACACCAGCTGTCCAAGACACCACGGAAAACCAGGCAGGCAGTAAAATAACAGGAGCCACTTTTAGGATCTTTCTGGGTTTCTTGACTAATTTGTTTTCACTGCTGTTGTAGCTTGATTCATTGTCCCCCCCGGTACATGGCAGAGGAGCAGAGAAGTTACAAGCTACGAGCAGACCAAGCAATAAGAAGTGAACAAGAGGCTGGTGATGTGGCAGAGTGGGTTAAGCCCCTTGTCTGTGACACCAACATCCTGGATAAGTGCCAGTTCAAGCCCCGGGTCCTCCACTTTTGATCCAGGTCCCTGTTAATGCATCTGAGAAGACAGTGGTGGCTGGCCCAGATGCTGGACTTCTGCTCCAGTGTGGAAGGCCAAGATGGAGGTCCCGCTCCTGGCCCTGTCCAGGCCGGTGCAGCCATTTGGGAAGTGAGCCAGTAGGGCTCCTCATGTGTGTCTTCCCTCGCTGTAACTCTGCCTTTCAAATAACTAAGCCAATGTTTTAAAAAGCAAGCAGCAGCAGAAGTGAGCCCGACGGAGGCATAACTTGAGCATCCCAGCCGCAGGCAGCCCAGGCAGTGTGCTGTCCACCGGGAGTTTCTCCAGGAGGATTTTCATCTGTTCCTGGGATCAGAAAACGTGCACACTAGTTGTAACTGTTTGGAACTGCAAAACGCCCTAAGTCTTCAGGAAATAATCCAACAGATAGCTGTGTGCCCATGAGTGGCGGTGCTATTTTAATCCCATTATCTGTGGGCTTTTAAGACAAGAAGCTAAACTCTGGAGATAAACAGGGAGCTGGTTCAACCCCCGCTGGAGAACAATCATGCTTCTAAATGAGATTCAGCGACACAGCAGCTAATGCTTTCTGTGGAACAATCCACTAATGTGAAGCAGACGATCTCCCAATCAAATGAGATGCAATTAATAACCTGTCTTGTTACCAAACAGAAACAATACACATTTAAAAATCATCATGGGGCCCGGTGCGGTAGCCTAGTGGCCAAAGTCCTCGCGTTGAACGCCAGGATTCCGTATGGGCACCAGTTCTAGTTCCGGTGGCCCCACTTCCCTTCCAGCTCCCTGCTTCTGGCCTGGGAAAGCAGTCGAGGATGGCCCAAAGACTTGAGACCCTGCACCCATGTGGGAGACCCAAAAGAGGCTCCGGGTTCCTGGCTTTGGACCAGCACAGCTCTGGCTGTTGAGGTCACTTGGGGAGTGAATCATCGGACAGAAGCTCTTCCTCTCTGTCTCTCCTCCTCTATATAGCCTGTCCAATAAAAATAAATAAATCTTTTTAAAAATCGTCATGAGTTGCTTCCTGGCTTTTTCCTTCTCGCCACCGTGCCCACCTCCTCTTCTTCTGGATCCTCAACAACGCAGCAGCGGAGGGTCCTGCCCGTGCCTCATTTGCACCAATTGCTGGAATCCTGATTTCTACATAAAATCTGTGAAGTTCTAGCTGCTCAGGTTGCCTGTATCCCAGGAAGGCCTGGGTTCAAGTCCCAGCTCTGCTTCTGATTCCAGCTTCCTGCTAATGAAGCCGTTAGGGTGGTTCAGCTAGTTGGGGCCTTGCCACCCATGTGGGAGACCCGAACTGAATCCCATGTTCCCAGCTTTCCAGCTCTGGCCCTGCTTGCAGACACGTGGGGAGTGGTAAAGGACGGATTTCTCTCTCTGTCGGCCTCTTGAGTAAAAGGAATATTAATTGAAGGAGAGTTGTTTTTCAAGGCCCTTTTACGAGCTTTATGAGCGGGCCACCGCAGCTTTCTTATTCTCTGCACACCTGCTTCAGCACCCGTCCCGTGTGTGTCCAGCCAGGTGCCAGGGGGCATCCCACTCCTGTCCATGCTGTCACTCCAGGCATGTTTGGCACTGACTGTCCCCCGTGTCCTTGGGAGAAAGCATCAGGCTTGGCCATTCTCTGAAATCACAACGGCAGGTGTGCGGTCACTGTGGTCACCTTCTGCTTAAGGGAGTTGTCACCACTGGCAACTCCAAGCCTCGGACCGCGAGGGTGTTAGAGGAAACGGGTCCCCTGAGTGTCTGGGCACACACAGTTTTCCTCTCGGCGACCCCAGCGGTCTGTGGGGTCCTCAGCTGATTGCCCGGCCTCTGCTTCGCTTCCTCGCTGCCCAAGAGACCTGCGGGACCATCTGGTCTTTTGGGCACCTCTTTGCCAGCAGCGTGTTCTGCCTTTTAGATAGGCAGTGTTCCAGGTCACCCAATCACCGGCCAGTCCCCTGGCCATGCCACATTCAATCTGCTTCATTACATGGCCCATAAACCTGCTGGACGTGGTTGGGGTGCAGCATCCCACTCCGGGCAGCCTGCTTGTTCAAGGGGCCCCCACTCACCGGCGATCATGTTTCTCTTCCTGGCCCTGCCCACAGCGGAGCCAGGACCTGCAGCCAGGAAAGTCTCACTTCCATTCGGAAATGATTGTTAAAATAATTGCTAAGCGGGAAAGCAAACACAGCTTATCCCCCAATCAAGAAGCTACTCTGCATCCCAGAGTGGCAGTTTGTTCGCCTGCTTCCGGGGCATGTCCTAACTGGCCAGGGTGAGTCCCTAGGAATGTGGACAGGCTGGGTTTTGTGGCTCCCAAGCCTCCCCGTCTCCCTTCTTCTCCGTGCTCTTCCTGTCATCCCCAGGCCTCGGTTAGTCTGCCCTAAGTGGGGGAAGCCTGGGTGCAAGCTTTCCTCTGAGGGCTGCCTCCCTGGCCCTGGGTGGAGCAGACTCCCCAGTTCTGTGCACGCAGGTCTCAGCACCCCAACTGCCAGCTCACACTGCTGTACCCTGCCAGCTGCACCTGTTCCAGGGTTGCCCTGAGGGGTGGCCAGGGTGCCGCTTGCCTGCCCACTTGCAGGAGCCTTTCACAGCAAGTCTGTGCTGTTGGGTTTTTCCTCCGTGATCTCAGAACTGAGCCACCGAGAGAAGCTGCAATGGCTGCCTCCCTCTCACCTCTCCCAGACTCCTTGGAGGCCACGCCTTCCACCTGCTGGTTTTCTTCCCAAAGGCGGACAGCAGCCTGGGTCAGGCAGAAGCCAGGAACTCTATCTAGGTTTCCCACGCGGAGGGCAGAGCGGTGACCCACGTGACTGAGCCATCCTCTGCTGCTTCTCAGCCTGTTTTACCAGGAAGCTGGGAGGGAAGCGGAGGACCCTGGACTTGAACCCGTGCTTAAAGACAGGATGTGGACTTTGTAAGTGGCAATTCAACCTGTCACACCACAGAGCTAGCCCCCAGCCTGACATGTTTGATCCCTACAACCTGTGACTGTCTGAGGGGGCACCTGCTGCCCAGCATCCTTCATCACCAGCCTTCCCATCGTCCTCTGAGTAGCAGCACTTTTCTATGGCTTCTCTCCATGTTTCAGCCACGAATGTCTACCTTACCGCGCCTAAAATATGAATCCAGTTTCTACAAAGGAAAGGATTGATTCCCTTCCCTCTAAAGACTATCCCAACTCTCAAAATGCCCGAGGTTTCATTTACTCATTTCTCCTGAGTAGGATGAATGTCGGAGGCTTCCCCGTGGCTCAGCGTTCCTAGGTGGGGACTTGGCTGTGATGCTCAAGTCTTCTGCTCTGATTTCCCGGGCTCTACCGCAGGGTGACACCGAGCATGCTCAGCTAGCAGGATAGTTCCATCAGCATGGTCAGATGCGCCAGGATGTTTTCCTTTGGGATTTCCCATAGCACTGAGTGCGCTCAGCACACAGCAATGACCACGATGCAGTGCCGGCGGTGTCCCCGAGGCCTCATTCTCAGTCTTTTCCTAGAAGGTGGTATTTATTCAAACAGAATCCACTCCCTCCACTTCCCCATCATCCTTATGCATGGTATACATGTTTTTGTTTCCCTGTATTTTCTGCAAAAGATGTTTGTTTGTTTGTTTGTTTGTTTTTGCACGTACAGGCTTTTAGTGTATGTAAATCACATAAGATGGGGAGTCGCCTTCTCATTTTTTTTTCTCCTCCCACTCAGCATGCCTTCAATCATCCACTCGTGCTGCGGTGGGTTTATCAAACCTGGAGCTTCTCCCACCCGCACAGTCCTTCTCACACACATTTCCCCCGCACCCCTCCCAGGTTGGATGCTCGGCTTTGCTCCAGCTCCCCACCCCGCTGATGGCAAGACCGTCGCATACCCGTCTCTCTGCGACATGTGATCGCAAGAGAAACAGGTCCCGGGAGGGCAGCCACCCACCTGCCTTACCATCCACACAAGGATGAGCTCATGTGGATCGAGCGAGGCACATCTGCTTGCCCTCCCAACCAGGAGGGCATGGGTCCTGTTACGGTTAGAATGTGGGTCCTGGATTTCTTGTGCTGGGAAGTCCTGTCATGTACGTGGAGTGGGGAGCTCGGGAGTGGCTGGGCTGCACGAATGGACTCATGGGTAAGGAAGAGTTGGCTTTCTAGGGGAGTGGTGATCCAGCTGAGCTTTGCCCTCTCCGACCACCTCGTCTCACTCTCAGGCACTCTGTTACAGTAACAGAAAAGGACCCCTGTCCCCACGTCGGTGCCCAGATGAGAATGACCACACGGCTCGTGCTTGTGTCCCCGTGCTTTCCTCTGAGTGACAGGTAGGCGCGTCTCTACCCTGAGTGATGGGCCCTGGGGTTTCGTTCACTGAATCACAGTTCAGAGCTCGGCCTGTTCTGTCTTCCTGCTGGTTTATAAGTGTGGGGTTTATTCTCTTACTGTTCACCCCTTTCCTTCCAGATGTTGCCAGGGTCTTCTTGGTCCTTTGTAAGTGCATTGTTCAGTCATGCGCCTTGTAGTTCTGTGTGTTCACATCCAGGTTGGAGGCATTTGCTGGCTCCCCGTTGCCTCTGCCCACTTGCCTGCCTCAGACAGGGCTTTACTCTCCCTGCAAATGTAGCCCGTGCCCAGGTGGGATTTCGGTAGGGACGTGGTTTTGTTTTTCTCCATACAGGGAGCTGGTTGTCTCAGCTCCATTTTTTTCACCGTCCATTCTTTATCTCCCTGATTATGTTCCCCCTGTGGTATATAAAGTTCCCATGTGTGCCTGGGTCTGTCTGCCAAGTCTCCATTTGCAGTGGGTCTCTCTGCTCTTGCTTCTCATTGCGCCTGGCTTTGTGGCAGGGAGATCTAGCATCCGATAGGGGGCAAGTGCCCTCCCCCCTTCCCCGATGCGACTCTCCATGGGAACCCATGCAGGATGAGTGAACCTCCTGTGGCTCTCCGTCTGGGTGCCTCTGGAGTAGCTCAGCTGATCCACTTGGAGATTTTCACTTTGTCTTCTGTCATGTTGTTTGGTCATCAAACAAAACGTCCATTAGAAGCTGGAAGCTGCTGTTTCAGACTGGAGTGGCATTTCACGTCTACTCAGCCATAATGGTGGTAAGAGTGTTTCAAGCATAAACCTCTGCACAGATGAACACAGCCCCTGTGCCATCTGAGATGTGGCCACTGGTCGCTGAAGGGCCTGGGCACATGGCCAGGATGTGGCCTCGCTTGTCTGATGTATGAATAATGGGATTGTATAGCTTGGCAAATTGGACATGGCAGGGTTCGGTCACCCCTGAAGACACCCCAGTGCCTCACATGGCATTCATGCTGGGCCCTGCACCTTGCACCTTAGCCCCATGACGTGCACCAGGGGGTCCCTCCTTGACTGCTGGCTTCTACCCCTTCCTCTTGAGTTGCCCTACAGATCTGGCCCTTTGTATCTTTGCTTTGCCAGCCCTGCATTCTTTGTTCTGGTTTACAAAGCCATAGTTCTATGCCGGGTGCTGGTTGGTCTTGATAACTGAAGTTTGATTTTCTTTCCCATTTCCTGCGTGGCTTTTACTTAGTCTAGGATTATCGGAGACACTTGCTCCTTTTCCAAACAATTAGAATCTGTGTTGAGGGCCTACCACTTGTTGACCCATTTCTTGGATGTAGATCATTGTAAACTTTAATTTTTTAATATTTATTTCAAAGACAGAGTTACACAAAGAATGAAGGAAAGACCCAGAGAGAGAGAGAGATCTGCTGGCCCATTCCAAGATGGTCACAATGTTTGGATCTGGGCCCGATGAAGCCAGGAACCACGAGCTTCCGCCTGGTTTCCCACATGGGTACAGGGGCCCAAGGACTGAGCCTTCTTTTGCTGCTTTCCCAGGTCATTATCAGGGAGCTGGATGAGGGATGGGGCAGCTGGAACTTGAACTGGTGTCCACATGGGATTCTGGTGTTGCAGGCACTGGCTTTATCCACTATACCACAGCATTAGCTCTCACTGTAAACCTTCAACACACACTAATTGATGATAGCTGGGCATGCGTATTTCAATGTCATTGATGAGGAACTTGGAGCTTGGGCTCCAGGGGAGGCTCTGCCTGTCGCTTCCCTCTCTTGGTAGCTGGGCCTACTTGGGCTTGTAGCACACCTGTGCCTGTGGTCACACCATCACCAACATGAGAAAGCAGAATTCACACTGTGCGTTCAGCACGGAACGTGTGTCCTCTGGTGGCTGTGAAGTAGACAGGCTGCAGGGCACCTGGGCTGGTGAGATTTTCCAGAGCTCTAGAACCTTCTCCTGGCCCTGGCACTGAGGGCTCATGTGACACTGCCCTTCCATGCCCAGGGACCAGGATATTTTAGTTCTGATTCCTACAGCACAGAATCTGGCTGGCTGTGCAGCAGAGGGGAGAAGAGGTAAAGACACTGCAGGGAGTGCATACCCACTTTGCTTGCTAGGTTCATGGCTACACGTGTGTGTGCATGTGTGCTGTGTAGGTGTATGCCATCCATGTGGGTATGTGTGTGTGTGTGTGTGCATGGATGAGGGCCTGAGCAATGAAGCATGCCTGAAAAGGCTAATGGGAAATTCGGTCACCTCAGCATAATTCCTGATTCCAATGGTCACGTGGGAAGAGGTGGCTGGTGACACAGCACAGTGGCTGCAGAGGCCCCAGTCTGCAGCTGGACTTTTCCCTGAGTGGCTAGGCCATGATTGTGACCCTGTCTGTTAGGTGGGCCTGACAAAATCTGCCCTACCTGAGAAGCACTGGTCAATACGCCAGCTACTGACGCTCCTGTGCCCTTGCTATGTCTCAGTTCCTGCTGGTGCACATTCAGCATTCCGAAGGCTCTGCTTGGCTTTGCTGTCAATTACACTGGAAATGAACATGTCGCTTGGCAGTCTCTGCTAGGGAGAAAGGAACAGGGCTGCGGCTGGCACCATGCTCATCTACTGCCGGAGCAGCTGCTATGGTGTCCACACTGAGTGAGCATCCTGAGTGTGCCCTTCTGTTTGGAGGGACTTCCGTCACTTGGACGGCTTTTGGCCCAGCACATGCCATTGTCAGCCTTGCCCTGTGCCGTCTGACCATCAGCTCCCCAGAGGTTCTAGGGAAGCAGTCAGAGGGAGACACGCCAGGTGGGGTGTAGGCTTTGGGGACAGAAGACAGTGCTGACACCAGCCAGGATCACAGGCCCGGGAACCCAGTGGCCAATCAACACTCAGGCATGGCAAGAGCTGAGGGGTCTTCTTGCCCAACCTGAAGTTTCCAGCTTGACGGTGAGGAGTAAGGACCAGATACATGGATACAACCTGAGAGATGTTGATGAAGAGTGATGAAGTCGAAGAACAAAGAGCTCATATTCTCCGGGGGTGAACGAGCAGCGCAGCTGGGGAGCACCTGAAAGGGTCTGGGAGCGTCTGGGAGCACCGGGGCACATCTGGAGTTCTGCTCCAGGACAGAGCCCAGCCAGGTAAGGACAATGGAGCAGGCGACAGCAGTGGGAAAGCAAGCCTGAGTGCGATGGTTGATGACTGCAGGCACTTGCTCGGCTATGAATGCATCAGCATGTCCCCAGGTTCTGCCACATGGCAATAGATGGCTTGCCTTAGTCAGCAAGCGCCGCGGTCCTCACAGACTGCTGTCAAAAGGCTGACTTGGGAGTTCAGAAGTCCAGATGATCATTAGCCAAAGCTGCGTGGCAATCTCAGCAATGACTCTTAGGACAATTGCAGAGACCAAAGCGAATGTTCCACATGCAGGAAAAAGTACCTAACACTTTGTCCTGCGCCAGGAAGGCAGCCAGGCAGCAGGTCCTGCTGCTGGCCGGCCCCCACCGCAGTCAGCCCCAGAATACCCCAGTGCCTGCTTGCCAACTCCTTTCAGAAACCACTCTGGTTTATTTACGGTAGGAGCCTTTGTGCTTGTTGTTCGTAATGTTGTGGTCTCAAATAAACCAAACAAAATCACTCACACTTCCAATCACCGTCCACATCAAGAGCTGGAATCTTCCTGAAGTCCCAGAATAGACTAGCCAGGCCTGAGCTCACAGCGAAGACCACTCGCTTGGAGGAGGAGCTCAAACGTATCAATGTGGTTACAGTAACAGTGTTAACTGCAAGGTTGTTTAAGTGCTAGGACTTTTGAAAGTATTGATTTGAACAGGTAGAGCGGTAGAGAGAGACAGGGTCGGTAGAGAGAGACGGGGTCGGGTGGTGGGGAAGGAGGAAGACGGAGATAGTCTTCTGTGTACTGGTTTACTGCAAGAGCTAAGGACTGGCGAGGCTAAAGCCAGGAACTTTATCTAGTCTAGTCTTTATCAGGTGGCAGGGGGCCAATTTTGGCGTTGTCTTCCTCTGCCTTTCCAGGTGAGTGGGCTTGGATGCAGAGCAGCTGGCATTTCACCTGATTTTTGCTATGGGATGCTGGTGTCATTGCAGGAGGCAGCTTAACTTGCTGTGCCCAGGACCAGGACTTCGTGCAGTGCTAAAATGAACAACGACAAAAATCTCTTTCCCCTAAAATCGCTTATACAATAGCATGAATGCATACAAAAATACAAAGTTGAATGCTAACAGTAAATATAATGGCAAATACAAAACATTGTAATGCTGCAGTGGTGATGTGTAAACCACTTTTAATTCTGCATTAGAATCCATTATATGTCTATTAATGGACACATAATGTAAAAAGAAGTAACCTGAAGAGAGGCAATATAAACGAGTTTTTTTGTTTGTTTTTTCTTTGAGTCTGTGACTGGAGTTAATTTCTCGTAAGCTTAAAATAGATTTTTAAAAGATATTTTACATAGGGTCAGTGTTGTGGCACAACCCCAGCCAGCAGTGCACTCACTGGGAGACAGAAAGCTGCCCTCCTGCTGGGAATAAGGTGGGGTCGAGAAGGCCTGACCACTCTGTTCACTGCAGCCAGGCAAGAAATTGGGAGAAAGGACGTCTGAATGCGAAGGAAGTGAAACTGAACCTGTTGGCGGCTGACCCAGCCTTACACGGGCAGTCCTAAGGAAGCAGCAGACTGCCAGGTCTGATAGGTCAAACCTGTCCGGGTGCAGAATGCTGATCAACGCACATGGAGACCAGCTGCTCTCAAAAGAAGATGGTGAAGATAATCCCACTGAACATACCAAGAGTAAAAGACTTAGGAATAAAAGCTGAGAAGGTGGAAAACTTGTACTCTGAAGAAGCTGGAGATGCAAGTGACCAGAGAGAGTCCCTGCATGCGGGTTGGAAGCCAGTGTTGCCACACTGCCTGCGCTGGTCAGCTTAGTGTGACCTTAACTAATTTGAGGATGAGCAGACATTGTGGTGCAGCGGGTGAGGCCCCTGCTTAGGACACCCACATCCCGTACTGGAGGGTCTGGTTTGAATCCCAGCTGCTCTGCTTCTGGGTCAGCTTCCTGCACATGCAGCCAAGAGGCTCAGGTGCTTGGGCTCCCAACACTCACATAGACTTGGAGAGAAGTTCAGGTGCCTGGCTTCAGCCTGACCCGGCTCTAGCTGTTGCAGCCATTTCTGTTGCTCCTACATTTCATGTAGATGAAAATAGATGAACATTAAAAAACATGTTTCATAAGAACTACCAAGGGAAGGAGTTTGTTTTGGTTTTCTCGTTTTTTAGATTTCTACTCTGAGATCAGGCAGCCCATCAGCCTGGTATCTGATGGAGGCTGACAAGGGTGGGGAACATTGTAGAGCAGGGTCACATGGCAAGCAGAGAGACACCACAATGCACCCTTCCTCTGCCCTCGGTGTGGGATCTTCTTAAAGGGAAATCACAATCCCATCACAGGCTTTGCTCCAACAGCCCAGGTCATCCAATTGCTTTCCAAAGCCCTCAACGTGCCATATCCTAATTGAGTTAAATTCCACTTGTAATCCACCAACCCACAAAAGACTTTGGAGTTTACGTGTCTGCATGTATTTAGGGAGCCAAGTCCTATTTCAACTATAACCCTAAGCTATCTGCAAATTCAATGTAGTTGCTATCAAAATCTCAGGGGAATTTTCCCCCTCAAAAATAGAAAAAAAATTTAAAAAATCCTATGAAATCTCCAAGGATCCTGAATGGGCCAAATAATCTTGAGGATTTTTTTTTTTTAAGATTAATAGCTCTTGATTCCAAAAGCGTATTACAAAGCTCTGATAATCAATCCAGTATGGAACTGGCATAAAAACTGTCATACAGAGCAATTGACCAGACAGAAAGAGCTGAAATAAGCCTCTCCATGCAGAGCTGAGTAAGCTCCCACAAGGCTGCTAACCCTGCACAGCGGACAAGGCAACAAACGGCACCAGGAAACTGGCTACCCTCACGCAAAGGAATACGCTCGACTCTCACCCTGCACCTTATACAGAAAGGAACTCAGCGTACATTAGTGACCTGAACCTAAAACTGGATCCTATAAAGTTCACAGAAGAAAACACAGGGGGGAATTTTCATGCCATCTGATGTGGTGAGGCTTGCTGAGATGATACCAGAAGCATTAGGGATAAAAGCAAACCGAGACAAAACAGACTACATCAAATGGAAGAGACGCAAAACAGAGGAAATAACCAACAGTGTGAAAAGGCAGTCCAGGGCAGGGGAGAAGTACACATGTGAACAGGTTCATGTCTGAGATAAAGACAAGAAGAAGTATAAATCAATCAAAATGAGTCAGAGGCTTGAGATAAAACATCTCTCCAAACATGATATACCAATGACAGACAGGCACAGGTGAACAGCTGGTGAACCTCTCTGATCATGCATAACAAAATAACCGGGTAAATGCAAAGCAAGACCTCACCTCATACTCATTAGAGTCAGACACACACATAACACACGCACGCACGCACACGTGAAGATAGAAAACGATGGTGTCACCATGGATGCAGAGGGATCGGATCCCAGTACACTCGTGGTAACACTGCAGAATGGTGCAGCCCCCGTAGAGTACAAGACAGTGGGTTCTCAAAACCTTAAAGTAAGAGCTAATGTTAAGGCAGTTAGGCTGCTGCCTGAAATACCAGCATCCCATAGCTAAGTGCCAATTTAAGTCTCAGATGCTCCACTTCTGACCCATATTCCTGCTACTGCGCCTGTGAAAGTAAATATATATATTTGCTGAAATAAATATAATATATGTGTATATTTTAAAAATCATTTTTTTGTGTGTGTGGCTGGCTAATCTTCTTGGTGCTTGCATCCATGTGAGCAGGAGAGCGGCTTGCATCCTGGGTGCTCCGCTCCCCATCCAGCTCCCTGCTTGTGGCCTGGGAAAGCAGTGGAGAATGGCCCAAAACCTTTGGACCCTGCACCCATGTGGGAAACTCAGAAGAGGCTCCTGGCTCCTGGCTTCAGATCACCTCAGCTCTAGCCATGTTGACTATTTGGGGAGTGAACCAGGGGATGGCAGATCTCTTTTTGTCCTCCCCACTCCCACCATCTATGTAACTCTGACATTCAAATAAAATGCATAAATCACACTTTGCCTGCCATTGTTGGGGTATTTAAAGGAGAAAATTAAGTAGACCCTTTTAAAAATGTTCCAGACCTTGACTTCTCCTTACTAACACTAAAAGTAAGCTTTAAGTTTACATTGCACTCTGAACATTTTAAAATATTTGGCACAGATCATTTAAATGTGCATATAGTTGAAAGCCTAAGAATCTTTATGATATATGTTGAATTTTGGTGTTTTTTTTTTCTTAGCAGATAAACTTAATTACATTAAAGTTGCCTGCAGATTTTGATCAGTTTTTTTCTGAATATATGCTAGCTAGAATTTTAAAAAAGATTTATCTGCTTTTATTGGAAGGTCAGATTTATAGAGAGAAGAAGAGACTGAGAGAAAACCTTCCATCTGCTGGTTCACTCCCCAAGTGGCCACAACAACTGGAGCTGAGCAGATCCAAAGCCAGGAGCCAGGAGCCAGGAGTGTCATCTGGGTCTCCCACGCGGGTGCAGGGTCCCAAGGCTTTGGGCCGTCCACTACTGCCTTTCCAGGCCACAAGCAGGGAGCTGAAGGGAAGTGGAGCAGCTGGAATACAAACTGGTGCCCATATGGGATCCTGACACATGCAAGGTGAAGACTTTAGCCATTAGGCTACCATGCTGGCCCTTGCTAGTGAGAATTTTCAACAATTTTTAACAATATTATCAAAAGAATTTTCAAACTGCTATTCCGGAAATGTGTGCAGACTTACTAGGGCTAGCGTTGTGATGCGGCAGTTTAAGCTGTTGATGCGACACCAGGATCCCAAGCCAGCATGGTTCAAGTCCGTGCTGCTGTGCTCTTGCTCTAACTCCCCGCCAGTGTGCCTTGGAAAAGCAGTGGAAGACAGCCCAGGTGCCTGGGCCTGCACCGTGTGTGGGAGACCTGAATGGAGTTCCTGGCTGCTGGCTTTAGATCGTCCCTGGCTGTTGCAGCCTTTTGGGAAGTGAATCAAAGGATGGAAGATGTTGCGTGAAGACGTTAGAACCAAAGCCTGGTCCTGGTGCTCTCAACATCCTCAAATACCTGTGCCGTCTTCCAATACATGAGCCAGGCTGGGCCCCTCAGCTATACTGGGACACCAGCACGTCTCTGGGGAATGAGCCGGAACGGCTGCTCTCTGCCGTCACTGACCCGGAAGCCTGCGACTGTGGCAGAGCTTCCCCAGGTACCTGGGTCCCGTGGGAGAACTCAGCCCCCTTTCACCAACTTCCTCCTCAATGCAGCATGGGAATCTGGATTCAGACTCTAAACTGTAACTCCTCCTACCCGGTCTCCAGAGGATTGAGTCTCTCCCCGGGATCTGGACAAACACACCTGCCTGCGATTAGATACTATCAGATTGCTATCTGCCTTGGCTGAGGGTGGCGGGACCGGCTTGGCAGAGTCAAGATTTCTTTTGGTTTCTCTTCTGCACACAAACTGACTGGAGATTGGCGAGGTGAGTGTAGCTCGCGGCGTCCACAGGGAGCAGGGCTACATCTAGCATTGTGTTGAGCATGCTTCTGTCCCCATGCTTGTTGCCAAATGATTGAGGGATCCGCTGCTCTGACTCCAGCGTCCCCTTTATGTTTAGGACAGGAAGATGAGCAGGGCACAGAGCAAAAGGCACATGTCAGGTGAATTTGGCTCCCTGCAAGGAACTTTGACCAGGCCTCACCCTGTGAATTCTGTTCTTTCCCCTTGACCTGAACTTGCCTCAGTCTCCTGCCCTCCTCCACGCACACACATATCAGGAACAGGAAGGTACCAAAGAGTAGAAAATAAATATCTCAGATCTTTCCAGATTAACAGGTTGACACCGAGCACTGTTAACGGAAATGAAGCATTGCACCGCTCCAGAGTTTGGGAACAGTTGATGTCCTCCAAAATGAACTTCGCACGTGCTGCTGCTGCTTGGATGAAAGCAGAAAAGAGCAGGGTTCCACACGCTGGGTTTTGGACACGCTCCTGTCTGCGTCCCTTGCATGTGCTCAGGTCCCCTGCTCGGGATGCTCTTCCCTGAGGTGCTGTGTGGCCTCCTCTCTCACCGCCCTCAGGTCTCCGCCAGGGCTTGAACAGGTGCCCAGGCGGAATGCTGGCATCTCAAGTGCCACACCATCTAGCCCTAGAGAGCCTTTCTTACCATCTTTTTTAAAGTTGGTGCTCTCAACAACTCTCCCCCTGCCCCCGGCTTCAATGTCTTCGTACTGCTTGTTCTACTGGACATATAGGTGTCTGGTTACATTCAAGTCGGCTTTGCTTGCCATGAAGATAGACATGGTAGTTTAGGGTGGTGCCTGGCACATAGAAGGCACTCAGCAAATGTTATCTGAAAGAATGAATAACTAAATGAATGAATGACCATTTGACTGGCCATGTATCTCTACCTTGTGAATGGCTAAGGAGTCATGGCTGGCATCCGAGGACCCAGACACTCTCCTCCCACCTGCAGTTTCCTGCCTCGTTCCCTCTTCTCATTTATGGGAGTGGAGGTGGAGGGGGGTAGCTCTTCGTGCAGGTACTTGGCTTAGCAGGTAGCAACACTGGTCAGGATGCTCCAGGCCCCACGTCACGGCGCCTGACACTGGCACTCACCCTGGGCCCCTGACTCCAGCTTGCTGGAAGCAGCAGAGATGCTCACAGGGTTATCTCACCCACCGGCAACAACAGTGTTGAGTTCTAGACTCCAGCTGCAGCCTGGCCCAGCTTTAGTCACTGTGAGCATCTGGGAAGTAAGTTTGCAGATGGGAGCTCTCTCTCAAATAAATAAAGATGCTTAAAAGCAAGAGACATCTTTCGTTAAGTAATTTTAAAACAAGAGGTTCTATATGTATATTTTTATAGATTTATTTATTTTATTGGAAAGGCAGGTTAGATCTATGCAGAAAAGGAAGACAGAGGAAAAGATCATTCATGTGCTGGTTCACTCCTCAAATGGCTGCAACAGCCAGTGCTGAGCCGATCCGAAGCCAGGAGCCGGGAGCCTCTTCTGGGTCTCCCACATGGGTGCAGGATCGCAAGACTTGAGTCATCCTAAACTGATTTCCCAGGCCATAAACAAAGAGCTGGATGGGAAGTGGAGCAGCTGGGGCATGAGTTGGCACCCTTATGGGATCCTGGCACTTGCAAAGGGAGGATTTAACCATTGAGCCTTTGTGCTAGATCCCGAGATTCTATTTCTGAAAGGTTTATGTATTTGAAAGGCAAAGTGACCGAGTAAGAAACCAGGGAAGAGGGAAGCTCTTCCATGCCCTGGTTTACTCCCCAGCTGGCTGCAGTGGCTGGGGCTCGGCCCTGTCCAAGCCTGAAGCCTGGGATTCCATTCAGGTCTCCCACATGGGTTCGGGGGCCCAAGTCCTTGGGCCACTTCTGCTGCTTTCCTGAGGACATCAGCAGGGAGCTGGATTACAAGTGGCACATCCAGGGCTCATACCAGAACTTTAGTATGGGGTAGACACTGGTGATTTAACCCACTATGTCATAGTGCTGTCCCTAAGAAGCCCATTTCCTAGAAACTATGGACACAGGTCTTCTATACTAGCGTTCTTTACTAATATTTTCAGTATTTCATAGAATCCAACAGATTAAGAGAATGTATTAGCAGAAGACACTTTGACTCAACAGAGCAATTTTACCTGCTGAGGTCAGAAGACGAGCAGTCAGTACTAAATCAAGCACGTAGGTGAAGAACCATTTGTGCTGAGTGCAGCAGCATTTTTTTGTTTTATTTCCTGTATCAACTGCTCCGTTGTTTAGGTGGTTAGACTCTACAGCCCTGGACCTGAAACCCAAGGACGGACGCACCTACATCTGACGGATTGGACTTCCTTCTGACTCCCACTCTGAAACTGTTTCTTAAGAAAGAAAGCAAAGCCAGTCAGAAGCCACCAAGTGAGAAGCCACTGGTGAAAAGGGGCAAGCTCTCAGCAAGGAGAGAGGAAGACAGCTTGTTCATCAAGTTACAACCCAAGAACATGTTAGCTCACTCTTCCTGAGAGGCCAGGGAGAATGAAGATCTGATTCCCTGTTTGCTGATAGTATCATTAAATCCTTCTCTGGTCATGATCCCGGGAGGAGGGGAGAGGTTTGGGGGTGAGTGTGGCAGCCTGGGTTCCGCCGGCCCGACACAGGTGAAGGCAACGGCGATGGCTGTGTGCACACTCGTCTGGTCGTACTTATCACAGGTGCATCTGGTGGATTACCGGCCCTGCAGGGCTGGCTCCTCCCTTCACACCGGCCCGGCCCGGGAGACATGCGGGACATCAGTGGTGAGGCAGAGGCACACTGCAGTTAAACTCATTCGGTACTCAGCTAGTTTAAGTCCAGAAGCTCTAGAAAAGTCTTAGCTCAGCAAATCTGCTAACTTGTCACCAGTCAACTGGTGTATGGTTGTTTGAGAGAAGAGAAAGAGAGATTAGTGATTTAAAAATTCTTTAAACTGTAAGAACAGTGGAGTCAAGTCGAGGCGAGACCGTGGGAGCAAGCAGCCCTGTCCATACCTGAATCTCATGCTTGCTTTTTGTGGCAGGATGGGAAACAAGATTTCTGTGATTTGGACCAGGACACCACTCGGGCTGTAGGACTAAATCACAGCAGCCAGAGTGAAGCCAAACACTCTGAACTGGCCAACATGCGTGTCTGAGCCACGGTTCACCTGACAATCCGTGCCATGATGACATGTGCATTCCCGGGCACACCCCACAGGCCAGGCGCCAGGACAGCAGAGCTGCCGCTGGGAACCCTGGAGAGACAGGCTGCTAGGGTCTCGGGTTTTGCTGGAAAACACTACAGAGTAAGAGAAACTGAGAGGAAGAGGTGGGAAATCCCTTACCCAGGGTCTTCTGGTAGGAAGGGAACAGAGGTAGGGGGTTTGCAGGGTGTTACCTTCAACTCGGAGCCCCTTGCACTGGCCTGAGTATGTGTTCTGGGGCACAGCCTTGCTGCACGGTGGGGCCTAGAGGTATAACTGCCACATCTGGGTGCTTGGTGGGGAGGTCAGATGAACTCCTATAAAGCTACTTGCCCTGTCTCTTGGGTTCTGGAGCCTTCCTAAGTCTTGGGTTCGGAGGATCACTGGCCCCGTCAGTACTGTCCATCCTGACACCCCAGAGGACACGTGAAGTAGCTTGACTTTTGTGATGAAAACAGGCTGGCATCATGGTGCAGCGAGTCGTGCCACTGCCTGCATCGCTGGCATCCCTTAGGAGCACTTGTTCAAGTTCTGGAGGCTTCATTTTCTTTTCTTTTCTTTTCTTTTCTTTTCTTTTCTTTTCTTTTCTTTTCTTTTCTTTTCTTTTCTTTTTTTTTCTTTTCTTTTCTTTTTTCTTTCTTTCTTTTCTTTCTTTCTTTCTTTCTTTCTTTCTTTCTTTCTTTCTTTTCTTTCTTTCTTTCTTTTCTTTCTTTCTTCCTTTCTTTCTTTTTTTATTGTTAATAACATTGTATTATGTGATACAGTTTTATAGGAATCCCCACCCCTCCCATAACCCTCCTCCCATGGTGGATTCCTCCCCGTTGTTGCGTAACCACAGTTCAAGTTCAGTTGAGATTCCTTCATTGCAAGCATATATCAAGCATAGAGTCCAGCATCTTATTGTCCAGACAAGTTCAACGGCTTCTTGGGGAGACCTTCTCTGGTCTGAAGGTAGAGCCAACAGAGTAAAATCCCGATCAATTAAAAGCCCCAACATAACATCAGCAACAACATACAATGTTATGGCATTAATTGACATAGTATTGAGTAAACAATATGTTAAAAATAATGCAAGTTCAATTTTTCAAAACACATTGGTTGAGACAGTATTAATTACAGGTTCAAAAAGAAGAAAAAGAATTACAGGTTAAATTAAGGCAAACATGTGGTATCTAACCTTTTGGGATTCGCTCATTTCCCTTAGCATTATGGGGCCAGCAGTTGGGCCCATTTGGCCACAAAGAACTGCATTTTGTTTTTTTTAATAGCTGAGTAGCATTCCATGGAGTAGATGAACCATAGCTTTCTTATCCAGTCTTCCGCTGATGGACATTTCGGTTGCTTCCAAGTTTTTGCAATTATTCATTGTGCTGCTATGAACATAGAGGTGCATGTTGTTTTCTCATGTAATAGGTGTTTTGGATATATTCCTAGGAGTGCTATTGCTGGACCATATATACCATATTTTCAGTTGTTTGAGTGTTCTCCATACTGATTTCCATAGAGGCTGTACCAACCTGCAGTCCCACCAGCAGTGGAGTAGGGTTCCCTTTTCCCCACATCCTCTCCAGCAAGAATTGTTGCTGTTTCCCTGTATGTGGGCCAATCTTACTGGTGTTAGGTGGTACCTCATTGATGTCTTAATTTGGATTTCCCTTATTGCCAGGGAGCTTGAGCATTTTTCATGTGTTTGTTTGCCATTTGGGCTTGTTCCTTTGTGAAACGTCTTCCCATTTCTCATGCCCATTTCTTGAGTGGCTTGAGGCTCCATTTTCAGTGCAGCTCCTTGCTACTGCACCTGGGAAAGCAGTAGAAGATGGCCCAAGTCCCTGGGCCCCTGCCGCCCCTGGGGGAGATTCAGATGCCTCTCTGGCTCCTGGCTTAAGTTTGGCACCGCTCCAGCTGTTGTGGCTACTTGGTGAAATGAATAAGCGGATGGATCCTTCTCCATCTCTGCTTCTCTCATCAGTCTGCTTTTCAAACAGATGAACAAATGCTAAGAGGCACAATAAAACAGAGGAAACGGAAATTAGAAGAAAATGACACATCATCACATCACCAAAAGCTTGCAGGGAGCAAGGCTGAATGCGTTCGTGCTGACGTCTCAGCCGCACCCCTGCCTATGCGCACAGAGGACCGTGCCAGCATTGGGGTGGAATCAACACGTAGGCGGGGGGACAGACGGCTCCCTCCCGTCCAGGCCTGCAGCTGTAGGGGTTGAAGATCTGGGAATGCCGACCTTGAAAGATAGATTTTCAAGGTCTGCTTCAACAAGGATAAGGGGTGGATGGTGATGCGTGTAATCTCATGGGAATCTTTCTGGAAGACGAAGTTGCCCTACGTGAAGACTAGGGAGGGAAGAACTCGTCCTGTTTTGATGCCTGATTCCTATAAATTGCAGAAATGCACATTTCTCCAGGACCATCATCTCCATGGGTAGTGGGAAGGAATGTTAAAAAAAAAAAAAGTTCTCCGAGGAGGTGGGCTGCGGTGTGCTGCCCCCCCTTCGGCCAGCTATCTCTTCCTGCTACAGTCAGCCCTGCCTCCAAGCAGCAGCCAGAAGGGCAGTGGAATTGCCCCACACCTGGAAGGGTTAAGCCCTGAGTCAATGTACAGCAAACGGCACACCCAGTTTGAGGTCCACCAGGGTGCAGTGGTTTATCTGTGAGTCATATCGTTGAACACACTTTGTTCTATAGAATGTTGGCTAGCAACTCGCTCCCAAACACTGAGTCTCATGGCTCCATGCTATCTGAAAGCAAGAAGGGGTGCTCATTTTGTCTTAGCGGGAGGCAATGACGTTAACCCTGGGGGACGTGGGGGTTGTCCTGGGAGTACAGGCTCTGAACAGAAATGCTGCAATGCATGACTGCCTCTGCACACTGAGGGTGGAAACCTGGGCAGAAGGACTCTTCCCCTCCCCCCAGCAGCAGTCCTGGCTCAGGCGGACAGGTTCTGGGACAGGAAAAGGAGGCAAGAGGAAGCCCAGCCCCGAGGTGCTCTCATTTTATTACGTCGGGGCACTTGCAGAGGCTTTGACTGTGTGATTAAATGCTTAGCAATCGCAAACCTTCCTATCGACCGATCTTTCAAGGCAGAGTGGTCGGATGCAGTTATTCCAACCACAGGTCCTATAAAAAGAAGCCTGGATTTGTCAGTGGAGAGGAATGAGCTTGCGGGAGGGTGGGGCTCTGTGGCCGTAGTGGTGGAGGGAAAGGTGGGCCGGGAGCTGTTTGGTTGCTAGGTGACGAGATTTTATGTGACAACAATTAGTTTCCACTGAAGGAGGAGGCTGAAGGAAAGCCACGCGTGTTCTGAGTCCAAGAAGCACCCGCAGTGGACACTCGTGGACAGTGTTGTGAAAGCGGTTCTGTTTGGAATGCCCTGCTGTCCCTGGAGGATTTGCACCGTGACCTTCCTTGACTCATGTGACTTGTGTGATTCGGCTGGTCCAGGCTGAATTTACGTGTGGCTGGGATTCTCTCAGAGCCTCGGGACCGGATGGAGTAGCAAACGTGCTTCAGGGCATCTTAACAGGCAGCACCATTGGGACCTTTGGTTTTATTGTTGCAAATTTAGCAAATCCACAAGTCAGCGTGTGATGGTGTCCTTTATTGGCTCTGTCATCATGTGAAATACACATTGGTTGTGATCTCTTAGAGGCAGAGTTCCATATCTCTTGCATTGTGACAGCCTTAGGGCCACCAGACCCAGAACTTGGCACATCGCTGCTGCTTCCTAAAGGAATGTTAGTTCCGAGGGTGAAGCAATGACCATCGAAATGATCTCTAGACTGTTGCAGTTCCATGAAAAGAGACATATTGCATCCATTTGGTTCAGAGCCCTTCCTCCGTACTTGCTGTTTGACCCAGAAATAAGCAATAGAAAGTTCCCAGGCCCAGATGCAGACACAACAGATTCAACTTTAGGAGAGCACAGAGTTTATTCCAGAAACGGAAAAGGTTTGGGCCTGAGGAGCAGCTGAGAGGGCCAGCATTTTCCCTAAGGAATCGTCTCCTGGAGCTGACTTCCAGTGGCTACCGGCTCCCCTGCACCCCAAAAGGCATGTGTGGAAGGAAGACGTGTGCGGGGCTTTGCTTTTTCCTCCCATCCTCCTTCCCTTCCCCCTCTCTCTTTCTTCTTTCATTTTTCCATCTTTAAACATTTATTTATTTTACTTGGAAGTTAGAATTGCACAGAAGTTGATCTATTCACTAGCTCACTCCCCAAATGGCTGCTACAGCCAGAGCTGGGCTGATCTGCGGCCACCAGCCAGGAGCATCTCCTGGGTCTCCCACATGGGTGCAGGGGCCCAAGTCAATGAGTCATCCTCCATTGCTTTTCCTGTCTCCTGGGTCTTTGGGGGTGAAACTTTGTCCCTTGCCAGACTCCAGGATGCTGGTTTATGTTCCCCAAGAACAATGGCTACTCTTGTTTGCCCAAGAGCTTCTCCTAAGCTTCTCTAAGCTTTTGTTACCAACCAAAAAGCCCTCAGTGGAGGATGCTGCTGTGTTCTATAGGGGAAGACACTGAGGCACTGTTCCCAAGGCACTGCAGAACTGAGTGTGGAATGTAAGCTGGCTGGCTGAAGAATCCACATTCCTGACCCTGCTGGGACTCTGAAAAGGAAGACCCAACACAGACGCCAGCTCCCATCTGCACCCTCTACGCCTACGCCCTGCTGATCCTAGTCCTGGGCAGTCTAGGTGGAGTGCTGGTTCTCCTGGTCCCAGGCTTGAGTCTTGCAAGCACGAATGTTAACGTGGATCAGCCCTTTGTCCTTAGGGGTCTTCCCAGGGACCCCTTGAGGCTCACCTCAAGTCTCACACCTGTAAAGCCTGGAGTCGGCCTTCATGGGGAGTTGGGTAAGACACCCAGCAACCAGCTGCTCCCCTCAAGCATGGGACTGCATCCAGGGAGACAAGCAACACGCATTATTGAGAGAACATTCCAGTGTTCTTACCCTGCCACAGGCTGTAAAAGCAGACGGCCCACGGGGGTGGGGTCCCGCAGGAGTATGTTGCTCACGCAGTCACTCTGTAAGCAACTGACTGCACACCACCACACACTGCACACAGGGTAGGAATGCGTTAAATTCCTCCTTGTACTCGGATAAATTTGTCTTCTAATTACCTTTTGCTGTCCTTTTGGACTTACCCCCAATACGCTGCCATTGTACACCCGCACACACAGACACACAGCCCTCATGCTACGTGCCTTTGCATAACAGCTTAGCCTTGCCACACTCCCCTGTATAAGCACTCCCTCGCAGGTGGAGCCCAGGTCCACATTCCAAAGACCACGCAGGGCCTGGACTCCTCCAGGAACCAGGACTGGTGCTGCAGAGCGCTCTGCAGGCCGCTGCTATGGGCCTGCCCTTCCCACAGGAGAGAAAGAGCAAATATGTCAGTTTTCTCTAAGTATTGACACATCACATCGGTGCTCACAGGAAGGTTTGTAAGGTCACAACAGTTCTGGAGGAGGACATGGCAGTCCCCTTCCAGGCTCCCCAGAGCCCCTGGGAGGGAGGTGACTCCAGCTCAGCCACCAAGAATGCGCAGAGCACCGGGGTCAGAGGGGCCGCCCTTGGGGAGCATTCCAGAGTCGGGGTTGGGTTTTTCTCGCCCTGAACCGACACAGATCAAAGTGTCTATGTCTATGTCTCCCTTTTCCTTCCCTTCCTTTGGGGCCCAAGGGAGAGGCCCAGGGAGATGAGGCCTGCAAGGCCATTGCCATCGCTGGGGCCACATAGGTGATCATGCCACTGTGCACGCTCACCAGGGGGACAAGGATTCCCAGACCAGCTCCACTGTCTCCCCTGTATGCAATGGAGACTGCTGACCTGCAGCCTCTTACTCACTCTTCCTCAAAGACAAAGGGGCGGGCCTGGCGCAATCGTGTAGCTAAAATCCTCACCTTGAACATGCTGGGATCCCAAATGGGCACCCTTCTAATTCCGACAGCCCTGCTTCCCATCCAGCTCCCTGCTTGTGGCCTGGGAAAACAGTCGAGGATGGGACCCTACACCTGCATGGGAGACCTGGAAGAAGCTCCAGGCTCCTGGCTTTGGATCAGCTCAGCTCCAACTGTTGCGGCCGCTTGGGGAGTGAATCATCAGATGGAAGATCTTCCTCTCTGTCTTTCCTCTTCTCTGTATATCTGCCTTTTCAATAAAAATAAATAAATCTTAAAAAAAAAGAGAGAGAGACAAAGGGCCCCCCTGCCACTCAGCTCCAGATTGTGAGAAGTGTGGAGGCTCAAGGCTCAGACTCCACACTGGACAAGGCTCCAGTGGTCCCACTTCACCCAGGGTTTCTGGGGTCTCAAATCATTTCTGGGGTCACTGTTGGGAGTTAAGAGGGGTCCCGATGATAAGAGTCAATGGAGCAGAGCACCAGAGCACTCAGATCTGCCGTGTAGGAAGGGTTAACTCCAGGGAAGCCAGTGGCCTCTCCACATCATATCTGCTGCCCTGTGCTTGGGTAAGTTAGCCTTGGACCCTGTTGACGCTTTGCAAGGTTGAGTGAGAGCTGGGAAACTTGAGCCTGCTATCTAGTAGCTGGGAAGACAGTCAGATTTAGTAACTTCTAGTCTGTGACGTGGGTAATATCAGCCCCATGGCACTGGTGTGAAGACTCAATGAGATGCTATACACATGTTTACCATAGGACCTGGCACAGCAGCAGGGCTGTGGGGCTGTACAGCCGTGGAGTCTGCTGACTTCTGAGTCTGAGGCCGGCATTTCCAAGATGGGTAGCCCCAGCTGAGGCAGCAGCTTCACGCCTCCCCACTTGTGGCCCCTGGGGGGGGAAGGGTGGTGGTCATGCTCAACTGGGACTGGAGAATTGGCAGCTGCCAGCCAGAGAGCAGAGCAGCCTCAATCCCTGAATACCTGAAACAATCTGGCTCCCTGCCTCCACGGGTGGGGGGGGGGGGCTTCTGGGGACTCAAGACAAACACACTGGGCTACAAAAGGGGACTCCCAACAGATTCTAGGGTCCAGCGGCACCGTGGCACAGCAAGGAAAGCCTCTGCCTAGAACACTGGTATCTCATATGGAGCGCTGGTTCATGTCCCAACTGCCTCACTTCCCTCCCGGCACTCTGCTTAAGTCCTGGGGAGGCAGCGGAGGCTGGCCCAATACCTCGAGACCTGGTATCCACACGGGAGACCTGGAAGAAGCTCCTGGCTTCTGGCTTTGGATCAGCTCAGCTCCAGCTACTGTGACTATGTGGAGGAGTAAACCAGTGGATGGAAGAGTTCTCTCTCTATTGCTTCTTCTTTCTCTGTAACTCTGCTTTTCAAATTAAGTTAATTATTTAAAAAAAGATTTATTTATTTTTATTGCGAAGTCATATATAGAGAATATATATATATATATATAGAGAGAGAGAGAGAGAGAGACAGAGAGACAGAGAGACAGAGAGAAATATCTTCTGTCCGATGATTCATTCCCCAAATGACCAGCTGATGCTGCGCCAATCTGAATTCAGGAGCCAAGAACGTCCTCCAGGTCTCCCTGGGTGCAGGGTCCCAAGGCTTTGGGCCATCCTCGACTGCTTTCCCAGGCCACAAGCAGGAAGCTGGACAGGAAACGAGGCTGCTGGGATTAGAACAGGTGCCCATATGGGATCCCTGCCCATTCAAGGCAAGCACTTTAGCCATGAGGTCACAGCTCCAGGCACAATTATTTTGAAAATTATTATCATTTGGGCCTGGTGCGGTGGCCTAGTGGCTAAAGTCTTTGCCTTGCATGCACCAGGATCCCACGTGGGTGCAGGTTCATGTCCTGGTTGCTCAGTTTCCCTTCCAGTACTTTGCTTGTGACCTGAGAAAGCAGTAGAGGATGGACTGAGCCTTGGGACCTGTACCCACTTGGAAGACCTGGAAGAAGTTCCTGGCTCTTGGCTGCAGATCGGCTCTAGTGGATGGAGGATCTTTGTTTCTCTTTCTCTCTGTGAATCTGCCTTTATAATAAAAAGTATAAATAAATCTTTTTAAAAAAATCATTATTTTTTTAGTCTAAAAGTTCCTAAACAGCACCTCACTATCACACGATGGCCAGCTCCCTGTGTTACAGTCCAGCACACAGGACAGTTTTTCTGAGTGCCAGGGTCTGTCCCCCATGGCAGGCAGGTGCCGAGAGGGGTGGAGCTGGCAGAGGCGCTGGCAGAGGTGCAGAACGTCTGTTTCCAAGTCTCCCCTGGAGAGATAAACCAAGCAGAAGGTATCAGGCGACGCCAAGCACCAGCTGGGCTGGGCCTCCAGGAGCCTGCCCGAGAATGCGGATGACATGGCGAGAATCTAAACAGCAATGATTTATTTCCATCCTTGCTGGCACCTTTTAATCCCTACTTTTCACCCTCCTTTTTGAAAGAGGGCAGGGCAAACAATCCTTACGCCAACTGGCAGTGCTCTGCAAGGTCTCCGCATTGATCCACGTGTGAAAGCTTGAATTGCTGTTGGCCATTATGCAGGTAACTTGAAAATGTGGAAAAAAAAAATGAAAAGGTGTGTTTTTAAAGATGCATTTCTTATTTACTTACAAGTCAGTTATGGGCCTGGCATGAAAGCCTACTGGTTAAATCCTCGCCTTGCTTGAGCTGGGATCTTATATCAGCACTGGTTCGTGTCCCATCTGCTCCACTTCCCATCCAGCTTCCTGCCTGATGTGGCCTGGGAAAGCATTAGAGGATGGCTCAAAGTTTGGGACTCTGCATCCATGTGGGAGACCCAGAAGAGGCTCCTGGCTCCTGGTTTCTAGCTTCAGATCAATTCAACTCCTGCTCAGCTCCAGCCATTGCGGCTACTTGGGGAGTGAACCAGCAGACAGAACACCTTTCTGTAAGTAAATCTGACTCTCCAATAAAAATAATGTAAATCTTTAGAACGCAGAGCTATACAGAGAGAGGAAGAGAGAGAGAAAGCGGGAGAGAATTTTCTATCTCCTGGTTACCTCCCCAAATGTCTGCAATGGCCAGAGCTGAGCCAATCCAAAGCTGGGAGCCAGAAGATTTTCCCAGATATCCTATGTGAGTCAGGGGCCCAACCACTTTGGCCATCCTCCGCTGCTTTTCAAGGCCTTTAGGGGGTGAATCAGAAGTGGGCCAGCCAAGAGTTGAACTGGCAACCATACGGGTTGCTGGTGTCACAGGTAGAGGCTGAGCGTGCCATACCTTGGTATGTTTTTGGAGGGAGACATTTGGCGCATTCGTTAAGAAGCTGCTTCAGCTCCCGCATCTGTGTCAGAATGCCTGAATTTGAGTCCTGATTCCACGGTCTGACTCCTGCTAATGCTCACCTTGGGGGCAGCAAGTGCTTTGGGCCTTCACACCTACATGGGAAACTCAGAGTTCAGGCTCCCGACTTTGGCCTGGCCCCGTCTCAGCTGTGGCAAGAATGGGGAGAGTGAGACAGTAGATGGAAGATCTTTCCCTCTTTCTGTTTGCCTTCCAAACAAATATAAATTTATAAAAGAAATCCTTGGTACCCACCCCCCCCAAACTGAAGCCACCTCTTCCCTGAGCCTCCTGAACAACCTTCCCATTAGTATACAAATGCCACTCCCGTCCCTGCCTGCTCCTGGGGAATTCTGCCAGCAGGCAGGAATGCTGCCAGTGCAGAGGCAGTGGACCCCAAGCCACCCTTTGTCCCTGCACCCTGTGTCCTGTCCTCCTTGGCACTGCCCGTGGAACCGTGCTACCTATGGCCTGTTCCTCACGGCCCTCCTGGGCAGCCCCACCCAGAGAGAACTCCTTGGACGCTCCCACAATGGCCTCAGGCTGAGCAAAGTTTACTGTGACCAGGAGTCCCTCAGTCCCCACCCCCTGACTTCCTCCTCCCAGGTCCTGGTGGATCAAGACCATTGCCCTCCAAGGCAACAGGTCCTCTGGCCCTCCACTGGCAGGAGGTGTCTGCCCTCTGCTTGGTTTATACTTGAACATGCCCTTGAACAGCTGCGCTTGCAGATGCATTGAGCAAACAGCGAGGCTGGGGAGAGGCAGGCAGTAAACAGAACCCTTGCTGATGCTACTCGTACCCTTTGGAGCTGAGAGCCAGCTCTGTGCCAGGCACAGTGCTAGGTGCTGGGTCTGCAGGTATGAGCAGCATGCGGGCCCCGCCTCTCTTTGGCAGGTGCCAGGAGCACTACAGATGGGGAACAGATTAGTGACACCAAGGGAGGATGAAACAGAAGCAGGAACTGCTTGTCTTCTGCCCCAGAGCACCAGTGACGAATGGAGAAAACTCTACCCTTGGCCTGTGGGAAAGACCTCAGAGGGGAAGGAACCATCTGAGCTGTTTCTTTGGGACTCAGCTGAGCTTTGCCAGGAGAAGAGAGGAAGGGTCAGGCTGTGGGAGGAGCAGGGGGAGTCCACAGAATACAGCCCCTTTGGGAATGTGGTAGTGTGGTTGGGCTGTTGGGGAGCAGGGAGTGGGAATGGAGGCTGCAGGGCATGGTGAATTGGCTGGAGGCATGCCCTGCATGCCACCAAGGCTCAGCACCTGGTTCTGTGAACATCCAAAGACTCCTGAGACTGCACCCTTTGGTAGGGCACAGTGGTTCCAGCTCTGGAGCCCAAGTTGTGACCTGGAGGTGGGGCATTGCTCAGGAAGGTTAGGTGAAGAGAAGGGCCTTGGGTTTCCCTGAGGGGGCGGGTGCTTCTCCCTGAGGAGCGGCACACACCCAGATGTGTCACCCACCAGATGTGTCACTGGCTGCCTTCCTGGGTGACTCTTCCTCACGTGTGCAAGGGAGGATGACATTGCTTGAGGATGGCTCCGTTCCTTGGGGACCCCCCCCAAAGAACCAAGTGCTAAAGTGGTTCTCCAGGGCCCTGCTGTGTGACCTCTGGATATGAACTATGACCCACCCAGAACAATCAGGTGCGGCTGGTTGTGGAATGCTGGATTCTGGCATTCTGCTGAGCGCAGTGCCTTTGGGATGTGAGTGTGCTTGTTCTACTCATGCCAAGTGGGTGCACAAAGGGGCAAAGTCCAAGTAGATGCTTGGCTTGTTTCCAGAGAAAAATCCCAGAAGAACCTGGAGTCAACATATTGAAGACACAAGTGGTTGGCACAGTGGTAAAGATGTTGCCCAGGAAGCCTGGCTCCCATACTAGAGTGCTTGGTTCATGTCCCCAGCACTTCACTCCAGCTTCCTGCTAATGAGCACCCTGGGAGCTGATAGCCTACGCATTTGGGTCCCTACTACCATCTGGGAGACCTGGATTAAGCTACTGATGCCTGGCCTCAGGCTGGTACAGCCAAGGCTGTGGCAGGCACTTTAGGGGTAAGAGGCACACACACACACATACACAGTGAGAGACACAGAGAGACAAAGAGCTCTTCTATTCTCTGGTCAATGGCTGAAGTGGTGGGCTTGGCCAGGCTGCAGCCAGGAGATAAGGAACTCCATCCCGGTCTCCCGTATGGATGATGGGGCACACTGAGCCATCTTTCACTGCCTTCCCACTGCAAATCTGACTTTTCAATTAAAGAATAAAAGGATGCTGGCCTTGCAGTTGGTATTATAACGCCATCTCTCTTTTTGGTTTTGTAATCATGATTTTTTAAAGACAAGATTCCTTTACTCATCAAGCTTTCAGTCAATAGTTTTAGTATTCATTGAGGTTTCTTGCTGATTTTCTAATAGTGATAGTTACCCAACAGGTGAGTTTTCTCAATCCATTGTTCTATCAGTCAGTTACTGGCTGGCATGCTACTGTCAGCTTGAGCTTTCTCTCCTATCAGTTCATGTCATCTGTCCTTCCTTGAGCTGGGCATGGACTCTTGGACTCCAATTTTACTCACTGACTTTATTGCCTCTTGTCTCTGTTATACATTTTGACATTTAACTTGTCCCAAATCTGGCAAGCGGAAGTTTTTGTGCCCTTTGGTCTTGTTTACATCATGTGTTAGATGCTTCCTGGCTTTATAGCCCAAAAACATCTGTTGCAGAAGTGTGTTGTGCTTGCCCAGCCCTGGTTATTTCTCAAGGAGAGTGGCTGTTAGGAACCCATGACTTGGGGCTTGGTGTACTTATTGCTACTGGAATGGCTTCACATTCTCCCAACAGTCAGACTTCACATTCTCCCAACAGTCAGAACTGGAAAATGGGTGCATATGCACAGCCTCACGCCCAGTGCTTTTGAAAATCTTCAGTGCCTACTGATGCCAGCGATTTCCGAGTAACACGATGTGATGCATGTTAAATTCTCCTTCCATATCTGTAATTCTTTTCAATAGTGAGAAACCCAACTCCCACCATTCTCAACCCTGGCTACTCTTCTGCTGCATCTCTGAATGGCAGCAATTTCCCACTCTGCCAGTGCACCATCCTGATGCATCCCTGGCTTCAGGGCTTTGGAACTTAAGTTGGACGAAGTCAGCCAGTAAAGCCTTTTGCTTCTAGAATGGAAATTCTGTGCATTGTAGATATCTTATATTTGTGGATTAGCAATGCCAGCAGTAACGCATTCACTGAACAAGTTGACTTCAGAAGCTAATTTGGGTCCATGTCAGGTGCCATGGGTACCAATATGGGTATTGGTTCATGTCCTGGCTGCTCCACTTCCCATCCAGCTCCCTGCCTGTTGCGTGGAAAAGCCGTCAAGGATAGCCCAAAGCCTTGGGACCCTGCACCCATGTGGGAGACCCAGAAGAAGCTCCTGCCTCCTGGCTTCAGATTGCTCAATTCTGGCTATTGCGGCCACTCAGGGAGTGAATCAGTGGATGGATGATCTTCCTCTCTGTCTCTCCTCCTCTCTTTGTATATTCAACTTTCCAAAAAAAAAAAATCTAAAAAAATAATAATAAATTCTAATTTATGTCTTTCACTTCTCACTAACAAAATTCATGAAAAACTTTAGGAGCAGTGATAAAATAGGAGCGAAACTCTTAAGCCTCCAGGTTACTGAAACCAGCAGGTCTTGTTCTATTAGGCATTTAAAGAGAAGGTCACTGTATTTTGTCCAGTATTTTATGATGTTATATTGTGAAAACATTTCCCAATTAAGATGTCTATTTTTTTTTTTTACGATGTCTATTTTTTTTTTTTTTAATCTGAAACCCAGGCCTGAATACCTGGTTTGAAGACACCCAAAAGATCCGCTTCTAGTGAACTGCTCCGTGGGCTGGTCCACAGGGAATGCCACTGACTCCTCCTTGGAAGGTCCAGTCTTTGAAGGATTTCTGGGAAGCTGCCAGACACGGCATGTTCATGGCCTGCTCATGTTGACACTTATTTCCAGAAGTGAGAAGTTATCCTGCTAAGAGATTTCCATGCACATCTGTGAAGCTGCTCAGGCAAGCATCACAGACTTTCCGCCATTGGTCCTGTTCATCCAGAGCGAGCAGGGCATCCTCAGCAGCTTTGGAGGAGGGTCGCATCAGGCCTCCTCCCCACAGGGATAGAAGAGCTTATCTTGCATTCCATGCGTTTTTAGGATTACTGACAATTCCAGTGCGGAGGTCATCCTGTCCAGATTTGCCTGATGTACAACTCCTTTCTTTCACTGTCAGGGCAAATAATCAAGACACATCAAAACTCCAGGCATAGAGGGAGGCTGTGAGCAGGTAGGTGTCTGTTTCATCCAGATGGACTCTGAGCCACATGTTCTTCGCAGACAGACATTCCTGGAACACCAGTGTCTGCCACCCTTCCAGGCTGATTCCCCTTGCACCTGCAGATGCTCCTTCCAGGGTGTGCGTCTCTCACATTCTGTGGATTGTTTTGATGGGAGCACTGCCTTCCCATTTCCAAGAATGTTCATGTGACAATGTACTTGCAGGAGGATTTTGCAGTGCACTGGAGCCTGTGGAAACATCTGGTACCACAGCAGAGGAAGGACGGAAGTACACACAGGTCAACCACACCAGCGAAGCTTGACAGCAAATCTCGATGAATGGAGACACGGGTGGACTGTCAGCCAATGGATCTTGGAAGGATTTCCTTATCCTTGGATCTGCGAGATCGACAGCATATCGGGACTATCAAAACCACCTGGACAGAATCCTCAGAACTTGCTCCACATCAGGGACCCTAGGATGACATCAGGTGGCTGTTCCCCACTCCTGGGTACTGAGATGGTTGGGAAGCTGGGTGTGGCTTCTCCTTTGTCTTCCTCCTCTCTCCAGATACAGGAAGAAGATAAGGAGGTGTGGAACTAGTGGTCTTACCTGCCGCTTTCCCCTCGTCCTCGACCCTTCCAACCCTAATCACCTGTGTAAACATCATCAAAAATAAAATAATAATAATAAAAAAAGAAGATAGTGTCCCTGCAGCGATTACGGCCTCTCGTAAAGCAGGCTCCCTACTAGGGCCTCATTTATTTATTACACAATTTAAAATCACTCCATTGCATTTAGTATCTACAATAGTAGGTACCACACAAACTTCAGTTTTTTATATAGGTTTTTAAAATTCGATCGCCATTTAAGACTTTCTATTTATTTGGAAGGCAAAGTTACATAGAGAGAAGGAGAGATGGATCTTCCATCCCCTGCTTTACGCCCCAAATGACTGCAGTAACTGGGGCTGTGCCAGGCTGAAGCCCAGAGCTTTGTCCTGTTCTCCCACATGGGCGCAAGGGTCAAAGCACTTGGACCATCTTCTGTTGCTTTCTCAGGTGCTTTAGCAACAAGCTGGGCATGAAACCAAGAGCCTCTTATCCCATTTGGTTCTCCCACGTGGGAGCCAGGATCCAAGGACTTGGACCATTCTATGTTGCTCTCCCAGGTGTGTTAGTAGAAACCTGGATCAGAAGTGAAGTAGCCAGAACGTGAACCAATACTCATGAGGGATGCTGGCATTGCAAATGGAGGTATAAACCTGTTTTTTTTTTTTTAAATGACTTATTTAATGTTATTGGAAAGGTATATTTATAGAGGGGAGGAGAGACAGAAAGATCTTCCATCTGCTGGCTAACTTCCCAAATGGCTACAATAGCTGGAGTTGAGCTGATTCAAAGCCAGGAGCCAGGAGCGTCCTCCAGGTCTCCCATGTGGGTGCAAGGTCCCAAGGTTTTGGACTGTCCTCTGCTTTCCCAGGCCATATCAGGCAGCTGGATGGGAAGTGAGGCAACTGGAACACAGCTGGGGTCCATATGAGATGCTGGTGCTTGGAGGCAAAGGACTAGCAAATCGAGCTATTGTGTCAGCCTGGCTTAAACCTGTTGTAGTGCGACACACAAGCCCTGACTGGGGCTTCAGTGGGTATTATAAGCTCCTAACCCTTCTGGACTCTCAACCTGCATTTTACTGTATGTAAGTGAGGAATGGCAGTAAGAAGGTCTTGGTTTGTAGTTTTTAAATGGAAAACTGAAACTGTACAGATTACAAAGTGGTGATTTCTTATCCCCCAGGCACTAGGATCATGCATTTTCCATCCAAGAGCAAGGGTTTGTGCAATCTGCTAACACTGTCTCCCTGAGAAATCCTCAAATTCACCTGAAGTTCTAGTCCCAGAACACTGCAACAGCATGAAATGTCTCGCCACAGCTCGCGTTGGGGGCAGATCCACATTCACAAACAGCGCAGAACTGGTCCTGCAGCAGCATGGGCTTTAGCGGGCAGCCTCTAGAAAGCTCTGGTAACTCCTGCTAAGGCCCACTCTGCCCTCCAGATGGGGCTGGTGCCATCTGCACTCTGGAGCTTGTGTTGGTGTGGGCCTGGGCTCTCCATCATCCACTTCACACCCCTGCACAGAGGTTTATCCTCTCTATTGGTGACTGGCTCTCAACTGAATTATCTGCTTGTTCATCTCCTTTGCTCTGCTGGACTGCAGGCCCTTCCATAGCACGGACCGCGATCTCTTCCTATTCATCTGTATATGCGTGCTGTGTAAATACAGCAAAATTTATTTGTTGAGGTCCCGGCAAGATAACCTAGTGGCTAAAGTCCTTGCCTTGCACATGCTGGAATCCCATATACACACTGGTTCATGTCCTGGCTGCTCCATTTCCCATCCAGCTTCCTGCTTGTGACCTGGGAAAGCAGTTGAGGATGGCCAAAAATCTTGGGACCTGCATGTGGGAGACCCAAAAGAAACTCCTGGCTCCTGGTTTTGGATTGACTCAGCTCCATTCGTTGCAGCCACTTGGGGAGTACACCAGTGGACAGAAGATCTTCCTCTCTGTATCTCCTTTTCTCTATATATCTGCCTTTCTGATAAAAATAAACAAATTAAAAATCCATATATTTGTTGAATGAATACATGTTAAATGAATGGATGACTTGGTGCTTCATCTGAAATGTAGGTCCGTATTGGCTCGGGGCTAGAACAGCAGCTGTTGCACTTGCTTAGCAGTAGCAGAGAGCATTGGCACTATTTGCTACTGTTTGGTTCCTCAGTTTTGTCAATAGAAGATGTAGTGCTGGGGCAAAAGTAAAGAGTTAGGGGACAGCATCCAATGTGATCACTCAATTAGTTAATCCTCTACCTGCAAGCAACCAAATTCCACATGGTGCCAGTTTGTGTCTCATCTACCCCACTTCCCATCCAGCGTCCTGCTTATTATTTGGGAAAGCAGTAGAGGATGTTTCAAAGCTTTGGGACCCTATACTTACACGGGAGACCTGGAGGACGCTCCTGGCTCCTGGCTTTGGATCTGCTCAGCTACAGCTCTTGTGGCCATCTGGGGGAGTGAAATGGTATATAGAAATTCTCTCTCTCTCCTTCTCTCTGTAAAATCTGCCTTTCCAGTAAAAATAAAAAATTTTAAAATCACCTTTTAAAAACCCATTTTAGATGTAAAGCTACTACCTGCTGGTGCACTTCCCAAATGCCCACAATGGCCAGCACTGAGCCAGGGAGCTGGTATTTTAATGTGGATCTCCCAAGTGGAGAGCAGAAACCCAAGTACTCCACCACCACAGGAAACTGGAGTGAGCTCAAGGTTGATGTTGAATCTAGGCACTCCAGTATGCAATGGGGGTATCTAAATGGGCACCTTAACTGTGAGGCCACAAGTATACCTGTTTTTCTCAGTAAAGTTTTATTTTCCTGTTTGTGTATTTACTCTTGCCAGACCAATGTATTTCCATTAAGAGTTGCTCAGAGTTGGAACTTGGAAACAAAAAGAATCAGTTATTACCACAAAGTATCATATTTCTCTAATATCTGTTTGTGATCCAAGCTTTAATACTGAAATATCTTCAAAAAGTTCTATCAAAAAAACAAAAAACAAACAAAACCAACTCACGCCACATACTAAACAGACTTTCACTAATTACCTGCTAAATGAATGATGGACACAAGTAAAGCTAAAACTGCTTTTTGGGAGTGAGGAGGTTTCTGGGAAGATATCTGAAGTCATGCTTGGTAATTAAGTCTGAATTAAGCCCAAACTACCGACTGAAACTAGTACAGTCAACACAGCTGTGTAAAAGGAACAATAAAGATATCATCACCACCAGATGCTTTTCCTCTTAATCATTCAGCAGAAGGGGTGAGCAACAGAACACTTGTGCATACATGGGGATGGCACTTTCACCCAGGAACATCACACAATCCACCCCTCAAAGGTTCAGCCAAGTTTGAAATCTGACGAGAGAATAAACAAGGAATATACCCAGGACTGCCCACCTCCCAAGCACTGGCCCTTATCTGTTTGCTTCCTGGTTCTAACCAACCACGTGGCTAAGGGAGGCCACTCAGTGAACAGTCCTGTCTCCAAGTCCAGTCCAATACCTTTCCAATAAAACCTCTATTCTGCTGGTTTCACGGATCTGTTTCCCAAGAGAAGTCGTTGACAAGGACCCTGAGAACCCCATTTTCTTAACTGCTAGCAAATCTTTCCTTAAACCAGCTGCAGGACACAAGCCTTCCTGAGGATTTGTTGCGACTTGGTGATTGAGCTCAACTTTTTGTGCCGAAGTTTCCAATTCGACATGACACGGAGTTTCCTAGCTCAGGGCACACTTGCAGCCAGACAGTCCCGGCGCTGCTACCGGGGTACCGTGTGATTTCAGCCAAAAGCTGCAAAACCCGGAATCTCAGTGTCACACGGGTTTCGCAAGAGTCTAAATTGTGGGGATTCCGTGAGGACCCAATGAAACACTTGTCAGGAATTTCACAATGTCTGGCACTCTGAAATGACTTAAGGAACATTCGTTATTCTTGTTCAGATTCAAGTATCAAATGAGCTTCCAAGTGCTAAATGGAAGCCACCTCAGAGGCCTCTGTGTTATTGTGTTTCTAAGCGGAAACCGGGGTCTTGGAACCTTCGCGAACGGGCAGCCACCCAACACACTGCCCTGGCTTGGCAGGGTCCCCTCTAAGTCCACTTGACTGATGGTCACCCAGAATCCAGGGTGCCAGTGCGGCGGACACGTGCTCTTTCCGAGGTGTCCAACCATGTTGGCTGGTTGGGCCAACAATGGGAATGCGCCATCTCTCCACACAGGCAGGGCGACAGCTTCCGCCGGCCGGTGACTCCTCTCCGCCAAGGCCGGTCCGGCACAGAAACGCCTTTTTCTGGCAGGAACCTGGCGGGCAGTCGGGGGACCGGGGGAGCCAGGCCCCGCCGACCACGCCTGCAAACCACACACGTCCTTCACACTGCCAAGCCGCCCCCGGAAGCATCCCTGCCCCCAGCACACTACCACATCTCCGCGGCGCGCGAGCGTGTCGTCACCTGCAGCCGGCCAATCAAGGAGTGCGACTAAAATAGCACCGTATAAATACGAGAGGGCCGGCTCGGCAGGCGCGGAGCTCTGCGCGCGGTCCGTTGCTGCGCGCGCAGGTGCGCGGGGCGGGGAGAAGGGCGGGGCGAAGGGCGGGGCAGTCGTGTCCGCTCCACCTGCGAGGCGGGCCCGCCCACCGCGCACCTGCGCGCGCCTGACGTAGACCCGGAAGTCGTCTGCGCTGCTGCGGCCGAGACTTGGTCCCGGGTGTTTGTCTGAGTCACGCGTTGGCAACCGGTCCTCCGGTGGAACATCGCCGCCCTCTTCCTCCTGCCTTCCTGCCCGCTAGGTTGTTTGTCCACTCTTTGCCGACGTGTGTGGTCTATGAGCCGCTGCGGGCGCTTTGGGACTGAATGAGAGGAATCTCTGCCCTCTGGGGGGCAGGCTCATTTTGGGGGGGCGGACCACATGAAGGCCGGAGGTGCTAACACTCACCTTTCCAGGGGAAAGGGGTTCATTCATCCTGTGAGGTGGCCCTGCCGGGGGTCACCACACCTGGGTTTTATCCCTTACGCTGCTCGGATCAGCAAACTTGGGAGTTTGGGGCTCTTCAGGTTAGAGAACAGGCCCTACCCGTTCCTCTCTGTCTTCCTGCTTTGGCACGGGTATTTTACACTTGTTGGTACCTTCAGGAACATTCAGATGATAGCCATATTGTCTCTTTCAGTCTTGAATATGGCCTCTTGCTGTTTGTCGTAGCATCTTGTAGTCGTCGGGATGTAGGTCTTTTTGTTGTTAGATGTATGGCTGCTTTTTTTTTGAGTGATAGTCGTTTTTAGAGGTTTGAAGTTTCAAGCGTTCGTTGTTTGTTACCAGGTACAGTTGGTTTGGGTGTGTTTGTCCTGTACCCTCCCATCTCGCTATAAAGTGGCATTCACTATAGAAGGCTTTTGTGGAGTTGCTGAATCCTGTGCTTTGAATAGGCACGATTCTGTTTCCCCCTTCCAAATTGTGTAGCTCTTGCTAAGTTGTACGCCTTATTGGACAAGCTGGAACTTGCTGTGCAGTGCTGAGAGGCCAGGGGGATGTACAGCCTGCCTTGTTGCTGGTCTTAAGGGGCTTTCCTCATGTTAACAAATGTTAGATGTTTCTGGAGAGTTCCTTTTCTGTTCCTCATGTACTAATGTCAGATACATTTCCCACCTTTCTTAATGGATATGGTCTTGTAGATGTTGTCTGTGTTTTAGATGTTGTCAGATCTTGCATTCGTAAGCTAAACCCCATTTGGTCAGGGTGCATACTTAAGGGTTTTTTTTTTTTTTTTTCTTTTTTCAGCCAACAATTACTTGGAAGGCAGAGATAGGCCTCAGATGCTTGCCATGGCCAAAGCTGGGCCAAGCCAGGAGCTGTGAACTCAGTCCAGGTGTGCCATGTGAGGGGTGAGGGCCTAGTTACAGCAGGTACTACCTGCTGCCCCCACCACCCCGCCTCCTTGTGCTGTGGCAGGAAGCAGGCTACGGAACAGAGCGGCTTGAACCTCCCCGGGGTGCCTTTGCAGGCAGCTGGATCCGAAGTGGAGCAGCCAGTGCAGGAATTGGGCACTCTGGCTGGATGTGGCTCCCCAGCTGGCGTCTTTCCAGGTGCTCAGCGTCTCCCCCTTTGTTATTCTTTTAATGTTTGTGGGTTTGCAGTGAGCTCCTCCCCCTTCATCCCTGATAACGGTTATGATGACAATCTGAATTTTCTATATTATTCAATTTTGTTAATATTTCCTTTAATTGTATTTTTTTTAATTATGATTCTACTAGATTCAGGCTTGTATTTTTTTTCTAGTTTCCCTTCTTCAAAGGACTTGAAAGTAGGAGGGGGATTCCTGCCCACTAGGTTGTTAAACATTTTGCTGTATTTGAGCTTGAACAACACAGGTTTGAATTGTCTGGATTCGTTTAGTTACACGTTCTTTTGAGGGACGGGATTTGTGACAATATCAAAGTGTTGGCAGATGTAACTTGTAGGCTGAATATAGAAAAGTGGAGAAATTAGGTGTTGGTGCACCTGGGAGAGTGTTACACTGTAACTGAGTGCCTGGGTCCCGCTCCCGCATGCAGGAGCCCAGGGTGGAGTTCCTGGCCTCTCACTTTTTTCAGGTGTAGTCATTTGGTGGAGGATTTAAGTGAATCTTTAAAAAAGTTAATTTTTAAAAAATATTTATTTTCAGAAGGGATGGAGGAGAGAACGAGAGTTAATAAAGTTCTTCCATCCAGTGGCTCACTCCCCAAATGGCTACACTGGCCAGAGCTGAGCCATTCTTAACCCATGATCCAGGAGCCTCCTCCAGGTCCCCCACATGAGTGCAGGGCCCCAAGGACTTGAGCCATCCTCTGTTGCTCTCCCACACCTTAAGCAGGGAGCTGGATGGAAAGTAGAGCAACTAGGACTTGAACCGGCTCCCATGCGGGATGTCAGCACTGCAAGTGGGGACTTAGCTCGCTGCGCCCCAAGCTAAGTTTTTAATCAGTCAAAAAATACGCATGGGTTTTGCTTGAGGGAATGGGTTGGCCACTGCTTATTCACTGTTGCAGCCTCTTAGCTTTTTGCAGGTTCCAGGCCAGCAATAGGTCAGTAGATGCCCCCAATCTGTGTATGCTTTTCTGCATAGTAGAAACACATTGAAAAGGCATTTGTTTCTCAGGATTATTGGAGACCCGGTGTCAAGGGTCTGGTGAGCTGGGCGTGAACTGGATTTATGTCTCTTGTGTGGTGTGGACATGAGAACAGTCACAGTGCCCCCAGGGACTGGAGGTCAGCTTCCCAGAGCCAGCTGTGGGAACAGAGGTTTCCTCTTGATGCTTCCCAGGGGCTGACTGGAATCCCAGATCTAAAGCTCTGATAGGCAAGGAGCACCACATACCTCCCGTCGCTTGTGAAATCATCTGAAATGCCAGTGTTGGGAGAGACGGGTGGGGCGTAGTCATCACTCCAGCCTGTGACCCCGGTGCCCTCGGATGTCTGTCTCTGGCAGCTCTCTCCGCCTGGCCCTCCCACACCCCCGTGTGGGTGCCTGGGAAACTGTCAGAATGTGCAGGACCAGCCCCTCCATGGACGCCCCAGGTGGCGGGACCTGGATCTGGAGGATGGAATCCCGGGCCAGGCAGGTGGTCCCTCCACCCTCTTCTGTGTTCACTCATAAAGCCTGCTTCCGGAGGGGGCGTGCCTTCCCTCATCTGTTTTCTTGTAAGGGCTTTCAAGACCTTTGTGAAATGAAACGTGAATATCCTTAGAAGGGAAGACGGGTTAAGGCAGTCCCAGGCTTGTCACTGGTCCGTCACTTCTGCTGCACATCACCCTGTGTGTGACTGCTTGGCTTTCTCATGCCCCCTCCCGGTCCTGCTGGCAGACCAGGTGAGGAGTTGTGAAGAACAGGGCACGCTGCCAGGAGACTTTCTTCACTACACTGAGTTACCATTCGTGACTCCCACGTCCAGCATCCCAGCTCTGTCTGCAGAATAGTGGGAAGAGGAGGGAGTTGACAGCACGCTAATGCTGAAATACACGGAGCCTGGTACTGTTTGATCTGCCCACCACACCTCGGTGGTGCTTGATGCTCCTGGAGGTCCTTCCCATCCCCAGTGCTCCCCTTCTCCAAGTCCTAGAGGGTCTCCCCATCCCCTTGGGGAGGTTCCAGGGGCTTCTGCCTCTGGGTAAAGCCTTGGTGAGGAAGGCTTGCCACACAGGAGGCCTGGCAGACCCAGTTGAAGACCTTAGGCACCTGCAGGGGGCCGAGGCCAGGGGCCAGTCCTGCAGCCCCACACCCCTGCTAGGCCTGCTGATTTTATCCTCCGAAGCCCTGGGCTGCTTGGGGGCAGCCCGTGTTTCTCTTTTTTATCTCCAGTTCTTTGGCCAGGGCCTGTGAGTGCTCAACCCAGTGTCCAGGAAAGTGGGACGGGAGTGAATGGACTCTTCTCAGGCTTCATCTGTCGGCAGCATCTGTGGTTCTTCCCCGTTTGTGACCTTTACATCCAGTCAGACTCCGATTCATGTCTGTCTTGATGGCTGCCTCGTTTTTCTGAATGGCTTTTTGGCTTGTCCATGGTCACTCAGAACCATTCATTTCTCTGCATGTTACTTCCGGGGTAAGAACCAGCTCGCCCTCCCTGGTCCTGCATCTCATCCATCCAACCGGTCCATGAGTCGTGAGCGTCTGCTCTGCCTCCCAGGAGAAAGGTCCCATCTGCAGTGATGCACTGATCTCAAATCAGAGGGCTTTCAATATATCCTGCCTCCTAGTGCTTGCACCAGCTCTTGCCCGTCCCAACTACTGGCATCTTTCTAGAATTGGATAAGCCCTGTTTTCCTGGGGTCATCCTGGGCTACCCCAACTTTCTGTTGGTCAGTGGCACTTGGGCACCTACTAGGTATGGAATCAAGTGCGGGCAATGCTGGCATGATTGTGTAGCACGGTGACAACCAGAGCCCAGCCTTAGCAGGAATGAGCTGCAGGTGCAGGGATGGTGGTGGGGGTGAGTGTGGGTCATAGAGGAGGTAGGGGTTTAGGGGAGGAATGTGTGAAAAGTGTGAGGCAGGCTCCCTGTGCTGCCCGTACAACACCAGTGTGGCAGCTGCTTCTGTTCGCCTGTATCTACAACTGGATATTGAGCCTGAGACTCTCACCTCTGATTCTGAGCTTCTTTGGGGGCTCTGATCTCTCCCACTTAGTCTCTCTGAACTCAGAATCAGTCTTTGCAGCCTCTGGGGCATGACTGGAGGCAGCCCGAGATCACCTCCTTTGGCTCAGAGCTCTAGGCTGGGCCTGCCTGTGTGTGGTGTTGGAGGGAACCCAGCACACATTTCCCTTCTTGGCTACCTCCTTAGTCATTTGTTCTCTAGGAGAAAAGATACCCAGCCAAATCGTGTCTCCCACATAGTCTTCAAGGTGGTAAATCAGCCAAGGTCATTGCGGACCTCGGAGGGTCTGAAGTTGCTTGAGACCAGGGCAGGATGACCCAGGATCACAACTGAACAGGATGTGTGGGGAGCTGTTGAGCGGTATGTGGTTTAAGTCCGGTGAGGCATGAACACAGCTTCCTTATTGCAAAAAGTGGCATACATTTGCCCTGAGAATATTTAAAAAAATAGAGCTAGCAGTGGCAGCATGTCCTGATGTGCTGCTTTTCTGTCTTATGATGTATTTTTTCTGTTTGTAATGGAGGGGGTTTAACCACTGTCTCTACTTGGAAATTCCTGGTTGTTTTCGTTTGTTTTGTTTTTAAAGATTTGTTTGTATGTGAAAGGTAGATTTACAGAGAGAAAGGGAAAGGTAGAAATAGATGAATAGAGAGAGATTTCCGTCCGCTGATTCACTCCAAGTGGCTATACAGCTAGAGCCAGACCAGTCTAAAGCCAGGAACTTGGAGCTGCTTCCAGGTCTCCAACATGGATGCAGGGACCCAAGGGCTTGAGCCCTCCTCTGCTGCTGGATACGGGAAACAGGGAGCTGGGAAGTGGGGCAGCCAGGACTGGGGCAGGGAGCTGGGCAACATTAGCAGAGAGAGGTTTACCTCTTGTTTTTATCAATTGACATGTGTACTTTATTGCATGAAGCGTGCTTTCTTTTTAAAAAAGATTTATTTGTTTGAAATTTGGAAGTTAGAGCTACAGAGGACAGGTAGAGAGAGAGGCACAGGTAGGGGGTGAGAGTGGGTGTTTCTGTCCCCTGGTTCATTCCACACATGCCCACAGTAGCCGGAGCTGGGCTAGGGTGAAGCCAGGAGCCGGGAACTCCATGAGTTTCCATGAAGGTGGCAGGGAGCCAAGTTCTTGAGCCATCACCTGCTGCCTCCCAGGGAAGCCGGATGGGACTGGACCGAGTACTGTGGAGTGGGATGTGGGTGTCCCAAGCTCAGCTTAACAGCCGCCCCACAGGGACCACTCCTTTCCTATTCCTGTGTGAGTGATCCTTCTCTGGCTTCTATAGGAGAGTGAGAACGTGTGGTATTTGTCTTTCTGGGCCTGACTCATGTCATGCAGGATAATGTTCATGTTCTTGCACATGATAGGATCTCTTTCCTTTTTTTGTGCTTGAATAATCTATTGTGTATTTATGTCATTTTTAAAATCCATTCATTTGTGTTGGATAACTTTGTTGATTTCATATCTTGGCTGTTACAGATGGTGCCACAGTAAGCATGAATGTACAGGTATAGCTTTCATAACCTAATTTCATCTTCTTTGTATATGTCAGACTGAGCTGTTGGATAATATGGGAGTGTGGTTTCAGTGGTTTTTTTTTTTTTTGTTTTTTTTTTTGAGAAGACTGCATGCTGTTTTCTACAGTGGTTGTACGGGTTTACATTCCCACCAATAGTGTAGCCGAGTTCTCTTTCTCCATAGCCTCACCAATACCTTTTATTTTGTCTTTTGGACAATAACCATTCCAAGTGGACCGAGGTGATTTTATTGTGGTTTGGTTCATATTTCCCTGATGATTAGTGATGTCCATATACTTACTTACTTGATATATCACCTTTAGAGAAATATTTATTTAGATAACTTTCCTACTTAAAAATTATTGGGGCTGGTACAGTGATCCCATAGATTATACTCTGCCTTGCAGCTCTGGCATCCCATACGAGTGCTGGTTATAGCCCTGGCTGTTCCGGTTCCCTGCTTATGGCCTGGGAGGGCAGTCAAGTCCTTGGGCCGCTGCAGCTGCGTGGAAGACCAAGAAACCTCTGGCTTCTGTTCAACTCAGCTCTGGCTGTTGCAACCATTTGGGGAGTGAACCAGCAGATGAAAAATCCTCTCTGACTTTCTTTCTCTCCATAGAACTGTCTTTAAAATAAAATAAGTAAATCTTTTTTTAAAAATCAGATTAATTGTGGATTTTTAAAAAATGTTAAACATCTTATATATCCTGTATATTAACTTCTTGACAGATGAATCGTTTGCAACTATTTCCTCCCATTCTATAGATTTTTTGTCTCTGTTGATTGTTTCTTTTGCTGGACAGGAGCTTCTTGGTTTAATACAGTTCCATTTGCCTAGTTTTACTTTGGTTGTCTGTGCTTTGGGGTCTTGTCTAAACCAATGTCCCGAAGTGTTTCGCTGTGTTTTCTTCCAGTGGTTTCTAGTGTCAGGTCTGACACTTGGTCCATTTGGAGTTGAGCTTTGGGTGTGGTGAGTTGATGTCTGTGTCAGGCAGGACTCATTTGCAGATAACAAAACTCACTCTTTGTAGTTTGAGGAGAAAGAGTTTGGATACAGGTCATTAACTCCCTTTGCAATGACCAGAAGGGCTGGAAGCCCAGCTCCGTGCTAAGGAAACCTGCTGCTTCTGCCCAGTGAGCGTCCCTCTAAGGGTTGGGCGCTGTGGTCAGTGGCGTCCTGTGAGGTCTGCTGGCGCCTCACTGAAGGACCAAGGCCCTGTGCCCTGCTCCCAAGACAGAGTAGGCATTTGACTGGATGGGCTTATTCTGCCAACAGAGAAACAACAACAAAAGCAGAACAATTCAAAGGCGAGATGTTTACAAATGCTGGGTTACATGTGATAAACTGGGCTGAAATAATTCTAGGATATCAGAAGACTGCCAAGGAGATTCCCAAGGGTCATGAGTGGAAATAAAGCTAGAGTTGGAAGCTCCACTGAACCAGTTGCTGGGGTGTTGGCCATCTTGGCGAACTGCTGCATGGTGAGCCTTGTGGGCCTAGCAGATGATACGTTGGCGGGGACCCATGCAGGCTAGGGAGTTGAAAGCAGGAGTTGTGCATGTGCTAAGATACTGAAGGAGCTATACTGTCAAGCAAAGATGGGACAGAGTGAAAGAACAAAAGCTGATTTTAGCAAAGTGAGGTCATGAGGCAGATATGAGAAGTGCATCTCAGGATCCCGAGTGGTGGGGATTCTGCACATCTGAGACAGGTGAGGCAGGTCCTTCCTTCCTGCCAGATGTGGTCTCAACCCAGGCCTTATATGGTTCCCGGAGATAAGCCCTAGATGGACATGAAGTCTCATCCAGGATTTAAAACCCCCTAAAGGTAGAGTCAGGACAAACCCTTAAGAGCTTCAGATCATTATCAAACGCAGAAGGTAAAACAAACATACCTAAAATGTTTGGTTACATTTAACAGTGCATGTCAGAAAGGAGTAAGAGATGTTATTATCCAGTGTATACAGTAGAAAGGGAACAGGTATACAGCTGGGTAGATGTTCAGACACTGCACACACCTGGTTCGCCAATGCCCCGGATGTTCTGATCGTTAGTGCCTTTCCAGTCATTACTGGTACCCCTCAAGAGTAACTACTATCCCACCTTCTCATAACGGATTAGTTTCAATAAACTTTAAAAACAGGCAAACAAACAAACAAAAAAAACCTTAAGATCGCTTAAAAGCTTCTGAGAAGCAAGACATTTAATCAAATTTTGAACCGTCTCCCCAACCCCTGCTGAGAAATCTGAATGGATTAAATGCCTTGATATGGATAAAGAAAGAAAGGTAGAGAGGGAATTGATTTAAAACTGAAAAAAAAATCATGAACAAAATGATGGAAAATTGTAAGAATTAAGAAACGTGAAGGATGAAATTAGGAATTCTTATTCATATTTCTGATAAAAATTCTATAAGGAGGGAATAGAATGCATAAAGGTGATTATCAGCAAAAGATATCTGAGATTTTCTTGAAATTGCTCAAAGTTCTGACTCCTTGGCTTAAAGAAAACAGTGAGTCCCAGGTTGAATAAGTAAAATGAGCAAACCCCAGGACACGTCACAGTGATGTTGAGATTGCTGAAGAAAAACCTCCACAGGCAGCCACAGGGTCAAGGCAGGTGTTACGACTTCAGATGTTGTGCCCTGCTAATCTTTGCTACAAAATTCTATGTCAACCTAAATGACCCTTCAAGAGTGTGAGTGGAAAAACATTTTCATATCGAAGCAAAATCAGAAATGGGAAACCAAATAACAAACCAAGCAGTGCCCTGGAAAGTCTTGAGTATATTCTACCAGCAGGTGTACATCAAAGGAACTCCTAAAGGATGTGCTGGGTGCAGAAGGAAGTCAAGTCTGGAAGGAAGCTCACGAGAACAACTCAGCAAAGAAGTTAGTAAATCCTTAGTCCGAAAAGGATATCGTCTGATTTGGGAGGTTTGGAAAAAAAGTAGAATTAAAACCTTGGGTCGGGCCCGGCGCGGTGGCGCAAGTGGTTAAGTCCTCACCTTGCACGCCCGGGATCCCATATGGGCGCCGGTTCTAATCCCGGCAGCCCCGCTTCCCTTCCAGCTCCCTGCCTGTGGCCTGGGAAAGCAGTCGAGGACGGCCCAAAGCTTTGGGACCCTGCACCCACGTGGGAGACCCGGAAGAGGCTCCTGGCTTCGGATCGGCATAGTATCGGCCCGTTGCGCTCACTTGGGGAGTGAATCATCGGACGGAAGATCTTCCTCTCTGTCTCTCCTCTCTGTATATCCGCCTTTCCAATGAAAAAATAATAAAAATAAAACTTTAAAACCTTGGGTCATAAACACATGTGGAGAAAGGAGAGGAAAATTATAGTTGGATTATTCTAAAGTCTTCCTAGTTTTAGGAACAGTATAGGTATTGTTTATTTTTTAAAAAGACTTATTTATTTGGAAAGCAAAGCATCAGAAAGAAATGGAGAGAGACAGGTTTTCTACCTGCTGGTTCACTGCCCAAGTGGCTTCAGCAGTCAGCCAGAGCCTGGAGTCAGGAACTGCATCTGGGTACCTACATGCGTGGTGGGGATCCGAGGGTCCTGGACACCATCTGATGCTTTCCCAGGCATATTAGCAAGAAGGTGAAATGGAAGATCCAGAACTTGAACTGGCATTGGTATGGAATGCTTAGCATATCCCAAGAGGTGGCTTAACCCACTACACCCTAATGCTTGCCCGTGATATACTTTGTTTATATTAACCTTAAAAATTGCAGGCTGAACACTAAAGAAACAGAAGTAGAACCATGTTTCTCTCCCTCTGTTTCGATTGGAAAGGGAGATCAGATTTATGGAGAAAAGCAGAGACAGATCTATCTGCTGGGTCACTCCCCAAGTGGCTGTGGTCATTGGAGCTGAGCCAATCTGAAGCCAGGAACGTGGAGTTTGATCTGGGTCTCCCATATGGGTGCAGGAATCCAAGGCTTTGGGCCATCCTCCACTGCTTTCCCAGGCCACAAGCACAGAGCTGGATGGGAAGTGGAGCAGCCAGGACATGAACCAGTGCCTGAATAGGATCCCAACACTTGCAAGGTGAGAATTTAGCCAATTGAGCCACCATGGCAGCCCAAACAATGTTCTCAAAATGTGGTTCCCTGTGCCTTGGGTTGTAGCAGGCCTTCAAGGTGATTCTGACATCACTGACATTGAGAGCCCCCAAATTAAAAAAACACGCATCTGAATCCATGGGATGGAGAAAATAACTGAAACAAGCCCCTCAATCCAAAATAAGGTGGAGAAGGGGGAAGGGAACATGTGGATACATACACTAAATCTACAATAATATTGATGGGTAAAAATCCATCAATAATAGTGATGAGTGTTGATAGACCAATCAGCCTCTGAAGGGACAGACGTTTTCAAATTGACGCGTGACAAGCCTGCTTGTGTGCGCTTTGCAGCAGACAACAAATGGTTGAAAAATAAAACATTGAAAAAATACTCGTTTTCTGTAGGAGTCATAAAGAGTAACTAGTTGTGAAGGGGCCTAGGGATTATTGTAGCAGCTCTAACTAGCCACTGTCACAAACGCCTGCGGGTGCAGGGCAGTGCTGGGGAGGGCACAGCAGATGGATGACGTAGAGGACGGAGCACAGGAAGCACACCTGGGGCGGAGACACGTCAGCCACAGCTCATTACCCAAGGCGAAGATGTCTTACAATGTAAACAAACCTTGACTCAAGGGCAGGTTAAAGATCCAAGCAGGAAAGAGAATCTCCCAACTTAGAAGAGTATGCTGCAACCCTGGGCTAGGGAAAGATTGTTTACAAGTCATGGAAAGCATAAATAAGAAGTTAATAAACCCCGGTGTCCAGTTTAAAGCTTTCGCACCCAAAAGGCAAGTTGCAGAATGAAAGACCAGATCACTGACTAGAAAGCTGTGAGCAATGGATTTGCCCCTAAGTGTTCATAGCAAGTTATATGAAGACCTAATAGCAAATACATGAAGACCTAATGGCAAAATAACAAATCACTCAAGAAAAAATGACAGGCAGTTCACTAAGGAAAAACAGCAAGAGAACAGAAAAAGTCAAATCAGGAAATTGAACATTGAAGCCATAGTGAAACAACATTTCAAACCCTTGATATTGGCAGGAATTCAGAATCATGCTGTGAGTGTGGACAGGAAATAATTTATGTGAGAGCCTTTAATTTGGCAGTCACTTGGTAGAATCATTTGAAGCTAATGAAGTTGGAAACATAATATGCTATGATCCAGTGATTCCTTCTAGACAAGCATCCTGTACAGGAGATGCACAGAGGAGTCACTGAAAGTCATTATTTTATAGTGGAAGCCGGAAGACAAATGAAATGGCATTATCATGAGGTGGGATGAGTAAGCTGACTTTTCCTGTAATAGAATGCTCAGCAAAATGAAAACCAACCAGAGCTGTCATGAATTTTGCAGCATCAAAGCAGAATTGTTAAATGCAGAGGTAAACCACTCTGGGGCTTAAACTGGAGCAGGAGGCTCCTGTTCTGAGTCCCAGGTGAAGTGGCTGCTTTTTGGAAAAAGCACTCTGAACTTGGACCCATCTTTTTGTCCATCCCTGTACCATGCCTGGGGTTGACCAGATGCCCTGAATAGCTCTCTACTATGCTTTTGTGTGTTAAGCCTGGGTTGTAGGAAGAACAGCGAGCAGAGAGCTGGTTGCTGGCATAAGCATAGGATTATACTGCCAGGACTGGGCTGACAGTGTTTTCAGACAATTTAAATCCTTTATATATAGATGGTGGTCCCCACCACTGCACCTCCACACACCCTCCCCCCACCTCACACACATACAAAATTGCCTATAGGAAAGGCACTGGTGCCGTGGTTTGTTTTCTGCTTGGAACAGCTGCACAGCCTCTCACAGTGCCTGGGTTTCAGTCCTGGCTCTACTTTCGACTTCCTTTTAACGTGCAACTTGGGAAACAGTGCTAATGGCTCAAGTACTTGGGTTACTACAGCCCATGGGGGAGGCCGGGAGTTGTTTCTGAGCTCCTGAGTTTGGACTGGCTCCAGCCTGAACTGCTGTATTTGGGGATGAACTAAGTGAATGGCAGATCTCTCTAATCAAAATAAACTAAGTTAAAAAGTAATTGTCCAGGACCCCACACTATGGGTTGCTCTGTAGTATTCCCCTATCGGGAAGTTTTCAAAAAGGGACCAGCATGATAACAGGTAGTTAAAGTGCAGCTTCCCGTGTTGGTGTCTCCTACCCAAGTGGTTTCCATCTGCTGGTTCACTCCCCCAAAGAGACGCAATGTCCAGTGTTGGGCTGGTCTGAAGCTGAGAGCCAGGAGCTTCTTCTGGGTCTCCCCTGTGGGTGCTGCGGCCCAAGCACTTGAGCTGTCCTCTGCTGCTTTTCCCAGGAAGCAAGCAGGGAGTTGGAGCCAAGTGAAGCAGCCAAGGCCTTGAGCTGCCACCCATATGGGTTGCCAGTGCAGCAGGCTGAGCCTTCTGTAGCCTGATGCACCCCTGCTCTAGCCCAAGTTTGAGGCCTGAATGCTCCACTTCTGATGCAGCTTCCTGCTAAAGCAGCTGAAAGGTAAATTATGCAGCCAGGTGGGAGACCTGAGTGAATCTGTTGGCTCCTGACGGCAGCCTGACCTATCCCTGGCTGTTGCAGCCATTTGGGAAATTGAATCAGTGGATGGAAAATGTCTCTCTGCCTTACTATACCTTTCAAATGAATCAGTTCATGATTCTTTAAAAAGAAAGCTGTCTCAGTAGTGTTCAGGAATAGTTACGTGTGTAGCCGAAGAATTCCACGGGCAGGAGAACAGTGAATTCCAGACAGGGTTTGCAGGAGGAGAATGAGGTTGGACTTAGGGTTGTGCTGGGAACTGCTTTTGCAACCTGTCTGTTCTTAAACTGGGTGGCAAGGAGTGAAAGCTGTGGGTCGTGTTACTTTTTGTGCCTTAGTGTCTGTCTCTTAAAGACACCGAGCCCCTCCCAGCCGTTGTCTGACCTGGAGACTTTCCCTCTTCTGTAAATAGATTCCGTAACACGAGTTGCTTTAGTTAATCCCTTCAGCGGCAAATACCTGTTGAACACTTAAATCCTAGTAAGGGAAAGAAAATTCCGAGGCAGGGCATGAATGTCATCCACACCTCCAAGTCTTGGCCAAAAATAGGCACTACCTAGAAGTTCCACATGTTAAATTTGGTCACTTCTATTACTTTGATAGGAAACTTGGTGATTCCTTCCGGCCTCCAGGGATTATGACCCCTGGGTGGGAAGAAAGCTGTTGAGATGCATCATCTAGGAAATGGGCCACCGGTGGAGCTCCCTCTGCAGGACACACCTCCCTCTCTTGCAAACGTTTTCCCTTGTGTGTGGCTTCTGTTGCAAGCCCAACCTGTTGGACAGCACACTTCCTGCCCGTCCAGAGGCTGCTGTGCATCAGCTTTAAACTTGTGTGGATTCTTTCATTGCTGTAAAGCCTCTTTCTTAAAAAAGAGAGAAAACAGTCTGTAAGTCATCAAGTTAACATCTAAAAAGGCTTAGCATGGGGGACCCTGGAAAGCCTGGGGGTCACCCGACCAATAGGACCACGATTAGCCTCCTAGGAATCAGTTCTATCTATCTATCTATCTGTCTGTCTGTATCTATCTATCTATCTAATTTTTGACAATCTTTACATGGTTAATTAGGGCACAAATGTTTAAGGGCTACAGGAAAGTGGGTAAGACTATTATTTCCACATTTTTTTTCTGTATCTGGGGTAAAGGGGGAGATAAAGGGAGAAGCCCCACCCAGCCTCCCACCCATCCCTGGTCCCCGATGTGGGGCATGCTCTGAGGGTCTTGCTTGATTGGTTTTGATAGTTTGACAGTTATGAATTGCTGCCAACCTTGCCAATCCAAGCACAATGAATTCACTGCAAATCCACTGACTGACATAGTCCACCTTAGAGTCTCCGTTTGCCCAGTTTTTCACTGCCAATATATGGCTGGAGTAGTTGACTGATTAGTTCTGCCCTCTGTTGTGGTGCCAGCTGTCCTCTGCAGGTTCCGATAGACTGCCGTATCCTGCGTGTGCACCTGATCGTGCTGTCCACTGCTCCGTCTGAGCCTCCGACGAGATGCGGCTCCGGCTTTTGCACTCCATGGCAGACCATGGAACCTGCACCTCTCTTCATGGTTGGGGTTCTGAGTCTGGCAGTTTGACTGGCGAGACCCCTAAAGAAACTTTGAGGTGATCCCAGACCAGATTCTTGTGTGTATTTGCAAGTACAGGGCCCAGCACAGTCCATCGCCCCAATCAGCTGGGTCAGTTCTGTTTCTAGCCCTGTCTTCCACTGGAACCAGTGGGTGTTGCACTCCAGCCTGATTCTGCCCAGCGCATACTCGGCTCGCACATAAACCAGTGGGAGCTGCAGCCTAGTCAGAGCAACCCACAATAACCCCCACCAGGCCCGCCCCTGCCCTGGTTCCTGTGCTTGCCAGTATGTGTGGCAGGCTAGTCCAGTCTGTCCCACAGGGAGCAGTTTGATATGGGGAGGGGCTTTGCAGGTGGGAAACGGTGGAGCTGGAGGGTAGAGATGCCCAGACAGGCAGTGGCGTCATCAGCCCCAGGGTGAGCCTGAAACAACTCCTCCCCCTCCTCTTTCTCGCAAGTCCCCCTACGCCTCGCAGGTCCCTCCCCTAGGGTTCTCAGGACGGGGAGCTTAGCGTTTTCAGTCCCTTTCTGTAGCTCAATTCTCAGCAGCTACTTAAAAGAGAATACGCTCTTAAAAGAGAAATCCGTTCTAGTTCCTTTTGCTTTCCTGTTGGGTTACTGCTGTTGTGTGTAAAATGTTTTTGAGTTTTCACTTTCCGATTCTTTTTCCTCCTTGTTGTGTAAGATACTGGACAGCAGGGTCTTTCCCCACCATCTCTTTAATAAGTGGCTGGCTTCAGGGATCACTTTAGAAGTGTTGATGAGCCAGGGCTTAGCTTAGCATTCAAACACACCCAAGTTCCCACTCTCGCATTTGCCCTAAATTTCTCACCGTCTCTTTTGTCTCGGTCTTGCCAGCTCCATAGCGGATTTCTCTGAGTTCAGGGCCAGGATTGAGACTTGCAGGAAGGAGAGCCTCCGAGAGCTAGTCCTGAGAGCTAGTCCGCAGCCCAGCTTCTGCTTGCAGGTTCTTGTGTTTAACCCTTTGGGGGGCACCTAGGCTTTATTTCTACCCCAAACCATTCAGGGAGCCTGAGCAGGTGAGAGGAGGAGAGAGCCAGTTCCTCTTGCCACCGACTGGGTTTAGTGGCTCGCTCTAGGTGTTAGGGCAGGGAGAAAGAGCTGGCATCTGTCTGCGCTCGGTGAGGAAGTGCTGCTTCTGCAGGCAAGCCACTGCAGGGCTGGGGTCGGGAGAGTGACTTGCCTGTCACCAGCCTTGCTTCCAAGATGAACATGTCTGCAGTGGAAGTTTGCAAGTCTGACAGGCAAGGCAGGGCCCTGGGGACAGCAGTGCCAAGCAGACCCGCAGACCTGGGGGTGATGGTCTCACATCTTTCTCTGTCCTTCCAGAACCTGCTGCCCATGGCCAGGTAGATCCTGCTTGCAAGTGCGATTTCATCACCTTGGCTGGTGGGAGGGAGTGATTCAGGCTGACCAAGAGGGTGGGCAGCTGGGGAGGGGGGAAGGGGAGGCAGGTGGGGTGAGGATAGGTGGTGCTTCTGGGGCTTGTGGGCAGGCCCAGGGTGGTGAGTGGTGGGCCCAGGGAGTCTGTTCGTCCTCCCCTGTTGTGCTTGGCATTCATTCCTCCTTCCCCCACATTTGGTTTGGGTTCTAAGGCTCCAGTGCCATGTGCCCCCTCCCCTTCCTCAGGCCCTAGCCTGGCTGCTTTGGGGACCCCTCCTCTGCATTCATGCATGCCAGGGTCAGGGGCACTCCTGGGGTTCTCTTTGTCTTGCAGGTTTCCTTACTTTTGCTTTGCTGTTGGTGGATTCTGGTGGTGACCAGTCTGTGCTACCACTCAGCTCGGAGGCCTGGGACAAGTCCTGGCACCTGCTGAGGCCTGCATTTCCTCCCCTGGAAAATGGGGGTAAGAGTGGACTGGCTTCACTGGGGGGAGACTAAGAGATGACACTTATCTGGGCTCTCACACAGAATCTTTTAAAAAGATGTTCGTTTTATTTGTTTAAAAGGCAGCTTTAACAGAGACAAAGGGAGATCTTCCATTTTCTGGTTTACTCCCCAGATGGCTGCAATGGCCAGAGCAAGCCAGGTCAGAGTCAGGAGCTTCTTGTAGGTCTCTCATATGGGTGCAGGGCCATGCACTCGGGTCATCTTCCACTGCTGTCACCGGCACAGCAGCAGAGAGCTGGATCAGAAGTAGAACAGCAGGGAATTGAACTGGTGCCCGAATGGATTGCAGGCAGATGGATGTTCAAGAAAGGACGTCACTGTCATGGCATGTCAGGAGAGATACAAGTTCTGAAATCTGCCTTGACGTCTATGGCCTGTTAGGTTTATACAGGTTATGCTCCCTCTGGGGTGAGGATCTCATGTTAAAATGAAGGGTGACCTTGGACACTTTTCATCTGCACAGGCCTTGACCTTGCCATAAGGTCTGGACCATCCCACCCCCCCAAATACAGCCACCCAAGGGTCATGGGTGTAACTGCTTCCTACAGGTGTTCTATAGGAGAACGTTGACTCGAGTCCTGGGTACGGCACTTCTGATCCAGCTGCCTGCCCAGAAAAAGCAGAAGATGGCCCAAGAACTTGTGTCCCTGCTATTCATATGGGAGCCCCAGATGGAGTTCCAGGCTCCTGGCTTCAGCCTGGCCCAGCCCTGGCTGTTGTGGCCATTTGGCAAGTCTGTTACCAAATAGACTCTCTCTCTGTCCCCTCCCCTTGTTTCTCCATCTCCCTGGTGCGCTTTTAAGTAAAATAAATAAATAAATAAATAAATAAATAAATCAGTTTTTTTCAATTAAAAAATTACTATTATTATTTTATGGTACAGTTCCATAGGCCCTCTTCCCCCCCCCCCGACTTCCCCTATATTATTATAATAGTACTTCATAAATAGTCATAAGTTCATCTACAATGGTAGACAGTCAGATATCCTATTGTCAAGATATATTTAACAGTTTCATTGGGAGTCCATCTTTGATCTGGAAGTAGAGATGTATACTGCACTGTATCCTCACATCCGGATATGATAGTCTCCATTATACAGTTATTGTACATTGCCTTATAGGAAAAGCCACAAAGCAAATCAGCAACAGGAAGAGAAATAAAAATTTACAATGCCATGAAGTTAAATAGCATGCTATTGAGTGACTCATGTGTTGCTGAAGAAATGAAAAAGAAAATTAAGAACCTTCTTGAACATGATGCTACTGTATGACCTATGAGTCAGTGAAGAAGTTAATATGAGAAAAAATGTTTTGAATAAATGAAAATTACAAAAACATCAAAATCCATGAGATACAGCTTCTACTGATCTGTGTTGGTGACATTGTCTTCTGTAGGCAACAGATTATTGTTTTTTTTTTTAAATCCAGTCTACTTATCCTTTGTTTTGTCCCTGAGATGTCTGTAATGGCCAACCCTGGACCAGTTTGAATCCAGCTGAATCTCCCATCAGCCATCTTCTGTTGCCTTCCCAGGCACACCAGCAGGAAGCTGGACCAGAAGTCTAGTAGTTGGGGCTGGAATCACATCAGTTACTGGTCCTACAAGGCGGCACCTCCCCACACCCCAAACCCCACCAACTCCATTTTGAAAGGCTTTTGTGGCATTGCTTCGGCATGATTTTCCTTTTGTTTCTCACTCCAGTAGTTGGTTCCAGCCAGTGATAATAAGTGAGTTTGTGGGGACTTGTTTGGCTGAGATGCCCCGTCTCCTCACTACCTCCCCAGGTGGAAGGATGGAAGATGCTGCCAGGACAGGGGTAGGTGGCTGGAGAGTTGGCATAGGGATGGGGCAGAATGGTGTGCTGCGTGCCTGCCATGTCTCAGCAGGGGCACCTGAGTCATGGGCCCTCCTAGAGGTGCTGGCTTCATCTAAAGGCCTGGGCTCCAGGGCTGGGGTCTTCATGCTAGGGCTCAGCCTGGGTGCTGTGGTATTTGGTGGTGGCCAGTGAGGATTGGAGGGAAGTCTGGGTCAGCAGGGCCTCCCTCCGGGTATTCTTGCGTGAACTTGAGAAATTGGGCTAGGCTGCCTTCTGTTACTTGGACCCAAAGGTTGATGACAGCTCCCACTCTGGAGGTTCCAAGCTGGGGTTTGTGGGCAGTAGGAGGCTGACCCCACAATAACTTGGGGGGAGCCTCCTCCTTGACCTGTGGGGTGGCCTCTCCTTAGAAAACCATCCCAGTTCACACACGAGGCTCTACCCTACAACCTGCTCTAATCCCATAGCATCCCAAAGGGCCCACCTTCAGATTCTGAAATCAAAGCAGGCCTCCACCCTAACCCATCAGCCTGTTCATACCTTAAAGTGGTTAGCACAAGACATGGTACGACTGCGTCTGCATGGACTCTGGGCACCTGCTAATTCATAACAGAGGGTTCAACTTAGGTGTTCTACCAGACTGGTAGCTGAGGGGCTGTGCTACGTGCTACATGCGATCGAGAAAACAAAGAGATGCACAGATGTTCTGGCTGTTTTGAATGTAAGTGTGTGTGTGTGTGTGAGGGGGCAAGGGTGTGTGTATGTGGGAATGGTGTGTGTGTGAGTGTGTATGTGTGTGTGGGTGGAGGTATGTATGGGGGTATAGGTGGGGGTTGTGTGTGTGTGTTTGGGTGTGTGTGGACTGGGTGTGTATTGTGTGTGTGTGGTGTGTGTATGTGTGTGGGGTGGAGGTACGTATGGGTGTGTGGGTGGGGGTTTTGTGTGTGTGTTTGGGTGTCTGGGTGTATGTATTTGGGTGTCTGTGTGTGGGTGTGTGTATGTGTGTGTGTGTGTGTTTTTGGGTGCCTCTGTGTGTGTGCGCGGGGGTTGTGTGTGTGTGTTTGGGTGTCTGTGTGTAGACTGGGTGTGTATTGTGTGTGTGTGGTGTGTGTATGTGTGTGGGGTGGAGGTACGTATGGGTGTGTGGGTGGGGGTTGTGTGTGTGTGTTTGGATGTCTGTGTGGGGGTGGGGGTTGTGTGTGTGTGTGTTTGGGTGTCTGTGTGTGGGTGTGTGTATGTGTTTGTGTGTGTGTTTTTTGGGTGCCTGTGGGTATGTGGACAGGGGTTGTGTGTGTGTGTTTGGGTGTCTGTGTGTGTGTGTGTGGGCTGGGTGTGTATTGTGCGTGTGTGGTGTGTGTATGTGTGTGGGGTGGAGGTACGTATGGGTGTGTGGGTGGGGGTTATGTGTGTGTGTTTGGGTGTCTGTGTGGGGGTGGGGTTGTGTGTGTGTGTGTGTATTTGGGTGCCTGTGGGTGTGTGGGCGGGGGTTGTGTGTGTGTGTGTTTGGGTGTCTGTGTGTGTGTGTGTGTGTTTGGGTGTCTGTGTGTGGACTGGGTGTGTATTGTGTGTGTGTGGTGTGTGTATGTGTGTGGGGTGGAGGTACGTATGGGTGTGTGGGTGGGGGTTGTGTGTGTGTGTTTGGGTGTCTGTGTGTGGGTGTGTGTGTATTTGGGTGTCTGTGGGTGTGTGGGTGTGCCATGTCTTCTGGTTAGGACCCAAACAACATGGGTCCCCGATATGCAAGGTGTTACTATGTAAGCATCACTTACTCCCTTTGTAACAACGAGTTGTTACAGACTCCGGGTCCTGAGGTTCCATGTTACTTTCTCCAGTGAAAGTAGGATTTAGGAAATAGTGCAGGTGCCTGGTTTCCAGTGTATTCCAACGTCACCAGTACTATCAGACCCACATTTTTATTACCGTCTCACTTGTTTCTGCTACTTCCTTTCCCCTCAACTGATTCTCTGCATAGGTTACAATGGAACTCCATGATGTTTGCAAATCATGTTTTCCTGTTTGGGTTTGGAACTTGGGAAGCAAGGTGCAGTGTCGCAGGGATTTTTCTTCTTAGCCTCCTCTTATCTGCTGCAGCTGCAGCAGCCAAGCACATATGCTTCTCACCGAAGTCTGTTAGCAGGGAGAGGTGACACACTGCCATCACGAGGCTGACGACTGAGCAGGTGGATCTCAGAAAACACTCCAGCTATTGGAATGCACGGCTGGAAGGGACATTGCGGTCTCTGCCTTGGATTAGCTGGGTTGGCCCTAGTCAGGTGCAGCAATTAAACAGGGGCCAAGGAGGCCTTACTTGTCTTGAATGCGGTGTTTCAAAGGTCACCATGTATCCCTCTGGTTAGCAATTGATTGGGCCACAGATGTTAATATTAAGCCCAGTGCCCTCTGCCTTGCTTTCTTGTCAAACCATTCTCACCCTGACTGCTCAGCTCAATTTATAGCTTAGTCGACATAAACATAGTCTTAACAAGCCTAATGGAAAATTCCAGTGAGGACCCTGTGTGCCCCTACTGCAGAACGCTACCCAGGAATCAAGCTGCAGCTGCCCCTTGGTGCACCTCCTCAGGTGCTTGTGATGGCCACAGTTAGTAGCCTACTTGTTCTTGGGCTCATTTTCCATGTCTGTATTGGGTGTCATCCAATGAACTCATTCCTTCCTCCTTCGTGTTTGGTCTTTCATAGTCTTACCTCCTGGCAGCCCTGTACAGGGTCAGCTGCTGCAGACTGAGGTGCTGCCGTTGGGGCCCAGTGCCCACCAGGCTGGAATGTGGTAGCATTGGCTTTCATGACATGATGTCTGTGGGTCTGAGTGAGCTTGTGCGTGGGCAATGGATTGATGGGTGGCATGAGAGGAGGGAGTCAGGGAAGGCCCCCTCCCACCACAAGTCTATGGAATTGCTGCTTGGAAATTCTGCTGGTACAAATGGATGCCTTGGGGCTGGAGCGATGGCTCAACTGGCTAATTCTTAGCCTCCAAGTACCGGCAAACCAGACAGGTGCCAGTTTGTGTCGCAGCTGTTCTACTTCCAATCCAGCTCCCTGCTTGTGGCCTGGGAAAGCAGTCGAGGATGCCCCAAAGCCTTGGGACCCTGCACCTACATTGGAGACCTGGCAGAAGCTCCTGGCTCCTGGCTTCGGATCAGTTCAACTCCAGTGGTTGCAGCCATTAGGGAGTGTACCAATGGATGGATGGAAGATCTTTCTCTCTGTCTCTTCTTTTCTCTGTAAATCTGCCTCTCCAATAAAAATAAATAAATCTTTCTAAAAGAAATTTTAAAAAGTAACTATAAATTTGTTTCAGAAAAATAAAAAATTGGAAAGGCACTTACCATCAAAATCATTAACAATGAGTTACATTCTTGTACATATAATTACCATTTAAAAGTGAGCAGTGTGCATATGTATATCAAGCAATATGTATATATTCACATATGTATAAAAATTATCTATCCAAAGAGTTTTGTTTCATTTATAAACAAAGTATTGTAGGGGCTGATGTTGTAGTGCAGTGGGCTAAGCTTCTGCTTGGGGGCAGGTGCTGCTGCTGTGTTGCAGTGGGTTAAGCAATCTGCAATTCTGGAATGTGGCCGTTCCAAATGTCTAACTCCAAAAATATATCCTGACCAGCAGCCGGCTATAGCAGGTTCATCCTTCGCTTGTGATGCTAGCATCCTGTATGACACATCTGACCCCATGTGGTAGATCACAGTGAAAACACAGGAACACTGAAATACATGTAACATTACCTTGAGGTTATAAGGAACACAAATGAATTTTGTGGTTAGACTTGGGTCTCCTCCCCAGGGTATCTTGTTATATGTGTTGTATGTGAACATCCCAAAGTCTGAAAAAAATCTGAAATCAAGAATACTTGTGGTCCCAGGCACTTTGGATAAGGGATGCTCAACCTGTATATATTATGTTACTGTCCTTTAAATTTATTCATTTAATCTTGAAGGCAGAGAGAAAGAAATCTTCTGTTTGCTGATTCAGTCCCCAGATGCCTGCAACAGTCAGGACTGGGCCAGCCCAGGGCTGGGACCTGAGAACTCCAGCAGCTGTCCCACATGGGTGCTCAGGACCCAAACAGGTGAACCTACGTTTGCAGCATCCCAGGGTGCATGTTAGCAGGAAGCCAGAATCCAAGGGAATTGGTATCTGAAGCCAGGTGCTCCAGGATGGGCCACGGGTGGGCCAAATGGCATGTTAATGGCCAAGACAAGAGTGGGGTTGTTGGTGGTATCATTAATAAATAAAGCTAAAACAATGATAAAATAATAAAGAACAAATTAATAAATTACAGTAAAATGAAGCATTGGCTTTAGAAAGCCCGCTGATGTACTATTTATTTAGGATATGTAAAGTGTTAAGCCTATTCTAGGTTGTTTCTGAAGATGCCCAGACTCTCCAGCAGTCCTCCCCCAAGTCCCTGGTTGCAGCAAAACCTCCTCCTCCCACCTGTTAACAACAAGGACTAGCGAGGACGGCCCTGCCTGCTGCCTGAATTCAGTCTTGGTCTGAAATTGGTCCTGGGGTCTGTAGTCTGCGGATTCAGGTTCAACTGGAGCCGGAGCTGATCACTGGCTCTCCAAAGCACCGCACCGCTGCATTAGATGTTGTGTTACAGCACATGGTGGACTGGCTCTCCAAAGCACCGCACCGCTGCATTAGATGTTGTGTTACAGCACATGGTGGACTGGCTCTCCAAAGCACCGCACCGCTGCATTAGATGTTGTGTTACAGCACATGGTTTATACTATCACCCCAGAGAATGACCTCCAAAGACAGCAGCATTCTTGAGGTCTGTCAATTATTAACAAAGTGGACGTGACCAGGGATGCACAGGTCCCAGGAACAGCTGACCAGGCAAGTCTTCTTCCAGAGCAGGGGACCCCTGGTGTCCCTGAGTCACGTGAGGAGCCATTGATGCCCTCAGCAGGGCTGACTCAATGGGGCCAGAGAGAGCTGGGGGAGCAGAGGAACAACTTTGAATTTAGTAAGAACCTAGAATTTGTAAGAATGAGAAGCCAAGATAGAAGTATTTTTGATGTACTCATCTTTTCTGCACTTTCAGGGTCCCTAAGGAACGTGTAAAATCAAGAAACACTATGGGTTGTAATATTTCTTTGTTTATGTAAAGATTTATTTATTCAAAAGGCCGAATTATAGGAAGAAACAGAGAAGGGAAAGGAAGAGGGGAGAAAAAGAGAGAGCGCACTTCCATCCACTGGTTCACTCCTCAAATGGCAGCAACATGCGGGGCCGAGTCCGGCTCAAACCAGGAGCCAGGAACTCCATCCTGGTCTCCCGCATGTGTAGCAGGAGCTCAAGTACCTGGACCATCTTTGGCTGCCCTCCTGGTGCGTTAGCAGAAAGTTGGATCAGAAGCTGAGTAGCCAGGACTTGAACCAGTAATCCGACAAGTGGCAGCATAACCCACTGCACCACAATGGTAGCCCCTTGGACACTGACGCACAAACAGGACATATTCTCAAGGTCTTGTAACATGCAGCCATGATGGGAACCAGCGTTTTGCCACTGTAGTCCTCACTATTCTGCTTGACTGCCACTTCTTAGCCGTCATAGCATCGATATCTCTTCACCACTACTATGTGAAATAAAAACGGAAGAAATGCGTCATTCAAATGCTGCCAGACACTGCATAAAAGGCAGAGCTGCACTGGGATCTTGAGGTTTGTGGAATACACTATACAAGTCCCACAATCACTGACTCTCTGCCTGCTGTCCCCTAGGAAGGGGTAACCCGAGAAGCCACCAGTTGGGGTTTGGGGTTGCTAAAGTTGGTTGGACATGGTACTGGAGAAGAGAGATCCAAGTTTGTGTGGAGTTCTAGTGTGTGAATTCTTTTTAAGGATTTCTGTATGCTTATTTGAAAGGCAGTGACAGATTGCTCTTTCACGGACTGGGTCACTCCCCAGGTGCCTGCCACAGCTAGAGCTGAGCCAGGCTGGGTTGGGGGCCAGGAACTCAGCTGGAGTCTCTCATGTGGGTGGCAGATACCCAGTACTTGAGCCATCACGTGCTCCCTCCTAGGGTGTGCAGGGAGCGGGGCTGCAGACTGAAGTACTCTGATGCAAACTCCCGGTGTTCACTGTGCCAAACGCCTACCCCACTGTGTGGATCTGCAGTGAAGCCTGAGAGTGGGCTGTGGGGTCTGAGGAAGGGCTCTGCAAGGCTTGGGAGGAGTGGGGAGCTAGCTGAACTGAGCAGTACTGCTGTTGGAGTTCAGGCCAAGCCTGAAGAGCAAGCCTTACTGAGCACCTTGGGCTTTCGGGTGAGACCAAGAAAGGCTACTTCTTGGGAATAAGAAAAACTGCAATACTCAGGATTGGCATGTTCTGATAGAAAGCATACAACGTCCTCTCAGTGCCCAGTAGAAGGAAACCTAGCATCTTCTAAAGAAAGAGGATATATCCCACACTGCCTGCATTGTTCACAACATCTGCATACAGTAAGAAATCAGGAAACTTGTAAACAAGAAGAAAAAAAGATATAATTCTAGATCAAGAAAAAGGCAGCCAATTAAACCCCAAATGGACCGTAGTTGTTGAAACAAGCAATTCAAAGAAAAAATATCCAAGGACTTTAAAAGAAAAGATGGTCACATGAATGAACAGACAAGAGACCACAGAGGGAAACAATGGGACTGTAAAGAAGAAGCAAGTGCAGGTGCCAACAGTAAAAGACGGATGCTGACTTCGAGAGAGGACAAATGGAGAAAAACATCCCTCCTCCCCGCCCCCAAAAATTGGCCGAGGTGTCCTGATTCGTGTAAGAATCTACAGCAATCTGAAATCAGTGTAATGTGAATGGAATTAGAAGAGAAACAAGAGCTGGCAGAAGGAATTGTTCAACGAAACAACGATCTTAATCCCTCGCATTGGGAGCACCACCTTGGCATGTCTTAACTGCTTATCTACCTAGCACTCAGCAGCCAGAGAAGCTCATTGGCTACACTGGGAGCCTCAGCAGCCACAGGTGGACACAGGCAGGCAATGCCACCATGCCAGGTTCGGCCTCTCTGATACCTGCCAGCAGGTATTTGCAGGTATCCCTTCATCCCTGGCCTGGAGAGCCACGTGCTTAATAAGCAATCAGGTACTTCTCACTCTGGGAAGCTTCTCCCAGAGGGGTGGCCTCCTGGTCACTGTCTCAGGAAACAGAGTGGCCGTGTGCTCAGCGTGGCCTGGGGGAACCAGAGTCTGCGCCGCACTTCAGTGTTCCATAGGTCGGTACAGCTGCCTAGGCTGACCGGTGACCGGACACTAGCTTGATTTAGTGGGCGAGGACACACACAAGGGATCATGGTTTAGCCATAATTTAGAAAAACTGGTATGCTAAGATCAACATATTGTGGGTGGAATGCTCTAATAGCTGCTTTTTTTTTTTTTTCTCCCCAGGATATTAACAGAGGAGAGAGATGTGGGGAGTTCTGAGCACAGGACTCGGCCATCAGCTGCTCAGTGCCACAGGGGACCTGCTCACGCTCTCCTGTTGCCCCAAGCATGCATCACTTGCTGCGAGACTACCACAGCTAAGGGCGTTGCAAGTAGACCTGTTCTGTGTCCACACATAAACCATGCACATGGAGGCATGTTTGAGCTAGGGCTGGAGTATTTTAAAATTTTTATTTCTATTTCAGAAACAGATCTTTTAAAATAAGATTTATTTATTTGAGAGGCAGCAATAGAGCGAGAGAGAGAGAGATCTTTGTTTCTCTGGTTCACTCCCTAAATATCCACAATGGCTGGGGCTGGGCCAGGCTGAAGCCAGGAGCTTCTTCCCGGGCTCCATGTGGGAACAGGTGCTCAAGCACTTTGGGCCATCCTCTGCCACTCTCCCAGACCGTTAGCAGGGAGATGGATCAGAAGTGGAACAGTTGAGCCTAGAACTGGTGCCCGTATGGGATGCTGGCACTGCAGGCAGTGGCTTAACGTGATACGCCACAGTGCCAACCCTAGTCTTTCATCTTTTCATCTTCTAGTTCACTACCACAAAATGACTGCAACAGCCTGGGCTGTGCTGGGCCGGGCTGAGTCCATGTCTCCCAGAGGAGGGAGGCACCCAGCCACTAGAGTTGCTCCCATTGAGGTGTTTGCTGCCCCGCTGTCCCCTAAGGGGATCATTAGCAGAAAGTCGTGTGGGAAGCAGAGAGAGGATTTGAACCCAGGCGTTCTGGTATGGGTGTCTCAATCTACCCCTGGAACATTCTTCCAGCTCTTGAAAAGGGATTACTAAGCTCTTTTTGAGCAGGGAGATCCCAGCAGGAGGTGGAGATCTGATTATTACATGATATTTAAGCTGCTATTACAACCATGAACCCCCCCTTCCCGCCAGCACATTTCTAGATTCCTGGCAAGTCACCAGTGTCCCCTCCCCTCACCCCTCACTGCTTGTAATTGCTAAGCTTGTCTGGTTTCACGTTTCAGAAACCAGTTCTGTGTACTTGGAGTGAAGAGGGAATTTACTGGAAGGAGGCCCGGGCATCTCAGGGCATTCTTTGAAGAGGGTACCGGAGCCAGCATGGTTACAGGCCCTTTATGTACTGCCATCCACGTGACTGGCACTTAACTACCGACAGTCTGTTTCTGTCTCACATATTCACTGAGGCCACTGGTGTGGAAGGCTGACGCCCCTCATGGTTAGAGCTCAGACAATGGCCGGGAGGTCAGCCCAGCGCTGAGGCACCAGGGCACAGGGGTAGTCCAGCAGCACAGACCCCCTGGGAACAGGAAGCTGCAGCCGAGTGCACGGAGCCGTGCCTGTAGAGGCCTGGGGTGGTCTAGTGTTCTATGCCCACGTTTCAGGCCGCACCTGGAATGGCTTGCATGTGGCCTGGGCCACCTTTCCCGCAGGGCGGCGTCTGTAATCCTCGGTTTCTTAGGGCTTTTCTCTTTGTCAGCTCCTGTTTGCTTCCTGCCGCGAGGATGCTAATGGAGTCTGTAGAAAGGGGAGTCAAGGAGTCCCTCCTCACCCAGACCTTCACAATTCGGAGATTTTTACTCTTGGGGCCCAGTAGGTTATGCCACCGCTGGGGACAATGGCATCCCACGTGGAGCATGCAAGCTGGTGTCCGGGTGCTCTGCTTCGGAGTCTTAGCTCCCAGCTGACAGGGCTGGGAGGACAGTAAGGGCTGAAGGAAGTGCTTGGGACCTGGTTGTCAATTGGGAGACCCGGATGGAGTTCCAGGCTCCTGGCTTTGGCCTGGCCCCGAACACTGCAGCCCTGTGGGAAATGAATTAACAGATGGAAGAGCCCTTTAGTTGATATGGGATTATCCAGATTCTCAATTTTCTTCCTAAGTTATGTTATTTGTGTCTTTCCTGGATTTTTCCCCCTCTATTTTGTTACATTTGTTGGCATTGGCTGTCTGTAATATTCCCTTATGATTCTTTTAAGTTGCTCATTAATATTGATTACTGTTTTAATAGCTATAGGATCTGAATAATATCCCTTCCTTTCTTTTTAGGGTGTTATTTGTCTAGCTGAAAATGTATCAATTTTATTTTATGAAGAATCAACCTTTGGTTTAGTTTCTTCTCTTTATTCTAATAGTTGCTTTTCTTTTAAAATTATCTCTGCTCTGATATTTTTATCTCTTCTAAAAATATGTATTTATTTGAAAGGGAGACAAAGGGAGAGACAGAAGAAAGATAACAAGAAAGAGAAAATCAACCTTGCATCTGCTACTTCACTCCCTAAATGGCCTCAAGAGCTGAAGCTGGGCCAGGAGCCAGGAGCTCCTACTGGGCTCTCTGCTAGGAGCATGATCAGCAAGCTGGATTGGAAAGGGACTTGAACTGGCACCCTTCTGAAGATGCCGGCATTTCAGGCGGCAGCTTAACCTGTTAAGACACAATGCTGGCCCCCACTTTCTTTACTTGAGTTTAATGCTTTCCCATTTTCTAATTGTTAAGGAGGTGACTCAAATCATTGATTTTTAAACTTTTATTTTCTATTACATGCGTTTAAACTATGTATGCTCCAATAATGTGTAGAGTTTACGTATTGTAAGGTTGTGTTTTCATTTACTTGAGGACATTTTGTACATTCTTTTTGACTTTAGGTTATTTAAAACTGTCCGTCAATTTGCACAGATTTTGATTCTGTAGCTTATATGCTTTAAACTTTTATACTGAAAAATTTCATGTGTATAGGAAAGTTTCTTCCCTTTTCCTCCTCTGTCTCTCATCACACCTGCTCCCCATAGTCTCCTCTGGCCTTCCTCTGTCGCTTTACTGCGTTTCTTCATCGGCCCACGTGTGACGTCTCTGCTCTGTCAATCCCCGCCATCTCGTACGACACACTTGGGGTGCATGGATTGTATTGTTTCTATTCAAAATGAAGAGTCACGGGAGAGGGGAAGGAGGGAAGTAGAGAGGGAAGGTCAGAGAGAGGAGAGCAAACGAGTGGATGTCTTCCATCTGCTGGTTCCCTTCTCCAGTGGCCACAGTGGCCAGGGGTGGGCCAGGCTGGACCAGCAGCCTGGAACTCTGTCTGAATCTCCCATGTGGCTGCAGGGGTCAAGGTACCTTGGTCACGATCTGCTGCCTTCCCAGCCACATTAACAGGGAGCTGGACTGGACGTGGAGTAGCCAGATTCGAACTTGTGCTTTTACGAGATGCCAGGGTCATGGGCAGCGGCATAATCCGCTGCACCAGAATGTTGGCTACTGGTGCCCAGATTTTAAAGACCTGCCAGGTAGAAGACTAACTATAAAGTGATTTCACACCTACCTGCTTCTCTCCCTCCAGTCCCCAAGATTGACTTATTTATTTGTAAGGTAGAGTTACAGAGAAAAGAGAGGGAGGGAGGCAGACATTGCTTGTTAGGGACATTTAAAAAAATTATTTATTTGAAAGGCAGAGTTTCAGAGAGAGAAGGAGAGACAGAGAGATCTTTTATCTGCTGATGCACTCTGCACATGGCCACAATGACTGGGTTACGCCGGAAGTTGGACCTTCGTCCAGGTCTCTGGGTGGATGGCAAATACTCAAGCTGTCTACCACTGCTTTTCCTGGGCCATTAGCAGGCACTGGATTGGAAGTGGAGCAGCTGCGATGGGGTCTGGGGTCTGTATAGGATGCTGGGTAGTGGCTGGTGGCTTCACCTGTTATGCCACAATGCTGGCCCCAAGGAACTTACATTTTATAATATCATTCCTTCTGTGACAGCCTTTTGACTATCACCAGTTTGGAGTTATAAAATGCTATTCTTACTTTCTTTTAGGTCTTCTGCAAACAAGATGTGCAGATATTATCATAATGATAGGCAGTTTTCAAGTTAAGGCAGCACTGTGCAAAGCCTTGTAGGTGCCTGTCATTCAGGAAAGCTACGGAACTTCTCAAGATCTTCCTGAAAGGAATGATTGTAACAGACATGAACTCAGCCCTCTGTGTTCCCTGCCGATGACAGTGGCCTCAGGCATGACTCAGAGCCCGGCGGCTGGCTGCCTTTGCCAGGCAGGTGTAACCTGGTCACGTGGTCTCTTCAGAAACCCCCTGCTGCTGCATGCTTTCCCTCCCTTCGTGGTATGCAGAGAAACACACATCTGATTATTAACCAAAGACCAAGAAGACAGCAGGAGGGGTAGCTGCCTGAAAATCTCCCCTTCCTGGCATTTCACGGGTGTGTTTCATTCTGCATGGCCAACCTGGCCGTTGAGTGAGCTGGATTTGCGAGGGGGCAGACAGAGCACACCCTGGATCTTCCTGATTCCTGTTGATTCTCTTGGATGAAATCATGGACAAGTTCCATAACTTTTCTGGGTGTCTGGGGAGAATTCATTGCCCCACCACAAAAATGTACAGATTAGTGCTTAGAATCTTAACGCTTTGTAAGCGCACAACTCAGTGATGTTCAAGATGGTACATTCTTGTGCCATCACTCTCTGCAACTTTTTGATCTTCCCAAACAGCAACTCTGTTCTCATTAAGCAGCTGTATTTCCCTTCCCTCCCAGCCTCTGGCACCCATTGGCGTCTGACTGTCCCAGATACCTCATCTCACTGGAATCAGCAGGAATTGTTTGTTTGCTAATTTCCCTTAATATGACACCTTCAGTTTCACTCATGCTGTGCCATGGGTTAGAATTTCCTTTCCTTTTAGCTAAACACTATTTAGTTAAATGATTGCTTCTCCCTCTTCGCTTGTGTGAAGTGTCGCTAAGAACACAAGTGCACAAATACCTCTTCAAAACCTTACTGTCCATTTTTATTTTTGCATATGTGCCCAGAGGTAAGACTGTTGGATCACATGGCAGTTCCCTTATGTTTGGAGGAACACCATTGTGTTTGTCACAGTGGCTGCGTTATTTTTGCCTCCCACCAACAGCCCGTGAGGGTTTCACTCTTGCCACATGTTCACCAACATTTGTTGTTTTTGGTAGTCGCCCTTCGAATGGGGGTGAGGTGATCTCTCATTGCAGTGTTGACTAAGATTTCTCGAATGATTAGCAATGTTGAGTCTCATTTTGTGCGCTTATTAACCATTTGTAAATCATCTTTGGAGAAGTGTCCATGCAAATCAATTACTCATCATTTATTTACTTGAATGGAAGAACATGGAGAAAGAGGAAGAGGCAGGGGTGGAGGGAGAAGCAAAACAGACACACTGACTCTCCATGTGGCTGGGACAGCTCTAAGCCAGGAGCGTGGAACCCCAGCTGGGTCTCCCCCCTGAGTCAGGGGCCCAGGCACTTGAGCCATCCTCCATTGCCTTCCCAGTGGAAACAGAGCAACCAGCACTCCGGTACCAGAGGCTGACATCACAGGCGGTGGCTTGAGGTTGTTGTCTCTGCTCATTTTCTGCTTTGTTTTGCTGTTGTTGAGTAGAAAGAGCTTTTCCTTGTACGCTTCCTAGACACCAGCCTCTTTGCAGACACATGAGTTGTGAACACTGCCCTTTCTCGTGGCCGATTGTGTCCTTCCAATCACTGAAGTTGTACATTTGAGGCAGTCTAGTTTGTCTACTGTTAACTTTTGCTGCCAGTTTCTGTTCTCTCTTAAGCTTCTGGAATCCCTGCTCTGAGAATCAAGCAGGTCTGCTACAGTGCCACAGGCTCTTCCAACCGGGAACGTGCCTTCCCATGGCAGCCATCAGCAGGTTACACCTTTTGCAGTGGCAGTGTGTGTGTGCCCCCAGCTTTCCCTTTCTAAGTTCTCTCAACAGGCTGCAGCTGCCCACTGTTTGCGGCTCCCTCTTTGGCAGAAAGGGGTGGACCATGCAGCAGAGAGAAGTTGCTGAGCTGCTGCCACTGCCACACACCCCAGGACCCTGCAGGTGGTGGCTGTAGCATCCTGGCTCTTCCTGCACAATCCTCACAAGGGAGCTGGCTGCAGTTCTTCAGGGTTGCGTGGAGGGTTCCAAGGAGTGTGGTCAGACGCTCAGATAACTGGGTGGATCTGATGCTGGCCACGTGGTGTACCAGGCAACTGGGCCATGGTGGCCATCTACGCCCATGAGCTGCTCGGTCTCCAGGGGCTGGCTGATGGGGTGAGAGGGAGGCTTGGGAAACGTGGGGCTGTGGGTTGGGAGTTAGTGCTAAGCAGTTCCCGCACGTGCCGCAGGGCCCCATTGTGTATTACGCAGTGTGTGAGTCTGTTTGGTGGCAGTGATGTTGAACTCTGACTGCAAAGAACAGAGGTCAAGTTCTTATTCAGTGGCACAGTAGGTCAATCCTCCACCTGTGGTGCCAGCATCCTATATTGACACTGGTTCAGGCCCCAGCTGCTCTACTTCCTATCCAGCTTTTTGCTTATGGCCTGGGAAAGCAGTGAAGGATGGCTCAAGTCCTTGGGACCCTTCATTTCAAAGGCAGCTCCTGGCTCCTGGTTTTGGACCAGCCCAGCTCCAGCTGTTGTGACCATTTGGGAAATGAACTAGTGTTTGGGAGGTTTTTCTCTCTGTCTCTCCTTTTCTCAGTAACTCTGCTTTTCTGATAAAGAACAAATACATAAATCTTAACAATGTATCATTTTTGAAAGAATTTTTCAGGGTGATGTAATAACACAATAATAACAGCTAAGTTAATATTTATCAATAAATCTTATTAAATAAAATATTTTAAAAATCGGGAAAACCCGACATGGTAAGAAAGCCCTGCATGCAAGTCTGATGCAAAAATATCACCAGTGTGTGAAAAAAGTAAGCTAAATGTTGGCCCGTTGGGGAAAGTATTGTTTGTAAACTGAAAATGTGACTTAGAAACGGAGAGGGACAGATGGATAGACATCCAGAAAACAAAGAAATGAACGAAACTGAACGCACTAGCTCTGTGAAAGTCAAAACCAAATGAATGTCAACATTACGTGACTAATCCTGGCTTGTTATTCATTCAACAAATATTTGTTGATCTCAGTTATGTAGATACTGGAATACAAACATGAAACACATATTGGTCCTCAAGGAGCTCAAAGACATGTAGTCAAAACGGACAGATCAACAGTGCTGATCACCATGTGACGGAAAGACTGACGCGCACCACCCCCGGCAGCCATGGACCATCCCAGCAGGATGCTGCAGCCCACGCACGCCGGGGGCCAGTTACAGGCCACACCACCACCTTGTGGCATCTGTGGATGCCAGCTGCATTTAGCCATACACAATGCTGAGCCCGGCAACAGGGAGCCTAGAGTCTGACTGTACATGGCACTGCCTGGCACTGCCCGGTAGGAAGGAGTGAACCCCTGTGGCACGGGGGGAGTGGCTGAGGCAACCATTTTGCAGGGACCTTTCCTTCTTGGATGGCAGTAATTGAGCTGACGATCCATCAGCCTTGTTTGCCCCAAGGGTCAGCTGCCCTTCCAAGCCATTCAGAACAGACTGACTGTGGCCAGGGTGGTCCTGGGTGCCAGGGCAAGGTACATCTGCCACCTGCTAAGTGTGTCGTGTTGGAGAAGGATCAACACTGAGACCAGAACAAGAAAGATGACGTGCTCAGGGTACCCATGTCTACACCGTGGGCAGTCCTGGCTCCGCAGTCAGGATACCCATGTCTACACCGTGGGCAGTCCTGGCTCCGCAGTCAGTAGGGCCGCAAGCAGAGCGACAACAAGGGGTCTCTTGTTAGGACACTGACAGCAGAGCATGAAGTCCAGAGCCTGTGGGAGTGACGCTGGCTCTGGCCGGGGTGACAGAAGGCTGGCACCTGCCACATGGGAAAGGTAAAGCAGGTGTCCATCACTTGAGCAGTCATGATTTGTAAGCTCAGTCTGTGACTTGTGGCCTGAGCCAGGGTAGCTGCAAATCAGAGGTTCAGGCAAACACAGCGAACCATGCAGGCGCTCGGGTAAGTTCCCGCGGCACGTGGACTGCCCAGCAGCGCCTCCCTAGAGCAAGTCAGTGACTGGGCTCTGCATCCTGACGGCTGAAGCAAAAGAAAACATCCATTGAACCCCTTGAATTTAGGGGTGAACTAAGAGGTAAAGGGTCGTTTGTCCAGATCTCAGTCCTGCAGCAAGGCCTGCCAAACACAGTGCTGGCTTCCTCCCGGACAGAACCATGAGGATCTAAAAGCCAGAGAAGTGGCTCCAGGCAAGTGTGCTTATGGCAGTGGCCTTCCTGCTGGTGGAACGCTGAGTGACACAGCAGGCCTAGCAGCCACTGACTCACCATGTCACCCTGCTGCAACTCTATGGCTTGGTCCAGACCCTGATAGGCTTCCCGATCACTAGTCCATTACGCATGTCAGAGCACGGGGCTCAAGTCCCTCTCCTAGAGCCCAGTGCCGAGCTCTGCCCCTTCCATGTGACGGGCAATGGGGAAACTGCTTTGCAACTACTCCTGTCTCTGTAAGCTTACCTGCCATCAGTGCTGCCCAGGTCTGTGGTGTGTGACGTGAGAATGAGTCTGAGCTGAGTATTTAAGAATGAGAAGTTGGGCCCGGCACGGTGGAGCAAGTGGTTAAAGGTCCTCGCCTTGCACGCCCGGGATCCCATATGGGCGCTGGTTCTAATCCCGGCAGCCCCGCTTCCCTTCCAGCTCCCTGCCTGTGGCCTGGGAAAGCAGTCGAGGACGGCCCAAAGCTTTGGGAACCTGCACCCGCGTGGGAGACCCGGAAGAGGCTCCTGGCTTCGGATCGGCATAGTATCGGCCCGTTGCGCTCACTTGGGGAGTGAATCATGGGACGGAAGATCTTCCTCTCTGTCTCTCCTCTCTGTATATCTGCCTTTCCAATAAAAAAATAATAAAAATAAATCTTTAAAAAAAAAAAAGAATGAGAAGTTGAATATGTAATCAAATGGTGGTGGTGGTGGTGGTGGTGGGGTGTGTGTGTGTGTATGTGTGTGTAAAGAGGAGAGAGAGACAGAGAGAGAGAGGTCACTCCCCAAATGACCTCAATGGCTGGAACTGAGCCAGTTCAAAGTCAAAAGCCGTGAACTTCCTTTGCATCTACCGCCCCTTCCCCATGGATTTCAGGGGTCCAGGCATTTGGGCCATTTTCCATTGCTTTCTCAAGTACATTAGCAGGGAGCTAGATTGGAAACAGGGCAGCCAGGACTCAAGCCAGCACCCATATGAGCTTCTGATGCCACAGGTAGTAGCTTTACTTGCTAAGACACAGTGCCAGCTTTAATTGGTACTTTAATTCTGCTTCTCTCCTGAGATTTCTTTTGATTTACTGAATACATTTTTTTTTTTTTTTTTTACTTCTGTCAAGGAGAGAGTCTGGTAGCTTCAGGAACCATTGTCTGTTTATTTCCACTGTCTGGAACATCTTGGCACTGGACACAATTCAGTTTCTTTTCTTGAAATGTGTTCAATTTTCTTGGTTCTCCTTTAAGACAGATAGTTTTGACTTAAAAAATGTCTTTATTGAAAAACAGATTTAAATTTTATTTTTGAAAGGCAAGATCGTTCATCTGTTGCTTCACTTCTAGCTGCTCACACAGCAGGGCAACAGGGGCTGTACCAGGTTGTAGACACCGGGAATCCATCTGGTGGAGATGGGTGTCCCGTGTGGGAGATGCGTGTCCAAGTACTTGAGTCGTAATTCACTGCCTCGCAGGTGTGTTAGCAGGAAGCTGGACGGGAAGTGTGGCATAGCTGGGGGCTGAACCAGGCACTCTGATTAGAGCTACGGACATCCAAAGAGGTGACTTAACCTTTGTGCCAAACTCTAGCCCCTAGTTTTTTAATTGACATTTAATACTCTTGCATATTCGCGGAACACAGTGTGGTAAGTTGAGACATGTATGTGATGTGTAATGATAAACCAAGGTAATGAGCCCAACTTCTTAGAAATGTGTGTGTTGGGAACCATATATGACATTATTATAGATTATCATCCTTCTACTGTGCTAAACAGCACTAGGGATAACTCCTTCTAGCTGTAGTTTGGCACTTGATGGCCACCCCTTCTCCGTCTCCACTCCCCACTCCCTTTCCTCGCTCTAGCAGCTACTGTTTGATTCTCTACTTCCATGAACTCAACTAACTTAGCTTCTACATATGAGTGAGGTTATTTCTGTCTAGCTTCTTTAACCTAGCATTCTGCAGTCTCTTCCATGTTGTACATATCACTGTGTCATTCCTTTTGATGGCTGAATAATATTTTGTTGTATGCATGTTTCACATTTTCTTTATCTGCTTATCAGTTGCTGAATGAGTTGGTGGTTTCTGTTTCTTGGAAGCTGTGACTAGAGCTACAATAAACATAGGAATGCAAGTTTGTTTCATTTCCCTTGGAGATACACCCAGGAGTAGGGTTCTGGATCGGAAGATAGATCCACAGTGCCTATATTTTAAACATTCTTTCTGCATCAAGCTTGTCCTTTAATTTCCTTTTCCCATGTGGTTCTGAAGTAGTCCTTTGAGGGTAACTTCTCTGAGACTCCCTGGCAGCTTCCATTACGTTCTGATCAGTAGAAGTTACTGTGGGAAGTTCTGGCTTCTGTTCTTTCTTAGCGACTGCTTCCTTTGCTCAGGCAGGCATCTTATAGCTCTTAGTTCAGGTAGTTAGCTCTGGTGAATTGTTCCAGTTTGATTCATGAATAATGTTGAAGGGTCCCTTGGAAACGTGTGTAGATGTATTTGGAGAATTGTCTTTTGCTTTTAGAATTCCTCCATGCTGTTGGGTGGCCCTGAGACCCTCACTGCAGTTTTGCTTTTTCTGGCTGAAGAGAATGTACTCCTTCCCATGTGGTGCGGGCTGAATGGGCTACACGCACACCAGGCCAGAGTCCGAGAATATAGAACATCTACTGTGTGTCTGCCCTGCTCTCCTCCGCTGATTCTCTGCCCTTCTCCATGAGATTCTGTGTGCTCTGTCACCTTTCCAGATTTCGTAGGCTGATGTTGTCGTTGCTTTGTAAAATTTGTTTTATTTGACAGGCAGAGTGACAGAAAAACGAAGGTAAAGAGAAGACCTCTTTCATCTACTGGCTTACTCCCCAAGCGTCCATAACAGCTAGGGCTGGGCCAGGGCAAAGTCAAGAGCCAGGAACTCCGTCCAGGTCTCCCATGTGGGTGACAGAGGCCCAAGCACTGCCCCCCAGCCACTTTAGTGAGGAGCTGGATTGGATGCACAGAACAGCTAAGACTTAAGTCAGCATTCTGATAGGAGATGTGGGTGGCCCAGCGGGTGGGAACGGGCCGCCACCTGCTCGTGCACTTCCCAAACGCATTTAATGGACATGCTGACCCTGGAACCCAACATTTTCATCCAGGACTCCCCCTAAGTCTCAGGGGTCAACTGCTTGAGCCATCACCTGCTGCCATATGACCAGGAAGCTGGAATCGGAAGCAGAGGTGGTTTCAAATCCAAGTGCATGGATATGGAATGCGACTGTCAATCAGCCTGGTGACGTCTTTCAAAGCTCATCAGAACTCACCACCGGAGACACCTGGGGCTCAGGGAGCCTTCGCAGAAACGTTTAAGAATTAGCAATTCAGTCTTTACTTGTTATAAACCTATTCTTGATTCCTGCTTCTTCTAGAGCCAGAATTAATCATTTGTATCTTTTCAGACATTTGTCTGCATCATCTAGGTTATTTAATTTGGTGACATAAAATTGTTTGTAATATTCTATTATTTTTATTACTGTAAGAGTGATACGTGGTATCTTTTCACACCTAATTCAATAAATGGAGTTGTTTTTTTCTTGGTTGTATTAAGAGTTTTACAATTTTGTTGATCTTTTTAAAGAACCAATTTGTGGCTTTATTTATCATTTTTCTATTCTGTTTCATTTTTTTCTCCTCTAATATATTTTTTTCCTGCTAGCTTGGGCTTATGGCTCTTTCAATTTTTCTTCTAGCTTTTAAAGGTGAATATTTATATTGGGATCTTTCTTCTTTTAAAATGTAGGTTATTTTATAGTTATAAAACTTCTTCTAAGATGTCTTTTACATCCGTAACTTTTGGTTTTTAGTTTTATTTTCATTCTTCTTGAATTATTTTCCAACTTTTTCTGTGAACTTTTCTTTGATCCATTTATTATTTAGGAATACACTGGGATATTTCTACATATTTATACATTTTCTGAAAAAGATTTTAATTCAAATGTCTTATGACTGGAGAATACACTTTGTGTAACTAGTACTTTTAAACTCACGGCCTACCAGGATCCTGGAGAATTCTTTCTGTGTACTATAGGCGGACTAGTTTATAATATAGGCCCTATTTTCTATTTCTTATCAATCTTTTTCTTAGTTCCATCCACAATTGATTTTCATTCTTCAATTTGTTAACATGGCATATCACATATACTGATTTATGTGTGTTGGACCATTCCTGAATGCTACCTGATTTGGTGAATGATTTTTCTGATACTTTGTTGGGTTCAACTAGTTTTTTTTTTTTTTTTTAAGATTTACTTATTTTTATCAGAAAGGCAGGTATACAGAGAAGAAGAGAGACGAGAAAGATTTCCATCTGCTCATTCACTCCCCAGGTGGCCACAATGGCTGGAGCTGAGCCAATCTGAAGCCAGGAGCTTCTTCCAGGTCTTCCACGTGGGTGCAGGGTCCCAAAGGTTTGGGCTTTCCTGCATTGCTTTTCCAGGCTGCAAGCAGGAAACTGGATGGGAAGTGGAACAGCCAGGATACGAGCTGGCACCCATCAGAGGACAGGTCTGGATGAACTGGCTGTCATGTCCCCTGTGTACATCTGGGCATGCTTTCCATCGCACAGGCATTAGCAACTGAGGAGACCCATTCCTTTCCCTGATATTCACTGATGGGTACTGTGCCCTGCCCTGCCAGGCAGGCCCCTCGCCTTAGGTTTTGTGTGTACCAGCGGGTGGCGGGTGACGCCACCTACCCCAGCCCAGGTCTCTCAGGTAGCTGGGTGCATTGATCTGAGCCAGACTTCTCCTCCAACTTCCCCTTTCTAAACCACCTGCTCTCAAATACCCCATTTCCCTGTGAGTGCAGTGGCCTGGTCCATGGAAGCCTCCAGAATTCATTTCACTCCTGTGTATTGCTTCCTCAGTGTCCCCACTGCCACACAATCCCAACTCCCCTCCCCCAAGGAATCCACAATCCCCACACCAGCATGGACCCCAGGCAGGTCTTCTGGTGGGGTCCACCGCTTCTTCTCACATGTCATTTTTTTTTTTAGAATAGGCAAGTATGCTGGCACAATGGTTTATTTAACACAAATTTGGCATTAAGTAGGCCCCAAATGCCCACCAGCTATTAGCTACTCTTCTCTCAGAAGTATAACACTTACTGAGGTGCAGGACAGTCTAGGCAGTTGCCTACAACTAGGGTAAGATCTATTTATTTTGTTGGAAAGGCAAATTTACAGGGGGAGAGATCAAGAGAGAGATCATCCATCTGCTCCCCAAAGGCCAAATGGCCACAAACAGTTCACTCCCCAAATGGCCACAACAGTTGGAACTGAGCTGGTGTGAATCCAAGAGCTAGGGGCTTCCTCCAGGTCTCCCATGTTGGCACAGGGTGTCAAGGCTTTGGACTATCCTCTGATGCTTTCCCAGGCCATAAGCAGGGAGCTGGATGGGAAGTGGAGCAGCTGCTACTTGAACCAGTACCCATATAAAATGCGGGTGCTTGTAGCTACGGGATTAGTCAGTGGAGCCATTGTGTCACCCCTGTGGATAAAATTTCTAACACATAAATTCTGGGGACACGCCCTAATCATGGTGGCAGGTTTTTTTTTCAGCACTAGGATGTTGGCCTCCATAGTATCTAATGAGAAGTCAGCTGTTAATCTTAGCGAGGAGCTTATGTATAACTCATTCTTGCTACTTTCAAAATTCTGTTTGTTTTGTTTCCTGATTATGGTATGTCTAGTTGCGTATTTCTTGAGTTTATCCTACATGGAATTTATTGAGCTTCTTAGAGATGTGATGAGAGATCTTCTCCATCCAATTTTGTAAGCTTTGGCAGTGGAGTCTGCACAAATTCTTTCTGCCCCGTTCTTTGTGGAATCCCTATTGGTACACTTGATGTACCGCGGCCTCTGAAGCTGTTCACTCTTCATTTTTTCCCTCCTGCTCCTCAGAATAGATGACCTCAATTGGCTTAAAGTAGATTTCTTTGATTTTTTTTCTTCTGCTAGATTAAATCTTTTGCTGAGGCCTTGGAGTAAATCTTCTCGTTGTAGTTACCATTGTAGTTACTGTCCCTTTAAAAAAAATGTTTTTTTTTGAAGCTTATCATACAATTCTGTATAGTCTGGGATTTCCCTCCCCCCATTTTCTGTCACATGATTGATTTTTCCCATAATGTTATATTATTCATAAGGAATTACAATTCCATCAATCTGGTGTTTAAATGTGCCCCGACAATACTGGTACAGATGATGTCAGATAGTCTAGCATCCCACTGTCTAGATACGTCCAACACTTTCGTTGGGAGTCCATCTTTTGTTTGGAAGCAGAGATGCATGTTGCAGTGTGTCTTCACATCTGAATATGGTAGTCTCCATTACTCTACCACTATACATTCCAATTTGCATGATGGATTCCTTATATTAGAGAAAACATAGGGTATTTCTCTTTTCGTGATTGACTTATTTCACTGAGCATGATGGTTTCTAGTTGGGACCATCTAGTTGTAAATTGTATCATTTCATTCTTTCTAATGGCTGAATAATATTCCATGGAGTAGATATTCCACAGTTTCTTCAGCCACTCCTCTTTGAATTGGCATCTGGGTTGTTTCCATGTCTTTGCTATTATAGATTGTGCTACTGTAAATATAGGATTACAGATCCCCTTCTCACATGTAGTTTTAAATTCTTCTGAGTGTATTCCTCGGAGTGGGATAGCTGGATCATATGGCAGGTTAATTGGCAATTTTCTAAGACCTCTCCATATTGATTTACATATTGGTCATACTAGCCTACACTCCCACCAGCAGTGAAGGCATGTATCTTTCTCCCCACATCCACACCAGCAGGTGTTGTTGGTTGAGTTCTGAATATACGCCAGTCTCACTGGAGTTAGGTGGTACCTCAATGTGGTTTTCATTTGTATCTCCCTGATGCCTAGGGAGCCTGAGCATCTTATCATATGTGTCTTAGTCATTTGCATCTGTTCTTTTGAAAAATTTCTGTTCTTTTCCGTTGCCCTTTTTTTCACAGTTTTTTTTTTTTTAACTGTTCCTGGGTTTCTGAAGCTCTTTATAAATCCTGGACATTAGTACCCCATCACTTGTGTAGTGTGCAAAAATTTCCTCCTATTCTGTTGGTTGTTTCTTCACTTTGTTAATTGCTTCCTTTGCTGTACAGGAGCTTTTTATTTTGATGTAGTCCCATTTGTTCATTTTGGCTTTGTCTGCCTGTGCTTTTGGCATCTTTTCTAAGGTTTCCCAATTCCTATTTCCTGGAGAGTGCTTCCTATGTTTTCCTTTACTAGTTTGATGGTTTCTGGGTGTAAATTTAGGTCCTTGATCTACTTAGAGCTGATTTTTGTATACTGTCACAGGTGCAGGTCTTGCTTCTTTATTCTGCAAGCTGCTATCCAGTTGTCCCAACAGCATTTGTTGAGTAGACAGGCTTTTCCTCTGGATTGTTTCCAGTTTTCTTGTCAAGGATTAATTGTCTATACATGTGTGGACTCCCTTGTGGTGTTTCTATTCTGTTCCATTGATCTTCTCTGTTTCTGTACCAGTGCCCGACTGTTTTGATGACCATTGCTCTGTAATATGTCTTGAGGTCTGGAATTGTGATTCCTCCAGCTTGATTTTTATTTTTCAGGATAGCTTTGGCTATTCATGGTCTCTTGTGTTTCCAAATGAACTTTTGTATCATCTTTTCTATTTCTGAGAAGAATATTGTTGGGATTTTGATTGGGATTGCAATGAACCTGTGTATTACTTTTAGTTAATATGGACATTTTGATTATGTTGATCCTGCCAATCCAGGAGCCTGGTAAATTTCTCCATTTTTCACTATCTTCTATTTCCTTTTAAAATGTCTTATAGTTTTCATTAAGAGGTCTTTTATGTACTTAGTTAGCTTAATTCCTAGGTATTTAAGATTCCTCTCCTCTATTTTAAAAGGAACTGCACTTACAATTTCTTTCTCAGCCATGGGATTATTTGTGTACACTAGTGCCATCGATTTGTGCTCATTAATTTTGTATCCTGCTACTCTGCCAAATCTCTTATGAGTTCCAGTAGTGTCTTGACTGAGTTTTTTGGTTCTCCTATATAGAGAATCATGTCATCTGTAAATAGATATAATTTCAGTTCCTCATTTCCAATTTGAATTCCTTTAATTCCTTTAATTCCTTTTTCTTGTCTGATAGCTCTGGCAAGGACTTCCAATACTATATTGAAGAGTAGTGGTGACAATGGATATCCCTGTCTAGTTCCGGATTTTAGTGGAAAGGCTTCCAATCTTTCCCCATTCAGAATGATGCTGGCATTAGTTTTTTCATAAATTGTTTCGATTATGTTGTAGAATGTTCCCTCTATGCCTATCTTGCTTAGGGTTTTCAGCATGAAGTGGTATTGGGTTTTATCAAATGCCTTCTCTGTATCTATTGAGATGATCATATGGTTTTTATTTTTCATTTTATTCAGCAGTGAAGCCATCTGGTCCAGAATTTTCCTTGATTTGGAGGGCTTTAATTACTGATTCAATCTCATTGCATGTTTTAGCTCTATTTAGATTGCTAATTGCTTCTTGAATCAATTTTGGTGGATTGTATCTGTCCAAAAATCTATCCATCTCTTCCAGGTCTTCTGATTTGTTCACATATAGTTGCCTGTAATAGTACCTAATAATTCTCTGTATGTCTGAGGTATCTGTTATTATGTTTGTCTCTGATTATATTGATGCGTATCGTCTCCCTTGTTTTATTATTATTATTATTTTTTTTGGTTAGTTGGGCTAGTGGGGAGTCTATTTTGTTGATTTTCTCGAACAACCAGCTCGTTGATTCATTGATCTTATGTATAGTTTTCTTGGTCTCTTTTCGGTTTGTTTTGGTTTTTCCTTACCATTTGCTTTTCATCCTTTCACTTTCAGTTTCTTCTGATCTTTGTTAGTGAGATGTGTCACCTGTAAGCAGCAGATAGATGGGGTTTTTTTTTATACAGTCCTCTAATTTGATTGATGAATGTAAACCATTTACATTCAGTGTTAATGTGGATAGGTGGCAATTCGGTTATGTCATCTTAGTAATGTGGTGTTCTTTGGTCGAGTCTTCTGTTAGCCTTTTAGAGGGATGTTCTCCACATCTGCCTTTGGCTTTGGTAGTTGTAGTCCTTTCCTCTTTCATGAGGACATCTTTGAGTATAAGCTGTAGGGCAGGTTGAGAGGACACACATTCTTGGAAGTTTTATTTATTGTGGAAGAATCTTCTCTCATTTTCAAAGACAAAGGAGAACTTTGCAGGGTACATTATTCTGGGTTGACTTTTTCCCTTTTAGAGTCTGGAATATGTCACTCCATTCTCTCCTGGCCTGTAGTGTTTCCTTTGATTGGTCAGCTGTGAGTTTGATTGGGGTTCCTCAATAGGACACTTGATTTTTCTCTAGTGCACATTTAAGAATTTTTTCCTTATGTTCAACTGTGGAGAGCTTGATTAACATGTCTTGGTAAAGGTCACTTTTTGTCAACCCTGTTGGGAGTCCTGTGCCCCTCCTGGATGTTTTTTCCCAATTCTTTCTCCAGATTAGGGAAATTTTTCCTTATTATTTCTTTGAATACACCTTTAATCTGTGCTGTTTCTGTGCCTTCTGGAACTCCCATAATTCTTATGTTGAGCCTTTTAATTTAACTCCTAGATACATTTTTTAGCTTGGCCTAGCTCTGCTTGTAGCTTTTTGTTTGTTTTCCCTAGTGACAGGAAATATCTTCCAATTCTGATATTCTTTCTTCTGCTTCATTCATTCTATTTTTTAGACTCTCCACTGTACTTTTAATTTGCTCCACTGTATTCTTGACTTCTGAAATATCAGCTTTCATTTGATTCATTTCTTCTGTAACAAATTCTTTTAACTCTTATATTATGTGCTTCTCATTGTTGGTCAGAAGCTTTGTAATAAGCTTTCTAAATTCTGTGTCCCCCATTTTTTCAATGTCTTCCCCAGTGAACTCTGAGGGTGGTAGAGGCTTTTATTCCATTACCGGCGAGTTTTTGGTAACATTCATTGTGCCTCTGCCTCTTCTTTTAACTTTTGACATTGCAATCCTGTTTGGTTATTTTTCTCCTTAGTGCAGATTTCTAAGATGTATTACCTACAGTTCTACAAGTCAGTTTTTATGTTCAATTAGTGTCCTGGGTTAGGAAGATGCCAACTATCCCAGATAACTGATTTATCAGCCGTACTGATCTTGTCTAAACACACAGATGGCTCCTGGCAGAGCACTGCCGGAGAGCCAGGGCTGTTGGCTTTCTGATCCGGGGACCACACAGATCCTGCAGGATGAGAAGCTGGTGCTTCCCTCCCCATGGGATCAGCTAGGTGCGACTAGCTGGAAATGTGCCCACACTGATGTTTGATCCCTGTGCTGTTAGGTATGACCCACCACCAGTTTGCCCCAAGGAGTCTACAACTCCCTTTCCATTTGTTGCTGGGCCAAAGTATTCGGCAGGATTGGTCAGTCCCAGCCTGCCTTTACCTCCTGAGCTCCACGTGCGAACCCAAGCTCCCACCTGGCTGTCACAAGGGCTGATCTGTGGCTGCCTCTGGATCCCTGGTTGTCACTGGACTCCTGATCACAGCTCCCCGGTGGCTGCTGGGTTTTCCGTTCCCTGTAACACTGCTCCGCTGTCATCGCCTCTTCTCTGTGTCCAGGGGATCTCCAGGTACCTCCCTGTTGACTTCCTGATCCCTAGGTTTTTCTGTAATCTGTTCTCTGTTCTTTACCCTGTCTAACAATTCTCTGTCCTCTCAAACATGTCCGCACCCTTTGCCGCCATCTTGCTTCCCCAGTTATTGTCCTTTTCAACACTGGAATTTCTACTGGCTAGTTTTTTTTTTTTTTTTTCTGATTCTTAGCTAATGGTTGCTATTTGGTGAGATAACATTCTATTCTTGTTCTTACTCTTGTAGACTTGTTCTCTAGTTCTTGGAACCTGCAGTGGCTGACTGAGCTAACTAAGAGCAGGCTCAAAAGCTGGACTTGCTCACTGCTGGTTTCTACTTGCTCTTGCTTCTGTGTGTGCCATACTTGCCAATTTTCTGCCTGTACTGTGATTGCCTTTTGCTGGTAATGGGGACATTTTAAATAATTGTTTGTGGTAGCTATCTCTGGAAATCATTCTTTTTTTTTTTTTTTTGAAATCATTCTTATTCCACTTTTTTTCCCCTCTCTTTTTTCCTTTCATGCTTGTTGCTTTTGTTGAATGAGTTTCCTACAAAAATATTGTAAAATTTGTATTGTTGGGGGTGTGTGTGGCCACTGAAGTCTTTGTTTGTCAGCTTAGTTGTTAGTTAACGATTAAATAGATTTCTTTGAATGCCCACAACCAGTGAGACTCCTTGTGTGTTTGTGTGGGGCATGCCTTCAGTATTCTGGTAGGTTTTAATCGTGCCATAGCCTCCCATTCTTGGTCATGCAGTTCCTCAAGGTTAGTTAGACAGGAGAGATTCAGACCTTCACAGTCCTCGCTGGACATGTATGCAGCCCTACACACAGGCCTATACAGATTTCCAGTAACACTGTAAATGTTTCCCAGGTCTCCTATGGACTTCTCATTCCAATGATTTTCCATGGATGTATTTCAGTTTTAATGAGTCTCTTATAAGAGGTCCTCAAAAAGCAATAAAAAATGATGCATGGATTTAAACATTTTTTTGCATCAAAATTTATCTTTTAATTCCATTTTCCCATGACCTTTATGAAGTTCTCTTGTACTTGCTCCAACTCAGGCAGCCGTGACATTAAACAATTGCTGCTTGTTCTTAAAAAAAAAATGCCCTAGTACGGGACCTTCCTCATTGAGCAAGCTCTGAGTCATATCAAATAAAGATAAGCTTTATAAATGGGCTTTTCTTCCTTTTCAAAAAATTATTTATTTGAAAGGTAGGGTTAAAGAGAGAGGGAGAGCTAGAGAGAGAAGAGAGATCTTTCATCCATTGGTTTGCTCCTTAAACAGCTGAAACAACAGACTGGGCCAGGAGCCAGGAGCTTCTTCAGAATTTTCCACATGAGTGCAGGGACCCAAGCACTTGGGCCACATTCAGTTGCTTTCCAAAGCCATAAGCAGGGAGCTTGATCAGAAGTAGGGGCAGCTGTGACTCAATCCAGTGCCCATATGAAGTGTCAGCATTGCAAGTGGTGGCTTAACTCATTAGACCGAGATACTGCCAGGTAAATGGGCTTCTCCAGGAAATGGCTACAGATCAAATCGTGACAATTATCTGGAGTTTTCTTTCTTTCTTTCTTTCTTTTTTTTTTTTTGCAGGGGAAAGGGGAGGGTAATAAGCCCATTTTGCTAGCTTCAGTGGTGTCTAGGATGCTGTTTGTCTTCATTACTGCAGCTGAGTCTATTGGTTTTCAGGACTTGTTGAGCTGGATGGAACTAGAACAACTTAAAATAGCATGAAGCACTCTGTTCTAAGATTCAATCATTTTTAGTAAACGCTTCTTCATTTTTGCAAGCTGCTGACTAGCTTCCAGAGTTCCCGAAATATTGGTTATGGCAATGTTGGCCCTTGTCTCCCCTGCTTTGTGGAATAGCAGCATTTCAGAAGTTCTTAGTGCATCGTTCCAGAACTCCGGGGCTGGCGTGGTGGTGCCTGAGGCTAAGCTGCTCCTGTGTATGGAATCCCCTATCAGGGGCAGGTTTGAGTTCTGGCTTCTCTGCTTCTGACATGGCTGTCTGTTGATATGCCTGGGAAACAGCGACATAAAGCCTGAGTGTTTGGTCCCCTGTCGCTGACATGGGGATTCTAGATGGAGCTTGCGTCTTCTGGCTGCAGCCTGCGTTGGTCTTCCTCTCTCTGCCTTTCAAATAAATGTTAAAAAGTACTCCCTCCATATACATCAATTTTTGTACTGTGCTTTAATACAGTCAGATTTAGCTGAAGAACATTCACATTTTGTTAGGTAGTTGTACTTCAACATTTTCTTTGAAAGGCATAGACAGGGAGGGTGACATCTTTCGTCCACTGGCTCACTCTCCAAGCAGCCAGTGCTGGGTTAATGTCTAAGCCCAGGGCTCCATCCGAGGCTCCCACATGCAAGCAGCTGGCAGCCAAGTGTTTTGAGCTGTCATCTGCTGCTTTCCCAGGGAGTGTACTGGCAGAAAGTTGGATTGGAAGAAGAGCTGGAACCTGAACCAGGAACTTTGACACAGAATCTGTGTGTCTCAGGTGGTGTCGTAGCCACCATGCCTTAGCCACTGTGTCTAACACCATGTGTCCACCCTCGTTGTACTGTGATTTATCCATTTTTTTCCTTTTCTATTCCGCATGAGAACTTTGTGGGTCTTCTCTGTTAATGTGCCAGTTAGGCATCAAAATGTTCAGCAAAAATGTTAGGCTAGGTTTGGAGGGTACACTGCAAAGCATCTGGACTTGGTGACCACTGAAAAGCCACACTGGCATTTTCCTTCCTATTTCTGCCTAGGAGTCAGGAGGAACTGAGCTGGCGATATCCAGATTAGGGGATAAAATAGTTCCACCAAACATCTTGCTGAGTGAAATCACATCTATTGTGTATATCTAATCCTGGTAAACAGGATTTAACAGGAACTTGAACCAAATAAGAATGTCAATGTAAGCAGGATGGAGAGTGGGGAAGTTCTGAAACTATTCCATATGAGGAATATTGGGAAAAAGGTGTGATATTTCACTGGGACAGACTCGGGAAAAGAAAAAAGTTCTGATATGGTTATAAATTTATTCTGGCTCCCTCCACCATAATTATGTCCCCAGGATCCTGACCAACCAGCATAGGTCATAATGGGATAGATTTTTGATTCATCATAAAAAGTTTTTCTAATAATGAGAACTGTCCAATCATGTAGCTGACTGAACATTTACCACAGGTCAGGCCTGGTGAAACAAAATTAGAATATCTATAGCAGCTAATAAAGTGAAAGAGTCATCCTTAAAATGACTGAACAAAGACTAAATGGCCATGTGTTCAGAATCCTGAATTGAACTAAAGACTGGAGGTTGATTCTGAAATGTTATGTTAGATTTCCATCATGGTCTTCATAGCTCCAGCTTTTGGCTTACCAGTCTCTATCTCCTTATGATACTGTGCTGAGGCTGCACCATTGTCTGTACAACCTTTCTCCCACTTCTGGTTTGAGCAGGTCCCCAGGATTAAGGAGACATCAGGTGTCCTATATAGCTAGGTTGTTGTTGATGGTGCTCTTGCTGGAACCTCTTGGCCATTAGGTCTGAGGGACACACGGACCATTTTGACTCATACGATGCCGTAGTCAGTATTAGTTTTCTGTGGGAACAGTGCAATGCACTGAGCTCAGTGAGTTCTAGCTGAGCTCAGCACATGAGCAGCTCACTGTTGTCCCTGCAGTCTTAAAACTTTTGCCACACCATACAAAATGGCACTCAATGTGCCACTACTAGAGTTCTTGATCTGCTGGCCATCAGGTCTGAGGGCTACCTGGACCTGTCTTGGGTGGAACCTGTAGGATACCACCTTGTTGCAGTTTGCTGAGCCAGAAATAAGTTCACTCCCAGCTCAGTGCATGTGCAGTGTTGTCCCATAGCCCTTGCTTCCTTGAACAAAATGGTACCTGATATGGCTCTAGGGGGCAGACTGGGTTGTAAAATCTACCCTGTTCCCACACTGCCCGTCTAGGATCTGCTGCTCCTGGTCAAATCAAACAGACCAGCAGGATGAGCAGCCTTTGGGTTCACCTCTTGACCTTCCAAAGTCCCTTCCCACGTGGTTGCTGGTGGAGTTCCAGCCGCTGATGGGGTTCAGATCACTGTTTGCTGAATGCTGCTGGGGTGTCAGTCACTACAACACCACACCGTTGTGTCTGCTGCTTTCCGGTGTCTGTCAGTCTCCAGGTACCCCTCTGCTGTTGTTCTGTCCTCCCCTATTTCCTGGAATGTGCCCTCTCTACTTCACACTGGCTAATGTTTCTCAGTCTGTTTAAACATGTCCTTACCCTATTCTGCCAGTTAAAATGACAGGACCAATTTACCATGCATTCATATTAGCCCTAAATGTAAATGGCTTAAATTTGTCAATCAAACATCATAGATTAGTAGACTGGATTAAAAAACAAAACACATCTATTTGTTGCCTACAGAAGGCATATCTCACCAACAGAGAGTACTGGTAACTGTATCTCATGGATTTTGATTTTTTTTTTGTTAGTTTCATCTCTTTAAAACACTTTCTTCTGAATAAATTATTCAATGATTCAGATCATGCAGTAGGATCATTTTCAAGGTTTTTGATTTTCTTTTTCATTTCTTCAGTGGCACATTAATCATTCAGTAGCATGTTATTTAACTTCATGGTATTGTAAATTTCTATTTTTCTTGTTGTTGATTTTGTGTTGTGGCTTTTCATTTTAGGGGATGTATAGTAACTGTGTAATGGAGACTGTCATATCCAGATGTGAGGATGCAATGCAGTATGCATCTCTACTTGCAGACAAAGATGGACTCTCAATGAAACTGTTTACTATATTTTGACAAAAGGATGCTGGACTCTCTGCCGTTGTCCATGCCTGCAATGATGGACATATGACTGTGTATGAAGAACTGTATGTTAGTAATGATATAGAACTCAGTGATGGGGAGGAACTTAGGGAGAGGATAAAGGAAATCCCAGGGCCTATGGAACTGTATCATAAAATGGAAATAATAAAAAGAAGTAAAATTAAGAAGAAAAGTCATTAGGTATATGCAGTTGGTGGTATGTTGGCTTTCCTTTAGGTTTCACTGACCTCTAGTGGTAAACACAGTGTATTTTAAAATGTCAGAAGACATCACCAAAACATGCCTATGTCATGAATGTAGTGGTAAGAAATTTTTACTTACTTCAAACTCTATTTTCGTTTTTAAAAAGATTCATTTATTTGAAAGACAGAGAGAAAGAGAGAGAGCAAGAGCTAGAGAGAGAGAGACCTCCCACCCACTGCTTTACTCCCTACTTGAATTGGCTAGAATTGGGAAAACCCGAAGCCAGGAGCTTCTTTCAGGTCTTCCACCAGGGTTCAGGGGCCGTGGCACTTGGGCCATCTTCTGCTGCTTTCCCAGGTGCATTGGCAGGGAGCTGGGTCGGACGTGGAGCAGCCGGGACAGCTCCTGGAGCCCCTGCGGGATGGTGGCGCTGTACTCTTTTTCTGTCATGGCCAGAGTCTCTGTCTGCCCCTGAACGCTACCTTCAATCAGGGAAATCTTCATAAACTTTAAGAAAAAAAGTTTCAATTTGCTATTATTTCCTCCAGGAAGTATGTGACTACCTATCTCTACGTTTATTCTCAGAGACAATACCCTAGCTTCCCAATGATTTTTTTTTCTTTTTAGGATCAACTAGGGTGATAATTAAGTTAAACAAGTTTCAGTGTGTGATCTAATGTTTCCCCGTGTATTTTTTAATACATGGGGAATTAATTAATTTATAGAATACAAAGATTGGTCTGGACTGGATTATTGTAAACAGGGATTACAATTGTAGAAGAAAAGTGATCTCAACTTCATTTTATGCTTTCTGAAAATTGGTTGTCAATACTTTAAAGATCTGTAAGAACGACCACCTTGATGCTTTTCTGGGGGGAGGGGAGAAGGGCTCTTTCTGCAAAGCTAATATAAATGTTAAGATACACAGGTGTAACTGTGATACTTTATTTCTTTAGATGCTTATTTATTTGAAAGACACAGTGACAGAGAGCTGTGCCATCCACTGCTTCACTACCCACACAGCTGCAACACCTCGGAGCCAAAACACCTCTTGGATTTGCCAGGTGGCCACGCTGTTTCCCCGACATGCTGGCAGGGAGCTGGATCGGGAAAGCACGGCAGCCAGCATGGCCTGAGCTGGCGCCCCAAGAGGTAACGTAGCCCACTGTGTCCAATGCCAAAATGTGAATTTTCCTTGTATGTCACAAGGATGCTAGAACAGTACATTCCATCAGAAGTAGGAGAGCTGCAGTGCAGCCTTAGCCCTGTTGCTTGTGAGCGGTCACTCAAATCCCAAGCGTCAGCTTCTTCCACCCCTAACTTGGGTCACTCCTTGCTGGCTACTGACACCTGGCACAGGGTGTATGCTGCTGTGTCTGTCTGCAGCCTCCACACAGCAGGCACGCCGTTCAGGCTTGCTGGCGACTGAGCTAACAACCAGAAAATGGAAAACCTCAGAAGGTTGCATGTGGTTTAAACGATGCAATTACACAATAATGGGGAAATGTGCAATTGTTTTGAGATTTATAAAATGTGGATATACTGTTGATACTTAAATGAGTTAATAATTGTAAGTTATTTTAAAGACTTGAAGACTTCAGTAATGGCTAAAGATTAACAAGATTTTGGAAATAAAACAATCTGTGATTTTTTTTAACATAGTAGCTAATAAAAAACAAATGTGAATTACCTGTATTATTACAGTCATATCTAAAAAGACAAAGATTTCAGGTGAAAAATGACATAGGTGAGTAAATTGAAATTTGTATAAAGAAAAGTCAACCTATATGTTTCTAGATGTTCAACCCTACAGGGACAGACCCTAACAGGCCTCCCAGCATGCACGGCATCGCTGACCTTGGCTGCCCTCTGGAGGAGCGAGGTCACATAAGGGTGATTAGGGACCCGGCTTTATAACGCCTGTCACATTTCTCAGAGTGAGCTGTGGGGGAAAAACCGATGAGGACATAAGAGCAGTCCAGAGAAGTCCCTAAATGTACCGGAATGCTGAAGCGGGAAGGGAACCTGACTTACACCAAAAAGGGCGCAGCACCTGTCCCCGCGGGCCCCCGGAGCACGGCCCTTAGATAACTCCTGGCGCGAGCCAGCAGCTCTGAGGAGGCAGAGCTCAGGGGCTGCCAGTGCTGACCCTTCAGTTAGACACGACCCTAACAGGGAAAGGACGAGCACGGGGCCAGAAGGAATAAGAAAAACATGTATTTGCTGGTCGTACACAGCGGTAACAGGGAGCTAGCAATCCATCAGAATTCCAGAAGTGCCTCTGAATATTTCATTAAATAACTGTACAAGAGTCCTTTTTGTTCGCGTCCTCGCGGGAGCGCCGCCCAGAGGAGTGGAGCTGCCGGAGGAAGAAGCCCGGGGCCTGGGCCAGGGAGCCGGCTTGCCTGGGGTTGACCTGGCCACTGCGGGTCTAGGGCTCCGCAGGTCCCTGCAGCTCTTCCTTCCCCGAGGACTTCCTCATCTGGGTTTCTTCACTCGGCGCCGGTTGCTCTCCATCCTCCATAAACCTCCTTTCTTGGGATGGCTCTTTCTCGGGAAACAGTCCCTGGGTCTCAGACGCACCGGCCTCCTGCAGGTCAAAATCCACCCGTGGCTCTCTCGCTCTAGGGTCGCGCGGCTCGGCCTCAGGTTTCTGGGTGGAATGCCTCATCTCCTGCTCGTACATCTGCAGCCGCTTCTCCACCACCTCGCGGATCAACACTGAAACGGCATGCGTGCAAGGTCACTACCACCTCCAGACAACTCTAAGCTAGTCACCAGGCCGTCCCCTCCCCACGTCTGGCCTCGCACAGAAGCCAGCACCCGTGCCTAGGGTGCCACCTACTGCAGCCGCAGCAGGTCCAATCTCTGCAGAATAGAAAGCAACGACAGGATCTCAGGGCTGACAGAAAACCCAAAGATGGTATTGGGGCCAAAAATTGTGTCTTTGTCATTAAACTGATATACTTGAAATTTAACAAACAAAAACTTTTATTAAAAATTATTTATTTTTTTGGCAAGGCAGATTTACAGAGAGAAGGAGAGACAGAAAAAGATCTTCCATCTGCTGGTTCACTCCCCAAATGACCGCAATGGTCAGAGCTGAACCAATTTGAAGCAAGGAGTTTCCTCTGGGTCTCCCATGTGGGTGTAGGTTCTCAAGGCTTTGAGCCATCCTCTGCTGCCTTTCCGGCCATAAACGGAACTGGGGGGTTGGGGAGTAATGGAGTAGCCGGAAAATGAACAGGCTTTTATACGGGAATCCTGGCACTTGCAAGGGGAGGATTAGCCAATTGAGCCATTGTGCCAGGCCTTAAGTAACGACTGCCAAACTATTTTTTTGATTTCTTTCTTCCACTGAAAATTAATTTTCTGAAAGGGAGAGAGGGTGAGCCAACACAGACACAGAGTGATGGCTCACCCCCCACTGGCCTGCAAGGGCCTGGAGCTCCCGGTCTGCGGACTGTGAGTGGAGCTGGGACCTGAACCGGGGCATCCCATGTGGGGTGCGGTATTCAGGAGCTGTCTGACCCCTGCCCTGAGCGAGGCAAGCACTTACTGTCCAACACTGTCCTTCCCACCATGCTGTATTCCATCGTCCTCTCAACTTCATTCATTATCCATGGGATAAACCCGATCTCAATATCTGTAATAAAGACACTGTATTAAGTGGTGTTGATGGATCATTACAGGCAGAACCCCCTAAGGTGTGGATCCACCAACACTGTTTAATTTTGGGTTCGTGCAGAAGAACTTCTGCCGTATTCCCTTCCTGTGTTCTGGCCAGTTTCCTCCCTATGCAATAGAAGGAATGTTTTAAACATGGTGATGTCTTCCTTAAAGACAAAGTATGCGGGCTGACTTCCCAGATCCATCTGAGCTGGACCAGGGAGGAGGGAAGGCGTGGGTCTGGGAGAAGCTCCAACCCAAAGGCAGTGCGAACCTGGGCCTGAGCATGGCCAGTGAGAAGGGCATGCCCAGCTGAAGCCCAGGGCCTGCAGGAGGCGGGCTGCCTTCCAGGATACCGCTTCCCTTTCCATTCTGACAAGAGCTAACCGATGACCTGTGACTGATCAGAATGTTCAGCTCAACAGATACATAATGCTTGCCTGACAGTTGCAAAAATCGGCCTTGAGGAAACTGGGTGAAACTGCAGGGTGAGTGGGACCCCTCAGTCAGCGTGACAAAACTAGGTTTACAGGCTGAAAGTAGCTGCCAGGCCTGCGAGAGGGCCTCGGGGCCCGCCAGAGGCTAACGTGCTGTGGGGTTCCCACCTTCCCCCGGTTCTGACTCCCTCCCAAAGCCTTCCTCCTAACTTCAAAATCGGGAGGGACACTTTCCAGGTCCCCCGAAGTGGCTAGCCTCCTGAATACGCCTCGTCCCCTTGCATCCACTCATCTCTGATGAAGTGGCGCTGGGCAGCCCCGGCCTGACTCGGATACAGTCAGACGCAGGTCAAGGATATCGAAGAGGGCAGCCACCTAGAGGTGCATTAGGACCCAGCGTTTCTACTAGAAATGTTCAAATCGAAATGGAAGTTCATTGTATAAGCATGTCAAATGTAGTCCACTACAATACACATTTAAGCTTTAAAACTTTTTTGGGGGGAAGCATCTATTCTTTCTTTTTCCTTTTTTTTGGTAAAAATTGATTTTTTAATTGAAAGGCAGAATTACAGGGAAAAGGAGATATAGGGAGAGGAGGGAGAGAGAGAATTTTATCTACTGGTTCATTCCCCTGATGGCCAATGGTCAGAGCTGAGCTGATCTGAAGCCAGGAGCCAGGAGCTTCTTCTGGGTCTCCATGTGAGGGCAGGGACTCCAGGACTTGGGCCATCATCTGCTGCTTTCCTAGGCCAATAGAAGGAGCCGGATTGGAAGTGGAAAAGCCAGGACTTGAACCAGTGTCCACACGGGATGTCAGCACCACAGGCAGAGACTTAGCCTGCTGTACCTGTGCTGGCTCCTGTTATTTTTCAGTAGGATGGCACTCAAGAGTGTGAGAGGCTATTCCATTTGCCACCACCATGTAGGCACATGGAATTCATTCACAAGCTTTTAAATGATCTACAGCTGACTTTTCAGCAACATGTGGTGAGAAAGAAAGGCTACTGGTCTCCCTGTCTAGCAGTAAGGGGCCGGCGACAAGCCCAGGAGACCCCACGTTGCAAGAGCCAGAGCTGAGAGCTGAGCTGACACATGAACACTTCACTACTGGAGTCTTCGAGAACACGGCACCTGAATCCTCTGAGCTGCAGGTTTTATTTCTGAAAAATGGGAATTCTATCAGATCTTCCCCCACAGGGTATATGAAATGATATTCCATATGGAAGACAATGAGAAATATGGTAAAATACAAAACTAGAGCATCTGACACCTATGTATTGAATTGATTTTGGAGCTAGTGGAACTTCATATTATTAACATATGCCCCCAAGTGCCCTCAGCCAGTGGGCACTCTGTGAAGGCATGGTGCGTCCCAGTGATCCCCAACTTGAGCAAGGAGGTGGCAGGAAGAAGCTGGTACCTCTGCCCTTTCATGGGGCCACAGCAGCCTGGGGGTGCGCCTGGAGGAGATGTTAACAGGCGGTTAAGAAGCTGGATGCCACATACAGGCCAAGGCTGAGGTTCCTTGTATTGGTCAAGTGTCCAGCACTTACCACGGTGCCTGGGATGGCATCAGACTCAAGGAAAAGACCACGGGCTCAGGAGCTGCCCCCACGGTGGTCCAGACTGGGTGGAAACCAGCTGGGAGCTGAGAACCCCCACAGCTGGCACATCTGTACTGTTCACGGCTCACACAGTTCTCATGTGCTTTGTGACGGAACCCCTCAGCAGTCCCCGTTTCCCACAGGAGGAAACTGAGGGTCACAAGGCCGGTGAATGAGGATGCGGGGACCCCAAACTCAAGGTTCTGATGGTGAGCCCATATTTTTTTCTACTATTCATTGCGGCTTTTCTGTGAAGAAATGCTAACATTCTAAAATGGAGGTGGTTTTTTTTTTTTTTTTTAATCACATATTTCTTACTAGCAACTGTACTTACTTAAAACAAGTATAATGGATTCTGAGTTTGCATCAGAGCTAGATTCTCATTCAAAAACAAAAGTGGGCATGGGGCAAGTTTAAACAATTCAGATCCTATTTTACCAGGCAGTCTGACCCCACTGTCCGCTCACCTCTCTCGACGGGATCGTAGAAGTAGCCGCCGTCCCTGAGGCTGCTGAAGACTGAGGGCAGCAGGTCGGCCAGGTAGCGCTGCGCGAACGCCCGCGCCGAGATCTTCTGCGCAGTCTCGTTGTGCTTGTGCACCGTTTCCCATTGCTGCTGCTTGCGGCGCTCCTGCCAAGGCAAGCGGCCCCAGGACGATCACTCACGTGTTACCGTCCCAGGAGCTCAATCTAATGGAGTAAATAAACGGGCTTCGCCAAGGTGTCCATTCAAGGCTCTTGATTTTCAACAAGGCTCTTAATGCATCCCAACAACCAGAAGAAAGTCAGTTTGGAAGGCTCCCGGAGAGGAGGTGAGTGTGTGGTATAGCAATTCAGAGCCCGCCTGGGAGGCCCACATCCGTATGGGAGTGCGGGTGCTGGTTCCACTTTCTGACCCAGGTGCTTGCTGATGCACGCTGAGGGAGGCGCCCAGCCATGGTTCAAGTCCTTGGGTCCTTGCCATCCCCATGCGAGCCCTGGACTGAGATCCGAACCCAGCCTGTCCAGTCCTGGCTACTGTAGGCATTTAGGCAGGGAAAAAGAATGAGAAATCTCTCTCTCTCTTAATATTTATTTATTTGTTTAAAATGTGGGGAGATGGGGGAGAAAGGAAGAGAGAAGACACGCAACACTACTGGTGTCTACCCTCCGTGCACTGCCACACCGCCCAGACGCCTGCACCAGCCAGGGGTGGGCCAGGCGGAAGCCAGGAATTCCATCCTGCGCTCTCCTGTGGATGGCAGAATCTCAAGGAACTGAGCCATACTCCTCTGCTTCCAGGTGCATTATCAGGGCAGTGGATAGGGAGAGCGCACCCAGGACTGGCCCACAGCTGGCACTCCAGAATGGGATGGGGCATGCCAGGCAACCGCGTAACCCGCTGTGCCACAGTGCTCACCCTCTTTCTCTGCCTTTCAAAGAAAGTGGAAACAGGTATCTTCGAAAAGATACAAAAGATGGAGCTTAAAGTCAAATCCATCACCTATGCCATTTTCCAGTAAAGTAACTGTCGGACAAACATGCTCGGGTGTACGGGTGCTTATCAAAAAGATGATGCCGGTCATGCGTGTTCTCCATCAGTATTACTGCAAGAACACAGGCTGTTCTGGTGAGAACAGTACAACCGCTCAGACCTTCAGCTCAAGAACTCAGGCCAATGGCTTCACTCATCTGTAAGGAGTCCCTGGATTCCTAGGCTGACGTGCTTCCGAAGATGAGAAGGCTTTGAGTTCTTGGTTGTTTGAGATCACGTGGTCCCTGCGATGCTGCTGGACACTGCTGTCCTCCGTGCAGACCTCGGTGTCCTCGGGGCAGACCGAGGGACCTGCACATTACATCTCCCGATCCAATCACACCTTCCTTCACTCTCGGTAAACCTAGAAGATCTGTGTTCACGTTTCTCATACATGTATTCCTAACAGTAAATAGTTTCAATTTTTATTTATTTATTTAAAAAAGATTTATTTTTATAGGAAAGACAGATTTACACAAGAGAGAAAGATCTCCCATTCACTGGTTCATTCCTCAAGTGGCTACAATGGCCAGAGCTGTGCCAATCTGAAGCCAGGAACCAGGAGGGTCTTCTGGGTCTCCCACATGGGTACAGGGTCCCAAGGCTTTGGGCTGTCCTTGGCCGCTTTCCCAGGCCACAAGCAGGAGGCTGAATGGGAAGTGGAGCAGTTGGGACACAAACTGGTGCCCATATGGAATCCTGGAGCATGGAAGGTGAGGACTTAGCCACTAGGCTACTGTGTTGGGCCTCCAATAAATAGTTTTTAAAATAAAGATTTCACTCATTTCAACAAAACTTCTATTTTGTATTTGTTAACAGTCTTCACTTGCAACATCCTCATGGTAGGCACTACGCTCAGGCTGGGGGGAAACCTTGCCAGGAGTTGATTAGGTACGAGGTAGAATTTCCCAACAGGTGCACCAGCCTTCCTGGAGTGGGCCTCTGGCAGGTGTCCTGACGCTGCCCGTGGTGCCCAATAAAGAGCGACCATTACTGCCAGAACTGGAAAGTCTCTTAAGGATCCTTGAACTCTGCATTTCCTAGCTGCAAGCTGCTGGCATTTTAATAAAAAACCCTGACATTATAAACCTTTTACTAAGGTTCCAAAAACATCTGATCTGAAAGATGCCCTGGAGGGACGCAGGTGTTCTGCAGTGTCCCGGGGGGTGTAAGGAAAGGGCCCGGCCATCATGCAGACACACAGTGTCGTGCAGACCCTCTCCCATGCCTCTGTGACCCCCGCGCATTTTCTCCTTCCCATGTCTCTGCTGCGAACACTTCCTGCTCTGAGACCCCGATGCTGCAGAGCGCTTTGCATCAGGACACTTGCAATAGGGACTTGCACTTCCTTTGGGATCTTTGGGAATCCACAGTTATCTGGGATAACTGGGCAAACGATGCAACTGAGTCCATGAAACAGATGAGGCCCGAGTGGCCAAGAGTACAGGTATTTCCCAAAGCTCTTTGGTTCTAGGACATCCTGTATGTAATTTTGAGCACAGTGTGTCCAACAGCACACCAGGCCTCTGTACCTTTTCCTCGCGGTGTCGTCTCTCCTGCTCTTCCAGCCGCTGCACTTCAGCCAGCTCAACGTTCCGAATCTCCTCGTACGCGCACTGCCCAGCCCGCAGGTTGGCGAGCTCCTCCTCTGCCATCACTTCTAGAAGCGCCTGCTCGATTGTTTTGCCCACCAACACTTCCAACATTGGCTTAACTTCAAGATCAAAGTCAAAGAGCTTCAACACACAAAACGAAGGAAACTTAAAACTTTAAAGTCACTGACCAATAAATACACAGTAAAAATATAAAGAGAAACAATAAGAGAACTTCATTTGCTAGTGTCTTCTGTTTTTCAGACACTGTGCTGGCGCTTTATTTCAGGTTTCTAATTCTCAAAGTGACACCAAATAGCATCTTATTTATATGTAAAAACACATTAGGTCAACCTTGGGGGAAAAGTCATTGCATCAATCAAAATGAACTCTGATCACAGTAATTAAGATTAAATTCTGAAACCCAATGGAAATATCCTATCTTACTTTCTGTGTTTTCAGTATTACTTCTAAAATAAATGCTTTTAACACCTTATTTTTTAAAGTTAACTAGCTTCATTTTATTTGGGTAAGAGGCAGAGAGAGAGAGACAGAGAGAGAGAGAGCAGGAGAGGGAGAGAGAGTAAAGGGGGAGAGAGATAGAGGCAAACCCAGTTCCCACCTACTTGCTCTCTCTTGGAACACAACAGCCCCTGACTGGACCAAGGCTCAGGAGCAGGGAACTCGATCTGGTCCTCCCACATGAGTGGCAGCAGCCCAAGCACGTGAGCCATCACCTGCTCCCTACACAGCGCAAGCATTAGCAGGAAGCCAGAGTCTGAAGTGGAGGACTCAAATCCGGCACTCTGCTGCAAGATGCAGGCATTCCAGCTGCGAGGCCAGACGTCTGCCCTTTGTTCTACTTTAATGTGAGGATCTAAGGAACAGAATCTGAATACATTAGTGACTCATGTCTAGGACTCTGAGGCAAGTGTACCCTCCGTATAGTTTCTGAAGAGTCCCAATTTCATCGACGGTTCTCTCAAGTGCCTTCAAGTCCTAAGTCTCACTTCAGGTCACTATGCATGTAATCACTGTCTTCTTTTCAATGTGGAGCTTTACGCTTTATCCATCCACATTGACATGAAAATGTCATTTTCAAAACATTTATAAAAGAAGACAGCAGAAGACCCCCCTCCAAACACACAAAGTTAGAATAGATAGGCAGAGAACAAAAAGGAAAGCCTGATCAGCATAAACTCATACACACATCACTAGGGAGGACATGAAGATTAAGTACTCCACATCAAGGTATTGAGAATTTCTCTGAACACCCCTCCTAAACTGTCTCGCACCTCAATTGTTGAAATGTCATCGAAATAGTCACAGAATGTGGTTAAGAACTTGCATTTAATCCTAATATATTGCTTACTCGATACTATGTCAATTAGTTCCACAAAATTGTATATTGTTGCTGATGTTATATTGGGGTTTGTAATTGACCGGGATTTTACTTTGTTGGCTCTAACACTGGACCAGAGAGGGTCTCCCCAAGAAGCTGTTGAACTTATCTAGAAGATGAGATGCTGGACTCTATGCTAGGTATATGCTCACAGGAGAGGAATTTCAACTGAACTTGAACTGTGGATACGCAACAAGGTGGAGGAATCCACCAAGGGGCGGGAGGGAGGAGAGGAGGGAATTCCAGTACTTAAAAAGCTGTATCACATAAGGCAACGTAATGAAAAAAAATTGAGATTACAATGTTAAAAAAAAAAAAGAAGTCAGAAGAGCTCCATAAAGGTTATATAATGAGGCTGGCATGGTGGCACAGTAAGCAATCTTCTGCCAGTGATGGTAGCACCCCATATGAGCACCAGTTTGTGTCCTGGCTGCTTCACTTCCCATCTAGCTCCTTGCTAATGGCCCAGAAGGGCAGTGGAGGATGGTCCAAGTCCTTGGGCCCCTGAGTCTCCAGGAGGGAGACTCAGAAGAAGCTCCTGGCTCTTAGCTTTGGACCAGTCCAGCTCCGGTCATGGAAGGTGAGCCAGTGGATGAATGATTCTCTCTCTCTTTCTCAGTAATCCTTTTAATTAAAATAAATGAATATTTTAAAAAAAATGTAATCCACAAATAATTAATAGTAAATTTTTTTTCCTTATTTGGAGCAAATCTACCTTACATATTCAAGCAAGCATGAAACAAAACAAATGTGTAAGTATTCCAAAAACATTTCTAGTTGTTTTATTTCTGATAAGCAAAAAGGAACCAAAAAAAAAATCAGAACATGGCACTAAAAACATTTCTGGCTATTATAGGATAAAACCTTTACCAATAACAGCTGGAAAGAAGTCCATAAAAGTAGACCTGACCTAAACCTACACTTAGCTTTTCCTCATCTGTCAAGGGGATGGAGGGAAGCCCAAGGTTTGCACTGTACCTCTCCTTCTAGTATCTGGGTGGCCACGTCTTTGCCAGTTTTGGCAGGAATAAAGAGTGGTGTTGGTGGTCTGTCCAGAAAGGCATCGGTCTGGCATTCCATATCCACTTCTATTATGCGGTCAGCGATTTCTTCAAGGTACAGTTCTAAGAAGAATATCATACACACCGAGTTTAAAATTCCAATCTACGTAAAGTATATGAAGCTGTATTCGAAATTTCAGCTCCTTCAAAACAGAATTTAAATGGATCAGAGAAATAAGCTTTAGCAAATTGCTCATATGTGTGGTTCATTCTACTTGTGAATCTAAGCTTTTTTTTTAATTGAAAGGCAGAGAGATGGGGACAGAGAGAGATCTTCCACCTGCTGGTTTACTTTCCAGATGCCCACAAGAGCCGGGCTGGGTCAGACTGAAGCTGGGAGCTAAAAATTCAGTCCAGGACTCCCACATGGGTGGAGGGACCCAAGTACTTGAGCCGTCGCCTGCTGCCTCCCAGGTGCACATCAGCAGGAAGCTGGAACAGGAAGCAGATTTGGATGGGATAGGACACAGATTTACCATGGATGTCTTGACTGTTGCACCAAATACCCACTTGAAAGTCTTTTATGTTCCTGAGAACAGAGTTTGTTAGGTTATCACTTCTATTAAATGCCTAGAAAACAGTGAGCTTCATATTTGAAAGCAGAGGTAGAGAACAAACATGATGGTTGGTAGAGTGGCACAGTGTGATACAGTGGGATAAGCTGTAGCTCGTAACATGAGTATCCCATATCAGAATACTGGTTTGAGTCCTGGCTGCTTTGCTTTCCATCCAGCTCCCAGCAAATGTGCCTGGGATGACAGGTCAGGACGGCCCAAGTCCTTTGGCCTCTGCCACCCATGCAGGAGACCCAGAAGGAGTTCCTGACTCTTGGCTTCCGCCTGGACCAGCCTAGGCTATTCTGGCAATATAGCAGAGTGAATCAGCAGATGCAACTGTGTTTCTTTCTGTATCTGTCTCTCCTTGTAAGTCTGCATTTCAAATACATATACACATCTTCAAAAAAGTGAGACCATAGATGAATATGATGCAAAGTGCAGGAGGAATGAAAAACTTGTAATACATGTGGGATACTTTAGAAAGTTCATGGAAAACTGGGACTAAAAGATAAATTTATCTTGATGGAAAAATTTGAAATCCAGGTATTTTTGTAATATATATTGTCCATGTACTTACTGAAACCCTCTCACATGCACTGATTTCAAATATTGGCACCAAACTAAACTTGTATTTTAGGTCTATTTCCATCAAAGTTTTGAAGCATCCTTGTGTACAACATGGAAAGATAGTGACTATTTAAAGATTAGAAAATTCCTGACTATGTTAAGAACTCACACACCATTAGTTTATATTCTCTCTATCCTGTAAATTACAAGCAGCTGTATGTGTGAAGACAAGTTTCACATTAGGAATAATTCATGCACGCCAAGAACAATGTGCTATGATGCAGGGAACACAAGTGCTGGAGTGGACACTGCTCGCAGGACCCGGCCTGCTGACATCAGCTCTGCCCTCACTGCCCTCGCCCACTAAGGGGTCATAGTGACCCATCGCAGGAATCTCTAACCGCAGGGGAGATGCCTGGGCTGCTGCTGTGTCACTGAATATCCTCAACGTGCTTTGCTTTGCATGTGGTTGGGCCCCCAGTGATCCCAGTGTTGGGGGCATGGGCCTTTTAGGAGATGAGGCCTGATCGGAGGCCCTCAGGCTCCCGGAGTGTGCCTTCAGAAGGACCTGAAGAACCCCAACTTCCCTCTGACCTTCTGTTCCCAGATGTGACCACTGCCTCCCTTACATTGTCTACCACTGTGATACCATCACAATGGTGAGGTCCTCATCAGAAATGAGTTGATGCTGGGGCCTGCCCTGAAGTCTTCAGAACTGTGGGGAAGCAAACCTCAAGCCCTCATAAAGTCAGCCTGCTTCACGTACTTCATTATAACAGGCAGGTGTTAGGAGCCACAGACCTATGGGCCTTAGACTTGGCGTACCTGACAGCTTGTTGCATTGCAAAGCCTGCCCTGGGCAAGCAGGATATGAGGCCAGAACATCCTGTGTTGCGCAAGCGGAATAGAACCTCTACCCTTGTTCCTGTTCAAATAATTAGTTCCTCCCCTGTTTCAATATAGATGATTAGTTCCTTCTCTGCTTCAGTGAAGATAATTAGTTCCAGGAAACCCCTCCCCGAGAGAAGGTATATATATGAGGAGTAAAAAGAGCACGAGGCACTCTTTTCCACCAAGTACGTGTGTGTGTCGGTGTGTTTCTTGGGCCAGCAGCCGGGGGCTAGCAGCCCGGGGCTAGCAGCCCGGCATTCCCAGCCCATCCTCAGGATTTGAGCGTCGTGTCCTGCAGGTCGGGACACAGGTGAGCAACACACTGAAACTTGACCTTCACTGAACCACGTTGCACAGGGAAACACATGCAACAGTTGTCTTCCTCCTGCCTTGCCCACACACCCTCCTGGCAGAGAACAAGGTAAAGCTTCCGTGGCTAATGCTAGTCCAAGGAAGACCCAGGCATTTTCTGGTTACCAAGTGTCCTCCAACAACACAGCCTGACCCTCTAGGGCCAGGTAAGCCCCTAGCACTGGTGACAGTGAGACCAGCAGGAAGATGCTGACACCTGCAGCCAGCAGTGACTGCGTGGCTCAGGGAATGGCCACATGGAAGAAGAGGACAGGCAGCTGTTTCAGATGAATGGGCTTGCATGGCTCACAGAAAAAAATTCTCAACCAGAACTACACTGCTTTCTCCTGTGATGGAAGAGCAGCAACTCCCAGTGGAGTGGGAGAACTCCAGTTTGAAATAAAGTATGTGAAAGGTCCAAGAGAGGTTTACGTCTAAGATGCTTTTCTAAGCCCCATTGTGCACTTCCAGGAACACCCAATACAGTCATAATCTACGAGGGACTTCAAAAACATTCAATGAATAATATGAATTAATGAAAAGAGCTATATGTGAATTTCCAACTCTTGCGCCAAAATAAACACCTTTTAATTCCACTGTCTGTGAATTTGTGGAAGTGCTACTGTGTGCAATTCCCTCCTAAGCGCTGGAGAGACGCCAACAGACAGCAAGCCCGACTCGGGTCCCAGGTCTTGTACCTGTCTGCACGTCCGCGTGCTTTCGGCCTCGGATGGGTTCCGGCGTTTGCGGCCTGAGCTGCTCCTGTGCTCGTTTGCGGGCAAGGATTTTCCTCTTGACCTCTTGCTGTCTCTGCAGCTCCATAGCATCCAGCTGCCCAGGCTAGAGGGACGGAAAAGGCTTTCAAAATTTAGAAGAGGTTTGCCAGGAAGTTGCAAACATGGAGGAGTTCTGTGTACCCTTCATCCAGCTCCCTTAAAGCGGACATTTTGTCTAATTGCAGTATCATAGCAAAATTAGGAAATTAACATTGGTAGAGTACTGTTAACAGGTGTGTACGCATTCTTACATGCACTGTATTCCTGTATACACACTGCCATCAGTGTACCCCTCTCTACACATCACGTAACCAGCAGCATCACTGACGCCAGCTGGACTTGGTTCCGTCACAAAGGAGCTCCTTCCCGTGTTCCCTTCTGTTTTCTGCCAAGCCGCACTTCCATCCCTGTCCCCTGGAAACCTGAGAACGTTTCCCATTGCTTTAGTTTGTCTTTTTGATTATCACATGTAGGAGAAATAATTCAACATGTACTCTTTCAAGACTAGCATTGTTAGCAAGCACAATACTTTTGAGAATCATTAAGGTTGTTCCACGTACCAATACTTCACTCTTCTGAGTAGCAGTCAACTGTATGGATGTACTAGGGTTGATTTTCCATCATTTACTGATTATTACACATTTTGGATAGATTTCTAGTTTTCAGCTATTATAAATGAAGTTGCCATGAATAGTCACACACAGGTTTATATGTAAATGTTTTTCTGGGATGAGTGAGTGCAACTGTGTGGATGAATGGTACGTGCACATTTAGCTTCCTAAGTAACATGAGCCTTTTTTTTAGAATGGATGCATCATTTTACATTCCCACCAACAATACACAATAAGTCCAATTGCTCCACATCTTTGAAATGATCACATTTATATTTCTTTTTCAACACAGAGAGGAGAGACTCCACCTGCTGGTTCATTCTCTAACTTCCTGCAGTGGTTTGCCAGTGGAGCCTGGAAGAACTGTCTAGGTGTCTCATATATGTGGGCAGGGACTCAGCTACTTGGGCCATCACCTGCTGCCTCCCAAAGCACACATCAACAGAAACGCTGGCGTCGGGAACAGAACTGGAACTTGAACCCAGACACTCAAATATCAGATGTGGTGTCCTTACCAGCATGTTAAAATTTAGGTCCAATGTCCACCTGTAGTTTTGCATTTAAAACCTTCATTTGAATTTTCTTATATATGGTATGAAGTTACAGATGTTTCTTTTGCCTATGAATACCTAATTGCCATTGCATTATTTATTGAAAGATTATCATTAGTGGATTTCTTCCGCTCCTTTGCTAGATATAGAAGATGGGCACTTCTGATGATATATTTATGCATATGGTTCTGTGCCTATTCTCTTTTCTGTGCATATATTTTATTCCATTGGCCTGTGTATCTCATTTTTTTTCAAGATTTATTTATATTTGTTGGAAAGGCAGATTTACAGAGAGAAGCAGAAACAAAGAGAAAGATCTTTCATCTGCTGGATCACTCCCCAAGTGGCCACAGTAGCCAGAGCTGGGCCATTCCCGATCTAGCAGCCAGGAGCTTCTTCCAGGTCTCCTGTGCAGGTACAGAGTCCCAAGGTTTTGGGCTGTCCTCTGCTATTTTCCCAGGCCACAAGCAGGGAGCTGAATGGAAAGTGGAGCTTATGGGACATGAACCAGTGCCCATATGGGATCCTGGAGCATGGAAAGCAAGGATTTAGACACTAGGTTACCATGCTGAGCTCATTTCTGCTCTACCAACAATACCATTTTTTATAACTAGGGCTGTATAACTAATCTTAACATTGCCAGAGTGATTCTTGCCACCTCTCTTATGTTTTCCAAGACTGCTATTACTATTTTAATTCCTTTGCCTATTCATATTTGGAAAATACACAGACTCAATAAAGGTCTTAGATTACTGGTCTGTGTTCTGTCCCAGTGGTCCCTGGTCTGGAAGTACGTGCATGTCATCTGTCAGTACTGAGAAACCCCTTCAACTTTTCCATGACGATTCTCTCACTGAAGGCTCACGCTGCCCTCTGGACGTAGCTCTTCCCAGAGCTCCAAGTGCCTGAGAGTGTGGCTTCCGGTTAGTGTAGCATCTATCAGCAGCAGTAGTTCTAGTGTGACCCTGCCCACTTCCAGCAGTTCTTAGCTGCTTGGCATTTCTTGTAAGAGGGTTGCTTAAACGGAGTAAGCTTGGCTCTCCTGCTCCTTCTGCTTCCTGGCACAAGCAGCAATGCCTCCTCCCCACCGATCCACCATCTGCCGTTCACTGTGAAATGCTCACTAGAGCTCAGCAGATACAGGCACCATGCTCTTGAACCTGCCAAACTGTGAACTAAATAACTTGTTTCTCATAAGCAGCCTGCTAGGCATTTTGTTAACAATGATAAAAAGCAGACTGATACATTCGGTCTGCAATCTGGCCCTTGAGGGTCAGGTGCAAGCAGCGGCTAAGGCAACCACGCAGGTGTGCCCCCTGCCAAGGCTCTTCTCTTGGGGCTTCTGGTGAACCCTGGGCATGGCAGCCACCAGCCCAGCTAACAAAGTCCAGGGTTTCATTCACAATAGTGGCTTCCTGAACATTTTTTAGAATCCCGCTTTTTTATGTACAAACTTTTGACTCTTTCGTGACTGCTTTGGGTATTACAACACGTATAACAGCACATCAGTCTGGAGTTGGCACAGCAGGCAAAGCCATGGTCTGCGACCAGAATCCCATGCGGGTGCTGCTTCCAGTCCCGGCTGGCACTTCCCATTCAGCTCCCTGCTATTGACCAGAGAAAACGTGGCAGAAATGGCCCCATGTGGGAGCCCTGGATGAAGCTCCTGGCTTCCACCTGTCCAGTACTAGCTACTGTGATCATCCTGGGGGGTTAGTGAACCAGCAGAAGAAAGACCAACCTCTCTTTGTCTCTCCCTCTGTGACTTTCAATACCGATAAACTTTTTACTCATATACTCACAATCAACATATAGAAGCAACATTTTGCCACTTTAAGTGTGGTATAGAAACTACCTGAATTTAGACTCCTTTATCATTCTCCTCTTTTTACTTAAATTCCCAGGCTCATCCCTCAGATGGCACTGTATCAAACTCAAGAATCTACTGGTGGACATTACTTTCTTTTTTATTTTTTCTTTTCTTTTTTTTAAGATTTATTTTTAATTTTTATTGGAAAGGCGGACATACAGAGAGGAGAGACAGAGAGGAAGATCTTCCGTCCGATGATTCACTCCCCAAGTGAGCGCAATGGCCGATGCTGTGCCAATCCGAAGCCAGGAGCCTCTTCCGGGTCTCCCACACAGGTGCAGGGTCCCAAAGCTTTGGGCCGTCCTCGACTGCTTTCCCGGGCCACAGGTAGGGAGCTGGATGGGAAGCGGGGCTGCCGGGATTAGAACCGGAGCCCATATGGGATCCCGGGCGTGCGAGGCGAGGACCTTAACCACTGCGCCACCGCGCCGGGCCCTTTTATTTTTTCTTTTCTTTTTTTTTTTTAAGATTTATTTTTTATTTTTATTGGAAAGGCGGATATACAGAGAGGAGGACATTACTTTCTATACCTTTGTAGTCAGATGCTGGGTCTGCTTTTTTTTTTTTCTTTAACATTTATTTATCTGAAAGAGAGAGAGAGAGAGAGAGAGCTTATCTGCTGCCTCACTCCCCCAAAGGCTACACTGGCCAGAGCTGAGTCACAGCAAAGTCAGCAGCTTCATCAGGTCTCCCACAGGGCTGCAGGGGCAAAAGCCTGGTGAGTGGGCCTTAAACTACACACCGGAGTACAATTAAGCCCAAGCTGTTTCTGGACACCTGATTGTGTGCCTACCCATTGCCCTGGAATCTGGCCCAGACACGTAGCATGCCTTCTGGTAAAGGGCTTGATAAGAATTCTACAAACTAATGGAAGTGATGGGAGTATGAGCAGAAATTGCTATGGCAAAAAACTTATAGCTACTGTGACCCTAAAGGTTAGTCCGCCCTTGCAACTCTTTAGAGAATAGAAAATGTAGCTGTTTTAACTGTTTTTATAATTTTTTAACTAGAGGAATTACAGGGTGGCTTTATTAATATCAGAGAGAATTGCTTTTGATTATTGTTTGACTTTATGGGGTTTTAGAACCTGCATTGTAAGGCTGAAACTTTTTGTCTTGGATCTATGCTTTTTCCCTTTTGATGTATTTCTCCCGTTAAGTGATAGAGGAATGGAGGAAATAGAAATGTAGTGGGAATATATTACTAATTAGCAGGTGACCACCTGTGCCTTGGCCTCGGAGTCCTGGCTGTTGCCTAATGGCTACTATTGAAGAATGAAGAATGGTTTGCTTTGAAGAAACTAATTCTAGTAACCGACAGAATTATCTTTAACAGCACCTGGTTGACCATGAAGTAAAAATTAAGTAACTGAACATCTGTGCATGCTGGCTTAGTTCTGAAGTTAAAGATAGCAAAATCAAACGTCTGCGCGGAGGCTTGTGCTGTGTCTGAGTAAATAAACAGGACAGCTTCTTCTTGAGCTGCAGCAAAAGGGCACCAAGTGACAGTGTCCGTGTCTTTCCTTATTGCCGACTCCACGCACCCTTCTCGAGCTCTGAACATGGCTGGAGCTGGACTCCGGCATAGTGAAGCTTGGATATTCTGGGTATTGAGACTTCAGATCCTATTTAGTCTTATTAAGAGAAAGTCACCCTTTTTATGTTAACAGGCAAGTGTGGGTGAGGTTGGAAGTTCAACTCCCTGCTGGGACTCTTGAAAAGCAGTCAGCTTGTAGCATCTGACTGGTGCCAGGTGGGTGATACCTAGTGCTCCGGATAGGAAGACATTGCAACCCTCACATGCTTTGTCCCTCACTGTTGACACCAGATAGGATTCACAAGTGGACTCAGTTGGCTCTGCTGATGCTACAGAGAAGGGCAGGACAGATCTGTGTTGCCTCTTCTTGCTCACTGCTGATGGGGGATAGTGTAAGTTCACCTTCATGTAGACACCACCTCATGGCAGAGTGGACAGCCAGCCTGCCCTGCTTTGTCGCTGCCACACGGCGCCGGACGTCCAGCTCGCCATCTGGCCTCCTGGGAGCGCGGGGAAGGGCAGGGCAGCTCTCTCAGTGTCTGCTGACGGTAAGGGTTGCTTGGCTGTGCAGTGCCCCTCATGGGCCTTTACTCAGGGAGCAGACTTGAACTGGGCTGTGTCTGTTGCTGGTTCCACATTAGAAACTTGAGTAAGAAACGTGGGATGCAAACAGAAAACCCAGGGGAGTCATGGCAAGCGGAGAAGAGGGAAGAATCGGTGGTTTATCCTGTGTGTGGAACTCCAAGCTTCGGTGTAGACCTTTAAGGACTGGTCAACCAAGTGAAGCCCTGGTATGCTGGTGTTCACCGCTGATCCACATGGTGGCTTCCTGTGTTTGAGCTGCTGTTTCCAGGCTGGGCCTGTGTGCACTGTTCCACGGCTGTCAGCTTTCTGTGTCTCCCACACAACCTTGCCCAGGGGCACTAATGTAGGGGCTCTGGGGTGAGCTGGAAGTGCACATATCCCATGTTCCCTCGGGGACTCCATGGACATGTGGGCCTGGGAGCTGCTGCTTCCGGGTGGACACAGGGGCCTGGGGACTGCTTCTTCCGGGTGGACACGGGGGCCTGGGGGCTGCTGCTTCCAGGTGGACACGGGGGCCTGGGGGCTGCTGCTTCCAGGTGGACACGGGGGCCTGGGGGCTGCTGCTTCCAGGTGGACACGGGGGCCTGGGGGCTGCTGTTCCGGGTGGACACGGGGGCCTGGGGACTGCTGTTCCGGGTGGACACGGGGGCCTGGGGGCTGCTGCTTCCAGGTGGACACGGGGGCCTGGGGGCTGCTGTTCCGGGTGGACATGGGGGCCTGGGGCTGCTGCTTCAGTCTCTTGTTCTACACTATCATGTTGGGCTAAGCATTTCTCTATCATGTGCTGTTTATAGATTCACTCACTTCAATTCTGTGCCAAGAAATCAACATCCCTGATATCATACCATGTCTTACTCTTCCCTGTATCCCACTGCATACCCAGCACAAGACCTCCAACTCAACAAATATTTAATGAGGAAGTTAAAGAGAAGCACAGTTGAGAGTTGTTGATTAAAGATGTCAGAGCAGCTGGAACTGCTCTGTAATGGTTTAAGTACGGAAACTGAGAAGCAAAGTTCAGAAACTGCACAGCTATTTGTTAAGAGTTCCACTGAATTTCATATGACCAAAAAACAAACAAACAAACAAACAAACAAACAAAGCCAATGCGTGGGGTTTGGCATTTCACTGTTAAGCTGCAGTAAGATGTGCATATAGCTTACCAGAAGTGGCAGTAAGCATGTCCACATGCTCTGAAAGCACCACTACCACCCACCCCACCACCCTCTACCCTGCAGAACTGGAACTCCAGCACACGATGCCTCTGGCAACCACTTCTGGGCTTGGAGGGCATCAAATTTCATTTTTATGGTTTCTTATGATAACAGACTTAGAAAGCCTGCCAGTGCGTCCCAGGGACCCCGTGCCACCGCATGCGGGCCCACGCTGGCCCGGGTACTCACCAGTGCTGCCGTCTGTAGCGCGTATGTGTTGCCACGGACCACCCTCCTGTCATACATGATGTTACCGTAGGGCAGGGGCTCCTCGTCTCTGTAAAACAGCAGGTGTCAGCAAGGCCTTCACACACTGCTTGTAGCGGTGCACCAGGATTTAGACTGAGATGAAGACAGTTAGAAAACACATTTGTGTTTTAGTGGGGCCCATAGACTGTGGACACACGGTTGCCACAGAGGTCATGTTTCCTGGACACTGCCCCTGCACATGTGGGATGGTTGATCACTCACGGTGAGGGGCAGGAGAGGGAAGGAGGGAACGCAAAGGACCCTGTCCAGGGCACCCTGCTGGTAAGTGGCAGGGGGCAGTAAGGCCTGAAGCCTGGGCACCTGCTCAACAAACGGGAAAAACGGTCCCTCACAAAAACAATGTCCGGAAAGCACTAAAACAGTGTGATTCAAGGACAAATTTAGGGAGTTCTTTAAACCCTAAGACAGGCCTCAAATGACCAGCAGGCAAAAACACCAATCCCAGCTGCCATTTTCGTTCACAGTCCTCTAAGTGCTATTCGACTTAGGGCCTTAACGCCGAACAACAGCCCCCACCTAGCAAGCTGTTCTTTCGGGACTGAGTCTGTGTGGGGTCTGGGTTCTTAGCTGCTGCAGGGGCGGCTCCTGCCATCCTCACACAGCTCCCTGCCTGTCTGGCTTGCTGGCCACTCCTCGTTCCTCCAGGCTTACCGCCAATTTACGCTCTGAGAATCCTGGTGGTCAGAAGCCTGCAACGGGCCTTCCTGTGCTAAGATGCAGGTGTCAACGGGGCTTGGTGCGTGGAGGCTCTGGGCATCCCCCGCTTCCCCACCTGCTCCAGCTCCTGGCCTGCCCCAGTTCCTTGGCTTATGGCCCAATTTCACTACTCTGCTACTTATTTTTCGTTTTTTTTACACATCCATTTATTTTATTTGGAAGTCAGAGCTATAGAGATGGAGAGATCTTCCATCTGCTGGCTCATATCCCCCTGGAAATGGCCTCTGCTGCTTTCCCAGACAAGAAACATCTGGGACATGAACCGATGTCAGTATGGGATGCTGGCACCACTGGAGCACTAGCCTGCAGTGCCACCGTGCCAGCCCCACTCAGACCTCTTTTTCTCCCACGTCTTCTCTAACTAGCCCTCTCTGCCTTTTTCTTCTTGTGAGGACCTGCTGGGATTCTGGGGCTTTCCAGAATAACCCAAGGTAATCTCTCCAATGTGACACTTCAATCAGAAGATCCCTCGTGTCACATCACCGGATGCATGCCCAGGTTCTGGGGGTCACACACGGCCACCCGGGGAGCCATTGCTGTGCCTGCTGTGATGCTTTTCTACATCATTGGTCAAGCTCAGTGCTAAGGTAGTGTTTTTTTCCCTTCATTTCTTTGCACTAAAGTTATTACCTTATTAGAAGGATTATATATCCTATAAGAAAGATTCATAAAATGAGGGTGTCATTAAGTTTTTTTTGTCATATGACTGGGTAAATTTAACAGTTTAAGGTTATTTAGTTACCAACAAGGATGTAAAAACATGTGTTATGGTATCTTACTTGTAAATGACAAGTATTCACTTTTTAAAACCTTTTTTTAAAACAAATTATTTATTTTTATTTGAAAGGCAGATTTACACAGAGAGGGGAAAAATAGAGATCTTCCATCCATTGGTTCACTCCCCAGATGACCACAATGGTCAGAGCTGGGCTGGACTGAAGCCAGGAGCCTGGAGCATATGGGTGTAGGCCCAAGGACTAAGGCCATCTGTCAGTTATCCCAGACACATTAGCAGAGAGCTGAACTGGAAGTAGAACAGTGGGACTTGAATCCATGCACATAGGTACACTGGTACTCCAGGCAGAGGCTTAATCTACTATGCCATGACATCTGCCCCTTTATAATCCTTAAAATTGACGACGACTCTATGGAAGATGGGAGTCTTTGTCTTATAACTAGGTTAAACATAAATTTCTAGGTGCCTGTGAATCAAAAATATTTCCACTTCTGTATTTGTATAACTGAGTTTTCACATCTAACTGCTCAGCTCTAAAACTATCCAACTAAATCTCATCTCTTTTAGTCCACAAATACACAACCACGGAAGAACCTTTCTGACCTTCAGCATATATCATCTGGAAAACTGATGAATTTTAGCATAAAGTAAGGCATATCTTATAGGACAGAGAAACATTTAAACCAAAGTACACTCTGGATACTGTCAGGTCAGATGGAGAACCAGGAATGAGCAAGTGGGGAGGGGCCCTAAGCCCCTCTGCTGGGACCCTGCTCTCTCCCCGAACCCCGAGCACTGCTGTCCACTGCGTAATGTGTGTGGGAGCTGAGGCCAGTGTCCCATCAGGCTTCACACCTGGGCCTGCTGCCCTGCACCTCTGTCTGCCTTGCTCACGTGTTACAGGTCCAGGCTGCCATGCTGGGTGGACTGCCTCTGTGCCTCTGGGTGTGTTCAGACTCCAGGCCATCTAGGTAAGTCTAGCTTGCAAGGCCAAAGGTATACAACTCTCGGATGTCAATCACAGGTGCCAATCATGGGTGGTCACCAGCCCTTACACTTTCTGGATAAAAGCCCCAAACTGGGGACAGGAGCACGGTGCAGGGGTGTTATGAGCACTCTGCAATGCTAGTATTGCACACGAGCACTGGTTCAAGTCCTGGCTGCTCCATTTCTGATCCAGCTCCCTACAGATGGCTTGGGAAAGCAGCAGCAGATGGCCCAAGTCCTCAGGCCTGGCCACCTTCAGGAGACACCTGCCTGGCATTTCCCGGCTCCTGGCCTGATCTGGCCCCTTCCCAGACGCTGTGACCATCCTGGGAGTGAACTCAGCAAAGCGAGGAGCTCCTCTCTCTGGCAGGATGGCTGCGATGGTTTCTCTCCACTACCCTGTTCCTCTCTTGGGATTTCCTTGGTTTTACCATCGCTCCAGTGTCCTGTGCTGTTTCCACGGGCCATTCCTCCCGTGGGATGTGTTTCAATGCCCTCTCGGTTAGGGTCAGTGGCATTGCTCAACAGGCTGATCTTCCACCTGCAGACACCAGCATCCCCTGTAGGGGGCAACGGATCTAGTCCTGGCTGTTCCGCTTCCCATCCCGTGCCCTGCCTGTGGCCTGGGAAAGCAGTGGAGGGCGGCCCAAAGCCTTGGGAGCCTGTGTGCCTGCACGTGGGAGACCTGGAGGGAGCTGCTGGTTTGGGGTCAGCTCAGCTCTGGCTGTTGTGGCCATTTGGGGACTGAACTAGCGGATGGAAGACCTAAAACAAGCAAGAAAGCAATATACCATTGTGCTTCACGAGCCTCAAGTTTGTCCCTCTGAGCTAGTTACATTACTCTGAGGTGTGTACCACCTGGAACGGTCACCTAGTCACTCAATGATCAAGTACGCCTTAAGAACTCCCCGGGATTCATTTGCAGCATTGTATTCACAAGGCTATCAGTCACAATAACGATCTTTAAACAAATATATCCTTGGAATTGCGAACTGACTGCCTCCCGAATTACTCCCGCACATTCATCAGTTAATCCACACCCCTCTTGGCTGTATTCATCAACTTCCCAAATCGCTCCTGAGCCCCACTGGTTTGTATTTCTAATCGGTTGAACCCCAGTCAAGACGGGCGGACTACCCAGGACCTCGCTCCAGGAGGGACCTCGCTCCAGCAGGGGCCGCGGAGCCGAGACCACGCCGGGGGCCCGGGCTGGGTCACTCACGGCTGCATCAGTTTGTCCCGGTAACGGCGGCGCTGGCAGGGCAGTGCCCGGGGCCGGCTGGTGTAGGTGTAGGTGCCCATGGCCCGAGAGCTGCGGTCCGTCAGCGCGGAGGTCATATCCCGGGCCGGCCTGCCTCGCCGTCGGAGGGGGCCGTGGGAGCCAGAGAGGCCCAAGGGGTGCCGAGCGCAGGGATTCGGCGACGCGCGGACAGGTGGCCACGAGCGGACGCGACCCAAGGTGGCAGCGACCCTCGCCGAACCCCGCACTCCCTGCCGGAAGCCTGAAGCGCCCGCGCCGGTTGCCTAGCAACTTGGGGTGCCGGAGGAGGGGGGCGGGTGCTTCCGCTCCCGGACCCCGCCCCCAGGCGGTGGCACCGCCCCCGCTGCGCCTGCGTGCTGGGCGCCTCCTACCTAGGATGGCTGGCATGATGGCGCCGCGGGCCTCGGGCCTCGGGCCTCGGTGGGGCGTGTGTCGACCGCTTCCTCGCCGGCCCGCGTGCTCTGGCTGCGGGAACGAGGGGCCGTCTGTGACTGCGTGTCCTCCCGCCGCGCTCGCTCGCAGGCCGCCCCGTGGCGAGTAGCCGCCGCGCCCGCGTCCCCGCCCTGCGTCTCTACCTCAGGGAATTGGGGGAACGGAGAAGGCAGGCGAGGGTTTTAGTCATGGAAAGATGGGCCTAGTTGCTCCTTAGTCTTCTCTCTCAGCCTCGGGCTCTGTAGCGTGGGGGTCGCCCTTGGTTTTCGGTTGCAGTCCTGTCATGCCTCCCAGGAGGGTGTGTGGCACAGAAGTGATGCGTCGCAGGTGACCCGCCATTTGCGTTCGAGGTTACCTGGTCCCTGCAGTCACGACGCTGTCTCCATTTCCGTTCGCAGTTACCTCATCCCCCCTCTATTTGCATTTGCGGCTGCCCCATCCCCCTGTGCTAGTCCTGTGACGCCAGGCAACCTGCGGTTTTGTGTGCCGTTTTCCCACTGCCAAAAGGGCGTGACACGATTGAGCTTGTAGGACTTGGCTGTGAGGGCTGAAAGCATCCCAAAGCCCTCAAAACGGGAAAAGCTTTTACGGTCTCCTGGCCCCTGGCTGTGTTTTGAAATGTATGTCCTAAAACACCAAGAGAAGATTTAGAACTGATGCCTTTTTTTTTTTAAATATAAAGAACTAAAGGAGAAAGTGACACTTACATAATCGTTTTTGATGGTATTTTGGCTAGCTAGGGTCTTGAAGGGAAGTGCATTCAAACTAGCTTGGTCAGTATCGCAAAAGCCACAAATGTATTTGGAGAACCCAGAGTACGTGCGGGTGAGTTATAGAAACCTGCACCTGGGGTCTGCGTTGTAGTACAGGGAATGAAGCCACCGCAGGCAGTGCCAGCATCCCACATGGGCACCAATTCCAGTCTTGGCTACTCCGCTTCTGATTCAGCTCCTTGCTAATGTGGCTGGAAAAAGTAGTGGAGGGCGGCCCAGGTATCTGGGTGCATGCCACTCTCCAGGAAGACCCGGATGAAGTTACAGGCTCCTGACTTGAGCTTGGCTGAACAACTAATGGATAGAAGATACTTCTAACTGTCTTCCAGGTAAACAAATGTTTTATAAAAGAAAAATACGCTTGCAAAGAAAGATTGGGCTGTACCAGTAGAAACACCGGTCACTAGCCTAGCAGTATGTTTGCCCTCAGTTCTGAGTTGAGAGGCAGTAAAGGATTTGTTATGTTTCCTAAGCTTAGATGTAGGGTGCCAACAGCACTTTCCACCCCACTCTGGTTTGTGGGTGTCAACGAGACAGCAATAAAATCAGGGCCTGGTACGGTGGCTTAGCGGCTGAAGTCCTCACCTTGAGCACACCAGGGTCCCATATGCGCAGCAGTTCTAATCCCAGCAGCCCCGCTTCCCATCCAGCTCCCTGCTTGTGGCCTGGGAAAGCAGTTGGGGACAGCCCAAGGCTTTGGGACCCTGTACCCTGTGTGGGAGACCTGGAGGAAGGTCCTGGCTCCTGACTTTGGATCGGCACAGCACCTTCTGTTGTGCTCATTTGGGGAGTGAATCACCGGATGAAAGGTCTTCCTCTCTGTCTCTCCTCCTCTCTGTATATCTGACTTTGTAGTAAAAATAAATAAATCTTCAAAAAAAAAAAATCACAGTCCAGAAGTCTCTTGTCCCTTGAAGAACAGAAGTGTCCCCTGTAAACTATTAAGTGACCAGAATTGCATTGTGTCTTTGAAGTTTAGGACCCACTGCTGAATTCCACTGAGAGTCCAGCACTGAGCGGGAGGACAGGAACCAAATCTGCCAGGAGAGCAGGTGTCGGGTGGGTGAGTGGGTGCCGTGCCTGCCATAGTTGGAATTCCGGAGGAAGCTGGTAGCCACTGGGGGTTCTCCATGCATTTCTAATCGCAGCCCATTTCTCTCGTTCTGCGCTCCCAGAGCCATCTCACGTCTGCCGTTCTCAGTATCACACTCAGGGTAGCAACACCTGTACCTTTCAGTCTGCTAACGGTTTTAGTCTGCTAGGCCTTTTGCCTGGCTGGTAATCCCTGACAGCTGATTGTCTCTGGACTTTGCACGGTCTGAAACTCAGTGATCCTGGCGGCAAATCATCTTTTAGATCCGCTGTGAGCCAAGCACTTCCTTTCCGTACCTCTTCCCGCCCCGCTGCTGAAGACACGTCAGTGAAGAGGAAAACAACAGGTTATGATGGTCTTTACCTAACTTTTATCCTAGTGAAGGAGTTATAAAAACAGGATAAGTGAGTAAAACGTGTGTGCCTTAGGTGGGACAAAGGTTGGACAGAAGGGGCCTCGCGATTTAGACTGGTCAGGGAACCCTCACTGAGGTGACATTTGAGTAAAGACACAAAGGAGGTAAAGGAGTGACACTATTCGGCAGAACATTCCAGCACTGGGCAGCCACGTGCAAGGTTCTGCTGGGATGGGGGACAAAGCAGGCGTGTTGGAGGGTAGGGATAAGAAGGCAAGGATGGGCAGAACAGCAAGGGTAAAGAGGAGAGGGTTAGCAGATGAAGTATGGCTGAGGGTTGTGCCTGCTTTATTTGGGAGTTAAAAACTGCCTGGAGTGGAAGCTGGACACCACTGGATTAGAAAATCCCTCCTAGGCTGGTGGGTTGAGCATGCAAAGTGATAGACTGTGTTGGCGTAGACAGCAGTGGAGTACTTGAGAGGCGCTGACTTAATGACAAGTTTACTTACGTCATGGTTGTGGAGGTTCACACCAGATCGGGATGCCTTGTGGATGAAGCCTGTGGTGTCTTTGCTGGAGAAGTCTGGAGGCACCGCACAGCATGATGTGGGGAGAGCGAACTCAGCTGGCGGAAGGGCCCTGTCAGAAAGCAGAGGGAGGCTGGCCTGTCTTGGCTTTCATGAGAACCACCTTAGCTCCGCCCCCAGGCTCCACTGCTCATCAATATTCTAATGCCTTTAGTTTAGGACTTAAAGAAAAAAATGTATAAGGCCAGCACTGTGGTGTATCAGGCTAATCTGCTGGCAGCACCAGCACCCCATACAGGTGTTGGTTCACTCCCCAGTTTCCAATCCAGCTAGCTGCTAATGACCTGGGAAAGAAGCAAAGGATGGATCAAGTCCTTGGGCCCCTGCACACAAGTGGGAGACCTGGAAGAAGCTCCTGGCTACTACTGACTTTGACTTCAGATTGGTTCAGATCCAGCTATTGTGGCCATTTGGGGATAAACCAGTGGGTGGGAGATCTCTTTCTCTGTAAATCTGACTTTCAAATTAAAAAAACAAAGATTTTTTTTAAAAAAATGATCTACTTATTTGAAAGGTAGAGGGAGATTGAGGGGGAGAGAGAGTGAGTGAGATTGTGAGAGCGTGCTCAAGGGTGTTTCTACCTGTTGGCTCACTCCCCTATGGTGAAATATCAAAGTCTGAGCCAGGCCAAAGCTGGCAGCCAGGGGCTCCATCCTGGTCTCCTGTGGGTGACAGGGGCAGAAGCACCTGGCCTATATCCTCCATTACCTCCCTGGGGTATCAGAGCAGCCAGGACTCAAACACACACTCTGCTATGGGATGCTGGTGTCATAAGTGGTGAATTGAATCCCCTGTGCCTTGTGCCAGGGCCAACTTAGGGCTTTAAAGAATATCATTAACTTGAGAGGCAGAGACAGACCCCATCTCAGCAGTACATGTGAGGCTGGTGCTGAGAGCTCATTCCATGTTTCCTACCTAATTACTTAGCCTGTTAGCCATTTGGCACTTTGTTTCTTGATTCTCATGCCCTCACAGTCTAGAATTCAGCAAATAGTCCAGGATGAAAGCCAAGCAGGTGTCAGGCCGCCTTCTCAATGATCTTCATTTCTCCAAGTTGTGTGCGGAGAACAACCCTGGCATGGCTTCTAACAGTGACTGCTTCTCTTCAATCAGAACAATATTTGCATAGGACTGCATGTTAAACACTACAGCAAATGCTTACCCCTTGGGAAAGTTTTGCCTTGGGAAGCATCTGAAGCTCCGTTTGGGACATTAAGCTTGAGACATACTGTTGTGGTAGACATGTGCAGTACACTGTTGATTATAGGACTCCAGAGTTTCAGGAGATGGATTAGTTCTGAAAATCTAGATGGGCTTTTATTTATCTATGTAATGTTTGAGATAGATAATGGCGTACACGGTGTTTAAAGCAATGCCCTTGATGAGATTACTAAGGGAAGGTAAAGACAACACCACGAGCATTTTGATGTTTCCTGGTTGAAAATATGAGGATTAACCAGCAGTGGGCCAAAGAGATGGCAGAAAATGTTGGGCATCTGGGCCTCGTGTGACAAAAGTGTTTATGGGAGAAGGAAGTGGTCAGCTGTGTCCTGCACTGCACAGGCCAAGCAAGACAAGGACATTAATGTGCCAACATGGCAGGCATTGGTTATCTGGAAAGGGCACCTTCTGCGGAGTCATGGAGGAACAAGTTCAATTACACTGGATTGAGATGGGAGCAGAGAGATTTGTGATTCAAGGAGCTTGGCTGCCAAAGGAAAATGGGCTGGATCGAGAGAGAGCTGGATGGTTTTTCATAGCATTGACTGTGTATATGTTTAGAGGAATAGCTCCATGGAGAGAGCAGAGTTGATGGAATGATGTAGCGAGGAAGGCTCTTGTGCACAAATGGAGGGGCTGGCCTTGTCTAGGAACAAGGATGGTTTAGTATTTGTCAGAGGTGAAAAGGCAGATTGGCAATAACTTAAATATTTCTTAATAATTACTGGAATTTCTGGTGTAGCAGTCACTATGCTAAGTGCTTTACATAAGATGATTTCTGTTCATTGTTAGGGTGACCCCATGAGGTCAGTTGGTATTATCCCAATTTAACTTATAAAGGAACTGAAATTTGGAGAAGTTAAAGTAACTTAATGAAGTCACACATTAAGTAGGTAACAGAGCAAGACTCAAGTCCACATCTGATCCTGGATCCTGGGCCCTAATATATATAAAATTTTATATTATATATATTAATATATATATGATGAGCTTATATATAATAAAATTATAGTAGTTCATTATTCAACATATGTTGCTGATTTTTTTTAAGATTTAGTTTTATTTTTATTGGAAAGTCAGATTACAGAGAGAAAGATCTGTTGTCTGCTGGTTCACTCCCCAAGTGGCCACAACAGCAGAGCTGAGCTGATCTTGGCCAGGAGCCAGGAGCTTCTTCCAGGTGCCAAGGCTTTGGGCTGTCCTCTGCTGCTCTCCCAGGCCACAAGCAGGGAGCTGGATGGGAAGTGGAGCAACTGGGATACCACACCTATATGGGATCCAGCAGGTGCAAAGTGGGAATTTAGCCACTAGGCTATTGCTCCGGGCCCAGTTGCTGCTACTTTAAGAGCTAGGATTAGATGAAGTGTTCATCTCAGTGTAGAGAAGCAGATAGTAGGCACATAAACCCAAAAAGAAAAGAAAAATCCTGGTATGATTAGAGTTACGATACAAACAAAAGCCAAGTGTGGTGGCAAGCCATAGCTAAGTAGCTGCTTTATAGGAAATGGGAGGAGAAGCCCAACAAGCTTCTATTAAATGGAGGAAGACCTGTGTGGCATGGAAGGAACCAGCCATATGAGATTTGGGGGGCCAGCCGTCCTGGTGGAAGGTGGTGGCTGAGGCCCTGCTCCTAGGCGAGGAGCAGAAAGGGGGCTGGAGTGGATGGAACAAACTGCTAGAGGGAGGAAGGGCTTGGGAGTGAGATTCAGAAGCCCTTGGAAGTAGCAAGGAGTCTAATCAGAAAGGTCTTGTAGGGTGGAGGAGTTAGGAACCATTGAAGGGTCTTTAGGAAGGGTGATGATCTGAATTATTAGAAGACTGAGACACCAATTGAGGTGTGCACCAATTGAAGGGGGATGTGCAGCACTGTGGTGTAGTAGGTTAGCCTCTGCCTGTGGCACCAGCTCATGTCCTGACCGCTCTGCTTCTGATCTAGCTCCCTGCTGAAACGGCCTGGGAAAGCAGCCAAGGATGGCTTAAGTCTTTTGGCCCCTGCAACCACAAGGGAGACCTGGAGGAAGCCCCTTGCTCCTGGCTTTTGGCTTTGGCCATTGCGGCCTTTTGGGGAGTGAACTAATGGATGGAAGATCTCTCTCGCTCGCTCGCTTGCTCTCCCTGTGTCTTTCCTTCTCTCTAACTCCAACTTTCCAATAAAAATAAATTAGTTTTGAGTTACTATTGTGTAGCCACCAGCATACATCAAGTTGGCAGGGTAGACATATGAACCAAGTTCATTGGGAAAGCTCAGAGCTAGTGAAATAAATCTGAAATCCAGGAGAGTTTAGTGGGTTGTAAAGACAGAAGACAGAAGGGAAATGGAATGGGCTTATTGAAACCAATGGGTTTAGGAACAACTAGAGTGAGAGGTTAAGATGATAATTGAGAAGTAACCCCTGGGTGTGTGAACATGGGAGTGACTTGTGAACTTGACACACAGTGCTTTCTGTGAAGAGGTGGGAACTGAAGCCCACACAGGGTCATTGCAGAGGGAAATCTAGTTTCAGAAGTAAGAGTGTGTAACCATGGATGATTCTTTTCAGAAGTTTTGCTCATCTTAGCTTCAGAGTGAGACACATAAGGCCTTCAAATAACAAGTGAAAATGGGTAGCAATAGCACATGAACTAATAGGTGCCACAAGGTGTCACTAATTCTTTATTAGCATTTAGTAAGCAAATACTACTCCTTGCATTAAGGAAACACTTAAAAAATGTTTATGAATAAATCACAATTACAAAGTAGGCCAAATAGAAGGTGAATGCACTGTAGAAAGGTTCAAGAGTCAGCTTCTAGAATATTGGACAAATGTGTGTAGGTGCACTGAACCCTGGGTGGGTGGGGTCAGGGGTTAGAGGTGTTGGAACTCAAACACCAACAACTCCTGTTGTTGCATTTCCCAGCCATGTGACCCAGGCAAAATGTAAAGTATTCTTTTTTTTTTTTTGGTCTTATTTTGTTGTTATTTTAGAACCAGACACAGCCAATGTTTCCTTGCTGGCTTTGCTGAGTGCCTTCGCACGGCCCTGCTGGTGTCTGACACGTGGGTAATGCTTGTGCCACATCTGCGATTGTTAGTGACTAGTCCTCAGTGTTTAGGCCTCCTCAGTCAGAAACTGATGTAATACAGAACTGAATTATGGCTTCAGCATGTGCTGAAGGTTTCTTGCCGAAATGAGCTCCTATGTCCTTATCCCTGGGGTTCATTTATAAAGACAGGCCTGGGGAGCACCTCGTTTTTAGATCAATGCCCCAGCTGGCAGGCAGTAGACGTGGCCTAGAAGAACAAAGCAGATGGGAACCAGGGACAGAGCTGGGCATCACAGATTGCCTTAGCTTGAAAGGGAGATGAACATATAAGGCAGCTGAGGAGCCAGAGAGGCCCAGGGCAGGTGGGGTGTGTGTGTACGGGCTGGCACCAGGGCTGCCTCTGTGCGCCTCACCGAAGGAGAAGTGGAGGAGGAGGGTGAGGGAGAAAGAGGAGCTGCAGGAGGCCTGTGAGAACTCCCATTAGCAGGAGGAAGGGAGCATGCTTATGAGCAGTGGGAAGAAGACAGATCTCTAATGGAGAAACTGCATGGCTTCCCCAGCGATGCTACTGAGGCCCATTGTGAATGAGAACAGAGAGTGGCCGGGAAAATGCACCTGCAGATTAAAAAGGCAGCACCCTGACTGCGAGGGATGACAGTCCATGCACAAGCAGCACTCGTGAACTCCTGTGGGAAGTGGTAGGAGTTGGCTCTATGGAGTGAAGTGGGGGCAGGGGACCTTCAGAGGAAGAGAATGCCTCAAGGGTGAGTCCCTAAATAGGAGAAAAATCTGAGGATTTTTGAGGACCCAGATTATGATGCAGAATATCATGAAATAAGCAACTAAAAAGAAAGAGGCAGTAACAGCATTGAATCCATTAGAGAGAATGTCACATGTCAATTCAGGGATTGAAAGAACCAACCTGCCCCAGCTATAGACAACTGCCTAGGTTGCCTTGTATTTAGGCAAGTGTTACACTGCTGGGAGAAACACAGCTAGTACCTGGCAGGCACTCTGGGCTTGGTTAATGCCAAATCTGTGTTAACTATACCAGCATGCCAGCAAAATTACCTATTCAGTTTTTATAAGATATGCGAGGAATGTAGGGACACCTGGCCAGACACGCTGTCCTGACCCCTGGGTATGCTAGCGCTGCTGTGTGGTAGTGGGGCTGTGGATGGCCAGGGAAGGGAGTCTGGGGATGTGTTGGAGTAGGGGCAGCTGAGGGTATGTTTCATAGGGGAGGAGTGATTCCTGAGGTGTTTCCATAGACTGGGTCATTGCACTTGCATGTAGCAAGGGAGCTGAGATGGAATGGTTTACAGGAGGAAACTGGAGGACATGTCTGGGTCAGGGCAGGGCACTCATGCATGTGGGAGACTGAACTGGGCTAAGCAGCATTGCCTGCTACCTGCTGGTACATGCGAAAAGCTGGGGCTAGGGAACATGCTGGGCTGGCTTGGCCACAGTATGTGCCTATGAGTATTGGGTCACGGGATGGGCCATGTCAGGCTGGGCACAGCACCCACAGGAACACAAAAGAACCAGATCTGGGTGCAGATTCTGTAGGAGATTTGTGGGCTCACCTCTTTGGGACTGTAGCATCACCTGATTTGCTCAAGAGCTGGGGGTGGTGATGGCCAAGCCAGGTTGGACTTCAGAACTCATTAATACTTGCAGGTGCTGGGGCTGGGAGAAGACAGGGTAGGACCAGGCTGCAGCATCTATCAGCACACATGCAAAAGTTGAGACTGAGGGCAGATCAATATGCGAAGCAATATTGCAGCACCTGCTGGCACATGTGAGATCTATGGTTGGAAGTGGTCTTGGTAAGGGAACTTGGGGAACTCCCCTGCTAGGCTACAGCTCCAGCTGGGGAGCACAAGATCTGGGGTTAGGGAAAGACCAGGACAAGCAGGGCTGCAACACTCACTGGCATGTGTGTGGGTTGGGTCTGGGGGCAGGCTGGGCTGGCCAACCTGCAGCATTCACTGGCATGTGCAAGAATCAGGAAGGGTATGGTGAGCACCAGGTTCAGCTAGGCTGAAACACCTGCTGGTGAAAGCTAAGACTGGGGGCAGGCCAAGCCAGGCTGAGTTGAAGCACCTACCAGCAGGCCAAGATCTGGGGCTGAGAATGCATTTGGCAGGAGAACTTTGGGCACTGCCCTGTCAGGCTGCAGCTCCCATTGGTAAACATGAGGGTTGTGGCTGGGGGAAGGCTGGGAAATTCCCTAGGCTGGATTACAGTACCTGTCGGTGTACATGTGGCCTAGAGGCTGGCTGGGCTGGACCAGTCTGCAATACACACTGACATGAGCAAAAGCTAGGCTGGGATGCAGCCTAGCCTGGTTAGGCTGCAATATGTGCTACTTCACATGAGGGTCTTGGCTGGGAGTAGGCCAGGCTGGGCTACGCTGCAGCATCTGCCAGTGAAAGCTGACAATGAGGCCAGGCCATGTCAGACTGGGCTGCAGCACCCATTGGCATGTGTAAGATCCAGGGCTGGGAGCAGGCCTGGTAGGGAAATTTTCTTTTCTTTTTATTGGAAATTCAGATATATATAGAGGAGGAGATACAGAGAGGAAGATCCTCCATCCGTTGATTCACTCCCAAAGCAGCAGCAATGGCTGGAGCTGAGCCAATCTGAAGCCAGGAAACCTGGGGCCTTTTCCAGGACTCCCATGTGGGTGCAGGGTTCAAAGTCTTTGGGCTGTCCTTGATTGCTTTCTCAGGCCACAAGCAGGAGCTGCATGGACCACTGGTATTAGAACTGGCACCCATATGTGATCTCGGTGCACACAAGGTGAGGTCTTAAGTTGCTAGGCTACTGCATTGGCCCCTGGTACAGTAACTTTAGGAACTCTCTTGCTGGGCTGCTGCTTCCACTGGTGTGTGTAAGCTAAGCCACAGTACCCACGAGTGTGCAGGAGAATGGATGAGTTGTGGAATGGGCTAGGCTAAGCCACAGTGCCCACAGGTGTGCAGAATGGATGAGTTGTGGAATGGGCTGGGCTAAGCCACAGTGCCCACGGGTGTGCAGAATGGATGAGTTGTGGAATGGGCTGGGCTAAGCCACAGTGCCCACGGGTGTGCAGAATGGATGAGTTGTGGAATGGGCTGGGCTAAGCCACAGTGCCCACGGGTGTGCAGAATGGATGAGTTGTGGAATGGGCTGGGCTAAGCCACAGTGCCCACGGGTGTGCAGAATGGATGAGTTGTGGAATGGGCTGGGCTAAGCCACAGTGCCCACGGGTGTGCAGAATGGATGAGTTGTGGAATGGGCTGGGCTAAGCCACAGTGCCCACGGGTGTGCAGAATGGATGAGTTGTGGAATGGGCTGGGCTAAGCCACAGTGCCCACGGGTGTGCAGAATGGATGAGTTGTGGAATGGGCTGGGCTAAGCTGCAGCACCCATCAGTTTGTGTGAGGGATGGGGCTAGCGGAAGAACTGACCAGGCAGCTGCCTCCACTGGTGTGTGCATTGGCTGGTGCAGGTGATGGACCCAACCTGCCCGTGTACTGGCTGACACACACAGGAGTTAGATGTGAAGTCACCTCAAGTGAGGTTTCTTGGGGGACTCTCCAGGTAGATCACTGGACTCAAACTTCAGGCAGAGGGAAAATCACAACATATGTGATTCAACCTTGGAGTGCATGCATTAGGCCTGGGTCTCAGTCGCTGATGCCTGTGCAGTGGATGGCATGCCCAGATGCATATGGGAGACATATTGGCTCATCTAGGTCAACAGAGGACATCAAGTGCCTTGTCAGAGGATGGCAAGCTGAATAGGTGGACGACTCTCCTGGCCAAGTTTTGTAGCAAGTGTCTGGGTCTGTGGATGCACTGAGGTGAACTTGGTCAGCCAATAGACCTTAGAAGGATTTTCTCAACCTTGGAGCAATGAGACTAATGATGTCTGAGAACACTCAAAACTACTCAAGTAACACCCTTGGAGCATTCTTCCCCACATCAGGGTCCCTAAGGCATCACCAATGACCATCCTTCACCCCTGGGTGCTGATGAAGGCCCCTTCCCCTTCCTACCTTTATGAACACAGGAGCGGGGAGAGAGAGAGAGAGAGAGAGAGAGAGAAAGCAACTGAAATGTTTGTCCCACCCACATTCCTCCATGCCTTGACAACCTTCACCCTAATCGAGGGCCCACATGGATGAGCATTAAAACATTAAAAATAAAAATTTAAAGAAAGAACTAACCTGAGAAATGCTCCCAGAATGTGGAGGAAGGATTAAAGACATTGACCTATATGGGCTAAGGTAACAGATGCAAAGGAAAGAATCAAAATGAGACATCAGGATCCACAGGGCCTGGTTGGGCCAACGCTGCTCATTGCAGACCCAAGAGCAGGTTCATGGTTGGACATGTCCATCCTGAGGGGCGAGGTTGACCTGAGGAAATTCCCTGAGCTGCTGCTCGTCTCAGAGTTTCTCTCAGCATATATGTGACGCAGGGGGTGCTGTGGGTGTGTGTATTTCTAGTGTAGCTGGGAGAAATAGACAAGCAAATGTATGAGGACATTACTCACGGAGTTGGTTCCGCTATTCTCCACAGTGTACTCCACAGCCTGTGACTGATCCTGCAGAACAGGTGCGGGGTTTAAGAGGTTGGGCATGTGCGTCTCACTGGAGGTCTGTGGTAGACCAAGGGTGCAAACGCTAAGGAATTCAGAGCTAGTAACATCTGGGAAACAAACGCAGCTGGAGCTCAGAGCCTCTCGTGTGGCATGGGCCCTGACTAGGGCTTGGGGAGATGTCAAAATGGGTCCAAGTAGTCGCATAGCTTTGCCCTGTTTGTGAGAAATGTTAAGACTGCATATCTTTAAGAATGGCTACCTTCTCCAGGGAAACCTCGACTTGAGGAGATGCATCACTTGGCTTCAGTGTCTTGGTCCACTTGGCTGCCCTTCAAAACCTGGACGGCGTGCAAAGCACACAGGTGGTTATCTCCCAGCTTTGGAGTCCAAGAAGCAAGGTGCTGGCAGCTCCTTCTCATCGCATCCTCTCTCGATGGAAGGATGGGTGGGGCACCCTTCTAGGAGCTCTCCCACGAAGCCCACATCCTCCTTTGGGTACTATCAGCTTGGGGATTAGCATTTTATCAAAGGCACTTTTGGCTGGGCAGACCACAGCTGTGGGATTTGTTTATGTGATCTGCACATGACAGATAACTAGCAGCTGCCCTGGGGAGGAGCAAGGTCATGGTGCCTGATAACCTAGCTTGTACCAAGTACTTTGGTAAGAGCATTTCCTCCAAAGCCCAGCCTTAGCAGGATGTGGGTGAACATACTTGACTTCTGAATAAAGCTTGAAAAATGGCAACCAGAAGGTGGTTCTGGACATTCTTCCCAGATCTGACAGCTCATCCAGGGAAAGCCTTTGGCAGCTATCTCCCCAGCTTCCACAGCAACCCTAACTATTGGCGTGAGGAAACCAATCATCCGACGTTAAAACCAATCATTCTGAATTACTCACTTTGAAGGGACCTGCGTGTTTTAACCAAGCTAAAATAAAAACAATTTCATTCTTTCCAGAGAAAATATTTTAGAACCCGTACTTTTGGAAAGAAGTAATTTAAAAGGATAAGCAGCCAACAAACAAACAAACAAAACCCCAAAAACTAAAGGGGGCATTGCAGAAAGATGTCAGGCAGTTAATAAAAACACGTGACTTTGGGAGGAGGAAGTTGGCATTTTGTGAGCCTTGTTAAATTTTTAACTTGGGATTTTATTTCCTGTTGTAGATCAATAGGTGTGTTTGTGATTGGATTTTGCTTTTGTAAACTTGCTTGCTTGCTTGCTTTTTGGTGGGGGGAGCCTCCAGCCTCTTATCTCAGGGTGCCCCACAAACTCTCCCAGACGGGGAGGAACCCGGCTGGCCTCCGGAGCAAGCCTTCTTCTTATGCCACGTTGCTCTTTAGTCGGAGGCTAATGCGTGGAACAGCAGGTTCTTGGTGTTCCCCATTTCCTGCCAAAGGAGCAGAGATGCTGTTGACCGCCTGTCTCCTGCTCTGGAGGGCGGCGGGTCTCTGTCTAGCCAAGTCTGAGGACACGGACTCTCACCCAGTCAGAGCAAAACCATGACTCAGTGTGTGAAAGTGGCTCTCGTTTTCCTAGGAAGTTTTCAATACAAAACCACACTGGGCCCTTGAACAAAAAATAAAATTTAGAGCCAATGCATGGAAATTTCCTGTAAGAAGTTATAAAAATCCCCAATGCTTTCTCTTCTTGAAAATGAGTTGTTTTCGTCAAAGGATCTGAGACTTTTTTAAAGAGAGGGATTTTATTTTTAGAGTTTTATTTATTTGAATGACAGAATTATTGCGTGGGGGTAGGGGTAATGGCCACGGTCACTGGCTGGGCTTGGGTCAGGCTGAAAGTAGGAGCCAGGATCCCATGTGGATGCAGGGCCACAAGCATTTGGACCATCTCCTGCTATTTTCCCAGATGCATTAGCAGAAAATTGGATAGGAAGTGGAGCAGCTAGGGCTAGAACCAGTGTCCATGTGGGATGGCAGCTCTGTGGGCAGCATTTTAACGTTCCATGCCACAGTGACAGCCCCCTGATTTTGGCCCATTGTTCTAATCTCATCTTGGGCTGCAGAGTTCTTCAGTTCCTTTCTGTGCTTTGGTGTGCTTTGTATATTGAAAACACAGGAAAAATGGTCTTATGTGGTAAGACTGCTTTGACATCTATGGGATTTGACTTGAAAGCCAGTAGTTTCTTTGGTATTATCTCAGTTCAAAGACAAGCTTCACTCATTTTGATGCCAAGAGTCTTCAGTTTTAGAGACAGCTCAGGTCCCCGCCATGGCCGTGTTGGGAAGCTTGTCAGGGTAGAGGAGCCCCACACTCAAACCCTGATTTTCCCTTTTGTTGGCTGCCAGCCTGGGACAAGAGAAGCCATCTTCCCCCCCATTAAAATATGTGTACAGGAAGTTGTTGTGAGGGTTAAGTGAATTAGCAGAAACTTAAAAAAATCCTTTCTGTGTAGTTATAGCACCTGGTAGAATGAAAAAAATTAAGTAAATGCTCAAAAGATAAGGCCCTAGACCACTTCCTGCGGAGGGTGGAATATAGAAAACAGGATAGAATAAGGACCTGACACGACAGGCTTGAATTATGGGGTCTTCAAGCCAGTGAGCCTTGAGGAAGTGGCGGAGAGAAGCTGCGTGGTTCTGGTTTGGGGCAACCCTAGCTGAGGATGCTCTATAGAAAACTCGGGGTAGTCAATAGCTGTGTGTAGGGATCTACTGCCAGTTTTCTTGGTTGGATTAAAGACTACAGATTCCTTTATGTTTTCATTGATTCAGCAAAGATATAATGGCCACTTAGCATGTGCTCATTCAGTACTGGAGAATGCAGAGGGGAATAGGCCTCCTTTCTTGCTCTTAAAAAAGTTGAACATCTATGGGAATGGACAGGGCTGGCACGGTGGCACAGCACAACAGTCCTCAGCCTGAGGTGCTGACACCCACAAGGGCACCAGTTTATGTCCTGGCTGCTCCACTTACAATCCTGCTCCCTATTGAGAGAGAGCAGCAGAGAATGGCCCCAATGGGGCCCCTGCACCCACATGAGATAACTGGAGAAAGTTCCTGGCTCCCAGTTTCGAACCGGACCTGCCCAGCTCTTGCTGTGGCTGCCTTTGGGGGAGTGAAGCAGTGGCTGAAAAGCTTTTTCTCTGATTCTGCCTCTCTGTAATTCTGATTTGCAAGTAAAATAAATAAATATTTTAAAAAAAAACCTATGAAAGGGGAGAACTTGAAAAAACAGAGGATACTAAATGGAGTCCAAAAGGTGGGGGAGGGTGGTGGCGAGGGTTGTGGGGGTCGGAGGTGATCCGTGGGGCAGGGAGGGTGGATGTGTGGCCTGTGGACATTTCCAGAAGGGAACAGGACTGATGGAAGCACAGGTGTGCTCGGTGTGAGTTATATGTGGGCGATACAACCAGGTGATAGCAGGGCAGGAAGACCTGATGCGGGGGAGCTGGCTGGCTGGCTTCAGTCCAAGCGAGTGTCCTCCAGGGGAAAGGGGGTGGTTGAACATTTGGGGGGACATGGTGAAAGTGGAGTGTGGAAGGTAAGGTTTCTAGTCCTCACGTGCTGTGTCAACTGCCTGGGAAAGATGACTGAAGGCAGGGTGGCCAATCGCAAGCAGCTGTATTCTGCCTCTGGACATTTCCTAACACGGTCTCGGACTAGTAGACTGCAGTCTCAATTTTGCTCTGCTGTTTTCTAACCCTTCCATCTCAAGGGGTGGCTGGAAATTCTGAAAAAAATGACTGTCTGCCATGGGGATGTGTGGGTAGACATCTATGTTGGCAAATTAGACTTGCAACCCGGTTCAAAGAGCTCGTCTGAAAACTGAGGAAGCGGGAGGTATTTCACGCATGCAAACGAACACCTGTGAAAATTCTTAGCGCTGTGAGATGAGCAACTCAGAGAGGCTCTTGCTAGGGGCTGGATGCCTCAGTTACAGATGCAGTGGCTGCCTGGCTCTCCTGTAATGCTGTAGAATAGGTAGATATCCCCATCTCTTAAGAGATTATTGAATTTTCTTTATAATTACAAATCAAGAAAAGGATGGATTTAGATTTCATGTATGGCAGGGGGGCTTTGAGGATATTTGCTGGTATTTAAATCCAAATTGCTACACAGGAATATTCTTAGAAACAATTTGCATGTGATCCCAGTGTCAGACGACCTACAAATTTGCCAAAAAAGCAGACATAAAAACAGACATATGGTTTTTCTCATTTCTGATCATTACGAAAATTCTGTAATTTTTTGCTGCAGAACAACAGATAAAAATAATGGGATGAACTGTGCAATGACAGAGTAGCTGTCCTGTGGCCTAGTGTGAGACCTTCTAATCGGCATATTGCTGGTTCTTTGAGACTTTAAAGTATTTTTCTCTTTGTTTGAATGTTTGTTTATTCATTTGAAAGACAGAGTGACAGAGAGAGGAAGAGACGGACGGGGATGGATATCTTTAAGTAGTAACTACAGACTTTGGACTAATTATAAGATGACCACCCGAGGGTCCCGAGAGAGAACAAGGGGGTAGAGGAGAAGCAAATCCGGGAGGAGAATGTATTTTGTTTTTCAATGTTGGGCTTCCACCTGATCCAACCTGGGCTGTGGCAGGCATTTGGGGAGTGAATCAACAATGGAACATCTTTTTCTGTCTGTCTCTGTTGTTCTGCCTTTCAAAATATCATTTACTTATGAAATTTTAATTGTATTAATTCCCATGAAAAATTTGCAGTGACCGTAAGTAGAATATTGTCATTGTGGAATATTTGAAAGAACTGGGCCTGGTGTGAGAGCCTAGTGGCTAAAATCCTTGCCTTGTACACTGGGATTTCATGTGGGTGCCAGTTCATGTCTGTGCAGCTCCACTTCCCATCCAGCTCTCTGCCTGTGGCCTGGGAAAGCAGTCGAGGATGGCCCAAAGCTTTGGGACCCTGCACCTGCGTGGGAGATCCGAAAGAGCTCCTGGCTCCTGACTTTGGGTTGGTGTAGCTCCTGCTGTTGTGGCCACTTGAGGAGTGAATCATTGGACGGAAGATCTTCTTCTCTGTCTCTCCTCTTCTCTGTATATCTGCCTTTGCAATAAAATGAATAAAAAACTTTTTAAAGAAAGAGCTAAGTTGCAGACGTGCACTACATACTATACAGTTGCAAAAATCAAGCTAGTGTGTACATATAAGCAAATAGGTATAAACACATACACATCAGTGGAATAGAATAGAGAGACCCAAAATAGATCTGCACTGATACCGCTGATTTTAAAAAGAGATTTATTTACTTGTTTGCTAGAGCGCGTGAGGGGAAATAGGGCTAGCCTTCGGTGTACAGCTGGTGGTATTTTAACCTGCATCACAGCGCGGACGTCTCATCTTTAACACTGAGCACATACCTCTGCTCCTTCGGCCTTGCTGTCTGGAGTTTCAGATGGATGAATTCCACAAGGGGTGAATGGCAGCTTCGTTTTATAGATGGACAAAGTGCTTTGCTTGAGGGAGCAGGCGTGTCCCAGTGCTCACTGACTCAGGATCTGAAATCTTCTGGCAAAATTTTGCATTCCACCAAATTTACCCGGTCTCCCAGGGCCTCACCTGTAAGGAGTTATTTGAATACCATCCTGGACCCGGCGCCATTTCATCTCTCTCACAGCTCACACAATGGGCGCCAGTCCAGCCGTCCACCAATCAGATGTAACGTGGCATTTCACCGGAGAATCCCACCAATCTTGCAGCCCCTACCCCAACTCCGCCCACTTACCAATGATTCTTAGGCAATCACCTGTGCCAGTCTAGGCCCCAATCCCCTGGGGCCTGCCCTCAATCCCTCCCAATCCCTGCCCTCCACACCTTGCAGGCTCACCTGAGTGACAAAAAGGCCCCCAGGTGGGCTCTATCTGTCTCTCTCCTTGAGGCTTCCCCCCACCTCTCCTGCCTCCTTCCCCCTTGCCTTCCCACCACCCCATCCTGCTCCTGTCCCGCTGGAATAAACCTCCTAAGATACCTTGTTGCATCTGGTGTTTGCGCTCATGGTAAGGAGCCAGGCTGGGGGAATTTGCTGCATGTAATATGAACTAGAACTTGAACTGTTTTAAATAACTAACATCACCCCTGCCACTGCTCAGCAGTCTGTAAAAGAAGATTGCATTTTTCCAGTTGGTTTTTCCTGCTGGCATTTCATGTGTACTGTGGCGTGGACAACATTAGACCTCAGCCCACGTTGAAGGTCCTGGTCAAAAGTGATTCACTTCCATCACCAGCAAAATGTTTACACTTTCGACTCCCCAGGAATTTCCCCCTGGCAGCCAAAGGGTTAAGGTCACATAATTCAATTAGAAAAGAAGCTCCACATCACTCTGAATTCCGTGTGATGTGGGCTTCCACTGTCTGGCCCTGCCCGCTAGGAGAGCGTGTACTGGTTCCTGTTCCGCTAAGCTCACGACCAGCCAACCTACCTGTCAGCTCATTGTTCTGCCTTTGTGTTAGGGTAACAGCGTTCCTACAGCTCTTTGGACATCCTCAGCTGTGGCCATCCAAGGGCCGCGAGGGGCCGTTTTTACTGTTCATTAGGGCTGTGAGCCGCAGCCGCTGCCAAGGGGTCATGGTGTGTTCCAGGTGTTGCTAGCTGGCTGTGAACTCCAGGCTGTGTCAGCCCTGCAAGAAGCACCCAACCTTGATGAACTCCCTGAGGTCCATAGTTCGAGCTCAAGGTTTCATTTCTTTTGATCCTGTGTTGTGCTCGGCTGGGTGTGGGTTGGAGCACAGTGTATCATTTCAGGTCATCACAGGGTAAGCTGGGTCTCTCAGGAGAAGGGGAAACTTCACAGGGACTTAGACCCAGATTCAGGTTTAAGTCCCCCCTTTTAAAAAATAAGGATTTATTTCCTATTGGAAAGGCACATTACAGACTAAAGAAGAGATAGAGAGAAAAATCTTCCTTCTTCTAGCTCACTCCCCAAAGAACCACAATGGCTGTAGCTGAGTTGATCTGAGGCCAGCAGCCAGGAGCTTCTTCTGGGTCTCCCATTAGGGTGCAGGGTCCCAAGGGTTTGAGCGACGCTTGGCTGCTTTCCCAGGCCACAAGCAGGGAGCTGGATGAGAAGTGAAGCAGCCCAGACATGAACTGGTGTCCATATGGGATGCTGGTGCTTGAAGGCAGAGGATTAGCCTGTTGAGCCACAGCACTGGCCCCTCGAGTCGCTTCTTCAGCCTTAGTGTCCAGCCTATTTGTACTACATCCTTGGGACTGCAACATCAGGCAAATCTGAAGTTGTCCTCTTTGTCATTGTGCATGTGGGGGCCCTGAGGGAAGCCTATGGCAGACAGAAGTCTGGCATTCATGGGTCCCCGATTAAAGCTTCATGTTAATGCTAGCCTCAACTCCCTGTCCGTGTTCTGGCCACGATGCAGTATTAGAAGTTGCTGGTATGACCAAGCAGCCAAGTGGTAGGTTGCAAAACTTGGTGTTTTAGGGGTGAACTGCACCCCCTCCCCATGTGTCAAAGCCCTAACCGTCTCGTACTCTGGAATGGAGAGGCAGATTGAGGTCGTCATGGAAGATGGGGACTCTAGGGGGCAGGTGCATACAGAGGGATGCTGACGCCCAGGGAGATGGCTGTGCCCGGACACTCCCCTCGCAGCCCTTGTCACCTCTAGAGCTGCGGGACCACAGATTTGGGTCATTTAAGTGCCCTGTCTGGGCTGTGGCAGTCCCTGCAAATGGTTTCCTATCTACAGGACCACACCGTGTGGGATGGCAGGCGGTCTCTCTTCCCTTACCTGTATTGTTCCCATCAATGGCATTGGCTTGGCCGCAAGAGCATGGGAATGCTATCAGCGAACCACGGCTCACATGCGCCATAAGACTTCCAGTCTCACCCCAGCTATTGTTCTGGAGCCAGGAGCAGGGGCTTCCCCGAGGTCTCCCATCCCCTTCTGCAGGGAGCTGGCTCAGAGGCAGAGCAGCTGGGATGTGAGCCGGCACCCATGTGAATGGCTGCATTGCAGGTCGTGTCTTAACTGGCTGTGCCACAGTACCAGTCCATCACCACTTTTTAAAAACAAGGAGATTTGGGTACAGTTTCTGTGAGTTCAGTAGGGTCATGTGTAGAATCAGGACAGGGTTAAAGTGGAGACACATTTGGAGCTTCAAATTTGTAGTTCCCTTGATCTATCCATGAGAATTGTCCCCAAGGAGTCAATATGAACATGGTAGAGGATTTCTTTTGTCGATACTGAAATACTCAGCCCAGTGCTAGGCACACAATAGATGTGAAATTGTGACCATTACTGTGAGCGTCCAGTGGAAGGCATTGCTCTTGTTACGCTAACGGCGGGTGGGCATGGGCAGAGGGCCCACCCTCGGGGTTGATGTAGTGATAGTGCATAAGAATGTGTTTTTCCTGTTAGGTGTGAGCCTGCTGCCTAGAGCAAGCGGGAGTCCAACTTTACTAAGTGTGCATATTGTTCCGCTAAGTCACCTTAGAAAAGAAGCTGTGTTCACTGTGTGGGAGTTAGCCGCAAGCACGTTGGCATACGACTCAAAAGAAGGAGCTGGGAGAGCATGTGGAACTGAAGCCCACGATCTCTAGCAAATGGTATCAATGTCTTGTCAAGCAGTAAAGTATGTAATATGCCTTTTGTCATCATGCTTGTTACTAAGTAGGTAATAAAAATGAGATATGTGAAGTCATGATAAATTTAGAGATGGGTAAAATTAGATTTGTTATATCAACTTGTATTTACATATAAAGTTTTAAAAATATTTATATTTGGGCCTGGCACAGTGGCACAGTGGTTAAAGGTCCTTGCCTTGCACGCCGGGGATCCCATATGGGTGCCGGTTCTAATCCTGGCAGCTCCACTTCCCATCCGGCTCCCTGCCTGTGGCCCGGGAAAGCAGTCAAGGATGGCCCAAAGCTTTGGGACCCTGCACCCGCGTGGGAGACCCGGAAGAGGCTCCTGGCTTCAGATCGGCATAGCATCGGCCGTTGTGCTCACTTGGGGAGTGAATCATCGGAAGGAAGATCTTCCTCTCTGTAGATCCGCCTTTCCAATAAAAAAAAATGAAATAAATCTTTAAAAAAATTACTGTGTGCAAAATACAGATTCATAGTTACCCTTTAAAAATATTTATATTTATTGGAAAGTCAGATCTACAGAGAGAAGGAGAGACAGAGAGGCAGATCTTCTGTCTGCTGATTGACTCTCCAAGTGGTTATAATGGCAGAAGCTGAGCCCATCCAAAGCCAGGAGCCAGGAGCTTCTTCGGGGTCTCCCACGTGGGTCAGGGTCCCAAGGCTTTGGGCCATCATGGACTGCTTTCCCAGGCTACAAGCAGGGAGCTAGATGGAAAGCAGGGCTGCCGGGAACAGAACTGGTAGCCATATGGGATCCTGGGTGCATGCAATGCAAGTACATTAGCTGCTAAGCTACTTGGGCCGGGCCCTGCATTTTAAGTTTTTCCAGACTCTCAATGATTTCTGAAAAAAGCAATAGGATGAAGTGGGTCCTATCCCTTTTTAAAGATTTATTTTGTTTATTTTAAAGGCACAGTTACAGAAAAGGAGTAGAAGAGAAAGAGGGAGAGGGGCAAAGAGAGGGAAGAGGGAGTGAGCGAGCTATGCTCGGGGTTACTCCCCAGACAGCTGCAGTGGCTGGGGCTGGGCCAGGCTCAACCGGCAGCTTCTTGCAGGGCTCTCGCATGGTGGCAGGAACCGGAGAGTGGGCCATCTGCTGCTGCTTTCCCAAGCGCATTAGCAACAAGCTTGGTTGAAAGTGGAAGGTCTGGGATTTGAACTGATGTCCATTTGGGGACACCAGTGTTGCAGGCAGAGGCTTAACACATTACATATTGCCACAGTGCCATGAAAGCAGGCACTTAAAAAATGATTTTAGAAACTTCCAGAGAACAGAAACGTCTCTTTCTAACCCCAAGATTCACAGGCTTGCTGCTGGTCTGTAGTGATGTAAACAGATCCAGTGGTGAATTGTTGAGTGAACCGACATGTGCTTTTTTTTTTTTCTTAGTAGAATTCTACTGGTTTAGGAAAAAGGAAATATTATATGGTAAAGAAAAAAACATTTTCATTTTCAAATGAGGAAAGAAGTTTATAGTAGTGCGATTACATTGAGGCTTTACATAAGAACTGTGGTACTGGTAGAAGCATTTACCCGCATACTCTCAGATAAGACACCGCTGAGCTACAACTGTGGGCGCTGCGGGAGAGTTCCCACCAAACTGGTGCGCGTTCACCGTCCTACCCGCCGAACGAGCTGATGGAAAGGCACCCTTCAGGTGGTTTTCATTGTGGCTTTTTCTTTCCCTGGCACTGGTAATCTCTTTGGTAACGCCAAAAACAGAACCATCCCTCGTAGGCTGTTGAGTGCCCATTCACCTCCACCAGGCTGCATAGGAGAGCACACCTACTAGCGATTGAAACAGTCTTCTTTAAATTGAGCTGTGGGAACGGGTGCAAGCAGGCATGACGGGGGCAAGGCATGGGGGATGGCACACCATCAGGGGACACAGCTCCGCAACCCCCCACTGTAAGTGGGGGTCTTTATGCACTCAACGCCTGGCCTGCAGCACACATGCTTCTATATTTGTTCTATATTGCACACTCATGCGTGCACGCATGGGCACGCACACCCCAGCATGGACATGCGCTGTCCTCTCCGATAGCAGTCTAAGCAACCATCTAAAGGAGCTTACTCGTGACTTTTCTTTTTTGAAATCACATCTACAGGCAGTTCCTACAGTAGTTCCAAGTTCACCTGGAAGCCACGCGCACACGATGTCGTAGGGGCAGGGCCTGTCTGCTAAATATAGGACTCTTTAACATATTGGAATTGGTCGACCTCAAAAACCGGCTGGCTACATCGTCGGCTCCCACAGTCCTGCCGGTCCAGCAGAGAGTCGGCTGCCATCCTTAGCCTGAGCAGCTCAGGTGGCTGTGGGGTGGCCTGGAGCCCCGCAGGTCCATCACTCAGTGAAGAGAGGCTGTGCCCAGTCTGTGGCTGTTCACCACACACATCCCACGAGTCCCTGGCACAGTGAGGTTGCTCTCTGCAGTCCCCACCGAGCATTCTCGCTCTCATGCTTGCCACGGTTTGGCCTGTGCAGTCCATGAGTCCGGCCACCTGGCATCGCATGGCTTCCTCATAGGACGGTGGGCTCCCGGCACAACCACCCTCGGCTGGTGGGAACACCTCATCCACCAAGGAGTGGGCACAGGCTTGCAGACTGAGCCCCCCGGCCAGCCGGTGGTGCATCTCAGTTCCAAAGGTGTCCTGGATGATGCGGCCAGCCAGCTGGCTTTCCCTTTTCTGGCCCTTCCTGCCTGGGTCTCCAGCACAGCCTTTAGCTGTCCCAGGTCCCGCGGCAGCAGGCTTGGCTGACGCCGGCTTGTGCGAGGTGAAGGAGAAAGACAGGGAGTGCTTCTTGAGCTCTCGGCTGGGCTTGCCCTTCTCTGAGCCCTTGGAGATGAAGGACTGATGCCTAGTGAAGAAGCCTCTTTGGGGGCTGGAAGGGGAAGCCAGGAGCGGGCTGTTGGGTGGCCCATCCAGGGAGCTGCTGGAGCAGGCCTTGGACACCAGGTCCCGCCGCAGTGCTAAGCCCTGGGTCAAATTCTTGAGCTTCAGGTCCCCGGGCCTCCGGCTCCGGTGCTCCGGGTTGCAGAAGACCTCTTCCGGAAACGGCTCTGCTGCCGCCTCCCCCTGGGGCGGCCTGGTGAAGCCCTCCTCACTTCGTGTTAGTTTCTGGAGCGCCACCCGGCCCTCGAGGCTCTCTCGCGAGGATGACATGCCGGGTTCCGAGTGCCTCCTGTCCGGCTGGCTGGCGCAGCTCTTCAGCCTGGCCACTGTGCTGGCAATGGGCTCCAGCCTGAACTTGTCCGAGCCAGCAGCCAGGTCACTGGGTGCCTGGGGCTGCCTGCCAGGGGAGTCGGCCACACCACTGGAGTCGGTGTCCGGATCGGTGCTGGTGCTGTCGTAGGCAGAATCACTCTGCAGGGTCGACAAGTCTGGGGAAGGTTAAGGAGCAGGTGAGCTTTGTATATGGATTTCTTCAGCATACATGTTACTACTGTTCACCCAACTCTTGCCAATTACCACAGCACCAGGCGATTTGACAGAACTGCACAAGGGCTTGGCACTGTGCAAGAAAAAGATTCATTGCACTGGAATTTGGGGGGCTGGCTCTGTGGTATGGTGGGTTAAACAGCTGCCTGAGATGCCAACATCTCATATGGGTACTGGTTCGAATCCCTGGCTGCTCTACTTCTGACCCAACTTCCTGCTATTGTAGCTGGGGAAAGGCTTAGGACCCCACCTCACCCCTCCCAACGTGGGAGACCCCAGGAATCTCCTGGCTCCTGGTTCCAACCCAGCTCAGTCCTGGCCAGTGTGGACCTGGGCAGTGAGCCAGCAGATGGAAGTTCACGTTCTCTGTTACTCCTTTCCTGTTTGTTACTCCCTTGCTCTCTTTGTAACTTTGACTTTCAAATAAAGAAGTCAATCTTAGAAACATGTTTCCGGCAGTGCCCGGCTTGAGTCCCAACTCTTCCACAGAGCCCAGCTTCCTGCTGTTGCACACCTGGGGACTTGAGTCCCAGCCACCCACTGGGAGACCTGGTGTGGGCCCCCACCCTGCTCCCTCTTCGCCCTGCCCCGCTCTGGCCAGTGCAGGCAGGTGTAGGGGAGTGGATTAACAAATAGGGGATCTTCGTGTCTTTCTGCTTTGCAGACAAATACACCATTTTAAAGAAAAAAAATTCTTTCCCATTTTGGTGTTAGATGATAACAAAGGTAAGAAAGTAAAGCGAGGGAAGGATGAAGGGAGGGGGAGAATAGTATTGCACTAAAATTGTATTAAATTTAGATTTAGAAATTGTCAATCCTGATGGTTGTCTTGCAATCTGTGGAAACTCAATTTTCTCACCGCAGCCCTGTAGCTGAAGAGTGTGCGATAGAGCTTGCTGCGTCTGTGACTTGGCATGGGGAGGGGAGAAAGTTCTAGACTGGCGCCGCCTGCAGGCATCACTGGAAATGCCCCAGCCAGGTCTTCCTGCCTCATGATTTTTTACGGGCTCTTGTCTGTCCCCAGGTGATTTGTGAAGGTCCCTAAGCTCCAGATACCAGACATCCTTCCCTTTGCTGGCGGGAGCGACAGCCTGCCCGCCACCTCTCCCCACACCCGTACATCCTGTACCTGAACCGTCAGTGTCGTCCGAAGGGAGGCTGGGAGGAGCCGGAATGTTCTCCCCAAAGATTTGGAAGCAATTATCGATGAGGAATTCCACCAGCGCCTTGACCTGGGGGAGGAAAGAGGAGGCTGTGAGGCGGAGTGGACAGGACGGGCCCATGCTGGGGTCAGCCCTCTGGGGTGCTGGGCTGAGGATGGGAGGTGTGTCTGACACACGTTTGCACTCTGACACACACTTTGATCTTATTCAGTGTTGCAAGATGTGCTTTCTTCATTTAAGCATCCTTCAACTCTATTTTCATATTTTACTCTGATGTTTCACTTTAGGAAATAGTTTCCTAAACTGACAGTTGGACTGATGGGCAGAGAGTGATGCCCCGGACAAGCCCAGGAAGGCTTCTGTGTCCTGGGAGGCAGTGACACACAGGCCAGCAGTTCCTGTCTGGGAGAGCGGCCAAGGACACAGAGGTGTGAAAATGATAACCGAAGCCTCCACACGGCGGACTGTCTCCACCAGTCCCCGGCAGTGCAGAGGAACGCAGAAAGGTGAGGCCCAGAATTGAAAATTGCTCATCTTAGAGGCAGAACAAACCTTATTGTTCAAGTCTTTCTGGGCTTCGAAGGACAAGTGCTGGTCGTTGTCCGGTGCCAGCACGTTGGGTCCGATGCAGATGGCCAGGTTGCTGGAGTCCATCTTGTTGACCTCAGCGTTCTTGCTGATGAGGCGCAGCACGTAGAGCAGGTACTTGAGCAGCAGGAAGTTGGGCCGGGGCAGTTTCTCTGCAACCCTGCGGACAGGCGGGGATCTTAGTTTGCAGGGATGTGTCTGGCCTCTCCAGCTTCAGTACAGCACACTGAGACTCTGTTGAAACTAGACTTCCTTTAAAATGGGGAAGCTGCAGCTTCACAAGCCGGCTCATGGAAAGCTCCTGCGGTTGCTTTCAGTGGAGTTAACACGGAGTGAGACTGGCCAGGCACAGGTTGGAGGAGCTAAGAAACCAATCTTTGTAACTATGACCCCCACACCATCCTTCTTTAGGATTTAAGCAGGTCTTAAATGACGAGGCACAGCTTACCCTAGACACCTTGGTTATATGAAAAATAATCCTCTAAATGACTTAGCTACCTAGCGTTTATTTCAGATTCCATGAAACTTGTTGCCTCTTTTTTAAGATTTTTTTTTCATATTTATTAGAGAGGCAAAGTTACAGAGAGAGAAAGAGAGACAGAGAGATCTTGCATGCACTGGCTCACTCCCCAAATGGCTACAAAGCCGGAACAGAGCTGATCTGAAGCCAGGAGCCAGGAGCTTCCCTTTCGTCTCCATGTGGGTGCAGGGGCTCAAGGAGTTGAGCCGTCTTCTGCTGCCTTCCCAGGCCATAAGAAGGAGCTAGATTGGAAGTGGAGCAGCCAGGCATGAACTGGTGCCAGAGCAGCAGGCAGAGGCTTAGTATACTGTGCTGCAGCACTGGCCCCCTTGCCTGTGTTCGAACTGTGATCACCAAAGATGACTGATTTTTATTCTAGTCTAAGTCTCAGCGGAGAATGGATCAGTTCCCAGGGGTCAAGCTCACTTAAGTGGCAACATGACGAGACAATCAATCAGCCCTGCATAGTCTTTTTTTATTATTGAAATGATATAGGAGAGGAATCATTTTAATTTCTCAGAAGGGACTTTTGTAATAAAAGAGCTTTATGTCTGGCTGGGAACTTTATGTGATAATCTTGGGATTTTCATTTTAGTAGACACTCTCATGCTGCCCATTCTATAAAAGCAGACATTTAGCTGGGGGCGGAGGAAATAGCAGTAATATAAAAGTGACCTTGCACAGGATGTGGCAGAAGTGCTGAGAGTTTAAAGCCGAGCCTTTAGGGCTTTCTAGTCACTGACAGGTCACACTTTCCATTGATTTCTGTCATTATTTTTAGTCCCTCTGGGAATGCAGTCTTTTGGTTTTCACTTTGGTTAGCTGCCGGGAATAGGAAGTGGGCTATGGTGTTTTACAACACAAGAGTTCCTTCCAGAGAGTTCCACAGGCTGTCAGGGATGTTTTGTGAGAGTAGCACTGTCTCACGTGACAGCTCCCCGCCCCGCTCCGCTTCCAGGTGAAGGGAGACCCCAGTTCCCACACTGGGCGCAGGCGAGCCTGCATTGAGGCCAAGAACCCCGAGGCAGCAAGTGCAGGGCCCGGCTCCCTTCAGGGACTCACTGTTTCAGGGCCTCCACACGGTTGTCCTCATTCTGCTTCTCCAGCGCGTCCATCCACTCTTCAAAGAGGTCACAGGAGAGTAGCTTCCTGGGGATGCTTCTGAGGAAGTCCTGTTGCGGAGGAGGGAATGAGAGGGGGCTGCTGACTGTTCTGGTCACACTGCGGGCAGGGCCTTCACTTTGACCTGGCTTCCGCTGCATGCCAGGACACCTAGCCTTTCCTTCCTGCACTTAGATTAGTCTGGAAAACCTCTCTGGTCCTCATTCCTCAATGGGTTAGTGTGGGGTGCCAGCCCCAGGTCAGGCCCGTGCTGAGGGGGCAGCAGTTCCTGGGTAAGGACTTGGCCGTGGCCATTGGCATTGACATTTCAGAACCTAAGGCATGGCTTTGGGAAACAGTTGGGATTACAGAAGCAGAAGTGCGAGCAGAAACAATGCAAAGGCTCCACATGAATCCCAAGAGCGGCCCGCAGGGAGACCCCTGCCAGGCTGTTTGGCACAAACACCGAGGACCCACCTTTAAGACCGCAGCCAGCAGGTGCACGGGGAGACCTTCCAGGTCCACAGTGCCCCCAGAGCTAAGTTCCTCCTTCAGCTCCTTGCGGGCTTTCTCGTTGGCTGCCTTCCTGAAGACCCCTTCAGTAGAGGGACCTTTAAGGCAGAGAACAGCCAGGATGTCCTATGGGAGACAGGGACGGGGACAGGAGGGAGTTAGGTGATGGTGGGAAGACCCATGCCGTCTTGCTATGCAAACATGCCAACCTCCATTCAGGCTGCAGAAGAATTTCAATAATGTACTTGAGGATTCCTTGGCTTGACTGATCATAAAATGTCCTCTCCATAAAAGGCTGCTCTCTCTTGTTCTAGGCACAGAGCTAGTGATGGCCAGAGGATGTGGGTCAGCTTTCGCCATGGGAACGGCAGCTGTCAGCCCCTCCCACTTTGGCACATTTCACAGTGGCTTTGGGTCTCCCTTCCTGTTCCATTCATCCCATAAGCTTGGCTTGGTTTGGGTTTCCGAGTCTGCAGGCTGTTGTGGCAGAGGCGACACATTTCCTGCGTTCTTAGCTCTGCAAGCTCAGGGGATTGGGATGGGGCAGGGGAGCTCCTGGCCAAGTGCAACTCATTTCTAGGCTGCAAGCCACCAGCTGTTCTCCCCCTGGCATGGCAACGTGGGAACTCTGCTGCCAAGGGCAGGCAACAGGAAGGAGCAGCCCTGCTTGGCTCCCCCCAGCATGTTTGGCTCCCCCCAGGACTTTGTCCTATCCACCCAAGGACCCAAGGGAGGTTCAGGAGGAGGGACCGTGCACCAACCTGGATGGGTCTGGGCAGTGTGTCATCGTTGCTGCAGATGGCCGATAAGGGCCGCTGGGACAGTGACGCTTTCAGTTCTGGCTCCAAAGCCCCGGGGAGGTCTGTCCATGCAGAGAGCCTTCTGATAAGAAAGGGCCAGGACAGCACCTTCTTCCTCTTCTTAACCCCTACAGCCCAGGAAACGAGGAGGAAGAGCAGGTCAGAGTGCAACGCCGCTGACCACAAGTCCGGGTAGGAGAAGGGCTCCTGTTGGCTACGCAGTGTGGCCGCAGTGTGTGGTGGGGGGAGGGGAACGGGGATTCATTAGGAAAAACCAAGACAGCAAAGGCTATGAGTCTTAACCGGGAAGACCCAACCGAAAAAACAACTACACCGTTACCAGGGCCACAGGCTCCAAACATCAATTACAAGGTTCCCCAAGGGCTCCGCCTTTCCTGTTTTCACCCTTCCCCAGCTGTTTGTTACCAAAGATTAGCAGAGCCTCAGAAGGCCACGGACCAACATCTTAATGTATGGGTCTTAATAACTATAGTTTCTGATACAGAATCCGTGATCTTAGTTTCTGCTTTTCCTGGGGAAAAAAATGGGAGAAGTAGCCTGCCCTTGCAACAATCGACCACTAGAGGGAGCGACACCTATCAGTTGTTCCACCGTGAACAACGCTTTGCCCCCATACCCAGGGTTCTACGCCTATGAGGATTAGGGGGTGGTGGCAAGGAGCTGTGGGTGGGTCCCTTGGGATTTGAGATGAGCAAATGGACGAGGCACTGCATCTTTCCCCCAGGTCTGCATGCTCTGATGGTCAGAGCCAAAGTGGCCAGTAGGTTTGTAAGCCCCCTACAGAGCTGGGGGATGCTACAGAGAGGGTGCTGCCCATCGGAGCCCCCACTGCACTGGAGGGCCGGGCCGGCCAGCCACTCAAGGGTTAGCGGTCTGTGGTCTTTGAGAGAACACTCCCTAAAGCAAGTTCCTAGTAGAGATGAGCGCTGTGGTTTTGCAAACCAAGAGCGCCTAGTTGTGAATCCTGAAGTTGAAGATGGTGTTTTCAAAAACTCACCAATGAGCTGGCAGACACCATCTTCGCTCTCACATGATGCCAACAGGGGGTGTTCCTTTATGTTGCCCTGAAAATATGTCTTTCAGTTAAAACTGAGACTGAAGAAATCTGCCCCGTCTTCCCCGTCAAATAGTTAACCTTTTATTCATCCCCAAAATTTATTCTACATAGTATACTGCTTTTTCCAGCCTTTAGAATCAATGTTAAAATTTTGGTTGTTATAGAAAATTCCAATTAATGAGTTTCATCCACTACCATTATGAGGTTAAAATAATTAACAAGCCAGATAATATTTGATTTCAACTAAGAATTTCCCATGTCCTAACAGTGCAGAGAGAAAGTTTGACACATTGTTTCTCACCTCCGACTGGCATTCGATCAACGTCTCCATGTTATTGGCATTTAGTGTTTTTGGCTAAAAACAAAGGGATAAAATCAGGTTAAGACATCTGTCTCAAGCCTTTTGAAATTTGAATGAATGAATGAGTGGGTGCACGAGTGAATGAATGCAGGGACACCTACAATGTCGAAGCTGCTTGTGAGCTTCATCTGAGTCCCGGCTGGCGGTCCACAGCTGGATCCTGCTTCCCCGGAACCTGGGCTCCACCTGCAACAAATCCCACGGAAGGCAGTGAGGGTGCAGCTTGCAGGCGGCACGGATGTAGTCCCGCTATGCCAACCACAGTCCAGCACGCCCCGAGAAGCTTTCCCCGGGACTCGGTTGTTTTCCCCCAAATGCAGCCCGGAACACGCGGACTTCCCTGTGCCCTGGACTCTGTGCTTCACTTGCTGTGGTCCCTCTGGGAGAGACTGAGACCCGCTGGCTGGAACAACTGAAATGTCTGCGTGTGCCCAGTCAGCGGCAGGGATTGTGTGCGGGACTTTGTCTGGCCCTTCTCATCCGGATCCAAGCAGACAGAGAATTCCCACGCCCGCCACGCGCAGCGTGTGTGTGGTTAGCCCGGTGCCAGTGTCCTCCCGCGCCACGGCCTGTGCCCCTGCCAGTGGTCCACAGTCCCGTGGCCTGCGTGTGGTTTCTCTGCCGCTGGTCATTTGTGGTACTCACCGCCCTGAGCTTCTGGCAGTCTCCAGGGAGCTGCGAACAGCCAGGAGTCACTCTTCCTCAGCGGCTGCAGCGCCACCGGCTGCTCCCACCTCACGTGCTTGGCGTTATAAGCAGGGGGCGGGCAGGTGGAAATTCAGAGCTCGAGCGTCCGCGTCCGGAAGGAGCATCACAGGCTGTCACACAGACCCAGGGGCTGTTACACAGACCCGCCCGCCACACCGGACTCTCACTTCCTCCTTCCTTTTAGGGCAGCCGCGCTGATGTTCTTTCCTCTTTTTTTTCTCTCTCTCTCTCTCTCTCTCTCTTCCACTTCAAAGCATAGAAAAAAAAAGTCTGTAAACTACCAGGGGTGGAAAAGATGACATCGAGGCAGCCCAAGTCGGCCCAGGGAGGAGGGCAGCGCTGGTTAAGTCACGGGTGGGATGTGCGAAGACGCAGTTGTTGTTCTCTGTGTAAACAGCATTTTCTCCTGTGAAGGGGTGATTTCAGGTACCCTTTTGTTCTGGTTTTCTGCGTGGGCACTATTTCCCTTCCCTCTCCCCTGTCTGCTCTGTCCATGCCATGTCCTGACTGGCACCCCGGGGTACAGAACCCTGGCCATCAAAGGCAAGGCCAGTTGGTGTGTTTTGGGAAAAGGAAGATGATCCGCTGGACCAGTTGTCATCAAGCTCACGTTAGCGCCCTGTCCTTCCTGTAAGTGCTAGGATTCAATTATTAGCATCCAATCCGTGGCCGCGCCAGCTCACCCTTTAATGCCAGTGGAAAACGAGCAAGTGTTCCTGCGACTGGACCAATTTAAACCAGAAAGGACAGGTTCCATTTCTTCGTGGGTGTCTCAGTGTTAAGAGAACATTTCTGATCCTTTCCATAGAAATCAGTCTAGAGAGAAAGCCACTCAAGACCCCAACAGGCAAGATAAATACATAAGGGGTGACCCATGCGTTCAGGGGAGCAGGTGCCACAGCATTGAAGGGAAATAGCCCGAGACTCTTCAATAGCAGGGTGATTCTCTGTGGATGTGAGCAGCCAGAGAGACGTTTGCCCAGGGGCTGGAGGACCCTGGCAGAGGTGCCCGGAGACCTGTGTGTACCTGTCTTCAACCTGACTTCATGCATCAGCGGCACCTTTACTTCTAAGGCACTTTGGTGTTGACTGTGCTTGTCTGGATATTGACATTTAACTCAGAGTTTCCCCCGGGGCTCAGTGTCTTGGTGGGTGGTTGTGAGGATAGATCACCGGTATGCCTGCAGGCTCACTGTGGCAGTCACCCCTGTCCCCAGCAGCTGTGGGTGCTACTGCCTCTTATAGAACTCCAAAATAACCTCATTGTTTTTGTGATTGAAAAGGACATTCATTTTGTGCCTAGCTTAGTGCTGGGCTCATAGCAGGCTATCACAAATACTTTCTGAATATATAAAATAGTCACCATGAAGTGTTGTTATAATATTCTGTATGCTACAGAATTCACACTTATATATCATCTGCTATGCTACATATATATATATACACTCTAATATATGCTGTATATACTATATGTATGTGATGTAATACGATATATAGTAAAATATTTAGAGTATATATTTTATGAACTCTGTTCACTTGAAAAACTTAGTTTTTAGGTTCTTAAAAACATTCTTTTTTTTTTATTTGAAAGGCAGACTTATAGGGAGAAACAGAGATGGAGAGAAAATCTTCCATCTGCTGGTTCACTCCCCAAGTGGCCACAATGGCTGGAGCTGACCTGATCTGAAGCCAGGGGCCAGGAATCTCCTCCAGGTCTCCCGCACAGGTGCAGGGTCCCAAGGCTTTGGGCTTACTCCACTAATTTCCCAGGCTAAAAGCAAGGAGCTGGATGGGAAGTGGAGCAAGTGGGATATGACCTGGTGCCCATATGGGATTCCGGAGCTTGAAGGGAGAAGATCAATTGAATCATTGTTCTAGGCCCAAGGATTCCTTTTTCTTACTTCTTAAAAAAGAGATGTATTTATTATTTATTTGGAAGACAGAGAAAGAGCGAGAGCCAGAGCAGTGAGAGGCAGACAAGATCTTCTATCTGCTGAATCACTCCCTAAAAGGCTGCAATGGCCAGGACTGAGCCAGGCCAAAACCAGGAGTCCGGCACTTCCTCTGGGTCTCCCACCTGAGTGCAGGGGCCCAAGCTCTGCTGGCTGCCCGGCACATGAGCAGGGAGCCGGATGGGAAGGTGAGCAGCTGGGATTTGGATCGGTCCCCGTAGAGAACGCTGGAATTGCAGGCAGTGACTTCACTTGCTGTGCCACAATGCCAGCCCTCGGAGTTCTTGTAACGAACATAAAGGATGCTGTGTTTTCACAATGGAAGCATGGATCTTCAACTAAAGCATTCTCCTCTTTTTTAAAAACAGAGACTGGATGTTGTTGGAATCCTAGTTTTCACCTCTGGGGTACCACGTGATCCGTACTCTCCCAGTGGTTTCAAACCTGTTCCTTTTGCTTTTGCTGTGAGATTTCTATAGTCACAGAAAGAGGGTTAGAGAATCCTAATGTAGAAAACAGTTTAAAAAATGCAGTTTTCAAGTGGGAGAAGGATGGGAGATCTTGGCCTATTCCCTACCTGCTCTCCTGAGTAGATTCTAGATACTTAAAGTTTAGCCTTTGTCACAGATTCTCAGAGTGAGTTCAGAGGACCCTGGGCTGCCTCGAGGCCCTTGGGGATGGCCCACGGTGCCATGACTGCTATAGTGCCTTAGTAATAACAGTAAAATGCAATTTATTTACCTCTGAACTGTAATTCCCTGGAGGACATGGTGAAATTTTCCCGGGATTACACAAAGCGTGAGAGGCAGTTGGCTAAGGAGATGCCATGTCGCGGTGTAGAATGTTCATAGCTGTAGTTTCTCCTTCATCCGTGGTGACAGAGTCGCCAGGGTTGTCATTTTGTCTAGGGCTCATCTGCACTGCGTGTGTGCCTAGAAGAAAGCTGTGTGCGTGTGTTGGAGTCGTTAACCCACTGGCTCGCCCTGTTAGCCCAGCAATGGTCAGTCATGCCGCTCTTTCGCAGGGATGTGGTCTGATTCATCGGCATGCCACACTTCTTACCATCTCGGTAGTTGTTTCAGCAGGTTCTAGAACCAAGAAATGATGCTTTCTGGGTTGTTGAAAACCCCCGTACATTTCTGCCGTCCTCCACCAGCCCTGCGCCCGAGCTGTCTGAGAGGCCTTCTGTGTGCCGTCCTCTCTCCTCGGTTCCTCTGGGGCGCGGAAGGGCCTCCCCGGCCTCCTCAACGCACAGCGAACACCCAGGAAGTTAGTGGGATCTACTGAAAGTACTCATTTCATGTCTGCTTTAAAAACCCAGCTTTTCTGTGAGATGCGATGCTTGCTGGGAGTTCTGTCTCTTTCTCATGCAGAGTAATCTGCCTTTAAATCTGCCATGAAAAATAATTAGATCCAGAACTGCGTCCATTTCAGCCACAATCATTTTGCAAAGTTGAATATGGGGCTACGTGTTTGTTAACAATACCACTTTGAAAGGAAGAAACGAATTAAAAGCAAATATAATAAACATTAAATAATCTTAAACAAACCTTAATAATAATAATAATAAACCTTGAGTAAAGACTTATTTTATTTGAAAGGCAGAGTTAGAAAGAGAGAGAGAAAGAGAGAGAGATCTTCCATCCACTGGTTCACTCCCCAAATGGCTGAGACAGCCAGGGCTGGTCAGGTTGGAGCCAGCAGCCACACTCTGTCCCGGTCTCCCATATGGGTGGAGGTGGCTAAGCACTTGAGCCACCTTCCGGTGCTTTCCTAGGTGCCTGAGCAGAGAGCTGGATCAGAAGTAGAGCACCCGAGGCTCGAACCAGCGCCCACATGGGATGTTGACGCTGCAGGTTGGTGCTGAGCTTGTTGTACCACAGCACCGGCCCTGCAGTACATTTTATCCAAGTTCCAAGCTAATCTGGGGACTTCCTCCTCCTCCTCCTGCCTCATCTTCTCTGGGGACTGGATTATGGGCCGGTACCTGGGCATCCAGGGCTGGGCTGGTGCTGGCGTTACAGCCCCATCCTAAGGCCCTGCAGAGACTGCCTAGGTGTCTCTCTGGTGCAGAGAGGACCACACCTGGTCCAGCAGCAGGGCCTTGGCTCTGGAAAGCTGCAGCTTGACTTCCAGAGAGTTCCACTGTGAATCCCGATTCTAGGAGAGAAGGTGTTTGGGTTTCTCAGCTGCTCCCTCACTGTCACCTGTCCCCCGGCACACCAATGGACTCTCCTCAGTGCCGCTGCTATCCTAGCTGGAAACAGTCTCTTCACATCATCCAGTTCCTTGGCGTCTGCCACCAGCTCTGCATTCTGTGAGGCCTAGGCTGTGTCGGTGCTGAACCCCACCCCAGCTAGCCTAGGTACCAGGTAGTTTTAAGTACCTCTCCCTGGGACGTGTCAGCACAGTGCCCTGAAGACGATGCTCTTGTAGGTTGGTGAACTGGTGCAGGGTCCCTCTGAGAGCTGGGTTTGCTCCTTGGCTTTGGGTCCAGGGCTCCCTCCTTGCTCTCTTCATCCCCAGGGAACCCTCTTCAAGGAATTAATTTATGAGTGGAGACCAGATGTCTGCACCTGCTGTGTGTGTGACAGTAGACAAGCCCAGGTGGGTCTTAGTGGGGAATGTCTGGCTGCGGGAGGGAGTCAGAGTTAGGGCATGGTCCTTAAGCGTCACTCTTGCTTTGTGAGTTCCCTTAATAATAAACACAAGACAACAGACATCAGGGGCACGAGACTGGGTCCCAGTGACCAGCAAAGGAGTTAGATTTCCCCACTCATTTACAAGTCCTTATGGAGCTGTGGGTCTCACATTGCTAATCCAGGGGGGTGCTGAGCCAGGTAGGATCATAAAGCAGTAGTAAACACAGCAAGGCATAGGAGAAGTTAGAGTCCCCTTTCCCAACTCTTTCCCCACATACAGAGCTGCCCCAATGTCAAGGGGACCCCTTCCTGAGCCTCCCACTGGGACCAGCTGCTTCCACAAAACATATGTCATCAGGTATGAATGGCCCAGCACCCTGGATTCCCAGAGCAGCACGGTCATTTTGATGGCAGTTTCCCGAACATCGTGGAGACATCTGCCACCCTAAGGTGCCACACGAAAGCAGTGCCGCTCCAGTTTTAAACCAGGTGGTGACACCCACCTCTCCTTGCACACTCATCTCCTTCTCCCGTTGCCTTTGAGAAACAGATCCTTGTCGGCGCGGGAGACGAGACTTCAGGACTCGGAGAGGACCTTGCACGGCTTTTGCAGGGTTATCCTGAAGGGAAACCCCGCCTCTTATGCCAGGGCTTTCGCTGTTCGCCTCCCGGTTACAACTGACTTTGGTCCAAGTTGCTGGCTTAACGTTTCTGGAAATGAGTCTGCAAGAGCTGTGGGCTCAGTGTCTGGGACGTGACTTCCACACCACATGTGCTGCGTAGGAGGATGCGTGGACAGACGCCGAGTCACCGGCACCGCGCAATTTACCGAGCTTACTTGGAGACCCCAGGAGAACCCGCCTCTTCCTTCCAGTCCGTTCCCCCCGGCCCGGGCCCTCCACCTCCTCCATTCCCTGGCCCTTCCACATCAGCCTTACTTGCTAAAGTTTCTAGAAAATGGGGACAAGTTTCCATCCTTGAGCCTACAAGTGCTTGACATAGTATTCTGTATACAGTAAGAGTTTAATTACTTTCCTTACCAAACCTGTGTGATAAGAGAAAAATAGTGAAATCTGATAATTGATACTACCTGGTTTTACAATGTGTGGCTTAACCTTAAAATATTTAAAAAAATGTTATGTTTGGAGGAGAGAGTCAGAGATCTTCTGTCCACTGGCTCACTGCTCAGATGTCTGCGCTAGCTGCAGCCGGGCCAGGCGGAAGCTGAGAGCTGGCGCTCCGTCAGGGAGGGCAGTAGCAGGAAGCTGGAGTTAGAAGCAGGGGCTTGGATCTGGCACTGTGGCACAGAGAGCTCAGCCTCTGCCTGTGGCACCAGTCCAAGTCCATGCAGCTCCACTTCCAGTCTGACTCCCTGCTTATGGGTGGGGAAGGCAGCAGAGGATGGCTCCAGTCTTTGGGTCCCTGCACCTGTGTGGGAGCCTTGGAAGATGCTCCTGGCTCCTGGCTTTGGGTTCACTCAGCTCTGACCACTGTGGCCATTAAAGGAATGAAACAGAGGATGAAAGATGGTTCTGTCTCTGTCTCTCCTATCTGTAACTCTGTCTTTCAAATAAAAATGTAAAATTTCTTAAAAAAAAAAAATACCAGGGACTCAGGCTCCACTGTAGCGCAGAATGCCACTGTTCCAAGCTGCGTCTTCATCACGATGTGAGATGCAGACCCCTCATATAGCCTGCTTTGATTATCCTACATCACTGAGCCAGAGCTCGGGCCTGTCAGGATGAAGCAGATGGAAAGAACCTTTTTCCTCACCTACCTTCCTTGCCCATGCTTTAGAATCAGAACTCAGAGGGGAGGCCTCACCTGGAGTACACCTGGCACACCCGGGCTCCTGAAGCCCTGGATGGAGATTCCTGTCCACAGGCCAGAGGCCACAAAACACCTGCCCTTCTGCACGCCTGTGGGGCCCACCGTGGAACCAGCGCCCAACTGGACCATCTGGGACTGTCTAGTTCTCTCTGCCCTGGGAGGATCTGATGCCTGACTGTTCCCAGGGCCATGCTCCCCTCCGAGGGGAAGCTGAAGGGGCTCCGGGGATCAGGAAGTAGAATCAAGGACTTGGGGAGCTTGGGGGGTCAGCAGCCACCCGGATGTCTGACAAGTCCTCCTGTTGGCCTGGGCCCCAAGGGAGTGTCTGTCTGCAACTAGCCTACCAGTGCCCCGATGGCCTGGGTCCCTGAGGGAGTGTCTGCCAGCTCAAGGCTGCTAGGCTGACACCTGGCTCTTGTGTCCTCTAAGAAACGTCTAGGAAGGGCTGTGGGTCTCTGAGGTTCACCAGGATGGTGTGGAGGGATGCACAGCTGCTGGAGCCCACACGTGTCTGCCCAGCTTTGGCAGCACCTGCCTGCATTTCTGAACTGCCTCCCCATCCTTGTGGTCATTACTTTTTCTGGGTTGTGATTCAGAATAGCCTCATTGGAAAATAATGTTTGAAGAACGTTGTATTTTCTGAAAGTTGTCTTTAAGAAAGGCTGACCAAAGTGTTTTTTTAAAATCATTTTCCCTTACTTGTTGAGCTCAAGATGAAGAATTAAAATAAAGTAGCCTGAGCTGTGCTGGTTAGACTGTGCCCCACTGATGACTGAATTTCCAGGTGCCCCAGGCAAAGTGCCAACAAGTGGCTTGGATCCCTTGGGGCACTAGTGTCCTTGTTTCTGAAAAATCCCACAATGAAAACCCAGTGATAGGAAGTGATGGCCATTCCCAGGCTCACTTGACTAATTTTTTTAAAAAAAGATTTACTTATTTTTATTGCAAAGTCAGATATATATAGAGAGGAGGAAAGACAGAGAGAAATATCTTCCATCAGATGATTCACTCCCTAAGTGACCAAACAGCTGGTGTTGCACTGATCTGAAGCTGGGAGCTCTTCCACGTCTCCCACGTGGGTGCAGGGTCCCAAGGCTTTGGGCTGTCCCCAACTGCTTCCCCAGGCCACAAGCAGAGAGCTGGATGGGAAGTGGGGCTGCCAGGATTAGAACCAGTGCCCATATGGGATCCTGGTGCATTCAAGGCGAGGACTTTAGCTGCTAGGCCACAGCGCCGGGCCTATTTTTTTTTTTAAACAAACAAAAGAGAGAGAATTATGAAAATGGAATTTCCTTTCTTAGTAACCTGCAAATTCAAGTGTGGCCTTTGTAAAAATCTGAACCCCAAAGATAAGACTAGGGGAAAATGTCCAGTTAACCCCCTTCCACCCCCCCCTTTTTTAAAGATTTATTTATTTTACTTGAAAGTCAGATCAACAGAGAGAAGAGATAGGAGGTTTTTCACGTGCTGGTTCACCCCCAGGTGGCCTTAGCAGCCAGAGCCTGGGTGGACCAGCCAGGGATGGTAGCCATGTGACCTAGCACTGTGTCAAGCACAGAGCAGGGCACCCGACCCCGCTGGTGGTGGCGTCATGAATTTTCTTCTGTTGGATAAGCACACCTGGACGGGTTCTGAGCTGGACTCTGGGGTTGGTCACCGAGGATCCCATAATGCTAATATCATGTCATATCAGGAGGGTCCAGCCCGCAGGAGGCCATGTGAAACCCACAAAATCCTTTGGCCTGACCCTGCCAAAGCAGCCACTGACAGGGTTCACGAGTGGGTGGATCTGTGGCTGGCTCATTTCCAAGATGATGATTCTGCATGGCCCATGGATGATGTGATAAGGACGCACATGGTCCCTGGCAGGAGAGGGACCCCAGACCTGTCCGTGGGCAAAGTCTGAGCAGAGAAAAAGCAAAGGGAAGCCATGAGACATGGGCCAGTTTGGTGGCACCTGCATGGAGAAGAGTGGGTGAGGGGGAATGAACTGGGAAGGGAATATGGGAACAGACAGGACCCCTTGCCACCAGAGCACCTGATCTGGCAGGTGCCTGGGGGGCCTGGTGTGTGCCTCTCCACTAAAGCCCCCTTTGGAAGAACCATCAGGAAGTGCCTCAGTATGCTCTCCTCTGACTTCCGAGCGCCAGCCTAGTTGGCCCATTTTCCCACGGTTCCCACCCTTAGGCCTCCTCCCCCAAATCAGGCTGCAGATCCTCAAAAAGGAGAAAGGCCGCACATACCTCGAGCCACAGGGCGCAGGGGTGGGGAAGCCGCAAACACTCACCTTTGAGAGGCAGAGGACAGGTTCCCCACGGGCAGGTGGACTTCTGCTTTGGCTGGGTTGTGGGACACATGGTTTGCTCCCAATCGCTGAGCTCAACCCTGTCTCCCTGGTGACAGGCTGGGGGCAACTCGGAAGGAATGCTTTGGACTTCCGTGTTGAGAACAATCCTGAAGCTTCTGCGGGAATTTGAGCGGTGAAGGCGGTCTCTCAAGTTTGTATCCGCCTCTCTGTGGGGAAAAAAAAAAAACAAAGAAAGAAAAATGTAGATAGAAAGTAACTCTACGAGCTTGTGTTGAGTTGAAAGACAACAGTCTCTGGTCTCTCGCTGGGCTTCCCTGGGCTGAGTCCTAAACTCTAAACAGAATGCTCTAACTTTTTTTTTTTTTTTCTCAAATCAATGCAGTATTTCCCCTTTGCTGACTCATCTCCAGCAGCCCTGGAAGCCAAATGGGCCACCAAAGGCTCTCCCTGACTTGTGCCCCAGAACTGGCCTCGTGTCCATGTCACCAGCAGAGGCCAGCTCCCCACCACTGGTCCAGGATGGCCCCCCAAATGCTGACAACAAATTTCCTTCACGTCACAGGCCAGCACGTGTGTGCAATGTTATGCTCCCACCATATATGCTTACCATGCACAAACGGGAAGGTGGACGGAGCCCACAAGGCATGAGATGAGTCTCTTCTTGCCAGATGAGGAACGGCACTTTCAAGTTTAAACACAGTCCTCACACTTGACTGAACCTAAGAATCCCTGGGGGCACTTCAGAAAAATCCCCGCAACCTGCATCCCAATTTGGGCTCATCCGATGAGGATGTTGGGGTGGCCCTGTATCTGCTGTGGTTTCATGGGTCTCTGTCTGTGGCCCTGTTTGCGCCCCACCTGTTGGGGACACACAGAGTTGGCTGGGAGCCGCAAGCTTGCAGCCAGAGTCGTTGTTTCTCTCTCGCTCTCTCTTTCTCTCTCTCTCTCCCGCCACCATCCCCCTCCCTTCCTCTCTTTCTCCCTCTCTCTCTGACAGCCCTGAAATGGCCACTAGAGGAGGCCAGCCCAGCCCAGCCCACCTTTTGACTGTATGAAGCTGCTCTTGGCTCTGCCCCAGCAGCCCTCTTGCTGAACATTGTCGCCTGTGTGAAAACAGCAGAACTGTCCTGCCAGCCCAGGAAGTACAGATAGAGCAGACGGGCAATGCTGTCAGAGATGGAGTTGGGGGTGATTGCTACTCAACACTGGGTGTCTGAAACTAACAGGGCCTTGTCAACTTCAACGTTGCGGGCATTCCAACACGTCCAATGTTGAATGCCAATTCAAGTCCCAGCTACTCTACGTTGGGTCCAGCTCCCTGGTACAGCACCTGGGAAGACAGTGGAGGATGGCAACGGAAGATGGCTCAAGTGCTCGAGTCCCTGCCACCCATGTGGGGGACCCTCGTGAAGTTTTCTGGGCCCTGGCTTCAGCCTGGCCCAACCCGGGCTATTGCAGTCATTCAGGGAGTAAATTCGTGGATGTAAGATCTCTTTCTTTTTCTTTCTTTCTCCCTTTCTCTCTCTCTTTCTTTCTTTAGATCTTTATTGGAAAGTCAGATTTATAGAGAGAAGGAGAGACAGAGAGGAAGATCTTCCATCTGCTGATTCACTTCCCAAGTGGCCACAATGGCTGGAGCTGAGCCAATCTGAAGCCAGAAGCCAGGAGCTTCTTCCATGTCTCCCATGCAGGAGCAGGGAGACATGGACCATTCTCTATTGCTTTCCCAGGCCACACGCAGGGAGCTGGATGGGAAGTAGAACAGCTGGGACATTAACTAGTGCCCATATGGGGTGCCGGTGTATGCAAGGCAAGGATTTAGCCACTAGGTTATCACATCAGGCCCAAGATCTTTTTCTCTCTGCCTCTCCCTCCCTCTTTCTCTGTTACACTGTGTTCTGACCGGCAGAGCCTGTAAGGTGAACAGGGCGTGGACAGGGAGAGGACCAGTGATGGCAGAAGTCTCGCTTCACCTTCACCTCTCATTATATACTCTTCCCACCAAATCCTAATTTAGCCAAGCAGTTGGGTACAGATGAGTCCAATTAGTCTAGGTGTTTTTAGCCACAAGCCCAGTTCCTGTTCCTGCCCAGCTCAAGGAGCACTAATCAACTCCCTAGCCCACAACAACAGTGTATTTCAAATATATCAATAAATCCTGAAGATAAAAAATAAAAGATACCAATTAAATCTCAGTAGCGGTAACTCAGCTTTATTTTAAAGATTTATTTTGACTGGAAAGCAGATTTATGAAGAGAAGGAGAAATAAAGAGAAGCATGTTCCATCCCCCGGCTCACTCCCCAAGTGGCTGCAATAGCTGGGATTGGGCCGGGCTGCAGCCAGGCGACAGGAGTGCCATCTTGGTCGCCCTCATAGGTGCGGCTATCCTGAACACTTGGCCAACCTCTGCTGCCTTCCCTGGCGCGTTAGCAGGGAACTGGATCAGAAGTGGAGCAGTTAGCACTTGAACTGGTCCTGTGGGATGGATTGTCTGCGATACTGTGGCAGGCTTAACCTGTTCACCACAATGTCACCCCTCACCCCAGCTTTATATTAAAGCAGCTTATTGATAATGCTGAAGTCTCTCCCACTGAGCAAATAGACTGTAAGATCAAAAACAGTTATGGTTGGATTCTTATGGATATGGTTTACCCAGAGGGGCATTGTCAGGTGCAAAATGGAAGGCTTGGCCCGAAGCCAAGCGGGAATCTCACAGATCCCGGAGAGAGCAGCCTCACAGGCAGATCTCAGTCCTGACACCTGACATCCAGATTGCCCTCTCTGGGCAGGTGCCAGGGTCCTTCAGGGAGTGGCAGGACGATGGCATCCCCACAAAGCTCTGTCCCCTGAAACGGGTCCTAGTGTGTGGGCTTGACTGCAGGGAGAGGCCTGGTAGGGCATTAGGAAAAGAGGTGAGGTTACAGGGCTTATTGCTACAGTGTAGGCTGTGGCAGCCTTGGATTCAGCAGTCTAGAATGAATTCATGGAGGAGGCTTTGCCTTCCAAAAAGTCACTCCAACTTCCATCGGTTCCTCAAATCTCTCACCCACATGTGCACACCCACAGAGATAATGCAATACAGGAGCACGCACACATAGGATACACATAAACATACGTGTACAACACGTACACACATAACACATAAATACGTAGTCTGCCAGGGCTGCCACAAACAGAAGACCACGGGCAGGGGTGTGAACAAGACATCAGTGTCCGTGAGGCTGGAGTCTAGAAGTGACCAAGGCGTCTTTCCTTGGTCGTCGATGCCCCGTTCTTGTTGTGTCCCCTGCACACCTGTGTTGCTGCTGGCTCTTGATGACCAAGTCTGCTTGCATAAATCAACAGTCGGGTTGAGTTGAGTCTGCTGTAACAGCCTCTGTTTAACGTAGTCACCCTTCGAAAGATCGTGTGCCTGAACGGAGTCATGTTCTGAGGCCCAGCAGGTTAGGCATCTCCGGGCGGGTTGGGGGGACACACTTGAGCTCATGGATGTACATACAGTTATATCCACCTTATCCATTTGTATCCATGTATGTTTGTATGTATCCGCGCACAGACACTGAGGGAGAAGTGCCTGCATTTGTCTCTCTGTCTGGAGACTAGTATCAGTTCTCTGCCTTGTGAGCCACTGTGTGTTGTAACAGACAAAGAGGAAGAGGAAAGCAGGTGGTTTTAAAGTGGTAGTCACCCAAGTCAGTCTCTGGAGGCTGGAACGGGGCAGGAAGCCAAGAGCACTCGGAGGTGAGCTGTCTAAACCCAGCGCACCGGGCAAAGGGGTGGCTGGTGATGGCTGGTCCAGCTGGCACCAGCGGGAGGGGCATCAGCTTGCGGATTTCTGAGCAAGTTCATTGGAACACAGACCTCTGTTCGTGTGACTGCGCAAGTTCCTATTCAGGCCAAATTGTCAAAGGGGGAATTACATGATTTTGGCGGTCTTTTCCTTCCTTCCTATTTTTCAAACTGTCCTTCACATGATAGGCAGATGGGAGTTTTGCTTCCTTAAATGGAATGCACTTAGTTCCCGTTTCTCTAATTGGAGTCATTTCAAATAAAAAGCCAGGTTATCCAAGAGGGGGGCAAAAGGAGAAACGCTCACCCCAGGAGGATTCTGCGGCTCCTGAGGAGACCTGGGAGCAGGAGCGGAGGGGCGCCTGGTTGGGACAGCAAGCACGGACTCGCAGGCTCCACGGGATGTGGTCTGCTCAGACTCAGGTCCACGGGAGCTCTTCCCCAGGAGTCCAGCACAGGCCCTGGCTCAATGGCCATGGCAGCAGCCCTTGGGGGAGAGAAGACAACAGCTTTAAAGAGGAAACATGCAAAGCAACAGACAGGGAAATGATGTTACCATCATGGGTCTTAAAACTGGACCCAGTAACAAACACGGCCAATGAGAACATCAGATTTGGCAGAAGTCAGTGGGCAAAGACGGAGGCAAACATCGCCCATGTCCCCATGAGAGTCCCAGACAGGACACCTTCCTGCAGGGTCTGGTTTCACAAGCCGTTTTGTCTTCCTGTGTACTTTTGTCTGTTGTGGTCACAAGGTGGATGCAGAAGGAAGACTTGCAGGAGCTGAGCCGTCTTTCAGCAGTGCTTGTTCTCTGCACGCAGGGAGTTAAATCCATGACGCTTTCCTCTGCAGCTCTTCCTGAGAGAAGAGCCACACCAGGATAACGCATCACCCTGAGGCCCAAGGCTCTCCCACGGCAGTGAAGGCACTTGCTTGGTCCAAGTGCCATGGACCGAGAAGGAAGTCTCCAACGCCCAGCTGGGGAGCCTGCAGGCTGCCCTCAGGGGCTGCACATTTCGTCATTGGATGAAAAAACGGCGTTCTCGTCCTGCTGCACACCCGGCTGAAAGATGGGACTTAACTTTATTTTCCATTTTCCCCATCTCCCGCCACAACTATTGCACAATTCTGTCAAAAATTGTTGTAATAATCCACTCTGTGAAGCCGCTGGCTTTGGCACAAAATCATCATACAGTTACTTGTGTAGTCACCTTATGGATCTCAGACCTGCAGGCCGATCCCTGCCACACGTAAGCAAGCCAGGATCGGAGCTGTCTTGGGCAGTGGTGACTGGTCGGCCGTCTCGAGCAGGGCTGTGTTACTACATTTACCATCCTTCCTGCAGGGCCTGTGCGCAGTTGGTACTTGGCAAAGTCTGGTTGAATCCGTGAAATCCCACTGGGCCAGCTGTGCCATCACCCTGCAGCTCGTGTGACAGGAGTGGGCTTATGAGTAGTGTTGGTTTCCATGCTGGTCCCAAGAGTCAGGCGGCAGGAGGGCATGCATCATCTTTGGATTTCTGGATCTTTCTGCCACCAGGGCCACACCCAGATGCAAGGGGGAACTGTTCCCTTGTGAAGGATCCATCTGGTTTGCTCTGTGTCCATGTTAAAAGTCACACTTCTTGGTATGATCAGAGAAGAGACTCTAGCCTGGCTGCCCCGGTAAGAGAATTTCTTAGAAAACTCATTTTTTTGGTAAAATAAAAATATTTATTTATTTTTACCTGAAAGGTAGATTTAGACAGTTAGAGAGAGATATCTTCCATTAGTTCATTCTCTAAGGGGCTGCAATGACCAGAGCTGAGCCGATCTGAAGCCAGGAGCCGGGAGCTTCTTCTGGGTCTCCCATGTGGGTGCAGGGTGCCAAGGCTTTGGACCATCCTCTACTGCTTTCCCATACCACAAGCAGAGAGCTGGATGGGAAGTGGGGCAGCCGGGACATGAACAGATGCCCAAATAGGATACTGGCACTTAAAGGCAAAGGATTAGCCAATGGAACCATGGTGCTACTCTTTCTTAGAAAATTTTATTTTTAAGAGTTCAGTAGGGCCCGGCGCGGTGGCGCAAGTGGTTAAGTCCTCGCCTTGCACGCCCGGGATCCCATATGGGCGCCGGTTCTAATCCCGGCGGCCCCGCTTCCCTTCCAGCTCCCTGCCTGTGGCCTGGGAAAGCAGTCGAGGACGGCCCAAAGCTTTGGGACCCTGCACCCGCGTGGGAGACCCGGAAGAGGCTCCTGGCTTCGGATCGGCATAGTATTGGCCTTTGCGCTCACTTGGGGAGTGAATCATCGGATGGAAGATCTTCCTCTCTGTCTCTCCTCTCTGTATATCCGCCTTTCCAATGAAAAAATAATAAAAATAAATCTTTAAAAAAAAAAAGAGTTCAGGAAAAAACCAGAGCAATGAGCACGGAACCCGGGAGATGGCTGCTTCTCCAGCCTGTCTGTCATACTTGCTCCAAAGTCAGGCAGGGGGCTCTTGGTGGCTTCCCTGATGTTCTACAATTACAAGTGACACTTGACTAGCTGTGCGTGGCGTATTGGCAGGTCAGTCTCCCTCATGTCTTCCCTGGAGCTGTGTTCTTCAGCGAGTAACAAGTTTCACTTTTTTTCCTGAACTACCACCCAAGGCAAGACTCCATTTTCCCCTCTCTGGATTTGGCTATCTGGGTGGTTGTCATAGGACTGTGTTTCAGGATGCCTGGGCTGGACATAATCTAAACTTGTGTCAAAGTGTTTTTAAAAACCCACGAAGGTATCTTAACATGAACTTGATACTGAGAATCACTTCCCGGCCCCCTGTTGTCCTCAAATACAAGATTTTGATCTTCAAATAAAGCCAAAGGTCCCTTTTAGTTGGTAAAAGCATATATATTTTTAATATTCTCATAATTGAAAAATTACCAAAGGGATTTCCCCCCTCCCCTCAACTTTCCATTAATAAAAAAACAAAGTCAATTGATGCTAAAAACAATTATGAGAAAATTTAGCCCCAAGTAGAATTTTCCAGAAAATTATGAGCAAGTGAAAAAAAGAGAAAAAGCAAAGACTATCATTGAAAAACAAGATGCTTTTTACAGGAATTTTGTGTTAAGTCCGTTTGCGATGAATGCCTCATTTTAGGGGTGGGTAAAGAGCCTTTGCAAGGAAATCTCCCTCTGATTGTTGCTAAGAAGCTCAGAGTCGAGGGTTGGAAATGCCCACGGCAGAGTTCACTCAGTCTGACTCAGTGTGGGTTTTAGAAAAGCAAGGAACAATTTTTGACAGTAAGAACACAAGTGGTGGCAAAATGACTCGCCACCAAGAGACTCACTGAAGAGCTGTCCTGCTAGCCAGGCACATGGCTCTTCTTGGAAACATAGCTTTCTTTTCTTTTCTTTCCTTTCCTTTCCTTTCCTTTTCTTTTCTTTTCTTTTCTTTTCTTTTCTTTTCTTTTCTTTTCTTTTCTTTTCTTTTCTTTCTTTCTTTCCTTCCTCTTTTCTTTCTTTCTTCCTTCCTTTCTTTCTTTCTTTCTTTCTTTCTTTCTTTCTTTCTTTCTTTCTTTCTTTCTTTCTTTCCTTCTCTCTATTTTTCTTTCTTTTTCCTTCCTTTCTTCCTTTTTTTCTTGTAGATGCATTTAAAAGGTGAGAGCATCATAGACACACATTCAGGGGTAGAGTGGCCAGAGAGGAGAAAGAGGAGAGGAGTGAAGTGGGAGAGAGATGTTTCCTCTTTCACCTTGTGTCCATGGGGAAAGAGAGGGCAGCTTTCCCATTGCCCAGCATCTCATGAGCCCGGGAAGAGGACTGGTTACCTGAGACCAGCCCCAATCCTGGGGGAGGAGGAGTACAACCTGGGGAAGGGGTTATTTGGTTGACAAGTAGGCAGGTTGTATTACATTGGCTGGGGGAGGTATGATTTCCAATTCATGAGTCTGAGCTTGCTGCCCACTGGTCCTATTTCATTCTCCCTATTCTTAAGGGTTACTGAAGGATGTAGTTTCATCTCATCTTTTGTAATTGTTTCCTGTTGATTAGGGGGCATAGAGCTTACATGTCCCAGGCTTGGAAATCTCTTCCAATCTCATCTAATGGATCCGTCTCATGAGCTGTGTCAGCCACATCATCATCACCACTGTGAGAAGTCACTGGTCTTTCTTGTCTTTTAAAGCCACATCCAAGAGCCTCAGCTGATTCACAGGAGTGGATGGCTCATGCACTGCATGCAGCTAGGCAGGATTCTCTCCTGCACGGAGAGGAGGTGTACGAAGAACACAACGCGTGCTGTGTATTCAGGTGGCAGGACACAAGCAGCAGTCTGTGGCTCGAAGATCCTACTGCATCTGGGAGTAAACAGTTTCTAAACCTTGAGTCAACCCCATCTTTGAGTAGCAAGAGATGTGTGCATTTCAGGTTACTCGGAGAGCGCACAGCAAGATGGCTCCGAGGAGAGGAGAGAAGCTGGCGTGTCACACATCAGCTTTGGGCTCTGCCCGAGACACTGATTCATCCAGTTTCCTATTGGCTACAGGGTATGGCAGAAATGGCTGGGACTGAAATGTAAGCCCTGTGCTGATGGGGTCACACACACTGCCTTTCCTTCCTTAGGTTCCTACAGTGGCCTTTTTGGGGGCCAATGTTCCTAAAACGTTTCTTGAGCAGACTCGGTGGCAACGAAGGAGCAAAGGTGACTGGCCAAACTATTCTGATTTTCTACAACCTCCTGCTCAATATACCACAGTTTAGTATTGCATTTAAAAGACTGTTTCTTGGGCCTGGCATGATAGCCTAGTGGCTAAATTCTTGCCTTGCATCTGCCAGGATCCCATATGGGCGCTGGTTCATGTCCTGGCTGCTCTACTCCCCATCCAGCTCCCTGTTGTAGCCCGTGAAAGCAATGGAGGACAGCCCAAGGCCGTGGGATGCAACTCCCAAGTGGGAAACCTAGAGGAAGCTCCTGGTTCCTGGTTTCGAATGGGCGTGGCTTCCACCATTGCGGCCACTTGGGGAGTGAACCAGCAGATGGAACATCATTCCCTCTGTGTCTCCTTCTCTCTGTAAATCTGAATTTCCAATCAAAAACAGATAAATAAATGAAACCTTAAAAAAAACAAAAAAGAAGAAGACTACTTCTCAGGCCCAGCACAATAGTCCAGTGGTTAAATCTTTGCCTTGAAAGCACCAGGATCCCATATGGTTGCCAGTTAGTCTCCTGGCTGCTCCACTTCCCATGCAGCTCCCTGTCTGTGGCCTGGCGGAGCAGCCAAGGATGGCCCAAAGCCTTGGAACCCTGCAACCACGTGGGAGACCCAGAAGAAGCTCTTGGCTTCGATCAGGCTCAGCTCTTACCATTGTGGTTGCTTGGGAGAGTGAACCAGCAGTTGGAAGAACTTTTTGTGTCTCTTCCTCTCTCTGGATCTGCCTTTCCAATACAAATAGATACATTAAAAAAAAAAAAAAAAAAGACTACTTCTCATTCTCCAAACACTGGGTGAAGTAGAAGTGGAGGGAAGCATCTACTCCCAGGCCCCACCAGTCTCTCTGGATACTTTAAACCAAGCACAGAAATTTGTAAGGGAGTTGGGAGAACACCAAACAGGGCTAGACCGGGCTGGGGTGCTCAGCAGTGGCTGTTCCACATGGCTGATGTACTACAAGGCTTGGTGTGGGTCCTGGTAAAGACAGCAGCTGATGGAGGAAGCTTCTGGAAAGGAGGGAAGGGCCTGTCAGGGGCAAGGTTGAGCTGGGCCCTTCTTCTGCTGTGTTTTGCTCTCCTCTGCGTGTAAATGGCAACTTTGTACCTCTGGACAGTCACTCCTTCATCCCTTTCCAGGGACGGCCTCCTTAGTCCCCGCCTGAGGCCCAACCCCACCCAAGACCTTGCTCCTTACCTCCGAGCCCTCCCCAGTTTCTCCCAATCCAGGGTTGATGGTGTCCCTCAGCAGATACGCCTAGATCATGACCCCAGGGTCTGTGGGGTGGCCTTGTTTTGAGGTAAGGGCTTTGTGGATGTGAGTGAGGTGGGGACTTTGGGATGAGACCATTTTGGGTTAGGTAGGACCTGATGCCAACAGTGGGTGTCATTACAAGCAGAGGAATCGCAGAGGATTGGCTGTGTGAGAACAGAAGCAGAGACGTAAGTGATGTGGTTATGAGCTCAGGGGTGCTAAGGATGCTAGGCTCCTTCAGAAGCTGCGACGGAGGCCTGGACCCTTCTGTCTCAGTGCCTCCAGCAGACACTTGTTGACACCTCAGCATCTTGGGTCCTCCAGGACAGCCTGTGCCAGCTGCTGCCTGCCTTGTCTACACTCCTCTATCTCCTGAGACTCGTCAGTGCAGAGTTTGTGGTTTTCTGTCTGCAGGCATGTCCATTGCTTCCTGCAGTTCATAACCCTGTCCAGGGCTGGGTCTGCCCGTGACTCTCTGCAGCGTGTCCCTTACTGCTGCCAGACTGTGGGGGTGTTCTTGACCAATATGTCTTGGTCAGCTGCAGGTAACTCTAGGGCAAAGGCTCTTTTCATATCGTCCCTGTTGGCTATCTGTTACCTCTTACAAGCCTGGCAGCTCCTTAGGGCCAACATCCGCCCTGCTTTACTCTGAATTCCCTTCTGGTGTTGGTAATCTACAGTGGACATTCAATGAATAGCAAGTCTCAGTGTCTTATGGAGAACCAGTAATACCAACCTGTGGCTTATGGTTTGAGCTGTCCCTGGCCCCATATGTTGTGACTCTACCTGGAAGTGGGTCTTTATAAGGGTAATTACAGTGAGGTCACCATGGCATGCCCCAAGCCAGTAAAACTGGAGTCTTTATGAAGAGGGGTGTGGGCATAGATACACAGAGGGGAGATGTCCACCAGCCCAGGACAACGGCTGGGAGAAGCTAGTCCTCTGACACCTGGGTCTTGAACTTCTGGCCTCCAGGTCAGCCTGACTGGTCTCTGGGTTGCAGGTCTCATGAGGAGCACCACTTTTTTTTTTTTAAGTCAGATATAAAGAGGAGGAAAGACAGGGAGGAAGATCTTCCACCCTATGATTCACTCCCTAAGTGACTGCAAAGGCCAGAGCTCAGCCGATCTGAAGCAAGGAGCCCAGAGCCTCTTCTGGGTCTCCCACATGGGTGCAGGGTCCCAAGGCTTTGGGCCATCCTTGACTGCTTTCCCAGGCCACAAGCAGAGAGCTGGATGGGAAGTGGGGCCACCAGGACACAAACCAGGGCCATATGGGATCCTGGTGCATGCAAGGTAAGGACTTTATGCACTAGGATACCGCGCTGGGTTCGGGGAGCACCATCTTGGGTGGTTCTCCAGGCAACACGGTGTCCAGAGTTTGTCCTCACCAGTGGAACCTCCACATTTATTGGCCAGCTTGGATGCTCTTGGAGGCAGACCCCAGCTGGGTGACCCAGTGGGAGCAGATCCTTGATCCCCTGGAGGCCCACTGACTACAAGAGGAAGAAGTGGTTGGGAGCACTTCCCTGGAGTGGCGATGCCGAGGTTCTCTGGGTCACCTGAGGGTCTCTGAGGTTGGAGGCGGTGGGACTTCTCTTCTGAGGAAAAGTAATCCTTTTTGATCTTTTATAACTTGGAGGAAGCTGGCCTTCAGAGAGAAATTTTTTTGTCCAGCATAAACGACTAGGAAACTTACGTTCAGACTTGTGCCCTGTATGTCAGGTGTTCAGAATGGCTTCAGATGCTCGGTAAAGTGGACTCTTCTTCTCTGTGGATGGAAGATCTCTCTCTCTCTCTCTCTCTCTCTCTCTCTCTCTCTCTGTCCTTCTCTCTCTCTGTAGATCTGACTTTCCAATAAAAAGAAATAAATCTTTTAAAGAGCAGAAAAACACAGAAATAGACTGAATAAGTCCTTTACTCAGTAAACGCAGACCCTCTCTGGTTGGCTCTCCTGTAACATCTTCCCATTCTCTCTTGGGACAGCCACAAGTGTATAGCATTAGATCTCGGCCAAAAGACCGGGGCTTCTTTAGGTTTGTAAACTTGCTACTGAATGCTCATTGTTTACAGAAACTTGGCAACACGAGGACCAGAGGATGCTGGGAAGCAGAGGGCACTTGTTCGGTTGGAGATGAGATCCTGGTCTAGGTCCTGGTCCTGCTCCTCTTTACCATGGAAGGGTAGTAGCAAGGCAGACAGGTGCAGCTTCTGCAGGAGCTTGCTCTATGCAGAGCTGGCTAAAGCAGAGTGAGAATTTTTAAAAACCCATAAATGACACATAGTAACCTACAACTGTGTGTGATATGTATCTGCAACAGGCTATGCTCCAAGGCTCCAACCCCAAAGGTTCCAACTGGGTAAGTAGCATTTCTGTCTCCTGAAACAGTTAATATTTCTTTGGGAACTGTGCAACTCCTCTCTTATGGGTCTTTATGAAACAGTTAATAAACCACTTGCTCTAGATACCTGCTGTTCTGTAGAATACTAGACTTGTGCACCTGTTCTCCCTTTGGCCCCTCCTGGCCTCTTCTGAGGTCAACCTTTTAGTCTTCCACACATGAAGGAGACCAAAGGGTCTTCCCTCCTCCCTTTTTTAAAAAATATATTTCCACCTGTGTTGCTGCCAAGTGCCAGGATTTCTCTTATTTCTTGCAAATGAGTATTGTCCCATTGTACGTATACACCGCACAGACAAAGGGAATCAGGTTCCAATGTTTTTTGTCTGACTCTGCAGGACCATGGAAGGCAGTCACCTTACACCCCTGAGCTGCCCTGAGTGGGAAGTGAGGCCCTCATTCCTCCTTCCTGTCCCTGTCTGGAAACAGGGTAGGAGCAGTGGCAGATGTGGCTGGATGGGACTCTAGAGGGAAGAGCCCGCTAGCACTGACACTGAGCTGAGGCTTCCTCCAGGTCCCCTGTTCCCAGCAGAGCAGTAACCAGTGCTGAGATGTGGCCCAGGCAGTGCTGCAGCCCCCTCCAAGGAGCTGAGCGAGGGCCACGGCCCCAGCTGCCAGCATGGAGAAGGGAGCATTTATGGACAAGTGTTTTGATAATCATTTCTTTTCTTCCTTCCTTCCTTCCTTCCTTCCTTCCTTCCTTCCTTCCTTCCTTCCTTCCTTCCTTCCTTCCTCCCTCGCTCCCTCCCTCCCATCCATCCTTCCTTCCTTCTTTCCTCCCTCCCTCCCTCCCTTCCTTCCTTCCTTCCTTTCTTTCTCCCTCCCTCCCTCTCTCCCTCCCTCCCTCCCTCCCTCTCTTTCTTCTTTTCTTTTGTTGTTTCTTTTTTTTTTGAAACATCAAAAAAAACAGCAAAAGCTTCATCCTCTTCACCCAGCATCTCTACCTAGCATTTAAGAGCTTCCAGTTCTCTTGCAAGTATAAATTCAACAGATCAAAAAGAAATAATAATGCCAGGTACATAATGAGTCAGTACTGGAAAGAAAAATGTGCAGAGACCTGGAATTTAACAAGAGTCTTGAAGGAAGAGTGGAGTTCACAGGGCATTGAAATGTGCTCCTCCCCTTTTTTTGGCAAGGATGGACTTGAAAGTTACCTTTCAATCTTCAATGCCATCAGCACATACCATAGCATAGTTATTGCAAGGTGGGAAGAGGACAAATCCTGAATGTGCAGGGGGCGTTCCCTCCTGGAGGAGGTGATTCTGAGCTTCTGGACCCTTCTAAAGCTCTTTTCTGTAGGGAGCTCCTAACTTTAACAGAATTGCTGGCAGAAAACAAGCCAGGGCCGGAAGAAGCCGAGAACCGTGGGTGGGAGGGGGTCCTCTTGCTTTGGGAGATGAGGATGGTGTGATCTGGCTGGGTTCATCTGGCTTGCACAAGAGGAATGCAACAGAGAGCCAGCGCCAAACAAGGGCCCATAAATATCACTGCATCTCAGCGTGTTTTCTGACGCATCACCATCCTCCCCCAAACTCACAGAAAGACTAAGACACAACCAGCGGTATCCAGGTGGGGAGGGAGAGGAGGGCAGAAGGGAGGGGAGGGGCAGATCCCTGTAGAAGTTCTGTCACTTTCCCACCATCAGCTGTCCTGCTGGTCACGCTGCAGGTCTCTGTGGATTTGAAACAACAGTTTCTACCTTACACAATGAACAGGAATCACGGGTGTGTTCCACTTGCCTCCCTCCCCACTGCTGCCAGGGAGCTTTGGTTTTTTGGGCTGCCAAAGGGCAAATGAGAGCTGTGGCACTCCTTACCCAGGCCCCGGGGATGCAGGTGCTGTGCCTTTTCCTAGGGCTCACTGCACTGTGTGCACTCACGTCCCAGGGATGTCACCCAGCCAGCACCTTCAGCAGCAGCTTTTTGGAAGTCCGCAGAAACGTCGAGTCCTCCCTCCAAGGCTTAATGGGAGAACGTATGCAACTGAGGGCCTGGGCTTTGCTGGACTACCATCCCGGGGCTTTTGTCCCAGTGCCTTTTTGTTTCCAAGGGCGATGAGCTTCACTCAGTCCACACCTTGCAGGTAATGCTGCTGCGCACTCTGCTCCAGCTCTCAGCAAAGTGATGGAAGAGGCTCCAGGAGCAGCCCCTCCTTTGCAACGCTGACACATTTCAAGACAGCTCCTCAGTTGCTCTCTCTTCCCCTGCTCCCTTACCCATCCCCAGCCATCCCACTCTGCTCCAAGACCATCTTTATATGGGATTTCTGCCTGCTAGCCTTCTTATGGGAGAGGTCGTCTGGAGGTTTTTTCCTTTAGTAGTGTTCTGTTTTGTATTTTTGTGTTAGGATAGATGATGGTATTTTATTTATTTTCAGTGGCTGCAGAAAGTACAGGCCAAATATATGAATCCCTCTTCTACCAATTCCTGACTGGCAGGACAGAACGACCCCGTGGCACCTGCATCCATGGTGGAATCTTGGTTTGTGGCTTGGCTGCCCTGCATCTGTGCCAGCTCCCTGCCAGTGTGCCTGGGAAGCAGTGGCCCAAGTACTCAGACTGTTGACACCAACTTGGGAGGCATAGATGGAGCGCTTGGCTCCTGCAGTCAGCCTGGCCCAACCCAAGCAGTTGTGGCCCTTTGGGAAGTCAACAAAAAAAATGACAAAATTCTCTATCTCATTCTCTCTGCCTTTCAGGTAAGTAAATCTTTACAAAGGACATTTTTCTCCATGAGAGTATTTTCTTCTTCTTTTTTTTTTGTTAGTTTTTTAGTTTGTGGGAAGAAAAAGAAAACCAGGAAGTGGTAAATATTTTCTTTCCTGGAAATGGGATGACTTGTTTAGCTCTCAAGTCACTTCTTAGGTATTGTTTTGTTTTGTTTTGCTTTGACTTTGTTTTCACCAGACAGAACATGAGCACACAGATTGTGAGAGAGGACGCGAAGGTAGTGACATGGTGCCAGAACCCACCCAGGGCACTGTCTCCTGCTTTTGTAGCTATACTTTCGTTTCTCTTTAAAAAGATTTACTTATTTTTTAGTTGAAAGGCAGGCTTTACAGAGAGAGGAGAGACCAAAGACTTTCCACCTGCTGTTTCACTCCCCACATGGCCTCAATGGCCAGAGCTGAGCTGATCTGAAGCCGAGAGCTAGAAACTTCTAGATTTCACACTTGAGTGTAGGGACCCAATGCCTTGGGTCATCCTGTGCTGTTTTCCCAAGTCATAAGCAAGGAGCTGGCTCAGAAGTGGAGCAACTGGGACACAGGCTGGTGCCCATATGGGGTTCTGGCACCACAGGGTGGAGGAGTAGTGTGCTATACCACCACACCCACCCCTATGGCCATACTTTTCATGTGGTCATTACACCTTAGACTCCACTGGGAGGAAAATGGAGGATAGGGATAAGGAGGGCAGCACAGAATGAGGCATCCTCTTTTCTGGAAAAAGGTTCCATGTGATATGTGTGTCACAGGGGAGCACACGGCCTCTGAGCCACATCTTGCCTCATTCAGAACAGATTGCAAAAACACGTGGGAATGATGCAAGCCAATGTACTGCCGCCCTGTTGCCAGTTGGGCGGCTCTGTGCCTATGGACAGCTTGCACGTGTTCCTGAAAAGTCCTGTGTTGCTATTCTGGGAACACATTCTTTTGCCCCTAAGCGTAGGGGTTGTGCAAAGCAACATCCTCTCTCTGCAGAGATGTGTGGGGCTGGCTGAGGGGAGAGGGGTCCGCCAGGGCTCCGTGTCTTGAAAATGACATGCTCAGAGAGAGGTGTGCTCCCCCTGGCCAGGGAGCTGCCACTGGCAGAGCGGGATGTTGGGAACAACGCTGTGGCCTGCGATGCTGGCTGGCAGCCCCAGACGGGCACTAGTTCACTTTGCAGCTGCCCTGCTTCTGATCCAGCTTCCTGTGAAATGCACCTGGGAAGCCAGTGGAAGATGGCGCAGGTGCTTGGGCCCCTGCCGCCCATGTGGGGACCATGAAGGAGCTCCAGGCTCTTAGCTTTGGCCTCGCCCAGCCCTGGCTGTTGAAGCCATTTGGAGAGTGAACTAGTCACTGAAAAATCTTTCTCTGTTCCCTCCTCAATCTGTAACTTTTTCAAATAAATAAAGAGGTTTTTAAAATTGGATTGTCAGCAAACTTTTATGTGGGGCTGATAACAGGGGAGATACCTGCGTAGCTGGGGAGAAAAGCAAATAAAACTCTGCTGGATTCCATTTCCCCATTTCATGGAAGCCATCTGGCATATTTGTTCATCAAATACACTGTTGGTCTCTTAGCCAGTGCTTGGGGGTCAGGAGTCTCAGCCTGATACCTAATAGCATCCTTCTAGAAACTTTTCCTGAATTTAAGTTCTATTAGGATGTCTTGCAAAGGAGAATGCCTCCACTAGGAGACCCAACTGTGGTTCCTTCTTTGGAAAATGAGCCTCCCACTTGTGTGCCTGCAGTCCCCACCCTCCCCCACATGTCCCCAAAGGACAAGGGACTGTCACCTTCCTGCCAGCCAGCCAGGCTTGTACAGACACCAGGAAGGAGTCTGGTTGTCAATACACAAGGATTGCCAGGGGATGCTGTCTGGAGGCCGGGGGGATTCCATGGGCCCCAGACAAATAAGAGTGAGGACAAGGAAGGCACAGCTCCCCCGGGGTTCGAGCCACTGCGGAGGGGACTTCAGGGAGCTGAAGTCACAGTCGAGCACAGTGACACATACATGACACACACAGTGGAGGAAGAGGCGGTGATGACCGACTGGGCCTGCTAGAGAGGATGGGGGACTTGGGGTATTGTCTCGCAGGTTGGTTGGGCAGGTGTGGCTATGAGGGTGCGCATCCTTGCCATGCACTTCTCTCTTCCCCCCTTCTCTTGTTAATTTTGAATGAGTCTTGGTTGGTATCAGTTCCCACCTTGACGCTGTGCTGACTGGGAGTTCGCAGGCTGCAGGAGGGGGAGGGGCACTTTCCTCTGTCCTCTTCTGCTTAGCTTCATTTTGGTCTGTGCTGGAGTCTGCGGCAGCAGAGGCAGCCCTGTGCAGTAGCAGGACTCGGCTCTTTTCTCCTGAGCATCTCAGAATTGGCCTTGGCCCTCTCCAACGGGGGCTGCAGGGCTTGCTGAGTCACCACTCAGAGCTGTGGGTCTCGAAGTCCAGCCTAGGCCAGCTGCACCTCTGGCTCTATCAGAACCTCAGGCTGCCGAGAGCTCGCCTCGCCGTCTTCCCTGTGTTTGCCTAGCCCATGTGGCGGCTACATGGTGAGCCCTCACTGACCCCACTTGACTTGAACTAGGCAGCAGTTTTTCTGAGTGAGATTTTAGCAAGAATGACCACTGCTTTTACTTCAGTATGTTTTCCTTAGTATCTATGTATTTATTTGAAAATCAGAGTTACAAAAAGAGGCTCTTATCTACAGATTTACTCCTCAAGTGACTGCAATGGGCAGAGCTGGACTGGTCTGAAGCTGGGAGCCAGGAGCTTTCTCTGGGTCCCCAGCATTGGTGCAGGGGCTCAAGGACTTGGGCCAGCCTCCACTGCTTTCCCAAGCCATAGCAGAAAGCTGGATCAGAAGTGGAACAACCAGGAAATGAACTGGTGCCTATATGGGATGTGGTATTGCAGGCAGTGGCTTTGCCCATTGTGCCGAAGCATTGGTTCCATTTTCTGGGTCTGTTTAGGCTCTGTGGCATCGTGGCCACTCTGTTGGTGGGCCGGGGGATGCTTCTTTTCATCTGTTTGGCTTCCTTTATGGCGGATGGGCAGCATTAAGGGCTTTCCGTACCGCTGGTGCTCTCCGCAGGTCGCCCACCATGTGCCTCAGTGCTGTGGTTCACGCCGTCCTAGAGTCCCGTGACTTGCACGAAGGCTCAGGCTTCCTCCCCCTTGTATCAGCGTCTCACCGTGACCCCCTGCTTCCTGTTTGTGTATCTGACTCCAGAGCTCTGATTTCAGGTAAACTGCTTTCTTATTTCACCCTTATGTTTCATCTTTTTGATCACATTCTGAGTGGTGTCCTTGGTTCTGTAGTCTCAATCACTTCTCTTCTTTAACTACGTGTAGATTATCACTAAACTCGCCTGGGAGGCTCAGTTGCCATGTGCTCCTTGCAGAATTTGTTTCCCTTGGCAGGAGGGTGAATCTACTTTCGTCTTCTCCTGGTGTCCATTCCTTATGTTACATGTCTTTCTTTATCCCTAAATGGTTTACATGTGTTTCTTTGAGGTTTGTTTTTGTTTGTCCTTTCGTTTTTGTAATGATCTCTAGTTCTTCAAGTGCAGTCCTTTAACTGCTCCTTTTGGCACTTCGTTTAGCAATGTGACTTGGTATTTCCCACAAGCCTCTGTTACGCCTTGCTGGCGCCTCCTTGACCAGGATGCCATCTCATGCATGACTCTGAAGCAGAAGGGGAGGAATTGTCCTGGAATTCACCCATTCTACTTGGATTAACCATAACACCTCGAGCTGTTGCAGAAAGACATTTCTGAGTTCCCCAGGAACCCCACACCTTGGCTGGGCAAGGCAGCTTCAGTTTCTGTTGTTGTGGACCAGCCCTGAGCCTGCCCCGTGTGTTTGTTTGTTTGCTTTCCTCCTACTTATGGGAAACAAATTAAAGCGCAATTCTGCAAAGAAATGCCAGTAAAGTGATCTATGTATTTAAGAACTGAGCAAAAAGAAATTTAGCATTTACAACTTGCAGTACACTATGAGGGCATTGTGAGAGTTCAAGGTCGCTTAAGGAAAGCTAAGGCTGCAGTTCCAGCGTTCTAGGTGCAGAGCTGTGCTTTGTCTGGCACACAGCACTGCAGGGAAGTGACACAGGAGGGGTCACAGGGTCTGACTCTTCTGTTGCTGTCACACAACAGGCCCTTTTGGCACTTCCCCCTACTTTGTGCACCTGTCACCACTTCCCAGTTAGCCTAAAGGCTCCTCTGTGTATGTCCTAGTCTCGCTTAGTCCTCTGAGCAATAAAACACAGTCATGCCCTCCACAGCAGGCAGGTGCTTGGCCTGCTCATCTGCACAGTGTCGCCTTCTTGCTCTGGGAGATGAGCTCAGTAGTTTGCACCTCTTGCTTATGTCAAATGAGATTCTTCTGCAGGTGCTTGCTAGGAGATGGCATGGGGGGAGATGGAGGGGCCCGGGAGCAGTTGATCCCAGAAATCTGATGTGAGCAAAAATCTGATGAAGTAATCTGAACAAGCAAGCATTCCCAGCAGCAATACATTCAGGAGTCGCTGAGCAACAAGGGATGTGGCTTCAAGAAACGTGATCCCAGCGTGCAGCTGCATTAGGGAGAAGCAGGGGCTGCCACAGGGCCCTCTCCTCTAATGCCAGGGCAGGAGGGCCCCTGTGGCTGAAGAGAGGAGGCTGGTGGACTGCCGGCAGCCATCTCAGCTTCTGTGAGTGCCCCCCAGGGCCTCCACAACAGTCAGAAGGGCCCCGGGCCGAGGCCCCTGACTTCCCCCGCTGTGAGTCATAGCTGGGCAGCCCACTCCACGGCAAGTGGGAGGACAGGAAAAGTCAAACCACAGAGTGGGCTTCCAGCTGCGGGTGCAGGGACCTCTCACTCACGGGCGCTCCAGGAGTGGGGAGGCAGGGCTGGTGTGAACACCAGGCTCCTGTCACGGTTTCCGTGGTAAACCATGGGTTTTCCACCCCAGGTTGGCCACCCACTCTCCTGCCCTTTCTGGCCAAGTGCTGGTGCTGGCGCATTCTCTCTCTCTCCCTCCCTCTCTCTCTCTCCTTGCTTTCACTGAGGAAGGCTCTCCATTGAAAAGAGAAAACACTCCTGAAATTGGACTTGCATCTGTGAGAGTCAAGAAAATAATAAAAGGGAGAGTGCAGGTGCAGATCCAGGCTCTTTGTGCCCCAGGGCTCCGGGGACTTGCCTCATGCTTGGCTCTGCGAGCCACATTTCCTCATCATCTTCTCTAGCCTGCCACCTCTCCCACCCCAGGTCCTGTGCCGTGGGCCCAGGTCAGAGCTGGTGCTCAGAGGCTTAGGACCCCTTTGGCAGAGCTGGGGCTGAGTCCCAGTTCTGGTGAGTCAGCAGAGTGCGAGGTCAGCTCTTCATGGGTCGTTCCATGCACAGAGCCCAGCACATGTGTGGAGCTGGGAGGCACTCAGACACTCTTGCACCCCACTAGCAGCCCTCCTTGACTTCTTTCTGGAGACACGAGCATGCAGGGCTACGTTCATTGTGCTCACAGCACCGAGCCTGGATGTGGGTCTGTTGCAGTGTTTCCTTCCAGTCACAAACATACAGCAGGGATCTGCTTGAGAACTGGCTTCGATGGTACAGGAGACTGCCAGGCCTCAGGAAGCTGAGCACAGCTCATGACCCTCCCCACATCCTCCACCCCCATGAAAGCCTGGCCTAGTCCCAGTTCTGGGCACGGGCAAGGCCGGAGGGCCTGCATTGTGGATGTTGGGCTAACTGCCCACATCCGCTGGGATGGGGGTGGTCAGGGGATGTGGCCTGGCACCAGAGAGTCCCCGGGGCTTCCCCTGCAAAAGACAGACTGGGCTTGCACCCCAAGTCCACAGAAATGAGAAGTTCCCTTCTTCTCTCCCATCTTTGTATGCCGGTCAGATGTGTGTGCTAGTTTGTGTGCTAGTCACAAAGGTGTTATTTTGTTCTGTCTTTAACACAGTCCTCACCTCTGTCAGAACTTCCTAAGCACACCATTGCAGTACAGCAGAGGGAGAGGGGCACGCAGGGCACCACCCAAGCATCCCTGCAGTACACCCTTCTGGCCCCTGCCTGGCCCCACACACTGAGATGGGATCACTCCTCCAGCCTGCCTCACTGTCAGCTTGCACCATCTCACAGCAGCGAGTTACTGTGAAAAACAGACCCAGAACATGAGAAAGACAATGACAAGACATGAATCTCGCAAGAATTGCTCACAGCATCCTAAACACTTGTTCAGTTTCATTTAAGGACACCAAGAGCTGGAAAGTCAGTTCTTCCTCCCAATTCCTAAGGCCATAGCCATGGCTCTGCTGCCCTCATTTCTCAAGCTTGGAACTGGTACCCAAACATTCAGAGCTTAGAAGTAACAGCAGAGAAATTGGAAGCCTGTCCCAAATTCTGTGTTGCCCAGCACCAAGTGCTACAGCCTCCACTGAGTGACATACTCAACACCCCTGGGAAGATGGCTTTGTCCCTCAGGGAAAAGAAACTACAACAAACTGCTTAAATAATAATAATAAGGAAGCCCATTGATTCCTGGGGCAGGGCTGGGAGACGAATCTGTCTTTCAGGACCATAGAATGTACTGGAAAGTGAGAGAAATGAAAGTATTTTGTTTTACTTGACTAGCTATGTGTATATGTGTTTATGTGGTTTTTTTTCCCCCTAAAGCATTTTGGTGTTCCAATGAATGTTTCAAAAATTGAACAAGGATAGAATTTCAATAAAGTGATTTAGTGTGGATTTATTGTAATTAACATGCGTATGCAAGTTTTATTTTCTAGAGTCTATCAAGCAAATGTAGGCATAGCTGAAGGCACTGCAAAGTTCATGGGAAGGGCAGTGAAGAGACATCTGCATGGGTCTCAGTTGTTCTTGGACCAAAGTAAACTGATCTTTTAATTATATTTTCTACGAAGTTTTGGAGTCCCTCCCGTATGTCTAAACCTGGAAATACAGTCTGTGATGAAGCGAAGCATTGCTAGGCTGCAGAAATACCACCCTGAGCGGTCGGAGAATTACAAGTTTAGGTGCTGAATCCTGGAATTTGTCTCCTCTGCTTAAAGAGAGTTGGGGCACCCTCAGCTTCTGTTCCTTCTTCCCTGTTCCTGCAATGACTAAGTGCATCTATTATTACTTTTGGTGTGTATGCAGCTGGTTTTAAGAGTACAATAGTAGGGGGTGGGGAGGTGGGGAACCATGTCTCACAACGCCATTCCCCAGCAATGTCTGCTTTAGTTTTTGTACCTGTCTGCTTTGATTTGGTGGAGGGCAGGAACCTGTCTTCCGCCTTTGTTTATCTTTATAGACTCGTCCTGACTGTTGCAGCACTTCAAGCAACTTAACTATCTGGTCTACTTGCAGAACTCCTAAGTGTTCTGATAGACACTTACATAGCAATTACATAGTGTGCTTGGAAAGAAATGACTCACAATTGTGTCTTCCCATCCATGAAGATGGTAGAGCTCTCCCCTATTATTTTATTTATTCTATTGCACTTCTATTTTAGGTTTCATGAAACTTTCCTACCATGATCTTGAACTTTTTTTCTTTTTTTTTTAAACATTTATTTTTATTATTTTTTTATTGGAAAGGCAGATATACAGAGAGGAGAGACAGAGAGGAAGATCTTCCATCCGATGATTCACTCCCCAAGTGAGCGCAAAGGCCAATACTATGCCGATCAGAAGCCAGGAGCCTCTTCCGGGTCTCCCACGAGGGTGCAGGGTCCCAAAGCTTTGGGCCATCCTCGACTGCTTTCCCAGGCCACAGGCAGGGAGCTGGAAGAGAAGCGGGGCTGCCGGGATAGAACCGGCGCCCATATGGGATCCCGGGGGTGCAAGGCGAGGACCTTTAACCACTGCGCCACCGTGCCGGGCCCCTTGAACTTTTTTTCTAAAAGATTAATTCACATTTTAATGACTTTTAAGTGACTATAAAGTAGATCTTTCCTTATTTTTATTTTTACATTTTAGAACATGTGTTGTTTCCAGTTTTAAATATCTTTGTGGCGAAGAAAATGAATAGACATTTTTCAAAAGAGCAGATTCAAATGGCTAACAGACATATGAAAAGATGCTCAGGCTCCCTAGGCATTAGGGAGATACAAATGACAACCACATTGAGGTTCCACCTAACTCCAGTGAGGTTGGCCTATATTCAGAACTCTAACAATACCTGTTGGCGTGGATGTGGGGAGAAAGGCACCCTCCTTCACTGCTGGTGGGAGTGCAGGCTAGTACAACCACTGTGGAAATCAGTATGGAGAGTGCTTGGAGAATTGCAAGTAAACCTGCCATATGACCCAGCTATCCCGCTCCTAAGAATACACCCAAAGGAAACGAAAACTGCATATGAGAAGGGGATCTATAATCCTATATTTACAACAATACAATCTACAATAGCAAAGACATGGAAACAATCCAGATGCACATCCAAAGAGGAGTGGTTAAAGAAACTGTGGTACATCTACTCCATGGAATATTACTTGGCCGTTAAATAATGAAATTATGCCAACTGCAACTAGATGGTCCCAACTAGAGACCATTATGCTCAGTGAAATAAATCAATCCCAAAAGGACAAATATCATATGTTCTCTCTAATATAAGGAAGCCATCATGCAAATTGGAATGTATAGTGATGGCGTAAGAGAGTGCCATATCCAGATGTGAAGATACCATGCAGTATGCATCCCTACTTCCAAATATAAGATGGACTCCCAATGAAACTGTTGGACACGTCCAGACAATGGGATGCTGGACTGTCTGACATTGTCTGTACCAGCAATGTCGGGGCACATGTAAATAGCAGACTGATGGAATCATGATTCCTTATGAAAGACTATAGTATTGTAATATTATAGGGAAAATCAGTCGGGGGGTGGGAACCTGGGTAAGAGGGAATCCCAAACCCTATGGAATTGTACCATAAAATTTTAAAAAAGTATCAACCCATTTAAAAAATATCTTTGTACTTTTTCTACTTATTTAAGCATATTTTAATTTTGATTTTCTATATTTTCAGTTGTGATTGATTCATGAGTTGGTTGATTTGTGTGTTGTTCATTTTGTTATAATTGATTTTAAAGTTTTTAATCTTTATATTTAAAGGAATAGTAGTTAAGTCACCTGCACTGACATCTGAGTACTGGGGGTCAGTCCTGGGTTTCTGACTCCTGTTTCCTGGTAACACAGGTTCTGGGGGACACTGGTGATGGCTCAAGTGGTGGGCATTCCAGGCTTCCGGCTATGGCCAGGGCCAACCAGTGGTTGGGGGCTCTCTTTGTCTGTTTCTCTGCCTATGGAATGAATACATTAAATTTAAAAAACACTCGAGGGGGTCCATTTTATACACCAAATTTATTTTAATGATGTGAGTGGAAGTTTTGGTACAGTTTCATTTGAAGGCTCTTGAAAACGAAGAGCAGCTATGCACGTGCCATTATCCGTAGCTGTGAAACACAAGGTGGGTTTGGTTATGTGAAGGGGTGAATGCCAATGGCACAACAACGTCAGAACATCGGTCTTCTTGTCCAGGGGAGTTCTGATGACGCAAGTCTTCATGTGAAGTCATTGCAACGTCTGTTTTATCACAGGATCCTCATTTCTCCTCGCGTGCTTTTTCCTTTGAATTAGTGTTTCTTAATCCTTTGGGCTATTGCGGGTTTGATTTGGTCAGGAGCAAACTACCGACTTAAAGAAGACACTGACCTGTATTTTATGGATATTTTAGAATATAGTGCTCAAACGGACACCTTGGCTATAAAAAGAACTAGAATGTTAAATGTGCTAAATTAATCAGAGTTTTATTTGTATTCATTTTTTGTTATAAATAGTACTCAAGGTATATTACTAAAACTAAAATAAATTATTCTGACTTTTTAGTTTGTTGGATATAAAATTGGCTATGATAGCTAGAAAACAGTCATTGAAATTCGCTCTTGTTTTATACACATGGAATAGAGTTTTTAAATTTTGATAAAAATGTTCAAGTTAAATTCAATCTTTATGAAAGGAAAAATTCTGAAAATTCTGTGAATGAAAAATAACCTACTTCAAAATATGTTTAAACACAAATATGTAAGAAAAACTTCACATGAACCAATTCCAAAGTAACCAGATATACTACAGTATATTAAAATTTTTTTATCAACATTATACAATTATTTTATTTATTGCAAATAATTTGCAGAAAAATATCAAAAGAAAATATAAACTTTTGGATGAGCAATGAGAATCATAAAATAGATTTTGGAAGTAACTTTTACATTTGGGTATGAGCCTGACTGTCTATGATTCCACCATGACTAGGGTGGGTGAACCCTGGAGTCTGTAAGTAGCTTGGCTCTCCAGTGAGGCAACAGCCATTCCCCAGGCACACCTGGCCCTACCTGTGTTTTTCTGGCTCCCCATGAACTTCTGCATGATTTTGTTGGGCTGCCTCGAGTGAGAGCTTGGGCTTCGGAACCTTGTTCCAACACTAGGCATGGGTTTTAGCCTCTAGCGGCAGCACTTGTGCTAGATTCACTGATTGCTCCTCATTTCACCCCCTGGGAGTCATATTATACACCCACAATCCTTTTGCCATGGTGGTGATAACCTCAGCTGATGGCTGAGGGCAAGTCAGGCCAAGTCAGAAGGCAAGACCTCTATTTTTGCTGTTTTCTTCCTTGCTAGAATTCCCCTCAATGATCAAGGCAAAATCATGCTTCTCCAGGTGGCAGTTACTTTTTCTATGAGATCAACTACCTCAAGAAAGCATGAAGACTGAGTTGTGGTGTAGTGAGTCTGGCTGTCGCTTAGGGTGCCCACATCCCATATTGGGGTGCCTGGGATCTGGCACTGGCACCCCCACTGCTGATCCAGTGTCCTGTTAATGTGCAAGGCGTGAGGGAGTATGTCATTGCCCAAGTGCTTGAGTCCCTGTCGCCCATGTGGAACACCCACTGGAGTTCCCGGGCTCCTGGCTTTGACCTGGCTCAGTCCTGCCTGTTGAATTTGAGGAGTAAGTAAGCAGCCATGAGATCTCTCTCTTCCCTTGTGTTGCTCTGCCTTTCGAGTAGATGAAATAAATAAACAAACATTACAAAGCCTGGGGAGGTAAAGCCATGTCATCTTTTCCTGAAAGTGAGACAGGTGGTTTCTAAACAAAGGCCAATTGTTCACGTAAGGAATCCATCAGCTGACACGCTGCGTCACCAGGCAGGCTGTGATGTAGCACAGTGGCTTGTGTAAGCGATGAGCTATGAGGCAGAGATGATGCTATCTTCTTGGAGCTATTGGTGACTGCGTATGCCAAGATGCGTAAGGGGACAAGCATGCTACCTGGACCATCACAAGGACAAGTAAATACGAGTTGTTGCTATAAATGTGGTACGGGCTAAATGAGATGGATGCCAATGAGACATCACCTCTTAGGTAACCATCATGGAAGACAACAAAAGGGTGCAGCCATGAGGGATGTGGCTGGGCAAGACACCAATGAACCGCTGTCATTAGATCTATTACCTGTTTATCAGTGTGAAGTGTTGCACTGATAGTGATGAGGAAACAGGATCCTGAAATTCTGTTTCACATGGAGATGTTCTTTCTGCCAGGGTGATGTGTCACAGTGCTCCAGTTGAGAATTCTACCGGAGGTGTTACCGACAGCCATGACCTTCTCAAGGTGGCTGGTTCAGGAAGTCAGTTTGGATTAAAGATGACTGTCTGTAGTGTGGTCGTTGATTGCATTAACTCATGCTTGGGACAGTTGAGAATCACACAATGTAGTGAATTGAGATTTTTAAGAAGTAACTTCAGTTTGGTGTGTTGTGTCATGTTTCACTTACAATAGCACTAGTTGATAGTTTTCTTAGCTCTTTGATAATTTTTATGCCCCTTGGAGTCCTTGGTTGACCAGAGACAACCATCGCAGCCCATTCCCATGAATGACCCCCTCCCCAAAGCCAATAGAGTCCACTCCCATGAACAATTCCCTCCGTATAGCCAATGTATTTCATTGCTATGCATGATGCCTCCCACAGCTGATACAGCCAACCCCACGTCAAATCACCTTCCACTCCTCTCAGGTGCTAACAACATTCCAAGCTTACCATGTCCACAACCGAGTGGCTGATCTCAGAGAACCTACACCCCAGCCTTCCTATCTTTGCTTGAAGGTAGTGCCATCCTTCCGATTGGCCTGACCTCCAAAATACATTCAGCATGCAGCCACCTTGTCTCACCTCGTCACTGCCTGCTGGCTTTACTACAGTCACTGTCTAACAATCCTTCTTTCTGCCCTCAGCCCCTTCTCTGAGCCCTGTGCTATTGTCAGCTGAAAAAACAGAGTGATGCTTTAGCAATGCAAGGGAGATCCCATTGCCACTCTGCGCCCACTTTTCTAGTGGCTGTTCATCTTATCTGGCAGAAAGGACAAACCCAAGTCCTCAGACTGCAAGGGACAGTGTGGTCTCCATAATCTGGCACCTGCCACCTGCTTCCTCTCCTCCTGCCCCTCTGGCCTTTCGCTCCATCTGCAGCACGTCAGGTTCAGTCCTAGTGCTGCCGCTCTGGCCACGGGCACCATCCTTCCATGTCTTCATGGCCAGCTCTGTCCATTTGCTGCAAACACCCTGTGCCAGGAGGCCTCTGGCTTGTTCTAGTTAATGTTGCAATCTGTTCCTTGCCATGACTCCAAGTCCTCTTAGCTCATACCACCAGTTCACACCCCAGTCACAGAAGATGCTTACCATCAACTTCTATCTCCTCCCCTTGCAGGAATATAAGCTTGGTGAGAGCAGGATTTTCCTGTTGGAACCCGCTGGAGTGCCTGATGTGCAAAGATACTCATGAAATTCTTGTGGAACAAAAGAACAAGTGCTGATGCGACTAGCACCATTGTCTGGTGCTAGAAATCTGAGGCCAAGAACTTCAGAACAGATGTTCCACGTCAGCGAAGTGATCATCCACTACCCAGGAGTCTGCTTGCCCACTGACTTGGATCACTTGCTCGGAAGCCTGGGAGGCTGCCTGACTTCCGGTTTTCATTGCCACCACAAAACCAGAAATGACAGCTTCCATGTTGCCATATCCCAGGCCCCGCCTAGGGTCGCCTTTCTTATGCGCCACACTCCCCCGACCTTGGCAGTCTCACAGAGCCTCTTGGTTGTCTGTGTAGTCTACAGCGTGATGTGATGGCTGCACTAATGCTTCCATAGGTTCTTTGGTGAGTCCTACTCCAGAGGCGAAGCCGACTTTCCCTCCTCCTGGATCTGTTCCTTGGCTTCTAGGCATGTGGCAGAGGCTATGGGAGCTCACTTCCTACTGGAAGGAACCCAGTGAGTTACTGCCAGGGGAGGGTTTAGAATGCTGCCCAGCAGGAGACAAGAGACAACATCCATCTTCTCCCCCTCATTCAGCAATCTTCCCAGGACAGGGCATAAGTAGGGTTCTGTTATTTTAGTCAAGAGGAACAAACTAAATCAGACATTTCGATAATGTAGCTTTACTGAGGAAGGCCAGGGGTCAATGTGTGCATGAGAGCACCCACTGAAACATACCCTGAATCCACTCTGTACCAGCAAGTATCAGGAGCCATTTATTCGCACGCACTGAGCACCTGAGGCCTACACTTATCTGACCTTTGCTTTTTTTTTTTTTTTTTTTTAAAGATTTATTTTTATTATTTTTTATTGGAAAGGCGGATATACAGAGAGGAGAGACAGAGAGGAAGATCTTCCGTCCGATGATTCACTCCCCAAGTGAGCCGCAACGGGCCGATACTATGCCGATCCGAAGCCAGGAGCCTCTTCCGGGTCTCCCACGCGGGTGCAGGGTCCCAAAGCTTTGGGCCGTCCTCAACTGCTTTCCCAGGCCACAGGCAGGGAGCTGGAAGGGAAGCGGGGCTGCCGGGATTAGAACCGGCGCCCATATGGGATCCCGGGCGTGCAAGGCGAGGACTTAACCACTTGTGCCACGGCGCCGGGCCCTGCTTTTTTTTTTAAGATCTATTTTTATTATTATTGTTTTTTTTATTGGAAAGGCAGATATACAGAGAGGAGAGACAGAGAGGAAGATCTTCCTTCCGATGATTCACTCCCCAAGTGAGCGCAAAGGCCGATACTATGCTGATCAGGAGCCAGGAGCCTCTTCCGGGTCTCCCACGCGGGTGCAGGGTCCCAAAGCTTTGGGCCGTCCTTGACTGCTTTCCCAGGCCACAGGCAGGGAGCTGGAAGAGAAGCGGGGCTGCCGGGATAGAACCGGCGCCCATATGGGATCCCGGGCGTGCAAGGTGAGGACCTTAACCACTGCGCCACCGTGCCGGACCCTCTGACCTTTGCTTTTTCACAAACATGTTGTGTCTGTATCACTCTAAAAGCAAATAAGATTCCACTAAAGTGGAGCAAAAGTAGCTAAATACTGGCAAATGCTGGAAAATACATCAAACATCTTCAACTTTGAGGTTGTCTGCATATGTCTGATTGTTTAAAGAACACTAAATTTCAATTGCTGTGGGTCAGCCATCAAAATGAAGCAGGTCTCTGCTTTAAAAAAAAAAAAATCTGTTGAATTTAGAAGCAAGTGGCCAGGGCCAGTGTCAAGGGCACGTGACATCTGCAGCCCCTATGATGGGTTAAAATTTCTATTCTCACTGTTTTAAAATCCTTTTTAAACTCTCTCTTTTTTAAATTTTATTTTTTTATAATATTTATATAGTTGAGAAGGATGCATACCCATGTGGATCACTGGTTAGAGTGGGAAGGGTCGAGCAACAGGGGAAAGGGATGAGACCATTGTTTCCAATTTTATATTTTTTCTTCCTGTATCTGGGGGATGAGGGGAAAATGAGAAGCCACACCCAGCATCCTAACTGCATCAGTACCCCAGGGATGGGAAATAGTCACCCAATGTCATTCCAGGATCCCTGATGGGAACACGTTCTGAGGGTGCTGCTTAAGTGGTTCTGATAGTTCTGAAATGCTGTTGATCTTATTGCTTCAAGGATGAGGACATCTTTCCAAGGTCCGCTGGCTGACAGTTCACCTTAGAGTCTCCATTTTCCCAGATATTTGCTGCCCAGGCTTGGCTGGGAGAGTTGTGCAATTTGTTCTGCTTTGCATCTTCTGCTATGGCACTAGATGTCCTCTGTAGGCTCCAATGGACTGCCATATCTTCCCTGTGCATCTGGGCATGCTGTCCACAGCTCTGTCTTAGCAACCAAGAAGGCCCAGTTTTGACACATGTACTCCACAGTCAGACGACAGATCCTGCCATTTCCCTCATGGTTGGAGTTCTGGGTCCAGCAGTTCAGTTTGGGGAGGGAAGAAGGTGAGGTGACCCAAGACCTGACACCTGTGTGTGCTAACTAGTACAGGGTCCAGCTCAGTCTGTCACCCACATCAACCTATACACACTGGTAGTTGCAGTTGCTGCATCAGTTCTGTCTCCAATTCCATCTCTTATGCAAACAAAAGGATGCTGCGGCCCAGCCCAACCCTGCCTAATTGCACATTTGGCCTTCATGTACCAGTGGGAACTGTGGCCCAATTGGAGCAGCCCCCAATAATTCCCATTAGGCTCACCCCCAGCCCTGGTTCATTTGCATGGTAGTATGTATAGCAGACTGGTTCCATCTGTCCCACATCCCATTTGGCTTTTGTGCACACCAGTGGGTGCTGTAGTCTAGCTCAGCCCAACAGACCCCACTATCCAGCCTGCACTTACATGCCAATGGGTGCTATTACCTGTCTAGCCAGGTCCACTCCCAGCCCTGGTTCTCATGCTCACCAGTGGGAGCCGTAGCCCATCAGAGAGGTGCTCACAATTTCCTAATAGGGCCATATCAGCCCCAGATCTTGCACTTTCCAGGTGGTTCTGCAGTCTAGCCTGTCAGGATTTGCCCCTAGTCCTAGCATTTGCCAGCTGATGCTGTGGCAAAGCCCAACCAGCCTGCACTTACTATTGTTCATGCATGTACCAGTGGATATGGTCACTTAGTCCAGTCTGGCTTTCCCCTTAAATTTGTTCACATGCAGGCCAACAGGTGTTGTAGCCCTGCTTAGCATAGTTTCTCCTGGTCCCAGTCCTCGTGCTCACCAGCTGGAGCAATGGCCCAGCAGGGCAGTCCTCACTGTCCCCCTGCTGGGCTCTCTCCACCTCCCTTCCCAGGTCTTATGTGTGCTGGTGGGTGCTGTGATCAAATGTGGCATGTCCCACCTAACCTTGACACTTGCCAGCAGGTACTGTACCCCGGTCCAGCCCTGTCTGCTCCCAGTTCCAGCTCATGCTGGTGGGTGCTACAACCTAAGACGTCCTCAACAGTCCCCAATCCTGGCCCTTCTGTGAACTGGCTGATGTTGTGGCCCAACCTGTCCTGTCCTGCACCCTGTTCGGTTCCTCACATTTACCAGTGGGTGTTATGAACCAGCCCAGCCTGGCCTGCCCTTAGACCTGACCCACACATATGCTGGCAGGTACCATAACCTGGCCCAGTCTGGGCTGCTCCCAGCCTTGATTCTTGTGCTCACCTGCAGGGACTGCATCCTGACAGAGGAATTCCTGAAGCTCCTCTATCAGGTCACCTCCCGGTGGCAGATCTTGCACACATCTGTGGGTTCTTGGCAAGTACAACAGCCTTGCCCAACTGGTTCATACCCATTTTGGTTTTCACTGTTGGGTGCTTCATCCCAGCCATTCCTGATCTAACCCCAGACCCAGATCTTGCATGGTTCAGCAGGTGCCAAGAGCTAACCTAGCCTATCTTATACCCACCCTGGCTCTTGCGAATACCAATGGGTACTAGAGTCTAGCCCAGTCTGGCAAACCCAGACCCTGCACACACTCATTCCTAGAGATACCGTAGCCATGTCCAGCCCAGTTCATCACCCCCATCCCAGCTTTCATGCTCATTAGTGGAAACCATAACCCAGCTGGGGCATCCCCTTAGTTCCCCAACCAGGCCTGCTCCCAACCACAGATTTTGTGCATGCCAATGGTTGTTCTGACCCAGCCTGGCATAGCCTATCCCCTGTCTTGGTCTCTGCCATTGGCTGCTGCAGCCTGGCCTCCCCAACCCACACCCAATTCCAACTCTTGCTGGTAGGTGCTGCACCCTAGCCCTGCCTAGTCTGTCCCCATGCTTGGCTTTCATATAGACTGGTAGGTGTGATAGCCTAGTCCAGCATGACCTATACTCTATCCTGGCTCCTGCACATCGCAGTGTGCTAAGGTTTTGCCTGGCCCTGCTCTGTCTGCCCCACGCTCCCATTCCCACCAAACCAACACACACATTTGCTCACAAATGGAGCTTCCTTGCCCGGCCTAATCAATATCCAGACCTGAAACACATGCTCACCAGAGAGAGCTGCAGCCCACCAGGGGAGTTCCCCAATTTCCCACACCCTGGCCCACTCTAAGACCCGAATCTTGCATGTGCTAGCAGGTGCGAGACCCTTACCCAGCTTAATCTACCTTCTCTGTTTTGGCCTTTGTGTGAATTGGCAGATGTTGTGACTCAGTCTGTCCCATACCTTATTCTCGGGTGCATCTGTGAGTGCTGCAGCCTGGACCAACCCAGCCTGTTCCCAACCCCAGTACCCATGAGTGTCTTGAGGTTCTATGATTATGCCTAGCTCAACCTGTCACTACTCCCAGCTCTTGAGCAAACCAGCAGATATTGCAATTTCACTGGGTGAGCCCATATATCCTCTACAGAATCTGCCTCCACACCTGATTCTCTTGTGTGTTGGTTAGTGTCATGTCTCAATCTAACTTTACCTGTCCCCTATTCTGACACTCACTGGTGGGTACTGTGATCTAGCCCTGTCAGGCAGGCCCCCTGCCCTAGCTTTCATGTGCATCAGTGGGTAGTAGTCAGTCGTGGTTGACGCTAACTAGCCCAGCTCAGGTCTCCCATGTGGGCAGAAATATTGGTCTGACCCAGAAAAGTCCTCCAGCTTCCCTCCTCCAAATCACTCAGTCCCAGCCTCTTGGCTTGTCTGTAAGTACAGTGGCCTTGTCAGTGGAATTTCCCCAGAAGTCATTCCTCACCTTCAACATAATCCCCCAATGCTCCTCCCTCCCCCAACATCCCCACACCCCTTTCCCTGAACTACCCATAGTCCCTGTGCCCAGGAATGCATGGGTTCCCTAGCCCGGTCTTCCCAGGCTCAGTCTTCCAGTGGGGTGGCATGCTGGCCTACAGCTCTGCCTGCCCACTAGGGACCCAAGCTCCTGGCATGCATGCTGGCCTGGGACCCAGCCCTCCACCCACCCAAACATGTTCACCAGCACACTATGCCAGCATGCTAACCTAGGGTTCTCCCCTTCCCTGCCACCCTCAGCCCACACCTGGGATCAAGCACGTACAGAGATCCCAAGGTTTGCTCCACCTGCCTGGGTGTTAGCTCAGGTCTCTGCAAAGCCCCACCTGTGTTATTCCCCAAGTCTCCTGCAAACCTGCACCCTCAGGCCCCCATAGGCCTGCCTGCACTGGCAAAAGCCAGGTGCCCACACTGGCAGAATATAATTTTTAATATATCTTGCTTTATAACAACTTTTATTTAATTGCTTATTTGAGAGAAAGGGTTATCTACCTGTTGGTTCACTCCCAATAGCCACACCCACATCAGCCAGAGTCAAGACAAGGCAGGAGCCTAGAGCCCCGCTGAGCTCTCCCACATGATGGCAGGGGCCCAAGCACTGGAGCTCACACCTGCTGTGCTCAGAGTGCACTAGCAAGAAGAAGAGTCAGGATTTGAACGCAAGAACTCCAATACAGGATGCAGATGTCTCAAGTGGAGTCTTCTGCGCAAGCCCTCTGCCACCTGTACCCTTTGAAGAAAAAAAAAAATGGCACTTTCTGCAGCCAGTCCCACAGGAAGTTACCATCAACTGTGAATGGGTGTAGCCACCAGGGTGAGGGACATTTCCAAACTCCCTGGGCAGGTTATGAAATACTTTTCTGTGGGTCACACTCTTTCTAGTAAAACGCAACCTAGAGAAGCTCCCTCTGGGGTGCAGGCAGGAGAAAGGTCAGTTTTGTCAGTGGATGGCACAGACCATGCTGGTTCATGCACGCAGGCCAATCACATGGGTTGGGAATGAACATGGCTCCTGGTGCTCACAAACATCCAGTTTCTAGTCCTGTAAAGCACAGTTCAAAGCCTTTAAGAAGTTTTTTTGGTGATCCCTGTTGGTCTTAAAAACCTGCAATAGGAGAGTCTACAGTTAGAGAAATTAGGGGATAGCATTGTGATGCAGTGGATTTAGCCAGGCTGGCAGCCCATGTAGGGAGCTAGTTCCAGCCCCGACTGTTCCCTGCTGATGTGCCTGGGAAAGCAGCAAGTGATGGCCCAAGTACTCAGGCTCCTGCTATTCACATGGGAGACCAGGATAGAATTCAGGCTTCAGAATAGGCCAGCATGGACCACTGAGGTCATTTGTGAACCAGTGGATGGGAGACCAACCTTCCCTTTACTCACTGCAGCTGACCACTGTTCCCTCCTCAGCCTGCCTTTGGCTTTGGACCAGCTCTGTCCCACTTGAGGCTCAGAGTGAAGCTGAATGCCCAGGGAATGCTCAGCCTTGCTGGCTGCCGTCAGCTAGCACTACTGGCTATTGGCAGGAATGGTGGGTTAGCCCCTTCTTCCCTTTGTGGAAGGTAACTCCACTTCATGGCCTTTGGGCCCCTCAGATACCAGCCTGCCCGGCCTCTGTGTGGGCACCAGCAGATCTGTCCATCACGGAAAGGCCTCTCTGTCCATCTCCATTTTACAGGAGAGGACACAGAAATGCACGCAGAACTCTAGTTGCTGTGATGGCAGTGCTGAGGGTTAAACTGGTCTTTGCTGGTGCTGGACACAGCACTGGGGCCACTAGCCAGTGCGAGGAAGGAAGGGCTGGCCAGGTGGTGGGCAGTGCAGCTTCCCCCAGCCCAAGGAAGTGGTCTGGGCTGTGGTGAGTGAAGGTGCTACCATGTTCGGTCCCTCCCCTCTGCTCCCCTCCTTTTCCCTCCCCTCTCCTACCCTCACTTTTGCCTCTGCCTCCCTCTTTCCCTTCCTTCTTCCTTTTTTTTTCTTTTTAATTTGAAAGACAAAGTTACTGAGCCAACAGAGTCTTCCCTATCTACTGTTAACTTCCTAAAAGGCTACAAATAGCTGGTCAGGCTGAAGCCAGGAACTTAAAACTCCACTGTGCCGCCCACACGGCTGCTTGGACCATCCTCCACTGCTCTCACAGCTGCGTTAGGAGGGAGTTGGAATGTAACTGAAGAAGCCGGGACTTGAACCTGTGCTCATATGTGATGCTGGCTCTGTAGACCGTGGCTTCATTAACCTGATGCACCCTGTATGTGGGGAGGGGGCGCAAACGGGGTCTGGGACTGCTGTCCTCTCAAAGCAGTGGTATGGTCTACCGGGCAGGAAACCACGAGGCCAGGTGTGGTGGCTCCTAGGCTGCGGACGCCTTCCATCCCTCGCCGGACCACAGTGCAGGTGCCTGGTCCCCACACCTCACCGTGGCCTCCTTCTGCCCCAGCCTGGGGCACTGGCTCTGTTCCTCTCACCCAGATGAGGAAGGATCCAGAAGTTGACCAGCATGAGGCCAGACGCCCACAGCCACGGCCCTTTCGCTTTCCCCTCGGCTGGTGGAGGCTGTGACGTCTTCCAGCCACCAGCCCCTCCAGCTGCCGCAGGACTTCCCCGGCTGCTGTTTATGTCTCGCTGGGGCTTTCTCAGGTCCCCAGCTGGAATGCAGGGGGCAGGATGCTGCGCTGGTTTGGAGTTCTTTGAAATCTCTGAGCATCTTAGAAGAATCGTCAAGGTGGGTGGTGTGAGAAGCTTAAGATGTGGCCCGTTTCTCCCCCCAAGATCGAAATCAAACTTTTCAAAGGGAATGAGAGGAAAAGTCTGAAAAAAAAAATTAGGTTGATGTTTTTCTTCCTGTCAAGCAGAAATGATGTCACAGATTCACCCTTCCCTCAAGCCTGCCACGTCCACTGTGGAGAGCAGCCCCGCCTCCCGGCCCCACGGATCCAACAAGCTCAGTCCTGCGTGTGCGCGCGCGCATGCGTATTCCTATGTCTGCATGTACCTCCACGTATCTATTTTTCATGCATGGATCTGCGTGAGCGCACATGGACCTACGTGCCTTTGTGAGCAAGGCAGAGGGCTCACACTGCAGCAGCACTGATCTTAGCTGGGGTGGGTGCTCCCAGGACTGCTTCTCCTGGCACCCACCCCCTTCCCATCCCGGGGACAGCAGAGCTAACTCCTCCAGCAAACCCTGTGTCTGGGCAGACAAGCCATGTGAGTAAAGCTGCTATGGGGCTGAAGTACACATTTCTGTCATTTTGGAAGCAAACCTTGAAAATATCAACACTCGGTGCTTCCCGGTTACCGGCCATGTGGCCCGGGTCTGGTTTCGCCCCCGTGGGACGAGCTGCTGCTCGGCAGGCAGCCTGGCTCAGCTCTGGCCTTTCCACCTACCAGACACCTCCCACGGCCTCCATCGGCTGCCCTCAACCCCCCCAGCCCCAGAGGGCCAGAAGTGACGCGGTCCTGGGGGAGTCTGGGTAGCCAAGATGTTCAGCACTTGTTGATGTCCGTTGGATGTTTCAGGGTGAGAACCCGGGGCAGAGACAGGGATTGGAACCAGAGCGTGGCTCTGCATTTGCCCTGAATTCACCTAGCAGAAGCCCATTCCCATACAGGCGAGGGTGACTAACCGACAGTGTTGGAGGGAAACATCGTCCACCAGGGACTCTCGCAGAGCCCAGCTCACGCGCTAACCTGAGCTTGAACCTTCCGGCGCCCAAGGCCAGGTGTGCACCATCAGGTGTGATGAGTGACAGGAAGTGGTAGGGACTGTGGAGAAAGAAGGAAACCACCCGTGTCCATGGGGCATCTGTTACTGCCACAAAGGCACGTGGCCGGGGTAAGGCGGTCAGCGCTCAGACCTCCAACGCCCACCCCTTCATCTATCCTGCCACAGGGAGGAAGACACCTGGCAGGTGCAGAATCTCGGGGACCACAGAGGAAAGGCATGGCGGTTTATAGTAGGACAGGATAAACCCGGCTAAGAGGAACCGATCTCTAGTCTGCAGAGAATGATTCTTTGGGATTTTAAAAAAGATGCATACTCAAAGAGAATGTGCGTGCAGTAACGCAGCGCAGGTGCGGCTTCCTGCCCAGGCACTGCTCTCCCGGGACTGCTGTTACTTCTGTCTCAACTCCCTGCTGTGCCCCGGCCTCCCCAGGCCGCTGAGAGAAGGTGCACTCCCTGGGCCTTTATTTTTCTAACACATACAGCGAACCTCATCTGAGTGATGATGTCATTAAAGGAAAAAAAGGGGGGGCACCCAGAGTGAACCAAATCTCACCACGTGCGCCTCAGCACTCTCTCCCCGGGGGAAATTTCAGAAATGCAATGGGGTGAGGTCAGAGGCAGGAAACGAGCGACAGTGATGTGGCGAACACTTACCCAGCAGAAACAGACCTGTCGGGGCCTGTCCAGGCAGCCACGGATTTCCGGAAGGTGTCCTCTCCTGCTCGCCAGAGGCCAGCTGTCCTCCGCAGACCCCTACCACGGGTCCACTGCAGTGACCTGGGTATGGGGCGGCTCAGGAGCGGAGGAAGCGGCCAAGGCTGTGTGCAACCACATGGCTTTCTGTGTTCTTGCTGAGTAGGCTTTCTGCTGAAGTTTTCTGCCGGGATCTGGCCCTCTGCAGGCTTGGTGGCCATGGTGGCTTTGAACTTAGGTGGCAAAGTTGTGGAGTGAGAGGTGAGGGCAGAGCAGTTAGGGGTGGGATTCCAGAGGGGGGTCCTGCTGCAGGGTGACCTGGCCAGGTTCACGGCCACCCGGCCACTCCACCAAGGAGCCTCCGCCCAGGTCAGCACACTGGAGTCGAGCTTCTGCGAGCACCACACCGTATCCAGCGAAACCGACTGTCCCTGGCTGCCATCCGGTGGCTGTTGCGAGTCCCTTTGTTTTCTACAATTGTGCAGTGACAAATGATGGGCATCTGTGACAAATGACGGGCACCTGTGACAAATGACGGGCACCTGTGACAAATGACTGGCACGAATGTTCCCTGTCTGCCAGACATTCTGCTTGATTTTGTCTATGAGTTCTCGTGAAATGCCATCTTTCCTGCCATGCCGCCGATTCTCTCATATTTTCTGTTTATAACACCAGTTTGTTGTTTTCGGAGACTCAGGGCTCAGAGTTCTCGCATTCTTGTAAACTCACCTGATTTCTGATTCTCACCAGCTGGTACCCAGCACAGCCATCCGACTCCCGTATACAGGTGGGGAACCGGAGCTCCAGGAAGAAGGCAGGTACTGGGGTGGGTGAGGCTGAGTGACACGCGGACCTTGCGGCCCCGGATTCTGAACCTCACACGAGCGAGCCAGAGTTGCCTCTTCCATCCCAGCTGTGGCTCTTGCTGCCTTCTTCACGGATAGCATCTAAAACCGGTCTTGCTTGGGACAAGGCGGCCAGACAAGACACCGCTGGCGGCTCCTAGGAAACACCGGCACCGTGAGTGTGTGAGTGGCAGGACCGGCCTGTGAAATGTCCTCCCCCACCCCTCCCAGGCCCCGGGGGGTGGGCAGCAAGTCCCAGGGCATCTGTAGCTGGCCATCTGTCACTGCTTTTCAAACACCTAGAGGACCTGCATCACGGTGACTCCCTGCCTGCCATGGCCCTCAGTCCTCGAGGTAACCACCATTTTCCCTCCGGGTCTGATTCAGGATTTGCTGCCTCTCTGACTCCTTGGGGTGTACCTGTCCCCCAGCCCCCACACTCTAAATCAGCCCAGCTCTTGCAGTCTGCTGGTCCTATGACTTGTGCACCTGCCACTGTCCTGGGGCAGCTGCGGAGTGAGGCCTTGGTCATATCTCATTTTGGATCCACAGCATCACTCACTGTGCCGGGTGCAAGGTATCCTGGGTGAGACCTGTGTTGGATGGACGATCTGGAGTCTGGGTTGTTATTTGCAGCCATGAACCCACACCTGAGCTCACTTGGGTCAGGACTGAGTGCTGGGCTTGGTTTGATTCCTGTGGGCCCCTTGACGTGTGCTGATGAAAATTATCATTCACCTGTGTGGTGAGGGGCCTGTGGCAAATGGGGTAGAAAAATTCACCTGAGTACTTCCTGTGTGCAAATCTCTCTGCTGGGTCCCCTGGGTAGGGCAAGTTTGAAAGACGATGAGGCCTGGAACAGAGAGATGCTCCAGTTCTATTGTAGAGGGTCAAGCCCCAGGGCCATGATCACAGCAGCCAGGTCAGACTGGCATGCTTCCGGCTTACGTCCTCTCACAGGTACCCGGCACACTCTCATCTGGTCACCAAGACAACCACAAGGATGACCGGATGCCTTTTGAAACACCTTTAGGAAAAGGCCAAGGGGCCTATAGGAGTCGGGTCATTCACAAATCACAGAGACAAGATGCTGGCCCCAACTGGGCTTCCTATGAAGGGAAAGGCATGCAGACCACCCACGTGTGTGGCAGGCTGGTCGGACCCCTGCGTTGTCTGCCCTGGCAGGATCTTGGCTCTGGGCTGCCAAGCACTCCAACCCTCAGACACGCTGAGTTCCTGTTCTCCAGTTTTCTTTCTTCCCTGCAGGAGATGCAGCTTTTCTTCTTTTTTTTTTTTTTCGGAACTGCTAATGAATCTATTTTATTTATTTATTTTAATAACATTGTATCATGAGACACAGTTTTATAGGTACTGGGATTCCCACCACCCCTCCCATAACCCTCCCCCCATGGTGGATTCCTCCATGCATAACCACAGTTTAAGTTCAGTTGAGATTCCTTCATTGCAAGCATATACCAAGCATAGAGTCCAGCATCTTATTGTCCAGATAAGTTCAACGGCTTCTTGGGGAGACCTTCTCCAGTCTGAAGGTAGAGCCAACAGAGTAAAAACCTGATCAATCAAAAGCCCCAACATAACATCAGCAACAACATACAATGTTATGGTATTAATTGACATAGTATTGAGTAAACAATCTATTAAAAATAATGCAAGTTCTTAACCACATCCTGTGACTACTCCATTGACATTTCAACAATTGAGGTGCATACCGGTTATAGGAGAGGTATAGCACAAGGGTTTGAAAGTATAATAGGTTTTACAATTTTTCAAAACACATGGGTTGAGACAGTATTAATTACAGGTTCAAAAAGAAGAAAAAAAATTACAGGTTAAATTAAGGCAAACATGTGGTATCTAACCTTTTGGGATTGGCTCATTTCCCTTAGCATTATGGTTTCTAGTTGGGCCCATTTAGCCACAAAGAACTGCATTTTGTTTTTTTTAATAGCTGAGTAGTATTCCATGGAGTAGATGAACCATAGCTTTCTTATCCAGTCTTCTGCTGAAGGGCATTTTGGTTGCTTCCATGTTTTCGCAATTACTGATTGTGCTGCTATGAACATAGGGGTGCATGTTGGTTTCTCGTACGTCAATGTCCGTGAGGTTGTGATAGCTGAGGGTGATGGTTACAGTCACACGCACCGAGTCAGATGGTTGGTTTCCAGCTACCAAGTGTAAACTGTACATAAAGGAACCTAGAGACACAGGCTCTGGACCAGGTCTGGACCTGACCTTGGACTGGCCCAGCCCTGGCTGTTGTAGGCATTTGGGGATGAAACAGTGGATGGAAGATCCATCTCTCCTTCTCTCTCTCCATCTCTCTGCCTTTCCAATGACTCAAAAACAAAACTCTGAGAACACCAGGTTTTTTTAGAATGGGACTCAGTCTCACTCCCCGAACACCAGACCCCATGGCTGGCAGGCTGTAGAGTAACAGAGAGCTGCCATCTGACCGCAATCCCAAACAACAGAAACTGTCTGTCACCTGCTGCCTCAACCTCAAGATGCTGCCCACAGGTGCCAAGGAGCGGAACTGGCAATCCAGGCCACAGTGCTGATCGAGTAAGTGCCCAGCACTGTCAGTGCCTGTGGCACACACCCTGGGGTGTGGTCCCAGCAGTACCCAAACCCCCACAGGTGTCCGAGTGGACACACAAGTTCTGTGCATCCCAGGTGGGCAGGAATACTGTGGTGTAGCTATAGGGGTGCTCTCCATTCCTGGAGGCCACACAACTTGCTGCTGCCTGTCTTGGTCCTGGACTTTCCAGGCCCCAGGGTCATGCGGTTGTAGGTTCCCCAGCTCCGTTTCACACAGCATTTCAGGGTCAGGCTGAGGCATTGGGGTGCTTCACACTGGATTCTGGGCTCACTCTCCCCTCAGAGCCTCGCTAGGGGCACCTGTGTCTGTGTACTCCCACCCCCACCCCCGTGGGAAGTGCCCAGTCCTTGCTCCCAACCTGGGCCGCCGAAGCTCCAGGTGAGCCTTGGCACTTGGAGGAGAGCAAGGTGTGCCCACGGGATGTTGCAGCACCTGCATGGTTCCAGTCTGAGAATGAGCGGAGCTCATGGCTCTGGCGGGCAGTTGTAGGTGGCAGGGGTTACTGAGAGGCACTGAGGTTACTCAGGAGGCACTGAGAGGGGGAGCTGAGCCAGGCTCCCAGGCTGGTGGGATGCAGGTGCTACTCAGCTCCTTCAGGTTAGGCTATGTTTGCACTCAGGGACCATTCCAGTTTGAGGGTGATCATTGGGTCCCTCTGTCAGAGGTCCCCAGCTCCTTGTAGAGGGGTCTTAGCTTTCACTGTAGGTTTAAGAAAATCCCTCAGTACTGGACCTAGTGATCCTCAAATACCAACCCATCCTAAAGTCAGACAGATATCCCGTCCCTGCCAACAACCCCGTGACCTCACAGGTTAGAGCCGAGCCTAGAGCACAGTGTGGTGTCTGGGCTCAGGGGAGCTCAGAGATGGGACAGGGTGGGCTGAGAGGTCCCGCTGTGGGAATCCCAGGTGTGCCCCACCCCCACCCCCGGGGAGGGCGTGCTGGCGGGCTGGGCGGCTCCTAGGTACAGCCCGTCTTTCTTCTTTGCACTCCGCAAACATCAGGTGAACAAGCTGGCCCACAGTCTTTGGACTTGTCTTCAGGAAAGCTGGCCCCGCCGGGAGCCCATGAGGCAGCAAGGGGCTTGATACGCCCGTGGCTGAAGCTGTGGTCCAGCTGCAAGGAGATGAAGCCCAGAGAGAGAGCTAGCCAAATTGATTTTTAAAAAAAGAGATATATTTTATTTATATTGAATGGCAGAAGGTGAGGGGAAGGAGAGGGAGGGAGGGAGAGAGGGAGAGAAAAAGAGAGCGAATCCTCCACCTGCTGGTTCACTCGCCAGCTGGCTTCAGTAGCAGCTGGGACTGGCCAGCTGAAGCAGGGTGCGTTTGGAACTCCACTTGTGTCTCTCACAGGGTGTCAGGCCCCAAGTCCTTGGTCCCTCTGTTACCTTCCTGAACAGATTAGCGGGAGCTGGGTTGGAGGTGGAGTGACAGACTGGGATGGCAGTTTCAATACGGGATGCCAGGCACCGCAGCTGGTGGCCTCACCTGCTTCAACCCAGCACCAGCCCTGCCAAACTGGTGTTTATGAAAGGTTCATTGTCAAGGTCATCCAAAAACTCATCAATCTGTTAAGCGACGACTGGGTTAATCCATTTCTGAGAGCAAAGCTTAATAATCACCTCAAGGTCCCACTTGCTAGGATCTCATTGTGAGCATCAGTGTGCTCAGACCATGGCCAGGGTGGAGTGAGGGGGGCTGGAAGCAATGTCCCAGTTAGCACTCCTGCCCCACCACCTTCCCTTTTGGGCCAAAATGACCCTCACTCACCAGGGAGGTGTGGCCCAACACTCCGGGGTGGCCGCTTGAGGGCAGCAGAGGGCTGCCTCGCCCCAGCTCTGGGGCTCTTTATGCTTGACCAAGTCAGAGGCCTGGGGAAGGTTTGTCTGATGCACATGCGGGTCATGCATGAAGAACACGCACCCAGCCCAAGCGAAGACTTCAGTAAGACTTTGTCCAATCACTCAAGAGGTTCAGAAGCCCCCCCACACTGCTCATGGTTCCCCAACATCGGGGAGGGAGCCACCCAGGCCTGGGAACATGGGCCCTGATGCACCCCCAGAGCGGCCAGGGCTGGGCACTCACACTGGGTGTCAGAAGAGGGCAGGCAGGAGCCTGGTGGGGGTCTTTGGCTGAAGATGTCTCCTTACCTTTCTGGATCTTGGCCTTGTGGGAAGATGAACAATCAGAGAGGCCAAGGTCACCACCACTAAAGCACAAGTCAGGAGGGGACTGCGGGTGGTGCTGTTCTAGGTCTCCCCCTGCAAGCTCACCTGGAAACCTGGCACTCCCATCACAAAGATGGGCCCCTGTGAGTTCGCAGGGAGCAGGTGGGATGGGGGTCTCTGCAGGCCCAGGCCCCCTGTGAGTTCGCAGGGAGCAGGTGGGGTGGGGTCCCTGCAGGTTAGGGATTTTAGGTGTGGCTGCCTTTCCTGGGACCTTGAGAGGAAGCTCATGGCAGTGTCTGCTATAGACTGCTCTGTGGCTGTGGCCCACTTAGTCCTGGGGAGTTGGCTGTGGCTGCTGAACTGACCCGTGGGAGAGCCAGGGCTGGCTCTGATTGCCCAGGGTCTTACCTGTGGCCTGGGCAGAGAAGGGCTCTGATTCCCCACAGCCCAGCAGGGGCTCCCTGCCCCTCACCTGGGACACCTGGGACAAATTTCTGCCCAGCTTGGGGTCTTCGGCAATTGGCAGCAATAGCTATTCCCCCACCCCCAGGATCCTGCAGAACAAGCAGGCTTCCAGGGCCTTCTGGGAGATTTGCACTTGTAATGGAAAGAGGAGGAGGAGGGTGGGCCGACAACCTGGGTGAAAAGCACCCTCCTCTCACACACACACACAGGCAACATGGCTCCAGGTCCCTGCTGGGAAGATGGGCTGCAGCAGGGGCTCGGGTGATGACAAGGAGCTGTCTGGACCCCAGCACTGGAGTCCCAGCACCCAGGCAACTGGAAGGTGGCCAATCTCGTCCCTCTCACCCCACTTCTGATAAGGGGTCTATGGCAGGTGGCACTGGAGCAGGTGACCATGGGCAATACAAGCAGGGTTTACCCACAGTGTACACGGGACACCCAAGGTCCCAGCCAGTACCAGAAGAAGCTGTGGAGCAAGGCTGGGGGTGGCTATCCTTCGTCCCATGTGGCCTGGAGATGCGTCCTGCTGCGGAGAGTGTGCCCCCCCCCCAGCCCAGGGACAATCCGATGTGGGTGTAGACACAGGTCAGTTGCTCTATTGCTAGCTGCAGTGCGAACAATTGGAAGAATATCATTGCAGTAAGAGCCATGTACATGTGATTTCCCCTCCCTCCCCCGACATCCCCGCCCTCCCCACCTCCCTGCCCCGCGAGTGTCTTAGCTCTTCATTGCGTGGTACTAACCAATCTTGAGCCCCTTGCTCTGGGACTATGGGGGCTCTCGCTGTATGGCTCTCTATTTCCCTCTGGTGGCAGATCCAAGCATTGCAGCTGACAGAAGTATGGCTGAGGCTGCAGAACCTGGGAAGCTTTAGCATGTCATGTCTGTGATGACGGATTTGCTGCAGAAACAGTCCGCGGAAATTCTGGAAAGCCCCTGACTTCTCGACAAGACCCGCAGTCTCTGCATTCGGAGGAATCACGTGAAGGAGAAGCGTGTGCTGGGCCACACAGACACCAGCTTTGTAACCGCGGACTGCCTGCAGCTCCCTGCCCATGCTCCTATTCCAGGGCTACAGGAGGCCCACTGTGGGGGGCGGAGTCGCGGGGGTCGCGGGGGTCGCGGGGGTCGCGGGGGTCAGGCTCCCCGTTCCAGAAGCAGTCTGCACCTGGAAACCCAAGAAGTGCTTGTGTCTGCATCACTGGGTCCCAACCGGACTTATGGGCCTAGGCTGCCTCAACGACCCAACACCACGGCATCCCACCGTGGGTGCCTGCTGTTGGCTGCGTCATGGAGAAAACAGATCTGGTCCTAGGTGGTGCGGAAGAAGCTGTTGAGAGCAGAGGGGTCGTTAACCCCCAGCGAGCCAGCTGAACCAAGTCGCTTCTCATGAGCATGTGCGGGCCAGGACTCTACAGTCCGGCATACAGGGGAGCCTTGCCTGCTCTCCCCAGTCTCACCTAAAACGTGCTCACGGCTCTACACCGCACTGCGCTTACATCTTCCTCCTAGTGCTCAGCGACCAGGAGCATCCACCTGGTGACAGGCCCCTGCACGAAGTGACCTCGCCGGCCGTGGTGCCCATCACACACAGAGCCCTGCAGGAAGCCGAGATCCGAGCCCAGGGTGTGCCTGGCTCCCGGCAGTGGAGGACTGCTTCGCCTGAGCTGGCTCACAACCAAGTAGAAGCGGGGCCGAGGGGTGGAGCACTGGCAGCCGCCCAGGCCCTGAGGCAGGGAGGCGCCTTCCCGGTGCAGGCGAACTCAAACACGGCCTCCCTCTGAGCTGTGCGTGGAAACTAAACAGCTTTCGAGCAATTCCTCCCAGGAACAAATCAGCATCTTTTCAAGTAAATCAGGTACAAAAAAGAAATCATGCATTTTTTAGGTACCTTATAGAACTGAACAGCTGCTAATAAAATAGAGCAATTGTAATAATGTAACAGAAGTTATATGATCTTTCTCTTAAAACATGACTGTCTTCATTCTTATTCCCTCCCCTTGTGTAATACTTTTCACCCACACTTGACCATGGAAGCTGGAAGTGGAACAAGGGCGGGTGTGGTTTCCCTGAGAACCGCTGCTTTACGATTGTGTAGCCTCCACATACATGCAGGTTCCATCATGAACGCGTGTTATCAAAGCCTGCTATCACATATCCGCATGGCGACACCGAGTTATGCATTAGCACATGTGTATGATGTGTTGTTATGTGAGTCTGTTATCATGCATGTTATCATGTACCGCGTAGTGCTATGTAGTGTTATCACACATGTCATTGCAGTGTTACACAGTGCACGGGGTATTACATATGCACGAGTCATTGCATATGCATAGTCATTACATATGCACGAGTCATTGCATATGCATGAGTTATTGCATATGCATGGGTCATTGTGTATTGTGTTCTCTTTTTTTTATGATTTTTTTTGACAACCCTTACATATTTAATTGGGGCAAAAAAGGTTCAAGGGCTACAGGGAAGTGGGCAAGACCATCACTTCCATAATGCTTCTTTCATGTATCTGAAGCAAAGGGGGATGTAGAGGGAGAAGCCCCACCCAGTTTCCCACCCACCATAAGTCCCAGATGTGGGGCATGCTCTGAGATACTTGATCAAGTGGTTCCAATAGTTCACCATTCATGGATCGCTGCCAGTCTCGCCACTCCAAGCACGATGTGGTCATTGAAGAGTCCATTAATTGACACAGTCCCTTCTAGAGTCTCCATTTGCCCAGTATTTTGTTGCCAACAGATAGCTGAGGTTGTTGCTTGACTTGTTCTGTCTTTTCTTGGTTAGGACTCTGAGTCCAGTGTCTTGACTGGGGAGATCCTCAAAGAAATTTTGAGGTATTCCCAGTCCAGGTTCCTGCATGTTCTAGTAAGCATAGGGCCCAGCACAGTCCATTGCCCTGATCAGCTGGTGGTTGCAGTTGCTGGGTCGGTTCTGTCTCCATCCGTGTCCTCCACTGGAACCAATGGGTGTTACATTCCGGCCTGGTTCTGCCCTGGACACACTTGGCCCTCTCAAGTACCAGTAGGAGCTGCAGCCCAGTCAGGGCGGCCCACAGTAACCCCAACCGGGCCCACCCCCTACCCTGGCTTGCCAGTATGTATGGCATACTAGTCCAGTCTGTCCCAAATACCCTTCTGCTTATATACTTGCCAACGGGTGTTGCGACCTAATTCCATCCCATCCAACCATCTCATCCAACCAACCCTAACGGATGTTGTTGGGTGTCTCTCTAGCCACCCCAGCCCCTGTCCTAGTTCCCGTGCCCTCCCATGGAAGGTGATGACCCAAAAGGGAAGAGCCCACTATTTCCCTCCCTGGTCGCTCCCATTCCAGCTGTGCCCTCTCCAGTTGGCCCTGTGGTTCAACTCGACATGTCTAGCCCTTTGTACCAGCTTCCGCCAGCTGATGCTATGACCAAGCCCCAACAACCCTCACCTACTCTGATTATAGCTTGCACCAGTGGGAATAGTCAGCCCAGCCTGGTTTTCACCCAATCTGGTCCACATGAGGTGCACAGGTGCTGTGTCCCTGCCTGGTCTGGTCTACTCCCTACCCAGCTCACGCTCCTCAGTGTAAGTTGCTGTTCAGCTAGGGAACCACCCCTTATTCCCCTGTCAGCTCTGCCTCCTTCCTTCCTGGTTCTCACATGTGCTGGTTGGGTGCTGCGGCTGCATCTGGCTCAGGCTACCTCACCTTGGCATTCCAAATTGTGTGTTGCTTTTGTCACGACCGGACCTGGTTCGACCCACACTCTGTTCTGGCGTTCGGATTTACCAGTGGATGACATGAACAGATTCAGCCTGGTCTGCCCCCGACCCATGCCAAATGCATGCCAGTGGGACACTTTCCATGACTTCTTGGCTGTTACCTTCCATGTTTCTTGCGCTGACCTGCAGGGTCTGTGTCCTGTCAGAGGAGTTGCCCGGGCTCCTCCATCAGAACCCCTCCAAGTGCCAGGTTTCGTGCATACCAGTGGGTCCATGTGCCAGTTCGCCTCCTGTCCTAGCAGGAACAGTAGCCTTTCCTAACTGGCCATCATCCCATTCTGGTTCTTGCTATAGGGTGTTTCAGCCCAGCCACAGTTGTCCACATCCCCATATTTGCTGGGGCACTCTTCACGTGGTGCCGGAACCACACAGCCCTTTCTCTCACCCTTCATCTCCACTGATGTCCCTCTGGCCACAGCACACATGGCCCTGCCTGCTTGGTGATGGCAGGATGTGCCATTGAGTCACATGGCAAAGAGGGGAGAGGTAGGGGGAATGTTGAATGACTTCCTGAGATTCTAAGGCTTGTAAAGGTGCCGCACTGCCCCCCATCCTTCAGATTCTGGTCCTGGGGTCAGGTAGGGGCCGAGCTGGGGGTGGCATGCTGTCCCGATGACCTCAGGTCTGAGTTGTTTTAGGACCACTTGGGGGTGGGCTGCTGGCAGGTGCCTGCCAGCCTGTCCACAAGGCACAGAGCACACAGAGGCAGTGGCCACGTGGGTGGGCAGGAGGAGGCCCAGGCCACAGCTCGCTCAGCTTCACACAGAGTGCGGCGCCCGGGTGGTCTCTGACTCCAGTCCCAGGTTCTAGCTCAGGAACGCCTTGCACTTTCATTTAGAAAAGGCCTTGTAAGCTTATGGGCTGGTTCTCATTCTTTGGCATCTGTGGGTGCAGTTGACATGGAGAACGGGAAACATGGGGATAAATTCATGCTGTGAGTCTAAGGGAAATTTATGCAGCCCTTTCTCCTGGATGATATTTTGGGGTTGGGGGGGTGGTTACCTTTGTTAACTTGATTGCACACTCAGAGGGAAAAACGCCTCAAACCGTCCGAGCCGAGGGACTTGCACATTCAGGGTTTCTGCTCCAATCTGGCAGCAGCAGGGCTGAGGTTGCTGGAGACGTGTTTGGGATGGCCTGCAGCCACGTAGCAGAAATGGAATCCTGCGTGAGGTTGCAAAGGAAAGCAAGGCCCAAGGACAAAGGAGGGGAATGTGTGAGGCTGTCCCTGCAAGGGAGTCACAGGTCGGCAGGGGCGAAGGGGTGGGAGGGGCTCGACCTGGCTCTGTCCTCTGGGGAAAGACCCTCCTCATTCCCTTTCCTTGAATTTCCTCTTCCTTCTCGTTTCCCCTAGCCGACGGAGTGGTGGGGGACACGCCATGTAAGTCCCGCCTGTCTGTGAATCCGGAGCGGGAGGGAAGCAAGAGTCGTCTGGGCGGAGTTCCTGGCCAGTGTTGCACAGTGGCAAGAATGCTGCTCAAACAAGATACAAGAAGATAGGGCAGAAAGAGGAGGTTTTGGTGTGTTTGTGTGTGTGTGTGTGTGTGTGTGTGTGTGCGTGCGTGCATGTGAGAGACAGAGAAAGAGAGACAGAATTATCTTCCAGCCTTTGGTTCACTCCCTAGATGGTTATGACAATCAAGGCTGGGCCCGGCCAAAGCCAGGGGCTTCTTCCGGGTCTCCCAGATGGGTACAGGGCCCCAAGCACCTGTCTTTCCCAAGCTAGCCACATTGGAAGTAGAATAGCCGGGATGCAAACTGGTGCCCATACAGGATGCCAACTTTGCAGGGGAAGCTTACTGCACCACACTACAACCCTGGCTCTTCCTTCCTCCCTTGGTAATTCACCTTTTTAGGGCTAAATAATATTTCATGACCTGATTCTCCCACAGCTTATCCACTCACTCACTGATTCTAAGAATCGCTAACTCTGGGTAAAGCGGTGGTAGGCCTTTGTGAGGGCGTGGCTGTGGATTTGGCTCCTCTGGGTGGATGCCGAGAAGTGGCTTAAGGGTCTGCTTTGTAGGAAACTGCCAAGCTGGTTTCCAAAGTAGCTGCAGCATTTTGCAAGCCCAGACCTGCAGCCAGTGAGGCTTCCTGTTCCTCCAAGGCCTCACAGCATTTGGGTCGGGTCTTGGCCTTGGCTATTTACTCACAGATAGCTGATTTCCTTTTTAGGCTGTGCTGGCAAGCAGACACACACATCCCCGTGGGCCACTGCTTGGTGGGCAGTGGGAGTTAGCATGGAGGGCACCCCCAGGGCATTGTGTCCTTTGCCCAGTGCCCTGATGGTGGGGAAGGTCATCCATAGCCTGGGGTTGACTACAGCTCGTGCCTCTCCATAGCTGTCTCCTGAATGGGCACCTGTTTAAGAAGCAGACGAAGCTATTCATTGCCAAGGACACTCTCATGAACCGGATTGTGTCCTGTAGCAACAAGCCCAGCCCAGCACTGGCAAGGTGCCCACTGTAGACACCAGGCCCAAGGCTATGACTGTGTACTGCCTGTGTACAAGCCGGGGACTGGGGCATGGTGGCCTGGGTTTCTGGAACCATACCATCTTCACCTCTTAAATCTATGTGAACTGCCTCAGCCTGCAAGGAGGCCACCTCTGCTAACACAGAGACCCACGATTGGGGTAGTGGCTGGAGTAAGCTGAACTGTGAAAGGACACCGCTCACCTTGGGGGACAGGACGTGACCATGGACCTGGGAGCACTCCACCAGCCACAGGGAGAGTTTGTGATGGTGCGTGTTGCTGGGTCCTATGTCCATGGAGTTCCCGATTCAGTCTAGGGTGACATCAGGAACCTGCATTGGGAAAGCATTGCTAAGTGAGGCTGACGCCACTGGTGTGGACACAGGAGTCACAACTTGGGAAGCTGCGTTCCAGTGCACACAGTGGTGCGTCCAAGTCAGCCATGAGAAACTTCTTTCCAGTTTTCCAGTTTTTCTAGGGTAAACTATTGCACAAGAATTCTTGAATTGTTGATATTTTTTTGAACAGATAACATAGGTGCATAAATAAAAATGAAACCTATGGGCCTGGCTCAGTAGCCTTGTGGCTAAATGCTCACCTTGCATCCATCCCACATGTGCAACGGTTCATATCCTGGCTGCTCCACTTTCCGTCCAGCTCCCTGCTTGTGGCCTGGGAAAGCAGTGGAGAATGGGCTAAAGCCTAGGGGCCCTGCATCTGTGTGGAAGATCCAGAAGAAGCTCCTGGTTTTGGATCAGCTCAGCTCTAGCTGCTGTAGCTACTTGGTGAATGAACCAGCAGACAGAGGAAGATCTTTTTGTCTCTTGTCTCTGTAAATCCGACTTTATAATTAAAAAAAAAGAAGAAAAAAAAGATGAACCCCACGGTGGGCCTCGAGGTGTCAACTAACTTTCAGGTGGAATCTGTTGTCACTGTTAGCCCCAGCACCTGGCGGCTGGCATGTGTGTGCGCTGACGATCCCCGTGTTCTGAGATATCTTCAGTTCTGCCTGCTAAACCCTGGGCTGAAGTCATTGTCTGTCAGAGTCTTGAAGACCAGAGCGGCATACCTTGCTGCACATTACTGCCGAAGCACTTTCTCTTCCTCCCTCTGTACACTCAGCACAGCTCTGGTCGTCAGCATCTCCTCCCCTCCTCATCTGCCTTCAGGGTCCCTGCAGCACCTGCCCAATCAAGTGGAGAGTACTGTGCTGACTGGGTAAAGCCAAGACTTGCCCACTTTCCCTCGGGCCCCATGCAGCATTTTCTTGTGCTCCTCCTATCCCTTTAAAATTATCTTTCTTTTTTGCAGAGAGAGGGAAGAAAGGAGAGAGGAAGAGAGCTTCCGTTCCCTGGGTCGTTCTCTAAAACGTGTCTACAGCAGCAGCTGCTGGAGTTGTAGTGCCTACATCAGGAGCATGGAACACGGCCCAGGTATCTCCCAGGGAAGGCAGGGACCCCAGCACTTGAGCCATCGTCATTGGCTCCCAGAGACTGCACTGGCACAAGGCCAGGGTCGGAAGCTTGAGCAAGGAACGAAGCCCAGGTACCCAGGATACCAGTGTCTTATCCAAGGCCTGCCCCTCTTGCCACTCTCAGGCTACTGGAGCAGCCACTGCCCAGCAGCCCTAGCCCATCTTCCTGCTTCCTGGCCCCCTGAGGTTCATCTTGCCATGGGATGAGATCAGAGCTGCCCTCCCTGTGGCTTTTGCTTGAGATCGAGCCTGGCGTGGCCTTCCTGTTTCCCCATGCCACCTCAATGGTCTGCCCCAGGAGCCATACCTTTAAAAGAACCTGTGAGCTGCTCACATACACATCATCATCTCAGAGTTCTGTGGAATTCTGATGCAAGCCACGGTGCCTCTTACGGTGCCTGAGTCCCTGCCTCCTGTCAGCGTCACACCATGGTCAAGTTGCAGCATTACACATCAAACCATTGACCGCCAGGGACAGTCTGTACTTGGGATCTATTATCCCACATTTCGCCTCCCATTAATAACACCCTTCAGGCAGCAGACTAGTGTGAAGAGAGACTGCATGGAAGGGCAACTAAATGCCCCTCTCCTCCATGTCATTAGACTTGACCCAGAAGCCATCTTGAGAACTGCCAGGCGTGAAGACTGGTGTGGTCAAGAGTATCGAGGGACTCATGGGAACTGGAGCTGGATGGCACCACCCCACGGCCTGAACACTCTCAGGGCATCCTATAACTTGGACACTGTTCCTGGGTGGGGACGGACTCCAAGTTGACTCTGAGTTGATTGTGGTCATCGTCTTCTTGGTCGGAATGGAAATCCAGCTGCCGCCTGAATGTTACCGGTCCTGGGTGGATGAAGATGGAGACCTATGCCCACACTAGGCTGAGCCGCTGGAATGCAGGCCCACGTGGTCTCCGGCATCTACACCTGTCAGGCGCTCAGATTCGTCAAAGCAGGTGTATTCCTGGATTAGGTTTCTGATACCTTAGCCCCTAGGGCAAATGAATGGAGCCACTCAGCCAGCAAGCAGGAAAAACCCTGTACAAAGCCACACCCTCCTACCAGGCTAGGTTGTAACTTGCTTCATTCATAGGCTTGCCTGATGCCAAATGAGCACCAATTCAAGGCTGGTTAGAATGCATCAGAAACGTTTTTAGAAAGTTTTGTTTATTTGTTTGAAAGGGAGAGGAGAGGAGAGGAGAGGAGAGGAGAGGAGAGGAGGAGGGGAGGGGAGGGGAGGGGAGGAAAGGGAGGGGAGGGGAGGGAGGGAAGGGAGGGGAAGGGAGGGGAGGGAGGGGAGGGGAGGGGAGGGGAGGAGAGGAGAGAAAAAAGCAAGCTCCCATTTAGCTGGCTTACTGTCCAAATATTTACAATGGCTGGAGCTGGCCAAGCTTGAGCCCAGGACCTAGGAACTCTATCCAGGTCTCCCATTTGGTGCCAGCGACCCAAGGGCTTGAGCTTCCAGGGTGCACAGCAGCAGAGGGGGTGCTGGGCCTTGAACCCAGGCATTCTAATCCCAACTGACATTTTACCTATTAAGACAAACGCTTGCCCCAGGAGAGTTATTTTAACAAAGCCAAGAGCTCACACTTTAGAAGCAAAACCTTCAGGAGATTGGATGTTCATGAACACAATGCACAGAGGCCCCCATCTGGTCCAGAGGCCAAGGTGCATGGGGCAGGGGATTCACTCCCTGGCTTGGTGCCGCCTTCCCGTCGTGCCTTCATGGTAACCCTGAACCAGAAGACGGTGTCTCAGACTCTAGCTGCTTAGGGGCAGGTTTGTGATATGGAGAGGATGATGTGTGCCCTTCTAATCATGGAAGTTGCAGAGAAGATAGATACATCTTGAAGGCTGAGAAAGCCAGTACCTGGAGGGCTGACAGTGTTGACCAGCCCCTTGTGTCGGTCAGAGTTCAGAGAGGTGGAACCACTAGGGCAGACAGACCCATCATCTATCTATCTATCATCTATGTAACAGCCACCTATCATCTGTGTATCTATTCATGAATTCTCCATCATGTAGCTGTTAGTCATCTGGGAATAAATTGGCAGCCAGGATGGGAACGCATGGCCATTGTGGTCTGCTCCTGATGCTGGGCGCTGAGCCTTGGCCAGGACACCTGACTTAGGGATCAGAGAAGCGGGGGCTGGATCAGGTCCAGGCCTGGCTACTCCAGTCTTGCACAGCGATCTCTTTTGTGACCCAGCCTAACCAGGAACTTCAGGGGAAGGACATTCTGGGAAATGTAGTTCAGCCTAGCCCTTCTGGCACACCACCAAGTCTACACACACCAGATAAACACCTGTGCCCCAGGAGCTCATGACTCTTGTGGGTCACTTCTAAGGTTTTTAAAAGGTTTCAGTTAGATTCAACAGCATGTCCGCTGGTGTCTTTTGGCAAGTGTATTTTATATTAACAGGAGATAATGGTAGCTATTTGTAATATTTCATACATGTATTCCCATGGCATTCTACGAATATTTAAAAATAGGTTCATTGAGGCTGGTGCCATGGTACAGCAGGCTAAGCCTCCGCCTACAGTGCCAGAATCCCAGATGGGGTGTCGGTTTGAGTCCTGGCTGCTCCACTTCTAATCCAGCTCCTTGCTTATGCCCTGGGAAAGTGCTGGATGATAGACCAGGTCCTATGGACCCTGCACCCACATGGGGTATCTGGAAGAGCTTCCTGGCTCCTGGCTTCTGACTGCTCAGCTCTGGCCAGTGAGGCCATCTGGGGTGAGCCAGTGAATGGACAATCTCTCTCTATCTCGTCATCTCTCCGAAACTCTCCCTTTCAAATAAAATAAAATAAAATTTAAAAAATTCTTTCTGTACATTATATGCAATTTATGTGTCTGTATTTTAAATATTTAATTACATATATGTACCAATTGTTAGATTTTTCAGATTCTAAATGGCAACAGCTTTTTGCTAATAATGCCCTAAAATAAATTCAGACACAGGGTTGCAGTAAGCTAAATTTCTACCTGTATGTTAATGGACAAGTAGAAACTTCAGTGAAATTTCAGCTAAATTCCAAAAATTTATATTTCCCTCACAAGTACATTAAATCCCACACTGATTTCGGGAGAATCAGTATTTTTTATCATTCGGTTTCTTACTGTTTAGGACATAACATATATCAGGGATTCTCAGAATTATTTCCTTCCCTATTATAATATTTTTAAATTTCGGATTTATTTACAATAGATAGTATTTCATCAAGTAATTGATAGCACCGTCTTATTAGATGTATCATACACTAATGGAAATGTAGAAGTTCATGGCAATTCATATTTGATTAATAAAATATCTGCATTCAATCATGTTCCAGTTAAAGATAAATAATATTTTGCTTTAGCTCTCATTACAGTTATTATTAAGTAATTTGTGATTTGGCAGCTTTTGTAATTATAGTTTCATACTTCAGGCTACAGTAGAATGTTTTTAGAATATGTGAGAAAACTACACTTTATTTATTCACCTAATTTTACTCATAACCTTACTTCCTTTTTATCTATTTTTTTTTTAAGTTTTGCTTATTTATTTGAGTGGCAGAGTTGGAGAGATAAAGAGAGAGAAATCTTCCATCATCTTGTTTACTTCCTAATACCCACAACAGCCAGAGCTGGGCTAGTCTGAAACCAGGAGCCGGGAGCGTCTTTAAGTTTCCCACGTGGATACAGGGGCCCGAGGACTTGAACCACCCTCTGCTGCTTTCCCAGGTGATTCAGCAGGGAGCTGGGTCAGAAACGGAGCAGCTGGAACTTGAACTGGCACTCAAATTAGACGCTGTCACTGCAAGTGGCTACTTGACTGTCGTGCCAGTCTCTACTTCCTTTGGCTCTTGGGCTATTGTCCATTCATTTTTTGCTTCGTAATGACAGGAAAGCTTTGGCCTCATCGATCAGTACTTCTTTGGCTGTGGTTCTGATACTGAGCTTGTCCTACACGCTCGAGCTCTGCTAAGCAGCCAGAGCCGTGGGGATAGCTCTGCTGAGGCTGTAGTGCAGCAGTGAGAAAGATGCTCTTGCTGTGTCTTCGTAACAGGGAGGACCAGAAGAGTCGGGGATTTTTCCTGGATCGCATTCAAATGCCCCCAGAGCATCAAAGACAGATGCCCCGAGTGGCCCACACAGCTGTGACTGCACCAAAGCTGGGGTTGGAAGCAGGTGCAGCCCTGAGAGCTGTGGCCTCCGCTCGTTCATGCACTTTTGCTCCTTTTGACGTGGGTCCATCTCCTCAGACCCCAGTTTCCTTGTGTGAAGGAACAGCGCAGTTGGAGGGTGGTGTGGTGAGTGCGACTGGTGTGGGTGGCCACCTGGGAGCTCAGAGCCTTGGCTTCCCTGAAGTCAACCACAGCCAAGAATTTTCTTTACTCAGGAAACTCTCTTAGTTTGTTCTCGGTAGTGTTACCAGAGATTGAGTAAGAATGAACAGAAGCGGGTTAGCTCACAGATCTGAGGGCTGGGAAGTTCAAGATCAGAGTGCAGACATATGGGGAGGAGCTCCTGGCTGTGTCATCCATGAGACGCTAGAGAAGGGACAAAGGGAGGCAAGACAGGACTTGATAGAAGCATGACTCCCTGCGAGGGCAGAATCCCAGTGTCCTTACCACCTGTCAGATGCTCACAAGGCAGTTTAACTTTGACATGAGTCTGGGATGGAACAAGCATTCAAGAAAGTGGCATACTTTTATTAAAATTTTCTTTTCATATCTGAGTCACCTGGCTCTGAAAATGTTATTACCTGCCAGTTGAAGGAGTGTCGATGATCAAAAATTGTCACAGCATTGGAACTGTCCGGGCTTGGTTCTTGGTTTTGGATAAATAACAGACCTCCTTTGGTTTTCAGTGGCTTCCTGAAACATCAGGCTGTTTCAAACGTGGGAAGTCACATTGTTACAATTTTTTTTTTTTTTTTGGTATTTTTGAAAATAAAGGGCATCATTTATTCTGAAAAATCTGAGAAATTTTCTCTGGGAGAACATTGAGGCGGGTGTGATGGGCTGGGTATGTATGCTGAGTCAGGGCACGTGAGAGCTATGCAGAATGGGGGCGGGGTGGGTGTTCCCGACACAGGAGGTGTAGGCACTTAAGGGCTGGGCTGGGGAGATGACAATGGGAATTCTGCAGGATTTGGGCCTTTGGATTCAGCCGTGTGTAGTTCCATGCTGCAGCAGGAACATCCAGCAGGAGAAGAGAAGGTGAGGCTGACTTGTGAGGAAACAGCAGGGCTGGCAGTAGAGCCCGTCTTTATAGAGGCTGGAGCCGAAGCCCTGAACTGAGGAGTTTCTTCAGGGAGGTTGTGGACCTTGCATTTCAAGTTTGAAAGTCAGAATAGATTGCCACCTTCTCTCTGAGCTATGAGCTGTCAGCAACTGGCAGCCCGTGCTTGCAGCTCCTTGCTTTGGCAACGATTCTTGAACTACGGATAAAAGGCACATGGCTTTTGTACACTCACATTCTCCTTGTTCGTGGTAGCTGTGGCCTGTGCCTTCACCATGAACCCTGGATGGCTGAATCCTGAAGCGTTGCTCCTAGCGAAATCCAGGGTAGGTGACTATGAGCCTCTGACCCATTTCACCGACTGACCAATTACTCAACGTTTCACAAGTGTGCATCGCTGCTTAAAGACACTTGACTGGACACATGTTGACGTGGGTGAGGGTGACACAGCGCCTCGGCACAGACCTAGGAAGTCACAAATTCTATCAAGTAGGCCTATTCATGAGTCGCAATCCGTGAATAATGAGGACCGACTGGGCTAGGAGGAGAATATTTGTGAATTCCAGATCGTGCTGGTTGCTGCTTGCTTCCAGCTCTCAGACATTCCATTCTGGGATGATCTGCAGATTTGCTTGTCATAAAGATTTAAGCCACTGAGAGATTAAGCCAGCCTAAAGCCACTGAGTCAAGCTACACAGGAGCTCCTCGTGGATCTCCTACTGCTAAACAACAGTACCCTGTGTGTTAGTCAAAGTAGTAAACACCAACCTGTCGCCAAGAGCGCCAAGTGTCAGTGGCTCTGGGGAGCTGCGCTGCTCGTTCACATTAAAGAGCACAGGTCAAGGCGAAGTTTCTACCTGTTGGCTCAGCCCTCCCCAAGAGCTTCACATTCCTCCGTGTTTCCTCCATCCCCCACTTTCCACACAAAGTGTGGAAGGGCCTGTGGAGGTCCATCTCGGGGCTGTTCTGACCAGCAGACTCCGAGGCCTCTGAGGTGACTGTTGGGGCATGAGCGAGATCACACCAGATGTGTCTAAGGTTTATTAAGGAGTCTTTATTAACCAAGCTTGGTGATAACAGAGCACAATAGCAAATCACAAGTCCATACGGCAATCCAACCAATTATAATCCAACCAATCATAATCCCAAAGGGAACATCCATTAAGCTGAAGACCTATGTCCCAGCTTCCCCAACAATATAAGCTATCCTAAGAGACATGCAATGAATAACCTGGACACACTTACAAAGCTGCAGACATTCACCTTTCCCTGGCTTCTCTGCCCACATTCCATCACTGCTAGGCCTCACCTCTCCTGGAACTCCTGATAGCACACAAACCAGAAACAACATTATTATAACCATTGTCCCATCTAAGCAGCAAACAGGGACCATGCTCAGGGGAGTACCTGTCCTGGGTCAGCCAAGAGTTGAGGTGCCAGAGTAATGGAAGCACCTGACCAGAAAGAGAGAGAGCCCCCACCTCATGGGCCATTTAAAGGGGCTTGTGAGGGGAGTGGTTACACAACAATGCAATACTGTCCCCTCTCAGTTGACAGGTGAGTCACAGGTGGGCAGGAGCGAATACCCAAGTCTGTGGGCTAAGGAGTTGATTAGTGCTCATTGGGATGGGCAGGAACAGGAACTGGGCTTGTAGCTAAAAACACCTAGACTGATTGGACTTAACTGCATCCAGTATCCTGGCTAAATTAGGACGTGGGGGAGTGCCTGAGAATGGAATTATCATTCCATTGCTGTTAGGACCCACCTTCAGGACAGAAGGTAGAGGACACAGCCACATTTCATTTGCCCACTGTCAAGGGGTGCTGGCTATCACTGGCTGCACCCCACAGCAGTAACACTGGGAAACAAACACTGGCGACAAACTGGTGGTGAAAAATGCCCATTTATTTAAGAGAAGTCACAAACTTATATAGGAGAAGGCAGCAGACAGAAGGACGGTCTGGACAGCACTTCCATCCAACAACAGCACTGTAACTGGCTAACAGATATGTCTATCTCTCTGGACCCTCCAATGAAGTTAAAGGTCAGGAAGCACAGGAAATTGTATCTCAAGGCAGACTCCTCCTGTTGAAAAGCAGGATAAATGTAACATTTGACTTCCTAGAGATGTTTACAAAGGAAGTCCTAGGCACTTCATTCAAGAGGCAGAAAAGAGCCTGGAGTGCAGCCCATTGCTGTTGTTGCCTGCCCACTGAACAGGCCATGTTGGGGTCTGTCAGCCAAGGGCACAGTGCGGGTGAGGAAGGTGGAGATCCAGTGGCCATCTCCTACAGGTCCTCGAGGAAAGCATGCCATCGTCACCTACACTCATGGGGGCCTGAGGACCCCTCACACACAGCCTACACATTTCCCACTGCGGTGGCTGCAGGTTGCTGTTCACAGAGGCATCAAGCAGCCCAAGTTTCAGCATCTATAGCCTTGGAGGTAGGGAGGCTGACCTGCCTGGCAGGCATAATTCAAGTGGGGTGTCAGCCCTAAGAGTTCATGTGGATCAGGACCCCCAGATGACTCAGTGGAGAGGGGTGTGTCGGGGCATTGGGAGGACATCATGCAGCCCACATCCTGCCTGATACCCTTGGGTGCTTCCCAGGAGGTCCGCATGAAGTCCGTAGGCACACCCTCGGGAGAGGGCCAGGCCAGCCGACAGCACTCCCATTTATAGAAGAGCCTTCCTGTTTCCGCTTTTCCCACTGCTCCCCTAAGCATGACTCTGCAAGGACCAGAATCATAAGGCAGGAAAAAACCAAGAGAGAGAAGTCAGAAGAAGTTGAGAGAGGGAGAAAATCTAATTTTATAGCAAGTTTGACACTTTTATTACTGCACAAGACATTTTTTAGCTACTGAACTGGTACTGTTTACAACTTGAAGTGATCCTAGGATTTATTTGCTAATCATCGACCTGCAGTCATGGCATTTCCTCGGTTTCTCCCCCTGGCAAGGAAGACATTTTTCCTACTGTGTGTATCTTAAACAGTGCAAAACAATCAGAAAGTTTCCTTATGAAATCGTATGTGTTCTATGCACATACTTCTAAAGTTTTCATGTACTTCTTATTCTTTAGAAGCTCAGCTGAAACTTTATTCATTTCCTGGTTTGGGATCAGTCTTCCCCCATCAGGGTACTCCCACTCCATCCAGCTACTCAATGGCTACCTAGCATTCTGTAGTACGGTTCCCTCCTCCACTAATAAGTAGCCACATTATTGTGTGTTTGTGTTTTTAAAATATTTTATTTCTTTTTATTGGAAAGGGAAATTTACACAGAGGAGAGACAGAAAAATTTTCCATCTGCTGGTTTACTCTGCTAGTGGCCACAATGGCTGGAACTGAGCTGATCTGAAGCCAGGAGCTGGGAGCTTCTGTGTCTCCCACTCAGGTGCAGGGTCCCAAGGTTTGGAGCTGTCCTTGACTGCTTTCCCAGGCCACAAGCAGCGAACTAGATGGGAAGTAGATCAGCTGGGCCATGAACCGGCACCCATGTGGGATCCCAGTGCTTGCAAGGGGAGGATTAGCAAATTAAGCCATTGTGTCAGGTCCTCACATTATTCTTTACTTTTCACCATTCAACATAGTTAGATGCAAGGGTGGATTCAGCCTGGTGGTTAAAACACCATGAGGAACACCTGTCACTCTTACTGGGGAATTTGGGTTTGATTCCTGGTTCCTGTGGATCAGGAAGAAGCAGGTGATGGGTCCAAGCAGTTGGGTCCCTGTCACTGATGTGGGAGGCCAGGGTGGATTTCCTGGTTCCCGACTATTGTCTCGCTCAGCCCTGGCTGCTATGGGCCCTTGGGAGTGAAATGAATAGCCCAGTGACAGCATTTTTATCTTGTTATGGGTGCAGCCAGTGATAGCCAGCACCCTTGACAGTGGGCAAATGAAATGTGGCTGTGTCCTCTGCCTTCTGTCCTGAAGGTGGGTCCTAACAGCAATAGAATGATAATTCCATTCTCAGGCACTCCCCCACGTCCTAATTTAGCCAGGATACTGGAAGTCCAATCAGTCTAGGTGTTTTTAGCTACAAGCCCAGTTCCTGTTCCTGCCCATCCCAATGAGCACTAATCAACTCCTTAGCCCACAACACTCCTGCCCACCTGTGACTCACCTATCAACTGAAAGGGGATGGTATTGCATTGTTGTGTAACCACTCCCCTCACAAGCCCCTTTAAATGGCCCATGAAGTGGGGGCTCGCTGTCTTTCTGGTCCAGTGCTTCCGTTACTCTGGTACCTCAACTCTTGGCTGACCCAGGACAGGTACTCCCCTGAGCATGGTCCCTGTTTGCTGCTTAGATGGGGCAATGGTTATAATAATGTTGTTTCTGGTTTGTGTGCTGTCAGGAGTTCCAGGAGAGGTGAGGCCTAGCAGTGATGGAATGTGGGCAGAGAAGCCAGGGAAAGGTGAATGTCTGCAGCTTTGGAAGTGTGTCCAGGTTATTCATTGCATGTCTCTTAGGATAGCTTATATTGTTGGGGAAGCTGGGACATAGGTCTTCAGTTTAATGGATGGACTTAAGGATAATGACCATTTGTTCCCTTTGGGATTATGATTGGTTGGATTATGATTGATTGGATTGCCGTATGGACTTGTGATTTGCTATTGTGCTCTGTTATCACCAAGCTTGGTTAATAGACTCCTTAATAAACCTTAGACACATCTGGTGTGATCTCGCTCTCACCCGCAAAAACCTGTGTGGCCTGCATGAGTGGATGCTCCAGGCAGGAGGCACTGAAAAGAACAGTGAATACCATCTCTTATGTGCTCTGACCCTCAGGCTCCCTCTCTGCTAACTGCATCTGCCCATTTCCCTTTTGGCTGGTATAGACAGTCTCCTTCAGTTTATTTTTTCCATGCTTTTATCACAAACTAGATGTGGACAGTGCTGCTCCTGTGTCCCGAAGACCAGCTCTCCTGCCCAATGGGAAGGCAGAAGGGACTGCGGCGCCCATCAAGCCCACCAGGTTCTCTCTCCCGAGAACCAGCATCTTGGACAGAATCACCCCTGATGCCCAGAAGCTGGCGGTGAGCCCAGAGAGAGGTGTTGGGGAGAAGCTGCAAGTGTCTCTCCTACAGCTGTCCAAAGTCTTTCCCCCGACCAGCTGCAAGTCCGCCCTTTCCTCAACCCACTGAGCTACTCCTTGTTCCGCATGGCGCGGCTCGTGGTTGCTGATGTCTGCTCTCTTTGGTGGAGTGCATGTCTGCCGTGTGGCAGTGCCACAAAGGGCGTGCTGCCTTACTGCCATGACAAACACCTCCAACTGCCTCCCTGCAAGGTGGGCAGTAATTTATGCAACCACAAACAGCTGGAGGCCTGGGTCCCCGCCTCTTCTCTTGGTCTTGATTTGCTTGGAAAGGTTCCCTGGTGTGAGGCTCAGAGCGTCTTTCTACTCCATTTTCCTCCCACAGTACCGCTCTGCGTTCCTAATAGAGTGATCTGACTTCTAAGAGCGTGAGATGTTTTTTGTTGTAGTGGGTTGGGTGACAAGAACTCACTTATTATTAATGCCAGACTACAGCTGGCATGCATTAACTTGATGGAGGGACAGCTGAGGAAGTGATCTCGCATCCAATTAACTTCATTTGTAAGAAAAGTGATTTATGAGGACGTAAACCACAAATGTAGACACCAAGTTTTTCAAAACTGAGCATTCTTAAACCACCACCTTAGCAGCTGTAAAAAATGACGCAATTGTCAAGTACCAGTGAAAAAGAATCATCAAAGACACAAAGCGGTCCCTTACTTAACATCATGCCTGCCGGTGGTCTTCTGTGGCTTAAGTGTGTGTCAGCTGTGGCAGTAGAATAAGCAGAGAATAAACTGAAGGTCTAGCTAAAGACGACAGTGGGATAGATAGTATCATTGAAGTGATGGCCTGCATTGCCCACAGGGCTCCTTACCCTGTGTGGCGTCCTTGGGATTTATGGAAAAAGTGAACAGTAAGAAGTGCAGTGAGCACACACCAAGGATCGCACAGCAGGAGGAGAAGGGGAAATTGGATCATATCACAGCCAAGTGCCTGAAACATTTTCTACAACAAGACGTTTATCTGTTTTCCTCACCCCATCTACCTTTGTTGAGATGGACATTGCCTAGAGAACAGAGATTTACGGCATTGGAGCGGGGACTTTCCAAGCTTTGGTGTAGGAATTGGGGTGTTGCTCAAACTCTTCAACAGCCAGTGTGGTAACTTAAATGAATATGTAAAGCAAAATGCAATCCATGGCCACGGTGTGTTTTATAGGATCTCAAGAAAGATGACTTCAGTAAATAAAGTTGTGTTGTTTTGTTTCTTAGATACAAGGAAAAGATTGTCTTCCACGTGCCAAACAATGCAACTGACCATGCATGTGGAAAGATTGCCAAACGCCTGGGCTAGATGACGGCTGCATGCCAAGGCTGTCGGTGATGGGGTGCTAGCAGTGGTGGGTACCCCACTCGCTCAGGCTGCCAGAACAGGGCTGGCTGGCTGGCCGTGGTGGTCATTTGATCCTGGTCACCCACTTATGGCACTTCTTTCGTATGCTGAGTGCCTAAGCCTCGTTTCCTTACATTTTAGCAACTGCATTTTCTGAATGCAATGAGGAGACCATATGGGCTTTCTCCTTTAATCTGTGAACTGTGGTACATGACATTGATTTTAACTTCGAGCCTCCCCTGAGGTCCTGGGGTGGAACACATTTGGATAAGATCTGTCTTCTGTTCTTGCGCTTGGCCGGTCTGCGTTTGCTCTTGTGACTGGGGGTAGTTGCGTCCATGGTTATCTGTTAATCATCTGGAATTTTCTTTCCTCATCTTTGAGTTGTCTTGGCAGTAAAGCTACATCAACTTCACCAGCGTTCTCCTCGGGGAACCCTTCATCTCCACCTTCTAGATGATGGAAACAATTGTTTGAAATGCTTTTAGAAACTTGCCCATAAAGTTGGCTGGGCCTGCTGTTCTGATGGGAAGAGTTTTAACTGCCGATTGTTTTTCTTTAATGATTATAGGATCATCCATGCATTCCCTTTTGTCTTGAGTCAAACTTAGTCAGTCACGGTTTTCCCAGAATTGGTTTGCTCTGCATAAGTCTTCCCGTGTATTAAACAGCCTTGGTCAACCCACAAAGTAATGCTAAGTAGACAAAGCCACTATCTTAATCGCTAACTGTTCGGTTTAGATATCTCCCGTTTGTGTAGGTCTGCTTCTTTTTCAAGTTTTATTGCTCTTTATTTATGCCTTTGATCCTCTTTTCCTTGATTCATTTCACTCAGCATTTGGCTGTGAAATCATCCTTTTCTAAGAACTCGCTTTTGGCCCAGCACATGCTCTGTGTTCTCTTTATGTGCCTTTTCGCTCATGTCTGCCATCTTTGTTTCCTTTATTTTGCTTTAAAAATTTATTTTGGCGGTATCTTTATTTATTTTTATTGCAAAGTCAGATATATATAAAAAGGAGGAAGGACAGAGAGGAAGACCTTCCATCTGATGATTCACTCCCCAAGTGACCACAAAGGTCGTACCTGTGATGATCTAAAGTCAGAAGCCAGGAACTTCTTCCACGTCTCCCATGGGTGCAGGGTCCCAAGGCTTTGGGCCGTCCTCGACTGCTTTCCCAGGCCACAAGCAGGGAACTGGATGGGAAGTGGTGCTGCAGGATTAGAACTGGTGCCCATATGAGATGCTAGGCCATGCTTCTGGGCCCTTGGAGGGTATCTTTAAAACTTCTGAATTGCTTACTTTCAATCCTGTCATTTTCTTACAAAAATTAAGGCTACATATTTTTACTCATCTATGAATTTTAAGGCTATATGTATATTTTAAAAGGCTTATTTTTAAAAAGATTTATTTATTTTTGTTGAAAAGACGGATCAGATTTATGGAGAGAAGGCTGGTTCACTCCTCAAGTGGTCACAATGGCCGGAGTTGAGCCAATCTGAAACCAGGGGCCAGGAGCTTCTTCCGGGTCTCCCACACAGGTACAATGTCCCAAGACTTTGGGCCATTATCTGCTACTTTCCTAGGCCACAAGCAGGATGGGAGGTGGAGAATCCAGGACACGAATCAGAGCCCATATGGGATCCAGGTGCTAGCAAGGTGAGATTTAGTTACTGAGCCGTCATGGCAGACCCAGAAAGCCAATTTATTAGTTTGAATGACAGAGTTACAGAGAGGAAGCGCGCTATCTTCCACCTTCTGATTCATCCCCTTCAATGGTTGCTGTTTCATTTCAGTTCTTTGGCAGGTGTCTTCTCATTCCGGCTGTTTTCCACCCTCTGTCTGCCTTCTGTGCTCTTAGCATCTCTCTAGTGTCTGTAAGGTGGACCTGTGCTTTGGAGGGATGAACCAGCACACAGAAGATCTCTCTCTCTCTTTGCCTTTCCAAGAGTGAAATTGATACAAAATACAGAGCATCTGCTCATTCCTTTCCTGCCACTACAGCCAACCTACTCTTTTCAAGTCTGTTTTTCTTCCTTGCCTTCGACCCTCCATGGGGAAGTCTATTGACTGTGTTTCTCTGGAATTCTGTCTCCTTTGGCATTTGGCACAGATGCTCTTGTAGAACACCTTTCATCTGCCACCACAGCCGGACCTGGCATGCATCAGTGTGTGTGCCTATGTATGGATGCATGTACACACACACACCCTTAGCCTCTTCTCGTGGATGAAGTGTTTTGCCCTAGAGTTTAAGTTCCTTGTTTCTGCCTACCTGCTATTCTCAAACTACCTGTGAGTGCAGTTTCTGCCTTGTCTTTGCTTCCTCCTGCCCTCCCCTTTTGTCAACATAAAGGTGCAATGGGCTGGTGGGGTGCTAAGTGGTTTGAGGAGAGTGCAATGGTGAGTGGAGGTGTCCCTGAGAGGACTGTAGTGGCTGTAACGGTGTGATTCTGCTAGGGCTCATTTAGCAGGTGCACAGACTCAGGTTTAGGGATGAAGAGGACACACCCAGGGATGCTTTCAGGGTACTGGTTTCTGAAGAGCTGGAGAGTTAAAAAAAAAGACCCTGCTGATTGTCCGCCACATGGAGAAGACGGAAACAAACACAAGCCAGAGAACAGTCTTGGAGCCCAGCCTGTGTGGCAGCAATGGTATTGAGAGTGTCAGAAACAGGCAGGAGGCAGACACCACCAGTGAGGGGCTCAGGTCCCTCTTAGGGAAGGATATTACTTGCCAAGGATTCCTGCTCTCCACCTTGGAAATCCTGGAGAATTTCTATTCTTAGAGAACATATAAATGTCACCCTGTTGGGTGGCTCAGCAGTTTTGCTTTCTTGGGATAATCAATCTGTTCATATTTCCTTTCTTGCCAACAGTTACACAAGACCTCTTGCTTTCAAAAAATGCACCCCAGTGACATGCCTGGCTCCAGAAACCAAGCCAACAACTGTATTAAAAGAGTACCCAGCTGGATTAATTTGCATTGTTTAGAAGTTTGTTAACTGTTGCAATATGCAAAGTGGACATGTTGCTAGGTTTCAACCTCGATTTGACTGAAGTTTCCAATCCGTGAAGACAAGTCATTCATTAAGCTGAATGGAACATGATTGGATCTCGTGTTTTGTTGATGCCAAACTAGCATTCATCTGAAAAACGATTCCAGACACTGTGGAAACACACTCTTGGTGATTCTCATTGTGTTTGGCCCATAGCAGGCATTTCAGGAACATTTGTTAGGAATTCAGTGAAGTTACTTAGAATTGACATTGTAAGGCCCGGTATGTTTCCCACAATTTAGGTTAGTTCTGAGGGATACCCAAGCAGCACGGGTCTGTGCAACCCTGTCAGGAACAGGAACACAGGATTCTGAAGCGTTGAATGCTGGCCCTACACACATAGGGAGGAAGGAGGTTTTGGAAGGCAGATTAAGATGACTTCCAGAAGAAGCAGGCATAAAATGCGACTCAGTTAAAAAGAAAATCACATTTGTTTGAGCAGACTTCTCAGGCAAAAGGAAAATGGGTGTCTGGGGGGAATGGTAGGAGGGGGAACAGAGGACGGGCCGTCACTCAGAACCCCAAGGAGAGCATTCCGCATCTTTTCCATCTGCCAGCACTGCCCAGCACTGCCCAGCACTGCCCAGTACTGCCCAGCACTGCCCAGGGCCCTGTGGCATGCAAGGAAGCCACTGCATAGGATGTGCAGCTACTCTGCGAACATACAGATAGGAAGCTTCCCAGACAAACGAATCGGAACACAGGACAGAGGGTCACCCAGAGGCGGCACATCCACAAGATGATGACAGATGAAGGAGCACGGTGTCACACCTGTGGCTTTCCTGGAGCCAGTGTTGGTACTGTGTAGGTGTATGCCTTCCTAGCAGTGGGGCCTCAGACAGGACAAAGGGGTGTGAACTTGGAGTAGCATCAAGGAAACAATCACTGGTCCGGTCCATGAGCCTGGAGCTTCGCAAAACTATAGGTACCCTGTTACAGTGTCAACCATGAGTGTGCGTCTCTAGTGTGACCTGCCTCCTGCTGTTAACAGCATCCTCTCCCATCGCAAGGCAGAGCGGGCGTTAGTCACCTGTAGAACATGCCAGTCATAGCTTCTGCTGGCCATAAAAGACACTGCCACTTCTGTCTCGGATTCTGGACACTGCTCTGGAAAAAAAATCAACTGCCATGATCTGAGTGTGTTCTGACAGCCTGGTGTTGAGCCCAGATGAGCCCATGGGTGGGGTCTATTGGAAGAGGATCCACCTGTCACAGTCTAACCTTCAGAAACTGCAGCCCAAGCTGACATGACCATAACTTGTGAGGACCCTCCAAGTCACATATGCCCAAGCAAGCTGCTTGGAATGCCTGACCCACAGAAGCAATGAAGGATGGTATATGATTTTTGCTTTAAGCCACAAAGTGTTGGAGTAGCCAGGGCACACGCTTTCTGGAAACGAACACACCGAGGTACCATCCTGATGCACAATGTACCAGAGAAGTCAGCACTGCCACAGATCTCAAGACATTCATTAGCAAAACACCGACTGAAGGAAGGAAGGAAGCGGCAAGGTGTGGGCAATGACTGAGAAGAAGTGTTAATTGCAACGTATGCAACTTTGCCCAACTCTGTTATGAGTTCTCGTAATCTGACTTCCTCCTTTCTCACTTGCATCCCTTTGCTTTCTTTTTCTTATCTAGTGGCTCTGGTTAAAATTTTCAGAACTGTATTTTGAATAGCAATGGTCAAAGTAGACATCTTTGGCACCGGATCTTAGTGGGAATGTTCCTAGATTTTCTTTTTCCCATTCAGTATGATGCTGGCTGTGGCTTTGTCATATTGCCTTGTATTGAGGTATGTTCTTTCTATATGCAATTTTCTTAAGTTTTTTTTTTATCATGAAAAGATATTGCATTTTATTAAATTATTTCTCTTCATCTCTTGAGGAAGCCATATGGTTTTATTCTTCAATTGTTAATGTGATGTATCATGCTTATTGATTTGTGTGTGCTGAACTGCGGCTGTATACTAGGGATTAATTCAGTTTGGTTCAGGTGAGTGATATTTTTGATGTGTTGCTGGATTCTGTTATCTTTTGGAGTTTCTAAAGTTGTTAAATTACAGCTTTATTCCATTGTCATTAGAAAAGTTGGATAGTATGATTTCCAATTTTTTAATTTCTTGAGACTTGTTTCATGGCCAAACCATAGGGTCCATTCCATACACTGATGAAAATGTTTGTTCTTTTGCTGTGGGGTGAAATGTTATATAGACATCAGCTAGATCCTTTTGGCCAATAGTACAGATTAACTCTGTTCTTCTTCTTTTTTTTTTTTTTACTTAAAAACTATTTATTTATTTATTTAATTTTATTTGAAAGGCAGAGTTGCAGAGAGAAGGAGAGGCAGAGGTCTTTCATTCATTGATTTATGCTCCAGACGGCCGCAGGGGCTGGAGCTGAGCCAATTCAAAGCCAGAAGCCAGGAGCTTTGTCCAGGTCTATCCCATGTGTGCAGGAGCCCTCTGCTATTTCATAGTTATAAGCATGGAGCTGTATCCGACACAGAGCAGCTGCGATACAGACCAGTGCCCGTGTGGGATGCCAGTGCTGCGGGTGGAGAATTAATGTGCTATGCCACTGCGATGGCCCTTTTGGTTTTGTCTTTTGTCTAGTTGATCCGTTGACTGATGAAAACGGAATGTTTATCCACCATTATTATTACATTGGGGCTTATGTCTCCCTTTAGATCCATAAACATTTATTTTAAGTAGACAGATGTTTTAGTATTAGGTGCATGTACATTTACTACAGTCACAGCTTCTTCTTCTTTTTTTTTTTTAAGATTTATTTATTTTTATTGGAAGGGCAGATTTTACAGAGAGGAGGAGAGACAGAGAGGAAGAGCTTCCATCCATTGATTCACTCCCCAAGGGGCCACAATGGCTGGAGCTGAGCCAGTCTGAAGTCAGGAACCTGGAACCTCCTCTGGGTATCCCATGTGGATGAAGGGTACCAAGGTCTTGGGCCAACCTTGATTGCTTTCTCAGGCCACAAGCAGGGAGCTGGATGGGAAGTGGGGCCACCGGGATTAGAACTGGCGTCCATATGGGATCCTGGAGTGTTCAAGGCAAGGACATCAGCTGCTAGGCTTCTGTGAGGGCCCAGCTTCTTTTTTTTTTTTTCAGATTTATTTATTATTATTTAAAAGTCAGATATACAGAGAGAAGAAGAGACAAAGAGGAAGATCTTCTGCCCACTGATTCACTCCCCAACTGGCTGCAATGGCCAGAGCTGTACCAATCTGAAGCCAGGAGCCAGGAGTCTATTCTGGGTCTCCCACGTGGGTACAGGGTCCCAAGGCTTTGGGCCGTCCTTGACCTCTTTTCCCAGGTCACAAGCAGGGAGCTGGATGGGAAGTGGGGCTGCCCAGATTAGAATCAGTGCCATATAGGATCCTCTGCAAGGCGAAGACCCCAGTCACTAAGCTGCCACGCCGGGCCCTACAGTCACAGCTTCTTATTGTATTGACTAATTCATTCAACAACACCCTCTTTGTGCCTCTTTTAGCAGTTTTTTGCTTTAGATATACTTTGTCTGATATAAACATGGCCATTTCTCCTTGTTTCTTCTTTCTTTTAACGTAGAATATCTTTTTTTCCTATCCTGTCATTTCAAGCTGTGTGTCTCTGTTGGTGAGATGTATTTCTCGTGGGCAGCAAATACTTGGGTCTTTTTAATCCATTCATCCAGTCTATATTTTTAAATTAGAATCTAGGCCATTTACATTCAAGGCTGTTCTTGATAAATAATGATGTAGTCCTGCCATTTTCCCATTATTTCCTTTGTTCTACTAGAGTTTCTTCCTTCACATTCTTTCAGATGCTGACTATTTCGGATTTTGTATGGAACATATCAACAACATTTGTATAGACAACAATGCTATGGCTGAGGAGGAACTTAGCAGTCTCAGTCATAGTATCTAAAAAACAATTTTAATACCACAGGCTATATTGAACTAAGTAAAAAAATCTCTGCAACAAAAATCATAAAATATTAAGGAAATAAACAGAAACACACACACGCAAAGCTGGAAAAATATCCCATGTGCATGGACCGGAATAATTAATATCATTAAAATGTCTATATTACCTAAGGAATTTATAGATATAATGTGATTCCCAACCAAAAGACCAAAGACATTCTTCTTAGATTGAGAAAAAAATGATCCTAAAGTTTACATGGAATCACCCTGAATAGCTAAAGAATGCTGATCCATAAAAATAAAGCTGGAAGGTACCACAATACCATATTCAAGACAAGATACAGGATAATTATAATGCAAACAATGGGGTATTGTTACAAGAATGGACATGCAGATGAATGGAAAAAGTTAGAAGTCCCAGAAATTAACCCTTACATTGACAACAAACTTTTGGCTAAAAAGCTAAAATCATTTCCTGGAGAGAGGACAAAGTCTTCACTAAATGGTATTGGGCAAGTTGAGTGTTTACATGCAGCAGTGTGAAGCAACAGTCCGACCTTACACTCTACACAAAATCCACAGTGGATCCGGAATCTAAATCTAAGACCTGAAACCATCAAATCACTGGGGGAAAACATACAAAACACAGCAAGACATGGATATACATGAAGACTCCAGAAGCACGGGCAATAAATGCAAAAATAGAGAAATAGCATCGCACCAAGTGTAGAAACAGTCAACAATCACTCAACAAGGAGACAGCATTTACAAGCTGTCAATCTGACAAAGATTATATATATAAGGATCTCAAGAAACTCAACAACAACGTAACAGTCCAGTTAAGAAACAGGCAAAGGGCAGGAATGGACTTTTTAAAGGATTAAACACAAACTTCCAACAAACACATGAAAAGATGCTCAGGACCACTAGACATAAGGAACATGTAAATACTATCCACAATGAGAAATCATCTTACCCCAATTAGCATGGCTGCCATCTAAAAATCAAAAAGTCACAAATTCTGATGAAGGAGTAGGGGAAAGGCATTGTAATGTACCATGGTGGCACAGCCATTGTGCAAGACAGCATGAAGATTCCTCAGAAGTCTGAAATATGGCACATCTATTCCACTCCTGGGAATTCACCCAAAGGAAATGAAATCAGTATGTGAGAGATATCTGTGCCCCTGTGTCTATAGCTAAGATACGGAATTCCAACCCAGTTCCCCATCAAAGATGACTGGATAAAGATATTGTGGTACATATACATGACAGAATACTACTCAGCCAAGAAAAAGAATGAAATCCTGTCCTTTGCAACAAAATGAATGCAATTGGAGACCGTTATGCTTAGTGAAATAAGCTAGTCCACAAGAATGACAAATAGCACATTTCCCCTGATTTGTGGTAACTAACATGCAGAGTACAAAAATGTAATTTATATGGGTAAAATGGACATTTTAAGATTTGATAGTAGTTTAGAGTCAAGATGGTGGTATAGGGTAAGGACACGTTTAAACAGACGGAGAAACATTAGCCAGTGTGAAGCAGAGAGGACACATTCCAGGAAATAGGAGAGGACAGAACAACAGCAGAGGGGCACCTGGAAACTGACAGACACCGGAAAGCAGCAAAAACAACGGTGTGGTGTTGCAGTGACTGATACTCCACTGGCATTCAGCAAACGGTGATCTGAACTCCACTAGCAGCCAGAACTCCACCAGTAACCAGGTAGGAAGGGACTTTCACTGGGAGCTTGGGAGGTGAACCCAGACAAAGAACTGCACATCCTGCTGGTCTGTTTGATTTGACCAGGAGCAAAGAAAGAGTGGCAGGTCCCAGATGGACAGTGCAAGAACAGGATAGATTTCACAGTCCAGTCTGTTTCCCTAGAGACGAACTGGGTGCCATTTTGTTTAAGGAGGCAAAGCAAGGGAATGACTGTGCATGCATGGAGCTGGAAATGAACTCATATATGGCTCAGTGAACTGCAACAGCATGGCATCCTACAGGTTCCAACCAAGACGGGTATGGGTAGCCCTCAGACCTGATGGCCAGCAGATCAAGAACTCTAGCAGTGGCACATCATGCGCCATTTTGTACACTGTGGCAAAACCTTTAGGATTGCAGGGACAACAGTGAACTGCGCATGTGCTGAGCTGGGAGAGAACTCACTGAGCTCAGTGCATTGCACTGATCCCACAGGAAAATAATACCGACTATGGCATTGTACAGGCCAAAGTAGGTCTGTGTGGCCCTAAGACCTAACAGCCAACAGGTTCTGGGAAGATTACCACCACCAACAACCTAGCCATATAAGACTCCTGGTGTCTTTTTAATCCTGGGAACTATTCCAACCGGAAGTGGGAGAAAGGTTGTATAGACAATGGTGCAACCTCAGCACGGTATCACAGGAGGAGGAGAGTGCTGAGCCAGGAGCTGGGGCTGTGGAGACCATGGTGAAAATCTAACGTAAGAACCCAGACTTGAAAGTTGCTGCAGGGAGTGGCACAATTGGCTGCAAACAAAGTATACCAACTGCAATAAGTAAAATCGAACTGTAGACCTGTGAGTGACAGAGCTTAGAAATCTGCCCTATGGAGAAGAACCTGCTAACCAGAAGTACAATTACCAAGAACAAAAGAAGGGACAGAGCCAAAATGAATATTGCTGAAGACTCCCCTGCAAAGGAGCAAAACCCTTTGCCAACTTCAGAGTTTACTGAGGAAGACATCGAGAAAATGGGGGATAAAGAATTCAAAACACTTGTTATAAAACTTTTTAACAACAATGAGAAGCATGTAAAGCAGGCATTCAAGGATTTTAAGGAATATGTCACACTGGAAATGAATCAAATGAAAGCTGATGTATCAGAAATGAAGACTACAGTAGAGCAAATTAAAAGTACGGTGGAGAGTCTCCAAAATAGAATGAAGGAGGCAGAAGAAAGGATCTCAGAATTGGAAGATATTTTCTGTCATCAGAGGGAAGCAAACAAAAAGCTGAAAGCAGAGCTGGATCAGGCCAAAAAAAAAAAAAAAAGTATTCAGGAATTGAAAGATACTATTAAGAAGCCAAATTTAAGAGTTATGGGAGTCCCAGAAAGAGCAGAAAGAGAAACTGGGTTCACAAATGTATTTAATGAAATAATAAGGGACAATTTCCCTAAACTAGAGAAAGAATTGGGAAACAACTTCCAGGAGGGGCACAGAACTCCCAACAGGGTTGATCAAAAGCAGTCTTCACCAAGACTCGTGATAATGAAGCTCTCTTCAATCAAACATAAGGAAAAGGTTCTTAAATGTGCATGTTAAAAAAAGAAAAAAAATTGTCAGCCCAAGATAATGTACCCAGCAAAGCTTTCTTTTGTCTTTGAAAATGAGATGAATTTCTTCCACAGTAAACAAAAGTTAAAAGAATTTGCCTCCTCCAAACCTGCCCTACAAATGATACTGGAAGATGTTCTCTTGACAGAAAAGAGGAATAGCACCCACCAAAACCAAAGGCAAATGTAAAGAACATCCCAGTAAAATAACAGAAGACTAAATCAATGAACAACCCGTTCCTAAAATGACAGGACCAAAGTACCACCCATACATATTAAACCTGAATGTAAATGGTTTAAACACATCAATCAAACATCAGATTAGTAGACTGGATTAAAAAACAAAACCCATCTATTTGTTGCCTACAGGAGACACGTTTCACCAACAAAGATCGGCGGAAACTTTATCTCATGGATTTTTGTTGTTGTTGTTGTTAGTTTCATCTCTTCAATACCCTTTCTTCTCATTAAATTCTTCAGTGACTTGTAGATCATAGAGTAGCATCATTTTCTTCAAGAAGGTTCCTGATTTTCTTTTTAATTTCTTTAGTGACACATTAGTCATTCAGTAACATGTTATTTAACTTCATGGTATTGTAAATTGCTATTTTCTTCCTGTTGTTGATTTTCTGTTGTGGCTTTTCATTTAAGGGGATGTACAGTAACTGTGTAATGGAGACTGTCATGTCCAGATGTGAGGATACAATGCAGTATGCATCTCTGCTTCCAGACTAAAGATGGACTCTCAATGAAACTGTTTACTATATCTTGACAATAGTTTGCTGGACTCTCTGCCATTGTCAATGCCAACAATGATGGACATATGACTGTGTAAGAAGAACTATACTTTAGTAATGATATAGGTGAACTCAGTGGGGGGGAGGGAAATTGGGGTGGGGATAGTGGAAATCCCAGGAGCCTATGGAACTGTACCATGAAATGATAATGATGAAAATAATAATAAAAGATAAAAGATAAAAAAATAAAATGTACAGTTCAGGGAAAAAAGATTTGATAGTAGTTTATAAGTTTATAGCCCTGTCTATACTGTTGAGAAACAGTGTTTTTTTCTAATAATTGCTTGTTGAGGTGTTTTTTTAGTGGAGGCTGTAAGCTTGTGATTATAAATCAAATTCCAAGCATGTCATTGCAAAAAAAAAAAAAAATAGGAAAGAAAGGAGGAGGGAGGGTGGAAAGGAAGGAACATGGGATGAGAGATAGTATTATATTCTTAAAATGTTACGTATATGAGCCAGGCCTGTGTCCTGGGACCCACCTATGAGGCAGATGCTGGGTTTACGAACTCCAGGGGTGGGGGATCCAATGGGGCTTGGGTTGCCTGGCCCAAGTCTCTTGGCATGCCTTTGAAGTGGGTGTCGGGTTTCTGAGCCCCAGGGGCGGGGGTCCGGCAGGGCTGGGGTGCCTGTGCGGGGTCCTGAGAGTCCCTCTCGCCCACCTGCACCTCGCTGGCAGGGTCTCCCAATCCCACCTCCTTGTCTGTGGAACTGTTCCTTTGACTGCTGGTGCAGCGTATCCTACCCGCACACGGAGCAGGAGGGTTTGCCATCTGTTAACAAATGGGCTGGGTACAAAACCCCAGTTTCCACTTCTGTAACAAGGGCATCATAATGCGTGTCTCTCCCAGAATGGCTCAAGCTCAAGCCATGCTTGGAGAATGGCCAAGCAGCAGGTACTTAAGACATATATCCAAGATGCGTTATCAGGCACTTCCAGCTCAGGTGGAGGATCAGCTCAGACCCTATGGTGAGAGGGGGACTGGAAAGGCTGGGTGACACCTAGGCAGAAAGGGGCAGGTTGTGGTCCAGGCACTTGCTCTGGACAGCACACTTTGAGGGTAGGATGTGTCTGCTGGGGCAGAGGGTCTTTGGGCTGCTGATGACAAGGCTTGCACTCACATCAGCAGGACCAGGTGTCAACCATGAGGCTCCCCAGTGGGCCAGGAACACAGCAGGGGCTTCTGAGACATCCCACAGCACAGACTCTGAGGGCACAGCAGGATGAGGCCGGAGGTGGACAGTGCTGCGCCATAGTTGACGAGTGGCTGGTTCTGTTCCCAACAAGGGGCCAGGAGGGAGACAAACACAGCCTGGGAAGGCAGCCAGACATGTGTTTTCCTAGCCTGCTGCCTGGGCCAGCTCTGCAAACCGCTGACTGCAACTCAAAGACGGTACATTTGGAGTTCTTGTTCCACCCAGATTTCCTCAGGGCTCCTCCCCAAGCTGGGTTCTTTTTGAATTCTCTGGATTAAAGGGACTGTGCCACTATGTCTGCCTGTGGCAAGCATGGGAAAGGATACACTCCTCCTGAGAGAAAAGTAAATAAAGAAAGAGATTGGTAATGCTGATTATGATTTTCTTTAAGCTGTACGCAGCCATCACACTGGGCTGCAGTGGGGGGAAGGCTGGCTGGGTGCTTATCCAGCACACTGGGTCATGAGCACCCTGAAGCAAGGATTATCTATGTATCTTCAGGTCCTAACACATCACCTTTAACAAAAACAAGTGCTTGACAAAAGATCATACAGAGGAAGAGATGAATGAATGATTTCTCTTGATCCAGGCCAGGCCAACTGGCGGTTGACAAGACTGGAGATTCGCTTCTCATTTGGGGTGATTGAAAAGTTCACGGAAAAATGAAACCAAAGTGTAGCGTGCTTTCTCAGTGACAACGATACAGTACTTTCAAGTGTCTTACTGATCTGGGCCCTTGAATAGAAACAGGAACCCAGGTCTGGGGCTCTTCCATCCTGCCAACTGAACCACTTTTGTTTAGAACCCTCCAGAAAGCATATATGGATGCTTTAAAAAGTTTATAGAATTCAGAACTATGTTTGGGTGCAAAAACTTGAAGTCCATGCATCGTTTTTTTTTTTTTTCATACTTTGCACTTTTCTACAATCTGTTTGAAGATTCCCTCGTAGATGAGTCTGAGCGTCTGACGTCTCAGCTCTCTCTTGTTGCTAACCCTCAATGTATTTACACAGAAGAGGACTGCCCTGGAGGTTGGCAGCTGACCCATCCACTTACCAAGGGAATTACAGGAGTCTTTTTTAAAGAGTGCCATTTTTTTTTTCTTGCACATTTCCAACTCTGAGATGAAGAACCTCAACATGATTGAGGTTTGGGGGACTGGTTGCCAAGAAGGACGGGCTACAACTTGGATGATAAAGAAGGACTTTATTTGAAGTCTGAGAGAGGAGGTACCCCTTGCTGGGAGGGAAGGTGTGCGGAGGCTTGGGTTTTCCTCTTTCAGAGTTTATCTGTAAGGCTATCTCTAAGGTTGCAGTAAGACTCAGAATAAGATGGACACTGCTTGAGGAGTGCTCTCCAAAGCACAATTTTATTCCTAATCAGGAACAATTTCTCTCATTTTCTATCCAATGTCCAAGTGCAATGGGGGAGCTGGGGTCTGCTTGCCTACTCTAGAACTCTCTCGTTCAGGTTTACAGATCCCCTTGAGATGGGCATTATCCTGCAGGTCCACTGTGTCTGAACATGCTCCATCCCCTCTCACTCCCCAGTGCTACCAGCACTTGCTCCCCTTCCTTCTACCTGCTCACACTTCTTAAACGTGGTGTGCACACCACTCTCATTCAGCAGATGTTGTGGGCTGAATTGCGGCTTCACTACCTGTGGATGCATTCACATGCAGTGCCTATGCGGGCATCTGCCACGTGAGCCAACTTCAAGACTGGACAAGAGACATCATGTGAATTCTACGAAACTCGCACTTCCCAAATTCAGAGTCTGTACTGGAAGGTCATTGGAAGCTAATTCCTGTTTGTCCACTGGAAACATGAAAACAGCATTTTACTCTACCCTGCCACCTAAGAATGCTATGACAACATGTATGGAGAGTATCGAACCTGGCTATTCAAAAGATAACTAGAACCAGAGAAAGCACATGTGAATGTGAACTGACTTGGCTATTTTTTAAAAAGATTTTATTTATTTATTGGAAAGTCAGATATACAGAGAAGAGAAGAGACAAAGAGGAAGATCTTCCATCCGATGATGTTGAAGCCAGAAGCTCCACCTGGGTCTCCCATGTGGCTGCAAGGATCCAAGCACTTGGGCCATTCTACATTGCTTTTCCAGATTAGAAGGGGAGCAGCAAGGACTTGAACTGGCATCCATATGGAATGCTGGTGCGGCAGGCTTTAGCCCACATTAAAATGCTGACTGTAATGTGGACTGATTTTTTAAGCTAACAATGGAACCATGAACCAAGCTGAAAGCAGAGAGAAAAAAATCATATTTCAACAGGTGACACTTAGCTTTAAAGTGGTACCCTCTCTGTTTTGATGAACAAAATAGAAGCAGCAACCAACAATTGACCAATCACGTGAACTAGCTAAACCTACAAGGATGCTAATCACGGCAGAGAGGACCCAGCATCGACTAGAAGAAGAAGTATCAGGGTGCTTCCATTGTGGGGACAACTGCAGCAGGACACATGGCTGTGAGTCTGGTGCAGGCTTCTTTTGTTTTTGTCATTAAAACAAAAAAAGTAGCAATACCTTAGAAGTCTCTTTAAGGGCTTTATTCATGAAAAACGCACTTTCCAGTCCTGATCAGGATGTGCAGACATCAGTAATCTCGTTCGATTCTAACAACCTCTGGTCAGTTGTTCTGATCCTGTTCTGATCCTGCTAACCAGGGCGGCAGTTCAGCACTGTGCCTCACTTCGACATGTCCACGTGAGAGAGGTACTCTCAAGAAGAACATTCCTGGGAGGGTGCTGGGTACACTGCTGCACCCCAGGAAGGAAGGGGTCTGGGTACACTGCTGCACCCCAGGAAGGAAGGGGTCTGGGGACACCCCTGCACCCCAGGAAGGGAGGGCACTGGGGACACCCCTGCACCCCAGGAAGGGAGGGCGCTGGGGACACTGCTGCACCCCAGGAAGGAAGGAGTCTGGGGACACCCCTGCACCCCAGGAAGGAAGGGGTCTGGGGACACCCCTGCACCCCAGGAAGGAAGGGGTCTGGGCACACCCCTGCACCCCAGGAAGGAAGGGGTTCAGGCTTGCATGAGTTTCACCTGCTTACTTCCACATATCAGCTCATGGGATGAAGTTAGGAAAACACAACTGAAAATGGAAATCTTGAAAGTGTAACAGTCTTGAAGGAGACTCAGTGACTTGGGGAACAACAGGTGACTTTTCTTTCTTTTTTTTTTTTACTTTCTGTAGTGATGATTCTCCTTCTTCCCATAAATAAACAAACAGCAAGGCAACCCAGCTGCACCTGGAAGATGTGCCCCTCAGCAGCTCTCAGTTGTGACCATGTCTGTCACCCTGCAGTTCTTCTGGGCCAAACACTACCTGTTCTGACCTGGATCCCAGCCGCCCGCCCCCCCCCCCTGCCTCTCCTGATGCCGGGGCAGCCTGCACTTGCTCTCACCTGATCCCAGGACCCACCTCGACTTGCTTTCACCTGATCCTAGCAGCCACCATCTGCCCCACCTGGAGCCAAGGTGCCTGCCCCACCTGCTTCACCCGATCCCAGGGCCCACCTAGCTGCCTCACTGGATCCCACAGCTGCTCTGGTCTCTGTGATCCCGCCTCCCAAGGCTATGTCACACCCTGCTCAGAGCACCCAAGGCATGGTCCTCACCACCACCCACTTCCTGCCTCTCTCACTTGCCTTCTGTTCCTCTTCTGTCTTTAGTGTCTGGTGACCCCTCCAGGGCCCACAGCTCTGTTAGGTACACAGCTGATGCACAAGTACTGGTTAAATCAATGAATGATTGGATGAATGAAATACTTAGCCCATAAACACTTCCTGGGAGTTCCTGTTTGCTTATGCCCTCATTTGGGCAGCAGATACAAAATAACGAAGTATACTGGTTCTTACAAGCTCACAGACCTCTTGGACAATGTACCGGGACAATGCACTGGCTACATGAGACAGAAAGCCCTTTCGCACTTACCGGTGAGAAGCAGGAGGTGCGGGGCTGCGGCTGGACGCCTGGACTCCTCTTTCTGCCTGGTAGCTTGCCAGGGTGTTTCATGTCCCTTTGGGGTTGGTGTCCCTTGGCATCCCACGAGGTGCCTTGGCTGCCATATCAGCTTACTGTGGCTGAGGAAACAACGCCAAGGAAGGGTTTGAACACAAAACCTTCTGGAAGTCAGGTGTCTGGGAGGAGTCCCACTGGCCTGGAATGGGGGGTGTGGGCGGGGCTGTCCTGCCCAAGCACCAGGGAGAACTCCTCACCCATGCCTTTCTTCCAGCGTGTTTTGGCCTCCACTGTTATCTTGACCGTTTCTGTGTGGCAAAGCCTTCTCCTCCTACTTACCCAGACACACACGGTTGCATTTCCGGTGCACCAGGGTGATTGCCCCCTTGATAAGGACCATTCGGGTTCCAGGGTGCAAGGCTGCACGCCTGTCTTTGGAGGAAGTCACCACCCCTGAAAGGACAAGATTCTCCTCCCTTCCAGACCCTGCTGAAACCCCGTGGACCATGAGGGGAGGTGGGTAGTGAGGAGGGCCTGGGGAGAGGGAGGGGGAGGGGACTGGGCACAGCCCTACTGCTTGGGGAGGATACAGAGTGGCTGCTGCTCCCAAGGGGCAGGGCAGGTTGGAGAGGTGCTGGAAACCTGCGCTTAAAGGCTCACTTGTGGGCCCAGCACGATGGCCTAGCGACTAAAGTCCTCTCCTTGAACTCTCCGGGATCCCATATGGGCACCGGTTCTAATCCCAGCAGCTCTGCTTCCCATCCAGCTCCCTGCTTGTGGCCTGGGAAAGCAGTCGAGGACGGCCCAATGTCTTGGGACCCTGCACTTGTGTGGGAGACCTGGAAGAAGTTCCTAGATCCTGGCTTCGGATCAGCGCAGCACCGGCCGTTGGGGTCACTTGGGGAGTGAATCAGTGGAAGGAAGATCTTTCTCTCTGTATATCTGACTTTGCAATAAAAATAAATAAATCTTAAAAAAAAAAAAAGGCTCACTTGTTGGCGGGCCACAGGCTCTGGGGGGCTCCTGGGGCTGGCAGGAACCTTCCGGGGCACTGGGGAAAGGTGTCCCGAAGGAGAGCCTAGGCTCCGGTGGGGCCAGGGCTCCCCGGCCGCGCAGTTCCTTTCCGACCAGAGTCCCTTTCAGGTTTCTCCGAATTCCCGGATTCATTTCATCAACGTTTCGCCCTCGCACACCGGCACGCGTCTGGCCTGGGCTCAGGCGGTCTCCCTGGGGGAGGCGCAGGAGTCCACGCCGCCCCAGCGCCGCCAGGCGTGCCGGGAGCCCGCCCCAAGGCGGGCGCTGACCAGGGCCAGGTGGGAATCCCGCCAGGTTGGAATCCCGGCTGCGGAGACCCGAAGGCCACGTTAGGACGCAACAAATGGGAGGAAGCCAGATTAGCGCAGCTAGTGGCCCGTGGCTAAGGGCGCGTATGGAGACGGCGTCTCCAAGAAGGCGTGAGCCGACCCCACGGCGCGCCGCGGGTACCCATGCGCCGTGCGCAGAGAGGTGAGGGGTCTGGCATCAGCGCCCCCAAGAAAGTGGGCTCGGCAACCAGCGATTGGACGCGCCCCGGATTTCCCTAGCCAGACAAGGGGCGAGAGGGGGGACCAGGGGAGGAAGCGCCCCGGCCGCCTGGCCCCGCACGGGACCACCGGATTTCCAGAGACGCCCAGCTGAGTCCTGGGGCGCCCCGCCCGCCGGGGGCCGGGCCCCGCTTCTGACCCCGGAGTCCCCGCGGTCGGCAGAGGGCGCCCGAGCGCGGCTAAAAGGCGTCCCCGGGCGGCCCGCGGCCTCAGTGGCGGAGCGCGGCAGCCGGTGCGCGGCTGGGGAGCTGCCGCTGCGGGGGCCGGGGCGCGCGGGCACCGCGCACGGAGCAGACGGACGGCGGCGGGGACCCCTTCCCCTACCGAGGAGCCTCCGCTTCCCTGGACTCCAGCCAGCCGCCCAGCCCCCCGTGCACCCCGGGCTCCCGATGGCCCCCGAGGCCGGGGCGCCCTCGCGCGTCCCGCGCCTGCTGCCCTGGGCTGCGCTGCTGCTCCTGGCCGCGCTGCCCCCCGTCGCTGCCTCGGCGGGGGCCCCAGGTACTCTCGCGCGCTCCAAGCCGCCTGTCGCTGCGCTGGGCGGCGCCGAGACGCCCGCGCCCTGCTGGCTCTGTGTCGCTCCTTAAGTTGGCGCGTCGCCTCCTGGAGCGCTGGCACGGGCAAGCCGCCGGCGCCGGGGTCCCGGGGAGATTCGGGCACAAAAAGCAGGACAGGGACAGAGACCCTGGACGTGGCACGGGGTGCCTTTGCTTTATGTACCCGACGTGTCCCGTGCTCGGGAGGGGGTGCGCGGTGCTCACCTGTCCCCACCGAGGGATGCCCCCGGGAGACCGGCCGGAGGCTGTTGGAGGTCCGCTCCGGGGAAGGCCGGGAGCCGTTGCGGGGTTGTCTGGGGGACCCTGACGCGCTGAGTTGGGGGTGGGGAGCAGCAGCGCTCTTCAGAGCGCACCGGCGTGGGGGACACTTTAAGGTGGCATGAAGAAAGGCGTCAGGCCTGACAGGGTGCAGGAGAGAGCGGGTGAGAAGTTGGGGCGCAGGGAAGCCACCCTCCCCTGAAGCTTGCCCGGTGCTAGAATTGCATGCTGAGGAGCGACCCTCAGAGAAAATGCTGGCGCGCTCTCTCGCACTTCTCGGGCAGCGCGCGAGAGAAGTGTGTGGGGGCCCTTGGCCAGCTCCCAGTGCCGCCCGCTGCGCCCAGAGCCTCGCGCCGGGAGTTTGCAGGTCCAAGGAGGAGTGGTTCTCATTCCTGGCCACAGAGGTGTGGTCTAGACTGGGAGTGAGGACAATGAGGGCGCGATGGGGCGTCTTGTCTTGCTCCTCCTAGGAGAGCCTAGGGCGGGGAGGGGAGTGGGGCTCACAACCGTCTGGCTTGGCCCAGGGCTTGGTGCAGCTTTAGGCTCAGCGGTGGATGCCACTGGGTGATAAAAGGCAGTACCAGCTACTGCTACCGGGTCCTTCTCTGTGGCCGGTGGGTGATCTCTAGGAAAAGCCCACTCTAAGGATTCCTGCAGATTCTGAGTGGAATAAACTATTTTAGAGTCTACACTCCTCCACTCGCAGTCGGTGGCTTTGTTTTTCTTAGTTGTTTTATTTTATTTCTTATGAGTGCTGAAAGAATTTTTGCTTCAGCAAGTGATCCACAACCTTACTAGACTTGGCCCCGTTCCGTGCCTTCCGGCTCCTCTAGCCACCTGCCCCAGGCTGGCGGTGAGGGTGTCTGCAGCACGGGTGGTTTTGGAGCCAGCGCCCCGGGGTTCAGCCTGCCCCAGCCTGGCCTGGCGGCTGCTTCCTCTGCCTCCTGCTGGGTGAATCACCCGGGCTGTGGAATGTGGGAGCTGGAAGGCTGCTGGCGCTGGGCTCTGCTGTGCTGACGTGGGCTCTGCAGGGAGATGATGGCCAGACTGGGAACGGACACAGGAGGGCTAGCACATTTCCCCTGGAACGTCCACCTTCTTTCCACCGATAAAGGAGATGAACAGCTGTGGCTGCTTGTGGCTTGCTCCTGTGCTGTGGCCACAAACTTGCTCCCTGGGCTCATGCCGGAGGCTGCCTGGCTTTGCACAGCCCGGCACTGCTCCAGAGTTGGATGCTGGGGTCTGGAGGCAAAGTCATGGGTGAACTGCTCTCTCCTCCTTGGGTAGAAATCGCTGCTTGCACCGAGTAGGCCACTTCTGCCCGGCATGGCCCCAACCCCACAGCAGAACTTCTGTGTGGCAGACCACCATGGTGCCACAAGCACTTATTATTAGTATTCTTATTATTAAAGATTCATTTATTTTTTTATTGGAAAGGCAGAGTTACAAAGAGAGAAGAGACAGAAAAATCTTCTGTCTGTGGTTTCAGTCCCCAGGTGGCCCCCAATGGGCCCCCAATGGCCCAAAGGCCAGAGTTGAGCAGCTCTGAAGTTAGGAGCCAGGAGCTTCTTCCAGGTCTCCCATACAGATGCGGGCTCTCAAGGCTTTGGGCCTCTACTGATTTCCCAGGCTATAAGCAGGGGGCTAGATGGAAAGTGGAGCAGCTGAGGCATGGAATTCTGGTGCCACAGACAGAAGGTTAGGTCGCTATGCCACGATGCTGACCCTGCCTTTAAAAATAGAAGCAAAACCAAAAACAAACAAAAGACAGAAGTGACTTGCAAGGCTCAGTAAGGCCCTTCCACTTCGTATCAAGAGGGCCACGCAGTGCCATCCTCACATCCCTCCTTGTTTGGGTGGCCGTGGCTATGTTAAAATGGTCTGGGAGGATGCATTTTTTGAAGCACATGGTTGCCCATGTACACATGTCTATCCACAGTGGATTCTGTGGTGGCTCTGAGAGGCTTAGATCTCTGTGCAGAATAAAGACTCTGTCAGAAAAGGCTGCACGGTGAGACTCGATTTGAAGGTAATGCTGAGATGCTGTTTTGCTTTTTTTTTTTTCCACGTTGACATTTGCATGGAAGGTGCAAAAGCTTGGCAGGTGGAAGTGCTGGCACCTGGCCCGGGATGGAGGCAGGGGCGTGGCAAGGCACTAGCAGTCGTGGGACTGTGTCAGAGCTTTGCAGTAAGACCTGTTATGTTCAGTTAGTGTCCTTGATGCCGCAGTAAAAAGAGTTGATTTTCCTGAATCTCTATTCTGGAATTCATTCTTCCTGATTTCCTATGTAAACAAATGAGAAGGGCCTGTGGCTGACTTTTGCTGGCTGCCCAAGTTCCATGGGAGCCACAGAGGGAGCAATCTAGTTGCAAGTTGAGCGAGTTGAGTTGTTTTTTTTCCCCTTCTTTTTAAACAGACAATGATGTTTAACAAAAAAGAACAGCTATAGATGACCTGTAGCTATTCAGGCTTGGGTCCTGGGCCATCATTTTCCTGAGGATGCGTGGAAGGTACCTGCTTCCTCCAGTGAACTAACTGCAGGGATCACCCAACTCAAAATCTGAGGTTTCAGGTGAAAATGCAAACCAAGCTATCACCATCAACATAAACTTGAGACTGTCCCAATTTGGAAAAAGCTTTCTAGTGAGGTTGGCGTTGAGGCATATGAACGGGGGCTTTCGTCCACATCTGGGGAACCTGTATTAGCAAGTGAATTCATCAGGCCAACTGGCCAGTGTATAGGATTGCAAACCCACTCGAAGTGCAAGCTAGCTGGGTGGTTTTAATGCAATCAAACGTGGAAAATGCTCGGAGTTTCAGATTCTGCCACGCAGATAACACATACGAAGCGCTGTATGTTAAAGAGTAACCAAAATTATCTCACAAGGCTACTGAAGTATTCTTTTCAACCACAAACCGTGTGAGGCCAAGTTTTCTTCAATCAGAACAACATGCGGCGACAAATGGAAAAGATAAGCAGAGGGAAAGCCCAGCTATCTTCTCCTGATCTGCTTTGCCAAAATATAAAAATAATGCGGCCCTTCTTGCTATTTTTTCTTTGTTTTGGAAAACAGTTATTTTTTTTAAGTGAAATCTTTTTCTATCCTCATGCCATGGCATATTATTAAATTTTAAGATGAATTAATGCATTTATTACATGTTTATTTTAATTTCTAGTGCAACACTCATAAACGTGACCTGTGTGGGCTTCTCATTGGTTGAAGAGGAGAGGGGAAAGCCAAGTCCAGGACGTTGGGGAACCAGCAGGGTGGAGGGAAGAGAGGCCTTTAGCAGCCAGGGTTCCTGGGTTGGGCATCAACATGGTCATGTGCCCACTGGTGGCCTTGGCTGCTCAGTCTGACAGGAAGGAGACTCCCCAAACCCCTACGAGCCCATGGAGCCCTGCTCTGGCACACCCTTTGTCCACATTTGCAGGGACTTCCTGCTGTGAGGCCTGCACACAAAGCACCTGCTATAGCCATTAACTGGACACCAACTCCACTGCCACAGCCTGTTGCCGGCATCGCCTGCTAGAAGGAACGGAGTGGAGTCTTTGGGGAGGTTGGTGGGGCTGGCAGCGGCAGTGGCACCCATGTCTTGGTCAACTTTTTTAAAATATAAGGTTTACTTACTCTTTTTGGAAAGACAGATGAGATTTACAGAGAGTGCACAAAGATCTTTCGTCCACTGGTTCACTCCCCCAGTGGTCACAGTGACTAGAGCTGAGCTGATCCAAAGTCAGGGGCCAGAGCTTCTCCCCGGTCCCCCATGTAGATGCAGGGTTCCAAGACTTTGGGCCTTCCTGCTTTGCCAGGGAGCTGAAAGGGAAATGGAGCAGCCGGAACATAAACCGGAGCCCCTGTGGGATCCTGGTTTTTGCAAAGTGAGGATTTAATCATTGAGCCATCAACACCCTGCCCCTCTGGCTGACTTTAACAGAAGTAGGCTGGGGATTCCGGAGGCAGGGGGCATTGGTTATGCCTGAAAGTAATCCTTGCTTTGCCAAGTCCTGTGGCTTGAAGTCACAGTGCTTGCGCGCTGCGGGCCTTAGAGGGCGCTCCTGGCCTTCCGCCTCCCACAGGCCACGGAGCATTCTGCAGTAGCTGTGCTGTTAGGGCACAGAGAGCACGAGGGTGCAGAAAGAGGCCTCTGGCGCCTTGGCTTTCTCTGTGGTGCTTGCCTTCTGCACCTTGTTCATGAAGGTTAGACATGCTCAGCAGAGCGCTGGTCAGGAAGGAATCGGAGGCCTTAACCTAAGCCTGGGTAGCAGCCCATAGATTTTGGGGGGTACCTACCCCTTCCTGTGCTGCAAGGTTCAGCCAAAGCTGCAGGGGCAGCAGGTGAAAGCACAATGAGTAATGAGTCAGGAGTTGCCTCCTTCACCCTGGCGAGGTGACTCTCCGTGTCTCTCCACCCTCCATGCTATGCTTTAAAAAATAGTTTTTGGGAAAAGCAGAGTTACAGAAAGGGAAGGGAGAGAGAGAGAGTGAGAGAGGTCCTCCATCTGCTGGTTCACTCCCCAAATGGCCACAAAAACCCGGGCTGGGCCAGACCAAAGCCCAGGAACTAGGAGCCTCATCTGGGTCTTCAAGCACTTGGGCCACCTTCCCCTACCTTCTCAGGAGCACTAACAGAGAGCTGGATTGGAAGTGGAGTAGTCAGGACTTGAACTGGTGCTCAGGTGGCCACTGCACCCACTGGGCCGCGATGCCTGCCCCTTGATGTTGCCCTCATGTTGAGGAAGGATACAGTGTTTGGGCTGTGCACGCTGAGTCAGGTGTGCCGCGGCGGCCAGCTGTGACCGTGCAGCCCTGGGAGACTGCCAGTGCTGATGGGATAGGAGCAGGCCTCCTCCACCTGGTCGGCCTCACCTAGAAGGTGTGGGCTGCATGAGTGTTCTCACCTTCCGGACTTGACTTGCTTTCACACTGCTTGGCAGCGTAAGGGGCCATGCAGTATAGGCTTCGAAGGATGCCATTTTGTGCCATTTTCACAGTCCCCTTGTAGAGTGGGTGGGTAAATCCTCACACTGCTGTGTTCACATAGGTTTCTTGTTTCTTTTTATTATTATTATTTTAGAGTTCTACTCATTTTTATTGGAAAGGCAAATCTACAGAGAGAAGGACAGACACACAGAGAGAACTTCTGATCTGTTGGTTGACTCCCCAAATGGCTGCGATGCCAGAGCTGACCTGATCTGAAGCCAGGAGCTTCTTCCAGGCCTCCAATTGAGTGCAGAGGTTCAAGAACTTGAGCCATCCTCTGCTACTTTCCTATGAGCAGGGAACTGAATGGGAAGTGGTACAGCCGGGACTAGAACTTGAACTCATATGGGCTACCAGTACTTTGAAATGGATGGTTAGCCTGTTATGCCACTGTGTTGGCCCCAGGTTACCTGGTTTGTCAAGGCCATGATTGAAAACACAGTAGTCCCAGGATTGGAAGCCCAATCTCCCCCACCTTGCCAACCATCCACCCTCCCTGCCCGCACTCTATGCTACCTCTCACTGACTGCTTCTCTCCTACCTGGTGGTGCGAGTGCCTATATGAGCATGTCTACTTGTCCTCATCTTGCTGCTGACTATTGAGGCATGAGTCCACCACGCACCAGGATGCTAGGTTGTGAAGAGACACCTGCCATTGTCTCTCAGGGACTGTGAGCCTAGGCAGAGCTGCATTCAGGTGTTTGGAATTTCCCAGGGGACACAAGCCACAGAAATGCTGGCTGTGTTTGTTAGGGGTCATTTCTAGTGTTGCATCTCTTCATCCAGTTCAGGAAGACCTAATCCAGTTTGTGCCTCTGACCCAGGGCAGGTTATGGCTGCTTTCATCTGCAAAATGAGAGGAAGGTCCGGATACGGGGAAACAGAGCACGCACATCAGTAGGATGTGTTCATTCATCCACTCATTCAGGCAGCCAACTAGCAAGGGTTTGTGTCTGCCAGAAGCATGTGCACAAAGTCCAACGCTGCCAGGCCTTGCTGCCCCCTGGACTAGCCTGTCTTGCCTTGCCTTGCTGGGGGCCGGAATGGGGTGCTGGAACTCAGTGCTCCCGGGGTCTAGCCTGGCACACCTGCTGTCTGTTGCACCTCACCCAGTCCTGTGGGTGATGGTCAGAGAAGCCCCACCTCTGGACAAACGTGTTGACCTCACGCACCCTTCTGGTTGAGAATGAAGCACCCAACTCCAGCCGCAGCCTGCAGGCCCCCGTGGTGTCTGCACACTTGGTCACCTTGGTGGTGATTTACAAAGGCTCATTCTCCCAAGGTGGTCACTTGTTGGGAGCCGCCCACATCCAGGCAAGACAGGCATGGTTCTGAGCTTCCCTGTGGTTTCGTTTTGGGATAGCTATGGCTCCCCCTGCAATCATGGGAAGCTACACACAGGTCCTGTGCACCTGTTACCCGCATGTCCCCAAGCCATGTCCAGTGTAGCTGCGGTGAGACCTCCTAGCCAGGGAGCTAACACTCACCCTGCCCAGACTTCACCTGCTTCTCACGCTGATATCTCTGCATGCGTGTGTGTCTGTAGGAGTAAGTGTGCTTGAGGTGTGCACATGTACATGTGTACCTATGTACACTGCATGTGCATGTGTTCATATTGCCATGTACATAGGGGTATGTGCATGCATGCATATGCGGGGCATATGTGCCTACAGGTGTGTTGACATCTGACATGGGTGTGCACACATGTGCCCACATTTACACATATGTAAAGTGGCACATGCATATGCCTGTGTTCATATGTAGGGTTGGGCATATGTGCAGTATATGCACATAGACATATATGTATGCACATGCATGTGTGCATATGCAAGCATATGGTCTTGTGTGTTCATGTGTGTGTGTGTGTGATATTTTACTGTGTGTTCAAGATCCAGAGCTGCTCCATGAGAGGCCCCCACACTGTCCTCTTGCACTTGCAGGCACCCTCACTCCTCTCCACCCAATCCTTGTCCCTCCACTCTATGATTTTGTCACTTCAAGAATGTCATGGAGGTAGACTTGTCATCTGTGCAGCCTTTATTGTCATGTTTAGTTTGCCCATTTGGCTGGTGACCACCACAGTGAGCTTACAAGATTCCAGTGTTAACTGTCAGGGTAGGGAACCGGGCGTCTCAGGGACGCTGCTACCACTCCGCTCCAAGCCAGCTGCCCTGAGCCAGCTGTAATAACCTCCTCTCTGGTCTCCCTGCTGCCTCCTCTCCCCCTCGGCTCCACATCTCCTGCGTATACAACCCCAAATCTTAACAGGTCTCAAGTCTGTGCATGATCATGGTCGACCACAGGACCTCCCCTGGTGTCAGCTTCTATTTCTGACCTCCTGCTAGCCCCTGGGCCTTTGCACTTGCTCCTCCTTTGGGTGACTTTCCGCAAACACCTATGGACTGAGCCTGCACCTTCTTCAGGTTCTTTATCTACATGACCCTCTTCTAAGGCCTTCCCTGTCCCCGTTCTGCCGGCATAGCACCATCCCAGTCCCCAGCACTTCCTTGTCCCTGACTTATTTTTCTCCATGTCCTTCTTACTCTCAATATTTCGTTGTATTACTGATTTGCTTGACAGCTGACCATCTCCCTCTGCTGGAACCTGCGCCCCACTAGTGTGAGAGAACTTGCTGGGCTTGTCCACTGCTGAGTCCTCTAGTAGATGCACCATGACACTGCATGGCTTCATGTACCTTTGATGTTGTTAATTCTGCTTGGTACACATGGGCGTACTTACTCATGTTGACCAGCAGGATATGTGGGTGGGTGGCATAGGAGTTAAGGTGTGACACAGTCGTCCCATCCTTCTCGCCAGGACCAAGTCAGGTCAGCACTTGGATTAACAGTGGAGTTTCAGCCTGGAAGGAGGAGCAGTATACTAGTGCCTGGGGCTGATGTGCAGATGGGCCATAAACCAGGTGGCTCGCCACTGCAGAAACATCTCTCCTTGCAGCTTGGGAACCTGAGCTCCTTAGGGCACAGTCAGTCTTGCTCTCGCTAAAGGCTCCAGGGCAGGGTCTTTCTCGACCTCTTTCTAGGTTCTAATAATTTCCTTGGCTTGTGGACATTTGCATTTCCATCTGTTCTCCCTCAGTCTGACCTAGTTCTTATGGGGATCTTTCTTATCAGAGTTGGACCTCATGCCACAAGACCTCTTGGTTACTTCTGCAAAGGTCCTATCTCCAAATTAAGTTGCAATCACAGGTATTGTGAGTTAAGGCGTCAGCACTGGGGGCTACAGATTCAACCCACAATGCATGGTGACAGGATGGGCTGGCAGCATGGTCCCTTTTGAGCAGACCAAAGGATTCATTCAGCTCCCAACAGTGGTCGTTATTGAGAAGTCAAGAGTCACCAAGTGATATTGTGTGTGTGTGAGAGAGAGAGAGCGAGAGAGAGCGAGCTTTCAGCCCAAAGCCCAGTGAGGCTTTGAAGGGGTAAATCATTAACTCAGATATTCTACAGGAAGGTCACTGGGAACCAGATTACTGAGATTTACTAATTTTACCTATTTGGTAAAATGTGATATTTGCTATAACCTATCTCCTTCCCTCCCTCCCTTCCTTGCTTCCTTCTCTCCTTTCATGGTGATTGGAGTAAGATTTTGTTGGTCATAGTCTGATAGGCAGAGTGACAGAGAGAGGCCGAGAGAGAGAGGGAAAGAGAGAGAGAGAAAGAGAAAGATCATCTACCTGTTGGTTCACTCTCCGGATGGCTGTTACATTTGGGGCTGGGAACTCCATCTGGGTCTCCCACATGGGTTCAGGGACCCAAGGATTTGGGCCATTTTCTGCTGCCTTCTTCAGGCTGTGAGCAGGGAGCTGGATCAGAGGTGGGGCAGATGGGACAGGAACCGGGGCCCACATGCATGCTGGCTGCACCATGATGCTGGCCTCTGTAGTGGGTTTTGACTGGAGAAAATAGCTGCTCTTGTCTGCTTCCTGGGGAGGCCGATATTCACTCTCATTTGTTTGCTGTCTTACGATTTGGTTTCATATTTTGGTAAAACAAGGCAGGCAGGTAAAACAAGGTAGAGCTGGTTGCTCTACTTGTAGAAAGGAGCTAACAAGGTAGAGTTTGTAGAGAAAGCAGAGGCATGCTTGCTTTGTCTCGGTGCCTTGAGTGGAGGGTGGACGACATCTTTACAAGACAAAGACCGTGGGCTCCTCTCTTCTGGACTCGACTCTAACGGTGATGCCTGATCTGGGAGACTCATCCTCTCCTGGCTCCCGTGGTGCAATTGAAATCCTTGTCTCTTCTTTATGTGAAACGTGTCATGTTTGATACGTGTCATGTTTGATACGTGTCTTCCTCCCCAACTGATCCCTGGACGCCCTGGGCCCCACTGAGGGGTTGCTGAGAGGCTGTTGGACACACTGGGGCTTCAGGAGCTGTGAGTCTGTGGTTGACCTGGACGGCGCTAGGGCTGGCTGTGCTGCTTCAGGGTAGAAGGCTGGGCCATGTGGGATCTTCCTGAGGTTCAAACAGCCTCTTAGCACCAGATACGTGAGTTGCTTTCAAGTTGACTGCCACTGGTGGTGTCTGGTTGTATATTTATTTCTGGGTTCCCTTGGGGCTTTTATTGCTTTTGCAGCATAGGAGGAGGAGCTTGGTCTATGGGTTCAGCTAGGGTTTGGTTCTAGCCATTATTCATAATTTCTCATGTGCCTTTGGGCATGTCCCTTAGCAACTCGGCTCAGTTTGGAGGATATAAAAGCTTAGTTGTGATGTGAGTTTAAGAGAAAATAGTAATGATGATGTATAACACTTATTATCTGTTATTACTAATTCTGTGTTTGAGGGACAAAGAGAAAGAGAGAGCTCGTGTCTGTTGAGTTCATTCCAAAATAGTTGTAAGGACTAGATTGAGACTGGCTGAAGCTGGGCTCCGGGTACGCAAACCAGGTCTCCCACTTGGGTGGCAGAGACCCGGGTGCTTGAACCATCACCACAGCCTGCCTCCCAGAATTTACGCTGGCAGGAGAGAGAACTCAGGAGCTGGAGCTGAGGTTGCACCCAGGCCTCCTGAGAGTGAGCACACACTAATCAACATCTTCACTGCTGGTCGAACATTCCTCCTAGAATTCTTCTCACTCACTTCTCTATCTGGGTATAGGGGACCCAGTTGAGACTCTAACATATAGATTGTACTCACTAAATGTTGATGAATGAATGAAAAGGCCAGCACTCTGTAGGTCTATAACAAAATGTTCATTTCCTTCCTTCTCTCTCTCTTCTCAAAAAAAGTTCATTAGCACCCTGAGTTGTGCCTGGTCCATGTTCTGGCAGCCACTGGGTCATGTCTGGGTCATTTAACAGACTGCATACCTGCCTGTCCACACAGTGGTTTGGCCTCTCTTCTAAGGATATTTTTAGGAAGCCTTCCGAGTAGATGAATGGAGATTTGGAGGCACTGATGCCCAAGTGCCCAACATAGTTAGACGATGACTTTTGCACCTTGGGAAAAGGAATGGATTTTTCAGAGTTTTACTTTTTTAACATTTATTTCTTTGGCTAGGAGGTTGGGCAATGAAACTAGGCTGAAGTTAAACTGGACCAGCACACAATGGCCATTCTTTTAGAAACCATTTCTTGAATGTGAATTGAATTTGGGGAATGTTCAAAAAATCCCGCAAAAACCTGGATTCACAAAAATCAATTAGAAGCCTGGGTCTCTGATTCCAACAATGGCCTGCGTAGGTCCTGTGTTCCCTTCTCAACCACAGGCATTTACTCTTAAGATTCCATTTTTATTGTTACAAATAATTAGGTCTACAAGGATCATTCCAATTCTACTTTTTGAAGCCATTATTCATGCTGGTGGTTTAGATGGGTTTTATTTTTTCCCCCTAAACAGTAGCTTTTGCTTACATGAGTTGCTGAATAAAATGGCCAAGAGCTTTAAAACCTCAATCCTGATGATCAGACTCTGCCAGCTCTGCTGGTTAAGTCCACTCTGATTTCTGCTTGCATCACTTATGGAACAGATGGGCTTGCTCAAGCCCATGGCACATTGACAAATAAACCATTACATTCCCAGAGTGGATCTCGAACAACAAACAGAAAGAAATTAAAATTAAAGCATAAGCTTCATTTAGAAACTAAAAGACGTGACTTGATCTAGAGATCAAAAGCAACAATGTGAAGGAGCCATGGATTAGACAATGATGACATAATATCATCATTGTTTAGGGACAGCTAAATAAATCAGGGAATTGTTTATCACACTCCTCAAGGAACTTGGGGGCAGAGAGACCAAACCTGGCTCAGTATCACACCGTGTTTCCACTCTGCGATGTCCGGCCATATCATCATTCTTAGAGTTGTTGCTTTATGTTTTCGGATTACTTGGCATTTCTAGGTTAACATCCTGGGAAGGGGAGAGGGCGAGGATATTACAACTGATGTTGACCCCTTTAAAGTGCTTTCCTGGAAGTGAGATCAGGCACTTCCTCACAAATGTCCCTGATTAGAATGGATCCACTTGGCAATCTAGCTGCAAGGGAAGCAGGGCAGTCATGGCTGAATGTTTCAGAATCCTGCATCCACAGTGGAGGGTGACAGAGGAGAAGCTGGGATGGCCTCAGGCTGGCTCAGGCACAGTGGCTACAATTGCAATGGCTAGGTTCTGTGCAAGCAGCTAAACTGATAGAAGTTAGTTGGGAAACTAGACCTAAATGAGATTAATACAAATTCAACTTAGCACAGCTCTAAAATTGTCTTGAGGGAGAGGTTTGTTTTAAGAATGTCTCTGGGAAAACTACAAAGGTTCCTGTTGTCTTAAGAATTTTTCAGTTTTGCCTATTGATATTTAGTTTGGAACAAAATTCTTGTATGATTTCTTTTATTGTTCCATTTTTGCATTTTTTCTGGTTTTTGTAGATCTTCCCCAGGTTAGAGGAGAGCAGGGAGACAGGAAGTGAAGTAGGGAAATAATAAAAGGGGATAGTTTGGGGGGAACCTGTATTATTTCTCTAATTTCCCTCAAATACAAATAAATGACCCTAGAGCAATTTAAAACATTCTAGGCAAACTGTCCATAAGGCGCCATTAAGCCCGAAGGAACAGGGTACATCTGAGTGAAAGGCTTTGTCAGCATTGTGGATTGTGCAGGTGGTTTTGGGGGAGGCTCAGGGCCTGCTCCTTAGGACAAAGGAACATGAAGCTCTTGCCTTGGGAAGTCTCATGTGCTAGGAACAGGGCCTGGTAGCCTTGTGTGTAGCTGTTTTTACGTAGTGCCCAGGGAAGCAGGTAACACAAGATTTCAACTGTAGTTCACTGTAGTCTGTGTGCAAGTGTCACCTCTTTGCCTGACATGTGGTCCCTGAAAGCCCGCTGCGTTGGACAGTCCTTGCACAGCTGGGTGAAAGAGCTGGTGGTGCTGATAGTCCAGGCTCTTGTCAGCTTTGCCTGAAGATTGGCAAATGGCCCTCATCTGGAGATTTTAGACGCCTCCACTTGACTAGTTTCAGCTGATGAAAGAAAAATGTGATTCACAATTGTATTCAGTGACCAGCAAGTGCCCTTAGGAGTACATTGGCATGTGCCAATATGCTTGCAAATTGGGTCTTTCAGGCCCAACAAAATGTTGCTTTGTTATATGGTAAGACTGGGAAATGGTAGAGAGGCCAGACACAAATGCAGGAAACTGAGGCTTTGCTGAGGCCAGCAGAGAGGGATGTGAGCTGGTACCTGTGTTCAGCACTGAGCGCTGATGGCGGCTCCCTGCCTGGAACAACCTGACGCCTGCCTCCTCAGTTACACCTGTCACCCTTACGAGGTGACTACAGTCGGGGACTTTTGGGCCGAGAAGTAGAATCTAATAGGTTAGTGCTCTGTGGGGAAACTGATGGATTTAGAGGACTAGGACTCATGGATAAGGACGGCAGGACTGGGCTCGGTTTCCTTGGCTGACATGATCTCCAGGTGATGTTTCTCTCTGACTTGAAGGTAGCAGCACCATGTGACTTCCATGGTATACTCAGAGCTTTGGATCCAAAGCTCCTTGTAAGACCAGACTTTAGAGTTCCCGAGTTGGATGTCATTTCTTACTCCACTATCCCTAAAAGATCAAGTTCAGCCGCAGGAAACACTTTTTTGTTTTTTAAATGGAGCCCTTGCACACTGTAAATAGAAGAGGAGCCAAGCTGTTACTTTAGCATTCAGGCTGAGCCTGCTGAGCACCAGCCTCCCAGGCAAGGATCACAATTATTTGGCTACTGCAATTCCACCTCCCCATTTGAAAGGTGATTCAGAAACACAGGTGGTCATTTCTGTGCTGTCGACATGCTGCCAGCCCTTGGATGTTTCTGCGTCACTGAGTGGTCTTGTGCTGTCTGCTGTCACCTGCACAACAGCTGGGTTTCTCAGCTTCCCTCTGAGTCCCAAGCTGCACTGTGAGCTTAGGACTGCCTCACCTTTTCCGACTTATCTTCTGGACATTTTGGTCAAAGGCACATGGCCATAGAGATCCGTGTTTTCTTTGCTTCTCTCTGGGAAGCATTTGGCAGTTCCCAGTGGAAAGCAGTGCGTGAATGTCAAGCACAGACAAGCCAGGAAGACTCACAGCAACATGGAGGTTTTCTTGTGCTCAAAAGCAGATGTTGGGGTATTTAGTCTCGCTCAAAAGCCCTCGCCTGCCCCTCCACGGGTGCTTAATAACAGGGTGGGATGCAGCGAATGCATAGATACAGGGTGGTCACCACAAACAAGCTGGCCCTGACTTTGAGTGCTCTGGCTACATCCGCATGGCTTTTGGAGCTGTCCCCCGTGAAAGGGAGGGTTGAGTTGGACCAAGGATGCTTGGTGCCTGCTTTCTGTTGCTGTAACACAGTACCTGAAGTCTGGGGGCTTTATCTTGCAAAGAGGTTTAGCTTGCTCATGATTTCGAAGGCTAAATATTCAAGAGGAGCTCCCTGGGGAGGAGCCCTTGGCTGTATTGTAGCTCAGCAGAAGAACCCAAGGGGAAACGGTCATGTGTCAGAAAACCAGCCACACATGTGGAGGGGCCTTGCTTTGTAACAGCCGCTCTCTTGAGAACTTTACAGCCTCCTAACAGCCTCCTTTACAGCCTCCTAACAGAGATCCAAGATGGCCTCTTCAGGCCAGCTCCAGGTAGAACAAGTCTAGTGTCTGCTGGGCAGTCTAACATTCCATGTCATATTCCTCTGCCAGGAGAACTGGGGGAGGTTTAGTAAGATGGGAAGAAATAGTAAGTGTCAGGGTTGGTGTTACAGCATTGCAAATTGAGCTTCTAACTGCAATACTGGCATCCCATATTGAAGCACCTGGCTGTTCCACTTCAGATCCAGCTCCCTGGCTAATAATCTGGGAAAGCAGTGGAAGATGGTCCAAGTGCCTGGGCTTGTGTCACTCCCATGGGAGACCCAGATGGAGTTCCAGATTCCTGGCTTTGGCCTGGCTCAGGCCAAACCTGGCTATTGCAGCTATTCAGGAAATAAACTAGCAGATAGGTGAGAGGAATCTCTCTCTCTCGTGTGTGTGTGTGTGTGTGTGTGTGTGTGTGTGTCCCTCTCTGTAACTTGCCTTCTAAATAAATAAATCTTTAAAAAAGTTAAGTATGTCCAGTGTACACCACATTTGTATTCTTTCTTACAGGAATTTTAGGATCCTGAAACTCTAAGACTGTAGATAAATGGAAGACCTTGGATTGATGTTTTCTTCCTTTAGCAAATCCTGAAGCATGGGTGCCCACTGCTCAGGCTGCAGTTGCTAAGGGAGACCTGCCCCCCCCCCCCCAGCTGGGCATTGTGAATCCCTCCTCTCTTTGTGTGAGGCTAGCTAGACCGAGCAGCAAGAGGGGACAGAGAGCAGGGCTTTCATTTCTCTTGACTTGAAGCTGTAACAAGAAGCAGCTTTGCTGTCGGACCTCAGCTGTTCTTTGTGCTTGGTGATGAGAACGATTTATATAGAAACTTGGGCGTGTTTATGTTGCTGTTATGTTTATTGTCAAGATATTTTCAGGCTGTTGTTTTACTGCTTGATAAGCTTCTGGCAGACATTTTAGGACAATGTGAGCTAGCATGCTGAGGGCATGGTGTCTCCTGAAGGTGAGCCTGGTCGTAGGTTGATCGCTGTGTCCGATGGGGATGGGGCAGGGACGACCAGCCTGGGATGTCAAAGGATGTTCATTTTTGTGGCATTTTTGTCCAGGAGCCACTTCTCGGTGACACTTCTGGCTTCTCTTCTGTTCTATGCCTCCTCCACTCCTTGGGTACATGGGAACAGGCCAGGCCCGTTGGCCTACACTCTATCTGGTGATGTTAATGGATAGGAAGCCACAAGAGTGTGTCTCCTCCCTTCCCTGGGAAGCTGCACTTGGCTCCATTCTGGTTTTCCAGTGGTAACTCACTGGTTGGGGCCCAGTCTGTTACTGTTTTGCTCCCACGCCTCCCTTGGCAAGTGGCGGCCACAGTACTCCCCCTGGGTCCATCCCATGGGCCACAACTGGAGAGCAGAGATGGGAAGCAGGAGTATCATGATGGTCACACGTTACAGCCATACTCTCCTATTCAACTCTCCCAGGAATGAATCTTATATTTTTATTTTGACAGCTTTATCTGTTTTCTCAATTTGGTATTGAACTCAGATCCTTGCAGGAAGCTCTTTTGTGCCCTATCCATTAAAGTCAGGGGAATTTGCTCAGGCTTTGGACTGGCCCAGCCCTGGTCTTTGTAGCCATTTGGGGAGTGAAAGATGAATGATCTCTTTCTGTTTGTGTCTCCCCCCCACTCTCTCTATAAGCCTACCTTTCAATAAATAAACCAGTCTTCAAAAAATTGGAACAAAAGCCAGCAAAGTTACATTTAGCATCCAGGGAGATTCCATTATTTTGAATCACATTTTTCTAATCATGATTTCTCTGCCACCTCTTGTTATTGTATTATTTGTACCATTGGTTCATTTTTTAAAAATTGTTTTATGACACCATATAATAGAAACTGGGGTCTTCCTTTCTAATTCTACCCCCCGCCCACTGCTCTCCCCTCCAGTCTTACAATTTTGTGAATTTTCACAAGTTCTTCATGCTGCCACTGAGGTGTCTCCCAATAATGTAGGAGATTATCACCCATTTTTCTATGAATCCATCCTTGTGGCACATGCCCAAGGACATGCTTCTCTCTGTTCATACATAGTCATTTCTCTCTGTTGAACATATTCATTTCTGCTACACTTCCATTATACATTCCCTTGAGTACAGTCCACCATGGGGTGAAAAACGGAAAAAATAGTGAACCTTCATCCGTATGAAGTCGATGAACAAGTAACAAAGGTATCAGTGTGACTCTAGGGTGGTGAAAAGGGATGTCCAGCATCTTCACATAGGAATAAATGCCAGCGTGTGTTTCGTATGGCACTAATGCAAGAATAGTAAGGACTGTTCCTTATGGGCTGTGGCAATAATTAACATCCTGAACTTGCTTTCCCTTTGTTCTGTGGAACAGCCCTCGTTAAGGTCCCTAGTGAAGGAAACTTGTTGTTGTCTGTTGTAAATCTGCCTGTGTACTTCGGGAGGCCCTGAGCATCCCACCTGCCTAGGAGGGGTGTGAGGGCTGAACCAAGATCTGAGCAGTTAGTGTTCATTCTGAACATTCTCAAATCTGAGCTTCACTTGGGACTCTGTTGTCAGTGTTGCCGATTAGTGTCCTGTGCCCCCTCTCTGGTATCTTGATGCCCGTCTTTGAGAGGTCTGATTTCACATGCTGGTCCTTGAGTCACATTGGGTTCTCTGGGCCTTCTGGCATAAAACCTGGAGTTTGGGACCAGATCAAAGTAAGGTGTCCAACGGCTCACTATGCTGTTATTTTCCATTTCCAAATCAGCCAGCAGATCTCTTATGGGAGAAATGGCATTTGTGGGACATCAACAGGGAACTTTTGCTGAACCCCTGGTTCCTTAGGCTGCAGCTTTAGCTCATCTCATTGCACATCCTGGGGAGACAGAAACACCAACCTGTTAGGGCCCTACCTGTCATGCCTGTTCTGTGAAGCCACCTCCCCTTGACCTTTTTGTGAGACAACACATTTCCAGGTATGCTGATGTTTGAATTTACCCCTTTTTCTTTGGAGACACAGTCTATGGGTTGGATGGCTCTGAGGGACATGCCCAGTATCATCACATTAGTCGAGAACGCTGAAACTGCTGCTGAGGGGATGAGCAGCAGTTAGCAGTTCTAAGAACATGTCAGAATCACTAAGCCCTGGGGTAGATGCGAGCACCTGGCTTCTCGAACACCTGGCTTTGAGTTCTGGCTCCCGACTGCAGCTTCCTGCTCATGTGTGCCCTTGGAAGGTGATGGTGGTGACAAGTAGCTGGCCCTTGCCATCAACATGGGATGGCTGGGTTGAGCTCCCTGACCACAGGGTGTGTTTGGAGAGTGAACCCATGAGTGGGGGCTGATTCTTTGCTTATGTGTCTGACTCTCTGCTTCTAATATGAATAATAAAAGGGGGGGTACTTTGTGCTATTTTGTCTTTGTATTTCCAGAAAGCTATTTCTATAAAAAAAAACTCTATAAAGCTAATTCCTCAGAAGCACCCTACAGGCCCTGAGACCACAGTTACATTCTAGTTGTAAGACCTTCTAGGTCCAGGAAGAAGTTCTCTGTCAAGGAACCCAAGTCCCCGTGTATTGGCTTATGGCTGCCTGGACGAGTGCTTCATGTTGGCTCATGTCCTCAGTGACAGCTGAGGGGTAGGATCAGGATGAGGCTCGGTTGGCTCATGAGATGCCTTCTTGGGAAAATATGTTTATGCGAGAGAGAGAGACAGAAGAGCAAAAACTCCATTTTCTGGTTAATTCTTCAAATGTTTTTTTTATCAACCTCTACTTCTCTTGTGTCCAGTTCTCATGAGTTAGCCATGAGTTAACCATGAGTTAATCTCCATGAGTTAGTCAGTGCTTTCCTGGAAGTACCCAAAATGAGGTCAAGGTTCAGCATCAAGGACAGTGCAAATCCAGGAAGTGCAAATATCTTCTGATTAGGTGGAAAATTTGTTTCACCTGTCTAGATAGCGTGTGTTGGGACTTGGCATGAAGGGAGCATTGGCCCACGGCACTGTGAGAAAACTAAATTCAGGACTGATCTTGTAAGATATGTCATATGGTCTTAGGATCTGACTTCTGGGTCTCCAAAAGACCCTTATGTTCAAAAGTAGCTGTAAGGTAAGATGGTTCTCTAAGACCTAAAATGCTTCTACCAGAAGCTCCATCCTTGGTTTTGTTGTAGGAATGTCAGTGTTTCCCAGCCACGTGCATAGTGGTGGCAGGGGTGGAGGGCAGACTCAGCACAGAGTGATTGAAATAAGAGTACCCCCTCACCCCAAGAGGAAGCTGGTGGGTGAATGCAGGCAGGGAGTGCAGGAAAGGGGAGCACAGCGAGGTAAACCTCACAGCTTGTTCGAGGACAATCATGGATCCCTAAATTCACAAAGTAGAGATGGCTTGGGCACTTGTGAAGGGACAGGTTCCAAGTCCATGTGGCTCCAGGTTTGGTGTCAGGCAGGACCATATTGGCATTTAGTGTCATTCCTGATGCAGGTCTGTGACTCTGGGCAAGTTGCTCTAGGCTCTTTGTTCCAGGCCTTGTTTCGCCCATCAGTAGTTGGGAGGAAGTGCTAGTTGCCAGGATACATGTTAAGAATCACTTGCAATGTAATTTTTAGTGCCTCAAACAGAGGCACTGTAATAGAACCCACCCAGCTCACTCTTCCACTTTATGATGTCCTACAGTAGCTGTCCACCATGTCCCTTTTCCCCTTCACATACACATGTTGACACAAGCAGTGATAGAGGTGAGACGCAACTAATGCTGCCTTGGTCAGTGCTAAGAGTGGAACAGGCAAACTCATGCATGGGCACCCTTGGGAACACTGACTGTAGGGGCACACCTAAGAAATTGGGAACCCCAGGTAGGTTTGCCTGGCTCTTCTCAGCTTTGTTCATTGTCCTGGGGCTCCCGCAGTGGCTAAGTGGCTCCCCTTAATCTGAGCAGGTGCATCCTTTTGCTTGTGGATTCTCATGGGTGTGAGGTTCAAGCCTACATGCAAGGCATGGCAGGGAAGCTCGGTGTGCCCCACAGCCTGTCCTCCTTCACTCCCCTTCCTGTGTGCTGATTGGGAAATGTGACTCTGCCTCACGAGTCTTGCATTTCAGAGTGGGCTTTTCTTGAGGGAGTTTGGGACTGAACTGTAAGAACAGCCTTTGTTATTCACACATCATCTGTTGCTTGGGAGGGCTCCACCACTTTGGGGTTTCAGGTAGTTTGCTTTGCTTCTACACTATCTTTGGTCAGTGTGGGATCTTGGATTCCAGGGTTTGTTTCCTGCTGAGATTTCCTGTACATAAGGGCAGATACATGAAAGTTACAGAAGAATGTCAATATTGCTCTTGTTTTGTGTGCCCAGAGAGGAACTGGAGGTTATTTCTCTAGCCAATACAAGCCAAACTGGGTCACTTCCCAGAGAGCTACTACAAGTGGCCAAGCTGTGACTTCTGCACCTCTGGGTTTTGGTGGAGGATGCTTTTGCGTCTTGGCCCAGAGAGGTGTCCGCCCATGCTGTGGAACTCCCCCACTCCACTCTTGCTTTATCCCTTGACTTTCTCTCTGGAGTCTCGCCCTTGCTAATTGCTGTACTCCAGAGGCTATAGGAAGTTTGGAAGGAATGAATGAGATAGGATAGAATCGTCTGCTTATTTGATATGGATTTCCACTCAGCATTAAAATTGCATACTAATCAATGGATATGTAACCAGGAAACATTATTTTTTTTTGAGACTGGGGTTCCACATGCATGTTTGCATGTTTCTTAATGTTAGTATGTTTAAAGAGTTTGTGTTTGTTTATTCACTTATAGATTGTTTTCTGTGTGAAGAGGCCTTGCCTTGTTGAATAGTAGCTTCAGATCCAAGGTTGACCAGATTTTGTTTGACTGTTGTATGGATATTTACCATATTTTTATTATATTGTATTATGATACCATTCAAATAGTGAACTGATGGGTTTTGTTTGATGAAATGTTTTGGGGATAATTTTAAAAATCAAGAATATACATTTCTAGAACATTTTAACAAGATGAAAATGTAATGGTGTGTCTTAACATGTTTTTCTTCTGGGATAGAACATGGAAGCATTTAAATAAGATACATACAGACAAACCCAAGCCTTACTTCCTTTTTAAGGTGATGATGGTCTTGGTTTGTCTTCTGTGTGGCAATATATGCTTGGGTCATCTCCATTTAAACACAAAGCATGTTCTTCATAATCCTGGAGTTTCATGTTACTGTTCCAGAGATGTTCTAAAGATTGCTCAGTTTTATAATGCCCAATGCTAGCAACCTATTTCATACAAGAATGCCTCTGGAGACCATGTCAAATTACTAATTTGTTATTCTTACTCCGGCAAGACCACATAATCAAGGCATCCATCGAAAGCCTTGAGTTTATTTTGATTTGCTTCACTTTGGGTTTAAATTTACCACCCACAGTTGTCCAAAGCACATACAAGCTTGTGGGTTTGGTCTGTTTGTTTTGCCATCACACTGTGTCTAAGCGCAAACCTGACTGTACTCAAGCTCTTTAGGCTCATGGAAATGAAATGTCACTTGCTTTTTTGTTTCTTTGCTAATACTATCCAAGAACATTTAAATAGTTCATTTTCCCAGTGTGCCGTTGCTGTTGAGTTGATAGTTGCCCTGTTTGTATAGTTGATCACCCACTGAAGCCAAGGCACGTGAAACTGCAGTCCACTAAGATGGGCCTGAAAGTCATGTGGGACCCACCCAAAGATGCTGCCAGTAGACCCGTGGAGCATTACAACATTGCCTATGGGAAGTCACTGAAAACTCTTAAGTACATCAAGGTGAATGCGGAGACATCCTCCTTCCTTATTGAGGATGTGGGTAAGTGACCTGCACAGTGGCTCTCGCACTCTTAGGGTGACTGTTGATGATGCGGTGGGGCTCCGGGTACCTGAGGTCCTCTGGGAACAGGGAACCCACTCCGGAGCCTCTATCAGCCTCTTGCCTCTTGGCTTCATCTTGACCCCTGGGCTTCCCCACTGGTGCCCTAGAGCTTGAGTGTTCCTCAAACATTTTAGTTTTCCGAGTATGCTTTCAGAAACTGACCCCTTTTGTCTCACAGAAAGGTGACCACTGGACAGTTTGGTGGCTCCACCTAGACATTTTTCATTTATGAACCGCTTTCTATTTAGGAAAATTAGTCAATAATATGTTCCTGCAAAGGAGTGTGTTGTAGATCATATTTAGCCACACCTGTTGAAGATGCCACATTTTCCCATTTAAATTCTACTTTAGTTTTATTCTAGAAGATTTCTAGTCTTGCCTCCATATGCTTGCCCTGTAAGGGCCAATGGCGGCGAGCTTGATCTTAGGTGTTTTCCTCTGGAGTCCACTGTTGGACTTCAGTAACCTCTAACTCCACTAGTTCTCCCATCACATCATGTCCAACCTTAAGCTGGACCCTGAGGAAGTAGCAAAAGTTAGCACGTGGGAGAGCAGATCATCTTGACTCAGGGCTCCTCAGGAGGGTCTCCTGGCCATGGAGACCCATAATGCCCCTCCCCAGTGCCTGCATTTTAGTTTATGCCTTCTGGGTGATGGAGTAGAAAGTATATAAAAGAAAGATTAACGAGGACAGATTCCCTTCCCCTGGCTTCAGCCACACGTCTGTTTCCCTGGATGTCTTCCATATCAACGTCAGAAAGAAGGAATGAGCAGGTCACGTTTGTTTGCTCAAACCTTGGGTTGTGGTCATTGCTACAGGCAAGAAAAGCATGTGAAACAAGGGTCACACAGAGCTCACTGGAAAACAAACGGTGTCTTCCCAGCAGCTTTCTGATGAATTAGCCATGTGGAAGTCAGACATACGACTCAATTTCTTTGAAATACAAAGCAGCTCAGTGTGAAGGGGGCAGGTGCCCGGAGAAGCCCAGTTTCTGCCTTCTGTTGGTGCTGGATGAACAGAGAGCATTTCCCACCTGGCCCAGAGCTCTGGGTAAACCCCACTGTCCTTAGGCCAGAGCCGGTCAGGTAACCCAGGGCTGGAGCAGAGCATGTCCTAGCTGAGGCTCTGTTCCTAGATGAAGTCGTGTTAAAGGCATAATCCTTCCTGAGGAATGTAGTCACCAAGACTGCCTTTGACAGAGCTGACAGTGACCTCCGCAACCCTTCCTCCCCTGAATGCCCACAGACTTGTGTCTGTTTCAGGAACAGGCACCCTCACTGATCTGTCACATCATAATTCGTTGTGAGGAAACAGGTGCTCCTAAAATTCTGCTCCTTGAACTGCAAGTTCAGGGTTGTACACTGCAATTTAGTTTTCCTTTTATAGTCTAGCAAAAAAAAAAAAAATCAAGAACTTAAGGATTTCTCTGCCAATTTACCTTGATTGCATCTAGCGGTTAAAAAATGAAACCGAAATGTCAACGTGAACATATCCATATAGTTATTCTTTCTGACTTTGCATTGAAATGTTCAAAAGCAATGAGCAGACACAAGGAAGGAAACTTTTTATTGTGAAAAAGAAAGTTTCCTGAAGCTCCATGCCTTGCCATGAAGACTTTCCATTTGCAAAACTTTATGAGTTAACACTGATGCTTCTTAATTTATTGGAACATTCTTTTTGGAGCATCAGTGGGGAATTATTGTATATTCAAATATTTTGTGGCCAAGACATTCTGAAGAGTCTGAAAAACTCTTTTGCGTTCTTCTTTAGGAGCCCAGGTTTATCACACATGCCACAAGCATTGTCCTAAATAAAGGTTGTGTCTTGAGTCAGTTGTGATTCACCTGTGTGAGAAGTACAATTTTAATATCTGATTTTCATAGTGTAAGGGAGATGCTTAGTGAATCACACTGTGTCGTTCTTGGAGATGTGCGACAGTGGTTTGATACGACCCGTGTGTTTCAGAGCCGGGGGTAGTATACTTTGTGCTGGTTACTGCAGAAAACCCCAGTGGAGTGAGCCGTCCTGTTTACAGAGCTGAGAGCGCGCCTGGTAAGTCTGACCTAGCATTGCGTTAGGAGAAGCGCTCCCCTCCTCCCTTCATCCAGTCAATCTAGACTGTGAATCGCTAAAGGGTTCTTGAACACGAAACTTTATAGTCATCTGCAGCAAGCCGAATGACTGATAACTAGGAGAAACTTGTCCCTACTTTTTAAGTTGTTTTAATGTTGCTGTTAGCTTTTTGCCTGAGTATATTTTGAAGTAAACCACGTCCAAAAGGCCAAAAATACATATTGTCCCTAGTAAAGCTTAGCTGTGGAGTCACAAATGTGACCCCATGGATCCTCGTGCAGGCTATTGAAGAGGTCATCCAAGCGTGTGTTGGGGATGCGTTGAAACATAGAAAATCTGAACGTGCTCATTTCTAACGACCAAGTTGCCTTTCCCTCATTTAGGAGGTGAATGGATCAAGATTGATGCTTTTCCCATTAAGGGTCCAGGACCATTTAATGAGACCGTCACAGGTACCACGTGCGCATTCGTGTTGCCACTGAAGCAGCACCTTGCCAGCGGGTGTGCTTCTGTCACCCACATCTGCTCACAACCTTCAGTCTGTCCCCATGGCTCGACTAACCCACACGCTGCCACCCAGGCTTGGTCAGTGTGTTCCGCACCTGATGAGCCACACTGTGTGGTGCTGCTCATTGTTGCTTGTTGTCCTTTTGTGCTCTCATGTGTCTATAGCCGGGGACACCGCTGCCCTGTTCACAGGCAAATATGGTGGTAGAGATGGCAGTAATGGCCTGAGGAGGGTGTGTATAGCTCTTTCACTGTGAATGGCATAAATGAATGGGACCCACAAAACAGGGAAGTCTATTGGCTGATAGGTTGTACCAAGTGCTGCTCTGTTTTCTTACAACTTTGGGATATTTTGTGATATGTTAGACAACCTGGCTTCCATCTCTGATCCATATTTGTGTATATGTGTGTTTTACCATTTGGATGTTGACGTTGTCTGGTCATATTGTTCTTTTCATTGAGAGAAGCATTGACAGTTCTTGTGTATTTCTTGAATATGTTTAACTAATGGTGGAAGCAATAATGCAAAATGAATGCAACTATTTCAGAGCGTAGTTGGGTAATATGCCTCAAGTGAGAGGGCCAGGAGCTGTTTTGTTTTCTTGTGCTTAACCATGTCAACCTGGTGTTCTTACAGAGAGGAAGGTGAGTATGTTGAAACCAAGGACCATCGTCTGCTTCCAAGACAAATTGGGATGGGTGGAGATGGTTTTCTTTTCACTTGATAAGGGTGTAGAACAAAACCACGAATAAAGAATACTGAATTTCTGGAAGCGGTGATAAGTTCTTGTTGAAGTACACTGGACTTGAGGTAACCATGGGGAATTAGAGTGGGCATGTTTGTAGGTGGGTGGAAATGAGGAATGGAAGTTGGAAGAAGGAAGTAAGAGCTGCGCATAGATTTAGCAGTCATGCTGTCAAGTGAGAGTGGTAGGTGAGGGTCAAACCTTGGAAAGCATTGACGTGCAAACACCCCTGCCTTGTCTGCCATGGAGTGCATGAAGCTAGTACAGATTGTGTGGGTATATACACACGTATACGTATATGTATGTGTAGTGTTTTTTCTGTGTTTACATATGTGGGATAATGTCTGTAAATTAGGCATGGTAAGAGATTAACAACAAGGGAACAGCTAGAACAAAGTACTGTGGAAGTTCTGTGCTGGTGGTTTTTCTCCGTGTCTCAGAAGAGCTGGGTGAGTTGCATTCACTCTGCCTGTTCACGATTCAGTGCCTACCTGTTGAGATGCAGTGGAGGTGCTTGGACCAAGGCACAGGGACAGTGTGGCAGTCAATCAATGTTTGTGGAAATGGTTCCTAAGTAATGAACTAGTGGGTAGTGCAATATGCCATGGTTATGAGGAACAAACAGAGTCATATGGGTGTGACTGAGCAGGGCAATGTGAGATTTCATCACAGTATTCAGAATAGGCAACAATGTAAAACTTACCAATTGCTTGTTTCTGTAGCTTTCCATTTAATATTTTTTGATTGTTGTTGATTGTCAGCAGTGAATACTCAGCAAGGGTAATTGGGTAATAGGGGCTACTGTACTCTTAGGAAATGCTTAAAATAAGAAAGGATGTTTATTCAAGGGCTGTTTGAAAACATGAATATAAGCAAACATGCATGAGCCTTCTACTTATGCATGTAGGATATGGTAACTCTTGTATGCTATATTTTAAATGTTCATTTTATTTCATAATCATCCTGATAGTTTCCTAGGCAACCTTAGTTTTAAAACAAGTTAGTACTTTTCTTATGTTTTCTTTATCAGAAATGTGTGTGAGAAGCCTTTTTCAGGAGCCAGGTATTACAGACACCCTGGGTGTGGGGTCCCTCAGCCAAAGCTGCACCTGTTACTGTGTGATGTTGAAATTATGGAGCCTCACTCTACCGGAGCCCCTGTATGTCCGGCAGTCCAACTGCTCAACTGTAGCACCTCACACTCCATTTGTCATGTGTTGTTAACAACAAAGACGCTGCAGAAGTTTTTGGCAGATATCACTTGTATGCTGTGAAGCAAAACTGAAACACACCAAGCCTCATGAAAACTCCAATTACATAGACTTGGTTAAAACCTCCAAGAAAAAACAAAATCACATTTCATTGTCAGTGAAAGTGATGGGAATCATTTATGAGAAAATATGTTATTGAGTGAGAAATGTATTACAAATGTACTGTAGTTCATGGAAAATTGGATGAAAGATGGGTTTATTTTGGAGCAAAAAAAAAAAAAAAGTTGAAATCCCTGGATAGTGTTTTTGTAGCATTCATTTCCTGTAAGCTCTCAAGTACTCTTGCATTCTGTGCAGTTGTTGTAAGAAGTGGTTTAACACATGATAATTTTGTCAAGCAAGTGGAGTCTTTAGAATCCCACGTATTTTTATTTGAAGGAGCATGTCCCTCATACAGGCAGTGGAGTATGGGCACCTTGTGGGGAGCTCTAGAGGGTCTGCTTGAGGGCTTTGATTTCATCGCATGTGCTTTTGGGATTTTATTTAGAACCAGAGGAAAATCCATCCTCAGACCTGTCTGGGCTCTATCTAATGATAGAACTTTAGTCGTTTAATTAAATACTTTGGGTTTCCCAGTGACAGGTCTCAGACTTACAATGATGAACAGAGACTCATCTTATCCAAGCTCGCATTTCGATGTGGAAAAAACAATAATCAAGGGAGCAAAAAATGCACAGGGGCCGGCATTGTGGTGTGTCAGGTTACGCCACTCCAATGCTGACATCACATATGTTCCAGTTTGGGCTGTGGCTCCTCCACTTCCAATCCAACTCCCTGCTAACGCGCCTGGGGAAAGCTGGTGGAGATGGCCCAAGTGCTTGGGCCTCTGCATCCACATGGGAGACAGGATGGCGTTCCAGGCTCTTGGCTTTGGCCTGGCCCAGTCCTGACTTTTGTGGCCAATTAGGGAGTGAGCCAGTGGATGGAAGATCTCTCTGTTTTTCTGACTTTCACATTTAAATAAAAGCATAAAGCATCTGCAAAAATGCACAGACTCTATTAGCTTGTTGGAGTGGCCCTAACTACAGGCTGCTTGGTGCCTAAAATAGCACAAATATAGTTCTTGTGGTTCCGAAAGCTCTAAATCAAGGTGTTAGCAGGGCTGGTTTGCCTTCAGTCCTTTCTGCCTGGCTGGCTGGTGGTGCCTTCTTGATAACCTTCGTGAGGCCTTTCCTCTCTCTGTGTGTATCTGTGGGGTCTTTGAACGTAAGGACAGCAGTCAACTTGCAGTAGAGCACCCCTTGCAGCCCCATTCAAACATCATCACTTCTTGAACTCCCTTTTCAGACATAGGCACATTCTGAGGCGGGAAGTTAGGGTTTTCACATATGGATCTTCAGGGCAGACACGATGAAGCCTAAACACTGATTCCTTGAAAAACAAGCAGCCCAATTATATAGAGTAAGCAGATGGGAGAGAGAGCTGGGGTTTCTGTAGCCTAGTGGCAAGGGGATGGCACTGAGTTGAGACCAAGCAGAGCTGACAAGGGTGAAGGCTGGGGAGGCACATGCCAACAATGAGTCCTGAAAGTCAGACTGGACTTACGTGGGTCTAAGATGGGATGTTTGTCCCAGTACAGAAACTAAAGGCTCAGGAAGTGATAGGACTAAACAAAAATGCAACTCCGGGGGCAGAATGGGTAAAGTCTCTGCCTGCTGTAAAGTCCCGCAGAGGTGCTGGTTCCAGCCTTGGCTGCCCTACTTCCAATCCATCTTCCTGATAATGTGCCTGGGAAAGCAGCAGAAGATGGTCCAAGTGCTTGGGCCCCTGAATCCATGTGGGAGACCTGGAAGGAGTTCCTGTCTTCCGGCTTCCTACCTGGCACAGCCCTGGCTGTTGCGCCCATTTGGGGAGTGAACCCGCATGTAGGAAGACTTCTCTCTAAGTTTGCCTATCAAATCAGTTAATTTAAATCTTGCGTTTAAAATGCAACTCCGAAGTAGGCATTTGGCTTCCCTGCGTGTAGCTCGCCCCGTCTCTCTGAGTTGTCTCTTCATGGAGAGCTGACTCCATCTCTCTGTGAGGCAAGCGTTTGTCCTGCCGATCTCTCCCTGGGGATGAAGGGGCGCAGGCCATGCAGATTTTTCATTTTTAAAAAATTGTTATTATTATTTTCCATGATACCGTTTTGTAGCTATAGAGATCCCTCTTTGTACCTCCCCCTTCCCCATTCCTCCCAACCCTACTATTTTCCCCATATTATCACAATTGCATAGTCCATCAGCAACAGTGACAAGTCCAACATTCTACTTTTTCAGTGTGTCATGCCATTGTAGGCATTGGCAGTGGTGGGAAATCCAGCGCCACATTGTCAAGCAGGATATGGCTGTCAAGCCTCTCTGTGGACTCTTCAATGAGTTGTTTTGGCTTTTTTCCTGCCTGGGCAGAGGACCCTGAGGTCCTCAGGGTCAGGACAGGGACACACCCCAGCCGTGCTCCGGGCCAGACATGGGACTCAGCGGGGCCAGCTATTCTGCTTCCACCAGCCTCTACCAGCCTCCACCTGGGAGCCAACGCCAGATTCTGGCTGATTTCAGCTCTGTACATACTCATCTTTGTTTTTAACCATTTTCATTGTTGTCTAAAACTCAAGTGCTCTTTGCTTTTCTCACACCCTGAGTCACCAATGTCTCATTCCCAAATCTGTTGACTGATAAGCACAAGTCTCCATATTGTTCACCGCTGGGCATCTGTTTCAGGCTCCAGGCCCTGGCCTCAACCACAGCAACTCTATTGCTAGCAAGCACTGTCTTCTTACTACCTCTCAGATTTCGCATCTATAAGGAAGCAGTATTCCATAAGATTGCTTCCCAACAATTGAGGATGTAAAGTTATTCTTGAATTTTTCTAAGTTTCAGCTTGGAAATTTCATGAAGCTATTACACTAAGTGTACCCCAATGATGCTAAGCTCTGTGAACTGGGACTCATTTGTGCTAGTGAACAGTGCCCATTTTCTTATTCTCTATCCCACTTTGAATATTTTAGCACAACATATTTAGAAATTTTATTAGTGAAGGAAGAAGCCATGAATTGTAATTTCTGTGGATTGGGTAGGCACCCAAATACACACAATGTGCACAGAATAAAAAACTGTCTCCAGTGACACCTTGGGATGCACCTGTCCCAGTGACCCCTTTGTGCCGACCGCCCTTCCTTTCTCTGTTTGCACTGGCAGGAATTTTGCTGAAGGAGCCAGTGGAGTCAGATATGTTCATTTATTTAGGCTGCTCAGTGTCTGTGCCACTCTGGCCAAAAGGACCACATGGCTTAAGGCCACATGTGAATCACACAGGGTGTTTTGGTCTCAGCGCTTCATCACCGTTGCCCCCAGACACACAAGATCTACTGTGCTGAAAGCACAGTCAAAGCCCACCCAGTCACTTCCCACCCTGCTCCAGGTGTTGTCAGTGGGATGCTTTCCGTGGGTGGGAGGCTATGTGTGGGTTATTCCAAGTCTGCACACATCATGCTGACTGCCTCCAGGACAAGTCATGTGGCCGGAGCTTTGGTGGGACTGATAAGGACTAGGCTTCTTAACACATGGACTTACCACAGCAAGTGCCCTTGGACATGTCAGGAAATCACACAAGGAATAGATGCTGAAGGCACAGGTGGTGCTGACTGCCCCTGGGGTAACCAGGTTTAAAATCTTGCTGACATGTGTGCAGGAGGTTGCTTGTGAACAGCTTGCACAGGGTCGCCAGTACAGCCCATCAGGTCCCTCACTAGATACAGTCACTAGATATAGGCCAGCGGACCTACATCCAGAGAAAGCATCATGCTTATGCTGTAAGGTGGTTGCTAGTGACATCAACCTTGTTATCGTCATGAGCTTCTCAACCCAGAGGCTGGGGCAGGGAGAAGTGGGCTGCAGAGCCCATGGACTGACAGCTTCCAATTCCAGGTCCAAGCTTGCTGCTGTTGCTTGCTCTCTATGCTACCCTCATCCTGGGGTCTCCCTGTCTTTTTTTTTTTTTAAGATTTTGTTTTATTTTTATTGGAAAGTCATATATACAGAGAGAAAGATCTTCCGTCTGTTGATTCACTCCCCAAGTGGCTGCAACGGCCAGAGCTTTGCCGATCCGAAGCCAGGAGCCTCTTCCGGGTCTCCCACGTGGGTGCAGGGTCCCAAAGCTTTGGACTGTTCTCAACTGCTTTCCCAGGCCACAAATAGGGAGCTGGATGGGAAGCAGGGCCACCAGGACATGAACCAGTGCCCATATGGGATCCCAGAGTGTGCAAGGCAAAAACTTTAGCCACTAGGCTACTGCACTGAGGCCTAGGACCTCACTTTGTTTGTGTAGGCATTGGGTTATTGTGAGGACAAACGGCAGATATTTTGTGCAGAATTGATGTCCAGTAAGTTATAATAGTTGGTCGTTCTCAGACAGGTGCTGTTCTCAAATAAAGGAATTGGATTTCCTTTCTCCTGGCTATTGTTAAATAGCTGGGCTATCCGGTCATCCCACAGGTCTTTTAGTAAAGAGGCCACATTTTTAGGGGATTTACTGGAGAAGAAAACATAACATCAAAGGCTTGAGAGCTGGTGTTGCGACACTGGGCATAGAGAAGAGTTTTATAAATCCATTCACAACTGTTTCTTGAAGACTGTGTGTTCTAGCTCGCCCAGGAAGCAAGAGCCCGTGGTAGGTACAGGCTGGTGAGTCTGACATGCCCTGGGGCAGATCACTCATTGCAGGGCCCAGGCCTCCTTTGGATCAGGGACTTCGATCTCAGACTGTAGGCAGCAAAGCAGGCATCCTGCCCCACCTCTGGCATCCTCAGTTAGCCTTCTGTGTCTCCAGCACATGCTCCCTGCTCACTCCCACCCTCTTTCTTCCTCTTGTGCTTGCTCTCCTCTTCCTTAAGCTGATTTCATCGGAAGTGCACACAGAAAGCCTGAAATCGCCCTTGATGCACCCAAAGCTTTGAGCATCACCACTTAGCCCAGGTGGTGTACACCATCACACCTGCGGGGCAGTGTCCATGGATGGGTCCTGGCAGGCCCATGAGCCCAAAAGCTGGCTCTTTCAGGCCACAGGGATAGGGCCAAGGCCATCTTTGTAGTGGGAACCACACATGGCAGAGGAGTTGTGGATGAGTGACACTGCACAGCCTGCAAGAAGACAAGATGCCCTGGCTGGCAAGACCTGGGCCAGGAGAGAGTGGCGAACAAAGAGCAGCGATCAAGTGTTCAGCACACCAGGGACTTGGAGTGATGAATGCTTGTTGGTGGCTGGCGAAGAGGATGACAAGCAAAGCTTTCTGCTCACAGCGGAGTAAAGCCCTTCAGATACAGACCGCTTCATAGTTGAAGAGAAAATCCTCTTGTTAGCTCATGTGGTGTCTGTGCATGAGGCCTCAAGGCGGGGTCTCACAGCTCACATTCTGAAAGGGCTTGCCCACTCGGGTTGCGAATCTGAGTCGAGGCACTTCATTTTTGTCATGGCCTCTCACACAGCTACAGGACCAAAAGTTGGTTTCACTTACAAACACCCTCTATGCTGTGCCTGTCTTCTACTGCACAGAGGGGAAACAGAGGGGCAGGTGGAGCCCTGAATGTTCAGAGCCTGTAGAGTCCCAGTTCAAAGCCACCATGTTTAACTAGCATGCAGTTGTAAGGGGATGGAGCATCAGGCAGAATTGGGAATATTAGCAGACTTTGAGTCCGAGCCATTTCTACATAAACAGAGTTTTGCAAGGCTGGTGATACAAGTCAAGGGCAGCCTGCTCATCTTGCCTGGCCTTGCAGTGTCTGCTCCAACCTGGGTAGGAATGGTTTGGCCACTGGCATAGGTGTGATGACTTGTTGTGGGTCTTTTGTCATCAAGCATCTCTGCTTGACCTGTTCTTGGCCTGAGATGAGTGACAGGCCAGGGGAAGGTGTCCTGCTGAGTCTGAAACCCATTCAATGAGGTGGATGTGACGTGTGATTGCCCCTGGAGGCAGGGACTTTCCGTTTTTCAGGTAAAAGACCTCCAGATTTTTATTAGGAACTTTCAGAAGACTTGGGTGACACTATCACATGCAGGCCCAGAGAAAGTACTTAGCTGATTGAATGGGATCGAAGTGGAATTATCTGGCTAACTTTATTGCTGTGTGCATCAGCTTACAAAAGGATTACCAGATGATCTATAATAGACACACAGGGTATCTGTAGATACCAGGATACTAAAGATGGGAAACTTTCAGACACTTGAAAAAAAAAGATGTGGTTGGCTTTTCTAAACCCAAGGATGTGAGAGAGACTGCTACCTTTGAAGGGATGCTGTTCTGACATCATTCTGTGGCTTTCGGTGAGACAGTGAGTGCCAGGCAGTCATGGCATCTGCAAGATGCCTTCACTTGTCCGTTTGCTACCTGAATGACTCCTGGACAAAGCTGTATGTTCCCACGCCAAGGGAGCAAGACTAGCCCCAAACTCTTATTTCACTTTGATGGCTGGTGAGCTGGCGCGTCAGCTGAGGGATAAGCTTAAATGAAAGGGGCCAAGTTTAAAGAGACTGGAGTATAGAGTCAGAATGGTTGGATTTGGATCCTTGCTTGGCCCTCAATGGTCCTGGGCCTTAAGTAGCTGCAACTCTCCGTGAACTTCACTTTTCTCATGGTGATGATGCTGTCTTTCTTACTTACCCTGCAGCTGTTGCAAGGTCAACCAGAACAAATGCCTTGAGAGCTTGTTGCAAACTGCCAAGTTCTCTTTAGAGGCAGACATTTTGCTTGGGAACCTGCATCCCATGTAGGGGTGCCTAGGTTGGCATACTGCCTAGTCTTCCATTCCAGTTTCCTGTTAATACATACTCTGGAGGTAGCATACGGCAGCCAAGGTACCTGAGTCCTTGCTGCCTGCTGGGAGTCCTAGATTGAGTTTTACGCCATTGGCTTTGGCCTGGCTTGGCCCTGTCTGTTGGTAGGCCTTTGGGGAATGAACCCGTGAATGAAGTTCTCTGTTCCTATCTCTCTGTCTTTCAAATAAAATGAAAAAAAAAAAAAAAACATGTAAAATTCTATCTGGAGTGTAAGGAATCCCAGAAGGTTCATGGAAGATGTGTGTTCCCTTTAATGCCATTTTCCCATGAACTGGTGGCAGGGTCTCCTTCCAGGTAGCTGCCTGCTAGGCCTGGCCCGTCCGGAGTCCCTGTGTGGTGTGGTTAGGTGGCAGGCTGGAACCTGGGGTTGTGGGACACTGCACAGTCTGAGTGGGCAGCTGCTTCCCTGCCCCAGGGCTGGTTGGCCAACACTGGGTGGGCCTGGTATGGGTCTGCACAGAGCCATGGCCAAGTATCTGAAGTGGTAAACATGTTCACCTGTCCTCGGAGCCTCAATGTTTCCTCCTCAGGCACTCCGTCTCTTTAGGAAATCCCAACAGTCTTTTGCTTTACCTCTGTTGTGTTTTGTTTTTGTATTTGACTGCTGAGTGTCAGGAGTTGCTGAGTCATATTCTGTCTGTGCTTGGGCTGATACCTTAAGCAAGGGCGGCCCCAGGACACTGTTTCCCTCCAATTTGTCTGGCTGGAGCAGACCTGAGTGTCTTGAGTGTCAAGAGCACTTTCTGTTCAGCGATTGATTTTTATCCATTCCATGTGAGACTCATGTGTGGATTTCCTTTTGTCGGCTTTACTGCTAGATTAACAATACAGCCTTTATGTCATTCCTACTGTGTACATTGGGGGGAAACATTTGTTTAGTGTTGCATGGCACTGTCTCAGGAACACTTAGGGCTGGAGTGCCTAGTGGCTAATTTGGGAACTACAGCTGATCTACAGAAGGGAGTTCCTCTTGTTTAGATTTAGACATTAGAAGCAGACATCTGATGTTTCAGAATAACCATCTCCAGTCGCTATTTATTTACCATCATTGAAATTTACCCTAACTTGTGATATTTGGTTTTGCTTCTATGTCTTAATGTTGGGATTTTAGCTTAAGTGGAAGTGTTCTAGTCAGATAGGATTAGTCACAATGGTGATGGTGTTGATGTGCACTGTGGCGGCAGAATGCTTGGGAAGCAACTGGCTGACATCGTTAGAGAGACACCTTTGGCCCAACTGAGTCCTCAGAACTAGAATGTATGCACTGTTCAGGAATGGGCAATGTGGTCCTTACATGGGGGAGACTCTCATCCTAAGATACAACAGCCTCTCTACTTGATGTCAAAGCAAATCATGAACGTTTATTGGGCAGCATGACATACTGCACTGGGAAAGTTTACAGTGAGAGTCAATGCTGAGGTCAGTCAGTTGGACAAGAGGATTTCTTAAAACTGACTCATTATGCAAGGAGGAAACAGCAGGCAGAAGGCAGCAGGGAGGGTATGCCATGACCAGGGCTTATCTGAAAGGGCAAGACTTAGGGCAGAAAGATCAAGACCCTGTAGAGAAACCAGCTGGCATTTAGCTTCTAGGGGTTCATTGTAAGGGTAAGGAAAGCCTATCTTTTCAACATTATACCAAGAAATCCTTGTAAGGGACACTAAAGAATAGCACACAATGTGTGTCTGCTGTATTTTTGCACTGACCTTTTGCAACTTGCCAGAGAATATATAGTCCTGGCCTGAAGGAGCAAAAAGAGAATAGATGAGAAGGGATGCTGTAAAACATGCAAGTGTTCTGGCTGGCAGACTCAATGATATGGTGTGTTTCTATATTAGGTTGTTGGTATTAACTCTGGGAAGGCAAGGCTTTTCTTCACGGCTTGGACCTCAGAAATGGCCCTTGTGAGCTCAGCAGCTCCTTGTCCTGGCTCTGAGATTGCCAGCATTTCTAGATGTCAGGGGTCAGCTTGGAGTGTTTCACTGTATAATGCTTTCTTGTGTTGTGTCCTCTTTAAGAGAAGGAAGTGCCCAACAAGCCGTTGCGTGTGCGTGTCCGGTCCTCAAATGACAAGCTGTCTGTGGCATGGAAGGCCCCACGCCTGTCTGGAGCCAAAAGTCCACGCAGATCACGTGGCTTTCTTCTGGGCTATGGGGAGAGTGGCCGAAAGATGAACTATGTGCCCCTGACGAGAGATGAGCGGAGTCATGAAATCAAAAAGCTCGGTGAGTTGGGTAGCAGTCATACTCTGTGTCCGGATGGCCTTGGCAATCGTGTCGACTTCTAGAAGTTCCTTCACGATAGAACATTTGGTTTGAGCCGTGATGTTCACTCCCCTGACATTGTAGTTATTTAAAATTGTCTTCTGTATTCTCTGTCCTGGATTCCATCATGAATTTGAGCAAATATTGGACCTGAAGTTCGGAGTGGGCTCTAACCCTGGTCTGAATGGAGAGGCTGGACCTTTTGGTTCCTCCTGGTACAATGTGTTTGCACATTGGATTTATACTATAAATGATCTCAGAGGTTACGGCGAGGAGGCAGAAGAGGTCCAACCAGAAGCTTAGCCCAGTCTGGGGGTGCAGGACAGGCTGAAGGGAATTCTCCATGGAGCTGGGCTGGGCCTGCTGGGGCTGTTATCTTACTTCATCCTGCATGAGCCTCTCATTGCCCCTGAATACATGGCACTGCTGGGTGTTCTCCCAATGTCCAGGACCCCGCAGGAGATTGGGCCCAGGGTCCTGTTGGCAGAGCCCCTCCCCAAACACTTATTTACCATGTCTTACTGGGGAGTAACACTGGACAGCACAGTGTTGCCCTGGCGGTCAGAGCAGCCCACAGAGGGCCATGCCAGAAGAACATCCAGCAGCCTTGACCATGGGAGTCACAGGAGAGAGATGACATATCCGGGCCCCTGGGGGAGGGAGCAGCGGCATGGGGGCAGGAACACGTGTGTTTGGAGTTCTTGGGGAAGTGGCCACAGACCTCTGCATGCTGGGACACTGTGCCTCTGCTCCATTAGACACCTGAGAAATGGACATTTCTAACTTCTGTGGTAGAATAAAGAACAAGGGCCTGCATATGCATGACCATTCCGGTCGCTACACGGGTTGACACATGGGGCAGAGCTGGTGGTAGAGCCGTCTCTGGCAGTTCTCCAGCAGCTCTCCCTACAACAGACCTGAGGCACCCATCTCTGCCAAGGACCATGTGGATAGTTATGTCATTTGTGGGCCATACAGTATGATTAGCTTACACATTAGGATGCTAATTTTGAATTTTGGAGCTCCTGAGCCTAGATCTGCCTCTCTGTGTAGCACACCATGTTGTGAAGGGATCTTGTACTTTAGATCTCCCTTTAAGATCTTAGAGTCCCCTCTGAACTTACTGAGGTATCTTCTAATAATATAATGACATGCACTAGAAATAGTGCTGATGAGAGCTGCAACAGGGGACTTTGTCCCTGCAGCCTGGAGTTAGGCACTGGTGGCTTTGGACCTGGGTGAGATTGTGAGTCCTGAGGGCTGTGGCCTTGGGCAAGTCCTTTGGTTGCTGTGGTTTTATGTCCTGATTGGTAAAATAAGGTCTCATAGCTCCCAAGGTCTCACTTGGGTCTCAGGCTCTGTGATTCTAATGGCCTCAAAATATTAGTTTTAGCCAATTGTTTCAAGTTATTTTCTAAATAAAATGTCAAGTTTAGAGGAAGATGGGTGGTGGTGAGTCTGATGTATAATGATAGGGCAAGGGTGGGGGTTAACTGGAGGAACATTCCAGAAGTAAAGGACACCTTTGAGCAATTCCACCTGCTCTCAGCAGATCTTTAGAGTCCTTGCCCTGGGAACTTCAGTTTAAGAAGTCACAGAGTTCCTAAAGAACAGGAACCCTTTCTGGGCATCTCTGCCTCTCCCCTTTTTCATGATGCCGATAACAGCCAAGTGATGCCCTCCTTTTATTTTGGAAATTTTTAAAAAATCAAATATTGCCTATTTCTTTTTGAGACCAAGACCCATTTTCCAGGATAGCTGGTTACAATTTAATTTCTCAGTCTCTCACATTGAGTGTTCTTTCAGAGTTTAGTTCCCTGCAATCCTTAGGTTCATCCCTAGCTGTCCTGCGGAAGTGGGCAGGCGAGCAGAGAGGCGGGAATTGCCAGTGACCAGGACATGGTGCAGCCGCAGTCTCATCCTTGCCCTTTTCCCCACAGCCTCAGAGTCGGTGTACGTGGTCTCTCTGCAGTCCATGAACTCCCAGGGGCAGAGCCAGCCAGTCTACAGGGCTGCCCTCACCAAAAGGAAGATCTCAGGTGCGTTTCTGAGGGTGCATGGGCTCAGACCATCTGTGCATGGTACAGACACTTGCCTGGCGATGCGTTATGTGAATTTCATGGAGGCCAAAGGGAGTAGCAGGGCAGACAGGTCAGAGTGTGGCTGGGAATTTGTCTCGCACAGGCAGGATCTGGAGCCATCCTGGGTCGAGCTGTATTGCACTGCTTGGGACATCTTCATCATGCACTGAGTTTGCCATGGCAAAAGCAGCCAAGTCTCGTTCCAGGCAAAGGCACTGCCTTTGAACTGGCCTGCCAAGAACTGCCTTTGGCAATGCCCTGGCCCAAGCAGGAGCTGGAAGAGTTGTGTGGAAGGGTGGGATGCAGCACGTGCACACAGATGTCATGCCAGTCATGTTGGTATTGAACAGTGTAAGGAAGAGTGAGAACAAGTGAATGGCTTGCTGGCAGTCTTCTCACAGTCCTCCTGCTGGGGGACATCCCCCCAACAACTGCTCACAGATAGGACTCATATAAAACAAATTATTGGCCCTCTTCTAGACCCATGTGCCTTAAGGAGGCAGCCTACAATGTGATCATTATCATTATTCCACCCTATAAAATGGGCTTTTATATGCTTTTTTTTTTACTTTTTGCATTGTGTAAAATAAGTTCCATCACATGATGTTTCCCTGTTACTACTCATTGACCATTGGCCCAGAGAAAGACTCGATGTCACTTGTCTAACAGGTGCTGAATATTTCTACCTTGTCCTACTCATGGCAAAAATTCACATTTTTTTGAAACACAGTCCCAGAGAAGTAAAAAGAAAAACAGAACCCAAAGCTAAAACAAGGAACTCAAATCCATTTTGTGAGGCATTGTTAGGGATTTAACTAAGACTATAAACTCTGTGATGATGCTGTAGCCTATTATCCACAGGAATACTTCTCTGTAAGAAATTGGCAGACTGAATTCTGTTTTATACTTGAATGAAAGTTCCAGTCTACCTGGAAGTCATCCGTTGTAAAATGTGAGAGCATCGATCCCCATGCTTTTCTTAACAGCTATTGGAACCAGCATTTTCTTGTCTTGCTGTGATGCTCAAGCAAACGCATACTGAGCTTTTTCTTCCCGTAAGAATTTCATTATTGTGCAGGTGTTTGACCTCCCAGTTGAGATGAGGGTTGGCTCACCCACGTCTCACTCGGAGCACTTGTGTGCACTTCACACTCTGGCTTCAGGTCCAGTTCCTGATCATATACCTGCTAGGAAGCGGTGGTGATAGCTCAAGTCTGCAGTCACTGCCACCCACATTGGAAATCTGGATGGATTTCCAGGCTCCTGGCTTCTGCCTGGACCCAGCTGGCTGTTGCAGGGGAGTGATGGGAGCTCTCACATTCTCTTTCTCTCTTGAATGGATAAGAGTTTTTAAAATTTTATTACTTCCCTGGAACTTACAGCAAACACTGAGAGAACTCGGGATACTATGACATGTCTTCGACCAAGACAGAGCACCCTCTCTGTGCCTTGCTGTGTCTTTTGGGTTGAGGGGCTTTGCAGGTGAACTGCCCAATTCATAGGCTGTGTGTGAAAGAGCAAGAGTGCAGATTCATGTTCTTCTATGTTCACGTAATCGACTAGCTCCACATTCATTTCATTTGAGCCACATTAACCATAGGGATTTAGACGTTATGTAGGGTGAGTAAGACAGTCTTTGGCTAGTGACAACCTGAGCCTCCTGTTGCCATTTCAGAAGAGGATGAATTGGACGTCCCTAAAGACATCAGTGTCCGAGTGATGTCATCCCAGTCTGTGCTCGTGGCCTGGGTGGATCCTGCTTTGGAAAAACAGAAGAAAGCATCAAGGTACTTTCTTTACCTTGTGTCTTTCCTTGGGTGTGAGATGTGCTTTTTCCAGCACTGCAAAGAAATGTGTTGGATGATTTTTATCTTCTGAATTCTGTGAATTCTGGCTTCTTTTATAGTTGAATTGTAGGATGCTTTGTGACAATTGTTACAAACCAGATGCTACTAGGTGTGTGTGTGTGTGTGAGAGAGAGAGAGAGAGAGAAAGAGAGACTCATTGGGACCTCTCCTCTCACCATCTTACTGGCTCAGAGAATTTGGTATTGTGTCTGAAACTTCCTGGATTCCAGCTCTCCTGCCCACTCATGCTTCACTTTGTCTCATTAACATGCTATTCGTGCGTAGTACCTGTCCTGGAGGAGGCTGAGCTACTCCTGCCACCCAGGGGAGTCATAGGTTGGATTTTTAGGTACCGTAACTCTTCACGAGACGTCTGCTGAATCCCAAGTTGTTTCAAATTTAGCTCATTTCTGTGAAATACAGTGCACCTTATTTTCTCTTAGAAAATGACATTCTACTAGCCAAGATCTTATATTCATTTGTGATAGCAACAGAATGAAAACCAATTGTGGGGTTAATATAATTTTCAGTTACAAGGCTACTGTGATCCCAATTTCTGATTAGTAGTAAATGAATACAGCCATCAAGTTTTATACGTTAAATGACTGAATATTCATTTGGCCAAAAGGATGATTTGGTGGCCTTGTTGTGTATCAATACAAGAGGTCTTCCCAAAAAGTTCATGGAAGAAAAAGTTCTTCTTTTTCTAATCCTAATCATGTATCTTTTAACTTCCTTTTAAAAATTGAAGTACCCTAATCTTTGAACCCATCCACCACTGGAAAGGGGGAATGCACTTAGAATGAACAAAATGGAATGCTGAGCTGTTTACAGCTCCATGGTTTCGTTTACCCTCTGCTAGTAAGGAAAGAACATCTGTGTCTTCCAAAAGACCTTGAAAGATTCAGAGGCATTCTTCCCACATCCAGCTGGCCTTCCCCATGACCAACTCCTGATTACTGTTGAACTTTGATTTCCAACAGCTTGTTTATTTTTTCTTTTTCAAAATTTTATTATTATTCTTATCATTTTATGACACAGTTCCATAGGCTCCTGGTATTTCCCTTATCCCAGCCCCAATTCTCACCCCCCACACCTAGTTCCTCTGTATTATTTACTCAAGTATAGGTTTTCATACACAGTCCTATGTCCATCATTGTGCGCATGGACAATGGAAGAGAGTCCAGCAAACTATTGTCAAGATGTAATAAACAGTTTCATAAAAGTCCATCTTTGTCTGGAAGTAGAAATACATACTACATTGTATCTTCACATATGGATATGTTAGTCTCCATTTCACAGCTATTGTACATCCCTCAAATGAAAAGTCATAACACAAAATCAACAACAGGAAGAAAGATAGAAATGTACAATGTCATGAATTCAAATTACATGCTGCTAGGGATGATAGTCTCCATTACACAGTTACTATACATCTGCTAAAATGAAAAGCCAAAAAGCAAAATCAACATCAGGAAGAAAAAAGAAATTAATAACACCATGAAGTTAAATAACATGCTACTAAATGACTAATGTGTCGCTGAAGAAATGAAAATCAAGAACCTTCTTGAAGAAAATGATGTTACCGTATGATCTAGAAGTCAGTGAAGAATTTAATCAGAAGAAAGTATTTCGAAGAGATGAAACTAACAAAAAAAAATCAAAATCCATAAGATATACTTTCCACTGATCTTTGTTGGTGAGATATGTCTCATGCAGGCAACAAATAGATGGGTTTTGTTTTTTAATCCAGTCTACTAATCTATGACGTTTGATTGAGCTTAAGCAATTTGCATTCAGGCTTAATGTGTATGGGTGGTACTTTGGTCCTGTCATTTTAGCAATGGATTGTTCATTGACTTAGTCTTCTGTTATCATTTTACTGGGATGTTCTTCACATTTGCCTTTGGGTTTGGTGGGTGTTACTCCTCTTCTCTGTCAAGAGAACATCTTGAAGTATCATTTGTAGGGCAGGTTTGAAAGAGGCAAATTCTTTTAGCTTTTCTTTACTGTGGAAGAAATTCATCTCATTTTCAAAGACAAAAGAAAGCTTTGCGGGGTATGTTATCCTAGGCCGACAATTTTTTTTGCTTTTAGAATCTTGAATATGTCACTCCATTCTCTTCTTGCATGTAGTTTCCTATGAGAGGTCTCCTGTGAGTTTAATTGGCATTCCTTTATATGTCAGTTGATTTTTTTTCATGTGCATATTTAAGAGCCTTTTCCTTGTGTTCAATTGAAGAGAGCTTGATGATCATGTGTCTTGGTGAAGATCACTTTTGATCAGGCCTGTTGGGAGTTTTGTGTCCCAATTCTTTCTCTAGAATAGGGAAAATTTCCCTTATTATTTCATTAAATATATTTGTAAAACAGCTTCTCTTTCTGCACCTTCTGGGACTCCCATAACTCTTATGTATTAGGCCTCTTAATAGTGGCTTTCAATTCTTGAATACTTTCTTTGGCCTGATCCAGCTCTGCTTTCAGCTTTTTATTTGTTTACCCCTGGAGACAGGAAATATCTTCCAATTCTGAGATCCTTTCTTCTGCCTCCTTCATTCTATTTTGGAGACTCTCCACTGTACTTGTAATTTGCTCTACTGTGTTCTTAATTTCTGATATATATCAGCCTTGATTTGCTTTATTGCTGCTATTGCTTGTGTAAAACACTCCTTAAATTCTTTGAACTCTTGTATGTGCTTCTCATTGAAGATCAGAAGCTTTAAAATGGGTTTTCTGAAATCTGTGTCCCCCATTTGCTCGATGTCTTCTTCAGTTAACTCTGAGGTTGGCAAAGGGTTTTGCTTCTTTGCAGGGGAGTCTTCAGTAATATTTTGGCTTTGTCTCTTCTTTTGCTCTTGGTCATTGTACCTCTGGTTAGCAAAGTCTTCTCCTTGGGGCAGGTTTCTAAGCTGTGTCACCCACAGATGTACAGTTTGATTTTAATTATTGCCATTGGTGCACAACTCTTTGCTTGCAGCCGGTTGTGCCACTCCCTCCAGCAAGTTCCAGGTCTGGGTTCTTATATCAGATTTCCACAAAGAACTCTGTAGCCCCAGCTCTTGGATCACCACTCTCCACCTCCTGTGATACCGTGCTGAGGCTGCACTGTTGTCTCTGCAACCTTTCTCCCTCTTCTGGTTGGAGTGGGTTCCACGATTAAAGAGACACCAGGTGTACTATCTAGTTAGGTTGTTGGTGGCGCTGATCTTGTCGGAACTTGTTGGATGTTAGGTCTGGGTGCCACACGGACCTGTTTTGACCGGTACGATGCCACAGTCCGTATTATTTTTCCCTTGGGACTAGTGCAATCCCCGGAACTCAGTGAGTTCTCTCCCAGCTCAGCACATGGTGCAGTTCACCGTTGTCCCCTTCAATCTTAAAGGTTTTGCAACAGTGTACAAAATGGCACCTGACGTACCACTACTAGTGTTCTTGATCTGCTGGCCATCAGGTCTGAGGGCTACCCATACCTGTCTTGGGTGGAACCTACAGAATGCCACGTTGATGCAATTCACTGAGTCAGAATTGAGTTCATTCCCAGCTCTGCATATGCTCAGTCCTTTACCTTGCCTTTGCCTCCTTAATCAAAATGGCACCCAATTCAGCTCTTGGGGGCTGACTGTGCTGTGGAGTCCACCCTGTTCTCGCACTGTCTGTCTGTGACCTGCTGCTCTGTCTCTGCTTCTGGTTAAATCAAACAGACCTGCAGGACGGACAGTTCTTTGTCTGGGTTCACCTCCCAAGCTCCCAATGAAAGTCCCTCCCACCTGGTTGCTGGTTGGAGTTTCAGTTGCTGGTGGAGTTCAGATCACCATTAGCTGAATGCCAGTGGAGTATCAGTCACTGCAACACCACACCGTTGTTTTTGCTACTTTCCTGTGTCTGTCAGTCTCCATGTACCCTTCTGCTGTTGTTCTGTCTTCTCCTATTTCCTGGAATGTGTTCTCTCTGCTTCATCCTGATTAAATATTTCTCTGTCCGTTTAAATGTGTCCTTACCCTATACCGCCATCTTGATTCTCTCCAACATCTTGTGTTCATTGTTGTGCCATGTTTTCAACTGAAGTCTTGCAATTTATTAAATATTGCCAACAGTACCTTTTTTTCAGGTACTAAATACTTTCTTTAAAGATTTAGTTATTTGAAAGGCCAATTTACAGAGAAGGAAAAGAGAGACACCATCTTTCTGCTGGTTCATTGCCTAAATAAGAGATTTTTCTGGGTCTCCCATTTTAGTGCCAGGGACTCAAGCACTTGGGCCATCTTCCATAGCTTTCCCAGGCACTTAGCAGGGAGCTAGCTCAGTACTGAAGGAGTCGTGATATGAACCAGCACCCCCAGGGGATGCCAGTGTTACAAGCAGCAGCTTCACACATGCACCACCATGTCAGCCCCACATCAAGCAGTTCCTATTGCTAGCAGACAGCAGGAACATGTCATTGAGCAGGAATACAACACACTGCCTGAGGCTCTTAGGTTTCAAGGTAACACTGTGTTCGATCACATCTCCTGTGTCTCCTGGACAGCCACACACCAGAGTTCCTTTCCTGAGTGCCTCTCGCTGGTCTATTTGTTACACATTTTTGCCTCATTTGATGGTCATAAGTTTCTTCAATACCACATGTTCCATTTTCTTCTATATCTATAGCAAACATGCCAGACATGGCATGAAATATGTTTTTTTTTCTTGTCTTCTAGAGAGTTGGGGTACCTACGGCTTGTTCTGGTCTTAAGCAGTTTCCCCACTAACATCACTGTCACACACTAACATGCACAGGCATCCACCCAGACACATCCAGAGAAAGACACACACAGACACCCATGCATACACAGACATCCAGAGAAAGACACACAGACACCCATGCACACACAGACATCCAGAGAAAGACACACAGACACCCATGCATACAAAGACATTCAGAGAAAGACACACACAGACACCCATGCATACACAGACATCCAGAGAAAGACACACAGACACCCATGCACACACAGACATCCAGAGAAAGACACACAAACACCCATGCATACACAGACATCCAGAGAAAGACACACACAGACACCCATGCATACACAGACATCCAGAGAAAGACACACAGACACCCATGCATACAAAGACATTCAGAGAAAGACACACAGACACCCATGCATACACAGACATCCAGAGAAAGACACACAGACACCCATGCATACACAGACATCCAGAGAAAGACACACAGACACCCATGCACACACAGACATCCAGAGAAAGACACGTGCATACACACATATACTCATCAGACACACACAGACACACACTTACATGCACTCAAATGCACAAACACACACATACAGACACAGGGACACACAATAAACCTAAACACACAGGATATGCATATATCCACATAGACACAGAGATGCCCATGCACATAAACACACACACACACAGACACACAGAGGCATATACTCACACCTAACAAGGTCGTGTCTTCTGTCTCCCTCTATTCCTTCCCTGGGTAACCTCTGCTTGGTCTGTGAGTCATAAGTAAGACATTTGGTCTTGAAAAGTTATGAGTTCTCTTTTGTTTTTTTTGTTTAAACGCGTCTTAACTCACAAGTTCCATTTTTCCTGGTTGACTTTAGCATCCGTGTCTGGACTGTTGCCCATTGGCGCCAACCACATAGACAGCAGCTTACAGGTTTTTCTCTTCCTTGATTTCCTCCCAACATCATCATCTACGGAGAAGGACAAACAGCAAGGGCTCACATGGTGAGTGGCAAAGTGTGTCACCACCTGCACACGCTGCTCTGTTCTGTTTCCTTACAGACAGTACACCGTGCGCTACCGAGAAAAGGGCGAGTCTGCCAGGTGGGACTACAAACAGGTCGCCAACAGGCGTGCCTTAGTGGAGAACCTGATTCCAGACACCGTGTATGAGTTTGCAGTCCGGATCTCCCAAGGGGAGAGAGATGGCAGGTGGAGCACGTCTGTCTTCCAGAGAACACCGGAATCTGGTCTGTGTCCGATCTCCTTGCATCTTCACCTTGTAAATGACCTCTGTAGTGAGAGAAGCTGACAGTGGCTCAGGCTGCTTTTAAAACCATCTCGTTTACCCTAAGCCTTGGCCACATTTATATTTATAAATGCAGAGAAGGGGAAAGATTGGCCCTTTGACTCCACCTTTCAGCCTCCCCTAGCCTCTCTCACCAGCTTGTGGCTCTGGCACGTGTCCACGTGTGTGTATGCCACGCTCCTGGGTGACACAGGGCTGCTGTGGAAAGACACACTCCTCTTCCCTCAGCCTCAGGGGTATTTTTAGGCCTGGGAAGGAATTTGTTCCACATGCAGGATTACTTACCCTTGTTTCTTTTGGGTTGCATCTTCAGTTGTTTTATGAGAAGTTGCAACTGGGTTTTAATCTGCTTTGATTATTTCAGTATTTAGTTGTGCAGGAAATTCTGAATTCCTAACAACATTTACCTAGACGCAGCTGAATTCACATGGGTCGGGCCGCACGATAGAAGCCCTGTTGTACTCAGAGAGCCGTGTAGTGTTTCCTTGGATATGCAATAAACGCGAGCACAGTAGCTTGCCAATTTAAAAAGAAAAAGCATGCCTGCAGGTCCCATGCATTTACTTTTGGGATCTCCAGTAGAGCACTTCACACTGCTTGCTTCCCTGTTGCATTGTAGCTCCTACCACAGCTCCTGAAAACTTACACGTCTGGCCAGTGAGTGGCAAGCCGACCGTGGTCACCGCCTCCTGGGATGCGCTGCCCGAGACGGAGGGGAAAGTGAAAGGTAGGAGTCTCACTGCTCAGACTGTCAGATGCACTGACTGATGAACTGTGCCTCCGCTCATGGTCTCGTGATGAAAAACCGTATCAGGGAGCAACCTGTGTATAACACAAGCGACCAGGGGAAGCCCTGCAGAGCTTTCATTGGCTAACACAGGTCGTCTGCAAGGCAATTGCCCTTCTTGCCTTTCGTGTTGCTTTCAGGAAGGGTGTGACATCACACACCTCAGCATCCCTTGTCCTCAGCATCCCTTGTCCTCAGCATCCCTTGTCCTCAGCATCCAGGTAGCACCTTTGTCCTCAAGCCAGGAGTCACTCCTTGGGGCCTGAAGGATTGAATCCCACGTGGGGGAGTTGGCAGGAACTCCAGGAAACCCTAACTACCTTTAATGGGACCCTAAAAATAGATTTATTTCATATTTGTCCATCTTCATCAGTGTGGAGGAAAGCATAACATGAAAACAGAAAAAATACTATCGGTTTAGAAGATTGCAAAACAGAATAAAATAGTCACAATGAGTGGTATTTAAAAGGAGTCTGTTGAGAATATTAACATGCGCGTAAATTGTTTCTCAATATTGTAAAAGCAACTTAAGGACCATGCAGAAGTCTGCTTGGAGACTTTGTAGAGTCCCAGTGAGATTTTTCTTGGCATCACCTACAGCAGCGAACCCCAAGGGTAGGAAGGAATAGGGCTTATACTTAGGAAAGAAGTATTTTTTATTACTACTAGATTTGGGGAGACAAATTTAGTCTATTATGTCCAGAAACTACAAAAAAGTTATTGTAAAGAAATCCAGAAAGTTACCACTGATCTCTTTTGAGAAACTCTCAACTGGAAATATTGAGTAATTTGTTTTGTATTCAGCTGTAAGTTATCTTTTGTGCAGGATGTCTTTTCACGGAGCAACAGAAGGTCAGCAAGATGGATGATTGTGTAATTGTAGTTTCTGTACTTAAGTCTCACATTCCAGTGTTTTGAGAATAGATTATACCATTCTTCTTGCTTCATTTTTTTCTGCTGGAATAGCTGAGCAACCAATGATGGGGATACATATTTAGTTGGCCCTTGACCTCATGTTTTAATGATGAATCAAACACGGTTCCTTCTGTGTTACGTGATGCTGTGAGGCTGAACATATCTCTGCAAAAGACACAAAGATGTTTTTGGCGGACTGACGATTTTTACAGTTTTCAAAAAGTCAGTTACTGGTCCTCAGGTGAATTAATCATGAAGCTACTTGTTCCCTGTCCCCCATTCTGCGTCTTAGTTGATATTTACAGCTCTTTGATGACAGACGGTCCCTGGTTGTGAGTTAAATAGTTCTAGAAAAAGAATCTTTGTCCGTGGGTCTTTGCATTTGGCAGGGCTCATGTTTCTACCCTCCAGCTTAGATGATTATCATAAGGTATGGTAGGAGTTGAAATTCATGATTACATTGGGGTCTTTTCTCCATGAAAGATAAGCAGAGAATACACTTTGAAACAGCATTCTTTCCAGTGAATTGAATCCAAAAGAAAAACTGGCATTACACAATTTTATGCACAGTGAATCCTCTTAATTTTTACTTTGATTACCACAAATGACCAGTTTATTTTCAGTGAGGAAAAAATGTCATGTATTATTTTTTCTTTCCAGAAAAATGCTGAACAGTCATTTTTGGTTGAAAGATTTTGAAAGAAGTATTTTCATGATTAGAGCTCGTAGGAAAGAGACAGTTTCAATATTCTTGACAACTGCTGGATTTTTTTTTTTCTGTCCACATTATTTTTCTTAGTATTCACTCCTACTGATTGACAAGCTTTATAAATCTTGAATTCTTTGAGAGGAAAATGGGCCTGCTAGGTTTTGGTTGAAGGTTAGACTTAAGCTATGAAGTATGGCTTCTTATATTACTTTATTTCTGTGTAAGCGTAGAGATGATTTCGTTTCTTGGATGACTTTGCCATGATTTTAAAAGTCCCAGGGCCTTGATGAGACAACCTACTAAAGTTAGAATCATGTGGTATCCTACAAAAATCTGTGCTTAGCAACTTTTCTTCAGCGTTTGAAATATTGCCCAATAACCTCTATCAGCATATATCGAGGGCCAACTTTTAGGTTTCCCAAAATAGAGAAATTATACTCAGAGTAAGGAATTTTTCTGGCTAATAAAAATAACTCAGCTTGGGCCTGGAGGGATGGCTTAGTGGTGGAATGCTCAACTTGCAAGTGCTGGGATCCCATTTGGACACCAGTTCATGTCCTGGTGCTCTACTTCCATCCAGCTCCTGCTTACAGCCTGGGAAAACCTAGAGGATGGTGCAAAGCTGTGGGACCCTGCACCCACGTGGGAGACCTGGAAGAAGCTCCTGGCTCCCGGCCTTGGATTGTCTCAGCTCCAACCATCATGGTCATTTGGGAAGTGAACCAACAGATGGAGATTCTTTTCTCTCTGTCTTTTCTTCTCTCCATAAACTGATCTGCCTTTCCAATAGAAGTAGACAAATGTTAAAAAAAAAAAAGAAAAGAAAAAAAGCTTAAGAGGATACTAAAAATCTTGAAGATGTTCAGAAGCTGTTCAGAATGTATCTCTAGCTGCTGGTGCTTCCTTTTGCTAATTTCTTGGTCCAGGACAGGTGAACTCCATCACATGTAAAGAAATACAATGGAAACACACTCCTACGTGGTGGGAGTGTTTTCTGGGAACTGTGTGCAAACTGGCTTCCTGGGCTGCAGAGGGAAATCTTCCTGTCCAGTTGCCAGCTGAGGACATGGTCCCGTGTGCTGGTCCCATGGCTGAGAAGGAGTCCACCTCCTGCTGTGTCTGCCGGGTGCTGACCTGGCATGAAGGACTAGGGCCCTGATGAGTCTCGCACATTCTAGCTCATGCTGTCCATTCTCTTTTCCCTCCCAACCGTCTCCCCACCATTTCAGAATACATCCTTTCCTACGCCCCGGCTCTCAAGCCCTTCGGAGCTAAGTCCCTCATCTATCCCGGGGACACCACTTCTGCCCTGGTGGATGGCCTGCAGCCTGGGGAACGCTACCTGTTCAAAGTCCGGGCGGCCAACAGAAGAGGCCCTGGGCCTTATTCCAAAGCTTTCGTTGTGGCCATGCCAACAGGTAAGTGACATGCGTTCCTGTGTCTCTTCATTCCTGCATCTAGCTCTGTGTCACTCTTGAACCATGCTCTTGTATTCCTAGTGCTTGTCTAATGATATGGCGGGGAGGGAGGGAGGGAGAATAGCTGAGCTTGCATACTGATGTGTAAAATAGGTTTGTAACCCCATTACAAGTAGTCTGTCTAAAGAAATAAAATGTTATGGATTGCTGATGACATTAATAAGTATTACAACATTATCAGTGTTTCAATTTTATGATTAGTCATACATCATTGTTTCATTTGGAACTTATGGTGACCCCGGAAGGACATCTGTAACATGTAAAGTGACATTTTTATTGTTAGTTTTCCCTCCTTAATTTCTATAATGCATTTAAGTTTCAGTTTGCATTCTGTTTCTTAAAAATGTCACTATGTATTTGAGAAGCAAAGAGGGGATGAGAAAGGCCTCATGTCAGTGGGTTTACTCATTCGAGGCCAGTAGCAGACATTGTCTGACGGCTCCCCACTGGGGGTGGCAGGAACCCCATTACTTGAGCCGTCACCTCTGCCTCCCACCGTTGGCTTTAGTAGGAAGCCAAAATCAGGACCCAGAGTTGGGTGTCAAACTCCCAGCGTGGGACATGTGGGTCTTAACTGACATCGTAGCTGCAGCCTATGTGCCAGATCCTTGTTCTGTCATTTTTGAGAATTGTGGCTGTGTGCTTGTCTGATGAGCATCAAACCCAGCAAGCACATAGAGCCCCGGGGTGGAGCAGGTATCTGTGGGCTGCTGCTTTCCCCTGCTTCTCTACAGCCAGGTCCAGCGTGGGTGGTTCTCTCCTCCCTCAGAGGCCCAGGGCTGCACAATTCTGCAGTGGGAAGCTTTCCTTGAAAGTAACTCTGAGGCAGATGAGGTTCGCTGCCTCCGGGTCCCTCATTCCCTTGCCACATGATGCCCCTGGTATGCGCTCCTTGTCTGGGTCCACCTGCAGCAAGGTGAGCTGTGGTTTTGCTCAGTAGAAGGCGCTGATGTCTCCCAGAAGCTTTTTTTCTTAGTTTTAAACCTTACTTTGGAATTACAAATGTCTTCATTATTAATGTAATTTTAAGTATGAAGGAAGAAAGAAGTCCCACAATGCTTTGTAACAAAAATTACAGATGTGTTGCTGGTCCCGGTCAGTTGCTGGCTGCACTCCTGAGCTCCCATCACTTTTGAATACAAGTCATTGAGCGTTTTGCACCAGATGCATATATATTTTTGTAGGTCCACGATGCATTTGTAGTAATACTGATATTGTATGTTTCATGAAATGAAACCTATGTAAGATTTTCACATTTCCAAAGTCAGTGAACCCCAGTTGTCTCTCGATATCCCTGGGGGATGGGTCCTAAGACCCCTTGAGAATACAAACTTTGTGATTCTCCCACATCAGCAATGCAGACCCACCTGCACATCCCGCCCTCTGTAGAACACGTGTGGCACCTGATACGAAGTGAACACTGTGTCAGCGGTTCCCAGGCTATGCAGGGAGCAAGTCACTGTGTGTCCAGTATAGACATGGTTCTCCCACAGATTTTCTCTCCACAGTCAGTTGGATCCGTGGGTGCAGAGCCTCCCTGCCCTGCATGCCCAGAGTCAAGGTGGGGGAGGGTGGTGACTGCTCCTGACATTGCTCCCTTTCAGAATTCCTGCAGATGACCAGCCGCGAGGTAACCCCATCCAGGTATGTGCTTGGCCAGCTTGTGCTTGCCAAGCACACCAGAGCTTCCAAAAACAAAGGGAGGTCTGCTAGAAGCCCCATCAGCTACAGTCGCTGACCGGCAACACCTGCACCCCACTGTCCTGGATGTTCTGTGTTTACGCCCAGCTTTTGCATTTCTTTGATGGCCAACTCTGCAATCTGTTGCAGCTGGTGTCCGCGAGAAGGATGCCCTACAGAGCACAGCTGAAAACTGGAAGCCTGAAAGCCCCCAGCCTCCCTCCTCTCCACCCCAGTCCCCAGCCTCCTCAGGGCACAGCAATGCCAAGGACCTGCTTCTGGACTTGAAGAACAAAATACTGGCTAATGGGGGGCTGCCCAGAAAGCCCCTGCTCCGCCCCAAGAAGATCCAAGAGCCGGACCCTCAGTCAACAGAAGTCACCCAGGAGGAGGAGGAGCTGGATTCACTAGAGAACCCCCGGGCATCACAAGACCAGAGGCAACCTTTGAGGCCAGCAATTAGACCAGGCCCCTCGGTCCTGGCTCCTGGCAGGACTCCAGCTAGGGCCAGAGTGCCGCTGCCACCCCGACAGGAAGCTGTGGACAGGCGGGGCTCGGCACTGGCCGCCCACCCTGGCCGGGGTGCCCCTCAGCGCCCTACAGCAGGGCCCATAGCCAACTCTGCCAACAATGACGCAGTGGACTCGGATGAGGATGAGGACCCCAAAGTCATCTCCTCCCAGCAGCTGCCTCCCAAGAGCCAGGCCCCAGCCCCCGGACGCCAATCCACTGCCAACGTACCCCACCAGGGTATGAAACCGGCTTTGCCAGCACGCAGGGTGCCCCACCCAGTGGCTGTGGAGGAAGAGACGAGGCCTGCCTCAAGACCTGCCCTACCTCATAGGGGTGTGCCCCTGCAATCCACTGCACCTTCCCCAGTCTCTACACCTTTGCCCTCCAGGATCCAGCTGTCTAGGGGTGGGGGCGCTCCTGATGATGACAACAGCAGGAGGCAGGACCCCACCCTGCGGACCCGGCCAGCCTCTGGACACCTCACTTTGCTCCGAAATAGGCCCTTTACTGCCCACGGCAGGTTTCCCAACCGACTGGGCAATGGCCGAGGACTGCGGCTGCAGCCCTCCCGTGCCCCTCCCCAAGCCACCACTGCCTCCACAGAGCATCCCAGAGTTCAGCCACAGCTAGCCTTGGCTGGCTCAGAAGGGGAGGATGAGAAACCACTCCCTGCCACTGTGGTCCATGACCATGGGTCTTCCTCCTCCAGGCAGCCAGCCCCTCGGGGCTGGGACCCCCTAAGGAGAGGCCCCCAGAGAGGGACCAGCCCTTACCACAAAGAGGCCATTCCAGAGAGTCCCAAATCAGCTGGGGCAGTGGATCCTTCTAGGGAGAAGTCCGCCGTCCTGACCCACAAGACACAGGAGGCTGAGCAAAGCACAGGTGCAGAGGAGGCCAATTCTCCCAAGGCACGGCCTGGCTCTGCCAGCCACCAGCTGCCTCCTGCCCAGCCACAGCCTGACCACGAGGACAACAGAGCCCAGGCTGGTCGGCCTGACGACGGAGCCCAGCGTGCACGTGCGGGCTCCTTCCTGAGGCCTGGCTGGGCCGGCAGCCCCCAGTCCCAACCCCGACTGCTGGTTCCCAGCAGGTCAGGGGTCCAGGCTGCTCCAGGGAAGAAGGAGGCGCCTTCCAAGAGGCCCCTACCGTCCAAGTCTCAGCAGTCCGTGTCAGCGGAAGAGGAAGAGGAGGAAGAGGAAGGGGAGGATGTGGAGTACCTAAAAGGGGGAAAGGAAGGCCCTCTGCCTCCCTCCATTTCTAAGTGGCCCTCTGCTCCTGGCACCAGGGCCAGCAAGTACGCCAAGGACAAGTCTATGCCTGTAGGCGCCCCCAGAACACCCCAGCCCTCTCACAGCCCTGCGACCAGCGCCCCGTCCTGGCCGAGGCAGCCCACACATGCGCCACCAAGCTTCTCCTCCACCACGCCCATGCTCTCGCTGCGCCAGCGGATGCAGCGCAGGTTCCGCACGCCGCTCTCCCGCCAGCCGCCCAGAACCCCGCATGCACAAGGTAAGGTGGTTTCAAACCCAGCTCTTGGCCCCTTGCGCCCACTGAAGATGCTCAATGACAGCTGTCACCGAGAGATCGCTGTTTGCACCTCGGCTGTGCTAACACCTTTGCGCAGATAACTGTGTCCTGGGGTTTACCAGGCCACTCACGGACGCCGTTGGAAGCCGTGGCTCAGGGCTCCAAGTGGCCAACTCCGGGGCTGAGCTGCAGGCCCAGGGCAGACCCTGGCCTCCCGGTTCTCTGTCGTTCTGCCTCTGGGAATTGCTCGCTGTGGCCTAATCAGCAGTGACTGCAAGCCCAGTCGGCTCCTCTTACTGTCATCTCCCGCCTACACAACTCTCAGCCATGTGCACCCTGGGACAGACCCCAAGGTCTTGAAAACAGACTTTACAGACATCAGGAGCAGTGAGGGTCGGCCAGGACCTCCTGACCGTGTTGGCAAAGGGCATCCATCACATGGAGGAGTTGCAGGGCCCATGCACCTATGTGTCCATGACAAAGGTTGCAACGCAGGTGGCCATGAGCTGGAAACCACGTGGAGTCCAGGGCAGACACCAAAGTATTTGCTATAAATTTGCATTCAGCAAGCCTTGACCTCTGCTTGCATGTAACCAGGCCTTGATAGAACCTTCATGAACAAGTATATTGATGTTGGTTAATCTGCACCATGCATTATTTTAGGACAGTCTAGACACAACACAGTGCCCCATGCCAAGATCAACTTTCTATGGAGGCTGGCTGTTTTAAAGTAAGTCTAAAACCCCAGAAATTGAGGTGAAACTCAACATTCTAGTATGTAGTGGAAACTCAATAAATGTCCAATGGGTAGTTCTCTTTTTGTTTTTGTTTTTTTTTAAGATTGGTTTATTTTATTGGAAAGTATAGAGAGAGAAGTAAAGAGAATCTTCTATCCATTGGCTTACTTCCCCAAAGGCTTCAATGGTCAGAGTTTGGATCAGTCTGAAGCTTGAAGCCAGGAGCTCCCTGTATGTCTCCCAAGTGTGTGGCAGGGGCCCATATGGCGCATGCTGCTTTCCCAGGCCACAAATGGGGAGCAGGATTAGAAGTGGAGCAAGAATCTGGGACTTGAACCTGGGGCTCCTATGGGATGCCAGTACCGAAGGCAGAGGTTTAGCATGCATTGCCACCGTGCCAGTTCCGCAGGTATTTATTGAATGAAGGAGCTCAAGACGCAAGTCCCTGATCTGAAAACCACAGTCAGAAAGCCGGAGTGTTCTCCACATAGGCCAGGATTGAAAGGGGGCGTGTAGCTGTGGCCTCGCTTAGACCAGGTGTGCTGGGTAAGGGTATGAGGCAGAGACAGACAACAGGGCAGCAGCCACCCCTTCTGCCTCCACTTGGCAGAGGCTTGCTGAGCCCGGTAGGCTCTGAGCTCCTACACATGGCCACAGGGGAGTCTCAGGCCTGAGTCAGCTGCAGTCCATTGTGGGGCTTAGCACCATACACTCTATTGGGAGTGATGAGTCACAGGTTGCTGTGAATACAGAACTTACTATGTTTTTGTTTTTTCCTGGTTCACACCATGCAGGTTACAATGGCAGACCAAATGTGGACCTGAAAGAACTGCCCGGTAGTAATGGAAAACCCAACGGACAGAGAATTATCAATGGCCCTCAAGGAACAAAGTGGGTAGGGTCAACTTCTTCCACACCCCAGTTTTCCTGCTCTTGGGAAAAGAAAGTGTGCACAAACGTGCCAATAAATAAGTGCTCATCCCTGCTCTTTCCTTTCCCCTTCTGGTTGTCTTCCTCTTCCCTTCCTTCTCCTCCATCTTCCCCATCCTCTTCCTCTTTGCCTCTTGCTGCTCCAGTTGATACACTCAGTGTGGAAGCTGTGCACAGCTGCTCTGTGCTTGGTAATGGTGTTTCCTGGAACGTGGGCATGTGTTTCCATAACTAATAAAGGGACACAGCCGCTCCTCCTGTGTTTGCTGGTGAAGAGGGAAAAATAAGCCTCTGGTCCACCCGTAGCAACCCTCAGGGATCTGATGACTGGCATTGCCAATGAACCTGTGTCCCGCGTCCTCCTATCTTTGCCTTTCATTTTTGTCCAGCCTCTGGTGAAGTTGACATGTCTGTTCCGTGATTGTCCCAGATCCTTTGTAAAAAGAAGCAGGTAAACAGGCAAAAGCCCTGAATCCTGCCAGCAGCTTTCATCACATCACGCTTTGGATCTTCCAGCAATTGTTTGACTAACATGAGCTGTTACCACTTTATGTATTTCTGAAGTAAAGTATGCTGGTGATTAAGATCAATACCGGGGCAATAGAATACTTTGCAGTGGTCTTTAAAATCCTTGTTGAGGAGTGGGCATTCAGCCCTGCTATGGAGAAGCCTGCATCCCACAGTGGTCCTTGGGTTTGCTGTCTGGTTCTGGTCCCTGACTCCAGCCGCCCACTGATGCAGAATCCCGCAGGCAGTGGTGGGGGCTCAAGTAATTGGGTTTCTGCCCTCCATGGGAGATGTGGGTTGAGTTCCCAGTTCCCAACCTTAGCCCTGCCTAGTCGTGGCTGTTGAATGCACCTGGGAAGTGACCCAGCAGGTGAGAGATGAGAGTTTGTCTCTTTTCTCTCCGTCTCTCTCTCTCCATATATATGCTTATTTCATTGAGCATAATGGTCTCGAGTTGGGACCATTTTGTTGCAAATGGTAGAATTTCATTCCTTTTCATGGCTGAGTAGTATTTCATAGCATTGTGTTTTAATTACTGAAACAGCATTCAACACAATGGCCCACTTGAGGGAAGTACAGGCCTGGGCCAGGCAGTGATTTGCATAGCTGAAAACTTGCCAGGTGGTGCTGTGGTTGATGGTCCTAGACAATGATTTGAAAACCACTCATATCAAGCATTTTAAGAACCACCAGTGCCCTTCCTCGTTTATGGAGATAATCGCTCCTCAAATTCTGTACTTCCTTGTGCATTATATTGGGCAGCTTTATCACAAGCATTTTGTTATAACAACTTTGATTTTTAACATTCAAAGATGGTCTTAGATGTCTAATGCCCTAATAATGCGTGTTCATAGCAAGAAGTTTAAACTATTCAGAAATGTATGAAAAAGAGTTGCTCACACCCCAGAGCTCTTCTCAAAGTCTGTACCTTTAGCAGTTCAGCATTTGTTTCTGTTTCAAGATTGCATAGACAAGTGAATATATTTTCATTTTGGCTAAATAACAAGTCCTGTGGCCTGTGTTATGTTGGGAGAGGTGAGCACAGGTGGAGTTCTTGTGTCCCTGTGGTTGGCCACATGGAGTTCACCGTGACTGGGCCTGAGTCACTTCCTCTCCTGACAGACACTCGGCCTGTTCTCCCCTTCAGTCACAGTATGCTCCACGGTAAAAACGTGTTGATCACCTTATGTCTGTTTCAGAAACTTGAAAAGCATTGCACATTACATAGGTAAGCCATTGTAATATGAAACATAACTATGCATATTTCTGTCTCTAGGCCTTATGGATATTCTAAGTATGGATGCACATGACCCTGTAACTTGTCCAGGAGGTGTCTGCATATATCTGTGTCCTTGGTCAAGTGTGAAAGCCTGGCATGCCCACTCTGTTCTTTACCCTGTGTCCTGGGTTTAGGTTGTGGACCTTGACCGTGGGTTAGTGTTGAATGCAGAAGGAAGACACCTCCAAGATTCCCAAGGGAATCCCCTGCGGGTCAAACTGGGAGGAGACGGTCGAACCATTGTGGGTAAGTGAGCTGCTGTGGATGGCACAGAAGTGCCCTCCATCGGCTGCAGCAAACAAACCCCATCTTCCTCCTCTGCTCTTTAATGTTGCCAAGAGAGGAGGAGGGTACGAGCTTCTTCCTCGTCTTCTCTGCAGAGCGTGACCCTGGCTTCACTCTTGGGATGGAACCGTTCAGGGCAGAGGTTCCGATTGGAAGCTCAGAGCAATTGCTTTTTAATGATTGCAAACAATTGTGGCTTGTGATGTGAATCATGACAGGAAAAAGGATTCAGTGTTGATACACCAGCTTTGTTGGACTGAGGAAGTCCTCATCTACCTGTCTGTCCGACCATCTATCATCTACCTGTCTCTGTCCATCATTTATCTCCCACTCATCTACCTCACTGGCTGTGTGTCTGCTGTCTATTTTTCCCTAGAAGCCAGAGCTGAATCATCGCACCAAAGCTCCTCAGGCCCCGGAAGCTTCAAATCTGTACTGTCTGGCCCTTTATGGGCAAAGTTGCCACCCCTTGTCTTCAGAACCTCTGGCTGGGATCAAGGGGAGGTCCTCTTTTCTCCTTCGGAGGAAGACTGAGGAATAGAACAGAATTGCCCCTTGATGGAGGTCGTCTTGGGATAAAGGGCACCCTTACGCAGTACATGCGTGTGGGTGAGGGGTGGCACGGAGCATGGGGCAGTTAATGGTGTGTTTGTATGCCTGATGCTAAGTGCTGGCTGGGCAGCATACTGAGCCGAGAAGTACTTGCACAGCTGTGGACACTGCTCTCCAGTGTCCCTGGTTTTCATCATTCCTTTGCCTTTTCTAAGCCCCGAAGGGACACTTGCTGCTGGTTCTGCCTCTCCTCTGGACCCTCCCACCACTGGTTCAATGGCACTGGCCGCTTTCATTTCAGATCTTGGTGGGACGCCTGTGGTGAGCCCCGACGGCCTTCCTCTGTTTGGACAGGGACGACATGGCAAGCCACTGGCCAGCGCCCAGGAGAAGCCCATTTTGAGTCTTGGAGGGAAACCTCTAGTGGGCTTGGAAGTCATCAGAACAACCACCCTTCCCCCCACCACAATGTTGCCCCCAACCACAACTACCACCCCTCTGCCCACCACCATCCCACAGCCAATGACCACCACCACTACTACCCGCCGCCCTACCACCACCACCACCACCACTCGCCGCCCCACCACCACCACCACTCGCCGGACCACCACCACCCGCCGCCCAACTACCACCACCACTCGCCGCCCAACCACCACCAGGCGCCCAAAGACTACCACCAGGCGTCTGAAGACCACCACTATACACCCGATGACCATGATCCGAACCACAAGGCGGACCACTACCACCACCACCACCACCACCACCACCACCACCCCTGAACCCACCACCTCAGCCCCCACCTGTCCCCCTGGCACCCTGGAACAGCACGATGATGAAGGCAACTTGATAATAGGTTCAAATGGGATCCCGGAATGCTACCCTGAAGAAGGTAACTTGGTTTATCTCTATGGTAACCTGGTAATTAGCATCCCATCGCACGGGGCATGTTACAAAGCCTGCAGGGGCAGGAGATGGAGAGCTGGTGCGGTCAGACAGCTTTCTGGGTCTCACAGGTTTTGCACATTCAGCAGATAAAGAGCACTGCAGGGAGCATATGGATGGGAAAAGGTTATTTATTATTTGTTTGCAATCTGGCTTTAACAGTGTATCTTACATTTTATCTGGTAACTCTCTCACAACTGAAGTAAAAAAAATGTGGTCAGAGCTCGTGATATAATTAACTAGTATTTCCCAAAGTGGGTTCTATAGGATGTCAGTCAAATAGCAGTTGTCAAATACTTTGAAAGTTTCTGTGATTAATCATGTGATTTAAACAAGGCCCGAGACGTTTCTTACTGGGGAGCTGTTGAGATCATTGCACCGTCTTGTGGATGTCCAGGAAGTGCACTTGGCCAGGCCGGTCTGCTGCCTGTGCCTTTTGGATCAGCCCTCTTGTTGGAAAATACTAATGTGGGGAGAGGCTTTTCCGAGTGTGGACTCTGGCCGACTACAGATGGCAGCATCGTTTGCCCTGCTCTGTGACAGTGGATCTGGGCTCCGCTCCCACCCCGGGCAGTGTCTGGGAAGGTAAAGGGAGCTGGAAAGATCCTGTGTGGGTCACAGTGAGCCCAGCGTGTGGCCATCTTTGCTGATCAGTCCCCGGGGCGAAGCACATGGGACAGCATCACCCTGGATGTGCAGCAGCCTGGGAAGACAGAGTCCTCTGCTGGAATGAGCCCGAGCGACCGTGGTAGTGCTTCCATGGTTCCAGCACACACAGAGTGAAGAACCTTGGGTTTAGGACCCGGATGCAGGCCTGGAATGCCTCCCCAGCGCCATCCACTCTGCCAAACGTCACCCTCAATACACTCTTCCCAATACGCCGAGAACTTCGATACGCTCTCCCAAAGGAGAGTTAGTCTTTTCATGGAAAAGTTCCAAATAGGAACAATGGATGTGCCTAAAATATACAAACCAAAGAGCAAGAAAGCATATGCAGAGATGCAAATGATGAGTCCCACCCTGCTGGGCCTGGTGAGTACCAGGGCAACCCTTGAATATTGCATTTCTTTCCTTGAATTCTTTCTTATGCATGCATTAATGGGTTTACTCTGTAAAGCTACAATATGATGAAAATGTATTACCTGGTAAGTAGGTGTAAGCCATTTTGGATTTGGTTTTAATTCCTGTTGTTATTCTGCATTTTATTTTTCTTGCTTTCATTTAGCATTATATTACACAGTGTTTAGTTTTCCAGCATTAATACTTCAAACTTTCTTGCCCATGAAAGTCAGCATTTTTTGGCATTTCCTCTTCCTTGCACATTATGATACATGTATGCATTCTTTGTACTTCACTCATGTCCATTTTTCTGGTTCCTTGGTCCAAGGCAAACAAGAGCTTTTGCATGTAGGCAACACTTTGACCCTAAGTACACGGCCCTGAGTGTTTCATAGTGCAGTGAGGACTCTGCTTAGGATAGCCACATTCTTATGTCAGAGTGTCTGGGTTTGATTCCTGGATCCACTCAATTCCAAATTCCTGCTAATGGGCATCCTAAGAGGTGGCAGGTGATGGCTCAAGTAGTGCCTGTCACTCACTTGCGCCAGAAGCCTAGACTGAATTTCTGGCTACTGGCTGTAGTTCGTTCAGCACTTGTGGAGTCAGCCAGCAGATGGGAGCTCTGTCTTTCTGTCAAATACAAACATTAAAAGCAAAGCAAGCGATCTCCCCATTCAGGGATCTGCGTGCCTTAGTGCCTATCTCCTTTGATTGCATTTGATCTTCTTTCTGTCTCCTTGGTCATCAATTCTCCTTACTTCCTCCTCCCTTGGTTTCTTAGTGTTATCATCTCTTCATCTCTCTAATGCTCTACTGGCCCAACTCTGGCCTTGTCATTCCTTACTATGCCTCTGACACCAGTCTTCATGCACCTGCTTCCCACACACTGATGAATCTGACTGTGGACCAGGGACTTGCCTTGGAGGTCCAGGCTTGGCACCACCTCATCTGTGGCTGGATGCCACACTATGTGACACTGACCAGAGAGGAGTCAGAGGATGGACACGACACAGCTTAGCAGGAACTATGTTCTAAAGAGAGCCTGAGGTTTGAAAATTACACAGACTCCTCTAGAAGGCAGTGAAAGATGACCATGTGCTGCTTTCTGGTTCAACACCTTGCAGGGAAGTTGGCCCTAAGGACACTAGAAGTAGAGAGTTTGAGCCCCTCTCTACTCAGGGGCTTAATGGTCAGTGCGGGGCCTTCCCTCACAGGCTCCTGAGCCAGGCCTCCCCGCTGCGAGCCCCACCTCTCCCCATCTTTCTCTCTGGTGTCTTCCCTTTTATTGTCAGCCCATGGCACAAATCCACAGGGCTCTCTATGCAGACAGCCCTTATTCAGCACTCAGCATCCTGGGCATGGTGCTTTCCAGCAAGGAGCTTGAACACTCATTATTGTGGGGTTGGTGACTTGCAGTTGCCTTAGAGACCAACCAGTGAATGCCCCTCCTTACTAGTGCCCCTTGCACACCCCCAAGCAGCTGGCTGTTCTCCCTGTTTCACTGGAGAAGTTCTAAAACTTTTTATGGTGTTTCCTTTTAAAAATCATCTTTCAATCTCAAAAGTCTTAGCTCCTCTAAAAGGAGATTAAGTCATGCCTCCTTCCTTGCCTTTAAGATGGCAGGTTGGGGACAGGGGATTGGCACAAATATTTTCCATTTACTGATTCACTCCCCAAATAGGGCTGGACAGAGTTGAAGCAAGGAGCCAAGAATTCCATTCAGGTCTCTCACATGGGTGGCAGGAGCCCAAGCATTTGAGCCATCGTCTGTTGCCTCCCAGATGCATTAGCAGCAAGTAGAGAAGCCAGGACTGGAAGCACAGTGCAATGTGGGACACAGCCATTCCTTGCGGGGGCTTGACCCACTGCACAGAACACCCGCTCCCATCTTTCCATTCAAAACTGTGCTTTCTAATAGACCCTAGGAACCATGTCAGTCGTGGCAGCAACTCAAGCACTATTCCTGTGTGCATTCTTGTTAGTGAAGCGGCACTTCCCTGTGGGCATAGTGTACACGATGTATGCTTGTGTCCTGTGTGTTACTGTTAATCCCCCTGCCTTGTGTACATGCTCTCATGCGCATACACTCACAGGCATATTGGCTTTTGCTTGATCTGGCTTCCCCCTAGCCACAGCAGCAGCTTCAGCTTCATCTACAGTTACTCCTGATACCTAACTGTGCACTTTTGATGTCTGTGCAGCACCTTAAGATGCAGGGTTTCTTCGTCTCCTAGATGAGGAGCAAATATTTGTGATCTGTGTTTTTCAGGTTCCGTTTCTATAGTGGATCTGATGAGACTGCAGGAATGTGGAAGTACCAGAGCCCGCCGAGGGTCCTGGAGAACTTTACCCTGAGCTTGTTGCATGTTGCAGAAAGATCTGTGATGGAAAGCTGCCTGTCTACAGCTCACTCTGGAGACCGAACTTGCAAAGGGAATCAGTGACACCGGCTGGAACTGGACCAGCCCTGTGACTTCAGGCTAGCACCAAGTGTCAGGCTGCCGCTGATCCTTTGCTGAGAGTTTTTCTCTTAATACTTTTGAATGGTCCTGTGAGCATTCTGCACGTCTTATTTCAAGGCCCTTTGGATAAACATTTGACGGGGGACTGCCCCACTGTGGCCCATGGCTGGCAGCTGCATCTAGGTGAAGACTTCAGGCTTCTGACTCACGTCAGGTTGATGCACACGGCGTCCACTTCTGTATGGTTCCCAGTGGTTCAAAATGACATCCACAAAGCAGATGAGATATGCTCCCCTTCTCTTGTTCACCTTGGAATGCAAACAAACAAACAAAAAAAAACCCCACTCAGTTTTGACCTAATTAAAAATGATAATGAAGGGAAAGGCAACCAGATTAATGATGAGGAAGAGTAGACTATGTTGCTAAAAGTGAAATCTGGAGTGATTGTCTCCGCTGTGAGGCAGGAGCTGGGGTATCGCAGGGACCTCTGAATGGTGGTCATGCTTTCTCACCATCCCCCACAGTGGGGCTGGGCAGACAACTCCAGGCACCCATTGCCCTCCATGGCTGTGGTTTGCTTGTGTGCCATAGCAGCCGTGACACTTCAGCCCAGCTCAGAAAGACCTGGGGTATGATCAGTGATTTTCTATTAATGCTATCTTAATAGTTGGAACGTGTTAATTCTAAAGGGTGTGAATTCTGAAGGAAACTGATGTACCTCCTGATTCAATTCCCCATCGTCAAACCATGGAATGGCAGTTACAGTAGTGCACAAGGCTACAATAGCTAGATAGGTTAGCACAGCCTCTGAAAGTGAAGGCAGTTTTACGTAGTGTAAAACACACAGCCTCGGTGGTTAGAGGGCTTGGAGTTCAAGTTCTGTCACTTAGAAACTGTGTGACTCCAGCCAGGCCTATTATGGAGCCTCAGAGTCCTCGCCTGAGACGTGGTAGGTAAGCCCAACACCGCTCCAAAGGCTTGAGTTGAAGATGAACTCTGACAGCATTACGCCTACCAGTGCCTGATGCCACTGCGAGATTGCGGGGTGGGGGAGGGCGGAGAAATTCTTCTGAGGTTTTTTGAGTTATGAAATCTTTTGCCTCAAGATTTCATCAGCCATGGTAGGCTGTGCTTCTCACAGCTGCATTTGTATCCTCCAAGCAGCATGATAGTATAGCATTGATCACACCTGTTTAAAGTCTCACCTGTGACAACTACCCAGAGCGATCCATCATGTTTTACGCCCACGGGCTGCTCTTGTCACACACACAGCCACACTGTTCTCTCTAGGAATGTTAATAACAGTTCTTGTTGTTAGGGTTTCCTGGAAACCATGATAGATAGATAAACATAAAATAAAATCACATCTGAAATTCCCGAAGCTGTGAAGCTGTGAAGTATAGTTCCGTAGTCACACCTGACCCAAGCTGGCTGCAAAGAGCAATCTGTTGTTTCTAAACTCTGAGTGCAAGTTAGGTAATGCATGTAATTGGTGAGGCACAGGGAGCTACTCAAGTTAGACTGAGAGAAGCAAGACACCTCAGGCTTCCAGAATATTCCCCAAAGCAAAGTTGAGGGGACAGAGTACAGACAAGTGCATACTGGTCAAGGGATTTTTGTTGCCATCCTCACCACCAGCTACCCACCTTTTCCCACTTTCTGTATGTGGGCCTGCGGCCTGATGGCCAGCGGCCTGATGGCCAGCTCCCAGTCCACAATGCCCAGAGCAAGGTGTGGGATTGTCCCTCTGAGCCCCGGAGGAGAGAACGGCTGTGTTCCCCCTCCGTGTTCTGAGGCACTAGGGTGCACTGGCTTCCCTTTGCTCAGCTCTCACCCTGGGCTCTGAGGTTTCCTCTTAGAGGAAATGCAGGCAGCTGGTACCTCCCGCCTTCCCCCAACAGATGACTTCTCGGGCTTGGACACGGACACGGCTGTTCCCACAGAGGAAGACTACGTGGTATACGATGAAGGTGTGTGCTGGTTCTCAGTCGTTATTCGGACCCTTTGCCCCCCATCAGGGACCCAGCTTTCCTTCCATTGAGAGGGTGATCTTCAGGACTGTGGCCAAGAGAGGGCTAGCCATGGTGGGTGCTTGTACCCCGTTCTTCCTCACCATCCCCTCATGCCCTGAGGAAAAGGGGCATGTTCAAAGTGTGAGTGCGGCTTCTGCCCACTCTCTTCATCCCCACTCACCTTCCCGGGAGGACCACCTGAGACTGCTGCGATGAGGACCTCCCCCCTCCCATGCCCCATGGGAGTTCCTGGTTCACCCCACACCTCGGCTTCACCTTTCACTCCTCCCAAGTGGTTGTTGCAGTTAGGGCTGTGCCAGGTCAAAGCCAGAAACCTAGAACTGCATCTGGGTCTCCCGTGTGGGTGTATACTTGGTCTTCTTGTGTTGTTTCCCAGGAGCATTAGCAGGCAGCTGGATCAGATGTGGAGCAGCCATGGTTTGAACCGTGGCCCACATAGCTGGTGCTGCACACGGTGGCTTAGGCTGCTTTCCCACATCAGCCTTTGAATTTTCTTTTCAATGTTGAAGGATTAGTTCTCTTAGTAGCACCAGCCTTTTGAGGGGAAAAAAAACCCCACAGTACAGATTTTTTAAAATTCATGTTTATTTTACAATATGATTTCTCATAATCCTAAGAGAAAGTTAACGGAGGCAGAAAGTCTTGGAAGGGTGAGAGGTGCATGTGATGCTGGGTGATTTTAGGGTGTTCTGGCTTTGATCCTAAAACATTGCTTTTCTGGCCACCCGTGTTTCTCTCTGTCTTTGAATCTATAGCTATTTTATTTTTGGTTTTGTTTCATTTTTTTCCCAGAAGGTCCTAAAGTGGGGAGAAGTGGTATTTTAGTTGAGGGAATCACTTACTGGGATAGTGCTTATTTTAGGCTGTGTGTGTGTGTGTGTGTGTGTCTACACCCATGTCATGAGAAGCCATCTTTGAATGGCAGACAGTGCTCCCTTCCCAGCAGTGCCGGATTCCCAAGCCTTCATCCTCTTCCAGATTACCAGCTGGAGACCTCAACGTCACCAACCCCCACAAAACCCACAACCACAGCTGCCACCCCGAAGGTCGTCCCAGAGCAAGGCACCATCCTATCGTTTCCTAAAGAGGAGTTCGATCTGGCTGGAAAGAAGCGATTTGTCGGTAAATACCCACGTGTGACTCCCCTCATCAGAGAAGCAGGCTCTGCAGCAGTGCAGAGAAGGTCCTCTTGGCCAGGCCAGGGCAGCACATTCTGAGAAGTTATTTTCCTAGACTGCGGTTCCACCGTGGATCACATGGCCAGTCAGCATTGCCCGGGTACATATGGACATGCTTTCCATAAAAGTCAGCTGAGGGGAGGACCTGGGAGAACGGACAGGTTGGGACTGCCAGTGCAGCTGCTAACCCTGAGACAAGAGTTCACCGTAGCCCAGTCTGTACTGGTGCCTTTGGTTCTTTCCACAAGGTAAGCAGGTCACTGAACGGTGAATGCCACCAACATTTGGAGTTATTACAGGGCTAGTTTTATTCCACTATTTCCCATGATTTTCATTAACCTCAGGACTTGGACTTGATTGTATGCTTCCATCTCAGTAAGAAAGACAGTTTTCCTGGGCCATTCTGTATCCCCATCCTGTGCTTGGTCCTGCCTGTAAGCCCTCCTTTCCCATGCCCCTGTTGAACTTGCCTAATGAGTCAGCTAGATTTAAAAACAGTGGAGACAAGCAACAGCTAAAGCTAATATCACACATTTCTGTTTCCAAAACAAATGCTCTGCCATAGGCAGGGAACAGCTCTTGCCAGCCAAAGATGTAGCATCTACACCCCTCAAACTGGAAGAGCAAGCATGGTAACGTGAGGTAGCATTCCTGCAGTGGGTGCTCACACTGACCCAGGCTGCTCCAACTTTTCTCTCCACAGCCCCATAACCAATTTGAAATGCATACAGCGCTGTTCTTAGATGTTCCAAGAAGCTCTTCAGAGACGAGAAGAAAGGCTTACTGCCTGTCCCTTCTCAACTGTCCATCACTCTACAACGCATAGAACACCTCCCAAGATTTCTTAGTGAGATGCAGGGAATGCCCCCAAAAGCCCTAATTTTATACAAATTGAGAAAACTGAAGAGTTAATGCTGTGTTCTGAGAATTAGGATGTGATGCTAAAAGATGCTGTGGACTCTTTAGAAATTTCTGGACACTGTTTCATGAAAGTCTTGCACAGATGCAGTCCCAGAGTGGGATGTAAGGGGAAAAAGATGGAGTGTTGGAAACAGAGAGGGTTCTGCTGGATGCTTCCATGGCATGCACTCTTGGGGCCAGCAGGCTGGGCCATAACTGGGGAACATATGTCTTCATCCCTCCTGTACCCAGGTCCTTTGCCTGCACTGACATGAGGAGTTCAGAAAAGCTTCCACCTACCCAGCAGAAGGATTAGCTGAGATTAGGCTGCACAGTGATGGTTGTGTCACTCACAGGTTCATGATCTGCAAGGTGACTCTGCTGGGAATAGAAGGCTATCCTGTCCAGAGCTGGCCTCACACACAGACGTGTCTCCAACTTGTGAACCTTTGGGAAGCCCTAGGGGAGCCCACTCAGGACAGAAGCTAGAGGCTGTCGTTCTGGTCCTGAGATAATCAAGACAATGGTCTGGGTTGAGAATGTTCTAGTTAACTGTAGAGTGGACCCAAATCACACTTCTCCAAATATTTGGGTGTAGAAATGACAGCATGCTTCAGGCTTGTGTTGTGCTGGTTATAGGCTAGATATCTTGCCAAATCCCTCTGAAAATAGTCATCCATGCTGGTGGAATCATGGGATCTTTTGCCACTCCCAGGGATTCACTAAGGAGAGCCAGGTGAGAGCTTTGGGGTTTGTCATAAGGCCGTGGGCTGGAGCCACTGGCTGGCCGGAAGAGACAAAACTTCCGAAAGAGTCCTGACTTCATGCAGTAGGTGCTGTGTTTCTGCTTCCAAGAAACAGTCAAACAACCCAGTGTCTCTGTTGTTTCCCAGCTCCTTATGTGACGTACCTAAGTAAAGACTCAGCAGCTCCATGCTCTCTGACGGATGCTCTGGATCACTTCCAAGTGGAAAGCCTGGATGAAATCATCCCAAATGACCTGAGGAAGAATGACCTGCCCCCTCAGCATGTCCCCAGAAACATCACTGTGGTTGCCATGGAAGGCTGTCACTCATTTGTCATTGTGGACTGGGACAAAGCCAGCCCTGGAGACGTGGTAACAGGTGTGTTCCAGCTGATGCTCAGAGTATCCATGGTTCTCTAGGTGGGGGTTATAGACACTAAGGAGGAATGGTGGGTAGACAGATGTACACATAGATGGATGAATGGATGGCTGAATAAAGATGGATGGATGGGTAGATGGATGTATACAAAGATGGATGAAGGGGCAGCTATATACATGGTTGGGTAAGTGGTAATATGGATGGATGGATGGATGGATGGATGATGGATATGTACATGGATGAGTGGATGAATGGGTAGATGAATGAATGGATGTGTAAATGGATGAGTGGATGGGTGGATGGATGGATGGATGGATGGGTGGATGGATGGGTGGATGGATGGGTGGATGGATGGATGGATGGATGGGTGTGTACCTGAATAGGCTGGGTGGAAGTGTGTGTGGATAGATGCCTGGGTGTGTGCATGAATGAATGGATTCAGTGGATGGGTGAATGAGAGGATGCATACACAAATGAGCAGGTCAGATGGAATTTGTAGATGTTTTATGTCAGCATGAGAAAATGTGGGCAACAGTAGAAGCCTGTTGGGGTAGTGTTCAGAGAACTAGGTGGATGTGGGAATTCCTAAGACTGGCTCCGTGAGACTTGGCTTATCTGACATTGAGCTGCCCTATTTCCGTGGGCCTTTGTCTCCTGGATGCAGAACGTCACTGACTCTCCATCAGTCTGTATGGAATCCTGCAGGCAAGCAGGGATAGAGGTAGCTGCCTGTGATGCCGAAGAGTGACTAAGAGCCACCTGCTGCACGTTGCCCTATGAGTCCACCCTGGGATTGGGACTCCATATATCCCCTCTCTGCATGACTGCTGGATGTTTCCCAGCCAGCCTGGTGGTTCCCAGTCCCTTATGCAGGAGTCAAAGTGAGGAAAAGGACCCAAAGATCTTGTACCACCAAACTCTGACCTTGTGGACTCAGAGGGTTCATGTGATCACGCTGAAAGTAGTTCTTATGGAAAGAAAAGTGATATTTTGCTCTGAGAAGCTTCTTTGGAAATGACACCTTCTGAATCAAAGAAAGTCACATGTGTCATGGGGGTCTCTGTGTGAGGGAGGGGTGTCTTGGTCTGCTGGAGAGCTGCTTTCAAGGGTCCAGTGGTCATAAGAACCCTGACTAGCTTCCTAGTGCTTTTGCTTTCTGCCCCCAGTGCCGTATCTTACCCAAACAATGGCTTCTCTTGTGGAGTTCACAAAACAGCTTGAAAGGGCCCCTGTATGCTGGGCAGGTGTGACTGGGGTGGCTGGAAGCTGAGAGTGCCAGGGGCAGGGTGGAGGGGTTTCCGTCTTTGGTGTGAAAATAAAAGCGTCGCTCACTCCAGGGCGTATGCTGCATGGGCTGCTGGGACCAGTTTCCACAAAGTGCAGCATGTTCCTTGTATAAAGCAAATAAATCACTGGAAGGAGGAGGAAGAAAGCTTGTAACTGGAACAGCCAGAAATGCTTTTATTAATTGAATATGGTTTTATGAATGGAAATTTTAAAAGAAGCAAGTAAGCACATGGGGGAAAATCATTGAAAATCTTTTTGCTCTGTAGCATTTGACCCTTTCTTGCATGGCAGATATTACACAATATACTGTCAGTACACTACTGCAATCCGAGCCAAGGATTGCAAAGAAACACTGGCTGCAGGATAAGAGCACTAGCCACGCTGTCTGTGCCTCAAGGGCTCAGGGAGCCAAGAGACAGCCTTCAGCAAATGCCCCATAAATGTCGGGGGCTGAAGTCAGTCATGACTACTAAGTTTTCCTGCAGATACCTTAATCTCAGTTAAGTCAGCCATTAGACATGTACTGCAGGCCATCCTCACACCCCTCCCTGTGCTTTCCCCTCCACCCCCACTTACCCCAAAGGAAGCCTCAGTATCCTGTTGCTGAGTATTCATGGCCCCAGCATAAAGGATATGAATGAGGCAGGCATGAGGAGCTGGGCTGTCCCACCATGAAGCCCTTCCCAGGACTAGGCTGACTTCAATGGACCCCTTCAGTGCAGATAGTACTGCAGTGTGAAGGAAGAACCATAGACCCCAGAAGGTTCCAGGGGAGACAGGGGGCTGAGAGTCATTTGGCAAGGGGAGCACAGGCTCTTTGACCTGCAGAATATCCCAGGATCCACTGTAGAGTTCTGATGTTGATGTGGCAGGGGCAGCTTGCTGCTTCCTCTGCCTGTCAAGACGCTGTATTAACACAGTGGGGCCCAAAACACAGAACACTTCTAGGGGCACTTGTGCCTATAGCTGACCACTCTCCTGGTCACTGCCAAGCAATGATGCACTCACCACCATGGATGTGATGTCATGGAAACTGCCAAGGGGATGGCTCCTTAGGACAAGATCAGCAGGCAGTCTTTGTGGAAGAAAAGTCAAAACATCAGGAGGTGGCCTGAGCTCAGCAAGTGCAACCTCGAAACAGCCTCACAACTCTGGTACCAAGATCATCAGAGAGACCTGATCGCCACCAGGTTCTGATGCAGCCAGAGTTCAGCATGCAAGCACCATTGACTTCCCATCCAAAGTGGGCTGCTGTTACACTCGACACCCTGTCAGCAGTGGGTCATGTGTGTGACTACAGAGCCTAGATGATTGGGAGGTCCTTGCTTGACATTCATCTCACACTTTGTTTACACACTTTCTTTTTGCTGTTCTTTTGTTTTTGTCAGGTTCTAATAGACATCAATTCCCTGTGGTGAACAATATTGTGAGATATTTGCATCTTTATGATTTCTGGGAGTGGTTGTCAATGGAGGAGGTAGTTCTGTGCAAGGACAGCAGCTTGTCAAGGTTCACATAAAACATCTGTGGAAGGAAAAGAAGAGCTATCCTCCAGGGAGTGGTGTGGAAAGTGTCCCGGAGCCCAGCTCACCTGGCTTCCGGCCCCAGTGTGTCCCTCTGCCTGCAAGGCACTTGTCACTGGCCCCAGGCCGTCAAGCAAAGCCTAGCTCTTATATGCATTTTAAGTGTTGACCGTGTTGACCGTCTCCTCCATCGTTACTTTCTGGGCCCAGTTCTCTACCCTGTCAGTCTCCTCATAGGCTCTTGCTCTTCTGCCTGAGCACTACATGGTAGAATTTTGGAATTTCTCAAGGTGGGGTCTTGCCTGTGTCCTTGTTTCTTGTTCTGTCCTCTTTCCCCATAGTCTCATTGAAGTACATGATTTTCAACCATCTTGGAGGAGAGTCATTGATTTATGCTTCAAAGCCACCTCCTCCTCTTCTCTGAGCTTCCTCAGTGACTTCAGCTGCCACATGGAAAAGCACTCAGACTCCACAGAAGTGACACTGGACAGCCTGTGCTCTGGTCCCTAGCTTGGCACTCTGGCTTCAGTCTATCCATTTGTTCAAACCGGGATCTGTGGAGTGACCCTAAAGTCTTTCTGTCACACCATCTTCAGTTCATCATGGAGTCCCCCTGACTTTCACCTTTGCTTTGTCCTGAGACCATCATTTCTCTCTTCTAACCGACTGCCCTGCCCTTCAGCCTTGCTGTCTCTCTCTCCTGGCTACTGTATGGACCCCTTCACTGGCCCAGTGCCATCAACACCACGCCCTATCCACTCTGCCAGGAGAGGGATTAAATACATCGCTTTCCTGAATTCCCCTCCCTCTCTTGCTAAGATGAAAAGCAAAAGGGCATTGTGTGGCTTTTCTACTTTCTGCTGCTTCATGGGCATTTTGTTCCATGCCCGGTTCCTGACACTGAGTTCCACTCATGCTGCCTCCCAGGAGCTCCCTCCACCTGACGTCCTCCCTATTCCTGCCACTCGCCTTGACTGCTTCTCACCCTTCAGGCTTCAGCCACACCTCGTGAGCTCAGGGAAGCTCTTCATGCCCCCCGCGAAAGGTAGCTCCCCACATATGAAACACTGGTCTTGGCCGTGGACTGCTGGATCTGAGGATCCAACCACTTGAGTTCTCAGTACAGTGACTGACAAGCAGTAGTCATGCAGTAAACACTCACTGGAAATTGATTATATTCGTTGATATGAGTTTAGAGATTTAATTTGTCTCTATAGGTACTTCCTCATTTGTCAAAATAGGGATGTAACACCTACATACAAGGGTCGTGCCAATCAGCTCATATAAAACACTCAGCTTATTTAGCATGATAGGAAGTGCTTGAAATATGTGTTCTTTCTTTCATGCACATAAAGGACTGGGTGTGAGGGCTACACAGAGCTGTCGTGTGAGCTTCACTTTGCCTCCTGGGCCAGTCTTGAGGCCGGGCAGGTGTCAGAGCTGAGGGCCCATCCAGGGAGGGCTGTGAGGAGCAGGGAAGACAGAGCAGTTGGACTTCAGCAGATAGTGAGGTGAAGGCAAGGAGGATGTTCAACACGCATACATCAGAGAACCTTCAGTGGATGGGGACGGGCGAGGGTCTCTGTGAGTGAAGGGGTGTTCCGAGCTCTCTCTTTCACACACAGTGTTTGCTATCACCACCCTTCCTTTCCTATCAAGAACAACTGTCTATGTCCCCACTAGGAAATCCCCAAGATTTGGGGAAGTCATTGCTTTTCTGCTTTTTTCTCTGTGCAAGCATGATGGCTGTGATGGGGAAGGCCAGGGAGTAAGAAGGATGCAGCAGGGAGTCAGCAAATCATCAGGAAGCATCTTACTCTCCTGTCTGTCTCTGATACGCAAAGGGTGCCAGGGCTGTGTGTTGTCCTGCCACTTGCCCCCCTTTGGAGTCCGCCCCGGAGCTGCACGCACGGGGTGACCTCAGCCTTCTCTTTTCCACAGGGCTCCTCCATGTGCGTGACTTGGTCGCTATGTGTATGTAATCATTGTATATATACGTTCAAAGAGAGACAAAGAGAAAGAGAGCTGAGGCAGCTCCATCCACTGGTTCGCTCCCCAGATGGCCTCAGCAGTTGGGGCTGTGCCAGGCCAAACCAGGAGTTTCATTCAGGTCTCCTATGTGGGTGACAGGGGTCAAGCACTTAGACCATCCTTTGCTGCTTTCCCAGGCCATTACCAGGGAACTGAATTGAAAGCAGAACAGCTAGGATTTGAACCAGTGCCCATATGAGATGCAAGTGATGGCTTTACCTACTCTACCGCAATACTGGCCTCACTCACTCTGTTCTGTTCCATTTCAGGGTATTTGGTGTACAGTGCATCCTATGAGGACTTCATCAGAAACAAGTGGTCCACACAAGCCTCTTCTGTGACTCATTTGCCCATTGAGAACCTGAAGCCAAACACAAGGTGCGATGTTGTCAGTCATTCAGAGATAAAACATGAGAACCATGCACATGGTCACAGACACCTAGGGCTGAAAATGAAAGGATTCAGGAAAACGTCTTATAATGTGAATTCTCTTTAATTCTAACCAAATGTCAATGAATGCTGACTGAGTGTGTTACATAATATCCTTAGGTAATGTGATTGTGAGTATTATCATTTTTAGGTTGTAGTGTGTATGATTGGCTCCATTTTTTCTTAAGATTTATTTTTATTCTTATTGGAAAGTCAGATATACAGAGAGGAGGAAAGACAGAAAGGAAGATCTTATGTCTGACAATTCACTCCCCAAGTGTCCACAATGGCCGGAGCTGAGCCAATTAGGAACCCAGAGCCTCTTCCGGGTCTCCCACATGGGTGCAGGGTTCCAAGGCTTTGGGCCATTCTCGACTGCTTTCCCAGCCCACAAGCAGGGAGCTGGATGGGAAGTGGGACCTCCAGGATTAGAGTTGGTGCCCATATGGGATCCTGGGCATGCAAAGCGAGGACTTTATCTGCTAGGCTACTAAACTGGGCCCGGTCCCCTGTTTTCATAAATACTGCATGCCATTAAGGAATGAAGGGCGGTTCTGTGTGTGAAAACAAATATATCTGCCTGTAGTCACCCAGAAGTATGATATAGGCAGCACAACCTTCCTGTGTGACCCAGTGGACTAACCATTGCTAAGCAGTTGAGTCGACTGGTATTCAAACTCTGTGGAGTAGAAGTTCAGACCTGTTGGGGTACACTTCATCACTTCATCACACACTGATGAAGGTACAGGTGTGTTTTCACATCCCAGGCAGTGACTGGGCAGGGCCCTATTCTGGAGGCCAGAGTTAGCAGCCCTCGGTATGAAATGGGAAGAACTGGTTCTCAGGAGGAGGTGCACAGGGAAGTGACTGGGTGTTCCTGGTTTACACTGTCTGCTTCCAATGGTAAGGACCACCAGAAAGCTTCCCAGCAAGGCACCAAGCACAAAATCACCGAGCAAAACCATGCAGCCAAACAGCATCTCTGGGAAAACAAAACAAAACAAGACTGGTTTTTGGCATCTTTCAATGTCTGTGTTGTAAATCCCTCTGCCATGGCCAATTTCAAAATCCCAGTAGGCTTGCAGAAATCCTGGGTGGTAGCGATTGGCCCTCCAACTTGCTTTGGCCTTTGCACAGTAAAGAGCCTATGGGGTAGGCTTGAGGGCTGCCATCTTCCATGCAGGCAGAGGAATGCAGGGAAAGCTGGCACCAAGCACGCTGGGCAAGCATACTCACGCAGAGGGATAGAATCTGGGCAGAGGCCAGGGGCACCCAGTAACGCAGAAGCCTGCTGGGAACTTTCTCAGGACATCTGAACACATCATCTGGGCTGCCTTGAAGCGAGTGTCCACAATCTGTTGGGAATGTCAGGATCTGGCGAGTAAACAAAGCTGTAAAGTAGCAACTGAGAAAGCATTTTCTTTTTCCCTATTAATAATGAAGAATGATAAACCAGAGAAAACAAAAGCAGCAAAATCAGAGCAAAAGGGCTTAACATCCGTTTTTTTTTACTGTGTGTGAAGTGATGCTCCCTTTATGGCCCAGCCACAGGATTGAGAAGCTGGGAGAAGAAGGCTTCCGGATGCTCTCCCACGTGGCTCCTTGCGACTGAATTGCCATCCCTGACTGCTCCCTCTCCCCAACACCTGCAGTCAGAAGACCTTGTAGCAGCCTGTGCCACCAGGCTGATGTAGGCTCTTAAATAAAGCCAGCAGGTGGTTATGTGGAATGACGGCTTACTCAGCAGGAGCCAGGGCTTACCCGTGACTTGGTCAGTGAGTACTTAACCAAGCATTCAGTTGGAGTGGGCACCATACCAGTTGTGCATCAGGAGTAGAATTTGGGGAGAAATAAGCATGACTTTGTTGGAACTGGCAGTCTGTGAGAGGACACAGGTTTGTTTTTAAAATAGCACGCATGTGACTTCTATCTTGCAGGGACATTGTACTTTGGGCTTTTTCTTCTGTGAGCCTGGGAGTAGAGAAGGCAGTCAGGTCAGCTGGCTTATGCAGGTCTGACCTGACACACAGGAAGTTCCCCTGGAGAAAACATGTATGGGGTGAGATAGGACTACTGCAGTCAGAGAGCACAGTCCAGAGCACGGTAGGTTCCAAGGAAGTGAAGGGGCTGGCTTACGGAGGATTGGGGATGAGCAAAGACCGGCAGTGCGGTGGGGGGCGGGCAGGTGGGTTTGGTTCCCTGTTTGGTAGTGGCTGCACAGGACATGTGGGCTACTACATTAAATTCCCCAAAACTCAACAGTGACTGGGAAAGTGCAGGTGTAATATGAGGACACCGAGGGGCTCATTCTGTGAGGTTCCCTCTTCCCAGTCCTCGGGGCCCCACTGAAGAGCCAGCCTCAGTCAGTACAGGAGAGAAAGAAGGTCAGCCGCTCTCAGAGGGGGCAAGCATTCAAGACAGCTCTGCTTACTCATAACTGTAGCTCGCTTTTGGCTTTAAGTGAGTGTTACTGACCTTATTCCCTAAACTGAGTCCCAAGTGTGTCTTTGCAGCCTACACACTTTAAATCCATAAGTACAGAGATTTGTCACTTTCAAGGTATTCAAAAGAAGGTGCCAGAAGCTTATGTAAGACGGCGAGGCCTGGGCTGGTTTTGTGACTTGGAAGAGGCAGTGGCTATTCAGATATGAAACACATATTTTAGTCCACAGGAAAAAGTTTCATATGGTTTTGAAAATGAGAATTTGACTTTTCTTATAATTCCAGCTGTTGTTCTACTCAGCATGTTTAGGTTCACTTGGAAACAGTGAGTTAGACAAATGGAAATACAAGGAAATGTCAGAAAGTTTATAGAAAATGGAATTAAAAGATACATCCTGCTAATGCAAAACAGTTTTGAAATCCATGCATAGTTTTTTTTTTTCACAAAACACGTTTTCATGAACTTTTGGCGGGATTCTGGTATGCATGGATTTCAGAGTTCTGTTTTGCACTAATGTATCTTTTAATTTCATTTCCCGCAAACATCTGGAAAGGCTGTTGTAGGTCTTGAGCTGACTCTAGTGCACGGGAATCTGGTCAACAGGGAAGTAGATTTCAGTGGTGAAAACAAACTTGCTGCCAACCGAGGTTCATTGGGGCAGGGGGCATGACATGATGCCCACCTTCCTGCCACTGCCTCGGCTGCCTGCCAAGAGGGAGGCTGTGCTGCTAGAATGAAAGGGGAGGGGCAATGATGCAAGGAACCATGCAGCGAAAAGGGCCCGTTGGTCTCTAAAGAGAAGTGCCATTCCTTAAGGAAAGTTTGACCAGGGTCACTGATGGATGCCAAACCCACTGCTTGAGCTGCCTGCATAGTTTTGCTTTAAATAATTCCATAACCAGTGAACTAAAATATGTAAAATTGGGAAAACACCCACCGCAGAGTGAATTGAGGTCAGGGAACTCATGTGTTTTTAATTGTACATATTTTTTAAAAGAAATTTTAAAGAAGAATATTCTTAAATGAGAGGTGAACGACTTAAGAAGGCTAATTTTGTAAAGCAGATTTTTCATTTTTCTGTTGAATTAAACTCGACTGAAATAAGCCTGTGTACTGTAAGGCCAGGAACTGCCGTGGCCATCTCAGCAGCCCTGCAGGTTGGAGCCAGGAGGGCCGTGCAGCAGGTATCATTACCTCCGTTCTCTGAATGTACATAATGCACTCTGTTAAAATTTAGTGCCTCTAATTACTACACATCAACTCAATATATGACTTACAAATAAAGAATGCTGTAGCATTATTATTTTTTTTTTCATTTGAGAAATGAGACACAGATACGTGCACACAAAGTTCCGTCTCTTGGTTCACTCCCCAGATGCCTGCAAGAAACCCAGGAGCGAGGAAGATGTGGGCCTCTCATGTGGATGACAGCACCCCAGCACTTGAGCCATTACTGCTATCTCTAGGCATTTGTATTAGCAGGAGGCTGAGTCAGGATCCAGAGCTGGGAGTCAAACTCAAGGATTCCCGTGTGGGACGTGCTTATTAACCAACACCTGCCTTCGTGGTTAGGCCAAATGCTCACCCCAGAATTTTGTAATATTTTTTTCTGACCTGAAAAGTAAACTTTTTCTGGTGGCCCAAAGCACCAGCCCTGGGATGCTGTCACCTCTTGTTCTCCTGTGGTTAGCTAAATGCCAGGCAGGATGAGGAGACAAAGGGTGAGGATTGATACAATGGTTGATGCAGTTAATACAGAGAAGTGATGCAGTCATGGCGTTGGCCTCTGTCCAGTGTTTCTCCAAGCACTGCTTTCTGTCTGGTAGCTCATAAGAATGTAAAGTAGGAGAACTTGAGGTCTAGGTTTGCTCTAAAGAGCCAACCAACCTAGTGTGCTTCTGGCATGTTCTCTGTTCCAAGACAGTGTGCAGCCCTACAGCAAAGGCTGTCTTTCCAGGACCTTCCACATTCTTCTCTTGGGCTTGCTTCTTTTCGCTGGAGGTGCAGGAGCCCCTGCCTCACTGACTTGTGGGGCCATCCATTCCCAGCCCCAGAGCCAAAGGCTCCTCCTGTGCCCACAACATTCCTGTCAGGTTAGTTTCTCTGAAGAGGCCAGCTTCCGGCCAGCTTCCCCTGCTCCTTGCCAACCATGCATTGCCTCACCACTGAGTCAAGACTCCTGCTCTTTCCCTTGGTTGCAGAGATCAGAATGCAGTTAAAGAGTAAGTTGTCTGGGGTTCTGCTCCCCAGACTTCCTCTGCTTGGGCTGGGGAGCTCACGCTAAGAGGAAAGCAGCATCAACAAGGAGCAGCTCAGGATGTGGGCACAGGGGAGCCCATGCCATCTTGATGCCCTGAGGAGCGCGTGCTGCCTGAATAACCTCTTGCCTCAAATGCTCTTGTCTTCTCACTAGCTATATGCCTCCACTATGTGAATATATACAAACACTCATAGAATAATACTATGGGATAATAATCAAAAGTTTATGAAAATGGGATGAAAGAGTTTTGTTTTGGTGCAATTCTAAAGTCCGTCTAAGCATGAGGTCTTTCGCAATTCACAGAAAGGTTCAGTCTCTCTCACGCTCCCTCTTTCTGCTCTCTGTCTTGCTTGCTCACTCTCATTCTGAAGTAAAGCCAATTTTAAAATAAAAGGAATAAAGAAGCATGGTCATTTAGTCTAGTGGTTAAACTGCCAGTTAAACGTGAATTAACTCATGGTGTGTGCATTTGTCCAAGCTAGGACTGGAAGACTGCTCTGAGTAGATGCTCAAGTTTTTGGAAACCTATCCTATTATGCAGAAACCAAATCAGTCAGCTTCTCACATGGTGTTTCTTCCTGGTTTCAGGTATTATTTCAAAGTTCAAGCCAAAAATCCACAAGGCTATGGACCCATCAGCCCATCGGTCTCATTTGTCACAGAATCAGGTAAGAAAGTCCTTCCAATCTTGTCTGTTTTGTTCTCAGAAATAAGACAAACTTTCCAGAGTAACAATGACTGTGATGAGTAAATTAAAACAACAGAACCCTTACTTTTTGTATTTTAAAGAGTTAGTGGTGAGTTTCTCTACTTTTAAAAAAAGTGTTTCCTTGCAATTTGGCCCTCTTGGGAACAAGCAGAAAGGCCCAGTTCCAGTAATGGGGGAATCTGGCATTTAGCCACAGAGGAGAGACAAGTATGAATCTACATGTACCAGAGTCAGGAAGAGTTTTCCAAAAGGTTTTGCTGCAGGAGGCTGAGGTCATGTCCCGCGTGTGGATGAAGAGGGTGTTGCTGCTTGATTGGCCAGACTGCTTGTCAGGAGACGTGGGGAGAGCTCAGTTAAAATGATGGTCAGTCATATGAGAACTGCCCCCGAGCATCACGTTGTGTTTTTGGGGTGCTGGTAAACGAGCAGTTAGGCCCTTCCCTACCACATCGCATGGCCCTCTGCGTGAGGCACTGCCCACAGGGCTGGCCCGCTGTGACCCTTCTTGGGTCACAGAGGAAGTCACATGAGCATGCAAGTCCCCACAGTGGAGCCAGCAGTGCCCCTCACTGCTCTGGCTTCCATCTCTTTAGATGGAAACTTGTCACAGGAAGGTGTTTTCAAGTGGAATGATTTTAAAATCTGCTGAATCAAAATATGTGGGCAAGATAAACTGCTTTGCGAGAATGTACTTGAAACGAAGGGCCTCAGAAGTGGCTCACATGCCTCTCCCTCCTGCCTGCTTTCTGTCTTCTACGTGGGATCACAGAGTGTGCACTTCGACTGGCCACTCTCCTTCAGCACCATCTTTATGGGTGATCCACACTGTTGTGTGGATCTCATGCCTTCACGCTGTGCAGCGACATTTCATCGTGTGGCTATGCCACAACGTTTCTGTCCAGCCCTGTTCCCTGTCCATAGATACCTTGGCTGGTTCTACTTCTTGGCACCACAAAGATGCTATAAGTGTTTATGTGCAGATGTTTGCACATATCTGCACATATGTGTTACCACTTGCTTGGATGAACAAAAGGGCAATCAGTGCATCCGAAAGTGAGTATAGGCTCCTTGGAAACTCCCGAACTGTCCACTAAAGACGGAGAGGGTTTTTTTCTATTTAAATGAATACTGAATTATTTCGTAGTACCCAGTAGTAAAACATAGTTTTCAGGACTCTACAGATTATACGTAAGAGTTTTTCCAAAAAAGAAAATGCTTAGAAAGTGAAAATGGAGGAAGAACATTGGTGTCTCTTGAGTCTGCCTGCCTGTCTGTCTTTGCTGCAGTTTGGCTAGCTCTTTCAGTTACAGTAAGCGTCCCAGCTTGCATTTCAGTGGGAGGTAATGTGAGGTCAGCTGTTTCTTTTTCATTCCACAGATAACCCTCTGCTCGTCGTGAGGCCCCCAGGTGAGTTCCTCTCCCTGCTCATCTTGAGACTGGCAGTGAGGCTGAATGTTGCACAGGAGTTTGCTGTGGCTGCTCACAACCAGCTGGACCACTTCTGCAATAATTTTTCCATCAACCCCAGTTGCTTTGAACCATTCATCCAGATCTGTGCAAAAGAATGGCCTGGGAACTTAAATATCTTATTGATTTGTTTGAGAGATAATAATTGTTTTCCCTCCCTGGTTCCTCCCCAAGTACCTGCAATGGCCGGGGCTGTGCTGGGCCAAAGTTGGAAACTGGGAATTCAATCCAAGTGTCCCACATGAGTGGGAGGGACCCAATCACTTGAGCCATCCAAGTGCTGCCTTCCAAGGCTACATTGTCGGGAAGCTAGAGTCAGGGGTGAAGCTATGAATGGCAATGTTTAAAAAGTTTGCTTTGAAAAGCAGAGAAATCACATGTACTAGTTCACCCTCCAAATGCTTGCAGTAGCCAGTGCTGGCCAGACCAAAGCTAGGAACTGAGAATCCCGTCCAGGTCTCCCACGTGGGTGACAAGGACCAATGTACTGGAGCCATCGCCCGCCGCCTCCTGGGATGTCCGTTAGCAGGACGGAGTCAGGGCTTGAACACAACATTCTGACATGGGATGTGGGTGTCGGTGCTGGCTTCATCGCAATGCCACATACCGGCCTCAGGAATGGGAAGTGTTTAATGGGGCCCAGACAATCAGTATCTCTGAAAAACCACAGTGGAGTAGCCAATATCTATGACATAAAGATTTACATAATCCTACGCACATTTTAAGTGACTGGAAAGATGGTGCACCATGAAGGTTTACTTTGCTTTTCAATCAACCTGAGAAATCCCAGCTGCTGAAGTTCAAGATAGGCCTTAATGTGTGGCAAGGAAGGTGGGGAGTCTGCTAAGGGGCTTGGGGTGGGGTCATGTAACCCCCAAAATCAGATCTGCCAATTTAGCTTGTTTTCTTGAAGGATAAAGACCTTACTGAAATATACACAGGCAAAGTATATTCACATTTTTGTCTAAACTCCTTTATTGTATTTCAGTAGTTAAAAAAAGAGAGAGAGAGAAGGAGAAAGGAGGGAGGTGTTCATCGGAGAGGGAGGTGTCCATTGGAGAGGCAGGAAAAGGCACCCAGAACATCCCTGGGAGTGGGGCAGGTGTGATGAATGCATGCAGCTGTCTGTGGGCTGCCCTGACTCAGCAGGCGTCTTTTGTGCTGTCAAGGTGGCGAGCCCATCTGGATACCATTTGCTTTCAAGCATGACCCCGGCTACACAGACTGCCATGGGAGACAATATGTGAAGCGGACGTGGTACAAAAAGTTTGTAGGAGTTGTTCTTTGTAATTCACTGAGGTATAAGATTTACCTTAGTGACAACCTGAAAGGTAGGTCATTGTGGCCGACAGGTGGTGGAGGCGTGGGCACTTGTGGTTTTATCAGATGCTGACTTCATGAAGCAGGTGCATCTGAGCATATTTGGGGCCTGGACTTGTGGTTCACATGTAAACCAGTTTCATGGACTTTGCTTAGGTTACTAGCTTTTACATTGGCACCCAGCAATAGATAGTCTTTAGTACACTGTTTTGGGGATAAAGTCCAACATTATGCTAGAAATTTAAATATATGTCTTCTTTGAAATTAATTCACTAATAATAGACATGACTGTGAACTGAAGAAATTGAGGGAAAGTTTCCCCAAGCCCCTATCACTGCTACAACTTTTCAGGGAGGAAAAGTTACATGGTGAAACACAGATCAACAGTACTACGCATTTTGTGTCCAAATGAAAACCACATAATTTTTTATTGAGCAGAGGATTAAAGTGAAGACTGGCATAAGAACACCAAACTAATCACACTTAAAAATGCTATTTCTATCCAGCTGGCTTTGGTCTACTCATCTACATAAGCTTAATTTTTATTTTGAAATTTGTGCAATTTTCAGTTTTTTAGAAAATGCATCTCATGAACTTGCAGCTGCTCTGTATTTTGCCATTGGTAATTTTGATAAATACCTTCATGTTTCTTTCTCACCAGCTGTGATTAAAGATAGTGTCAAGACTAACTGCCACACTCCGCTCTGGCAGTTTCTGTGTACATCACTGTCCCCGTGTTTTCTCTTTTTCCCTTCCCCTCTCTTCCAGAACCATCCCTTTCCTCTGCTGCTTCGGAATTGCTAGGTGAGGTTAGCACAGGCAGCTCTGGAATCCCAGGTTTGGGAGACACTTGGCACTTGCTGAATTAGTCGTTCAGCACCGCGGACAGCGTCCAGTATCACAGACACACCCTTTGTCTAGTCATGCATGAAAATAAGTTGTTCTTTTAGGTTGACCTTCCTGCCTTTCACAATCATTTCATAATATTCTCTATCAGTTTTCTGACTTTCCTTTTTTTAACTAAAGCATAATCAGGCCATCATTTACAAGCTGTAACCACCTGTAATTTCTACTTCCTGATTGTTCCTTCAGGATTTAGCATACATGCTTTCAGAGAAATCTGATTGTGTTTATGAGGTTGATGCCGTTGTCATCATGTTTCACACCTGCAAAGTGTGTCACACCCAGAGTAAACAAGGGGCCCAGTTGAAATGGCCTCAAGTTTGTGGTACCAGCTGGCACTCTTTGAGTAGAAACTGACTTATTCTGTTCCTTTGTGCAGACACGTTCTACAGCATTGGAGACAGCTGGGGAAGAGGTGAAGACCACTGCCAGTTTGTGGATTCACACCTTGATGGGAGAACGGGGCCTCAGTCCTACGTGGAAGCCCTCCCCACCATTCAAGGTAATCCGAGCTAGGGCCTGACACACTTGGATTACACTGAGAATGGGGGATTTATATAGAAGGAAATTCATGATAGCTCTGCCGCTGGTTTACCATCTGAAGATGGATTTAGATCATCAAAAGTAATGAATTAGCACAATATTCCTATTGAGCAGGTCAGAATACAAAGGAATATAGAATATTCCTTCCATCTCTGGTGGAAGGAATGTGCTCTGAAATTGGCAGTGTAAAACAATGGTGATGGTGTGAAACAGTGCACCTTGCAGCATAGATAATGACAAGAGTGACATCATACAGTTGTCCTGTTCTTGGGTGATCATTAAGGCCACTGACTTCAAAGGTGGCAAGTCGTGTGAGGATACTTGGAAAGGTTTACAGAGGAGGCAGGGTCTCTGCTGACCTTTAGAGACAGGCTGGACATGCAAGGAGCAAGGGCACTTCCAAGCAGAGCCTGGCATGAGCGAGAGTAAAAGGCAGCCAGAAGTATGTGTGACCACTGTCATGGGTGGCTGGAGACAGTGGCATCCCAGCTGTCTGGGTGTGGCATTACAAGGGGAAGATGGGTGTGCCCACCTCCAGGTTAGTCCCTGAGGTGTTGCCAGGCAAGTTGCTACTCTATTGAGCAGGCAAGTGAAGACCTGTTCCCCACCATTAGTGAATTGAATGTTTGGGAGACATGAGGTATGGTATGCTGATATGCCAAAAAATAAAGCTAAAAAAACCGCCTTAATAAAAAGCATCTTTGCCCATTCTCCAAGAATTAAAATACATTAAAATAAGTGCATCAAGGTTATCTTATCCAAACAGAATCAATAGGGTGTATCTAACCACCCACCATGTATCTAAACATCAGTATATCTTTATATACTGTATGTGTATAAAATGGATATATATAATATATATATCATCTATTCATCCACTTCCTATTTATCCTATGATCTATCTAACTTACTTACCTATAATCTGCATAAATGATCTCTCCAGATTTGTGAGATCTGGCTGCTTACTCAGCTCAGGGCTGTCCCCTCAGTGAGTGCTCAGTAGCCCTCAGCTAACCCTGGCCTTGTCTAGAAGAGAGAGGCAGCAGGGTGAGTAGTGAGCTTCCTCCTCCCTACCCAAGCCATGCCTGTGTGGACACTCAAGGCAAACCCCGTGGGCACCTGTGACCCTGTGTCGGCCTGTAAGTCACACATGTCATAAAAAAACTTTGTCTGGAAGGAGGATGTGAAGGTGAGCATTCCCACTGTTGGTCCCCACATCTCTGATGCTTTCCTTCCCTCCCCATCTGTCTCCCTCAACCCCACCAGGCTACTACCGCCAGTATCGCCAGGAACCAGTCAACTTCGGCCAGATCGGTTTTGGAACCCCCTACTACTATGTGGGCTGGTATGAGTGTGGGGTTGCCATCCCAGGAAAGTGGTAATCCCTGGAGCCATGGTCCTGCAAGTTCAACCGTCCAGTCCTGGCCTGCCAGCCGACTCATCCCAGGCACTGTGAGCAAGAGAAAGACAGTCACACACTCCGCCACCCCTCTGCTCCTGGCTGGCGGGGAGGCCATGGGATGAACACTGGACGATTTCATCATCTTAAGTCTGGAACTCAGTCCCACTTACTGACCTTGACTGTGAGCAGGACATGGCCTTGCCATTCACTATGCGTGTCATGGTTTCTGTCTGTAGTGGTACAACCAGAGTCATCACCAAGTAACCACTTTCCATGACTCACAGACTAAATTATGGTCACAGAGTGTGGGCACTCGGACACCTCCAGGGAACAGCAGAGCCGTGCCATGTGCTTTCTATGTTGCTTGTTTTGGACACTCCCAAGCCAGCCCATTTTAAGCTTCAGATCTCTATGTATGCAGCAGAACCAAGTTACTAAGAACACCGCCCAAAGAACCACAGCCTACCTGAAGTTTATTCTGTGGACTTGCCCACTGCTAGAGAATATCTATCGTGTTGTTTGTCAGTTCTCAAATGTGGTCTATATGTATATATGCATATACATAGGCACCCTGGTCTGCAAGACTATTGATTAAAATGGCTATATTTGTACTTTGTTCACGAGAAAAGCGTGTATGGGACTTTGTTGATAAAACCATCACTGTGGACATGTCATTCAAGTGTCCAAGGAAACTCTCACACTCCATGCACAATGAGGCAGCCAGGAGCGGGTGCTCACTCCATGCACAATGAGGCAGCCAGGAGCGGGTGCTCACTCCTTGGGCAGGGGCTGTGCCCTGGCAAGCAGGGGCGCCGAGCTGCCGTCAGTGAAAGGCCTGCATCATGTTTCACCAGCTGCAGGGCCAGGCCTTCCTGCTGCGGGAGCCTCTCCGTTCCCCTGTGGAGAATGTCAGGGTTGCCTCTTGGTGGGCAAGTCCAGAAAAATGGAGATCTCAGATCCCAAACTCTTGCTTTTGAAACTCCCTTTCCTCTTGCCTTCCTCTCCCACTCTCTGCTCCCGTGGAAACGAACCAGAGCCAAACCCTGCTTTGCGGCTCATGGGGGTTGCTGCTGCCGCCAGTTACTGCAGCGTGCCCCCGGGCTGTGGAAGCTGCACGTGGCCCATACCCGGCACTGAGGTATGGAACTCTAGTGAGGCCAGGCCAGACGTGTGCTTCAAATTTCACCATGCCCCTTCCATGGTAACCAGCGGTAGCACTTGGCAAATATGCTGACAGCAGGGGAAAGAGCTGGAATTCCTCAGGAAGAAAGATCAGGCATTAGCCATGTCATAGTATGCTCTTACACATGAAAAAGGAAGGAGACCCCCAATCTCCCACACTGGTCAATGTGCAAGGGAGCTGCACACGCCATGCCAAGCCCATGCATCCAACAGTCAGGATTTTCCAAGCAGCACAGAAATCTTCTTTTTCATAGTTCCCCTGCAGAAATATAAATAATTAAAGACTTCTTTTCCGCCCTGCCTGGAAGCTGCAGGCTGAATTTGCTTACAGAAATTGGAAGTTAGGCTAAACTGAATGCTTGAAATTTTAGAGAAATGTCCAACACCTCTAGAGGATAGAATTTCCAGAATAAAAACGTTACAGAAGAATATAAGCCTAGGCACCATGTGAGGGTTCTTTAGGAAGAACTGATAGAATACACAGACGGATGACGGATACATAGATGGGTAAACGTAATCCCTGGTACCTGCAGATAGAACAGGCATAGGTAATATGGTACATGGTAGATATGTACATGATATATAGACATAGGTATGACATAATAGATAAATATGATGGGTAATAGATGATAGATGGTAGATAGAAAAATGAGAGGTGACTCGTTAGGGGAGCCACCTCACAGGGTGACAGAGGCGAGGAGTCCCTGACTGGTCATGTGACAGTGGGAGACTCTGGAATACCAAGGCTCCATCTGTGCCCAAAGCCTTCAGGCCCAGAGACGCCAAGACTGTGACTCTGTGTCTGAGGACTAAGTCCTGAGAGTATAAGCCAGTAGACCAAAAGCTTGAAAAGCTGAAATTCTGAAGTCCCAGGCTGGAATAGAGCATGTCCCAGCTCCAGGAGATGGAGACCATCCCGTCCACCCTGAGTTAGGGTTCACCCTGCACAGTCCACAAATCCACATGCCTCCTCTGTACTCACCCTCAAAGACACACCCAGCACTAATGCTTCACCTGCTGGCCAAGTTAAGTAGCACAGGTACATGGTCACCATTCTGCTCAAACTAGCCTGGGTAATGGCATCATGTTTCTAGAATACTAACTTATGAGGCCTAGCACAGTAGCCTAGTGCCTGAAGTCCTCGCCTTACATACACCAGAATCCCATATGGGTGCCAGTTCATGTCTCGGCTGCTCCACTCCTCATCCAGTTCCCTGCTTGTGGCCTGGGAAAGCAGTAGAGGATGGCCCAAAGCCTTGGGATCCTGCAGCTGTGTGGGAGATGCGGAAGAAGCTCATGGCTTAGGATCAGCTCAGCTGTGGCTGTTGTGGCCATGTGAGGATTGAATCAGCGGAAGATCTTTGTTTCTCCTCTCTGTAAATCTGACTTTCCAGTAAGAATAAATAAATCTTTTTTTTTAATTAGTTATTTCCAGAAACCACACTGTAGGAAGACTGTTGGGGAGTGAAGAGATGAGAAGGAGCATTCAAGTTTGCAAACGGGCAGAAAACCAGGTCAGGTGAAGTCACCATGGAGGACGGTGGTCGCCAGGACAGGTGGAGAGGCTCCAGAAGGGAGTGGTCACCTAAAGGGGCAGAGCCTACGCCAGTTCTGGAGAGCAGAAGCAGACACAGTGGGGATTATGTGGAAAGAACACTCCACAGAGAATTGTAGGAAAGTCCATTCTGTAAGAGACATCTCTGGAACATGGCCAGATGTCCATCCTGAAGACATAACTAGCACGTCCACACCTGCTGCGGAAGCCCTGGCTGCGAGTTCAGGATGGTTTCTGCAAATGAAAGGCTCCTAACTGAACAGACAGGAGGCAGTGTGGGGCAGGGGCCATATGCCATTCACAGGTTTGCCATGTTTCTTGTCTGTTTTAGAAACAGTCAGTGTAGACATGGTATGGTTTTGTTGAGGCTTTTAAGAAGGTTCACGTGAAGTCTGAATTGAAAAACGAGCCGAGGTTGTTTCACAGCTGTTTGTTTCTCTTTCTCACCCTTAATCTGCGTCTGTTTTCTGACAATCAGCTTCCTTTGGGCACACTATGGAGTTGGCCTTTAGCGATTCGGTCCTGGGTTCCCCCTCCCCCGCCCTGGGTGTCCCACTTGACCTCTGGTTTGTGTTGTAGTCTCAGAAAGTTATCTTAAGTTTATATTTATGTTCCACTTGGCTAACATGTAATTTCCAGCTCTCATCGGGGTTGTTTTTGTTTTCCCCTTGACCTACTTGAACCCCTTATTGGGGTCAGCCATGGACGGTGGGATGCTTGGAATGGGAGGAGGAAGATGGCCAGCATGGAAAAGAGGTCACTGCCGCAGTGGGTAATTACACGAATATTCCACTGATGGGGTCAGCCCAAGTTTCTGTGAGGCTCTACCCTGGGCCATCCCAACATTGTCTCCATAAGATGTAACCATTTGGCAAGCAAAGTGAAGAAGCATGCGAGTTGATTTTGAAGAGTGAAGTAAACTTCAAGTTTGGGGAGTGAACTATCGCCCCAGTTCACACTGGTGCTGAGTTCAGGGAAAGCATACAGTACAGGGGAGCATGCCATATGGAAGATGGGCAAGGGAGCGTGCTTGTTCTGAATCAGAGCTTTGGCTGCCCTGACATGACTGCCAGTGAGACTGCTGCTGAGGCTCCAGGGACAGCCTTGGCCCGGTTCCATGGGGCTCCCATCCCCTCACTCTGCATGGCTCCACTCTCGTCCCCATAGTCTGGCTTTCTCTGGACACATGTGTCCCAAGCAGCTACCAGTGCCTCATCTGTACCCAGAGCAGTTGGGATGACACAGCCCACAGCTGAATTACTCATTGTGGGTCTTCTCACTAGGACTATTTCTCATGAGTGCAGGATGGGGTGGACTTTGTTCATCTCATAGCCCCTGGTTTCACTGTGTGCACAGTGCACATTTGGGGTTCAGCTGACGCTGGCTGAGTGATAGGAGAAGCTGATTAAGCATCATTTCCTGGAGATGACCACACTCCTGTTCCTACAGTGTGGGGGACAGCAGTAGGATTAGACCAAGATAGACACACCCGACCCAAGCTTGACCTAAGCCACAGTCTGGTTCGTTGGGTCTGGATTCTAGCATCTGGGACAGCTAATGCAGAACTAACAGGTGCCAAGGTCAAGCAGACAGAGCAGCTGGGCTGTGTCCTCCCAACTGCTCTGGGTACAGAGAATGGAAGTGGACCACCCAGTGTGGTTGAGACTGGGGGATTTCCACGTAGGGTTTCAGGCTTGAGTCTTTAAAGCATTGGAGAGAAATGCTCATTTCCTGAACTTGGAAGGCCGAGATTAGCCTATGTGGCCATTGTTTTGATATAACTTAGACACCTTGAAGGAGAAGCTCTGCAGGCTCTTAGACTTATTTTTAACTTGAAAGGCAGAGTGATAGGGAGGGACAGAGAAATAGAATCTTCTCTCCATTATTCACTCCCCAAATAGCAGCAATAGCCAGTCAGGTCGAGCCAGGCCAAAACCAGGAACCTGGCACTCCATTTGAATCTTCCACATATGGGCCGAGGTCCTAGTACTTACGCCATCCTCTGTTGCTTCCTAGGTGTGTTAGCAGGGAGCTGAATCACAAGTGGAGCAGCTAGGACTCAAATCGGGATGCAGTCTGGGATTTGAATTATGATGTGTGACTAAAGAGCACACATGTGTGGCTTTCCACAAAACCAAGGGCAACTACCTCAAAATGAGCTGAGGTCTCTCCAACAACCAAAAACAGAGCTGTTTTCAGGAAACCAAGCACTTGCTTGAAGCTTATCTTGTTCCCACGGTCAACTGAACCTCAGCATCATGAGCTCTTTGCTTTTTGCGTCTCTCACATAGAAGTGGAAGACCTGACACCATGGTACCTTCTTATGCCTCTGGAAAGGGGAGCCCAGAGCATGAAAGTTAGGGAGCTGCATTCCCCTCTTGTGGTGGGGAGGGGCAGGCGGGGGGTGAGAAGCAAGGCAGCCTGTAGGAGAAGAGAACCATGTGAGGGAGTTCTGAGCTTCGGTGGTCCTGGGAAGTCTGTGGCTCTCCACCCATCTAATGCCTGTGCTGGGAAAGTCTAGGAGCTGTGCCTCCAGCTGGGGCAGGGTCTAAAGGTGGATCCTCCATCGTTGCCAGCTTCCCTCCTTATTCCTCCTCTGGACTGCTTCTGTCATCTTCACCCTCTGCTTATCCTGCATAGGCATGGACTCTAAAAGGAGCCTGGAACTTACGCTTAGAAAAGCAGCTTCATGCAGAACCAAGAGGCAACACTGCCCATGGTTCATGGGATAAGAAGGATGCTGCAGGTAGCAGGTGGCTGCAGGGGGACCTTTAGGGCATCTCAGAAATGAAATGGGAAGAGAGGGAGGGGTGAGAGACACAGAAGAGGAAAAGGAGGAGGAGTAAAGAGAGATCTTTATTTAGATTGTCTGTATTGATCACCCATTTATCATTCTATTGTGCCTATCATCCATGTATATTTATCATCTAGCTATATGATGTATTAGCTGTCTCACTACTGTATTTCATCTATCTATTGTCTATGTAATTATTTACTGTCTATCCTCTATCTATCCAACCATCTATTGTTCATCATTCATCTATCACCTGTCTGTCTAGTACTAGCCACCATTGTCTCCACAGTGGTACCAAGACAGAGGTTTAGGGAGTAGGAATGACTCCTGGAGAGCTGGACTGGTCCATCCGTTCCCACCCTTCTTTGGTCCTCTCATGTCTGCTCTCTTCTGAAACCGTAGTTTCTACTCCACAAGTCTTTTCTACCCTTGCTTCCCAGCCTTGCCAGCTCTACAGTGGTGCTACAAGCATCTAAACAGACAAGGATGGGTATGCATTTCATTAGTTTGGTGAACACCTACTATGTAGTGACTTAGTATAAATGTGCCATGATGGTGATTGGCATCCCCTACAGTAAACAGGTATCAGTTGGAATCAGGACAATTCAAGGAAGCTTTGCAGATACATGTTGATGTGGAGTGGGTGGGTACATGGGAACACTGTACTGGGGAGCTTTTGCTGCCCTGCAGAACCTCCACAGCAGGAGGAAGAACTGGCTAGTGAGATCTAGAAGGAGCCATAGAAGTCGAGAGAAATGGTGCTCTCACCCAAGGACCAAGGGACAGTCCTGAAGCAGCCCTGCAGGGGGATGCCTCTGTCCCTTCATTCTCCCTTCCTTTTCCCTCCTGTTTCCTGCCAGTGTGCCCCATTAGCCAATCCCATCTGGAAGCCACATGTCAAGGAAGCAGAGTAGTGAAAGCGATACAAGCCAGACCCCGTGGCTCTGAGCAGGGCGAAGAAAGGAAGACTCCAGATCTGGGAAGACAAACAAAGCATACCACACCCAGGAATTGACTCTACATTTTCCGTGCTCATTAGTTACTTGTGGCACACTTGTGGGAAAAGAATAAGCTAAGGATGATTCTTAGAGGGGACTTTAAATGCTCTTCTCTTCCCAGAGGGGATGGAAGCTTTACAAGCATTTCTTGTAAAGGAGGCTGATACTCAGGAGGGTGAAGAAACCAGCAGAAACCATAGGTTCGGTTATAGGGCTGGGGGAACCTCAGGCCTCACTCTTTCCACCTGTAAAGGTGGAGCAGCAGGCACCTAGGGCACACTCGCATTCCCCTGGCCTGCGACAGATATTACTAACCCATGAGAGCATCTCCCCACAGTATCTGCTTTTGACTATAGTCCCAATCGATACTGATCTCTGGGCAGTTTTCCCAGAGGAATGGCACTAGCTGACAAGACCAAGTCCATTTGTCTTCTCCACACTCTGTTGATTCTTTTTTTTTTTTTTAATTACTATTGCATACATTTTTAAGATTTATTTTTATTATTTTTTTATTGGAAAGGCGGATATTCAGAGAGGAGAGACAGAGAGGAAGATCTTCCGTCCGATGATTCACTCCCCAAGTGAGCGCAACGGCCAATATTATGCCAATCCGAAGCCAGGAGCCTCTTCCGGGTCTCCCACACGGGTGCAGGGTCCCAAAGCTTTGGGCCGTCCTCGACTGCTTTCCCGGGCCACAGGCAGGGAGCTGGAAGGGAAGCGGGGCTGCTGGGATTAGAACCAGCGCCCATATGGGATCCCGGGCATGCAAGGTGAGGACCTTAACCACTGTGCCACCGCGCCTGGCCCTGATTCCACTCTCAGAGACCCAAAATATGTTCTTAGAGCAGGTAGGAAGTGGTACTTGGAATTAAATCAGATTTTCTGCCCAGTGAGGTCTTGATTCAGGTTGAGGTTGACAAATTTTGCCCTCCTTTAGAACAACACAACTATATAGATATAGATACAGATAGATATAGATATAGAGAATATATATATGTATATATATATATGATTTATTTTATATATATGATTTATTTTATTTGAAAGGCAGGATGGGGTGGGGTGAATGATGGCATAAGCTTTTATTTGTTGGTTCACTCTCCAAATGGCTGCAATGGCCAGAGCTTGACTGAGCTGAAACCAGGAGCCTAGATTTTCATCCAGGTCTCCCTCTCCCACATAGGTGCAACATCACCTCCTCACTCTGGAACAAGGATCTTAGAGAGAGGGCACTACGAGGAGAAGGGATACAAATGTGTATCATCACTGTGGCATCGTTTTGAAAGACCAGGCCATTGTTTTAGCATTTATCTCACCTTTCTTTAACCAAAAAACACTGATGGTGCATTGTGGGCTGGGCCACCTGGGGCCCTGAGGGGTATAACTCTTGCAGTTCACATTACAGCAGTATTTGAAAGATGAACTTCTAAACAAAGAAGACTGGCAAACGCATGCCTCCATGCTGGGTACTTTTCCTTATCTGTTGGTTTCTGTGTGTGCTGTCATCTCGATTGTTCTGTGTCCATGTGGAATGCAGCTGCTCCAAGACGCTGTGAATCCCTGACGCTTGGGTTGTCCGGCTGTATAAGAAATAGTCCAGGGCTCCTCTCTGGTTTGGATCCTGAATTAGAAGACACTATTTTTCCATTGGCACTGCTCTCATTAATGAGAAGCAAAGAGGGGTGGCGTCCAAGAGGTCCATGACTTGGGGACCAGTGAATCATGGTTTGGGGGTATCAACTCAGGACTCCATCTGGGGTCAGAAGGATTGTTAACTGATTTGTAATTACAGGGTTGGAAAACGGTTCATGTTCTAGTGTACAAAGGCAAATACTGTCAATGTGTCCACGCAGCCGTCAGTCATGAGCAGTTATATAAGTGCTTGTAAGTACCAAGGACTCAGCCCATGCTCGTTTCAGACTTGATCACTTTTAGTTTTGGGAATTTAGTAAACACACATGTTTTAGTGTACCCTACTGTGAGTTTTCCACAAACATTAGATTCATGTAACTGTTAAGATTAAAATAGAAATCAACCCATCTCTTCCCTCAAATCCCTCCTCTCCCACCCCCAGCCCTTCTACCACCTATCTGTTTTTTTGGCTCTAAATTCTCACCTTTTCCAGAATATCACACGGAAGGAATCCCAGGGACACCCAAGTGGGCCTCCACTCAGCCTAGGCAGGCTGTGTTTGAGACTCCAGTGTGGTCACCACATCAGGAAGGCCTTCCTTTTATTTTCTGAGCAGAATTCCATGGTGTGAACGCAGCACCACTTGATGAGCCACTCAACAGGTGAAGGACATTGGGTAAGGTCTGGAGTTTGCAATAACTGTGAATAAAGCTACTATATACAAACACAGGCAGGATCTTACACAAATGAAAGCTTTTGTTTCTCTTGGCTGGTCTTGCGGGGGGCGGTGAATATGAACAAATGTGTTTATGTTTAGCTTTGCAAAAAAACTGCCCAACTGGAGCCTAACATTTAGCTTGTCAGTTGGGTAATGTGTGCTTCCCCAGAGACTACTGATATTGAACGTTTGTCTGTTCACTTGTCTATTTACCTGCCAGAGGTCATCTTTGGTGAACTGTCTTAAAAACAGTGTGACCCTGTCTTTCAATTGAGCTTGTTTCGATATTTTAAAAATTTTGCTTATTTTTATTTATCTTAAGGTGGGTATAGGAGGAGGGCAAGGGAAAGAGGTTAGGGGTGTCTTCCATCTGCTGGTTCACTCCTCAAGTGCTTACAAAAGGGACCAGGCTGAGTTGAGGAATCTGCAGCTCCATCTGGGTCTACCATGCAGGCACCAGTGGCTCAAGTCCTCAGGGTCTCACGTGCTGTGTCTCAGGGTGCACATTTGCACTCATGGAGCCTGGATGCACCGGCATCTCAAACAGAGCTTGACAGCTACAGCAGCAGAACACCTGCTCCAAGTTGGTTCGTTACTGAGTTGTGAAAGCGTTTATGTAGGACAGAGGCAAGCTGTTTGTCAGCTATTTGATTAGAAGGTATTTTTCTTCAGTGTGTGGTTAAATTTTGTTTATCTTCATTTCTCTCAAGATTGTCTTATAGAGGGCAAAGGCTTTTAATTTTGCCCAGGCCTAATTTATCCACTTTTACTCTAATGGATGTACTTTTGCTCTTAGCTTTATGCCTGTAATTCAGTTATTGGATTTCTGGTAGAGCACGAGGTGTAAGTCGTGGCTTTTCCTCCACTGTGAACGTGGTGATGTTCTGTTCACTGTGCAGACTATCCCTTCCTGAGCCAATTGCCTTAGAGCCTGCATTGGAAATCAATTGACCATGCAAGTGTGGTTTGCTCTGGACTCTGCTTGGTTCCCATGGATGATTGGTCTACCCCTTTGCCAATACCACACTGTCTCTCTTGTTTGCTCATTTAGCTTTGTAGTGAGTCTAGCAATCGAATGCTGTAAACTGTCCAGCTTTTTCCATCTTTTGTAAAACTTAAGTGGCCATTCAAGTTCCTTTTCCTTTCCAAATACATTTTGGAAACTTCTTGTCAAATTATTTTTTTCCTAAGATTTATTTTCTTTTTCTTTTTTTTTTAACTTTACTTCCTAATATTACTATCATTTTATGACACAGTTCCATAGGCCCTGGGATTTTTCTTATCCCAGCCCCAATTCCCTCCCCTCTCACTGAGTCCCCCTATAACATTACTACAGTATAGTTCTTCTTATACAGTCATATATCCATCATTGTGGACATGGACAATGGCAGAGAGTCCAGCAAACTATTGTCAAGATATAGTAAGCAGTTTCATTGAGAGTCCATCTTTGTCTGCAAGTAGAGATGCATACTGCATTGTATCCTCACATCTGGACATGACAGTCTCCATTACACAGTTATTATACATCCTCTTAAATGAAAAGCCACAAAACAAAATCAACAACAGGAAGAAAGATAGAAATGTACAATGCCATGAAATTAAATAACATGCTACTAAATGACTAATGTGTCGCTGAAGAAATGAAAATCAAGAACCTTCTTAAAGAAAATGATGCTACTGTATGATCTAGAAGTCAGTGAAGAATTTAATCAGAAGAAAGTATTTCGAAGAGATGAAACTAACAAAAAAAATCAAAATCCATAAGATATACTTTCCACTGATCTTTGTTGGTGAGATATGTCTCATGCAGGCAACAAATAGATGGGTTTTGTTTTTAACTCAGTCTACTAATCTATGACGATTGATTGATGAGTATAAGTGATTTATATTCAGGGTTAATGTGAATGGGTACTAATTTGGTCCTGTCATTTTAGCAATGAATTGTTCATTGATTTAGTGTTCTGTTGTTATTTTACTGGGATGTTCTTCATATTTTCCTTTGGTTTTGGTGGGTGCTATGCCTTTTTTCTGTCAAGAGAACATCTTGAAGTATCATTTGTAGAGCAGGTTTGGAAGAGGCATATTCTTTGAATTTTTCTTTGCTGTAGAAGAATTTTATTTCATTTTCAAAGACAAAAGAAAGCTTTGCTGTGTACATTATCCTGGGCCAACAATTTTTTGCTTTTAGAATCTGGAATATGTCGCTCCATTCTCTTCTTGCCTGTAGAGTTTCCTGTGAGAGGTCTCCTGTGAGTTTAATTGGCATTCCTTTATATGTCAATTGATTTTTTTTCCCATGCACATCTAAGGATCTTTTCCTTATGTTCAATTGAAGAGAGCTTGATTATCACGTGTTGTAGTGAAGATTACTTTTGGTCAAGCCTGTTGGGAGTTCTGTGCCCCTCCTGGATGGGTTTTTTTTTTTTTTTTTGCCAATTCTTTCTCTAGATTAGGGAAATTTTCCCTTATTATTTCATTAAATATATTTGTAAACCCACCTTCTCTTTCTGCACCTTTTGCGACTCCTATAACTCTTATATTTGGCCTCTTAATAGTGGCTTTCAATTCTTGAATACTTTTTTTTTTTTAGCTTGATCCAGCTCTGCTTCCAGCTTTTTGTTTGTTTCCCCTTGGTGATAGGAAATATCTTCCAATTCTGAGATTCTTTCTTCTACCCTTTTGGAGACTCTCCACTGTACTTTTAATTTGCTCCACTGTTTTCTTCATTTCTGATCATTCAGCTTTCATTTGATTCATTTCCAGTGTGACATATTGCTTGAATTCCTTGAATGCCTGCTTTGTGTGCTTCTCATTGTTGATAAGAAATTTTATAACAAGTGCCTTGAATTCTGTATGTCCCATTTTCTCAATGTATTCTTCAGTTAACTGAACTTGGCAAAAGGTTTTGCTCCTTTGTAGGGGAGTCTTCGGTAATATTCATTGTGCCTCTGCCTCTTCTTTTGCTCTTGGTCATTGTACTTCTGGTTATCAGATTCTTCTCCTTGTGGTAGGTTTCTAAGCTCTGTCACTCACAGATCTACAGTTCGATTTTACTTATTGCAGTTGGCACACGGCTCTTTGGTTGCAATCACTTGTGCCACAATTTCCAGAGAGTTCCAGGTCTGACTTCTTATGTTAGATTTCCATGTTGGCCTCCTTAGCCTCAGCTCCTGGCTCCCAGTTTCCACTTCCTCTGATACTATGCTGAGACTGCACCATTGTCTTACAACCTTTCTCCCACTTCTGGTTGGAGCAGGTCCCAGGATTAGGGAGACAGTAGGTGCCCTATAAAGCTAGGTTTGTGGTGCTGATCTTGCAGGAACCTGTTGGCTGTTAGGTCTGAGGGCCACACAGATCTATTTTGACCTGTACAATGCCATAGTCAGTATTATTTTCCTGTGGCACCAGCGTAATGCACTGAACTCAGTGAGTTCTCGCTGAGCTCAACACATGTGCAGCTCACTGTTGTTCCTGCATCTTAAATTCTTTGCCACACCATACATAATGGCACCTGATGTGTCACTATAGAGTTCTTGATCTGCTGGCCATCAGATCTGAGGGCTACCCAGACTGTCTTGGGTGGAACCTGTAGGATGCCCCGTTTTTACAATTCACTGAGCTAGAAAGAAGTTTATTCCCAGCTCAGTGCATGTGCAGTCCTGCCCATAGCCCTTGTCTCCTTAAACAAAATGGCACCCAATACAGCTCTAGGAGGCAGACTGGGTTGTGAAATCCATCCTGTTCCTGCACTGCTTTTCTGGGACCTACTGCTCTGTCTCTGCTCCTAATCAAATGAAACAGACCAGAGAATGAGCAGTTCTTTGTCTGGGTTCACTTACTGAGCTTCCGGTGAACATCTCTTCCCACCTTGTTGCTGCTGTAATTCTGGCTACCAGTGGAGTTCAGATCTCCGTTTATTGAAGGCCACTGGGATATCAGTCACTGCAACACCACGCCATTATGTCAGCTGCTTTCCTGTGTTTTTCAGTCTCCAGATGCCCCTCTGCTGTTGTTCTGTCCTCTCCTATTTCCTGGAATATGCCCTCTCTGCATCACACTGACTAATATTTCTCCATCTGTTTAAACATGTGCTTAGCCTATTCTGCCATCTTGATTCTCTATTTTATTATCTTAGAAAGGCAGATTTACACAGAGAAAGAGACAATGAGAAAGATCTTCCACCCAATGGGTCATTCCCCAAGTAGCCACAATGGCTAGAGCTGAGTTGATCTGAAGAAGCCAAGACCTTCTGCTCTCCCAAATGAATTCCAAGGCTTTGGGCTGTCCTCTGCTACTTTCCCAGACCACAAACATGGAGGTATATGGGAAGTAGAGCAGCCATGACATGATAAGGCACCTGTATGGGATCCCGACATGTGCAAGGCAAAGATTTAGCCACTAGACCATCACGCTAAGTTCCTGCTTATCAAATTCTACAAAGAAACAAACAAACGAATGAACAACTCCATTCATTTTTTTATGTAATTTTGATTGGCACTGCATTGACTCTAAAGATGAGTTTGTAAATATTTTGTAGTTTGGGCAGGTGCCATGGCAACATAGGGTAAGCCTCCACCTGTGGTGCAGCATCCCAGCTGCTCCACTTCCCATCCAGCTTCCTGATTATGGTGTGGAAAAGCAGTGGAGGATTGCCCAAGAACTTGGAGTCTTGCACTCCTGTGAAAGACCCAGGAAAAACTGCTGGCTCTTGGCTTTGGATCAGCTCAGCTCTGCCCATTCTGGCCATTTGGGGAGTCAATCAGTGGAAGGAAGGAAGACCTCTCTTTATGTCTTTCCCTCTCTTTGTAACTCTGCATTTCAAATAAAAATAAAATCTTAAAAAAAGGTTTTTGGGTCTGGCGTGATGACTCAATTGGCAAATCTTCCCTTTGCAAGTGCCAGGATCCATATGGGTCCCAGTTCATATTCCCATTGCTCCACTTCCCAACTAGCTCTTTACGAGAGACCTGGAAGAAGCTCCTGGCTCTGGATTGTCTCAGCTCCAGCCATTGCGGTCATTTGGGCAGTGAGCCAGTGGATGGAAGATCTTTCTCTTTGTTTCTCCTTCTCTCTGTAAATCTACCTTTATAATAAAACCAAATAAATTTTTAAAAAAAAGATTTCATATTTTAACAGTAGAGTCTCCCAATCTATAAGTACAATATTGCTCTTTTAATTTATCTAAATATTATTTGAATTTTTAAACAATGTTTTAGTTTCCATTATATAAATTCTGGACATATTCTGTTGGACTTGGGCCTAAATATTTCCTTTTTATGGTATGACTGTAAACGGTGCCTCAAAATTTTGGTTTGTTTCTAGAATATAAAATGGCATTTCTCATCTTCTAACTTCACTTATTAGGAACATTTTTTTATGTTGTTGATGGCTTGAGAGTTTCAACTAGCATTCTTCTGTGAATAGAAACAACTTTATTACTTTCTCGTCCATCTGTATGCATCTTATTTCTTCTTGTCCTTCACTCTGGCTAACACCTCCCATGCCAGGTCAAATGGGAAGCCATTTTTGCTTCTGTGCAAAGTGTCTAGTCTCAGAGCGCTAAGCAGGAAGCTAGCTGCAACCTTTGTGGAAGAGCTTCCCTTCATTAGGTTTGGGATGTCCCTTTCTAGTCCTAGTATTTTGAATCTTTGTCTCTAGTGGATATTGAATTTTGTCAAAAGTTTTCCTGCATCTACTGAGATAGCCAAATAGTTAAGATGGCAGGTGAATTGTATTGTTCTCTTTCAGCACACAAAACCATTCTTCTACACCTGAGATAAACCCTATTAGGCTCTGATATATCATTGCTGTCATTTTAGCATATTATTTTAATCTGCTAAGATTTTTATTGAACACTTATGTGTCTATAGTCACTGGAGACAATGCACTCTAATTTTCTTCTGATGTTAAAGTAACTCTGCCTTATGAGTTGGTAAGTGTCACCCCCTGTTAGATTCTCCTGGAGAATGTTTTCACAAGTGCTCTTTGTCCCTTCTGAGTTTCATAAAATTTCCCAGGGAGCAATTTGGACCTCAAGTTTCCTTTGTGAAAAGGTGTCAACCACATATTCAATTTCTTTAATTTATATAGGGGTATCCAGGTTTTCCTAGTTCTTTATACAAAACTTTTTGCATTTTTGCTTTTTGAAAAGTATTATCAATTTCATTTGTTAAGTGTGAACATAAAAGTTTCCGTATTATTCCCTTGTTAATGTTTTAATAACTGCATGATCTGTAGTGATGCCTCCCTCTTTCACTTCTAGTGGAGAAATTTTTGCTCTCGCTCTCCCTCTCTCCCCTTGGTCAGTTCACCCAGATGTTTGCTAATTCAACTGACCCTTTCAAAGTAACATATTTTGTTTTTATTCTGCATACTGTGTTTTTTTTTTAATATTTTCAACACCATAAATTTTGGTCTTAATTATTTGCTTCTTTCTTTGGGTCTCATTTTTATTATCTGATATCTTAAGGTAAAACTTTAAATAATGGACTTAAGAAATTTCCTTTTTAATATAAATGTTTTCCTAAAGATTTATTTATTTTTATTGGAAAGGCAGATATACAGAGATAAGGAGATAGAGAAAGATCCTCTATCTGCTGGTTCACTTCCCTGGTATCCTGAAGCCAATCTGAAGCCAGGAGCCAGGAGCTTCTTCCAGGTTCTGCATATGGGGGCAGGGTACAAAGGCCTTGGGCCATCCTCTACTGCTTTTCCAGGCCACAAGCAGGGAGCTGGATGGGAAGTGGAGCAGCCAGGACATGAACCAGTGCCCATATGGGATCCCAGAGAATGCAAGGCAAGGATTTTTAGGCACTAGGCCAATGCACCAGGCCCTTTAATAGAAAGAGAGCAAGAGAGAGAGAAAGAGAATGTTCCATCCACCAGCATACTCCCCAAACGGTTGCTATTACCAGGGCTGAGTCAGCAGCTTCGTCTAGGTCTTCCGCATGAATGGCAGAGGCCACCTTCTGCTGATTTCTCTGGTTTATTAGCAGGAGCTAGATTAAAGTGCTGCAGCCAAGGTACCTATAAAGGATACTGGCATTGCAGTATCAGTTTAGCTTGCTATGCCACAATGCCAGTCCCAGTTAAGACATTTTAATACTATAAGTTTACCTCTTAACAATACTATTTTAACTGCACCATCCAGATTTTGACATGTTGTATTTCATTTTATTTTATAACATTTAACATTTTTCTTTTGATTTTCTGCTTGAATTGTGGTTTATTTAAAAGCAATTGGTTCAAACTCCAAATATTCTTTAAAAGTGGATTTACAGTGCATTGTATGCACCTTACAACTACAGAATGTGGAAGAAATCAAGTAGAAGACAGAACTTGAGGATTCCTTTTTCTATCTAAACTTTCACAAGTTCCAGGCTCAGAGATGTCATGAAGTTTGAAACTACTTTTAATCAAGGAACAAAGAGAGAAAAGCAGGTTGAGCAAATAAATGTCAAAAGAAAACAGAAAAATAAAGAAATTGCTTCTGAGTCTACCATAAAAATTCAGACTTGTTCTCTGTAACAGCTCTCTAATTTCCTTAAAAAATGCAATGAGATAGTACTTAGCTTCCTGCCCTTAACAGTGCATTTTGAATGTCTTCTCATATGCTCAATAGTCCTATAATATACAAATGCAATGTTATTCACTTACTCTTCTGTCATAGAACTTCAGTTTGGTTCTAATCTGTTACTATTATCAAAAACACAGTGAATATATTCTGTGTTCTTTCTCGTCTTTATTTTCCCCTTTGCAAAGCTCTAGAACTGGAACAATTGAGGAAGAGGAATGACGTGTTCTTCTGCAGTGTTTATTATTAAATATATACATATATATGTACATGTATATATAGAGAGAGATAGAGTGTGAGAGAGAGAGCACTTCTACATGCTGATTCATTCTGTCAATAGCCACAATGGCCAGACCAGACTGGACCACACCAAGCTGGATAGTTCTGAACTGCTGTCAATCCTATGAATCAAGGATAAGGAAATCCTTTCAAGGCCCACTGACTGACATAGTCCACCTTAGAGTCTCCATTTGCCCAGATATTTGCTGTCAAGGCTTGGCTGGGAGAGTTGCCCGATTTGTTTTGCCCTCCATCCTCTGCTATGGTATTAGATGTCCTCTGTAGGCTCCAGTAGACTGTCATATCTTCCCTGTGCATCTGGGCATGCTGTCCATGGCTCCATCTTAGCAACCAAGAAGGCTCAGTTCAGACACATGCACTCCCCAGTCAGACTACAGATCTTGCCATTTTTTCCCATGTTTGAAGTTCTGAGTCCATCGATTCAGTTGAGGGGAGGGGAGAAGGTGAAATCTTGTCTGAGGTGACCACAGACTTAGCTAGTCTGTCACCCACACCAACCTATACCCACTGGTAGTTGCAGTTGCTGCATCAGTTCTGTCTCCAGTTCCCTAACCGCACACTTATCCCTCATGTACCAGAGAGAACTTTAACCCAATCAGAGAAGCCCCCAATAATTCCCACGAGGCTCACCCCCAGCCCTGGTTCATTTGCATGGTAGTATGTATAGCAGACTGGTTCCATCTGTCCCACATCCCATTTGGCTTTTGTACACACCAGTGGGTGCTGTAGTCTAGCTCAGCCCAACTGATCCCGCTATCCAGCCTGCACTTATATGCTGATGGGTCCTATTACCTGTCTAGCCAGGTCCATTCCCAGCCCTGGCATGGCCTGCCTCACCACGGCACCTGCCAGCAGGTACCGTAGCCTGGCTTGGCCCTGTCTGCCCTCAGTTCCAGCTCATGCTGGTGGGTGCTACAGCCAAAGATGCCATCAACAACCCTGTAGTCCCAGGCCCCAATGTGAACTGGCTGGTGTTATCGCCCAACCTGGCCTGTCCTATACCTTTCCTGGTTCTCACATTTGCCAGTGAGTATGAACTGGCCCAGCCTAGCCCACCCCCAGAGCTGAGCTGAATATATGCCAGCAACTACTGTAACCTGGCCTGCTCTGGGCTGCTCCAAGCCTTGGTTCTTGCACTCACCTGCAGGGACTGCATCTTGACGGAGGGGTTTCACAAGCTCCTCTATCAGGTCACCTCCCAGTGGCAGATTTCACACCCACCCAGGGATTCTTGGTCCAAACCTGTAGATTCTTGGTCCACCTCCTGTTCTGGCAGGAATGGTGGTCTTGCCAAACTGATCTACACACCCATTCTGGTTTTTGCTGTTGGGTGCTTCAGCCCAGCCATCCCTGGTCCACCCCAGATCCAGTGTTCATGTTGTTCAGTAGGTGCTGAGACCTAGCCCAGCCTGTCCTACACCTGCCCTGGGTCTTGTGAGCATCAGTGGGTACTTGAGCCTAGCCCAATCTGGCACACCCCAGACCCAGTGCACACCCATGCCAAGGGACACCACAATCATGCACAGCCCAAATTACCACCTGCTTTCTGACTCTTGCACTTGCCAGTGGGAACCACAACCCAGGCGAGGTGGCCTCTTAGCTCCCCAACCAGGTCTGTTCCCAGCCACAGATCTTGTGAATGCCAGTGGTTGCTCTAACCCAGCCCAGCATAGCCCATCCCCAATCTTGGCCTTTACTATTAGATGCTGCAGTCTGACCTGGCCCACCTGCCCCCAGTCCCAACTCTCACTGGTGGGTGCTATAGCCTAGCCCTGCCCAGTCTGCCCCTATTCCTGGCTGTCATGCAAAGAGGTAGGTGTCATAGCTTAGTTCAGCATTATCTACACTGCATCCTCCTCCTGCAAATGCCAGCGTGCTAAGGTTTAGCCTGGCCCTGCCTGATGTGCCTCTCCACACACATTCCTCCAGAACCAACAGGTGGAGCTGCCTTGTCCAGCCTAACCAATATCCAGGCCTGAATCATATGCTCACCAGAGGGAGCTACAGTTCACCAGGGGAATTTCCCAAGTTCTCCTACCATGACCACTCCCAGACCCAGAACTCACATGTGCCAATGGGTACTAGGCCCTTACCCGGCACAGTCTGCCCCTTCTGTCTCAGCCTTTATATGAGCACGTGGATTTTGTGGCCCAGCCTGCCCCACATCCTATCTAGGGTGTGCCTGTGGATTCTGCAGCCTGGACCAGCCCAGCCTGTTCCCAACCCCAGTACTATAAGTGTTGGAAGATTCCACAGTCATGTCTAGCTCAACTTGTCACTAATCCCAACTCTTGAGCAAACCAGCAGGTTTGCAGTTGCACAGGGGTGAGCCCACATATCCCTCACAGTATCTGCCCCAGACAGGTTGTTTCACATGCTGGTTAGTATCATGGCCCAGCCAGCATTTCCCAAACCCCTGTCCTGACATTCACTGCAGGTACTATGAACTAGCCCTACCAGGTAGGCTCCCAGCCCTAACTTTAGTGTGTGCCAGTGGGTGGTGGTTGACAGTGGTCAGTGCTAACTAGCCCAGCTCAGGTATCTCATGTGGACAGGTGCATTGGAATGACCCAAAAAGGTCCTCCAGTCTCCCTCTTCAAAACTGCTCAGTCTCAATCCTCTTTGCTCATCCACAAGTGCAGTGGCCTTGTCAATGGAAGTCCCTCAGAAGTCATTCCTCACTTAAACATACTCCCTTAGTGGTCTTTTCTCCCACATGTCCCCATACCCTTTCCCTAAGCAATCCACAGTTTCTGGGCCCAGAAGCACATGGATTCCCCAAACCACTTTTCTGAAGTCCAATCTTCCGGTAGGATGGCATGCTGGCTGTGGGAGATCACTCCTGGTTCTCTGTCTACTTGGTCTGTGTGGGAGGTCATAAGGACACAGCACACCGTGTCCTTGAGGGGACCCCTGGCAATGGTCTTGGCACACCAAGACCTCAACCTGACCTGATCACTGTTCATAAGGTGAGAGCAGTGGGCGGTGCCGCAGTTTTCCTTCTCTGTCCTTGAATGAGCTATGCTGGAATTTCCTTGATAAGCAACTCTGAGAAGGCAATGTGGTCCCACACTACCTGCCAGCCATACATGGAGTATGAGACCTGCAGCAGCATTGGAAGGCCCAGAGAAATAGAGCTGCCTTCTAGCCAATTACAATGCCACTGGTGGGTGGGAGGATTGTCAGGAGACGCCCTTCTGCCTTCCCCTTTTCTTGGGCTACTTAAATTTGTGCCTGCTTTATAATAAATAGACATGCTCAACCAGACTGTCTCTGGTGGTTCTTGCTAAAGAACATCATCACCTCATCCCCTTGGTGTTTTCAAGGCCCTTCTGGTCAGAACCCCTGAAACCTGGCCTGGAGCTCTACCTGCCCACTAGGGTCTCATGCTCCTGGCACATGTGCTGGTCTGGGACCCTATCCCCTCCACCCACCCAAGATCATGACCTATTCAAAGTTCCCCAAGCATGGTCACCATCACACAACACCAGCATGCTAACCTAGGGTTCTCCCCCTCCCTTCCGTTCCCCTCACCCTTCCCAGGACCAAGCACATGGGGAAATCCCTAGACTCGTTGTGCCTGCCTGGGCATGAGTCCCCAGATCCCCACCTGCCCCAGCCAGCACCATACCCCAGAGCCCCTGCAAGTCCATGCCCTCAGCCCTCATGAACCATCCCATGCCCATGCAAGGCAGGTGCCCACACCAGTGCCTCTTGATTGTAATACAGGAATGCATGGCACACATTAATGCACGATGCGTTAAAATGAAGAACACTATAGTGTGGGGTCAATTTTGGTAACAGTGGGTGTGCTCGGGGCACTTGCTTTGTGGCTGTGATCTCCGACACTACCTGTTGCACTCCTGCAGTATGCGTGGCTTCTCTCCCTTGTTCCCACCCACCTTGGTTCTAGAAGCTGCAGCTATCAGTGACTGCAGGATGCTGAGTGGTGAAGAGGAGAGGAAGGGGTAAATCTAGAGGCCTGACCTCAGCATCTACAGGGTCTGGTGGCAGGTGGGTTCTGTGGCGAGGTGGGTGGAGCCCACACACTGGTCCCCTTCTCCTGACGTCATCTTTTAAGGGCCATATTCCCAATTATAGAGCAGATGTTCAGGGTTGTAAGTGCCAGACTTCCATGACTCCCTGCGTTCTCTGAACATGTGTGTGTATGAATGTATGTGTGAAAATCCAGGATCAAGGAAGCAGATAGTGTAGTCTCGGCTGGGTGCTGGAAGCCTGAGCACTGGCAGGGGGCGGGGGGTGGGGTGCTGGTGCAGGGGCTGGAGGTCAGAGGCCGGAATGCCTGGATGCTCAGACACCCAGAGCAGCTCTCAGACATCCCAGCTCTCGGAGACCAGTCCACCTTCTGTATATATGCTCTCCAGATCCCTCAGCTGTTCGCATTGAAAACCCTCACAAATAATGCTTCTCCACGTGTCTAGTTATCCCTTAGCCCACTCTCGTTGATGACCAATGGTAAATGTCACAGTTCTTGTCCCAATGTCCCTTCTCAGTGAGGCCCATCCCACCCTCCCTGCACCAGCACTCTGGGCACCCTGGGCCTTGCTCACATCTGTGTCCTGTGGCACTGACTGTTTGGTGAACCACAGCATGGTAGACTTGCTCTGTTGGTTGTTACTTCTCCTGCAGCCGGGCCCATGGGATTGGGAAGTCTGGGGCAGCAGGAAGCTGGGATTCCCAGGTCTGCAGCATCCAGCACTCAGGGGCATGAAGGAGCTCCGGACCCCACCCTAGGCCCTTTCCCTGAACTTCTCCAGAATGGTGCTGTAAAGGCAGCAGTTCAGTGCTGTGGTGCACTGGGCTCAGTGGCTGCTTGGAGCACCCCCATCCCACACACTATTCTGCTTGCCAGCCATCCACCTGCCAATGAGCCTAGGAAAGCAGCAACCCAAGCACTTGAATCCTTGTCATTGTCATGGGAGACAGCGGCCTGGCTCAACCTCAGCCATTGCAACCACTGTGACAGTGAACCAAAACATGGAAGATCTCTATCCCTTTCTCCGTCACCCTGCCTTTTTAAAAAATGTCAAGTGACAAAGTTACGTGGTAGGAGGTGATAAACTCTCAGTAATCACTCACACAGCCATTAGGGAGGGTCGGGGCAGACACAGAGTCTGTTCATGTGCCCAGGAGTGGGCCTGGCAAGTGTTGAGCAGTCAGCAAGTTTGCACAACTGGGCTCTACGCTCAATCTAGCCCTTGGCTCTCAGCTCCAGAGGCCAGTTACACATTGGCAAACACTTGTCTGTCTCCAGTGCCTTTGCCACCTTCTGGCGGCTGAGAGGCTGATATTGCTAATCAAAGGAAACTATTGCTCTTGTGCTTGGGGTTTGGCTAAAACCCAGAATGCATTTGGGCAACCCCTTTCCCTACGCTGAATTCTGGCCACATCTTAATGTTAATGCCCACTCTAAAATTCAATCCATTTGAATCCCAGAAGTCTATCTTTTCCTTGGGGAAAAAAAAAAGCAAAAAATCATGTTTTTGCAACTTGGAAAACCACAAAAACCTTAATTCAGTCGGGAAGTCTGGCCTTTCTGGCGTTCAGTGGATTTAGACCAATAGGAAGAGCCCTCGGCTTGTGACTCACTGCTGAAGTTCATTCCTCCTGGCTTCTGCCACGAGAAGCAAAGCACAAAGGCACAGGTCTAGATCCAGAGCCCCACCCTGAAGTCACCAGGGTCCCCAAGATGCTTCCAAATGCCTATCAAATATCACTGATTGAACCTCCTTCAAGAAAAACCCCTAGGCTTTATGATTACATTAAAATAATTTTCTGTACTTCCAATTTGCTTATGGAAATAAGATCTACGTATTAAAGGTCCAGGGTCATGGCTCAATTGGCCAATCTCACTGCACTGATTCGTGTCCCTGCTGCTCTACTTCCCATCCAACTCCTTGCTTATGACCTGGTAATGCAATAGAGGATGGCTGAAAGCCTTGGGACCCTGCACCCATGTGGGAGACTTAGAAGAAGCTCCTGGCTTCAGATTGGCTCAGCTCTGACTGTTGCAGCCATTTGGGGAGTGAATCAGTGCATAGAAGAACCTTTTGTTTCCCCTTTTCTCTGTAAATCTATATTCCCAATAATAAAAATATATATTTTTAAAAATACCTATTTATACAAGGAAATTATGAAAACTTACATGTGTCTACTTCTATGGAAAAATCAAGGTAGTGGACAGTATCTTGCGGAGGAACCGTTTCTGAGAGACTGCCACTGCCTGACTTTGTGTAGCTCTGTGAATACAGCATATCACTAAGCCTGAACACTTGGATAAGCAATTATGTTTACTCAATAATGCCTATTTAAGAGTGTTTGTGCAAAACTGAAACACACACAGACTGAGCTGCTAGAATTGTGCATGGGACACTGCATAGGCGGTGCATCAAGCAAGAATGTGGAAGGACTAGTTCAAGAGTTTTTAAAATGAGAATTTGGGGGGCTGACCTTGTAGTATAATGGGGTTAAACTTCTGCCTGCAATGCAAGCATCCCATATGGGAACCTGTTCAACTCTTGGCTGTTCCACTTCTGGCCCAGCTCTCTGCTGATGCACCTGGGAAAGCAGTGGAAGATGGCCCAGGTCATTGGGCCCTTGTACTTATGTAGGAGACCCAGAAGAGAAGTTCCTGGTTCCTAGTTTGGCCTGGCTCAACCCTGGCTCAACCCTGGCTACTGTGATCCCATATATCCCCTAGCTAAAGACTAAATGGATTTCCTGACCCATGACTTGAGTTCTTCTATCCGTTTATGTCCAAAGTGGTATAATCTATAATGCCCCAGTTAAATAATACAATCACTTTTCTGGGTATATAGGCTAGTTGTTTCGAAAGTCTGAACCTGAAGGAATTACAATATACTTAGGAAGAACATAAATGATGGGAGACCTCAGAGACTTAGACCCCAAGACAACTCTGGGACAGAGAGGTGATGAGCAGGTTACATGCTGAGGCGCGTGGAATATAGCAGGGTGAGGGGAGCTGCAAGGTTAGGAGCACTTTTGGGGACTGAAAGAACATCTCATTAGAGCTGCTGAGGAGTGAGTGGGCAAAGACATAGGGAGAAGTTCTTAGAAAACGTTTCTGGACCCTGAGACTGTGTTTGGATCTTCAGCATCCTCAGGGCAGCGCCTAACTATATACAGATTTTCAGCTGAGCTCCCTGAAGCTGACACTGCTTGGCGTCAGCTTCTGCTGCATCTTATGAGTCTCAGCACAAACTTTATGCTTAATGCGCCCAGGGTTCCCTCAATTTTAATTCCTCTGGTTATATTTTTTGCTTTGGCTGGAAAAATCTCCAACATTTGCAGTAATTTCATTTCTGTCCAGTATTAATATTTTTAGAAAAATGATAGAGGACTGTTAAGAAAGAAATGTCCAAGATTAAATTAAATAAATTAAGAAAATAAGTTAGTTCTATCCAGAAACTCCTCTTAGCAAGCATTAAGTGCTACATTTCATAATGAAATCGGTACTGGAGAAAGGGCCCTTGTTTTCGTTACCTTGATTAATTTGGAAAAATTTCTGGAAGCCAAGTTTTGAACTCCCTTATAGAATTATGATGATTTATGCACACAGTCATTTTTGTAAAAAGTTACTTGCCAGTTCACCAAGCCAGTATAGTTGTGACTACTTTTGTGTGTCATGTGATTTTGAGGTTCTGAACACGGACCACCAGCATTTAGGAGGTTATGTTGGAGCAAACAGTTGATCCAACTAGAAAAATGTTATTTGAAATATGGCAATGGTGCTGGGTTGGCAGAGTAATAATTTTTTTTTTTTTTAGCAAAATCAAAGTCCACAGTCAAGAGGAGGGCAGAGACAGGGAGAGTGTGTTGCAACTTTTGAGGTTCAGGGTCATCCCTGTCATCAACCTGGAACCACAGGAGTTGGAGCCATAGGTGGAATTTCCCAGGAAAGGGTGGCAAGACGACTGTGTATCTTCTGGAAGTCTGAGGAGTGTCATGGTGTCAGGTGCATGGTATGGGGAGGAGCACGAGCCATGTCAACTTTATTCTAATGGTATTATAGTAGATGATAGGTCATGCCAAGGAGGTGCCAGTTCTTGGAGGCAGCGTGGGGTTGATGACCATGGGAGGAGTTTCAGGCGTTCCCTGGAATTGAGACGGTGACAATCTCAAATCCTTGCTGTCTGATTATTTGTAATGGTAAGATGAGGGGCTGCTCATTGTCCAAAGTTGAAAAGGGATAGAACCAGATAACAATGACGACTTGGGAAATCCCTTCTAAAGCACCGGTCTAATTCTTCACCTGTGCCTCCCAGGAGACCTGAGAAGAATTCAAATGTCCAAAGGAAGATGTAAGAACACCTGCATCACTCATTCCACCTCTGCAGAAAAGATGGCCAAGGATGACAGCCAGGCTGGAGACAGGCAGGGAGCGAGGAGACAGCTGCCAGATAGCAGGCATGTCTGTTTCAGGATGAACAAGAAGCTACAGATGACCTTAAGATGCTGTTGTGGGCTAGGTGGACCCTGGTATTTCTTTCTAGGATCTTGTGTCTTACTTAAAAAGCATTTTGACATGCATGGGCCAAGTTCAGGGACAGAGCAGGCAGAGACGGGCAAGATAGGAGAGAGACAGGGAGGTTTCTACATTCTTCCGCAGTGTCCACAGGAAGAGATAGAGATCCTCCCTCCCCATTATCAGGCTCCCTGTGAGCCTGGAAAAGGGAGTGGTCACATGATGCCCACCCTCCCTGCCCTGGGCGCCAGGTGAGAGGAGGGATATCCTGGGGAAGGGGTCATTTGATTGACAGGTAGGCAGACAGGATTGTCCAGGGTGAGGAAATTCCAGCTTCGAGCTCATGACCTCAATCTAGCTCCATACCTATCCCATTTCAGTGTCACCAACAAGACTGTTATTAGAGCAAGGGAAGAATTTAATAGCCAAAGGTGCTTCTGAGAAATCTGCATTCCCATCCGAGAAAATATGCCAAGTACAACAGATTTTCATCTTGTGAGATTTTTAGGAAAAACATTGAACAGGAAAACTGGTAAAATACACCTTTGTCATGTGAGCAAAACTCAGGGCAGGCATCTCTTCACATCATTCATGGTACCCCCAGCTCCCCAAGACAGCCCCCATCAGGTAGAGATCCTGGGGCTGGAAGCTTCAGATGCCACTGTCCACTCTGAAGGCTACACCCAGCAGGCCCCTGGCTGCTGTATTCCTGCCCTCAGCTCACTGTGTAGCTTAGCTAATTTAAGCCTGAGCCATGACCCCATTCCCAACCCAGTGCCTGGCACACTCAGTGATCAACCCAAGTTTGTTGAATGAACAAAATGAGGGGTCCAAGCACCAGGACTCACCCACTGCAAAGTATGCTGGCCTTGGGTCTGGGGTAGAGCTCTGTGGCAAGGCTCATTGACTAAAAACAACGTTGGACAGGAGAGCATCCAACCCTGTGTGCCTGCAAATCCCCTGGGTTTGGTTCCTTTCCATAATTCTCTGCTAATTCTGATGATTCTTCTAGAAATAAAGAATCACCTTCCCTGTTCTTCACATACCCATTTTTCATGATTATTGGAAACTCAGCATCCAAAAACAGCACAATAACAAAATATTTTTTTAAATGGTTGGATTTCATTTTGTTCCTAGACTGGATGAGTTGATACCCCATAGCCAAAGCATGTTCATGGAAAGCCTATGCCCATGTAAATTAACTTGTTGGAGGAAAGTCTCAAATGAAATCTAGAATAGGGTTTTAAAAACCTTTTTGGCCTCTGAGTAGATGAGTACTCTCTTTAGATGCTCCTGTGGGGGTTAAATGAACTCAATTTTATTTCAACTGATTTGATCCAGTGAAACTTTTTGACACCAATATTGATCAAGATCAATGGGTTAGGCATTTCAGACAGGCCCACAAAATTCAAGAACTAATAGTCTAACTGAAAAAAAAAAAAAGACAATTTCTAGGTAATTAGTAAGCCAAGGCTCGGTGCTTAGAAGAGGACAGAGCTGACAGGTGAATCAGCCGTACCACTTTTGTACCACTTTTCCCCATGGCCGGGTTCAGAGCAGACGTTGCTAATCTTTTCTAAGGGTCTGCCTCCACCACTCACCACAAACCCATCAGTATCAGCACATGAATGAACCTGCTGCACACACTGGAAGTAAATTAAGAGATGCTCAGGGGTATTCCAACGTGGACAGTTCTGTTTGGGTCTCTGCCTGCAGGCCTTGAGAAAATAAAGTAGCTTGGTAATTATCAGGGTTTGTTAGTCAAGAACAAATTCAAACAGCATGAATCTTGTCTGGATTTTTTTCAGTTGACTCATGAACTTACACACTATTGGAAAAAAACATTTGGGAAATTCACCAGAGAGCTTTGAAATCCGTTCCTTGAGAAAGAAAGCCCATGATGCTTTCCCATTCTCAAGTTGAACTTCATGGTAGGAGAGAGGAGAGTGAGGAGCACTTCTAAAGTATCCTTTCCGGAATGATTTAGACTCAGCATGCCAATATAAATAACAGGGGAAAAGAACCGTTCAAGGCATGTGTGTGAAGCGTGGGCTCTGCTGAGAGCCTGGCCTTGACACTCATTAGCCCTTCTTCAGCTTCTACCTCAGTCTCATGGAATCCCCGGAGAGTCTGCAAGGATCATTAGCAATTTGAGAAAGGAATCTACAAAACAGTTTTGGAGTTCAGCAGGTGTAAGCGAACATACAGCAGCCACCACTGACTCAGCGCAGACTTGCTGGGCATTAAAAGCAAAAAAAATCTGGAAGGCATGGAGCTGGAGTTGCAGCAGAGGAAGAAGCTCCTGCCCTTTATCCCTGTGTGGCCAGCCATCACTGGCTCGCACACTGGGTCCCGTGCTGGGTGCCTCTATGCAGCCTGCCTGTCTGCCTGTCTGCCTGTTTGCCTGTGTGCCTGCCTGCCTGCCTGTCTGCCTGTCTGCCTGTGTGCCTGCCTGCCTGCCTGTCTGCCTGTCTGCCTGTCTGCCTGCCTGCCTGCCTGCCTGTTTGCCTGTCTGCCTCCCCGCCTGCCTGCCTGTCTGCCTTCCTGCCTGTCTACCTGCCTACCTGCCTGTCTGCCTGTGTGCCTGTGTGCCTGTCTGCCTGCATGTCTGCCTGCCTGCCTGCCTGCCTGTCTGCCAACCTGCCTGCCTGCCTGTCTGCCTGTGTGCCTGTCTGCCTGTCTGCTGTCTGCTGCCTGCCTGTCTGCCTGCCTGCCTGTGTGTTTGTCTGCCTGCCTGCCTGCCTGCCTGCCTGTCTGCCTGTCTGCCTGTCTGCCTGTCTGCTTGTCTGCTTGTCTGCTTGTCTGCCTGTCTACCTGCTTGTCTGCCTGTCTACCTGTGTGCCTGCCTGCCTGCCTGTCTGCCTGTCTGCTGTCTGCCTGCCTGTCTGCCTGTGTGCCTGTGTGCCTGTCTGCCTGCTTGTCTGCCTGTCTGTCTGCCTGCCTGCATGTCTGTCTGCCTGTCTGCCTGTCTGCTTGTCTGCCTGCCTGCCTGCCTGCCTGCCTGTCTGCCTGTGTGCCTGCCTGCCTGCCTGCATGTCTGTCTGCCTGTCTGCCTGCCTGTCTGCCTGTCTGCTTGTCTGGCTGTCTGCCTGTCTGCCTGCCTGTCTGCCTGTGTGCCTGCCTGCCTGACTGCCTGCCTGCCTGCCTGCCTGCATGTCTGTCTGCCTGTCTGTGCCTGCCTACCTGCCTGTATGCCTCCCCGCCTGCCTGCCTGTCTGCCTGTCTGCCTGTGTGCCTGCCTGCCTGTCTGCCTGTCTGCCTGTGTGCCTGCCTGTTTGCCTGCCTGTCTGCCTGCCTGCCTGCTTGTCTGCCTGTCTACCTGTGTGCCTGCCTGTTTGCTTGTCTGCCTATCTGCCTGTCTGCCTGTCTGCCTCCCCGCCTGCCTGTCTGCCTGCCTGCCTGTGTGCCTGCCTGCCTGTTTGCCTGTCTGCCTGCCTGCCTGCCTGTCTGCCTGCCTGCCTGCCTGTCTGCCTGTCTGTCTGCCTGTCTCTTTGCCTGCCTGTCTGCTGCCTGCCTGTCTGCCTGCCTGCCTGCCTGCCTGCCTGTCTGCCTGTCTGCCTGTCTGCCTCTCTGCCTCTCTGCCTGTGAGCCTGCCTGTATGCCTGTTTGCCTGTCTGCCTGTCTGCCTGCCTGCCTGCCTCTCTGCCTGCCTGCCTGTTTTCTTTATTTTGCTTTGTTCTCCCTGCTACGTGATGGCATGAGATCACCTCCACATGTGTAAATGAGAGGAATGAGTACATTTCCAGTGCGTGTGGAGGCCAGAGCTGTAATTGGAGTCTGTTTTAGCATTTTGACATTTTATTCCTGTCACCACTCTCCATGAGTCCTTCCAAGGAACAAGGGTTTCAGTGCCATCAGAAGGACTTGGTCGCTCTGGCCACTCACTGGGCCACCAAGTTCAGACGCTTGTACCTTATCTGGCTGGAACACCTGCTAAAATCCAATCTAAGTGAGAGTAAAACAAGTTTTACAAATGAGAGGTAACATCCCTGAGCTCCCATCACAGCCAAGCAGGCCTGTGCTGACTTCGTTGTTGTGGCCCTCTGCAGCTGAAGCTGTGTGGCTTTGGCATGTGGGGACATGCCCAGAGGCTTTCTCAAACCTGGGCCATGTATGGATTTAGGGAAAAGGGTCACCAATGGGCATATCGTGCTCCTGCTATGCTGGGTGATGGCTCCTGTCTGAATCCATTACCTGGAACTCCGGGATCCCTTCAGTGGTAAACCTTCACGATGGGTTTGTAAGCTGGAGGATCTGAGGAAAACGGAACCTCAACCAGAAGCTGGTCAGCAGCAGGAAGCCCGTGAAAGTGACCACCTCTGACCAACTTCCCACAGCACCGGAAACCAGTGTCATCAACTTCACCCTGAGCTGGGGCTGTTGCACATTTGAATTTCTATAATTTCTTTTTTAAAAAGTTTTTTTTTTATTGGAAAGGCAGATTTACAGAGAGAAAGCAGGGCAGAGAGAGAGAGAGAAAGATTTTCCGTCCACTGGTTCACTCCCCAGATGGCTCCACAGCTGGAGTGAGCTTCTGGGCCTTCCACATGGGTGCAGGAGTCCAAGGACTTGATCTGTCTTCCACTGCTTTCCCAGTCCATAAGCAGGAAGCTGGGTCAGAAGTGGAGCAGCCAGGACTCAAGCCAGTGCTGACATGGGATTCTGGCCCTGCAGTCATAGCTTGCTATGGCATACCTGTGGACCCTATATTTTTTCATTTTCTTTTTCATTTTCTCTGTTTCTTTTCTCTTCTATCTATCTATCTATCTATCTATCTTTCTTGCTTTCTTTCTTTCTTTCTTTCTTTCTTTCTTTCTTCCTTCCTTTCTTTCTCTCTCTCTTTTTAAATATAAGTATTGCCACTGAAACAGGAAACATGAAAGGGAACCAGCAGATGTTGGGCTCTTAGCTTGGGAAGAGAAGATTTGAAGCCAGAGGATCCTGGTGTCCCTGTTTGATTGCTGGTCTCTGCAGTGAATTGGGTATTATCTCCAGCACCTTGCTCCCACTCCGTGCTGGACTGAGACCTCTGGTGGTCACAGGCCTGGCCTCCTTAAGGCCTGTGCACCTGAAGGCAGTCCTTAGGGAGTGCGCTGGGAGCATGCGTTCCCAGACCCCTTCCAACCTACCGATGATGAACGCCTGCAGTGGGGTCTTATGAGTGAGCAGGGTCCCAGGCTGCCTTGACCAGTCTGACATCCTATCTGGTGGACTCCTGGGTGTCCTGCAAAGCTCGGCTTCAGCTCCACTCCCCAGGATCACAGGGTGCTATGACGATGCTGTGCTTGTTTACACAGTTCTTTGGTCACCTTTTATTTTCCTCATTTGACCAAAACCCTGTAAGGAGCCAGGTCCACTGGGCACAGAACCTAGCACATCCCAGCACTGAGCAGGTGTCTGCTGACTTAGCAAATAAATGTGTGAGCAGACAGGTGGACGGATGAGTAAATGGCCTGGGAAAAGAGCAAAGTAGCACCGAGCTTGGAGAATGTCCAAGATAAGCTTGTGGGTGATCATTCTGCTCTCCTCATTGGCTGCTGCGGGACCCTTACTGCTGCTCTGAGCTCATGGATCACATGGCCAGCTCAGCAAGGGCTGTCACTGTCATGAGAAGACTGACACTGCCCAAGCTGAGAGCTAGATTCCCTGTGTCCCACAGTGCCCCGTGTCTCAGAGGGGACCACAGCTACAGAGGAGATCCTGGACTGACTATAGTTTTAACAAGAGGGTGAATGACTCATGGAATGACCACATTGGATTTTATTGCTTTCTAAATTCCATGTTCACACAACACCAAAACAGGTGGCCAATAAAATCATGAGTCAGGTGATGATTTTCTATGGAACAGAGCCCCAAATTTGCTGATTAAACAAACCTAGATTCATTCAGATGCATCTCTTCAGGTGATACCAACATGCAGAGTGAACCTATGAATTTTGCTAGTTTTATGCAGCTTGTACATAATCTAATTTCAATTCCTTTCCCTAAAATCCAGCCAAACATACTGCTCTTGGCCACAGACTACCTCAGCAGATGAGAGGACAGGAGGTAGCTGAGAGATAAGATAGACAAGGGGTTCGTCCTTGTGGAAGCTGGGGCAGGTGAGTAGCCAGGCCAGCAGCTGGAAGTCAGAAGCAGGTTCTAGTAACCAAAGTCAGTAACTAAGAAGAGACCAGAATCCAGGGCTGCCAGACAAGCCACCAGAATTGGATCAGGAGCTTCAACCAGGGTGTCAAAGGCCATGACCCATCCCTGACATATGTCACCACATTCTGCAGCTCAGAGCTGGGAGGCTCCCACAGCACACTCAATGCTCACAACAGTCCAGAAGTCAGTACTGGCATTGCCATCTGTATATGGAGCCACGTTGCCAGTATATGGTGACAGGATAGTTAACATTGACTGAGTATTAATACTGCACTAACACAAAGTCATTCCCTTGATTCTCATAGTTCCACAGGCACTTGCTGAATGCCCACTGCAGCACTACAGGGGATCATGTGTGTGTCAGGCACTCACAGAGGTGACACTGTCATCCTCTCTGTGGCCTTAGAGCATGCACAGTGGCTCTCAGTGCGGGGGAGGGAGGCAGGTGTGCCTACCTAGGGATGTGCAGCACTGTTCAGGTGGTCATTGTAGGGAAGGGGTTGCTAGAGGCAACCAGCAGGTGGAGGTTGGGGTGCTGTGAAACCTGTTACAACACACAAGGCAGCTGCCACTACAAAGACAATTTGGGCTCCTAGTGCCAATACTGTGTAGAATGAGGAACTCTGGTCCCAGACGGAGTCCTCACAAAAATCCCTAAGTGTTACAACATGTTTTTTGCGTGGTAACATCAAAACCTGTGGGATGCAGTGGGATTTTGACGGGCAGGACAGTGGAGACTACCATGCTGAGCCTGGGGTTAGGGGTACAGGGAATGCCAGAGCCTCAGAAGACTTCTTTGAAAAGGAGTCTTGGAAACTGAGGTGTTGTACTCGCCGAGGACTGTGGGCTAGACAGCATCCTACAGTCAGGGTTAGCTGTGTGAGCCACAGCCAGGCCATGGGGTGCTGCAGCCTCAAGATTCTCGGGCCCTTGGGCTGAGGATTTGTTTGGTTACAAAAGCCACATTTCAGGGAAGTTGAAAAAGGAAATTCCACATCAATTTTGCCCTCAAAGAGCTCAAATTGCTTAAAGTCAGCCACACCTCTAAATCAAAATGAGCCTGGTGAGTTTTTTTCTTTGGGTTCCTATGAGAACATTCTAGAAGCCTTGGGAACCCCAGGGTTGATTCTGAAGTGTGTTCTAGACATTGAGTGTCATTGATTTTGGATGGGTTGGGGTCAAGCCAGAGTGGACAATCTGCCCCCTTGAGAGCTCTGGGTTCACATGAGAATGACGGGAAGCGAAGGACCCAGACAGAAATTCCGAATGGGATAAGAGCCTGTAAGGACCTCTTGGAATTCATTGGAACCCTCTGCCCATGTACTTGGGGCTTCAGGTTGCTAGCAACACTCTCTCACCTCAGTCTTAATGTGCACAGCTCATCTGCCCCCCTTGCACGGACTTGCTTGCTAGCAAGGACAGTGACATGGGCTTCTATGGCCAGAATTGAAGTGTAACCCAATAGACCATTTAAAAAAAAAACAGTAATGAGATGCCAGGATCAAACAAAAGGTTCTGCATCTGAGGACACAAGAGAAAACAAATTAAGAGCCATGCAAAATCATAGCCAAAGTGGCCAGCAACCCTGCCAAAACCCCAAGCACTTCTGTTGGCCTGGGAGAGAGCTGCAGGGGTGGACTGGGCTCAGCCATCCATCAGACCACTAACAGCAACTGAAAAGCTTCAAACTAGACACACCTCGGCCTTTACAGGGTACAGCCTGGTGTGCCCAAGTGCTGATGTACAACTTTGCAGTAAAACTGTGGTGAGAAGAGGAAATTCGGCTTTGGCCGCCCTCTCCTCCACAGCCCAGCTTCCACAGCCTCTGGCTGCCTCATGGCTCCCTCTCTGGAATGGGACAAGGAAAAGAGCCCTGAGCCCACTTGTGTCCAGAGGTAAGGGTTGCCCACTAGGTCCAGCCCAGTTTGGCCAAGCCTTGAGCCCTGGTCAGGGGCCACCCTTTTGCTCCCTGGTCCATATAGTCCCACCTCCTAAAGAGCCCTTCCCTCATCCCCAAAGAGTACCTGTGTGTGTTGAGTGTGGGTGGAGGAAGCATGCTTTGCTTTCCCTGCCATCATTGCTTAGATCCCTAAGTCTCTGCCACAGTCACTCTCTGACTTATCACTCTCTCCTGGTCCCGTGGGTTCCTGGTTTCCAAACAGCTCACAAAGATGATCTGATTGGGTTTGGGTGCTCAGTCTGTGAGTCCTGGAGACTCTAATGTGCCAACATGCCCACTTCCTGGCACAGTCTGTGGGAGTGCAGCAGCTCCGGCCTGGTAGGTGCAGCATGGGCAGAGTGCCCTATACAGCTGGAGTGTCCTAGTTCTGTGCAGCCGGGGGGAGCTTGTCTCAGGCCAAGGAATGTCCAGGGCCCTGGACTGTGGTTGGACACCACCTTTTCCCTCAGTACCCACTCTGGCAGGACTCAGCAATTTCCTGTTCCTTCCAACTCTACCCAAAAGGCTCACACGCATCTTCTGCCACAGGGAGGCCTCAAGTGAGGTCAGCCTCAATCACAAATGGGCATCATGTCTTCTGCTCACCACCCTTCCTCCCTCTACCAGGCCTTGGATGGTGTTCTCAGCTCCTTTCCTTCCAGATCTTTCTGTTTTCATCATCTGCCGTCTGCAGTGTCTTCTCTCTCATGTCACACAGTGCATAAGAAAAGTTCACCAAGCACACAGTTCTACCCCAGGACTCCTTCCCCATGGTACTCCCCACTGCCCCATGTGTCTGATCCTGAACCTTTGAAATCCATGGACACCAGCTGCTTGAGTCCAGTCAGGACCCTGTGCCAATAAAGTGGTTGACTAAGGCCGTGATTGAGGCCTCTTTCAAGGTGGTTGGCAAACCGGTGGCTCGCTACACAGTTGAAGGCAGACAGGTGGTCCCGCTGCCATTCTGGTTTGGGATGGTTTTCTGCTAGCAAGATTTTGTCCACAGTACCCTGGGGAAATCTATGGAAAATACTGGCCTTTTGTTTTCAATCAAGGAAGAATCGTAAAACGGTCCCCAAAGTGTGCTGCAACTTCTTAAATCCATATGCTTAGGCTTCTGGATAATGGGTTTTTTTTTTTTTTTTTGCAACATGCATTTTCATACAGAAAAATGACAGACTGAAGTCAGAGAAATTAAGACCTCTGTTTGGAATTTGAAAAAACATTAAGATAAGTGGCAGCCCATTTCATACCAGTAATCTACACATGAAAACATTGACCTGGCAGTGCCCGTGGCAGGACCTGACATTGTCTACATTCGGAACATGTAAACTTCTAAAAACGTAATTGTTAGATAATGTCCACCGACCGACCGCCTGCTTGGTGAAATAATATCGGCAAGTTGTTCAGAGTTGAGATGGAAGCTTTATTGGAAAATCCGCTCCTGGGCTCCATTCGCGCAGAGGGGAAGGAAGAGGGAAGCGAAAAGGGCATCTGAGATACGTGTCTGGGAGTTTTATACCCATCTACACACGTGGGAGGGCAAAGGGGCTGTTCGTGTCCCAACTATGCAAGGAATGTCCATTCAGGTGTGCCATTGGTCAACTGGAATCCCGCCAGGTAGGTGACGTAACCGGCTCCTGTGGCCCCTCCTCCTGTGGGGGCGGGGCAGACCCGCCCCTAGCCTCCAGTGCCCTGGGGAGCCATCATTCCGGACTCTTGGTAATAGGAAAGGGGGCGACGAAGTCGTTCTGGCTACTTCCTGCTGAAGGGGGGGGCGTAGTCCCTAATTGTGGTCCGGAGAGGGCTCCGTGGGCACTGGGATGTAGGGGTGGAGCAGCAGTTGGTTGAGAGTGACCCATGAGGCTTCTTGGATTTTTTCTTTGGCAAACCTTAGAAAACAAGGAGCAATGGTTAATAAAAGGCCTATAACTATTAATGGGGTTAGTATAGGCATGAGCCAAGTTAGTAGGGGGGATTCCCAGATGTTAAAGCCCGAATCCTTGCCCAGATTTGGCCAACTATTGAGTCGATCCCTTATTGACTGGAGATTTTTTATCCCAGTTTCTACTATACCAGATTCGTTAATATAATAGCAACACTGTTCCTGTAGGAAGACACAGGTTCCCCCTTTGCTTGCAGTCAGCAGGTCCAGGGCTCGTCGATTCTGGAGTGCCACTTCAGCTAGCGAGGTGATTTGTCGCTGCAAGGATGCCAGGGACCGGGCTGAGTCTTCTATAGCCTGGTTGAGGTCTGCTTGGAGCTTGTTGACCTCGACGATGGAGTGACCTAGGGCTCCTGCACTGAGGCCTACCGCCAGCAGGGAGGTAGCAATCGACATTCCTACCAGAGCGGGAATGAAGACTGCCCGTTTGGTTCTTTCAAGACTGTGGGGGTTTGAAGTTTCCTGTTTAGCTTCTGACCAAGAAAGCAGTGTTAGTTGGTGCACCTGTTAGAAAATAAATCACAGTTGACTGAAATAGAAGAAAATGAATTGAAAGAATTGGTGCTGGAAGCAAGACAATTACATTGAGCCATGTTTAGACATGGGGCAGGGGCTGGCCAGCAGAATGGAGATCCCAGACACCTTGCAAAATATGAGGTTTCCCAGTGCGACACAGCTGTTTGGAATAATAACATTTGTTAAGAGGTGGGCTAGACATGTGCCCTTGACAGTGGCATGGGTTGCAATACACTAATGAGGCAAATCCAGCTGAAATGAAGAGGAAGGGGTTAGCTGTTGTCCAGAAGAGTAAGAGAGGAGTGAGGTAGTCAGGAGAGTTGGTGGGTCAAAGAAGTGGCAGACAATTTATCCTTGGTACAAGCACTAAAATGTTTGAGGTGAGAAATATGATACCAGGAAATGTGATCAAGGAGTTTGGCAGCCACAGGCATGGTCAGGGTCACGAAGTGAGGTCTGGTACACTGAGGTTGGAGTGAGCGTGGGTGGAGAGGGTCTTGAGGAGGACCAGGTCACCAGGCTAGAGAAGAGAGGCATTGGGGTCTGATGGTGTGGTAGCAGCCGGGTCTAGAAGATAGCAGTCAGCGTGGTCTCAGAGAAGCTTTTGTGGGTGAACACATGGGTGAAATCGATCTGCCAATTCTCATCTGGTTAATGTCCTTGCAGCTGGTGAGTAGGCAACCTGAGCTTAAGGGCTCCTTGAGGAAAAACAGTGGAAAACATTAGGCAGGAGGAGTTAGTGAGTGAGGCATTGGTGATGGGCATCCCTTTGGTGGTAAGGGATTCCCTCTCCTGCCAGATGGCAGAATGGGGAGGCAATTGGCCTCTAGGATGGACTCAGGAATGAGTACCACATAGGCTGCATGGTGCAACCATGCAGGTTGGAAACCGAGCTACCAGCCACTAAAGAGTGAGGTCAGGAGACTGTAGAGGCTGGTACAGCAAGCCTTCCCTAGGTAAGAAGTGAGAATCGAGGACTGGCTGGCAAGAGTGAGAGATTGGAAGTTGAGGAAAGTGTTAAGGGGAGAGGACGGTGGGAGAGGTTCTCAGGAAAGACTCGTAGTTACATCTCATTGGTGCATAACCGGAACAGCACAAATTCTGCAAGCTGTGGGAAAGGGGAAGCAGGAAGCGGTGCCAGGGTCCAGGATGGGATGTTGGAATCACTCACATTTTTCCTTTCTGTTACATATTGGGGAGGAATGGCAGGCTCCTCGCCCTGCAAACGAACTGGTTAATGATTTGGTTAGAAGAAATTTATACATTTGAGTGGATGACACAGGAATGGAGGGAGGGGTTACTTATCAAAATGATGGCTTGATTTCCTCCTGAAGCTCACCGGAATATGTAGTCTCTGAGGGTTGGTCTTGAGGAGCTTCTTTGGGGTGCCTCTATGGTGATGCATGGATCATCACGGCAGGTGTTGACCTTCTGTGCAGATTCCACATTCTGGCCATTCTTGGATGGAGAGTCCATTTGACTTAGGCAGAGAACTGGGAACACTTTTACTCAGCCCCGATATCGCGGCTTTATGTTGTGTGGAATTAGTGGGGAAGCTTAGGCAGGAACATGCATGACAGCTGGTTAAGATTATCTAGTGAGACCTTGAGAAACAAGACAGGATGTATAGTCTGGCCTGCTTCTAGTCCTGTATTCTTTCCCTCCCTCTGCTCATGGAGACTCTGGCTGCTAGCAGGAGCTAAGTCAGGGCCTATGGTAAGGCCAGGGCTCCAGTAGATAGTGGCCTTCAAGGTTACAGTGCTAGCTAGTAAAAACCGTTTCTAAGGTCTTACATACACGAACTCTGGAGTTTCAGGTAAGGTCAGGACCACCCCTCTCTTCACATAGAGTACTGGAAGAGACATCATAAAGGAAGTGTGAAACTGTGGAGACATCCCATTGACTCCCATTACCTGGCTGGACAGAGAGGTGAGCCGGCCTGAAAGAGAGGCTAGTATAGAACAGATGTTGTCTCTGGACAGAATATACAGCTTTACCTGTGATGTTGCTGACCCCAGGCCATCCCTCCATAGCGACGGATGCTTTGGGAGCTGGGCAGAGTGAAGGGCTTTCTAGCTTGTGGTCCACCATGGTTCTGACCCAGGAATACTTTGACCCCCAGGGCAGTCCCATTTCTAGTGGCCTGGCTCTTGGCAGAGCTAACAAGACTCTTTGAAAGCCACTTCTATCATTGCAGGTGGCTGCCCAATATTCTGGCTTCCCATATCACAAGCAGGTGCTACTTGAGGGTAGACTAGCCTTACTGGGTCTCCTAGAGAACAGGTTACTGTATAAAGCCACATTAATGAGCCTCCTGATGCCTAGCTCACTACTCTTCCTCTGGGCCCTGGTTAAAGTGGGCCACAGAGGCAACCACGGGATGTCAGCCAAAGGGATGCTCAATTCTATCCCTGAATGCCTTAATGGGCTGATCTAGGAATCTGTAGTTACAGGCATAGTCCTGATAGTTTTAGGGTAATGCCTATGAGAAGATAATTAGGCTGCTTGGTCTGACAAGTTAGCCATCCCTTTAAAGGGTCTGGAAATCCAACTGTGCAGCCTGAGTCCCTCAGTGAGAGAGAGAGAGATGAAGAAAGTAGTTGGAAGCATCAGATTAATTACCATCAAGTAAAAACTCTCAAATAGAAGTTCTAGAAAGCATTTGCCAAAGGTCTGATGTCGGCTACAAATTTGAAACAAGCACAGCTTTACAATTAGCTTAAATTGCACATTAGAAAAAGCAATAATATCCGTGATAAATATTTAGAAAAATGCTATAGGCAATTTAAAGGACAATGATAAATTACATTGCACATAAACCATACAAGATGTATTCCTCTCAAAACTTTCATGACTTCCCATTCCTTCTACGACATGCTTTAACCTGGAAATACTCTATAAAACAATTGGTAAGAGCACATGAGTTTACCTCATGGCTTGGAATAACTTAGCAGTGGATTAGAGCAACTCTATACTGGATTATTTTGATATACAAATGTTAAATTAAGTTACAGAACAACTTAGCAAATTACAGTTTTGTTCTTTTGATAGATGTTAATTAGCTTATCTTTTATCCCACCCATCTTAGATAAGGGGTGGGGGTGGGGATGACGAAAGGAAAAAAAAGAGTTAAAAGCAGTTGCTGCAGCAGCAGCAGCAGGCAAACAGGCATTATTGGGGTTAAGTCAGAAGAATCAAAGAGGGAGAGCAGGTTAGGTTGAGGGTGAGAATGGAGAAAGGCAAGATGGCAGATAGGGACCTGCCACATGAAGGAAGGCAAGATGGTGGACAGGGTCCCATCAGGTGGAGGAGAAAGGCAAGATGGTGGATGGGATCCTGCCACATGGAGGAGGGGGAGGGGAGCTGGGAAGATGGCGTCAGAGCAGGAAGTGGAGGGGGGCTTGGGAACATGGTACCTGCGCAGGAAGTGAAGGATCCGAAGGAAGAAGGTTCTGAGTGGGGGAGAACGAACTGGGGAAAGGCGAGTTGGGGAAAATGTGAGGTAGAGGTCAGAGAGGTCCTTGGGCAAGGATAGGGACCCTCTGTGCAGCAAGGATGTCCACACAGAGGGAAAAAGGAGGAACAAAGAGAATGATGGGGTTAGGTGGAATTAGGTGGGGCAAGATATGGGAGTAGATAGAATAAGGGAGGGGTGGGAACATAGCAAAGAAACAGAAGGTGAAGCAAAAGTGACACTGGAATCCAGTGGCTATTCAGTAAGTGAAGGAGTCTGGCAACATGACAGAAGGACTGGGAGCGTAGAAGAGGTGACCAAAGAGGAGGTGACCTTGGGGAACATGGCACAGGGACTGGAGGAGTAACGTACAAGGTGGATGGGCCAAAGGCTCCGAGAGAGGCGAAAGTGCAGGTAAAGAGGCTGGCAGAGAAGGAGGTGGGGAAGAAGTGGGGGCTGGGTGGAGTCCTAAAAGTTCTGGCGGCTCAGAAAAGGTATGGTTAGGTGAAAAGTCTAAGAGATCCTTGGGAGAGTGGGAGGGCTTAGCCTTGGCCAGGAGAATCTGAGTCGTGGAACAGGAGGAACATAGGGAAGGGCAGGAACGGAGTTTCCAAAAAGCTTCCACATTACGAACTTAAGACCATTTACCCTCGCGACGACAGAAATTACCCAATTCCGTGAGGATCTGAAAATCAAACGTGCCTTCCGCTGGCCATTTGGTGCCTTCTCCAACACGTACTGTGGCCAGGCCACGGTTGAAAAATGGACAAGGCATTTTCTGCGTAAGTCCAGGCCCAGACCCATGGTTTTGAAATTGGCCAATAAACAGCTTAAGGGGGTATGGGGGCCATGGGCTCAGGACATTTTGTTGCCCGTCCTGTCCCGATAAAGTATCTCGCGGCTAATCTAAACACAAAGAAGGCGTCCCCGCTTTGAAATTCAGACTAGAGGGGAACCTGGTTCCCCGTTAAGGAGGGCCAGTCAGTAGGGGGGACGTCTCCCACCCCACTGAGGGCCCTGGATAGGTGGGAGCCGGTCAACGACCAGGGCGTCCCCCGTCTCGCTGAGGGCTCAGGACAGGCAGACCACGTGTACACGGTTTGGGGGGTCTGCAGGAGGTTGGGGGAGTACTTTTCAGGACAGGAGGAGCAGGGCGGAGGGGCTTACCTCACGTCTGTCGCTTCGCAGCCAGCAAAGGCCTTGGGGCTGGCGGCTTAGAGGTGGAGAGAGGAAGGGGGGAGCTCAACCAGTTTAGGGAGCCCACGCATCCCTTCCCGGGTTTCGGGCACCAAATGTTAGATAATGTCCACCGACCGACCGCCCGCTTGGTGAAATAATATCGGCAAGTTGTTCAGAGTTGAGATGGAAGCTTTATTGGAAAATCCACTCCTGGGCCCTTTTCGCTTCCCTCTTCCTTCCCCTCTGCGCGAAGAGGGCCCAGGAGCGGATTTTCCAATAAAGCTTCCATCTCAACTCTGAACAACTTGCCGATATTATTTCACCAAGCGGGCGGTCGGTCGGTGGACATTATCTAACAGTAATGGTCTGGAAACATAGCTAGTTAGTAAGAATCTGAAAAATACACAGTTCTTTGTTATCTGTGGTACGTTAGGATTTCTTTTCTTTTCTTTTTTTCCCCTTTCTCTTTTATCTTCTGTATCAGATTAATACCAGTCAAAATAATCTGAAAAAATAAATCCCTTTGCTTCTAGGAGCCATTTTCTCTTGCACTCTATCCAGTCAGCTAACTGATCTCCAAAGCCATAGCTGTGCCATAAAGATGAAACTTCCTCAGTCCCTGGGACCAGGGCCTCCCCAACATTAGCCAGCAATGGGCCCATAAAACCACCTGGGCCGCAAACCCTGCATATCCCATTTTCCAGATGTGGGTAGATGGTGCTGAAAAGAAGATGCAAGCAAATTTGAAAGACGTTGCTGCAACTCCAGCGACACAAGATGGCAGCCACCATATGCTTGGGAGTAAAAGTCCCTTCCAATTTCCGGCTCTGGGAAAAGCTCAAAGAAGAACAGAAAGGAATAGGCACTTGGACAGCAAGCTGGGTCTGGAAGGGAATGGAGACATGACACATGATGAATGGGGTGGTAATGAACAATGGGAAAGCACAATTTAGGGAAAATCTAAAGCACAATCTGTGAACCCCAAACATACCACCTTAGAGTAAGATGTGTACTTCAGCACCCTGAAGGGCTCCCTTTGCACGATGTGCAACAGGGATAAACACCAATGGAGTGAATAGTTATACGGACTGAGGGACCCAATAGCCGTATCAACGCTAGCCGAGCGGCAGAACTCATACACCTCATGGTGATAGTCCAAAACCCCACACCTGATGATGTCCAAAGAATTATGGAGCTCCCTCAGCTGCCTGAAGGACTTTCCCAGCAATTAGCCAGAAAGGAAAGATGTCAGCTCTTCCCCACTCCCTACCTCTATTTTAGTGTAAGCTATCTTCCTTTTCCACCACAATAAATTTTCTGGATTCATCTTATAGGCCTCCAAGTCCTGGAAAGGAATCTCTCATCCAAAACTAATTTATCGTGAGAGTCTGTAAATGATCTTAATGTTTTGTCCATTTGCAACATCCATCATTTTGTTGTGTGTGACTACTGTCTACACAGTTGAACTTGTCGGATCAAGGAATTGTGTTTTCATTAACCCATCAGCACTGGTGAAGGCATACGTTGATCATGTGGCTAGGATAGGGGTGTCTCTGCCCTGTCCCTTGGCCCTGCCTCCTGCCACCCCATCAGCTCTTCATCTTGGGGTGGCACGTTAAGAACAGGGGTGAATTTTGTAGATGGTGGCCCTGTGGCTCTGCAGCTGAACTTAGGGCTCCTTGTGGGCATCCCAGTTTCTTTGAGTCTTAAATGATGCCCTATCCAAACCCTCACCCCTCCCCTGATTCCACTCCCACCCTTGGCGGAAGCACAGGTTGGGGTCCCTCTGTTCCTGTCAGCCATGGAGGCATTCCTGAGCTGATTCTAAGAGAAAGAGAAGCATGGCCACAGCATGGTCTCTCAGACCTGCTGGATCTCCACGTCCTTATTGTTAATCTGGGGGAAAGTCCACATGTGACACAGAAGCACACACGAGCCCTCAGAATAGTTCCCCTTCCCCTGTGATTGCTTTTGCTTTTCAACACTGAAACCACCTTTGACAGGGCTCTCGCTTGGTCACCCTTGCCATCCGTTGGACCTAATTTGCAATCTACCAACTGGAACTGAAAGAACTTTGCACCCCAACCCGGGACGCCTGGTAATGGTGCTCCTGCCCCCTACAGCCATCCACAGGAACTCCTATGCATGTCTCATCTTCCCTGGCGGTTACTTCCCCTGGCTGGAATTGCTTTCCTAGCATCTCTGCAGAGATGACCCCAGTGTCTGACACCTGACACCTCCCTAGCCTGTGTAGGGCCCATTGCTTAGGAAGTCAAAAAACAGTTGTATTCCCACCAGGAGAGAGAGAGAGAGAAGATGCATGAAACCAGGGCTTGCTCTTCCTACAGGGGGAGGGTCTAAGGTCTAGGTAAACCCCACTGAATGCAGTCCTGCCCCCACTTCAGGTATGAGGTAGGACAGCTGCTCTGGGTGAACTGGGTGGAATTGCTAGTCACACAGAAAGGAACCAACCAGAATTGGCCCAAATGCTTGTTGGATGTCCTTTTGATCATACTATTTGATTTTTCCTATGATTTTAGTTTTTCTCTAAATTACACAGAAAAAAGGAATCTGTGAAAGATGCAAGATGATGGAGAGGCAGAAATAGCTAATATCCAAAGTTCCCAAATTGAATTATCGATACTTTCTACTTTCTTGGAAAATAGCAACCCACTGTCTCTTTAAAACAGAAGGCAGGAAGTCCTTCATAATCCCCTTCCAGTTTGAGCCCCTGAGGCTCTGGCTCAGCCTTCACTCACCCACTCCAATCAATGTGTTTCCTCAAGCCTCTTTTGTTAGGATACTCATCCCATTTGTGAGGGTTCTGGCCTCCCATTCCCCTCCTGAAGGGTCCTCTGTTCATGCTATCACATTGCTGATTAAGTTTCAACATGAGAAACTGGGGGTGGTGGTGGTGGAGGGTGAGTACAATAAAAGCACTCCAGATCAAGAGTGCTTCAGACCAGCTTCCGGGGCAAATGGCACCAAGCTTTTAGGGAGAAATGAGTAATAGAGCCTCCAGAGTAATAGAGCCTCCAGAGCTCTATCCCACATTCTGACAACTGATTTTGACCAAGACATAGGGGTCTATAATGGAGGTCAGGTCATCTTTTCAACAACTGGTGCTGGGAAAGTCAGATATTCATGTGGAAACACTGAACACAGCACGTCTAAAATTAACTCAAGGTGGATTATGGACCTACAAATAAAACCTAAAAGGTTGTAACTTCCAGAAGAAATCAAGAAAGTCATTGGAGGCTGGACGCTATAAGGAGGTATGGCACAGAACATGAACCCTGCTTGCTCCTATGCAGCTGAGGAAGTTTGGTGCCAGTCCACGCAGCGGAACAGCTCAAGAGCCTGGCTGGATTTGTCTATCAATGGTGGGTTCCCTGCTGGGGGCCTTTCCTGGGGCCGAGGCGGTAAATCCTGAGCTCTGATCATGGTGCCTGCCCCGTGAGAGCCAAGGCCAGAGAATGGGAAAGATCCACTGGGAATCTCTGGCTCTTGGTGAGTAGGCGGGGCTGGACACTGTCCCTCACCCAGACTGTTCCAGGTCAGCACTGGAGGTCTCTGATCTCTCGGAGATTTACTCTCCCTTTGGGTCACTGGCTTTGCTGATCCCCAGATGCTCCCTTTGAGGTGGCAGCCCTGAGTGAGTGATGGGCACCTCATGACCGATCATTCATAAAGATCAGTCCCAACAGGATGGGTGCTTCTCCGTGGGTTAGAGCTGCAGCTAGGACACCCACATCCCATATGAGCACTCCTGGTTCAAGTCCCAGCTCCTCTGCTTGCCATAGGGCCTCCTGCTGTTCTGTACCCTGGGAGGCAGTCATGACGGCGAAAGCACCAGGGTTCCTGACGCTCACATGGGAGACCCAGATGGAGTTCAGTGCTCCTGCCTTAAGTCTTGCCAAGCCCTGCCTGCTGCTGACATTTGGAGGTGGGAGGGCGGAAGATGGTGAGCCAACAGATGTAGAAGATGTGTGTGTGTGTGTGTGTGTGTGTGTGTGTGTACGTGTACCTTCCAAATAAAAAATGAAACTCAATGTTTAAAGCTTCTGACAAAGGTTCCCTGCTAGCCCTGATTCTGGTTCCCTTGGGAGCCTCTTCCTGAACAGTGTACTGTTTGAGAGTGTGAGTGCTGCTAGCCCTCATGGTGTGGTGGTTAACAACAGGCCTTCAGCCAACTGCTGCTCTGACCCCTGGCGCCTCTGGGGCCTGAAGCCAGGTCTGCAGGCTGCTGGAGCATGGATTTCCCCTCCCAGTATGAGACAAGCCTGGTCCCTGCCTTGCAGGGTTGCTATGGGGATGCACATAGGACTTGCATAAGCACCCCAGGTATCACTTTGAACAACTGCCTCAAAGCTTGTGCCTCCCTCTCCAGCCCATCCAGCTTTGGTACTGTGCTGGAGCTCGCTGGAACTTGACATGACTGAGAGGGACTCACAGTGTCCTCCTAAAACAAGTTCTAGTGTGCTGGCCAGCTCTGAGCAGGAACAGTGTTTGCCCATGGGAACAGTCTCTGTTTAGCTTTCATAGAGAAGCTGTGTAAGGACCCAGGGGCCCCCTTCCTGTCAGATATTGAACCTTAATTATGCTGTCGTGCAGTTTGTGCCTAGGTCTACAAAGTCCTTTGAAAAGGTGTCCTGAAATGGACAAGAGCACGGGCAGAGCAGGAAAATGCCACCGCTCTTCACCCCTGGCTGCTAACTCCGCTCAGCAGCTCTCCACCGTGTCCACACTGAGGTCCTTGCTATCAGCAGCAACAGCTCCAGGGCCAGGCTGTGCACATCATCTGTTGCATCTGGACTTCACCTTCCAACACAGTGGAGCGTGGGAAAGCGATGCTTGCTGGCCAAGCAAAAGGAGCAGTCAAGTGTGGTGAGCAGATGCTGCAAAGAGGACTGGGGGAAGCAGCTGCGGACTGCAACAGTCTGTGTGGCTCCATGCCCAGGCAGCAGAACTTCACATGGGCTCTCCCATAGTTTGTTCAGGACCCATCGGAAAAGCTCAGTCCTCGGTCACCACCAGTCCCATGGCTGACCGTGGTGGGAACAGATCAATAACCTTCATGACAACTCCAGGACACAGGAAGTTGCTGCCTAAGCAAGAGGAGCAGCAGCCAGGAGGAGCCGAACCCCAAAGCTGTGGGCTCAGATCCCAGCTACAGCTTCCACAGGGCTCACATGGTGCAGCTGAGTGGCTATGGGGTTATTGCCAGCCAAGACACATGTGTCCTGGCTCCTGCTTCCAACACAAACTTCCCAGGCTCTGCCTTCTCTTTTTGGGCCATGACACAGAAACACTAAAGCCTGGTGTTTTCTGGTTTATCTTCCAGAACAGGGAGCAGGGGGTCTCAGGGTCCTTACTCGGGGGGGGGGGGGGGGCTGAATCCACCTATCTCTCCCATGAAGCACAGCCCACTTCCATGGCCAGTCTAGTCTCAGCCACTAGTGCTGGGGGTGAGCAATCCTCCAGGCCCTGTTCAGAGTGTTTGCATATCTTTCCTTGGACAAATTCATTCAAGAGGAAGGGAGATCCCACTGCTGGGTTCATGCCCCAAATGCTCCCAATGACTGGAAGTGTTCTGGGCTGAAAGTGTAATGCGGTTATGCCACTGATGGCACACACTGCTTGTCATGTTAATTGACAGCGGACAGGGCACTCCCTCTCGCACCATTCAAATTAACTGAAGGCGCAAAAACTGCACCCTGCTCCCTCTGCCTTCCACACCATTCATAACAACCGATAGTGTGGAAATCACTCCGGAGGTTCTGCGAACCTGGCCCCTCCTGCCTCCTGCTGTGCTGCCTTAGGTTAGTTAACTGTAACTTTGGGCTTTGGTAACTCTCTTCTGGCCTGAAACCTTGTTTGTACTGCATGGTTCTCAACCCGATTGGAGGATGAGCACTTAAAAACCCCTGACTTTAACCACTCAGCACAGTGGCTCCTGGAGTGTAGTGGGAGCTACTGTCACCAAGCTTGTCTTGGTGTGATCTCTCTCACACTCCCCAACAAAACCAGGGGCCAGGAATTCAATCCATCACAACCCTTACTTGAGCTGTCACTACCATCTCCCAGGAACTGTACTGACTGGAAAGTGGAGCTGAGGGCCAGAGGAGGGAGTCAAGCTCAGCCACACTGAAGTAGGACACACTGCTAGGTCACTTTAAAACACTGCATTCTAACACCATGCCACCCAGACTGCTTTGGGATTTGGTATAATAGCATAAAGAATGATGGAATCAGTCCTTCCTCTTCCCTCACTCCCACCCCAGAGAGGAGCCATCAAAGCAGTCGCCACGTCTCTGTGTTCCTGTGGCTGCTGCTGTTAGAGGCCAGGTGGGTGCAGGTTGGATAGTGGGTGCCACAGGCCCAGCCAGCATCATGATCCAAACACAACCCACAAAGAGATTAACTGTGTGCTGCAGTGGATGTGGTGGGGCCTGGGCTCTAGTCAATCAAAGGGAATGTGTACAACCCTGCCCCCTCGGGGGACCATCTCACCCCACGCTGTCAGGTGCATTTCCATCAGCAGAGTCCCATCCCCAAATAACTCTTTGCTGAATCTGGATGTGAGTTGCCTTCAAGGGAAGTGCCAGTTGTGGGAGATCATCCCTGGATCTCTACCTGCTTAGCCCATATGGGAGGCCTTAGGCACATGGCACACCATGTCCCCACAGGAACCTCTGCCAGGAGTCTCAGCTGAGACCCCAATTATGGCCTGTTCACTGGGCATGCAGAGTGCTGGGCTGCACCCCAGTCTCTCTTCTCTGTCTCTTTAACAAACTATGCTAGGACTTCCTTGGTAAACAACTCTGTTGTTGTTGTTGTTTGTTGTTGTTGTTGTTGTTTTAGCAAATAATGAGTTTGCCCTGAGACAGAGCTTCCTGTCCTTCATGCCATTTAGCTTCATTGGAGGATAAAAATGTAGACATATCTATTAGACTGTCACAAGGTCGTTGCTGAATGGAAGTAGTGTGGAGGACCACCCTTCTGCTGCCCCTTTTTTCTGCCTTATATAAGCTTGTGATTTCTTACAAATAAACGGTTATCCTTCACCACCAGTTTTTCTCTGGAGTTTCTGCTGTAGAAAGAACATTGTCGCCACACTCTTGGATGGTCTTGGGGCCTGCTGGACAGAAGCCCCCCCAAAAGCCAGTCCCAGATTCCTGTGGCCCAGCAATCCCCGCCTCCAGCACCAGGGACCACAACTGCATGGTCAATCCAACACCCTGGAGAGCAGGTTTGAAATGTGGACTCAGAACAACTACATGTGTCCAAAAAGCCCTTAGAATGGTGAAGTGACACAGCCAGGGCTTTTTCAGGCTGCAACAGGGACAGGCTGATGGTCGCTGCAGGTGCCTGAGTCTCAGGAGAGATCCCCAGTCAGGACCACCGGTCAGATGCATGGCATTGACAGTGGGGGTCTTACTAGGCACTGTCCAATTCATGAACTTCCAGGAAGGAGTTGGACAGATGGACTGTCCTTGACCTCACTGCTCCAAAGTTGGAGGCACCTGTGGCACCAGCAAAACCTCTGTGAGCCACACTTCTGCTTTTCCAAAGGCCCAAATGAAGGGCCAACTGTGATGATTCCAAATGGGCATAGCAGGGATCCCCAGAGCCTGGCCTTAGGCCAGGAACCACTCCTGGGGCTGCCAGTGCAGGGCTTCATGTGGCCCCTCTGCATGGAGCCAGCCTTCATCAACAGGCACGCTAACGAGGACAGTGTGTGACCACACTAGTTCAGCATTTCTCCTCTTTCTGGACAGTTTCATGAGGCCCAGATGACTAACTACAGAATGCAACATTAGTTTTTCTCACCCATTAAGTGTAAGTTTCTTCAAAGGATGCTCTTTCCTCCCAGAGCACTTGTGTTAATGTAATGAACTATCTCAGGTTTTACTAGGGCTTAACAGCCTCTGCTCAAGCTTTCCCTTGGACATGAACATTTGGTGCTCTAACAGAAGGAGGTGAAAACTGTTCAGGGAAGCAGTGGAGGAACCCGCCCAAAGTCTCATACTTCTGCATCTCTCCAGCTGCTCATTTGAAGAAATGTGAACCATTTCCCTTACAGGACAGTAAGCAGCAATGGCTCTAACACTTAGACGTCAGTGAAAGGCAGCACCTTAAGAGTTGTCAAACGGCAGGCAGAGTGCAGTCCTGCTCTGAGTTGGGTTGATCCCACAAGGCAAGCCAATCCAGGGAGACTCAGGCCTGATTAGAAGCTCCTAGCTATTATATTGCTTTTTTTGGAGGAGCCAACCACAGTAATGAGGGCTATCGTGGGTGAGCTGGTCCCCTGAAGAGCCTATGTCCTAAGCCAGGGCTGGAGGTGTCAGATTGGTGGACCTGCAGGGGCAGAATTAGGAAGGACAGTGTTCCAGGAAGATGTTCTAGAATGAGATGATCCCTAAGAGGAGTCAGTCTTCCCCCAGAGCCTTTTAGCCAGGGACTGGTCAGGCTGGGCCCCCAGTGCTGAGATAACTCTGGACACACAAGGACATGCAAATGCTCCTCATGGCACCTCCAGCTGCCAGGCACAAAGAGCCACACCCTAAGCCCACTACGGACCTGCCTCATACCTAGGCTTCCTTATCTTTGGTGTTGTGGGTGTGAAGCTAAGAGAAAGCAGGTGCATTACAAGTCATTCCTCATCTTTGCTTGGGTGTCTTCATCCTAGAGCTGGTCTACTGTGAGGCAACAGCAGTGGTCCAAGGCCACACAGACCCAGTCCATCAGAACAGGCCAAACCTAATGCGGCTTGTTGCTCCTGGAAGCTGTCCCAAATCTTCTCTTCAGACTGTGACCCCTTGTCTCTACTGATCAGAACCTAGACTCCAGAATGAAGCTGAACTTGAATTCTTCACTTAGATTTACCTAATTATCCACTAAATGGGCAATGTCTATCTCCATTGCAAAGCAGTAAGAAGCACATTCAAGCCCTAGGTTCCAAATATAGCAGCTCTTGTTCTCATTCGATTTTTGGCAGAAGATGTTCAAGAGTCTTCAGCTTCATCCAAGACAATTTCGAGTCTTGGAAAAGTGTTTTGAAAAATAAAAGTTGTCATGTAAAAGTACAGATTCAGCTCAGTTCAGTACTTAATGATTTCCACTCTCCTTCATTACCTCCTGTCATGGGAATGGAGCACTTTGCATGTAAACAACTGTCAATTCCTAATGGCATGGGGATGTCTTTAGAAGTTAGATGTTTCTTTAAAAATACTTTTGTTTAAATATTCACATATGTGGATTTCTAAATGCATGTTTACTTCAATTTAAAAGCTTAACCAAAAGACTTGTTTCTCAAAGACCATTCACTAATCATTGTTTATGTTTACGTGGTGTGTGTGTGTATAGAGAGAGAGAGAGATTTTGATTCATATCAGAAATTTTTTCCTGGATTATACAGCTTAACTTCTTCCTGTTATGTTGGTTGATTTTAAAAATTTTACTTGATTTTTTGTTTTTATTTTAGATAATGCTTACATAGTTGATCAGAGTGGAAAGGAAAGAGGATCAGGGGAAAGTGGGAGTGATCATTGTTTCCAAGTTTTCCATTTCTTTTTCCAGTAACTGGGGGCAGGACACCAGGGGAGAAGCCACACCAAGCCTCCCAACCAGCCAGCACCTGGGGATGGGGACAGCCACCCAACATCAACCCAGGGCCCCAATGCTGAGTACGCTCTGAGGGTTCTGCCCAGGCGCTTTTGAGAATTCTGAAATGTCAATCTCACCAATCTAAAGATGAGGGAACAATTTCAATGTACATTGGCTGATCTAGTCCACCTTAGAATGTCCATTCACCCGGATATTTGCTGTCATATTTGAGATGGGATAGTTGTCCAATCTGTTCCGTTCTCCTTCCTCTGCTATGGTAACAAATGTCTTCTGCAGGCCCCAGTGGGCTGCCATATCCTCTATGTGGATCTGGGCCAGTCATCCACTACTTCATCTTTTCCACTAAGAAGGACCAGTTCTCTCAGGCAAGCCCAAGGACCCAGGCCAGGAGACCCAGACCTGGTGCCCACCTTGCAGGTGGGCCCTGTTACCCAAACCAGGTGACCCGAACTCCATCAACCCCCCCACCCCCCACAGCCAGGGCTCACAAACCTGGCACTCACCATGCAGGTGGGCCCAAGAACTCAGGGCAGGTGACCCAGATCCCACCAGATACCCACTCCCAAAGCTTTTAATCCCTGTTCCACCACCCCCAGACTGGCATGGCTCACTTCACCTTGGCATAAACAAGAGGGTGCTTCAGCCTGGCTCAGTCCAGTATGCTTCCAGTTCCAGCTCCTGCTTGTTGGTGCTACAACCTAGCCCAGCCAACCAGCTCCCCTGTCCCAGCCTCAGTGTGAACTGGCCCGGCCAGCTCCTGCAACCTGTCCTTGGTCCTCAGATCTGCCAGCAGATGTTATGAACTGGCCTAGCCTGGCTGACTCCCCAGACATAACCCACATGTATGCTGGCTGGTACTGTAGCCTGGCCTGGTTTGGGCTGCTCCTTGCCTTGGTTCTTGTGCAGGGATTGTATCCTGACAAAGGAATTCCCCAAGCTCCTCTATCTGGTCTCCCTGTAGTAGATCTTGCATGTACCAGTGAGTCCTTGGCTCAGGTTGACTTTGTGTAACTTTTACTCTGGCATGAACAGTAACCTTGCCCATCTGGCCCAAACCCAATCTAGTTCTTACTGTTGGGTTTTTCAGCCCAGCCACATATGGTCCACACCCAGACACAGCCCTCATGTGGTTCAGCAAGAGATGAGACCTAGGCCAGCGCATTCTACACCCACCCTGGCTCTCATGAGTACCACTGGGTGCTGGAGCCTAGCCCAGTCTAGTGTTTCCCAGACCCAGTCCCCACCCATGTCAAGGGAGATAACAGCCATGTCCAGCCCAGCCCTCTACCCCTATTCCAGCTCTCACACTCACCAGTAGGAATCTCAACCCAACTGGGACATCCCCTTAGCTCTCCAACCAGGCCTCAAGCCAACACAGATTGTCATTCTATATGGGTGAGCTCAAATTCTCACAAGTTGGTCGTGGCTATCTGCTTTGATTAGTGACTATACCTGCTAGGGTGATTGTTCTGGCCTTTCTGAGCTGAGCAGGAACAAAGTAAGGGCCTGTGGTAAAGCCAGGGCTCCAGTTGACATTAGCCCTCAGGACTACAGTGCCACTTATATAAGTTGTGGAGAGCAAATTGTCCAGCCTGAGTCCTCAGTGTTTGTGCCCCTTTTCCTTCACATATAACAAAAGGGAGGCCTGTAAGGAGTGATTCTAATATGCTATTTTGGACCCGGCGCCAATACCTGTTCCCCCTTTCCACTGCTCACAAAATTCATGCCTTTCCAGTTATCCACATCTCATGGCACCTTACCCAAGAACCCCACCCCTCAATCTCTCATGGCCCCTCCCCCAGTCCCCACCCACCTACCTGTGGCTCACATCATCTCAGTCCCCAATCCCTTGGAACCTGCCCACAGCCCCCCCTTCCAACCAATTCCTCATCCCCCACACACCTCCCAGGCTCACCTGTTTGTATAAATGTGCCTTCACATGTACCTCTTCTCTTTCCTTTTCCTCCTCTCCCCTCCCCTCCCCTCCCCTTCCCTTCTCACCCGGCTCTCCCCCATCCTCTGTCTTGCTCCCTTCCCCCACTCTGGCAGTCCCCCATCCTTCCACCATGGCAGTTTTCTCTCCCTCCACTTCTGCTCCCGTTCCTACCCTGCTGAAATCAAGGACCTCTGAGGCACCTTGCTGCATCTGGGATTTTGGCTTGCGGTAAACTACTCATGCAAAGAGGACTTGGCTGTGGGAATCAGCTGCACGTAAGAACTTTAAGAATTTTAAGTGCATTTAAAACCTAACAACTAGAGCTTTCTGTTCACTTGGTCACACCTGAAAAGAAATGAAATACATGTCTTTTGAAGGGGCACAGTCGAAGCCCTCGCAACACCTTAGGACAATACACAGTCATGGCTATCAACGCTGGAATTTCCCTGGATGCCTCTGCGATCCTGCTGTTCCTGTGGGCAGATTTCCTGCAGCATGGTCCCTGTCCAGCAGCCCTACCCAGCATTTGGAACTGGTGGGATCTGTGCTCTGAGAGCACTGGGCAGCTCACAGACTTTCCTACCATTAAAGCAATTTCTCGGTTCCCTAAAAGGTCTTTTGTGTTCCGTTATTGATGACTTCCTTTTTCCCCTCAGGAAATAAGGCACGCATCCACAACTAGCTTAAACACAGTTTCCAAAGACAACGGTGCGGAATTCTGTGAAGAACATCATACTGATGAGGGATCTTACAACCCAGGCAGAAGGCTGAATGTGGCCCAGGTCCTAGGCTTCTGGAAGGACCGACGCATGTAATCCATACTGAATCTGTGACAGGTTCTCCCATTTCAGCATGACCCTCCTCCACCCGTCTCTAGGAAGTCTCATCCCATACTGAGTGTGGGGTCATCCAGGCAGAGCCAGAGCCACTCTGGTTCTACAGAGTCAAAGTCCTGTGGCAAGCCTCCAATAGCACTGGACACATTGGAGGCTCAAAATAATGAGCCTGAAAATGAGCCAGCATATCTTCCCGAGCCCTCAAGGTGGATAGAGTAATGTAATTTCTCTAGTTCTGTAGTTTGGCGTGACTATGAATTTCAAGGTCAAGCATAGAGCTGGATGGTTTCTGCGACTTGACCTGCCCATGTACCCTACTCCATGTCATGGTGTGGGCTCTATTTGCAACCTTTGAACCTCACCCTCTACCAAGATGCACAGGTTGTAATTTTTCTTGTAGTGTTCACAAGTGGAAAACCAGAAGTTGGGCCTCAGCAGCCCCTCAGGAGCTCCCCCACAAGCCAAAGCTTTCGCTGGGAGATCATCGTGTCTCAATCCTGGTTCTGGGAACCACCCTGCCTCTATACCCCCATGCCCCACCCCAGGCATAGGGCTGTTGATGCCGCCATGTCATAGCCAGCACTTGGGTTCTTTATCAGCCTGTGTTTCTTTTTTCTCTTATATTGTACAAATAATCATAATATGAAGCTTTCCTGGATCACCCCTCACCCGCTCCCCCTGGGAATGGGCCACTTTAACTTTTCTAGCCAGGATCTTGGCTTGTTAGGTCATTTATAAGGCTTGTGATAGGTGAGTCTTCTTTGGCAGATGAATCCCTTTCTAGGAAGTGTTTTATTTGAAAAGCAGAGAGAACATGTGTACTTCCAGCTACTGGTTCACACTCCCAATGCCCTTAGCAGCTAGGACTGGGTTAGGAACCTGGCACACAGTCCGGTTCTCCCACGTGGGTGGTAGGGGCCCAAGTACTGTCACCTGCCACCTCGCAAGCATGCTTTAGCAGGAAGCTGGATTTGGAAGTAGAGTCGGGTTTGGAACTCTGCACCTAATATTGGATGAGGGTATCTCATGTGATTTATCTTTTTTTAAGATTCTTTTATTTTTATTTGGAAGGCAGAGTTACAACACAGAGAAAGAGACAGAGAGATGAGATCTTCCATCTGTTAATTACTCCATAAATGGCCATAAAAGTTGGAGCTTGGCTGCCCCAAAGCCAGGAGCCAGGAACTTCTTTCAGGTTGCCCACAGGCAGATTCAGAGGTCCAAGCCCTTGGGCCATCCTCCACTGCTATCCAGTTTGCATTAGCAGGGAACTGAATTGAAAGTGTAGCAGCCAGAATCTGAACTCGTGTCCATTTGGAATGCTGGCACTGCAGGTGGTGGCTTAATATGATATGCCATAGTACCAGCCCCCTAAGTGGCATCCTAACCACTGTCCCTACTGCCTGCTACAGTGACTTCCTTATTCATTGTCCAATTGCATTGACTCAAGGATCTCCTTACCACATCATGCCCACTTGTATTTTTCTACTGAAAACCATCTCACGATCTCTCTATATCTCTCCCTGGCTGTGGGCTCCTTCTTGAGGGGTGCCCAGCCACAGATTGGTCTTCGTCTTACAGTGGAATGAATGGCCACGCAGCTGGACACCTCCAGGGGTGGGAGCACAGCCTTTGTCCCTCCCAGAGCCTCCCTAGCCCTTAGGCCTGTCTCTCCCACCCATTCTTGATGTGGCCACCCTGGCTTCCCAGGCACATCTGCCTCTCTTTGTGCGTTTCCCGAGGAAAGCAAGGGGCAAAATGGAGCTTACACAGAGCACGCTGAACACGCCCCAGGCACATTCCTTTGCAAATACTTCAGGATTTAGTTGAGTTTCTAGCCCAGAACTTTGCCTGGATACACAGGAGCTCATAAAAAGAAACCACGGGGTGCTGTGCAGTTGCAGTTGTAATGCTAAAACGGTTCAGGTGATTGACAGGTAAGGAGAAATTACCCACCAATTTCAGTAAAGTGGAAGCCAGCGACAAAAAGTGGCAGAAGATGTAGGACCACCAGTGGGGCTCATGCGAGAATGGTCCTTTCAGGAAGACCCTGCATGAGACAGTTGCTCCTCTGGTAAATTCCACCCTGCTCACATGGTTAGAAGGAGCCACAGAGCAACATGAAGCCAGAGACGGCCACAGCCCAGCAGTGGCAGTGGCAGCACTGCTTTCTTCCATATAAGTCATAAACATGGGGCGCCTTCTCCCCCCCTCTGCTGGGAGATCAGCTTACACGTCGGTTTAGGGCCGGCAGAAGAGTCGGCTAGGCCATTCTGGTTGGAAGCTTTGGGATAGATTGTTTCTTCACAGTCAATTTCTTTTTCTGGAGACCATCTGTTTCCACCACACATATTGATTTATTGAATAGCAAATGGGACTTAACAGTGATCTAAAACACATTAGCCTTACACAGCCAGACCCACCATGACACAGCAGCCATGAGACTAGTGACATTGTGTAGTGACCCAACAGCCCCTCTGGGCTTCAAGGCCTTGTAAATACCAGGGTTTTGTAAAGGCCTCTTTCAGTCTCCAACAAGGTACACCTCAAATCCAACTTACATGGGCCAGACAAGATAAATGGGGTGAAAGCAAAAGAAATGGGAAAGCAAAGGGGAGTCAGACATGTGCGCTAGGGAAAAGCCGTCACCTGAAGCTGCAGCTGCCCATATGGGTGCCGCCGATTTGAGTCCCAGCTGCTCCACTTCTGATCCAGCTGCCAGCTAATGCACCTGGAAAAGCAGCAGAGGATGGCCCAGTCCTTGGACCCCATGCATGTGGCAGATCCAGAAGTTCCTGACTCCTACCTTGGGCTTGTCCCAGCTTTGGTCATTGCAACCATCTGGGGAGTGAACCAGTGGATGGAAGATATCTCTCTTTTTTTCTCTTTCTCTTTCTCTTTCTCTCTTTCTCTCTCTCTCTTCTCTCTCCCTCTCTCTGTAACTCTGTCTTCTAAATAAATAAAAACAAATCACTATGGGGAAAAAAAACAAACAAAGAAAGCCAAAAGGACCCACAGGGGCTGCAAAGGGAGGACAGAAACCCAGCCAGGAGTTGAGCAGCAAAGGTAGAAGTGAGTCTTGCGCCTAGGTAGGTATCAAAAAATTCACAGCAAAGGGGAATAAATTATGTTTATTTTAATACAAAACAATTGAAGTCCAGGATTCCTTTTTCTTAGCCTTCCTTTTCCATGAACTTGGTGATGGCCCCTCCTGTGTTCTTCAAGCCTAAAGCACAGCAACTGAGCCTCAGAACCAACTCTATATAAGATTTTGCATGGGCCTGCACAGCAGAAAATGGAAAAGGCCACTGCTGCTGGCGCTGAGTATAGGGGTCCCAGGTCCAGCTTCCCTCTTGGCAGTCACATGTGGAACATCCAGCACAGGAGACAATTTGGTAATGGCCAGAACTACCAGGTCCTCACAAACGCACAAACAAGCCCAAGCTGTACAGGGTAATAAAGCAATGTGCACCTCCCTGGACTGGGTTTCCAGGGGCTCCCCTGGTCCATAAACCAAGGAGAGAAATGCTTCATCAAGACCTCAGCCTTCCCCTCCTGATTCTCCATCACTGTAGCCACAGCACCTGCAGTGTGAGCTGAGAAAGCCTGTGTGCAAGGATTTAGTATGAAAAAAAAGAATGTGAATGTACCAGTAATAATGTGTATATTGGTTACATTGTGCCTAATGATGTTACAATAATACCAAATTATTAAAATGAACTGTCCTTGATTCTTTCTATTGCTCTTTAAAATGTGGCTGCCAAAGCATTGAAACCACACGGGCTGCTTGCTTCTGCAGCTGGTGTTTCACTCTGGTGTTACAAATGGCCAGGCCAGCCAATGGCAATGCAGGCGGCACCTGGGGACATCCCTGGGTTGTGGGGAAGTGGGAGAGGACAGGCCAGTGGGAGAGAGCACATAAGTATCCAAAGAAGCAGGGCTCTTTCACTAACTGAGGTTGCCTGGCACAGCACGCCAGCAGCACAGCACACTGGGGGTGCAGTGTGGCCACCTGCGGGATCCCAATCCTAGCTTCCATGCCCTGGCTTTCCTTTGTGCCATCTGTCAGGGCACCCTGACAAGCTGTCTCATTTCTGCATCCATGCACTTCTCCTTTTGCTCCTGTCAACATTCTGTAGGTGATGCCTCAATGGAAAAATGGAAGAATGGAATCTTCTAGCTCAGTAGTTCTAGAACAAGAGGGGCTTTCACCTTGTGCGGAGCTGTGGTCCTATCCCAAAGGAGAAGCAGACCAGCTCCTTCCCTCCCAAGACCCTTCTCATTCGAGCTCCCCCGACCCTTCCCCACCACCTACCTGCTTACAAAATGACCCTGCCATGCAGGCCAAGGACTCACTAAGGTCTCCCCTCTGCCCCACACTGACAGTGTCTGTTCAGCAGTTGGCCCTGAAATGCTAAGACATAATTTTTAAATGAAGTCCAAATTTTCTGCTAGAATTGTAGAACCTGGAGGGCTCAGTTCCAAAACGCTTGCTTCCCAGGGCATGGGAGCTGGGACTTACCAGGGTCATGACCCCTAAGTGGCCAGACTGGGACCAAGTCATGTGTCCAGGGAGCCAGGAGCAGTTGGGCATTCAGCCTCAAATACCTTCCCCTGAGTCATGGAACAGAAGTAGAGCCAGAGAGGGATTATAAAACCACACACTTCCCATCTCCCTGCTTCTTCATGTGGTCATCATCTTAAAAATGCTTGAGGTTTAAATTCTTCAGACAGCTCTTTTTAAGGGCTTGTGGTGGTTTAGACTACAAAGGCTCAGCTCTGAGCGCTGATGTGCTATCGCTTTACAAACCACTCTGAGTCCCCGGGTGGGCCACCCATGGTCAGCAGGGGAAAGGCACACCAGCACATGGCCCAGGAGATGAGCCACCCATGCCTGGGGTTTCGGAGCTCCTGTTGTCCAGAGCCGCCAGTGATGTTCTCGAGTTGGCTGTGCAATGACTACCCATACTAGACATAGAGAGTCCTCTCCAGCCACCTTGTATCATGTGTCTGTTGACTTTCTAATGCAAGGATAAACTGAAACGGACTTCCAGGAGGAGGTCAAAGCTTTCTCTCCACCTTGCCCATTGCACAACTGATCCTTGCTTGAACTTGGTCTTGGCTTGTGAACTCTTAGAGCAGCAACAGGCCCTCTTTACAGAACACCCACTCTTCACATCCCACTCCTCACCCGGCACCCTGGTTTCCCAGAGCCCAGTCTGCCAATATGTCCCTTCACCACCCAGAACCCAGACCTTGGAGCCCTGCGGAGACCCCTGCACCTCCCAGGGTACCCTGCGCTTCAGCCTCGTATCCTTCACATACATCCCTGCCCTTCCTTGCCCGTGGCGGAGTCTCATTGGTGTAGGAGGTTTCCCTCCCTTCTCTCCAGCCTCCTAAGATTCTGGGTGCTTGATTGTTAACATAGAGTTTGAGCTCCAGGTGCTGCAGGCTCCCTAGGAAAGCAAGTTGGACATCAGAGAATCCATATTGCTTTTCCCCTTGTGCTATACCTGCAGGCTGCCTTGGCACTGCCCTCCCACACTGACCCTGCCCTGCAGACTGAGGACCCACTCACCTCTCCTCCAGTGGCATGAAGACAAATTTGAGCTTACCAGCCAGGAGCTACCTGGCTCAGCATCCAAGTAGGGGTTGCAGTGTCACTGACCATGTGGTAGCCCAGGTGTGAGCCAGCACCCTGGGTTCAGCCAGCTAGACCCCAGTCCTAGTCTAAGATAACAACTGGCTTCCCAAGACCAAGAAGGCCCCATATAAAAACCTCACTATCAGGCTATGTTGTTTCCAGATTCTCAGTCTGGGAATATCATGTGTAGGGCGGACATGAGAAAGGAGCCACACGCGTATATTCTGATTTGTCTTGTTTTATGACCAGGCTCAAAGGGGGTGGTATATTAAAGAAACAAAGAGATAATATTCACAATTAAACTGAATTCAGACATGAGAACCAAATATGCTTGGTCATAAAGCAATATTACTCAAACACAACATCTTGATCACTGCTGAAATATTTACCAGCAAATTTCATGTTGAAAGAACTGGCAATGCCACACAAATAACGTAACCAGCTCTGCCCACAGGGCACTATATCTGGACAGTGATGTGGAAGGGCGAGCGAAGGACTGGGGATAACCAGGCACCAACTTCCAACACTGGGAATTCAGATCCTCCACCTCAACTGGATCCCACTAGGGCAAGAACATTCCAGGACTTGCCTCTACCAGAGATGGCTGGGGAGACTCCCTGGTTAGCAAACACCCAGGCTCCGGGGAAGAGAGGGTGCCCAGCCTTGGAGTGCCACATTCACCAGTCATGGTCACCAGGAGTCCAGCATAGCATGACTTATCTTCTCACCTGTATTTTCTCCTGGAGTGAGTTATCACAGCAAAAGACTGTCGAGGCCCAGCTGTGCACGGGAAGGCTTCTGCATCAGAAGCTGGATGAGGTTGGCACCATTGTAAACTCCTTCTGGACTGAGTGTGTATGCTTTGCTCTAAGCGCCTCTTCAACCAACATATACCTCCTCCAGCCCCCATTCTAGACAGACCAGTGCTCTGAGGAATAAATAAGATATCTTCCAGCAAGCATAGGGGCTCACTGAGAACTGATAGCATGCTGTAAAATGGGAGTTGATTGGTTTTGTAAAAACTAGTATCAGGCACATGTTTCCTGGTCTAACCTGGGAAAGCAGCACCCTCATGAGGGGCAATGGGAGAGAGCTTGGGGGACAGTGAAAGGGCTGGAGCAAAGAAAGAGACACTGTTTTAAGAAATAAAGGACTCACAAGCAACTACTCAAAGGTTTTGGTAGCCTCATCAATCTGCAACTACAAAATAATAAATAACACTCACTGATGGAAACTTTTTTTTTTTTATAAGATTTTATTTTGACATTTTTTACATAGTTAATTAGGGTAAGAAGGTTCAAGGGCTACATGAAAGTGGATAATACTAGTATGTTTTCCATATTGTTACCTTCATGTTTAAAGGGGGTTATTTAAGGGAGAAGGCCCACCCAATTTCCCACCCTCCCCAGGTCCCGGATGTAGGGCATGCTCTGAGGTTCTTGCTCAAGTGGTTTTGATATTGCCACAGTCATGAATCGCTGTCAATCTTGCCACTCCAAGCACTATGAGATCTTTGAAAAATCAACTGATTGACATAGTCCATCATAGCTGAGATGGTTGCTTGACCTGTTCTGTCTTCTCTCTTTTCTTCGTTAGGGTTCTGAGTCCAGCATTTAGATTAGGAAGATCTCCAAAGAAACTTCTTGTATGTGCTAACAAGTACAGGGCCTGGCACCGTCCATCGCTCCAATCAGCTGGTGGTTGCAGTTGCTGGGTTGGTTCTGTTTTCACTCCCGACTTCCACTGGAACCAATGGGTGTTGCAGTCCAGCCTGGTTCTGCCCAGCACATACTTGGCCCTCACATAAACCAGCGGGAGCTGCAGCCTAGGTTGGAGCGACCCACAATAACCCCCACCAGACCCACTCCCTACCCTGGTTTGCCAGTAAGTGTAGCAGTAATCCAGTCTGTCCCACACCCCATTCCACCCCAGCCGCTATCTTAGTTATCTTAGTTTTATGTCCTGTGAAAGTGGTAACCCAAGAGGGATGAGCCCACTATTTCCCTCCCAGGCCTCTCCCACTCCCAGATTCCAGTTGATGCTGCGTCTAAGCCCAAACAACCCTTGCCCACTTTAATTTTGCTTGCACCAGTAGGAATAATCCGCCGAGTCCGGCTTTTCCCTGATCTGGTCCGCATGAGGCGCACAGGTGTGGTAGCTCTGCCCAGTCTGGTCTGCCCCCATCCCAGCCCATGCTCTCCTGCGGAAGTAGCTGTCCTGCAAAGGAACCCTCCCTTATTCCCCTGCCGGCTCTGCCCACTTCCTTTCTTGTTCTCAGGCTGGTAGGGCGCTGCGGTCGCTTCCGGTACAGGCAACCTCACCTCGGCATTCCATAATGTGCACTAGTCTTTGTTGCGACCAACCCTAGGTCGGCCCACACTGGTGCCTGGATTTGCCAGTGGATAATGTGGACAGATTCAGCCTGGTCTTGCCCCCACATCAGCCAATTGTATGCCAGTGGGTAGCTTTCCATGGCCTTTTCTGGGCTGTTTCCTATCATGTTTCTTGCGTTTACCTGCCGGGTCTGTGTCCTGCCAGAGGAGTTGCCCAGGCTCCTCCATCAGAACCTCTCCCAATGCCAGGTTTCACGCTTACCAGTGGGTCCATGAGCCAACCCTACTCAGTCCACCTCCTGTAATAACAGGAACTGTGGCTTTTCCTGTCTGGCCTTCCACCCAATCTGGTTCTTGCTGTTGGATGTTCCAGCCCAGCCATGGTTTGTCTATACCCACATATGGCTCACACATGGCTCAGTAGGGGTTTGAGACCCTGCCTGGTCCATCCCACATCTGCCCTGGTCCTCCAGAACACCAGGGGGAGTCGGGGTCCGGCCCGGTTCGGTGCATCCAATCCCAGTCCACACTTGTGCCAAGGGAGACTACAACTGTTTCCAGATCAGAACGCAGCTCCCCTTCCAGGCCATGTGCCTCTTGGTGGGAACCTCAGCCCAGCTAGGGTTGTCCCCTTTGCTCCCCAACCGGGTCTGTTCCCAGCCATAGATCACTTGCCTGCCAATGGATGCTCTGACTCAGCTTGGCACAGCTCCTCACCTGTCCCGACCTCTGCCTTAGACACTGTGGCTTAGCGTCCCTGGCTCCCACAGACCAGCAGGTACAAGAACCTAGCTCGGCAAGACCTCTGCTCCCTCCTGGTTTCTAGTTTTACTTGTGGGCTAAGGTTTGTTCAGTCGTGCCTAAACTACTCTGTTCCATTACCAGTTGACACATTGGCCAACTGTTGGAGCTACTTTTGCAGGACAGGCCCCAAGCCCTAGCTTCTGCATGACTGGTATTTGGTACTCAGAATTATTAGTGATTACAAGTTTTGCTAAGGAAGAGTTACTGCCTGTTTCAGGTCCAAGAAGCACAATGGGTTCAAACTGGAGGGAATTAAGCAGCAACTCAAAGAACCAAATCCCCAGAGCTCCCCGGCCGGGCGGCCAGCAGGCAGAGCCTGGCACCAAATGGCGCACTGGCCGCCCGAGGACAGCTCAGCACATGGCGGCTGTCCGGGATCCAGGCATGAGACGCCCCGTCCTGAGACCCACCAGCTACCAGGAGGCAGCTGGAGGTTTAAATAACCCAGGCCCAAGGTCGCCCCCCTCCCAAATCCCATTCACCGCCCCATGAGGGCGGCGGGTGGGTGTCGGGCCTGCCCAGCCCCGGAGGCCTCCCCCTCGGTCTACTCACCCCGAAGGAAGCGGCCCCCGGAACCAGCAGGCCCGAGGACAGCTCAGCACATGGCGGCTGTCCGGGATCCAGGCATGAGACGCCCCGTCCTGAGACCCACCAGCTACCAGGAGGCAGCTGGAGGTTTAAATAACCCAGGCCCAAGGTCGCCCCCCTCCCAAATCCCATTCACCGCCCCATGAGGGCGGCGGGTGGGTGTCGGGCCTGCCCAGCCCCGGAGGCCTCCCCCTCGGTCTACTCACCCCGAAGGAAGCGGCCCCCGGAACCAGCAGGCCCGAGGACAGCTCAGCACATGGCGGCTGTCCGGGATCCAGGCATGAGACGCCCCGTCCTGAGACCCACCAGCTACCAGGAGGCAGCTGGAGGTTTAAATAACCCAGGCCCAAGGTCGCCCCCCTCCCAAATCCCATTCACCGCCCCATGAGGGCGGCGGGTGGGTGTCGGGCCTGCCCAGCCCCGGAGGCCTCCCCCTCGGTCTACTCACCCCGAAGGAAGCGGCCCCCGGAACCAGCAGGCCCGAGGACAGCTCAGCACATGGCGGCTGTCCGGGATCCAGGCATGAGACGCCCCGTCCTGAGACCCACCAGCTACCAGGAGGCAGCTGGAGGTTTAAATAACCCAGGCCCAAGGTCGCCCCCCTCCCAAATCCCATTCACCGCCCCATGAGGGCGGCGGGTGGGTGTCGGGCCTGCCCAGCCCCGGAGGCCTCCCCCTCGGTCTACTCACCCCGAAGGAAGCGGCCCCCGGAACCAGCAGGCCCGAGGACAGCTCAGCACATGGCGGCTGTCCGGGATCCAGGCATGAGACGCCCCGTCCTGAGACCCACCAGCTACCAGGAGGCAGCTGGAGGTTTAAATAACCCAGGCCCAAGGTCGCCCCCCTCCCAAATCCCATTCACCGCCCCATGAGGGCGGCGGGTGGGTGTCGGGCCTGCCCAGCCCCGGAGGCCTCCCCCTCGGTCTACTCACCCCGAAGGAAGCGGCCCCCGGAACCAGCAGGCCCGAGGACAGCTCAGCACATGGCGGCTGTCCGGGATCCAGGCATGAGACGCCCCGTCCTGAGACCCACCAGCTACCAGGAGGCAGCTGGAGGTTTAAATAACCCAGGCCCAAGGTCGCCCCCCTCCCAAATCCCATTCACCGCCCCATGAGGGCGGCGGGTGGGTGTCGGGCCTGCCCAGCCCCGGAGGCCTCCCCCTCGGTCTACTCACCCCGAAGGAAGCGGCCCCCGGAACCAGCAGGCCCGAGGACAGCTCAGCACATGGCGGCTGTCCGGGATCCAGGCATGAGACGCCCCGTCCTGAGACCCACCAGCTACCAGGAGGCAGCTGGAGGTTTAAATAACCCAGGCCCAAGGTCGCCCCCCTCCCAAATCCCATTCACCGCCCCATGAGGGCGGCGGGTGGGTGTCGGGCCTGCCCAGCCCCGGAGGCCTCCCCCTCGGTCTACTCACCCCGAAGGAAGCGGCCCCCGGAACCAGCAGGCCCGAGGACAGCTCAGCACATGGCGGCTGTCCGGGATCCAGGCATGAGACGCCCCGTCCTGAGACCCACCAGCTACCAGGAGGCAGCTGGAGGTTTAAATAACCCAGGCCCAAGGTCGCCCCCCTCCCAAATCCCATTCACCGCCCCATGAGGGCGGCGGGTGGGTGTCGGGCCTGCCCAGCCCCGGAGGCCTCCCCCTCGGTCTACTCACCCCGAAGGAAGCGGCCCCCGGAACCAGCAGGCCCGAGGACAGCTCAGCACATGGCGGCTGTCCGGGATCCAGGCATGAGACGCCCCGTCCTGAGACCCACCAGCTACCAGGAGGCAGCTGGAGGTTTAAATAACCCAGGCCCAAGGTCGCCCCCCTCCCAAATCCCATTCACCGCCCCATGAGGGCGGCGGGTGGGTGTCGGGCCTGCCCAGCCCCGGAGGCCTCCCCCTCGGTCTACTCACCCCGAAGGAAGCGGCCCCCGGAACCAGCAGGCCCGAGGACAGCTCAGCACATGGCGGCTGTCCGGGATCCAGGCATGAGACGCCCCGTCCTGAGACCCACCAGCTACCAGGAGGCAGCTGGAGGTTTAAATAACCCAGGCCCAAGGTCGCCCCCCTCCCAAATCCCATTCACCGCCCCATGAGGGCGGCGGGTGGGTGTCGGGCCTGCCCAGCCCCGGAGGCCTCCCCCTCGGTCTACTCACCCCGAAGGAAGCGGCCCCCGGAACCAGCAGGCCCGAGGACAGCTCAGCACATGGCGGCTGTCCGGGATCCAGGCATGAGACGCCCCGTCCTGAGACCCACCAGCTACCAGGAGGCAGCTGGAGGTTTAAATAACCCAGGCCCAAGGTCGCCCCCCTCCCAAATCCCATTCACCGCCCCATGAGGGCGGCGGGTGGGTGTCGGGCCTGCCCAGCCCCGGAGGCCTCCCCCTCGGTCTACTCACCCCGAAGGAAGCGGCCCCCGGAACCAGCAGGCCCGAGGACAGCTCAGCACATGGCGGCTGTCCGGGATCCAGGCATGAGACGCCCCGTCCTGAGACCCACCAGCTACCAGGAGGCAGCTGGAGGTTTAAATAACCCAGGCCCAAGGTCGCCCCCCTCCCAAATCCCATTCACCGCCCCATGAGGGCGGCGGGTGGGTGTCGGGCCTGCCCAGCCCCGGAGGCCTCCCCCTCGGTCTACTCACCCCGAAGGAAGCGGCCCCCGGAACCAGCAGGCCCGAGGACAGCTCAGCACATGGCGGCTGTCCGGGATCCAGGCATGAGACGCCCCGTCCTGAGACCCACCAGCTACCAGGAGGCAGCTGGAGGTTTAAATAACCCAGGCCCAAGGTCGCCCCCCTCCCAAATCCCATTCACCGCCCCATGAGGGCGGCGGGTGGGTGTCGGGCCTGCCCAGCCCCGGAGGCCTCCCCCTCGGTCTACTCACCCCGAAGGAAGCGGCCCCCGGAACCAGCAGGCCCGAGGACAGCTCAGCACATGGCGGCTGTCCGGGATCCAGGCATGAGACGCCCCGTCCTGAGACCCACCAGCTACCAGGAGGCAGCTGGAGGTTTAAATAACCCAGGCCCAAGGTCGCCCCCCTCCCAAATCCCATTCACCGCCCCATGAGGGCGGCGGGTGGGTGTCGGGCCTGCCCAGCCCCGGAGGCCTCCCCCTCGGTCTACTCACCCCGAAGGAAGCGGCCCCCGGAACCAGCAGGCCCGAGGACAGCTCAGCACATGGCGGCTGTCCGGGATCCAGGCATGAGACGCCCCGTCCTGAGACCCACCAGCTACCAGGAGGCAGCTGGAGGTTTAAATAACCCAGGCCCAAGGTCGCCCCCCTCCCAAATCCCATTCACCGCCCCATGAGGGCGGCGGGTGGGTGTCGGGCCTGCCCAGCCCCGGAGGCCTCCCCCTCGGTCTACTCACCCCGAAGGAAGCGGCCCCCGGAACCAGCAGGCCCGAGGACAGCTCAGCACATGGCGGCTGTCCGGGATCCAGGCATGAGACGCCCCGTCCTGAGACCCACCAGCTACCAGGAGGCAGCTGGAGGTTTAAATAACCCAGGCCCAAGGTCGCCCCCCTCCCAAATCCCATTCACCGCCCCATGAGGGCGGCGGGTGGGTGTCGGGCCTGCCCAGCCCCGGAGGCCTCCCCCTCGGTCTACTCACCCCGAAGGAAGCGGCCCCCGGAACCAGCAGGCCCGAGGACAGCTCAGCACATGGCGGCTGTCCGGGATCCAGGCATGAGACGCCCCGTCCTGAGACCCACCAGCTACCAGGAGGCAGCTGGAGGTTTAAATAACCCAGGCCCAAGGTCGCCCCCCTCCCAAATCCCATTCACCGCCCCATGAGGGCGGCGGGTGGGTGTCGGGCCTGCCCAGCCCCGGAGGCCTCCCCCTCGGTCTACTCACCCCGAAGGAAGCGGCCCCCGGAACCAGCAGGCCCGAGGACAGCTCAGCACATGGCGGCTGTCCGGGATCCAGGCATGAGACGCCCCGTCCTGAGACCCACCAGCTACCAGGAGGCAGCTGGAGGTTTAAATAACCCAGGCCCAAGGTCGCCCCCCTCCCAAATCCCATTCACCGCCCCATGAGGGCGGCGGGTGGGTGTCGGGCCTGCCCAGCCCCGGAGGCCTCCCCCTCGGTCTACTCACCCCGAAGGAAGCGGCCCCCGGAACCAGCAGGCCCGAGGACAGCTCAGCACATGGCGGCTGTCCGGGATCCAGGCATGAGACGCCCCGTCCTGAGACCCACCAGCTACCAGGAGGCAGCTGGAGGTTTAAATAACCCAGGCCCAAGGTCGCCCCCCTCCCAAATCCCATTCACCGCCCCATGAGGGCGGCGGGTGGGTGTCGGGCCTGCCCAGCCCCGGAGGCCTCCCCCTCGGTCTACTCACCCCGAAGGAAGCGGCCCCCGGAACCAGCAGGCCCGAGGACCGAAACTTTTAATTTATTTATTCAAGAGGCAGGGAGACAGGCACGTGTGTGCACACCCACACCACAAAAGCTTGTCACAGCTAGGACTGGATTGAGTCCAGGAGTCCAGGACTCAATCCAGGTCTCCTACATGAGTGGCAAGGACTCAGTTGAGCCATAAGTGTTACCTTCCAGGTCTGCTTTGGCAGGAGGCTAGAACCAGGAGTTACAGCTGGGTATTGAAATCAGAAACTGTAATACTGTCCATGGGGATCTTAATCAGCAGCTCAAATATCTACCCCGAACATTTACTGTTAACACCACATTTTCTTTAAGATTTACTTATTTTATGAAAGGCAGATCCAGAGAGAGAAGGACAGACAGAGAGAAAGATCTTCTATCCACTGGTTCACTCCTCAAATGGCTGCAACAGCAAGAGCTGAGCCAATCCAAAGCCAGGAGCCTCTTTTGGTCTCCTGTGCAGGTGCAGGGTCCCAAGGCTTTGAGTCATCCTCTGCTGCTTTCCCAGGCCATAAGCAGGGAGCTGGAAGGGAAGTAAAACAATTAAGACATGAACTAGTGCCCAAACGGGATCCTGGTGCTTGGAGCCATTAGGGCTCCACACCACCCAGCCGTGCTTGCCTCTCGATATGTATCACTCATTGCGCGGGGTCCACTGAGCTCCTCGGGGACCACAGGCAAATGAGAAGACACCCTGATTTCCATCCCAGATGGCAAAACACTCTGTTAGATCCCAAAGTCTGTCTTTCCAGCTTAGGATTGTGCACCACTGACTGCCCCTTGACTTTCAGTGCAGTCTACGGACCCTCCAGTGCAGTTCCTGGAGCACTGAGGACGGGAAGCCAGGAGGCTGGCCAGTGCAGGAGCTGGGAATGCATCCGCAGGGTGAAGCAGCCACTCACAGATGGGATTTACTGCCAGCCTCCAAACCTCCAATGTTGTCTGCTTCCACTGTCCCAGGGGTCCTAGCAGTCACTGTGCATTCAGGTCTCTGGGAGACCACATGCCCACTGGCCATCATCCTTTCTCCCAGGACACAAAGGAATGAGCCTAGCACAGCTGTGTCCCTGTTGACTAGAGCCACGCAGGAAGGAGAGACGCCCCGCCTGCCTCATTGCCCACCTCCAGCGTCCCCCAGGTGGTGCTGCACAGTGTGGTCCATACAGTGCAAGGACCAACCGTTTAGGATGGACAGCAGCCAGCAGATCCTTCTCTGCGTCTGGCACCACCAAGGAGCTTCTACCTCACTCTGGGAGGACTCTCGTGTGGCTGCATGAAAGGTTCACAGGGAAGGAACTCTGAACGGGGGAAGGAAGAGGCACACTCCTTCTCAGTTTCACTAGGTCTGTGAAGAAGGAAGCAGCGCCAGACAGAAACATTGCCAAACTCAGATGTGTGTGCACTTCAAAGCGTTCACATTTTTTCAATCAACAGGGACGTGAAATCCCAGGCCCCAGCTCTCTATTCCAAACCGTCAAACTGCTGAGTCTGCAGTCTTCCTGAGGTTTGGTGGGAGAAGGAGGCAAACGTCAGAAAAGGACACACTGTATTTTACCCGAACCAGCTCCTGGAATCGCTAGAGCCTGGACCGCGAGGAGTCGTGCTGGGCCCAGAATCTTACATTCCTGCAGAGTGACATTGTGCTCTCAAGACTGGCAAAACCCAAGACTGACCACAGGGAAGGAAGGAGAGTGGAAAGCAACAGAGACTGGGGCCTGTGGTGGGAAGGCGGGCAGGCCAGACACTGGGCCCGCAGCGCCAGCCCACAAGGCACTGGCACAGATCTGAAGGGGCTTGCGGCAGACAGCCCCAGGGCTGGGCGGGGGGAGAGATGGAGGTGGGGCAGGACCCCCACCCACCTCTCTTCCCTGCCCTCCCCACTGCCAGAGTTCCAGGAACAAGTCTTCTCAGGGTCCCCCTAGTGACCCAGTATATGCAGTCAGGTGGACACCTGAGGTGTCATGTCCCTGCCTTCCACCAGCATTAAATGAGCATGTACTTTGGCAGATCGGAGCTCCAAGAGAACGAGATGAGTAAATGCAGCCATCGTGGAGGCTGAGGCTCAGCCCTAGACTGGATGGGGGCTGCAGAGGCAGACCAGGAGGGGGTTCTTGGCGTAAGGGTGACTGTGCATAGGAGGGAGCTCAGGCAGAGGAAGAAGGTCACACTGGGTTGGGCCAGCATCAGGGCACTCAAACGATGCTTCACTGCCATGTGGGGACAAACCTGTCAGAATCCAAGCTGAAGTTGCTACACTGACTCCTGGCAAAGCACGAATAAAGCTGGAAGGTGATGGAGGAGGGGGTCTCAGGCCTATATACCTGACAACAAGAACTGACCCAAAAGACTCTGCTAGCTCCTTGACCGTGAGGTAGAGCCCACGTCCATGAAGGGGGTCTTCCAAAACACTCTTGAAAAATATGTTTGCAAAAAACAAAAAAAAAAAAGAAAAATGTGTTTGCGCTAACAAATAAACAAACAAAAAAACCCTAGAATAGAGAACAACAAGGAAAGCTTAGAAACAGGAAACGGGCAGTGAGGATGCACTTAGAACTCACTGGGTGGGACACAAAGATTAGTTACTCCTCACTAGGGTATTGAAGATTTCTCTGCACACCCCTCCAAAGACTGTTCACCTAAACTGTTGACATATGTCTTGTAGAGTTATAGAGTTAGACTACCTGAAAAACAGCCAGGTTCTGCAAAATCATGCTTCAACGCTATGAACTGCTAAATATTAAAATTAAAATAGACATGAGACAGCTGAATAGTAATCTATAGCCATTCTAAGGTGTATAGAACCCAATTGTATATAAACTAATCATGGATGTGGTTCAGAACTTGCACTCGTTTTTTTTTTTTTTCTCTCTCTCTCTTTTAACATGCTGGTTACACAATACCATGTCAACTAATTCCATTACGTTATAAATTGTTACTGATGTAATGTCGGGGGTTTTAGTTGATTGGGATGATACTCTGTCAGCTCTACCTTCAGACCAGAGACGGTCTCCCCAAGAAACTGCTGAACTTATCTGGACATAAGATGCTGGACTCTATGCTTTGTAGATGCTTGCAAGGAAAGAATCTCAACTGAATCTGAACTGTAGTAATACAACAAGGATCCACCAAGGGGGAGGAGGGGTTTGGGGAAGGAGGGGGGGAATTCCAGGGCCTGTGAAACTGTGTCGCATGATGCAATGTAATCAAAAAGAAAAATGTGGGCCCGGCGCGGTGGCGCAGTGGTTAAGGTCCTCGCCTTGCACGCCCGGGATCCCATATGGGCGCTGGTTCTAATCCCAGCGGCCCCACTTCCCTTCCAGCTCCCTGCCTGTGGCCTGGGAAAGCAGTCGAGGACAGCCCAAAGCTTTGGGATCGTGCACCCACATGGGAAACCCAGAAGAGGCTCCTGGCTTCGGATCGGCATAGCATCAGCCGTTACGCTCACCTGGGGAGTGAATCATCGGACGGAAGATCTTCCTGTCTCTCCTCTCTGTATATCCGCCTTTCCAATAAAAATAAAAAAATAAATCTTCAAAAAGAAAAATGTGTTTGCTGAAAAAAACCATGAATGGATTTCAGGAAGTTACTGTGCCGACTCAAACTTTCCTGGGGACCGTGCGGTAGGTGTGGAGGACACAAAGGTGTGTGGAGAACTGTTCCACTGCAGGGAGGGCTGCAAGGAATTTCCCGGTGCATGGCAGGAATGTCTCTACAAACCACCTGAAGGGAGTTCTACCTCCCTTTGCAAGGACACCGGACCACCCGTTGAGAATTCTGTAATCTCTTCAGGCATTGTTTGCTGCTGCGCAGTTGGTTTTTACTGTCAATGTGAGCTTGGAAGTTGATGTTGCTGAGCTGTCTCTGTCTCTGCTGCCCCCATTGACCATCCTTGATCTTTAGGTTCCCCCCTTTTTTGTGATGTATTTCCTCCCTTAACTGATTCAAGATTAATCTGTAGAATGAGGATTGTAGTAGGAATGTGTTACTGATTGATATGCACCATCTATTGGGAACTTCTATTGAGAGTTTTAAGGTAAAACAAAGGGCAGAATTATCCTTGGAAACACCCATTTGACTATGATGTCAAAAGTCTCTGCAAGAGCTCCTGAGGGTTTCTGTATAAATAAAGGGGACAGCTTTCTTGCATTGTTCATTATGATCCTGAAATTGTAGCGGTCCATTTCTTTCCTCTTTATGTCTACTCCACGTACCCTTCTTGAGTTCCAAACTCAGCTGGAGCTGGACTCTGGCAAAACTCCCTTTTCATTCACTTCCACAAGCTCTTGGCAGCTGCCTCATCATGAAGGCTGTTGGAGGAAGAGGAGAAATTGCTGGGACAGACCAGCCTTCCAGTGAGGAGAAAGCCAACAAGAGGGAACCCCAGGGAAGGGCTACCACATGGGGTGCTGCACAGAGTTACTGGGAGATCCCAGCTTGAATGAAGGGCTGCCGGCTTCCCTCCAGTGCAGGTGACAATCTGAGTCTTGGATATTCACGCACTGTGAAATTTAAAAGTACTGCAGAAACAGGGCCCGGTGCCGTGGTGCAAGTGGTTAAGGTCCTCACCTTCCATGCCTGGGATCCCATATGGGCGCTGGTTCTATCCCAACAGCCCCGCTTCCCTTCCAGCTCCCTGCTTGTGTCCTGTGAAAGCAGTCGAGGACGGCCCAAAGCTTTGGGACCCTGCACCCGCGTGGGAGACCCGGAAGAGGCTCCTGGCTTCGGATCAGCATAGCATCGGCCCATTGCGCTCACTTGGGGAGTGACTCATCGGATGAAAAATCTTCCTCTCTGTCTCTCTGTATATCTGCCTTTCCAATAAAAAAAATAATAATAAAAATAAATCTTTTTTAAAAAATACTGCAGAGGGCCCGGAGTGGTGGCACAGTGGTTAAGGTCCTCGCCTAGCATGCCCAGGATCCCATATGGGCACCGGTTCTATCCCAGCAGCCCCGCTTCCCTTCCAGCTCCCTGCCTGTGGCCCGGGAAAGCAGTTGAGGACGGCCCAAAGCTTTGGGACCCTGCACCCACACGGGTGACCCGGAAGAGGCTCCTGGCTTCGGATCAGCATAGTATTGGCCTTTGCGCTCACTTGGGGAGTGAATCATCGGATGGAAGATCTTCCTCTCTGTCTCTCCTCTCTGTATATCCGCCTTTCCAATAAAAAAATAATAAAAACAAATCTTAAAAAAAATATATTGCAGAAACAGTCTCAGGAACCAAAGCCATCTTTCCATCAGCCTCCTTGGCAGCTTATCTGAAACGTGGGCTCAAGGAAGGGAAAGCAGGGAATACACAGGTAAGAACTGTGGCTGAGGGAACAATCCTACCTGTCCATCCCCAGTGTCTGATGGTTCTCTTCAAGGTACTCTCTCTGGGAGAGCCAGAATAGCAACTCCCACTGAGGATCTGACCAGTCATCACAGACCCAGAGTATGAACTCAGATCAGGTGCCAATCACAGGCTTGCATGCAAGCCAAGTAAGTCACAGGCAGGACCAGCAGTCACGGCCTCCAACAGTGTCACCAGCAGCCAAAATGTTAGTTATTTAAAACAGTTCGAGTTCTAGTTCATGCGATATTACGATATTATTACGCGCAGCTAATTTCCACAACCTAGTTCTTTACCGTGAGCTGAAAACACCAGACTCAACGAGGTATCTTAGAAGGTTTATTCCAGTGGGGCAGGAACAGGATGGAGGTGATGGAGAGAAAAAGGGAAAAGGGGAAGGGAGGCCAGAAGGAGAAGAGAGAGAGAAGAGAGAGCCGTTGGAGAGGAGAGGAGGAAAAGGGGAAGGGGAAGAGAGGCTGGAAGGAGGAGAGAGAGAGAGAAAGAGAGAGAGAGAGAAAGAGAGCTGCACCTGGGGGCATTTTTGTCTGCAAGGTGTGGGGGTGGGGACTGGGAGGAATTGAAGGCAGGCTCCAGGGGATTGGTGCCTGCAGGTGAATGCTTAGGGATGATTGGTGAGTGGACAGGGTTGGGGAAGGGGCTGGAAGATTGGGGGTGGGATTTTCAGGTGAAATGCTGGGTTACATCTGATTGGTGGATGGCTAGACTGGTGTGAATTTTGTGAGCTGAGAGGAAGAAATGGCACTGGGTCTAAGGTAGGATATTCGAATAACTCCTTGCAAACCCTGGGGATTGTGCCAGTCACACAGCGCCAGCTTCCTGTGGCCAGCTAGTCTGATTGGTTGGACCTGACATCTGATTCTCATTGCTTTGCGCTCCTAACCTAGACGTGCTGTGACCCTTGCTGTTGTCTTCCAACTGAGGAGTTAAGAGACACCTGGCTCATCCTTAGCTCCATGACTCAAGTGTGCTGGGCTGAGCAATGCACATCCCAAAGTTATTAAGATTTAGATTTAAGACACAGGAGGTGACTACAGCAGTGGCCAGCATCCCGTGTTCTTGACTTCCATCCTCAGCCATGATGGGAGGAGAGAAAGCATGACCTAGGAAGGGCACATGTGGAAAACTTAGCTCTGAGAACCATGGCTCAGGCCGTGGACAAGGCACACTTCAGTCCCAGGAGGCTTCAGGTCTCCCCTTCTGACTCTCTACTGAGACATCAAATGTCAAAACAATTCAGGAGGTAGCTCTTAGTGCTCTATAAAACCAGTGATTATTACAGTGTTGTTGTTTTTGCAATGCATAATCCTGGGATTGGCTCCATAACGTGGAGGCTCCAGTACAACATGGGAAAGGTATGGAGGTTGTGTGTGCAAAAATTGCTACAAGGTGCAGGCCAACAACAGCAGGCCTCTCATGAGTACGGGGTCGCACACCACAGAATTGACTCCACTCACACCCCAAAGCCAGAAAAAGAACCAATCACTTCTGATGCCCAGTGGTCAACTATGGGAAGGCTGCCTGGAGGCCCCCACAGGCAACTATGTTTTTAGCCTGGTCATTAGCTTACCTAAGCTCTATCACTATGTATGCTGAGGAGTTAAAGGAGAAAAACAAATCAGAAAGCCAAAACCCTGCATTAGTGTATATTATTATTTCCACAGTTTCAAGGAGGCACAAAATTACAAAAATTAGCTTTAGTATAAGCATCTGTCACATTAAAAATTGGCTGCTTCTCTGAAATCACAGGTAATGGAGCAGTCCCAGCTGCTACCCGAGCCATGCTGTACTTCTACCTTGGTCTTCATGGCAAATTGTCATCTGAGTCCAAAGGAAACCAAAGTGTCTGCTAGATGCCAGCAGGTGCCTGAGGCCAGTCCAGGAACCAGGAGAGCCCACACATCAAGGGAGACTGTGGGATGGGGGCAGCTGGGAGGAGATGGGTGCCTGGGGCCTGGACACTAGGATGGAGGACACAGGATGGTGTGAGGTGGACACAGGTACCGCTCGTGTCCCTTCCAGTTTGAGGCAGCAGGGAGCCTTTACCATTGGTTATCATGAAGGTGTTTTCCACAGAGGCAAAACTCTCATCAAGTTCCTACACATGTAAGAAGCATGGTACCTGGAGAAGGCCACACAGGGGCTGCTCCCAAGCCAGTGAGAGGGCAAGTGAGTGAGTGAGTGTGAAGTCCTCAAGAAGCCTGTGGCCTGGAACGCGGGTAGAGGCATCAAGAAATCCCAGATCATCACCCCACCCCTCTGGCAGAAGGACATGGCTATTGGCAGACAAGATTTGGAGCCAATGAGCTTCCTGTCACACAGTGAAAAGCAGCCTCTTTTAATCCTTGAAGAAACACATCCCAACTGCCAAGCCTTGTTCTAAGCACTCAGAGGATCAGCCTACTCAACCCTCTCAGTTTATATGAAAAAGGAGGGTACAGAGCAATCATGTTGGTTGGCAAATGGTGACAAGCAAACCTTCATATTGTGCTGTTGTGGTGTGCTGCACCTGCTGGGGACACGCAGGATTTCCCACCTCAGTCACTGCAGTTGACAACTGGGCTTGGCACCTTGCTCAAAACAGGCCTAGTGGCTAGACGCAGTGATCAGTAGTAAGTAGGAGGGGGCGAGGCACTGGTTCTACGGTCTGCACGATGTTCAGAGAATTACACTGGGCGGCAAGCCTGGCTTTCGGCCATTCTCCAAGCTGAGTGGCTGTTTGTATTTCTGGGGAGTCCCAGGTTGTATGCCCCACTAGTCACAGGTGGCATTTATTTATTAGCTGCCACACTAAATAAATCACAGCAGTGTGCACCTCTGGGGTTTCAGAAGAGTGCGTTACTATTAAATGTTGCATATTTCTCAATGTCTTAATAGAACAGACTTGTGGGGCAGCTACATGAAGATTCTTCTAGGAGTTCATGGGATGTGGAATTAAAAGATACGTTTATTTTCATGCGAAAATATTTGAAATCAACACACACAAAAAGCTTCCTAAATAGTTGTAGAAATAGATATGAGAAGGAAAAAAGCTGTATGTGGATTTTAAAACCATTTGTACTCAAACAAACTTACCTTTTAGTTTCATTTTCCACAAACTTTGAAACGTGACCTTATATGAAGATTTGGAGCATGCAATCAGGACTTCTTCCTGATATTTAAAGAAATCAGAGAATTTCAGGATTGGCCAATACCTCCGAATTGTTCTGGCTCAGCAAGGCAGCTGGAGTCCCTTCGTCCCATGCTTGCTAAGTCTGTCAACAGAAAAAGAACCAAGCTATGGTATAAGCAATGGAAATGTTGATTTAAGAATAGAATTCTATATTGAGGCACCTGACCAAGGCAAATGGTCAGTGTGTTCTGGTGGGAGAAGGAGAGCGGTTTTATGGGATCCAGCAGAGTGACAGTCTGGCCTTGAGTCACTGGTTGGGAACCATTTTGGACTGGCAGATTACTAGAGAGTGCCGTTTCATGGGAATCCACAGTCTGGCAACTAGCTGATTCTGGAAAATGGAGGAGTCAGGGACACTCAGCAAGCACTGGTCAGAGAAACACCACAGACTGGCTTGGATCTCATTAGGCTCCAGGGTTCTGAGAGTTCATTGGGAGTTCAGGTGCAGATCCAGCGGTCACAGAAGTAGTTCTCTGATAAGGCACTTGTTACTTCTGCTGTGAATTTCATCTTTACATCCTGTGTTCTATCTTATCCACAAAGTGATGAATGAATAGGGAGATTATTCTAGATGACATAGCAAACATTGCTCACATTTTCTTGGCGTGTCCATGTTTTTCTGTGCGTAGATGTAGCTAAACTTTTGTCATTAAGGATTAGCTTCACAAAAATCCAGCTTTGAAATTCATGAACTTTTCTCCTTGGTTTTTTATTATTCTTTGTTTCATGAATTTCCACTGTAATCTTTGTTCTCCCTTTCTTCCTGCTTGCTTTAGGTAAAGTTTGTTTTTTCTTTTGCTAGTATCTCTGGGTGTTCCTAAATACCTCTGGTTTTAATCCTTGAAGAAAGGATGAAATCCTTGAAGGAGGGCTGTCCAGGCTGCTTTTCTGGCAGTATCTGGGCACTCCAGCTTTCCCGTGGCTAGTGCTCGCACAGGGGCTCTCTCTCCTTCGTTTACGTCCAATCATCGTGTTCCTTCAGACTGAGAGTGTCTGCTGGAGTCAGCATGTAGTTCGCTTGTGCATCTTCATCTGCTGTGATGAGCTCTGCCTCTTGAGTCAGTTGTTATCCAATCAAAGGTGTTATAAAGCTGTCACTGATGCTGTTGTGTTCCTATGTGACATTGCTTTCTGCTTTGTGATGTTTGATATGCTTTTCTTGCTCCATTCCTGCTCTCTGTTGCATATATAAATGTATTTTATCATGGATTTATCAGCATCTAATATAGATACAGTGCTCCAGGCTAAATCTAGGAATGCCACACTGGGTCCCTCTCCCATGGAAACACCCTGTTATCTGTCCTTCGAGCTGTGTGTTGGTCACTTTCCTCTCTTTGGCTCTCATCATTCCCTCCATGGCCAATAGGCCTATACTGCAGTGGCCCTGGGTTCATGACTACTGCTGCTTACCTGTGTGCTTGGTGACATGGCTGCCTATTTCAGGAGTTGGGCTGCTCCTCTGTAATGGAAAGCCTCAGGCCTTGACCTTAGCCACGTGCCCACCAGAAGGCTCAAGTCACGTGGGCAGACATTGCCCTGTTTCCTGCATTGATCATGCCCAGACGCTGGGCTCCACTGACTGCTCGTCCCTGTTGGCAGTGCCTTGGCACAGAACTTTCCCCCTGGTCTGATTCAATTAAACGTGGACCACTTTGCAGGGGACAGTTACTCTGTTTCATGAATCAACTGGATCAATGCAAGTCCAGTCTCCTAGGAACCTCCTTATCGCTGAGACCCGAGCTTCTGCTGCCTATAAGCTTGACTTTAGGCTCCAAACTGCCCAACACACTCTTTCAGGTAAGAAAAGCTTTGAAAAACCAGCCTCTCCCTCTGGCAAAGTGGTGGAGACCCAGGTCCATGACCTGGGATGCAAGTAGTGCCACACGCCCCCCAAAGCGCTTTATGAGCAGCAAGGCACTGGATAGGGTGTCGGACTCTGGCTATCCCACCTGTTTGGTACATGTATGGTCCAGGTACGGACCCTCTGCTCTATGAACAAGCATGGGCAAGGGCCAATGGACCCTGAGATTCCCAGTGCCAGGGGCTGAACAAGTAGTCCCCCACCCAGTTGCACCAGAAAGTCAGCCTTTGCAACACTTGGCAGGAAAGGTTGGGGATGGCTGGGGATGGCTGGCAGCCTGCCCCTCCCAGGAAGACACCCTCAGCCCTCAACAGGGAGTTTCTTGGCTGCCTTCACCTGGAAAGGAGTTTGTGTTGTGCTGAGTGGGAAGGGAGGAAGGAGGGAGCAGCTAGTGGTGCCAAAGCCATGGAACCTCACTGCCTTCAGGGATTTCTAATAGATTTTTTTTTTTTAGCAAATTTCCTGTGTTTGCTATCTGCCCTTTGAGCAAAGCCAGAAACTTGGCATGGTTGCACTTGTCGATTTATCTTTTCCCCAGGTATGCTTGCTCAGCACTCCTACAACCATTCTGGAATTGAAATCCATGTTTATTTCCCATGATTTTTTAAAAGGATGCTTCCTACACATAAGGAGCAGCTTTTGCAGGTGTGTGCACGGCTTATAAAAGAGAAAGGCCTTTTTCTATTCACAGTGTCACTGAACTACAGGGAAGTTTTGAGATTCAGAACATTTAAGTGTTTATAAACTTCTACCTGTGTCAGGTGGGATTGGAGATGGCTTAAAAGCTGCTGCATGCATGATAGCAAAAAAAGTAAGAATTCATGGAGGAAATCAAGACACAGGCAAAGCAAGAACTGCTTGGGATTGTTTCCCGGATGGTGGTGTGTTTTGTCAAGTGTTTGTATTTTCTCCTCTGCTTGCCATGGCAACCAAAAAGCAGATGCAAGTTTTCAAGGTGCTGCGTCCCCACAGAGAGAATAAACTTGAAACTGTATCTTCTTATAACAACCTGGAACCCTACACTTGCATCTGGATTCCTATTTAACTTATCCTGTGGGTTCAGATAGTCATAAGCCCTTTATCTTAACAGAAATATCCCTTCTCTGTTATGCCAGCATTAATGGCCAGACTTGCAAAATAACTATTTAATTCTTCAGAAATTTATTATCACATGACTTGATAAGAATAAATAACTGAAGTTAAAATGCATGTGAATAACCCAATTGGCTTGATGTAAAATATTTATTCATGAGTCACTGTAAAATACAGAAACATATTTCAACATAGTGTTATAGTCCAAAAGTGATTTGGTGCCCCAAACTGAAATAAGCCTTCTTGTTTTTTAAGAAATGCCTTTTGGGGACAGCATCATGATCCTAAAGATTACACTACTACCTATGATGTCAGCATCCCATACAAACTCCAGTTTGAGCCCTGGTTGCTCCCTTTGCTATTCTGCAACTATTTAATTAACCTGAAAAAGCAGCATGGGATAACCTCTGCCACCTACATGGAAGGCCTGGATGGAATTCCAGGAGCCTGGATTTGGCCTGGCCCTACCCCTACCATTGTGGCTATTGGGAGTAAACTAGCAGATGGAGAATCTGTTTCACCCTCCATCACTTTCTTTGTGTCATTCTTCCTTTCAAATAAATAAGTCATTAAAGAATTAAACTCTTCCTCAACACACATACAGCTAACTGTAAATACAGACTACTAAGTTCCCCTTCCGTTCTTTATGTTTGTCCCAGATCACCAATTCAATGTTCTTTTGCTCTTATTTCAAAATTTATTGCTAAGTCATAAATATTAAACCCCTCTGTGACATGTGAAAGGATTTTAAAACATTCATGGAAAATTAGAATTCACAGAGCAAGTTTATTTTGGTGCAAAAAAATGTGAAATCCATGCATAGTTTTTGCATAACATGCATCCTCCATTAGCTTCTAGAAAATTCGTGGGCATGAATTTCATTCCTGTCAGGACTTTGAAGCATCCACAAGCCCTCCCTCCTGAATGAATCTTGCTAAGTATCTTTTGTTTCTAGATATCCGGCAAATTCCAATGCTGAGCTTGCTGAGAAAAAAGTCGAAGCCCTTTCCCACCTCTTGGGTTTCCTTTGGAAGGGAAGGCTGTCTCTACCCCTGCAGTCCCTCCCCACGCAACCCTTCCTGTGCCCTAGGCCAGACACACACTGAAGCAACCACTAAACTGGTGTGTAAATCTGTCTTCAGGATTCCTGCACCCTCACAGCTGAGAAGTTACACTCTCCCTTCTGCTTCTAACTTAACAGCCCTCCCTGGGAGGCTAACGCCAGGCTCCTTTGCTACTGCTAAGCAGTGTGTCTGTTCCTCATTTCCTTTTCTGAAGAGTGTGAACTCATTCTTCTACTCCTCTTTCCAAATATAAGAGCAGAACCCCCAGCACTTATTGGCCTCTGCTTGATACCAAATCCTTACTAAAGCGGGTAGCTATTTTCCATCCTTTATGGCAGCTACATGGGCTAATGCTAGGGATGTATTATACTGGTATATGAGTGGAATTTACAGAGTGCCTTTACGGTGAACATTTGGTTATGTGATGTCTCAGAAATGGCCTGTGCTGGATATGTTGTTCTCTATTTCAAAATAAGGAAGCTGACAGCTGGAGATTAGCAACTTGTCTGGAATTGCCTGGAGTGACTCATAACGAGATGTTAGAGGTAGACACCTTTCTTCTGCATTGATGTACAGAATTCTCAATGTAATGCACTTCACACTGAAAGTTTGAGGAACTGCCAACAAGTTCATGGGAAATGCTTACAATGAAACAAAACTGGGCATGGAATTCTAAAATCTTTGCACCCACTAACTTGTTATAACCTGTGTGTCTAGGGTCCAGTCGGAGGCACTAAGGATAATTAAGACAGCTGTTTGAAAAGAGTCCAACTGGAACTATACGAAATCTACTAGAAGTGAAGCAAGAACAAACATCAACTTTATGGGGAAGCTTGAGTTGAAAGAGTGGTGAAATCACTGGTACTTATGAAAAGTTTATGAGGAACAATACCCCCAAAGAAATCAACAGCTCACAGATGGATAACTCATGAAAGAAGAGGCAAAATCATGGTGAAACCCACAGTGGCAGGACACCCACATGGATTTTTTTAGGAGGAAAATAATCTTGTTCATGCCATAATTGAAAAGAACTGACAGTGAACAGCAGAAATAATATCCAAGTAGACATCTCAATTTGTTCAGCTTACACAATCTCAGAGAAAAATAGAAGTTGAGCAAACGTTCTGCTCCATGAGAGCCAAAAGCCTTGTGTACAAAGTGTCTGCAGACAAGAGCAAAGCTTCCAATGGAAATGTTTAGTAGTGGAACAGAGATCCCGAGCCATTTCTTCTAAGAATCATGATAGGAGGGAGATCCGACATTGCCGGTATGATCCGGAAGACTGAGCACAAGCAAAGCAATAGTTGGAAGAGGTCCAGGCTCAGCCAAAGCAGACTGGCCCAAAGCAAAGTACACAGCCATCATCTGGGGGTATGCTGAAGGCATTTTGCTTGCAAACTTTCTGGACAGTCAAAGAATGCTAACATTGGGGCAGCGGCTGGGCATGGGTATGTTAAGCCACCACCTGTAATGATGGTTTGTGTCCCAGCACACTCACCCATTGGTCCCTTCCGAGTGCTTTGCAAAATATGCAGTCCTGGGATGCCTTAGGTCACTCCCCTTTGGTAGTCAGGTACCTACATCCCAAGGGCTGTTTTGGCTTCAGTTTCCCAGGAGCTTTAGCAGGAAGAGCTCTGTGGGGAACACTTCTAGCCAAGGTGCCTTACAATACACTGTGTAAATGATGTCTGAGAGGGCCAAGGAGTGACTGCTCTCCACTCATGTGCCATCTGGGTTTACCACAGCAGCAATTTTTGCAGAATTTAAAATAACATGACCCATTTAACCCTAAACAATTCATACTGCATCTATATTGGCAATATTATGGAAGCTGGAAATTTGATTAAAATGTGGCCTCAGGGAAGCAACCTTTACACCCCTCCTGGGGAACCGTGCTAACTATTATCACCTCACTCCCATCTCTCCAGGACACCCCACTGACTTGCATGGAGCTCAGCCAAGTGGGGCTCAGCCAAGTGGAGCTATGGGGGGATGTTTCTCTGGGAATCCAAAGGGCCCAGATTTATTCTGGAGTGGGAGCAAGATGTGAAGACTAATTTCATATGCCCATTTGGCTGACCTATAGGGTCCTCTTGTTTGCCCAACCACCATTCTAGATGTGATATTTTGTGGATGTCAGTTATAGCTTCAATAGTCAACTTCAAGAAGGAAAATAGCTCTCAACAGTGGGACTAGGCTTTGTCCAATTAGTTGGGGAGTTTAAGAGCAAAAATGAAAGGAACTGTTCCTCCAGGAAGAAGTAATTCTGCCCAAAACTACAATATAAAAAACCTAGCTCTGTAACGTGCCATGCCACACCTTTAGAGTCTTGTTTGTTTGTTTGTTTGTTTGTTTATAAGAGTGATCTAGCTAGAGCAAAATCTTCTATGTGATGATTCAGTTCACAAACATCAGCAACAGCTAGGCCTGAGCTAGAACAACACCTGAAGTTTTATCTGCGTCTCCCATGTGGGTGCAGGGGCCTGAGCTTTTGGGCCGTTTCCACTGCTTTCCCAGGTGCAGTAGCAAGCTGGGTGGGAAATGGAGAAGCTGAGACCCAAACCCTAGCTCACTATGGGATGCCAGCATCCCAGGCATCAGTTTAAACCAGCATGTCACAATGCCAAAGCCCTGTGCCATGCCTGTGGACTCAACTTGCACTTGACAGTGCCACCAATAACATAGACCAGCTCCATCACAGCTACATAATTCTACAGTATGCTTCTCTGGAGAACTCCTGTCTCTTGGCTCATCTCCCAGGACCCAGGAAAATGACAACCCAGAGAGATGAACATTGGCCCTGATGGAGCAGGTGCAGCCCTGGCTCTCTGGAGCTCACCTTCCCCTGGCTCAGCTAAGAGACTTTCTGTTCTAGTTAGGAATGACCTGGTGACTTGCCAGAATGTAAGCCATGAGAGGTACTGACACTTTTAGCAACGTCTCTCATTTGTGCGCTTTCTAAAGACATTATATCCTGGGGCCAGTGTTGTGGTGTGTGTGTTAAGCTGCTACCTATAATTCCAATATCCCATATAGGCACCAGTACATGTCCCAGCTGTTCCACTTTGGATCCAGCTCCCTGCTAATGGCTGGAGCAGCAGAGTACCTGGGTTCCTGCTATCCAAATGAGAGATCTAGAAGAAGCTCCTGGCTCCTTGCTTCTGCCTGGCCTAACACTGGCCAAGGTAGCCAACTAGAAAATAAGCCAGCAGATGGAAAATCTCTCTCTCTCTCATAATTTGTTTTTTTTTTCCTTTTAATCATTATTCCAAAGCCCAGTATGATTCCTCAATAGCCAAATCCTTGCCTAGCAAGTGCTAGGACCCCACATGGACTCCAGTTTATGTCCCTTCCCATCCGGCTCCTTTCTTGGGGCCTGGGAAAGCAGTGTAGGATGATCCAAAGCCTTGAGACCCTGCACCCACATGGGAGTCCCGGAAGAAGCTTCTGGCTCTTGGCTTTGGATTGGCTCACCTTCAGCTTCTAATGGGGCACCACCATTGATGGCATACATCACTTGTAAGGTTAATTGACAGTGGACAGGGCACCTCCTCTCGCACCATTCTAGTTCATTGAAGGTGCAAAAAGTACATGCTGCCTCTCCTGCCTTCCACACCATTCACAACAACTGACAGTGTGGAAATTACTTCAGAGGTTCTGCGCACCTGGCCCCTCCTGCCTCCTGTAGATTGGTTACCTGTAACTTTGGGCTCTGGTAACTCCCTTCCTGCCTGAAACTTTGTACTGTATGGCTCTCAATCTGATTGAAGGATGAGAGCTTAAAAACCGTTGACTTTTCACTGCTTGGCACAGTAGCTCCTGGAGTGTAACAGGAGCGGCTGTCACCAAGCTTGGGGGAATAAAGACTCCTCTTAACATCCTACACTTGGGTCCAGTGTGATCTCTCTTGCACTCTGCAACAAGCTGTTGTAGCCACTTGGAGAGTGAACCAGCGCACAGAAGATCTCTCTGTCGCTCCTTCTCTCTGTAAATCTGACCTGCCTTTACAATAAAAATAAATAAATTTTTTAAAAAATTATTATTCTACATGTCATATGATTGCTACTGCAAGATGTGGCTGCCATGTCTAATTCTAATGTAGCCACGAGCATCAAGCAATTAAGTTTTTAAGGTCCCACATTACAGAGCAGACTGTTCATACAAGGTAGGAACACGAGCCCCTGAGAAGGATTTCTCCCAGCACAGTGCTCCACTTTATAGGGAACTAGCTGCTAATCCACCCCAAACAGCCAGACTGTGTGATTTCCGAAATGCAACACAGGACCAACCCCACCCACTTCCCACCGCATCTGCCAATGGCCAGGGTGATCAATGAGAGGTTATATCGCCATGGCTCCCACCAATGGCTCATTCCTCATTGCCATTGGTGACCCAGAGGCAGCCGCTCCTTGAGCAGACCTTCCATTGAGCCAGCCAGCCCTTTCTCTTCCCTGTACAATGTCTTCATTCCTCCAATGGCATCCCCACCGCCACAGCTGCCGGGCATTTCCTAGCTTTTGCAGAGCTTTGCAGCTGTGGAAAAAATCTCCGCTAAAAGTTCTCCAGCTTAGTTTAATGCAGATGTCTGGCCCCAGTGTGGTTAGCATAAAAATTCAATAGCAGCAGTAATTATTTTTTATTATTGTAATAGACGGGAAGAAAATCCTGGCTCCCAATTTGGAAAGTCCCACTGTGAGTCAATAAAGCATCCACCTCTGACTTCCTCGCAGGCTGGGCCAGGCAGCCGTGGGGCTCTGCTGGGCTCAGGGTACAGGACCTTGTCAAGGCCAAGGCCCCAAGGCCCCAAGGTCCAGGGGCCCAGAGGTCTGTTGAGAGAGGAGCCAGGGCGCAGAGCTGAGGTCACCACTGGCTCTGAGAGTGGGCCGGGGCTGGCCCCCAAGGCAAGCACAGAGCCAGGAGGGATGGCACTGGCCTCTGGAAAACATCTTCCCATTGAGGTGTCGGAGTGGGCTCCTGCACTTTGGAAATGCGTAGCATTCCATGGCCATCCTCTCATTGGGAATCTCAAACATTCCAGCGGACAGAACTAACAGCCTGGCTTCCATGTCTTCCCATTCAGGCAGACAAGAACACCACGTTTTCCTTCCTGCTTTCCCTTCTTGGCCTCCATCCTTTGTCCTCAGCAAGCCAACAGGCTCCCCATAGCTGGGCTGGCTCCACATCCTTCCACTTGTGGGGTGATGAGATCACTGTGTACCTGTCTTGATCCCCCAAGTGTCGTTACAGTCAATTTCATCAGAGCAGCAGAGGAGATGGGCCAGAGTACACGTATGAAAAATAATTCCAGAATTTTCTTTTCCCTAAAGTACTCTAGGAAGAGGGTAGCTTTGTGTATGGGATGCCTCTCCTGATATTTTAAGATTTTTCTCCCATCTTGTAGGGGTCCTACTACAGGAATCCAGGCAGAATGGGTCACAGGGGACATGCTGAACCTGGGGAGGGGCTTCGGGTCACAGTAAAGCCAGGGAAAGGCGGGGCAGAGGCAAGGGCCTCTCCTTGCACTCTCTTGCGCTCTCTCCCTCTTTCCCCACAGACCCCAGCGAGGGAGGTTGCAGTGCTGCCTGTCTCCCCTCTCCAATCTGCCCTTCCTCTTGGGCAATCTTCTGGCCCATTGTCCACTCATGACGGGTATTTCTCCATGCCTATGTGTGTATGTGTATCAACTTTCTCACCTAGCACCTAAGTCCTGTTGTCACTTTTTGCATCTTGCACATGTTGACACTTAGAACACTTGTCTTTTGGCAAGGCAAAGACCTGGAGTGAAATTAATACACCACATGCTCCCATCACCTGCAGAGCTGATGCACACAGTAAACAGAAGACATTCTGAATTCCAGGGTCTACGCCCCTAGGTCAGCTCTGCCGTGTGGCCCAACTCTTCAGCCTCTGTCCCCAACATGTCCTGCATGTGGCTGAATATGTGATGTATCTGGGAACATCCAGAAAGTCACCACCATCACCCAGCCATCTCCTGAAACCCTTTCTGCTCCGCTGCAGGACTGACTGACAGCATCACTGTGGATTCACTTCTTTAAGTCCCTTCAGCTTCATATAGGAAGTCCTTTGGTGTGCTGGGTGACTAACACTCCACTCCCTTAGGCTTCACGTATCCCAGACTAGCTGCTTGGTACCCAGTATTAATTTGCCTGGGAGGAACAGAGGACACATCAAGTCTTGCTAAGACAGGAAAGAAACAATCATTCACAACACTGGGGGAATCCTGGTTGTGGATCTTGAAACAAAATGTTCCCCAGGCAGGGAGATCCTGGGTGGTCCGGAGGGTGGAAAAACCAAGGAGGTGCACAAACAAGCTAGAAAGAAAAGCACCCAGCGCAGATTCATCCACATAGACCCAAGGGGAAGGCAGACAGCAGAGATGCTGACCAGACCTCCTTTCTGAGTCATTTCCAATGGCCTTCCGACGACCCTGGAGATCCCTCCCTATTCTTCAGTGCCCTGCAAAGCCACCTAGTGGATGCAGCACCTTGTGTCAATTTGATATGAATTAACTTAGACTATCCCTTGACTGGAGAGTAATAAAATCCAGTGTCACTGGATTGATATTTGCTCCTGTAAGCATCCCAAGTGGTAAAAGCCGCTTTCACCGAGGTCCTATTGGGCAGTGGTTCCCAGAAGCAGCCAGCCAGGGCTGGCTTCTCACTGGCAGCTTCCCATGAAAGAAGGTTTGTGACATCTGTCACCTGACCAAACTCTGGCCTCCCAGGACAAGCTCCTCAGTGAACCAATTGTATTGTACCATGAACAGTTTGCACATGTCTGCTGATCAGGACAGCACAACCATTTTGAAAAGGCATTGCTAGATCCTGGTTGACGCATGGATGAATATGAGGTTGTCCACACACTGCAATGAGCAGAGACCTTTGGAAACATGAAGTAGGGGGAACATGTGGCAGGGGAGAGATCGCTGGTTCACGCTCACCTGTGACCCACGACAGCCGAGGCACCAGGGCACTGGCTTGGTGTGTTAGTAGCCAGCCAACTTGCAGAGAAGTTGTGTACACAGGAGCTCCTTGCAACCATGTCTGCTGTTCACTGCACCTTAGTGAGGAGCTGAGCCCTGGATCTTGTAAATAGGACCCCATCGAAGCATCATCACATGAATTCCAAGAGTGTGATGCTGTTGGGATCCACATTCTGCCAACGAGGACACTGCTGTCAAAGAGGCCAGCGTGCCCAGTCAGACTAGCCACACTCTGGAAGACAGGATGCTGAAGTCTGAGCCATAACTACCCACCTGCGGGGTTTCTGATGATGCTTGTCCCTCACACACTCTCCTGCCACGCCCAGCCTCAGCCTCATTAAGTCATGTGCCTCCATCTGGTTGCCAAGTACCCCTCAGTACCAGATATTTCGGAATATTCAAGCAAAAGCCAAAGTCTTATCGTTTCCACGGGAAACAACGACTAAAATTGAGCACTAAGTAAATTACCTATAAATGAATTAACCAGCCTACACTGACATTTCCTTTCCTTTTCCTTATGTTGAGGATGTAGACTTTCTTAAGGCACTTGGCAGCCAACGCACAGATTTTTTTTTTTGAGGTCATTTTTATGAGCCTTTTAAACATGTGCTTTAAAAGAAAAAAAACAAAAGTCACTGCATTTATTCAGTTCCAGCTGGAAATGTAGCAGGCCCGTTCAGTTCGATCAACAAAGCAGAGAACATTGAACTGAGTTCCCAGAAAACTCACACGTGACTCACACCAGTTGGATGGTGGCTAGGAGTATTTTGGGATGGCAGCCCCTCTCACTCCCCATACTGTTCAAGCAACTGAAGCAAACAGCTGCCTCTAAGTCACATGCTTTGTTAATCATCTGAAATGTACGACAACTTTATTTAGTATCTGCACCTTAAATCTCACACTATTTAAATAACCCATCTTAAGATCAGCTATCTGATGGTTGCCCAAGCATCTCAGCCTCTGGCCAATGTAGGATCTAACAGAAAGACTTAAGAAGGCCTTCCCCTTACCCTTGGAGATGGTCTGGGGGTGGGGTGGGGATTAAGGCCCTTCCACACTCGCACAAGGCTCTGAGTTTTCAGTCACATGAAGAGTTTCCTGTCCACCACACACATGTGCAAAAAGCCATTAAAAAGAAATCTTTTAGTTAGACAACTTTGCACATCATAACATTTACATATGATCTATAAAAACACAATGTGTTTTCAATTGACGCTGGGTTAAAATTAATGGAGTTGTCTCAAGATTACTATCTCCTGATTTTTCTCTAACCTACATGTATTTCAGATAGGCATAGAGAAAAATCAGATTGGAGCAACCGATGCAAGAATGACTTGCCCACCATAAGCAATTAGAAAGCTAGAGCAAAGACTCGGCTGTCAGGTTTTAAACACAGGGCACTGAGGGCCGGGAGACAACAGGAGGTGGACATCCCCTTCTCTGCTTGTGGACAGCTTCTTGACCTCAGCATCAGGACTTAGACACAAACACAGTAAAGCTGACAGGCGTGAACAGGCAGGCAGCTGGTTTAGACTGCGTAAGCTGGAAAGTTCAAAGCCCTGCAGGTTCTCCCTATACGCCAATCAAGATCCCCCACCTTCCCAAGATGCCCCTGCTTCTCACCCAAGATCGGGAAGTGGAGAAGCCATGAACTTATGGAGATCATGCTCCCCATGGAGTTTGTGGAGGTGTCAGAGTTCCCAGCTGGTCAGGGTGGGACCCGTGTCACCATGCACCAAAGGTGCTACCAGATCTCTCTCTCTCTGTTCAATCTCTGGCTTGCTCGTGATGGGCACTTCCGGCTCCCTGCTAATGGCCTGGGAGAGCAACAGAAAATGGCCCGGGTACTAGGGCCCTTGTGCCTATGTAGCAGACCCACACGAAGCTCCTAGCTCCAGGTTTTGGGCTGGCCCAGCTCAAACCATTTGGAGAGTGAACCAGCAGATGGAAGATATCTGTCTCTCCTTCTCTCTCTCTCTCTCTCTGTACCTGTGCCTTTCAAATAAACAAAATACAAAGATAGAAAAAATTTTAAATTAGCGTATGTGGACCTTTAAATATCTATTACAAAGAAAAACATGATCTTAAAAAGCAGATAAAGAATCTTATCAGAGAAATTATAGCTGGGAAAGGAACTAAATGGAAATTCAAGAAATTAGAAATAAAATATCTACAATAAAATAATTGAATGATCAGATTAAAGAAGGAAAGGAAAATGCTGTGTGAACTCAATGACAGAGATTCACAGATACCATGCAAGTTCAATCTTCAATCCTCAGAGCACGCTCAGCCAGCCACTGGTTCGACCTCTGACCTCACTCCAGTGGCTCCCATGACAGGTCTACCAGACATGTCTCGTTATGGGTACGAGGGATGAGGTTCAAAGCAGCTGAATAAAACACCCACTTCCACCCAACTAGTGGGTACTGAAGCAGGCAATAGGTGCTCATGAAGGTTGGTGGGTTCCAGTCATGTGGGCCATGGGTGGCAGTGTTGTGTGTCACCTCCACATAGGGCGGTTGGCAGATGGAGCCCTCCTTGGTTTCCTCTCCTGCCATTGTGGGGAGCCGCATATTCTGGACAGTGCAGACTACGCAATGAGGGCAGGCTTCCCAGCTTGTCTCATGGAGTGCTGAGCCTTTCCTATGCTCATCCTCTGAATGTCAGAACTGGTTGATGCCACAGCACACCCTGACTTAGCCTGACACTGCAAGGACTGTGCTGGCCTGCTTACACTGATCTGTCTAACTCTTGGGCAGCTCTGACCCACTTGCAAAAACAAGATGGACACATGGCCTCAAAAGCGTGAATCAGACCCACGTGCACAGGATGCAAGCACAGCTAGGAAGGAGCACCAGCTGGAGGATGCGCACAGTGAGGCTGCAGAAACCCAGGAGAGCCTCACCAGGGCAGGCACAGCACAGCACAGGGCTGCAAGGCTGTGTGGCAGGCAGAGAGCAGGGAGCACTGCACTTCCTGGGTCCCCTTTCCTTCCCAAGCCCAAATGAGATACCCTGCTGAAGCCATCACCCAGGGAGAACCTGGTGCTGCAGGTGTGGTGCAAAGTCACTGTGGAGACAAGCAAGCAAGCTGCTGAGTATGCGCAGGAGCCACCTGCCTGGTCCTGCTGCTGTGTCAGACCACTCCATGCACAAAGTGGTGCTTGATCTCAGGAGGTGCAGTTCCTGCTGAAAAACACAGTGCTTTGAAGGCAGAAGCAATAGGATCAAACATAGACCTCAGTAGTTTGTAGAACTGTCACTTTTTGGAATTCCATTGTCATTCATGTTGTTGGTATTTTTCATAGATCTGGAATAGCATGATGATTTATCAAAAAAAAAAAAAGAAAGAAAGAAAGAAAATACACACACACACAGTTAACTGAACTAAGCAAAGTGAGAGGTTCTCCAGCTAGTCAATGAGAGCTGGCAGTTCCAGAAGCCCAAGTTGGTTACAGATTTCACAGGGTGTGCATGTGCACTGAGTTAGGTTTGAATAAGACACATGTGTGTGTGGCTGTCAGTCACTTCCAGAGTTGCAGCCTTGGTACTGAGGAGGTACCTCAACCACACCCTCCATGTGCAGGGAGAAGTTAAGCACTCAGGCAGTAAGATCAATCATCATGTTTTTGCGTGGCGCTAGGACAATACAACTTGTTGCTTCAGGTACAGTAGGTGTTTCTTTGGTCACAGAAGTTACCAGGAAATCAGACTGAACCTGGGAAGCAGCAGGGTGTCCACACCACAGACTGGATCCCTACTGCCTGAGATCCCTGTGATGACCAGGCTGTTCTCAAGTCCACACCGTCCTGGTGGGAGGGTGTCTCCTGGTTTGCTCTGTGCAGCCTCACAGCTTGTACTGTTGGAAAGTGACAAACCTGTCAGAGGTTGTATTTCCTCAACAGTCACATGGATAATACTCAGGGCTAAGTCATTCTGCTTATTTCCTCATTCTTCATGCACTTATTGAACACCTAGTGCATATTGTGAGGCCCCCCACACTAGAATAAAGCTCAAGCCAAACACTTTTCTCTAAAGCTTCATTCTGAAAAATGCTCGCATTCTGGTTTTAGGGGACTGTGTCTCTGATAGCAATCCCCTAGGGATTGTATTGTCCTTTCTAAGTGGAAGTCTGGGTCCTGGGATTTGTTCTAACCCATCTTTGGCTGTTGCAGACAATTTGGGGAGTGAACCAGATAATGAAATGATCATTCTTTTTTTTCTCTTTTTTAAATGATATTTTTTACAATCTTTACATAGTTAATTGGGGTAAAAAGGTTCAAGGGCTATAGGAAAGTGGGTAAGACTATTATTTCCATATTGTTTCCTTCATGTTTAAAGGGGGGTATTAAGGGAGAAGGCCCACCCAGTTTCCCACCCTCCCCAGGTCCCGGATGTGGGGTATGCTCCAAGGTTCTTGCTCAAGTGGTTTTGATAGTTCACCAGTTATGAATCGCTGCCAATCTTGCCACTCCAAGCACGATGAGGTCTTTGAAGAATCCACTGGTTGACATAGTCCATTATAGAGTCTCTGTTTGCCCTGTATTTCGCTGCCAACATATAGCGGAGATGGTTGACCTGTTCTGTCTTTTCTCTTTTCTTGGTTAGGGTTCTGAGTCCAGCATTTCAATTGGGGAGATCTCCAAAGAAACTTTGTCTGAGGTGTTCTCAGACAAAATACTTGAATGGACTAGCAAGTACAAGGCCTGGCACAGTCCATCGCTCTGATCAGCTGGTAGGTACAATCGCTGGGTTGGTTCTGTTTTCAGCCCCAACTTCCACTGGAACCAATGGGTGTTGCAGTCCAGCCTGGTTCTGTCCAGCACATACTCGGCCCTCGCATAAACCAGTGGGACCTGTAGGCTAGTTGGAGCGACCCACAATAACCCCCACCAGGCCCACCCCCTACCCTGGTGTGCCAGTATGTGTAGCAGTAGTCCAGTCTGTCCCATATCCCATTCCACCCCAGCCGCTGTCCTAGTTTTATGCCCTCCTGTAGAAGTGGTAACCCAAGAGAGAGGAGCCCACTATTTCCCTCCCAGGCCTCTCCCACTCCCGGATTGTGCACTCTCCAGGTAGTTCTCTGGTTTGACTTGACAGAACTAGGCCCCAGTGCCAGCTTCTGCCAGCTGATGCTATGGCTAAGCCCAAACAACCCTCACCCACTCTAATTTTGTTTGCACCAGTAGGAATAATCAGCCCAGCCTGGCTTTTCCCTGATCTAGTCCACATGAGGTGTACACGTGTTGCAGCCCTGCTTAGTCTGGTCTGCCCCCATCCCAGCTCCCACTCTCCAGTAGGAGTAGCTGTCCAGCAAAGGAACCACCCCTTATTCCCCTGCCGGCTCTGCCCCCACCCTTCCTGGTTCTCACGCATGCTGGTTGGACACTGTGGTCACATCCGGTACTGGCAATCTCACCTTGGCATTCCATATTGTCCACTGGTCTTTGTCGCGACCGAACCCAGCTCAACCCACGCTGTTCTGGTGCTTGGATTTGCCAGTGGATGACGTGGACAGATTCAGCCTGGTCTGCCTCTGACCCATGCCAAATGTATGCCAATGAGTAACTTTCCATGGCCTGTTCTGGGCTGTTTCCTATCATGTTTCTTGTGCTTACCTGCTGGGTCTGTGTCCTGCCAGAGGAGTTGCCCAGGCTCCTCCATCAGAACTTCTCCCAATGCCAGATTTTGCGCATACCAGGGGGACCATGAGCCAGCCCTACTCAGTTTACTTCCTGTCATAGCAGAAACAGTGGCTTTTCCTGACTGGCCTTCAACCCAAACTAGTCCTTGCCTTGCTATTGGATGTTTCAGCCCAGACATGGCTCATCCATACACACATATGGCTCACACATGGCTCAGTAGGGGTTGAGACCTTGCCTAGTCCTTCCCACATCTGCCCTGGTCCTCCAGGACACCAGAGGGTGTTGGAGTGTGGCCCGGCTCAGTGCATCCAACCCCAGTCCACACTTGTGCCAAGGAAGACTACAACTGTATCCTGATCAGAACGCAGCCCCCATTCCAGGCCACGTGCTTCTCGGTGGGAGCCTCAACCCAGCTAGGGTTGTCCCCTTAGCTCACCAACCAGGCCTGTTCCCATCCATAGATCACTTGCATCCCAGTGGTTGCTCTGACTCAGCTTGGCTCAGCCCCTCACCTGTCCCAACCTCTGCCTTAGACACTGTGGCTTAGCGTTCCTGGCTCATGCAGACCAGTAGGTGCAAGAGCCTAGCTCGGCATGACCTGTGCTCCCTCTTCGTCTCTAGTTTCGCTTGTGGGCTAAGGTTTGCTCAGTCCTGTCCAGTCCACCCTGTTCCATTACCAATACACACATTAGCCAGCTGTTGGAGCTACTTTGCCCAGCTTGTCCGACCCCGAGGTCTGGACCATATGTTCACTGCACTCGGATCAAAGAGTCCTAACAGACATGCGCAGACCGTTGCATTCACACACACTCCCTGGGACCATCCACAGTTAGGCCACAAGCCAGTCTTAACAAATCCAAAATTAAAATCACATCAAGGAGCTTTTCCTTCCACAACGGCATGAAACTAGGAATAACAGAAGGAAAACTGGAAGATTCACAAATATGCACAGTTAAATAACACACCCTTACATAGCCAGTGAGGTAAAAAAAAAAAAATAAATAAATGAATGAATTTTGGAGACAAATCAAAAGCACCATCCACAAAAAGACGGGATGCTGTGGAGACAGTCAGGGACAGGGCGTCTCAGCAACAGATGCCTACGTTAAGAAAAAAGGAGCACCTCAAATCAGCACACTAACCTGGCAGCTCCACCGAGCCCATGGTTAGCAGAAATGATCATGAAATACATTAGGATAGAACCCAGGAAAACAAACCAATCATTGCTTTCTTGAAGAGATTAACAAAACTGACAGATCTTTCACCGGGTCATAAAAGAAAAGATAAACTGAGAAACGAAGTAAGAAAGAGGAGACATTACAACTGAGAATACCAAATACTGCAAGAAGTTACTCTGAACAGGGACAGTCCAACACATTGCATAGCCTGTAGGGGACTGGGGGAAATGGATGGATTTCTAAAAACATGCAACCTGCTAAGACTGACCTGCTAAGACTTCTTACAGAAACAGAAAATCTGAACAGATTCATAGGCATAAGGAGATTGAATCAGTAACCCCAAATCTCCCAATAGCCAAAAACCTGGGACCAGCTGGTTCTACCAGGGAATTCTACCAAGCGTTTGAAGAGAAATTAACATCAAGCCTTCTCAAATTCTTCCCAAAACTTGAAGAGGAGGGAACCCTTCCAGCTTCGTTTTAGGAGGCCAGCTTTACTCTGACACCAAAGCCAGATAACAGAAACATAGGAAGTGGACCAAGAGCGAATCCAAGTGTATTCCCTGATGAACGCGGTACATTGGCCCAGGGGAACCTCCACATGGACTGCTAACGGAAGAGAAGCAGGAAGTTTCTCCTGGGCCAGCAAGTGCTGCACTCAGCCAACCAAAGCTAAACTCCAGACTTGTGCAGGAGCCTGTGTTGAGTCTTTCTTCACGAAGAAAAATAAATAATCCTTACATTCCACCCAAAGGCTGACACCATTATTATGCTAATTTTGTGCAAAAAAAAAAAAAAGGCTGATGCCTGTAAAGACTTCAACCAAAGCCAAGAGGCAGAGAACCCAGAGAGATGTGTCCACTGACTCTATAACCCATACTCCTATCCTCAACACCATGTGCCCACATGACCATTCACCTAATAACAGACTCCCCAACAGAGGGACAAAAGCTGAGGTGGGGAGCCAGCCACTGCCCTGAGAGAGCCCTTCCACAGCCAAGGTCAGGCACCCTTCCTTTGTCTTCTTCCTCTGACCTGGACTCCCCTGCCAAATCCACTTGCTGGAAGTGTGATCAGTGACATTGAACTCTGAGGGCACTAAACACAGCTTTGGAGGCTTGGGTTTTTCAATGACTCTTCAGCTAGAGAATAGACTGCTCATTTAATTCTGTCCATCACTAGCTGGTCCCATGAACTCAGTCATGAGCTTCTGCAGCTGCCAGCTGCTGAGTTGTTAGTCACAGCTAAGAGCTGGCCTGTGCAAATGTTCACAAAAGCCTTTCCAAGAGTGTGCACAGCAATATTAACCTCCACCCCGGTCAACAGCTGGAAAAGATCCCAGGCTTCATTTTGCAAGTAACGGGATGAATCATTATGGCCCTAGGGCCCTGGGCAGCAGGTGCCAACCTGACCTGAACTTGGGGTAGCGGTGGGATGGGGCAGAGGGGAGCCGGCTATAAAGTCACCCACCGTATCCCCATGAGCACCCATGCGTCTGACTGTTCCTGATCCCAAGGTTCCACACAGCCTGCTAATATGATCACAAAGAAAGGAAGATGGAGGCAGAGAGAATCAGAGAGTCTACAAAGCTCACCAGGACAGAGGCTGCTGGACAGTCAGGTTCCACACCCAGGCTCAGCAGACGCCTTCTGTTTTGAGTTCTGAGAAGCCCAAACTCATCTAAAAGGGCTCTAGGGAGCCGCCCTAGTCTGAGGATTTGGGGAAAGTCCACAGAGTCCAAGCGAAACAGTGATGCTGGGGGTGGGAGAACCTGCCCGAGAATGTTGGAGCCCAGACACTTGCGGAGTGATGAGCAGGACAGGGAAAGGGGCACTGACCACAGGGAGGAAGGGGGATGTATTTTGCAGACGAGTTTCCCAAGGTCACAGTGACCTGGCTCATGAGCAAACTTGAGACCACACTGAGCCAAAAAGTCCCACAGGCAATAAGAATTCCCTGAAAAGATGAAGTCTAAAGCTTTCCATATGACCAAAAAGTCTCTGGATGACTTTGCTCCCTGCTTAATGCTTAATGAAAATAATGCCTCTAGTATGTATGTAGGTTGTAAAATGCAGTTGTGAACAGAACGTCTGGGGCTGGCCTTGAGGTACAGTGGTTGGGCAGGCACCTCCTACGGATGCCAGTTTGAGTTCTGGATGCTCTGTTTCTGAAGCAGCAGCTTGCTAATGTGCCTGAAAGGCATCAGAAGCTGATCCAAGAACTCGGGCCCTTGTTACCCACGTGGAGATCCAGGCTTCTGGCTTCAGCTTCATCCAGCCCAGCCTTTGTAGACATTTGTATTGTTAGAGTTCTTCATATTCCTAATTATTTAATTGTGTGTGTGAATGGCACACCGATTGACCCAATTCTGACCATAAATATTTATCTTGTTTCCAGCTTTCTGTTTTTATGAATGGCACCATTCAGGACTTGTATCTGGTTCCCAGTGCACATGTGCAAAACTTTCTCTAGAAAGGTTTTACACAGGTAAATACTGGAAGTGGAATTGCTAAGTTGGAGAGTGTGTTTATGATGTTGTCAACTTTATAATGCCAAATTGCTTTCCTAAGTGATTGTGCTAATTTGCACTCTTAACTATACAGCACTTAAGTCTTAAACACTTACTACTTTCAGGTGTATTGGCTTTTTACAATATGAGTCAGTCAAAAAATATTTATCGTAAGTTCATGGTTTATATTTTTATGATTATAAATGAAGTTAACCATATGTTTGCTGAGCATTTTTTCAATGAAATACCCATTATTGACCTAGTATCATTTTTCTGTTGTTTCATCAATCTGAAATGAAAGTTACTTCAATGTCTTTATTCTATTTATTTGAAAGGCAGAGTGATAGAAAGAGGTCTTCCAGCTACTGGTTAACTCGTCAGGTGCCTGCAATAACCAGGTCTGGGCCTGGTTAAAGCCGGGCACCTGGAACTCCATCCAGGTCTCCCAGGTGGGTGCAGGGGACTCAAGTACTTGAATAATCATGTGTTGCCTCCCAGGATGCGTATTAACAGAAACTGCATTGGAAGCAGGGTAACTGGGGTTCGAATCACGTGCTCTGACGTTAAATGCAGGTATCCCAAGAGGCGATTTCAACGTATGAAGAGTAGCAACCATTTGTCACTTATACACACCAAAAATATCTGCTGGGTTGGGGCAAGTGATTTTCTTTGTTGGTATCTTGTCATGTGCCGAACTCTTTCTCTAAATGTAATCGCTTATGCCAACCTTTTCTAGTTAATAAGCATTTTGCTTACAGATCTCTGTTTCCAAAGTCTTAAAAATATCCTCCATTAGTCCTTTCTTACAGCCTGCGTTTTACCTCTCACGTTGAGGTTTGTAATCTGTTTGGAACTGATTTCTGTGTATGACATGAGACCACTTGCCATGTTTATGTTGGGAGGGGCAGACAACACACGGCGACAGTAGCTTGGGATAGCTGCAGCCCATGTTGGAATGCCTGGGCCCAAGTCCCAGCTTCAAATCCAGCTTCCTGCTAATGCACATCCAGGGAGAAGGGGGCTGGTGGAGGGGAAGGGCAGCAGGTGCAGCTCTGTAGTTGGGTTTCCGCTACCCACCTGGTTTGACTCTCGGCTTCGGCCTGACCTAACCCAAGCTTTGTGGGCATCTGAGAAGTAAACCAGCAAATGAGACACACAATCTCTCCCTCTCTCTGCCTTGCAAATCATTAAAATTAGATAAAATTCTGTTGTTAAAAAGGATATCCCCTGTATATAACTTCTTTATACGTGAGCCTTTTCTTATAGGAACACAGGGAGTCTGTGGCAGGTGCTGAGCAGACCTGTTGAGGAGATCTTCAGGACCCAGTACATACATTCGTACTGCCTAGGAGCGCATCAAGGAGCCTCAAAGCTGCCTCCAGCTGTGTGCATTTCAGGACCTCTGGAGAAAGGGCTGGCTCACCCACGTGCAGAGGGCTGCCTCCAGACCAACCCCTCCTGTTGGAGCCACTGCTACTATGTGAGCAGAGCCCAGGTGAGCCATGCCTTTCTCCGTGACCTGAGCCAGGAAGTGGATTGACATCTGGAACTGTTTACAGTTCCCCACAGCACTGGGCAAGTCCAGTGTGCTGGGGAAGGATGGAGCCCAGGAATCTACATTTCGGCCAGCACGTCCCCCTGGGGACTATTAGATGCTTTTCCAAACTCTGAGAAATGGTGATGAAAGCACGGCACAGAGGGGGCGTTGGTGAGCAGGTTCTGGATTTGGGACTTCACATACACACATACCCACATGTTCACACCACATACACTTGTTCACACACACACGCTCACACCATACAGTCACATGTTCATACCACATATTCATGTTCATACCACATACATACATATGCACATGTTCACACCACACACATGCATACACACATTCCCTCTACACATGTTCACACACATGCAAACACCCACATGTTCATACATACATACACACATGTTCATATCACACACACACACAAACCCCTGCTCCACTGATCCTGACCAAGTCGCTTAGCCAGTTCTACTTTTAAAATATGGCGCTTGTTATGCTCTTTGGTTATTTTTGTCCCAATATCCAAACAAAACACATTGGTGTCTCACTTGCAGCACAGCGTTTTGACAGGAGCATCACTGCCAGGATTCCAGTCCTGGAGCCTTGGCCTTGAGGCCGCGGGAACTCAACCACTGACATTCACAGCAAGGAGAGTAAGCCAGGACATGGAGGAGATGGGGTTAGGGCAAAGGACTCACTGAGAACTGGCCAAGGAGAAAGACCCTGGCTGCCCACATCTGTGTCCCAGGAACCCCCAACAGCTGGGGCTGAGCCAAGTAAAAGGCAGGAGTCCAAGTCTCTATCTTGCTCTTCCACGTGAGTGTCAGGGACACGGCTACTCACGTGCCACCTGCTGCCTCCCAGGGTGCACATTAGCCAGAAGCTGGGTCAGAGGCAGAGAAGCTGGGGCTGGAATTAGGGTCTCCAGCGTAAGAAGTGGATATCCCAAGCAGTGACTCGGCCGCCAGCAAGTGCCTGCCCCCAACTCCCTTCTGTTACGATGGCATTGACTGTCATTCAAAGACCCACATGGTCTTCCTCCCTGATCCCCTTACACAATTGCAGCCACGTGGCTGCCTCTGCTCAACCACTCCAATGCAGCTGTGTGGAGAGGGTAGTGCCAGAAGACAGAAGCTCACTAAGGGGCAGTAATGATTCAAGTCTCTTCTCTCATAATAGAAATTGACAAGTGGTCAACGGTCAACCCAGACAAGGTCCCCTGGGGGATTATGTTTGAGCACAGGGGGATGGAACCCACCCACCCCTCACTGAGAATGGTTCCAGCCATAATCCCCTGCAGGAGCTCAACAAGAAGATTTTACAGGGTTGGGAAGCTGTGACAGGGCCTGCTGGTCTCTGGCTCCTCCCCCACAGCACATGGCAGCTTGGCTTGTACCCACCTCAGTGCTCTGCTGTCCTGGACACACACTGGGGAGTTGCTGATGGGAAAACAGTTTCCTTTGTCGTTAGATTCTGGACATTCTTTGATTATGGTTGGTCTGGAGCTGGTGGAATGGGCTGTGGTGAAGACGGATCCAGAGAGGATTGACCGAGAGTCCTGTCTTAGCAGGTGGGTGCTGAAGTTACTCACACAGACATGGAACTGTAGGGAGCGGGGTGCCAAAGCCGCTCCCCAGAATAGGAAAGGCCGTCGCAGGATGGCCGCTGGCCCAGGGCCAGGAGGCGGGGTTGGTCTCCCCAGCAGGTAAACAGGAAGTCACAGGGATAGGCTGATGTCCTCGCTGAGATTATGTCATTGCTACTGGCCTATCAGGCAGCGCCAAGTGGACCCACAGGGAGAAGTGATTAGTGGAGAATGGTATAAAAGCAGCTGGTAGAAGCTGAGGAGGAGAAAGATGAGGAGAAGAATGACGGAAGGAATGGGAAGAACGGGGCAGTAGAGCGGGGCAGAGGGGTTAAGATCTTCGAGTGGAAAAGCTAAGGCACATGGGGAGAAAAAGCAGAGAGGGGTTACAAAAACAGTACCTAAGGAGAGAAAAGTACAGGGACAAGAACGGAGAGCAGCGGAGAGAGGGGAGAAAAGGAGAGAGGGGTAGAAACGCAGCCGCTTTTGGCAATAAGGGGTCCAGTTGCGGTTCCAGCTTTTCCCAGATCCTCATGAGTGTGCCTCGTCATTTAGTGTCGCTGCTGGGCGACATGGAACCAATGCCTAAGGCTCACAGAACAGCATGTCTCAGGAGTATGTTTCCATGAGGGAAGCGATTAGGAAAACAGTCCCCCAAAAGGCTCACTGATGGGGTGTGATGGCAATCTCAAAAATAAAGTTGAAAATGCTAGTTCTGGAGCTGGTTATGGGTTAAGCTACCACCTGCAGTGCCAGCATCCCATAGGCATACCGGTTCATGTTCTGACTACTCCACTTCTGATGCAGCTCCCTGCTAGCACATCTGAGAAAGCAGCAGAAAATAGGCCAAATCCTTGGGCCCTGTTCCTACGTGGACGAGCTGGATGAAGCTCCTGGCAACTTGGCTTCCACCTGGGACCCAGCCCTCGGTATTGCAGTTACTTAAGGAGAGAGCCAACAGATGGAAGTCTTTCTCTCTAATTTGACCTTTAAAATAAAGGTACAAGTCTATTATTTTAAAACAGAAAACACTGATTTTACTAATCCAGTTGATTCTGGGTACATTCCCATAAAGGAGGAATTCCTTGAACCTTTTTTGAGACATGAAAAATCACAGGTACAGGAAGCTGAAGAAATTGCCCAGGGCTCTGGCCTACCAAGGTAGGCCCTGGGTTCAAAACCAGCCCCAGGTCCTTGGCCCCTGCAAGGACTGACTGTCTCTTCTCTTCAGGGCCTGTGCAAGACACTGCTCCCTCTGGCTGAGTTACCCAGGAAGGGAGTCTGGAAGTTTCCCTGAGCTCACTTGGCTACAGTGCCTCTTCGGTCTTGGGTTTTCTTCACACTCACACTGGAAAGATGCGAAGGGACACAGGAAGGCAGGGAGAGGCCAGGAACAGGCCGGGCACAGTGCTTGCTGGTGTTCCAACAACACCTCTGCTTTTACTCCCAGTGTGAGGAGATGGCTGCTGTAGTTCGAATTACTTTTAACTGTTTAGTTTTTCCCTTCTGGACAGATTTCCTGTATCCAATAGCTTTCCCCAAGTTCATGTGCAGAGCCTTGTTTAGCTTTAAAAGAAAAAAAAAAAAAGCCTACAGATTTTTTTCTGCAGACTTCACATCTGAAACACACCCAGCTCCCGCTCCAAATAGTTTCCTCTGTACGTTTCTCTGGGTGTGTTTTGTTCCAAATGGGGCCAACGTTGCCACAGGCCAGACGGGGCGCCTTCTGAGCCACCCCAGAGGCTCTGATGTTCCTGCAGGAACAAACACAGAAAGGAAGCACACCCCCCACTCCCCTCGCCCTCCCCAGAGCTCACTCTGCAGACTTTACTCTTCACAATGAAGGTAACCTTGGGTTCCTTGCTGCAACCCTGGGTGCACCTGACTTGCCATAACCAGGTGAGGCCCCCTATCCAGGGCAGCCTCAGCCTTAGCCTTCCCCTACCGCCCCCCTCACCCAGCAGCAACACGGGGGATGCCCGGGTCAGCAAGAAAGTGAAGCAGGAACGTGGGATGGATTATGCTGATGATGGGGGCTTGGAAGGAGGGAACATTTGACTTGCTTAAGGCTGCTCAGTTGCACCTGACATTAATAAAAGGCACTGATGGCTGGCAGGTGCTTAAAAAGCCGTATAAATTGGAACATGCTCATCTAGTCAACAGAACGTGAAGGAAACCCAGAAGTCGGCCGTAAATCAACCGCCTAGACACGGTCAATCATTTCTATTTTCTTTTTGTGAGATATACATGGAAACCGGAGTTCTTGGAGGTTCTCCATGAGTTTTGACTTAAACTTGCTTTCCCAGAAAGTTTAGCTGGAGTGTGGCTCTTAGAGAAGGGTCAACAGCTGCAGATGCCATGGGATTGAATGCAAATTGTGAGACGAAAATGTACGCATAGGCCAGAGTCACTGAAAGACTGCAACTCACTGTGGGGTGTGGGCTGGATTCTGGATTATCTCATGTGCCCCTCATGAAGCCTCGTTACATTTGACACTTTCCATTTACAAATGGGAAAGCTGAGGCTCGGAGAGCCTCCAGGAAACACCCACAGTTACAACCCAGCTGGAGACATGGGTCTGCTCCTGTCTGGCAACCCACGGCAGCCTGGGCTCTCGCCCCGGTCTGTCATCTCCCCTGAAGTCAGAGCATGCCTCATCGAAGCTGCAGCACGTGTCACAGAGAGACCCACACGGGCAACTGACATCTTTCAATATGCAAATATTCTCTGTGAGGATGTCGGTGTATCTACGGCCTGGAATGCTTCTATCTGAAGGTCTGAGAATCTTTAAATTCTGAGGTGAGGATGGTAGGGACTTACCTGGGGATAAACAGGGGCAGGTGGAGAGGAGGAGTGGAGCATTAAACATCCTACAAGAAACAGGAGGAGCCCCTGGCCAGTCCCTGCTTCTTTCTGATCGTGCTTGTACACATGTGAACATTCGGCATCCACATCCCTGTTTTCCTCCCTTGTTGAGAGTGGAGTGATGTAGGGAAAAGAATGGAAGCAGAAGCAACAGTGAGATAAAATTGGGAGGAGAAATGCTTGAAAGGGTTGTTGCATGGGTGCTGGAGTTATGGTACAGTGCGTTAAACCACTGCCTGAGGTGCTGGCATCTCCTATGGGAGCACTGTTCAAGTGCCACTTGCTCCATGCAGGGTGATCAGAAAGCTGCAGCACATCACCCAAGAGCTTGGGCCCTGCCACCCACATGGGAGACCCGGACTCCCTGGCTTCTGCCTGGTCAGCCGCTTAGGCGGTGAACCAGACAATGATCTCTTTCTATATTACTCTCCCTTTCAAAGAAGTAAAATCTTAAAACAAAAAGGCTTGCCTCACCACTGCAGGTGCCACACCAAACAGGGCTGCCATCATGCTCTGCCAGTGTGTGTGCCACACAGTGGGACTGCACACTAACTGGGGAGGGGGATCTGCAGACAGGCCAAAGTGGGGACCACTGGGGACTTGTTTGACATGGGGTCTTCCCCTGGCCTGGATAATGCACCAGCAGTTAATCATGGGAGATGACAAGGGGTGGAGTGGATGGGGCAAATCAGAGAGCCTCCCTGGGTCAGATCAAGGCACACAGCTGTGCTCACACAGTGCTGGAAGCAGGTCAGACCAGGTTAAGGTTGCAGCACTTACTGGTGCTCACGAGAGATATGTTTGGTAGTTAGTTGGGGTTGCTCTGATCGGGCCATAGTACCTGTCAGTACATGCACAAAAGCTGGGACTGGGGGCAGGCCAGGCTATAGCACAGCAAGAACCGGGACTGGAGATGGGCCAGGCTGGGCTAGGCCACAGCACCCACCAGAACAAAACTGGGGCTGAGGGTAAGTCATGGCAAACTGAACCACAGCATCTTTCAACATATACGAGGACCTGGACTAGGGGAGGGCCTGGTTGGGATTCCTTCAATAGCTGGGGCCAGACTAGGTTGGTCCAGACTAGGCCATAGCAGCACCAGCAGACAAGTGCCAGAGCAGGGGGTGGACCATACCAGGCTAGAGCACAGCACCTGCTGGCATGAGCAAGAACCAGGGCTGGGGGCAGGTCTGGAAGGAGATCTTTGGAGAGCACCTCTTGACTCACATGTGAACCAAAACTTGGAACAGGCTGGGCTGAGCTAGGCCACAACACCTACAGGCTCACTTGAGAGCCGGGGCAGGGGGCAGGCCTGGTAGGGGGATCTTTGGGGTTGCCACAACTAGTCTGCATCACCCACTGGTGTATGTGAGAGCTGAGATTAGGAGTGAGCTAGACTGGGCTAGACTGCAGCATCTGCCAATTCACATGAGAGTCAGAGCTGGGACACAGGCCTGGCCAGCCAGTTGCACCCACCAGTACACATGTTGACTGGTACAGGGGGCAGGCTGAGCCTGACCCTGCATCAGCTGGAACATATGAGAGCAAGGTCCAGGGACCTTCTGGGTAAGGTTTCATAGGGGACTTTCCAACTGCATCCCTATACTCAATCCCCAACCTTAGGGAAAATCACATAGGTAGCATGGTCCAACCCTGGCATCTGTTGCAGGCCTGGGCCACCTTAGTGGCTGACACCCATGGAGCAGAGAACATATCCTGATGCACACAAAAGATAAGACAACCAACAGCTCATCTAAGCCAACAGAGGTCCCTGTGTACCTCTTCAAAGGTTGGAAAGAATGACAGGTTGAACAACACTCCAGGCCGGCATACACCTGGGTTTGTGAACATAGTGAGGTGGACAGGGACAGCCTACAGGCCTTAGAGTCTCTCACCTCTGGTGCAACAAAGACAACAACTTCTAAGGGAAATCAAGACCACTCAAGTGACAGCCTTGGAACATTCTTCCCTTCATCGAGGTCTCTAAGGTGACAACCAACCATTTGCAGGAGCTGATGTAGACCGACAGCATAGAGAGATGCACCTCTCTTCCTCTCCCTGCCCGCCGCCCACAGACACAGGAGGGAAAACTGACCATTTATCTCCCCTACACCCCACACATTGCCCCTCTCCATCCTAATCACAGGCCCACATGGTTCTGCAGTCCCCTCAACTTGGTAGTAAATGGTAGACTTTTAAAAAATAAATTAAAACAATGCAAACAAAAAGACTGCATTGCTCTGAAGATGAGAAGGTTGGGGGAAAAAAAAGGCAGTCTTTGCAAAGTCTTGGGACCCTGCACATACATGGCAGACCTGGAAGAGGTTCCTGGCTGCTGGCTTTGGATCGGCTCAGCTCTGGCTGTTGCAGCCACTTGGGGAGTGAAACAACGGACAGAAGATCTTCCTCTCTGTCTCTCCCTCTCTCTGTGTATCTGACTTTCCAATAAAAAGTAAAATAAACCTTAAAAAAAAAAAGCAGTCTTTGCCCCAGGGTGCCCAGCAGCAGTTAGGATCCATGGTGGGGTGGGGGATAGGGACATAGGGGAATATAAGGAGTTAGGCTGAGGCAGTCAGATCCAGTCCCTATAAGAGTGAGCAACATGCTTGCTTCTCCCCAAAATTACTGATTCCACCCTTCTGATTGATTTCTTGTTTTATCACAAACAAGCTAGGCAGAATTATGATTTTGGCCCTGGGGTGGATTTTGTCCTAGCCCTCTGATCGATTGACAGCTATGGTTCTGCTCCTCCTCTGATGTTTGTAAAGGACCCCACACCAGCACACTTCCCCAGGAGCGTGCCTCCCTCTCAGCCCCTCTTCTCACTGCTCTGGCAGCAAGTTTCTCACTCAGATAAATCTTGCTTTACTCACTATCCCCATCTGCATGGAGCTTCTCCTTCTACAGGAGCCAAGAACTCAGATGACCTTCATCGTCCAGCACCAATCTGACACCAGAATAATCTTAGGCTGTGCACCCCAAGAAGCATGCACCAAGGGGTCAGGGTTGTGGGTTGTAGGTTAAGCCTCTGTTCACAATGCCGGCATCCCGTGTGGTAACTGGCTGGAGTCCTGGCTGCTCCACTTCTGATCCAGCTCTCTGCTAATGTGCCTTGGAAAACCGCAGAAGATGGACCAACTGCTTGGACCTCTGTACAAAGTGGAAGATCCAGATGGAGTTCCAGACTCCTGGTACAGTGCCAGCTGTTACAGCCCTTTGGGGAGTGAATCAACGGATGGCAGAGCGTTCTGTGTATCTCTGTGCGTGTGCGTATGCGTGTTTATGTGACTCTGTAACCCTGCCTTTCAAATAAAATCTTAAAAAAAAAAAGAAGAAGAAGAAGAAAATGAAGGTTAAATAAAACTACAACAATGGCAAATAGTACTTGCTTCTTTGGAGGCCCTGAGTAGCTAGGATGAGGAATATCATGTAACGATGTAAGATCAGGTGCTTTCCAAAGATCAATCCAGTTTCCAAGATCAATCAGTTGGTCTCCCACTGTTCCAGGCGGAGGGCTCCATGGACATGAATGCTTGGCAGGTGGTCAAGTTTCCTGGGGAGCACCTTCAGAGCCTCCAGGTGAGTCAGCTGGGCCTCCCAGAGTGGCAGTAACGCAAAAGGGCAGATGAAGGCAACCATGTATGAGAAGCCCTGGTTCTCAAATTCGCACTAGGCCCACTGGGATGGATCTCCGCTCTAAGAGAGTGTACCCCAAAAAAGGCAAAAATGTGACTCAATCACACTTTTCAGAAGCTCGGATCCAACAGAGCCCTTTCCTGACAAACATTCGCACCATTTCTCTTACATCCACCCATCATTTCTCAGCACTTCTCATCCATTTCCCAGGGACACAGGGCAACGGTCAGAGCTCCAGGGCAGGTGTGACCAGCACAGTCCATGACCCCTCTCAGAATACACAAGCACCTTTAGAAGATTCCTAACACTTCTGTGGTATACTGAATGTTTCTAAAAAGCAAAATTTCTGTATCTTCAGGATACAGTCACATCTCACTGATCTGAGTTGATTCTGAGAAGACAAAATGGCAGAGATTTCCATTTAATCTTGGATCCCACCTTGTCAGATTCAGTGATTGTTCAGTATCCCAGGATATTTAGGGATCTCAATTTGTCATCCAACATAGCCAGTGTCCTTCCCAGTTCCCTGTCACTCTCATTAATCGGGACCTCAACGGCCAGTCCCAAGTCCCTGGTTTTGAATTGACCCGAGGGAGGAGGCCAGAGGCCTGCAGCCCCAGCAGCATGGTGCTGACTGAGGGTGGTGATCAATCAATGCTCTGTAGAGACCAAGGGCTCAACCAGTTGTAATCCTGTGGACCTCACGTCTCCACCTGGCAACTGGCTCCTCACAAAGCACTTTCTAACAGAGCTGGCTGAAACCCAGCTACTCTTAGGGCATCCTTGGATGCTTTTACTCCACTGCTGCAGAGACAGACTTGGGCTCAGCACGTAAGCTGCTTGGGGATGGAGGAAGTGCAGCAGGTGACTTCCGTTCCCTGTCATTGGAGGTTTGCCCCTGGCTGGCTGGTTACACACAGCAGGAGAGACTTAGCTCTCTGGTAAGGGGTGAGATTCTGGGATCTGGATAACAACTTGTGACTCAGACTTTTTGACTGTCAATGGAGCCTCTGAGGGATGGCACAAGCGGGACGCCAGGGCTCAGTGATGGTGTCATGGCCCTTTTCTGCTCCTGTCCCGTACATCAGTCCTCACCATCACACTCTCTCCCCTGCTGTCGGCAGGTGGCTACAGCATCTTGATGAGTCTGGTGTGTGTACTCCCAGTCCCAGAGAGGGACAGAACATCTATTCCCAGCCTCCCTAGCAAACATCTCAAAGCCTGCACTGATTAGATTGGATTAGGTCATGTGTCCATGCACAACAATGTCTGTGGCCAAACAGATGAGATAGTCTGTACTGGTTATCTGCTGCCGCACAACACAGCATCCTGAAACTCAAGCCTAAAACAACCATCATCTCATTCTTACGGTTTCTGTGGGCTAGGAATTTGGGTGATTCAGGCATGGTCTCTTGGGACTCTGCAGACAGATGGTGGCTACAGCTGGAGCTGTCAGAGCTTAGAACCTCTCCATGCAGTCTTGCCATATCAGGCCAGTTTGGGCTTCCTTACGATATGGAGATCTTGGGGTGGTTGAGCAAGTTCCCAGGAGAACAAGTCGAAAGCATTGACCTTCCTACAATCCAGCCTCACAAATCACTTGATGTCAGTTGTGCCCTACTCTACCAGTTAACAGAGAACCCATCCAATCTCAAGAGGGTAGTATATAGACTCTATTGTGGAATCTTAGCAAGATTCTAGAACATTCCAGAATAGTCATCTTTGGGAAATAGGGGCTTAATCGAGCCAGACATCAACCCTGAGCTGGGAACATGGTGGAGTCTCCGAAAGTACACATAGGTGTAACTGAAAGACCCTAAGGAAGGGGCAGGTGGCATATAACTCAATATCCTTATGCTGTGTGACTTCCTGTTCTTCAGAGTCAGGCCTTCCATGGTTTGCTAATTGAGGACAAATGTACAAAGAGCAATATGAGACATATCACTATAAATTTATAATTAAGAGGTGAAACACGTGTATAACAATGGCTATAAGGATTTCCTTTCACTGCACCCAGACTTGCCGACAGCAGGCACAGCTCTGCCAGCATTTCTCCCAGTGGACTTTCTCAGCCCCTGCCATTGCAGGGAGCTCAACCATTCCAGGAATCCACTCCAGGCCATGGCCGTGGCTCTGGAAGATTTCCTAGGAACTTTCCTCTCTCGGGCATGCAAACCCCAAGAGGAACTAGCTCAGAAGTGAGAATTCAGACAACGGCCCATTGTTGGGCCTTTATTAAGCTGGAGGTTTCAGTTTGGAGAACAGAAACCTACTGTTTGCTTTTAATTGATTTCTAGACACACTGCTTCTCAAAGGTGTGAGTTCTTTTGCCAAGCAGCAGTGTTTCACAGCTTGTGCCAACACAGTGTGTACCCCCCTACAGTGGATAGGGAACCACAGGCCTGGAGAGCTGGCCACGCACCCCTCTCACTGCTCAAGGTTGGGAGAGAGTTGTTCTGCCCTCCGTGCCCTCATCTCTCCCAAGATCCATACCTCCTGGTAGCCTTCCCTTCTCTGCCCGCTCTTCTGATCTCCCCAGTTGACTCTGCTGTCATTATGCCATCAACAATCCAGTGTAGCAGCTACATACATAGCATTTACACCATTTAGAAATTATTCCGAGCACCCAGGAGGATTGCACAGGTTATAAGCAAATGTGATGCCATTTTCTATCAGGGATTTGAGCAACCACGGTTCTGAGTAGCCACACAGGTGTCTGCTAACCTTGCTCTATGGACAGCAAGGGGCAGCTCAGTTTCCAGAAGTTACTGGGTAGGTCTTTTTCCCACCAGGAAATCTCGAATTCTGACTACAATTATATTTGGATCTTTCAGGACTCTCCTTCGGTAAGCCACCACTTCCTCTAGAATCAGGAAACTTTTCAAATTAAATGTAATTGGAGTTTTCTCCCTGAATCATGTTCCTCCCTCTCTTCGTTTGTGAGTTGGACTCCAAACTAGGAAGCTCATTTCCAATAAACTCTCAAAGTGGGTGCTCGACCCTGCACCACTCGGCAGCCTCGCTGACCTTGTGGAAGTGAGGTGGAGAGATGGGAACTATGGACTGCTGCCACGCAACCTGTTTTCCCTCCCAGCAGGGACAGAGTTGGAGGAAGTGGACCCCCAAGAGGTCTGTGCATTCCACTGCCATGAACAAAACAGCCCTGAAGTGTTTATAGATCCAGAGAGTAATTTCCAGTTCTGAAGCACTCTTCCAACTTCTTTCCAAATGTGAATGACTCAGAAATACTGACCCTTTCTCACATGGACCAATTTTTAAAATCGATATGAAAATGAAGTCCGGCTTACCACGCAAGCTGTGTGGTGGGCTGAGGGCTGAGGGCAGGAGGACCTGTCAGCATGGGCTGAGGGCAGTGCAGGGTGGCCCATGGGCACATGCTGAGGGCAGTGCAGGTGGGCTGAGGGCAGGCAGGGTGGCCCATGGGCATGTGCTGGGGCAGTGCAGGGTCCTCGTGCTGCCATCTGTTGCTGCATGAGCAGATGTCAGGCTAGGGCCGGGCTGGCAGGGCGGGGAGAGGGGGCTTACTGAGAGTTCTTGATACCAAAAGAGTTAGCACAACCTTCCTACCCGATGCCAGGCTTGCAAGAGAGCCAAGGCTAGGGCTCCAAGGAGCCAGAGTGCCAGGACTACCTAGCCCAGGCTGCAGCACCTGTTCTTGGAAGGTGAGTGGGGGGAGGAAAGAGAGGCATCAATGGCTTTAGAGCTCAGCAAGCAGCCATTCCTTTGATCTCACATTGACCTCTGACACGTCAGGATCTCCAGCCTCAGGGACCAGAGCTTAAAACATACAACGCATGATTAAACAGCCTAGGCTACTCACCCCTGTGTAAAGAAGCCAACATCATCTCAAAGTAATGACCAAGATTCGGGGACACAGCCACGAGGCACTGAGTGGAATTTCTGCAGCTCATGAGAGGGATCCATGAGACAGACAGAAGTTTTTTCCTGTTATTATTATTATTATTAACCTTTTATGATGCAGTTCCATAGGCCCTTGGATTTCCTTTACGCCCTCTCCAATCCCTCCCCCCTCACTGAGATCCCCTATAACATTACTATAGTATAGTTCTTCATAAACAGTCATATGTCCATCATTGTGGACATGGACAACAGCAGAGAGTCCAGCAAACTATTGTCAAGATATAGTTAACAGTTTCATTGAGAGTCCATCTTTGTCTGCAAGTAGAGATGCATAATGCATTGTATCTTCATCTGGATATGACAGTCTCCATTACACACTTACTATACATCCTCTTAAATGAAAAGCCATAAAACAAAGTCAACAACAGGAAGAAAAATAGAAATTTACAATGCCATGAAGTTAAATAACATGCTGCTGAATGAATAATGTGTCGTTGAAGAAATGAAAAAGAAGTTTCAGCCCAGAATAGGCAAGCCCTATACCCAGCAGGAAGAAACCTCAGAAGATGTGATGAATCTGCACCCCGCAGTAAGCATTACAGTCGGAAGCCTCTGCAGAGGGAACAAAGTAGGCCAGGCTGAAATGAAATGCAGCAATGCAGAGGCATGTTCTCTCTCTTCCTGCAGACACAGGGAAGAAGGCAGAACCACATCTCTCCCACCTTTCCCCTCCTGGCCCATCTGTCCCTGAACACAGCCCACATGTCTACGATCTCCTCATCTTTTCAACAAATGTTATAAATACAAAATAGGAGCATGGCTGATTGACACACGAACATGAGAGGCAAGGTCATGAACATGGCCTGGGTATGAGGACACTTAGGGGAATGCCTGCATTTGATGACAGGGTGCCTGGTGTGAAGCCCAGCTCTCTGCTTCCAGCCCAGCTTCCTGTTAACACCCTCGGAGGCAGCAGTGATGCTCAAGCCCCACCCACACAAGTGACCCATATTGGGTTCTAGGCTCCTCAATTCAGCCTGGTTTGACTCTGGCTATATTAAGGGAGTGAACCAGGAGTCTTTTCTTGTCTCTGGTCACTTTCTCTGCCTCAAAAAACTAAAAGCATGAAAGACTAACTTTTTTACATCTCTCAGGGACAACCTATCTTAATTTCCTTGATTCTTCCCATCCACAGTAAAACTTCTAATTACCAACAACCAACCACCTGCTTCAGCGATGCTGTGACAGGTTGCTAGGTGGTTGGGCAGGTACAGGTTGTCATCTTGGCGTCCACCCTAAAAATCAGTCTCTGTAAGAGGAACAGGGGCTTAGCTCTGGCAGATGCAGGGGAGAGACGAAGAGGCAAAGCCAGCGAACAGGACAGCCAGTTGCCTACACTTGTGGCAGTAGCAAAGTGCCAGCGGATGGAAAGCAGGGAACAGGCAGCAACAGAGTCAGGGGACATGGCAAGGACTTACAAATAGAGCGAGTTACCAAGCCCAAGCAGAGCAAAGCCACGGGCCTCCAGGCTCAGAGTGGGAAGCAGAACCAGGGCTCTGAGTTAACAAGATTAAATCCTCCCACCTCCCTGGGGGACAGAGCAGGCCCCAGAAGCTGGGAGCAAGCCCAACCTGCAGGGAGCCCCTGATTCAGAGAGAAGCCACTTCTGCCAAGTCAAGCTTTAGGGAAAGAGAAAGCCACTGTTCCTATCCTCGTGGAAGTGCCCGTCTGCACAGCTGCTTTAAATCAGTGACCCAGAACAGGTCCTCGACAACACCGAGGCTGGAGGGAGCAAGCATGTTGGGAAGCTGCATGCCAACAGTGCGGCCTGGGGTCGGGCCTGGGGAGGAGATGCAGCCAGGGAGCCCTGACTCCCCCCGCTGGGGGTCCTAAGAACTTCCTTCTTGCACAACCCACTTACCAACAGGTCTGATGAGCTCATGTGGAACACAGAGAAAACTTCTTTTCCAGAATATTTACTATTTTTTTCCTTAACCAAAGCCAGCAACACATGAAAAGAAGATCTTGGCAAGAAATGAATGATCCTGTGTAGCCAATTGTTTCCCCTTTCTCTGCCCCAGAAAGAGGTCTCGAAAGACAATGCCTGCTGAGGGCCGTCTGGGTCTCTACTTCAAAGCCAAGAGGATTCAGATGAGAGGAGCTGCCCGGAGAGAGACAGGAGCCTGCGGGACACAGCCTGGGCCATGGACCACAGGAACCGTGGCGGGTCTTGAAAGCGGAGCCAACCTGGGAGGTTCGGTAAAGGCGGTTGTAGTCCAAGAAGCAGATGAATGCTAAGTCCATAAGATGGAGCAAGCAATGGGAAAAGAGGCAGGAACACCACTCAGGTCCAAGGCTAATGAAAGAGGCCATTCATCAGCACCTGCCGAGCGTGCGGCCAAGTTCACTCCGCCCGAAGGTCTCCATTCTCCAGCAACCCCAAAATGTGTTGATTGATGGTCCTGACGGTACAGACCAGAAAGCGCAGAGGTCAAATGATTCGCCCAAGGTCATGGTGCTAATGAACAAAAGGCTGAGCATTCTCTCCCAGTAAGGGAGAGAAGGAAGCTTTAGGGTATAAAAGAGAACACACGATTTATTACCGTCTGAAAACTTCCTCTCGGTGCTTAACGGACGGCAGGAAAATATTAGCAGAGGACCAAGACTCCTGCTTTCCAGAGTTGAGCATTCCTGTCCTACAGCCAACCTCTAAAGCGGCCCATTGGAGGCTCCAATCTGGACAAGTCCTCCACAGCCACAAGAAACAGGGAGAACCAGAGCTTCCTAGCTTCTATAATCTCCTGCTCCTCAAGTGGGCAGCTCATGGAGCCACCCGGGACAGCAGGGGCAGCAGCTCTCTGGCCTCTAAAGAAACACACCTCCTGGCCCAGGGTGAAGCTTGGCAGGAGGTGGGCTCCTCTCAAAGAATTGGTTTCCTCTGGAGTTCTGGGCATCAAGTTCACAAAATCTAACAAGGAGAAAGTTGGGTTTGGATGGAAACATGGATAGCTGTTTCTTTCTTCCATGATTTTTCTAGAAAAACCGAAATGCTCACTCAAAGCCCCTATCAATCTCAGTGACTGCGACTGACTGAGCCCCCACTGTGTGTCTGGCGCATGCACCAACCTTCAGCCCTGAGGAATGAGGGCATGGGGTCTTGAAGAGGGGAACAGGAGAGCCTGAGGGAAGGTGAGTCACAGAGGCGCCCCCTCCCCCGGGCCCCACCACCAGCCACTCCCCTCAGCTTCTTCCTGCACACATGCCCCGGGAAGCAGCTGGGTTGCCTATGCAGACCCCAGGTTCCCCCGTTATGCTGAGGATGTTGCTTGTTTGCTTGTCTGAACAGTAGAGTCACAGAGAGAAGGAGCGACAGAGACAAGGTGACCAGGAGCTTCTTCCCAGTCTCCCATGTAGGTGCGGGTCGTAAGGACTTATGCTGTCCTCTGCTACTTTCCCAGGCCACAGCAGGGAGCCGGAGGGAAGCGGAGCAGCTGGGACTCAAGCCAGCACTCACGCAGGATGCTAAGACCACAGATAGAGGCTTAGCCCCCTCTGCAACGGCACCATCCTCTGCAAGCCCCTTTCAACTGCAGTTCCTGTATAACTCGAGCTGCATGCACTTTCAAATCCGTAGGCTCTGAGACTGCAGAGCGTACCTCTCTGACTTCTTCCTCCAAGCTTCTTAGTTCATGATCTCAAGAGAGAACCAACACGACTCCCCTAAGCTTGTGGATGGGCTTGTTGCGGTCAGGTGCCTGTCTATGGTCCCATCAGCTGTGGCAAAGGATGGGAATAAAACAACCCACTTCGCTCAGGGCCACCCAAGCCAACCCCAAAACTGGTGGGCTATGTTCCAGATCGTGGTGGGGAGAGAGCAGTTGTCCAGCCAGGTATGTTTGGGACGTGTCCATAGCCAATGTTAGTATGTGGCTATTGTCTTCATTCTACAAATGAGGGGAGAAGTTGAAAGCATGGTCGTCCCTCCTACTTAGCATGTACAGAGTTTGTCTGCTATTCATTGCTGCATAACCAAGTAACCCCAAACATTGTAGGTGAAAACAAAAGCCAAGCAGTCTGCTCACAGTCCCAAAGGTCAAGGTTCAGCTGGGGTACTTGTTTCTGTCCTCAGAGATGTGGCCTGCCATCTGGCAGGAGGATGCAGTTTGTCAGGTAGATCTGGGATGGCCCTACCCTTGGTGGCCTCTCTCTCTGCCCATGATCTTCCATGCTCCAAGACCTACAACAATCCAGATGGGGCCAGCATTCAGGAGGAAAACGAGGGAGTGACCAAGTGCGCTGTCCTCTGCAGGCCTGGAGCTGAGCAGGGAGGCCACACAGCAAGTCAGACATGCCGACCACCCAGTGCTGGCCAGCTCCAGCGAGCAGGACTCTCCTGAGCAGACACCCTATGACTCCCACGCAGTACCCTCCTCTCTCAGGAGCATGAGAGCATGTTAGTGCAAACCCCACAGGGGCTGCCCAGTTCACACACGCCTGTGGAGTCCTTGCTTTTCTAAGCAATGTGTCAGGCTCTGCTACTCAAAGACCGGAGAAAATTGAACTTCAAACTAGACAGTTCTTAAATATATAATTTTAACTGGAAATTTACATTAAAAAGGGAAAAAATACTTGTCTCTCCCCACCTCAGAAGCTGCAAACAGCCAGAAGGGACAGGGTTCAACAACACAGCTCCAAGAGGCGCCTTGCATCGAGGGCAGACATCAAAAACCCAGCCAGAAGGGAGCCCTCCTTGGCCAGCTTCAGATGCAGAAGCCAGGTGCAGCACTGCCAAAGCCCCGGGGCTTACCTCCCTCTGAGACCAAATCCAGGCACTGGGGCACCCGTGTGGTGCTGACACCCCTGGCCCTTAGCAAGGCCTGACAGCAGATCCCAGCATCTCAGACCCATTCATGCATGGATTGCATGGATGCCCAGGAACTTGCCTCCACATCCTTGTCCTTTGCCAATGCAAATCCAAGACCCAGCCCTCATCTGCCGCTTGCCCCCATCCCTTCCTGAGGCTCTCCTGCCTGCCCAGCACTGAGCCGGCTGGGAGGACAGAAACAGAAACTCCTGCTTGGAGACTGAAAGACACCTAAAACCAGTCAGTCATTTCTGGTTGGAACCGATGCGAGCACTCTTTTTGCTCCATGGTACTTCCAGGAGACTTGTGCAGGTGGTAAATCACCCCAGGGATTTGCAAAGATGCCTGGACACCCACTCTCTGGGCTCCAAACAATGCAGTCCATAAATAACACATAGATTTCCAGATGTGCAGAAATCAGGCTGCCAGCGGTGGGGAAGGAGCGCACATGGCCGCTGGGCGTGAACCACTCCACTCCACACGCATGGCTGTCCCCAGAGTGCTCCACCGTGTGCCAGGGATGTTGCCAAAGCCTCCATCTTCCACGTGGACCTGCGCAGGAAGCAGAGTGCATGCACTCCCAGCTCTGCCCCCACACACCTGCGCCTCTCAGAACTGGACGGTGCGTCCACCATGAAATCAACTTGTGCTCCAGTGTTTCCAAAGACAATGCAGTGTCTGTTCTCTTCCCGTCCTTTCCCCTCCTTCCCACACCCACCTCCCCCAATTTTCTCTGGTAGCGTCAGAGCTCCCACAGGAATCTTCTGGAAGGTGGCACGGCAGGTCTGCCTTCCTGCAGAAGGTCTTGGGTCTCTGGCTCCAGGCTCCAGAGGCCTGCAGTGCTCTGGGACTCTGAGTGCAGCTTTGGGCACATAGCTCAGCTCGCACCTCCTGGGTGCTTTCCAGTGAGGGCAACAGCAGCGGCCTCTGGGCCTCCAGGGGAGGCTCAGGTTGCACAATTGAGTCACCGGCCCAGATTCCGCCGAAGTCACGCTGCTGCCTCTGAGGACACTCTTGGAACCAACCTGATTCCTAATGGGAAAAAATGGTTTCCAGCGGCAAACGGGTCTGACCAAGCAGCCAAGTGGTGTTGTTCCATCTTCAGAAACTGAACATTAGTTTTGAGTTTGACAGAAAGGAAAGGCCCACCCTGAAATAGCCTCCAGCCTTGCTCCTCTGCTTCCTTAGCTGTCGGTGTTGCTGTTGAAGACACTCAGGAAAAGCCTATCTCTAAGGTGGGGAGTAGTAGCACAGGCGATGCCGCTTTAAAAGGTTCGGGACCGACAGGTGGGCCGCCATCCCTACCTGAGACGTCCCCTCCGTTGCTCAGCAGGGCCAGGCAGCAGGGTTCAGGTCTTGCCCTTCTCCAGGAAGTAACGGGAGAAGACACGCAAAGCCTCTCCTCCCCTGCCCCGCAAGGGCGGGCTGCCCCACCGACCCCCACCAAGGCCCTTGCCCACATGGACCCAGTTTCTCATGGGACAGGGCTAAGGGACCAGGGCATCCCCAGGGCATTACCTGCGCTCACCATGGCCACCCTGCGTGGAGGAGGAGGGGCAAAGGAGCTCTCAGGACTTGGAGGAGGAGCCTGCTTCTGGCACGTGCACCTGCTTTCGTGGCCTCAGGGCCTGCTCAGCTATGCCCACCTGCTGTCTCCAAAGGGGACTTGCCAGTTGCTCACAAGGACTTGCAGACCCCAGTCCTAGTCAGCCATGCAATGGTGGACGTGTACCAGGCTTCCCTGGAAGGGCTAGGGGCCTCCCAACTACCTCCAGGTCCCCCACAGCAGTCTTCATGACCCCACATTCTAGGCAGTCAGCCTGTAAGGGACTCCAGTGTGACAGCCCTGCTACTGGCAAGCGTCCCAGGAGACCAGGGTCTTCCTTAAGCTCTTCAAGTTGGGGTGGGAAGGAGACAGCCGCATTGCAGGTGGCAGAGATTAATCGTATGAGAATGGGAAAGAGAAAGTACTAAGAGGCACAAAAGAGGTCCACAGCAGGAAGTGATGGCAGAACCTCAACTTGTGTCCCTGAATTTTCCCCACCTTATCCCAACTCCCTCCTGACACCTTTTCCTGCTTGCGGCCCTGAGTGCATGGAGGACTCGAGAAATCCAGGCACGCAGACACTCACACAGGAGTTAAAGACCGGGTTCCAAAAGGCTCAAGTTCCCTGGCCAACAATGACTTCACATTCCTGGGAATAAACTGTTGACCAGATGCACAGAGACGCTCCCTGCACACACACACACAAGCAGCGGCACAAAGAATTCTGAACCAGGAGGAAGGTCTTCTGGGACAAAGCCAACCTGTAGGGCCCGCTGAGCCCCCAAGCCCCGGCTCCCCCAAAGATGTGGGGAGCACGCACCTGCCTGCCTCTCAGCTCTGACACCGTGTAGCCTTGGCAGACCACTGCTGGGAAGGTGCCCTGAAGTGCACCTCCAAACCCTCCCTGTCTGGAAAGGCAGCCCTTTCTTCCCTGGCAAGTGTCCTCTTATCTGTTTTGAATTTAAAAGAACTCTCTCCACTGGTCAGCAGATGTCAGGCCACATTCCCTTCCGTGAGTCTCGGCTTCACCACCAGCACATTGGCCACGTTTTGCTTGTGTACCCGGCACTGGCGGCAGATCGCTGTAGGCAGCTCCTTTGATAGAGGGTGTTAAGATCTCCAGCCCTGAGTGGGCACTCCAGAATAAATTAGTGCATCCCCACATGCAGGTGCATCCTAGATGACCTAATAGCCCTTCTTCCTCTCACATCTTTCCCTGGGATTACTCTAAAATTAACCCTGAAGCTGAGTTCATCGATGCCTCATTGCCAGAGCCTGCTTCCTGTGCCCAGAATGCCTCTCTGCTGTGCTGTGTGGGTATCAGCCCCTCACTGCATAACGACCCGGGGTGGAGCCCTCAAGCCTCCTTCTCCTGAACCCTGCGTCTACTGAGACCCCCGGCCCTCTGCGGTGAAGACCTCCTGCCCACCTCCTCCCTGGGCCTCAGCGGTTCACTTGGGCATCCCTGCCATGTGGCTGGCAGAGCTTGGAACCTGGGCTTTCTCCCTCCAGTCCCCTTCTCCTCCTCATGGTTTCCAAGCATATGACCCTAAACTAGCTGTCTAAGACCACAACAATCTGAAGGATAAGGCAAGAAAATGATTAACAGACACTGTCCGGCGGGCTGGGACAAAAGGTATGACCGTGAGGGCAAGTGAAGCTACTGAACACATTTAGTCTCGGTTCAAAATTTGCTATCATCTGGGGACAGGAAGCAGATGGTAGAAAAGCAACAGTAGGGAAAATTTCACCCCTTTAAAACATCCAGATGGATAGATGAGTGTCATGGGGGGAGACCCCGGACAATCCCATCTCCAAGTACCATATTCATTTTTGCTTGTACATGATTCTTTAGGGAAAATATTCAGCTGCCTTCAATTCCATTTGTGTTACATAATTTATTATGATTGAGTACATGAGAGATAAGCCAGCAAACATGAAGAAAAATTAATATAAAAACACATAAAGGCAAGGCCTAATTTAAACAGCTCTGCGATGTTCTTTTCCGGACAAATGTCTATTTCAAAGCAGCTGAATGCTTTCTTAACCATTTCTGGCACGGAAAGAAAAGGAAATGGCTATTTAATGATTTATTCTTGTCTACATTTTTGCCCTCTTGATATCCTGAAAGCTTGGTTTATTTTACGAGATTAACTCAGATAAGTAATTTAATTGTGTATATAAAGTGCAGACTTAAAAGCTTATCTGCTTCCACCATGTTTTTAGTAATTGCTATTACTAGGAATTTTGTGTAAGTTTCAGACTCCACCAGAAGTGTTTAAAGCACTAACATCGTTGACATTCTGCTGTGTTAGTAGCAGCAGCAGGTAGAGGTGGAGAAGGCACTCTCAGGAGGCGGGGTGCTCCCCAGACACCCTGATGTTAAGGAATGCGCTCTGCCACAAGCCAGAGGCTGGGCTCAATCTAGGCACCCCACCTTGGAAACGGAATTTACTGAGCCAAGATCCATGGAAACAGGAAGCTTAGGAGCCCAACTCAGCTGTCCGAAGCTTAGGCTTCCCACCTACCTGCCCCGAGGTGGGTGCTCCCCAGGCAGTCCTGCCTCGTGCCCTGCCCCAAGCTAAGCCTGAACCAGACCACCAGCCCCTCCAGTGACCCAAGACAGAACGTGACCTAGCCACCTGCTGAGTGAATGTCCCACACCTCTTGGAGATGCTCCACCTCTGGGCACAATGGCTAAGGCACAAAATCTTTAAATTTATGTAATTGCCAAAAACAATGTGTAAAGTAAACGGGAAGCAGGAGGTGCACGGAGACCCTCTGCCTTCCTGGCTACCACAGGAAATGGGTGCCTGCAGCAGCGTCACCCAAGACCGTGAATTGTGGTGTGTTTCCCTCCAGCTCTGTGTTGTGTTTGGTCAACTCGGCTTAGGGTTGCTAGAGTGAGAAAGCTGTGTCGGACACTTTGTGGAACGTAGGTGTTGACATTGGTGTGATTAAGTCAACATAGACCTCTCAGGGGAGAAAAAGCATTCTTAGGGTAGAACAACCCAAACACAGACAAGAGACGAAACAGCGGCCTGAGTCCCTGTTGAACCATTTCTGGTTTTAACGATTGTGCCTGCATTGTGCTAATCTCTCTCTCTCTCTCTCTCCCCCTTCCCACCCCTTTTCCTGGATAATTGCAAAGTTGATCTCCACTGTCATGTCATGTCGCTGCACACAGCTCCGACAACATCTCTGACAGCACTCTGTCTTTCCCATAGTCACCACTGTATTAGCTCATCTAGTACAATCAGTCAAGATCTTCATTCCCAGTCAACAGCCACATGGTGTTCAAGCTTCCCTGATGTTGGAATCAGGGGTTGTGCAGACCCCCAAACGTGGTTGCCGAGTCGGACACAGAGATCCTTAACCAGGCCCTCTCCCTGTGACTTAGACCAATGCAGATGCTGGCGGGCAGAGCAGCCTGCAGTGTGTGAGGTGTTGGGGATGGCTGAGCCCTTCGACTGCCCGAAGCTGAGCCCCATCTGCATGACCCAAAAGAGAAGACCTGTCAGCTTACCCACCTTCCCCTTCGGCGCTTGTCCCACGGCCACAGGTGCCACCACTGGCTCTTCACCTCAGTCTTGGGTTTTTACCACCCCGTGAATGTTCTCGTCTCTGCATCCCTCATGCTACCTTCCTTCCACCTGTCAGCCCTTGGCAGCCTCCTTCCTCTCTGTCAGCCCCCGGTCCAGCCATAACGTGTAGTGGCCAGACCCAGCCTGTCACGCATCCCATCCTGGTTCTCATATCCTGTGACGGGCTGGCTCCCTGGTGCTTGGCCTGTCAGTGAAGAAAGGTTGTCCCCTCTCCCCAGAAACATAGAACGACCCTCAAGTAACCATGGTTTCAAAGGAAACAACCACTTTGAGCTGGGCTCCACTTGGATCCAGTTATTGAGATAATCTCAGTATCTGTTTTTTTTTTTTTAAGGATTTGATTTATTTTTACTCAAAAGACAAAATCACAGAGAAGAAGAATATCTTCCTCTACTGGTTCTACTGGTTCACTACCTAAATGGCCAGAAGAGTTGGAGCTGGACAAGTTTAAAGCCAGGAGCCAAAACTTCTTCCAAGTCTCCCACATGGGTGCAGGAGCCCTAGGACTTGGGCCATCCTCCACTGCTTTCCCAGGCACATTAGCAGGGAGCTGGGTTAGAAGTGGAGCAGCCAGCATTCCAGTCAGAGTCTCTACCCCTTGCTGCACATGACGCATCGTTTTGGCCTTGGTCCCTGCACCTATCCAAGATCAGAGCCACCAAACCACATATGCCTGTTCCAAACATTCCCTGACCCCTCTTGTTACTGAAGACATCACCCTAAGACCTTTTCACGTGACATTAAGTAATTTGTGCTGATCCAGAGTTTATTTCTGAAAATGCATTGAAAATGAACTCATTTCAAATTAAGCCAGTGATAAAGAACCAATTTCTTTCCTAGGGATAATCTAAGCTAGTCACCATCACAAGTAGCAGAAGCGGTGGTCGCCAGGGGTACAGAGCAGGACTAGAACAGTGGCCGCTGGAGGCACAGGCAGGACCAGGAGCTCTCAGGGGCTCCAGGTTCAATTTTGCAAGAGGAGGAAGTTTTGGAGATGGCTGCCAGCCACGAAATAATTCCACTACTACTGAACTGGACATTTAAAAGAGGTTCAAATCTAATGTTATATTCTTTCCACCACGATAAAAATGAGTAAATAAATCATTTCAAGGCTGTCCCACACTGCTTTGGCTTTGATCCACCATAAACATCGAAGTTTTATGGTTCTCATTTTTTACACGGCCTTCCCTGGCTTGTAAACGGTGAAAGCAAAATTTCCCCCCTTTCTGAGCATCTATTCCACCAAGATTTGTTGGCGTTTGGGGGATTAGTAGGGTTTCTTGAATCTACAGTGCAGATAAGTCATTCTTCAGGAACCTAAGGCACTTTCTTGTGTGCTATCATAATTTTCATATGTTTGTTCATTTTACTAATCAGTGGAGTAGGACGTTGAATTTTCTCAATTACCCACCCCTATTCCTATAGGAACCTAATCTGGAAAAAAAATTTTGGGAAGTGTATTTCTTTGGTTGAAAGGCAGGGTAACCGAGAAGGCAAAGAAGGGGATTGATATTACTTCTGCTGGCTCACTGCCCACATGCACACAGTGGCTGAAGCCAGGAGCCTGGCTCTCCTTTAGGGTCTCCCATGTGGGTGGCAGAGGCCCAAGCACTCAGGCTGTGTTTTGATGCCTTCCTAAGACACATTAGCAGCAAGTTTGCCCAGAAGTAGAGTAGCCAGGACTCAAACCAGTGCCCATGTGGGATGCCAGCATCAGAGACAGAGGCTCAGCCTGCTCTGCTTTGGGTGTAAAGCCCCCTTTTTTAATTTTAGTTCTCTAAAAACAAAGGACACTTTGGGAAACATAGATGTCTATTTGGTTTAGCCCTCCAAGGGGCATCTGCCACTTCTCCAATAAAGGCCATCTGTACTTGCATGGCCTGTGTCTCATGGTCAGAACAATAAAGCCAAGGAAAGCTCCTTCCCTCTCCTCCCCGCAGCTGAATGCTTGTCCCAAGGCCCCAGCGGAGCCTTTGAGCCTCTGAGCTATTTCTCAAGAGGAAACAGAAAAACCCCACCCTCATATTGTCCCAAAGGCCAAGAATTATTTGTACACAGGAATGTTGGAATCACTACTCATCCCCTTTAAAATTTTAGTTTCTTTCACATCCAGATGAAGTCCAGGAAAAACATTATTTTTGAGTTTTTTTAAAAAGTTTTCAATTAAAAAAATCTTGGAAAGTAGTTGACCTATATTTACTGTAACCATGTTTTCCAAATAAAATCCCAGACACATGCATGATCTGATTAGTAGGACAACTTACCATGTTACTTAAAAATAAAGTGCATTATCTTGTTCCTGCTCTACTAGGTAATCTGTGTCATTTAGGAGACTTGAGGAAAGGTCAAGAGAGATACTAAAAGCATGTGCAGCCCAACCACCCAGAAATAGTCACTGTGCATAGTTTGACCCGTGTTTCTCTGCAGTTTTTATCTCTAACAGATGATAATTTCTTATCAATTGGAATTCCAACTTGTATATATAATTTCACATCTTGGATTTTTTAAAGATTTATTATTTATTTGAAAGGCAGAGTTACAGAGAGAAAGAGATTTTCCATCCATGGATTCAACATGCAGATGGTTGCAATGGCCAGGGCTGAGTCAAAGCCAGGAACCCGGAGCTTCATCCGGGTCTTCCATGTGGCTTCACAGGCCCAAGAACTTGGACAATATTCTGCTGCTTTCCCACTAATTTGGACTGTCTTCTGCTACTTTCCCACACACATTAGCCGGGAACTGACTTGGAAGTGAAGCAGCCAGGACTTGAACCAGTGCCTATATGAGATGCTAGCATTGCAAGCAGTGGCCTACCCAGCTGTACCACGATACCAGCCCCTTGAATTTTCTGATTAAAGCCAAGCCACAGGACTATCCCCGCAGCATAAAAAGAGTCTTTGCAAATCTTATTTATTTTAATAACTGTGTAATATCCCATCTCCACATATAACATAATTGTTTCTACCCACCATACATCTTTGATCATTTAGATTGCCATCCATTTATTGCAATTGTTATAAAAATACTGTGATGAACATTCTTGGGCCAAATTTTCAAGTTTGTTTATTTGAGAAACAGAGAGATAGGCAGAGCTAGAGGAGAGCTCCCCACTGCTGCTTCACTGCTCAAATGTCTGCAACACTGAGGACTGGTCCAGGTAGGAAGTGGGAGCCAGGAAGACAATCCAGTCCCCCAGAGGGACAGCAGGAACTCAGCAACTGAGGCAGCATCACGGCTGCCCAGGGTGTGGACTAGCAGAAAGCCAGGGTCAGGAGCCAGAGATGAGAACTGATCACAGCAATCCAGGATGAAATGCATCCAAACCAAGTCTTTACTGCTGGGCCTATTACCCGCCCGCCTTAGGCATGTGTCTTTATACCCAGCTCTGTAAATCCATTGTATGTCCAAGACGCAGAAAGACTGCATAATGGAAGAAAACCACTTAAGATCTCCAGGATATATATCACCATGCTTTTCATGGAAACATACAGCCAAGTCATAATTCACAACTATTTCTCAGGTACCTACCAGAAGGTCCTCTAAATCAGTGCAGTCCTGGGAAGCCACTCGTTCCTGGGAAAGAGGCACTTGCACCTTTCCTGCTCCTGTGCCTTGACACACACACACACACACACACACACGCACACACACACTCACACACACACACTCACACACTGCTTGGTTCACATGCAGGGGCTTGTCCACAGGCTAGAGAATGAGTGAGACTCAAATCCCAGGCACGTTGGGCAGCTTCCCAGCGGGACCAGGTTCTGTGCAGCCTCTGGCTATGTGTGCTGCCCACTGCCCACTCCTGCAGCCCCTGCCACCTGCTGCCACACACCCCCCACCCACTGCTCTGCCATGGGACCTGGATGACTCCTTCTCATGAACACTGAACAATTCCAGTCCAAGTTACACTCTGCCCTAGAGGAACAATGATTTATATATATATATGTATATATATATATATATATATTTTTAAAGGTTTTGGTCAACTGGTGTGCCCTCAAGTACCTAAACTATTCCTGGTAAAGAATGTCTCTCTACCACAACCTGCTGAATTGAATGGAATCACTAAGAAAAAGGAGCATGGGTTTAACTGCAAGAAAGTTGAACCCTGGGAGGTACAGTGACTTAGCCAAAGATCACTTGGATGGTTTATTTCCTCTAAATATCATGGGTCACGGAGTCCTTCAGTCCAGCCCCAAGAAAACTCTAATCCAGGGAGACCAATCCCAGATAAGCACAGGCCTGTGTAAAGTAGTTGATAGAAACAGCGAGGGATGGTGCAGCAAATCTTGTCCGGGACTGTGCTTCAGACACACTCTCAGTGTGGGGAAAACCACAGGATCCCTTTCTGGGCACCCGGCAGGCTCATACTCCGTCACCCTTCCTGCCCTCCAACATCCCAATGCCACAGGCAGCCGAGTCCCTAGGATGCCCACCTCACCCAGGGCCCCCTTGCCCCTGTGAGTGGTTCCGCAGTGGAAGGGATGCCCCGCTCCCCACCCGCATGCCACACCATGTGACAGTGAGCTGCTGTTTACAAACACGCCCGCTCCTAAGCACCTCTCTGGATAGCTCCCATCCCTCTTGGAGGATCTACAAAGAACACATCCAGACAACCCAGGCCCTTGGAGCCGGTTTCTTTTTTTCCGTGTTCTCTACTCTTTTTTATATCTTTTATATGCTTTATTTATAAGTTTATTGTATATTTTAGCTCAAATAGAATAAAAATTCTATCGTAGGATTGTAAGTTCCAGAAATCTGAGACTCCTAGGACCTCACTGTGGGCTACATGTGTCATTTTGGGTGAGTTTGTAAGATCATCCAAGGTATGTTTCCCAGATAGCAATAGGCACTCTTTGACTTACAGTGGGGTTCTGTACCAATAAACCTATGGGCAGGTGAAAATAAGATTTCAAGTCAAAAATGTAATTAATTCACCTGAGTTGCCAAATACCCTCTGTGGGGCAGGCCAACGTGCTCAGCTCTGATGAGTGAAATCCCCATCAGAAAGTATTAGCTACCAAACACAAATGGAAGCTTTGCTGCCATGGTGGAATTCACAGACACAAGACAATGTCCAGACAGGCGGACAACATGATGCCCTGCTTCCCCACTATGACCAAGGGCCAGAATCGAAAGCGCAGGAAAAACATCAAGAATTCCACGTGCAGCTTCCGCTGGGTTCCTATCTCCATTAAACTCTCCTGGAGTTAGGAAGGCAGTAAATCTGGGCTGTCTAAATGTTTATGCAAACTGGGACACCACTTGGGGTCCCACATAGCAGGAGTCCCAGCTTCACCTCCCAATTCCAGCTTCCTGATAAGCCACAGAGAAACAAATATTAGAATCCCTACTGAAGTATTAGTTTTACCCTGCCCCGCTCCGCCCCCGCAGCGAGAGACCGGAACAGAGTTCCAGAGTTCCAGCCCAGCCTGACCCAACCTGGCAGACTCAGGGAGTGAGCCAGTGATAGATCCCTCTCTCTCTCTCTCTCTCTCTCTCTCTCTCTCTCTCTCGTGTGTGTGTGTGTGTGTGTGTGTGTGTGTGTTTACTTCGGTGTCTCGCAAATAAAATGAAAATAAATTTGTGAAATATTTTAGAAGTGTGGTCCCCAGAGAATAACTCAACTTTTTAAGTGTACAATGCAAAATTTGTGAGTATGTTTAAAACATTTAAAATGTTTCTCTTTGTGAGGTTATCAAGACACATCAGCATACTTAAACAAGCATTTCAGTCGGTGAATCACAGGAGAAAGCGCAAAAAGCTTGTTTCCCAGTGCTGTTCCTCACAGCTTGATTCTTATCTGCTTGATTTTTAACACCTCTCTCTCTCCACCCACCCTTAGAGTTAGCCTTGTGCAAGGGATCATTTTGCAACTAAGATGGGTTTTTTTATTATTATTATTTATTTGTTTTGGGAAGGCAGAATTACAAAGAGAAGAAGAGACAGGAAGATCTTCCACCTGCTGGCCCACTCCGCAAATGGCTGCAATGGCCGTAGCTGGGCTGGTTCAAAACCAAGAGTCAGGAGCTTCTTCTTGGTCTCCCACGTGGTTTCAGAGGCTCAAGGCCTTGGGCCATCCTCCAGTGCTTTTCCCAGGCCAGTATCAGGGATCTGGATCAAAAGTGGAACATCCAGGACACAAACCAGCACCCACATGGAATGTTGGCACCAGCCCGTAATTAAATGTTTGTAACTACACTTTTCAGAAAACAAACCTGAGCAGCAGAGAGGTAGGAAACATGGTGGAGAGAACTGGGGGTGGGGCCAACATAACCACCTGTTAACACTTTCACTAACTACCAATCTCTCACCAGGGTGTGTGGTAGTTACAAGAACTCAAGCCTAACTCCCAACCTTAGCACATAGCATTCTTTTTTAAATATGTGCATCATACATGTGGGTAAGTGCAGAACATGAACTTTCCCTGTAAGTCTCTGTGGAGGGAGGCAGAACTTATCTACAGCTTGAAAGCAGAGCATGCTCCAAATGGGAACGCCAAGTGCTGTGGGGACAATACCATTGGCCAGGTCTTGTGTCGGTCTGGTATATTCTAGCAGCCTCTGCCTTGCCTCACAGTCTCCATGGAGCAGGAAGCATTTCATCCACAGAACCAATGACTTTCTTCGTTAGAAGGGCATGGAGGGAAGTGGGAGCACTTGGCTCGCTGTAAGGTCTGAGCGTGTCCCGACTCACGCAGGCTCCAGGGAAGGCTGCTGAGGCAGACACTGGAAAGCACAGCTTCCACCATCACTTCCAGAAAACAATCTTCAATGTTTTCTGGCAGATCCACTCCTAAGCTATTGGATTCCAGCTGGTCAAAGGGGGTTGTTGGTTTCTGTAACGGGGGAGCCTCTAATGTCACAGCCCAAGCAGCAGAGCAAGTGCTCAGGTCTCCCCTTGACATGTTATCATGTGGCAGAGCCTTCCATGAGGCCTGGCAACAATTTCTGGCTTCCCTGGGGATGGCTCCCCTCCAAAGTGACCCGGTTCATCCTGCACTTAGGAGTGTAGACAATCACCTGCTCTGATGACTTGGACTAGAAAAGGCTCCATCAAGGCTCAGCAGTAGTTCTCCACAGACAAGACTGCCTGCTAGGGAGTGTTTTTGGCTAGTCCTGATGGCTGAGTGCTGGAGGTCCCCAAGGCAGGAGACAACCCGGAACAACTTGTCAATGTGCTGTGATGTGGGTGGAAATCTCGTCTACAACTTCCTGAGCCTGAACCACAATGTTACTTTTCCTTGTAACTGTTAAGTATCTGCCGCCAGGGCTGCAACTCACCCTTCCAGGATGTAATGAGTGGTTCTGAGAGCCTGAGGTGCCAATCAAGAAAGATTATGCACTCCACAACTAAATCATCAGGTTCTGAACTTGAGTGACACCTCCCTGTGCCCTGGTTTCCTGCCCTACCAAGTGGGGCTGACAGCAGCGATTTATGAGACGGGAAGATGGACAAGTTAACGCCTGCAAAGTTCTTAGAACAGTGCCAAGGAATATCAGAAAAACATTGGAGACTTAGAGATTCCAAACTGCTGTGTGTCTTCAAAATGGCCAACCATCCTCATTCACATTGCTACATCTTTCGCTTGAATTTCTAGTCCAAAAACATACATAGTGAGGTCATGAAGTCGAGTGTCACGTGACTACATAGCCAGCCGCTTTGCAAGGCCGAGGGTCGACACTGCAGGAACCCTCACCAAGATCCTGGGGGCAGATAGAAGCTCCCTGTTACTTTAGTAAGTAGCGCTACTCCCCAAGGATATCTCGGCATTTTTTATTTTGGGAAGGAGCGTGTTTCACAAGCAAGCGACACTGCAGGACTCCGGGAGTCTGCGAGGACTTTATCAGGATTTCTGCAGAGATGCGCAGCGGCACAGAGGCTGTGTGCCGCAGCCGCTGCCCAGCCAGCCCCAAGCATACCCAGACACTTGAGCCTGAGTTTCCTGGCAGGCGGCAACTCATTCCCCAGACCTGAGGACATCATCTAAGTCTCCAGAGATGCTGCGGCTACACGGGAGCAGGAGGGAAAGGCAGGCCAGGTCCCTGGAGTGTTTAAATCCCGTGGCGCAGTTAGAACCGCAGTCCTGGCTCTCTTGCTCACTTCTAGTATGATTTCCGTGCGTGAATGTTGGCATAGCATTTACAGGCAATTTTAACATCTGTGAGCTCTTCATCTTGTAAGGCCCGAGGAGTGTCACGCAGCCAGCTTTCCACTGAGGAAGGAGGTAAGCAGAACCCCTGGGAGAGCCAGCAGGCAGCCTGTGGGGGGTATGCCCCCACCTCCTTCCACCCTGCTGGTTGGATGGCTGCCAGTTCTCCCCGTAGAGTATGGCTAGCTTTCTCCTTCTAGGAGTCAGCAGACTTATCCTGTAAAGAGAGCAAGAGGAAGGGGAGAATGGGGAGGGAGAAAGAAGAGGTGGGGGGGGAATCCCTTTATCTACAAAACAGCATCATGGAAAATAATAAAATGAGGAGAATAAAAAGAGAAAAAAATGTGTAGGCCTTGTAGGCTGTCTATGCTTCCTCTCCTTTTTGTTTACAACCTTTGAAATTTTTTTTAAATCCTTCCTAGACATCCCTGTGTTGCTCAGTGGACACTGGGGTTCAGGGCAGTTGGGAAAAAAGACTGTCATTCTGGCTGCTGCTATGGAAAGACACAGAAGACCGGGAGGCCTTTGAGATGGTGACTTCATCCCATTTTCCCAGCTGGTTGTCTCTGAGTCTTGTACAACGCCTAGCAGTGTTGTATATTCCACAGTATATTTTGTGAGAGGAGGGTAGCAGAAAGAGGGTAAGGAAAGGAGAACCCCAAGTTCACACTGCGCGCTCACCAAGGTTAACATCAGTGTGGTAAGAATTTCTTGGGAAGACTCAAGATTTCCCAACAGGAGCAGAATCGGGTATTTCTAGTTCTGCCACGTGAAAGCACTGGATGAACTTCCAAATCTTTGTCTTGGCTGGAGGAATGAACTCTGCCATGTGACTGAGGAAGGCACCTCTAGGCTCTCACATGTGTTGCTGTTGCATCATCATGAAAAAGGCCAGTGCTCTGTGCTGTCCCCTGAGATGAGTCACTTTGAGGGAGTAGTCAGAGGTGGACGTTCTGTGTCCATGACTAAATTGGTGATGGTCAGCGGGGCTCCAGATGAAGCACCTATTAAGAGGATGCTCACAATACAAGCCTGCTCCAAAGCAGCCACAGATAAACTTCCGAAGATGGAAGAGAAATAAAACCCACAAGAGGAACCCAGGATGCAAAGGAGGACAGTGTTGTGATCACTGAGCCACTGCCTGAACAGTTTCCAAGGATATATCACGGCTTTGAGGCAGCTCTTAAACATCACTGCCCCACACAGCTGAAAGGAGAAGAGGTGGAATTTTAACAGGCACCCTGGAGATAGCGTGTAGCTTCCCATGAGCCACTTGTACCAAATAAAAGCATCACAGAAATCCCTTGTAAGCTCCAGTCATGAGGGCAGAGGCATAGCTGAGGGCCTCAGTGGTCAGAGAGTGCATGAGCAAGGACATGGCAGCAGGAGCTGCTTCATTGGGCCAGGCCCTGCCCTCTGGCACCTCCCTCAGGGGCAAGTGGGACAGACGTGATCACCCAGTCAGCTGGCATTGCTGCATGCTGGACTCCTCAGAACAGGCTACCATCTGAAACATGTTCTTAACACCCGCTCATGGCACAGGGCTGTGCAAATGGCCTAAAAATTTCCTGGGAAACTTTTAAAACCATTTAAATCAAAGATGCCAGAATGGGTATTTGTCCTATTGGCTAATCCATCCATTGCCCATATCTGAGTTCCTGGGTTCCACACCCAGCTGCAGGTCCTGACGCCAGCCACCTGGTGATGCAGACTGTTGGAGTCCAGTAACTGAGTTCCTGTCACCCACGGAGGGAGAACTGGATTGAGCTCCTGCTGGCCAGCTCTGGCCCCAGCTCAGTTTCAGCTCCCCTAGGCATTTAGAAAGTGAACCAGAAGATAGAAACCCTTCATCTCTCTCTTCCTCTGTTCCTCAAATAGATGCATTAATCTTCAAAAAAAAATCAGGGATTCTGATTCTGGCATGGAGTTCAGGAATAAATATTTTTGAAATCTTCCCTGGTAATTTTGACATGTGATCAACTTTGAAAGCTGCTGGTGCAGATATTCCACTCGAATTTAGTTAGTCTTTAAAAATACGTTTTTCTCTTGCTATGTTGGGCTACTTGTCTGGACTTGAAGTTGGTAGCCTCCCTCTCCTGTCAATGGCACTCCAAACACTGACCCAGTGAGGGAATGAACGTGGATGCCTCTAGAGTCAGAGCGACTAGGGAAGGAATGCTTCTCTCATGGCCAACACATTACTAGGCAAGAAGCTCATGCCCTCCTGTACAAGGAAAACGGGAAGAAGAAAGGAAAAAGAGAGGCAAGCAGGACACAAAAATCTGCATAGCATGGTCTTTGTTTCCAGTGGGTCCTATTAGTCTCTGAAGACACCCTCTGTCCAGGCCGGACAAAGGCTACAGAGACATAGGGAGGGCATTGCTGCTGGACCCTGCCCACTCTCAAACAAGCTGACCTGCAAGGACAAAGGACACCCTTGTGCTACCAAGCTTCTCTGCTCAGCATCCTTTGTCTCTTGATGAACCTACAAAGAGGGAAAGGACATTCCTGGGTCACAACTTTGCTCACGTCACTTGCTTGTCTTGGCATGGGTCTTGGCAACTTCTCTGACCCATCTGGGATCCTGAATATTGGCAGGTACCATAGGAGCAATGGGATGGGGGTAAGGGGGAGGAAGAAGGGGCTATTCTGGCCAAATATTCCAGCAAAAGCTGATCTAAGAAAGTCAAACAGGTTTCTGTGCCTTCATCTTTCTCTGAGTTTTAAACTTGGCTGATAGGTTTAAACATCTCCAGAAGAGAAATACATGACTGCAGCTTGCCAAAAGAACATTTGACAACAGTCCCCTCTGATTTAAAGCACCTTCCCAGCCTGCTGACCCATGAAGGTCACTCATACAGTTACTCAACAAGTGTATACTGTCCCCACTGTCCCCCACTTGGTGCTGGGCGCTGGGCCCTGAGGTTCTGTGTAAAACAAAAGTTATCTCCAGCACCTACCGGTGCTTGCAAGAGCCAGAGTGCATGTCGGACAGGCTGGGCTAGGTCCCGGCATCCACTGAATCACATGAGAGCCAGGTCTGGGAGTGGGCCAGGTGGGGCTGAACTATAGCACCCAACAGTAAGAGCTAAAATGGGTGTGGGCCATTTGGGCAAGGCTGCTGTAGCTACCAGTGAATGCTGGGATGGAAGGTAGGCCAAGTTAGGCAAGGCCAAGTATTCATCAGTGTACATAAAACCTGCCACTGGGAGGTGACCTGATGGAGGAGCTTGAGAAACTCCTCTGTCTCAATGCAGTCCCTGCTGGTAAGCACAAGAACCAAGGTAATCCATACAAGGTCAGGTTGTAGTACCCACTGGCACACATGTGGGTCAGGTCTAGGGGCGGGCCTGACTGGGCCAGGCCATAGGTCCCATTGGTAGAAGTGAGAACCAGGACAGGGTATGAGACAAGCTAGGAGGGCCACAGTGTCATCTAGTTCACATTAGGGCCAAGACTAGGGGCTGACTGGCTGGGCTAGGCTGTAGCACCCACCAGCATAAGCTGGAACTAGCGGCAGACAAGGTTGAACCAGGCTGCAGTAGCTACTAGCAAATGCTGAGTGAGGCAGACCATGCCATATTGGGCCACAACACCCCCAGCACACATAAGACCCAGGAGTGGGGGAGTGTGGGCCTGGCAGGGGCTCCCCTGCTGGACCACTGCTCCCATTGGTGAGCATGAGAGCTGGAACTTGTGATTGGACCAGGTTAGGCAGGGCTACAAAACCTGTTGCTCTGCATGTGAGCTGGGTTAGGGGGAGAGCCAGGCTGAGCTAAGCAACCATGTCCACTGGTACGTGCATGAGCCAGAGTTAGGATAGGCTGGTCAGACTTTGCCACGGCATCAGTTAGCAGGTGCTAGGACTAGAGGTGTGGCCTGTCAGGCTATACCACAGAACCACCTGAACTGGGCTGAAAGTGTGACTAGTAGGAAAATTGTGGGCATCCCTTCCAAAGGGCTGCAGCTCCTGCAAGTGAACATGAGGACCAGAGTTGGGGGCGGGCCTGGCTGAACAGGCAGTGGCACCCACAGGCATGAGTGTGGGTTGGATAGTAGGGTCGGTTGGACTGAACTAGGTTCCAAACCCATTGATGTGTATGAGAGCCAAATGGGATGCAGCACATATCAAACCGGTTTGCTGCACATACCAGCATACACAGGAACCAGGCCTGGGAGCAGACTTGGTGGGCGTTATTGGGAGTCACTCTGTAGTTCCCGCATTAGGGACCCTGAGATGGCATCAAGTGGCTGTCCTCCATCCCTGGTTACTGATGTGGTTTGGCTGCTGGGAGAAGCCCTCTCTACTTCTCTCACTCACCATCCGCTCCCCAGCACTTCCCCCAGATACAGAACGAAAATCAACATTGGAAACAATTGTCTCATCTACTTCTTCCCATGTCTCTACCTAGTTAGTTCTCCACATGAGCATACATCCATCTCAACTACATAAACAGCATCAAAAAATAAAATAAATTAATAAAAATAATTTTTTTAAAAAAAGATTTACTCCATCCCTGCTGTGTGGCACATCCTAGCAACACTGCCTCGGAACTCCCTTTTGAAGGTCATCTCCAGGCTTGACTTCTGGTCCCCACTCTTTTTCCTCCTCCACCTGATTCAGCACTGTCTCTGTGTTGGAAGCTTCATTTTCTATGCATCACTGTTGGGAGATGGGGACAGTAGAAGATGTTTATGCTGTGAGGACTCTTCCCACATGAATAGATTGATGCCATTGTCACAAGAGCAGAGATGCCCACCCTGTCCAGAGCCCTCTCATACCCTTCAACTTCTGCCATGGGATGATGTAACCAAAAGACCCTCACCAAATGTCAGCCCCTTGGCATTGGACGTGCCAGCGTGCAGCACCAGGAGGAGATAAATGTGTGGCTTTTATCACTGACCCAGTCTGTAGCACTCCATTGTAGCAGTGAAGGAGGCATGGCACTGCAGGAAGAGGGCTCTTGCTGCGCCGGGCAGCAGGCACCTGTTATTGGTCATGCCCCGCCCCATGATTGGTCTGGAATGTGTTTCTTGCCACCTTATCTCTGTATGTGTTTTTTTTTTTTTTTGTGGGGAATAACATTTTCCAGAGCCCAGCTCCTTTCCCAATGCTGCAGTGTTCATGTACAAAATTCAGTCACCAGGGCTCGTGGCTCCTATAATGGCAATGCCAAGGCTTGCCAAGCACTAAACTTGTTCACAGTAAGCAGAAGGTGGGGAGAAAGATACTTGTGGAATTAGTAAGTCTCTGGGTTCAAGTTAATCCTGAGACTCAACTATGTTCCCATCCCAGGTGCTGAACATCCCTAATTCCTAAGCTGACTAGTTGTCTCTCTGTAGAACAGTCTCTACAAAGGCCTGCAGAAGGAAAAAGAAAAAGTCTAGTGCTGGTGGTCAGGCCTGGCCAGCATGCTTGCACAAGAAACTGGGGCTTGATGAAACTGTAGTTTGACTATAGCTATGATCCTGGGTGAGCCGCCCTAAATGGTGTTAGAGCGAACCCAGCTGTGGGAAGTGATGACAGAGCACGTTTCCCAGCGTTGGGAATGCTCGTGACACTGACGTTTTCTGTGACTCCTTGCTGGTCGTGCTGTTTTGATAGCAGTGGCTGGCATGCAACAGCCTTAGAACTAACCCTGTCGAAAAGCCAAGGGCATTCATCAAGGACCATTAGTATTTCCCAAAAAGACCTTACCCAGCCTGTGCCTACAGGGAGCAAAACACTTCAGCTGTCGATTCCCTGACAGGCCATCTTCTTTCCAAATGAAAGGGCGGCTGTAACCCTGCACAGGCTGCTCCCTAGAGGCCCTGGCCTTGAACGGAAGCATCTGGTACCCGGGGAAGTGCACGACTGAGAGTCAGGGTCTGGAGGGGCGCCATGGCCGCAAGAGCCAAGAATGTGTCCAAGCCCAGAGAGACATCACAGCTCCTTTGACATCAGCCTGTGCTCGCTAATCATCTACACAAATATTTGTGGGTCCTTCCCACAGGAGCGAGTCTGATGGTATGCATTTGGGAAATATAGAAAATAGTGATGCAGACCAAGCTTTTCTATACACAGATCTCTAAGTTTGCCCACTCTGAGAGATGGGGAGCACCCTGAATCAGTGGGGGGATGGAGCAGGTGGCATATCTTACTACAGTAACAAAAGGAGCCCAAACCTTAGCGGCCTAAACCAACATGCATTTCTCATTCACGCCAATGTCTAATACAATCATCTGCAAAGGGGCTGTCCTCTCAACACTGTCACTTGGTGACCTTGGCGAGTGGATCACCTCCAGCTGCTGAGCACAGCACCAGAGGGAAGGACAGGTATGGCACTGATAACCCAGTCTCTTCCATGCCTCCACCCAGCTACACACACACACAACACTGCCACTGACATGCTGTCACCCAAAGCATAAGCCCACACCTCATGGCAGTGACATCAAATCTTACCACAAGTTTCTCACAGGTGAGAACCAGAAATATTAAGTGAAAAGGACACATCTTTGGAGACAGTCTAAACTGTAAACAAAGGAATACCAATTGTAAACAAAAAGAAAGCTTAGCCAAGGGCCTGGGGTAGTTGGGAGGATGGGGGCTGGCCTTCAGGGCGGAGCAGGAGTTGGAGGAGCTAGGAAGGCTTGGGCAGGACATGGACTAAGACCCAAAAGGGACCTGCAGGAGGCGTCTACTGATGATCAGGAAACGGCCGTGTGTTGATGTCTCCAGGAGGCCCAGCCACTGAGGAGCTGTTGAGTCTTGACATCCAGGCTGTGCGGTGATGTGAAAGGCAAGGCTTACTCTGAGTCATGGAATACGGAAAAATACATTGCCATGCTTACCTTCACCACAAAAAAGGAAAAATATATATATAAAAATAAAGAAAGCCTCCAAGACTCACTAAGGGAGCAAGAGTTTGTATGAGGCCATTCTGAAAAGGCTAGAGATGGGAAAAGACATAGAAAGACTTATTTAACAAACAATAGCTGAAAACTACACAAGTCTTAGAAGAGAACACACATCCAAAACCAAGAAACTCAAAAGTTCCCAAAAATAGACTCAACACAAAAGAATTCTCTCCAATGCACATTTCAGCCAAACTGTCAAAAAAAAAAAAAAAAGAACTTTAAAAATAGTGAGAAGAAAGTGTGAAGTCACATATAAGGAAATCCATAATAGACTATATTTCTCAGCAGAAACTATATAGGCCAGGAGAGAATGGGATACTGTACAACAAGTGCTGAAAGAAAACAGGAGAAAAAAAGGGAGAAAGAAACCCTTTCTCAGACCAGCAAAACCAGACCGAATTCCTCCCATTACACCATCCTCACAAGAAATACTAAAGTTAGCTGTGCACTGAGCAAAAGAATAATTACCACCATGCAAATACACAGAAGTACCAAGCTCCCTAGCCAAGGAGAGAAACAGGAAAGCACCAAACCTTATCACTATAGAAAACCCCCAGACCACAAAGAACCAAGGATGTACAAAGCCACCAGGCACCAAGTCACAACGTGCTGAGTGAGTTCTCACCCATCAGTGCTACCACTGGAAGGAAACACATACTTTACAGTCACTTCATTGGGAAAGACCATACTTCCACTGAAAGTGAAAGGACAGAAAAAGGCATTCCATGAAAACAGAAACTGAAAGTGATCAGGAGTATCTACATCTAATATCAGATAAAATAGATTGTAAGTTAAAAACCCATAAGGGGTAGAACAGGTCATTGTGTGAGTATCATGGAAAAGGAATCAATTCAGCGAGAGGAAGTAGCAGTTCTAACACTGGACTACTGAATTATACAAAACAAATACCGTGACATCTACTGGGCGAGCGAGTCTCCAATAACAGCTGGGGACTTGAGCAGGGATAGATGGTTCAAGCAGAAAGCCATCAGTCAGTATTGAAGTTAGGCAGCACCACAGTCCAGACATACCTAACGCTGCACACCACAGCTACAGCACACTCCTGCACACCTCTTCCTGAGCACTGTGACATGCTCCAACAGATACCCTATGCCACAAATAAGTCTCAACAATATTTTTGAAAATCAAAATCACAACATGTATCTTCTCTGGCCACAACAGAAGAAGAAAAAAAAAAAGAAATCAACACCAAAAGTATTTGGAAACAATGTGAACAAGTGTAAACTCAACAACACGCTCCTGAAGATGATGAAGAAATTAAAAGGGAAATATTGAAAATTCTTGAAATAAATGGAAATGCAAATGTAAATGCAAATGCAAATAATGCAAAAAAGAAACCCAGGGAATACAGCAAAAGCAGCACTAAATGAAAGCTTATAACAATAGCTGCCCACATCAAAAAAAGTAGAAACATGGGCCCGGAAGATGGCGCAGAGGTTGAGGTCCTCACCTTGCACGCCCGGGATCCCATGTGGGCACCAGTTCTAATCCCGGCAGCCCTGCTTCCCATCCAGCTCCCTGCCTGTGGCCTGGGAAGGCACTCGAGGACGGCCCAAAGCTCTGGGACCTTGCACCCATGTGGGAGACCTGGAAGAGGCTCCTGGCTTCGGATTGGCTCAGCTCTGGCCATTGTGGCCGCCTAGGGAATGACTCATCGGACGGAAGATCTTCCTCCTCTCTGTATATCCGCCTTTCCAATAAAAATAAAATAAATCTTTAAAAAAAAAAAAGTAGAAAGATGTCATATGAACTACCTAACAAAGCACCTCAAGGAAGCAGAAAAGTGAAAGCAAACCAAGCCCAAGATAAATAGAAAATAATCAAGAGCAGAACACATGAAAATGAGAAGTTTTAAAAAATCAATGAAATGAAAAGCTAATGTTTTGAAAACATAAGCAAGATTGACACGTTTAGATAAACCTAAAGAAAAACTCAAATAAAATCAGACATGAAAAAGAAGCTGTAACTGATAACACACAAATACACAAAGACTCATAGCAAACCACCATGAGTAACTACAAGCAAAAACTGAAAAATCTAGAAGAAAATGGGTAAACTCTGGACTCACATAACTTCCCAATATAAAATCAGAAAGAAATCTGAAAACCTAAACACACTAGTAAGAAGTAGCAAGATCAAAGCAGTAACAAAATTATCCCATAAAAGAAAAGCCCAGGACTTGATGGATTGCCTGCTGAATTCTACAAAACATGTTTAATTGATACCAGTTATTTACAGCCTATTAAAAAATGATGAAGAAGAGACGAGGCAGGCATGTTTAGGAGTCAGGGAAGGGAGGCTAAAGTTGGTGCGTGAGTCACAGGGACAAGAAACACACTGGAGTGAGATTGTCATTGTGGGGTGCTCACCTTTGAGTCCAATCTTTAAAACCTCCAAAGCTCATGTTCCCACCTGCTGTGACCTTGGCAGCATTATGTGGGAGACTGGTGAGAAGACGCTACAATCAAGGTCACAGGCGAGAGCAAAGTGAGGGTTTGCGTGAAAGGAGCAGACAGGTGAGTGATCACACAAGGTGACAGCAGTGAGCAGGGGCTCTGGATGAAACGTGGAGCGGCAGGGGCTTCCTTCAGGAAGCCAGTGAGGCTTGAAGGGTGGGGAAGAGTAAGGGGCGAAGAGTGATGAGTGGGGAGCAAAGCAGGACCCGAACTGGACCAGTCATTGTTTTCTATGAAGAAGAGTACTGAAGCAATTCTTCAATTTCATGCAATCATATTTTGTAGCTGAAACTCACAGGTGTCCCTTCTTTGGGTGATATCTGAACCATTCAAGACACAGTCTCAGCATCAACTCACCCAGAAGCCCTCTCTGAGCCCAGTCATTGCCGAGCCCTCCTCTGTGTCTCGGTTGCACACTGCGAGCTTGCCTCTACGACAACACTCCCACTGTGCTGTTTTCATTGTTCACTGAGCAGAAGGAGATGACAGTTTCTGGTAGCTTCTATGGTTCATATGGCTTAAGGGTGCTCCCCCAAGGGCCCGTGTTTTGGAGGTGTGGTCCCCAGTGTGGTAATGTTGAGAGTGCATGGAAATTGTTAACAGGTGGATTCCAGGAGGTGGCTGGGGATGAGAGTGATTCTTGCGGGAATACAGCTCTTGGGAGAGAGTTGTGCTGGAACAGCAAGCATGAGCCTGTGCCTCTCTCTGGTTTCAGGTCTCATTTTGTGGTCCCTCTTGTACTTGGCTCCCGCCATAAGGCTGGGTATGATCACAAGAAGCCAAACAAGCTTAATCTTGAACTTTAAGCTTCCAAAATGGCAAGCTGAATTAACCTCTCTTACAGCAGCAAAAACAGACTGAGCCAGTAGTCTAAAACTTCTTTAAAAAGTTATCTTTATAATCATAATGGGATGCAATATGAATGAATGGATAAATGAAGACTAAGTTGAATAAAAAATGTCCTTTTGAGAATCAAGAATGGCAGAATAGGGTAAGGACATCTTTAAGCAGATGGAGAAATGCTCCAGCCAGCAGAGCCAGTAAGGTGGACAGGGAGAGTCTGGGGATGAAGCATCCACAGGAGACCAGGGATGGTGGAAGTCTCACCCAAGTCTCCTTTATCACTCTTTACCTCTCCTTATATACTCTTCCCCCATAAGTCCTTTAGCCAAGCAATTGGATACAGCTGAGTCCAATCAATCTAGGTGGTTTTAGCCACAAGCCCAATTCCTCTCCCCCTTCCACCCAGCTTAACAAGCATAAATTAACTCCTTAGCCCACAACAGAGAAATATTAGCCAGTGTGAAGTAGAGAGAGACGTTCCAGGAAATAGAAAAGAACAGAACAACAGCAGAGGGGTACCAGGAGACTGACAGACACAGGAAAGCAGTAGACATGATGGTGTGGAGTTGCAGTGACTGATACCCCAGTGGCCTTCAACAAGTGACGATCCAAATTGCACCAAGAGCCAGAACACCACCAGCAACAAGGTGGGAAGGGACATTTACCAGAGGCTCAAGAGGTGAACCCAGACAAAGAACTGCCCATCCTACTGGTCTGTTTGATTTGACCAGGAGCAGAAACAGAGTGGCAGGTCCCAGACAGGCAGTGGGGAACCGGGTGGATTTCATAGCACAGCCCACCTCCCTGAGCCATATTGGGCATCATTTTGTTTAAGGAGGCAAGATCTATGGGGCAGGATTGCACATGTACTTAACTGGGAGTGAACTAATTTCTGACTTAGTGAACTGCAGAAATGTGGCATCCTATAAATTCCACCCAAGACAGATCTGGGTAGCCCTCAGACCTGACGGCCAGCAGATCAAGAACTGTATTAGTGGCACATCAGGAGCCATTTCTTACAATGTGGCAAAGAATTTAAGACTGCAGGGGATGACAGTGAGCTGCACATGTGCTGAGCTCAGCGAGAACTCATTGAGTTCAGTGCATTGCACTGGTCCCAAGGGAAAATAATACCGACTATGGCATCATACAGGTCAAAATAGGTCCGTGTGGCCCTCAGACCTAACAGCCAACAGGTTCCTGCAAGATTAACACCACCAACAACCTAGCTATATAGGACACCTGCTGTCTCCCTAATCCTGTCTCACCTGCTCCAACAGAAGTGGGAGAAAGGTTGTACAGACAATGGTGCAGCCTCAGCATGGTATCACAAGAGGTGGAGAGTGGTAAGTCAGGAGCTGAGGCTATGGAGACCATGGTGAAAGTCTAACATAAGAACCCACACCTGAAACACACTGGGAGGAGTGGCACAAGTGACTGCAAACAAAGAGCTGAGTGCCAACTGCATGCAGTAAGTAAAATTGAACTGTAGACCTGTGAGTGACAGAGCTTAGAAACCTGCCCCAAGGAGAAGAATCTGCTAACCAGAAGTACAATGACCAAGAGCAAAAGAGACAGAGGCACAATGAATATTGCTGAAGACTCCCCTACAAAGGAGCAAAACCTTTTACCAAATTCAGTTAACCGAGGAATACATTGAGAAAATGGGACATATAGAATTCAAGGCACTTGTTATAAAATTTCTTATCAACAATGAGAAGCATGTAAAGCAGGCATTCAAGGAATTCAAGGAATATGTCATACTGGAAATGAATCAAATGGAAACTTATACATCAGAAATGAAAAAATTTCCCTAATCTAGAGAAAGAATTGGGAAATAACATCCAGGAGGGGCACAAAACTTCCATCAGAATTAACCAAAAGCAATCTTCACCATGACACATGATAATCAGGCTCTCTTCAAGGAAAAGATCCTTAAATGTGCATGTGAAAAACAATCAATTGACATATTAAGGAATGTCAATTAGATTCTCAGGAGACTTCTCACAGGAAACTCTACAGGCAAGAAGAGAATGGAGCGACATATTCCAGATTCTAAAAGAAAAAAAATTGTTGACCCAGGATAACGTACCCAGCAAAAATTTCCTTTGTCTTTCAAAATGAAATAAAATTCTTCCACAGTAAAGAAAAGTTGAAAGAATTTGCCTCTTCTAAACCTGCCCTACAAATAGTACTTCAAGATGTTCTCTTGACAGAGAAAAGGAATAACACCTACCAAAACCAAAGGCAAATGCGAAGAACATCCCAGTAAAATAACAGAAAACTAAATCAATGAACAAACCATTGCTAAAATGTCAGGACCAAATTACCACCTATTTGTATTAACCCTGAATGTAAATGTCTTAAACTCATCAACAAAACACCAAGGATTAGTAGACTCGATTAAAAACAAAACACATCTATTTTTTTTGCCTACAGGAGACACATTCCACCAACAAAGATCAGTGGAAACTATACCTCATGGATTTTGATTTTTTTTTTCGTTTCATCTCTTCAAAACCCTTTCTTCTGATTAAATGCTTCACTGACTCATAGATCATACAATAGCATCATTTTCTTCAAGAAGGTTCTTGATTTTCTTTTTCATTTCTTCAGCAACACATTAGTTATTCAGTAGCATGTTATTTAACTTCATGGTGTTGTAAATTTCTTTTTTCTTCCTGTTGCTGATTTTTGTTTTGTGGCTTTTCATTTTAGGGGATGTATAGTAATCGTGAAATGGAGACTGTCATATGCAGATGTGAAGATACAATGCAGTATGCATCTTACTTGCAGATAAAGACGGACTCCCGATGAAACTGTTTATTATATCCTGACAATAGTTTGCTGGACTCTGCCACTGTCCATGTCCACAATGATGGACATATGACCGTTTATGAAGAACTATACTATAGTAATGATATAGGGGAACTCAGTGAGGGGGGGAGAGAACTGGCGAGGGCATAAGAGAAATCCCACGATCTATGGAACTGTTTCATAAAATAATAATAAAAAAGATTAAATTTTTTAAAAAATAAAGACTGAGTTGACAAGATATCTGATTCTGGTTATGGTGTGCTAACTGGTAATAGTAATCTCGTGCGTTATAACTAGAAATCTCAATACAACACAATACAATGCAAACTCTGAGAGGCATCCATTTGAAGGTCTTGGGAGAGTACGAAGGCAGCCAGAAGCTTGAAAAAACTGTAATCTTAGAGAGGAAAACACACACACTAAATGAGCCTGAAATTCTGCACGACTTTTCTATTGATGAATTTGCTAATTTATGAACAGCTTTGGCTAAAGGTCTGAAAAAAAAGAATAAATTAGCAGCTAAGTGAATGAGAAGGCCAGCTGATCGTACAGCCACCTCACATGACTTAGAACTAAAGGTTAGAATCCGATGGTCAGGATCTGGGTCTGAAAGGATCCATGGAGAAAGGAGCCTGGGATCTGTCATCCCCAGAACGCTTCAGGAATTTGTAGCCAGTGCCTGTGACACAGGGGACTTAAACAGCTTTGAGAAGCCTCACAGTGCTCCGGGGATAAATCAGGTTTCCATCTGGGGAACCCAAGCAGCTACATCTCGGGGTATGCCTGACCTTGACTAGACCAACCCTCTCCACCACCAAAACCGACTTTAGTCAACTCAGCCCCGGATGACCTGGGTGACTTGCCTCCGCTTCCTCGCAAAACGTGAAAGTAATATCAATGGAGAAGTTAACATTGCACAGAGCCTTGGCTTTTTTTTTTTTCACATGCAATGCCTGCATCAAGTCAAAAATAACCATACTAGACAAGAAGATCAACCAACTAAAAACCAAGAGAAAAGGAGATGGCAGAAAGAGACCGATAGGCAATCTAGATACTGGATTTATCAGACACAAAATTTAAAAGAACTTTACTTAACATTTTGGAAAGTAGGTGACAAGATGAAAAAATCAACCCAGGAAGAGGAATTTCTTAGAAAAACACATGGATATTCCAGATTTGAAATATAGTACCTGAAATTAAGTGCTCAAAAGTCATTTTAATGACAAATTAGATCAGGAGAAGAGAGTATTCATAGATTGGAATACAACTCAGTGGGAAATATCCAAACTAAATTAGAGAGGGAAAGCTGAATAAAAATAGATAAAAGAGCTCCTACACAGTGGCCTAGTGACCAGGGTCTTCTCTGACTCATGTTCCAGGGGCCCTGCTTCCCATCCAGCTCTCTGCTTGTGGCCTGGGAGAACAGTCAAGGATGGCCCAAACCCTTGGGACCCCACACCCACATGGAAGACCAGGAAGAAGCTGCTGGCTCCTGGCTTCAGCTCAGCTCAGCTCCAGCCACTGCGGCCACTTGGGGAGTGACTCAGTGGACAGAAGATCTTCCTGTCCTTCTTTCCTCCTCTCTGACTTTTCAATAAATACATCTTTTAAAAAAACATGAGTTGGGAAAGTGGATAAGTTTCACTGCCACAGCAGTCTACCAAGTCATGTTGTAGGCTCTATTTCCAAAGTGGACTGTATTTGCTAATTTTACTTTATGAATAAGACTGGCTCAAAGTTTTCCAAATTTGCTTGTGAAAAAAACATACATCACAATGTCATGTTTCAGTGGAGCATATGTTTTAAGCACAGGAATCCTGGCCAAGGTCACTCCTTATTCATGCTCTGCTGTTCCAGGCAGATGTCTCTAGCAACAGTCTGTGAAGTCTGCAGTTGCTAAGTAAACATAATTTAAACAAGAGAACAGAAACATAGCCTGATTTTAGAAGTGCCTGGAGCATTCTCTAGCAGATTGACCCAACAACACCACATGGCTTTCACAGAAACACAGAAGATTATTGCTTTTCTAAACTCGTTGCTCCATTATTCACTTTCCAAAGTATTCAGCGTTAGAGTTTGTTTCTCTTGAGGATTTTTTTTTCCCCTTTCCTAGGGCCTCTTCACAAAGATACTCCAAAAAGTTGACAGTGAGCGAACTTCAAAAATAGCTTTATTTTTATGCATATATAGTTGGAATCCATGTACATGAAGGGTTTTCAAGACATTTGTGAAAAATACATGTTATGACGAGATGCAAATCAAATCCCAGATGTTTTATACCCAAATAAACTTATTTTGTAATTCTGTTCTCCACAAACTTCTTGAAACACCTGAATGTTCTCTACTTTCAAAGCAGGAAATTTCTTCCTCTCCAACATGTTCACAACTCTTTAGCTCTCTTCTTTTTCCTTGGAGATGATGCATACTTGGAAGAACAAGGGCTGACAGGTTTTCAAAGCCAGAAGAGTCCATCCGTTGCGCCATGAGCTGAAGAGCTCAGAGGAGTCTCCTGAGTCCAGAAGACTGCAACGGAGGTGGACACATCAACACGGCCATGCTGTCAGTGACACATCAACGTGCTTGGGAGTGCAGCATGCGGTTGTGCTGTCAGTGGGCATATCAACGTTTGGGTATATCACTTGGGAACGTGGCCGTGCTGTCCCAAAGCGCTTGTGTTTTCCTTAAGATGACTAGAAATCAATGTCCTCATCCTCTCCAAACAGTGGGCCAGCTTGCACACAAGGTTGCCAAGTAAACCTTAAGATGCTTCCAATTTCAGGAAAAAAATGGAATTTTATAATTCCTTCCTTTTTTTTTTATCCCAGAGGAGAATGCTCAGAAAGTAGCAAATGCTGAGTAGCTCATGTTTGCATCAGAATTCAACACAATTCATAGTATCATGTGTTTTCCAGAAAATGGGTTACCTCACTTAGCCCCTGTGAAAAGGAAATTATGACTAACGCTTTAATCCCTTCTTGACATGATCAGTTACATTTACAGGATGTGAAACCCAAATAGAGCAGCGTAAACTTGAATGAGGTATCAAGGTAGGGTCAGAAAAGGATCCCCTTTGTAGGTCTGAGCTCTGAGAACCACCCAGAGTTTCTATGGAACTAATCCAAGGGGCTCAGCCAGGAACCGAGTACCTAGGTCAACGTCACCCAGAGCACGTAGCCCACACACTCACAGATTCATCAGGGAGGGCAGTTCCAGAATATTCAATGTGAGCACAGCGAATGTTTCCCACCCATCCACTGTCTGCAGTGATAAAATTGGTTGTTTATCCATTCATCTCTGCCTGCTATTTGTTCACAATCCATTTTTCCCATCCCTTGAGTTTAGTTCTGAATCCAGCTCTGCCAATGGCTTACTACATCATTGATTATGAAATGGCAAGGCTAAAAACAAAGACAACTTGCACATCCAAACAACGGGAAGCAGTCTGTCTGGAAGCTATGCCCAACTGTATGTTGAGAGCAGCAGGATGACACCACACGAGGGTTCTGTAATCGTCATGACAACACGCTAACGCTTGTCAATGTGCGATGGGCTCGAGGGCAGGGGAAGGAAGTCCTGAGGGGCCAGTCCCCAAATCAAGGTCAACAGGGGAGAGGGCCAGCTGACCCATGCCAGAAGCAGAGGTGGACGGAAGTGGAGCAGTTATGCTGTTAGGTGGACATGGAGTAGACATGGGCTTCCTGGGGGTGGGCATGGGCTTCCTTTTCCCTCCTATCTTCTTCCCAATGGCACAGGCCAGTTCTCTCTCCAGCTTTCAGAGGTGATTTTCCTTTCAGCTGGGTTTTGTTTTCCTCTCATATTGATTGCCTCAATGATGTTCCGAAGCTTTACCAAAGCATGCCTGAGCGTGGCCTATCTCCCTTCCCAGTGTCAGGCACTGGGGTCACACTCTTCATCTACACAGTCATGTTCTCCAGTTCCAACCTCTTGCTCTTGCTCCTCTGAAATGTCCCTGCTTGGTTTGTTTCTCCCTTCCATTTTATCTGCTTTCTTTACCCAGATCACCCAACCTGTTCCTTGTCTGTCTCTTGGCCGCCCCCTTCTCCTTGCCGTCCAGTTCAACACAATAAGTGTCTAAACCCTTTTAGCATGCCATATCTATCCCACACAAAATCTTATCTCTCTGAACTCATTCGGTACTTTTACTTTCCTTTTTATACTTGTTTGTTTACTTGCATGAAAGGCAAGTGACAGAGAAAGAGAGAGAGATACAGAGTCACAGAAAGGGATATTCCATCTGCTGGTTCACTTCCCAAATGGCCACAATAGCTGGGACTGGACCAGGTTGAAGTCAGGAACCAGGAATTCCATCCAAGTTTCCCACATGTGTGAAAGGGGCCCAAATACTTGAGTTATCTTCCATTGACTTAGCAGGATACCAGAACCTGACTTGAGTCAGCATTGTGTTATGGGAGCAAACATTCCAAGTGGCCACTAGGCCCACCAAGCCATAACACAAGCCCCATTACATTTAATTTTACCTATTTTTAAATTCTTTTGGATAAATGCAACCAGAAGGGTTTCTCACTTTTTGATGTGAAAGGAATACATAGGGGAAGGAAAAAAGACTCCCTTTTTTGAGAATTGATGGTTTTATTTTCATATTTCACAATATAAATAAAAAGTGAGCTGTTCAAAATCTGTTCTCCCCTGCTGTAGGTAACTACCTAGCTTCCCTTGGACCTAAGTGAGTGTTACACGATTTAGGAGAAAAGCAACCAATAGCTGGCTGGCATTCTGGACCTAGTCCATGCTAACTTTGTGCTAACTAAGGCGATATGCCAACATAGTTTCCTATTCGTTAATGTTAAATCTGAGTGAAGCAGGAGAAGAAAGGAGACGAATGAACTGCCACCACTCACTTGCTGGGGTCAGTGGACTGGGGTGAGGGATGCTGAGGAATTTTGATGTGGTCAGAGCTACAGCCACAGGCCTCCTTGGGCCAGACTGCTGCACCAGCACATGAGAGCCAGGACTAGGCTTGGTGCAAGCTGGGCAGAGGGGCCTAGAGGTTCTCCCCAAGCCAGATTATTGTACCTGCCAATGGGCATGGGAACTGGGGCTGGGGGCAGATCAGGCCAGGGGCCTGAAGAGACAGCATGCCAGGGCTCCCTGGGCCAAGCCACTGCACTCCTGGTGGGAGAGGCCCACCAATGGCTTTTGGCACCTGCAAGCAGCATGTCCTTTCATCTCAAGACGGCCTTAGGTACGTCAGGCTCTCCAGTCTCAGAAAACCGGAACCTGTGGGTGTGCGGTCTGACCTCAACACACACAATGCAAGGTTAAATCCACCCACTGTGCAAGGAAGACAGCAACATCTCAGGGCAGTAGTAAAGATGCAGGAGACACAGCCATTGGCACTGAATGGAAGCTCTGCGGCTCATGAGAGGGACCCGCTGGATGAGACACGAAGAGAGTTGCAAACCTAGGACACGCAAACCCTGCACCTCTAACCAGCAGGAAGATATGATGACTCCGCACCCCAACAACCCTTAGCTTCAGAATCAGAAATCTCTGAAGAGGGATCGAGATGGGATGGATGGGTAACTGGCTTAGAGTCACAAGCTGGAAGCCACACTCGCCCACTCTCCGTGAATCCCATCTGTGTCTCTAAAACTCAAACAACCCCTCCCCTAAACAGTCCTTCCCCTCACCAGGAATGTGGAGCAGGATCACGAAGCCACTGCCCTTCCCAAGATCACATGAAGACTGGCAACACAGAGGGACCATCGCTCTCCTCCTACAGACACAGCATGGAAGTCAGAAACATATCCCTCTTCCCTTGCTTCCCTTCGCATCCTCTCCATCCCCAGTGTGCCTGTGATCTCTTCCACCTTTTTCAAATTTATTTTTGTTGCAAAGTCAGATATACAGAGAGGAGGAGAGACAGAGCAAGATCATCTGTCCCCTGATTCACTCCCCAAGCAGCTGCAACAGCTGATGCTGCACTGATCCAAAGCCAGGAACCCGGAGCTTCTTCCAGGTCTCCCACACAGGTGCAGGATCCCAAGACTTTGGGCTGTCCTCGATTGCTTTCCCAGAACACAAGCAGGGAGCTGGAGGGGAAGCAGAGCCACCAGGATTAGAACAAGCATCCATATGGGATCCCTGTGCATGCATGGCAAGCACTTTAGCCACTAAGCTCCTGCGCCAGGCCCCCTCCCTCACCTTTGAAATAGACTTTACAAATGTATTATCATCCTGCTGAGCATGTATAATAAAGAATTTATTTCAAACTAGAAATAGTAAAATAAAATATGCAGTTCTTCCCTCTGGAACTACCCTCTCTGACAGGAAAGGGAAGCGAGTCTTCTTCATCATGCCACCATAATCTCCTGGTGAAGCAGAGCAAGTGGTACACAACTGCCATGAAGAGCCTCTCCTCTGTCCCCACCTGTCTGGCAGAATCGCTCCTGGGTGAGAGGACACCATCATGAGATGGGCAGGTGGCCTCACAGACTGGAATGCAGCTGCCTGTCATGGATGGCCTTATTCCACAAACAGGTCTCACTGGAATCACCCCTGGGAAGAGGAGGGCCCATCCTTAGCATCATGGGATGCTGGCATCAGACCAAGGCGAGAAGGACCCAAGAGCCTGCAGGGAGATGGATGTCCCTGCAGGAGAAGCAGGGACTCATGCCTGAGCCTGCTCTCCCCTCCGTTTCCCGTAGGAGTCCTCCACCTTCTGTTGGTGTTTCCTGCCATTGTCGTGAGTCTTTCTTACAGACGGAGGGTCATGGGTGACGTAGGTGCTACTGTAGTCACAGTAGAACTTAGGCAGGCTGTTGCGCGGGCTGTGGGCCTCTCCCCAGCACTTTTATTATCTTACCTCACACTCACATTGTCAGCCATTTGCATCTCTCACTCAGCTGCAGTCGCCCATATGAATGTGTGGTGATCCTTGGCTGACTGTTCATATGCACAGATGAAGTGTAAATAGAGAATCCAGCAGTGAAACACCCACATACCACACCAGAGAACTTGGTTCGGTTCCTGCTCCTAGCTCCTGACTCAACCTTCCTTCCACCATGGACCCAGGGAGATAGCAAGTGGTGGCCCAAGGCACTGAGCTCCTCCACCCATGTGAGAGGCCTGGATTGAATTCCCAGACCCTGGCTCCAGCCCAGCTCCAGCACTGTGGGTGCTGGAGGGTAAGCCAACACAGGGGAACTCAGCGACAGGTGCACTTACCAAATTATCAAACCAGGATGCGAGGACTTCTGAAGACCCTCTACTAGCAGGAGAGATGACGGAGTGATACTGAAAGTCTACCCTCCCTGGCATGCCACTTCTGCTTTGCCTTTTTGTCTCACTGGGTCATGTTCACACCACACCTTGTAACTTAATCCTGTGCCCCACCTTGCCCGCCCCTGACGCTTCAGACTGCGAAGGGAAAATGTGGAAACAAATGGATCTGTGCTTTTATTGCAACGCTCTTCAAGGACACACCAGCCTCACATAACTCCCTGCTTGCCTGCACAAATAAGTGGGATTTCTCTTCCTAGACTGGTGGGTTGGGAATCCGATTCTCCACACAACATTCCATTGTTAGTGCCAACATGGAATATTTTAGAATGAAAAGGGCTTGAACCCCTCCGGACAGTCTAAATTCTGCCCTAAAAGGAAGCAGGCTTGAAATGGAGCAGACGGAGACATCCTATTTCTGAAAACTTTTCAAGTCCTTCCATATGACATTTATAGAAAAATTTCAAGAATGTTTAGTAAAACAGGCTTTGAAAGGGTTTCTTTTCCTCTGCAGTGTCCATCTACACACAACCAGTATATAATTAGAATTCAGTGTTGGCCCTAAAAACACAGCACCAGTTGAACTTTCTTCACAGACTCAATAAAGCTGAGTTGTCGGCTGGAAAAGTGTAAGATACAGAGATCTAAGCAGAACTAAAAGGCTCCTCGTCTGCACAGATAAATGGAAATGAGATGATAGATAGATAGATAGATAGATAGATAGATAGATAGATAGATAGATATTGATCAACAGGACTATATATACAGGAGGGTTCTTGAAAGCAGCTAACAGGCAAAAGTGGGGAAAAACAGCCCAGTGGTAATCACTTCAGCTAGCCAGAGGACTCCCAGAAGGGTTTTCCAACAAAGATGTTTAGCGGTACATCCTGTAGTCTGATCTTTGTTTTTAAGTTTGAGTCATTGATTGGTTTGCTTTGTTTGGAAGGGGCAGAGACAGAGCTCTCCCTTCTGCTGTTTCACTTCCCAAATGTCGTGACAGCCACTGAGCAAACCAGCTGTGAAATGTGGGGTAATATGAAAGCACACGGCCTGAGCAAGTGAGTCATGACGATGCTGTTATTGAAAGACTGGAACTGAAACAATGGACCGTCGTCACAAACTAGGAAGGGGAAATTGGTTCAGTTTGAGGCTTGAAAGTTTTAAGATATTAATGGATTTTGAGCTTTGTTAAGTCAAAGCTCCAGGTTAACCACTGACATACATACATATAGGCATAGGTACTGAGCAGAGCAGTTAAACATGGTAGGCTGCCTGGGACACCAGCATGCCATAAAGAAGTCCCTGGGTTCGAGCTCCGGCTCTGGCGTCCCGCTAAGGCACAATAGGAAGCAGCTCAGGCACGCAGAAGCCCACCACCACACGGGAGTCCTAGATTGCATCTGGGATTCTGCCTTCAGTCTGACCGAACCCCAACTGTTGTGGACATTTAGGAAGTGAAACAGCAGTCGGAAAACCTCTCTCTTTGACTCTCAAATACATTCTTAGAAACTGCTCTCAAAGAAAAGAAAAAAACAATTTGTAACTTCCAAACTAGAAAAAGATAGAATTTTTAAAAACTGAAAAAATCCAAAGGCAAGAAATGAAACAATAATGAGAAGAAAATTATTAAATATATAGACAGTTTGAACTGTCTATTAAGTACTTGATTTAAAGGCAAATAAGTACTTGATTTAAAGGCAATTAAGTACTTGATTTAAAGGCAAATATCAAATCCTATTACTAATAGCTAAAGAATGAATATGCATGATTCTCTAACACACATGGAACATTTTCTAATATTTCACACATTAATTCAGGCAGTTTTTTAAATTTTTAAAAACTGGAAAAATCCAGATCAGATTTTCCTACCAAGTTAGAAATCAGCAACACGGGCAGGCATTTGGTGCAGAAATGAAGACGCTACCACGAAGGCCGTAACCGGGCTAAAGGCCTGGATGTGAGCCCCAACTCCACTTCTGATTCCAGCTTCCTGCTTGCGCATATCTCAAAAGGCCAAAGATGACGACCCAGGTAGCCTAGTCCCTGCTACCATGTGGGAGGCCTCAACTGGGCTCTGGGCTCCTTGCTTCTGCTTGCCCCATCCCTGGCTCTTACAGGTACTTGGGGACTGCACCTGCAGAAGGGCGATATTCTTTCACTCTCTCTGTATGTCTATGTGTTTCTTTCAATTAAACATGAAGACAAGTAAGTAAATAAATAAATAATTGTGGGGAGGGGGCCACCTGTGGCTACCTTTGATATAAAGGCAGAGATGAATATGGGCTGCCCATATCTCTGCCAGCCACAGCCCCCAACCCTCTCCCCTAGCCTCATCTCTTCTCAGACTTGCTCCCTCACCTGACACCTACCCTGCCACTCTGCCTCGCTCTTCCCTTTTATCCAGCCATTTTCCCACTCAGCCTTCCGTTCCCCTTGCTGAGACCAAGCCTTCTGCTTGCCCGTGATTCTGGCCAACACCACTTCCTCCACATCCCTCTCCCCCATCATCACCCATGTAAACGAGGCCTCCTCTAGTCTCAGTCACAATGCTTTGTACCTTGTTCTTCATTCAATAGGTCTTGGCTCGGCAGCCAGTGTTTCCCCCAGAAGAATGAAGCTTCCAGGGACCAGAGATTGTGGTCATTTTGTCCTTAAGCCTAGCACAGGAAGGGCTAGATAACAGCGCAACCAGCAAACGGACAAGTAAAAGAACAAACGCCTCAGCCTAGATGTTAGCATCCCGCTCCACCCATGCCACCAGGGGCCCATCAAGGCCAGGCACAGCTTCCCCTTCCGTGAGGCAGGCCTGAGAAGAGTGGTGTGGCCTCTGCCCACTCAGCCAGCTAAGCTGCCTGCCCATCACCTCTACCTGCAATGGGGAAGTGACCATGTGACGGGTCAGCAAGGAGGTTGACAGTAAAGGAGCAAAACAAAGCAAGACAAGTACTACCCCGCTGTGGCAGGAAAATGTGAACAGTAGTACGTGGCACAGAAACCCAAGTGAAGGGACTCCAACACGCAGGGTTTACCTTCTGATGAGATGTCCTTGGGACAAAGAGAGACAGGACTCCAGCCAGCCCCACCAATGCTTCCAATGCCTGAAGTGTGTGCAGTTGGCAAGCTCACAGCGTTCACAGGCCATGAGCCCCAGTTTGAACAGCTGTGGGGAACCTACCCCAGTGTGTGGCATCAGAGGAATTTCCATCAGCTTGTGTCCTTGCCCTCAGGTTCCTGCTGCATGGCACCACATGGAGACCCTGAGCTCCAGGGGTCCTGGAAGCAATGGGGAGGCACTCCTAGCCCTAAGAACCTGCCAGGGAGTCCTGTCCATCCAACTGCAGCCCCAGGAAGCTATTGAGTAGCCCTTTCCAGCCTTCTAAAGCACCAAGAAGTAACCAGGCAGTCCACCCTGAGCTGTTCAGCCCACCCAGGACCCTACATAATGTCTGGGCATCCCACTGCACCCACCTTCACAGCCTTGGGAAGCAACTGGCCCTGAGTAGCTCAGCCCATCGTGGCTAAGCAAAGGCATAATTACTGCCCTTAGACACAGCTGAGAACCCAATCAACGGGTCAGTGTCATAGTGCAGCAACTGAATCTGCCACCTTCAATACTGGCATCCATATAGGCACCATTTTATGTGCTGGCTGCTCCAGTTCTAATCCAGTTCCCTGCTGATGCACATGAGGAAGCAGCAGACAATGGCCAACGTACTCGGGCACTGCTACTCCTGTGGGAAACCCAATAGAACTCCGGATTCCTGGCTTCCGCCTGGCCCAGTCCCAGCTGTTGCAGCCACTGGAGAGTAAACCTTGAATGGATGATCCTCTCTCCCCCCCTCTCTCCAACTCTGCCTTTCAAATAAATAAATCAAAGAAATTCTCCAGTATACAACACATTTTAGTCCACAAAACAACCTTAACAATCCAAAAATCAAAATTAAAGTCATACCATGTATCTTCTCTGACTGCACTGGAATAAAACTAAAAACCAACAATAGAAACTTTAGAAAATGTGTAAGTGCTCATATATGAAAATTAAACAATATTCTCTTTAATGATCAACAGATGAAAGAGAAAAATCAAGAAATTCAAAATTTTCTTACAGCAAATGAAAATAAGAACAAAACATAACAAAATTTAAGGATCATAGCAAAAACTGTATTAAAAAGGAAGTTTGCAGTAATAAGTACTTACATTAAAAAAAAAAAAAAAAAGATTTCGAAGAAGCAACCTAGCCATGTAAGTCAAAGAAGTAGACAAGTGAGAAAATGGAGCTGGTGTCTTAGCATAGCAGGCTAAGTCCCCACATGTCACACAGGTATCCCATGGAGGCCGATCTGAGTCCTGGGTACTCCACTTCTAATCAAGCTCACTACAGAAGTGCTTGGGAAAGTAGCAAAGGATGGCCCAAGTTTTTTGCCCCTGTACCCATGTGGGAGTTCAGAAAAAGCTCCTGGCTCCAAATTGGCCAAGGTATGACCATTGCAACCACTTGGAGAGTGGACCAGCAGATGGAAGATTTCTCTCTGTCGCCTTCTCTTGTTTTAATTCTTTCAACTAAAAATAATCATAAAATCTTTTTTTTTTGGAAAAAACTGCAAGAACAACCCAAATCCAGAATTATTAAAGGGAAGACGTGACAAAGGTAAGATCATAAAGAAACAAAATAAAGATTTTTAAAAATAAGCTTAAAAAATCAGTGAAGCAGAGTTAATGTTTTGAAAAAGACAAACCAAGCTAACAAATTTGTAACAAAACCAACCTAACAGTAAATAAAGAACACTCAGATAAATAAATAAAAAATGAAGAAGCAGGCACTATAAGTAAACCACAAAAATACACAGGACCATTAGGGACTATCATGAACCACTAAATTCCAACAAATTGGCAAACTTAAAACAAAAAAAAAGAGTGCATTCCTGAAAACATATCAATGACCAAAATTGAACATGAAGACATAGTAAACTTGAACAAACCAGTAACAACCAACAAGAGTAAATCAGTAACCAAAATACTCTCTCCACCAAGGAAAGTCTAGGCCTGGATGGCTTCACTGGTGGATTTTGCCAAACTTTTAAAACTAACACTATTTTTTCTCGAAGTCTTAAGAAAAACTTTAAAGGGAGGGGCCGCTCCAAACTCATCCTATGAGGCCAGCACCACCACGATATGAAAACCAGATGGGGAGACAACAAAAATAAGAAACATAAACCAATGTCCCTAATGAACACAGATGCAAAATAAAAGAAAAACTCAGTAAAATCCCAGTAAATCAAATCCAGCATCTCATCACCACATTAAAAAAAAAAAAGATTATACCATAATCCAATGTGATTATCCTATGGATAAAAAGAGGATCCAACAAACAAACAATAAACATAATGCATCATGTCAATAGAGCAAAAGTTTTAAAGTGATCACCCTAACAGATGAAGAAAAGACATCTGATAACACTCACCAGCCTTTCATGACAAATAGAAAACCACAGTTAATGAAATATAGAAAGAATGTACCTTAACATAACATTAGCTATTTAGTGGACAAGCACACAGCCAGCATTACACTGAACGGGGAGAGCCAGAAGCATCTCCTCTAAGACCAGGAACAAGAAAGGCACTGTTCTTCAAGGTAATATAGGAAGTCAGTCAGAGCAATCAGGCAAGACAAAGAAGTGAAGAGCATTCAAGCAGGAAAAGAAGAAGTAAAATTGCTCCTGGTGATAGATAACATTATTTTTTATGTTAAAAAAAAAAGTAAGCAAAACACAAAACACAAAAACATTAAGGCAGATGAGTTAACTCAGTCAAACTAACACAAAGATCAGGATCAATCTACCAATGGCAAGCTTCTTAAAAAAGAAATCATGAAAACAATCCTATTTACAGTACATAGGGAAAAATATCTACATATGAACTTAACCAAGGACTTGAATGATCTCTAGAAGTAAAATTATAAAATACTGGTGAAAGAACTTGAAGAATACACACACACACAACACAAGGGAAGATATCCCATGTTCACGAATTACAAAAAAAAATTGCTATAGTGTCCATGATACCCAAAGAGATTTACAATTTCAGCATAACTCCTCCTCAAAATATCAACATCATTCTTCACAAAAACAGGAACCACAATTCTAAAGGTCATACTAAAACACGGAAAACCTTCAGTAGCCAAAGTAATCTTGAGCAAAGAGGAATAAAGCTTTTGTCATCACAATACTGGATCTCAAAACAAACTACAAAATGAACGTAACTAAAACAGTGTGGTACTGACATGAAAAAGAAACATAGACTAATAGAATACAGTAGAGTAGGTAGCAATGAATATTCATGTGTATAGCCAACTGATATTCAACACAGGCAGCAAAAGCATACACAGAGACCATTACAGAGCTCTTCCACAGGTGGAAAGGCAAAATGGATCAAATATCTAAATGTAAACTGAAATCACTAAATAAAAACATAAAGAAAAACACCTCAAGATGTTGGCTAAGGCTATGATTTTTAGGTGAAGAATCATAAAGCACATGGGGAAGAAGCAGAAATGGACCAATGGGATTGCATCAAACTAAGTGTCAACACAGTAAAGGAAGCAATCAACAGGATGAAGAGACAAGTTGCAGAATGTGATAAAATATTCAAAATTATTTATCCAACAATGATTACTATCCAGAATATACAGAAAGTTTACCAAAAAAAAAAAGGCAGAATAGGGTGAGGACACCTTTAAACAGATGAAGAAATATTAGCCAGAGTGAAGCAGAGAGGACACATTCCAGAAAATGGGAGAGGGCAGACCAACAGCAGAGAGGCACCTGAACATTGATGGACACAGGAAAGCAGCAAAAACAATGTGGTGGTGTTGCAGTGACCAGACATTCTGACAGGATTCAGCCAGGAGCAATCTGAACTGCCCTGGTGGCTGGAATTCACCCAGAACTCAGGACACGAACCCAAAGAACTGCCCATCCTGCTGGTTTCTTTGATTTGAACAGGGACAGACTCAGAGCATCAGATCCCAAACAGGTTGCACGGGAAAAGGGTGGATTTCACAGCCCAACCCCCAGTAGAGACAAATTGGGAGCCATCTTATCTAGGGAGGCAAAGGCTATGGGACAGGACTGCACAGTACTCAGATGTGAGTGAGCTCATTTTGGCTCAGTGAATTGCAACAATGTAGTATGCTATAGCTTCCACTCAAAATAGGACCAGGTAGCACCCAGACATAATGGTCAGAAGATCAAGAACTCTAGCAGTGGCACACCAATGCCTTTTTGTACAATGTGGTAAAGGCTTTAAGACGGCAGGGACTGGGCCTAGCGGCATGGCCTAGCAGCTTAAGTCCTCGCCTTGAACGCCCGGGATCTCATATGGGTGCCGGTTCTAATCCCAGCAGCTCCACTTCCCATCCAGTCCCAGCCTGTGGCCTGGGAAAGCAGTCAAGGACAGCACAAAGCTTTGGGACCCTGCACCCACATGGGAGACCTGGAAGAGGTTCTAGGTTCCTGGTTTCGGATTGGCATAGCACCGGCTGTTGCGGTCACTTGGGGAGTGAATCATCAGACGGAAGATCATCTTCTCTGTCTCTCCTCCTCTCTGTATATCTGACTTTGTAATAAAAACAAATAAATCTTTAAAAAAAAAAAAAAGAGTGCAGGGACAACAGTGAGCTGCTCATGTGCTGAGCTGGGAATGAATTCAGTAAGCTCAATGCATTGCACTGGTCCCAAGCGAAAATAATACCAACTATGGCATCATACAGGTCAAAATAGGTCCGTGTGGCCCTCAGACCTAACAGCCAACAGGTTCCTGCAAGATTAACACCACCAACAACCTAGCTACATAGGACACCTGCTGTCTCCCTAATCCTGTCTCACCTGCTCCAACCAGAAGTGGGAGAAAGGTTGTAAGACAATGGTGCAGCCTCAGCATGGTATCACAAGAGGTGGAGAGTGGTAAGTCAGGAGCTGGGGCTATGGAGACCATGGTGAAAGTCTAACATAAGAACCCACACCTGAAACACACTGGGAGGAGTGGCACAAGTGACTGCAAACAAAGAGCTGAGTGCCAACTGCATGCAGTAAGTAAAACTGAACTGTAGACCTGTGAGTGACAGAGCTTAGAAACCTGCCCCAAGGAGAAGAATCTGCTAACCAGAAGTACAATGACCAAGAGCAAAAGAGACAGAGGCACAATGAATATTACTGAAGACTCCCCTGCAAAGGAGCAAAAGCCTTTGCCAAGTTCAGAGTTAATGGAGGAATACATTGAGAAAATGGGACATACAGAATTCAAAACATATGTTATAACACTTCTTATATTCAAGAACATACAGGAATTTAAGGAATATTTTACACAGGAAAAAGCAACACTGAAACAAAATCCAGCTGAATTATTAGAAATGAAGGATGAAATACAGTCAGAAGCTTCTTCCAGCTCTCTCCCACAGGACTTTAGTCCCAAGACGTTGGGCATCCTCTCCTGCTTTTCCAGGCCACAAGCAGGGAAATGAATAGTGAGTGGAGCGTCCAGGATGCAAACCAGTATCCATATGGGCTCCAGTGCTTGCATGGTGAAGATTTAGCCCTAGAGCCATTGCTCCGGGCCTGAATTTTTTTTTTTTTAAATAAAGACCAGTCAGTGGTGGGGGTTGGCTCAGCAGTTAAGATGCAGCTTGGGAGCCTGCATGCTATATTGGAATCCCTGGGTTCAACACCCAGATCTACTCCAGCTTCCTGCTAACACACACCCTGGAAGCAGCAGGCAAAGGCTCAAGTACATGGATCCACATGGCTGACTCAGATTAAATTCCCAGCTCCTATTTCGTGCCTGATCCAGCCCTGGCTGTTGCAGGAATCTAGACAGTAAGAAAACAGATTGAAGATCCCTCTGTGTCTATCTGTCTCTCTCTATCTTTCAAATAAAATTATAATTGGAAAAAAAAAAAACCTCAGTGGCAAAATAATGTTGATAATCTAATTTTAAAAGACCAATTATCTGAATAGATATTTCTCAAAAGAAGACCTAAAAGGCATCAACAGCACATGAGGAAATACTTGACATTGCTAATAATCAAAGAATTACAAATCAAAATCAAAATTATTTGTCCAAAAGATATGAAGAGATGCCTGCATTCCCAGTCATTGCAGCTCAGTTCTCAGTACCAAGGTGGACTCAACTACGAGGTTGTCAGTGTACGCATGGCAAAGAAAATGGAGTATGTAAGCATCGAGAAATACTATTCAGCCACAAAAAAGTTGAAATATTGTCATTTGTGGTAAAACAGATGAAACCAGGGACGTTATGTTCAGTGAAATTGAAACAGGCGTAAGAAGACAGATATGATATCTGTCACGCATAAGGATGCTAAAAAAAAACTGAGTTCACGAAAGGAGACAGTGAAGTGGTGGTCACTGGCAGCTGGGAGGTCAAAGAAGGCAGAAGGCCAGCAGGCAGGTGAATGAGGCGTATCAGGGCCGGTGCTGTGGTGTAGCACATTAAAACGCTACTGCCTACACCCCCAGCACCCATATGGGTGCTGATCCCAGCCCTGGTTGCTCCATTGCTGAATAATTAGCACTAAGATCTGATTATATAGTGAAGAAAGTTCTACAGCTCTGCAACCGATATGAGTGATGATAGTTCGTGGTGATTTATTATGTATTTTCTAGAGAACCAGGAGATAGTAGTTTAAAGCTTTGTAACACCAAGAATTGATCGATCTTTTAGGAGAGGGAATGTACTCATTACCCTGATTTGGCTGTTACACACTGCACACAAGTATCAAATTATCATACAGCAGCCCACAGATATGGGCAATTATTGTGTGCCAATAAAAATACTTAAGAGACGTACGCATTTTATATCAATAGACCCAACTTCTTAGCCCTACCCCAACGTTACCTGGTGAATGTGTGCTGGCGAGAATCATGCCAGGCCTGAAGCGAGCCTGCAGTCACCCTTCCAAACCACTTAGTTTATGAAGAAGCCGAGGATTCCAGGAAGCTGCAAGAACCCCAGGACACCATTAGTGGGGTGCATGCGAGGTTCCTGGGCTCCCAAGCCCCAGAATGCATCCACCAGGCCACAACTCAGTCCCTGCCACAGATCAACGCCTCTCTCCCCGAGTCTGTGGTGTTTCAGGTGTTGGGGAGAAGGTGGTTTTTGTTCCCCAAGACATGATTCTTAGTGAATTCTGACTTCAGAATGGCTCTGAAACATGGCCATTTCAGATTTAAAGCAATATTGATGGAGTATAACTTCATTGGTGCAGTGCCCTTCTTGGGTCTTGTGAAAAATTGTATCCCCAACCAATTTTGGAGCATCAGATGTACTATGTGAGCAGGTGCACCAAGCACCCGTGGGGACAGTCGGAGCATCCAGTATCAGGGACTCCATGTGCCAACCAGATGGGATGTGGCTGAGGGCAAGATGTTCTGAAAAGCCTCCAAAAGGGAGCCAAAAAATTTTGCAGCCTTGAATGGAGTGAGTAGAATCTTTCAGGAGCAAGAGGTAAAATATAGTAAAAAAAAAAAAAAAAAAAAGAATCCATTCTTTTTTTTTAAAGATTTATTTTTTTATTATTTTTTCATTGGAAAGGCGGATATACAGAGAGGAGAGACAGAGAGGAAGATCTTCCGTCCGATGATTCACTCCCCAAGTGAGCGCAACGGGCCCATACTATGCCGATCCGAAGCCAGGAGCCTCTTCCGGGTCTCCCACGCGGGTGCAGGTTCCCAAAACTTTGGGCCGTCCTCCACTGCTTTCCCGGGCCACAGGCAGGGAGCTGGAAGGGAAGCAGGGCTGCCGGGATTAGAACCGGTGCCCATATGGGATCCCGGGCGTGCAAGGCGAGGACCTTTAACCACTTGCGCCACCGCGCCGGGCCCAAAAGAATCCATTCTTAAAATATGCTTTGAAAGGGTGTGAGTGTGCACTGCAAACAGTGCCGCTCCAAATGAAAATTAATGTCACACAAGTAGCCTGCAACATCTTCACACGCAGCAAGAGAAGTGGACTGACCACTGCTGCTCCTTTGGGATTCTTGGTGAGCAACATAAGAAAAAAGCACTGGCACTGAATCTGTCTAACAGAAAACACCTGCCTGGGCATCTCTCATTCACAACACATTACAAGATGGGGAGACACTGGAACTTAGAAACACCACCCGGACACGTTCCTTTCGCAGAGTGCCTTGGCAAGAGCAGCCTGACGCGTCTCTCTCTGCCTCTTGCAATTCTTAGAAACGCTGTCCCTCTGCCTCTTCCTAGGTGGTGAGTGGAGTAACAGACACGGGCAGGGAGACCTGGCTCACCGTCTGTGGTAGGAAAGAGCAGCAGAGGAACCCACAGGGACGCAGCTCAAGATCTTGGTCGTAACATGAGCTCCTGGGCTTCATGTTCAGGGGAAGCTACACTTACGACTATAAGCAAATCGGCGCTCCACCTCTTCACCCCTGCACTGCAACCTTTAGAACTTCTCCTTGGCTCCCCACTCACCCCTCCAGAGCTGGACCTTCCCACCACCCACCTCGTACGAACATCCTCACTGCAACTGTTCCTGGCAATGAGCAGATGCTGTCCTTGGCCTAGGCTGTTCCGTCTGGCATGGCCCTTCCTTTTGTCACCTGCTAACTCACTCCCATCCTTTGAACCACAAGCGACACATTTCCTTTACGTTTCCAGCGCTGGCTATCTGTGTATTCTTTCAGTTTTTGTTTTAGAGAGATCAAAACAGAGCGAGAGCGAGTTCTCATCCTCTGGTTCACTCCCTGAATGCCCACAACAGCCAGAGGTTGGTTGACATTGAAGCCAGGAGCCAGGAACTTAATGATTTTTGTCCTTTCATTTTAATTTGTGTCTTGAAAACAAAATGTCACTGGTTTTTTTTAATCAAGCCTGCAAAGATCTATTCTGTAGTGGGAAATTGTGGTCTACGTATTTTTCATGTCATTGCTGACATTTCTGGATTTAAGTCTACCATTTCACAAAATTCTTTATGCTTGTCCCACTTGTTCCATGTTCTCTTCTTTTTTTATTACCTTACTTTTATTAGTGCATTTTTTATTGGAAAGGCAGATACACAGAGAGGAGGAGAGACAGAGAGGAAGATCTTCTATCCATTGATTCACTCCCCAAGAAGCCACAATAGCCAGAACTGAGCTGATCCAAAGCCAGGAGCTTCTTGCAGGTCTTTCATGCGGGTGCAGGGTCCCAAGGCTTTGGGCCATCCTCAACTGCTTTCCCAGGTCACAAACAGGGAGCTGAATGGGAAGTGGGACCGCCAGAATTAGAACCAGTGCCATTTGGGATCCCAGCACTTTCAAGGTGAGGACTTTAGCTGCCTTGCTACCACCCTGGACCCTTATTAGTGCATTTTTTAAAGATATTTAATTTTTATTGGAAAGGCAGATTTACAGCTCAGTAAGCAGTACATTCACAGAGAGCAGCCCCTGCCATCCCAGCCCCTTGATGCACATGACATGGGGGCACATGGTGGGTACCAGCTCATGTAGCACCAGCTCACCCCCTGCACATACCTAATGGTTGGCGACTTAAAGAAAGAAAAAGTGAGCAAAAATGTAATGAGCACCTACAAGAAGAAGGTCATGACTTCAAAACTCAAGGCTGTAGGGGGGTTTAGAGCAGGCTCCCTTCGCCCTTGAGATCACTGATGGGGGCCAGTGTTGTGGCATGGTCGACTAAGCCTCCAGTTGAGGTGTCAGCATCCCATTACAGGTGCCAGTCTGAGTTCCAGCTGCTCCACTTCCAATCCAGCTCTCTGGTAATGTGCCTGGAAAAGCAGCAGAGGACAGACCAAGTGCAAGCTTGAGAGGCTCCCACATGCCTGGAAGGTGATGACTACCACCTGAGCTCTGTCCTCTGACTCCACTCCCTTTTATTTAGATAGAAGCCTTCACATGCCCAAGGCAGGCTGACCCTCACGTAGATGCCACAGCCCCCTCCTTACTGTTCACCACCCCCTGCACCAGTCACTAATATAAGCCACTGCCACCAGCTTCGAGCAGGGCCCTGTGCCCCATGGCCAGGTGTGGGTTGAGGGCACATCCTGGCCCCCTCCTGGGATGCTTTCCTGTAGGGAACTTTTTCTGGGCCCTCAGGAAGGTGTCCTTTTGAACTCCAGGTCTGTGCGGACACCCTGTGTTGAGGAAACACAGTTAGGGTTGCTAAGGTTCCCACAGGACAATGCCTTCCTTTGCTTTGTCTCTGAGTAGGAGCTGCAGAGGGCTTTGGCTTTGGGGAAAAGAAAGACAACTCCAGGGCACTGGAGAGGAGGGTGGTTGGTCCAATGCAGGTGGAGTTCAGCTGCTGGCACAGCTCCTGGCCCTAAGAACTCCCTGGGAGGGCAAGATGCACCCACAGCCCTCACCGGGCTGACTCTGCCTCCTCCCCCTATCAGGGCCTGGGTGAGAGACGCCCACCCCACCCCACCCCTAAGCCAGCTCAGAACTTTGCACATGAGATGGGTGAAGGCAGTGATGGCAGCCGCTCACACCCAGGCTGTAGAACACGGGCATTATCTGCTACTTTCTGGGCACATGAACAGGAAGCAGGATCAGAAGCAAGCAACCAAGACCAAGGTGAGGGGGTAGTCAGAAGTGGCGATTTAATGCTCAGTATTACAACAGCCCCCTCAGACCAGATTCCTTATGTGTGAGACTCCGTGCAGAACCTAACACCAACCTGGGCTCCGGCTCCACACACCGAGCCAGCCAGGCGGTCTCTTGCCCACGGCACCCTTCTTGGACACAAAGGGACACACAGGGGTCCAAGGACTTGGGCCATCCTCTGCTGCTTTCCCAGGCTGTAAGCAGAGAGCTGGATCAGAAGTGGAACAGCTATGACTCATGCCAGTGCCTATATGGGATGCCAGCTTTGCCAGTAGAGGCTTAACTTGCTACTTGTAGGTCCTGATCCCCTGTATCTTTAGTTTTTTAAAAAAATGATTTTAACACCTTGATGCATGTACTTCACATGTACGTATTGTTAGCGTACATATGAACATCTTTCTTCTTGAGAACAGTTATCAATATTACTTCACCAGGGCTGGCTTTGTGGCATAGCCAGTAACGCCTCCATCTGTAACTTCAGCATCCCATATGAGTGCCAATTTATGCCCCGACTGCTCCACTTGCCATCCTGGGAAAGCAGCAGCAGGTGGACTAAATGCTCGGCTCCCTGCACCCATGTGGTAGGAAGCTCCCGCTCTGGCTTTAGCCTGGCCCAGGCTGTTGTAGCCATCTGGGGAGTGAACCAGCAGATGGAAGATCTCTCCTTCACTCTTTTCTTTCCTCTCTGTCTGTGTGTGTGTGTGAGAGAGAGAGAGAGTGCGTAATTCTGCTTTTCAAATCCTTTTTAAGATTGCTTCACTGAATCCTGCCATGCACGTGATAGCATACCTTCTTTCCCCATGTTATATCATTGTCACAGCCACCTCATCTAGTCATGTTAATATTCATGTTAATAGTCCCTTCCCTGTCAGTGTCACTGTGAGCTGAGGCCACAGCGGCTCCCACAGAAGCCAAACAGAAAATCAAGTTCAATATGTGGAGAAGACAAGGTCATCTGACTGAAATGTTTGTACTGTGCCCACTGGAACAGGGTTGTGGGAACGAGCCAAGAGTTGGGGGGGTAGGGTGGGCTAAGGGAGTTGTCGCTGTTCAAAACCTTGAGGACCCCCAGCCAAGAAGGGGGCTCCTCACCTGCAGGGCCAGGAGCCGGCAGGTGCTGGAGTGCACCAAGGCATGGCCCCCGGAGATGACTCTCAGGGCTGTGAAAAAAAGCCAGGGAGGAAACAGATCCTGGCTGAGCCCCCCTCTCAGCCTGGCCCCCTCATTGCCCAGGGGAAGGCTCAACAGGGTGGCAGATGGCTTGGGGAGCAGGCTCCTGGGGTCCTTTCACAGACAGGGAGACTTGGTCCCTGCAGGGCAGAAGTCCTTGAAGGCCAGACCCAACCCGCCCAGCCATGCAAGAGGCAGGAGACCCCAGAGGATGAAACCAGAAAACAAGAGTCAACAAGGGCAGCCTTCCTGGCCCGTGCCCTCACCCATCTGCTCACCCCAGAGCGATGCCCACAGGGCCAAGTAGGTGGCAAAGACTGTCTAGGCAGCAAGGTCAGGAGAAATGAAGAGTGGGAGGGAGAACTGTGAAACTCCAAAGCTCTTGGTGTGTCATTACCGTAACAGACAATGCAAGCTGGCCCTGCATTTGAGAGCACTTGGTGACTGGATGGATGATAAATACATACCTACAGACAGACAGACAGACCATCATTCAGTGCCTAAGAAACATCTGCACTGGTACACACCCCAGCCTTTCTCTGTACCATTACCTGGGGTTCTGGAACCTCACAGATTCACCCCAGCCTTTCTCCATGCCACTATCTGGGAATCTGGAACCCCCACAGACATTACCCCAGCCTTTCTCTGTGCCATTAGCTCGGGGCCTGGGACCCCCACAGCCTTCCCCAGCCTTTCTCCGTGCCATTACTTTGGGTCCCGGGACCCGCCCACACAGACTTTGCTGACCCCGGCCCCTCTGCCCACCATTCCTTCCATTACGTGCCCAAACACTTCTGTCTGCTCTCTTACATTCACACTTGAAGGTTTCAAGGTTCTCCTTTTTGAGGGGCTGCAGAGGAAGAAGGGGCATCAGTTTGTGTAGCTCACCTGCCAATGGGCTAAATGTCCTTGCGGTGTGCTAGCACTGTCCCTGGGGACCTCACTGTAGGTGTGAGGGTTGCTCGAATGTTCAGGGACCCCAGCTGTGGACCTGAGCGTGAGCTCTACAAATCCTGAGCACATAGGCCTCCGGAAGACATTCATTCTCACCCAGGAGGAGACAGGGCACACCTGGCTCTGATTGTACCACCCGCTGAGGCCCAGGGCCGCTGGGGGCTCGAGGGGATCGGGTGTCTGGCTGTCACCCCACCCATGCACCCACAACATCCTTCCAAAGTCCCTCCCCACACACTCCTCAGTCCCCTTCCCACTCCTTCATTGCTTCATGTCGTCCGTCAATCTCCACCAAGCGCTTCTTCCGTGCCACAAAACAAACAAGAGATGTGCCATCACGGAGGCTTCTAGCTGGAGCAGCAGATGTCCCAGCACAGGCTGCTGTCACTGTCGTCAAGAACAATGGGGGCTTCAATTGGGCAGACTGAGGGAGGCTTCAAAGTCAAAGCAGGGCAAGAAATGGCCTTTCAGAATGAGTCAGATTAAATCTGACAGAGAAGGCAAAAGGAGAACGCCAGAGGCAGAGGATTGGAGATTAACAAAGACTGTAGGAAGAGCTAACCCCGGTTTAGTCACCGTAACTTTGGCATGTAGTGAGCGAACGGTTTGACAAGAGGATCCGGTGCACAGCAGAGAGCTGGGAACTTCAGAACAGAACAACTCTGATGTGTGAGAACATAAAGCAAGCAGGTGCTATTCTCGCAGGCAGTCTTCTCCAGGCAGAGACCACCAGCACCCATTAGACCTGGAGCGAATGAGAAGGGCTTGACACAGAGACTTGGAGACCAGAAAGCCCAGCATTCTGGTGACTTTGTGCACATCTTGCAACACGGCAAGAGAAGAGGTGAAGAATTTTGATGAGCAAATCCCTCTGCGAGGTTGAAAGATGGAAGCAGTTGCCAGTTGGATGCACTCTTACCTTGGAAGTGTCACTTTCTGGGAGCTGAGATGTTTCTTAATGCCTCTTTTGGATTGTGAGTCTGAATTTCTACATGATGCTCGCTTTGCACTGGTGTTTATGGAAAACTGCATTTCCTGGCAATTTTGTTTGTTTCAGGAAACTACGTTGCTGTTCCATTGATTGTAAAGCATGAGTTGATTTGCCTGCATTATAGCATACCCACCAGCACTGTGGTAACTAACTCACAGTCATGACTCACTCATTTTATCCAGGAATGTCACTTGGTGAGGACAGAAGAGCTGCTCCTGACTCTCAGCCTGCAGGCTGGTGTGAGAAGCGCTCTGGACTCAGGTCTGATTCCTTACTTGGAGATCAGTGCACAGATACGCCAGGGGAGAGAAGATAGGCTGAACGCAAACATCATGAGCAGGTCTGAGTTCCCTGGTGCCCTTCTTTTGTGACGGTCCCTTCTTGACGTCTTCATTTGTAGTGTGAATCACATAGTCCAGGAGACGAGAACCAGGTCCATTGTGACTACTGAGCTCCCGACACCTGCAGCAATGGATGTCACACGCAAGGTGCCTGAGACGTCTGCTGAATGCACACTCCTCAGTGAACAAGCCAGCCTTGTGTTCACATCCTGTGCTGCATGCCAAGCTGCACCTTGGTTTCTGTTCCGTCTATGACCCCAGTCTGCTCTTGTGAAGTGGCTTTGAATAATGAAATTGTCACCTTGCTGGGGGCAGCAGAAATTGATGCAGCTATAAGTCATCATTTGCTTCCATACCTCCCGATCCTGTAGACCAAGAGAGAATCCATGCCTGACTCCGGTTTCCTCTCGCTGTACTTGAGGGTGGTGCTGCCAAGCAGACCCCTGGCCAAGAGTGCACAAGAAGTGCACGTGGGGAGCTAACAAACATGCCGTCTGCTAGGAGCTCTTGTCCAGCCAGAACAGAGCTCGCCAGCGCTGGCCCTCAACCCAGTCCAGGCCGGGTGTACCTGGTGTCCCCAGACAGCCTTAATCAACTGGAGATTTCCCATCAATCAACGACAAACCTGGTGTGACTGAGCTTCAGGGAAGCAGCTTAGGCATATTGTCCCCAGATCTTTACCCACAAGGCACTTACTCATTGCAAAGGCTACAATAATTTTACTCTGGAGAAAACCTGACCAGGACCAGCAAAGCAGCCACTGCCAGCAGGGGTGTCCTGGCTTGATGTACGGTCAGTCACATTGTCACTGGGATGTGGAATGACAGGGGCCTCGTGACCTGATGCACAGTCAGTGGTGCTGTCACTGGGGATGTGGGATGATCCAGAATCTGAATCCAATTACCAAGATCCTTCAGCATTACTCAAACTGGGAAGCATTTCGCCAAATCACAGCCCTCTCCTGTAATGCCAATGTCATGAAAACTAAACAAAGTCTCTCAGAAACTATTCCCAGACAGAGGGAGGCTAATGAGACATGGCAACTGAACACAAGATTCCAGATGGATTTTTTTTTCCATGAAGGATGTTGCTGAACCACTGGCAAAAATCTAAACACAATTTGTAAGCTCACTCGCACTATAATATTGAATCATTCCATTATCTTATGATTATTATATTATTATAACATATACTTCTATGGTATGACATATTATTTTTAGGAAACAATATGTGAAGATAAAGGGGCATCATGTTTCTCACTTTCTCTTCAATGGTTCAGAAAAAAATTAACATGCACACACACACATACATATTCATAGATACAGGAGAGTTCACATGTAAGCACTCATATAGGAAAACTAACATTTAGGCAAAGTTATCTTGGCAAGGTTATTCAGAACTCTACAGATGATTCCCTCTCCTGTAAGTCTTCACGCACATTAAAATCAAAAATACTTGGGCTGTTTGCTGAGAAGTTCTGACACCACAGACTCGGGAGGACCTAGGCGCTTTTGTTTCTAGTAGGCACCGCAGGCAGTTTGGCTGCAGCAGGTCCATGGAAAGGCATCGGGAGGTGATAGGTAGTGAAATTTGCCCAGATCGTACAGGTAGCCAGGGACCAAGCCACAACCAGAACTTGCGCTCCCTAGCTGGGACATGTTTCACCAAATATACAGTTCATTAAAGTAAAACTCAGCATGGTTTCGTGTTTACGGTTATCTTTACCTTTAGCCAGTAAATAATAACACTAAAAAGAAAAGAAGGGAGAAAAAAGAAGAAATTCCATGTAAATCAAACCCCCTCAAAGTTAGCATCAACATTAAGTTTCCCCACTTGCACTAACTCCAGAAAATCTGCTCCAGTCTCAGACACATCCTGTTTAATCTCCGATGCTTTCATCCGCCCGTACACCAGGACTGACAACCTGCAGAAGCACGAGACTCCGACTTCTCCATCGGCCTCCAAAGCCGTCAGTCCGACTCCCCCCTCCTTGAGATCCCCAAATCTGCCCTCCCTCCCTGTCTAACCACATCTCTCCCACTTTAGGCCATGCTTCAGTTTCTCACAGAACAACAGCACAATTTCTCAACTGGTACCCCAAAATCCACTTACCCCAACACATCCACCATTCTGTGACAGAGCAGGCATCTCAAAAGGAAGTCCGGCCAATGGCAGCCAGGAAGGTACCTTCACTGACAGGTGAACAAGCTAGACAAACTAAAGTCAGTAACTTAGATGCATCAGAGAATTTAGGTCACCCGGAAGACCACTGTGCCAACCCTTCTGTGCAAAGCCAGAATGAGTTACAACTAACCAGAACAGGAAAAGAACAAAAAGGCAGCTACATCCCATTCAGCTTCCAACCCAAAGTTACAAGGCAAACTGAAGCAAAAATGCTCACTTGAAGACACAAGGCAAGCCTCTGAGCAAAAGTTCAGACGGGGTCTGAGACACATACTAGGACAGAGGTTAATGCAGAGACAGCTGCAAAGAAAGAAGCCCCAAAGTATTAGAAATTTAAAACACAAAAAGATAACAGAAATGAAAAAGTCTTTGATGAGCTCCTAGGTGGATTCAGGTCAATAAAAACTTCTAAAACTCAAACTCAAAGGGGAAAAAAAAAAGGAAAGAATAAAAACAACAAATCTGACCAAGCTACTCTTTCTCTCTGCATCTCCTTCTCTTTGTAAATTTGGCTTTCGAATTAAAAAAATATTTTTTTAAGAAAGTTTCTTTTATTAGAAAAGTAGATTGACGGAGAAAGATGTTCCATCTGCTGGTTTGCTCCCCAAATGGCTGCAACAGCTAAGGCTGAGCTGATCCAAACCAGGAGCCAGGAGTTTTTTCCACATCTCCCACATGGTTGCAGGGCCCAGTGACTACAGCCATTCTCCCCTGCTTCCCCAGGCCATCAGCAAGAACCTGAACTGAATGTAGAGCAGCCAAGACTTCCAAGCAGCTCCTGTATGGGATGCCGACACTTAGGGGTTGGCTTAACTCCGCAGCTTCCCCAGTACCGAGTCACTCTTCTGCCAGTAAAACAAGCTTGTCCCACCCAGTGTGAGCTCTGACCACCACTCCTCCTGCCCCTTCCCCATGATTCCTCCCAGCCTCTGTGAACAGGGTACAGACAAGTTCTCAAGGACGCCCACGTTTAGCCCCCTGGGGATCTTCTTTAGCCACCACGCCTCCCTGAGCTCTGGGGTCTCTCTCCTGGTGTCAGAGAGGCCACCGGCTGCTCCTAAATCCAGCCCCTGAGCTCTCTCCAGCCAATGGCAGATTTTTTTTTCCAAAAATATTTATTTATTTGTATTTGAAAGGCAGTTATGGAGAGAAAAGAGGAGAGAGAGATGCTCCATCAGCTGGCTCACTCCCCAAATGGCTGCAATAGCTAGAATTGAACTAATCCTAAGTCAGGAGCCAGGAGCCTCCTCCAGGTCTCCCGTGTAGGTGGGTCATCCTCCGCTGCATTCCCAGGCCATTAACACGGAGCTGGGTTGAAAGTGGAGCAGCCGGGTCTTGAACTGGCACCCATATGGATGTCAGATCTACGAGCAGAGTCTTAGCCAGCTCAGCTACAGTGCCAGCCGCTAGACAGATTCATTCTTCTGATTCTCCCCTTGAGGTTTCCCTGTCCTCCATTCCCCAAGGTGGGATGGCTGAACCCCGTCCTCTCTGTATTCTGCCTGGTCTGTTGGCTGCCATAGCAGAAAAGTGAATTCTGCCCATGCTCCCTGCATCTTAGGCACCAGTTATTTCACTCTGCCAAGCATCCATGGGGAAAGGTTTGACAACCCTCAGTAGGTTCTCTGGTTTGAATAGTTTGGGGCTCACTTTTGATTCCATGTTGTCAGGTTTTGTTCATTTACTTAAGAAAAAAGGTAAGATCACCAACATGTAGGGTACGAACACTAACAACCTGGTGAGGGTGGGGTTACTGACCAAGTGCATTGCCAAGGGCTCAGGTCACCAACTGAGTGCACTGTCAAGGGTTCTGGACCTTAGCCGCTCCAGAGCCTGCTCCTACCCTCAGCAGAGCCCTCCCTCACCCCTGCTGCACAGGCAGAAACATTGCATACCATCATCTGTGTTCTGAGCTGAGACTTGCCACCAAGGTCCACTGTGCAAGGCAGCAGGGCAAGAAGAACTGGTCCTTGGCACTTCAGCTCAATGTCTGCCTTCCTGGATTCACCATCCAGGATCCAGGCCACTGGGGAGCCGGACAGGTACATACAGGTCTGGATAGCCAGGGGCACTGCCCTCCCCAGCACTGAGCTTGGCAACATCGCTTTGCTCAATGACAGCAACCATGGTAGGGAAGTGGACACTATTGAAATCAGCAAATGCTACCCATTGGGCGTCTTCTTCCTAAAGACACAGCACCGCTGGTGACTGCAGAGGCACTTTGTCAAGCATCACCCACCTCCTCTAGGAAAGAGAAAAGGTTTTTTTGTTTTTGGGGGGTTTTTTGGTTTGTTTGGTTTGGTTTTTTTGTTTTGTTTTGTTTTGTTTTGTTTAATTCCCTGCACTAGCCTGGGCTGAATTCTGGGTATTCGGATGATGACTTGGCCAGATCTCCTGCTTATTTGTGTTTTACTTCTAAGATCCTAGCATGGCAAAATTACTTCTGTGTCTCCCGGAAAAGATCTATAGATTTCTACTTACCAGCTGATATCAGGAAGTCTCTGGGAATTCAGAGAGAGGGAGGGGGGAGGCAGGGAGGGAATGGGAGAGGCAAAAGAAAAGCGAGACAGACGGAGAGACTTTCCACCCACTGGTTCACTTCCCAAATCACTATAACACTAGGTCTAGATGAGCTTGACAGCTGAGAACTCATCCTGGTGTTCCACAGGTGTGGTAAGGGCCCAAGTGCACGTGCCACGCTCTGCTGCTTTTCCAGCTGCATTAGCAGGAAGCTAGATTGGCAGTAGAGCAGCCGGGGCTCGAATCACCTCCTGATCTGAGAGGCCAGCGTTAAAATCCACCACACCATGACACTGGCACCAGAATTCTGACTTCTTATTGTCAGATCTCACTCTCTCTGTCACTCTGCCCTTCAAGCAGAAGAAAAATAAAACGAGTAAATATTTGAATAAGATCATTATAATTTAAGATTTATTTATTTAATGGAAAGGCAGAATGAGAGAGAAAGAGGATCTTCCAACCACTGGTTCACTTCTCAAGCGGTCACAACAACTTGGGCTGGTTTTAGGGCCCAGAGCTCCACCAGGGGTACAAACACCTGGACCATCCTCACTGCCTCCCCAGACACAACAGCAGGGAGCTGAGGCAGAAGCGGAGCAGCCAGGACTCCAGTCTGCATTCCAACGCTGGGGGTATTGCCGGTGGCTGCTTAGCTCGCTGCACAACACTGGCCCCAGAACCATCAACTCTTAGGGCAGGAAGTCATTTCTGAAGGATTTGGCCCAGACCATTACCAATTTTTATAAACAGAACTGTTCTAGGAGGGTGCATTTCTCAACCATGGTGATGAACAAAAGATGAGCTTTCTGATACCGACCCTGCCCAATGTGACGTCAAGTGAAATTTCTGGGAAGAGATGCAAACTAGCTGTTGACCAACTAATTGGATGCTTTCTTCATCCTGATAAAAAGAAAAAGAAGGAGAAGAACACAGTTGACTTTAAAGCTGGACGTCTTCCCTGGTCTGGTCAACAATTTCAAGCATTTGGGCTCCAGGGTGAGGGACTCAAGTTCAACGAAGCCGATTTATGGCCAGTGATGACAAGTGAAAGAAGAAGAAACAGAATGTTCTAGAGGAAGGTAATTTCCCTTGAGAGAAATGGCATGACCAAGAACTGTTCCTTCCCCAGGAGCAACTGTTCTTTCCCCTTTTGGAGCCAAGAGGAAGAGCAGCATCCAGCTCCCTGATCAACAGGGCCACCCTTGAACTAAAGGCCAAGAGGTCAAAGCGTGATGCCTCTGGTGGGAGAGAGAGATCACCCCCAGGAAGACCCTTCACCTCTGTCCATGCATCCTTGCTTGCAAGTCACCAGGAGCAGAAAATGAGCAAGGAAGCAAACCCAACCACCTGCTGATTTATCTGGATTAGAAAAAGCCTAGCGAGAAAGCCCCAGCCAGCCAGACGTGCCTTGCAGAAACTATGAAGAACATGGGGCCCAAACGGGCTGAGGGTCACACACAGCAGCTGCTAAGGACAGGCAGGGTGAGAAAGCCCCAGTGACCAGGGCCCTGGCCTACCTTGTAAGGGGATGCATCCCCCCTGGGCAACAAGCCCCAGACCGTGTGAGGTCATTGCCATGCGCTGCTATCCTCATTTTTCAAAGGGAGAGTCCCCTCCAGCCTGGGAAGCAGCTGCCAGGTTGCTTGGTAACCAGGAGTGTGTTTGCACTCACAGTCAACTCCCTCAACCCCGCCTCTTCCCCAGCTCAGGCACCAGAAAGGCTCCTGGTTGACATCCAGGGCCCTGGGGTGCCAGAGGCTGACGGCAGGTGGCTTGAATCTCAGGGCCAGGATGAGAGGCTGTCCCTTGCTCCCAGCCGCTGTTGTCTCCTCCATTCACTGCATCTCACCAGGGCCTGAACAGAGCATCAGGACCTCAACTCCTCTGGGCAATGGTGGATACCAAGATCTTCCCAAGTGCAAGGCTTGCATCCCGTCAGCCATGCAGGCCGCACGGTGCAGGGAGGGGTGTCCCTGGCTTCAGGGATGGCACCAGTGAAGGTCCTGAGGCAGGAAGTACCTGAAACGCCAGACTCTTGAAGGACATTGGAGACTCTTACAGCTTTGCTCTGTGGATACCCCAGACATTCAAGCAGCCAGAAGTTGGGAGGGTTTATGGTGGCATAGGGTTGGGTTTCTGGTCTCACTGTTACCCATGCCAGCTTCACAAGCTTGGAGAAAGCTCTTCACCTGCCAACCTGCTGGCTGGATGGGAAGTCACAGCATCACAGCATTGGAGCAAAACCAGTGGCTACCATCTGCGGGATTTCGGTGGCACCTTAGAGCAAGATTCCAGAAGAGCTTTTGGCTTCCCTTAGGGTTCAGCAGTGCTACCCCCTTTTGGTGGAGGCCAACAGTGACACAAGTACCACCCAAAGCCAGATCACAAGTGCACGCATGCTCACACACACACTCACGCGGCCTCCTTGAGCCATTATGGCTACCGTCCACAATTGACACAGAACATTGTTCCTCTCCTGCTGAATGCACGGACCAGGGAGGTCAGGAACAAGAGGGACTTGGGGATCACTGGAGGGCAGTGTGTGTCCCTGGCCTGTGTGCTTGTTGCCCTGCTGCTCCCTGTCACTCCTACTTGGCACTAGCTGAGCATGCATGGCAAGAGTGGCCCTTCTGTGCCATCTCATACTCACTGTCTCCTGGACAAGCAGAGAGGCCCGAAGGGTTGGGACTCCAGGGACAGGACGAGCCCGGGGGGGCGGGGAAGGGTGTGGGTTCCAAGGAGAAAGGGTGCTTCATGCCCACTGTGGCCAGCTCCCCCTGGGTCACCAGGAGGGCCCGGGAACAGTCAGGGCTATTTCTCTCCCAGTGCCGAGCACAGATCAGAAGACCCAAGCCATCTCACAGAACAAATTAATTCAACTACCCAAAGGAATGGGGACCCAGGACTCAAGGTCATTGCTCCCTTTCTTTCCTAAAGATTTATTTTATTTTTGTTTGAAAGGCACATTTATACAGAGGAGGGACAGAGAGAGAAACATCTTCCATACATTAGTTTATTCCCCAAATGGCCACAACAACCAGAGCTGAGCCAATCTAAAGCCAGGGTCCAGAAACTTCTTCCAGGTCTCCCATGTAAGTATGCAAGACCCTGAGGACTTGGGCTGTCCTCTGCTGCTTTCCCAAGCCACAAACAGGGACACATATTGGAAGTGGAACAGCCAGGATATGAACTGGTGCCAATATGGGATGCCAGTGCTTGAGGGTGGAAGATTAGCCTATTGAGCCATGGTGCCAGTCTCTGCTACTTTTGTACTAAACACAGGACACACCAGCGATGGGTTCTGAGAAGTTCAGTAGTTTTAATCAAAGCATCCCACCTCCCTCATCATTCTTCACTATGCCTCCATGACTCATTCACCCTTGGATGTTTCTACCTCTTTATGATGTCATTCTCTCAAACAATAATTCATCCGCTTCTTACTCTTCCTCTATAGATTTGTTTATTTGCAAGGCAGAGTTACAGAGAGAGATACAGAGACACAGAGAGATTTCATCTGCTCGTTCATTCCCCAAAGAGCTGCAACACCCAGAGCTGGACCAGCCTGAAGTTGGGAATCTGAACTTCAGCTGTATCTCCCACCTATCAGGGGCCCAAGCAGCAGAGCCATCTTCTACTGCTTTCCCAAGTGCATTGGCAGGGAGCTGGATCAGAAGTGGAGCAGCCAGGACTCGAAGTGGAGCTCATACAGGATGCTGACATCACGAACGGCAGCTTGGCTAACTGTGCCACAACACCAGCCCCATCCCATGTATTTCTGATGTGTCTCTGGCTAATGGCATCTCCTGCCAGCTGCCCTCTGGCCCCAGGGTCCACAGTGCCACAGGACAAAGTCTTGAGGTTAGGACTTGTGTATCACCCCTGGGAGGTTCCCTTCCAGTGTTCATGGATGCAGTCAGTTTCTCCCTCAGGGCAGACCAAGTCTGGCAGAGCAAGCCCAGCTTGACTCAGGAGGGATGAGGATGAGAAGGGCTTCAATCTTTCCTTTGGCCCCACTGACCCCAACTCCAATAGACTCTGGTCCAGTCCCCATAGCTCCTATAAAAGGAAGCCAGAAAGGACCCTCTTGGCCATGGTTGAGGAGTTCTCACTGTTCAACCGTGTTCAACGGCTGGCCTGTTTGACTTGTGCAAAGACTTGGAGGAGGCTCCAGGAAATCAGCGAAACAAGTGAGGTTGGGGCAGCAGGGCAGGTGGGCAGAAGGACTCAGGAGGCTTCCAGGGGTGCTGGGTCTCAAGGATAGTGAAGGCTCTGTTCAAAGAGCCAGGCATGGGGCACTCTGGACAGATGCTGCCCAGGGGACAGAGGTAGCTGTCGGGTGTGGACCAACACAGGGATTGGTAGGGCTGGAGCATGGCTGGAAACTGGAGCTGGCACAGGCCGGACCCTGAAGCTCCTGCTAAGGAACTGCTAGGGAACTCGGGCCTGCAGGGCAGGGAGGGGGACAACGGAATCCAGGGAGGACAGGATGAGCAGGGCAGATTCCAATTCCAAACATTCAGTACCAAAGACACTGCCCAGTGTCCTCGGCTCATGGAGTAGCCAGGCACGCAAGCAGCAGTGGCCATGAATGCCTGTTTAGGCACAGGTTAGGACGATGGCAATAAATGAGATCACCCAGGAGACAGGAGAACAGAGCAGGTGGGAGACAGAGCCTGTGGGTTACCCACCTCAGACACTCCTGAAGTTCTCAGAGAGGAAGAGGAGCTCTGAGAAAGACGAAGAGGAGGGGAGACTGAAGCGGGCAGTCAGGGCTAAGAAGGAAGCCATGGTCCAAAGCGAGGTGCTCTCAAGGCCAGGTGCCACTGGGAAGCTAGTCCAGGAAGGCTGGTGCAAACCAGCACAATGTAAGCAGGAAATGGGAGGTGCCCTCAGCCAGGACCAGCACTCATTCTCCACATCCAGGGAAGCAAGGGGGCTCCGGGTTTAAACGTGTATGGGAGGTGCCCAGGCAGTGGGCATGGACCGGCAGGAAGTGAGAGTTAAGAGAGAAAGTGGGGCCCGGCGCGGTGGCGCAAGTGGTTAAGTCCTCGCCTTGCACGCCCGGGATCCCATATGGGCGCCGGTTCTAATCCCGGCAGCCCCGCTTCCCTTCCAGCTCCCTGCCTGTGGCCTGGGAAAGCAGTTGAGGACGGCCCAAAGCTTTGGGACCCTGCACCCGCGTGGGAGACCCGGAAGAGGCTCCTGGCTTCGGATCGGCATAGTATCGACCCGTTGCGGCTCACTTGGGGAGTGAATCATCGGATGGAAGATCTTCCTCTCTGTATCTCCTCTCTGTATATCCGCCTTTCCAATAAAAAAATAATAAAAATAAATCTTTAAAAAAAAAAATAAATAAATAAAAAAAAAAAAAAGAGAGAAAGTGGCCACCAAGTCATGCACACAACCAGAGGCCTCACTGGCTCCATTCTCAACGGGGACAGCACTGGGGCATGCTGGCAGCCCAGCAGGCTGATCCACAGCAGGCAGAACCGCAGCAAGCTCCCTCTTGCAAGGGAGCTGGGGTTGACAGACGCCTTAAAGTATAGCAGGGCCCCTGCATGGTAATCCTGTCGTCCTCCAGGCGGGGGTGCTACAGTTCCATCTTGGCTTCTTGGGGTTTTGTGCTGTTGATGGTGGGTTGCATTGCCTGGCTGTTGGATGACTAGGTGATCTCCTCACTGACACCCGGGGTCTGCCAGAGGTCAGCCTCGTGATTGGTGAGGTTCCATTTGTTTGTCACTAACCTGGAATACAGAGAGGAGGCTACACCCAGGCAGGCCAGTCCACGCTGCAGAGCACAGCTGGGAGCCAGACTCTTGGAAAAGAGACGCAGGATTGGGTCACAGTGATGAATCAGACAGCTCAAGGTGTGGGGTGCAGGGAGGGGGCGAAGTTGGCACATATGCACAAGGGTAAACGGTCCAAATAAGCGGGATTAGTTGAGTTGAACTAAGCTGCAATGCCTATTGACATGTATGAGAGCTGAATGAGATGTGGGACAGACTGGACTAGTCTGCTGTACATATTGGCAAGCACGGGAACCAGGGCAGGGGGCCTGATGGGGGTTATTACAGGTCGTTCCAACTAGGCTGCAGCTCCCACTGGTTTGCATGAGGGCTGAGTGTGCAATGGGCAGGATCAGGCTTGGTTGCAACACCCATCAGTTCACGTGGAAGACAGGGCTAAGACAGAACTGACCCAGCAATGGCAACTACCAGTGTATGTGACAGACCATGCCGGACCCTGCATTGTCAAGCACACACAAAAATCAGGTATGGGATCACCTCAGATAAAGTTTTTATGGGGATCCCCTCAACTGAATCCCTGGACTCAGAACCCCAACCATGAAGAGAATTGCAGGTTCCGTGGTCTGACCGTGGAATGCATCTGTCAGAGCTGGGCCTCCTTGGTGGCTTAGAGCAGTGGATGATATGTCCAGGCACACATGGAAGATATGGCAGTACATTGGAGCCTGCAGAAGACACCTGGTACCACAATAGAGGATGGAGAACACAGCAAACTGATCAACTACCCCAGCCAATTGTTGACAGTGAATATTTGGGCAAGTGGAGACTCTAAGGTGGACTATGTCAACTAGTGGATTCTGGAGAGATTTCATTGTGCTTGGAGTGGCGAGATTGGCAGTAATTCGGAACTGTTGAACTATCGAAACCTCTTGAGCAGGACCTCAGAGCTCACCCCACATCGGGGACCCTGGGCTGGTATCAGGTGGCTGTCCTCCATTCCCGGTTATGGAGACTGTTGAGAGGCTGGGTGTGGTTTCTTTCTTTATCTCCCCTCTTGCCCCAGTTGCAGGAAGGAAAAAAACAAGAGAGAGAATGCAGAAATGGTGGTCCCACCCACCCCACTTTCCTGTAGCCCTTACACCCTAATCAACTATATAAAAATCATCAAAAACAAAAGTGATTAAAAATTTTTTAAAAAAATACTTAAGTCGGAAAAAAAAAGAAAGCCCTCCCAAAAGATCTAGCTCCAGGAAGAAAAGTAACATTGAAATGACAGCTGCTTTCCAAAGCCAGGAAATCCTGTTTCCATGACCATCCACCTGTTTTGGTCTGCAGTAGTAGACCTGACCTACTGTTTGGCAAGCTGAGCTGGGAAGAAATATCCAGCAGTGGCAAATATACCCTACGTGGGGAAAATACACAGCGGAAGCACGTCTCAACAACGGCTGTGAACTCTCAGCTCTGTCGGAAGCAGAAGCAGAGTGAATGTGTGAGTAATGGCGAGTGCCTTAAAGTACTTTTGCAGTGCTCAGAGAATAAAAATCAAAGACACTACCTTGGTTTTCCCCTTTTAGAAGGATCAGAAAGAAGCAAGCCACCAAGCAGAGCTATAAAAAGAAAAGTCTGGTATGACCAAGGTGGTTCCTAAACAATTAGAAATAGAATTCCTCTGTAAGCCAGCACCCCAAAGGCCATGGCATCATCACCTCATAGAGACATCTGCACATCCGTGTGCACTGCAGCCAAGATTCAGAGGCAACATGTCTGTTGATGGCTGAATGAATAAAGTATGGCATGCACGCATCCACAATGCAATATGATTCAGTCCTTTAAAAGGTGACCTAGTAATTCACACCCACATTATAAACCTAGAATGTGTTGAATAAGTCAAAGAAATCAGACCCAGGAAGAAAATCTCCTTAAAGCAGAAGTCTCTGCAACTCCACCTTTCAACAAAAAATAAATCTTAAGAAAAATTAGACACATAGAAACAGCATTAAAGAGCAATGACGTGCTTGGGAGATGGGAAAATACAGGTGAAAATACACAAAGTTTCAGCTCTATAGATTGAATAAATCCTAAGGACACAGTATACAATGCAAGGATTACAGTTGCTAATAATGTTTTCTCTGTTTGAAAGGACGAGGTGGCCCAATCCCCGCCGGATTCCCTGCCCCTGGGGCTCATAAACTTGGCACTCCCCTCACAGGCAGGCCCCAGGAACCTGGCCAGATCCCCGATCCCCAGGGCTCACGAACCTGACACCCACCTAGAAGGTGAGCCGTAGGACCTGAGCCAAGCTACCTGAGCCCTGTCAGATCCCCATCCCCGGGACTCACAAACCTGGCCCCCACTGGACCCAGGCTGGCATGACTCTCCTCACCTCAGCATCCACAACCTTACTGCGCAGTCTGGCCTGGTCTAACCCGTCCCCTGTTTTAGCTCCTGCTGGTGGATGCTGCAGCCTATCTCAGTCCAGCCTGATTGCTGGCCCAGCCCTAATGCAAACTGGCTGGTATTGCAGCCCATTCTGTCCCCTGTCTGCAGCTCCTCCTGTCCCTTTGTCCTGGTTCTCAGATCTGCCAGTGGGTGCTATGTGCTGGCCCAGACTGGTCTGTCCCCAGACCTGTCCCGCATGTATGCTGGCGGGCACTGTAACCTGGCATTGTCTGGGCTGCTCCTTGCCTTGCTTCTTGCGCTCACCTGCAGGGACTGCATCTTGATAAAGGAGTTTCCCAAGCTCCTCTATCAAGTCTCCACCCAGTGGCATTTCTCGCATACACCAGTGGGTCATTGTCCACCTCCTATCCTGGCAAGAATAGTGGCCTTACTCAACCAGCCTACACCCATTCTGGTTCCTGCTGTTGGGTGTTGCAGCACAGCCATATCTGGTCCGCACCCACAGTTTTCTCGTGGTTAAGCGGGAGACAAGACCTAGTCCTGTCTGTTCTGTACTCAGTCTGGCTCTCACGAGCACCAGTGGGGGCTGTCTAGCCCAATCTGTCTTTTCCCAGACCAGTGCACACCCATGCTTGTGGAAGCTGAGGCCTCGTCCAGCCCAGCCTCCTGCCTCCAATCTTGCTCCCACCCTCACCAGCGGGAATTCCATCCCAGCTGGGGCGTCCCTTAGCTCCGCAGCTAGGCCTATTCCCACTCACAATTCTCGGGTGAGCCAGCAGAGATCGCAGTAAGGGTGAGCCCACATTCCCCCCTACAGATTCTGCTATCAGACCCACTTTTCTCACTCTTGTTCTCCCCTCCAAACCAATTTGGTGTCAGCCCCCCAGTTACATACACATGTCGTGGGCTTAACTATGGAGGACCCTTAGCTATAATTCCTAACCTGGGCATAAACCCACAAGTCATCACTCAATGCCACCTGTGTGATCCTGTCATCCCCTGTAAACCAAGACCCCTCAAATCATCAGCATGTGCCACTTGAGTCCCTCTCAAGGGAGCCACATGGCCCATTTACAAGCACCCGTAAGAGTCAAAAAAAAAAAGCCTCCAGGATGGGTGATCCCAGAAGCCCGCTGAGCAACCCTTCCCCCAGAGGGCCAGTGTGCTCAGCTGTGCATACCTGTGCTGATTAGAAGAGCCTCCAAGCTGGGGGTCCCCAAGGCCTGCTGCGAATGCCCCTCCCCAAAGGCAGCCCCATGTCCCAGCTCTGTCATAGGTTTTACTAACAGAAATAAAAAGCACTTAACAAATGATAGTTGCTTACAAAGCTATTCTTACTAAGTATATATTTAATTACATAAGACTGGAAAACAGGGCCCAGCCAGATGGCTAAATCCTCACCTTGCAAATGCTGGCATCCCATATGGGCACCAGTTCATACCCTGGCTGCTCCACTTCCCATCCAGCTCCCTGGAAAACAGTCAAAGACAGTGCAAAGCACACGGAGACCAGGAAGAGTCTCCTGGCTCCTGGTTTTGCATAAGCGCAGCTCTGGCCATTGCAGCCACTTGGGAAGTCAATCAGTGGACAGAGATCTTTCTGTCTCCTTATCTCCATAAATTTGATCTGCCTTTCCAGTGGGAAAAATAAATAAATAAATCTTTTTTTTTTTTTAATGAAATAGAATGTCCTTATTGTGGCTGAAGATATTCTCAGGCAAGAGAGGCTCAAGTGGCTTCTAGAAAGTCTGCAGTGGGCAGAAGCTTCTAGAAAGTAGCTTCTGGAAGTCTGCAGTGGCTTCTGGAGATGGCATCAGACCCGGTCAGTCCCTGAAGTCACAGTGACAGCTCCTGCTGCACAAGACCAACCACACAACCCTAGAACCATCCCTGGGGCCGCAGCAACCAGGGGGCTACAAGTTCCTCACCAAGCCATGGACTCCCTTTCTGGAAACAATACACATTGCCAAACACTTGGAATTGAGGTCCTATCTCAGAGGCTGCAGGTTGCCCACTCGAGACCTGGCTAGGGCTATTACACCTACCTGGACCTCTGACGTGATGGCGAGGTGAGGGACCAGTGTAGCAGGATAGCAGGTCAACTCTCCACCTGGGGTTCCGGCATCCCTTATTGGTGCCGGTTCGAGTCCCGACTTCTCTACTTCCCATTCAGCTCCCTGCTAATGTGTCTGGGAAGACAGCAGAGGATGGCCCCAAATCATGGGCCTCTGCACCCATACAGGACACCCAAAAAAACTTCCAGGTCTCCAGTTTCAGACCAGTCCAGCTCTGGCCATTGCAGCCCTCTGGGGAGTAAACCAGCAAACGGAAAAGCTCTCTGTGTCTCTCCCTTTCTTTCTCTGTAACTCTCTGATTTTCAAGTAAAATAAATAAACCTTTTTTAAAAAGAGTGAGGTGAAAAAAATGTTTCCTGTTTCACAGGAAATTTCACAGGGCTTGGCACAAAGTAGAAAAACACTGGCCCCTCATCTCCTTGCCACCTGTGTAGCAGAGAGAACCAACCGGAGTCTGGACTGGAGGCGACCTGTTCTGCTGAAGAAGCGGATTCCGGTTCCTTTGAACGATGTACTCAATGCATCTACTGCCACGGGAGGCAGGTGCCAGGTCTGCAGCCCAGAACAAATTTTTTGCTCTGATGATTGATCCGAATACTGTTCTATAACAAAGATGAGGTAAAAAGCTAACAAACATTTATTTTTAAAGCTTGCTCTATAATATCGTCTGCTCCGTTTAAGGTTTGAACCTGTAGTGTCACACGCACAGTTACCATTCACAGGTGCCTGTCTGTGCCCTGGTTCAGGAGTTGGGGGGTTCTGGTGGCTGCTGCCCCCTGGTGGCAGAATTCCAGCACTGTAGCGAGAGCCCACCTGTAGCAGGTGCTCAGTGTTAAAACGCCACACCAAGTTCCACACCAAGGCCACACCACTGGTTCACTCCCCAAATGGCCACAATAGCTAGGGCTGGGTCAGCTAAAGCCAGGAGCCAGTAGAATCATCTGGGTCTCCCCTGTGGGTGCAGAGATGCAGCTACTTAGGCCATCTTCTACTGCTTTTTAACAGGAAGCTGAATCAGAGTGGAGTGGCTGGGACTCGAACCAGGTCCCATTTGGGACACTAGTACTGCAGGCAGAAGTTTAACTAACAATTCCTCCATTCCAGCCCCTTGGGCTTTTCTTAAGTTTCTCCCAAGGGTAGCATATCAATTTTCAGGACCCAGCCAGGATGTCAGAGAGCAACAGAAATCACACCAGACACAAGTGTGGGGTCTAAGGCATCTATTAGCCAAGCTTGGCGATGGCAGCTCCTGCTACACTCCAGGAACCACCAACAGCCAGGGATTTTTTTTCTCAAGCCATCCAATCAGTGGACCATATTCTGGTTGGTATGCAATACAAATCATCCAATCAACTTAGATTCAGACCACACCTTTAGCCAATCACTAGCAAGTGTGTCTACAGAAGCAGGCAGCTGTGATTAGCAGCTCGAAACATAATCAAGGAACCAAACTGGGATCACATCTGTCCACTGCTAAGGGGTGTTACCACCCGGTTGTACCTTGTCACAAAGGAAGCTTTGTTTCATCTTCAAACAAAAGTCTCACCAGGTCAGAAATAAGGCTTAGGACACAGCACCCAAAGCTTAGCTGTACTCATCTTAGGCAGGAGCCACACACACAGAAAGAAAACAAGTGGAGACCAGCTTGGCAGCACAGCAGGTTCAACTGCCACTTACGACATTGGCGTCCCACATCAGAGTGCTGGTGCAGGGCCTGGCTGCTCTGCCTCCAACCCAGTTTCCCACTACTGTTCCCGGGAAGGCAACAGACGATGGCTCAAGCATTTGAACCCCTGCCACCCTTGTGGGAGACTAGGATGGAGTCCCAGGTGCCTGACTTCAACCTGGTTCAGAACCTTTAATATGGCTATTTGAGGAGTCAGCCAATGGATGGATAGCCTCTCTCTCTCCTGACTTTCAAATACACACATAAATACATCTCAAAAAGAACACAAATAATAACACAACATAGTTCAGAGAAACGTAAGTTCATACATAACATACAAATGAGTGACACAAGTCCCCATCCCATGTTAGTGATGGCAGCACAGCCAGAACTCTCAGCTTGACCTCACTCGGCTCTTTCTGGAACAACCAGGCTTTCCAGACACTGACCTCTCGGAGCAAGGGAAAGAAAATGCGTGCTCTGGGAGGTTAACCTAGGAGAAGCCTTCCCACACTCCTGCTCTGCGGAAAATGGGCCAGGCTGGTGGGAAGCTGGGAGACCTGCCAGCCTGGGTATTCTCTGCAGCTGAGGTCACTGGCTTATCTTCTGTAGTGAGTTCCTCATCCTCCGCTTTCAGCACAATCGCCAAGTTCCACGAGAAGATGCTCCAAGACAAACTGCTGAGGGCAGGGGACCACTCATGGCTTGAGAATCTCTCCAAGCCCCTGCCCTTTGACATAAATTCCACTTCCGCCTGTGGTTCCCGGTGCTCACGGCCCTCACGCCACAGGGTCTGCGGCAAACACTGGGCCCTTGGAAAGGCAGCCACTTCCTCTTCTTCCCGCTGTCCAGAGTGCCCACCTCTGCGCTCAGCTCCTGGGCTTGCCCTCCTCCCCTGGACCCTCTGCCCTTGTCTGTGACCAGCTGACTGGGCAAAGGGCCCTCCCTGGGGGCATTTGCAGTAAGTGATCTGGACAGTGGTCCATCATAGACCTCCAATCCAACCCATGAACAGAGCTGTTAGCGCCTGCCAGCATCCCACAAGACCAGCTGACCAGAGTCCCCTACTCCCCTGCTTCAGAAAGCTACACTATCCAGAACACACACAAAAAGAAAGAAATGCAGAGGAAGGCATTTGGTGTCATGATCAAGCTACCACTCTATGTGCTGGCATACCATTTCAGAGGGCCCGGGGTCAAGCCCTGGCTCAGATTCTAATTCCAGCTTTAGCACACACCCTGAGAGGCAGTGAGTGAGGACATGGCAGAGCCAGGTTAAGCTCCCAGCTCCCAGCCTCAGCCTGGCCAAGGCCTGTTGCAGGCATTTCAAAATTCAACCAGTGAATGGGAGAGCTCTCCCTCTATCTATCTCCTTTCAAATAAAAATAAAATAAATAATATTCAATATAAATAAATTACCAGGGGAGATAGAGAAGGGACAAATGTGGTGAGTGCATAAACTGAAGATGCCAAACCCTGAAGTGGACATCAGGCTGCACTTACTTTACCAGTGGCTAAATCAGCTGTCGCTCAGAGCAGTGAAACTCAGCCCAAAGACACGCTCCCACATTTACATTTTTACCTGAGGAACACCTCCATAGACCGGAGGTTGAGCCACTCCCAAGCCCCACTCCCAGACACCTGCTGAGAAGTGCACACATCGAGAATCAAGATGGCGGAATAGGGTAAGGACACGTTTAAACGGACAGAAAAACATTTAATCAGGATGAAGCAGAGAAGACATATTTGAGGAAATAGGAAAGGACAGAACAACAGCAGAGGGGTACCTGGAGACTGACAGACACAGGAAAGCAGCAGACAAAACTGTGGTGTTGCAGTGACTGATACTCCAGCAGCATTCAGCTAACGGGGATCTGAACTCCACCAGCAGCTGGAACTCTACCAGCAACCATGTGGGAAGGGACTTTCACTGGGAGCTTGGGAGGTGAACCCAGACAAAGAACTGTCCATCCTGCTGGTCTGTTTGATTTGAACAGGAGCAGAGACAGAGCAGCAGATCACAGATGGACAGTGTAAGCACAGGGTGGATTTCACAACCCAGTCAGCCCCCTAGAGCTGAATTGGGCGCCATTTTGATGAAAGAGACAAAAGCAAAGGAAAGGACTGAGCATGCGCTGAGCTGGGAGTGAGCTCATTTCTGACTCGGTGAACTGCAAGGATGTGGCATTCTACGGGTGCCATCCGGGGCAGGTCTGGGTAGCCCTCAGATCTGACGGCCAGCAGATCAAGAACTGTAGTGGTGGTGGTACGTCAGGTGCCATTTTGTACGCTGTGGCAATAGCTTTGGGACTGCAGGAACAACAGTGAACTGCACATGTGCTGAGTTTGCAAGAACTTGCTGAGTTCTGTGGCTTGCACTGGTCCCACAGGAAAATAATACCAACTGTGGCATTGTACCGGTCAAAATAGGTCCATGTGGCACCCAGACCTAACATCCAACAGGTTCCAACAAGATCAGCACCACCAAAAACCTAATTATATAGGACACCTAGCGTCTCCCTAATCCTGGGACCTGCTCCAACCAGAAGTAGGAGAAAGGTTGCAGAGACAACGGTGCAGCCTCAGCACGGTATCACAGGAGGTGAAGAGTGGTGAGCCAAGAGCTGGGGCTGTGGAGACCACGGTAGAAAACTGACCTAAGAACCCAGACCTGGAACTTGCTAGAGGGAGTGGCACAACCAGCTGAAACCAAAAAGTTATGTACCAACTGCAATAAGTAAAATCGCATTGTAGACCTGTGGGTCACACAGCTTAGAAACCTGCCCCAAAGAGAAGACTCTGCTAACCAAAAGTATAATGACCAAGAGCAAAAGAAGAGACAAAGGCACAATGAATATTATTGAAAACTCCCCTGCAAAGGAGCAAAACCCTATGCTAACCTCAGAGTTAACTGAGGAAGACATCAAGAAAATGGGGGACACAGAATCCATAAGACTCATTTTAAAGATTCTGATCAAAAATGAGAAGCTCATGCAAGAGTTCAAAGAATGTAAGGAAGCAATAAAGCAAATCAAGGTTGATATATCAGAAATTAAGAACACAGTAGAGTAAGTTAAAAGTACAGTGGAGAGTCTCCGAAAGAGAATGATGGAGGCAGAAGAAAGAATCTCAGAATTGGCAGATATTTCCTTTCTCCAGGGGGAAGCAAACGAAAAGCTGGAAGCAGAGCTGGATCAGGCCAAAAAAAAAAGTATTCAAGAATTGAAAGCCACTATTAAGACACCTAATATAAGAGCTATGGGAGTCCCAGAAGGTGCAGAAAGAGAAGCTGGTTTTACAAATATATTTAATGAAATAATAAGGGAAATTTTCCCTAATCTAGAGAAAGAATTGGGAAACAACACAAAGGAGGACACAAAACTCCCAACAGGCCTGATCAAAAGCAATCTTCACCAAGACACATGATTATCAAGCTCTCTTCAACTGAACATAAGGAAAAGGTCCTTAAGTGTGCACATGAAAAAAATCAATTGATATATAAAGGAATGCCAATTAAACTCACAGGAGACTTCTCACAGGAAACTCTACAGGCAAGAAGAGAATGAAGTGACATATTCCAGATTCTAAAAGAAAAAAAAATGTCAGCCTAGGATAACATATCCAGCAAAGCTTCTTTCGTCTTTGAAAATGAAATAAAATTCTTCCACAGTGAAGAAAAGCTAAAAGAATTTGCCTCTTCCAAACCTGCCCTACAAATGATACTTCAAGATATTCTTTTGACAGAGAAGAGGAATAACACCCACCAAACCCAAAGGCAAATGGGAAGAACATCCCAGTAAAATGACAACAGAAGACTAAACCAATGAACAACCCATTCCTAAAATGACAGGACCAAAGTACCACCCATACACATTAACCCTGAATGTAAATGGCTTAAGCTCAATCAAACGTCATAGATCAGTAGACTGGATTAAAAAACAAAACCCATCTGTTTATTGTCGGGAGGAGACACACTTCAACAAAGATCAGCAGAAACTATATCACATGGGTTTTGTTGTTTTCTGTTGGTTTCATCTCTTCAAAACACTTTCTTCGGATTAAATCATTCAATGACTCGTAGATCATGCCGTGGCATCATTTTCTTCAAGAAGGTTCTTGATTGTCATTTCTTCAGCTAAACATTAGTCATTTAATAGCATGTTACTTAACTTCTTGGTGTTGTTAATTTGGTTTTTCTCCCTGATGTTGAGTTTGTTTTGTGGCTCTTCATTTAAGAGAATGTATAGTAGCTATGTAATAGAGACTGTCATATCTAGTAACATGTCATTTAACTTAATGGCATTGTAAATTTCTCTTTTTCTTTCTATTGTTGATTTTGTATCATGACTTTTCATTTGAGGGGATGTACAGTAGCTGTGAAATGGAGACTAACATCCAGGTGTGAGGATGCAGTGTAGTAGGTATTTCTGCTTCCAGACAAAGATGGACTTACAATGAAACTGTTTACTCTATCTTGACAATAGGATTGTGGACTCTGCCATTGTCCATGTCCGCAATGATCGACATATGACTGAGTATGAAGAACTATATGTTAGTAATGATATAGAGGAACTAGGTGGGGGGAGGGAGTTGGGGAGGGGATAAGGGAATATGGAACTGTATCATAAAATGATAATAATAATAAAATGTAAAAAAAAAAAAAAGTGCACTGTCCAGTCCGGGAAGTAGGCTGTCATCTGGCTCCTCTAACAGCTCCTGGATGTATTGTGCCTCCCAGCAAAGGCAGACTTTTTTTTTTACATTTATTTATTTATTTATTTATTTATTTATTTAAAAGGCACCCAGAAGCAGAACAAGCAGAGAAAATATCCGGGAAAATGGAAACAGGTGAAGGGAAGCCACCAGACGCGGAATGCTAGCAGGGAACCCAACACCATGCCCCTCCTCCCCGTCCCGTGCAGGACCTGGACGACTCCCAGCGCTGCCCGGCAGGTGGCAGGCACTGAGGCGCTGGTCACTGGTCCTGCGCTGCCCTCAGCCCCACACAAGCCCTGGCCCCCACGCCGAAGTTGATGGCAAGGTCTTATTCAGAGCAAACTGTCAGTCCGCTTAGTTTTTATTCCCATTCCCATAGCCCTTTAAGCGGCAGAAACCCGAAGGGATTGCCGGCGAGCCAGCCCAGAACATCCCATTCCCAGGAAGGGATTTCCCTGGGGTTCCGTGTGTGACGGAAGGCAGACACACAGAAACCCCTCGCCCCTCCAGTGTCTGTAGGGGGGACTGGTCGTGTCCTCGAGGGGACACTCTCCAGCGGTGACACAGGTATGTGAGTCCCACCCAGCCCCAGGGATACATGTCGGCTGATGCCAGCACTTACTCTGTCAGTCACAGTTAGAAACAGCAATCTGCTGGGGGGATGGCTGGGGGAGCTCTGACACTCCAGACCACCACCCTCCGATGCCCCCAGGAAAGTACCCCGCTGACAGAAGCATCCCCTGAGGTGATCGGGGCCTCCCACTCAACTCGTTCAGGGGGCTGGCAGGTTCCAGCATTCCAACAAGGTTTTCCTCAATACTGGGAAAGATGGTGCTCGGGCCTTGCCCTGAAAGATGGAAGGTATCTCCATGTCACCCAGCCTGGCCAGCACTTGGGCACTGCGGTAAGTGGCTTTCCACGGCTTCTTGGGGGGAAAGGGTTGATGCCAGGAGCCAGTTCTGTGGCATAAGGAACCAGGCCTTTACCTGTGGTACTAGCATCACATATGGTTACCAGTTGGAGCCCCAGCTGCTCCACTTCCAATCCAGCTCCCTTCCAGGGCCCCTGGGGAAGCAGTGAAGGGTGACTGAGTCACCTGCAGAGGCTGACCTGCTGTGGCTACCTCTCCCCACTGCCCTGGGCAGGTCTTGCCTACGGCTGCCCCTCTCCCTGACTCTATTTCAAGTCACGCTCCATGCAAAGGGCAGCACACGGAGAATCACAGCTTTAGGGCTGCAATGTGATCTGACCTGCCTGGAATAACCCTGAAACTCCCATGGCACATTCAGGAATTACTGGGAAACCCTTCTTCTAAAGCCATCCTCTTCCCATCACAATCAGCACACATCCTTACTAATGAGCAATGCTCTCAGGACAACTGGGCTGGACTGACCTCAGGCGTGCTCTGTGTTCATGCTTTGGCAATGGCACACTGAATTCAATTTGGCCCTTATTCCAAAATAATAACAACAAAATGGGAGAAATACCATCTATAGGCTAGATAAGCGAAGAATCTTCGGGGTGATACACTATTTTGTCAGTTGGGCACTAGCAAGAAGTCTCCGTTTCTTGAGTCATAGTTGGCTCAGCAGGCACAGTACCAGCTGCATAGCCCTGAAGACTTGGACATGAACTTGTAATTGGTGTCTCCATAGAGGACAGCAGTGGCAAGTTTTCTCCGGATAATTCACACTTGGTGTTCCACCAAAACAAGGATGCCACCAAGCTTCTTCAGACACAAACACCCAAGCATTGGCTTTCCAAGTGGCCAGGATTGACAGAACCCTGCTCATTCAGTTCTCTTATCTTAAAAAGTCGTGATGGCCCAGAGGAGAGCTGGCACCCTGTGCACGCCGCTAGCCCTTAGCGAGTAGTGCCAGCAAGCGCACGAAGCAATATGCCAACGAGGACACGGGCCCCAGGGATGTCACTTTCTGGTTGTGGCTCTGCAGGAAGTCTTTAGTTTCCTTTCATGGAAGTTTCTGTGCTCTGGAAGTCTCCACAGCAAGCTGCCACACTCACACGACGCAGGCTTGAGCTTCAGCCTTCCAAGGAGGGAGGGAGCAGCTTGTGGGGCGAGAGAGTGCCACGGGAAGCCAGGCTGTGGCAAGGAAAGTCCTCACCTGGCATGGCATTTTCTGCATGAAACGGAGGCAAGGATGGCAGCTGAGGAGGCTGGGTGCAAGAGGTCTGAGCCAGGAGCCTCCAGTCCACACCACACACGGTAGCCGACACTCTCTGGCCAGCACCTGCTCGACCACACGTCCCCAACTGTTTCTCCCCATCTGGGCAGATGTCTGGCTCAGAATTCAACCTCCTTTCTGCTTCACAAAAGAGTAAATCATCAGCCCTCACCCCTGCCAGCATTATAGCACAGCACATTAAACTGCTGTCTGCCATGCCGGCACCCCACATTGGTGTCAGAGTCCCAGCTACTCCACTTTCACTCCAGTTCCCTAATAATGTCCCTGGGAAAGCAGTGGAGGATGGCCCCAGTGCTTGGGCCCCCACACCCATGGGAGACCCAGATGGCATCCCAAGGCTCTAGGCTTCCACCAAGCCCAAGCCAGACCACGCTGGCCATTTGGACAATGAACCTGGATAGGGAAGATACTTCCTTTCATCTCTCTCTCTCTGTAAATCTGCCTTTCACGTGCACATTTTTAGATAAAAATAAAAATTAATTTTTCGGACAAAGGGGGGAAAAACAGAAGAACTGTCCTATTCCCCGTGTGGCCTCCCCCTGCAGCAGATCCTGCTGTGTTCCACGACAGTGACAGGACCCAGGGCTGCCTCCCGGGAGATGGACATCTCATTAGGACTTAGAGCCCTACGCTGTACGCCTGGAGTGTCTCCTGAGCTGAGCCGGCCTGGCTCCCAGGGCGCAACTTGCTCGCTCAATACCACAGCCTCCATGCCCACTCAGCCAGCGGCTGCCAACAGTCATCCGGAAGGGACGATGACAGGCTACAAGAAAGGTGCCAACAGCGTAAGCAAAAAAAAAAACACTGTATTCCTCCCCAAAATTCTCCAGGGCCCGGAGCAAGCACAGATCTCTGAAGGAAAACCAAGATGAGTGTGGCTGGCGGCCGGTGCTCACTACAGCAAATTCTTCTGGAAAATGGGATATTGACCCAGATGGAAGGGATGAGATGCGAAAAGCAGTGAAAGCAAAGAAAAGGGAAACATGTTGGTACATTTAGAAAAAAACACTGATATGAAATGAGAGAAAATTAGATCATAGAAGCAATAACAATGATGTCCTCGGGGACTTGCACGGATAACTGGGTAGGATGAAAGCACACACTAGTGCAAGCTTAGAAGTAAGGGAAGCCGACAATTTAAAGAACTGTGTCGGGGTCAGCACTGCGGCTCAGTTGGCTAATCCTCTACCTGCATGTTCCAGCCTCTCATATGGGCACCAGGTCGTGTCCTGGCTGCTCCACCTCCCAACCAGATCCCTACCTGCAGCCTGGGAAAGCAGTCGAGGAATGCCCAAAGCTTTGAGACCTGCACTTATGTGGGAGATCTAGAGAAAGTTCCTGGCTCGTGGCTTCAGACCGGCTCAGCTCCAGCCATTGTGGAGTGAACCGAAGGATGGAAGATCTTTCTCTCTGTCTCTTCTTCTCTATGTAAATCTGCCTTTCAATAAAAATAACTCTTTTAAAAAGGAAGAAGAACTTTATCATATTTAGTGAGAAGGTCTGTATGCTTTTTGGATACGTTAACAGTGTATTTGTAGTCTGGTGGGACAGGCACATACCTGGCCGGCCTGTGTCCTGGCGAAGACACAGAGTCTACATTCCATGTACAAGTGCTTGCCTTGGCTCCCAGTCCGACTTCCTGCCAGTGCCAACCCAGGTGGCAGCATAGGCTGGGATCCCCGACTCCTGGCTCTGACCCCAACTCAACCCAGCTATTGTGCATATTTGGGGAAAGTATTAACAAGTGGGAAAGCGTCTCTCTCCCCCATCCCTAACTCTCAAATAAATGAACAGATAATTGAATTCTACAACAGCTTTTAAAAGAGCAGGAAACAGAGTCCATAGGTTTAAACCACTAGGGGAAAAAAATGAAGTGAGGGGTGTGACACAGTAGCCTAGTGACTAAAGTCTCTGCCTTGCATGCACCAGGATCCCATATGGGGCGAGGAAAAAATGAAGTGAGAAAAAATAACCAATTATTCCAAAACAAGATAAGAAAGAAACATGTTAGAAGTCAGAGATAATCCAGTAAGTAACTCACCATATTAACAGCTAAGAGAAGACCATCTATTTGTCTAAATCAAGGCCATTGTTGAAAGGCTCTCGGGAGTGGGTACTTCACCTGGCAATTGAGATGCCCACATGGGAGTTCCTGATTCAACAGCTGGATCCAGCTTCCTGCCAGCACAGAGCCTGGGGGGCAGCAGGGACGGCTCAGCCATTGCACTCCTGCCACCTGCAGCGAGGCCTCCATCTACTCCAGCTGTGCCCATCTGGTGAGTGAACCGTGGTGGGAGGAGTGCGCTTGTGCGCACTCACTCTATGTTTTTCTGAAATCAATATTGTAAAAAAGAAAGAAAAGAAAATCCCAACAGGGACCAGTGCAGCAGGTTAAGGTGCAAAGCCAGAGTCCCATTTGAATGCCAATTCAAGTCCCAACGGCTCCACTTCTGATCTGGCTCCCTGCTAATGCTCCTGGGAAAGTGGTAGAAAATGACCCAAGTGCTTGGACCCCTGCCGCTCATGTAGGATACCTGGATGAAGCTCCTAGCTCCCAGCTCCGACCATGACAGCCATTGGGGGTGGGGGGAGTGAACAAGCCACAATCTCATCATCTCTTGCTCTCTCTCTCCCCCATGTCCCTATAACTTTGCTTTAAAAAAAAAAAAACTCTCAGCAAACTTAGAATGAAATTCTCCATTTTAATGGTGAGATTCTGGAATATATTATATTTAAGATCAAAAAAGAAATCGCAAGCCTCATTGTACTGAGAAAATAACTTCTGGAAAACCTTCTGCTCATTCATCCCGCATTGCAGGCAACTCCCCTGGGTGGGCCAGGCTGTTAACAGTTTCTTGGCCCTGCTGAGCAAGCCGGCTTGCAACCAGGCTTCAGAACAGCCAAGAGGAGCCTGGAGGGCATAGCAAGCCCGGTGTGAGAGACAGGGAGCCCATGGTAAGAGTTGACAGTGTCTTTGCTGCAGACAGAATTAGCTACAGCCAGGCCTTCAACCATGAGGCCAGTCCCAGCCTGTCCCAGCCTGTCCCTGTTCTATCAGCAATCCTGTCAGGGAAAAGCTAGTGCATTCCATACAATAAGTACAGCACTTTGGATGCAAGGTTTTTAGCAGCCTTGCCTTTGTTCAGAAGAACTTCAATGTCACCGCTGACGGACACCCTGAGCTTCGGTGAGGAGCTGCAGGTACGGGAGGAAGAAGGCCGCTGGAAGACGGACGGCCCAAGCGGCAGCTGTGTCTCTGCTGTGTTTTCCTCCGTGGTGCACCTGTCCTCCCAAGCTCGCCCCTATGAGATACAAACAGAGAGATCTTCCATCAGCTGGCTCACTGCCCAAATAGCCATATGGTTGGAGTTGGAGTAGTCTGAAGCCAAGAGCCAGGAGCCTGCTCTGGGCCTCCCACTTAGGTACAGTGGTCCAAGCACTTGGGCCATCCTTCACTGCTTTCTCAGGCCACCAGCAGGGAGTTGACGGGAGGTAGAGCAGCCAGAACACAAACTGAAGCCATATGAAATGCCATTGTTGGCAGAAAGCAGCTTTACTTGCTATGCCACATGCCAGTCCCAAGATTTATTTGAAAACTAGATTTGCTTATTCATCAGTTACAGACAGAGAGAGATCACCCATCCACTGGTTTACTCTCCAAAAGGCTACAACACTGGAGCTGGGCCAGGCTGAAACCAGGAACCAGAAACTCCATCCAGGACTCCCACAGAGATGGGAGGAACCAAGCACTTGGGCTGCCTTCCACTGCTTTCCCAGAACATTCACAGGGAGCTGGATGGGAAGTGGAGCCCCTGAAATGCACACAGGGGCTCTGATCTGAGATTCTGGCCCCAGAGATCGAAATGACATCTATTCATCCCTTAAGCAGAGTGTGTATGCGCCATCCAGACACCCCAGAACCATTCTCCCAGCTTCTATCCACACTGGCCAGCATCTGCACAGATGAGAGTTTGCTGCTGGAACCTCCAGACTGCTGTAAACAGAAACTGTCTGAGAGGAAGGAAGCCTTCCATCCCCTCACTGCAGGGACAGGGACATCTCGTGAGGTTGGTAGTTCCTGGCTACACTAAGGAAGCTGAGAGCAACCCCAGTCCCAATTTGCTGTGGACACCGGGCGAGTTCGTATGCCATCCACTGAAAGATGTAAGGTAGATCCGATTGCAACCAGACTGGTACCAGGACCACTCTTCTTGACTCTGGCAACCTCTTTGTTCTGCTTTCCTGGCCTTTAGCGTGTAGCATGAAGCACGCACACACACATGCACACTCATACACATACATGTGCACATGCACACACACACCTGCTGGGGACAATGATTCTTGTATTCCAGCTCCAACTGATAATCACAGCTTCTGCTGTGCCCTCCCTGGGCACCACAGGACCGTTCTCCCCTCACGTCAGTGACTCCCTGGACACTGGCCTGAACACACCGGAGCTGGGCTCCCCTCCGGCCATTGGCCCAGCCCAGCAGAGGGGTCTCAGCTCTCTCCTAACACATTTTTATTTTGGCTTCCCTTGTTTTCCCTGAACTTTATCCTGATCCTAGAAAACTCTAATGCTGACAACATCTGCCCTTGAGAGCCATGCTTCACAATTATCTCACTTCTGTAACTTGTGAAGTCCTTCCAAGATGGTCCCAATATCTGCATCATTTTGACTCTAGTATTTGTTCATTGTCTGTTCTCACTCAGGCCAAGAGTCACCCAGATCCCTACGGGTTTAGGTTTGCATCATTTCGCTCTATGTAGCATCCTGACACCAGGCATCACGTTGCCAGCAGTCTCACCTCACAATACCTGAAAGCACAGTGCGGCCACTCCTCCACCCCGAGGACACCACCTCGGACCTGTCGTCGGATGACCCACAGGTCTCCGAGAACAGGGAGTCTCTTCGCAGCATCTCAGAGGGCGGGGGGAGGTCACCAGATCAGGACAGCTTGTTCTTCCCCTTCCTTGATGTCATAAGGAAAAAGCTCTGAAGTCTGAAGTACACGCTCTTCCAGGGAAAGCCTGCTCCCCACTGCTGGGCTTCCAAGCCAAGGAGGTTGGCCAGGGACAGACTACGACAAAGCCACTTGTCACCATCCACATGAAGTCATCTGGGCCTGAACCCAGGGGGCGCCTGCCTGAACGGGCTGTGTCATCTCTTGAGCTGTGGAATATTGTTTTGGCAGAAAGCAAGCGTCTGTATGTTCTCACCCTCAGGAAGCTGTCCAACAGCTCCCCCGTCCAGTTCATCCTGAGCTTGCCACCCTCACACCGCTCACGTTCAGACACAGTCCTCTTTTCTGGAACATTCTCCCTGCACCCTTTCCCATCTGTTGACTTGGCAGAACAGTGCCGAGGTGGCTTGACACCCTGCGGAAGAAACCTCTGTCTAGGTGTCACACAGGGACCACAGCTCCAGCTCCCAGCCCTCCCCTTAGAAGAGCTCCCAGCAGACAAGAGGACAAGGCATCTTCGAGACCCCAATGCCTTCCCTGCCCACAGAGGGCCAGAGTGCTTTCCGTCAGCTGACTGCAGTTGAGAGCAAACTTGCCAGGAAAGAAAAAAAAAATGGAAAAATACATCTCAGAAATAAATCAGCCCTGGCTCCAAGTTTCTGTTTCAATTGCTTGGCTTTGTGGGCTGCCCTTGCGCTTGATCATGTTGGATTGGCCTTCTCCACACATTCCCCCAGGGTCAGTGATGAAGAACAATCTAGAGAGCTGACTGTTCCCCTGGGTGGTCTGTGCGAGAGCGGGCCCTCTGTCTGAGCAGCGAAGGGGTGCAGAGCTGGGAGGGAGATGAACGCTCTGCCCTCCCGCTGTTGAGGCAAAGAGGAGGCTCGTCGCTGGCAGGGCCACCCCGGGCTTCCCACTGTGGAGCTGACCTCTCTGCCAGATGGAACTCTGCCCAGCTCACCCATACACAAATGATCCCTGGTCACGGCTGAGCCTGATTCTACGACAGATGCCACCTGCTTCCCTTTAATGGTGATATCTGCAAACAATTTAACCTTCTGAATACTATCTGGATTTCTTAACATCTCTGAAGAAAATTTACTATTTTATAACTTAAGCTATCATTATTGGAAAAATAATACCTTACATGGTTCTCTTGGAGTCAAAGGATTTCAAATATTGAGATAATTCAAATGATATTGTAAGTGATTTCTGAATTGGGTGTAGGGACATGAGGGAACATGTCATATTTGTCATCTCTTTCCATGTATTGGGGTGGAGCCTAGGATTAAGTCACAAGGATGAGGCACCTTGCTCTAACAGGCTTCAATCAAACCATCATGGCGAGAATGGCTCTGATGTGTCAGACACATGGATATCCTTCTGGACCAAGGACACACAGCCAAAAATGCAGCTACTAAATACAACATATGTCCAACCCAATGCAAAACTTGCATGAACAATATGCAGGCAGTTCTAAAAAAAAGCATGTATATGGGTCCAGCGTGGAGCCTGTGATTAAAGTCCTTGTCTTACATGTGCCAGGATCCCATATGGGCACCGGTTCATATCCCAGCTGCTCCACTTCCCACCCAGCTCCCTGCCTGTAGCCTGGGAAAGCAGTAGAGAACAGCCCAAAGCCTTGGGACCCTGCACCTGCATAGGAGACCCAGAAGAAGCTCCTGTCCCCTTGCTTCAGATGGGCTCACCAGCTGCTGTGGTCACTTGGGGAGTGAATCAGTGGACAGAGGATCTTTCTGTGTTTTCTGTAGAGTGACTGAGTCATCAACACTTGTGCGAACAGGAAGACAAGCTTCATATCTCCTGGTATATTACTTAGGTCAAGACCAACAGCTGGCTGAGTAGATTTTTGACTGAATCTCCATTTGGAGACACTATCAATCTTTGTTGATGCTCTGTTCCTCTACAAGAAGACCTGGACTGGGGGGTTTCTTTTTTTAAAACAAGACCTTTTTTAAGATTTTATTTTTATCACAAAGTCAGATATACAGAGAGGAGGAGAAACAGAGAGGAAGATCTTCCGTTGATGATTCACTCCCCAAATGACCACAACAGCCAGTACTGAGCCAATCCGAAGCCAGGAGCCAGAAACTTCCTCCAGGTCTCCCACGTGGGCGCAGGATCCCAAGGCTTTGGGCCATCCTCGACTGCTTTCCCAGGTCACAAGCAGGGAGCTGGATGGGAAGCAGGGCTGCTGGGATTAGAACTGGCGCCCACATGGGATCCTGGTGCGTTCAAGGCGAGGACTAGCCACTAAGCCACCACGCCAGGTCCTGGGGGTTTTCGAAGAGAAAGAAGCCTTCATTCATGGTTCTGAAGGCTCAAAGTCCAAGAGTGCAGATTAAATCTGTGCAGGGCCTTGTTGGGTCCTGACAGCATGGGAAAGCCGTCAAGGGTGTGCGCTCTTGCAAAAAGGCGGCCTTGCTTCACCACAAAACACACACAATACACATGTACACACAAAAACACATACACACATGTAAACATACACATGCATGTCTGTGCATGTGTGTGCACACAGGCATACACACACATACACACAGACATACACACAGATACACAAACCCAATCTCAAGACAGTAAGAACACCTTCATTCTAAAGAGAATTAACCCAGCCTTCCTAGGGAAGCACTAATCCCTCAGGTTCCAACGTCTTTCAGAAACTCCCACTTCTACACATTCCAAATCAGGGAACCAAATTTCAGTCTGAATTTTAAAGGAGACAAGCCACCACATAGCTCCACTCCACCCAGCTTTGCTACCCCAGGTGCTGGTTTGTGGAGTGGACAGGTGACCACCCTCAACGAGAAGTCTGTCCAGAACCTGGGATCACATGTGGACAACGAGACTTTGCAGATCAGTTGACACAGGTTCTCAGAGAAGGTGACCCTTGACCAGAGTCAGCCTGGAGCAGACACAGACATGGGAAAGAAGACTCGTAGAAGTCTATGGGATGGCCAGTCCTTAATTCAACTCCTTCTGCAAGGATCTGTTTCCAAATCAGTTAACACTTGCAGGTTCTAGGAATGTGCTCTATTCTCTTTTTTTAAATATTCATTTTATGGAATGCAGTGGCTCAACTGACTTATCCTCTGCCTGCAAATGCCACTGTCCCAGATGGGCACCAGTTCATGTCCCAGATATTCACTTTCCATTAATCTCCCTGTTTATGGCCTGGGAAAGCAGTCAAGGATGGCCCAAAGCCTTGGAACCCTGCATTCACGTGAGAGACCCAGAAGCTCCTGGCTCCTGGCTTTGGATCAACTCAACCCCATCCATCGCCGTCATTTTGGAAGCTAATCAGCAGATGAAATATTCTTCTCTCTGTCTCTCCTTCTCTCTGTAAACATGCCTTTCCAATTTAAAAAAAAAAAATCATGTTTGCTTGAAAGGTAGAGTGACACAGAGAGAAAAGCAGAGAGATTTCCCATCCACTGGTTCACTCTGCCCAAATGGCCACAACAACCAAAGTTGGAGCAGGCAGCAGCCAGGAGTCTGGAACTCCATCTGGAACTCCCACGTGGATAGCAGTGGCCCAGTCACGTGGGTCATCTTCCACTGCTTTCCAAGAAACATCAGTTGAGAGCTGAATTGGAAGTGAATCAGGTATCCAGGCAGAGTTGTGGGTGGAGGCTTAACCCACTACGCCACAATGCTGGCACCTACATTCTAGAAGCCATTATCTATTTACGACAACACACAAGTCCCTGGAATCCTGCCTGCTAAGGTCTCAGCCAAAAATAAAGAATGGAGATGGGAGAATGCCAGGGGCTTCACTCCGGTGGCTGGAAACTGACTCCCATCAGTTCTGCTCACCATCCATTGGCCGGAGCTAGTCATGTGGACCTGACAGAGCTGCAAGGCAGGCCGACATCTATAAGGGCAGAAATGGACACTTGGTGGCCCTTGATGGCGTTGCCTTGGTGGCCTCGGTGACACTGTCGGTAGCTTGCTAAGAGCAGTCGAGAATATCCCAGCTCAGGGCAGGGGGCGACAGTCACTGCCCCTGTGGCCACTTCCTCCACGTACAACACTCACCTCTGCGGCAGAACAGCCCCTCCCATGCCCACTCCTCCAGCCTCATTCAGTCTATCCAAATCTTAGCATGGAATTTTCCGTGTGCTGCCTCTTCTGTGTCCAGCTGCTCCAGTGCAATCCCAATTACTGTGTCAGGTGAAACCTCACCCTGAAACTCAGACGTGCCCTGGCCACCTCCACCACTGAGCAACCACTACAAATTCAGGAGTTCCTACAGGGCCCTCAGCTCACAAGATTCACTAGAACAACTCAGAAAACCGAGGGTCTGCCTTAGAATAGCAAAAAGATAACAGACCAGGGTCAGATGGAGGAAGAGGTTCTTAGGAGCAACGTCCAGGCAGCCCCACGTCCTGGAAATGCACCCAGCTGTGTGGTCGCTACTGTTGTGACTGGGGTTTCATCACACAGATAATGATTGCCCTGTCAGTGCACCCCACTTCCTTCCACCCTCGCCCCCACTCCCAGGGGATGGGGATGAGATCACCTGCCCACAGCCCCAGGTCTCTAGTGAGTTAGTGGCTAACCAGACTCCAGGTGCAGGGAATTATGCTGGCTCAACCATGAATCACCTCTTTGGTCTAACATCAGGTGTGGTCTGAGCAGCCCACTGAGAATAACTCAGGAAATTCCAGGAGTATATAGAGACTTCCGAATCTACAGGCTTCTGAGAAGTGGGAACAAGGATAGCTCAGACACCAAACACCATCCAGATGCTGGAGGGCTGCAGCTGCGTGCCTTGGCCTGCTCATTGCCTCTACCACCCAGCACCAATCTTGAAGATGGGAGACCACCTGTAATGAGAGAGCCAGCGCAACAGGGGCTGGTGCGTCTCTACTGTGCCACCTGCTTTTCCCACTTACAGAGCCACTGAGACCCGACTCTCACCATGGCCGCAGGGAACTGAACTCCAGTTACTTGAAATCGAAAGAAACACAATATCCATGGCCTTCTAGGCCATGCTATCTGCCTGAGAAGTGAGACGTACAAGTGAGAAATTAAAAACAGTGGGGCTGGTGCTGTGGTGTCAACGGCAAACCTACCACTTGCAGCATCCCATACAGTCACTGGTTCCAATCCTGGCTATTCCACTTTCCATCCCGCTCTCTGCTAATGTGCTTGGGAAAGCAGCAGAAGGTAGCACAAGTGCTTGGGCCCCTGCCTCCATGCGGGAGAACCAGCAGAAGAAGCTCCTGCCTGCTGGCTTCATTCTGGTCCAGCTGTAGTCATTGCAGCTATTTGAGGGGTGAATCAGAGGATGAAAAATCTGTCTCCCTCTCCCTCTCTCCTCACCTTTCAAATAAAGCAAATATAGGACTGGCATTGTGGCCTAGCATGGTAACCCTCCTCCTGCAACACCAGCTTCCCATGTGGGCACCAGATCTGGTCCTGGTTGCTCTCTCTGTGCCTCTCTTCCTCTCTCTGTAACTCTGCCTTCCAAATCATTTTTTAATCTTTTTTTAAAGGGGGGAGGTAGAAATTGAAAATGGTTCTTAGCGGGCCCATGTTGCGACACTGTACGACACTTGCATCCCACATGGTGCTGGTTTAAGTTCCCACTGCTTCACTTCCAACCCAGCTCCCTGCCTGTGTCTGGGAAGGCAACAGAAGGTAGCCTAAGTTCCTGGATCCCTGCCACTGTTTTTGAGAGGCCAGGATGAAGTTCCTGGCTCCTGGCTTCAGTTTGGCACAGCTCTGACTGTTGTGGCCTTTGGGGGAGTGAACCAACAGATGAAACATATCTCTTCCTCAGGACAGTCAAGGATCCTGATTGGGTGTCGAGGTGCTTCCCACACACTGTAAGGGAGAAGAAGCTGCAGGGAAGATCAACAGAGTCGCAGAGTTCTAGACGTGTGTTAATATGAAACAGAGGCAGCCCTCCTTTGCTTTCTCTTCTGATGTATTAATTTACTGTCAATCCCTCCCCTACTCCAAATAAACCGAAAGTAAGGCAGAGGGTGGAAATGGCCAATCACACACGTTTCAATGCCTCCTACTCAGGAGCCCCAGCACGTGTCTCGGTTTTCCGGGCCCTGGTTTCTTGCCAATGACTGTGACTATGGCCAAGCCACCATCCGCTCCACTCCACCTGGCCGGCAGAGGAATGGAATCACCCCCACAGACCCTTGTGGAGCCGAACCGAGTGGTCCCCAGGCCCCGCTTTCCAGCAGAGATCTCACTGGTGTGGTGCGGTGTGGTGTGGTGTGGTGTGGTGTGGTGTGGTATGGTGTGGTGTGGTGTGGTGTGGTGTGGTGCGATATGGTGCGGTGTGGTGTGGTGTGGTGTGGTGCAGTGCGGTGTGGTGTGGTGTGGTGTGGTGTGGTGTGGTGTGGTGTGGTGTGGTGTGGTGTGGTGTGGTGCAGTGTGGTGCGGTGTGGTGCAGTGTGGTGCGGTGTGGTGTGGTGTGGTGCGATATGGTGTGGTGTGGTGTGGTGCGGTGTGGTGTGGTGTGGTGTGGTGTGGTGTGGTGTGGTGTGGTGTGGTGTGGTGTGGTGTGGTGTGGTGTGGTGTGGTGCGGTGTGGTGTGGTGTGGTGTGGTGTGGTGTGGTATGGTGTGGTGTGGTGTGGTGCGGTGTGGTGTGGTATGGTATGGTGCAGTGTGGTGCGGTACAGTGCGGTGTGGTGTGGTGTGGTGTGGTGTGGTGCGGTGTGGTGTGGTGTGGTGTGGTGTGGTGTGGTGCGGTGTGATGCGGTGTGGTGTGGTGTGGTGCGGTGTGGTGTGGTGTGGTGCGGTGTGGTGTACTGAGCTCTGATCCTGCAGAGAGCACATAGCCAGCTTTGGGGTGAGCTGTGGGGTTCCCCAGGAACAGTGACACCAGGTCATAGACCTTTGACCAGGAACTTTGGGGCTGCTACCTGAGAAATCTGGATGGGGTCTTCACTGCCCCCCGGAAGGCTGGTGGAAGTGTGACTGCCCACAGCCACGGGAAAAAAACAAACCATGGTACAAGCATGTCCAGCCACATGCTTCCAATACTGCTATCCAGGGTCCCACTACAGTGACATCACACCCACCGACCTGTGGGCCAAGTCCTGAATCCTGGGGTGGGGGATAAAACCTCTGCCCTCTGCCCTGATGGAGCTTCCATGTGCCAGGACTGAGTGTCCATGGTGATGGACTTGCAAGCTGTGGTGGAGGGACTTGAACTTCAGAACAGCACCTACAAGGACCAGCTGTGGTCATTTGTGAAGTGAACCAGCAGATGGCCGTTTTCTCTCTCTCTCTTTCAAATAAGTCTATCTTTTTTAAAATGAGGAAAGCTGAGACCTCTGGACAGAGCCCTCACCCCCACCACAGGAGCAGGACTAGTCCAATGTACACTCTGGGCTACAGCTTGGGGAGTTTAGACAAAACTCTGCCAGCCTCCCCAGGACCTCCTGGATCCCAAAGGCCCCTTGGACCAGCCCCCCTAGGCCTCACATCCTCTGCCTTGGAAGAGCAGCAGAAAGGGAAGCAGTGGGGAGGTACAATGACATGGGAGGCTTCTGGGGGTCCCTGCATGAGCCCCCAGATGAACCATGGAGTCGAGAGCAGTCACAGCAGCAGGCAGCTTCAAGAAGCTGCTCCCCCCCGCCGCCCCCGACCACTGTGCAGTGTGCATAGCCTGGCCTGGCATTGACCCCGGCAGACAAGATCCTAAACGAACAGGACAGTGAGGATGATCAGATCTGTGAAAACAGATGCTCCTTAGCACAGAGACTCTCAGAGCCAGACAGAGTCCTGTGTAGCAGGTGGCCAGTGCTCCAGCTCATGGCCGCCAGCTTGCATGGCGCATGCTCCATGGGGTCAGCCCAGGGCTAGGCAGGCACAACCTCTGCCATCTTCAACAACCCACATTCGAGCAATCAATAAGCAGCTCAAGTGAGGAATGGCTAACACTGTCTTGTGGGAGGTCTTGCAGAAGTTACTCACATTCCATTGGCCAGAATTCAGCATGCCAGCTTGTGTACCTGCACAGCAGGTAGAATATGGGCTGTGTGCCCAGGAAGCAAAGGATTCCTGGTCAGTGGCCACCCGTCATGCCTTCCTAGAAAATCCACACAGCTTACAACCCATTAGCAGTCCCTGCTCCCAGAACATCTGCTCCCCAGGTCTCCAAGGCTAACACAGAGTGACTCAGATTGAGGTTTTCAACAAAGCACACTTGATTCGTGCATTTCTTCATCATGTGTAACCTCAAGATAAGGCTTGCCTTTATCAAAGTAATCTACAAAAAAATCCCAAGTGACATCAGCTTTCAACAGGTCGGCTGTAATTTATGGGACTTATTAAAAGCCCTGTAATATGTTATGAGCCTTGGGCATACAACATCAGCACAAAGAGACAAAGAAGAAAATCAACCCACGTTCAGCAGCAGCTGGGGCAGTCAGCTTCTCACTCGAGCAGAGGTGACAGGCCCAGCCACTGTCAATGGACCAGCCACATTGGTTCCATTTGACCCAAGATGCAAATAGGATGGTGTCTTGGTGCCCTTTTCTGGTATGGGAACCTTAGGTCTGTGTCTAAAGACTGCAGCTGCCGAGGCAGTCCACAGAGGCAGCCCACAGAGGCAGCCCACAGAGGCAGTCCACAGAGGCAGCCCACAGAGGCAGTCCACAGAGGCAGTCCACAGAGGCAGTCCACAGAGGCAGCCCACAGAGGCAGCCCACAGCTTCTCCTGGCTGAGAGCCAGAAGGTTGTTGAATCCACATCCATAAACTCCAGCCACCTTGTCCCATTGGTCCCTCTACTATCTTTTCTTTTTCTAACATTTATTTCTTGAAAAGGCAGAGCTACAGAGAGAAAGATCTTTTATTTGCTGGTTCACTCCCCAAAAGGCAACGAGATCAGAGCTGGGCCAGATGGAAGCCAGGAGCTTCTTGCAGGTGGGTGCAGGGGCCCAAGAACTTAGACCATCTTCTACTACTGCCCCAGGCATATCAGCAGGAAGCTGGATCAGAAGTGGAGCAGCCAGGACTCGAGCCACCCATTGCTACAGAAGCCCATGTTGCAGGTGGCGGCTTTACCAATGACGCCACACTAACCCTAACCCATCTCTGCAGCATCTTAATTCAAGCCAGTAGGCTCTTGTAAGTCATCTGAACCAGGCACTGGCCTTGAAGGTAGCTTCTTCAATCCTTTTCTGTTTGCAATCCTCCTGCCCATGATGCAGTGAGTTTCATGTTGCTCTTTCAAAGGCAAGAATCCAAACATGGCCAACAAGTCCCTGTGTGACTTTCCTGTGGCTGTGGTCTCATCTCCGTCCGCAGGGTTTTGGCCATGCTGGTCCTACTGCTACCCACCTCCACAAACTGCTCGTGCCCTGGCTGGCCTGGCTTTCCTCCAGTCAGCTGCAACCTCATTCTCCAGTGGGATCTTCCATCCATTCTGAGCAGACTGTGTCCCTGCCCAGTGCACATCTCCTACAGGACATGCATTGAGGTGGGCCAGGATCGGGCAAGCATTCCCAAGAAGGTCTGTGCCCCACAGGCTAGCTGGTTAGTAACTAAATGTGGAACAAACGAAATACAATGGAACAGCATATAAACCTACACTTCTGAGCAGAAAGTGACATGGGACCCTCCCAGCTTCACTCAGAAAATGAGAAAATGTAGGGTTTGCAAATTTCATTTCACTTTACTTCCCTGTGATTTACTTTTGCTTTGATTTTGTGTTTTAAGATTCATGTTATTTATTTGAAAGTCGGAGCCTTGCACCTGCTAGTTCATCTGCCCAAATGGCCACAGCTGCAGGGACTGAGCCAGACCCAGTCCAGGAGTCTAGAACTCCATCTGGGTCTCCCGTGGGGGTGGCAGAGGCCCAAATAGTTTCTAGGTGAATTAGCAGGGAGTTGGATCTGAAATGGAGCGACTGGGACTTGAACTGGGACTCTTAGGAAATGCTGACTTCCACTGTGCCACAATGCTGCTCACTGTGACTTGTGTATATAATGCCATCCTTCTCTCACACCGTTGCTTTCTGTCCATATTTCCTGTGTATTCTGTTTGCCTTTTCCTTACTTCTTACATTGAAACTCAATTCACTGATTTTTTTTAAATTGCTAACATTTGTGAAAAAATTATAAGCAGAATTCATAAACAGATGTTTCTATTTACAGTAGTGAACTGATCAAACAGTTTGTAATAACATGGCCAAGCACTTGCCAGTAAAAGGAAAATAATAGCTTTCATTTGCAAGATAAAGAAACTGTCCAACATAAACTTTCCCAAAACATTTAGACCTGTGAATTTCTAGACAGTTCACAAAACCACCAACACTTCACCATGAAGGAAAAATAACAAACCGAACAGATTGTCAACAGCTCACTGATGTATTCAACTTCTCTAATGTGCAGCTAAGTTTAAAAATGCCTCTCTATATGAGCATACTGATTTAGCTACATCGCACATTTGATAGTTTTTATTATTATTCAGTCCAAAACATTTAAATACAGAACTAAGTTTTCTTTGATAATAAATTATTTAGATGTGTTTATTTAATTTATTAAAGTTTGGGGGGCTGGTGAAGCAAGCCTGGGGACTCTAGGACTAGCTTGGTCTCGGCCAGGCAGGTAGAGCCTCAGACCAGTAGTGTGCCAGCAGACCAGGTCTGGGGACCCATTCATGCACTTGGGTCCCCAGCAGGAGGGCAAGACTCCAGGCCAGCACATCACCCCACCAGAAGACTGGGCTGGGGACCCCACGTGCTTGTGGGTGTGGCGGCTGCAGACTGAGCAAGGAGGGGATATGAGGATGTACAGGAGGGGGGACTGCTGAAGGAATATGATATAGATGAGCAATGACTTCCGGGGGACTTCCACTGACAAGGTCACTGTGCTTGCAGGAAAACAAAGGGCTTGAAACCAAGGAGTTTCAAGGAGGGAAGCTGGAGGACCTTTCTGAGTTAGACCAATGCACCCACTCACATGGGAAACCTGAGCTGGGTTAGTTAGCATCATCCACTGCTGAGCACCACCCACTACTGCACATTAAAGCTAGGGTTAGGAGACTGCCTGGCAGGGCTAGACCACAGTACCCGCCAGTGAGTGTCAGAACAGGGGACAGATGACATAAGGCTAGGCCATGGCACTAACCTGCACATGAGAAAACCAGATCTGAGGGCAAATTCTGTCAGGGATATATGGGCTCATCCCTGTGGAACTGCGATATCTGCTAAGAGCTGCAGGGGTTAGGGGGCAAACTAGGCATGATCACGGAACTCACCTACACTCATGGGTATTAGGGTTAGGAACAGGTCAGACTGGTCTAGGCTGCAGCACCTTCAGGCTCACCCAATAATTGGATATAATAATAAACCCAACATATAATAACTGTGACTGGGCCACAACATCCACTAGCACACAAAGGCCAAGACACGAAGGCAGACTATGCCAGGTGAGGGTCTAGCACCTGCTGGCATACATGAGATCTGGGTCTGAGAGTGGGCCTGGTGGAGGAATTTATGGAGTTTCCCCAGTGGGCTGTAACTCCCACTTGCGAGCATGTGAGTCAGGGCTGGGTATGGGCCAGGCTGGACAAGGCTGCTCCAATTGTTGGCAGGTGTGTGGATTGGCTTAGGGAGGGAGGGAATGGGAGACAGACTGGGCAGGCCCTGGCCAGCCCAACTCATAGCACACTGGCATGCACAGGAGCCAGGATGGGGTACAGGTCATGTCAGGCTAGACTACCACACCTACCAGTTTACATGAACGTCAGGGATGGGAGCAGGCTGGGTAGGGCTAGGCTATAGCACCCACCAGCTCCCTGTTAATGTGCCAGAGAAGATCAGCATAAGATGGTCCACATGCTTGGGACCCTGCACCCATGTGGGAGACCGGGAAGGAGCTCTAGCTTTGGTCTGGCCCAGGCCCAACAGTTGCAGCCACCTAGGGAGTAAATAAGCATGGAAGATCTTTCTCTATCTCTCCATCTCTCCCTATAACTCCGGGATTTGAACAAGCAAAAGGCACATTAAGCTATGAAGTAACTAATTTATAGAAAACAAATTTGCATGTTGACTGGCTAACACCCTCTCTCTTTCTAGTCATGTCTACCTTCTCTGAACCCACCAACATTTTGCTCAATTACCTTCCCTTCCCAAAGACAAACAGAAAGAGATGCAGACACTGAAGCTGGTCCTTACTTCAGCAGCCATAGTTTTCCCTCGGCCAAAGTCTGAGCCATGGGGAACGGTTTTCCTGTCTCAACAGAAAGTCCCCAGAAACTGTCTGAGGAATTTAGAATCGTCATCCGGGTATGTAAGCCAGGTCCTGCAGCTGGGCAAGCCCTCTAAGGGGACAGCTACAGCCAATTGGGGCGTTCCAGAGATGGATATCAAAAATCCAATCATTCAGTTGCAGGCTGAAAGGAAATCTCCATCAGGCTAAACTTGTAAAAAGAGGGAGGGAAGACAGAAAAGATCACCTGTTGTTGGGGAAACCTTGCTTGTACTCTCAGTGGAAACATACAAAGCCAGGGTTATCTTTTGAAGAGAAATAAATACCCCTGTCCAGGTATCCATTCAGGTCCATTGATGTAGCAGAGTTAAGTCAGTCCAGTTGACTGGCTCATGCAAATGAGGCATGTGAGACCTCCAGTGAGATCAGCTGACTCCAGTTTATAGCTGCGTGTCTGCATCGCCTCAACAGGAATGGGCCTGGCCGTTAAGGTGCATGCAAATGAGAGATGCAAAAAGCACAATTCTTCATTTTATATAATAAATTCATGTTATTTTTGACGATGTTTACATAGTTGAGAGGGATGAATGCCCATTAGAACCACTGATTAGGGTGGGGAGGGTTGAGGGATGGGGGAAAGTGGATGAGACGACTGCCTCCAATCTCCTTTTCCTTCCTGGATCTGGGAGAGGGAAGTGGAGAAGGGGAGATGGATGCCTCCAGATACTGTTTAAGTGGTTTGGATAGTTCTGAGATGCTGTTGATTTCATTCCCTCAAGGTTGAGGAAGTCCTTCCAGGGTCCCTTGGCTGATAGCCCACTTGAGAGTCTCCATTTGCTTAGATACTTGCTGTCTAAGCTTGGCTGGGAGAGTTGTCCAATTTGTTCTACCATCCACGATACTAGACGTCCTCTGCAAGCTTTTAAAAGCAGCATGCATGCCCTAACGTGACTCTCTAAGCCTTCGTATTTGCTTCCTGGGTTAGTAGCAGAAGCGCAGATACACCGCAAAGTTTGCTACTGTTAAGCAACTGGCAGCCCCAGGCCCACAGTGCCAACTCTTCATTAAAGCTTCAATTAGTCAAATACTTCTTAACTTCAATCATGAAACTTACGAAGGATGAGTGATGTACAGGAACAAAGATTCTAAGTATCTGACTTACATTTAGGTCATAGTTAATACACCAGCCTCCTGCAACCACCTATCATTCAAGAAATATTAATGAGTTGGCATTGCAGTATACCAGGTAAAGGCTTCCCCTGTGATTCCGGCACCCCATACGGGTGCTGATTTTAGTCCTCATTTTTTCTTACTTCTGATCCAGTTCCCTACGAATGTACCTGGGAAAAACAACGGAAGATGGCCCAAGTATTGGGGCCGCTACCACCCACACAGGAGGCTGGGATGAAATTTCTGGTTTCTGTTTTGCCCAGCCCTGGCTGTTGTGGCCATCTGGGAAGTGGACAAGCAGATGGAAGATTTTTCCTTCTCCTGCTGTGTGTGTGTACGCACACACACGTGTAACACTGACTTTCAAATAAATAAACACACCTTTTAAGAAAAATATCATGTTCTCAATGTGGCCCACCCCAACCTTTAAGGAAGAAGTGACCATTTTCGACCTTGGTGGCTAGGGTGACTGCAGCCCTCTGCAGTGGTGGCGACCCGCTTATGGAGAGCACCCAAGTCAGTTCAGAACCAATGCCCGGGACTTGGCCCATGGCCACCGTCGCCACACGGTGCCTGAGTCCTAGGCTTTGGGCAGCCATTGCGCCTATTGGGTGCCAGGCTCTGCCTGCTGGCCACCTGGCAGGAAGCTCTAGGGTTTTTGAAAGTAATTGCTACCTAGGGACATCCAGGGATACGGTTAGTGTGAGTGTAGGTGAGGGATAAATTCTGTGTGATTCCTAGCGATGGGTCACAGTAATTAGTTGCAAGCATGAGGACTGAAATCTTAGGATTTGGAAGAGTCCATAAGATCTATTTGGGCTAGACTGATTCACCAACCCACATCCTGAGATTGGCTGTTAGCATAGAGCATCACTGATTTCCACATACCAGTCCACACCAAAGCTAGGGATGGGGGCCTGTCTGGCAGGGCTAGGACCAGTACCTGACCGAGTGGTGGAACAGGGGATGGGTCACACTTGGCAAGGTCAGGACACTAACCAACACACAAGAGAACCAGATCAGGGGTAGATTCTGTGAGAGATGTGTGGGCCCAACCCTGTGGAAATACAAGTCCTGCAGGTTAACTCACGAGTTGAGGTGGTGATGGCCTGAGGAGATGTGACCATGGAACCTGCCATTACTTACAGATACAGGAACCAATAACAGCCTGGGCAGGTCAAGGCAGCAGCACCCAAAGGTGCATCATAAAATAGGATGTGGAGTGGGCCAAGCTGTAACTGGAAGCGGGTGAACCAGGCAGGGCTAAGCAAATCTTAACAAACAAAGAAGAACAGAAATCAGGCTGGAGCACAGGTCATGCCGGTCTGAGCTCTTACATGGACTGGTCTGCATGAGCCAGGGATACTAGGCCACAGCATCTAAGGCAAAGGCCAAGACAGGTGAGGAGCTATACCAAGCTGTGTCAGAGCAATCACTGGCATGCACGCGTCCTATGGTTGGAAACAAGCCCAATTGGAGAGCTAAGAAGACATTCTAACTGGGTTGGGGTTCACACTGGTGAGAGAAGGGGCCAGAGTGGGAGCTGTGTCCTGGTCTGGATATGGCTGTAGCCTCCCTTGGCACAAGCATGGGGCTGGGCACACCGAGCCAGGTTAGACTCTAGCACAAACTAGTGCTCTGGAGGACCAGAGCAGATGCAGGATGGACTAGGCTAGATTACTTAGTGAGCAGTGTCTGGGTATGCACAAGCCTTGGCTGGGCTGAAACATACAACAGTAAGAAGCAGAATGGGGTGAAGGCCAGCAAGGAAAAGCCACTGTTTGTACTAGGACAAGAGGTGGACTAAGTAGGGCTGGCTCATGGACCCATCAGTAAGCGCGAGATCTGGCAATGGGAGAGGTTCTGATAGAGGAGCCTGGGCAGCTTCTCTGGTAAGACACAGTCCCTGCAGGTGAGAGCAAGAACCACGACAGGGAGCAGCCCAGACCAGGCCAGGGAAAGGTATCCACTGGCATACATTTGGCATAGGTCAGGGGCAGACCAGGCGGAATCAGTTCACATCACCTATTGGCAAATCTGAGCATCAGAACAAGAGTATGGGTCGGGCCAGGTATGGTTGCAACACATACCAGTACACATTACCTCTGGGATCGGATGCCTGCTGGGCTGGGCTAGGCTATAACCCTCACCAGCATCAGCTGGAATTTGAGGTGGGCCGGGCAGGGCCAGACTACAACACAAACTGGTAAATGCCAAGGCGAAGTGGGCCATGCCACACTGGGCCGCAGCGTCTAAACAGCACATGTGAGAACCAGGGAGGGAGGGGGCAAAGCTGGTAGGGGGAATGCGGAGGGCTCCCCTGCCGGACAACCACTCCCCTGGAGAGCATGAGTTGGGAGGCGGTCAGACCAGTCCAGGCAGGGCCACAACACCTGTGGGCCTCACGTGAGCTAGATCAGGGAAAAAGCCAGGCTGTGCTGACTGTTCCTACTGGTACAAGCATAAATTAGAGTGGGTAAGGGTTGGTGGAGCTGTGCCACAGCAGCAGCTGCCAGAGGCTGGCACTGGGGGCTAATTCTGTTAAGTTAAATCCCAGAACCACCTGCAGACTGCATAATCCGCAAGTGGGAGCAGCCTAGAAGGGAAATAGTGGGCACCTCCCTCTTGGGTTACCACTCCCACTGGAGAGCATGAAAACCAGGACTGGGGCAGAGATGGCTAGACAGAACAGCACCCATCATCATGTGTATGGGCTGGATAGTAGGGCAGGTTGGGTTGCACTAGGCTTCAATGCCCATTGACATGTACGAGAGCTGAATGTGATGTGGGACAGACTGAACAAGTCTGTGGTACATACTGGCAAGCATGGGAACCAGGGTAGGGACAGGCCTGGAAGAGGTTATGGGGAGTCACACCAACTAGGCTGCAGCTCCCACTGGTTTGTGTGAGGGCCAAATGTGAAGTGGGCAGGATCACACTGGACTGCAACACCTATCAGTTCACGTGGAAGACAGGGCTGGAAACAGAACTGACCTAGCAATTGCAACCACCAGCATAGGCATAAGCTGATTAGGGCAACGGACTGTGCCGAACCCTGTACTGGCAAGCACAGACAAGAATCAGGACTGGGGTCACCTCAGACAAAGTTTCTTTGGAGATCCCTCCAACTGAACTGCTGATCTCACAACCCCAACCATGAAGAGACTATGTCAGCCAGTGGATTTTGAAGGGATCTCATCATGATTGGAATAGCGGAATTGGCAGGAATTCAGAACTGTTGAACTATCAAAACCACTGGAGCAGGACCCTCGGAGCATGCCTCACATCGGGGACCTGGGGTGGGTGAGAGGCTGGGTGGGGTTTTTCCGTTGCTTCTCCCCTGACCCCAGATACAGGGGAAAAAATGATGATATTAGTGTAGAAAAATGATGATATTAGTGTAGATATTAATGGTCTTACCCACTTTCCTGTAGCCCTTGACCCTTTGTACCCTAATCAACTAAGTAAGGTTTTATATATATATATTTTTTTTTATATATACGTACAGATATATAAATAAATAAATGCCCAAAATAAAACAAGTCAAGAGACTGCATGGTGGCATAGTGAGTAAAGACACTACCCACACCAGCACCATCCTACCCAGGCACTGGTTCATGTCCAACTGTTCCACTTTGATCCTGGCTCCAGCCTCCGTCCTAGGAACAGTAGCCAAATATGTGCCACGTTTGGGACCCTGCTACCTGTGTGGATTCCAGTGAGCAGCTTCTAGCTCCTGCATTTAGACTGGATCAACTGCAAACCGGACACCTACATGGGTAGTGAACCAGTGGTTGGAAGGACCCTATGCATTTGTCTGTAACACTTGAAATAAATAAATAAATGTTTTAAAATATTTTAAAACACGGGGAAAAAAAAAAGATTTTTAAAATATTTTTTAGGGCCCAGCGGCGTGGCCTAGCAGGTAAAGTCCTCGCCTTGAATGCACCAGGATCCCATATGGGTGCCAGTTCTATTCCCGGCAGCTCCACTTCCCATCCAGCTCCCTTCTTGTAGCCTGGGAAAGCAGTCAAGGACTGCCCGAGGCCTTGGGACCCTGCACTCCTGTGGGAGACCTGGAAGAAGTTCCTGGTTCCCGGCTTTGGATCGGCACAGCACTGGCCGTTGCGGCTCACTTGGGGAGTGAATCATCAGACAGAAGATCTTCCCATCTGTCTCTGCTCCTCTCTGTATATCTGATTTTGTAATAAAAAAAATAAATAAATCTTGGGAGCCCGGCACAATAGCATAGTGGTGAAAGTCCTCACCTTGCATGCGCCAGGATCCCATATGGGTGCTGGTTCTAATCCCGGCAGCCCTGCTTCCCATCCAGCTCCCTGCTTGTGGCCTGGGAAAGCAGTCGAAGATGGCCCAAAAGCCTTGGGAGACCTGAAAGAGCTTCTGGCTTCTGATTGGCTCAGCTCCAGCCCATGTGGCTGCTTGGGGAGTGAATCATCAGATGGAAGATCTTCCTCTCTGTCTCTCCTCCTCTCTGTATATCCGCCTTTACAACAAAAATAAATCTTACATGAATAAATAAACCTTAAAAAATTTTTTTTAAAGATTTAGTGTGTGAATTTGAAAGGCAGAGTGACAGAGAGAAGGAAAGAGATCTTCCATCTCTCACTCCTCAAATGGCCACAACAGCTGTGACTGAGCCAGATCAAAGCCAGAATCTAGATGCTCCATCCCGGTCTTCCACATGAGTGACAGGCCCAAGCACCAGGCCATCTTCTGCTGCTTTCCTGGTCCACTGGCAGGGAGCTGGATCTGACACAAAGAAAACAGGAACTTCGGATGAGATGCCTGCATTGCAGACAGCAGCTTAACTCTCTGTGCCAAAATGCCAGTTCTCAAGTCCAATAGCCACTCCTTCTGTCCAGGACTTAGAATCTCTAACAAGTTCCCTAAGCTTTGGAGAGCATTTGTGCCAAATGCTTAAAATCTAGACTGTTTAAAGTTCTAGGTACTCTCTTTTCCAGAGCCCAGAGTCTCTATTGGAAGGATGGAAAGCTGGAAGCAATGAGAAGACGGACAGGAGGCCCGGGTGGCTGGAGGGCACTGGCTCGGCCTCACCTTCCCATGGCTCACCCTGAGCCCTGAGCTCCCCAGCTGCCTTCCCACAGTGCACTTGGGGCCCCACGGGCCACTGGACAGGTGTGGACAAACTTGAATAAATGTCCAGGACTGTTCAGGAACAAGGTCAGGAACACGAGTTCAAAACCAGTTCCCAAAACAACACCACCGCTCCAAAATCCCCGTGTGTGGCCACTCTAAAAAAAAGCAAGCTCAACCTTCCCACTTGGCTTGTGCTGTATCCACCATTCAGGTTTCTCATCCACATTTCCAACATGACCCAGCCTCCCGTAACTCTGCAAAAGCTGTCCACTCAAACAGCAGCATGCACAGCGAGCGCAAGGGAAGGGGATTCACACAGAAGAGCTTGAGGGGACAGGAGGACACAAGGTCAGTCTGAGAGCAGTCACTGCCAAGGAGAAGGCAAAGGACCAACTGGTTGAGTCTCCATCTGTAAGCACCAGGATCCCATCTGGACACCTGTTCATGTCCCAACTGTTCCGCTTCCCATCCAGCTCCCTGCTTGTGCCCTGGGAAAGCAGTCGAGGCGGTCCAAAGCCGTGGGACCCTGCACCTGCATGGATGATCCAGAAGAAATGCCTGGCTTCATATCAACTCAGTTCTGGCTGATGCGGCCGCTTGCAGACTGGAGATCTTTCTCTCAGTCTCTCCTTCTTCCTGTAAATCTACCTTTCCAATAAAAATAAACAAATGTTTTTAAAAGTTAAATATTTTCATGTTTTGTAAAGATTTATTATAAACTATATTTGACAGATCTTTTCAATTCAAAGATCTTTTCAAAAGTTCATAGCAACGGGGCACGGCACAGTGGCACAGTGGTTAAGGTCCTGGCCTTGCATGCCCGGGATCCCATGTGGGCACCGGTTCTAATCCCAGCCGCTCCACTTCCCATCCAGCTCCCTGCTTGTGGCCTGGGAAAGCAGTCGAGGACAGCCCAAAGCTTTGGGACCCTGCACCTGCATGGGAGACCCGGAAGAAGCTCCTGACTTCAGATTGGCCCAGCTCCAGCCTTTGCAGCCGCCTGGGGAGTGAAGATCTTCCTCTCTGTCTCTCCTCTCTGTATATCCGCCTTTCCAATAAAAATAAAATAAATCTTTTTTTAAAAAAGTTCATAGCAATGAAATTAACAGTTTAATACGAAAGCACTTTGATATCCCTGTGTAGTTTTTTCATAATGTGAATTTCCATGAATTTTGCAAGATCTCTGTCTCCTAGTGACATTATCTGTAAATTTTTTCTACATTAACTTCAGTGTTGGTGAAATTACTGTGTTAATCAACGCCAAGCAGTCTGGGTTCTAAGCATTCCTGACGGCCTTGTCGCATGAGCATGCTGCTCTAAAAGCACGTAGAGACACAGAGAGCCGTGCCTGGGGCACATCAGGTTTCTCCTGAGCCCAGAGAGGGAGAAGATCTGGGAAGTGAGAATGGGCAGAGGAGTGCTGGCGAGCCCCTCCGGTCACTCTGTCCTTCCTGGCACGGCCTTAGCCAGCGGCTCAACCGTGAGACCCTCCACCAGCCCAGGCGGGGTCACCACATGTCCTGCAGACCAGCGTCTTCTCTTGGGAATAGACATAAATGAGTAAATAAATAAATAAATAAATGGTTGTTTATCCTCTCAAACTACGGACAAAGGAAATCCAGGGTGGGGATGGAGACTGGCAAATGAACACCAGATTGCAGCATCTTTCCTTGAGAGTGTTCAAGAGATGATATCATGTCCACACTATGTGCTAATGAGCAGTTGATCTCCCCATCTTCTAGAGAGAGTGTGGGGCTGCCAGGGCTGGGAGCCTCCAGCCACAGCTGGGACTCGCGGCCTCGGAGCAGAACATCCCCGTATTGTCCAACCAACAGATGACGTGTGGAAGATTGCTGAATTCACTTAGCTTTCACCTGCTTCGTCTTCTCCTTAACCAAACAAGAAGTGAAACCACTCGGAAGCAGGTGCACCGGACACATACTATTCGTTTTCTCTAACTCAGCTAAACTCCGGTCCCCACCCCTTCAGGCAGCCAGGGAATGCTCGACCCGATGCAGGGCTCATGCTCTGCTGCCCATTCTCATCCGTCCTTCCAGAAGGTGTGGCCAGGTGTGCCAATCTTCAGGAGCTCAGGGTGGCAGACGTGTGCGTTCAGGTCCCCTGGGAGTAACCCACAGCTTGCACCTACTAGGACCAGGCTCCTGAATTAGTCTGAACTCCAGACTTCAAGGGAGATGGAAGGAAGATAGGTAAGGGAGAAAAAGTTACATTAGTTGTGTACTGTCGTCTTGCATCAGACACAGGTCTCATTGGAAGATGCAAGTACACACACTTCACAGAGAAATGTTAATTTAAAATGAAGATAAAGCTTATTAGCTTGAAGAAAGGAATAACTGAACAGGGGTTAGAACAGTAGCCAGCGGGCCCCATATGGTGGCTCAATTGGCTAATCCTCCCCTGCAGGCAGTCCCATACAGGCGCCGGTTCATGTCCCAGCTGCTCCACTTTCCATCCAGCTCCCTGCGAGTGGCCTAGGAAAGCAGTAGAGGATGACCCAAAGCCCCGCGTTCATTTGGACAGTGAACCAACAGACGGACAATCTCTGCCTCCTTCTCTCTGCAAATCTGCCTTTTCAATGACAGTGAATAAATAAATATTTAAAACACAATAATAAGTAGGGCGGGCGCTGCCGGATGCCCAACCTCCTCTCCTCCCCTCTCCAAAGAGGCTGATTTGGGAGAGGTAGGGAAGAGCTCTGCTGGCGGTCAGCCGGACTCGGAGGGCTCCCCGACCCAGGGAGGGAATCTGATGCCTAAGGCAGCTTCTAAAAGGCCCGGGGCTGCCTGAGGATGCAGCTTTCCCGGGGCTGCCCGTGGGAGTTTTCTGCACGGACTGAGGGAAGGGAATTGAAGGGAAGAGAAAGCGCCAGTGCAGAAGTGAGGGGTCGGCACACACAGCGGGTCGGCTGCTGGACCACCGGCCGTCACCCGCCCAGGGGAGCCAGGCGGGCCAGAGCTGCACCTGCGACCGGCTGGGGAAAGGAGGAGCCTTTGGGCGTCTGTCCTCTCTCGCCTCTTGACTCGAGAAGAGACTGTGAAGAAGCTGGGTGGCCGACAGAAGACGAAACCTTCTCCTCAGCCATTTCATGTGGGGAACTAGCCATTCCTGTACTAAATTAAAAACTCCTTTGATATTTCAGGGAAAAAATAATAAGTAAAGGAAGAAGAGCAGCGAGCGGAAGGATGGAATTGAGGAGGAGAGCGGCCACTGCCCTGGCTGGGGTTCAGCTCACTGGCAAAGTCACACCTGCTGACCATGACCGGGAAGGACCTTGAGCCTGATCCACAGCGCTGAGGACAAGTTAGCAGGCAGAGGATTGTGGGTTGGGGCTGGCAAACTGGGCGCTCCCCAGTGGGTGCTGATGGACCAAGCTTTGGGCAAGGAAAGGCAGAAGGGACAGGCGCGCAGGAAGCAACAGCCCACTAGGCACCCAGGGTGGAGGAGGGCCAGTTGGCTGTACTCAGTGACGGTCTGTCATTGGGGTTGGCACTGAAACTCATTAGAGGGGGCACTGCTTGTGTCCCCCACCCATGCCAGTGGCTGCCACGGAAGGAGTGAAATAATAATAATAATAATAATAACAATAATAGACTAAGGGACCAGCGTTGCAGTACACCGCATTAAGCCACAGCTTGGGATGCCCGTGTCTGTCTCAAAGTCCTAGTTCAACTCCTGGCTCCTGTTTCTGATCCAGCTTCCTGTCCATGCCTCCTGGGAGGCAGAGGTGAGGGCTCAAGTGCTTGGGTCCCTGCTACCTCCATGGGAGAGACCAGCATGGAGTACCATGCCTCTGGTCTTGGCCCAGCCCAGATCTGTCTGTTGTGGCCATTTGGGGAGTGAACTGACAGATGAAAGCTCTCTCTCTACCCCGCCCACCACCCTCACCCAAGGCCTCTGCCATTCAAATAAATAAATTGTACCAAAAAAGAAAAAAAGAAAGAAAGAAAAAGAAAAGCCTCCCACTGGAGCCAGGGCGGGTGTTTAGCCTCCTTTGCCTTGGGTCTAGTGCCCCCTAGTGGCAGAACTCGACATCTCTATCGCATTTGAAAGGCAGAGTTGGAGAATGTCTTCCACCCACCAATGACGGAAATTGGCAGGGCTGTGCCAGGCCACAGCCAGGAGCTTCACTCAGCTCTCCCACAGCCACTCAGGGCTGTGCCTGGCCACCCTCTGCTGCTCTCCCAGGCACCTCAGCAGACAGTTGCATTGGAAGTGGAGTGACAAGGAATCAAACCAGCACTCATACAGGGTGCCATTGCTACGGGAAAAAAGTTAACCAGCTCTGCCAAGGGGTCAGCCTTTTTTGAGTATAGTTATTCCTTGACTATAACTTCCAAGAGTAGTTCACACACTGGAACATACACATCTATACATCACATGCCCCTCACCACCAAAGCACATGAGTCACACCACATTATACAGCGGACATCCAAATGGCTCCTATCAGTTCTATTGGGAATAAAGTACATTTTTGGCACTCCTTGCAGTGGGATTTTAACAAAATCCATCAAGCTACAAAATGCTTGTAAAGTCTATTCACAGAAAAAAAAACACTGTAAATCAGAATAAAAATTACAAATGACATAATCTATCCCACAAAAAAAAAAATTGAGGTTTAAAAGTTAGAATTAATGGGCCAATGCAGTAGCCTAAAGGCTAAAGTCCTCACCTTGCATGCACTGGGATCCCATATGGGCGCCAGTTCATGTCCTGGGGTCCCCCTTCCCATGCAACTCCCTGCTTGTAGCCTGGGAAGGCAGTCAAGACTGGCCCAAAGCCTTGGAACCCTGCACCCATGTGGGAGACCCGGAAAAGCTCCTGGCTCCTGAGTTCAGATCAGCTCAGCTCCGGCCATTGTGGCCACTTGGGAAGTGAATCAATGGACGGAAGATCTTCCTCTCTGTCTCTCCTCCTCTCTGTGTATTCCAATAAAAATAAATAAATCTTTTTTTAAATTAGAATTAATGACATTTGTATTGAAGTCATCAAAAGAGATATTTTTTAATTTCCAATTTTCTAGCAAGAAAATTAAACTATATTGAGTAAACACATCTTTTTACAAAATTATCGTGAGAGTAATTAAGAGTAATTTTAGCATTTGCAGGAGCCACTAGAACAAAGAGGATGCCTGTAAAACGAGCATTTAGACTCGGCAATAGCCCAGAGCTGACTGACTTTGACCTTTCCAGAGTAGGGGCTAGCGCTGTGACATAGGAGGCAAAACCACGGCGTGCAAGGCCACCATCCTATGTGGGGGCTAGCCCATGCACCAACTGCTTCACTTCTGTCCCCGTTTCCTGTCGATGGGCCTGGGAAAGCAGTGGACGATGGCCCAAGTGTGTGGGCCCCTGTCACCCGCACAGGTCTCCCAGATGAAGCTCCTGCCTCCCGGCTTTGGTCTGTCCCGTCTCAGACCTTTGAGGACTCTGGAGAATGAATCAACTGATGGAAAATCTCTCTCTCCCCACCCCCAGCTCTGACTTTCAAATAAATAAACCTTTTTTATTATTATTATTTTATTTTTGATGATGATTACATGGTTGATCAGTGTGGAAAGGATTCAGGGTTAGGGAAAAATGGGTAAAATCATTGTTTCCAAATTCTCTATTTTTTCTTGTCTCTGGGAGAAGGGGGAGTTAAAGGGGAAAGCCACACCCAGCCTCCCAAGTGTCCCAGGACCCAGGGTTGGGGAACTGCTACCCAATATCACCCCAGGTTCCTGACACAGTTCCCGACACAGTGCAGGTTCTCAGGGTTCTGACCACATGGAATGAACGTCTTTTCAAAAACAAAAAAAGAGTCGCCAGTAACAAACAGATCAAGTCAGCAAAGGTCTAGGCCCTGCAGCTCTGAGCCTGCAGCGCGGGCAGGAGGTGGCTCTGGGGCCCTGCAGCTCTGAGCCTGCAGCGCAGGCAGGAGGTGGCTCTGGGGCCCTGCAGCTCTGAGCCTGCAGCGCGGGCAGGAGGTGGCTCTGGGGAAGGAGAACTGCCCACAGCTAGTGCTTAAAATAACATATTTAGAGGAAGGGACCTGGCACAGAAGGTGAAGACCTTCCATCTGCTGGCTTCCCGCCTCCCAAATGATCACAACGGTCAGGGCTGGGTCAGGTCCAAGCCGGGGCCACGGGCTGCTTCCGGGTCTCCTGTGGGCAGCAGGGTCATTTCCCACTTCTTGGGCTGTCCGTATCTCATGCAGATGTTTTGGACTTGAGTCCCAGATCCAGTGTCTGTCCCAGCTTCCCATAGTGCATATCCTGGGATGCAGTCAGGACAACTCAAGTGCTCGGGTCCCCGCTGCCCACGTCGCAGACCCGGACGAAGTCTGCAGCTCCTTGGCTGTTGGAGGCATTTGGGGTGTGAAATAACTGCTGATGGAAGATTCTCTCCCTCTGCCCTCCCTCTCTTCCCCCTCTACATTCCATTAATTGATCAGTTAATAAATTCTTTTAAGAAAATAGAATGCCGATTTGAGTCCCAGACATTCCGCTTCATATCCAGCTCCCTGCTAGTGCTCCGGGAAGCAGCAGAATATGGACCATGTGCCACTCACATGGGAGACCCAGAAGAAGCTCCTGGCTTCAGCCTAACCATTGCAGCATGTGGGGAGTGAAGCATCAGACAAAATCTCTCCCTCTCCCCCTTTTGTGTCTATCCTCTCAAATAAATAAATAAAACCTTTTTTTTAAAAAAAAGACACCCCCACCTTCCACCAGTCAGTCCCTCCAGCCAGATGGCAGTCCTAGGTAACTCTGCTTTGAGCATTCATTCCCAACTGATTCCTGCCACACAGGCCTCCATGGGGCCCAACTCAGGGGCACAGATCTGCAGCAGATTCCTGTGGGCCCCTTGGGCACCATAGGCTAAGCCGCCCCTGTCTGCCAGAGCAGGGGAAAAGGGAGCAGCCACCTCCCACATTCCTGCCCCTTCCTTCACGCTGTTTCTCAGGTGGAATTTTAAAATGAGTTTAAGGATGACCCCATAGTACAGTAGGTTACACTACCTGCAGTGCCAAGTCCCATATGGATACCGGTTGAAGTCCCAGCTGCTCCACTTCCTATCCAGCTCCCTGTTCGAAGCCTGGGAAAGCAGCAGAAGATGGCTCAAGTGCTTGGGGCCCTGCACCCACGTGGGACACCTGGAGAAAGTTCCCAGCTCCTGGCTGTGGACCAGATCAGCTACGGCTGTTAGAGGAGGGAGGAAACCAACAAATGGAAGATCTCTCTCTTTGTGTCTGTCACTCGGTGTCTCTGTGAATCTGCCTTTCAAATAAAAATGCATCTTTAAAAAAAAATAGTGAGTTTAGGTGATTGTACATAACAGAAAAAAAAAAAAACAAAAAAAATAGTAACCCAGTGAATATTTGGAGAGTAAGAATTTGGGGCATACCCTGCGTCTGGTTGTGCCTCTAGCCCCAGCCGCCACCCAGAGGCCATGCCAGTGAAAGCCAGGGGTGTCCACCCAGACTCCCACTCCAAGCCTCCAGATCCACAAGCCACAGCGACTCTCTGCTCTGTGTTCCTGCAGGGACTCGAAGCAGGCGCCGAGACCAGGGTTCCCGTGAAGCCCATACAGACTCGCCAGGGAGGAGCTCGGGAAAGGAGGCAAGGCAGCCACGAAAGGCTTTTTGGTCAGCTTTAAGGCCTCTGGTTTTTTTCTGTCTTGGTGGAGGTGCATTTGCTGGCTGTTCTGTATTTTAAACTGTGAGGGCCAGTTTAATTTGAAGAGAGAAAGCTCACCCCTAGGTGCTAGCTTCCCCCATAAAACAGAGACAAAACCTAGGGACCAAAAGGGAAGATGAGCACCCCAGCCACCCCTCAGACTTTTCACACTGACTTTAAGAGATTGTTTCCCCCTTGAAACTTTCTGAAGAACAAGAAAAGGAGAGAAAGAAGAAAAGGATGGGAACACAACAGGAAGGAAGGAAAGGAGAGAAGGAGGAAGAAAAAGAGAGTTTAAGAAGTCCCCTTTTAGACAGTGGTAAGTAGATTTCTTTAAAAAAAAATCGATTCTAAATTTGCAATGCCAGGGTGAAGCAGCCGCGTGCAGCCCACAGCAGTGCCTTCACGTCCTGGCGGCTCCACTTCCATCCAGCTCCCGGGTCATCAGCCTGGAAGACAGCAGAAGGTGGCCCAGTGCTTAGGCTCCTGCCCCACGGGAGAGGACCACATGCAGCTGGACACCTGGCTTCAGCTGGCCCAGCCGTCCGGGGAGGGAGCCAGCAGGTGGACGGTCTCTCGCTCTGGCTCTCTCTTCCCTTCTCTTTATCCCTCTCTCCCTCCCACCCACTCTTTCCAACTTTGCCTTTCAAACAAATAAATAAAGCCTTAAAAATTAATTCAGAAAAATCTATAGAAACACATTTACTCAGCTACAAAGGGAAGCACTTTAAAAACTGGAAAACAGAATTAAAAGATAATTTTATTTTCTTGTAAAAACTTCTGAAATCTGCTTTCAAGAGATTTTCAAAAAGTTCATGGAAACGCACATTAGGAAAAAACGATCCATGGAATGTATATATGTATGTATATACACTATATAGATTCTGTAAACATGTATGGGATATATAAATCATATAGATTAAATATAACTATGCATGGAATGTGTGTGTATGTGTAGATTATATACACAACTAAAGCATAAACAGATGTTGGAAAAAGATTGAGAACTGAGTTGAGCATTTTAGAACGCTAGCCCTGTACGACTTCTTCAAGAAAACCACACGTCTGTGTGACATTGGAAGAGACAGCAGGACGGTACAGGCAGAGCGTTAGGGCAGAGGTAGGGTCTTTTATTTAAGATTTATTTATTATTATTGGAAAGTCAGATATACAGAGAGAAGGAGAGACAGAGAGGAAGACCTTCTGTCCAATGGTTCACTCTCCAAGTGACCTCACAGCAGCAGCCAGAATTGAGCCAATCCGAAGCCAGGAGCCAGGAACCTCCTCCAAGTCTCCCGCGCGGGTGCAGGGTCCCAAGACTTTGGGCTGTCCTCGACTGCTCTCCCAGGCCACAAGCAGGGAGCTGGATGGGAAGCAGGGCTGCTGGGATTAGAACCAGTGCCCATATGGGATCCTGGGGCACATGCAAGGTGAGGACTTTAGCCACAAGGCTACGGCACTGAGCCCAGGGCCTTTTCTAAAGGTAGAAAAGGTGCTTAAGATAACAAAGTTCCACACAATAAAGAGTAGGAATGCAAAAACAAAACCTAAGAACGCCACCGTGACACACACACCGCTTTGCTGTGCGCTTTTCCCCAGGCTTTGTCAGCTGTTAGAACAGAACTCGCTTCATTCCACCTGACAGTGACGTCTCTGTCCGGGTCACCAAAAGAGCCTCCCCAGAGCAGTTGACTTCAGAACGCCAACAGCAGCCTCATGGGATCCCAGTCAACCCGTGGGATCCAGCATCCCACTGGAAGACCAAGTGTCCTTGCCCAAATTCTTCCCTGCTGCTAAGTAGGACAGGAAAAGGACAGCCCCGTGCCAGGCACCCAGCCGGCCCTCCCTCCAGGCACCCAGCCGGCCCTCCCTCCAGGCACCCAGCCGGCCCTCCCTCCAGGCACCCAGCCGGCCCTCCCTCCAGGCACCCAGCCAGCCCTCCCTTGAGATAGCTCCAGTGGCAAGGTTCCTCAAGACCATTCAAAGCAAATACTGACTGAGGAGGGGGCTGTCTGGCTTGATTCAAAGGAAGGTAGAAAGTGACCCTCCCTCCAAGAGTCTCCTGCTGCTGTCCCTAATAGGGCAGAAGGAGCAGTAAGGCCTGTGGTCACTCAGGGGCATAAAGCAAAGTGTTTGAGGGACACGCTCTCCCAGGCCACAGCTGGGGGCGTCATCAGGAGAAGAAATTCACTGCCTGTGGTCCTGGGGGCTGCGAAGGCCATCAGCCAGGGAGGGCACACTCCTCCTTTTACCCAGGCCTCCCTGCTGCAGCCACAGCATCACCTCAATCAGCACCCCAAACATGCCCCTGGTACCACCTGCCAATGCTGCAGAATCGGAGACGAAGTTTGCAGCCCATGCACTCTGAGGGACCCACGTGAGCCCCGTCTGTTTACCCAGGGTAACGTTTCCTCCCACCTGCCATCCCCGTGCTTACACAGCATAGAAACGGAAAGAAAGCAAGCGATGTCCAAGAGAAAAACACGAGGCATGACCTGAAAACGCAAGTACTGGAGACTGCTGCTTGAGAAGCGGTGCCAAGGGCCTGGCATGATGGCTCGGTGGCTAAATCCTCACTTTGCGCATGCCACGAACCCATATGTGTGCCAGTTCGTGTCCTGGCTGCTCCTCTTCCCTTCCAGCTCCCTGCTTGTGTGCTGGAAAAGCAGCCAAGCACACCCCAAGGCCTTGGGATCCTGCACTCATGCGGGAACCCTGACTCCTGGATTTGGGTCAGCTCAGCTCCTGTCACTGCGACCATTTGGGGGCGTAAACCAGCAGATGGAAGATCTCTTTTTCCCTATCCCTCCCCCTTCTCTGTTAAAACTCTGCCTTTCAAGTAAAAATCAATAAATCTTTTAAAAGAAAGTTAAAAGACAAACAGAGCATGACACTATGCAAGAAATACATGGTGTCAGCCAGGGACCAGCATAACCTGAATACCATGGTTAAATTAAGTAGCGGTAGCCTAGCAGGTGAAGTGCTCATCTTGCATCCCCAGGATCCCATATGGGCACTGGTTCTAATCCCAGCAGCCCTGCTTCCCATCCAGCTCCCTGCTTGTGGCCTGGGAGAGCAATCGAGGACAGCCCAAGGCCTTGGGACCCTGCAGCTGTGTGGGAGACCCAGAGGAGGTTCCAGGCTCCTGGCTTCAGACTGGCTCAGCACCAGCCATTGCGGCCACTTGGGGAGTGAAACATCAGACAGAAGATCTTCCTCTCTGTATATCTGACTTTGCAATAAAAATAAATAAATCTTAAAAGGGGTGGGGTTTACCTCTAGCTGCTTCACTAAAAAAAAAAAAAATTAAGCAGCAGTAAGGAGGGTAGAAGGGTAGAATGCAGCGGGTGCCCTTGCTGCCGTAGACAGCGGTGTGTTAAAGCCAACTGCCTTCACTGCCGTGCTGATGTTGCCCCCCAACAGAAAGGAATGGCCCAGAACATACCCTCCTGTGGCTCCCATGCCAGGCTGCACCTAACAGTCTGAGGGGTTGATGTCTGCTTCAAGGACTGGGTCTGCAGAGACTGGGTTAGGACCTGGGGCCTCAGGTGGTCACAGGGCACGCTGCTTCAGTAACAGGCACACGGCTCAATGCAAACCAATGAGGTGTCCACCTTCACCATGACTAGTGTACACTTGGGAGCCTATGCACACAGACACACACACACAACATATTGTTCCTCTCCAAACATTCATCCCCCGCTCCATTAAGATTACGTAAATAGTGGAGAAAACTCCCAACAGCCTGGTGGCTACTGGGAACACCCAACCAGGTTGGACTCAATACTTGGGGCCCCGGCCACAGCCATTGCTGCCACACGGTAAGTGAGTTCTGGGCTTGCATGACCCCAAGAGGTTTCTCCCTTCGTGGTGAGTATGCTGGAGGGATCTCTTGGGAGCAAAGGTGGGCCTTGGCTCCACCCACCACTACCATCATGCAGCAGGAGGGACTAACGGGGTTGGACCTCGGGGCCTGGCGGCTGCTGGGACCACCCAAGCCACGTCAAACTCAATGCCTGGAGTCCTGGCCAAAGCCACCACTGCCACGCGGTAAGCGAGTCCTGGGTTTTGGGCGGCCATTGTGCCTATTAGTGCCAGGCTCCACCCACTGGCCACCTGCAGAGAGCTCTAGGGTCCTGGGCATGTGGAAGCATTGCCTAGATACGTCCATGAATGAAGCCACTGTGGGTGTTGTTGAGGAATAAATATGAGGGACTCCCAATACCAGGGTCACTTTACTTGAAGGTAAGTGAGGGTTCTAAGGCCTGGTGGCTTGGAGCGGAGAAACAAGATGAACTGTATGTATCAGCCTACATATGAATCCTGTGTAGGACTTGTTATCACCAAACAATGCTGACCACCACACGCCAGTCCATGTGAATGCCAAGGCCGAGGGCCGGTCTGGCAGAGCTAGATCCTAGTATCTGACACAATGTCGGACCAGGGGATGGGTCACATTAGGCAAGGCCATGACACTAATTAGCACATGAGAGAACAAGGTCCAAGAGTAGATTTTGTGAGGGATGTGTGGGCCCAACCCTGTGGAAATACAAGTCCCACTGGTTAGTTCAAGAGTTGGGGTGGTGATGGGCTGAGCTAGGTATGACCATGGAACCGACCATCACTCACAGGTACAGGGACCAAGAACAGTCTGGGCAGGTTCGGGCTGCAACACCCACATGTGCATCCCCAAACAGGGTGTGGGGATGGCCGAGCTACAACGTGCACCAGCTCATACAAGGTCAAGATGGAAGAGCAGACTATACCAGGCACTGGCTAATACCCACTGGCATGTATGAGATCTGGTTCTGGGAGTTAGTGAAGTGGGGAAAATTGGGAAACTCCCCTAGTGGGTCATAACTCCTGCTGGTGATCACATGGTCCAGGCATCGGGGACGGGCAAGCTGGGTAAAGTAGCTCCAACTATTAGCTAACGTGTGGGTTGGTTATGGAAGGGGCAGACCAGGCAAGGCCAAGCAAACCATAGCCCGCCAGCAAGAACAGAAATCAGGCTGGAGCACAGGTCATGCCGAGCTGGGCTCTTACACTGACCTGCATGAGCCAGGGATGCCAGGCTACAGCATCTAAGGCAAAGGCCAAGACAGGTGAGGGTCTGTAGCAAGCTGAGTGAGAACAACCACTGGCATGCACACAATCTATGGCTGGGAACAGGCCTGGTCGGGTACAACCTGGCTGGGTTGGGGTTCCCACTGGTGAGGGCCAGAGTGGGAGCTGTGTTCTGGTCTAGATATGGCTGCAGTCTCCCTCAGCACAAGTGTGCACTGAGGCTGGGTGCACCAGATTGGGCTAGATTCCAGCACTATCTGGTGCTCTGGAGGACCAGGGTAGATGTAGGATGGACTAGGCTAGGTCTCTGCCCCTACTGAGCCATGTGTGAGCTGTGTCTGGTTATGGGCGAGCCTCGGCTAGGCTGAAACATCCAACAGTAAGAAGCAGAATGGGGTGAAGACCAGCAACAAAAGGCCAGTATTTCTACTAGGACAGGAAGTGGACTAAGTAGGGCTGGCCCATGGACCCACCGGGGTGTGCAAGATTTTACATTGAGAGAGGTTCTGATAGAGGAGCTTGGGAAACTCCTCTGTAGGGACACAGTCCCTGCAGGTGAGTGCAAGAACCAGGATAGGGAGCAGCCCAGATCAGGCCAGGGAACGATACCCACCAGTATAAATTTGGCATAGGTCAGGGGCAAACCAGGCTAAACCAGTTCACATCACCCACTGGAAAATCCGAGCACCAGAACAGATTGTGGATCGGGCCGAGTTCAGTCGCAACACATACCAGCACACATGAGAGCTTGGACAGGGTGCTGGCTGAGCTGGGCTAGGCTATAACCCCCACCAGTGGGAGCTGGAATTGGGGGTGGACCAGGTTGGGCCAGACTACAACACCCCCTGGCAAATGCCAAGGCGAGGGGGACCATGCCACACTGGGCCACAGTACCCAACCAGCACACACGAGAACCAGGGAAGAGGGGGCAAAGCCGGTAGGGGGAATGTGGAGGGCTCCCCAGCTGGACAACCACTCCTACTAGAGAGCATGAGTTGGGATGAGGGCAGACCAGGCCAGGAAGGGCCACAACACCTGTGGGCCGCATGTGAACTAGATCAGGGAAACGCCAGGCTGCGCTGACTGTTCCTACTGGTACAAGCATAAATTAGAGTGGGTAAGGGTTGGTGGTGGCAGAAGCTGGCACTGGGGGCTAATTCTGTCAAGTTAAACTGCGGAACCACCTGGAGAGTGCATGATCTGCAAGTAGGAGTGGCCTAGGAGGGAAATAGTGGGCACCTCCCTCTTGGGTTGCCACTCCCACTGGAGAGCATAAAACCAGGACTGGGGCAGAGATGGCTAGACAGAACAGCACCCATGTGTATGGGCTGGATAGTAGGGCAGGTTGGGTTGCACTAGGCTTCAATGCCCATTGACATGTACGAGAGCTGAATGGGATGTGGGACAGATTGAACAAGTCTGTGGTACATACTGGCAAGCATGGGAACCAAGGCAGGGGGCAGGCCTGGTGGGGGTTACTATGGGTTTTTCCGACTAGGCTGCAGCTCCCACTGGTTTGTGTCAGGACTGAGTATGAAGTCAGCAGGATCGGACTGGGTTCCAACACCCATTGGTTCACGTGGAAGACAGGGCTGGAAACAGACCTGAACTAGCAATTGCAACCACCAGCATAGGCATAAGGTGGTTGGGATGATGGACTGTGCTGGACCCTGTACTGGCAAACACACACAAGAATCAGGTCTGGGATCACCTCAGATGAAATTTTTCTGGAGATCCCTCCAATTGAGCAGTGAACAGCATATCCAGGTGCACATGGAGGATATGGCAGTCTATCAGAGCCTGCAGAGGATACCCGGTACCACAACAGAGGACGGAGGACAGAACAAATCTATCATCTACCCCAGCCATGTGTTGGCAGTGAAAATCTGAGCAAATGGAGGCTCTTAGGTGGACCATGTCATCCAGTGAATTCTGGAGAGATTTCATTGTGCTTGGAATGGAAAGATTGGCAGCAATCCAGAACTGTTGAACTATCAAAACCACTAGAGCAGTGCCCTTGGAGCATACCCCACGTCAGGGACCTGGGGTGGGTGGGAGACTGGGGGGGCTTCTCCCTTTATCTCCCCTCTTACCCCCGAAAAAAAAGAGAGAGAAGAACATGAAAGCAATGGTCTTACCCACTTTCCTGTAGCCTTTTGTGTCCTAATCAACTATGTGAAGATTATCAAAATAAAATAATAATAATGGAAAAAAAGCTGCCCACTCCACCCACATCTCCCTGTATGTGGCAGGGGTCCACCGCTTAAGCCACGTCCACTGTTCCCATTAGCAGGAAGTGAGAGTCCAGAGCTAGAGCTGGGACTCAAACCCAGGCACTGCAGGATATTCAAAATGGGAGTGCCCCAACCAGCACCTATTCCCTAGCCAGGAGAAGTAACAGACCCGGGGACCAGGGACACTGTGATACGGACCGTCCACATGTTGCACAAATTAATGATGAGGCACTCAACATGATACAGAAGACATGGCCACACGGTTCCCACTGACTAAATCCAAAACCTTGGTGGCATGCCGGTAAATAACTCATATAAGATAGCAAGTCCCAGATCCACACAGATGTAAGTTACAAGGAACCTGAAAGTGCGAGGTCACCCAAGATCAGCCAGCCTCCCTCAGGCCACTTTACCTGGCTGTAATCTGGGATCGAAGCTCTCCTCACCGAGTAAACAGGAACCATGTGGCATCTAACAGGTGGTAGTGACAGCCCTGCCAGACACCCAGGGCGTGAATTTCAGACAGCAACCCCAACCAGGCACACACGTACGTCCTTGAGTGCTAAGGCCAGGGGAGACGAGAAAAGGCTGGGGCATGTGTGGGTTGGAGGCCGATGGGTCACTTGTTATTTCTATCATGCAGGACGCTAGCCTAGAATGTCTGTTTTGGGGAACAGAGGTATTAGTGGGCCATAAGTGAGGCTTGTGTGGTACCCAGGGTGGTCACATACCAGTATCCCTCTCCTCCTTTCGAGGATGCGAGGACAAATGTCCTTTTTTGCCGAACTCCCAGAGATCAGAAAAGCTGAGATTCTTGTTCCTTGGAATCACCACCTGAGCTTGTTTCAAAAATAACAATGAACACCGAAACTTAAACATGAAAACAAAAGTAAAAGACTGTCATTTTTACAAGGAGCCAGCAAGCCAGCAAGCGTGGGTATTAGGGGTCTGCACAGACCCACACCCAGATCCTGCCCAAGCACGCGGGCCGTCGCAGGAGACACTGCCACCTACTGGCCACCGACCAAATCGATCTGGGTTAGTAGGGAAAAGAGGGTCCTGGGCCTTCCAGGAGCGCTGCTGAAGAAGGAGGGCGCTGTCCCTTGGACCTAGTCTCAGGGCATGAAGAAAATGGCTTTTTGACGTCAGCTCAGATGGTCCCAAGGCCTACTCGGACACAAAGAGATGTAAGACAGAGCTTCAACTTGGAGGTGCAGTGAAGACAAATAATCGTCCACTCCCTGTGCAAGCCCTCAGCCTTGCCCCCAGGGACCTGGTCAGACTAACTAAAAACCTGTGACCACACAAACACAACAGTGGCTTTGCTCACCACTGCCCAACGGGGGGAGCCTCCAGGGTACCCTGCAATGACTGGGAAGGTGAATGGACTGTGGTCCCTGCAGAAAATGGTATACACAGACCTGACCTACCCAACCAAGGCAGAACACAGAAAAACCTTAAACACACATGATCAAGCCGAAGAAGCCAGACTGAGAAAGCTGCCTGCATGTGGGACCAACTGAATGTCTGCATGCCAGGGGCTGAGGAAAGGGAATGAGCAGGCCAGGCTCTGGGTCTTGGCCAGACAGCAAAACTCCCATGGGCGTAACCCCAGTGGAACACACGTCATTGGACATTTGGCCCAGCCCACAACGAGAGGCAGCACCAGGAGCAGACCAGCGCCAGTTCATGCATGGGTACCCAGGTCTCCTACATTGTACGGGGGACAGTCAGGCAGCATGGGGAGGCAAGAGACTCACTTGGGGGACTTCCAGACCTTTCTGCTCCAGTCTGCTGTGAGTCTAAAACTACTGTGAAAAAATAAAGTCTGGTTTTTTTTAAAGATTTGTTTATTTTTTTTGAAAGGCAGATTTACACAGAGAAAGATTCACTCCACTAATGGCCCCAGTGGCTGGAGCTGAGCCAATCCAAAGCCTGGAGCCAGGAGATTCTTCTGGGTCTCCCACAGGGGTGCAGGGTCCCAAGGCTTTGGGCCGTCCTCTACTGCTTTCCCAGGCCATTAGCAGGAAGCTGGATGGGAGGTGGAACAGCCAGGACACAAACCAGAGTCCATATGGGATTCCAACGCATGCAAGATGAGGATTTAGCCACTGAGCCATCATGCCCAGTCCAAAAATAAGGTCTATTTTTAAAATAGTTTTAGAGCGGCTAAAGCTGTGGCATAGCAGATTCAGCCTAGACCTGTGGCACCAGCATCCCATATGGTTCAAGTCCCGGCTGGCTAGTCCACTTCCAATTCAGCTCCCTAATAATGGTCTGGAAAGGCCATGGAAAATGGCCCAAGGCCTTGGGGCCCTGCACCCATGTGGGAGACTGGGAAGAAACTCCTGGCTCCTGGCTTCTCCAGCCCATTTGGAGAGTGAGCCAGCAGATCAAAAATCTCTCTATATCTTCCTCTCTCTATGTAATCCTGCCTTTCAAATAAAAATAAATAAGTATGTTTTTAAATGGTTTTTGATCTCCTGGGCACAATGTGATGCAGCTGGTTAAGCTGATGCTTGAGATTCTGCAGCCCTGTCTGTGTGCCTGGGACTGGATCCTGCCTCTGCGCCTGATCCAGCTCCCTGCTGAGGCACCAGGAGGCAGGAGATAATGGCCAAGTCATCTGGTCCCCTGCCACCTCCTACCTCGATGGAATTCCTGCCTCCTGTCTTGGGCTGGCCCAATCCTGGCTGATGTGGCATTTGGGGACTGAGCCAATGGGTGAGATCTCTCTCTCTCTCTCTCTCTCTCTCTCTCTCTCTCTCTCTGTAATTCTTTCAAGTTAAATAAATAAATACAGTTAGGGTAGGAGGGCTCCCCCTTCACAAATGGACTAAAGTTGTTCTCATAGGATGGTTTGTTCTTCAGAAAGTGGTTTATTATAAAAGCTAGGCAAGGGAAGATTGGGGTAACCACATGGGGTGGGGCTGAGTGAGCTAGAACTGTGGAAGACAAGCTCAGAAGGGATGGTCCAGCACACATGGCTGCTAGACCACAAGGTCAGACCCATGAAGTGTGAGGTGCTGTGAGTCACCCAGCAGCTCCAAGGCTCGGAGGGCAAGATCCAAGAGAAAAGGGACAAAGCCAAGGTATGAGCCAGACCCCAGTGTCCTGAGTTCCTATGCCCCTAGGACCAGAGAGCTGCTGGGTGTGGCTCCCAGGGACGAAGGAGAGGAGCTAGGCTCATGAAGGATGGGCACAGGGTGGGCGGGCAATGCTCACAGCCTCCACGTGACAGACCAACTTTCCACCTGGGATAGGACTGGTGGGCATGAACGAAGCTCCTGACGTCCCAGACACCCTAGCCAGTGAGTCTGAGTGACTGGGAAGGCCGTTACAGTGACCCTGGGGACCTGGACAAGCAGATCCAGGAGTGGGGGGTGACCATTATCTTGCCCTGTGAGGAGAAGTTTGTGAACTCGTGGCTCCAACCTGCAGAGGAGGTACTGATGTACTACTAGTCAAAGACCCTGGTGGCCTGGGCCGGGAGGCACACACCAAGACCTCTGCTGGCACAGACGTTCACGGGTATGATGCGACACTGCTCTTGGACATTCTTGCCCTGGTCAAGGAGACAGCCCTATCCCTCATTTTTTTTTTCCATTGGAAAATCAGACTTACAGAGAGGAGAGACAAAGATCTTCCATCTGCTATTTCACTTCCCAAGTGGCTGAAATGGCCAGAGCTGAACTGATCCAAAGCCAGGAGTCAGGAGCCTCCTTTGAATCTCCCATGTGGGTGCAGGGTCCCAAGGCTTTGGGCCATCCTTGACTGCTTTCCCAGGCCACAAGCAGGGAGCTGGGTGGGAAGTGGAGCAGCTGGGACATGAACCGGTGTCCGTATGGGATCCCGGCGCATACAAAGCAAGGACTTTAGCCACTAGGCTACCACACTGAGCCCTCTGTTTCTCATCTCCATGGATGCAGTTGGCACTGGGTGCTCTGCCAAGGTGAAGGCTGGAACCCACGGAGCAGAGAATGATGCTGGGCCCTCTGGCACACCACTCAAATCGGAGCTATGGCAACCACTAGCAGGGCAGGCATCCTGGGTTATGGACCACAGCTTCAAGTATCTGATGCCCAAGAAGGAAGTCTTGACTGAAACTGTGTGAATTCACAGCCAGAAGAGGAATGTGAAATACGAGAACTGACGTGCCGTGTGGACTCGCTGGGCCCCGGGCACAGGGATGGTCAAGGAGGACAACCTGGAGGTCCAGGCCAGGAAGGAAGCAGTTAGTCTGTGCAGCACCAGGCCCCGGGACACCTCGACCATCCCCGGGGCTCAGGCTGCCAAAAATTTGTACTCCAAGACGGCTATGGGTCTCTGCTACCAAAAGCACAAAGCAGGTTTGGCTTTGTCAACTGTGCCCTGCTTCTACCATGTAATGAAGCAGTACAAGGCCCAGTGCCTCCGGCAACTTGTTGGAAAGTGCTAGAACCCTGTGGTCTTCTGCCTGCGAGTCTTCAGTGCTATTCCTTGGAGATTAGAGAAAGCCGAGATTTCTGTACTGGGAGTTCCGGGCCTTGGGGGGTTTGGCTCCTCCCCGCTGTGTCAGACTCATGGAACACTCCTTTCTGCAGGTGCACCAGGCTCTGCTATCTCCAGGCCACACCCAGTTCTCCTGCATCTTTGGGCCTTTGCACCTGCTGCTCCCTCTACCTGAGATGCACTTCCTCTTTCCTCTGGGAGCCTCTCTGTCCAGCCCGCTTGACTTGTTTGTTTCCTTCTTGGAAGGCTCTGTGAATATTGTGGCAGTTTATTCCTCTGCTACAGCATGACCTGCTTCTCCCCTTAGCACAGGAGGCTCAGAAGGCAGGGACTTGGTGGTGAGCCTGTGGGTGTATGGCTGCGTCTGAGGGAGAAGCTCTCCTGCCCACGTGAGGTCCTGGCAGCCTCCCCTCACCGCCATTATAGATCCTCTAGGGTCCACCATTGTTCCAGGGCTTATGATTCCCCCTGAACTCATCGAATGTGCTATCTCAGTTTGTGCCATGCAGTGCAGTGTGCCTCTTCACTTCATCACATAGGAGGGGGAGCAGGACTGAGAGACAGAGAGAGACAGACAGAGAGAGATCCTCCATCCACTGGTTCACTCTCCTGGCCCAGGCTGAGGTCAGCAGCTTGCAACTCCATCCAATCTCCCCTAAGGATAGTAGGGACCCAAGTGCTTGGGCCATTTTCCTCTGCTTTCCCAGGTGCCAGATCAGCAGGGAGCTGGAGTGGAAGCAGAACAGCTGGGATCCAAAGCATTGCTCATAATGGGATGCTGGCATCTCATGCGGTGGCTTAACCGACCGAGTGTCTGATGTACAAATTCTGGAAGACACATTCAAACCATACCAGGAGGATGACGAAGACAAACATGTGAGACCTTGGGGTTCAAACATCTGCACAAGTCTGGGGAGTACCTGCCCATGCAGCAGGTCGTAAACACTGCTCTTCCTGTTCCCCACGTGACTGGAAGTTTCACACGGCCGGTTTTCCCAGCTTCATCCCCCAGCCCCAGGGAAAGCCGGGGAGCATTAGCACTCAGCATCTTGTGGGCGTGACAGCCCCTAAGGATGGAAGTTGTATGCCTTTTGCAAATGGCATGCCACGGTGATATTATCAGTATTGATTATCCACTTTAATATTAGCCAAAACCCACAGAAAATCCTAATGTGCAAGGCAGTCCTTCAAGATTCTCCTTCCAAATGCATCATCTTACAGCAAAGGAACAGGACCAAATCAGACATCTTGGCACTGTGCTGTGACGCTAAACTTCCACCTGTGGCACCAGCATCCCATATAGGTGCCAGGTCAAATCCCAGCAACTGGGCCTGGTACCGTGGCCTAGCAGCTAAGGTCCTTGCTGGGATCCCATGTGGGCGCCGGTTCTAATCCCGGCAGCTCTACTTTCTCTGAAGCTCCCTGCTTGTGGCCTGGGAGAGCAGTCGAGGATGGGCCAAAGCCTTGGGACCCTGCACCCACGTGGGAGACCTGGAGGAAGTTCCTGGCTCCTGGTTCCGGATCAGCACAGCACCGACCCTTGTGGTCACTTGGGGAATAAATCATTGGATGGAAGATCTTCCTCTCTCTGTCTCTGCTCTTCTTTGTATATCTGACTTTGTGATAAAAACAGATAAATCTTAAAAAAAAAAAAAGAAAGAAAGAAAGAAAGAAAAGAAAAGAAATATTTTTTTAAAATTTAAAAATTTTTTTTTAAATCCCAGCAACTCAGTTCCCTGTTGTATGGCCTGGGAGGCAACAGGGGATAGCCCAACTCCTTGGGCCCCTGCACTCATGCGCTAGACCCAGAGGAAGCTTCTGGCCTGGCTCCAGCCATTGTGGCCACCTAGGGAGTGAATCAGCAGACGGAAGATCTCTGTCTCTTGGCTTTTCTCTAATTCTGCCTTTCAAATTTAAAATTCTAAAATATCGGACTTCTTGATCAATATCCCACAGATACTTAGTAAAAGCCCCAGGACCAGGACCCACCAAGGTCCAGTATCTAATTCAAGGTTCTTTCCAAGCCCCACACAAAGGCAGCGGATAGAGGAGGGCGGGGAGTAGCAGGCGCAAAGCCTTCAAACCACAGCCTGGCCATCAACTTCCCTGCGGTCTAGGACTTACACTGTGAGGATGGATATGGTAATCACGTCATTTCACCCTGAACAGAAGCCCAGAATCATGAGGACACAGTCCCAAAGACACACACATCCGAGCAGGAACCTGTGTTCCATGGCCTGCCTGGGGTGCCCGTGTTCCGGGCCTGCCTTGGGTGCCGTGTCCCGTGGCCTGCCTGGGGTGCCCGTGTTCCGTGGGGCCTGCCTGGGGTGCCGTGTTCCGTGGCCTGCCTGGGGTGCCCATGTTCCGTGGTGCCGTGTTCCATGGCCTGCCTGGGGTGCCGTGTTCCATGGCCTGCCTGGGGTGCCCGTGTCCCGTGGCCTGCCTGGGGTGCCGTATTCCATGGCCTGCCTGGGGTGCCCGTGTTCTGTGGCCTGCCTGGGGTGCCGTGTTCCGGGCCTGCCTGGGGTGCCGTGTTCCGTGGCCTGCCTGGGGTGCCATGTCCCGTGGCCTGCCTGGGGTACCGTGTCCCGTGGGGCACAGGGACGGCCAGTGCACCAGCAGGTAACAGGAGCTTGAGAGCACTCACGCTATTACTTTTCACAAATTAAATTGTGCAGTCTTAAGATTTTTTAACACAAGTTCCAGAAACATCTTGTGATGAGACTAACAGACATGTTCACCTCACTTTCCAAAAATAGCACAAGAGGAAAGCAACACCACAGACCTCCTGCTTCTCCGTGACTTGAGCAAACCCATCACTGCCAGTCCAGAACATTATGGAAAGCACAGCTGCGGCAAATCTACTGCCTCAGTTTTCCGTACAGCTAAGGCAGTTTGGTTCACGTGCCAAGATACTAAAACTTCAGAATCCAGCATATAACGCCAGAGAAAACATCGTGCAACAGCATGACTTGTGGTAAGAAAAAGCCGTTGGGGTTGGCACTGGGACATAGTGCACAAAACCACTGCAAGCAGAGCTGGCATCCCATGTGCACACTGGTTCAAATTCTAGCTGTACCACTTCTGATCCCACTCCCTGCTGAAGCGCCTGGGAAAGGACTACAGAACAGCCCCAGTGCTTGGGCCCCTGTACCCACAATAGGAGACCTGCACCCAAGTGGGCCACCCAGAGGAAGTTCTAGGCTTCAGACCAGCTGAGCCTGTGGCCGTTCCTGGAGGGTGAGCCAGTGAAGAGGAGGACCCCGTTTCTTTTTGGGTGGAGAATGCTGTTTTCGCCCCAGTAAGTTAGGTGTGGCAAGAGACTGTGCACAAAAGGAAGGATAACGAAATGTAGTCCAAAATTATCCCGCCTCATCCGGGCCATCTTCATCAGGCGGACAACATCCCTATTTCCTCCTCAAAGCCTCATACTCACACTGATCTATTCCGACCATGTATAATTAACGTATTCCATATGTTCTTGTAAGTATGAATGACTGCTGTACCTGAGGGATGACACACAGGAACATACCTTCTCTGATCCAGAGTGTGGGTAACCCGCCCCACAGCATTGCTTCGTATCAGCAGGAGGCAGCCGGAAAGAAACACAGCGGCCCACCTCCGCGCCTATCCCGAGTCAGCACGGCTGGAGCAAGCAGGCAAACACAGCCACTCCCTCCCCGAGCTTCACTACAGACAATCCGGCCTCGCTCCCAGGGACTCAGCCTGCATCTCAGACAAGCCCAACCTAAACCTCCCAGGCTCCCACACTCTGCACTCCTCTCTACCCAAACAGCGTCAAGGGAGTAAGAACTCACTGAGCGATAAACCATGAAGTTCCCTCAATTCCAGCACCTCTCCAATAGCTCTTAAGCTATCAAAGGCACAAGTTACGGCTGAAGGGCCAGCTGCTGCTGCAGGGCCAGCCTGCTGCTGAAGGCCCAGCCTGCTGCTGAAGGCCCAGCCTGCTGCAGGGCCAGCCTGCTGCTGAAGGCCCAGCCTGATGCTGAAGGCCCAGCCTGCTGCTGCAGGGCCAGCCTACCGCTGAAGGTTCTGCCTTCCTAAGCCCCAACCTACTTCGGCCAGCTTCCTTTGTGTATGGCTGGAGTCAGCCACCTCTGTAGGATTGATCTTTCCTTAATAATAAATGCATTTTTAATGTGAAAAATATATAGGGTTTGTCTTAAAGATTTATTATTTATTTTTTTATTGCAAAGTCAGATATACAGAGAGGAGGAGGATCCTCTGTCCAATAATTCACTCCCCAAGCGACCGCAACCATCAGAGCTGTGCCAATCCGAAGCCAGGAGCCAGGAATTTCTTCCAGGTCTCCCACACGGGTGCAGGGTCCCAAAGCTTTGGGCAGTCCTCCATTGCTTTCCCAGGCCATAAGTATGGAACTGGATGGGAAGAGGGGTGCCAGGATTAGAACCGGAGCCCATATGGGATCCCAGCACATTCAAGGCAAGGACTTTAGCCACTAGGCCACCACATCTGGCCCAAAGATTTTTTTTTAAGATTTATTTATTTATTTATTTATTTTTATTATTGGAAAGGCGGATATACAGAGAGGAGAGACAGAGGAAGATCTTCCATCCGATGATTCACTCCCCAAGTGAGCGCAACAGCTGATACTATGCCGGTCCGAAGCCAGGAGCCTCTTCCAGGTCTCCCACGTGGGTGCAGGGTCACAAAGCTTTGGGCCGTCCTCAACTGCTTTCCCGGGCCACAGGCAGGGAGCTGGAAGGGAAGCGGGGCTGCCGGCGCCCATATGGGATCCCGGGCATGCAAGGCGAGGACCTTAACCACTGCGCCACCGCGCCGGGCCCAAGATTTATTTTTATAGGAAACAAATTTACAGAGATGTTGAGGGCAAGCCCCCACTCCTACAGACTCCTACCCTGCAACTCAAACCAGCCTAACCCCCAAAGCGGCCACAACAGCTGGAACTGACTTATGTGAAACCAGGAGCCAGAAGCTTCTCCTGGGTCTCCAAGGCAGATTCAGGGTCCCTAGACTTCGGGTCATTCTCTACTGCTTTCCCAGTCCACAAGCAGGAGCTGGATGAGAAGTCATCCAACTTCGACATGAACTGGCACCCATTCGGGACTCGTGTGTGCAGAGTGAGGATTTAGCCACTGAGCCATTGCGCCAGGTCCATGGATTTGTTTATATTATGGGATGTTACTGTGAATATGACAATATAGTTCAGAGGTCTTCTGGATTTTAAGAGTAAACATTTCTACTACATCTTTACCATTCCCTGCCCACAGGAAAGCTGTAAAAATGATAGTGAACAGTACTGACTTGATACACACACATAATGCAGGCTTATTTTCATGATTAAGATACTCCTTTATTAACATCCAAAAAAAACTTCACTCTTACACTAGAAAAATAAATGTTTCTTTAATGATTAAAGAAACATTGATCTTATAGTATCTTCAGTATGTACTAGATTTGATATTGATCGGGTGTGCTGGGACTATCAGGAAATGACCAAGAGCAACTAACAAAACATCTACCTAACAGCCAAGAAATATATATATTTATATCTAGGTTTTATATATGAGTGACAATGCAAATTAATCTTAACTTCATGTTTTCTAAATATTTACTTACTATTTATTTAAAAGGCAGAATGACAAAAGTCGAGAGAGAGAGAGAGAGAAATAGTGGGATCGTTGATGTGCTTGCGATAGCCGGCTTCCCAGACGGCAGGAACTCCAGTACTTGGCTCATCTTCCACAGCCTCCAACGTAAAGCTTTTACCTGCTGAGCCGTAAGGCCAGTCCAATTTAATAGTCTTCTTTTTTTAAAAAGTGCTCGATATAAATTCAGATCTAAGCTATGAACCTGAGGTTTACAACGAAGCAGTAATGGATGGATCAGCGTCAGTTATCACAACGCGGCAGCAGATGCGGGTTCAGTGAGAGCGCCCATTATGCTTTCGGTGCCCCTCGATCCGATCCTGAAGCCAGGCCAGGGCACCCCTCGATCCGATCCTGAAGCCAAGCCAGGGTGCCCCTCGATCCGGATCCTGAAGCCAGGCCAGGCCAGGGCAGGCGCTGCTGGCTGGAGCCCACAGAGCTGCTTCTGTTCCTCCCCTACCATGGAAGACAGAGATGGCCGGAAGGCCACACACACTGGGTCTAAGTTCTCAAAGAATTCACACAGTGGGCAAGAGACACCAACTCCACCAGGACAGCCACTGCCTCCTTCATTATCAACACAACCACGACAGAGGCCTTCTCCTTGATAGGCACGGAAAGCATCCATCACCCTTCACAGGAAAACCAAAAAGGACACAATACCAAAACATGGATTTGAAAACAAATGTTTCTAAGACAGGCAACCCGCTGACTGAGCCAGGGGACACAGCAGAGGAGGAAGGCTCCAGGGGGGTGGCAGGGAAGGGGGAGAGGGGAACAGGCAAAGGGCAGGTGGCCCAGCCCTCAGTTCTCCAAGAAAGGGCCAGGGCCCAGTCAGAGCCACCTGTGGCCTGCTTGCCAGCATTGACTTTACCAACTAACTTATCCATCCCAGCCACTTCTGTACACTTGCGGGCAAACTTTCCTACTGAAGGTTTTGTATTTCTGCCTATAAACACTGCACTGTTACCCACTCAGTGACAAGCCAAGGCTGAGATGGTAAGCGGCAGCCACTCTGTGAGGCTGGAAGATCCCTGGGCGGGAACTTCCGCTACTACCACTGCCCAGGAAACTCCTTACAACAAGCAGAAAAAGAAAACACTTCACTTTCCATTTTATTGTTCAACAATTGGGGCAAAAGACTGGATTTTCTAGAGCTGCGATAGAAAAGGGTAAGACAGCTTGCTCTCCAGGCACGGGCTGCTTCTGACAATGATGACCTCCTCAGCCAGCTCACCCATGGTTCAACCAAGACTACATCTACAGAGCATGTGCTATCTGCATAAATCTTCAAAATAAGCAATCACTCCTTACAATATGTTTATGAAATGTGAAAACCAACATGGAAAACGTTGCAACACAACAGCCTACATGGGGATTTACTGTAACACAGGGATGAGGAGCGAAGCGCCCTCAGCACAGCGGCGGCGGGTCACTTTTTGCAAGCCAGGTATCTCTCGGTGACATTCTCCCAGTTGATGACATTCCAGATGGCTTTCAGATAATCAGGTCTGACGTTTTTATACTGCAGGTAATAAGCATGCTCCCATACGTCAATCCCCAGCAGTGGAATAAGGCCTACCAAAGGAAAACAGAAAACCCATAAACTTCACTGGGAAACATCACACCTTCCCAAGCTCACACAGTTTGAAACAATCCCACCCATTCCTATTTTTTTATATAAGAGCAAAACTGCATAAAAATGACTACTCAAGGGCCCAGCGTGACGGCGCAGTGGTTAAGGTCCTCGCCTTGCACGCCCGGGATCCCATATGGGCACCGGTTCTATCCTGGTAGCCCCACTTCCCTTCCAGCTCCCCGCCTGTGGCCGGGGAAAGCAGTCGAGGACGGCCCAAAGCTTTGGGACCCTGCACCCGCGTGGGAGACCCTGAAGAGGCTCCTGGCTTCGGATCGGCATAGTATCGGCCGTTGCGCTCACTTGGGGAGTGAATCATCAGAGGGAAGATCTTCCTCTCTGTCTCTCCTCTCTGTATATCCGCCTTTCCAATAAAAAAATAATAAAAAATAAATCTTTAAAAAAAAAAAATGACTACTCAAGTTAAGACTGTAAACTCTGCCCTCTGCAGAAAGTGGGACAGGTTCTCAGAAGCAACGCTGAGGGTGAGTGCTGTAGGGAGCCTCAAGTTGCTGAGCCCTACTTCCCACTCAAAAAGATATCAAAAGAAATCTGCTTGGGCCCAGCGCCATGGCCTAGTGGCTAAAGAACTCACCTTACACGTGCCAAGATCCCATATGGGCACCAGTTCTAATACCGGCAGCCCGGCTTCCCATCTAGCTCCCTGTTTGCAGCCTGAGAAAGCAGTCGAGGATGGTCCAAAGCTTTGGGACCCTGCACCTGCGAGTGAGACCAGGAAGAAGTTCCTGGCCCTTGGCTTCTAATCAGAGCAGCTCCAGCCATTGCATCCACTTGGAGAGTGAATCAATGGATGGACAATCTTCCTCTCTGTCTCTCCTCTCTATATATCTGACTTTGCAATAGAAATAAAGACTAAAAAAAAAGGATATCTACTCTGGAGGGCCCAGCGCAAGAACCTAGCAGTTAAATGCACCAGGATGCAGCAGCTCCACTTCCCATCCAGCTCCCTGCTTGTGGCCTGAGAAAACAGTCAAAGCTGGCCCAAAGCCTTGGGACCCTGCACCCGCATGGGCGATCTGGAAGAAACTCCTGGCTCCTAGCTTTGGATCAGGTCAGTTCCAGTCATGGTGGCCACTTGGGAAGTAAGCCAGCAGACTTAAGATCTTACCCTCTTTGTATATAAACTAAAACTGAAATATCAATGAAGTAGTCACAGGATGTGGTTAAGAAGAACTTGCATTTTCTAACATCTCAGCCACTCAATACCATGTCAACTAAGTCCATAATGTTGTAAACTGCTATCGATGTTATCTTATGGCTTTTAATTGGTTGGGACGATATTCTGCCAGCTCTGCTTTTAGACAAGGATGGTCTCCCCAAGAAACTGCTGAATTTATCTGGACAAATAAGATGCTGGACTCTATGCATGGTACATGCTTGCACGACTGCATTTGAACTGTAATACAGCAATAAGGTGGAGGAATCCACCATGGAGGGAGGGTACAGGGAGCGGTTAGGGGAAACGCAGAGCCTATGAAACAATGTCATAAAATGAAATGCAATAAAAAATGATTAATAAATAAATAAATATTCTCAATAAAGCATTAAGACCATATTGAAAAAAAAAAGATCTTAACCTCTGTATCTCTTTATCTCTATAAATCTGACTTTCCAATAAAAATAATGGTAAGCCTCTGCATGGAGTCCCACATGGGCAGCAGTTCTTGTCCTTGCTGCTCCATTTCCAATCCAGCTCCCTGCTTACGGTCTAGGAAAGCAGCAGGGAACGGCCCAGCCTTAGGCCTCTGTACCCATGCGGGAGACCCGAAAGAAGCTTCTGGCTTCAAATCAGTTCTGCTCTGGTTGCTGTGGCCATTTGGGAAATAAACCAGAGAATGGAAAAATTCTGTCTCTCTGTTGTACCTCTGCCTTTTAAATGAAAATAAATAAAATATTTTAAAAAGAGAAACCTGCTCTGCTTCCAAAGGCTAACTTTGTTTTTTAAAGTTTTATTTATTTTTGTTGGAAAGTCATATACACACAGAGAAGGAGACAGAGAGGAAGATCTTCTGTCCACTAATTCACTCTCCAAGTGGCCACACGGCCAGTGCTGAGCCAACCCGAAGCCAGGAACTTGGAACTTGTTCCGGGTCTCCTACACAGGTGCAGGGTCCCAAGGCCTTGGACAGTCCTCCACTGCTTTCCCAGGCACAAGCAGAGAGCAGGATGGGAAGCGGGGGCACCAGAACATGTGCCCATATGTGATCCCAGAGCATGTAAGACGAGGATTTTAGCCACTAGGCTACTGTGCCAGGCCCACACCAAATCTCAAGGCACACACATCAGTTAGGAGCTATTAACAGAAAGTTAACAAAGAAAACTGAATACAAATAAAACTTGAAGAGTGTAAATGAAGAACCCACTTCTATCTATGAAACCCTCTCCAGAGAGGCCATTTGGCACAGTGATTAGACACTGCCTGGGGCAGCCACAGGCATAGCAGAATGCCCAAGTTCAAGCCCCAGCTCCCCTCAGATTCAAGCTCCTGCTCAGGTAAACCCTGACGAGAAGCAGGAAAGAAGCAGGCGAGAAGCAGGAGAAGCAGGCGGGGGCTCAGGAGTCCAGCTCGCCCCACCCCCCCAAGGCCTGGACGGAGCTCCTGCCCCCAGCTCTGCAGGCAGCTGGGAGTGCACTGGGTCTCCCTCCTCTTCTAAGTGTCAAGAGCACTCGAACTAAATGTCAGCTTTCTTCCTCTGTGAAAACAACCCTCTGCCTGTGCGCCTTGACCAGCCGTACTGGAGAGCTCTCTGGTACCTTACCGTCAACAACCGAAGCAGCAACGTTTACCAATGGCTTTTCCCAGGAACAGAAAGCTGCAGAGTTTGCTCTTCCCAGCACACTGCAGTGACTAACCTGACTCCACGGCCCTCAGGCCTCCTGCACCGTGTGGCTGTTACCATTCTTGCGGCTGGGTCTAGCAAGTAAGGGATGTTAAGAGGGTGCTGACGCAGGTAGAAGCGTTATGCAGCCAATCCCGCAGCCAACCCGTGACGGGACTGCCTCCCACACTCTCCACTGGCACCTTACACTGGGCTTCCCATTCCACCAGGCCCAAGAGAAAGAAAACACAAGAGCGGAGAGCCCAACCAGAGCCCCAAGCCACGGAACTCCAGGGAGGCAGAGTTCCGAGAGCCGAGTGCGGGTTCTGCAGCCAGACCTGGACACTGCTGCTTAACTAGCTGAAGCTTCTGCTGTCAGCACGTGCAATTATGTAAGCTCACCTTCACTCTCTGTAGAATGAGGGTTTCAATGTAAAACAGGTATTTTATGTATTTGTAAAATTACATATTTACTGTAAAAAAAAAATGTGTTTTCTCCAGAACCTGTGGAACATCTTTACCCAAGACTCAGGTGCTATCTGTGAACACTTGTGAAGTTGTTACACGTTCCTGAAGAGTTTGAACACGACTAGCTGGCTTGCTTCTACAGAGCAGCTTTACCAGAAGCCGCCTCGCCTGAGACGGAATCGGAAGCAGCTGTAAGATCTAACCTGTGGTTCCTTGCAGCGGGTCCTGGTTGGCACAGGCGGCGATCTGCAAGCGTCCCTGCTCCTTGTTGAAACCCAGCCAGCCCCATCCTGAGCCTTGGACACCCGCAGACACAGCGGTCAGCTTCTCCTTGAACTTGTCGAAGGAACCAAAATCACGTTTGATGGCTTCAAGTAACTCCCCTATTTAAAAAAATACCAGAAAGCACCCCAAAATGAGCAGCTCTCAACCATTACAGTGAAACACATTCCGTACATGAAGACATTCTCATATTGCCCAGGAAATGAGACGACAGCATGGCAAGGCTGTGGCAGATCATGGGATTCCCCATGCCCCTTCCGCCCAGAGCCAACAGCCCCAGGTTTCACGATGTGGTTCAGGCACCATCTTAATGACGCTGGCTAGGACTTCTTCACCCCCTGCACCATTCTCACCAAAAAAGATTTCCCGTCAGCTTCCTTTCTGTTTCCCCAGTGGACAGTTCCGCTTTGACCTCTACCCTAGCTACTCCAGGTCCTTCCTCACATGGCAGGTTCTTCCCCAAAGCAGCTGTATTTTCCCTTAATTATACCTTTCCAATTCCTGAACTGAGGGTTCCCTTTAAGAACATTAATGTACATATAATGTAGAACATTATAGATTATCATCAACCAAATCCACAGGATCATGTCTTTCACTGTACTAGTTTAAAAGTCTTCACCTTTTACAAGCACAAGTAATGGGATCAAGAGATACAGGTAATACAGAATGGCAGAAAGCACCAAAACCATCAGCTGAAGGTGGGCAGGATCTGACGTGATGTGACACACCTCGCCAGGATCATGCTATGGTAGGAAGACCAAACTTAGAAAAGAATAACTAGCCCATTTCCTACATTTTCTCACTAATTCACCATTTGCTCAAAATGAAATTGTAGATTTCGAATTACACTGGCTGTTGTAACACCGAATAAAACCAAACACAGGATGGCTTTGTGACGTAGCATAAAAAGCCACCATCTGTGATGCCAGCACCCTACCTCAGGTACCAGTTCAAGTCCTAGCTGCGTCACTTCCCACCAGCTTTCTAGTGCATGTCAGGGGAGGCAGCAGATGAGGGCCCTGCCAACCCCATGGGGGGACCTGCAGCAAGTTCCCATCTCGTGGCTTCAGCCTGGCCCAGCAGTAGGTGCTGCAGCCATGTGGAACATGAACCAGTGAATGAAAGACCTCTTTCCCTCTGCGTCTGTCATTCCCCCTCTCACTGACATTCTGCCTTTCAATGCACACACACACATTAAGAATGCAGAAACTCAAGGCACATTCAAGGAGTCCAGCAACAGGGAGACCCAGCCTCAGATGGACACCCCTGTCCTCCCTTCCCTGGGGGACGGGGACACATGAAGACATCTGGGCTTCCACATGTGACATAGGCAGGCCAGTGCACAAAGCCTCTGGCTTTGTTCTCCCCCTCCTTACCAGCACTTTTTTTTTTTTTTTTGAGAGGAGGACCCTAGAAAACCTGCCTTTCCTAGAACAGAAGGCTTTCTAGCAATTAGAAAGTATAATAAAATAATAATAATACCTTGTAGGCCCCTTAAAAGCAATAATGTACCTAATTCTCACAGCACATCCCATCGCCGTCCAGGATCAGGCAGATGAAGGGTTCCAGGCACATATATATCCCAGCCCAGGGTCGGGAGGCAGAACCCATTTCCATCTTTCCCTATCACATTGCACATTCAGAACAAGAGTGTGGGACAAGTTCCGTGTGTGACAACATAAAACCAGCCAGTTTAGCGCCATGAATGCTTTTTCCACCTGACACATGTCCCCTTGAGAGTCGCTACTTGGTTGTCCTTGATGTGAAAACTACACCACGAGGACACCTCCCCAAGACTGAAGCTGAGCACCCATCCCCACCGGGCACACGACGCAGACAAGGAAGCAACAGCACACACCAACCTTTAGGTTCCCCGCCACCATTAGGGCTCAGGTTTGTCCAAAAAATGGTGTGGTTGATGTGGCCTCCGCCATTGAACTTCAGGGCAGGCTGCAGAGCCACCTGGGCCGTGACATCCCCTGAAATGTTAAAACACAAACAAGCTTTTCAAAATGCTTGCTTTTGTAACCCCTCTGCATGCTATTCTTTTTCTTTGCAAGACATCAGATAAATGGCCTAGTTTACCTACGACATCCCTGTTGACCCAAAATCCACCAATTTCAGATTCTATCGAAAAACAACAAAACCCCTGCACAAATTGCTTCTTCCAGTGGATTTCAGCTCACTTGGTTGCATGCTGAAATCCGCTGGTCCAAGTCCAGCAGTGTCAGTAGAAAATTCACTCCCAAGTGCCAAAGAGCTCGGAGTTCTCTAGAAAAGATTTCAGCAAATCAACACCAAAAACAACATCAAAGAAAGTATTGTAATGGAGCACTGAACTACAGGCTCAGGGTGCAAACCACGGGGATTTCTAAGACAGACTATTCATCAAAAAACACTTCAGCTGCATTAGTAAGAGACAATAAATTCAAAACTGAACTGATTGTGGTTTCTTTATTATTATTATTATTCATTTTATTTATCTGAAATTGAGAGAAAATCTTTCACCTGGCTGGTTTACTACCCAAACCTGCAAAGGCCATGGCTGGGCCATACCAAAGCCAGAAGCCAGGAGCCAGGAGCCAGGAGCTTCTTCTGGGTCTCCCACATGAGTGCAGGGGCCTAAATATCTGAACCATCTTCTGCTACTTTCCCAGACCCTTAAGTAGGAAGCCGCATTGGAGTGGACAGCTGGGACTCAAACCAGCATTCATATGGGCTGTCAGCACTGCAGGCAGCGACTCAACTTGCAGTGCCAATACCAGCCCCAACTCTCAATAAAACCAGCTGTTTTTCAGGACACTCCTGGAAACCCAAAAGAATTTTTTTCCAATACTTTCTTTAAAAACTATTAAGTAACTTATTTATTTGAAAGGAAGGGTTACAGGGTGGGGGGAGATAGTCAGCCCAATGGTTTATTCCCAACATGGCCACAAGCCAAGGAACTCCACCCAGGTTGCAGGAGCCCAAGCCCTGGGCCAGGAACTCCATCCAGGTGCAGGGACCCAATCCAGGTGCAGGGCCCAAGCCCCAGGCCATCCTCTGCTGCTCTCCCAGATGCATCAGCAGGGAGCCAGACTGGACATAGAGCAGCCAGGGTTTGAACTGGCACCTGTGTAGGATGCCAGCATCACAGATGGCAGCTTACTCTAACAGGTCACAATGAGAGCTTTCCTTCCCTCCCATCCTACACCCACTCCACCAACATATCCAGCAACAAAACCAGCCCCACCATTAAAATTCATTCCAAAACCATCACTTCTTGCCAGCTCTGCTGCAACCCACTGGGAGCACAACCCCAACACTGCCCCCTCCCTCCCTGGATACACCCACCCCCAGTCCCGGTTTCTCCGCAGTAATCCAGCTTCCATGCACCTGGGAAGGCAGCAGATGACAGCCCAAATCCCCACAGCCATGTAGGAGACCCGGGTGGAGTTCCAGCTCCCGGCTGGGGCCTGGCCCAGTCTCAAGGAATTCACTTCTGTACCATTCAACACTTTAGTGGGCCTCAGTTCAACATTGTCCTCAAAAACACTAAAAGAAGAGTTAAATATTTTTGGCTGGAAAGTATTTATGGGAGCAGGCATTTAGCACAACAGTGAGGATGCCACCTAGGTCACCCATAGCCCATCCTGGAATGCCCAGCTCCATTTCCGATCCCAGCTGCCTGCCACCCAAGGCAGAGGACAGGCTTGGGCTCCGGCCTGGAACAACAGCCTGGCCCAGCCCTGGTTGTTGCAGAAACTTCTTGCAAATGAAGGATCTGTCTCTGGCTCTCTCTTCTTGGTCTCACTCCACCTTTCAAAGACATTTTTTTTTTTTAATCAGTGACCTGTTATCTTATACCCTTTGTTCCAAACATGAAAAATTTAACCTTTCACAATATTTAAAATATAACTTTAAGTAAGAGAAAGCTCTGCAGGTCCTTATTAACAGCATAAATCAGAGCCTTCTGTGAGACACAGAAAGCTTTGATTTTCTAAAAAAAGAACTGAAGTCAAGTTGCTTTAAAAAATGTGAAGACAAAAGTTCCCAGTTGTCAGGAAACACTTTCACAACTGGGGCACCCCCGGCCTCGCCATCACCCTTCCCGCATCTGTGACTTCCTAAGTCATGGGGTCTGTCCCACACTCAGGGACATGACGCAACTGTCTCAAGGAAAACTTCCAGAATGTCGCAAGTTCCTGACGTGTTCGGTCTAACTGGACACTGCTGAAGTACTGCTCTTTCCCACTAGATGCCCCCAGACAACAAGATTTGGCCGCTTAACCATGACTTAGGGTTCACAGGCTTAAATCAATAAGGAAGGGAACATGATAGCCCATTATTTGCCTTGACTAAACCACTGCCTAACAGAGCAAAAGGAAAATACTATTTTGTACACAGGTATTAAATCATTGTAAACATGCACAAAAATCAACCCACTACTAGTTCTGTCAATAGAGTTCTTAAGGAAAAAATTTACTCCATTTTATATTTTAATTGAATGACGGCTATTATTGAAAAATAACAGCTTGTGAACTTTGACCTCCAAGCCAAAACCAAAAAAAAACCGCAGCAAGCAACCTCAGTTAGGCCAGGTGTTTCTGGTAACGAGCATCCCCATGCTAACTCGTGCCTCTGCCTCTCCCACACCAGCAAGACCAGAGACCACATCAAGTTCCAAGCTGGGCTCTGACAGCAAGTGTGCGGGGGACGCCGATAATGACGGTGACCACAGAGTGCGACCCTGCCGGAGGCTGCGGGCAACACAGCTGGACCGCTCCTGATAAAGAGGGCGGCTAGGCCACTGGCACTCCTGCCTCTCTGGCTGCCAGGCCAGGCTCCCGGGCATCAGGCGGCCTGCTGGACACCAAGGGCACCTGAATATGCCACGGCAAGGGGCCCTACGACACAGGCCCTCCCGGGAGTGACCACATTGCTCCGAGCTCACACGTCGGTTGCTAACGAGCAAAAGCATGTTACATAGCAGAGCTTTCCTGAGATTTTACTTAATACTTTTTTGAGACAACATTTGTCAGTGACGCTACACTTAAAAGCTGACAGACAGGGGGCTTGCAGAAGGGGGAACTCAAAATGCAATTAACCTAAGGCAGGCTATTATTTTTTTCCAAAGATCCACTTACTCATCTGATAAGAGTTCACTCCCTAGACAGCCCACAGAAGCCAGGCCAAAGCCAGGAGCTTCGTCCGGGTCTCCCATGCAGGCGCAAGGGTCCGAACACTTCGGGCATCTTCTCAAAGCGGGCTACTCTTTCAGCTGCTCATTTTGTGCGAGTGGCCCCTGGGAGCAAAGGACCCCCGCCCTGTGGTCGGCATCAGCAACATGGGCACCCAAGGAGAGAAGACACATGTTTCTAAGGGCGAGACAACCCGAGCAACCATTAGCCTGACACCCACCCTTGGCCAGCGCCTCCCGGTACTTGTCCTCCGTGACGTTCAGGTTGTTCACGTAGGCCGCGTGGTGCTTGCTGTGGTGCAGCTCCATGATCTGCGCGTTGATGTGCGGCTCCAGGGCGCCGTAGTCGTAGGGCAGGTCGGGGAGGCTGTGCTTCTGCCTGGAGCCCAGACACGCCAGGGCCGGCGCCAGCCTCCCGCGCGTGCTGCAGGGACAAGCGAGCACCGGCCGGCGGTCAGCTGGGGTCCCGCAGCTCCCAGGCCAGCCAGCCCGAGCCGGCAGGTGCACCGAGGCCGCGCGAGGCCCCGACACACCTGTGCCCGCAGCCCGAGCCGGCCCTAGCACCCCCGGAGAGTCCCCCGGACCCACCGGCCCGGAGCGGCCACTGCGGTCAGTGCAGCTGCGAGTCCGGGATACACCTGCCGCCCGCCGGGGTGACCCTGTCCCCGCCGCGAGCCCCCTGCCCCGCACCTCAACGCCACTCGGCCCAACATGCTGCCGCGTCTGCCTGTCCCGGGTTCCTCAGCGAACAGGAGAGCGAGCGAACCCAACTGCGGAGTTGAGCGGAGTGTCGGGATGGCCCCGTGTCCCCGAAGCCCGCCGCCCGGCGCAAGGGCAGCCGCTGCCCCGCCCTCGGGCCCGCCCAACCGCGGAGGGGAGGACACGGACACTGCGCGGGTCCTGCCCGCGCTGGCCGCACAACCTGGGCCTAGAGGGCCAGGGAAATGGACCTGAGAAAGTGACAGTCGCTACGGCTACAACCACTGCTGGCCGTGCCGCTGCGGGTCGTCGCCACGGAACGGTCGCTGCTTTGCTCCTCCCCTGCCCTGGGTAGAGATGGTACGGTCCGCAGCCCGCCCCGACTCCGCCCCCCGGTGTGCGCTCCCGGAGTTGGACCGACCCGAAGCTGCTTCCGGTGGCCTGGGCAGCGCGGCACCTGAGGCTAGCGAGGCCCGGGCACCCGCTGCGAGCGACCTTGTGCCTCGGCTGGCCCGGGGCCGGTCCTCGGGAAGACGGGGCCTCGATGCCAGTTCAGGACGCTGTAGCGAAGGCGCAGGCCCTGGGCCCCTGGGACCTGGGCTCTGTTCACGCCGTGCCCCTGGCGACCTTGCTTGGAGTCAGCTAACCTTGGGATCTCCTCCACCATTGCAGGCGCCAGGCTGCTGGCCAGGGCCCTGGGCCTGCTGGGCCAGTCGTGTTTGGGGCACCTCCGTGCCCGCCCGCAGCTCAGGATGTGCGCACCTGTGCCCTTATCTTACCTCGAAGGAGGTATGGTGCACCCCAGGTCACCGTTGGTGACAGCAGTTCACCGGAGCTGAGCCACAGTTAGCGCAAGTCAGGATTAGAACCCAGAGCTCATGTTTGGCCTGCCAAGCCCTTCCAGTCCCACTTGGTGCTGTTGTTGGCAGCGGCTGTTTGAACCCAGGAGAATGGCTGAAGAGAAAGGCATTCTTTTCCCCATATGTCAAAGTTTTATTCAGCAATTAAAAGAATGTTCCTGCGACTGGTGTTGTGGTGTAGCAAGAAAGCAGCTTCCTGGAAAACCAGCATCCCACATGGGTGCTGGCTGGAGGCCCAGCTGCTCCTCTTCAGATCCAGCTCCCTGCTCAGGCACGAGGGAAGGTGGAGGGGAGCCCACGCACTCCTGCTTCGCGTGGGAGCCCTGCAACAAGCTCCTGGCGAGAGAGGCTTGCACCTTCCCTGTCTGCCATCTTGCATAGATAGGCTTCCTTTTCTTTATAGGGGTCACAGGAGAGGGTCGCAGCTGCCTGGGATCTGTCCCAATTTCCTATAGCCTGAGATGGTCTGTGCCACATCCAGGCACTGTGGATTAACTTTTCCAAACTACTTCACAGCGGTCTGAGCCCCACCTCGGCCCACACCCACATAACTGGTTGCAGGAGGCAAACCACATAGGTAGAATAGAAATCATTGGAGCAAGTTATTCCAGTATTCATATTCTTGCAACAGAAACCCAGCCACTGTCTTTTTAAATATGTTATTTTACTTGAAAATCAGAATTACAGAGAGGGAAAGAGCAACACAGACAAAGATCTTCCATCTGCTGGTTCGCTCCCCAAAAGGCAGCTACGGCCAGGACTGGGCCAGACTGAAGCTAGAAGCTGGAACTTTCTCCTAGTCTGCCATGTGGGTGCACTAAATCCTTGGTCCATCCTCTGCTGCTTTCCCAGGCCATTGGCAGGAAGCTAGATCAAAAGTGGAGCACCTGGGACACAAGCCAATAGCCATATGGGATGCTAGCATATGGTAGAGGATTAGTTGGCTGTGCCACTGCGCTACCCACCCCCCAACCCAACTGTGTCTTAAACACAGAGAAATTTATTCCCTTGTTTGAAAAATATTTTGGGGGTATGCAGTCCTGGCTGGGGATCGATGGCTGGGGTGATAGCTGGGTGAGGTCGCCAAGGACAAGCTCCTGCAGCCTCAAAGCTGCCTTGTGGTCGTTACAGCTGCTGCTGCAGCAAACTTCTCTCCCGTTCAGCAAGGAGAAAGAACCAAGGGTTGGCTCCAGTTGGCTCCCTTCTCAGGATCTTCCTGATAGAACTACCCAACAAATTCCTCTCACAGATCAAAATGTAGGGACAAAGCTACACCAAGCCCAAAAAGTCTAGAAAACATATTCACTTCGGGCCCAGCGTGATAACCTAGCAGCTAAATTCTCGCCTTTCATGCACTGGGATCCCGTATGGGCACCAGTTTGTATTGCACCCACTCCACTTCCCATCTAGCTCCCTGCCTGTGGCCTGGGAAAGCAATAGAGGGCCGCCCAAGGGCTTGGGACCCTACACCTGTGTGGGAGACCCAAAGGAAGCTCCCGGCACCCAGCTAGGTTCTGGCTGTTGTGACCACTCAGGGAGTGAACCAATGGATGGAAGATCTTTCGCTCTGTAACTCCTTCTCTCTGTAAATCTACCTTTCCAATGAAAATAAATAAATCTTAAAAAAAAAAAAAAAAAAACAGAATAGCCTACGAGAGGCATGGCTCCACTTCGCTCCGAGGTCCATGGCAGGATGTGGCCCACTGGGAACAGAATTTATGGGCACCTGTGCCCATCTCTTGTGTGCCCAGAAGTCTACCCATCCTGGCCCACACTACCCCTCTCCAGCACTGGTCCTTCAGAGAGACATTGGATGAAATCATGGGGAAAAAAGCTGTTTTCATGACAGGGACTTGAATTTGCTTGAAGAACTCTTTGCAATTTGCTGATAGCAAACACACAGCAAAAGGAACCCGTGCTGTGGTGCAGCAGACTAAGCAGCCACTTGCAATGCCAGCATCCCACGTTGGAGTGGTCCTGGCTCCCTCCTCCTGATCTTCCCTCCTTCTGTTCCCTACTGATACACCTGGAAAAGCAGTAGAAAAATGGCTCATGGGTTTGGTCCCTTGCCACTCACAAGAAAGAACCATCTGCAGCTCCTAGACTCCTGGCTTTGAGCTGGCCCAGCCCTGGCCTTTGTGACCATTTGGGGAGTAAACCAACAGATTGAACACACCTCTGGCTCTCTGCGTCTCAATTTAATAATTAAAACCATTAGTCCAGAAGGTCGATCAATTTCTCCCCTGGTGGGTTTGAGTACCCTCTCCGTGACAGGCAAACACGAATGCTTTCATACACACCCTGAATGTTCCAATCTGACTTGAGACCTTAGCCTTGTACTAAACTGGTTGAAAGCTAGCTCAGGGCAGCCGCCAGAGGCCAGCTGCAGCCGAGTTCAGAGCTTGAAGCATGTGGAGTCAGCAAAAAAAGACATGGACACTGTCACTTGGTGCCCCTGCCAACAGCTCAAAAAGCTGCCTTTTCATTTACTCAGACACATCACAAGCTCTGCACAAACATTTAATTGTTCTATTTTTACTTTAAGACTAAAGGGGCATGCACAGACATTTGATTATTCTATTTTTTATGTTTTTTTATTTTTGTTGGAAAGTCAAATATATAAAGAGGAGAAACAGAGAACAAGATCTTCTGTCCAGTGTTTCACTCCCCAAGTGAACGCAATGGCCAGAGCTGAGCCGATCCGAAGCCAGGAGCCGGGAGCTTCTTCTGGATTCCCCACATGGGTGCAGGGTCCCAAGACTTTGGGCCTTCCTCAACTGCTTCCCCAGGCCACAAGCAGGGAGCTGGATGGGAAGTGGAGCAGGTACATTTAACTGCTAGGCTCTTGTGCTAGATCCCCCAGAGCAGATTTTTTTTTTAAGATTTATTTTATTTTTATTGCAAAGTCAGATATACAGAGAGGAGGAGAGACAGAGAGGAAGATCCTCCATCCGATAATTCACTTCCCCAAGAGGCTGCAGCAGCCGGAGCTGAGCCAATCTGAAGCCAGAAACTTCTTCTGGGTCTACCACACAGGGTCAGGGTTCCAAGGCTTTGAGCCATCCTTGGCTGCTTTCCCAGGACACAGGCAGGGAGCTGGATGGGAAGCAGAGCTACTGGGACATGAACTGGCACCCATATAGGATCTCAGCATGTGTTCAAGGTGAGGACTTTAGCCACTAGCTACCATGCTGGGCCCTGATTATTCTATTTTGTACTTCATGGCTAAGCAGATTCTATTAAAGATAGTTCTGTGGGCCTAAGGCCTGGGGACCTTGCACCCATGTGGGAGACCCAGAAGAGGCTCTGGGCTCCTGGCTTCAGATCGGCACAGCTCCGGCCATTGTGACCACTTGGGGAGTGAATCAATGAAAAGAAGATCTTCCTCTCCATCTCTCCTCCTCTCTGTATACCTGACTTTCCAATAAAAATAAAATAAATCTTAAAAAAAAAATGATTCTGCAAAATGCTATATTCATTTTCTTCAGAGTAAGCCATTATTCATTCTTTAGTAGCAGCGCACTGGGCGAGCAGCCAGGACTGCAGGCCAAGGCACGAGCAGTCACCTGCTAATCAGTAACGCCTTCCTACCACATTTCCGTTTCCACAACTTGCCCATCACTTAATGGGAGAACTATGTCACAATAGAAAAAACAAAGATCCAAGAGAAAAGTTTCAAATATTAAACCCCCTACAACTATGGGTCTCACAACCCCGCAAACAGTCCAACAATAAAACGTATCTCTATAATATTTATAAAAGCATCCTTTAATTTCTCCAGCCAAAAAAAAAAAAAATAGCTAACACAGATACATTTTGTATGGTCCAAAGGATTGAGGACAGGCTAACCTTTAAGGTCACAGTAACTGTATTGATCGCCATAGCAGTTTCCGCTCATACTCCCATCACTTCCATCAGTTTGTAGGAATCTTATGCTCTTTCCCAGAAGGTGTGCTACATGTCTGGGCCAGATTCCACGGCAATGGGTAGGCACACAATAAGGTGTCCAGAAATGGCATGGACTTGATTGCACTCCGGTGTGTAGTTAAGGGCCCACTCACCAAGACATTATCAGTAACATTAACTCCCAAGTTCACATCGGTTGTAGAAACCATCTCACAGGGGCAAACAACAATGCCTTATTACAGAATTCTTAGCAGGGTGGTTGAGTGTCCATGCAAAGGGGGTGAAACTGCGTCGAGGCGGTTGGAGAGACATCCGCCAGGCCCTGCTGTACAGCTGGAAGCTCCTCACTGCCTTGCCAACAAGGGAGCTTTCCTCTGTACACCTCCACGTCCTCCACACCCACCGCACGGACCCCAGCAGGCGGCACTGTGGCACAGAGATTCAGCCATCACTCGGACACCTGCTGCTCCTATCAGAGTGCCTGGTTGGAGTCTCAGCTCCTCTACCTCTGATCCAGCTTCCTGTTCATGCATCCTGGGAGACAGAAAATGGTGCTCGGGTCCATGGCTCTTGGCCATGCTTGGCACAGACTTAGACGAAATTCTGGGCTCCTGGCTCTACCCTGCCCTAGACCTGACTATTGCAGGCCTCTTAGAAGTGAGCTAGCAGATGCAAGTTCATTTTCTCTCTCTGAAAGAAACATTGCCTGTAAGGTTGATATACCCCTAAGGGCACAGTTCAAGTCCCAGATGTTTCAGGTCTAATCCAGCCTCTTGTTAGTGAACCCGGAAAAGTAAACAAAGGTGGCCAAAGCTAAGCCCCCTGCCCCCCACAGGGAAGCCCCACATAAAGTCTGTGGCTCCTGGCTCCAGTTCTGGCTGTTGTGGCAGTTTAGGAAATGAACCAGTGGATGGAAGACCTTCTATCTCTCCTTCTCTCTCTGACACATCTTTCAAGTAAAAATAAATAAATGATAAAAAAAAGATTGAAAACTTAAAACTAAAAACGTAAGCCAGGGCCTGGAGTTGTAGCAGCTGCCTCTGGTGCCAGCTCAAGATACCCCACTTCTTTTTTTAAACTACTTTTTAAAATTATTTTAGATGATGTTTATATAGTTTATCAGAATGGGAAGGATCTAGGGTTAGGGAGAAGTGGGTGTGATTGTTGCTTCCAAACTTTATTTCTTCTTCCCATTTCTAGGAGTAAAGTGGAGATAAGGGGATAGGCCATACCCAGCTTCCCAACCATCCCAGTGCCCAAGGATGGGGAAAGGCCATCCGATATCAACCCAGGGTCACAGTGGCACATGCTCTGAAGATTCTGCCCAGATGGATATGATAGTTCTGAAATGCTGTTGATCTCACCATCTATAGATGAGGAATCTAAGGTCCACCGGCTGACACAGTCAACCTTAGAGTCTCCATTTGCCCAGATATTTGCTGTCATTGTTTGGCTGGGGTAGTTGTCCATGTGTTCTGTTTTCCATTCTCTGCTGTGGTACCAGATGTCCTCTGCATGCCCCAGTGGGTTACCGCATCCTCTATGAGCACCGTGGTCTGCCGAGCAGCAGTCTACCCTTTACACTGAGGAAGACCAGTTCTGGGGGAGCTCATGGACCAGAGCCAGGTGACCTGGGCCAAGCACTGGCTCACAGATCCAGCACCCACAACGCAGGTGGGTCCAAGGTCTTGACAAAGGAGACTAAGCCCCACCGGGCCCCCCAACCTCTGGGGTCTCTCAGACCCAAAACCTACCAACGGGCGGGCCCAGTGACCTAGGCCAGGAGACTCAGGTCCCACCGGACTTCCCTTCCATGGGGCTCTTGGATCTAGTACCCACCATGCAGATGGGCCCAAGAACCTGAGTCTCAGGACTCTCCACCCCTGGGGCTCTCAGATTCAGCACCCACTGTGCTCCAGGCCCAGATCCCTGGGCCATGTGACTCAGGATCCACCAGATCCCCAACCCCTGGGACTCATGGACCCAGTACCCACCAGGCAGGTAGGCCCAGGGTCCTGGGTCAGAAGACCCAGGCCCATCTGGAGCCCCCCACACCTAGGATGTCCCACTTCTGATCCAGCTCCCTGCTAATGTACCAGGGAAAGCTACATAAGATGGCTCAAATGCTTGAGCCCGTGCCACCCAGGTGTAAAACTCAGATGGAGTTCCAGGCCTTCTGCTTTGGCCTGGCGCAGACACAGCCGTTGTAAACCAGTGCATGGAAGATCGTTTTCTCCCCAACTCTGCCTTTCAAATTAATATCTTCAAGAACAACAGATTTTCATCCTGTCAGTCTGATGAGATCAGATGGACACTCACAGTGACATTCTGTCTGTCACGTTGTTGGTGGCTTGTGCATTGTCAGTCGGGACTGTCCCAAGCTGTTACACCAGGAATGGCTGGTGGAACATTGATGCAATGCTTCCCGTCCCTCTTGTCCTGACCCCAATGACTTAGGATTTTCCAGTTTGTGCTGGGTGATGCATCGCACCCTGACTTCCCCTCCTGGGTTGGACAAGACTCAGCTTACTTTGGCAACAAAATAGCACATCCCAGAAGGCCTTTCTCTGCCTCCCTCCCCAGCAACAGCCTAAGAACCATGGCTTGACACACATTAGGTGTTTTGCTTGTTTTCTCACCCGATGGTGCTCTTTATCACAAGACCCGAAAACTTCCTGATTGGCACTGTGCTGAGGCGGTGTAACTGGCATGCCCCGCGAGGGTGGTGATGCCAAAAACCCACCCGTGTGTCTCGCCCAGCTGACCGAGCCCTAGCTCTCTGGCGCCCCCATAAGAAGCCTTTCCTGGAGTGGGTGGAGTGCCCCAGATTGTTCTCAAATCTGGGGTCCTTGACTGAAGTGCATTGGTGAGTGTTGGAAAGTTTTCTGTCTGGATAGGCTGCCCCTTCCCAGGCCCCTTGTTATAAGCAGCAAAGCTTTCGTTGGGGGGCTTTTTTTTCCCCTGTGCTTGAAATTGTTTCTGGATTGCCTGAGTTGGTCCTGGAACCCTGAGCCTGTCTCCTTGTCTCCCCCATCCCATCTTCCTCTGCTTCTTTTAGACATAATAGTTGTATTACAGAAACTTACACAGAGTGGACATCTCCCAGAACTGTATTCAAAAGGGGCTTGTGAGTAGCCCAGCTCGGGCTGGACCAGCAAATGCGGGTGCCCCATCGCTCCCGGGCACAGGGACTGTGGATGACCAGGGAAACTGGCAGGACGATGCGTGGGAGGGAGGGTCACTGAGGGAGTATATTGCAAGTGAGGGATGACTTCTGAGAGACTTCCTTTGATAAGGCCACTGTACTTGATGACCAGGGAATGTGTGTGTCAGAACTGGGCCTCCTCAGTGGCTTCCCCCAGAAATAAGAAGGAATAGCAAATTTGGAAGCAATGAGTTCACCCCCAATTTTCCCTAAACTTCTATCCTTCCCATCCTGATCAACCATGTAATCATTATAAAAACTAGTTTAAAAAAACACTCGAGGGCCTGGCGCAGTGGCGCAGTGGTTAAGGTCCTCGCCTTGCACACCCGGAATCCCATATGGGCGCCGGTTCTAATCCCGGCAGCACCACTTCCCTTCCAGCTCCCTGCCTGTGGCCCGGGAAAGCAGTCGAGGTTGGCCCAAAGCTTTGGGACCCTGCACCCGCGTGGGAGACCCGGAGGAAGCTCCTGGCTTCGGATCGGCATAGTATCAGCCGTTGCGCTGACTTGGGGAGTGAATCATCGGACGGAAGATCTTCCTCTCTGTCTCTCCTCTCTGTATATCTGCCTTTCCAATAAAAAAATAATAAAGTCAATCTTTAAAAAAAAAAAAAAAACCACTCGAACAGAACCATTGGAGCATGCACCACACTGGGCACCCTAGGATGACATTGGGTGGCCATTCCCCATCCCCGGATACTGAGGCAGTTTAGAGGCTGGGTGCAGCTTCTCCCCTTGCTTCCTACCTCCCCCTGGATACAGGAAGAAGAAAAAGTTTGGAAGCAATGGTCTCACACACTTCCCCCTAACCCTTGACCCTTCAGTGTTTTAAAAAAAGAGTGGGGCTTGTGGAGTTGAAGAAGGTTTTTGGTTTTCTTTGTTTTTTAAAGATCTGTAGTGAGGTAGGCAGCTAGTTCAGGGTCACAAGCTTGGAAGTTACTTTCCTACCACCACCTAGGTGTTCCCTCCTGCCCACCTAAGATGCTCACCTATCACCACCTGGAACCTGAGAGGGGGCAGTATTGCACTGTTGTGTAACCACACCCCTCACAAGCCCCTCTAAAGGCCATGATAAGGAGGGGCTCGCTCTCTTGGTCCTGTGCTTCCATTGCTCTGGCACTCTGACTCTTGGCCTCCCCAGTACTCCTGAGGACAAGTACCCCACGAGCAAGGTCCTTGTGTGTCTGTACTCCTCACCCTCTGTTCACTGCTAGGATGGGACAGTAAACATAGCAATGCTAAGATCTTTGTATTTCTAATTTGTGATCTATGGAGAGTTCCAGGAGAGGTGAGACCTAGCAGTGATGGAATGTGGACAGAGAAGCCGGGGAAAGGTGAATGTCTGCAGCTTTGTAAGTGGGGAATGAATCAACAGACAGAAGATCTTCCTCTCTGTCTCTCCTCCTCTCTATATATCTGACTTTGCAATAAAAAGAAATGAATCTTTAAAAAAAATGAGGTTGCTATCACGTTTTTGCATCAGACATCCTACAACAGAAGGAAGGAATGAAGGAATGAAAGAAGGAAGGGAGGAAGGAAGGGAAGGCGGGAGCAGGTGGAGTAAATGCTGGGTCACACCAGCCATAATTCATCCCTGGGTTGCAAACACTGACTCAAACGCAGTTGCAAGCGGTGAGGGAGAAGAGGAACTTGGCTGCCAGCGTGGTGTGCTGGGGTGTGCCAGGGAAAGTTAGGGGAAATACGGCACTGCTTAGTCATGCGGGCACGAGGAATCCTTCCAGTAAGCTGCTGGCTGCCCTGCACGGGTGAGGAAGAAACCGAGAGCATGGATGTGGACCGTGGACCTCTGCCACATGGAGCCTTTAGTTTTCCTAATGAAGGGATTTGCCGGGAACTGGACAAGCCTGTTTCTGAGAACATCTGATTCCAGCTTCCCAGACTCCTGTTACCTCCTGCGGAGCGGCCACTCTGGCCCTACACTCGGAATGCTCCAACCTTTACTATCCAGTCACCACTGGGGCTGAATCTCCCTTGTAGAGCAAGCACTGTGTGGAGTCAGGCAAATATTTAGTAAAGTCTCCTGGAGACATGGCAAACGCGTCCATCCAAAACTATGCAAATGCAGCACCTGGCAAACTACTCAGTATTATGTGCAAGGACACAGACACAAAAGAAAGCATTTTAATAAAAGTGTTAGGAAAAACATGGTGGCAATTAACTTTCATTGGTTTAGGATGTTAGAATACTTTGTACTAAGAAACATGAAGACTAAACATTAATAGTTGTTACTATACAGTGGCACCATTTTCTTCAAGAAGGTTCTAGATTTTCTTCAGTGACATGTGTGTCATTCAATAGCATGTAATTTAACTTCATGGCATTGTACATCTTTATTTTTCTTGTTGATTTTATTTTGTGGCTTTTCTGCAGGCAGCGGTGACTGCAGCCAATGGGCTGTCCCCCCAAATTCCCCAGCAGCTGGGCCCGGAGCCAGGTTAATCGGAATGGTCCAAGTTATGCAACTGTGGTATCCCCCTGCTGGGCCAAACTGCAAGTGGGCGAGACCTTACATTTCCCTTCCAAGCCAAGCAAGATTCACCTGCAGCTTCCTCTAAGTCCAATGGGATACAATGTCACCCTCCTGTGAGTCAAAGGAGTCTGTCTCTGAAGCTGTGTCCCAGCCACAGAGAGGTAAGCAGAGGTTCAGGTGCACCTAGGCTGAAAGCTATGCCTTGGGGTGTATTCATCACACAAGCCTGATGAACAGAATGAGGGTCACTTTTAACTTCCTGGAAGTACTTATCAGGGAAATCCTAGCACAGCTCATCCAAAGACAGAGAAGAGATGCTGGGCTGCAGCCCACCACTCTCACTGCATGCCCAGGGAACAGGCCAAGTTCAAGTCTTGGTCAGCCAAGACCATTGCCAGGGGATTCCCCTGGGGATATGGTGTGCCATGTGCCTAAGGTCTCCCACATGAGCTAAGCAGAGATCCGAGGGTGATCTCCCATACTTTCCATTGAAGGGGATGTATAGTAACTGTGTGATGGAGACTATCATATCCAGATGTGAGGATACAGTGCAGTATGCATCTCTGCTTCCAGATCAAAGATGGAGTCCCCATGAAACTGTTTACTATATGACAGTAGGATGCACTCTGCCAGTGTCCATGCCCACGATGTCAGGATACACTTCAATAGCAGAAGGATGGACTTATGACTGTTTATGAAGAACTACACTATTATAATAATACAGGGGAAATCAGCAGGGAGAGGGATTTTAGGGAGGAGATAAGGGAAACCTCAGGACCTATGGGAACTGTATCATAAAATAATTTGAAATGATAAAATAAAATAAAAGTAGAAGTAGAGGCCAGCACCATGGCAAAGTAACTTAAGCCTGTACCTGTGGTACCAGCTCACACACAGGCGCTATTTCAAGTCCTGGCTGCTTCACTTCCAGGCAGCTCTCTGCTGATGCTCTTGGGAAACCACAAGTCTTTGGGCCTGTGTACCCATGTGGGAGATCCAGAAGAGGCTCCTGTTTCTTAGCTCCAGATCAGAGCAGCTCTAGCCACTGTAGCCATTTGAGGAAGGAATCAGCAGATGGAAGATCTCTCTTCTCTATAAATCTGCCCTTCAAACCAAAATAAATCTTAAAAACAGACATACACGTACAACTCAATGTTAACTAAATGCAAAATACATTGACATATTTCATTGTTGTTCACAACATTTATAGGACTGTTTATGTTGGGCCTGATACAGTAGCATAGTGGCTAAAGTCCTCGCCTTGCATGTGCCGGAATCCCATTTGGGCGCCAGTTCCTGTCCCAGCTGCTCCACTTCCCATCCAGTTCCCTGTTTGTGTCTTGGGAAAGTAGTCGAGGATGAACCAAAGCACTGGCTGGGACCCTGCACCTGTGTGGGAGACCCAGAGGACGTTCTGGCTCCTGGCTTCAAATCGGCACAGCTCTGGCATTTGTAGTCACTTGGGGAATAAATCAGCAGGCAGAAAATCTTCCTCTCTGTATATCTGACTTTCCAATAAGAACAAATTTTCAAAACGACAACAATGAAAAGAACGTTCATGCTAAGTCCACTATATTAGAAACAGAAAAGCAGACTACCACGGCTGGTATCGCTTCCCTACCTAGCAAAGGGATGGGTCCAGCACAAGGGATGAGTTCAGCAAGCTCCAGGAAGCGCACTGACTCGGGGCCCAGCAAGATCCAGTCACAGTCACGCCGCCTCTGAGCTCAGCACAGTGACTCACGAGCAACGCCCTCACCGCCGGTTCTCGACCATCTCAAGGCTTGGGGGATTTTATTTATTTTATTTAAAACTCAGAGTTAAGAGACTCAGAAGCTTCCATTCGCTGGTTCACTCTCCCAGATGATCACAATAGCCGAGACGAGGACGGGCCAAAGCCAGGAGTCTCATCTGGGTTTCTCACTTGGGTGGCAAGATCCCAAACACTCGGGCAAGTTTCTGTTGATTCTCCCAGGTCATCAGCAGGGGGTTGGATCGGAAGTGGAGCAGCTGGACCCGGTGTGGTAGCCTAGCAACTAAAGTTCTCACCTTGCATGTGCCGAGATCCCATATAGATGCCAGGACATGAATGTCCTGGCTTCTCCACTTCCCACCCAGCTTCCTGCCTGTGGCTTGCGATAGCAATGAAGGATGGCCCAAAGCCTTGGCACCCTGTACCCATATATGAGACCCAGAAGAAGCTCCTGGCTCCTAGTTTCAGACTGGCTCAGCTCTCTCCTCTCTGACTTTGAAATTAAGAAAATAAATAAATGAACAATTTTTTTTTCTATTGCAAAGTCAGATATACAGAGAGGAGGAGAGACAGAGAAGATCTTCCGTTCGATGATTCGCTCCCCAAGTGGCCGCAATGGCCAGCACTGTGCCAATCCGAAGCCAGGAGCTTTTCCGGGTCTCCCACCTGGGTGCAGGGTTCCAGGACTTTGGGCCATCCTCGAACTGTTTTCCCAGGCCACAAGCAGGGAGCTGGATGGGAAGTGGAGCTTCTGGGATTAGAACTGGCGCCCATATGGGATCCCAGCACATTCAAGGCAAGGACTTTAGCCACTAAGCCACTGTGCCAGGCCCAATAAACAAATCTTTTTTAAAAATTAAACAAACAGGGCCCGGCGCGGTGGCGCAAGTGGTTAAGTCCTCGCCTTGCACGCCCGGGATCCCATATGGGCGCCGGTTCTAATCCCGGCAGCCCCGCTTCCCTTCCAGCTCCCTGCTTGTGGCCTGGGAAAGCAGTTGAGGACGGCCCAAAGCTTTGGGAACCTGCACCCGCGTGGGAGACCTGGAAGAGGCTCCTGGCTTCGGATCGGCATAGTATCGGCCCGTTGCGCTCACTTGGGGAGTGAATCATCGGATGGAAGATCTTCCTCTCTGTCTCTCCTCTCTGTATATCCGCCTTTCCAATGAAAAAATAATAAAAATAAATCTTTAAAAAAAAAAAAAAATTAAACAAACAAATGACGCTCATGTGGGATGCAGCTGTCAGTGGCTTTACCGACCGTACCATGTTGGCCCTTCCTTGGAATTCTTTTTTTCCCCCAGTTTCCTTCTTCCTGTACCTAGGGAAAGGAGGGAGAGAAGGAGAGAAGTCCCACCCAGCAGCCTAGCCATCTCAGTACCCAGGGATGGGGGACAATCACCCAATGTCATCGCATGGTCCCTGATGTAGAGCATGCTTTGAGGATTCTACTCGGGTGGTTTCAATAATTCTGAAATGCTGTTGGTTTTGTTGCTCCAAGAATGAGGAAATCCTTTTAAGGTCCATTAGCTGCCATAATCCACCTTAAAGTCTCCATTCACCCAGACACTTGCTGTCAACGCCCGGCTGGGAGAGTTGTCCGATTTTTTCTGCCCTCCACCCTCTGCTATGGCACCAAATGCCCTCTGCAGACTCCAAATGAGCTGTCATATTCCCCATGTGCAGCTGGGGATGCTGTCCACTGCACCATGTTCAGCAACTGAGAAGGCCCAGTTCTGACACATGCACTCCACGGTCCGACCACAGATCTCCCGGTGGTTGGCGTCCTGAGCCCAGTGGTACAGCTGGGACCAGTGGTGACCCCAGAACTGTATGTGGCAGCCAGGACAGGATTTGGCACAGTTCATCACCCACATCAGCCTACATACACACTGGCGGTTCCAATTGCTGAGTGAGCTCTGATCCAGCCCCATCTCTCACACGAACCCAGCCTAATCTTGCCCACCACACACCCGACCCTCACATACACCCTCAGGAACTGCAGCCCAGTTGGAGCAATCTCCACCAGGCCTGCCCACGGCCATGGTTCCTACGCATGCCACTATGTGCAGCAGACTAGTCTGGTCTGTCCCACATCCTGTTTGGCTTTTGTACACACCGACGGGTGCTGCAGCCTTCCTCAGACTGCCCAACCCCACTATCTGGCTCACACTTATGCAAGCATGTGCTACTGCCCGTTCACCACCCCTGGTGCTCATGCGCACCAGTGCGAGATGCAGCCCATCAGAGAGGTGTTTACAGATTCCCAACTAGGTACACTCCCGGGCCCGGCTCTTGCAATTTCCAAGTGGTTCTGCAGTCTAACTTGATAGAACTTACCCCATTCCCAGCACTTGCCAGCTGATGCTACAAGGCCCAGCCAGCCAGCACTTACTCCGGTTCATGCCTGCACCAGTGGATACAGTCACTTAGCCCAGTCTGGCTCCCCCCCAACCCAGCTCATATGCAGGCCACCCAGAGTTGCAAGCCCTCCCCAACCTGGTCTACCCCAGTCCCAGTTCTCAAGCTCACCAGCGGGAGCAATGGCCCATCAGGGGAGCTTCTTGGGTTTAGAGCTGCCAGCAGGCTCTGAGGTCACCAAAGGTAAGGACATGGTGCTCTTTGGCTATAAGAGGTACCAGAGACAAACTGGTGAGCAATTTCTGTTTATTTAGCCCAAGTTCCAGGTTTAAAAAAGCTTAAGAGGGCCCGGCATGGTGGCCTAGCAACTAAAGTCCTCACCTTAAATGTACTGGGATCCCATATGGGCACCAGTTCTAATCCCGGAAGCTCCACTTCCCATCCAGCTTGCTGCTTGTGGTCTGGGAAAACAGTCAAGGATGGCCTAAAGCCCTGGGACCCTGCACCCAGGTGGGAGACATAAAGGAGGTTCCTGGCTCCGGATCAGCGCAGCACCTGCCATTGCAGTCACCTGGGGAGCGAATCATGGACGGAAGATCTTCCTTTGTCTCTCCTCCTCCTCTGTTTATTTGACTTTGCAATTTAAAAAATCTTTTTAAAAAAATTAAAAGGTTTAAGGGAGTATAAGAGGGTGTTTTCAGGTAGTCCCTTCACCAATAATGACTGGATAAAGGGCACACTTAATCCTCTTGATCTTCCAATCACGTCAGAGGTCGTGTTCTATATACAGGTTTGAAGTTATACCTTAACCCGGGGCAGATGCGCTCTAGGCCACGCCCACCAGGTAGCAGGCAGAGACCCAGGGATGATTTCCCACACTTGCTGCCTCCTACCTGGCCTCCCCTCACCGCCCCAGGTGTCACATGTGCTGCTGGGTGTTACAGCCCGGGCTGGTATGGTCTGCCTCAGCAGAGCAATTGCCAGCAGGTGCTGTAGCCTTGCCTGGCCCAGCCTGCCTCAGTTCCAGCTCATGCTGATGGGTGCTGCAGCCTAGCCCAGCCTGGACTGTCTCCAGTCCCAGCCCTAATGTGAGTTGGCTGGTGTTGCCGCCCAACCTAGCCTGTCCTGCACCCTGTCCTGGTTCTCCCACCTGCCAGTGGGTGCTACGAACTGGTGCAGATTGGCCTGGTCTGGGCTGCTTCCAGCCTTGATTCTAGCACTCACCTGCAGGGATTGTTTCCTGACAGGAATTCCCCAAACTCCTCTATCAGGTCACCTGGCAGTGGCAGACCTTGCGCACACTGGTGGGTTGTTGGCCCAGCCTGACTTGGCTCACCTCTTAACCTAGCAAGTACAATGGTCTCACTAAACTAGCCCAAATCCATTCCAGCTCTTACTGGTGGGTGCTATAGCCCAGACCTGCCTCATCTATACCCAGACCCAGCTCTCATATGGTTCAACAGGTGCAGAGACCTAGCCCAGCCCACTCAACACACATTCTGGCTCTTACAGTGCTGGAGTCTAGTGCAGTCTGGCACCTCCCAGACCCAGTCCACACCCAGGCCAAGGGATACTGCAGCCATGTCCAGCCCGGTTCGTTGTCCCCATTCCATCTCTTGCGTTCATCAGTGGAAACCACAACCCAGTCAGGACATCCCCTTAGCACCCCAACTTTCTCTGCTCCCAGCCACAGATCTTGCCAATGATTGCTCTGACCCAGCCTGGCATAGCCCATCCCCTGTCTTGGTCTTTGCCTTCAGATGCTGCAGTCTGGCCTGGCCCTGCCCACCTCCAGTTTCAACTCTTGTTGGTAGGTTCTACAGCCTAGCCCTGCCCAGTCTGCTTCCATCCCTGGCTTTTATGCAAACCAGTAAATGTGATAGCCTAGCCCAGCATGGCTTGTACTCCATCCTGGTCCTGTACATGGCAGTGTGCCAAGGTTTGCCCCACCCCTGCCTGGTCTGTCCCCCACAGAACCAGCCCATACACTTGCCAAAAAGTGGAGCTTTCTTGCCCGGCCTAACACCCAGGTCTCACTAGCAGCAGCTACAGTCCACCAAGAGAGTTCCCCACGTTTTCCCACCAGGCCTACTCCCAGACTAGCACATGTTAGGCCCTCACCTGGCAGCCTTCCCTCCCAGTGTCAGCCTTTCTGTGTACTGGTGGACATTGCGGCCTAGCCTGTCCCACACTTTATTCTTGGGTGCACCAGCAGGCGCTACAGCCTGGACCAGTCCAGCCTTTCCCAGTCCCAGTAACCGTGAGTGTCAGGGGGTCCCATGGTCACCCCTCCGCTCTTGAGCAAACCAGTGGATACTGCACGTGCACAGGGTGAGCCCACATATCCCCCACAGAATTTGTTACCAGGTCTGGTTCTCTTGCATGCTGGTGTCTTGGCCCCTCCTAAGGTGATCCATCCCCTGTTCTGACACTCATTGGTGGGAACTGTGGTCAGGTCATGTCAGGCAGACTCTCAGCCCCAACTTTAGTGTGCAAGACCAGCCCAGCTCAGGTCACCAATGTGGGAGAGTGCAGCAGTCTGACCTAGAAAGATCCTCTAGCTTCCCTCCTCCAAACTGCTCAGCTGCAGCCCCCTTGCTTACCTGTAAATACAGTGGCCTTGTTGGCAGGAGTCCCCCAGATGCCATTCCCCACCTGCCATGTAGCTTTTCCACACATCTTACACCCCCTGCTCTGATCAGTCTGCAGCCCTGCGCCCGCCAGCACACAGGTTCCCCAGCCTGGTATTTAGGTGGGGTGGTATACCGGCCTGAAGCCCTGCCATCCACCCAGAACCCCAGCTCCAGTCCTGGGGTACATGTGCTGGCCTGGGACCTTACCCCTCTGGCCAGCCGATGCAAGCACATTACAGAGTCTCCAGGTCCATTCTACCAGCACAGCATGCCAACATGCCAGCCTGGGGCCCTAACAGCCCTTCTTCTCCCCCATAACCTGCCTGAGTTCCACCATGTGAGAGTTCCCAGGCCTGCTGCTCTCGCCGGCCCCCAGGCCCCTGAGGCCAGTGGAAGGAAGGCCCCTGGGCACCCGGTGGAAGGATTCCTTGGAATTCTTCAGCATCAATAACATTATCCTTCTTGCAAACGTCTTCATTTCTCTTGTTCTTCTGCAACAGACTGCATGTTGGTGTCCACCTGGGATCCCCACATTGAAATAGTAACCCCCAGGTCATTAGGGGAGAACTGTCATGAATCCCACTGGTCTGCCCAATGAAAAGGAACCTACAAGTGCTTACCCCTCCTCCTGCCACGTGACCATTTGAGAAGTCAGTGGTCTGCAGTGTGGAACACAGCCCTCACCAGAACCTTACCACATAGACTGTTCTCAGACCTCAGCCTCAAGAAGCATGAGAAACAAACTTCTGTCACTTATAATCCAATCAGTGGTCCCTCATTAAAGCAGACTGAATGGACAAGCACAGCCTCCTGTGCATATTTTGGTTCTAAAATCAAAATAGTAGAAATAATAATTACAGGATAAATGGTAGGCTTATGGGGGGAAAAGTGGCCCATGGACTCGGCATCAGTCTAAGTATGTGCTGGTTAACTTTCATCCTACCTTGTCCTTGGTTTGAAACCTTAAAGCTGGCTAGATATTGATACTGAGAGACTGGCAGCTCTAATCCAGCTGTCCAGATAAACACTGCTTAAGTCCCAAAGCTCTGCTTGGTTTGGGAGAGTTGGTTTCACTCTAACCCTGTAGGTTGGAGGTTACACTGCCACTGTGGATCCCAAGCTTGATGTGTCAGTCCAGAGGTGGCCACCAGGTGGCTCCACGACTAAGGCATGTTCTCCACTCCACGTGGTGCAGTGGCCTGCAGAGCCACACTTCAGCAGCTCACATCTTTGTCTCAATCATCTTTCATTTAAAGCTTTTAAAGTTCATTGATAATCCTTGCCTGAATCAATGATCTGATGAACCCCTGATGAGGTTTTGTGTTAATGGTTTTAAAATTTTGTCACCTATTCCTTGCCATTCTATTGTAAAGATGTGGTTTTCCTTGTTAACTGGGGTTAACCACCTTTTTTTCTTATTATTACTTTAAGATTTACTTCATTTTTATTGGAAAGTCAGATATACAGAGAGGAAGACCTTCCGTCTGGTGGTTCACTCCCCAGGCAGCCGCAACGGCCAGTGCTGAGCCAATCTGAAGGGACGAGCCAGGAGCTTCTTTCAGTCTCCCATGCGGGTGCAGGGTCCCAAGGCTTTGGGTCATCCTCAACTGCTTCCCCAGGCCACAGGCAGGGAGCTGGATGGGAAGCAGGGCTGATGAGATTACAACTGATACCCATATGGGATCCTGGCACGTTCAAGATGAGGAGTTTTGGGTCTTCCTGTGACCTGGAGGCCAATGCTATGCCGAGCTGAAGCCAGGATCCAGGAGCCTCTTCCGGGTCTCCCACGCGGGCGCAGGGTCCCAAAGCTTTGGGCCGTCCTCGACTGCTTCCCCAGGCCACAAGCAGGGAGCTGGATGGGAACCAGTGCCCATATTGGATCCTGGGGCATTCAAGGCGAGGACTTTAGCCGCTAGGCCACGCCGCCGGGTCCAAAATAAATAAATCTTAGAAAAAAAAAAAAAAGAAAGAAAAGAAGCAAGAAGCTCCTGGCTCTCTGCTTTAAATTGTCTCAGCTCTGACCATTGTGGCCACTTGGGGAGTCAATCAGTGGACAGAAGATCTTCCTCTCTGTCTCTCCTTCTCTGTATATCTGCCTTTTCAATAAAAATAAATAAACCTTTTTTTAAAAGGTTATTTTTCATGTAATAACTAATTTTCAAAGTAATAATACTGGTACAATTTTTTTTTCCATTTTCAAAAAATATGGATTTGCTTGTTTGAAAAGCAGTTTGAGAGCGAGCCAGACTTTCTGTTTGCAGATTGACTTCCCACATGGCTGCGATAATCAGGGCGGGCAAGGACAATGCCACGAGCCTGGAACCCTGTCTGCGTTTCCCTTGGGTGGCAGGAGCCCAGACGCTCGGGTCTTCTTCCATGGCTTTCCGAGGCACATCCGCAGGGAGCCGGACAGGAAGGAGAGCAGCTGGCACTTGGAATGATATCATATGGGCTGCTGGCATCACAGGCGGCAGCTTAACCTGCAGTGCTACAATGCCAGTGCACCCCATAACAGTCGCCTCTAACACGAAAACTTCCCCCGCTTCGTTTTCTTTTCAAATATAAATGCACAGTCATAGTATTAAAATTTTTTTAAAGATTATTTTTATTGGAAAGGCAGATTTTTTACAGAGAAGCAGATGCAGAGAAAAAAATCTTCTATCCACTGGTCTACTCCCCAAGTAGCAGCGGTGGCTAGAGCTGACCTAAGAGCCAGGAGCGTCTTTGGGGCCTCCCACACTGTACACGGTCCCAAGGCTTTGGACCGTCCTTGACTGCTTGCCCAGGCCGCAGGCAGAGAGCTGGATGGGAAGTGGGGCCACCGGGATATGAACCAGCGCCTATATGGGATCCTGGCACAGGCAAGGTGAATATTCTAGCCACTAGGCTACTGTGCTGGGCCATATAGACTTTTTTTTATGCCAAAATTAACCTAGATTTGGCCTGTTCCTATCTCTAAAAATGTGTACTTTTTAAAAAAAGATATATTTGTATACTTAAACGCAGTTACACAGAGAGGACACAGAGGGAGAGATCTTCCATTCGCTGGCCATTCCCCCAATGGCTGCAGTGGTCAGGGCTGCGTCAGGTGGAGGTCAGGAGCCTAGGACCTCCTCCGGTCTCCTGCGTGGGCACAGGGGCCAGAACACCTGGCTCTCCTATGTGCACCAGGCAGGGAGTTGGACAGGAAGTGGTGCAGCCAAGACTCAAGCTGGGGCCCATATGGTGTCGCAGAGAGCGGCTTAACCTACTATACCACACTGACCCCTAAAATGTACTTTTGAGGAACTATCTAATGAACAATGGCCTAATTACATATTATGTGAAACAGAATTCTGATCCTAACTTGCGACTGACCCAGGAAACCAATCCCTTATCAACAATATCAACAATACCGAGCTGAGGATGCCAACCTGCCAGAAGTCAGACTACTAGTTGTAGCAGTAATCCAGGAAGCTGCACAGTAACTTACATCAGCTGGTATCTTCCCTCATCCTCACCCCTGCTTCCAGCTCTAGACCAATCACACAGCAAGTCCAGCTTGGCCTAGCCAACAGCCTCCAGGCAGGGCACGCCTGGAGTCCCCTCCCCGCTGGCCCCGAGTCTGCCAGCCTGGGTTCTTTACATTTGGCCTGTCTGGGTGCACACCCACCTTACTGAGGTGCAGTTTACATGCATGCAATGAACTGTATCCGTCAGTGGCACAGGCTGAGGGAGTTAGAACTGACGCTTGCTCCCCCCATGCTGTTCCTTCCGCCTCCTCTGCTGAGACGGTGGTCATCACTAGGGAAGTTTCACCTCTAGGCCTAAATCCTGTTCACGCGACCTCCTTGTTCTAAGCCCTTCTTTGCATTCAGGGAACACACACACCTGGCCAGTTTTCCATGGAATTTTGCATCTTTCCAGTGGGCAATGAAATTCAGAAACAAGGTCTGGATCCCCCATCAGCTGTGACCACCCATCCTTTCGAAGCTCTAACCTCTGAGTCCTTTTTTCTTTTTTCTTTTTTTTTAAAGATTTATTTTTATTATTATTTTTTATTGGAAAGGCGGATATACAGAGAGGAGAGACAGAGAGGAAGATCTTTCGTCCGATGATTCACTCCCCAAGTGAGCGCAACGGGCCGATACTATGCCGATCCGAAGCCAGGAGCCTCTTCCGGGTCTCCCACGCGGGTGCAGGGTCCCAAAGCTTTGGGCCGTCCTCGACTGCTTTCCCAGGCCACAGGCAGGGAGCTGGAAGGGAAGCGGGGCTGCCGGGATTAGAACCGGCGCCCATATGGGATCCCGGGCGTGCAAGGCGAGGACTTAACCACTTGCGCCACCGCGCCGGGCCCCCTTTTTTCTTTTTTTTTTAAAGCTTTATTTAATTATTGGAAAGGTGGATATACAGAGAGGAGGAGAGACAGAGAGGAAGATCTTCCATCCGATGATTCACTCCCCAGGTGAGTGCAACTGCTGGTGCTGCGCCGATCCGAAGCCAGAAGCCAGGAACCTCCTCCAGGTCTCCCACACGGGTGCAGGGTCCCAAAGCTTTGGGCCGTCCTCGACTGCTTTCCCAGGCCACAAGCAGGGAGCTGGATGGGAAGTGGAGCTGCTGGGATTAGAACTGGCGCCCATATGGGATCCTGGGGCACATGCAAGGTGAGGACTTTAGCCACTAGGCCACGCCGTCGGGCCCTAACCTCTGAGTCCTTGTCAAACAAGGACAGCTGGTCACTGTTTTAGGTCTAGGCCCTTTGAGGGCAATTGCGACATTTACTGTGAATATTCTGCATTCAAGCGCCTGTAGCACAGTGAGTTAAGCTGCTGCCCGAGATGCCAGCATCCCGTGTGGGTGCCAGTTCGAGTTCTGGCTGCTCCATTTCTGATCCAGCTGCCTGCCAAGTACTCAGGGAACGCAATGGAAGACGGTACAAGGGCTCAGACCAGCCGCCTCTCAAGGGTGGCTTCTGCTTGGTCCGACCAAGGCCTCTGCAGCCATCTGGGGAGTAAGGAGGTGCATGGAAGCCCTTTCTGCCTTCCAAATATATAACCTTTTTTTAAAGTCATGTATTCAAATGTATTTCCAATGCAAAATTTTCCCCAAACTTCTCTGATCCTGTACCTCATTTTGTCACACAAATCTCCATACAGAATAGCATTAACATACTTGCGTTATCGTACAACAGTTTCAAAGCAGAGCAACAATAGTATTCATTCTTTTCCAGGATGTCACCATGGAAACTTGAGTACAGTACCCTAAAAAGGCCCCGGGGAAAAATCCTTGTCTTGGCAAATCTTAGTCGTGTTACCAATTTGACTTAAAGTCCACTTGTTGCAATTTGCTTCCCAGTTTGGGTTTTGTTTCCTTTATTTATTTGCCGCTTTCCCTTCCGCCTTGTCCCACCACCTGCTGCTCTAGCTCATCTCTCTCCAGCCCTCCCTATCTGGTCACCCGGGACTCAAAGCCACACTCGGCTATTTCCTCGGGCGTGGCCGCGGCCGCCCTCCCGTCCCCGCACAGCTGCACCGCATCCAGGTTCCCATCAGCGCACAGCCGCCCTGTCTGCACCCTCCCGCCGGGGCGGCGATCCACCCGCGCGCACGCGGCTTCCCCAGGCGCCGGGCTGCGGGCCACGTCCCAGCGCCCGGGCGGCCACTCCGCCGCGGCGTACGCGCTCGGACCGCTGTCCCTCTGGCACTTCCCGAGGCTCGCTGGGCCCACGCGCCGCGCAGCCCGAGCTAGCTCCCTGAGGCAGAACCCCGCGTCCACCTCGTCCCTAGCAACCCTCCTCAGGTTCAGCCGGCCGGGCTCGAGCGGCCGCCTCGCGTCTCCTCAGCGGGTCCGCCCGGCAGACGGGCACTCGTGACGGGCCGCAGGCTGCCGCCGTGGAGGCGCCGAGGGAGCCGCGGGGCCGCCGAGCCGGGCCGGCCAGGCACACGCCCTCCCCGCGCCGCGGCCAACTTCCGGCCCTCGGCTCCGGCTGAGGCACGGCGGCGCCGCGGCTCCGCGAACCCACACACGAGCCGCCGGGGTTCGGGCCCCGCGACACCCACACACGCCGTCCCGGGGGCGCGCGGAAGCAGCGCGGCCCGCGCAGCCAATCACGCGCCGCCGCCGCGCGGATCCCTCCGCCCCGGGCCGCGCCGCCGCCCGTGGCCCCAGCGAGCGCGTCCAGCGGCGGCCGCCTTCCCGAGATGCCCCGCTGCTGACCTCCGCCGCCCCTCTCGCTCTCCTCTCTCGCTCTCTCCCCGGCGGCCCGACACCCCGAGCCTGCGGAGGGGGCGGCGGCGGGGCTCGCGCCCGACCTCGGCGTGAGGGGCTGCGGCGCGGCGGGAGCGTCCCCCAGGGCGGCCGTCGCTCCATCACGGCGCGAGGGCCCCGGTCGGCCGAGGCCGGCGGCCCGCACTCCGGTCGGCTGCGGTGCTGCGGCGGGGCCCGGCGGCCGCGCCCGGGAGGCGCCTCCACGGTAAGCCGGCCGGCCGCGAACATGGCGGAATGGGGAGGCCGGCGGCGGGGCGGGGCGGGGCGGGGCCGGCCCGGGCGCCGGGGCCTGGTTTCCTCCCTCAGCGCCATTTTGTGGCAGCGAGACCCGCAAATAAAGGGGCGCGCGGGGCCGTGGCGGGAGGAGGAGCGCGGCGGCGAGGCCTCGGTCTATGCGACTGGCGGCGCCCGCGCGGCCGCGGCCTGGAGAGGTAGGTGCGGGCGGCCGGGCCCCGGAGCGGCGGGGAGAGCCCGAGGGGCCGCGCCGGCCTCCGGGCAGCCGCTTCCTGCTCCCGCCGGCCGGGACGCTTCCGCCGCCCGGAGGCCGTCTTCCTCGGGCCCGGAGGTGGCGGCGGGCGCCTCGGAGGCCCCGGGCCGGGCCTCTCGGGGCTGCCGGGTGGTGGGCGTCCTTCCCGGCCTGCGTCTCCCGTGCACCCGGCGCGTGGGCCAGGGAGAAGCGGTTAGCTTGGCCCGGTTCTTGGCGGCGCGTCCTCCGTGGGCCTTCTGTGTTAGAACGGAGGGCGTGTGTCCTGCGAGGACCGGGATGCTCCCCGGGCCGCGCGCCTGTCGCCAGGGGTCCCCCCCACGCGGGTCCCAGCCAGGGTTGCAAAAGTGAATTCCCAAAGGACGGCGTCTGAGGGCTTGCCTGGCCGAGGCAGTAACGTGGGAAGGAGAGAGGGAAAAAGGGGCCCGTGCCCGGTGGAAAACTTGATCGGTGGGCGTAGGGCAGCGGTGCCTTGTGTCTGTCCCTTTTCTGCCCACTTTCCCCGTCGCTTCCCTCACGTGGTGAACTCCGTTGCAGCGCAAGTGAAAGTCACCGCAAGTTAGATTCGCTTTTTTTGGTTTAGCGATTTTGTGTGCTGGGTAAGAACATGCTGCAGAGCCGGGGGACTCCTGGTGCAGACGAAATGGGAAAGCCTTTTCGGTATGACTGCCTTTTATTTCATTCGATCCGGAGCTGGAGAGGGCTGGGTGGCAGTGCACCGGGTGGCCCGCGGTAACGTTGAGGATACCTTGTTTCTAGCGTGCTGTGACCTCTTCAGCCAGACAGCGGAACCGTCGGGGTTTTCGCACGCTTCTCAGTGACAGAACTTGGCAAAATTACCAAAAATAGCGAAGTCCTGAAGGGTGAGAGCAGTAAGAGCAATGTGACCCGGGCACCACTGTTTTTTCCGTGGCCCCTCAGGATGTATAGATCTTCGTAGTATCCACCTTGCCAGACTCAGTGAGTCTGTCCAATGCTAGCAGGTGGATGTGAGATGGAAGCATGTCCTCGGGTGTGTTGGGAGTTGTGACAGTGAGTTTGCTGAGTACGGTACAACTGGTTTCAGATGCATAGGGTACAGAATCCTCGGGGAAATTTGGTTTTTAGCAATCTTAGTGTTTACAGTGCACCTGCATTACTTGTGTCTTATTTTTCGAAACTTTATGTTGATGGATCATATTTTGGTTTTATTTTTGTTTTTACTCTGTTTCTTATATTCCTACCTCATTTCTTGTCATCACCAAGCTTGTTGAAAAACTTTTCAGCATTCCCATAATAGAATAATAAGGTGATTTCATCAAGCTGTAAAGGTGCTAAACGCTGCAAATCAGTGTCTTTTAAGATGTATTGAGTGGAATGTACCCAGAAATGGTAAAGTTGCCTTGTATTCATATTTGGAAAATCCTTGTTTGTATGGCTTTATATATATATATATAAAATGATGAATGCATTTAGAAAACGGCACTTGCAAAATCGGTATGATTTTTGCCAAATTTGGAAACGGTAGCCCAGTTAAGTAACTTGCTCAGGATCACAGTTAAGACTAATACAAGTGTGGAGAATAGGTGGTTCTCTAACTGCATGGGGTGATTGGCTGGGTCCTTTCTGCAGAGCACAGGCCCTCAGTACAGGGCCAAGTTGCTTAGTAAAGTGTCATGACGCTGATGGGTATGGGATGCTGGGGAGACATTCAGGCATCTAGGGTGGATCTGATGTTCTGAATTTGAGGAATATCATCTCTGGATGATCTACATAAATAATTGAAACTTTGATATAGTTTAAAAACCAGTCATTTTAAATTGTACTTTAAGGTAGCCAGACTAGCTAATTTTGATTTTTTTTTCTATTTTTTAAAATCTCCAGTCTTTATTTTTAAAGTATATATATATTTATATATAAATATTTATTATATATACTATATATGTTTATATATATGAAGTACAAATATCTATATATTTGTTTTAGGATTTATTTATTTTCATTGGAAAGGCAGATAGAGAGGAAGAGAGACAGAGAGGAAGATCTTCTGTCTGATGGTTCACTCCCCAAGTGATCACAACGGCAGGAGCTGAGCTGATCTGAAGCCAGGAGCTCTTCAGGGTCCCAGGGCTTTGGGCCGTCCTCAACTGCTTTCCCAGGCCACAGGCCGGGAGCTGGATGGAAGTGGAGCTGCTGGGATTAGAACCGGCACCCATATGGGATCCCAGCGTGTGCAAGGCGGGGACTTTTACCACTACACTATCATGCCGGGCCCAAAGTACATTTGTTTTTAATTTTAAAGGCAGAGAGAGATTGTGCATCCACTGAGTCCCTCCTCCAAATGACCACAGCAGCCAGAGCTGGGTCTCTCATCTTGAGCCGTATCAGCTGGAGCTGGAACAGAGCTGTTTCTGAGACCCAGGCTTTGTGACAGGGCTGTGCATATCCCAGCATCTCAGCCACTCACATTTCACATGGTTGAGGAGGGAAAGCAGAATTACCCATCTTGATTAGGAAGCAGCTTTTGAGAGGCACTGGGTTTAGGACCCAAACCTCCAATTTATTCATTCGCTTTTTTAAGTTGACTTGATCACCAAATGAGTCACATTTGCATCCTGGGAAATGGGGATTAACTTTGATTTTCAAAAGTTATTTCTCATAAGTACTAAGAGAGTGCGTGTGCACCTTTAAGATTCAGATTCAGATCTGGTGACTCCCAATGCTGTTGCAGGGTGACAGGCGCAGCAGTTAAACCGCCACATGGGACTCTTAGCTTGTGCACTTGCAGTCCCGCTCCTGGCCAGTTTTCTTAACAGGGTAGGAGAAGATGGCCCAGGTGCTTGGGGCCTCTGCCCACCCGTGTGCGGACAGGAACCGAGTTCCTGACGGTTGACCTTGGCCTACCGCAGACCCAGCATTTACAACCCTTTGAGGTATGAGGCCTTGGATGCAAGACCAGTTCTGTCTTTCCCTCCCTCTACCTTTCGGATGTTTCTTTTTAGTGATGTTGTATCATTTCTTCTTTCCAGTGGAAGATTAGTTTACGAATCTGGAGTGTTTATCTGCTATGAATCTAGAAATGACTATGGATGTAAAAATTGCCTTGGGGATTAATACATCTTTTAGCCAATCCAAGCAGTGTGAATGTAAAAATTGAGAATTAGGCTCTGTTTTGATTGAGTAGCTGAATGTTAATATTTTTAAGTTTTCAGCTTACTTTTTTTTTAAATTATTTTTCTTAGAAAGGCCATCTGCAGAAAGATGAGATCCAGAGATGTCCATCTGCTGGACAAAATTTGGAAACTGTAGCACAGAGGGTTAAGTAACTTGCTGAGGATCACAGTTAACAATAATACAAGTGTGAAGAATTGGCCATCCCCTGGTGGCCACAACGACTATAGCTGAGCCAATCTGAAGCCAGGACCTTCTGGGCCTGCCACCAGGTGCAGGGTCGCATCCTCTGCTGCTGCCACCAGGCCACTGGCAGGGAGCTAGATGGAAGCAGAGCTGCTGCCACACAAACTGGTGCCCATATAGGATCTGAGCGCTTGAAGGGGTTGGGAGGATTAGGCAACTGAGCTGTTGTACTAGGCCCTCAGAACCATGCCCTCGGCCTGTTCTAATTTGCCTTCACCTTAGTGAATTTAATTGTGTGGCTTATCAAAGAAAGATGGACTTTTCATCAATTTAACATTTTTCTCAGGCTCTTAATTCCTAAATTGAATACATATACATAGAATGACCTGTGACTGTTAAGAACTCATCTGCGAAAATGTAAATGTTGCATAAAACCTGTATTTATCCCTGACTTAAATTTCAGAAGGTTATTTTGGGGGTCGTGTTTAGTGAAGTCACCTGCATCCCATGTTGGAGAGCCTGGGGTTACCAGCCTCAACTCCTTGTTCCAACTTTCTGTTGACCCCGGAAGGCAGCAGGGTAGCTCAGGCCGCTGAGCCGTGCCCCCTAACTGGGAACCCTGCATTGAGGCTCAGCTCCCAGTTTAGCCCACCCAAGTCCTGGCTGTTGAGTACGGGCAGGAGTGCTCACTGTCTTGAAGAAACGTTCTCTGAATGCCATTTTAATTCACATCTACTCAACAACTTTTTAAAAAGACTTTTTTTTTTTTTAATTGGAAAGGCAGATACACAGAGAGGAGGAGAGACAAAGGGAGGAAGATCTTCCGTCCGATGGTTCACTCCCCAAGCGGCTGCAGCAGCTAGAGCTTTGGGGTTTTTGTTTGTTTGTTTATTTAAGGCAGCTACAGAAATGGAACTTTCATCCACTGACTGACTCTGCAGATTTTTCCTAGCAGCTCAGGCTGGCTAGGCGAATGCCAGAGCACAGAACTCCCTGGTACCCAGTGGGTAGCAGCAACTCAGTTACTGGACTGTCCTCCACTGTTCCTGGGATGTCCTAGCAAACACTAATTTGGAATTGGAGGAGCTAGGACTCAAATGAGCCACCACAGTATGGCATGTTGATGTCTCATTGCCACAATGCCCACCCCAGAGAAATATTTTCTGTTATGGTGTGTGTGTGTATTGTGTGTGTGTGTATAACACACCATAACAGAAAATATTTATATATATATATATATAAAAAACTGCTGAAGAGAAGTGAATTGCCATCGATATATGATAAAATTTACCTTGTTGGTACAACATTAGCATAAAATGAAGGCTTGGACACTGGTACTACCCTAACAGCATGCCTAGGAACTCCCCAAGCCCGGTGTCTGACTACAATATTGAGTTACCACTTTGAAAATAAGATTTCTTTCATAGGAGAGCTGTAAGATTGAAATGGAAAGTTGCGTTTTTTTCTCTTGGCCCTTTATGGCAGCATCAGAAGGACTCGATTTTTAGCAAGGGGGTTTTGAAATTTACTGAATATGTTAGGTACTGTTATCAAAGAAAAAGGTGACTGGAGAGTGTGGGAACGCTAATGTGCCTTTTGTGTGATTAGAACTACTCTGAAATTAAAAGTTTAAGTAAAGGTAATCTTACGATTGGACTGTAAGTTACTCTGACAACAAGAAGATTTAAAAGAACCAGTAACTTCTTTGTATCTTACCTGGAAGAAAACCAATAACTTCTTTCCCAATCTTTTCTCTCTCTCTCTCTCTCTCTCTTTTTCTAAGGATTCAAGATGACCAACGAAGAACCCCTTCCCAAAAAGGTATGTGTTGTTTTGTTTTCAGTTTCCAAGCATCTGTTCCATGATGGTGAAGGGGCTGTTTGTTGCTGTGGCATCCTCCTGTCTTTATGGCAGTGATAACCCTGGGGCTGTGCAGGCGGCCAGATACTGTTACCTGAGTTTTCAGGTAACACTCACCCTTGGTAGTAGGCATATTCCCAGCTGTGGGTACACATGTCAGAAAAGGAGAGGTCCATGAATTCCTGTCAAGTCGTTTCTCTAGGCTTCAAGGAGTGATTATAGCTGATTCCTGGGTGCCTTTTCTGAACTTCTTAATTGTGCTGTTGTACTAATTAAAAATTACTTTGTACCTCCCCCCCCCTTTTTTTTTTTTTTTTTTTTTTTTTTTTTTTTTTACTATTTAGATCTAATGCCCATCCTTCTGCTGTGTAGTACCATGTTAGTGGTTAATATTACAACTTGAAACTGTTTTCCTCAAGATGTATTTTTTGAGTGGCAGGTGGGGCCAACACCATCCCATATGGATGCTGGTTTGAGAATCAGCTGCTCCACTGGTGGACTGGCACTAGTCCAGCTTGACCAGATAGTTGCACAGAAAAATTTTCTGTGGAAGTCAACATTATGTAATGGGCAAAGCATCCCGTAGGGGTATCAGTTTGAGTCTTGGCTGCTCTACTTCCTATCCAGCCCCCTACTGACATGCGTGGGAAAGTAGTGAAAGATAGCCCAAGTGCTTGAGCCACTGTACCCAAGTGACCTGGAAGAAGCTCTGGTCTCCTGGCTTTGACTGGGCCCAACCTTAGCCATTGTGTCCAGTTAGGGAGTAAACCTGTAGATGGAACAGCACTGTATGTCTGTCTTCCTCTTATTGTGTAACTCTGACTTTCAGGTCATTTTTTCTTTTTAAGGCAAGCATCAGCTTGAGAAAGGGAAAAGGAAATATTTTCCATGTGCTGATTCATTCCCTGATCAGCCACAGTGGCCAGGGCTGGTGGTTCAGGCCCACTCCAGGATCCAGGAGTTCCATCCTAGTCTAATCTGGTGACAGGGACCCATGTGCTTTGGCTGTCTTCAACTTCTGTCTGGATATGTTAGCGGGGAGCTGGACCCGAAGTAGAGTGTCTGAGAAGTATACTGGATTTTTTAAATAGGATTTGAGCATTGTAAGCCACAGCTTAGCTCACTGCTAGAATGCCAGCCTCTGGATTTTTTTTTTGTTGCTGTTTTTCATATTGTTTATTTGGACTGCAGGGTTACAGAGAATGGAGAGAGACAGAAAAAAAAAATCTCCCGTCTGCTGGTATATGCTTTAAACAGCCTTAACAGCTGATACTGGGCTAGACTGAAGCAGGAGCTGGAACTCTGTCCGCTTTTCCCGTGTGGGTCCAAGGCTCCAAACACTTGGGCCATCTTCTAATAGTCAGCCACATTCGCGGGGAGCTGGAAGTATAGTAGCCGGACTTGAACCTGTGTCCATAGGAATGCCAGTGTTGCAGGTGGTGGCTTAACTGACTTTGCCATGGTGCCAGCCTCAACAAACAGCTTTTAAAAATTATTTGAAAGAGTTACAGAGAGGTCTTGCATCTGTTGGTTCACTCCCTAAGTGGCCACTTTGACCAGAGCTGGGCTAGTCCAAACCAGCAACCTCTTGAAGTTGTCTCAGGTCTCCCACATGGCTGCAGGAACCCAAGGACTCGGCCATCCTCTGCTGCTTTCCCAGGCTGCCATCAGGGAGCTGAATGGGAAGTGGAGCAGCCATGACATAAACCCTGCCCCTTTATGTGATGTAACAATTTCACCTAGAGGATTAGCCAGTTGAGCCATGATGCCAGCCCCAAGCCTGTTTTGGTTTTAGTTGTTAGTTAGCGTCTCATTGTGCAAGTGTCACAGTTTGAGGGCATGAAAAAGAAAGCTACTGTTCTTTTTTTTTTTTTTTTTTTTTTTTTTGGTCATTTGAACCAGCATGTAGTGATGCCCCAGAGGGAATTGGTTTGTGTTTCCCAAACCAAAATGCTCACTGTTCTGCATAGCTCGCTTGTGCACTGAGGCGGGATTTCAGATGAGTGAGGTGTGCGCTGAGCTGCGTCCATCTCGGCCTCCAGAGCTGCTTTGTAGCTGCGACTTGAGAGCGCTTGTCGCCGGGGGCTTTGTCTGCAGGAGGAGCAATCGGTTCATGTTTTCATTTTCCTTGTAGGTTCGACTGAGTGAAACAGACTTCAAAGTTATGGCACGGGATGAGTTAATTCTAAGGTAAAATGCTCTTTCATACAAAACTAAGCATTTCTCTGTGTTATATTGAGACTACAATTGAGCATGTCAAATGTTTTATTGTTAGTATTAATGTCACATCATTTGATACAGCTTTTTTCCCCCCCTTTTTTCTTTCTAATGTTGTGTGTTTTGGGGCCCAGTGCAATGGCTCAGTGTGGCTAAGTCCTTGCTTTGCATGTGCCAGGGTCCCACATGGGTGCTGGTTCATGTCCCAGCTGCCGCACTTCCCATCCAGCTCCCTGCGTGTGGCCTGGGAAAGTAGTAGAGGATGGGTTTCTTTTTGTTTTGTTTTAATTATTATTTATTTGTTGGGGCAGATTTCTTAGTGGCCTGTTTCTTCCTTATATAGGCATTAAGGAAATGTAAATGTATTCGTGAACTGCAGCAGCAGCCTGCTGGCTCCTGGACTCACAGTGGCGAGTTTCTTTTGCAGAGACAGAATATTAAGAGTTGATACTTGGGAAGTATAGGTGCTTCATGGACAACTTGCTCTTGTGAAAGACCTTGATCTCAGGAAGTTTTCAGTTTTAGAAATATGTGGGTGCTGCCATTTGTCCTACCAGTTAGAGCAAAAGCACTGCGTATTCTGGTGCTCAGCTTTTGCGGCCTGTGTCCTGGCTCCCAAACCCAGCCCTGTCCGTGGCCCTTGTGAGCGTCTGTCAGGATGAGCTGGGGATGGCAGGCCCTTACCTGGTGCTCCCAGCTTCTCAGAAACAAACAAGTTGGTGTACATTTTCCGTGAACTTTTGGGGAGACTCCTCATTCATAGGCTTTCTTTCATGCTTAACATTTGAAAAAAAACTGGATTTCTGAGATACGCTTGTGCTTATGGAGGAAGCATTCATCAATAACATGAAGCTGTTCTTTTCCCAAAACATGACCTTGGCCAACTGCTCCTTTTTTTCTCATAAAGATTTATTTTTGTTGAGAAGGCAGATCTACAGGGAGAGGAAGACACAGAGAAAGGTCTTCCTTCTAACAGCCTGCACGTTCGTCTGGGTTTCCCATGTGGGTGACAGGGCCCCAGGATGCACTTACACTGTTAGCTGTGGCCTCCCACGTTATCCTTTGAAGGAAGCTGGAGCTAGAAGGGAAGCCAGGACTTGAACACATACCAGCGTGAGGTGTGGCTGCTGTGCAGACTGCTGCGGAAATGGCTGCCCTAAGTTCCTTTGGTTTTTTTCTTTTCCTGTATGTTTAATGGAAAGGCAAATTTACAAAGAGAAGAAGCAACAGAGCTCTTGCCTTCATTGGTTTACTCCTCGCAAGGCCCCTCATTGGCCAGCACTGAGTCAATCCAAAGCCAGGAGCTTTTGGGTCTCCCACATGGGTGTATCTACAGAAGCAAGTACCTGTCAGGAATGAGAACAAGAAAAGGATGTTCACAGAGACAGGAAGCAACAGGTGACATGGTTCACTTTATAAGCTGAGCACTTCGATTAACTCTTTCTTTCAAGGAATCGCTTAAAACCTATTGGTGGGTGGACCCGGCGCGGTGGCGCAAGTGGTTAAGGTCCTCACCTTGCATGCCTGGGATCCCATATGGGCTCCGGTTCTAATCCCGGCAGCCCCACTTCCCAGCCAGCTCCCTGCCTGTGGCCCAGGAAAGCAGTCAAGGACGGCCCAAAGCTTTGGGACCCTGCACCCGCATTGGAGACCCGGAAGAGGCTCCTGGCTTCGGATCGGCATAGTATCGACCGTTGCGCTCACTTGGGGAGTGAATCATGGGACGGAAGATCTTCCTCTCTGTCTCTCCTCTCTGTATATCTGCCTTTCCAATAAAAAAAATAATAAAAAAATAAATCAAACAAACAAACAAAAAAGAAACCTATTGGTCGGTGTTTTAACAGGATTGTTCTGCGGATTAATCCTCCTTCAGGGTTGGCATTCCCTGTGGCTACCAGTTCTGCTTTTGGCTGTTCCACTTCAGATCTAGCTTCCTGCTTGTTTACAGGAAAGCATTTGAGGATGGATCAAGTCCTTTGGCCCCTGCTCCCACATGAGAGAGACCCAGAAGCTCCTAGCCTCAGATCTGTTCAACGCCTGCTGTTAAGGCCATTTCGGGAATGAACCTGTGGATGATAGATCTGTCTTTCTATAAATTTGCTTTTCAAACAAAAATAAGCAAATCACTTAAAAAGCAACTGCTATTTAAGCAGTCTCTTCTCCTTTTAATGTAGATATTCTTGCATCAGCTTTTAGTTTTTCTCCTCTAAAATAGTTCCTTTGAGAAGTAGGTGGGGGGACCTGGCTCAATATCATAATGGTTAAGGTTCTTCGCCTTGAACGCACCGGGATCCCATATGGGCGCTGGTTCTAATCCTGGCTGCTCCATTTCTATCCAGCTCCTTGCTTGTGTCCTGGGAAGCAGTTGAGTATGGTCTGAGACCTTGGGACTCTGCGCCCACATAGGAGACCCACATGAAGCTCCTGGCTTTGGATCAGCTCAGCTCCAGCCATTGTGGCCACTTGTGGAATCATCTAGTAGACAGAAGATATTTCTCTCTGTCTCTCCTTTCTGTATATCTGCCTTTCCAATAAAAATAAATCTGTGCAAGAAAGAAGGAAGGAAGGAAAGAAAAAGGTGGCCCCTGGACAAGGGGAGAAATATAAAGCAGTAGGAGTAGACTAGTAAGAGAGATTGAATCCTATATTTAACAATAGTTATTTAAATCAATTGTAAAATTACTAAATACAAATGAGATTCAAACATTATCAAACTATAAAATTAAAATACAAATGTAATTATCTGATAAATATATGTAAAATATAAAAACGTATAAGAATGGAGAATGTAATTTGAAATTAGCAAAATAAAATGGAAACCATCTGTAAGAACAGATATCTAATAAAGCATAATTACATTTTAAGAAAGAAATAGATGGGTTTCGTCTTAGGAAGGATTGTTTTTTACTTATTATATTGTGATTTTATGCTTATCAAATAGCTTATTTTAGAGATTATGAAATACGGCTCTGGCATTATGTAGCAAGTTAGGCCGCTGTTTGCACCAGCTGATATCCCATATCAAAGTGCCAGGTAGAGTTATGGCTGCTACACTTTGGAGCTTCTAGATACCTTCTTTAAAGGTTTATTGATGGACCTGATACGATAGAATAGTGGCTGAAGTCCACGCCTTGCATGCACCGGGATTCCATATGGGCCCCAGTTCTAATCCCTGCGGCACTGCTTCCCATCCAGCTCCCTTCTTGTGGCCTGGGAAAGCAGTTGAGGATGGCCCTAAGCCTTGGGACCCTGCACCCGCGTAGGAGACCCGAAAGAGCCTCCTGCCTTTGGGTTGGCTCAGCTCCAGCCGTTGTGGCCGCTTGGGGAGTGAACCATCGGACAGAAGATCTTCCTCTCTGTCTCTCCTTCTCTCTGTACATCTGCCTTTCCAATAAAAATAAATAAACCTTTTTTTATAAAAGGATTTTTTTAAAAAGGATTTATTATAAAAATTTATTAAAAATTTATAAAAAATAAATAATTATTTTTTTAAAAAACCTTTTTTAAAAAGTTTATTTGTTTTTATTGGAAAGGCAGATGTACAGAGAGAAAGAGAGACAGAGATCTTCCAGCCGCTGTTTTATTGTCCAAATGCCTGCAAGAAGTGGTTAAAAATGAGACCGTCGGGCCCGGCGCGGTGGCGCAAGTGGTTAAGGTCCTCGCCTTGCACGTCCCGGATCCCATGTGGGCACCGGTTCTATCCCGGCAGCCCCGCTTCCCTTCCAGCTCCCTGCCTGTGGCCCAGGAAAGCAGTCGAGGACGGCCCAAAGCTTTGGGACCCTGCACCCGCGCTTGGAGACCCGGAAGAGGCTCCTGGCTTCGGATCGGCATAGTATCGGCCATTGCGCTCACTTGGGGAGTGAATCATGGGACGGAAGATCTTCCTCTCTGTCTCTCCTCTCTGTATATCTGCCTTTCCAATAAAAAAATAATAAAAATAAATCTTTAAAAAAAAAAATGAGACCGTCTGCAGCAGCGAGCTTCTTCTGTCTCCCACATGGATGCAGGACCAGCCTCTACTGCTTTCCCAGGCGCCAAGCAGGGAGATGGATAGGAAATGGAGTAGCTGGGACTTGAACTGGTGCCCATATGAAATACCAGGACTTAAAGAAAGATGATGAGCCAATTGAGCCATTATCCTGGACCCTAAATGATTTTCTTAAGCTCTATTTTATTTATTTGAAAGACATAATAAAGAGAAAAAGATCTTCCATCTGCTGGTTTGCTCCCCAGATGGCCACAACAACTGGAACTGTGCCAGACCAAAGTCAGGAGCCTAGAGCTTCTTCAGGTCTCCCTTGTGGGTGCAGGAGCCTAAACACTTGGGCCGTCTTCCACTGCTTTCCCAGGTACAGCAAGGAGCTAGATCAGAAGTGGAGCAGCCAGGGCTTAAACTGGCACCTGTGTGATGCTGGCATTACAGGTGACAGCTTCACTCGTGCCACAATGCTGAGCCCTCAGAAAAGCTCTTTAAAGAACAGTTTGTGTTAACTCTGTGACTGAAGAGCAACTAGAAAATGCGCATATTTAAAAAGCAGAATAGAGGATGTTAAAGGCAAGATTCTCTGTTAAAAGTTGCTGGGTAAGTCTTGTTTATGTGCAGTGTTTGCTAAGACCAGCCGTGGCCTCTTCCCAGTATGTAGAGTAGAGGGGGACAAGGATGAAAGTCCCCTTACTCAGTGATAGCGTGTGGCATTCATACAGGCTGCTCCTACCAGTCATTATCACACTGTATAGTTATTATGTCAGTTTTTAATAGGGTCACATGGTAATTTCAGCAACAGTAGTAGGAGGATAAAGGTCTTCATCACACAGAATTTGGCACATTTCTCTTCTGCCTTTGAAGTGTGTCTCAAAGTTGTGGTCATTTGTTCGTCTGTAATCTCGCTGTCGTCTTGAGTGCGACCAGCATGGATCGCTGATCTCGTGCAGAGAAGCACCTGCAAATTGAGAGGGATTATTGGTTCAGCTAGACTGACAGTTGAAACCACCCAGCAGAATTGGTAGTATTGTCATAAGTGATTTAGTAGAACTTTAAAGTAGTTTTGATGTCAACACCTAATACATGTTCTTACTTTTGCGCTAGGTGGAAACAGTATGAAGCTTATGTGCAAGCCTTGGAGGGGAAGTACACAGATCTGAACTGTAAGTTGCGGTTTTATCTTCCCAAGGATTGTGAACTGTCTCCTTGTAGGTTGCTCCACACACGTGATAATTGCTCTACGAAAGCAAACGTAGCTTTGCTCGAGCAGTTTATTCATAGGAAAGCTGTTCGTTCAGGGACAGTGTTGGGTGTAAGAAAGTGACATAGCTTCCCTCATCCAGAAAGCTGACGCCTAGAAAGTCAGTTACATGGACAGTAGTTTTCAAAACATCACAAAAGCTTAAAATACTGCCCTCTCACACAGTTAGTGGCATTTTTACATTGAGTTTTATATGTAGGAAATGCTGGGGTTTCTTAACTATTGGGGACAGATTGCAGCATGAAAATAAGGTTTAGTTTACTCCTTGATGGTTATGATACACTATAACACCACTGCTGTCATGGTCAGGAACAAATATCTTTGTTATGTAGGATGGTAACCAAAGACTTGAGATTTTTTTGCACTCATTATTGTCAGAGATAATTTAAACTTTCTGTTGGTTCACTTTGATGTTTAAATTATGTTTGTAATGGTTTGAAACTTTTAAAATTTCAATCACAGCAAATGATGTAACTGGCTTAAGAGAGTCTGAAGAGAAGCTGAAGCAGCAGCAGCAGGAGTCCGCACGGAGAGAGAACATCCTTGTCATGCGACTCGCGACCAAGGAGCAGGAGATGCAGGAGTGTACTGTGAGTAGTTCCCTTGCAAGTGTCCGCGCGTCCTGAGCGTCAGGCAGTTCTGGGTACTTGTCGGACGAGTCTGAGGGGTAACTGCTGACAGTGCTTTCCCCTTCTCTTGGCCAGGCAAGCCATCTGGTTCATTTCTCTTCTGTTCCCGGCCCTCTGTGTAGAACCATACGGTAACTTCAGCTTCTGTGAGGACCTTCTGGATTGTTCAAACATTCGTTTCTACTCTATCTACTGTGACAGTCTTACCAATTCTTTTTGTTTAAGATTTATTTTTTATTGGAAAGGCAGATTTACAGAGATGAAAAGAAAGCTCTTCCATCGGCTGGTTCACTCCAAGTGGCTGCAATTGTGCCAATCTGAAGCCAGGAGCTTTTTTTGAGTCTCCCATGCAGGTGCAGGGTCCCAAAGCTTTGGGCCAGCCTCCATTGCTTTCCCAGGCCACAGGCAGGGAGCTGGATGGGAAGTGGAGCCTCCAGGATTAGAACCTACACCCATATGGTAACCCGGTGCGTTCAAGATGAGGACTTTAGCCTCTAGGCTGCTCTGCAGGGCCCCCACTTTTTTTGTTTGTTTTAAAGGCAGACAGGCAGAGACAGAATCTTCCTCTACTGGTTTATCCCTGAAATCTTGCTTTTAATTTTAAAATCTGAATGCTTATTTAACTTGTTATGTACTGTCTATTCATTTGCCACATGTCCATTACTCTCCCCTGCAGTGCGATGCATTGTTTCTGGTCACCGTAGACACCATGTGAACACAGTCCTTTTCCTAGATCTTTGGTCTCCCAACACTGGCCTCTACCTGCGTGCTTTTAGCCTGACAGCATCCCATATTGCTCAAAAACAAAGGCTCACCATGTTTCCCTCTCCTGTCTCTCCCAGTGTAGTTTCAGTCCTTCCTGTTACTGGTTCTTTTTCTCCCTGCTCGTTAGTGGGTGTTTAACGAGTTTACTTTTTATAGGAGTTTTAGTCTTAACTTCACAGTACAAATGCCAGAGAGAAGCAGTGTGGATGGATGATGTAGTGTCTCACAATGAAGGGTCTTGAATTCTTTCTGTTTTACTGATTTCCTAATGCTGGCATTGTAGCTCAGATTATACGTACGTGTACACAGGCGCCACCCTCGCAGCCTTGAATGGTAAGACGAAGAAACAGTGTGCCCTCTCATCTGCTGGCTCCCTTCTGGGGCCCAGGCACTCTGTGCCATCTTAGGTGTCTGGCCTGTGTCTTAGCTACTAGGCTAAATACCTGCCCCTCATTTACTACTTAGCCACATAATCTAGACATCCTGGACTCAGGTTTTTTTTTAGCTATCCTGACAGTTTTGATCATGATCATATATAATGTCTGGTCAAAGCTTTGGTGAGTTCCCTACCACTGCCCTTTATTTTTAAACCTGTTTTTTTGTTTTGATTTGTTTTTAAGGTTTATTCTTTATTTGAAAAGCAGAGTTATAAATTGAGGGACATAGGGCTGGGTGACTCCTCAGGGCTGAGTCAGACCAAAGCATGGAACCAAAATCTGCATTCAGCTGTTCTGCCTAGGTGCTTGGGCTCAGCTGGTTAGGCCGGCTCTGCTTTCCAGGAAGCAGCATCAGTACAGAGCTCGTTTGAAGGTGGATCTACTGGGCCACACACTGGCACCACTATGGGATCCTGACTATACCACAATGCCAGCCCCTTAGCTTAGATTTTAATTTTAGTTTTTAACTTTTCTTTTTAATGATTGATTGATTTGAAAGAGAGCAATCGTCTATGTGTTGGTTCAGTCCCCACAGGATACAGTGGGGTTGGCTGGGCCGTGCCAAAGGTGGGGCTGGAGCTGCTTTTCCATTTCCCAAACGAGTGGCCAAGGCCAGGCACTCTAGCCATCTTACGTTGCCTCTCCTAGGCTGTTCATTAGCAGGGTACTGGACCAGAAGTGGAAAGTTGAGAGCCCAGCACGCCCAGCACAGGGCCTCAGCTGGCTTATGCTCTACTGGCAAGCACTGAGATCCGATAGGGCCTTGGGCTCTACTTGGCATGGGGAGCCCCAGCTCCTGACCTGACTGACTACTCATCTGCAGCCGATGTGGCCTCTAGGGAGTGAACCAGCACGTGGATGGACAATCTCTGTTTCTCCCTGGCTCTGTGAAGCTGCCTTTTCAATAAAAAATAAATGAATCTTTGTTGTTGATGTTGTTGTTGTTTTTGTTTTACCAAAAAACAAAAGTTGTGGACCTGGTACCCGTACGGGATGCTGGTATCACTGGCAATGCCATTACCACAATACTGGTCCTCTAAGTCGGTCTTTTGTTGGTGGGGGGAAAGAGATACACAGAGAGCAAGCACAGCCACGAGCCCAAGTACTTCTAGGATATTTTAAATTATGCAAGTCTATTTTTTTGTCTAAATGAAAGCTTTGTATATAAAGTAGAAGTAACTTTTTGGATTTTGTAAGATGTAACTAGTTTGCTTATAAGTGAAATAGATTGTTTTACTCCACTTCTGATGGTGTTCCTCATTTAGCCTTTTGTCAATTAACTCAGAATAGTACTAGATAAACAAATGACTTTCCACATAGGTTACTTAAAGTTCTTATCTCTAGGACATGGGATTCATCTTACTCAGGTTTACCTCTCTTACTAAAATATGTTAACTATTTGGACCTTACAAACCCAGTTAGTGGCCAAGTCAAGTCAGTGTTTTAGAAGTTGTTATAACTAATGACATCAGTATGTGCTGCCTCCTGGAAGGATGGCGTCACCCTCCTTGATTCAGTTGTCTAGCTGAGGGCCTGGCACAGTAACCAAGTGGCTAAAGTCCTCACCTTGCGTGCACCAGGATCCCATATGGGCACTGAGTTGTATCCCGGCTGTTCCACTTCCCATCCAGTTCCCTGCTTGTGGCCCGAGAGGGCAGTGGAGGATGGCCTAAACACTTGGGACCCTGAGCCCATGTTGGAGACCCAGAAGAGGCTCCTGGCTCCTGGCTTCAGATCAGCTCAGCTCTGGCTATTGTAACCACTTGAGGAGTGAACCAGTGGATGGAAGATATTGGTCTCTCTCTGTGTAAATCTGACTTTTCAGTAAAAATAAATGAATATTCAAAAATATTTATTTGTTTGTTTATTGGTCAGGTCCAGTACAGTAGCCTCACAGCTGAAGTCCTCGCCTTAGCTCTGGGCACTGTGGCCACTTGGGGAGTGAACCAGCAGATGGGAGATCTCTGTATATCTGACTTCCCAATAAAAATAAATAAATCTTTAAAAAATTTTTTGTCTAGCTGACCTTGTATTGAATAGTTTCAAAGATTTTTGTTTGGGGTATTTTCTTTTTTTAAGATTTATTTATTTTTATTGGAAAGGCAGATATACAGAGAGAAAATCTTCTGTCCACTAGTAGAGCAACTGAAGAGAAAATTGTATTTCTTGTGGAGGTTTCTAAAAGCTCTGGATTTGGAGTCAGGAAACCTGAGATCTGGAACTCTTGTCCCAGTTCCTAGTCTGTGCAGAGTAACCTCCGTGGACTCAGCCAGTTACCTTCTGACCCCAGATGTCTGTGAAGTCAGAAGTACTCAGGGGGAAAGTTAATGAATACATACTTGATTTTGCTTAAGGTGCTGTTGAATTTGGCTTTACTAAAGCTGTAATGCCAGCTCATGCTGGAAGTACACATTCAGAAATGGCTGTAGGGAGCCAGCCTGCTGTCTCAGTAGCTAAATCCTTGCCTTGCACACACTGGAATCCTGTGTGGGCACCAATTTGTGTCCCAGCTTCTTCATTTCCCATCTAGCTCCCTGCTCGAGGCATGGGAAAGTAGTAGAGTTTGACCCAGAAGAAGCTATTGCCTCTCCCTGGCCTCAGATTAGCTCAGTTCCATCCATTGTGGCCACCTGGGGAATGAACTAGCAGATGGAAGATTTCTGTTCTTGTCTCTGTAAATCTGCCTTTCCAATAAGAATAAATAGATCTCTCTTTTTTTAAGATTTATTTTATTTTTATTGGAAAGGCAGATATACAGAGGGGAGACAGAGAGGATCTTCCATCTGATGATTCACTCCCCAAGTGAGCGCAATGGCCGATGCTATGCCGGTCCGAAGCCAGGAGCTTTTTCAGGGTCTCCCACGCGGGTGCAGGGTCCCAAAGCTTTGGGCCGTCCTTGACTGCTTTCCCAGGCCACAGGCAGGGAGCTGGAAGGGAAGCGGGGCCGCCGGGATTAGAACCGGTGCCCATATGGGATCCCGGACGTGCAAGGTGAGGACCTTAACCACTGTGCCATCACGCCGGGCCCGAATAAATAGATCTTAAAAAAAAAGTTGTAATGGGGAGTAGCGTCAGAAGCCAAAACTCAAACCAAGGGAATTCTGCTATGAGATGTAGATATTCTGCGTTTTTAAAGAATTAGTCATTTCTATTGGAAAGGCAGATTTATAGAGAGAAAGAAGAAGATCTTCCATCAGCTGGTTCACTGCCCAAATGTCCACAGAAATCGGATTGTGTCAGTATCTTCTTTCAGTTCTCCTACATGAGCACAAGGTCCCAAGGCTTTGAGCCGTCTTCCACTGCTTTCCCAGGCCACAAGCAGGGAGCTGGAAGGGAAGTGGAGCAGCCAGGACATGAACAGGCTCCCACATGGGATCCTGGTGCTTGACAGGAGGATGAGCCAGTTGAGCCATAGTACCGGGCCTGCAGATGTCCTATTGTCAAGATTTGTTTATTTGAAAGCCTGAGCTTGAGAGGGCCAAAAGGAGTAACTTCCACTTGGTGGTTCAGTCCTCAAATGTCCCCAGCAGCCAGGGCTGGGCCAGCTGATGCCAACAGCCTGGAACTCCATCCAGGTCTCCCATGTGCATTTCAGTTGGGCCATCTTGCTTTCTTAGGATCATTAGAGGAGGGTTGAATCAAAGTTAGAACATTCAGTGTTTGAACCTGTGTTTATATGAGGTGTTGCTGTCAGCGACTTAAAACCAGTGTGTCCTAACACTGGTCCCTAGTCTTTTTTGGTACTGATATGATGTGATATAAATGTGATCTCTTTTGAAAGCCCCAATTATGGATCCAAAGAACTCAAATAATTGTTTTAATTTTATTATTTCAAGAGAATTTTAAGAAGGGGAGGAGCTTAGCAAGATGGTGTGTTTTCTTTGATTTGATAGTGATAGTTCCTTTTGCTTTTGCACAGACTCAAATCCAGTACCTCAAGCAAGTCCAGCAGCCGAGTGTTGCACAACTGAGATCCACCATGGTAGACCCGGCGATCAACTTGTTTTTCCTAAAAATGAAAGGTGAACTGGAACAGACTAAAGACAAACTGGAACAAGCCCAAAATGAACTGAGTGCCTGGAAGTTTACGCCTGATAGGTAAACAAATCATACTCCCCAGTCAAGACTTCCCTGACAGTCCCACTGCAAGAAAGTGTGGTGGGACAGCCAAGTACTTGTTTCCTCACCAGGACTCAGACTTTTGAGCCAAAAAAAAAAAAAAAAAAAAAAAAAAAGCCACATTCTTATACGGTCCAGCTTGTAATGGTTAATGTAAAACTTACCGGTGAACCTTGTGTTTCAGCTTTTCTCTCTTCCCCTTCCCCCTGCTTCAGAGGCCTGATGCCGTCGGACTATTCCGAAGAAGTGGCCACCTCCGAAAATTTCCCCTTCTAAAACCTGTAGACACTTGAGAAATGTTTCTGTTTGAAGAAAATAGAGGGAGAAGCAGAAGTCTTAAAGTCTGTGGCACACTGTGTCTTCAGACTGGAGGAATGAAAACCTAGAGCCTTTAAATCATGAATTGAACATGTAAAATTCCAGTAACATGTAAAACGGAATACTCATCGCTCTTAGCCTTGAGCATAGTGACTTAGACACTGTGTGTCAGGTTTGCCAATAAGACTGTGGACTTCATGACTGTTGTTGAACTTCTGGGTCAAATTTCACAGGAGGTGAATTTTGCTTTTAAAAGGGTTTTTTTGTTTGTTTTGTTTTTAAGAGCCAGCGATCTTTTGAGAGTCACAAGAAAGTCAAATGGTAGAAATCAGTGCCAGTAGTGCGTACGTTTAACCAGGCAGTGGGCTCCACTGCTCGATGGAGCCTGGAATCCAGATGGTTTTCATAAATGGTTTGTTTTTTATGGTTGCAAAAACTGTAGATAATCTTACTAAGGACTGTATAAACATGAAGCTGTGGTATGAGACTTCAGGTTTAAACTGTTGGAAGCATTATAAACATTCATTTCATAACTAGATTGTTACAAGGTACTGGCTGCCATGAGACTCGTTACTTTTCCAGTAGTCAACATTATGAAATCCCATTCCGTCCAGCAGGCACATGGGAAAAGAACATTGTGGTTGGTGTTAATGGGGGAAAGTTCCTTCATTGTATTTGGGCCTTTTGTATCAAGCTCTTGGTATTAAATTCAATGTGCCTTAAAATAGTTGCTTTTTTTTTTTTTTGTAAGTTCAAGGAATAAGGTGATTTTGTTGTATCAGAAGTCTGGGGGGAAGCCTCCGGAGAGCAGATTGATTTTGAAAAATTGTTGCTATGCCCTTCCAGGTGAAGGAAAAGGCTGTCTTACTTTTAAAAGATACTTTGTTTCAGCTGGTATTGTACAAGAGAAGGCGACACGACACTCATTTTTCCAGATATTGCAGTAGCAGTCAATTGGGGACAGCCTCCCAGGGTGCTTTCCGGAAGAAGGGGGAAATGGCGTTTTGGAACTGTGCGCTGGCCTAAGGGAGGCGTTCTGTGAATGGGAAAAGGTGTACCGATCATTACTAGCAAATTCATTTGATCATTTAGAAAAATGAGGCATTACTTTCTCCATGCTTCCATCCAATCCTGGAGGTGATTTTTTTCCGTCAGATCATTCTGTAAGTCACCAGTTCAGATTGTCGCATGGTGACACTTGCGTCTGAGATGAGTGGAAGATAACAGTCCAGCTTGTCCCAACGTTTAAGTGCAGTTTTAACAAGGGTGACTTAAGTTCTGTCTTAATCATTCCAATCAATTGTAAGTATCTTGTATGTTTGTGCTTTAGGGAACTAATGTGGGGCAGAGGGGGGGTTGAAGGCATGGTTTGTGTGACTTTTATCAGCAAGAAGTCCACTTCCAAAATTCTCATTTTTTGTGAGGGTTGGAGGGTAAGTAATCAAACGTGTTTGAAATTAGCTTACTGTGTTACAGACTCTTGTGTATATTTTTTTGCGTTTTAATATCACAGTACATAGAAAAGCAAAAACCACAGTACCAATGGCCACAGGATATTTTCAGTAGCTCAAGAATTCATAAAATGTGTTATTAACATGTACATAAATTTAGCCAGCCTCTTTTGCCTTAGCAGTCAGCTTTAAGGTCTGTGAATTGTTTTTTGTTTGCTTTCTTGTTATTGTTGAACTTTTCTCTTAATTACTAAGATAAGATTGCCACATGTAGTAACAGGTGGAGGTGGAAAGTGTCACCTACATGTGACCTTGCTAGCCCATTTTTTTCTCCAGAAGCTTAATTGTTAAATATCTTCAGTATTGTCAGCATAATTTCTCTGCATGTAGTCACTATGAATTTCTGACAAATGGGACATGCCATTCATACACATGACTTGTCAGGTTTTTCCCCACTTGATCCTTTGAGCATTCCTCCCTCCTTTATTACTTTTTAAAATTTTTGTGAAGATTTGTTTATTTTTAGTGGAAAGTCAGATTACAGAGAGGAGAGACAGAGAGGAAGATATTCCATTCTTTGACTCACAACAGCCAGAGCTGAGCTGATCCAAAGCCAGGAGCCTGGGGCCTCCTCTGGGTCTCCCTTGTGGGTACAGGGTCCCAAGGCTTTGGGCCATCCTCGACTGCTTTCCCAGGCCACAAGAAGGAGCAGAATGGGAAGTGGAGCCACCAGCGTTAGAACCAGCACCCATATGGCATATGCAAGGCAAGGACTTTAGCCACTAGGCTACCATGCTGGGCCCCCCAAACCTCCTTTGTTTTTATTTTTAATGTATGTCTAGATTACATCTTTAAAAATTCTGAACTTTTCTTAGAATTTATTTTTTTCTATTGCAAAGTCAGATATACGCATTTGGAGGAGAAGAGACAGAGAGGAAGGTCTTCCATCCGATGATTCACTCCCCAAGTGACCATAACAGCCAGAGCTGAGCCAGTCTGAAGCCAGGAGCCTGGAGCCTCCTCTGGGTCTCCCATGCAGGTGCAGGGTCCCAAGGCTTTTGGCCGTCCTCAACTGCTTTCCCAGGCCACAAATGGAGCTGGATGGGAAGTGGGGCTGTCGGGATTAGAACTGGCGCCCATATGGGATCCCAGCGGTGCGTGCAAGGCAAGGACTTTAGCCACAAGGCTACCTTTCTGGGTCCATGGGCTGTTTGTAGCATATTAATGAATCATATATTTTAATCATGTATAAATAAATTTTTTTTTGGTCCTGTATAATTATGTTGTCAGAGTAGATCAGATACCAGAAATACATTAATTTGAAATCATAGTCAATAGCCTGGAAAAATTAAAATAAGAAAGTTTTGTGTTTCCCAGTTTTAATTGTGAGGGATAAAGATCTCCAGAATTTTCTTGTTTGCGTTGGGTAAAAATTCATTCGTGAAATGCACGCATTTCAGAGTGGTCGGGACAGATGTGTCTCGGTCTGCAGTGCGTTAATTGTGTATAGCTTCCCCCAGAGCAGTCTATCCCCCTCCGCTTTCTAACTAGAGCACTGTGCAATGTTGATTCCTTTTTGTGAGTTTCCTAGAAGTATTTCTTTTTTTTTTTTTTTTTTTTTTTTTAAAGATTTATTTTTATTATTTTTTATTGGAAAGGCGGATATACAGAGAGGAGAGACAGAGAGGAAGATCTTCCGTCCGATGATTCACTCCCCAAGTGAGCGCAACGCCAATGCTATGCCGATCCAAAGCCAGGAGCCTCTTCCGGGTCTCCCACGCGGGTGCAGGGTCCCAAATCCTTGGGCCGTCCTCGACTGCTTTCCCGGGCCACAGGCAGGGAGCTGGAAGGGAAGCGGGGCTGCCAGGATTAGAACCGGCGCCCATATGGGATCCCGGGCGTGCAAGGCGAGGACTTAACCACTTGCGCCACCGCGCCGGGCCCGTCCTAGAAGTATTTCTTACTGTATTTCCCCTGTGAGTTGTTTAGTTTGGGGAATAGGTTGTGTTTTTTAAAATTTGTATTTTAAGATTTTTAAAATTTAAGACCCACCTGGTACAGTGGCCTAGTGGCTGAGGTCTTCATCTTGCACACACTGGGATCCTATCTAGATGCTGGTTCTAATCCTGGCAGCCCGGCTTCCCATCCAGCTCGCTTCTTTGTGGCTCAGAAAAGCAGTCAAGGATGGCCCAAAGCCTGCGTGGGAGACCTGGACGAAGCTAGCGGCTCCTGGCTTTGCATTGGCTCAGCTCTGGCTGTTGCGGCCGTGTGGGGAGAGGATCAGTGGATGGAGGATTTTCTCTCTGTCTCTCCTCTTCTCTGTACATCTGACTTTGCAATAAAGGTAAATAAATCTTTAAGAAAAAAAAAAAACTAAAAAGTTAAACATTTTAAAAAATTTTATGTGAAAGGCAGAGACACAGAAGGAGACAGAGAAAACTTGATCCACAGGGCCAGGCTGTGGGTAAGGGGCACAAGATCCCGAACTCTCAGGCTGTCCTGTCCTGTGCTCCCAGGCACACCAGCAGAACTGGGTCAGAAAGAGAGCAGCTGGGACTGCAGCTGTTCCACATGTGGGAAGGTAGCACAACAGGAGGCTTTTTTGAAAAGCTATTTCAAAAAATTGTGAGGGTAAAAGATTTTTGTGATGAGCACAACACACATTTACATAACAGTTATAAAATTACAAAATGTTTGAAGAAGAGTAGTTTTAAAACAAACAATACAGAAAAAAAAGAGTGGTTTTATGTTTTTTTTTTTAAAGATTTGTTTATTGCAAAGTCAGATATATGCATATAGAGGAGAAGAGACAGAGAGGAAGATTGTCCATCCGATGGTTCACTCCCCAAGTGAGCGCAACGGCTGGTCCTGTGCTGGTCGGAAGCCAGGAGCCAGGAACTTCTTTATGGGTCTCCCACGCGGGTGCAGGATCCCAATGTTCTGGGCCGTCCTCAACTGCTTTCCCAGGACACAAGCAAGGAGCTGGATGGGAAGTGGAGCTGCTGGGATTAGAACCGGCGCCCATATGGGATCCCGGTGGGAGCAAAGTGAGGACTTTAGCCACTAGGCCATGGCGCCAGGCCCATGGTTTTTTTTTTAAAAGCTTTATTTTTATTGCAAAGTCAGATATAGAGAGAGGAGGAGAGACAGAGAGGAAGATCTATGTCCTGTGATTCACTACCTGAGTGATGGCAACAGCCATAGCTGCGCCTATCCAAAGCCAAGAGCTAGGAACTTAGTCCAGGTCTCCCACATGGTTGCAGGGTCCCAAGGCTTTGGGCCATCCTGAAGTGCTTTCCCAGGCCACAAGAGGGAGCTGGATGGCAAGCGGAGCCGCCAGGATTAGATCCAGCACCCATATAGAATCCCGGTGCATTCAAGGCGAGGACTTCAGCAGCTCGGCCACACACCGGGTCCTAAGATCTGTTTTAATTGCTGATTTCAGCAGACATTTGTTTATTCAAAGCTAGTGATCTTTTGCAGCAGATTTTCAAATTTTGTATTTAAATCAGTCACAAGTTGATGTGCTCTATGTCTGTCCATATAGGCTTTACTGTCTGTCTTATATAAGAGCGTGTTGGGATTAGTTGGGAAACCCTGATCCCATGCACTCTGCAAGAAGACAGGTTGTGGGAGAATAGCATGTCCAGTGATCAGATTCTGTTGCTTTTGACAAAGGTGTTGGTCTCTTCGTTGTTTGCCTTCTCTTTTTAGGTTTATTTTGTTTGAGTCTGGCGCCTTAGACCGCTCTGCCATCCTGACGCATTATTTTGTTTATTTGAAAGGCATTTTCAGAGAGAGAGAGAGACCTTCTGTTTACTGGTTCATTCCTCAAATGAATGCAACAGATAGTGCTAGTGCGTGCCAAAGCAAGGAGCTTCATTTGGGTCTCATGATTCCATGTGCCCGAGCGTTTGGACCATCTGCTGCTGCTTTCCCAGGGTCATTAGCAGAGAATTGGATCAGAAGTGGAGCAAATAGGACTAAAACCAGCTCTATCACGTTCCTTTACTTGCTATGCCACCACAATAGCTCCCATTGTTGGACTTCTCTGCACTTATCATAGGCCAGTGTCTGAAGCTTTGGGGAAAGTGGGGGTTCGGGGGCCACAGCGAGTAAGAGCAGCAGCTCCTAGCGTTGATTCAGAAAGGGATACAATCCAGGCCTGGCATGATGACTTAGTGGCTAAATCCTCATCTTGTAACCTCTCAGATCTCACATGGGCACCATCATGTCCCAGCTTCTCCAGTTCCTGTCTAGCTCCCTGCTTGTGGCCTGGGAAAGCAGTCAAGGACAGCCTAAAGCCTTGGGACCCTGCACCCGTGTGGGAGACCTGGAAGAAGTTCTGGCTCCCGGCTTTGGATGGACTCAACTCCAGCCATTGTAGCTACTTGGGGAGTGAACCAACAGACTGAAGATCTTTTTATCTCCTTCTCTGTAAATCCACCTTTCCAATAATAAATAAATAAACCTTCAAAAAACAAAAAGAATGCAATCCAGTCCCAAACTAACTTGAGTTACACAGATGTTTGTGTGTGACACTACAGGAAGGCTGAACTCTAGAAATGTTTTCACTGGTAACTTCCTTCTGCATTCAGCCCAATGATGAACATGTCAGACTGTCCTACCCCAGTCTCTGGTAGCTGTCACAATTATATACATCAATTAGAACCATTTTTAAAAGATTGTTTGCTTGGTTTGTACAGTAGAGTTAAGAGAACAAACTAAATAGATGTTTCATCTGCTGATTCCCTCTCCAAGTGGCCCTGACAGCTAGGGTTTGACCAGGCTAAAGCCAGAAGCCAGGACTCCCATATGGGCTCCTGCATGCGTGGCAAAGGCCAACGTGCTTGAGCCATCTGCTTTCCCAGGCAATAGCAGGGAGCTGGTGGGGGAAGTAAAAGAGTTGGGGCTTCTTCCCCCACCCGTGTGGTAAGCCAGCTTTCATGTGGTGTGCCAGCATTCGCAGTACTGGCTTTAGCTGGTGCACCACAGCATTAAACCTGGATCCGTTAAGAAATATTTAGTAAGTACTAAAGATCCTTTAATAAATGTGTTAACTTCTAGTATTATTGAGGCTGAGGATAAACAGTGACATTTCATTAAGAAGCTATCACTTCGCCTTTTGATTGCATACATGCTACATTTGTATATCGACATTTTATAGTCTTCCACTGACCGTCAGAAGTGGCAGCATTCCTAATTTGGTAGATGTTTCTGTGCTTGCATTATGTGTAGCCCCAGTCTTAGTGTCACAGAGATGGTCTTTTACAACAATAAAATGTTAACCAAATATTGACATTGAATGGAAAAAAAGACCTCCAGCTTGCTGGCTCGGAGCTATGTATTACCTAAAGAAGTTTAGTAAATGAGGAATCAGTAAGTAGAAAGAGCTTTCTCAAGTCCCAGGCCTTAAGCTTCAAACCTCACTTAATGTAGTAGATGACTTAAAAGGTTTGGAAGAGAAATGTTCCATAGAAGGAAGAATCAATGTCATGTTCCCGAGAGATAAATATCTTTCATTTGCAGATAGTAACATATTACATATTCTAAAGTTGTATCCACTTATGATTATACTTGATGTACCTTTTCAAGAACTTCCCTGTTTTAAAAACCAGAACACTTTAGTGTTAATTAGTATTGGTGTTTCCAGGGTGTGTGTGTTTTGCCTGACCTGTTACTGTTTCAGATGATAATTTGCAAGAAAATAGGTTCCAGAATTGATTATTCAATAATACAATCAAAATTAGCTGTATGGGCATTTTCTGCTTATGATTTGATTTTTGCTGCTGTGTTTACAAAAAAAAATAACTGCAGTGCAGAAGATGGATGTGTTCAAGCAAAGAAGATGGTAATTACAGGGTGGCATCTGCTGTGATACAGTTGTGTACGTGTTCACATCTATGCTGTCGTGATTGTAAGCAAAGAAGGTAATAGTTTTGTCTTCATTTTGTGATGGATGGCTCTTTCCTTTGCAGCCAAACAGGCAAAAAGTTAATGGCGAAGTGTCGGATGCTTATCCAGGAGAATCAAGAGCTTGGAAGGCAGCTGTCCCAGGGACGCATTGCACAGCTTGAAGCAGAGTTGGCTTTGCAGAAGAAATACAGTGAGGAACTTAAAAGCAGTCAGGATGGTAAGGGTATTTCTGACGTTTGCGTCACTTGGCACTGGCTTGATTTAAAAGCTGCCAGGCATGACTGTCCTGTAGGTCAGGGTCTGTGACTTCGTGCCAAGTTTCTGTTTGGCCAAATGGGAAGAGTTTTGGTGAAAAGTAAAAGGTGGTTGTGTTGCTGAAGTGTACAAACTATATCCCGTATTTGAAAAGAGGGAAAGTGACAGCTATTGGCCTGTGCTATTTGTAAGCATGGACACAGATTATGTTACGGAGAAGGACTTTGTTCCGCAGGCTTGTTAGAATATTATATTAATGATCTACTGTGATCATTTTTTATGATTTTTGCTGTGTGTGGAGTAGTGCTCCATTAGAGCATAAACCTTTTTGTAGTCCTAAAGGCTCCGCCTGCTGTGGGGTCACTGCCCTGGCTAGGAGACTGAGCAGATAGGAGCTGGGGCACTTGCAGGTGAACTTGGATCAGATTTTTATGTCACAGAATGGTTTGAATTAGTTCTTAACTTGGGTTCTTATGTAGATATAGAGATATGGATCTTAGTATATTCAATTAAGCATCCTGTTTCTCTAAAGAAAACTAATTCTTGAATGGCTGTTTTAGAAACGAGCACTGTGGTTTTAGAGTTTTGTTTGGCAACTGTGATGAAGTGTTGAAGCCAGTCTGAGATATTAAAGTAGGTTTGGCTCTCCTTTGCACAGAACTGAACGACTTCATCATTCAGCTTGACGAAGAAGTAGAAGGCATGCAGAGCACCATCCTCGTGCTGCAGCAGCAGCTGAAGGAGACCCGGCAACAGCTGGCTCAGTACCAGCAGCAGCAGGCCCAGGCCCCGGCTCCCAGCACCAGCAGGACTGCATCGTCTGAGCCCGCAGAACCAGGAGAAGCTGCAAGTAAAGACTGCAGTCGGCTGGCAAACGGACCAAGTAACGGCGGCTCCTCCCGCCAGAGGACGTCTGGGCCTGGCTGTCACCGGGAGGGCAGCGTAGCTGACGGTGACTTTCCGTCCTCTCCGGGGAACGGTAACAAAGCCCCCGGCAGCTCGGAGGAGAGGACTGGCAGAGGAGGTAGTGGTTACGTAAACCAGCTCAGTGCGGGGTATGAAAGCGTAGACTCTCCCACGGGCAGTGAAAACTCTCTCACACACCACTCAAATGACACAGACTCCAGTCATGACCCTCAAGAGGAGAAAGCAGTGAGTGGGAAAGGTAACCGGACCGTGGGTTCCCGCCACGTCCAGAACGGCTTGGACTCCAGTGTCAATGTACAGGGCTCAGTTTTGTAATATTTTTCCAGCAAATTTTTATACAGTGTCATTTAATTGGGGAGAAGATACTGTCCAGAAAATTAATACATACTTTTGTCACAGTTGGCCTTTTCTGTGAGTGTGTGTTTTTTTATTTTTGTTTTGGGTTTGTTTTTGTTTTGCTTCAATACCTCTGCCACTTTGGAATTATAACAGTTAATTACTTTGAATGTTGCTAAAAGGACATTTTGTGTAGGGTCAAGTTATTTTTATATGAGTTAATGTGAAGTTGTAAATGGAACTCTTTCCTTAAACTATAACATGATGATGTCTGTACAAATCTGTGTCTTTCTAGAACTTGTGCTGTGTAAGGGCATTCCTCCTCATGCTGTTGTACTTACGCACCATTCAGACTTGTTAGAGTAGATGTGGGTTTATGACTGCCAAGTTTTGCTCAGTACAGTAGTTTTTATCACTAAAAGTGGGACTTGCTAATGGAGTCCTGTAGTAATTTCAGTGTTAGTTTTTTCCACCATACATCTGTGCATTTTCTCTTTAGGTGACTGAATGTGTAAGAAATGTGTGTGCAGTTACTCAGTTTTTATGAGCTGTTGTACCCTGTTCATGCATATTGCTCTGTGACTCCAGTATATCTTACCTGTACTGACCAAACCTAAATAAAGATTTTTATTGTAACTCCTTCATTTGTAGTTCTGTTTGTTTTAGAATTGTTTAGTATCTTATTTTCACTGAATTGCTGGATTTTTGCTAATTATTCTTGAACATATAACAAAGACACCCTTAAGTACATGCATTAATTTTGTGCATATGATTTTTAATTTTTACCTTGTTTTGCAAACTCAACAGCTTAAAAGAACACCTACTTCCTGAGTATTTGTTTTTAGGTAAAACTTGTTAAATCAAGTCAACTTCAGAAGTAGAGTTATAGTAACACTTGGAACTGAGGTACACAGTTATGTCTGGTCTTCAGTGCTATGCTAAATGCATCATACTGTCTTTTCACAAACTTTCCATGTGGTCTGCTCCAGTTACAATTCCCAGACCTTTTTGGTGTATTAAAGTGTTCTCTTAATTCATTAAATACCGTGAACTCTGGCTTGTTTATGCGCTTTTACGTTGCCCAAACTTCTGTGCCCTATGGGTGTTTATAATTCTTGATACTATGATGGCAAGGCTTACAGAGAGGAGGGATGTCCACCTGCTGGTTCATACCCTAGGTGACTGCAAGCAGCAGAACTGGACCAGGCCAAAGCCAGAAACTTCATTCAGGCGTCTTATGTGAGAGCAGGAGCCCAAGGACTTGGGCCATTCTCTGCTTTCCCAGGAACATGAACAGGGAGCTCAATTGGAAGTGAAGCAGCCAGGAAAGGAATCCATGCTCATATGGAATGTCAGCAACCATCTTGTCACAGCACCAACTCCAGCTTTTTTTACCTGTTACAAGGATTTGATTATTAGTCATCGGATATCTTCATTTATTTGCTTGAAAGATTTTGTGTCTGCTAGTTCATTCCCAAATGGTCACAATAACCAGATTGGGCCAAGCTGAAGCCAGTAGCCCTGAGCGGTCTTCAGTTCCCTTCCTAGGCCGTTAGCAGGGAGCTGGATGGCGAATAACAGCGGGACACGAGATGCTGGTGTTGCAGGTGGCTGCATTACCACGAGCAGTACAGGTTTTGCTGTTTTTAATTTTAGTGGTGTAATAACTTGAGCGTAGATTTTTCAATGTGACTGAATTTTCTCAATTCTGTGGAATTTACCTTGAATAGCTTGGGATTTTATATATATATTAAAACCAGAAACATTTAAGAGGTAATTTTATTAGTTGATTACATTTTTTTAAGATTTGTTTTTATTGGAAAGTCAGGTATACAGAGAGGAGAACAGAGAGAAAGATCTGTCCAATGATTCATTCACTACCCAAGCGGCTGCAACAGCTGGAGCTGAGCCAATCTGAAGCTAGGAGCTAGGAATTTCTTCCAGTTCTCCCACATGGGTGCAAGGTCCCAAGGCTTTGGGCCGTCCTCGACTGCTTTCCCAGGCCACAAGAGGGAGCTGGATGGGAACCAGAGCTGCCTGGGATATGAACTGAAGTCCACATGGGTTCCTGGTGCGTTCAAGGTGAGGACTTTAGCCATTGGGCCACTGTGCTGGGCCCTAATTAATATTTCTTATTTCTGGAATTGGATGATTTGTTTGGATGCTATAACTAGTCCATTTCCCAGTTCTGAGTGTGGTTTGAATCCAGGAATTAACCATCTGTTTCATGACTTGGGCAACCACTTAACTGGTTCATTCCTATCCCCACCCCTTACAGCATTAATTAAATACTGCATGTAATGTAACTGCAACAGTTATTAGCCTAAGCTGCTATGATCAAAATACCATCAACCCAGAAACAAACTAATTTTCAGTAGCTGTGGGGGTTGGAAGGTCAGATCCAAGTGCTTATTGATGTTCCGATGGGAGCCCTGCTTGCTGGTAGAGGACTGCACTGCCTGTTGGCTGTGTCCTTCCACGGCTAAAAGGTCATTCCTAGCTCCTGTTGGGTACTAGTCTTATTAGTGAGGTTCTGACCCAGTTATCTCAAAAGGTGCTGTGGCCTACTACCATGCCATTAGGGAGGAGGCGTGTACAGGACAGAAAACGGAGCTGAAAGGCATGTAATCACTGAAGGAAAATTTGACAAAGGTGGTCCTTGGGTAGTGGAAATGCATGGGACATTTTTGAAGAAATAGTGACCCTCCAAGAGGTTCCAAGAAAAGCTGCAGTTTATCTTAATGGCTCTTCATCCCACAGAATTTGATGAAACCACCAGGAAAGACCAAAATGGCTGGATTTCCATCAAGCTGCATCCCTTCATTTACTGCTCATTACTGTTGGTTTCCCATCGGCGCCCATTCAGAGTGGACTGATGAGTAGCTAGAATGAGGACTCCTGAGAAAACGCAGGTTGAGTGCCCACTCAACAAAAGCAAGCTATTACCTTCTCAAGATGTACTTTAAAGTGGGTCTGCTAAGTCCTGGAGATTGAAGAGTGGTGAATAGTCATACTCCTTCAAACATGGCAGCCTCTGAATGTTACAGCCACATTCACCCATACTGAGAGCCTTTGGTGCTACGAGTTGTATGTAAAACAGCATCCCCCCCCCAACTTGTGAAACTCAGTGTCTAGTAAGACAGATGAGACAATTGTAATATGGTCAACAGGTTAATCTAGCTATGAGTTTTTATTTATTTATCTGAAAGGCAGGGACTTTGCTGGTGTACTCCCCAAACGGTTCAGGCAGCTTTAGCTGGGCTATGCAGAAGCCAGGAGCCTAGACCTCACGTCAGGTCTGTCCTGTGGGTGACCCCAAAATCTTGACTGTCATATCTGCAGTTTCTGGTGCATTAGTAGCACTCCAACCCCAGGACCTCAACATGAGATGCAGACATCAGAGCAGGTGCTTAACCACCACACCACACACCAGCCCCCTCACTGAGGTTGGAACAGGTGGCACACTTGACTTTGTTTATGTCAAGTGAGAACCAGGGAGGGAGGGGCAAAGCCAGCAGGGGGAATGTGGGCTCCCCTGCTGGATAACCACTCCCAATGGAGAGCATGATTTGGGATGAGGGCAGACCAGACCAGGCAGAGATACAACACTTGTAGGCCTCATGTGAGCTAGATCAAGGAAAAGTCAGGCTGCATTGACTTCCTACTGGTGCAAACATAAATCAGAGTGGGTGAGGGTTGGTGGGGCTTTGGCACAGCAACAGCTGGCAGGGGCTGGCACTGGAGGCTTAATCTGTCAAACCAGATTCCAGAACCACCTGGAGAGTACATAATATGGCAGTTGGAATGGCCTAAAAGGGAAATAGTGGGCACCTCCCTCTTGGGTTACCACTCCCACTGGAGAACATGAAAACCAGGACAGGGGCAGCAGTGACTAGACACAGCATCTGTCAGCGTGTGTGAGCTGGATAGTGGAGCTGGCTAGGTTGAACTAGGCTTCAGTGCCCATTGACATGTACTAGTTGGGACAGACCAACTAGTCCGCTGTACATACTGGCAAGCAAAGGAACCAGGGTGGGGGGCAGGCCTGGTAGGGGTTATTGTGGGTCACACCAACTAGGCTGCAGCTCCCACTGGTTTGCATGAGGGCCAAGTATGAAGTGGGCAGGATCAGGCTGGACTGCAACACCCATTGGTTCACATGGAAGACAGGGCTGGAAACAACTGACCTAGCAATTTCAACGACCAGCATGTGCATAAGCTGATTGGGGCAACGGACTGTGCCAGACCCTGGTAACCACACACAAGAATCAGGTCTGGGATCACCTCAGATGAAGTTTCTTTGGGGATCCCTCCATCCAACTGAACTGCTGATTTCAGAAACCCAACCATGAAGAGAAGTCTGACCATGGAGTGCATGTGTCAAAGCTGAGCCTCTTCAGTGGCTCAGACAGAGCAGTGGACAGCATATCCATCCAGGTGCACATGGAGGATATGGCAGTTCATCAGAGCCTGCAGAGAACACCTGGTACCACAACAGAGGAAGGACAGAACAAATCAATCAACTACCCCAGCCATGTGTTGGCAGTGAAAATCTGAGCAAATGGAGACTCTAAGTTGAACTGTCAGCCAGTGGATTCTGAAGAGATTTCACTGTGCTTGAAATGGTGAGATTGGCAGCAATTCAGAACTGTTGAACTATCAAAACCACTTGAGCAAGACCCTCGGAGCATGCCCCACATCAGGGACCTGGGGTGGGTGGGAGACTGGGTGGGACTTCTCCCTTAAAATCCCTTTTACCTCAGTAACATGAAGGAAACAATGTGGAAATAATAGTCTTACCCACTTTAAAAAATATATTGTGGAAACAATGGCCTCATCCACTTTCCTGTAGCCCTTGACCCTTCGTGTCCTAACCAACTATGTATAAAGATTAGCAAAATAAAATAATAACAAAAAAGAAAAAAAGAAGCAGATAAAAGTTAATGTGTTCACAGGACATTTAAATAGGGAAGGCCAGTCTGCTCAGGAGAAAAGTGGGTTAGCTGCAGGAATCTGAGTGGTCAGCGCATACATAGAGGCCAGAAGACTGATTGCTCTCAGCAAACTTGTGCAAAGCAGGACCCTTGGGTGACACAGTAAGCCCACAAAGGAGAGCTGTGAGATGGGAGAGAGCTGGGAGGCATGGCAGACTCCAAGCTAAGTGCTGAACTCCACAGCAGGGAGGGCGCCACCTCGAACCCCGCGGTGCCTTTGGAAAGGGGCCTGCACTCCTAACATTCTCCCGGCCACGTATCTGCAGAGCCTGGAGATTTCCCCAGCTATTTCCAAGTGTTCCAGGAGACAGGTTCGGGAGGACAGACCAGCGTTGGTGCACAACCTCGCAGCCACGTTCTCCCTTCCTCCTGTCTCCTGAGTGTCTGAGGTCGTGTCCCCACCCTTCAGCAAAAAATCAATACATTCCTGGAAATTTGCGACAAATTCTGAACTCTGGTCGGCAGATAGGAACCCACGCAAGTGACCCCGATTACCCTGCCCCATGGCCGAAGGACTCTGAGCCCTAGGAGGTCCGAGCAGCCCTGACGGCCTCCTCCTGCCCCCACAGCAAGGGGCAGGCGGTGCGACCCCCAGGGACCCGGCAGGGCCGCCTCGGGGACCGCACCCCTTCTCAGGGAGCGGGACTCACACCCGAGGGACTCGCCCGGAATCTAGTTTGAACATGAGTTTCCTCAGGTCACCCCAAGAGTCTACACGGCCTAAGAGACCCGGAAAACAAAGAAACAACGTGTCCAGATAAGGATCTGAAGCTCTGGCAGTGAACCCGGGGCCCTCGGCTGTATCCGCAGGCCCCCACCTGACGCAATCGCCGGGAGATTCCAGAACTCTCCCCGGGCGCGGACACCCTGCAGAGGACACCCGCGGGTCTCGAGGCGCGCCCACCCGCCCCGCGCTCGCGCCTGCGCGCTCACGGCCCTGCGTGGGCGGCGGGCGTGGCGAGGCTGGCTCCGCCCCCTGCGCGGCCTGCGCGCCCCCAGGAAGCGCAGGGGCTCAGTCGCCGACAGCTCCGCGGCGCGCGAGCAGCTCAGGCAGGATGAGTGCAGCCTCGGACCCCGTGGTCATCGTGTCGGCGGCGCGGACTGCCATAGGTGAGGGGCCGGCTGGGACTGGCTGACCCGGACTACAGGAGCACCCCCCGCCACGGTCGGCGTGCTTCGCGGGGTCCGGCTCGGCGACCCCTCCTCATTCTCGCCTGGTGGGCTCGCTCCACCCCGCGCGCACGGATTGGCTGCGCGGGGTAGAACCACCGCTCCTCCCGGCTCTGCTATTGGCTGGCGTAGGAAGGCTTCTTCTCGAGAGGCGCCTGATTGGCCGCCTCCGGGAAGTGCCATCGAACATCAGGGGTCGGGGCGCTGTGGGCGGGGGTCGCGTGGGGGTGTGGACAGAGAGCGTGTGCGTGGGGCGGCACGGTGGTCCCCGTCGCGCCCCGAGGCGGCCGGCTGCCTGCGTGTGGACGCGGAGGCCACGTCGCTTCCCCGGGGAGACCTCCCCGACGGCGTCTCCCGTCTCGAGCATGCCTCCCTCCCTCCGCCCTTGTCTTCCAGGCTCCTTCAACGGGGCCTTGTCCACCGTGCCCGTCCATGATCTGGCCTCCACCGTCATCAGTGCGGTCCTGCAGAGGGCCGCCGTGACCCCGGCTGAGGTGTCCGAGGTCATATTCGGACACGTCCTGGCCGCAGGTAACGGGCCTGAGGGAGCAGCGCTTCACAGCACCCACCCACCCCGCCCCTGCTCCCACTGCATTCCGTGGGCTTTTCCTGAGTGAGCGAGACCGCTGACCCACAGGTCAGGCGGCAGGGTCCTCCGCAGCCCCCCTAAAATGCTACACACTGAATTCGTACCCTGCACCTGGTGGGTGCTCCTGTAGGGATGCCAGCATGACGGAAGGCTAGTACGCCATGTCAGTGCTACCGCCTGACCCCGGGCTGTGTCCGTGGTCAGTCACACGTAACTTTACATTGTTTTCATATTTATTTTTAAGCTTCCAGCCTGATCCTAGGTCAATAACCCCGTGATCAAGATAGCTTTGTTTGTGGTAAGAGGAAGGAGTTTGCTTGAAGAAGCTGGCAGACTTGATCCAGCGGGAAGCGCAGGTGCTCTCAGTGCTCAGGCGTGTGCTGGGCCGCGGCTTTGCCATCAGTCGCCAAGGAAGGGCAGCCTTTGGCCTGTCTGCCACGTGCTGGCGAGGGCTCGCTCCCCTGTAGACCCGGTCACAGCAGAGAGTGGTGTCTGAGGCGCGTGGGAGCTGCGCGCTCCACCCGCAGCACAACTTGGTTTACAAGGTGGCGTTTGTTAGTTGGGACCCTGGCAGTGTCTCGCTGCGTGGCTCACGGCATCGTGTGCTGGCAGGGAGTCAGCTGGCCTGTGGGCTTTCAGCCGTGCCAAGGCCTGCCTGGCGGCTTTGTCCATGCTTTCACCCTGGTTTCTTTCCACTCGATGCCCAAAGGCTGCTCTGTTTCTTCCCTAAGGTTGCGGGCAGAATCCCACTCGACAGGCTAGCGTGGGTGCCGGGATCCCCTACTCTGTCCCAGCTTGGAGCTGCCAGATGATCTGTGGGTCAGGCCTCAAAGCCGTGTGCCTCGGCGCGCAGTCCATCGCCATGGGGGACTCCAGCATCGTGATTGCAGGCGGCATGGAGAACATGAGCAAGGTACTGCGTGTGGCCCTCCCCGACCTCGCCGATAAGGTCACATCCCTGCAGGGTCAATGGTTGCAGCTCAGATCTGCAGCCACACTTAACAGATGGCACGGGTTCAACCTGGGTTCCCCACCCGCTTGTTAACCTTTCTTCAGGTGAGATAGTTAATGCTAGTTGAAGCAAAAAACTCTGTCAGTGTGGCTGGAGCAAAGCGGGCAGTTTCTTCAGCTGCAGTGCCTGACATATAATAGTAAAGCCATAACATGAGGGAGCATCCAGAAGTTACTGAAAAAAAGACCAGATTGTGGCACAAGGAGTTTAGTCGCTTCTCTGGGCCGCCGGCCTCCCGTATTCCTCTGCCTGCTTCCTGCCAATGAGCCTGAGGGGCATCAGAAGATGGCCCAAGTATGGGGTCCTTGCTGCTCAAGTGGGAGACCCAAGTGGAGTTCCTGCTTCCTGACCTCAACCTAGCCCGACCCCAGGCGCTGTGGGCGTTTGGGGAGTGGACCCAGGGGCTGGGAGATCTCTCCAGGTACATCATTGTAGGATAGTGGCTGTTCCAGGTGACGGCCGACCTGCTAAGCCACAGCACCCACCCTTCTCCCACGAGCTTCGTACCTCTGCTCGCGATAGCCCGCGTGGAGGAGAGGACATCTCCAGTGCAGGGTATAAGGAATTGAGGCTCAGAGCAAAGTCCAGTACTCTCACCTAGCTCACCTGAGCCACTGTGTTTGGAACTGGCCCAGGTCTGCCATGTGGGTGGCAGGGGCTCAATTAATTGGGCCGTGATGGATCTGTTGCCTGCTAAGCTGCACATTAAGAGGGAGCTGGATCAGAAACGGAACTGGAACCTGTATTCACAAGAGCCATACTGACCCTTTCCACTGTCAGAGCTGCAATTGAAGTCAGAGTTATGGGCCCAGCACAGTAGCCTAGCAGCTAAAATCCTCGCCTTGAACCTGCTGGGATCCCTTTGGGTGCCGGTTCTAATCCTGGCTGCCCTGTTTCCCATCCAGCTCCCTGCTTGTGACCTGGGAAAGCAGTTGAGGACGGCCCAAAGCCTTGGGACCCTTGCACCCATGTGCAGGGGAACCAGAAGAGCTCCTGCCTCCTGGCTTCAGACCGGCTCAGCTCTGGCCATTCTGGCCACATGAGGAGTGAATCATTGGACAGAAGATCTTCCTCTCTGTCTCTCCTCCTCTTTATATATCTGACTTTCCAATTTAAAAAGTTGGAGTTAAGAGTCATTCAGAAATCTATATCCTCAGTGATTTAGGCAATCTGCTCATCAAAGTGAAGTCGTTGGGCATTATGTAATTCATCAGAGTTGGTTGTGTCTGCAGGGAGTAAATGGAATTCTTTTTTTTTTTTCTAAGATATATTTATTTTTATTGGAAAGGCGGATATACACAGAGGAGCAGAGACGGTGAGGAAGATCTTCCGTCCGATGATTCACTCCCCAAGTGAGCGCAATGACAGGAGCTGTGCCAGTCTGAAGCCAGGAGCTCTTCCGGGTCTCCCACGTGGGTGCAGAGACCAAAGGCTTTGGGCCATCCTCAACTGCTTTCCCAGGCCACAAGCAGGGAGCTGGATGGGAAGTGGGGCCACCGGAATTAGAACTGGCACCCATATGGGATCTCGGTGCATTCGAGGCGAGGACTTTAATCGCTACGCTATTGTGCAGGCCCATAAATGGGTTTCTTAAGGAACCAAAAATAGTGGAAGTATCCGAGAGAAAAATGGAAACAGAGTCCTGGGAGCAGACAGGTGGGTGACCTGCCCACTCCCCAGACCTTCACATCCTGGCCTGATGAGGAGTCGGGCGGCAGGGGTACTGGATGCAGACAGAGGAAATGCTGACCACAGGGGACACCAGGCAGAGGAACAAGCCATTTAAGACTATTCATCTGCCGGTGACAGAGAGAGGCAGAGATCTTTCATCTTTTTTTTTTTTTCTTTATTTTTGACAATCTTTACATGGTTAATTAGGGCACAAAGGTTCAAGGGCTACAGGAAAGTGGGAAAGACTATTATTTCCACAATGTTTTTTTCTTGTATCTGGGTAAAGGGGAAGGTAAAGGGAGAAGCCCCACCCAGCCTCCCACCCACCCCAGATCCCCGATGTGGGGCATGCTCTGAGGGTCTTGCTCAAGTGGTTTTGATAGTTCAGCAGTTATGAATTGCTGCTATTCTCACCATTCCAAGCACGATGAATTCGCTGCAGATCCACTGACTGACATAGTCCACCTTAGAGTGTCCGTTTGCCCAGCTTTTCACTGCCAACACATGGCTGGGGTAGGTGATGGGCTTGTTCTGTCCTCCAGCCTCTGTTGTGGTACCAGGTGTCTTATGCAGGTTCTGATAGACTGTCATGCCCTCCATTTGCAGCTGGTTATGCACTGCACTGCTCTGTCTGAGCCTCTAAGGAGGCTCGGCTCTGGCACATGCACTCCATGGTCAGACCATGGGTTCTGAATTCGGCAGTTCGATTAGGGAGACCCCAAAAGAAACTTCATCTGAGGTGATCCCAGGCCATATTCTTGTGTATACTGGTAAGTACAGGGCCCGGTACAGTCCATCACCCCAATCAGGTGGTGGTTGCAATTGTTGAGTCCCTTCTAACTCCAGCCCTGTCTTCCACACGAATTATTCAGTCAAGCCTGATTCTGCCCAGCACACACTCGGCTCTCACATAAGCCAGTGGGAGCTGCAGCCTAGTTGGCGTGACCAACAATAACCCCCACCAGGCCCGTCCCCTGCCTTGATTCCCCTGCATGCCTGTTTGTACCACAGACTTGTTCAGCCTGTCCATTCAGCTCTCACACATGTCAATGTGCATTGAAGCCTAGTTCAACCTAGCCAGCTCCACTATCCAGCTCACACACATGCTGTTGGGTGCCTTTCTGTCGAGCCACCCCAGACCCTGTCCTGGTTTTCGTCTCTCCAGTGGGAGTGGTAACCCAAGAGGGAGGTGCCCACTATTTCCCTTCTAGGCCATTCCAACTGCCATATTATGTACTCTCCAGGTGGTTCTGGAATCTAGTTTGACAGATTAAGCCTCCAGTGCCAGCCCCTGCCAGCTGTTGCTGTGCCAAAGCCCCACCAACCCTCACCCACTCTGATTTATGCTTGCACCAGTAGGAAGTCAATGCAGCCTGGCTTTTCCCTGATCTAGCTCACATGAAGCCCACACGTGTTGTATCCCTGCCTGGTCTGGTCTGCCCCCATCCCAACTCATGCTCTCCAGTGGGAGAGGCTGTCCAGCAAGGGAGCCCACATTCCCCCTGCTGGCTTTGCCCTCTCGCTCTCTGGTCCTCATATGTGCTGTTTGGGCACTGCGGCCACATTTGGTATAGGTCTTCTCACCTTGGCATTCCATAATGTGCACTGGTTTGTGTCACAACTGAACCTGGCCTGACCCACACTCTATGCTGGTGCTCGGATTCACCAGCAGGTGATGTGAACTGGTTCAGCCTGGTCTGCCCCCGACCTATGCCAAATGTATGCCAGTGGGTACCTTTCCATGGCCTGTTCTGGGCTGTTCTCTTCTTGCACTCACCTGCAGGGTCTTTGTCCTGCCAGAGGAGTTGCGCAGGCTCCTCCATCAGAACTTCTCCCAATGCCAGATTTCGCGCATATTAGTGGGTCCATGAGCCAGCCCTACTCGGTTCACCTCCTGTCCTAGCAGGAACAGTAGCCTTTCCTGACTGGCCTTCAACCCAATCTGGTTCTTACTGTTGGGTGTTTCAGCCCAACCAAGGCTTGTCCATGCCCAAACACAGCTCGCCCATGGCTTGGTAGGGGTAGAAACCTAGCCTAGTCCATCCCACATCTACCCTGTTCCTCCAGAGCACCAGATGGTGTTGGAGTCTAGCCTGGTTAGGTGCATCCAGTCCCAGTCCACGCTTTTGCCAGGGAGACTGCAGCCATAGCTAGACCAGAATGCACCCCCGACTCCAGCCTCGCGCTTCTCGGTGGGAATCTCAACCCAACTAGGGTGTCCCCTTAGCTCCCCAACCGGGCCTGTTCCCAGCCATAGAGCACATGCATGCCAATGATTGCTCTGACTCAGCTTGGCATAATCCCTCATCTGTCTTGGCCATTGCCTTTGATGCTGTGACCTAGTATCCCTGGCTCATATAGATCAATAGGTGTAAGAGCCCAGCTCGGCATGACCTGTGCTCCATCCTGATTTCTGTTTTTGCTTGTGAACCTAGGTTTGCTTGGCCCTGACTGATCCACCCCTTTCCACTACCAACGCACACATTAGCCAGCCATTGGAGCTACTTTGCCCAGCTTGTCTGACCCCCAGTTCTGGACCATGTCACCAGCGAGAGCTATGACCCACCAGGGGAGTTTCCCAAGTTCCTCCACTTGACCCACTCCCAGACCCAGTTCTCATACATGCCGGTGGGTGTTAGGCCAGTGTCCAGCATAGTCTAGCCTTTCATTTGACCTTGTATGAGCTGGTGAACATTGCAGCCCGGCTCACCCCACACCCTATTCAGGATGCACATTCGTGTGCTGCTGTCTTGACCAGCCCAGACTGTTGTCGGTTCCTTTACCCGTGAATGATGGCAGGCTCCTTGGTCCCACCTAGCTTAGTCCATCACCACCCCAACTCTTGAGCTAACCAGTGGGGCTAGTATTTCCACAGGGTTTGGCCCACACATCCCCCACAGAATCTACCCCCAGAAATGGTTCTCTTTTGTGTTAGTTAATGTCATGGCCCTGCCTAGTGTGACCCGTCTCCTGATCCATCATTATGTCAGGTACTAGGATATGGTCCTGCTAGACAAGCCCCCAGCCTTAGCTTTTGCATGGACTGGTGTACGGTGGTCAGCATTGTTCGCTGATAACAAGTTCTACACAGGACTCAAAGGCTGGTATATCAGTCTGACCCATGAAGATCATCTAGTCCCTCTCCCCCAAACTACCAGGTCTCAGTACCCTTGCTTACCTTCAAATGAAAAGTTACTCTGTCATTAGGGGTCTTCAGGATTGATTTGCAACCCGGAAGCACAGTGGGCTCAACATGGAGGTGCCAAAGCAGCAATTCATAGCCCCAAAACCCGAGAGCTTGCCGCTGGGCGGCCAGCAGATGGAGCCTGGTACCAAATGGAGCACTGGCCACTTGGGGACAGCTCACCACATGTTCACAGTAACTGGAATCAGGGTTCCAAGCATGGAAACGGACCTGGCCTGGAACCTACCAGCAGCCAAGAGGCTGCTGGAAGTTTTAACCCCCAGACCCTAAGGTTGCCCCCTCCCTGAGATCTTTCATCTTATGGCCACAACAGCTGGGGCTGAGCAAGGCTGAAGCCAGGAGCCTGGAACTGCCTCTGAGTCTCCCATAGGGCTGACAGGGGCCCAGGCAGGTGATGGGCTCATGTGCTGCTTTCTCCAGTGTGTTAGTGGGAAGCTGGATCAGAAGTGGAGCAGCCAGACTTGCTGGCACTTGTATGGGATGCCTGTGCTGCAAGGGAGTCTTCCCTTATGGAGCCGTACTGCTGCCTCACACAGGATGAATTCCTGCCACGCTTGAGTGCATTTTCATTTCTCGTTTGCAGGCTCCACACTTGGTTCACTTGAGAACAGGCGTGCGGGTTGGTGAGACGCCCCTCGCTGATAGCATACTGTGTGATGGTCTTACTGATGCCTTTCACGGCTACCACATGGGTATCACAGGTGAGCAGAGGGGGCTGCATGAGGCTTGCTTGGAGAAGGTTGACACTGGTCCTGGAACTCACTTCCTCCAAATGGGCAGCACGAGTTCTGTCTCCCTGCCGACTGGTGTAGTCCCTCAGTGAAGAACTGAAGCATAGCCAGTTAAATGTTCTTACCATATGGTTCATTGATGATCAGAGCCTGTTGGAAGTGGGGGGCCCTCAGAGTTCCAGATCAGTTCCCGCAAGGGGGGATCTGTGGAGAGGCACAGTCAGAAGTTATTAGCACTTTGGGTAGTACACTGTATTTTTTTGCATTTTTTTTTTTTGCACTGTAGTTTTTGCACTATTGTGCACACTTTCCTCAAGTGTGGTCCCAGCAGTGTGATTGTCAGGTTCAGGTACCGAGTCCTTCCCAGGGGTTTGCAGGTTGCATCCGGGCCTCCACCAGGATTCAGAATGTGACTGTGTTTGCAGGTGGGGCCTTTAATGTTAACGTGGATCCTAATGCAGTCTGAATGGCACTTATAATGAGGAGGGATCTTAGGTACACACACTTGCGGTATGTCACACGCGGAGGACACAGTGAGGAGGCAGCCGTTTGCCAGCCAAGGAGAGAGCCCAGCCTCCAGTGATCATTTGAAAGGCTCCAGCCACAATGGAGTAATTAGTAGAACCCCCGTCGTCCTATGAGCAGGTAATATAATTGGGCACAGAACCCACTCATTAAGCAGACGTGTTCAGATTTCAGGCAGCTGACCTGCAAGGCTGAGGTTCTGGAGAGAACGCTGCGCTGCCCAAGTGCCTCACTATTGGGAGGTCCCCTAGCACACTGGCCACCACTCTGGGCCATAGTCTGACCGAATGCTCAGAGAGCACGCAGGGGCAGCAGGGGCAGCTGAGGGAGGTCAGGGCGCTGTGCTCCAGAGTAGGAAGATGGGGCAGGAGAACTTTCTGGAGTGATGGAAGAGTGACACCTGTGTGCCTCACAGGTGTCTCCATGTGTCAGACCCTCTTCTAATTGCCTCGCTTGGGATTTTTTGCATTTTATTCTGTTTACATTTTGCCTCAACAAAAACGATGATTTTTGTTTGCTTTCGCCAGTGATGTGGGAGAGAAGGTTGTGAACCTGTTTAGTGTGTGTGCTGGGTCGGGGCAGATGTCATTGCTGTAGGAGAGGCCCAGCAGGGAGCTGCCCGGGGGAGGATGGAGCAGGTGGACGGAGGTGGCACTCAGTACCCGCAGGCTCTCTCTGGGTATCAGCAGGAGTGTGTAGAAGCGTCAGTGGGACGTGTAACAGATCCCACTGAGCAGGCCCTGGTGCCCGAGATGCCAGTAATAATAAGTTCCAGTATCCATATCCTTGTCTCTGAATCTTTCTCCACCACAAGGAATGAGGCTCTCAGTGCTACTGACACACGTAGAAGGAATGTTGGCATTAAAAATAAAGAATGCATGCTACAGGCCCAGTGCAGTAGCCTAATGGCTAACGTCCTCACCTTGCACATTCCGGGATCCCATATAGATGCTGGTTCTAATCCCAGTGGCCACTCTTCTCATCCACCTCCCTGCTTGCGGCCTGGGAAAGCAGTCAAGGACAGCCTGAAGTCCTGGGTTTCTGCACCCATGTGGGAGACGCAGAAGAAGTTCCGGGCTCCTGGCTTCAGATCGGCTCAGTTCCGGCCATTGCAGCTGCTTGGAAAGTGAATCAATGGATGGAAGATCTTCCTCTCTGTGTCTCCTCCTTCCTGTATCTACTGTTCTTTTTTTTTTTTTCTTAAGAAAGTATATTTAATCATACTCAGTTCATTACACAGCAAATTTGTGAAGAAAATAATAATTTCTTCTATACCATGTCCAATGAACTAGCAACAGATGAAGCTGGTCGCGTGCAGGCCAGGAACCTTCACCTCGGAAGGATTAGAGCCAGGGGGCTCCGGGATCATCCGGCATCCGCTCAATGTTGTATCTGGTTGGAGATGCACCTGATAGGAACTCCAGGGTTCTTTTGGATTCTTCATTGCAGGTCCAAGATGTAACACTTGCACTGAGTCACTCTGTACTAAGCAGTCGTCCAGATAGGAACCTTTGTGTGAACGTGGTAATCATTCAGATCTTAGATGCTTGGCAATCCTTAGTGCCACTTGATACTCTGCCCCCGATTTTTCAATTTCTGCCGTGACGCAATCACACAAGCGATACACATGGCATACAGATTGTACTGATTGTCATTGGTTGTACTAAGTCCAGCTTGGCTTTAATGGAAAAGTTGATGAAGTTAGTGTCAGCGAGGTTGTGGAGAGGTGGGCCCAGTTCTGTGTTAAACTGGAGAATAAGCAGGAAAGGCACTGCAGGTCTTCTCTTTCCTTTAGTGCACTGGGATTTTTCTTCTTTTTAGGCTTTAATCTATCCTTTTTTTTTTTAAGATTTTTTTTTTTTTATTGGAAAGACAGATATACAGAGAGTGGAGAGACAGAGATCTTCCGTCCGATGATTCACTCCCCAAGCAGCTGCAATGGTTGGAGCTGAGCCAATCTGAAGCCAGGAGCCTGGAGCCTCTTCTGGGTCTTCCATGTGGGTGCAGAGACCAAAGGTTTTGGGCTGTCCTGGACTGCTTTCCCAGGCCACAGGCAGGGAGCTGGATGGGCAGTGGAGCTACTGGGATCCTGAAGCATTCAAGTTAAGGACTTTAACAACTACGCTATCATGCTGGGCCCTGTCCTTTTCTTTAATCCACTCATCCCTGAGACTAAGCATTTCATGGCCTCATACTTCCTCACTTTCTTTTGCTTCCCCGTTCCATTATTCCCCAAAGACACAAGTCCCTTCTCCCCGTGCTGTGAGGAGTCACGGGCTCCGCTCAGGGCACTTCAGAAGACCGGAAGGAATACAGCAGGGCTGAGGCGGGTGGAATCTGGCCAAGCCCCAGTTTGCTCCTCTGTGGGGTCTCAACACTTTTCCAGGACCCTCCCCTCTTACTATGCTCCCCTCTACCTTTCAATTTAAAAATAAATAAATTAATTAAAAAATAAATAAATCTTAAAAAAAGGATGCTACAACTCCTGAGTAAAATTTGATGAGTAAGGAGATATTTATATAATCTCCAGTTAACACAGTATAGCTTACAGTGACTGCTCCTGTAGTGCTGTAACTTGGTGATCAAAGTCTGCCCAACCTGGGATCATACGGCTCGTTACCTGTGTCCTAATGGCTTCACTGAGCAGCCCTCACCATCAGCCACTTCCCTTCCAGCCTGGTCTAAGTGTGTTCTTGAGCAACCATGAGCTGGAGCCAGACAGGAATTACGAAAGAACTGACTCTGTTCTAGAAACCACCGGCCTGAGGAACTATTCCTGGGACATGAGTGGTGAAACACTGGCTGGGTCCAAAAAATAAAAAATAGCTGTCAGGACGCTGTCTGGGCACAAGAAATGTGGGTCAGCTCAGAGGTTGGGTGAGAGGTTGAGAGCTTGTGAGTAAAAGGGCAGCAGAGCCCGCTTTTAGTCTGATTTGCCGACGGTGTTAAGGCAGTGGGGCGGCTGCGGTTCCTGATGCTGGCTGGCACTGCCGTGGTGCAGGAGCTCAGCAGAGCGGCCGGAGAGCAGGCAGAGGGCAGGTACTAAAAGTGCTACAAGGGAACAAAAGTATGAACGGAGCCTGGTCAGGGGGAGGCGGGGTGGCAGCAAAGCCTCCCCTGTCCCCTGCACGTGGCACCAGGGGTATCGCCGTGCCTGACACTCCACACAGTCTGAGCCACCAGAAGCCGCGCCACACACATGATGTTTTGCTTTTGTCTTTCACAGCTGAGAATGTCGCCAAAAAATGGCAGGTGAGTCGAGAAGAACAGGACCGGGTCGCGGTCTTGTCCCAGAGCCGGACCGAGAGCGCACAGAAGGCCGGCTACTTCGACAAAGAGATCGTGCCAGTGGTGGTATCGTCCAGGAAAGGTGGGCACTCGGCTCTGTAAACTCCTCGTGGGATCCTCCGCTGGCTCACCTGAGGGCGGTCACCCCACCGCTGCTCTGTGCTCCCCACATCCCCACGTCCAGAGGCTGGGTGTGCCTGGCTCACCTGGACAGCCACCCATGATTACTTGCTTCCGAAAGGGCTGTGGATTAGAAAACCTTCAATCTCTCTCTCTTTTTAAAAGATTTATTTTATTATTTATTTTTTATTACAAAGTCAGATATATAGAGAGGAGGAGAGATATAAAGGAAGATCTTCCGTGCGATGATTCACTCCCCAAGTAACCTCAACGGCCAGAGCTGAGCTGGTCCGGAGCCAGGAGCCAGGAGCCAGGAGCTTCCTCCAGGTCTCCCACATGGGTGCAGGGTCCCAAATCATTGGGCCATGCTTGACTTCTTTCCCAGGCCACAAGCAGGGAGCTGGATGGGAAGTGGAGCTGCTGGGATTAGAACCGGCGCTCATATGGGATCCCAGTGCGTTCAAGGCGAGGACTTCAGCCACTAGGCCATGCCACGCCAGGCCCATTCAGTGCCTCTTGAAGATGGTACAATCCTTAGTGAAAAGCTTTAAGAAACAGAACTTCCAACGCCCCATAAATAAATGCTCAGAATCGCTAGCCAGCAGGGAAATGCAAATTTTTTTTTTTTTTAAAGATTTATTTTTATTATTTTTTTATTGGAAAGGCGGATATACAGAGAGGAGAGACAGAGAGGAAGATCTTCCGTCCGACGATTCACTCCCCAAGTGAGCGCAATGGCCGATACTATGCCGATCCGAAGCCAGGAGCCTCTTCCGGGTCTCCCACGCGGGTGCAGGGTCCCACAGCTTTGGGCCGTCCTCGATTGCTTTCCCGGGTTACAGGCAGGGAGCTGGAAGGGAAGCGGGGCTGCTGGGATTAGAACCGGTGCCCATATGGGATCCTGGGCATGCAAGGTGAGGACCTTAACCACTGCGCCACCGCGCCACCGCGCCACCGCGCCACCGCGCCACCGCGCCACCGCGCCGGGCCTGAAATGCAAATTTTAAAACACAATGAGGTTTCACCTTGCCCTAGTTAGAATTACTATTATCCAAAATTAAAAAAAAAAAAAATTATAAATGTTGGCAGGAATTGTGAGGGAAAAGGTATCCCAATCCACTCTTGGCAGGAATATGAACCAGGGAAGACAGTATGGGAATTCTTCTACCCTATGATTCAGACATCCCACTCCTGGGAATGGACTTAAGCAAAATGAAATTGGCAAAATTTAAGAAGACAAGAAACACCGGAATTTTAAAAAATGAAATCACTATATGAAAGTTATTTATTCTCCTGTGTTTACTGCATCTCAATGCTCAGTGTTTAAGATCTGGAATAACCCAAAAGTCCATCAATGAGAGTTGGATAAGAAAATGTAGTGTATGTACATGATGGAATACTGCTTAGTCATAAAAGGAATGAAATTTTTTTTTTTTTTTTGGTGAGAAAACAGTTGCAACTAGAAATCATGCTTAGTGAAATAAACCAATCTCAAAAAAGGAAAAAAAAACAGAGCTTCCCCAAACGCCTGCGACAGACTGGGCAAGGCCCCAGTGAGCCAGGAGCCGGTAGGCCAGGCGGTGTCCCGTGAGCATGGTAGCAACCTGGTACCTAAACTGCCACCTGTTGCCTCCCCAGACGCTGGAAGAGGGAGCTGAGCTGGGCACTCATTTCCGGATACTCTGATGGATGCAGGGGTCTTAAGGAAATGCCCACCCGCACGTTAGTTCTTCTGCAGCAGTCATGAAGTTGTCCTAGGCTTGTGAGACCCTGGTGATGTTGAGTGGTTCTTTTTCAGGACCTACCGAAGTGAAAACGGACGAGTTTCCCCGCCACGGGAGCAGCTTAGAGGCCATGTCCAAGCTGAAGCCTTACTTCCTGACTGACGGGACAGGCACCGTCACCCCAGCCAACGCTTCAGGTCGGCCTCTGGAGAACTGGGGCTGTGCCCGCTTCTGTCAGGCTTATTTCTTTTGTGTGTGTGTGTGTGTGTGTGTTTGTAATTTTTTAGATTTTAGTTTTGGTTATGTTTGCATAGTTGATGAGTGTGGGAAGGGTTGAGGATCCCCTGGGGATCATGGGTGAGACCATTGTTTATACATTTTCTTCTTGTATATGAGGAAGAGGGGGATACAAGACAAGACACCACGCCCAACCTTCCAACCTCCATGTCACCCCGGGGATGGGGAGCTGCCACCTGATGTCATCCCTGGGTCCGTATTATTTTTTTCTGAGGATTCTACTCATGGTTCTATAGTTCTAAGATGCTCTAAGGATGCAAAAATCCTTCTGAGGTTGATTGGCTGTCATGATCCACCTCCGAATCTCAGAAATTTACTGTCAAGCTTCACTGGGGTCTGCCCTCCATCCTCAGCAATCCAATGGGTGCTATGGCCCAGCCCCGTCCAACATACGGCCCTCCTGTACCACAGGAGGAGCTGCAGCCCAGCCAGAGCGACTCTCAATAATCCCCACTGGACTGGCCCCCCAGCTCTGGTTCCTGAACCTGCCAGCATGTGCAGTGGACTGGTCTGTTATGCCCCACATCCCATTGAGATCTCGTATGCATCATTGGGCATTGAAGCCTAACTCGACCCAACTGACTCCACCCTCCAGCCCACACTCACAGCAATCTCTACTACTACACTGCCAGGCTTCCCTCTCCACCCCATGTCCTCATCTTGTGCGTGCTGGTAGGTGCTGCGGCCCGTTCTGGTATGGCCAGTCTCACCTTAGTATTTGCTGGCTGGTGCTGTATCCTGGCCCATTGTGGGTCATGCCGGCTGGAGCTGCCACCCAACCTGGCACAGTCAGCCCCCAATCCTAGCTCTAATGTGAAGTAGTTGGTGCTGCAGCCAGACCCAGCTTGTCCTGCATTACATCCAGGTTCTCAAATCTGCCAGTGGGTGTTATGAACTGGCTAAGCCTGGCCTGCTCCCAGACCTGAGCCACAAATACGCTGGCAGATACTGTAACCTGGGCTGCTCCTGGCTGCTCCTTGTTTTGGTTCTTGCACTTACTTACCTGCAGGGACTGTACCCTGGACCAAGCTCCTCTACTGGGTCTCCTCTCAGTGACAGATCTCACACACACCAGTGGGTCCTTGGTCCAGGCTGATTTAGTCCACCTCCTCTCTTGGCAGGAACAGTAGCCTTGTCCAGGTGGCCCATACCCAACCCTGTTTTTCCTGTTGGATGTTACATCCCAGCTATACCTTACTGCATGTCCTGACAGTTCTCATGTGGCCCAGTGGGAGCAGAAACCTAGCCTAACCTGTCCTACACCCACTCTGGCTCTTGTGAGCACCAGTGGATACTGGAGTCTAGCCTAGTCTGGCACACCCCAGACCTTGTCCACACCTATGCTGAGACATTGCAGCCATGTCCAGCCCAGACCACCACCCCCATGTGCTCACCAGTGGGAACCACAACCTAGTTAGGGCATCCTCTTAGCTCCTCAGCCAGGCCTGTTCCCAGCCCCAGATCTCACACATGCCAGGTGGTTGCTCTGACCCAGCTCTACATAGCCCATCCCCTCTCTTGGCTGTTGCCATGGGATGCTGCAGCCTGGCCTGACCTGGCCCACCCCCAGTCCCACCTCTTGTTGGCGAGTTCTCCAGGCTGGCCTTGCCCAGTCTGCTTCCATCCATAATTCATGCAAGCCAGCAGGTGGGATTGCCTAGCCAGGCATGCCCTGCATTCCAGTCTGGCTCCTGCACTTGTCAGTGAGCTAAGGTTGTCCTGGCCCTGCCAGATTCATCCCCTTCCAAAACCACCCCACACGTGCAGACAGGCGGAGCTGCCCTTGCTGGTCTGACCAACACCCAGGCCTGAATCCCATGCTCACCAGCTGGAGCAGCGGGCTGTCGGGAGTTTCCCAGGTTTCATCCTGCACACCCAGATCTCACATGTGCCAGTGGATGCTAGGCCCTTACCATTCATAGGCTACCCCCTCTCCCTCCTGCATATGTATGAGCGGTAGATGTTGTGGCCTGCCCCACCCCACATCATATCCTTGGGTGTGTCTGCAGGTGCTGCAGCCTGGACCAACAGTCTGCACCCAATCCCAGTACTGATGAGTGTTGGGTTCCATGGTGATGCCTAGCTCAGCTTGTCACCACCCCCAGCTCCAAGCAGACCAGCTGAAACTGCAGATCACAGGGATAGGCCAAGCTTATTGATTTTCCCACAGTATTGTTACCTGTTGTTTTAAATGAAAAATCTAGTTTCTTAATTTGTGATCAGATTTAACCTCCACCGAGAGCCCAACAAGACCACAAACGTAAAATTTTTTGTATTTTTCTACTACCAAACCCCTCCCCTACCTCCTGTAAGGCCTGAGGTTAATCTCCACCTATCCCCCACCCCCAGTGCCATCTTAACCTGGTTCTGGTGAGTCACTGAATTTTTTAAGATTTGTTTGGGCCCTGCAGCCATTTGAAAACTGAACCATCAGATGAAAGACCTTTCTCGCTGTATCTTCTCTAAACCTGCTTTTGCAAAAAAAAAAAAAAAAAAGTGAATGAAAAAGATTATCCTATTTGGGAAGTCAGAGTTGCAGAGAACACTCCTCAATGAGCACAGCTAGAGCTGGCCAGGCTACAGCCAGGAGATTCCTCCGAGTCTCCCACATGGTGCAGGGACCGAAGCAGCTGGACCAGCCGCCACTGCTTTCCTGGGTGCATCAGCAGGGAGCTGCATGGGAGCGCAGCATCCAGTGCTTGAATATTGTCCATATCGGATGCCAGCACCGCAGGCCAAGGCTCAAACTAGCCAAGCCACGGCAGTGTCACAAAACTTCCTTTTCCAACTACAATGTCATCAGCTGATGGCAGATGGTTTTGTCAAGATGGAAGGATTATTTAACTGGTGTTTTGTGGCAGGAAAGTAGCTGGAGGTAGAAGTATGACAGAAGGCCAGTCCCTCCCATCTTACAGGAATGAATGATGGCGCCGCTGCCGTGCTTCTCATGAAGAAGTCGGAAGCCGAGAACCGAGGGCTGGCACCTCTGGCGCGGATTGTCTCCTGGGCCCAAGCAGGCGTGGAGCCTTCCATCATGGGAACAGGACCGATTCCAGCAATAAAGCAAGCTGTGAGTTGTCTTTCCCCCACCCTCTCCCTGCCTGCTGGGGCGGACACTGAGACCAGTCAGGGTCTGCACTACTCTAGGTCTTTTTGCCGAGTCATCTTTGCCCCCCTCAGCCTGCCTTCCCATTTACCTTACATGGACTCATTCATGCAGCTGGCCCCCACCTAGATGGGGCTTCCTCCCCTTACTTGGTTTTGAATCTGTACATGATGCTTTGTACCCCAAAGCAAGCGTCTCAGCAATCTACAGTGGCTGTTCTTTATGTGCATAATGTGAAGCCGCTGCCCGTGGCCAGTGGCACATACTCAGACCTGGGCTCCCCACGTTCTTGGTCTGCACCTCAGGGCCCTCTCCTTTCCTCAGGTCGCAAAAGCCGGCTGGTCGCTGGATGACATCGACATATTTGAAATCAATGAAGCCTTTGCAGCCCTGTCAGTGGCAGTTGCTAAAGAACTTGGAATAAACCCGGAGAAGGTAGCCAAGGGTGGCAGTGCAGGAGAGATCATGCTATTATTGAACCTCTAGGAGTGTCCAGTATTGACGTTTACTGGGTATTTGGGAGTGAAGATGCTGGTCATGTTCCTGCTGGGACTCGGGATTTCATTGTTTCCCTGGGTGGGAAATCTTGTCAGGCACCGACAAGATGCTTTTTAAAATTTGAAAGAACAAGGGGCAGGATTGTGACGTATTCCTCAGCCGGGCGCGTCTGGAAGGGCAGTTTGCTGGAGTGATGCTAACGCTGCCCCCTCCCCTCCCAGGTCAACATCCAAGGGGGTGCCATAGCCCTGGGGCACCCTCTTGGAGCCTCTGGCTGCCGCATCCTGGTGACCCTGCTGCACGCACTGGAGAGGACTGGTGGAACCCGGGGAGTAGCAGCCCTGTGTGTTGGTGGTGGGATGGGCATAGCCATGTGTGTCCAGAGAGGATGAGCAGTGAACCCAGCTCACACCATGCCCAGGCCTCTGCCCTCCTTCCTTGACAGCCAATCGACGACTAAGGCGCAATGTGAAACCCCAGGACCAAAGTGAAGATGGAAATCACTCTACTTCACAAGAATGCAGGCTCACACTGTACTTTAATGTGTAATACGTAAGGTACAAGACAATTCTAACATTGTTATAAATAAAGAAGTCTGATCAGTCATCAAGGGCTCCAGAGTGCATGGCGTCTTCATAACCTCCATGCTTCTCATCCTTATTTTCTGGATGTAACTTAATAAGATCATCAATCCGAAGAATGGTAATCGCAGCTTCTGTGGCAAATTTCAAACTTTTCACTTTAACCACAGTTGGCTCAAAAACCCCTGCTTGCTTGTTGTCTCGAGGCTTTCCATTAACCAGATCAAGACCAATCCTGTGAGTGAAACAGAAAACAGCCCCTTACAAGTTGCCTGGGTGACCTGTTGAACAATCACTGAATTCTAGAACAGTGTAAATGGTGAAAGTGTGGTTTATGGACCAGATATCCAGACAGACTCTGTGGCCAGTGATGTCTGGCTTGGTTTAAGTACTCTAAGGATACACACATGGGCAGGATCCAAGCACAGCTGTGTGAATGCATCCTCATTAGACAGGAGGCCCACAGGTCAAGCGAGACCACTCCCCAGAGTTCAGGTACATCAGTGGGTCAGTCACACTGACACTTCCCAATGTGTGGAGTCCCTTTTCCAAGTCTGCTGGCCCTGTCGTTAACCACTATCTTTTCAAGGCCTTGGAAAAGCTAAAAAGGTTTAACCTGCTACAAACAAAACGTTTTAAAAATATAGACAATCTTGGGCCCGGCGGGGTGGCGCAAGTGGTTGGGGTCCTCGCCTTGCACGCCCGGGATCCCATATGGGCGCCAGTTCCATCCCGGCAGCCCCGCTTCCCTTCCAGCTCCCTGCCTGTGGCCCGGGAAGGCAGTCGAGGACGGCCCAAAGCTTTGGGACCCTACACCCGCATGGGAGACCCGGAAGAGGCTCCTGGCTTCGGATTGGCATAGTATTGGCCATTGCGCTCACTTGGGGAGTGAATCATCGGACGGAAGATCTTCCTCTCTGTCTCTCCTCTATCCACCTTTCCAATAAAAAAATAATAAAAATAAATCTTTAAAAAATATATAGGCACCAAAGAAGGGCAATTGTGTACTTACCATTTTAGATTTTTGCGTTCTGGGTTAACTTGAGCCTCATTGTGAAAAGCTCTTAACTTTGCAACCAGATCTGTGGAGTCTTGGGCTGCATTCACTGCCAGTGTGTTAGGAATAACAAGGAGAGACCTTGCAAACTCTGCAATAGCAAGCTGTTCCCGAGACCCCTAGGAAAGACAACTCATTTTCACATAAGGGAAAAGTGACAAGGTGTGTTAATAATAATAAAAAGCCAGAGTGGGCCCAGCATGGTAGCCTAATAGCTAAAGTCCTTGCCTTGCATGCGCTGGAATTCCATATAGATGCTTGTTCGTATTCTGGCAACCCCACTTCCCATCCAGCTCCCTGTTTAAGGCCTGGGAAAGCAGTGGAGGATGGCTCACAAAGCCTTGGGACCCTGCACCTGCATAGGAGACCCGGAAGAAGCTCCTGGCTCCTGATCGGCTCAGCTCTAGCCATTGTGGTCACTTGGAATGAATCAACGGATGGAAGGTCTTCCTCTGTCTACTCTTTCTGTATTATCTTTCCAATAATAAAAAAAATTGCCAGAGTGCGCCCACACTCTAACTTACCATGCTGGTGGCGTAGTTTTCCAGGTATATAGAAAGAGCTGCCTCAACAGCGCCCCCACCTGGGACCACAGATTTTGACTCGAGCACCCGCTTCACCACACAAAGGGCATCATGTAGAGAACGCTCCATCTCGTCACACATGAAATCGTTTGCACCGCGTAAGATAATCGAGGCAGATGTACGAGCCTTTGTGCTGTCAAAGAGGAAGCAAATTTTCAACCAGCACTTCCAGGCAGTAAGCCGGCAGGCACGCCCCGCAAGACCCTGGAAAGTCACACAATGTCTAGACCACGTAGGGGAGGTGGCACTGTCAGCCCACCTCCATGTACAAGGGTCCACGTTTCTTCTATCCCATGCGTATAACTGCTCGTAGCACTGTGAGACCAGAGCAGCAAATCAATGGGAAGCAACCAAACCGCACAGCTCTGTGATTTAAAGTCGCTCTTACTTTTTGATTAAGATGAGCTCATCATCGCAGATCCTCTCCTGTACCACCTCTTCTGCTTGTCCCAACATTACAGCTTCAAAAGTTTCTTCACCTTCCAGATTGGCCAGAGTTGACAGAATGGTCGCTATTGAGAGGTATAAAATATAAATGTCAATGATGATCTTCTTGTCTTAAATTAATTTAAGTGATGCACTGTCACCAAGATGAGCAAGTTCAGTAAATGAATTTCCAACGCGCTTAGTAATGTAAGGAACAGAGTCTCTGCCCAACAGAGACTACCACCACCCGGAGCACCAAGCACAGGAGCGCCGTGTGCGGTCAGGTGAGCTGCCCGAGGAGCCCGGCCAACGCGGCAGGGACCGTACCTCCAGAAGCTTTAGCAATGCGTTTAAGGTCCCTTTTCAAAACTCTTCTAACTGCCATGGCACCAGCCTCCACAAAGTACTTGAGACACATGTCGTCGATGCCACCAGTGGTGAAAACCACGTTGGCACCGGTGGCCAGGATCTTCTGGATTCTTTCCTTGGTGATATCGGATTCTCTACAAAGAAAGGAGTTTAGTAACCCAAAGCTGCGTTACTCATCCACAAAACAACTATGTGTCAAATGTTAGCTCTTTCCCATCCACACCCAGAACTGGGCTTAGTCCAATGTTTGGAAAAGGTCAAGGAATGAAAGAAAACTATGCTCTCCCCAACCCCAACTGGAGTTTCTAATTTGGAAGTGTGATCAGGAACGTAATAGTTTGGACAAGTGTTGGGGAACAGCAAGTTCAACTACTGCTCACAATGTCAGCATCCATCCTAGAGTGATTGTTGTTCCATGGCCCAGGATCCAGCCACCCCGTGGGAGTGCAGGATGGCATGCCTGGCTCTGGGATTCAGCCTGGCACAACCCCACCACTTGCAGTTTCTTAGCAGTAATCCAGCAGATGGAAGCTCTAACATTCTGCTTTCTGACAACTTTGGGGGTCTCTGCAATGGTTGGGGGCAGTGAAGGAAATAGGAAGTGCGTGGATGTGACATGGTAGGTACTAATCAAGCAGAGCTAAACTACCTGTGCGAAGGCTCCCATAATGGACACCACCACATAGCTGGCTAGACACAAAGGCCTCAAGATACTTCAGCATCAACCCAATCAGGGGCCAATGTTGTGGAACACCAGGTGAAGCCACTGCTTGCAATGCAGTTATCACAAAAACGCCATTTCAGAAGCTTGCTATTCTATTTCTGATCAGGTTCCTTGATAGTGGCTTGGGAAAACAAGATGACCCGAGTGCTTGGCCTCTTGCCACCCACGTCAAGATCTGCACAAAGCTCCTGGCTCTAGCCTGGTCTAGCCCTAGTCCCTGCAGTCTTCTAGAAAATAAAGCAGTGGACCAAAGGCCTCTATCAACATACATCTTAGCAACCACAAACACTCAGAAGCACAGAATTGGACCGATGTCCACACTTGGAGCTTCTGAGATGTGTCCTAAAGCCACAGTGACAAGGGAGCTCCTCCAGGGAGAGGAATGGGCAACAGAGGACAGGCCGTGCAGACAAGGGACTGCAGCACCACCCCTGCCCCAAGTGTCCCAGGAAGGAAGGAGTATCATGCATACGTTTACAAAGTCCAGAGCCTTCCTGAGGCAAGCAGAGTACAGGGGAGCAAGTGCTGCTGGCAGGTAAAACGCAGACCAGCACCCCACCCTCAACCTACCTGGCACCTCACTGCTGGGCCCTGTGCTACAGCTTCCTTCCTGGCTTCCACACTTTCAATGTCAGTGAACTTAGAACACCCAATTGTAGAAGACTGATTTAAACAGGTTCCATTACACCAAATCTTAAAGCGTAACTACCACAGTTGCAAAATGGGATGACTTTAACAAATGGTTCCTATATAGCCTCCTCCATTATCAAAGACACAGCACTCTAATTTTAATTTACACACAACCCTTTCTAAGACCCCAAATCCTGCCCCAACATACCTCTGTCTGATTTGGTCTAATTTTTCAGGGTCTGTGATAACCACCTGTACGCCAAGCTTCATTTTGGTTTTCTGCAGGCCGAAGTCAAGGCAAGCAATTTTTGCGTTAACTATTCTCTTGGGCATGCCTGCAATCAAGCAAAATTAACATTAAGCTGCCTTACAGCCGCTCTAAAAATACTGCTTCACAAAACATATATTTACATAAGAATGTGCTGCATTTAACAAGCACCATCTTTCACATGCACTCACCCTATTATGTTGCATGTGTTCGTTAGAGACATGCAATCCATGTGAGCCAGAAATGCTAGCTCTATGGTCAGTGTTCTGGGACGGTGTGTTAAGCTGCTGCTTGCAGTGCAGTGTTCCAGGCCCATTCTGAATCCTGGCTCCTCTGCCTCACACCCAGCTGCCCACTGCTGCAGCTGGGAAGGCAGAAGACAGCCTCTAATCCCACGCGAGACATGGACGGAGCTCCAGCTCGGCTACTGTGGCCTCTGACCACTGAACTGACAGGTGCAAGGTTTGTGCCACCCCACTTTTCAAATCTGTCCTTTTCCGAAGTTACTTTCAGCCTGTAATGTAAGTATTATGAGCAAATCCTAAACCTTACCCTGAGATCCCACCACGCAGTTGAGGGCATAGCCATTGATGAGTAAACTCTCCGTCTGACTTCTGCCGTGGGCTTTCAGAATGTTGATAGAGTTGACTGGATAGCGAGGCTGGCCTCGGGTATCTGTGTATTTAACAGCAAGTACAGCATCTACCACCATGTTAGAAAAGAAATCTCCATTGCTAAGCTAACAGTTAAGGATAACACACCGGAAGAAACAAAGGGCATACAGGAAAAATCAAAGGTAACGCAAGATTTCCTTTTGGCTATCTCAAGCAAGCATTATTTATGCCAACAAAATGCTGCAGTATCAGTCAGCGGCGTCTGTAATTTGAGTTACTGTCACAGACACTTTTCACTGGAAGGAAGTTAAATATAGCATTACTTTTCTTCACTGCAACACCAATTTTGCTTTAAATTGATCTGAATTTTATCCATAAAACCAAACACAGAAAGTCAGAACCTTACTGGACCACTGCAAGGATACACCCCAATGATTTTGGAAGACATTGATGTCTTTGCAGCATTGAGCAGGCAATCTCTTCCAAGTTCATCTGTGTTGATAATTAGGTTTTCACTGATGTATCGCACAGCTTCCCTGTTTAAGGTGCAGAAGAAAAACACGTGAAGCATGTTATCAGTCAAGCTTTTTGGTTTTATCACATTTAACAACAGCAATAAAGCGTCACAAAGCAATGGTGTTCTGTTCAGCCATTTCATATAGAAGGAGGGTACCAAAACCCCCTCCCTCTTCAGATCATGGCAACTTTGCTCTATCCCACAAGCATAGCCACTAAAATCTACTCACTGAAGAAAATGTGGTAGTCAGATGGGAACAGAAGCCCTAGGGCCTCACCCCTTCTTCAAGTAGAACTGCTAAAGTGCAACTTTCTCAAACTGAAATTCAGCCATTACTTAAAACCTTAAAAGTCCAGACTATTAATCACTAGATGAAATACATTCTTTGGGGGCTGCCCGCAAGGCTGGCATCCTACTCAGGCAAGAGGCCCAGCTGCCCCAGCTCCCCACACAGGAGGGGAGTGTGCAGCCCTGGGTTCAGCCCGGCCCAGCCTCGGCCTTTGTGGCCACCAGGGAAGGGAACCAGCAGGTGCAGATCTGTCTCTTCCCTGTAATTCTGCCTTTCAAATATATAAAAACAAAAACTGCTACTATTTCTTTGTGTGTAAGCAACCTTACTTGCAAGCAAGTCGATAGCCACTGATAACCGAAGTGGGATGAATTTTCTGCTTCACGAGTTCGTCTGCGTTTTTCAGAAGTTCCGCTGCAATAATAACCTGTGGAGAAGACGCGTGTCGCATGCTGGCACCCGCCCCGTGCCGACAGGGAACCGAGCAGCCGCTTATCAGAAGCCAGCAAACAAGAGGACTGTGAAATTTGGGCCCAAATGGGAGAAAACCTGACAGACTGAATAGGTTTCAGGCCAAGCTGTTGGTCCCACCATCTTCAGCACACACCGCATCAAAAGCCACCAAGTTGTTATATCAACACCATGTCATTGTGGCTATTTGGTTTATTTTTGCTTTTCTTAACATTTCTTTGAACAAACACTGAGAATTTGCTTCAAAAAAAAAATTCTGCCCGTTTCTTCTGAGGGAACTCACTGCATTTAAGTCATTAGATAAACGCCTTGGATGAATTATTTTAACATTTTAGAAGTGATTCCATTCTTTGGAAGTCTGGTGCAGTAATGCGTTTCTCTCCTGCAGGATCATCCGCTAGCTCCCACTGCGCGGGCGAGCTGACAGGACGCCCCTCCAGCGGCCAGTCCTGACACCGCCTGCCCATCCCAGAAACCTGCAAACCACAGATGAACACACACACCCCCCCCACCCCCTCCAGCAGGGCTGCACGCATTTCAACATGTACCACCGAGGTCGTTCCATCCCCGACTTCTTTGTCCTGCAGGTCGGCCAGCTCGCAGAGCACCTTGGCGGCAGGGTGTTCCACCTCCAGCAACTTGAGGATGGTCGCGCCGTCGTTGGTGATGGTCACATCCTAGCAAAGTCACGGGGAGGCACGGTCACGCGGGGCGCAAGCGGCAGAGCCCCCCTCCGCATCCCCGAGGCCCCCACTTACGCCGATGTCATCCACCAGCATCTTGTCCAGCCCGACGGGCCCCAGGGAGCTCTTGACGATGTTGGCGATGGAGGCCGCGGCCATCACTGCAACCCACGGGGACGGGCTTTAGGAACATGGGTGCCGGGACACCGGGGCTGCGCACTCGCCCTGCCCCCGGACCCCGCAAGGTGCTCCCATGACCCGTGAGGCTTCTCTTTTTTGAAAGCTTTTTAACGCAAGATGCTGACTTCAGATTTGTTCAAGGAAAGTATTAAACGAGCTGCCCCGCCCGCGGCTGTGCGGGTGGTGGGGGACGCCCAGGCCCGCACCCCGGCCACCTGCTCCCCTGCCCAGGGAGCCCCGCGCGGCCCCCACGCCCCGCCGCGTTACCGTTCTGGGAGCGGATCGCCTCCCCGGTGCTGCGGTCCCCGAACACGGACAAAGGGCCCTCCATGGCGGCAGCGCGCTCGTCCACTCACACCGCGCGGCGACCACGATGTCCGCCGGCGGAGAGGGAGGGACCGCGGGGGTTGCTGGGAAACACCGCCCCGCCGCGCCCGGCCGCGGAGCACGGCGGGAAACGGGGAACGGCAAGAGAAACGTGAGCGCGCCGGAAGTGAGGACACCGCGGGAGGGCGGGGCCGAGCGGCGCTGTCCATTCACAGAGCAGGTGGGAAGGGCGCGAAAAGGGCCAACGGAAGTCGGGCTCTAGGCCATTCAGAGGAGCAGAAAGTGCTCGGCTACACCGCCTGGCCAGACAAGCTTGCGCAGGCGCATCTGGACCTTCTAGCGCTTTCTAGAAAATGCGATCGCGAGGGCGGGACTTGGGGTCGGAGCATCCTATCCGAGTCCGGAAACTTCGGGTTCCCTTTGTTGGGAGCGGCTGGCGCCTTCGGCCGTAGATCCTGACTCAGGGCCATGAGGCGAGCCGGCCTGGGTTTGTCCCAGATCCTGCTCCTGGGTGAGAGGGTAGTCTTCCCGGGAGCCATCAGGGGATACGTTCAGTTCGAGGGCAGCCAGCCCGTTTGACAAGGAAATGACGCTGCCCTGCCCACGTGTTCTCAGCTCCGGGCCCGACGGGGACTAAAGGTAGCGCCCTGAGCGGGTCCCACGGAAAGCGGCCACAAGCATTAACGCTACGAGCCCGCCCCGGTCCCATGCGTTGCTACGCGACGGCTGCCGGCGGGAGCATTGATTGGTGGATTGGATGTAACAGACTGCCCCCTGGGCCACTCAGCGGCCAGGGCTTCCTACTTCCGGGGGGAGAGCGACTTCTCCCCTGGACGACTTTGATGACCGACCCATGCAATATGGCTGCCTCCGAAGAGCTGCTGGGGGCTGGGTGAGAAGGAGGGAGCGTTTGTTACAGCTTCACCCGAGATCCTCACAGCGATGGCACTTCGGTCGCGGCTTTGGGAGGTGGTGTCGGTTAGCAGGAGCCGCGGTAATTACTGTCGCCCTCTGTCTCCCTCACGCGTCCCCATCGCCCACAGCGCGGTAATGGCAGTGGCCGTCCCCGGCTCTGTGATGGCCGCGCGTGCGGCCACGCGGGCCTGCCGTGGGCCTCTGGAGCGGAGGAGGGGCGGTGTCCCCGGGGTGACCCGTGCTGTCGCTTGCGTCTCCCAGGGTGCGGGCTCGCAGCCCTCTCGACCAGGTCCACGCCAGCCGTGACACCGCAGGTGGACCCTCAGGAGAACGAAGCCGTGGCTCCGGAGTTCACCAACCGGAATCCCCGCAATCTGGAGCTCTTAGCGGTCGCCAGGAAGGAGCGGGGCTGGGGGACGGTGTGGCCCTCGCGGGAGTTCTGGCACAGGTAATTCCCGTCGGCGTGTGACAGCGTCTGATCTGGCTGCACCACAGTGCGCAGAGAGAGACCAGTCTTGCATGCACAGGTCTGCTGCTGCAATACCCCGACAGCCAGGGACCCCAGGCCCGAGCCAGGAGTCGGAGTTTCACCATCCAGGGACTTCCACCTGCTGCCTCCCCGGGGTTAGCAGGAAGCTGCAAGTGGAGCTGGGGCTCAGCCCTGTCACTGTGAGGGATTGCACCTGTCCCAAGCAGCGTCCTCATCGCTGTCCAAACATTTGCCCCTAGAAAGTCGGAGTTAGGGAGAGACAGGGATGTGTTCCATCCACTGCTTCACTCCCCTAACGGCCGCATTGTCAGAGCAGAGCTGATCCACAGTTAGGAGCCCGAAGCTTATCACAGATCTCCTGCCTGGGTCCAGAGACTTAGGCCGTCCTCAGTTGCTTTCCCCAGCCACAGGCAGGGAGCTAGATAGGAACTGACAGCCAGGACACGGACCAGCACTCATTTGGGATGCTGGCACTTGAGGGAAGATTAGCTGTTGAGCCATAGCACCAGCCCCTCTCTAGTCTTACCTACTTTATAGGGGCAAGAGTTTGAGGCTTAGGGAGACAGGATTAGTAGTAAGTGACAGAGCTAAGGTTCAACCTTGTTTTACCTGACCTCAGAGCAGGACACTAAATCACGGCCATTAAAGGGGGAAGTTAAGACAGATTTTCCATCACTAGCTCACTCCCAAGTGGCTGCAGTGGACAGGCCGAAGCCAGAGCTGGGAACCCCGGCCAGGACTCCCCATGTGGGTGGCAGGTTCCAGGTCCTGGGGCCACCCTCTGCAGCTTTTCCCAGGGAGTTGGAGCAGAAGTGGAGCAGCCACGACACAAGCTCCCGTATGGGGTGCCAACATCACTGAGCAACAAGGCCCACCCCAAAAATAGAAGAATTCTTAACGAGTATAAAGAATGACAACAAACAAGTTGAAAATCATAACTAAGTGTTGTATTTATTTAACAAACATTGGACCTGTAACGCTTACTAGGCATTGGCTGGAAGGAGGAGATAAAAGTAAAAGTTCTCTTTGTTCCCAGTCTTCAGTTTTGTAGGAAAGGGTGGGTAGGGGGTGATTGGTAGTCGGGGCTGGGGGCAGTGAAACCAAGGCAGTGGGCAGCTCACTTTTCCAGTCCTCTGAAACTGAAGTCTAAAAAGCTGCGGGAACACCAACCTGCATCATCGACTTAATATGTGTGTGAGTCACTTAAGCAACAAGAAGCCCAGGTACACCGCCCCCCGCCCCCATTTTTCTATCACAACAGCCTTAGTGGAGACTTTTGGAAACTTACAGTGGGAAATGACCTCGGAAGTTAGAGTCCTGCCTCTTCACTGAACAAATGGCTGAGACAAAGGTGGGCATGCTGGCACCCCCTGTCTAGAGTTGGCTTACAAGTTAAAGCTGCTTTTATGGATTGGCATTGTGGCACAGCAAGTTAAGGCTTGTGGTGCTGCCATCCCATATCAAATTGCTGCTTCTGACCCAGCTCCCTGCTAATGTGCCCAGGAAGGCAGGGAAGCTGGCTTCAGTGCCTGTGCCCTTGCAGCCCCTGGGAAATCCAGGTGCAGGTCCTGGCTCCTGGTCCGGCTCTGGCTGTTGCAACGCTTTGGGAAGTGAGTCAGCAGATAGAAGAGCCTTCTCTCTGTGTCACTCTGCTTTTAAAATAAATGTGTTTACATTTTTTTTTTAATTTTTAAAAAACAAAAAAAATGTTCATGACTTGTGAAAATCAGCTGAAATTCATTTTTCATTGTCTACAAAGAAAGGTTTCTTATAGCAGGCATGCCCATTATGTTTTGTGTGTCACCTGGCTGTCACGGTTCCATAGTGGCTTCAGGTGAGCAGTTTTCAACGGACTGTGCTCTACAAAATCTATTTACTGCCTGGCATTTCCTAGGAAAAGGTTGCTGATCCACTCTAAAAAATTAATGAGGTTTTGTTTTTGCAAGAATTAGTAGAACCAAGAGTAGAGGCAATTTTATAAGTCTCATGTTACCTATTTTGCATTAAAGTCTTGAACTCTTAGTTTAAATATTTTCTTTAAGTCATGCTTACTATTTTAAAAATTCATTTTAAACATTTTGAGGGCCTGGCGACATGGCCTAGTGGCTAAAGTCCATGCCTTGAGCGCGCTGGGATCCCATATGGGCCCCAGTTCTAATCCCGGCAGCTCCACTTCCCATCCAGCTCTCTGCTTGTGGCCTGGGAAAGCAGTTGAGGATGGCCCAATGCTTTGGGACCCTGCACCCATGTGGGAGACCTGGAGGAAGTTTCTGGCTCCTGGTTCCGGATCAGCACAGCTCCAGCCATTGCGCTCACTTGGGAAGTGAATCATTGGACGGAAGATCATCTTCTCTGTCTCTCCTCCTCTCTGTATATCTGACTTTGTAATAAAAATAAGTCTTTAAAAATTTTTTTATTTGAAAGAGACATTTCATTTGCTAGCTTTCTCCCCACATACCCACAACAGCCAGCGCTGCGCCAGGCTGAAACCCGAAGCCACGAACTTGGTCTGGGTCTCTCACTTAAGTGGCAGGAAACCAACGCTTTGGGTTTTAATTATCTGATTGTATTGGTGATTATCTTTTATAATTACAATTTTTCCATTAATTGGGGTTTGGGGACAGTCTTTTTTTTTTTTTTCAAGATTTATTTATTTTTATTACAAAGTCAGATATACATAGAGGAAGAGAGACGGAGAAGATCTTCCGTCCAATGACTCATTCCCTAAGTGAGTGCAATGGCTGGAGCTGTGCCATGCTGAAGCCAGGAGCCAGGAACTTCCTCTGGGTCTCCCACGCGGGTGCAAGGTCTCAAGGCTTTGGGCCATCCTCAACTGCTTTCCCAGGCCACAAGCAGGGAGCTGGATGGGAAGTGGAGCTGCCAGGACACAAACCAGCGCCCATATGGGATCCTGGTATGTGCAAGGCGAGGGCTTTAGTTGCTAGGCCACGCCGCTGGGCCCAGGGGGACAGAGTTCAGTGATACCTTAGAGACCCTAACGCGGGGAAGAGTGCTACTTGAGTTACCCTTAGTATTTGCTTTCACATTTAAATTTAAATATTTGTTCCTTCTTACATTTATTTTGGTGTTAGGAAGAAACAGATTTAGTTAGCAACTTAGCTCTGCTTCTTCCTAGTCCTTCATTGAAGTGGTTCTTTAAAGCTGGACTCTGTAGAAAGACCCAGCTTCTCCTTGTTGTTTCAAGCTAAGTGGCAATAATTGGTTTGTTCTTACTGAAAATATCTTGTAAAGGCAGAGACAAAACACTTTTCTCAAAATCTGGATTAAGTGTTTTGAAGTGAATGAACTGAACCCCGAGCCCTTGATGAGTGTTTGCACCCGGAGCATTTGCCTTTCGCATACATAGACAGTCAGGGTTTCCTTGTCTTCTCATCCCTTTTAGGTTGCGAGTGACAAGAACTCAGCATCATGTGGAAGCACTTGTTGAGCACCGCAGTGGCCAGGTGGTGGTCTCGGCATCCACCCGAGAGTGGGCTATTAAGAAGCACCTGTACAGCACCAGGAACGTGGTGGCCTGTGAGACCATAGGCCGGGTGCTGGCCCAGAGGTGCCTGGAAGCAGGGATCCACTTCATGGTCTACCAGCCCACTCCTTGGGAGGCAGCCTCGGACTCGGTACTGGCGTTTTCACGTTCTTAAAAATTGTGTTAATTTTATTTTTTAAAATGTTATTACAATTATTATTTATAGAGTTCGAGAGATCTTCCGCCTGCTGGTTCATTCTCTCAGTTGCAGCGGCCAGGGCTGGCCCAGGCTGAAGCCAGGAGTTAGGAGTTTCATCTGGATTTCCCCTATGGGCACAGGATACCAAATACTTGCACCATCTGCTGTTGCTTTTCCCAGGCCACTAACAGGGAGTTGGATGAAGTGGAACAGCCGGGACATGAGCTGCACACTGCAGCTTGACCTGCATGCCAGCCGCTCTGTTGATTCTTGACATTAGACATACGATGGTGGTTTCATGTGTCCCACACAGACCTCCCCTGCAGGGACTAGTATTCCTGATCTAATAGCCAAGTTGAGGCTGAGCTGGCCTGAGTCAGTGTGTGCCGGGCGTCAGTCCCAGGGTGACCGGCTGTGGAGCCGTCCTGCTCCTGTAAGGAGAGGTGCTGTGGCCCCTGACAGCCCTGTGGGTTACTAAGTGTCAGTCTTAGGATATTCTGACCATCCAGGCTGGGAGGTTAGTAAAAACCAGTCGCTTGTCTGTTTCTGTCTCCTGAAAAGTGAACGGTGTGGTTCTGACTTAATGGTTTCCTCCTTTTCTGATCTTCAAAACCAGATGAAATGCCTGCAGAATGCCATGACGGAAGGTGGTGTGGTGCTGCAGGAGCCTCGGCGGATCTATGAATGAGACACGGGCACTGCCAGTGCCTGTCTGCGCGAATACAGAACCAGGAGCCGCTGCAGACACGGCCACCACCGCAGGCGGGCAGCCCCGGGGCAGAGCCGTCACTCACGCGGGATGCAGGCCTGCCTTCTGCCCGGTGTGTTGTGCTTTTTTAAGTCAAGGTCTTAATTCTTCCTCTCTTGGACATGAGAGAAGTATTCAGAAGTTACCAACTGTAATTAACTTTGGAGGGACAAAAGTTGTTTTTTTATAAGCTATAAAATAAAATCACATTATGTCCTCTTATTTCCTGGTTATATGGAATTTTCTGTGCCTCGAGCTCTCTGTCACACATCAGGTTTGCCGGTCTGCGGTGAGTTGTGTGGGAGGCCCTGGTACATCAAGGGCTGCTTCCTGGCGGCCAGGAAGTTAATGTGGACGTGGACAGGATGGTGTGTGCTCTGTATTGTGAAGCCTGCTGCCTGTAGCTGACGTAGCTGGGATTGTGGCGTCCTTCGAGAGCAGCCCCTGAATTCCATCCAGGTGTGAACTCTGGCTGACAGACTGGAGAAGGGAGAGCAGGAGGCTGGGTCGGCTGGTTCATTCCCAGATACCTACAAGGGCCAGGAGTCTGAAGCCAGTGTCACGTGGGTGGGGGTGGGGGCAGACAACCCACCTGGCCTTGGATCCAGGCACTCCCTAGAGGCCATGGCCACCCTAACTGGTGACTTCATGAGGAGCCCTCCTGCCCAGCCCGGCAGATACTCCGTATGTTGTTTTAGAAAAAAATTCCCTGACTGACGCTGATCGCTGATGGGGTGTTCAGTGTTACCTGAAACATTGATTCAACATGCCATGCAGTGGTTACCTTTTGATCAATAAGTATCTGTAATATCTCACTGGGAACATTTACACCTTAAAGGCAAGATGCTGCTTGCTACACCTGCTTGCCATATTGCCTGCTGCAAGTCAGCTCCGTTTCTGATCCAGGTTCCTGCTAGCACCCCAGTAGCTGACTTTCTAAGTCCTGGGACGGTTCCTGCCACCCAAGCGGGAGACCCAGCTCGGGTTCTGGCTTTGGTGGTTGTGTGGGCATTTGGAGATGAACGGTCGATAGAGAATTTCTGCAAACAGGCACGGACATGCTAAGCAGTCCATCAGCTAAGGATCTGGAAAGCTACATTTCACCAAGCCAGGGGCGCTGCGGAAGTCTGGGCTGGCCACGTGTGAGGACGCTGGTGGGGACACGGAGAGTGGAGTGGGGAGCCTGTTGGCATGGGGCGGCGCGGGAGGGCCAGCCCCGGGCAGCAGAAGGCGGGATGGGCGGAACCTGGCCTTGCTTCCGGCGCAGCTGCGGAGCTCCCATCCCGCCCAGCTCCCCTTTCTCGGTGCCCGCCAATCTCCTTCCCTCCTGAAGGACCCGAGGGATTGCCGAGCAGCCAGGTGGCTGGGCTTCGGCAACAAAGCAACCGTCACAATCAAAGCCCCGCGCGCGATAGGTGCGGGCGGCGTGCGTGGCCGCGGGGCGGGGCCGGGACTCCGCACCGAGAGCGAGCCCTTTAAGGCCCGCGGCGCGACGGAAGCGAGCGGGCGGCACGTGGCTGCGCCGGTGCCCGCGGTCCCGCTGCGTAACCATGGACGTGGGTGCGGACGAGTTCGAGGAGAACCTTCCTCTGCTCCAGGAGCTCGTCCTGGGCGCCGACTTCGTGGGTAAGGCGCCCCGACTCTGCGAAGCTCGCCTGTGGTCGCCAGGGGCCCGAGGGCCGGGCGGGCTGGGCAGGGCAGGGCCGGCGGGCACCGCGGGCACCGGCGCGGACGTTAAGCAGCTCCGTCGAGGCCTGTGCGCGCACCGCGCTGGCTGGCCAGAACTTCCGGGGCGTCCGGCTGCGACAGGTGGCTTGCTGTGCCTTCTCCTTGAGCCCGGCGCGCCAGCCACCCGCTGCGCTCAGAGCCCGGGACGGGTGTGCCTGGGGACTCGACGCTCGTCTGCCCCGCAGGTCTGGACATAGAGTTTACCGGCCTTCGTTCGAACCTGTTGGAGCCCCGTCAGATAAGGTAAGCAAAAGCTCTTCTAGAGTCCCTAGGAGGCGGCTCACCTGTGAGCTTGCGTGTAGGCCGCTGACCGGGGGGCGGGATGGCCCTTTGGGGGTCACCGCTCAGGGCTGGTGGGAGGCCAGGCGGTGCTGGCGGGGGAGTGAGATGGCCGTGTCTCCCACAGTCTCTTTGACTTGCCGTCTGAATGGTATGTGAAGACCCGCCGGAGTGTTCAGCAGTTCACCATCTGTCAGATTGGTGAGTTTGACCTTCAGCTGTGGGTTCCCAGACGCCCTTCGCCCCATTTCTTTCTGGGGGAAACGTTGTTCGAAAGATGCAGATACGGCTTTTGTCCAGTTGTCTTGTTCATGGCCTTAATCATGCCCAGGGGACCGACACCCTGAGTCCAGCGGAAGGAGCACTGCTATTGTTCCAGTTCTGAAACTTTTTTCAATCTTAGACATTCCGGGTCATACTGAGTCTTGTCCTGTGCTGTGTTTGCTGCCTGCCTCTCCTGCCGTCGGATTTGTTGGGAGATCTTCTTAGATTGGCACACATTGTTTCACAGTCGTAGTCAAGTCACCCCTGCGCCTTGTTGGGTCTCCCGCTGGCGCAGGTGTGGAAGTGGGTGGAGTGGCCAGGGAGCAGGAGTGCTGCCCCAGCCGTCCTCTGGGCCTGGAGGACTTGCAGCAACAGGGAGTCTGCAGTGAAACATTGCTGAAAGTGAACATGCTGGCAAGGGCTTGACGTTGGCAGTGAAAAGACAATCTGGGCTACATCCTACTGTGGGCAACGTCCTGTTGGCACTGTAAGTGGTACTTGGTGGCTGTGCTTCTTGCTGGCCTTTTGTTGTAGATGTCTTCCTAAATGGGGTGACATTTCCGGAGCCATGGGAAAACAGGTTTCATTTTTGTATTTTTCCAACTTACTTGAAAAGTCTCCCATCTGCTGGCTCACTCCCATGTTCTCACAGCAGCTTGGGCTGGGCAAGACTGAAACCAGGAGCCAGGAACTCTACCCAGGTCCCCACGTGGGCAGCAGGGGCCCAAGCACAAGAGCCCACACCTGCTGCCTCCCAGGTGAACTTGGCAAAGAGCTGAAATGACGAGGCGAGCAGAACCTGGGCGTTGGTGCCGGCTTGCAGCTGTGACTCCCGGTCAGGGTCTTTGCTGCACCGGACAGCCGTCCTGGGGGCAGCTTGGGCTAATATTTCTGTTCTCCTACTTTGCAATGATTTTTCTTTGTGTGTCGTTAAGATACTTCAGCCAAATTCGTGTATTTTTCAGTTTGTGGTTTTGCTGTTGTACCTGGTTGTTTTATTTATTTTAAAAGATTTATTGATTTTTATTGCAAAGTCAGATATACAGAGAGGAGGAGAGACAGAAAGGAAGATATTACGTCCAACAATTCACTCTCCAAGTGACCACAAAGGCTGGAACTGAGCCGATCCAAAGCCAGGAGTCAGGATCTTCTCTCGGGTCTCCCACGCAAGTGCAGGGTTCCAAAGCTTTGGGCTGTCCTCGACTGCTTTCCCAGGCCACAAGCAGGGAGCTGGATGGAAGCAGGGCCGCCAGGATTAGAACTGGTGCCCATATGGAATCCCGGCACATGCAGAGCGAGGACTTCAGCCACTAGGCTACTGTGCTGGGCTCGAGAGACAGATTTTTATCTGCTGGCTTACTTCCCAAATGGCAGCAACGCCGGATGTGGGTCCTTCTGAAGCCAGGAACCAGGAGTTTCTTCCAGGTCTTCCGTGTGAATGCAAGGGTCCAAAACTCCTCCACTGCCTTTCCAGGCCACTAGCAGGGAGCTGGTTGGATGTGGAGCAGCCAAGACATGAACCTGTGTCCATAAGGGATGCTGGCACCTAGGGGAGAACTCAAGCCACTACACCATGGTGCTGGCCCCTGATTTAATTTTTAGATATGGGCTTGGTACGGTAGTCTAGTGGCTGAAATCCTCACCTTGCATGCGTCAGGATCCCATATAGGCGCTGATTCTAATCCTGGCGGTCCCACTTCCCTTCCAGCTCCCTGCTTATGGTCTGGGAAAGCACTGGAAGATGGCCAAAGCCTTGGGACCCTGCACCCATGTGGGAAACTCGGAAGAGGCTCCTGGCTTCAGGTCGGTGCAGCTCTGGCCATTGCGGCCACTTGGGGAGTGAATCATTGGAGGGAAGATCTTCCTCTATGTTTAAAAAAATTTTTAAAGGATGTATTTATTTTAAAGCCAGAGTTAGGTGGGAAGGTAGGGAGTTCACTCCTCAAAAACCACAGCAACCAGAACTGAACCATGTTGAAGCCAGGAGCCTCAACTCCGCCAGGTCTCCCAAAAGAGTACAGAGATCCAAGGCTTTGGGCCATCTTCTGCTCTCCCAGGGGTGTGAGCAGGGAGCTGCAGCCAGGCACCCAGAGACTCCAGCCATGCCTCCCCCAAAGGAGGGAGCTGTCATCTGCTGCCTCCCAGGGGGTTCGTTAGCAGCAAGCTGGTCAGAGGCAGAACAGAAGGAACTTGAACCTGGGAACTCCCAGATGGGATGTGGGTGTTCCAAAGGGTGGTTTAACTGGCTGTGCTATAACAGAAGGCCCCTAGTTGGTTGTAAAAACTGAAAATGCCATTGGAACTCTCCCATGGCAACAAGCTGGTGTTTCCTGTGCTGGTTACAGTCAGCTAGTTGCCCTGTTCTGAGGCTGTTTCTGCCTTTTGGTGCTCTGGGAAGATGCCCTACAGGCCCCAGGCCGAACGGGTCTGGTGTCACTGAACGTGTCTGGTGTCACTGCTCCCCCTGCAGGCAGTCTCGTGAAATAGTCATGACTTTTGTTCTTCCAGGACTGTCCGTGTTCTCTACAATCCAAGGAGAGTCGAACAAGTGAGTACAGAGGGTGAGCCCACACAGCACACACACTCGCAGCTTGTGCCCTTTGCGTCCTGCAGCTGTGCCTTGGGCCCTGGGCACCCCACCTTCCCTCTTGTCCTCTGCAGAGGCTGGCTCCTCTGCCAGACCTCAAAGCTGCACCTCCCTGGGCCTTTCCTGTTGCTCCTGTCTGTGGGCCTTGCCTTTTCGTGTGCCCCTTCCTCAGAGCAGGATTTGTAAGTGTTTTTGGTTTCTAAGGATTTATTTGGAGCTGGCACGATGGCCGATCCTCTACCTGCAAATGCCAGCATACCATATGCTGTTTTATGTCTCGGCTTCTCCGCTTTCCATCCAGCTCCCTGCTTATGGCCTAGGAAAGCAGAAGATGGCCCAAAGCCTTGGGACCCTGGACCCATATGGGAGACCTAGAAAAAGCTCCTGGGCACTCAGGGAGTGAGCCAGCAGGTGGAAGATCTTTTTCTCTGTGTCTACTTGGTAAATCAGTCTTTCCAATCAAAAATTTTAAAAAATTATTCTGCAAAAAAAAATTTTAATTGGAAAGTCAAATTTACAGAGTGAAGGAGAGGAAAGATCTTCCATCTACTGAGTCACTCCTCAAGTAATCACAACAGCCAAAGCTGAGCCAATCTGGAGCCAGGAGCCAGGAGCTTCTGCAGGTCTCCCATGCAGGTGCAGGGTCCCAAGGCTTTGGGCCGTCTTCCACTGCTTTTCCAGGCCACAGGCAGGGAGCTGGAAGGGAAGTGGAGTAGCTAGGATATGAACCGGTGCTCATATGTGATCTCAGGCGTGCAAGGCAAGGATTTTAGCCACTAGGCTACTGTGCTGGCTAAGAAATTATTCTTAAAATTTATTTTTTTATTGGAAATGCAGATTTTTACAGAGCATGAAGGACAGTCGTTTGTCTGTCAGCTCCCCTCCCTGTGACCAGAGTGAAGCTGTTCCAAAGCCAGGCACCACTTCTTCCCAGTCTCCCATGTGGATGCAGAGTCCCAAGTCTTTGGGCCGTCCTCGACTGCTTTCCCAGGCCACAAGCAGGGAGCTAGAAGGGAAGTGGGGCCGCCAGGACATAAAGCGGTGCCCATATGGGATGTTAGTGCCACGGGGTGGAGGATTAGCATGCACCACTGCTTCTGCCCCATTCAGAGCAGTTATACTGGACCCAGTGCTTAAACTGTCTGGTAGCCAGCAGGCCCTAACATCAGAAAGGGTGCCGCTGGGTCAGTCGGCCTGTGTGGGGGTTGAGGGCATAAATGTGTTGGCTGGCAACCAACTGGCCATCCTAAGCTTGTGGGATAGAGCTCACACCCTGAGGCAGGATCTTGGCCTCCGCCTCCCCTCCCGGGACCCGAAGCAGGTGAGGTTAATGGTAGCACTGGTTCTGTATGGTTTGGGCCTTGCTCCTAATGCTTCTCTCCTCTTCTCTGTCCCCATCTCTCTCCCCTTTCCTTTCTCTTCCCCCTCTCCCTCCCTGTGTCCTTTCTTCTCTGTCCTTACCCCCTTCCTCCGCCATCTCTCTCCTCTCTCTCCCACTGCAGGTATATAGCCCATTCATGCAACTTCTTTCTCTTCCCCACAACATTTGGGATTTTGGACTCAGAATTCTCTTTCCAGGCTTCCAGCATCCAGTTTTTGAATCAGTATGGCTTCAACTATAACAAGGTAGGGTCTAGAGCCAAGGCTGGCCTGTTGGGCTGGGGGTGGGTGGGTGGCACACCCTGGTCTTCACTCTCATGCTCCATCATCCCACCACCCTGTCCGAACCCTGGGGGCTTCCTGCCACCCTGCCGCTTGCCACGAGTGATGCCTGTAACTCAGCATCCTGTCTTGTTCCCATCTTTAGTTTCTCAAAAAGGGCATTCCCTACATGAACGAAGAGCAGGAGAAGAAGATCAGGCACAGCATCCTGGCCGGCAACTGGAAAGTGCGCAGGTAGAGGCCCGGGCTCCCTGTGCTTTTGCTTTCTGCCTCTGTGGACTTTGCATGGGTGGGTTGGGAGGCACTCCCTGGCCTCGCCGTGGTGCTGACGCATGTCCTCCTGTGGGTAAGCCCGGGCCTGCAGCTGGGGTCCTCGACACTTTGGACCCACTCTGTAATGCTGTTGGAATATGCAGTGTGACCGCAGTATACCTGCTGAGCTCGGTAGCCTGGTGCCAGGAGGAGCTGCGCTGCACTGGCTCAGACCTCCGTCTCGTGCTGTGTGACTGCCCACGGAGTCTTCCAGGGCAACGCGCAGGCAGCCCTGCCACACAGCACACTAATTAGACACAAGCCCTTGGTGGCTGTGTCACTCCGTGGGCCTGCCCCTGCTGTAGTTGTCTTGCTTGTGGTCTCCAGTGGTGGATCACTGCCCGACCTCATCCTGGGACCCAAGGCTGCTGAGTGGGAACGGGGTGACCTGGGCTCCTGTCCAGTGGTTTCCAAGGGCTGTGCATCATGGACCAGTGACACTGCTTGGGCTTTAGGTTCTTGCCTTTCTTGGGAAGGAGATTACATGAGACAGCTTTTTTTCCCCCCTAAGGGAAAAGTAGAGGGATCTTCTATCCACTCCCCAAATGGCCACAGTGGCCACAGCCTAGCTGCTGTGAAGCCTGGAGTATATTCTGGGTCTCCCATAGGTGCAGGAGCCCAAATGCTCGAGCCATCCTCTGCTGCTTTTGTAAGCCGTAAGCGGGGAACGCATGGGACCTGAAACGGTGATCACGTGGGATGCCAGTGTTGCAGGCAGAGGATTATCGTGTTACACCATGCCACTGGCCCCAAGCGACAGCTTTTGCCTGGTCTGTGTAGCTGTCCTGTGTAATGCCGAACAGGTGTTTCCATTTGTATTCTTGGTGCTGGTTTTCAAATAAATCATGGGGGGGAAACATTTTGAAATTTTCATCTTATATTTCAAATGCTGGGAAAAGGGCTTTCCATGTCCATAATGTTCTGTTTTTGATAAGAGTAACTCAGAGTTTGAGGGGAAATGAAATGGAGGAATTTTGTTTTGATGATACACTTTTTAATTTGCATATGGTTTTTTTTTTTAAGATTGATTTTTATTGGAAAGGCAGATATACAAAGAGAAGGAGAGACAGGAAAATCTTCCATCCGATGGTTTACCCCCAGGTGGCCACAACAGTCAGAGCTAAGCCAATCCAAAGCCAGGAGCCAGGAGCTCTTCCGGGTCTCCCACACAAGTGCAGGGTCCCAAGGCCTTGGTCCGTCCTCGGCTACTTTCCCAGGCCACAAGCAGGAAACTGGAGGGGAAGCAGGGCTGCTGGGATTAGAACTGGCACCCGTATGGGATCCTGGCACGTGCAAGGCGAGGACTTTAACCGCTACACAGTTGGGCCGGGCCCAATTTGTGTATAGTTTTAATTGGATGTGTTTCCATGAGCTCTTTGGAGATCCCTTGTCTGCGAGAATCTAAAATTTTTTTGCTGCAAAACATGTTCCGAGCCCAGCACTCATATTCCTGATAATAGGCACCGTGGTCACCAAGTCTCTGTTTGCCCAGGTGGTGCTTTGCACCTTGAGGGGCAGGAAGAGGGTCCCAAGGGTGTGACACTTCTCGCTGGCCACATCCCAGTGCCATGGCTTCTGCTGTGGCCAGGGACACAGACGGGGCTGAGCGGATGCCTCCTGGTGTGTAAGGACTTGGACAGGCAGCGGTGCCTCTCTTTCCTCTTTCCATCGTTTTCTTCCTAAGATGGGCATGTGTGGACTGGAGGTTTCAGCATTGTCTTTTGGGTCCACATTGTCTTGGGGTCCTGGTGTGGTTCCCTCCAACACTTCCCTTTCCTGTGCCATTTGCAGCTCTCTGGATAAAGACCAAATCAAGGTGGTGATTGACGAGGTGACGCGGTGGCTGGACCCAGCCGAGGAAGGCGACTGCATGACCCTGCCTGGGATCATTGGTGCGTGCGCGTCCGGGCCGTCCTGATCCCTTCCCAGGGAGTCCCGCATCATCCTCACTGACCGACGTCTCATGGACATGCCCTAGCTTGGCAGTTCTCAGAACCTGGTCCACGGACCTTTGGGGGTCTCGGAGGCCGTTGTCCGGGGGGTGTGCGGGGTTCAGAACCAATTTTGGGGGCATCTGTCAGTTGTCACTTGCCACTGTCATTGTACCCTTTTCCTGTGGGGCCGTAGCAGTGGTGGGGAAACCCAGCCAGTGCCTCGCTCGGCACCTGTCGGGGCAGATGGCATCGACCTGTGCAGGTGGACCTGCACTGCTCCCAGGTATACCCTAACCCTCTTGATGAAGCACAGTTCTTAACCATCAACCTGTGGTTGCACCTTTCTGTCTTTTTTTTTTTTTTTAAGATTGGTTTATTTTTATTTGAAAAGCAGATTTACAGAGAGAGAGATCTTCCATCTGCTGGTTCACTCCCCAGATGCAGCAACAGCCAAAACTGAGCTAACTAGAAGCCAAGAGTCAAGAGCTTCTTCCAGGTCTCCCATATCAGTGTAGGGGCCCAATGGTTTGGGCCATCCTCTGCTGCTGTCCCAGAAAACAAGCAGGAAGCTGGATGGGAAGTGGAGCAGCCAGGAGATGAACTGGTGCCCGTATGGGCTGCCAGTGTTTGCAGGTGAAGGATTGGCCTGTTGAGCCACCATGCTGTCCCCAGTTGCTTGTGTCTTAAATATATTAGTGTGTTAATGCAAATACAAAAAGCGTTGTCTCAGCATCTGGAACCCCATGGGGAGGTCCAGCATGTAGGCAAGCTGTTTGAGCTGAGAGCAGAGTGAGCTGTTCTTTCTGTCCTATGGAATGTGCCTTTTACTGGAATGCATTGACTGATTATTTGGAGTTGGGGATAATTTGGCCCTGTTCCGAGATGGAGGAAAATCAGTGGTTTCAAGGAGACTAATTTGCAGTATGTGCTAATGGTAAAACTCAAGCTCTCAGTCCAACAGTGAAACTTTGGAGATGCTGACCTGCCTCCTGATGCTCCCCACACGAGACCTGTGTGCAGAGTCGTGGTCATGTGGACAGCGCATTTTGGTGTATTGTGTAGTGACATGGGGCTAATTCAAAGAGTTTGCACAAAATTGAATTGAAAGAGCGATCTGTCCTGGTGTTTGGCCAGTGCAGTGGGTTAAGGTGCTGCCTACAAGGCTGCTATCCGAAGTCACTCTAGTTTGGGTCCCAGCTGCTCCACTTCTGATCCAGCTCCGTGATGATGCACCTGGGAAAGCAGCAGAGCACAGCTCCTGTGGATGGGATACCCGGATGAAGTTCTTGGCTCCTGGCTTCAGCTTGGCCCAGGCCTGGCTCTTGGTGGTCATCTGGGGGAGTGCGCCAGCAGGTCAAAGTGCTGTCTCTGGCTCTGCCTTGCCTTTTCTCTGTAACTCTTTCAAATAAATCCCTTAAAAATGTAATTTGATGCCAGAAATCTTGAGGTTTATCCAAATATTTTATTTGAAAGGCAGAGTTAAATCTTCCATCTACCAGTTCATATCTCCTCCTTCTCCCTCCCCCCTCCCCCAGAGCTGGGATGACACGAAGCCAGGAGCTTCCCCCTAGTCTCCCACCTGGGTGCAGGGTTCCAAGGACTTGGGCCATCCTCTGCTGCTTTCGCAGGCCCTAAGCAGAGAGCTGGATCAGAAGTGGAGCTGCCAGGACTCAAAGCGGTACCTGTATGGGATCCAGCATTGCAGGCGACGACTTAACCCGTTACAGCACAACCTGGGCCTGATACCAGTAGCTGTATCCCACGTGAACACTTTGCAGCAGCTGCGTGATCGAAGCCTTGGGCCGTGCCCTGTCACGTGGTTCACGGGCTTGGACACCCCCGTCTGCTGCCTTCCGTCTGCTCCGTCTCCCGCCTTCTCTTCCTCTGGGCTTCCACTGGGGGGAAAGCGTGGCTCCGTTCCAGGTGTGCCCCCTGTCTCCTTGCCTCAGGGTTCCAGGCCTTCGAGGTCCAGTTGGTGCTGAGGCAGGCCCTCCCCAACATCTGGACCATGGAGAAAGACAAGGGGGTGAGTGCTCGCCTGGGGAGAGGTACCATGGCACTCCCAGAGTCTGTCTCACTCCGTCTCCATCTCTCCTCTGGCCACGTCTGTCCTCTGAGAGGCTTCTTTGCCTTCTAACACTTTTATTTCTTGCTTTTGCTTGGAGATGAAATGCTGTGTAGTTAGGGTTCACAGGCAGGAGCCTGGCCTGAGGGGTCTTGTCACCTCGCTGTCCGTGTCAGGTGATGGTGAAGAAAGTGAGTCGGCAGCACCGCTGGTACCTGGAGCACAAGTCCGGCGACCGGGCCAGCTGCTGGAAAGAGAAGATCCTTCTCTCGGCCCGGGGCTTTTCCGTCTTCTTCCAGATGCTGGTGGAATCCCGGAAGGTGGGAAAGGGCCCCTGCAGCTCACGGCCTTGGCTGGTATTCTGTGTCTGATGTCAGTCTTCCCTGTTGATCACCGGCTTCCTGGTCCTAACCTTGCTTTCACCAGACCACGCCAGGTGACCTTGGAGGAAGACCAGCCGGCCACACGAAATGCCACTAGGTTCTTGGCTCTTAGGATAGCTCAGGGAAGCCAGTGGTCGCTGACCTAAACTCCTTGGGTAGGGACTGCGTGTGTCTGCTTCGCACTTGGGGTTCTTAGTGTGGCCCCTCTGGGGCAGGGTGAGGGTGAACAGTCACAGCACGTTCCAAGGCCACATGCTCGGTAAAAAGCCACTTCCCTTTCGGCTGCGTTGCTAATGTTCTGTTTTTCTCGCCTGTCACCTGGTTCCAAGTAGCCTTTGGTGGGGCATAACATGATGATGGACCTCCTGCACCTGCATGAGAAGTTCTTCAGGCCCCTCCCAGGTAGGAGACACACACCTGCTCTTGCCACCTGCCGCCCTGCGCACCTGCCGCTGTTCTCTCTGGTTTGCTGCCCAGCAGAGGGCTCTGATTCAGAGGCAGGTTGCTGAGGAAGCCCTTGGTTGGCCGTTGTTTCTGGTGGCCAGCAGTGGAAAGCACCCTAGCATGATGATGAACTAGCAAGCACAGTGGCTGAATATGGGGTAGGGTGGGGTTGGGGCAGAGTCCTCCTTGCCTGGGACTTAGGGTGTAGTTGGTGCTGGCAGCAAGGAGGGTCCAGAGACGGGATCTTCCTGTCTTCGCTACGTGTGAGCTCCCTTTTGCCTGCCTGGTCTGTCCCCTGCAGAGAACTACGATCAGTTTAAGCAGAATATCCATAGTCTGTTTCCTGTCCTCATTGACACCAAGAACGTGACCAAGGACATCTGGAAGGTAATGACCACGTCCCCTGCGCAAGCAGCACTTGGCTATCTCAGGTCTTTTGGAAAAGTCATTCCTCAGCCCCGTCTGTCTTCTCAAAGCAGAGTGATGGGGATAGGGTATGAGGGAGAGAGCTCTTCCATTGGTGGACTCCACATGTGGCTGCAAGTTCTGGGGCAAGGCCATACTGAAGCCAGGAGCCTGGAGCTCTCCCTGGGTCACCCATGTTGGTGGCTGGGGCCCGGTGTGGCCCAGGGGACTGCCATGATGTCAAAGGTGTACACCCCATGTGGGGAAGAGGGGAGCCAACTGTTCTAAATGCTGCTTAAAACCTGAAGAACCTCAAAGCAAGGTTTTGAAGCCCTGGGGGTGACCAGTTGATTCAGTCAAGGCAGGAGGCACAGGAATGGGTGCCATCCCTGGGCCGTCCATCTGCCCTCTGGGAGTTGCCAGTGGTAATGAGCCCGTGGCTCTGAGTGGCCTGGCTTTATCCCCAGGCCCTCGGCAAATCCATCCTGGCATCCTCATGCCATTGGATCCATGTTCTAGAATCCCTTAAGCAGCTTTTGTAATGGGATGCTGTGAGCTGAGCGTGAGCAGTGGCTCCTGGCCTAGGCAGAGCTGACCGTGGGATGGAGTGACGAGGAGGGGGAGGCTACGAGGATCGGTGTTCCCCAGGCCACTTGCACATCCCTGAAACAGGTCATCCGAGCACAGGTGTCTTCGTCACCCCCAGCTCATCTTCTGTCATTACAGGAACTGAATTTCCCGAGGGTTTCAAATCTTTCCGAAGTGTATGAAGTCCTCAACAGGTAAGGAAGGTGTTTCATGGGGTGCGGCGTGTAATATCAGTGGCCCTCAGATCCTTTTTTTGAAGATTTGTTCTTTGGTCTTTCATCTGCTGAACACTCCCAAGATGGCCACACAGCCAAGGCTGGGTTGGTCTAGAGCCAGGAGCTGGGAGCTTCTTCCAGGTCTCCCAGGTGCAGGAGCCTGGGCACTTGGCCATCCTGTGCTGCTTTGTCAGGCATGTTCGAAGGGAGCAGCAATGGAAGTGGAGCAACTGGGATCCCCTCCTCCCTCTGGTGCTCCTAGAGGCCCTTTCACCTGTCATGTTGCTCTTGGCACTTGCTGTCCCTCCTGGCTCAGCCTCCCTCCGGCTCCATCCTGCCCACCGTCACGACTGTTCTTCAATGACATCTCTTTGATGGTCTGCGTTTGCCTGTGTCAGTGCTTGTCTACTGCCTTGATTGAAGGGAAGACGCAGGCCAGGCACTGGGGACATGATGTGGCCTGGTTGTGCTCTGCTGTGCCGGTGACCTCAGACCTCCTGAGGCCTGCTCCTCCCTCCTGCCCCTGGGTTTCTCTTGCTGTCCACATGCATAGATGCAGTGTCTGACCTGCTCCCTGGGTGGGCGGTGCCTGGTCCTCCAGCTGGATCAGGCTTCTCTCCCCAGGGACCTTGCATGCTCTCGCTGCTCATTACCCTGTCCACACCCTCACACCACCTGCCCCTGCTGTGTGCATGCGGCTGCACGTCAGGCCCCGGCCCCGGCTCCTGCTCTGCCCTCCATGGGTCTTGGGCATGGATCCTTGATGCTCATTCTGCAGCACCCGCAGCATCTGTGAAGTCTGCCCACTGGCAGGGTGGTACAGAACGAGGTGGGCCAGGAGAGCTGCATGGTGTTTCCAAAAGCACAGCCCTGACTCCTGCCTTTGAGTTTATTCTTCTAAAGTATTTTTTTTATTTATTTTTATTTTTTTAAAGATTTATTTTTATTATTTTTTATTGGAAAGGCAGATATACAGAGAGGAGAGACAGAAAGGAAGATCTTCCGTCCAATGATTCACTCCCCAAGTGAGCCGCAACGGCCGATACTATGCCGATCCGAAGCCAGGAGCCTCTTCCGGGTCTCCCACGCGGGTGCAGGCTCCCAAAGCTCTGGGCCGTCCTCGACTGCTTTCCCGGGCCACAGGCAGGGAGCTGGAAGGGAAGGGGGGCTGCCGGGATTAGAACCGGCACCCATAAGCACTTGCGCCACCGCACCGGGCCCTAAAGTATTTTTTTGAAAGGTTTATTAGGTAGTTGGAGGAAGGGAGGGAGGGTTTTTCCTCGGCTGGCTCACTTCCCAGAGGGCTACGACAGCTGATTGGCTGGCTGAAGCTGGACGCCAGGGCGGCTTCTGGGTCTCCAGGTGGTTGCAGGGAGACCAAGAAGCAGCTGTCTTCCAGGACCTGGGCCCTCTCCCACCGCTTCCCTCAGGTGTGTTAGCAGGGAGCTGGATCACATATGGAGCAGCTGGGACTTGAACCAGCACCCAAGTGGAATGCGAGCGACTGACCCTGCTGTGCTAGAGTGCCAGCCCCTGATTTTTAAGACGTTTAGTGGCCTTTGCAGTGCCTTATCATGTTGATCCTCTTCCTGCAGCAGCAGCAGCATTCCAAGTAGGTGTGGGTTCATGTCCTGCTGCTCCACTTTCAGTCTAGCTCTCTGCTTATGGAAAGCAAAGGTTGACAGCCCTGGTCCCTCCCTGCACCCATGCGGGCGACGGGGAGGAAGTTCCAGGCTTCTGGCTTTGCATTGACTCGGCTCTGGCTGTTGCTTCTGGCTGGGGAGTGAGCCAGCGGATGGAAGTTCTGTTTGTCCTTCACACTGTGAATCTTGTAAAAAAGTAAATTATTGGGATGACAGATCACCAGGCAGACATAATTAGACCAAGAAAAGGCATCTTCCATTGATTCACTGAAATATCCACAAGAAGCTGGGGGCGGGCCAGGCTGAAGCTAGAAGCCAGGAACTCGATCCAGGTCTCCCACCTGAGTGGCAGGTACTCAGCAACTCGTGCCATCCGCTGCTGGGTGCATGTGAGCAGGAAGCTGGCTTGTAAGTGGAGTAGAGACTCCACCACAGGACGTAGGCCTCCACGTGGTGTTGTCCCGCTGTGCCCAGTGCCTACCCTCGCCTCCTGGGTTAAATACCAGCCTTGCCACTCTGGTCTCATAAGGAACCTCAGAGTAGCTCAGCTCTGCCTCACTGTTACCACATGTGGAATGAGAGAACACAGCGCATGTAGCCCGTAAGGTGGTCCACCCATGAGGAGCGGCCCTTTGACCCGAGGTGCCAGGCGGGAAGGGCAGGAAGGGCTGGTTTCTGTGGCCTGCTCTTTATGCCATCATCTCTTCTCCCACAGTAACTTGAACCCCACCAAGAATTCCGGACCAGAGATTGTGCATGCCAGACAGTCTGAGAAATATGGTGCGTCCTCGTGAGCGTGGCCCCCAGCCTGGCCAGGTTCCTGTGCCCCTCCCGTCCCCGTGCCTCCTGCCCTGGCTCCTCTGTGCTGGGGGTGGGGGGGGGTTCGTGGTTCTTGCCTTTCTTTTCAGGGCTGAGGGCTGGGGACAAAGGACTGGTTTCTGACAGCGTCTTCCTGTTCTCTCTCCTGCACATGCGCTGCAGTGAATACCAAGTGCCCACACGAGGCCGCATACGATGCCTTCCTGTGTGGGTCAGGTAGGAGTCCCTGCCGTCCTGGGCTCTCCCAGCCATGCCCTTGGCTTGCGCCCTTGGCCCCTGCATGGGTTTCCCCAGCGCTCTGGTGCATTTCCGATCCTTTCTCTCCCGCAGTCCTTCTGAAAGTGGCGCACTTGCTGCTGCAGCGGGCGCACGGGTGAGTGAGCTTTCCTTCGCGCATGTTGAGGGCAGGGTCAGAAACCCTGGAGTTGGAATCTAGAGTGGTTTCTGCTTGGTGGCCTCTTCTCTGCTGTCTGCAGCACCAGGCGCTTGGGCACTGGGTGCCTGTTGGCCACGCACGTCCTAGGGCATGCCATGGGTAGTGTAAGGCTGGGCGGGGTGAGTGAACCGCAGCTGTGCCGTGGTCTTTGGGACTCACCTAGCAATGGATTAGACCTGCTGACTCTGGACGGGCATCAATTGTGTACATGTGGGGGACAGGTTGGGCGAGCACTCTGTGGCTTGTTTCTGTCACCCGAGAAATCTGCCAGCCGGGCTCCCTCGTGCCTGTGCCCACCAGCAGAGACCTATGTACCACCCAGGCAGGCAGTTCAGTGCTTCGGTGCCTGGGCCCCTGAAGCCTCAGCCCTTCTGTTCCTTGGCTGCTCTTGGCCGTGCCAGCCCGGGCCTGTGTGCGTGATCCTGGATGGGGACGGGGCTGTCAGTGAGATGAGGCCGTTTGGAGCTACGGAGAGTCGATGAGCAGCAGACAGTTGGCCACTGCAGGCAACCACTGCTTTCTGCTGGGCCATGGAAAGGGCTTGGTCGGGGACACCAGCCGGGCAGGGCAGGGGCTCTGGTGCCAGCCTGCGGGCTGTTCAAGGCGTGTCCCCACTGCAGAACTGTGCCTGGGTCCCAGATGGGGCAGAAGCGCCGTGGGTCTGAGTGCTTTGGGTTTTCTCATCCGTGTAGCAACAGCCCTCTCCCCGAGTGCTCCTTCCCACATTACCTCGACACGCTGGCGCCGTACGTGAACCAAGTGAACCTCATCCGAGCCGGTGTACCCAAAGTCGTGAGTAGCCTTCGTCTGGCCTCTTTCTTGCCCAGGTTCACAGGGCAAAGCTGTGCGTGTGGGAGGGAGGGTGTCCTGGTCAGGTGCCTCCTCCACCCTCTCGTGTGTTTCTGCTGAACTCCTCACTGCCTCTTCCTCCCAGCCGCTGCTGCAGCCCCGCCTCGCTTCCCTCCTCTGCCATGTTACTGTGCTTTCTGTCTAGATCTTTAATGAAGAGAGCAATAGTGCTTCCTTTTGCTGCTTCTGTCCCCCAACAGCTGCAGCGACCAGGGCCAGGCCAGAGCCATCTGGGCCGCCCACGTGGTGGCGGGGATCCCAGTCCTTGGGCCATCAGCTGCCTCCTGCACTCATCGGCAGGAACTGGATCAGCAGTGGAGCAGCCTGGGCAGGAACTGGCGCCCCCAACATGGGGAGCTGCCACCCACATCCCCAGGCCACGGCTCTGCCTGCCTGTACCACAGCCCCGAGCCCCCTGAGTTGCATCTAGCATTTTGGTACCAGGTCTGGTGTTAGTAAGAACCATGCGTAATCTTTTTCTTCTCTTCACACCTCTTAGAACTTCTCTGGTCCGGATTACCCAAGTTTCCGGCCCCCCATCTTCATCCTCAGTGTCAAGAGGTGGCCCAGCGTCAGTGAGCAGCAGGTGTATCGTGAGTTTCAGAACCTCTGCAAGTTTGATGTCCGGCGACTCACAAGAAGCCAGTTCCTGCTTCTGACCAATAAGTTTAAGGAGTAGGTGCCTGGACTGCGGGTTTGTCCCCCGAACCATGAGCACACGTACCTTGCCAGCTCACCTCCTGGCTTTTCTCCACAGCGCCCGGAACGTGCTGAAGGAATACAGGGGCCACCCAAGCCTGCAGGTCTGCCTCTATCGGTACTGGAGGCACTCCCCTGCTGTCAACTGCGTGCTGCAGTAAGTGACCTGACTGCCCCCTCCATCCTGAGCCCACCACTCGCTCCAACCCTGGGCTACTGTGCAGGGAGCTGCCTTGGGACACCATCCGTCCGCTGTTGGTGGCCATTGCTTAGGTTCCAGGGCTCTGAGTAAGGCACAAGCTCCTGCCCTCAGACCACTTGGGGGGTGCTGGTGCTGGGAGCAAGCAAGTAAACTCTGCAGTGACCTGGGGACAGGTGTTCACTCACGGGAGGAGGGGAGAGGGTCGGACTGGGATGCTGGAACCCCACTGAGGAGTGAGTGTAGCCTAGAAGGGAGTGAAGCAGTGGGGTGCCCTGGGGGCTGGAGGTCCTCTTGAGCAGGAGGAGGGAGCAAGGAGAGACGGGACCACATCCTCCCTGAGTGTGGGGCAGTGGGCATCACTCAGAAATAAGGTATCCTGGGACTAGACAGAGAAGGTCTTGACCTGACTGAGGCTCTCCAAGCCCGGCTCTCCCGGGAAGAGTCCATGGTATGGTTGTGCCAGCGTCCTGCCCGATGCCAGTAGGGATGGTGAGAGGAAGGGCTGCTGACAGGCCTGGTAAGGGTACAGGGGAAATCCCGGGTTCAGGGACTGAACTGTCATTTGGGCAGTGCTGAGGACTTTGATGTCCTGCCCAGGGACCGTCTCTGGGGGCAACATCATCCTGGCAGTGTGTCTGGGCCCCTCCTCCTTTCCCCAGGCTCTGGTTGGGAAGGAGAATCCTCAGCATCCCCGAATGTCGGTCCCGGGAGAGGCTGCCAGGCCAGGGCAGGGAGTTGGGAGGGAGGCAGGACCAGCCTGTGCCGGCGGAGCTCAGGTGACCGCTGCCCTTGTCTTGCAGGGTCTGTGGCATTCTCACCACCTGGGCCTTGCTGGCATTCTTCCTGGGGAGACCCAGCTCCTGAGAGCAGCCTGCCTCCCGTGGCCATCCCCGGCCCCACATCTCCCCGAGGCTGGCCTTCTGTGCCTGCACGGGCCCACCCACAGATACCTGGTTATGTTTCCGAAGTCTGTAACTAGCATTATTGATAAAGAAATCCTTGCATACAGCACCTCTTTGTGATCAAAGCTCTTTCCATAAAGACTTGAAGCCCCCTGGTTTTAGCTGCAGGTCATGGAGATGGAAGCTGTAGCCGGTGCTTCTTGGCAGGCAGAGCTGCGGGGCCATGGTTAGAGTGCAAACGAGGGGTGCAAGGCCCAGCAGTCGGTGTCATGGACACCTAGCATCTCACACTCTGACGCCAGCACCTGGGCCAGCGTTGTGCCATACAGCTTTAAGCCACCACTTGCCATGCTGGCATCCCGCAGCAGAGTGCAGCTTGGGGCTCCAGCTACTCTGCTTCTCATCCCAGCGACCCACTAAAGCCTACATGCTTGAACCCCTGCCACCCATGTGGTGGAGTCCATGTTCCTGGCTTCATCTGGCCCATATGTGGCTGCTGTGGCCATTTGGTCTGTTTTTCCCATGCACTTTCATGTTAATCTTTAAGGTCTACTCCTGAGAAATTAAGTTTTTAAACACACACACCCCAACCTATGTCCTTGGGCTTCAAGGGGCAGCATGGTGGCTTGATTGCCTGCCCTGTGCCACAGCTCCCAGCTTGCTCTCAGCTGGTGTCTCTGGTTCTGGTTCAGCCTGGACTCTCACAGGGTCACTGCGAGGGTGGTCGCTGGCAGCACATACCACACACACACATCACTGGAGATCAGCTCTCGCTGGCATTGTGACACGCAGACGGCTCCCACAGCACCTTGCTTGTGTGACACATGGCTCTTGTTGGTACGACATCATGTGTGACATGGTTCTTGTAGCACCTTGCATGTATGACACAGACACAGCTCTTGCAGCATCTTTTTTTTAAAGATTTATTTTATTTTTATTTTATTTTTTTATAATCTTAGTTGATTAGGGTACAAAGGCTCAAAGGCTACAGGAAAGTGGATAATGTGTTTTTTTAAAAAGATTTATTTATTTATTGGAAAGTCAAATATACAGAGAGGAGGAGAGACAGAGAGGAAGATCTTCCATCCGATGATTCACTCCCCAAGTGAGTGCAATGGCTGGGGCTGTGCTGATCCGGAACCAGGATCCAGGAACTTCTTCTGGGTCTCCCACATGGGTGCAGGGTCCAAAGCTTTGGGCCATCCTTGACTGCTTTCCCAGGCCACAAGCAGGGAGCTGGATGGGAAGTGGAGCTGCTGGGATTAGAACCGGTGCCCATATGGAATCCTGGTGCATTCAAGGCGAGGACTTTAGCCGCTAGGCCATGGCTGCCTGGCCCGGATAATACCATTGTTTCCACACTAATATTTTTTTTCCTGTATCTGGGGTCAGGGAAGAACAGAGAGAGTAGCCCCACCCAACCTCCCATCCCAGGTCCCCGATGTGAGGCATGCTCTGAGGGTCCTGCTCCAGTGGTTTTGATAGTTCAACAGTTCTGAATTCCTGCCAATTCCGCTATTCCAATCATGATGAGATCCCTTCAAAATCTACTGGCTGACATAGTCTCTTCATGGTTGGGGTTGTGAGATCAGCAGTTCAGTTGGAGGGATCTCCAAAGAAACTTTGTCTGAGGTGACCCCAGACCTGATTCTTGTGTGTGGTTACCAGTACAGGATTTGGCACAGTCTGTCACCCCAATCAGCTTATACCTATACTGGTCGTTGAAATTGCTAGGTCAGTTCTGTTTCCAGCCCTATCTTCCATGTGAACCGATGGGTGTTCCAGTCCAGCGTGATCCTGCCCACTTCACACTTGGCGCTCACGCAAACCAATGGGAGCTGCAGCCTAGTTGATGTGACTCCCCATAACCCTTCCAGGCCTGTCCCTACCCTGCTTACCCTGGATACCAGTATGTCCCACAGACTTGTTCAGTCTGTCCCACATCCCATTTAGCTCTCGTACTTGTCAGTGGGCATTGAAGCCTAGTTCAACCCAACCAACCTACTATCCAGCCCACACACATACTGGCAGGTGCCTTTCTCTCTAGCCATCTCTGCCCCTGTCCTAGTTTTCGTGCTCTCCAGTGGGAGTGGTAACCCAAGAGGGAGGTACCCACTATTTCCCTCCTAGGCCACTCCCACTCCAAGATTATACACTTCCCAGGTGGTTCTGCAGTGTAACTTGACAGATTTAGTCCTCAGTGCCAGCCCCTGCCAACTGTTGCTGTGGCAAAGCCCAACCAACCCTCGCCTACTCTTAATTTTTGCTTGCACTAGTCAGAATAGTCAGCCCAACCTGACTTTTTCCTGATCTAGCTCACATGAGGCCCACAGGTGTTGTAGCCCTGCCTGGTCTGGCTCGCCCCCATCCCAACTCATGCTCTCCAGTGGGAGTGGCTGTCCAGCAGAGGAGCCCATGTTCCCCCTGCTGGCTTTGTCCCCTCCACCTCTCGTTCTCATGTGTGCTGGTTGGGCACTGCGGCCACATCTGATATAGGTCATCTCACCTTATAATTCTGTAATGTGCACTGGTTTGTGTCACGACTGAACCTGGCCTGACCCACACTCTATTCTGGTGCTCGGATTCACCAGTGGGTGATGTGAACTGGTTCAGCCTGGTCTGCCCCCGACCTATGCCAAATGTATGCCAGTGGGTGCCATTCTCTGGCCTGATCTGGTTGCTCCCTATTGTGGTTCTTGTGCTCACTTGAAGGGACTGTGTCCCGACAGAGGAGCTTCCCAAGTTCATCAGAACCTCTCCCTTTGCCAGATCTTGTACATACTGGTGGATCCATGAGCCAGCCCTCCTTGCTGGCCTTCAACCCAATCTGGTTCTTGCTGTTGGATGTTTCAGCCCAGCCAAGGCTCATCCATACGCAGACACTGCTCACACATGGCTCAGTAGGGACAGAAACCTAGCCTAGTCCATCCCGCATCTACCCTGGTTCTCCAGAGCACCAGGTAGTGCTGGAGTCTAGCCTGACTCCGTGTGTCCCATCCACACTCGTGCCAAGGGAGACTGCAGCCATATCCAGACCGGAACACAGCCCCGATTCCCCATATTCTTCCATGGAAATCCCAATCCAGCAAGGGTGTGCTCTCACAGCTCCCCAACCAAGCCTATTCCCAGTTCTAGATTACTCGTGTACCAGTGGTTGCTCTGACCTAGTTGGCTTAGCCCCTCATCTGTCTCCGCCTTTGCCTTCAGTGCTGTGGCCTAGTATCCCTGGCTCATGCAGACCAGTCGGCGTAAGAGCCCAGCTTGGAATGACCTGTGCTCCATCCTGATTTCTGTTCTTCCTTGTGAGTTGCTTGGCCCTTCCTGGTCTGCCCCCTCCCACTTGCAGCTCAGCCCACCCCACATCCTATTTTATGATGCACCTTTGGGTGCTGCTTCCTTGAGCTGCCCAGACTGTTGTCGGTTCAGTTACCCATAAGTGATGGCAGGTTCCATATTTACACCTCGCTCAGACCATCACCACCCCAGCTTGTGAGCTAATCTGCGGAACTTTTATTTCCACAGGGTTGCGCCCACACTTCCCCCAGAGAATCTACCTCCAGACCTAGTGCTGGTTAGTGTCTTGACCCTGCCAAGTGTGACCAGTCCCTATTCTACCACCCAGTCAGACAGGCCCTAGCCCTTCCAGACAGGCCCCCATCCCCAGCTTTGGTGTGGACTGGTGTGTGGCAGTCAGTGATGCTCTATGCTAACAGCCCATCTCTGATTCCTGACTTGGCTGGTGCATCAGACTGGCCCAGATCTTATGAACAGTCCTCTCCAAGCCACCAGATGTCAGTCCTCATGCTTGTCAGAAAGTTTCATGACCCCGTTATTGGGAATCACTCAGAATTCATCTCTCACCTACACCTACACTCACACAGGCCTTATTCGTGGGTGTCCCTAGGCAGCAATTACATATCCTAAAAACCCCAGAGTTCGCCAATGGGCGGCCAGCAGGCAGAGCCTGGCACCATTTGGTGCACTGGCCACTGAAAGCCTAGGACTGTCACCGCCTTTTGGCAGTGACTTTGGCCTGCGTCCCCAGCATTGGGCCCGGCCTGGCAGGGGCACCCCCCCACAGCCACCACGCTGCAGGGAGCTGCTTTTGCCCCAGCCCCACGGCCCGAACCCTCCCCAAGCTCGCCCTCCTGCATGATGTTAGTGGCAGGGCCGAGCTAGGACTTTTCGCAGCATCTTGCTTGTGTGACACAAGGCAGTTGCTCACTGGAGACCAGCCAAGCTGCTACGAGGTTTGGGGCTCATAAATCGCTCCAGTTTTGTCCCCGCCAGCCTTGTACAAGTCAGCCAATGGTGCTTGAGGCTCCTGGTCCTCAGGAAGCCAAGAGGGTCCCTCAGTAGTCTTGACTGACATCTGTGTTTTTAGTTTTCTAGGGCTCTTTAAAAAAAGTATTCAAAAGGCAGAGTTGCTGAGAACTTCTGCCAGTTGACTTCCCACAAGTGGCTGTGAGGCAGAGCTGGGTCTGACCAAAGCCAGGAGCTTCATCTGGGTCTCCTACGTGGGCACGGAGTCCCAAGCACTGGGACTGTCTGCTTTCCCAGGGGCATTTGCAGGGAGCTGGAGTAGAAGAGCTCCACAAACTGGTGCCCACATGGGATGCTGGCAGTACATATAGCATCTTAACCTTTCAGGGCTACAGCTCAGCCTCAGGTCTGTTGATTCTTTTTTGGAAAGACTTATTTATTTTTATTTGAAAGGCAGATTTATAAGGAGGAAAGGCAGAAATCTTCCATCTGCTGGTTTACTTCTCAAATGGCTGCAGCAGCTGGAGCTGAGCGGACCTCAATCCAGAAGCCAGGAACTTCATCAGGGTCTCCCACGTAGTTGCAGGGGCCCAAACACATGGGCCATCGACTACAGCCAGTCCATAAGCAGGGAGCTGTGTGGCAGGTGAAGCGCAAACTGGTGCCCACGTGGGATCCCAGTGGGTGGAAGATTAGACTATTGAGCCCTCATGCCAGCCAGGAAGGGCTTACCTAACACGCAGTCAGGCCTAGAGTTCTCAAAATCCATGGTGAGGTCTCAGCGTGGGTAAAGTGATGGTGATCATAGCCCACCCAGCCCTGCACAGGTGTGGACACTGGTGTTTGCTCTGTGGAATCGGGGGTGGGTGCCCTGGAATTTTCAGCAGCCGGTGCTGGCCTCTCCCTAGCTGGCGCCTCTGGGTCATGGTTTTGGGAAGGGACTTGAGTTCCGTAGTGCCGCTCTAGTGAACCTTTTAAAGGTGGTATATTGTCATACCTGTTAACTAACGTGGTTTGGCCTCTGCAAAAGATGGAGAGGACAAAGCAGGTCCCTATGTCCCCTGAGCCCGGCGTGTTCTTGCTGGCCCGTGGGTGCCGTGTAGCTCGCTCAGCACCTTGAATCTTGTCCCTTTGTAGTTAAACTGTGTACATGACAAGTGTGCAAATGAGCATAGCTAGGCACATCTTCATAACATCATGTAACATCTCCAGGCTTCTCATATCCTCCAGGTACTGTGTCACGTCTGCTCTAGCTTAGAGGGAGAACTTCCGAAAAGGTTCACTTCCCAAGAGACCGCGATGAAGCTGGGAGCCAGGAGCTCTGTCCGGGTCTCCTGCGTGGCTGCGGAGGCCCAAGAACGTGGGCTGTCTCCCGCTGTTTTCCCACACACAGTAGTGGGGAGTTGAATCAGAAGCAAGGCAGCCAGGACTTGAAGCGGTTCCCACGTGGGATGCCGGCATCACAGCATCACACAGGCTTAGCCTGCTGGGCCGTGACGCGGGCTGCAGATTTCCTACAAGAAAGTGCTTTTTCCTGAAATTCCCATCTCTCAGGGAGTGTCAGACACAAGTCTGACCACTTTGAGGACGTTCTATTTCCAATAGTAGTGTTGGACACAGTTTGGGCAGTTGAAACATTTTTTCTTTTTAGATTTGTTTTTTATTGGAAAGGAAGATTTACAGAGAGAAGGAGAGACAGAGAGATCTTCCATGTGCTGGTTCACTCCCCAAGTGGCCACAACGGCCGGAGCTGAGCCAATCTGAAGCCAGGAGCCAGGTGCTTCTTCCAGGTCTGCCGTGTGAGTGCAGGGTCTCAACACCTTGGGCCATCCTTGACTGCTTTCCCAGGCCACAAGCAGGAAGCTGGACAGTTCGTATCCTGAGCAGCCAGGATACGAACTGGCCCATATGGAATCTCAGCACATGCAAGGCAATGACTCCAGCTACTAGGCTACTGCACTGGGCCCTGCGCTGGACATTCTGAGCCTTCGGAATCCTGACTCTGGTGATGTTGGGAGACAAGGCTGAAAGCAAGAATCACTTGACCCATCCAATCCTGCTGAGTGGGCGGGCCCTGGTGTTGCTCTCCTCCTTGTCCTTGGGAGCCCTGTGAGGCCGGAGTCGTCCCATCCCCGATGCCTCCTTGCAGGACCCACACCCTGCACCCATGCCCTTTGGCAGCTGCAGGTGTTTCTCCATCTTGTTCCCACCTGCTCATGGCGTGTATGCAGCCTGCTCTCCCCCAAGCATCTCTGGCCATCCACAGGGGGGCTACAGATGGCAGAGCAAAGGAGGAAGAGCTTCCCAGGGGATGACATGGGCAAAGTTTGTAAAACCTTGGCTGCATAAATAAATTTATATATTGACTTTTCAAAGATGGTGCTCAGCCTGTGGCTGCAGTCGGTGGACACTGGCTGGGCCACATGCATGGTGATTCTATAGCCAATAACTTCAGAGTCAGGCCAGGATGTTTAGATTCTCCAAGCCACCTGCCACTCTGTGTGCAAGCCAAGCACTCCAGGTGCCATGCGCACACACCCACGGGTGCACACACAGCGGGAGTAAGCAAGAGGACAGGCAGGGACATGCGGGAAAGGACAGGAGCGTTGCCAGAACCCTGAGCCGCTCGAGCCATCTCCTGGGAGGCTCTGCGGTCCCCGCTGGAACAGGCAACCCCCACAAGGCAGAAAATATGGGACCCCTAGCCCAGCCCCTGGAGCTGGGGAGCCCCTCAGAGGGACTCACCCAGCACAGCCTCTTTGTTGAGGGGTGCGGAAGAAGAGCACCCCCAGCAAGTCCCAAGCTCTGTCCTCCACTCTTCTGCCCCCGCTCCCAGGCTGCTCTCAGGCCCAAGGGTACAGGACAGGGCCAGTTCTCCAGGTCTTGTCGCTCAAAGGGGTGGAGAATCCTTTGCTGCTCTGGACAGGCGACCCAAAATGCCTAGAGGCACTCCACTGCCCACTGAAGAGTTGCCCAAATCTCCGTTCCCTCCTGAGGACCTGGCGTTGGTACCCCTTCCCTGCCCCGTCACTCCTCCGGAAGCCTGGTGTCTCCTGATGGTCATGTGCAGGTAGTCTGGCCAACCCCCTGGCAGGTGCTCCGCCTGGCCCCTGGCATTCCAGGACCTCATCCAGCCATTTGTCCCGCAGTGCTACCCTGCCCTGCCTCTCTCCGGGGGTTAGAAGATGCAGCATCAAGGAAAGCGTGGGGAGGGAGGAGTCCTCCAGGAGAGAAGGACTGGTGGACCTGGTCCTCAGGTGCTGCTGGTTGGCTCGGGGTGCCAGGGCCACCCATCTTGCCAGGCCGTTCTGTGGGTTCCAGTGTGCGATAGGCAGCTCCCTGCTTCTGCCATCTGGCAGTGGACTCTTGGATTTATGGGTTCTTTTGCTTTTAAGATGGACTTATTTGAAAGGCAGAGTTACACAAAGAGGAGGGATGGCTCACTTCTCAAATGGTCACAATGGTTGGAGCTAGGCCCAAAGCCAGGAGCTTCCTCTAGGTCTCACACCTGGGTCCAGGGGCCCGAGGACCTGGGCCGTCAGCTGCTGCTTTGCCCAGTGCATTAACAGGGAGCTGCATCGCAAGTGCAGTGGCTGGGACTTAAACTAGCTCCTGTATGGAATGCCAGAGTTAGCAGCTTCACTTACTCCACTACAGTGTCAGCCCTTGGCTTCCTGTCAGGCAGCTGGGGGAAAACACTGCCCTCTGCTGGGAGGGGGGCGACAACGCAACCTGTGACCTGCTTGTACTTAGCACGGCGGCGAACAGGATGGTCGCAGTCCCTAAGGAGCAGGGCTACTAACTCCTGGAGGGAGAGCGTGGCTTGCACGGGAACGTGATTGATCGATCCATGGTTGGCAGGTTAGGGTAGCCAAGTCAGCCTACTGTGTGGGGTGACTCCCCAGTTACCTGGAAGCACAGGACACTGGGGAGGGGTGAGATCCCCCAAGGGAGGAGAGGGGGTGGGGGTGATGATGTGCTCCAGGTTCGTTTGCATATGAAGAGCATCCCAGGAGGACTGGGTCCCCAGAGTGCTGCCCAGGCCTGCTTAGTGGCTCCTGCTGGCCTGAGAGAGACAAGTGCTTGAGCTGTGGGGCTCAGGGCCTCTGGCCTCCAACAAGGAGCTGAGCAGCAAAAGGAAACCCAGCCCCTTCTTGGCACCTGCCTGCCATCCAGAGACGCTGAGCTGAGGATGCCTGGTTAGGCCACACTTGGACTCCTACCCGGGCTAACCGACATGCTGCTGCTGAGTCTGTGGAATCTGGTGGTGGTGGTGGTGGAGCCCTTGAGGAAGGTCAGAGGAAACTGAAAAGCTTAGGGAGTGGGAGGTCGCTTTAATGGGTCAGGTGCTGCTTGGGCCCCCGATCTGAATGTGTGCCTATGGTCGTGATTCCAGCTTCCTGCTGCTGCTCTGGGAGCCCACCTCCAAGTGGGAGGCCTGGACTGAGTTCCTGGTTCCTGGCTTCAGTGCAGCAGATAGATTCTGATGGGATAGCTTTTTGCCTTCCAAAAAGACCCCAAAGGTGATTGTGTAGCAAAATGGATGTCAACATTTCCTTTCTTCTAAGCTATAGTTGATTATTTGAGAGTGATGGAGGAAGAGACAGATTTCTCCATCTACTGATTCGTTCCCCAAATGGCCTCAATAGCTGGGGCTGGGCCAAAGCCCACAGCTCAAAGCTACATCCGGGAATCCCAAGTGGGTGGAGCAGAGAACTGGACCTGAAGCAGAGCACTCTGATAAGATGCTATTGTTGCAAGCTGCGGCTTAACCACTGAGCCACAGCTCCAACCCCAGATTTCCTCTGTGGGCGATGAGAGAGCCTGGCCCAGCCGCTCCAGAGCTGTTGCTTTGGGCATAGGGGCATGTCAAGACAACCTGTTACTTTTGAAAAAAAATTTTTTTCAATTTATAACCTTTTTAAATTTAAAGATTTATATTATTTTTTTTTTTTAATTTGAAAGTCAGATATACAGAGAGGAGAAGAGTCAGAAAGATCTTCCAAACCAATGATTCACTCTACATGTGAGCACAATGGCCGGAGCTGCACAGATCTGAAGCCAGGAGCCTGAGCCTCTTCTGGGTCTCCTACACAGCTGCAGGGTCCCAAGGCTTTGGGCCGTCCTCAGCTGCTTTCCCAGGCCACCAAGCAGGGAACTGGATGGGAAGCGAGGCTGCCAGGATTAGAACTGGCGCCCATATGGGATCCCGGCACGTGCAAGGCAAGGACTTTAGCCTTAGGCCACCATGCTGGGCCCTTCAATTTATATTAGATTTTATTTTTCAATTTTTTAGGTATTAAAAGGCAGCTGGATATATATACATATATATATATAGAGAGAGAGAGAGAAAGAGAGAGAGAGAGAGAGAGAGCATGTCCATGCTGTAATTCACTCCTGTGGTGCCTCAGCAGTCACAGCTGAAGAGTTAAGAACCAGGAATGGTGTCCAGGTCTCCTGTGTGTGGCAGAGGGACACATGGGCTGCAGCCACCTGCTGCCTTCTCCCAGGGTCCGCGTCAGCAGGGAGCTAGAACGGGAAGTGGAGCCAGGATTCCCACTTGGGCGGCCAGCTCTGTTGACTGCACTTCTGCTCCCCGCAGCACCAGCCTGCTCACACACCCAGCCGAGTCTCAGCATTCCAGGTGGGAGAGAACAGTGTTCTTGGAATTCCAGCGACATCTGCTGCCACACTTGCTTAAACGTCACAGACATGCTGTGGTGAGGCATAGCTCTGAGGAAGGCACGGAACTGGACCAGTGGTCTTCACCCCCAGCTCCCCACTCCGTGGCCGTGTCCAGTGGGACTGCGGTGCAGGGTCACAGCAGACAGCCAGCACTGCTTCTGGTGCTCCCTACCCGGCTAGGAGCTGAAAGCCAAAGCCCTTTCTTCCTCGTGGGGCCTGATGTTTCTCTGCAGAAGCTTTGGGCATCTTGCTCTAGGCCCTGGCCACCTGACACCCTGGGATGCTCCGCCTGGGGCTACCTAAATTTTTTTTTTTTTTTGAAGATTCATTTATTTGAGAAAAAGCGTGAACAGAGAGAGGTATTTCCCCAAGTTACTGCAACAACTGGGGCTGGCCCAGGCTGAAGCCAGGAACTGTCCTGGCCTGACATGTGGAGGGCAGAGGCCCAGGCACTTGGGCCATCTCCCCCTGCCTTCCAAGCCACATGGGCAGGGGCAGGGTCTGGATTAGAAGTGGAGTAGCCAGGACTTGAACTGGTTGCTGCATATGATCCCAGCATTGCACACAGCAGCATAACCCCCTGAGCCTGGCGTATCTTTCTCCACTCATTCGGGGCTTCTGTAGGGTTTCTTCCGGGTCAGTTTCTGGTCTGCTGTGTTCTCTGATCCCGCCTCTGAGCCCCTCGCGGAGATTGAGCCCCTGGAACACCCCCCGACCATCGCTGTTTTGTGCTCTCTACCCGCTCTGCCACGTGGGTCTCCCCGTGTCCCACATCACCTCCATCTGTCCCTCCTGCCCTGGCTCCTTGTTTTCTTCTCAGAGAGGCCTCAGGACAAACTGGCCCTGTTCAATGAGTGCTTACACGGCACACACTCGTGAGTGTGCACATTCCTGTGTGAGCACAAACACACACACACACGCATGCACCTGTACATGTACACACACAGATGCCCGTGTGTGCACATGTGCACAGGTACCACCCTCCTTGGGTCCAGGGATGGCCAGCAGGCTACCTAGGCCTCATCAGGCTGTGGGGCAGTGCCCTCTCCCAAGCTCTCCCAGGTCCCTGCAGCTGTGGGGCTGAGGTTCTCAGACCCCAGAGCCATCTCTGCTTTCCGGCTGGTGGCCCTGCCTCTTGGACAAATTGCTCTTCAAGGCCAGCTGAAAAGCAGAGCCAGCTGCTAGATCTGTTCTCCAGACCCTGGTCGGCACAAGGAATGGAGTTATACCATCTATGTCCAGCAGGTGGCCACCTGAGACTTTTGCTTCCCACTGGACCTACTTTCACAAAGTCATTTCTTACTTCCTCCCGGTCCACTCTGTCCTTTTTCTGTCATCTTGGTGGGAGGCTTTCGGGACATCCATAGGTGTGGTCCATTCACTATGTCTAACTCCAAGTCCCTGTGCAGTTTATTTTTATTTTTAAAGATTTATTTTTTCATTTTTATTGTGGAATTAAGATATACAGAGAGGAAGAGAAACAGAGTGGAAGCTCTTCCAACCAATGATTCACTCCCCAAGTGGCTGCAACAGCCGGAGCTGAGCCGGTCTGAAGCCAGGAGCCTGGAGCTGCTTCCAGGTGGGTGCAGGGTCCCAAGGCTTTGGGCCGTCCTCTGCTGCTTTCCCAGGCATATCAGCAGGGAGCTGGATCAAAAATGGAGCAACTGGGATTTGAACTAGCACCCACATGGAACTCCCACCAAGCACCGAGGCGCAGCCTGCCATGCCACGACACAGACCCTGGAGCAGTTCATTTGTGGATGGTGTGTGGTCGGTTGCCTGCCGCTAGAGAAGACTACTTTGAATCTTGGAAGGCTCATGATCAGCAGAAATTAGTGTGAGCCAGTCGTGGTGGGGCAGTGAGCCACACATACTGGAGTGGGAGATGAGGCGGTTTCATGCCATGATGCAAGGCGAGAAGGGCCGAGGGAAGGAGAGCGAGAGGCATCCAGGCCCACGTGGACACGGAACCCTTCCCTCCGATATGATCAGGAGCTCATGGGCTTCCAGCCCTGTCTCCCCATCCCAAAGCCGTGGCCTTGGGATCCAGTTTCCAGGGGATGCAGTCAGATCACAGCAGGTGAGGCTTGGTTCTTGATCAGCCATGCAGGACCACCTGAGGGGTGAGCAGACTCCTGGCACCCAGGACACCGTGCTGGCCCAGCTCCCTGCTGTCTCCAGCTCCAGTGCCAGCTCTCTGCTCTGTAAGGCAGTGGTGGTGGCTCCCACAATGGCCTTCCTGCCGCCCGCACCGGAGCGTGGATGGAGTCCCCAGAGTCCCACGTTAGCCTTGATCTGGCCCAGCCATCGCAGGCGTCTGGGAGGAATTAAGGAGCAGAAGGAGGGAGCTCCCCCTGCGCCCCTCTTCTCCCCTCTCCCAGTTTGCCTGTTTCCTCTAAAAGCCACCGCCGGAGAAAAAGCTCAGCTCGCCACTTGATGGCAGCAAAAACCAGGGTACCCGGCGGAGCAGCACCCTTCCCCCCCGACGGGCGGGGGGCGAGGAGGAAGCTGGGGCGGGGTCTTCCCACCCTCTTTCTTCCCTCCGGTTTCCCGCCGCAGGCAGCTCTGGGGTGGGGGTGAGGCTGCTGTCCTACAGTCGAACCCTGACACTGCCGACCTGGAGGTGGTGTCCACCCCCTCCCCTGCCCCAGCCCCCTGAGCTGAGCCCAAGCTCGGTCGGCCCTCCGACCTCTGACCCGTAGTTGTCGACTGGGGCGTCCCACGAGGCCCTCCCGAGGGCACCGGCAAGGTGGGGGAGGGGACGTGGGGCTCCTGGTTCCCCTCCCCCCATGTGGGCACCTTCCCAGAAGCCCACCCCACCCTGTGGTTTCGCAGGACATGTGAGGGATAACCAGTGTTGCTGATCCAGCAGGGCTACACTGCCGGCCCCACACCCTTTCCCCAGCAGGCCCCCCTTTGGAAAGAGGGTGTGCTCTGTGCTAGGCCGGAAGAGGAGGGGGTTGTGCGGGGGGCCCCAGCCAGCGTGGCAGGCAGGCCTCCCCTGGGGCCCTGTGCAGGGCTGAGCGGGAGGCGACTGGGGAGAGATGGGGGGGCCAGCCTTCCCCAAGCCTGGGGCTGGTGGAGGGGGCCCCAGCTCCTGTAGCACGGCCACGGGGAGGGGAGGAAACAGGCCGTCACCTACATGGGGCGGCCACAGACTTGTCCCTGCAAATACCCACCTCCCTCCCCAGCTCGGGCCTCACTGAGCTCCCAGCTGCAGGGGAAGCTGCCGCCCAGGGCCTGGCAGCTGCTGCTAGGCAGGGCTGCACAGAGCTGCTCCCAGCAACATGCTGGGCCAAGCCAGTTCTTTGGGAGCAGCGGGTCCTGCTCAGGGCCGGGAGGGCTCCACCTTCACCTCGTGGAGGCCATTGTGGCCTCAGAATCGTGTTTTCAGGCGTAGGCAGACAAGGACACTTCCACCCGTTGTGTTACTTGGGTGTTCATTTTGATTTTGCACACGCACAAAGGGGAATGCTTAGCGCTGAAGGCGAGAAAGCATGTGCATGCACACACACAGGTGGTCCCACACCGGAGGTCCCTGTCACGAGTGGGCAGTGAGGGGAGTGGAGGAAGGGAAGAGAGAGAGCCCCTGACACCTCCTCCTAGCACCTCCGTGTAATGGGAAGTGGGGAGAGCCCCCCGCACCTCCTGTGTGAGGTGGGAGGGAGAGCTCCCAGCACCTCCTTGTACAAAGTGGAGGGAGAGCCCCAACACCTCCTAGTATGAGGTGGGGGAGGGCTGCCTCTGGAGGCATAAAGCTCCTGGGAATTTTAAGCTACCTCTACAAAATTCTTGAAGATCATGATTTCCGTATTTCCACGTGACTTCTCCCCAGGTCCTGGAAGAAGCAGAGGGCATCTTGGGAAAGAGTGTGTTTCAGTGGACACGTGAAGGGTACGTTGACCCGTGGGCCAGGGGCTTGCCGCTCAGCAGACCTGCCTGGCTGCCTCTCCAGCCCCTGTCGGGCCCTGCGTGCTGCCCAGTCCCCTTGGCTGAGGCCCCACTGTGGTCTGAGAGTTCTTCCAGCCCCCACCCCAGCAGATGTAATATTTGCTGGTTTATTTCCCAAATGGCCACAGTGGCAAGGGCTGAGCTAGTCCAAATTCAGGAGGCTGGAGACCCATCTGGGTCTCCCACATGGGTACAGGAGCCCAAGCACTTGGGCCATCTGCTGTTGCTTTCCCAGGCAAATCAGCAGGGAACTGGATTGGAAGTAGAACAATTGGGATTCATACAACACTCCAATATGGGAATCTGGCATCATGAGTGATGGCTTAATGTCCTGTGCAAGATAACTTTATTTTTATTGGAAAAGCAGATTTACAGAGAGAAGGAGAGACAAAGAGAAAGATCCTTCTTCCACTGGTTCAATCCCCAAGTAATTGGAAACCAGGAGCCAGGAGCTTCCTTCCTGTATCCCACACTGATGCAGGGTTCTGAGGCTTTGGGCCATCCTCTGCTGCTTTCACAGGCCACAAGTAGGGAGCTGCGTGGAAGTGGAGCAGCTGGGACACGAGCTGGCACCCAAGTAGGATCCCAGTGCATGCAAGACAAGGATTTAGCCACTAGACTATTGTGCCACACCTGCAAGGAGCTAACTTTTCAGAGGAAAAGAGACACAGAAGCAAGTTGCTCTGATATAGTTCAATCAAAGCAGAGGCCAGTGCTATTTGGTAGCTAGTAAAACCACTGTCCGGAACCCCACACGCCAGTTCGGGTCCTGGCTGCTTTATTTGCATCCAGCTCTGTGACAGTGCTCCAGGGAGGCAATGGAAGATGGCTCAAGTGCTTGGGCCTCGGTCAGCCACGTGGCCGATTCAGAAGCTCCTGGTTTCAAACGGGCCTGGCTCTGGCAGCTGCAGTCATTAGGGGCGTGAACCAAAGATAGATTATCTCTCTTCCTCTGGCCTCTCTCTCTCTCTTGCTCTGTGTCTCCTTTCTCCCTGTAAAAAGACAAAACAAAATAAAGCTGTGCTTTTCCAAAGAATGAATAGTAAAAATATATAATCAATGCTATCACATAATTTAAAATTCAGCGTCGCAATTTAAGTTAACCATTTGTAGTATTCCCAGTATGCTTTGGAAGGAGACTCATTTTTTCAGTAACCTTAAGAATACCATGGGCGAAAAGGCCTGCTCTGGCAAAATTTACACTTCCAGAAAAGGGGGAATGAATGCATACGTAATGGCACCCAGATCTGACCTCTGAGTAAATGGGCCGTTTCAAACATTTTGCCACTCAATAGCTGAGAATGCATTCACAAAGCAGGTGGGATGTGGGGCTTGGTGCTTCCTGGCAAGACGAGGAAAAATGACCAGTAACCTGACTGACTGTCTTCTATCAATGCCAACAGATTCGGCTGCCCCAGATGTAGGAATCCCAGGAGAAACTGGGTAGGCACAGTGGGAGGAGCGCTAACCAACCTGGCAAGTACAGTTTTGACTTTTTCTGCCTCTTTTTTGTAATGCGCCAAAATGCTAGCCGAAGAGCATCGCCCAAGGAGAAGTTAGATGTTCCAGTCCCAGGAAGGGCCCCACCCTCCTCTGGCCAAGGACGCAAGGCTGAACCCTATTTAGAATAGCTCGAGGGATGGAGAGACGCCACATCCCTGGCTGATGCTCCAAAAATATTCTTTCTCACAGCCAGCTCTTTTCCATGATGTTGGGACGAGAGAGCACACGCGGTGGTAATCTAGGTGAGAAACTGTGAGGGCAGAATCACAGCACAAGGATGCGTTCCCCTGGTCAAAGTCATGCACCTGCTCAGGGCTGGTGTGCGTGGGCAGCAGCCTGGCAGGCCCAGAGAAGGGCCTGAGGATTGGGCCAACCGCTCACCAGCAAGCTGCCTCACAGCACCCTTCGTAGCCCCGAGGAGTTGAATTTAAAAATATTTGCCAAGCCAGTAGGTGAAGTTCATGAAGGTATTTTTAAAATTTCCATTTGGTTAGTAATGAAGTTGGCTGCTCCCCATGACCTTTGCTCGTTTTGCTCGTTTTGCTCGTTTTTCTCCTGGGAGTCCCAGTGTTTTGTCCAACCGATTCTTGCAAGCTCTTCATGTAGGAGAGTACTTCCAAGGACTCATAGAAGGGCTGGTTTGCGGCAAGGCAAACTAAACTGCCACCTACCGTGCCAATGTCCCAAATTGGAATGATGGCTCCAGCTCCTGGCCTAACCCTAACCTTTGTAGCCATTTGGAGAATGAACCAGCAGATGGAAACTCTTTCTCTGTCAGTATCTCCTTCAAACAAATGAATAAATCTTTTTCTAAATTTTATTTTTATTGGAAAGTCAGATTTACACAATAAAGGAGAGACAGAAACATTTTCTGTCCACGGGTTCTCCCCAAGTAGCTGTAAGCCAGGAGCTTCGGGGTCTCCCATGCAGGTGCAGCATCCCAAGGCTTTGGGCCATCTGCTGCTGTCTCAGGCCACAAGCAGGGAGCTGGATGGAAAGTGGAGCAGCCAGGATTTGAACCGGCACCCATATGGGATCCCAGTGCAAGCAAGGCAAGGATTTAATAACTAGGTTATTATACCGGGCCCAATAATTTTTTTAAAAGATGATGGAAAACAGATTTTTTTCTTTTTCTATGTATATTTTTTATTGATTACATTGCATTATGTGACACAGTTTTATAGGCATTGGGATTCCCCCCACCCCCGTGGATTCCTCCACCTTGTTGCATTACCACAGTTCAAATTCAGTTGAGATTCTTTCATTGCAAGCATCTACCAAGCATAAAGTCCAGCATCTTATTCTCCAGATCAGTTCAACGGCTTCTTGGAGAGACCATCTCTGGTCTGAAGATAGAGCCGGCAGAGTATCATCCCGATCAATTAAAAGCCCCGACATTACATCAGTAACAATTTATAACGTTATGGAATTAGTTGACATGATATTGAGTAGCCAATATGTTAAAAGTGAAAAAAAAAAAAGAATGCAAGATCTGAGCCACATCATGTGACTTCTACATTGATATTTCAATTATTAGTTTATATACAATCGGGTTCTATACACCTTAAAGTGGCTATAGATTACTATTCAGCTGTCTCATGTCCATTTTAATTTTAGTATTTAGCAGTTTATAGCATTGAAGCATGATTTTGCTGAACCTGGCTGTTTTTTGGGTAGTCTATAATTCTAACAAGACATATGTCAACAGTTGAGGTGAACAGTTTTAGGAGGGGTGTGCAGAGAAATCTTCAGTACCCTAGTGAGGAGTAACTAATCTTTGTGTCCCACCCAGTGAGTTATAAGTGCATCCCCGCTGACCATTTCCTGTCTGTTTCTAAGCTTTCCTTTTTGTTCTCTATCTATTCTAGTTTTCGTTTGTTTGTTTGTTTATTTGTTTGTTTTGATGGGTTTCTGGAGCGATCCTGATGGTCATTACAAGAGAGGTTGGGGACCCAAAGTCGGAACCAGGCAAGGACCAGAGAAAGCTCCTCTCCTTAGTCCCAAAGGAAGTTTACTGTTCTTCTGTTTCTGCAGACCACTCAGTGCTCCTGGTTGTCATTCTGATGACCTTGGATCCTGTGAGGCAGGATTTGGGCTTCCTCCATCCCGTGTGGTAGATCCAAATGGGGGTGGGTGACCTCAGAGTTCTCGGCCTCCGAAGGCACTCCATTTCCCCATGGTCTCCTTGGCAGTTGGGATGTAGTCCTCAGTGCTCATACTGATAGTCCTTGGTGAGGATCTGGGAGTCTTCAGGGTTGGGATACAAGTCTCCTCCTGTCCACCTGCTCCACCCTGTGATCCTCTCTGCTCTGTGCATATGACCTCCTGTTAAGAGGTTGTTAGGACTGCTCCTGATTCCCCCCATATGCCTTTGTAGTTTTGCTATTGTCTAATGCTGATTCGAGTCTGTTGTCTATGAGTTACCAGTTACTTTGTAACAGAATTTTGTGTTAAAAAAATTTTTTTTTTAAATATATACTAAGTTATCTCATCGTCTTCATTTTCCATGAACTGTTGGAAGACCTCTCACACATAGGGATTTCCGTTTCATTTTATCTCAAAATAAATTTCTCTTTCAGTTCCATTTCCATGAACTTTTGAAAGTACCCTCCTGCATCATGCTAGTCCTTACCAGCCAGAACCTTGAAACCTGTGCCCAGCGTAAGTAAAAACGGGCCAGTTCTGTCTTGGCTGCTGAGCTCAGTCCGCTGGGATAAACTCACGCAGCAATGGAGGCAGGTCCTCACCAGGACCTGCGGCACCGTCTTCATCTCAGAGTCCCCTTGTGCAGGGCCCTTCTTGGTCACCTGCAGGTTCCTCTCCTGCCTCTTCCAGAACTTTCTATACATGCCACTGGATAACATGGGATCTTTTTTTTTTTTTTTTAAGATTTATTTATTTTTATTGGAAAGTCAATTTACAGAGAGGAGAGACAGAGAAAAAGATCTTCCATCTGCTGATTAACTCCCCAAGTAGCCACAACAGCCGGAGCTGAGCTGATCTGAAGCCAGAAGCCAGGAGCTTCTTCTGGGTCTCCAATATGAGTGCAGGGTTCCGAGACTTTGGCCCATCGTCCTTCACTGCTCTCCCAGGCCACAGCAGGGAGCTGAAAGGGAAGTGGAGGAGCTGAGACATGGACTGGCGCCCATATGGGATCCCAGTTCATGCAAGGCGAGGACTCCAGTCACTAGGCTATCACACCAGGCCCCAACATCACCCTAAGTGTGGCATCATACTCAGAGATTGATTCATGTTGTTGTGGGTGTCTTCAATACCTTCCTTTTTTGCGAATTAGAAACATTTTTACATTTATTTATTTGAGAGACAGAGAAAAAAATAAATAGGTAGCTAGCTAGAGCTCCCAGCTGCTGACTCAATCCCCTCGTGCACAAAAGAGCTAGGGCAGAGCTGAACCAGGCTGAGCCCAGAGCTGGGAAGTCAGGCCAGGCCTCCACCTCCTGGGTGGCCAGGGTCAGCTGCTTGACCCAGCACAGGCTGGATGGGCGCTGGGAGGGAGCTAGGATGCAAGGGTCTCACTGGGCATGCCAACTGCCATGCCAAAGCCTCAGCTTAGCAGTTAAAGTGAGACAACTGGGTGGAGCTCTTGGTTTCTGGCTTCAGCCCATCCCAGCCCTGGCTTTGAGGCCAGTCAGGGAGTGAACCAGTGGATAGAAAACTCTCTCTTGTTCTCTTTTCCTCCCTCCCTTTAACGCTACCTTTCAAATAACCAAATCTTCAACAAAAGAAATATTTTAAATCCTGTCTTTGATGCACTTTCTAATTTGGGTGTACGTTCTGCGTGTTAGGATGCAGCAAGGCCAGGGAAATGCTTCTCTGCATCATCTAGAAGTGCTGCGGTTTGGGTTTTAGGACCTAGCTCTAAGTTCACCTCAATTTTACTTTCATGTGTGGTATGAGGTGGGGGTGAAGGTTCCTCTTTTTCTGCATTAATATTCGTATGTTCTAAAAAGTAAGTCTGCACTTTCCCTGTTTGACTGCTTGGTCATCCAGTTGTGTATAACGCATCTGTTACCATTATTCTGGTCTGTCTATTCTACCAGAACCACGGTCTTGGTCGCTTCAGCTTGGAACTAAGTTGGGTTGAAGGTGATAGTTCAGTTTGTCCTCCTCCTTGAAGAAGTTGCAAGACTTGAGCCATCTCGCCTGCTCCCCAGATCACAGACTCCAGAACGGATCTCTGTGTGTTATCCGCCATTTCTTTTGCACAGAGTTACTGCTTTTCATGTCTCCTGCCATGGACTTACTAGCTATCAACACAGGCCCCCATCCCAACCCTCCACAGTCACTCCCAAGCTTTTTAAAAGGAATAACTTCTACTCTCTCGTACGATGCTCTGGATTTTGGAAGGAAGCAGAAAAGTAGCGACTTCACCACTGTGCTGAACACCCACAGGGGAAGGAGAGAAAATGAAAGGGAAAGACAGGACAGGAACAAGATAACAGACTAGACCTTTTCCGTCTTAGCCACAGGTGGAGGCCTGGGCCACTCGGTCCTGCCCCTCGCGCCCCCCCGCACACAAGGAGAGCAGGCCATCTAGCCATTTGGCGACAGAGCTGACGATGCCATTCCCCTGTGACTTCATGCAGGCTCCCTCTGGGGATGTTCTGGGGTTGCAGAGAACGTCACAGCAGGGCACAGAGCTCTGGCTCTCCTCCTGTAAGAGGGGAGGTGAAGGAGATGGATCTCGCGGATGAAGATGTTTATCTGTATCTCCCCTGCGGCCATCCTACCCATCCCGTCCCATCCCATCCCATCCCATCCCGTCCCATCCCGTCCCATCCCATCCCATCTGTCCCAGGCACCCCCCACCCAAGGCCACCACAGCCCTTCCTATGCCTAATGGATGGGATGGGGCTCAGAGTGGCCATTTGTGCATTTGATCATCTCTGTTTATCGCCCCTGGTCTGCGAGGGCATCTCCAGCTCCCCTGCAGAGAGGCTGGCATGATGAGGTGGGCTATACCTTCCTCGTGGCTCAGCTCACGTCTTCCCTGTGGCTCCTGATGCTACACCAGAAGAGCCTCTTCTCGGGCAAGTTCCAAAGATCTGGGGCAGCAGGGAACACAGCAGGGACCTCTGCCCTCATAGGTTGGGTCTCACCTTCCCAGGGGGTTGCTCCTGCCTGTCCCCCCATTTCATACCCTCTTCTGTGCCCTGACCATGCCCTGCCACATGAGCCTGGCAGCAAATGTGGAGTCAAGGTCACCTGCTGGGGACAGACCCAGCCAGTCCCGTGCCAGGGCAGGTGGGGAACAGCCCGAGAATATCCCTGGAGGAGGCCGCCAGGGCCCTGATGAGCCTGGGAGAGCTCTGTTATCTGGGTTTTACCTCGGACAATCCTGTGGCCGGTGAGATCCAAGAACTCTGGTAATCCTGGAGGACAGAGGGCGGGCCTAGCCCTGTTCCCACACCCTGCCTGTCCAACGGATGGGCTGAGGTGCTGCCCGGCACCATAGTCCACCAGCGTCACCGGAGCCCTTCTCCCAAAGGGTACACTATACACACTTTAAGTGGGGGATTCATCACAGGGGAGGGCTGGCCCCCTTCATCACTGTGTGTGTAGGGTAAAGCCTTGGCATCTCTCAGTCTTTCCAACACCAAGGCTAGGCTGGGGCACGGAACAGCTGTCTTCCCCACAGCCTCAACATCTAGCAATCCTGCGCAGTGTTGCACATTGCTGATGCGGCTGGAATTCCCAGCTTTCCCAGGCCCCACGTTGTTCTCTGCCCTACTGGGGAATGGAGAGGGGCACAGACCCGACAGCCGCTCCCCCCACCGGCTCCACCTGCAGCTTAAGGGTATTCTGCAAGTGACAGACTTGCCCTTCTGCCAGCACATCCAGGCTCCACCAGCAGCTTCCAGTCCATACTCACTGCCGGGTCCAGGACTGGCCCTGGGGCTCCCAGAACCTCCTCCTGCCTCGTTCCCAGAGGTCCCTTCCCAGTCTCTTCCCCTAGTTCCTCCATTGTTTCACGGGAAGAAGGGTCAGTACCTTCTCCCAGAGACTTCAGACGCTGTCACTTGTGGAGGTGACTTAGAACGTCCCCCTGGGAAGCTGAGGCCATGGTCCTATTCCTGTCCTCTGCCCCGGCTCAGTTGGCACTGGGCTCCGATCTTCCCACACCTCCCCAGAGCTGTTCTCACTCCCCCCACCCCCGCTCCAAGGAGAGTGACTACTTAAAAAATTCAAGCCTAGAAATAGGCAGCCTATTTGTGGCTTCAGTGCAAATCGGTTTATTTTTACCGTACATTGCTGTATTTCCTCTAAATACAAGTCATTACCACAACTACGTGTTGGCGGCAGCACCCTCAGTCCTTGCCTGCCTGACCCTCTGAGAGATGCAAGCCATCAGTTCCTGGTCCCCCTGTCCTGCCATCTGTCGCTCCCTACCTGGACGTCCTCTGGCCACTCAGCTTCCTGGGAGCTTGCTACCTCGCCTTCACCTCGTGACCATTGTCCATTTCCAGATGGGGCTGCTGGGCATCCTTGGCGGAGTAGATGGCGTCTCTGTTCTCTTAGGAGCTGGGAAAAGCACATTGGTTTTATTGACTCAGATCCTGACATGGGAGTCTTCCTTCTCATTGGTCACCCCCAGGCCTGGTAGCGCCATAGGACCAGGCTGTACTGCGTGTCACATCGGAAATTGCCACTGTGGCTCCGAGGAGCACAGAGGACGTCCTGCCCCCACCCCGCACCCCTGCTCTGGCCCCCTGGCCCCCCACTCAAGCTCTTTCTGCCCCACTAGGACCCTGGATGCTTCCTGGTACCCTGTTCTTGCTCTCAGAGTTGGATCACCCCCATCTGCTCCTTTCTTTTGTCTTCGTCCTCCTCCCCTCCCCTCCCGCTCCCCGTTCCTGGTTTCTCTGCAGCCTCAGGCTTTTCTCCTGCAGAAACACCGGGTTCCTCTCGGTGGGCCTGGGATGTGAGCACTAGGCAGACGCTGGCTCCAGCTCCCAGGCCTGGCTCACCTGCTGCTCACATGTGACACCCCAGGAGGACATGCTTGCTCTCCCTGCCCTCCCTGTCTTCCGGAAGACATCCAGGGAAAGTCCCTTCCCACCTCCAACCCCCAGCGAGGTGGGGACACAACGTGCTCATGCTTCAGACCTTCTCCTTGCTGTTGACGGGAACTGACACACGCATGGTCCCGCAGAACCTGAACTTGCTCCCCATGCAATGTTGACCTACTTCATCTCATTAATGTCATTACTGTCTGAACAGGGAGCTCCTAGAATAGTAAGATGAGTGACTGGTGGAATTAGGGGGTCACAGCCCAAAGCAAATTCCCTTGCTCCCCTTGTTCCCCTCGGGCATCTCCTGCCTAGTTTTGCCTTGAGTTTGTGGCAAACTTGGGAGCCAGGTTGGGGGAGGGGAGTAATTCGACCTCGTGTTCTGCATGGGTGGGAATTTGTAACTGAAGGTCCGTTGCCAGGAAGCGCTCCGGCCCTGGCTGCAGAGCTGTCTGGGCACCGCTGTGGCACAGGCAGATCTCCTGTCCTGGACCCTGGATCCCTGGTTCTCTCCCCTCTCCCTGGCATCTCGCAGGTGGCCTTCAGTCTCCTGGTGAGCTATTCTCTGAAGGTGGCTTGCAGGAAGGGGGCCGAAACCCAATCACTGGACCACGTGCCTGTGCACATAGCCCATTTCCTCACAATGACTTATTAAAGAGCTGGTTCTTATCAGTTCCATTTTCCAAGAGGTAAGACTGAGCCCTGAGGAACTCACTGTGGGCCCCATGCCCATCTGCAGGCTAAACCAGGAGCTTAAGCTGGCCCTGTGTCTTTACAAACACGCGTGTTTGCCTTTCCAGGTAGGCTTTCCCTGGGCTACCTCTTTGTTTGGTTCCTTCTGGCTGCCGCAGGCTGGGGTAGCGGCTAGCCATCCTGCATTACTGCCGCTTCTTTGCACTCTGAATCAACGTGAAGATTTCCACTCGTGTGTGTCAGCGAGGGATGCCATTTGAAGCGCAGTTTCTGCTGATAAGCGTGGGACCATCTGTTTGGCAAAGCGCAAATATTTTCAGCAGTGGGAGAAGCAGCTCTGATTTCTTCGGGCAACAGAAGCTGTGCTGTCGCTGGAAATGGGGGAGTGCCCCGAGAGCTTGCAGGCTCCTAGGGCAGCAGCACCCCAGGATGTGAGGGGGCAGCTTTCCAATGGCCACTTCTGACCCCCTGCCACGGATGCCACCTGTGAGTCTGTACTTCGGGTTTTTCGTTGTTTGGATTCCCTTACCAGAATAAGAGCTTTTCCTGTTTGGTGGGCTCTCGCCTCGGCAGCCCTTCCTGGACTGTCCCTTCGACAGTTAGCTGTCGGCGTCAGGTGCTGGCAAAGGCACTGCCCGGCTCCTCCTGACTTGTTTTACACACTGTCGGCTCTGCTGGGAGAACTGGTTCCAGACTCAGGTGAGAGCTTGTGCAGCCACCTTTTCCTTTGTAATCCATGCTGGGGGAGGAGAGGGAGGCTGGCTGGGGAGGGGGCTCTTAGGCTCTGTTCATACGGGTCTGGCCACGGACTTAGAGGTCTCCCAGGTGGCTCTAGGAGCTGGGGACTTGGGGGGTTGGAACCATTTGTGCTTCCTAGGGAGGAAGTGCTTGGTTGTAGTAGCTGAGCTCAGCCGGGGGACAAACCAGATTGAGTTTTCTTTGCCTTTTCTGAGCGGACAGCGATGCAAACTCCAGCGCTGGCTGCCGATGGAATCCCCTGCTTGCGGTCTGTTGCTGGTGAAGTGTCTGCTGGGAGGACCGCTCCCCTGCCCAGCCTCGCTCTGTAGGGTGCGAGTCTTAATTGTGTTGCTTAGCTGGGTTGGTGCTGTGCTCCAGGGGGCACACACAGCGCCTGGGCTGCCCTGGCAGGGAGCCTGTGGCTGGAGTGGGGTGGTGCAGTAGCAGCAGGGCCATCTGCTTACCCGGGTGCAGGTTCTTTGCTGTGGGAACCACCCTGTGGTTTGTTAAGGAGCCTTGCTGTTCTCTAAATGCTGGGGGGCTGCCAGCAGAGCCCCCTCACCTGAGACACCTACAGGCAACTTCCCCCTACCCCACCCGTGTCCCTGTGCTCGGGGCTCCGAGTGGGTCCTGCTGTGTTCTGGGGACAGTAGAGCTTTCCATGCAGGGGATGCCAGCCCTAGGAGCACAGCACATGTGCATGTCATGCCATGTCCACCACCTTGCTCTGTCTGAGCCCAGCGGCTCCTTTGCCTGGCAGGGGACCTTCTGCCCACAGATAGGTTTCTGTTTGTCCGGGCTACTGCACACGACATGGCAAGACTTCGCCCTTTTTCTCTGTCGCTGTGCACCTGGAAGGCCCAGCCTGGGGTCACAGGCTCCACAGGGTTGCCTAGGAACGAGAGGAGGTTCCAACCATGTCCCCTTCAAACCCTAGTTTTGTTGGCTTCTCTCTCTGTCCTAATAGTGCTGTTGTAGGCTGGGAACCGGGGTCGGGAGGCCTGAGTCCAAGTGAATAGGATTGTGGAAGTGGATGTTGGCTTCTTAGTTGCCTTAGCAAGCACAAAGGCTTGGTGTTAGAACTCCCGCCACTCCCCTCCTCCCTGAGTTCTACATCAGTGCCGCTTTCCACCTGCTCCTCTTACTTTAACCAAGAGGTGAACATGGCAGGCCATCTCGGGTGGACCTGCGCGGACACAGGCACCCAAGTCCTTCAACAGCTATGGAAACCCCCCTCCCCCAGCTGGCTTGCCCTGTTTGCTGACTCATTATCTCCGCTTGGCAAAGAGCTGTTCCATCTCATGCTTTTTTTTTTTTTTTGTACCCTAGCCTTCCAGAAACACATTAACATGCCAGTTATGTGAGGGAGCTGAGGTCCAGAGGGGCTATGCTGCTTGGCTTAGTGTCCTGATTGAAAGCCCAGGTCCTGGTCCAAGCAGCCTTAGGCACCTGCTTCTGTGAGGACATTTCCACACTGGCCAAACCTCACTCTGAAGTCCCTTCTGCACTGAGACGTGATACTCCCTGCAATCACTGTGAGTCCAGTCTTTGTGTGTGTGTGGCGGGGTAGAGGTGTGTGCTGTTAAGTGACACCTGCCACGGCCAGCTTCTGGGGGAGAGGGTTGTGAGCGAGGTGTCGGGGCAGAGCAGATGGGCAGCACCTTTGCTGGGGCAGTCTGGCCGGGGTTGGGGGTCAGTGGCAGTGATGGCAGAGCAGGGGACTCCAGCACCTGCTAGGGCCAGAAGGCGTTGCCTGAGGGGGTGCAGGGGACCTGGGGCTGGTGCGGAGAGTATAGCAGGGAAGGAGCCGTGGCCATGGTGGACACAGGACTGTTCATGCACAAGTACACTGCTTCTGCAATGAAACGCGTTGGGCAGGTGGGAGCTACGTGCTTGTGCTCGGGAGGGAGCTGCAAATACGGGGAAGAAAACACAAATGAAATCAGGGTGTCAGATCACACTGCGAGATCTGGGTGTGAATCCATGGTTTTATCTATGAAACCCACACACATATCATATGCATGATATGAACAGGGGTCATATGTTTGTGATGGTTCGAATCACTCCTTTTTGACCTTCTGGTGGCCCAGCAGCAACGTGCATTTAGTAGCAACCAAACTTCATGTTTGTTTCTTAAAGATTTATTTACTGATTTATTTGAAAGCTAGAAAGAGAGAGAGGGAAGGAGGGAGGAGAGGTCTTTCATCCGTTGGTTGCGTTCCCCAATAGTGTAAGGACGTAAACCAGCTTTTCTATACATACATATATACACATACCTATATGTACGTATACACACATACATATATGTGTATATACACTCACACACACACACATATATATTTTAAAAAACAGAGTTACAGAGAAAAAGGAGAAACAAAGAGAGGAGGTGTTTAATCTGCTGGTTCATTCCCCAGATGGCCATATTGGCTGGAGCTAGGCTAGTCTGAAGCCAGGAGCTTTTTCCGGATCTTGCGGGGCAGATGCAGGGCCCAGGTATTTGGTCAGCGTCCGCTGCTTTCCCAGGCAATTCACAGGGAACTGGGTCAGAAGTGGAGCATCTGGGACAGAGCAGCACAGCTGGTGGCTTAACCTGCTGCACCGTGATGCTGGCTGGCCCCTGCTGGGCAGATCTTTGAAAGGATGTGAAAGAGCAGCTTGGCGGAGTGTGGCTGTGCACTGAGTCCTTAGTTTTCTCTCTGGGAGAGGAAAAGCCTTGCGTGGGGATGTGGTGAAAAGGTGGAGCCAGGTGGGACTTGCGGAGGTGATTCGGACTTTGTCTTCACAAATGGGTCACAGGGTTTGAAGATGAGTGGAATTTCCCAGGGCTGGGTCTCTATGGAAAAGCTCCCTGGCACGTGCCCTCCCTCTCCCAGCACCTCCAGATGTGCTCCCCGACTTTGGACCTGAACCATGAGCCAACAGAGACCTGTTCTCTTTAGGACCGACCCAACCCCGCCTGAGCCAGGCGCTCACGCTCACCTGGCCCTCTGTGCCTCCAGCCTGTTCTTCCCTAGGAGTGAGTTCCAGGAGGAGGACAAGCATGGGGAGGGTGCTCCCGTGTTTCTGCCAGGAGCCCCAGCCCTGATGGGTGCTGTCACCCCTGCTGCTCTTTCTGCACCTGCTCCCAAGAGAGGTTTCAGGTGAGCAGACAGCTCAGCAAATGCAGTCGTTAAGTGACGAGTGCTTTGTATGTCTGCACGGGCGGGTGTGCCTGGACAACCCTTTGGATCTTCCAGTTTTGCCCAGGCAAAAGGTCGCACTGAGAACATGGCCTCATGCCACAGTGCTGGTTTAAGGCAGAACTGGTGGTTTCCGTTACATGGGTGGGGAGGGGCTTGGGCAGTTTGAGCAGCAGCAGCTGGGCTGTCCTGGGTGGGGCCAGGACTGGGTTGCAGGGCAGGAGTCATCTGGGCTTGTTGAACCTCAGCTCCTTGAACTGTTAACGCCCACCCCTGCCTCTTCCTCCTCACCTCCCCGACCCCTACACCTTGGGCTGCCCTAGAGCCGAGTCCGAGTCCTTGGAACTCTCTGGTGAATACCTCCTGTGTCATAAGCATTTTCATCCAGCCTCAGCATTTGACATTGCACCAGCCAGTACACAATGGCCACCACCACACACACACACACACACACACACACACACACACACAAATAGTAAGAAAGAAAACTAAGTTGATGGTCAGTTAGAGCTGGAAGGGTGGTCTTGGCCTTCCCCAGTGTGGGGACTAACAGACACACGAGCTTTCAATGTGTTTGTAGAGAAATGGAATCAGAACATAAGCTTATTTTATTTTTTAAAAGATCTTCCATCTACTGGTTCACTCCCCAAATGACTACAACCACTAGACCTGAGCCAATGCAAAGCAAAGAGCCAGGAGAGCTTCTCCCGGGGTACAAGAGGCCAGGGCTTTAGGCTGTCCTCAGCTGCCTTCCCTGGCCGTAAGCAGGGAGAATGAACTCCAGGTGCTGTCAGGGATAGGGGCCGACAATCACTCTGGCTACTTCCTGCTGAAAAAGGGGCGAAGAGAGGGGCCACAGCAGCAAGGCATTCTCCAGGGAATGTATCTTGGGGTCCCTGGTAGAAAGTAGAAAAATAACAGCTATAATTTCTCCCAAGGTAACATGTTTTTGTGTTTAACCTAAATCAGAGTGGCATAGGAGCAGTGAAAGGATCAACATTTTAAAAAAAAAGATTTATTTATTTATTTACTTATTTATTTTTATTGGAAAGGCAGATATACAGAGAGGAGAGACAAAGAGGAAGATCTTCCGTCCGATGATTCACTCCCCAAATGAGCGCAACGGCCGATACTATGCCGATCCGAAGCCAGGAGCCTCTTCCGGGTCTCCCACGCGGGTGCAGGGTCCAAAGCTTTGGGCCGACCTCAACTGCTTTCCTGGGCCACAGGCAGGGAGCTGGATGGGAAGCGGGTCCGCCGGGATTAGAACCAGCACCCATAAAGGATCCTGGGTGTGCAAGGCGAGGACCTTAACCACTGCGCCATCACGCTGGGCCCAAAAGGATCAACATTAACGTCATCATATATAAACCGAGCATGAACTTAACATCAAAGTTTCTATGCAGTTACATCTTGCTTAACATTAACAGTTGATAAAAGTTTTTGCACACTCACCTTTTAAACTTTGCAGTTTATAGTATTCAAGTACGATTTTACCGAACTTCGTGTGTTTTAGGATACTCAAAACAGTTTTATAATTCTAACAAGTCATATTTTGAGAATTGAAGAATAGAAAAGTCTTAGGCAGGTGAGCAGGGAAATCTCCAACAACTTAGTGAGTGAGGAAGAATTTAACTCTACAGCCTATCTAGTAAAGTCTAGGAAAAGCAAATAGAGAGCCTGACCAGTAAGTACAGGCTGAGCCATTACAGGTTAATTGGCCTTTATTCTGGCTGTTCTGAACTTTTTATATCCGTGTCTCTCTGTCTATTTGAAAAGCCAAATAGGAAGCCTGATCAGTAAGGTACAGGCTGAATGGTTATCAACTAGCTGACCTTAGTCTGACTCTGTCTATCTGAACTAATTTGGGGGCTCCCAAGCAACCCCGATGGTCCGATGGTCCGTGTAAGAGAGGGCTGGGAGCCAAGGCTAGAACTAGGTAAGGACTAGAGAAAGCTCCTCCTCTGAATCCAAAAGGAAATTTACAATCCTTTTGTCTCTGACTGCCACCCGGGGCTCCTGGCTCTAGTTCGACCTCACTGTCAGGAGCACCAGACCCCAGGGTACTGGGCTGCGTCAATCCCGTGTGGGAAATCCAATAGGAAATGACTGATCTCAGAGTTCTCGGCCTTCGAGGGCACTCACCTTCCCTGCGATCTCCTTGACAGTTGGGATAGGGTTCTCGGTGTCCATACTGACAATCCTCCACGAAGTATCCATGGCTTCTGCAGCAAAAGCACATGGGAGGCCTCTGGGGGTCTCCGGGACTAGGATGCAGAGTCTTCATGTCCTCCTGCTCCGCCCTGAGATCCCCTCCTGCTCTGTAACGCACAACCTCCTTTAAGAGGGTGTCAGGGTCACCCTTGGATCCCACCGCAAATTTCTACGGTTTTTGTAATGTCTGAGGCAGTTAAGAATCTGCTATCTATAAATAATAAGTTACACTTAAAGTCTTCCTCAAACATTCTAAGAAGTTGGAGAACTTCTCTGCACTCCTGACCTGTAGTGGAACAAGAGGGATATTAAACAATTTTAGTTTTCAGTTCTTAGAGGCAGCTCCACTGGGTTCCATCTTCTCCAGGGGCAGCGTTGTGTTTAAAGGCATTGCTGCATTTCCCAGGCCGGATGAGCCGTAAGGGAACCCACAGCTTTTCAGAGAATCCAGCAGCAGATTCTAAAGCAGCAAGAGCATAACCTTTACCACAGGTTATTATTGTTCCCGAATACCAATTATTCCGTTGTTTTACCCATGCAGGGATTTGTAAAGTCTTATCAGAGAATGTAGAAAAATGTTTGTCAACAGGAGTATTAATGTCTCCTTGAGGCAAATTTTAAAAATTAAGTGTTTAAAGTGTTAGAGACAGGGTATCTCTGGGTGACAACCCCCCTTTTTTTGTTTTTTAATAATTGACTTTTTAGGGTGTGGTGTGCACGTTTGATCGATAAAAGCTTGACCTTGAGGATTGCAGGGAATACCTGTAACATGTTGGATGGACCACTCTAAACAAAATGCTTTGAAACTTTTACTAGTGTATGCAAGTCAATTGCCTGTTTTGATAGAAGAGAGAATTCCCATGATTGAGAAGCACGTGAGCAAGAAGGATTTAACAGCTGAAGTGGATTCAGAACTCATAGGTTGTATCCAAAGAAATTTAGAAAAAGTGTCTACAACTACATGTAAGAATGGCTGTTTTGGAAAGAATGGTATATGAGTAACGTCCATTTGCCATAACTGATTGGAGCTCAGCCCTCGAGGATTTGCAGCTGCAGGGTGAGGAGTACAGCACCAAGGGGCACAAATAGGGCAGGTTGCTAAAATGTAACAGTTCGGAGTGGAATACGGGATTTCACATGTGAACGATTGGCATTAGTATGTGGAACTCGGTGTTCATCTTGGGCACTAAGAAATATAGGTGCGGTCAGTCTATGAGCATGAGAATTGCCAAGTCATAGGTCCAGGGAGAGAAGAATGAGCCCGTATATGTGTAATAAAGAATGGTGAGTTGGGCCCGGTGCGGTGGAGCAGTGGTTAAGGTCCTCGCCTTGCGCGCCCGGGATCCCATATGGGTGCTGGTTCTATCCCGGCAGCCCCGCTTCCCATCCAGCTCCCTGCCTGTGGCCTGGGAAAGCAGTTGAGGTCGGCCCAAAGCTGTGGGACCCTGCACCCGCGCGTGGGAGACCCGGAAGAGGCTCCTGGCTTCGGATCGGCATAGTATCGGCCATTGCGCTCACTTGGGGAGTGAATCATCAGACGGAAGATCTTCCTCTCTGTCTCTCCTCTCTGTATATCCACCTTTGCAATAAAAAAAATAATAAAAATAAATCTTTTAAAAAAAAAAAAGAATGGTGAGTTGCGCTGGCGTAACGGTTGTTACAATTGTAAAACTAAATGAGAAATAGGAGTATTATTAGAAGATATTAAAGCAATTACAATAGCCGGAAATAGACCAAGTACAAAAGCCAAATCGGAAGCAACATCAAGAGGTTGTTTATGTACTTGTAAGAAAGAGATGCACCAAGGTTGCTAATTCCACCTGTTGTGCTGAGGAAAAGGGAGTTTGTATTGTAGTATGTAAATGAGGTCCATGAATTCCTCCCCAGTCTGAGGAAGAGCCATCAATATAATATGCATCAGCACCAGGAATGGGTTCAGCACGAATAATAGAGGAGGAAAGGAATTCGCTGTAAAAAATTCCAAATCTTACCGGCTGGGTAATGGTTTTCTATTTCTCCATAATAATCAGCCAGGGCTATTGTAATGAAGTAGAAAAAGTTAAGGTTTGTTGAAGTTGTAGAAGGCTCTCAGACGTCCCTGGATAATGAGGGAGGCATCACATCAATATAAGAATAGAGTTTTGGTTTGTTTATGATGCAAATAACTTCACTCTAGGGGCTCAGTAGGGAAATGGGGGGTAGAAAAAAACAAAAACAAAAGAGGTTTCTCAGGAACAAGGCAAGTGAGAAATGAACCTTGACGTTTCTTTCAAAAAATTGCATCTCCTGTTCTGCTTCTTTAGTCAGCATCTGGGGGCTATCGAGGGCCTGATCTTCGAGTATTGAAAGGTGAGACAGCCGTGGGCTGCGATGCCTAGAGAAGGTCGTAACCAATTAATGTCACCTAGCAATTTTTAAAAATCATTAAGGGTTAAAAGACGGTTTTTATGAATAGAGAACTTTTGTGAACATACAGTAGTACGATCTAGAATATGACCAAGACATTCATAAGGAGCTACAAAACACTCTGGACCTTTTCAGGAGCGATCACAAGCTGGGCCTAAGTAAGAAACTTTTGTGCCTCTTCAGATGCGCTATTTTTGCCATTAGTGAAGTGTGGTGGGAAGCTTCTGAGAAGCCTTGCTGTGCAGCTTCTAGTATTTAGCAGTTTCCTTGGTGTGTGACTCAGTGCTGTGGAACATCGGTCAGCAGTGCTCCCCATCGAGGTTGGCCCACAGTGTGCGGGGAGGTCAGTAGGTCTCGGGGTGGGGGCTCCCCAACTGTCACACCGAGCGCTGCTGTGTGATGAGGGGTACTTAGTCAATCTTAGCAGGTGCACAGCTTTCTGAGACTGTAAAATAAGTTCCTGTCCTTTGCTGACATTGTATAAAACCTGGTGTGTTCAGACAAGATTCTCACAGGCGCTCGCTTCTGTCACCACGCCACTTGTCATGTTACGTATTAGAAAATGACAATAGCCACATGGCCCAGACATGTCCTTTGTCATGGAGATTTCCCAAACATCACTGGGGAGACTAAGGGCAGACCTGACACTGACCCCAGGATCCTGTGCCTCCTGTCTGCTGAGCCCAGAGGGGCAAAACACAGAACGAAAGACTTCTGGGAGCCAAATGTCATTCAATTCCTTCTCTCTTGATGAAATAGCTAATTTTATCATTGTTAGAAGGACGCGCATGGTCTATTTTTAAAATGTTTTATTTGTTTATCTGAAAGGCATGGAGACAGGCTGAGTTCTTGTATCCACTGGTTCCCATCTAAAATGCCTGCTGCAGGCAAAAGCTCAGTACTCAACCCGGGGCTTCCACGTGGGTGACAGGGGTCCCAGTCCTCCAGCCGCCTGAAGTCCTGCTGCCTTCTGTGGACTGTGATAACAGTAGGCTGACGTCGGAAGTGTGGCTGGGGCTCACAACCTAGGCACTATGAGATGTGGCCAAAGGGCACCAACTTCACCCCATAGAGTCAGTTGAGCTTTTTGGCTTTTATTTATTTATTTTTTCTTAGAAACATACAAAGATTACAATCTATAGCCGAACCTCACTTGTATTCCAATTCACGCTTTTCACTATTTTGTCAACTTCTTCACAGAACGTGACTTGAAGAGTGCCCCCCTCCGCTGCCTGCCTCAGGAGTCCTCATGGATGAGACTAACCTGAGCGCGCCAGCGGCCGCCGTGGCGGAGGCCGAGCGGTCCCTGAATGCCTCCGCCGGAGGGAATGCCTCCGCCGGGGATCCCCGGCCGCACATCCCCGTGGTGCACTGGGTCATCATGAGCGTCTCCCCGCTGGGGTTTGTGCAGAACGGAATCCTCCTCTGGTTCCTGTGCTTCCGGATGCGCAGGAACCCCTTCGCTGTGTACATCACCCACCTGTCCGTCGCGGACATCTCCCTGCTTTTCTGCATCTTCATCCTGTCCACCGACTACGCCCTGGACTACGAGCTCTCCTCCGGGCACTATTACACCATGGTCACACTGTCCGTGACCTTCCTGTTTGGCTACAACACGGGCCTCTACCTGCTGACGGCTATCAGCGTGGAGCGCTGCCTGTCGGTCCTGTACCCCATCTGGTACCGATGCCATCGGCCCAAACACCAGTCGGCGTGTGTCTGCGCCCTGCTCTGGGCTCTGTCCTGCTTGGTCACCACCATGGAGTATGTCATGTGCATTGATGCTGCTGAGGAGAGTCGCTCACGGGGCGACTGCCGCGCCGTCATCATCTTCATTGCCATCCTTAGCTTCCTGGTGTTCACCCCACTCATGCTGGTGTCCAGTGCCGTCCTGGTGGTGAAGATCCGCAAGAACACGTGGACTGCCCATTCCTCGAAGCTGTACCTCGTCATCACAGTCACCATCGTCATCTTCCTCATCTTCGCCATGCCCATGAGGTTACTCTATTTGCTCTACTATGAGGACTGGTCGACGTTCGGCAACCTGCACAACATTTCTCTCCTCTTCTCCACCATCAACAGCAGTGCCAACCCCTTCATCTACTTCTTCGTAGGCAGCAGTAAGAAGAAGCGGTTCAAGGAGTCCTTGAAAGTGGTGCTGACCAGGGCTTTCAAAGATGAAACGCAGCCCCGGCGCCGGAAGACAGCGGCAACACTGTGTCCGTTGAAACCGTGGTCTAGGTCTTCCAGGTTGTGGTGGGGACAGCCACAGCCCAACCTGGAGAGCCTCCAGTTTCATTTGGACCACATGGATGAAGTGTCTCCTGAATATGATCCAGAAAGAGTCCCACCCCCATCCCAAATGCATGAGTTGCTATTCAATGATGAGATTGTGCCAGATTGCACTCACAAGGTACCAATGAAAAATGCAGCCGTGCTCCTGTGACATCTTTTCCGGAAATGCCTATACCCATATCTGTATTTATAAGGACTCTGTGTTCAGCTTCCCTGGCTGTGTCTTACCAGAAACTGGTCTGGCAGGAAGGTGTGTAGATATGTGCTGGAACTTGGGGCGCAGGGAAAGGCAAGGGGAAGAGCCCAGGTCTTAGGCTCAGGGTGACTGTGCCACCCTCTGTGTGATCTCGGGCAAGCCATCCAACCTCGGGGCCTCAGTGAATCCCTCACACAGTGGCAGCAGGGCCCGCCTCCTGGGATTGACTGTCTAAAAGTGAGGCAGGTACAGCAGCACCTGGAGCAGACACCAGTTCCTCCTCGCTTCTTGCAAGGAAGACAAAGCACATACACACCTCTGTCATGTGCAAATATTGTTCTGTGTTTGTCAATGTTGAATATGAATGGATGGGAAGCTTCCTATTGGTGGCAGGGTGAGCAGGTCTACTGGCGCAGCACCTCTGGGAAGATGCGGGCAGAAGCTGTCACCTAAGCAGCCCCAGTGTGCAGGAGCAGAGGGAGCACTCAGCCCCTGGGTGGGAGCTGCACAGCGGGCAGGTCTGAGTGCTGGAAGACCCTTCACTGGCCTCAGCGAGAGCTAAGCCCACAAATGCATTCAGGTGATGGACACATAGGGACCCCCTCCTGCATGGAGTGGGCTGGGTTGTTGGCAGCCACTGCATCCTCCCTTGCAGCAGGTCCAGGGGCTCAACACCTCCTGGCCTCCTTCATATCTGGGAGGGGCTCACGAGAAGGTGGTCACATCTCAGGGGAATCTGTCATGAACCTATCACTGCCATGAGCTGGGGTCTCCCGATGGCATGTGTGCACTGTGAGCCCCAGCTTACCCTCTCTGTCTGCTTGTGCTCCTTCTTGTGAGAGTCTCACAAAGCAGCCACACTGTCTTGTGTTTCTACAGATAGCAAAATGTTCAAGGCTGTAAATATGCCTGTTTGTGTTAGAGTTTGTCCCCCCAAAGCATCAGGGAAGCAGTGAGGAAACATCGTCGTGGCAGTCTGCCATCGCTGTCCTCTCTCCATAGAAGTGGTTGTCTGTGACCACAGGGAGATGGGGAAGGAGGGGGGCGAGGTGCAGGAGTCCCCCACTGAGCCGCCCCCCTCCATTACCAGCCTCCCTGGGATTCCAGAGGCTCGCCTGGTGGTGACGACTTCTGCTTTGGAAACAAGGCAGCTTGTGTTCGGGAGCCCAGATGGGGTGTAGGGCGATGACATTTAGAGTGATGCTGTTTTTGGTTGACAACAGAGCATCGCCGTGGGGAAGGAACAGAACTTAGTGACTCTCCCGGGCGCGTTGGGCTCTGGGATGCTGGGAAGGTCCACTCGCTGCCATGCCAAAGAGAAGCCAGGAGCTGGTGCCCCGGGGAGGGGCTGGGTGGGACACAGCGAACTAATGGGGTGCCTCTGATTGTCACCTTCCTGTAGATACAGTGGGGGGATTGTTGGCAGGCATCAAAGACACACCAACCTTTTAGAGCCTGGGGCTATGGGTCCAGCCAAGCAGTAAATACAGCCCCGCTTCCCTCCCCTTAACTCATTCCCAAGTGAATAAACAGGCTACCATTTCAACAAGAAGAGATAAATGCATGTACAAGAGTGAGAAAGAGTGGATTAGGGAACCACCATGGGCATCTAGACAGTACCATGCAGGGGTATCAGGTGCCCATCCCAAGAGATCTCTGGGGCTGCAGAGGAGATGATAGGCTGTGTAGCATTCTTGCTACCGAGATGAATTCTGAAAAATATACTCCTGCACATCAAATGAGGATTACCAGCAGGTGCCCAGTCCCTGGTCAGGAGAGACGGAAGCGAGCAGGAAGCTCCGGGACTCCTAGGGAGAGCTGACTGTGTCTGCAGAGCGCTGGGAGCTAAGTTGGCCAGCTATTCCGAGGAAGACAGAAATGACATCTCTCCCAGTAAGCAAGGAATAGCCCACAGGCATGTCCTGGGGTTACTAAAAGGCTGGTAAGATTTGCCAAACACCAGGGGTCCCAGTGGTTGAGCCACTGCGTTTGGTGCTGGTTTCTCATCTCAGAGCATGGTTCAAGTCCCGGCTACTCCATTTCCAGTCTGGCTCCCTGCTAAGCACCTGCGAAGGGCAGTGGAAGATGGCACACATGCTTGGCTCCTTGCCAGCCATGTGAGACGTGAGTACTAGAGGGAGCTCCAGGCTCCTGACTTCAGAATGTCCTTGCCCTGGCTGTCGTAGTCATTTGGGAGATTGAACCAACAAAGGAAAATAAGGAAAAGGTATGTGTGCGTCTGTCTGTCTCACTCTGCCTTTCAAATCAGTCTTAAGAAGTCAGGGGATTCCAGGCACAGGCAGGGCCTGATGGAGGTAGGGACAGGGCCAGTTCAGGGGCTGATTGCTCAAGGAGTGTCACCTGGACACGCGTGCATTGTCCTGAGCGACCACCACCCTCCCTGTTGCTGCTGTGGTCTTGGACCCCTCCGGCCCCACATTCTTCACCTTTCCTGCAAACTGTGCACCCCAGCCTCTGTCCACACCACTCTCACCTCACCTGGTGCTACGCACAGGCCACTCTTATCTCTGCTCTCCTTCTCCAGCAACTTAAGTACCCAGCCTTTCCTCCCTTTTTAGAGATATATTTTATTTATTTGAAAGGTAGAGATACAGAGAATGAGGGAGAGAGAAAGAAAAGATAGATCCATCTTGCATCCGCTGGTTCATCCCAGATCTCAGCAGTCTCCAGTGGTCACCACACTGAAGCAAGCAGGTCAACAAACACCACTCCATGTCCCTAGGGGCCCAATTGTCTTCTATCCCTTCTCTCCCTCTGCTCCAGACAGCCTTCTGGAAAGATCCTTCCACACTCAGCATGTTTGATCAGGATTCAGCCCTCACCATCCTCCCCACAGACTTGCTGCCTGATTGGAACTGGCCTCATGTGACTTCTACACTGTCACATCCAGGGCGTGGGGAGTGGGTGGTGGGCACTGGCCGCAGTTACGATGCCTATGTCCCCCTCCAAATACTGGGGTTCAGGACCTGACTCCAGTGTCCTGCCAGTGAACAGCAGGGAGACCTGGACTGGGGTCCCAGTTCCCAGTGTCCTTTGGCCCAGCCCCAGCTGCTGTGGGTGTCAGCTGCCATCAGTGGATAGAAGCTATCTGCCTGGCTCTGCCGCTGGGAAAGATTTTGGAGTGATTGATTTTTTTTTTCTGTTTGGTGGCGTTTGACCAGCGGAACATATTCCTTTCAGAGAGCAGCGCTCAGTCTGTCACTATCTCAGCCTCTCCTGGTGAATCCTGAGGGTACAGTCTGGAACCGGGGCTCCTGCCCTGCCTGTAGGTGAGCTTTCCTGGCTGTGCGTGGCTGCCGACACCTGGGTGTGACCCTCCAGGCCACATGCTGAGCTCCAGGCCTGTTGTCCAACTACTCGGTTGGCGATTGACCTAGTTCCCTCAAGAGCTTCAAATGCAACCTGTCCATAGCCCCCTTTCCAGTGAATGGCACCTGTCACCCAAGCTAAGTCATTGTTCCCTCAGCATGGTATGCAGAGAATAGAGGAAATATGCTACACATCCCTCCCCTTCCCTCTACCCTTCTAGCAGCAAATCTGTCTCTCTCTCTTGTGTTCTGGGGAACTTCTGTGCCCCTGGCCATGGAGGCCCGCTGCCTAACACACTCCAGTCCCTTTCCCTGCTGCCTGTCCATGCTGCCACTTTGTCTAACCACCCCCATCACCCCTAACTCTGTTCTGGCCAAGGGAGCGCAGGTGTTTCCGCAAGCAGGAGGACAAGGGTTGGTGAACAGCATCACACTTGGACAAGTCTGCTGTGACTGGTGCTGGCTATTCCCTGTAGCAGACATGTGTGCTGAGCCGAACGACATGGGAACCCCAGACGGCAAGTGCCTAAGGCACCACAGTGCCTAAGGCATGAGGCCCAGATGAATAGTCAGGCACCCTTAAGGAGTTGTTCAAGGAGAGCCTGGAATAAGAGCTCCCTGCAGTGTTACCACTAGGAGAATAACTCGTATATGTTAAACTTTGTCTTCTCACTCAAGCCCCTTTTAAAATGGGATATGAGTCATGGATGGGAGGGGTGACACACCAAGTCACATGTCATTTATCCATGCATGACAGGACGGAATGCTCGGGGGTTCAGGCTGCTGCTCAGGGGTGAGGAGTGGGAGAGCAAGGACAGGATGGGAGCAAAGAAGCCCGTGATCACCTGCAGCCACATGTTAATTTGAGGAGGAAGAGAGAAAGCAGTAACAGGCATGCTGAGTGGGCCGAATCTTGGAACCAGGAACTCCATCCGGGTCTCCCATGTGGGTACCAGGGACCCAACAACTCCAGTAGCTGCTGCCTGCCAGAACCTGCTTCAGCAGAAAGCTGGGGCTGGGCACTGGACCCAGGGACTGCATGTGGGAAGTGAGGATCCCCTTCAGGGGTGACTAGGCCCTATGCTCCTTCTATGTCTCCTCAGGGGAACGCATTCTCACACTCTGGAAGCATTAATTAACGCATCTATCACTTAGGAAATTGGCTCGCAGCTTGGCGTTGTGGTGTGGAGGGATACGCTACCATCTGTGTCGCTGAGATCCAACATCCGCTCTGCTCTGATCCAGCGTCCGGTTAACACACCCAGGAAAGTAGTGGACAATGGCCCAAGTGCTTGGACTCTGGCCTCGCAGGAGGGACACCCAGACAGGAGTTCTGGGCACCTTACTGCCATCTGGGGAGTGAACTAAGTGCGTGGAAGATCTCTGTCTGCGTCATTCTGCATTTCAAAGAAAATAAAATCAGTTGGTCTTGTTTAGATCGTGTTCATGCTAGTCCAGAGCCAAAAGTAGCTTCCAGTGTAAAGTGTCTGTAGCTTCAATGGCGCAGTAGCTGTTAGATAGACTGATAATAAGGGTCCATCCCATATCCCAACACAAGCACACAGTCTCAAACCAGACTATTAAACCAACAAGCCATGCTGGCAGCACAACACATTGTTTCCAAAGACTCAGCTGTGTGGATTTCTTACAAGCCCTCATCTTCCCTTCCAGATAAGAAATGTGGTAGTATGCGAATGGATTAGCAATACCAATTTCACACGTGAAGGTTCCGTTTTGTTTCTGTATCAGCCGTGAGGACAGGCATCACCACAAACATACATGTCCATTTCTTATCTTTCAAATGGGATTAAGACAACTCTCAGGCAGCTGTCAGGATTGCCTGCTTGCTCCACACGTGCAGAAAAACTGCCCAGCATTTGTCAGCTGCTGGTAAGACACGTTTGGGCTGTGAGCGTCTAGGCCACGGTCACCCTTCCAAGTTGGCCTGCCGACTCCACGTGGCTCTGAGCCACCCGTGGCCTCGCCTGAGTGAAGCTCATTTTGTGCCACTGAAAACAAGCTCAGTGAGTTATTCCCATCACTCCATCGCGCGCTTTGGTGCAGAGGCGCGAAGTTACCATCCTCGCCGCTCAGATGTTTGAGTTCTAGCTGCTGTGCTTCTAATCCAGCTTCCTGTAAATGCCCACCCCAAGCCACAAGGTGGGAGGAGCCCATCCTCAAAGCGGTGGGTGCCTTATCCCTCACATTGGTGAGGAGCTGGGCAGATCGGAGCTGGAGGTACCTGCCAGCTGTTACCCCCACCCCACATGCGCACCCACTGGTCCTTCCAACCTCCACTTCCTGGGTTGTACCTCCTTTCCTGGACCTGAGTGGGAGGAGCCTGGTAAACAGCCATGCCCTGCTCTGACCCCAACAGGGGGAGGTGCTGGAGTGCTCTCCTCCCTCTTCCTCACCACGCCCCTCTTGTCCTTCTGGCCCACCCCCATCCGTGCTCTTGTGTGTGCGCTCACTTTCTCACCATGAGCACCTTTTAGGTGGCCTGTGCTTAGAACACTTCTCCAGGCACAAGATGTGGACCAGGAGTAAGTTAGCCATTCACTCCCCACAACAGCCGTCAGTGTTGGGAGAAGAGACCCCTCACAGGAACCCTTCCAAGAAGCCAGAACTCACTTATTGGGTTCTCACGTGTTTAAAATCAGGGATATCTGGTTAAAAAATGACATGTTTTGGTGAAGGCCAGATAAAAAGAATTTTTTTCACCATCTTGGTGTCACTTGTTGTCTGGATTTATGATGACATTGTGGGCCTCACTGTGACAAGGTTTCTTTTCCTCAAGCAGGTCAGACGTGGGCGGGAGGCCTCCTGCACTCATCATTGTAAACTTGTGCATGTGGCTCTCAGTACAAGGGACTGACGGCCAAAGCTGATTCAAAGTGAGTTACTGATCGCTCCCAGCATGAAGCTAATGCGATTTCAAACGTTAAGAGACAAGCATGGGGTATCAGGAATTTGAACCAGTGCTTGTATAGGATGCTGGCAATACAGGTGGAGGATTAGCCTGTTATGCCATGGCGACATCCCCAAAGGCAGAGTGACAGAAAGAGAGAGAAGGAGAGAGGGAGAAGAGCAAGAAAAGGATCCTCCATCACTCCCCAAATGGCCACAAGAACTGGAGCTGGTTCAGGTCAAAGTCAGGAGCCTACACCCATGTGAGTCCCCTGTGTGGTTGGCAGGACACCAGGCACTGGGGCCATCCTCTGTTGCTTTCCTGGGTACAATACAGGGAGCTGGATTAGAGGTGAAATAGCCAGGACTGGGCAGTGCTCTGAGGTGGGGGTCCTGGTGCAGCAGGCAGCAGCTTCACCTACTGTACCCCAACACTGGCCTTGGAACTGCTCTCTCGCTTCTCACCCTGTCCTGGATGTTTGCCCAATGTCCACGTTTCTTCCTTTCTCTTGCCCTGGAATCTTTTCTCTCAGCATCAAGAAAAGCAGCAAAATAGAAAAGCCTAAAAAACGAAGTAGCAGATACGTATCACCTGGGCCCTGAACCCCTGAAACATTAAGGCCCTGACCTTCAGTTGACATCCTGTTGGCCATCTGCCCACACACCTGTGATGGCAGGTCACACACACAGGTTGTACAGGATCTGCATGTGAATGAGCCGTGCAGCGGCCAAGTCTGCAACGTCATGGGGCCCAAAGGGAACCAGCTGCTCTGTTACCATACAGCTTTGGGGGGCTTTCAGTTTGAGAATGCAGACTGCCCTCTCTGCTCCAGACCTGACGTCTTGCGTCTCCTATGGATGCACTCTCTCTGTAACGCGTGTAATTGCAGTCGGGCCTCAATGGCATTAGTGCCAGCGTGCTCTCACGCTCCGTCATGTGCTATGTGGCTTCACTTTCCATGGTTGTGGTCCCGTGACGGTGACTGACGTGTGGAAATGTCATAAAGGAGGCAGCTAGTTAAGCTGCTGCTTCCAATACCAGCATCCCATGACTGAGCGCTAGCTCCGGCCCCAGCTGCTTTGCTTCTGATCCAGCTCCCTGCTGACACACCTGAGGAAGCACTGGAAGGTGGTGCAAGTACCTGGGTCCCTGCTACCTGTGTGGGAGACCGGATGGAGTGCCAGGTTCCTGGCTTTTGTGGCCATTTGCAAAGTGGCCAGCTGATGGGAGCTAGGTCTCTCCTCGATTCTTCCTCTGTCTCTGTTACTTTCAAATAAATAACTTTTTTTTTTAAACAAATGAAAGCTTAGATCATTGTACTGTATGATCCATGTCCTAAATCCAGTTAATGACAGAACCAGAATCCAACACATCATATGGATGCTAAGAGTCTCCTGGGGAAGAGATTCAGCTGCCTGGATCCGGCAGAGGGACAAGCAGTCCGGAGTTTGGCCATCAGCAAAGCGGAATCTCGGTGTTCCAGCTCCTTCCTCCTCCAGGCCAGCTGCTGCGACTTGGCTGTGTTGTGCTTCAACTTCGGTGAGAGAATGGAACTGGGAGCGCGCCAATGTTCTCATCGCAGCTTTCAAGCAGCGTCTTCGCCCTGAGCTGTTCAAGCAGGAGGACATGGGTGGAGGACTTAGCTTCCGGGGGGGGGGAGAGAGGGCACCTGCAGGTGCTTCTGGGGAGTGTCTGAATGTTCCTCAGATTTCAGCGTGTCATTTCCTCCTGGCATTCTGACCTTGCAGGAAGCAGATGACACTAAAGTTCCAGAGCAGAACCAAACGTGTTGGGGGCACAGAAAGAAAACAGAAGACATATGGGACAGGCAGCAGGAAGGGCAGCTCTACGTGGTCTTGGGAAGAAGGGAGAAGTCAAATGTTGGAACAGCAGATTCCAGAGCGTGACAAGATGGGGAGCCTTGGGTGGGAAGGATGCGACTAGGTGAAGAAGGAATGCCTCCATGTTTACAGGCAGAAAGTGAGTCGGGCCATCGCCAGCAGGTCACCCCGGCTTGTGTGGGGCAGTCCGGATGATGTAAAGCCAACAAAAGCCACTTTGCTTTCTGGGTGGCCCAGGCCAGGCCCCCACTCGGCCTCCTTTGATCTTGATCGGCAAGTGCCTGGGGCTTCTCCAGCGACTGCTCTTCTACCCCAGAAGATGTTGACTGAAGGAACAAAGAAAACTTTCCCAGAAACAAAAGTCAACAAATCAATGAGTTGCCTTCCTCCCCCTTCAGTAGGTCTTACCTGGATTTTGCTTTTGAAAATTCCCTCTTTAGGAGCTAGTGTTGTGGTGCCATCTGCTACTTCGGCATCCCACATTGGATTCAAGTCCTGGCTGCACCACTTCTGATCTGGCCCTCTGGTGATTTGCCTAGGAAAGGAGTGGAGGATGGCTCAAGTGTGCAGGCCTCTGCACCCACACGGGAGACCTGGATGGAGTTCTGGGCTCCTGGGTTTGGTGTGCCCCTGTCCCAGTTGTTGCCACTATTTGGGCATAGAACTAGTGGATGGAAGATTTCTCTATCTCCCTCCTCCTCTTTCAGTCTGCTTTTTTAAAAAGTTTTATTTTATTTATTGGAAAGTCAGATATGCAGAGAGGAGGAGAGAGAGGATCTTCCCTCCGCTAGCTCCACTCCCCGAGCAGCCACAATGGCTGGAGTTGAGCTGATCTGAAGCCAGGAGCCAGGAGCCTCGTCCGGGTGCCAGGAAGCCAGGAGCCCACATGGGTGCAGGGTCCCAAGGCTTTGGGCCGTCCTCAACCGCTTTCCCAGGCCACAAGCAGGGAGCTGGATGGGAAGTGGAACAGGCAGGTCATGAACTGGTGCCCGTATGGGATCCCAACACATTCATGGCATGGACTTTGGCCACCAGGCTACTGTGCCAGGCCCAGACTAACATTTTTAAATTAGGAAATAAAAGTCATCGGTTATAAAGAAACCAATGATGGCTTCTGAATTTACTTATTTGTTTGAGAGACAGGAGATAGAACGTTCCTGTCGTCTGGTGGTTCACTTCCCAAATGCCTGAAACAGCAAGGGCTGGACCAGGGCTGCAGTCAGCAGGTGGCCGCACAGCCCAGGTTCCCCCATGGATGGCAGGATCCCAACGACTTGAGCTATCACTGCTGCCTCTCAGGCTCGACGTTGGCAGGAGGCTGGAATCACATGTAGAACATGTTTGTCCCAAGCGCTAGGCCGTGTGCCCTACGCTAAAATCCAATCCTACTGAAATGGAGCCGCGTCTCCAATCCTTTGGGTGTCCCAGCTCCAGGCACAAAGAGCTGTGGCATATCATGCTAAGTCTCTGCCTGTGGCATTGGCATCCTCTACGGGTGCAGGCTCAGGGAAAGCGGCAGAGGACGGCCCAAAGCCTTGGTCCCTTCACCCGTGTGGAAGACCTAGAAGATGCACCTGGCTCCCACCTTCAGACCAGCACAGCTCTGGCTGTTGGAGAGTGAATCAGCAGATGGAAGATCTCTCTGTGTCTCTTCTTCTCTTTCTGTAATTTTATCTTTCAAATAAAAAATAAATTAATCTTGAAGAAAAAGAAGTGCTGTGGAGTTGTGGTGACGTCGTTGTGGGTGAGGCAGGTGAAGTGGAGTGTGAGTCTTATGTCTTCCAGGCTGAGCAGACTTGGGCCTCATCCGTCCCCTGTCTGCACCCTGCCGCAAGTCCCTGCCGGGCACTCTGAAGCGCAGACAGCCCAGCCCCCTGGCAGTCGGGAGCAGCATGCTTGGCATCAGCAGGTTCCTTTCCCGGCTAATCGCATCTGACAGATGGTAGATATCAAGGCATTTCATCTCAGGGTTCTGACATTTAAGAACTTGTGGGGTTCGGGTTTTGTTGGCTTCCAGCGATAGGCAGAGCTTAATACACCAAATGAGTTATTCTTGGGCTTTCTGCTGAAAAGCTGTAAATAGCATTTTACAAGTTCCGCGTGTCATCCTTTTTTGTGAAGAACACGTACCATGCCTCTAGCCGATAGTTCCGTGAAGGAAGGAGCATTTCTAAATAGACACATTAATTACCAAGTAACAAGATGAACTGGCTTTCCTCCTCTCTGTGCAAAAACAGTGACTGGAGAGGGTTCTAACCGTACAGTTTCGACCTTTCGGTTCAATTCCATTATGTTTGGGGAAGAGAAAGCACTGTGTTGTGTAGCTGTGTGGCTTCTGCCTGCCAGGTAGGGCCGGTGGCTGCGGCAGCCGGAGCTGGGGAGCAGAACTCATCGAAATTTAGAAATCTTGACTGGTTAAGAGGGAATTTTTAAAAAAATATTTTTAAGACGGGTTTTACTGAAATCAGAGCTTTTCTTTCTTTCTTTCTTCCTTTCTTTCTTTCTTTCTCTCTTTCTTTCTTTCTTTCTTTCTTTCTTTCTTTCTTTCTTTCTTTCTTTCTTTCTTTCTTTCTTTCTTTCTTTCTTTTTTAAAATATTTATTCCTTTATTTGAAATACAGAAAAAGGCAAAGCATGCTTCCATTCACCGGCTCACTGCTCGGGAGTCTGTGACAGTCAGGGCTGGGCCGGCCCAAGGCCAGCAGCCTGCAGTCAGCCCGGTCTCGCGCCTGCTGCCTCCCAGCTAGGACAGAGAGCCGACTTGGGACTCTGGTAGCGTGGGATGCGATACGGACATCTCAAGTCATATAATATTTATTTATTTTTTTGGTCAAGTTTATTTCAAAAGTGAGGAACTCACAGACACGCTCAAAGAGGGATAGAGTGGGCAGAGAGCGGGCAGAGAGTGGGCAGAGAGCAGGCAGATGGGAGGGACGTGTTCCTTCTACTTTGATCTGCATCCACGGGGAGAGAGAGGGTCCCTGTCCCACTGCCTGGCTTTGCATCAGCCTCAAGTTTGCAGAAGGCTGACAACAGGTGTCCATCTTTCTGGAGCTCCAAGCTGTCTGTTGGCCATGTGTGCAACCTTGGTAAACAAACGCATAAGAGATCGGGAGCCTCACTCACCCTGGCTGCTTCAACGTCCCCAACACCTGCTGCAGAATTCCTCAGGCAACGGATAAAAAATCCAAAGCGCGGTGGGGACAGAGGGGGTGCAGGGACATGGCTCCTCCCTCACCTGCTGTAGGAGACACTGCAGACCCACGTGGAAGCCAAGTCCCTCCCCTTTACGTGACCTCTAGCAGGGAAGCCAAGGATCCCAACAGCCAGGAGTGGCCCTGGTTAGTCCTCACCAGATCCACCTGGAGCGTGAGGTGAGGCCTCAGGTAGCAGTCACAACAGGTGCAAACAGAAGCTTCTGGATGCCATCCACGTCCTTGTGTCTCCTGGGCAGACTCTCGTTCCTTGGCTGGTGGCCACGTGCGCAGACTCACTGTAGCTGCTGGTCCCTGAAATGCTTGCTGAACATATGTTTGCTGAAAATATTTACTTTTTCATCAGATCAGAAGGTGTTGAATGTTGGAACTGACATTGTGGCAGGTAAATCCACTGCGTATGTGCCCATAAAGGCACAGGTTTGGGTCCCGGCTATTTCATTCCTGATTTACCTTCTTGTTAATGTACCTGGGAAAGCAGCAGAAGATGGCCCAAATCCTGAGCCCCTGGCACCCGTGTACAAGACACAGATGAAGCGCCTGGCTTTGGCCTGGCCTGGTCCTGGCCATTGCAATCACCGGGGAGGTGAACCAGACGATGAGAGGCTTTTTTCTCCCTCTGTAATTCTGACTTTCAAATTAAAAAAAAAAAATCATTTGAAAAAATTATAGATATTTATCAAAGTTTCTGGAAGTAGAAAACTAAAGAAAATTAGAAGCAACCCCTATTAGAACATTTTTTAAAAGACTTATTTGTTTTTATTGGAAAGGCAGATGTACAGAGAGGAGGAGAGACAGAGCGGAAGATCTTCCATCCAGTGGTTCACTCCCCAAGCAGCCACAATGGTTGGACCTGAGTCAGTCCAACGCCAAGAGTCAGGAGCTTCTTCCTGGTCTCCCATGCAGGCGCAGGGTCCCAGCACTTTGGGCTGTCCTTAACTGCTTTCCCAGGCCACAGGCAGGAAGCTAGATGGGAAGCCGGGTCACCGGGATTAGAACCGGCGCCCATATGGGATCCCGGCGTGTTCAAGGCAAGGACTTTAACTACTACACATTGCGCTGGGCCCAAAACATTTTGATATTTTATTTTCCTTAAAGGCTTAAGAATGATATTCATCGGGCCCGGCGGCGTGGCCTAGTGGCTAAAGTCCTCGCCTTGAACACTCCAAATCCCATATAGGCGCCGGTTCTAATCCCGGCAGCTCCACTTTCCATCCAGCTCCCTGCTTGTGGCCTGGGAAAGCAGTTGAGAACGGCCCAAAGTCTTGGGACCCTGTACCTGTGTGGGAGACCTGGAAGAGGTTCCTGGTTCCTGGCTTCGGATCGGTGCAGTACTGGCCGTTGCACTCACTTGAGGAGTGAATCATCAGATGGAAGATCTTCCTCTCTGTCTCTCCTCCTCTCTATATATCTGACTTTGTAATAAAATAAATAAATCTTAAAAAAAGAAAAAAAGAATGGTATTCATCACCAGCACTTCTTGGTGGTCAGCTTTTTGCACCTGAGTTAAAGCACAGGGATTTCTGTGTAAGCACGCAGATCTTAGAAGATGACTTGGGCCCAGCATGATGGCTCAGTTGGCTAATTCTCTCCCTGCAAGTGCTGACATTCCATATGGTTGCCAACTTATGTCCTAGCTGTCCACTTCCCATCCAGTTCCCTGCTTGTACCCTGATAAATTAGTAGAGGACGGCCCAAAGCACTGGGAGCCTGCACCCGTGTAGGAGATCCAGAAGAAGCGCCTGACTCCTGGCTTCAGTCGGCTCAACTCTGGCTGCTATGGCCATTTAGGCAGTGAATCCGTGGATGCAAGATCTATTTATTTCTGTCTCTCCTCTGTATAAATCTGATTTTCCAATAAAAATAAATAAATTTAGACAAACAGGTAAGGAAATCCCAAATGTCAGCTCAGTGTTTCCAAGGCAGGAGGTTCTGACACCTGTGCATCGTGTGTGACCCTGGGAAAGCTGACCTGGAGTGGCAGCCATCGCAACACATGCCATCGGGTCCCACCCACACACGGGCCCCATAGAAGCTACATTTGTAGAGACACCAAGAGGGTGTGGAAGGAAGGAGTAGCAAGGAGTGCTTAGATTTGGGCTTTCCAAGAAGGACAAGAGTTTTGAAGCTAACATTTCGTTAACACTATGAACTGTCCATTTAAAAATGGCTAAGCATGGACCAGGCTGGAGACCTACCTGTAAAGCACCTACAGCCTCGTACCCGAGCAGGGCTGAAGACCCAGCCCTGCTTGCAACTCCAGCTTCCCGTGAATGCACACCCTGCGAGGCAGCAGCTAGCGGCTCCCGTCCTTCCGTTCCTGCCACCCACCTAGGGGCCCCAGACCAGCTCCTATCTCTGCATTCCAGGGTCTGATGTGGCCCTGGCTGTGTGCACATTTGGGGAATACACCAGGCTTGGAAGCTTTTTCTTTGTGTCTGGAATTTAAAAAATATTTATTAGGATGTTAAGGTTTCTGTTGTGCATATTTTACCACAATTATTATTATCATAAAAAAAACACCTCAATGGGTGCACAGCATCAGGGTGTATGCAGAGACCAGAAACTGGGAGGAAAAAAAGACCAAAGCAACAGACACAAGTTAGCATTGAGCATAAGGCCCCGCCGGGAAGTGTGTCTGCTATATTCCGAGCAGTGCCGACCCCCGCAGATGCAGGAGTCTGTGCAACTTGGGGATTCAGGTCATGGAGGGGAGTGTGGCCCAAGGGTCTGAGTGAACCCGTGGTGCCTTAAGCAGCTCCCTTTGCTTGCGTGTCACTTAGCTCTGCAACCCACCCTCACACTCCCCTTCCTTTGCCTTTGGCTCTGTTTCAGGTTCTGCTAACCAGGGGTTCATACAGGAAGGCTGGAGGAGGAAGTCGGGGAGGCAGTGGGGGAGGTGGAGCAAGAGGAGGAGGTAGGGGAGAAGAAGGGAGGACTGGTTCCTGGCTTCCTGCCTGTGTCCTGTGAGCTCCCCCTGTGTGCTGTAACCCTATGACCCTCATCGCCTGGGAGTCTGCGTCCAGCCCTGCTTCTCCCCTTCCATGTTGGTGACTGCTCCCACACACGCTATATCAGCATCCCTTGGGCCCCTCTTTGGGGACCCCAGCACCCACTGCCAGGGTCCCCTCCACAGAGGCCTGCGTGCTGTGTGCGGGGTGCCGAGCCCTGCAGCCTCAGGCCCAGCTCTTTTTCTGTCCTGCTGCTGTGCTTGCATCTGGGTGCAGACATGCTTGAGATCTGTGCCTGGTCTTCCCTGATGTGCGTGGCTGGCCGGGGACTTTTTCAAGGCCCTGTTGTACACACACTCCTGATCTGCAGAGACTCCTGCTCTTCTTGAGACAGTCTCCTTGTCCCCCTGCTGGGAATGACTGTAACAGTGTCACTGTCCTGTGCAGACCAGGAGTAAATGAGTTGCCACATGCGAAGTCCTTTGTGGAGCAGGTGTACATGGTAAGTGCTCATTAGGATCAGCTAGTGTTACTCCCTGAGGCCCAGGGTGAAGGAGAGTGGTTGGGATGCAGATGCTAGCTTGACTCTGGTGAGTATCCGTTGCCTACCTGAATCCCTGTGGCTGCGTCCTGGGCCAGGCCCCTCCCTGCTCCCTCTCCAAGGGCCAGACAGCGAGTTCTCCCTTTGCCTGCAGTCCTACTGCTCTACCCCGTGGCCCCCATGCAGTTACGGCTGCCCCAAGAGCGTCCCGGTGTGCTTTTGGTCAAAGGTTGTCCGCGCGGCCATTCCCCGAGGGCCCAGCAGATGCCCTGCTACAGAGCCTCCTTCCGTCACGTGGCCCATCTCGGGCGCCAGGGCCACGGCAGGATCCCAGCAGCAGCCATGTGCTGACTGCTCAGAAGTTCCTGATGCTTCAGAGTGGCAGGCTTAGCAGGAGTCATTCGACAAAGGCAGCATATCAGAGACCCCGTCCCCGTGGTTCCTTGTTCGTTTAGGTGATAAGGCAAGAGACAGCGCCAGGGAATAGGGGCTGCCCTCTGTGTCTCTGTAGGAAAGGACCCTTGAGAGCTTGCTTGGGAAAGGAGAAAATATACAAAGGAGGTGGAGGGAGGGAGGAACTGAGAAGGTGATTTTTTTTTTAAAATTTTGCCATCTTGGGTTTGCTCTTGTTGGTCCTCAACGTGAGAGTAACTCCAAGTGTTACCCAGTCGGAAGCGTGTGAGCAGTGTCCCAGGGTCCTGGCTTCGGCTTGTCTCCATCCTAGTCATTGAGGGAGTGAACCAGCTGATGGAAAATGCTCTCTCTCTTCCCTTTTCCTTTCTAATAGATATATCTTAAACAAACATACGAACTTTGGTTTACTGGATGAGACCCTGGACATGGCTGTCACCTGTGAAGCACAGCCACATGGCCGGAATTTGCGTGCAACCCTTGTCAGTTGTGTGTCTTTGTCAAGGAGGTGGGAGTGCTTTGGGTCCCAGGGAACTGACTGCACATGGCTGATGCAGCCTGGGGTCCCATCCATCCCCTCCCTGCCTCCTGTTGCCCCAGGCACTGAGCAAATAGGACTGGGTATCTGTTCTTATCACTGCTTCAACAGGGAGGGCTGAGCAGGAGGAGGCGGAGCAGATGGGAGGGTGGGAGAGAAACCCAAACATACTCACTTCTGTTACAGCGTGAAGGAATACATAAACATCCGGTGCCACTAGAGAAGCATCTGGAAGGTGGAAGGCTAATGGTCATTTTTCAGCTGCGGGAATGATAAGCAGAGTGGATGGTGAAGTCTGAGGACTATGGCGCTTTTGGTAAATCGTCCCTTCTCCAACTTCTAGGTGCTCCCTTTGACTTCATGAAGTCATCTCCCTGTTCCCAAAGAGCTCTAGATTTCCAGGGAAATGGTGCAGATGGTACAACAGGCCCATAGTCCCACTCCCCGGGGGCTTATCAGTGCTTTCTAGGGGCCCCCTCCAGAAACTCTTGAATACCCCCAAGTTCTTCTTATGTGATAAACTTCAGTGTCCTGTCTGCCAGTCTCTCCACACCTCACTGGCAGGTGTCAGGCTGGGGCACCAATGGTCGACGTTGTCAAAGGAGTACTCCACCCTGCCGTGGGAGTGGCTGCTGGAGGCCGTCCAATGCTCTCAGGGCTGCTCAGAGGCCGGCTCCCTGGGGGAGTCAGATGTGGGTATGGATAAAAGTCCAGCAGGTTTGCAGAGGGTCAGAAGGTGCTCAGCTTCCCCTGAGCGGGGAAGAGGGAGCATGCTGGCCTCTGAGGACAAAGTGTAGGCTTTTTCTGTACTGCAAGAAGGAAAGGGGAGACCTCAGGGGCTCCGAGATGGAACAGACCTGGAGCCTGTCATAAAACTTCTCATCAGTTTTTAATTCCTCCACTGCAATCAAACAGCATCAAAATAGCAAATGGATAAGGGAACTGAATGTCACACATATGTAAGTAATGGATTTTTGACAACAAAACACAAGCAAGCCAGTGAAACAATAGCCCTTCTGACAAACGGTGCTGGAGGAATTACATGTCTGAGTGCAAACAACAACTTGGATTCTTGAATCCGTAACTTGAACCAGACACCAAGGTGAACTTAAATTAGAGCCCTAAGTGGAACTTCTAAGGCTGTAAGACTTCCAGAAGGAAGTATGAGAGAAAGCCATCATGCCTTGTAGGTACCACCAAAAGCTCCACGCACAAAAGAACAAATTGGGAAATTGCCATTCATCAAATGAAAACTTCTCCTCTCAAAAAGCTCTGTGAAGAGAATGACAAGGCAAGCTATAAATAGGGTGGGAATCTTTATGAAGGACATCTGTTGCCTCTAGGATACATGAAGACCTCTCAAACCCCATACAATAAGGAAACAATCCCACTTGAGAATGGACATTTTGGGGGTGGCTGTTTGACCTGCGGTTGAGCCAGCTTCCTCCCAGGTCAGAGCGACTGGGTTTGATTCCCAGCTCCAGCATCTGACTCCAGCATTGTACTCACACAGACCCTGTAGTGCCCCAAAGCTGGGCTCCTACTGCCCACCTTGGGGGCCTGGACTGAGTCCCCAACTCTAGGCATTGGCCAGCCTCAATCCTGGCCTTTGTGGACAATTGGAGTGGGGGTTGGTGAACCAATAGTTGAGAGCTCTCTCTATTTTCTTTTCTCTTTGTCTCTCTTGTTCCCTTTCAAATAAACAAATTTAAAAATATGGAACTGCATCCAAGAATATATTTATTGATGGCAAACAAGCCTGGGAAAAGATCGTTAGTCATTGGGAAATGCAACTTGAAGCCATGAGCTCTCAGTCTATACCCTTAGGACTGACATGCACAGCTGGTGGGCGTGGGAAATGGTCGGAACATTGCTGCAGGTGGCTCAGCAATGTCTCCAGCCATTAGACACACACCTCCTGTACACTCCCCCCCATCCCAAGAGAACAGAAGACACGTCCAAAGACAGGCGCGGGAGTGAGCTGATGATGGGAATCTCATGAAGTAGACGATGACTCAGCAGGCACAATGCAGGGTTACTAATACGCGCAACAACGGATGGATTTCCAAAAGTGGCTCTGCGAAGGGAGCATGCACTGCTGTGAAGCCCTAGAGAAGGCAAGCGTTGTTGTAGTGACTGGACCAGGGCCCGTGGATGCCGGGGGTGGGGTGGGCAGCGAGCTTAGACCAGACAAGAGGAAGGTGTCTGGGAGTTGGCTGTGTTTCAGGCTTGCTCGTGGAGAGATGGCAAAAACCCTCAAGCTGCCCGCCTTCAGTGGGCAGTGTTCTGGGTGCCAATAAGCAGTTTATCGCTTGCTCGGGATACCTCATAAAAGCCTTTCAGATGCAAAAAAAAATTCCTTCCCTGGGACCTCTGCCGAGAGCTTTTCAGCAAAGCTGCCTTTATCACAAACAGAGATAAGGTGGTGCCAGAATCTGCACAAGCAGGGAGAGTCATATGCGCACAGAGCCAGGGAAGTTTCTGGAGCCTCCAGAGAACAGCGGTCCTGGCAAGGGAGTGAGGACAGCAGGGTGGGCAGGCCAGCACACCCAGGAACCTAACCCCACTTGGACCCACCCGAGCTCCGCAACTCAGCCAAGGCGGGACCCCAGGAAACACCCAGTCGCTTCTGCATTGGGGTGTTGGCTCCACCAGCTCCAACACTGCTGTTTGAGATCTTGGACCCCGACATCCTCCCCACCCCATGTCCTCAGGGAAACATGGGAGACTATTAACTTCTCACAGCCCAGTGAGGGCCCAGGTGGGGGCTGCTTAGATTGAATGCTCCAGTGGAGTTGGCTCCAGGCAGCCACCCGACCAGCAACACACTCCAAGGCCCAACTTTCGCTCTGTGTGCAGCCGTTAGAGACGTGAGCTCTGCAGACGGCATGAATGGGAAGCAAACCCACCCCCTAAAACCCCTTTCCACACCTGCAAGCTTTAGGTATGACTTGACCACCGGATTTGTTGTCAAGAATAAACAATGACCTTGTGGTTAGAATAGTGTCTGGTTGGGTCCTGTGCAATGGCCTAATGGCTAAATCCTTGTCTTTCACGCACCAGCATCCCATATGGGCACCAGTTCTAACTCCAGTGGCCCCACTTCTCATCCAGCTTCTGCTTGTGGCCTGGGAAAGCAATCGAGGACAGCCCAAAGCCTAGAGACCCTGCACCCACATGGAAGACCCGGAAAAGTCTCCTGGCTTCAGATGGGTGCAGCTCTGGCCGTTGTGGCCAACTGGGGAGTGAACCTGCAGACAGATTTTATTTCTGTGAATCTGATCTGCCTTTCCTGGCACACGGCAAAGTGTGCGGGAGGTAACACTCACTTTGTCATGCTGGAGATGGGCCACACCCACCCCTTTCCCTTGCCTCTCTCTCTTACCCTTCCAGGTTGCATCAGGGAAGGTGGTCCTCCTCGGATCTTTCTCTCCAAGCTGAGCTGGGGATCCTGTGAGGTGGAGCCAGCGAGGACCTAGAACCCCGTCCGAACCTACCCACTGACAGCTTCTCGTTTTAGTCTCAGGGAGAAAGAAGTTCAGAACACCTTCTACAACTCAGCCTGATATCCAAAAAAAACAAGTTTAAAAACAAAAGCATCCGCCAGGCATGAAGGCTCAGCGGCTAAATCCTCGCCTCGCACGCTGCGCCAGATCCCACATGGGTGCTGGTTCATGTCCTGGCTGCTCCACTTCCCATCCTGCTCCCTGCTTCTGGCCCGGGAAAGCAGTTTAGGATGGCCCAGGACTGCACCTGTCTGGGAGTCCTGGAAGAAGCTCCTGTCTCCTGGCTTCAGATCAGCTCAGCTCCAGCTACTTGGGGAGTGAAGGACTGGATGGAGGATCTTTCTCTCCGTATATCCTTCCCTCTGTAAATATGCCTTTCCGAGAGAGAGAGAGAGAGAGAGAGAGAGAGAGACAGAGAGAGAGAGAAAGGAAGACTGAAAGCATCTCCTCCAGGTTCCTCCAAGCCCTGGCAGCTGTTTGGCTCGGTGGTAAGGACACTGCTCAGCGTGTCTGGATTCAAATCCAGGTTCTGCTCCTGATGCTGGCACCCTGCTGATGCACATACCCCCCTCCCCCCCAGGAAGCAGCAGGGATGGCTCTAGTGAGGGCACACGGATGGGTGGATGGGCGCTTCCTCCCAGCCCAGATGTTGTGGTGTCTGGGGGAGTGAGCTGATGGATGGGACTCCCCCATCAGTCTTTTAGTCTTTCTTTTTCTATATCTCTGTCTTAAAAAAACAAAAACAAACAAACAAACAACCTCTCAGAGCTCAGTGCTCCTTCGTCACGTGTATTCAGCCGCAGGTGCAGGTGCAGTGGCCCAGTGACCAGACATGGGAGGCTTCAGTGCACAGGGGAGCCCCCAGGGGAAGCAACCTCGAAAGCTCACTTCCGCTTGCTTCTCTGTGGTCTAGGAGGAGACACAGGGTGCTGAGGCAGCAGAAGACGCCCTACATCCATGATGGCCTGGCATGCTGGCATCAGGTGGTTGCTCTTGGCTGCTGCGCCTGCCGATGCCAAGCCTCCTACGGCAGGTGTCAGGAGACGCACAGGCACATTTCTTGCAAGGCACTTGGCAGAGCTCAGGCTCCATGGGCCCGGGTATGGTGACCTGGGCACCTCTCAGCTCCGGCTGGAGCAGCTTCCCCAGGCAGGCTGATGATTTTGGGCACCAGAATTCAGACTGGAGAAGCCGCGTTGAGGAGCAATCTTGTCCTGCCATCTGGTGGTGATAGCTTTCTCCGGAGCCTAAGCTTTAAAACTTATTTTTCAATTTTAATTTCTTCTTTTTTACAAGATTTATTTATTTTTATTGCAAAGTCAGATATACAGAGATGAGGAGAGACAGAGAAAGATCTTCCATCCAATGATTCACTCCCCAAGTGGCTGCAATGGCTGGAGCTGCACTGATCCAAAGCCAGGAGTTCTTCTGGGTCTCCCACACGTGGGTCCCAAGGCTCTTGGGCTGTCCTCAACCCAGGCCACAAGCTGGAAGCTGGATGGGAAATAGGGTTGCCGGAATTAGAACTAGCACCAATATGGGATCTAGTGCATTCAAGGCGAAGACTTTAGCCATTGGGTCACCACACCAGGTCCCAATTTTAATTTCTTTGAAAGGCAGAGAGGGTAAGTGAGAGAGGAAAGAGAGATCTTCCATCTGCTTGGCACACCTCAAATGCTCACAATATCAGGAATGGTCTGCTAGGAGACTGGAACTCCGTCTGAGTCTGCCACATGAGAGGCAGACCTAAGAACTTGAGCCATCAGCGGCTGCCATCCAGGGCATGCTTTAGCAGGAAGCTGGACCACAAGCCATACTAGGACTTGGACTCACACTCTGATGCCAGATGGGGCACCCCAGGAGGCTTCTTTCCCCTTGAACCAACTGCCCCCAACTTCCCTGCATTCCTTTAAATTATGCACTTTGATTCTGGGTTGTGTGTGTGTGTGTGTTAAGATTAATTTATTTTTATTTGAAAGGGAGAGTTACAGAGAGGAGGGGAGATCTTCCATCTGCTAGTTCATTTCTCAAATGGCCCCAACAGCCAGGTCCTGGTCATCCAAAGCCAGAAGCCAGGAGCTTCTCCTGGATCTCCTATATGGTCCATTCTCTGCTGCCCTCCCAGGAGCATAGCAGCTTCAGAAGTGAAACAGCACGGGACTTGAACTGCTGCCCATGTGGGATGTCGGCACCGTAGACAGCGTCCCCACTTCCCTGCATGCATTTGTGCCTGTGCCTGGAGCTTAGAGGAGGAAGGCAGGTAGTTACTACAGAAGTCCCTCTGTGCGTCTTGGCTGATGACCTGGGGGACGATGACACAGAAGCGCTTCTCCAGTTTGAAAATCCCTTCCCAGGCTGCTGGATGTTGGCTGCCATTTGATGTGGGTAGGGCCTACCCAGAGGCACCCTGTGGACCGCCCGTGTGGAAGCATCCATCTTTCTGGGTAAGAACAGGGGTCTAGAGTCAGAACAGGGCCTTGCAGTGCCCTAGGACAGGGTGGCCCAGAAGCTTTGGCCTACCACAGCACAGCGTGCCCATCTCAGAGTTCTGGATCAAGCTCCAGCTGTGATGCTTCTGGTTAGCTCCCTGCTCAAGCATTCAGGAAGCAGCAGCAGGTGGCCCAGGTGCTCAGGCCCTGAATGTGGGAGACCTGGATGGACTTCCTGGCTCCTGGCTTCAGCCTGACTCAGCAATGGAAGATCTCTCTCTCTCTCTCTTTCTCTTCCATCCACCCCCACCCCCAAATTCTTGTCTGGCAGCAGAGTCTCCCTTTCTCTAACTAGAGGAATGTGAGCTCTGTGGTTCCTTCTTTGCCATCAGGGCCCATGGGGAGCAACTGGCTGCCCCCAGAACCACCTTGGCGGGTTGCAGATCTCAGCAGGGGCCCTTCCAGTGTTGGAGCATGTTGGTGAGTACAGCCTCGCTTCACATGGAGCCCATTCAGACAATACAGGGTTCCATCGTGGGCCTTCATGCTGCGTCCTGATCCCTGACCTCGTCCCAGTGCTTCTAGGCCCAATGTATAGACACTGGGAGATCTCACTCCGGGGTATGACCATCTCAGTGTAAAGGGAATTTCTTTTTAAGGTTTACTCATTTGAAGGGGAATTTGCAGAGAGAAGGAGGTACATCTTGTATTTCCTGGTTCACAATGGCTGGAGCTGTGCCAGGCTGAGCCCAGGAACCAGGAGCTTCATCCGGGTCTCCAGCATGAGTGGCAGTGTCTCAAGAACTTGAGCCTTCCTCTACTACTTTTGCCAGGCTACTAACAGGGAGCTAGATTGGAAGTAGAGCAGCTGGATCAGAACCAGTATCCATTAGGGATGCTGGTGTTGCAGAAGCTTCACCCACCCCAGAATGCCAGCTCCAAAAATGCAGTTTAGCTATCAAAAGTGATGCAGCTTCCCATTCTGAAGGTTGCAGAGCAGCAGGGAGGAAGTATCAAGATTGCCCTGGTGTCGGTCACGGCAGCAGCGCCTGTGATTCTGTCCCTGCCCCTCATGGCACCCTCAAGCTTTGTGCACTTCGCCTGCTGTTCCATGAAGCTAGAGAACTGCATTCTTGGGTGTGCCAGAGAAGAATGTCCTGAGCTGGCTTGGATGTCACCGGCATGATGCAGCAGCCGCAGCAGGTCATTCCTCCACCTTGATAGGCCACTGCCCAAGGCCAGCCCTCACAACTCTCTCCTGTCATCTGCCATCGAGGCTCCTTCCCCTCCATGCTAAGGAAACCATCACCCCAGAATAGGACTTTCTCATTCACTGCCCTAATGGATTTGCACAGCATGGCTGGGGGCACTGGCTTACCACCCACTGCAGGGAGGGTGGGACGACAAAGCAGGATTCCACAGAGGGCTGTCCGATAGGGGAAGAGGCAGCAGTAAGCACAAACACGAAACCAAGCACAAACTCCCACAGCAGTGGGAAGAAATGCAGTGACCAGGCAGGCAGGAAACGCTGTATATATAGAAGGCAGGGAGCATAGAGCCACATGAGAGCCATGTCAGGGTATGGACCAGGTGTGGCTGGGCTATAATACCCAACAGTAAGAACCAGATTTAGTATGGGTCAGTTGGGCAAGGCTACTGTTCCTGCCAGGACAGGAGGTAGACTAAGCCCGGACCAAGGACCCACAGGTGTGCTCAAGATCTGCCATTGAGGGAAGACCCAATAGAGGAGCTTGGGAAACTCCTTTCTTGGGGCACAGTCTCTGCCAGTGTGTGCAAGAACCAAAGCAAGGAGCAGCCCAGAGCAAGCCAGGTTACAGTACCTGCCAGCACATGTGTGGCTCAAGTTTGAGGGCTCAAGTCCAGGCTAGGCTAATTCATAACATCCACTGGCAGGTCTGAAAATCAGGATGGGGTGCAGAGTGGGCTGGGTCTGGCTGCATCACCAACCACTTCACATTAGGGCCTGGACTTGGGGCTGACTGTGTCAGGTTGGGCAGCAGCTCCAACCGACGTGAGGTAGAATGGGAGCAGACCGGGACAGGCCAGGTTACAGCATCAGCTGGCAAATGTCAAGGTGATGCAGGCCATGCCAGACTGGACTACAGCATCCAGCAGCACTCGTGAGTCCAGGACAAATAGGGAAATAGTAGAGACTCCACTGCTGGGCCACCACTCATGCTGTCGAGCATGTGAGCTAGAACTGGGGGCAGACCAGGCTGGGCAGGGCTGCAACTCCTGATGGCCTTCATGTGAACCGGGTTAGCCAGACTGGGGTAGCCGATTATATCCACTGGTTCAGGCATAAGCCAGAATAAGGGCAGGTAGGTTGGGCTTTGTTGCAGCATCAGTTGGCAAATGTTGGGACTGGGGGCAAGTCCTGTTAAGCTAGACCGCAAAATCACCTGGAGAGTACAAAATTCGGGGCAGGGAGTAGGTCCAGTGAGGGGTTGTGCAACTCCCACAGGTGAGCATGAGAACTAGGACTGGGGACGGCCCTGGCTGGACAGATGGTGGCACCCACTGGCATGAGTGTGGAATAGAGGGTGGAGTCAGTTGGGTTGAGTTAGGATTCAATGCCCAATGATGTATAGGAAATCTCAATAGGATGTATCCACTGCACATGCTGGCAGGCACAGGAATCAGAGCTGGGGGCCGGTCCAGTGGGGGTTATTGGGAGGTGCTCTGACTGGGCTGCAACTCCCCTTGTGGAACATAAGAGCTGAACATGTGTTGGGCAGGGCAGGGCTGGGCCACGGCACCTATCAGTTTGCTGAGGATGGAGGGCAGAACAAACTGATCAACTATCCCAGTGAAGAAGCTTGATAGCAAATTTCTGGGCCAATAGAGACTCGGAGGCAGACTATGACAGCCAACTGACTATCAAAAACACATGAACAGAACCCTCAGAAAATGCTTCGCAGTGGGGAACCTGGGGTGATATTGGGTGGCAGTGCCTCAATGCCCAGAGTAATACAGTCGTTGGGAAGCTGGGTATGGCATCTCCTCTTGTACCCCCTCTCCCCCCATATATGGGAAGAAGAAAAAGAAAATGTGTAAACAACGGTCTCACCCACTATCCCTTGATCCTCAACACTTCCCACATGATTAACTATGTAAACATCATCAATAAAAAAGGCAGGGAGTTCAGGAGACTGTGTATACAAAGGGCAAACGAAGCTGAAGAGACTTTGTATACAGAAAGCAGGGGAGCTCAGGAGAGACTGTGTATACAGAAGGCAGAGGAGCACAGGGGACTGTGTATACAGAAGGCAGAGGAGCACAGGGGACTGAGTATACAGAAGGCAGGGAGCTCAGGAGACTTTGTATACTGAAGCTGGGAGAAGTAAAGAAAAGCTGCTGCTGAAACCTTGAGCTTGGCAAGAGCTCAGCAATTTTTTCTGTCATTCCACAGGTGACCAAGAAGCCAAACGTGTGTGTGTGATTGGAGATGGGGCCTGGGGCTTGGAGGCCCAAGGCCAATGTTGAGATTTATCTGCAAGTGCAGCAGGTAACTGACTGCATTTTAGCAGGAAAGTGCCAGCAGGCATGGACTTCTGCTCCCAAGCTCCAGTGTGCAGAGAAGCATCCCCTCTAACCTGAACTCAGCCTGGCTGGAGCTCCTGGTGGCTTCTGACAGAGAGGAATCAGCTGGCTAGTGGCTGGTGGCCTCCAATGTTGAAGGGTGACTTTGGGAAGCCACTTGATGATGAAGCCAGGATTCTTTTTTTTTTTTTTAAAGATTTATTTTTATTATTTTTTCATTGGAAAGGCGGATATACAGAGAGGAGAGACAGAGAGGAAGATCTTCCGTCCGATGATTCACTCCCCAAGTGAGCGCAACGGGCCGATACTATGCCGATCCGAAGCCAGGAGCCTCTTCTGGGTCTCCCACACGGGTGCAGGTTCCCAAAGCTTTGGGCCGTCCTCGACTGCTTTCCCGGGCCACAAGCAGGGAGCTGGAAGGGAAGCGGGGCTGCCGGGATTAGAACCGGCGCCCATATGGGATCCCGGGGGTGCAAGGCGAGGACCTTTAACCACTTGCGCCACCGCGCCGGGCCCGAAGCCAGGATTCTTTCCACCTTTTTCCTTTCCGGCCTTTCTGTCCTTTCCGTCCAGCACTGGTGGACAGTGCTGTAGGCCAAGGTGCTTTGTGGTCTTTGGTCATATTTCCTTCTTGGTCTCCACCAAAGGCACCCCACTATTGGGTCTACTTTGTGGCTGTTCGTGATCCCAGCCCGGGGAAACCCCTGGGAACCACTGGTCCCCTAGCTCTTTTTGAGCCATTTCCTTCCCACCCTGCAGCTTCTCTGAAGCCTTTCCCCAGCCACTCTTCAGGGTGGCCAACGGGGCACAGTTTTGTTTGGGGGTTGTGGCCTCTAGCGCAGTGTGGCTAAGAGCCAGGCACTCTGTGTAGAGTGCCTGGGAGAGTGCCTGGGATCCCCTGCCCCTGGGGATCCTCTGCCTCTACATCCTGCTTGGTTTCATCTTCTCCTTGCACCTGCAGATTGAGCCTGGGATGGGCGAAGGCTCTGTGTCTTTCTGCCTGTCTCTCACACAGAGGCTCCAGGAGGACGTAGCATAAGGCCTGCACACCCCACGTCTTTGACTAGGGCAAGCCAATCAGCTGCCTGCCTTCACCCGACGAGGCTCACCCTCACAAGCACCTCTGTTCTGGGAGGGGGTGGGTGGAGAGTCTTAGGAGTGTCTTGGAACCTGGAACAATGGATTGTGCCGATCTAAAAACCAGAGAAAGCTAGTGCCAGAGCAGCAGGCATATGCTGGAGAAGTGTTGCCATGGGCACATGCCTGGTATATTGTAAGGGGGTGGCGTAAAAGGAAAGTTGAAAGGGTTAAGTAAGTTACTTTAAAGCCACGATCCTTGGCCACAAGGGTAGTGTCAGTCTTATTTGACTGGTTGCGAGAAAAATACTTCTGCAGAAAGACTTTTTTGTGGGAGTCAGTAAAGTGGTTGGAGTCCCAGCTGCTCCACTTCTGACCCAGCTCCCTGCTATTGTGTCTGGAAAAATAGTGGAACACGGCCCAAGAACTTGGACCCCTGCACCCATGTGAGAGACCAGGATGGAGTTTCAGGTTCCTCGCTTCAGCCCTAGCTCTTGTAGAAAGTGAACCAGCACATGAAGAGTCTCTGTATGCCTCTCCTTCTCTTTGTAACTCCACCTTTCAAACAAACAGATCCTCTAAACAACATTCTCTTTCAGCCCAGTCACTGTTTTCAACCTTCCAGGATCATCTGCTTATGATTTTGGTGTGCCAAGGTGGACCCAATCCCATGGCAGGGCAAGGGAGGTCCCTCCAGGAAGGGTCTCCCCTGTAAGTGAACAGAGAGCTAAGTAAGCTGTACAGAGGGGAAGGGGCTCTGCTTTACAATGTGTCCAATTTCTCCCCTGAGCCTGAAGCTGCAAGAATCAGCATTGTCAAAATCTGGGCCTGATTCAGCCCAGCAGTATGCGTGGCTGTCTTCCTCACTCACCCAAAAGGAAAGGCTGGAGGAAGGCCAGGGTTGACAGGGGTGGGAGGCAGGCGCCACTGGGACTCTGGAGCTCTCCATCAATCTCTCCTAAACTCCTGGAGATAAGTCAGCCTCACCATCCCCCCCACCTCCCATAGGCCTTGAACGGTCACACCATCTGCACCTAGGCTGTGGGCCAGAAAGCGTGAAGCAATGATGCATATGTAATTAGTTCCCCAGCCCAACCCTTCGAAACTTCTCTAACCGCTACCCCTAGGGTACTCTCTTGGGAAACAGGAAGTCGTGGCTAGAACTGCTTAGTGATGACACTGTGGCTGTGTTGCCAGGTTTAGAGCACAGGCTGGTTAACAGCCAAGTGCAAGTCCTGGTGGCAAGCCAGACACATGCCTCCGGACTCATTACGAGTACAGGGATTCTCTGACTTTCAGGGGAAGCAGCAGCCAGCACCTGTGGGCATCTGTGAACCTGGAGGGAACACAGACCTGGAGCAGCAGTGACACCTTGCTTTCACCTGTTTAGCAACTGGGACTTTGAACAGACCCATCAGAACACTATTATGACATCAGCAGGCATCTTCCCCAACACTCACCTGCCTCTTTTTGAAGATTTATTTATTTGAAGGGCTCAGACAGAGAGAGAGATCTTCCATCCACTGTTCCACTCTCCAAATAGCCTCAACAGTCAGAGCTGAGCGGGTCCAAAACCAGGAGCATCCTCCGCCGTTTTCCTATTAGCAGGGAGTTGGATTGGAAGGAAGCACAGCGATCGGGACTAGAGTTGGTGCTTACATGGGACGCCTGTGTCAAAGATGGTGGCTTTACCTGCTATGCTGTGGTGCTGGTACCTACTTCTTTGAAAGGCAGAGTGACAGGGAGAGGAGCAGGGTTTGATAAACAGATCATCCATCTGACCTGCTTCACTTCCTAAGTGGCTTCAACAGCCAGGGCTGAGCCAGGCTGTTTCCAGGAGACTGGGGCTCCATCCAGGTCTTCCACGTGAGTGGCAGAAGCTCACGTGCCTGGGTTGTGTTTCGCTGCTTTCCCAGGTGTGTTAGCAGGGAGCTGGATCAGAGGGGATGCAGCTAGGATTTGAACAGGTACACTTATGGGATATTGCTGTTGCAGGTGGTGATTCAATCTGCAGTGCCAACACGCTGGGTCCCAGACCACACTTGGAGAATGTGGAGATGGTCCTGCTGCCTGAATGCCACACGCACAGACATTCCATGGGCGTGGCTCAGTTCAGAATCGGCATCCCCAAGCATGGGTTGCAGAAACAAGAGGTTCTCAGCTTTAAAAACATAAGGATTTTTCAAAATATTTGTGGCTGGGCAGAACTAAAAGGAAGCTTCTTTGGGTGCAAAACTGTTTGAAATGCACAGCTTCTTTTCAACACGGATTTTCCCCACAAATGTTTCAAAGTCCCCCAGTGTCCCCCTGAACAGGGTTAGTGTAAGAGAACAGCCAAATGGAATGCTGTTTATTTCTGTGAATTCTGAGTTTACTCTTTACTACACATTTGATTTTTTAAAAAAGATTTATTTTATTTATTTGAAAGGCAGAGAGGGAAGGCGAGACAGAGAGATCTTCCATCTGCTAGTTCACTCCCAAATGGCCACAATCACCAGGGCTGGGCTGGTCCCGAGCCTAAACTTAGGAGTTTCATCCTGCTCTCTCGTGTGAGTGCGGGGGGCCCAAGCCGTGGGGCCTCCTTCTGTTGTATCCTCAGGTGCATTAGCAGAGAGCTAGATTGCAATTAGAGCAGCTGGGTTTCAGACTGGTACCCATATGTGATGCCAGCACTGTAGGCGGCAGTTTTCTCAGTATGCCATAGTACCAGCTCCTGACCTCTGGTATTTATAAAGTAATCATTTACATTCATATACTTGTATTGAATACCTCTGCTGTAGAGAGCATACATACACTTCCTGTGTGATTTCAGAGCCGGGCACTTCACACCAATTGATTCTTCACACTTCACAGCTTTAGAAATTAAAACTTCGGGAGGTGAAGGAGCAGGTGTCTAGCCTGATGGTTAAGGCATGCATGGCCCATATTGGAGCACAGGTTCAACAGCTGGCTCTGCTTCCTGCCTCCAGCTTCCCTTTGATGCAGACCCTGGGAGGTACCCACGGAGAAGACAGGGATTGGCTCCCAGCTTTGGCCCAGGCCCTGCTGCAGCAGGCATTTGGGAAGTGATCCAGTGCATGGGAGTATTTTCTTGTCTTCTCTTGTCTTCTCTTCCTCTCCTCTCTCCCCTTCTCTCTCCATCTCATATAAAATATTCTAAAAAGGAAGATTAAGGTCATCCCATTAGCCCAGCTAGGGTGTAGGAGTACTGGGAGGTTCCTTTCTAAAGCCCAGGGGGATACCCCCAAAGTCCTGGTACTGCCCCCCATAGGTCTCTCTGGGCATCCAAGGCTCTGGGGAAGAGGTTTACCCAACTAGCGCGGTGCCCCAGGCAATCTCTGCTGGCGTGTGTGTGTGTGTGTGTGTGTGTGTGTGTGTGTGTGTGTGTGTGTGTGTGTGTTCAGCAGCTGTCTGCCTGCCTAGCCTTGGGCTAGGTCTTGTGGAGCACACTCAATACAACACAGGAATAGCAACAAATATACTAACGTAAGAAGTGGTCCTTGCCTTTGAGTGCACCAAATAAATGCGCCCAAAACGGCAAACTAGCAAACCACTTTGGGTGAGATGAGTAGTAAGTAAGACTCTCAGGAGTAAAAGGCAGGCAGTGTCCTCCCGTGTGCAGCGCAGGGAGCCCATGGCGGCCAGCAGGTGGCAGAAGAGGGCATTGTGCTGGGAGTGAAGGTAAGAGTTGGCCAGATGGGGTCGGAATCCGAAGCTGGGATTCGGCTGGGGGCCCTGCGGCGCCAGGAAGTGGCGGTGTGTATTGGGTCCTGGTGATTTCTCATGGTTGCCCGTGTCACAGGCTGGATACGGGTTGCTGCTCAGTTCGCACATGGTTGGGGCACCCTGCTGAGTGTCGCACAGCCCTCTGCCACGGTGCATATAGCCCCAGGCCCGGGTCAGCAGCAGCAGTGTTGGGTACACAGGAGCAGCTGGCAGCCGCTGGCTCTTTGTCTGGGAACCAAGTCCTGCCCTTTCTGTCACTTCTGAAGTCTCAGGGACCTGGCTCAGATCCAGCACATTCACTTCCTTGTTCTATGCCCCTAGGCTAGTTGCTGTAACCTGTGGTGCACTGGGATTGGTTACTGCGTGCAGCAACAGAGTAACACTGCAGAGCTGTTGTGAAAGTTGATGGCCAGCACCACAGCATCTTAGAGACTTGAGCAATCAGAGCTGCTACTTTGCTACTCACCTCGGAACACCCACGGTCATCCAGCAGAGTGCCAAATACAAGACTTGCAACCTTGGGTCAGATGAGCTTATTTTTTTTGCTTCCAATCCTAAATCATTAAGGGACTGGGCCACCATGGCAAGTTAAAAAAGCAAACAAATCTGGTTAGTCCTGCTACATCTCCCTGGTGTTGAGAGCAGGGCCGAAAAGAGAGGAAGAGGAAGAGAATGAGCCTCTTCCCACTCTTTCGATATGAGAACTTAAAACTTACCAGGGCTAATGACAGCCAGGGGGTGTGCTGCCTTTTCTCCCTTGCTATCTTCCAGAAGGGAGAAAGAGGGAGAGAGGAGGATAGGAAGAAGGTAGGGAGGAAGAAAAAGAGGGAGAAAAGGAAGAGAGAGGGAATTAGAAGACAGGATGGGAGGAAGGGAGAAAGTGAGCAAGGAAAACAAGGCAGGGAGGTGGGAAAGCAGGAAGGAAGAAGGAAAGGAGGTGAAAACAGTAGAATAAGGATCAAAAGAAAAAAGAAAAGAGAGAGAGAAAAGGAAAAGAAACTGCAGTTTATGCTCCTTCATGTCTCCCGAGGGTGGTTGTTAGGACAATGCTACTTCAAGGCTCAGACATGCTAACTAGCACATTCAATTTCTCCACTGCATTCTTTCTTCCTCCTCCTCCTCCTGCTCCTTCTTCTTCAAAGATTTTTATAATTGAGAATTCAGGTTTACAGAGAAGGAGAGACAGGGAGAAAAATCTTCCATCTGCTGGTTCTTTCCCCCAGTGGCCATAGTTGAGCCAGTGTGAAGCCAGGAGTTAGGAGCTTCTTCCAGGTTTCCCAGGCAGGGGCAGGGACCCAAGCACTTGAGCCATCCTCTACTGCTTTTCCAGGCTTCAACCAGGGAGTTGCATGGGAAGTGGAGAGGTTGGGACATGAGCTGGCGTCCATATGGGATGCCAGTGTCATGGCAGAGGATTAGCCATAACCACACTAACCCCTAAATTTGTTGTTGTTGTTGTTGTTAAGGTGGTTTGGGCACCTCCAGTTCACAGGAGAGGTAGTTCCTTCAGTAACAGAGTTATTAAAGCAAGTGGAGGGACTCTGCGTCTGCATCTTGACTGTACAGTGCGTGTGGATGAGACCCAGTGAGGACTCCGGGGAGCAGCTTAGGAGACTATTTCACTATCCCTGGGTCCTGCTGAGAGAATTCGTCATTTATCTGCCACCATCACACACAAGGGGTTTCTATGCAGACCTCAGATGTACTCCTTGGGTAAGATTTCCATTTTGGATGACTTTAGCTAAAATAACAGGTGACCCAACTCAGAGTTAATAAAGAGAAGTTGGAAATTCTGTTACGGCCACACAGGAGAATTCCAGGGTGTGCCATACTCACTGCCAGACTGTCCCAGGGCTAAAAGGAGGTACCCAGTACTCCCCCCACTTGGCAGCTTCGTGTTCATGCCCGGGCAGTCAGAAGCCAACTTCCTGTAGTAGTTTTTTTCTAGGAACCAGGAACTGGTTTTCAGAAAGCTCCAGCAATCCTCTCCTCGTGTCTCATGAGAGCAGAGTGGTACAGGTACACCTGCTTCTAAATAACTGTGATAAACAGGGGGCAGGTGGCTTTGATCGGCTTAAGTGCCTCAGCCTAGGGGTAATGGTCCACCAAGCAAGTTGACCGTAGCATCCACTCTATACCCGTTTTGAGGTCATATGGCCAGGAATTGGCAAATCACAACCCCTCAGACCAAACGTGGCCATTGTCTGTTTTTGTAAATAAAGTTTCCTGCTCAGTGTGCTGATGTGGTGCTTGTAGCTGCTTTACGCTATGGCAGCAGAACCGTGTGACTAAGAGAAAGCACAGGGTTCTTAAAGTCTAAGATGTTTAAAGCCTGGCCCTTTATGGAGAGTTCCTTGGCCTTGGTCTAGATAGAGACAGGTCAGTTTAGATTAAACAACCTGTCCAAAGTCTGGGAGCAAACAAGAGGCAGAGACTGAATTTTAATCCAGACACTGGCAGGTTCCTATGCTGTCGACTGCATGACAGTTTCTTGGGAAGGGCTTGAGTTCTGGATGAAATGAGCCAATGCTGCCTTTTGTCATGGGATTCGACTGATTCGGGTTGGCAAAGTGGGTGGTGAAGAATTCAGTAGAGTGAGCAGAACTGGATTTCTGGAACTTTCTGCTTTTGGGTGGAGCTGGAGAGCTGGGGCTCCTGGTGCCCTGAGGCAACACTCCACACCTTTCACATAGAGCAGTGCTGAGACAGGGCTGCCGGGACAGGAGTGGTTGCCAGGGCCTGCCTGCCAGGATGGACTCCACTCTGGGGAGCGGCGGTTTCAATGCACTGATCAAGTAGAGATATTCAGCGATGGACAGGACCTTTCAGAGCCTGTCAGAAGAAAGACTGACACCAAATGAAAAAGACACACGGAGATGGGCATTTGGTTTAGTTGCTGCTAAGGGGTTGGTGTTGTAACACAACAGGCTAAGCTGTCACCGAGAATGCCAACGTACCACATGGGTGAGTCCTAGCTGCTCCACTTGTGATCCAGCTCCCTGCTGGTGGTCTGGGAAAGCAATGGAAGACGGTCTAAGTTTTTTGGCCTCTGCCCACCCACATGGGAGAGCTGGATGGAGCCCAGGGATCTGCCTGGGCCCTGTGGCCACTTGGGGAGTGAATCATCTATGTGTGTGTGTGCGTGTGTGTGTAACTCTTCCTTTCACATAAACAGAAATGCTGGTGGAGAGGCCTGTATGCCCTGTTGGGCCTGGGCATCAGCTGGCTCCACTCCTGACTCCAGCTTCTTGCTAATGTGGGCCCTGGGTGGCAGCAGTGATGGCCCAAGAAACCAGGCTCCTGTCATTCACAGGAAGATGCGCAGCTTACACCTTCAAGGCTTGGGTAGACACAATCCAACCTGCAACACCAGGGCTAGGGCACAGTCTTGTGACTGTGAGTGCCTGCCTCCAGTAATGCCCCATCTTGCCCAGCAGGCCAAGGTCATTTGCTTAAAGTGATAATCACATGAAGAGGCTAGCTGGGGCAGAAGCCCCCGAAGTTTCGCTTTTTTGGAGTCCAGTGAAGAGTTCCCTTTCCAGAGCAGCACCGCGTCCCTTCTCCTTCAGCCCTCACCTGCTTTCCACCACGCGGAGCCAGGGCCGATCCCTGCAATCTGTCATGACCCCACGCAGACCGAGGCAGCTTCCCGCCCTCTGCACTGCACACATTGCTTCTAACCAAGTTGCTTTTCCTCCCGAAGGCTCCACCTTTTAAGAATTAGCCCCATCAAATCCCTTGGGATCAGAGGATCTGCTCAGATTCCTGCTGGGTTCCAACTGGAAAGATTTTTTTTTTTGTCTCACCCAGTCCCCTGTGGGTAATTACCCACTTACTTATCCCACTGAGCTGCAAATAAGTGGCTGGCTTGTCTGTTTTCAACTTGCCATTCCCCACCGCATGGAGACGGCCTTTTTCTCTTTGCATGTCTCATTCCAAGTGTGAGATCAAGGGGAAAACAAAAATTTAGGGTGCCTTTGTTAGACGACCTTCACTCTCCTCTCTTTGATTGTGACTTTTGCCAAGAGTGAAGACTTATTTATTAATTTGAAAAGCATGGGCCTGGCGCAATAGCTTGCTAATCCTCCCCTTACATGCGCCAGGATCCCATATGGGCGCTGATTTGTGTCCCAGCTGCTTAACTTTCCAACCAGCTCCCTACTTGTGGAAAACAGCAGAGGACAGCCCAAATCCTTGAGACCCTGCACCCACGTGGGAGACCTGGAGAAGGCTCCTGGCCATAGGCTTTGGATTGGCTCAGCTCTAGCTGCTGTGGCCATTTGGGGAGTGAACCAGTGGATGGAAGATCTTTCTGTTTCTCATTCTCTCTGTAAATATGCCTTTCAGATTAAAATATGATTAATCTTAAAAAGGAAAAACCCAAAGCGACAGAGAAGGGAGCAGGGGAACACTTAGCACAAGCGGTCTCCCCTCCACTGGCCCGCTTCCCTCCAGCAGGTCTCCCCAGAGGGGGCAGGGTTTCAGGAGCTCCGCCGATCACCTGCTGCCTTTCCAGTCAGATTGGAAACGGAGCAGCTGGGACTTGAACTGGCACAGATGAAGGATGCTGGCCAGGCCAGCAGCTGCTGGCCACAACACTGGCTGCCCTGTTTATTGTCCATCTGTTCTTATGTCCATTTTCCTCACTGGTGCATGTAAGCCAAGATGTTTCTAGTTAATCTGAAGACTTCCCTTGTAAGCCGCCAACCTAACTAAAAGCGTTACTGGTGTCATTCATGTCACCAGTTACTGTCTGTCTTTGTGAGGCTTGGCCTCCCAGGCATGGCACCCCCACACCCAGCAGAAGCTCACAGGTGTCCCCATGCTCCCCTCCTGACATGATCTTGTCAAGATTGGGTCACCTGGCCCCAGCTAATGGCTGCAAGAATGGCTGGGGAGCAGGGAGTGCATGCCTTCAGTCTACTTAGTGCAATAGGGATTTTGCCAGCAAAGAGAGTGCCTGCAAAGAGGACCCAAGCCCACCTGCCTGGCAGGTGCATGCCCTTGGCAGTGTAGGGCCTGAGCTGAACTCCTGGCCAAGTGCTCACCAATGGGCAGTGGTTATTCCTGGGGGTGTGGACGGAAGACTTCCCATGGTCTGCTTTGTTCCCCAAAGCCTGACATTGTGGGCGAAGCAACTTCCAGAAGGTTTTTCTTGATGCATCATCATGACCACTTCTCCCTCATGCCCTGGAGCGGGCACTGACGAGGAAGAGGAGGAAAGGGATAAAAAGGAGAAGGAAGAGGAGGAGGAGGCTGTCTGGGAGTTGGGAGCTTGGGCTCTGGTCCACATCCAAGCTCCATGACTAACTGCATGGCCTCGGGCAAGGTACTTACTTTTTTTTTTTAATGTCTGAACTTCTCACCTTTTATATGAGGATGATAGCTTTGTCTTATGGGATTGCTATGAAGAATAAGTGGCATAATGAATGGTTTCTCACGCAAGGTGAACCTTCCTGGTGCTTGTTGTGCCAGCTGTTTCTGCTCCCCATTTTTGGTCCAATTCCATTGAGAGTTCCCAGGTGACTGTTTCAGAAGCTCCAGGAGCTGAGCGCAACAAAACTGGTCCAGCCTCACAGAGATCGTCTCCATCAAGGAAGAGGGGCGTTTTCTGGGCTCAGAAGTTAGCACAATTTGGGGCCTGAAGTCTTTTTTTTTTTTTTTTTCTGTACCTAGGTGACTTTCACTCGGGCATAAGGCCGAGTATCTGTATCTCTCCGCCATGACGTAAGAGTCGCTGCTTTGCTTGCCCATGGTGCCCTGTTTTCTTTCTCCCTATTTTTCCAGCGTCAGCCTCTTTCGCTATGGAATCTCTTTTGCAACTTTTTACTTTGAAAGTCAGACTTACAGAAACACTGGGGGAGAAAAAGCCGTCTAGAGCCTGGTGTAGTAGCCTAGTGGCTAAAGCCCTGACCATGAATCGATCGGGATCTGATATGGGCGCTGGTTAGTATCCCTGCTGCTCCGCTTTCCATCCAGTTCCCCGCTTGTGGCCTAAGAAACCAGTGGAGGATGGCCCTAAGTCTTGGGATCCTGCACTCATGTGGGAGACCAGGAAGAAGCTCCTGGCTCCTGGCTGCGGCTGGCCCAGTCCTGGCTGTTGTGGCCATTTGGGGAGTGAGTCAGAGGATGGAAAAGTTCTCTCTTTTGTTTCCCTCTCTCCGTATACTCTGTCTTTCAAATAAATAACTAATACTTAAAAAGAAGAATGACACATAAGTAGCAGAGTACATGGCAGGGAAAAGTTGTGAATGACTTTGAGATGCATTAACGTATTCTTGGTGAACTTAAACACAGAGGGCGCCCAACACTAAAGACAGCGCAGCATAGAAACACAGCTTTCTCTGGTATGTGTATGCTCACAATGAACTTTAATTCATCCACTAGACATAGTGAGGGGTTACCACAACAGTAACAGGAGCATTACAACAATACAATTAAGTTATTTGAAACTTCATTATTTTAAAAAAGAGATTTATTTATTTGGCAGGCAAAGTTATACAGAAAGAGAAAGCAAGAGATAGCTTTCTCCAAATGGACACAATGGCCATGGCTGGAACGTTGAATTCCGCAGCCAGGCACTCCGCCCAGGTCTCCCATGTGGGTGCGAGGGCTCAGCACTTGGGCCGTCTCCCTCTGCTTTCCCAGGTGCATCAGCAGGGCATCTGGGACTTGAACCAGTGCGCATACAGGAGGTCAGCATCTCAGTGGATTAACATGATATGCCACAATGCTGGCTAATTAATTATTATAAAAAATTGCCATTTAATATTCTGGCTTGCAGTAGGCTGCAGGGAATTGAAAACACATACACACTAATCAGTTTCGCATTCCTATCACAAAATACTGGAACTTCGTGAAGAAAAGAGGCTATTGAGCCCACGATTTTGGAAACTGGAAGTCCCAACAGCACAGTACTGGCTCTTGTGAGGAGCTCCTCCCCCCTGCAGCTGTGTGCCTGCATGGTAGAGGGCAGGAGGGGGAACAGGTGGTCACACCACCAGGAGCCAGAGGCACGAGGTTCCCACAAACCCTGCCAAGTGGATGCTCCTAATGCATTTACGGCTCTTCTTGCAGGCCCAGCTTCTTACAGATCCTTCCACCATGCTGAGTACCAAGTCTCCAAAACATGACCTTTTGTGGAAACACACGCAACATCCAAACCGTGGCGCCCCGTAGCATGAACCCACAGAGAACAGGCTACACTACTGCCTCCACGGGGTTGTGTGGCCTTCACCGCCTCACAGATATTTTACAACTCAAAGACTGCAAAAGCACTGATGGTGATAACTGTGATGTCTGTCTTCAGAGACACAAGTTGTAAGTCTGGCATTGCGCCATCTGTGATGCCCGCATCCCAAATGGATGCTGGTTCCTGCTGCTCCACCTCCAATCCAGCTCCCTCGCTAACGGCCCGGGAAAAGCACTGGAAGATGGCCCAAGTGTTTGAGACCCTGCCAGTCATGTGCAAGTCCTGAATGAAGCTCCTGGCTCCTGCTTGCCTGTGGTGCCATCTGCGGGGACAAACCAGTGCATGCTCCCTGTGGGCTCGGGGACCTGAGGACTTGGGCTCATCCACTGCTCTCCCAGGTGCCTTAACAGGGAGCTGTGTCAGAAGTGGAGCAGCCAGGACACAAGCAGGTATCCATATGGAATACTGGTGCTGTAGGAGGAGACTCAGCCTGCTACGCCACAAAGCCAGCTCCACAAATACATCTTTTAAAAGAAAAATGTCGGGCCCAACTTGATAGCCTAGTGGCTAAATCTTCACCTTGCATCTGCCGGCGTCCCATATGGGCACTGGCTCGTAGCCTGGCTGTTCCACTTCTCATGTAGTTCCTTGCTTGCGGTCTGGGAAAGCAATAGTAGATGGCCCAAAGCCTTGGGATCCTACATGCATGTGGGAGAGCTGGAAGAAACTCCTGGCTTCCGATCAGCCCGGCTCCAGCCATTGTAGCCACTTGGGGAGTGAACCAGCAAATGGAAGATCTTTCTGTCTCTCCTCTCTGTATATCTGCCTTTTCAATAATAATAACAACAACAATAATACTACTAGTAATGACATTGTAGTCACTGGATGTACAGTTAATTTTTGACCTACAAATACTGACTAATTTCCATCTGTTAGGCAAATTCATTTCTGCTTCCCTAATTGCCTGCAAAAGGTCTTCAAGAAATCTACAGAAAAATGGGTTTTATGAACATATGCTTGTGTTTTGGAAGCTCTTTGGAGTCTCCTGGGAATGAGTTGGGACGTGTAACTGGCTCTCAATTTCATTATGGAATTAGAGAATATCTTGACACGTGTGCACTGTGCATATGCGTCAGTCACGCTGGTATTCCCGTTTCAACATTCTGAGACTGTCCAGGCTGACGTTTTGGCCACACCTTCAGGTGGGCGGCACCAGCACTGCCCACCCATTTCCTAACTGATTAGGAGACCACCAATGGGGAACATCTTACCTGTAGGCTCCCGCCCAACAAGGAGGGGTCAGGGAATGCTTAAAATCCCCAGACACTTCCAAAGACCCCTTTGGTGTTGAAGAATCTCAGCATCAAACTCCCAACCACTTGTTCCTGGCTCATTGCTACTAAGTAACTGTGTGAGCTTGCATGCCAGACTGCCTATGTGACCTTTAGCACTGATGGGCCCCAATTCTGATGAATCAAGGCCCACCTAAGTCTGGTTATCTCACAGGTGGTTCCAAGTAATTCAGTGGGTGCTTCCCTTAGTTGCTGGAGGTAGGGATTGTCCAGCCGAGACAGGTAGGGAATGTGTGGTATTTCCCCTCACCTTGCAGACTACTGTGAACTGCCCCTTTCAAGCTATCGTGGACTGCCCCTATAAGGGGTGTCGGTCAGCCAGCTGCTCTCAACCAAGAACCCAGGCTCGGCTGTGCTGAGCTTGGATAAACCATCCTTGTGCACCTGGATCGACTTCAGACTCCTAGGGATTTTTGGGGATCTCAAAATCTGGGCACAACAGTATGTCTCTCTCTCTCTCTCCTGGCTTTCTCTCCCGAGGCGCTTTCCCCTTCCTTGCTCACCTGGTTCCTTCGCAAATAAACTTTTCTGTCTGCAACAGATTCCTGGCTTTTAATTTCTATACCAAGCTGAGGAAAGAACCCACCGGGCATTTCTAGAAACACATTCTTTAGCAGTGTTTCCTGTTCCGTCACTTCAGGAGCCAGAATGTGTCAATTTTCCAATTTCAGCCACTTGAGTATGGTGGCCTCACCAGGTCCTTCCGCTGAGCAGGTGCAGTTAGGACAGCATGCCTTGCCACCGCACGGGCTCCCTCACGACCACTTTTTACCCCGATGGGTTTGATATTCACTGATGACCCCAGCTTAGAGCTATTTAACACAGAGCTGCAAAAACATAAGGCCTTTCTTGATGCCCACACGTGACCTTGGAATTCTTTGGCGCCCCTGCGACCCTGTTGGCTTTTGCGGGCTTTCTTACAATAGAGCGTGGTGGCTGTGCCGCAGGGAAGGGCGCACTGGCCTTGGGCGCAGACCCCTGGCTGTTTCACTGAGTTGGTCTCTATCAGCTAGTCAAGGAGGGTGCTTCAAAGAACTTTCCGAAAACAACCCGGCGTGCAGGCGTCCGTCCCGCTTTCCCCCAGCCTCGGGATGGCGGGCTGCGTTCCCGGGCGCGTGTTGGAGTGCTGGCGCTGGCACACCGCTGAGGGAGTCACCCCTCCGCGCCTTGGGTCTCGGCTCGAGCGGGTTCCCGCCGCCCGGGCTGGCACGTGGCGCCTCTCAGGGACCGGGGCGCGGTTGGCTAGGTCGCACCGCTCGGCCTGTCGCGGGGAGCCTGAGGGCAAGTTTCGAGCCCGCGCCTCCTCAGAGCAGCCTCGTTTCCCGGCCGTTGCCACCGAAGCAGGCCGGCTTTGTTGGCGGGATTCTGGGCGGGCGCCGCCTCCCCGCCTCAGGCAGCCCGGGCTGGGGAAGCTGACGGCGCCCGAGCCTGGCGGCAACTCCCTCCCTGCCGGGGCCGAGCCTGGGAACGTGGCTGTGTTTTGGGAGGAGGCGCCACGGTCCCCCCCACCCCCCCATCACACCGGGAGGGAAACTGAGTCCCGGCGCTGCATCGCCGCCGGGGGGGGCGCGCGCCCAGGCCGCACCTGGCACGGCTGCCTCGCCCGGTTTCGCGGCGCCGCTTCCCGTCCGGGGCCGCCCGCGCTCACGTGACCGGGCCAGGGCGGAGCCTCGGGGGGCGGGTCCGGATCACCTGAACAAGAGCGTCACGTGAGCTGGGGGCGGGGAAGGGGCGGGACCGCCCTGGTCACGTGACGCGATTCCGGGCCGCCGCCGCTGCCGCTCTGCTGCTTCTTGTGCTGCCGAGCTCAGCCGAGCCGCACTCGTCTCGGGCCGCGGCTCTCTCCGCTGCCTCCCCGGCTCCGCTCCGGCTGCATCTCCACCTCCACCCTGGCGGTGCGACCGCGTCCCGTGCGCGGCCCCGGGCAGCAGCGCGCCCCTCGCCCCGCTCCCTCCGTGCCTCCCGGGCCCGGAGCGATGAGGCGGGCCGCCGCCGCTGCCGCGGGCAGGAGCGCCCACCTGGGGCCCGTGCCCGCTGATCGCCCGCTGCGCTCCCTGCTCCTGCCACCGCAGCTGCTGCTGCTGCTGCTGCTCGTGAACGTGCCGGTGGCTGCGCAGGCCCAGGCCGCCGAGTTCCCCGAGCTGTGCAGGTGGGTGGCCCCGCCGGGCGCCGGCTGCGCTCCGGGTGCCCCTGGGCGCGCGGCCGCGGTGGGGGGCGGGGAGGGAGGGACGGGGTCCCTGGGTCGCCACTCGTCCCCTGGGGGGGTCCTCCCCGCTCGCTCCCGAGGGAAAAGTTGCCCGCGCGGCGGCGCCCGCGGGGGGCTCCCGGTGCCGTGCGCGCGGGCGGGGGTCGCGGAGCCCGTGCCCGGCCACTTGTGGCTGTCACCGAGCTCGGCGCCTTTGTGCGCCCTCCCGGGGACTCCCGGCCCCCGGGCAAAGTTGTAGGGGCTGGCGTGGCGAGCTCCGCTTTGTCCCCTTCCCCTCCTGTGCGACCCTGGGGCTGGAGAGACCTGGGCGGGAGCGGAGCCCACGCCCGTCGCCTCGGGAGTCGTCGGGCGCTGTGGTCTCCTGCGCCAAGTGATGGTCTCCCCGCGGGGTCCCCGTTTTCTCCTCCAGGTAGCTTGGCGGCAGTCGAGGACTTTTTCTCTTGAGGCCCTGGGTGGGGGGGGGGCGGTTGGGGTGGTGGTCCTGGGGTCCCCCCCAAGACTTATCCGTTTGCTTCTCGCAGCCTGACTTCCTGCCTGGTGGCCCACATGAAGTCATTGTCTCCCGAGGTGGATTCTTGTAGCACAGCCTTTGCGCTGGGAACCCCGCTTGTGGACCGGTCCACGGCCGTGGTGACCCGGTCGGCCCCCCCCCCACGCCCTCTCCTCAAATCCTGAGCTGGGAGTCCAGTGATTTTTCTGACAAACTTGCAGTGGGCTGTTGCCCGTAACGGGCAGTCCTACTTTATTTACTTTGTAAACTTTGGTGGAAACGGACCTGGATGGAAAGTTCTGGGAAACACCCGCTCCCCTCGCACCCCCAATTCCCCACACCTGGGCAAGTTGCTTTGGAGGATGGAGTGATGTTGAGGAGACTTGGGGCTCTGGGGCTTTTGTTTTCCTCTTCCATCCAAGACGGTTTTATGGGCACCCTTGCTTCAGCACGTGCTGAAGTGCTTCTTGTAAGGAGAGCGCGGGAGGCCGGCCTCTCAGTGGGAGCGATTCCCGTTGGAAGGGGCTGCGTTCCTTATTTCTTTCTCTTTGGGGGTGAAGGGGGCAGCCCGGGGGGGGGGAGTTCTCTACAATCGGGTTTGCATCCTGTTCACACTGCTGTGGAGACTGGGGTAACTTGGTGATTCCCTGGGTAAGAGGGCTGATTGAATCGCCCATTAGGAGTGAGCTCGACCAGGCTAGTGGGGGTGACCACTGGGATTGTTAATGAGCTGGAACTTATTTCTTAATGGTGAAGGTTCATGTGGATTTGGAGGGCAGGCTGATTAAAGGGGCCCTGATTTGGGGGGGCACACCTGGAGTCTCTGAAACATGTATTTGTTCACCTCAGTGCCCCACAGAACAAGACCTCGTGGTTCCCTCAAAGTGGACTTTGTTTCTCTCCATACTTCTGCCCCCCCCTTGTCCTGTATGCCTATAGCTTAGGGGCTGCAGGAGAGGGTTCTGGGTTTGGTGGGCGTTGCAGGGATGGTGAAGGGGGCTGCTTAGGGTCCTGGAACTCCTCAGGGTGGGGGGTACTCCCGCCCCTCAGGAGGGCAAGCCCCCAGGCGCTGAAAACTGGGCTTTCTCATTTCCCTCAAACCCCGTTTCTGCAAAGTGACATTCCCAATTCCAGTCCATTCCTGTGCAGTCCTTTTTCAGACTTGTTTTGCGAGGGATTGTCAGTTCATCTGGGCATCTTTAGGAGCTAGGACTGACTAAACGTTCTTAGTTAGCTCCAGCACATCTGGGCGTTGCAGGAATGTGTGCTCACCTTTTTTTTTTTTTTCTTTTCTCTCTCATCCAGTTGTGAAAAATTGTATGAGGCAGCAGTAGAACATGGTGGATTTAACCACCTTTGTAATTTTTTTAAACAAATTCGTTTTTACTTTTGAAGGGCAGATTGTCTCAGAGAGGGAGAGACAAAGAAAAATACTCTTCCATCTGTTGGTTCACTGCCCAAAGGGCTGCAGCGGTCGGACCGAGGCCAACAGGCGTACGTGGATGGCAGGGGCCCAAGTACATGGCCATCCTCTTATTTCCCAGGAGCCTTAGCAGAGAGCTGGATGGGAAGCAGAGCATCTGGACTGCTTGCCTGCGTGGCAGGGAGCGGCCTAACCTGCGTGGCTCAGCCTCGCCCAGGCCCCCTTTTCCTTTGGTCGCCCACCCTGCGGCCCTTTACTGAAATGCAAATAGCTCCCGCGGCCCTGGCGGGTCTGAGGGCGTGTGAAGTGAGCACTGTGAGAACCCCTCTTTGTCTCTGCACATTGGTCTTGGGTGCAGGCAGCCCCTGGGTAAAGAGTCACGTTGCAGTCGCTTGCAGGACACATTTCCCCACCTTGAACAGTTGTGTTTGTTGTGTCCTTGCACAGGGCAGTCCTCGTGGTCACCCTACAGAGGGTTTGCAGCGCCCTGGCCGCGCTGGTGTGACTGGGTGCCCCCCACTGTGAGCACTCCTCCTCCAGGAGGGATGGAAGGGAGTCCCCGGGGCAGCCTCTGGGCCAGCCCAGCACCTGAGAGACCGGGGAGGATCTTGTACCTTCCGCAGTCCCTGGAAAATCTGTGTCAGGGAAGCCCAGGTCTGCCCCCATCCCACACCCTCCGTGGCAGCAAAGTTTCCAGGCCCTGAATGCTGCTGGACTGGGGGCGCAGCTGTCCTCAAGTGGGGAGGGGGAACAACTCCTGGGACCTGCATGAGGTGCTGGCGGCGGCACCCCGCAGAGGCGGCTGCCCCCAAGTGTGCCCGGCCAGAGGCAGCGCTGTAAGTGCTTCTTCCTCACAGAGGCTCGGCCATCCGCTTTGTAAGGGTTAGCAGGCGGGAGGCACCCTGCCCGACTAGCTCTGCGTGCTCTCCTTTCCGTCCAGTGTGGCGCGCTGCTGGGGCGGGAGGCAGCATCAGAGGGTCAGTGGGGCAGGAGCAGTGAGAGAAAGCGAGAAGACAGGGAGCCAGGCAGAGGCCAGCCAGGCTGGGCAGAACCACCCAAAGTGAGCGAAATGTTCTCAGCTGGTCAGTAGCTGGACTTACTGCTCACATTTTAAACTTCATAAAATGCTGCGTTACACGTGTAATCTGCAAGTTCCCATCCATTATCTCAGTGTTAACAACATCTTTAATGGGTGAGGTCTTAACAGTTTGTATTAATTATAAAATAATGCATTGGTCTGGCTCGGTTTAGGTAGTTAAGTGGTTTAAAATTTATGCAGACAAGTTTTCTCCAGCTTGTTTGGATGTTCGTGTGGAAGTTTTATTATATTGTGAGGACAAGAGAATCAGAAAGCCAGCTGGGGGTTGAGGATGCTTGAAGATACTTTTTTCTTTGTGATGCTTCCAAAGGAACAATGTTTATATATCCAGTTTGTGCCACACATTCAACCTGCATCATATCCCTTTGTGTGTGTGTGTTGCGGGGGGGATATTTCTTTCAACAGTAAAATGTGTGTAGAAGTCTAAGGTTGTTAATTACATTTACGTTAGGGCTCCTGCACATACTCTGAAAACAGCATCCAACACATTCCCAGAAAGTGAATGCTTTATTGTGCTTAACATTTTAACATTTTTTTTTAAATGTGTAATTAAGGGCCCAGTGCAGTAACCTAGTGGCTGAAGTCCTTGCCTCGCACTCGCCCAGGATCCCATATGGGTGCCGGTTCTAATCTCAGCAGCCTTGCTTCCCATCTAGCTTTCTGTTCTGGCATTGGGAAAGCAGTCAAAGGACAGCCCAAAGCCTTGGGACCCTGTACCCACATGGGTACCCGGAAGAAGCTCCTGGCTCCTGGCTTCAGATCTGCGCATCTCGACCGTTGCAACCACTTGGGAAGTAAATCAGCAGACGGAAGATCTTCCTCTCTGTCTCTCTTTCATGGAAGATCTTCCTCTCTGTCTCTCTCTCTGTATATCTGACTTTCCAATAAAAAATAAAATACATCTTTAAAAAAATCTTAAATGTGTAATCAATTTATTTGAAAGGCAGAGTTGGGGGGAGGAGGAAGCAGAGTTGTGCGTTAGCTGGGAAAGCTGTAGCCTACGTTGTCAGTATCTGCTGTGGATGGCAGTTTGATACCTGGCTATTCACTTCTTTTTTTTTTTTTTTTAAAGACTTATTTTTATTTTTATCGGAAAGGCAGATATACAGAGAGAGGAGAGACAGAGAGGAAGAACAGAGAGGAAGATCTTCCGTCCGATGATTCACTCCCCAAGTGAGCGCTGTGCCGATGGGGGCCACAGGCAGGGAGCGGGATTAGAACCGGTGCCCTTATGGGATCCCGGGTGTGCAAGGCGAGGACCTTAACCACTGCGCCACTGCGCTGGGCCCAGGCTATTCACTTCTAATCCACTCCCTGCTAATGGTCTGGGGAAGCAGTGGAAGATGGACCCAGGTGTTTGGGCTCCTGTTTTTTGGGCGATCCGGGCGAAGCTACAGACTGCTGGCTTTGGCTTGGCCCAGCCCCACCCTCCATTGTGCCCATCTGTGGAGTGAAACAGCAGATGAAAGATCTTTCTCTCCCCATCTCCTCTCTGTTTAAAGAAAAATAATAAACAAAAAGGGGTAGGGGTGCAGGATCCCAAGCGCTTGGGCCATCTGCTGTTTTGTTGGGTGCATTAGCAAGGAGACGGCTGGAAGGGAAACAGCCAGGACTTGAACCAGAACCCATCTGGGGTGTTGGTGCTGCAGGCAGTCGCTTTGCCCATTGTGCTACAGTCTGAGCTCTGGTGGTTCCCGTTTTTGGTCAACGTTTCATAAAGGAGTATCTATGCTTTCAGAGTTGAGGCTGAGAAAAATCATTTCTGTAGACTTTGTGCGCAGACAATTTAACAAGTCTCTAGCGGGTCTCCGGCAAGGAGGGGCTGGTCGTCTGGCCCGTCCGGCCTGTGCTATTTCCTGCTATGTCCCAGTGTGTGCGCACATCTCCTGTGGGGCCAGCTGCCCGTGGATGGTGTGTGGGAACTGCCCGGCTGTCACACGCAATGGATGTGTCCCAGCAGCCGTATGTGAATCCCAGTTGTTCCTTGTTCTTTGTCAGCACCTAATCTTACCAGCAGTGACTTTAGCTGCTCTAGTGGACTTGTAATAGTATCCCACTGTGGTTTAATTTTCCAGTCCCTGTTGACTGGTGATGTTGTGTCAGTTGGGATGTCTAATGCTGCTGACTGCCGAGTTCTCAGCCCGGGTTAGCTTCTGTACTATCTCTCAGGCACAACCACCCTTTACAACTTCTGTTGGATCTGTTTCTTGTGGAGATTTAAGAATGCCTATGTATTCAGAGTACAGGGGCTTTCTTAAATATGTGCATTGTGTAATAAGAATATTTTCCTGCAGGCTTCGTCTTGTCTTTTCATTTTCTGAGTGAGCTCCTTTAAAAGAAGGATATTTTTTAAAAAGGCAATTGACCAACTCCATTCTATCAAATTGTTCAAAAATTTGAATTTCATTTTGCTTGAAAGACACGCAGGGATATATCTGTATATGTGTCTTCTGTATAGAGAGACACGCACATATAGAACAAAATTACCTGTGAATCACTCTGCAAATACACACGCAGCCGGAGTTGGGCCAGACCAGAGCCAGGCGCCTGGAATTCAGTGTAAGTCTCCCGTGTGGCAGGGACGTACATGCCCTTGATCTGTCCTCTGCACCAACAGCAAACTGTATCCCAAGTGAAATAGCTGGATTTGAACGAGACACCCTGACAGAGGCGACGTGGCAGCCGTGCCAGATGCCTGCTCTCTCAAGCTCTTTGTTTCCTCACTTGTGCTTTTCATAGTCTTCAGAAAGTTCTAGTCACCCCAGAATTTTTCTACCTCAGTGCTGTGGGCATCTGGGCGGGGTCACTTTTTGATGTTAAGAGTTCTCATCTGCCTCTCACCTTGGCCGCCCCGCACCCCTGATATATCACAAAGGGGCTCCACGCATTTTGGGTGATTCCCCGTGGATTTCGGCCTGTTTTTACTTCCACGTGTTTTAGGAGTTCCAGCTCTTACCTTTAGCCCCATCAACTCTGTGATGTAGCTTTTACCCAGGCCTGCACCGGCAGGAAAAGGTGACCCTTTTCCACGTGAGGGTGTATGGTTCTGCTGCTTTGCTGTGACCGTCTGTCTGATGCTGCAGCAAAGGTTCTAGGTGAGATTCAGCTGTGGGTTTCTTGGCTGAGCTTGACTGACTTTATTATCAGGGACACGTTTGCTGTGTGGACATGGCTGTTTGTTTGCTGTGGAACCGGTTTGGTGTCAGTGGGCATTCTATCCCTTCAGTCCTCCTGTAGCTCACCAGGGCGACTCTCCGGGCCTGGTGCCTTGGAGTGTGGTAGGGAAACTGGGTTACTGTTGCAGTTTTATGTTCTTTATTTGTCTCGTCAGATTTCCTAATTTTTATTCAGCCAATTTTGGTATTCCTTTTTTTCCTAGAAAATTGTTATTTTAATTACATATTCGTATAGCAATATGCAGCATGCTACTCCTTTTCCAGCCTAAAATAAAATATTTTTGTTCACTAAAATGATATTACAGATGTTTTTCTTCCCTGTAACTATTTTTTAAGCAGGTTACTTTTTTCAGAATTCTCAAAAAATGTTCTTTGCAGGTAAGTTTAAAAATGTCTAATGTTAAACCTTTTTTGTAAGTTAACTGGATTTAGTTGCCTGTTAAAGTTTTTTTCAAAAGAACTGGAATTATGTTCACCATCTCTATCAATTGTTTTTTGATTTTCTTAATTTCTTTTGTTACTAATTGCTTTTTTATTCCCAGCTTGCATTGAAAGTGTAGAGATTTTTACTTTAAATCATGTTGCCCATGTAAGAAACAAATTTAAATCATTTCACACATATCAGAAATCAATGTGTTACATGGGTAAGAAAATTTAAATCTCATCACATATGTAAGACATAAATTTGTCATATTTTGTATGTAAAAAAATTTAAATCGCATCATGTAAGAATAAATGAATTGATCCCATCTTGTATGTAAGAAATTAATTTATCAGATCTGGCTTACAGGAAAATTTAAATCCCATCATGTGTGTGAAATGAAATTTTCATGTCATGTGCATAAGAAAGTTTAAATTACATCGTGTGTGTAAGAAATGATTTTGAAATTATGTTTCTTCCCGTGCCCATAGCTGTCTTGCAGGTTCTGATAAGTGGATTTTTAAAAATTGTTCAATTCTATACATTTCCTTTTCGGACTTAAAAGTTCTGTCTACCTCAACTTTTTAGAGCCTCAAGCATTTTACAGTCCTTTCTTTTCCCCAGGTCAGCGGCTTTCTTGGAGGAGGAGGGGGTTCCTCATTGATTTTATTTTCCTACTGTGGGCAGTGAATGTGGTGGGATTTATTCACCGTTCTCCTGTGGTCTAGCACCAGGTCAAGCTGGGAGTGTTTGGAAAAAACGCTTTCTGGGTCAAAGTTAGGAACTGTGCCGTTTGGCGTTTCTTCATCCCCGTCTCCTTCCCCTGCTCGGTTTGTCCTTCCCTCCGCTAGCGCTAGCGGCTGGAGTGTGGGGGAGCCCTCCTCAGCGCCCTGGCTCGGGCTTGCAGTCTTTGGTGTGTGCGGGGGGTGGAGGGGATTTGTCTGTTGCGGATGCAGGGTCCCAGCCGCCTGTTCACGCATGTGGCTGCCACAGCGGCCGCCAGCCCCTCTGGAGATGTGAGTTGCTGTTAGGGGCAGGGTACTTAAATGGGTCCTGGAAAAATGGAGTTAGAAGAAATGGAGTTAAAAGTTTACTTTAGTGTGAAACATTTTTTTGAAATCCCATGCATAGGTTTTTCTAGTCAGATTTACGCTTTGAAATTTGGTCTCTGAACCCATGGATGTTTTTTCCGTTGCCCGCCATTTCTGTGAGCGGTCTGAAGATCTTTTGTATGCATGGATTTTTTTTTTTTCTTGGCACTGAAATGAGCTCATGTTTTAATTCCATTTTCCACGAACTTGTTAAATTCTCTGTGTGTGTTTTCAACCCCCGCCCGGACCATGCTCAGTTCTTTTTTTTTTTTTTCTCCTTGGGCCCGGTTTTCTAGATTGTCCTGTTTTTCGGGGTTTCTGTCCTGTCCCACATTTGTTGCCTCCCCCCACCCCCCTGCAGCTGTGCGGGAAGCAGTTGTTGGAACTTGGCTATAAATTATTCCCTGGGAGACGGGGGATGGGCAGGGTGTGCCTGTGCAGCAGGTCCCCACGTCTCAGGGCCTTCTCCATCCTCCCCAGTGAGCGAGTGCGCGCCAGGAGGCAGCTGCTGAACCCCCACTGTTGGCAGCGTGCAGCGGCCTACGTGCCATGGAAGAGCTGTACTCGTTGCTCTTTTTCTGGCTCTCACTTCCCTCCAGGGGAGAGGTGGGAGTCAGTTTTGCAGTCCACACCCCTCCCCTCACAGGCCTGGGGCAAGTCGCAGAGCCCCCGAGGTCTTACTTCCCTTCTGTGTCAAATCTGGGATGCTGGTGGGGGATTAGGCTGGGCGTGGGAATGTGAGCTCTTGCCTGGCTTGCTCTCAGCGGTCACAGATGTGCAGGGGTCCTGGCTGCCTTACCTGTGAGTGGAGCCTGGTGCTGCTGCTGCCTCCAAGCAGGGGTGTGGGGTGGCAGCCTGTGCCACGGTGGCCAGCCACATGGAGGCTTCACCTGGGTCAAGCCTGGCCTCAGTGTTGTGTTGCTTACCCAGAGCTTTCTGCTGTTTGACAAGGTCTTAAAGCCACTGATTGCGGCTTCTTCAGCCTGCTTTGCATGTGCAGATCTGACGGGGCTGTGTAGCCTGCAGGATTCTGCTCAACTGAACCCCACCTCCAGCCCGTGAACAGCCTCGAGGCTGATGCTAGGAGGTATGGGTCTGGACAGGTGCCAGGAGCCGTCTGCAGGCTGGCTCCTTGTCCCTTCCCGCACTACCCTCCTGCCTTCAGTGGCAGCTCCCACCATTCAGGGAAAGAAGAACACCTCCTTGTTTATCTTTTGGGGAGTTAGGCTCCCATGGAGGTTCAGGCATAGGTGCTGGATCCCTGGGCTGCTGCCCAGTGGGCCCCGGAGTGACAGGATGTGGGGCACTAGCAAGGATGTGACAGTGGCTTCTCAAGTCCCCTTTGCAGCACAACTTAAACTGGCCGCTGCTAGCTGGCTGGCATTCCGAGGTGCATCAGGAGGCTGTTTTTGACTTTGTGCCCACCTGGGCTGAGGGCATGTCCAGGGGAACCCTCCATGTTCTGGGGGACATCCCAAGCCCTTGAGTTCCTTACCCCCTCAGCTGGAGGCCTTTGGGGTAAAGAGGTCCTGCTTTTCTTTCACGTATGCAAGGAGCAGTCCTTGCTATCCAAGCATGCCGAGCAAGTTCCCGTGTTGTGGAGAACTCAGAGGGACCCCAGCAGACTTAAGGGATGTGAGGGCAGTGGGGAGAATTGGGGAGGGGTCTCCTGGTAGGCTCTGCCTGGCTCTCAGCCACCCCTCTGCCCACTGACCTGGGGTGCCCATCTGAGAGCATGGTCGTGGGTTTGATGACTATGGCTGTGTCTTCATCACCTCTGCTGCCAAGTCAGTTCCCTGGATAGGACAGCCATTTCCTCCTTGCGTCCCATCCACCCCCAGCTCCCTCACTGGCAGATGGAACCCCTAGCTGTCAGCATGAGGGGTCCTCATGACAAGGTGGGGTTCCCAGCAGTGACAGGGGTGAGACTGCAATGAGTCATCCTCACTGTGCCCTCCAGCTGTGATGCCTCTCAGAGCAGGCGGCACCGCTGAGTCACTTCCTAGGCCTCAGCTTGGCATGATCCTGTCCCAGAGGATCATGGGATGGGTGGGTTGAGGTGGGGCTATTGTGTGCCACCCTGAGGCTGGATGCAGAAGCAGAGCAGGTAGGAAGTGAGGAGGGTCCCGCATGTCAGATGTGGGGGCTGGAGAACCTGCTGAAGGGACCTGAGAAGGTGGTCCGGAGAGTGGCTGGGGTCTCTGCAGTGACTCCCCAGCCCTATTCCATCTGCTGGCTCACTCCTCAGATGGTCACAACAGCCAGTGCTGGGCCAGGTTGAAGCCAGGCGCCAGGAGCTTCGTCTATATCTCCTGCATGGGTGGCAGAACTCAACTACTCGAGCTTTCTGATCTGCTCTTTTACTTGAGCCATTAGCAGAGGTTTGGATCAGACAGAGTAGCCAGGATAGAAGTCAGCAACCACATGGGATGCTGGCGTTACAAGTGGTGGTCTTGTGCCATAGTGCTGGCCCCAGGGTGTAGCCTTTTTTTCCCCTTAAAGATTTATGTATTTTTGTTGGAAAGAAAGGCAGATTTACAGAGAGGAGGGAAAGATTTTCCATCTGCTCGTTCACTCCTGAAATGGCTGCAACAGTCAAGATGGAGTCAGTCGGAAGCCAGGAGCTTCTTCTGGGTCTCCCATGAGGATGCAGGGGTCCAAGGATCTGAGCCGCCCTCCACTGCCTTCCCAGGCTATAAGCAGGGTTGGAAGGTGGAGCAGTTGGGAAACCAACTGCCCGTATGGAATGCTAGCGTCCCAGGTGGTAGCTTAACTGGCTGCCCCAAGCACCTGACCCCTCACCTTCTGGACTTGTGAGCAGAGCCTCAGAAGTGAGTGTCTGCTGTGGGAGACAGACAGAGCTGATTAAAGTCACTGTACGAGATCCCACCCGCTAGGGAGATTGCCCCTTGAATGGGGCAAGAGGAACAGAGAACTTAAAGAAGTGCGGTTGTGTGTGTGTGTGTGTGTGTCCTTCCCCGGCTGGCAGTCTGGCTGTGCTCAGCTCTGTGTGCTAGTTGACCTTGGACCCTGGCTACCTGCATGGCCTTTGTAACGCTCCTGGCTGAGTTGCCTGTCTAGGGAGAGGCCACCACTCCCTGTAGCAGGGACTCGGGGAAGGGCATTGGGTCTGGGTGAGTTCTCTTGTGGAGTGTGTGTGTGTGATGTGTGTGTATGCTCTGTGGAGTACGTGTGAATGTGTAGACTGTACATGGTGGTGTGTGATTTGCCTGCTTTGTGTGTGTGTCTGTTAGTGGTGTGAAGTATGTGCTGCTCTGTGGAATGTGTGTTGTGTGTGCACTAATGTTTGAAGTTATGTGTAGGGTAGGCATTTGGTGTGTGATATGTGGAGTACATGGTGGCAGTCTGTGGAGTGTGTGTGTGTGGTACATGCGTGATTGTGTCCTATGCGGAACATGTGTGATGTATAGATTTCTGGCATGTGGAGTGTGTATGGTATGTGGAGTGTGCGTCAGGGTGTGCTGTGCATGTGGTTGTGTCCTAAGTGGAGGGTGTGTGGTTGTGTGTGTGTGGAGGGGTCTTCTGCCAGCAGAAACCTGTCCCCCCCTTCCTCTCCAGCATCCTGCAACCATCCTGGGGCAGGCATGGGCAGACTGTCTATGGGTCCAGAGAGAGCCCTGGCACTGTCAACCTCAGCAGCAGAAGCCTCTGGGCTCCCGCTTCCCTCCAGGACCTTGTGGGTCACTGGCCATGTGGGAGAGGAAGTCGGGGCTCACTTGCCCATGCAGGTGGAGGCTCAGGGCCTTCGGAGCTCTTGCACTGTGCCCGTGGCCCGTGGGAGCAGCTCTCTTCTCCCGTTAACCATGCCACACCCGCTCATGGTGCCTGAGGCTCTGATGCCGAGTTGACCGTGTAGTGTGACCCTGGGCAGCCAGCTGGCTTTCTGCTGCCAGGACCTCCTGATGGGCACTACCCAGGAGGAAAACTGGCACCTTTTTTTTTTCCAGGTCCTGTATCTTTATCCACAGCTTTGTGGGTTTGTTAGAATAGGAAGTGAAGTACTTCCTATATAGGCTTTGGTCATGCTTTGTCAGGCTCATGTGCTCCCAGTCCTGGGTCAGGGGACAGAGTCACCATGCCAGATCAGATGCTTTCTTCCACCACGTTGGTGGCAGCAGACCATTGTTGACCACAGTGAATGCTGTGTGCCCATGTCCCTGATGGGGACCCTGCCCCTTTCCACCCTCCCTCCTGGCCAGCTCTTCCTCCCTCACCCCTGTCCTCCTTCTTAGTTTGGGAGACTGGCCCAGATTTTTGAAGGTTAGTGGGCTGCAAAACTGTCTTGACAGTGATAAAGGGCAGTTGGAAAGCCACGCGTTTTCTTGAGTGTTCTTTCGGAGGGCTTGGGCGCGTGCCCAAGGCAGGAAGATCGTGCCGGTGTTCACGTCGTAACACTGCACTCCCTTTGTCCACAAAAGCTTGGATCGGCTGCTCTCCCTCGATTTAGGCTGTATGAATTTAGGTCGTTTATCACTAGTTGAGGGTTTTTTTTTAAAACTCCCTTCTTAAGGAAACTAAATGATCGAGTCACACACACTGATTTATTTTATTACAGATGCTGCTGTACCTCTTGTCCTGCTTTATATGCCAGTCATTGTAGGCTGGTCATAAAATGCGTGATAATTACACGACTGTTACCATAACCTTAAGACTCACAGGGAAAAAGCAGTGAAGCGTATTTCCACAGTGTGAGGAGGAAAGAGGCAGTCACAGTTGAAGGAGATGTTTCATGTTGCAGATAAGGAATTGAATTTTCTAAGACTAGTTTAAAAAAATATTTTTTAATAGATGACCGTAGCCTCATAGCCTGTATTGGGCCATAGGACGTTGTATTCCTTATTTTAGGTATTTTAAGATGAAGAACTTCGCATCTTCACGGCGTTGCTGTCTTACAGATATTTGGGAGTGGTGTTCATCACCCTGACATAGACCTCGGTCACATAGATCGAAACCACCGGACAGCTGTACCCTGTGTGACTTTAATTTTTCTTTCTCTTTTTTGTGTATAGTTGAGGCTTACTCAGTGGAGCTGACTCTGGAGTTCCCCTCACTAAGCTTCCCACCCGTGGGCAGGCTGTCGGCTGGTTTCATTTGCTGCCCGCTTTGTGCAGGCTCGGCCAGCGCATGCCCTAAGCAGAAGCGTGGCTGGAGCGAGGGCGGGAAGGTAGGCGCTCCCTGCCGTCTGTGGCTTTTCACATGTTACCGGAGAGCTTCCTTCTCACTGGTGATCTGCCAGCCAGCACCTTCCAGGATGCTGTCAAACAGACCCTCGAGTTCCACGAGCCCCTGTGTGCAGCTCAGGTCCTCCAGGATGGACACGTGGTGTGGAGGTTGGAGGGAGGGGCTCACCAGTGTACAGCTTCCACGCCGGTGGGGGAGTGGGGAACTCACCAGATTTTACTTGAAAATCACAGGTCTTGTGAAGTTCTCGGCTGAGGGTGGGACTGCCGACCCTCCCCCATTTCCTGCCGGCCCTTGCTCTGCTGAGGGGGTGAGGGGTGGGAGTGTTAGTCTGCATTCCTTTGTGGTGGGCTCTCAGACCAGCGGGGGGAGGGAGGGAGCAGGCAGGCAGTGGGCAGGAGCCTGTCTGATAATGCTGGCCACAGGCAACACCTCTGTTGTGATAGTTCAGAATGCCGAGAAAAGCCGAACTAGGCTAGGAGGGTGCAGCGCAAGTGTGAACTTGTGGGGGGCGGGAAACTTGAACTAGAAGGTGAGTGTGGCCTGTCGGTGGGTGTCCCAAGAGTTCACAGCTTTTCCTGGGAAACCACCCTGAAAAATTAGCCTGGCCCCCGGGCATCATTCGTGGGAACCACGGTGCCAGCCGAGAGCCAGCCGAGAGCAGGACATGACTGCATAGCTAACTGTCGGTACAAAAAGCTTCCATTTTATGGAACCCAACTGTACTATAGATGGTGGGTGATAAAATTGGAACACTGAAATCTTTATGCTATACAGATTTTTAAAAAAAGATTGTTTATTTATTTATTCATTTGAAAGAGTTACAGAGAGGACTGAGAGTGAGTGAGCAGGACTCTCCCATCCGTGTTCACTCCACAGATGGCCGCAAAGGCTGGAGCCGGGAGAGTCCCAAACCAGGAGGGAGCCTGCAGCTGCTTCTGGGTCTCACATGGACAGATCCCAAGCACTTGGGCCATTATTACTGGTTTTGTAGGCACATTCGCAGGGAGCTGAATGGGAAGTAGTACAACCGGGACTCTAGTTGGCACCCATATGGGTGGTGGCTTCACCCGCTGTGCCACAGTGCCAGCCCCAGAGTCTGTGATTCTAATGGCACTTAACTGTGACAAGTTGATTTCAGTTTTTTAAGATGTTGAGAACCAATGAGGCAGTTTGCTGCTCGGGCTCCGAGGGGCATGGGCTCATTGCTGCCGCCCCCCTTCCGTAGGTGATGTTGTGTAAGCCCTCTCAGCAGGAGAACCTTTGTGCTCAGGAGCTTGGGAGAGTTTAAAGCTGGCATCTGGAAAGGGGGCACATGGAGCTGTGAGCTGTGGGCGCATCCCTCATTTATCAGCTGCATTTCCTTCTCAGCCTAGCCTGCGCTGCATCCTTCGAAGAATTATTGGTTACTTTATCCGAAAAGCAGAGAGGAAGAGAGAGGCTTCACCTCTGTTGGTCACTCCCCACATGCCTGAAATGGTCTGGGCTGGGTCAGGCTGAAGCCAGGAGCCAAGGACTCCATCTAGATCTGCACGAGCGGCAGGGGCCAAAATGCTTGCACCCTCATCTGCCTCCCTGAGTGTGTGTGTTGGAAGCTGGGTTTGGAAGTCAGGTGCCACTCACTCACCCTGGGCCATCAGTGGTATGGGTGCTGCAGTCTAGCTGACAGAGGGTGTCGGGACGCAGAGCAGTGGTGTAGCAGGGAGGGGTTGGCAGCCTGGGGGTGCTGCTGTCGAGCAGCAGGTTTAGCAGGGCCATGTGCCAGCCACCTCCTGCAGTCACTGACTCTAGGTGGCTGCAACTCTCAGGCTGCTTTGAGAAATGGATTAGGAGGTTTTGGGTGCGGAGAGGGACCTTCAGCTGACTATGTTTTACGTCCTGAAGGATGAAGTAGAATAGCAGAGTCTGAGAGACCTTTCTGCGGCTTTGCAAAGCTGAGCTCCTTGCACACAGAGTTTTGCACCCAGATGATTGCTCTGAGGATGTTCCCCACGTCCTGCAGGATGGGGACTCTGGGCAAAGACACACAGCTTCCTCAGGGCCCCTGCAGCTCATCCTGATCCCCCTCCCTGGGTGCAGCTGCTGCCCCTTGGATGACGTGGAATGTGGCAGAGGGTCAGTGAGTTGGAAAGCAGGACTGCACTGTGTGGTTGGGTGGGGTGTTTGATTTTCAGGGAAATGTACACTGGGCAGGCTTTCTTAGCTCTCCTGCTGCAGAAGTTGCTGATTATGCAAACACATCTAGAATGTTCCCTCTGTGTGTATGTGTGCGTGCATGCACGCACACTGTATTTCCACACAGTTTGCACATATTTTTCTTCCGTAGTCTTGTTTCTTGCTAAAAATATAAAATTAATATTGCAGCTTAGTTTTCTCTTTGATTTGTTGATCTCATTCTTGCAGGGTCTTTAAGTCTTCACTTGTGTAAGTCCAAATAGCCTTGATCTCAGACGCAGGCTGTCCAAGGCTCTGGCCGGCCTGACCGTTAAGTGAGCCGTGCTGGTATGGAACACCCTCCCTGATTTTGGCTGTACATACTCATTCTGGCGAGGGAAGTTTCCAGCAGACAAATGTTCAGACAAAATATTATTAATCCCTCAAAGAGGCCACTGCATTTTATGTAGCCTGTAATACTTTTATTGCTGCTCAACCCAATCTCAGGCTCCGTAATAACATGGTACTTTTAAACCTTACCATCAATTTCTTGTTAAGAATGACTTGAGCCTAGGCTGTTCTGGTGACTCGACCTTCAGTTTGGCAAGACATTTAGAATCATCTGGTTTGCAACATAGAATCTATTTCCTTATTGATTTAAGAGGCATAGAGAGGGGGTGGGGAGGGAGAGGCAGACAAAGAGAGCTCTTCCACCCACTCATTCACTCCCCAAATGCCTGCACCAGTTGGGGCTGGGCCAGACCAAAGCCAGGAGCCCAGAACTCAATCTGGATCTCCCACGTGGGTGAGCCATCAACTGCGGCCTCCCATAGCGTGCCTTAATAGGAAGTTAGATTTGCTGGGTGAAGGGGGTGGTGGTAGGGACCAGGACTGAAGCCCAGGCACTGTGATGTAGGATGTAGATTTTCTAAGGTCAGATGTCTATCCCCCGTAACATGAATCTTCAAAAAGTGCTATTAAATATTCACATGTCTTTCCAGTTCCTTATTGTGATAGTCTTGTAACAATCTGTTTACTCTAACCAGAGTTACATTGTCTATCGGACTATATAACACTGTTTGCAACAGGCTTCTTGAGTTTCTGGAAAGATCCTGTTCCTGCCAATACTGGATGCCAGGCAGGTGTGTTTCAAGGCAGAACAGAGTGACCACTTGCAGGGGCCTTGCTAATAGCAGTGAGGAGGTGCCCTGGGACCTTTTCTTTGCCTTTCTGAGATGTGACCAGATCCTGGCACCCTCTCTCTGTGGGACTGTGAGCAAGCTGCCAGCCAGGAGCAGAGCTGCTGCTGCACGCCGTGCAGCCTGGTCACCCCCAGTGTAAGCCCTCAGTGTTCAGAGCCTTAAGGGTATCCACCCTGCTTGTTCCCAGCCACTGTGACTGTGGAAGACTCAACCAGACAGATAGGAAACACAGATGGAGGGGAGAGAGTCATCCAGCAGTACGTCTTTCTAGCAACTTTGACTTCCAGGAAATCCTGGCTGTGGCCCTCATTTTGCTGTTTTCCATTTGTTCTCAGCTGGGCTCTTTAAAATGCCACCTCTGGAAGTACAGCAGGGGCTGTCCTATCCCCTGGAGAGCACAGCATGTTAGGGCCCCAGGTGGCCGTGCTCCAGCTGACTCACTCTGAATGGTAGCTGTATCTACCCCGGCACAGGCCTTGGATTGTGAAGTCGGCGGCGGATGCCACTGCCAAGGCGCCCAACCTGCTGTCGAGTATCCGGGACAAGCTTAGTCACTGCCTCCTGCCTGAGAGAAGAGGATTTCCCCACAACCAGGAGGGTCTGTGATAGAAGCCTTTTGCCAGTACTCCTCAAGCTCCCACGTTCGTGTTCCTGGAGCAATCCGCAGCATCTTTGCCAGGCCTTGCTTTGCTTGCTGAGTTCTGCAAGGCCACCATGTGAGCTGCCCTCCCTGTGCCCTCAGTGTCACAGTGTCATGGCCAGCTGCAGCTGCGTCACCCTCCATTCTGTTTCCTCGCCGTGCAAGCTCAACTGCCTGGCTGGTCTTGTCTTCTGGGACTATTCCCACACCCTACCCCCCATCCACCCTGCCTCCCCCCAGGTTTCTCTTCTTGGTGAGTCAGGCCTCAGGGCAACCACTTAGAAGTGTTCTGGTGTCAGACAGCCTGTCCGTCCAGGCTGGGCTGTTTTGTCTTCGCAGGCTCAGTTCAGCAGGTGGCATTGCCTGCTGTGTTCATTTTTACTCTCTGCCTTCCTCACTGGGACGTGCTTCTGCTGTCAGTCGGTTGGCTTGATTGTAGGCTGTGCCCCTCTCACACCTTGCAAAGTGTAGGAGAAACACATGTGAAACACATGAATGAAGGATGGCCAGTACAGGAAACAAGACCTGACCGCGATTTTCCTCTGTGCCTGGCCACCCTTGGGTTGTTTTCTGTTGTGTTCAGTCATGCTGGCCTTGGGAGGTGGCTCTAAGAAGTGGCTGATGAAGGAAACTGTGTTGAGTTGCACCTGGCACAGCTCCAGGCCGGGCACTGAGCTAGTACCCCAGCCTGTCGTTCAGGTTTGTAGCAGCTTGCAGGCTGTCTGGGTAGCGTTCGTCACCCCACCGGAATGCTGTGGGTGCTTCTGCCCTGCGGCTCTTGGCAAGTTGCTGTGATGGGTCCCCAGCCCCAAGTCTGGGGGAGTCCCCAGCCATTTGTCTGTTCGTGACCCCCCCTCCCCATGCCAGGGCTCTTTTGGCTCCTTATGGCAGGAAAGGATGGTGCCTGGGAATTCTGTGCTAAGACCTGCTGCTCATGCCCGATGGATGGGCACTGTGGTTGTTGTTGAGGGGCTCCTGGTGTAGGAAGGTAGACTGATGCTAAGTGTTGAGTGGGGTTCACCCCAGGTCCCCTACAGCACCCAAGCTGTCCCCTCCCTCATGAACTCAATGGTGCAGGTAGTTTCAAGGAAGACAGGTCTTGATCCACACTGTAGTGCAAGGTTGAGGGGCTGTCTCTGGTAGCGCCTTCTTGATTGGCACAGTCTTCAGGTGGTACAGGTTGCTGTGGCATGACACTGGGCATACCCACAGGGTGTATGTGTGTGTGTGTGTATGGGGGGGTCTCTTTCCCCTTACACAGAACTACCAGGTTTAGCCACCTCCTGCAGACCCCACCCCTGCAAATCCATGATGGGATTAAGTATCCACCCTCATAATAGCTCCCAAGCAGGATTAAATGGGGCTGTGGAGCCTTGAGGAGCTCTGCCTGCAGACCACAGCACCTCCTGTCTGCAGCACTGTAGGGGGGCTCCGAGCTTATGTTGTCTTCCCTTGCAGAGGAAGTGCCCTCCACCGTACCCCATCACTACGCTGTAGAGTGGGCAAAATACTGCTGGGCAAGAGTGGGGCATTGAGAAGACTTGTTTCTCAGAAAAGCATGTGGACCATCTGGTTAGCGTCTGTGTGGCCAGAGGTTTGAACTGGCCTCAATGCTTGACTTAATGAATCTGTGCGTGCGTTTTGAGTCAAGGAAGGCCATTGATTCACTGCGCGGATGTGAGCTATGGCTCTTTCATGCCGTAACTGATGTGTATTTATTTGATGGTTATTATTATTGTTGTTTTTAGTAAGGAGGTGAAAGCCACCCTTTGGCTTCGCAGGGTTGCACTGTGATCGGGAAGGCTGCCATGGCGGCCGAGTTGTGGAGCCATTAGCTCCAGGATCCCTACAGAGCGCGTGGCAGCCACCCCTGCCCTGGCTTCCGGTCAGGTGTACATGCTTGACATTCGCATCCTCGCCAATGAAAATGTCTCCCCGTTTGCGGTAACTTTGAGCAAATATGGTCCGGCCCTGAAAGCAGAGAGAAGTTTGTTGGCAGACCCAGGACGGTGACAAGTTGTTTTTCTTCTTTCTTTCCAGTCATACCTGGGAAGCTGTCGATACCAAAAACAACAAGCTTTATAAAATCAACCTCTGTGCAAACATGGCCGCCACCCCCTGCGGGCCAGCCACCGCCGTGTGCATGCACGACCTGAGGACGGAGAGCTATCGTTCTGTGGGTGAGTGAGGCCGCTGCTGGCCCTGATGGGCTAGGCGCGGGGATCCTGGTCTAGCCAACGTCAGACTCTGTGTGTGTGTGAGTGTGGCCATGCATGGGACTGTGGATGTGTCCCGTGTGTCCAGCGCTCGCAGCTCATGTCTTGAGAACATGGCGGTGCTTTGACTCAATGTGTGTGCTTCTCCCTCGTCACCCACACTGACCTGCAACTCTGCATTTCCTTCTCTCCCTTTCCCACCCCCCTGGTCCTCAGGGCCCATCCCCCTCTCCTCGGGCCTTTCCCCCACATTCCTCTGTGGTGTTTGATTGATTAGCCTCTGGCGGGAGACTTCCTTCACAGATGAAGTGGTCCCGAGGTCTGGGGGGGAGGGAAGACTGCCGTGCTGATTGTGCAGGGGTTCGGGCCAGGCTCCCGTCCTCTGGGGGACGGCGGGTCTATCTGGGCTGTTGGCTTCACTCAGTGGCGTGGTGTGCCCCGGGGGGGAGAGCGGGGATCTGGGGCGATTTACTCTGTATGATCTTTCCGGGACTGCATGGATGCCACGGCAAGCTGGTGGCTGGGGCTGTTCAGATTTTCAAAAAGCGCAAAAGCTAGTTTCCATCTGGGCTTTCATACTATGGGCTGGTGAAGTCATGTCTTGGAGTTTGTGGTGGTAGATTGCAGTAGAACATAAGGGAACCCCAAAAAATTAACCAAAAATGGAATAATAAGGTAAGTTTATTGTGGTGTAAAATAATTGTGATAATGGTGCTTTTTTTTTTTTAAACGTATTTGGAAAAGATAGAGACACATATCCCACATGTTGGTTCCCTCTCAGTTGCTTGCAACAGCTGGGTCTGGGTCAGGCAGAAAGTAGAAATCTGGAACTCCGTGTGGGTCTCTCACATGGCTGCAGGGACCCAAGGCCTTAGCCGCTAGCTGCTGCTTTCCTGAGTGTGTTTGCAGGAAGCGGGACCCCGGCACTGTTGTGTAATGCCAGGGTCCCAAGCTGCAGCTTAACCCTTGCACCAAATACCTGCCCTGTGTGCATAAAGTTTTAAAATACATGCGTATTGTGTGGTCATTCCGAGAGTTTGTGGAAATGCTTATTAGGAAAAACTGCGCATGGATTTCAGAAAAACTTTTGTATCAAAATAAACATATTCCTTAATTTCGATTTCCACGAAGTTGTTGAAGTACTGCCTGTAACATAAGGGACTGATGTGGGGTGCAGATGAGCCAGCAGGGTGGACAGCATGTGAGTGTGGGCAGGCCTCGCCGGCCACACGAGCTGGCTTGGGAGTGGGTCTGCTGCAGGTTCCCTGGGAGGGGGTGATAGCAGGGCTTGTGCAGAGCATGGCCCAGTGGAACAAGAAAGGTGGCTTAAAAGGGGCGAGGCCGAAGGAGCTGGAGTAGTAAGAGCTAAGTTACAACTCAGATGGATAGTGACAGAGTCAGCCCCTAACAGGGTTGTTTTATCCCTAAACACATGCCACGAATGTCTGTCCCTGAGTGCGTGGCTCCCATGCGGGAGAGTTCCAGCCCTGGTAGCCATTGCTGCATTCCTTCAACTCCGGAAAGCGTGTGTGTGTGTGAGTGAAATGAAAGCCTAGGAATAGTATCAAATCAGGTCTCACTTTGCACATTCATGTGAACTATGAGTGGGCTGTGCATGTGTGTGCTAGGTCTCCTGTTTTTTTTTTTTTTTTTAAGATTTATTTTTATTGTAAAGGCAGATTTACACAGAGGAGAGACAGGGAAGGCTCTTCTAGCCACTGGTTCACTCATCAAATGGCCGCAGCAGTTGGAGTGGAGCCGATTTGACATCAGGAGCCAGAAAGCTCCCCTGGGCTTCCACATGGGTGCGGGGACCCAAGGACGTGAGCCATTCTCCACTACCTTCCCAGGCCACAAGCAGGGAGCTGGAGGGGGGGTAAGAGTAGCTGTGACACAACCTGGCACCCATATGGTGTGCTGGTGTCACAGGGTGGAGGATTCCAGTCTTGTGTTTCTAAGTGGGGCTGCCTTTGGAGGCACACAATTCCATTCTCGTCATCTTAAACTTAAGCTGTGCAAGGGTCAAAGGGCTGGGCAGCTTGGCGGAGGTGGTATGGTTGTAGGTCTGGGTAGGGTGGACACCAGAGCCTGTGGGCACCAGGGCTTGTCGGGATGTGACCCACAGAGGCTAAAACAGGAACCAGGACGGGAAACCCGAGCAGGCGGCCGACCGAGAGACTGACTGCTTATGAACTTACTAGAAAGGGAAAAATGTGAACTTTAAAACCAACCACAAGGGCTGGAACACCCCGTAGATCAGAGGAACGGAAGAGGCAGTGTAAAAATAGATCCAAATATGCACACACAGGAACCTAATGCGTAACCAAAACCCTGGGTGTAATTAGTTATTTGTCTTTTAGGAAGCAAAATTAGACAACTCTTTCCCCCACCTCCTTCACATCACAGAGCTGTGAAAATCTGAAAAGAAAAAAAGACAGTAGAACAAGACAGGGACACATTTCTGGTATAATAGGAATGGAACATGGAGGGAACTTTCTTGGGGAAGCCTGGAGTATAAATGAGAAAGCTGCGGGGTGCACCCGCTTTGGTGGCGCGGGACCCCCAGAGACAAGAAAGCACCGCAGGCTAGGATGATATTTCCAACCAAAGTCCCACACACTGTTAGGATGAGAGAGGGAGAGGCGACTGGGAAACAGCCAAGTTCAAGAACAGGCAGTTCAGGACCTGATCGCCCTCTTGCCCCCAGTGCACGGCCAAGCCGAGAGCGGCTGCCTCTCCTGATTGAATTAGCAGGCGTGCGGGTGGCTGGGCCGCGGGCTCCAGGCCGGCAGCCTGCAAGGGGCTGTCAGTTGCTGCAGTCAATGGGTGCCTGCAGCCCCCTGGGGGAGATAATTGTCCACACGCATTTTCTGTGCTAATGAACAGATATCAAGACCTCCTCCCTCCCCCACACTCCACCTGATTTTACCAGTATTTGCATTGCAGATTGAGCATCTCTAAGCCAAAAATCAAAACTTTGAAAGGCTCCCAGACCTGAAGGTTTTTTTTTTTTTTTTTTTTTTTTGAGGGATTTGGAGCATTAATCCCACCAGTGGAAAATTCCACCCCTGATCTCATCTGGTGGGTGAGAAACAGCCCACAGGTGTGTGGGAAGTGGGATTAAGGCTGCCTCGGGCTCTGTGTCTGGGGCACATGGGAATTCTCTGTGTGGAAGTGGGCCTCTTCTCAAACCATTGCATTTCTAAATATCCTAAAGTTGGAAAAAAAGAAAATTTGAGCCTTTCGAAGACTTGTGGTGCCAGACATTCTGGAAAAGTCACTTAACTTGTATTTTTAATGTCAGAAGCCCCCCATCAGTTCATCCCTAGGTACATGATACTACATGCGAGCAGATGAATTTACCAGAATTTGGCAGGCATCGTTGTGGTGTCTGCGAACAGCATTTGCTCTCATTCACAGCCTAATTAATCATCTTTACCACGTTTCCCAGTGATTTATGTGTCATATGTATTTGATTTCCTTTTTATGTACTTCAGATGCATGTCTGATTTTAGCAATTAAAACTTCCCAGCACCACAGTAATTGTTTAAAATTTAAATGCACAAATAGGAGAAAGCTGAAATTCCCATAAACATTCTGTAAGTTTGTCAGGATTGTGGACTAGTGGCTCAGTCGGAGACTCGGGGCTGGAATGAGGATGTTAAACACGGCACGTATAGAAAAACATGAAGTGTCTTCATATCACTCCTCACTCATCTCTGGGAATTCCGAGCGCCACGTTCCCTACAGGACGCGTGTCCCCTGCCGCTTTAACTGGGGCACCGTGCGCTCTGGGGCATGGCCATACGATGGTGCTCATGTCGGAGCCACGGGGTCCTGGCTGGCTGTGGAAAGTGGCCTGGGCAGGGTGCTGTGGACCTGACCGTGGCAGCCGTGCCCGGTGCTGTCAGGTGTTGTGGGGAACCTGGCCTCTGACTCGAGGTCACGTTTATATGACCCGATTCTCAAAAGCCTGCCGCAGCGCCCAGGCTGGTCACGGCATGAAAGCTTTTGTCCCTTTGACTCTGTTGCATGTGAAAATCACCTTTTCCTTTTAGCCTATTGTACCCTTTCATTTTCTTAAAACTTGTGTTGGCTGTTTGAGATAGCGGTTGTGTTTTGGCAACAGTTCATGGTTTTATATGATTTATGGTCTCTCCTGGAAATGTCTGTTAATGTTCAAAACGAATCCTGATGACCTACTTTCATGAATGCAGGAAAAACTGAAATAATACTGCACATGGATTTTCGAAGAAAAAAAATGTGTGTCAGATATACTAGAACCTTCTGACTGGTGATGGTTCAAGAAGTTTTATCTTGTTCTCTGATTTACTTGAGAAAGTCACATTAATGAAGATACATATGTAGGTTATTGTTTAAAAACACAGTGAGTTGGTACTATTCATTTATTATAAATAATTGACTGCCAGCCCTGGATGGTCATTGCTGTTCGTACTAGAAATGAGCTAAGTCATGGAAGCTGATAAAATCCCTTTTCTTGGGGCACTTCATATTCGTGGGGAGACAGTGGCTTGGGCTGTGAGGCGCGCAGAGCATGCGGCAGGGGAGGGGGTGGGCAGCTGGCGGGCAGGGGCTCTGCGCAGGGCTCTGCGGGCTAAGTGTTGCTGAGAGCGTGAGGCCTCTGCGGGGCCCTGGCGCTCCAGTGGCTCAGCGTGGGGGTGGGGGAAACCCAGGGACAGCAAGGGCAGAAATCTCCTTTACAGCCTTAATAAAAAGCAGAGCAGAAGGGGAAAAAAAAAAGAAGCGAGGCTGTAGCTGGAGGTAAAGCTCACGCCGGGGCTGCCTGGTTAATGGGGTGGGTTCACACTTGAACAGTGCACAGCGTGTGTGGAAGGAAATGACGCAGTGGTGCCGGGGAGACGGCCGGTGAGGCAGCACAGAGAGGCTGTCTGTCTGTCCTGTCTGTGGGTTGCTACTCACTGCACAGCCGAGCGCAGCTGCCACATGAGGGCTGCCTCATGGCCTCCGTGCGCAGGCTTGCCTGGCAGGCCCTGCATGCGTGGCACGGAGGGCACGCACTTGCAGGGCTGGTTGGCCTGTGAGTCTTTAGGCTCTGACCCATGGCCTGGGCTGTGTTGCTCCGTCCCTGGGGATGAGGCCGAGGTGGCTCTGAGAGAAAGGGTTTGCTGAGCAGGTTACAGACACACGGGCCAGGGATGCACCTTGGTAGTTCCCGCTGGCAAGGCTGGAGGGCGGGCAGGAAACGGAGCCGCGGGAGCTAAGCGAGAGAACTGGGGAGAGAAAAACCCGCTCTGTAGGCATTGAATGACACGGTCAGTCGCTGTATGGGGTGAGAGAACATGGGGCTGGGCGCTTGGGGCTAGGATGACTGTCCAGCAGGTCAGGGACTTGTGGATTCTGGGTTGGGTAAGGCTGATCATCCAGCAAGTTCTGTGTACTCAGGGATTGATGGTCCCTGGCTGCAGGGAGGGAGGTCGTGCCCCTGGGGTTTTGAGTCAAGGTCTTAGGCGCCTTTAGGAATGTGGAGTGGGCTTGTTGGTTTCTCCCTGCAGCTGTTAACTGATTAACTTCCATTATCTCAGCCCCACTCCACTCTCTGACACTTGTCTTTCAAGTTAGGACGGCTGATCATTTTTTCCCTTTTTTCTTTCTTTCTTTTTCTTTTTTCTTTTCTTTTTTTGGTTCCCCCTTTTTATCTAGAGCTAGGACAGGAAAGCTCTAGGGTGCATCCCATGTGGCTGAGAAGGCTTCTCCTGGGAGACCACTTCCATGGAGAAGGGAAAACTGCTTGGTGGTGGTGGACAGACTGTCTTTTTACCCAATTAGGGATGACAAGATGGTGGTAGAAGGTGAGGGAGGGAGAGAGAGAGAGAGAAAGAGAACGACAGAGAGAGAGACATGATGTGCAGCCAGGACCACATTCTTGCAGTTGCACGTTCATGATATGGCCGCCCTGTCTCTGGATTTGTTAGAAGTCTGAGCTAGTTCATCAGCACAGCGGCGCTGGGAAGGACTTCCCAGTCAGTGCTGGTCCTTTTCGCCAGAGTGGGCTGTTCTGCGTCTGTCTCTTCACCAAAACCACCTTCTTTTGGCACCAGTGGGCAAACCAGAATTTTCCTGGAAGACAGAACACAGTCAATTGAAGGAACACTTGCAAATGATTTCTCCTTTAGGGCTGTTACATTTTTGCATTTGGGCCCATCTATAGGGTTGGGGGAGGCCTGAGAACAGTCCTGTGGCTGCTCACTTAGCCACACTCCAAACCGAGAGCCAAATTACTAGGTTGGGTCCCTGAGAAGCTTAAAAGTTTGGCCAGTCTATGAGCTGCTTCCAACGCTGTGCTTCCCTTAAGCACACTAACCTGGGAGTCAGAGGGTGGAAGTCGGGGAACCCCCGGTTACAGGAGTGTTTAACCTTAAATTCTCATCGGAATCTGGAAGTCTTTGTGAGGAATTTGGAAGTGGTTTTGCTTTATCTGTTAATTCTGCTTTAGAACATGGGGTGTAAGTTTTGTGTGCTGGGGTTGGCCAGTTCCATTTTCTGACCTGGCTGCTGCTTAACCTGTTTCCTATCAGCCTGGACCGGACCCTGACCTGGGGCAACAGCTGCCTGTTTGCTTCCTGAGGCCGTGTCACCAGCAGCTGCGGTGGTCACTGTTTCTTGCCTAGAGTGGAGGTCTCAGAAGAACGCACTTAGCTTAGCATGGTGAATCTCATGGGGCCTGCTGTGGACCCTGCCCTTGCCCTGGAGGGGGCCGCGTCCCTTCGCCTTCAGGTGCCACTTCTGTTGCTCAAGCATGAATCAAAGCTCTGAAGCCAAGGGTTCTCTGAAATAAAAGGGTTTCTTGAGCCAGTACAGACACGGGCCAGGAAAGGAGCCACTCTTGGGACAAGTTCCCCTACTCGCAGCAGCCAGGGTGCTTAGCAACTGGAAGTCTAGATGGAGCTATGAGCCAAGAGCATTTTATGACAGAATTCAGGAGAGAAAGTGCGGATGATTGTAGATAGGAGGGGCAGGACTTGGAGCCGCAGGGTTTAGGACAGAGAGCTGTCCATCAGATGCTTCTGAGTGCGTGCGACTGAGGGCTTTGGAGGTGAGCAGGCGACAGCACCTGTGACCCCAGCAGTCTACACAGAAAATGCCTGTCATGAGAAATCCGCACGTAGATCCCAATTTAGTTTGCCCTGAAACAAACTTGCTTACTTGTCCCAGGTTGTCTGGGTCAGGTTCTGGGTAAGTAGCCTGGGTTCTGCCCACGGCGAAGCAGCTTCATGCAGCAGCGTGGCTGTGAGAAGAGTTGAAGTCACGGGGACTTCACAAAACATTTATTGGGGACAGTTCCCCGAAAGGAGCAAGTCACCCAGGGATAACGCAAGACAGTCACCTCATCCCGCAAGGGACAGGTTGATCTTGTCTGCACCCTCATTGGACAGGACTAATGGCAAGCATCAGAGGTCGTAACCCATCTCGCAGATGCTGCAGTGGGCTCAGCTGACCCAATCCCGGCGGAGGAATGAAGGTGGGGCATAGTGCCTCCTCCGCCGGTGCTGAGACCGCAGGCAGGGCCAGGGCTCCCAGGGGCTACCGCCCGGTAGGCACACGAGCCTGCAGGTTTCTCCAGAAAGGAACAGGAGTTGGAACTGGGACTTTGCAGGAAGATGGCAGTAAGCCATGCTTCTTGGGGAGATGGCGCAGGGGGTCCACTCAGGGGAAGCGTGGCCCCAGCCAGAGCAGAGAGGGGCATTCTGCAGGGCACGCTATGGAGGAAAGTGTTTCGAGAAGGCCGGACAAGGCTTCCCCAGGACTCCTTCTGCCCACGACAGCACTGCCCTCACGCAGCAAGGCTGGAGTCCTAACGGCCTGATGGGGCTCTCCTGATGTTTTTGGTTCTTCTAATCTAAATCTTTTAAAGAAAGGATGCCCATTTTCTCCAGCAATTCATGATTTAAAAAAAAAAAAGAACTTGCCATGCTTTATGGTCCTAAAATTCTCAGTTCTTCATGGAGGGACCAAAGAGTCGATATCATGGTGTACAAGTGCAGCTTGGACTTGAGGGAGTGTATGCCAAGAAATCAAGTCAGCATTTGCCTTTAATGTCTCTTTCCACGAACTTTTCGGAGCTCCGTGATGTTCCTGTGCTTGGGACATCTCTGTTCAGTTTAGTCTCAGCTGTGACCTCTTTTGGTTCCCTGGTGCCTAATACATCCCCCAATTTTCCCATTATCTGTGGTTTGGAGCAATGTCCATGGCGTTGGGACCCGCTGGCAGGGGAAGCGACCTGGAGTTCCAGCCGAGAGGCAGTCGAGGGTGGACCCGGTAATCCTGTGACCTGGGCGTGGTGTGGGGAGGCCTGGGCAGCAGGGTTCAGCAGGCCTGGCGCCCTGAGTCCTGCCATCGAGGCTCGGCCCTGGCGAGTGCAGCCTGCAGCGCTGGGAGGCACAGCGTGGTGTTCTCAGCGCTGTGGCCTGGCGCGCTGCGATCGGGCTCGCCGAGCTGGCGGGCCTGGCGAGCCCCGCGAGCCCGGAGCAACAGGAGGCGGGCCTGACGGGCCTGGCGAGCTCGGCCTGGCCCGGAGCCCTTGGAGGCGCGGCTGGTGGGCCTGGCGAGCTCCGAGGCACGGTTGGCTGTCCTGGAACTCTGAGTGAGCATGACCTGGCTTGGGGTGCTTAAGGTTCTTGGGTGTACAACTGCGCGGCTAGTGGGCCTGGGGATCCTGGGGATCTTGGCCATACAAGATCGCAGCCGGTGGGCTGGAGCGCTCCGAGGCGGGGCATTCCGGCCATTCCAGCTAGCGCGGCCCCGAGACCGCGGCCCGGCAGGGTCTGCAGTGTTCTGAGGCCCCGCTGGCAGGTGGCGATGCCAGCGAGCGCGCAGCGCTTGCAGGCGCGGCTGTCTTGGACCACGGAGGCGTGGCCTGCAGGTCAGCGTGGCAGGTGCGCCTGGCGCGTCCAGAGCGCCGCCTGGTGAGCGCGGCCGGTGCAGCCGGGAGCTGAGCGGCGCGGCCGGCAGGCGGGTCGGCTGGGCGGTCTTAGCAGGTGTGGTCAGCCGAGATCCCACCGCTGGGGTCTGCAGCGTGTGGCGGCGTGGCTGGCTGGCTGGCCCGGTGATCCTAGGAGAGTGACTCCTGTTGACTCCTCTTGTGCGGCCTGGCACACACCGAGGAGCGAGTGGTGGGGCTTGGTGGTCCCAGCAAGCACAAGCCAGGTCGGCCGTGGGGTCTGGAGTACATAGTCAGTGGTCCAATGTTCGGACGGGCGGTTCCAGCGAACCTGGATTGGCGAGCTCAGCCGAGCCCGGTGAGTTCAACGGGCGAGCCCAGCCGAACCCGCCGGTGGGCGGTCCCAGCGGGCCCGGCCTGGCGAGCCTGGCGAGCTCGGCCGAACCCGGCCGGCGGGCATGGCGCACTGCCGGCCCCGTGCGCCCTCTGGCGGACCTGCCCAGTGGTGCCCGTGCTGGCAGCCAGGGCCCGCCTCCCGGCCGGAAGCGCTTGCCGCGCAGCCGCCCTGGCCGCTGCGGGAGAAGCCCCCCGGCAGTCCGCCCGAGTCCGGCAGTCCGGCAGTCCGGCAGTCCGCCCGGGTCCGCTCGAGTCCGCCCGAGTCCGCCGCCGCCCGGCAGTCCGGCAGCCCGGCAGTCCGGCAGCCCGGCAGTCCGCGGCAGCCCGGCAGGCCACCCGAGTCCGCGGCAGCCCCAGTCCACCTTAGCCCGCCTGAGTCTGGCTGTCCGGCAACCCTCCCGAGTCCGCCTAGTCCATCCCAGTCCAGCAGTCTGCCCGAGTCTGGCAGTCCGGGAATCCGCCCGGTTCCGGCAATCTGCCCGAGTCCACCCGAGTCCGGCAGGCCGCCCAAGTCCACTGCAGCCCGGCAGCTCATCTGAGTCCGCGGCAGCCCCAGTCCACCTCAGCCCGCCTCAGGCCGGCAGTCCGGCAGTCCGCCCGAGTCCGCCCGAGCCCGGCAGTCCGGCAGTCCGCCCGAGTCCGGCAATCCGCCCGAGTCCGGCAGTCCAGCAGTCCGCGGCAGTCCGCCCGAGCCCGGCAGTCCGCCCGAGTCCACCCGAGTCCACCCGAGTCCGGCAGGCCGCCCTAGTCCACTGCAGCCCGGCAGCTCGCCTGAGTCCGCGGCAGCCCCAGTCCACCTCAGCCCGCCTCAGGCCGGCAGTCCAGCAATCCTCCCGAGTCCGCCCGAGTCCGCGGCAGTCCGCCCGAGTCCGGCAGTCCGCCCGAGTCCGGCAGTCCGCCCGAGTCCGGCAGCCCGGCAGTCCGCCCAAGTCCGCGGCAGCCCGGCAGTCCGCCGGAGCCCGGCAGTCCGCGGCCGCGGCAGGCCGAGGAGGCGCAGGAAGCGGCCGAGGGAATGCGGAATGCCGAGAGCGAGTACAGCCTCCGAGTGCCTTCCACTGGAGTCCTGCGGACCCTCGGATACTGAGCCCTCAGCCCTTCCGGGTCTCGGGGCTGAAAGGGGCTCCCCTCCTCGGCCCTCCGGAGGCGCCGACACGTCCGTGGCGGGCCGGGCCTGGAAGAGCTATCCTCGGTCAGGCTGCAGACCTGATCCGGGAGGACCAGATCCTGGAGCGCCGGGACCCCCAGGCCACGCCCCGGCACGCCCACGGTGGGTGGGGCCTAGAGGAACTGTCCCGGGTCCTGGAGCACCATGTCTGCCCCAGACCACACCCCCCGACACGCCTACCGTGGGCGGAGCCGCGTGAGCTGTCCTGGGTCCTGGAACTGCGGGCGGAGCTGTGGGTAGAGCTGTGGGCGGGGCTGCAGGTGGAATTGTGGGTGGAGCTTCGGGCGGAGCTGTGGGCGGGGCTGCAGGTGGAACTGTGGGTGCAGCTGCGGGCGGAGCTATGGGCAGGGTTGTGGGTGGAGCTATGGGAGGAGCTGTGGGTGGAGCTGTGGGCGGGGCTGCAGGTGGGCCGGTGGGCGGAGCTGCGGGCGGAGCTGTGGGCAGGGTTGTGGGCGGAGCTGCGGGCGGGGCTGCGGGTGGGCAGATGGGCAGAGCGGATAAATAGTGCGATTTTTGGCCGAGCCGGGTGAGTGAGAAGTTGGAAAAGACCCTCCGTTTCTTGGCCGGAAAAAGGATGATTCCGGCAGACTTTTGCGGGCGCGCGGAGGAAGAACCGTGGTACCATCAGCCTGACCTGCACCCGGACCTCAGGTGTGTGTGTGTATGTGTGTGTAATATGACCAGGTTCCTTCTGGATTCCTGAGGACTGATTCGTTTACTCGTTCCTTCCTTCCCGCCGCTTCTGTCCTTACTTGATGCAGTGAATTCTGTCGTCAATAGCACCTTGTCTATTTCCTCAATCATTCTCGCTGTGTCCGCTGGAATTAAACATGAGCCCCTGTGTGTTGTGGTTCAGATTGCTGGCTCTAATTTCAGGAAAACTGTGTCTGTCATTTGCAAGGCACACATTTTGTTTCTCACTTTCTAGCTCCCACGTGTTAAGATGGCATCAAACTACTGAAAACCAGCTGCTTTTGTCTGCTGTGATTTATGCTCCCGTGACCTGCCCGCTGCTCTGTTGGCGAGCCAGACTGGTGCCGTTGTGCGGAACACCCGAGAGAGTCCTCCCCATGTTTCCAGTTATAGATGGAGGATGTACCCCGTGTCCCTTGTACACATTCCTGAGAGTGGAATAACTAGGTCATAGGGACAGGGGTGCCAGATTCCAGGACACAGCGTCATGGTGACTGAAATAGCGGCCAGTCCAGCATGCTCTTGGGCCAGCAGCACAGGCGTGTTCTGGCCCTTCTCACCTTGAGCACACACTGCTAGTCTTTGCCAGTGAGTGGCTGTCGGGGGAAATGCCACCGTGAGCTTGGAGCTCCTGCGATGGGGAATGGCTCTTCACATGTGTGTTCATGTAGGGCCTTGTCCAGTCTCATGTTAGGTTATCTGTTGGATGTGACCTGTTGTCCCCATCAGTATCTCTCTTTCCCTCTCTTGTCTTTTCTCCTTTTTTTCCTCCTCGTCTCGCTTTCTGTTCCCTCCCTCCATCTCAGAATTTCTTCTTTATCTTTCATATGAAAACGCAACTTAAGTGATCAGATATGGGTTTTTAAAAATAACCTTTTTAAAATTAATTTTTATTGAAAAGGCAGATCAGATTTGTGGGTAGAAGAGACAAAGACCTTCTATTGGCTAGTTTTGTCCCCAGGTGGCCACAATGGTCGGAGCTGAAGCTTGGAGCCAGGAACTTTTTCCTGGTCTCCCATGCAAGTACAGGGTCCCAAGACTCTGGGCCATCTTTTACTGCTTTCCCAGGCCACAAGGTGGGAGCTGGATGGGAAGTGGAGCAGCCAGGACATGAACTGGTGCCCATGTTGGATCCTGGCACTTGCAGGGGAGCGTTGAGCCACTGAGCTGGGCCCATGGTGTGAGGCTTTCCTTCTCTCTCCTCTGTGGCATGTTGTGTGTCTTTTGAGTATTTGTTATTTCCTGGCGTTACAGGAAAGATTGTCCTTATTTGTTTGTGACTGGAGAGCTTCTGGTGATGATTCTTTCCAAGTTCTGTTTATCTTCTACTTTATAACTTTTTTGTTTAAACTAGTTTTTGATAAATATAAACCTTTTTAAGCTGGCAAGATCAATTTTGTCAATATTTTGTAGTTTTTTTTTTTTTTTTTAAATTTGAGAGTCAAAGAAAGAGAAAGATGTAGAGAGAGGTTGGGACCTCGTGTCTGCTGGGTCATTTCCTTAGCTCCCCTTCCAGCTGGGCTGGAGCTGGGGGCCAGGCACTGTGTCGGTAGCTGGAGTCCGGCTCCTCCAGCTTCTCCGGGTGCTGGGCTGGAGCTGGGGGCCAGGGACTGTGTCGCTAGCTGGAGTCCAGCTCTTCCAGCTTCTCCGGGTGCTGGGGCCAGGCACTGCTCACCGGCAGGCACTCTGTCACTGTGTCCCATGTTGGTGAGTCTTAGGAACTCTCTTTTCTTAGGCTAGGCTCGAAGAGATGTTTTCTACCTACCACGTTTGCCAGTTTGGTTTTAATGTTCATGCCTGTAATCCAGTTATCGTTGATTATTTATTTGAAAGGCCAGGAGACAGAGAGGAGAGAGTTAGAGCGGGATATCTTTCATCTACAAAATGGCTGCATTTCATACAAAATGGCTGCAGCAGCTGCTGGGCCAGGCCACAGCCAGACTCGTCTACAGGAGTCTCCTGACGATGGCAGAGGCCACTTAAGTCAACGTGTACTGTCTCTCCAACACATGAACAAGGAGTTGGGTCAGAAGTCCAGTGGCCAGGGCTTGCACGGGAGCCGTGGGAGGCACTCGGATACGGGAGACAGGCGTCGCAGGTGGCAGCTTAATGCGCGTGCTTCAGCATTTGTCACTGCAGTGGGTTTTGTATACCGTGGTAGGTAGGATTGCAATTTTATGTTTTCTTAGAAATAACTGGGTTTCCTTTCCAGTTTAATTTCTGCAACAGTTTTTTCTCCACTGATCTGACATTGTGATCTAATCAAACATTTCATGCGCTTGAAAAGTCTTAAGAGGTAGTTCATGGGAAAAATGCATGCTGCCTTTTGTTTTCATTTTCCCGAACTTCTTCAAGTCCCCCATCCACGTGCCTCAGTGCTTTCCCTTCTGAACCGCTGCTTTCTGTTTTAGATAGTTTATACCAGTCTCTGCCATTGATTTTGTGTAAAACCCTAATTTTGTACTTTTGTACTAATGAGACGTTAGGCATCAGTATTGCCATACTAATGAGCTGATCTGTGTTTTGTGGTGTACTTGGTGGGAAGCGTTGAGGAATGGGGGGAGGAGGCGGAGGGAAGCCTGAGTGTCTCGTCGGGAGGGTAGAGTGCTAAGAAGGGTAGAGAAATGTGAACGAGTTTGAAATGGAGGCACGAGCAGTAGCACTTCTGATGTGTTCGCCTGTGTTAGCTGAGGGACCAGGGCTTGTGTGTGAGTGCGTGAGCAGCTGGTGAGGTGCGTGGAGGTGCTGTTCCTGCGGTTTGAGATCATTATGCTCTAGTACATTCGCCGACCCCTGGTTGTGTCTTTGCGGTGTGTCACCTGGAGCTCTTCTCCACACAGGCGACTTCGTCCTGCGCAGTGCGAGCAAGTCCCTGCTGGAGTTCAACACCACGGTGAGCTGCGGGCCCCCGAGCCGAGGCCACCGCGTCCAGAGCAGCTTCTCCTTCCGCTGTGGGAAGACCCTGGTGAGTCCCCAGGCGCTTTTGGAATGTCTTATGTCAAAAGTGGTTGTCCCTGGTTTGGTCCCGCTGTCCAGGTAGTCCACAAAGAAGAAAAGTGGGCAGAATGAAGTAACAATTTACGTTCACCGCCCAGAACCCGTAGAAGAGCAAAATCCACATACAAAATTGCAGCTTTTCAGTGAAACTTGAACCGCATCCTGTGTGAGCATACGATTTGGTAATTAATCAGTATGTGAAATGCAAAGTATTGTGGGATGTTTATGTCACAGGCATGATGCATTTTTTCCTTCTAAAACCTCTCCTCCCAGCATCTCATTTGGAAGGGGTTTGGAAGAATGTGCTGCAAAAGCGATTTTTTCCCTCTTCCTTTACATTAAGTTGGAGAGACCAGCGTCTGTTCAGGGAGTCAGAAATCCCTGGCCCGTGGGTAATAGGGTTTCCAACTGTTTTGGGTTAAAAGGAGCATCTTATGTGTAAAGCGAGGAATTTGTTCTTATCTGGATATGTTGTGAAACTGGTTTGCTTTAATGTTTAGTGTTTTAAAAAGGAAGTTGTAGTAAACATTTTCTAGCTTTTAGGAAGAGCAATTGGCATAAAAGTCTTAACAAATGTTCTTGAGTAAGAAGCCCAGTGTTTAGAAAAGTTGGGACAGACTAAGCTCCACGGCTCCTGTTGTCTGTGTCCCAGCACCTTGCGTCTGTTGCAAAGCCCTGCAGCCACAGACAGGTGAGCTCCGAGGACAGCAGCTCAGGAGAAGCCCGCAGAGCAGATGGGATCCATGGCTGATCTTCCGTCACTTCCAAATCCACCCTGGCCTTGCAGAGGGCTGAGGGGGTACCTGGGCCTTGTGGATGTCAGGGTGTGAAGTGGATCCCAGAGAGCTGGGGCTGAGGAGGAACCAGAATCCCCATGCATCGGGAACACCTGGGGGTCCCTGACCTCCTGCAAGCCTAGAGTACGATGTGAGGAGGAGAGGAAGTGAGCCAGAAGGAGCGTTAGGCTGCAGCATGGTGCTCAGGGAGCCTGGTTGTGGACCCAGATGCTGCCCTTTGACAAGGAGATAACTTTTGCTGTCTGCTCCACATGTACAAGCTAGTCGGGCAGTGGTTTGTTCCCAAGTATGCCTTCAGCAGAACTAGTATTCTTTGCCTTGCTATAGTTCCTTACATTTTAAAAGAAGTCTTGTTTATTTGTAAACCACAAAGTAGTAAAATGAAAACCTTGTGGATTTTTGCATACTCCAGGTGAGAGTCAAGTTTTAAACAAACCCATAACATTTTGTCGAAATGGTGAACAAAAAGCCAGCACGTTGGGCTTGGGAGCGGCATGCAACGTGGCAGACTGTGTCACAGAAGGAGCTCATTGCTGTTTCAATTTCCTTTATGAGTTCTGAGCTCACCCTGTGAGAAGCAGAGGCCCCCTTCCCCCGATCTGCGTGAGGGAGCCAAGAGGTTAATCTGTACTGTGCTGGGAGTCCCCCAGGAGAGCGCTATGGTTGGCCAGTTTGGAGTCAGTCCTGGCCGCGGGCTGCCGGGAGGCCCCTCCAGGGTGGGGGTCTGTGGGACGTCCGGGCCCGGCCAGATGCAGACAGGGCTCCTCCCGGGGCCCCTCTCAGGAAGCGTGAGGTCACGTTTTCTGGCTTTGATATCTGCTGGCGTTTGGTGAGGAGAACATTTGGAGCTTGAGAGTGGAACGGCTCTGCGCATTACTTCCCATGAGTTCACTGCTCACAGAGGGACAGTTCTGGAGCAGCTACACTAAAATTCCAGCACGATGTCATGAAGCCTTTGTCTCAGAACTTAGGGGTTTGGGAACCTCTCCGTGACCCCTTTGGAAACAGTTGTGTCCCAGCTGCCTGTCCTTGCTGGCTGTTCCTCCAGTCCCCGTTCTTGCTCTCACAAAGAAACTATGTGACCTATGTGTGGGATACTGACTTTTTTCCTTCTTCTTCTTCTTTTTTTTTTTTTTAATAAATAGGGATCTCCTGAATTCGTAACGGCCACAGGGTGTGTGCATTACTTTGAGTGGAAGACCACGGCAGCCTGCAAGAAAGCCACGTTTAAAGCCCTCAAGGAGGTAAAGGGGAGGCCCCAGGTTGTGTCTTCCTGTAGTACGTGCAAGCAGCTGTTCAGATTTGAAATACGGGTCCAGCCTCTTGGGGTGAAAAATCCCTTTTGGTTTTCAGATTCCATTTGAGCAGAGTTGCCATGTGGTTTGTTGAGACTCTTCTGGGTGGCTCTTATTTTTGGGTCAGGGCATCTGAAATATCCTAGGGTGTGATTCGGTGGCCCAGATTGGAAACAAAGCGGCTCACCCACAGAAGGCCAGTCCGCTTCGGTTCCTGATGGAAGCAGAGGTGCAGGGTGGACTGACCTTCTGGTTTGCACTGTTCCCGTGGCAGCTGCCTGTTTCTGACCTGGCTGTGCCACGTGCGTTGCACTTCTCTGCTACGTCCCCTTTGCCTGTCTCCATGGTTAGGCCCCTCTCCTTGGCCCCGGGCTGACCCCAGGATGCACTGTGAGTGCAGGCCAGGTGCTCTTGCCCCCTCCCACGCCATTCTTGGCCAGTTCCCCTCAGAGACAGGACGGCTCTTCCTGCTGCCTCCACTCTTTCTCTTTTGTTGTTTGGACAGTGTGTCTTGGCCAAGTCCCCTTCCCCCTCAGCTGACTGTGTGCAACATCAGGTTTTGAAATACATATGTGGGGAGTCTGCAAGAATCCATGGGAAACACATAGTTCCAAAAAAGCCATGCCTGAGTTCCAAAAAGATTTTGCACCAAAGTAAACTCATCTATTAATTCTGGTTTTCCAGTAACTTTCTCAGAGTGCTCTTCCACACTGTGGAGTGACCAAACCCAGCTAATTGGAACATCAGCGTTCTTTGTGATGCAGAAGCACTTGAAATGCCCTTTGCTACCTGATTGTCAAGATCAGCCTGCACAGTGGTGTGGGAGGGACCTTGGCGATTGAGCAAGCTGCCCCTCACTGCCCCTGCTGCCTGGGGTCGGCTGCAGAGCCCGGCTCACCCGCCACTGCTTCTCCCGCCGTACAGATCCTACAGGCCCCTTCCTGTTCAGATGATTGTTGGTCTCACTTCCCTCCTTTAGTTTCTACTCTGAAGAATTGCAGACTGTCAGGCTATGGGGCTACCAAGGGAGTAGTGAGCAGTAAGTTTCACTGGTGGCTTGATTCCACATGGGCAGAAACTCTGTCTACTTATTATTTATTTACTTTGTATTTAACTGACTTGCAGACAGATAGACAGACAGACAGACACACACACACAAACAGAAAGAGAGATCTTCTGCCCACTGATTCATCCACCAAAATGTCTGCAAGAGCCTGGGTTGAGTTGGAGCTGAAACTGGGAGCTGGGGACTCAGTCCAGACCCTGTGGGTCGTGTGGGCTCTCACTGCTGTTTTCCGGGGCTGGAGCAGCAGGGAGTTGGAGCCAGGAGTTGCCACCGGGGCTGACGTGGACATCTCAATGGCCATCTTAACCTCGAGGCTAAATACCTTCCCCAGATGTTTTTTAAAAAAGTGATAAATGATAAGCTGGAACAGAGTCTCCTATGTGGCCATCCATAGAAGGAAAAGACTAATGGGAGCTGTGGAAAGCTATGTTGCTGCTCTCTCCCGGAAAGGGGCTTTGTGGAAACAGCTGAAAAGGGAAAGAGTTGGGGCCGTTCTCTAAGCAGGTGGGTCACACTGAAGCTTCATTGAGGTCTGATCAGCAGGAGCAAGTGTTCAGTGCAGCTGTCAGGCACCACTTGGGATGCCCAGCCGCTGTCCTGCAGTGCTCAGTTCAAGTCCTGGCCATGCCTCCGATCCCTGCCACTGCTTGCCCTGGGAAGGCAGCCGTGATGGCCCCCACCTGGGGAGCTCAGGCGTGTCCCTGCTCTCAGTGTGACCAGCTCCAGCCGTTGTAGGCATTCGGGCATGAACCAGTGGATGTACTCTCTCTTCCTGTGTGTGCCTCTGCCTTTCCGATAAAACAAAGAAAAGGAAAAGAAGTACATTGTTCATGACATACTGTTACTGTTACTGAGCTGCACTGGGGGCAGGTATCATTGGCCCAGCCTGAAACGGTCTGACTCTGTGCCTGTCTGTGCCCCACATGTGGGCTTGTGGTCTCTCACCCGACGGCATGCCCACGGTCTCCCGTTTGACGCCTTTTATTTCCCTTTGCTGGATTAAAAGTGGTGCCTTTTAATCCACCAGCCTTTCTGAATCAAGCAATGGCTGATTTTTTTTTTCTGCGGGCTACAAACTTGGGGAAGCCCAAGTCCACACTAGATCCCGCCTCAGGCCTCTTGTACAGCCCCAGAGCTCAGAACAGGTTTTGGATTTTTGCAAAGTTTTATGTAAAAACACACACACACAAAGAAGAATGTGTGATAGTGACTCATGTAACCCACAAAACCTAAACTGTTTTACCGAGAAAGTGTGCCGTCGGCCGTGCCAAGTAGTTCTCTGGGGTGGGAGTAGGGAGATACCGTCTGTATTTTCTCAAAACAATGACACGCAATTTTTCTTAGAAGCTGGTCCGAGAGCACATGAGAAATGTTCGCAATTTGTTCTCAATTATCGTCTCGCTCTGCGTGCCTGGCGGCTAGGGCTTTGTCCATTCAGTTTTCACTTGCTCCAGTCGATTGAGGGCCGAGCAGTCGGGGTTCCAGGCAGTTGGGTCGTGGTTCTCACCTGCTGGGAGCCCTCAGGGCAGTGTGTCACCCTGTGTTCACCGCAGGCTAGGGGGTGGGGGGTGGGTTGATGAGCCGAGCAGAACTTAATGAAACACAGGTTCTTCTGACTTTAGTAGAATCTGTGGGTGCTGGGGCATGATAGCTTCAGAAACACACTGAGTGCTTTGTGTGTCTATCAGACCCTCTGAGCATTAAAAATAAAAACAGCAGAAAAGCTCTCGATCTGGTATAGCATCAGTTTAGGTTCTCAATTTCCATGCCACGTTGACGTGGCTGAATTGAGAAGAAAAGCTGGACAGGCAAAGGATCATGGTAGCTCCAGGCCAGGCGTTTTTTCGAAGCCACCCTGTTCTGCTTGTTCAGCGGATCTTGGCGGAGGTTTTCAAGACAGTGATTTCTTTAAAATGTTCTGTATGTCCAAGCCCCTTCCTGGCGTCCTCGGGAACATATAAAATGCAGAACTGGCGTGCTGGCGCTCCTTGTGGAGTTACATAAGTAAGATTAATGGACATACAAAAACACGGAGCACATAACTCAATGTGCGGTGTGTTGAAGCTGGCAGGCAGCCCTCTTCCCCGGGCTGCGAAATTCCTGGTCTTATGAATGTCTCCCTTGCTCTGCTCGCTGGAGCGGGAAGCAGGCGGGAGGGAGGGAGGGAGGGCGTCCCAGTGGCCTTGCCTGTTTTTCCGACGTGCACTCCAGTTCTGGGGAGCTCTGTGCTGGGTGTGTCTCCTCTTCTCTGGCCCGAAGACAGCCTTGAGGGTTTCAAGGTTGCCAGTTGTCCTGAGCAGGGTCCCAGTGGGGGTCTCACCAGCACGAACTCTTCCAGGGGCTATGAGAAATGGGCTGGCCTCTGAGCCCAGCTCCCCCTGTGGCAGCTGGTACCCCCTTTCTGTCCCTGGTTCTCAGGGTGCCAGGTAAGGACTTGTCTCCCATCCTGACCAATTCCCTGGAGCCCTAGCAGCCCCAGGTTTTTGTGTGATCTCACCATGGGATGGATTGTAGGCTCAGTGTGCAGGATCAGGGGTGCCTATGCTCCTCACTTCCCAACTCAGCTCACCTGCAGGACCTCCTTCCATTGCTGGCGTGTGGGTGTTGTGGCATTAGCTCTCAGCCTTGTGTGCCAGAGCCCCCAGAGCCTGAGTGGTGAGTGGCCCAGGCTTGCTGTGTTATCTGCAGAATCCTTAGAAGAAGCTTGCCTGCCCAGCCCCAGGCGCCTTTGTTGCTGCAGGGCTCAGGGAGTGGCGACTGTGTAGCTCTCCACGGGGTCTCTGCAGCCGGAGCTGGGGAGAAAGGTTACTGGGCTAGAGCATTCCTGCTGGGCTGATAGCATCACTTACGACAAACTTGAAAGCAGCACGTGAAGCAGCACGTGAAGCGGTTAACTTTTTGTGACTGCTACCGCAGTCTGAAGATAAAATTCTAGGGAATGTGTCCAGAGGAAGTAATAAAACGAGCTACTTTGAAATGACGTGAATTGTTGGAACAATTACAGTGATGCCAGCACACTAGTTTGGAGATGAAGGGTGCGGGCAGCAGCTGCTGGGGGCTTGTCCTTGGGCTGCTTGCTCTGCATTCAGCAGACAGAACTCTTGAAACATGAGGTCTTGCCAGCTGTAATGGGCTCCTTGACATTTTTGAAATAAAAAGCCATTAGCTCCTAGAGATGAGACAGTAGTCCTAGACGAGAAGTGAGTAGGGCTGCATCAGGGACTCCAAGGAGGAGCTCCTCTCCCCATGCTGAGCTGCTGTTCGGGTACTCCAGCGGGCTGGCATGCGGCAGGGGGACCTGACAACAGACAGCGGCATCTGTGCCGGGAGAGGGGACAGATGTGAACAGAGCCAGGCAGAGAGCCAGCCTTGTGGAGACTCGGGGGAGGGGAGGGAGAGGAGAGGAAGACGCAGGAGGCCAGGCAGCCACCAGGATTTCCTTCTCTGTGGACCGGGGAAGCATTTAGAGTGGGGAGATGCTGCCTGGCTTCATTTTAAACCTCTGCCCTGTGCTTGTGGAGTTGTGGGGTGGGGTGGAGTGGGAGCAAGAGCCAGGGCAGAAGGTGCAGTGCCTGGGAAACGTGCAGTGGGGGCCATGTGTTAATGCTGAGGTGGGCAATGGGACCGAGCAGCTTCAGGGGAGAAATCCAACACTTGCTTGAAAGATGTCAAGGGTCAGGTGCCTTTCTATGCCTTGAAGTAGCTATGTAAAGTAACAGCAAACTAATACCCACTGCTGCCTTGCCAGGGGCTGTGCCCAGGGCTTTACTTGCAGTTCCCTCCTTGCTCCAGCAGCCCCTAGGAGTGATTGCTTTCATTATTCCCTCTGGGCTCATGGGGAAACTGAGGCATGGGGTTTCAGTTTGCCCGTGGCCAAAGCGTGTCACAGCAGAGTTGGAAGCCCAGCTTCTTCCTGTTGTCTTTGCAAGTCTGGACCTGTGAGAGGTTGAAGTTGGAGACACACATGCGAACTTCAGCAAAGCTTACGCAAGATGGAATTAAAAGATAACGTTTATTTATTTTTTTAGTTTTAAAAAAAACAATGTAAACGTGCCTACTAATGGGGCTTTGAAAAGTTCCTGCAAAATGTCTTTTCGGGGAACTGTGCATTGGTCGCAGCTTTTTTTTTTCACCAGAACAAATTTTCCTTTCATCCTATCTCCACATACATTTTTTTGAGATGCCTTTGGGCCTTTGGGAACACGTGGCAAGTTGTTTAGAGCTGAGTCCCCAAGGGGAGGAGTTTTGGGGGCGGTCCCAGGAGGCTGAGGATGGGGTGGCAGTCGTTGGACAGGCAAAGACCAGGAAGGACCCCCTGGATACCCCGGCAACCCGGTGAAGCAAGGACCTGCAGAGGCAGGAGTGGTCGGGAGCTCGGAAGCCTGGGGGCCTGAGGCAGAAGAGGCCCCCGCTGGGAGGGTCACCTTTGTGGCAGGGAGGATGTGGGCAACCTGGCAGGCGGCTTCTGTGGAGGCGTGGGTTGGGGCTGGGGAGCAGGGGTTGGCTGGAGGTGCAGGTACAGGCTGAGTGCTGTGGGGAGTGTTTGTAAGGGGAAGATGTTACAGGTGAGGGTGTCAAGGGTGGTGGGGGCCAAGAGGGAGGCAGTGCCCCTGCAGGTGAGCAGGACGCTGGAGAGTTGTGGAGTGGAGGCGTGTGTCCATTGTGCTTTGTGCTGCCTGCCCCAAGGGTTGAGGACCAGCGCGCAGTGGGAGTGAAGCCGTGGGCAGAAGATACGTGCTGAAGGCTCTCTCACCCTCTTGTCTTCCAGGTCCCCTGCTACGTGTTTGACAGGGAGTTACGGAAACATGACCTGAATCCACTCATCAGGCTGAGCGGCGGCTACCTGGTGGACGACTCGGACCCTGAGGCCTCCTTGTTTATCAACGTTTGCAGAGACCTAGGTCTGGCTCTGGGTGGGCATGCCAGCAGGCATTCCAAGGAGACTTTGAGGCCCTGTCCTCCCACCTGCACCCTCCATGGGCGCTCGTTTGTCCTCCTTAGAAGCCCTTGCAGAAAGTTTCTGTCCTATGGATGTTCTCTGGACATTCTGCCTCCAGGCCGCCCCTTGGGCCCTGCAGACCCCATCAAGCTGCATGTTCTTGCTCTCCAGGCTGCTGTGTGCATGCACTGATGTCACAGGGCTCTGGTCACCAGCCAGGTGGGAGGTGGTGAGGGTAACCAAGGCCTGGGGGGTACTTGAGGGGGCGACGCAGATATCACTTCTATGCAGATGCCTGTGCCCACGGAAGACGCTTGTGCCCTTACTTACCTGGCTGCCTGCGTCCTGGCAGGGGCTGTAACTCATGAGGCTTGGAGGCCAGTGCTGGCCTCACCTGAGGAGTTGGCATTGCTGACTGTGGGCTCGTGAAGGGTTGCTTTAAGGCTTTATTCTTAGAAACGTTGGTCAATGATTTTTTTTTTTTCTTTTTGAAGGGTACATGGGGATAGTACTGGGTGATAGCTATAGGAGTTTTAATTTGAAGTTATGGTGTAAATTGTATCTCTCCACCGTGTGTCATCTTGTTTGTGTCTGATGTCCAAATAGTTAAAAGTCATATTGCTCCCCTTCCCGGCCCCTGGCCCAGCCGCTCCCCAAGAAAGCGATGAGTGATGATTTTAGGTTCCCTTGTGCGTGGCAGGTCATTACATCAGTCTTTCGCCGTCCAAGGACGGGATTTATTGCTCTTCTGGGGTGAGGGGAAGTCAGCAGAGCCAAGTCTTAGTCTCAAGTGGGTCAGTATCTCGAGCCGAGTTGTCACTTCCAGCACTCTGGTAGATTATTGACTTTTGGACTAAATGGGCCGTTTGCAAACCCCGAAAGCATGGGGCTCCCCAGCCCTCATGTGGGGGTTCTAAGGACTCAACTGGATGTTTGCTTCTTGGCCTGCTGGCACGGAGAGCCGAGCTCTAGCAGGCTGATTCACACGAGCCGGCCCCGTTTCGGCTCAGGCAGCCTCTCCATTCCCTAGAAATTACCCTGACCTGCAATCCAGGTTTGAACCTGATTCTCAAAACCTCAAGGTCAGGTTCAGTTGTTTTTTTTTTCCTCCCCCTTTGGGCTGTTGGTTCAACTCTGCACTCTCAGGGCACTGACCTTTGGCTTTGCTGGTAACCCAAACAGCCCCACTGGGGCACCCCAGAAAACTGCACGTGGAGCAAAACAGCCTTGACAGCTGGGTCTTAGGACACCCCCCGCCCCCCAGTACATATCTGCTTCTCAACACCGAGATGCAGTAGACAAGACAGTCACAAATTAAAGGCACAGGGTATGTTTAGTGGGCGGCTTTGGCTGCTGGCATCCAAACAGCCCAGAACAAACAGGCTCCTGTGAGGCCCCCAGTACAGGGCATGGGTGGGAGGAAGAAGTCCTCTTTGGACAGGCACTCAGTGAGAGAGATTGTGTGGGGCTGGGTTCCAGCTTCCACGGGAGAACCAGCCGGGCTCCCAGGAGAAAGCCAGCACCCCCTAGGGCTCTCATGGGGGTCCCTACCCTTGAGGTCCACGCTATCTTCCAGCATAGCCAGCCTCACAACATGGGAGCTGGGTCCGTAGCCATTGCCCCGAGGGAGTGAAAGGCCAATGTGCTTGCTCCCGGCAGGGGACACAGGGTGCACAGAAACCCCAGGGAGGCTGCAGAAGGAGTTTCCCAAAGCCCCTCTCTGGAGGCTCGCTGAAGCTCAGACTGAGGCAGGCGAGAGCACCCAGCAGGACTGACTGAGCCACGCTAGGCAAAGGGACACACAGCTCCCATCATTGTCCTTGTCCCAGACACATCAGCATGTCCGAGCACTACGCCTCTCTCCTCCCCCTGCCCCCAGCAGAGGGTACAACACCAAGTGAGCAGCTGGTTCTGCAGCTAAGGTAGCACGTGAAGGAGGTGGCCCTAGTGGCAGTACATGGTCACTGCTCCCGGGGCTCTGCCCCAGGTCTCACAGTGCCTCCTGAGACTTGGATAGACTCCGGGATGCCTCTGAGGGAACCCTGGGCCCAAGGGCTCGTGTGCTGGCCATTTTTGAGATGGTCGCTAACTCTGGTTGACCATGTGGCGATCTCTCTTACAGACTCACTCCACGATGCAAATCCACAGTTGCGTGCCTGTCCCCGCGGCACTGCTGCCTGCTTGGTGAGAGGTGACCAGGCATTTGATGTTGGCCAGCCCAAGGAGGGGCTGAGGCTGCTGAGCCGAGACAGGTGAGTCAGCACTGATCTTGTTTTGGGAGGTCTTGAGCCAGAAGCTGACCCACTGGGGCTTTGCAAACACATCTGTTCTAAGCAGGGCCATGGAGCTGGTCATGTGGGCTGAACTGTCTGTGGGCCAGTCTCCAGTCACTGGTCTCTAACGACAGTGAAGTGTGTGTGTCCCCATCTGGTCCTTGCGTAAGTGCCACCTGTGCTGTCTTGTACTGAGGTTCTGTGTCTGGGAGGCAGAAGCCCAGCGTGCTGTCCTCCTCCCCAGGGCCTCATGCTTACCTACTCTCCAGCCGAGGTCGCTGGCCCCTTGAGATAAGTGATGCTGTTTACCTCACTCTCCACTCTTCTCGGCATGCCTGTCGGCTGTAGCCTGTTGCACACAGCCACATCCTGACCTGAGGTCGGGGTTTCTGATTTTTCTCCCGGCCCTGGGAGCCTCAGGGACGCCTGGCTGCTGGAGCCGGTGGTGTAGCTGAGTGGCAGTTGGAACAGTATGCAGTTAGAGATAGCAGTTTAAGTCAGTTGGCTGCTGGGATCTTTGTTGTGTGTGTCCCCGAGCAAAGTGTGGGTCCCGAGGTCTCTTCCTCAGTGTGCTGCTGCCCATCTAGCCACGCATCTCACTCTCTTTTTCTAATAAGGGGACCCCCCCCCCCCACGTAACTGCTAAGGGCTCCCGCATGATGAACTTTTCTTTTTTTTCCTTAAAAAAAAAAAACCTTTGCTTTTTTAAAAAGCCCCTGTGTCTCCACACACAGTCCCAAGGGCTTGGGTTGCAGCCCCAACATTTTGTCCTTAGTGACAGATGGTGAGTGTTGTCCTGGGGCAGGCTGGCGAGGGTGGGGCGAGATGCGGGGCACCCAGCAGAGGCCCAGGCTTGGCTCAGAGGACAGGCCAGGCGTCTGTTTTCAGCTGTTGTGCAGCCGGCCTGTGAGCCACGGGCACATTCCACAGCGAGCGGTGCCCGCCGATGGGCGCCAGGCGCTTCCTGCTGCTGGGGCCCGTGGCTGCTGCTCTGGGCGGGCGGGGAGAGCCCATGCCTGCAACTGGCAACTGCTGGGCCAGCGGTGTCTCCTGGTTTTTTTTTTTTTTTTTTTTTTTTTAAGAAAGGTCTTTGGCTTGCAGTCAGAAATGTGCTGGGCCTGCTTGTCTGTGTTTATTGTGTTTTGTTAGATCATTTACAAGTTTGTTTTGTTTGTTTTATTCCAGCACCTTTTCTGAGTCTTTCAAATTTACATCTTGGTCATTGTATTTATTTGATTTTTAACAAGATAGCTTTCACTGAAGCCACTAACCTCCCCACCTCCCTACTTCTCCAAATGACAAAGGAAATAAAAGTTATGTTAAACCCGAACTGTACTCACCACTGGTACACCCCGAGGACAGGGCCGCACTTTGTAATGTTCATTTCTTGCCGTGGCTGGGTGCAGACTCGTCCTGAGCTACGTGAACGAAGGGGCAGAGAAGCTGGACTTCTGTGATGGACACAGCCCCGCCGTAACGGTCACGTTTGTCTGCCCGTCGGAGCGCAGAGAGGTATGGTGCTGAGTCTCGGTGACCAAGACCAGGGACGAACACGTGTGTGTGGGTGCAGGAAATGGGGGACCCCAGTGGGAAGAGCCCGTGGGCTGCTTTGTGCAGCAGCTGGGAGTGCCCGAGGCTTGACCCGCACCTGGGGGTGTTTTAGTCTGGTCTGCTGGAGCACATGTGTGTGCTTCGTGGCGTGGGATTTTTTTTTCTTGGTGCGTTTAGTGGATGGTTGGCAAGCTAAGCGTACTCTCTAGCCTGGGGTTTCTGGAGGGGAACGTTTCCCTGAATCCCTCTTCCCTGGGCCCCACTGCCTGCCTTCCCCCTCACTCAATCACTCTCCCCAGGCAGATTTATGACTCTGCCCTCTGGCTGTTTGTGAAATCCCCAGCACAGCTGCAGTCCTGTCCTTGAGTCCCCATGGCTGGGCGACCCCGTGCATTCTGCAGTTTGCTGCTTAAGTGTTTTCACAGAGTCCAGGGTGCTGATAGAGGGGGCCTCCCCCCGGAGAGGAAGGGCTCGGACTTTCCTTTCATTTATTTTCTGCCTTCTTCCAGCAGAAAGAAGTGGGAGGGGCCCGAATTCTTTGGCCCAAGAACCACACTCCCACCCCACCCCCCACCCCCGCTTCCCCTCTACCCCCACCCAGCAAATGTGGAATTTGCTCTGATTTCGGGGCTGGCCCCTGGCCTGGTTTCTGTGTGCGAGTGTGATGGGGGTGGGGAGTCAAGGCGCAGCTGTCCGTTCTACGCCCCCAGACCTCATGCCCGTGTGCTGCCAGCTGCACGAAGCCCCTCCAACGCCCTTTCCCAACGCAAACGTGGAGGAGGAGTGTTTCTGTGTGTTTTCCATTTGTTCCTACAGATGGGAACCCTGGCCAGACGAACCAAGCTGGTAGTAGATATAGTTGGCTGGTTCCATTGGTTCTGTCGTTGGTCATGGTAGTTTTGCAGCATGGTGGCTGAGAGAGGGGGGAGTGTCCATCCGTTTTCCTCAGCAGTGGGTGGGATGAAGGGGTCGGGTGGGGAGTTGTTACTAGTGGGGCTGGGGGGTCCCTTTTCCCCAGCAGTGGGTGGGATGAAGGGGCTGGGTTGTTGCTAGCCGGGCTGGAGGGTCCATTTTCAGCCAGAAGTGCTTGACTTCACTGTGTCTGGACACCCAGTATTTAGGAGGGTCAGGTCAGCTCCTAGGAGAACACACAGCAAGTCAAGAGTTTCTGAAAATGCTGTGTTGCATTTCTATACTATAAATTTGCTTGCCTAAGTATAATTTGGTGGCTATTAGTATATACAGAACTGGGCAGCCTTCCCCACCACCCACTTTTGGAATGTTTTCACCATCTCAGAACGAAGCCTTGTGCCTCTTCCTGTTCCCACCCCCGCCCCCAGGCAGCCGGGAATCTGCTTTGTGTCCCCACCGGCTGCTCGGCTGCTCGTTCTGGACATTTCTTATCAGCGACATGTCATGCCCTCCCAGCCGTGCGCCTGGCGTCTTTCACTCAGCACCCAGCTCCGCCTGGGCCCGGCGTAGAGAAGCATCGAGTCTGAGTCAGAGGCCAGCCAAACCTGCAGACCTGCAGCTCGCTTGAGGGGTGGCCTGTTTATAGAGCCGGAGCTCAGCATTGGGCCTGCCAGGCAACAGGCACTCGATAAATATTTACGGAGTGAGCTGAGCCACACGGGGCGTCTGGTCCTGAGACCGGCGAGCCATTTCTCCCCAGATTCAGAGCCCACATCAGCATCCCATTGTGGAGCCCACCAGTGCGGGGCCCCAGAGGATAAACGGGACAGGGTAGCTGGACCCCTGTTGGAGTCTACGGGGCTGGGAGCAGATAAGAGGACCCCAAGACCCCTTTGTCAGTCTCAGGAGCCTTGGCTGAGTCACATGACACTGTAGGGGTCTTTGCTGTTTGTCCAGGTGGTGACCATGACCAACTGACGTCAAGTTCAGGGTGGGCAAGATCACCCTGAAGGGGCTTGGAAAAGAAACCGAGCTGTGAGAAGCCCAAAGATTGGAATGCGGTTACAATTCCAAAGGCAGGAGCAGAAACACATATATATTAAAACAAACAAACAAACAAACAAACCGCCGTCCTGTCTTTGAGCTCCTTGGAAGCGTGGCGGATCTACACATACATGACATTTAAGCGTTTCTATCTGCCTCTTTTTTGACACTCTTCCCGCCAGGGTACCATTCCCAGACTCACCGCTAAATCTAACTGCCGGTATGAGGTCGAGTGGGTGACTGAGTACGCTTGCTATCGGGACTACCTGGAAAGCAGGAGCTGCTCCCTGAGCAGCCGGCAGCATGATGTGACGGTGGACCTCAGCCCCCTGGGCCAGCCCGCAGGTGAGCTGCTGCTGCTTCCTGCTGCTGCCCTGCTTGGGAAGGAGGGCAGGGCCGGCTTTGTGGCCAGGGGCCAGCGTGTGTCTGTGTAAGAACATACCTCTTCCCCCTGCCCCCTGCCCGGCCCCCCGGCCCAGGCTCGCCCTATACTGCCGACGGGGGAGAGTACCTGTTCTACTTGAACATCTGCGGGGGAGCAGGGATGACCGACTGCCGCAACAGAGATGCCGCCGTCTGCCAGGTCAAGAAGGCAGACTCTACCCAGCGCAAAGTGTCTGGCAGAGGACAAAACCAGACCCTCCGGTGCGTAGGCTGCCACCCCCCGCGGCAGGGCACAGGCAGTGGGAAACGGAGTCAAAAGATAGTTCCTCGCTGTCAAAAAAAAAAAAAATCCTGACTCCGCACAGAGCTTTTTCACTGTGTGCATTTTCCACGAACTTTTTGAAGGCCCTTTATATTTTTAGGAAACATAATTTACTCTTCTTCCTCCTTCCCTTTTCCATAAAGTTCAGGAAAATCGGTTAAGCCAGCGTCCCTTCCTGTTTCTGATGTGAGTGGCTCAACAGTTGGCGTTTTTTTTCCTGCCTATACAATGAAAGCGCTTATGTTAGAGCTGTGTGCTTCCTACATCTGCTGTGTGACAGGATCCAGCCTGCAGACACATCAGCTAGTTCACGATTCTGTGTTTAAAAATCCATGTTCTTCAGAAAGAGTTTTGGGTTTTTCCTCTGGTGATTTGAGAATTGAAAATGCTGTTAGCCTTCCATGCAAGTTTTAAACAGCGTCGCCCTCTCCCCCTCCACCCCAGATGCATTTGGTGCATTTAGCATGGCAGTTTACTACCACAAAAGCCATACTGGAGACGCAGCTCTCTGGAAGCTGGATCCTAGGGGCGAGAGGCCGGAAAGGCTGCCTGGACCCTGGGCATGATTGATTTTGCACAGAGTCCAGAAGTGAGAGCAGAAGAAGTCTTCATGCTCGCAGCGAAGCCGTCAGCACTTTCCTGCAGCCCGTTAGGACTTTGAAGTTCAGAGCACGACAAGTCCGTCCATTTGGAACTCATTTCCTTTCGAAGTCCCCCCAGCCTCCCACCCCCTGGCCTCAGCCCCATCCCCCAAGCTGGCTAGAGAGCTTGCTGTTTTATGTCAGTAATGATTTGTTGATGCTATGCAAAAGGCTTCATGTAGACATCTTTAAAAAAACAAATCCAGCCCGCCTTGCTTCTGCCCAACATGTCTGTGTGCGTATCTGCAAACCCAGGTATTCGGACGGAGATCTCACCTTGATCTACTTTGGAGGTGAGGAGTGCAGCTCGGGCTTTCAGCGGATGAGCGTCATAACCTTTGAGTGCAATCAGACCGCAGGTGAGTGTGGAGGCAGGGTTCAGCCCTAGCCTGTGCCTTGAAGGGCGCTGCACCCCTGTGCCCAAGGTGACATATGCTCAATGGAGCAGACAGATGTTCCCTCCCCTACTCCCACCTGCACCTGGCCTCCCCCAGTCCCAACCAGGTCTTTCTCTTGGACTTGGGCCCCTGCCCCCTTCACGGCACACACATCCTGTTTCTATTTCCCTCTGCTCTCAGTGTTTGTTTTGGGAGTGGGCCCAGCACCGGGGCTTGCTAGGAGAGTCTCTGTCTCTGCTTCAGGGAGTGGAGAGATGAGAGCTGGGTGCACTTTGCAGTCTTAAGTACGTGCTGCCACATTCAGGGAATGAATGAGTTTTGAGGCAGCCCAAAGGGCCCTGCCACGGTCGAGCATAGCACACATTTAGCAGAAGGCGCCAGAGGTGCTACCATGTCCCCGCTGTGCTGCTCCTATCTTAAAGATTTCAGACCTGGGTGGCGCCTGTGGAGAGGTAATGGCCGCCATCCCCACCCGTCGACACCCAGACACCCCTGCAGCTGACTCTGCCCATTACAGAGCTCTCTTTCTGGAGCTGGACCTGGTCTCCAACCCCATCTGTGCACAACTGGCCCAAGTGCATGTGGCAGTCACCCCACCCCAAGGGTCTTTCTGGCCCTCTCTGTTTGTTTCTCAGGTTTCTATGGCAGAGCTCAGCTGGCCTGGCCACAGGGCGTGCTCCTAGGTGCTTCATACAGGACTGGGAGGGGCGGCTGTTCAAGGCATGGACACAGGGGAGAGGGTGGGGCCCTGGGTCATACAGCCCAGCCAGTGCTCCCCGTGTCTCTGTCCTTGGAGTGCTGTTGTTCCTGGGATGTGTCTTGGCTGCCTGGTCCTCCCTCCCCTCTCTACTTGGGCTGTACTCTCCCATTGGATTCTCTTTTTCTGCTCCCCACCTGCTCCCACCCTTCATGTGTCAGTTTCGTGGTGCCAGCATTGTTCTGGTGCGTACACGCTAAGGCCCTGTGAGGCCTGCAGGTTCCGTGTTGAGATGAGGAGCAGAGAACAGTCAGCAAGGGGCTGAATGAGCCCTCCTGGAGTGTATGCTGGAGCCCTGTAGTGTCCCAGAGTCCCAAGGAGGCACTGGGGCTGTGACAAGGGCTGCAAGGCCACAGGGAGGGACTAGCTGCCACACAGCGGGCTGGAGTAGGACCCGGACTCGTGGCATTCAGGCTGCTGTGGTGGACACAGGGCAGCATTGTGATCCTCGCCCGTGGAGCCGCGCTGCGCGTGCAGCTCTGCAAGTTCTGCTGGGGGATTTGTGAGCGAGGAGAGCTGTCTGGCCTCCGGCTGGCCTCCATCCGGTCTAAGGCCCCGCTCCCCCTCAGGTTCCCCTGGTTTCCCAGCTCCCTCCCCTCCCCCTCCCAGCCTGCTTCCAAGGATGGAATTTGAGCTGCGGATTCCAGCCCTTTCTGCTCTGCAGCCCCTGCCATTTGTCAGGCCCCTCCTGCATGTGTGCACACTTGGCTGTGGCTGCGGTTACCCCAGCCAGCCCTCCAGGACCCCTGCTGGCCACGATATGCGGGTGGCTCCTGCTCCAACCTTGGCCTTGGCTGAGAGCATGCTTGTCTCACCTTTGGGTGCTAGTAGGAGCACCCAGTGAGCCAGAGGGTGTGGAGGACAGCCAGGCACAGGGTTGTAGACCTGGGGAGGGTGTGGGTGTGGCAGAGCTGAGCCCAGAGCAGGAGGTGGAGGAACTTGCCACGGTGGCTTCCCCTCTTTGTTTCTCCTTATCTCAGCACATTGCAAACACATGAGTAGAAAGGATAGGACAGGGGGCCACTCCGATACCCACACGGGTTGTTTTCAGATTTGCTTCTCATAAACCGTGCATCTTTGTCTGGTCCCACCACCCCACTCCGAGGCCCGGAAGGAGCTCCTCTTCCTGCCACACTTGACACAATGAACTACCGTAATGTCCTTTTGTCGCTGGACTGTCTGCTCGGGGACAGATGGGGGTCTGAACAAGGAAGGGCTCTGGTGCCTTGTGGAGGGTTTGCGCCTCTCTTCAGGGTTTCAAAGTCTCCCCAGTGCCCCCTGCCAGATTCTGACCCCGGGTGCCAACAGTGTCAGTGAAGGTGTTTTGTAATTACTTTTGTTTGAATTTACATGGGGAATTTTCAGAGAGAATCCCATGGTGGCTGTGTGTGGTGTGCGTGCATTTCTGAATGTGGGTTAGCACTAATTGGTGTTAACTGGCTGTGTAAGGTAGTTTACCCCTGGCTTATAGTTTAAGCTGGGTTTTCAGGGATTGTTTCTTTACTTTTGCAGATTTATGTATTTACTTGAAAGGCAGAGTTATGGGGAGAGAGTGGAGCAGAGAGAAGGAGAGAGAATCTTCCATCTGCTGGTTTGCTTTCTGAAAGGCTACACCAACCAGGACTGGGCCAAGAACCCAGAGTGTACCTCCTACAGAGGGGGCAGCGAGCACTAGTGCCATCTTTAGCTGCTTTCCCAAGAGCATCATGAAGGAGTTAAATTGGAAATGATGCAGTTGAGGACTCTCTAGCTCCCACGTGGGATGCCAGTGTTGAAGGCAGGGCCTTTACCCACTGTGTCACCACGTCTGTCCCAATTTGTGATTTAGAATCCAAGGCCCGTGCATTTTCAGATGGCCTCACCACAGTCACTCATGCTTCCGTGACTCGAGCCAAGTGTGTTGGTGAGCGGTGCCTTCCCGTGCTCATTGGGCACTGAACGACATCAGGCAACGACATGGGAAGCGTGTGAGGAGGGGTAGATTACACAGCCTGCGCCCACTGGAATGGCCCAGTCCCTCCCCACTTGCTCGCCCTGTTGAACACAGGCCTTCGGAGGCCGTGGCTGGCGGTGGGCTCAGCTCCATGGTGGGCTTCCAGGACCTCCCACGCTATTTCCATCTTGTGGGCCACTGTCTGTGGTCTATACAGAGTGGAAATGGCTTTTTTTTTTTTTTTTAAATGAACTGCAACTAAGTCACTTGGGCCAGGCTTTAAGGTGGGGAGGCTGACTTTATCTTGATCCCCGGAAGGATAGGAGAGTCTCGCTGGGTAGTAGGTGGTGCTGTCTTTGCCCCAGAGCTGAGAGCCGCAGATGCCACCTCCATCCTTAGGCAGAGAGCCCCTGGCCCTTCCTCTCCCCCCTCCCAAAATACCCTTTCCTTTTTGGGAAGCAGCCCTGAGATCCAGAACCCAGGAAGCCACACATCACACTGCCCTGGGGAGCCAGCCAGCACCGTTGGGGTGGTGTGAGTGTGGGGGAGAGGTGGTGTGAGAAGCTCCTGCTCCAGGTAGACAGAGTGACTGGAACCACACAGCCCCCCAGCAGAGGGGACCCCCGAGCAAAGGTACTTCCGTTGCCAAACAAATGGGGTGGGTAGAGGGCTCCCTGCTCTGATGAAATCTTTTGGGAAGGGAGATAAGAAAACAGGCAAGGTGCATCCGGGTCACTGAATGTATGCACTGGGCAGTTTACTCAAGCCCCGGGTGCAAACGCAGCCGGAACGTTGGGGCCCTCAGTGCCCTGGCTGGGGTTGTCTGTGGGGGTTCGGCCGCATGCAAGCTATGTGATGGGCTGAAGGGGGCAAGTGCAAGTCCCTGCTGCAAGGTCAGCATGCAGATTTGTGGGCAATGCCAGACTTCCCTGGCAGGGCTGTCTCCAGGATGCTGCCCTCCTGGGTCAGAGGAAGGCAGGGGCCACTCTTTCTTCCGGACAGTGTCTTAAGGCACTCATAATCAAACAAAACACAGCCAGCCAGCCCGAGCAAGGGGCACAGGAAGGAAAGAAAGGCCATAAAGTGGCCTTGCGTGCGGGAGTGAGCCCGGCTCCAGGGCCAGGCCAGCCGAGCTGGCTTCCTGGCTCCCCTATTTTCTAGCTGTAAAACTGTGACCACCCCGAATCTACAAATTGGGCTAAAATTGTATCCCAGCCACAGTGTTTGGAGGACCCAGGATGTTAGTATGTGGAAAGCCCACAAAAACAGCCTTCGTGTGATGGGAGGCTGAGGTTGGGCTTGGTACAATGATGATGATGATGATGGATGATGATCGTATGCAACATTTAGCAGTGCCTACAATGGAAATGTTGTCTGCCTTGATCCAGAACCTGATTTCCGTTCGAACACTAAGCCGCTCCAGATAGGAAACCTCAAGGAGGCTGATCGCGTGGGAGGCCCAGGCAGGGATCATTAAGCCGTCAGGGGTGGAAAACGGGGCTTTTGCCAGCGGCCCACCGGCCTGCAGTGGCAAGGGGATAGGATTTCCAGCAAGGAGAGAGTCAGCAGAATTTGTCGAATCCCAAGCCACGTGGAAAGGGGAAGTGGCCCGTGCAGAGTGGGGTTTTTGAGCTGGAGCGGAGCCGTGCTGGCTGGTGGATCGGAAACCCACGGGTGGAGGCAGCGGAGGGGGTGGCTGTTGATTTTGGAGGGGGCCACAGCCATATGCACCAACAGTCACAAGATGCTGGCAGCACGGGAGGTGGGCCCCTGCTGCTGGGGCAGACCGTCAGCAGTATGCCGCAGCTGGGGCCACCACGGGCAGTCTCTTCCTTCCGTGTGTCCCTCCCAGGGCCCAATCCCCTTGGGGGCCCTGTTCTTGCTCCAGGGGCACCATTAAGTCACCAATGCTTTTGGAACAACCACTTCATTCTCTACCCTGTGTTGGGGGGACGCTCCTGGCCTCCCTAGATCTGTGGGAAGCCTGCTGGGGCTGCCCCTGTGGCCTTCCAGCCCTCTTGACAGTTGTCTGTCAGGCCCGCTCGATAAGGCTCAGTGCCAGCGGAAGTCCCCCCGGTGTGTTTGTGTTTGCCTGCCAAACTTCATAGTGGCCGCTCTTATCTCTGACTTCCGGGGTCTCTTGCAAAGAAACATGACCTTCATTTGACAATTAACCCCGGCCCTGTTTGCCAGGTCCTTTCTCCCCCGCCTCCCCTCCCTGGACAGTCCCCCGTTTGGTCATGTCGCTCAGTTTTTGGTTTTTAAGTGATGATGATGATGATGATGATGAATTGCTTGTGACTTCCTCAGATAATGATGGCAAAGGAGCACCTATCTACACTGGGGAGATCGACTGCACCTATTTCTTCGTCTGGGACACGAAGTACGCCTGCATCAAGGAGAAGGAAGGCCTCCCATGTGGGGCCATTGATGGCAAGAAGCGCTACGACCTGTCTGCGCTGGTGCGCCACTCAGGTAGCGTCCCCCTCCCCACATGGCCAGTTCTGTGTGCCTGTGGTTGCTTCTGCAAATGCCGTCCTGACCCCTGGCTTCTCCTCAGGTTACCTGTAGCCATTGTTAGAAGGTGCGTTGAAATGATGCGGGGTAGCAGTTCTGGGTTTTGTCGGCTCAGGGTACTGAGGACTCCTCTTCATGTAGTTTTAGCACATGCTGCTGGACTCTACTCTGTGGCAGGCGTTGGCGAGTGCTCGGACATCCCCCCAGCTGTGGCCTGTGATGGTCATATTCAGCACACATGTCCAATGGGTGGGTGGGACGGCAGGTGCTGCTGGACCTTGTCCCTGTGACCCTGTGCTTTCTCCCTCTGGTGTCAGACGGGATCTGCACCTGCCCACATGGGCGCCTGCTGGAGGTGGTTCTGTGTGTGTCATGGATGCTGGAAGTGTGTCCTCAGGCTCTGGGCCGAGGCCTACCAGTCTGGGGGCTGGGTTTGTCACTGAGACCCAGCACCCAGCCAAGACTTGGGGATCTGGCAAGGGGCCCGTGAGAGTCCTCTGGTTTTGCTGGGCAGGGAATCATGCTGGTTTTCTTGGTTAGCAGCCCTGGAAATAGGTCTGCAAGGGTTCTTGCAAAGCATTTGGAGAAAATGTGTATTCTGAAGAACTTTGCATGGATTTCAGAATGATTCCAAATGTACTTTATTGTTCCACTTTGGCACAAATATTGCACAGAGCCATCATGTGGAGGACAGTGCTGTGCTGAAGGTGGAGGCCACACCCGCCCAGGCAAAGTCTCAATGTGGCTGGCCACTCTTGGAGTCCCTCAGCCGTTTTTTTGGGAGCACTTGAGAGTGAGCCCGGGAAACACCTTGAGCTGCGTGGGTGGTGGGATCAGATCCCTTAGGTTAGCCTGGGAGCTGTCTTGGTTTTGTTTCTGATTTATAAGCATCACTGTGTACAAGACACAACACTGGATGTGTAAGGGGTGCCGGAAAGCACTTATTTCTCTAAACATGGATGTGACCCATGCCATGGATCCCTGGGAATCCAGAGTGTTCCTGTGGGGTCTGCATGTAGGGAGCCCTGAGGAAGCTGCCAGGAGAGAGCTGACGTGTCCCCCTGGCCCTGCTGCTGACAGAGGCCCCCATCAGTGACTGTACACTCCAGCCCAAACTCTAGCACTTGGGTGGTCTTGGCCGTGTTTGTTCTCACACAGTCTTTCACAACCCCTCGTGGGCTGTTGGCGTTAGAGGATCTTTCTCTGAAATCATTGTGTCACCACCAATGAGCAGTAGGTTTTTTGCTTCCATTTTTTTTTTTTTCTAAAAGGAAGATGATTTCTTTGAGAGGCAGAGAAAAACTGGGTGGGATAGGGGTAGGCGACTTCCATCCTCTGGGACACTCCCCAAGTGGCCACAGCAGCTGATGTTGGGCCAGGCTGAAGCCAGGAGCCAGGAATTCCATGTGAGTCTCCCACACAGGTGACAGGGGCCAAACAACTTGAGCTTCTTTCTGCTGTTTCCTTAGATACACTAGTGGGGACCGGATTGGAAGTGGAGCATCCAGGACTAGAACCTGCATTCCGGAGTGGGATGCTGTTGTCGCAGCTGGAGCTGACCATGCTGCGCCATGATGCCAACCCTGGCTTTTTGCCTTCTCAAGTCTGCAAAGGGACTGTCTTAGTGGCTCTGGTCATGGTAGTAGCATCAGTGTGCTGGCCAGCCAGCCAGTAAACCAGGTCCTGGACACAGGCTGGCATCCCGATGGCATGTCCAATCAGTGATGGCATCCTGCGGGCTGTAGGAGCTTTGGCTGTTTAACTTCTCTGTTCCCCTTAGGTATGCACATCCTTGTGTGTGACAGTGTAGGGGTACAGGCATTTTCCTTCACAATGAATGGGAAGCCCAAGAAGCTTCCAGAAACGTGACTGACCACAGCTTGGGGAGGGTCGGGCCTGTTTGGCTTGATCCCCAAGGCTGGTGTGACTCACGATGAAGGCTTACAGAAACCAACTCTCCCTCGTGCCCCCCTTTTCTTGATGACAGAATCAGAGCGGAATTGGGAAGCCGTGGATGGCAGCCAGAAGGGAGGAGAAAAGAAGCATTTCTTCATCAACATCTGCCACCGGGTGCTGCAGGAGGGCCAGGCCCGGGGCTGTGACGAGGAGGCCGCCGTGTGTGCAGTTGGTGAGTCGAGCCTGTGGGCGCACCCCGGGCGGCCCGCCATGGTTTGCCGTGAGGTTGACTGCCCTGCGGTTGGTGGAAGCCGCTTCTGTCCGGGTTCCACATGGAGAGAGTGGCAGAGAGGATGTTTTTAGCAAGTCAAACGTTGGTGGCAGCCCAGGTTGGCGGCAGCTCCCTGATGCTGGCTAAGACCGGAACCAGGAACTGGAAAAACTCTTGCACTTGTAATCTGGAGGGTCACACTGCCAGGGCCTGTGCAAAACCCATTCCGAGCCTGAAACTACCCCATTGCTGGGTCGGAGGCGGGGTGGAATCTGGGTTGTGTCCCTCATGTTAAGTTTGTCCCCTCTGGCTAGTCTGGAAGTTATTACCGACTTCCCGACTTGATGCCTGTCACTCAAGCCTTACTGTGAGAATAACCAGACGGGGTAATGAGAATATGATGGGAATGTTCGGTTTGGATCTTTGGATCCCGGTTGGCTTTTTGAAACTGCCCAGTGTTCAGAATCAGTGGTGTGTCTTTAAGAAAGTGGTTCAGCAAGTGTGCAAATTTTCCTTAAGAAGGACTTGAGGACAAAGTTTTAATCCTTAAGTGGCCACTTGCTTTGGGTTGCTGAACAGGTTCAGTGAGCTTATACTTTGCTTTGTGAGAGCAACCCTCAGCCCCTGGCCTCACTATCAAAAGGCTTTGTGTCTCAGGGAGCCCAGGCTCCACCAAGTGACAAGGCCACCTGTGGTGTCCTGTGGCATGTGCTCACTTGGTGATGCCTGCGTCCTTGGAGGACACTGGGCTGTTTATCCCTGAGACTTGGAGGCAGCCCTGCGTTTCTAAGTGTGCCGGTGACTGCCCCAGACTTATCAGTCAGCAAAACCTCTTCCTAGCCCCGCTGGGTCAGCAGGTGCACCTGCTGAACTTCATCTGAGTCAAAAATCATTTATAAACCACATCTTCCATTTGTGTTCTCTTTTCTTTGTCTTTCCCAGATAAGTCTGGAAAGAAGAATCTGGGGAAGTTTATTTCTCCTCCCACCAAAGAGAAAGGAAGCATTCTGCTCTCCTATTCTGACGGTGATGACTGTGGTGACAACAGGCAGATCACAACTAATATCACGCTCGTGTGCAAACCAGGTAAAACTCAGGGGAAAACGCCAATCCAACTGTGGGTAGCTGTGGCTGGAGGCATGCCTCTGTAGGGACCCGGGCCTGTCCTCCTGACTCACCACCAGGGGGCGTGGGAGGAGTGCCGGCGCTGGGCCTGTCCCTGGTGGGAGATGGGCGGTTGGATCCTCGCATGGGCCTTGCCTTGAGCCACTGCTGAAGTGTGAAATTGGAGATGGAGCTACACCGGACTCTGAGGCGCAAGCCTGAGTCGTGGAGTCTTGGACTTCTAGGACCCAAGGGGGTGAGGGGTGTGGGCTTCACTGCCTCCCTCCTAATGGGGCGCTCATGAGTGGCTTCCCAGCAACCGCAGGCTCACCTGGTAAATGTCACATTCGTTTCCACAGTTTGACCAAATCAAAGCCTTGCTGTATTCCACACAGCCACACTGCTCCAGTGTGTCTTGTGAATGCTCTTCAGGTCGCTGGTCTATTTATAGCAGGGTGGAGTTCCTTGCTGACCTGGGCCCGTGTTTGCTGTTTTTAAACATCCCACCCTGCCCTGGCAGTTGTGCCACGGCAGTGCTCACGCGGTCTCCTGCTGGAGAGTTTCATGAGGATGAGTTCCTCCTGCTGAGCGAGGACAGAGGCTCACGCCACCCGCAGGAGGCTCTCTTTGTTTATTGCGATGAGGCACACATAACATAGAATTTGCTGGATGTTTGTTTTATTTTACCAAAGATTTATTTATTTATTTGAAAGGCAGAGTTAGAGGGAGGGAGAGGCAAGATCTTCCATCCACTGGTTCACTCCCCAAATGGTCACAGCAGCCAGGCCAGGCCGGGCCCAAGCCATCGGTCTCCTGCGTGAGTGGGCTCGTGGGGCCGTCTACTGCTGCTTTCCAGGTGCAGTTAGCAGGGAGTTGGATCAGAAGTAGAGCAGCTGGGACTTGAAACAGCACCCTTGTGGGATGCTGCTGCTGCAGGTGGCTAACCTGTGGTGACACAGCGTTTTTCACCTTTTTCCTCATGTTTAGAGTCCCTTTGAAGTGACATGTGGTGCTCTGTGGCCATTGTCACCATTCATCTGCAGGCCTTTGTCACTTCTCAGATCAAGGCTGTGTGCCCATCCAGCAGCAGCTGTCCTGGCTCTGCCCCAGCTGCTGTGCCCGCTCGGTTTTCTGGCCCCATAGAGCTGACCACTCCAGGGCTTTCGGAAGTTTATGGGAAACAAGCAAAACTGTCAGCAGAGGGTTTGCGCTGCTGCAGGGGAAGTCTGAGATCCGAGCTTCTGCTTTTTTCTTCTTCTTTTCTTTTTCCTCCCACAAGCTTTGCGCACGCCACATTCCCGCAGTGTTTCTCCCCTGGCCCCCGAGAGGAAGGCATTTGGGAGGGATTGTTGCTGACGGAGCCCTTTTCCCCCACCAGGAGATCTGGAAAGTGCCCCGGTGCTCACCTCGTCCGGGGACGATGGCTGCTTCTACGAGTTTGAGTGGCACACGGCTGCCGCCTGCGTGCTATCACGGACTGAAGGCGAGAACTGCACGGTCTTTGATTCTCAGGCAGGTGCGTGTCTGAGCGGCGGAGTTTCCCTAACGGGGGCTTTAAACGAATCACTCTAGAACTTGGTCAGTGCCAGTCCAGCCATGCTCACAGTCTCTGCCATGTGACAGCTGGGACACAGGCTTGACTTTGGTGAAAGTGATATTTGCTGAACGCAGAGCTTACGTGCACAAGGTCAGGGGCTCCTGGCAGGTATGACCATGCCGGCAGGAGTAGTCAGGGATGGCAAAGCTGGAGGCCAGAAAGTGCTTCCTGCCGCCAGTCCTCATGCAGCCCCATGCTCTGCCGTCCGCATCTCAACCCACACCCATTCATCTCGTGTCTGTCCTCAGGGTTTTCCTTTAATCTGTTACCACTCATGAAGAAAAATGGCGCCTACAAAGTGGAGGCTGGGAAGTACGACTTCTACATCAATGTCTGTGGTCCCGTCATCGGGACCCCCTGTACCTCGGATGCAGGAGCCTGCCAGGTGGTGAAGAGGCAAGTCTTTCTGTGGCAGAAAGCTGGGCTGACCAAGCGAGGGGGCTGGGCACCTGGGGACCCCTTTGTCCTCACGGCTTGCATGTGGGCTCCTCCGTTCTACAGGAAAAGAGTTCCAGTAAAGTGGGCGACAGTCACAGCAGCTCTGGGTCCTGGCAGGGTTGTGGGGGCCCTTCTGCCCTTGGACACTGCCTTGGGCTTCCTGGGGTCTGCAGCAGGCCCCCTCCTGCAGCATAGTGGCCTTGGTGCTTTACTCAGCACGTGTTGTCTGAGGTGTGTCTGTTCCTTTCAGCACTGGGAAAACGTGGGACTTGGGAGTGAGCAGCAACAAGCTCTCCTACTACGACGGGATGATCCAGCTGAGCTACAGGGACGGCACACCCTACAACAACGCCCGGCGCACGCCACGGGCCACCCTCATCACATTCCTGTGTGATCGCGACGCTGGTGTGGGCTTCCCTGAGTATCAGGTGGGTACAGACAGAACTGTGCCCAGTCTTGGTGCTGATCCATCCCTCACACCACCACCTGGGGCATGCCAGGGCCCACGGTGCAATCGCTTGTGGGCTAGTGCCTCTGTGTCAGCCCATACAGCCTTTTTGGGGTTGGAGGTAGAATATACGCAAGCATCAAAAAGCTTTGCCCACTCTTAGGCTTATTTCTGTCTTCATTTCTTGCTGGGTGGTCTCTCCTTTATTTAAGTAGAGGGAGACAGGCAGAGGAAACTTTGCTTTCTTGTACTGTCCTTGCTCAAAACTGTGTCCTTGTGTTTATTGGGTCCAGGAAGAGGATAACTCCACCTACAATTTCCGGTGGTACACCAGCTACGCCTGCCCGGAGGAGCCCCTAGAGTGTGTGGTGACTGACCCGTTCACGCTGGATCAGTATGACCTCTCCAGGTGAGGTGGCCCGGGCTGCCGACCGCAGTGACAGTGGGAAGCGTGGTGGTCCCCAGACAGGGAGACAGAAGCAGTGGGAGCAGAATGGGTTGTTGTCTTGACCTGGCAGCCCTCGGGGGATGTCCATGTAGCTCCATCATTGAGAAACAGTGACTGTTAGTTGGCAGGCACGTGGGTATAGTGCAGGTCAGGGGTGAATGTGTGTCACCTGGGGTGTAGCCAGAACGCTCTCTGAAAGCATCCTCTTTTTCTTTTTCATTATTGCTTTGCCATCTTAGTCTTGCAAAAGCTGAAGGAAACTCAGGAGGGGGTGGAGGAGGAGGTATTCGTGATGGGAACTGGTACGCCTTGGACAACTCGGGCGAGCGCGGGACATGGAAGAAGTACTACATCAACGTCTGCCGGCCCCTGAACCCGGTGCTCGGCTGTGATCGCTATGCAGCGGCCTGCCAGATGCAGTACCAGAAGACTCCAGTGAGTCTGCGCACCCCTTCCCCAAGCCCCCGTCCCCCACCACCCTGGCCAGCACCCATTCTCCTCCGGCACTAGGCTCTGTGGCTGGAGATGGTTATTTGGGGTTGGCCAAAGTGTCAGGGACCTCCCCACTGAGCAAGAGCAGTGTTAGCCGAGCCTGTACTCAAACCTTTGTTCAGATTTGGAGCTCCAAGAGCAAGCATTGTGTCGTGGGCAGTGTTTGATCACAGCATGGGGATGGAGGGAGCTCTCAGTGGCTGGGAGAGCTCTCTCCGTCTTGAGATTTAAGAAAAATCTCTCCACTGGTTCACTGCCCCAGATACCAGCAGCAGCCAGGGCAGTGAGAGGGGGTGCTGGGCCGAGCTTCCCGTGTAGGTGTCAGGGGCCCCTGTGTTTGAACTGTCGCTTGTGTATTAGCAGAAAGCTGATACAGAATCCGTGCATTGCAAATGTCACTTACATACCATGGGCACCTGCTCTCTTTGGGGTGTTTCTTTGGGGTCCTTGTGTGGTCTTCAAGATGGTTGTGTGTTTGTGTTGCTTTCTGTAAGCTTGCGTGTCAAGGATGACCTCACCCATCTGTTAGTGGCTGCTGGCAGAGTTTTGTGAAACGGGGTGGTGAGTGGACCCTGTGGTGAGGAACTGAGTTCCTGGCTATGTCCCCGGCCCCATGTGTCCTTTTGAGTGGACCAGTGGCCTCAGAAGCGCAGCCAGCTCTCCTTTAGTCACAGGATTCATGGTCCTGCTGATGTGTGTGAGCTCGCTGTTCCTTGTGGGATGCTTTCCTGGCCATCTCAGGATGGGGGCATGGGAACAGGGCAGGCTGGGAGTCTCCAGCTCTGGGCCTGTGGCATAGGGTCCCAGTTCCACCTCCCGTGCCTGTCCCTGGGGTGGCCCAGCATGACTCTGTCTCTGCAGGAGTCCTATACCGAGTCCGTGTCCATCAGCAACCTGGGGGTGGCCAAGACAGGCCCTATAGTGGAGGAGACTGGCAGCCTGCTTCTGGAGTATGTGAATGGCTCTGCCTGCACCACCAGCGATGGTGAGCAGACCAACTACACCACGCGGATCCACCTGGTCTGCTCCCGGGGGAACCTGGTAAGTGGGAGAAACACCACGTGAATTGTTCCGGTTGCTCATGGTTTTGAACTGGGCTTACATAAATGTAGCATAGGATTGGCCAACTTGTTCAGCTTTGGGGGATTGGGCATGTATGGCACATGGCCAGTGACATGCGTTCATCACCGGTTTGAGGTTATGCTAGAATCATGTGTTGGAGCAGTTTCTGGATGGTTCAGTAGCTGCAGAGTGGGAATTCTGGAAGTCATGCCATTCCTAGCTCCCTGGTGCAGACTACGCCTTCCTGCTAAGCTGTCTTGGCGTTGTGGAAATTCTGGGTGTTTCCAGAAAATTCCCTTTGTTTTTTGGTGTTTCTTTGATGCCTTAGTTTTCAGAGTGGGTTCACGTATTGTCTCCAATTCTGTCTGTGTGTATGTGTTATGGTCTCAAGGCGTGAGATAAGCTGTGGGTGAATGGAGCATAGCCATCTTGGGTTATAGCCCTATTGCTTTGCATACCCACCTTGTGAGGCCCCAGGGGCAGGTGTGTGTTTCTTGTGTTGTCAGTGCTGCAGGGGTGGGGCCTACAAGTCGAGAGCCTTGGCAGGTAGGGGCTGTGCTCAAAGCCAGCTGACCACCATTCCTTCACCTGTAGCGCTGGGCAGTGTCGTCCCTGTCCCTTGGTTCCTGAAACCTGTAGATCCCAGCCTGGGGTCCTCAGAGACAGGAGAGCAGCTGCTGAAGCCCCCGGTGCAGCACCTGACATGTGAGAAGTTCTCTGCCATGTGAACCCAGGGTGGAGGGGCCCTGTCCCAAACGGGAGCATGGCACTGTCTGGGGAAACGTTCCTGGTGAACATATGGAGGAGCACATAGTGGTGGGCGATTTGCAGGCACATACATACAACTGGGGAGCCAGAGCCGAGCTGGACACTGCACCCCCGTGCCTGCTTCCCCTCCTGCCCTGAACCACACATACACGTGCCTAGGCACCGTGGATTAGGTTGATTTTTGTTTTGTTTTGTTTTTCGTTTTCCCGAGTCTGAGCTTGCATCCTTTTGTCTGGACTCTCGTCTTCACCTTTGGTGCAGAGCATTTTCTGAGGCCCAGACTCATACCCAGCTCTGGGTCTGGACCCCATCCCCTCACCGGCTGTAACCCTGGTCTCTGAGTTTCTACCCCCGAGTGGAGCGAGGTGACCCCCCACAGCGTGCCAAGAACACAGTCCTGGGACACGGCTGTCTTCACACAGCATTGGCACCCCATGGGTTTCAGCCTTTTGGTCACATAGAGTGCCATGTGTTCCATCAACACTCACCTTGGCTGTGACTTTTTTCAGAACACCCACCCCATTTTCTCCCTCAACTGGGAGTGTGTGGTCAGTTTCCTGTGGAATACGGAGGCCGCTTGTCCTGTGCAGGTGATGACAGCCACAGACCAGGTACGTGTGCTATCCCTGAGTCCCCTCCCTCAGGGGACCCTGCTCCCGCCCTGCTTTCTGAGTTGCCTTTTAGGGCCTCATCACCCCTGCTACCTTCTGTCCCCGTCTCAGGCTCTGGGTTTTGGGGTAATGTTTGCTTCCTGCCCTTACTGCCCATGGCCTGCCTCCTGTGCCCCTTCCATGTGGCAGTGGCATCCGAGGGATTCCTGCCCTCCCTGTCACCACGGAGCTGACAAGTCACTGCAACCTGTCACATTTCCGTGTGTGTCACATATAGGGTGAAGCTCCGGTTTAAATGAAATATTAGCCATTGGGTGAAGCCAGCACATTTTAATGTGATGTCACCTGTGGGGTGAATTCCAGAGGTTTTCATTTGTTTCAGAGACAGAAAAAGGGAGAGAGGCCCAGACAGGGTCCCGCTCAAGCCAGCAGCCCGGAACTCGGGCCGGACCTCCTGTGGGGGTGGCAGGCACTGAAGGTGTCAGTCAGCAGGAAGGTGGGGCTGGGAGCCAGAATTGGAAATCAAACCTAGCCACGGCCGTGTAGAAAGTTATCACCCTAACTGCGAGGCTAAACATCCAATCCCAAGTTTTCTTTGTAATAATTATTTCTGGGTGTGTTGTGGTTCTCACTTAACACCCCCTTGGGGATGAGTGAGAGTTCCCTCACTGAGATGCAGCCACCGACAGAGCCTCCGGCTGCTCCGGGGTCTGGCAGGGGCCTGGGCTTGCCTGGGGCGTGGCGTGTGCAGGCTTCTGCTGCAAACCTGAGGTCTGAGTCCCCTCCCTGGCCCGTTCTGTCTGTCACAGGTGTGCTCTATACGAGACCCCAACAGTGGATTTGTGTTCAATCTGAGCCCCTTGAACAGTTCTCAGGGATATGTGATCCCAGCCATTGGGAAGACATTTATGGTAAGCGATGGCATCTGGCTGTCAGGGTCCTGGGAACTCCCTCATGAGCAGGTCCTACACCCACAGCATCATCTGAGCTTCTTGGCTTCGCCAGCTCACAGGCAAGGCCTGAAAGGAAAGGGAACCCACATTTGGCTCCCACAATCGGGGAACCCTGGCTGTGGCCCAGGCGGCTGCCAAGGCATGGGGTGGGCCTATGCCTTGCAGGCCGTTCGTTAAAGAGGATGCTTGGGTTTAGCACGCAGTCTCCTAGTCTGTGTTGATTGTGTACAGATTCTGAGTGGCTGACAGCAGTCTCAGCTGCACCAAGAAACAGTCTGTTGCACTTCCACACCCAGTGTCCACTGCCTTTCAAAGCAGGGGCACCAGCTCCTTTGCAGAATGCCAGATTGTCACTTGGTGATCATTCCAATTCTGTGTGCCCTCCCTGATGTCATGAGGAGGCTTATAAGCCGTGGCCTCTCTCCTTTGCCTCTGTTCTGGAATGGACAGATCAAGGCTGTGCGTGCTCTGGATCCCAGCAGCCATTTCTGGGTGTCTCAGTGTGAACTTTGTAGGACTTTTTTTTTTCTCTTGTTTTCGGCCTCTTGCACTGACTGTGGGACTCATCTGCCCCAGGTGAGGGTTTAGGGTTAGCAGCACCCGTTGATCCTAGTGGGGACCATGTGTGGTGGGCAGGAAGCACTTGACTGGAGGAGGTCGCCTAGCCTAACCAGCTCTGTGTGGTTCTTCCCATCTAACCCCAGTTCAACGTGTGCGGCACAATGCCCATCTGTGGGACCGTGGGTGACACGCCAGCCTCTGGCTGTGAGGCTAAGACCCAGACCGAAGACCTCACGAACCTGAAGCCAGAGTGGCCCGTTGGAGGCGAGAAGAGCCTGCAGCTGTCCACCGAGGGCTTCCTGACCCTGGTCTACAAAGGGTCATCTTCAACTAGAGGTGAGGTCTCAGCTGCTGGTTCTGGCAGCTGCCACGAACCATGGTTTGGGCACATTCCCACTCTGACTGTGAGCTGGGACCAGGCTCCTTCTATGTGCTGTGGGCCCCGGGCATCCTTTTGCCCGCCCTCCCTCCCCAGGTGTCTTGCATCTAGCACCTGCGGCTCCAGCGTTCCTGCTTCTCCCCCTTCCTTTTACAAACCGCTCCGCCCTTGCTTTTAGGTGCAGGTGAGTTGATGAATGAGGATGATCAGTTACTGCATTATTTTCCCAGTTGTTTTTCTCCGTCTCCTGCCTTCCCTCCACTCTGTCTTTCTGGTGTCCCTCGCAGTAAATGCAGCTCTGCTGCTTTGAATCATGCTGGTTCTCTACCTCCCTCTGCACCTGTGTTGTGCAGCCCAAGCTTATTCTTTGTTTTCCATGTGTCCTTTGTGACGACAGTGTCAGAGATGGTGATCTGAGACTCCCTGTGAAGCAGCCCTGTTGTGTGGGCATGTCCTGGTGAACTCAGGCCAGCCTCAGGAGTCCTAAACTTTCCTTGACTCAATCTCTTTTCTGTCACTCTGCCTCCCTTCATGGTGTGGATCCAGGAGAGCCAGGGGCCTGGGACCAAGGCTTCTTTCTAGGAAGGGTCCTAGCATTTGAGTCCAGCTTGCAGGTGAAGGGATTGCAAGGCCCACTTACTTGCTGTCGCATAGCTGATCAGCAGTGCAGTTGGGATTTTAGGTTTCCAGTCTGACCGCAGTGCTTGGGCTCCTCCCATCATGTCATAATGACCCCAGAGGGGCAGTGGTGTGACGTGGTAGCTGCAAGTGTTGTGCCTTCGCAGGCAACATTGGGAGAGTGCTGTTCCGGAAGACAGTGGAAGGGTGCTGCTCTCCTGGCTTTGTTGCACCCCAATTCACTGTCACCTGTGACTCTCGGCATCACATCTCACACTGACAGGTGCTGGTGGAAACTCTTTCCAGCCCAGGAAGGGAACCAGTGCAGTACAGGAAGGGCAGTTTCTGATCTGAGAATCCATTCACTGTGGGAACAGAAGTCCTGGCCCTGCGTGTGCTGTCAATCCTGAAAGGGTTTCCCCTAGAAAAGAACCAGGCTTGTTCTGTAGGGTTTGTTAGGGATGGGGGACTTGGACCTAAGACAGAAGTTTGTAGTTGGATAAAAGACTGTTCAATAGACTGGCCAAAGTAGATGGACACATGTTGATGGGTCTCGGGAAGTGAATGTGGCTTGCAAGTCACCAGGCAGATGTGGTGTGCTTGGTGGCCTGAGCGTGTGTGCTCCTTACACCTTGAGGAGGCTCAGGACCATGTGGTTTTCTCAGGGAGCTCGAGGCAGTGTTCCTTGGCCAGCTAAGCTGGCATGTCATCCTTTCTTTGAGTGAAAGCTGGCGTTGGGAAGTTCCTGAGTGGAGCTAAATGCTCAGAGTGGAGGCAGGGTAAAGTCCTCCCGCCTTGGTCACACAGCTGGCTGCTGTCCCACGCCAGTCAGTTGGGAAAGCCACGAGTTCACTCTGCCTAGGAAAACGTGCTCACTCGCCCATGTCAGCTCTGTTTTAGAGTAAAACGGATGAGTCATTTTCATACAGTTGACTTTCTGGCTCTGATTTGGAAAATCATGGTCTTTTCCTTGTAGAGGTGCCCGTGTGGCCATGACATGGTTAATGATTCGTATTGGCCCCTGGGTGTGAATCTCTGAACACACTAGGTGTGTTTGTGTGTGGTGGCGGGGGGTTACCCTTGGCTCAGCTCCATAGTGCAGCCTGTCCTGGCTTCAGGAAGCATCCTTGTGTGTTAACACCATGCATCATGTGGTCTGCAGATCCCCATGACCTGTGCCACAGCCTCTACCTCTGCCCTGCGCTATTCCTGGCAGAGTGGTGTGTATCCACACAGCAGTCAGGCCATGTCACCTGCCCTACCTCTGTGGTGGTTACCTGCTGTTTGTCCCTGTTCGTCATGCTAAGCCCTGATTCTGGAGTGATGGCCTACTCTGAGCCACCCTCCCTTGCCTGCCTGTGTACCTGCTCTCTGCTGTGCAGCCAGGCAGCCTGGTTCCCTTTGCCTTCTGCAAAGCAGGGACTCAGTAACTATTTGCTGAATAGCCAATTCAAAGGGAGACTCATCCTTTTCCAAGGTTTGCATGGACGAGCCGATCGTGGGAGAGTAAGGATTTCTGGACCCTGGGTGCAAGCTCGTGAGTCACTGTTGTCATGGACGTGACCACTGTGTTCCAACTGGGTCCTGCAGGGACTGCTGGTGAGACTGGCTGGAGGCCCACTGCATGTCCTGGAGGCTGCTCTACATTCTCAGCTCTGGGCCTCTCCCTGCACAGGTGCCTCCTTCATCATCCGTTTTGTGTGCAACGATGACATCTACCCAGGAGCCCCCAAGTTCCTGCACCAGGACATTGACTCCAGGCGAGGTGTCCGAAATACCTACTTCGAGTTTGAAACCGCACTGGCCTGTGTTCCTTCTCCAGTGGATTGCCAAGTCACCGGTGAGGCACAGCTCCAGCAGTCATGGTGGATAGATGGGTAGAGTGAGTGTGCATACCCCTGTGTGCCCATGAGGATCTCCAGAAGGTTCAAAATGGTGCATAGTATGAAAAAAATGCATGAATTTAAAATATTTTGGTGCTGAGATAAACCCCTAATTCAGGTTCCTATGGGTATCTGGAACTCCCCTTGATTTGTGCACATGACGAGGTGTCTTTCATTGAACAGACAGCATGACGTTTTGTGTTTCTTTGAGCAGTGCCTAAAGCGTGGGTTATAGAGTTTTTCTTGAGAATCTGGACATAGAGTTAAAGGATTTTAAGCTAAATTTTGGGATCAGTTGCTGCTTAACAACGAAAAAATTCAGAGGGAGGAAATAAAAGCACATTGCTTGCCACTCACTCCTTTGAAGAGTAGGCATCCCCGTTCTCAGGGTACCCTAGTACGTGCAGGCTGGCCCTGCTCTATCCTAAGTGGTATGTCTCGAAGGACAGGGACCTCTGTGGGTCAGGCCCCTCTGGCTCCTGAAGTTCGACCCATCAGTTCCAGTCAAGTGGCAGAACCAGCCCCCAGGAATCAACTCAGGGCCCGAACACCTGGCCTTGCGTTTCAGACCCCGCCGGGAATGAGTATGACCTGAGTGCCCTAAGCACCGTCCGGAAGCCCTGGACTGCCGTGGATGTCTCGGGCAGTGGAAAGAAGAGAACCTTCTATCTGAGTGTCTGCAATCCGCTCCCTTACATCCCTGGCTGCCATGGTGAGTGCCGCCTGACTGTTCTGTCACACTGCCTGTGCCATGCTGGTCCTGCCCCCACACATCACCTGTTCGGTTGTTGCAGGCACTGCCTTGGGGTCCTGCCTGGTGTCAGAGGAGAACAACTTGAACTTGGGTGTGGTGCAGATTAGTCCCCAGGCAGTGGAAAACGGCTCTCTGAGCATCGTGTACGTCAATGGGGACAAGTGTGGGAGCCAGCGCTACTCTACTAGGATCACATTCGAGTGTGCACAGGTCACGGTACGTGTCCAGGGCGGCCAGGTGCCATCTTTCACCATAGCTGGTCTCTCCGTTTCCTAATCCCAGTTTGCCTGTGTTTCCATGGATTTCCAGCCGTTGTCAGGCTGTCTTTCCCACCCAGGACTTATATGCTCATAACAGCTGCCTGTTTTGCTCAGGGGGGCTAGAGGTGAGCTCCCTGTGGCCGGCCATGGATGCCATGGGTGTGGACTCACAGGCTGTGGGTTTATGCCGCAGGGGTCGCCGACCTTCCAGCTACAGGATGGCTGTGAATATGTGTTCGTCTGGAGAACCGTGGAAGCCTGTCCTGTGGTCAGGGTGGAAGGTGAGACAGGGCCGCTCCTGGGCAGGAGTGGCCGGCAGTGTAGACAGCTGCTGGGAAGCAGAGCCTGTTGCGCCAGCTCTAGGGTCTCGCAGAACACGTACTGGGGCTAGACCAATGTGCACTGCTGGACGATCAGTCCATGGTGCTTGCTTGGTTTGCAGGGTGGGGGTTTTAGCCTGATAGCCTTGGGAAGAAGGGTGCTGGCAGTGGTTTTGCTCCATTGGTGAAGTGATTCCTCCATCCTCAGCCGAGGCTTTTCCAGAAAGCCATTGGCCAGGCAGCATGTATTGGTCAAGTTAGAACAGTGTTGAGGTTGTGGCTCTACATGCCTGTTCCCTGTCGGTGTTGGCCAGGTTGCATGGGGCAGCTCTTACCCAGGAATGTGGCCATGTACACACCCTCACGTCTGCCCTTGACTTCTTGTGTGTCCTCCAAGGGGACAACTGTGAAGTGAGGGACCCTAGGCATGGCAACCTGTACGACCTCAAGCCACTGGGCCTCAACGACACCATGGTCAGCACCAGCGAGTATAACTACTACTTCCGGGTCTGCGGGAAGCTCTCTTTGGATGTCTGTCCCATCAGTGACAAGTCCAAGACTGTCTCGTCGTGTCAGGAGAAGAAAGGGCCAGGAGGGTTCCAAAAAGTGGCAGGTACTGTTGTTCTCCTCTTGCTCTTCCACAAATGGGCGAGATTAAAATGGGAGGTGGCAGGGAAGGGGGAACAGTGGTCCATGTTTCTCTTGAATGGGAGGAGCAAATGGTAGCAGGGACCCAAGTACTTGAGCCATCATCTGCTGCCTCCCAGGGCGTACCTTAGCAAGAATTGGATTGGCACTGTAGAAGGAGTTGGGGTCATGGCGAAGCTAAGGGTGAAATGATGCCAGGGCATTGAGCCTGGGCCTGCAGGACAGGGTCAGGGCAGGCTCGGATGTACGTTGGCATAGTGGCCCAGACCCTGCTTCATGTGGTACTGCCACTGTTCTGCAGGTCTCATCACGCAGAAGCTGACATATGAGAACGGCTTGTTGAGGATGAACTACACAGGTGGGGACACATGTCACAAGGTGTATCAGCGCTCCACCACCATCTTCTTCTACTGTGACCGCAGCACACAGAAGGTGAGAGAGGCTAAGCCTCTCCCATCCCCAGGTCTCATACCCTGTCCCTTTGCTGGCTGAAGGTGTTGTCTGTATGGCCCAGATCTCCATCTGTCTATATGGCCTCTAATGGGATCCTGCCTTTCCCTTCCTGCTGCCATCCCTGAAACTCTTGAGCATCACTAACTGGCGACATGTGGCCATTCCCTTCCCCTTTGGCAGCCCATGTTCCTAAGGGAGACTTCAGACTGCTCCTACGTGTTCGAGTGGCGGACCCAGCATGCGTGCCCACCCTTCCATGTGACTGAGTGCTCTTACAAGTAAGTGGCCACCCGTGGGTGCTGTCGTTTTTCAGTAGATGGACAGAAAAATGTGGTGGCACCTCGCTGCCGAGGTCAGTGATCTGGCTGGGGGTGGGGCAGTGGGGGGATCCACTGAGTGGGTCATTGTGATTAGCCTTGGTTCCTTGGCGTTACTGCAGGGTGTCATGCTCAGGTGGTGACTTAGGGGTTCTGGGATGATTGCGTGTGCAATGTCCATAGAGAAGTGATGGGTGCTGAATGCAACACGGAAGCCTTTGTGGCTGCCTGCCATGCCTGGCCTTGGGTGGTACGACGAGGGTGCCTGGGCTCTGCTCCATGGCATGAAAGTCCCCTGATCTGCCCTTGCACAATGGTTGAGTGTGGGCAGAGAAGATGGCATTGCCCTGCTGCTCATCCTCATGCTTGGGTGCTTTTGAGTTCTCTGTTCCCTGCAACCCCAGCAAGCCCTAGGGGTCTGGCTGGGCAGCAGCCGACGTGGTCAGTGGGGCCCACTGGGTGACATTCTGCAGAATCATTGCGAACTCCACCAGATCCCATGGCTGCTGACTGCAGCCTGGAACCTATGGTTGTGCCATGTGTGGGATGCACTGGCCATCCTTCATGAGCTTAGCAACTGTGGGAGCCACACAGCCAGCCCTGGATGTTCCTGTTGATGGAAGCATGTGACTTTTAGTAATATATTTAAACACATGGTTTTAGTTTTTTTTTTTTTTAATTTTCTAAGAGTTATTTATTTGAAAGGCAGAGTTAGAGGTGGGTAGAGGGAGGGATAGAGAAAGAGAGAAATCTTCCATCTACTGATTGACTCCTGAAAGGGCTGTTATTACCAGGGCGGGGCCAGGCCCAAGCCAGGAGCCAGAAGCTTCATCTGAAGCTCTCATGTGGGTGCAGGGACCATCTTCTGGTTTCCAAGGCCATTCGTAGGGAGCTAGGTCAGAAATGAAGTAGCTGGGACTTGAACTGGTGCACATATGGGATGCTAGTGCTGTAGATGAATGGTTGTGTACTACATCATTGCCATGCTCCTCCCCTTATACACTATCTTTTAAGAGATCGAGTGAATGTTGAAGGAGAATTTTGTAGTTGGTTATAGTACAAGTTACCGTGTGTATAATGATATTAATTCAGAGGACAAAACTATGTGATGTGAGCTGCCCACTCGCTCCAGCCTCACCTTCCGCCCCCTACCTGGCTTCCTGTGGTTCTTGCTTGTCCCTGGAGGTCAGCCTTCTGCGGGGATACACTGACTTATGTGGCAGGCGCAGCCTCTTGTCCCCGCCTGTGCTCCCTGCCCACCACTGAGGGCTGTGTTGGTGTCTCCTGTACTGGGTTTCTCTGGAATGTCAACCTGTCCAGTGGGCTCCTGTTTGTCCTTCACTCAGCTTATCCCTGCCCATGGTGCTCGCTTTGCCTGGGACAGGCCACGGGCCCTTTCCTTTCACTGTTCGCTTGTCCACACCATTCTTTCCTTGGCTTCACATGCTCTGCTTTTTTCAGCATGTGTTCACCGGTTGCTGTTTCCTGCTGCCTTGCCTGGCCACGTTGGCAGGCCAATACCTGACCCCCATCACCCATGACCATGGCACCGACTCTGTTGCTTCTGGTGTTTTGCTTCTCCTGATGAGTCTGGGGTTGCTGGGTTCTTTGTGCCACAGCCCCCAGCTCCTGCTCAGCGTGTGTTTCTGTGTGTGTGAGGGATTTTTGCTCCCCTTCAAATGCCCGACAGAGGAGGCATGAAGTCCTCTCCTATCTGCACCCCAGCCCGCCACTGTGGCATGGGTGCTGCGTGGCATGGCACAGGGTGGACCTCAGGAACTCTTGAACTCATGGGTTTGTGTACAGTGAGCGTTTGCAAGGCTGGCTTGAGCCGGCTCTGGGGGCGGGGGAGTCTCCGACTTGGCTGGCAGGTAGCCCATGGAGCTGCTGGATGCTGTGTGCTGGGGTGTGTGTGTGTATGCAGCTCTGTCCCTGGGTAGGGCTGGAGTCCAGGGTATCAGGGACAGACCAAGTGGGACATGCGTCCTTGAAATGTTCCTGGAAAACCATGGATAGCAAGCGTTTGTTGTTACTGTTTACTCCATTGTCCCATAACCACGGTGCTCAGTAGCCCGAAGCCTAACCACTGTGCTCTCCTTCCTCCAGAGACGACACTGGGGAACCATACGACCTCTCGTCCCTGTCACGGTACAGCGACAATTGGGAGGCCATCACCAGGACCGGGTCCTCTGACCACTACATCATCAACGTGTGCAAGTCCCTGGCACCACAGCCTGGCACCGGTATGAATGGGGGTCCCTGTGGGGAGGTGGGAGGTGATACGATGTTACGGTTGTCTGATTGCCTTGTCTGCAGACCCCTGTCCCCCGGAGGCGGCCGCATGTCTGGTGGGCGGCCCAAGGCCTGTGAACTTGGGCAGGGTCAAGGACAGTCCTCAGTGGAAAGATGGTGTCACCATCCTCCAGTATGTGGATGGTGACCTTTGTCCAGATGGCATTCGGAAGAAGTCTACCACCATTCGCTTCACCTGCAATGAGAACCAAATGGTGAGTGATGGCCCCGTGGTCTATGTTTGATGCATCTTCTGGAATCTTCCAGAATGGAACAGAGCTGAGAGACTGTGAACCCTTATTCTGTGTGCCTGGGCTGGGACTTGAAGAGTCCAGGAGGGTGAGGTTAGAGCCATAGAGTGGGCTGCTGGGACTCAGGGAGCCTCAGCCTGGCACTCTAGTGTCCAGATGGCTTCGGGTATCCTCAGAGCTATAGAGACTTGACCCGAGGTGACTGCTGCCAATGGCTCTGGGGGGGAGAAGGTGGGGCCTCAGGGGCCATCTCTGACAGCAGGTGCCCAGTGCACAGATGCCAGTGTTGTCTTTGTGATGGTGGCTGTGAAGGGGAGCTAGCACTGTGTGAGCAGCTTCTCCAAGGGCTGAGTGTGCTAAGTTTGGGCATCCCTTCTAGCCAAGGCTGTGCCCAGCAGGAAAAGAGGAGATGGAGGAGGGATGCCTTTTCTCCTCCCCTTTCCTTCCCACTCCACTGGCAGCTGCCCTCCTGACCAGTGCAACCACAGTACCAGTACCTCCTGGGAGAGAGGCAGGCATTTGAGTTTGGACTCTTGAGGCAATAGGCGCTAAAAACCTGGGCCCATGGCCCCTCCAGGCTCTGGCTGAGCAGGTGGTTGGGTCGGGGGCAAGGCTCATCCAGACACCAGGGGGTTGCCCAGCATGCAGGAAAGGCCCACAGGGCAGTGGAGACTCCTGGAGTGTGTAGTATGGCTTAAAAAGCCGGCCCAGGGCCTGTAAGGTCCAGGGTGTACTGATGGAATCAAAGTTGGCTAATGGGGAGCACTGGTCCCCTCAGTGGCCTGCCCTGCACTGACCGTATTAGGAGTGATCCCTGCACTGCGTGGAACCCTTTGCATCCCCAGAGAGTCCCATCTAGTGCTCCAGCCTTTGGAAACTTTCCTGGCCACTGCATGGGTTATCGGGCCCTTGCCTGCAGTGGCAGTGAGCACTGGCCTTTCCTGGCATGTGCCTGGCTCTCTGGCAATGCCCAGCAGAGGCACGTGTCCTTGCTGAGTTGGCCCCTTTGTGTTCCGTTGCAGAACTCCAGGCCTCAGTTTATCAGTGCTGTGGAGGACTGTGAGTACACCTTCTCCTGGCCCACGATCTCTGCCTGCCCCTTGAAGAGCAGTGTGCACGACAACTGTCAGGTTACCAACCCCAACACAGGTGAGAGTGGGAGTCCCTGAGCTCGGCACACGTAAGAGCCAGTGGGGGTCCCTGAGCTCAGCACACGTAAGAGCCAGTGGGGGGTCCCTGAGCTCAGCACAGGTGAGAGTGGGGGGTCCCTGAACTCGGCACACATGAGAGCCGGGGGGTTCTCCAAGCATAACACATGTGAGAGCCATGGGCTTGGGGGGTTCCCAAGCTTAGCATAGGTGAGAGCCAAGGTGGGGATGATTCCCAAGCCCAGGCACAGGTGAGAGACCCCAGAGCAGCTGAGGGCTGCCAGGCTGCCTGAACAGGGTGTCGTGTGGTGTGGGGCATAGCTGGCCTTTCTCTGGGATAGCCTGTTATGATCACAATGCATCCTTGACATCCTGTAGGACTGTGGGGTGTCTTGGCTGGGCTTCACTGACAGCTCCAGCTGTGCCGGCTGGGGGCATTGCAGAGTGGCCTGCCTTGAAGCCAATGTGGTGGGCGAGCAGGGGGCTTCTGCCTCCCTCAGGGCTGGACACCTGAAGAGACATGTGTGCTGGTCCCCTGCCAGTTAGAGGGATGCTGACTGGCTCTTCCCAGGCACATGGAATCTCTTTGTGGGGGCAGTTTCCACATTGGGGACCAACTGAGTGGTCTTGATATGCACGTGGTAGGGCCACAGTCAGCCCGCGGGTCAGTGGTTGGGATGTGAGCTCCCTGGCTCACCATGTGACCTCCGCTCCTCCTCCTCGCAGGACACCTGTTCGACCTGACCTCCCTCAGTGGCAGGGCTGGCTTCACAGCTGCCTACAGCGAGAGGGGGCTGGTGTACATGAGCATCTGTGGAGAGAATGAGAACTGCTCCCCTGGTGTGGGTGAGTGCTGGGGCTTCCCATGTCATTTTCTCATTAGCCCAGTCCCTGGAGCTGTCCTCAGCCTGAGCCTGAGCCTGAGCTGATGGCAAAGGAGCTGAGAAGCCAGGGTGGCAGACCCCCTTCTGCCCTGCAGCAGGCAGTTGCTATGGGGTAGTCACCTGAAGCCCCGGGACCACATGCATGCAGTTCCTTGGCTAGCCCCGTGTGGGACACTCACGGAGTCAGTGCACTTGGAGGGTCTGGATTTGCTTAGAATTCTCACTGAAATGCTGGCCCTGCAATGTTCCAGGAGCTTGTTTTGGGCAAACCAGAATCAGCGTAGGCAAGGCCAGCAAGAGGCTGAGCTACGTGGACCAGGTCCTGCAGCTGGTTTATGAGGACGGGTCCCCTTGTCCCTCCAAAAATGGCCTGACCTACAAGAGTGTCATCAGCTTCGTGTGCAGGCCCGAGACGGGGCCCACCAACAGGCCCATGCTCGTTTCCCTGGACAAGCAAACGTGCACACTCTTCTTCTCCTGGCACACACCCCTGGCGTGTGAGCAGGTGGTGAGTGCCTGCCCCATGCCCACCCGGCTGCACCCAGGCCCCCAGCTTCCTACAGTCCACCTTCCTGCCCCTGCACTCCTGATTGCCCCAGGGGTGAAGTTGGGGGAAGGGCTTGGTGCCATGGCGGGTGGCTTGACAGGCACCAGGGAAAGTTTCTGGTGACTGAGCTGTGGTCTCTGCCTTCCGACAGACGGAATGTTCCGTGAGGAACGGCAGCTCCATCATCGACCTGTCACCCCTCATCCACCGCACAGGCGGTTACGAAGCATATGATGAAAGCGAGGAAGAAACCTCCGATGCCTACCCCGATTTCTACATCAACATCTGCCAGCCACTCAACCCTATGCACGGCGTGGCTTGCCCCGCCGGAGCCGCTGTGTGCAAAGTGCCTGTGGATGGATCGCCCCTTGTGAGTTGGGGAAGCGTGGGCTTTCTGGGTGGGGGAGAGGGTGGGGATCCTACAGGGCTAAAGGGGGGAACTCAGGCTGGCCTGTTTGTGTGTGTGTGTCCGAATCCTCCCTGGAGAGTGTTAGTGTAAGGCTTTGTGCAGTGAGCTGTCAACCGTGAAGGTCATCAGCAAGTCTTGAAACCTGGGGCCATGAGAGCACAGGTGCAACCGCACGTTCCTGCCAGCCTGGGGGCCTCAGGGTCGGCAAGCCAAAGTGTGCAGGGTTAAATTGTGCGTGAGAGAAGTCCTTGGCAGAGTGGGGTGCTGGTGTAGGGCTAGTCATACGATGAGTAGGAAACTCAAGCTGCTTATTCAGCAGCACGTTAAAGGCCTGGAGCAGATGTGAGGGCCGTGGGTGGTGGGGCCACGGGTGCTGGTCAACTTGATGAGGTGTGGTCAGGTGAGCTGAACATGGCAACAGGTAAAGGACATGCAGCTGAGGCCGGGTCACAGCGAGGAGGCAAGCATGTACACTTGCTGCACAAAATCCAGGAATGTGGGATTCATAAGTTAATTGCAATGCAAAGAAAAAAAGCTCTCCCCGTGCTTCTCCTTGTTGTAACCGATGGGGTGTGATCTGCAGAGAAAGCTTTCCTGAAAAGTGCTTTGTTCTGCTCCTGTGTTCAGGACATTGGCCGGGTCACAGGCCCCCCAGTACTCAACTCAGCAGCCAACGAGGTTTACATGAACTTCGCAAGCAAGACTCCTTGCTTAAAGGACAAGCGTTTGAACTATACCTCCCTCATTACGTTCCACTGCAGGAGAGGCGTTAGCATGGTAAGTGGATGTTGTGATCGCCATGCGTGCGGGCAGCTGGGAGCCAAGGCTGCAGAACCATGCCACGTGTCTGGGGCTGAAGGAGATGCTTAGGTGAAATTGTAGCGTGAAAAGGAGCAGAGGCCATTGCATCTGAGGCTGCTTCGTGTCAAGAGCCTCCACAGTGACAGTCCATGCATGTGTCCCTGCTTGGGCCTCACTGGAGGGCTTGAGCCGCTGTGGCAGGGTGAGGCTGCGTCCAGTTGATCCCTCGGCGCATCCACACTTCCTGTGGTGTATCTCTGTAAACACATGTTACACAAGACAAGGTGTGTGTCTGTGGACCCCTGTGACACAGGACAGGGTGTGTGTCTGTGGACACAGGTGGCCCAGGGCCAGGTGCTATGTGTTTCCACAACTCCTCCTTTTCTGGAGAGAACCCCACAGGCGTGCCACGCTTGGTGGTCGCCTATGGGACATGGCCGTGTCCAGCCCTCTGTGCACCTGCAGCTATGCAGAGCCAGTGAGCTGAGCCGGCCTGGGCTGTGTCTTGAGGGTGACAGGGACCGGATGCATGAGCTCCCCACTGCTGGGAAGACTGGAGAGACTTTCCACTGTGGCTTCCATCTTCTCCCACTGGACTCAAAGCAAGACAGTCTTGGCAGCAGTTACAACGGGCACCCGTGGCCAGCTGGTTCGCCTGTACTTGTTGGTTTGGGTGAAGTGGGGAGTGAATAGAGGGCCATGGGCCGTGCTGCTGGGGGCCCAGGTGTGGAGCATGGCCGTGAACGAGGGCCCTGGTGTGAGGCAGAACTCTGTTCCCACCGGCCTTCCCCAGGGAGGGGACTGCGACCTGGAGGTAGTGCGGCAGGCAGAGTCGGGCTGCCTCTCTGAGCCGGGAGCACGTGCTGCAGTGCCGTTGCTGCTGTGGGCCACACCGCTGTCGTGCTGACGTCCCTGGGCTTCAACACTGGCACTCTTCCCCCCCCAACAGGGCACACCTAAGCTGATCAGGACCAGTGACTGCGACTTTGTGTTCGAGTGGGAGACTCCCATCGTGTGTCCGGATGAGGTGAGGGCTGACGGCTGCTCCCTGACAGATGAGCAGCTGCTCTACAGCTTCAACCTGTCCAGCCTCTCCAAGGAAATCTTCAAGGTAACGCATGCCAGGCTGGGCCACAGAGAGCGAGCAGGGGGTGTGACTCTCCTCGCTGATTCTATCCGGGGTCTCTGGGGCGAGGGTCCCCACTGCCTGCTCTGGGCTAGGGCTGCCTGCCTCGACCACCAGGCTCAGTGTGCACCTGTCTCAAGTTGAGTATTTTGGGAGGGTCAGGCTCCCAGTGAGGTTCCCCACGTCAGAGCAGGCTTGGAGTCAAGCAAGCAGCCATGGCCCTTTGGGTAAAGCCAGGTTCAGTGTGGCCAGCGGCAGGCCATGGGCAGTCTCTCTTCATCTCCAACCTGGCTTTAAAGACAGGGAGGAGCTGCTGGCTGGCAGGCACAGCAAGTGAGGCAGTGCCCCTGATATGAAGAACTTGTCTGTGTGACTCGATGCTGGTCCCTTGGCTGTCAGACCCCATGCCATGGGGTCCACTGAGTCAGTCAGTGTCGGCACCAGGCCGTGGGCCCCCAGCCCTGCCTGAGCTGGTGCCCCAACTTCTGTGACAGAGACCTCCTGACAGCTACGCTGTTGGTGGGAGCCTGCAGAGGGCAGTATGGTCAGTATGGTCAAGGAGGCCAAGACCAGGGGTCAGGGTGTGTCCCTGCTGTCTGTTCTCACAGCCCAGCCCCCAGAGGAGGGAGGGAGCTGGGCCTGAGGGCACAGAGGGGGTAGACCCCAATCAGCAGCCAGAACGTGATACCCTGAGAAAGGAGGGTCTTGGGTCCCATAGCCAGGCATGGCCTTTACCGTCCTGCCAGGTTTAGGGGACTCTGCCACCCCTACTGGCGTTCATGGCCACACGTTGTGTGTGTCTGTCCAGGTGACACGGGACTCACGCACGTACAGTGTGGGGGTGTGCACGGCAGCTGCTGGGCCAGACGAGGGGGGCTGCAAGGACGGAGGTGTGTGCCTGCTCTCGGGGACCAAGGGGGCATCTTTTGGACGGCTGGCGTCGATGAGGCTGGACTACAGGCACCAGGACGAGGCTGTCATCCTGACTTACGTGAATGGTGACCTCTGCCCGCCAGGTAAATCTGCCCGGCGGGGTTGAAGCTGACAGCAAGAAGCAGAGCAGTGAGGGTCCCCGGGCCAAGGGTGCTGCAGCCCTGCTAACCTCCGAGCCTGGGGCACATCTGCCCGTGGCTAATGAGGAGGGGTGGAATCTTGCCCATCCCCCAACTGGATCAGGACAGAGGGCAACTGGGCAGCTGCTCAGGGGCTGCTTGGGCACAGTGACTGTCACACTGAGCCTCATCCCTTCAAATCGTCTCTTTCTTCTTTGCAGAAACTGATGATGGCGATCTATGTGTCTTCCCATTCACATTCAATGGCAAGAGCTATGAGGAGTGCATCGTGGAGAGCAGGGCGAAGTTGTGGTGTAGCACGACCGCCAACTACGACCGAGACCACGAGTGGGGCTTCTGCAGGCAGTGTGAGTGTGGGCGCTGGACATCGAGTCCCCAGGAGGCCATGCTGATGGGACCACCGTCCTGGCTGGGGGCACTGGTGTCTTGGCAGGCCTGTGGGCCAACTTAGGGGCAGATGTGGGTCAGGCTGGGGCTGGTGAGGCCCACGTGGTGTTGTGGCTCCTATCACCCTGGACACTGGTGTCACACGAGGGTCCTGTCAAAAGTCCTGGCTTTGCGCAGCAGAGCAGGATGAAAGGAACACAGGGGAAATAAGCCAGCAGTGGTAGAGGGTTGGGGACCTGCAAAGAGCAGCACCTGTTAGGTTGGAGATTTTCATTTTGAGGTGTGTACCGACATGCCGCCACCCACCTCAGTCCCTCACTTATATGCGAAGGAGTTGTGAAGACAGGTCTTGGGGAGTGGCGTGGGGCACAATGAGAAGACATTGTGTCCCCAGGGCCCAGGCTGTGTTTCTTGCAAGAATGGATTCAAGTGGACCATGGCCAGGAATGGTACCTGGGGCCCGGCTGGGTGATGACCAGTGCCGGGTGGTAGGGATGTAGTGGGCTGGGCCAGGAGAGCCGTGGCTGGGCTGATCCGACTGGGTCTTGCCTGCTGCCCCCACAGCCACCAGCCACCGGACGTCGGCCATCATATTCAGGTGTGATGAGGATGAGGATATCGGGCGGCCGCAGGTGATCAGCGAGGTCCGCGGCTGCGAGGTGACCTTTGAGTGGAAGACCAAGGTGGTGTGCCCCCCCGAGAAGATGGAGTGTAAGTTCGTCCAGAACCACAAGACTTACGACCTGCGGCTGCTGTCCTCCCTCACCGGCTCCTGGTTCCTCACCTACGAAGGAGCTACGTGAGTTCCTTCTCCCGTGGGGTAGTGGGTAGGACCTTGGGTTCCATTGGCGAGGCTGGAGGGTAGAGGAGAGTGCCCCCCGCCACTGCCCCGTGATGATGATAGTGTTCCTGGGAAGTGTCCACCTGTGGCTCACAGTGTGCTGTGGGTGCCTAGCTTCCGCTGACAGAAATGAGACCCTGGGACCCACACTCGGGCCTGGTGGAACTGGGCTCCTTGGGCTTGTGTTCCAGCAGGTGGGGCTAGCATGGGGCACATGGTGTTGAATGTCACTCGCGCTTGCCTACCCATCTGACTGACCCAGGTGTCAGGCCTCCACTCTGCCTTGTAGCTCTGCATGGCTTTGACACAGGGCAGCACGACAGTGGCTTCAAGTTAGGCCAGCAGCGTGCCAAGGTTTACCACTCTTGGCCCCAGCTCCAGAGCTGCCTTAGTTGTGTCTCAGGCTGACATGGGTGTGGGCATTTTACCTCTTATGTGTGCCTGGTGGGCAGGCTCCCTTCTGCAGTGGTCACACCCTCTTGGGTCCAGCAGCATCAGAGAAGCCAGTGGCGGTCAGCACCGGCTCTTAGCCACCAGAAGCCCTGCTGAGGGGCCCCATAGCCTCGTGCTGAGTGCGCCAGGGCAGGGCCTGATGAGCTCCCCTGTCCTGCAGGTATTTCATCAACCTGTGTCAGAGAGTCTACAAGGGGCCCTTCGAATGCTCAGAAAGAGCCAGCATTTGCAAGAAGACCTCCTCTGGCCAAGTCGAGTCCCTGGGCCTCGTGCACACACAGAGACTGGATGTCATGGGTGAGTTGGGGTTGGGAGGTAGGGCTGGCCTTAGTGTGCTGGCACAGTACCTCATGGGCCTTTTGGCAACCCCTTGAGTGCTAAGGTGCATGCGGCTCAGGAGTGGTGTCCGAGAATGTCCCTGGGAAGGCGGGAAGTGCAGACGCTTGACACCCCTCCTGAGTTCACATTCCAGCTGTGGATCGAGTGTCTGGTCCAAAGCCACATTAGCTCTGAGGCTGCAGAGCCAGGCCGCAGCCTAAGGCCTCGGGCAGGAGAACTCAGGATGTGGTGCCTCAGAGGCAAAAGTTATAGTTATTCTGAGCATTGCCATAGATAATGGACGGTGCAGTTGGCTGTTGAGCAGGCGGCGTCTCTATCATCGGGTGATGGAGGTGATGTTTTTGCTGGTGTGAGGCAGGTTGCACTGTGCTGCGGACCAAGTGGGAGATCCTGCCCTTTGCCTTTGAGCATAGAGCTGGTTTATCCCAGTCGTCCAGAGAGATGCAGTGGCTTTTCTCTGCTTGAGACGCTGAAATGGTAAAGGAGAAGTTGGGGGCAACCAGTCACCCCTGGTTCAGACCAAACCCCAGTCCCATCGACTGGTCGGAGGGGAGCTGCCAACTGTTGGAGACCCATGTCAGCTCTTGCTGTCACACGCACATTGCTCAGGCAGGGCCCGGGGGTGGCCCAGCCAGCTCTTCCCCCCGGGCATCTCAGGGGCTCCAGATGCTTGACCAGTCTCTCCTATAGCCAGTTGAGCAGGACTGAAATATTTTAAGGCTTAGCTAAAATTTTAAGGTTGGTGAGCACCGTCTGACCAGTCCAGCAGGTGTCACCATCTCTCAGGGCCGACAGCCCTGTACCTTGGGCTCCTAATGGAGCCAAAACTGAAAAAATCTCCCGGTGTCCAGCATGCTTGGAGCAGGGAGGGGTCTTTGGCTCCAAAATGTCAGGAAGACACAGGGATGACAGCCGCCTGTGGGTGAGGTTGCACAGTGTATGCACAGTGGGCCCCAGCACCTGGATCCTGCAGGCTCACTCAGAGAAGCACCCTTTGCTGGAAGCTTGGCCCCTAGTGCTGGACTAGGGCTGAGGCAGCCATGGTGGGAGTCTGGTGGTGGTCATGTCATCTCAGCCCTTACAGTAGCTTCTGACAAGTGACACAGAGAGCTTTTTCACACCCTGAAACGAATGTTGGTTCTGCCTCATGTGTTTCAGATGACAAAGTCATTGTCACCTACTCCAAGGGTCACCCATGCGGTGAGAACCAGACTGCATCCTCCGTGATAGAGCTGGGCTGCGCCAAGACAGTGGGCAAGCCTGTGTTCATGAGGTGAGCAGCCAGGCCTGGCAGGCAGAGCTGTGTGGAGTGTCCTGGGCCAGGAGTCCCTCTGGGCTCCTCCTCTGGTTTCTACTGGGATGGAAGGAGGAGTGGTACTGCGCATGTGGGCAGCAGGGTGTTCACATTGTTGCCATGACTAGAAGCCAGACTGGAAGCCAGAGCTGCTGGCTCACTGTGGGGTGCAGGGCTTGCTCTCATGGATGGACATGGAGCCCTGCTTCTCCTGCTCAGCAACACGTTTAGCCCCTTCTGCACTAGCTGAGTGTTGAGCCAGCCAAGAGCCCTTGTTTCTGCTCCTGGTCTTGGACCTGAACACCGTGGGGGTGGGGGGCTGCACCCGGATGGTTCTCGGGTCTTAGTACCATGCTCTAGGCAGTGCTGTACCAGGTACTAGGGGGAATTTGGTCAGCAAGGGGCATGTGAGCTGTTGGTGAATAAACATGTTGTTTCTGGAAGCGGGCTTGGAAAAGGACAGTCCCAGACCCTTGTCCAATGATTTATCAGTATATGAGTCTAATGAGTTTGTAAAACAAAGATCCAAAAGTCTAGGAGGCGTCATACAGTCAAGGTGCTGGGTGCAGACCCCTCTTGGGCTGCCTGTGGTCCCCCCTGGGTGTCTGGGCTTGAGTCTTGGCTCCACTCTTGATCCCAGCTCCCTGCTCATGTGTGCTCTCAGGGGTAGCAGGTGACAGCTCTTGTCCTGCACGGGAGGCCCCAGTGCAGTGCCTGGCTCCTGGCCTTGGACATGTGAAACGTGAACCAACAGTGGGAGCCATCTGCCTTTCAAATGCAGACGTGCGTCCCACGGCCACCCCAGCCTGGAGCTACTTTAACACTGCCTGGGCCTGCACAACTGTGCCCTGGGTTGCCTCTCCTGTCCAGTTGCGTGGGTGATGTGACCGTGGCTGTGCCTCCCTGTGCCCAGGTTTGACACGGACAGCTGTACCTACTACTTCAGCTGGGACTCGCGGGCAGCCTGCGCCGTGAAGCCACAGGAAGTGCAGATGGAGAACGGAACCCTCATCAACCCGGTCAATGGCAAGAGTGTCAGCCTTGGGGACATATATTTCAAGTAAGCGCAACGTTTCCCTTGGAGCCCTGAGTGCACCCGGAGAAGCTGGCCATGTGGGTCCCTCTGTAGCGGGAGTGCCACAAGACCAACAGGCCTGTGTGCCTCAGTGACTTGCTGAGGCACTTCTTGTCGTGGTTTGCCTGGGATTTGCCTGGTCCATGAGTGGGGGAGAACGGTTTCTCAGCAGTGTCCCTGGATTGTTGTTTGGGTGCAGAGGCCCGGATGGCCGCCATGCCTGCTGGCCTTGCAGGGGCGGGGTGGGCTCCCGAAGCTGGCATCCCCGCTGTCTGTGGGCTTGTGGAGGTGCTACCCCAGCTTGGGGAAGCTTCCTGCAGGATCCCCAAGGACGCTAGGCCACCTTGAAGACCGCGTGTGTCACCTTCATCTCTCCCGTCTCAGGCTGTTCAGTGCCTCTGGGGACGTGAGGCCCAACGGGGACACCTACCTGTATGAGATCCAGCTGTCTTCCCTCAGCAGCCCCACACACCCCGGCTGCTCTGGCGCCAGCGTGTGCCAGGTCAAGCCCAATGACCAGCGCTTCAGTAGGAAAGTGGGGACTTCGGAGAATACCAGATACTACGTTCAGGGTAACTACTTCCTGGTCCTGTTGATTTGGGCTAACCGCTTTCTGGTCAGACTCTGCTCGGGGTGACTACTTCCTGTGTCTGCTGTGTCAGGCTCCCTCAGGAAGGAGTTCTAGTCCCACCCACCGATTCTCATGTGGAAATCTGAGTTCAGCCGAGAGCTCAGTGTTGTGTGATACAAACATGCAGATATAATGTGGGAGACCCACACATCTCTCTGGGGGGTGCACTCCGTCCTGGGTAACACAGCCTGGTGCTGTGGAGGTCCCACGGTGGCTGTGGTGCACAGGCCTGCCCGGTCAGAGCTGCCTCTGATTGGCTCGTAAGGCAGGATGCATCCTTATCTGGAAACTTGAACTACAAAGTAGGGTGAGAAATCTCCAGCGTGTCCCAAGGACGAAGGGACCAGGCTGGAAAGCCCAGCCCCAGGGGAGTGACTTAGTGAAGGCTGTGTGAGCCGTGGCAGGCCTGGGCCCTCCCAGGAACCGAGCCCCTGAATACAGTTGGGGTACGTGATAGGGGAGTTTGTCCTCTTCGGGCAGTTGGTAAATTCCACCTCGTGTTTTCCCTGTCCTTGGGCCTACATTTCTGCAAACCCTCCTGTCCCTGAGCGGCAAACCCCGCACATCCAACATGCTGCCTGTCCTGCCCACTCTGTGTCCGGCCACGAGAAGTGCCCGGTTAGCGCTGGTTTTGTGAAGTAGAGGAGGGATGTCTGAACACTCCTGGATTCAGTCAGACAGCCCGAAGCTGTCCCGTGGCCTGGGTCCTTACACCTGCTAGTGTGTGTGCACAGCGTGTCAACCCACCCCAGCGTGCCATTCTCCTGTCCCCAGTGGCTGCTCCTCTCCAACATGCTGTGTTTTCAGGCTGTGCAGCCTCCACTGCTGCTAACAGGCGTGTGCCTGGTGAGCCTTCTAGAATCCGTAGTTTGGAGTTGGCATGCACATGTGTGTTTGTGCCTGTGTGCACATGTAGATGTGTGTGTGCATTCAGCCTTGGCTCCAGACTATTATTTTCATTCAGTAGCATCAGGAAGCAGCTTTACTTTTAGACTTCTCTGTGTCACGGAGAAACACAGTTTTAACCTCTTAATGAGAATTGTCATTCATTCATTTCATTCATTCATTCAAGAGGGCGAACTCAGACTCACACAGTTCCCGCTGTGCCCGGGGTATGGCTCTGGCTGGCCTCTGCCAGGCTTCAGCAGGATGGCGACCCCTGCTCAGCCTGTGCCTTCCATGCCTCCCGCTGCCCTCTGGGTACCTGTCAGTCTTACCCATGAGACTTTTGTTCCCCAACTGCCTGATACCCAGGCAGTGGCCAGCCGCAGGTTAGGGAGTAGCAGAGTCCCTGTGAGGCTCCATGATGTGGATGCATTTGCGTTTGTCAGTGCATGAGGGCTGGGTAAGGGCTCAGGTCAGCTGCAGGAGCACAGACACTCCCCCAGCCTCCCCGCATAGCATCCCAGTGTTGACAACGGTACTGGCCTCTGGGAGTCACGTTCCCTGCCCAGGTAGCGACTTCAGTTTCTGGGTGGGCCGATACCACGTGGCCAGCCCCGCCCCGAGTCACACGGTGAGCTTGGGATGAAGGGAGCTCTGGCTTTGGTCCCTGCAAGGTTGAATTCATTTTATGCTGGCACCATAAGTGTGTGTCGAGGCCTTCCGAGCCGCATGGGCAGGGCGCTCCCAGGGTGCAGGAGCAAGTGGCCTGGCCCGTGCGATTGCCTGCAGGAGGGTAACGTGGGCCTCCTTGGAATGGCTGTCGGGAACGGTGCCCGTGGTCCTCCTTTCTTCTTCACAGATGGCGACCTGGACATCGTGTTCACCTCTTCTTCCAAGTGTGGAAAGGACAAGAGCAAGACCGTGTCCTCCACCATCTTCTTCCACTGTGACCCCCTGGTGCAGGATGGCATCCCTGAGTTCAGTCATGAGACCGCCGACTGCCAGTACCTCTTCTCCTGGTACACCTCGGCTGTGTGCCCATTGGGGTAAGCCACAGCCGGCCCTAGCACCTGTTGGCACCCCACTGCTGTCTTTGGTCTACACTAGAGTCACCGCTGCCCGCCACCCCGGGCGTGTTGGTCCTGGCTGCTGTGACTGGCACAGGTGTGGCTGCCATCGGCTGGCAGGGAGCAGGGCTTGCTACCTGCAGGCATTTTCTCACTTCTGGCAATTGCAGTTCTCAAGATGTCCATGTTTTAGTTCTTTCAGCTGTTTCTGTTTTTACCAAGTGCTACATACTTCATCTTCTAACCTTGGCAGTGCTAGAAGGACCTCCAGCCCTCTCACACCCTGCTTCAGCCTTCTAAATGGTGGTTTTGTGCCATGGTTAAAGCTGTGGCTGCTGTTGGCTTGTGCCTATATAATGAGATAGGCCTAACACAAGAACACAGAAGAGATGGAAAGGCAACAGACAAGAAAATACCGGGGCCAGCAGGGGGCGTCAGCGTGCGCATTAGGTCAGGTCAGATAGTATGGAGGCAGAGTTAGCCGTGAGTGCCCATTGCAGGTCAGCACGGTCAGGGTGGCAGAACACAGCAGTCTGCACCTGTTGGCCCAGGAGCGGTGCTAGGCAGAAGTGCACGTGGGGAGATGCCACGAGGGGTCCCGGCCTTCTGGGTCAGCAGAAAGCGGGGCTCTGGCAGGATTGGAGCAGGCTGAGGATGAAGCCAGCATACCCAAACAGGTGGGCAGCATCACTTGCAAGTGTGTCACCTGGGAACCTCCATAGAACCATACAAAAGTTAACCATAGGCAGGCAGGTCTCTAAACGGACCCACCTGGATGGTGACTGCAAGGACTCCTGCCTCCTGAGGACTGCCCTGGGCACCATCTGCAGGACTGCTATTATGGGTGGGGTGTGTGGGCTGTGGGCTTCTTGGGTGCCCACTGGCCTTGCCCGGGCCGAGGCCGCCATCCCCTGCCACACTGGGACAGAGCAGCTAGCTGCCCCACCGGCCTGTTGTCCTTCTGATGCTTTAGATCAGGATGGTTGGGCTAGCTCAGCAGTTCCCCATCCGCAGGCAGGCTGGTGGCTGGTTGCCCTCTGACCCAGTTCCTTGAATGCTTTTGAAGCCATGCTAGCCCTGATGGCATACTTTGCTAAGTGAGCAGTGGCGTGCCCAGGGTCTGACGTCCCGTGGTGCTCATGTAGGTAGCCTCTTCCTTTCCAAGGTCACCTAAGAAGGGTCAGCTCTTGGCCAAGCACAGCTCGTGGCTTCATCCTTTCACCTCTTTGCTGAAGCGTTCAGTCGCAAAGCATGCTCCTTACCCTGCTGGCTTGCATGTCAACACCTTTGGGGACTGCACCTCCTTTGCTGGCCTGGCAGCCTGGGGTGTGAGGCCAACACCCACCCCAGGTCGTGCCAGCTCTGTGGTGTCTGTGTCCAGGTGGCACTGTCCTGGGCTCAGCCCTGGTGGGCAGTGTGAGTGGACCCAGAAATATCTGTCTGGAGGAGACCCTATACCTGGGTGTCCCCAGAGCTCCTCTGGTCTGGGCCTCCAACCTGTGCCCCTGCAGCGGAAGGCTAGGTTTGTGCTGGCCCCTACGCTGGCCCTAATGCCAGCCTCAGAGGATCGGGCGGTGGGAGGCAGGGTCCCTGCCAGAGAGGGGGTGGCAACGCTGCCCAGTGACACGGCTTCTCTTCTCACATGCCCTTCCAGAGGGGACTTTGAAAGCGGGAGTGCTGATGAAGACGACACGGACTACCCGGGGCTGTCGGAGCGGAGCCAGGCCATTGGCTCGGTGCTCAGCCTGCTCCTGGTGGCGCTCATTGCCTGCCTGCTGGGCCTGCTGCTCCACAAGAAGGAGAGGAGGTGAGGAGGGTGGGCCGTCGCTGGCTGCCTGAGAGTTCAGGTTCAAGTTCAGAACTTGCCAAGGACCCATTTGTGGTCATGCCTGGGAGGGGTGTGTGTGGGGGGGACAGCGGTTCTGCCCTGCCCACCCCACCTGACCTCTGTCTCCTCTACAGGGAAATGGTGATGACCAAGCTGACCAGCTGCTGCCGAAGAAGCTCCAATGTCTCCTACAAGTACTCCAAGGTAGCTTAGTGCTGGGTTCCCACGGGGCTGTCGGGTTAGAGCCGGGGCTCACACTGTGTGGTTTGTCCGTCAGTTTCCCCTCACGGTGATGGCAGTTTGCTTCCTCAGATCTAGTTTGTACCCACTGATGGTTTTGGGGGCTGCTGCTTGTGCTAGCATTGGGCGATTTCCCGATCGGTCTCCAGAAAAGAGGGCTCCCTCAGGTCAAGGGGTGTCCACACGGTGTGGGCTCTTGACGCGTGTTATCAGATGCCCAGGTCCTGCCTGTGGCTGCTGCGTCTCTGCCCCCACCTGTGCGATGGAGAATCAGCCAGCACGGCCCTGTGCCCATGGCTGGGAGGCCCCACTTTTGTACAGCTCCTCTAAGCCCCTGCCCAGCTGTGTGCCTTCCTCCCTCGGGCCGAGAACCCAGCCCGCCCCGCTGGCAGAGGTTGGGCAGGGGGTGGGGATGGAGAGTGTTGGCATGGGGAGCCGCAGTCACTGACGGGCGTGCGTCTCCCTCCTATTGGCCCCGCGGCAGGTGAACAAGGAAGAGGAGACGGAGGAACACGAAAGCGAGTGGCTGATGGAGGAAATCCAGCCTGGGGCCCCACGGCCGGGGAAGGACAACCACGAGAACGGCCATGTCACCACCAAGCCCGTGCAGGCCGAGGCCCTCACTGTCCTGCGCGGCGATGACCAGGACAGCGAAGATGAGGTGCTGACCATCCCTGACGTGAAAGTGCAACCTGTCCGAGGGCCTGGGCCTGATGGCGCTGCGCAGCCTGGCCGACACCCCCAGTGCAGGGCTCCCCGGGGAAGGGTGGACGACAGGTTGGGGCTGGTGCATGGTGACAGGGCAAGGCGGGGCAGGCCTCGGCCTGGCCCTCCCCATTCGGCAGCCTTCCACGACGACAGCGACGAGGACCTCCTGCGCATCTGAGACCACCGTGCCTGCCGGAGGGCGCGGGGCAGGCCACAGCCGAGCGCCTCCAACCAAAAACGGACTTCTACTCGGTGACGCTTCTGTAATCTCTGCCTTTAACAAAAACTGCTTCAAACGGGAAGCGTTTTTGTGACGGGGGTGGGAGGGTGGGGGACCAGGGGGAGAGGGAGAGGGCGGTGGGGCGCGGCTCCTTCACGATTGTTTACAGCCACTAGGGGGCGCACGGCAGCATCTGCTCCACCGACCGGCGAAGGGCGGCAGCTCGTGCCCGGGGCGTTGCCTGGCTACACCTCAGACAGGAGAGAGGGTCGTCACCGGGCCCCCTCGCTGCTTTCAGGCCCTTGCCCAGGCTGCCTCATCTTACATTTCAGCGTTTAAAACCTCTCCTCCTATTTATTGACCAACAGTTACTCAGGTTTGCAGATAAAAAAAGGAAAAAAAAAATCAGCGTGTATCTTCCTTTCTGTCTGCAGGGGTGTCCCGTGCTGGCTGCCCGGGGAGCCTCTTGGGCCAGGCAGCTTCAGCTGGGATTCTGAGCTGCTTGCAGCTCGCACCCCCTCCTGAGTTAGAGCCCTCCATCTTGTCTTTGTCTCTTTTTTGGCTGTTTCCCCAACCCCCCCAAGGCACGCGCAGGGTTCCCACCTACTCGAGCGTGCCACCTTGTCACCTGCCATGTCCGTGCAGAGGTGCACCTGTCAGTATTCCGCTCCTGGCTGTAGAAGCCTGACAAGCCACCCAAAGAGTTATGATGTGCTTTACCTCGGTTTGACTTTTTGGTTAAAGATTTTTGGTTAAGGATTTTTGGATTTTGGTTTCTGGTGCGTGTAAGTGGAGGCGTCAGAGGAGACGACGTTTTCCCCGGCTTGGGGTGGAGGTATCGTGTCCTCTGGGTCTCATGATATCATTTTTACTGTGCTTATTATTACTTTTTTTTTTTAAGATGTGTATCCACCGTCGACTACAAGAAGCCTTAATTTGCACAGTGTGTGATTTAGGGAAGATTGCATGGCAAGTGCCAGGCCGGAGTCCCGGCTCGGGGCCCTGGCGGGTCGGGGGCTGCGCGGAGGGAGCAGCAGCCGCATGGCACCAGGCTCCCCCCGGCCCTGACTCTCTTTTTTTAATTTTTCTCTTTTATTTTTTCTTCTGGAAGTGTTTAACGACTTTTCTTGCATTTAGAGTGTGTGTAGACTCGGTGGGATCATATACTAAAAAGCAACCCACCGTTTACACATCGGTTTGTACCCAGTTAGTAAAGGCTGGCTTACCTGATTTAAACATGAGTGTATTTTTTAAGAAATCGATTTTCTTCTCTTCATTTTTTTTCTCAATCAACTTTACTGTAATATAATGTATCAACAATTTCAATAAAAAAAATAAATAAATTGCCACTTGGGTGTCCTTGGTTTAATTTTCCCACGCAGAGTGGCGGCCGGTTTCGCTGTTGAACGGGTGTGAGGGGGTCTTACTTTCTGTGCCCTCTTGGACCCAGGCCTGCAGCGACATGTCGGGTGCCCCTGGAGTCCACTCTGGCTCCAGGTGCAGCCCCTCAGCCTCATTCTCCATCCAATTTCAGGCAGACCCCTCTCCGCCAGGTGTTTCCTGTTGAGTAAAGCAACACGGGACGGGGGTTCATTCCAGGCACTCAGGAGCACTGCTGGGCTGTGCGGCCTGGTCCCTCGGCGGGGGGTAAACACCTCTTCCCCTGGGAGTCCACGGCAGGTCACAGAGCGCTCCCTACACACCAACACCTAATGCTGGCGTTTGTAGTGAGTGATAAGTCTACCGTATTCTGAAAACAGTGAATGGAAGGTTCCAGAAAGAAATAGCTCCCACATTCTGATAGCTGCATTGTGTGATGGAGCCTCCCGCCAGCCCCCGTCCGTCCAGCACATCCATGCCGGCTCGCTTAGCGACCACATCGTTCTCAGAGGCAGTGACATGGAGAGCAGCCATTGGGCGACAGAGACAAGGGGCAAGATGATTCAGGAGGCTGGGAGCTGGTGCCAAGGAAACTCCTAGTGAAGCAGGCACCAGGCCTTGCCTGGCACTCCCCGCCGACCCCTAGCAGGCATCACAAGGCGATAGCTGACATCCACTCTGCTCAAGTCTTTGGGGGTAGTCTTACTGGGTGTGCTGGATCCATGGACCCTGGGCAGCATGGTAAGGATGGGACGAGGCGAGGTTAGTAGCAGTGCCTTTGTCAGCCACGCCTGCGTAGTGACCATGGGGATGGATGTTGAGGGTAGAGGTCCATGCTGCCTAGGACACCTGCAACCCCCTGGGGAGCCTGGCTTCTGGTCCCCCCGGGATGTACACCCTGCCAGGCACCAGTGACGGCACAGCTGCTCAACCCTGTCATTTAGGGAGATGTGGGTTGGGTTCCAGCTCCTGGGCTTTCTCAGAAGGATTCTCTGTAGGTCCAGTTTTACAGGAGGATAACCTTGGCTCTGACCCTGCACTGTGGGACTGGTGCTTCAGACCCACCCTTCATCACTCCCCTCCCCAGGCATCCTCACTCTCACTGTACCCCCACCCGTGCGCCGTGCAGAGGGTTCGGGCTGAACTGGCATCTCAACAGTGGGCCTTGTTTGGAGCCGGGATCTTCGTAGAGTTTAGCAAGTGATGTGATGGCTCTGGAATGGGCCCGAGTCCCTGTGATGCTACCCTGATCTCAGAGACCAGCAGACCCAAGGCAGAACCCACATGGGGAAGCAGAGAGGAGCCAAGGACAGAGGCCTGGGATAGCCCTAGACATGCCGTGCCTGCCCAGGCTCTGCCCCTGCTCCTTGTCTGAGGGAGCAGGTGTTTCCATTTGAGCCCCTCTACGCCCACCAGAGCTCACAGCTGAGGAGGGGTGGGTGGTGGACACATCTGTGTGGGGTGGGGGAGGGGCACAGCACCCACAGGTGCTGGGGTCACCTTTCTGCCCCACAGAGAGTGGCACCTCTGGGTGGTGCATCCCAACTTCCCTCATCTCCTACTGAAGCTGTGTGTGTGTGTGTTGGCCAGGATGGGGCCCCGTGAACGTGGAGCACTTGCCCTTGGGGGTGGTGGTCGAAGTCCTTGCCATCCTGACTGCCCCACGCACTGGGGACCTGAGCACAAAAATTTCTCCTATTCTGGAGGACAAGGTCCCTTGTGGCAGGTATGGTTTCCACTGTGGCTGCTCTCCACTGTCTTCCCAGGGATGCCCCTTTGTATGCCTGGGTCCTCATCTTCACAACAGCCCTAGTCTTAACTACCTCTTCATGCATATGTTTAAAAGGCACAAGGGGCCAGCACTGTGGTGTAACAGACTAAGCCTCCTGCTGCAGTACCGGTTCGTGTCTCGGCTGCTCCACTTCTCATCCCTCTTTCTGCTTATGGCCTGGGAGGGGGAGCAGAGGTTGGTCGAGGTCCTTGGGACCTTGCACCCACATGGAGATGTGGAGGAAACTCTTGACTTCGGATAGGTCCAGCTCTGACCATCGCAGCCATTTGGAATGAGCCAGTAGGGGGGAAAAGGCAGAGATACCTAATCTACGAGAGCCACAGAAAGATCCATCTGCTGGTGCGCGCCCCCAAACGCCCCGAGAGCCAGGGCTGAGCCAGGAGCCAGCAGCTTCCTCCAGGTCTCCCAGGTCAAGGTGGCAGGGATCTGAGTACTGTTGTCTCCCAGGGCACACAGGAGCAGCGCCTGGAAGCAGGATGAGGCCTGGATCCCAAATGCTCCCATGTGGGATGCTGATGTCCAAAGCTGCCTCTTGACCAGTGTGCCAATTGCCCATTCACTCTGAAATCTCTGAAGACGACCGCGTTCTGAGGTCCTGGGGTTGGGGTGGGACTGTGCTGCTCCCTGGAGACCTAGAGCCCCTGTTGCTCCGTTCACGAGCTGAACATTTAAGCAGCCCTGGGCACTGTCCTGGCTCCACCCCAGCAAGCACAGCCCAGGCACTCTGGCCCATGAGAACAGGTTTGCACCCAGCTCTGAGCTCTGTCTCCCTCCTGCCTGCCTGCCTGCCTGCCTCTTCCTCTCTCTTCCTGGACTTGAAGCCCTTCACCTTGCTCAGGGCTCCATGGTACCTGCTTTTGTTGGACCCACAGTAAAGAAAAAATTAAAGGAAAACCGCCCAGGAGAAGATTTGGAGGCCCTTGAGAAAAAGAGGATTTTAGTGCAGGTTCTGTTAGTTAGGGGAGAGAGTCTGACAGACCACGCCCTGATGGGAGATGGCCCAGGACCACTTCCACGTGGCAGGTGACCGCATAAGGGAAATGACCTAGGGTATACAATACTGGGTTTGTTTATTTATTTATTTAGATTTAGTTATTTTAATTGGAAAGGCAGATTTACAGAGAGAAGGGGAGACAAAGATCTTCTATCCAATGGTTCACTCCACAAATGGCTGCAGTGGCTGGAGCTGGCCCAGTCCCAAGCCAGGAGCTTCTTCTGGGTCTCCCATACAAGTGCAGGATCCCAAGGCTTTGGGCCATCCTCTACTACTTTCCCAGGTCACAAGCAGGGAGTTGGAAGGGAAGTGGAGCAGCCAGGACACAAACTGGCATCCATATTGGATCCCAATGGATGTAAAGTGAGGATTTAGCCACTAGGTTATCATGCCAGGCCCAGCACTGGGCTTCTATAATCTTGGACCCCAGAGATGGAAGGAGGTGAGATGAGGCAGAAACTTCTTGCTGTGCGCATGTGTATGACGTACAGCATAGGGTCCTTAGCATGATGGGCTGAGGCGAGGACCAGGTGCTTCCGGAATGGGAATGTCAGGCCTCTGGCAGTACCCGCAATAACAGCCATCATGGACTCACTCTCACTATACCTCAGGCCAGCACCCTGCCTTGCTCAGCCTAACTAAAACATCAGCCGGAGTTGGAATTTCAATGTCCATAAGGAGGGCTGTATAGGAACACACTGGCCGCTGCCACTCAGCCTAGCCCTTGGCGCAAGGGTTTGTTGCCCCTGATGTCACTGTGGCACCCATTTCACAGTGGACAGAACTGAGGCTTAGAAGAGGGGAAGCTGTCTTCAGGCATCCTAGTGGGGTACGTGTGTCCTTGCCTGTAGCCCCAGCACCCAAAGCCGCCCAGAGGCTGGGAGAGAAGGCCTTGTCTTCCTGGTCCTGTCCCTGACAACTGCCATGTCCTGAACCCTGGCCAGCCCCTGATGTCAGGTCTGGACAGCTAACCTCATGGTCAGCAGCAAAGGGTTAGTGCCCTGTGTTTAGGGCAGCCTGCTGAGAGCCATGGGTGGCAGAGCCTGCAGACCAAGTCAATGCCAAGAGCATGTGATCGAAGCATCACTTAGGAATGCCACAATCCAGGAACCAGATTAAATGTGTCTTCTAATGCCTTCTTCCCCGCATCTGCAGGTCAGAGAGGCAAGTGGGCATCCAATGCAGGGCGTCCCGTTCTCACGTTCACATGTATGCCTGGGCCCGGGGCTGAAGACCCACTGTGTGTTGTCTTTTTTTGTAACCCTAGTCCCTCCGCTCGGCTTGGGATACGTGGCAAGCATTGCCAGCAACATATATCCACTTTTGAGTTTATGTATGGCCGCCTGGCCTTGCCTCCCTCACTGGCTACTGATCCTACACCCATTGACCCATCCCTCCTCACCCCTCTTTTAATCTATCTACAACACTTCTTTGGTCACACGCAAACCTCTTCCCTCACCCCGCCCCCTCAGCTCCTCCTTGCAGCCCAGAGAGCTAGTTCTCTACCGCCCCCCTCTACACTCCCTTCACCCCTTACACCCAAATGGCAGGGCCCTGTTAAGGTCACACTGACCACTTCCACGGCTGCCAAAGTGGAAGGCTTGCCCTGTTGGATTCATAACTCCCACCTAAAACTTTTTACCGCACCTCCAGTTGTATCTGTTAATCCCCCTGCTGTCACGGAGACACCCCCGGAGATTGAAGCTTCCCATCGAGACCAATCCTCGGAGGCCACATACTCCTGCGAGCCTCTGGAGGGACTTCAACTGCTTTTTAGGAAGATTTCCAATAAGTAAATCCCACTGAGCCACTTCAGTCCATTACTCTAGTTCTCAGGGAGTCTCAGCTCCGTCACTCTTCTTCCCTAGCACCTCTATAGGATGCTCTCTGCTATTGGCTGCTTGTCACCCTTCCCAAAGCTGGCCTTAGCCAAGCCCCAATCCAACCCCCTCCGGCCTTGGTATGGCAGTTTTATGTAAGAGAAACTTACCAGGAAGACACCCAAACTTATTGGGACCCGTTATTGTCTTCCAACAGGGTGCTCGGCTTCTCTATTCAGCCTCGATCAATCGACTTTTGGGCCACTTCCAACCCATATCTGTGCCTGCTGTATGACCAGACACGTGACTATTGCAAGGCCGACTCCCGCTACAGAGACTTTTATGGAGCATGTCCCTATTGCTCACGTACGATCCACTATGCCCATGAGACCGGTTATATTTTTAGATATAACTCCATGGATGTGTACATAAAAATAAGAGACCCATGGAACAGCAGATGGATTACCCCTCAAAAGGGCTGCCTTTACCCTCATAGCTATGTCACTCCCCCCTCTGGAATTATATATATATATATGTATATAGACAGCTAGACCCCAATCCAGATAAAGTTACTACAGCAGTTGTCCACATTCTTAATTCTGAGACTTCCCTTTCCACTTCGCTTGAGTCAGATACCCACCCAGATGCCCCAACCTCCTGGTTTAAAACCTTAACTAAGACTTTAGACATGCTCAGCGCCACATCTCCTTTGCCCAGCGTCACTGAGTGCTTCCTTTGGGCCTCACTGCAGCAACCCGTTCTGGCTGTAGTACCCATTATCAACACAGGCAGCAGTCAAACCCCAACCCCTTCTCAATCAGTTACTCCGTTAGGCACTGTTCCCCTATGGGACCACCTAGCTCATACCCTGACTTGCTATAACTCATCCAGGACCTATCATCAATCCCTCCCCTGCTTTGCCACAGTTCAGGTGACCAAGCCTACTTCCTCTCCTGAAGGCTCATCCAGGTGTAACGGCTCTGTATATAACACCATCAATCTCACCTCCCCGGCCCTGCCTCCCAGCAGTAGTCGTGTCTCAGCTGTCTACTTAGCGAGGGAGAACTCTCATGGTTGCTTTCTTCATCAGAGCGTCAAAGGCATGGGGTTTTTCTCCCAGTACTCGTGGGGGCGTCCATAGTTGCTTCCCTTGGATTAGCAGCAGGGAGCCTGGGATACTCAATCACCTCAATTGAGCAGCTGTCAGAGGAGCTCAAATCAGCCCTAGATAACACCGCTCTCTCCCAGCCTCTCTCCAGCGCCAACTCACCTCCTTGGATCAGGTAACTTTCCAGAACAGAAGGGCCCTGGACCCTTGCAGCAGGAAAGGAGGCACCTGCTTGTTCCTCCACGAGGAATGTTGTTTTTACGTTAACGAGTCAGGGGTGGTTGAGCAGAATGTTAAACACCTGTTAGACATCAAAGATCGCCTCTGACAGTCTGGAACTAACAGCAGTCCCTGTATTCCTGGGCTTGGTCTGCTCTGATGTCCATGCCTGCCCCTCTTCTCACCCCTCTGGTACTACTTGTTGCAGGACTCACCATGGCCGCTTGCTTCATCAATTTTCTTCAAAAATTTATTCTCGCTCAAATGGAAAAAATCGTTAACAACACTGCTAGGCAGTATCTTTTGCAGAGTTACAAGCCTCTCCCAGTCTCTCATTCCTCCCCCGACCACCAGGAGACCACTGGTTAGAGGACACTACGCCCAAACTCGGCTTGAAGAAGCTGCAGAACAGTGCCCCTTCTCCTTTTATATGCAGAAAAAGGGAGGAAAGTGAGGAGCGACTTGAAGGTCGTCACGGAGACTGACACCCTGCCTGCGTCACTCCTTCTCACAGCTCACGAAATTCGCACCGGTCTAGCCATCCACCAATCAGATGCAACCCGGCATTCCACCTGAGAATCCAGCCCCAATCTTCCAGCCCCTTCCCCAACCCTGCCCACTTACCAATCATCCCCTTTTCCCTTCTTGCCTCTCCACCACCTCCACCCTGTTCCTGCCCCACTGGAATAAACCTCCTAAGATACCTCGTTGCGTCTGGTGTTTTCAGCTTGCGGTAAACAACCAGGTTGCGGGAATTAGCTGCACGTGAAATATCGTAATATCGTATGAACTAGGACGCTAACACCCTTTTAAAATAATTAACACCCTATACCTCTGTCATCGTGCCAGGGGAAAAGACAGAAAAACCCCCTGACCTCCTGCCATAGTGACAGGAAGAAGAAAGAGAAATACCCGAATTAATGGTGGGGCTAGCATCTTTTAAGGGTTCCCCTCAGAGATGTTTCTCCATAAACAAAGGAAGATTCCTGGTTTCCATGGAACCTGCCTGGCCCTGTCCCTTGCTCATGATAGAGAAGCCAGTCTGAAACTACCCGCTTGGCAATGGTCAGAGATGGAATTGGCTGGTGCTTTAGGTGGGGAATTGGTATGTTAATGTCGCCCTTGTCTCTTGGGGAAGTGTGTTCTTTTTTTTTTTTAAAGATTTATTATTATTATTATTTTATTGGAAAGGCGGATATACAGAGAGGAATGGCCGATACTATGCCGATCCGAAGCCAGGAGCCTCTTCCGGGTCTCCCACGCAGGTGCAGGGTCCCAAAGCTTTGGGCCGTCCTCGACTGCTTTCCCAGGCCACAGGCAGGGAGCTGGAAGGGAAGCGGGGCTGCCGGGATTAGAACTGGCGCCCATATGCGATCCCAGGTGTGCAAGGCGAGGACGTTAGCCACTGCGCCACTGCGCCGGGCCCGAAGTGTGTTCTTGATATGGTAAAAGATGCACTTGTCTCGGGAGAAACGGGCTCTGGTGAATCCAATACATTGTGGGAAAAATACCCTTTTATATTTGAGAAAAAAATGATGACTCGGGGACCAAGAATTCCCTAACTGCCTACTACCCACTCTAACTCCTCTCTCACTATGAGTATTTGTGTGTGTGAGTGTGTCTATGAGTATGACTGGTAGTGTGTGTGTGAGTTTGGTTGAGTGTGAGTGCCCTGGTGAGGAGCAATGAAGACATCAGATCCTGCTGGGGTTCGTGCTGGGTGCTGGGGTCCATGCTGGGGTGCTGGCATTCGTGCTGGGGCGCTGGGGTCTGTGCCAGGTTCTGGGGTCTGTGATGGGTGCTGGGGTCTGTGCTGAGGTGCTGGGGTCCGTGCTGGGTGCTGGTGTCAGTGCTGGGTGCTGGGGTCTTTGCTGGGGTCCTGAGGTCCGTGCCGGGTGCTGGTGTCAGTTCCAGGTGCTGGGGTCTTTGCTGGGGTCCTGGGGTCCGTGCCGGGTGCTGGTGTCAGTGCCAGGTGCTGGGGTCTTTGCTGGGGTCCTGGGGTCCGTGCTGGATGCTGGGGTCTGTACTGGGTGCTGGGGTCCGTGCGGTGAGTATGGAGGATGTGAAGGTTTGTGGAGAACTGTTCCCCTGCAGGTAAGGCTGCAAGAAATTTCCCACTGCATGCAGGGCCCCAACAATGTCTCTGCAAGTACTTGGAAGCTGTTCCACCTCCCTTTGCAAGGACATCGGACCACCCGCTGAGAATTCTGTAATCTATTTAGGCATTGTCTGCCACTGTGGAGTTGGTTTTTACTATCCATGTGAGCTTGGAAGTTGATAAGTTATAAGTCTTGCAAAGGGGCCTTTTACAATTCATGCTGTCTCTGTCTCTGCCGCCCCCATTGACCATCCTTGATCTTTAGGTCTCTCCTGTGATGCATTTCCTCCCTTAACTGATTCAAGATTAAGCTGTAGCATGAGGATTGTAGTAGGAATGTGTTACTGATTGATATACACCATCTATTGAGCACTTTAAGGTGAAACAAAGGGCAGAATTATCTTTGGAAATACCCACTTGACCATGATGTAAAAAGTCTGAGCCAGAGCTTGTGACTGCTTCTGATTAAATAAAGGGGACAGCTTCCTTGCATTGCCCATTATGATCCTGAAATTGTAGTGGTCCATCTCTTTCCTCTCTACACCTATTCCACGCACCCTTCTCTAGTTCCAAACTCAGCTGGAGCTGGACTCTGGCCCTGGGGGAGTGGGCTGAGGCAATGCCTTGGAGGGCCCAGCTGCCAGCCCGGGCACCGCCTCATGTTGTTCCCCTTCTCCTGGGTGTTGTTTGGTAGCCGTCCCCTGGTGACCTACAAGCAGAGCTGCTGTTTCAGAAGAAGGTTGGGGGTCTGCCCTGGCAGGGTGCTGTCCTCCTGACAGACATAGAGTGGAAACACCCAGGCCCAGGAGCCCAGAGTGGAGGCTCACAGTGCCAGGCAGGCTGCTGGGGGCTGGGCACTGCCTGTGAGGTAGGGGAGAGAGGCCCAGGGCAGGAGGTAGCAGTTCTACCCCGGGGACAGCTGCACTGGGCTGGGCATCCCTCTGCAGCCAAGCTGCTGACTCACAGCTGGCATGGCTAGGCCATCAGCCACCTGACTCGGGAGGTCACTTGGATTTGCACAGGCTACATGTGCAAACCTGGGCTTGTCCCTGACCCCAGCTTGCTACCAAGTGTATCCAGATGAGCCTGGTACCTGCCCTTGCACTGTTGAGGTTCCCTCTCCCCTCATCCTCCCTGCTCCCCACTGCCCCCTCCCCCAGGGAGGGTCTCATCTGGTAGAGACCCATCCGGAACTTGGTGAGTGTGTGGAAGGCCAGGGAGCTTTAGCAGCCCGGTGCCTGTTCGGAGCCAGCTGGAGGACACAGGTGGGTGGTCTGCTGTCTTCAGCCCCTTTCTCGTGTACACTCAACATGAGCGATTCGTTCGTCCAACGCTGAGCTCTGTGACACTGCGACTGACCATGGCAGGGCACAGGTCAAGAAGTGGTGAAAGCATGGGGGGCCGGGAACTCCCAACCATGCGACTCGCTGCCACTCCATTGCTGTGCCCTCCAATACAGCTGCAAAAGCCCAGCCATGCCAAGCATGGGGGAGGCCCAGTCCCTGGGCTCTGGGGAGGCCTCTCAGCCATTAGATGGGTGGCAGTTGCCCTTGATGGCTTCTCCCTTTGTCAGCTTGATACCAGGGGTGACCGCCTATCCATCTATGAGCCTGATACTGAGTGGGGTTCAGGCAAGGTGGGAGTAGTTACGGAGGGTGAGGAGGGCTAGTGACCTCTGAACCCCCAGCAGATATGAGGGCCGGCTCCCATCTGTTGCTGGGCGGAAGAGGTGAGCAGCGTGTGATCTGGCCTGCCCTCAGAGCAGGGGAAGGGGATGTGGCTGGGGAGGAAAAGGGCGGCCTTGTTCAAAGAGAGGCCTTGGCCCCTGCACTGCTTTCTAAGTACACATAGGGCACTGGTGTCAGGCGAGTACAAACCTCCATTAGCTGCCAGCCTGGTTCAGCCTCCCCAGCCCCTCACTGGGCTGTGCTCCCCCAGCACTGTTAAAGCATGCCATGCGGAATAGGCCTAGATGGGCAGGGCGGGCTGGGGGGCATGGGGTGAGTGTGGAGGAGCTTGAGCCCACAGCCCCTGCTTTGGATGTACTCGGACCCCAGGCTGGGCAGTGCCGGATGCCTCCCATCACCAACTCCCCATCAAAGTCCACTGGGTTCTCACATCTGGATGGCGGTAGTCCCTGGGGGCCTCCAGCTATGTCACAGCTGGACAACTGCAGAAGTGCCCAGTGGACTCTGGAGGCTTGGCCGCCCAGTTCCCGGCTGAGGAGGGTGCAGGGCCTCCAAGCATGGGGTTGTGGGGGCCTTGTGACCACGCCCACTGATTACCTGGAAACCTGTGACCCACCAGTAGAGGCCAGGTGAACTCGGAGGCCTGGGGCTGTCCTCTGTCCTGGGGTGAGCGGGCCAGGTCACTTCCCTGGAGTGGGGTAAGGAGGTCCTGAGGGAGTCCTGGAGTCAGGAGGGGCATGGCCAACGCCCTCCACCTGCTTTGTAGGAGCATAGCGGTGGGGTAGGTGTCTCGCCACTCCAGGATGGCTTTGGCCCAGAGGGCTAGCAGGTCACAAATGGAACATAATTATAGCTGAGCTACAGACTCCACGAAGTGCTGCCCCGTCCCCGCTCCTGGGACCTGTGCTGTCTGCTGTGGTGTATGAAGCCCCGCTCTCACATCCCCCCATGGCTGGGGGTCGGAGCCCGGCTGGATGTACTGCTGGACATAGGACATGCGGGCCCAACCTCGTTGCAAGGCACAGCTGCGATGCGACTGTTGACCGGACTCAATTCTAGCAGCGGTGAGGATGAATCCCTCAGTCCCCTTGACAGCTGTCAGCGGCCCCCCCCCCCAATGCTGGTGGCTCCACAAAAGCCACAGAGTGCATATCACATGGGGGTGTTCTCGCACCATTGTTCCAGGCTTGTGCACCCAAGGCCATCCTGCCTGTGTCCCTCCTCCCTCCTCCTCCACCTGCCCTCGTAAGGTGTCTGTTGGGCCCAGGGGCAAGTACTGCCCACTCCCCCGAGGAACTCAATGCTGCCCACGGTCACGGCCCTGGCTTTTGTTCTTTATCGAGCCAACCACCTTCACTGGATTGTGAGCTGCATGGAGTTGGGGACTGTCCCATCTCTTGGTGCCAGAGCCTAGCACGCTGCCTGAGATGTCCAGGGACCAGGCACAAAACATGTGTGTCAAGGGGGTACAGGAATCTGTGTGTGTGCCGGCAGGGGTCCCTTGGGCAGCCAGAGGCAGCTGGATAAGAGAAGGGCGGAGCAAGTTCAAGTTTCAGCACAGACCCTGGGAGCGGTTTTTGCCCCGCTCAGGCTGTTTTCCCAGGTGCAGCGCATGCGTCTCCATCTCTGGGCTGCAGGAAGAAAGGCCTAGCTCCTGCAAGCCTCAGCCTCGCAGGCGCTCTGCAAACCCAGCAGGCATCGCTGCTCCTGACGCTCACTCAGTGGGCCCGCTTCCTCTCTGTGGAGTGCCTGCGGTAGGTCGGTTGCTGCTCCCTTTTCTGTGAATTTGTGGGTCCCTCAGGGAACCCAACAGAGCCCACGTCTCCTTGGGAAAGCCAGCTGCTGCGAGGATGGCCATCTCTGAGTCACGTCTGGGCTGTTAAGTCCATGGGTGGATCACTGCTGGGAGGGTCCTCCAGAGGTGCGGCCACCACAGCATGCACTTCTCTGGGGGCTGCCACCTGCTCCCCTCGTGTCTTCCCTGTAAAGCAAACAGCACAGCTCCCAGTCTTGTGCCTTCCATCTTGGCCCTGGCCCCAGTAGTCAGGGTAAAAGGTCATCTTCAGTTGGTCACTTTCCAGCTGCATCACGCTGGGGCAACGACTCCACTTCAAACCACCCCATTTCAACAAAATTTAAATGAGACGCTGAAGGCAGCCGGTGCAGAGCAGGTCAGGCCGAGCAGGTGCCAGGGCCCTCACCACCATGCCCTCTGTGGACGATGTGTTGGAGCAGATTGGGGAGTTTGGCTGGTTCCAGAAGCGAACCTTCCTCCTCCTGTGCTTCATCTCCATCATCCTAGCCCCCATCTATGTGGGCATCGTCTTCCTGGGCTTCACCCCGGACCACCACTGCCGGAGCCCCGGGGTGGCCGAGCTGAGCCGCCGCTGCGGCTGGAGCCCCGAGGAGGAGCTCAACTACACAGTGCCCGGCCTGGGTGAGGCCGATGGGGCCTTCCTCCGCCAGTGCATGCGCTACGAGGTGGACTGGAACCAGAGCTCCCTGAGCTGCGTGGACCCACTGGCCAGCCTGGCCCCCAACAGGAGCCACCTGCCGCTGAGCCCGTGTGAGCACGGCTGGGTGTATGACACGCCCGGCTCGTCCATCGTCACCGAGGTAGGAACCGCCTCTAGATTCTAGCATTTGGGGGGGCGGGGGGTGTTGAGAGGGGTGAGCTTTGGAGACAGGGAGGAGGAGGAGGCAAGTCTTGGGCAGTTCGGTTCCCCAGCAGGGAAGCTGGAGGGGTTCCTGGGTCCTACGTACCTAGCAGGGTCCAGCCACTGCCTGCTCTTCTCTGCTGCCATCACTTGCAAGCCCCAGGTGTGATTCACGTCCATCGGGAGCCCAGGGAGCCCAGCCTCCTTCTGCCCTGCCAGCTTCTCCCAGGGCCTGCAGAACTGGGCAGCTTGTACCCTGCCCAGGAGTGGTGACAAGGGACCCGCAAGTGGGCCACTAGGCTGGTGCAGCTGTGCTGCTGCCCAGCTGAGCACCCCCAGGAGCTCTCTTGCCTCTCTGAGCCTTTGTGGTACAAAGGTCTGCTGGGAACCTAGGAAAACCCTGAGCATCGGGAGCATAGCTTCCTAGAGTGCCCCCGGGTGTGGCCGCTTGCAGTAGCCAGAGGCCTGCAAGGAAGAGACTGGCATTGGCAAGGGTTTTTCGGCTTGTCTTGCCTCTTGGCTCCTGGCATCTCCTTGCCTTTCTCCTTCTCTGTTCAGCCATCAGCCTTGCCAGGATTAGGGCAGTCGCTGGAGGGAGCTGTCGTACCTGGTCGGCTCTGTGTACCACCTGCTTACCCGGGAGCAGCATTGGTGCTGGCGCTGGTGTGGCACGCTCTGCGTGTCTGGCAGGGATGCCTGGCCTCCAGCACAGGATGATGAACTCGATGAATCACCTGCCTGTTGCCCAGCTTGACACTGGAATTTCTACCAGGCATTCCGGGGGTATAGTGGGCTGGGGATGCAGTCATGGCTCATTCAATGAGCCCTGGGTTAGTGGGAGACGGGGTCCTGCTGCAAGCTGAGAGAGATAGAGGTCCCTGGGAGGAGAAGCCAGGGTTGTGCATGGTCAGCAAGAAAGGAGAACCACGGGGAGTGGAGGGGAGGAAATCCCAGGAGTTCCGGCTCAGAGAGGGAAAGATGTGTCTGTGGAGGAGCCGTGGAGGAAGGGGAGATGATGGAGGCGACTTCTCACATCGGAGCCAGGACAGAGTCCCCCGCGTGGGGGATGCCCAGTTCCACCTGTTACAGGCTGATCCAGTCCTCAGGATCATTCAGTGCCAGACAAGGCCTCCCGGTTGGTGCTGTGAGACCAGGAAGGTCCGAGATACATTTCTTCCTTGGGAGGCTCCAGGGATCTGGGTGCAGAAGGTCAGGTGGGGACTTGCCCCCTGGTGGCTCTCGGTGGCTTTCAGCCGGTGCCTGTCCCACCCTTGTCCATGGCAAATTACCATGAGGGAATTGGCTGCAGCTGCTCATGCCCACAGGACTAATGTTTAACCTGGCCCTGCCTTGGACGTTGGAACTTGCATGAATGCCAAGGGAATTAACTTGTTTGTTCTAGAGGGTGACTCCAAGCCCTGGGCTTAGGGCCCTGGAGGACCCCGGGGGTCTCTGCTGAGTGAATGTGGGCATTTCCTGACTGCTGACCTAAGGGAAGGCCAGGCCAGGGAGCCACTGGCTGTCAGCAGCCCTGGACACAGGAGTGAAGAAAAGCTGCAGGCTGTGGTGAGAGGCAGGTGGTTCTGTCTCAAAGCACCACACCCCATGGCTCCCAGCTCTCTAGTTAGCAAGGACCTCACGTGGCTGTTGTAGCACCGTGAGTTAGGAAACATGACCCTGCTCCCCCTTCAACTCTGCTGATGGTGTAGAGGGCTGAGGAGCCACTCTGTCCCTGCCTGTGCCCAACCTTGGATCCCTCAGGCCACATGTTCGTTTTTTGGAGGGTCATGAATTTGCCTGGTTGCAATGCAGTGGAGGGAGGGGAGGCCCGTGGCTTGGGGGCTAGAGGAGGTGCGGCCAGTTTGCAAGCCTGGTGGGGGGGCCAGTGCACAGCTTAGGGCAGTGGTGGTGGCAGGGAAGCCAGAGGGGATGTCTCCTGCTGGGGAACAAATGACATTTGGCAAACACTGAGCAGCAAAGACAAGAAGGAGAGACAAACGTTCGTTTCCAGGAATGCCGGCACCTGGGGGCAGCAGTTCCACTGGTGTACCCCCAAACGGGGGCGTCAGGGAAATCTAGCCCACGCATGCCATCACCAGGCACCACGTGGGTGTAGGCAGGCAGCTGTGAACATAGACTGTCAGGCAACCAGGTAATACCCAGAATTGCACATAATGCTGGTGGGAAGTTAGGTTTTAAACTAATAGATCTACTTATTTTATTCAAAAAGTAAAGTCACACACACACATCTTCCATCCACTGGTCCATGTCCCAAATGGCTGCAGTGACTGTGGCAGGCTAAAGCCAGAGCCTAGAACTCCGTCTGGGTCTCCTGGATGGAGGCAGGTGCCCAAGCACTTGACCCATCCTTGGCTCATGAACTGGGAGCTGGATAGAGGTGGAGCAGCTGGGACTTGAACCAGTGCCTCAGTGCCAGGGCCCAAGCTGAATGTTAAACAAAAATGCATTGGCTCTGATGGAATGGACGAGAGCAAGCCTGGGAAGGACCGACTTCCTGTACCCCTCTACGACATCACCAGTCGGCGGTGGGGGGAGGACACACTTCCTGAAAGTCAGCGTGAACATAGAGTTCTGCCGAAATCTCAGAGAACATAGAGTTTAGAACTGACCACTTGGTGACAGTTGCACCTGCCTGGGTCCAGAGTCCTCGAGGCTCCAGCTGTTTGAACATAGTGCTGTGACAGGGCATGGCTCAAGCTGGCAGCAAGATTGGACCGAGGGTGTGAGTGTGAGCTGGGGGACGCAGGCCTGGGGGGACGCAAAGCCAGCCTCGGGACTCAGAACCAAATGGCTTGTTCTCTACCAGAATGGTCACACAGGACTTGTCCCTTTCCACACCCACGGGAGCCCTGGGATATAACTGGACAGGGGCTGTAGCCCAAGCTGCTGTCGCCCTGGACAGTACCTTGTTTAGGGGGTCACTGATCTCAAGTGTGGGGTGGGGTGGGCAGGCAGGGCTATGGTGTGACACAGCTTCTCTTCCTGCAGGCCGTCCTTCTTCTTGCCCCTCAGCTCTGCAGCAAACGTGGCCACGCTACTAGTGCAGGTGGCCCTTGCCCCATGTCCGGGGGCGGGGAGGCCAGTGTGGCTGTGCCTTGGGCCACAGGCAGGTCCTTGTCCCTGGGTTTCATCCTCAGAGGCCTGCAAACACACATGTGCACCTGCTTCTTACAAACCTCAAGCTAAAACAGCTCGTCCACAGCAGCTCCTGCCCTTCCTTTCCCCCTGTGTCCCCCCCAGGCTTCCCCAGCCTCTAAGTCCCCGCTCCCACCATGATGCTAGAACAGCGAGTACTCCAAGATGACCTGATTGCCATAGCTCTGTCTTGTTCAATGAATTCTTTTGGTTTTGTTTGAAAGAGAATCTGTTAGTTCACTTCCCAGATGCCCTTTTACATCCAGGGCTGGGCCTAACTGAAGGCTGGTTTCCTGTAGGAAGCACCCAGCCACCCAAGAAATGGAGACCCAGACTTATGAGGTACAGCAAAGTCGAGACTTTGTTTATAAACCTTGCAAGAAGAACTGTGGTTGGTGAGCAGGCAGGCCCAGAACAGTTACAGCAAGCGACTTAGATCTCACTGGCTGAGTACTGTAGGGTGTCCAATCTTCCCTCAGGTCGAGAAGTCACAAGCTTTCCTTCGTCCTCTCTTACTTGGGTATTCTCTTGACAGCTGGCCACTCCCTTGCATCCTGCCCTTCTTCCTGGCCCTCAGCTGTGCAGCAGAAGTGGCCATGCTACTAGTGCAGGTGGCCCTTGCCCCATGTCTGGGCGGGGGCCAGTGTGGCTGTGCCTTGGGCCACGGGCAGGTCCTTGTCCCTGGGTTTTGCTCCATCTGCTGGTCTGTTCACAGTAATTGTCCATTCTGAGTTGGAAATGGACCCCCCAGACCCTTCTCTATGGGTGCCAAGAACCCAAGCACAGAGCCACCAAGGACGAACATTAATGGGAAGTAGGAATTGGAAGCAGAGCTGGGATTCACACTCAGACTCCCTGGCATGGGCTGTGGGTGTCCCACGCAGCGTCCCAACTGCTGGCTATTCAGAAAGCACTTAATTATTGGTAGAATTCTTCTAACTAGTATGTAACCAGTGAAGGTTCTTGACCGAGCCCAGAAAGCTTGCTTTTTTGGGGGCTTCAGTTCTGCTCTGGGGAGATGGCTCCGATGTGTTTCCTTCTTTGTCTGTTGACCTTTGTTGTCCTCTGACAACAAAGTGAATGGCACGGCACGTGACAAGGGGCCCTCTACTTACTGTCAGATGATAGCTACACCCCAATATCAGGCACACTGTGACCCACCGGGAATCCTCAGCAGCCCTGGGTTATATTTCATGAGAACGTGTGTCAGGGCACGGGATGCCAAGTGTGGGGAGGCGGGTCTGCTCGCTGCCTGGAGCGTGGACAGAGGGGGCAGCGGCAGCCTTGACTCATGCTGGGTCCTGTGCTGTGGCTTCTCCTGGCGTGCACACATGGTGCGGCTGCAGTTCAACCTGGTGTGCGCCGATGCCTGGAAGGTGGACCTGTTCCAGTCCTGTGTCAACCTGGGCTTCTTCCTCGGATCCCTGGGCATTGGCTACATTGCAGACAGGTATGTAACTGCCCTGCCTTCCATGCAGGCACCGGGGAGCACGTGACTGGGGTTGGGGGCAGGGGCACCATGGCCCCTTGTGCTGTGCCCACGGTGCATGAAGATGGCAGGGGCTCAAAGCCAAGGTCACGCTCTTAGCAGGTGGCGGAGGTGGGCCATCTCAGAGTGGGAGAGAGTGAACCAGGGACAGATGGCTGCAGCTCTATGTAGGAGCTAGTCATGGGCTGCGGCATACCCAGGAGGGGTGGCAGGCAGGTGGATCCTGTAAGGTGAGCTCAGAGCAGAGCTGTGGACTGGGGAACTCTGTGTCTGGCTCCTGCCCCCAGGTGTTAATGTTCACAGCGTTGGTAATGGGCCGGAAGGGTACAGGGCAAGAAGGGGTGCAGAGGTGAGGAGGGCAAGTGCAGGGGCAAAGGAACCCTAGATGGGGTGAGCTAGTTGGGGAGGACAGCAACTGTCCTGGGAGCACGGAGAGCACAGAGTAGAGGCTTCGCGCAGGGAGACTGTGCCATGGAGGTTAAGAAGGGCCTGTGCTGGGTGTCCGTCTCAGCACCTGTCGCAATGCCATTTGTGGGGAAGGAAGGCCATAAGGGTGCCAAGGTGACCACCGAGAACCATGCTGCTCTGGGCACAGCTACTGTGAGGCTGGCTGGCCTGACTGGGGACTGGCCTCAAGACGAGGGCAGTTTACCTCAGCAGAGCACAGAGCTGGGGTCGGCCTCCTGCGGGCTCTGCCTTCGGCCCCTTTGCCCCCCACCCTGCTTGCTGGTCTCAGGATCCCTCGTGCCCACTGCTGGTTTCTCTGTTGCCGCAGGTTTGGTCGCAAGCTGTGTCTCCTGCTGACCACACTGATCAGCGCCGTGTCGGGGGTGCTCATGGCTGTGGTGCCCGACTACACATCCATGCTGCTCTTCCGTCTGCTGCAGGGCCTGGTCAGCAAGGGCAGCTGGATGTCCGGCTACACACTGAGTAATGATGTGGGAGCCGCACATCCCTCCCATTGCCCCGTCCTATCTCCCACAGGCCACGGCTCCTGCACCTGCCTCCGGCCCCTGCTTCTCTAGGTCCAAGTCACAAAGCCCTCTGGGGCCCCCAGGGCAACCCCAGTCCCCCCCCGCCCCGCCTTTTCTCAAGACCTCTGGCCACTGGGACTCCTTGCAGCTGCTCAGCACGGCAGGTCACTGTGCAGGCTGCTCCTGCCTTGACAGCATTCACCGCGTCCTCAAGTCAGGAGCTCCTGGGCCTCCCTGCCAAGGGGCCCCCTGTGAAGCTGCCACCTTGCACCTGCCATGCCCTATGTCCCTTCCCACTCATCCTAACATGGCACCCCATGCACTCGCCTTCTGCCCCTTCTCATGAGAAGCTGGACACCATGGTGGGGACTCTATGGATGGGGGTCTCCAGGGTAGTACCAGAGTCCTTGAAGTCCCTGCAAGGTATTTGCCAAGCTCAGGGACAGGGCTGGGTTCTGAGATATGGCCCGCTTCCAGTGTGGCCAAAGTGCTGAATCATGACAGCAAGAGGAATGGGGGCAGATAAGGGGTCTTAATAGGCGAGAGTTGGGGCTCTCAGCCTGGGGAAGGAGTGTTGGGGGACACAGACAGCAAAGCCAGGAGGGGTAGGGATGGGGGTGGTGCTGAGGCTGCGGCTGCTTGGAGGCCAGGACCTTGGCTTCCTCCCGCAGCCCCGTGTGACCACACGCCTGTCTCCCAGTCACAGAGTTCGTTGGCTCGGGCTACCGGAGGACTGTGGGGATTCTCTACCAGGTGGCCTTCACTGTGGGGCTGATGGCCCTCTCAGGCGTCGCCTACGCCATCCCGCACTGGCGCTGGCTGCAGCTGACCGTGTCCCTGCCTACTTTTTTGTGCCTCTTGTACTACTGGTAACGCTATCCCTTGGTGTGCTTGGGGGAGGGGCTTGGGTTGGTTTCGGGGCTGTCTCCAAGGGCCGAGTCCTCTGCACTGCTGGGGCACAATGCCCACACACCACGTGTGCTGTGTGGGCCATGCTGGCATTACCTTGGCAGCCATCAGGACTCCTGCATTGGAATCATTGCAGCTAGAAATCAAACTGCTGCTCCCCCATGGGCTGCTGAGGCTTAACCGGCTGCACTACCATCCTGACCCAAGCCTCAGGCAGCTGAGAGTGTACTTGAGTTTCCAAAGGAACCCGATGCCCCCACATCCTCAGCTTGTAACATCTTTGCCCCGTCTACCCTGGCAGCGTGGTGTCCAATGGTTTTAAAGGAAAAGTGCAGACACACACACCTTGGGGCTTGGCAAAGACTCTGGGAACTGGCCGACAGCCCTTACGTTACCTGGAGCTGTGCCTGCATAGTGTGGAGGACGGGTAGCATTTCCTCCAGGCAGGCATGCAGCTGCCAGAGGAGACAGGGCACTCTGCTCCCCAGAGGGAAAGCCGCCACAGCCCCCACCTGCTCTGTGCCTCTTTGTAGGTAGGTGGCTCTGGAGAGTGAGCGACCCCCAGGGCCTCCTGCATGGCTGGCCGTGGCCAGTAGGCAGCGACTCTGGGTCCTTTGGCCCTCTGGGAAACTGCAGTGCCCAGGTGCTGGGAGGGCGGGCCGTGGGAGTCCGTAAGAATGTCCCCTAGTGGCGAGCTGCATCCGCAGGTGTGTACCCGAGTCTCCGCGATGGCTGCTGTCCCAGAAGAGGAACGTGGAGGCGGTCAAGGTCATGGACAGCATCGCTCAGAAGAACGGGAAGCCGCCTCCGGCTGACCTAAAGGTGGCAAAGCTCGTGGGCTTGGTCCGGGCTTCAGAGCTGGGCTTCCCCAGGGGTGGGGAGACCGGTGTGTATGTGGAGGGGGTGTGGGTGTCCCCTGTAAGCTGGTGTGTGTGTGGGTTCCCCCTGTACAGATGGTGTGTGTGTGGGGGGGGCAAGGGTTCCCCCTATACAGCTGGTGTGGGGGCGCTTCCTGCACAGCTGGGGTGCTGCTGATGCTTCGCTCTCCCCTCGCAGTTGCTGTCTCTGGAAGAGGATGTCACAGAGAAGCTGAGCCCTTCCGTGGCCGACCTGTTCCGCACGCCCAACATCAGGAAACACACCTTCATCCTGATGTTCCTGTGGTGAGGACACGCACACACCCCAGGGCTGCCAGCAGCTGGGGCTCCCAGGCTGAAGCCAGAAGTTGGGAACTCCATCCAGCTCCCACGTGGGTGGCAGGGCCTGACGGCTCTTGGGACGCACATGAGCTGGAAGCTGGGATTCGCCAGGAACAATGAGTGACAGCAATGAGTGGCAGCCAGCAGGCACTAAGGCAGGTCCTTCGCAGGGACATGCACTTTATGGGTTCTGCCACAAGGTGGCAGGTGCGCACAGTGGTGAACCCATTTATCAGCCTTTCAAAGCTACTTGCCTTCCTCCTGGTCTTTAGGCTGTTTGTGACCTGGGACAGCGGGAGGGCTTGGGACATTTGTACCCGGGCTCCTCGGGGTTGGTCCCTGTGCCAAGGTGGAGCTGTTACAGAGGAGGCGGTGAGGCCTCCAGTCAGCCCGACTGCTCTTTGGAACAGGTGCTAACCTCTCACCCTCGCAAGTCCCTTCTCACTAGCCAGGTGCCAATGTGGTCATGAAATAGTTCCAGCTCCCCAGATAACATCGTCTCCCCAGAGGGGTGGCTTGAGGGAGACACGAGGCTGGGGTGCGCCACAGCTGCACCGGCACGTTTGTGCATGAGCTTAGCGGAAGGGACTGCGATGATCTCCTTTAGAGCCGAGGCCCAAAGAGGTGGGTTAACAGCCTGGAGGTCACACAGTTTCTACGGCCGTCTCACACCCCCATCCGCTGCCTCACAGTGCCATGAGGTTACCCTGTGAAGGCGTGGCCAGGGACTGGATGCTGGGGTGTAGGGTGAGTGGCAGCGAGTGCTGAGGGCCATCCTGCGAGTCCTGGCCCATCGCTGGCCTGCCTGCCTGCCAGCACCCTCTTCTCCAGCTCCAGGACGTTCTCGCTGAGGCAGGCTGAGGCTCCCTGCAGTGGGGCAGGCTCGTCCCACAGGGCCGGCCATCGCAGTGACTGTGCCCCCTCCCGGTCCAGGTTCACCCTGGCCATGCTCTATCAGGGCATCATCTTGCGCATGGGGGCCACGGCCGGCAACCTCTACATGGATTTCTTCTACTCTTCTCTGGTCGAGTTCCCTGCAGCTGTCATCATCTTGGTCTGTGTCGACCGCGTGGGCCGCATCTACCCCATGGCCGTGTCCAACTTGGCCGCCGCGGCAGCCTGTATCATCTTGATTTTCATCCCCCAGGGTGAGTGGCACATCCTGGGCATTCTGCAGGGGCTTGGAGCTGCGCTGGGTCCCTCTGGCAGGGTTCTGGGGTCAGGGCAGGGGGGTCCCCTTCACCTGGACATTTGCTGTTAGTGGGTGTCACATGGAAGTGTAGCAAATAGGCGAGGAGCGCATTCGAAGCGCACAGCTCTGCAGGTTTCCCTGGAGCAGACCTGGGGAGCAGGCGCGAGGGCAGGCCAGCTTCTGCAGCTGCTGGGCTACTGCAGTGTCCCTCATTTTGAATTGTGCCCCCTGGACCTGTTGTTCCACTGCCGATGGTTGCTTGGGTGACTTATTTCAACAGATTATTTTACTTCAAAGTTAGAGTTACAGAGAGAGGGGGAGAAACAATAGAGAGAGAGATCTTCCATCTGCTGGTTCATTTCCTGAACAGTGATAATGGGGAAAGCTGGGCTGGTCTGAAGCTAGGACCCAGGAGCTTCCTCCATGTTCCCATGTGGGTACAGAGTCCCGAGGCCTTGTAATCCTCTACTACTTTCCAAGGGTATTAGCAGGGAGCTAAGCTGGAAGTGGGGGAGCTGGAACCCGAATTCCCATATGCAGTCCCAGTGCTGCAGACAGAGGAGCAGCCTGTTACACTACCATGCTGGCCCCAGTTTATTATTATTATTATTTATTTGAAAGCACAGTGTAAGAGGTAGTAGGAGAGATCCTTCATTTGCTGGTTTGTTTTTCCAAATGGCTGTTAGAGCCAGGGCTGGTTGGGCCAGGCTCAATCCAGGAGCTCCATCCTGGTCTCCCACATGGGTGGCAGCGGCCATGCACTTGGGCAGGGAGCTGGGTCACAAGTGGAGCAGCCAGAACTGGAACATCTCCTCTGATAGGGGATGCATGACAAAAGGTAACTTAGCCTGCTGTGTCACATGCCAGCCCTGTCACTCAAGTCCTTCCCAGCACGTGCCTGTTGGTTTAACGCTGCGTGAGCGCTCTCATCATGTGGTTTTGGCGCTGGGCACGGGGCTTTGTTTTCCTGGACGTGTGTCCGTGAGCACCACTGGGCCCCCGGGGAGATTGGGAATTAGCTTGGCAGATGTGGCCAGCTTTCCAAAACACTCACTCTTATCACAGACATGTTCTGCTTGCCTGCCACCTCACCGACACTTCCCGAGTCTGCTCTTGTCTTTTTCTGTAGATTTATTTATTTCTATTAGAAAAGCAGATATACAGAGAGAAGGAGAGACACAGAGAAAGAGCCTCCATCTGTTGGTTCAGTCCCCAAGTGCCAAAACTGCCAGAGCTGAGCTGATCTGAAACCAGGAGCCACGAGCTGCTTCTGGGTCTTCCACGTGGTACAGGTCCCAAGGCTTTGGATCATCTTCTGTTGCTTTCCCAGGCCACAAGCAGGGAGCTGGATGGGAAAGTGGAGCAGCCAGTGCACAAATGGGTACCCATATGGGATGCTGGCACTTGCGGGTAGAGAATTAACCAGTTGAGCCATCGCACTAGGCCCAAGGTTGGTGGCTGTGGGTTGTCACCTGCAGTTCCTACCAGCCGAGGGGAACCAAGTGGCCCATGGAGCTGGAGCCCTCTCTGCACCCTTTGCTCTGCGACTCCCCCTACGTGCGCTTGTCTCTTGAGTCGGGTTGGCAGGTGTCTGTGCAGCACGCCAGGGAAAGTGTCCCCCAAAATCTCAGTGTTCTGTGGAACTGGGGCTGAGAATGAGATGGGGTGAAAAAGAGAACTTGCTCACCTTGCCTCCGCCTCCTCCTGGGGTGGTGATGGTCGCGGTGCAGAGAAGACAGGCAGGGACAGAGAGCGGCTGACCTGGGACTTTCCCATTCTCTTTCACATTCACTTCTGGACTTGGGGCCAGACAATGAGGGGCGGAGTTTTGGAAAGCAACAGTGCTGAGTACCAAGGAGGAAGAGGGTGATCTCGGGAGTGCTGGCCTGAATGTGGCTCAGGCACTGTCCCTTCCAGAACCTTCCTCCCCACTCTTCCTGTCCTCTCTGTTTGCCTCCAGTTCAGCTGCATCACAGTCCAAGGCTGTTCTTTGGGAGCTGCTTCAAGACTTTGCATGTGGCCTCATGCATGTAGGGTTGGGGGGCTTCTGCCCCGTTCTGATGTTTGGGTGGGAGAAGGGAAAGAGAAGGTCTGGTGGTGTGGCCTCATTCCTCCTATGGTGCTCAGAGTTTGTGGGAGTCTGGGGAGACGTTGTGCCAGGTCGGTTGGGGGTGACGGAGTCACAGCTCCAGGGCGCACCAGGGGAACGGCCGGACTGAGGTCTGGAGTGAGCCGGAAGCCAGTAGCTATGGACTTTATTCTCAGGGTGGGAGGCACCTGCTGGCGGCAGGGACCAGGGAGCACTGGGCCTGACTAATGTGTTGCATGGAGCCGGCAACCCTAGGAGGCAGGCAGTGTGGTGAAGGTGTGGCCGTGTGCCAGGCACCTGAGCCATCCCTGTGTCTTTCAGAAGTTGCAGGGGCTGTGGGCTTGCCTACAGCCTGGCCAGGATCTCCACTGGGGCACAGAGACCTGGCATGAGGGCTGGCTTGCAGACAGGCCTCAGAGCTTCCATCCATAGTTGGTGTCTAGGGACAAGAGTCAGGTGTGTGACCTGCCTGGCTGCGGCCACTTATGTTCTAGTGCGGGGGGCAGCTGAGTGGCAAGGTTAAAAATGGGTGTGGACAACCCGACTTTTGGCCAGTGATGGCTTTGAGGGCAGGAGCTTCCGGTCACCAAGGCCACTCACAGCAGCCTGCTTGGGGGAGATCAGGCCCCTCCCCTGTCTCCCTGTGCTTTCTGCTGAGATGTGTGTCGGAAGGCAAGGGTGAGAGGAGCCCACCTCGCAAGCTGGCCTGGCTCTGAGCCCTCATGCCTTCCGCTCTGCATCTCATGGAGCCGCGTGCCCAGGCCCCCCAGCCACCTGGCCCCATCTTCCCCGCAGACCTGCACTGGCTGAACATCGTGCTGTCAAGCATCGGTCGCATGGGAGCTACCATTGTCCTGCAGATGATCTGTCTGGTGAATGCCGAGCTGTACCCCACATTCGTCAGGTGAGTATGCTCAGACGGGCAGGACGAGGTGGGGAACCCATATCTGCAGGCATGTCTGTAGGGCCCCGAGGGGTTCTCATGTTTGGATTTGGGAACATTCACTTTAACTTTCCTGGTGGAACACTCCTGACCCCCAAATCTGAAACCGGAACTCCTCCATCATGGATGGGGGATGCCCGAGTTCTGCGACCGTGAAATCTCCTGCCGTTGTGAAGCAATGTCCTCACCCTCTGTCCTCATACCGATGGTTTCCGAGGCCTGAGCGGCCTCCAGTCCCCGGCCACCTCGGAGCATGAGCCACTCAAGTCCTCAGGGCCTTCCTTGTAACATGTGGCATGTGGCACGGCCGGGTTCGGGCAGGTTGAGGCTCGCTTCAGCAGTTCTTAGTCCAGAGACCAAGCCAGCTGTGCCCAACAGTTCCACTGTCACAGACACAGGGCCAGGGCTGACTCAGGTGTCAGCTGTCACAGGTCCTGCACAGGCCGAGTGACCTGTCCCTGAGGGTTTCTCAGTTACCAGGAAGAAAAGCCATGTGCTTAGCAGTAATCTCTGTCTTGGTCTGCCCACACTCCCACGCGTGTCCACACAATGCAAAGGGACATTGTTGTGAAAGGCCCAGTCTGTGCTCAAGGGGGTGACATCTCAATGGCAGCAGGCAGCAGGATTCCATCACATGACAGCTTCCAGGCACTCCACATTTTTAAGACATATTTTTTCATTTTTGTTTGATATTTTTTCATTTTGTTTGACCTACCAGAGGAGAGACAGAGAAAAAGAGCTTCTGTGCGCTGATTCCTGCCCGCCCCCCCAAATGGCCACCATGGCTGGGGCTAAGCCAATCTGAAGCCAGGAGCCAGGAACTCCCTTGAGGTCTCCACGCAGGTCAGGGTCCCCAAGGCTTTGGGCTGGCCTCCACTGCTTTCCCAGGCCACAAGCAAGGAGCTGGATGGGAAGTGGAGCAGCTGGAACACAAACCAGCACCCACATGATAGCTGGTGAAGGATTAGCTAATCAAAGCATCTTGCCAGTCCCTGTCACTCCAAATTTAAACACCAAGTCCTTGGGCCCTGAACCCATGTGGGAGACCTGGAAGAAACTCTGGGCTCCTGGCTTCAGATCTGCTCAGCTCCAGCCATCATGGCCATTTGGGGAGTGAACCAGCAAGTGGAAGATCTTTCTCTCTGTGTCTCCTTCTTTCTCTGTAAAAATCTGCCATTCCAATAAAAATAAGTGTGTAAGAAAGTATTAGGAATGCATTCCCTGGCCCTCACAGTGGAGGTAGAAAGCCTGAGACACGGCTGTAATACTGGTAATACTGGCATGTACTGGCTCCAGGTCTCCGCGGCCTGTGAGCTAAGCTGGCACATCATATGTGTGAGAGGGCAGGCACTCTTGCCCATGTCATGGACAGCTGACTCAGACCAGCTCAAACTCTAGCCCGCTGTGTCCCCCCAAGCCTGTGTCCCCCGACTCCTCCTGATCCCTGCCATGGCTGAGCCGCTGCCCGCTGGGCTTGGCATGGCGCTGCCCTGGGTTAGTGGGGAAGTGTTCTCTGTGTTCTCCAGGAACCTCGGCGTGATGGTGTGCTCCGCCCTCAGCGACATCGGCGGCATCATCGCCCCCTTCATGGTCTTCAGGCTCATGGAGATCTGGCAGCCGCTGCCTCTTATTGTTTTTGGTGAGGCGCCGGGAAGCCCCTGCGGTCCCTCTTCACAGCCAGCAAGGGGCAGTGGGGCTCAGGAGCACTGAATGGGTGGGGTTCCCAGTAAGGGGGCAGAAGGGCCGGAGGGTGCATGAACTGCAGCCATCTCCCTACACGTCCAGTCCCATTTCGCGGGACAGGAACATGCTGCTCCCAGGAGGGGCCAGAGATCATGGCCCTGGTCCTGAGCCAGTAACACATACATGGTACACTCCCAGGGGCTGTGTGATGTAGTGTCCTGCTTGTTATGAATTTGATTCCCAACTCTTCTATAGAACTTTATTTATTTATTTGAAAGTCCGAGTTAGAGAGAGAGATCTTCCGTCTGTGGGTTCATTCACTGGGTAACTGAATTGGCCAGAGTTGGACCAGGACAAACCCAGGAGCCTCATTTGAATCCCTTGCGTGGGTGGCGGGAACCTAAACACTGGGGCTCTCTTCCACAGCTCTTATCATTGGGAGCTGGATTGAAAGTGGAGCAGTTTGCTGGCATTGCAGGTGTTACTACTACCCTGTTCTGCTTCGGGGTCACAGCAATTGAGGACAGGCACAAGGAGACATAGCATCGAGGCGCTCCGTTGGTTCTCCGTGGGTTGGGCGAAGGGGGAGGTGACTAACGCTCCATGGGACCTCCAAGCTCCTGTCCACCTGCTTGGTGGAGGACAGCATGGCTGTTCTTGTTGTGGATACAAGGGACAGGAGAGGAGAAGACACAGGGGAGTAGGAAGAGGGCCCTTACTGCCGTGTTTGGTGATGCTCGCTCTCCACGCTTGTCTGAGCCTGGAGCTGCGTGAAAGTCCAAGTGCATCTGTTTCATTTGAAGGCGTGCTGGCGCTGCTCGCTGCTGGGATGACGCTGCTGCTTCCCGAGACCAAGGGCGTGGCTTTGCCTGAGACCATTGAGGATGCAGAGAATCTCCAGAGGTGAAGTCCTGGGGCCTGGGGTGGGGCACTGCACCTGCCCTGGGGAGTGGCCCGGGGTTACTGCACACCTCCCTGTGATGTGGCTGGGGCGCTGCACCTGGGGAGTGCTGCCCTGCACATCCCCCCGCCGCCGTTCTCTCCGTTTTAAACCTTAGAGTGTTACTTACATGTTTTGGCACAAGTTTATTCCCAAGGCTGCTACATGGGGAAATACGGCACCCCAGTCATGGCTTCCAGGTGAGGACAGAAGAGGGTCCACCCATGTGGGGCCTCAGTTGACAGCTGTCTTGCAAGGTAGAGGCTCCTGTTTGTCAGGCATAGCACCTAAAGTCAGCACCTCTGAGTCGAAACAAAGTAGCCGCTGTCCTCTCAGAACTGTTGGTCCCTGTTGGGGGGACTTTGTGAACCAAGAAGCGTGACTTAAAGTCTTCCCTCTTGTGCCCCAGTGGAGTTGTAGGTCCGACGCTTACAACAACGAGCAAAGAACAGGGACGTGGAAGTGGTTTCTCAGGCCCTTCCAGGCTCAGCTCTGTTCCCAGTTGGGGTGCAGGCATCCTTGTGGTATGGATACAGAATGTTCGATGCAGTCAGAAAAACCTGGGTTTCCATACAGGCGTGGCCCTGGGGCTTGGAAGGCTGTGGAATGTTGCCTGCACATAATAACCCATAATCTAGATGTGAGAATCCGTGGAGGTGACCAAGCCCTTGCCAGGCACCTAGCAGGGGCTTGGTAAATATTAGATTTTCTCGTCTCTTCCTGCAAACTGGACAAATTCCTCAGTGATTCTCAAAGCTTAGCGTGCATGGGAATCAGGCAAAGGAATTGCAAAAATGCACATCTTTTGGATTGTCCTTGACACGAAGGGTGGGCCCCTGGCATCTCCACCCACGATGCCTGTCTGGAACAGGACCTTCTGATTTCTTGGCCCTTGATTCTGAGTGGTGGGAAGACCCACTGGTCCCCTGTTTTCTGATGGGACTGTCCTGTGACCAAGGCTTGGAACCGGTCACCGACAGACTCAACTGCTTCGGGGTTTGGGGCGTGGAGCACCAGGTCGGTTGACCAAGATTGGCCTAGCAGAGAAAGAAGGTCTAGGCCAAGAGCCCCAAACCTGATGAAGTCCCTGATCTCCTGGTCCCGCGCATGTGGGACAAGGCGTCCTCCCCCTGCAGTTTGTTCGTTAGGAATGCAGTTGTCTTTGACAAGGGTTTGCTGGTTTGCTTCCTCCTCTTCTCAGCTTTTGTGCTGCGCTGAGGGGGGCGGCTGAGCCCCTCACTCTGTACCTGCTCTTCCCACCTGATGCTGTTGTACCCATTCCACGGAAGTCCTGGGCTCTTACAAAGACAGTGTCTCCATTCCTCCTGCTCCCTCGCTGCAGGGAGGAGGCCAGGTAGGGCGGGTGCAGGTGGAACCAGCTGATCTTGCTGAGGGCTGATCACCCCAGCCGCGTCGGTGGCACCTGCCGCCTACTCCCTGCAGCCTCTCAGGACCCCGTGGGGCAGTGCTGCTGCTGTGGAACCTCTTCTGCAGGTGACGGGTGCTTGCTAAGTTACCAGATACCACATGCTCACGATGGTGAGAGAGGGAGGCAGTGAAGCCAGCCCAGGGCCACAGGCCTGTGGGCCGTGTGTTCTGTTGAAAGGGTCCATATGTCCTACAGAGGCACTGGCTGTGTCCTGGTTCTAGCAATGGTTTCTAGAAAGACATTGGCATTTGAAATGTTGTTCTGACGTCCAAGTCTCAGGAAACATTGTCCACTTGGATTTTTTTTTTTTTTGCCCCTCCTTATTGAAAACCCTTCTCAGCTCACAGGCTGCTGTGTCAGCCGGTCCCTTGTCTGTGCTGTCTCTATGCCCACCCTCTCATTTGAGGCTGAGCCTCATGCCATGTGCAACGTGACCACTGCTTTTAACCCAGGCACAGTTACTGACCGATGTTCATTTTCCCCCCTCTGTGTCCCTGCAGGAAAGACAAGCCCAAAGAGAACAAGATTTACCTCCAGGTGCAAACATCAGAGCTCAGAAGCCCCTAGAGCAGTACCTGGTGACCACCAGAGAAAGCTGCCACAGCTGCCACCGGGGGAGTTTGGGACTTCCCCGTTTGTCTCCAGCCTCAAGCTCGCTTCCACCGTGCTCCCCAAGAAGCGAATCCTGAAGGACTGTCTGGGGGAAGAGGCCTGGGCTTGACCTGGTTTTATTCTGATTCAAGGTGTCTGGTGCCCTGATACCCTCTGTATCAGACCACTCACCGGAAGTGTTCCCAATATCTAGTAGAACTTTTTTTTTTTTTTGTGAAAACAGCAATTTCATTTCATTTCATTTTACGACAGAGTTTCATAGGCTCTGGGATTCCCTCATCCTACCCCCTGCCTTTCCCCCATGGAGGATTCCTCCACCTTGTTTCAGTATTACAGTCCAAATCCAATCATGATTCCTTCATTGCAAGCATGTACCATGCATAGAGACCAGCATCTTATTGTCCAGATAAATTTAACAGTTTCTTGGGGAGACCATCTCTGGTCTGAAAGCAGAGATGGCAGAATATTATCCCAGCCAATTAAAAGCCACAACATAACATCAACAACAGTTTACAACATTATGGAGTTAATTGACATGGTATTGAGTGACCAATATGTTAGAAAATGCAAGTTCTTAACCACATCCTGTGACTACTTCATTGACATTTCAATTTTAGTTTATACACAGAACCGGCTGCTATACACCTTAAAATGGCTATAGGATACTATTCAGCTGTCTTGTGTCTATTTTCATTTTTGTATTTAGCAGTTTATAGTGTTGAAGCATAATTTTGCTGAACTTGGCTGATTTTAGGATAGTCTAAACTGGATTATAACTCTAACAAGGTATATGTCAACAGTTGAGGCGCAGAACAGTTTTAGGAGGGGTGTGCAGAGAAATCTTCAATACCTTAGTGAGGAGTAACTAATCTTTGTGTCCTACCTAGTAAGGTATACGTGAGTCCAAACTGTCCGTTTCCTGTCTGGTTCTAAGCTTTCCGTGTTGTTCTGTCTACCTAATCCAATTTATCTAGTAGAACTTAACCGTGGCTATGAAAGGTCTTCGTTGCTGGCTTTCCTAAAATGGTGGTTTTGTTCGTGCTTTGGGAGTGATGCCTTCAGGCAGGCATCTGCATTGGCCAAAATGTTTCCACGTGAGACAGCCTGGAAGGACTTTGCGTTTTAAGAATGACAGCTCCCACTGTGGACTGCCTCTAAGTCATGTTCAAATATGAGTATATGTTATGCAGGGTCGGGGTGGAGCCCCGTGGCCATTCTGGGCCAGACATTGCTGCCTGCTATGTCTCAGGCTCTCTGCCTCCCAGTTTTGGTTCTTGTTGGTGGGTCTAGGTTGAATTCCTACCCCAGCTGTGTGTGTCCCAGGAAGCCCGTTTTGGTGCTCACTCTGCCATGGGCTGTGTGCTCCCTGAACCCGTTGTACCGACTTTGCCATTTCCAGAAAGACCACGGGCGTGCCATCTTCAGCACCACTGGGATGGGGTAAGAGGTGGGGACGGCTCCTAACGTGTGTTGGAGACACAGAGCTGACCGCGAGGGTGATAAGGCTTTCCGTTGAAGTCTGCCAGCCTGGTCTAGTTGGGCAAGCACGGCCACAGGCCTGGGGGTTTAGGGCCTGGGCGTTGGTTCCCAGCACCTCTGCCTTTATTGGAGAATAGACATATTTTAACTCCATTTCCCATGAGCCTTTTACCTCTGGGATCCCTGGGGTGGTGGTCCTGGGAGACAGCCTCACTTTAGGACCACAGTCTGCACCTGGGGGCCGAGGGACCCTCTTGGGTATCCTTCCACTGCATCTTCCTCACTCTGGCATTTGGAGGGATTTTTTTTTCCCACTTCAAAATGAGAACAAAGTCAGAGTCAGTGGCAAGAATTCAACAGAAAGAGTGATAGTGGGTTGCAGTGTTCCTTCTTCCACCCTGCACCCCCAGGGGTGCCGTGGTGACTTCCCAACTCCCTCTGTCTGTGCCACCTGGCGGCATGACCTTGGGAGGCACTGGAGTATATTCCCCGCCGATCCTATGCCACTTTCCACCCCTATTACCACCACCCACAGCCCAGCCCAGCTGTCACATAAGGAAGGGACAGGGAAGCTGACTCGGCAGGAGCCCGCAGGTAGGGCTCGGCAGAGAAGCCTCAGCAGACAGAGGAGCAGGTTTGTAGTGGGCTGGGCTAATGGCAGGAGTCCTGTCCTCCTCCCAGTCTGTCTGAGATCAGTTCCATTCCTGGGCTCAGTCTCTTTACTTGGACTTGAGCATGGAGCTGTTTGTGGGCATCCATCCACCCCCTGAGTGGCTGCAACAGGTCATCCAGGGCCCCTGCAGCTCCTGGCCCTGGCCTTCCTTCCTGCAGCTCACTGGTGGGAACCACGGACTCTTACATGCCTGTACGTTTATGATGCTCACTGCCCCCATACTGGTGACTTCTCCCCAATGCTGCCTCCACATCACCTTTTTCCTTTGGTTTATCAGAGTATCAGATTCTTTCTCTGTATCATCCCACCAGAGTTAACAGAGAGATAGAGAGAAAACAAACGAGATGGAAAAGAAAGACGGTGCACCTGTTGGTTGACTCTGCAGAGGGCTGCTACAGCCAGCACTGGGACCAGCTGAAGTCAGGAGCCAGGAGCTTCTTGCAGGTCATCCTATGAGAAAGAAACACTTGAGTCACTTCTGCTGCTTTGCTATTCTATCAGCAGGGAGCCGGATCAGAAGTTGGGGCTGCTCGGGCTTGAAGTGGCATCCGAATGGGATGCTGGTTTTATAGCCAGCAGTTTTTCTTTGCTATGCCCCACCGCCAGCCTCCGGTCTCCTTACAAAGCCACAGTCACCCCACCCCCTGGCTGCACTGGACCCTACTCACCTCCCAGCTCCCACCCGATCAGATCACGTGTCCAGTTTGCTAGCAATGCTTGAGGTTGACTTCTATGTGAGCTTTGGAGATTACATCATGCCCCGGTGACCTTAAACATAAGACAAAGACAAACCTTCTGACCCTGGTGGTGCTTCTGTCCCCTCCTTGGAGACAAGGTGAACATAAAGGACTCAGAAACACCGAGAGCAAGCTCAAAAAGACAAAGATGTTGAAATATGGAGGCTTCCCAGAGGTTGAGCTGAGAGAGTTCCAGAATCATAAAGAGAAGGCAGAGAGTTGGTTGGAACCAGCTGGGCCCCTAAGGAGTAACAAGCCGAGCAACTCACAAGGGCCAGGAGGGCTGAGGGCTGTGTTTGTGTCCACAGGGGCAGGAGAGGGAGGAACGGGAGGTTGTGGCTGAGAAGGACTCTGTCGCAATGTTTGCACAGACACACAGACACTGGCATTTGTCTATGATATGGCCGTCCCAGCCCTGCGTGTGATGGCGGCGCCTGCTCCCCTCGCCCCTCGCACCTCTGACCCCAAGCTGTTGGACTGCCTGCTGCCTCCGTTTGCTTGGGTGTCGTATCACTGTTGGATGATTTTTTTCTTTTCAAGAAAGACAAATGAAGAGAGATAAGGATTTGGATGTTTTGAATTTGGAGATGTTGTCTGGGAGGAAGAAATCAAATGTGGTATATGGAATTCACACAAAGTCCCCTCCTGCAAGATAATTATGTAGATGAGAAGAAAAGCTGAGAGTTTAAAGGAAAAGCTGTTTTTTTTTTTTTTTTTAACTTGAAAACATCATGCTCAAGGACTCAGTAGTGAAATCTAGGAAAGTGGCTTGTGGTGAGCACTAGGGAGGCTCCCCAGTTCCTTCACACTTGGTGTGTTGGGCTGTGTCCCCTGGGCTGCTCCACATACTGCAGCTCCCACATTGTAGTCTGTAATGCAGAATGTGCCAGCAAATACCATGCAGCGGGTGGTGTGATGCCAGCATCTCATATTTAATAAGCCAGTTGGAGCTGTGGCTGCCCCACTAATGACTCAGCTCCCTGATACTGCACTTTGGAAAGCAGTGGGCCCCTGCCGCCCATGTGGGAGACCACGGTTAAGCTCCTGGCTTCACCTTGGCCCAGCCCTGGCTGTTGCAGTCCTTTGGGGCGTGAACCAGAAAACGGAAGAGCTCCTTTCTCTCTGTCTCCCCTTTTCTGTTGCTCTGCCTTTCAAACAAAGGCTGGCTGAATCTTAGGAAAATAAAAAAGGAGAGAAAGGGATTCTGAGAAGGGACGAAGAAAAGGCAGGTGAACAGTAAGGACTCAGGAATATCAAGAGCAAGGTTCAAAAAGACAAAGATGTCAAAATATGGAGGCTTCTCAGGGGTTGAGCCGAGAGAGTTCCAGAATCATAAAGAGAAGGCACAGAGTCGGTTGGAACCAGCTGGGTCCCTAAGGAGTAACAAGCCCATGCTAATGCCAAGGGCCAGGAGGACAGGCTGGGAGCAGAGGAACAGGTGCACTGAGTCCCCGCCCAGTTCATGAGCCGCTCTGCTAATTCGGGACAGCCGAGCTGTGGAGTTCTGCATTGGGCAGCAATAGATCCAGAATGGTATTTTGAAATGACACAGCTTTTTTTTTTTTTTAAAAGGACTTGTTGAATTAAATTAGGATTTGAACTACCTCCTTTTTAAAAAATCAAAAGATGATTTATTAATTTTTTATTGGAAAGGTAGATTTGCAGAGAGAGAAGGTGAGACAGAGAGAGAAAGAGCGAGAGATCTTCATCTATCTGCTGGTTTACTTGCCAGATTTGCACAGTGACTGAAGCAACAGAACATTAAAATTGTGTCCTTAGTTGGCGCTCAGAGACTAAATGTTTTTGCACAAGGGTCATTGTCAAAAACACATTTTTGGCACTCAGCACCATAAAACAAAGTCAGAACAAGCATGTATGTGGCATCCATGGCCATGCCTGGGGCCTGCAGAGAAGTGGGGTTTATTCATTCTTTTTGTTATTGTTGGAAAGCCTGCTTTTTCTGGGATGTCTTTCTTGATGATGTGTGATGATTCCATGCAGGGGCTGTAGATTCTGAGCCAGAAGGGTGTCCAGCTAGCAACGGAACCTTCTGTTATGTTGATGGATGTACAAGCTGGCCCAGCCAGCCTGGGGAACAGCCCGTGTGGAGGTACCCAGAAACCTGTAACTGGAACACCCCTTTGTCCCAGGAACTCCACCAAAACGATGACCAGAGGATTAAGGGACTGCTTTAACACAGCCATGGTTGTCACACCATGTGAGCACCCCCTAAAAGCCTGTGTGTTGAGGGTGCGGCTCCAGGGGTGCCAGGGGTGGGCAACTGGAAGGGGAGGGTCTAACCAGGAGGTCCTTATATCACTTGGGCTGTCCTCAAAGGGGTCAGAGTGTGGTGGCAGCCTGCTTCTTAGTAGGCACAGGAAGAATTTTCTAAAAGCCTGGGCCTGGCCTTACTTGCCTTCTCTGGCTTGCTGATTCCAAATGTGACCACTTGTCACCTCTGCCACCTGCCACGACGTTACGAGGCTCTGACTAGAAAGATGCTTGGACCCCACACTCTAGGTCTTCCAGAGCAGTGAGCCGAGTGGACCATATCTTCTTCACCTCCCTGGGGACCCGTTAGTGTACGTGTGCGTGTTCTCGGCAGTTATTCCCAATGGCCAAAAGGAGGAGACAGTTCAGTTGTCTGCACATGGATGAACGAATGAAAATGTGGTTTGTACAAACAATGGAACGTCACTCAATCTTCAAGAGGGAGGGATCCCCACATGTGCTGCTGCTTGGAGGAACCCCAAGAACAGTGCGCTGGGTGACACACGCCAGCCACTTAAAGACAAATACTGCTGTTGGTTGTGCCCATCTGAGGCCCCAGTAGTAGACACATCCATGGGACACAGAGCAGAACCATTGGGGCCAGGGCTGGGCAGCGGGAGACTGAGGTGCGATCCAGCAGGGACATGGCTTCAGCTTGCGGGGGAGAAGGGCCCTCAAGATGGGTGGTGGTCACTGCCCAGCGATGGGAGAGATCTCAGTGCCTCTGATCTAGCCACGCGACGTGGGTGAAATGCTGAGTGTGGTGTCGTGTGTATTCTAGCACAATAAAAACCATCCTGTGCTAAACACCCACAGGGCTCTGTTTTCTCCACTCACAGCAAAGCAGTCTCAAGTCCCCTTTGGGTTAGGTTATTTCCCACGTCTTTGACTTCTAACTGGTTAATCCCAGTTCCTCCTGAAGTCTCAGTGGAATCATCTCCTCCTCTGAGCAGTCTTGGTCAGGCCTCCCCATGTCACCTGCTTCTGTTAGGGCTGTCCTTTGTGACGTGTGCTCCCGGTGCTACTGCTGTAGATGGCGTCTCTAGGTTTCTATAGATGGGGATGTTGCCCTTGCTGTCACCTGCAGTAGGACTTGCACAGTGGACATGTCATGATTTTTTTTCCCAGAATCTTCTCAAGCTCTGACAATAATGAACCGTGTAGCCGTGGATAGTAGAATGTCAGCTAGAAGTGGTTCCTGCCAGAAGCCCTCGGGACACAGCTGTGAGCCAAGGATGTGGGCCTTGTAGCAGGTGCCTGGCAGGCATGGAGAGGGCTTGCTTTTGAGGAGCCACTGGGTACACAAGGCCCTTGTGTAATTTATGGCACCAGGGCTCTCCCTGCTGCAGGATGACTGCTGGTTTCCATAACACAGTCAGACTGGGTTAAAGGATTAACGTCCTCTGCCCTTTACACTCACTCAGGGGCAGAGTGCTCGGATTCTGGGGCACAGTGCATGAATCCTTTGATGTGGGGCTAAGAGAGCTTGCTTAGTGTCTCAGGAAAAGGCTGGGGGGGGGGCAGCCTGGGGAAGAGGATGGGCAGGAGGGAAGGTGGCCAGCAACAGGGGAACGTGGGGCACCTCAGTTTTGCCAGGCTGGGTTTTGGAGCTCTGCGCAAGTGGAAACCTGCAGGGTAAGACTTGTTCCCTCTGCAGCAACGGCACAGGGGCAGGTGCAGGCTGAGGGAGCAGGGGTGTTACTGGCCTGGAGTGCCTGTCACACAGGGTACCTGCTGGTCCCATGGTCACCTTCTGTGGGACAGGCTTCTGGAAACTTCTAAGCAGCAACTTGAGCCTAAGTTCCCTGTGACCTGGTGATGCGGAGTGGGAGAGGTGTCTCTGTTGTCACAATGGAGTCCTGAGGTTAAGAGAGGGGCTGAAGTAGTCCTGTGCCAAGGTCCGCTGCTTGAGCAAAGAGGACATGAACTGTGTCCTGGGGTTGTTGTAGCTGTGGCTGCCATGGCTCCTGGCCCAGCTGGCTTGCCTTGAGTCTGACTGAGACAAGAGAACTGTGAGCTAAAGAAACCCCTTTTCTTTATACAGCTACCCAGCTTCAAGCATTCCATGACAGTACCAGCAAAGAGGCTGATCTGAATACAAAAAGATACTTGATTGATAAGAATAACAAAGTTGCCTTAACTGAACTATGCCACTAGAAAGCCCTTGGCAGTTTCATTGTAACTCTGTTGGCATCTTCTGATTTGTGCAGCTGCTTTGATTGTTATAAATACTTGCAAGGATAGTTTCACTTTGTTTGCCAATCCAGCAAAGTCAGGGGCTGACGGAGTGAGAGCTGCACCCGGAGTGAGAGCTGCACCCGAGGGATGCTGCTGCTCTTACGGTTAGCTAGTTCCGGATAGAGCTACGGACACTTGTCTCCACTTTTCTGGGGTGACTATAGTTGCTGAGTCAGAGGGTAAGTGCATATTTCATCTTTAAGGAAGCCACCACACTATTTCACAGAACTAACTGTTCTATTTTCTAAATGAACATTTTTAAAGCAAATGCACTTCAAAACATAAACATGCAATAATTAGGGGGAAAAAAAACCCTAAAGTCTTTCCTTGTCTGTTGCCCAACCCCAGCTGTCTTTGAAATAAGTCGCAGTCAGCCTGCTGTGCTTGTCAGTTCTCTGACATCGTCCAAAGGTCACCTGTACTTGTCATCTTGGAGCACCTGTCCGTTTTTAATTCCTTTTCAATCACGTGAGCACATCAGATCTTTGCGGACTTGGTTATTTCTAACTGTGATATCACCAGTAAGCCATGCAGCAAGTCTGTCTGACGTGCCTACGTGCTCATGTCTGTTAGTGAACATGTTCTCATGAAGTACTCAGCTTTGGGCAGTTTGTAGTAGTCACAGGGGCAGATGTGCTTCTTCAAGGGAGGCTGGCAGCCATGAGGACAACCTGAGACACAGGGGACACAAGCTGGGGCAGAGGTGATGGACAGGGGCAGGTCTCTCAGGAGGGAGGGGTTCTCTGAGGAAGGCAGGGAGATCTTGCAGAAGGAGAGAAATCACAGGGACAGTGCAGCTAACTTGGCTGGCAAGTCCTCTGTGGGGTGTGGCTATAGCTTTGGTTTTCATTGTAAGCCCTGCTGTGATTGAAGGGGTCCCATCTTCATTCGTGTGTTGGGACTAACTAGCCAAATTCACGGCCGATGACTACTGGGAAGTGATTAGGGCCAGTTGAGGCTGTGAGCATGGACCTCAGTGGGTGTCCCAGGAGGGCCTGGGTGGCTGTGAGCATGGACCTCAGTGGGTGTCCTAGGAAGGCCTGGGTGGCTGTGAGCATGGACCTCAGTGGGTGTCCTAGGAGGGCCCGGGTGGCTATGAGCATGGACCTCAGTGGGTGTCCTAGGAAGGCCTGGGTGGCTGTGCAGTGAGACAGAGCTCTGAGTCAGCACGTCTGCTAGGGTTCTCTGTGATGCCCTCAGCTGCTGATGGCAAGCAGGACGCCACTCGCCAGAAGCCAAGCACCTGCCGGTGTCTTGCCAGGGATTCCCAGCCCCTGTCTTAGGTATTTTGTAGGATTGCAGAAATGAACTGAGACCTGCATTGGAACTGTTAGACATATACTTCCTATGATATTTCAGGGCGTGTTCACAGAAGTTTTAAACTTTACAGAATTGGAGAGTGTTTTGAGCCTAGCAGTTAGAACTGCCCACATCATCCCTTGGGTGCTTGGGTTTGACTTCTCCAGATCCGACCCTAGCTGGCTGCTCATGAAGACCCTGGAGGTCGAACAGCTGGGTCCCTTTATCCACGGGGAGACCTGGGTTGAGTTCCCAGCTTCTAGCTTTGACCCGGCCCAATCCTGGTCGTGGTAACCACCGGGGAGTGAACCAGCAGATGGCAGTCTCTGTGTCCCAAGCCCAAAGGAATTTTATGAGAATGAAAAAGGACCAATTTTAATTTAATAATGCCACTGCTGCTGCTCATTAAACTCAAGACTTTTTTATTTGTAGAAGTACACAGTTGTATTTGTTCAGTCAGTGTACTGACCACTCAAGGTGTGTTCCTAAGTCTGTGTGGGTTTCCCACTCAAGTCTTACGCCAATAATAATTATCCCCAAAATAAAGATCAATGCATTTTAAAGTGTCCTCACTTCTGCTACCAAAAGAGTTTTGTAAAGTTTGACCTAGATCCTGGAGGACTTGATTGAGCTTTAAATGTTTTCTTCTCTCCTTGGCTTTCTGGTTTTTCAGATATTGCCTGTAGGGTTTTCCTGGCCCACAGTTCCCAATATTTTGGTTTGTGGTCATTGCATATGTAGGGGAAGATACCCAGTGGAGAAACACAAAGATGGAGAGATATTCCAGGAAGCCAGTGTCCATGGTCCTAGGGGTGCTGGTGGGGCTTGCGTGGTGTGAGTCAGACCCTGCCTGTGGCGGAACAGAAAGGCGGGACTCAAGGGCAAGTGTGGTGAGACTGGAAGGACTTTGTGGTGAGTGAAGGAATCTCTGCTTCTGGCCTTGGCATTCCAGAGCCAGGCCACTGTGGGAGTCCTGGTGTCCCCTTACTTGAGTGGACCCTCCGGCTTCTTAACTTGGAGGTAAATCACTTTTTCTCGACTTCTTCTTGGTCTGCAATGAAAAATAAAAGTGGGGAGGAAAAAGGACAGGTCAAAGGACTGCAAACCAAAACAAAGTGGTCCCAAGGAAGTGAGGCAGCAAGTGGGCAGAGCTGCGTTAGTCCTGCACTAACTCGGTGATTCTCACAAGGAAAACAAACTGAGCTTGCTGAGTGGTGAACACAGCCTGGCTAGTCACCAAAACGCCCTTCTAGAAGCAGGGCTACCTTGCACGAGCTCCTTTTTAAGGGTGTCCTGCTCACTCTGTAAAAGAGTGTGAGTGAAGACTCAGTTTATATCCATGGCATAAATAAGATAATGATTGCAAAACCTAGGAGCGGTTGTCATCAGCTCAGCCAACAGAATTTAGGAAATTGTTTGACCAGAGTTCATCTACTCTTGGACAGTTTGACAAGCTGAAGAATGTAACTAAAACACCTGATCAACCTCTCATGGCCTCCTTGTTTCTAGGAAGGCCAGGACACTGCCGACGCTCATTGTGGACACGTTGCTTTCTTCACGCTGCCATTCTTGGCCATGTCCTCCAAATGTGTTCCCATTTTCAGTACTATTGAGTCTGGTGTGGACTGTTCCTTGGCCTCCAGCTCCTCCAAGAAGCCTTTCCACTCAGAGACGACTGGTAACCAAGTTCTGCACCAGTCGCATCCAAGATGGGGGAGTAACAGAAACTCACCCGTGTCCCACAGCGACATCTTGGGCTGTACTTGGAGGAGCCCAACCGCGTGCTCTGAACACCTAGGCTCTCTGTAGCACTGACAAACAAGCCTGCCAACCACAGCAGGAGGGCAGCAGTACTGTCAAGGATGACCTCAGCATTCCAAACAACAACAACAACAACTCAGCCACAGCCTTGGCCACACCTGCCTCGGACTGAGTGTAACTGAAGTGCCCACCTAGTCCAGGGGCTCCAGTACACTGCTGTCCTGCCTGGGAACCTGCCCTGTGAGGTTCAGACAAGTACATGGGCCAGAGAATCCAGCGGCCAAATAGGAACTGTGGCTCCATCACCTTTGGGCAAGTCCTTTAGTCTCTGGCTTTCTGGGTTGTTTTCGGTTATCAATGAGGGTAGGCTTGCTGCCTATGCCTCTGAGTAAATATGCAAGAGAAGCACTTGGGAATGTTAGCCCTTGCTGCCTTTTTTCAAAAGAGGCTTACAGGGAGTAAGGGTGTACACTTGGGAACTGGACAGCCTTAGGTGCAACTAGGGTGGGTCCAGGGTTGTGTCCTTAGGAGTGTAAAGACATGAGGGCTGGGGGAGGGGCTCCTGCCCTGTCCCTTTGTGGCTGAGAGGCTACAGACAGGGACAGCTTCAAAGTCAACTGAGGTCTACACTCCTACTCTCGGATCCCCCTCTTTTAGGTGGTGCGTCCTCCCCCTTTCTGTGCAGGTGGGACCTTCTCTCACCTCTGTAGCAACCCTCAGCTCCTCACTGGCCCTCTGCAGCTCCCAGGCCAAGCATGGATCTGTCTTCTAACTGTGCATGGTGGGCTGGGGTAGTGTAATGCAGAGAATGGGGAAGTACACATGGAGAGCATCTACAATAGCAAGGATCGAGCACTTTGGGCTGGTGGGAACCAGCCTGGTGAATACTAAAGCCACCAGAAGCACAGGTGAGTGCTTGTGTGTGCACATGTGCACGTGAGTGTATGCTGGAGCTTCACTTTGCCATCTCAGAACAACTCAGAACATTTTAAAGTTTCATTTCCAACAAGCAAATCAGGTTGCACACTCTGTTTGACACAGCAGCTAGGAAAGCTGCTTTGAATAATGGTGGCTGCAGGCACTTGACAGATGTGAATTCATTACAGCTACCAAGACCCAGGGCGCAGGTGCTGTTGTCCCATCCTTCAGAGCGAAGAACTGAGACTTGGCAGTGTGAAGACCACACGGATGGGAAGAACAAGGACGGCCGGCCTCTACATCCTATGCCCCTCACCACTGCCTGGGACTGCTCGCTTAGCTCTGAGCTAGCAAGAATAAAACGGACCCCAGAAGTATGCCATCAACACTTGGTGAACTCTGTGTGGGTGATGGAGCTAGGCACACATGGTGAGCAGGACTTGGTCTCTCACCTCCCACAGGGAGGCGCTCGTGTGCACTGCTAGCTGCGCGGATGCAGGAGCACAGGGCAGGGGGCTGGTCTGAGTCAGGCATCCATGTCACAACACGAGCAAGGCAGATAGTGATAGGGAACTAGGCAGCCGGCAATAGGAAATGGCAGGGATTGTGACCAAAATAGAGTGCCTACAAACTCAGCAAGACGAAGGGCCTGCTCAGTGTTACCAATGGCCTTTTTAGCAGATCTGGAACTCCAGTTTATATGGCATGTGCATGGGCCAAACACAGCGTTTGGGATCCAGGAGACCTGCAGGCTCCCAGCACGTGACCTTGGGCAGAGCTGGTGGGGGGTCGCATTCTCTACATTCACACTCTAGGAAGTGCCTTGACACTCTGCAGCTCCACTCTGGTCTCAGTATGGATGGATCACATGGGAAGGTTTTATGAGACTGGCGAAAGTCAGTTCAGCTCCTGGCCATCAAAGCAACCAAAAACACACCAAGGACAAAGCTGGTAAAAACCAGCTGAGCTTGCATAGATCAGCAAGAAGGGTGCCACCCAGCTGGGACCTTATTCAGATCTTCTATCTCCAACTTGCTATTGGAATAGGGTCATAGGACTCAAACTCAGAAATTACAAGATGGGATGCATGGGCTTGTCTCCCTCCTGAGTGAATTTCACAGTCAACCAGTGTGAAGATTCTTGCTCATTTTTCCAGGGAGAAAAACAGCAGTAGTCACAAATACATTGAATATCTATACTCTATTATAGGTACGTATTTTATATTTTTACAAAACAGCAGAATATATACCTTACTATGTATTGATTTTCCCTTCATTAATAATCTAACCTGGAGAACTTTCGTGAGCGGTGCTGCCTCGTCCTTTGCAGTGGGCTGTATAATAGCTCATTTACTATGATTTCTTTAGTTGGTCTTCCAGCTGATGGGCACTTTGGTTGTTCACAGAAAGAGAATGCCTCAGTTACTAATCCTGCATGTGGTGTTCTACACATGCTTGTTCCAGCCGGGGTGGGGTTGCGAGGCTGGAGGACAGGCGCACACACATGCCCAGGGAGGAATAAGTCATGCACTACGGGCAGTAACGCTGGCGACAGCCACTTCGCTGCGTTCTTTGCTGGCACATAACCAGGTCATTGGATCCTCAACAATCCAGGTGGGTGTGAGCACGTCGCTCATGTCCCCTGCTCTCGTGGTGAAGGAGGGTGAGCCTGTTCCCATCTCCCCAGGAGCTGCTTTACTCGCTTTTCACCGAACAGCGTCTACCCCAGTCCTTTGTCCGTTTCCCCTGTGCAATGGCTGCTCTTAGGCTGGTTAGGGGCTTGCTACGTTGGGAGCATCAGCTCTGGCTGGACTAGTCAACTTCTCCCTAGGCCTGACACTTCAGTTCTCACTCAAGGCAGTTCATCAATGCAGAAGTTTTCTTCTGTGAGGACAAGCATACTGACTTATTTTCTCCTCTGGGTCCTGGGTTTGGGGGTCACCTTTACATAGACCTCCCCGCTACGAAGGTGTTTCTTGATACATCTTGGATTGGCTGGCTCCCACTCAGTGCCTGCTGTGCGGCATGGCATCCCGTGGAAAGTGGGGTGCGGAGTTGTGCGGTGGTTCCAGGAGGGGAGCCCCTCCCCTTACCTCTGCATGTTCTCAGCCTCCTCGATGGTCTCGGGCAAAGCCTTCCCTTTGGTCTCCGGCAGCATCAGCACCAGTACTCCCGCCACCAAGCCCACCACAGCTGGAAGGCAAAGACACAGAGCGAGCCACGTCCAACACGGAGCCTCGCGGCTTCCGGGGGACAGCTCCTTTCCTTCTATTTCTTGTGTTTTCCTACACTTATTTATAGATTTATTTTTTGCCATCTATTTTCCATCATAAATACTTTGCCAATTCCCAATGCCATTGCATTACTACTCCTTTTAGGGAAATGAAATCCTCAATATGTTGAGTCAAAATTAGTCCAGGCCAGAGGACACTGCCACAAGTTGTGGATACTTCAGAATTAGAACATAATTCTAAAAAAAAAAAAATTAACCCTGGGAAAAGGACAAGGGTAAGTTGCCAACACATCAGTCAGAAAGTTGGATTCAAGTCAGGACTCGAAGTATGGCAGCAGAGCAGCATTCAAAGGTCTAAGCAGGCCTTGTAGAGCAAATTAAGGAGTTGCTACATTCTGTTGTTCCCTTTTTCCTTGGTCCCCAGCTCTGATTTTGTGTGTGTGTCTTTTTAAACTGTGACAAGAGTTTTTTCTTTTCATCTTTACAATTGTATTTTTTTGTGTCTTTCCATAGTATGATTCAGCAAGTAGATGATGTGTTTTCTAACAGTCTGGGTGTTCCGAAGCGGTGCGTTTCTCACGCCCTCAGTGGCAGGAGAATCCCGGCTCCTGCAGGAAGTGCAGGTCAGCTCAGACTCCCTGCCCTGCTGTGTGCAGGGCACCCTGGTTCTCCAAGCACCTACCCTCACAGGCTCACGTGAGGCCGAGCTGGATGCACGTGGGCCAAGCGCGTTGCAGAGCACCCTGCCCACACGGTGAACTAAAGCCTCTCCGAACTGCCCAAGCTTCACTTGGCTATTGTGTTGTCATCATTAATCATGTTGTAATTAATTAATGCCAGTAAGAGACACATTGAGCTGGTATCTGAATCTCAGAAATCACTGAATTACAGAGAATGCAACATATTAATCCAGCTACTGTCCACCTGCATTTTGTATTTTCAAAGACAAATTCAGTTAGCCAGGACAAATTCAGTTAGCCTTGTCCATCTTCAGCTCTTTTGATGAGGATTTTCCAACAGGTTGATTTTTTCCCTCAAGGCCTCTTGGATTACTGCTCAATGGTTAGTTCAAGTCCACAGTTATCACACCAGCATTGGGTGAGAAAGAAATGGGAAAAAAAGCCGAACTACAAAACTGTTAGTTTTGATTCCTGTGGGATAACAGATTAAAGGTTGGAAAGGGCAAGAGATAAGCCACTAGCAACAATGAAACTGAAGGGCTTTGAGTTCACTTGAAATACTGACGTTCAAAATGAGTAGTTATGGGGGAGGCGTCCACCTAGCAGGGAAGACAGCCTAACCTTGGGGTGACAGCCGGCTCTGGCCTGGCTCTGGGAGGCACAGGCATGGCTCACTAACTGGGTTATTGCCACCCATGTGGGAGGCCTGGACTGTGCGCCTGGGTTCCCAGTGTTGGCCCAACCAAGACTTGGTTGTTGTGCGCACTGGGGAGTAAAGGAACAGATGGGAGCACGCTCGCTCTGTCTGCCTCTCTCGCTGTCTTACCCATAAATAAAGTTTAAAGTTGTGAGACATTATCAGCAAGCATCATTCCCTTACCTTCTTCTTCAGGAGAATGAATGTGAGGCTCAACTTTATTTCTTATTCTGGGTGTGGACTCTGCGTTGTCAGAACAGGAAGCATCCACTTGCTATCCAAAAACTATCCTGCTGACCCCACGACCACCCTCTGTCCCCAGTGCTGGGGAGCAAGAAATCTGGGGCACAGATACCCTGTGGTCACAGCACAGCTGTCACGTGGGGTAAAGAGCCCGTGTGCTGTCAGCTCTGGCCAGGCTGTGCTCAGTGGGTGTGTTTTGAGCTTTGGGATGCTGGCAGGTGCGTGTGGTGTGTCTGAATCTGAACACAGGGGGTGCAGACAGCCCCAGTGGGAGAAGGCAGAGACTCACGCCACATTCTGCCTGTGTGCTGAGCGCTGGTTAGGAGACCTGCCCGTCACCTGTCACTTCCTGTCCTGGAGGCAGGGGTTGGGGAGGGGCAAGTGCAGCTTGCTTCCTTTCCACCTGAGCGTTGCTCCTGAAATCCCCCTGGCCAGGAAGGAACCGGCAGGGATTTTTTCCTGGGGTTTGAACTTGTCCTGTCCAACATTTTCAACGGCCTCGCCTACAAGGGGGAGGGCTCTGTGTTTCACTGAGTAGGGTGGAGGCAGCAGCCGGCCGTGGTCCCTGCCTCTGATCTGATGTCTTGGCCTTTGGCAAAGCGAGCATTCCCACCCATTCAGTCCTCAAGGCAGGAAGCAAACCCAGGCGCAGGGTTTCTCACCAAATACCAGCAGGGGGAGCTGCAGCCAGATGGCCGTGAGCCGGTAGACGAGGAAGGGCGTGATGATGCCGCCGATGTCGCACAGCGAGGAGCAGACCATGACACCGAGATTCCTGTGACCAAACCAAAAGGAAGCCTCGCTCCTAGAAGCACTGCCCACATAGGGTCAGTGCCATGCCCACGCTCCTCATCAAGGACCCCACTCTTCTTCTCTTCCCCTGCCCTCCAGTACACCTGTCTGCTGCTCTCTCTTCTATAGCCACGGGAGACACTCTCTCCTACCTCAACACCAAAGCCTGCACACCTCACCCGGCCTGCGCCTGTGCCACCCTGCGCTCTGGCTACTGCTTTCCCTCGCCTGTTTGAGTAGTCCCAGCCTGGGGCGAAGCCGGGGCACTCACCTGATAAAGGTGGGGTACAGCTCAGCGTTGACCAGGCAGACCATCTCATAGCCCATGGTAATCCCCATTCTGCCCAAACAGGCCATGGCGATCTTCAGCCCCTGCAGATCTGACGGAGACACGGCCCCTTGTACAACTGTGGCTGCAAGCTCCGAGCCTCTGTGTGTGTGTGTGTGTGTGAGATTTTAACTCCAGACTCCAGCCAGACAGCAAAATTCCATCTCCACAAGTTCCAGAAAATGCTGGCAGATTCCTTGTGTCTGCTTCGGCCTTAGATATAAATTCTAATACTTTGCTTTATATTTTAAAAGATGGTTCTTTTAAAAGTAGTTTTTGGGTTCATGGTGAAGTTAAGACGATGGTCTAGAGACTTGCCATCGTCACTGTGTGGCCTCCCCGGTCACTGTCACCCTCCACTTGGTGATGTTAGGGCTGGCATACCTGTGTGGACCCACCAGCACTCCTTAGTGGGGTTGGTGCTGGGGTGGGGATGGACATTGTACATACAGCCATGTCCACCATAGCAGGGTTTCTCATGGTATGGTAGCCTCCAAATCAGTGTGGGAGGTATTCCGAACAGGAAGCTCAGTAGACCCGGCTCCTTGAGCTTGGACCAGAAATACAAGCGTAAACACACCTCCCTCTGTGCTGTCATGGCCCTGCACATCCTGTTAAGGAGTCTTAACTCTTGTCTCCATGGTCCTGCCTCCAGGACTCTATTTAGACCTCAGTGGTTAATAGTGCTGTGCACAGAATTGTCCACACACCCACTGCTGGGCCGCCTTTGCAGGGGCCACTCCCAAAGAAACAGCAAAACCTGGACTTATCTGAAATGATTGCTGATATTGTCAGGGTTCCAGAAACAATCCACACGGCTGCCAGGACCCTGTCTTGTAGGTTTCTGCCCCTGCCCCTCCATGGAGAAAGCATTTTAGAAGGAACGAAGAGGGGCTGAGTACTGCTTACTGATGGCGTTATTCCGCAAGGCCATGGGAGAGGGCCAGGCTGTTGCCTGTATCATATCCTGGAAGCACTGGGGTGAGACTTTGAGGTGGGCCTGCCCTTTCCCAAAGCTCACATTGTCTGCTCCAGGCCCGCTTTGTGGCCTGTGCTGTAGGTGCTACCACACCAGGCAGTGCCTGGGGCTCACTGTTTGGAAGGGCAAATGTGCACCTGCTCCCAGGCTGGGCCTGCCTTCTTTCCAAGTGGACCCAAAAGATCAATTACCCATGCTTCCTCTCAAAGGGCAGTGACCAAGGCCTCATGGGTCAGCCCCCAGCTCAGGTTTGACTTACCATCAGGGATGAAGACTAAGGCTAGGCAGGCGACCCCTGCCACCATATTGAACACGGCCCAAGGATAGCGGCGGCCGATGCGGTCGATGGTGACAATGATGATGAAGGCAGCTGGGAATTCCATCAGAGCGGAGTAGAAGAAGTCCAAATAGACGTCACTCCCGGCAAGGCCCGTGTGCATGATGAGGCCCTGGTACAGAACCGAGCCTGTGAACCTGAATGAAGCAGAGCACAAAGCAGCATCCAGCGGAGAATCAAAAGGGACCCACCCTGGACAAGACGCTCCTGGAAAAACAGCCCTGACGTAGCTCGCTCCACCCCACCTGTTCATGCTCTCCGATGTGCCCCGTAGTTGGCTGCAACCCCCAAACCCACAAAGTGGATGAGATCAGTGTAGCCTGACACAGTACCTGGGGGTTATTTTGTGACATGACACTGAGTTATCTGTGACTGTGAAACCTCTCTCTTTGGGGCCTTCAATATGGTTGGGATCAAAAGGATTGAGAGCTGCATTCACACTTTAGGGGTCCTAGGACCTGGCCCATGTATCCCCTCTTTCTGATGGTTTCCCTCCTGGCAACATGCAAACGTTTTTGACAGTGTTTCTGCCTGTGCCGCCTACAGCAGCCACTGCATGTCATGGAAAATGTGAGGTCGGTCGGCAAGAATCCCAATGGTTCTGAAAAGGAGAGAAAGGGAGGGTAGGAGGGTTTCCAATGTGCCTTGTCTGTGCAGGGCGGGAAGGAGCTTGCCGCCTTAGTGCCCCAGTGCGGGGCTACCGTCTGTAGTTGTAAATCTTTCCTGGGCTGGCCCTGGGAGCCCCTGCTGGGGGAGGAAAGTGAGCTGCTCTAGCAAGGCCTGATTCTGAGCTGTGGACGGATTAAGCCACGAGTGTGGTTCAAGTCCAAGTCACAGTGGATTGTTCTTGTTCAGATCTTTTTTCCCCCTGTCTGGGGAGAAAAGGAGAAGCAACGATCCTCTTCTTGCTGGCGTATTGTTGAGTTTTACACTCATGGTCAGGGTCGGTTGGCCTGCACCAGCAGTGCCCAGGGGTCAGCCCATTTGCGAATCACCTGCTCAGAAACATTGATTCCTGGGCTGAGACCAATTATATCAGTCTTTTGGAGATGAGGGCATGGCTGTGGGAGTCTGCAGCCTCCCAGGTGATTGTTCTGCTAAGCTCTGCTCTGTGCTTAGGGACCCGAGAAAGCACAGCTTACCAGCGACCACACATGGCTGGCTGCCATCCATGCTGGTACCAGGCTAAGTGACATTGGGAAGGTGCCCCAGCTGCCTCCTTAGTGTGGAAGGAAAGGCCAAAGAAGGGACATCCATGTGAGCCATATGTCTTACCAGTTGTACATCAAGATGAGTGTGTGTTTCCTCATCTGGGGTGTCCTGACCAAGTCAAGGAAGGATGGACTGAGCTTCTCACTGACTTCCTCGTCTACTCTCAGGCTCTGAGAAAAGAACAGGAAAATGGGTGTCTGGCCAGTGATGGCCTCCGGGGGTCACCTAGGGGATAACTGCAGGGCTTCTGCTCAGCGTGTGCCTGCCATGTGCAGGTGGGACCCACGCCCGCTCCCTGACTCTTTATAAAGCCCTGCATGTGGGCCTGTTTCTTTTGATCCCATTTCACAGAAGAGGAAGCTGGAGTAGGAGAAGTTGAGAAACTCCTGGCGTTTGCCTAAGGGACACCAAGTGTGGCAGGTGAAGAAGGATATGGCCATGATGGCCAAGGAGCAAGCCACTGGGTGCCTACCTGGACCCATTCAGACCAGCACAGGTGCCCCCTGGAGGTGGTCAGAGAAGTGAGCCGTGCGTCAGGAGGAGCAGAGACCGAAACCTGGGAAGCCATGCTTCCCTGCATAGCTGGCAAAGGAGGGACTCCATCCAACTGCCTCCTCTCTAACAGGACTGTGTGATGGGTGTGAAAGAATGGGACTCATGACCCACAGCAATGCCCACACCTGCCCTGCATCTCCTGTCAGCTGAATCCCTTGGGCGACAGCCAGAAGATCCATTCTTGCTAAGAGCTGGTGGCACTTGGGTGTCCACCCCATCTACACAGACTGGGGCAGGAGGGGGAGAAGGAAGAGGGGCTGGCAGGGAATGCCACCATTGCCAATGCCAGGGAGATAAACCTCAGGCTCTCCCGGGCCACCTCCTTTGGCCTCTTCGTCAGAAACGATTTGTGTGCATTTTGCTGTACCTTCTCATTGGTTCCTGCTCTCTCTTTCAGCCCACTCAGACAAAGCGGTCTGAGTTCAACGTGCTGAGATCTAGCTGTCAGAGGCAAACTACACCCCCTCCCATGGGGAAACAGACTCCCCAGCACTCAGTGCTGCTTAAAAGGCAGGGAGGGCTTGGTGTGTGTTGGTGGGGTGGTTTCTATCCAAAGTGCTTAACACTCCTCAGCCTGTGTGTTTGCAGAGCTGTCCTGCTGCATGTGACAGGGCAGGACAGCTCAGGGTGTGGGGGGCAAGTGGCCAGAGGAGATTTGAGGGGCTCAGACCCCTCAATGGGCTTTGCAATGACCTCTACTTGCCTTATGGCTTGGTGTTTTCTGTCTGCCCAGAGAATCTCTCTTGGTCCATGAAGGATTCTATTGCATTTCATCATGGCAGGTCCAGCATAGCACCATCGACCACCCCCACCCTTCCCCGGGGCAGCACAGCACCATCCCCCACCCTTCCCCAGCTCACCTGAAGAGATGTGGGCAGAGATTTTCCATTCTTCTTGGCAATGTATTTCATGATCCTCAAGGCTTTGGCATTTTTGTTCTGGGAGATCAGCCACCTTGGAGACTCAGGGATGCACCTAGGGCCCAAGGTCAGGGGAGGGGAACTTGTTATCCACACTGTCACCCTGTGGGCCTCTGACCATGCGGGATTCCAGGGGGGCTCACAGGGGAGTAAAGACGGCACTTTGGGGGTTCTGCCATCTTCCCTCCCTCGACTGCTGACATGTACCAGACTTGTCCGGGAAGCCTTCAATGACTCCTGCTTGGTGATTGCTAAGCAGAGGTGCCACCTCTCTAACAGGAATGCTACATGAATGCCACCTAATGCCCATCTGTGTGCTCAGGAAGGCCAGGCAGGACAGCAGATGGGCCCTGGGACTTGGAAGGTCCTGAGAAGCAACAGTGAGGGGCTTGGCAGCAGTGCAGGTGAGCTGTGCGAGCAAACCACCTAGGATGGGGCGGGGGAAAGCAGGGATTTCAGAAAGTCTGTGGGAAGTGGGATGAACAGATAAACTTATTTTTGCTTAAAAAAATCTTGAAGCCTATGCCTGCATGAGAAGATTCTTCAGGAAGTGGAGAGTGTTATGGGGGGGAAAAAAAAGAAAAGAAAGGAAGAAGGAAAAAAAATCGTAGGTGGATTTCCCCAAATTTTTGGCAACCAAACAAGCTTGTCTTTCAATCCCGTTTTTCTATCAAGTCTTGGAAGTGCCCTTGGTTATCTCAGAACTTATTTCCCAAAGGAATGTTCCAAGTCAGAGTGTGGGGAATGCAAAGCCAGGCTGTGTAGTTGGAGCTCTCCATCCAGGGGAGGGGCTGCCTACATTCATGGGGAGCAGAAGGAGGGGCTGGCGGTGCTGCCGTCAAGGTCACCATGGCTAAAGGTAGAAGGTCTAGTGGGGACATCCCTCTAGCCCAAATGGGAGTGCTGTTTGTGTAGCAGGTTCAGAGAGAAGACAGGGGCTGGTCCTGGGCTAAGATTGGCTGTGGGCTTTCAGCTGACCGCCACCAGGGTTTGTAGCATGAACCTGAATGTTGAGACGGTCCTCCTGCAAAGCCATTTTCCAGCTGGCTCCTAGAGCCTTGGGAGCAGCTGTGGCTGACTACAGCACAGGGTGCAGCAGTAGCTGCACTCGCTGTTTCCTGAGCTGGAGAGCCAGAGACCGTGACGAGGTGGTGTGATTGGAACAGCTTCAGTCTCGGGGCCAGGAGTGGGGGTGGGAGGAGTTCAGCCGGCTGTGGGTAGCCACATCCAAATAAGGGAGCCACCACATAGAACTCAAATGGGATTTTTTGGAGACTTATGAGCATGTGGGGAACACGAGAGACCTAGACAACTAGGAGGGAGCTGTGTCCTGAGGTTCACAGCACAGTGGGGCAACCGCATTATGTGGGGTGATGGGTGCTCAGAATGCTCCATTATCTGTCTCCTGGAGACCTGGAGGATGGAGCTACGAGGCTTCAAAGGGAGAGGGGAAGGGAGATGGAACCGCAGCTGCTGCAATAGAATCAGAGGTCACCATGCACCTACATCGAATTACCACAGGGCCTCCCATGCGTGTGTGTATACTCATTTCATGTGAGCCAAAATCTTGCATGAAAATTACATAAGAAATATACTCAGTGATTGAAAACAGTGTCAGGAAGGGAAAGTACTAGCTCCATTCCAAGTCCTTGTGTGCAAGCTTTGGAGTCTGTGGCCAAGTGGGTGAAAGGAGTGTCATCCATGCTGTCGTCCCAGGGAACTCTGGAGCCCCCCAAGCAGTGATGTATAGTCAAGTTCACTGAGCATGATAAGGCCCCAGCAGGTCCCGTCAGGATGGCCAGGAGGGCTTTAGGGGTCCCCACATGGACCTCAGCCCCTCCTCTGGCCTCCTCAGCCCCTCGGCTCCTGACGCTCCTTCTTCTGCCCAACACACCCTGTGCTCACAGTTCCCCTTCCTCTGGCTGGCTACTAAGATTGGAATTTATCGGTGTTTCGATCCATGTCCTCTCCCCACAGCGACAACAAAGACACACATGGACTTGACTTGAATTTCAGAACCTTTCATTTCTCTGGCCCTCTGGTATCTGCTTGTGGTGTCCTTCCAAAACCTCAAGTCCAGCAGGTCCAGACCTGTACTACCATACTCCTTCCACACCTCAACTCTTTGCACACCACTCCCGGCTCCATGCAGATGCACCGCCTGCACTGGGGCTCACCCACCAGACATCTGCTCTGCCACTGCCACCACATCAGAGCAGCCTACCACCTCTCCCTCACCACACCTGTGATGTCAGTCTCAGTCTAGGCCCTTGTCATTCCTTGCCAGAGCCCTGTTCCTGCTTCTTTCTCCAGAGCACTGTGAAGGATCTTTCAGAAATGAACTCCCTCATGGAGTGTGGGGAATTGTAAGAAAATTTAAATTGATTCTATTGCCTGACAAGTGGCCAGGAGCCTGGGGAATGGATGGGCCTGACAACTGTTGAACACTCAATGCCAACAAAATGGGGCCGGTATAGTGGCTCAACAGTCTAATCTTCTACCTACAAGCACCAGAATCCCATATGGGCGCCGGTTCACGTCTTGGCTGCTCCACTTCCCTTCCAGCTCCCTGCTTGTGGCCTGGGAAATCAGTAAAGGATGAGCCAAATCCTTCAGAGCCTGCATTCATGTGGGAGATCTGGAAGAAATTCCTGGCTCCTTGGTTCGGATTCACTCAGCTCCGGCCGTTGGGCCACTCGGGGAGTGAGCCAGTAGATGAAAGATCTTTGTCTTTTCTTCCCTTTGGAAATCTGCTTTTCCAATGAAAATAAATAAATCTTAAAAAAATAAAATGCCAATAAGAATCTTGGCTTATAGGACAATGAAGCAATGGTCAGAAAGACCATTTGGGAATCCATCAGAGCAAATCGGGGTGAGAAAAAACTATTTGCTAATGGGCATAGGAAGAGGGAGTAGATTCAGAGGCACAGAGAGGTAATCATAGGAGGCAGGGGGTGGCAGGGTCCTCGCAGAACACTCGACACCGCCTTGGCTTGGGTCTTCTAATCTGTACATTAAAGCCCAACCGCAGTGAGTGGTTTGAAGGGACTTTGGGCAGGTGGCATGATTTGGATGAGGTTTGAACAGGATCCCATTTGGGGACTCAGCTCCTCCTCCAAAGAGGAACAAAGACCTGAGCTTGACCAGAAAGAGGCCCTTGCAGGAGGGACTTCTCATCATTTCTGCCGTTTTCCTTGTGTTTCCCTTGGGAAGGGATGAGCAATACAGATTACCTGCCTCGCAAGCTGGGATTGGTACAGTCTAGCTCAAGCACTATGTTGGTCCCTTCTGGGATGAAAGCCGCTGTGATCGACTGGGGATGTCTGTGTTGGGCACGGACATGGAAGAGTGGGATATGAGTGCCATTCTATGCCCTCTTCATCCTTCAGTGTCCACTGAGAAGACAGGGGACAGCCACCGTGTCATTGTGCATGTGCAGTGGTGTGAAGTCTCATCTAGGCCACAGCTGCTGCAGCCTACTAAAGCTCGAGTAAGTAAGGACCATGGAATTGCAAGATGAAGCCTGAAGCGAGAGGTACACTTGATTTTCCAAGGAATTGGGTAGTGTGTAAATAGGCCTGAGCAGTGAGGAAAAACTTTGAAGTGCAAGAAAAGGCAAACAAGCTAGGGCAGGTTCTCTTCCTTCGGTTCCAGAGACTCACCAGTAGTAGAGCAGGAAGCAGAAGTTGGGCAGGGTCACAGCGAGCTGCAGCCACCTCCAGTGAGGGAGGGCGTAGGCCACCCCGACTAGCACCAGCAGGCCGAAGGTGAAGGCCACCTGGTACAGAATGCCCACCGTTCTTCGGTAACTTGGCCCGACGAACTCCGTAACTGCACAGAGATTCCAAATGTTAGCCCCGTGCAGTGCCCAGGAGGGCTCTCCAGGAAACTCCAACATTCTATATGTTCTATATAGCTCACTGAGAAATTGTTAATGTCCCCTAGGTGGGTGGGGCAGAGCTTGTCATAATTGGCACTGTTGTGCTAACTTACAGAACTCTTGCATTCCCACTTTGGATGGGAGGAAAAGCCTGCTGACAGAAGCCAAACAGTAGGATTTATATATAGAAGGGCAAGGACAAATGCAATGACAGACGGTAACACGTTTTTATCTGGAGCATGTGATAAGGTAGCGATAAGCAAAGACTTGAGCAAAGGAACCAAACACAGTGTCCAGACTGTACATGATTTTTACATAAATGAGCACCTGAATAGAATGCATTCTCTCTAATAGGGCCAGCATTTGCTTTGAAATACTTTTTATCTGTGTAAGTGGTTTGCAAACCCAGCAGTAGGGCTGGAGGCCTGCTAGAATTGGCAAGAATTCAGTTTCACATTCTCAGAAGTCCCACAGCCCGGCTGTGCAAGCTCAGTGCCTTGGAGTCAGCTGTGGAGGCAAATGGAAGGAGGCAGACACAAGCCAGGGGCTTGGAGCCCCCCAGGAGCTCATTTCCCAGCACACCTGTGTGCATGGCGTGACACTCAGCTTCCACTGCCCCCACAATTGGGTCCAGACAGATACACGAGGCCTGTGTATCCTTTTCTAGGCAGAGATTTCAACATGTTTATGGAAAGTGAAGTCAAAAGATAACAGGCTGGATACACAGCAGGTGAAGCCATTGCCTGCAAGTGTGGCAACCCGTATGAGCGCTGTGGTTCAAGTTCTAGCTGCTCCACTTCCCATCTAGTTCCCTACTAACGCACTTGAGGAGGCAGCACAAGGTGGCCCAAGTACCCGGGCCCCAGCCATCCATCAGGGAGACCTGGGTGGAGTTCCAGGCTCCTGGATTTGGGCTGGCCCAGCTTTGGCTCTTGTGGCCATTTGGGGAGTGAATAAGTGGAAGGAGAATCTCTTTCTCTCTGTAGTTGTCTTTCAAACAAATAAAATACATCTTGTTTTTATTAAAACAAAGATGCATTTCTTGTGAACTTATTTAAGATCCTTGGTGGATCAACCAAGGCAGTGTTGAGATCCTGGCTGCCACCTGAGGCCTGTTTTTGCTTTAAAGATCTGGCAGATGTATCACAGACTGTAACTGTTATAAACCAGACAAATGCGCCCTGAGAGCATCTCTACCTGTACGAATTACCTGAAAGGATCTTAAGGAAGAATTAAATGAGAAGACGTAAGTGCTCAGGAAATGGACAGGTCTGAGTTTCACAGTGGCTGAAGGTAAGGACAGGTTAGAGGAAAGTGATCAGAAAGAAGGCGTGACAGGTGTGTGTCAGGGACACTCAGAGGGACTGGGGAGGCAATGAGCAGGAGGTTGTGGGGTCAACCTCCGTTGAAATTGACCTTGACACCATTAAATGTCACACGTTTCTCTCCATTACATCTTCTAGCATCCAAACAACTGGCTGAAGAACTGCGTGCATTCCTTCCCTCTCTGTCCAGACACTCCTCAGGGGCTCCCTGGCAGGTGCAGTTTTAAGCACTTCTTTCACCTGATGGGATTTCCCCTGGTTAACTTCCCTGGGTGCAGTTGCAGGCATGTGAATGTGTTCTGGCTTGCGCTTGAGTTGTGAGAGCTGCATCATTTAGATATTTGTATCCCAGGTGTGTGCCAAGCAGTGGGATGTGAATTCTATTCCTGGCTCTGGAAGTGGTGGGTGGAGTAACCTGGGTGGGTTGATTATAGGACCTGCACTGTTGTGCGTGCACGGAAGGGAGCTGTAGTTTGCTGGAATGGATTTACATAAAGCGACAGAGTCCTTGAGAAATGGAACAAATCTCTGATCACTCAATCCTGCGCTTGACCAGGCCTGCTAGGCTTCACTTTTTTTCTGTACCCCAGAGTCCAGAGAACAAAAACTTTAAGAGCTATCTAGGCCTCGGAGGCATGCTGCTTGTTCCCCCCGTTCCTGCCGGCTGTTTGTTCTTGTTCCTTATGGGAGAAGTGCAGAACAGGTTGACCTGTTGTGTTTTAGAACTGCTTTTTATTTTTTTTAAACCACAAGCCCAATCTCCCCATGTGATGGTGACGCTGGGTCCACCTCTCTGCACAGCACCCCCGCCGACCTGTTTGTCCTGGCAGCCTTGCTGCTGTGTTCCTGCAGCCCCAAGCCCCAAGCCCCACATTCTTACTCTGGATGTATCCTATCATCCAGCTGGCTTTGCTGACCAGGCCTTGGATCAGGCGGAAGATCAATACCCAGGCGTAGCTGGGCGACACGGCCATGAGGACTCCAGACGACGCATTTATGAGGATGGTGACTAAGAGGCAGAGCTTGCGGCCAAACCTGCAGGTGGAGAGATGGGAGAGAGGGGGAGAGAATAAACCTGGAGGAAAAACCCCGCTAAAATAGAACAGAATTCACGGGGGTTACGGAAATCCAGACAAAATCAGAGGTTAGCTCTCAACCACAGACATGCCATGGAGTGAAGTCACCTCAGAATCCCTGAAATCAGATCCATTCTGGACTCTTCCTCAATGTCCTGGGCACCCACTTAAGTACAAGGAGCCTCGCTCACACCAGGGCCAGTGCCCCTTCTGGTCCCACCCTGAGGCAGGTGGTCTGAGGAGTGGTCGTCCTCCCAGGTCCTCCCTGGGCCTAGCTAGCAATTACATCACCCTGTGAACTGGGGAGGGGGCATTGTGAATCTGCCCTCGGCCAGCTGCCCACTCAGCGAGGCTTTGTCTCGGGAAAAGCCAGGACTTCCCCTTCACTGTACTCTTCATCTCTTATCAACATTGTTTGGCCTTGCGTGTCTCCATGGAAACCATGTGTCACATGTGTGGTATGGCCACTCCCTGGGGCCATGGCCACGCAGCCCCTTCTATGTGTTTTCTTGGTCTCAGGACGCAGAGTAGAGGGAAAATCTGAGTGCTCCGAGTATCCCCATAGCCTTCCCCCTCACCATGAGCAAGGCGGGCAAGTTGTCCACCCTTACTCGACCTCTTCATGTGACCCCTGCCAGGGAGCTGATTACAGACACAGGTGCGAGCACCTGCTCTGTTCTTACTCTCACTTGTGCAGCCCGACATCTTGTGTTCATATTTTCATCACATCCACCTGATGGTGCTCAGAAAGGTACCTGACTCTGACTCTGTTGTGAATGCAGATTCCAACAATTCTTCATGGCAAGCAATTATTTAACTTTTATTTATCCACTTCTGTCTGAACCTGTACTGTCTGTCGCACACCCTCCTGGGCAGACAGCTCTGTTCTAGTGGTCGCTGCAAACACTCACTGTTGAAAACAGCCCCTGATGCAATTAAAGTTAGTCGGCAATGTTAATGCTTTTAAATCTGACGTCTGCAGAGTGGTCCACGACTGATCGATGTTTCTGGCTTTGGATCGGCCCAACTCCAGCTGCTGTGGGCCACTGGGGAGTGAACTAACAGATGGAAGAACTCTCTCTCCTTGTCTCTTTTTGTAACTCTGCCTTTCAAATATAAAAATCTTTGAAGTCTTTAACAAAAAATCTGTTAAGAGCCTAAATGAAATAGCTGAGGCTGCCCCAGAAGTGACTGTCAGTTACACAGCAAGCACTGAGCCCTTGGGGAAGACCCTAAGTTGAGTGGAGCCAGACATCCAGCTTGATCTGCTTCCTGCACGGCGCAGGAACAGTGGGTGCTGGCTCTCAGGACCTTAGGGTCACACGTCAGAGCATGCGCGAGCTGATGGTGAGATCCATCAACAGTCAGATAGATGACACCAAGACACCCACCATCAATAGGGTGGATTTAGTGTTTCTCGTGATTTTATCCACTTGACCTAGATGCTCATGAGGCTCATGCCTGTTGTGTCTGTGTGGCGACATGCTATGTAACGGCACATTTCCAGCCACCTCTGACCAGTGACCGCACTTGCACAGCTTGAAATGGACTGTGTCCCATCACCGTGAGCCAGCGGTTAAACATCTACAATCATGTGGCACTGAGAATTTCCCACCACTGAATGAAGACCTGGAATTGGTAAGGGATTGCTTTTCATGTCTGGTGACAATAAGAGTCCTTGCTTAGGCTGCTACGGATGAAGGAATCAATGAGATGACTTACAGCAGATTCATTCTCAAAATCTCTAACACGCCACTTCTCTCTTTTCTTCTCCCTTTCTTCCTTCTAGTTATAAAACTGACCCTCAAAAGAGTTGACTTGGAATAAAACTTAGTATTCTTGCTTGCAACCTTTCATAATGTCTTCTAGTTTTTGTTTGAAAGACATTTGAACCAAACATCTGAATGTGGTTTCAGAATTCTTCACGGAAGACAAAGCATTTTTATTGAATGTTGCTTTGCTCTGTGGATGAAATGGGCCTTTGTGAGATTCTTGTCACATTGTAAACATCTAGAAGTTACTCAGGGAGCACTGAGTTTGCAAAAGATGCCTTCTTTTCCTATTTTTCAGGTCTATAGTGACTGTCTTATTACTTCTCAGGGGTGGGAATGCCCAGATCACTGGCTATGTCCAGCTCCAGAAATCATTTGCTCTAGTCCTTCCAAAAGCGCAGCAAGTGGAACTCAAAATGCAGCCGGTCTCTAGCTGGTAATTGATAAGCTGGCGTTTTGAACGGCCTGCGAATCACATCCTAACCATCTGAATGGCCCTTGGCAGAGGCACTGTTTCCCAGCCTGGCTGGGCCACCGGTCTCACTGTACGCACACGCGCGATATGTGGGACCGAAGCAGGGACAATGACAACTCAAGAAAACATGGAGGCATGCAGGAAAGTGCTCCAAGCAGCTCGTGAACATCAGAATAAAAAACTAAGTTGATTTTGTGAAAGACCTTTTTGAAATCAGAACCTACTGGGAATTGAGGCGGGGGGCACGGGGAGGCGTCTTCCAAAAAGTTTAACACAAGTATATGTAATCCAAACATCAATGTGTGGGTGTCTTAAGTTTTTGCAAAATAAGCTTCTTTTCCGATTCTATTCTTTATGAGCTTTTTGACACATCCCCAGAGAGAAGCCTTTGGGGAAGAGCAGTGAGTAACCGCCATTCCAGAGCAGACTTTAGCAGCAGGCGTAATGAGGTCACTCAGCAGGTGGATCGCTGACTCAGGAATGCAGGGTCAGTGGGGAGCTGGGATGGTGAGGCCTCCTACTCACTGAGTTGGGGAAAGAATCATTAACTCATTGCTGTGGACAGTTTCCAAGGTGCTCACTCGCCTGGGGTCTGGTCCTCCCACTCCTAGTGGAGGAGGGAGGAGAGTCGAGAGAGGGCAAAGCCAGGCAGACCTTGCTGAATGATGAGTCTCTTTTGACTCAAGGGGTGGTCTGCTGAGTTGGCCTCATTCCTGGGGCAACCAGAATCAACACTAAGCCACCTGCATCTACACCTCCCACAATGAGACCAGTAATAACCTCCATTGGGAGTCTGAGCGGAGGGTCACAAGTATGGGTTGTAGATGGAGCCACTGCTGGCCCAGAGCCTCCAGAATTTCATTCCTCTCTCCTGTGCCGGCAGACCCCAGCTCCTCCAGGGGTGTGTATGTTACACAAAGTCATCTTTAACATGTCTGAAAGCTTGTATGCAGCCTGACCAGGGAGAATGGTCTACTTGGGTTTGATAACTCCCAGGTGTGGGTTATCTCAGGAATATGGGCAAAGACAGCCTTGAAGAGCAAGGCACCAAACTTGTGTTTAAGAGTTAGTTACTTAGGTAGACAGATTTGTAGACCGCACACAGCTATATCATTTATATATACATCATACAAACGTGCTTCTCAGAGTTTGTGGAAAGATGGAGCTAAAAAACTAAGCTTATTTTGGTGCAAGCAGTTTTAGGAGCTGTGCGTAGGGCTTTCAGGATACGTGTTGTCTGATGAAGAGTGACACTGCCCTAAATGCTGAGGTCAGAGCCTGGCCCAGAGGAAAGCCCTCAGCATGCAGTGGTCATCAGCAGTATTCAATAATTAACCCCAATGGCCACACTGGCAAAAATGCGTATCAAGTATAAGGTCAGTTATTCCATTTCTTTCCCTATGGGGGGGGGTTCCTAAAAGGTTCCTGATTGCTCCTTAACAGACAAAAAGATAAATGTTTTAAGGAACTTCCAGTGGAGTGAGCCAGGAATTCCAAACTGAAAGTTAAGCAAGAGACTGGGCAGCCCAGCAGAGAGCAACACCACACAGCCAGCTGCTGAGGCATGGATACATCCGTGAAGACCCATTGCCCAGCCCTGCCTAGGCATGTGCCAAGTGCTCTCTGGATGTCAATGGCTCCTGCTTCTGTCTCTGGAGAGTATATGCTGAATTCATGCAGATCGTCATGTCTGGCCAAGGGTCCAGGCCACACGGGTGGGAGTTTGCCATCGGACAGGCCATGGGAGAGGGTGTCCGAGAGAGAGTAGAGGACAGGACAGAGCTCAGGGTCCCTGAGAGCTCGGGAGCAGGTAGGTGGCGGTGTCCATAGACCGGAGATGACAATAGGGACTGAAAAATCTGCTTCTCTTTCTTTGAACCCCAGACTGCTGGCTAGGCCACAGGGAAGAATCTGCCTGCTGTTGTAACATCCCTTGACTGCCCCAAGCACAGCAAAACGAAAGCATGAGTCACCACCATCAAAGCTAAGGTTGCAAAAGCAGCAGGCCTAAGAGCCAGGGGACCGCCACCTGCGCCCCCTTACCCCACGCCCGGGGAAAAGGTGGTTCAAGTGCCAACAGGTGAGCATCTGGGCGAGGGGGGGGTCGGGACTGCAAATCCCCCACACGTGCTTCCCTACCTGTCTGCTAGGTAGCCGATGCTCATGGAGCCGATGAAGAAACCGCCGTTCACCACTGACTGAAACAGGTCCAGCATCCAGGAATGGTCACACACCAGGTTAAACTGCATGTCCGCGGGTCAGGAGAGAAAGCAAGCAGGGCTCCGTCAGCATCTGGTTAGAGCCAGTCACTCCGCTGTGTGCTGGCTTTCCTCACACTGCCCACACACAGCCACGGAAGCCGCTGAAAATACCACCTGGCCCTACGGCATGAGCCTGAGCTGCCGTGTGGGCCACATCAGCTGAAATCCATGGTTTCCTTTCTAACTTGACCACCCAGAGGCCAACAGGTATGTAGGAGAGATGCATATGCAGCCAGGAGGGGGCTGGGTCACTCCCGGCTGTCCTGCCAAAGGCTGTTATATTTGCCCTCGCTGGAAGAGGAGGAAGGTGCTGGGGTGCAATGGGAGCTGGCCCAGGATTCCAGAGCCCCAGCTTCTGTAACCAGCTCTGCTGAGCCACTCTGAGACGTGGGGCAGAGCTGGCTTGCTTGGGGCATCTGACTCCTCAACTCTAGGTGAAGGGCTGGGAGGGGTCACCCCGTGGAACCTCTTAAAGCTGTATGATACAATCCGCAGCCTTCCCACTCCGTGGAACTCTGACCACTGCAGGTCCTGTTCAGGCCAATTTACTCCCCATGGTGGCCAAGCACACCTTTCCTAGTAATCCAGGCAATGCCAGATTCCACAGTAATTTCACCTTTCTCTTTTGCATTGCCCCAATAATAGTCTCTCTCTTAATTATGTTTTTGTTCTCTCCATACCTATTGAGATGGGGCCTCACAATTAAAAATCTTTCTAGAACAGAATTTATTTGTTTATATAGGTAGGTTTATTTGTTACATAGGTAGACTCAGAGAGAGAGAGAGAGACCTTCCATCTGCTGCCTAATTTCTTAAATGACCACAACAGCCCGAGCAGAGCCAGTTCGAAGTCAGGTGCCTAGACCCTCTTTTGGGTCTCCCAAGGCAGTGCCAGGAGTCCAAGGACTTGGTCTATCCCTGCTGCTTTGCCAAGTGAATTAGCAGGGAGCTGGATTGGAAGTGGAGCAGCTGGGACTTGAACCCGATCTCATTGGGATTGCAGGCAGAGGCATGTGGCACAATGCCAGCCTCTGCAATTAGATTTTAGCATGACTGCATTTGACTAAACTAATAGCATCCTCTCCAGCCTAAAATGCTTTAATAAGAGACACTTGGAGCAGATTACAGAGAGAAACATAACAGCCATGGGGAGGAAAGCACCTTGTGTCTCATGATACAGCGCACTCCAGGAGAGCCCTGGAAGCTTTTGCCATTCCACATGCGCATGGTGCAAGCACAAAACTTCCAACAAAAGAGAAAACTCGGTAATCTCTCCCCTGGCCTCATTGCCAGGAGCTCCAAAGTATGCGACGCTCACTTCACTGCTGCGACTGGCACAGGCAGGGATGATGGCTGTCAGAGCTGACACACACTCACTCCACGCAAAGTTAGAAGCTGCCTCTCTCCCTTAGAAGGGGGATTTTTGTAAGGTGCTCTGAGTTCAAAGAGCGTGTTCAGGCAAGGTTCTGAGGCCTAGACTTTTTCGTGAAAAGTTTAGTCATCTGCTTTTTCTCTTTCTCTGAGCTCACTTACCTCGGTGACGATGGACGAGCCGGGCATGTAGTACACCCAGCCGTGCTCACACGGGCTCAGCGGCAGGTGGCTCCTGTTGGGGGCCAGGCTGGCCAGTGGGTCCACGCAGCTCAGGGAGCTCTGGTTCCAGTCCACCTCGTAGCGCATGCACTGGCGGAGGAAGGCCCCATCGGCCTCACCCAGGCCGGGCACTGTGTAGTTGAGCTCCTCCTCGGGGCTCCAGCCGCAGCGGCGGCTCAGCTCGGCCACCCCGGGGCTCCGGCAGTGGTGGTCCGGGGTGAAGCCCAGAAAGACGATGCCCACATAGATGGGGGTGAATGCGGCCGAGAGCAGCGAGAGGAGGAGGAAGGTTCTCTTCTGGAAGAAGTGGAAGTCCCCTACGTGCTCGAGGATATGGTCCATGGTGGGCATGGCTTCTGCCGGTGGAGTCTGCCGCTGCGGCTGCGGAGCTGCCTGACTGTGGCGGAGAGCAAGCGCAGTCGGCACAGCAAGAATGCTGGACCAAAAGTCAAAGGGTGAGAGTCCTTCGGTCTCAGGAAGCTGCCAGCCTCCGGCGCAGTCCTGTCCTGGCCGGGGTTCACTCGGTGCCCTCTCTAGGGGTGCATGTCCCGCTGCTGCCCAGGAACGCCCCCAGAGCAAGGCCCTGGGGGTGTGATGTCCTGTTTATTGTAACACCACCTCCCCGAGGGCTGTGGCCACCTCACCCCAGCACCACAAACAATTCCGCCTCTGTGTCCCGCAGGGAGAAACCCGAGCTCTCTTCCTATCGCAGTCCGTTAATCTCTCCCCAGCCTGGAAATGAATATGGTCCTGTCCACACACATGCTGACCTCTCTCCTCCGAGGTGCTGCCCGAGAGAGGCCCGCGTGGTTGCCCAGCACACTGTGGGCCTTGGTGGCTGGCTGGTGCTCCTGGCACACTTCTTGGGCTTTGCACACTCAGCCACTTCTGAGCTCCTGGGAATGTGTGTGCTAGGGAGGTGCCAGGAGGCTGCTGGCTTTGAATATGAAGGAAAAGCCATCGCCAGTAATAAAACTTGAAGATACAGAATGTCTGAGGAAAAGAGAGGTCTTCTATGTGCTGGTTCACTCCCGAGATGGTGCAGTGGCCTGGGCTGGGTCAGACTGAGCCAGGAGGCAGACCTTCCCGGGGTGGCAGTGCTCCAGCACCTGGGCCATTCTCCCCTGCTTTTCCTGATGCACTAGTGGAGAGTTGGATCAGAAGCAAAGTAGCTGGGACCCGAACCTGTGTTCTGTTAGGGGATGTTGGTGTCGCAAGCGCTGGTTTAACCGGCTGTGCCACATGCCTGTCCCAGGCCAGAGCGTGCAATTCTGCTTTCTGGTATGACTCCCATAGTGTCTCTCAAAGAATGAATGTTCACATAGTCAGGGTGTGGATGCGGGCAGGGCTGTTTCCACTGCTTTTCGTCCTTCACATTCCTGCCTGTGACTAGGGGTCTAGGATGGGATCACATGTGCTAGCGCCAAAAGTGGCCTGCTGGGTGTGTGCGTAACAGGTGTTCAATGTACTTTAAAAAAAGATTTTATTCGTTTTTAATTGGAAGGTCATATTTATAGAGAGAAGGAGAGACACAGGGAAAACTCTTTCGCCTGTTGGTTTACTCCCCAAGTGGCTGCATCAGGTGGAGCTGAGCTGATCTGAAGGCAGGAGCCAGGAGCTTCTTCTGGGTCTCCCATGTAGGTGCAGGGTCCCAAGGCTTCAGGCCATCATCTACTGCTTTCCCAGGCCACAGGCAGGGAGCTGGATGGGAGGTGGAGCAGCTGGGACATGAACCAGCACCCACATGGGATGCTGACACATGCAAGGCAAGGACTTCATTCACTAGGCTGCCATGCTGGGCCCTCAATGTACCTTCTTCTCCTTCCTCCTCCTCTTCCTTTTCTTCTTATTTCTCCTCTTCCTCTTTTCTTGAAATGCTCATTTTTTTTTTTGAAAGTCAGGGTTGGGCCCGGCGCGGTGGCACAGTGGTTAAGGTTCTCGCCTTGCACGCCCGGGATCCCATATGGGTGTCGGTTCAAATCCCAGCGGCCCCTCTTCCCATCCAGCTTCCCGCTTGTGGCCTGGGAAAGCAGCCAAGGACGGCCCAAAGCTTTGGGACCCTGCACCCGCGTGGGAGACCCGGAAGAGGCTCCTGGCTTTGGACCGGCATAGCATTGACCGTTGCGCTCACTTGGGGAGTGGATCATTGGACGGAAGATCTTCCTCTCTGTCTCTCCTCTCTGTATATCCGCCTTTCCAATAAAAATAAAATAAATCTTTAAAAAAGAAAAAAAAGAAAGTCAGGGTTACAGAGAGAGATCTTTCGTTCACTTATTCATTCCCCAGATGGCAGCAACTGCTGGAGCTGAGCCAGTCCGAAGCCAGGAACCAGGAAGTTCTTCCAGGTGTTCTATGTGTGCAAGTACCCAAGGACCAGGACCATCCTCTACTGCGTTCCCAGGCCTATTAGCAGGGAGCTGAATAGAAAGTGGAGCATCCAGGATTTGAACCAGCGTCTATATGGGGTTCCTGCAAAGTAAATGGCTTTACCTCTACGCTGCAGTCTGGTTCTCTCTTCCTTTCTATGGCATTGCCAGTGAGTCTGGCCGTAGGGACTCAGGGTGGAGGTTTGATGGAGCCATCAAGTCACCATCTGGAGTGCCTACACCCCACCTCAGAGTGCCTGGATGGAAAGCGGGCGGCTGTGATAGGAGCTGGTGCCCACATGGGATCCCAGTATGTGCAAAGCAAGGACTTTAGCTGCTAGGCTGCTGCACTGGGCCCCCCTTTTTAAAAAGTGTTTCTACTTGAAAATCAGAAATACATGGAGAGAGCGAAATAAAGAGATTTTTCATCTGCTGGTTGATTCCCCACATGGCCACAATGGCTGGGACAGGCATAAGCCAGGAGCCAGGAGCTTCATCTGATTCCCATGTGGGTGCAGCGGCTCAAGCACATGGACCCTCTCTGCTGCTTTGCCAAGTGCATCAGCAGGGAGCTGGATTGTACGTGGAGCAGTGGAAACTTGAACCAGTGCCTATACAGGCTGCTGGCTCAGCAGGTGATGGCTTAGCTGCCCCAGAGCAGCTGTGGAGGGGCTTCCCAAGGGGCTGCTTGAGTCCTGCATGAGTCAGAGCAGAGGCCAAGTCTGTCACCTCAGGCTCCTGCCCTGCCCTGCCTCTTCCTCTTGCTGTTCCTGGAAGCTAGGCAGAGTGGGCGGGGTGACTAAGGGCTGTCCACTGTGCTTCCTCCCTGGGGACTCAGGGTCAGAATTCACCCACACCCTCACCACGCTGGGGTCGATACTCTGACGCCTGCCGCATCCAGACTGCGACGTTCAAGGCAGCAGGGACCAGGCAAGGCGCAAAGAGCGGGCTGCGAACCCCAGCACACACCACTGGGGAGAAATGACTGGATATGGAGGAGTTCAGCCACTCTCAACTGTGCAGTTATTCAGCTCCTTTTCCAAGGCCCTGGTACAGCTGCAGTACAAGCATTCCAGTTAGGAGACAGGTGACACGTCACGGCAATGCCACATATGCATCCCATGTGGGAGCATCCAGTGGTGGGACAGGGAGTGGACTCAGAGCTCATGGCGTGGGTCTGCGACTCCAGGTCCCTGTCACTGACATGGCACAGGTGCTGGGTATACTCAGAGGGGCGGCCAGAGGGCCACTGGCCAAGGCTGAACAGTCTTAACCGCATAATCCGATCATTTGCTGGGATTAATGCCGGCAGAATTGCTCAACCTTGTATCTTGTTTCCTGACCAGGTAAATACAGATGTCCCAGGTTGCCATTTTTGGCTTGGTGCTGAGGAAGGTCGGCTGTGCCTTTCGTAGGGCAGTCTCCTGTGCAAGGAGACTGGCATGGTCACACTGAGCAACCAGGGGTAGAGGGACTCCAAGATGGCAGCTCAGAGGGGGCAGGGTGGACACCCAAGGGCAGCGGGAGCTCCCGTTGGGTGTTTCATTGTGCGGTGGGCTTCAGCAACACAAGGGGGCACTGAGCAGGTGGCTATGTGGGACCCTCACCCCAGGCAGCCTATCCTCCAGCTCCCTACCTGCACCCCAGGGCTCAGGAAGTCCCAGTTGGAGGTTCCATAACTGGCTCCTGGCTCCTGGCTCCTGGAGAGGTGAGAAGCCCCAGGAAATTCTGATTGTGATCTCAGATACTAACGAGGTGTTTGCTTTAGGCCAACAGAACCAGAACCCTGGAGAAAGAGTGAGTAACCAGCACTGCTGCCCACACCTCCTGCCTGCCTCCGGGAGGGCCGGTGACAGCCACCTGCTCACTTCTGTTGCTGACTCAGCTGCCTTATTTTGGGGTGGTGTGTCCCGCACCTCATCCTGGACTTCTGGGCAGGGCCCCAAGAAAGGCACAGCCTGGTACAACCGACCTTCCTCAGAGAGGATCATCACTGCAACGGAACGAGACGTAAGGAATGTACTGATGAAACCTGTGATTTCCCAAGTTTTAAGATAACGGATCTTGGCATTGATCTACATCTGATGCTAAATTCAGTATGTGATGAAGAATTTCATATCTGGGGAAGGGGGTCAACCACGGACATATGTTGGAGAACCTAGATGTTTTCTGCTTTTGTGATTCCTGCCTTAATGACTTGGCTGGGGACTATGTGAACTCCAGGCCTGACAGTCTATGTGACACCCGGCAGGACACCTGGCAGGTCACGTAGGCCGACCACGCCTCAGGAAGGAGGTACCTGGTGTTTGATAAGATCCACCGCCCTATAGCTCATCAATTTGTACTTTTTGAAAGTTGCTTGCTTCAAACCTACCAATAGAAGCCTGCTAAATCATGACTGTATGATTAATAGCCTGAAATGTATAAGAACTGGGGAGCTGTTCAACCAGGGGACTCTCGCAGCCTTCCCTGCGGATCCTAGCAGCCTCGGCTGTGGCTGCCCCTCCGCTGCCCAGCCATGCTGGGGAAGGTGGCTGGGAGACCTAGGCTAACCTGAATAAACCACCTTTGTGCCTTAGCACTGACTTCAGACTGGATGATTTTCTGGGGATTTCAAAATCCGGCACACCAATGTTATTGTCACTGACGGTGGAAGGGGCTCCAGGTAGGAAGAGTAAGTCCTGGAATTCCATAGCAGAGTGAGCTGAGTAAAGGTGGGCTGTGTTGGGGGGAATGCAGGAACAGGCACAGGAGAGCGAAGCTGCTCGCCGAGGGCAGAGGCTGCTGGCTGGCTTGTGTCCTCTTCCTGGGCACCATGTCATTAGGTGGAGTGCTGGAGGCAGGAGCCATTGCTAAGTTGGAACTCAGGACAGAATCCTGCATGGGATTGGGCATTGTGGGCTGTGTCTGTGCTGTGGGAGTTTACAGGCTGGAGCCTGGTGGGGTTCTAGCCAGGATGACCAACCCCTGTCCTCAATGGGACTGGTAGGAAGGGCCGGCACTTACGGATCTAGTATTCCTGCCCGCAGGCCAGACTGGGCAAGGGGCTGAGCCTGGAGTCCCTGGTGATATGTGTACCAAGATCCCTTGAACTGTCCATTAGTGGTTGTCAGGGGTTTAAGGACAGAGATCACAGGTGGACCGTGATGCTGTGGAACAGAAAGAAACGGAATGGCTTCTGTGATTGCTCGTCTGAAGCTACTGAACTCCTAACGCATTGAGTGGTGCAAGTGCCAGTGGCCACTTCTGCTCTGGCCCCTGGCCGTTAGAATGTGCTGGGTGATGGCAGCACCTTTTGTTGTAAGGAGGTGACTCCTGGGTGGGCCCTGACATGGGGCTGCTCCCCAGAAGGACCACCACAACGAGAAATTGGGGACTCTGAGCTAGTTCAATTCTGCAGCTGAGGCCGGGCCTGGGAGCTCTGTGGGAGACTGAGGACTCAGGGGACTCCTGTGCTTCAGATACCACCTGGACAGTGGTGCCCACAGAGGGAGGGCAGGGATGCTCCGTGTGCCCCCATGCTTTATCCTAGGCACCTTGTGTGGTATTCATGGGTACCCTGTGATGTGCCTTGCACACACACTGGCAAACTTAAGGTTAGCACGTTCCTGAATTCTGTGACCCATGGAGGACATGGCAGGAAGCCTTGATTAGAGCTGGTTGGTCATCACTGCTGGAGGCTCAGACAGACAGCTGGAGACTGCCCTGGGGAGCATCCTGTGGGACAGAGCCCAGAGTCCGTGGGGCCTTATGCTAACGGCAGGAAGATGGTGTCAGAACGGACGTGTGGGAAGGAGCCCACACGTCTGCTCACAGAACCAACCTTGCCAGGGTGAGAGGGAAGTGGGAGAAGACAGCTGGCTGTTTTGCTACTGCGTGCACTCCCCCACCTACGCTGTCACTTGGGCTTGCCTCTCTCCAGCCATCTGTGCAAGGAGCGATCAGCTTCCTTTAGTCCCTGCAGGGCTTTCTGAGTATCATCATCACAGCAAAAATAACAAGAAAAAAAAATGACAGACGGGGACTGCAGTGTTTCCCTCAGATACTGAGGTCCCCTGCACCTGTCTGTCTTCTTTCCTTGGAAACAGAGCTCTTGTAGATAGTTACATGAGGTTGGCTGGGGAGAGGTGGGCTCCTAGCCCAATGGGACTGACATTGTTATGACAGTAAGAAAAAAGATGTGGAGAGAAGGCCTTGTGGGCCTGGGTCAGAGGTGGAGTGCTGTAGCTGCAAGCCCCTGGACGACCAAGGAAAGTTAAGGAAGCTGAAAGAAGGCCAAGGAAGGTTAAGGACAATCAACAAATACTGGGAAAAGTCGAGAAACACCAAGGATGCCCAGAAAAAGATCAAGGATCGATGGTTAATACTAGAAGCTATAAGGCACACCAGGTGGGATCCTCTGTAAGTTTCGGAGGTGGCATGGCCCTGACGACGCCTTCTGGTCTTTGGAACCAGAAGGAAACCATTTTTTGATGGTTTAAATCATGGTGTCCCATTGTCTTATACATGAGGATACATATTAAGACTTAACCTAAACCATCAATAAATCCCTCTGGTGCCTTTGAAACAACCATGATGTTGCGGAGGTATTTGCAGAACTGTAAACTTGAAAGTGATTGGGCTAAACTGATACTTTTCCCCGACAACTGCAGAAGCCGGTTACAGCTACTCAAGGGGCATTGCAGGCTTACGGTGGCTTTGTCAGGTGACTTCTGGCACTGGGGGACACTTCTTGGTTTTCCCATCGAGCTATTCCAGATCTTCACTCTTTCCTCCTCTGTACCTGAGGGTAGAACTGGCTATGTATGGTCTGAGTGCTGGAGTCTTCCTCAGATCTATAGGTTGCACCCCAATACCTGAAGACAGTATTCAGATGTGGGACCTTTGGGAAGTGGTTGTGAGATGAGAATTGAATTGCACGAAGGGGATTAGTGTCTGAGAAGAGCAGCATGGGGGAGCCCCCTTGCTCCTTCTGCCTCACGGAGACAGAGCAACAGGTGCCACCTACAAAGTCCTCATCAGAGCCTGGCCTTGGGCTGCCCGGGCTCTGGTGCCAGCAGCAGTGCCTGTTATATTTTGCTATAATAGCACCAACAGTCTGGCTGGCTTGCCCCTCTCTTGTCTCTCAAGACCAGGCTCTGCTGAGTGGGACCAAGTGGTCCCAGGTGGAAATCCACGTGTTCTGCCACTGTCCCTGGAATGGCTTTGATGATAAGTCTGAAAGAACTTCAGATGTGTTATTGAGTGGGGCCATTATAATACGTACTCTCTGTATCTGACCCTAGAGAATTAGATCGTGGGCTACAGTACTCCAATCACCCCAGGAGGGATGGCTTGTCCTACTGGGAGTGGCGTTGAAAGAAGCTCCCCCGTTTCTCCCCCCCACAAGCCTGAGAACAAGAAAAGCACTTATCCCAGAATCCGACAGCAGGTTTTGAAGATCCTAAACTGTTTTGGTGTCAACAGTGGGAACCTAGTCGTACTCTTTTACCCACAACGAAAGGTTCTTTGAGAAAAACATTCAAATGAAGCATCTGAACAACTTGGGTTTCAGACGATCAAGACGAGTTCCACTGGATTTTAAAGTTATGCAGAAGATTCAGCGATACCTCAGATTAGCGCTCTACATGTCCCTGTCTGACTTTGCTCACAGCAGATGGCCAGGCATCAGACAGTCTCACAGATCACTGAATCTGTGCTCTCCACTAGGTGGCCCAACTGAAGCTTGCAATGAAGCAGTTGCAGTGCCTGCTCTCATAAACTGAAGAGTTGGCAGAGGCCCCTGAATGTCACCGCTGAAGGACTTGGGTGATTCGCTGGTGGACAGCTCACAGTCACAAGCTGCCTCCATCCTCCTCACTTCCTCACTAAGTGGAAAAAAGTCATCACTGAGAGCCGCGATTCCTCCAGAAATTCTCCAGCCCAAGACTTAAAAGAACGCAGTTACAACAGGAGAGGGTGAGGTGTGGGATTTCTCAAGGTCAAGTGTCATGGGTTAGGTGTCTTCGAAGCAGGAACTGAAAGATTGGGCAACCTAAGGTCATTATTTCCATAGAACTGTGACTGAGTTAGGGGGCCTACAAGCCATGTGCCTTTCTACCTGGGACAGAAGCAAGGGACACCATGTGAAGAGAATGCTGTGCATTTGAGAATTGGAAAGTTGATTTTCTCCCCATTTCTTTATGTTAATTTCAGAGAGTGAAGTAATTCGCTCGCTGCAGGAACTCAGCACACACGGGGTCAAGGCCACGACCTTTACTCTTCCTTAGGCATTCAGCTCCTGAGCCCAAAGGTTTGCCCACCCCATGGGTTCAAGTTGTGCTGAAAGCTAAGATCCTAGCCAACCATGATCCTATGCAGCATTTCTATGGGCCGGGGGCCGCTGTCTGCTTAGTCTATCACCCTGACAGCATCCACTATCAGTCACAAGGCAGCTATTGTGTGCCTGCCACGCCTGGGCACTGAAGGGGCACAGCCTTTCCCCTCAGGGAAAGTCAAGAGGACCAGGTGGACACCTGTCCAGGAAGCAAGAGGCTGGCGAAAAGGCCCAGAGCATCCTAGAGCCCCAGGGACACCCTGGGGGAGGAACTGCTGACTCAGGCGTGGGGGGCTGGCCAGTGGCTGCCATGAGTACAGAGGTTCTTCTCAAGCAGCGCTCCGGAAGGTGGGTGTGGAAAGGCGCTGCGCGTGGGGTAAGCATTATCAGCGTTATTTTCTTTTCAGAGTCTGTGTGGAGGCCCAGCAACCCCAAACCTGCGGTGAGTCCTGGCCTCCCACTTCCCGCAGCCCTGGGCCTTCCTGAGCTCTACGTTTTCTGCCAGCAGCCAACGTGTGATTGGATGACTCACCAATTTGGCCGGCACTGTGAAGGTAGTTTTCCTGCTGGGATATGCTTGTACCTGGAAGACCTTGGGGTATTGCCATGCTACGTATTCATGAGGAGTCTACTCCCCAAATCTGGCAGAGATTTATTATATTTTTTTTCTTTGTTTTTTTTTTAAGTACTCTTTTTTTTTTTCCCATTGGAAAAGCAGATTTACAGAGAGAAGGAGAGACAAAGATCCTCCATCCACTGATTTACTCCCCCTAATGGCTGAAATGGCTGGAGCTGAGCTGATCCAAAGCCAGGAGCCAGGTGCTTCCTCCAGGTCTCCCACATGGGTGCAGGGTCCCAAGGTTTTGGGCCATTCTCTACTGCTTTCCCAAGCCAGAAGCAGAGAGCTGGATGGGAATTGGAGCAGTAGGGACATGAACTGGCGCCCATATGGGATCCCAATGCTTGCAAGGTGAGGATTAGCCACTGAGTGTTCATGCTGGGCCCTGCTTTTCTTTTCTGAACATTTAGAGTGGAAGTGCTATCCATCCTCATAATTTTATTAAGGCCTAAAATTAATTTTTGTATGGGGAAGATGGATGAAAGTAACTTTTATGTGAGGATAAATAGTTTGGGAGAATTTAAAAACATTGGAATGAAAGAAATATATTGAGCTAGATATAGGACCACATGGCACTATTTTGGGTTTGTATGTGTGTGAAAATTTATTTATTTGGAAGGCAGAAGAGATATAAAGAGAGAAAGAGAGAGAGATCTTCTCTCTTCTGGTTCACCCCCCAAAAGGGTCTGAGGGTCCAGGCTGGGCTAGGCCGAAGCAAGGATGCGGGAGATTCCTCTGGGTCTCCCACTTGGGTGTCATGGGTCCAGGCGTTTGGGCAGTTGTCTGCTGCTTCAAGTGCATCAACAGGGAGCCGGACTAGAAGCAGAGCAGAGCAGCTGGCACTCAAACTAATGCTCTTGAGCCACAAGGTTGAACACATGGCATTTCAGCACAGTGTGCCCTTGCTGAACATGATGTCCGTTCTAGTGGAAACCAGACTCCCTGCCCCAGGGCCTGTGTGGCCCTGCATCTACTGCATGCCCCCCCCCCACACACACTCCCCTCATTGCCTGCCACGCGTCTCCGAATGAGGGCTGCTGCTCCAGACGCTTTCCTTGGGAAATGAGGAGTACAGGCCTAGGAGGACGGGCCATGGCCCTGGATGGCACAGCTGACAGGACACACACCCTGTGCTGGCATCCCTGGTTTTGGTAACCTCCAGAGAGTCTCTTTCCATGACCACCAGCGGCAACAGAGTCCGTTGGCTGAGGGCAGCTAACCTCTTGTCCTGCTGGTGTCAGAGTCCCAGGCTCCGACCCTCCCAGTCACCTGGTTTCCGTGAGAAACCCAAGCTTGGTGAGTGGCTGTGGAGGCGACTGCTCCTGCTGCTGCCAGGGTTGCCTCTGGTTTAAACCCAAGTCCCACATCTTGGGGCAGTTCCAGTGAGGCTCACTGCGTTGGCTCTAAGCGACCAGAATGTGCCTCCCAAGCTCACACTCGCTTCTTGACAAAGTGTCTGTAGCCCTTGCCTTGTTCTGGCGGGGAAGAAAAAAATTTCCTGGAGCCAGTCCCAGAGGTTTCTGTGCTGCTCATCATGCTCCAAGGCCCTGGGGACTGAAGGACTCTGTGTTTGCCAGGTGGCAAATGAATCCTTATACTCTCTGGTTCCCGTGCCAGTCAGGGGAGGTGGGATACACTGAGGCTGAAGTTCGTGGCAAAAAAACATTGATTGCAAATGGGGGTCTTTGCTTCTTGGTCACATTCAAGGGTGTAGGGGAACATCGATGCAGGCTCTGAAACCCTGTGTTCCATTTGCCTTCTACCCGCTACGCTGACCTAGAAGTGCAGGAGACAGCCACGCGTGAAGGAAGCCCTTCCGGTGGGTCCCAGGCGGCATGCTGGCTTGCTTGACAGGCCTGGCTTGATTCTGACTCCCAGCAGAGCTGTGGCCATGGAGTCCAGGGACTCATGTTTGGGAAGGACCCCATGAACCAGCCAAAGGGGCAGGTGACATTCAAGCTCGGCTCGATTCATGTCACTGTGCCAGTGACGAAATTCACAGCTCCTCCCTCCCCTGGGACTGCTGAGTGTCTGTTTCACAGGACAGATCCTTGCCAAGGCCGGCAGCAGGTGCTGCTCCTTGCTGTCGGTTGTGAGGGCCCAGTCGGGAACGCTGCTAACGTCACCCAGAGGCTCAGTGCCCTTGCAGGCTTAGGCGCCTGGTGACCAAGGACAGTGAACGCCTCTGGGGCTGCCGCCCAGGAGTTCTGTGCTGCTTTGTGGAGACTCCTCGTTGTACACGCTGCCTGCTCTTGTGCAGAGCCCAGGGATGCCCACAGCTCAGTGGAGCCGTGTGGGTATGAGCTCTCTCCCTGCACTTTCTCCCAGACAGGGCAGCATGGACCTGCATGTGATCGAAGTGGACGGCGTGGCCAGCAGGTGTGAAAGCCTAGACCCTCGACCACATGGCGCGCTCTACAGAGCTGGGGGTGAGTAGCCCCGTGTTTGGGATTCTCATTTTCCTAGTGATATATGGAGACGTGAGACATGGAATTTGCCACTCATGGGAGCTTCTTGGATTCTGGGTGCAGGTTTGTGGGACTGCTTGTTCTCAGAATTCAGCTCATGCTGGATGGCACGTATGAGTCTTCCGGAACCGTGATTAGCGCACGTGCAGCGTGAATCTCTGATCTGTGTGCTTCCTCCTCCTCATCATCTGAAAGGCAGAATCAGAGAAAAAGAGAAAGAGAGCGATCCTTTGTCAAATGGTTACTCCCCAAGTAGCCCCAATCGCCAGGGCTGGGCATGGCCAAAGCGAGGAACCTGGACTTGCATCTGGGTCACCTATGTGAGTGGGAAGGGGCCCAAGTGCTTGGACTGTCTTATACTTCCCCAGATGCATTAGCAGGGAGCTGGACTGCAAGTGGAGCAGCCAGGACATGAGCTGGCGCTGCAGATGGCAGGTTGACCCGCTGTGCTACAAGGCTGGCCCCAAGTTCTCAATACCATGATGTAATTGCTTTTTCTAGGACAGAGGGAGCTGAGTCCCAGGCAACCCTTCGGGTCCCCTCCCCGGTTCACCCCATACATTTTAGGAGTGGCTAGCCTGCCATCCTCAACTTCCCCAGTGATCCTTAATACATAGCAAGTGCTCTCTGTTAGGGGCGGTTTCCAGGAACCATAACTGAGAGTATTGTAGCACTGTGTGAGATAGTCTCTTCTGGGCCCCACCTGCAGCCCCTCTGGGCATCTAAGCAGTGAGCACCGCATCAGGCCCAGCTGCTCTTCCAGGGACAAGCATGTGTGTTGGCCTGGAATTCTCCCTGCAGACCTCATGCTCTGACCTGATCGTATGGTGGAGGAGCACCCCAGGTTCTGTGAGGAGATCAGAGGTGCCAGGGGCCTCCTACATCACAGGGCATCAAGCGTTGTGCCTTCTCTGCCCAACAGAGTTGGCAGCAGTGGCTCAAAGACACCTTGTGGCTGGCCTCCATATCTGGTAAATGGCCACAGGTACTGATGGGGCCTTGACATGTGCCTAACGCAACTGTGGAACCCTATTTTCAGTTGTGTTTAATGTTAGCTCATGTAAAGTTCCGTAGTCACGTATGATTGGCATCACCACATTGGATGACAGAATACTTGCCTAACCCCCAACACACGCCCAGCCCCTTCTCTGCCTGTGGCTCCCAGACTGCAGTGCTTGCTGGACACGTGACAGGCTGAGTGCTTTGCTCAACGGTCTGCACTGAGGTGTCCCTCACTGTCCTTCCCAACACACACCCTTCCAATTGGCCTTTGCGTCTGGGTCTGGGTCTTGGTCTCGCCTACAATCTCAAGTCCTTAGCTCTTTGTTGTTAGAGTTACAGAGGCAGTCTAACTTTTCAAAGTAAAAAGTTCCTACTGAGTTTACGATTCTGCCGGACTACATTGCAGGACTGGGCAGGCTCTGGTGGTTTGGCTGGAGAAGGCATCCTTGTTGGCAAAGTCATAGGGTGCCATAAGGCATCACGCGCCAAGAGATAGAACATCTCTGTCTCCCAGATATGGTCTTACGACAGGGGTGGGGTGCTACACTCTAATGACTTAATCCAGTCTTATCACTTCCAAAGGCCTCTGCTCTGAACAGTATAATTGGATTAGTATAATTGCTCATAGTACTGTTAACGTTAGGCTGTGGGGGCCGAATTGTGTTCAAACCTACAGATGGGAGCCAAATTGTGTTCAAACCCTAGTGTGGCTGAGTTCTGTACAGGCTGAGGGAGGGCCAGGGGTGAGTAATCCACGTTCGCCTTCCTTTTGATCCTGGCACTTGCAGTTACTCCTGCACCTGCTGTTCTCCCTTTACCCTAAGGAGGGCGCACTACAGCATCTGCTCACGGACGATCCCATGGTTCCCTGGCCCCAGCTGGTCCCTGCCTCAATGAAGTCAGGTGCTTGTGTTTCCAATGTCTTAACAGCTCAGGCCAAGACCCATGCCTAGAATCTCTGCTCTCTCTATGCCCTTCTTACTGGGTGCTGGCACTAGTGTGAGTAACTATGAAATAACTATGAAATTATGCAATGCAGAGTTCTCCGAACACACTCTTCTTAGGCACCAGTTTTGCCCAAACTGGGTTCATCGATCTATAGTTTAGGTTCAACTGTCTCACCAACTTTCCTATTTTAATGACCAAAAAACATCTTCTCACTTTACAGATTTTACTTGCAATTTTTTTTTTCTTGAACATTTGTGGCTTTGATCAATTTCCCCGCAGGTAACTGGTCAAGCAGCAAGTGATCTGGTTTCATTTTCAAGCTGGGAATATCTTTATCACTAGCCCTTTCTGAAAGACGGAGCTCAGAATGTCAACTTTTTGCAAGGTGTTTGGAAGCTGGCTTGTAAGCTGATATGCCTGCCCTTCACTAACAGCAATCGCATTCTCCCAGAAACCCAGGCCAAAGCCATTGATGCTAATCACGACTCCTGTTCCTTTCACACACACAGCTTACATTTTCACCAAGTATGCGGACCTGGACGCCTCTGCCCCCTGCCATTGTCTGTCACAGCAGCGTGGAGCTTTCTCTTCTGTCTCCTTGCTTCACCCTTGACCTTTATCGTCTGTTTCTCACCCAGCAGCTAAGAGTTACAGAGAAAGACATCTCCCATCTGCTGGCTCACCCCCCAAATGACAACAGCCACGGGTTGGGCCACGACAAGGCCAGGAGTCAGGAGCTTCCTCCAGGTCCCCCACGTGGGTGCTTGGGCCGTTTCTGCTGCTTTTTCAGGTGTATTACCAGGGAGCCGGATCAGAAGTGTACAGTGTGCCAGGTAGCAGCTCTGCCTGCTCCACCACAATGCAGGTTCCCACGTGGGAATTTAATTCCTGTTAGGAGATAGTAAGTCTAAGGCGGACCAGGAAGGTCACGTAAAAGGTGATTGGGAGTGCACTCTTGTAGATGGAGGACCCACTCGTGCAGTTCACTGATTAATTAATGAGCCGGTGGATCTGCCAAGATCAGTAAGGCTGTATCTCTTTGGGAGTTCCCATCTCTCACCATGGGATGCCCTGTGCTGTTCGTGGGCCCTGCCATCCCCCTACCCTTGGAACAGAGCTGTGAGTAAAAACAAACCTTGCGTTTTCACATCTTTCGCAGTTAGTTACTGTGCTTATAGCGATGGTAAGTGGACCAGGATCCTCTACGCCTGTCCTCATTCCTCACTCCTGCACCTGCACTCCCTAAGCACTGCACCTCTTGTCTCCTTCCTGCTGCCCGGCACACCTGCCAGACCCGCGCTCTCACTGTCCATTCCCTGCCGGCCCCTCCCCAGAGCACTGCCTAACATCTTTTCAGCCCTCACCTGCAGGACGTCCTTGGCACTGGCCCCAGCAGCCCTCCCAAGTGCCAGTATTGGTGCCACATCATCCTCCCATCCCAAGACGCAGTGCAGCCATGTGCTTCTCCAGTCTGCTTTTCCTGCTCAGCTTTTACTCAGCTGAGCACATGTGTGCTTAACCTCATTCAGCCTCTCTGATCAGCCTGGGAGTTCCCAGGGACGGGGACTTGGGTCTCCTTCAATCACTGGCGTGACTTCGGAGGCCACAGTAGTGCTAGCACTCAGCATGCACTTGGGGAACGAGTTTTCTCCGGGGCAGTGCCTATGTTCAGTGCTTCGGTGGAAAGACCAGTTTCCGTTGAAATGAGTGTCCTCTGACATACATAGGTAACTCAATCCTTGCTCAAGGTACACTGTCCCATGCCTCCAAAACCCCTACTCAGTGTTACCGTAAGAGGATTAAAAGAACCCCATTGACCACAAGGTTTTAGAGGTACGGTTGGTGAATAGTGAATTGGCACCTCTCAAGTGAAACATCAGATGGGTTTTGACAGGTGCACTCTGTTGAAAGTGTTGTCATGGTCAAGAAAAAGTATAACCAATGCCCACCCCCCACTTGGTCATGTGCCTACATGCCTCCACATGACCACTGATCTACTCTCACTAGATTAGTTTGAAATGTTCAGAGTTGCATGTTAATGAAACCCCACATCAGGCCCTTATCTTCTTGGCTTAGCTCACTTGACATAATCATCTAGGTTGCTGTGTATCTTTGCGAGGGCCCTTCTTTTTCTTTGCTGAGTAGCATTCTGCATTGGTCCATTTGTCTACTTGTGGCCTTTGGGCAAACCCTGTCTGGAGTCATTGCTCAAAGGGCACTATGGACAGTAATGGTCATATATTTGCACAGACATGTTTTCACTTCATTTGGACCAACATCTCTGGCGGGGGGTGAGAGTTGAGCACAAAGTGCATGCACGTGTGACTTTTTAAGAAACGGTCAAGGACAATATGGTGGCACAGACATTGCTTCCTCTACAGGTGCCAGTTCAAGTCCTGGCTGCTTCGCTCCCGAACCAGCTCCCTCAACACACCTGGGGAGGTAGCAGAAGATGGACCAAGTACTTGGGTCCCTGCCACTCATGTGGGAGACCCAGATAGCGTTCCAGGTTCCTGTTATGGCCCAACTCTGGCAGTTTCAGACATGAGGGGAGTGAACCAGAGGATGAAAGATCTCATTCTCTTTGTCTTTCTGTAACGCTGCCTTGTAGATAAGCAATTAATAAAATGTTATAATAAATATATAGAAAACAATCATATAAATCATAATAAACAATATTTTATACTTTCTCCAATAGTGAATGAGAGTTCCAGTTCTTCCACACCCTTGCCAACATTTGCTGTCACTTTCTTTCATCTTTGTGTTCTGGAGGCGATGGAGCATTATCTTTGGGTATTGCTTTTTGTTTGTCTCATGATGAGCAGTTTTTGAGCTGTGATTGGGATTCAATAAGTCACATTTTATGCCATCTGATACTTGTTGCAGCCCACATATCTTACTTTGTGAAGTGTCTGTTCAAATCTTTTGCCTAGCTCATTTTGGGGGTTGTTTTCTTATTGTTGAATTTTGAGAGTTATCTGTAGAATCTGGATACAAGTTCTTTATCAGCTACAGGATTTGCAAATACTGCCTCCTGGTGTGTGGTTTGTTTTCTCATGATTCTAAGAGTATCTTTGAAAAATCAGACTTTTTTTTATTGTTAGCATAGCCTTGTTAATCTTTTATGGTTGTTGGTTTGGATGGCATGGTTAAGAAATACTTACCTGTCCCAAGACCACAAAGCTTTTCTCTTAGGATTTCTTCTGTAAGTTTTATGTTTTGCTTCTTCATAGACGACAAGCATGCATCTCTATGCTGTATAATAACACGCACATTGGCTCTGTGGCTCGTTTTGAACTCATTTTTGTCTCTGCTGTGGAATATGCATCAAAGTTATCGATGTATATATTTGCATATGGCTGCATCCTATTATCCCGGCACCATTTTTGGAGAAAAGATTATACTTTCTCCAGGAAAATACTTTCATGCCTTCATCAAAATCAGTCATTCATATATATAAAGCTCTGTTTCTGGGCAAGGGTACCTTTATCGTTGTCTTTGGCTATTTTTATGTTAGTATCAGACTGCCTTGAAAACTAGTTTTATAATATGAACTAAAGCTTCATAATTCTCTCCTTCCTTAAGGTTCTTTTGCCTATTTTAGGAATTTCACGTCTCTGTTAAGAATTTTAGAGTTGGTGTATATAATTTAATTCCACGGAAAGGTTCATGGGGGTTTTGATACAGAGTGTGTTGAATCTAAAGCTCAGTGAGGTAGAGAGTAACAGTTTAGCAGAACGTTGAACCTGCATTTTTATTAAAATCCTTTTAATTTACTTCATCAATCTTCTGTAACTTTTCAGTCTTGTTATGGACATGGGTTATCTTTTGCCAAATTTTTCTTGAATTTTTTTTTCTTTTTTGTTCTGGTGCTGCTTAAATTTCCGTTGTTGACTGTGCCTTGGTTCTAAATAACTGAACTTGACTATTTACCCTGTATCCTGGCGCCATGATAGGCTCCCCTAGTCAGGTTAGTAGATGTTTTTGTTCTGTGTAATACTTTTTTGGTTGATGGTGACAGGTACCTTCAGTTTTGCTACACACACAAGCCCACTGGAAACAGACAAATTCCTTTTGCTTTTTTGTTCTGGATGTCCTTTTCTTTGCTTGACTGAACAAATAGAAAATTCAGGCCAGTTTTGAAACGTGGAGAGAGTGAACATCGTAGCAATTATCTTAGGGGCAGCACCCCAAGTCTCACTCCCTGTGATGTCAGTAGCTATAAGCTATCCACAAGCTGTGGACCGAGCTAGGTTTGTCCAGACTGAGGAGGCTCGTCTCAATTTCCATTTTGAAGAAATGTTTTCTCTTTAACTCTTGCTTAGATGTTGCATTTTGTTAAATTATATTTATATGATCTCTCAAAATTAGTTCATTAACTTAATGAATTTCATTGATTTCTGAGTGCTTGGCCATATTGTGTTTTCTTTACATTTAAAAAAAAGGATTTATTTTATTTTTATCACAAAGTCAGATATACAGAGAGGAGAGACAGAGAGGAAGATTTTTCGTCAGATGATTCACTCCCCAAGTGACCGCAACAGCTGGTGCTGTGCCGATCCAAAGCCAGGAGTCAGAAGCTTTTCCAGGTCTCCCATGCGGGTGCAGAGTCCCAAGTCTTTGGGCCGTCCTCGACTGCTTCCTAGGCCACAAGCAGGGAGCTGGATGGGAAGTGGAGCTGCCTGGATTAGAACCAGTGCCCGTATGGGATCCCGGGCATGTTCAAGACGAGGACTTTAGCTGCTAGGCCACCGCGCCAGGCTCTTTCTTTACATTTTTTAAAAAAGATTTTCCCCCCAAATTTGCTATTTCTTCTTGTTTCTGGATGATGCAGAGAGATAAAAGGGAAAGCCATACCCAGCTTCCCAAATGTCCCAGTAGCAGGGATGGGGAACTGCCACGCGATATCAGTCCAGCGTCCCGATGTGTGCATGTTCCGTGGGTTCTGCCCAGATGACTTGGATACTTTTGAAATGCTGTTGATTTCATTGATCCAATGTCCATTGGCTGACATGGTCAACCTCAAGTCTCCATTCACCCAGATTTTTGCTGTCATCATTTGACTGGGGTAATTGTCCACAATGTTCTGTTCTCCTTCTTCTGCTATGGTAACAAATGGGCTGCCATATTCTCCATGTGTGTTAGGATCTATGCCCACTGCTATGCCTTTTGCATTGAGGAGGGCATTTGTAGGTGAGCCCAAGTACCCAGGCCAGGTGACTGAGCCCCGCCAGATCCCCAGCCACCAGGGCTCATGAACCTGACACCACCGACTCCAGGCTGGCATGGCTTGCCTCACCTCAGCATTCACTGTTGTATTGTGCAGCCTGGCTCAGTCTAGTTGGCCCCCAGTTCCAGCTCCTGCTGGTGGGCGCTGCAGCCTAGCCCAGCCCAGCCTGATCCTTGTTCTGGCCTAATGTGATGTGGCTGGTATTGTAGCCCAACCTGGCTCCTCCTGCTCCCTGCTCGGGTTCTCAGATTTGCCAGTGGGTGTTATGGATAGGCTCTGCTTGACCTGTTCCCAGACCTGACCCATGTGTATGCTGGCGGGCACTGTAACTGGCTGGGCTGCTCCTTGCCTTGCTTCTTGCACTTACCCGCAGGGACTGCGTCCTAACAAAGGACTTTCTTAAGCTCCTCTGTCAGGTCTCCTCCCAGTGACAGCTCTCGCGTACACCAGTGGGTCTGTGGCCCAGGCTGACTTTGTCCACCTCTTGTCCCGGCAGGATCAGTGTCCTTGCTCTACCAGCCCACACATATTCTGGGTTCTTATTATTGGGTGTTGCAGCCAAGCATACCTGGTCTACACCCAGACACAGCTTTCGCATAGTTCGGTGGCAGTCAAGATCTAGCCCAGCCGTTCTACACCCACCCTGGCTCTCACAAGCTCCAGTGGGTGCTGGAGTATAGCCCAGTCTGCCGCTCCCCAGACCCAGTCCACACCTGCGCCAGGGGAAGCTGTAACCATGTTCAGCCCATCCCACTACCACCAACGCAGCTCTCACTCTCACCAGTGGGGACCCCAACCCAGCTGGGCACCCCCTTAGCTCCCCAGCCAGCCCTATTCTCATCCACAGCTTTTGGGAATGCCAACAGAGATCGCAGTTCCTCGGGGTGAGCCCACATACCTCCCACAGATTCTGCCACCAGACCCCTGTTCCGGCTCTCACTGGTAGGCCCCAGTCTTAACTTCAGTGTATGCCAGTGAGTGGTGCTTGTTGATGGTTGGTACAACCGCCCCAGCTCAGGCCTCCCAGGTGTGCTCACACTTTGGCCTGACCGATAAAGGCCCTTCTGCTCCCCGCTCCAAGCCATTTGGTCTCAGCCCTTCTCTTACATACATATACAGTGGCCTTATCCATGGAAGTCCCTCAGCAGTAATTCCTGAACTGGGCTTGAACCCACAAGTCATTGCTCACCACCATTTGCACACTTCCCCTTACAAAACCACATCCGCAAGTTTTGAGGCTCTCCCCCAGGGAGGCACACCAAAAGAACTGTTTATTTGGTAGGGGAGAGAGAGAGGTTCTCCATGCACTGGTTCACTTTCCAAGTGGTCATGACAGCCAGAACAGGTGCAGGCTGAAGCCAGGAGCCAGAAACTCCATCCTGAACTCCCATGTGAGTGGTAGAGGCCCAAGTACTTGGCTCATCTTAATGTCATCTTCCCAGGCACGTTAGGAAATACAATCGGAAGTGGAGCAACTGAGATGAACCGGCATTCTGACGTGGGATGTCGTTGTCACAAACGCTGCTTAACCCACGGGCCACAACTCCAGTCTGGCATTTTATTTTTTACAGTTTTAGATTTGGAATTAAAACTGGCTTTAGAAATTTTGTTTCTGTGTTCATAGAGGATATCTGCCTATAGCTTTTTTTTTTTCTAAAATTGATATAGGGTAATTGATGCTGGATTCATAAGATAGAATGGGAAGTATTCCTCTTCATATTTCTGAAAGAATTTAAAGAAGTGGCATTATTTCTTAATTCTTTAATAGAGTTCCTTAATAAAGCCATCCGGACATGCAGTTTTCTTATTGAGAGAGTTTTGCCTACAACTTCAATTTCTTGGGTAGATGTAAGGATTTTCAGGGTGTCTGTTTCTTCTTCAGTGAACTCCGGGTGTGTCTTTCATGGAACTGAATGACATCATCTAAGTTGCTGACCGTATAGGGATGTTATCTGTAGACTCTGGTTAGAAATTTTCAATATTACTGACCTGTTAGAAGCAGCTTATTGATTTTACCACCAATAACCTCTTTTTTTGTTGTTACATTCTTATGTATTTCTTCTCTATTTTTTTCTTTTCCTTTTTTTTTTTTGTCTAGTTTCTTAAGGTGAGCTCTGAGGTGTTGATTTACAACCTTTGTTCTTTGAGAAATAGGCATTTAGAGCTATCAGTTTTCCTCTAAACACAGCTTGGACATTCTGCAGCATTTATGCATTAGATTTTCATTTTTATTCGGTGTCAAAACTCTAGTTTCTCACTTGATTTCCTCATTGTGCTATTTAACTTCAAAATGATTTGGAATTTTTCTAGTGATTTTTTTTTTTTTTGCTAATTTTAAATTCAGTTTTGGGGAGATCAGAAAACAAACTTTGTAGGCACAGAAGCATTTTAGATGTGCTGAGGCTTACGACTCAGATCATCTTGGTAAACATCGTGTATGCTCCTGAAAAAATGTGTATTCTGCTACTGTTGTAAGGAACGTTCAGTAAATGGCACTCAGGTCATTTGCTTGTTGTCGGTTTGTGTCTCCCATCTTCTTCACACCCACTTATTCGATCAATTGTTGAGAGTATAATTGCAGATTTATTTATTTTTTCTACATTTATCAGTGTTTGTTTTATTGTTTTGAAACTCTTCTTAGGCACCCAAACTTTTAGGGTATTCTATAATCTTGATGAATTAATCCATTTTTCTGAGTAAAATAATCTTCTTATTCCTTGCAATATTATTTGTTCTCTATTTCCTTGGTTTGATGTTAAAATCTACTCCAGATTTCTTTTGACCAGTGTTAGCACGTCGTACTTTCCCCCGTCTTATCCCCTTTAAACTAATTGCTTCTTTGTGTTGAAGTCTATTTCTTATATGCAGGATTTAATCGTATCTTCTTTATGTACTCTGGTGATCTGTGCCTTTAACTGTTTCAACTGAGGGCTTTAGGTCTTTTACAGATAATACGGTTATTTCATATGGTTAGATGTAAGTATAACATCTACTTCTTTCCTGTTTGTCTCACCTGTGTTTTGCGCCTTCTTTCCCATGTTCTTCCTTCTTTTGGAGTTTTAAAATTGCTTTATTTCATCTGTATTAAGTTATTAGCAAAAACTTCACGTTGGGCTCCTGAAGTGTTTGTATTGTGCCCTCCCTGGGTGATGCGGTACGGCCTCTGTCTGTGCAATAGTGGGTCCGCGTTTCCGTCTGTAGGCTTTCTTGTTGCTGTTGGCCCATGTTTTACTTAAACTCTACAAGCCTATACAATCTATAATCAATTTAAAAACGTTTTAAAGGTTAACAGATTATTTTTGAGTAAAAAGATACTATTTTACATAGAAAAAAAATCTTTCATAGCGTCAAGGTGGTATCACTCCTGGTGTCCTTTCCATGGGTTCTGAGCTGAACATTTGGCCCTGTCTACACACGTTTCTCACCATCAGGTTGGAGAGGATGACTCCCAGACCTAGGGGGATGCCAGGGATGAAGATCAACCCCCGAGGGGCATACCGCAGCCCCTCAGTGAGGGGTCCTCCAGCCCCCGTGTCAGGGTGCCAGGCCTGGGAGGAGCCCGGAGTACATGTATGTTCCCATTTGGCTTTGCTCGTGCCTTGCTGGAAAGGCTTCCACATTTCTCCAGATCCGAGGCTGCTGGTGCCTTCCTTCATGTGCAGAGTTTGCATTTCCGTGTTGCCTTCACTTTTGAAAGGTATGCTGCTGCGCGGGGAAGTTTAGGTTGGCCCTTTCTCAGTGCTTTAAAGGTGCGTCAGTGTCCGCTCACTTGCCTTGTTTCCAGAAAGAGATCTGGCGTTATCCTGTCTGTTCTGTCTCTCTTCTTTGACTGTTTTTCAGTTTTCCTGTTGGTGCAGTTTTGTTGCTAAGTGACTTATTGTCAGTTTTAAACAACTGTTTTTGTGCTTAGGATGAAATAATTTTATTGCATTTGTTACTTTATACAAGGTTTACAAAAATCTCACCCATAAATCTTTGGTTTTTGTTTTTAATTTTTTCTGTCTTCTCCCTTTCTCTGCCTTTTCAGGGACTCCAACAATACCCGTATTTGGCCATTTGAAATTGTCCACAGTTCCTGATGATTTAGGCAGTTATTTTTAAGTTCTTTTTTTCTTTGTAATTTAATTTTGGATAGCTTCTATTGGTATATTTTCAGACTCTTTGCTTCTTCAGTATCTAAGCAGCTGCTGATTTATGCCCCAGAATGGTTTGCATTGAACAATTTGTGATTTCCTCCTCCAGAAGTCTGCGTCTATTTAACTCCTGAATAGCCACAGTCTATTGCATTAGGTGTAGCTGGCCATGGTCTGCTAATCCTAATGTTTGTGCCAGCACCTTTCCCCCTCCTCTTTATAGGGAATTTTCTGTTTCTTGGCATGCTTGGTGTGTTGTATTTTTGCTTAGTACTGGGTATTTTAACATCACTAAAAATACCCTGCAGCTTTATTTTGGGATGCAGCTAAATCACTTGGAAAATGTTTAATTCCTTTGGGTCTTGCTTTCAAGGGTCTCTAATTAGAACAAGCAGTCCTTGGTCACAGGCTGACTAATCCGGCACTACTGTGGGGACCCTGCCCAGTGACCCACTAGTGGGGACGTTTTTCTCTGCCACTGCTGCGGACAGCACTTGATGTGGCTCTTTGGGAGTGCTCGTCCTCCCCAGCCTGTTTCCTCACATGTGTGCACTGACTCCATAACGGGTCCTCTTGAGACCTCAGCCCTTCCCTTCGTGTGACTCTCTCACCTGTGGTACTCCGCGCCACAAACTCCAGGCATAGTGGTCCGCCAGCCTCTTAGATCTGTTTATTCAGTGGAGCTCTGGGTTCCCAGGAAGACCACTGGGACCACCCGGATTCCCCTTTACTCCACTATGACCTGGAAAGTCACTGTCTCTGTCCACCCGCTCTCCACCCCAACACACACACCTCTCAGAATTACTGTCCATCACGGCCCAGTGTCCAGTGCCTTGAAAACTGCTGTTCCACACACTCCATTTGTTTGTTTTTCCACATTTCTTTAGGAAAGCTGAAGTAAACCTGATTTCGGATATGCCATCTTGGTGAGAAATGGAAGTCTCCAGGGAGCTTGTTTTGTTTTGATTTCCCTCTGCCTACTGTGTGTGTATGTATGTGTGTACTGGGCACTGACCCTGTATGTATGTATGTGTGTACTGGGCACTGACCCTGTATGTATGTGTGTACTGGGCACTGACCCTATATGTATGTATGTGTGTACTGGGCACTGACCCTGTATGTATGTGTGTACTGGGCACAGACCCAGTATGTATGTGTGTACTGGGCACTGACCCTGTATGTATGTGTGTGTGTACTGGGCACTGACCCTGTATGTATGCGTGTACTGGGCACTGACCCTGTATGTATGTGTGTGTGTACTGGGCACTGACCCTGTATGTATGCGTGTACTGGGCACTGACCCTGTATGTATGTGTGTGTGTACTGGGCACTGACCCTGTATGTATGCGTGTACTGGGCACTGACCCTGTATGTATGTATGTGTGTACTGGGCACTGACCCTGTATGTATGTGTGTACTGGGCACTGACCCTGTATGTATGTGTGTACTGGGCACTGACCCTGTATGTATGTGTGTACTGGGCACTGACCGTGTATGTATGTGTGTACTGGGCACTGACCACCAAACATGCTGGAAAGAACACCACGTGCATCCTCTACTCATTTGTTGCTGTCAGGTCCCCGGGGAGTGGGACCGGGGGTAGGGGGGAGAGCCTGCTCTGCCGTGATGAAACAGAGATGAGACAGACAGGACTAAAGGACCTGGGCCTTCCCTGCCCTGTGGTGGCTTGAGTGCCCTCCAGGAGGGGTGTTTAAGGGTAATATGTGTGTGTGTGTGTGTGTGTGTGTGTGTGTGTGTGTATGTGTTTTTCTGATAAGTCTGGCCTAAGTGTGCTGCAAAGCTTGCTATTCCTTACTAACAGGACTATGACCCCCGAGTGCACACCCATCAGGGATCCGAGGAACAGCCATAGTGCTTCCCTAAGTCCTTCTTGCTGGACCAGGATCCCTCCATGGGCCAGGACACCTGTTCCTCCCGTTCTGCTGGCGTCCCAGTGCTATGCCTGGAGCAGAGCTATGTTCAAATGGATGTGAATGGGTAACAGAGCGAGCCCCAGCATGGGAAGAGCACAGAAGGACAGAAGGTGCAGTCACTGTCAAGCTTTGGCCCTTTTGTCTTTAGTTTTTCTGACATTATGGGGTATAATTGATGGTGAGAATCGCACATCTGTAAGGTACACAATGTTATACACACACGTAGCAAAAGGGTCGCCACAGAGTCGTGGATTCATTCCATCTCATGGTCAGCTCTTTTTGGTTCTTTGGTGAGATCATTTGGGAGGTATTCGTTTTTTTTCTTAAAAGGTTTATTTATTTTTATTGGAAAGGCAATTCATATTTATGGAGAGAAGCAGAGACAGAAAGAGCAAGATCTTGCATCTGCTAGTTCACTCTCTCCAAATGGCTGCAATGGCCAGAGCTGAGCCAAACCAGAGCTTTGTCCAGGTATCCCATGCATGTGCAGGGCCCCAAGGCTTTGGGCCATCCTCTATTGCTTTCCCAGGACACAAGCAGAGAGCTGGACAGGATTTGGAGCAGCTGGGACATGAACCAGTGTCCATATGGGATCCTGGAGCTTGGAAGTAGAGGAGTAAGCCATCGAGCCATTGCACTGGGCCTTAGGAGGTCTCCTTGCAGCCAGCCCCAGCTCTACAATCCAGCGTCATTGCACCTGCAGTCAACACATTGCACATTAGGTCTGCAGAACCTACTCAGCTTGCATAACCGCAGGTTGCTGCCCTTCTTATCCTCAGATCACATCTGCAGACCTGGCCTCCACCCTTCTGATCCTTGCGTCTCTGAGTTTCACTTCTTCAGCTCAATGAACCCCTGCAGTGGCTTTTTCTTCGCATCTGACTTGGTTTGCTCACCACGAAGAGCTACAGGTTCTTCCACGTTGTCACAGACAGCAGAATTTCCGTCACTGGAAAGTTGAAAAATAGTTGCTCTTATGCATGATACACCAGGTATTAGCTGTACATGAGCACACACACACATGCACACACACCCTATAGCTGACAATAGCTGACCTGCTGCCATCATGTCCTGGCTGTTGAGATCATGGGAGCATCGGGACACAGCTGTCCTTTCCTTGGATATACTTCCAGAATTGAGTCACGGGGCTAAGAGGGTTTCACAGCTCATGTATGGGCTGATCAGTTGCCCTCTGTCCATTTGCTGGAGGGAGTTTGACGAGGTTCGCACTCTGCTGATGGAACTCAGTCAGGTGACCCTCAAGGGGACTGAGTCAAGGACTCCACCTGCTGGCGGCTGTGGCCCTGGCAAGCCTGTCATGAAGCTGGAGGAAGGGCTTGCAGGAGAACCTGTTGGGAAACAAGGGGCAAGAAGAGCAGGAGACTCCGCAGCAGGAGCTGGCCTCCAGTCGGAATCCACACGTCCCAGAGGAGCCTAGGGTTGCGTCCCTGTGACCCATGCTGCATGGCACATCCTGCAGGGCCAGTCCTCTGGCCCCGGGATGGAATCATGATGAGCCCCGCTATGGCGTCCAGAAGAATGGCTGCCTCTTGTCCTGTCTTTCCAGGAGGAAAGCACTGAGGGGTACTTGGCCCTTCCTCCCTGCCCCATTGATACTGTCTCTCCCCTTCCATGCTCTGTGGCTTTCTCCTTTGTATGGTGTAGCTAGTACCACCTGGCCAGCCCATGCACATGTGAGCAGGGGCCTGTGTCCCACTGCAACACAGCGGGAAGCTAGATGGAGAAAAGGAAGCCACTTGATCGGGCCACCGGGCATGGACTGGGCTGAGCCCAGTGTGCTTGGCACTACAGTATGGCTTTGTTGGGGGTGGGGCTACAGCACCCATAGGGTTTGATCAATTCTGGCTGTTGCTGTTTCTAAGAGACAGTCCCTCCATATACCAGTCTCCATGTGTGCCCTTACCTACAAGGTGAATGTCCTTTGGTTCGATTCTGAAGTCATCCAGTAGGGGTGACACTGGACCATGAAGTCAGCAGAGGTTCTCCCAGGGCTCAGGACAGGAGGGCGAGGTGGCCAATGTCACCACCCAGGCAGGAATGGGCTGCTGGCTGGGAATCGGTTGGCCTCCTCCCTGGACCCATGCTGTGACCTTGGCCAAGTTTGTTCCTGGCCCCAAATGCTCTACTTTATGAATGTTTGGAGGTAATCATGCAGCATCCAGGCATTGCTGCTGAGACATTCATTCCATCCAGTCCAGTCTGTGCCTTCTGGCACAAGCTGGTCTATTTCCCCCCCCCCAGTAAAGCTATCAGGTCTGTAATCAGTTAGATTACGGCTCCTGGAACAGGCTGGAACAATCCAGGAAAAGGTGGTGACGTGACAGAGAGGGAGCTAGGCTGGAAGGGGACAGGGTGGGGTGGGGCTAGAGGGGCCTTGGAAATTACTGGGGCCTTGGGGAAAAGTAAGATTGGAGGCATAAGATCATAGCAAAAATATTCTAACTCATTGGCCGAAAGGCACAATGCACAGGCTTGTTGGAACTCACAGTGGCTGCCCGATTTCCAACAAGTCGGTCCCAGTGATTTGTGCTTCATGGAACAGGAAGACCAACTTTAAAACTAATATGAGTGGCACAGAGTCCTCAGCAAGATATACAAGCCCAGACGACAAGCCAAAGTCACGGCCCAGTGACACATCCTCTCCTGTCACTTTGATGTAAGCAAAAGACAGCCAAGACAACCTAAACCAACTCAGCGTTTAAAAGCATGATGCATTCAACTTAATAAAAAATAGGTGAAATTCTCACATCTCTCCCTCATGTTGGCATCCGCCAGCAGACACAACCACCAGTCAATGATGTGTTCTCAGGAGTCCATTTTGTAGAAAGAAAGTGAGCCCATGGAGAGAGAATCACAACTTTGACAATCTTCTTTGGCCCTCTAGCCATGGATGAATTTTATTAAGACCTCTGGAAATCAAGGCTGCATGTTGTTTTCATATGCAGGTCATAACTCCACTTGGGGAGGTGGCAGCTCAGAACTTCATGTTTAGCTTGAAGACCCAGAGTTCTAGAAGCATTAGAATCCCAGCCTTTGGAGGTAAAATAATACAATTAGGAAGCTCTGAGGGCAAGCAAATCCAGTCCATCTCCCATTGCACAAGCCAGCTGATGACAGCCGTGGAGGGTCTGCCTGGGGTGTCCAGCGTGACCCTGTTGCATGCAGCTGGATGGTCCTCAGCAACAATGTGGAGGCGTGTACTGACTGATGTTGAACAATGACATCACTGTGGTTAAGCTGGGGGAGGACCAAGGAAGGGGAAGAGACATGCATCTGATCAGAGCTTCCCAATGCGTCCGGTTGTACTAGGGGCATGCTCAGTTGGGGGGTAATTAGAAATAATTTCAACAGCAGTCTAAAGCAAACATCCCCCATGTACACCCAGGTGCTGCTCTGACTCCCTACCCGGGCTGGGCCAAGGCTGAGGCAGCTGGGATTCACTTGCCCGCTGAGTGAGTTGAGCTGAGACTTGGGGATGGTTGCTGTGCAAGGTAGCCAAGGAGGCTGTACTCAACACCAGGCTGAGCCTGTGTGCAGAAAGGAGCAGCGGGGAAACACAGGGGTCAGGAACATTCTTTCTGCCTTTTCTTCTCAAAAGAGGGGTTCACTGCACCTGCTGGACCCCTTGTTGATGTGGCAGGCAGGGACAGACGCTGCAACATGTGAGATCAAGGGCGTCTGTCCCTTGAACATCATTTAAAACCATGCCTCAGAGCAATCCAGCTGATCTGTGAGCAAGTCAGTCGCTGGTCAGCTATTCCGCTATGCTTTCCCAGCAGCCTGCAGTTTGGACTTGGTGAATGGCTAATTTTTAGAATTTCTCATTTAATATTGACCACAAGTAACGAACTCACAGAAAACCACAGCCGAGGAAGAACTACTGTATAGAGTTGGCTGAAGGTCAATGCCTAGGTTTTTACCTTGCTTCTTCTTGGCGTTTAACATGTCTGAGTCTCTTTCATCTTCAAATAAGTGTCCTTATAACACTTCCCTTTGAGTGTATCAACGATGATGGTGCTCGTGTCACAGCTGGCAACAGCTGTCTCCAGACCTGGGCTTGCTTGGTTTTTGAGTGCTTGCTTGGGCTCTCTCGGCCACAGGGAGTCCTAGGTATGGAGTGAGATAAGTGCTTAGTTTGGACTGCATAGCTTTGTGAAGTGGAAATTGGAACAGAATGAGTGAACAGGCCCTGCATGGGTGACCCAGGTCACTGGCAACACCAGGATGGCCAAGCTGTTTGTGTTAGCTACAGTTTCATACAAAAACAGATAGCTTAAAAAATAGGCAGTTGGAAAAGGACAAACAAAAGCCAAGACTTCCAGGCAATCCTGGGAGTTAAGTTGCTGTGTGCATGTGGCTTGCACCTGCACATGAGTGGGTTTGTCAAATGATCGTAAGCATGAAGTCACTGACGGTCCCACTGAAGGTCAGGATCAGTCTACTTGTCAGAGCTACCATGTGGGGCTGAGGAGTCTGCCGTCACAGGATTAATTATGACAAACCTTGTTCCCGTGGTGGCTGGCAATGCTGTCTTGGAATATGCTGCCATCCTGGGCAGGAGGTCAGCCCTGTGGGTTAGGAACTAGCTCTAAGCTGTGGAGCACAAGTTTGGTGGCCTGTCCCCGAATCCTCCCTTTTCTGGAGCTGGCTGGAGGTCCTGGCGGCCCCCAGACCGCACCTGTGGTTGGAGTATCAGCACTGCGGCCTAGAGCAGAGGATTTTGATTGTTGAGTATCTGGGATCCTCTCAAAGAGGAGGCAGAAAGGGGCCGCTGGAGGTGGGGGGCAACATCTCTTGCTCACTTGGGGTTTGGCATGCACCTGGGGAAAGACGGGTGTGAAACGATGCCAAAGCCTGAAGGAGCTCTGTCGAAGAGGGAACTTGCAAAGGCACACACAGTGTCATCCAGAGCCCAGAGGGGCAGCCCCTGGCCAGGCCTGTTCATGGGGATAGGGAGTGCGGGGGCTCCGTGAAGAAGTCCACAGCGACCATGTTGGGCAGGGATGATGGTGAGCTTTAGCAGCTAAGCCTTCACCACTGGAGGAGGCTTCACCACTCTCATAATTTAAGCAGAAAGGCCAAGACTGTGTGATTCACTGCTGAGAGCCAGAGAGGGCCATGGCGTTCTGCCTCCACTCCAAGCTGGCTGTGTGTGCTCCCATAGCAGCCAAGATGGGCCACGACTGTCCTGGTTTAAGAAGAAAGCAATGGGTCTGCGGCTCCTGGGAAGGGCATGGCCGGTGGCTTAGAGAAGCCCTTCCCTGCTGCACACCCTCCCAGCTGTGCAAACCCCTGAGCCCTGAGCCTGTGCCATGCTGGGGAGAACTCCATCACGCCAAGCCCCTGGGGCCAACACCCAAAGAGTCAAAACACAATCTCAGTGTCAAGCCCTTATCTGGGCAAAGGCTTCGGCTGGGCTGCACCTCAAGGCTTTGCTCTGTCACCTTTATTTTCTTCCCAGAAAGCATTTCCCCAGGGCCAACGCAGTGCCTGTCTGGCACCCATTTATTTCCCCACGAGATGTAGTCCCCACTCGCTGCAGCAGCTCGGAATGTGACTTTCTATGTAGCACAGACATTGGTGGAGATCATCAGAGATCTCAACATGAGAGGCTGCAGAGACAAGTGTCTGAGACCACAAGGGAGAGACACATGGGGATAAGAGGAGGAGGAGGCCACATGGAAATGGACCAGAGGGATGTGGCCAGAAGCCCAGGGATCCCCGCAGTCACCAGGAGCTGGAAGGGCAGAGAGCACAGCCCCATTGAAAGCTTGTTCTTCCAGACCCAGGCAGCAGTAGGTATTTCCTGCTGTGAGCCACCAGCGGTGGGGTCGGGAAGGGGGTCCTGTCATTCTGGACATGTCCCCAGCAGCTTCCTGAGTCCTTCAGTCCTGTCCAGGCCTGGGCAAAAGCTTGCAAGTATTTTTTATCTGTGATCCTAGCTCAAAGCGGAGGGCACACAAAACGAACGCCTATGCGACCATGGGTGACAGAATGAAGAGCAGTGCCAGGCGCCCTGCTGTCAAACGTGGCAGCCCCACCAAAGGCCTCAGCTGATGGTGTGCTCGGCTGCAGGCTGGCAAGATCTGGGCACCTCTGCAATGTTGTTCCTGGACAAGGAAGTTGTACAGATTTTGATGGAAGGGGGTGCCAAAACTCCCATGTCCCAACAGTGAGCCATGAGACCCCGTCTGAGGCTTCTGGGTCAGCAAACAGGGATTTAGCAATTTTCTGCACACACAGAAGAGTCACAAAGCACATTTTACAGCAAGCAGAAGCCCACAGCCACTGCTGCCCATTAGTGCAGGGGCACAGGACTGCACAGCGGTGCCACAGGACGTGGCCAGCTCCAAGAAGGGCCATGCGAACGGGAAAGGCCGCCTGGGAGACTGGCTTTTCCATGTCTCCTCTGGATTATTTTCATTTTTGCACGCTTGCATTATCTGAACATTTTGAAACATAGTATTGTAGCAGTAGGACACTCTTGGTTTTCGCGCATGTCCAGTGGGCGCCTCCAGGGCCCTCGGTGATGGCCATCATCCTTTGATGTCATCGTCCTGGCATGGAGCTTAGCAGGCTGAAATGAGGGTCGAGTGCAGGGCCTGGCGATTGCTCTCACAGCGCCCAGGTACTTCCAGCGTGCCCCGCCGCCACAGGCTTGTGTTCCCCGAAAGGGCGTGAATCCCGAGTCCTGCTGAAGAGCGGGTCTGTAACAGCACGAGTGTCTGCAGCACCAGATTCCCTACATATTTGGCACGATTAGCACTCCGAGCGGTCACATGTGCAGCCGCTCTGGTCCCAGGCATTTGCGTCAGTTCACGTTTGAGGATTATGCTAACAGCGTCAGGCCTCGCAACTGCATCAAGTCTTTTGAAGTCTTCTAACGGGGATTTCACAACCACAGGCAGTCCAGGCAGAACGCTTTCCCCACTTGGTTTGCCTGTTACCCCCACCTGGCTATAGTGCGCTCAGCACTGAACCCCTGCCTAATACCTTCTCTGCCAGATTTCCTTTGTAAATGCGTCGTGCTGGCACCATCAACTCGGGACAGGCCAGCCAGAGGCACATCCGACCACGTCAATGGAGCAACAGTTAGCAACCGTGTCAGGTGTCTGGGCCCATTTTGATAATGTAAGGTCAGGGCTGTCTTGAACTTGGGTGAACAGAAAAGTTTCTGGAAAGCTTGGTTTACTTTTCTCACTTGTATGTGTGTGGTGGTGGCAGGGGAGGTAATGAAAGGGCACAACTCTGGGGGAGATTCAGAAAATGCAAATATTCTGAACTGATAACCAAATGAGTCACTGCATTTCCCTCAAAATGACTCATGGAGCCTGGTGCTGGGGCCAGTACCATGTTGGGCACTGTGCAGAGCAACATGTAGTGTGTTCTCCACCATCAGTGAAAACATTAAGAAGGCAACAGTAACTTGTGCAACACACTGGAAGGGTGCATTGTGCTATGTGGCATGGATGCTAGGTGATATGATATGGGTATAAATATTTAGGAGAAATAAGAGAAGCAAGCAGAGTTTGAGAAAGAGGGAAGTGAGATGGATTGCAGCTTAGAACAAATTGGGAAAACTAAGACTGAACATCCACTGTCCCCTTTTTGTGGGATGTTGTAATAGGTCATCAGCTTGCTGTGTCTTGGGTACTTTTCTCTCCAATCCTTTGGAGCGGATTCTGTGGCTCATGTCTGTTCCACCAAAGAAGAAACTCACGCTCCAAGAGAACAAGTGATATGCCAACAGCACGGGGCAAATACAGTACAGAGTACAACCTCGAAGCACTTTCTAGAAGATAACCCCTTAACTCCCTGGTCACAACAGGGATGTGGAAGACATGGGTGCAGATTTGCTGCTTGTGTGGTGTATGCTTACAGAATGCTTTCAGAGTCTCTCAGGACTAAGGTGGGCTCTGGCATGGGCCTGAGTGGTAGGTGACAAAGTCACTTGATCATGGATTAGGGTCATTGTCTTGGGAAAGGGGGAGACAATTAGGGATGGTTATAGATATCCCCTAGGGGAAATGTGACAGGCCCCTGGAACTGGCCTGGAGTTGGGCTTGAGATGAGTCCTGGCTGGTCAAGCAGGTGGCCACATTCACATGTCTGTGTGCTTTGGGCACATGGAGTATTTAGGGATGCCTAAATGGTTGGGTGGTGCTGGCACCTGATGTGATATAAGACTTCTGGGAAAGAACAAGTTGAACCCTGACTGTCCTTGGGACTCAGATCCTTGCAGACTGGAGGGAAACAATAGGTGGGGGAGTGCCAGCCATCAAGGCTGGAGCCTGAAAAGGAAGCGCTGCCCAGGCCGTGAGCAGGGGCCCTCTGTGTGCTTGGCTGCCCTTTCCAGTGTCCCAGAGCCTCGGACATGACTGCCGCCCCATACTCTGTCCTCGCCCAAAGTCTTACCCCTGTCACTTTTGGCCAGGTGCTGCTGCCTCCTCTTTGTGCACAGACTGGAGAACTCAACTCAGGAGTCAGATGCACAGTACGTACAAAACACCACATCCTGGCAAATAGACAGGAAGCACAGGAGATGGTCACAGTGGAATATGGAGCCAGGGAGAGATGCAAAAATGCACGGGTTGCAGGAAGTGCGCTTGCTGCAGGTGTAGGAAGGTGTAGGCTGACAGGGCAAAATACCGAAGGGGCTGCACCTATGAGGAGGGGCAGGGGAGACAGGTTATTAAATGCAAGCTGTTCTGACACCCGTTCCAGGATTCTCCATGGTGTGTGTGCATATACCTTGAACTCCAGGTGGGGCTGAATTTATTAAGCAAAAGAGCATGTCTTTGGAGTGAGATCCCTAACATGAACAGGTACAAGAGCAAAATATGGTTTTTTTCAGCATCAGTCGTTTATAAGCTTTAGCTTGGGGAAATGACTAATCACTATATTGATAAAACTTGTTTCTTTGCACAAATAAAGATCAATATTTATTTCAAAGCAGAAGAAACTCTTAGGGTTGGCTTCAGTGTCATTTGTGCTTTGTCAAACTCAAGGTCATGCGCCATACAACACAGAGACAACCCTCAATTTCATTTTCTCTTTGTAAACGCTATTTACTTATGTGAAAGCTGGAGTGAAGATAAGAACAAGGGAGAGATTTCACTCCCCAAGTGCCTCCAACAACCAGACCAAAGCCAGGAACTCCATTCAGGTCTCCCCCATGGGTGGCAGGGACCCAAGCACGTGGGCCATTCTCTGATGCCTACCATCTGCCTTAGCAGGGAGCTGGTAGGGAAGAGACGGTGGGACTCCACCCCAGGCACTTCAGTCTAGGAGGCAGGTGCATCACAGCTACCCCCGCTTCTGTAGTTGCAAATAAGTGCTCTTGGGACGCAGAACCTTTCCTCCTGGAACCTGCCTAGAAGGAGGCCTCAGCTCAGTTCTGGCATGTGTCAGGAGCCACATTGCTGTTGGGGGGCTGAGGATGGAGCAGGCCTGGGAGATGGGGCTGGATTCAGAGCTCTTTGGGGTCTGTCCTTGGCTTTGCGTAAAAAGAATAAGGTAGGCTCTGTAGGGAGAAACTAAGATATCTTAATATAAAGATGATAAAAATGACGATCCTAAACCTGTAGACAAATAAACTAAGATGATGAGCTTTTCATAAACAGGCGAAGCCAGCAGGACTCTAAGGATTCCTATTCAGCCAGCATTTACAGAGCTCTGTACACGCCAGCATGGTCCAGCAGAAATGCCTGGGGTGAAGGACACATCTCTCTGCTACAGGGGTGAACAATGCCCAGCCCAGGGGTCCTGAAAGACCTGCAGAGTCGTTTGGTCTGGGCTTATCAAAGCAGCTACAGGTGGGACTTAAAATTCCATAAGTCTACAGCAGGCTAATTTTTAAGTTGATGATCTTGTATGGCCCAAGAATGATGTGAATATCCACATGGCCCCTGGCAGACAAAAGGTCCCACCTCTACCCATGCAGGCCCTGTGTTCTCTGTCTATACTGGCACATATGGCTGGTAAGCCTACAAACATGGCTTGCAAGGAACAGTATTCTTCATTTTGTTGAAAGCCAGACATTTGAGGACATGGGTAGCCACTGGTGGCATTTCATGGTGGACACAGAGTGGATGCTGATGGTTTGAAGACACAAAGATGAACATAATGAGGATTTTTCCTCTCAAAATGCCTGCAAAGTTTGGGGGAATAAAAGGTATACACACACACAAGCAAAATTTCCCACCAAAGTTGTGTGAAATGTGGTAAAATCTGAAATGTATATGGACGGGAAAGGCCCCAAGGTTGGTGGGCAGGGGCCTTAGGATGGGGCAGCGCTACTAACCCAGAGGGAAGGGTTGACCCTTGGGGAAAGTGGCACTTCAATATGTGGTGGCCATGTGCAGAAGTGGGCAGCACACTGCACCATGATGCCACCTGAAAAATGCAATGCAGGAAGAGCATCTGCAAGACAGGAAAAGTCCAATTTGAGAGCAGGATTTTTGCCTCAAAAAGACTCGAAAAGCAGAAGCTGTGAAGGAGACGGAAGCTGATGGGTGTGTTTGCTTCCAGTTTCAAAACGTTTGTCACTCCGAGACTCTAGACAGGTAAGGGCACAGCCACAGCTGACAAAGGCGGAGGACAGAAATGCACACACTTCTGAACAGTGCAGTAAGATAAAGCTGCAGGTAGCTCAAGAATTCACAGCTCACACAGCATGAGGCCGGAGCGCGAGTGACAGCTGGAGTGCAGGTTCACTCTGGCTCCCCAGGGGCATGGCAAGGAGAACAAACGCAAACGAGGACATCTGTGCTGCTCACAGAGCCTGCTGGCATGCGTGAGTCCAACCAGAGCAACTGTGGGACCTGGAAACCTCACCTGCTGGTGGGATGGGAACTGGAGCCGCTGCCCTGGGAAGGAGGCAGCCCTGCCAGGTCTGGTAAGGCTCAAAATACACACGTTCTGCCATCCAGCTGCATGAATGAAGGTCCCTTCAACCAGCCATTGCACAAACACCCATGGGGATAGGCACAAAACGTCTGCTGCTACACATTGTGGGGTGGGGTGAGAATGCTGTGTAGCACTCACAATGTATGAACCAGGCCTCCTTCCGTCCAGGCTCATGGGACTCACAAAACACCAGTGAGTGGAAAAAGGAAGCGACAGGAAGATGTGTGGAGCATGGCACCCACGTGGGCCCATTTCAAAGCACTCCCAACACTACACACTGTTGGCCTACAGTGTGCACAGTGTAAAAGCATCAAGATCCAGGTGAGAACGGGAATAGCTACTCCTGGGCAACTGAGGCCCAGGGCTTCCTAGGCTCCACTCCCTCTCTCACCACCCTCTCCTCCCCCAACTCTGCTCCAGATGCCAAGGGTTGTGCCCATCAGAGGCCCACCCCCACCCTGCACCAAGTTCCTGACCTCACTCTGAGGACTCAGCCCCATCTCCCATAGGAAGGGTTTAGTGGCGGCCTTAGAAAGAGGACAGGAGGCAGGGGAAGGACCTGGAGGGGGAGTGAAGAGACCCCGTTGTGGTCTGCGATGTACTAGGAAGTACTTGACCCAGTCTAGGGGTGAGTGGCATTGCTGCATCGCTCTGGTTAGTGAAAGCTGACTCCCAATAGTGCCTAGGTTCCAAGCCTCATTCCAACATGAGCAGCTTGTTACTTAGTTTTGTGGGACAGGGGATTCAAGCCCAATGGTCTGAGTTCACACAAATCCACTCGCGTTCATGTTCAGATGATCTTACTACAAAAAAGGAAGCATTTAAAAATAAATATCTTGATGACCATGATACACAGGTAAACGGAGGCATTCTATGGCGGGGCTCATAGATGCGTTTGCGACACTGAGGGAGCCAACGTCCCTAGCCAAGGAAGGCAGGGGCCATGGCTGGGGACGGCTGACCTGGGACATTGGACCAGATCTTCCTGGGCAGAGGAAGCTACAATGATCAAATTTCATGAAGAGGAGAACTCCATGTGTCGGGCCTGGATTCAGGAAATTGCCAGCAAGAGCTGAGGATTAGCTGTTCTATGCAGGAGCCCACAAGAGGGCCACCTGGTGAGGGGCAGCTGGGAACAGAGACTGGGACCTTGAAAGGGAGGGTGAAAAATCAGGGGAGAGGGGAAGCATTGGGGATTCGGCACAGCAGGTAAAGCAGCACTTGGGACACCCACATCCATCAGCGGTCCTGGGTTCAGGTGCCTGCTCCAATTCTGCTTCCTGCTAATATATATACACCCGGGGAGGCAGCAAGTGACAAGGTCCCTGCCGCTCACACAGGTGACCAAACTAAGACCCTGTCTTCCCCCTGATTAATTTGCCACTGTTGGGCACATCTGGGAAGCAAGTCTGCAAGTGGGAGGTGGTCTGTCTTGCTATTTCTCTATCTTCCAAATAAAAAAATGCATGTTAAAAAATTTATCTCATTCATTTGAAAAGCAGAGTCACAGAAAGACAGAGGGGGGAAAGGAGCTCTTTCTTTTTCTGGCTTCCTCTTCAAGTGGCTGCAAAGGACAGAGCACGGCAAGACCGAAGGCAGCAGCCAGAAGCTTCTAGGTCTCCCACGTGAGGTCAGGAGCCCAAGCACTTGTGGCATCCTCCACTGCTCTCCCAGATATATTAGCAGGGAGCTGGATCAGAAGTGGAGCAGCTGGGACACAAACCAGTATGCATAGGTGACGCTGATGTTTCAGATGGCGGCTTTACCTGCTACACCACAACAAATAGATACTCTAGGAAGAACTGAATTTGGAAAACACGATGAGCCATCGGAGGTGTCCCTTCTGAGCTGCACAATGGGAAAATGATTCTCTGTGCAGTCTGGAAGAGCAGAGGACAGCTGCAGGAGGACCCCACGTGGGCTGGAGAGAGATGGTGAACTTGAGTGAGGAAAGGAGAAGACACATCCACGTGAGGGGGGTCAGAGAACACCCCTGTATTCCACGGACCCTGACGGAACACCTGCCAGGTGTCACACAGTGTTGTGGCAGGGGCCATGTGAAAAGGAAAAATTCCTGCCTTGTGGGAGGACAAAACCTTTCTCCCTTGTGGCACTTGAGTTGTAGTAGCAGGTCTCCAGTGAGATAAGTAAAGTGAATAGGTGGAAATATATGAAAAACAAATGAGCACAAGTATACATGCCAGGGTGCTTTAAAAAAACCCATGGACAATGGAATTAAAAAGTTAATGCAAGAAACTGGAAATCCAGGCTTATCACGGAGCTGCAGAAATTTCATGAAGAATATGTATTGTAACAAACTATGCATGAATTTAAAAGATTTTTGTACCAAAGTAAAGCTGTTTCTTTTTTTTAAAAAGATTTATTTATTTATTAAAAGGTAGATTTACAGAAAAACAGAGAGAGAGAGAGAAAGATCTTTCTTCCCCAAATGACAGCACCAGCCAGAGCCCAGCTGATCTGAGCCTCACCCGTGGGTGCACGTTCCCAAGGCTTTGGCCACAAGCAGGGAGCCAGATGGGAAGTGGAGCTGGCGGGACACAAACCAGGACCCAAATGGAATTCTGGTGCCTAGAGGTGAAGGATTAGCCTGTTGAGCCATCGCACCAGGTCCAAAGGTGTCTTTTAATGCCCCTAGCAGTATTATTATTTTAAGTACCCTCAGATGTTAGGTGGTGGAAAAGGTTTAGGTGCAAGGTAGGAAAGGGGGCGGTGTGAGAGGAAGGTGAGTTTGCACAGGGGAACAGAGCCTAGGTTGAGGCCTGAGCAGTGACGCCTGCATGGTGACACTAAGAGGCAGGGCGTGAGGACAAACCGGGTTTGGGGTGGAGGGGAGTGCATCTGTGGTTCGGTCCAGTTCAAAATCCAGACCAGAGTTCAGAGCCAGAGACGGGCAGAAGCACAAGTTGTTGCTAGCTAAGGAGGCAACAGGTTGTCATCCCAAGGGAAGACAACAGAAACCAGCACTCAGTGAGTGGGAACTTGGCCTTGCGTCAGCTCGGGTGGTCCTTGCCACAGTGTCTGCAGCCCTCCGGGACAGTTCCGGGAAGGTCAGCAGCCATGCGGAGCAGCAAGATGAAGGCTAGTGCTACACGGTGCATCGCCAGCCGCTGGTTCATTCAGGCCTCACTGGACTCCAAGCTGGAGGCCCAAATGAGCCTAGTTTACACGGAAGGGAAACGCGGGCTGGTTCATTTCACTACCCAGGGTCAGGATAGGCCTGCTGGAATCCAGGACTTGCTGGAGGGCCTCTAGGGATGAAGATAGAAGATGGGAGAATTCCTCTGGGGTGGGTGGGGGATGAGAGCTGGAGCAATTCTCCGAAATGGTGCAGAGCTGGAGGAGGTTGAACCAGGACAGCGGGACGCTCAGTCACAGGCTCTGGCCTGGAAGCAGCGGGGGACCCGTTGGGGCAAGGCGTCTTGGCACGGGCTGAGATCCTCCAGGGCTCTGCGCAGTTTGGGAGCAACGAAGTGAAAAACAAGACTTGCACGCAGCCTCCTCGGAGGCACGGGCGGAGAGCCAGTTGGAAGGCCTGAGCCAAGGACACCTGGATGTGGTTGTCCTGGAGGCGGCCTGCCTCTCCGCTCCGAGCTTCCATGCCTCTGGGCAAGTCGCTTCACCTTTGTGGGTGGCCCAATCGCTTCTTTGAAAAAGTCGCACAGCCTGAGCCGTGGTGACTGAGTGGCAGTAGCCCTGGGGAGGGTCCAAGGCAGGCGGTACTACACACCGCGCCGGGCACGCAAGCGCAGGGCACGCAAGCGCAGGGCAAACAGCTGTCGGGTCTCCCGGGTCCAGCGGCCCGACTGCCCGGGAGACCGCGGGGCAGCCTGGAGTGCTGGAGCGATCCTGCAAGTGTCCCCTGCTGGAGCTCTAGCCGGGCGGATCGAAGGGCAGGCTGCTGGCAGGGGGCGAATGGAGCCGCGCGCCAGGCCCGAGGCTGCGCCTGTCACTTGCTGTCCCGGGCCGGGTCTCCGCGCCATGCAGCCCTGCAGAGCCGGAATCCCGCCGCCCCCCGACTCGGACCCTGCCCGCCGGGCTTGCGGCATGGTCCCCTGGGCCCACGTCCCGGGCGAGCGCCCACGGCGGGGGGCGGGGAGCGGGAGGAGCTGCGGCCGCGGGCGTGGCGCCAAAGCGAGTGAGGCGGGAGGCTAGGGGAGGCGGCGGGGTAAAGAGCGGCCGCCAGCAGGGCCCGCGGGTCACTCGGCGGCGGGGCGCGGGTGCGGGCGCAGCGGACAGGACGCACCATGCCCTCCTTCGACGAGGCGCTGCAGAGGGCGGGAGAGTTCGGGCCCTTCCAGCGGCGCGTGTTCCTGCTGCTGTGCCTGACGGGCATCACCTTCGCCTTCCTCTTCGTCGGCGTGGTCTTCCTGGGCAGCCAGCCTGACCACTACTGGTGCCGCGGGCCGAGCGCCGAGGCGCTGGCCGAGCGCTGCGGCTGGAGCCCGGAGGAGGAGTGGAACCGCACGGCGCCCGAGCCCGGCGGCGACGGCCGCTGCCAGCGCTACCTCCTGGAGGCGGCCAACGCCAGCACCGGCGCCAGCGAGGGCGCGCTCAGCTGCACCGACCCGCTCGCCGCCTTCCCCAACCGCTCCGCGCCCCTCGTGCCTTGCCGCCGCGGCTGGCGCTACGCCCAGGCTCGCTCCACCATCATCAGCGAGGTATGGCGCGCCCGGGAGCCCGGCACGGTGCCCGGCGGGAGAGGGCGATCGCTGCTCGGCTTTTCCGGCTGCGGCGCAGCCAGAAGGTGCGGGAAGCCTAACTCCGAGGCGACCCGCGGGGATCGGGACTGGAAATGGGCTCCGTCTGGGAGACAGGCCAGATTGCTCCCACGTGTGGCTGCGCGTGGGGCGGGGGCGGGAGAGAAACCTTACGATTCACTGCCAGTGCCCGTAAGTAGCTTCAGATGTCAAGGAAACTTTCAAAGAAAGTTAGAGGTGCTTGTTGCACACCTGTTCCGGAATCCACCCTGCGGGGAGACCTGAGTGCAGGCTGGCGCAGTGGCAGGAGGTGACCGGGTCTTGCATCTCTGGGGTGAGCGCGTGGGCAGGTACGATTGTTCGGTGGTCTCGAGAGCGGGGGGAGGGTGGGCAGCAGGGCAAATAACACCCCCCCTCCCGTTGTCCAAATGGTGGTCTGAGCTTGGGGGCAGTGGAAATGCTTTGAGTAAAGAGGTTGTGGCACAAAGATCCGAGAGGAGTTGGGAACGTGGAGATGTGGGTGAGAGTTGGACTTCTCTCAAGGCAGCGCATTAAAGAGGGCTCAGAAGGAGAGGCTGTGAGCCTTGCACACGCACTTGAAATTGCTAGGTCCCTACGGGGCGCTTGGTCCCAGAGTGCACTTCTTTCCTCGCCCTGGCCCTGGCCTCTGATCTCTGCGCTCTCACTGGAGCTGTGGTTTGTATGCCTGTGGGCTGCAGCAAGCCCCTCTTTGATTTCATTGGACGTGGGCGCAGGGGTAACCGTTTTCTGAAACCTGGGCAGAATCGCAGAGCGGTAGCTTGGTTTCTGAAAAGTGATTTCACGTGCTTGAGGACATGGGAAACTGAGACACTTCCCTTTTCTGATGGACATTTGGAAAGCATGTGCTAGGAAGGTGTGGGACAGCCTGGAGTCTTCAACTGCCATGGGTGATGTACTCTGGAGTCTGGTGTCCGTTTGTCTGGACCATGTAGGCTGCAGGTGTTCTGGGAGGCCATGCGTGGGGGATAGGGCCACTGGGGATCTCTGAGCTCCAGTTGTGGGGAAGGCTGGGTCAGCTTTCCAGATTGTGTGGATCTTGTCCATAGGGATAGTGGGTGGAGGAGGATGGCATGAAAGTTAGTGTCATCTCCCATGCTTGCCTCTGGTAGGGTGCTGCTTCTGCTGTGTGCACAAGGCTGCTTTGTGCCCACATCCCAGGCAGAACACACCTGCAGGGTAGACACCTGGGCTGTGATGGCAAAAGGTACATGCACTGCTAGGGAAGTGGCTGCTCGAGTGACTGTCTCCACAGCTGCTCCCGACAGGGCTGCTGCAGCGGCAGTCAGGGCCAGCAATGTGCTGGGCTGTGTCAAGGTGGTCCTGTGGAGCCTTGACAGTGACTCTTGTCACATGGCATGGACACCGGTGAGAGGTCAGGACGCGGGTCCTGGTTGGGTCTGCAGCCAGCTGTGTACCCCGAGGGAATCACCTAACCTCTTGGGTCTTAGATTTCTCACGGGGTGAGTTAGGTGTCGGATGAAGGCTGTTACAATGGTTAAAATGCCATCAGGGTCAGCTCTGGGCTACTGTCCCCAGAACAACAACCCAAACAATCTTCAAGGAAAAGAATATTGAGAACGCACCCCTAGGGCCCCAGGCAGGTTCCTGAAGCCGGTGGGGGAGGTTGCCTTCCGGTCCAGGAGTTCGGTGCTGCTTCTGGTTGGCCCGGGTCTTGGGTTGCAGTTCTGAGAGGAAAGCTTTCTCTTCCCACGGAGTCGGCAGTCTGGATCGGCACTCTCTCCCAGAGTCCTGCAACGCCTCCTGGTTTGCTTGCTCCCGTTCGAATATGAACCAGTCTGTGTTGGTCAGAGTGGGACAGTCAGTTCTGTCCTCAGCTAAGACTCTGGGTCCAGTGTGTTTTCCACCGACCGGAAGTCTAAAGCACTGGTTACACAGCAGAGCTAAAAGAAAGCTTAGGGAGTGGACAGGGAGATCAGATGCCAGGATGCACCCATGTGGCTCTTCTGCGTAATCCTTGTAGCATCCAGGGTGAGGGACCACTTTGCTGAACGCACCTAAAGCTTGCAATAGTGAGGACCTGCAGGGTCACCTTTTATGTAATTGACTGGACTCGAGTCCAGGGACCATGGTTGTAAATTCCCTCCTCGGGATGCTTCCAAGACCTTCGGCCAAGTCCACGAAACATGACATCACTCCCACTTTCTAACCTGGTGAACTTGTGGATTTGTTGTGTGACTCTCACGGTCCTGTGGCTGTTGTGACATTTTGTGCCAGTCGTGGTGTCAGGACCCACAATCAGCCAGACGGCAGGTGCACATCCTGTGTTTTGGTTGGCTGGGCAGGATTCTGGTTCTCTTGGCGGGCAAGTCAGAGTGTCCCATGAGCCTCCTCCACCCTCGTGGAAGCTTGCAACCTAGAACAGCTTCAAGCATGAGTGAAAACCAATGTCAGCGCTGGGAGCAGGGCTGTTTCAAGCCCGCCTCCTGCTGGTTCCTCATTCTCAAGGCAAGAGAGTGGAGGTCTCCGTACAGCACCCCCACCCCCCCAGTAAAGGCTTCGCTAACATCCTGTGCTGGTCTGGCTCTCAGATCTCAATCAGAATAATACATTCTATAAAGCAGAAGGGTGCGTCAGAGTGCCTCTCCCCAGCGATGCGTGTACTTACCGCCTGACCAGTGCACCTGCAATGGATGACTCCATTTGTACCAGTTGCTCCGATGCTGCAGCTGGGAGGAAGAGAGCTTCTGTCTGCCCCCAGGAACCTGGTTTCAGGATGCCTCTAGAAATAGAGTGGGTCATACTTGGTTTTCTTTTTCCACATCTGTTCTTCTTTTCCTTTTAGAAGAAAAAGTCATTTTGGAGGGGTGCAGTGACTCTGTTGAAGAGAGAGCAGGTGCCACTCAGGAGCCTGCTGTGCGTCTCTGCCACTAGGACTCCATCCAGAAGGCCTAGCCCCACCTGCTGCACCCATCCTTGCCCTGCCGCTGGGGATAAGTGGGTGGTGGCACTGTTGGATGCCAGGGGATGTTCGCCAGGTCCCAGTGCAGTTGGAGACTCCAATCGGCAGGGGCATGTTTGCACTCTTACTTTGGGAGTGTTTTTATTTCTAATATTTGTGGCTTCCCTCTGTTGTTGCCCAATCAACTTGGCTGTCAGGCTGGTGGTTTTATTATCACTCTGCAAGGATACAATTGTGGTCTTGTTTTCCATCCTCTTAATTTCTCCTTTTCATTACTCGCTGTAGTCTGGTGGGATTCCTTTCCACGTGCCTTTTCAGACTTGGATTGGATGATATTCTTCTCTAGCAGAAGTATTTAAAGCTATCAATTTTTTTTCCTATGAACTTTGTGGAATGAAGTGTTGAAATGTGTTTTAATTATTTTTTCATTCCCGGTGTTTAAATTGTTCACTTTTGTTTCTTCTTTAACCCATGGTGGTTTGGAGGTTTGTTTTGAATTTTCAAATGTCTGCTCCTGCTGTTATCTTGTTGGTTTCCTGTGTCATGGTGATGGAGGCTGAGGACATGGGCTGCTCTGATACTGATCTCTGGATTTTATTGAGACTAAATTTATGGCCTCGTAAGAAGTAACTTTTGTTCTCTAAATGCTTGGGAAGAATGTGTGGTCTCTAGATATGGAAAACAGGGTTTTAAGTGGTGCAATATTTGAAGCTTATCAGCTAGCCTATCAAAATGTTCCAAAATTTAATTCACTTTTTATCTGTGTGTTCCATCAGTAATTTTAAAAAGCATTGAGATTTGCTATCATATGCCATTCCATGGTTGACCAGTTCTTCCCCAATTTGCCAGGTTTAAAAATGAATTTGCAACAGGTGATTTTACTGACTGCATCTTCAGTCAAGGGCATACATTGAACATTTAAGATAATCGCAGTGACGTGGACTCTTTGGGAACCCCACGATGCATTTGTCTCAGTGTCTGCTTTGCTGCCGCTTCTCCCTGTGTGCGACTCGAGCATTCAATGGGTTCACGTCTGTCTGCTTATCTTTGGTTGTCCTTTACGTTGAGACTTCCCATGCTCTCCTAGTTGTGCTTGTCTCACAACGGAAGCACCTTGGTTTTGTGTGTGCTCAGTCTCTTTAAATTCATTGTGAGGACTGCTGTTTTTCTGTCCTGTCCTGTTGTTTGGCGTGTCCTGTCTTGGCTTGTTTCCTCGTGTCTTCCTTTGCAGTTGCTTTGCAATGCGTTGCTCCCATTCTGCTCTACTCTTTCCTTTGTTTAGGGCTTAGTTCCTTAATTTCTATTGTCTTATTGGTTACTGTTGGGATGTTGACCCCGTTTGCTTAGCAGAGCCTACCTTTAGACTGCGGCCACCTCCTAAGCAACTGAAATACCTTTAACACGTCGCTCCTCTCAAGTCCGGTAGCTGCCGCGCTGTCTGTCCTCCTGGGATTGTGGATGGAAGCGTGTGGATCACGTCCGCCTGCCTTTGCATCCACACTGTACGTGCTGATCACTCCAGTGGCGAGCTCACCTCCTTCTGCCTTCGAAATGTGTCTTCTCAGTGTTTCCCTCTTGAGTTTCTCTTACGGGGTAAATGGTCAGTTTTTGTCAGGTGTCAGGAACCTTTTTCTGTCAGATGCCATTTGGATATTTAAAACACTGTGTGCAGGCAATACAAAATTATCAACTTATGGATGAGCCTGCTTTAGATTTATTGAATTTCAAATCCTGCCTGAGGTTGCTTTCCCATGACCAAACCCAACATTGTTGTGGGCTTTGATGCAATCCTCAGGCCGGACATTCCCCACCCCTGTGGGATGAGTCTATTTCATCATCATCTATGGATTTCCAGGAAAATAGTTCTCTTAAAAAAGAAAAAAAAATTTACTTATTTTTATTTGAAGGACAGAGTTACAGAGGGAGGAGAGACAGAGAGAGAGGTGTCTTGTATTTGCCTATTGATTCTCCAAATGGTTGCAACAGCCAGGACTGGGCCAGACCAAAACCAGGAGCTTCTTCTGGGTCTCCCAAGGGGTCACAGGGTCCCAAGCACTTGAACCATCCTCTATGCTTTCCTAGAAGCACTATCAGGGAGCTGGATTGGAAATGGAGCATTCGGGTTTCGAACCGGCATCCACACATGATGCTGGTGCCACGGGCAGAGGCTATACCACAGTGCTGGCTCCAGTAATTAATTTTTGTTTCTCAAGTTACATTTTTTTGAAGAAGCCCGACCGTTTCCCAGGTAGCCTCTTCTTGTTGGCTCGCTTGTGTGTTTCGCATGCCACGTTGTGCATCTGGCAACTGTGACACCTGTAGCTGTTCATGTCCCAGAGCTGCTGTGCGTTTGGTGTTTGGTGACTGTGAGCTTCAGCTCAGGGGTCTTCTGGCTGCAGCTAGAGTGGTCTGTATGTGTCCCTGTGGAGCCGGAGACTTCTGGGCTGGCATCTCTGGTCCTTTGACTTCCTGGCTCACTCTTCACCAAGTTATTATGTCACTGTTTTCATGAATAGTATGTGGTTTTCCTAACAGGCAACCAAAGTTGACATTTAGGCTCCATCTTATTTCCCATTTAGAGTCCTTCAGAGGAACTACACTTTTGTATGACAGGAACAACATTCAAAAATTTAAAAGTTTGGGGGTTGGCATCGTGGCACAGTGAGATCCTGTAAGCACTGGTTTGAATCCCAGCGGCTCTACTACTGACTGAGCTCCCTGCTGATATCCCTGGGAAAGCAGCTGGAGTTGGCTCTAGTGCTTGCATCCTTGCCAGCCACATAGGAGACCCAGATGGAGCTCTGGGCCCCGGCCTTGGCCTGGCCCAGCTCCAGCCATGTGGCCATTTGGAAAGTGAACCAGCAGATGGAACAATACTCCTCCATCCTTCCCATACCTGTAACTCTGATTTTCAAGTAAATAAGTCTTCTAAAAAATATTTAGATAATTGAGTGGTTGTGTCTCACTGGAAGGAAATCAGGACCCTAGTGAGCAAATCCTCAACCAGCTGCATATCTGGGCTTGAGTTTGGGCACCGAGATGGACAGATGAGCCACACAGCAGTAGTTTTGGAGCGCAGAATTCCAAGAAAATGTGTATTCTAGGGAGCTCCATTAGTGAATCCCGAGAGCCATGCTGGCTCTGGCAGCTATGCTGGGTCTTCAGCAACAGTTTGGTTGAAATTCACTTAACATTTATTATATGCCAGACACTGGGCTTGGCCAGGGTACAAAGATGAGTAGGAAGTTTTCCTCCAGTGATCTCAAGGCCTGTCTGGGAGGACTGCACTGAGCTAGACAGGCGATGGCGGTAGGTAGGAGTAGGCGTGGCAGAAGGATTGCTTTCTGATGGAATGGAGAGGTGGGCCAGGAAAGGGTGTGCCTTGTTCCTGACCTTGGCTTTGGAAAATGGACAGGTGTTCCTGAGGAGGACAGGGGCACGGAGATGGGCTGTTTGCACTGCCCTTGTCTTCACCATCCTTTCCTTGGTAGCCGAGAAGAGTCCTCTGGGCCATGACTGGTATCCGTCACCGGGGCCCATTTGTAAACTTTGGACTCCAGAGATGGGGGCTGAGTTCAAGAGTCTTGCATCTGAAAAGCATCTGGGGCCCCTGCAGGAGGTCCTGGGACCACCTGGGGACTTGTGCTGGGTGTTTCTCTACGAGCAGTGTCATGAGAGTATGCAACCTGATCACAACCAAACACATCCTGCAGGCTGTGTCTGGGTGGAGGGCTCGTCCCGTTAACTCGTGGCAGAAATTCTGAATCTTAACTGATGCAAAGCTGAGGTTTATTTCCAGAAAGCTCTGTGCTCTTCAAGCATGCACCATGGAGAGTGAAATCACCTTAGTGTTTGGGAGGAGTTTTATGCTGCACACACTGCCTGGAACTCTTGCCCAACCCCAGGGAGGAGATTTGGCCAAAAGCAGGGCCATGTGTCAAGGGGGACATCTGCAGGTGTTGCACGGTTGGCTGAATGGTTTGATGCCTGAGTAAAGTGTCTTGGCGTAAGGCATCCTAGCAGAGCAGAAAGAATTTGCATGTCTTTTAGGGTCCGAGAGAGCTGGACCCACGTGCCAGTCCCTTCATCTCCTGGCTTGGAGAACAAATCACAGAACATACCTGAGCTTGCGCTGCCTCGTGGTAACAGGTGCTGTGGAGGCTGGCCTGGGATATGCTTGCCAAGGGCTTGCCATTGTGTGGACCCATCAGTGGGGCTCAAAACAGCTGTGGCTTCCTGAAGCTTCCTGAGCAAGGGAGACGCAGGGAGGGAACAGGCTGCCTGCCGAGCAGCCTGGTCCTGGAGCTATGCTTTGATGAACCCTGGGATAGTACAACGAATCGCTAATCCATTAATGCACATATAAGCAGCCAAAAATCCCTTGGACATTCATTGGCGCTCCTTCTCTGGGATTCATGGCTGAGTCATGTCTGCCCTCTTGTCTCGCAGCTCAAGGTGTGTCTCATGTGTTTACCCTTGGGCACACAGTTGTAGACGGCTGGTGTGAGGGTAGAAGCCGGTTCCTTTCAGAAAGTCCCCTCCTGCAGCTGATATGCAGGTGCCCATGACCTTGGCCACCCAGAGTCTGTCCCATTGGAGATTCTGTTCTTCTCCTGTCCAGGCTGTGGCTTCCCAGGCACTGGTGTGTGCCCTTCTGTCTCTGAATGCCACTCTGCTTTGCTTATGTGATGTAGCAAGGCTCACCTATCCCAGAAAGACCTCCCAGCCCTGCATCTGATCCCTGGGCACAGCTCGCTTTCTTTCCCCACCCTGTGCACGGCCACCTCCCTCCTCAGACTGTAAATGACCAGAGGGCAGTACCGGTGTGCCACACAGCACAGCGCATGGTAAGCATTGTGATGTGTGGGTGAGAAAGGGCTCAAGCGTGTCACTCTAACATATGGCTGTGCCAACCATGACCTGGACTGACATGGTTTACTGCTCCTCTCCAGATAGAGTCAGCCTCTTAAAGACTCTATGCCAAGTCCTCTGTCCCTCTCCCCTTCATGTCCATGCAGCAGGACAAGTCACTGAGTGGCCGTGAACTTGCAGCATTCTGCAGCACTGCCCCTTGTGTGCCTCTGGCTGGTGGAGAAGGCCCAGACTCTCCTGCCCGCCTCCCTTGGCAGGTCCCTGTCTGCACCCAGGCTCTGCTGTCCACGGCATCTGAGCTCAGGAGAGACAGCACTGGCTCATTTTTCCGAGCTGACGTCCATTGTCCAGAAGCGGCCTCTCTCAGCTGTCCTGGCTCGGCCCATCTTTGTCGTCAGCAGAACCGTCTCCAGGGGCGGCTGGGCACAGGCACTGCCTGGCAGGCAGCGAGGGACACTGATGGCTGGGCCCTAGCACTTCCAAGAGCCTCCAGAGGCCACAGGGTGGCAGCCAATGGTACCTGCTTTTCCAAAACAGGTCAAACCTTCCCCGCGCTCTGCTTGGTTTGTGTTTTTTTTTTAACCCATAGCCAAGTAAGGAAGTTGGTTTATGTGCATGAAGGAAAGGCCAGGCTGCTTAGCAGTGCTGGAGGGTTGGAGAGCTGCAGATGGCCGGTGTGCAGCGTGGGGCGGTGAAGGTTTGTCCTGGCCGAGGGGGTGGCTGCAAGACGTGTGGTTGCTGTTCTCCCTCTTGGCAATAGAGCCAAGTCCTGCTGGGGCTGGTGTGACAGAGCGGGCTGTGGTGAGGCGCGGAGCAGGAGAGCAGACAGGGAACCCTGCGTCTCAGCCGTGTGGCCATTGCACCCACACCCCTTCACTGTAGACTTCAAACTGTGCTTGGGGAAGGCGCAAGGTGGTCGCTCCTTTCCAGCCTTGGCTGTGTCTGTTGTTGGGGAGGGAGGTCTGGGACTGGTGACGTCTCTCTGCTAAACCCCAGCAAAGCAGGCTGCGGTCAGTTTTCTCTGGGGCTCCACAGCTGAGTTTGTGTTCAGACCCCTACGTCCAGGGTGATCCCCAACTTGGGGTGCACATTCATGTGAGAATGGAAACGTGTGTCAGGGTGCAACAAATGGAAAACACAATGACTTTCATTCCTGACGCCATGTGGACACTTCGGCTTCCTCAGTCTAGCTCTCCTTCCTGCTTTTGTTTTTAAAAAATATTTATTTATTTATTTATTTTAGAGGCAGAGTTACACACAGAAAGAAGAGAAGAAGAGAGAGAGATCTTCCGTCCACTGATTCATTCCCCACATGGCTGCAACAGCCAGAGCTGGGCCAGTCTGAAGCCAGGAGCCAGGAGCTTCTTCTATGTCTCTCTTGTGAGTGCAGGGGTCCAAGGGTTAGGGCCATCTTCCACCGCTTTTCTGGGTGCACTCAGGGAGCCGGATGGGACAGCCAGGACTCAAATCAGTGCCCATATGGGATGCTGGTGTCAGGCAGTCAATTTACCTGCTTCACCACTGCCCTCTTTAACATCCACTGTGGACTGTTGTGTGAACTGTACCCCGCGGCCTGCTTGTGGAGGCAAGCATGGGGGCAGCCTGGGTTCGTGCTGCTGTGGGGCGTGGCAGGTGCCCTGGGGTGTAGGACTGTCGTAGGGCTGCAGCAGAGGAACGGCAGGCAGCAGGTCTGTCTCTGGCTTTGTGTTTTGACAACGACTTCTAGGACCAGATGTGGGCAGCATGGAGGTGAAGTTCTGCTTCACAAACTATACATACTCCCACGCTTAAAAAAACCGTAACTTTTAGCCAAGATGTGCCCAGTAGGGCAGTATTTTCCAGTAAACCAGAGAAGATGGTATCATGTTTAATGCGGCTAGAGGGTCTGTAACATCCTGATGTGGTCGCTAACTCATACTTGCTTGTGCTAAAACCTAGACAGCAATGTGGGGGAGACCGGGGTGTTACTCCCTAGTTTGTTGTTTCCATTCATTTTCTCTTCACTGGCAGGATTGTCCAGATTCCTTCTTGGTCTGGGATTGGCTTAGCCACTGTGTACTGGGATGGATCTGGGATGAGCTTTCCTTCTGAGTGGGCTTGACGCAGCATTTCCAGTACAGGATGCAGCTTTCCTATTCCTTGGGTCATGCGTGCCGAGGGAAAGTGGTGACATGCTTGCTTTCCTTCCGGGTGGATGGGGGTGTCCAGGGCAGAGCCCAGGAAGGCCTGTGGAAGAGCTGGGCGGGGAGAGAGTTCCTGGCTAGAAGGCAGGAGAGGGAACAGGGTGCTGGCCTGGATCTTAGCATGATGACAAGAGGGGCTCGTTGTGGTCTTGGTAGGCCTGTGGTTCTGAGGTTTCTGCCCTTGTTGAACTTCCAGAATTAGAGCTGGGTTCTTGGGTGTTAATGAGGCCAAAGGCCTTGCAGCCATCCTGGAGAAGCCAGGACCTCCACTACGGGCGCATAATAGCACAAAGCCATGTCACTTGGAGGTCCGCCAGCCTGGGTGGCTCTGCTTGGCTGCGGCTCACGTCTTTGATGTCGTTTCAGCGAGCATCAATCAGGCCCCTGCGTGTGCACAGCCCAGCTCTGATTTCACAACGCTGCAGGATGAAGGAGAGTGGCCTGTGGCGAGGGACACTGGGAGCCCATGCCCCTGGTTGGGAGCCCAGTGGCTGCAGGCTGATGGTAGCGAGGAAGACAGCATGGGTGATTATCAAGGCAGTGCCCAGGGGTGCCCGAGTGGGAAGCATGGTGATTCCTGGGTGGTCTCCAAAGAGTTTCTCAGTGCTCAGTCTTGGGGAGTCCTGGGAGAGCTAGGGACATTACGGAGCTGTGGTCAGGGTGAAGATGAGCCGAAGACTGATGCAAATTCATGTGGCGTCAGCTTTGTAAAAGTGAGATAAACAAGTGTGTTCCAAAGTTTCTGGAGCAAAACAAGTTGTTCCCAAGGCTGGTGCTGTGGCTATCAGTCTGATCCCCGCCTGCAATACCAGCATTCCATATGGATGCCAGACTCGTCCCAGCTGCTCTGCTTATGATCCAGCTGTCTGCTAATGGCCTGAGAAAGCAGAGGACGATGGTCCAGGTGCTTGCAACCCTGCGCTTGTGTGAGACCTTGAAGAAGCTCCAGGTTTCTGGCTTTGGCCCAGCCCACTCCCCTTTGGGGAGTGAACCAGCAGATGGTAGGTCCCTGTCGCTTCTCTCAGTGATTCTTCTTTTCAAATAAAAATAATAAACCTTAAAAAAAGTTGCTGTCAGAACTTTTCCCACAGGTTCCTGAGTTGGGGCCCCTTGGGGTTCTTGTGTGACCGACCTGTAGGGGCCTCCTCCTTCCAGTCATCCAGGAACCCAACCAAGTTCAACCCATCACAGACTGTGATAACGACGCTCTTCAGACCGTCAGAGAATGACAGTTTCTCATTGCAAGACTTGGTGAAGAAATGGTCAAAGTTGAGTGCTGAGCTGGCTTGGGGTGGCCTGTCCCTGAGGCCGTGGGCACAGAGCTTTCCAGGAGCACAAGCAGGTTGCTCTGTGTGAGGGTTCAGGGCACAGGCTGGTCAGGTGAGTCTGTGATGGAAGGTCACATTTTGTAATGACAGGTGCATGCTGCTTATCATGTTGTCTGACATGTGCAAAGTGTTAGATAACTGGTCACAGTGGTAGATGCTGATAATGGAAACAGGAAAATGGCTCAGGGGCAAGCTTGGCTGTCATTTTGGGGCAGATGGAAAGTCCCTGACCTGGAGGGACACATTTGTTTGTCTTGGCACCGAGGGTATGGCTGGGGTCCGCTTCCTGAGCTTAGCAATAGAGATTCAGGTGAAGACCCAAGATTGCCCACAGCTCCATTCACCATCACTTCTGTCCAGGTGCCTGTGGCAACTATGTGAGAAGTCCCGTCAGAGCATGTGAAGTCCCTTGTCCTTGCTCTGGGACATGGCCTATGATGCCCCAGTCCTCAGCTGTGTGCTCTGCTTGAGGATCCTCGACTCAGAAACTCTCAGCACTTTGCAGGGGATACTGGCTGCTCATCCATAGAGGGATGCTGGAACACAGCCTGAAATTGGGGCGGTCCCTGGCTCAGTCCTGAGCTCACTGGGGCCCAGGTGGTAAGCAAGGTGGCATTTGAAAATGGCTTTACTCTTCATTCACACAGAGACACATGTCGTGTTCGATGTTACACCTGCTGCGGTGGGGATGAGTAGTAGCCTTGCTGTCCTATCAGACTATGAGCTCATCCCTGGGTCTCCTACACACCCCTTGTGGTGGACATTGGTCTCCTGCCCTTCCTGGGGTACACTGGGGCTCTGGCCAACCTTCCCAGCTCTCCCCTTCTGGCTACCTGCTCGCCAAGTGGGGTCCTGAATGTGCACTCCAAGATGCCCTGCTCACCTCCTGGAGGCACTCCTTGCTGCTGTGACTGCTCCAGGAGGGAGACCCTGGGGACTTAAGGGGCTTGATCAGTGGCTTCCCCCCCCCCCCCGCCGGCAAGTCCCCAGAGGGCCTGTGAAAGGACATGTCCAGATGCAATTCATCTGCAAATCTCAAGCTCTCTGTCCTGTGTGGAGCTGTCGGCCCACGGTCTCTGTCATCCTGAGTGACTCCTAGCACCTGTGCATGCTTTCAGGTCTGTCTTGCCACCACAGACAGTCTGTCTGGCCATCACCAGAGGGACCCAGCTGGGAAAGGGCTCCGAGAGCCAAAGAGAATCCCGGACATGAGCCAGTGGTCCTGACAGCAACGGTGGCCCTCTGCCCAGCCCCGGTTACAGAAGACTCCTCTCTATCTGAGGAGAGGACTGCCTTTGACCACCTTGCCTGCCCCGTCCTCCAAGGGCTGCTTCCTGTTTTCCCTTGCTCTTTACTTCCACCTCTCCATCTCATCTTGAGACATTGTCCTGCTCACTTGAGCCAGAACCCATGCCCACTGCCCACGCACCGTGGCTCTAGCTCTCCTCTGTCTTTCCACAGAGTAACTGTATCTATGAAGCCTTAACTCCAGTGCTGGGCATTGCACAATAGCTCATTTGATCTCCACCACCATCCTGGATGTGCAGACAGCCCTGGCCATTTTCCTGGAGTCAGGAAGAAAAGCCAAGAACCAAAGAAGCTGCCATGTGACTTGCTGGTGGCAGCACAGCCGTGAAGGGACACAGCCCAGCCCTGGGTGAGCTCACCTCTCGCCATGTTGACTCAGAGCCTGGAATGTTTTCTGGTCAGACTTCCCCACTGCGCTGCAGGCCTCTTCAAAGCAAGAGCAGCAACATGGGCAACCGGGAGTCCTCTGAGGATGTCACAGATGCCACAGATGCCACTGCCATGCATCCCTTGTCTTGGGGACAGGCTGGCAGAGCTCACTGGAGTGCCTTTGCCACTTAATGAGTAGGGTTTGGGAGAGACTTTGAACAGAGCCATGGGGCTGGGGCTCTAGCTCCGGACGCTCACTGGTGTGTAACAGCTGAGCCAGAGGTGTACACCCTGGCCGGCATGGGCTGTTTGGGGAGCGGGGAGGGTGGTAGCCTGGCTCTCATCTGGTGTTGCCACGGATTACTGTTCCCAGTGGCTCAGAGGTGCCCACGCAGCTCTGCTTTGTGGCCTCTTGCCATGTCCCAGATCCCTTCCCAAGTGAGGACATCTTGTTCACCGCAAACTGCCTCTGTTCATGTGTGTCTTCTCACACGCACCAGGAATCCCTCCAAACACCTGGACAGCACAAGAGGCCCCAGAGGGGGCTCTAGTTAGACATCTGTGTGACTTGTACCTGTGTTCCAGCTGGGTCAATACGATAAACCTGTGTCATGCTGGGGATGGGAGAAATGATTGGCCATACAGGCGATCAAAGCATACTCGCACATGCTTGAACAGGTTGCTCGTGCTGTCAGCAGACGGTGCCTCCAAGGAAGGGCGTCCCAGCTGTCCCACCTAGGGAGTAATCATGGGGCTGACAGCCAGTGTGGATACTGGGATTCAGGATAGGGCTCAGATAAGCCAAGGATAAATTGCTTTATGTATCAAGCAATCTGAATCTCTTAACATTGACTCAAGCCTTGAAAGTAGCTGTGTGTTCAATAGGGACAGAAAGCCTTGCACAAGACAGCATGACAGCATGTCCGACATAACAGTTGTTCTGAGGAACTGTGTTCATCACCAGAAAATATGGTGCAACTAAGCATAATCACTGATTTTTGTGAATGTAAAGGTAGAGAAAGAGAGCTTAATGTCGTTCAGTAAGAGGAAATGTCAAGAAACAAAGAAAGAAAACGAAAGAAAGAAAGAAAGGAAGGAAGGAGGGAAGGAAGGAAGGAAGGAAGAAAGGAAAGAAAGAAAGAAAGAAAGAAAGAAAGAAAGAGAAGAAAGAAAGAAAGAAAGAAAGAGAAAGAGAAGAAAAAGGACATCCTAACCTTGGGAATTTGGGGCCGGGAGGAAGTCCCACACCTGAATTAAGGGTGTACATCCGACAGATTATTTTGTGAAGATGCCAGAAGTTGCAGTTATGCTCAGCCTTGTACACTTGACATCTCACAATGCCAGAAGGTAAAAGCAGCAGACCTTGGTGCTGAGGCTGGATCTTCAGCCTTGAACAAGCACTCAACAATGGCAGCCATTGACCCAAAGTTTCCCACAGTGCCTGCATTTGCACAATGATGTTTTATGTCAAGATTGCCCTGGGAGTGCTGTGATAACATTTATAAACAGAATGCAAGAAAGGTTGTTCCTGGATCCCTCCTGGGATTTCCCACCAGCACCCCTGACCTTTAGCACACCATCTTATTATACCGGTTCAAAGAACAGTTGAAACATATTTCCTGGCCTTTCCAAGTGTTAGCAATTGCATTATTCTGTTCTTCATCATCATTTTCTAATCTTGTTTCATGGAATGCTGCGCAATTAGATATTTTTCTTTGCTAAACTTGAGCAGATATTTCATGCAAATAGCTTTTTAAAAAATCAGCCAGTATATGAAGATACAAAGGACAGACACAGGATATAAATTACTTGAGAAAAAATTTTAAATTACGTGTTTATTGCTTCTTTGTGTTTTCTTAATGCTTTTTTTGTTAAAAAAAAAAAAAAAAAGAAAACAACCTAAAAATCTCTGGGGGCCAGTATGATAGAGTAGTAGGCCAATCCTCTGCCTTTAGTGCCAGCATTCCATGTGGGCACTGGTTCATGTCCTGGTTGTTCCAGTTCCACCATCCAGCTCCCTGCTAATGGCCTGGGAAAGCAGCGGAGGATGGCCCAAAGCCTTGGCACACTGTATACGCATTGGAGAGCTCGAAGAAGCTCCTGAATCCTGACTTCGGATTGGTTCAGCACCAGCCATGTGGCGTTCTGGCAGTGAACCAGGCATGGAGGATCTCTGTGTTTCTTCCTCTCTCTAACTCTCTTTTTTTCTTTCTTTCTTTCTTTCTTTCTTTCTTTCTTTCTTTCTTTCTTTCTTTCTTTCTTTCTTTCTTTCTTTCTTTCTTTCTTTCTTTCTTCCTTCCTTCCTTCCTTCCTTCCTTCCTTCCTTCCTTCCTTCCTTCCTTCCTTCCTTCCTTCTTTCCATCCTCCCTCCCTCCCTCCCTCCCCTCCCCTCCCCTTCCTTCCTCCCTTTCTTCTTTTTAAGCCTTTCGAAACCCAGCAAACGTGACCTTTGGGATACTTCTCTGCTAAGGCAGACACTAAAACGACCACTCTGAGCTTTGAATCCATACTAGTATAAGATGCACACATTTTATTTATTAAGAGCGTCATCGTATCATTGTCTTGGTGACAAAATATAGGATAATTGTGGATCCGGCATCCATGTTCCTATTTGTCATCAGATAGGAAGAGGGGAGCAGCCCTGATTATTCTGATAAAAAATGTTCCTTCTTAAGAAGCCAGTCACTCTGAAACAGTGGTTGCCAGATGTGAAGAGGGGGCTTGCTGTGGGAGTGAGTGTGAAGAGGAGGTTTGCCCTACCAGAGCACAGTCAGGCCAAGTTGGTGAGGGTAGTCTGGAAGTGGGAGCAAGAACAGACAAGGGGATCAGCATGGAAATGGGCCAGGCCCCTCAGAGACATATCCCACCCAGGGGAACAGTGTGGTATATGGTCCAGGAGGTCGCAGAAGACAGGTAAATGGTTAAAAAATGGTCCTGAGAAAAACATGACTCACTAGTTAGAATAACGAACACTCTTTACCCCACGTATACAGCTGAGCTCAAGACGGATCAAGAGCTGAAATGTCAAAGGGCAAGCAAGTTCAAGAACACAGAGACCCATGAAGAGATCCAACAAAGACGTTTTAAATTTGAAAGTACAAATTATAGGCCCCAAACTAATGATCTAGAGTATATCAAGTTAGAGTATATCAAGCAACATGGCAGGAGTGCTTCCTATGTGTCTGACCCCGCGCTGGTCATGCTGCACCTGTTCGCTGGTCAGCTTACCCGGCAGGCCAGGCTGTGTCGTCTCCCCATCGTCAGAGCATGGAAAGAGGGTAAAAAGAGGTTCAGAAACATGTCCCAAGACTGGGCTTGCAGGATGTGTGATGTGTGCCTCTCCAAGAGCTTAACTGGAATAATAAAGCTTAACTTTGCTCTTGGCAGCAAAGCATACTGCCCATTTTCCATGAGAGGAATCCCAGGGCCGCTAGAGATGTGGGTGACTGGGACACTTACCACTTCTCATTTCTCATCAGCTTCCTATTTGCTGAGTTCAGGAATATCCTGAGACGTCACTTACTGTGAACCTGCGGCATAGGCCCATGTTAAACGTATACTCCTTATCCGCTGGGCACAGTTGACCCATGCTGTCCCGGGAACCATTTGGATAGCGATGCTGAGTGGACAGACGAGGGCTGCTGTGTCCTCACCTGAGGCCCACTGATGCACACGTAGCCAGCCTCCCCTGAACACACAGCGCTGGAAATGTCTCCCAGTCTGTCACAGAGTCTAAAGCAGAATCTAATGATTCGGTCATTAAGTTAAGTAGTTGTGTCCCGCTGATTTTTTTTTTTTTTTTTTGGTTATGCTCTTGGCTACAGAATTTCAGGGGCTGTTTTTGTCTTCCCTGATTGGGAAGATGGACAGAAGTGCTGTTTAGAACCTTCTGGAGGCCAGGTTCTGGACATCTTAGGCCTGGGCCAATCTGCTGTCTTCCTGCTCAGCCTTTTTCTTTCTGTGGTCTTTCTTTGGTGGGGAACAGAGATCTTGGGCTTGGTACTGTTCCTATTGGACTGTTCTAGAACTCGGGGGCACAGAGGGGCCAGGGAACAATGTCACTGATCAGGCTAACAGGGAATAGAAGTGAATGGAGAGGGGAACCCCACACCCTGTAGGTAGCTGCTACTCAGCTCACCACATCAGTCAGCCCCAACAGAGCCAGACCCGAGGCGAGTTAGCCTTGGAAGCAGGGAGGTGTTTGAGCCTCTGCTATGGGACTGGAGATTTGTTGGCGTCTGTCAGTCATTCCCTCCTGACAGAGGTGGCCCTGCACCCAGACAGCCACGAGTGACACCAGCACTTGTTGTCTTCTGTCATCCTGTTGGTAATCGATCTTACTGGAGCAAAATGACTTACATTTACCTGCTAGTCAGAGACGGTGAGCGTTTCTTCACGTACCTATTGGCTGCTTTTGTTTTGCTTCAAGAAATGTGTGTCTGGGTCTACTGCCCGTTGGTGTGGGATGATTTAGGGGTTCTGCTGTCGTGTTGTTTGAGCTCCTTGCATATTGTGGTTAGTACTGATTGTCAGATGGGTAGCTTACACACCTGTGCTCCTGTTCCGACATTGATGCTGTGCTCCTTAGCTGTGCACAAGTTTTGCAGTTTGACAAAAGCTCACTGGCCTGTTGTTGTTTTCAGATTCCTGCCCACCTTACTTCCTCCTTAACTCAAAAAGACAATGGTTCCCAAATGAAAGTGTGTGGGCAGAGGTGCGACGCTGCCTTAGCGAGAAGGTGGTCCCACATCCCACACTGCCGAGTAGAATGGTGAAGACTGGTAACAGTGCCTGCTGCTCTTTGCTACACCGGCAGGACTTCTGAGAAACAAGTCATGGGAGCAAGATTTACAGCAGTGACGTGAGACTGGGTTTTCAGTCAAGGAAGGTCTCTTTCAGTGAAGTCAAAAGAGAGGGGTTTTCGAGTCCTCTAGTTGGTAAAGGACTCTCACATGAAACAGGTCCTTGATTGCCGGTGGGACAGGAGGATTCAGCACAGAAGGTGAGCGGTTCAGACAAGAGAGGCTGGGTGCCGAGGGCGCACACCTCTGCCGCCAGGGTCTCCCATGCAGACTGTTGTAAGATGACGAGAGAGCTCCACCCTCGCATAGAGAATCAGAGAACAAAACGTGCCCAAAGCTGCCCTGGCCTCTTTAATTGAATTGAAGGGCCATGTCTTTATTTAGTAGGAGTTAAGATTTTAATCTGACCTGGAGCTGCTTAACAGCTACAGTCTTTTAAATGCTTTACTGGTTGGTTGTGTTACACTTTGCCTGATCTTGTTTATATTGCTTCATATCAGTGATTTTAAAAATCACTTAGCATGCATAAGCTCATGAATCATGAGCTTATCTATGGAAGATTACATCCAATTTTCAGGCTCAGAAACATAAAGTCTGGATCTGCCACAGCAATTTGAAACAGTGTCTTTAGCAACAGCTTTATGGCAGACATTGCTACCATTTTCCCACTGTGCTAACTGTGCAAGGAGAAGGATAGGCTTTGGGGATGCTGGGGGACCCCTGTGGCTTGCCATGCAGCTGCCACCATCACAGGTTCCTGTTTCACTGTCCCACTTATTTTGAGGATCCCTGATGCATCTCCAGTTTCACATCTGACCCATGCCGCCCTAATTCTGGTGAAACCAACCAAGCAGGTATGAAGAGGGGGACACACCTGGCTGCATTTCCCTCTGCTGCTCCTGCGGACTGACGGGAACCATGAACCTGGCGTTTGGGGCAGGGCTGCTGGGAGTATTAGCAAACTGATGTCAGGTTCATGGTCCTATGGTTTGTTTCTCCAACGTCACCATGATTTCCCAGTGTTCACTTGCAAAGGAGATGCTCTCAGAGGCTTCCCGACCCAGGCTTCCACTTGGTCTTTACTCTTTATGTTCTTGGTAGCACTTCATCTGCAAATAACCCACAAGCTGAAGCACCGCACAGAGCATGAGAATTAGTTCTGGAATGTGTGTGTCTGTTAGCCTTCCAACTGGGCCATTAGCATCTCAAAAAAGCGAGTAAATATTGCTGTTCTGGCTTGCTAATCTTTGCTGTCTATTATGAAAATGTTCAGTTCATTTCTTAGTCATGAAACAATGTCTGGGTTTGCTTCTGCATGGGGCTGTTGTTCTAGCAACTTCAGGGCTGTGTGCTCACGCTCGTTATTGGCTGCTTTCTAATATTTTTGTCCCATCTTGGAATCCCTAATTTAACAACATAAGATGTGAATTTCTTTGCACATGAGTGTTTTAAAAATATTGCTTAGGAATTTATGGAAAATGTCAATAATCTGTATTTTGGATCACATGAACATTGCAATTCAGAATTCCACGTACTTTCTGGCTAATAGCAACTTAAAGCAACCTGTTTCTCGCCTTCACGGATTCTGTGTGTTGGACTTCAGAGCAGGCCTGATCAGGATTGCTTGTTCCAGGCTCCCAAAGGCTCAGCCTGGGCTTCCTCACCGCGTGCCTGCCACTGATGCCTCTCACAGGAGCCCAAAGCCCGTGGTGGGTGTTTGCTCACAGACAGGAGCTGCTGTGCCTTCCATGGTTGTCCTCAGAAGTGACGGTATATCATGCCTGCTGCCTCTGTCAGTTCCAGGATGGTGGCACACCTGCCCAGGGTTCTAGAAAGGGGGACTGAGGTTTCACTCCTGCTGGGAGCACGGCAAGGTACTGCAGCAGTGTGCCTGGCACCTGCAGCCCTGTCCAACCATGTCCCCCTTCTCTGGGACGTCCACTTGTGAGGCAGGCTTCCGGCCGGGTTTTATAGTTTCCCTATGCAGGTGGGCATCTGTGTGACTGTGTTCTGCTGGTGTCCCCATCTTTCTGAAAAGTATCCACAGAGAGTTCTCAAAATTCACTGTTAGAAGCAGGCATGTTAGGCACCAATGCTGTAGTGTAGTGAATGAAGCCTCTACCTGCAGCAGTCCAATCGGGCACCAGTTCATGTCCCAGCTGCTCTACTTCAGATCTGGCTGCCTGCTAATGGCTTGAGGAAACAGCAGAAGACGGTCCCAGTGATTGGGCCCTTGACACCCAAGTGGGAGACTCCGAAGAAGCTCCTGGCCCCTGGCTTCCTCCTAGTCCAGTTCTGGCCGCTGTAGCCATCTGGGGAGTAAGACAAAAGATGGAAGCTCTCTCACGGACTCTTCCTTACTCTCTGTAACTCTCTTTAACAAATAGATCTTTAAAAAGACAAAAGCAGCAGAGATTTTAAATGCCCTTGTACTGTTATTTACCTAGCTGGCATCGGGAGGATGTGGCATTAATAAAGCCACCTTAGTAAAGTGTATGCATTTGACCTCATTTATGATACCCTCTACTTCCTAGTGCTTTCTCACCGTGACAAATAATCATCTCTTGGTTCATGTGACACTTGACAATCAGTGTGTTCACACCAATTTCTTCAGTCGTGTGAGAATGTTAGCACCTGAATTCATCTTTTGAATGACTCGACTGAGATGTGGCTGGCAGATGCTCTTGTAAGCTGTGGGAGCTGCTGAGCCGCTGGCAGGCTGGGAGGACCCTGTGGGTGCCACTGAGGTGCGCCCTCCCTGTCCTGCACTTGGGCTGCTTTCCCCGCACTCTCTGGTGCGCTGCTGTTTCTCTGTGCTTGGGAAGACCAACCACGTCTACAGAGCCTGGTCTAATGGCCGCCTCCTGCTGCCTCCGTGACTCAGCCCTCTGAATGCTTTATGCTTCATGGTCCACACACTGCATCATGAGTGCTCAGCTGGAAGCTTCTCTCGGACCAGAACCCAGTCTCCATCCCTCTCCATGCCCTACTTGTCTCCCCTCAGAGCAAAACACTCAGGCCTTTGAATGAAGGAATGGCTGGAAAACAACAGCAACGAAGGCACACTGCCTTTGCACTGTGCTGAGTTAGCACATGGTACTTGCTGGTTGCGGAGAAGGCAAGCTTTGTTAGCTCCTCTTGAGTTTGAGTGATACCTCGTCCGACAGTCATCCTCCCTGCTCTCCCAAAGTCATTCCAGCTGTGGGGAAAGAAACCACTGGGAGGTGTCATCCTAGTGCCTGCCTCCTCAGCACCGTGTCCTGGGCCCTGGGGACCACTCTGCTTTTTGGTTTGGGGCAGGTGAAGATGAAGAGGAGTCGTGACAGAAGTGAGACCTGTGTGGGAGGTTGTTCAGGCCTTTCCTATGCAGGCTGCCACGCTCTGCTTCAAGCTTTAAGTTCTCAGAGGAAGCGAATGGGCATCTGTTGCCAGTGGTGTCTAAATCTGCAGGGATGGGGTTGGGTGCCTGTTTCTCAGAGGGACAACATGGGCGGGGGGTGCCAATTGCAGGCTGCATCTGCTGCTTTCCCAAGTGGGGGGGTGGGGGTGCCTCAAGAACTGCTGCATGGCCACCAGAAACTTCAGTGACAGCATCTCTTTCCCCAACTTTCCGAACCAGACCTGCTGCCTTCGTCCCTGCAGCTCCTGAAGGACGCAGAGTGGATCAGGGGCGACACACGACACCAGATCCCACCACAGCACACACAGTCTGCACCTTGCCTTTCTGAAATGCCTCAGAGGATTCAACAGACTCAGTGGCCCTAACTCTGGTCTGTTTTCCTGTTGTCTAACCTAAGTCTGAGAAAAGGGCACATCCACTGTCAACAGGACTTGTTCTAGAAGCGTCTTCTCTTCTTTGCAAAGCAAGCCTACTTGTAACATCAAGATGCTTGTGTAACTCTTATACTCAAAACCTTTCTTTCCCCATCTCAGTAACTGATTTTAAACACAGTGTGAGGCTGCGTGAGTGGTTCTCAAAGGGAGTGGTCACCAAACTGGCACAATACTAATGTTTTCTTTTGCTTTATCCACGTTGCAGGCAATTTTAGACCAAGCTTGAATCATTGTTTGATCAGATGCTGATATGATGGAAGTAGCTTACCTACTAAAAGGGGACTGCTTCATGAAGTCTTGTGTATTTAAAGAACAGAGACCAAAATGTTGCTTTTTTTTTTTTTTAAAGAGTCTCAAACCTAAAGTGTTGGAGGTATTTCTAGCCCTCTACGTTTGCTGAAGTAAGCTTGTCAAGCTTGTCTTGAGGATGGTTCCTTGAGGTTCCTCCATGGAGAAGGTCTGTTTCAGCCATTTGGAAATGTGTGTTTTCGTGGTTGTTGCCGTAGGTGCAGGTGGGGTGAGGGAGTCAGGCAAGCTCTGGCTTTGAAGGGCGTGGACACCCAGGCAGAAGGCTGAGCTCTGTCCCCTTCACACAGGCCACTTCCGGCCAGCCTCTGCTCTCTCGGGTCTCCGCCTTCTTGTCCATGGGCTGGGGATAGCAGCCAACCTCCACGGTTGGTTTCTGGGAAGGCGGAACGAGGTCATGGTTATAAAGCAGGCTGCGTTGTTGACCGATGGTCTCAGTAGCAGCTATTGCTCCTGTGGTTTCTGGTCCCCTAGCAGATTAGAATGGTGGCCATGGGTGCCGGGTTGGCTTTGCTCTAGCTCTGGCAAGATCCATGGAATCCCAGGGGCGGGCAATACCAGGCCTGTTCTCTCACACATTCCACACACATTGTGGAGGTGATGGGCCTTGGAAATTGGGTCTCCCATGTCTGGAACAATCCTTGCTCTTCAAGTCACGTGCTTGTGTCCTCCGTAGTCCTCATGGTGAAGTCCTAGTCTCGAGGCCCATTGAGACTTCCCTGGAGCTCTCCACCCTGGAGCCTTGCCAGAAAGTCTCCTAAGATTAACCATTTCTCCAACCTCTTTTCCCGATTCCAGTTCACTGGAAATGTGATGGAAAGAATGCTATCATCAAATCCCACTGACTCTTGCTCTCAAATGTAAGCCCTCAAAAGTGCAAAAAGTAAAAATGGGTGCAAGCCATGCAAAGAGGATGGGGCCTATTTAGCAGAGCTTGGTAAGTGGGAGTAGTTTGTCTGAATCAAGTCATGGTCCAGCCTCGTGGTGATTTGTTCACTCATTCCGTCAATAGTTTCTGCTTCATTGGTGGTTTACTCCATGTTATAATTCTTTTCTAAAACATTTCACAGTGTGTTTGCTTGGCTTCTACTAAAATAGCCATCGTTTTGGCATTGTGAGTGGCTCAGCGTTTGCCTCTAATGCTCCCCTCATGTCCACGGTCTCTGAAAATAGGCCAGGAAATCATCAGTCCTTATTGCTCCCCAATTTCATGGCTGAACAAAGGCTCAGAAGCTTCTAGAATGATGTGTTCAAGTTCAAAAGAAAAGTGGTAATAGGGTAGGCGTGATCGAATAGTGACAGTTGTTAAAATGAGATAGTAGCAAAGCCCTGACATCTGGAGGGAGGTTTTCTGCTGGAGTAGGCACTGTGCACGAGGGCCCGATGTTGGTCACGAGGGCCTGATGATGGTGTTTCATCACCGTGGCCGACCTTGTCCTGTGGTTGTGTTCATGGTAGAACACGTGGCTCTGGCAAGCTTTGAAAAGTGTGTGTGTTACTGTGTGTTCCAAGGGGATTGTGAAAGTCTGACCACTGTGGTTTCCAAGTGGAGAAAACGCAACCAATGGCTCCAGGTCTCCAGCTGAGCATGTCAGTAATTCACATGGCAAGTCCCGGACACCTTGAACCTTGGCCCTCGGCCCTCACAGCCATCATGGAGGTTCTGCACGCTAAGTGGCTGCAAAGTTCTGACTCAGCTTCCTGCCTACAGCAGGGATCGGTATACTCACTGGTGGGGTTTTTCAAGAGGGGCTTGTATCAGTGTCACTCTATACTGCCCTGCAGTCTCTCAGCTGGGACCTCCTTCCAGCGGGTGCCAAGGGGTCTTAGAACTTAGAGCTGCTGAATGTAACACTGTCTGTATTGCAGGAAGACTTGTGGTGGCAAAAAATAGCCTCCGATGCTGTTTCCAAAATGCCAACTAAATGCGATGGAGCCATGTTATGCATCCACCAAGAGCTCGAGTCTCTTCCATTTGATAGGTTCATTTTCCCTAACCTGAAGAACCATAAAAGGCAGTTAAACCTTGTACTGGTTCTCGCTTATTTTAAATCGTAACATTGTTTCTTAAGATAAACTACTAAGTGTTTTGTTTTGCTCCTTTGGGCTTAGAGTTTCCAAATGCTGCCCTGTTTCTATGGCCATTGTGTGGGGTTGCACACAGATAACAGTCCCTGTGCAGCAGTGCGGGCAGAGCCGGAGTGTGGGGAGCTGGAGTGCGGGGAGCTGGGCCCAGGGCCTGGCTGTCATCCACTCTGATTTACAGGCTCATCCACATACCGCAGAAATCCCGTCTAAAGGGAAGGTGCTGAGTAGCCCTCCGTTTTCACTTTTCTTATCTGTTAGTGGAGTTGTTTGTTTACCTGGATCACCACGTGGGCAGTTTTTGGAACTCTGTCCTGCGAAGGAACACAAGCATTATAGGAAGAAGCTCTGTCAGTGTAACGAGATTCAGGTTAACCCAGGAGAGCCCAGGTCATAGTCTCTGTTAGAAACACAGTTTGTAAAGCAAACCAAGGGGTCTCTACAGCATGAACTTCATGTGTTTATTTAGGAGGTCTGGGTGAGTGTTTTATTAATTATTCTGCCTGTTATCAAATCATGATGTATAATTTTTTTCTTTTTATGTTTTTAAAAATTGCACAAAAATCTAAAAGAACCAGAATAAAGTCCACTGAGAAGACAGTGTAGTGTTTGCACCTAGTGCATTCATTCGGTCTGCTACAACTTGACTATTTTTCAAAATTCTTACAGACTTAGTCTCTCATTTTTTAAAATAAGACTTCTATGTTTCTGTTGCAATAAGTGGGTCGGAAGGAAGGGAAGCCACATCACCCCTGTCGGGGGGAGGGTCTTACTGCAGGAAAAGTGGGGAGATGGGCTGCAGTGGGTGTCCTAGAGCTGAGGACCACTGAGACCGAACATCTCGAAGAGAAGCAATGAAGTTATGTTGGAATAGGAAGCAGAGAAGCTTCCAGCAAAGGGAAGGGCTGATGAGAGCCTCCAGCTGCGGCGAGCTGGCAGCTGGGGGGATGTGTGTTGATAAAGGACTGCAGTGGCTCTACCTGAGCAGTTGGAAAGCAGCGGCCACTTTTAGAGGAGTACTTCCAACTTGTCAAAACCAAAATCTTGGAAATATCCACTGTCACAGCTGAATTTTCTCTCCTGGTTTTGCTCAGTGTGGCTGTGCCAGCCAGGAGCTGTGGGATGGAGTCGGTCTGGCCTGCTTCTGGCCCGGGCTCCCTCACTGTGGTGACCTGGTCTCTGAAACCAGGGCCTGTGCCTTGGGTCTGATGTGTTACTCAACTCAAGCCTCGGGGGGCCATGCCCAGCATACTGCTGCTGGGGAATCCAGGCATGGCTGGCAGGAGCGGTCACGAGGGTTCTACCCAGCCCTCAGCTTGCAGCCTCGGGCCTTGACCTCTGCTCCCTGTGCTGGCCTCTTTCCCAGGAGGATGAGGTCGAGGTCGGGTGCTGGTGTGGTCGGGTGGTCTGGGCTGTCTTCCCTATGACTTTCTGCGAGTGAGGTTCTCTCAGGGTTGTCTCTTCAGGAGTCCTTTGCCCTTTCATCATTCCATCTCTTGGTAGCTGGGATTCCCTGGGACACTGATAGAGAGGCAAAGCTAGTGAGGTGTGTATTTTGGGGGGAGAGTTGGAGGGAGTACAGAAGACACACGTGGTTCCCCGGAGTTGCTCTGGTTTGGAGCACGAGGTGAGGGAAGGACACTGCCCAGCCACGTGGAGCTGCCAGGCTCTGGAGCCAAAGTGCCTGTGCTCCAAGAGGGGCAGAGGCCGGCAAGAGCTCCCAGGCACTTCACCCCAAAAGTGTTTGCTGCCTTTTGCTTTGGAGTGCCTCTAGGGACTGAATTTGTAGAGAGGATGGACAGCGAGCTGTTCTTCTATCATGGTCTGCCAGCGCCTTCCTGCCTCCAGTCTACGGGCAAACGGCACACACCTGGCTGCCTCTTGCGTCCATCAGGGTTGCCAGATTCCCTGCCCCATTCATGGGCTAAGTCCAGTCCAGCAGTGGGCACCTCCAGCTAATGGTTTAGGGGAAATTGGGCAGCTGCCACGGGCAGGTGCAGCCAAACAACCTCTAATTGGCTGTGTATGAGATTCACATCTGCTGTGATATTCGGGAACGTTTTTGGTTACCCCACATAATTCCAACGAGAAGCCAGTGGGGGAAAAGCCACTCTTTCACATCCTCAGCTGTTCGTGGTCACCGCTGCTGTTTTTACTGAGCGTGAGGTCGTGTATTTACGGTGGTCTGTGTGTGGCTTCGGGCCCAGCACTTGACCTTTTGTTCACTCAGCAGCATCCCGAGCCCAGTTTTTGTCCCTCCTTCCATGAGGGATGAAACAGGCAGTTCAGGAGACTGAGAGAGGTCTGGTGCCTGCACCTCGTCCTGGAAGTCCACATGGCAGGGGAACCTCTGGAGATATTCCCAATTATTTAGAGACACTAGACATGTTGTGAGATGAGGAACCAAGTGCTTCTGCTGCCAAGAGGAGAGACAGCCTCTGCAGAAAGGCCTCAGAGAGTCAATGGCAAGGCGTTATTCCGCTGGGTGGAGTGTGCACAGCTCTTCCCTTTCCCAGTAGGAGGCAGGCAGACAAAGCGTCTCTCTGTCCCGTTTCTAAGCTTGTTTGCTGAGCCAGCCACCCATGCGTGGCTTCACCCTTGGAGAGCAACTTTCTACAGCAAACAAGGCCCCTTGGCATTCGTCCCACAGGGTGCCCTGTCCTGGGCACTCGGGCAGGATTCAAGGGATTTACTCTGTCTTCTGGACTTGCTCTAATCTCCTTGGATGTTTGCTCTGGGGCTGTCTCCATGCAACCTTCTAGACTCTTCCTCTGCCTTCCTGAGAGTCACCTTTCCCTGTCCTGGAGAATTTTTCACCCTTCCCATTTCCTGCCCCATCCCTGGCCCCCATGCCCTTCCTCAGCAAAGGTGGGGGTAAGTGGCTCCCCATCTTCCAACTTGAGCTTTGCAAACCTCAGGGCTGTAACAGAACCAGTTTGGTGGCCTTGGGCTGCACCTGTGCCCTGCCTCTCCTCGATTCCCTCTTTTCTGTTTTACTTCTGCCTCAGTTGAACTCACTTTTGCAGGACCTGGTCACCACCTCCATCTCCTTCACAGACCCAACCGCTCAGCCCCACTGCTCGGCGGCCAGTCCTCCTCCACTCAGGCTCAGCCCCACATGGTTTAGATCTCGATTGTTCCACATGTGCTTGCCAGAAACTGGCATCAGCTCCCAGAGTTCCTGGAGGCAGAAGCGAGATGGCACCCATCCCTGGGATTTCACCCAGCCTCAACTGTCACGGTGCCAGGCACCTCATGTTTGTCCTACCTATAGACACACAGTGGATGTGTACCTGCAGCTTACCTGTGGTCCATACCTATAAGAGATTTGTAAGCTTCTTCATGTTAAGTGGATTTGGCAAATGAGGCTACCAGATCATATGAAAGATATTTCACCAAGACTGGAATTAACAGTAGCATCCATGAAAAGTCAATCCAACCATTTTCTTAATTATTATCGTAGTTTTTGACCCTGTTGAGATTGTGTTATGGTGCCTTATTGATTTAAAGTGGAAGCTGCCCCATGAAGACTGGCCTGTCATTGTTCTGTCCAGTGACAAATGTAGCCAGGGCCACAGCACACCTGTAGTCACACCTAACATGGCAGTGACGTTTTTTATTGTGGTTGAAAAAGTTCCCGGCTTCTGACTTCAAGCTAAACTCTGATAAGGATTAGTTTCATTTACAACTTCTATCCCCAGTGTGCTCTCACCTGCAACAACACCAGATGCTGGAACTTATCCAGAGGCCTATTTCCATCACAGTTTGGGGGGTTGAACATCCAAAACCAGGTGGCCCCATCTCTCTGGTCTCCTGGTGGATGGCGTTCTGATGGCAGGAGCGGGTGTGGAGAGGTGGTGGAATGGGACAGGAAACCCAAGCAGTGCGGCAGCGAGGCTCACTCTCTGTGACAGCTCACTCCCACAGGCCCTGAACTAACGATCAGTGAGGAACACATGGATTTCTTGCACATGTGCGCCACCAAAGCCCAAGTGCCTCCCACTGGGCCTCACTACCTCAGTGTCATCACCCTGGGGACCAGCCTTCCGACGCAGCAGCTTTGGCACAAATGCCATGGAAACTAACAAGCAGCTTCTTCTTGGAAAAATGAAACAGGGTGCCTAGAAGCTCCAGACAGACCTCAGAGATATTCTTGCTCCCTCTGCGATTAAATGTGATGAGGTTCTCGCATCTTCAAATCATTCCTGCAAGAGTTGGTTTATGACAGACTGACTGACACACGGCAGGCCAGGGTTCGTTACCTGTGGCTTCAGGAGCAAGTTGACACCCAACCTGCGGAGTTTCCAAGCCATTGACACACTTGCATGACTTGAGCCTTATTTCTTGTCATTGACCTTTGTATGTTGGTGATATACTTTTGCTCTAGTTTTAAGGATGATTTAGAAACCGTATTTTAAAAAGTACAACACTCCTCAAATGCCCACAGCAGCTGGCTATGAGCAGAGCCAATGCTGGTGACCGGGAACACAGCCTCAGTCTCTGCCATGGGTGGTGGGCACCCAACTATTTGGGCCATCCTTATTGCCTCCAGAGTCTGCATCACCAGGGAGTGGAGGAGATAGGAGCTCGAGCTGGGTTTCAAAGTCAAATGTGCCAGTATGGAGCTTGGGCGTTTCAACTGGCATCTTAGCTGCTAGGCAAAGTACCCACCCTAGAAACCACAACCTTCACTCTATGAGTATCTAATAATAACGTGCCTAGTATTTTGCCACAGCAACTCAAATGAACAGAACGTCTGTACGGATTTTAACAACCTGGATTAGCCGAGAACCACCCTGAGTTGGAAATGCTTCTAGAGGATCTAATTTGGCTCAGCATTGTTAGTGCTCTCTGCAGAATGAAGCAATGTAATCCTTTTGGCATTGCATGAGCAGTTGTTTGAGTCTTTTATCAGATTGACTTTCTACTCATGCCAAAGGGAGTGATGCTCTTTGTATAAAAGTGACTTTGAAGATTAATAAATAACAGAATGAGAACACGTGGATTTATGAGTTTTAACAGTTTTATGTTTTGCATGTGTGTACTTTGAAAAAAAAAAACACTTGGGAATGTCTGACTTCTGCATAGATTCTGTCCTGAGAAGATGTGAGCTGTCTTTGATTTAGGTCAGGGGAACTTTCAGTGACCCACAAGGACCTCCTAGCAACGATAGGTGGATTGGAGGTACTCTAGATGCTGTGACAAGCGTCCAGGGCTCTGTGTTTTGACATGCGTATCACAGATTCAGTGCTTGTTGACTGCTCTTTCATGCCCCATACAGCCCACAGGCCCGGACTGTTGTGGCAGCAGGTGGTGAATGAGCTGTGCAAGAAGCTCCAGCCCCAGAGGCCCAGGCCCCAACTGTGTGAGCGGCAGTCAATGCCACAATGGCAGTCTTGAGTACTTGCATTTTCAGTGTTCCTTGCACTGGAAACTCTGTGTGTGTGTGTGTGTGTGTGAGAGAGAGAGAGAGAGAGAGAGAGAGAGAGAGAGAGAGAGTAGATAGATCACTTGCTTTTTTGGCACTTCTATACACTGGCAGGATCCCAGTTGTGCATATAGAAACCAGGCTAGGTATTTTAAGCAGAAAGGCATTTAAAAAAGGGATCTGTGTTTGAGCTGTTTCAGAAGGGCTAGGGAAAGGACAAGGAAGAAACCAGGAAGGGCAGTTTTGCTGGTCAGCCTCTGTCCTGCTGAGCAGCCATAACAAAGCCTGCTGCACCTGGCGGGGGTCCTGCCCCCTGCTCCCACACAGCTGAACTGTGGGTACCAGCCTGGTTAACCCTGGTCTCCACTGACAACTGCTGCCACTGCTGGGATTAGAGCTGGAGCTGCTGCCAAGGCAGAGAAGGATCCTAACTGCCTGCCTTCTACATTCTGATCCTGCACTACCTGCTGGCAAAGGGTTCTGGGAAATGTAGTTTCCTCATGCTAGCTGTAGGGTATGGAAACCCAAGAAGGGCAGACATCAGGCCTGGATGTAACCATGATGGAACATTAGAAAGTCAGCCATCACAGTGCATTAGCCATGTGGACATCCATTCTTATTTATCTTTGATTTGATATCAAGTATTTTAAAAAGTCTGATTATTCTTTTGTGGGAGGTAACGATGCTTATTCACTTGATATTAAAGAATTTGATGGGGAGGGAGCATTTTATTGATTCCATTCAAAGGCAGCTGACCAAATTCCTTAAAAGGGTCTGCCGTGGTCTGTGAATCCCTGGTGGCCCAGCCAGCTGGGAAAAGGAGAGTAGGCTGGAGTGAATTGGCCTGCGTGGGTCTGTCTGATGCTGGCAGATGCGCTTCTCCAGCAGCACTCATGTTTTCTCAGCTGGTGACATGGTTTGTTTGCTTGCTGCGATCCTACCCTACTTCACACCAGTCACATTCTTTCCTGGTTTGATCCCAGTGGGAAATTACTGCAGGTTCACTTAGTATAAAATTGTCATGCCTTGAGAAACAAAAATGGGAGATGAAGGCCCAGCGATCAGGACAATGGCTATTAGCATACATAAATGTTGTCTACTTACTTTCTAAATCTGAACTCATCTTTCCCCTGGTTTGTCAGGGCTGGCTTCTATTGCTCTGAATTTGTCTGCCAGCTCAGGGAGGTGGAGGTGATTGTCTACAGAACTGAGAAATTGGTTTCATAAATAAGTGGTGGCAGTTTGCTTCTGGATATATATTTAAGAACCCACTCAATAGCTGCTGCTCCCGCAACAGAAAGCTCCTCTGCTTGCCGCCGTCTGATGCAGTGGTCTTCCAGCTGGAGCAGCACATGCTTGGAAGGTTTGCGAAGACACGCCAGTGCTGGAGGATGCTTCTTAGAGAACCTGTTTGCAGAGTCCTACCTTAGCCCTCATCCCAAGAACCATCCTCTAGTGAGGACCGACAGCCCTTCCCAAACCTGGCCTGCTGCAAATGTGTAAAATTAGCAACTCCTTGTTGCATTGATTACAGGTTTTAAAACCAAACCAAACCATGGGAAAATCTGAACTACTGGCCTTGGTTTTTAAAAAACGACAAAGAAAGAAATTGGTTAATAATTCAATGACTTGTGTTAAGTACGGTGGTTTCCATTTCTTCTCTCATGCCAAGGTCTTTCAGGCCTTCGTTGATGTGTTGGTAACAGGAAAATAAATACATTGTGATGATAGATCTTGGTCAAGTTCAGCACTCTGAGAAGAGCTCCAAGAATGGAGTAGCACTACTGTGACGACGCCCAGTCTGTGCCCTTTACTGATACAATGTTTCTTGGACTGCAAATTTGAAAGCATTAAAAACAGGCATAGCATGAACATTTAGTCCTGACTGGCTCTAACAGTAAATAAATTTATCAAGAGATTTCACAATCTCAGTGGGAACCCCAGCTTCACTTCTGGAAATGCATCGCCAACCAAATTTTATTCCTGGGAAACTGTTATTCTTCATGATTTGTTATGTAGTTTTTGATGCAGCCTAAAAGTAATAATAATTATAAACCAATCAGAAATACATCTAACAGTTATAGACTGTTGTCCCAGCAAATATCTGGAATGTACATGTCAACTGATACACATAACTCCTATTACAGAGAAGCAAGGTGAAGTAACCGATTGAAAACATTTTCTACTTGAAGTATATCACACTAGGGTGGAAGGAGGTGGGAATGAGAATAGCAATCAAAGAGAAAAAAGATTGATATCGAGTCATGCGGGCAGAGGATGGAATGTGCCCTGTGACTGTGATATGACCCATCCAATGATGTAATATTAACAGATATTTACAATGTACCATAAGTTACATCCTTTACACTTAAAGTGACAAAGAAAACATCACCTCTGAGTGTAAAATATGCCTGGAATACAGCTTCTAAATTTAGTGAAGTAGTGTTTGAGCAAAACATGTAAACATCCTTGATCAGTATGGTGTTTGAGGTACACATCCCCACACCTCCATGTGTGTTTTCTTCTTTTTCCCAGTTTGACCTGGTGTGTGACAATGCATGGATGTTGGATCTCACCCAAGCCATCCTCAACCTTGGCTTTCTAGCTGGAGCGTTCACCTTAGGCTACGCAGCAGACAGGTGGGTATGGAAATGGCGACCCTCTTATGCCACTCCAATACTACACGTGCCTGCACAGAGAGAATACTTCATGTCAGCTGGGAGACAAGTATGCATGTTAAATTCCGAAAAATAACTCATGACATTTGCACTTACCTGATCTCACCTCAGTACTCCTTGAGCTGTATGAAGAAGCTGAGTTGTTCACAGTGGGTCTGGAAGGACCTGAGTGGACACGCAGACTCATGAAGCAGCGACAGGGCTGTCGTTGGGCAGATGGGTTTTGCTGGATGATGTGCACCAAGCCCAGGTGATCCTGTGATAACTCACTGGTGGAAGGTCAACGACTTTAGTTGCTAAACCCTGCCCACAGCACATGTTTTTCCACTTTATTCTGTTCTGCAGCTTTATAATGTTGTAAAAACAGGTTTTTCCAAAAACCATTCAAAGAATTTTACCTCTTTTTATTCATAAATGTAACCAGCCAGTGGCAAAGCATGGTGGGTGTATACATTTAAGACCATTGGGCTTTCTACTTGAGTATCTTGCTTCTGATTCCATTGCTGGTTATTGGCTTCCTCTTTAACTCAGTTCCTTTATCCCAGTTCTAATTATGAAAATGTTTGTGGTGATTTAAATTAGGTTTTGTTTATTCTGCATTTTCCACCCTCACAATCCGGAGCACCAGCTGCATAGTGAAGGAACTAGGGGATGGAGGACTTCCTCCTCCGGGGTCCTCGGCAGGCACCGCAGATGCCTCTGCAGGGACCCAGCCAGCCCTGGGCCCAGGGCCAAGTGCGGGTCGTTTAGTCTCGTGCTGAGGCTATTCTCAGCTGCTTCTCGCCTCCATCTGTAATTGACATCCTGGAAGGAAGGGCAGAAGACAAGGGAGCAAGCCATGCTCCTAGGGGATGGGGCCCGAAGGGGAGAGAGCGAATTTCACATCCCACATTTGGACTTCTGCATGTAAGAAGCCTGAAAGGCAGCACTCAGTCCTCAGGACAAGCTGAGAGCTGAACAGAGAGAAAAGCCACTGCTCACCTCACCTGAGATCTGTCAGAGAAGTGGCCTCGCAGGGCATCCTACTGTCACGTGACTGAGAGGAAGACAGATCAATGCGAGAGACACGGCTCCATGAGCAGTGCTGCCATGGGTCCTGGTGCTGGGGCAGGAAAGCCGCAACTGTCACGGATGGGTTGCTGGGGCCTCCGTGGGAGAGTGTGAGAGATGACCCTGGGAGAGGGGCCATGTTGCTGTGATTTTTTAAAAAAGATTTATTTAAAAAAATTTTGGGGGGTGGAAAGGAAGGCAAAGTTGCATAGAGGAAGGAGAGAGAGAGAGATCTTTCATCTGATTCACTCCCAAAATGATCTCAATGACCACAGCTGGCCCAATCTGAAGCCAGGAACCAGGAGCTTCTTCCAGATCTCCCAGATGGGCCATCTGCCACTGCTTTCCCGGATTCGGTAACAAGGAGCTGCATTGAAACTGGAGCAGGGACTCTATATGGCGCCCATATGGGATGCCGACACTGCACTGGCCCCAGAATTTTTGTTTAAACCTTCAGGAGCTCTATCAGGTATCCAAAGAGCATATCAAGAAAAATTCCCTCATGCTTCCATCCAGGAGGAGGTAGGAGGGGAAGGAGCTGCACTCGCTGTTCTTCACGAGGCCTGGCCTCAGGAGAAACCCTTTAAAAGCCAGAGCCTGACTTAGCATCTACATGGATCTCCAGCTCCTGTCAGGGCAGTCTCCCCTGTGGGACAGAAGACCAAGAAGCCCTGGTGTGTTCACATTGCGGAGGGCCAGGCTTCTGGGAGGGCAGAGCCGATCACTGGACCCTGGAGCGCCCCCTCTGACCACAGGTCAATCTGTCTCCCTTCCCAAGGTTCCTCTTACAGAGAGTGTCCTGCCTGCCTGCACGAGGTAAAGATGATTAGGCCTACTAACAGGCAGAAGCACCGTTTGAAGAGATAGCACATGTCAGTCCCAGATCCAAGCATGGAGACGGTGTGGGAATTACCGAGTTGGAGATCTGAGATGACTGTGGTTGGTTGGTTAAGAGCCCCCGGGGACAGACAGTTGGGCAAAATAAGCAGAAACAGCAGAAACGAGGAAATTCTAAGAAGGAGCAGGAACCCGAAGGACATGCTAGAAATTAAAACAAACAAGCAAACAAAAAAACCAAAAAAACCCAACCGCAATAGAAATGAAGCATGTCATTAACGGTTTCCCTGGGAGGCTGGGCGTGACTGGGAAAAGCAGCTCTGAGCTTGACATCCCAGAAGAAACGTTCAAACCCAGAAAGCAAAGAGAAAAGAAGACTGAAATTAAAAAAAGAGGTAGAAGAATATGCACTGATGGCAGGGGGCCACCAAAGGTGTGTGTCTGAGTGTGACGGAGCACCAACCGCGGACGGAAGGAGTCGAAGACCCTGGAAACCATGACTGAGAATCCTCCCAGATCACACCACACACCAAAACCCAGAGAATACCAAGCCAGGCAAATGCCAAAACAAACAAACAAACAAACACATAAAAGTGTACCTAGACAAACCACAGAACATCAAAGATTAAAACCTTGAAAGAAGGCAGGGGAGAAAAATTAACCCTCAGTGATAGAGCAACGATAAAAAATCCACCAGACTTTGCCTCAGAAACTGTTCAAGTCAGAAAAGATGGGTGTGAAAGAGTTAAAATTGAGATGGTTGGGGAGGAATCCTTGCAAGAATGTTCACTCTCAAATTATCTTTCAAAAGTGAAATATTCTCCTAGACAAACAAAATGGAGAGACTTTGCTCCCAGTAGACCTGCCTTGTAGGCAAAGCGGAAAGACCTGCTTTGTAGGCAAAATGGAAAGACCTGCTTCAGAGCAGGGAAGGTGGTGTAGGCCAGGGGCAGAGCAGCGGGGGAGAATACATGGAACTAAAATAGACAGCGTTTTGTGTCTCTCACTCCTAAATGATTCAATAGGTAACTGTTTCCTTCAGACAAACATAGCAAGAGTGTATTTCATTACATATGCTTCCATATATGGCATTGTCTATGCCTATATATGCTGTGATGTGTGAGGTTAACATTGGTAATGATGCCAGCGGAAGGAGGAGAAATTTGGAGAAGAGAACCATGATATCATGAGAAAGAAGAAAAAGATGAAAGCATACAAAATGCTCAACTGAAACAACAAAGGCAGAAGAAATGTGGAAGTTAAAAAGGGAACAAAGATAGACACAAATGTTGTAGAAGGTAGGCCCAGCATTGTGGTACAGTGGAATAAACTGCTGCCTGTAAGGTCACAATCCCATATGAGTCTTGCTTAGTGTCCCAGATGCTCCATTTCCAATCCAGCTGCCTGCTCCTGCACCTGGGCAAGCAGTGGAAGATGGCCTGGATATTGGGGGAGACCCTCATGGAGTTCCAGGCTCCTGGCTTCAGCCTGGCTGTTGAGTGACCCAGTGGGATGGAAGAGCTCTCATTCACTGCTTCCTTCTCCTTATTTCTCAAATGAACACAGTGAATCTTACAAAAAGATATTAAAGAAATACTCTGGATAACTCTATGGCCACAAGATTGATAACCTAAAGGAAACAGACCAATTTCTTAAAACACTCGTGCAAGAAGGAATAGACTATATGAACAGACCTGTCACTGTCGGTAAATTGAATCAGTAATTGATAACTGTCTAAAATGAAACAACTGTTTATCTATAAACATACAAAATCCAGATACAGGCTTTACAGCCTGAAATTAACTCAGAATAGAATGCAGACTTTAATATAAGTTGGAAAACTACAAGATTCCTAGAAGAGGATGCAAGGGAGAGAATCTAGGTGACTTGGAATTTGACACAAAGGTATGACCCATGGAAAAAAGAGTCAGGAAGCCAGACTTCAGTAGGATTAGAATTGTCTGCTCTGCCGAAGGCTCTTTCAGGGGGTTGAAAAATAAATCGCAGACTGGGAAAGAGATTAGCAAATCATGTCTGGTAAAAGACTCACTCAAAATATATAAATAACTCAAAGCTCATGGAAAACAACCTGACTGAAACATGGCCCAGGAACAGGCTTTGTGCATGAAGCAGCTACTTGGGGCCCATTCAAATCCCTGTTATATCGATTGCAATCCAGCTCCCCGACAATGCGCCTGAGAAAGCACTGGGCGATGGCCCAAGGAGTTGGGTCCCTGCTGTTTTCCCTCTTCCCCCAGGAGAGCAGGATGGAGTTCTGGGCTCCTGGCTGTGGAGTGACTTGGCCCCAGCTGTTGCAGTCATTTGGAGAGTGAACCAGGAAGATCTGTCACTCCCTTTCTGTCACTCTACCTTTTCAAATAAATGAATCTTTCAAAATGGCCCCAAAACCTTGATGGTCAGTTCACCAAAAAGATACAGGTAGTAACCAAGCATGTGAAATAGTGTTCCAAATGTGTATTGAAGCAACAGCAGCTGTCACTGCAACCCAGTAAATGACATGATCTGGAATGCCGACATCAGCAAAGGCCAGGAGGGCGTCCTCATTGCCGATGGCCCTGCAGAACAGTGCAGCCGCTTGGGAAGTCTGTCTGATGGTGTCTTAGAATACAAAGTATGCTCTGGCCCTGCCATCCCACAGTTACACTCTCTGGTGCAGAGAAACTGAACACTTGCATTCACCCAGAAGTGTACACACGAAGGAGTCTGGCAGCTGTGTGCATACCTGCCAAAATGGGGGAGCAAGCAGTATGTCCTTCAGTAGGATGTAACATTCATGATGATGAAATGTCATCCTGCACTATAAGAGAAGGGAGCGATGGCCGTGAGGAGGTAGGGAGGAACCCTCTCTGCGTATTGCTAAGTGAGAAAAACCATCCTGGAAGGACTGTGGACTGTGTGATTCCAACTCGGTGACAGTCTACAAAGACAAGGTCATGGAGACGCAACAAATATCAGTGGTTGGGGGTAACACTGATGCTGAAACTGCTTTGCATGAAACTGATGGTGTACACTGGCCACAGGTCGTGTGTCCCTGTCCAGTGTGAGGGAACCCCATTGGGTCATGGCCGGTGAACCCCATTGGGTCATGGCCAGTGAACCCCATTGGATCATGGCTGGTGAACCCCATTGGGTCATGGCCGGTGAACCCCATTGGATCATGGCTGGTGAACCCCATTGGGTCATGGCCTATCAATGCAGGCAAAGAGCTTCTCTGGTAGTGGATGTTGATGATGGAAAACTGTGTGTAGGAACTCTCTATACTTCCTGTTCAAAGTTTGCTGCCGACTGAGAAGTTCCCTAAAACATAAAGCCACTGAAATCTAGGTAAGTAAAGGCTGGTCCCATCTCCACTTTGTTGTTCAAGCAAGATACTGTGTGTGAAAATTCAATGGGAATTTCTATGCAAGATTTCCGTAGACTTTCTTAGATGTCACTGACAAGAAATTATACCAGTCAGCAGCCTGATAACGCAGTGCAAAGTATTTCTGTGCTGGTAAATCTGTATTATAAATGCAAGAGATTTGTTCACTTTATATAAATAAAATAGTTACAATATTAAAAATGGAAATTAATGAGGGGTAGGGATCTGAGGAGGGGGAAGGGAAATCCCAGAGCCTATGGAACTGTATCATGAAATAACAAAATAATATTTTTTAATTAGACAAATATATTAAGAGAAGAAAAATGTGGTAACCATGACATTGCTCAGAATACTGTGCGTAATATCACTTAATAACAATTATGATCATAGTGATAGTTAGATGAATAATGAAATAATACAATAATCTTTGTGTAAATAATGAAAATACAAAAATCAACACAGTATGGGTGGTACATTTTAGAGTGTGGAAGGGATTTTCACATAGCATCTCCTTTGGGCCTCTGCACTATTTCTCTTTAGAAACTGTAAAGAAATCAAACTTGAGTTTTTGAGAGTCTAGGAATTGGTCCAAGGTCATGTCTGGTACGTGCTTGAGCCAAGCTTCAGAGAGGACACCTAGGTATCAGGCACCTTGGTGGCTTCATTCTGCCCCTTTCTCGGTAACACTCCAAGCACAAAATGTTAGAGAATGTCACTTCTACAGTACCAGGAGACGACGTCAAACAGCAGGTATTGAATAGAGGGCCATCTTTTGGAAAGAAGTCATAGAGGATGCACTCTGTGCTTTATGTTTTAAATTTTTTGTCGTTTCAGAAATACATGTTTTATTTGCCCTGGTTTGCCCATATACCAAAACTAAGCTTTTCAGCAATACTTAATTTTTAAAAAAGATTTGTTATTTATTGAAAATGCAGAATTAGAGGAAGAATATGAGAGACAGACAAACATGTTCCATCTGCTGGTTCATTTCCCATATGGCTACAATGCCTGGGGCTAGGTGAGGCTGAAGCCTGGAACTCCATCCCCATGTGTTCCAATGAGGCACAGGGGCCCAAGCACGTGGACCATCTTCTGCTGCTTTCTTAGGCACATTAGCAGGGAGCAGGATTGGAAGGGGAGCAGCTGGGACACCACCCAATGTTCCCATAGAAGATGTAAGTGTCATAGATTATTGCTTAATTGTTACTGCGGTATGAAAGCCTCCACAATCCTTTACGGTAATAAAGTCATAGAGGACACAGTTTCTAGGGACCATTTTCGCACCACATGCTGAAGCAGATGTTTAAAGTAACCTTTTTCTCTAAAAGGTACGGTAGAAGAGTCACTTACTTAGTATCCTGTTTCGGCGTTGGCATCACTGGTGTGGTGGTGGCGTTTGCCCCGAACTTTTCTGTGTTTGTGGTCTTCCGCTTCCTGCAAGGCGTGTTTGGAAAGGGGACATGGATGACTTGCTACGTGATCGGTAAGACTTCTTTACACCTTTGTCTCTTTGAGAGCCGGGCGTGGGTGGCTGAGAGGTGCTGGCTGCCAGCCTCTCCCTGTGTCCTTGGGCAGGTCCCCAAGCCAGGCGCCCGCGCAGCTCCAACAGTCCTGCCTGCAGCTACAAAAGCGAGGCAGCGTGTGTGCTGCGGTAGAGCCTTGAATGCCTCAAGACTTTAGAAATCAAATAGGAGGGTGTCCTAAACACTTTTGAGCTTTCCCATCGCTACCATGTTTTCTAGCTTTGCTTTATTATCAAGAAATGTTGTTAACATTTCAATAGCTCTTGGAGCAATACATTTTTTTTAAAGATTTATTTTTATTATTATTTTTTTTTATTGGAAAGGCGGATATACAGAGAGGAAGATCTTCCGTCCGATGATTCACTCCCCAAGTGAGTGCAAAGGCCAATACTATGCCGATCCGAAGCCAGGAGCCTCTTCCGGGTCTCCCATGTGGGTGCAGGTTCCCAAAGCCTTGGGCCGTCCTCTACTGCTTTCCCAGGCCACAGGCAGGGAGCTAGAAGGGAAACGGGGCTGCCGGGATTAGAACCGGCGCCCATATGGGATCCCGGGCGTGCAAGGCGAGGACTTTAACCACTTGCGCCACCGCGCCGGGCCCGAGCAATACATTTTTTGAAAGCATTTAAAAAATTTATATGAAAAGCAGAATGATAGAGAGGGAGAGAGAGAGAGGCCTGTCTTCCATCTACTAGTTTACTCTCCGAACAGCCGTCACATCTCAGGCCGATCTCCCACATGGATATCCAGGATCCCAGTGTTTGGGCCATCGCCTGCTGCCGTTCCTGGATGTGTTAGCAGCGAGCTGATCAGCTGCGGAGCGGCCAGGACTTCTCAGAGCTGGGATGCTGTGTGATGGGCAGTGGACACTGGTCTGAAACAACATTCTCTTCTCTCTCTCTCTCTAATCTCTCTTTCTCCTTTGGCCTATAGGACAAGAATTTTACTTTGATAATCTTTATTAACACAGGATCATCCTCATGGATCTTACTTCCTGGCCTTTTAACCAAATTTCTAAGGCAAATACCACACTCCCTATGGCCTTAGCCACTTTTTAAAACAGAGGGCAAACTGCTTGGAAAGTGCTGTCTTGGCAGTTTTCCGAGCGAGTGCTCTGGATGCACTCCTCCTGTGAGCTGCAAGGTGTCTGACTGCAGGGACATCTCCATTCTGCCTTGCAAGTTGGTTCCTGAGAGAGGGAATAAACAGCGGGCTTACCGCAATAGCTCAGGGTTAGGTACGAAACTTCCCAACAGTGGACGAGGGAACAAGACAAGGATACCTTTTCAGGATTCCTGGGCCTCTCAGCTAGCAGACAGCACTCACACAGGAGCTCCCAGGCACAGCAAGACGCGCTCTGGGCGGAAGCCATGCTGAACACCATCACCTACCATACAGGGCAAGAGTAAAGAAGTGTCTCTAATTGGCTGAAAGCATGTAAGACTGCATTTCAAGGAAATAGTTCATTCTGAATCTATTTTAGTAAATCACACACATGAAAATGTGTATATGTGTGTGTCCTCTGCATGTCGTTTTAAAACATTTTAAGCATCTTAGATTAAGATAGCCGCATGGCAATCAGAAAGCTTAGACAAACTGATAATCCTGTACCATTGACCAAGAAAAGATAACTCAAAACTTCGTGAATGGGTATATCACACAGAGAGGTGTGACATGCTGGAAAAATCTGCCTTTCTTGTATAAAAGTAATGAAAATATTTAATGTGTTCAGGGTGATTATTTTTCCATTATAAGAAAGGCTTAAACACTGTTGTTTTGATGATCGAATTCTAGTTGACCTTTTATATAACTGGGGTTGAAGGTTGAGTAAAATTATTAGCCAGCCAAACTGAGAGGTAACTTGACCTGAGCGCTTTTCTGTTCTTCATTGAATTTTCAGCAAGCAGCGTGCTCAGTGCTTTGATGTCAACAGTAACCTAACAGATACACAAGTTCACGCAGTACAAGCTAGAATGGACTGCGGGTGGAGAACATTGATCCTTTTTTTTTTTTCCATTTTTTTTATTATATTTTGACAATCTTTATATACTTAATTAGGGTAAAAAGGTTCAAGGGCTATAGGAAAGTGGGTGAGACTATTATTTTTTCCATATTTTTTCCATATTGTTTCCTTCATGTATAAAGGAGGGTTTTAAGGGAGAAGGCCCACCCAATTTCCCACCTTCCCCAGGTCCCGGATGTCGGGCATGCTCTGAGGTTCTTGCTCAGGTGGTTTGATATTTCAGCAGTTACGAATCGCTGCCAATCTTGCCACTCCAAGCACTATGAGGTCTTTGAAGAATTCACTGGTTGACATAGTCCATCATAGAGTCTCTGTTTGCCCCGTATTTCGCTGCAAAGATATAGCTGAGATGGTTGGTTGATCTGTTCTGTCTTCTCTCTTTTCTTGATTTGGATTCTGAGTCCAGCATTTTGATTGGGGAGATCTCTAAAGAAACTGTCTGAGGTGTTCTCAAACCAGATTCTTGTGTGTGCTAGCAAGTACAGGGCCCGGCACAGCATTGATCCTTAATACTAAAAACATCAACTGGAGGAGGAAATAGCCCTAGTTATTTTATTCTATTAATCAAACATTTTCCCAGAAAAAAAGAATATTATGAAGAAAAACAGGATGTATATCTGAATATTTTGCAATCTATAATTCTGTAAGAATTGTTAGAAAATTTAAAAAATTTTCATATTATCTCTAGTGAGAACAAATTCAAAGTCTCACACCTGGGGTTCCTCCTTGCCCAAGAAATGGTTAAACAAATCCCTTCTGTTGTGAAATACTCTGCAAATTCCAAGTCACAGGAAGTATGCAAAGTAGAATGATATTAAAGGTGCTAATGGATGGAACATTGCAATAATTCCATTTTTTGCCACCTTGACTAGGCGCTACACATTAACTATGTCAACATAATAGAAATGGTACAGTTAATGAGGACACGGTCCACATTTTATTTACATTTTAAAACTAACTTTAATCTCAAAATTATATATTCATATACCTATTTTCTTTTCTGTTGACTTAAACTAAATTCATGGTTTGTTACACAAAGACTGTAAGCAAATATTTATCATGACTGTTACATGTAACATGCAGGAACAGCTTTTAAAAGAAATTCATCAACTCCTCCCCAATATTTTTTTTTTATTATAAATACAGGTATCAAAGCAATCCTGAACACATTTTTTGTACTATTAGTACTCAGCACCCACACCGCTTCAAAATTTAGCACAGTTTGTGGCAATACTCACTGTACCTGCTACTTAAACAATTTCAACTGCAGCTCTTTCACTAAGCAAGACGGAGACAGCGTGTCATTGCCGCCTGTCCTTCCTGGGGGTTTTACTTTTCAGAAACACCAGTTTCCACTGCCATTTGACATGCCTCACCGTGCTTGCATCTTGTTAACCCGAATCCCATTTGGAGCACTCCAGGTGTATGTTTAAATGACAATGTCTCATCAAGAGAAAGAAAAATTGTGCCACATTTTCCCTCCTTTTACCTGAAAGCATATTGGTGTAGATATATTAAGTATATTCTTACAAATGTCCTGGTCATATATGCCAGCTGGAATTCTTTACTGAATGTGTGGATATTTTGCATTGTGATATTTAATCAAGACATTAATATGAGCAGAAGGCTGTTGATTTAAGACAAGTTTGAAATCCAGTAAAATTAATTGCTGTGTGTTTGTCTTTCTGGTGGCTGTGGAAGCTTCATATTTTCCTTGGACATCATAAGATGTCTTAGCTCCTGAAGTGCAGCCTTAATGTTCTATGAATTTTGCTCTGTGCATCCACCATTTTACTGGAACTATTTATCCCATTCATATTAATTTTTCTTTATAAATCTACCGATGGAGAAGTGTATTAGGTCCATATTCTGTTTTTAGGCTATATATCCTGCTCTCATAATTTGTTCTTGGTGGCCCAGTAATCATGCCTGCCCACCTTGTAAGTGTCGTATCTCTGACATCTGGGAGGTCCCAGCTAGCTGGACCGTCACCTATTTCTGTCTGTCCTTCTTCAAGTTCTTCCAACAAGCAAAATGACAAGGAACCCTAACTCCTCAGGAGGCCGCCATCTTCTCCTGCACCTGATACCCTGAAAAGACATTTTCGCAGTGTAGTGTATGCTGTGCTCTGGTTTGGAAAGACTTTCCTGCATTCTTTAAGCGTCTTTAGCCCTCTTCTTACCATGTGAGTGGAGAGCTTTTTGCCGCAGGAGAAGTTGATCTTTGAGTCTTTGCCCTCTTCCACCACTAGAAAGGCCCACCTCCATTTACTTTTTATTTATTTATTTTTAAAGATTTATTCTTATTAAATTGAAAAAGCAGATATACAGAGACAAGAAAATAAAGACGGAGAAACATCTTCTGTCTGCTGGTTCATGCCCCATGTGGCCGCAATGGCTGGAACTGAGGTGATCTGAACCCAGGAGCTTCTTCAGGGTCTCCCATGAGGGTGCAGGTTCCCAGGGTCTTGGGCCATCCTTGACTGCTTTCCCAGCCCTCAAGCAGGGAGCTGGATGGGAAGTGGAGCAACCAGGACACAAACCAGTGCCCATATGGGATCCTGGTGGAAGCAAGGTGAGGATTCATCCACTAGACTGCGACACCCATCCCTGTACTCTCTGCTGGTGCTGTTGGTTAAAGCCCCGGCTGCCTCTTTGGCCTGTCTCCTTCCCAGGAGCAGTCGCCTACTCTAAGTCCTGGTGGGCTCCTGACCGGGGAAGTGGGAACATTTAATCCCTGATGATTGCTTCAGCTCTTTGAGCTTCCACACCCTGCGTTACCCGATGCAATCCCCAACCACTGTCCACATGGGAGAAGTCAGGAAGATTGTCCTGTGGGTGGGGTAAGAGTGGGCGGTGCTGGGGGAGTTAACATCACAGGCTGGAGTAGAAGGGATAGGCCAGTCGCGTAAAGGCTGTCCCAGGACCCAAGTTTCAGTGAATTTTCCAGACTGTGATCTTGGGGGTGACTGTAAGGCAAGTCCCCCCCAGGAGCGAGAACGGAAAACATGAATTACTTACTGGGAAGGAGCAGAAGAGGAAAGAATTCCAGGAAGGAAAGATTACAACAAGAAGTCCAATACATGGGGAGAACTGACATTCAAAAGAAGCCGTCTTGTGATAATGATAAGTATTTGTAGAGTGTGATATTATCATCGCGAATCTTGTGATAACTGCCATTGCGCATCTGAGGAGAGACACAGTGCCCAAGTATAGCTACCTTGCCGGAGTCAGTTTGGCTGAAGATGGTTAGCATTACCACTCGTCATTACTGAAGCTTTCCTAAAAACAACATTTGCAGTCCTTGGCAAGTAACCTTGGTAACCAGCAGAGAAGAGAGAGGGAAGGGCTCCGAGGTGCCTGGAAAGGTCACCTCCAGCAGGACAACAAGAGGGAAGCCCCAAGGGCTGAGTTCCATGGTGTTCTAGCCATGCTGGGTAGACAGCAGGTGGGATGTCTCTGTGTTTGTGTTGGAGTTGGCCCTGAGTCTTCTAACCACTTGTGCTTGCTCTCCTCCAGTCACAGAAATAGTAGGCTCCAAGCAGAGGAGGATTGTGGGAGTGGTGATCCAAATGTTCTTCACCCTCGGCATCATTCTGCTCCCTGGAATCGCCTACTTTCTCCCCAGCTGGCAAGGGCTCCAGCTGGCCATCACGCTGCCCAACTTTCTCTTCCTCCTTTATTACTGGTAATGTGGTTTTGGATACTATCGTGTTTATACTTGTTCCTCAAAATGTAGAATCCAAACCAACATGAAAATGAAAAACAATACAGACTTTGTAACCTTCCCGAATGGCTACAGGCTTTGAGAATTTTTAGAGAATTGAAGATTTAGAAAGATTACTTATGATTACTTAACACGGGTTGTCACTAGAAATAATAAACGAATCAAACAAAATTGTAGAGTATAACATTAGTTTTAATTGTTCTGTGATATCCTTGTGAAAACTCTAAGATAACAAATTATACCTGCCAGTATCTTGAAGTGCAAATTAAACGCAATGAAATCTGCTTACTTCTTTATTCTATTAAGCAAACTAATATTACTCGGGAATTCTTTAAGGAATAAGAAAATATTAAGAGCAGAAGAAAATGAAGTAATTTTTGAAGGACTGTTTATTCACTTGAAGTTTAGGGTTACCGAGAGAGAAGGAAAAAACAGAGACAGAGAGACACTGGTTGATTTACTCCCCAGGTAGCTATAACGGCCGGGTCTGGGCCAGGCTGAAACCAGGAGCCTGAAGTTTCATCTGGGTCTTCCACATGATGACAGGGACCCAAACAACTTGGGATATCATTCTGCTGGTTTTTTTCCAGGCTTTTAGCAGGGATATGGGCCACAAGGAGAGCAGTCAGGACACAAACTGGCACCCATATGGGACTGGACTGCAGTAGGCAGCAACTTCATTCACTATGCCACAATGCCAGCTCCCAAAATTAAATGCATACAGCTCATTATTACCCTGAGTGTGTTTTAATCATTTCTCTAATTTAAGCTGAAAACAGGCAAAGCAGTTTACATTAATCAGGTTCTTTTTTTTTTTTTTTTAAGATATATTTGTTTAGTTGGAAGAGTTAGAGGAAGGGATAAAAGAGAAAGAGAGAGAGATTTTTCCAATTATTGGTTCACTCCCCAAATGGCTGGAACCAGATCAAAGCCGGAATCCAGACACTCCTACTGGATCTCCCACGTGGGTGGCAGGAATCCACGTGTTTGTTCCATCTGCTGCTGCTTTGCCAGGTGCGTTAGCAGGGAGCTGGATCAGAGAGGGAGCAGTCGGAACTCAAGTGATTGCCTGTATAAGATGCTGGCACCTCAGGCAGCCACTTGCTCTGCGATGTTTTGACATTGGCCCCGGATTCTTTATCTTTTCCTTATTTTCACAAAATCCTAATTGTTTTTATAAATGTAGTCAGACACTGTTCTAGACTGCCTGGAGGGCAAAGGAGGATCAATAATTTTTACGAGTAATGATCCAGTTATCAATTTCGTGTTTTTCATCCATTTAGCAATGAAAAGTCCAGTATGTGGAGACAATGATCATTTGATAGAAATGACCTTGCCATCAAAAGCATTTGTTGAGTTTTGGGTTCATAGCAATTCTCCCACAAACTGCAACCTGCGAATCTTTGGAGACTCATTGATCATGCAGCAAAGACAGTCTGCATTTCCAACAGCTTATTATCAACCTCAACTTGCCTACAAGTGCAAAATGCATTTTGATAGAAAAACTCAAGTCTTAAACTTACAGATTGCAGAATTCCTGGATATAACTCAAAAAAGCGTTGGTCTTTGCCAGGGTGGTTCCTGAGTCTCCCCGCTGGCTGATTACCCGGAAGGAAGGGGACAAAGCGTTGAAGATTCTGAGGAAGATTGCTAAATGCAATGGGAAGTACCTCTCGCCGAGTTACTCTGAGGTAAATCTGTTTGTTCCTGGGAATGAATGCTGTGGAGATGTGTCATTGTCTACCACTGACTAATCTAATTTCACTTATTACAAGAGTATGTGTGTGACAGGATTCATCACTAAGTCGTTGGTGGTCAAGGTTAGTTGATTGTTCAGTTCTGATGTTAACAGTTGCACCAAGTTACCTGAATTGTTAAGCCTTGCTCACTGTAGGCCCGTGATATTTAACAATTCACTTGCTTATACAAGCTATGTATCTTTTCTTGATGTTTTGGTTTGGTCTAAAGATTTGTTTCTAAATTTAGTCTTGAAAATATTATTTGTTTGAACTAGAACTTGAGAATAATACAATACTTCAGGCTTTAGGCTTAATCTGTTGTCAACCTTTCTCTGCCCACTCTCTCCCTCTCTTCAACACTTCTTTAGGGGCCTGTGTATCATTGCAATAGGAGAAACTGGGAGCAGGGACAGTTAAAAGCTCATTATTTCCCACTTGAAAGATGGAGCATATAGGTAACACACAGACTCGAAACAATCTCTGAATAATTGGAAAAGAGCATATGAAGAAACGTAGCAGTGCTTTATCTGTAAAGGCTCAGTGATTGTGGAGTAAGAAGACAATTACTATATCTGGAGTATTTGAGTAGAATCTTTAGAATCTATGTGCTTTGATGTAAACTTTGAATAACATGAGACAGCTGACATGGTTTTCTTGGTTACATTCAGTTGGGTTGGGTGGAACTGTTCTAATACAGATGGGTTTTGTTGGTTGTATTGTCCCTTCCAAGCAGAGCTTGGTCAGAAATATTGGATTCTGCCTTCTTTCTTAAAGTAGGTGGCAAGCTGGCAAGCAATGACCTCTCTGTTTACAGATTTCAACTCAAAACCCTGACCAAGTACAAGTAGGTTGGTGGTAGGCCTTCAGTGTACAGATCATAGAGTGTGTGCTGTAGAGCAAGCGTGCTCTTGTGACTGCCGAGACTGGCAGATCTTGGCCTTCTTTGTGTGCGTTTGAGAGGAATGTTCCTTTTAGAGAAAACAGTTGCACTGCTTGCTCCCTAGCTCTCATCTCTCAGCCCTGGAGCCTTGCAGCTAAGCCAAAGCTGGAATCTTTCGGATTCTCTATAAGCTGTAGAATAAGTGGTTTTTCTATTCGTTTTATTTGACCCACAGACTCATAGTATAGAGAAGATCTGAATCAAGATTTGTAGGGATGCTGAAAAAAATGCTCCATGCTGGCGTTATAAACTAAAATGCCAACACATCCGGCATACCCAGTGTGATGGTCAGTTCTGCTATGAGACCAGAGTCCAGCTCCAAAGCGGCTGCTCTCACATGTTCTGTTGGAGGCTGCTTCCGTGCTGCTCACAAACCCCACTGACCCAATGTCTAATTCACAAGCACCACAGAGATCACTTCAGCAAGCACCAAGTTCAGTGTTCTATATGCTCGTGCTTGTAAAGGATCATGAACTACGCAGCCCAGTGTGTTCCAAGTCTTTGGTTGTTGTTGTTTATTTCAGAGGCAGTGAAACAGAGATGGATAGATAGATTCCACCTGCTGGCCCACTCCCCATACGTCCGCCAGGCTCAGCCCAGGTCTCCCACAAGGGCGGCAGAAACCATCACCACCTGCTGCTTCCCAGGCTGCAGCTGCACAGTGGCAGCCAGCTGAAGCAGAGCTTGAAGGCAAACCCAGGCACTCTAATGTGGGATGCTGGTGGCCCAATTCGCAGCTCACCCACTAGGCAAGGTGCCCACCCTTTCCAAGAGGTTGTAACTCTGGTGTTTAGCAGTCAGAGAGACGTCTTCCCTGAAAAGCCGGGTCAGAAACCAGAATTTGGGAATTCACTCTAACATCTTTCCACTATTGCCATTTTCTTACCAAAGCAGTTTTGAGTTTTGTTTGTTTGGATTATTCTAGTGAGCCTTCACTTTAGTCTTTACTTTTTAGGACTTTAAAAAAAAGATTTATTAATTTATTTTAATTGGAAAGTCAATTTTTGGAGAGAAGGAGATAGAGAAAGATCTTCTGTCTGCTGATTCACTCCCCAAGTGACCGCAACAGCTGGAACTGAGCCAATCCAAAGCCAGAAGCCAGGAGCTTCTTCCAGGTCTCCCACATGCATGCAGGTTCTCAAGGCTTCTGGGCCATCCTCTACTGTTTTCCTAGGCCATAGACATGGAGCTGGATGGGAAAGGGGGCAACTAGAACAAGAACCAGGTCCCATATGGGGTCCAAGTGCATGCAAATCAAGGCCTTAACCGCCAAGCTACAATGCCAGGCCCTCATTTTAGGACTTTGAACATAGAAATTTTCAGTCACATCCAACAATTCAAAAATTCACATACTAAATCTCATATTGCCCTGAGCCAGCCATGGCCAGGAGAGGGCCGGCTGCCCTTGCTCTTCCTGTCCTCCACCTGCTGACTGAAGACACTCCAGCCACCATGCCATTTCATCTTGGGGTAAGTTACCCTCAAACAGGAGTTCAAAAATGTCCTAAACTCTGGAACCATGGGCGTGTAATCTTTCGGATACTGCTGACCCCAAACATATTCATTGGCTTTTCAAATTTAATACAAATGAGCAGCTCTCTGATGCAGGTGTGAGAGCCAACCGCTGCGCATGCCTATCATGAGCACAAAGTAGGAAGGCTGTGGTAAGTAAAGGAAAATATATACAAAAGAAATGCCAATAGCCTCATTATAAGAAAAAATTAACCACATCTCTCAGTATCAGACAGCAGGTCAGTGCTGCCGGCCCCCTGACGGTCGCATGGTGCTTCGGGGGTATTTGTTGCTCAGGAACCTGACAGATGTGCACCTCGTGGTTCGTTAGTTTTCCTCTCTTGATTTCTTCAGTGCGTGGGTTCTTTTTCTTTTTCTCTTCCTCATACTTTAGGAATGGAGAATCCTGCGCCTTTTTTCCCCTGTGATTTTCCAAACTCTAAATGTTAGTAGTGACATCCCTGGGGTCCTTCAACAGCCCCTGTCTTCACAGTCGGTAGTAACTTGGTGGTTACATCCAGAGTTGAATTGGGTTCAAGTTCACAAGTGGGTCTACTGTTTCCATGGAGAAGTGCCCAGGGCCCGCTCACTTCTTGGGACATCGGCTGTCCCTGAAAGCCACTGCCTGGATTGCTTTACTCATTAGGGGTTGCAAAATCACACTATGTTACTTTATCCTAATTTCTTCGTTTGTTACTAGAATATTTGGTAAATAAAACTGACTTCCATCCGCTCTTGTGACCTGCGAGGGGGTTCGCAGAGAAAACGCAGAGCACGCGCATAATCCTTTCCCTCTTTTCAGAAAGATTGAGCTGCTTCCCTTTGCCCTGCAAGGGTGGTTGGCCTGTTCTGTGCTTTTCTTATGCCTTGTTTTAAAATCCAAACTCCTAGGTGGAAACCCTGAATATTTCTCGCTTCTTTGCAGATTTTCTGGTTAGTTTCCTTGCCAGTGCTCCAAGTACCCCAGCCCTGGGCAGACGAAGCCTGTTGTGTGTGTGTTCAAATCCCGCCAATAGTCCAGGAGTTGCTGACCCCTCAATTGCTTGTTGGTGTGACCTGATTTTCCAAGCGTATCATTTTAAGTGCCAGTCTCAACTTGGAATCACCTATCTGCTCAAGGGTTCTTTAGTTTTTTAAAACAAATATCTTTATAGAGAACCTACCTAACTCAACCTTTTTGACTGGCTGTACAAAATAAGCAGAGAAGTGAAACTAATGTCTTAAAAAATGTAAGGATTGGGGTTGGCGTTGTAGCCTAGTGGGTAAGGCTACTGACTGCAATGCTAGCCTCACATATGGTTGCCAGCCAAGTCTTGGCTGCTCCACTTCTGATCTAGCTCCATGCTAATATGCCTGGGATCCAGGTGTTAGGGCTCCTGCACCCTTGTGGAAGATCCAGAAGAAGCTCTTGGTCCCTGGGTTCAGTCCAGAACAATCCAGGCCATTGCGGCCATTTGAGGAGTAAGCCAAAGGATGGAAGATTCTCTCTGTATCTCCTTCTCTATATATAACTCTGCCTTTCAAAGAAATAAAATAATTTTCAACTGTAATAAAATAAAGAACAGCTGATCACGTAGGCTCAGGGCTGAGAGTTCTATCCCAGGGTGCTGCGGAGGTGGGCACGCCTAGGCTTGCAGCCAGAGCTAACTCACACGGTTGATTAGCGGTACTGATTCCATTGCCACAGTAGGAGTCAGCACATTATTTTGGTTGTCCAGAGAGCATCCAATGTGGTGGATTGGGTTATTGTTGGAAAATATTTACATCCTCTCCCTCATTTCCAGGGAATAAAAACACTTCCTGGCTCTACTAATGTTGGGTTTGGCAATGGTCATTTGCTTTGGCCTCATGGCGGGTGGAATGTATTTCCTATTCCTCTCTTATCCCCATCCTCGCACCTCTTGTCTTTATAAGGCCTGTACAGATGGAGAATCTTAGATTGCAACTCCAGTTAACATAAGGATCATGGATACTGCATGGAATTCTGTCCATATTTGGTGATGTTTTGGTTGGAATCAGTTCACTGTTCATACCCATTGAAGTGGAGTGCTAGGGCCTGATGTTTTAGGCTAGCCCTCAAAAGATCTACATTCCACATTGGAGCTCAGTTCTTAGCTCCAGCTCCTGCCAAAGTAGACCCTGGGAGGCAGTGATGATGGCTCAAGGAGTGGGTGCCTGCCACCCATCAGGGAGACCTCTAATGCCTTCCTGGCCATTGTGGGCTCATATCCCACATGAGCCCACTCTTTGATGCAGTTCTAATACAGAAAATATTAGACCTCATTTGAAAGTGTCAGATGAATCTGGATTATTTGTTATCAGAGAGCTTTTTAACTCTTCATTACGACCCTTTTTCCTTCCTAATGAATTGTGATAAAACCCTCAATTGCTAGGGCTTTCCAGCTTTGTAAATATCTCTTTCTGATGATTCCTTTCAAAGGGGGATTTTTAAAATATAATCATGATTTCTCTTCTTTTAAGAAGAGAACTACAGCATGGTTCTGACTTTTACAACGCCCACCAGGATGGTGTGGGAGTCAGGCTGGCTGTGTGAACCATTGCTATCTATGAGCTAACGCACATGGTTGATTAGCAGTACTGATTCCATTGCCACAGGAGTCAGCACATTATTTTGGTTGTCCATAGTGGCTCTTATGCTAGCACCTTGGTCTCTAGGGTCACATGGAGGCAGAGGTGGGAGCTGGTGCAAGGACAGTAGCTGCTGGCCTTCTCATTGTCAGTGGGTTAAGGGCTGTGTGAAAGAGAGGGCTCTGTTCTCATGGGCTGGATTGGTCCTGGGGCCATCCACACACTTGGCCTCTTTCGTGTGCAGCTGGTTCCCTTCTGCCTGCCTGCGGAGTCGAGGTGCAGCCAGAAACCCCACGAGGACCTTGGCACAACACTGCTTGGCGCTTCAAACAACCAGATTCCTGAGCCAAGTAGAACTCCTTATATTATGCACTCTCTGGCCTGGAGCATTGTATTAGAGCAATGCAAAATGTCAGTCAGTCATGGTGTTGTTATGTCTCTGCCTGGGATTCATTTCAAATCCTCCAAAGAATGGAGCCTGAGAAGGCTTCAGATCAGTCCCATGTCAAGGATGAAAAAGTCTTGAAAATCATAAAGGATGTTGGGAGGAGTCTTGCTGAAATACCATCCAGGGCTTTTTCCACTTTGCCGGGTAAAGGCTGCCAGTGCCATTGGCAAAGGCCTCTTGTTCAACATGACTAATATAAATTATAATTACAATATGGATACTGTCATACTAGCTTTCATCTGTAATTGTCTTTTTAAAAATTTTTTTTTATTGGAAAGAGATTTACAGAGAGGAGAGACAGAAAGATCATTCGTCTGCTGGTTTACTCTCCAAGAAGCTGCACAGCCAGAACTGAGACAACTCTAAACAGGAGCCAGGAGTTGCTTCTTCTTGGTCTCTCACATGGGTGCAGGGTCCTAAGGCTTTGGACCATCCTCTACTGCTTTCCCAGGCCACAAGCAGGGAGCTGGATGGGAAGTGGAGCAGCCACAAACTGGCACCTGTGTGAGATCCCAGTGCATGCAGGGTGAAGATTTAGCCACTAGGCCATATTCTTTAATGCGTTTGAAAAATAAAATGCCAGAAGGGCTGACATACATAAACATAAAAGGGACATCCTCTAGCCAAGAGTTAACTCACTAATACTATTTCTGTAAATAACCTAAGTTCGCTGAAGGGGCTGTATTCGAATGTATTTCTTTCCTTTTGATGTCTTCAGTTGTTTTGGAATTAAGACCATATTGCATCAATTCCCTGCATGTGCTCCAGGGAAGTAGGCTTCAGAGCAGCTCTGGTGAATGGTAACATCAGAGGATGGCAATAGCACTGGGTCTAGTTCCCAACGTGGATGACTAGCAGCACATGTCTTCCACTAAGCACCATTTTGCCCAACAATTTCCAGGGCAGTGTGCTCCCGTCTGAATCATACAATTATTGAGGGGAGGATGTTCCAGAATTTGCTATGGTTTTGAGTGTATTAGACATCCAAATGTCCCAGGCCTTGAGGATTGAGATTGTGTACTGCCAGGTGCCTCAGGAGAGCAGCACATTGAGCTAGCAACTGTGGAGGGAGGGGCTGGGCCTTCTCTCTGCTCTCTTAAACCCCTCCTCCTGATTCTTGAAATAACTAGCTCCTGCCTTTGTCAACATCTCCACTATTTTTTAAACCCAAGTTCAAGCTTGAGGAACATCCAGCAGAGCTGTAGAAAGAAGGTCCTCAGTAGGATTGCGATAGAATTGTTGTTTTCAGTCACTCCCAGTGTCGGATGATGTCATCAAAGGTGACGAAACCTCGACGAAAACCAGGACAGCCAATGGATAGACACACATACTGTCTTGGAGGGTGACCGGCTGAACCCATTTGCTTAGCACTGGAGCATGTGTGGAGGTTGCAGTGTGAACACAGAGTGAAAGGCTGGAGGGAGCTAGCCACCCATGCCTAGCTCACTCCTCGCCTTTGCACAAGCGCTGACAGAAAGACATTGGAGATGTCCACATGCAAGCTTCACTGGCCTCCAGCCCCTACGCAGATCCCAGTGCCCAGAAGGAGATAGCAGGAGTGCTGGGCTGACTGAGGAGGATGCCCACTGTTTCTTGCCAGTGTCAGGTGCAAGTGACTGGGCCCCTGCTGTACCCATCACACTTCCTTGTTTGTCCTTGGCCTCTTCAGAGCCTGGTTTCCACTCTGGTTCTTACCTAGATCCTGAATTTGATCCTGATGGACTGGGCCTGGCATGCAGCACCATTTCTGCCTGTCCTTTCTAGCAAGTTGAATCCTGTCACTTTGGCTTCCCTAGTTTGCTATCTTAGAGCAGGAAGCTTCACTGTCCAGGTGACTGGCACCTGCTCCTTCTGGAAGTGCTGCTGCTGGCAGCCCAGGTTCTCAATGAGTCCTACAGTCTGCTGGGCACACCCACTGAAGACCCAGGAGTGCCCTGTCTCCCTTCCTCATCACCACTCCTGCTGGTTTGTCCACTTGTAGGAAGAGTTCCGCTGCTAGGCAGGCTACAGCCAAAGTCCTCCTTCTTCTCGGTCCGTGCTGTTGAGAGTCCAGCAACCCCTGCAGGTGGGTCTCAAAGCTTGTGATGGGAAAGGCAGTCCAGTGTGCCCAGTGACTTTCGGAGGTGTTTTGTGCAGTGGTGGAAGTGGGGGACCAGCGGCTCATCCCTTTGGCCCTTTAGAGCAAGTCCCTTTGCAACCCAGCTCCCTCACCCTTTTTGTTGATACAAAGAAGCTTTTGACTTTCACCCGGGCCTTGGTGCTATTGCAAACAAAAAATTAAAATATGAAACAAAACAAGCCACGCAGGCTTAGTTTGCTCTCCTTTGTTGGAATTGGGAAAGCTCCTGATTGAGTTAACTCCATGCTGGGTCTGTGTCTCACAGAATAGAGGAGGGAATCCACTTGCCTCCTTTTCCACTGTGAGCGTTTGCCAAGGCAATGGCCCTCGAAGCCCTTCCTTAGACGGCTTCCTGCTCTATCTGAGTGATGGCCGGCCTTCCCACGTGCTTCCTTTCTTTGTGCCATGCTTGCGCAGCCCGCAGCCGACTGCTGTGCTCGCCTACTGTGAATTATTGAGAAAGTGTTGCATCCCTGAGCTGAGGCAGTGCTGAGCACCACATCCAGAGCCCTGCACAGACAGCGTCCCTGGCACCAGGGCTGCCCTTGTTCCTAATCCAGAGCGCCGTTGCCATGGCAGCACCGCTTGCTTCCTCTCTGACCCACCAGGAAAAATGCCTTTCTTCATGAACTCATCCTAAGAAGAGATGCGGCCTGGAGAGCAGGTGCAATCTGTTGGAATTTGCCAGTGCTGGCTCGCACATCCGTGCCCACAGATGTGCTGTTGGGCTGCAGCTAAGCATGGGAGGAAGTGGAGCTAAGCAACAACAGAGGGAGCTCATGGATATATTGAGTCTCTCAAGTTCCCACCTGGGAAGACAATAAAGGGGCGACAGACGCTAGTCCTTTGCCCAGCTAGGAAGGCCGGAGACTAAGGCCTCACAGTAGGCAGCTAGAGGAGAGCCATCTGGGCTGTGCAGACCCCGACAGGAGGTCCCACCCCTCACCCCCGGAGACAGCTGTGCCCCTCCCTTTGGAACAAACCACCTTCGCCTATGCTTTGTTCTTTCCCTTCACATCCGGTGCTTTCAGAGGAAAAGGAAACCAAATTGACTGGGAAGCTGAGGGAGAGGAAGGCTGCCTTCCTCACGTGGCAAATGCACCTACTGCACGGTGCCCGAGAGGACACTGTCCTTGGGGAAAGGTGGGGACCACAACTTTTGATTGTTTTTAATGAATGAAATGAACTGCTGCTCACTGTCCTCTGCTCTTAGCCTGGCCTTTACCCTGGGGAAAGGCAGGGCTTGCCGTCGCCTCACACCTTCTCGAAGCTCGTCCATGGAACACGAGCGTCGCAGCTGGGGAAGGGACTCAGCGGGCCAGGAAGAGTGGCCGGAGGGAGGGAACACACTGCCAGGATGCAGCAGGCAAGCATGACAGCACAGAGGCCGAGTTCTCTGGCAGTGTGGACCGTAGGCTAAGGGGTACACCTGTGGTGGCAGTTCCTTCTGCTTGGGGACTGTTGCCAGATGCTCACGAGGGAGCAGCAGGCATCTGGCCTCCAATCCAGGAAGCATGCTCAGAACTGTGGTGTTTTTTCCACATAAGCCCTGCTCGGTCCTGCAGGCTTTCCCAGGTGGGTGACTTGCATCTCTGGATGGAGTGGAGGAGCGTGCACAGCCTTTAGCATAGCGGCTCCACCAAGTGCCCTGCTCAGCACCGCGGCACACTCAGCTGTCTCCATCTGTTGGTACACAGACCCAGCAGAGAGGCACCGGCTTCAGCGGTCATCCACCTGTTAAGCCATGTCTGCGCTCACGCAAACATCTTCCCACGTGCATGCAATAAGCCTCATCTTCTCCAGTTCTCCACACCAGCTTTCCTTTCTTCTTTTTTTGTCTGGTTTTTGAACTATTTTCATTTCCCCTTTCCACTAATAAGTGTTTACTCAACCATACAGACTTTCATCATGTAGATGTCCAATAGAATGAAATAAGATTTTTCTCCTCTCTCGTGTGAAGCACAGATTGAGTGTCCTGAGCAGCGTTTGGAAACCATTCTGGGCATTTTGAATCTGATGGCTTTATGAAAGATACGCAGCTTGAACTCCGGGTCAGAAAAGCTGATCATTAAATTAAACTAATGGATAAACGAATATTTGTTGCGATACAAAAACCAGCCTCGTGAGCTCAGGGTTAGTGCTGCAGATTAGTCAGAAAAGTGGCAGGGGGACTTTTAGCACGAAGCAGACAAAACATCCAGCAGAGTCGCATCCCATGGACTGAAGCCCGAATCAGGCGAGGACTTCTTTAAAACATGAGGCTAAGCAATGCGCAGTGCGTTCCCTCAGAGCTGACTGTGTAGACAAGCGCGCTTCCCAAGTGTCAGGGGAGAGCGTGCCTTTTTCAGGTGCACCTGTCTCTTCATTAGATCTTCTGGGATGAGGTCAAAGTTCATCTGACTGGCCCACAAGGCAGAACATCGGCTTACAGCTGAACCCTCGGAGAGGGCCAGCTCTGGCCTGGGCTTTCTCTTCTCTGGGGTCAGGCTTGTGTGGTTTATCTGTCTAATTAATGGGTGAGTGCCTCACGAATTATCATGTGATTGAAATGGTTTTCATTGCTTTTGGGGGAATTTTAATGGTACAAGGCAAGGACAAATTAATTGTAAGAAACAAAGCCATAAAAATCAGTGTTTTCCAGAATTCTAATGTAGTAGGCTTAATTGCTTCTTTTTTAAAAAGAGATTTATTTATTTTTTATTGGAAAGTCAGATATACAGAGAGGAGGAGAGATGGAGAGGAAGATCTTCCATCTGTTGATTCACTCCCCAAATGGCTGCATCAGCCGGAGCTGCACCGATCCAAAACCAGGGGCCAGGAGCCTCCTCCAGGTCTCTGACATGAGTGCAGAGTCCCAAGGCCTTGGGCCGTGCTCGACTGTATTCCCAGGCCTCAAGTAGGAAGTTGGATGAAAACCGGGGTCACCTGGATACAAACTGGCACCCACATGGGATCCTGGTGCGTGCAAGGCAAGGATTTTAGTTGCTAGGCTACTGCACTAGGCCCCAACTTAATCACTTCTAAACAGAAACTTAATCTTTAGCACTTTGTCAGGAAGATGTGGTTTTTTATTTTACCAAACTTGAGAAATTGAGACTCTTTATCACTCAGCGACAGACTAATTATATGTGTCATGAACACACCAGAATCCCCAGGACTCCCGATGCTGGGTTGAGGTCTTGTCCATGTCCTGTGGGTTTTCAGGAGGTCCCCTCTTTGTCAACCAGGTCCCCACCCTTTAGTCTAGGTGTCCCTGTAGCTACTTGGACCGTGTAACTACTCTGCCTTGACCGTGGCAGAGAAAGTTAGATTCTAAAAGATAGACTTCAACAACTCTGTGTCCCCAACTCATTGGTGGCCTTGGGGAGGTGGCTCCTACCACGGCGAGGGACCAGGCAGAGGCCCGAGCAGGGGTGGGGCACCCACAACGATTTGGCAAGTAACGCTCATCTGTGCCCTGTTCAAAGGAAGCCAATGACTGAGAGTGTTCGATTTAGTTTGAGAAATGACTTCAGGGGGCAAATGCATTTCCATTCTTACCATTAGAACTGCTAAAGAAAATGAATCAGCCAAAATCTACCCACGTAAAAGGTTCCTGTCGAAACCTGCTTCCCAGCGAGAGTCAGGTCGGCTTTCCCGCATCGTGAGAGCAAGAGGCAGTCTGCAGCCAGGGAGTGAAAGTTGCGTAGCCATGGCGAAGAGAAGCCGCCACGAGCAGCTGGGGCCCTCCCAGGCCAGGCAGTGGACAGGGCCAGGGCAGGGTGGGAAGTGGGTGCAGCCACAAGAGCCATGCCTTGTGGAGAGACTGCCAACGGTGGTAGGAAGGAAGAGGAGATGACCCCAGAGGAGGCTGGCTGGGGCAGGGAACAGAGGCGTAGCCCCCTGGCTGCCCCCGAATGCACCGTCCTGGACTGGCCTCATGCTCTCATCCTGAGCAGCTGGGTGACTGGGGCCTAATGCCTCCCTGCTGTCCTTGGCCTGTGTGGAAAGTGCTGTTGCCCTGAACCCAGCAGAAGAGTCTTGCATGCCCAGGCCCTAGCAGGAAACACCTGCCAAGTAGGACGTGGGCCAGAAGGACAGTACTATGCTGGACTCTTCTGCTCCACTGAGCGAAGGAGAGCCCCGCCCCGCCCCCAGCTCAGGGCAGGGCATGGAGGTGCATGTGCTGTTGGGATGCCAATGCCGTGGTCTTGAGGGAATGATGCCCGAGCACTCAGAGGCATGTGTGTCGGCATGGGCTGGGCTGTGCGGCTTCAGTTTTCTTGCTCGATACATCAGTTTGTTTGAATTCACTCATGCAAACATTGAAATTCTGGAGCTGATCTTGGTGAGCAGGATGTGCCGGGTTTGTCTGGCAGGGCTAGCGTTCTCTGTCAGTACGGAAAGCTTCGCTGGAGCCAGAACAAAGGGAAGTTCTGTGTGAAAGGTGGTGTTATGTGCTGGGGAGGGAGACGCTATGTATTTGCGAGAGGCGTGAATCATGCGCAGTGGTAACCTTAGGAGCTTGGCATGGGAATTTTGTAAACATCAGTGGGGCTGTATTGCAGGTTGTGAAGCTTATTTCTGTTTTAAATACAATCTCACACAGAGCTGCTCCAATGCTCATTTCACTCTATGGAATTTAATAAAATTCTAGGTCGGAGGCAAGTGCCCTTGGCTACCCAGCGGCTTAGCCGACTCAGTGTGCCTGCTCGTAGAAAGTGAACATTGTCTGGGCCAGTCTTTCTTAGTTTGGTGTTTACAGCTTGACTGTCTCTGTAGCGGCCCTTGGCATCTTTCAATGCTATCAGAGGGTTACGGTTAGGGTTGGGGTTAGGTGAGATGCTTCACCCACCTGCGCTCAGCACGCTGGGTGTTTTTCTGCCCGGGTTCTGAGTCCCCGTGGTTGGAATTGGAGGGTTGAGAGGGTGTGTTGTTTCCTGTCTCCTCCCGCATGAGTGCTCTCCCATGCAGGGGTGAGATTGAGAGCAGCAAAGAATCGTGCCAGCATGGGTCCCAGTTGCAACTCCTAACCCTGTGCTCACACTGGGCTGCACTCCAGCTGGGAGGCCCTGGGCTGTGCTGAGCTGGGCAGAGCTTAGCACAGGAGGGGCTTCTCCAGGTAGAGTGCAGGATCTCTTCCACACAGCACTGGGGTGCGGGTGATCGGGCCCCATGCTGGCCAGCAGGGCAGCCCTGGCCACTTGGGCCATGCAGTCCCAGGACTGTGAATATAACCTCATGCCTCAGCTTAGAATATGGCCAGATATCAGCGTTATAGGACATTGGGATTCACAGGTACCTGGTGTACGAAGCTTCACTTGTGGCTAATTGAATACAGACCTCTCTCATTGTCAATGTTTTATTTACTCTATAATAATGACATTTTTGAAACTCCCCCCAGGTAATGTGGCATTTTCGTGGATAGCAGGTGATTGGCCAGGGACCCCTGGCCCCTTTGCTCTGGCCTCTGTCCAGGGCATGGGTGACCCACAGTGGGGTCAGTGACTGCAATCCTGCGTGTTACCTGCTCTCTGCCCTGCTGTATCCTGCAGGTCCTCATGCTTGTCTGTGAGAGCCAGGAATGGCTTGATTTCAAGAATGTCTCCTGGTTTCAGCCTGGTCCAGTCCCAGCTGTTATGGCCTGTGGCCATTTGGGGAGTGAACCTATAGATGGAAGATCTCTCTCTCTCTCTCTGCTTTTCAAGTAAATAAATCTTACAAGCAAAACAACCAGCTCCCATCCTGCACTGCAGCATGAATTGCCTCTTCTGAGTGGATTATCAGAACTACTGCAAGCATCAACAGCCTCTGGGTTGGCCTGCCTGGTGCAGGTGGGCAGGTGCATATGCACCTGAGTGCCCTAAGCACCCTCACGGAGGAGCGGTGCTGTCCTGGTGTGCTAATGAGAAAGACAGGGCTGAGTGTTCGCAGTGAAAGCCCCCAGTGCTCGGGCTGACCCTGGCTGCTCTTCCATGGTGATTTAAATGGAGACCTTCCCGTGCAGGAACATGCTACAGAAGGCACCCCGGAGAGTGGTCCAGGGAGCCCAATCCATCTGGGGAAGTTGGAAACGATGCTCTTGTGATGGGGAGCACGTCACCACTAATGGCGCACCCAGCCTGGGCAGAATGCAAGGCCAAGCAGACAGTGCAGTGGGGCCTGGCAAGGTGGCCCTGTGCCCCGTCCAGCCCGGGGGCACCTTTCCCCAGATGCCTTCACTGAGCAACAAGCTTCTAACCAGCAACTCTCCTTTCCTGTGTGAGTCTGGCCAGCGACATCCACAACCATGTCATTGCCAGTCAGAGGGTCACCCACAGATGGAGAGGAGGCTGGACAGCCATGAATGGGCCTCCCACGAGTTCTATGGAGTGTGTTCTTGAGAGGGAAGAGGACCGGTTGCACAGTAGGCTATCTGCAAGGAAGGACAATGGTGCCGTGTGCTTCATAAAGAATCTGGAAGAGTTCCAGCACTGTAGCCTAGTGACTAAAGTTCTCACCTTGATTGCACCAGCATCCCATAGGCTTCCCTGTTAGTCCAATGGTAGGGCATATCCCAATATGAGAGATATTAGAATACAGGGGGATATGTGTCTGTGAAGGGGAAGTACAGTAATGAGAAGGCTCAGGGAAGCAAAGCGACCTGGAGGCACCTGTTTGGTGTGTGACTCTCATTGGTGCAAACGTCACGTGAAGTCCAGCCTAGCTGGACTCTGTGATGCAGTGGGAATTTGCCCAAGGTCACAATCTTGCGACTTCTTCTTAGAGAAACTTTTGGCTCAAACGCTTGGGAAATCTGCCTGGATTTTCACTGCATCTGGGCCAGGTCTGGAGTGAACAGACAGAAAGGGGTCCTGACGTCTTTACAAAGGACAAAAGCAGGGCAGGACCCTGAAGGAGCAGACAAGGCTGTGCCGCTTGGCTTTTTGCTTCAATATTTGGTAATTGCACAAGTGCTTCTTGAACATCAGCCACTATTCTCAGTCTCACAACACGATCTCCAGCCCGTGAGGTCTCCAGGGACCTGCGCCCTCGTGGGAGACCCGAAGAGCTCCTGGCTTTGGATCGGCTCAGCTCCGGCCATTGCGCTACTTGGGGAGTGAATCATCAGACGGAAGATCTTCCTCTCTGTCTCTCTTCCTCTCTGTGTATCTGGCTTTGCAATAAAAATAAATAAATCTTAAAAAAAAAAGAATGGAAGGGCCAAATAAAAAAGGCCTAATGTTTTTTAGATTTCAAAGATGCAAGACTCACTACCTTGAGTGGTTGCTCTTGCACTCAACAATACATTGTTAAACTAAGATTTGAGGGTTCAGACCTCAAAATCTGGTAGAATGGTAGAGTGTGTTAGGCTGCCTCCTGAGGTGCTGGCATCCCATATGTTCATTAATTCAAGTTCTGGCTGCTCCACTTCTGATTCAGCTCCCTACTCGTGTACCTGGAAAAGCAGCAGACCCCTGTGTCTGGGATCCTGCATACATGTGGGAAGCCTGGCTAAGCCCTGGCCATGTGGTCACTCGGGGAAAGAGTCAGCAGTTAGAAGACGAAGCATGTTCTCTTCTGGCTCTCTCTGCCTTTCCAACGTATAAAGAAATCTTTTTTTTTTTTAAAGAAGTGAGGATTTTCATAAAGACCTGCTTGGCCTGTTATCCACTTGTCCAGTTACACAGTTTTATTTCCCCCCGATTTAACTCATGTTCACGTATTACTTTAGCACAGGTCATTTTTTCCTTGCTCACTGCACTTTTCTTAGGAACAGAATGGCACATTTATCAGTGAATCTGCCCTGACCACCACGCCAGCAGATCAAGTCTGCCCCTCCAGGCTTGAGGGCCTGGGTCAGTTCCATCAGGTGGTCTGGAGCTGAGGCTTTGAATCTGGTTGACAATGCGTCTGGCCTGTGCTGTGTACTGCTACTGAACCGTGCTTTTCTCGTGTAGATCACTGTTACGGACGAGGAGGTCAGTAACCCATCCTTTTTAGATCTGGTGAGAACTCCCCAAATGAGGAAGTGCACACTTATCCTTATGTTTGCGTGGTAAGTGTGAGTTATGATGGATTTAAGCTCTTGTGTCAAATTGCCAACGTGCACTTTCCTCCCGTGGGCTCCAGCTCTCTCACTTGTTCCTTTCGGGGTTTCCCAATGTTGCTGCAGGTTCACCAGCGCCGTGGTGTACCAAGGGCTTGTCATGCGCCTGGGCATCATAGGAGGCAACCTCTACATCGACTTCTTCATCTCGGGAGTCGTGGAGCTGCCGGGAGCCCTCTTGATCTTACTGACCATCGAGCGCGTGGGACGCCGCCTCCCCTTCGCCGCCAGCAATGTGGTGGCAGGAGTGGCGTGCCTGGTCACTGCATTCTTACCAGAAGGTAACTTTCCCCAGATCTGTTTGCTAGTCAGGGAACTTGAGAAAACAATCGAGGACCTTCAGAAACCAACCCTGCCATCCCAGGCTTGGCAACAGGTCAACCCCAGTGACGTCACCCAGCTTTCTGCCCATTAATGTAAACATGTTGAAAATGAGAAATCGGCTCTGTAGACTTTCTCTTCTTTCTTTTTTTCTTTTTTTTTCTTTCTTTCCATGTTTAGGTCTGTTTGTGGCTGAAATAGCCATTATGTTAAATCTAATTCATACTACAACCTGTTCACTTTTTTAAAAGATTTATTTATATTTATTTGAAAGGCAGATTTACAGAAAGGAAGGACAGAGCGATCCTCCATCCACTGGTTCACTACCCAGGTGGCTGCAGCCACAGATGCTGGGCCAGTCCAAAGCCAGGAGCCAGGGGCTTCCTTTGGGGTATGCCACATTGGTGCAGGGCCCTCCCCCGCTGCTTTCCCAGGACATAAGTAAGGAACTCAATTACAGGGTAACAGCTGGGACTCAAACTGGGGCTGTGTGGGATGCCGGCCCTGCAGGCCGAGGATTAGCACGCTACACCACCTCGCTTTGAAGCTGACTTGATTTTGTGTTAAGCTGGCATTGCTTGATGCGTTTCTTGATCCGCTGCTGTCGCTTGACAAGGAGGTTGCGGATGGAAGGTAGATCCACTGCCTGACTTCAGGAGGTATTTTGTAAGAAATAGCCAGGAAGGTGGAAAAAATTGGGGAAAAAAAATTAACTCGTGGGAGAGGGGAGAAGGCCCAGGCTAGCTGTGCAGAGGTGAGGAATAAATGTACAAAAAGAATGGATCAAGGAGTGCTTTTCCAAAGTAGAAAGCAATTCCCTGAGTGGGAGGCACTTGTGAGTTCAGCAGCCCAAGGGTCTTTCTTATCCCAGGGTTCAGGCTAGGAACCCTGAGAGAGGCCAGTCACAGCCCTAAGGCCAGGCTGGCAACACGGGCACACCTGTGCCCCTTGGAAGGAGGAGGGGCTTGGCATGGCTGCCAGCCAGCAGCCGTGAGGGCAGTGGCTGTGGGGAGGACGAGATGCCGTGAGCGGGAACCGAGGTGGTGGCGGGCAGCCTGGTGGAGAGACCGCGTTCATCTGAAGGAGCTTAAAGCAAGTGATTCTTTCTGAGCTTGCTGGCTAGGGGGTGGGGGAGGAGAGGAGAATGCCAGTGTTACAGATGACACAACCCAGACGGCCTCTGTGGTGAGGCACAGCAGGGAGTCCCCCGGGGGAGCTCTGGGTCACTGCAGATGGGTTCTTCCCTGCCCTGGCAGGCGGGCAGGCGGATGCTGTGCAGGGAGAGCTGGTCCTTCGAGGGTGCACAAAGGTTGCCTTTCTCTGAAGCTCCCCTGGGATCCAGGAAGGAGCTCACAATAGGGCAGAAGAGTCAGGCATTTACAAATGAGCTTATTGATTAAATAAGATTCAGGCATTTGCAAATGAGCTAATTAATTAAATAAGAGTCAAGTATTTACAAATGAGTTTATTGATTAGATGAAGGCTCGTGACCTCCGGAAATATCAAGTGGCCCCTATTAGAACAAAGTGATGGGAAGGTCAGTTTCAGAGCGCTCTGCCTCCTATGGGCCTCATCTCCGGGGTCTTCCTCTGCTGCTGTACGAAAGTGCATAAACTAGGTGGCTGACAACAAGACATTCATTCTCCCAGGGTCCTGAATGCTCAGGCTATCACCAAGGTAACCGGGCCATCTTTACCTGTATCGGATGCCATCCCATTACTGCAGCCGCCCACTTGATTTCTCCCTGTTGCCACAGTAGTCCACCTGCAGGGACTACTTCCCAACATAGTCACATCCTGGGGCTCCAGGGAGACCTGAGATTCAGGAGGTTCCGTCCAGCCCTCTACTTTCACCTAACAGAGTCCACGCATTGCAGATGTGTTCTATAGCCATCTGTCGACACACGTTACTGAGAATCTAAACTAGGAGGGAGACAGGAAATGGAACAAGGCGGATGTACGTTCCACCCCCTGGATATGTGTGATTGAAGTAGAAGGATGGAAAGCTCAGGAACACTGGCGCCTTTGCCGTCCTTGTGTCATACTTGCTTTGGGGTGCAGCAGTGTGGCTTTTCCATTGTCTTTGTGGGTGTCTTGGGTGCGGAGTAATCCCTGCACATGGAGGTGGAGGTAAGCATGTGGGGAGCATGGTGAATGATGGGTGCCGGTGTTTCATGGTGGGCACTACCCCTTCAAGTCTTTGGTCCCAGACCCACTGGGAGGAAAGGAATGTGTGTTGTGCCTCCAGTGAGCATGCTTGATTATGAGTTGAAATAACTCGGTGGATGAGAACCACACGATGTCATAGGAAACCCTGTAAGGCCAAGTGCAGCTTTCCCGCTTGGTCAGCTCTGTGAGCTGCCCCTGCCCTCCCCTGCTGAGCCTTCCCATCATTCTTAGCAAGTCTGAGCGCTGCTGCTCCTCTCGGGATGAGCTGCATTTATACATTGTGTGGGTCTGGCTACTTCCAGAGTTACATGCTGTTCATGACAGCCTGACAAGAAGAGATTTCCAGTCCCTAAAGGGAGTTCCAAATCCTCTCAGAGATTCCTCCCCAGAGCTGGCAGCCCTTCCAGCCAGCCAGCAGGGGCCCTGGGCTTGGGTCAATCCTGGAGGGCTGGATTAACATGAGAAAGGCTGCTTCTGGGGCCTCTGTTGACGTCATCAGCGGGCCCCGGGTCCCTGCGTGGCATGCCGATGAGCCTCTGCAGAGACATCAGCTCCCTTGGCTCGGCCTGGCCTCCACTCCACCCAGCTCTCCGCGGTGTGAGAGAGGATCTGGAGGAAGGAACAGTCTTTGTGGCCCTATCTTTATCCCAGACTCCCTGCCAGCTGGCACACCCCAAGGAGACTGCAGTGTTGTGCTTTGTCTTCAGTAGCAGAGATAGTATTCACAGGAGTCTCTGGGAAGGCCCTTGTTTCTCTGCGTTCTCATATAACTCTGCTGAAGATCATTTTGGCTGTAGCACAAACTTCAAAAAACTTTAAAATATACTTTTCATTTTACTCCAAAGGCAGAGTGACACACAGAGTGAGAGACAGAGCTGAGAGCTCCCACCCTCTGACTGAGACGTCCACCATCTACTTCCGAGACCCAAGGCTGAGACCCGAGTACTCCACCGTCCATTGTCGCTGCCTCCCAGGGTGCAGGTTAGCAGGAAGCTGGATCAGCAGCGGGGAGCTGGGGCCTGAGTCAGATGGGATGCACCTGTCCCAGATAGGGACTTCGCTCCTGCCCTGAACACGTACCCCAATACTCACTTTTAACCTGGCCTCCCTGCACAAAGTTGGCACCCTGTCCGATGAGCAGAAGCTTCCATGTGTGCCAAGGTCTTCGATGCCAGGTTATTTCTACTTGCTGAGACGTCATTCTCACCCTTGAGCTGGCGACCAGCACAGGGCCTCGGGAACTTCTCCTTTCATATATTTCACCAGAGTTGCTGTCCCGCGTGTAGTTAGACTCCACTGCTCACCAGGGAGTTGAGGGTAGCTTGGGATGGGCACCCTGTATCTGTGAGGATTGCTACCTAGCAGTGCTTTCTGAACATTTCACTGAATTAAGCAGGTATTGACCTTGGTTAACCAGGTAAGTTTTCTACTGGGTGTATGTGCGTACGTGCGTGTGTGTGTGTGTGTGTACTTGGTTTCCTAAGTTTTGTTTGATTCTTTATCAAACAGTCCTAGCCTCCATTGTAATCCAAACTTGCTATTGAACTTCTCAGTAGAACACACTTCCACAGCAACCCTGATATGGTAACAAGAAACTCTTGACTTAAGAACCTAGCTTGGGGCTGGTTTTGTGGCTTAATACATAAAACCACTTACACCCCAAATGCCCTCTGCTTCCTGCCCTTGCTGTCTACTTCCTGTCCAGCTCCCTGCTAGTGGCCTAGGAAAAGCAGCAGGGGATGCCCCAACTTAGCTTGACCAGTGCAGCTGCTTAGAGAATGAACTAGCAGATAGAAGATCTCTCTCTGTTTCTCTGTTAAATCCACCCTTCAAAAAAAACCGAATCTATCTTATATAAAAAAAATTTAACCTGGAGCCCATGTCATGGTGTAGCCAATTAAACTATCACCTGTGTTGCCAATATCTCATATGAGTGCTAGTTTGAGTCCTGGATGCCTCACTTCCCATCCAGCTCCTTGTTGAAGCAACTTAGAAAGCTGCAGAGGATGGCCCAACCGCTTGGGCCCCTGCCACCCACGTGGGAGACTTGGAAGAAGCCCTGGGCTCCTGGCATGGGCCAGGCTGAGCCCTGGCTGCTGGCATGGGCCAGGCTCAGCCCTGACTCCTGGCATGGGCCAGGCTGAGCCCTGGGCTCCTGGCATGGGCCAGGCTCAGCCCTGGCTGCTGGACTATTTGGAGAGTGAAGCAGCAGATGGACGATCTCTCTGCTTTAGAGGACAAATAGAAACGATCATCTTAAAGAGGAGAGAACCTGGCCTGGGTGCAGGTGGCCGTCATTTCTGCATCTGCACCCATGCAGGGACCCCGGAAATCTGGGCAACAGCTCCTGCTGTGTATCCCCCGAGCAGGGGCAGAGCACTTCACCCCCATCCCCAGTGTTTGTGAAAAAGCAAAGGCGCACGTGCTGACCGCCACTCTGCAGAAGGACAGCTGGTGGCCTGCTGCATATGCCACTCCGCTGTGTCTCACTCGCTGATGCAACCCTCACAGCAGGTGCTGTCACCTGAAGAGACACCTGGCCACCTGTCCTCAGCCAGTTTGAAGTAAACCGTGTCTCCCTGTCATGAACTGGCATCCTAGACCACCCTCTTCTCTGCCCACCCTCTGTTTAACATGATGAGTATTCCCCAACGAGAACACAGTCTGCTGAGCTTGGTTCTCTGCTTTGATCCTTCCTGTGCATGTCTGTTTTTCTACTAACTAAAGAAATAGTGTCTAGTCACAAAGATGCTAGAAGACAAGAGAATGATTTAGGGCCGAGAGCACTGCCTGCATACAAAAGGTAAGTCCCCAAGTTTCGCGATGAATGCCTGACGCATGCCGGCCGGCCCTGGCTGGCTTTGCAGGGCAGATGCAGTCTTGATCATGCAGTCACGTGTCCTCATGGCAGGCAAATTCATGCACTGATTTTTTTAGAGTTAAAAAAAACCCAACCAGATTCCCTTCTCCTACCCTTAAGACACAAAAGAGCAAATATAGAGTAGAAAATGTTTGGTATTCCCCGGTGGCTCCTGTGAAGGAACGGAGGGACGTCCCAAGGGAGGTGAACTTCAGTGAGCATTGTGGCCCAGAAGCCCAAGGTGCCTTAGCGATGCCCACGTACCATAACAGAACATGGCGTCAAGTCCAAGCTGTCCCACTTCTGATCCAATTTCCCATTACTGCATCCTGGAAGGAGCCAAATGACGGCTCAAGTGGGAGACCCAGATGGAGTTCCAAGCTCCTGCTTGGGCCTGGCCCAGTCCCAGCTGTTACAGGGAACGTGTGGGAATGAACCAGCAAGTGGGTGATCACCTCTCCTCTCCCTCTTCCCCTCTTGCTCTCCCCTTTCAAGTAGATGAAAAATGAATGAAACTTGCCAGCAAATGGATAATAAGCAATCAGCATTTAAGAATGTGGCTCTTTCTGGAGGATGTCTTGGGGGAAGGAGCTTGATTGGCGATAGGGAAGGAAGTGAGTCAGTGAGCTGCACCTTAGCCTACACACATGGACAAGCTGGCCCCTTCTTAGTTCACTTTCTGCTCATGTAGCCAAATGCCTGGACTGGGAGAAAGAACAGAGGTACCAGCAGCTGCTTGGCTTCTGGTCGGGGCTCCATGCTAAATCCTAAAAGGCTTGTCAGAAAAAGAGACAGGCAGGCGGGCATGTGCAGAATACACACAGTATGAGAGGTGCCCTTCCTTGGTCACAGTCTTCTTCGGGGTAACTGTCCAGGGCCTGAGAGAGCAGCCTTAGTCCATCCAGGAGGTCTGTGCCCCTGAGCCCCTTGCCCCTGGAAGTCCTGCCACCTGTCAGAGCTTTCACAGATAACAGCTTAGTTTTAGATGAGGCAACCCCTTTCCACACTTAGCACCCTCTGAGGGTTGGGTCCTGGAGGTTCTGTGCCCTAGAAGTCAAGGGCAGCTCACGTAAGGTATTGGCACCTGCTGGGCACAGCTGCCCTGTGTACACCCACCAACGCCGTAGGCAGAGAGAGGACAGATGGGCCCCAGTGGAAGCAGTGGTTTCCAAGGGCACAGCTGGAAGTCGCCTCCTGACCAGGAGCTGGAGAACCCGGCTCTCCGGGTTGTGCCGGCACTGCCGGAATGTGCCTTCACCATGGTGAGTGCTCACAAGGGACTTTTTGATTCCAACTCTGTTGAGCACCTTCACGTCAGACAATGCTGATGTGCTCCGCCTCTAACTCTTCCCTTCCTGACCTGTGTTCGCAGGGATACCATGGTTGAGGACCACAGTCGCTACCCTGGGAAGACTAGGCATAACCATGGCCTTTGAAATTGTCTATTTGGTAAATTCAGAACTGTACCCAACAACCTTACGGTAATTCCAACCTAGCTATTGCGGGTTCTCCTTTGTAACTCTGTAGCCAGTTGACTGGCTACGGACTGGGACATGGGTCCTCCCATTCTTGACCGGGGCTGAGCCCACGCCGGGAAGGGGGCTTGGGCTGACGGCAGCTGTCTGCGACCGCTGGTGACGGGTGTGTGTCTCTGTTGGCAGCCGAGGTCTGGGGGCAAGGTGCTAGATCTGGAACCACCGAGCCTCGTAGTCTGCATGAGGCTTTCCTCATCTTTGAGGCTGTGGTCTCTCTTTTGAGCCTGCCTGGGTCTGTACCACTTTGCCTCTTAGCTGGAGACACCCTGGGTGCACCATGCTGTAAAGCCAAGTCCCATGGGGTCGCTTGGGTATCCCAGAGCCAGCAGGGTGTCAAGGTGCTGATGAGGGGACTTCTGTCTCTCCCAGCCCCCAACCATGTCCCCTGCCCCAGGTGATTCCTCATTCCCCTCCCTAAGACGCAGACAGAATGGGGATCTTCGCTTAGATGGAGGGCTTCCAAGCAGAAGCTAACCAGTGAACAGGAGTGGCCTCATTTCTGTGCTAAGTACTGCATATTTTGATGACTTTCCTTGTTTAGGTAGTTTTCATGTAAAACTATAGTTTTGTGTTCTCCAGAAACTTTGGGGTTTCGCTGTGCTCCGGTTTGTGTGATTTTGGGGGCATCATTGCCCCTTTCCTGCTCTTCCGGCTAGCAGCCGTGTGGCTGGAACTCCCTCTGATCATCTTTGGTAAGAGCCTGTTCGTGGGCTGCTGTGCATGTGTGCGTGTGTACACGTGTGTGTGTGCGTGTTTTCATCAACACCCCTGGCATCTGCAGAGCCCCCCAGTGAGCACCCAGTTGAGGTTAATCACTTCCATCTCACTGCTCTTTCTGTTTTTAAATTGCTTCTTAAGGATTTATTTTATTTTTATTTGAAAAGCAGGGTTCCAGAGAGGGAGAAACAGAGAGACCTTTTATCTTCTGATTCACTCCCCAAATGGCTGCAACAGCCAGGGAGGTGCTAATCCAAAGCCAGGGGCTTCTTCTGGGTCTGCCACATGGGTGCAGCATCCAAAGGACTTGGGCCGTCCTCCACTGTTTTCTCAGGCCACAAGCAGGGAGCTGGACGGGAAGTGGAGCAGCCAGGACTTGAACCAGTGAGCATATAGGATGCCAGAGCCATAGGTGAAGGCTTAGCCCACTATGCCACAGCGCCAGCCCCAGTTGTTTCATTTGAAGGAACCAATGACGTTATAACAGAACTTAAAATCCTAAGTCGTTTTAATAATTTTATATTTTACATTTATTTAATATTTTCTATTAAAGGGTTTGATAAGCAGTGTTCAGTTTAGTCTTCTTTGTTTAGGTCTGAGTTAACAACCAATGTGATGCCTGGCTGAGGAGAGAAGTGGGACCTGGCCGTCGCCCCCTTGGTAGCTGGTGAAGGACCGAGGCTTCCAGGAGAAATGAGAGAGGGGAGGGATGGGAAGAGACAAAAGAGGAGTGGGGAAGACCAGGGCAAGGAAGCCGACGGAGTCAAGGGTGGTGAGATAACCCCCTGCAAGAAGCTGAAGGGTCTGGATTGGGGTGCAGTTGGTGACCCATCTGGCTCAGGGCCAGGGAGGACGTGGGACCATGGTGAGAAGTGAGATCTGGCCCAAGGCCGTGTGCTAGGAATGCCTTCACCCGGCTTCCAGGCAGGCCCACTGTTAGGAATTCAAGACTTCCGCCAGCCATCACTCAGGAGCAGAGTATGCCGGGAGCAGGTGCTCAGTTAGTGCCTAGGAAGCCCATTGTCCACATCGGGGCACCTGGATGGAGGCCCAGCTCTGGCTCCTGACTCCAGCTGCCGGGAAGCAGCAGGTGGGGGTTCTAATACCTAGCTTCCCACCACGTACGTGGCCGTCTTGGATGGGTTGCTGACTCCCGGCTTTGGCTGGCCCAGTGCTGACTCCTCTGGCATCTGGGAGAGAACCAGAAGGTGAGAGCTCCTCTCCTACAAAACACTTCAACACTTGGGGGTCGACATTGTGACACAGTGCCCAGAACTGCCATCTGGACTCCGGCATCCCATATGGGTGCCAGTTCATGTCCCAGCTGCTCTACCTCGCAACCAGCTCCCTGCTTACGTGCCTGAAAAGCGCAGCAAAAGATGGCCCACGTGTTTGTGCCCTTGCCAACTCATGGTGCCCAGAAGAGGCTTTAGGCTCCTGGCTTTAACCTGGCTCAGCTCTGATCACTAGCCATCTAGGAGTGAATGAGTGGGCGAAGGGTGTCTGCCTGTCTGTGTCTCCCAGTCTTTGTAACTCTTTCAAATAAATAAGAAGTTAGAAAGTTAAAACTAGAGTGTGTAAACTGTATTTAGAAACAGAAGTTTTATTCGAGATGCTCCCTTTCCTCATCTGGTGACTGCGTGTTTACCCTTATCTGTGTTCTTGAGGTTGTCTGAGAGTGTTTATGTATCTCCCTGGTGAAAGTAGACGGGCAAGAGAAAATAGGAGAAGAGGGTGTTTCTGAAGGCTTGGCTCCTGAAGCAGGAGAGGGAGGTGCTGTGAGGTTGAGGGGGCTCAGTGAAGCTGCCAGCGTTCCGCGTCCAAGTGCCCATCTGGAAGGGTGTTGGCAGAGTGAGGACAGAGGGCCTGGCCAAGCCTAGTGAGGAACCAGGTGTGGCGAGGGCTCAGCCACAGTGGGCAGAGTCCGGACAAGGCCGGCAGTGGACAGGGCCAGGCTCGGAAAGGAGAGGAGGCTCTCAGGGAGTGACAGTGTCCATGGCGGAGAGGGACACCTCCTCTTCAGGTCCTTCTGTCTTCCGTGTGACACGGGGGGCAGAGCTTGAGTGCTCAGAGGTTAGTAGGCCCTCAATCTCCAACAACAGCTGTCAAGTCAGTGAGAGAAATGTCTGCCAGAGCCTGGGACTAGAGGACAGGGCAGGTGTTTGAAACCATTGAAGAGGAAGACTGCGTAGCTGCAGAAGCTGCCGATGGGGAGTGGGTGTGACGGGCAGGAGAGGCCCGCTGTGGGCTCTGTGATGGGGAGTGGGTGTGACGGGCAGGAGAGGCCCGCTGTGGGCTCTGTGATGGGGAGTGGGTGTGACGGGCAGGAGAGGCCCGCTGTGGGCTCTCGATGGGGAGTGGTGTGATGGGGCAGGAGAGGCCCGCTGTGGGCTCTCGATGGGGAGTGGGTGTGATGGGGCAGGAGAGGCCCGCTGTGGGCTCTGTGATGGGGAGTGGGTGTGACGGGCAGGAGAGGCCCGCTGTGGGCTCTGTGATGGGGAGTGGGTGTGATGGGGCAGGAGAGGCCCGCTGTGGGCTCTGTGATGGGGAGTGGGTGACAGAGCAGAGAGGCCCGCTGTGGGCTCTGTGATGGGGAGTGGGTGTGACGGGCAGGAGAGGCCCGCTGTGGGCTCTGTGATGGGGAGTGGGTGTGACGGGCAGGAGAGGCCCGCTGTGGGCTCTGTGATGGGGAGTGGGTGTGACGGGCAGGAGAGGCCCGCTGTGGGCCCTCGATGGGGAGTGGGTGTGACGGGCAGGAGAGGCCCGCTGTGGGCTCTGTGATGGGGAGTGGGTGTGATGGGGCAGGAGAGGCCCGCTGTGGGCTCTGTGATGGGGAGTGGGTGTGACGGGGCAGGAGAGGCCCACTGTGGGCTCTGTGATGGGGAGTGGGTGTGACGGGCAGAAGAGGCCCGCTGTGGGCTCTAAGGCAGCCACAAGCCGTTCTTCCTTCTGCAGGCATCCTGGCGTCTGTCTGCGGTGGCCTGGTGATGCTTCTGCCGGAAACCAAGGGCATTGCCTTGCCAGAGACGGTGGATGATGTAGAAAAACTTGTCAGGTATCACGTAAAAACGCAGCACACCCTCAACCATGGGAGCCCTGGGGGCCCGGGTGAAGAGGAGTTGGGGGAGGGAGGCTGGGTGGGGAAGGGTGGTGCGGAGCAGGTGGGTGTCTGTGGGGGCAGCAGGAAATCCCATCTCACATCCTAAGCAGAAACGGCCATGTGGACGGAAGAGGTTAGCGTGGAAAAGGAACCATGGCCAGAGAAGGATTCCCAGAGCTTTACAGTGTGGTCACTGGGGGAAGCAGTTCCGAGGGCTTAGCACTCAGAAAGCGCTGAAGGACGGGCTGGGGGATGTGAGCTGACACTGTCCCCACAGTGTGGAAGGCTGCACAGGTGGAAAGTGTGGTGGTCCTCTCTGTGGGGCGACGAGGCAGGCCCCTCGAGGCTGATCCCACAGCGAAACATCACCTCCAGCGCGAGGGCAAGGCAGAGGGCAGGCACGAGTTAGACACACAGCGAAGGGGTGACACACAGGAAAGCGAGCAAAATCATGTGGGGACAAGCGCATGAATGACGTGCGAGTTGTTTACTGATTAATATCCAGCCAGTAAATAAACATGAAAGATTAGGCCAATTAAAATTGCATTACGCAAATCATTTCTAATTTGCAGTGCTTGACATGTTTCATCATAAAAATTGCATATAGAGTAAAAGAGCGGAGACAATCATATCCACTCCATGGGTAGAAATGGGATGTGGAAAAAAATCATCTGTCTCTTTTATATCTGTGGAATTCTGGGCTGTCAGACTTTCTTTAAATAGAACACACAGTCTTATATTACTTAACAGCTACCTTTAAACACAGTATTCAATCTTTTTAAAAGACCAGGAAATTCATCATACGAGCCTCTGAACGTTTTTTAAATGCACCAAAGATATTTATAGAAAGGCTGGAATTGTGGCGGCCTCGGGGCAGGGGTTTTCATTCCGCTTACTGGTGGTGAACTGGGGAGAAGCTGACCTCCCTTTAACTCCTGTGTGAGTAACGGTTTTACAGATGGTTTTTTATTTAATACAGAGCACGGGACTGCATGATACAAACTTGTCTCCTCACTTAGTGTAACTGGGAGAGCCCCAATGTTTCACGTGCTCTACATGCCAGCCCTGGGGCTGGTCCTGCGTACGATGTGGCGGCCTGGGCTCGCATCATTCTTTGATGCTGTGTCCTGCTGGTGAAGGTCTTTTGAACAGTGAATCTCCCTCTCAAGAATTAGGAGGGAGATTAGAATTAGAATTAGAGAATTAGGCTCCGTCCTCCTCCCCCAAATTAGGCAAATGTTGTTACTAAGACCCTTCAAGTGTGTTATCAGACTTTGAAAACTGGGCAAGGCGTAGCTGATGGACTCCCTCTTCTGTGTTGAGGGTCCTTGTGCAAAGATGAGACTGATGAATTATCCCCAGGGTTTTCCTAAAAGAGGCCTACTTGGTACACAAAACCACCAGCTAACTCCTCATTGGCTGCCCACTATTGAAACTGGCCAGTCACAGGTTAGGGAGCCATCTGATTTCTCTGCTGAGCTGGAAGTTAAGTAAAGGCACCTTCCACACCCAGATGGCCTCTTGGTTCTCGCCCTCAAGTCTGGGATGAGCAGCCCAGAGGGGGTTCAAGGGCTCCAGGTGCAGGTGGCGGAGACCCGCAGGACCCCCAGGCTCAGGTGCCTCCCTCCGCCTAGGCACACGCTGTGTCCAGATCTTGACCCAAGGAACTGGCTGCCTCATTGACTGTTACTTGTTTAGACAGCGACAGCGACTTGGGAATTCTCAAACCAGTCATGGGCCTAGTTTCCGGGGCAGGCCTTTGATACCAAGCCTCTTCTACTAGTTCAGCAGTGTTAAAACAACTGGTAGATTTGGAAAGGCGCTGTGTATGGGGGAAGGAGTGTCTAAAATGATTTGCCACAGAAGTTAATGCCCACAGAATATATTAAGAATTAGCAATAACTAGCCCCGAAGCTTGAAAAACAATCTAGAAGTATGATTACTGTTCATTCTACAAATTAGGTGCATTCATTATGAACCCTGACTTTTTCTTCCTCTGGGCTTGGTGCCCGATTACTGGAACTTGTCAGTATTTGCTTTCAAAAGCGGCACTGAATTATCACACCGTTTCTGTGTTTATCTGCATCAATAGCTGATTTCCAAACCATATTGAGTAGAAGTTCATATAGAGCTTACGTGCTGGCTTGCTAAGTCATGGCTGGAAGGTTCCAGTGTCAGTAAACCGCGAGCCCGGCAGGTGCTGCTTTGTTCCCACCGAGCTGGGGCGTGAGTGTCCGGCTCCAAACCAGCCAGGAACCTGAACAGGCGCTAGCAGACCGCCTCCGCAGCCCTCACGCTCTCTCTTTCCCCTTGTCAGTCCGCATTCCTTTCACTGTGGCCAGAAAAAGAAGACGCCCGTGTCCCGCTCTCACCTTTGAGGTCCCAGCCAGCGGCAGGTGCTCTCCGGGAACCCACACTCCTTAGGAAAAGCCGCTCCTCGCTCCCAGCTGGCTGTGCCGCGCTGCTCCCAGCGGCCCCGGCTGGGACTCTCCGGAGTATTTTTCTATGTTTATGGAGCAGGATGTATCAGGCTGCTGACGTGTCTTGGCATACCCAACGGCGGCTGGCTTAGCAAGAGCCTGCTAGGCGCACAGCCCTCCCTTGACTCATTCTGTTGGAGCCCAGAACCTCACCTGGTGGCTTACAGAGACAAGAGGCGCCCCACGCACTTGCTTCTCCGGGCAGGCTCCTCCGAGAATGCGGGCTGTGTGAAGCTCTGGCCCCGGGAAGAGTGGAGAGAAGTGTGTGAACTCTGCTTCCAGCCAGCACGGAGGGCGAGTCCCTGGGGACGCGGCCTGTCAGCGAGGTGGCAGACCCGAGGCCTGAGCCCATGTTTTCTCTGCTGTGCCACTGGCTGAGCTGGCTCTGTTATGTATGAAATCGGGATTTGATCTCGAGATTAGGTGGGATTTATTTTGTTCTCCTTTAGTGGTACTAACGGAGAGCCAGATTCCGTTTGCCTTGTTTTAATACGCTCAACAACCACAACCACAAACTAGGAGCCCGTGGGTCAGGCTTTTGTGGGTCATGGGTGTTTGTTTGTTTTTAAAGCAAAGGGGTCTGTGAGCAGAGTTCTGCCAGGACAGGCGTGAGATGCGTGGGCACTTCTCACTTTGTTTCTCGAACAGAACGGTCAGCTAAATCCATGCTTCAAGGAACTTGCGATAGTTTTATACGTGACTATAGATACTAATTAGGGATTGGATCTTCTTGTTAAGACTTTGGAAATGTGAAGCTTAAATGCAGCGTTCTCCTTTGATTGTGACACACACCATCCTTTCAGACTCAGTATGTATCTTGTACCAAACTTTGCCATGACATGCTCTGTGTGGGCAGGCAGCACAGGCGCCAGAGGGGAGCTGGCTGGCCGAGATGCAAGCAGGTGTCCCTGTAGCGCTAGGATGACTTGGAGGGTGAGCGCCGATTGTCCCTGAGGGCTCCCAGTCCTTGGACACAGCAGTGGAATCCCGCGTGAATGCGTGAATGCCCTAGGCACAGCCCTGGGCGGAGCAGCAAGGCTGCCTCTACGGAGAGCCTTCCCCCGGGCCTTTGTCTGCTCTCTGTGGTTCTATGCAGGAAGGACACTCAGTTCTCCCACACTGCCATCTGTAAATTGTCTTTTGAGTTGATGTTTTTGTTTGATATCAATAAACTTCAGTTGTTAAGAAATCATCTCCTCTCTTCTTCTAAACACGTGTTGTCGAGCACTGCTGATTCCAAATGGAGGAGCCCAGCCACGACAGCGAGGGAGCAGAGCCACCTGCAGTGTGGGCTCACTGCTGCCCTGCAGGCTCCTGGCACTTCTGCCAGACTCAGACATGACCCACCACATCGTGCGGGCCCTCAGCTGCTCTCATGTGACCCGCTTCACCCTGTGATCACGACTCTGCTCCCTGGGCCTTCTGCTGGCCTACCAGCCAATCACTAGTAACCAATTTCATTTCCAAAATAGAACGTGTCCCAACTCCCTGTATGTGTGGTAGCTTTGTAAACATTCATCTCAGGCCAGAAGCAGACATTCAAAACAAAACCAAACCCCTGTGGTGTGTTGGGCGGCTGGGGCCAGCAGACAATGTTCTGGCGTTGTGGCACAGTGCGTTAAGCAGCTGCCTGCAGCGCTGGCATTCCATGTGAGCACCAGGTTGAGTTCCAGATGTTCCCCCTCCAGTCTAGCTCCCTACTAACGTACCGAGGGAAGTAGTGGGAGAGCTGCACTACCTGGAAGGCCCGAAAGCCTGGCTGTGGGGCTCAGGGCCAAAGGGGTCACTCAGTCAACAAGATGGCAACTAGCAGTCAAGGTCACTGGTTACACAAGGCGAGCAAGATGGCGGCCAAGGACAGAGCTCTGGGCACGAGCCAGGGCAGGGGTCAAGTCGTTTCAAAGAGAGACTGATTGGCCAGGGCCGTTTTGCTCCCCAGCCCCTGGCCTATGGGAGGTGGCTTCCGCAGTTGCGTTGATGACAGTTGGGTCCTAGTTTCTCCCCTCCTGGAATCCCTGGCCTGAGGCTATTCCTTACCCTATATAAGGAGTTGAGTTTCCCCAATAAATTCGAACTGTTGGACAGACCCCCAGTCCATCTGTTTGTCTCCCGCGTGCCGGGAGGCTGGCAGCAGGCTCACCCCCTCCAGCAACGGGATACTAAAGGAATCTGTGGGGGAGACCCCGCATCTGGCCACTGCAGCCATTTGGGAAGCAAAACAGTTGTTGGGTGAGCTCTCTTTTTCTCTGGAACTCTGTTATTTGAATCAATCATCAATCAATTAATCTTTGAATAGAGACTCATGCTGAGCTGTCTTTAGCTGACTAATGGGCGAAGCTTGGGTGACATAACCAGGACATCTCAGATGTGTCTCACAGGCTTCTTAGTCCTTCCCAAAGTGAGTTAAATCAGTACGATCTGTTTAAAACTGGCAAGATGCACTTGAACCAATGGGTGTTGTAGTCCAGCTCGATCCTACCCACTTCGTACTCGGTCCTCACACAAACCAGTGGGAGCTGCAGCCTAGTTGGGGCGATTCCCCACAGCCCCCACCAGGCCTGCCCCTACCCTGGTTCCATCATGCCAGTATGTACCACAGGCTTATCCAGTCTTTTCCACATCCCATTTAGCTCTCGTACTTGTCAATGGGCATTGAAGCCTAGTTCAACCCAACCAACCTACTATCCAGCCCACACACATACTGGCAGGTGCCTTTCTGTCTCGTCACCCCAGCCCCTGTCCTGGTTGTCGTGCTCTCCAGTGGGAGTGGTTATCCACGAGGGAGGTGCCCACTATCTCCCTACTAGGCCACTCCAACTTTTGGATTATGCACAATCCAGGTGGTTCTGGCATTTAACTTAACAGAATTGGCCCCCAGTGCCAGCCTCTGCCATCTGATGATGTGGCAAAGCCCAACCAATCCTCACCCACTCTAATTTTTACTTGCACTAGTTAGAACAGTCAGCCCAATCTGGCCCTTCCCAAATCTAGCTCACATGAGGCCCACAGGTGTTGTAGCCCTGCCTGGTCTGATCTGCCCCCATCCCATCTCATGCTCTCCAGTGGGAGTGGTTGTCCAGCAGGGGAGCCCACATTCCCCTGCCAGCTTTGCCTCCTCCCCCCAAGTTCTCATGTGTGCTGTTTGGGCGCTGCAACCACATCCGGTACAGGTAACCTCACCTTGGCATTCCTTAATGTGCACTGGTATGTGCACATTGGTTCATGTGGATGACAGGGCTGGAAACAGAACTGACCCAGCAATTGCAACGACCAGTATGTGCATAAGCTGATTGGGGCAACGGACTGTGCCAGACCCTGTACTGGCAAACTCACACAAAAATCAGGTCTGGGATCATCTCAGATGAAGTTTCTTTGGAGATCCCTCCAACTGAACTGCTGATCTCAGAACCCCAACCATGAAGAGACTGTGTCAGCCAGTGGATTCTGAATAGGTTTCATTGTGATTGGAACAGCGAGATTGGCAGCAATTCAGACCTGTTGAACTATCAAAACTGCTTGAGCAGGACCCTCTGAGCGTGCCTCACAGCGGGGACCTGGGATGGGCAGGAGGCTGGGTGGGGCTTTTCCCTTTGTTTCTCCCCTGACCCCAGATACAGGGGAAAAAAATTATATTAGTGTGGAAGCAATGGTATTACCTACTTTCCTGTAGCCCTTGACCCTTTATACCCTAATCAACTAAGTAAGATCATTAAAAAAATTAATTAAAAAATAAATAAGTAAATAAAATTGGCACAATGAAGAACATGAAAACGTCCAATGGCGTCCCAACAAATGAACTCCAATCTAAGTAAGGACAGTGTATATTTCCCATAAATGTCATAACCGTGTGGCCTTATTTTTACAGAATTCAGCAGTCCGTGGCAGCAAATCTTTACCCACAAAAATATAAAGTGCTGAGAGCTGGCAGTGGGCAGCCGTGAAGGACGGCGCCTCGCTTGCTTCCGCTGCTTGCGGGATGCTAAGCGCCCTGCCCAGGTGGCGGCTCCTCAGGTGTCCACGCCATCAGTTACTTCTCATCACCGCTTTAATCCAGTCCACAAAGCTTGAAACGCGCACGTAGACGCCAGGCTTATTGGGACGGGCACAGCCGAGACCCCAAGAGGTCACTCCCTGTAGGATGTATTTGTCTTTCTCGAAGCAAACCAGAGGCCCGCCACTGTCACCCTGTGCAGTGAGGAAACAAACAAAACTCCACGTGAAGCTGGAACTTGCAACCTGTTACTATGCGATGTCACCCTTCCGCCGTCGTTTTCCCAGCATCTGAAGTCAGAAGGGGACTTGGTGCTGTATGCTGTGAGCACCTGTAGTGTTTCAGTCATTAGCAACGCATGCTCAGGTTCACCAGTCTTCCGTGGCGGTGGGAGCCGGGAAATGCATGCTGTCGGTTTGCCCTCTACATCTCTGCCTTGGGGTGCCTTTGAGACAAGGCCAGCCTGGGCAGGATTGTAAAGTGGCTGCAGTAGGTTTCTGTACTACAACCCCAAGTCCCCACCCTACTGGAAAGGCTCCCCTTTCGTCAGCCCCTGCCCACCAGCACATTCCCAGGAGGCAGCTGGGGCACTTGACCACCCCCTGGAACTGAAGGCCGGAGACCCCCCTCCTATCATCTGAGTCACTATTCATGGGCAGATCTGGAAGCCCTTGGGGCGGTCCAGCCTCAAATCTGCCCCTTTGAGACAACCCGGGGCTCCAGACAGGGCAGCAGCGAAGGGGTCCTGCTTACCTGGCAGCTGTCCGTGCCGCCTACCAGATCTCCGGCACACAGCTCCGTGGACTTAACCCTCCAGTTCAGGAACTCTGGCCGGTTGCACACCTTGTTCTCGATCACTGGGAGCTGGGCTTCCTTGAGAACGCCAGCGCCCCAGGTTCCTGGAACCAAGAAAAAAATAAACAGCTTCAACACGTCTACATGGAAGCGCCTAGACAGCAGCAGCCCGGTCTCAGCGGCAATGCTAGCTCGCTGACATGTCCTGTGGTCGACATGAGGAATCAGCTCCTAAGACTCATGGGATAAAAACATTAATGTGGAGAGGGAATTTAAGAAATGTAATTACTGCTCTTCTTCTTCTTCTTTTTTTTTTTTTTTTTACTAAATATTCTTTCCCAGGCTTTACCCGCTGTAATACAGGACACAAACACAAATGCTTATTTCTGGTATTTGCTCAGCAGGGCGGCAGCGTAAGCACTTATTTTAGAATGCTTTGATCTTTCATTAATACGCTCATGAGGACGGACTGCTGTGTGGGCATGTCTCCTTTGCGAATGAAGAAGTTCAGGAAATGGGTTGGTTTCACAACATTCTAAGCGTACCAAGGGTCGCTTGACGACGCCCTCCAAAGCGGTCAGCATGGTTAGGTCTGTTGCACGTGTTACTGCCGTTAAATGGCAGGCTGAGCCTTTTCAGGCACAAGTCCCTGAGAAGTGCATTTCCTTGGCGTTTCGATCAGCCCTGGTCCACAGTTTAGGAAATGGATGTCCTTGACCCAGAACGGGAACCCACAGACCCCCTTGGCCGCCCCCACAGCTTCCAACATTTCGTGCTTACTTCTCACACTTAATTCTTATTCCCGAATCTTTTCTTGAATCTGAGTACTCAGAAATTAGATAAACATTTAATGGCTGCCAATAATATTGCCACATTGTTTCCTAAATCGGGGTCACAGTATAGAATGTTGCTAGGAAAAAAACCACTCTTCATCATGCTTTTCAGAGGAAGTTGTTTTAAGTAGTAGCTACTAGAATAGGGCTGAATTATTCTGATTCCTTTTCTAGTTTACATTTCTTAGAGCAAACCATCTCCTGGTGCGGGTCTTGATGGCTACGTGCCTTCCTTTGTGAGGCCGGCTGCCTTGCCTTTGAGGAAGAAGAGATAGGACTTTGTAAAAAGTGTAGACCAAATGCTGGCCTGCACTGCGACACACCCGTGGCTGGTGCCTGAGCTTGCACTGTGATTTGGCAACAAACCTCTGCTTTGCTATCATGGGTCAACCAAGACACTAGGTCCTGATGCATCCCCAAAGACCCAGACTCAGCTGATTTCCTGGGGCCCAGGAAACCTGCCTCTGAAGATGGCTTGAGCCCAAGAGAGGCCGTCCCAGAGTGGCTCAGCTCAGGCCGAACACAACAGCACTGGGCACAGAGACATCACTTAAACAGATGTGTGGAGGAAGCATACTTCTCTGAATATTTTGTCAAAAACTCCTGAGTTTCTGGGCGTCATTGCTGTAACTGGGACATCTCGAGAGTGCCGGCAAGCGGCGGTGGTCTGTGAGAATGTGCTGCCACCTGGTGGCCACATTTGAGATGGCGTTCCCTGAGTTAAGATGCTGCAGGTGACCTAGGCACTGGAGCCCTGGGGGACCGGGAAACTGAGGCAGCCAGGAGAGAGTAACAAAGTCAGGGTGCAGGAGGGGAGCAATGCCCAGGGACTCACTTGGAACTGGGACTCACTTGGAACAGCCGTTACCTCCAGGTTGACTGTGCTTCAAATATCAGAGTTGGGGAGCATTGCGGGGGTGCGGTGAGAAGGGGAGAGGGAGAAGAGGTTACACCCAAAGATCCAATCTGAGTGACATGCAGAAAACTGGCAAACAGGCTTCGGTTCTGCTTGGTGACTCCTCCTGGGCTCCTTACTGTTCTGAGAATCATCTCAGGATCCGCGTGGGCAGGACTCGGGGAGACGCGGAGCCAGCCAGTGCAGGTGGTGGCAGAAACGTGTGGGTGGGCAGTAAGACAGAAGAACCAGCAAGTAGACTTGGCTGTCAGCAGGTAGGTCTGGATTCCATCAGGGCACACATCAGCTATGTAAGTTCTGTGGATGAAGGTGGTAATGGTGGGAGAGATGCTGGCGGTGGTGCTGATGGTGACGGAGAGGGTAGTGATGGAGATGATGGGGCTGGCAGCAACAGTGATGATGATGATGAAGAGATGGTGGTGGTGATGGAGACGGTGAGATGGTAGTGATGACACTGGCTGTGATGGGGATGATGGAATTGGTGGTAATGGTGATGGTGATGTTAGGGACGATGGTAGTGTTGATGATGATTCATAGTTTTCATTCTCACCATGGCCTCACAGTGCAAATGAAGCAACAAAGTTTAAATTCAGACAAGGACACCAGGCTTATAGAGAGGAAAGATCTGCCCGATGTCACTTCGACAAAGGTAGGACTCACACTCAGCTCCTTGTGGCTTTAGGTTCATCCAGAGGACATCTGTTGGCTTTCTGGCAGCCTGTATCCCACGGTCTACCCCTTGCCCCTCTGGGTGTAAGCGGGTCCTGCCCCAGCTTCAGGGTGGGGCAGCTAAAGTAGGTCCAGGCCAGTTGGTGACTGACTGCAGGGTAGGCATGTGAGCTGACCCCTACCCCTCGGGCAGAGCCGTCCAGCATGCACTGCCGTGGAGTGGCACCTCCGTGCAGGAGTGGCACCTATCCGTGTCTGGGTGAGCCGAGGCCTGCAGCCATCGTGTGAGCCAGAGGAGTGGCCAGCTGACAGTTTCCTGTCTCTGCTTAACCCACTCTAGATTTTCTGTCACTTGCAGGAAGCGCCATGTTTCCTGTGGCTCTCTTCCATGTCATCTTTAAGAGCTGTGCTTGGCATCACGGGCACTTCACCCCCTCCCACAGGAGACCCCACCCTATCCCAGCTGAGGAGGTAACCCCTAACTGTACATGGGAATCCCCTCTTCAGGCGTGTGTCACCCAGTGGCTGACATGCCCCCTGCTCCAAGCCACAGGGCCCTGCTGTGTGAGACAAAAAGAGTGATGAGAACCCCAAGGCTTGGGCATAGCAGACGCACGCACAGCCTGGCACACCCCTGGGGCTGCCCCTCAGCCAAGCTTCTCTTACCATGGCCAAGGCACTCTCAGGGTCAGAAGCACAGATCGGGAGAGGGGTAGCAGATGGGACTTTGAACACGGAAGGAAAAGCTCAGACAGACAGAGGTCAGCTCCAGCATTATCTAGACCTGCGGCTTTTGATCTTCTTCCCCCTTAAACTGCAAAACCTTACTGTTAGCCAAACCTTACTGTGAGCCAAAACTTCCGCAAAGGGCAGATGTGAGATAAACTATCAGAAGCCACAGGCTGAGGAGAATCGAGATGGCAGAACAGGGCAAGGACATGTTTAAATGGATGGAGAAACATTAGCACTATGAAGCAGAGAGGACACATTCCAGGAAATAGGAGAGGACAGAACAACAGCAGAGGGGTACCTGGAGACTGACAGACACAGGAAAGCACCAGACACAACAGTGTGGTGTTGCAGTGACTGATACCCCAGTGGCATTCAGTGAGTGGTGATCTGAATTGCAGCGGCAGCCGGAGCTCCACCAGCAACAAGGTGGGAAGGGATTTTCACCGGGAGGTCAGGAAGTGAACCCAGACAAAAAAATTGCCTGTCCTGCTGGTCTGTTTGATTTGACCGGGAGCAGAGACAGAGCACCAGGTCCCAGATGGGCAGTGCAGGAACAGGGAGGATTTCACAGCCCAGTCCGCCTCCTAGAGCCAAATCGGGCACCATTTTGTTTAAGGAGGCAAAGGCAAGGGAAAGGACTGCATGCATGGAGCTGGGAGTGAACTCATAGCTGACTCAGTGAACTGCAACAACATGGCATCCTACAGGCTCCATCCACCCAAGACAGGTCCGGGTAGCCCTCAGACCTGACGGCCAGCAGATCAAGAACTCCAGTAGTGGCACATCAGATGCCATTTTTTTTTGTTTGTTTTGTTTTGTTTTGTTTTGTACAATGTGGCAAAAGTTTTAAGACTGCAGGGACAACAGTGAGCTGCGCATGTGCTGAGCTCGGTGAGAACTCACTGAGTTCCATGGATTGCACTGGTCCCACAGGGAAAATAATACCAACTTTGGCATCTTACTGGTCAAAATGGGTCTGTGTGGCCCTCATACCTTGTGGCCAACAGGTTCCTGCAAGATCGGCACCACCAACCACCTAGTTATATAGGACATCTGGTGTTTCCCTAATCCTGGGACCTGCTCCAACCGGAAGTGGGAGAAAGGTTGTACAGACAATGGTACAGCCTCAGCACAGTATCACAGGAGGTGGAGATTGGTGAGCCAGGAGCTGGGCCTATGGAGACCACGGTGGAAATCTAATATAAGAACCCAGACCTGGAACTCACTGGAAGGAGTGGCACAATTGACTGCAAACAAAGAGCCGTGTACCAACTGCAATGAGTAAAATTGAACTGTAGACCTGTGGGTGACACAGCTTAGAAACCTGCCCCAAGGAGAAGAATCTGCTAACTTGAAGTACAATGACCAAGAGCAAAAGAGACAGAGGCACAATGAATATTACTGAAGACTCCCCTGCAAAGGAGCAAAATCTTTTGCCAACCTCAGAGTTCACTGAGGAAGACATCGAGAAAATGGGGGAGACAGAATTCAAAACACTTGTTATAACGCTTCTCATCAACAATGAGAAGCACGTAAAGCAGGCGTTCAAGGAATATGTCACACTGGAAATGAGTCAAATGAAAGCTGATATATCAGAAATGAAGAATACAGTGGAACAAATTAAAAGTACAGTGGAGAGTCTCCAAAATAGAAAGAAGCAAGCAAAAAGACAATCTCAGAATTAGAAGATATTTCCTGTCACTGAGGGAAACAAACAAAAAGCTGGAAGCAGAGCTGGATCAAGCCATGAAAGTACTCAAGAACTGAAAGACAATATTAAAAGGCCAAATATAAGAGTTACAGGAGTCCCAGGTGGTGCAGAAAGAGAAGCTGGGATTAAAGGTGTATTTAACGAAATAATAAGGAAAAATTTCCCTAATCTAGAGAAAGAATTGGGAAACAACATCCAAGAGGGGCACAGAACTCCCAACAGGCTTGACCAAAAGCGGTCTTCACCATGACACATGATAAGCTCTCTTCAATCGAACATAAGGAAAATATCCTTAAATGTGCATGTGAAAAAATAAAGGAATGCCAAGTAGACTCACAGAAGACCTCTCACAGGAAACTCTACAGGCCAGAGAAGAATGAAGTGACATATTCCAGTTCTAAAGGGAAAAAAAAAATGTCGGCCCAGGATAATACACCCAGCAAAGCTTTTCTTCATCTTTGAAAATGAAATACAATTCTTCCACAGTAAAGAAACGTTTTCTAAAAATTTATCTCTTTCAAACTGTTCTACAAATTATACTTAAAGATATTCTCTTGACAGAGAAGAGGAATAGCACCTACCAAAACCAAAGGCAAATGTGAAGAACATTCCAGTAAAATAACAACAGAAGACTAAATCAAGGAAAAACCCATTCCTAAAATGACAGGACCAAATTACCACTCATACATATTAACTCTGAATGTAAATAGCTTAAACTCAATCCAAGTGTCATAGATTAATAGACTGGATTAAAAAACAAAACCCATCTATTTGTTGCCTACAGCAGACACATTTCACCAACAAATATCAGCGGAAACTTTATCTCATGGATTTTTTTTTGTTGTTGTTGTTGTTTCATCTTATCAAAACACTTCCTTGTGATTAAATTCTTCAGTGCCTCATAGATCATATGGTAGCATTATTTTCTTTAAGAAGGTTCTTGATTTTCTTTTACATTTTTTTCAGAGACAAATTAGTCATTCAGTAGCATGTTATTTAACTTCATGGTGTTAATTTCTTTTTTCTTCCTGTTGATTTTATATTGTGGTTTTTCATTTAAGGGGATATATAGTAACTGTGTAATGGAGACTGTCATATCCGGATGTGAGGATGCAATGCAGTATGCATCTCTACTTCCAGATCAAAGATGGACTCTCAATGAAACTGTTTACTATATCTTGACAATAGGATGCTGGACTCTCTGCCCCTGTCCATGCCCGCAATGATGGACATATGACTGTGTATTAAGAACTATACTTTAGTACGATATAGAACTCAGTGGGTGGGGGGAGGAATTTGGGGAGGATATAAGGAAAATCCCAGGGCCTATGGAACTTTATCATAAAATGATTATAATAATAATCATAAAAAGAAGTAAACCTAAAAAAAAAAAAAAAGAAAGAAATCGCAGGCTGCACAGAAGGGCAGTGGGGGCGGGGAGGAGAGCCAAACGGCCCCAGAAGTGCATCTGTCAGTTCAAGTCTCCCTAGCTCATGGCTGAGTCCCAGCCATTTGCTGGGGCTCCGTCTGTGCTCCCGAGCCCTTGCCTGCGCTCCCGAGCCCTTGCCTGCGCTCCCGAGCCGGTAAGACCGGAAGCTCACACTTCCTCATGCCTTCCCAGGCCAAAGGCCAGTCTCTGGTGCACAAAGTCATGATTGAGACACTTAGCCAGAGAGCAGATTCCATGTCCTACAGGAAGCACCTCTCTCACCCTCACCCCATCAACCAGATCCAGGGGCATCCTAGAACTTAGGGGGCTCCTGGGACCTTTCCTTCCACCTGTCAGACTGTCTCCCCTCATAGTTCCTGCACACACTGGCCATGTGGATATTTGAAATGAAAACTGCATTAACTGTGACTTCTGTTGCTATTGCTTTACATGCTGGGAACCCAGAATAACTCGCTTCACATGAAAAATAACCCAGCACCTTTACCTTACGCTACAGATGCATCCAAACCCTGCTTACCTGAGGAAGCAGTGCTGGTGTTGAAATGAGAGGCTAAGAAACCCCCAAAAGTGGTCCTCCCCCCCTTGCTCTTGTCCCCCAATGACTGGTGATGGGGATGCAGGCAGACAGGCACCCAGATGGAGGCAGGAAGGGGTGGACCACACACATCAGCAAGTACGTGGGCCCCGGTCTCTGCAATGGTCCTTCTGCGCCAGCATCCATCCCTGGTGTGCACAGGGCAGGAACTCACCTTGGGTCTCTCCCCAGCCGGTGACGTAGCACACTGTGCGGTCAGCCACCATGTAGTTAGAGGAGGGCAGACAAGCTGGGATGACCTGGTTGGTGATGACGGCAGGGCTGCAAGGAAAACATCGACGTCACCTTGGGCTGCTCTGCTGGGAGCTCCCATCTGTGGGCAGTGGCTTTTGACACCACTGCCAGGAAGCCCAGTACCTCTGACAGAGGGATGCAGAGCACAGCTCCTGACCCTCACGTGGGCCTCTGGTGCCCTGTGCATGAACAAGTGGACATTCTCACTTCAAGCACATAGTTTGTAGGGTGGGATTTCAGCACAGCGGTTAAGGCACCTTCGGGATTGCAGCACCTGCTAGGGTGGCGACTGAGTTCAAATCCCAGCTCTGCTTCTGATCCCAGCTTCCTGCTAGCACACACCCGGGGAGGCAGTGGTGGTTGCTCAGCTGCTGGGGCCTCTGCCACCCACACAGGAGACCTGGACTGAACTCTGGGCTCCTGGCCTTGGCTTGGTGCAGCCATGGTTACTGCAGGCATTTGAATAGTGAACTAGCAGAAGGAAGATCTCTGCCTCTCTAAAGAAAAGTCAATAGTGAAGGGGGAGCCAGGTAGCTACTGGAAGCTGCCTTTGATTGTTGCTTTGGAAAGCTAACAAATTGTACCCAGAATTTCAAGCCAATTGCACCAGCCACACAGGGCACATTGGCTGTAGGCCAGGGTTGTAGCCAAAGCCTGGAACTCAATCCAGGTCTTCCTGTGGGTGGAGGGGCTCAACCATCTGAGCCATCAAGGCAGCTCCCCAGGGCCTCTGTCGGCAGGGAGTCAGGACTCAGGGTTTGGGACTGAGTGCAGGTGCTCCTGTGTGATGCTTAGGCATCTCAGCTGGCTGAGCACCCCGGCCCACCTGCTCTTGCAGCTAGCTCTTTTGCCATGTGATGAAACTGAATCTTGGATGCTTGCCTCAGGACTACAGCTGCTGACCGGATGTGTATAAACTAAAATCGAAACTTCAATGAAGTAGTCACAGGTTGTGGATAAGAACTTGCATTTTCTAACATATTGGTCACTCAATACCATGTCAATGAACCCCATAATAATGTAAATCATTGTTAATGTTATGTTGTGGCTTTTCATTGAACGGGATAATACTCTGCCAGCTCTGCCTTCAGACCAGAGATGGTCTCCCCAAGATTCTGTTGAATTTATCTGGACAATAAGAGGCTGGACTGTATGCATGGTACATGCTTGCAATGAAGGAATCTTGATTGAATTTGAACTATAATACTGCAACAAGGTGGAGGAATCCACCACGGGGGGCGGGGGGAGGCGGGGGAGGGGTTAGGGGAATCCCAGAGCATGTGAAACTGTGTCATAAAATGAAATAAGCAAAAAAGACTACAGCTGCTGGTCTTAAGAAATACATTCATGCAAAAGGGAAAGACTATGTATGGATTTTGAAAGTCTTTTGCACCGAAACAAACTTACCTTTACATGGTTCCATTACTCCATGAACTTTTTAAAATCCCCTCCCTTTGTGGCTCAGTGGGGAGTTGAGGCTGCATGTTCTGATGAAGTTCAAGACCATCCCAGACCCCTTAGATGACCTGCCCACTGCTGGCACAGTGGGGGATGCTCCTGAACCCCCGGGCAGAAACCAAATGTGTGGGTTCCCTTTTCCAAACTGCAAGGTGAACACCTACCTGCTTAGCTTTAGCAGGGCAATGTCTGACCGCGAGGGCTCCAAGAATATCTTTCCCACAGTTATGTCCTGAACGTGTGGTTCCAAGTTCTTCTCCTGGTGTGCACCCAGGATGACCCTGTATGATGAAGCAAGATTGCTCCTGGCAACGAGAATGAGCGCAGAAGCCAACAGTGAGCATGGCCCAGCCCTTCAACAAGGGCCCTCCCGTGTCTGCACCACTCCAGGCAGTGGCTTCCAGGCAGCAAGAAACAGGATTCCCAGCTTATTTGCATCTGGCAGTAAAAGAATGTTTTTAGGTCTGCTTGGGGGGGACCCAAGGCCTGTGGCAGTGGACAGCCCTCCATACTTGCAAAGTCACCCTCAGGGGGTCTGCCACACTCCCCTCCTCTCTCATCTGGTAGCCTTGCCAGTTGCGCCACAGGTTTAATAAAGTACAGTGCCTCCTGGTGCCTGCATCACAGTCATGGAACAGCACCCCCTGGTGCCTGTATGACTGCCACAGAGGCAGAGGGGAACCAAGGGGAAGTGGAGAGGGATGGAGTCTCCCCTTAGTGTTCCTGCTCTGATGTACCTCTCCAGGCAGTGTGCAGCGGTCACCACCCACTGTGGGTCGATCAAAGTGCCTCCGCAGAAGTGCTGTCCATACCTAGAAAGAAAACATGCCAGGTGTTAGTTCAGCGCCCATGACCTTGTTTGCTCCATTGTAGAGACAGCCAGAGAGGCAGGTCTACTCCCTTGTGCTTGTGTAACAGTAAGGCCAACAACACATCACAAAGACAGTGGCAGGTCAGACTGTGCTTCCGTACTGAGGTCTTCCAGCAGAGATCACCCACACTGCTCTGTAAGGACAGCTGGGGACACACGGGCACAGCCACCAGCCACTGGCTGCCACACCAAGACTGACCACCATGGCTGAGGTCCATCAGCTCTGGCGACCAACATGAGGGACCAGCCCAAGACACAAGCAGGAGCTGGCCAAGGAGTGCTCATGGGGTGCTCACAGCAGGAGCTGGCCAAGGAGTGCTCATGGGGTGCTCACAGCAGGAGCTGGCCAAGGAGTGCTCATGGGGTGCTCACAGCAGGAGCTGGCCAAGGAGTGCTATTGGGGTGCTCGTAGCAGTGGCTCGGTTTTAGCAGAGGTTCTTGACTTTCACACAAAGTCCTCTACATCACGTGCTTTCCTGCCCCCCCCCCCCGCCCCCCAACAGTGCTGTGTGAGCAGCTTTGACAGTGCGAGGACAGGAAGGCAGGGAGGAAGCACATGACAGCAGGTGTGACACTCAGTTCATCGGGATCGCACCACACATTCTCAGTTCCTGAAGGGTAGAGACTTTGTGCTGCACAGAGGAGGCTAGGAGAGAGTGTAGTCAAGTTTGTTCACAGTGGGATTCAAGCCTATGCAGGAAGCAGAGGTTTTAAAACAATTATTCTACATATTTGAAAGGTGTGTTAGAGAAATCTTCAGTCCACTCTGGCTTACTGCCCAAATGGCCCCTGATGGCCAGGGCTGGGCCAGTCCAAAGCCAGAAGCCAGAGGCCAGGAGCTTCTTCTGAGTCTTCCAAAGACTTGAGCTACCTTCCCCTGCTCTTGCAGATGCAGTCACAGGGGGACTGGAAGTAGAGTGGCCAGGAATTGAACTGCTACCCATATGGCATCCCAGCATGGCAGGCAGAAGCTTAACTTGCTACACCACAGCACTGGTCCTGGGGGAGGGCTTTTCAGTGAAGTGAGCACAGGGAGCTGGCCTTGTGTCTTGTCGGCCCATGACACATGTGCTTGACAAAAAGACACTCAAGGAAACAGAACCCTTAAAGGAGCGTTTCTCTGAAACAGTGGCTCCTATAGCCAGCAGCCTCCACGCTCGCTCGAGGACTCCAAAAAAAGCACCCTTTCCTTCCCATCGTACCATGAGCCTTGCACTCTGTGTGCGTGGTCAGTGAGCTCGGGACCTGCTGTTGGCTACTGGTATTCCAGAACAAGATCCCCATTCTGGTCACTTTTAAAATAGAGAACCTAGAAAAAACACCGTCTACTTTTCCTAGGTCTTTTCTGTAAAGGAACCCCAGGAATCGAGGGGGTCTTCCAGGGCTCACAAGGAAGGGCAGCATAAACCAGGCTTACCTCGTTCTAAGACTTATCTGCCAGGGCCAGGAATGTGGGTAGGACACACAGCCCCCGACAATTCTTTGCGAACATTTCTTTGGCTCCACTGTGGGCTTGCCGCATTCTAAGGGCGAGGAGGCTGTGGCACAAAGCAAGACAGAACACTGCAGGTGAGCCCAAGACAAGGCCGTGGCTGTGACTGTGCCTGAACTGGAGGGCTGAGCTTCTTGGGAAGACGCTGAGTTTCCAAGCTGTAGCCTCTCCTTTCAAAGCACTGTAAGCCCGGCTCATGGCTTTGTTGGAGGAGCGAAAAGAGAAATGGGGGCAGCTGGAATTAGAACGAGGCTTTTCTGAGAGGACCATGAAGCGATTATCAACCCCTTCCTCATTGTCACATCTAAACTGTGGCACATCTACTGAGGACCAATGTCTTTCTCCCTGTGTGTGTGTGTGTGTGTGTGTGATCAGCTGTGGCAAGCATAACTGAAACACTACCTTCTCTTAGCCAACTTCAGGACAGCTGCCACGACTAACTCATTTACCTCTATTTACCTCCCACCTGCTCCCTCTCAATTACACTAGCCTGCGAGCTTTCTAGAGAGTAGCCATGATATCCCTTTTGGGAGCTGCAAAGTGTTTAAAATGGTCCCCTCATGTGTCTGTGGTCCTCCGAGGTCTTCAAAAAAATATCAGTGTAAGCCGCTGTATTATTATACGGCAGGGGGACATTTTTTCAGCCCGGACCAATCAGAGATTCTGCGCTGGGAACTGAGTTTTCCAGATGATTTTCCATTTGCCATGACTTGTTCCAAGAATATTTATGGAAACAATTTTTTTTCTTAAGGAAACACACAATGTGATAAACTCCTCTTCTCCAACCCTGAGCCTGGGATCTTCTGTGGCAAGTTGCTTGGGGAAGGAAGGAAGGAAGGGAAGGGAAGGGAGGAGGAGAAAGAAGGAAGAACTCACTGCACACAGGGATGTCACAGTAGTCAAACAGCTTCTTTGGGTTCATGGTGTAGCACCAGGGCCCATTGGTGTCACCGTCAGGGTTGCGGCAGTACTGGAAACAAGCAGGGATCTGAGACACGGCTCATGTGCCGCAGAAAAGGGGGGCAGCATACCATGGCTTCTCTCTTCCCCCCCCTCAGCACTTATGTTTCCAGATGCCTGTTGTGACAGCTACCATTGCACATCAGTATGAGTGGGTTAAGGGATACCAGACACATGGGCAAGCATTATTTGGGACAGTTTCCAAATAGGGCCAGTGGATGAGTCTGAGTGGCCCAGGTGGGAAGCCCTGGCCTCCATGTTGGCAGCTGGTGGATTTGGAGAGAATTCAGAAGGTGAGCTGTTCTCTGGGAGGTGGGATGTCTGAGAGCTGTCCTGAGGGCCTTGCGTCAGGCACGCTGGCCTTTGCCCTCTGGCCCTGCACCCGCGACCCCCTGGCAGTGCTCCTGCTTCAGCACCCAGCTAAGCTCCATTGTCTACTTCCTTGGCTTTGGATTTTCAGGTATGGATGCAGTCAGGGTGCCAGCATCCTGGTACAGGTGGCCCATTGTGGCACATCTCAGCTGCCTCACTCACATGAGCCAGTTCCCCCAACAAGCTCCCAGCCCATCATCCAGTCTCTCTGTAGAGCTTTCTCATCAGCAGGTGCTCAGCCAGGGTGAGGGTGGGGGGAGCCTGAGGGCTCTGGTGATGAGAATGTGTGAAGCCAGGGGATCTTCAGCCCCAGGACCTTGGGGCACTGTTGTCTCAGCTCGCTCCTGCTGTGGTCCTATACAAAGTATGCAATTAATCTCTGCCCTGCCCACCCCACTGCCTGGCTCGCAGCTCCTGGACAATCAGCTGAGGGGACCTGACAGGAGCACCTAACGCCTTGGGAACTTCCTGGTGCCAGGGAAAGTCCCTCTATGAAACTGGATGGGGGCTTATTGCCCGGGGGAACCAACCATGTGATTAGAATGTTGGGGCTTCAGCTCCATTCTCCTCCCTCCACAGATCGCTGAAGGCCGTGGAAACCCAGAGGATGATATTTGCAGACCCTTTGGATAGCTCTCCTGGAGGGTGCCCTGCCTACAGAGGGTGACCGAGCTCGGTGCTTCTCCCATGCGCTCACTCTACCCTGGCCAACCCCCCAGCTGGTTGCACATCCTCTGTAACATCCTTCATGATTCATGGGTCTGGGCAGAGTGTTTGCAGAAGCTACTGAGACAAATCAACCAGGCCCTAGGATCAAGGAACCTTTCATTTACAACCCATCAGAAGTCCAGGCCATAGTCTACAACCTGTAAGGTGATTGGAACCAGAAGTGGGGCACTGGACCCACTCCAGTGTCAGAACCGAGTTACACTGTAGGAGGCTCCGCAGTGTCCCATGGAGACTGCCTGTGTAGGTTCCAGGGTTGCATTAAGTGGCATGTGAGTATAGAAACCCTTGGGTTCTCCTGTTCTTACCTCCCAAAATAAGCTACCCCAGAGTGGGAACCAGCTCTGTAGAGTTCTGATGCCCTCCCCAACCCTGAGCTTTTCTAGACAATTAGGGCATCTTTGGTCCAGGAAGCCGGAGGACAAACACCAGGCAGATGCAACACAGCAGCTAGGCAGGACAATCTGGAGCTGGGTGCCAAGAAGCTGCAGCAAGACATGCCAGCTCTCTGGGCTCTCTGCGTGCCACGCTGATGCCAGGTGCCTTCTGAGCTTCCTCCCACCGAAGGCCAGTTCAAGCCACCTCTCCCAGACCCAAGACCTGTGATTGAAGATGAGTTGACAAAAGAGGCTTACGTTTCGTTCCAGAGCTGCACGTGGGTTTGACTCTGGCGTGAAGATGCTGTGCTTGTGGGGCTCCTGGGCAGCCCAGCCCTGGCAGGGAGTGCCATCAGCAGTGGTGGCCTTCTTGCCCCGATATCCTTTGCCAATGCCAAACATGCAGTCTGCCGGAGACAAAGCAGATGGTTGTATGCCCCTGCCTTATGGACCCCAGACCATAGAGGGCACAGGCTGCAGTGCCAGGTCTCTGAGACACCAGGATCAGGCCCCCCCCCCCCCCGAGGCCCTGGCTGGCTGGCCATCCTGGAGACAATGTACTTTAAGGAGTCGTGATCCCACTGTGTACTTTAAGGATGAATGGCCAAAGACTGGTGTGGTGGATCAACAGGCTAATCCTCTGCCAACATCTCACGGGGGTCCAGTTCATGTCCCAGTTACTCCACTTATGATCGAGCTCCTTACTTATAACCTGGGAGAACAGAAAAGGTGACCTAAGTGCTTGATCCGCTGCACCTGCATGGAAGAACCAGAGGAAGCTCTTGGCTCCTGGCTTTGGATCAGCTCAGCTCTGTCAGGCCATCGTGGCCATTTGAAGAATGAATCAGCAGATGGAAGAGCTCTCTGTATTTCCTTCTCTATATATAAATCAGTGTTTCAAATAAAAATAAATCTTTGAGAAAGGTGACCAGAGGTGTTTACTGCCTTGGAAGGCACCACCGATGGTACAGATTGGGACCTTGGCAGGGATGCCAGCATAACCACCTTTGTAACAAGGGGCTGCATAAGAGAGAGTCTCCTCCCCAGCTCTTCTTGTCTCAGCGACCACAGACTTCACACCTGGTTCCGCAGTAGCCTCAACTCTTGGCGGTTGGGCCTCAGGAATGGTCAGTGCGGGGCCAGGGACAGTCTCCGAGCACCTCTGCAGGTTGCAGTACTCCCACCGGACTCTCGGGTCCGTGGTGTAGCACCACGGCCTGCTGTCGCCATCCGGGTTCCTGCAGTAGTTCATCGTCAGGCCCCTGTTGATACCAAGACATCTCAGGTCACGAGGCTGGGGACTCTTCAGGGGGGTCCCTGAACCCTCTGGATTTGGTTTTAACGAAGTAGGAATGAGTTGGTACTAGAGCGATGGCTTAACTGGCTAATCCTCTGCCTGCAAGCTCCCACATCCCATATACACACTGGTTTGTGTCCTGGCTACTCCACTCTGGTCCAGTTCCTAATGGGCTGTGAAAGCAACAGAGGATGACCCAGCTTCTTGGGCCCCTGCACCAACATGGGAGACACAGGTGAAGCTCCTGGCTCCTGGCTCCAAGTCAGCTTAGCTCCAGCCATTGTGGTCATTTGAGGAATAGGTCAGTGATAGAAGATCGTTCTCTCTGCCTCTTGTTCTCTCTGTAAATCTGCCTTTCACGTAAAAATAAATGAATCTTTAAAAAATCGAAGTGTGAATCAGTCGCATTGAAATACTAAAGGCATGATGACAATGCCACACAAGGCGGTTTCCATGTGCTAGTCAGCTGAGTACATTTCAAAATAAATAAATAAAAATAAATAAATACCACTTTATATAAAGCCTGAGACAATCCATATGGAAATGTGGGAAGAACATTCTAGAATATCCGGATTTTCCAGCGTCATTTCAGAGTATGCACATTACAGATTATCCATCAGTATTTCTCTATAACAAATCAGTTGTCGTTCCTCAGGATGATGACACTCCCAAGCCTGCTCTGTTAGTCAGGGACTTGCAATGTAACCACAACACTGCACATTCACAATAAAATGGTGTTACTATAAACAGGTAGATCAAATGGTGTTACTATAAACAGGTAGATCAAGAAGGTTTAGTTTGAATTTGAAAAGCAGCAGAGCTGGGCTGGAAATCGGACTGTCGGGCAGCGTGCTGTTGCTGCAGGCTGCTGTCATGGATGGAAATCTGCCCTCACTCTCTGCCCAGGCTCTGCCAGCTGTGTCTGCTGGGGGAAGGAAAGAACAGTCAGACGGAGGGACGAAGGGAGATGTCCGGCATTGCACGTGCAGACATCAGGACTGAGCTGCACTCTGTCGCCAGAGAACATCTCCCCAGCCGCCTGGAATCTTAAGGCTCAGGAAATGTCGTACAATCTCGCTGCACGACCAGCCTCTGTCACAGAACACGTCAAGTCCAGCGCTACTGCGGCCGGCAGGATGCCCTTCTGCTGGCTGCCTCCCGCAAGGGCCTGAGCCAGGCTGGAGCCACAAGCCAGGAACTCCAGTGTGGGTAGAAAAAATCCCAGCCACTAGAGCCACCACCTGTGCTGTCTTCCAGGGTGTAGACAGGCAAGAAGCTGCCTGGAGTCAGGAATGGACCCTGACCTTGAACTCAGGCACTCCAAGATGGAACGCGGGTGTACATACCAACGGCTGTTCCAAACAGCTGCTTCAGTCAGATGCGCTTTGATGAACACCTTTACCTGTGTGATCCATACACCTGTCATGGTGTAGGACATTCCATCCCCAAGATTGCTCCCCTGTGCCACAGCTGACCTTGAATACCCTGCTCTCTCAGAGGGAAACGCCATTAGTGTCTTTCTCTGTACATCAACAGCACCTCTTACAGGACTTCGTGCAAACAGGCTCACTCGGAATACGCACTTCTGCGTCTAGATTCTCTCCTTCATAGAACATGGCAGAGCTCCATGCAGGCTACATGAGAGTGTCGGTAGCTGCTTCTTGTTTATTCCGGAGTAGCATTCCAGTGTGGAAATATGGCAGAAAGTACTTGTTCACTTTCCTATCAGCAGACACTGAAGTCACTTCTGGCTGGGGGCTATTCTAAAGCTGCTATAAATTCTCTTGGAGAGAAACTGACTATGTAGGCCGTTTCAGCCTCCCAGGGTAAATGCTCAGGACCGCAGTGGTAGATACTCGGCACAGACGCGTGCGCACTTAACAAGGAACCGTCAGATTGTTTTTCAAAGGGCTTAGTCCATTCCACATGACCAGCACGTGTGCGAGCCACACAGCCTTGTTCTCACGCTGGACACCACTTCCTGCCTGTTTCCTTAGTAGCAGCCATTTGCACCTGGGCTTGGCTGGTGGTCGCTCACTGCAGTGGTAGCTGGGATGAGAAGCCTCAGCTTCAGGAGCTTCTTGGCTGTGTGTCGTCGCTGCGTGATGCCCGTTTGAGGCAGCTGCCCGTTTTCATGGGGTCATCTCTCCTCTCGTTAGGAGGAGCGCTTCCCATGCTGCTGCTTGGGTGTGTGGGATGGGAGTGGTTCTCTCCCAGTCTGTGCCTTGCCTATCCAGTTTCTGAACAAGGTCTGTTAGCATACACAAATTTTAATTTTATATAAGTCCATATTATGATTTGTTTTCCGTTTTACATTTAATGTTTTACATTTAATGTTTTCTGGGTCTTGCCTTAAAAAACACAAAACTTGCTTTACCCAAGGTTGTAAAAACATTCTTTTATGCCTACCTCTCTCTAGAAGTTCTGTATTTCTTTTTTTTTTTCTAAGATTTATTTGTTTTTATTGGAAGACAGATAAATAGAGAAAAGGAAAGACAGAGAAAAGAAAGATCTTTCATCTGGTTTAAATCTCAAAGTAGTTACAACTGGAGCTGAGCCGATCAGAAGCCAGGAGCCTCTTCTGGGTCTCCCATGTGGGTGCAGGGTCCCAAGGCTTTGGGCCATCCTCAACTGCTTTCCCAGGCCACAAGCAGGGAGCTGGATGGGAAGTGGAGCACTCAGGACACAAACCAGCACCCATATAAGACAAGGCAAGGATTTAGCCACTGAACCATCACGCTAGTCCCAGAAGTTCTGTATTTCAGCTAGAGTTTTGCCGTCTACTTTCAGGCCCATGAGGTATTCCAAATCAATAATTAAAGATTAAAGATGGCTTGGTTTCATGGGTTTCGTTTCTTCCATGCAGCTGTCAGTTGTCTTGAATTTATTGTGGAGATATCCTTCCCTGTTGAATTGCTTTGCCGTCTGTATGCGAAATCCACTGACCTTGCTTACATAGGTCTGTTTCTGGGCTTTGTTTTCACATTTGAATACGTTTTGCCAAGACCACAGTGCCTTGATTACCATACTCATATATTAAATCAGAATATGGAACTCCTCCAACCTCACTCTCCTTCCTAAAAATTAAAAAATTCAGTGGGGTCAGCATTGTGGCATAGCACAGTAAGCTATTCCCTGCGATGCTGGCATCCCTTTTAGGCACCAGTTTGTGCTCTACTTCCAATCTAGCTCCCTGTAGGTGGATGGGGAAAGCAGTGAATGACAGCTTTAGTGTTTCATTTCCTCCCTACCTCCCTCTGTCCTTCCTTTTTCTTTTTCTTTTTCTTTTTTTTTTTTCCTTTGTTTGGGCCATTGCTGCCTAAAAATAATGAGCCAACATAGTTCTCATTTCCAGTCTTAGAAAGTCTTGGGGCTGTCATGGTGGCCCAACCAGGTAATCCTCCACCTGCAGTACTGGCATCCCATATGGGTTCTAGTTCATGTCCTGGCTGCTCCACTTCCCATCCAGCTCCCTGCCTGTGGCATGGGAAAGCAGTTGAAGATAACCCAAAACCTCGGGACCCCGTGAGAGGTCTAAAAGAAGCTCCTGACTCCCGGCTTTGGGTCGGCTCAGCTCTGGCCATTGCAGCCACTTGGGGAGTGACCAGCAGATTTTCTGTCTCTCCTTCTCTCTGTAAACCTGCCTTTCCAATAAAAATAAATAAATATTTTAAGAAAGAAAGAGTGAGCGAGAGAGAAAGTCTTTCACCCTCTGAATGGCTGAAGGTTTTTGCAGATTTGCATGTTTAGGTTAAAGCAGTTTCTTTCTCATCTTTTTTTGATAACTTGTGTCATGAACAAATGCTAAAATGTATCACATTCTCTTCTGCATCCGCTGAAAGAAATGTGGACTGTATTGTGTTAAGCTATTTTCTTTTTTTTTAACCCTTTTTTTTAAATTGTTATTAATGTTAAGCTATTTTCTACACTGAGGGCTTTGCAAATACATTCCTGAAGGGAAGCCACTGTGGCCTGTGGTGTTCACTGTGTTCCAGACAAAAACAATCTGTACGTCTGAGTGGATTCCATTTCCAGGTATTCTGGTTAAGGGCTTTGTATTTACGTGCACATCAGACACTGTTCTGGAGCTTCTTGAAATGGCCCTCCCTGCTTTCTGTACCTGGGTATCTGGGGCCTCATACATTGAGTTGAGAAGTGTTTCCTCCTGTTCTATTTTCTGTAATAAACGATGAAAGGTTTGTACTCTTTCTTCCCTAAATACTTGATAAAGTTGCCATGAAGACATCTGGGCCAGTGTTTTCTTAAGAACTTATCTGACATCATAATTATGTTATAGGACTTTTGGGGCCAGCACAGTGGTATCGCGGGGTAGTCTTCCACTTTCCATATGGAGTCCATCTGGTGCATCCCATACGGGCACTCATTCTTCTGCTCTGCTTTGGCTTCTGCTCCCTGCTAACGGTCTGGGAAAGCAGCGGAGGATGGCCCACGTCCTTGGGTTCCATACCCACATGGGACGCCCGGAAGGAGCTCTGGGCTCGCAGCTTCAGACCAGGCAGCTCTGGCCATTGTGGCCATGTGGGGAATGAATCAGAAGATCCAAGATCTTATTCTCACTCTTTCTGTGTCTCTGCCTTTCTCTTTCCGTAATTCTGACTTTCAAGTAACATCAGAATAAATAAATGTATTTATTTATTTATAATAAATAGATGTTATAAATAAAAATGCTTCATTTTAAAAATTGTACTTTTCAAAAAAATTATTGAGGTTGTCAATATGATTTTCTAATTATTTTCCTATTCATTTTTAATATCTGCAGATTCCAGGGCCCATGTTAAGCAGCACTGAGTTCAGCTGCCACCCACGGCTCCAGCATCCGGATCAGAGTGCCAGCCATGGTCCTGGCTGCTCTGCTTCCGATCCATCCCCCTGCTACTGCACCTGCGAGGCAGCAGAGAGGCCCAAGGCTCCCTGCTCCTTGCAGTTCTGGACTCGTAGTTTTAGTCAGGCCACTGGGTGAATGCTATAGGTGCACTTAAAGTGTGTTTTGTGGTTGAGAATAATGTGAAATAGGCCTACATTTTCCTTTAAAAGTTCTACACTTTTCCTGTGGTTTTTGGTTGTTGTTTACTTATTCTCTCACATTTCATTTTGGGAGAATTATAACTATATTGAAGAGAATTGAAGAAATCTCCAGCTGTAATTCTAAATTTACCTATTTTTCTCTCTAGTTCTGTCAGTTTCCTATTTTTCTCTCTAGTTCTGAAATTTTAAGGATGCAATACACTTAGCAGTAAATCCATATGAACGGCTCCCTTGACATGGGAAATGATCTATTTTTCTTTGTGGTTCTACTTCTGGCCCTGAAACCTATTTTGCCTGATATTACATGAATCACTCCAGCTTTCTTTTCATTTATGTTTTCACGGTTTTTACACACATTTAACCTATATCATGATATAATGTCACATTACAGATTGTGTGTTACTAGGGCTGGCATTGTAACACAGTGGATGAATCTGCTGCCTGGGATGTCAACAGCCCATATCAGAGTGTAGGTTATAGTCCTGGCTGCCACAGAGGATGGCTCAAGTCCTTGGGCCCTTGCTCCCACATGGGAGACCTGGAAGAAGCCCCTGATGTCAGGTTGGTTCAGGTCTGGCCAATGCAGCCATTTGGGAAGTGAAACGACAGATGGAAGCTCTCTCCTCTCTGTAAATTTGCCTTTCAAATAAAGATAAGTAAATCTTTAAAAAAGATTTCTGGAATATTCTTCCTCACATTCTGGATCTAAGAGAAATGTGGGCATTAAGAAGCTAGCTTCTAGAATACACAGAAATGTAAGTTGGCTGTTGCTCCTGCTGTGGTTAAAATCAAAGACCTACGCGTCGGGGATGTTCTCCGGGGTCTTCTCGTGCTTGTGTGGTTTCATGGATGTCCAGGACTGACATTTCCTCCCTGTAACGGTGGTGGATGACGTCCCTCGGTAACTCTGCCCGTTACCCTGGAAACACTCCTGGACCACCGGGGTCTGCTCGGGGGGCTCTGAGATCAAAACAGAAGAAAGCAAGCTGAATGATGATTGGAGCAAAGGCAGAGGTGAAGCCATTCCTGACCTGCATAGCTCTGCAGTTTCTCAGTGGACAGACAGCACCCAAGGGCATTTATAACAGCCTTGAATTGGAATGACCTTACTTACCTTGGCAATACTTAAGTTAAACTAAAAACAAAAGAAAAGAAAACAAAACAAAATGTGGATGAGGGTGTTACCAGCTGGCCTTCAGGCTCCTTGAGTGGGGTGTTTCTGAGCATGACGCAGCAGCGACCAGAGGCAGATGTACCCGTGGCACAGCTGACCGTGGCGAGGGGTGACATGAAATTCCTTCACACCTCCCCGGAATCCTTAGCTAATCCGAAGTCAGAGAGCTTTGGAGGAACGGGAGAGGGAAGCATCCAGATCTAGGACTTTGGGCAAAGATCCATCGTCCCAGGAAGAAGCAATACAGACAGGGACCCATCCCTTTGTGTCCACAACTCTGAGCTGATGCAAGTGGAGGAGTCCTACTGCTGCGCTTAAGGCCCATCACAGGCCACATCACCGAGGACTCACTAGAGCCTGCCTAGGAAGGCAGAGCAGCGAGACACTGACCCACTCCTGCCCCCAACTGGACAACGAGCAAGCAAGACACAGCGCTGTGTTGCTCAGGTCAGTTAAACTGCCTCTGAAGTGACCACCATAGGCTGCAAATGTGTCGACGCTGAGGAAACTCTTGAGCACCCAACACCTTATTGGAGGAATTATAAAGGTTGTGGACACCCTGAAAATAAAACTGGCGATAGCAAAATCCAAATTCAGTTCAACAGCTGACTGCATTGACTGAATGACCCACACAGCATGCCCACTGACAGGTGCTCTGACAACGTGTAGAAATTGTCTTTGGCATTCTCCATTCTTCTATTCACACCGTCCAGCAGTTGATACAAAATTACAAGGCACAGGCGGGGCAGGGCCAGCGAGGCTGAGGAGCCACTGCTAGGTAGCAAGGCCATCGATGGGCTTGCACTGGGACTGTAAGACAGCCACAAAGCATCAAGTCAAAGGACTTGGTGGTAAAAGCAGGCAGCTGGCATGGAAAGACAGATGATTCAGCAGAAACAGAAAGTGTAAAAAAGAGTAAAATAAAATGCAAGAATATAAAAATCACAGTATCAAAGATTTTGAAAATTCCTTCAGTGCCCTTTTTAGCCAACAAGATACCAATGAGAAAATCAAACTGTGAACTTGAAAATAGGCCTATAGAATCACGCAAACTGACACAAAGAAATAAGGAGTCAGTGGAAAAAGAACAAATACGTGAGGATTCCGAGACCGTAGGAGATGTCCTAACCTGCGGGTACACAGAATCCAAAAACGAGAAGAGATTTCAAGAGAAAATTGGGAAATAATTGAATATAGATGGGTACCTCCAAAAGGTCATAGAAAAGTATAATTATGAGAGAAGTTTATTTGGCACAAAGAATTGATATGTATGCATTATTTTTTTTTTCATAGGGTGGTTGAGAATTTTACAAAAATAAGAAAAACGGAATCTGTAAATCCAAGAAAGGTCAGAAAACTCCAAGCAGAATAAATACAAAAAAGGTGAATGATCACACACGTGGACACGCCACTGTGGACTGCTGAAAAGCAGAACAAAGATGTGCAAGTTTTACAGGCAGCAGAGGCAGATAAAGCGTGAGGTACGCAGGAGCAAGGTGCAATAGCAAAGACTCCTAGTCAGGGACCGTCCACCATAGAAGACTCTGGAGTGGGGACAGCGAGCAAGCTCGTATCACACCCAACAAAGCCGTATTCAAAATAGCCACGGCCCCCTGACACTCAGAAGCTAAAAGAATTCAGCTGGCAGACCTGTGCTACAAGAACTGCTGGAGGCCGGTTTTAACACAAGCATTACTATATGGCATCTGAGCATTACATGGTCGTTTGGAGCCACAGAGAAAAATAAGCAGTTCCATAAATGATTAAATAAATGAACTAAAGAGAAAAACATTTTTATATATGTTCATCTTAAGGCATAAATGATCAGGATCAATGTACTATGAGGAAATTATTTGAGAACAATAGCACAGCACTTGGGAGAACAAGGGAACAGAGTGTTGTAAGGCTGTTATACCTCAACTGGAACACTTACTGAAGACAGAAGGCGAAGAGTTAAAGATGTATATGGTAAACATTGGGAAAACGTAAACATCTTTTGAATTTTGTTCTAACTAGTAGGTAAACAGTGTGGATAAAAGACAATCCCAAAAATAGCCACTCTAAGATAAGGCAGGGAAAAAAGGATGAGAGAAGAGTCTAATAGGAAAAGGAGCAGTTACACGGCTTAGCGACAGGTGTAAATGTCACCACATTAATGATGCATATGAACAGCCCAGACTTCTCAGTCAGAAAGCTGAGAAAAAGGTACAGCACACAAAAGCTGACTTCACCACAAATCCCCAGAGATGAAGCCAGCGCTGGCTCGGGCTGGGCCGGTGGTGAGTTCTGACTGCACGGCACCCCTTCTTACCTGTGCTATCCACTGAGTCCATGGTCACAGGGGAGGAGTCACAGGAGGGGATGTCACAGTAGTCCCACCTCGTCTCGTTGTTGGTCGTGTAGCACCAGGGAGCTTTTTCCCCATCGGGATTACGACAGTAGTTTTCATCCAGAGCCCTGAGAGAGAAGTGATGGTAAGCTTTGCTCGGCAGACAGGCTAGAGGGACTTCTACACGGCGTTATTGGGTGACCCAAACTGATGTGTGTGTGCAGGAGGAGCTGGCGCTGAGCCTGAGTCCATGAGAGGGGTTCTGTGGCACTGTGCCGGGAACGTCGCGAGCAGTTCCCAGGCTCTGCCTGCCACCGGCAGCATTCAGTGTCACCAGGCAGTGGTTCTCAAGCTTGCCCACGTGTATTGCTGAACCCCACCTGCTGCATTTCTGATTTAATAGGTCTGGGGTGGGGGCCCACAGATTTGTATTTATGGAAAGTTCCCAGTGATGCTTTTGGTGCTGTCATGGACACCTCCTCTGCCTGTGTTGTCAACACTGTTCCTTGCAGAGAGAGCTCTGGAGTTTTGAGCCCTCTCCCATGGCACCCATGGTAAAGGTAGAGCCTGTAGGATTTCACCTCCCCAGGCAATGGGGGGTACTTACTTGCAGGGGAAGTTTTCTGGGGTCCTGTTGTGGCGGTGAGGGGTCTGCTCACTCCAGCGCTGACAGGTGAACCCTGATTTGGTGACAGCCACGGTCCCTCGGTAGCTCTCACCTTTCCCCTTTAGGCACTGGTAGGTAGGACCAGAAGTGGGAGGGGGTGTTTCTTGAAGGGGGAGAATAAATGACAGTGAGTATGCTTCTAAGCAATGGGTGCATAGTCAATGCCAGAGCATGACAGATACCAAGTGTTCCAGCCCTGGTTGCCTGCCCATCCTTCCTAGAGATTTGGTTCTTGAGCATGGTGACACAACATGTTGGGGCACCACTTGCAATGCCAGCACTGCATATCGGTACCAGCTGGACTCCCAGCTGCTCCAGTTCTGATCCAGCCCCACGCTAACGCACTGGGAAGCAGCAAAAGATGACCTCCTCAAGGAATTTACTCCCTGTCCTTTCTGTGGGACAGCAAATGCAACTCCAGGCTCCCAGCTTTGGCCTGGCCCGGCCTCACCACTGCAGCCACTTGGGTGGCAGGGGGGAGGTTGAACCAGCAAGCGGAAGAGTGCTCTTATTCTCTCTCCGTTATTCTGTATACTAAATAAATAAATGAACCATTAAAACACATACCGAGAGGTAAAGTTCCAGAGAGACCATCCAAGAACCTAACATCTTGGAAATCTCTACCAGGAGCAAAAAGAACCCTTGGTATGTGGACACCCCAAACAATCTTTCCCCTAACCAACAAATGCTTCATAAGAACAGTGAGATCAAGAACGGGGGCTTCCCCCAGGGCTCTGAGCATGTGCAGGGACCACGCTCCCTGGTCCTAGGGCCCCTACACTCACCACAGCGAGGTATGTTGCACAGCTCCCAACGTTTTTTGGGGTCGGTGGTGAAGCACCAAGGCCCTGGCTCGCCATCGGGGTTCCGGCAGTAATTATTCTTCAAGTTCTTGTTGGGAAATCTGAATGGGTATCAGAGATTTCCATAGCACGGAGTCCCTGACCAGAGAGCCTTTTCAAGGGAGCGAAAAGTGAGCACCTGTTGTAGGCAGGGCACTGTCAGGTCTCCCTCAACCACTAGCTCGGGTGGAATCCTCCAAAGCTGGCCATCTAAAGCAGGAAGATGGACTCAGCATGAGTAGTTAGTGTCAAAACCGCCGGCCAGGACTTAGCCCATCCAGAATCACCCAGTGAAAGCCAACCCTAGCTGCAAAGAACGCAGAAATACCAAGGACGTGCTTGCTGCCTAAAGATGCCTTCACGATGTGCTCAGACATGAAGCAGCTGGGAAAGTTTGTTCCTTCCAGACTCCCAGACAGGTGCTGTGGGTACCCAAAACTCAAAGAAGCCAAAATGAGCAGTGTCCAGTACGCTACGTCTCCTGGTTCCTAGAAGCAAATCTGCCCTTTCAGGGGGCCTGGAGGCCTTTACTGTACACTACCTCGGAGGGAAATTGGCGACTTCCGTGTTTTAGGCTAGCTCCTTGGAATAGGAGGTGCATAACCACCAGGTGTGTGGTTATCCACAGGAAAAGCTATGACTTGCCATCGTTTTTGTATTCCCAGGAGCCATGGCACCAGAGGTTTCAGAGACTGGAGAGGGGAGCAGAGCTAAGGGAGAGCTGGTTTTCCAGAACAGTGAAAGGAAAATGGAATTGTCAGTGTCCTCTAGGACTCAGCAGCACTTTCTAAAGCAGGGACCTCAGTCCTCAATCTCATGGTCCCCTTTGAGAAAAGAAAAAAGCACTGCTATCTACACCCAGCCAATCCTGGAGGTTCCAGAGACCCGTGATGCTCACCTACAGGGTTAGGAGGCCCTGTGAGTTGCTGGAATAAGGAAAGAGGATGCAGAGAAGCAAAGAAAAGAAGAAAAGATTGGGGAATCTACACTCTCGTCTTGCAAATCCTGAGGTGTGCACAGACAACACGCAGATGCAGAAATGCCACAGAACAGACTGGAGGGGGGTGCTGAGATGCTGCGTCCCTGGGGTCACACTGACTGTGAGAGGGCACAGTGCACCTGCAGACTGATGGGAGGGGGCCAGCCCGGACACACAGAAGCAGCAGGTGCTTGCTCATTCCTGGAGGGCTGCAGAAAGCTCTCACGCGCGGCCTCTGTCGGCATCTACAGCCTCTGGCATTGGGAGACTTACTTGGACGGGACGTATCCATGAGCATGTGGTGTCTGTGAGTCCCAAGCCTGGCATTCAATCCCAGACATCGTCCTGGAAACTTTGCCAGCGTAATTTTCTCCGCTGCAGTGCATACATTCAACTGGGCCGAGTAAGCAAAGCAAGCAAAGAAGTTATTTTTTTTTCACCAAAATAAACTCAAGGTTTTAAAATCACAATCTCACAAGCTTTGTATAAAAGATGTATTTATTTGAAAGTCAGAGTGAGAGCCAGAGATCTCCCGTCTGTGGCTTTGCTTCCAAACTGCCTGCAGTAACTGGGGCTGTCGACCTAGCTCCACGCAGGTCGCCCGTGTGCAGAAATCCAGACTCTAAAGTCATTATCCACTGTCACTGCCTCCCATGAAAAGGAAGCTGGACCGGAAGTGGAGGAGCCAGGATTCAAGCCAGCCTCTCTGCTCTGGGCTGCTAGCACTCCAGGTGTCAGCTTCACCCACTGCACCACCCTCCCACAAACTTTTTGAAGTACTCTCACCCTTAATTTCCAACAATCCCTGGACACTAAACTTGACAGCAAGCACTCAGAATCTCTAGTGTAATCCAAAATGTTTTTGTCTTGCTAATGGTGCAACTGGCATACTTAGGTCAGTAGCCCCTCACCTGTTAACAGTCAATGCCACACTCTGAGTTCCCCACCAGGCAGGTGGGGGTGGGAGGACATACGTGCCTTCTCAGAAGCCTGTAAATCCTTCATCAATGTTCTTAAGTATTTGATGTCTTCATTTTAATCATGATCCTTTAGAATTCTGGATAAATTATTCTGGCCATTCGGATGACTGTCAAACAAGCTAGTGCTGTTTTCAGATTTTTGTGCTGAAATTTCTGTTGGTGCTCATGACCTTGCTGGAGAAAAGATTCTCCTAAAGAGACTGAACCTATCTGCATGGCGGAGAAACATGACGGGCTGGATGTTCTTCTTTCTTTTTCCTTTTTTCCCTCCTTCCCTCCCTCCTCTCTTCCTTTCTTCCTTCTCTCCCTTTTTCCTTTTCAAAGTTATCTAAAACCTGAAACTTCAATTAGGAATGGCTGAAGTCACTCAGTGGGGCTAAGTGAACTGCTTCTCTAATCTCATGGACTCAACACAAAAATGATGCATTCATGGCAGTCAGAGCCACGTGACCTGTGACACCATGCACAAATAAAGCACCCCACAATCCAGTTAGGGAGAGGGGTACAGGAGCTGAGCTGTCACCTTGCCCGTGAGTCCCACCTTTACCTAGTAAGACGAATTTATTTTCCAGCATGGGCCTATGGGGTACCCTACCGGATTGGCTGGCCCATCACGACAGCCAATTGCTGACTTAGCTGGTTCATCACTGAGCCTCAACTGAACCATAAAACCTACCACATTTCATTAAGACTGTGCCAATTTTATTGATTTTTTTGTGTTTTTATTTCAACATATTCAATTGAAAAATTGGTTTTGAGTTTTATCCTATGTAAGAGTTTCAGATGTAACAAGTGTGTGGCACAGTGGGTTGGGTACTGCTTGTGGTCCATCCCATATTGGAGGGCCAGCTTAAGTCCCGGCAGCTCTGGTTCCAATCCAGCTCCAGGCTGAGGCCCCTGGGAAGGCAGCAGGTGATGGCCCAAGCGCTAGGGCCCCTGTTCTGCACCTGAGAGACCTGGATGGAGTTCCTGGCCTCTGGCTTCAGCCTGGCTCAGCTCCAGCTGTTGCTGTCACCTGGGAAGGAAACCAGCAAATGGAAATGTCTGCCACTCTGCCTTTTGAATACATCTTTTTTCTTTGTGTGTAGAATTTAGGTCCAGCTTTGCAATGACATCTTAATAAAATAACCCAGGTCAGTGCTGGGGATTTGAGCATCTCTCACGCCTTGGCAAGTGAGTCATTTGTTACTCATCAGCATTATGCTCAACATTGTCAATGGGGGCCCCATAGGCCATGACTTTATGGCAGGTGACCGTACAGTGCAATGCCTCCCAGGGTGGCTCTGACCTTCACACTCTGGGATGTCACAGTAATCATATCGCTTGTTTGGGTCCGTTGTGTAGCACCAGGGCCCCTGTACATCGTCATCGGGGTTCCTACAGTAGTTCTTCTCCAGGCCCTCCGCAGGGTTTTCTTCAGGTACAAACCTGGAGAAAGATGCTCGTGAGAGGATGCTGAGAGCAGCATGCCAGCCACCCAGCAGCCGGGGTTCCCAGGGACCCTTAGGAGTTGCAAGCATCTATTGTTCTGTGCACTCCAGCTCTGAGCAGTGCAGCCACACTGTCTCCATGGCCAGGCAGCTTGGGTGCAGCAGCCGTGACCCTGAGGTCCCTACCGACGGTTACGGCACAGGAGTGGAGACAAGTGTGCGTTGCAGCCGGGAGAAGCAGAAAGGCACCTAACACGTTCTCCATTCCTGCCAAGTACCTGTGTCCATCACTTGCCTTCTCTCTTAGACCATCGAGCACCATGTTCATTGAGCACCACAGCTAGACTTATCCGTGCCTGCTCTCATTTGGCTTCAAGGAAACCTCTCTCTAGGAGGTGCCATTAGCCTTATTTCCAGAAAACTGAGTGTGGCCATGGAAAACCAAGCAAAATTGGCCTAAGTTCTAGCGGCCAATAAGGAGCGGCTCCAGGATTGGACCGGGGTCTGTGAGATCTGTAAGCAGAGCTCTCTCTGATGTGCAGCCTGAATAAACAGCTCAGCTCACTCCGGGTTCTACAGAGGGCTGCTACACAGAGATGATGAGCTGGAGAAAAAGCAACAGGTGCAGAGCGCAGAAACGGAAGCTGTTCTTCCACGCAGCTGTTTCAGGTAAGTCCCTCCCCTCCAGGACCCTGGTTTCCTGTTAAAGACCAACCTGGATTATCTACAAGCCCCTGACGTACTGTGCCCTGGCCACTGGGCCGCACCATTTGACTTTACCTATTAGGAAATAGTCCATTCTTTCATCTCGTAGAGACTCAAGAAATTCCTATCCCTGATTAAATATTCCTATTTGATATATACATGGTTACTGATGACTTCCAATCACCTTACTCTAAACTGCAGAAAGAAATTTTAAAATATCAGTAAGGTGTGAGATTTATAGTTCCTTTTTCCCCTTCTATACTAAGAGTTCTTTGAGTTCCCAGCTAAAATAACCATGTGATGAGAAGTTGGACATTGTGAGAGAAATCTTCCAAACATGCTTAGAAATTTGCATTATGAAAAATGTATGTGAAGACTTCAAAATTGTTTTAGTGAAAAATGTATCTCATGCAGGGCCCAGCGCGGTGGCCTAGCAGCTAAAGTCCTCGCCTTGAACACTCCGGAATCCTATATGGATGCCGGTTCTAATCCCAGCAGCTCCACTTTCCATCCAGCTCCCTGCTTGTGGCCTGGGAAAGCAGTCGAGGACGGCCCAAAGCCTTGGGACCCTGCATCCGTGTGGGAGACCTGGAGGAAGTTCCTGGCTCCCGGCTTCGGATCGGAATAGCATCAGCCATTGGGCTCACTTGGAGAGTCAATCAACAGATGGAAGATCTTCCTCTCTGTCTCTCCTCCTCTCTCTGTGTCTGACTTTGTAATAAAAATAAATAAATCTTGAAAAGAAAAAGAAAAACACATCTTTCAATTCTCTCATGTGTCTGAAATTATTCAGTCCTGAACACGTTCTCCTTTGGGTTTGTTTTCCCTGACTGCCTGGAGTAGCAGTAAACAACCCCTCTCTGCTGCTGTGCAGAAAGCAATCCACTCTTCTACATTCTGATCTAGAAGGTTCTCTCAGCTGCTTCTTCACATACTCCAGCACACCAGGAGAAGGTGAGGGTCTTACTTGGGCACGTGGGGGTAATTGGAATTCCATTTCTGACAGAGGATGCCAGTCCTGGTCTTGGACACCGTCCCTCGGTAGTTCCTTCCGCGCCCAGTCCTGCACTCTAGAAGATATACTGAAAGGAGAGGGGCACAGCCCATCACACAGAGACAAAGGACTTGCAAACCACACCCGGTTTTCCTGCTGCTGGAAGTCCACACCCACAGGAGCACCCTGGGGTTCCTGGGGCCCTCTCCATCCGTGTTCTCTTCCCAGAGCTTCTCCCAGAGCCAGAGACGCAGCGCAAGGTGCTGGGACCTCCAACACCCGCACCAGGGGAGGAGCCTGCTCAGGGAGCTCTCCTCCAGCCAGTGGGGCTGAAGCAAGAGAGCCTGGCAGGGCTGCGTGCCACGGGGCGAACAAACAGTGCAGACTTCCAGAGGCCGGAAGAGAGCTGAGCCTCCTCCGCTGCTTTGGGCTGCCAGTAAGTTACAATGGCGAACCACGCTACCGAAGACTGTGGTGCTTTTAGCACCAGCTCACCTGTGGGCTCCCAGCATTTTTTAAACATAGGCAGGTTCCCCTTGTGGTCCACTCAGCGTGGCTGGGGGGCCCCTTTCTAGCAGTCCAGCACTCTTGGGCGCCCACTGAGTGGGCTGCGCCTGTTCTAGGTGCCCTAGGCGTTGCCCACCTCTCTAGAACGGTCATGGTCCAATCTGAGGCATGCGCAGAAGACAACAAGCGCTGCTGCGCTTTGTTCTGAACAAAGCTGAAGACTGTGACCTGCTCATCCCGGGACCACATGAGTTTGAGAAGAGGATAACAAAGCTCCAACGGCTGGAGCTGAGACCTTGAAGGGGAGAAGCAACTGGCCAGGCAAGGACAGAGGCGAGGCACGTCCCTGACTGAACGGGAGGACTGGCTCCTGTGCTGGAGGCGCAGGAGACCCACAGCCAGCCAAGCAGACACTGGCCGTGACTGCGCTTAGAATGGCCAAGCCCTGTGGCATCTGAGAAGTGCTGGATTTCCCCCCCAAGTGTGCTAGGAAGGGCTTGAAGCAGCAGGGTAGCTTTCCAAGAGGCTGTGTGTGCAGTTACAAGCAGGAGGATCAGTGACTGCAGCTGCCCCAGCTTGAGACTGGCGTGGGCAACAACAGAGTTGAAAGTGGCAGGTGAAAATGTGATCTGACGTTTTGTCGCCCCGCGAAACCCTGGCTGATCAATTAGCAAAAGCACGGCGGACCACAGTGAGTGACTTTTGACTCTTCTCCTCTCTCTGTTTGCCTGCCCCATTCAGAGTTGATCTAACCTTTTGCTCCCTTCCATCAGCTTGAAAACAAGCAAACCATGTCTCCAGACTTCAGACTTCAGACCAAGCCTGACAGTGGCCTGCATGGTCTCTGGTTAACAATTTACAAACGACACGTCTATGAGTGGGGCCGAGAGAAGGGGCTTCCCACTGTTTCCATCCTAAGCCCCTCGCCCCTTCCTGTTTGTGAGTCCTGGCAGCAACTTCGACCCACACACTTTAGATTTAATTCACACTTAACTCTAAAACTAGCAAGAAACAAAGCTAAGGAAGGGGCGATTCACTGAAGTCAAGCAGGTACTCACTGCATAGAAAAACTCCAAATCCAAGGAGACATTTAAACATCGTATTCAGAGACTGGTGGCAAGACAAGAAACAATGCTGCACTTATTGTTGGGAATACAAGAAATGGGATGTTTCCTGTCCCTCACACCTGTGACACAGAATCTCTGGAGAGCTCAGCTGTGACCACTGGCCATCCTAACACAGTGCTGGTTAGCGGTGGAGTGAGGAAGATGATTTTCAGAATGCCAGGGGTCCATGGCTTCTTGGTGTACACTGCACAGCATCTCAGCATGACCCTAAAGCCATGTGGTCCCCATAGGAACCAAGTCCAGCTCTCCTCACCAGCAAGATGACTGCCCATGGTGTAAGGGAAAGTAAGGAGACAGAGCTGGCCTTGTGCACACCCACGAAGGGGTAGCATTTTTGCTTGGGTGGAACAAACAGCCCGTGAACAAAGATTTTTTTAAAAAGGAAGGAAGGAAGGAGGGAAGGAGGGAAGAAAGGAAGGAAAGAGAAAGGGAGAGAAAGAGAGAGAGAAAGAAAGAAAAAAAGCAAGCAAAGAATGTTATCCCTGTCCAGTTGCCACTTTGGCCACAGGCTAAGGCCATAGTCACGCTGCAGAGGGGCGTGTAGACCCCTCACCACCACCTCTCTCTTAAAAAATGAAATTTCAGGTATCTACTGGGAGAGCGTGGTGTGGGGGTAGAAGTGATTTTGTAAATCCAAAGGCTTCATTTGTGAGTGAGAAAGATGAACTGAGAGCGGTGAGGCAGAGCCTGCATAGGGACCATCCTGCCCTCACTCAGGACAGAGAGGGCCCAGGTGGAGGAGGCAGGGCACACACGCACTTTCCTTTTCGTAGAGAACCACGTCTCTCCTCCTAAGGATGAGCGAGGACTTCCTGTTCTCAGGCATGACTACGCACTGCGGCTCTTTGCTGTGGTACTGGAACGACCTGCAAAAGATGACGGGGACTGTGTGAGCTGGCGCTCCCTCTACTGCAGGCAAGCACATGATGCGTGGGACGTGGGCAGGAAGGAATACATGGCTGCTACCCTCAGCCCATACTATACCTGTGGTACCAGCCTGCAGGCCAGGGCAGCTGCGGAGCAGCCACACCCAGTGTCCTGTTCTCTTCCTTCCCCACTTGCTTTCCCAACGGGTATACTCTCCCTCACTGTGTGTTTCCTCCGAGCCAGAATGCTTGCATGAAACCCCAATGGCTTTGAACCTGTTCCCAAGGCACTCTGGCAGCCCACCCTGGGGACTTCAGCCACCTCTGGGTCCTTGTGTCACTCCCCCTCCTCACTCCCATCACCACCCACCTCCTCTCCTGTCCAGGTCCAGCCATGGGTGCTTCAAGTCACCCCCGGCTCACTGCATGTGGGCTTGTCAACAGACCTGCTCTGCCCGGGGCCATCTGCCCTGTTGGAGCACACAGCCATCTGTAACCTGCCCTCTGGTGCTTGTCAAAGTCTCACTCATCCCTAAAGCCTGACTCAGCTGCCACTCCTTCCCTGCTGCCTCCCATCTCAACCTCACCAATGGTTCCTGCTCTGCATCTTGCTGGCACACAGGTTGATTCTGCTGTTTAGCAACTCTGCCTCTCTCTGTCTCTGTCTCTGTCTCAGTCATCATGTCCAATTTCCTTGACTACATCAGAAATATAGACAGGCAGGACAGGTGAGCACCACGTCAGACAAGTGCTTCTTTGCTCCTTAAGATCTCTTAAGGACATCTGCTTTCCCATGATCCTCAGTAATTATCTGCTTACAATGATGGCAAAAGCTACAGTTCAAAACAACACCTGCTAGTGGTCACGTCACATGTCAAGATAAAGGGCTCCCTTTTGGGGTATTCTTAAGGGTGCTTGGCAGGAAGTCAGCGCGGCTGCAGTTTCTGCAACAGAGTTGTAATTCCATAACTTTTCCTTTTCTCTTCAATCATGCTTTTGTTCATCAGCCCACAGTACATTTCTTGTCATCAAAACAGGAGCGTCTCGAGCAGCAAGACTCTAGGTGGGCCCCACGGGAATGGGAATACCTGCACACGAACTCCGTCTCGGCCTCACATTTTGCTGCACAGTCCTCTACGCTCGCTGCCTCCAGCTGCTTCTTGGTTACACTGAGCAGCGAAGCTCCCTGGGTACTGACGTAGCCATCCAGGGATTGCCCTTGGCCTAGAAATGGAGACAAAAGGCGAACAATTGGTAAGATCCAGCAGCATCATTGAAATCTCTGCATTGTGTCTTTTCTTCGAGACATATGTACTTATTTGAAAGGCAGAGTACCAGAGAGAGGAGAGAGAAAGAAGAGGATAAGAGAGCACGAGACAAAGATTATCCACCTGCGAGCTCACTCCCCAGAACGCACAGTGGCCGGGGCTAGGCCAGGCTGAAACCAAGAGCCAGGAACTCCTAGGTTGCCTACAAGGGCAGCAGGGGCCCACCTCCTGTGCGGCCGTGTTCTGCTGCTTTCCCATCAGCCGGTTGTAGATCAGAAGAAGACAAACTGGCACCCATGTTTGACTTTGGCAGCACAGACAGCAGCTTAACCCACATGCCGCAATACCACATGCCATAGGGCCGTCATAACTTTTGAATCTCTCTACTTTGAATCAATCAAACAAAGCCTGTTTTTCCCCCTTGAGGTCAGAACATGTGATTATGAATAAAAACATTCAGCCAGAAGAACAGTTCCATGAACAGATTCTAATACATTGAAAAATGAATGAGATTGATAGAGAAATGGATTAAAACTATGTCACAACTTGTATGTTGCCACATTAGTGCATGACACCTTAGGTAAGAATGCATTTTCTCAGTCTGTTGTTCCCTACTGTGACATGCTAGCAGAGTAAGAGCCATCGTCAGTGGCCACCATGGTCCCAGGACTGCTACGTGCCTGTCCAGGGTCAGAATGGAGCCTGGGGATTGTTGTCTTGTTTCCAGCAATATACATGCTGGTTCTGTTATTGCCTCTAACTGGTGAACCGATGACACTAAGTAAGAATGGACTTGCAGGACTCTCGGAGCCAACATTCCTGGTTAGGTGAGAATCCTGCCGTATGATTGGTCCCTTTTACACTGTGCTTGATAAACAAGCACACTACTGTGAATATAGCGAAACACGTTTTCCCACCTCCAAGATACACATCTGGCATTTTAGAGGAAATTATAAAAAGAGGACTTAAAAGTCCTGGCCCCGATTGCCCATGAGGTCAAATTTGAGGCAAGGGTCTATCCAAAACTGGCTTTCCTCCTTGTCACTGCAGAGACTGGCCAAGGGGAGCCTCCGCCAGGTCCCCACCACAGGACCTTGGGGTCCCCAACTGGGAGGCTGGCAGTGAGGCTCCCTGCTCTTGTGTCTAGAATGCTGGTGGTCTCCCCAGGGAGAGGAGGCCAAGGGAGGCTAGTGAACTGCAGAGAGCAAAACCTCCATGGATGAGGCAACCAGGCAACCTTGAGCACCTGAGAGGAGTGGCAAGGACCAGAGCCAGGCAGCACAGGTTAAAGAGTGACCAGGAGAGGCCGTGGAAAGGGCAGGGGAAGACAATGGGGCTGCACAAAGTCCACCCTGCCACTTCGCCCTCCCTCCAAGCCGAAAAGATGGGGATTGAACAGGAAGTTGACAGTCCAGGCCTCCTAGGCACCTGACTGGTGGATCAAACTGTGATGGAGAAGTGGGCATGTGAGGCTCCCAGCCAGGTCGTCACACGGAGCATCCTTCTCTTTGGACTCTGATTTGCAAGAAGAGTGATGCTTTGAAAAATTCTACACATCAGAAGGGCTTTTTAAAATGCACTCAAATCTAGAAAGTGTCCCTTACAAAGAGCGAAGCAGGGGGTGTGAATAACATTCAAAAAGAGAACATTCCCACCCAGTCATTTGTCAGTTATGGCTCACGTTATTATGTTTCATAGCACATAGCTACTGAGTCCCACCTTAGGCCCGAAGAAACATCCCAGGAGATAATCAACCTTTTTCCCTTTTTGTTTGGAAAAAATTCTCCCAAGTCCACTTTGTCCTGTAGTTTACCTCCAAGACTCATACTGCCATGAGTTCAAAATGAATTATTTGTTGGAGGAATATACAATAAGTGAACCTTCTGGCAGGAAAGGTATTTTTATGTTATAGTAGAAATGGAGATGCTTACGGCTACCAAGACAAGTGCACTTGATACATAAAGTGAAATTCCACCCCACTCCCCGCCATTGTCATTGTCATTGCAGTGCAGTGTGTGGACTGCAAGACCCTTCTCATGAGAGTAGCATTAAAAGGACCCACTCTCCTCTGCAGTGGCATCAACCCCCACAGTGGGAAGACACAGGTCACTTCCAGGGAAAGTGAGAGTCAAGGCTTTCCTTTCTGAGAGAAACGGCAGAAACGTCCCCAGCTGCCCTGGTTAAGGCGTATGCTGATTCTGCCAGCCCTGGGAGTGGTTCTCAGAGAAGGTCCATGGGATGCCAGTCCTAGTTTCCATGAGTTGAAACAGAATATTCTGACATGCACTCATACATGCATGCTTACACCATCTCCCACAAAAAGCTCTTGGTTCCAGTTGAAAAATATATATATACATATTTTTTTCTGCAGTGGCTCCCTCCAAATTTGAATGTTCTTGACTACACAGTACAGCTTGCTAAATTGTAGCTGGTCATTTATCAGCTGCATTTCAAGTCTTTGTACACTGTGCATATAAAGAGCTACCTACAGACCTTATATAGACAGCGTTGGTAGGATATGTCCAAAATAGCATATCTGTGAAGACAGAAAGGAGATGAATGGATTGGGAGTAATGGCTAAGGAAGAATGGAATTTGTTCTCATAGTGAAAATATCCTGAAATTTATTGTAGCGATAGTTGTACAATTTTGTATAACTGAAAGCCTTGGGATTAACCTGGCTTAGATGGGTAAATTTTATAGTGTGTGTATATATCTTTACAAGTATACATATCAGTAAAGCTATAAAAAAAAAAAACCTGCTAGGATATTTTTAAAGGTTTAAACAAACATGAAAGAATGAGAACACTAAATTCCTTCTTGAAGGGCCCTGGTTTAAATCCCGTCTCCATAAATCTTCAATCTGGCAGTTTGGCCAATGGGAAAATAATGCAATTTTCTTAAATCTGGATTGTGTCTTCTATAAAATATGGGTGAACGTGCAACTCTACCCACATCTCCAGCTCCAAAGGTGGTGTTGGGTAAGGGTACACACACACACACACACACGTGTATCTGGCCCACCTAAGTGAATGGTGGCTGAGTTCGTGGGCTAATTACAGGCCTAAGAAGCAAACATTTACTTATGGAAAGTTTTGTTAAGCCACAACAAATAGAGAACTGCTGAGTCCAACTGCCCAGACTGCTCATAGAACAAATTGCGCTCAAAGAGATGTGTGTTCTAAAATCTGGGAGCCGAGGGAATCTATCGCATGTTTGTGCTAAACATGATCGAGGTTAATTCTGCCAAGGACCAGGCAAATGGATGAACCGTCTTTGGAGTTGTTAGCTACATCGGCTAACAATGAAATAGCCACCCCTGGGGCCCTGGCCCTAGGCTTGGGGTACCACCCTGACTTGCTTCTACCCCCTGCTCCTTGACCATACGCACAGAGAACCCAAACCCATTTCTTGAAGTAGTCCTTCCCGTATATTAGATCTTGAGCAAATGCTGCATCAGATGAGTGTGCATAAAACCATAGTGCATCTTGGAGCAACCCACGGCCGGGAAAATGAAGTAATTAAAGTAAAATAACAATCATCCCATCATCTTGAGGTCTTACCTGCTTTCAGAAATAAGAGAAGGAGAAAGAATACTTCCTTGTGTTCCATGTTGGGACGGGACAGCAATGCCCAGAAACGGTGTCCCAATCCCAAGATGCTGTTGACTTACAGGAAGAGTGAATGTGGCCACAAACAAGATAGCCCAGCACAGTTAATCATTGTCTCGGAGGGGTCAATGTTACCTGCAATCAATTGGCAGTCAGTGCTGGGAAGGGGCGAGGGCAACTTGCCCGCACAGAGCCACCCAGGCTGCCTACCTTCCTCCCTGCCCACCCCTCATTCCTTCCTGCCCATTTGGTAGGGTCTGGTGGCTCTTCTTCGTTCTATTCCTTCAGCGTAAAAATAAAATCCAAATCCTAGCCCCTGTCTGTCCAGAGCCTTACAGCCACCGCACATGCCACCGTGTGGTGTAGGTCTTGTACCTTGCTTTACCGTGGGCCATGTCTCTGCAGTTCAAGGGACAGTGCTAGCAGACAGGGACTGCTTCAGCCTTAAGTGACCAACTCCATGTCCTTTTAACACCCCTGCAGTCACCTGGTGTTGAGAGTATGATGTCAGTGGAAATGTTTCCTTGTATCAACATCTGTTGACTCCTGGTGAACCCACATGGTTTGTTTTGTCCTGATAACTTATAACACCATTTCTCCTAAATTAATTTCTGATGCAGACTCCCATCCTTACGAACTAGAAAGCGCTGGGATTAAGTTGAAAGAGTCTTACTTAACATTAACTGCGAAGTCTGTGCTTTTCCTTGATGAAGACTGGAATGGTCTGATATGTACATGATTTCAGACTTCCCAAAGGTGCAAATTGCAATGCCTGAGTTCCAATCCTGGCTCACTTCCCATTCCATATTCCTGCTAATGCACACCCTTGGAGGCAGCCGTGGATGGTTAAGTGCTTGAGTCTGGGCCACCTGCATGAGAGGCCCACACTGAGTTCCGTGCTCGTGGGTCTAGCCTGACCCAGCCCCGTCCTGTCATGGACAGGAGCTCTCTCTGCTTCTCAAGTAACTTTTTAAAAAAAAAAATTTAAGATTTATTTATTTTTATTGGAAAGGCAGACATACAGAGATGAGGAGAGACAGAGAGGAAGATCTTCTGTCTGATGGTTTATTCCCCAAGCGGCCGCAAAGGCTGGAGCTGAGCCAATCCGAAGCCAGGAACCTCTTCCGGGTCTCCCAAGCGGGTGCAGGGTCCCAAGGCTTTGGGCCGTCCTTGACTGCTTTCCCAGGCCACAAGCAGGGAACTGGATGGGAAGCGGGGCTGCCGGGATTAGAACTGGTACACATCTGGGATCCCAGTGCATGCAAGGCAAGGAGTTTAACCACTACACTATCGTGCCGGGCACAAATAACTTTTTCAAAAGAGAAAAATCTCATATTTCAGACTTTGAAATTTGTTAGGAATGGCAGACTGGCTCATTTTAGACATACAGTGGAGGGCTAGATAACTGCTGTAGAACCCCTCCCTACCCACCAAGTTGCAAAGCACCAGGGTGAGCGCCCACCAGATTGTCAAGAGCAGAAATTCCTGGCAAAGTCCACTGGATTGGAGCCCCATATGGGCTTTCTCAGGAGCAAACTGCCCTGGAATGCAGAGTGGCCTCGTGTGAGGGGCCGGGAGCCCCCTGGGTTTGAGTGTTTCCCGCCAGCCTCGCTTTCTTCCCTCTCTGTGCGTTGACCACCTCCCTCCGTTTGCCCCGTACCAGCTGTTGGCCCACTGGAGTCAGAGGCAGGGGCCATGGAGCCAGCAGACCGACTTGCCTTCCGGATGCGACAGGCAGCTGCGCTCAGGGTCTGATGCCGTTTGAGAACGCATGTGGTGGGTGGAAAAGCAGACTGGTTCTGTTAGCTGCTCTCCTGGATCAGAAGCCTCAGGAGCGATGAGGCCCGAAGCTCAGTGTCCACCTGATTTTCCTTTTTCTGCTGTTTTTGTGCTTGGTTTGGTGTTGGTCTCAATCTCGTCTGCTCTACCCAGATTGTTCTGGAATGCACATGATCCTGCAAAAGTGGGTTTTGTCCATTTTGCTTTCTTTCCAAAGGCCTCCAATGCGTCTCTGTTCAAATGGGGCCGCACCATCCCCGCGCAGTTAAACACCAAACAGCCACTTGGTTCCGTAGGCCGTCACCAGAAGAGCTAAGAGGAGCAAAGGAGGATCCTTCGGAAAAGTACGAGCAGCCAGAGCTTGGCGAACGATCGGAGCACCGCCTGCTGCCCGGTCCGAGTCCCGCTCCAGCCCTGCTGCAGCTTCCTCCTCGTGGCTCCAGTGATGTCACACCTGCCACCCGTGGCTTGAGACCCCAGCTCCTAGCACTGGCCAGTCTTGGCCGCCGCAGGTGCTTGGGGAGTGAAACAATAGATGGGAAGACATGATCTCTCTCTCTCTCTCTGTCTAAAATAATTGTTAAGTTCATGGAAGAAGTAGGATTCGAAGATACTTGCATTTTGGTGCCAAAAAAACTTTGTTGTTCCATGAAACACATTTTCAGTGATGCGCTGAGGTACCCACCGGGCTGGGGTGGGTCCCAGGCTGCACTCCGAGGGATGTACCGTGTCCCCAAGACTACTCTTTCCAAATAAGCCTTCCTGAGTGAATGGAAGAAACTGACAAGAGAAAAGACCATTTCTGTCAACGGGGGTGGGGGCCCGGGGCTGAACTCTGAGAGCTGATGCTCTTCTTTAGTTGAATCAATCACTTATCTGCTGGCCACTTACTGTGTACAGATTCTGCAAGAATGTTTTAGGGGTACGGAGAAGTTACCTCGCCCTGTCTGAACCCTCCCGCAGCAGATGACAGGAAATGCTGTCACTGCTGGTTGATGCAGATTTTGCTGCTGCACTTGCAGCCAAGTTCAAGGACGATCAAAGAGAAATCCAATGTGCTAAGCTCCGCCCAGCGTGAGGCCTGCAACAAAGGCTCCCTCGGGTTCTCACAGGAGGGGGCCAACTCAGCTGAATTTGTCAGCTTCCCAAGGGCCATGCAAGGGACATCACCAACACTGAGCCAAGGAACATCTGTCCTTGGGTCTAACATGAGGTGGCAGTGCCCACATCAGGACTGCCAGATGAGGCTCTCTCCTCCAGCCTGCCTGGCCTTGCTGCCTCCTTCCCACACTGCCCTCCTGCCTCCTGTGGCCGCAGACCCCGCTCATGGGCTGGTCATGCTGGGCTGTCTCCACCAAGAGCATCTTTGAAGAGCCTCAATAAGACTACTTCATTTTCACACGCGAACTGAAGCAAGGGCCTCGTACAACGCTTCCTCTTGGACGGTGGCATTCACCAGTGTTAGGAACCCCGTTCTAGCGAACTCAGAGGCGGCTTTCCCTTCATTCTTTGACCTCATTCTCCTGTGTGTTAGCCTTTGCTCCCTAGCCCTGGGAGTGCGCTGAGATGCTTATCAGAGTCCCCTCCAGGAAAGCTGTGGCAGGTGGCCCAGTTAGCACAGTGGTTAAAATGTAATTGCGCAGCACATACTGGCCAAGCCAGCCAGGACCCACAGGACCCACAGGTGCCAGTTCCTTAACGGAATTGTGCTGGAAGGATTCCAGCTGTCTACTCATCTTTGCAAATACTTCACAACCTCCAGATGTCTCCTCCATCAGACTTGCTCTGCAAAGTAGAAAACTCCCAACAGCGCTGATGGCAGCGGTGCCTCCTGGGCCCCAGCCTCCCCAGGGGGCAGCGGCCTCTGGGCTCAGGGCTCCAGGCTCGATGGGGCTGATGGAGGGATAAAGCGAGTTCTTTCTGCCTCTCCCATCTGCTCTTCTATGAGCTCGTTAAGTCTGACTCAGCAGCAGCTGGGGAGCACAGGTATAACAAAAAACAGAACTAAACTAAAAAACAATGACAAACAAGAGCTTTAAAACCAGTGAAACATGGCAGGATCCATGGACTTGCCTACGACACTGTGCCAGGCCATTTCTGGGCTATGATGAAAGCAATGGGATGAAAGCGAGAGAGAGAGAGAGAGGGTGTTCCCTCCCTGGTGAGGCCGTGTAATGGGTACAGGGCCCTCACTGTACTGCCACTATGATTTCTCACACGTTTATAATTTTGTCAGGATCATATTTGTTCATGCGCATGCTTGTTATGTGTATGTTCATGTAAGTATGCATCTGTACCTCTTTTTGGACATACAGTCACCCCTCAGTACTGTAGGGGCCTAGCGCCAGGATCCCTGCTGCACACACGCCCTCCACATGTGCGCAGGGGCCTGCTACTGCACACAGCCTCCTGCCCACGCAAGCCGTCACTGTATTCACACCTGCCATAGCATGCCTGTCATGTGCTCAGTGGTTCTGCCATTGAAGGAACAGCAACAAAAAGCAGGTGCAGCTTCAGCACAAACACCACCTTTTGTCCCCCTGAAGTTTCTGTCCACACTTGGCCCAATGCACGGATGCCCTACGGATGCAGAGGCCGGCTGTGTTCAGATAAGCTTGGGTCTGTTTGTAGGAACCCTGGGCCGACGAAGGTGCTTTCTTAAGAGTAAGGGACTCTCCCAAAGTACAGAACCTTCCCGGGCCAGGGCAGGGGCGGTGGGGGATGGGGCGACACTACTGTGGAGGCAGAAGCTTGGCCTGTGGCGGATTCCCGTGAGCTCTGTGCACAGGATGGGAGAGGAGGAGGCAGCACAAGCCCTCTGGTGGACACCAGCTGAGTGGAAAGGCTTCTGCAGGCGGCCTCTGACCCAGTGTCTGCCCCATGACCCCAGGCACTAGGGGAGGCAGGTTCTCACAGAGCATAGGCCCCTGTATAAGGGTTACCCCCAGGTAAGCACACTGCCCCCACTCTGGCCCAGCAAGACTGGCTCAGGGCTCTGTATCCAATCTGGGGGTAGGGGTGGAGGGTGCTGGGTGACAAGCAACCTTGCACAAACACTCTTCATGGGTCCCAAGAACAGGGCTCCCATGTCCCTGCCAGTGAGCCCTTCAGGCCAGTGAGGCGAGGTACATCTGGGAGAGAAGCAGCACTCAGCAAAGCGGTCCGACAGGAAGGACACTGGCAAAGCCCACTTCGCAGAGACGGTGCCAAGTGACCGCAGTGTGCCACCAACAGCACTTCGCACACGCTGTGGTTGAGAAGCCAGCAAGGGGGTGGGGACAGAGGAATGTGCCAGGTCCCAGGCAAGAGGCCCTGGCAAGGGGCAGGAATTCAGGCTGAGAGGGAAGGCTATGCCCTGCGCAGGCCTCTTCCGCTGTGCCCCGGGGTTCAATTGAGAAGCCAAGAGTGGCACATATCATTGAAGACCAGAGTGTGTGGTCCCTCTGCCCGCATTCCCAAGAGGGGTGGCACGGTACACAGGGAAGAGGGGCCAGCATCATGGCATGGCAGATAGAACCGCTGTCTGTGACACTGCATCCAATACGGGCACTGGCTCATGCCCTGGCCATTGCATGTTTGATCCTGCTCCCTGCTAATGCTCCTGGAAGAAGCCACAGAAGATGGCCCAGGTGTGTGGGCCTCTGCACCCACATAGCAGACCCAGATGAAGTTCCTGGCCTGGCCCAGAACTGGCTGTGGCAGCTTGCTGGGAAGTGAACAAGCAGAGATCTCTTTTCCGCTATCTCTAACTTTCAAAATAAATAAATAAATCTCTGCCAAAAAAGCAGCAGGACCAGTGAGGAGGTGAGAGACGAGAAGCCCTGAAAGAGGACAGGTTTAGATAAGATGTTGGTCTACGCAATGACAGATTAAACAGGTCTCCTGCTTCATGACTCCTTACTGAGCAAGGCGGGTAAACAGCCAGGGCTGTGGGTTGGCAACTTTAGAACTGTCAAACTCTGTGAGAGCTGTGAGATTTGGAAGAATTCTCAAGAACATTTTTTTTCTAGCTCTGCATCTCTGAAATCCACACAGCCTAGCTTATGATGTGGCCTATGGCCCTGAACACTTACGTTATACCAATGGCTAAGACAGCACATGGGGTATAGAATATTCTGGAAAGTCTTTGACCCTGCACCAGCAGCAATAATTTATCCAGAAGTGAACCCATACCTTGTAAACATGCCCCATTGAACCCCACATTAATTCTCCTTTTAAAAAAGACTATTTATTTGAGAGGCAGAGTTACACAAAGAGACAGAGATCTTCCATCTGCTGGTTCACTCTTCAAACAGTTGAAATGGCTGGAGCTGGGCTGGTCTGAAGCCAGGAGCCAGAACCGTCTTCCAGATCTCCCATGTGGGTACAGGGGCCCAAGCACTTGGGCCATGCTCTGTTGCTTTTCCCAGCAGGGAGTTGGATGGGAAGCAGAGCAGCCCAGGACTTGGCCTGGTGCCCATGTGGGATATCAGCACCATAAGCAGAGGCTTGACCTTACACATCAAGGGCTCTGGCCTCAATTTAATTCTCCTTCAACTGACTCCCCAAAAGGCACCTAGCTTCTCCACCATCCACCAGGAGACAGAGAGAATGTCAGGGTGGAAAGACTAACAGTGGCCATGCTATCTGACTTGCAAAGTCTGCAAAGACACTTGACCACAGACCCCCCACAGGGGTGGGGTTTGTGCCAGAGCCCCCAGAAGTTCCAAAGTACTGCATCATCAGTCATCCAGCTATGGTTGATCTCCCCAGAAGCTCATGGGGTTGTCCCCAGAGGCAACAGGCCAGGCAGGTCCCTCCCTCACGGAGGTGTCTGTACCACTCTTGTTTCTGGGCTAACGTTCTTGTCTCAGGAGTCAGGCGTCAATACTGAGCGCAAGGGCTTAGCAGGCCTGGGTATTCGCCCGCTCTGCTGTCACAGGCCTGCTCGGTTTAGCAGGACAGTGAGACCCCCCTCCTCAGTGAGAGGAGGTGCTGCCTTGCCTTGTAGCACACACACACACACACACACACACACACACACACACACACACACTACCACAAGAGCATATGGGGTGTGGTTTCACAGCAGCCATGCTGACCCCTAAAGCTGGAGCTTTGTCGGCCCCACTGTACAGAAGCCCCCTTTGCTTGGGCTCTGTAGTGCAGCCCTCTCTGCTCAAACCCAGGCAGCCTGTGGACACCAAAGGCTTCCAGCCCATGTGTCCCTTCTGCTGCCAGTGGGGGCATCATGTCAGACACCCACCATGTCCCCATGTCCGTGTTAGGGAAAGAGACAGGCATGTCCACTCCAGATGGCCCCGAGGGGACAGGCTCTGTCCCAGCTGTCCCAACGCACCCATAAAGTGAAGATTGTCTAAGAGTGTTCCATTTTGTCCAGTCCACCTAGTCCCAAAGTTGCTTGAGGACCCCAAGTGAGGCAGCTGCACCTGGTGCGCACACCTTCTCCCCCAAGCGTGCTGAGCTGCGTGTTTTGGCCAGACACGAACAGCTAGGAATGGGCTCTTGGCCTGGGCACACTCTCTCTCACACCGCAGCTCCTGCCCGCAGCGTCAAGTCACAGAGGAGCCTCGGCGCACAAGATCTTTTTCCTTTAAAGGAACGTTCTTGCTCCAGAAGCCTGGGCGTTTTCCAGAAAATGACCTTGGCTCACAGGAACTTGGATGCATATCTTAGATGAGACTTTACAGCCCTGCTCCTCAACCAGCTCGGGGAGTTGGCAACGAGGCAGTGAGGAGGGGGTGGGAAGAGGAGCCAGGTGGGGGAGCAGAGGTTTGGTTCCTTCAAATGTCATGGCTGGGATGGAGCAGGGGGAGCAAGGTGGGTGCTGGAGGGAGTTGGGGTGAAGGCCAGCTGCATCACTGACGTTGAGAGGAGTGGCCAGTGAGATCCATGGGCAGGACATGAACTTTGTTATACCCAAGGTCACCATGCTCCAGGGAAAGAACAGGCAAGGGTTTGCTCTTGTGCCCCGAGGAGCAGAGAGGGCAGGTGGGAGGGTGGCTGAGTGGCAGTGCAGACACAGGCCTGAGCCCTGGGGGATGTGGAGTCCCAGGGAGGGCCGATTTTTGTCAGGTGTGACCTTGTCCCAGCAGGCAGGTGGATCGCCTGGCTGCCACACCTTCGCCAGAGTTTGGAAGCAGCACCTGCGGGGCTGTTCCAGGGATCCTGCGCCCTCCTGACTTCTAAATAGCGAGTCTGAGTCCTCTGAGCTGAGACTGAAAACTGGAGGAGCTTGGAGGACAGCGTGGTCGTGAACTTGGCTCTGTGCAGCTGGCAGGGCTAACAATGCCAAGACACAGTGGTGTTCCTGGTTAAAATACCGACTGATTCCTAAGAAGGTATTCACCTGACTAGTTGCAGATGACTTCTGAGTTCACAGCTGTTTGAGCCTTAATTCTCCCACGGGATGGAGTTTGGAGGGTGTGCCAATGCTTTAGGGAGTGACTAGGGTTAGATGAGGCCATGAGGAAGGAGGGGACCAAATTGACTGGATTAGTTCCATAGTAAGACTAAGGAGGCTGGCAGGTGTGTTCACCAAGTGCACACCCCAGATCAGAGCTTGGGTTGGGGCCCAGCTCCTCCACGGCCACAGCAGCTTCATGTTGCCACAGCGCAGCAGGCAGCCAGTGCTGGGCAGGTGCCTGGGTCTCTGCCACCCACATCAGGAGCCCAGTGGGCGGAGCTCCTGCGATGGCTGTGAACAAGTGGATGGAACGTTTTTCTCTCACTGTCTCCATCTCTCTCTGTGCTGCCCTGCCTTTAAAATGGATAAAAATGGAAGAGACAAGGAAGAGCTGGAACTCTCCTCACAGATGCAGACACACCCTCACGCACTTCCATCTCCTGCACAGAAACAGCAGGTGCAGAGGCAGCCGCACGTTGGATGTCAGTCAGGGGGTGGGTCCTTGCCAGACACAGCTTCCATCACTTGTAGTGTAAGCCTGAGCTAAGACACCTGACTAGAGTAGACCCACAGGGGCAGCGCCTCTGCCAAGGGAGGGGGAGGAGAGGTGAGAATTCATCAGGGGCTAGATGGCTGGGAAGAGAGGCTGGTCGCCATGCCAGGCAGCATGGATGCTGGCCTAGAGTTGTGCTGGGCCACAGCCCAGGGGAGCTGGCTTAGGAACGGATGGGGAGCCCTACAGCGCTCTCCAAGGCTTTCAGCCTGTCCCCCAAAGATGCCTTCTCCAGGTCTTAGTCCAGGAGCACAGACAAAGGTGTCCCTTGGGAATTCCACATCCAGCCATGCCTGGACAGGTGTCCTGAACATGGTGAGAGAGGAAGGGGCATGCACGGGGCTCACGGCCAGACTCAAGGACTGTGGGCAGCGATCGGCACTTCACCCAAGGTTGTGGGTGCCTCCCGGCTGCAGGGGACGCTCAGCTGAGCTCAGCACCCTACTGATGAGCCTCCCATTAAGCACCATTAAGCAAGTGAGTGTAAAGTGAAGTGCAATAAAGTTGCTGTTCCCATCCTCCCAGGACACATAAGCACCTGTAGCTCATCCACATAGATGCCTTTAAAACATGCATAGAGGGCCTGCCACAGTGGCCTAGCGGCTAATGTCCTTGCCAGGATCCCATACAGGTGCCAGTTCATGTCTCAGAGGCACAGTTTCCCATTCAGCTCACTGTCTGTGGTCTGGGAAAGAAGTTGAGGACTGCCCAAAGCCTTGGGACCCTGTACCTGTCGCGCCCACGTGTCTTACCGCCCAGCAATAAGACGCAGACGCGAGTGAAGCCTTCTGCGGTAAAATTTATTGTGCACAGCAAGATGAGGAGGAAAGAGGGCCCCGACCCCGGCAGGCTGTCTGCTCTTATGTGCTGACTGGCCCCGCCCCCGCCGATGATAGGTCGGCGTCATGATTACGCAGGGTTCTGGGCGACTGGATTCGTCAGTCCCAGTGTTTACGTCCCTGCCGCGCCGCAGCTCACTGCGCATGCGCTAGGCGCCTGCGCAGTACTGCGAAATCTACGTGACTCTCCACCAAACACCAAGATGTGGCTTCTCTGGCGGGCGCCATTTTGGGTACGGCATGTGGCCAGTACATACAGAGGCGGCTGGCAACATGCACCCACATGGGAGACCTAGAAGAGGCTCCTGGCAACTGGCTTTAGACCAGCTCAGCTCCAGCCATTGCGGCCATTTGGATAATGAATCATCAGACAGAAGATCCTTCTCTCTGTTTCTCCTTCTCTGTGTAGTATATCTGAGTTTCCAATAAGAATAAGTAAATCTTTAAAACACACACATACACACATACACACATGCACATGGCAGAGCCTGGCGCAATAGCCTAGAGGCTAAAGTCCTCACCTTGTAACCATCAGGATCCCATGTGGGTACTGGTTCGTGTCCTGGTTGCTCCACTTCCCATCCAGCTTCCTGCTTGTGGCCTACGAGAGCAGTAGAGGACAGCCCAAAGCCTTGGGACTCTGAACCTGCGTGGGAAATTCAGAGGAAGCTCCAGCTCCTGGCTTCAGCCCATCTCAGCTCTGGCCATTGCAGCCACTTGGGGAATGAACCAGCTGAAAGAAGGTCTGTCTCTCTCTCCTCTCTGTAGCTCTGCCTTTCCAATAAAAAATAAAATAAATAAATAAACCTTAAGAAAAAAACTGCATGGCAGGGCTGGTGCAATGGCTCAACTGGTTAATCCTCCAGCCACAAATGTCAGCATCCCAAATGGGCACCAGTTTACATCCTGGCTGCTCTGCTTCTCATCTAGCTCCCTGCTTCTGGCCTGGGAAGGCAGTAGAAGAGGGCCTTGGGACCCTGCACCTGCGTGGGAGACCCAGAAGCAGCTCCCGCCTCCTGGCTTCGGATCGGCTCAGCTCTGTCTGTTGCATCCATTTGGGGAGTGAGCAAACAGATGGAAGATATCTCTCTGTTTCTTCTTTAAGTCTGCCTTCCCAACAAAGAGAAATAGCACACACTGTGCCTGTGGTTGGGATTGGTGCATCCACCGCACGCGGGCAGAAGCAGCCCCAGTGGGATCACACAGCATGGGACCCTGGGCGGCTGCACTGCGCCAAGTTTATTGTCACTTCCTAGATCAGGACAGGGAACCTCACTTTGCCCAGAGTGATGCCAACCCAAGTGCCCGGACCTGTGTGGCAGCTTTCTACTGGGAAAGGGGTCTGCTGATGCTAGCTGGACCCGACTGGGTCCCAGGTGGGAGTACCGAATGCCACAGCCAGCCTTCCATTACCACAGTCACCCACAGCAGGTCCAGAAAGGAGCACTCATGGGGCACCTGGCACAGCCGCGGAGCTCTGAGCACCCTGGCGGCCCAGGCCCGGAGGAGCCCAGGAGTGGTGTCTGGGACCTCAAGTGCACTGAAGGGACCCTGGGGGACAGGCTCGCTGAGCTGTCAGTTGCTCAGGACTGACCACCTCGTGGGGGCCTATGCAACGTATCCAGGCCACTCACCATGGCCTGAGCCTCAGGCATGCATGTGAGCTGCCTGGAGCGGTGCCTGAGCATTAAACCACCTGGTATTCTGAGCAGTGCAACAAGCTCACCCACATCCTGCCTGGAACACGCAGCACCCACTGGTCCTGGACAGCCACACACACAGCTCCGCCTATAGCCATCCTGAGCATCAAGTAGCATGCAAGGCTTGGTGGTATCTGGCCTCTTGCTCCATCCTGGCCCTAGAATGTATTCCCCGAGATGGGGGAACTGCCATCCTGCCCTAAGTTCAGGACCAGCGTCTCCAAGCAAGAGCCGGGCTACAGGAGGATGTGCAGGGCGTGCTGCATTACAGATCGCGGCTCCGCCCGACGGGGAACAGAACCCACCAAACAGCACAAAGTGACCCTTCCGCGGCCGTCTCCTTCCTCTCCTACTATTTTTGCTACTGTCTCCCATTGTTTTATACAGAAATGTTCATGTGTTTATTTTCTTTTTTTCTTTATTTTTGGCATTTGTTACATAGTCAGTTAGGGCACAAAGGTTCAAGGGCTACAGGAAAGTGGGTAAGACTATTATTTCCACATTGTTTTTTTCCTGTATCTGGGGTAGAGAGAGAGAGAAAGGGCCAGACTCAAGGACTGTGTCCCACCCTGTTTCCCACCCACCCCAGGTCCCTGATGTGGGGCATGCCCCGAGGCTCTTGCTTAAGTGGTTTTGATAATTCAACAGCTATGAATTGCTGCCAATCTCGCCACTCCTAGCATGGTGAGGTCAAGAATCCACTGACTGACATAGTCCACCTTAGAGTCTCTGATTGCCCAGTTTTTCACTGCCAACACAGGCTGGGGTAGTTGACTGACTTGTTCTGTCTTCTGTCTTTCACGACTAGGGTTCTGAGTCTGGCAGTTCGATTGGGGAGATCCCCAAAGAAACTGAGGTGTTCCCAGACCAGATTCTTGTGTGTACTAGCAAGTACAGGGCCCAGCACAGCCCATGGCCCCAATCAGCTGGTGGTTGCAATTGCTGAATCAGTTCTGTTTTCAGCCCTGTCTTCCACTGGAACCAATGGGTGTTGCAGACCAGCCTGATTCTGCCCAACACACACTCAGCCCTCACATAAACCAGTGGGAGCTGCAGCCTAGTTGGAGCGACCCACAATAACCCCCACCAGGCCCGCCCCCTGCCCTGGTTCCTATGCTTGCCAGTATGTGCAGCAGACTAGTCCAGTCTGTCCCACATCCCATTCAGCTCTCACACATGTCAATGAGCATTGAAGCTTAGTTCAAGCTAACCAGCTCCACTGTCCAGCCCATGCAGATGCTGTTGGGTGCCTTTCTGTCTATCCACCCTTGCCCCTGTCCTGGTTTTCATGCTCTCCAGTGGGAGTGGTACTCCAAGAGGGAGGAGCCCACTATTTCCCTTCTAGACCACTTCCACTCACAGATTATGCACAATCCAGGTGGTTCTGCGGTTTAACTAGACAGAATTAGCCCCCAGTGCCAGCTTCTGCCAGCTGATGCTGCAGCTAAGCCCCAACAACCCTCACCCACTCTAATTGTAGATTGCACCAGTCGGAACAATCAGCCCAGCCTGGCTTTTCCCTGATCTAGCTCACATGAGGCCCACAGGTGTTGCAGCCCTGCCTGGTCTGATCTGCCCCTATCCCAGCTCACGCTCTCCAGTGGGAATAGCCGTCCAGCAGGGGAGCCCATATTCCCCCTGCCGGCTCTGCCTCCTCCCTCTCTGGTTCTCACGCGTGATGGTTGGGTGCTGCGGTCACATCCAGTACAGGTAACCTCACCTTGACATCCTGTAATGTGCACTGGTTTTTGTCGAGACCGAACCTGGCTCGACCCACACTCTGTTCTGGTGCTCAGATTTGCCAGTGGGTGATGCGAACTGATTCAGCCTGGTCTGCCCCTGACCCATGCCAAATGTATGCCAGTGGGAAACTTCCCATTCACTTGTTATTTAAACCCATAAACACCTTTAAGAACATTCCTTTTAAATTCAGGGCCAACACGCACCTGTAGGTGATCGCTCTGATGCTGGGAAGATTTAACTCTAACCCACGCAGGTGCGGGCTAGGCTGGGAATCCTGTCTTCAGAGGTCGCCGCACCCTCCAGTGCGTTCCCTCACCCAGCCTCACACACACTTTTCTGGAACTTACCTTTGAAGCTTTCTACTTTCCTCAGCAGTTCATCAGCAGACGCTATACCAACAAAAGCCGGCAGGGGGCGGCAGACACAAGCTTTTCTGCAGCATGTGTGGCTGCCCGGACCAAAGGGCATCTCCAGGTTGCCGAGCTGGTGATAGGGGACTCCTGTCAGCTGCCGGGTTTTTGTCCTTGTAAAGCTGCAGAATCTGGAATAGAAGGAGGGGCAAGGAGGGATGAATGGGAAAGAACAAGTCAAAGGCTGCCGGTGGGCATCGCTGTGGGCACTCCGTGCTTCTGTCAAGGGGGGCAGCCAGGGTCCCCTGGGGCAGGGACAGAGATGGTCAGGCCAGGGCGGGAGGATAAGGCGGGACAGCTGGCCAGCCAGCCATGGGGCCGCAGTACGTGGACTGTGGACGGTCTTTGTGGAAGGTTCTCCTCCATGGAGCTCCACATCTGAACCCGGGACTGGGGGTGTTCTGGAGGAGGGCTGTCGTCTGCCAGAACACCTAGGAGATGAGAAGTCGGGTTAAAACTAAGAGAGAATCGGGGGGGGGGGCGTGAGGTTCGGTATTTGGGGCCAGAGGGAAACATCTAACGGAGGACGGACAGGGCAGCATAGCTGCTCCACATGCCCGCACCACGTGCCTCCCAATGGCTCTCCTGGCTCTGAGCACGAGACGCGCTCCTGCAAAGCTGTGCCCAGCGACCTCCGTCCATCCCATCTCATGGACAAGGGAAGACGTTGCTTACCACCGGAGGGGAGGACCAGGGGACAGGCGCACAGGTACACTTGCGCGTGGATACGCCCACGCTCGGCCCACCGCTTGTCACCAGGCCTGCAAGGAGGGGTTACAGGCTTCCGGACGTGCGGAGAGGTTAGCAGGGGGGAAGTGAGTGAGCCCCGATTTCCCCAAAGCCGGGCACTCGATGTCTCCTGTCCAAGTGTCACCAAGCAGCTGCTTACCTTGTCAGTCCTGAGGGAGGAGAAGCGTCTTCTATTCTAATTTCCCTTCCTGTTGGTAGGATGTGTTCATGTTTAGCCTCCACTATTAGAAGAGTATGTGAGTCAGCACTGCAGCATTGTAGGCTAATCCTCCACCTGCAACACTGGCATCCCGTGTGGGCGCTGGTTCATGTCCCGGCTGCTCCATGTCCCATCCAGCTCCCTGCTTGGGGCTGGGAAAGCAGTGGAGGACGGCCCAAAGCCTTGGGCCCCTGCACCCACATGGCAGACCTGGAAGAAGCTCCTGGCTCCTGGTTTTAGATCGATCAGCTCTGGCCGTTGCAGCCACTTAGAGAGTGAACCAGTGGATGGAAGATCTCTTTGTCTCTCTTCCCTATAACTGTTTTTCAAATAAGAATAAAATTGAAAATCTTTTTATAAAAAAGAATATGTATGTATCTGTATATGTGCAAAAGAAAGGGCTACTACTGTGTTTTGTCCTGAATTTGCATTTTTGTTGTCCATCACTGAAATATCTTTCAACAGGTTTCACTTTCTGTGCTTAGAGTCTGCACCGTGGTGTGATTAGACACACAGGACAGATCAGCGTCACTACCCAGGCCTTCCCCACCTGCTGTGGCATGAGCACCTGCCATTTGCTCGAGTAACAGAAATGCTGAGTGCACCCACTGCTGCGCGTTGCAGACCTCAGGCTGTGCTTTAGCTCTTTCAAAGTGTTCAGGACCTGGCAGTGACCCGAGGAAGCAGCAACAGAAGCGGGGACATGGCAATCTTTGTCGTCGAGGCTGCCAGCCAGGCCTGAAGGTGTGGCTGTCAGCAACCAGCTGGGGAGGTGGTTGCCGATCAAGGCCGAAGGCAGAGTCCGAGTGTCCCAGGATCGGCTTTCTCAACTGCATCCCTGGCCTTGTTGAGATTGTCCTTTTGTACAAAAAGCAAGTGTAGAAAACTGGAGTGAGGTCGGCGGGGAGTTGCTGAGTCCCACTGCCCTACACACAGATGGTCTGGGATGTCTTCAAGAATCACTATCCCGTCCGCTGGGCTGGTCACCCTTGTCCACTTCTGACCATGGTGCCTCTGTATACCTAGTCAGCACCCGACCTCTCCCAGACCTTGCAGGGCCCAGCACTCCAGGGCTGTGCTCAGCCACTCACTGTGCAACTGGAGCAGCCCTGGTCCTCTAGCGCTGGGCTGCCGAGGGAGCTGAAATAGCCCTGGGGCTCCTGAGCATCCTGCCTTGGGCAGGTGCATTCCCCAGGAGCCCACATGCCCCAAGCGTGTGCTCCAGTGGTGGCTGCACACTTTCAGCTGCAGAATGGCTGGGTATATGCTAAGTCCATGTTGGCACTGTGAGGAACTGCCACCTGCCGCCACACAAACCAGTCCACAGCCCACCAGCAATAGCCACGGATCCTGACTTGTCCACACCCTCATCGCCAGCTGTTATGTTGTACGTGTGGCTCTAGATGTACTAATGAACATAAACCACAATCTCATTGCTGGTTTCATTTGCGTTTGCTTAAGGACTAACCATGCTGACATCATTTCATGTGCTGCTTTTTTGCAAAAACATCTATTCAAGTATTCTACCCATTTTTGTTATTTTTCTTTTTGTTAAGTCGAAAGAGCTCTTTAAAAAAATTTTTTTTCTTTTTATTGGAAAGCAGATTTACAGAGAGAAGGAAATACAGAGAGACCTTCTATCCTCTGGTTCACTCCCCCAAATAGTCATAAAGGCCAGAGCTGATCTGATCTGAAGCCAGGAACCAGGAGCTTCTTCTGGGTCTCCACACGGGTGCAGGGTCCCAAGGCTTTGGGCCGTCCTTAACTGCTTTCCCAGGCCACAGGCAGGGAGCTGGATGGGAAGTGGAGTAGCTGGGACGTGACCTGGCACTTTCAAGGTTCCAGGAGTACAGTCAACTGAGCCACAACACTGGGCCACCAGCTTTCCCATCAGAGCATTGCTCCTGCAGTGCTGGAGAGGAGGACGCTGAGCGAGCCCACGGGGCGGGCTTGGGTCGCGGTGAACTCCAGAACCCACTCCCTTTCTTCTATTACAGATGTACCTTGACCCATGTGGGTTCTGTTTCAGCCACGTGGCGGCCTCCTGCATGCAGGATACATTCAGCGCTCCTGGTCTGGTGAAGGCACTGCTCAGCCACACGGTGAGGGCAGCTTTCCCCCACTTTCCCTCTTATTGGGGGTCCATACTGTGCTGCAGGCCCTTGGCCTAGGAAAAGGTCAACTTTCAAAAGTCAAAGGGTAGTTTTTACTGAAAGCGTGTTGCTTTTGTAGCACCATGAAGTTTGGAGATCAAAGTTGAGCCATCATAAACCAAGGACTGTCTCTACCTACCCTGCTCAGCAGAATCTACCTGCTTGATTTTTTTCTGAGCAATTACCTGTTTACTTCCTACATGCTCAGGAAAGCATGTAATAGCCCAATTTTAATTACATTATCACTAACTGGTAAACTGCATAATTAGAAATAATTAGTGAGCCATTTCTACATTTAGAAATTTTTCTGCTGTAATTCACACAGACACCAGTGTCAGCCCTTGGCTTCAAATTACTCAACAAGGAAAAATGTAGAAGCCTTAATAATAGGCCTGGCTTTGCTTATTGCCAACAAAATTTGACATTTTATTTATATTTTAATTGATACACTTATCTAGGAGATTGACAGTTCTCATCCGTTGGTTCACTCCCACAATGCCTGCAATGGCAAGGACTGTGCCAAGGCCAGAGCCGGGGGCCAAAACACCATCAAGGTCTCACAGATGGGTTACCAAGCTACCCAACCACCTGAGTCCTCATGGTTGCTTCCCACAGGCAACGCCGACAAGAAGCTCGAGTTAGGGATGAAACTCAGACACTCTGGCAAGGGCTGCAGGTGCCTTAGCCATTAAGCTCAACAACTGCTCCAAAAGATTTTAACTCAGTCTTTCCCTCCAAACACACATACAAACCACACTTGAAAGATAGCCAACTGTAAGTTTTTATCAAGTTCAACTGAGAGTGCAAATCCCCCAGAGGTATGGATATTAATGCTCTCTTAAGCTTTCAAGAAATACCTTTAAAGAAAACACAGGCGTTCGCACTGGGCACTGGCCGTGCAGGCTCATGGGAGGAATGGGGGGTATGGGGAGGGCTGTCCCGACCTGCAGGACACAACGCTCAAACCCTGAGGGTGGACTGGGAATGCCAGGCTGCCAGCCCAAGAAACACACACACGTACTTCATGAATGAGAATGCCCATGCTCTTTATTTGACTCCTCGCATATGTACCTTCTTCTCTAGGGGAGGAGAGCGAAACTAATCATCTGTATTGAAACAAGGGAGGAACGAATTATTTGAACAGGAACAAGGGCGGAGGTTCTGTTCCACTTGCTTTGCGTGGGATGTTCTGGCCGCAGTATCCTGCTTGCCCAAGGTAGGTGTTATAATGCAGCATGTTGTCAGGCATGCCAACAAGTCTGAGGCCTGTAAGTCTGTAGCTCCTAACAGAGAGGGGATGGCTGCTGGGTAAGAGCCTAGCACCTGCCAGCACATGTGAGATCTGGTCTGGGAGTGGGCCTGGTGGAGGAGTTTGGGAAACTCCCCTGGTGGCCATAGCTCCCACTGGTGGGCATGTGATGCAGGCCTGGTGTTGGTCAGGCTGGACAATGTAGCTCCACCAGTTGACACATGTGTGGATTGGTTCTGGAGGGGGTGGACTGGGCAGGACTGGGCCAACCTTACCCACTGGCATGTACAGGAGCCAGGCAAGAGTGTGGGCCATGCCAGGCTAGTTTGCATGCCTACCAGTTTGCATGAGCCAGGAATGGGGGCAGCCTGGGCAGGGTTAGATTATAGCACCCACCAGCAAGAGTTGGGACTAGGAATGGGCCAGGACAGGACAGGCTGTAGCATCCAGTGGCAAAGGCAAAGACGGGGATGGGCTATGCTGACCTGGGACAGAACAACCACTGGCATGTGTAAGATCCGTGGCTGTAAACAGGCTAGGCTGGGGAGCTAAAGGGATGTCCCAGCTGAGTTGTGGCTCCCTCTGGTGTCGCGCCCACGTGTCTTATCGCCCCGCAATAAGAGGCAGACGTGAGTGAAGCCTTCTGCGGTAAAATTTATTGCGCGCACCAAGATGAGGAGGAAAAGGGACCCCCCCCAACCCCCACCCCGGCAGGCTGTCTGCTCTTATGTGCTGACTGGCCCCGCCTCCGCCGATGATAGGTCGGCGTCATGATCACGCAGGGTCCTGGGCGACCGGATTCGTCAGTCCCCAGTGTTCACGTGCCGGCCACACCGCAGCTCACTGCGCATGCGCTAGGCGCCTGCGCAGTACCGCGAAGGCTACGTGACTCTCCACCACGCACAAAGGTGTGGCTTCTCTGGCCGGCGCCATTTTGGGTACGGCATGTGGCCAGTACATACAGATGCGGCTGGCAACACTCTGATAAACACAAAAGCCAGAATGGGGGCAACATCCGGGCTGGACATGACTACAGTGTCCCTTGGCATGGTGTGGACTGAGTCTGGGGTGTGCCAGACTGGGCTAGCCTCCAGCACCCACTGGTGCTCATGAGAGCCAGGATTGGTGTATAATGGGCTGAACTAGGTCTTGGCATCCACCAAACCATGCAAGAGCTATGTCTGGGTACAAACCGGCTGGGCTACAGTACCCAATAGTAAGAACCAGAATGGGTGTGGGCCAGTTGGACAAACTCACTATTCCTGCCAGGTCAGGAGGTGGACTGTCAGTCTGGGCCAATGACCCTCTGGTGAGCACAAAATCTGCCACTGGGAGGAGACATAATAGAGGAACTTGGGGAACTCCTTTGTCAGGATGCAGTCCCTGCAGGTGAGCACAGGAACCAAGGCTGGGAGCAGCCCAGACTGGGCCAGGTCACAGTACTCACCAGCACACATCTGGGGGCAGGCCAGGCTGGGCCAATTTATTATATCCACTGGCAGATCCGAGAACCAGGACGGAGTGCAAGACAAACTAGGTTGGGCTACAATACCAGCCAGTTGACATTAGGCTGGGACTGGGAGCAGACTGCCAGGCTAGAACACCTACTACCAAATGCTGAGATGGGGCAGGCCATGCCAGACTGGGTCGCAGCACCCACCAGCATACATGAGACCTGGGGAGGGGGTGAGCCTGGTATGGGGGCCAGAGCATCCACTGGTTTATGTAAGAGATGTGGCTGGAGACAGAACTGACCCAGCAATTGCAACTACCAGTGTGCATGTTGGCTGATTTGAATGACAGAAAGAGCTGACCATTGGACCATTGGACTGGACAAGAGTCAGGTCAGGGATCATTTCAGATGAGCTTTCTTTCTTTTTTTTTTAAGATTTATTTATTTTTATTGGAAAGTCAGATTTATGGAGAAGGACAGACAGAGAGAAAAATTTTTCATTAGTTGATTCACTTCCCAAGTGGCTGCAATGGCTGAGTTGATCTGAAGCCAGGAGCCAGGAGCTTCTTCCAGGTCTCCCATGTGGGTGCAGGATCCCAAGACCTCAGGCTGTCCTCAACCACTTTTCCAGGCCACAAGCAGAGAGCTGGATGAGAAGTGGGGCAGCTGAGACACGAACTGGTGCCCACATAGGATCCTAGCTCATGAAAGGTGAGGCCTTATCCCTTAGCCTACTTACCAGGTCTTCAGACGAGGTTTTTTGGAGACCCTCTCCCCACCCCACCGAACTGAACCACTGGACTCAGAATTCCAACCATGGGGAGAATCACAGGATCTGTGTTCTTACCATGGAGTTCATGTGTCAGAACCGGGCCTCCTGGGTGGGTTAGACAGAGCAGTGGACAGCATACCCAGATGCACATAGAGGATATGGCAGTCCACTGGGGCATGCAGAGGACATTGGGTATCACAGCAGGAGGGCAGAACACAGCCACGCATTGACAGCAAATACCTGGGCAAACGGAAACCCTAAGGAAGACTAGGTCAGCCAACGGACCTTGGAAGGATTTCCTCATCCTTGGATCAACAAGACTGACAGCATTTCAGAATATTGAAACTGCTGGGTCAGTGCCCTAGAAGCACGCTCCACATCGGGGACCCTGGGGTGATAGCAGGTGGCCATTCCACATCCCTGGGTACTGAGGTGGTTGGGAGGTTGGGTGTGGCTTCTCCCCTGATCTCCCCTCTTCCCCTGGGTACAGGAAGAAGGAAAAGAAAATTTGGAAGCAATGATCTCACCCACTTTCCCTAATCCTCGACCCTTCCCACCCTAATCAGTTATGTAAACATCATCAAAAACAAATTTTTTTTAAGGAAAGGAAACACAAATAATGTTTAGCATAGGGAGTGCTGGCCAACAGGCTGACCATGTACCTGTGTCTCTAACAGCTGTTTTAAGAGCTGCCTAAGCCTGCCTCCCAGCTCCCAGCTCTCTCTCCACCTATGGAGTCGCCCCATGGGCCGTGAGCCAGGAAACCTTTTTTGTTCACTTCTGAGTTCCCCCTGACTGAGAGTTTTTGTTGGGGTCCGTGTAGTAGATGTGGGGGACATGACGGGGGTGAAGAGTGTTCCATTGCAGGCAGGGCCGCGAGGAACTTCCCGCTGACCGGCAGGGCCCATCCAGCGGATGTCTCTACAACCACCTGAATGCAACTCCATCTTCTTCTGCATGGACACCGGACCACCCTGCGGAAGAATTCTAATCCATCCTGGCATTTGCTACTGCGAGGTTAACCTTTTGCTCAGCCTGAGCTTGGAGGTCAATGTTTTGCAAATGGGCCCTTTTGTCATTTCTATTATCTTAACTGTCTCCATTGAACCTATGCTAATCAAGGGACCTGTATTTAGGCTTTCATTCTTTCCTTGACCTTTAAGCTCTCCTTTTCTTTGTGATACAAGATTGAGTTATAGGATAAGAATCCTAGCAGGAACTTCTATTGTTTCTAAGTAAAACTATGGCAGAATTATCCTTAGAAATATCCATTTGTTCATGACGTAAAAAGTCTGAGCCAGAATTTGACTGATTTTGTATAAATAAAGCGGACAGCTTTCCTGCATTGTCCATTATGATCACCAAGTCCTAGTGGTCCGTCTCTTTCTTTCCTCTTTGCGCCTCATCCACGCACCCTTCGCGAGTTCCGAACTCAGCTGGAGCTGGACTCCGGCAAGTGGCGCCCAACGTGAGTGCTCGACGAAGGTAAGTCTTTTCTTTCTCTTTTCGGCGTGGATAGGACTTCACCCAGGGTGCTGCAGGCCCCCTGACAAAAGGTCAGGTTAGGAGGGGTGAATAGTCAGAACGTTTCTTGAGAAGTTTTGTACCCTCTGTTACTATAGAGTTAAAATGGGACAGAGCGCATCCAGCGACAGAAGCCTGTACGCTGATATTATTAAGCATATTTTACAAAAGAAAGGAGTAAAGGTTAGCAAAAAGCAGCTTTCAGAATTCTTACGGTTTATACGGACAATTAGTCCCTGGTTCCCAGAGGAAGGAACTCTGGATTTACGAACATGGGATCAGGTAGGGAATGACATGAAGAGGTGGTTTCAGAACCATGGGGCGGCTGCCATGCCTCCCTCAGCGCATGGTCTCTGGACGATAGTGAGACAAGCTTTAGATACGGGGACAGATGCGTATGCCCCATCTTCCCCGACTGCTCCACCCCAGGAGCATACTCCTTTGATTAGACGGAAAAAGGAAGGATCAGGCTCTATTTATGGCTCAGCAGAAAGTGTTCGTCCTGAAGATAATATAAAGTATCATAAAAATGATCAGGAGAATTTAACAAAAGAGAAAGAAGATCTTTTAAAATCAGAAAGATCTAGATCAGGAGTTAAGGATTGTGAAAAAGTGCAGACAGCTGAATTACATGATGGGTGGTCTCCTGCTGTTGATGACAAGCCTCCTAATTATTCGGTTAAACAGAGTGAGCCCCTTCCAGCTAGACCAGACCCAGCAAAGGTTGGCTTTAAAGGGGCAATGCAACAGGCACATAAAGAGGGTGATTTTTTCTGTTTTCCTGTTGTTTATGAGTGGGATGAACCTGAATGGGAACCGTTGCCTTATAAGCTTATTAAAGAACTTAAGCATGCTGTCTCTGACTACGGGCCAAACTCCCCGTACACTATGGCAATGGTGGAGGGACTAGCAGCAAAGTGGATGACTCCTTATGATTGGTTTCAAGTTGCCAAGGCTTGTCTCACAGGAGGAAACTTCCTTTTGTGGAAAATGGAATATGAGGAATTAGCTAAAACAGAAATAAAGTCTCAGGGATCTGTGAAGCGTGGCAAACCTTTAACCTTAGACATGCTTTTAGGACAGGGAACTCATCTTGGCGTTTCAGAACAACTTACTCTGCCTAAGGAGACCTTACAGCTTATTTCCTCCCTGGCACTAGGAGCGTGGAGACGCCTGCCATCTCCAGATCAAAAGTCTCCAGGTTTTGTAAATGTTAAGCAGAAGCCTGAGGAGCCTTTTGAAGATTTCGTAGCTCGACTCACTGAAGCAGTGGGCCGGACAGTAATTAACAATACAGCTACAGATATCATAGTTAAACAGCTAGCTTTTGAAAATGCTACTCCAACTTGCCAGACCTTAATTCAGCCAGTGAGAAGGACAGGAGATTTGTCAGACTATGTTCGAGCTTGTGCGGAAGTAACTCCATCTTACGTGCAAGGGTTAACTATTGCTGCTGCTCTTCAGGGTAAAACTGCCACTCGAATCTTGAAGAACATGAGAGGCAATCAAGGGAATCAAAAGAAAAATAATTGCTATTCTTGTGGGGGAGTAGGGCATTTTAGCCATAGTTGTCCCACCAGAAATTTGTCTCAGAATTTTAGCCAGGAGAAAACTTATGGGGATAATCCTAAGCCTAATGTAAATCCTCCTCGCACTGTCTGTCCGCGATGTGAGAAAGGATTTCATTGGCAGAAGGATTGCCGATCTAAACTTCACAAGAATGGGACTGTTTTATTGCCTCAAGGTCAATCTAACTCGAGCAATCATCCTGTACAGGGCCAGATGCAGGGAAACGGGAGGTGGGCCCAGTCCCGGGCCCCCCAAATAATAGGGACATCGCAAGCGCCCCTCAGCCCCTTTGTGCAGTCAGGAGGGTCTCAGACCTTCAGCGCGCCACTCCAGGCAGCGCAGGACTGGACCTCAGCTCCTCCACCTCAGCAATATTAACCCCTGACTCGCCAGTTGTTTGCCTGGCCACTGGAGTTTTTGGACCTTTACCAGTAGGTACTATGGGACTTATTTTAGGGAGAAGCTCCACCGCTCTACAAGGAATTCAAGTTATTCCTGGGGTAGTGGATGCTGATTATTCTGGTGAAATTTATGTTATGATAGGATCACCAACAAAAACTGTTGTTATACATCCTGGTCAAAGAATTGCTCAGTTAATTATTATGCCTTATTTTAGCATGGGCAGCTCAGTGTCCCAGACCCCTAGAGGTAAAAATGCATTTGGCTCTAGCAGCGCAGCCTTTTGGGTTCAGGAAATTCAGGCTCAGCGACCTACTAAAGTACTAGAAATTCAAGGGAGAAAGTTTCTTGGTCTGATGGACACAGGAGCCGATGTATCTTGCATAGCTGGGAAAGATTGGCCTTCTTCCTGGCCTACTCAAGCGACTCCTTCACATCTTGTGGGACTTGGCCATGCCTCTAATGTAGCTAAAAGTTCTCAAGTCCTGCCTTGGTCAGATGGGGAGCAGCAAGGAACCTTTACTCCTTACGTTGTGCCGTCTCTCCCCATCTCCTTGTGGGGAAGAGATGTCATGGCGCAGATGGGCCTCTTACTGGTGAGCCCTAATGAACTTGTAACTTCACAAATGCTGCAGATGGGTTTTCATCCTGATAAAGGCCTGGGTAAGTCTCTTCAGGGACGGAGGTCTCCTGCCCCCATCCGGCCAAAGCATGATAAAGCAGGCTTAGGATATCAGGATTTTTTATCGGGGCCACTGTCCAAATAACAGCCGACCCTATAATTTGGACTTCCTCCACGCCTGTGTGGGTAGAACAGTGGCCCCTAACTTCAGAAAAGTTACAGGCAGCATCTCAGCTAATCAAAGAACAGCTCTCGCTAGGACATTTGGAGCCATCTACTAGTCCATGGAATACTCCAATTTTTGTCATTAAGAAAAAATCAGGGAAATGGAGATTACTTCAGGATTTAAGGAAGGTCAATGCTGTTATGGAGCCTATGGGCGCCCTTCAGCCAGGGTTGCCCTCCCCGGTTGCTATTCCTAAGGGAGATAATGTCATTGTTGTGGATTTACAGGACTGCTTCTTCACTATTCCTCTGCATCCTAGTGATAGGCCTAAATTTGCTTTTAGTCTGCCTTCTACTAATTTAAAAAGGCCTTTTCAACGATTCCAATGGAAAGTTTTGCCACAGGGGATGAGAAACAGTCCCACTCTTTGCCAAAAATTCGTGGATTTAGCCTTACAGGAATTTAGGAAGAATTTTCCAACAATTTATGTTATTCACTATATGGATGACATATTGATCTCCCACAAGGACAGAGCCTTTTTACAGATGGCCCTCACTCAATTAATGAAGGTATTGACTAGTTACGGCTTAATAATAGCTCCAGAAAAAATTCAGATACAACCTCCTTATAATTTCTTAGGACGACAAATACATTCTGATTTTGTTTCACCCCAAACTTTGCAGCTCAGGATGGATAACCTAACAACCCTTAATGATTTTCAGAAACTCTTGGGAGATATAAACTGGTTACGTCCCTATTTAAGATTAACTACTGCTGACCTTCAGCCTTTGTTTAATATATTAAGGGGGGACCCTAATCCACGGTCTCCACGGTTACTGACAGATGAGGCAAAGAAGGCATTACAGTTGTTTGAATCTAAGTTATCCCAAAACAGAGTTGTTAGAATTGATTATAATCTTCCTTGGCAGTTAATTATCCTATCCACTGTTCATACCCCGACTGGATGTTTGTGGCAGCAAGGGCCTTTAGAGTGGCTACATCTTCCTTCCATGCATAAGAAGGCCATTACTCCTTATTGTGCTTTGATTTCTACTTTGATCATAAAAGGTCGTTATAGGAGCAAGGAGCTTTTTGGGAAAGATGTGGATGAAATAATCATCCCTTATAGCTCTGAGCAGCTTACTTATTTGATATCGGAGGATGAGACGTGGCAAATTGCACTCTTAACCTTTGTGGGTAAAATTTCACATCATTTGCCCAAAAATCCTCTCTTACATTTTGTTAAGAGTCACCCCATTATGTTTCAAAAGAAATGTTCCTCAACTCCTGTGCCTCAACCTGCTTCTTTAGTCTTTACAGATGGATCATCAAATGGAATAGCTGCTTTAATTATAGATTCTCAACAGTTTTCCTTTAAGACAGAGGAGAAATCAGCCCAGAGGGTGGAACTTTGTGCTGTTATTGAGGCATTTAAACGGTTAAAGGATGTTGCTTTTAATCTTTATACTGATTCATCTTATATTGCCACTCTTTTCCCACATATAGAGACTACTCCTTTAACTGGCAGCCACACTGCCATCATTGCCTTGCTTACCCAGCTGCAGGATCTAATTTATCTTAGGAATTTGCCTTTCTTCGTAGGACACGTGAGAGCCCACTCTAATTTGCCTGGGCCAGTGCATGAGAGCAATGCACTCGCCGACTCTCTAACTAAAACTCTAGTGGGTACTGTTCAGGCTGCAAAAGAGAATCATGCTCTTCATCATCAAAATGCTGCTGCACTTAGATTCCAGTTTCGCCTCCCCCGTGAGGTGGCCAGAGCTATTGTGCGCGAATGTGCAGTCTGTCCTCAGGTGCACCCCATCCCTAAGATGGGAGTTAACCCTAGAGGCTTACGGCCTAATGATTTATGGCAAATGGATGTAACCCACATTGCCAACTTTGGACGAGTTGCATATGTGCATGTTGTTGTTGACACCTTTTCGCATGTAATTTGGGCTACGGCTCGAACTGGGGAAGCAGTTAAGGATGTCACACAACACTTATGTGCTTGCTTTGCAGTACTCGGCTGCCCTAGAGCTATAAAGACAGACAATGCTCCAGCATATACTTCTAAAGCATTCCAAGCATTTTGTTCTATGTTTTCTATTTCTCATTCCACTGGAATTCCTTATAACCCCCAAGGTCAAGCTATAGTTGAGCGTTCTAACCAGATTTTAAAAACTCAAATATTTAAATTACAGCAGGGTGAATTCAAACATTCGTCACCCCAATATATTTTAAATCATGCCTTGTTTGTAATTAACCATCTTAATTTGGACCAACATGGTGAAAGCTCGTTCTCTCGACATTGTTCTCACATTGCATCCTCCCCTAAGCCCATGGTGAAATGGAAAGACGTCCTCACGGGTCAATGGAAAGGACCCGATTTCCTCCTAACATCCGGAAGAGGATATGCTTGTGTTTTTCCACAGGATTCAGACTCGCCAATTTGGATCCCAGATCGACTAATTAGACATGTCCAGCCTTCCTCAAGCCTCAAGGCGTCGGCCCCGCAAGAGGCGTCATGCACCGTCACCCCCGTTGACACCTCTGCCTCAGATGCCTGCGAAATGCCCACCTGAGTCACCTACTCCTGAGACCACCCTACCTGGAGAGCCTGATGTATCAACCACTGAAGAATTTCTCCCGGTTCTCATGTCCGGTCTACATCTTGACCCTCCTCCCATTTCACATCGACAAGCAGCCTCTACACGCCGTTCCTCTCCTCCTACCTGGGGCCAGGTTAAAGCTCTAACCTCTTCAGCCCAACGGCTAGTGATTAATCAACAGCGTCCTTGTACTCCTGATAATTTGTTTGTCGCCATGCTTGCCATCCTTACGGTTCAGGTGGGTTTCCTACCCATGACCGTTGCCCAACAATATTGGGCCTATGTTCCTGACCCTCCTTTACTCCATCCTGCGACTTGGAATGATCAGGAGATTAAGGTATTTACTTCTGACTCCTCCCTTATGGGAGGCGGTCAAGACTCCTTTGTCTCCTACAGGGTTTCCCAACCCTTTGATTACCAGGGGCATGCAGATACCTTACCTGTTTGCTTTTCATCACCAGGCGTCCTCCCTACCCCCGGCTGCGTTGCTTTAACTCGTCGCCTTGTCTTTACAGATTCTCCTAACCCTAATCAACTTCAAAATCCTTCAGGTTCCTTGCCATCCTGGGAACAGACACGCCTGCTTTGGATTCTCAGTTTTGCTTCAGTTACAGATTCTTCAGGACCTGATCACATTAAAGCTCACCCTTTTGTTTCAGCCCCTTCATCTATTGCAGCTTGCCGACCTCCTGCAACTCTCTCTCATGCCTGGGATCATATTAATCCCTACACAGAATACCCAACCTGGTATCAGTGTGCATTTCCTGACAAACCCGTTTCTTTTAAGGTACCTAATGACACAAACCTTGTGTATGAGTGGTCCTCCTCCACTCCTCATGATAACCTGCACTCATATTTTAAATTTTGGATGAAGCGCCTTGATTGGGCCGATGACCTTATTCCACCTGCCGCAGTCATTAATCACTGGTATGGCCCTGGATGGGTAACTCCAATTTTCTTGCTTCTTCCCTCTACTCACCCTGTTCCTCAGCCTCATTTATATAAATTGTTTGCAGCAACGGATTCAGTTATTTTTCGACGCCCCTTTGAGCCACCAATTTCCAAAAACATACGTGCTTGCCTTCCCTCCCCTTTCCTAATCCTCACAGAAGGACCCTTAGGTTCTCTCTCCCTTTCCCGAAATGGCTCTTTATACACTGTAATTTGTACTAAGTGTGTTATCACTAATTGTCTTGATTCTCCCCTGAAGCCTGGTAATTTTGTTATCTTGAAAAAACCCTCATATGTAATGCTACCTGTAAATTTGTCCGAGCCATGGTACGATGACGCTGCTCTTTATGCTTTGGAATCAATTTCTACAGCTTTATCCCGTCCTAAACGCTTCGTGATCTCCTTATTTTTAGGTCTCACTGCCTTCATTACCCTCATTGGATCTCTTGCAGCTTCAGCGACTGCTTTGACACAACAAATTCATACGGCTCATCATGTTAATACCCTTTCTCGTAATGTTAGTTTTGCCCTATTTACTCAGGAGAGTATTGATAAGAACTTAGAGGCTAGGATTAATGCATTAGAAGAGGCAGTGATTTATATAGGTAATGAAATTCAACACCTAAAGACCAGATTTGGTACCACTTGCCATAGTATTTATAAATGGATTTGTGTCACTCCTCTCCCTTATAATGACTCACATGTCTCTTGGAGTGATGTTAAAACTCATCTCCAAGGTGTATGGAGTGACACATCTACTAGTCTTAGCATTCAGGAATTACATGCTCAGATTTCTGCCATCTCTCACTCTCGCCTTCAGGCCCTCTCTGCTGGAAGTGTTACTAATCAATTCTTACAATCTCTTTCATCTTTTATTTCTGATAAGACCTCCTACTCATTTTTTATAAATTTAGGAATAACACTAATTGTTCTCCTTTTTGTATTGTTTTTTGGCCCAGTCATCTTCCGACGTTTGAGCTCCATGATTCAAGTCACTCGCAGAGAACTCCGCACCCTCCAACTTAATAATAAGAGAGGGGGAGATGTTGGGGTCCGTGTAGTAGATGTGGGGGACATGACGGGGGTGAAGAGTGTTCCATTGCAGGCAGGGCCGCGAGGAACTTCCCGCTGACCGGCAGGGCCCATCCAGCGGATGTCTCTACAACCACCTGAATGCAACTCCATCTTCTTCTGCATGGACACCGGACCACCCTGCGGAAGAATTCTAATCCATCCTGGCATTTGCTACTGCGAGGTTAACCTTTTGCTCAGCCTGAGCTTGGAGGTCAATGTTTTGCAAATGGGCCCTTTTGTCATTTCTATTATCTTAACTGTCTCCATTGAACCTATGCTAATCAAGGGACCTGTATTTAGGCTTTCATTCTTTCCTTGACCTTTAAGCTCTCCTTTTCTTTGTGATACAAGATTGAGTTATAGGATAAGAATCCTAGCAGGAACTTCTATTGTTTCTAAGTAAAACTATGGCAGAATTATCCTTAGAAATATCCATTTGTTCATGACGTAAAAAGTCTGAGCCAGAATTTGACTGATTTTGTATAAATAAAGCGGACAGCTTTCCTGCATTGTCCATTATGATCACCAAGTCCTAGTGGTCCGTCTCTTTCTTTCCTCTTTGCGCCTCATCCACGCACCCTTCGCGAGTTCCGAACTCAGCTGGAGCTGGACTCCGGCAAGTTTTGGTAAAACTGCCCAAGGAAAGATTGGCATATGTTGTAAGAAGCTCAAACTTTAGCAAACTTCTGACGTTTCTGAAGTGTGTTAATTAGTCTGGGGAAATATTTGCCTTTTGAAAACTTTGTTATGAATACTGTACATTAGAAATAAGTTACAGGTGCAGTGTGACGGCTCAGTGGCTAAATGTTCACCTTGCAAGCACCAGGATCCCATATGGGTGCTGGTTTGTGTTTCAGCTGCCCCACTTCCCATCCAGCCCCCTTCTGTGGCCTGGGAAATCAGTGGAGGACGGCTCAGAGCCTTGGGAACTTGCACCCATGTGGCAGACCTGGAAAATCTCCTGTCTTCTGACTTCATATTGATTCAACTTGTCACTGCAGCTACTTGGGAAGTGGACCAGCGGATGGAAGATCTTTCTCTCTCCTCTCCATAAAATCTTAGCTGCCTTTCCAATAAAAATAAAAAGAAACAAGTTATTAGGAAACCAGAGATTAAAATGAAAAGCCATACAATACTTGTTGTTTCATGTGTTTGTGCAATAAGCATATATGGATTACACATTGTGTCAGGGACTCTGGGGTGAAGCTGAACCAGTGAACAGGTAGGCACCCAGAACTTAGACATGAGTGGAGGTACACACCAAGATGCGTGCATGGAAGGTACCAAGTCTGGCATTGGGGAAGGAGGACGGGGGAGACTTCCGGAGTCATTGCTGTGCTGAGATTACAGTTGATGGGCAGAAGGGAGGATCTTCTGGGCCGAGTGAAGTGCTTGCACAGATCCCCAGCCAATGGCAAGCACTGTGCACTGAAGGGCACAAGCTCGGCTGACTGTGTCTGTGAACTAGGACTTATCAAGAATTGAGGCTGGAGGAGTTGATCCACATTGGCTCATGGAGGCCTCTACAAAACAGACTCTCCGCATCAGCAGGATGCTCTGAGGCAGCAGCTCAGTGAGGAGATTGTTGGCATAAGCTGCTCTGGGGCTGGTGTGGTAGCTCTGCTTTGCAGTGCCAGCATCTCATATGTGCACCAGCTTGTGTCCTGACTTCTCCACTTCCCATCCAGCTTCCTGTTTATGGCCTGGGAAGCAGTGGAGGTGGCTTAAGTCATGAGGCTCCTGCACCCATGTGAGACCTGGAGGAAACTTCTAGCTCTTGGCTTCAGATCATTTCGGCTCCAGCATTCAGCCATTTGGGGAGTGAACCAGTGAGTGCAAGATTTCTGCTTCTCTGTAACTCTGTCTTCCAAATAAAAATAAATATATATTCTAAAAAAAAAAAAAGAAGAAGCAGGTACACAGTGGCAGCGACTGGAAGCAAGACAGTGGTAGTCGGTACCCAGGGAAGGAGGGGCTAGGCATGGGCTCGGACAGGTGTGAGTTGGGGTTGGAGGAGCAGCCCAGGAGTCAGGGGTGGCGGTGCGCAGGGTCCGGGCTTCTAATCCGAGTGGAGTTTTGTTTGTTGACGCAAAGAGGACACCAGCAGAGCAGTAGATGGCGGAGGGCTGTGGGAATTTTGAGGAGCCAGAGCAGGTGTCAAAGCAGAGACAGGCACCCAGTGCACGGGTGGTCTGTGAAGCGGAAGCCGAGCATGTGCCTGAGCCAAGCAGACAGGCCAGGGACCAGGCCCTGGGGGAGGAAGAGCAGTAGCAGAGTGTGCCGTCGTGGAAAGCCCTTGTTTCCACCTGAAGCCAAGTGCGTCCTGGTGGGCTGCCTTGCGCCTACCCAGCACCGACAATATGAAGCCTGGGGCTAGGAAACTCCAAAATGTTGGTGGAAACTAGAATTCAAAGGTAAACTTATTTCGGTGTGAAGCGATTCTGAAATGTGTACCATTTTTTTCCCACATTATGGATTTTTCATGAACTTCTGTGAAAACTCCCTGTGAATAATCCTGATCCCAAGAACTTGAACTCTGACAAAGCCAAACACAGACAGAACCACACCAGTGAGCAAATAGAGCTGAGCTGAGCAGTCCTGATAACTCTGTGAAACATGTGAGTTAAAAGGCTGCTTCCCCCGCTCCCGGGAAGCGCCTCCCACCGCCAGCTGCTGCTGCCACAGGCTGGCGGGAGCCTGTCCTGGATGCCCGTGAGAGAGGAATGCAATGGAAGGAGGAGGCTGTAGTGGCTAACTTTTAGATCCAGCCCAGGAGGACCAGGTAACAGAAGGCAGGGAGGGAAAACCAGGGGGTGAGGTCGGGGGTGGGTGAGTGGCCCTCCTCCCTCCCTGCGCTGCCTCCCACAGAACCCCTAACATCAAGAAGTTCTCCCACTGCAGCGAAGCAGACACGCCATCTATTCCAAAGGGGAAAGGCGGAACCACAGTCAGGGACTCCTCACTCGGGACTCTTGGGGGGTTCTTTGGGGTGGCTGGCTGTGGGTGCGAGGCAGGCTGCGCAGTCCTCTGCAATGGTCCAAAAGCAAGCATCATGGCCAAGAGCGATGGGTGCACTGGGCTGGGGCCACAACCTGCCAGCAAGGATTGAGTTGGCAAATCTGGTGCCAAAGCCGTGAGGTTATGTCACACACACACTGGGCCAACCATGTGGCCAGCAAGTGCGAAAGGGTGGTCAGTCTACCCAAGTCAGTTCCTAGGACTGGTATAGACCCCCCAACTATGCTTTGTTCACTTGGTCCTCCTGTGTAGATCTAAGATGCTTCTAGTACTTTGTATTCTGCATGGCAGCCATCCCTCTGCCCCTAACCCTGCAGGTGAGGAGTTCCTGGAGGTTGAACTGAACCAGCCTCTTCCCAGCCTTACTCGATATTTGCGTCTCAGTTGAGATTTACTCTGCCCAACTTTCTCCTCCTCCTCTGGTTTTGCTCGTGACATACCTCCCCTGGAATACGGTTAATGATATTTTTGAATCAAATTAGAACATGTGCTAGATTATGGTTTTTTTTCCCCTATTCCACTTTCTTCTTCAAAAAAGAAATCTCCCTATTTTTGGTCTTTGAAATTGTGAGCAGCTGTTTTCTGTGCTGCTTGCCGAGACCTCACCTCTGTTTTGTCTTCCTTTCATGAGGATATATTGTGTTTCCCTCCTTGGGGCTCCTGATTTAGCCGCAGCCCAGTGGCCTGCTGCTTTTCCACGTGGCTTTTACAACACTGTCAGGCCCTTCCTTGACTGCACGCAGCACAGCTCTCGTCTTCTTGCAGGTTTCTTTCTCCCACTCTGTGTGAAGGCGGTTTGTTTTCTGCACGTATGGGATTAAGAGAGCGCCTTCCACACTGCTTTGTCCTTCTGGGACTCTCAGGTTCCGTCTGGGAACGCAGGAATGCAAGTGCTGATTCACAAACAAGAAGCATAAAAAGCTTGTGAAATTTATACTAGCATTGCAAAAGCATTTTCATGAGGCTGAAATCTGGAAGAAATGCCCATAGTTCAATGCCTTTGTGCTTTTGTTTAGACAAAGAATAGTAAATGAGTGAAGGAAAGACCCCACACTATCTCTGGGCGAGGCTAGCGGGACCAGGGAGCTTCCCGGGAGAGAACGGCAAGAAGAAAATGAGGGAGACCCCAAGGATTCATCTGTTCAAGTTCATAGCAGCCCCAGTGACCAAGGCCACTTTCCAGCACCCATACAGGGAGACAACCCTCTCAAGAAACCTCATGGTCGCAGGTCGAAAGAGGCCATGTTCCTTCCGAGATCACGTGTCTGTGAGTGATTTCAGCTGCAAATAATCAATATGCCAATCTGGCGTGTTTTGCCTTCACTCCTTCACTTCTTTTGTTTTTCTTTATTTGAAAAAAAAAAAAGATAGAGACAGAGGGCGAGAGTGAGAGTACTTCCTTCTGCTGATCCACTCCCCAAACGCCTACAGTAGCTGGAGGTAAAGCCAGGAGCCAGGAGCTGAGTTCGGGTCCTCACAGTGTGGGAGGAACCCAGTGACCGGAGCCGTCACTGCTGCCTGCCAGGGTTGACGGCGGCAGGAAGCTGCGGTCAGGACATGGAGCCAGGGGTCGAGCGTGGAGTCAGCTCACTGGCCGCTGGCTTCAGTCGTTCTGCGCCTTATCAATGAAGATGCAGTCATCTGCCCTGGAATCGTAACTGCGAGGCCGCGCACCAGCTCACCTGTCACGCAAGGGAAGTCTTTCTCTCTGTGTAAATCTTCCCTTCAAATAAAAAGAAATAAACTTTAAAAAAAATATTTTACTTGAAAATCAGATATAGAGAAGGAGTAACAGGGGCAAAAAGAAGAAGTGAGAGCAAGAGCAAGCTACAGAGAGATCTTCCATCTCCTGGTTTACTCTCCAAATGACTACAACAGCCAACGCTGAGCAAGTCTGAAGCCAGGAACGTCTTTCAAGTCTAAGGACTTGGGCTATTCTCTGCTGCTTTCCCAGGCCATAGGCAGACAGCCGGAGCAGAAGTGGAAGGCCCACAGCCAGGTCCACATGGGACACTGGTACACAGGAGGAGGATTAGCTTGCTATACCACCATGCTGGCCCCAACAAGGGCCGTGTTTTAAAACTTTCTCACCAGAGAAATAAAAGAAGTATCAACCACCTAGTATTTTGGAATTGACACAACAGTGTGTTTTTAGCCTTAGAATGACATGTAACCTTAGTGTATACTTGAGTGACTACTGAAGCTACAAGTAAACTCCCAGATGTTAAAATGCACTTCCCAAAGCAAAATCACAGCTTTATCTGCCTAGTCTGTTCAGACTTTGTGGTTTCATGTGCATCTACAGCCCAAAGATTTCTCATCAACATCAGCCTGCCAATGTCCAGAACAAAGGTGACAATATCACTGTTTGTCATACCTGCATGCTAGGGATCAGGGGGGAAGATGCTGTTTTTCCTTCACACCATTAATGAATTCACTTCCCCTTGCATCGCTAACTTGGTTTTCTCGTCAGGATCTAATATTACACGTTGAACTGCTTCGGTCTCTCCTTTACGTTATCATGTTTAGGAATGCAGGCATCTGATGAGTGTGGAAAGCCCTAGCTTTTACCTTAAGAGCTCAGCAGCTCCCACCTAACAGTGACAGGGTAAAAAATTACCAGCGGGATCTGCTTGCTTGCTTTTCAGGAGAGACCTGCCCAGTGGTGATGACCTACACACCAGGGACGTAGGATGGAGCCGTATCCTCCTTTGGGGACGAATGTAGAGTCACAGAGTCACAGAGCCACAGGCATGTCCTTGGCTGACCTGCAAAAGAGCATGGCTGGGTCCCCCTGGTCTCTTTTTAGCATGTGGGTCATGAAGTTTAAGTTCACAGTCATTCAGTCTATGGTGGCATACCTCTACGCCCTTCATGATCACTTTTGCCTCTTGGCTGTTATTATTGCTATTATTGCTATCATAGAGATAAATGCTACAAATCACGTGGAGAGTTTTCCACACCATTTGATGAGCCTGGAGGACATAACCAACGAGCACGCCCCAAGGGCTCAGACCCTGTTGGGAGGACCTCGTGAACACCGCTCTGATCACCACCACAGCGTCTACCAACTGCGGTTCCAAGGACAATTCCCCTACACAGTAAAACCCCTGAGAGAGGGCAAGAAACCCAAGTATCATCCCCTCCAAGGCAAAACCCCGAAGAAAACTGCAAGGGACTATCTAGAAACTCCAATTTATAGTAAAAAAACTAGAATTCAACTCTGAAATCTGCAATAATAGTGCAAGATACTCAGCAGTTGGGGGACCATTTCTGTGGCTCAACAGGCTAATCCTGTGTATGCAAGCACTGGCATTCCATATTGGTGCTGATTCATGTCCTGGCTGCTCCACTTCCAGTCCAGCTCCCTACTGATGGCCTACGAAAGCAGTGGAGAATGGCCCAAGTCCTCGGGAGACTGCACCCACACGGAAAACGCAAAAGTTCCTGGCTCTTGGCTTTGGCCTGTTGCGGCCACTGGGGAAGTGAACCAGCAGATGGGAAGCTCTGTACCTGTCCCTTCTTCTGTCTATATATCTGCCTTTTCAATAAAAACAAATAAATCTTTAAATAAAAACTGAAACATATTTAAGCAGTACCATTTTTAAAACTTTCATTCTATTTACAAAGGGCCAGATTTATTTTAAATACAATATCTTGTATGCTTTCTGAAATTTTGCATTTTTGAGATAAAATTTGTAAAACATGTAATTTTGCAAAAGCATTTTCATAAACATTTATATGTTAATTTTTATAGAAGTATTGCACCAAAGACCTCTGTAAATCTTGTGCCATTGCAGCTACAGTTATTGTTTCCTTATCATTGGCACAACACACGGGCACCCACTGGCATGTTCAAACAGGCAGAGGACCATCCTAGCAGTACTGGGCTGGCGCGGGGGGTGGTGCAATGACAGCTTGCACCCAAAAGGTCTATTAAGTGAACTCTGCACCCAAGTATATTGCCGTTTTAAGTTAAGAGTGCCATTTTACTTAGAGATGTCTTTTAAAATGAGCCTGTACAGTAGCTGTGACATGGAGACTAACATATCCAGATGTGAGGATACAATGTAGTATGCATTTCTACTTCCAGACAAAGATGGACTTACAATGAAACTGTTTACTATATCTTGACAATAGGATGCTGGACTCTGCCATTGTCCATGCCCGCAATGATGGATATATGGCTGTGTATGAAGAACTATACTTTAGTAATGAGATAGAGGAACTATGTGTGGGCAGGGGGAATTGGGGCTGGAATAAGGGAAATACCAGGAGCCTATGGAACTGTATTATAAAATCATAATAATAACAAATAAAATGAGCCTCTGACTTCAGCTGTTTTTGCTGCGCCTCCTCCCGGTTTTCCCAAGGTTGCGGGAAGTACAAAGAGTAGATTTAATCTGTTACATCAAGGGATTCATTAAAGAAGCTACTTCCAGGTAGCAAGCGGTTTTCTGTGCCAGTAACAATGTATCACAACTTGACAAGACCTAACACTGAGGCTTCAGAAGGAAGGCAGAGGGAACGCGCCCTCAACGGGCCCTCCCTGCACCAGGATGTAATGTGTGGTGATGATAGATCGCCCTACACCCAGGAGATAAACAAACAGAATTGGGGTGCTTCCAGATTCCTGCCCAACAGCCGCAGTGCTGGCCAGAAAGCCGAGTTGAGAAGCAGGTATGAGGTCATGCTGAGGACACTGCCTCTTCCTCTCTCCCTACAGTTTGTCGCTGAGTGTTTGTGGGTAGCAAAGGCTGATCAGCTTCCATCTATAAACACTGTAGTCTATTTGCAGGTCCTTTGCTTTCTGGTGGTCATTTTCATGCAAGGTGGGCTCTGCTTGGTCTCTAAGCACTTCCTGAGGGCTCTCCCTTGCCCCAGAGCCCCCTTAAGTTCCCAATGTTTGCAAAATAGTAGCCGCGTTTAAGGAAAGCAAACCTCTTAGGAGAGAGGTGGGGTTTGGAGGTACCTGCCTGGCACTGGGAAGGTACTCCTTGGAAGGGCGGTGTCACCAGGCAGTGTGTCACTAGCTGAACCAGGCCCAGGTGCCAGGCTCCTACCGGTTTGTTTAGCTCAAGCTGTTCTGAGAAACAAGTCAGGGGATGACTCAGAATCAGTGCTGTGTTTATTTATTTATTTATTTTGCACTTGAAACAGTTCAACAGCGTACATCCTGATTTTATATCTTGTTGGCCGTGAAACAGTGGGAGCCATTGTATTCCGAAAATGTAGACAAGTTTCAGGTTTTGCTGTTACCCGTCTAGCCCAGATCAGCAATTGTCAGAGTTCCCATTTTTCTCTGAAAGAATCCCCTTTGGGGAAACCGAAACCCATTGTTCTTGCACATGAATTGATTTTTTTTTTTTTACATCAGTTGCTGGGATGACTGTTTTTTTCCCTCGAACACACATGTACCTACCCACTGCGATGTAGCAGAACTGTGCCACGTGCTGAATGTGCAAGGGTGAGTGCGGCAATCATGGTTTGGGGAAAGTCAAAAAGTCAGGGAGAAGAAACCCAGCCTCGAACAGTGGCTTCTAACCCAGGGAGCAATGTGCAAATGTTGGTGTGTGGCCAGGGTTTTCTAAGAACACAGAGAAAGGTGACTGAAGCCATGGGAAATTGGGCAATAAAGGAAGATTCTCTAGGGAAAGACACCAAATAGAGTGTAAAAGTAGAAAGCCTCAATGCATGGCCAACCGAGCATGGGCAAGATGCCAGGCCCCCCGGAATGTGACTACATTTGGAACCCAAGGATCTGTAAGCAGTATGGTTTTGTTGGAATAAAGAGTGAGAGGCAGTAAGTGGTGTGGGGAAGAATAGGGAAATGGACAAGTCTGAATCCTGCAGGCTTCGGGGCCAGGCTAGTCATGTGGCAATAGGAATCACACGGCACACACGGGGCTCTACCTGTGTTTTAGGAGACTCAGAGTCCTGCTGAGAGATGGACTTGATGACAAAGTCAGAAATGGAGAGGGGGAGAAAGTCCCACGAAATCCAAAGCTTCCAACCTGCAGACTTGCTGATAGGCAAAGGAACCAGAAAAATCCAGGAGCCCCTCATGAACTGTTGTTTAGGACCTGGGATGGGCAGAAGAACAAAGAAGAAAGAAGGAGGGGCTGTTTTGGAGAAAACCAGCAGGGCTTTGTCTATGTCTCCCATCTCAACCAATGCATTCATACACACACACACATACACACGCAGTCATGCGCACACACACACCCCAACATAAGCACACAAACATATAAACACGTACGGACACATGCAGAACGCAAACACAAGCATACATGCCGACACACATGCTAACACACAAGACACGCAGCACAAACATGCAAGAGCACACAAAAACACACAGCAAACATGTGCACACACATACAACAGCACTCACAGAAACAAAAGCCCACGAATATAAATACAGGCTTTACCGCCTCACCTTGCTCCACAGTGCACCCTCTGGCATGTCACACCAGTGTAATTCCTCCCTGGACTGCCAGCTCCTCGAGGACAGAGATTCTGTGTATCTTCAAGCTTCTCTTTGAGTGAGCAGGTAGGTGCCTGGCGCCCAGAGACATCAGAAATCTGCATCAGAGGAATGTGCCTGGTCTCAGCTCCCAAACTAGAGGCAGCCATGCACTTGGGTTAGCTTTTTTGTAAGATGCATATTTTAACAGGAATATTGACAGTCCTGCTGGAGTTCATAGGAGATGAGAGCTAGACATGCCAGTGAACTTGAATTCTAGCCCCTTTACTCCCCCTTGCCAGATTTGTAATGCTAGCCAAAAGACTTCACATCCATGCTTTGCAACCATGCCTAGGGGTTGTGTGGCTGTGATTACTGGGTCCTTTCCAGTTCTGATGATTTATGAGAAAACATTTCATACAACTGGCCAAAAAAAGAAAAAAAAATGAGAGAGAAGAAAAAGAAACCCTCAGTAAAACAGAAAACTCAGACTGAGTGTCCTGACCATGAAACTATTTTGCAGCTTTGGGGATGTAAATGGGAAACTTAAAAAGCTTGTGGGAAGGGTGTAGCCAGCACATTAGCTCAGTGGCTAAATTCCCACCTTGTTCGTACCAGTGTCCTACATGGGTGCCGGTTTGTGTTTCAGCTGCTTCACTTTCCATCCAGCTCCCTGCCTGTGGCCTGGGAAAGCAGTAGAGGATGGCTCAAAGCCTTGGGATCCTGTACCCACATGGGAGACCCAAAAAAGCTCCTGGCTCCTAGTTTCAGATCAGCTCAGCTCTGGCCATTGTGGCCACTTGGGAATGCTTGCCTCCTACCATGTAGAGCCCTGTTTCAAATTCTGGCTCTGCTTCCAATTCCAGCTTCCTGGTAGTGCACACCCTAGGAGGTATCAAGTGATGGCTAGGATGATGGTCCCTGCCACCCACATGGGAAACCTGCCCTGAGTTCCAGGTTCCTGGCTTCATCCTGGCCAAGCCTGACTATTTCAGGCATTCGGAAAGTGAACCAAGAGACATTAAGATCTTATTCTCTCTGTCTCTCTCTCTGCCTTTCAAATAAATAAATAATTTCTTAAAGACGCTGTTTGCTGTGATGTTCTCTGGGCACTGCTGCCATTGTCCAGATTCTTGTGGCTTCAGAAGTTGGGCAGCACAGGCAGGTGCTTCAGTGAGGACTTGAGCATTCATGGTATGCTCATTGTATGCCCAGCTTCCCTCCAAACAACTCAGTGTGTCCTGGGAACGCTTCCACTCCAAGATCTGTCTCTAAGAAGCCCTTGTATATGGTTTCCCCTTGTTGCAAAACATTATTATGCCATTGAGAGGAGAATGTGAGCTCAGAGGCGCCTTTGTCCAGAAAAATCTGGAGGCAAATTCCTTGAGCTCTTGAGCACTCCAGCAGCTGCCAGTAATTCCACACCATGGATGCATGCCTTTCACTCGGACAGCGGTTTTTGACATCATCTTTCCATGGTTCCACTTCGTGTGGCATTTCATTGTTGAACATTTCACAAGAAAAGAAAGTTTGCATTAAGCTTTTAAACTGGCTTGAGAATCCCTTTGGTTTGACATGACTTAATGATCACTTTGTTGTGACCACTATGCAAATCTGGCTCACATAAAAGAGATATTCTGAAATGAGAGATACAGAATAAGCTTCTGTGAGTCAAATTACACTGTGAGAGATGGCCAGTTAAAACAATTTGTCATGCATTGTTTTGATGTTTTATTCATTGTCATCCTCTTGAAAGAGAGGCAGGGAGAAAGAGAGAGAGGAAGAGGGAGAGAGATCTTCCAATTGTTGATTTACTTTTTATATGCACACAGTAGCCAGAACTGGCCAGGTCCAAAGCAGGAGCCCAGAACTCCATCTGGGTCACTCACCTGGGTGGCAGGTGCCAGAGCACTTGGAACCATCATCTGTTGGTTCCTATGAAACATTAGCAGTAAACTGGTTTGGAAGTGGAAGTGACTGGAATTGAATCAGTACTCCAGTATGAGATGAGGGTGCCCAGGGAGGGGTTTAACTGGCTTTCCCACAGGCCTGCCCCTTTTTAAAATCAGAAGGCTCCTAACTTGCCTATATCCTCATCCTGTAGTAGTTGACATAGCAGTTACAGTGGTCCTTTTCAAGTACTTATATCTACTGGTTCATTTCCCCAATGTAGAGCAATGGGCACAGAGAGAAAGAGAGAGAGATGGCTGCACCAAGCCAGGGTAAGGCGAGACTAAGCCAGGGGCCAGGGACTCCAACCTGGGCCCACACGTGGGTGGCAGGGTCCATCACCCAGGCTGTCATCATCTGCTGCCATCTGAGGTGAACCTACAGGAAGCAGAATCATAGGCACAGTAACTAGAACTCCAGCCACCACTCCCCGGTGGGATGGGCACTGCAAGCATCCAGCTGAATTCACTGTATCACCATGCAGCCCCACGTACATGCGGCCCATGTGGTGCCTGCAGTGCCCGTTACCCTAATGCGGCCCCTGTGCTGCCTGCGGTGCCCGTTACCATAATGCGAGCCGTGGAAGGCGGGGCTGCATTCTGCTCTAGCAGCTGGTGTGTGTCTCCAGGGCCTAGCTTGGTCCTGCCCTGAGTGGGCTCTGAATACATAAAGTGGGCATTTTTCCACGCATCATCAAAACAGATTCAAATTTCAATTTGCTCTCACAACTTCGGCAAAGGTAAAGTCTATCAGTGTGAATAATTTAAAAACTAAGCCACCAATATGTTCTTCATCACAGAAAGAACAGTGCTAAGGAGACTGTAAGCGATTGTAAACAAGGTACTGACTGAGTCCAGTCTTTCTTGTGGGTTCAACATTTATTTAAAAGAGTTACAGAGAGAGAGAGAGAGAGAAACTCATCTGTCCATTGGTTCACTTCCCCAAATGGCCACAATGGCCAGAGCCCTTCAGGCTAAACAGGAATTCCGTCGGGTTTCCCACATGCGTACAAGGGCCCCAGCACCTGGGCTGTCTTCCACTACTCTCCCCAGGCCATTGGCAGGGCCTGGATCCAGAGTGGGACATCTCTAGGTGGGACACAAAGATGAGTTACTCCTCACTCAGGTACTGAAGATTTCTCTGCACACCCTCCTAAAACTGTTCACCTCAACTGTTGACATATGCCTTGTTAGAGCTATAAGCCAGTTTAGACTATCCTAAAATCTGCCAAGTTCAGCAAAATTATGCTTCAACACTATAAACTACTAAATACTAAAATGAAAATAGACACGAGACAGCTGAATAGTACCCTATAGTCATTTTAAGATGTATAGAAGCGGTTTTAAATAACCTAAAATTGAAATGTCAATGAAGTAGTCACAGGATGTGGTTAAGAACTTGCATTTTCTAACAGATTGTTTACTCAATACCATGTCAATTAATTCCATAATGTTATAAATTGTTGTTGATGTTATGTTGTGGCTTTTAATTGGTTGGAATGATATTCTGCCAGCTCTGCCTTCAGACCAGAGATGGTCTCCCCAAGAAACTGTTGAATTTATCTGGACAATAAGATGCTGAACTCTATGCTTGGTATATACTTGCAATGAAAGAATCTTGACTGAATTTGAACTGTGATACTGCAACAAGCTGGAGGAATCCACCATGGGGAGAGGGTTACGGGGAGGGGTTGGGGGAACCCCAGAGCCTACGAAACTGTATCACATAATGCATTGTAATTAATAAATTAAAAAAAAAACCAAAGTGGAACTTCTAGGACTTGAGCCAGCACCCATATGAGATGCAAGTGTGGCAGGCGGTGACTTAACCTGCTGTGCTCCAATACTGGTCACTAGTTCCAGCCTCCAGTCGCTCTGTGTCTTTTCTCAGTGAAATGTGCATGACGATAACAGCTACTGTACGATGACAATGAATGTGGAAGCAAGGCCTGGACCACACCGCTGGCGACTGCGCAGATGGAGTCATTACACTTAACATCCTTTATATCTATCCTCGGCTGCCCCAGTGCCTTGAATCTACAGCTGAGAAAGTGGCGAAGCAAACAAATCCAACTATGTGCCACCAGAAGCCCTTTGCCCACCACAGCTCCAGGCTCCTTCGGCAATCAGAGCAGTGGCTGGGTCAAAGCCATGCCGCCTCCTGTGCTTGCAAACAGAAGGTGAGTCAAGGGTGGGGTCCCTTTCTTTGCCTCAGGTAAAGCACCTGCGTGCTGAATTTACACAGCTACCCTGTGACATAGATCAGGCAGCTGCAAATACCCTCGGCATTAGGTTCCTGTGACCACAAGTGTCCCAAGCTCCAGGTAGGAGTTTTCTTCTTATTCTCCCCCATTTACAGCCTTTGTGTATAGCACCCCATACGTGACAGCTTGCTAGGCACCAGCACCTGATTCTAGGCACAGAAATAAATCAAGACTCTTTTTCTCATGAAGCATCCATCCTAGGGGAGGAAAAAAAGACCATGAGCAAATGCAAGTGTGTGTGTGATGTGCCAGGAATGCAGAGAGAAGCAGGCAGGGGGCTGCAGGGGAAGGGCCAGTTCTGGATCCTTGAAGCCGGAAGGGCTGAGCAGGTGGGAGATGACTGAGAGAGGGGTTAGGTGAGGAGATCCCTGAGTGTCAGGCCTTGACTGGTCTTCTGGGTCATAGTAGGTTCTTTGGTTGTTTTGCTGAGCGAGAAGACTGAAGGGGTTGAGGACAGACGCGGCAGGATCCAGCGCAGCTTTCGTCAGAACCACAGGCTGGTGTTGACCCAGATGAAGAGAGGCAACGGGAGACAAGGCAAGCAGCTCTCTTAAATGGCCCAGCTGGGAGTGCCAACAGCTGTGGGCGCCAGGGCTGGGTGGGAAGTTGAGAAGTTGCTAAGCTCTGAATGATGCTTGTCTATGGAGCTGTAAGGTTTGCTGAAACATCAGGCATGGGGTTTGGAAGAAAGGGACACATTCGTGATGGAAATCAAGTTTTTGGCTCAAATGACTGGTAGAGTGGCACAATTGTGCACTAAAAGAGATTGCAGGTGGAGTAGGTTTGGGCTGGATATTCCTGTCTGGAATTGTCTTGGTGAGATCTGGGCATGTAAAGTTTGTTGCAGCCCCCAGTGACTGTGGCTCACAGGCACGCTGGCAGGAGCCCATCAGGGCCCTGGGCTTGGTCTGGGTCAGACTTGGCTGCTTGAGGACATCAGCCTGTGGAGTTCACATCCTGAAAGCGGATAGGATTATCTGAAAGGTTCTGTGGATAAGGGAGCAGCCACGTTGGGAGGTTGTGCAGGGGGTGGCAAGGAACCAGCAGAGCGGACCCAGTGGAAAGGACTCACAGCAGAGAGCCAAAAGGTGTGGTCTGGGAAGCCAGGTAAGAAGCCAGGAGGAACCCCTGTCTTCTGTGCTGATTTTCCAAGCACCCGAGGGCTGAGCTGTGACATCACACTGGCTGTGACTTCATTCTCTCTCTGCTCAGTCTGAAAAAGAATATTGAAGTCACAGTCTCAACAGTGGGAGCCTGGGTTTTCATTTTCCATTGTAACTGTTCAGACATTTTACTTGTAGAAATACACAGGGACAGAAATAACAGCTGGCTATAATCCTGCTGTCCAAAGGGAGTTTTTTCTCTGTGCATTTTTTTCTGTTTTTGAGACCCTATGATGTGTGCATGCCTGTGCATGTCTGGGTGTGTGGAACCTCCTTTCACAGGCTCAGCATTATATCAGGGCAACATGGAAGTGCTAAGAATGCCACGTGGACATCACTGCTAGTAACTGGACTGCATTGCATCCTGTTCTGTGACGCACACCATAGTTTACTTAATTATCCATCTGCTGTTGGATGCTTGCCCGAACTTTGACTCGTACAAATTGTATTGATAACAATACAATTCTAGTTCCACAGGAAGAGAATGATTTGGACTACTAGCTAGAAAACATACAAGTCGAAGGACATCAAGGGTAGAAACTGGTCTGAGACCCTTGCTCTGTGGCATTTAATGCTTGGGAGACGGGCTGTGTCGATACCCACTGCCACCCCAAATGCTTAGAGTGTGTGCCATCGCGTTTGTTTAAGTGTGTTTCCTGATTGTTAGAGAAATTGTGTGCTGAGGAAAATTGGGAGGAAAAAGTGGCAAGGGAATTCTAGAGCAAATCATAAAAACAAAAACCGATCTTTCAATATTTTGATGATGTATCTAATCTCTATTTTAGGAATTAGAATCGGAGTGCATGTCTTTCTGCAAACACTAGATTTACCTTCTTCTTTAAAAAGACTTACTGATTTGAGAAAAGGTGACAGAAACCGAGAGAGATTGGCTCAGTGCTAGAGGCTGCAACGAGCAGATGACGCCAGGAGCCGAGCGTGTCATTTGGGCTTCCCACGCAGGTGCATGGGTGGCAGCACGTGGCTCATCTTGCGCTGTTTTCCCAGAAGCATTAGCAGGGAGCTGAATCAGAAGCAGAACAGCCAGCATCTGAACGGACGCCCCGCAGGACGCCAGCACTGCAAGCAGCTGCTTCACCTGTTAAGCCCCCGTGGGCCCCGGTGTTTTTCTTCTCTTGTGTGGGAGATCTCTGTAGTGCAACATTCGCCCACGGTTGCTGTTCTCTTCGCTGTGGAAATGTCCTATTATTCTTCACTCCTGGGCTAAGCTGCTCAGGTGTTGGTGTTCTGTTGCACTTAGGAGAATATTTTTTGAATCCTTGCACTTTGGTTTTATACTGACATTACATGATCTACAAAGTTTTTAACAAGTAGCCACATGTCTCAATTGGCATTTTAAATTGAGAAAATTTCCTTTCACGTTGAGAAAATTCTTTGAAATCTGAAACACAACCATATAAGGTCTGTAACTCAGGGTTTCGAAATTTTGATGATTTTCGAGCTGTTTATTCTTGTGTACGGTTAAAGACAAGGCCTTTGATTCTAAAGAAGTAACCAAATCTACTCAACTAGATCAGGAATGTTTTCAACATAACCCAACCGCTGCCTCTGGTTGAATATATCTAGATTAAGGCCACTACGCAGTACAAGACCAGTGAGAACAGTTGCAGTAATCTGCGTTTCAGTGGGATCAGAATCTCCCTCCGCAGAATTTCTACCTCAGTCAGGACCTGACTGCTTCTGCTGCCTTGACGAACAGGCCCCGCCCTTTCCTGTGTCCAGTCAGGATCTGATGAGGCTCAGTTCTACCTCTTCCCCATTGGCCAGTGCGGGTCACATGGCCCTCCTGTCTGGCTCAGGAGCTTGGCGAGAGAAGCCAATGAATGTGCAGTGGGTACCACCCCTTGTTTATTGCACTGTCGGCCTCAGGCACGCAGAGCAAGGCTTTTCCACGCATGCGTCCGCGCATCGGACAATGGCAGTCGCGTTGCATTCCGCGTGAATACCCACCCATTCCCACATGCGCAGCCTGTCGCCTCTCGATTCTTGTTTCTCAGGAAAACGACCCCTACTCTTCTACCCAGCTGGTACAAGGCCCAGCCTGTAGTCACTCCGTTTGTCAACAAACCGTGCGCCTGATTGCAAGCCCTTACGGAGAGGCTGCGACCCCGCAGCCCTGGCAGCAAGCCCTCCCAGCCGCCAGCGCCCCCGATGCCCTCACGTCCAGAGTGCACGCAGTTCTGGGCTTGGTCCCCCAGTGCCGCCTGTGATGAACCACAGGCACCAGACAAGGTAGGCCACCTGTGGAAACAGCATCGCTGAGCTAAGGATAAAAGGGAAAGCCAACTAGGCCCCCTGAGAAGGGGAAAAGGGAAAGGGGCTTTTTGTAGCTCCCTTCTCCGCCTCCTCAGGATGGTTTTAGATAAGAAATACCCGACCTAAACTGTTCGCTCTTTGTGCCCCCCCACCCCGCCCCGAAGCTTCGCTGGCCCCGCAGAGGCAGAAGGTGACAAGGGCTGCAGGGCTGTGAGTTGCTGACTTTTGGGATAGTTCTGCCAAGAGAAACAGCCACAGTGATACTTGAGTGTGTCCCCGGGCAACTACAGCTGGCTTATATGCCATGGTTAGCTCTGCCTTGTTATGTTCAGAACCTGTTGAAAATGCAAAGCAAGAACACCTGCTTCTTACGACCTCCGACCTCCGCTCCGTACTGGGTTAGACATCTGATTGAGAGGGGGAGGCCTGGGGCTGCAACACGTGAGCCCCTACTTCAGACGCCTACATCCCATGTCATCATGCCAGGTTCGAGTCCTGACTTCTCCAGTTCTTATCCAGATCCAGGCTCACGTGTCTGGGAAGTAGTGGCTAATGGCTCAGGGACTTGAATTTCTGCAACGTCCCTGGGAGATCAAGATGAAGTTTGTGGCTTCAGCCTGGCCCGGCCATAGCCAATGTGGACTTCTGAAGGAGTGAATTAATGAATGAAAGATACATCCTTTAAACAGTTTATTTGAAAAGCAGAGTAACAGCCAGGGAGAGAGAGAACTCTCCCATCTGCTGGTTCACTCCCCAAATAGCTGTGCAACAGCAAGGGCTGGGCCAGGCTGAAGCCACCCTGGTCTTCCACAAGCCCTTGGGTTATATTTGACTGCTTTCCCTAGCAAATGATCACGAAACAGGACTGGGAGTGAAATAGCCAGGATTCAAAGTGGCATTCCGATATGAGATGTTGGTATTACAGGTGGCAAATTAGTTTGCTATGCCAATGTCAACCCCAATCTTTAAAAAAAAAAATGCGGATGGCCACTAGTCGTGTGTGGGATATTCTCATCTGGGCCCTGAGACATGGTGTGTTCTATCCTGAAGTCAAGGTCTTTATGAGGACACGTGAGTATATTGCAGTTCTAGCACAAATGTGTCCTTTAACTTACCTCGTAGTTTGCAAACGCACCTTGGCCTGCACACCATCTTCTGGCTTTGTCATCATGGTGGAGCGAGAGTGGCCTGGTTTTAGAAGAGGGTGACTGCCAGGAGGCCTCCCCTGAACCCAGTGAAGTTACACTCATGGCAGACTGCAGCCCATTAAGCACACACTAAACACATCTTAAAGACCCAGCCATGCCCTGGACTACCCTAGAGGCATTTTTTAACAGTGATGCCAGAATGCCTTTTTGTTTCCAGTAGCGTGAGTAGGTCTAAGCAATTAACTAGTTCCCAGCCAAGTCTGAAATATCAAGGGTTAGGCCCCAGCGATGGCGGTGTTTTAAAGAATGGGAGCTCTTGTTTGAAACCTCAGCTGTGTTGGTTTTTTACAACCCTGGGGCTGGAAGGCAGCCAGGAGCCTTCATGGACCTTCTCTTTAGTCTTTCCTACGGATTATCTTGTCTAGGGTGCCAGGTGTCTTCCAGTACCTCGCGCTGCCTTTGTCTGTGCCTTGAGGGACCTGTACCCATGTGGGGGCTATCTGCACTAGGTAGGGACCCGGCCTCCTAAGAGTGAAAGGTGGGGTATATGTTTCACTTGGATGCTCAGTCAAGTTCAGGGCCACTCAGAGGCACACCTGAGCTCTGTCAGCGGACAAAGTTCCAGCACATGTCTGGTGCTGGAGACAAGGCCCTGACTCTGGCTTGCTTTTATCCAGTTCCTCTCAGCTGTCCTGACCCTGGCTTCAGTTCCTTGCAGGGGACAGTCCGATGTTCGCTAAGCAGCAGCGTTGCCCCTCCATTCTCCTTTCCCTGGGCCCTGCTGTCCTCACATGGCAACACTCACCCTTCCCTGGGCCTCGTAGCTCTGGGGCGGCCCTGCCAAGCTGGGGTCCTGGGCCTCGTAGCTCTGGGGCGGCCCTGCCAAGCTGGGGTCCTGGGCCTCGTAGCTCTGGGGCGGCCCTGCCAAGCTGGGGTCCTGGGCCTCGTAGCTCTGGGGCGGCCCTGCCAAGCTGGGGTCCTGGGCCTCGTAGCTCTGGGGCGGCCCTGCCAAGCTGGGGTCCTGGGCCTCGTAGCTCTGGGGCGGCCCTGCCAAGCTGGGGTCCTGGCTCTGGGGCGGCCCTGCCAAGCTGGGGTCCTGGGCCTCGTAGCTCTGGGGCGGCCCTGCCAAGCTGGGGTCCTGGGCCTTGTAGCTCTGGGGTGGCCCTGCCAAGCTGGGGTCCTGGGCCTTGTAGCTCTGGGGCGGCCCTGCCACGCTCCTCGTTCAGGAGCCGAGCTGGCACACTGTGTTCACAGAGTCCTTAACCTGATTTGAACAAATGTCGAGAAAAACTGTAATTTTCAGCACACACAAAAAAAATGTGTTCAGAAATAGAAGTTAAGTTTCTACCCACAAATTCACATAGAAATGGTGAGTGTTTTGTAAACATTAGTGGCCCCAGGGTAGAAATTCTAGGGGCTGGTGCCACAGCATAGGAGGTAAGCTCTGTCTTCAGTGCTGGCAACTCATACAGATACCAGTTTGAGTCCCAACTGCTCCGCTTCTAATCCGTCTCCCTGCTAATGTGCCTAGAAAGGCAGCAGAGGATGACCTAAGTTCTTGGACTCCTGCACCTACGTGGGAAATCTCAAGGAAACTGCTGGCTTCAGACTGGCCCAGCTGTGGCCGTCACAGCCATTTGGGGTATGAACGACCAGATGGAAGATCTCTCTTTGTGTCTCTCTCCTTCTCTCTGGGTAAATCTGTCTTTCAAATTAAATGAATAAGTAAATCTTAAAACAAAGACCAGCATTTCTGTATCACAGCAGTAGCCAGATCTCAAATGGAGAGGAGGCTGGCAGGACCCACGGACAACCCAAACATGTCCATCTTGACAAAAATCCCTCGCCGCTGTCCCTGGAGCCCCAGGAGAGTGCTGCCCGGGACATTGGTTCTCTGCTGACGACTGTATTTCTGGGGCCACGATGAAAAGTCTGTAAATGCAGAGAAGAAATAGCCATGGAAGGCAGGAACCAAACGTGTGGCGCATGTCAGGGCTGATGCAGTAGAAGCCGTTGTGGCAGTTGCCAGCTGGTCACAGGCCTCTGCTCGAGCTCTCGGCCAGCACGGTGCCACAGTTACCTCCATCCAAAAAACCACAGGAAAGCACTCAATTCCACTCTTCTGGATCCATGCTTGTGTGTCGAAATTTTGTAATTCTATTGATCTGTTTCAAAGACAGCACCTCGGAGATGGAGAGGGAGATACATACATGACTATATGTGTAACTATAGCTCTTCCAGCTACTGGTTCACTTCCCGGACTCATGTATGCATTATTTTAAACAGAAGCAGTAGCTGCATTGCTGGGATTTCTTTGTTTTGAAAACAAGGCTGGCTGGGGTAGGAGGCAATGGGGGTTGGAGGAAGTGGGTGGGAAAAGTGGAGGGCTCCCTTATAATTTTTTTTTTCAGCTTCCCAAATCCCCACACTGGCTGAGGCAAAGACCAGGGACCAGGAGATCTCTGCAGATCCTCCCTGTGTGTGGCAGGGACCCCATGACGTGAGCTCTCCCTTGCTATCTCCCAGGTGCACATCAGCAGGATGCTGGAATTTAGAGTCTGGGGTCCTCAGACAACGTCTTTTGGGGCTTTCACATGTCTGGGTCCAGATTTCTTGTTTCCTGGAGCCATGTGAATGAGCATCTACTCACAAACAAAGCCCTGCCCAGGTGAGGCAGAGGGCGTTGACCATTTGCTCCATCCCAGACCTGATTGTCCTTCTGAACCATCACTCAGCTGCCCATGACAGAAATCAGACCTCTCAGACGCCAACCCCAAGCCTGTGTCCTCGGAGCAAGTGCAGCCGCTGCTTGTGGCACTGACAGCCCGTGCTGGGGCACCACTGCAAACCCCAGCTGCTTCATTACTGACTCAGCTCGCTGCCGAGGCACCTGGGAAGGCAGCAGCTGACGCTCCAAGCAGCTGGGCCCCTCCCACCCACCTGAGACACCTGGATGGAACCCCGGCTCCTGCCTCTGGCCTAGCCCAGCCCTGGCCATGTGGCTGGTTGGAGAGTGAATGAATGCTTGGAATTTGTTCTCTCTCTCTTTTAAAAACAAAAACAGGGCTTGGCACGGTAGCCTGGCTAAAGTCCTCACCTTACATGTGCTGGCATCCCATATGGGCTCCAATTCATATCCCGGCTGCTCTACTTCCAGATCCCTGCCTGTGGCTTGGGAAAGCATTAGAGGGTGGCCCAAGGCCTTGGGAGCCTGCACCCACCTGGGAGACCAATAAAAGCTCCTGGTTCCTGGCTCCAAGTCAGCTCACCTCAGGCCATTGTGGCCGCTTGGGAAGTGAGCCAGTGGGTGAAAGATCTTTCTGTCTTTCCTTCTCCCTGTAAACCTGCCTTTCTAAATGAATTTTCTAATAAAAATGAATAAATCTTTAAAAAAGAAAAAAGCCCTAGGACCCTAAAAGTGCTCTTTTTTACTCCTTGTCAATCACTACTTCCCTGAAAAGGTGATCATTGAGAATTGTTCTCTTACATGTTTTTGCCCTCTTCTTTAAAAAAAAAAAAATTTGAATGGCAGATATATGAAGAGAAGGAGACACATACATATACACACAGAGATTCTCTCACCGCTGCTTCGCTCCTCAAGTGGTCACAGTAAGCCAATCCGAAGCCAGGAGCCAGGAGCTTCCTCCAGGTCTCCCACGTGGGGCAGGGTCCCAAGGCTTCGTGCCATCATCTACTGCCTTCCCAGACCACAAGCAGGAAGCTGATTGGGAAGCAGCAGCTGGGATACAAGCAGGTGCCCATTTGGGCCACTGGCACTTATATGTGGAGGATTAGCCTACTGCGCCACCATATCACCCCCTCTTTCTTATTTTATTTTTTTAAAAAGATTGATTTATTTTTATTTGAAAGGCAGAATTATAAAACTAGGAAGAGATGGGAAAAGAGAGAAAAAGATTTTACCTCTTCTTTTGCAGACTAAGGGCATTGCGTGTTGAGCTTCTGAGCTGTGCGCTGTGAGCTGCCCACACTCACGGAGGCCCAGCTTCCAGTGCAAAAATATGCACCTCACCATTCATTTGTTCATTCCTTCATCTGTGGGCTTTTCTTCTTTAAAGATTTATTTATTTGAAAGGCCAAGTTACAGAGAAAGAGGGAGAGAGAAAGAGGTCGTCCATGCACGTATTGGCTACGATGGCTGGGCTGGGCCAGGCTGAAGAAAGGAGCCCAAAACTCCATCAAGTTTCCCATACAGTTGCAGTCTGCAAATACTTGGTCCTGCTCCCGTTTTCCCAGGCACCTGAGCTGGGTTGGAAGTATAGCAGCCGGGAGTTAAACTGGTGCTCACTAGGGAAGCTGACCTTGCAGCCGGTGGCTTAGCGGATTTCACCTCAACAGCAGCTCCTGTTCATGGACACTTGGGACCAGGCATGCCCTTTATGACTAGGAACTGTTAGGAATACTCTTCTTTTTAAAATTTATTTTTTATTGGAAAGGCAGAAATACAGAGAGATTGAGATAACAGAGAGAAAGATCTTCTGTCCAATCATTCACTCCCCCCCCCAAGTAACCACAGGGCTGGAGCTGAGCCAGTCTGAATCCAGGAGCCAAACACCTCCTCCAGGTCTCCCAAGCAGGTGCAGGTCCCAGTTTTTGGGCCATCCTCGACTGCTTTCCCAAACCACAAGCAAGGAGCTGGAAGGGAAGTGGAACAGCCAGGACACGAACAGTGTCCATATGGCAAGGATCCTGGCAAGGTGAGGATTTAGCCACGAGGCTATCGTGTTGGGCCATAGGAACACTTTTGTACCTGTCTTCTGGTGCCAATTTTTATAATAATCACTCTTTCATTGCTTGCAACTGAAAACTCTGATTCTCAGAAGTCCTTTGGGCTGTCCCATTGCCAGCTGTTGTGGCCGTTTCAAAGCTGGAATGAATAGTGAGGGCAGACTGACACAATGCTGTTAGATGTGATAGTCCTTGTTACAGCGGCAACCTCATTTATTCTTATGCCTAAACTTTAGTATTGATTTTGAAGATCATTCTGTATGTGCTTTTGCTTTGCTAATTTTGTAGACATTTGGCCAGAAGCAGTATGATTCTGCCCTGATCTGACAATGCCAGTTTTCAGCAGAATGAAAAAAATCAGCGATGATAGATTTTCATGCATCTCTCCTCTGTTTGTAGTTTCTGTATGCAAAAGGTCACCACTGAGCATGTGCCACATCTTAGTTTCACTTCCCGAGGTCTTTTAAGGATTAGGTCTGAGTTTTAAAAAATGTTTTATAACCTACAGGGCTTAATGTCTGATTAATGTGGTGAGCGAAACCGATATTTGTGGTCTAATGATGTGAGTTTGGGAGAGCACTTTTGAATCAAAGTTCAGTTGGGCCAGCACTTTTATTTCCTTGTAGTTGGTTGGAAGGATAAGTGTGGGCGGGGACGGAGGGTGGTGTTATAAAACTGTCCCAGCGGATGAGCAGGAGGGCTTGCGTTAGTGCTGCCAGATTCCTGTATATGTAAATTGTCATCAACAGCTGGACGGGCTTGGTCCTATTCCAGGTTATAAATGCTCATGTTGTCCAGTGACTTATTAATGATGATTTCGTAGCGGTGCAAACTTACCTCTGCATTGTTGCACGTTTACACTAAGTTGAGCAAAGTCCAGCCATTACCAGAGGTCTGAGAGATAATCTGCTTTATCATATTTTACCTGGTAGATAGAACAATGCTGATAGCTAACCCCCGTCTTGTTTGTGGAATCAAACATTCATGGGTTCAAATCCTGACTCTGCAGTTTCTTGGCTTTGTGACCTTGAGTCATGTAGTGACTTGAAGTCCAAAAAGCCTGGGGAGGAAACCACCAGTCAGATAAACAGGCATACCTTCCACCCAGCACCCAGGAATGATAGCACTTGCTTATGTCCAAGAGTGCTATAGAGGAACACCTTCAGAAAGGCTGCCGTTGGAGAAATGAATAGGGCACACCATTGACTGCAAAGTAGGATGTTTCTAAAGGGTTAGAAGTGTGACATCCTGGAAACAGCTCAGGACTCAGTGCAGTAAAGGATGACCCCAAATGTTGGGATCCTACACCCGCATGGGAGACCTTGATGAAGCTCCTGGCTCCTGGCTCCTGGCTTCGGATCAGCTCAGCTCTGGTCATTGCAGTTACTTGGGCAGTGAATTAGCAGATGGAAGGTCTTTGTCTCTCCTCCTTTCTGTAAATCTGCCTTTCCAATAAAAAATAAAGGAGGAGAGACAGAGAGGAATATCTTCTGTGCACTGATTCACTCCCCAAGTGGCTGCAATGGCTGGAGCTGAGCCAATGTGAAGCCAGGAGCCAGAAGCTTCTTCTGGGTCCCAAAGATTTGGGCCATCCTCGACTGCTTTCCCAGGCCACAGGCAGGGAGCTGGATGGGAAGCAGGGCTGCCAGGATTAGAACTGGCACCCATATGGGATCCTGGTGCGTTCACGCCGGGCCCCAAAAAATAAATAAATCTTTTAAAAACAGATGCTATCCAAAGGAAGACACAGTGTTGTCACGTGATGAAGACTCATCTGTACACTTGCTATTGAAGTCCGTATGAAGCCCAGATACTTGGCGAATGCTGAAACACGTGTACCAAGTAAAGCAAGGTGCCTTACGCGCACGTCAGGTGGGAGGAGATGCGCTTGCGCACCTGACAGCATGAGAGGAAGCGCCTGTAAGCACCGACAGCATGTGCCGTGTGAGGCAGCGGACAAGTCTGGCTGGTGGCACTGTGCTGGCTCCAGCTGAGTGTCAGAGTAGCTTGTCCGGACTTCACACATCCTGGGCAGCCCGCACAGTGGAGCATGCGTCAAGTCCATAGGGATATCAGCGTCAGGGAGGGAGAGCAGGGCCAGTGACCGTGAGAGCAGACACACTGCTGCGCTCACAAGTCTGAGAGACCTGATTTCTTCTAACCTCATTTGACTCATTTAGTCTTAGCTAGCTGTGGCCATTTATAAACATTTGCTTAGCGCCTGCTATGCAATATGCAGTAAGGATTCACCCATTATATTCGTGCCGTTTCCTTCACTTTTTTTTTTTCCTATTTGTGTAACTCTAGCCCTGGGCAGCAGTGGCTAGCCCACACGGGAGCTCAGAATCTATTTATTGATTTAGGAGCGTCCTATCATGTTGCCTTTCCTTTGCTTTGACCCCGGGGGTTGATTGTGACCCAGTTCGAGCAGAGTGCATGCAGAAGGCGATGCGACTTAGGAAGTGAGTTCACCAGCTGGCTCTGGCTCTGGTTCGTGTCATGACTGAAGAAACCTTTCCTCTGAAACTGGAGCCTCACCTGTCCCTTGGCAGTGCCTTCCTAGGAGCAGAGCAGGTGAGGCTCCTGGCGCAGTGGCACCCCCTTCTCCCTGGAGCATTCCCGTTCAATGGTGTTGAGGGAGGGCTTCACAAGCAGACCACCGCCCTGGGTGCAGTGCTGCTGCCATTCGCTGAGTAGCACGGGGAAATCGTATGGTGTTGGCTTGGCACGTGGTGACTGATGGATACATTATTGTGTACAACAACATCTAATCATTCATCGGGATCAATATCGAATTACTTCCGTAAAAAGGATACGTAAGGCATCAAGACACTGCCATCTGGTATTGGAGTGTCTGGATTTAACACCTGACTGCAGATTTATTTTTTAAAGATATATTGACTTGATTTGAAAGAGTTACAGAGAAAGAGGAAGAGATGGGCTAGGGTTGGGAGCAGATCCTCTGTCTACTAGTTAATTCTGCAAGGGGCCACAACGGCCAGGGCTGAGCCAGGGTGAAGCCAGGAGCCGGGAGCTTCATCCAGATTTCCCACAGCGGTAGCAGGGGCCCAAACAACCTGGGCCAGAAGATTGGCAGGGATTGGCATCAGAGGCAGAACAGCTGGGACAGGAGCAGACTCCCTAAATGGATGCTAGCATGCCAGGTGGAAACTGACATTTCAAAACACTGCCCTCCCCTGAGCCTCCCACCACAGTTTCTCTCTCTCTCCCTCTCTCTCTCTTGCTCTCTCTCTCTCTCTCTCTCTGTGTCTACCCCCCCCCCCCACCTCCCTCTCTCCTTATTTTTATTGGAAAGGAAGGCAGATTTACAGAAAGACTCTCCATCTACTGGTTCACTAACCAACTAGCTGCAGTGACCAGAGCTGAGCCAGTCAGGAGCCAGGAATTTCCTCCAGGTCTCCCATGCGGGCGCAGGGTCCCAAGGCTTTGGGCTGTACTCGACTGCTTTCCCAGGCCACAAGCAGGGAGCTGGATGCTACCCCAGCTCTTGACTCAGTTTCCTGCTATGCAGATTCTGGGAAGCCCTAGGGATGGCTCCAGTACTTGGTTCCCTGCCACATATGTGGGAGACCTGGACTGAGGCTGCAGGTCCCAGTTCAGGCCTTGGTTCAGCCATCACAAATCTTTCTCTGTGTCATAAATACATTTTTATAAAGAACTACAAAACAAAAAAATGTTCACATTAATACAGAGGGAAGAGGACAGCAGTTTAGAGCACTTCGGGATGGGAAAATGTGATCATTGAGAGGCAGGTCTAGCTTTGGGTTCCCTGGCAACTCGGGTAATAAGAAAACACAGTGGTCTACGCCATTACCGTAGGCAGCTGGAGTTGGCCAAGAAGAGCTGTGCTGCTCAGCACGGCAACTGGCAGCCTCATGCGCCTGTTGAGCACTTGAAATATGGCTGTTCAGAATTGACATTCACTGGATTTTGAAGACAATATGAAAAAGTAAAATATCTCAAAAAAAATTTAGATCGAGTATAACATTTTAGATCATAATGGTTTGGTTATCTGAATTAAATAAAATACATTATTAAAACCACTTTCATATATTTCTTTCTTTTTTTATTGCAAAGTCAGATATACAGAGAGGAGAGACAGAGAGGAAGATTTTCTGTCTGATTATTCACTCCCCTAATGACCGCTATGGCCAGTGCTGCGCAAATCCAAAACCAGGAGCCAGGAGCCTCCTCCAGGTCTCCCACATGGGTGCAGGGTCTCAGGGCCGTCCTCAACTGCTTTCCCAGGTCACAAGCAGGGAGCTGGATGGGAAGTGGAGCTGCCGGGATTAGAACCGGCGCCCATATGGGATCCCAGCGCGTTCAAGATGAGGACTTTAGCTGCTAGGCCACGCCGCCGGGCCCCATATATTTCTTTTTAATGTGGCTACCAGAACATTAAAAGTTTTGTGGGTGCCTCACATTTGTGACTCACATTGTACCAGACAACCATGGACTGCAACGCTGAACGTTTTGCTCTCACACTATTCTAGCTGAAATGCTGACTTTATACCACATTAAAACATTATTCTGTAATATAATAGCATATCATTATATAATAAAATCAATCATCAGCAGAAATATGCTGATGTATGCTAAACATGTAAATATCTATAAGCCATTGATGGAAATATTAATATAATCATAAAATAATATGCTGTGTATTACATTGTTATAGCGCACTATATTATTTGCAAAAGAGATTTTGTATAGCCAAATGGATAATATCATCACTTGTAACTCTAAAGCAAATTTTGCTCAGGATCTTCATGATGCTGGTTAGTCCCCGTGGGATGCTGACAGCGACGAGCATGGCGTCACCTGTTGTGGAATGCTTGCTCACAGTCTCTTCTACCCATCATGCAGTGGTGTTGCAATGGTAGGGTTACTCTTGTGTCAAACTGGAAGCCCTCAGATACAAATGTGTGTCATTTCTGTGAGCAGGTGTCTAAGGAAACTTAGATACCATGCTGAGGAAAATCAAGATGAAGGCAGTTTTAGAAAACGGTTCTACCAGTGAAGGCTGTGCTAGTTCACATTTCTTACCTTGAAATAGAGGATGGTGTGGGTGACAGAAAATGCACAGGTGCCATAGCCCAGAGCGCGAGGATGTGGTAGGAGTCCTCTCCCAAGAGACTGGACAGAAGCAGCAGTCTTATGAGACTCTTGAGTGTAGACTTCAGTTCAAAGCTAAAAGAACTTATTCATGGGTTGATGCCATTGTGTGATGGGTTAAACCTCTGCTTGCGGCAGTGGCATCCCAAATGGGCACCAGATCAAATCCTGACAGCCCCACTTCCAATCCAACTCCCTGTTAATGTGTCTGGGAAAGCAGTAGAAGATGGTCCAAATCCTTGGATTACTGCTGCCATGTGGGAGACCTAGAAGAAACTCCTGGCGCCTGGCTTCAGATGGGCTCACCACCTCTAACTATTTACAGTCATTTGAGGAGTGAACCACCAGATGGAAAATTTCTCTCTCTCTCTCTCTGTCCTTCTCTTTCTGTAACTCTGCCTTTCAAATAAGAATGAATCTTTAAAAAAGAAAAGGATGTATTCACAATCTGAGTGAACATTGACCTGAGTAGCAAGGAGAAGCTGAGAGATGTTTATTTTGGGAAGGCATGCAGTAGCTACGCTCTCGATTACCTATGAGAGCCTGTGCGCCAGTCGGCAGCTGCCAACCCCTAGGGTGCACGCAGTGTGCCGCAGCAGGCCACACTCAGCTGTCTTCACTAGCAAGAGTGATCTGCAGGAGGCATTTTTTTAAGATTTATTTTTTTTTTATTATTTTTTCATTGGAAAGGCGGATATACAGAGAGGAGAGACAGAGAGGAAGATCTTCCGTCCGATGATTCACTCCCCAAGTGAGCGCAACGGGCCGATACTATGCCGATCCGAAGCCAGGAGCCTCTTCCGGGTCTCCCACGCGGGTGCAGGTTCCCAAAGCTTTGGGCCGTCCTCGACTGCTTTCCCAGGCCACAAGCAGGGAGCTGGAAGGGAAGCGGGGCTGCCGGGATTAGAACCGGCGCCCATATGGGATCCTGGGGGTGCAAGGCGAGGACCTTTAACCACTTGCGCCACCGCGCCGGGCCCTGCAGGAGGCATTTTTAAAAAAAATTTTTAAAAACATTTATTTTTATTGCAAAGCCAGGTATACAGAGAGAAGGAGAGACAGAAAGAAAGATCTTCCATCTGACCGCAATGGCTGGTGCTGCACAGATCCAAAGCCAGGAGCCAGGAGCTCTTCTGGGTCTCCCACACAAGTGCAGGGTCCCAAGGTTTTGGGCCGTCCTCAACTGCTTTCACAGGCCACAAACAGGAAGCTGGATGGGAAGCGGGGCCGCCGGAATTAGAATTGGAGCCCATATGGGATCCCCGTGTGAAGCAAGGACTTTAGCTGCTAGGCCACCGCACTGGGCCCTGCATGAGGTATTTAGAACTCAGACATTGCATCCATGTCTGACTCACTCAAAAAAAAAAAAACTTGGGTGAGATGGCAGGGGAGCAGTTACTGGCCTTTGTGTGGGATTTCGTTTCAGTAGCTGAGCTGTGGCAGTCCAGAGACAGTCCCAGAATGACAGGAAATTCTCCCAGCTGAGAGTGGGGCAGGCCGTGGACACGCCAACACCGTTGGGGTCACCTCCGTCCCGCAGCAGAGCACTTGGTTCAGGCTCTGCGTGTGATTCCAGCTTCCTTCTAAAGCGCTCCTGAGCAGGCAGCAGGAGAGTGCAAGGAGCTGGGGCCCTGCCACGCTCATGGGTGGCATAGATTGAATTCTGGACTCCGGTATCAGCCTGGCTTAGCCCCAGCAAATAAACGATCTCTTTCTCTCTTCCTCTCTCTCTGCCTTCCAGCCTTCCAAATTTAAAAAAAAAAAAAATTGGAAAGGTTAAGGCTTTTCCTGGAGACCCTGAGACAATTTCAGAAAGCAAAGGTCTGAACATGAGTTTGGTGAGCCTAGTGTTAGTCTCCAGTCCACAGTTCCTCGCACTTAACCGGTGTGAAATATCCACAACTGCAACATGCGTCAAGCTTGCACAGGCCCACAGACTTGCAGATCACGGGGCTGCGGAGGTACAGGTCCCTCTACCACCTGAAGAAAAGCGGAGTGGGAGACCTGGTCCCCTGGGCCCGTTGGGCAGCTTGAGAGCCCCCTGTGGCTCATGCATTGCAATGAACTGCCACCTTTTCTTGCAGCACAAGCAGAGCAGGGATGCCAATAAACTGAGCACCATGTTTAACCGAGGCACTTGTCCCTCTGGCCCTGCTGGCTTTTGACAGTGACATCTGTGGAGCTGGCTCACGTAAACGCTTGCCACTCGCCCCAGGACTCAGAACTTGCTATTAGTTCCTTTTACTCATCAGTGTGGCTCCTAGGCACTTCACAGTGAGAGAGAAACACCTGGGGAGAAGGAAGGAGTGAACACTGGATACTAGAGCATGCGTTACTGCAATGCTAGTGCCCGAGATGTTCCAAGGAGCAAGGCCAAGATCTAAATGACCCCTCAAGTCTCTCACTGCTCCCATGGGTGCCCTGGCCTTGGTCTTGGGAGCATCCTGCTTATACCTTGCCATTGTCTGCTGCTTCTGTCTGGTCCCCTGGCTGCCCCCAGGCCTCAGGGGCCAACCAGCTTCGGCAGCTGTTGGATATGCACGGGAACCTGGGCTCTGTCATGCTTCTCGAGCACCTGTTCCTTACACCTGAGGCTGAGGAGATTGCAAAAGAAATGGGACCCTCTGCCTCCCTCCCAGCCTCTGAGGAGTGCCATGCCGCATGCAGGGGACACCCAAGGCACCGAGGAAAGGTATGTACAAGAAGTGGCAGCTTGGGCGTTGAGCACCAGTGCTGCTGGGAGGGACACAGGACCTCGTCTCGGTGTGTGTGTGCTGGGGAGGCGCCGGGGGCCGGAAGGAGCAGGATCCCCAAGGATGGAGGTTAGGCGGAGTGGAAAGCAGGACAGCCACTTGACAGCTGCTGAAAGGTCACGCATGCTGGTGTCCTCTGCCAAGCACCTGCACACACCCGCAGGACTGCGACCTTCCCAGTCACCAGCGCAGAGCCAGGCATACAGTCAGTACATAATAAACACCCCTGCCTCGAGGTTGCTGCAGACGGCTTCAGAAAGCCAGACCAGAGATGCATTTGTAGTAACTGCTGGTGTTGACCATGAGGCATCTGTTTAAAATTGTTCTTGGTCTGGTTCAAGCCTCTCCCGTGAACACACTCACGCTGAGGCCGGAGCTAGCAGTTGTTGGAAGCTGACTCACTCTGATGTTGACAATGTTCTTTCTTAAGCCAACAGCATTCTCTCTGAAGAGCTAAGGGCTGCTTCTACGTCAAGGGGGAGACTGGCTGGCAAGACACGTTCTGGACCTAGTGGCTTTCTTAACTGGAAGGTGAGACAGCTGAGTTTGGAAGCCTCATACCCATGAGCCACTGACTCGACCTGGGATGTAAGGGTGCTATTGAATGGGACTGGTGCTGGGTACCCCCGGGCTAGTGAAGTGGGAGTGGCAGAACCCACTACTTCCAGCTGCTCTATTGATCCTCAGAACTAAAGAAGAAACGAAGAAAGCAAGCCAAGGCTATGGGCAGGGTCTGCAAGTCAAGGGCTAGGGGCGAGTTTAGCTTCTGATTTCCCAGGGAGGAAATGGGAGCAGAGTCCAGACCCAGAGGGAGAAATCGGAGCAGCGGGCCACACACCTGCTGTGTGTTGGCAGGTCCTGTACCCATCATGATGACGACCCATTGCAGCAGAAGCGCCCCCACCGGGTGGGGGACTTGTAGGTACCCTGACATGTAGATCCAGGAGATGCATCATAGCCTCACCTCACCCCACAGGGCCTGGTGGGAAGGAGTCTGACCCACGCCTGCCAGCCAGGAGGGACGGTTGCTGTCCCTCAGGCAGGCAGTCTGAGCCTGTGGGGAAAGCCAGGGTTTCCTGTGCCCCGTGGCCTCACTCTGGGCTGCTGCCTGGGCACTGTGGCGGCCTTAAACAGTGTTCTACCCAGCACCTTGTAATGATGGGGTCTACTGCTTGGAGACCCCAGGCCTGAAGACTCAGGGGAGCCTCTGTGGGTTGCACACAGGCACTGCATTCTCCTGCACCTCCACCACCCGCTGCCACTCCAGTGCTCCTCTGAGCTGCCTGGGCCTCCAAAGGCTCCATTCACCTCCGCTCTCTGTCCCTCTGTCCTGGGGCTCTCCCCACCACTTCTGCCCAGTGACAGCCCATCTGTCTCTGAGATCCTGCTCAAAGGCCACCTCTTGCCTGAGGCCATCCAGACCCCCTGCCCCGCCCCCTGGGAGGCCAGCAGGTTCTGTCGGTAAAAGGAGCGAGCAGGCAGTTCCAACTCAATAATTTATGACATTCCCTTTGCTGTGGCAGGCATGGAATTAGGTGCTGGGAGCAAAGATACAAAGACAGTCCACATGCTACTGTGACCCCAGGGCTCTGGGATCCACAAGGATGTACAGTTTTCCTAACCTCCCTGCAAACACATCATCATTATGCAAGGTTTATGCAACAGGTATGGGCCTCCATCCATGGGTCATTACCCACTTTTGTATAGAAATGTTTCGGGCTATGTGTGTGTCATCAATACACAAACATTGTAATATACTTCTATTTACTTCTAAATATACCCTGAGGAATTTCTTTCAGACATAGATGCCTGAGTCTTACCCCCAGCAGGAGTCTGGGAGGTGCTTTCATGCAGAGCTGTTGAGGCTGGTGGCCCCAGACGGTGTTTGGGGAAACAACAGTCTGAGATGTGCTGGCCTCGCTCTGACCTGTCCCCTCCCGCTCTCCTGCTGAGGCTGTCTCCCAGGGTAGCACTTTTTGGGATTCCCACAGGAAGGAGATCTCTCAAGTTGTCTCGGTGGGGCTGCACTGTCACTCCCACGCTGCATGTTGCTGGGGCGTATTTTTGGATGAGGTCGACATTAAAATAAATGAACTCAGAGTATAATAATTTATCCTCCGTGCTGTGACTGGGCTTCATCCACTCAGCTGAAGGCTGCACTATAACCAAAGACTGACCTCCCTCCGGGCTGTGTGAGTCCTAAGGCAGATGGCAACAGCCCCAGATGTAACTGCTGAGTGGCCTTTCCTGAGTCTCCAGCCAGCAGACCCTAAAATCATGGACATGCCATCCTTTGTCGCCATGCGAGCCAATGCCTTAAGACAGATCCCTGGGGCCGCACTGTGGCATAGTAGGCTGAGCCTCTCACTGTGGTGCCAGCATTCCAAATGAGTCCAATTCCAATCCAACTGCTGCTGCTGCACCTGGGAAAGCAACAGATGACGGCCCGAGTGCTCGGACCCCTGTTCCCACATGGGAGGCTCAGAAGAAGCACTCACTTTTGGGGAGTGAACCAACAGATGGAAGATCTTTCTCTGTCTCTCCTCTCTCTGTAAATTTGCCTTTCAAATAAGAATAAACAAATCGTTTCAAAAAGGTTTAATTTAACCAAACAAAAAACAGATTCTTAAAATATACAAATACATATATATATATATACACACTTGAAAACTTCTTGGAAATGGGATTAAAATTAATTTAATTTGGGGGCAAGATATATTAAAGGTCACATGTAGTTTTTTTCATAATATGCATTTTTCCATAAGAATTTTCAAGAGCCCTCAGATATAATTTCAAAACTAGTTTGTGGGCCTGGCATTATGGCTCAGTGGCTGAATCCTCACCTTACACATGCAAAAATCCCATACGGGTGCCAGTTCATGTCCCAGCTGTTCCATTTTCCATCCAGCTCCCTGCTTGTGGCTTGGGAAATCAGCAGAGGTTGGCCCCAAAGCCTTGGGACCCTACATCCATGTGGGAGACCCAGAAGAAGCTCCTGGCTCTTGGCTTCAGATTGTCTCAGCTCCAGCCATTGCAGCCACTCGGGAAGCAATCAGGGGTGAGATCTGCGAGGGAGACCAGGAAGTAGTTCCTGGTTCCTGGCTTTGGATCTGTTCAACTCCAACCATTGTAGCCATTTGGGGAATGAATCAGCGGTTAGCTGGAATACCTTTCTCTCTGTAACTCCACCATTCCTACAAAAATAAATAAGTAAATATATAAATAAAAAGACACTGGTTAAGGTACCTATGCTTGGATCCTGGCTGTCACTTCCTGCTCCTGTGGACTCTGGGAGGGAGCAGTGATGGCCAAGGTCACTGGATTCCTGTCCCTCGTGGTGACCTGGTGTGGCTTTCCGGCTGCTGGCTTTGGTGGGCCCTGTCCTTGGTATGGCATGCACTGAGAGAGCGAACGAACAGGTGAAATCTCTCTCTCTCTCTTACTTTGTCTCTCAAGTATATAAATTTTGAAAGAGAAAAAGAAGAGATGCTTCTTTTGCTGAAAAAATACAAAGAAACACATGCCACTTGTGTGGGTGTAACTGACTGCAAAGGGCCAGGCACTTGGTTGCTGGTGCAGGCCTTCCGGTCTGCAGCCCCAGGCGTCCCAGGGGCTTTGGATGGCCCCTGAACCCCGCACTTCAGTCTGTGCCAGCGTTTTTCCGTATGTGACTCTCATTCATCTCAACGCATCAGTTGCTCTGGCACCATGAAAAGCACTAAGGTAAATAAAAACACACCCTTCTGGCAAGGAGCAGGCAGCTCAAGCGGCAACTTGTATTGTGGAGTTCTCCACGGTCCCAGTGCCACACTGACCCACTGTCCCGGGCTGTGGCGTGCTGCCCTGCGAGGCACGTCTCCCTGGCACAGCACCTCAGAGCGCAACCGTATTAGGAGGCAGAGTCAGTGCAGTGGCCAGGAAGGCGGATGAGGTCATTGGGCAGTGAGGAGGAGGGAACCAGCTAGGTGAGGATGAGAGTGGACAGCGAGCTGTGCAGCTGCGAGCCACAAAATCCCCAGGAGTGGGGCCTGGCGCCGTGGCTAGTGGCTAAAGTCCTCACCTTGAATGCAATGGGATCCCATATGGGCGCTGGTTCTAATCCCGGCAGCTCCACTTCCCATCCAGCTCCCTGCTTGTGGCCTGGGAAAGCAGCTGAGGACAGCCCAAAGCCTTGGGATCCTGCACCTACATGGGAGACCTGGAGGAAGTTTCTGGCTCGGGGCTTTGGATCGGTGCAGCACCAGCCGTTGTGGTCACTTGGGGAGTGAATCAGTGGACGAAAGATCTTCCTCTCTGTTTCGCCTCCTCTCTGTATATCGGACTTTGCAATAAAAATAAATAAATATTTTGTTAAAAAATCCCCATGGTTGCTGGCTACCACCAGGGGCCAGGAGAGAGAGGCCGGGGACACTGTCTCCCATTGGGCCCCCAAGGACGAATTGACCCTTCTCACACCTCGACTTGACACCTGTGACCCTCAGGCCTGGGGGAGAGTAAGTTTCTGTTCTAAGGCATCCAGCAGGTGGCACTTGGATCTGGCAGCCACAGGGAGTAAATGCATGCCCTGGCACACTGGACAGTGCCTCTACAACAACTGTTCTCAGACTCTGGATGCCTGGTGGCACAGGGAAAACAAATGGAGCAGGCCACAGCCTGTGAGTCACTGCCATCAAGGCTGGGCATGGACACCCTGGTGTTTGCAAGGTCTGGGTGCTTCTGGAACTTTCATGGGGCCAACAGCATCATTCAGACCACAGAACACTGCGCTGTCACCTGAAGCAATGCTGTTCTCTCTGGTGGACAGAGAGGAAGCCTCCTGCACTGAGCTTGCCCTGCCTGCCGTCTGGGCTGCAGGCTGGAACTGCCCAAGGACCAGTTCAATGCAGGTCTGGGAGCGGCTAGGGGCCCAGCATTCAGGTTTTCATTTTTGTCTTTTTTTAAACAAACAAACAAACAGACCTGGTGCCATAGCCTAGTGGCTAAAGTCCTTGCTTTGCACACTCTGGGATCCCTATGGGCACTGATTCAAATTCCAGCAGCCCCGCTTCCCATCCAGCTCCCTGCTCGTGGCCTGGGAAAGCAGTAGAGGAGGCCCAAAGCCTTGGGAACCTGTACCCATGTGGGAGACCCAGAGGAAGCTTCTGGCTCCTGGAATTTTGGATTGGCTCAGCTCTGGCCATTGTGGCTACTTGGGGAGTGAACCAGTGAGTGGAAGATCTTTCTCTCATTTCTCCTTCTCTCTGTAAATCTGACTTTCCAATAAAATTAAATAGTGAATAAAATCTTTAAAAATCAACCAAACAAACCTCTCAAGGGCTCTTTGTCTTTCTTTTCTTTTAAAGACTTATTATTATTATTATTATTATTATTATTTGAAAGCATTATAGAGAGGGTGGGGGACAGAGAGCCAGCTCTTCCATCTGCTGGCTCACTCCCCTAATAGCCGCAACTTCTGGAGCTGGGTTGGTTTCGAGCCAGGAGCCTCCTCTGGGTCTCCCCCATGGGTGTGGGGACTCAAGGATTCGAGGTTGCCTTTACTGCTTTCCCAGTCCGTAAGCAGGGAACTGGATTGGAAGTGGAGCAGTCAGAACTTGAACCAGTGCCCATAAAGGATGCTGACTCACAGGGGACGGCCTGGTCTGCCAGGCCACTGCCCGTAGTTGTCCTTACATCTTGTTTTTCCAACCAAGAGACATGCAGAGGGTTGGGTTGCATTCAGGCTGCTGCAGCACAGTGAGAGCCAGGCCGGTTCAAATAACAAAGATTCCAGGGAACAAGCCTGTCCATTGGGACACATAATGTTCATCAACTGCTTACTGATTAAAAAAAAAAAGTTTTTATTTTTATTGCAAGCACAGATCAGATTTATGAAGAGAAGGAGAGACAAAGATCTTCCATCTGCTGGTTCACTCCCAAGTGGCTGCAATGGCCAGAGCTGAGCTGATCTGAAGCCAGGAGCCAGAGGCTTCTTCCAGCTCTCTTTGTGGGTACAGGGTTCCAAGGCTTTGGGCCGTCCTCTACTGCTTTCCCAGGCCACACGGAGGCAGCTGGATGGGAAGTAGAGCAGCCCGGACATGAATCAGTGTCCACATGTGATCCCAGCACTTGCAAGCGGAGTATTAGCCAAACTGAGCCGTCATGCCAGGTTCCTGTTTATTGATTTTTAATAGTTTCTACTTATTGTTTTTTTGAAAGTTGGAGAGAGAGAGAGATAGATCCCCTCTGCAGCTTTACTTCCCAAATGGCCATAACTGCTGGGGTTGGACCAGGCTGAAGCCAGGAGCTGGGCACTCAGTGCAGACCTCCTAAGTGGGCAGCGGTGACCCAACCGCTAGAACCACCACCTGTTGTCCTATAGTTTGACATGAGCAGGAAGTTGGAATCAGAACTGTGGCTCAAACCCAGGCACCCTGACACTGGGGAGATGTGTCCTAAGCAGTGTCCTGGACAGTGTTTCAAAAGTCCATTTCTGCCTCTCCTTTTCCTTTAAATAGAAAAATGAACTAACAAGCATTTTAAAAAATTTATTTGGATTCTCTCTCTCACACACACACATAAACACACACACATTCCTTCCACTGGTTCACTCCCCACATGAATTTGTGCTTGGTGGGAGGGGCAAAGCCAGGAGTCAGTCTTGGCTGCTTGCCCAGGTCAGCCCGGTCCCACCATGGCGGCTGCTTTCCAGGGTCTGCTCCAGCAGGAGCCTGCAGCCAGAACCCAGAGCTGAAACTCAAACCCAGGGGCTCTGTAGGGCGACATGGGTAAAGGCCATTTTTGTTGTCATTTTTGCAGAGAACCACAAGACAGTTGTTCTCACACATCAAATACTTTTAAGGTGCCCCAGCCATAGGCAGCAGATATAGAATTGTCATATTAACTTCCTTAACATTGTCCACCTACAGATCAGTGTGCTGAATTCACTCCTCGCACACTTTTGTGATTGATGAGCAGTCATGCCCAGGAGGAAAGCTGGCGTTAATGGCTCTCGGGAAACCCCTACCTCAAGGGTTTCGTGACGTTGCAAAGCCAGCTCTGAAAATGCGACTTCAGAGGGTCAAGTCTTCGACCTCCTGGAACTTACTTCTGGCCTTCTGTTATGAGTGGCTCAAAATATTTCTGATGCACCTAAGAGCCATATCTCACTAAAATGATCAGTGTTTAAAACTCTCACCAGGGCTCGGTGGTGTGGCCTATTGGCTAAAGTCCTCACCTTGACTGGGATCCCATGTGGGTGCTGGTTCTAATCCCGGCAGCTCCACTTTCCATCCAGCTCCCGGCTTGTGGCCTGGGAAAGCAGCTGAGGGACCCTGCACCCGTGTGGGAGACCCGGAGGAAGTTCCTGGTTCCTGGCTTCGGATCGGTGCAGCACCAGCCGTTGTGGTCACTTGGGGAGTGAATCAGTGGACGAAAGATCTTCCTCTCTGTCTCTCTTCCTCTCTATATATCTGACTTTGTAATAAAAATAAATAAATCTAAAAAAAAAAAAACTCACCGATATTAATCCATTTGCTTTAGAATAGCACACTCAGTTTTTGAGCTGTCAGTGTGTGAGTGCATTTATACAAATGGGCAGGGCATCAGCATGATTGTCCACCATCAGTGTAAGAATTTGTGCCATTCCCATTCTTAGTAATGTACCTCTGTGATGGTACTTAACCATGCTGCAGAGTGAGCCACTGCTTTCAGGGCTAGAATTGCAGCCAAACTGCCACTTGCAATGGTGGCTTCCCTCAAGTCCCAGCTTCCCTGCTTCTGAACAAGCTCCCTACTAAAGCACTTGGGAAAGCAGCAGGGGCTGTTTCAAGGCTTGGGCCCCTGACACCCAAAGGTGAGATCCAATGGGAGTTCTAGCCTCCTGGTTATGGCATGGTCCGGCCCCAGCCCTAACCCCCATTTGGGGGTGTGAACCAGAGGATGAACGATCTATCTCTTTTCATCTTTCAAATAAACAAATAAATCTTTAAATAAAACACTACTGAAGCTGGTGTTGTGGCCTGGCATCCAAATCCATATAGGTGCCAGTTCAAGTCCCTGTTGCTTTTCTTTCAGTCCAGCTAGCTGTTCATGTGTCTGGGAAAACAGCAGCAGATGGCCCGACTGACCTGGGAGAAGCTCCCGGCTCCTGGTTTTGGCTTAGCTCAGCCCTGGCTGTTGCAGCCATTTGGGGACAGAACTAGTGAATGAAAGATCTCTCTTCCTCTCGTTCTTTCTCCTCATCTCTGTAACTCTACATTTCAAATAAATGAACGTTTTAAAAAATGACTTTCAACCCTTATGCAGAATCTCGATTTGCTTTCACAGCATTTTCTTCTTTCTTCTTTCTTATCTGCTTAGACAGTTTTTGACTCTTTAAAATGCCTATTGCTACAGTCTATTTATACCACGGTCACTTTGCTCTTGGGTTGATTTTTCCCACAGAGTGACTTCTATCCATCTGGAAGACTCACCATCCTTCCTTCGCACAATGCAATTTCCAACTAATCCCTCAGCCCTGAACTCATGCATCACTCGGGTCATTCTCTCTGAACGTGGATATGATACAAACTGTCCTTCTAGGTGCTACAGATGTAATCTCAGCAAGAAATACATGCACATGTTGTCAACAGTGTAGACAGCAGACAGGTGCACACAGCATTTAGCTAAGGGTTTTCCCAAGCTGGGATGAGGACAGTGTGCTGGCAGCTTAGGGTGGACAGGCTGCTGGCGGGGGCCCTGAAGTCCCAGCAGGGGTGGGAAACACTTGCACAGCCTCTGGAAGGACCAACAGGTGCAGAGTTCTTTGCTGCTTCCTTGTCAGGCAGCCAATGTGCACTTGCCCACTTCAAGGGATCTGAAACGGAGGAAGGGCCACATGCGGTTTCACGGTTCTCTAAACCTCACACCTGGACATCTGAAGGAGAAATGAAAGGATGCGACTCAGGCTAGGCTTCTGGGCATTTTGGTGGGAGAGGATGGAATCCTGGGCTGATGTGAAGGTTCTGAAGCTATCCGTTTCTCACACGTGCAGGATCGGGGAGGCAAGCTGTGGAGTGGGAGGAGGCACTGTCCTGATACTTGCTGCCTGTGGTGTTTCTGAAGGCACAGCTCCCCACCCTCCACATTTGCTGGTTTCTTAGGCGGGGCCACTTCCTTTCCCCTTTTTAGTTTCACTGGTATACAAAGCATAACCCTTTGTTCAAGGACTTGGACCCCCTGCAGTCTATTCAGACTTGGCCCACACAGGGCAACTTCTGAAACAGGGGTGACAAGGGCCCTTAGAAAAACCCTGGGTGTTGGATGAGATTCCCTACTGCTCCGTGGAGAGCGAGACTGAATGTTTTAAGGACTTGTTAACACAGTGCCCCCCTCCCCGACCTTTTGTACAGATGCAGTGTTTCACTCATAGATAGGTGTGTGTGTGTGTGTGTGTGTGTGTGTGTGTGTGTGTGTGTGTGTGCATGCATGCGTATACACCCGGTTTAGGTTCTTTGCACTGCGAGGGAGCTGGGTATTGGTCTTTCTCTGGGTGTGCTGGAGTGAGAATGAACTAACCCCCCCAGGTGAGAGCGGTGCCCTCTTTGTGCTCTTCCTGCCCGCGTGGAGCAGGGCAGAGCCGAGAAGCCACCAGCAGCTGAGAGGGCCAGGGCTGGTCAAGCCAATGTAGAGCCGGTTCTCACAGGAACCTGGATGATGAGATCAGAGAGAGGAGATTCTGAAGGGAAAAGCAGGGCCATGCTCATCACAGTTATGAACCTACAGCCCGAAGACTGCTTTTAAGTAACAAATGATCCAGAATTGGTCCCACAATCCTTCCTGAATCATTCTGTAGCAAAACCCATGAAGGCCTTTTGAAGTGCTACACACACACACACAAACACACACGCACACACACACAAACACAAACGCACACGCACACACAAATGCACACACACAAACACGCACGCACACACGCGCGCACACACACGCACGCACACGCACACACATGCACACACAAACACACACGCACACACTCACGCGTGCGTGCGCGCACACACAAACACACACACAAACACACGCACACACATGCACACACGCACACACAAACACACACACGCACGCACACGCACGCACACACAAACACACACACGCACGCACACACGCACACACACAGTTTAGAGCCTGAAATTTCACGATCGTGGTAGCATAAATCCTCACTTTTCAATTTTTTATTTTTGAAAAGCAGAACTAGGGAGTGGCCTAGGGGATGCCCAATCTCTCTTCCTCTCTCTGCAACTCTAATTTTCAAAACACATAAATAAATCGTACTTACCCTTAAAACAAAAGAATTCACACATGAACGTGTAACTGTTTTTGTGGGAGTTAAAACTGAGTAATAGTCCACAAAGCCAGAGAGGTGCCATGCCTCAACCCAAAGCACAGTGGGACTTTCATGTTTGCAACTAATTAAAAAAAAAAAAGATTGATTTGTTTGAAAGTTGGGAACAGAGAGAAGGAGAGACACAGAGAGAGGGAGAAATCTTCCACCTGCTGGGTCACTCCCCAGATGGTGCCAATGGCCAGGACTTGGCCATCCCGAAGCCAAGAGCCAGGAGCTTCTTCTTGAACTCCCACGAGGGTGCAGGTGGCCAAGAACTTGGGCCATCCTCTGTCACTTTTCCCAGGCCGATAGCAGACAGCTAGATTGGAAGCAGAGCAATCAGGACACAAATAAGTGTCCACAGGAGATGTTGGCACCGCAGGCGGCAGTTCCACGTGCAACCTTGCAGCATGTCACTCTTTCTGAAAGAAACAGTCCCAGCAAAGGCTGTGTGGAGTTGGTCTTGAGGAGAGAGGGAGAGATTTCGTCATCGTGTTTTTTAGGAATATGAGAAAAGCCAGCACTACCACCTGAGCGCTCATCCAGATTTAGAGGCAAAGATGTAATGGTCAGAGCAGCTCCTTCATGTTGAAGGTGAACTGCTGGTGCCCTGGGACACACCCTGTGATGCACGTCTGTGGAATAGCTCCAGGGAGCAAACACTATGGGAAGCCAAGCAGGAACCCGGGTGATGGGGGCCTGGTGGGAGCCCTGGCGACGCAGTGCTGGGGGCCAGCCAGAAGGGCTGCACTTACAGAGGTCTTGGTGCCAGGGAAGGGAGGATTCCACCGGAGTTACCTTGGGGCTAAGTAACCTTTAATCAGCTTGATTCTTGCCAGGGTAGACAATACCCTCAGGTGGGGGAATGAATTAACCTTGGAAACACTTGGTTCTGGTGAAGGTTAAAAAAAAAAAAGCAGCTTATTGCTCCCGGGATGCTTGTTTGTCTTCTCTCTCTCCCTTTCTAGGCTGTTCTCTGGAGCAGATGTGGTGGGTTTTGCTCCCAATTCTGTGCCTTCAGTCCGTGGGGCAGCCCCGACAGTCACTTCTGCACTTGGTACGTGTTTGTCGTGTTTGTCGAAGGAACGTTGGTGGCTCAGCCAGGTGCTGTCAACTCAGAAATCCCGCCCTCCCACGTCACACGCAAGGTGCAGACTACCACAGTGGGGCAGTTGGGCTGAGGTTCTTTCCAGGACATTCTTGTAGCTCCTTGGAATGCTACAGAGCTGACTTCACAGCCGGCCTTAGAAACCAAGCTTACCTACCTTTCTCCTCCCCGTTGGTTCAAAATTACACATACCAAAGCTCAACTAAACAGTTTTCAACAACTGCACGTTTGAATGAGCCACGTACTTTTAAAAAAATGATTTGTTTTACTTGAAAGCCGATGTTACAGAAAGAACGTGCTTAGTTTTAAGTACTGCTTTTCTGCAATCAACTCTGAATTTCAGACCACAGGAAATTCGTGAATATCTGTAACTCAGACCTGCAAAGTTCCACAGGCTAAAAGGAAAAGGACGCAGCGGAATTCAGACAGAATTTCTAGAACAATGCCACCTTGGTCGTGTTTTTCTTGTCTCTTGTCCCCGCAGGGCAGGAGACTGCAGCCCAGGTTTCTGCAAGATCCAAGGTCGATCTTACACGAGCGCGTGCAGGGCTGCGCGCAACGGGGGGCCTTCTGAGGTCTGACACTTTCTCCCCGGTCTCCTCCGGTTGCATCCGCGCTCGGAACCGGTCGGCCCTGAGGGAGACGCCGGGAGGACGGCACGCCCCATCGGGCGGCGCCCCTGCAGCCTCCCGCGGACAAAGCGCTCGCAGGGTCCTCCCCGCGCCCCGCCGGAGCCGCCGCGCCCTCCCGCGTCCCCGGGGCGCCAGCGGGTCGGCCGCCGCCCGGCCCACACGGACGGCCGGGGGAGCCCGGGGCACGCCCAGCCCTCGCCGCGAGCCCCACACCGCAGACGGGCTCCCGCCGGCACCTGCCCGGCGCTCCGGGATCCGCGCTCTCCGCCTTCCGTCCCCGCCTCCCCGGCCGCCGTCCCCGCCCCGTCGGATTCCAGCGGCCGCGCCGCCCGGGAGGCTTGTCCCTCGCCGCCCGCCGTAGCCCCGGCGCTCGGCCGGCCGCCGTCCCCAAGATGGCCGCGCCGCGCTCGGCTCCTGAGGGGGGCTAGAGGCGGAGGCGGAGCCGAGTCACTCCCGCATTTCGGGGCTCGGTTGGCCCGCGCCAGGCTGCAGCTCGCTGCCCGCCGCGGCCATGCGGGGCTCCGTGCACGGATGAGAGAAGCCGCCGCAGAGCTGGTGCCCGCTCCCGCCTTGGCCGTCACCCCTGCCGCCGCCATGGAGGAGCCGCCGCCGCCAGCAGCACCGGCACCGGCGGCGGAACCCGAGCCCGAGCTGTGCCCGGCGGCGAGGTGAGTGTGGCGGCTGCAGGCGGCCGCTCCGGGCGAGCGGCTCGGGTCGCGGCGCGGACTCGGCCGGGGCCCTGCGCTGGCCGCCAGGTGGGCAGGCTGCGCGGGCTGAGGCGAGAGGGGCGCGGTGCAGCCGGGCGCGGGAGCGGGCGCGCAGCCCGCCGGCCCCGCCTGCAGCTGCCGGGCTCGCCCTGGACGCGGCGGGAGCTGGGCGCTGGCCGCCCTCCAAGGGCCAGGTGGTCCCTTCCCTCCTGCGCCCTCCTCTGCGAGCGCGGGGGGCGCTCGGGCCGCGTCCGCGCAGCAGCTGGCCCTGTGCCCCCTGCCCGCCCCGCGTGGTGCCCGCTGAATCCCCGGCGCGGGCGGACAGGTGGGCGACCCTGGCCTGGGGCCTCAGCCGGGCCTTGGAGCCGGGAGCCGGGAGCGCGGACTTGTCGGTGCGCTGACTTCTAGCGGGGGTTTGTCTCGTCGGCCTTGGCTGCAGAGATGGGAACTTGGGTACCCAAAGCTGGGGTTGCAGCCTGTTTCCTAGACACTGCGACTTGCTTGCAGGTTTTCTTTAAACTGCGACGGTGAACTCCGTCCAGGCGAACGACTCCCGCCTCGTCCAAGCCAGTGTTTGTGTGTCCCAGTGCCCTGCTGCTCCCTGTCTGCATCCCGGGACTGGGGAACTTTCAACCTGCCATAACGAAAGTACGAAAGTAGGTCCGACAGGTCCTCCTGCCCCTTAGGGTCTCACGCCAAAGTTCCAGGAGCAAGTCGAGGGGCATTTTTCCTCCCCCGCATTTATTTGGTGGAAAGCACATTCTTGGTGGTCATCGCCCCCTTCTTCCCAACAAGTTTGTGGCACACGTGATTGATACGCTGTGAGCAGAGGACGGTGGCTGCACTCTGCTGGGTGCCTGAGCTCCCCCCTCCAGCTTCTCCCCCTGCAAAGGTGGTTTATTTATTTATCTTACGGCCTAAATAATGGCTTAGGGGGTATGATAAGAATTGCTTTTGAATGCATCTAACTTTTTTGGAAAGTGTTGTCCAAGAGCTCATTTCATAACTTGTTAGTAGATTGAGCTGCGGCCAAGGCTTTAACCGGCTTCAGGTGTGCCAGTTCCTTGACTGCTGGTAGCTCATTTAATCCTTATCTTTATGAGAGAGGTCCTGTTCTTATCTCCCTTGAGCAGGCGAGGAAACTGAGGCACAAAGGTGAAGTGGTGTGGCCGGAGCTTCAGGAAGGGACCAAGGTCTGGCTGCTTGGCACGCACCTTTAGCCATAGTGAGGAACGGGTTTGATTTTGGTCTCTCCTTAACAGATCAGAAGACAGCATTCTGTCTAGCTCGGCTCTGAGAGCGCGAAAAAAACGGAGGGGCGGGAGGAGGGCTTGGATGTCTTCAGGTAAATGTGGAAAGGAATCATATATGCCATAAAAAGGAACGGAAATGCAGTGTCGGGCCGACTGCCACTCCGGTGGCTGAGAGGAGCTTGGGTTTTCCTGGCCACGTTTCTGTCTGTCTTTGTTATCGTAAAAATAGGTCAGGATAATGGGCTGCATCCAACTGGAAGTGAACAGCAGTGTACAGAACAAGAAGATCTTAGAAATGTTTTTCTTAGCAACATTGCAGTTCATTTTACATTAATTGCAAATCTGTAGAACAGATGACCAGGCAAAGCTGTTATTCTGTTTTTTAATGGCCTGGTTGTCACCACCGCCTCTTGAGCACGCCGAACCCATCTCCAGCAAGTTGACTTTCTGTAGATGGGCAGTGGCGACAGCGGGGGCACTGGCCCTCCAGCTGCTGATCTGGTCTGTTTCCCTTCAGTTTCTGACCATTTGAAGTGTGCAGGTTGTCCGCCCGCCTGCCTCCCGCGAAGATGTTGGATGTTGGCCATGTGCTTCCGGGTCAGCTGGTTCTGCTTTCACTCCAGTCTGTGTCATTGATCAGGAAGGCTGTGGTGGTGCACACGTCTTGTGCAGGGCGCAGGCCTGGACATGTTGGCTGCCTCAGCTGTACTGGGAGCCTGCTGGGGTGGCACGTGCCAGCCGGCCTGCACCTGGTGTGCCCTCCACCTGCTGGTGGAGGTGTGACCCTGCTCGGCTGGGGCGTCACTGCTGTCACTGGTGCCAGCTGGCCTGCACCTGGGCCCCATGTGCCCTCCACCTGCTGGTGGAGGTGTGACCCTGCTTGGCTGCAGTCTCACTGCACCTCCTCACTGGTGGGGACTTCCTGTGGTTTTTGAATAAAACTATTTTTTTTGAAGAGGGATAGCTGTTGTCATTGTTCATAATTAAACTTTGTCGTGAACATTCTGTTTTTATTTTAAAGATTTATTTTTATTGCAAAGTCAGATATACAGAGGAGGAGGAGAGCTAGAGGGATCTTCCATCCAATGACTCACTCCGCAAGTGACCACAATGGCCAGAGCTGGCCGATCCAGAGCCAGGAGCTTATTTTGAGTCTCCTAGAGTGCAGGGTCCCATGGCTTTGGGCCTCCTCGACTGCTTTCCCAGGCTACAAGCAGGGAGCTTGATGGGAAGTGGGACTCTCAGGATTAGAACCAGCGCCCATATGGGATCCTGGCGTGTTCAGGGCGAGGACTTTAGCCTCTAGGCCACCGCGCTGGGTCCTGTCATGAATATTTTTTAGACCATCTCATTTTCAAGTTTCTGGGTCAGTTTGAGAAGAAAGATTCTTATATTTCTAACAGAGCTATTAAAACTAATTGGGGGGCCTGGCACGGTGGCGCAGTGGTTAAGGTCCTCGCCTTGAACGCCCGGGATCCCATATGGGCGCTGGTTCTATCCCGGCAGCCCCGCTTCCCTTCCAGCTCCCTGCCTGTGGCCCGGGAAAGCAGTCGAGGACGGCCCAAAGCTTTGGGACCCTGCGCCCATGTGGGAGACCCAGAAGAGGCTCCTGGCTTCGGATCGGCACCGGCCATTGTGCTCACTTGGGGAGTGAATCATCGGATGGAAGATCTTCCTCTCTGTCTCTCCTCTCTGTATATCTGGTCTTTCCAATAAAAAAAAATAATAAAAATAAATCTTAAAAAAAATTAATTGGGAACAATGTATGATTTCTTGGACTTGCGCACTAAAAAAACTAAAAGCATGACCAAGAGTAAGTTGGGTATTATGTGTGACGTTAAGTTCCTGTCTATTTTAACCCTACTTTAAATATATATATATAATATTATATTAGATTTTTACAGAGAAGGAGAGACAGAGAAATATTTTCCATCCACTGGTTCATTCCCCAAGTGATCAGAATGGCTGGAGCTGAGCTGATCCGTGCCAGGAGCCAAGAGCTTCTTCCAGATCTCTCACGCAGGTCTCCACGCAGGTGCAGGGTCCTAAGGCTCTGAGCCATCCTCTACTGCTTTCTCAGGCCACAAGCAGGGAGCTGGAAGGGAAGTGGAACGTCTAGGACATGAACTGGCACCCATATGGGATCCTGGTGGATGTAAGGCGAGGATTTAGCTACTAAGCTACCACGCTGGCCCCCTTCTTTCAAGTATTTATGTCACAAATGGCCTCCTTGCTGTCACCTTTTAAGTACATTTTACTTGAATTTAACAGTGACTGTTTCTTTTTAAACCATTGATTATATTTATGTAATATCTTGTAAGTGTATTTGGAAAGTGGACTTCACTGCAGAGCAGTCTTGGGGTGTCTGCGCACATTGGTGATTTGATCCCCGTGTCCCCTGGAATGGCTACTCAGCCTGTTTGTTTCTGTGTTGACCTTGGATGTCTCCCGTTCTCCTGATGAGCTCAGCTTTCCTAGGGAGCCCCAGCCTCCCTGCAGCCGCTGGAGGGACATGGCTTTGGACCACTCTTAGACAGAAGCACTTGGTGGCTGTGGCTCTAGGTAGCCAAGGAGTCACCCAGCAGAAACTAGGGAAGGTTCCAGTGATGGCAGAAAGTTGATGTTTTGAAACGGGCAGTTCCCTTGGGTTGTCGTATGGCTAGAAGTCGCGCTGCCTTCTGCGCTGTGTGTCCTGGAGTCGGCCGCATCCTGTCTGCGTGGACTGAATGCGGTGATGCAGGGCTCTTGATCACTTAGGGACACGTTTACCCTCTAACTTCCTGCTGCCTCATCATCCCTCGTTCCTCAATGATTACCTTTTTACTCACTGCCTTCTCTTGTCTCAACTCTGGTCTGACCAGGTGGTGTGAATTCTGTTTTTAAGGGGTCTTTAAGACCCTTTAATGTTGCCTGTTGGTAAAATATTGAAATAGTTTTGTTTTTTTTCTTTTCTCTCTCTTTTTAAAGAAAACCTGGAAGAGATATTGGAAAAGGAAATTGGCTGATGCCTCGGAAACCTGCCTGTGCTGGCATTGCCTGGGCAGGTGCAGCAAGTCTGGGCGCAGGACTCCATCCTCTCAGGCACAGGGCCTTTGGCTGTGCGTGCTTAGCAGCTGTCCTGGGCCTGCAGACAGCTGCAGTGTCGAGGAGGTGGTGGGGAAGCATGGCAGTGCTGAAGGAGATGGGCTGCTGTTCGCAGACGTGGGGAGGGAGGCTTGGCTCCCATCTCTGTAGGAGAGGCAGGTGCAGAACCCTCAGTTCTCGGGTTTTCATTATTTCCGGGCTCCACGTCAGCTGCTTTTCATCCCGGCGTCGCAAACTTCCCTCGGTTTGTTGGGTGGTAGTGCTTGGTTTAGATTCTTGACAAGTCTTGCTTTCTTGATTTAATTTGGGGTATATTATACCCTTGTTGGCTCTCAGACATTTTGTTTTTTTAACTTTGATGCTATGGTAGATGTTAACTAATAGTGAGTCTCTGAGGATCACCTTACTGTCTCCGTAAGGAATCCTGTGACAGAATTTCTGAGAAAGGTGTGGCAGCAGCAGCAGTGCTTGGTGCTCTCACCTAGTCCTTGTTGAATATCGTGTTCCAGACGGATCAGGATGGCACGTGCTGCTGCTGTGTTTGTGTCATAAAGTCTAAAAATCTAGAATGGCATATGAATTCTGAGCTGCTCTTAGTGTCTGTGTTTGTGCCATGGAAAAAGGTTCAGGAGGCCAGGCCTTCTGCTGGGGCCCAGGTGTTGGCAGCAGTGCCTCAGGAAGCCTGTTGCAGTGAGAGAAGCAGTCGCCACGACAGGGTTGCTGGACGGCTGGCTGCTTTTCCACCATGGCTGTCTGTCCTCCCTCCCTGTCTTCCCTGTCCTGTGTGTAGTGTCCCTCCCTGAGCTCCAGCTGCACAGTGGTTACTGGGATGGTCTTTTTACAAGCTCCTGGCTGTAGGTGTGGAGACTTGAGACCCTGGCCAGGCCATTAGGTTTCTTTGTTGGGATATTTTACATTGGACCTGGAGAGAGAGACATACCCACTTAAACAAAAAATGGGCCTGTCATGTTGGCATATTGCGTTAAGCTGTGGCCTGTGGTGCTGCATTTCAAATCCAGGCTGGTTTGCTTCCAGTTGAACTTCCTGTTACTGCACCTGGAAAGGCTGCCCGTGTTGGTCCAAGCGCTGGCTGCCCATAAGGGTGACCCAGATGCAGTTCTGGCTCCTGGCTTGGACCTGGCCCAGCCCCAGCTACTGGGACCATTTGGGGAGTGAGTTCTGTAATTCAGTGTTCAGCTCCCTGAACCTGTGGGCAGTCATAGGGAAGTAGTTCGGTCTCAGATCGTGACATTAACCCCGCAGAAAAAACCTTTTGGCCATTTGCCTTCTGTGTTAGGTTCACAACAGTTTTTCTTCTGATTTGATGTGTGAGCTAGAAGAATTCTAGAAGAATTTGTACTTACGCTACTGGATGGAGTTCCTCGAAACCCTTAGTTGTCTCCCGTTTTTAAAAAGTCTATACAAAACAGATCAAAAGGATACTTACTACTTTCACTTAAAAAAGTTTAATCAAGAACATGTTGCATATTTTTTTAAAAAAGTAGATTGTGTACTGTAGAGCCCAAGTTTTTAACATGCTCATTTATAATTTTAATTCTCCTTAATTTGGATTTGCACTAACAATTAAACTCAATGAGATTCCATGTCATATAGAGAGCGCTGTTGCCAGATTTTAGACGCACCCGTGGGTCCCCAGCAGGTAGGATGTCACTCGTGGCACAGTGCACTGATCTGCTGCTTGTAGGGCAGGTTCTGAGTCTTGCCTGCTCCCCTTCACATCCAGCTTCCTGCAGATGTGCCTGGAAGGAGGGAGCAGGATTGGTCCAAGTGCTTGGAGCCCTGCCACTCTCAGGGGAGACCCCGACAGAGTTCTGGCTTCTGCTTTCAGCCCTGCCCGAGTTTGGCTGTTGTGGTTATTTGGAGAATAAACTAAGGGATGGAAAATTTCTTTGTGTCTCCCTTTTTGTTGCTTTGCTTTTCAAATAAATAAACAATTCACTTTTTCTACTTCAACAAGAATGTTTCAAAAGGTGTATTTTAGTTTTTCAATGTTTTTTGTCATTTCTTTTTAAAATCATTTCAGGTAAAATACACACAGATTTAACACCTTTTAATAAGATTTATCCATTTGAAAGGCGAAGTTACAGAGAAGGGGATTGCCCATCTGCTGGTTCACTCCCCAGGTGACTGTGGTGGCCAGAACTGGGCCAGGCTGAGGCTAGGTGAGCTAAAGCCAGGAGCTGGGAGTTTGATCTGGGTCTTCTCTGTGGGTATCGGGGCCCTAGCTCTGCTGCTTCCCCGGGTGCATTATCGGGGAGCTGGATCAAAAGTGGAGCAGCCCAGACCATTCCCATATGGAATGCTGGCACTGCAGACGTTGGCTTAATCTGTTTAGCTACAGCTTTGGCACCACTGATGATGCCATTTATAAATATATACTGAATAACACGGCATCCACACAGCTTTTTAGTAATATAACTTCCATATCTGTGAAAAAAACATGTATAATTTGTTTTTCTCTTTGGCATACTGATCTCCAGTTCCATCTGTTTTGTTGCAAATATCAGGATTTCATTCATTTTTTTTTGTGGCTATGTTTCAATAAAACTTTATTTACAAAAAAATAAAAAAAAAAACACAGATGGGTAAGGTAGCTATACTTTGTCATCCCCAGAACTGGGGTATTTGACCAGTTGCAAAAACACAAACATTGCATATTCTTTATTTTTTAAGGTCAACAACAGATATGAACTTAAAATATAAATAAAAAATATAGCACCATAGAGTTGAAAAAATGCTCCACTGAATAACCACCACTTGCGTGATGAAAACACAAAAGCTTAATTTGCATGCTGGTTTCCTTATATTAGACAGAACGTATGGCATTTGTCCTTCTGGGATTATTTCACTGAGCATAATGGTCTCTAGTTGGGACCATCTAGTTGCACATTGTGATTTCATTCATTCTTACGGAGGACTGATGTCCCATCAGGTATAAATGCAGCAGTAATTTTGGTCATTGTTGACAGCTGTCCATATTGACTCCCTGTCTCCTGGTGCAGACAGTGCTGCCATAAACATGGGCGTGCAGGTGTCTCATATGGCCGCCCCATTTCCCAGAAGTGGGATAGCTGGATCTGTTTGAGTTTTCCATTTTGATAAATCTTCATACCGCTTTCCCTAATGGGTTTAATAATTTGCATTCCCACCTCCTCACTGGCAGTCCGCATGCTCCCTAGCACTTGATTTCTTACTTTTGGGTACTTGCCATTCTTTCCCGACTGAGATGACACCTCACTGTGGTTTTTATTGGTGTTCCCTGGTGGCTGGTGATAACTGGGCATTTTTTTTATTTTTGTGTTTGTTTTTTGAAAATGTCGATGTGGATCCTTTTCCCATTTTTCAAGTGGATGTGTGGTAGTTACTTGAGCTTGTTGTGTGTTCCGGATGTTACTGCGTTACTGGACGCGTAGCTTGCAGACATTCTCTTCTGTTGAGAGCTCCTTCGCGTTCGCGGTCCTGGTCGTTTCCTTCGCTGTGCAGATGCGTCTTAGTTTGGTGTAATCACATTTGTCTACTTTTGTTTTTATTGTTTTCTTGGTTTGGCTTTTCGGATTCTTACCTAGAGAATCATTTTACCTATGCCACTGTCTTGAGTATTTCCCCTATGTTTTCCTCCGCTAGGTCTCATAATTTTAGGTGTTAGATTTAGATCTTTGATCCATTTTTTTGACTTGATTTTTGTATAGACTGGAGGGGAGGGGTTTTCTTTCAGACCTCTGCATGTGGAAATCTAGTTTCTTCATAACCGTGCTTTCTCCAGGGACAGTGTTTTCAACACACTTAGCAAAGATAAGTTGGTTTTAGGTGCTTGCATTTATGCCTGGAGTTTTTGTTTTGTTCTGTTGCTCTGTTTGTTTGTTCTGATGTTTGTTTTTGTGCCTGTATTGGGCTGTTTTTGTTATTATAGCCTCATAATATGTCTTTTTTTTTTAAAGATTTATTTGTTTATTGGAAAGTCAGATATACAGAGAGGAGGAGAGAGAGAGAGGAAGATCTTCCATCCCATGATTCACTCCCCAACTGAGCGCCATGGCTGATGCTATGCCAATCCGAAGCCAGGATCCAGGAACTTCTTCCGGGTCTCCCACGTGGGTGCAGGGTCCCAAGGCTTTGGGCCATTCTTAACTGACTTCCCAGGCCACAAGCAGGGAGCTGGATGGGAAGTGAAGCTGCCAGGATTAGAACCGGCGCCCATATGGGATCCTGGCGCGTTCAAGGCGAGGACTTAGCCACTAGGCCACGCCGCCGGGCCCCATAATATGTCTTGATGTAGTGGTGATGCCTTTAACTTTGCTTTTATTATTCAAGATGACTTTGGCAATTTGGAGTCTTCTGTGTTTGCATGCGAGTTTTAGAACTTCATTTTTCGAATTCTCTGAAGAATCGTCTTGGTATTTTGATGGGAATTGCATTGCATCTGAAAATCACTTTGGGTGGCAAACACATTTTGATAAAGTTAATTTTTCCAACCCGTGAATGCGGGAGGTCTTTCCATTTTTGTGGTGTGTTCTTCGGTTTCTTTTGTTAGTGTTTTGTAATTTTCTTTGTAGATGTTTTTCCCATCCTTGGTTATATTTGTCCTGAAGTGTTTAATTTTTTTGGTAGCTATTGTGAGTGAGATTGCTTTTAAAAGTTTTTTTTTTTTTCCTCAGCAAGATTCCTATTGATGTGCAAAAACAATGCTGACTTTTGTGTGTTGTTTTGTGTTCTGCAGATTCTGGGAGTTTCTTGGGTGGTCGTCTAGTTCCCCTGTGCGTACACCGTGTCACCTGCAGGCAGAAGAATTGGACTTCCTGCTTTCTGAATCGTGCACCTTTATTTCTTTGTTTCCCAGTGGCTTTGGCCAACGGGCGGAGGAAGTAAAATTCTTGCTTGGATCCAGATCTTACTGCAAATGCTTGCAGCTTTTCCTCATTCAGTATGTTGGCTGTACACTTGTCATGTGTAATGTTTATTATGTGTAGGTATTGCTTCATGTCTAATTTGCAGTTATTTAAATTATGAATTATGTCATTATTAAATGTGTCCTCTGTATCTATTGAGTTGATCATATGGTGTTGATCCTTCATTCTGTTGATATGACGTCATGTTTATTGATTTGTGTGTGTTGAACCATCTGTACATGCCTCGGATAAATCCCATTTAATTAGGGTGGATGATCCTTCTGATGTGTTGTTGGCATCAATTTGCTACTTTTAGTCAAGGATTTTTACACCTGCGTTCATCTAGAATATTGGTAGGCAATTCTTTCTGTTGTCCTGTCCTTGTTTTTGCAGTTAGGTCACACTGGCCTCGTGGAATGAGTTTGAAAGGGTTCCTTCTCTTGCAGTGGTTTGCAATAATTGGAAACTTGGCATGAGTTCTGCACAGCTTGATGGGCTGTAGCCATGAAGCCATGCGACCCTGGGGTTGCGGTGTTGGGAGAGTCTTTATTGCAGACTCAGTCTCTGCATCAGATTTGCTCCGTGCAGGTTTTCTGTTTCTGTGAGGCAGTTTCGGTTGGTCCTGTGTTTCCAGAAGCCTTTCTTTCTTGCAGATATTCCACTTTGTCATATGGTTGTGTACAGTAGCTTCCGGTTATTCTTTGTGTGTTGCAGTATCAGTTGTAATGTCTCCTTTTTCAACTTGGATTTGATTGAGTCTTCACTTTTTTTTTTTTTCTGTTTAATCAATTTTGTTTACCTTTCCAAGTCCCGGATTTTAGTTCCTATTTTAATTTTTTCCTAATTTTTACTATTTCTTCTGGGGTTTGATATGTTATTTTTCGAGATCCTCGAGATACTTTGTTACTTTGATTATTTGGTACAGGCCACTTACTGCTCTGAACTTTCCTCTGAGTCCTGCTTTTGCTGTATTCTGTAAGTTTTGATGCATTGTGATCCAGTTTCATTAGTTTCAAGGAATCTTTAAATTTCCGTTAGATTTCTTCACTGACCCATTATTCATGCAAGAATATATTATTTTGTCTCCATGCTTTGGCATACATTCTGGGGTTTCTTTTGAAGTTAACTGCAGCTTTATTGTGGTCTGAAGATTTATATGATATCTTTTTTTGTTTTGTTTTAATTTGGAGGCTTGTTTTATGGCCTGGTATATGTCTTAGGGAATTCTGCATGTGCTCATGAGGGGAGTGTTTATCTGCAGCTGTGGGATGGAATGTTGTGTAATTGTGTTTTTGTCTGTTGATCTGTCCATTGATCAGAGGAAGGTGTTGAAGTACCCCAAGATTATTGCAGTGGAATTTACATCTCTTTTTCAGTATACTAATATTTCTTCTCTAAAAGCTAATGCTCTGGGACTGGCACGGCAGGCTAATTCTCTACCTGCTAGTGCTGGTATCTCGTATGGGCACTGGTTCATGGTCTAGCTGCTCCACTTCTGATCCGTCTCTGTGCTTTTGGCCTGCAAAAGCTGCAGAGGATGGCCTGGAGTCTTGGAATCCTGCACCTCATCGGAGACTGAAAAGAAGCTCTCAGCTTTGGATCAGCTCAGCTCCAGCCATTGTGGCTATTTGGGCAGTGACCCACTGAATAGAAGACCTCTCTGGATGTCTCACCTTCACTCTGTGTAAAATCTGTATTTAAAAAAAAACACAACAGATCTTAAAGTGAATGTTCAGGCCTCAGGCATGTTTGTTCACAGTGGGTGGCTCTCCTTTTGGAGTTGATCCTCTTATCATTATGTAGTGACCTTTTGTCTGTGTCTGCTTAGCTGTCTCCCTTGAAGTCTGTTTCGCTGGCTGCAGCTACTCTAGCTTGCGATTTCCGTCTGCATGGAGTAGCTTTCCTCCATCTTGTCCCTTTCGGACTGTGTATCTGCTGGCAAGTGCCTGCCTGCCTTCCCTCTTTCCTTTGCTCCCCCCCTCGCTTCCTTCTTCTCTCTCTTTCTCTTTCATAGATGTACTCTTTCCTTCCCTCCTATCCTTCCATCAGTCCCTCTGTCTGTGTCTCATAGGTGTGTTCTATCCTCCCTCCCTTTCTTCCTTGACTTACTTCTTTGAACAGACATTTCCCATCCACTGGTTTATTTCCCAGGTGACTGCTACAGACCAGAGCGTGAACCAGGGTTTCGTCCAGGGCCTCCACGGGAATCTCAGGAGCACAAGGATTTTGGGCCATCTGTCGCTGCGTTTCCCAGGCATTGTAGCAGTAAGCTGGATCAGAAGTGGAGCTGCTGGGATATGAACCGAAGTCTGTAAGGCTGCTGCTTAACCCGCTGCACCGCAGTGCTGGCCCTGGAGTATATTTTTGTGGGTAGCATATTATTGGATTTTGGTTTTTATCCTTGCAGCCAGTCTCTGTCTTTCAGTTGGGGAATTTAGTCCATTTACATTCAGGGTTATTATTATTAAGTAATAATGTGGGCCTTTCATTTTTCCTTGGACATTTCTTTTGTTTGTTTTGTACCTTTTCCTAAGTTTCATGCATTTGGTCTCTGATGGTGAGGTTACCTTGTTGCTTCTCTATGTAGTATGCCCTTGAGTGTCACTGGAACGCTGCTCGCCGGTGGTGAACTCCAGTCTGGGCTTGTCCACACGGTCTTTATTTCATTTAGGAAAGCAGGCTTTGCTGGGTAAAGTATTCTGAGCTAGCTTTTTTTGTTTTGTCTGTCTTTTTTCTTTTATTGCGTGGGCTGTTCCTCTCCATTCTCTTTGGCTTGTAAGGTTTCTGATGAGAAATCTGCTGTCAATCTGATGCAGAGTCCTTTAAAATGATCTGGTGCTTTTCTCTTGCAAATTTTGGAATTTTCTCTTTGTGCTATTCTTTTTGGCAACTCATAAAACCTAAGTGTTGTTTCACTTGGTGGTGTCCCCGAGAGCCTGAATACTGTTTTCCCTCTCTCTCTCATTTTTTTTTTTTGTCTGAGAAGGATATTTTCAAAGACCTGCTTTCAAGGCTGTTAAGGCTTTCACCTGTATGTTTTATTTGATCTAATTGAGTTTTTCCTGATTGAAAAACTGTGCTGAATGGAGTGGGGAGCCTGGAGTGTGTTGTGGTGCAGGGAAACCATAGGCCGGAGCCCTGAGGGAGTGTGCTGCAGGCTGTCCTAGACAGGAGAAAGCCCGCAGCAAGTAAGTGGTCTGCCCGGCTGGGTGCAGAAGGCCTGGGCTGGAGCCCTGAGTCGTAGCCAGCATGCTGGCCTGGGTGGTGCACTCCCAAGTCTGCAGGCGCCCTAAGCAGCCAGCTGGCAGAGTGCGGTTACTGGTTGTGGCATAGAAAGTCCAGGCCAGAATCCCCAAGACAGCATACCTTGTGTGGTCCCAGAAAACTCAGGCAACTGTGGGAAGGGCAGAAGCTGAGTGATGCCCAGGGTAGGTGGGCTGCAGAAACTTGGCTGCCGTCAGTGGTAGGGACTCGGTCCTGGAGTGCGCAGCTGCCTCTGCGCGTCCTTCTCTGCAGGATTAGGAGCCGACTGAGCATGTCCACTCTTGAAGATGTGCAGACTATCCAGAGTGTCAGCGTCTGCCCTGTTGCGTGCTGAAACCTAGTGCTTAGGTGAGCCTTCTGGGCAGGGCCACTGGAGCTCTGATCGAGTGCCAGTGTTCCAATGGCAAGGAGTGATGTTTCAAGTGTTGGAAGCGGGTAGTTAGCGGAGAATAGGTGCGTCTCCAGGGGCTAGATAGCTTGGCTGTCTGGGTCCTGAAGCTCAAGGTGCTCGGTGGGCGCTAGTCCTGGGGGTGTCCTTGCTCGGTGGGTCCAGTTGGACTTGTGAGGTGTCATCTTCCCTGCTAGAGTGCAGGAGTGTCTGTGTCCTGGTCCAGGGTGGCTTCCCACAGCAGCTTCTTTGTCAAGCTACTGCCACAGCTTTGGACTCTGAGTGGAGTAGGAAGCAGTTGCTGGGCTTTTATCTCCAGAGGTTCAGCCTATCTCATGGAGACAGATCTTGTAGTTCATTCTAGTTGACAAGATTAGGTTTGTCTGTTGTAGTTTTATGTATGGTAGTCACCCAGTTGTAAGCCACACCAAAAGTTTACACATTGTGAATCAGGCAGGTGGAGCTCTCCCACAACCTTCTGTTCCAATCTCCTGGGGTGGATGTATTTTAAAAGGAACACGGCCCTGGGGTTGGTATGGAAGGCGCTGACCTCAGCCCATGAAGGTTCAGCACATGTGTAGGCAGTGTCAGTTGCCCATGAGTACTTGCTCACCCACGACCGGGCAGCATTGATGTCTGAGTCGCAGTACCACTGGTTGTGTGTTGGGCACACCAGGAAGTGCCAGTCTCAGGGCCGACAGGGATGCCATGTGCTGGGAAAGCAGCAGGGGTGGTGTGCAGATGGCATTAAGCACTGAATTACCAGCTTCCCCAGTGGGTCAATAAGGCGTAGAGAAAGGGAGCCCTGGACTGTGGTGTCCTGTGGCGTGAGTGGGAATGTCTGCATGTGCAGGTTTGCCTAGGCTGCCTAGGACTTCCTGAGTAGGGCCTGTGAGCGCAGCCTTTATCTTCTGACGGAACAACTCTGGAGAAGGCTCGCTGCAGATGCATTTTTGTTTAAAATCTTGAAGTCTTTTAATGTAGGGATATACAAATGCGGGTTCTGTATATATTTTTTTCCACGAAGGTTTTGGAAGTAGATGGATTGGATGTGTACTCAGTCCTTCATGAAATCTGGGGACTCTGCATTTACGGATGCTAAATGTCACACGTGGTGGCAGGATTCTGAATGCTGGTTGGTTTTGTGCTGGAGAGTGAGGAGTGTTCAGAGGGACCTTGGAGGCTGTCTGGGCCCTGCTGGGAAGGCCACCACCTTCGCTGGTTGCATTATCCCGTCAGGCGCACCAGCTTTGCTCTCCCTCCTGCTGTCCCCTTTAAGTCCTCCCTCCTGGTGAGGCCCTAAAGCTGAACTCACCCTGACTTGCCCAGCCCAGTGCAGGCCCACTGGGTCAGTCGGCCACTGAGGACTCGAGAGGGGGTTTTCTGAATCAGTTAGACTTCGTAGGATAGAGCAGAGGTAAAAGATTTGTGGGCGGGGGGGGGGGTGTGGGGACAACACTGAGAAGAGAGCAACATCTTCCTTGTACTTGCTTGTGGGTAAATTTTCCTCCCGGGAATTTTTATCCCCAGGTCCCAGACAGCAGACAGTCCTGAACACCTTTGAGAACATGCTGTCTGCCTGGCTGGCTGGGACCCACAGGAACGGGCGGGGCCCACAGCCCTGTATTAGTAAGGTGGAGCTGAAATGCGCTTGTGCAGTGTGGGTTGTGTTCAGCCTGATCCGCTGGCCTCTCACGGATGGCTGTGACCTTCACTTTGAAAGCCTGACTCTGTCAGAGCCGAGAGGTGTTGGCTGTGTGCTGCTCCTTGGGTGAGCAGCCTCCGTTCACTGAGGGACAGCTAGGGTCTGCTAGCTTCCTGCCTCGAAGGCCGCTGGGAAAGACGTGTTGTACCCTTGTTGTTCTCTTGATTGCTTCCTTCTAAAATCCGAGATCTGTCAGATTTGAAATTTAGCACTGATCTTGGTGTTAAAATTGTGGTTGAAATATGTGATTACTTATTTTTGTAGGGCGGTCCTAAGGAAAAAAGCTCATTTCCCTCAATCTGTATGTAAGTATGTATGTATATACGTGTGCGTGAGTACACGTGCGTGTGGATCTTCAGAAAGTTCATGAAAAGTACTAAAACCTGATGTCTATTTTGATGCAAAAGCTTCATGTGTTTTTTTATAATGTGCATTTTCTGTTAACTGTTTGAAGGTCTCACTTAATATTGTTTTACAAAACAATTTATTTGTTTATTTGAAAGGCAGAGTTAGAGACAGAGAGCTTGCATCCTCTAGCTTCCTCATCAAATGATTGCCACTGCTGAGGCTGTGTTGGTCTGAAGGGAGGAGCCAGGAGCTGCTTCCGGGTATCCCAGGCAGGTCTCAGGCCCAGGCCCTTGGTCCATCTTCCACTGCTTTGTCAGGCACAGTAGCAGGGAGCTGACTGGTCGGAGGGCAGCTGGGTCTTCAGTCCCGTATGAGATGCTGGTGTTTCCGGCAGCAGCCGTACTCACTATGCCTACCTCAAAACAAATATCTGTCCAATAATGTTTTAAATTAACTTTGTAAAAATAACTGTTTTCATTGGAAAGAGAGTAAGAGAGGGAGAGTGGTCTTGCATCTTCTGCTTCTCTCCTGAAATGCCTGTGGGAGCAGGGTTGGCAAATCAGCAGCCTGGCGCTCAGTCTCACGGGGCGGAGGCTGGAGTTGGCGCCTGCTGTCGCCGGCGGGTGGGGTTTAGCTTGCTGTGTTTCAAGCCTGTGTAAAATATTTAGGTAAAAAAATCTCTGTATTCTGGTCTGTTTCTTTAGAATAGATTCCTGGTTTACAAGATACTTGTAGTTTTAAAGCTTTTCAGACCTTTAGTTCGAGGTAAGTACAAAGTGTGAAAGACAAAATGCACCAGATAGTTTCGGTTATGAAAGCAAAGTCCACTACGTTTTACAGCGTGTGTAGATGGATCAGAGGACAGACAGAAGGATTTCCTACATGACCAGATCCTGAAAGTGAAACATTGACATTAGCAACAGTGTAAACAAGGCCCACAGTCACCTCCTTCAGTACATTCGGCTTACACTGGACCTCCATGAGCACGCTCGCAGATGCATCGTCTTGTCTGCAGTTACGGACGTCCTGACTCAGCGTGCTGGCATCTTAACGTTGTCTGGACCTGCTCGCCTAAGGTTCTGCCCACGAGGGCCTGGTCGACCCACTGCCACGGCCCCTGTGTCAACCCTGGTTTGTGGAAGACAAGTGCTCTGTGGCCTGCGAAACAGCAACAAGAAGCTTTTTTTTTTTTCTTTTTGACCTTCAAAATCAGATTATTTTGCCTCTTTAACATGGATTTTTTAATTTGTAGGAACATTGGATTAAAGGGGACGTGCGTCCTGGTGCAGATTGTCTTTGAAATGCATGAGTGGTTTTTCCATCGTGTGTGCATTTTTGTGACCTTTATGGATATACATCAGATGCATGAATTTCAGTTTTGTTTGAGCCAAAGCTAAACCATTGTTTCTGTTTTCCGTGAACCTTTCTAGTAAGTTATTTTTGTTTTAAATATGTACTTATTTGAGAGGCACACCAGCATGTCCATGTACACACAGAGAACTCTCATCCCCTGGTTGATGCCCCAAGGTGTCCACAGCGGCCAGGATTGGGCTGGACCTGGCCCAGGTCAAGCTGCAGCCAGGACCCAAAAACCCAGTGTGAACACTGCATGTGTATGGCAAGGACCAAGCTGCTTGAGCCCTTACCTGCAGCCTGCCTGGGTGTGCGCTGGCAGCAGGCTGGGAGCAGGGATGGAGGTGGGACTTGGATGCAGGCGTCTCAACTGCCATGGCTGATTCACTGCCGGAATGGCTGCAGCAGCTGGAGCTGGACCAGTTAGAAGCTAGGAGCCAGGAGCTTCTCCCCACACAGGTTCAGGGCCCAAGGACTGGCGCCCTCCTCTACTGCCTACCCAGGCTTTTGACAGACCTGATCAGAAGTGGAGCCACTGGGACTTGAACGGGTGTCCACATGGAATGCTGGCTTTGCAGGTGACGGCTTAGTCTAATGTGCCACAGCTGGCCTCTCAAGTAACAATATTCTTTTGTTTTTGTCTTTTGTTCTCACACCTGTGGATTGTATGAATGAGAGTGCTATGGAAAGTTTATGCAAAGTGGAATCTCAGAACAGAAGTTTATTTTGATACAAAAAACAAATTTTACGTGAAATTTTATGTTTCCATGAACTTTCTAAAGACACTTTTTAAGATTTACTTTATTTAATTTTATTTTTGAGTGGAAAGGAATATTTACAGAGAAGGAAAGACAGAGAAAGATCACCCATCCACTGGTTCATTCCCCAAATGGCTGCAATGGCTGGAGCTGAGCTGACCTGAAGCCAGGAGCCAGGTGCTCCCTCCGGGTCTCCCATGTGAGTGCAGGCAGAGCTGTCCTCTGCTGCTTTCCCAGGCCACAAACAGGGAGTTGGTTGGGAAGTGGAACAGCCGGGACATAAGCTGACACCCATATGGAATCCAGGCACTTGCAAGGGGAAGATTAGGCATTTGAGCCATTAAGCCAGACCCATGATGATACTTTGTTAGAAGCATTTTGCTTTTTTGCTTATCAGAAATGATTTCACTGCCAATTCATTGAAAGAATGACAGCAAGACACAGACATCTCCCATCACTGGTTTACTCTCTCAGTGCCTGCATCAGCTGAGGACGGGCCAGGCTGAGGTCAGGACCCTGCAAATCCATCCTGGTCATCCACAGGGGTGGTGGGGACCCCCAGCACATCCATTGCTTTCCCAGTGGACTCAAACTAGCACTGCAGCATTGGACGTCAGTGTAGTAAGCGCTGTCTTAACCCACTACTCCATGACATTAATACTTTTCTTGCCTTTCTTTTTAAAATTTTATTTAGTTTAAAGATTTATTTATTTCTGTATTTGAAAGTCAGAGTGCCAGAGAGCAAGAACAAGAGATATGCAAAGAAATCTTCCATCTGCTGGTTCCCTCCCCAAGTAATTGCAATAGCTGGGACATCCGCTGGCACTCCAGTATGGGGTGCTGCACATCAGTGCCGGCCACGGAGTGTTCCCTTTCTGTTATTCACTGTACCATTTTCTGTCATGTTTGTCTGAAATCTTTTTCTTCCAAAATACGTTTGCTGTATTTTATCATAAGTTTAATTATGGACCATTTTAGGGGCTAGCACCATGGTAATCGGTGTACTGGGGAGAGCTGCCACCTGCAGTGCCAGCCAGAAATCCCATATGGGCACCAGTTACGCCAATTAAAGTCCTGATGGCTCCACTTCTGATTCACCTTCCTGCTAATATGCTGGGGAAGGCTGTAAGTGATGGTTCAAGTCTCTGGACTCCTGCACCCACGTGGAAGACCCAGGTGATGCTCCCAGGAGGCTTTGGACTGGCTCTGCTGTGGCCATTGTGGTCATATGGGGAGTGAAGATGAAAGATCTTTGTCTCTCCCTTTCTCTGTAACTTTGCCTTTCAAATAAATGAATTTTTTTTAAGTAGAGAGATCCCATCTTTTTTTTTTTTTTTTTATTGGAAAGGCGGATATACAGAGAGGAGAGACAGAGAGGAAGATCTTCCATCCGATGATTCACTCCCTAAGTGAGCACAACGGCCCGATGCTATGCCAATCCGAAGCCAGGAGCCACTTCTGGGTCTCCCACGCGGGTGCAGTATGCTCATTTGTGTTAATGATCACTTTTGTAGGGTATGAGAAAGGCCACTGTTACTCTGCACATAAAATGTGTGCACTGGAAAATTGTGGATGATTGTGTTCCGTGAACGTCGTGGCATTTGTGTGATGTGTGAAAGTTGGCTTTGTGTAAAGCCTGTGTTTGGAGTTGTGTTTGTTCTTGGCTAGTGTGCAGACTTGCCTTGTAGCTTGTTGATTGGAATGTTACACATATGGCCTTTTTACCCTTGACGGATCCCGTGCATATTGGAATGAGATGTAGTGCGAGAGCCTTCCTGAGTGTGTGGTGGATATGAACCAGGCCAGTCTCGGTAATGTTTGCCATGGAGAATCTAATTGGAACTTTGGACTCCTAATCAGAACAGTGCACATGCCATCGGCAGTCTTCTGCCCTCTCCTGGCACTGGTGGGCCCCAGGACGGAGATAGAAGCATGACACAGCTTTGATAGCTTTGATAGCTGGGCTATTATTGCCTTTTCTATGTGTGAGTTGTGTGGCCTACAGATTTCTCTTAAGCTGTCCGTGGGGTTCTTGTGTAGCATCTTCAGGAAGTTTCAGGAAGTTTAGTTCTGTATTCTGTGTATTCTGGTTGTAGTTACGCTCTCTTAAGGAGGGAAACTACAACCAAACATTGAAACTTTTATTTCTTTTCCTTCTAAAGTGTTTTAGTAATACAAGTTGTTTTCCAGTTTAGGTTTTATTCAGTGAGAAAATTATAGTTTTCATGTGATAAACTGGATTTATGAGTGTTTTCATTTTTAGTATTTTAAAATTTTTATTGGAAAGTCATATATACAGGGAGGAGGGGAGACAGAGAGGAAGATCATCCATCCAATGATTCACACTCCAAGGGGCCGCAATGGCTAGAGCTGTGCTTGATCTAAAGCCAGGAGCCCAGAGCCTCTTCTGGATCTCCCACGTGGGTGCAGGTTCCCAAGGCTTTGTACCATCCTTGACTGCTTTCCCAGGCCACAAGCAGGGAGCTGGATGAGAAGTGGGGCTGTCAGGAATAGAACCGACACCCATGTGGGATCCAGACACATTCACTTGGAGGACTTCAACTGCTAGGCTACTGTGCTGGGCCTGAGTATTTTCATTTTAAAGCATACACACACAGTGGGGAAAGAGAGATAAGAGTGAGTGAGATAGATTTGTTTCATTCACTGATTTACTCCTCAAATGCCTACTGTAGCCACGCTGGGCCAGGCTCAGGCCAAGTGGCTATATTTCATAATTCCAGATCTCTAGTGTGGGTGATAGAAACTCAATACTCGAATCATTGTTGGCCACTTCCAGGGTTGTGCCTTAGTAGGAAGCTGGAGTTGGAACTGGAGCTGGGACTTAAACACAGGGCCACGTGGTGTCTGCACTGCTGTGCCAGCCGGCCACCCCGAGCATCTTTGGCTCTGCCTTTGGTATTGGGTAATGTTTTACCTCTTAAATGTTAACCTGGCATTTTTGTGGATTTCATAATTAAAAGGCAATTGTTCTTCTTGGGTGGATAATGGTTTTTCCTGCATTGGTGACAAAACAAGAATTGGCTTTGATTGTTGATATAGATTGAATAAACTGTTCACAACTTTAAATCGTTCAAAGTGCTTGTGTGAGAGCAAAATATAAAAAAAATATCTTTGTGCGTCTGTATACCTGTCTACTGCTGAGAGCTTGGTCCAGTAAATCCTTTGACCAGAATATGGAGCTCGCTTCAGTCTTTCCTTCTGATGCTCCCCGTCCCCGCATGCTGGCCATTGCTGCTGGGACGAGAGGCACAGCTTGCGTCTGTGCTGTGGGTGCCCTGACTGTCCCCACCTTGCTGGCCATCCTTCTGGCCTCCCCAGTGAGTCCATCTCACACTCCCCACTCTGGTTAGTTCCTTGGGACTGTGGGCCTTCTTCACCTTCCTCAGAGCAGGTGCTTTGCTGTCACCTTCCCTGCATGGCTGTCCTACCTGCTGTGTGCTTTGCCTCAGCCCTGTGCTCCCTGTCCAGCCCTGTGCTCCCTGCCCCAGCCCCCTGCTCCCTGCCCCAGCTCCGTGCGCTGTACCCCAGCCCTGTGCTCCCTGCCCCAGTCCCGTGCTCCCTGCCCCAGCCCCGTGCTCCCTGCCCCAACCCTGTGCTTCCTGTCCAGCCCCATGCTCCCTGCCCCAGCTCCGTGCGCTGTACCCCAGCCCTGTGCTCCCTGCCCCAGCCCCATGCTCCCTGCCCCAGCCCCGTGCTCCCTGTCCCAGCCCCGTGCTCCCTGCCCCAACCCTGTGCTCCCTGTCCAGCCCTGTGCTCCCTGCCCCAGCCCCCTGCTCCCTGCCCCAGCTCCGTGCGCTGTACCCCAGCCCTGTGCTCCCTGCCCCAGCCCCGTGCTCCCTGCCCCAGCCCCGTGCTCCCTTTCGTTTTCCTTCACAGCATCATTCGAATTCACACTTTGAATAGTCTTCCTGTGTGTAGTCGGATGCAAGTTTCTAGTCATCAGTACTGATTAAAAACTCTGTGGGAACTCTATTGTTCAGAAATGTAGTTTTCCTTATCTCCTGGCACAGTTCTCAGGATCGTTATTGGATGACATGAATGCGTGATGCAGTTATGGTTCTTGGGCAGTCAGCATCATGAACTCACTTGCACACTTGCAGGAGGTGTACAAGTTATTGAGTGTTCTCAACCATAAGTGAATGGGGTCATTTAGAACAGAATCCCCAAAAGAAAAGCCAAAGTGAATAGATGCAGATGACACTCCTTTTGTGAACATACCCCAAATCCTATTCTCAGTGGGAAGAACCTCTTGTTCAGAAGTATTGCACTGATTTAAAAGGTCCGTCTTTCTATTCCTACTGGGAGTGGTTTGTACTTGTTAGACATACACACACACAGGGCTGTGTGAGATCAGCAGGGACACCCACTGGTCTGAAGGCTGCCCTTATGTGTGTGCTATAAGTTGGCTAATCCAGAAGGCACGTGATTGGAGAGGGAGTCGCTATTTGAAGGAGAGATGATTTGAGGTAGACTTTCTGATGTCTAGAAGCAAGCAGTTTTGTTCATTTGTTTTAAATAATAAAATTTTTAAATATATTTAAGAGGTAGGGGTAGGGAGAGAGCATCATCTTCCATCCTCTGGCCTCCTCCCCAGATGTCAGTGACAGCCAGGGCTGGGCCAAGGCTTCACTGGAAGCTGAGAGCTTAGTCTGAGTCCCCTAGTTGCGTGGTGGAATCCCAGTTGTTTGAGCAGTCACCAGCTGCCTCCTTCGGTCTGCATTAGCAGGAAGCCCGAGTCTGGATCCCCACGCCTACTTTCCGCTTAAACTGTAGCCAACCCAGTTCCGATACAGACTCGGGTCCAAGCTGACTCCCTTATTTAAAGGAAATAGATCTAGTCTTAGAGTGGTCAGTTCGTTCTCCCCACCCGCTGGTCCCTAGCCTCAGGCCGACATCCACAGGAGACAGAGCAGGGGTGAGGGAGAGGGCAGATGGGAGGTGGGAGCAGCTGGGCCTGGGGCTGGCCCCGCCGAGCGGTTGGGTTAGCAGTTCCTGCTGTGTCCTGTGACCTGGGATTGTGCTAGATCCTGCTGGGATCCTGGGGAGGGTGCGCTGGGTGCCATTTGTATACTGTGTAATGGGTCTTAGTAATGAATACCTCTCATCGTCATGAAAGATTGGCCGCTCTGGCAAGGGATCCTTTTCTGAAATAGCTCCATGGTGCCTGGCAGGTGGTCAGCACACGGGCCCTGACGGCAGTAATTACACTGTTACAGTGAGAATAGTTCATCACCGTGTGACAGGTTACAGAGTTGATTAAAACATAAGTAGATGTACATTTCATTTTTCTTCCTGGCTAGTGTTACCTTACTGGTTTTTTGGCCTTGATTTAATTCTGAATCATTTTGCCTGAGCCTCCAGCTTGTCATCAGCGGATCTCTGCTCAGTCTTCCATTATCTGTGTGAAATGTGGTAGTTTTGGTTGTCCTCTTGTGCCTCATGTCCTATTTATTTACTCTCTTGAAATTCATTCTTTTCTAAGAAAGTCAGATTTATTTAAAGAAGAAATGATTAGGACAGTGCAAATAGGACACGTAAATGACTTTGCTATAAACAGGAAGCAAGGTCCTTTGGACGCCACATTATGAAAAAACACGGCCTGTGTGGCCTCAGCCTGGTCAGCGTTCTCAGCTAGTGCGGCCTTCCCAGCTCCTGGGCGTGGAGTGGACGCCTCTCCGCCAGGACTCAGGGTAGCTCTTGTGGCTGTGTTAGAGCGAAGTGCACTGCCGAGGACAGTTGCTGTGGCTGCTCGAGGCACTGCTCCTTGGGACAGAAGCCCCTGGGATAGTGGTAGAACGAGTGTCCCCAGTTTCTGGTCAGAATCCCTGGAGGAAGACACGGCCATGTGGCCTTCTGATTCTGATGCAGTTTTGGGAGCTGCTGCTTCATATGACATTTCCTCACCTACCAGTTAGTGTTTTGCAGCTGTAATTACCCATTGTCTTTAAACAGAGTTGATTAATTTTTGTGACGACTTACATTTTTGCTTACTTTTGGCTCTGAGTCTTATAAACTCATGTACGAACGCTGACTTCATTCGGCACTGTCATGTAATGCTGTTAATCAGCACATTTAAAAATAAACCCTCAATTTCAGTCGCGTTTCAGACTTGGGGTCAGATGCGTAGGTAGTCCAGGAAGTTCTCGTGAACACTGTGCCTAGTGACTGCATTATTGTCACGTCTAGTGGGCCAGTAGCCAAGCACTGGGACTAAACCTTATTCCAGCAGCATTTGTTTTTCCCTTTTGTTCTTTTCCTGTGCCCAGACTCCAACCAGGGTGCCATGTTAATCTAGGCTCTCCCATCTTGAGATTAGTTTCTTAGACTTTTTTTTTTTTAAGATTTATTTGTATTTTTTTTTTTTTTTTATTGGAAAGGTGGATATACAGAGAGGAGAGACAGAGAGGAAGATCTTCCATCCGATGATTCACTCCCCAAGTGAGCGCAATGGCCAATGCTATGCCGGTCTGAAGCCAGGAGCCTCTTCTGGGTCTCCCACGCGGGTGCAAGTTCCCAAAGCTTTGGGCTGTCCTCGACTGTTTTCCCGGGCCACAGGCAGGGAGCTGGAAGGGAAGTGGGGCTGCCGGTATAGAACCGGTGCCCATATGGGATCCCGGGTGTGCAAGGCGAGGACCTTAACCACTGCACCACCGCGCCGGGCCCTTTTATTTTTTTTTAAACTTTGATGGTTCTAAGAATGATTGGTGAAGTATTTTGTGGAATGCTCCTCGGATTGGGTTTGTGTTTTTTTCTCATGGTTTCAGAGAATTCATGGGTTTTGGGGGGAATGACCAGAGAGGTAAAGTGCCACCTTGTATCACAGCAGGGGTGCCCACTGGCAGCAGGACTGGCAGCCATGGTACCCACCTCCGTCTCTTGGCCTGTGTGGCCGCTGTCAGCTTCCTCTGCCGTGAGCCTAGTTTTGCATCCTTCTCTACCCTGTGGGCTCGGTCAGTGAAAGCGCAGCTCACACTTCAGGGTAGAGAGTTAAACTCTGCTTCCACAAGAGGGAGAGGTTACATATATGGCTTCTTTGGAGAGCTGCCTCTTGTCCCATGTGATAATGTTTCCTGTAAGTTTATGGACGTGGACTTCTGGATGCTGTAGTTACGGCCCAGTGCTTCTTACTGTGTCGCTCAGATGGTTCCAGCTTTGACCACACAGGAGCCCTTCCTGTTGGCTCACTCTCATTGTTGGTAAAGTTTATTTATTTTTGTTTTATTTGAGAGACAGAGCTTTCATACATTGCCACTCCCCAAATGACGCCACAGATGAAGATGAGGTGGGCTGAGGAAACCAAAGCCGACTGTGGCTCTCCCGTGTGTCAGTGTCAGGCACCCAAGGACCTAGGGACCCAAGCCATCGCTTGCTGCCTCCCAGGCTTACACTAGCAGGAAGTTGGCTGAGAAGCAAGCCATCGGGTCTGGAACCAGGGAGGAGGAGGTGTGCCAAACACCTTCCATTAGTGAAAGCCAGGAGCCTGGGGCTCATGTGAGTGGCAGGGGTTCAAACACATGGGCCATTTTCTGCTGCTTTCCCGGTGCAGTATCCAGAAGCTGGATTGGAAGCCAAGCAGGCAGGACCTGAACCAATGCTCTTACGGGATGCCGGCATTGCAGGCAGTGGCCTATGTGCTGTGCCACAAAAATCTTTCCTGTTTTATTCTTTCAGTATTCCTTCTCCCTTGCTGGTGCTGTAAGATGCTCCAGGTTCCTGTTGCAAGTTTCTTGTTCCTGTACCAATGTTAAAATTCTTTTTTATTGCAGAATGGCACTGCAGCTTCAAATTAGGTGCCCAGAGAGTTGGGCTCTTTGTATGCTGATGTTTAAGCACAAGGCGAGATGCAGTGCCACGCTGGCTTTTCCCACTCATCTTCCCGTTTTCCTTCACTGAGAATCCTGTGAGAATGTCTCATGAGCTTCTGAGTCCCTGACTTGTCTTATAAACTGTTGGCTCTTATATTTGGAGTGTATGTTGTTACAGTGCAGTAATTGGGTTGTCCAGTTTTAAGGTGATGTACCGTGAGCTCCAGGCATCCTTCCAGCTTATGTGTTTCCTGCAGAAAATGGCTCTGGAGTTGCTTGGTTTCCGTGAATGGCCAGCAGCTGCTTGGCCTCTAGTCCGTGTTGCAGCCTCTGGCTGCCCCGCCCACTGCTGCCTTGCAGCCTGCGGCACTGGCCTGCCAGCCCCAGCTGCCTTGCTTGCCCACTTTGCGGTGTATTTAATACATCTAACTTTGCTCATTCAAGAAAGTTAAAAGGAAAGTTTGCCAAAGAATAATTAATTCATATTAGAAAATATTTTTCTAGAAGTAGAATTGATTTAGAATAGGATGATTTAAAAACATGTTCTCATTTGTAAAAAAGAGAGTGGCTAGAAGACCATAATTCTCTTTTTGCTAGCTTTAAATAGATTTTAACAGCCTTTAATTAAACCTTTAAACCTGTAAACTTTCTACTGTTCTGTGTGCCCTTGGCATAAGCCCCTTGTTTTTCCTCCCAGTTTTCCCCCCATTTCTCTTTGGTTATGCCTAAGTAACTTTTTAGATGAATACTCACTTTATTTGATGTTGCTCCCATTTGAAATCTTTTGGTGGACATTTCAGTGTCAAATGAATCTCAGTGATCCTAAACAAGGCTGGAGTTCTTTGCTTGTGTCTGCAGGGCATCCTGCCGCCTGGCTTCCTAGCACTTCCCCGGGGCCTGCACATGGACCCAGGAAGGATTCTCAGGCCGATTTGCTTTTCTTCTTGCTCGCTTGTGCACGTCCGTCTGATCTGGTACTCATGATCAAAGCTTCATAGAGAGTAGGTAGAGATACACTTACGGGTTTTTAGATCTCAGATAAAAAAGTACCTGAAAATGTCCTATATTTCCTGTATTCAAGCACTTAATTATTTGCAACAAGGTTTCAAAAACAAGACAAGTAGTTATATTTGTCTTTTCATGTGTTTTACTACCTAATTTGCTACTCTTTAAGGCCATTCTGTTTCTTTAAATGCCTGAAGCATTTATTTATTCATTTATTTAGGGGTATTTTCTGGTAAAAGATAATTGATATGATTTCTTTAAAGCATTTTGTTAAATTTTGCTTTTATTGTTTTATTATAGTCTTTTCTGAAAGCAATCATTTGAAAATACTTTTAAACAATTTATAGTTATTATCATTTATTTATTTTTAGAAAAGGTTTGCTTATTTACTTGAATGGCAACCTTATATACAAAGAAGGAAATAGAGAGAGAGAGAGAGAGAGATCTTCCATCTATTGGTTCCCTACCCAAATGGTTGCAATAGCCAAGATTGGGCCAGGCTGAAACCAGGAGCTTAAACTCCATCCTGGTCTCCCATGTGAGCAGCAGGGACCTAAGTACTTGGCCCATCTTCTGCTTTCCCAGGCACATTACCAAGGGGCTGGATTGGAAGTAGAGTTGCTGTTTGAACAGCACTGATGTGGCTTCTGATGTTGCAGCTGGTAGCATCAACTGCTGTACCACAATGCCAGCCCCAGCTATTCTCATTTCTAAATGTGTGTCAAGTTTGTCCAAATGGATGGCTTGTTTCACATATATTTGTTTTCTGTTTTGAAACATTATTTTATGTTCTGCTTAATTCAGGGCTAATGAAATATGTCTTGTATAAATCTGTAAATTCAGTAGGCTTAATACACTTGTTTGTCTTTAAAGACATGACGTTAATCCATTTCTTCCTTAAAACATACACTTGGGGCTAGTTGTCGCAATGCCAGCATCCTGCATGGCAGCAGTTAGTGTCCCAGCTGCTGTGCTTCTCACCAGTTTTCCTGCTGATGGCCTGGGAGAAGCAGCGGAAGGTGGCCCAGTGCTTGGATCCCTGCTGCCTGTGGGGGAGACTTGGTAGAAGCTGCTTGCTCCTGGCTCTGGGTTGGTCCACTCTTGGCTGTTGCTTCCATCTGCTTTATTAATCTATCATGTGAATGTTTAAGAGAATTGTAAGTTTTTTTAAAAAAGATTTATTTTTATTGAAAAGGCAGATTTACAGAGAGAAGGAGAGATGGAGAGAAAGATCTTCCATTTGCTGGTTCACCCCCCAAGTGGCCACAGTTGCCAGAGCTGAGCCGATCCAAAGCCAGGAACCAGGAGCCAGGAGCCTCCTCCAGGTCTCCCACATGGGTGCAGTGTCTGAAGGCTCTGAGTCATTTTCTACTGCTTTCCCAGGCCACAAGCAGGGAGCTGGATGGAAAATGGAGCACCTGGGACACAAACTGGTGCCCATATGGGATGCTGGTGCTTGCAAGGTGAGGATTTAGCCATTGAGTCATCACACCAGACCGTGTACTTTGTTCATGAGCTGATTTAGAATGCTCAAAGTATCAATATAGATAAACCACAGGCATCAAGTCAGGTCTAGTAGAGAGCTGCTAAGATTTTGGAAGAAAAAGTGTGAAAATCTAGAGAAGCTGCTCCTCAAATGCTTCTAAGTTCCCCTCTATTTTAAAGAAAGTTAGGGTGAGATGTGAAGATGCTGCAGTGTACACTTGGTATGTCACATCTGTTGGGGACATCACCAGAAGACAAGGACATGGCCTTCAGTAATGTACTGAGCAGTCATGCGCCTAAAGTGAAAGGAAAAGTATACCCAAGGTCGGTGGCTTAAAACCCAATGGTTTTGTTATTTGTCACGGTGTTGAGTGGTTTCCTGCGTCTTGTAGTATTGGCTGAAGACCCAGAATGGGTGAACTCCTCCATAGTCTTACTCGCAAGCTGCGGCTTGCTTTTCTGGGGACTCAGCTGGACCTGACCTGGCTGTGTGGCCTCACCCCTCAGGAGGCTGGGCTCCTCAGGTGGGACCACTGGTTGTGGCTCAGGCTCAGCACAGACCGCTGCCTTGCTGCGTTTGGTTAGCGCACTCACAGGACTATCCCACATTCAAGAAGTGGCGATGGATGATTTCATTACCAGGTGGCCAGGTCACCGAGGGGCCACCAAAGTAAGGGCAACCAGGGCAGTTCAGTTGTTCTATTTATGTGTTTCATTTTTAGTGCTTTCAGTATAAAGGGGTACTTCATAACTTTCCGTACAAAACAGTTAATGAAAAATGTATTTTGTGGAAAGACTGCATGAATTTTGAATTTTTTTTCACTAAAATAAACTTAATTCCACGGACTTTTAAAACTGAGTGTGTGTGTGTGTTATCTACTTGAAAGGCAGACAATAGATGGGGCTGCACCAGGCTGGACCAGGCACCCACGACTCCATCTGCAGGGGCCCAAGCACTTGAGCTGTCATCCATCGCCACTCAGGGTGGGTTAGCAGGAAGCTCTGTCCACAGCAGAGTGGCTGGGCCTGGAGCCTGTGCTCCTGGCAGCTCATTCTACCACCGTGCCTGCGCTTCTTGAGTATTTTTTGATGAACAAGCTAGCCATAAGTCCCAGTGGCATTGAAAGGAAGACTTCTAAGGGAAATGTTTGCCAGAAAACACATCATAATTTGGCAAAAATTTGCATTCTTCCTATTAAGTGTGGGGCACAGGGATCTCAGGCTGTTTGATTCTGACTCCAGGGTGGTGATTCCTGTGTGCCCTGCTGCCATTCTGGTCTCTGACAGTCGTCTCAGCACCAGGGTTCCAGCATCCCGCGGCATCAACAGTCTTCAGTCTCATGGCCTGTTACAAATTACATTCTGAAAATAGTGAGCTTGGATTTTATAATAGAATTTGAATGATGATTAAATCTAAAGTACTGAAGATAAGATTATTTCGCCCCAAATCCGTTTGCTCACCAAGTGATGCCTGAACCTGGTCTTTAGCAGACACTGCCCCAGATACTAGAGAGATGGTGTGAGGGAAGAGCTGACACCTGCTGTCCTGGAACTTGATGTATAGTCCGGAAGGGAGTTTCTTGTTCATTTTCCATAGAAAATCTGTCTTGTTAAAAAAAAAAAGTTAATTTTAGTTTTTTAACAAGAGTCTTGAGCGAGAAGTAGTCGAGACTAAGCAGGTTATTCAAAGCAATGCGATCTGAGTTGGGGCAGAAGCTGAACTGCAGCTTGCAGTTTTATAGTTCACCTGTGGGTTAGATGAGGATGTTCAACCACAGGCTGATAATAGAGATAACCAACTCGTTAATAAATTGATTCTTGGGTGGGAACCAGATCTGTCCCCTCAAGCATAGCTGTGATTTGTCCTGCAGGCCAAGCGAGCCTACATCTCCTCCTTCCCCTGCTAGCAGAAGTCTGGCCTTGGTAACGGCACAGTGGAGAGCAGGCTGGTGGGGAGCTGGGCGAGAAGATGCTGCCCAGGTGAGTGGTGTACTTGTCAGTGAAGAAAGTGCCTTTTTAGTGTCCTGTGACGTTGCCCACGGCCTGGCAGTGTGGCAGCCTCTTCGGCGCCTGTGCGGAGGGGCTGCAGCCCCCCGCTTCACAGATGAGGCCTTTCCTGTGCCAGTGTGCTTGACCTTGTGTGTCGCGGCAGAACCGGTGAGCCCAAGTCCCAGGAATTCTTGCTTTGTTTTCTTTGCACACGTTGTTTGTTGTTTTTCATCTGAAACTATACCAGATTCCTTGGGTTGAGTCCAACATGTACCTTTGGATGGTACACTTGAGCTGGCTCTTCTATTAAGAGTAAAACATTGGTGGGTGTGGCGGCCAGAAGCCTAGTGCCAGAACGACACTTGCCATGAGTGTGTTTGTGAAAGGTAGTGAGGGCAGGGTCTGCAGGCAGCTGCTCACACCTTGTACCAAGCAGTCAGCTGACTGGATTAGCTCATCTCACATGAACTTCGCGTTGCCTACGGTTGTATAGTTGACCCGAGAGGAGGAGTTTTGAGTTTGCCACTAAGTTTATTTTCCAAGAACTTCCAAGTAATTTTCAAGTAACTTGATTTCTTTCATGAATTGTGCTTGCATATTGCCTCTAGACTAGGGTTCCCAGACGGCTGTCCGATGGCTGTGTTTAAGATTTTTCTCTTCACTGGTGGTCTTCAGCAGTTTGTGTACGATGCGCAGAATACAGGCCTGCTTACAGCTCACTGATCTGTTGCACCCATGAACCAGTTTTTGTTGAGTATTTCCGAGGTTTTTATGCCTGGCCCTGCTCTGCGGGCTGGCTTCGGGCTCTGGCGAGGGCACGTTGTGCGCGTGCAGTGCGTGCTGTCTGCAGGGCCGCTCGGCTCTCCCTCTCCGAGGCGGACTCATTTCGGGTGATTTCTATTGCTGCTGCCTTTGGGTTCACGCGTCCTTTCTGCCGTGTCCGCACTGCCGTAATTCCAACCATTGCTTTTCGTGTTGGCTAGAGTTTCCATCTCCTGAGTTCGACTTCAGTCGTTTCTGGTCTGAGTCTATTGGGTTTCTGCTGTTTGGGGACCTCTTTTCCTGTTTCTTCCTTAGTTTTTGTTAGGAAGGTAGACATTGTGAATTTTAATTGAGCGTTGGACTTTTTTTATTTCTCTTTTTTAAAGAGTTGATTTATTTTTATTAGAAAGTCACATATACAGAGAGGAGAGACAGAGAGGAAGATCTTCCATCTGTTGATTGACTCCCCAAGTGGCTGCAACAGCCAGATGCATTAATCTGAAGCCAGGAGCCAGGGGCCTCTTCTGGGTCTCCCACATAGGTGCAGGATCCCAAGGCTTTGGGCCTCCTTGACTGCTTTCCCAGGTCACAAGCAGGGAGCTGGATGGGAAGCGGAGCTGCCAGGATTAGAACCGACGCCCATACGGGATCCCGGCATGTTTGTGGTGAGGACTTTAGCCGCTAGGCTACTGCGCTGGGCCCTTCTATTTCTTTTGAGTAATGTTGGACTTCATTCTGACATGTAATTAAGTTACTAAGTTACTTGGATGGAATGTAAGCTAGTAACATTTCCAGTAAGTGTGAATGCCATCTTGATTGTTCCATAAAACCCAAGGAAGCATTTAAGCACATAGCTTCACCTTGTGTAATGCCTGTCCTAGGATTCATTTTAATCATGGGTTGTTGGGGCTGGAAGCTCCACATCAGATTTTCCCAGCTCATTTTCTTATTATGCATAACAAATAGCAGAATCCAGAGGAAATGGATTATTTTGTCCCACTAGAATACATTGTTTATGACGGTGTTCGTCTCCACTTCATTCCTTAACGTTTGCTGTTAGAGTAATTGAATGACTCAGAAACACTTGGCAGTGCCTTGCTGTCCAATGGTGCCCTGCGAAGGTGGAGACAGGCGGCTGCTTTTTGGTAACAGATGCAGGTTTGAAGACGAGTGACCGTCAGCTTCTGTGGAATTACTATTACCACTGTCCTTTGACTTCTGTTTGCAGAGAAATGAATTTTTCCGTGTGTGCAGAAATAATTTGTCCACAGTTGGAGGATAGCACACAAGTAGTTAATCTTCTGTTTCCTTAAATGAAGACTCTCACAGGAGTTGGCCTCCTTGCTTCATGTGCTTCCTGGGCTCTCCAGGAGTCGAAGGCACAGCGCTCACCTCTGACATGCGGGTCACATGGCTTACGTATGTACTTACTTTAAACGTTAACTGCTTGGCTCGCCTCAGGTCAGGGGCCACGCCATTCGAGTCATTCATGGTTGATGTTGGAGGCCCTCTCACCCTCATTTTGCGTGATGTGAATTCATTGATCCATGGCATGCTGCTGGGTCCTGGCAAGACAGATCATTTTGCATTTAGCATAGCCCTTTATTTCTTTATTTGTCAAATAGAAGAGATCTTCACAACTAGCTCTGGTGAAATGTTTTGGAATGTGGACCTTACAACTTGTAGCTGAGTGTCGTCTTTAGAGTCTTAGGAAGATTCTGTGGGTCCAGGAGGTGTGGCCTGGCTTTAGCTCTCAGATTCACGTCCCCAGAGCTCGGAGTTTGTTGTTCCCTGTCTAATTCTGTCCCGATGAGCCTGTTGACTGGCTGTCCCAACATTGGTGCTGAGGTTTTCTGGTGGTTACCATGGCAGTGTATGAAGTGTGCACTTGTGGAAAAGCACTGGCTGTGGGTGCCCACTGTGCTGGGCGCCCCCTGGAGACAGAAAAGTGAGGTGCTGCAGGCTTTCCTCACCCTGCACTGTTGGTGGGGAAGTACCTAGGAACACAAACGTTGCTGTGACATGTCTGGGAGAATTCAGAAGACGCTGGGAGTGCCCAGGCGGCTGCAGTCCTGCCCGCCCGTCCCCTCAGGACACTTGTTCCAGTAGGCAGCAGCAGCGTTCTCCTGCTAGGTGGCGATTGGGCAAGGGACCGCCCCCGCCAGCCTGTGTCTTTAGCAGTGTCACTCTCAGTGGACCTCCTCTTAGTCCAGCACATTGTTAGCTCTCAGTTAGGCACATTGTTTAGCTCTGAAGGTCAGGGCTGGGCCAAGCCAAAAACCAGGAGGCAGGAATCTCGGGGGTGGGGGGGGTGGGGTTTCTCCCATAGGTGCAGGCGTCCAAGTACTTGGGCTGTCTTCTGCTGCTTTCCCATACACATGTAGGCAGCTGGATGGAGTGGGCCAGAGGCAGATGGGTTCTCTGATAAGGGATCCAGCGTTGCAGGTGGGGGCTTAGTGTGCTGCGCCCAAACAACTGTACCCGTGTGTTTTATTTCAGGGATTTTTTCCCTTGTGATTTTAAAGTCATTTTGATTTTATACCAAGATGTAAATTTCCAGGAATAAAGCTAGTTGCATGTAGTAGTGTTTGTTAGGATTGTAAAACTATGTGTATTTTATAAAGAATATTCAGAATGGGGAAGATTTGTGATTGTCCCTGTGTAGGAAAGATTTGAAACTGGCTCTTCATTCACTGCTGTAGAACTGCAGCTGTCTTGGTTTGTATCAGGTTTTATTTTAGCTTTTCAAAAGCAGAACTTTGTCAGAATGGTGATGCTGATCAAGGTGCTAGCAGGGAAGTAGAGAATTGGCCAGCAGCGTTTTCCTGGGCCGGTTCCTGAGAAGCTGGGTTTGAAGGTGCAGAGAAACGAGTTCCTTTTCTAAGTTCCTTGTTGGGACAGCAGGGGCACGCTTGTACAGTCTGCATTGTGTTGTCATCAGAGAACCTGGAGCTGCCTTCCCCTTCTCCCTAGCCCTGCAAGCTGCGCTCTGGTCCAGGGGAGGGTCAGCCTGCTGCTCTGCCCTGGAGAAAAGTCCAGGCAGGCCTGAGCTTGCTCACTCGCTAGTTAGCTGGTCAGTCGCTGGCTCACAAGTCTGTTTACAGTCCTGCCTGATGTTATCTAGTCCTTGGCTGTTTGTTTCCTTGATCTTTTAGACATCATTTCTGTTAGAGGAGTCCTACAGACCCGAGGCGCAGCATCCGGCAGCTGCACTTGGCCCTCCCTGTGGCTCCTGCGGCGAGCACACCCCAAGTGGGACATGGGAGTGTGTAGGAGCTCCAAGTGGTTTGTTGGACGTGTCTTCCTGAACACCCACTCTTCTTACTGTTTCCTTCAGGCAGGAGTGTGCTTCGGGAGACTTCCCTTGCAGGAGTCCTGACTCGGATGCAGAGGACTCGTCCGATGAAACAAATACGGAACATCTGTATAGCGCCTCTCCCCCCAGCACGCCTCGCCAGATGAAGCGCATGTCGGCCAAGCACCAGAGGAACAGCGCAGGGAAGCCGGCCAGTCGGTGCAGTCTGAAAGGTGAGTCGGGAATATGGAAAAGACGCGCAGGAGAGGCAGTAGCCCTCTTAGTAGGTAGTCTTTTAAGTGGCGGATAACTGCTCATGAATCTCTCTCTCGTTAAGGTTGGTTGGTTTGGAAGACGGAGTTAGAGAGAGAGACAGGTTTTCTCCATCTGCTGGCTCACTCTGCTGGGACTCCATCCGGGCCTCCCCTGTGGGTGCCAGCCCTGGAGCCATCTTGTACTGCTTCCTTAGGCGCATCAGGAGGGAACTTGGCAGAAGAAGCCAGGTGTATGCCAGAGGAATGCCAGCGTCCCAATCCCAGAGGCTGCAGGGGGTGTGCAGTGGGTGGCGCAGGCACTCCCCACCTCCTCAGCCGGGGCTGCTCCTTTTGTCCGGAGGCTTGGGGCTTTGGCAAGCCCAGAACCTGACTTTGTTACTCAGAGCTCCCTGGTCGCCTGAGACCACTGCCACTAGATTGTACCCGCAGACTGGGGTCCTGAGCCCAGCCTGTGCCCTGTTCCTCACAGCTGAGTGGATCTGTCTGTCCCTTTTGCTTTGCGCTGCCTGCTGGTGGCCACGGCTGCTGCTCTGTGATGGAGAGGAGTTTCTGCCTCCCTTGTGTCTCACCAGCTGCGTGCTGGTACCCAGGCCTGGTGGTGCTGGCCTAAGGCTCGCTCCAGTCTCTGATTACTTGGTTTGGGCTTAGCTCCTCTCTGGTCAGTTTCCTCTCCTTGTGGGGTCTTCAGATGAGAAGTTCATGGAAAGTGGATATTATGAAAGAAAGTACAGACTGGTTTCAGAAGTTTCCTGTGCTAAAAGTCACTCCCATTTTCTCCTGAACACTTTGAAGTGTTGTTGTTGTCTGCGTTCCCTTCAGAGCCTTGTCTTGAAGGCCAAGGGCGGGAGGGAGCAGCGGGCTTCCCTGCCCTGTTGGCTTGAGTGAACTCCTTCCTGAGGCAGCTGGCAGGAGCGTCTTTTCCACTCAGGATTTTTCCACAGAAAGTGATATTTTAGCTTTCCTCTAAAACCTTATTTGCAGGGCCCGGCGCGGTGGCGCAAGTGGTTAAGTCCTCGCCTAGCACGCCCGGGATCCCATATGGGCGCCGGTTCTAATCCCGGCAGCCCCGCTTCCCTTCCAGCTCCCTGCCTGTGGCCTGGGAAAGCAGTCGAGGACGGCCCAAAGCTTTGGGAACCTGCACCCGCGCGGGAGACCCGGAAGAGGCTCCTGGCTTCGGATCGGCATAGTATCGACCCGTTGCGGCTCACTTGGGGAGTGAATCATCGGACGGAAGATCTTCCTCTCTGTCTCTCCTCTCTGTATATCCGCCTTTCCAATAAAAAATAATAAAAATAAATCTTTAAAAAAAAAAAAAAAAAAAAAAAACCTTATTTGCAGCAGATTGTTCCCCTATGGCCTGTGCTTATCACTTTGGAAACTCCTAGCTTTGGATTGTAATTTGTGAGCCTCAAAGCCAGTCCTGTGTGTTTCTCTTAGATGCTTGCTGCAGTCGGTTCTCTGGCCTGGCGGATTGCTGTTGGTCAGTGCCGGCTGGCTCAGGGCCGCCCCGGGGGAGATGCTCATGACACCCTGCTCACGTGCGCTTTCGTCCTGTTTCAGGACAGCGGCACCAGCTTCCTCCACTTTGGAGGCCCGCGTTTTGAGCAACATATTGAAGTCTGAAGGCCGGCGGTTGCACTAGGAATGTGTTCGCTGTCAAGCAGTTCTCATGAAGTGTGGTTTGGACTTTTTCCTGGTCCTTCGGGCAGGGGTGAAGCTGGCCTGCAGGTGTCCCTTGGGTCTTAAAGAGTCACACAGCCAGTCCAGAGCTGTTGGAGCTCCCGTGCTCCTTCAGGGGCTTTGACCGAGGGAACAGGCAAGTTTGTCCCTTCTCTTCCACAGCTTCTTTTGGTTGTTTATTTTATAGCGTTATAAGCTCCCAGAGCTCTGAGAGCTGTCAGCCACCACTTCCCCGCGCCCGCCCCGAGACGGGAGCCTTGTGTGTCACAGCCGTCGGGCACACCAGACCCAGGGCTCTGTCGTCCTCCCTCATTTCTTTTCATGTTGCAAAATATTGCGTTTTTTACTGCAGAAAATTTAGAAAAGATATAAGCATCACCGTGAACCCTCACATGAACTCTTACCCTACGGTCTCTGTGTGTTTATGTAGATACATTCTGTTTACTGTTTTGTAACCAGTTCCCTTTTCACTTAATGTTTTATAAACTTTTTAAAAGACTTATTTATTTTTTATTGGAAAGGCAGATTTACAGAGAGATAGAGAGGAAGATCTTCCATCCGCTGGTTTACTCCCCAAGTAGTTGCAGTGGCCGGAGCTGAGCTGAACCAAAGCCAGGAGCCAGGAGCTCTTCCCGGTCTCCCATGCAGGTGCAGGGTCCCAAGGGTTTGGGCCGTCCTCAACTGCTTCCGCAGACCACAAGCAGGGAACTGGATGGGAAACAGGACCACTGGGATTAGAACCAGCACCCATATGGGATCCCGGCACATGCAAGGCGAGGACTTTAACCACTGCACTATTGCACCAGGCCCACTATAGTTCTTTATAGACAGTCAAAATACCCTGTGTTTCTAATTTTAAAAACATTTTTATTCTCTAAGTAAACAGCGTGCCCCCATCCAGTGGTTCACTCAGACACCTGTAACTCTTGGGACTGGGCCAGCGTGGGTTGGGAGTTGGTAGCTCAGTCCAGCTCTTGCAGTCAGCTGAGCCATGACAGCTGCCTCTGACTGTGCGTTAGTGGGTGCTGTGATAGGGAGCCAAGTGGGGCCTTGACTGCAGGGACGGCCACCCCGTGCCCCGTTTCAGCGGCTGTCGTATCACGTGTGGTGTTGTCTTCCCAGTGCCCCTGGGTAGTTGTGCTGAGTGCTGAGGCCTGGGCCTACTGCCTGACAGGGTCATCTTTGAATGTCCAGCTCCCGCAGTGAAACAGTGGCTCGACACGGGCTTCGTCTTACAGTCGAGGCGCCTGAGCGCGGGAGGTTGCTGAGTTTGTAGTTTTTAGGAGTTTTATGTCTCGTTTGTGCACATGTGAGGAATTGGCTTCATGTGTTGGTCACATGGTGAATTGTTTTTGTTGAGATTCTCGTTCATGAATAACAAGTAGAGTTGCAAATGACTGTGTTGATCAAATGCGCCATTTCAGCATCTTGGCGATGTTGGAATTGGTCACTGTGGACTCACCTTCACAGTGTGGCAGCACAAACCCACGTGCCAGATTGCCCGGATTCTGTGCCTGGTTCTCCCACCTTCTGTGTCTCCTTTTGTGGTCTGCCTTACTGAGCGGCACAGGATTATATATTCAGTGTTAGCTGCTGTTGTAGATTACTCAATGCTTCCTGCCTTTCTCTTGCCTGACTCTTACAGCAACGCTCCCTACATTCCTTTAGTCCTCGCCGACTGGCAAGCCTGTTTTCAGGACCCTGGCCTCTGGGTGACTGCCAGCCTGGTCCTGGGGCTCCGGCAGCCTTGCCTTTCCTCAGCTGCGCTGCCCCTGTAGTTGTCTGCTTTCTCTTGCCTGCTTCCCTTCCTTTCTCCTTCTCTCTCGTCTCTCTTTTTTCTTATTCCCTTTGTCCTCCCTCCCTCTGCTTTTCCCCAGTCACTCCTCTGTCCTGAGGTGTTGATGGGGGTGGCTCTCTGGTAGGGAGCCTGTGGGTGATAAGCAATCTCCCCACAATGCGGGGGAGGAGCTGGGAAGGCGTGGCTTAGGGAGGCTTCTGGAACAAATGGTGTTTGTGCTGTGACTTCAAGGCTGTCAGAAACCAAGATTTCCAATCAGTGTGTGATTTCTATTAATATATTTGGCCTTAAGTATTTTCAGGGGCTTTTCGGAATTAATTAGCTTGGTTGGACTTTTAAAAGTTTCCTAAGAGAATGTGAACTGGTAGGTGGCTTGTCACTTGAACAAGCAAATAAATTGTGCTTTCAGACTGCAGTCTGGTTTTGGGTCACCAGTAATTTTGTGCTTTTCTGGTTATCTGTTGCTGTGTAGCAAGCTACCTCAAACCCTTGTGGCATGAAGGCAGCTGTTGCATTGTTCCTGATTCTGTGGTTGAGGTGCTAGGTAGGGTGCAGATTGCATTGCCTGGGGTGTTTGCAGGCTTAGCTGGAGGGCCCCAGGGAGCTGGAGGACCTGTCCCATGTGGCTGCTGCTCCACCGGACGCCCAAGATGGTCTCCTCATTCCCTTGTCTGTGCATGGCCGAGATGGAAGAAGGAGCAGCTTTATTTTCTTCTCCCGTTGCCTTGCACGTGGCCGACCTGGATTCTGCAGGTGTCCTGTGCTTGGGGAGCTGGGAGTATTTTGGGGCCATTGGCCTTCCTCAAAGCATACGGCCTCAGAGACCCAAGTGGAAGAGTCAAGATGTCTTAGGACTTGGCTTCAGGAGTCCCACAGCAGCCACTTGGCTGCATTCCTGAAGTTACCCAGGTCTGCCCGGAGTGCCATGGGAGGGGGTCTCGGGGGGCTGCAGCCCAGGAGGGACAGTCCTTTGGTGGGCATGGAGACAGGCTCCTGCATGTGCTGCCTGTCAGCTGTACTGTCTTTGCTCCCATCTCCTCCCCACATGGATGCGTGCAGGTCCAGGGCGTTCTGCAGGAATACAAGGACTTAGGAAGGACGCCAAGGACACTGTTCAAAAGGAGACGGCAACCAGCAGTGCTGTTTGAAGAGCTGATGGCTGTTGTGCTGAATGGGCTATCACCGGCTCAGAATAGCTGCAGATTTTTAAAAAATTAATTTATTTGAAAGGCGGAGTTGAAGGATAGGGAATTAAGAGAGAAAGAGATCTCTGTCCATTAGTTCACTCTCCAGATGACCTCTGTGGCTGTTGAACTCCGAACTCTGTCTACGTCTTCCACAAGGCTGCCAGGGCCCAGGCGCTGGGGCTGTCTGCTGCTGCTTTCCCAGCTGTGTTAGCAGGGAGCTGGGTCGGAAGCAGAGCAGCTGGCACTTGAATTGGTGTTGATGGGATGCTGGTGTTGCACATATGCCACAGCACTGACCCCTGAGGCTTGCTTGTCATTGTTGTAATTCAGATGTTGAGAAGTTGTGCCTCTGATTGTAGTGCATATGTGTTATTACAAGGCTCTAATTTGGTAGAATTATGCTGCTGCAGAGTTCCATCGGCCCTTCACTAGTGATATATTGGAATGGTAAATTCACAGACAGGAGAAAGTAGAAGTACGGCATTGTTGTGTGTTCTGTAAACTGAGAGATGTCCACCCTGGTACCGTGTTGGGTGGCTGCTGCTCCTGCCTGGCTTCACGAGGCGGCTTCCGCTGTCGGTCCTTTGATTGCCGTGACTGTTGTCCTCATGGGACATTCCTGTCGCTGCGAGTCAGCAGGTCTTTCACCTGTGTGGACGTTTGGTGCAGATTAGATCCTTGGTGGTGGAACTGTCATTTCAAGATGTGGCCGTTGAAATGTCGTGTTATTTTCCATGTCATTCTTTTGAAGGACTGTTTCTTTTTAATGTTCCTACTGACCATGTAGAATGCATTGCTTCTTTGTTATTAATATTTAAGATTTCTGCCAGTCTTCTTAAATTGCTACATCTCATTTTTTTTCCCAAAATAAACCTACCTTTTAAAAATATTTATTTATTTGAAATGCAGAACAGCAGAGTGAGGGGGAGAGACAAAGAGGTTCTCCATCCGCTGGTTCACTCTTCAAACGACTGCAACAGCCAGGGCTGGCCTGAACAAAGAAGGAGCCAGGAGCTCTGTCCAGGTTTCCTGTGCAGGTGGCAAGGTCCCAAGTACTTGTTCCATCTCTTGCTGCCTCTCCAGGCACATTCGGAGCTGGATCAGAAGTGGAACAGCTGATACGTGAACCAGCGCTCTGACATGGGATGCCAGCATGGCAGGCGAGGGCTTCACAGGCAGCGTCACAGCGGTGACCCATTTCTTGTCTAATTTTATAGTTGTGTTTGTCAAAGAACTTGTAATTGGTAATGTGACTGAATACTTAGAACTGTTGTGACATGTCCTGGAACTATGAGGCCAAATATAAATGCTGTATATGCATGTATCATGTATACATGTGTAGTATTTTAGAAAAGAAGTGCCCTTGTAACACTAGTTAGTTAAATGAGTCTAGGTACAAAGAGATATTCTGTCTGTTGGTCCACTACCCAGATGCCCACAACAGCCAGGAACGGGCCAGGATGAAGCCAGGAGCCCAGAACGACTCAGTCCAGGTCCCTCATGGGGGTGGCAGGGATCTAGTTGCTTGAGCCGTCTTCTGCCTCCTCAGGTACACCTGAGCAGGAGGTTAGGCTTGGAAGCTGAGTGGGGCTCTCACCCAGGTCCTCCATAAGAGTAACTCTGCCGTTGGGGAAGGGAGGGGTGGGAGGAAGCAGTGGCTTCAGGAATGCAAGCCGTACCTTCCTGGCTTTCCTCATGCAGACCTTCATCTCTGTGTTGCTGGGAGGGCCTCTGTAGGTGGAATTAACAGTCTGCAACCTGCAGGCATCCAGCTGCAGGTGGTCCTGGGGCTCGCTCAGTCACTAGATCTCTCCTGTTTCTTTACTGCACGTTGTCATTGTCATCTTATATGTATATATGTATGTATAATTTGATAGGTAGATTTGCAGAAATAGAAGGAGAGAGAAAGACCAATCTTCCATCTTTCCGTTACTGGTTCACTGCCCCAAGGAGCAGGCAGCATCTGGAGCTGAGCCAATCTAAAGCCAGGACCTTTTTCTGGGTTTCCCACTTGGGTGTTGGGACACAAGGTATTGGGCCATCCTCCACTACTTTCCCAGGTCATAAGCAGGGAGCTGGATCTGAAAGTGGAGCAGCTGGGACTGAACCAGTACCCATTTGGCATCTGGAGCTACAGACAGAGGTTTAGCCTACATTGCCATGATGCTGCCCCAGATCCCTACTTCTGCTTAGAAAGCATAGTGAGGCCAAGCATCTCCAGGCCACAGGAGAGTCAGCACACTGCTCCTATTCCTCTACCCCTCTGCTCATCAGGAGCTTACTAGGCACCAGGGATGATGGGTTCATGAGCCCTTCATTTTGTAGGCTCATGGAGGCGGTTGCTGTTGACCTGTAGATGGGAGAGTGTAGCACACCTTCTCCCACCTGTTCCCGTGGACGCTCGTCTCCTGTGGGACACCCTGTTTTCAGCCAATCCCACCCTGACCTGTGCTGGATTCTAAGTTCATGCCTTGCCTTGGAGCTCCTGGCTTGGCACTGCATGCCCTCGCACCTCCCAAAGAGCTGGCCCACAGGAGCTGTGGCTGTGATGACAGGTGCACAGAGTGGGACAGCTGTGGACAGGTGAGGCCCTCACATGGAGGGGAGGGCCGCCTTTGAAAGGTGTTCCTCTGGTTGCCAGACCTGCCCAGCCAGGTCTCTCACTTCATTGGTCAAGGGGCAGGTAAAGTTAAGGACTCCGGGGATTCTACGGAACTTACTCTGTGGTAGGAATAGTAGTGTGTGTGCGAACGATGGGCAGAAGGTGGCATGTGCTGCACCATGGGTATTCTCAGAAGTGAAAATTGTATTTTATTCCTACCATCCTTGTGTTATGTGATGTGTCATTGTTCTGTGATGCTTCTAGAATCAGGTTTTTGTGCTTTATTTTTCAGATAGCGCATTTTTTTGTTCAGAGTTTTTGTGGTCCGCTGTTCTTGCCCCCTGCTCCCTCCTTCATTTTGAAGCTTTGTTCACTGAGAAAGGCCTTGACAGTCACAGCTCCCTGATGCAAACATAACTCTGGGTGTCTTGGGTACAGAGTTTACAACTGCATCAATTTGTTTTACAAATTGAATTTGCAAGTTTATAGCTTGTTTTAATAGGACCTATTCTGTAGTTTCTGTATGTAATCTACACAGGTTCTGTTGAAAGCAGACATGAATTTGTGGGCAAGGTCAGATGCTGGCAGAGAGAGGTCGGCAGCTTTCCCAGAGGCTGCAGGGTGTGAGCCGTCTCACTCGGGAGGCAATCGGGAGCCAGTGGAGTCACGTGGAGGCTGCCCTTCAGGCCCACACATTAGCCTGGCTCCTTCAAGTGGACACAGCGTCCTGCCCAGCCAATGCTGGGAGTCGGTCTTGTTTCTGTTCATGGGATGCTAGTGTGTAACCAGCACATGGGAGGACTCCAGATAGAGTGTGTCCTGGTGGTTGTCCTGAGATAGGAGAGGATGGGACAGACGGCAGTAGAGGTACAGGTGCCAGGTGAGGCCCACCTCGCCTGCGGTGTTCTTGTGTGTATGTTTGACCGATCAGATGGGTGTGTGGCTGTTTTTGCCTAGTTTCTGCATTTTCCTTATTTAGTTACTTGTCCTGGAAATGTTGGACATTTTTTTGGCTTAAACTTCAAAGTATTAACTTCTGTTTGTAAAGGACATGAAAAATGCAACAGTGTCGTCTGGGTAAGCATGATTATTAGCTCCTTATTACTAGGAAAAGCTGGCTGTGATATTTGGAGTGCTGTCATCGCCTGGGAGGCTATTGAATAACTGACCATGTGTGATTTTATATTTAAGTGAATTACAGATCTGAGCTATGGTGTCACCTAATATGATAATTTTGGATAATATCAAATCATTACTAAATTTTAACAGTTGAGATTCTGTTAAGTGTTGAACAGTAATTAGCTAGATGGACTGTTAAGGTTGGCTTCAGAGAAAGGCAGTCACTCCATCTTAGTTTGTTTTCCTCTTCACGGAGCAGAAGGGAGTAGATCCAGTTCATTCCCTTGCTTAGGTGAGAGACACGTAAGGCAAACTCTTTTTCAGAGTGGTCTGCCTAAACATCATCAGCTTCATCTTATAACCACATTGTATCCCCATTGTTGCTAGATTATAGTGATAGAATTGTAAGATAGCTTAATGTTTAAGTCATAATTTGTACATGCATACACTTTTTTCCACTAGCAGCTACCTCAAGTGTATGTACACATGTGGCTTTTGCTGATAGTATTGGGATTGGTAGTATTTGTTTTTAAAGAATGTAAGATTGCCATAAAATTGAGTTCTTAAAAAATGGCTTCAAGGAACTGGCATTGTGGTTTAGCGGGTAGAGCCACTGTCTGTGATGCTGACATCAAGGTGAGTGCTGGCTTGAATCTTGGCTGCTCCATTTCCAATCCAGTTCCCTGCTTCCGACCTGGGATGAATAGTGGAAGATGGCTCAAGCTTTTTGGCCCCTGCACTCATGTGGGATACCCAGAGGAAGCTCCTGGCTTGCAGCTGGCCCACTCTTGGCCAGTGTGGCCATTTAGAAAGCGAACTAGTGACAGAGAGTGGAAAAACTATCTCTCGGTAATTCTGTCTTTCAAAATAAATAAATAAATAAATTGAGAATTGTTTTAAGTTAGATTCGATCTAAATAGCCAGAGAAATGTGGATTGTTAACAATGGCTTTGAATGTAGATCTGAGCTCTTTAGACCACACTTAGCCTTTGCCCTCCGGTTCACTCCCCCAGTGGCTGCAGTGATGAGGGCTGGGCCAGGCTGGACGCAGGAGTTTCCTCTGGGTCTGCCCTGTGGGTGTGGGGATGCGAGTGCTTCGCCCATCCTCTGCTGTGTTCACTGGAATGTGAACAGGGGAAGGACCATCCCAGGGTTCCTTTCAACAAGCTGGGCCCAAAGTGAAACATCTCAGCTTGGAACTGATCATTGCCCGAATGGGTCGCTGTGGCTTTCACTGCTGTGTCCCTCGGCTGGTCTAACTTGGGTTTCCAGGCTGCCATTGCTTAGGTGAGCTGTGTGTGTTTTCTGCCTTTGTGTCTTCCTGTGCTCCCTTCGCTTGCCTTGTGTGTTCTGCCGGTTGAATCTGGTCCCGGGTCTAGCAGACGCTGTTGTAGATGAGGTAGCCCGCGGTGATCCGTCTCCTGCGGCACTCCTGTGCCAGTACTGCCTGAGGGATACTGTGCTGCCAGTACTGTGCTGGTGTCAGGGGATACAGTGGAATCCAGGATCCCTCTTTGAACATTTGTCATCTGTCTAGCTGTCTGTGCTGCAATGTTGTGATGAACATATAGCAGTCTTTGCAAAGCCCGTGCTTGGAAAATGATGAGATAGTTTAGGCAGTATTTCCCAGAACACAGTGCCCTTCTGGCTGTGTTGAGTCAGGGACACTGGCAGTGGGTCCAGGGGTGTGTGGTGAGCAGCAAGCAGGTGCTTGGGCCTCCCTCAGCAGCACTGGCTGGTGTGCTAGGACGTCATTGCTGTAACGTCGCCTGCAGTCATGCCTTGGTTTACGCTTGCCTATCTGAGAGCACAAATATGACTTGTGTTTTGATTTTGTATAATATGTGGATGAAAGACATAAGATTTTCAAGGACTTGAATTAGAAAAAAATACATTTCAGACACTTTTCCAGGAACCATTTCTTTGTCAGTGTGGAAGGTGGGAAGCTGTCTTACAAGAGTGTCTTTTTAAACAGCTGAATCACATTGGTTTTCATTGGTTGTTTTCAGTTTAAAAAGTTCTTTGTAAAAATCATTTTGTATTACAGTGTGGCAGGAATTGTGGTTGGTTGGTCCAAGGAAAGGTACTCTGGAAATTTTCATTCATTGTACTAATAAAAAAAAACCCACCATTTAATTTATGACCTCTTGGAAGATCAGCTGTTTCATTAGTCAGTTATTGTTACAAATTTGCTTTTCATCCTCTAATTAGAGCTTGGTGGGTGAACCATCCCATCTCTTTGTGGGTTTTCAGAGGTCCTGTTTACATTTAACCTCTCTTAATTTGGGGAGCATTTAGACCAATTAGAAAATGCACTAAAAAATCAGTCTCTTGGTAATGAACTCTGGGTGTTATCTGGAGATTTCCATGGTCTATAAGACAGAAGGCATTGGCGCCTTCACTCGCTGGAGCCCGTGTAGCTTCTTTCCACCCCGTTTTCCTCGGCTCCCTCTTGGTGTAATGCACTGTATGATTTTATTGAGGCCCCCTCCAATCTTTAATCGCAAGGATCCTTCATCAGATGTTGTTGTGATTCACTATTTGGTATTTACCTTTTTTATATTGGAAAGGCAGAGAGAGAATCCTAAACAAATAGAAATAGCCCTCACTGCTTCAGTGCTTGCCACACTTTGAGCTGGACCAGGCTGAAGCTGAGCTGCCCATGACTGTCCAGGTCTCCCAGGTGGGTGGCAGAGACCACGTGCCTGAGCATCACCTGCTGCCTCCCAGGTGCGAGCAGGAAGCTGGGGCCTAGAGCAGAGCTTGGGCTTGTACACAGACGTGGGCTTCCGAGCGGTCTTCCCTCTGCACTGTGGTAGCTAGACTGGGTTTGTATCTCAACTTGAAATTGCATCATGTATGTATGAATTTCTATTTTGTGTGTATTTGATTTTTTTCAAGACCAGTTTGGTTTTTGGTGTTTTGGGGACTAAACCTTTCTGTTCTGTCTTTCTGCTTACCTCTATCAAACCAAATATCTGACTGTGACGTTTTCATGTGAATAGAAGCCTTAGCATTTGTGTGTTGTAAGATGTTGTAGAGAGCCTACAAAAATTTTCAAGCCTGCTAAAGTGAGATTATGTCTAAAAAAATGGAATTGTGGCGTTTTCCACTTTTGGTTCTGTTAATTGTTGACTAATAGCAAAGAACCTTCCAACTCTTGATGGCTTTATGGTCTGTCCCCTGGTCGTTGTGGCTTGGATTTCCACGTCACATTTCCAGCCATCTGGGTTAAGAGTTGCCAGCTGCTCTCAGTTAATTCTTTGTTTCCCCCCAGATCTTTAAATCATAATTATGTAACATGAGTAAGTTACATAACCAAAGTGGTACTTTACTGCTCTCTGTTGCTTTTGGATTATAAACTGTGTGAAAATATTCTGTTAAGAATGCTATGCTGGGCCCGGTGGCGTGGCCTAGTGGCTAAAGTCCTCGCCTTGAACACACCGGGATCCTATATGGGCGCCAGTTCTAATCCCGGCAGCTCCACTTCCCATCCAACTCCCTGCTGTGGCCTAGGAAAGCAGTCGAGGATGGCCCAAAGCTTTGGGTCCTTGCACCCGTGTGGGAAGAAGTTTCTGGATCCTGGCTTCGGATCGGCATAGCATCAGCCGTGGCGCTCACTTGGGGAGTGAATCATCAGATGGAAGATCTTCCTCTCTGTCTCTCCTCCTCTCTGTATATCTGACTTTCTAATAAATAAATAAATCTTTATATATAAGAATGCTATGCCACATTGATGTAAACATTTTCAACCTGAAGCATGTAGCTCATCCTGTGACTCAGCACTCAGTACTTGGGGACACGCCCCCTGCTCTGTCGCCGCCGTGTGGCCATGTCCCCTGACTGTTGTACAGAAGGGCTGTGTCCTGCTGACTTCTGAATTGGTGGCCCTGATTCTTTCCTGAGCCTGGCACCTGCATTTCCGTTCCCTGCAAGGCAGTCTGTGCGTGGGTGTTCCATGGGCTCTTCAGATTCAACATATCAGGAATTAAACTCGTTAGTTTTACTTCCAGTCATGCACAGTGATACAGGGTGCATATTGTTTTATAGTTGTTAGTAGCAAAGTATAGTATGAATCAGTTCTTTAAAAAGAGTCATTGATCTGAAGGTAGAGTGACAGAGGAAGAAATCTTCAATCTGCTGGTTTACTCTCTAAATGTTTTCCGTGGCTGGGGCTGGCCTGGATTGAAGTCAGAGGCTGGAATTCCATCTCAGTCTCCTGTGTGGGTGACAGAGGAGCGTCCTCTTTCCCAGGCGCGTTAGCAGGAAGCTAGATTGGAAGCATTGCATCCGAGGGTGTGAACTGGCACTCTGATGTGGGATGCTGGCATTACAAGCAGAGGCTTAAGCAACCATGCCACAACTAATACAGTGGAGTGTGGAAGCCTTTGTCATTCCTGCTTTCCAAGTGCTATTGGTGAACTAAATAGAAGTGAATGGTGTGTGTTGGTACCATTAGTAAAGGCATAAATAAAAGCTTTGATGAAGCAGAGAGGAGGCAAGGGCGACTTGGAAGATTTAGCCTGGGCAAATATTTTATGAATGTTATAGCTGAAAACAATGAAATGTAATGAAATTTCCTTTTTAAAAAATAGTTATTTATTTGAGAGAGAGAGAGAGAGAGAGAGAGAGGTTCATTCCTGAAACGGCTGTAATGGCTGGGCCAGACTGGAGCCAGAGCTGCGTTTGGGTCACCTATGGAGGTGCAGGGGCCCAGTACTTCAGCTGCTTTCAGCTGCTTTGCCAGGAGTGTTAGCAATAGGGGCCGGATCAGAAGTAGATCATCTGGAACTCGCGCCCCTGTGGAATGCCTGCAGCTTAGCCTGTTACACCACAGCTGTGGCCTCCAAGAACCAAGAACAGTTCTATTGTTTAGAATTTTTTTCTTTGTTGATAGTGGATTTCCCTTGTTAAAAATCAGTCAGGAATTTATTTGAAAGTGAGAGAAAAAAAATCTCCCATCTACCAGTTTACTCCCAAACATCCATAATAACCATATGTTGAGCAAGGCAGAAGTCAAGGAGGGTGCAGGCTAGGTCTGCCCCAGGGGCAGCAGGGACCAAACTGGGATGGGCGTCAGCAGAAAGCTGGCATGGAGGGCAGAGCTGCAGCCTGGGGCTCAGGAAGCTCGATGATGAGATGGTGGTATGGCAGGGGTGCCAGTGCCTGCTCCTGCAAAGAAAGGTCTTCAACTGGGAAATAGGAAAAGTTAAAGCATTTACGTTTCAAAGTATGTGAAGCTATACTATTGTGATAACATGGGGGAATATTGGGGGAGTGGATGAGGTGTGTGGGGGGGAATTCCTGGGTCTGTGGAACTGTATCATGGAAAGAAAAAAAAAACCATTAAAAATTTATGAAACAGGGGCCCGGCGCGGTGGCGCAAGTGGTTAAAGGTCCTCGCCTTGCACGCCCGGGATCCCATATGGGCGCCGGTTCTAATCCTGGCAGCCCCGCTTCCCTTCCAGCTCCCTGCCTGTGGCCCAGGAAAGCAGTCGAGGATGGCCCAAAGCTTTGGGACCCTGCACCCGCGTGGGAGACCCCGAAGAGGCTCCTGGCTTCGGATTGGCATAGCATTGACCCGTTGCGCTCACTTGGGGAGTGAATCATCAGATGGAAGATCTTCCTCTCTGTCTCTCCTCTCTGTACATCCGCCTTTCCAATAAAAAAATAATAAAAATAAATCTTTAAAAAAAATTTATGAAACAGACTAATACTCTAGGTAAAAATTTCACTCTTCTTAAAATGTTAATTTTAAAAATAGAAGTGATTTGTACTAAAAAACAGCAAATGTTTCTAGACAGATCTATTTAACACCTTTTTGATGGACTTAACATGATATTTTAAAAAGTTGGGAAGATGGATTTAATGTGTAAGTTTTTTTGTGCAAAAAAATTAGAAATCATGCACAGTTTTTTCACAATCTGTGTCTTCCTTGAACCTTTTGAAGGTCTCTTATATACAATAAGTATTTGGAAGCTTATGGAAAATTTTTTTCAAGAGTTGTTTTTATTGGAAAGGCAGATTTACAGAGAGAAGGAGAGACAGAAAGATTTTCATCTGTTGGTTCACTCCTCAAATGGTTGCAATGGCCAGAGCTGAGCTGATCTGAAGCCAGGAGCCTGGAGTCAGTGATTGTTCTGGGTCTCTCATGTGGGTGCAGGGTCCCAAGGCTTTGAACCAACCTCCGCTGGTATCCCAGGCCATAAGCAGGGAACTGCATCAGAAGTGGAGCAGCCAGGACAAGAACAGGCTCCCATATGGGATCCTGGGGCTTTCAGGGGAGGGTTAGTCCCTTTACAATTTTTTTTTATTAAAAACTAATTTGGGGCCTGGCAGTGTGGCCTAGTGGCTAAAGTCCTTGCCTTGAACGCACCAGGATCCCATATGGGTGCCGGTTCTATCCCGGCAGCTCCACTTCCCATCCAGCTCCCTGCTTGTGGCCTGGGAAAGCAGTCAAGGACGGTCCAGAGCTTTGGGACCCTGCACCCGTGTGGGAGACCCGGAAGAGGTTCCTGGTTCCAGGCTTCGGATCTGCGCAGCACCGGCAGTTGCAGTCACTTGGGGAGTGAATCATCGGGTGGAAGATCTTCCTCTCTGTCTCTCCTCTTCTCTGTATGTCTGACTTTGTAATAAAAATAAATAAATAAATCTTTATAAAAAAAAAAACTAATTTGGCAGCTGGTGTTATGACATAGCAAGTTTTTATTATTATTATATTGTATTATGTGATACAGTTTGACACGGCAAGTTAAACCTCTATGATACTGGCATCTCATGTAAAATACATACCACATGTTAGAAATGATGTAACTAATACAATTATATATAAGTAATAATATAATAAATAGGGACCAGTGTAATGATGTGCCAGGCTGTTCTGCCTGCTGGCACTGGCATCCCGTTTGTGCTGGTTCCTGTGCTGGGGTGCTCGTTTTCCTGATCCAGCTCCTTGCTTATGGCCTGGGATAGCAGCTGTGGGTAGCCCCATTTCTTCGCTCCCTGCATGTGTGTGGGATACAAGAGGAAATCTTGGCTCGTGGTTTCAGATTGACTCAGCTCCAGATGTTGTGGCCATCTGAAGAATGAATCAGTAAGTGGATGGAGGAGGTTGACTCTGTCCTTCCATAGCTATAACTCTCACTTTAAAATAAATAAATCTTGAAAAAATAATAAGTAATGATGTAAAATATATTCAAAAAACTAACTCGAGTTGGCTTTAAATTGCCTTTGCAGTAATTGTGAATGATTTTATGTGTCAATATATAGGCAAATGGTACGTAATTAGTCTACATGTGTTTAATGTTGCTCATGATAAAATTTTCAATGTTATTGCTCATTTGTGGCAAAGGAGAAATAAAGGAAGTGAAGCACCATGACCTGCATTTCTGCTTATTAACTGCTTCTCCGCTTTGATGAGAACAGTCTTAGGGTGGCGTAGGGATCCTTTGCTCTGGCAGCCTCGTTGTGCCCAGGAGGCCGTGTGCTTGGCCTCGGGTAGCTGTCGCAGGCAGGAGGGGTGGAGCCTTCTGATGCAGGCTTCTGCCAGATCTAGGCTGATTCTTCTTTCTTATATGGACGGTGATTGTGGTTGGGGTTTGATTAAATGACTTGATGAATGTGCTTGTTGCAAAGACAGGAGCACCTGGCTTGCAGTTAGTACTTGGCAGTGAAGGAGAACATGGCAAGTGTGATAGAGCAGGGCAAAAGCCCAGGAGCTTCAGAAAAAAGACTTAGAAGCATTATGTATATATTTTGACTCTTTGAATATTCAGCATATGGACTTTTTTTCTCCGAAAACACCCTGAAAGTATATAAGAACATGTGAGTATCAGTTGTTTTGGACATGTTGAGTAGCTTTGTATTTCATTTACGTGACTTTTTTTTTTTAAACAGAAAAAATGAATGCAGCTAACCAAGCTCCACATAAAGAGCCTGGGAAGGCGGTGGAGAGCGTGGAGGAGTACAGCTACAAGCAGGAGAAGAAGATCCGGGCGGCCCTCAGGACCACGGAGCGCGACCACAAGAAGAGTGCGCAGTGCTCCTTCATGCTGGACGCGGTGGGCGGCTCCCTGCCAAAGAAACCTATTCCCGAGGTGGACCTGAATAAGCCTTACCTCAGCCTGGGCTGCAGCAACTCCAAGCTCCCAGTCTCCGTGCCCATGCCCATCGCCAGGACTGCACGCCAGACTTCCAGGACTGACTGTCCTGCAGATCGCTTAAAGTTTTTTGAAACTTTACGACTTTTACTAAAGCTTACCTCAGTCTCCAAGAAGAAGGACAGGGAGCAAAGAGGCCAGGAAAATACATCTGCCTTCTGGTTTAACCGCTCCAACGAACTCATCTGGTTGGAGCTGCAAGCCTGGCATGCAGGACGGACCATCAACGACCAGGACCTCTTTTTATATACAGCCCGTCAAGCCATCCCAGACATCATCAACGAAATCCTTACTTTCAAGGTGAATTACGGGGGCTTTGCCTTTGTCCGAAATGGCACTAGTGTCAACGGTCCTCCAGCGGAAGGGCAGAGCACGGCCCCTTGTGGCACCAAGAGCACGGGTGACTCGACGTACCACGAGCATCTCCAGCGCCAGAGGGTCTCGTTTGAGCAGGTGAAGCGGATCATGGAGCTGCTGGAGTACATAGAAGCACTTTATCCGTCACTGCAGGCTCTCCAGAAGGACTACGAGAAATACGCTGCCAAGGACTTCCAGGACAGGGTGCAGGCGCTCTGTCTGTGGCTCAACATCACGAAAGACTTAAACCAGAAATTGAGGATTATGGGCACTGTTTTGGGCATCAAGAATCTGTCAGACATTGGCTGGCCAGTGTTTGAAATCCCTTCCCCTCGGCCATCCAAAGGCAATGAGCCGGAGGACGAGGGGCAAGACACCGAAGGAGAACTGAAGGAGTTGGAGAGTAGCACGGATGACAGTGAAGAGGAGCTGGCCTCTGGTCGGAGGGGGCCGCCAGCCCGGCGGTCCTCGGAGAGCAGCCTCGACGGCCGCGTGGCCCGCAGGCTGGAACGGCTCGAGTCGGAGGAGGAGCCCCTCGGCTGGGGCGCCCCGGACAGCGGCAGTGAGGCTGGCTGCAGTCGGCACTGCCTGACCTCGATTTACAGACCGTTTGTGGACAAGGCCCTCAAGCAGATGGGCTTAAGAAAGTTAATTTTAAGACTTCACAAGCTCATGGATGGTTCCTTACAAAGAGCACGTGTCGCACTGGTCAAGACTGACCGTCCCGTGGAGGTAAGTGTCCAGTGGGCAGTGGTGTGTCACTCCTAGGTCCTTGCTCAGAGCACATGACAGCATGTGTTGTATGGTATTTATTATGCAATTTGTTTTGCTTTTTAGTCAGAAAAGGTAAGGCAAAGGCATCGCTTTTAAGACAGGAACCTGAGTTTGCAAGATGATTATTTTTATTATAAGGGCCAGATCCTGAAACCTTAGCAAGAAAGGTCAGACATTTTCATAAATAAAGATGTTTACAAAATGAGCCAGTACTTTGAGGCTGTTTTGTAAGAGGTTAGTTTATGTGGATATTATTTTGATTAGAAATCTTGAAAATGAGTTTATCTGTGTCATTTTCCTTGAGTAGTATTTTAGCTTTGTGACTGACTCAACAATTTTTTTTTTGATGTGTATCTTTTCATCAAAGCCAGTGGGCTTTGTGTCCTGTTAGTCAAGGAATCTCTATAATAGTCTTTTGTTACAAGGCAGGTAGAACATTATGGGGGGCAGAGCAAAACTGTGCACATGCGACAAGGACATGCCTTGGTTTTATGTTTGGCTGGAATGGTTTCCTCGCCTTCAGGAATGTGCAGGGGCAAGGCAGGGCTGCTGTTCCTGCTGTGTTGTGAAGCACAGTTTGGGGTGAGCCCTATAACCCCGTCCCTCTGTCAGTGGCGCTGTGGGTGCACGTGGTAAGGTCTGGGGCTGTGTGGGACCTTCCTCTCACCTCCATTCTCTGTGACCATTAACCGTGCGCAGGAGCAAGGACCAAGGACAGGTGGCTGGTGCTGTTAGAGTGCCTGTTGAACAGCTGCAGTACTTAGCTGTGGTCTTCAGCTGCCCTTGAAGTTGTGTTCCTTTGTGTGACTAGTTGAGATGGAACCAAGGAGGATATCCCTATTAAAACAAAATAAATAAATAAGTACATATGAAAAAGCTTAAAGCATATGAATTAAAGATGACTTATCAGAATTAGCTGTAGGTTGTTTACATTTCAAAATAGAGAAGCCTTATTTCAAATTTTGATTCATAAACTCTTGCATTTGTCAAATAGCAAGAGTAGCGGAAAGCTAGCATGTTCATTCTCCTCTTGGGAATCTAGTCAGACTGAAAGAAGAGGATCTGAAAGTCCGTTTCTCTCAATGGAAAGTAGGATTTTATTTTTATACCTCTTCTAGGTATATGGCTTTCCCAAGGAGGGGTGTGTGTGTGTGATGTGAAAATGACAAGGGAGCTTCCAGAAGTTGAGGGAGAGGTGGAATTAAAAATACAATTATTTTGGTGCAAAAGTTTCTGCCATCATATGAGGAACCTTCAAAAAAAATTGATAGGGAAAACATTGTGAAAAATATGCACAGGTTTTAATATTCCTTTCCATTTTGTTTTCCTCTGAACTTTGTGCGCTGTTGCTGCGTCCTCGCCCGCCGGGTTTATTTTGCTGTGGTTGTTGGCTGACTTTCTGAGCAGGAGCCAAGCTGCTCGCTGTGGCGCCGCCTCAGCCTGCCTGTGACTTCGTCAGCACCTTCATCTTTGTGCCGCCTGAGTTCTTGCATCTGTAAAATGAGTATGATACCCTCCTACCTGTGCAAAGGGCTGTAGTGAGGCTCAAAAAGATATTTGTCTAAATGGTAACATGCTGTGCATGTCAAATATTCACTGCAGGAGTTTTGTTGCTTTTTTTCTCTTTGAATTTAATCATAAATATAGACTGGACAATTGTTTACTTCTATTTTTAAATTGTATGTTGCCTTTGAATATCTCTTCCAAGTGGTAAGTTTTGTTTGTTTTTGAAAGGTAGCATATTTTTTAAAGAGTTATTTATTTTTATTGGAAAGGCAGATATACAGAGAGGAGAGACAGAGAGGAAGATCTTCCGTCTGATGATTCATTCCCCAAGTGGCTGCAATGGCCGGTGCTGCACCGATTTGAAGCCAGCAGCCAGGAACTTCTTTCCAGGTCTCCCATGCCGGTGCAGGGTCCCAGGGCTTTGGGCCGCCCTCAACTGCTTTCCCAGGCCACAGGCAGGGAGCTGGATGGGAAATGGAGCTGCCGGGATAGAACCGGCACCCATATGGGATCCTGGTGCGTTCAAGGCGAGGACTTTAACCATTATGCTGTTGTTCTGAGACCAGGGGCATGTATTTTCATATACGTAGCTATTGAGGGTTACCACATTTTTCTTTTTAACTGTTAGGAACATCTGGACCACCCAGTCCCATAGACTGTACTTAGAACGTACCTTGTTTTGCTCTATTTTTATGGTTTTTTGTGATAGTGGTAGTGACTGTATTAGAACAACTTAGAGAAAAGAAGTAATATACTTGGGATATTTGGATTTTATTTGTATTTTCTATTTGTAGTCAATGTTTAGAGATAATGCATGATCTTATATTTAATTCACCTTTGCTTTTAAGCACATTCCATGAAAAAGTTCTCTTAAAACTCTGTCATTGTCTTTTTTTTTTTTTAAAGATTTATTTATTTATTTATTGGAAAGTCAGATATACAGAGAGGAGGAGAGACAGAGAGGAAGATCTTCTGTCCGATGATTCATTCTGGAAGTGAGTGCAACGGCCGACGCTATGCCGATCTGAAGCCAGGATCCAGGAACTTCTTCCGGGTCTTCCACGTGGGTGCAGGGTCCTATCCTTGACTGCTTTCCCAGGCCACAGCAGGGAGCTGGATAGGAAGTGAAGCTGCCAGGATTAGAACTGGCGCCCATATGGGATCCCGGTGTGTTCAAGGCAAGGACTTTAGCCACTAGGCCACACCGCTGGGCCCTGTCTTTCATGATCTCTACATCATAAACACTGTAGCTAGTGGTGCTGAAAATTCTGCTTGCAGTTTGCTGTCAGTGGTCCCAGTTTTTCATGTGATGTCACAGTAGCTCCTGCACTCCCTGCCCTGACTCCTGGGCATGTGCTTCTGGTTATGTAGGTGGTCTCTGACTGGTAGATGGATTGGTTTCCAAGTTCACTTGTCAGGTAGTGGTTTGGGGTCTCCAGCGTGCTTACCTGAAGGGGCACGGTTGTCGCTGAAATCCGTGTTGGTGACTGAGCCAGCAGCAGCCCCTGCCGTCTAACTCCTGGCTGATAGGAAAACAGCACAACGTCTCCCAGCTTTTGTTTTCTCCCTGCCTGTTGTGGACCCAGAGGTGAGGCAAGGTTGTTCTGAAGCTGCTTCCTTTGTCTCCTGGTTGTCTTGCTCCCTGGTCATGGAAAGCATCCCGTCACTCCTGCCTCTTTCCCCGGTGTCTGTGCTCAGAATGTCTCTGGCTCAGGATGACTGACCAGGTGTTGGTGGTTTGACAGCTGCTTCCTGTGTGCTGGTGGGCTCTGGTTGGGATCTTGAGGCCTCCAGCACCTGCTGCTTCCCATTCGATGGCGGGTGCCGGGACCCTCCCCTGGTTCCTTCATTCCCAGGCGGGAGCCAGCCCAGCCCAGTGAGATTTGGTGTGCCTCCCAATGTGACTCCAGCAAAGGGTTATTTAATTTGTAATGTTAATTTAGCTTAAAACTTAAAAAAAAAAAGAAGCCATGTAAACATACATAAAAAATTTGTCCTTAGTGTGAAAAACAGCTTGCATGTTTGAATAAACTCAGTAATAAATTTGCAATGAAGAAAACAAAACATTTTCATTAGCTCTTCAAGCAGATAAACATCTTCTTACTCAAATCTGTACTTTTGTCACAACTATGACATTAATATTCACACAAAATGCTGGTACCTGAGCTCTATGTTTTGGGAATTATTGCTGTATTACTTGGATAAGGTGGTGTTTGGATTTCTTGGCTTTCCCACTAACTCCCTCTTCATTGCACAGTGCAGTCAGAGGTGCTGCATTACCTGAGTTGTCACATCCATGACAGGATTGGAGAACATTTCCCCATGACTGTAGTGGGCTGACAGGTTTGGGGACCAAGGCTACAGTGCTGAGGTGCCCTTGTCACTGGTGACGTGAACCTCTGTCGTCTGGTAAAGGTGGATCCACCAGGTGTGTCCAGGAGTGCCCGCCCCTGCCTTGTGCCCACAGTCTCTGGGAGTACACTGCTGAGCATATTCCAGGCGGGGGGATGGCCGCCTTGTGGTGGAGCAGGTGCTGTCGTGGAGTTCTTAGGGTGGGAAATTTGCCTCTGGTGATTTGTGTCAGTATGGACTCTGCATTTCTCTGTTTACTTTAGGTTATACATTCAGCACTATTGTGATGATCTTGTTGAAACTGGTTCTTGTTTTAGCTGTTGGAGGCTTTTGATGGGTTTCTGTTCCTTTTGACACACTCCCATCCTTTATGTGTGGTCTGCTTTTTTGAATGGTTTCTTACTACAAGACGGTCTGGGCTTGTCTTAACGTTTTTGCTGCTGCATTGCTGGAAGAAGCCATCTCTTCTGGGAGAATGGTGTTAAGTGAAGACTCAGGCACTGGGTGTATTCCTGCTTCTGTGGGTGCTGTTGCTTTTTTGACCCCTCAGTGAGGAGTTAAACGCAGGGTATCTTGTAGCCTGTGCAGCTTGCAGATCTCGTCCATCTGTCTGTCTTCCATCCGATTGTCAATCTAGCTTAAACGCGTGAGATCCTGCTGAAGTCCCTGGCTCTAATTCTACGCTGACTCCCTGCTCATTCACAGCATTTCTGTTACAGGGAGCCACCTGGCTCCCATCACCATAATTATTTGTTTGTTCCACTCTGGTGTCAGATTGCTTCAGAACTGCTGGCCAGTGCCTTGGGGGAAAATCACTTGGCATCTGGAGTGGGCGGAGCCTCTTTGTTCTTGCCTTACAGCGCAAAGCACCAAAGCACCGTCCATGTGGGGATGTGGGGTGACTTCGCATCCTCTGCACACACTGACAAGGTCCTGAGGTCCATTATCAGCCTGCACCCATCCAGGGACTCTTCCAGGCCTTAGGACCTCGATGTTACAGTGCTGGAAGTTGAGCCAGGACAATGTTCGTACTGTAAAATCCACTTTTTGTAATTTAGAATGTTAGGTACCCATACCGAATTTAAGGTATTCTTAAGAAATTTAGAGAAAGGCAAGATGAATATATTCACATTTAATGTACACAAAATAACTAACTTTGCATATTCTCATTCATGTTTCCCCAATGTAGGAACATTTTTGAGTTTTTTTTCCTAACTGCCTTCTTTTAAATTAGAAGTGGTCAGGTCATTTTAATGGCCAGCGACAGTTCATGAAGAATAGCTGGAGGTTGTCAGGAGCTTTGGCTCCCCTGCTCTGGGATACCAGATTCCTACTTGCAAGGATTCCATTCCCAGCTGCGCATGAGCACTGTCCTGGAGACTTCTGGAAGTCCATGTGCCTGGGGCTACCATTGGGTGCAGCTGGTTATGCCCCACTTAAGCTACTGGGGCCACTGTCATCCTGTGTCAGCCAGAGATCCAGCTTCCTGTTCCTGTGTCCTAGGAGGCAGGGCACTTGAGTCCTTGTCCCTGTGGGAGCCCCGGAGCCTGGCCGTGTGGGTGGAGTAGCTCCCTCACTTCATCTGCTTCTCTCTCTGATGCTCTGCTCTTCAGATGAGTCTGTCAGTCTTGAGAAAATACATGTCCTTCTCAGTGTGCGCACCCAGAATCTCCCAGTGCTTCAGACTTGGTCCCTAGAGCTGCCACTGTGTCTGGTGTGTGAGCACAGCAGCGCTGTGAGTTCTGAGTCAGCCCGCAGGAGCACGGCAAGCCTGGAAATGCTGGGTTGGTGCTGCCAGCACGCCACAGGGATGGGAAGACCAGTGGGCAGCACTGTGTGCCTGTGGCGGGGGCGGGGGTGTGCAGCTTGGCCCAGTTCTCCCAGCTAGTCAGTGGCTGAACTGGGATGGGGACCCAGAACTCTAGCTCTAGGGTCTTGCATGCTCTTGAAATATCTGTCCCACATAGCATTTTGGGTAATTTATTGGTTGGTGACTAGCATTTAAAAATGAAAAGATGTCACATGTAAACTTAGGTGTTTGGTTTCTTTTGAAATACTAGGTCTCTTCACGTTTGGGCTCACATTGCCACAGGGAAGCTGCTGGCTGGGGTGTTCCTGGTCACCCTGGTAACTCTTGGTTTGGGAATCGTTAGTGCAGCCTGACCTGAAGGATCTTTAAGGGCTGTTAGTATCTAATTGTTTGTTTGTTTTAAATACTTTTCTTTTACCTAAATTTTGGAAATATGCAGAAAACAAAGTTCCTGTCTATTCCTGTGCTGCTGCGAAGGGTAGTAATGGTCTTACATCTTCTAGATTTTTCTGTTGTCCAATACACTTGTATGTTAGGTGTGCTCTAAGGTTGTGAAAAAAATACTGTATTTTTTCTTATTCCTCTTATTGTAGTTAATTCTTTTTTTTTTTTTTTTTTTGGTATGGAAAATATTAACTCTAAGTCAAAGCAGACCAAATATTCCCAGAAACCCTCATGGGTTTGTGCCCCATCATGTTGGTCCCTCTCATGACCAGGAACTGTGGCCATGTGGTGCCTTCCCTTGTGAGGTGTCATGTTTTACTGGCTTCATTGTGTTTTCCTGCAGCATGGGGGCTTGGCATTTTGTTGTGGTAAGAACACTTACCATGAGTGAACATTGCTACCAATTTTTTAAGTGTACAATATAGTATTACGTATAGAAGAACATGTGTTTTTTTTTTTTAAAGATTTATTTTTATTATTTTTTCATTGGAAAGGTGGATATACAGAGAGGAGAGACAGAGAAGAAGATCTTCCGTCCGATGATTCACTCCCCAAGTGAGCGCAACGGGCCGATACTATGCCGGTCCGAAGCCAGGAGCCTCTTCCAGGTCTCCCACGTGGGTGCAGGTTCCCAAAGCTTTGGGCCGTCCTCGACTGCTTCCCCAGGCCACAGGCAGGGAGCTGGAAGGGAAGCGGGGCTGCCGGGATTAGAACCAGCGCCCATATGGGATCCTGGGCGTGCAAGGTGAGGACCTTTAACCACTTGCGCCACCGCACCGGGCCCAGAAGAACATGTTTTAAAAGAGAGCCATGTTAGTGCTTTTTTCTTGAGTCTCCATACATCTTTCTACCCCCGGCTTTTGCCGTGTGTGTATTGAAGGAACGGGGTCTTGTTTCGGCGGGCTGGCCTTTGGCCTGAGTGGAGATTACACCTCAGTTATCCTCTAACAAGTTTCTGTTCTCTGTGTGGTCCAGCTGGCTGTGCAGTGCTGTGCTTTGGTCTGTTTTGGGGCTCCGTGCATCACCCCACCAGCACACATTCGGTGTGTGTCTGATGTTAATAGCAGTTGCTGGCGATTGCATATACTCCCTCAATCAGTAAGGACTGAAACATGAAAACATCCAAATTAAAAAAAAAATTTATTTGTTTGAATGGCAGAGTTATAGAGAAAAGAGGGGGTGGGGAAGGGAGAGAATGATCTGTTGCATTGCTGGTTCGCTCCCCAGATGGCTGCATCAGCCAGAGCTGAGCTGTCCAAAGCCAGGGCTTTCTTCTGGGTCTCCCACATGGGTGGCAGGACCCCAAGAATTTGGGAAACTTCCCGCTGCCTTCCCAGCAGCAACAGCAGGGAGCTGGATCAGAAACAGCAGCTGGGACACAAACTCTGCCCGTGTGGAATGCTGGTACCACAGGAAGCAGCTTTACGGGCTATGCCACAGTGCCTCCAAAATTTTTTTACTTATTTATTAGAAATTGCTCTGAGGAGAAATTTTTCATCATCCATTATTTAATTACTCAGGAGTTAGGTAGGAATGATGTGATAAAAATTATTCCTTCCCTTTAATTTTCCATTTTTCAAAATGTTACCAATTAGTGTTTTTTTGTTTTGTTTTTAGGATAACTTTGAAGTTACAAATTTAAATACATTTGATGCCTGTCAAATGGTTGAAATCATTATTATAATGTTCTGAAGTGATTATTTTGATCTGAGAATTACTGTCAGTTTAGACAGTTGGCAGCAGGGTCCGTTTGTCCCTGTCCCCACAGCTCTCCCAAGCAGCGTTTGGTAGCTTCCTTGCTGCCAGGTGTGGCAAGCTGCTCTGTGCTGCCTTGCTGCATCATCTGCTGCAGGTGGAGGAGCAGGCAGTTTGGTGGCAGTCCTGGGTCCTTTTATTGCAGGGCAGGGAGCCTTTCTTCTAGCAAGGGTTGTTTAGATATTTACGACATAATTTACAGGCCGTGCACAATTATCAACTTAAAAATTAGCCTGCTGCAGACTCACTGGATTTCCAGTCTTGCTTGTCGTTGCCTTGGCCTGACCAAATAATTGCACCGGCCTCGCATTGCCCCCTGGCCCAGGTGTTCCCCAGCTCTGCTTCCCTGGAAACAAACCCCAGGATCAGTCTGGACACTCATGTTATCATTGCAACAGAAGGATACCCTATACTCACGGTGTTGGTATTTCAGAGTTTGACTTAATCTTGTCTGATTTGGCTTATGTATCATCTCCTTTGTTTTATACTGATAATCTCACTTTTCAGTAATAATAAAATACTATCTACTTACTGTACTCCAACATATGCACAGAACAATCTCAGAATAATACCATGCAACATGACTGCTGCAGAAACAGTCTTAGTATTTTTGTTCATGCATGGAATGTAACACGCTAGAAATATGACCACAAATTACTGTGTTCCGAAGACATCTGGAATAATGGTTCTGCCAGTAACTACATATACCATTAGATTTTCTTCTGTTGTTTTTTATTTTTAAAATAATAGCTTTATTGAGCTGTAATTTACATACCACGAACTTGACCATTTTAAAGAGCTAAGTTCAGTGGTTTTCTAAATTTAGAGTCGGGTAAACATTGCCTGGACACCCATCCTCACTGTCTAATTTTAGAACATTTTCCGTACCTCTGAAAGAAGCCCTGTTCCTGAAGCCGCAGCCCCCACAATTCCTCTGCCCACCACCCCCCACCATCCCCAGCCCAAGGCAACCACTAATGTCCTCTCTGTCTCTGTGTTTGCCTCGTCTGGGCGTTTCATGGAAGTGGAGCCGTTGAACAAAAGGTCATCTGTGCCAGGCGTCTTGAACCTGGAGTCACGCTCTCAGGTTCCTCCACGTGGCGCTCTGTGTCAATGCTCCATTCCTTTTCAGGGCTGAATAGTATTCTGTTGTGTGTCCATCCCACACTTAGTTTATCCATTCATAGTTTTTTAAACTTTAGGTTTTTTTTTTTATTTTTAGGTATTGGTTTTGTGATTTTAAAAACAGTTATGTAAGGTGTTTGTATGAAAGTGCATTTATTCCAAAGTCATCCAGCTTTTCTGTTAAGGATAGTTAATCATTAAAAAATTTTTTTTATCCTTCCAGTGTGGGATATAGAATTTTGTTTAGTGACTTCTAGTATTTAAGATGGATTTATAGTTTCCTCCTTAAAGATTTCTTTAGGTTACCATCTTTCCATCATTCCTAACTAACTGCCAGAGGCCAGCTGCCACTGAGTTTGGAACTAGAGAAGGGTGCGTGGAGTAGGCATAGAGAGGAAAGAGATGGACCACTATGATTTCAGGATCATAATGGGCAATGCAAGGAAGCTGTCCCCTTTATTTATACAGAAGCAGTCACAAGCCCTGGCTCAGACTTTTTACATCATGGTCAAGTGGGTATTTCCAAAGATAATTCTGCCCTTTGTTTCACCTTAAAGTGCTCAATAGATGGTGTATATCAATCAGTAACACATTCCTACTACAATCCTCATGCTACAGCTTAATCTTGAATCAGTTAAGGGAGGAAATGCATCACAGGAGAGACCTAAAGATCAAGGATGGTCAATGAGGGCAGCAGAGACAGAGACAGCATGAATTGTTTTTTTTTTTTTTTTTTTTTGGATAATACTAGTATGTTTTCCATATTGTTAGCTTCATATTCAAAGGGGGTATTTAAGGGAGAAGCCCACCCAATTTCCCACCCTCCCCAGGTCCCGGATATAGGGCATGCTCTGAGGTTCTTGCTCAAGTGGTCTTGATATTGCCACAGTTATGAATCACTGTCAATCTTGCCACTCCAAGCACTATGAGATCTTTGAAAAATCCACTGATTGACATAGTCCATCATAGCTGAGATGGTTGGTTGACCTGTTCTGTCTTCTCTCTTTTCTTCGTTAGGGTTCTGAGTCCAGCATTTAGATTAGGAAGATCTCCAAAGAAACTTCTTGTATGTGCTAACAAGTACAGGGCCTGGCACCGTCCATCGCTCCAATCAGCTGGTGGTTGCAATTCCTGGGTTGGTTCTGTTTTCACTCCCGACTTCCACTGGAACCAATGGGTGTTGCAGTCCAGCCTGGTTCTGCCCAGCACATACTTGGCCCTCACATAAACCAGCAGGAGCTGTAGCCTAGGTTGGAGCGACCCACAATAACCCCAACCAGGCCCACTCCCTACCCTGGTTTGCCAGTAAGTGTAGCAGTAATCCAGTCTGTCCCACATCCCATTCCACCCCAGCCGCTGTCTTAGTTTTATGTCCTCCCATGGAAGTGGTAACCCAAGAGGGATGAGCCCACTATTTCCCTCCCAGGCCTCTCCCACTCCCAGATTCCAGTTGATGCTGCCCAAACAAACCTCGCCCACTTTAATTTTGTTTGCACCAGTAGGAATAATCCGCCCAGCCTGGCCTTTCCCTGATCTAGTCCACATGAGGCGCACAGGTGTGGTAGCTCTGCCTAGTCTGGTCTGCCCCCATCCCAGCCCATGCTCTCCTGTGGAAGTAGCTGTCCAGCAAAGGAACCCTCCCTTATTCCCCTGCCAGCTCTGCCCACTTCCTTTCTTGTTCTCAGGCTGGTTGGGCGCTGCGGTCCCTTCCGGTACAGGCAACCTCACCTCGGCATTCCATAATGTGCACTAGTCTTTGTTGCGACCGAACCTGGGTCGACCCACACTGGTGCCTGGATTTGCCAGTGGATGACGTGGACAGATTCAGCCTGGTCTTGCCCCCACGTCTGCCAATTGTATGCCAGTGGGTAGTTTTCCATGGCTTTTTCTGGGCTGTTTCCTATCATGTTTCTTGCGTTTACCTGCTGGGTCTGTGCCCTGCCAGAGGAGTTGCCCAGGCTCCTCCATCAGAACCTCTCCCAATGCCAGGTTTCACGCTTACCAGTGGGTCCATGAGGAGACAGCATGAATTGTAAAAGGCCCCTTTGCAAGACTTATAACTTATCAACTTCCAAGCTCACATGGATAGTAAAAACCAACTCCACAGTGGCAGACAATGCCTAAATAGATTACAGAATTCTCAGCGGGTGGTCCGGTGTCCTTGCAAAGGGAGGTGGAACAGCTTCCAAGTACTTGCAGAGACATTGTTGGGGCCCAGCATGCAGTGAGAAATTTCTTGCAGCCTTGCCTTGAATGGAACAGTTCTCTTCACACCTCTGTGTCCTCCACGCCCACCACACAGACCCCAGCACCGAATTTGCTCTTCCTGTATTGGAAGTTCTCTTTTATTTCTAGGATGTCTTTGAAAGTAACTTTGCCTAGTGACATATTGTGGTATTTAACACACACATCCCTTTCCCTGCAGAGTTTGATGGTGTTTATGGTGTTTCTGTCTTACATGCCCATACAGCCAGGATTGAAGGTAACTTAGTGTCTCAAGCCATTGTTACATCTTAAAACTGTAGGGATGCAGAGGGTTTTTGTGTGTGTGTGTGCGCAGGTGCATGCACCAGGGTGGATGATGATCACTCTTTAGGATTCTGTTTGAAGGCTCCTGAGTGTGTGTGTGTGCACACGCGTGTACCAGGATGGAAGATGATCACTCTTTAGGATTCTGTTTGAAGGCTCCTGAGTGCGTGTGTGTGCACACTGCACCAGGATGGAAGATGATCACTCTTTAGGATTCTGTTTGAAGGCTCCTGAGTGTGTGTGTGTGTGCACACGCGTGTGCATGTGCACACACATGCACCAGGATGGAAGATGATCACTCTTTAGGATTCTGTTTGAAGGCTCCTGCTTCGTTTGCCAATTCCAGTGTCTTGTGTGCCACTTACTGTCTTGTAGGTTCCTCAGTAAGGACTCGAAGACAGTATTCCCTGAGTAGTGTTCTCAGTTCCACATGGCTGTGCACTTGGCTGGCTGTAAAACCTTGCCGTGTGTCTCCTTCCCTTGGATAAACGCTCCATCATTGCCTTTGGTATGAGCCTTTGACCTTCCAAAGTCAGTGACAGTGTGTTGTTTTGTTTACACTTTAAAATGCTGTAGCTTGCTGAACGCAAAAAGCATTGTCTTTCCATCTTCTAGTTTTATGTGGTGTTGATTCATTCAGTTTGATATTTTTAAATACATCATTTGCAGTTTCAAGTGGTTTTTTGTCAGCTTTTTAAGTTTTAAATTTCTTAACATACAACTCTAAGTGTTTTGTGTTTCACGGTTTGGTTTTCATGGGAACCACTACTTCTATGTTGTGGGTATATTTTGCCTATCTCCTTTCACTTTGGTGTGTATCTTTTTCTTCATTCCTTTTTGATTTGTAAAATTGCCTTACTTTTTAAAGCCTTCTGTTTCTGTGAAGAAACATGTGTATTTACTCATATGTTCCTTGTATTTTCTTTAGACATTTACTTGCAAAAAGAGCTTCAGAAGCAGTGAAGGAGAGAGGTCTTCCACCTCCTGGTTCACTCCCCACACGGCCATGATGGTCAAAACTGAGGCAGACCAAAGCCAGGAACCAGGAATTTATTCTGGGTCTCCCTCGGGGGTGCAGTGGCCCAGGCACCTGGCCATCTTCCACTGCCTCCCGGGTTGGCATTAGCAGGGACCTGGATGAGAAGTGGAGCAGCCTGAGCATAACCAGCTTCTGTGTGGGAGATGGCCTGCTGTGCTGTGCTACAGTGCTGGTCTCCCTTGTGTTTTTTTTTAAAAAACTGAAAGCTAGAAAAGTATTTTCTGAGCTCTACTGCTTTGACTTTGCCTATGATTTTCTTTTAGTGTATTTTAAAGTTGGGTTGCATGGCCACCCCTTTCTGGCACGTAGGTCCTGTCTGTCCAGTGTGCGCCTTATTCCCTCTGTTTATGTTATCCTTGTGTTGGGTTCTATCACAGTCCTATGTTGTGCATTTTAAAATGTGATGCATGTTCTGATGAAGTTTGGGGGGAGAGCAAGCTCGAAGGTGTCGCATATTGCTTAGTGCTGCGTCTCCAGAGCTAGACAGCACACACCTGCCCTGGCTGGGGCTCGCTCGCCACGGTTCCCTGCCGTCCACTGCACTTCCTCCTCCCTCTGTCGTGTTTGTGCTTCTCTGGTCAGTTGGGTTTTCCTCTTGTCATTTTCTGCTTCGTGTGGAGCTTTGCCCCGGATGGGAATTTGAGGTACCAGATGCAGGAGTTTGTGGGGCTCTGTAGAATTGTAGCTGTTTCACATCTCGCTGCCACCTCCTCTGCTGCTGCCATGGGCTTGCACCGTGACTGGTTTTGGGATTTGGAGCTCCACACCAGTTAGACATCCACTAACCGCAGTGGCTTCCTGTGCTTGAATGCTGTGCCTGTGAATGTCGGGGCAGTTCGTTGCGTTCCCCCTCTGTTTTGGGGTTCATGAAGATACTTTGCTGCCTAGTTTCATTGTAAGTGTGTCTTGCAGTGTTTACCTTGTTTTCTCTCTTTGATGGGGGACAAAATGGAAGGCAGAATGCACCTGCCACCACTGTCTTCCCAGAGATCTTTTTATTAGTTTGACTCGTGCTAACCTGACAATGTTGGATCATTTTTGGCTGATTAAATTGGTAGTGTCATACAGTTTAACCTAGCATATTGCTGTCGTTAGATTTTGGTACATTTGGAATCTCCAAATATGAGGGTGCTTCAAAATAACGATGAAAAAATGAAACTAAAGGGTGAGGACACTTCATGCATGTTTGAGGTACTCTGATATATATTCATTGTGCTACTGTATTTAAAATAATACATACATTGATTTCTGTAGCACACGAGAATTTATGAAATAGTATTATTTTCGAAATCATTATTTGCCTGAGGCACATGGAAACACAAGGTAACATGTGAGGCAAGCAGTAATTGTTTTTCCTTCAGTTGCCTCTTGACAGTCACTGGATAATCCATTCTTTTCCGGTCTCCTAAATTGCTCCCTACTTGTTACACTAACTTACTACAGATAATTGGATCTGTTCCTTTTTTGATTTGTTTATTACTGTGCCAGCACTTTTCTGTTTTAAATGAAATGGTCTGTTACTGAGATTTGGCAGTTTCCCCCTATTTGTTGCCCTCCCGGCAGGTCCTGCTGAGATAAGCAAGGAGCAGTGGTGTGGGGAAAGTTCTGGAAAGGAGTCTATCACATGGGAGTAGTAAGGGGAAAGTTCTAGAAGGGAGTCCTGTCACATGGGAGTGGTGTGGGGAAAGTTCTGGAAGGGAGTCTGTCTTATGGAAGTAGTGTGGGGAAAGTTCTGGGAGGGAGTCTTTTCACATGAGAGCGGGGCGGGGGGGGGGAACGTTCTGGAAGGGAGTCTGTCACATGGGCCCTTGAAAGCCGTGGTTGGAGTTTTAAGTTTTATTGGGTGAATTCCTTGTGTTCGGCTTTGAACTGGTCGTTCTGGCTCTGAAGAGAACACATTAGAGGTCAAGATGTGAGCAGGGAGGCCAACCAGGAGCTCAGGAATGACAGGGAGGAAGGAAGTGAGTAATGCCATGGAGGCAGAACACCTGTAAGTGGGGGATTATACATTGAAGAAAAATTGCTTGGTTTTAATATTCTCAATAAAAGGAAAGGGCAGGATCTGTGAAGATTTGAGGACAGTGGCCAGGCTCCACGTTTCCTGTATTTAGGGGAGAGGTGTAAGACTTCGAGGACAGCTGAAGAAATGGGTGAGCCACCCTGGGGTTCCTGGGAAGCACCAAATGCTGCATCCTTGGGTGGCAGTGCTGGGTGGACCTGAGGAGTCTGTTTTCCCTTTAGCATCATCCAGTGTAGCCCAGGAACTTGTGGAGAGAAGAACTGGCTACACCCACTGCTTTTATAGTCGTGTAAGTTACTGCTTAGGATGAGCTGTTACCTGTTTTTTTATCTTTCTGGTTTTTTTTTGTTTTGGTTTGGTTTTTCTAGTCTAGAGAAAGTTGTAAATAGGTAGCCTTGAAGATACAGTGTTCTGATCATTGTAAGTATGATGCAAAACTGCTAAGCGTGAACTTGGTTCTTTTCTTTCTCTACCAAACTTCTTGGTTAAAAGCATTATCATTTGGTTTCAGTTGTTGCTATGATTTTTAAACACTCAGATTTGCTGAGGTCCCAGTTGAAAATGTTAACTTGTTAGAGACTCTGCTCAGTACAATTAGGATATGTAGATTTGTCAACAATTTAATAATTGCTTATGATCCCAACCTGAGGGTACTGTCCAGTGTGCCTTTTTAACCACTGCATGTTGAATTTTCGTTCTAGTTTTCTGAATTCCCAGATCCCATGTGGGGCTCGGATTACGTGCAGCTGTCCAGGACCCCGCCTTCCGCCGAGCAGAAATGCAGCACCGTGTCCTGGGAGGAGCTGAGGGCCATGGACCTGCCCTCCTTCGAGCCTGCCTTCCTGGTCCTCTGCCGGGTCCTCCTGAACGTCATCCATGAGTGCCTCAAGCTGAGACTGGAGCAGAGGCCTGCCGGAGAGCCGTCCCTGCTCAGTATTAAGCAGGTGTGGTGCCTGGGACCTCTTATCCTGCAGATTGTGGATCCTCCCCCTGCTGGTTACAAACAGCCGTAGGATTGTAGTGTTTTTGAGTGCTCTGTTGGCAACAATGTAAAATGTTTTCTGTGTAGTCCAGGAAGGTTGTGGTTTACCACTTTTGCTCTCTGCCTCTTTGTTCTAAGACAGGGCAAAGATAAGAGTGGTCACATGACCCTCTGACTTCCTGATAACAGTGTTTGAAGATTGGAGACTTAATCTCTCATTCATGAGAGATGGAGTTAAAGTTCCTCAGATTGACTTTTTTTATTCTGCTTGAAGGATATGGAAGCGAAAGAATGGATTTAGAGCACGCAGAGGCGAGGTGGTTGGACTTTTGCTCATTTAAACAGTTGGGTGGTTTCATCTGTGACACAGCTTCCAGAGTCTCGGTTGTTGCTCCTGTTGGATGAAGTCTTACAGGGACCGACATTCCAGGGACATCAGAGGAATGGCCACAGCAGGTGTGTCTGCGGGGGAGTGCTGCAGAACACGGTGCTTGTGCTTTGTGGTAGTAACGTAGTGCCTCCACTCTGCAGAATTAAATTCTTCAGACAGAGGAAAGAGTGGTGCTCTGTTTTGTAGATGCATATCACCTGGGGGTTGAAGAGCTGGGAGCTGTTTGATTCAGTACAGGTAGCAGAGACACAGGTAGTTACAGGTCATGCAGAAGGTGCACATGGGATGTGTGTGTGTGTGTGTGTGTGTGTGTGATTGGGGTGTGTACATGTGTGTGATTAGGCGTGGAATAGAGTGACTGATGGGTTCGGCCCATCTTCATTCCTGCAGTCCGTCCCCAGCACTGACCAGAGCTCTATTTCTTTCTTGCTGTCTTATTTTTCATTTCTTGCTTGGCTGTACACTATGACCAGGCTTTCAGCTTGTCCTCCAAGTGGTCGCAGGTATCTAGGATTTTCTGGTTTCTTGCCTGGGAAAACCAGGCAGGCTCACTTTTGCCAGTAGGGCTGTTATGAGGAATAAGACTTAGGTTATTTTAGCATTGCTAGAATAAAAAGAAAATAGAACTCTTGGTTTAATTGTGTTTAGAGATCAATTTTAAGTACCCTTGTGGTATCTTCAACGTGTAAGATTGTCTGTAATTACAGACAATGATAGCAAGAATAAAAATCCATGTGTTATCCTGTCACCCTCTTTTCTAGCTGTGAGAAGCATCTCTAGTATGTTATTATTATCTCTTGTCACTCTACTGTGCAGAATACCTGACTCTCTTTCCTGTATCTTGGTACCTGCTCGGCAGCTTCTTCCTGTTCCTCCTTCCTGCTAACTGCCATTCTGCCATTAACTTCTTTGGTTTCTTTTTTTGAGATTCTGTATGGTGTTTCTTTGCCTGGCCAACCATTTTACACAATGGGTTGATCTGCGTTGCTGCAAGTGGCAGAATTTCATCCCTTTTGTGGCTCAATAGTGTCCCGTGTATATCCAGTTTTTTTTTATTCGGCACTTGCCAGTGACGGGGGTTTCCATTTCTTGAGTGTTGTGATTAGCACTGCAGTAAGCATGGGAGTGCAGGTTTATTTCGTTTTCTTTGGATGTGCACCTAACAGTGATATTGAATATTCTCTCATGTCCCTGGATGTTTGTATTTCTTTGAAAAGTCTGTTGCCCATCTTTAGATCGGATTATTTGTTCCTGTGTTATTGAGTACCCTGTATAGTCTGTGTATTAATCCCTTGTCAGGTGTATAGTCTGCAAATAATTTCTGCCTGTGTATGGATTGTTTGTTGAATCTGTTGATTGGTTTCTTTGTAGTGCGGAAGGTCAGGCCTGATGGTGCTACGTGTTTGGGATGGCTGCAGGATAGCTTTGCAGGGCGCAGTACCTGGAAGGCTGTGGTTGCCTTCATTGCCCATCCCACTGTCTTCCGGCCTGTAATGTTCCTGCCCGAGCATCTTCTATGTTTTGCTGGCTTGACCTCTATCGTCTTTCATCAGATTACGCTTAAACTTGTTTGCTTATTTTTATAGCTCTTAGAGCTTTTTTTTAAGTCGTAGACTGGCCACAAATCATAGTAGATAAATTATTGCTGTAGCTACCATGCTCAGTGTTAAGTATCTGAGTTGTTATAATATTTTTTGTCAATTACGTTTCATTGAGACTTTTCTGTCTTATAATGCAAATTAGTAGGCGTATTGATCTATGGAATTCACTTTCAGCATTAATTCGTAGAGGAATATATTTAAGCATAACATTATTTGCCTATGTGACGTTTTCTCTGAGTATCCATGCTGTAATAATGCATTCCGATATTTTTGCTGTTTTTGTTCTTTCATGGTTGAGTCCACTCGATGCGTCACATATGCTAACTGCTGAGGAACCTGGGAGCCCTGCCGAGGGCTGCGTTTTCCAGGGATGCCGGTGGGGGTGTGAGGAATGAAGGCTGCTTGTGTGCTGGCACGGGAGTGATGGGACTTGTGCCTGTTACCTTGCAGCTGGTGAGGGAGTGTAAGGAGGTGCTGAAGGGAGGCCTCCTGATGAAGCAGTACTACCAGTTCATGCTACAGGAGGTTCTGCACGACCTGGAGAGAACCAGCTGCAACATTGATGCCTTCGAGGAGGATCTGCATAAGATGTTGATGGTGAGCCGAGAAGGGCACTTTGCTCCCTTACCTGTGAGCTCTGGGCAGGTGGGAGCGTGACCGCGTCCTTCCCTCCAGTCCCAGATGACCCCTGTCCTCCCTGAACCCACGCGGGATGCTTCACAAGTCTTGACTTGTTTCTGTCATTTGTTTGGGAGGGCAGTTCACCTGCTGGCAGGATGCCCAGGAGAGTCAAAGTCCGTTCCTATTTTCATGACCCGTGCATGGCCCTGGGAGAAGTGAAGACCAGGAAGCTGCATGTGGTGGCTACTGGCGTGGTGGCCACTTGTACCTGCACACACTCAGTGCTGAGGAGCATCCCCTAATCTAGCCTGTGAACGTCCCCGAGACAGGCAGGCTTCATTGAGGAGCCCAGCACATTGGAGGTCATGTGGCCAACTTGATCTCCAGGAACAGGTCTGTTTTCTGTTGTTCCCATGGCGAGGACCATAGTGCCCTCACACACCCTGTGCTTGAACACCTCCGGACTGTTGACCACGTGTTCTCTGCTAAAAGTGTCCCACACTCCTCCCCTAATGATTGACACACTTGTCCAACACAGAGAATCTGGTTTGAATTCCCAGCCCTAGTTTGCTGCTGATGTGTATCCCCAGGAACATTTGTGACATTCAAATGGTTGGGTTTGTGGCACCCACATGGAGACCTAGGTTGGCTTCCCATCTTCCTGCTCGGGCTCTCTGTCAGTAACTAAATATTCAATTGGAAACACACAAGGAAGGCCTGTCCCAGGGCTGGGGCTGGTAGTGCTCCAAGGTCGTAAGCACACAGTGCGTCCTTAGGGGAGACGCACAGGTGATCATGTCATGTGCCCCTTTGGAGAAATGGTGGAGAAAATGACAGTGTCCGAGGATGCTTTCTTCAGTGGATACCGCCATCCGACCTTGACCTTTCCCTTGTTGCAGCACCTCCTGAGCCGGTCCTCTTCCTGGGCTGGGGGAGATGCTGCTGGCTGAGTCCACACCTTTTTATTGGAACAGCATACATTGCCTCACTCAGCAGATGCCTTGCACCCGGTCAAGGGACCTGTTGTCCGCTTTACTGCCTTTGCTGAGGCTAGGAATCCGCCGTTTGGCTCTCTGGCCTGCCTCGCGGAAGTGGGACTGGCAGGACTGGCATTTTCCAAAAATGCTTTTCATGAGCTAGAGATTACTTTCTCATGTTTATGGAGAACGTGTAAAAGATCAGGGTGTACACAGTGCGGCAGTTTGCATGTCAGAAAAGTCTTTGTTATTGAAAAGTTATCTTAAAATGCAACAAGTAAGTTACTGTCTTGTTTTCTTTCTGCTGATAACTAAGTCAGAAGTTTAGAAAGGTGGCGGGACTTTGCTTCCCGGACTGCCTTCCAAGGCCTCCCACGGGTGCCCCGAGTGCCTTGTCTCTTGAGGTTGGTAGCCGGAGGGTGAGGAGCACCAGGCTGGGGAAGTGTGCCTTCCTGCTCATCTGGTTTGCGCACACTGATGCACCTGTGCGGTGTTGGAAGCCTGGACTACGTGGACCACCCACGTTCGGTGTTTTCTCTCAGCCGTGCCTAGAGTTTGGTCCTGGCTGTGCTGGTAGGTGCCTGCCTGAGCTTTGCTCTGTAATGTCACAGGTGAGCAGACTGGTGTGCCCTGTGATCTACATTTCTGTTAGGAAGGAAAGGAAGTAGGCTGTTGAGCCACCAATCAAATAATGTTTGCCGTGCACCCTTTATGTGAAATCCAGCAAGAAGAGAAACCAAAAAAAAAAAAAAAAAAAGAGAGAGAGAGAAATTCCATGTTCAGAAAAAGAGAAGTGGCCACAGCAGTCTCCCCAAATTGAGATTCTGTTGGAGTGAATATCCAGGGAACAGCTGGAATTGCAGCCTTGAGTGAGTGGTCTGAGCACTCCATACTCCCACTTTGCAGCCAGGCTCATCCTGGAGTTTCTGAGGAGAGGGGCAGGGGCAGGAGGAGCGGAGGCTGTCCTTGTGGGAGGCAGCAGCGAGAGCTGCCGAGGGGCAGCCGTTCTGGGTGATCCTGTGGGTGAGAAAGCCTGGCTGAGGACCTTGACCCCTGTTGGGGTGGCCGCTGCACTGCAGAGCAGGAACCTCGGGTGTGTGAGGCATCAGACCTTGTTGTGAGCACTCATGTATCCCTGCGCCTGTTTCAGAAGTAACCACGACAGTCGCAGGCAGTGTGTGATGTGGGAACAGACAGGAAGCCACTGGAAAGGAACAGCAGTGCTGAGCAAGACAGCTGACGGTGGAGACACCTGAGTGCCACGCAGGCGTGGGCTCTGCGCCCGCAGAGGAAGCTGGCTGCGCCTAGCACCAGGGTCCACTGCATGGCATTTGCTGGGTGCCGTCAGGGAGTCCCAGGTGGGACGTGGCTGCCATGTGATGGCAGCGTGATGTCCTGACCAATGAGGCTGCCAGGCTCGTTGGCCTGTGTAGGCTGCTCTGGGGAAGGGCCCTGGCATTTCTCTGCAAGTTCATGTGTGTGTGGTAGCTTAGAGACTGTTGCAGAGCACAGAGGATGGAAGTATGCCAAATTCCTGGTCCCAGTTGGGTCTGGGGAGGGAAGGAAGAGAAGTGGAAAGGGATACGAGTTCTGTTCCTGTGTGCTACTCAGGTTTTACCCAAAGCAAGAATGGCAGAATATCACTTAACGTATGCTCATTCTGTATAATGTTTGTGGATTTTCTTGAGGCTCTTTGCTTTGTAACCTAAAAAAGAGAAAAATGAAGAGAAACCATTTCTGACAGTGGAGGCAGGTGCCCTGCCGCCTGTGTAGGGAGGAGGAGCAGGGCACAGGGTGAGGGGGAGATGGCCATGGGGCCAGGACTGGCCTTAGAGGCAGCTTGTTGGAGCTCCAGAAGCTCTGAGAGGTGTACAGGTGCTCAGACAGAAGAGTGGGATTCCCCAGGTTAAGAAGTGATATGGGCGGGATTTGCCCTGGTTGGGCATGGGAGAGGCATTGAGAATGACTGCCAGGTGCAGGGGGAAGGGCAGTGGTGTGAGTGGGCCTGACCTGCTCTGTGAGCTGGCGACTGGCTTTACAAAGAAGGAAATCCACAGTGAGGGAGCTGCGCCTTAGGTCACGTGGGAACTGGGCGTGAGAAATGCAGCCCCTTGGTGTGGCACTGGGTGTGGGGCGGGGGTCAGGAAAATGGGAGGCCTCTGTCCATTGTGAGTGGATGAGGGGTGTGTGGGTTCAGTGAGTAGGGAAGTAGAGGGAGTGGGACAGGAGCACTCCGGTGGCCCCCGGAACACACACACCCATGTTGGGGTGACTTTGAGTACCTGTAGTGTGGGCACAGGGTAGGGTGGTCCCTGAGCTGCGAGGCTGCCAGCGCAGTGGGCTGGGGACCGGCCTCCTTGTGCTGGCAGAAGTGCTGCTGTGAGGGTAAGCCTGTGGGGTTGCAGTGGACCTCAGGCAGGGGAAAACCGAGGAGTCAGTGGGTTTGTCCAGCTGAAGTTTGGCCTGTGGCTGTGGTTGAGCTGCTGGCTGGAGGGGAGGGGGCAGTTGTGGGAACAAGGGTGGTGATGGATGCCGAGGTAAGAGATGGGACCCTGCCCGAAGTGGAGGAGCGTTTGCCTGTGATGGAGGCAGTGAGATGGACTGTTTGGTAGGCACCCATATGAAGCTGGCCGATCCTGGGACAAGGAACATCATTGGCAGACTGGAGCCTGACAAGTGAGGTCTAAAGCCTGATGGGAAATTGAATTCAGTAGATGACCTCATGAAGAAAGGCTTGGCGACAATCTTTGGCGTGCATTTTAAGGGGCAGGGTTGAGCATTGTTTTTTTTTTTTTTTAAGATTTATTTTATTTTTATTGGAAAGGCAGATATACAGAGAGAAGGAGAGACAGAGAGGAAGATCTTCTGTCCGATGATTCATTCTGCAAGTGAGTGCAATGGCCGGTGCTATGCCAATCCAAAACCAAGATCCAGGAACTTCTTCCAGGTCTCCTACACGGGTGCAGGGACCCAAGGTCCTGGACCATCCTCTACTGTTTTCCCAGGCCACAAGCAGGGAGCTGGATGGGAAGTGGAGCAACTGGGGTTAGAACTGGCATCCATATGGGTGTGTGCGAAGGTGAGCATTTAGACACTGAGCCGTTAGGCCTCACCGCTGGGCCCGAGCATTGGTTTTAAAGTAAGAAGATGCAGGAGTGGCTTGGCAGCAATGAGAAGCAAGACGATGCTGACTCTGCAGCTAGTGGGCATATGTGAAGGTCAGAACTTTGCCTGGACAGGGTTGTTGGGGAGATGGGGGACCCCAGGTGGGTGAAAGGACAGCAGGCACCCGGCACTGAAGAGTCTGCTTCAGCTGGGCCTTGTGGTGGGAGACCACGAGTACCGATGTCCCACACTCAGCTCTGGTTGTCAGTGCCACGGCTGCAGATCCATTGCCAGTAGCCTGAGGCTGAAGGACCCACAGCACGAAGACAGCTGAAGCGTTCTTGAACTAAGGGAATAACTGGAGTGCTGTTATTGCTGGAAATTATTACTGGATTGTAGAAAAGAAATGACTGGCACTCATGAGCTGTAAGATGGAGCCAGGTGAGGAAAGTGGGACCTGAGGGTGGAGAAGCTGAAGATACTCCGGTATGGTGCGGCTGAGGGGCAGATGTCCTCAGCCAGGCCTGGGAGAGGGGCTGTGGCCCTGGTGCCACCTCCCCAGGCAGGCCTCATGGTCAGGGAGAGGCCTGGACAGGGCCGTCTCCAGAAGGACCAATCCATTGATCAAGGCCAGAACAGAGACTCAGAGGGCTGTAGTGACAGGCTTGTGGTGGATCAGTCCCCGTTCAGAACCTCCAGGTTCTGAGTGTGGGTCCCAGCGTCCACACCCCAAGTCTCCAGGAGAGGTGTGCTCACCGCTGTTCCCAGCAGGTGGGATGCTCTTTCCAGCAGTGACCCTAACGAGACAGGAACAGTGTTCACAACCTGTGTCTCACTGCATAGTCATGACAATTTCCAGGTGCTCTTTTTTTATTTGATTGTACTTTTCTGTGTATTATGAACATTTTTGTTATTTTCTTTGAGATTTAAGGGATTGTGAGTAATATGTTGACTTGATGGAAAGCTATGCAATTTAAAATGACACACTGGCTGACAGTGATGAAGAGACCTGCCTCTCTGTGTTGCCTGCTCTTGACAGCTGTCTCCCGTCTCGCTTTTCTGGTTTTTAGCTCTCCTGTCATCAGAGGTGAACATGGGGAGTTGCTGAACTCTACTCTCAAATGTCTTCCTTTGTAACTTTTGTTTTTAATTCTAAGGTATATTTTGATTACATGAGAAGCTGGATCCAAATGCTACAGCAGTTACCTCAAGCTTCCCATAGTCTAAAAAATCTGTTGGAAGAAGAATGGAACTTCACCAAGGAGATCACTCCCTACATCCGCGGAGGAGAGGCGCAGGCTGGCAAACTCTTCTGGTAGGGACCTCACACCTCCGCAGCAGCCCCCTCCTGGCCTGCTCCCCAGGGCCCTGGGTGCTCTCAGCACCCTGCAGCGTCCAGGGGTGCAGACAGAGGTCATTCCCTCTGCCCTGAGCCCCGCTTCCGGGTTTTGAGAAGCAGTTCCCAAGTGGGGTGGTTGTGTCCCTGGATGGCACTTCTCGGTGTCACGACAGAGAAAGGGCTACCAGCACCCAGCAGCTAGAGGCCAGGACAATCCCCTTCACCCCACAAAGGTTACGTTTGTGCCTGGGAAACTGTTTTAGGTTTAACACTCCTGTTTTCTTTTATTAATGAAAAGAAAAATTGGAAGTGCATGTGAAGTTGAGTAGACCTGTGGGTTTCAGTTACTGTTGAACTGATGTTTGGGGCATGCGCAGCCCCTGGCTAAGTTGATGAGCTGGGTTTATCCACAGTGAGAGGGCAGCAGTGCAGACCCTGTTTAGGAAAAGGGTGTGGGCTCCTGAGTTCAGGGACCCTAGGTGGTGCTCAGGGCTCCTTGCCGTGGCCTCCACAGCACTGCCTTGCTGTAATGTGTGCCTGGCCCCTCTTGTGCCCCGAGGCTGTCCCATAGTCTCATCAGCCGTTCTAGTTCCTCTGCCTCCTTTTTGTCAGGCTGTCTACCCAGCGCAGTGTCTTGCAGTGTACTTCAGGACTTCTGCTCTTTTCACTTGGATGGCTCATTGTTTTTGTCCTTATTAGCCGGTCCCATGCCAGATCTCAGAATTGGGCATCAGCTTCTCTGCCCTCTGCTAGCCAGTTTGCATTGTCCTGGCTTTTGGGTGAGCAGTGCACCTGCTCTTGTTTCAGGCTCCTGGTTCCCAGGCTGTGGCAGTTCCCAAGCTGACTGTCTTGACTTGCCTCTTCCTGGTTCCTGGTTAGCCTTTTAAAAAATATGTGTGTTCACATTTTCAGTCTTCCTCCCCTCCTTATCTTCCATAACTTCTTTTTGCCTAGAATTGCTGGTTTGCATTGTCTGTTTCCTGCCCATGGGTTTCCCTGCAGCTCTGAGGTCTGTGACTCCTACAGCCTCACTTCCCCCTGTTGATCTGCATCACTGTATTCTTCTGTGCTTCGCTTCTGCTGTTCCCCGGAACTCGTGGGCTCACTGTGAGGTTCGCTCATGGAACTCGCTCATGGGGCTCTGCTGGGCCAGACTCACACCTGCTGCTCTGGGGACTGCCTCCCCCAGCTCGGCCGTGTTGGAACTGAACCCAGCCTGGCATCTTGGCTGTCACATGCCACTGGTGGTTCAGTGTGCCCAGGGCCTGACAGATGCTCCCCACTCCTTGTTGCCCCTCTGCCCAGATCTTCCACCATTGGACTGCACGGACTCTGACCTCATCTGGGGATCCTCCTGGGTCTGCTCTGGAGCCGTGTCCTTCCTTGCTGGGTGCCCAGGCTTTGTGCACTGCCGGTCCCTCTCCCTGGGCCGCTCTTTCCCCAGGTGTCAACATAACTCAGTTCCTCACTTCCTCAGGGTCCTTTCAGATGTTACTGTCTCAATAAACTTAAAAGAGAAATTGCTACCCACAAACACTCCTTGGCTTTTGTTTGGCCTCAGAGTACTTACCATCATCTGAAATTGCAGCTGTTTTCCTCTGCCATTTTGTTCACTGTCCCTTAGCACATGGCAAGTTCTCAGTATCTGTTCAATAACTGTACTCTGGATCTTCCTGTCTACTGTTCTGGAAAGCATATTTCTGCTTCGGCCATTGCCCCTCATTTTAAATCCCACCTTCTTGCTAGCCAAAGAGTCAGCTGAGCAGTGGGCATCTGAGGCCTTGGTTGACTCTCCGGGTTGTGGTGGGCATACCCTCAACTCATTTCAGATGGGATCTGTTCTCTTTGAATGGACTTGAGTTTTGACTGGCTCATCTTTGTGCCTCTGAGTCGTAGTTGGTGTTCTTCCTGGGCTTCCCTCCCCTCTGTGTTTCTTGGCTGCTGGGCCCCTCCTCTGTTCTCCTGTTTAAATTCTGCCTGTGTTCCCTGGGCTTTCTGGCCATGGGTGCCCTTCGCTGGGTGTGAGGGGCCTTTATCTGGTCTGCTAGCCTCTGATGGCAGTCCCTGGGACCGCCCTCTGCACCTGGTCGTGTACAGAGCTGCGCCCGCTCAGTGTGTGCTGTCGCACTGGATCCGGAGTGCCTTGCCTTGATCAGAGGGGCCAGAAGAGCGCTATGGAACTTGTGTCTGTGTAGACTCATACATTGGGTTGTATGTTTATGTACCAGGGTTTAGATGGTGTGTCTGTTGAGAAGAATCGGCTACAGAGGGTATTTCATTCTTACTGACTCTAAAAAATAATTGTAAGGGAAATTCTAAAAAAGTTGCATTTAAGGAATTCCTTTGTTTTCTTGTCCTATCATTTATATAAGGACAATTTATACCATTTTGAACATTTATGTAAAGTGGAAATGACATTTGCATAAAAATCACAGAGCTACTATGAGTAGAATTTAAAATTCTAAAGTTTTAATGAAATACTGTGGTAATGGGACACACAGGCACTGGCCACAGTCCAGATTTCGATTTTGTTTTTCACGTTAACTATGATATTACAAGAAAGGCAAGGGAAATTCCCACTGTTGTTGATTTTAAAACTCTGCCGCATTCTAGAATTGGTGTGAGGAAGGAGTTTTTCTTTGTTTTATTTGTGTTATTGCTGTTTCCCTAGTGACATTGCGGGAATGCTGCTGAAATCCACAGGGGGCTTCTTGGAGTTCGGCCTGCAGGAGAGCTGCGCTGAATTTTGGACCAGTGCAGATGACAGCAGTGCCTCTGATGAAATAAGGTGGGGTCTGCACTTGGCTTCCCCTGGTATTCCTTCCCTCATGGGGGGCTGCTCTTGGCAGTGAGTCTAGAGTGGAACTTGTTCAGTCCAAATTATGTTGGATTGGAAGAATTTATTTATTACCATGTTGTTTTTTCCATTTGATTTTTAAACTTAATAATTTTCTATGAAATTTGAAAGAATCTCTTCAGTATGATCAAAATAGTGCCTTTAGAGAAGAGTTAGCTAAAAATGAGTGCAATTACCTTCTTCCCTGATTTCTGCAAAGTTTTCAATTACTGTGTTTCTGTCCTCTAAAACCTATGTGGCAAGTAGTCCATTAGAGCAGTTTAATGATCATGATGTTATTTTTTTGTTTTTCTAGTTAGCTTATTCCTTGTACTGAACTTTAAGTGTGTCAGAGCATGTCTTGCTCACCTGAGTTTTTCCACTGCTGCACTGACGCTATTCAGGCTGCATCCTATGCAGCTGGTTTTGTTGTGGCATTGTATGTGCATCAGCCATACGGCCGATTGGGGGCCACATATCAGCAGTATCATGTGATACTGCAGATGCCTAGAACTAAAAGGTGCCCTCTGACCCTCTGAAGTGTGGGTTTTAGAACCCCTGGAGCACAGAGTTCAAGAAAGAAGGTAGCGATAGTAAGTAACAGAATGATTCTGTTTTCAGGTCTTGCTGTTTTGAGAGCCAATCTAAATAAACCCATGGGTCTAGACACACACCTAGTGTCATGGTCCAGGCAGTGGCTGTGGTGCTGAATAAACCCATGGGTCTAGATTACACACACCTAGTGTCGTGGTCCAGGCAGTGGCTGTGGTGTGGCTCCTGTGTTTGTGAGGGGTGGATCTAGAAGGTAAGGTCACACAGTGTGGCGTGGGGCTGACTGAGCTCTCCTCTCCCCACGTCTTGGATCAGTGGTGTCTCACTGCTACCTCCAGGTGGGCTGTGATGGGCATGTGGGCAGCCCAGATGGTGGTATGTCTCACTAGAGACCTTCTTTTTGGGGAGTGTAGACTTGACTATAAGCTGAGAGTCAGTGAATTACCTTGACCCCTGAGAAGCTTTAGAAAACCGGACATACTACTTGCTGTTTGATGGCTGCTAGACAGAAGCACTTAGCACAGCACTGCCAGTCAGCAGTCAGCTCGGGTATCCCGAGTGCATTCTCAGCAGCTGGCTGCTCCCACTGCTTTGCTGCATGTTCATTGGTCAGTGTGTTTGCATCTCTGGTGGTGACGACCGTCTGCGTTCCCCCCATCTTCGTTGCTCTTGGCAGGAGGTCTGTGATCGAGATCAGCCGGGCACTGAAGGAGCTCTTTCACGAAGCCAGGGAGCGAGCCTCGAAGGCCCTGGGCTTTGCCAAAATGCTGAGGAAGGTGAGTCTGCAGATCTCAGCTGTTTCTTTTAGTTTATCATTGTTGTTATTGTCCTTGCCGTCCTAAGAAAACTAACCCTAATGGAGTTCCTCTGTGATCCTAGGACCTGGAAATAGCAGCAGAATTTGTTCTTGCAGCTCCAGTGAGAGACCTCCTGGACGTTCTGAAGTCAAAGCAGTATGTGAAGGTAATCATTACGATGGAGGAGCTGAATGGTTTGGCCTTCCCTACTGGATTCTGGAACAAGCTTTTTCTTCAAGGTCCAGGTAGTAAATAATTCACGCAGGAAGGTCCCATAGCCTTTTCAGTGAAATCATTGGAAAAACAAGTTTTTATGTACTTACTCACTTGTCTTAAGAATGCAGATAATGTAATCAAGCATTTGCTCATTCCATTTAATTGATTAATTTAGATTTACATATTTTAAGTAATATGTGCAAGAGGATCATATTTTAGGTTTTGGTTGTTTTTCGTTTTCACGCTTCTGGCGTCAGCAGCCTCTTTCCCAGTCACTGTCTTTGTGCCCTGTGGGCTGTGGACTTCAGGCCTTTGCAGTGCGTGATGTTGTGTGTGGAAATGTTATCCCAAGGGTATGACTTCCAGAGACTTGCTGTGGTGCCTGTCCCTGGGAGGGGGAGTGAACCCCTCATACCACCTTTTGCCTCTGTGCCGGGGCAGGTGTCAGGGACATGGTTTCACCCCTCAGAGGAATTTTCTGGTTGTTGAACATAAAATGGTGAGTGAGCTTCCCTGTGCTTGGAGCAGCTGCTAGGGCCTCTGCCCACTCAGCCCACTGACTTATGCCACCTCCTGGGGCACAAAGCTGCTTCCTTGACTGTGCCTTCTCCTGAGACTTGGCATTTTGGGGGGACTCGTCTCCCTCATGGACAGTGTGCCTAATGTAACATTTTGGGTTATTTCTTCTCCAGGTACAGATTCCCGGATTGGAAAGCTTGCAGGTGTTTGTTCCAGATGCGCTGGCCGAAGAGAAGAGTACAATCTTGCAGCTGCTGAATGCTGCAGCTGGGAAGGACTGCTCCAAGGACTCGGATGACTCACTGCTCGATGCCCATCTGCTGCTTGCCAAGCAGAGCACCCGGGTCCACGCCTCTCAGGATGGCTGGGGCGGGTGGGAGGCGCAGCCAGTCAAAGTTGCGCCCCAGGTGGAGACAGTTGATACCCTGAGAAGCATGCAGGTGAGTCTCCCTCCCAAGACCCGCCTTTCATCTTACCACTTAAAATGCTTTCAGCCACTGTGAGCTGGAAGCAGCTCATGGGTGATTGGCTTGATAGCTGGAGTAACTCAGACATGAACTTCCCTTCAGTGTTTTAATAGGTACATTTCCAGCTCATTCCGCTCAAGGTATAAAGTTATACAGAAATGTTTAAAATAAAGCATATATTTTACTTACACCAGTTCTTAGTCCAGACATGTAAGTACATGTATAGATGCATTAACAAAAAGCAGATGTCTTACTAATGGAATTTGTTGTTGCTGAATCCCAGGGTTCCCCAGGGGCTGTGGATTGTGGTTATTTGATGGGTTTCATTTTTTTATAGTAGGCTATCATACCTTTCTTACCCGCCAGGGACCCCAGGATCCTAGGACAGGTTATGTAGATGACAGAATGTGCACTTGCATGTGGAGACCAGCAGTGTGACAGTTGATAGAAATCCAGCCACCACCCTTCAGTTAGCCACTCGTCCCGGGAGGCTGGCAGCTTTTCCTGCAGATACTTCATTGCAGATCATGAGGGCATGAATGGTTGCTGGAGTCTGCACTGCCCTTCCCTGAGCTGTGCAGTGACGTAGAGTTTCCCAGCTTCAAGCCCGTCCTCTCCCTCTCTCCAGCTCTGTATTTCTGTTTTTGGTAGTTCTAGTGTGATTATCCCATGTACATTTGATCACGTTGCCCATCTACTCAAACACCGTGGTGCTCTCTCTCTTAAAGGATAAAGAATACAGTTTCCGTTTCTTAGCAGAGTCCTTCATTGGATCCTATTGCTGTCTTTCCTGCCTTTCCCTTCCGGACGTTGCACACACACCTGTGGCTCCCACAGTATTAAGTTCTGGGGTGTTTCCGAGATGCTTTGGCTGCAGGGCAGTATGGGGATGTTTCACACTGCTGAAGATGGAAGTGCCGGTGCCCACTGCAGTGCTTTACCTGGTAGCCTTGAGGTTGGCTGAACTAGGGAGCAGTGGGTGTGATTTCATGACCCGTGTTTGACTGTCCTTGCAGGTGGATCACCTTCTGCTGGTTGTCATGCAGTCGGCCCATCTCACAATTCAGAGAAAAGCCTTCCAGCAGGCCATTGAAGGGCTCATGACCCTTCGCCAGGAGCAGACCTCCAGTCAGCCCATCATTGCTAAAGCCCTGCAGCAGCTGAAGGTACTGTGCTGAACCAGCCATCCTACCTGGACGTGGTGCTGCCGGGGGACAGGGTGCTCTGCCATCCTACCTGGGCGTGGTGCTGCCTGGGGACAGGGTGCTCTGCAATCCTACCTGCACGTGGTGCTGGCTGGGGACAGGGTACTTTGCTCTCCGCCTGGGATGTGGTGCTGCCTGGGCTCAGGGTGGTCTGCTATCCTTCAAGGAGCCAGAGCTCTTGGGAGAGCACCTCACCCATCCCACTCCTCACCACACACTGGTCACTTCTGGTCCCTGAACTCTCGTGGACCCCTCTCAGGCTCTGCAGCTTCGGGGCTGGGGAGGGTAGGAAGCTGGGCAGTGGGTGGTGTCATCCTGCACACAAGGTAGTTAGCAACAGAGCTGACAGTGGAATCAGGTCTCTTCATTTCTGATGTGACTTTCTCCTTCCTCAGTGACCTGTGTTCATATTGATTTAAGATTGCTGATTTCAACAGTGTACATCAGATTATTTCTTTTGAGCTAATTCTGTAAAGTGAGTCATCAGAACAAAACAGTTGTAGACAGGCACAAAGGCTTTTAGAATTTATAGCAAGCCAAAGCCTCACATTCTCTCCTATTATTTTCTGTTTTTCTCCTTTCAGTACTGTGTCCATTTCTCAATCTTGGCCCCATTCATGCCCTCCGAGACTGTCTGCCATGTCAGTCACAGTGGGCTTAGCATCCTGAAGAAGAGCTCCATGGAATTTTAAGATGTTGATAGGTGGTTGTTGTTAATCCAGAAACAGTAGCAAGCTGCTTATCTCTGTTACAGAGTGTAGTTCCACCCTAATCCCAGAGCAAGGTAGTCTTGTCTTTAGTTTGAGCTGATGACATCCAGAGAGTTCAGGATTAGTTATGATATGGATTATTCTTGAGCTGAAGGAGTACAGAATCCTGAGCCCCCAAGTTACCCCTGCTGAAGTACCAACGGGAGGATCTCCAGGGATGCAGACTGGACAGGGATCAATAAAGGCACGTTTGGACATGGATGGCCGCAGTTCCAGGTTCTGGGCTTTCTTCCTGAGCATCACACAGCCCACAGGGGTGGCCTGCAAAGGTAGCAGGAGGTGTGGCCACATGCGAGGTGGGCTAAGTCCAGATCTTGTTTTCCAAGCTACAAGGTGTCAGGTGTGGAAGATATTATCACAGTACATAAGGCATTTCCTGATGAGAGCATGTATGCTCAGGTATATTTCAGGATCTGTGGAAGGAAGCAGGTTGTCATTCTCTAAACCATTGACACTTTTGGTTGTCATTTTGGGCTGTGTGGCCTGTCCTGTGCGGCCTGTCCTGTGCGTTGGAGGCCATTCAGCTTCATCCCAGTTCTCTTTCCACTGTGGCCAGTGGATGCCAGTCCTTCATCTGAGTGAATTCCAAGCTATGCCAAGAATCTCTGGAGGTTGACGTCAAGGCTGAACACAGCAGTGTTCACTGCAAGACCAGGCCATTCCTTGGTGATACTGTTTTAAATGGGTTTTTTCCTCTTGTAATTTCATAAGGAGCTGAAGAGTATCAGGACAAGTAAAAATGAAAATAACAGAATTTACTCAGTCATTCCTTTTGATAGCTAAATGTGGCAGATATTCCTTGCAGTGGCCTAATGGCCTTTCTCTTTCATGTGTGAGTGTTGTGTGATCTGCAGCCTTTTGGATTAACCATGGTTTGACACTCCTCAGAACGACGCCTTAGAGCTGTGCAACCAAATAAGCAACGCCATTGACCGTGTGGATCACATGTTCACGTCAGAATTTGATGCTGAAGTCGATGAGTGTGAGTCCGCCACGCTGCAGCAGTACTACCGGGAAGCCATGATCCAGGGCTACAACTTTGGCTTTGAGGTAGGCAGAGTGAGAGGGGGAGCAGTGCGCCGGCGCCTGCTCTGCAGCCGATGTGCAGAGGAGTGTTAGAAATCCCCCAGGGAACTGTGTTAACTGTAACCACAGCTTGCTCACGAATGTCTCCCATCCCACTCCTGAATATCCGAAATGTTTGAACTGTCAGGTAGTTGCCCACTTCTTAGTTTGCACTAAAACCTGTGTCTTATATTTTAAAACTTTTAAAAAAGAATGTTTGATATAAAAATGTATTGTTAATCTTTAAGCTTGACAAAAAATATTTATGAAACTGCATTTTGAGATATCGCGTTCTCCATCAGTCTTTACACTGTTTGGATTATATGGGGGGATGTCAAAGAGTTCATGGAAAATAGAATGAAAAAGTAAAAACAGAAGCTTGTTTTTTAACATAAGCTCCATCAGGTTGAAGATCTCTTTGTAACTGATGGATGCCAGTCCTTTAGTCCTTCCCTGAACAACTGAGGGTCCTAGAATTTAGCCATGTCTGTGTGGTTGCTTTTTTGAGATTCTTAGGATTAGGAAGCAAAAATTGAGAAAGAGCCAAATCAGGGCTGCAGGGCGGACGCTGCCTGATTTCCTGTTAGGACTCTGGCCGTGCACAGACGCTGCTGTGGGCAAGAGGCCTCCTGGGGAAGCCTCAAGGCTTGTCTGGCCTCTTGAAATGCCCTCCTAATGAGCCTGGGTGGTCATGTTTGTCCCTCCGAGTGTCCACCCATAGAATCCCCACGCTTCTCAGGGAGCTGCTGTCCAGCCCTGCACTGTGCTCTGCTCTGGCTGGGCCTACGCTGTCTCTGTCTGGCTTTGAGTTCAGGCTCAGACTGCGAAAGCTGTGTTACATCTGTGCCGGGTCTCGGGCCAGGCACACTGGAAGCTCTGTGTTGGCCTGCAGCCCACCTGGCAGGGCAGTTTTGGCTCTGTTGAGCAGTGTTCCACTCCAGATTTCTGTTTCTGTAGGACTTGACAGGCCTGTGGTGTGGGCTCCTGTTTCTGCTGTAAACATTGGCCCTCTGCAGTTGTGATGCGGGCAGGATGAGTCTCTCCTCTTGCACCGGAGCTCATCCCTTCATAAAGAGTGTGCGGACTGCTGAGCTCTGTGGCACATTGTCCGCATCTGCTTTTCACAAAGCTTCAACGATTGCCCCATTTGTGCTTTTGGTTTTTTGTTTTGCTTTGTTTTTTTTAAGCTCAAGATTAACCATAATTTTAATGTTTGTTCTTGCTTCACTTTCAGCAGAATTCACATTGTTGTGCTTAGGGCTGTTTTCAAAATGTTATCTTAATCCTTCTTGGCACTGCGTGCCAGATCCTGTCCAGGCACTTTAGGATAAGTTGGCATGAGTTTATTTTGGGTGCAAAAAACGTTTTAATATACTGTGCATTTTCTGTGACTGTTTTGAAGATTCCTTGTTACGAATTTTACACGATTCGATGTTGTGTTCTGTGCTTTGTTTAGAACTTGACATTTAAGATCACATGTAGGAATAACTGATGATTTTCATTTTCATTTTGATATTCATGAAATCTTTTTACAGTATCATAAAGAAGTTGTCCGGCTGATGTCTGGAGAGTTTAGACAGAAAATAGGAGACAAATACATAAGCTTTGCCCGGAAGTGGATGAATTACGTATTGACTAAGTGTGAGAGTGGCAGAGGCACCAGGCCAAGGTAATGCCCGAGCGGGATGCGTCCAGCCAAGTCACCTGGGTTTGGAGGGCTTTTCTTTCTGTATGCTAAATTTGATTTTCAGCAGATCACATGTAAAGGAATACTGTAAATTCTTTGACTAGTTTAATTAAATACATAGGTATACCTGAAAATCCCTTAATTACAAAACTTTAAGTAATTTGTTCCAAATTGAGTTACCTTTAAAAAAAAAATTTGTTTTCGTGTATTTGAAAAGCACAGCAACAAAGAATAAGAGAGCAGAAGGGAGAGGAAGAAAGAGAGAGAGAGAGGAGAGAGAGAGAGAGAAAATCTTCTATGTGTTGTTTCGACCTCCAGATGCCCCTAATGGCTAGGGCTTGACCAGGCTGAATGAAGCCAGGAGTCCAAAATGCTCCTGGGTCTCGCATGTGGCTGGCCAGGATCTGGCATGCAGTCTGCCATCTGCTGTCTGCCAGGCACGTTGGCAGGAAGCTGGCTCTGCAGAGGAGCAGCTGAGCCTTGACCCAGCGCTCTTATACCGAGACCAGGAATGGCTGGTAGCAGCTCCGTCTGCTGTGGCGTGGCTGAGTTTCCTCACAGAGAATCCACCTTCTCCCAGTCCTGAGGTCCAGCCTCAGTGCCTCCCCTGTGGGACTGAAGCCTGTGCCTTGGTGTAAAGGAGAAGTAAAAGGATGAGCAGCGTGTTTGTTCAGCAGCCCTTGGAGTTTGCCCTGTGAGCCCTGGAGTGAGCCTATCCTGCAGCAGCCCTGAGGGCTGGTGCCTGGGTGAGAGCATGTGCTCTGATTGGTGCTTCCAGGGCACTCTGCCTCTTTCCACGTTAGGAACACGTAGGTTTGGGTGGAGCTTTTCCTTACATAGCTTGTGTAATTGCTGAAGTACAAACGGCACCTGACTCCTGGGTAGCCCCTGAGGGCTGCAAAACAGGGAAGCATGTTAGTCCTCCTTTCCGAATGGTTGCGTGATAAATTTACTCAGGTCACTTAAGTGAAACCAAAAGCCATGTTTATCCAGTGAGATGACTTTCCACCTTGGCATGTTGCAGGCGGTTTGTGACTACTGACTGTTGTCCTGTCACAGGTGGGCCACTCAAGGATTTGATTTTCTCCAAGCCATTGAACCTGCCTTTATTTCAGCTTTGCCAGAAGATGACTTCCTGGTATGAATGCCCTGAAATGCTTTTCATTGCAAACAAACAACCCAGCCTCTTCCCTGGTTATGTGTTTTTTTAAACTATGTAATAATGGCTCTTAGATATTTTTAATGTCGTTATCATGCTAATACTGAGAAGTTAAAGTTCTCTTAATTCCTTTTGCTGTCTTCCTTTTTTTAATAAAAAACATCTGTGTTCCTGTGCCCAAGTCAGTGCCTAGTTGTTTGTAAACCCTGGCACTCGTGAAAAACTTGCTACTTTTATAAACTGCCTTGTTGGTTTGTTTTGACAATCCAAAGAGACACGAGCTTTGGCTGTCTCACGTTGCAGCATAATGCCTGTGTAACTGTTGAATTCTGCTGGATTGCGTCAGGTCCATGGGTGCTGGAGCTGCTCCCTGCCATTGCCCAGTGGTACAGCAAATTACATGAAAGGCCCTTTGCTTGTGCACTTCATTGCTCACCGGGGAGTCGACTGTGCATTTTTTCTTATGTATAAAATAAAATGGGATTAAGGAGTATATTCCTGAAAATTATGTATATTCCATGTTTAATTTATGTTTGCATCTGTTTTCTAAAAAACTGACTTTTGAAATATATTGTAAGCCAACTTGTGCTACATATCCCGTTAATGGGAACCTTCATTCTCCGTCCGTTTGGTTTCTAGAGTTTACAAGCTCTGATGAACGAGTGCATTGGCCACGTCATAGGGAAGCCGCACAGTCCTGTTACAGGTTTGTACCTTGGTAAGACCACATTACAGCATTTCCTGTGGACCGTACTGGTGTGGATGAGCAAGCCACCTTGTGAGCAGCACACTCTAAAGTTCTGCAAAAGATGTTTTTAGAATGTTCAGGAAATTGGACGTGAAAGCAACAGCCATGAGGTATACATGAGGCAAACACCAAATAATCTTTCTAAATTCATGGACAGGAAGATGAAAATACCAACATGAGGTATACTGCACCAGCCGTCTGTGATTTTTTTCTGTGTCGGCACGACCTTCACGCTCTCTCCTTGAAGTGTCTCTCTGCAGAGGGCATCCCGGAGGAGGTGGCTGTGCGGCCAGGTAGCAGGAGCTTCCTGATGTGCGGGAGCTGGCATGATTCCCGGGCCTCTCGTCCCCTCAGGAAGGGTCTGCACTGACTGTGCAGTCTGAGTACCCACATCTCCACCGTCTGTGGCCAATTCCAAGTTAGGGCTGCTTTTTTTTTAAGCTGCTATACACTTACTTAGTTTGATTTCTTTATTTTTTTAAGTGTGCAGCTTTCCTGTGTATGTTGAAACTTATTAAAAATATGTATCAGCAAAATGACCTGCTTTACTCTTTATAAGATTGCCCTTGGTGTTGTCTGTAAATAAAGCAAGCTGTCTACGTGATGGGCGCTTACAGTGAAAGCTTACTTTGTGTAATTTAAAATATACCAGAATATCCCTGAGTGGTAAATTTATCACTGTTGTCCTTAAACAGTGATTACCAGCTGCAGAACATTGAGTAGAACAGATTTTAGGTACTGGTTTCTTTGCTTTTAAAACTTGCGTCATGTTCCTCCTGCTGCTGCTAGGAAAATGCAGGTTGCTGTTTTCAAAACTACTTGAGCATTCTATATAAACATGCTGTATTCCTGTTAAACTTCTGCTAAAGTGTATTATCATAGACTTTGATTTTTTTCATCTAAGATTGCTCTAAGACTGCACGAACAAGAATTCAGTAAAAATTACTTTTAAAAATACTTTAAATGTAAGGATAATTTTCTCAACAGAAGAATCCCAACAAAGAAAATTTAGAAAGATTTTTGAAATAAACGGAAAAAAATTGCTGTCCCAATCAGTGTCCCACAGCACAGAGGTGATCCCTGGTTGTGTAAGTCCCTGCAGAGCTGGGAGTAAAGCCCTCTTGGTGGGTCGACCTTGGCCTTGGGGGTAGAATGGACTTGCTCTGATTCCTGCCTGCCAGGCCAGGGGCTGCTCACTCAGCATCCCTGAGCCGCCCCAGCCCTAACACCTACACAACAGAACTGTCCTCTGCTGCAGTGTTGGCTTTGTTGTTATGTTTTGTTTGTTTTTGCAAGAGATGTTAATTAAAATAAGAACATATCACCTGTGTTGCTTCCTTCTCATACATTAGGTCCCCGGAGTGCCATACTTTCTTTATCTTCGTTAGTTGGAACAAACTCATTCTAGCCCACCATGGCCTGTGCCTGTATAATTACTCAGCAAGTGTAGGTTGTTTTCCTGCCATTTATTGTGCAACCAAAAGATCCTCTTGGCTGCGAATCTTTTTTCTGAGCAGAAAGATGAAATTCCTCTGATTCCCTTGCACATCCCACAAGGGCTTTGGGGGCCTCCGCTGTCAACAAGCTTCTCAGTGGCAAATGTGCACCACCTGTGAGGTTTGAAGATCTGGTTTTGGCTTCTTGGCTGTTGGCTTTTCTTTGAGGGAAGCCTCACAGTTTTGTCCAACCAAGTCTGCATGCTCTGGAGGTGGCTTGGTGCATGTAGACGTCAGCCTTGTATACGAGCGTTCTCTAAGATGGCATGTCTTGGTTGTAAACCTTCATGGAGACCTCTGTAGCAGCTGTTCACAGCTCCTTGTGCCTTTGCGGAAGTCATCCTGCTCCTCGCCTCACTTTGTCTCTGTGACTGTTGTTTTCCGCTTAGCCTAGTGATCTTGAGCTCACGAGTCAGACACGATGGCCTTCAGCTGTTGTAGATGGCTCATGGGATTTATTTTGTGAGTTTTGCCAGAGAGCTTGAGTGCTGTGTATGCAACACTTCTGTCTCTCCTGGGTGGTGTTATTGAAAGGAAGCCAGCAAGACGGTGAAGAAAGAGGGCGTCTGCTTAGGATAAAATGTCTTTACGATGAACTGTTTGTAGTCTTAAAATTATCAACCGAAGTGGGAAGGAGAAAGAAGGAGCCAGAAAAATAAGTGTTAAAACAAAGGAGAGAGAAACGTGTTAGGGAAGCAGCCAAAATATAATACATTTAGTTATTGAGAAAGTGGAATTTTCAGCATTTTTGTAATCACTGGTGGAGTTATCTAGTTTGAAAATTTGATTTCAGATTTTGTCATGTTTTTGGGTTTCATTTTAACCTTTATCCAAATTTATCTCCTGCTAAAGTATGTAAAAGGAGAAAAGAAAGTGTCCTGGGGGAGGGCACTATCCATTCTCCTTTGTGTCCTGTCCACGTGCCCCCGAACCACATTTTCATCTCTCTCTGAAATGAGTTGAAACCTTTATTTAGCATCCATGCTGTATGTTTCATGTTAGGATTTACAAGGTGTTTTCCTTACAGAAGAATATAGAATGGGGGCTAGGGATTTCTTAAGCTAAAAGGTAACATTTCCCACGATCTTGTGTGTATGAATAAATGCCTTACTTGCCTGACTGGGCTTCTTTGGGTCACTGGGAGTGTTAAGCGAGGGGCCTGCTTTCACTGTCCTCCCTGACGGTGTGTTGCTCTTCTTCCTGGCAGCCATTCACCGGAACAGCCCCCGGCCCGTGAAGGTGCCTCGGTGCCACAGCGACCCTCCTAACCCTCACCTGATTATCCCGACGCCGGAGGGCTTCAGGTACTGGGAGCTGCTCAGGCCTCTGCTTCTGGGGTCCTCTGAGGCCCATGCTCAGTGCTTGCCCTGAGAGCTGAGTGTTGGTTCTGGGTTTCTTCTTGTGGTCCTTGCAGAGCCCTTGCGTGCCCTTTTTTGAGCCACAGCCATGAGACCTTCAACCCAGGAGAAAACGCTGTGGCATTGGGAACAAACCTGTCCCTTTCCAGATAACCCAGCCTCTCCGCTTATTTGTAACCTCAAGCTACTAAATGCTTTCTGGCTTTGGATCAGTTCTTCCCCTTTCTGTCTTTGAAACATGACCTTAGCAGAACAAACACCAATGTGCATAATAAATGTTGGGGGAAAAAGCCCAGTGCTGACTGTCCCTTCAGTAGTGGACCAGCCTCTCCAGGCTCGGCCCCTGTGCGTGTGCTGTAGGGCAGTGTGCTGCTGAAGGGTTCTCACACCGCTCGGTGCTTTCACAGTTGTTGCCTGGAATGTGGTGGCATTTCTGCGTCTTGAGCTGATGAGAGTCCTCACTTTTAAAATCATACTTCTATCTGTGAGGTGAGGACTACTGTTACTATGAAGTTTCAGAACCGTCCCCCGCCCCTTGGTCTGAATGTCCATCAAAGAACAGTTTGCATTTTATATTTTTAAATGTTTCGCCCTCCTTGCGGTAAGGATTTTATTTTGAACCAAAGCCACTTGCTGGTCCACCCCCTTTCTCACCTGTATTCCTGAAGTTTCTCCTCTCGTCCTAGCACCCGGAGCGGGCCTTCGGAGGTGCGGAGCCACGGCGGCCCCGCTGCTGCTCCTGCTGCTGCCACCGCTGCCACAAGTCGCCTTGGCCCCTCTGGCGGCGACTGTGCACCGCCCAAACCCACCAGCAGTGCCCATGATACCAGGTAGTCTCCTCCCTCCAGCAGCACCACATCTGGTCACCCCTGGGTGACCGTCCACGGCCACTTTACTCGAGACACGTCACGGGGTCACCAGGCTTGTCCTCGAAACAGCCCTGGCCATGGCACTAAGTAGGACCAGTAGATCTGGTGCTGGTCTTCCTATGAGCAGTGGCTCTGCCGGGCTCAGCCCCGGGAAAGGCTGTCAGGAGGATCATGGGGTGCACGAGGGGAGTCTGGGCATTCTGGTCACTGCCCTTTCTTGAGCAGGTGCTCTAGAGTTGGCCTCCAGTTGGTGACATCAGGTGTCGAGGCACTCTTCTGAGGGGGCCTGTTTTCTAACCACATCCTGTTACTGAATAGAAAAGCAGTTTATGAAAATACAGATTAGAATTCGTAGAGTCTGTAGATCACATGGAGGAAAGATGGCTGCTTGAAAGAACTGTCCTCAACTTTTGGCAAGCTCCAGAAAAATTTAAGTCTAAGTTAAACCTTTTAAGTAAGAAAGGAGAAAGGTCTTGTAGCTTTTTTTTTTCCCCGTAAGATTGATTGATTTGTTTGAAAGGATGAATTATGGAAAGACCAAGAAAAAGGTCTTCCATCCACTGATTGACTCCCCAAATGGCTACAATACCCAAGGCTGGGTCAGGCCCGAGCCAGGAGGCAGAACTCCACCCATGTGTCCTGCTTCGTGGGGGGCGGGCAGGAGTTTGGACCGTTCTCCTGTTCTCTCAGCTGTGATAGCAGGGAGCAGCCAGTTCTCAAACAAGTATCTGATTCGCCTGTGACACCACAGAGCTGGTCCCATTCTGGTCATCTTCTTGGTAGGGTATGTCATGAAGTTCTCATTTACTCAGTGGAGACATGCTTTGAGCTCCGAGTCCCGTCCTCTCAGTACAGGGGACACTGTCAGTATTCTCATCTTCCAACAAGATCGTCCAGGGACTGAAATGTGAACAAACTGAGCAAAAACATATCGTGAAGGGACTTGAGTTCAGCTCATGGGAAACATATTAGTATACTGCCTAGCAAGAAGATAACCTGCAGAGTTATCAGTGACAAATATCTAAGTATTTCTGGTCTTGCTTATTAAAATAATATTTCTAATTTTTAGTGATAAAGATCTATAACTTAAAAGATAGTTGAGTCTCTCACAGCTTAAGCAGGCAACTAAAAACCATTAACAGTTAATGTTGCATGAAATTTCCACTCACCCTTTTGATGAATAAAGCCTTTTATGGCAAATATTTGCATATCCCTTTGGGCAACTGAAAGTGTCTCTTTTGCAAATGCAATAGAATTAAAGCGAAAGACTGCCTGAAGCACAGGTGGACAGGCAGGGGACCAGCTGCGGTGCACACTGTGTGTCTGTGCACCTGAGGTTGCTGCAGAACTGGAGGAAAGCATTACATCCGCTCTGGCAGTCCGTGAGCTAGGACCTTAGGTGTTCTGTGTTAACGGTGTGTGCCTTAGGTGCACTTGGTCTTACACTTTGCCAGGAGTAGCATGTGGTGTGTGTCCGTCCTGAATCTGGGCCTGTGTAGTGCTTGATGTTCAGGAGTGTTAACCTCCACGCAGTCAGCGGTGCTGCAGGCCGCGTTCACAGAAGACTGGGGATTCTGCACTGCAGAGGAGCACGCGTAGCAGCAGTGCAAGGAGCATGGTCCCGCAGACAGTGCAGGGGCAGCCTTAGGTACCCTCCTCACGGGACCCAGAGGGTGCTCCCCGGAGCTGAGAACCTCCGCTCTCAGCACAGCCATTGGTCTGTGACTGTGCGTGCAGAGCCCTGTCTGTCCCAGACAAAATCCACTTTCACTTGGCCCCATAATAGCTCGCACTGATTTTGTTGGACTTAGGAGACATCTACGTTGGACTCAAGTTGTTATCTCTGTTTATAGAAGCATTTTAGCAGTTGTCTGCTGGAGGGAGCCTGGCTCCCACCAGGCTCCAGAGCCACTTGTTCGTTTTTGAATTTTATAAGCCAGTTGCTGTATCACAGACGTTGGTTACCAACATTGGTGTGTCACTTCAGCTAGAATCCCGAGGGACACAGGGTTGGCTGTTGAACTCTTGGGAAGTCAGGAAGATGAGGTGGTGAGTGGCATCCCCAGGGCCCCACAGTTTGTGGCTGTTCCGAGGAGTGACATGTGTTTCTTTTGTATCAAGTCATGTCCAGAGCTTTTAGCTGTCATGGTGTTCCCTCTCTTCAGATTTAGCAGATACTGTGCCACAGCTGAGGGTTTTAGGGAAAATCAAGGAAGGTTAGGCATTTTTATAATTCATGGGCACCTTTTTATTCAATAGACCGTATTGCCTTCAGCCTATTCAATATATAATAATAAAAGAGCATAAATGCTACCATATTCATTTAAAATACACACTAACTTTTTAATAAGCGAATGCAGTGTTGCTTGTTGTGTTCTTTGATGGTTTGAATGACAGTTTTAACACTTCCCTTATTTAATGCTAGTGTTTACTCTCCATGGGTTCACTCTGGCTGCTCAACACCTTACTTCCTGCTGGAAAGGCAGCTGATTAACTTGGTTCTTTAATACATTCAGCTTCCTGCTCTGCTGCACTTTGCTTGGCTGCCTCTGGAGCAATCACTAAGTATTCTCTTCTGTTTTCTTACTATGAAGTTTGGAAATAGTTTGAGCTATGAAATGGTTTTGGTAGTTTAAATAAAATTAAGGACAGAAATGTAATTGGATGATAACTTTAAATTTAGCCAGATCTGGCAAAATACATGTTTATTCTTCCTGGGCTTAAATGATGGAGCTTTCCACATATCAGTAACAAGCAGTGCTTTTTTTCCCTGTCTGTTGTTACTAGCAAATGTAGTGCTATAGAGGCGGGCAGTCTGGGTCTTGGGTCCTAGCTCCGGAGGTGTGGACGTGGAATGCTCCTAGCAGACAGGGACTCCCCCCCCCGGGCAGTGCCTCTGGGGGGGGATAGCTCGTGCTGTGGGCTCACTGTGCTGGATCTTCCATCCACCAGATGCCCACAGCTCTCGCCCAAGTTGTGATAGTTAGAGGGGCTGCAGACACTGCCCATGTGGGGTGGGGGAGGGCAGCATTGTCCCCAGTGGAGCATCACAGTTCTAGAAGACTCATGGGTCTTTCATTTCGACTTCTGTTGAATTGATAGCTCAATTGTTAAAAATATTAAAACAGGGGTTCCAGTGTCCCTGAAAATGACCGCTTGGCGTCCATAGCTGCAGAGCTGCAGTTTAGGTCCCTGAGTCGTCACTCCAGTCCCACCGAGGAGCGAGATGGTGAGTGTTGGCAGGTGGCAGGTGCCCTGCGACCAGGCCCATCGTCCCCACTGAATGCGCTGAGGAGTGGAGAGGAAGCAGCCGAGCTCTGGGATGCAGTGCTGAGCTGTTGGCTGTATAAATGCAGTGAGCTGTCTTTACATCTTCTAGATCCACTTCTATTGCTTTAAAAATTACTCCTGATGTTCCCATTGCTGAGAACTTTCATTTTAAAATTGTGAATAGTGTCATCCAAGTTTGTTGGTGACGGGCTGAAGTTTCGTGAGAAGCAGCCCCGTTACGACTGTCCTGCAGGAGAGCTGGGGTCTACGCGAGTTCTCTTGCCAGTCACTGCTCAAAGTTCAGTGCGGTTAATGTTCTCTGATGCTGCTAGCCGAGTCTTGGTTTGGCACAGTTGGCTTGAATTACTGTAGAGCCATATTCTCTTGCCCACAACAGACACGTTAAGAATCTTCCTGGGAGCAGCAGGCAGCTGGCAGCCATGGCCTCGCACCATGTTAGCCTTGCCGTATCACAGGAGCAGAGCGATTTCATAAATGTTCATTTGTCTGAAAAAACACTCCTTGCAGAACCAGCGTACCCTAGGGGTGATTCGAGTGGGTCGGCACGAAGAAGCTGGGAACTCCGGACCCTTATCAGCCAGACCAAAGGTAAGCACCCGGGGTGAGGGTCTGGAGATGTGGAAGCATAGGGTGACCACTTTCAGCTAAAGCAGGTGGTAGCTTCCGAATTGTTATGATTTCTGCATTAATATCTGCTAATCTCATTTCTGCCGTTGCCATCGATTTCTGTCATCTATTACATTTTTGGACATTTCTTGTTTCTTATGATGAGGTAATGCTCCTTGGATCATAAATGTTACTCATATTTGTATTTTGTTTCATTGTATTTGAGATTTTTTAAAAGTTACTTAATTTATTTGAAAGACAGAGAAAGAACTCTGCTACCAAGCTCCTGGCTCGCTCCCCAGATGCCTGCAGCAGTTGTAACTAGGCCCGACTGAGGCCTTGAGCCCTGAGTTCATGCAGGTTCTCCATAGGGATGGCAAGGGCTGAGTCACCGAGCCATCACTGGTGACCTCCGGTGGGCCCCTAAGCAGGAAGCTGGAGCAGAAGCAGTGTAGCTGGGAGTGTAAACCAGGCTCTCTGACGTGGGATGACCTGTGCTGCCACACCAGCCTCACTAGTCTACTCTTAAAGCAGCTGAATTTAATTATTTTTACAAGGTAGGAATATAGTGATGATTCATGAAATAATCATTTTTATGCCAAGAAATTGAAGGAAAGAACTTACAATCTGGAACTGGTAGTAATCAAAAAGAACAAATAGAAAAGCTCTGTTTTAGCTCTTTTTAATCTAGAAAATGCCTCCGGGTATTTTTGCCATAGCAGTCTTGAGCAGCAGGAAGAATAGGTGTTGCTTGCCTTTCAAAATAGTGAAGCATCTTCTGAGAGGCCACATAGCCTGGCCAGCATGGTTCATGGCAGAGCACTACAGCCCATGTTCAGTGCTGTCCCCACCACAGTCCTTATGTGTGGCTTCTTGGGAGCGTGCCCCAGAGCATTCAGGGAAGATTTCCTGCAGGGAAGAGACTGTTCTGGCCCTTGCAGGTCTCCAGCAAGCTGAGGGAAAAACACCTAGCGGCCTCGTGACTGTAGCATAGCCCAGTGGGCAGCCCTGGATGGTGTGGGCTGTGAATGCAGGCGGAGTTGGGGATGGGGTAAAAGGAGAGGGTGAGCAACCCTTAGTGAGCAGCTGAATCCTTAAAAGCCTCACCCAGAGTTGCTTGATAGCCCCCCTTTTCTTTTTTAAAAATTGATTTATTTCTGTTGGAAAGTCAGTTATACAGGGAGGAGGAGAGGCAGAGAGGAAGATCTTCCGTCCCGATTGACTTCCCAAGTGGCCGCAATGGCTGGAACTGAGCCTATCTGAAGACAGGAGTCAGGAGCTTCTTCCGGTCTCCCACGTGGGTGCAGGGTCTTAAGGTTTTGGGTCATCCTTGACTGCTTTCCCAGATCACAGGCAGGGAGCTGGATGGGAAGTGGGGCAGCTGGGACAGAAACTGGCACCCATATGGGATCCCAGGACATGCAGGCAAGGACTTGAGCCGCTAAGTTACTGCACCAGGCCTTGGGTAGCCCTTACGAGCTCAGAAGGTGTGGATTTGTTGCTGGGGTGGAGGGAAGGGATAAGGTGGACCCTGTTAAGTGTACTTGCCTGCTGGCCTGGATGTGGGTCAGGTCGGGAGATGAGTTAGAATGCTGTTCCAGCAACTCAGCATCAACAGGAAGGTGCTGGACGAAGGGAGGTCTGGAAAGGAAAATGGCAGTAAGAACCGCCTGTGGTAAGACAGTGCACATGCTAGTGATGGGGTCTGTCTTGCAGGTTCAGGTTGAGGAGGTTTCCTGGGCTTGAGGCTGGCGACAGGAAGTTGATGCCCCCTTTCCACCCCATCAGACATGTGTCACCACTGGCCTCCCTGGGCACCAGGCTTCTATCATGTTTTTGAAAGCACGCTGTGCACTTGAGGAAGCACAGGAGCTGTTGAACTGTGTTCCTCTTGGGAGAGTTGCAGTTCACACTGCAGTATTAACCACAGCAGTCTTGGATGTGTGGAAAGGAGGAAGTATTTGACCTTGGAGTCCATGGCCTCACAGCTGTTCATGATCTTATCCGGTGGGATGTGTTACCTAGCGAAGTAGAGAAGCTAAGTGGGAATCCTTGTCTTAAAAAGATTGTGCTAAGTAGCTGTAATGAAAATATTCCAAATTTTTGGAAATTTTTGTTCTCAAGGATTTCTTTTTCTGCTGCAAGATTCAAGTTCTTAGGTAGCGAATCGGGATACTGGATGAGAAGTGGGGTCCCAGAGAAGGGTATAAACCAGGGGTGACAGTTCTTAGTAACCTCTGCATGAGCAGGGAGTAGAGGTTGGGTGATGCCATCAGCCGTGTAACAAGGCTGCCTCAGCCCCCTGGGCGAGGGTCTGGCAGCGTTCGCAGTATCTGCGTGTGAAGGGCATTTAGACGGCAGGTCACGGAAGACGAGTCGGAGCAGTGGGCATGCAGAGCCTGTTGGCACGTGATAATGCTTCTTCTCTGTTGAGTAACCTGTGATCCAGACATCGGGCTAAATGCTATACAAGTCCAAGGTCATTAAATTTTCACTCCAGCCCCAGGATTATGTCATCTTATCTTCATTTAGCAATGATATCTAAGATAGTGAGAAAGAAGTCAGTCAACCTGAGTGGTGCTGAACACTTAAATATCTGTGGGGCCCGAGTTAGGTCCCAGGCAGTCTGACATCAGAGCCCCACTCGGCCCCTTGCAGAGAAGGGATAAGCATGTGCCCAGCTCAGTGGTGTAAGACTGCCTGCCACACAAGGGGCTGTGGCGAGAACGGGCGACCAGCAAGTGGAGTGGGAGGTCAGAAGCGCACCCAAAGGCTCGGGTCAGCTGCTGAGGACGTGCACTAGGGAGGCAGAGAGGCAACCAGCACACAAGGCAGATCCAGATTCTGCAGTCTCGTCTTGCATGAAGGACTACGCATTTTGCTTAATAGATAGTTGAAAACAGAAACAGATTTACATGGGAAATTAGCATGGTCAAACTTGATGTTTTGGGAGATGATTCTGACAAGTGAAGACAGGATTGGAGAGGAGGGCGGGAGCTAGTGCAGTTGACCTGCTCCCGTCTGGGCAGCAGTAAATTTTTTTTTTCTGACTAGCTCAAGCGTTCTGTGTAAATTGTACTACACATGGTTCACACTGTGTCGAAGGACTTCGGTAATGATGAACCTTGCAGTAGCTGGGTGCTACTGTGTACTGCTCTGTCACTGCGGCTGTTGTTGGAAGTGGGGTGAGGTCAGTGGCTGGGGCCACTACTGAGCTGGCCACTCCTTCTGCAGACACCGCCTCGAAGCAAGGCCCCATGGGAGCCGTCCAAAAGTCAGTGCGATTGTTCGAAGAAAAGCGGTATCGAGAAATGAGGAGGAAGAATATCATCGGGCAAGTTTGTGACACCCCCAAATCCTACGACAATGTTATGCATGTTGGCTTGAGGAAGGTGACGTTCAAGTGGCAAAGAGGAAACAAAATTGGTAAGACCCCAAGGGATTGGAGGGGCTGCAGCCTGTGAGATATAGTGGCCACTGTTCTCCTTTGGGGTAAGCTTAGGTTGTTGGCTCTTTTTTCTTACAGGCATGGCAGATTGCAGTATTTTCCCAGGGGTACTTAGGGTTTTTGCAGATTTGAATTATCAAGTATGTTCTGAGAGTGGCGCAAGGCAAGGTTGCAGGAAGAGTGGGAGATGGCACTCCAAGTATCTGGGCTGGGTAGCTCCAGGGGCTGCCACTTGCCTGTGTGTTCCTGGCTGTTTGTTTTCTTACTCAGGAACCCAGTAGGAATGAGGCTGAGAACAGATAGTGCTGAGGCGTTATCTTCTTTCTGAAGCATTAGTTAGCTGCCTCTGCTTCTTGCAGAGTAAGTGGCAGGTCGTGTGAGGGAAGAGGCTGTTGGCTGCAGACCGTTCCTCGTAGAAGCACGGTTGTTTGTCCCGTGGTCAGATCTGCAGGGGCAGGAGAGCTGTACCACGGAGAGCTCAGAGCTCTAGGAGGCTGACTGGCAGGGAAGGCCACCTGGTCCTTTGTCAGTTCTTTGGTGGTTGTTCTTAGTCTTGTCCAGTCACATGCCCCCTTGGCTTGATTTCCCAGAGAGGTGATGGAACAGTGTCTGCATCCACAGGCCCCTGGACCTGCCACAGGGACAGCCACACATGTTCCTGTGGCCGGGGCCTTGAGCCCTTGCTCAGATGTTCTTGAGGAGTGTTGGGGCCTAGAAATGGGGGGCCGTGGCGGCTCAGCCCACTCCTCCTCTGCCATCAACCAGAGTCCCTTATAGTCTATTTATAGAAATTTAGTGAGAAGGCATATTGGAGAGGTTGGGTAAGATTTCTATTGTTAGAAAACAGTTGGGGGCTTTGGTAGTAAATCTAATTATGGATTCCTAAGTACACATCTGGAACAGCTGACCATGTTCTTCTGGGTTTCAACGGCGTCGAGCAGGAACCTGTCTGTCGTTCACAGGGGAAGGACAGTATGGAAAAGTGTACACCTGCATCAGTGTCGACACCGGGGAGCTGATGGCCATGAAGGAGGTGAGTGGCCCCTAGTCAGGTCATGGAGCCGGCTTAAGCACGGGAGCTGGCGAGTGGTCGGGCCACTTCTGCCTTACAGCATTTAAACAAGGCCAAAGGGCAGACGCCACTGACATCAAACACATGGAAAGCAGAGGTGTGGGAAATTCAGTGACACGCACGAGAACTTGAACAGCCACAGGTGTGTCAAATGCCGTGAAGCGGGAGATGGAGGAAGTCCAGAGGAGGCAGTCAGGGTACCGTCCTGTGGAGGGGAGGGCAGTCACAGTACCATCCTGTGGGGGGTAGGAGGGCAGTCACAGTACCATCCTGTTGGGGGGAAAGGCTTCTGCTTCTGATAGCTTTGCTCAGACTGCTGCAGTGGAAGAGTGCAGAGCAACTTGGGAATGAGCCCACGTTAGGAGGCACTAGATATTTGGGAGTGAGGGGAGTGGTGTGCAGGGACAGTGCGAGCCAGCTGAGCCTCCAGCCCTGCCCTCCCTTGCTTGTGCCCCCTTCCTAGCCATTAGAGCCTCCTCTCTGTCTGACCCTCCTCTCCTACTCCCACTTGCCCCAGCTTGGTAGTGAGCCTTGTTTTCTTTTGTGTTTGTGACTTACAAGTCCCGGTGCTGTATGTCTTCAAGGAACAGTATAGTGTTTGGGGTGTGTATGCAATGTGGAATGATTCCTTCAAGCGCGTAGTAAACCCAGCGCTGTGCTCTGTATGTTCCATCATGAGACATTTGAAAGGTAGTCTCCCAGGAGTTCTGAAATAAATCCGTTGTTGAATCTGTGGTCACCTTTGGCACACATGAATAAGCCTGGAGACACTGCTGAGTGTGACAAGCCAGGTGCCAAAGTGCCAGTGCCTCGGTCTCACTCGTGTGTAAATCGGAACAGGGTGCGAACTCTCAGACTGGTCCTCTGCGTGGTGTGGGATTGCAGTGTTTGCTTCCTGGACATTCCGTGTGTTTCGTGATTCCCTCTCAGTTGTTTTAACAATTCCATTAGCTGTTATCGCACCTTTTACAGATCCGATTTCAGCCCAATGACCATAAAACCATCAAGGAGACAGCCGACGAACTCAAGATCTTTGAGGGCATCAAGCACCCCAACCTGGTCCGGTACTTTGGTGTGGAGCTGCACAGGGTGAGCCACCGTCCCCCGCTGTGGAGAGAGCAGCCAGTGAGGGCAGTGGGATTTTGTGCTGATAGGGCTTGTCATTTCAGAGCAGGAGCCACCAGGGGAATCAGCTGTCAGTTAGCACGTGTGTCAGCTCTTCCCCTGTGTCGGTAGGAACAGCCCTGTGGTCTCCATAGGAGATCACAGAGCACTTTATTCTGAGGAGCGAGAAGTGACAGTTGCAGACGCAGTCGGTGCCCAGGAGGGCAGATGTAGCGGCCACTGGCGACAGCATTCCTGCAGCCCGTGGCTTAGTGGCACTTTCTGGCTTGCACTCAGTGTGTGACAGGGCTGCCCTGGGTTCCCCTGCAGGAGGAGATGTATATCTTCATGGAGTACTGTGACGAGGGCACGCTGGAAGAGGTGTCGCGCCTGGGCCTGCAGGAGCACGTCATCAGGCTGTACGCCAAGCAGATCACCGTGGCCATCAACGTCCTGCACGAGCACGGCATAGTCCACCGCGACATTAAAGGTATGCCCCTGCTCTGGACCCAGCGTGCCACTCTGTGCGGAAACGTCCTTCCCGTCACTCACTGGGGGTCCAGGCCTTGGGCCGTGCAGGGGAACTGGCTGCGGGCGGGCTGGCTGGCATGGCCAGTGCACTTCCAGATATTGGTGGCCAGAGCAGCATCTCTATTCCCTGGGCTTTGTTTGTGTGAGTGTGATGACAATGAAGTGGGAGCACCTGTGTGAGCCTGCGTGTGCGGCCTTGCTGGTAGAGGCAGGTGGAGCGTTTACCCACACCAGCCCTGAGCCCATGGCTGGACTCGGGTGAATCTGGCTGCCGTGCATGGTCAGAAGCACTCTTCCTTGCATAAAGGGATAGCATGCTCTTGTCTCAAGACAGTCTCTCACCATCCCCTGCACCTGACCTTGAGTTCAGCTTGCCTGGGGACAGTGACAGCAGGGAAGTGTTTCTATTTGGCCCTGTTCTGGAGCGTTCACTTGCTGCTGCAGGCTGATGTTCAGCCAAGCACGTTGACTGAGAGCTGGCCTGATTCTGGTCTCGGGGAGGCCTGGCTCCTGCTCAGTAATGTGGCTCACCCGGAACCACCGGGCATTCGCCAGTGTTGTAGGCTGACTGCCCCCCAGCCACACGGTGTTGCCTAAGTGGCTTTCATCCATTTGTTCGTATTAGTTCAAGAGAAATAGAGTCAGGGAGAACCCTCCATCCTGTGGTTATTCCCCGGCTGCCTGCAGTGGCCAAGGCTAGACTGGACTGAAGCCAGAAGCAGAGAAGCCAATCCAGGTATCCATGTTACAGGAACCCGGTTATTTGAGTCATTATAGCGCCTCCCTGAGCTGCACCGGCAGGAGGGTGGAGTCAGGAGTTGGCGCTGGGAAGTGCACACAGGAGCTCTGACGAGGGAAATGGACATCCTCGTCTCTAGGCTAAATGTCTGTTCCAGCTAGCTGTCTCCCTGCCACTCCCAGTCATCAAGCCATGAGGTCTTCCTGTTGGATCTGTGCAGAAGCAGCGTCCCTGAGAGCACCCAAGTCCAGTCATTCCTGTGTCTTTCCTGAGTACCCTGCTGGGGGCACGGCCATGAGCACATGGAGTGCAGGATTTGGTCTGCTGTCACTTCAGGGAGGATCAGCTGTCCGACTTGAGCTTGTTGTTGGGCTGCCCGGCTTGCACAGCACACAGAGCAGAGGGCCAGGCTGTCCAGTCCCGGTGTCAGCTGCAGCTCGGACTGGGCACGTGTGCTGCTTGTGGAAATACTTGAACAGGACTTGGAGCCTCATTCGGATCAAGTGTCACTCCAGAGGTGGCCCCAACTGCGACCCTCAGGCCCCTGCACCTGTGTGCAAACTACGAGTGGCACATGGCCCCCGTGCTCAGGGACCGCCACCAGCAACCGTGTTTTTTGTGTGACTTGCTTATTAATGTTGAAGCTTTTAATATTAGAATTTGCCAGGTATTTCAGTGCAGAATCTGTTGATGAAAGCTGTGTATACTGACATTAAAATATCTGCTTTCTATGATTAGCATCTGTGAATACTGATTGCATTGTAAGTAAAGTTTCACACATTTTTATGAGCAAAGTTCCTGGAGCTTTTGATTACCATGTAAACTTTAAAATGCCTACATTATGGTTACAACTCCTTCTTTCTTGATAGGTGCCAATATCTTCCTTACATCATCTGGACTCATCAAACTGGGAGATTTTGGATGCTCGGTGAAGCTTAAAAACAATGCGCAGACCATGCCTGGGGAAGTGAACAGCACACTGGGGACAGCAGGTAGGGCCTTCCGGGTCGGCCTTGGCACCTGGACTTGCTAGTGCAACGTGAGGCAGGGGATGGGTGGTGTTCAGTCCTGCAGGGCCTGCTGCTGCACCCCTGGCTCCCCTGCAGGATGGCGGGCTGGGAGATGCTCCCTAAAGGGTCAGGGCGGCTCTGCCCTGTCCTCAAAGCACTTCACACAGCGGCACAGCACACTGCCTCCTTCTTTGTGGGTTACAGTATAGTTTATCTGAAAAAATTGTTCCTTGAGTCTGCTTTTCTGTATTTTCTGTAATGTGACTCAGGGAAAGACCATTTTATGAGAGTAATTCATTGCTTTGCTCCTCTGGCATCTGCTGCTATGTGTGTAACTCATTACTCTTGCCATGTGTGTGACTTTTAAAGCATACATGGCCCCAGAAGTCATCACTCGTGCCAAAGGAGAAGGCCACGGGCGTGCCGCGGACATCTGGAGCCTGGGCTGTGTCGTCATAGAAATGGTGACTGGCAAGGTAGGCCAAGCCCCTAGCGGCAAGGGGGTGGTGCTGGGGGCTCACTGGGCAGGTCTTGTGCTCAGAGCATGCTCGGACACAAAGATAGGGCCTTGCAGAGAGCCATGGCACTGACAGAAGGCACTTAGCTCCAAATCAAAACCTGCACGTGAATTTTCACTGCAGCTTTATTCATAACCTGGGGTGCAGACAGCAGGTCCCCTGCTAGTAAAGGAAGAAATAGACTCACCAGGTAAAAAAGTACTCGGCGATAAAAAGGAGCCACTCCTAGACACAGAATGGTGTGTGCATGGCCTGGGGATGGGGGCGCTCAAGTGTGAGGCTGCCAGGTGCTAGGTGAGGGTGCCCGTGTGTAAGGCTACCAGGTGCTGGGTGCTTCTGTGCCAGTTGACCTGCTGGGAGCCGCAGCACCACAGGGTGGTGCAATATCCCAGCTGGCCAGAAGTTGCTGAAGGAGGATACAGAAGTGGAGAACTCGAGAGCAAGGAGTTACTCTGTAGGGAATGGTGATGCTGGGCACATGCCACTTGGCATCTGCCCAAGCCCATGGAGTGTTCAGCCACGCACTCAGACTGCAGGTGGCAGCCATGTGTCAGTGCTGATTTATCTGATCTAACAAGTACTTACGGGAGTGTGGGGTGTACATCACAGTGGAATTGCAGAGGCTGGCATGTTTGGGAATTTGATTTCCAGTTAGTCTTTCTGTGAACTCAGTATTGCTCAAAAAATAGTATGATGTCTTAAAAAGGAACATGAAGAGATAATGGACTCCACGAGTAATCAGAAATGTACATGGAACAGGAAACTTGATCTTTAGTGTGCAGTGGGGTTTTCCAAGATGAGTAGTCCTCAGTGTTGGAGAGCATGTGAGGAAACGCGGACTTGTTATGGAGACAGATTTTGAATGACAGGCTACGCTGCGGGCCAGTTTCCAGTACCAGGATGTTGATTGTGCAGAGCCCTCCAACCCGGGAATTTGGAGTTCTGAAAATGTACTAGCAGAAGCAGATTTGGTGGCCAGTTACACAGGCGTACAAAGACAGACTACAAATGCTGACACACATGTACCTGGTGTGTTTGTACGTACAGTACGTGTCTGTGCTGTGGCGTTTATGCACGGGGGAAAAGCCAGAAACCTGTCACTTCGAGGAGCAAATTAACGAAATTATTAAGCAGCTTTCCTTGGCAGCTGCCCAACATGTATCAGCTTATATTATTTTTCTTGGCGTTAAAATAGGAAGCTCACCCACAGTGTCTGCCATTTCCTTCAGGACACACGTAAAAGCAAGGCCAGGTCCGGACACAGAAGGACACACCACAGCAGTACTGATGTTCACGAGTTAGGATACCGCACAGGCCAGCTTCCCTCCCCTACGAATCTTTTTTTCTATGCAGGAATTGGATTTTTACTATTCAGTATTTATTAAACATCCCTGTAAGAAAATTGTTGGGTTTTGTGGGTTTTACTTACATTTTCATAGTATTTTTTGCAAATATATACTGTGTTCCTATATAGTCCCTGTATTTCTTATGGGATATATTTAGCGAATACTTTTTAATTGCATAGTGCAGGGTTCTGGATATGCTGCAACTAGAAACATATCCCGAATGAGAGAGGCAAGCAGTGCTGGCTAGCAGTGTTTCATAAATAAAGTTCATAGGACACAGCCGTACCTGTCCCCGTGTCTGTGTTAATGACGACAGTTGAATAGCTACAATATAAACAGCTACTGTTGGGCTCTCGCAGTAAGCTTGCCTGACTCTTGCCTAATACATACTTGTCTTGAGATGCCTAAAAAGAGATTGAGTGTAATACTAAAACCTGTCTCTCTTTAATCTTTATAGAGGCCGTGGCATGAGTATGAACACAACTTCCAGATTATGTATAAAGTGGGAATGGGACATAAACCACCCATCCCTGAAAGACTAAGCCGAGAAGGGAAGGACTTCCTTTCTCACTGCCTTGAAAGTGACCCAAAGATGAGATGGACAGCCAGCCAGCTCCTCGACCACTCGTTTGTCAAGGTAGGTGTCCGCACGTTCCGATGCGCGAGCTGTTTACATCTGGCACTTCGGAACACCTGGAAGCTCAGGTGTAAAACACTCGGACTGAAGTTCAGGGGAACCAGGCGTCCTGCTGTGGGGGTCGCCGGGCACGTGTTTTCATGTGTAGAGTGGTCATCCTGGGACTCCTAGCTTGGTTTTGGTGCCGTGTCTGAGGTTTGCTTGAGAGTTAAAGGGGCTTTCTGGAGCATCTCTGGAAAGACAGGTTAGGATTCACCACCACTGTGTCAAGATCAGAAATGGGGTATAAGAAGGTATTCCAAAAGTTCATGGGAAAATTGTAGGGACTGACAAAGCCTAGCATGCTAGTGTTTCAAATTATTGGGCACCAGAAGCTACATTCTTACATTGTGGTTTCCCCTAAGTTTTTTGAAGTGCCTTCACATGTAGCACATGGTAAGGTTAGTGCGCAGCCACCTTTCTGTCAGGAGTGGCCCTGACCAGTGTGAGAAGGTTGGCCAAGTCAGCAGCAGAGAAGGGTTATGGCAGACGGAATGAAGCAAAGGGGAGACTGCCTGCTGGGCTAAAGCTGTGCAGGAGCGGAGGGAGCATGGGTGAGGCTGGAGGAGCAGGCAGTGCCAAGAGGGGCTGAGGCCGAAAGGCAGGAGCAGGTGGAGGAAGGCGCTGTGGCCGCAGTGTGTGCTTATGCAGCGAGCAGTCATGGCAAGTTGTGAAGGGGGAGAACGGCCTTAGCTGAAGAACTGGTGGGGTGGGAGAGGGGAGTGGGCAAGGAACGGTTCCCTGCTCCGTGGCTTCTCACCAGGGCACAGAGGTCCTGTTCACTGTGCCAAGGCAAGCCCGCAGTCGGGTGGAGAGAGGTGTCCTTCCGGTCAGGTGATGGAGGGGTGGAGCTTGGTGTCCTTCCGGTCAGGTGATGGAGGGGTGGAGCTTGGTGTCCTTCCGGTCAGGTGATGGAGGGGTGGAGCTTGGTGTCCTTCCAGTCAGGTGATGGAGGGGTGGAGAGTGGTGTCCTTCCAGTCAGGTGATGGAGGGGTGGAGAGAGGTGTCCTTCCGGTCAGGTGATGGAGGGGTGGCCGGGACACCGCTCAGGGTCTTCAGGTAGGTTTTGGGATGTTTGGAGCTGCCACTTCAGAACTTCTGTGGGAGGCAGGCCAGGGTGTGCTGCTGGAGACAGCATGTGGAGAGTGGTGACCCCAGAATTCTGAAGAACCTTCTGGGTGCTCCCTGCAGGAGGCAAGCTGGGGTGGGAGTGAGGAATGATCCTGGGAACAGGATCAGCCACTTAGGGTACCTGTAGGGCCATTTATGACTTAATAGCCATTTATGACCAAGTTGCTTTCTTAGTTGAGGTACATTGACCTGACACGGCACCATCATTGGTCTTCCGTGTTGCCCCTGGCCTGGTGCCACTTGCCGGAGTCCTGTTCCAGCTGAGTTCTGAACTCGCGAAGGGTGCGTGGATGAGGCGCAAAGAGGAAAGAAAGAGACGGACCACTAGGATTTCATGATCATAATGGACGATGCACAAAAGCTGTCTGCTTTGTTTATACAAAATCAGTTAAACTCTGGCCCAGACTTTGTACGTCACAGTCAAGTGGGTGTTTCTAAAGATAACTCTGCCATAGTATTACCTAGAAACAATACCTAGAAGTTCCTGCTACAATTCTTATCCTACAATTCAATCTTGTGTCACAAAGAAAAGGGGAATCTAAAGAATGAGGAAAGAATGAAAGCCTAAATCTAGATCCCTTGATTAGCATAGGCTCAATGGGGACAGCCAAGACAGTAGGAATGATAAAGGGCCCTTCTGCAAGACATTGACCTCCAAGCTCAGGCTGAGCAAAAGGCCAGCCTCGCAGTAGCAAATGCCAGGATGGATTAGAGTTCTTCCGCAGGGTGGTCCGGTGTCCATGCAAAAGAAGGTGGAGATGCATTCAGGTGGTTGTAGTGACATCCGCCGGGCGGGCCCTGTGGTACAGCAGGAAATTCGTTGTGGCCCTGCCTGCAATGGAACAACACTCTTCACCCCTTCATGTCCCCCACATATACTGCACGGACCCCAACAGCTTGGCACTGGGGGTGCTGGGTGGAGTCCTCCGTGGCCTCACGCCTTGTGCATGCACGGCGACTCGGGGGCTGTAAGGGCTCCGCTGTCCTGCTCTCCCGCAGGTTTGCACAGATGAAGAATGAGGCAGCAGGCTGTGGCCCCGTGGTGTGGACCGGAGGCTCCTCAGTTACTGCTGTACGGGATATCGACACAGACCGAGCGGAAAAGCAGTGAAGGCCTTCTTCCCTCGCAAGACTGAAGACTGCCCAGGTGACGAGCGTCACTCCTGCTGCTGATCCTGTGGGTGTGCTGCGTGGCAGGGTCCACGAGGTTCGAGAAGCTGCATGTTAAGTGCCATTACTACTGTACACGGACCATTGCTTCTGCCTCCTCCGTTTCTCGCGTGCCTGAGACCTGTGTGTTTGACCTTCCTGGGTTCAGAGAAAGCTGTAGTGTTCTCAGGCGTCCCAGAGCTTGTTTTTAATCTGTTTGTTGAGTGCACTGACTGTGAAACCATATCTCTTTGTTGTTGTTGGCAAGCTGCAGGTTTGTTACACAAAAGGCTGATTAATGAAACTGAAGAAAAAGGTTCTTTTTTCAATAAATGGTTTATTTTAGGAAAGTCCAGTCATACTGTGCTTGTGTGGTTCCCGGCTAATGGGGAGCAGCTGTCCTCACGCCGGTGCGTCTCACCATCAAGGGTGCCTGAGATGGCCACTGCCTGTGGTCCTTCAGATGCTGGGGTGTCCTGGCTGAGTAGTGCTGGAAGAAGCAGACCAGCACTGAGAATAAGTTCCTGTCCACTGATACCTTTATGACCGATGAAATGGAATGGAAGCTTTGTCATCACATGCTGGGGGCTCCGTGTGTTCTTAAAGGAGAAGTACAGGTGCCAGGTCTGCATGCACACGGCTGACTTCTGTTCTCTTGATGAGCAAACACCTTCCAAACGTGCACCCTAAAGTACCCCCAAATTAAAGATCATGGATTGTCTTTCCTTTTAGCTGTTAGGTTGGTTGGGTTTGTGTGTGTGTGCAGTTCTTCATAGCTTTCCTGCGATCTTTCTGGAAGCTTGCTGACTTGCCCTTATGTACTGGGCTCCGAGCCTGGCACAGCAATTCCCAAGCAGGCACTTACGCACCCGCCTTCTCCCACAGGAGTCAGCTGAGAGATCAGTGTCAGGAGTGTCGGAATCACAGATAGACTTACACAGACATTTAGAATTTTGTGGCAGGACTTCTTTTACACAGCTTTTTTGGGGGGGGGGCGGATGGGGAGGAATGTATTTGAGAGACAGAGAGACTGAGAGGTGGTTCACTCCCCAAATGCCTGCAGCAGCTCAGACTGGGCTAACAGGAGCCAGAGGCCAGGAACTCCGTCGGAGTCTCCCTCGTGGGTGGCAGAGACCCAAGCACTGGAGCCGTGACCTGCTGCCTCGCAGGCACACTGGCAGGGAACTGGATCAGAAGCAGAGGTGGGACTCTATCCCACGTACTCCAGATATGGGATGCAGGCATTGCCAGTGGTAACTTAGCTCGCTGTGCCGCAGTCTGCTCCTGCACAGCTCCGTGAGTTAGAACCTCTGTGACATTTGATTTGAGTAGTGGTTTTAAGTCTATTGCTGTAGTCCTACAACTATCATGACATTCCAATCTCACAACTTTTCTCTCACCCCAAAATTGCAGTCGTTTTCTATCTTACCCCCGGCCTTTGAGAACCACTCTTTGGCTATTCTGAACATACAAACACACAGACAGCGTTCCAGTATGTGGTCTTCTGCACCTGACTTTACTTGCTGTGGTGGCGAGGCTTACTTGTGTGAGAGGGTAAGGGTACTTCATTCTTCTTGCTGAGGGCTGTTCTGTTGTGCGGCTGTGCCTGGCACGTTTCCTGGCTGATGGGCAGTTGGCTTGCTTCTGCTTTCCATTTATTAATGCTGCTCTGAACATCCACATGTGGACATAACGCCCTTCACTGGGTCCCATGGTACATTCAATATCAGCATTTCCAGAAGCTTCCAAACTTTTTTCCTGAAATAGTTGCAGCGTGTCATGTTCGCACCAGTAACACACAGGCGCTGCCTTTCCCACACGTTGTTGTGGAGTTGATTTACTGTTTTTTAAAAGCAGTGGCTATTCTGGTGTGGAGTGGACTCATTGTGGTTTTGGTGGGCTTTTGGATGGGAAACATCTCATATCATCCTTGGTGGCATGTCCATCCATTGCTTTTGCCCACTGTAAAATTGGTTTATTTATCTTATTATTGAGTCACAAGTTTTTATGTAGGAGAGTACTTCAAAAAACAAATGGAAAATAGAATTCAAAGACAAGTTTATTTGTAAGTCGGATGACAAAGTTTTGAAATTCATGGTGTCGGATAAGGCTCCCATTCACCCCTCTGTACGTGAGTGTTCATTTGACCCAGCATTGTTTGATGCAGAAGCGATTCTTCATTAAATTGTCTTGGCGTCCATGTGTACAATCAGATGACTATAAATGCCATTGTTTATTTGTAGACTCTAAGTCTGTTCCATTAGTCTATCTAACCATTTTAGTAAGATTTTAAAATGAAAATTTGAGTTCTTCAGCTTTTTTTTTTCCAAAAAACAATTGTTTATTTTCATTTAATTATTTTTGTTATTCTTAATTACTTGTGTTTCCATATTAATTTTGGAATTCGTTTTCCAGTTTCTCTGTGGAGTCTCCCATTTGGGTAATATTGCTGTCTCCATTTTAAATCTTCCCACCTGTGAACCCAGGCTGTCTCCATTTATTTAGGTCTTTGATTTCTTTAGTAGCAGTCAGCCATTGCACTTGATGTGGTTTTTTTCCTTCTCGTGCTACTGTGAATGAGAATATTTTCTTAGTTTTCAGAGTGTTCGATTATAGTATATGTAAACATAGTTGACTTTTGTGTATTGATTTGTTAAGCCGTGGTCTTGCTGAACTCACTCAATAGTTTCAGTAGATGTAGTGTCCTCCATATCTGAGGTCCATTTTCTTTCATTTTTCGCAGCTCAGGCATCCTTCCCCTCTCCTGCCCCCAGTTGCAGTCGCTAGACTTAGCAGAACGTGGCAGCTGCTCTGACTGTTGGGCGGAGTTCACTGTGAAACCAGCTGCCTCTGTTACTGCGGGAGACTTAGTGAGTTACTCCAGCTCTTTATGTTTGCAGGCTAGTTCAGGTTGTTTTCTTCAGTCAGTTTCGCTAGGAGCTTGTCTATTTTAGTTGTTACCTGGTTTGTGGACATGCAGCTGCTCAGTCTTTCCAGATAAAATTTTTAATTTTTGTTATTCCCTGGTAGTGATCTCTGCTTTTATTCCTGATTTTGGTCATTTGTGTTTTCTACTTCCGTGTTTTGGCTGAAGATGATCAGTTAATTTTACTGGTCTTTGCAAAGAACCAACTCACAGTTTCATTGATGCAATTGCTTTCTTTTCTGTTTCCACTTTTCCTCATATTGTTCTTTACTGTTCCCTTCTGTTGATAATTTTGGGGTAAACTTACTCATCTCCTAAGACATTTTTTCTCAAGATGACGGGTCGCGGGGCCCACATAGTGTTCTAAAGCCATTGCCCGTGACACCTGCAGCCCTTGCAGATGCTGCTTTTGGTTTCCAGCTCCTCGGCTTCTGACCCCGTCCCCTGCATGGGGCCTGGAAAAGGCAGCAGAAGGTGGAGAATATGCTCAGGTCCCCGCGTCCGTGTGGGAGCTCTCGATGAGGCTCCTGGCTCCTAGCTCCAACCTGACCCTGTCCTCACTGTTGTGGCCATTTGGGATGTGAACCTGCAGATGGAGGATCTCTCCAGCTCTTTCAAAAAAATTTTTTTTAAACTAAAGATGGAAGGTAGGGAGGCAAACATAATAATTTGACATTTTTTTTTAAAGTTTACATTCTAGACCATTTTTTAAAATAGTTCACAAATAGAATTATATCTTTTTTTTTAAAGATTTATTTATTTATTGGAAAGTCAGATATACAGAGAGGAGGAGAGACAGTGAGAAAGATCTTCCGTCCGATGATTCACTCCCCAAGTGAGCGCAACGGCCGATGCTGTGCCGATCCGAATCCAGGATCCAGGAACTTCCTCTGGGTATCCCACACGGGTGCAGGCTCCCAAAGCCTTGGGCCGTCCTTGACTGCTTTTCCAGGCCACAAGCAGGGAGCTGGATGAGAAGTGGAGCCGCTGGGAAGTGGAGAACTGATGCCCATATGGGGGTCCCGGGGGGTTCAAGGTGAGGACTGTAGCCACTAAGCCACACCACCAGGCCCGTAGAATCATATCTGAACGCAATGTAAATAAGGCATTCCAATAAGGAAAAAATTTCACATAAAATATAAAAGGAAAGGATAGTTTTTTTTTTCCTTTCTAGAAGCAGCAGTGTCTGTCTGCCGACGTGAGGTTCTGTGGGGCCACAGACCTTTGCTGCAGGATGAGAGGTGATACTTTTATTTGGGAGCATTGTGGTCTGGTTAAGCCAGCTCGGCTGTGCTGTGCTGGTGTAAAAGCAGCCAAGGGCAGTGTGTGGCTGGCTCTGTGTGGAGCAGGTTGGTCCAGGTTGGGCCCACAGACTGTTGCTTGCCAGCCCTTGCTGTAGAACATTGAACAAAACGTAGAGATCATTCACTTCTTAGCCTGTTAAAGTGCTCTGGTCTTAATACTGTTTGGTTCTCCAACTCGTACATGACTATAAACCCTAGAGTGAAATATTAATGGCATTAAGTGGGTGGAAGTATAAACCAGGTGTGCTTAGGTCCAGTGAGAGGTCTGTGTGCCTTTGGGGCTGTGCCCTCAGAAAGTGGTTCTCCCAGGCTGGTAGGGGACCAGCTGCTCTCTGCTTCCTAGCTGTGTGGCTCCCTCTGCGGGCACTGCCCACTCGCAGCCCTCACTGGGTGCAGATAATCCTCCCTCGGTGGGCACTGCCCACTCACAGCCCTCACTGGGTGCAGATAATCCTCCCTCGGTGGGCACTGCCCACTCAGCCCTCACTGGGTGCAGACGGTCCTCCCTCTGCAGGCACTGCCCACTTGCAGCCCTCACTGGGCGCAGATGGTCCTCCCTCTGCGGGCACTGTCCACTCATAGCCCTCATTGGGCGCAGACGGTCCTCCCTCGGTGGGCACTGCCCACGCGCAGCCCTCACTGGGTGCAGATAATCCTCCCTTGGTGGGCACTGCCCACTTGCAGCCCTCACTGGGCACAGATGGTCCTCCCTCTGCGGGCACTCGCAGCCCTCACTGGGTGCAGACAGTCCTCCCTCTGCAGGCACTGCCTACTCAAAGCCCTTACTAAAAGTAAGTGGGGCTGCCCAGTGTTGGATGTGATCTCCCAAAGCTGTCACCCCAATAGATGTCATCTCTTTTCAGTTAGTTTCCACAGGTGTTGCACTGTAGTAACAAGAGCTGGCTGATAGGTAGAACCCACGTACAAGGGTGTTTGGTCTAACAGTAATGCCCTCTGGAGTGCACATGATGTGCTGGCTATTAGACAAGACCGACTCCTGTGGGCTTTGGTGGGATGTTGCAGGTAGCTCTGGTGCAGACTTCCACAGCTGTCTCTTACGGGGTCCTTAATGGCAGGGGGCACCATCCCCACAGCATTGGTTGGAATGAAGTACCGTCCACATGGGCACCTGGTCAGCATGAGGTACCCTTCGCCCGGGTCACAGAGAGGCCAAAGGCGCTGAAAGGCCATCTAGAATCCCAAAGGCTTTGAGCGGAAATCCATCATGACCAAGAGGAGGCAGAGCTTGCTGTTTCCTTTCTCTGCTCTGATGGACAGTTCCACGCGACTGCTTGTGCAGAGCTGGAGTTTTTAGTCAAAGGCACCAGAGGACGGAAAGGTGCCCTGGGAGCAGAGAGCCACAGGTGAGATGATCTGGGTGGACGTCAGCCCTGCTTCTCGGAGAAAGCAAATCATGCAGAAAACTAACCCACATGGTCCTTTTTATCCTAAGTTTGCACACAAAGCTGTTGCTCAGATGTCAGCCAAGCAAGAGGCACTGCGTCCAGACACCAAAGGAAGATGAACACACCGAAGGTAAGCACGGCTTGGGAGCAGGGCGGATCTCATGCCATCAGTGTGTGGTTTCAAAGTCGGGACTCCTTCGCGGTGTTTGTTTTAAAAGTGAACATTAGGGCCTGGTGCAGTGGCCTAGTGGCTAAGGTCCTCGCCTGAAACACGCCAGGATCCCATATGGGCACCAGTTCTAATCCCCACAGCCACGCCCATCCAGCTCCCTGCTTGTGGCCTGGGAAAGCAGTTGAGGACGGCCCAAGGCCGTGGGACCCTGCACCCGAATGGGAGGCCTGCAGGAGGCTCCTGGCTTCGGATTGGTGCAGCTCCAGCCGTCGCGCTCACTTGGGGAGTGAATCATCGGACGGAAGATCTTCCTCTCTGTCTCTCCTCCTCTGTCTAGATCTGACTTTGCAATAAAAATAAATATTTTTTTTTAAAGAAAAGAACGTGAACATTACTGGTGGGATCATGAACCTCATTATTTTTCCCTTGCTGTAGTGTTGTATTTCACCATAAATCCGTCAGTATTTCACCCTAAACCATCCTAAAATGTCACATTTTCTTTCCATGCTCTGCCACTTTAATGTAGCATAGTGTGTTGGCGTAACAATGTCTGCTGGGAGGAAGGCACACCTACTTACTGAGCGAAACAGAAGGAGAACACCCCAGTTTACTCATAATGGCAACTACATCTCTCTGGAAGAAAGAAAAAGACAAATTTCTTTTAAAAATAAAACACAGCTAAATTTCAGCGCTCGTAGGAATATCCGAGCAGTGTGTATCCCGAGAGGACAGGGAAATTTGGAATGTGGTAGAAAAGTGGAGTGTGTTTCTCATTACTTTCTTCTGAATAGCTTGGGTTTTAGCCGATTATTACCTGTCTTATTTGAAATAGATGGTTTTTGATAGGGTTAAAGCAAGTAGATGTGCACTTAGCTCTGGCACAGGCATTGGAAATTGCTAGAAGCTTGCTGTTGTGGAATGCGTTCCCACTAAGGGTTCTGAGCCGCTTCCCTTGAAGCATTCTTGCACTCAAAGAGGACTGTTCATCCAGGTGGGTCCATCTGCTCCTGACTCTGGTGTCTGACGTCACCAGCATGCGCGTCACTCCTTCACAGTCTGGGGAGCCACGCTGCCCTGCCGTTGGCTGCTTCCACGTGCTCCTCACTTCCTCCACCCCTGGAGCCCCTGGAGCCCCAGAAGGGTCCCCGACCAGCTGGACAGAGTCTGCTGGTCACATGTCCTCTGTGGGTGTCATTAGGCAGTCTGTTTCCACTTGGCGAGAACCAGCCTTGTCTCGGCAAGTGCAGCTCCCCTCAGTTCCTGACGCCGGCCTCCTGCTGGACAAGGGCCACAGTGGCTGTCACCCCATTGCAGGAGACACTGTTGGGTTGCACTCTTGTGTTCCTCACTCTTCGCCTTCCTGGACCACTCCCTCCTTATTCTCAAACCCAAAACTACTACAAAGTGTGATCTGGAGCTTGGGTGGGCCTTAGTGTCATCCCTGACTGTTGTGCACGCGAGTGAGTGCTGCTCTTTCCCTTTGCTGCAAGCCCTTCATCTCCCAAATTCTCTCCGCATCTGCTTCTAAAAAAAGTTAGTGGAGAAACAGAGAGCTTCCATCTACCGCTTGACTTCTCAAATGCCTACAGCAGCCAGAATGGAGCCAGGCTGGAGCCAGAAACACGGGTGACAGCTGTCTCCTGCTGCCCGCATCGGACTGTGATGCCAGATACTGCCATGTGGGCTTATGCCAAATGTCTGGCCCAAACCACCCATGTCAACATTCAGGTGGTATGAGTGCCAGGGTCTGCATCGGGCAGGATGCCGGTGGGCTGGGGGCAGCTCTGTCTTGCAGCATTGGCATCAATACCACCATCACTGTCAGTCTTCCACTGGGGGTTGCTGGCAGAGGGTGGGCGCCAGCCCTGTAAGTGGAAGGCAGAAGTGCTGGTGAGGGAAGTTCTGAGCCTGGCAAGGGAAGAGTGCATGCCAGCGGAGGGCTGCAGATGGAGGGGGTGGGGGTAAGAGGGTGGAAGCGCTGAGCTGGAGGGATGGAGCACTGGCAGTGGAGGGACAAGACAGCCGTGACAAGGACAGGGGTTGGCTGAGAAGCTGCCAAGCCTTTCCCCACTCGCTTAAGAATAATGGACAGGGCACTGGGAAAGCTGCATTTTCCCATCTGAAGGCCCCGTGTTGATTTTATTTCATTTGCTCCGTTAGGCTAGGCCTTGTAGTGGCGTCTGTGTTGAGCCCCTCAGTAAGGAAACGTGGGAAGGTAGCTGTGCAGTGGGACAGTCACAGGCAGTGCCTTCGGTTGAAGTTCTGGCTCCATGAAAGTGTACACAGTCCCCTCAGGACTCGCCCGTTGTGCCAGGCTGGCACCTTGGCACCTTCCAGCTCCGTGTTCTGCTGGAGTATTGGACGAGGCAAGTTGGGCAGGCCGACAGTGTTCATGCCTAGGCTGTCTGCCACCTCCCCGAGGCTGCGCTCTCATGCCTGCTGGGAGACCACCCACTCCTCAGGGCACCTGTGGGAGCCACTGCTTCTGTCTTCAAGGTGCTTCCCCCATGAGTCTGCTTGTTCAGGGACCATGTGTGTGCCTGTGGCCTCCTCAGCCTCATGCTCCCTGCCTGAAGTTGATATGGATGAGGTGAAAATGGACCACTCACATGGGGTCCTCATTCCTACGCTGCCCATCCCCAGGTAGGCAAGAGGAGCAGCTCTATGTCCCGTGAGCGTCCCGTCAGCTGCAGGACCCCATGTCACCCCTTGTATTCCTACCTCCCATGCAGGGAACGGAGCGTTGGGTGTTCACAGCCCGCCAGGCGGGCCACAGCTCTGCAGCGTTGGGACCTGAGGTTGGACCCTGCACTGCCTGACCGGCTTTTCTGCCTCCTCCTTTGTAAAGATAGGGATCCCACTGGTGGTTTTCTTCCTGGCAGAGAGCTGGATACTGCAAGCACCCTGGAGCATAAGACCACTCAGCAGTCTATACTTGGCATTCATACAGTTCACTCTCAAGTTCAACAGTGTGGGTGGTCAGGAATGTCTGGTCACTTCACGGTGTCTAACAAGACTGTGCCCTGACTGATGAAATGGTGAAGACTGCGGAATAAAGCTGCACCAGCATAGCCGGATGCCCTCCTGGAGGTGGAGCCACTAGGCAGGGGTGAGAGGAGCAAGGTGCCAGTTCTCACGGGCTGCAGGACCCGAGGGGTGCCTGCTAGGGAGCCACATTGCCTTCACTGGAGCACAGCTTTGTTTCCTCGCTGGCCAATCGATGCTTCCAAGCGTGGAGCGTGCAGAGAGCACACAGGCTTGCTTTGGCTGAGTGGTGCTTTAGAAGCGTGCTGTCCTGCTTTGGGAAGGGCATCAGACGACAGCTGTGATGGGGTCCTTCCTGTACCAGGGGCCATCAGTGTTCCTGATGGTCGCCTCAGCAGTGATCCCGTCCCTGGCCTCAGCTGATACCCAACGCACCCCAGCTATTTGGGTGGCACTTACGAAACCCTCCTGTATTTAGCCAAAATAATGGTCACATCACACTGTGCCAGGTCATGACAAGCGCTGAGTGGTATGGAATGTCCTGGACCAGGGGAGGCAGTGACACGCCCTCAGTCCTCGTACGTCCCGTCCTAGGAGCTGTGCGGCAGGGCCAAGCTGCGGAATGTCTACCGTGTTTGGCTTGGGCGGCAACTTACCTGCAGACAAAATCCAAGCTTGCTGCAAGAGTGTATGTGCCAAGGTGAATGAGAGCTGGGATGGGCACTTTGGATAGCAGCCAGTCTCGGGCACAGGGCAGACGAAGGCGGCCGGGTGGTGACCAGCCCCTCCCCTGCCCCAGGAGTTCTGGCACTGCAGATGGTGCCTTGGCCTTTGCCTAGTACGGCTGCGAAGGATGGCCTGGCAGCCTAGTTCATCTCTGAGAAGATGCTTAGGAATCAGTTCTATTGTAGTGTAGCCACCTGGCCAATGTATCTGCAGCTGGAGAAGAATCTAGAAAAAAAGGAAGCAAGAGTTGCTGGGTTCAGCTGGCCAACTGTTGCATGAGCAGAGGCAAAGAGCAGAGCTGAGTCTGAGCTGCTGTTCTCCAAGAGACTCGGGGAATACAGTGATGCCTGCAGAGCCTGCCTGTCAGCCCACTTGTGCCCATGCCCAGCCGGGGCCACAGTTGTCCCTGCCACATCAGCAAACTGGCAATCCCTTTCTGTTCTGCATATGAGCATGCATTCACACAGGAGTGTGGACCATCCACAGGTTGGCAGGTCCCAGCTGCAGCCCCAACCTCACCATGCGGCCACCTCTGCCCTTTGCGAGGAGCCATGCCCAAGACTGGAGGGCAGGACCGGGTTGCACTATACTTCCCAGGTTCTTTGGTGGATGACATCATGCCATTCTAGTTAGTGAGGCAGGGACACCTAACAGGGCAGTGCCAGGGACCTGCTTGTCATACTGGAACTTACATATTCACATCTGACCTGGCACTCTGCTCAAAGCTCTTGGGGAAGGATGCAAGGGCCCAAGTCAACAGCAGGTGGTACCTGGTCCACCTGGCCCCACAGCAGGTGCCAGGGCTGCCAGGCGCCCCCTGGAGCTGTCTCACTTTGTTTTTAACCTAGCAGGTGATGGCAGGCTCTGTCCCAATGTCTGCAGGCATGCTGGCGTGACTGTCTTGTTCCAGGCAGCAGTCGGGACCCTGGAGAATTTCCACCAGTTCCTTCTCACTTCTGCCTGAATGTGAGTAGATTCTGGAACCTTTGTCTATCCCTGGGGACCAGTGACCAGAGGCCACCTGGGGGCCTGTTTCATGTCCGTCTCATGCACTGTCTCTTGAGTTCTGGCTGGATGGTCATCTTGGATTTTCCGTTGATGTCACTCCCCGTCAGATCCCTACTTTTGGATCTATTAGAAAAACATGAATGTTATTAGTTTCAAGATTTCCCCAGAATTGCTTTACAGAATGAAGAGTCAGGAGACTAGAGTCCGTACCATGGAGTTGCATGAGAAAGCTTGTCTTTGTTCTCAGAATGTAAACAGGTAGCAGACGGCATGCTCACTTAGGAGTCCACCACTTCCCTGAAGTGGCTAGCCTGGCATCTGGGAGCTGTGCATGGGAGCCTTGCATGGGGTGTACTGAAAGGCAGGCAGGGCCAGCGGATGCTGTGGGCTTGAGTTGGATGACATGGACCAGAGCACTTGTTTGGGGTTCATCTGCAGACTGCCTACACACATCTGATGACCAGAGAGGACACTGATGGATACATGAGGACGAGCCCGCCCTACCTGGCCCAGCAGCAGTCAGCAGCTGGCCTGTGTGCTTCCCGCAGAGTGCTCGCCCCAGAGTCCTATGCAGGCCACTTGCACAACACACCTGGGTTGTAGAGCACACATTCCTGGGCCTCCGTGCAGCCATCAGATCCCCTGCACAAATCTTAGTTCACTTGGCTGGGACACAATTTCTTGCCACCAGTTGACATCCCCGGAACAACTCTGCTCTTGGGACTGGCCACACTGGGGTTTGACCTGGATGTTGAGAGCATTGCCAAGCAGAAGAGGCAGCCACGCTAGAGAGGCTGAGGAGAGGAGGAAGCCCACGGGTCAGAAGCAGGAGAGGGTTTGTGTTGCTGGTCAAGCACAGACAGCAGCGGGGAGGAAGCAGGGCCCTGGGCAGTGTCTGCAGGTGGACGATCACTGGGCTGTGTCCCAGGGTGTCTCAGTGAGGGCAGGTCAGCCAAGGGAGGAAACAGTGCTCCTTCGCCGCTGGTTTGTTTCTTGATTGTTTCCTTAAGTAAATATTTATTCATTCCAAAGAGTTAGAGAGAGAGATGGAAAGTGAGGTCTCCCCTCCATTGTTCCACTCTCCTAAAGAGCCACAATGGCTGGTCTTGGGCCAGGCCAAAGCCAGCTGCTGCTGCTGGGTTTCCCACATGGGTGCAGGGGGACGAGCGCTTGGGTCATCCTCTGTGGCTGCCATTAGCAGTGGGCTGGAGAAGTGCAGCATCCAGAACTGGAAATGGTGCCCATGAGGGATGCAGCTGCCACAGGTGGTGGTTAGGCCTTAAGCTGGCTGGCCCCTCATTGCTGGGCTTTTAAAGCTCAGTATTTTCCACTTTTTTTTCTCAGCAGAGGAAACAATGGTATTACACATCTCCAGTAGTGTCAGATATTTAAGTCATAAATGACTAATCTGTTTAATAGGATCCAAATAAACCAGTCAACGGTCCATAGGAAGGTTGGTATGGGAGGGCTCCTCCCGTGACTTCCTAGCAGGGGCCCAGCCTATGGCCATGGCCTCCAGGGCTGAGCCTGCAGTGCCACGGGGCTCCTGTAGAAGCTGCAGTTTCCTCTGCCACAGTCCCTGGCCTGCCTGCAGAGCCCCAGCAGGACAGCAGAAAGCTCTCAGGATGTGCCAGTCTGTTCAGGGGACAGGAAGGTGACCCAACACCATGGGTTTTCCATTCATAGGAAAGTATAAATAGCCAGGTTGCCAGGACACTGTGGGCCCCTCCCACCTGCACATGGGGCAGAGATACGGAGGATGGCAGTATAGTTCTTCCATTTCTGCGCTTAGGGAAATGGTGTAACCCTTCCCCCCTGGCACATCAGAGGCCCAGGACACTGTTGGGATGTCTCCCCGGCAATGTCACACTCCTGTGTCCCCAGAAAATGAAAGAGCAGCCCCAACCCCCTCCACCCCCCGCCATCTGTTCTTCCCAGGAGATCAGGCAACCCTGGCTGCTTTTCCCTCACTGTGCTGCGTTTGGGGCCAGAGCCAATTCACAAAGGAACACAGAGGCGTGGATGCCCTCCTTCTCCAAGTTCCGGGAGGGGGAAGGGGGAGCGTGCTAACCACTTAGATCCCCTCCGTGCTGAACAGAGGAGAGATGGGAAGAGCCGCTCGTTTTTCCTACAACGCAACTTCTGAGCATTCCTTGCAGTGCAGGCAGCTGGCTGGCAGCCCGATTCTTGCTGTTCAGGGTTCTCAAATGCCGCTCTTTGCCCTTGGAATGCCCCGGGAGAATGATGCTATCACGGAAAAGGCAGGAGTGAGCTGCAGGGTGAGGGTCCCCGCACTGCCTCGCACAGGCCCCAGGCGCACACCTGAGCACCCCTCAGAGTCCTGCCTGCTGCCAGTGGTGGCCACTCCTGCACTGGTGCCTGGGATGGTTGGCTGGGCTGTCACCATGCACTGCCCACGCAGGCCCTGGTGTCCACTGCTCTTCCCTAAGTGAGCCAGGATCTGTCTCCACACCTGAGGGTCCTTTAGGTAGTTCACAGGGTTTGGTCACTACCCGGTGACACTGTCAGTGTGATGTGATCCCGTGGCTTGGGCACTCCCTGCTGCCTCCATAACCAGGCGGAGTGGGGACTGGTCCGGGCAATACGTGGCTTCTTCCAGGGGCAGAGCCGGGACCTGCTGGGGCGGTGCACCCTCCGTGGATTTCCTGTTTACCCTTAGAATACACTGCCTCCTCCCCTTCTGCTTCCTGGTATAGGTCTGGCCTCTGGGCTAGTAACAGCCTGCCCACTGCCCAGGACTGCATGGTACACCCAACATGCCAACCATGGAGCCTGTCAAGAGCACCTGGTGGGAACTGATGGGAAGTAGACTTGCCAGGACCCAGAGGGCTGCCACTGCAGTGTTTAACAGAGCAGGGGTGTGTGTGTGTGTGTGTGTGTTGCAGGGTGGGGGCAGTGCTGGGTGGCCTCCAGCTGTGTTGTGTCTGGGGGACAGGGGCTGTAAGGGCCTCACACATCGCCACATCACTCATTCCAGGGAGGGTTTGTCATCAACTGACTCCCAGGACCTGCCATCCTGGCCTCACGGATGCTAGCAGGCCCTGGGGCCTGGCTCTACCACTGGGCAGCTCCTCCCTGGATGAGGACTGACCCCGAGGCAGAGAATGGATGGAGAATGAGCGGGCATCTGTGTGAATGTGGGAGACAGAACTCTGCTGTTCTTGTTGTGGAGGCACAACTTGGGTCTTCTTTAACCACCTCTGGCCATTGAGGCTGACAGAAACACAGCCTGCCCCTCCCCCCAGCATCTGTAGTCTTTGAGCCAGGCCAGCCGGGGTTCCCCCTCCAGCTGCACCTGTCCTCGGCCCCACACCAAGAAGAAAAGACCAGAAAACCCACTGAGTTGTGAGGAAAAGAATTTAAGAGCATCTTCTGCCAGTGCAGCTGTGATGGGTCTCCCTGCCAGGGAGGGTGCGATGTGGGCCTTCCCAGCAGGGGGCTGCTCTGCAAAGGGGCCGGGCCAGGCCGCCAGTCCCAAGGTCCCCTGAGGCGCGTGCTGCGCCAGTCAGTCCTTGTGCTTCTGCCTGCTGGCCACGTTGCCATAGGTGGAGCCCTTGTCAATTTCCGTCACACCGATCATCCATCGGACGCCCATGGAAGCTGCGGAGACGGAAGGAATGGGGTCAGCAGGACCCTACCCTCCACCCTGCCACCTCCCCAGGTGTGTCACACCTCCTGTGTGACAGGGAACAGGGCAAGGCTGCCAGATGGAGACAGGAGGTGAGCAGACACGAGCCCAGGGCACTCTTCTGCTTCCTGAGCCAGGGCCTGGGTGCTGTGCCTGGGGCTAGGACACACCCCGTGCTACAGGCTGAGGGGGCGCGGAGGGACTGTGCCAGAGCCCATGACGCCTTCCCACACCTGCAGGTGCTGTCAGGAAGGCCCCAGCAGCCAGGGTGGGCCGCTCCCTGGGTCTGCTCCCCACTCCCCTGCTCAGGGAGAGTGTTGTCTCCTAAGCCCCCTGTGCCCACCTACCCACAAAGAAGAAGAGCACGAGGCTGGCCAGTGTCAGGGATGAGCCGCTGCTGACCAGGTTGACCACGAACTGGAAGAAGGGGTAGAGCAGCAGCGAGGCCCAGAAGAGCCAGTTGATGATGGTCCAAGGCCGCCGCGGGGGCACCCGGGGTGTCTCCGGGAAGACGCCCGTGCGGTAGTACTCCTCCTGGAAGGCGTCCTGGGATAGAGAAAGGGGGCCCTCCGCTATGACCCGGTGCCACCGTCTCTCCCAGAGCCCTCAGTGGGCATCTGCCGTGGCTCCCCAGCCTATCCCCTCCCTGCAGGACAGGAGCCGAGTTCCCTTGTTAGCCCCAGTCAGCTGTGCCTATTCAAGCAGGTGCCTGGACTCATCTTCAGAAGGAGCAGGGGCCCTGGGGCCAGGAGCGACAGCTGGCCTGTGGCGAGCAGGGGCTGGGAGAGCTGCTCTCCATCCTTCCTTCCTGCCCCAAGATCCGTGAGCACTGTGACTCCCAGGATGGCCAAAGAGGCCAACAGGCTCCCTCCCGGCGACTGTCGCTGGGGAGCAGCTCCTTGGTGGGGACCGTCGGATGCACTCCCCCAAGCTGGGACCAAGCAGCACAGTTTCTGCCCAGACCTTGAGCAGCCAGCCAGCATCCTGCTCGGCGCTAGCCACAGGCAAGACCGGGTCACCGCCTGGGGCTCAGCTCACATACCGAGCCCCACGTCCCTCTCCCCGCAGTAATGAGGAAGGGCTCCCCCAGTTCAGACACAGGCTTCAGCCTCCCTGTGAGGCAGGGACATGACAGGACCCCTGTCACCTGACAGCACAGGGGTGATGCTGGTGGCTGGGGCAGCCAACTAACTCAGCCCCTGGAGGAGCATCAGGGGCAGAAGTGGCTAGCTCCAGCCCCAGCCGGGTTGGCCTAGAAACCCTGAGTTGGCCTAGAAACATTCCCGTTTGCCAAGGAGTCGAGTTCTCTGGAAAATGAGTTTCCGTGGAACCACAACTGACTGACCCAAGTGCCGAGTTTCCTCCTGTATCAGTGAGAGGCAGGTCCAGGGCACAACGTATGCATTTCCTTCACCTGCCAGCTGTCCTGAGAACCATGGCAGGTGCTTTGGCCTCACAGAACCCTCATTAAAATCAGCCTGCAGATGTCCAGTGGGAGACAAGCTGGCCCAGGCATCACTCCGTGTGGCACCCCGGGCTAGTGGCCAGGGCTTCCGGGGAAACCAAGTAGTGGAGCAATGATGGGAGAATCCACGGAACCCTGGTGAGTGAGATGGAGATGTGGGTGGGAAGCCAAACCCACAGGGTGCTGAGCAGTGAGTAGATGGAGCACGTGATATCTACAAGGGGGCACCAACGCTGCGTGCCTGCTAACCAGGAGGTGTCAGGGTACAGGGGGGCCAAGGACGTGCCTTCCAGCTCATTGGCTGAGCCAGACTTGCCCATCTGTGCCATTTCTGGGGATCAGCTGGACTCGGGGCTCCTTGTTTGTTCTGAAGCTTTGCTCTCTGTCCAGAAGACACATCCTCCCTTCTTGCCAGTGAACTGCTGACCAGGGACCAACTCCTATCCCCAGAAACATCAAACGTGTGAGCTAGCATGGCCCCATCACTCACTCCATCACCCCCAGGGATGTTGCTGCAGCAAGTCTGTGGCAATGGAACTGAAGGCTGCTTATTCTCAGGCAGAAACTACTGAGCCCTGTGCCTTGTTCTGAATACTCTGTGCTCCGTGTGAACTTCTCCCAGACTCTGCTTAGGTGTGCCCCTTTAGAGAGAGGACTAAGCTTGTGATCTCCGCCTGTTTGTGACCACCTGGTGGAACCTGGAGGCAAGGTCACACGGGGAAGGGCAGCTGGTGTGTCCCCAGGGAGAGGCCTGCACCCACAAGGCCCCACGGAGGGGCATCCCCACCCGCACACCTCAGCAAGGTGAGGTCCTCCTACGGCCCTGGGGAAGCACAGCGGGAGGTGCACGGGTGGGATCCTGCAGCCCACAGGTACCAGCCAGAGTGTAGGGCCGGGCCCAGCCTTCCCTGTCCAACTCATAATGAAAAACCCAGCTCAAGCTTATCTGTGTCCTTCAGGTAAGGGTCCTGGAAACATTACCTTGCTACAATCTCTGGCCACTCAGCCACACCTGACCTTGACCTTGGTCACTATCGAGACCTCACACCCACATGGCAGTCTGGGTGCTGCTTCCTTGTACCCATGTCTCAGTGTGTACCAACAAGCGCTAATTCTCAAAGGCCCTCGACAAGCTTGAAGCAACAGCCGGAAAAACAGGATTGTGGAGTGCGAAGGCCATGCTCAGCAGTAGAGATGGTCTGGAAGAGCAGGTGCAGCCGAGGGGTGGAGTCCATCCAGGAGCTGCTCTGATGCTTTCCCAAAGACCAGGCCTGTGCCCGTGGGGCCCTGCATGCTGCCCTATGGGGGATCTAGGAGTGTCTCTGGTACAGACTGGGTGACCGCCTGTCAACCACCACCACGCTGGCAGAACACTCGACTTGTCTGTGGAATCAAGCTGCCCTAAGCTGCCAGGCCCAAGTCACCAGGCTCCTCTCTGTACTCAGCCTGTGTGCCTGCAGAGCTCCAGGAAACAGGGCTGACTCAGGGCTGGATGTGGGCAGTAGACTGTTGGGGTGGTGATCACTTCCCACCTGGAGGGGCCACGCACCACTCCTGCTTCCCACTCAACACTCAAAGGGGGAGGCACTGCCTCCTGCCCCGGGAACTGGGCGCTGAGGCTGCAGTGTTCCGTGGAGTGGAGCAAGGACCCGCCCCCCGGGACCTGACCCATGAACTGCTCAACCTTGGCAAATCACATCATGTCCCAGGCCTTCACCTACTCGGATGCTCATGTCACAAGCCCTAAGACCTGAACCTGGAGAAGCAGTGCCTCATTGCTGGTCCATGCAACAGCCATGCTGTTCCTGCCTGGGCGCAGGGGAGAGATGCCCCTTGCCTGGAGCGGGCGTGGCATCTTGGTTTGTGGGGCTCTCGGCCAAAGTGGCATTCCTGCCCTTGGGGTTAAGCCAGGAAACAAGACAAGAACACAATGCCTGGATGGTTGCCAGCAGGGAGAAGAGTGGTGTTTTGCTGTCGGGGTGCAGCACCTCATGAACCCCAAATCTGTGGCTACTAAGCTTCTGAATCCTGCCCCCCCTTGCTCTGGGAGCAGCTTCCTGGAAGGACACATCTGTAGCCTCCCTCAGACTCGGAGCATGGGGCCCAGGAGTCGCCCAAGCCCTGGAGACAAGGGGCAATCGGCCACCTTTATGCATGAAAGGACCAAAATCCTAACACCTGCTCCGGGCAGGCCTGAGCCTCACAGGGCCACTGCGGGCTCACAGGGCCGGGTCCCTGCTCGTCCTGACTCTGTCCTCAGACCACACGAGGCAACCAGTGTGGAGCCGGAGGCCAGAGTCTCCCACGGGAGTGTTCTAGAGAGGCCCAGGCTAGCTTCACGTTGCGCATGAAGCCCCTTTAAGAATCGTAGCTTGCCGCATCCTCCCCGCCAGCAGGGAGTAGACCCTCCTGCCCCTGGCCGGGGCCACTGACCTTCTCCTGGTAGAGCTTGTGCAGCCATGCAGAGCACTTGTCATCATCTTCCGGGATCTCTGCCATGGGGATCCGCCTGCAAAGCAGACAGTGACTGGCAGGGAGGTGGCACCAGGCAGCCCATCGCGCACCTCCAAAGCATTGGGGCTTCAGAGCCCCGAAGGCAACTGGAGGAACCGGGTGAGGCAGGCATGCGGCCAGGGGCCCAGCTCAGCGATACCCTGCCTGAGGAGCAGACACCCCACCTCCCAGGACGAGCTGTTCACCTGTCCACAGTGAACAGTGCGAGATTCACACCCGGGGGCCACCATGTTCGGAGTCAACTGGCCAGGAGGAGGCAGAGCATCCGCCAGCAAGTGGCTCCCCAGCAGCATCAAGGCTGGGACAAGGGCAGGGCCCCTCTACACTATACTGTCCCCAGGAGGGGCCCAGAGATGGCACGGTCGCCCGGACCTGGCTTGGGCAAGGGCAGGAGTCACCAGGCCCACTTCCTATTCCCGCTCGGGGCCTGCCTCCAGATTTCCGTTAGGCACATGCCTGAGTGTGCATTTTGAGGCAGGTGAGGGCGCCCGCACGCCAGTCTGTCTCGGCTTGGCTTGGTCAGCAGCCATGTGGCATGCCAGCGAGTGCACACGGAGTGTTTATTGTGGAGATACCAGCTGGCTTTCAAACAAGCCCAAGTGAACTGGCTTGGCCTTCCGAGTCTCCAGAGGCTGTCCACAGACAGACAAGCCAATCCCGCTGGCAGCTGAGAGCGAGCCTGACTGTGGCGCGCAGCAGCCATCAGCCCTGGCCCCCATACAGGGGAAGTCCAGGAAGTCCAGGCCAAACGCCATCAAAGGGTACATTTTGGTACAATGATTCTACAATCCACACAGACAACTGTCCCGGGAGAGGCTGTCCCCTGCTCCTAATGCCACAGAACCGAGCAAGCAACCAGCATGGCTGCCAGACACCCCCTGGGGTTCTGGCTTCCTGTGCCCAGGTTTCCAGCCTGGACTCCACTCCCCTCCACTTCCTCTTCCTTCCATGACCCGGAGGCAGCTGGGGCCGAGCCACCCCAGGGAGGACCCAGCTCGGGAGCCTGGCTTTTGGATGGAGGAAGGAAATGAGCCTCTGGTTTTCACGGGAGAGCCAGCAGTGTTTCCAGGTGGGAAGTGAGTTATCTCAGCCAACAAAACTTCTGGGGAAGTCTGAGTGCCCTGCCCACCGCCTCCTGGGGACGCTGGAACACTGGGCTCTCGCTGTGCCTTGGCCTCAAGAAGGATCTTGACTGGCAATGGTTGCCTGGGGCATGTCAGCTGGCTGCCGCGCCGACCGCAGCTCAGGCCTCAGTGCTGCGGGTTTTTGCTGCAGCCTCTCCCTCGGCTGTTTCCCAGCAGGCACCGGACACGGCAGCCACCTGGGTCCTCTGTCAGCTCTGACCCAGTGACTGTGCAGCACACAGGTGCAGCCCTTAAAGCCACTCGGCGTGAAACAGCGCAGGCGAGCGGCCACGGCCTGCTGTCCCCTGTCCCCTGTCCCCATGGCACGTGCAGCCAGCTCACCTCACGTAGAAGTCTGCGTGGTATTTCTTTCCGTTGAGGACTCCCAGCAGAGTTGGGTTTTCGTTATTTCTGAAATTGAGTGTACAGTCATATACAGCTGAAACTACAAAGATAAAACAAACACAAAGCAGTATATAGCGCGTGAACCCACTCTAGTTCGCCCACACATACGCATGCACGCCGAAGACAATGGACAAATTGCAAACTGGGCTCGACATGCAACAGCTGTCCATGGAAGTTCTCCCGGCGACCTGGCCACGGGGAGCAGCCGCTGCGGAGCCCAGGTCAGTTCCAGGGCGTGACAATGAGAATCTGCCACTTCTGACATGCAGAGGTGCCACCCTCGCTGCGGTTGGCAAAGCCAGCATATCAACAGACAGGGAAGTGGGTAGGAAGACGTGTCCTAGTTACAGCAGTGTAACTGTCGTAGGAGCAATCCGCAAACAAGAAGGACCAGAGACTCCTCCAGGAGCCGAGCTGCAGGCAGCTGGACGCGCCCGAGGAAGGAAGCTCTGCAGCTCATGGGTCTGCTTGGCAGTCAGGGCACCTGTCATGTTACCCAGGGACCCCGGACCTGTCAGGCTAACAAGACTGAAGGCAGAGCTGGCATAGGAAGGGCCGGGCACTATGTGTGGCTCATGCAGCCCTGGGTAGGACCAGGCCAGGAGCGCTGACTCATGGCCACAAACCATAGCCATGGTGGTTCTAGAAGCAGGCAGGGCACTTGGGTCCTTGTCAGAGGTGGGCAGTGCCAATGAAGACAGCTCATGCTGGGCACCCACCTGATGCAGCCCCTGGGAGAGTCCAGGGGCCACCCTTGACACACAGGGAAGACAAATGAGAATAGGATGAGACCTGGCTTGCCGGCAGAGCTATATATGCACTGCCTCTGGTCTCCAGCCCAGCCAGCCCTCCACCCCGTGGCTGGCCTGGTGCTTAGAGCACGGAAAGCCCCGCCCACTGGAGCCCTGAGCCCTGTGTGGGCCTGAGAGCTCAGGTGGCCCAGGAGAGGAGGCTGGGGAAGGCAAAAAGGAGAGGCAGGAAGTGGGCAGGAAGGAGCCAGATACCAGCTATGTTCTCCTCTCACTGCCAGTAATTTAGGGCTGCAAGCCAAGGTGGGGCTGGGACAGAGGACAGGGAGAGGGTTCTCCCTCTGTGGGCAGCTAATGCAAAAACAAAAACCCAAAACCAAATCCAAGGGGGCAACCTGGAGCCCAGGCGGCACCATCCACACTGCCTGCAGTACCAGCATAGAGCAGCAGAGGGCGGTGTGCGCATGGACACCAGGCAGTGGTGCCAGTCAACCTAGCCAGGTGTGTTCAAGATCCTGAGGGTGTAGCCATTCCAGCCAGGGTCCCCTGCTGGACCAGCACCCCAGGGGACGCAGCGCTCCTCCTTACCCACGTCTCTCAGACACCTCACGGTCACGGCGAAACCCTTGGTGCGGGGCAGCAGGTGGTGCTTCAGGCTGGGCAGCCCCTTAGTCTGGGCCACTTGCATGCTGATCTGGTGCTTCTTCTCTGTGAACCGCGTGCCCTCGCAGTGGATCAGGAACTGGAGGGGAGGCACATAGTCACGCATGGGGAGGGGGCGCAGCCACGCACGGCCTCACAGCCACACTGAGGGCCACGGCCACGCACGGCCTCACAGTCGCACACTGAGGGCCACGGCCACGCACGGCCTCATAGTCGCACACTGAGGGCCACGGCCACGCACGGCCTCACAGTCACACTGAGGGCCATGGCCATGCACAACCTCACCGTCACACAGGGACCACAGCCACGCACGGCCTCACAGTCACACAGGGACCACAGCCACGCACGGCCTCACAGTCACACTGAGGGCCACGGCCACGCACGGCCTCACAGTCACACAGGGACCACAGCCACGCACGGCCTCACAGTCACACTGAGGGCCACGGCCACGCACGGCCTCACAGTCACACAGGGACCATAGCCACGCACGGCCTCACAGTCACACAGGGACCACGGCCACGCACGGCCTCACAATCACACAGGGACCACAGCCATGCACGGCCTCACAGTCGCACACTGAGGGCCACGGCCACGCACGGCCTCACAGTACAGAGCCCACAGTGACAGCATGGACCACGCGTGAGAAGGAGCAGCAGCCACACTCAGCCCGGGGTCCAGCCCCGCCACGGCCCGGCGTGGCTCACAGGACCCATGAGGGAGAGGCGTCTGGTCCGACATACAAGGTATTTCTCGGGGTAGTCGCGCAGGTGCATCAGGCTGGCGGCCACGGTCTTGCGGTCCTGCTCCCACTTGCGCGAGCAGAAGATCATCTCGGTGAAGTACCACATCCAGCCGATGATGGGCACGTACGCCAGCTCCTTCTTGGCCAGCACCTTGGAGTTCTGAAACAGGAGGTGGGCATGAGGCCGTGCCCCGTGGCTGCTGACCTCAGGGACAAAAAAGGGAGAATGTTCCAGAGCACAGGGAGGGTGAGGCCACGTCCTGCCGTGCCAACCAGAAGCCAGAGCTGTCCCACTGGGGTGGACATCCAGGAAGGCACCAGGCTCCAGCGGAGGGCCCGTACGGGCACCCAAGGGCTCCGGATCATTAAGTCAGTTGGGGCCACTGGGCCAAGCTGCAGCTTGGTGACAGGTACATGGGCCCTTTCCCGGAGTCCTCACAGCTCCCCGTCTCCAGCAGCCGAGGCAGACGGGAAATGGAGCCCAGCCAGGTTCCCAGCCATGCCCACACAGAGGAGATCAATGTGGGCCTGGGGCCCAGGGCTCTGGCCATGCCCCAATCGGACATGGCATGAGAGTGCGGCAGTGTGAGGCTGGCCTGAAGCTGGCCCACCAATGGACAGGGCTGCTTTGGGGACTCTTAAATGGGTCCCAAGTCTCAGTAGCCACACAGTGCCCCATCCACCTAACCAGCTGTGCTCAGGTGGTACCAACCATGCTGGGGACAGGAGAAAAGGCACAGCCCTTATCAAGCAAAGCTGGCTTCTGTATGTGTCCCCTTCAAAGGCCTGACTGGCCAGCGTGTCCCTTGATGACTGAACCAGGAGAATGAACTGCGGGGGTGTGCTGGACAGGGCAGCTGAGCTGTTCTGATGACACCTGTCGGGGATGTGGCCCCCAAACTAAGGCACCCTGAGTGGTGAGTGTCACTGGCTACCCCAAAACCCTCTCCCCTTGATCCCCTGCCTCCTCTCCCTCCCAACCATAGCAGCTTCAGTCTGGTATAGCGACAAGGCCTGCGCCCCCTCCCTGCTGTACGGGGCTGAGTGTCCCAGCATCCTGTCACCTTTGAGGTCAGTGTCACAGATCAGGATTGGGCTGGCTTTGCAGCTGGCCTCTACACCTGAGAACTGCCTAGGCCGGCCACGCCGGGGGAATCCAGAAACAGGAGCCCCTTCTCCACATGTCCACTGGGCTCAGAGCCATGACCTAACTCCCACAATCCCATGCGACTAACAGCCAGGAAACAGAGACTTGGGCTCCTGGACCATGATGTCACCCTGTGGCGGCAACGGCCTGGGGGCACAGCTGCTGCCTCCCCCCAGCAGCTGCCCCTGGGCGGCACACCCCAGCTGCTGGCTGGGCATCTTTAGGGCTCGGGCCACGGGGCTGGCTGCTCCGTACAGATCTCTGCCACGTGACACTCGTGCTCATCAACCTGGTTCTTTACGTTCCTACCAGCTCTCAGAATCATCCTGCTCCCTCATGGCGAAAGCAACAGGGAATGGCAGCCGTATCCCATGGCTACTTCCCTAGGAGCTATGGTCCTGGGGTTCTCACCCCACTCCTGTCAGCGAGGGACGTGCCCCCTGCCGCTCCTGTGCCTCTGCCCCCTGCCTCCCAAGGGTGCGACCTCACAATGAGAGCAGAGCCCAGCATCCTCCCTAACAAATGGGAAGCTTTTGTTCCTGGTAGATGAGCCTTTACAGTCCTCGTGGACCTGAATCCACACCCCAAAGACCACCGGGGGCTGTGCGAAGGGGCCAGAAGGCAGAGGGGTCCATGCCCTGCTGGGGGGGGAGGGAGCCACGGCCAGCTTGCTGTGAATGCCCGCCTCTGCCCGCCCCATGACACCCACGTGGGTCTCAGGCTGGGTGCTGAGCTGCCGCTAAAAGGACTCTGACAGTCACATGGGGGGACCTGAGGGTGGGCACCCAGAGCACTGCTGTGGCCATGACTGCCAGGCCACTGAGAACCCCTCATGTGACCCCCTGGGGCCTGGCCTCACCCAGCAGTGGGGAGCTCCCTGTTGTCCCCGCCCTGGCCGTCCACATGGGAAAGTATACGCACGATGTGATGGTGCTGGCGCGAGGCATCCCATGCACTCCTGTTCCCACACGCCTCTCCTACTGGAAGTTCCCACTAGCGACCCCTGGAGGAGGCGACGGGGACTGAGGCTGGGCACAGACGGCGCCTGGTTTCTGCTGTGGCGGCTCTCCTGCCCTTTCCTGTTGCCCACCAGTCAGGGGCATCACCCCGGGATGCTGGTTTCTACTACAGATACAAACTGGGGTCCCTCATGCAGAACTATGAAAACAGTAAGACGGAAGTATCCACACTCTGCTCATCTCTTCTCAACTGCAGGTAGCACGTGTGAGGCTTGCTGGGCCCAGCCAAGCCGTTCCACCCGCCATTGCAGCCGGGGGAGCTGGGGGAGCAGCCGGGGGAGCCGGGGGAGCAGCCGCGGGAGCAGCCAGGGGAGCAGCCAGGGAAGCCGGGGAAGCAGCTGGGGGAGCAGCCTGGGGAGCAGCCGCGGGTGCAGCCTGGGGAGCAGCCGGGGGAGCAGCCAGGGAAGCCGGGGAAGCAGCTGGGGGAGCAGCCTGGGGAGCAGCCAGGGGAGCCGCCTGGGGAGCAGCCGGGGGAGCTGGGGGAGCAGCCGCGCAGCCCCGGCAGTGGGCCTCTGCGCCAAGGCCTGGGTGCTGTGGGTAGGATGCCCCATCACAGTGCCTGAGTTTGAGCTCTGGCTTCCCTTCAATTCCAGCTTCTTCCCAGTGCACACCTGGGAGGCAAGGCAGCAGTGACGGTCATGGCCCTGTGTCCCTGCCACTCCTGGAGTAACCCAGACTGCGAGCTCACTCCTGGCTCCAGCCCGGCTAGCCAGCTGTTTGCCGCAGGCACCGGGAAGTGATCCAGCGCCCAGAGAAAGCACTCTGTGTCTCCCTCTTCCATTTCTGCCTTTCAAATAAAATGAAGCTAAGTCATGTTTGCAACAGAAAAGTCAGTTCCTCTGACCCAGAAAGCTTCCCTGCACACGGCACGCAGGGGGCTGCTCCTGGGCCAGGGGCTGGGGGTCGGGGGCCGGGGAGGGGAGCCAGAGCCCAGGGGGTGGGGGCCAGGGGCCGGGGGCCAGGGAGGGGGGCCGAGGGGCCGGGGTCCAGGAGGGGGGAGGGGAGGCTGGGGGCCAGGGAGCGGGGGTTGCGGGCTGGGGGCCAGGGGCCAGGGGCTGTGGAGGGGCCTGGGGGTGGGGGCCAGGGCCCGGGGAGGGGGGAGGTGTCCGCGGGACGAGGCAAACAGCAGGGTGGCCTCCATGACCTCTGCCATTGGCCCTGCAAGTGCAGTGCCAGCAGACCCATGCACCTGCCAGAGAGAGGCCAGGCAGAACTGCCGGGGACACTCAGGGCCAGCCAGTCCCTGAGCAGAGTGAGAAGAGGCTGGAGCTTCGACTGCCGAAGCCAAGGGGTGTGTGTGTGTGTGTGTGCGCACGCACGCGTCTCCTAGCTATACAGTGAGTGCGGGTACCTATATGTGTATGTTCATCTGTGTGTCTGTGTGTCTGTCTGATGAGTCTGTCTTGCGTGTGTCTGTGTATATGTGGCCTTGTATGAATGAATGCAGGTCTGTGTGTCTGTATGTCCATGTGTGTGCCTGTCTGCTGTGCGCCATGTCCTTAAGCCTGTGTGTGTACAAGTGTGTGTCTGTATATGCGTGTGCTGTAGTGTCTGTGTGGGCCTGTGTGCATGAGTCCCCCAAGTATGTGTACAAGTGGGTTGTCTGTGTGTGCACCTGTGTGCACTGGTGGACCCATGCATGTGTGCTTGTGTATATACGAGTGTGTGTGACTGCAGCTATGCATGTGTCTTTGGGCCCAGGTGTCTGTGTTTTGTTGTCCGCATGTGCCTGTCCCTCAGCGGGGAGAGCCGCCACCCGTGCCCCTGACCCGCGCGTGCCGCAGTCCCGGCTCCTCTCCTGCCCCGTGCCCTCACCGTGGGGGCTTGCACTGCCAGAGGCATCCAGTCACAGGGAACGTCTGACTAACCAGACACGCAAATGTCCTCCAAGAACTCAGCTCCCACACACACGCTGCTCGAGTGTGCAGGGCATGCTCACAGCTCCGCCCCGCCCCCCACTGCCTCATCAGACTGAGACATGCAATGGGGACCTAAGTGTTGCTTGAGCCGGGAACTCACCTTCCACACCCAGCCCCACTCCCAGGGGCCCTAGGCTCCTTCCCAGCCTCCCACCCAAGCAGCCAGCTCGGATCCCACCCAGGATAGCACTCGTCCTCAGCCGACGGAAGGACGGAGCCTCCAGCAGCTCCCGCCGCTGTGCCAGTGCCCTGGGCAGCAGGTATGTGCCAAACCCACAGTGGTAGGCAGCGAAGCCCGCAGCCCAGGAGGGCCTGAGCTGGAGGCAGCTGGCTGGCCAGAGCAGGGGCAGTGTGGTACAGGATGGAGTCAGGGCTTGTGTAAGCTCCCTGAGCCAGGGCTGCCCCAAGCCAGCCTGCCTTCACAGCAGCCACCAGGGTCTCAGTGCCTCCACCTGCGCTCTGCTTTCTAACCAAGCGCACGCTAGCACTTCTAGGAGGACACTCCCACTCCGGACAAATGGAGGTGCATGGTGCTCCTGGGAGCAGCCCACTTCCTGCCCCGGATCTGTCTGTGTGCCACTGCTACTCTGGGGTCCTCATTCATATGTGTGATTCCAGACACCAGCAAGCCTGGCACAAACTGGCAGTGTCACAGACGGAAGCCCCTTCCCACTCCTGGCACAATGGCAGAGGCAGCAGCAGGAACCCCGGTGCATCCCGGGCTGGCAGAGGTGGTGGGGCGGGGAAGGGGAGGCCTTCTCACACACTCAGGTGACACACGGAAGGCGGTGCACACCACACCACATGCCCACAAGAGTCCATCAAATCAGAGTGGCAGGTGTGCCTGGCACACCACCCTCCCCATTGCCTGTGGCCAGAGAACTTGAACGACAAGCAGGTGTGTGTGCTGAAGTGGCGCAGACATGGCTCTCACGGCATTTGCTATGACCCAAGGAGGGGGGAGGTGGGGAGAGGGAGGCTTCCCGGAGCCCCCTCCGACTACACCCAGCGCGGTAAACCAGGCAAGCCTTCCTGAGCCACCACGCCCTTGCCCTCCTTTTATGACAGTTGGAGGAGGTCAGCAGCCTGAGCCAGCAGAAGTTCGAGGCCGTGCACCCCCCCTAGCACTGGCCACTGCAACTGAGCCTTTTTCTGATCTCCCCCCCCATGATCCCACAAACACTTCAAAAGGGGAATTGTTAGCCGAGCTTCAGATCACCCCTTCCAGGGACCCACAGCCCGTTACATGCAGGATTCAGAGTTAAGTGCACAGCGCCGGGACGAAGCCCAGGCGAGTGGCAGGGATAAAAGACCGGCTCCCATCTGATCCCTGAGCACAGAACACCCTGACACATCCCCCAAGGAGTGCCCTACAATTTGGCGAGACCCCAGGACCTAAGAGTCCCAACAGCCTTCACCAGCAGATGTGCCTGTCCTGCAGTTAACATCGTCAAGCTTTGAGACCCTAGTCTCCACCCAGGTGTCAGCTTGCACGGTAAGAACCACATTTCAGGGTCCTCCGGGGACAAGCCATGGCTGCTGGGGCTCCAGGCCCAGGTCCCAGGGCTCTACAACGCCTGTGAACCACACACTTCAGGGTCCTCCGGGGACAAGCCATGGCTGCTGGGGCTCCAGGCCCAGGTCCCAGGGCTCTACAACGCCTGTGAACCACACACTTCAGGGTCCTCCGGGGACAAGCCATGGCTGCTGGGGCTCCAGGTCCCTACAACGCCTGTGTGCTGATTGGCTGCGAGCGAAGCAGGTGGCTCCTGGGCTGTGCTGGCGCTGGACTCTTGTTATTGATTTGGCTCAGGCAGTGCAATGTCACCCCCACAGTGACCTTGGAACACAGCTGGCAGGCGGCTCGCTGAAAGGACTGTGTGTGCCCAGCCACTCCCCAACAGACACGCCTTGGTCAACCCCTCCACATCCCCGACCTTGGCCACTGGGTGGACAGAGCCTCACTCAGCGGGAGTATCATTCAGATCTCCCACTTCCAGCTTTCCACCATCCTCCCTCGCCTCATAACTGCCCGTTTCCCTGAGTCTCCTGTCCCCTCCTACAGCTCAGGGTTCCTCCCAAGGTCACTCAGCTGTCCTGGGCAGGTGGGGACTGATGCCAGCGGGCAGGCAAACCCTGCTGAGACACTGCACCTGCTGGGAAAGTGTTCAAGTTCTTCTGCAAGGGGGGGGGGGTGGTAAAAAGAACAGCCTCTGTCAGGTCTCCAAGGGCTGCTCCTGCTGGCCTCCCCAACACACAAGGGGTTGACACCCATCAGGCCACCTCCAGGCCACCTCCAGGGTGCTCAACGGCTGCAGCTAACTGCTCTGGGTGCCAGTCAGGCCTGCCCACACCCTGCTGCCCAGAGGAAGTGTTCCACCTTGTGCCTTGTGTCCACTGACACCTGTGTGCATGCGTCTGTGTGTTGACCTGATGCCTTGCAACAAGCTATTCCGGAAGCCACGCTGTGTCTGACCCTGGTGCCCACACTGAGCCTTGGCGGGGCGGGGTTTGGCAGACGTAGCCGTCACTGCCTCCAAGGTCCCCTGTGTTAGAAGAGCCAAGCTTGCAGGTGTTGTAAGCACCCCACCCTTCCTCATTTTCTATGAAGACATGCAGCCCTGTCCAGTCTGCTCCTAGGCTGTGTCGTGCTGTCCCCTGCCTGCTCTGCACAGGTGCCAAGAGTGGCTCAAGCATCCCAGCGTCCCAGGGTCCTCCTGGCCCCAGTGGAGCCACCTTGTCCCCTGGAGTGTGGGCTGGACTCACCTGCTCCAACAGACCAAGCATGACAACAATGTCAGCCGGGCAACCAAATGCTACTGTGCTTACTGGGGTCGGAAACTTGACAACCGTTTTACTGAGACAAAAGCCACAGAGGCTCAGGGACTGCAATCCTTGGTCCACATTCCTGCGATGTTCCATCCTTAGCTGCCTCTGGGTCATGCTGCCCCCACCCCGACTGGGGGAGGAGCGTGTCAGTGAGATGTGCCAGCCAGGACTCAGGAGCTCTCCTCCGGCCGCGACATGCCAGTTCCAGGGGAGCCTTCTGCCACAGGACCCCTTAATGCAAGAGACTCTGCAAACATCACTCACTTTCCCAAACACTCATTTCCTCTGGGTCGCCAACACAGGCGAGCATGAGAACCGCCTGCTCCGGAGCCTCTGTTCCTTTCTCCAGGAAATCAATTCCTCCAGGGTGGTAAGCCGGCATCCCTTGGGGGTCCTGGCTGGAGTCCCAGCTGCTCCATTTCCAACCCAGCCCCTTGCTCATGTGCCTGGGAAAGCAGCAGAGGATGCTTGGGTCTCTGTGACCATGTGCGACAGTCCAGAAGAAATCTCTGGCTTTGCCCTGGCTCAGCCCTGGCCCCTGCAGCCATCTGGGGAGTAAACCAGCAGGTAGAAGTTCTCTCTCTGTCTTTCCTTCTCTTCCAAATAAAACAAATCTTCCTTAAAACAAATAAAGCAAATAAGCAAATTCCCCTGACTCCAGAAGAAAGCAAGGCAAACCCAGAGGGTGTGTCGGTGTGGGTTCTACGATCTCAGGGCCCGGGTCTTCCCTGTGCTCCCGGGCCCGTGGGTCCCCTCTCGCTGTGCCACTTCGCCTCCACACCCGCTGCAGGCTCTCCATCCTCACCGCTGTGCCCGCTGCTCCCTGGCTGCATGGGGGGTTCTCTGCGGCCCCATCTCATCAACCCTGCAGCTCTGTTTTCCCACGTGGTGACTTCCACGCCTCCCAGGAGCCCTGTGCACCTCATGGCCAGGGGCACACCGGGCACCCCATCCGGGTGGCAGCCGGTCCTGCACACAGCCACTCGCGTCAGTGTCTCTCCAGGCCTGGGCCTGGCTTGCCCTCCCAGCCCCATCTGGGGACCCAGCCTCACTTGGTCCTGTCCTTGAGTAAACTGCAGGGCCGACCCCAGGCACCAGGAGCTCATTTATACAATGTGAATGACAGTCTCATGATGGGCAGCAGTGTGACAAGGTGAGTGACACGCAGACTGAGCACTAGAGCCACGATATGGAAAGGGCCTTGCAGCCCAGCACGCTCTGCTTGGTCACGGGTGCCTGCCCCACTGTGCTCACCCAGCTTGGCAGGAACCCGGCTGCAGCTGCCTCAACACTGCCCCCCAGAGGGCAAGCTCTGAACACCACAGGGACTTTCAAAGGTCAATATGAAGAACTTTGCTTTGGTCCTTAACCATACACTAGAACACAAACACACACCAAGTCCATTAAGTGTCCACAGAAACACAGGGAGGTGTCAGCTGGCCAGGCTGCTGCCCCTGGCCCAGAACTCAGGTCCCCAGGGTCCTCCGACCTCCGCGTTCATCCACGGTGGCGTGTCTCCAGGCCGTGGTGGCCACGAGCCCCAGCCCACCTGTGACATGAGTGGTCTTTCCCACCCCACTGGTCTCCAAGCTCTGGTGCAAACCGTCAGCCCTTCCTCCCACCTTTCTGAGGGTGGCGCTGCCACTGCATCCCTCCACGTGGTGAGCACAGCGAACTCGGGGACAGAGAGGTAAAGGTTTACAAGCTGCACGCACCATCAGACGCTTCGCAGAAACGAATTGACTGGCCTAGGGCACTGCACATGCGCAGGCCTACAAGGCTGGAAATTCAGAGGAGACGCCTGCCTGTGGCTAGGGAGGCTGGACTGAGAGCAGAGCCACATCCAGTTCTTGTGTGATCCCAAGCAGTGCATGGGTAACTTTGTGATTTTTTTACTTTTTTAAGGAAGTGTGGTCTTCAGCTTGTAACCCACAGTCTGTGTAAAACCGCTGGTGGGCAGGGACCTCTTATCAAGGCTCATGAGAAGGCTTCAACCTCAATGCCAACCCAGAACCAAGAGCGCTCCGTGCAACCTCTGCTGCTGCTCCCGAGAAAATTCTTAACAGTCAAGTGCAAAAGCGGCGGGCTGGGGAAGTGAGAAGCGTCAGTGTGGAAAAGCAGCTGGGGCTGGAGGAAGGGGAGGGGACTCCGGGTCCGACTTACCGCCAGGATCCCAAAGCGTTCGGCCAGGCTCCAGCCACAGAGAAAGTCAATCTCGAACTTGTGGTTCAGGACCACGATGGCGCTCTCCTTGCCGTACAGGGGGTAGGCGTGCGGGTCGGTGTAGATGGTGCACTCCGTGCCCGACCACCACTCCAACAGCATCACCAGCTCTGTAACACAACAGCCCATGCGTGCTCAGCGCACCTGGCCAGAGGCTCTGGTCCCCATCCCAAAATGACAGGGGCCATTTCTGAACCCTGTCGGCCCAGACCCTGGCTCCTGGAAGGTTCTAGAAGGAGCAGTGGGCATAGGAGGCCTCCCTGGGACTTGAACCCTTGACTAAGGACTATGGGTGAAATTATTCAGAAACCTCAGATCCGTGGAAAATCCACACCCGTGTCACACCCCCGGCAGGCAGCATGGGCCATGACCAACCGCGACATTTAGCAACTCCATCCCCAGACACCAAAGACCCAACTGTCCCTGCCCAGGTGTGACATTCAAGACCACCAGGAGGCAGGCATGGACAATGCTGTATGGATCCAGCCCTGGAACAGCCAGTGCCACTTACAACTGTCATGCTGTGGCCTCAATGACAGCCAGAAGGGCAAGAGTCTTTTGCCAGGAGCAAATGGCAAGTCCAACTGCATCCTTAACCACGCCCTGAATCTGGGAGACAGGCGGATGAGCAGGTAGGTGATGACATGGCACTGCAGGCGGGCAGGTGGGAGGGAGGGTGCAGTTCCTCCGGACCGGCCACCCTCTGCAGCGGGCTCCCCATCCAACCCCCTCCCCAAGGCCAAGGGTCTGACTCTGTTATCAGCTTTGCATCACCTTAGCCTGAGCAGCTGCTCTCAGAATCTTTTCTCATCGGGGCTGGTGGTCGGAAACCACCAGAACATTCCAGAAAGCACATGGCCTCGTGTCTAAGTGGAGAGCACCAGGAGGCCTTGGGCAGGTCAACTCACGCACTTCTGTGTCCTAACCCTCGGGATGCAGTGACCTCACCAGGCTTGGGAGAACGCAAGTCCACCGAAGCTTCATGATCACTGGGTTTGTTAGCCATAAGCAGGAGCTCTCCCATTCTGTTCCCAGATATGCGAAACAAAGTGTCTGCCTGTTTCTAGGAGCCAACAGAAGACATGGCTTGCTGCACTGTCCCAAGGGAACAATCAGGATGGGAGCTAAGTCAGGAGCCAACACACTGGGGCCAGAGTCCAGGCTAGGCAGGAGGGGAACAAAGGGACCGATTTAGCGGCCCAGCTGGGAGGCGCCTGAGCACAGCGGGGGTTTCTGCAGCAGAGGCACAGGGACGCAGCCCGCCAGGAGCACAGAGCTGAGTGTGACTTGGTGCGGGCCATGCCTGGCCAGTTAGTTCCCACCCCGACACACACCGTGCCTGCATTCCCCAGCGCCCTCCACAGCCTTGTCACAGCCTCTTCTCCCTAGCCACAGATCACAGCCAGGGCCTGGGTTCACTCTGACCTCAGTGCCCAGCGAGCACCCACACCTCGAGGTCTCCTGCACTGGAAGTCCTACACAGGACTGCTACACACACTGTTACAATGCGACGTTTTGGGGCAAGGGCAGAGAAGGCCAGAGCCGATGAAGGCTTCCCTCAGGGGCAGGAAGGCAGGGAGCATCTTTAGAGAAGCGTTCACTGGCAGGCTGGAATGGGAGGCACAGCTGTGGTGCCAGTCAGCGGGGACGGTGGCCGGCCTGACAAACTCCATCTCACTGGGTGGAGGAGGGCTGGTCCCTCCCACCAACCTCTGTGCCTTTCGCCAGTGTCAATGCCTTTGAGGATTCAGATGGCATGGGGTGCCCACAGGGAAATGCAACCCCTCCTCATTGGCTTTGCAGGAATGCCAGGGGGGCCAGCGCGGCCACCAGGGCCACTCGTAGGCATGGAGGGCAGGAGCGAGGCTGTGCCACCTCGGAGCTCTCACTTGTCGTTGATCTGCTGACTCACAGCTCCAGGCAAGCGGCAGCTGGGCCTCGGCTGCTCTTCCTCCCCACCCAGACTCCACACTGGCGCCCAACGCTCATGTTCAGCTCTGTGCCAAGCGCCCCGTGTCTACAGGATGTGCATGCCAGCCACGTCCTGGCACAGGTGCCAGCCCATTCTCCCGGGGCCCTGGCTCATGCCTGGGGTTCCAACCTCTGGTTCCCCAGAGTTGACACCCAGCACCCTTGCTTCCCACCACCCCACCACCACCACCAACTGTCTGCCCTGGGAATTCCAAGCTCCTGCAGCGGAAGCAGCCACAGCAGCCACGGGCCAGCAGCACAGGTGAACGAGGCGGGTCCGCTGTGACCAGGCTCACATGGGTGCGCGCCTGGCTGCACAGGGCTACCCCAGTGGCTCTGTTCTTGGCATGAACCCAGTTGGGAAGCACCCTCGTCACCCCCGCCCCTTCACCCTCGCTCCTCCTCCACAGTGAGCTACGGTGACCGCCCACAATGCCTGTGGCCTTCCAATCTTTTCCCTGAGCACTCGTGCAGACACCCAGCCCCTCCAACATCTGTGAACACACGCACATTTGTCTTTGGCACGCAGCATATGTCAGATCCGCCCAGGCATGTGCACAGGGACATTGGCCAGCGCCGGCTGAGCTCTGGGCTCGGGCGCCTCTGCACGTGGCCTGATCACAGTGACCGTCGGGCACCACTTCACACGCTAAAGACGAGGACAGGGAGAGAGAACAGAGTCTCACTCTTTGCCCAAAATAGGAAATTGCCGTATTTTAACGCACAAACAGCGAGAACAGCAATTTCACAGCGACTGAGCGCGCAGACACGGCACACGTGGCGTGGCCCTTCTGCTGCTGACTGGTGACGGCCCCTCCTCACTCACGGCTACAGCACGTGCTGCAACAGACTCCTTCGGAAATGAACAGTCCTTTTTGTAGATTGATTTATCTTTATTGGAAAGTCAGATATATACAGAAAGGAGGAGAGACAGAGAGAAAGATCTTCCGTCCCATGATTCACTCCCCAAGTGAGTGCAACAGCCAGTGCTGTGCCAATCCGAAGCCAGAAGCCAGGAGTCTCTTCTGGGTCTCCCATGTGGGTGTAGGGTCCCAAAGCTTTGGGCCATCCTCAACTGCTTTCCCAGGCCACAAGCAGGGAGCTGGATGGAAAGTGGAGCTGCTGGGATTAGAACCAGTGCCCATATGGGATCCCAGCAAGTTCAAGGCAAGGACTTTAACCGCTATGCTATTGCGCCAGGCCCTGAAATGAACAGTTTTGAAAACACAGTTTCTGCAACACAGATACACCAACAGGGAAGAGTTGGAGCTATTTCGAGAAGCTGGGCAGCGATGACAAAGACCTTCATGGCAGCAGATTCCACTCAGCTGCCCAGGAGTCAGGGCACAGGGGCAGGCCCTCAGCAGTTCGCCCTAGGATCTGCAGGTGCTGCTGGCTCCATCAGCATTAGAGGGAGCTTCATCCTGCCCCCACCACCTAGCGGCCAGCAGTGGCAGACCCTGAACTGTTCCAGCCCGCTGACCTGCTCCCTCCTCCCTAGAAATGGCACTAGTTTCCTTTCTAATTCATTCTTTGGCATCCTTATTAGAAAGTAATCCAGGGCCTGGCATAATGGCTCAGTGGCTAAATCCTTGCCGTGCATGAGCCGGGATTACATTTGGGTGCCAGTTCATGTCCTGGGTGCTACACTTTCCATCCAGCTCCCTGTTTGTGGCCTAAGAAAGCGGTCGAGGACGGCCCAAAGCTTTGGGACCCTGCCCCCGCGTGGGAGACCTGGAGGAAGCTCTTGACTCCTTTGGATCAGCTCGGCTCTGGCTGTTGTGGCCACTTGGCGAGTGAGCCAGTGGATGGAAGATCTTTTTCTCTGTCTCTCCTTCTTCTCTGTAAATCCGCCTTTCCAATGAAGGTGGGAAGGGCAAAGAGGAGGAGGGAAGCCTGGTGTCCGCAGGCCCTCGCTCCACGCCATGTGCTCCTGGTGGGGCTGCTGTGTGAGTACAGCTGGGCAGCCTGCTGCTGGCCCGGGACACCTGTGGGCTGGCCGCAGGGGAGCCACGCCCCAGCAACAGGCTGTCCTCCCGCGGCTTGCTCTGGTCCTCGGGCGATGTGAGTGGCCAGATGAGCTTCCCACAATCCCACGCTCTACAGCTGGATTATATTCAGATTGTAGGGATAGGACTGTTTCTCTGACCCAGGAAGGAAGTCACAGCAGACCCTGTCACCAGGATTACCATGTCCCAGCGGCACTGCCACAACTGGGGAGTCGCCTTGTCTTCTCTCCTCCAGTGGCAGAAGGTGTTCAGTGAGCGAGGGACAAGAGCCCACACACTGTGCCTGGCCGCCGGTGGCCTGAGCCCTTGCCGACCCATTAGGCTCATGGTACAAAAGCTCAGGTGGCACCACAGGTTCCAGAGCTTGTCTGGTGACCAAGCCTGTCCTTGGGGTGCTGGGGCATACCCCACATGACCAGGAGACTGGGGAGGGTCTGCCACCTCCACGGCAACACATTCCCCCAAAACAGAACGAACCATAGGAACCAGGCAGGGCATAATGTGGCCAGGTTGGGGGAGGGGAGGGCGCCCAGCGCACAGGGGCAAGGAGGGTGCCGTTGGCATTGCTGGCCGCCACAGGTTCAGTCGGTCCAGTTCTGCTGACCCTGGTTTTCCCTCTGACTGTTCCCAGGGTATAGGTTGAGTCCCGGCCCAAGTTTTGCCATCAGGGACTCACCCAGCCCAGCCCGGTGCCACTGTCTGTTTTGAAGACCCCCTGTCCTCCCTCACCCCAAGCCCTTCCGTTACCTGAGAACCTGACAAGGAGGGGAAAGGCACCAACTGACCTGCCCTGAGAGCCCATGGAGGACCTTGCCCCACTGCAGGGACAGGGCTGAGCCCAGCCACTGACCCGGTGCCCAGGGCAACTCTCTGAGGCTGGCCCCGCCTCCCAAGGGAAGAAGCCAATGGGGAGTGAGCAGGGAGGGAAGCCACAGGGCACACTCCAGGCAGCGTCTCCTGAACAGGTAAAGGTCCAACGCAGGCAGGGCACACCGTGGAGATCAAACACGCTCAAGTCCCCATGGGACCGCACACAGCTAGCTCCTTCCCCACTCGACGCCACTGCCGACAGCAACAGCAGCCGGGTGCGCCGGAGGCCACTGGGCGTGAAGGACAGGAGCAACACGGCCCTGCCCAGTGACACTTCTATATGTCAGGGGAGCCTGTCTGTGGTCCCAGCTCACCCTGGCTCTGCACTGTTCCCAGCTCCAAGCTTGATGGGACCCGACGCCCAGTCTTCCAGGAAGGCCCTCCCCGACCTTGCTAAGCCGTCAACAGCTCTGCCCAGGGTGCAGGAGGACAGCCGGGTTGGCCCTCATCCTGCAGGAGAGCCAGGGGACTTCATTTGCGTGCTCCATGTCACGTAAGTGTGTGTAACTGTACATTCACAACAACTATTGATTTTGCCTTTAGGTTAAAAACGTGGCCTCTCTCACCTTGGGACCTGCACCCGCGTGGGAGATCTGGAGGAGGCTCCTGGCTCCTGGCTTCAGATCGGCTCAGCTCTGGCTGTTGCACCCACTTGGGGAGTGAATCATCGGACAGAAGATCTTCCTCTTTGTCTCTCCTCCTCTCTGTATATTTGACTTTCCCATAAGAATGAAATCTTTAAAAAAGGAAAAACTTGACCTCTTTCAACCTCAAAATCTTCCAAGTATAGACGCAGAGCTGTCATGCTCTCACCGCCTGCGGGTGGCGCTGTTTCCTACGTGGGTGGGACAGCAGTAGGCAGGGCAGGGCAGGCCTCCTTCCAGGGACGCACCTGCTGCCAGCTGGGCTGGGAGGTGGGACTGGTGCTCAGCGTGGCTACTGCAGTGGCATCCTGCCTACCCCCAGCAACGGCAAACCAGGAGGGGGAGGGGCCACCCGCCATGCCAGTGGGCACGCTCGCACATCCAGAACCATCCAGAACCATCCTCTGAATCCACAGTAAGAAAAAGAGAATTGTCCAAAGCACAACCCCTAAATGCAATGCACAGGGCTTGTTGAAATCCCGATGTAAACAGTCCAAGTATTTGTAAACACGGTGTTTTAGAAACAACTGGGGCATTTACAAATGAAGGTGGCATTTCATGCTGTGAGAAGGCACCGGCGACCTTAGCAGTTGTGGTTATATTTGTAGGCTCTTGGTCTTTACAGAATGTACCTTACGATGATCTGGGCCGGTATTCATAACATGTCCACATTTTTTAATTGTTCAATGGACAATCCAGTAATTTTCATTATGAAGTCACAGCACCACATCCCATATGTGTGCCGGTTCAAGTCCTGGCTGCTCCCCTTCTGATCAGCTCCCCGTTAATGCAGCAGCAGACAGCCCAGGTCCTCGGGCCCCTGCACCCGCAGGCGGACCCACAGGAAGCGCCTGGCTCCTGGCTTTGACCTGGCCCAGCCTCGGCTACTATAGCCATTTGGGGACTGAATCAGTAAATCTGAAATGACTTCTGTCCCACTTTTGTCTGTGTCTCTGCTCGGCAAGAGAAGGTGCCAGAGGCTGGAACCGTTGTGGAAACACGTGAGGCAAATGGCTCAGTTCCCAAGAGTCCCGCCGACAGGGCAGGTTGGTGGCCGCTTCCCCAAGGTGCCACTGGGATGGGTTTGAGCAAGGCACACGTTCCACAGGTCGTGGTCATGTGCTGGAGTGCTCACTATTCCCCCACACAGGCAGGTGGACGTCCACCTGAGCCTGGGGCCAGAACATCACGTCAAGGCCACGGGTCCTCCCCCAGGGACCTCGAGGGGAGCAGTGCTTCTGCCACTGGGTACGTACACGGCCTCGAAGTCCCTGCCATGGGTGGCGCTGGGCGCCAGCATCCTGGGCTGCAACTGCAAACTACTCGTCGGTTCCTGAACGTCACAGGCCTCACAGGTGGCCGGGCCTGGGGGATGCAAAGAGTGCTTGGGCCATCTCACACAGCCCTACTGAGGCTCTGCTAGCTGCACTCCCGGCTGTCCACACCAACACCCCACAAGGTGGCTTGTTGCACAGAGCCTGACAAGAGTGACTGTAAGTCTCTTACCCTAAACACCCAGGGTCCAGACCAGAGTGGGATAACTCCTCCCTGGGCCATCTGCTCTCATCCCGCCGTCCAGCCTGCCCTGCCTCGGTCCGCCGGGCCCACCCCTGCTCACCTACCCCACAGCCAGGGCCGCCTTCTCTGTCTCCTTGTTGCCTCCTTGGTCTACTCCTTTCCCCTGTGGCTCTTCAGCCTCTTTCAGGTGGAAGGTAGATCCCTCTGCCCACCCAGGTGCTTGGCCCACCCTCTCTTTCTTCACCTTCTTTCCTACCACACGGCTAGAGCCCACGCAGCTCCTGAAAGCACCCAGAATGCTTGCACCTGTTCAGGCCCCCTTGTTTCAGGAGCTCTAAGAGTGGACCTCTCCTGTCCATCATTGGGGGAGGGAGGCGCTGTTTGCGCCTCTTCTACACCCCCAGTGAGAGACATGCGGCTTGGATCAAAGTCCCGTTCCACCACCCGCTAGCTTCAGCATCCTGGGCCTCACCGGCTGCCGCTGTTCTCTGCAGAAACGGGATGAGAAGGACCAGCACGAGGACATGGGGTTAAGCCGCTGCCGGTGAAGCTGGCCTCCCACATCACGGCACAGGTTTTAGTCCCAGCTGCTCCCCTTCCAATCCAGTTTCCCTCTGCCTGGGAAAGCGGCAGAGGATGGCCCAGGTGCTTAGGTCCCTGCGTGTGGACCCCTGGATCAAGTCCCGGGCTCCTGACCTCAGCTTGGCCAAATCCCAGCTGCGGCAGCTACTTGGGGGAATGAAGTAACAGATGGAAGATTTCTTTCAATCTCTTCCTCTCCCTCGACAGATGTTTTACAAAGAAATACATCTTTACAAAAAAGAAAAGAGGGGATGGAAGTACCCAGAGAACACTGTGCACGTTCGATGAGCCCGGCGTTTGGGAAGCAGCTGCGGCCCCGGCCCCCTGCTCCCCCTTTGCTGCACTGCACCCTTGTCTCTCACGCTCTGCCACCGGGCACCCAGTGAGGGGGGTCCTGGGCTGGTGTACAGCGTTGCTGTTGCTCATGGCACGCAGGGCAGGGTTCACCCACCTGCCACTCACCAGCCAGCCTGAGAACACGAATCACAGAGCAGGCCCCAGCCCGTGCGAATCACCTCCGGACGGCCCGAGAACCCGCTTCGGTGTCTTTCCAGAAAGGAGTGTTGAAAGCACACTTCTGCATTCCGGTGAGACAAACGCCTGCCAAGAGGTCTGCTCCGTCACATTGTTCTCTCCTCCCCAGCCCTGGGTAGAATGAGACTCATTTCCATAATCCAAGTTCACCCCCCACAGGGAGACACACTCTCACACTCCTTTATAATTATGAAAAGGATAAGAAGAAAGACGCTAAGTAGACACAGTGACCAACATTGCTGGGACAGGCAGACACGAGGGCGAAGGTGCTGCAGGCGTTTGGTGGAAAGCCATCCCCCCACGCCCAACACGCTGCCTTCCCTCCGCCTAGGGCTGCTGGCACTCGGCTCTGTCTCCTTCCTAACTCAGGACTCACTTCTTCCATCGACAGCCAGAATATTCAGTGACAACGTGCCAATGGCACATTCCTCTCTTAGGCCAGGCAGAGATGAGCGCAGGAGAGAGCCCTGAGCCACGGTCCGAATGCTGCAGGGCCAGTGGCTGCCAGCGTTCCAGTCACGTGCTTTACGGAGGCACGAGGTGCTCAGCCGGGTTTGAATTCCAGGCGAACTTCAAATTGTTCCCCAGCATGAACGTGCTCCCTGCAACACAAACTGCACACATGCTTACACTCAATTGTGAGCCGTGTCGTGTCTGGAACACACCCAGTAAAGGAGTCAGCGTTTATCTGAGATGGAAGCACAACTCTCTGCCGTGACATCTGATTGTTAAATCTGGCTTGGTCCTCATCAACTCAGCCGTAGTCATGGCAACAAGCAGGGCAGTGGCTTGTGGCAGACATCCTGGGGATGAAGCTGAGGGTAAAGCCTGGGGTGGAGGAGCGGCATGGAGGGATATACGGGGCTCCCACAACCCTCACTCCGTCGCCCGCTACAGCCAGCTGGCCACAGGACATCAGTATCCTGTTTTGCCGGTGCTAACCGAAGACTGCCAGCTTTCCCAAGGTCATGCTCATTCCTGTTCTGGCTCTCCTGCTGGCCTCATGCACACGCACAACACCTGTTCGCCTCAACAGTAGCTCGTGCTTCCATCACCTCCCATCCTGAACAGGTTCATGGCAGCTTTCTCCATCCCAGCCGTGCCAGCCAGTGGCGTGGCCACAGCAGTACCAGCACAGTACAGCCTCGCTGCTAGGCAGCCCGGGAAACACAGCAGCAGGCCTTTCTGCCTGCAAACCATCTCGGCCTCCCACCCAGTCAGTGTGGCATCTAAGGCAGGTGCCAGCCTAAAGCATCCACTCCTGTCCAGGCTGGCACAGCAATGGCACTAGTGGTAGGTCACTCAGCTGGGTGGGATGGGTGGCGTCCAGGAGAGGGCACCTGTAAGATGGAGAGAAGAGCTGTGCCACACAGTAGCTTCTCTGTCAGCACTGGCACTCCTCCATGCAGACAAAGACCGGGAGGCCCTGTACTCACCTCCGAGCACGCAGAGTTCAGCTTTCTCCTGGTTCAGGGCACTTCGCCAGGCAGGCCCAGGCCTCCACCCTCCCTGCTTGCTGCTGCGTTGTCCTCCGGGTTCAGCCCTCATCTCCTGTGTCCTCCCAACCCTTCCTACTCTAAGTGTGCTTTTTTTTTTTTTTTTAAAGATTTACCTACTTTTATTGGAAAGGCAGTTTTACAGAGAGAAGGAGAGACAAGGAGAAAGATCTTCCATCTGTTGGATCACTCTGCAAGTGCCCACAATGGCCAAAATTGAGCCGATCGAAGCCAAGAGCCAGGAGCTTCCTCCTGGTCTCCCACGTGGGTGCAGGGTCCCAGAGCTTTGGGCCATCCTTTGCTGCCTTCCCATGCCACAAGCAGGTTGCTGGATAGGAAGTGGAGCAGCCAGGACAAGAACCAGCACCATATAGGATTTGAAGGGGAAGGATCAGCCAGTGGAGCCATTGTGCCAGGGGCCATAAGTGCACTTCTTTTTGTTTCTTGTAATGTTCCAACTTGTCTCCGTTTTTGACAAAGCCCTGTATTCACTGATCTGTGTTACATTCTGTCAGTTGTGGGACTTACTGGTTTGCACTGAAACACACTTGAACTTGAACAGTAGGAAGGATCTGTCATAGGCCAGCCAGTGCCAAGGGTCTCCAGTTACAAATGGATTTATCTAGCAAATGGTGAGCCAAGGTTGTGATGATGGTCAAGGTCTTGGTGCATTTTCATTTCAGCGGAATGCCTCTTCCCCTTCCTTGGAGTTACATCACAAAGATGCACCTCACACTGGAAGTCGTCTTGGGTCTTAGGGAAGATGGCATTAAGAGCTAAGACTACCAAGCTGATGTCACCTAGACAAGCTGGCCATGCGTCTGGGAAGGGCCAGGAGTCCAGGGGAGGGAGCAATGGATGGAGGAACACAGGTGACTTTGGGGGCAGTGATCCCGGGCCCCGTGACAATATCCTATCACACACCTGCTAAGACCTGTTGGATGACAACTCTAATGTAAACTGACTGATATCACTCATGGGTTCATCAACAAGAATATCACACTTGTGTGAGAGGTTACTGCTAGGGGCAATTGTGTATGGGGGAGTAGAGAATATGGGAACCACTCAATTCTTCCCTGATCCTTAAAGTGCCCTTAAAAATCAAGTCTATTATTTAAGATCAAAAGTGGGCAAGGTAACTTGATCCTTCCATATTCCTCCTGTAAACATGTTAAAGAAGATGCATAAAGCACTGTTCAATGTTCAGCTTTTGTTATCTCTGCCCAATGAGTGGAGTTAACAGGATGCTCTCGGGAGCACCACCGAGGCTCTTAGGAAACTCTTCATGGGGCTGACAGACCTCTTCTTGCCAGCCAGTGCCAAGTGTCTCCAGTTACAAATGGATTTATTTACCAAAGGGTGAGCCAAGGTTGTAACGATGGTCAAGGTCGGTTCTTCACACCTGACAAGTATAACCAGGGAAAAGATCTTCCCAGCGTGGATTTCCCATGCGAGGTGACACATCAAGCCTGCTGCTCGTCTTGTGTTTAAATCTGCCCAGAATCTGTCTGCAAGTGCCGGAGTCTGCAAGCAGGACCTTACAAAGTCTCACAACTTCACTGTGATGTAGCCACGTGATTACTAAGTGTACAACACGGGCAAAGGGCAGTGACACCTGCTGTGCGAACACTCCCTCTGCAGTGAGGCAGACCCAGCATCCTTGACAGGTGACAGCTCTCAAGGTCACAGAGATGGAAGCTGTTAAATCCAGACCTGCCCAGGCTGTCTGACTCCAAACTCCACATTCTCCCCAGTGCTGTCCTGCACATCAGAGATCAGACACGTGGACACCTTCACGTGACACAGACTAGACCAAAAAACTCACACCACTGCAAGCAACAGAAACTTAGGAGTGGACAAGCCCCCCAGAGCGCTGTCCAGCCCCAGGCCCTCAAGTTTGGATACTGAGTGCACAAAGCAGAGAATGCCCAGCACACAATACAAGCAGGCAGTCGCCCCACTGCCAGCATCTCCAGGAGTGGGCGAGACCAGAGCCAGACAAGACTGAAGATGGGCATTGATTTTCTCCACCTGTCACAGTTCTGCATGCAGCGACTGATGACATGACGGATGCGATCAAGGCTGAGCTGCTGCTAGCAGCTAAAACGCCAATCAGATAGACTCTGAGCGACAGAGATCACACAAGCCCGGTGACGGCCTCCTCCATGGTGGAGCGTGGGAACAGCAGCTGCAGGAGGGACTCGGCAACACTCGGAGAGAAGATGCTGTGGCTGCGACTAGCTGAGATCGCAGCCAGCAGGACCCAGCTCAGACTCTGAACTCTCTGCTCCTGCAGTCATGAGCCCAACCACCCTCTGCCAACACTGAGTCGCCCGCACCCACAGGGGCAATGTTCCCTCCAAGCCACAGGGCAGCATTTCCTACCCTCCATCGGTCCCACACCTTCAGGGTGGCTCTCTCTCTCTCTCTCTATTCCTTCTCACCTCGTTCTGTGACAGCCATGTGATCCTCCGTGCCAGCCTATAAATCACAGTTAAAGCATTATCCAAGGTATCCTGCCTCCTGTCTTTTCCGTTACTGTGGCCTCGTGTTGGCACTTCAGTGCTTTACTTGGACAAAGCCGACAACCGAGGGGCATGGCGCTCCTTTGCTCAGGCAGCACCCTGTGCTAGCTTGTATTCTCACATCTCAGACCGCGCATCTGAGCCCATCTCCTCTTTCCTGATTTTTCCCAATCGTGATCAAGCCAGGCACTGTGCTTTCCATTTTTATCTATTTGCCTGTCTTGCTGTGAGGTATTTTTGCTGGGTATAGAATTCTCGGTCAGAATTTTCTTCCACTTTCAGCACCACACTGACAAGACCACCCCATCTTCCTCCTGCTGCTGCTGCTGGCAGGAAGGGAGACTGTGGGTATGACGCTGGCTCGTGCCCTGGCGTGCTGCAGTTTCGCTCCATGTGTCTAAGTGTGACTGTGTTGAATGAGATTGTTCCTGGGTTTTGCTGGGCTTCTCGAATCTTGGATTATCATCCGTCAGTTCTAGGAAGCTCTCAGCCAGGTGCTTCTCTTCAGCATCTGTCCCTGCCCCCTTCCCTGGACGGGCACAATCTCTTTCTCATGGGTGCCTCTGATGTTTGTTTTTTTTTTTCCTTTTGATATCTTTATCTTTCTCTCGACTACATCCTGGTTAGTTTCTGCTATGTGCTCCCCAGGTCGCTGACACTAGCTGCACTGACAGCGATATTAATCCTGTAAATAGTTTTTAAACCGACTAGTTTTTGGTTTTTTTAAAGACTCTCTCCAGGTTCTTTGGGTTCATTTAAATACCTGCCGTGGCTGTTGTTGCATCTTGCTCCTTCTAGGCAGCAGGTGCCAAGCTTGGGAGTATCTGACCTGCATCTCATGCTTGGGACAGTCCCAGAGCTTCCAGGTCATGTGAACACCAACTGCTGACTTGCAGGCTGGCTGCTCGGCTCACGCTCCAGAGACCTGAGCTCAGACACCAGGCCTGTGGGGTGGGCTCCCTTGGAAGGAGAAAGAATCAGCTTGGCCTCAGGCTTGGAGCTTTGCTGGCCTTGTCGCTGCTGCTGCTGCTGCTGCTGCTGCTACAAGCCAGAAGGTGCAAATTTGCCGGATTCAGTGCATCAGACTCACGGAAAGCTCATGGACAACGCAACTTACGAAAAACCCAAGCAAGACTATTTTCAGAATTTCTGCACCCCAATAAACGTATCTTTAAGACGTATATTTTCTGCTGAGGTTTCTGAAGCCTTGTGTGCATCCTCCAAGAACCTGGTGCTCTCACCCTCCCCCCAGTCCTTCCGGGATGCACACACTGTCTTGAGAATGCTTTGAAAACTTTCAAGAAGATGTTAAATCAGCATTTTATCCAGTGTTTACATTTGCTTAGAGAAACACTGGCCCAAGTCACTGAAGCTGGCATATTACTCAGAATCGATGCCCTATGTTTAGGTGGTTAATTTTTCTAAGCCAGGAGCCAGTGTCATGCCATGGCTAGCTAAGCCACTTCCTGTGGCACGGGCATCCCACGGGGACACTGGCATGAATCCTAGCTGCCCAGCTTCTGGTCCAGCTCCCTGCTCACACACCTGGAAAAGCAGCAGAAGATGGCCCAAGCGCTAGGCTCCCTGCCACCCACATGGGCAATGCAAATGGAGCCCCAGAATCCTGAATTCAGAGTGGCCATTGTGGTCATCGGAGGAGTGAACCAGCAGAAGAACTCTCGCTCTTGCCCTCTCCCTCTCTCCTACTCTTTCGAATCAGTCAGCCTTTACAGATGTATCTTTCCCTGAGCCATCATTCTCCCTGTCGAGTGAGGGTGAGTGCTGTGGTCTGCCACTGTGAGATGCAGCAGAGCAGCCACTGGCCACATGTGGCTGCTGCGCATCTCAAATGTGGCTCGTCCACGCAGAGGTCTGCTGTGGGCACGCACAACGTGCCTTCCAACAAAACAAGGAATGCAAAATCTCCCGTTGATGCTTTTCCTACTGAATCTAGTTCTAAATATTTTGGATAGATTCACAATCTATCATTAAAACGAATCTCACACACAAAAAAGGAATCTCACCTGTTTGAGTTTTTTTAATGTAGCCTTCAGGAACTGTGTGTGTGTGTGTGTGTGTGTGTGTGTGTGTGTGTGTGTGTGTGTGTGTGTGCTCTTATTCTCTTTCTAGAGGACAGCATGTCTTCAGGGCAATGATCCAACAGCCCTTCACAAGTGTCCTGTGTCGGCCTCTCTGCCGCGTGTGGTCACCACTCCCTCGTGGCTGTTTGCATCACGGGTCACAGGTGTGTGTGTCCACACAAGCATGTGCCTGTACGTGTGTACACACATGTGTATGCCAGCTTCCTCGACAACGCTACTGCTTGAAGGAAGGGAGTTGCTTTCCTGGTGTCTGTCGTCTTAGACTGCGTGTCTGTTACAGAAACACCTGGCAGATTGCTGAAGAACAGTCCCCTGGAGGACGTGAGGCACCAGGCTTCACGGACACACCTGTCCGTCCTTGGCGGGGAGCACCCCCGTCCCATGCTGCACCCCTTCACTGCTACCCTGGACTTAGTGGGAGGTTCCTGTGACTGCTAAGGCTGTGAGGGTGGCTGCAAACTTCCTCGACTGTGAGCCCCACGGTCCCACAAACCGCTCTCCCCGACCAGAGGAGGCTGTCCTGGGCCAGCCCCGCCTGCGACCCCTGGGGCAGATCTGGCTGATCCGCATTTGCCTCTCTGCCCTGTGGCTCTCACCAAAGCCGCAGACTCCCAGCTAGGCTCTATCGGCAGTAAAGGAGACATTCTGGCCACCACTGTCCCTGCACCTGCAGAGTAAATTACATTGTTCGGAACATCACTGAGGAAGGTGCTGCTCACAGAACTCCACTGGAGTGCTTCCCATTGTCCAGCTCCAAAACTGAAAATTCTCCCAAAGAGTATAATATAACTCAGCACCTGAAACAGCACTTGGAACCCCTCTAACTCCAAACCCAGCCAAGGGGTATCTCAAGGACAAAAGCTGGCTCCCATTCACAACTCTGGCCCTCCCCTTCCAGGGGTAGAATTCCCAAACATGGAGCAGCAGGCAACCACTCAGAGACCACAGCACCGTGATCCCAGCTGCCCCATTTCCAATCCAGCTCCATGCTTATAACCCAGGAAGCAGCAGAGGATGGCCCACGTGCTTGGGCTCCTATTCCCACATGGCATACCTGGAAGAAGCTCCTGGTTTCCAGCTGCAGATTGCTCAGCTTGGCTGTTGCAGCCACTCAGGGAGTAAGCCACTGGATGTAGACTTCTCTCTAGCTCTCCTTCTCTCTGTAACTCTGCCTCTCCAATAAAAACAAATCTTTATAGAACTTTTTAAAAAGAAAGCCTTTTTAGTGGAACTTCACCAAGTGCCCGAAGAAGCAGAGGGAGCAAAGCCACCTTGGCACAGCAGGTGTGTGAGGGCGGTGCCATGCCTCTGTCACCTCCAGCTCCCAGGGAGATGTTCAGAGTTCTAGCAAAGCTCCCAGGAGAGCCAGTCCCTCTCAGGTCCAGCCTGCACACAGCACAAAGCACAGGAACCTAAGAAGCTGCCCAGAGCCCACGGCCTTACACACAGCTCTGGTCTCACTTTCCTTTGCGTGGAACCTGCGGCAGCAGGCAGGAGGGCTCAGCAGGTTGTCGTTCCCCCTGGAGTATTTTGCTTTTGCCTGGTGACCTGGACAGCCCACCATCAAAATCTCCAAGACTCAGGTGGTGGACACATACCCTGGTATTATAGAACCATTAAAGGGTCTGGATTGAGGCATTAGCCTAATGGGCCTTAAACAGGGAGCAAAGAGGCAGCACCATGGTGGGCATCCTGGAGGACATGGCTCTTCATCTCGGGGTGGGGAGGAGCAGGGTGGACCTTCTGTAGCAGCCAGGGCATGCAGAGCAGCCAGTCCACGGACACTGAGTGTTGAGCCAGTACCCACAAGAAGGAAACTCAGGAACCTGGAGACGAGAGTACCTGGAAAGGAGTGGCATCGCTGGGGACACAGGACACAGAGCAGTGTACCCAGGCCAGGCCATGGGCCTCCACTCCCCACAAGCCCGATGCCTCACTCGCCAGCCCTTCATGGCAGGTGCCCCACAGAGATGCACCATCCATGCCTCTCCTGCTGCATCCTCCCTGTGCCTCTTTTGGATTTAGATACACTTAGCAACTATTTCCCACCTGCTGCCACATTCAACGCACTGACAGCCCACCAGTCATATGCCAGACCATCCAGATGAGGGGGAGGCCCATGTCAGCACAGCCTGCTATCTGCACCTTAAGACCACCCAGCTACACGGCCTTGTGGGCTTTCTGGGCACACTGCCCAGCCGAGCCACCCACAACAGCGATATCAGAGGCTGGTCAAGGGCGAGAGTACATGGACCACACTCGCTCCCCTCTCTCCTCTGTCAGCCAGCCACAGCACCTGACACAGCTGCAAAGCCCACGCTTACGTACGCACATGACCTGCCCCAGTCTCCGGGCCAGGGTAAGGGCTGGCTCAGGGCACAGGTCCTTTCCAGCACTGGCAGCGCATACGGGAACTTACCAAGGGGGAAAGCCCCGAGGCGTCCCCTGGGTGGCTGACTTTGCACAGCTGGTGGCTCTGAGTGGGAAGGGCAGGGAAGAAGCATGTCCAGACTGCAAGAGGGAGCTGACCCAGCACAGAAGGACCGGCCTGGCATCCAGGAAGCAGCCCTGAGGGCCGTGAGACTTAGCTGAAGGCCTCGTCCTAACAGCATGGGAAGGGGTTTAGATGGCAACAATGGCCTGGGCTGTTCTTCACACAACAAGTGTTGTTCCTGCTCAGTCCTGCAGGAAGCAACTGCCTGTGTGCGGGGCAGAGCTGTTCTCCTCCAACCCCTCCCCCACGAGCAAGGCCATCAGCATGTCTGTGCACCTGCTGTGGTACACCCCTCACCCCCTGGCTGCTGCACACAGCTGCAGACGGAGTGATGTGTGCCTCTTCTTGACGGTCCCAGCTCTCGCACTGGCTGCAGACATTACACGCCCCTGTCCCTTGCCCTGGTCCAAGAATCACATGCCTGGATCCTGGAGCCACGTGCTTCCCCCGCCACATAGCTTGCGTCTCCTACCTGGCTGAAATTTCTCATCTGTCTATGCCCCCTGTCAGACCTGCGGCTCCCTGTCACAGGTCATCTGCTCAAACCAAAACAACACATTTCAGTCCAGGGACCCGCTCAGGGCCAACAGCGCCAGCCAGGTGAGGGTTCCTCAACAATACGGCCCAGCCTGTCTCCTTGCCTGCTCCACCAAGGAGGCCGCCCCAAATCGTGTCCCATTGATCGGCTCGGACTCCCCAGCAGAATCAATGCCTGGGTCCTTTCTGGGGAAAGCAGACTGGCAGAGGCGCACAGGGAGCAGTGGCTCCTCGAGAGAGACTTTATTCTGCAACTAATCAGATGAAGCAAAGGTTAAGAAGCCACTAATGAAAAGTGGCAGTCATCCTGGGGACTGGTTAATGAGTGCCGCCCGCCCTCCCAAGGGAGACACTACAGTCAAGAGCAGAAAAGGAAATTACAGGAACCAAGTCTTCTCTCTCTGTTTTTTAAGTCTTATTTTTATTCAAAGAGCACTTCAGGTTAAAAATAGCATGGAGAAGGAAATCATTTGAGAAACACACACACACACACACAACAGGGAAGACAGTTTTGTGTTACTCTGATTGGTCACTTAGGGCTTTCGCGGCTGTCATCCACCTCCGCCTAGTGCAGGCGCTGCCTTCCGGGTGCGGGGGAGGGGCGCTCCTAGGGGGGCACACAGCCCCTGCCCCCTGCCCCCTGCCCCCTGCCCCCTGCCCCCTGCGGCAAGGCTGCCCAGACTCAGGGTGCATCCACATCACAGGGACTCATCCTGGAGCCCAAGAACCTGCATTTCCAGCAGCTCCAGGGGGTGCTGATCTAGACTTAGGGGTTCTTGCATTCATTCCCCTCCATGCTCCTGTGGCGTGTCTGTTCACAGACCTCGGCCTGCCCTTCCCGGTCTCTACCACACCTGCCTCCTCCTCCGGGAAGCCCATGAGACCTCAAGAGCCTGGACCACAAAGAGGACTGTTGTGCACACACCCAGCACGTAGGCCCCACCACAACATCACAAGCGTCCACAGCTCAGCCTAGAAGAGCCATGGGTGCAAATGGCTCAGGCAGCTCTAGGGGCTGGCAATCCAGGCTGCCCAGGTCAGGGCCTTCTTCTGGCCGTGGTCTCAGGGAGCCGAATATCCTCCTCCTTGAATGCTGTGATGGCTGGCTTCCTCCAGGACGGGAGCAGAGCCAGGCACCAGGCAGGAGTAAGACCCTCTACACCTTTACCCAGGAAGTCACATGGAGCCACTGGTGCCACAAGAGACTCACTAGAGCCAGTCTACATCCCATAGTCAGGGAAATCATGGGGGCTGGTGCAATGGCGCAGTGGGCTAAGCCAACACCACATGGGTTGATCAAGTCCTGGCTGCTCCACTTGAGAGCTAGGTCCCTGCTAATACACCTGGCAAGACAGCCTAGGTGTTTGGGCCTTGTCCCCATGTGGGACACCTGGATAGGGTTCCAGGCTTCTGGCTTCCAGCCCAATCACTTGGGAAATAAACCCAGAACTCTGCAAGAGTTAGCAAAATTAAGTTCCTCTTCTTCTTTTTTCTTTAAGGGAAGATTGTTAATGAGGTTTAAAAATGCTTAAACCCTTTATAGGCTTGAATCACTCGTAAGCCGAGTGGCTCTGATCCCGGTGTCCCACACTGGGGTGCCTGGGCTCCATGTCAGGGTCCGGATCCTGGCCCCAGCCTCCAGCCACTGAAGCCCCTGCGAGGCTGAACCTCCCTCCGAGGTTCCTGACTTTCATCCAGCAGATCAGTTCCTAGCTACTGGCCACAGTAGCTGCCATGGGCCTTTGGGCAGTAAGTCAGCATATTGGCCCTGTCTCTCTCACATCCGCAACATGCTGTAATTTTCTGAGGTGAGGGCAGGCGAGTAAGGGTGGTGGGGGTGCTGTAACAGGATGGCATACACCATAACACCTTCTACAAACATTGAGACTCAAATCCCTCTCCTCTTGACTTGGGAACGTCACGGACTTGGTGGAGCCCAGAAGAATGCGATGGAAACAGAGCTTGCCGTGTGCCCTGAGAGCTCTCTCCCTCACTGTCTTTGGGGTTGAAACCCACTACCTGGTGCCTCCCATGCTCCAAGATAGCCCGGGCCACCAGAAGAAGTGCCATCCAACAGCCAACGTCCACTGGCAGGCTTGGGAGTGTAGTGCCCACATGCTAACTCCTTTTCCCAGCTCTGCATCTTCCTCAGTAGGAAGCCAGCATCTCAGAGTCAGGTCCAGCATCTCCGTGGGGCTCTGTCCTACCCCCTGACCCATGGAACCCATGGGCAGCGGAGGGACTGTTTGAGCTGCGAGGTGGCGAGGTGACTTGCCACCCGGCATTTGTGAATGCCACACACACTCAGCCCTGTCCTCATCTGTGGCCAGTCTCTGTGTCCAGCCAGAGTCAAGAATGTGTGTCGCTGTTAGCACCTGACAGGGAATGCATGCTTGGGAGGTGCTTACTGAAGGACTAGCAAATGGCTAGTCACCCACCCCACCCCCAACACTTGCTGCCAACCCAGCCTTCTTCTGACCTACTAAATTTCCATGGAGAGCAAATCATCAGGGCTGTGCTGGTAGCCATACACAGGCCTGCATGCTGCCGACACGCATAAGCAGCAATAACCACAGCAGAGGGCCTGGGGTCTCGAAGCATAAGACTCCGTGTTTAGTACAAAGCCCAGAATGTGGAGTAGAATACAGCCCTAGAGTCCTCAGCTAGCTTCACCTCCCTGTTCTAATGACCTCGGCAGGAAGACGCGTTTCACAAACCGAGACTCCTCTCAGATGTGCCCTTGACTGTACGCAGAGAAATGCACACAGGCTGGATTCTGTTTATTCATTGCTTTGTCTTTCTCCAGCAATGTAGACTGTATATGAAATACACCTTTTAGTTGGTTTGGATAAAGCTGCAATCACTGTCTTTAAAAGCCCTTCCAGGGGTCAGAGCCATGATGTAGCAAACTAAGCTTCTGCCTGCAGCACCTGTATCCCATATGGATACCAATTCAAGTCCCAGCTGCTCCACCACCAATCCAGCTCCCTGCTAATGGCCTGAGAAAGCAGCAGAAGATGGCTCAAAGCCCTTGGACCCCTTGCACTTACATGGGAGACCAGGAGGAAGCTCCCGGCTCCTGGCTGTGGATCAACTCAGTTCTGACCATTGTGGCCATTTGGGAAGTAAACCAGCAGATGAAAGATTCCCCTCTCTCTCTTCCATCTTTCCTTCTATCTGCCAGGTGCCTGTATGTTTTATTTTCTTGGCTCTAATAAGGACGGCCTCTGGTTAACAGGCCTGTTGATGGGGTGACAATGAGAACCACCCTCGGAGTGCACACCTCCAGGCTTGCCTCCACCCCCAGCCAGCACTCCCTCCCCAGGCCTGTTTACCTTCCAGCTGAGGACAGAAATCCTGCAACAGCGCGCACTTCTCATTATCTCATTATCCCAGGATGAAGTTTAACAATCCTAAATTCTGCAGATGCTAATTAAATCTTAAAAAGTGCACAAAATGTCAGTCAAAACCCGGGCTGCGGTCACTGCCTGCCAAGAGCCTCTGCGTGGCAGCCTCAAGGTGGCAGGGCACAAGGACAGTGGAGGTGGGACAAAGTGGGGTGACTGTGTGGCTCTGGAGGAGGCAGGGGTTCCCTCAGAATCCCATGGATGCTTGGATGTCAGGGAAGCTGAGCTTGTTAGAATCCTTTATGCCTTTCCCCCGTCTAGAGCCAGCAATTAGAATGGCTTTGTTGGTGGTTAGAAAAGCAGAAAGAAGGAAACGGAAAAAAAGTAAATGGAATAATCCTTTTACCCTTCCCCCACGTGTTCCCTGTGGATGTGGTGTGCCACGTGAAGGGGACCCCCCCACCACCACCACCACTATCTAAACCTCGGGTTAGCCACAGGACAGGTGCACAAGGAGAGAGCGCTCTCCCCATATCAGCTGCACAGCCGGCCGCACACAGCAGGCTGTTTCAGCCACTGCGCTAGACTGGGATGCCTTCCACTGGGGGCTCCCTCCCTCCCTCCAGAGCCCCCTGGAGAAACCCTATGCAGAAAGCCCAATCAGGACTGACAAAGGCACATCGCTGAAGCGCCTGGCTGCTCCCTCCTCCCCAGGGCTGGCCTGCATCCTGGAGCTCTCCTGAACTAAGCACCCAGGGATGTTGGGGACCAGCGCTGCATCCCCACCTGCCTACAGCGGAGGCGCTGCTGAGCAGTTTGGCCACGCCTCCCACATCTACCAACAGGACCATCTACCAACAGGACCAAGAGCGGTCCTTTGCAGGCAACATAAAGGAACTGTTGTTTCTCTGATGTGAATCTGGAAGGTCAGCACCATGGGCCCTGGGCACCGTGGACCTGGGCATGAATGGAACAGGTGGCGTCTGAAGCCACAGGCCAGGACAGGCCTGGAAGGACACAGGTAGGACAGTTGCCTAGCTGAGCCCTGTGCTGGGGGCTCCCTGTCAGCCTGCCAGCTCCCAGAAGATCTCTGCCCCAGGGCAGGGAATGGGCTCCTTGAGCAGGACTTCAGCATGGTGCTGGTTTTGCTCAATGCAAGATCAATAATCAAGGCACACATTCCGACAGGTGGCTCCAGGGATCAGATGGGACAGGTTCCAACAGGTGCAGCCAGGGACCAGATGGGACAGGCTCCGACAGGTGGGGCCAGGGACCAGATGGGACAGGCTCCAACAATCGGGGCTAGGGACCAGATGGGACAGGCCAACAGTGGAGAGATGTCAGGAAGCAGAACAGGGCAGGTGGTACGTGCAGATCCCCAGGCCAAAGTGGGGACCCAAGCTGGCGAGCAGGAGGCCAGAGCTGAGGCCGCAACCCCCGGTACCCTGTGCCAGGAGCTGCCAGACTTACCCACCGGCAGGCCATGCCTCCGGCCCGCTATGTTCGTTCGCAGAGGCAGGACTGACAAGAGGACAGGGCCACTTGCAGCGGTCATGGAAGCTCCATCATCTTCATGCCCCGCTCCAAACTCATGGTGCTCAGCATGTCTCTGTGGTGAGGCTATTTAACAGCTTAAGTACTGATCGGGAGTCTCTGGTAAAGTTCAATGTTTCCCTTCCTACAGACCCAAGTACTTCACCAATGCTCATTACTAAACGAGTTTTCACAATGTATCAAGAGACACTGCCATGACACCCACGATGCCACCCTTACACATAGCCCAGGATACAGCATCACAGCTTCCCACCCACTTGGTGGTCCAAGCTCTTCCTAGGTCCCTGTGTGTGCTGGATTCCAAGCTCCCTGGGGCCAGTTCCTTCCTTCTGCTATCTGCCACCCTCCGAGATGAGAATACCTGCTGGCACCCAGGGGGTGTGGACACACAGTGAGAGACTCCAGGCCAGACGACGTCATCGAGTTAGCTGGCATCTTCATGTTTGCTACCCAGGCCAGTCCTTTTGGCACATATCACAGACATACTATTTTAAAATTTTAATTTATTTGAAAGGCAGAATTATATAGCGAGAAGGGAGAAAGAGCTCCTCAACTCTCTGGTTCCTTCTCAAATGGCCGCCATGGCCAGAGCTGGATGAATCTCAAGTCAGGAGCTTCTTCTTTGTCTTCCATTGGAGTGCAGGGCTCCCAGCACCTGGGCCATTCTCCATTGCTTTTTCAGGCACATTAGCACAGAGCTGGATCAGAAGTGGAACGGCCAGGACTCAAACCAGTGTCTGTATGGGATGCTGGAACGCTACACCATGGCACCAGCTCTATAGACATATTTTAAATTCATAATAAGCTCTTCCTGAACCTCAAACACTCTAATATGTCTATCCTGGGATCCAGCACACACCTGGATGCCCAACATGTGTGAAGCAGCTAAGTCCATGTGACCCACTCTGTGGAAGGGGCATCCCAGTCCAGCGCAGTGGCAGAAACTGCAGGGTCTCAAACTCTCAGAGTCCAATATCCCAGGGGATTCCAAAAAGCTTGTGGCAACACAATATTAAAAGAAGTTTATTTTGGTGCAAAAAAAAAAATACAAAATACAAAAAAACACGAATAGCTAGGACCATCCTGAAGAATAGGAAGTTAACGAGGGGAATCACAGTCCCGGATCTTTGGACATACTACAGGGTGGTGGTTATCAAAACAGCCTGGTACTGGCACAAAGATAGAGAGGAGATCAATGGAGCAGAACAGAAACAACAGAAGGGAACCCACACAGATACAGCCAAATAATCTTTGACAAAAAAACTGACGACAATCCAGGCAAATGGGAAGGTCTCTTCAACAAATGCTGTTGGGACAACTGGTTAATAGCCTGCAGAAACAAGAAGATAGACCCACATCTTTCACCATACACTAATATCAAATCTAAATGGATAAAAGACCTAAACCTACACCCAGAAACCTTCAAACTTTCGGGAGAAAATGTTGGAAACACCCTGCAAGATTTAGGGGTAGGCCTTGACTTCCTGAAAAGGACACCAAAAGCAATAGCAATCAAGACCAAAATAAACAAATGGGACTTCATCAAACTAAGAAGCTTCTGCACAGCAAAGGAAACTATCAACAAAGTAAAAAAGCAACCCACAGAATGGGAGAAGATCTTTGTGCACTATGTAGGGGATAGAGGGCTAATCTCCAGAATATACAAAGAACTCCAGAACAACCAAAACACCAAAACAAACTACTCAAGAAATAGGCACGGGAAATGGGCAGACTTTTCACAAAGGAACAAACCCACATAGCAAACAAACATGAAAAAATGCTCAAGTTCCCTGCCAATAAGGGAAATCCAAATTAAGACATCAATGAGATACCACCTAACGCCAGTAAGAACGGCTCACATACAAAAAACCACCAATAACGTCTGCTGGTGAGGTTGTGGGGAAAAGGGAACCCTACTCCACTGCTGGTGGGCCTGCGGGTTGGTATAGCCTCCATGGAAATCAGTATGCAGAACACTCAAACAACTGAAAATCTGCATACCATATGATCCAGCAATAGCACTCCTAGGAATATATCCAAAACACCTGTTACATGAGAAAACAACATGCACCTCTACGTTCATAGCAGCACAATGAATAATTGCAAAAACTTGGAAGCAACCGAAATGTCCATCAGCTGAAGCTTGGATAAGAAAGCTTTGGTTCATCTACTCCATGGAATACTACTCAGCTGTTAAAAAAAATGAAATGCAGTTCTTTGTGGCTAAATGGGCCCAACTGGAAGCCATTATGCTAAGGGAAATGAGCCAATCCCAAAAGGTTAGATACCACGTGTTTGCCTTAATTTAAGATGAAATGATGTTAATCTGAAAAATAGTACTTATAAAATGTAATATTATTTCAACCTCAATCAGCCTGTATCTCATGTAATAAGATATTGTGATGTAACTAATGAATCAACAATCAATGTGAGTCAGACTGCTTATGATCTACATCAAAGAATTGTAAAACCTAATATACTTTTAAGATCCTTTGTTGCTCAGTAATGGGGAGGGAGAGCAGAGAAATCTTCCATCTCCTTAGAAGGTTTGAGAAAGACGTGAAGTACAACTTATCAAGAATATAACAGGTAACTTATAGACAACAGACTCGAATCAGCATTAGACATTACTAAAACTACAAAGACATACGGGGGGAATCAGCAGTGATCCTGACAACCTGTTAACAGGAGGTCATATGCACAGAGCAAGGGGGGACCCCAGAGTGGAGCAGGGGGACAGGAGGAGGCTTGCATCCCAACCCTGGAGACTCCAGGATCCTCACCAAGGACTATCAGTGTGGGCACCAAGGACTACATCCCAACTGCCAAGAAGACCACGGGGAATTGGACTGCCTTCGGAGGCCGAGAACTCTGAGGCCATCCACTCCCGCTTGGATCTACCACATGGGATGGAGAAAGCCCCAAATCCCTCCTTGCATGATTCAAGGTCATCGAAACAGCAGCCAGGAGCCCTGAGCGGTCCGCAGAAACAGGACAGTAAACTTCCTTGGGGACTAGGGAGAGGAACTTTCTCTGGTCCTTACTTAGCTCCAACTTTGGAACCCCATCCTCTCCTCCAAGGACCATCAGGGTCGCTCCGGAGCCCCGCCTCCCCCAAAACAAATAAACAATAAAAAAATTAGAATAGACAGAGAACAACAAGGAAAGCTTGCAACCAGACAGAAAACAGTCAGCATGGACTCGCATTCACATATACCTCACTAGGTAGGACACAAAAATAAGTTACTCCTCACTAGGGCATTGGAGATTTCTGCACACCCCTTCTAGAACTGCTCTGCACCTCAACTGTTGACATACGCCTTGTCAGAGTTATAAGCCAGTTTGGACTACCCTAGAATCTGCCAAGTTCAGTAAAAATTATGCTTCAAAACTATAAACCGCTAAATACTAAAATTAAAATAGACATGAGACAACGGAATAGTACCCTATAGCCATATCAAGGTGTATAGAAGCCGGTTGTTTATAAACTAAAATTGAAATGTCAATGAAATAGTTACAGGATGTGGTTATGAACCTGCATTTTTTTTAACATATTGGTTATTCAATGCCATGTCCATTAACTCCATAATGTTGTAAACTGCTGTTGATGTTATGTTGTGGCTTTTAATTGGCCGGGATGATATTCTGCCATCTCTACCTTCAGACCAGAGATGGTCTCCCCAAGAAACCATTGAATTTATCTGGACAAAATGATGCTGAACTCTATGCTTGGTATATGCCTACAATGAAAGAATCTGGACTGGATTTGGACTGTAATATTGCAACAAGGTGGAGGAATCTACCATGGGGGAGGGCACCGGGAGGGGTTGGGGGAATCTCAGAGCCTATGAAACTGTGTCACAAAATGAAATGTAATAAAAAAAAAATCTGTACATACTGTCCTCACATGCATCTTCCATGAACCTTCGGAAAAGCCTTATGCAGTCACCAAGGTGCCACGGTCTCGCCTTTTTGGCCACTGCTCTCACTTCTCTCCTTCTGACACATCATTAGCTCAAGCTACCCACCAAACCACGGCACGTGCAGCACCGAGTCCCCTAGTGCCCAAAAGGCACTTTCTGGCTCATGCCACGCAGGGCAGGGCGGGAACGCTCCTTGTGGCTGCACACGCTCGCCTCTGTCTAGTGCTCCGTGTCCAGTCGACAGGGATCAAACAAAACAAACAAGCCATGCCATTCAACCACAGCCAAGCTCACGAGGCTGCCAGGAGCTGGCTCTCCCCGCCTCAACAAGGCTCTTTCACGACACAAAGGCACACTCATACTGGCAGACACGCGTGGCGACGTCTCCGTGTCAGGAGGGCTCTGCTCCATGGGGAGGCGGGGACGGAGGCTGAGGCCCAGGGGAAGAGGCTAGAGCATCCTTGGGCAAGCAAATGCCCGTGGCCAGTGCCCAGGGGAGCTGGGCAGCATGTCGGCTCTGAGTGCACAGTGCTGGCTTAGGCTCTGCTACACAGGCAGAGGGACGTGGTGCTCAACAGTTCAGCTCACAGAACTCCTAAGCACACATGGACAGCCTGGCTCCCCACACTTGGTGGTGCACCTCCAGTCAGGCGCCGTCTCTGACCACCTTCCGCGTGCTGCTGTGGTTCGCCTCTTCCCACCCGCTTGTATTCTGCATGACGTGCTTGTTCTTCATGCCCAGCCTTCCCCATCCCTGATCATCACTTCATTCCAGGTTTTCCTTCCTCTGGCCCCACTCCCTCAGACATTTCTGCCACAGAAGCTGAGCAGACAGGAGGAGGAGGTGTTGGGCAGCCTGGGAGCAGGGGGAGACAGAGCGAGCACAGTGGGAGGTGCAGGGTCAGGAGGACATGGTGGATCCTCTAGGGAGCCTGTGCACGGAGTGGACATTGGAAAACGGGGTTTCATGGTAGGAATTGGCACTGGGTATCTCCAGGTCCCAGCATGGAGAACACAGTCCCTGGGGATGGTATCAGTAGGTACCCAGTCAACGCAAGGCAGCCCATTGCCTAAGTGTTTCTGAAAACCCTTCAGTCGCATGCATGAGGCTCTGGAAGCGGACTGAGGAGGCAACGAGCAAAAACCCTGGCATGTGGGCACCAACATGAGAGCCGAGGAGAGACGCCTGCCCTAATGGTCCCCAGGGGCCACTCTGCTTAAGTGGCCGGCGTAAGCGTGGCCTCCCTGGTCTCCTTCCGCTGACCACATTCTGCTCCTCTGAGAGGCACTCGATCAGCTTCTTTCTGCTTAAGGAAGCGGCTGCTGCCACTCCAGGAATAATTGCATTTTGCCCCTGTCGCCCTGGGGAAAGGCTTTCCTGGAAAGCCTGGGGCTCAGGCCGGCACATTCAGATTTCTGGAGAGAAGTGCTTCGAGCCTTGAGCAGGGCTGGTCCGTCCAGCCAGAGACCCCTCCCCTACATGCTGCCAGCACAGGGGCACTGCCCTGCTCCAGCACTGCTCAGCACATGCGGCTCATCTTGCCTTGGGCTGAAGGGCAGTTCTGTCATTGTGGTTTCCTCACCCCATCCAAGTCCTGGCACAGGGCACAGCACTTTGCTGACACCTGTAGAGACCACCTTCACAGCCATTCACTTGGTGATGGCCAGTGGCTTTGTGTGACCAGTGGGGGACCCTCTATTTCTTACAAGGGAAACCCCAGCTCAGAAGTGGGTGGGCAGGCTGGACAGGGTCACTAGAGAACTGTGTCCTGTGTACAACGACAGTGCAGGTGGTGTGGTGCCACGACATGCTCACCAGCCAGCTCTCGGCTGAGGGAAGCACGAGACCCTCAGTGTAAAGCTTTGCCAGGGGTCTGCCTCGAGCGGTGCCCTGCCCCCCTTCTGACTACTGCAACAGGAGCGTTCTGATTCAAATAAATCTTGTTTTGCTCACTGCCCTCCCCACAAAAAAAGGAAAAAAAAGTCAATTTCCATAGCGTGAATATTCACACCACGGCCTAGGTTGAGCTCATAATGTGACGGAGCTGAGAGAGAGGTTGGCACAGCTGCAGTGGCACACAGTTCTAGGACATTTCTGAGTCACCCCAGCAGCATACAGAAAGTATTGGAACATGGTCAACCACCTTGGGAGTGATGCATCTTGAGTACTTGTGCTTTCATTAACTTAATTTAAAAAAAAAAAAAAAAACTTTTTATCTAAAAAGCACAGATAGAAAGGGAGACAGATTTTCCATCCACTGGCTCACTCCCAATTAATTAGAGCAGTTTAGGCTAGATCAAAGCCAGGAGGCTTCCCATGCAGGTGCAGGCACCATCCTGAACCATCACCTGCTGTTGTCAAGGTGTGCTAGCGGGAAGCTGGGTTGCAGGTGGAGCAGCCAGGACCCGAACCAGCGCTCACATGGGATGCTGGCATTGCAGGTGTCTTACCAATGCCACCACACCAGCCTCTCTTTTCACTCCAGCTGCTATGGAATTCTAGAACCACAAGTAAAGCTAATTACAATCTGTGAAACTAGTCTGCTTTAATTTCAAATGACGTTAAGATGGCTGAAGCTTGTTGAAGGCAGAGTCCACCTGCAGGATCTCAAGTCAGGAATGAGAGAGAGAGAGAGAGAGAGAGACATCACTTGCCTCTGGTCACTGCCCAATGGGCAGCTCTGGAGCTCAATGAGCCTTCCACGGGGTGGGAGGGACCCAGGTAACTTGGACTACCTGTGGCTGCCTTTCCCAGAGCATCAGCAGGAAGCTGGACTGGAAGCAGAGCAGCCAGGAATTGAACCTCACCATTCCTACAGGGAATGCCTGCAACAAGCGGTTCCTTAACCTGCCATGCCACCATGCCCACCCCCTCACTGAGTTTCCTAACGCTCCAACTCGTTCAAAGCATGATTTTTCTTGCCAGAAGTGTATGGACTTTTTAAAAAGCATTTTTCACTGCTCTACAATTGTTCAGCTGGTTATCTGAACCAAGTTAAGAAGACTACACACACGCGTGCATCCTCCTTGGATTTCAATGTGCCCAAGCAAAAACTCGACATTTTGTTTCGTGAGAGACATAAATGAATATATAAATTTGATTCAAATTACCATACCACACAACTAGCTGGAACCTAGTCAGGAGGATGACACAGGCAACTCTCACCTCCCCTCATCTACTACTTGCTTCTTGGAAGGAGACTTCGGGAAGCGAAGGACCCTTCTTGTACTACGCGGGCTTAGCTCACCTCCCGCACCCTGTCTCCATGTCACCCTGCCAAAAACCCATAAGGCTTCCAGTGACGCAGCCAAAAGCGCACAAGGGACGCGGGACATGAGGAGCGCCTCGGGTTTTCAGCCTACAAAGAAAGCTACACATTTTAGGGTAGGCCATGAATGTACTACACTGAAAGAGCTTCAAGGACAGGAATTCAAACCTCAGTCAAAACTTTATAATTTAAATAACACACATTGACGGGTACATTTTTACTATTTGTTTCTCTGGCCACCAGTTTTTGTTTTGTTTTTTTTTTTAATAATTTTTTAAAGATTTATTTTTTATTTTTTTCACATTTTATTATTATTGCTATCATTTTATGATACATATTCCATATTCCCCTATCCCCTCCCCAATTCCCTCCCCCCCAGTTCCTTTATATCATTACTAACATATAGTTCTTCATACTCAGTCATATGTTCATCATTGTGGGCATGGACAATGGCAGAGAGTCCAGAATCCTATTGTCAAAATATAATATAAACAGTTTCACTGTAAGTCCATCTTTGTCTGGAAACAGAGATGCCGACCACACTGCATCCTCACATCTGGTTGATAGTCTCCATTACATAACTACTGTACATTCCCTTAAATGAAAAGTCATGATACAAAATCAACAATAGAAAGAAAAATAGAAATTTACAATGCCATGAAGTTAAATGACATGTTACTAGATATGACAGTCTCCATTACACAGCTACTATACCTTCCCTTAAATGAAGAGCCACAAAACAAAATCAACATCAAGGAGAAAAATGAAATTAACAACACCAAGAAGTTAAACAACATGCTATTAAATGACTAACGTTTAGCTGAAGGAATGAAAATCAAGAACCTTCTTGCAGAAAATGATGCCACTGTATGATCTTCGAGTCATTGAATGATTTAATCAGAAGAAAGTGTTTTGAAGAGATGAAACCAACAGAAGACAACAAAACCCACGTGATAGAGTTTTTGCTAATCTTTGTTGGAGTGTGTCTCCTCCCGACAATAAACAGATGGGTTTTGTTTTTTAATCCAGTCTACTAATCTATGATGTTTGATTGAGCTTAAGCAATTTACTTTCAGAGTTAAATATACATAGGTGGTACTTTGGTCCTGTCATTTTAGGAATGGGTTGTTCATTGATTTAGTCTTCTGTTGTCATTTTACTGGGATGTTCTTCCCGTTTGCCTTTGGTTTTGTAGGTGCTATTTATTTTTATTTGGAAGGGAGTTTTGCAGAGAGAAGAAGAGACAAAGATCTTCCATCTGCTAGTTCATTCCCAAAGTAAGCTGATCTGAAGCCAGGAGCTTCTTTGGTCTCCCAGGGAGCACAGAGTTCCAAGGCACAAGAGGCGAGCTGGGTGGGATGGCGAGCAGCAAGGACACAAAACAGCACCCATATGGCGTGCTGGTGTCTGAACTGGGAGGATCTGCCAATTGAACTATTGCACTGGATCTTGCCATAAGCTTTAAATCTATTCTTTTTTTTAAAGATTTATTTATTTTTAATTGGAAAGTCACACCTACAGACAGACAGTAAGATCTTTCACCTGCTGGTTCACTCCCCAAGTGGCTGAAATAGCCAGAGCTAAGCTGATCTGGAGCCAGGAGCCAGGAGCCAGGAATTTTTGCAGGTCTCCCATGTGGGTGCAGAGTCTCAAGACTTTGCACCGTCCTCTATTGCTTTCCCAGGCCTCAAACAGGGAGCTAGAAGGGAAGTAGAGCAGCCGGGATTAGAACTGGCACCTATATGGGATCCTGGCACATGCAAGGTGAGGACTTCAGCCACTAGGCTATCGCACACTTAAATCTGTTCTTAACACAACTTGCAACATTCATCCCTCCACCTGCTACCCCACCAACATCTGTGTCATTCTACCCTCCCTGGCTTTTCATCAACTTGAAACAAATCTCTGTGTTCTTACGCAATATTCAGTACATGTTTTAACGCATTTCCATGTGGGTTTCACATGGCCAGCAGGCCCTATTCACGCCTGTCTCCTGCTCAACTCGTCCATGCAGACAGGAGTCGGAAGGACCCACAGGCAGCCAGCCCCGTGACTGGCCAGGGGAAGTCACACGGGAAGGGACTCAGGCCTGCCCCTCTCCATTCCCCAGATGTCTGAGTTTAGCACATTCCTCATCCAGACATGTGAGCACAACCATGCCATTCCCCAGGCCACGGCTCCGTGTGCTTCCACCCCGGCCACCTCCTCCACGCACACTGTAGGTGTCAGAGCTCCCTGGGATAAACACTGACTCCAGCGAAGCAGGCATAAAGGCGTGAGTGACCTCACCTCCCATCTAAGCAGCATGTTAAAATGAGTTTCCCTTATTTTATGAACAGCAACCAAGACACAGACCAGCTGAGTCAGCACTGTGGTTCCTGACCCACACAGCATGCATGCCTGGGAAGGGATGCCAGCATGCCGCCCTCCGTGTCACGTGATCATAACTTCAGCCACAGTGTGGCTGAGGGCATCATTTTGTTTTTTCATTCTGTTTTGAGAAACAGAGAGAAAGAGGGAGTGAGATAAGAGAGAGATCTTCCATCTTCTGATTTCACTTCCCAAATGGCTCCAACAGCCAGGGCTGGGCGAGGCTGAGGCCAGGGACTTCTTCTGGGTTTCCCACATGGGTGCAGGGGTCCAAGGGTTGAGGCAATATTTTGCTGCTTTCTAAGGTACAGTAGCAGGAGGCAGCTGGAGTGGAAATGGAGAAGCTGGGACTCAAACAAGTGCCCATATGGGATGCTGGCCTATTGGCATTTTTACACTGTGACAAAAACTAACCCTGCCCCTCTCTTCTCTGGAGAGCAGGGCTAGAACCAGAGAAAAGCAGCCTCACAATGTTGGAAGTCACATTCCAACCCATGTGGGCCCAAGACGAACAAAAACAAAGGAACCTATGAAGGCCCGTTTGCCAGCGACGTCTCCCTGGCTTTGGAGTATGTTGTTATGAAACTGATGACACTTGATGCTCCAAACTGTGTCGTGTGAGTGCCACCTCCTTTATGCTGCAACCCAGACTCACTGGCTAAGGCAGCTATCTTCAAATGTTTTAGAAGTAAATACGCACCCTTAGCATATGCCAACTCTCTTCAGGCAACATTTGTATTTTATATAATATAAAAGTACATTCACTTTATTTTATCCTAGCCAGGTACAGAGAGTAAAAGAACCTAAACAGAGCCAAATGCCACCTGTGCCAGGCAGACACATTCACTACAAGGAGTGCACTCAGTCATCCTATAAGGTTACCGGGCACCAAGGTCAAGCCCACAGACTCCCCTGAGAACTGTAACCGAAGTCACAAAACCAATCGGGCACCTTGCTTGAGGATAATTTATTTATAAACTGCATCAATAATGAAGGCGACTTGCCTGGACCAAGCCTCAGACACTCCAGCCTCACGCCCGTGTCCCTCCCAAACGTGCCGCCTCTTCAGTGGTCTGAGTAGAAGCATTCAGCTCCCCACTTGACGTGGGAGACCACTTCACGCACCAAAGGACACAGCGGCATGTCAGAAGAGTGAACACACACACACATTTAAGACACACAGCTACAGGGACTCAACGCTCAATACAGCCGGGGCTGCATGATTCTTCTTACAAACTTGAACATGCCTTCATTCAGTGAGATGGTTCTAGCGGCTCCCACACACCATGCAGATCAACCCCACAGCCCTGGACATGACCTGATGCCCAGCTGGCCGCAGCACAACTGGAACCAGCAGATCCCACTGCCAACGCCAGCACAAAGGGCTAATTTTGTAGCCAGCGCCATGTGAGCAGGCTCAGCAAGGCCTAGCCCAGTTCAGGAAACAGAACTGCACCTCTGCCGTGCACATGGCAGACAGGAGACTCCGGTGTTCAGAACACACACCCCAGGAGAAGCGCAGGCCACACACACACACACAGGCTGCCTTGGCAAGACAGCTCCGCTGCAAGCCCCAGGGAAGCAACGGCTTCTTGCCCTGTCTTCGGCCAGAGAGGTTGTAGCCGAGACAGAACCCAACACAGCACCACAGGCAGGCCATGTTCTCACTGGTCTCACTGGTTCTCACTCTTGGTCTCAAGGACTAAGTCTCATTCTGGCTTCCCTAGATAGGCGCTGTGAGCTTCAGACCGTGGATATAAGGACTGCAAAGGAATCTTGCAGGGGAGAAACACTGAGCTTTCTCTCCGCCGAGGTGAGGGCCCATGCTTCCTGCACAAGCTGCCCCCTTTGCCACATCCCGTGTCACCACCACATCCAGCCTTCACTTGCTGGACTTCCTGTCTGTAAGGGTCAAGAACAGGAACTCCTTTCCTTGGTGCCTGCAGGGTGAAGTGAGACCTCTCATCTGCATGTCCGCTCCTGTCCTGGGTCATCAGCACGACACCATGGGAGGGAGGGGGATGTAGAGAGGGTGAGAGAGAAAGGCATGAGGCATTCAAGTGGGACTCCATTCTGCACCACCCAGCACGCTGGAGGATGGCTTAGGGTGAGGTGTGGCTGCCTTCCCTGGGAGGGTTCTGGGATGGGGCCCCCGCAGCTCCCAGTTCCAGAGCCTGTGTGTCAATGAAGCCAAGGTTTTGATTCAAGGTCAGCACATTCACTTCACACATACGTAATTTTCACTTTTTACTCCCTTTTTCTCTTTAGCTCTTTATTCCTTTTATTGGGTCTTTGGATTTTCTTTTATTTTTCAGTTTACCAAATACATGGCATCAAATGTGAGACATTCCGAAAACAAAGGTGATTTAAAACATCCCCCATTATAATATCTAAAAATAGCACTCCGATCATTTACCTTCCAATCTGCCCCATTGGTGTCGGAGCATGCTAGCAGCCTGGCCTCATGCTATTCTGACTGAATATTAGGGTTAAAGTACAACGCAGTTCCAGAGAAGAACAACCAGCTGGGTATCTTTCCATAGATCAGGTGTGAAAGGAATTTTTTTAAAAGAAAACAAATTAGCTATTTCCCCAGGCACATTTTGTGTAATGTTGCTAAGGGCAAGGCAAAAATAACACTTGCGGTAAACCCATGTTCCCAGTGCTGGGGACCTATCCGGGGACTCGGTGACAATGACAATGAGCCACTGCTGGGCACCACTGCAGGCACGCCCACTCTCCTCCAGGTCCACGGGGGCCTCCAAAGGCGTGTTCACCCACATCACAGCCTCAAGACACGGCCAGGCTGCTGGGTCTCACTGTGTCAACCTGAAGATCTCAAGTGGAGACTCCAACTCCAAACCCACATGAGGATGGAGTTTGGGGGTGGGAGCTCAGATCGGGAGTGGCATGGTGGGGGCAGGGGGTCCACACGCTGGCATCAGGTGCTTCACGAGAAGAGGAGAGGCCTCAGCTGCACACCTGCTCTCTCTCCCCAGGTGACGGCCTGAGCAGTGTCAGGCTGCAGCAAGGGGGTCTGCCCAGAAGGCGGCACCATGCCCTCAGACATCCCCACTTCTGAAACCGCAAGCTGCATAAACCTCTCAACTGCACAAGGTGCTGCATCTGGGAAGATCGGTCACAGCAACAGACAAAGGATAAGGCCAAGGCCACGTTAGCCACAGCAGCCACAGACAGTTGTGCAGGTAGAATAGTAACTCCCTTTGACCCACAACTTCACCAGGGCCAAACCTGCCCACACTGGCACCTGCTGAAGGCACCACCCAGAGTTCCTCAGAGCCAGGGCACTGCTGCCAGACCCAGACATGGTCATTGCTTGACACCTGCCAGGACATACAAGGGTGCTTCAAAACGTTCACAGAAGAGGGCATTCAAAAGATCAAGTTCAAGGCAAACACACTTAGAAACCAAACCACAACTTTTTCATATTATTTAAGATCTGCCACAAGGCTTTTTGGAAGAGAGACCCTGTCGGACCAAAAAACCCAGAAGAGCTCTTTGCCAGTTACTGAACCATCACTGGGGAGTCCCTTTTGAGACTGGAGCCTGGTGAGACACCTCCCCCAAGCTGTGTCCCAAACCCATGCATACAGGTGAGTCCCACCTGCTCATCCTTCATACAGACAGAGCAGACAGGGCAGGGTTGGGAGGCTCTGCAGGTGGGAGGGCAGCTCGCTGCTGAAGGTGGGCTGGAACCTGCTTGCCCTGGACTTCAAGGCTCTGGGTTCCTAACGGTGACCAAAGATGCTTGACCGTCTCCTTTCAGAGAGTTCTTAGCTTCTGCTAAGACAATCTCCCTTACAGCTATCCAACATCCCCAGGTTGGGAATATTAATGCAACCCCAAAAGCAGGACAGGTGATCAATTTTCTGAGTCCACATCTGGGATCCAGATGATGAGTGCACACTGTGTTGCTGCTCCTTGAGACTGGTTAATGTACCCAGAAGGTCGAAGCTAGGGCTGGGGGCGGGATGGGGGAAGGACAAGGACAGGCAGGCAGACAGAGCGGCTGGGCAGGGGTCCCGCAGAGGACATGCCGTCCCAAGAGCCAGCTGCCATCCTGGCCTCCCAGCACTGGGCAGCAGAGGCCAGCATTGGCCTGTGTATGGAGAAAAGGGTCAGAGGGAGACACCACACAGGATTTGCTGCCCTCCACTAGAAAAGGGGGTCCTGGAGTGTCATTCAGCTTGGCTAAACTGCTGAGCACCACGGAGTCCCAGTTCAGTGTGAGTGAGAAGGGCTGCAGTGTGGTTAGAGTATGGTGATCCCACACCTCGAGGCATCAGAGCAAGTGTGGGGGTATAGAGGCCTCTTCTGTGCACCATCCCTGCCCTGCTACCTGTCTCTAGGGTGCAGGGTCGAGGCTGACATTGACATCTGCCCCTCCCTAGGCAAGGCCAGACGTGAGATCACAGCTTCCAGCTTCCAGCTTCTGACCAATCACTCTGCTTTATGAACTGCTGCAGTGTTGGGAAATGTAATGGACAACAGACTTTGTCCAAGCTCAGACCACACCCGAGATTGGCTTGGAAAGTTCTAGAAGCCTCCTGCTCTACACTCTCTATCCAGGTGGGCCATCAGACCTAGTGACATGTGGGTCATGAGAGGAAAGAATAGGAGCACGGTGGGAATCAAGGGACCTTCACCCTTACCCAGGAGAGAGCCATGAGATGTCCAGTTCTTCCAGGTGCTTGTCCTTGGTGGAGGTGTTCCTGAGCAGGACAGAACAGCCACCATGCAGGCTGCAGGTGCTTGCTGCCCTGGCCTCAGGGCCTCCTTCTCTCTTTAAGCTCAAGCATTTCCAGACAACGGTATCTACAAAGGGGTCTTCAGAGAGTTCAAGGGCAAGACACACTACGGACAGACTGTGTGCAAGTGTCAAGGCATTATTATTATTATTATTATTATTTGACATCTTGGTAAGCTTCATCTTTTAGTCTAATACTCAAGGACTTTTTCAAGTTGTATTACAGGCTGGGAACGGGAGGGTATGAGTGCATGACAAGCCCTTTTGCTGGAAAAACACTGGATTTGTGGCCAATTCCAGCCCATCCTTGTGACTTCTAACACAGGAGTGGTTTGGCAAGTCACCTTAAAAACACAAAGGCTTCCCAGCCACCTGCCCATTCTCCTTGGTGCTTTTATCCTAAGGGATGCTGGTGTGTGAACAGGGACTAAAGCATTCTGGTGCCTCAGTGGTGCATCCTGTGATGGGGGCTCAGGGTTGGCTTGGCTGTACCAAGGTGACACAGCCTATAACCAGGAGAGCAGGCACTACCTCGTGCCATGAGCATTCTTCGCCATGCATGGCCTTGCCTGTGACCAACCCTACAGAGCTGTGCCCAGGGTAGTGTGGTACACCACTTGTGTCTACTCGCAGAAGCAACTCGTGATGGAAGGTGGAGTGTGCACCAGCGCTGGGGGGACGGGGTTGGGCAATGCTGAGATGGGGGCAGACTGAGGTGAGGGTGGGATGAGGATAAGGGGTGGTGCTGTTTTGTAGGGATTCATGGGTACCCCTCCCCACTCCCACTTTAGGAGGCTTTCCGACTCTATTGCTTTTCTATTTAACCAACAACATCAGGATAAAATGAAAAAGCTCGTCTCAGCCACCCTTCCCTGGTGCCGTCATCTTTGTCACGGTGGGAGTTCTCTGTTCGACCCTGCACTCATCCTGCTCCTCCTCCTCGCTCAGCACACTGAGTAGCCACAAGCCAACCCACTACGAACCAGCCAGCCATGCAGATTAAATTACGGTTAGTTACTCCTGAAATTCCATTCAGTTACTCAGCTTTGACCTAAAATACAGCTCAGTGGGTCTTCCGTGGGCAGGCTTTCTGTCAATCGCATTAGTTTCTGCTCCCTGTGCGTGACCAGCCTGGGCTGGGGGCTGATTTGAACTTGTTTGTGACAACACCAACCTCTTCAATATCTAATGAGAGCAGGAACAATGCGCAAGCTCCTGTAGGCTGCGACGGAGCGATGGGCGGATCTGCATCTTGAGGGGAGCATTCCTGGGGCTTCCTGCTCACCACTTGGCTGCACGTGCTGAATGCTGCCAGTTTTCCACACTGAGGGCAAGTCAGAGGCCACAAGACACCATCAAACCACGAACAGCTGCTCGCGTCCCCCGAGAGGAGAAGCCACACTCCAGGTGCGTGGCTCTTGTCTTGCTGAGCCTAAGAAGAACCTGCGAGCTGTAGCCCATGGTGGGGGCAGCGGACAGGGGATGGAGGAGGCGCAACGGCCCTGCCAAGCATCCCTGACAGCGCACCTGTTCACACAGCTTTGACAGTGGCAAAACACTCAGTGTGCCAAGAGAGCTGTCAGTTACCGAGAGTGAGGAAGGGGAGCGCGCAATGAGGCCAGTCCTGCCACCCAACACCTCCTGGGACCCCAGACAACGACAGCAGTGCACAGGGCAGGCAGGGTCACTAGACTGAACTGACCAGCCCATGAGCTGCTCCCATGGGAAACTGCCCTCCCCACCTACCATGACCCCTTGGCCTAGGAGCCAGGAAAGATCTGGAGAAAAAAATCTTGCTTTCTTCTTCCAGTTTGTTATATCTCTGCAACTGCTTAGCTCCAAGCTCAGGGCAGCTCTCCTCTGGGGCAGAGGCAGTGACTGGGCACTATGGGATGCACCTGGGCCTTTAGCCCAAGGTCCCTGTGGCATGGGTAATTGATTCTTGAGTTTCATTTAGAATTTGTGGGAGATAATAATCCAGCCTATTTTCTGACTTTGTTACTTGTCTTTTTTTTAAAGATTATTTATTTAAAAGGCAGAGTCGAAGACAGGCTGACATGCCTTCCATCTGCTGGTTCACTGGCTGCAACAGCTGAGGCTGGGCCAGACGGAAGCCAGTAGCCTGAAATTCCATTAGGATAATGGGTGCAGGGGCCCAAGGACTTGGGCCACCCTTCACTGCTTTCCCAGGCACATCAGCAGGGAGCTGGATCAGAAGTGAAGAGCCAACTCAATCTTACCTATCTAAATAGGCTGCAGCTCCACTCACTGTGCCGCAACAATGGCTCCATTTGCTACCTATCTTAGTCCCCACCAGAAACAATGAGACAGAAGCATCCTCGGGAAGCATCTACAGATCCTGCCATAACCTCGGTACACAGCAAGCAAAAGCAAAATAATCTCAGGCGCTCTCATCCTACATCCACCTTTCCTCCTTAACGGCCGAGCGAAATGTGCTTCTTCGCCACCTGCCTGGAATTGGGAAAGGGATGGCAGAACTACACACACACACACACACACACACACACACACACACACACACGTGCGCTTCGACACATTTGTGGGGCTCCAGACTTCTGTACCAGTCTTACACATGCAGGTTTCAATGAAAAGTACAATCAGCATAGGCTTTGCTGAATCTAACTTGTTTAAATAGTAACCTGTTTTTCTTGACCATACAAGGACTCTACCATTAGAAGGCCAAGTTCCACCAACTGTCTACTTTCCCTGGACAATGGAGCCCACTCTCCATCCAGACCAGCCCACCTCCTTCTGTCTCCGCCCCGCTCGGACGAGCTCCTCCTTCTTGTACGGCACGTGTAGCAGCCTAAACACTAGAGACTGAGGTTGGAGAAGAGAAGAGCAAGTGCTGGACTGGACTGGACGTGAACACGTAAGCACTGGCCACAGACGCGAGCATCTACACCTATTTTCTCATCGCTGTAACTTGGCCTTCCGGTCTTAGGAGCATTTTCCAAGACACACATACATAGAACACTGACATACCCACTAGGACCTGTGCTCAAACCATGTCAGAAATCGTCACCAAACGTCATGTGCTTCATTGAAGGCTTTCAAAAAGATACTAATACTACCAAACTTTTGGAACAAAAATTGGGTGCCTCTCGCCACCTGCCAAGGAACTTCTATTTTGAAATACTCTTGCACACACACATCATTGCTAGAGAGCAGGAACACACTCAAGATGAGTCAACAGCAAGGACAAAACACTGCTCTACACTCCAGTGCACCAGCCATTCTTTTATAACCGCTGAGACTTGGTCCGGTAAATCAGTCAAAGTGCCATATGAATAGAAACTGTCTCAGCTTTTAAATCAGACCTTAACCTGGGCTAGCGACACACACTAGGCTCCTATCTTGCCAGGAGGAGCAGTGGCGGTGGCCGCAGCTGGGTCAGCCCTCACAGCCACCAGCGGCAGATTCAAGCAACACTAAAGAATACTCCACTATTCAGCCAGGATGGCTGGTAGGGCAGGTGGATCCAACACGCTTTCATCTTAACAGTATTACAACTTACGAGCAACTCCTGTATATACAGATGGGAAAATCTTAACAGGGCTGGTGGATCATATCAATGATAATTTTCTGGATGGAATTTTATGCAAATATTACCTTTGGTGGGAACTCCAAAGGGTGCAGTAAATGTGGGGAACATGAAGGGGTGAAGAGTGTTGTTCCATTGCAGGCAGGGCCACAACGAATTTCCCGCTGTATGGCAGGGCCCGCCCGGGGGATGTCTCTACAATCATCTGAATGCAACTCCACTTTTTGCATGGACACTGGACTACCCTGTGGAAGAACTCTAATCCGTCCTGGCATTTTTTTGCTACTGCGAGGCTGGCCTTTTGCTCAGCCTGAGCTTGGAGGTCAATGTCTTGCAAAAGGGACCTCTATTATTCCCACTGTCTTGGCTGTCCCCATTGAGCCTATGCTAATCAAGGGATCTAGATTTAGGCTTTCATTCTTTCCTCATTCTTTAGATTCCCCTTTTCTTTGTGACACAAGATTGAATTGTAGGATAAGAATTGTAGCAGGAACTTCTAGGTATTGTTAGCAGGAACTTCTAGGTATTGTTTCTAGGTAAAACTATGGCAGAATTATTCTTAGAAATTCCCAACTTGACCATGACGTAAAAAGTCTGAGCCAGAGTTTGACTGATTTTGTATAAATAAAGCGGACAGCTTTCCCACATTGTCCATTATGATGATGAAATCCTAGTGGTCCGTCTCTTTCTTTTCCCTTTGCGCCTCATTCATGCACCCTTCGCGAGATCCAAACTCAACTGGAGTAGGACTCTGGCACTTCTCTCTCTTGTTTCTAATAACTGTATGCTTGTTCATCTGCAAGTAAGTCAACATCGTAAGCTGAAGGAACAAGAGCAAAGCAGAAAACACTCCAGTACACTGCCTTTTGGTTTAGACAAGAAAGTCTGCATTGTGTTTGTGCATATACACCACCTGCATATGTGCACACTCTCAGAGGCGCCTGCACACCATTTCCACAAGACAACTAAGACATCCTCACAAGGATGACTCTGAGACCTGAGCAGGGGGTAGGATGCCTAGTGAGTGTTCCCAGCACATTCTTGTGCACCACTAAAGTGTTAGGCTGTCGACATTTCTCCTTCAAGAAGTAATCATTGCAGAGTGGGGACCAGAATCAACACTTCCAACATGCAAACACACAACAGGACACTACTGGGCAGCCAGTGGGAGCCAGCTTAGAGCCCGGGAGGGCCGTGGTAGTTACAGCCCGGAGCCGCCGGGGTAATGAACGGCGCTTGGTGGGGACGGGGCACTTACGGCTGGAGATGCAGTAGGACAGCCTACAGTTGATCTTCCGGAAGAGCTGCTTGTTGATGGGCCACAGCACGAGTGTGAGGAGCTGCGTGGTGTTGATGATGAGCCCCGAGGCGATGAACACGTAGCAGAGCACCAGGTGGCACAGGAACTGGGACTTGAGCAAGCCGGCCAGGTCCATGGCGGCTGGCTGCTCTCATTCACAGGTCAGCAAGCCGCCCGCCGCAGAGCGCGTCCAGAACGGGGAGGGAGACCCAGGGCTCGGGGAAGCTTCTGGAACACAAGCAACACTCAGTGTTAGTGAGAGCAAGAGGCGGTTTTGAAGGCACACACACAAACCTCCTCAAAGCAAACGTCTTCCCCAAGATCAACACCCACGGTAGTGGACTTATTATTTAGCAAACACCCAGGCCCGGTCTGGTTCTGGCGCATGCCCACCCCACTTCTCCCCACTCGTTCAGCTCCTCCAGCTCTCAGACCGGCAGTCTTATCCCTGAAGCCACACCTGCTGCCCAGGCGGGATGGGGGGAGCTCACCTGGGTCAAGCTCTACCCCTCAAGGCCCCTACACCAGGAAGGCACTTCCTGTACTCCATGACGGCTTGCTGAACTGTTCTCCATGCCCCACCGGACGGTCACCTGCTCTAGGACCTTGGCTGCTGGGAGATCATCCTCCCCAGAACCTGAGTGGCCACTGGCGGGTGATTGCAGCTTGATTTTTTTTAAAGAATCTTGCGGAGTGATTTAATGAAGGTGGACAAGGCTGGACATTGAGGATATCAGTAAATACAAGTAACTAAGAAGGCAAAGGAGCATCTTGCCACCCCATCCCCGGGTCTGCATCCGGGTACCAGCTTCACTTCTGCCTCCAGTCCTCCGCTGATGTGGACTCCGGACGCAGTAATGATGGCTCAAGCACGTGAATCCTTGCCACCACAGGGGAAACTCCAGAGTGAGTCCTTGGCTCCTGGCTCCAGCCTGGCCCAGTACTGGCTGCTGTGAGCACGTGGGGAGTGGTTTGCTTTGCTGTTTGTCTGCCTTTCAAAGCTAATGAAAACTAAGTCAACAAAGGCATGTTTAAGAATACCACTGCATCCTCTATTGACCCTTTGCACCCTAACCAACTATGTGAAAATCATCAAAAAATAAAAATACAATTAAAAATACATACATACGTATATCACTGCACCCTGACCAATACTCCCCACCCACACACCCTCCTTGAGCTGTAAGATCAGGAAGATGCCCAACACACACAAAGCAAGCACACTCAGTGTTCCGCCTCCAAATGGGACCAGTAAGATGATGTTACTGTTCAGCTCCACAGTTCGGTCTTTGAGGAGTGGGTAGAGGTGGGTAAGAACACTCGCAAGAACAAAGCAGACGACCACGGGACCAGCACTGGCTTCTCCTGGTACAGGCCGTCACTGCCAATGGTGCTGGGAAGAGCTCAAACATGAAGTTCAACTTTCTCACAGTGACAGCTGGGAGGGTCTGGATTCATCCCAATTTTTATTGGTTGTGCCAAGAAAAAGGGGTGGGGGTGATCTGGAGCTCACGGCTCCATTCCCCTCTGCTAGGAGGGAAGCCTCCTTTTTGCCATCCCCTTAGCCTAGGTGCCCCAAGCTCTGTGGCCAAGAAACTGCACTTACTGACACCATGCCGTGACAGCTACCATGAAGTCTGAGTGAAATCACCCAAGTGGCTTTAGCAGTCCTCCCCAAGGAGCAGGTGTGAAGTAGTTGGCTCACTCCCGGTGCACCTGACCCCAAGAGCCATGTTAGGCAAAAGTCACCGTTGTGTGCTTGCCTCCCTAGCTTGATGCTGAATATTCATGCAACTCATCCAGCGTCTCTGATGAGCCACTAATAGCTTCAAGTTGGCACTACTTCTGGGCACATGGGGTGTGACATTTGTGAAATGCTTGACAATACTTTGCCCTGGGGACCACAGCTGCCTCTCTCAAGGTCCAGTTCTGTGTTACTGCACTATGGACAACGTGAGATTTTTCTTTCCTCTTCAAGTTTCCAGGAACATCATGCCCTCAGGTAAAATCCTACCCCCACTCTCCCCCATCTCTCCCCACCCCTCCATACACAAGAACTGCATGTTTGGGTCTAACACAAAACTGGCAGTGTTTAGAGGATTTGTGGACAAACCTCGAGCCGAATCCAGCAGCCAGGCCTTGCCCCAGGTCTCTCTTCCTAGAACAGGTGGCTGAGCCTGGTTTGGGAGGCCCCTCTTGTAAGTTGTTTTGTTTTTCTGAGAAACACAACAAGAGGGAGATAGGCAGACACAGAGGGAGAAAGAGGGGCCATCGAATGGCTCATTGTCCAAGTGCCTGAGATGGGTGAGGATGGCACTTGCCTGTGACTGGCAGGGACCCACTGCTGGAGTCATCGCCGCCAGGACAGACATGGGAAGAAAGCTGGACTCGGGAGCTGGAAGCAGGACTTTGATAAGGGTCACGGGCGCCTTAACCACTGGCCAAATGCCTGCTCCTGTTGGCCTACGTCTGAAGCTCTCTTGTTGGCTGTACCTCCCAGCACCAATGAGTGCTGCCAAACCTCCATTTCTCTACACAGGGATAAGAGGATCTACTCCAGTGCATTTTTTCTTTTAAAGATTTATTTACTAGATTTATTTACTAGACGAGTGCCCTAGACAGCAGGAGAAGACATTTCACGTGCAGTTTCAATCCCCAAATGCCTGTAATTGTTCGGGTTGGGCAAGTCTGCAACCAACCCAGAAATCCATCCGGGTTTCCCCTGTGGATGGCAGGAACTCAAGTGCTGGAGCCATCATTCACCACCTCGCAGGTGCACCTGCAGAAAGTTAGACCAGAAGCAGAGCAGCCGGGACTCAAACTAGCTCTCTGATAAGGCCTAATTCACACCTGCTGAGAGGGAGGGCTTGATGTGGTCTGTCCCAAGGGTCCCCAGCCTTGGGATGTTAAGAGGCAGGCCCTACAAAAAGCATCAAACCCTTCAGGTCTCTGATAAGTGCTCTATTAACAGAGTCCATTCTCGAGAGTGAGCTGGTACCCAGCAAGTCCAGCCCTTTTGCCCCATGCAATCGTAGTCTCCTGCACAGGGCACCCCTGGTGTGGTGCCGTGAGGCCCCAGCCAGAACGAAGCAAGCAGGTGCTATGCTCTCAGACTTCCAAAACTGTACACCAACTAAACTTGTTTTTTACATGACCTGACCTCTGGTGTTTTATTACAGCAGTGGAAAATGGACTGTCAAAATTACAAAGAACAAGAATAGTCAAGTTCCTGCCTGGGGAACAAGGTGACTCATGTGTATTAGTCAGCTTCTTTTGTTACTACAACAAAACACTTGAGAACAGCTACTCAGGGAGGAAAGGGGCTTATTCCACTCCTGCATGTAGAAGGTCCGTGCTGGGCGGTCCCATCTGGTTAGGATTCTGATGCGGGTGGAGAGTGTGGGCGGCAGGGCACATTCAGGGAAAGCAGAGAACATGGCTGGGCCAAACCTCGGGCCTTCAGGGTCACTCTCCAGTGAGTGAGGCTGATGCGAACCCCTTCGGGTCCACCTGCTCCACACCGTTACGGGATGAAGTTTCCATCCTCTTAGTACCATTTAGTTATGATTCTGTCTGAGTTTAGGGGTTGGATTCACCCATGTGCAGGAAGCTTGTTGAGTAACTAAGTGACATTAATTCTGAAGCCAATTGCTACCAGTGAAACAAAGACAGGTGTGCAGGAGATAACTGAGTGCTGATGTCTTAGGTTTATTTCAGATGAAAGCTTGGGGTGCAGCCATCCTTCTCATGTTGAATAAAAGAGAACTTTTTCCTCCAGTGTAGCAATTCACCAACACAGCATCACACTGAGCAAAGCCGGTATAAATATCCGACAAGTGATGAAAATAGCTAAGAAGAAACCATTTTAAAGATGCTGCCTATTTTTCTTTCCACATTAAATATGGAGAATATTATGGAGAGACCCTTTTCAACAAATCCACTTTAGCAGTTTATTATATGAGATAAAGAGGTGATGAAGAATTCCGTGCTATTTCCGAGAAGATGAGAGAGGTAATTTATAGAGTTTGTAAATCGACAAAGAATCTTGAAGCCATTTTCATGTCCTGTTTCCGTGAATGATTTCTCATCACCAACAGCAGCATGAAGATGATACTGTCTATTGCTGGCATTTGGTCCCTCCATGATGCAACAGCAAGGTTTGCACACCAGCAGGCTCCAAATGGCATCGAACCTTCATCCCCTTGCTCAACACTAGCCTGTGACCTTCAGCACTGAGCCCTAGAATGTGAAACGCATCCCCCAAGAGCTTGTGCAGCAAAATTCAGCTCCTAGCCTAGCACAATCAAACCTCCACTACCACTGTCCAATCCCCCTGCCCATGATGAGGCAATGCACACACACAAGGCAAGTTTCTGCGGGGTGAGCAGGCTGGGTCAGCATTCTCACATGCAAAGGCCACTGTGGCCACTGGGATGCAAGTGCTGCAGGTGCTGGATGTGAGGCTCCAAGGAGGGACCCTGGGAATTGGACAGCTCAGGTTGCAAAGTCCAGCTCCACCACCTGACAGTTACACACCTTGTTCAAGTTCCCTAGCCCCCAGTGTCTTCAGGCGGTATCAAATACTAGCCTCAAGGGGTGAACGGGCAATCCTGCACTTGACACATGGACATGCCTGAAGCAGGGAGCATGTGCAAAGAACAGAAGGGCCAAGAGGCAGTGGCTTAAACCCACGACTTTAGCATTTCTGGGGCAGCCAGTCAGACACAAGTCATGGGATCTTCCTCCTGACCACAGCTCCAGTGCCAGCACTCCCATCATTTACCTTTCTGCATGGTGACACGTCCTTCCCTGGGCTTCCATTCTAACCCATACTTTCCTGCCAGTGACTCAGAATTGGGAAATGACGTACCCACAAAACAAAACAAAATCCATTCTACACTTTGCCTTCCTCTCTAGGTCACCATCTTAAAGCACAGCCAGTGGAAGATTACAGCACTACAGTTCTCAAGGCGCATTCACAACATGAAACTGCGGACACAGCAAGCTGGAGACACACGCGTGAGCAGAGCCGCCCGCCCAGGGGAAGCCTGACTCGAGCTACAGATGCCAACGTAGACAATGCACAAACTGCCAGGCCTGCGTTGGTTGGGAACGTTGGCAAATGAACGCAAGTTCAGGTTCACTCAAGAGTATTCCAGGTCCTTCTCCCAAAAGACATGCAACTGTCAGCTTTAGGCTTAAACCAGGTGACAAATCAGGAGCACCTTCGTGGGGATGGGCGTCTCCTGTCTCCACCCATGTGCCAAGGCCTCACTCGCACTCAGGATATGCTAAACCCCAAGCAGAATGAACTCTGTCAGTAGTTTGTTGTGAAGGACTGGGTGTTTTTAGCTTGTTTTCTTCCTAAATATTTACATTATTGCACTAAACCAGGTCAGGATGTAGAAGAAGCAAAAACCCTTCTTTCTTCCAAAGAAACCAGTTCAAACAGAAGTACTGCACTAACACGCATGCTCCATTTAACACTGGGTCCCAGCACATTTTGTTGAGGCTCTTTCGAACTCAACACCCAGAACTCAGAAAAAGCACACAGAAAGGCAAACTCGGGTTCCTTCTGATTTGTTTGCAGTTTCTACCTTAAAGGATAAGACTACAGTCTAAAGGACACAGGGTGATCGGGACTCTAGCTCCGTCCGAAGATCGAGGCCCTCCGTCTCTGCAGAAGCGAGCAGCCCGCACGCTTCCTGCCGCTTGACCCCGGAACAACTTCTGCCAGTCTTGCCAGACACAAGAGGCTCCAAGGAAATTCTCCATATCACATGGCACCAACAGCTTCCATGTACAACCACCACGAACGGATGTATTCTGACATGAAAAATGAGTGATGGGAGGTCCACCCAAGGCAATGAATGAAACATCAGGTTCAAATGGCATAAGATCATAGCAGGAGTATAGTCACAGCATCAAAAACAAGCCTAGGAAGAGAGCCAGCTGGGAGAGAAGGAACGCTGTACCCAAGCACGAGGCCAAACAGGAGCAGCAGCTCTCCTTGTAAACAGCCACGCACACACAGGTGCGCACGCTCAATGCGTGCTGGCCTACCGGAGCCAGGGCCTGCTCCAGCACCTTTGTCCCTAGGAAGGAATCGTCCAGGTAGCTCCAAGAGCCTTGACAAACGGAATAAAAGGATGCTCACCCAGGCAGGGTTTCTGCGTTCCAATGCACCCTTCCCTAGCCATGCTAACGGGGTTCCCTCCACTGCTCTCCCCCAACTGCCCTCTGTGTAGCACGTTCCTGGGTCAGCCAGGTTGCCTCTGGTCCCCTGAGGAAGGTTTTCTCTTCAGGGACTAACAGTTACAGTATGGAGAGCCAGAGAACTACACTTCTTGACCTACTGCTTTCAGTCTACAGAGCAGAGAACCCCAAGGATGACAGTATCCCCCAAAGACAGAGTGGGGTGGGGATGGTGCCAGGAAAACGAGCAAGACAGTACCCCAGGCATCCCCAATCTGACCGCAGCTCTGCTAGCATCTCCAGTAGCACAGCACTGAACCCTGGGGACAGGCCAGGAGACCCTCAGCGCTTGGTCCCCAAAACCAAGCCCCACGTTTCCACTGTGGATCCCTGTAGACCCAGAAGCCTAAATTCCCAGAACAAAACCAGAGGGAGAATGTTCAACTGAACAGAAGTGTCACCAGGAACCCCCTCCAACAACAATATTCTTCAACTGAAAAGTGATGGATGCTTAATGGCCCAGCAGACGCCAATATAAAATTAGCTTACTTTAAAATTTTATACAAGATCCCGCTGTTCCACGTCTCCAGCCGAGACATGGTGTTCCTTCAGACAACCCCAACTCGGATGAGGCCCTCAATCTCTCGGGGTTTTCCTCAGGCTCTCTGAGGAGTGACCCTAAGTCCCTCGCCACAGCCCAGACACAGGACGCTAAAAACAGACGCCAACAGACAATGGCTACTTCGGAGTTTGCATTTAATAGCTGGTTCCGAGGGCGTGGCAGACGAAGGCAAATTCTACAGAGCTTGTGTGTCTAATCCGTGGAACCTGAGAGTGAGCGGCAAACACTACCTTCATCCAGCTCTCCCTCCTGGGAGGAAAAACAGAGAGGAATTAGACACTTTTATAACGACTTTTGTAGCTTTGACTAGACAGAAACAGTAAGAGTTCAACTTTACGGCTTTCGGGTGGTAACCAGTATAGCAGTATCGGCAATAAATGTTTGATATGTCTCATTAATTGTCACCAAAACCTACTACATAAGACATTTCACGCATGTATTATAGATGAGGCAAGCCAGGTTTAATTAGACAAGGTGACAGGCCAAGGTCAAATAAGGAGCACGTGTGAGATCAGCCCAGTCCTGCCCTCCACCGATGAGTCCTACAGCGCCACAGCCATGCCCCGCCCCCAAGTCCAGCCCACCGAGGACCCTGGGGTCTGCAGAGCTCTGGCTGCAGTGGAAAGGCACCAGCTGGGCATCTCCAAGCATAAATGAGCCCTGTCAAAAGCAGCTCAGCAGGGACATAGCATTGTGACAAAACGAGTTAAGTAGTCACTTGCATCCCACATGGACACCTGCTCCAGTCCAACCCAATTCCCTGCTAATGTACCTGGGAAACCAGTGGATGGTGCACGCAGTGACCCAGCCGGAGCCCCAGTCATTGTGGCTATTTCGGGGGGAAACAGTGGATGGAAGTTCTATCTTTCCTTCTCTTTCTCTGTTACTTTGCCTTACAAGTAAAGTTTTCTTTTTTTTTAAATACAAAAAAGTTTTTTTTTTCCCCAGTGGAAAGCATATTTTCCAGTTCTGTCCAACCTACGGAAGTTTCTATACACTGTCCTCAAGACCTGATGAAAACCCCTGACTGTGAACCTGGGGCAGAAAGGAGGCACACACTGCCCTGAGACTGTGCAGGTCCTCACGGAGGCTTTGGCACACAGAGGGAAGGCCGCGTGAGTGCTGAATCGGGACTGCTGCGGCCGTGCCCGAGACCTCGGGTCAATTGGCATCCACTCAGCAACAGACTGGTGAAGGCTGGAGGTGGGTGGAAGCTGTGGAAGGCAACAGAGCAACTGTGCCCCGCAGCTGTACCCGTGGGTGTCAATGAAGACAAATGGCCTGGGCACGGGGGGTGGGGTGGCACTACCAGCTGGCACCACACACACACACACACACACATACACAGTGGGGTACCACCCGCTGACACCACACACACATACACACAGCTTCATTCAGCACAGAAACCGCCTGCCACTCCACACCCCGCATCACCACGGCAACGTGGTCAAGGCCAGCCTCACCCAGTGCCCACAGCTGTCCTTCCCACACAGCCCCACAAAGATGCACAGTGGTGGCAAAAGCAAAAGCAAACGTGGAGAGGCCCTGGGTGCTGACTGTGTGGCCGTGGGCAAGTTGCTCTCCACCTCGAGACTCGTTCTCCGGCTGTTTCATGGGGTAACACCTGCTTATGGGGGTGCTGCAACTGAAACACACACCTGTGGGCAGCAGCCCCCCAGGCACCCACTGTGGCCCCACTGGTGGGTCTGCTGGTTTTCAGGAGAGGTTCCTTCCCCGGACATCTTGCTTTCTGACATTGGCATAGCTCCACATGATCCCAGGGTTTGGATCCATGGGCAGTGTGCCCTGCAAGTTCTAAGGGAACTCTCCCACCCTTATGCCCGGTCCAAAGCAAGTCAACCCCTCAATGTGTGGGGGCTGTGCCCTACCAGAGGCAGTAACAGCTGATGCTCTGCACACCCCACTGCAGAGAGGTGCTGCCCATACAACAAGGCCAAGACCAACCTTGGATACACAATCAGCAGACAGACCCAATGTCTCATCTCAGAGAGCCTGCCTACAGGGGCTCAGGACATGCGCTGACACATATGGGCAGAGAGAGCCTGCCAACAGGGGCTCAGGACATGCGCTGACACATATGGGCAGACATGTAAATACACTCCTGCCTCCCATGAAGCAGTACAAGATGCCTGGAAACAAGGCAAGAGGCCAGCTCTTCTTAGGCTACCAGCAAATGATGGCACCCAGAAAGATAGTTAAAAAAAAACAACTCCAGAGTTATGGTATAATGGATAAAGCTGCAGCCTGTTGTGCCAAAATCCCATATAGACTTCTGTTCAAGTCCCAGTTGCTCCATTTCTGATCCAGCTCCCTGCTAACAGAGCTGGGAAAGCAGCAGAGGACGGCTGAAGTCCTCGGACCCCTGCCGCCCACGTGGGAGACCCGAGAGAAGCTCCTGGATCCTGGTCCAGCCAGCTCCAGCCTTTACGGCCCTTTGGGGAGTGAACCAACAGATGAAAGATCTGTCTGTCGCTGTAACTCTGCATTTCAAATACATAAGTCAACCTCAAAGGACCAAAACCTGAGTCTTAATATTCCAAAATAAAAGAAGTCACAGTAGAAAGCATAAAGACTCAATGGCAAAATTCAAAACTGCTGGGACTTTCCCTAAGCTTCTCTCGTTACTTGGAGTTTTCACTGTGAACACTCAGTCGGGGAGGGCCATGGCCAGCACCAGCTCATGCCACCAGCAGCTCTGCTAAACAAGGCCTCTGGACGCTGTGAGCACAGGGCCTGGGAGCCACAGGATAAAATACTGACACTCTAAACAGAAGTGACACAAATCCATTCACTCTCCGGCACTATTGGTAAAGCCACCCAACTGCCTAGCCCTCTCCCTTCACTCCGGCCTCGTGCAGCCGGTCTGCGTGGGCCAGCCATTCTGGCGAGAGTGATGCCTGTGTCACCTGACCACGGCCACATGAGCAGGGCTTGTGACTGAAGACCATCACTGGCCACAGACAGGTGCGCCAAACCATCAGACGGTGGGAGGTTCGGAGTGAGAGACAGGCTATCTTACAAAGCAAAGAGGCCCAGTGACAAAACCACATTTAAAGGCTGTGGACAAAGCCAAAGGGGTACGGGGGTGGGGGGTGGGGGATCCACGGCAGACAGCTGCCTGGGGCCCAAGCATGCTCAGTGTGCCTTGATGGGCATTTACTCTGCACTGGTTTCTAGAGACTCCCTTGGGAACCCCTGGAATGCAGAAGGGGGGTTCTTCAGTGTTTAGAGCCTGGTCACCATGCGTCCTTATCAATGGGGCCACTTACCCCGGAAACAGCAGCTTCCTTGGCTAGCAAAGTCACTGATGCCGCACTGACCCAGCGCAGGGCAGCAGAGGGGAGGGGTGGGAGAACTGAGTAAGTTTGAGGGACAAGAAGGGATTCTGTGGAGAAGATCCTGCCACTGGTTCTCACTGTCACAGCCTGGAAGACAGGAAGCATGGCCATTTGTCTGCGTGCCCTGCACCATGGTACTGACCTGCAGAGGCAGACGCTGCAGGCTGCTGGAACATCAGCCAGGAACAGAGCGCAGAGCATCCTGCTTGCTCTCACGCCACCCTGGGCTCGGAGGGCCTAGCTGGGGCATGAGAAATAAGCAAATGGCTTCTCTAGTCCTTCCTCATCTCTGGCCAGGCGCTACTCATCCTCTTCCTTGTCCTTGACATGCCCTTGGCCCTGGAGTTCTTGGAGAGCCTGGGCTGTCATTCTTTCCTTTCAGGTAAGAAGTGCAGAGAAGGCAGGCGATCGATACGGGTGCAGCTGCAATCTTTCATTGCCCTGATCTTCATAAAGAGAAGCCAAAGGACTCGCCTGGGCCATTTCCCCAAGTCGGTTCACATCTAATGGACCCGAGGAGAGACCTATTAGACAACGAATGCACCTACCCGCTTCCCTGGCATGAATCATTTACACAAGCAGGCATCACAGGCTGTGAGTGCCCAAATTAAGCTGACCGACAGCATCCTTGCTTCTGAAATACAACCATAAGCAGACTGCAGTACTCGGAGCAGCCCAGCGCCTGGGGTGGCGGGGGGTGGAGGGTGTCCCCACAGACTCAGCCACTCTTGGAGGCCTTTGCAGGGTAACGGCAGAAAAGCCCCCTGGCTCCCTCCCTTGGCTCACTCCACTCACAGAGCTCAGGCAGTGGCTGAGGAAGAAGCAGTGAGGTTCCTCCTAGCTTCTAAGCCAGCTCCTGGACTGGGAACCTGAAGTCATTCAGACATTTATTTATCCATTGAGAAGTTCATTCATCCCGCAGGTCACCCGGTCCATGGAGGCAGCCACTCATTCATAAGTTAAAGTTTCACTGATTCCTATTGAAACCATAGCTTTCCACATAACAGTACTTCATTGGAGTGGTGAACATGGGCAGTTAGACATCTCACGTTGGGTCCACACTGGACACCGCCAGGCCCAGGGCGAATTCCCACCTTCCATCTCTTACTGAAGACAGATGCCTAACAAGTGTTGACTCAATCTGATTCCCCTGTATAATGGAACCTCCACATGGGCAACCCTGAATGTGTCAAAAACGGGCAGGAGTGACAGCATGAGCTGATGCAGCCCTGGGTTTTGTGCTATCACCCTAAGGCCAGGGTGGATGCCCCAGCAATTTGTTCTCCCTGCCACAGCCTTGCAGATAACACCACATGAGGGTTCCCTGAGCTGCCACACCGCAGAGGCAGCACGAAGTCTTCATCTACGAACACTGCAGTGGCACAAGGCAATCCATCAGCTCGACGTGCAAATGACCAGCATGAAAGCCAGTTACCTGCTTACACCGAAGAGGGGGAGCTGGGTGTTGGCCGAGGAACACAGAACGGATCTATTTTTTATTTTTTCAACAATGGCTCTTCCATTAAAATATAAATCCAGGAAAAGAAATTACACTTGGTGTGAGTCACTTACCCAAACCTAAGAATCCTTTGAAAGGTGATTTTCTCCCATTATCACAGTCATTCACATTTATTACGAAAATCTGTAATGTTCTAAAATGTAGAAATTTCACCACCTACAACAACCACTGACATTTTTTCCTACTCTCTGGGTGAGTGTGCAGGCTTTTTTGTCTTTCCAGATGATACAATTACAGAGGGTATTTTATTTTAAAACACAGCTGAGATCTAACGTTCAATCAACTTATACGCCCTTTTCATAACCTTGGTGTGAGATCATATCCAATTTCCATAATGTGATAAAATAATCCCTCTTGTGTTACCCTAATTATTACCTTATGGCCTCATTATCGCACATGCTCTCTGTGTCTTTTCAAGAATAATTAATGTAGTGATTAACAATTCTGGGTGTAAAGCTCTCCCATTTTTGAATTTTGGGTTATTTCTTTGGAATATGTTTCCAGAGCCGGGATTTCTGGGCCCCAGGAACAAACATGGTAAAGTGCTGCGTGAATACCCAACTGCGTCTCCACTCTCCATAGCAGTACGGAAGCACCCACTGCGTTACACTTTTCTCAGCAGTGAGGGTCCTCCCAGCACATGCAGTCAGTATGGAGAGTGCTAAGAGAACTGAAAACTGGTCTGCATATGATCTTGCGATCCACTTCTGGGAATACAATCAAAGGAAATGAAATCTACCTGTGAGAAAGAGATCTTACATGTATATCCCATATTCACAGCATCACAATCTACAATAGCAAAGACATGGAAATAACCCAGATTCTACCATTTACAACAAAATGTATAGACATGTATTCTCATAAATTAACTATATAATGGAGACTAGCACAGGAGTAGTGAGGCTACACTGCAGCAAGCATCCCTACTTCAGAATAAAGGGAGGACTCCCAATGGAAACAGTTGCATCTACCTTGACAGTAAGATACTCGATGTTCTACCTTGGCCTATACCTGCAACACCCTGATGTTACTAATGTTACCAACAGTAATAAGAATCAGTAAGGTAACTGTTCATTGTAGAGAAAACCCACAGAGAGGCTGGCCGCCCAGGCTCTGCTCCTGTTGCTGGTTCCCCTGGCCTGAATATCCCATGGCCCGCCTCTCTCTCTCTCCTCTTTTTCTCCCCTCTCTCTCCTCTCTCCTCTCCTCTCTCTTTTTCTCCTCTCTCCCTCTCCTCTCTCCCTCTCTCTCCTCTCCCCTCTCCTCTCTCCTTTTCTCCTCTCTCTCCTCTCTTTTTCTCTCTCTGTCATGCTCTCAGATCAGCCCTGTCACCAGGAGCAAAGCACAGGGACACAAACTTGACCTTAGAGCTTCCGAGTGCCCCTCTTCGCTCCAGACCCGCATGGACGGGGTCAGCCAGGGGGCTGCAGAGGCTACGTTTCAGCTTCCTGGGCAAAGATGAGGACGTGCTCTCCACCACACAAAAGGTTTTGCTACGACACCGATCCTCAGGACTCAATGCCCAGGACTTTGAAGGGACACTGTGCCTGTCGGGGATAAGGGCACAGCAGCCCCAAACTGGCACAAGGTCGGGGGCTTCTTGAACTGCTGCATCCCAAACACTAGCACTAGGAACCATCCTGGGAGGCAGACAAAGCCAGGACAAGCCCTGGCCATGTGCCTTGTTGAAGGACTGTGGCCTGGGACAGAAAGTTGTAGGTACCTGGGCCAGCTGATCAGGCTGGGTTCTGATTGTGTGGGGGGGCGAGTCCTCTTGCTGAGACATTCGTTGATGAAAGGTTGTCACTGATAAATCAATGAACCTTCCATGGAGTGAATCCCCAGTCTCTGGAGAACACCCTAGTGCACTAAATGGGTTCCATGTGTTCTGCCTGAACCAGACTAGAATCTGGTCTCTGCTTTTAGCTGGTGAGCCCCTTCAGTGGCCTACAGGCTCTAAGTCACCTATTATCGTGAAGAATTAGCTAAAAGCAATAAGTACAAACAGGTAGAAGACATTCCAGAGACTTGGCTGCTTCTGGAAGTGTCTCAGAGAGCCCACATGTGAGTAAGCTGCACTGGTCGGGGCAGCAGAAGAGGGACCTGGGCAGTGCCGGACAGCAGCTTGACCCACAGGGTCAACTGACCCACGCAATCAGAGGCCGCAACACAGGACAGCAAGTCCAACCGCTCACTTGTCAAGCTTTCCCTTAATATTGGAACTATTGTGGAAGGAGGAGACAACGCGTCTGAGCACCTGAACAGCGTGTTTCCTCACACAGACGTCGTGCTGTGTATGCTTCATCAGTTCAACAACCACAATGTCCCAGGACTGAAGCTACGTCCCCGTAGCTGTTCTCTTATCGCAAGCCTAGATATTCACAAAAACAGACTGCACAACCTCCAAAGTCCTCGTGATGGCCTTTCTGAAACTCAAGACATCTCCTCGATTTCATATAGTGAGTTGCCCCCACCTGGAGTAGGAAGTGCACTTTCATATGATCACGTCCTATTCTCCTTGCAGCACTGGACAGTGAGGCCCCGTGGCTTGCTGTTTCCGTCCCACCGTCCTGGAGACCACAGCGGTGAACACCATACCATCAAACACACACCCGTTCAACATTAGCACCCAGCAGCACGGGGCACTTCCAGGAATGCTCACCCACGCAGTGCTGGACTCTTTCACACAGAGTCTTCCAAAAGTTCTTGGAGCAGGCACACACTGCTTTCACTCCATTTCTCCACGAACTTTTTGAAGGGCTCCTGCCTTTCCAATTACTCTGACAAAAATGATACATCACTTGGCCAACACGTTTAAGTTAAAAACAAACTTCTGTACTTTCCTGATTACATAAAGTGTGTTCATGTTTGTCACTTGAGGTGAACAAGTTCTAGGTTTATTAGCACATCCATTTTTCAGGTTAAGAAAATGGAGGCTTTGGTAAGTTTTAAGACTTATTTAGTTTGGTCACTAATTCACTCAGTTGCCCAGCTTCTCTGAATCTATTTATGCCATAAAATCGGATGATTGGACACACCAAGAAAGATCTAGGTGAGTAGTGTGCACACGGGAGTACGTGCATACACACACACAACACACTCATTCACTCCATTAACACGGAGACAGCACCACTGGCAACTTGTTCCATAATCCTGTTCTCTGCTCACAGTGCCCAATAAATAAGCACTGGGAAATCAACAAGCACACACCCCTACAAATCCTCAGATCCCTAAGGTACCACCCCATCCGACCCTTCCCACCAGGAGAGGTGTACTCTCGCTCACCCCGAGATCTTGGACTCAAGATTTCCCAGGAATTTAATTCTTCGAAATCGGCGCACGGGGGCTCAAGGAGTCTCGGAGACTTGGGTTCACCCCCAGGAGCACTTGGTTTCAGGCCATCCTTCCCAAGGCTGCAGCTCCCACCCCTGCCCTCCAAGGGTGCCCCAGGGCCAGGCAAGCCCTGCACCTGGTGACAAGCCCCATGCAAGGGGAGGGCCAGCCTGACCCTGCCCCCTTTTCTGCTCCTGGAATGTGGCATACGTACAGCCCCCCAGCATTGTTTGTCCTGGATGCTTCCTGAACCTCAGAGAAGGTTCTGGGGAGGGCAGCAAGAGCCTGTGTCCTTCCTGTGCTGTAGGAGTCGCTGCGGCACTCTGCCACTCACTCGCTCTGCTTCTCGCATGGAGAGGCAGCCCTAATGCGCAACAGCCAGTGTGGACAAAGCCAGTGCGGAACGGACTAGTACTCCGTCTCAACAGAGAACAGCGATCCATGGCCCAATCAGTCACTAACGACTGTACCCTCTGTGAGTGTGCGTGAGATTTGCTCACAAGAAGCAAAACTGCAGACAAAGAGCAGACGAGTAGCAGCCCAGGGCTGGCATGTGCGATGTGGCAGACACAGGGTCTGTTTGTGGAGTGACAGAGATGTGTAAACACAGGTCATGGTGATGGTCAGGTGCTACTGAGAATGTTAAAAGCAACTGAATTGAAGACTCTGAATAGTAGAATTTTAGGACACATAAATTATGTCTCAATAAAGCTACTTAAACTATGTCTCAATAAAGATGGGCAGAGCAAGGGGGGACCATACGTGTTCTCATACTCAGGACATCTGCCTGCACAGCAGGGGCCTCTGCTCTGCCAGGGCACAGGGCAACCTGTGCCCAGGGGTAGCTAGTGTCCACCAAGCACCTGCAGGAAGTAAGACAGATCGACCTAAACAGATAGTGTCTGAGCAATAAGGCCATGAGGCAGAGCAGGTTGGCCCTCAACTGCAATGCCAAGGACAGCTGACAGGAAATTCTGCAAGGAGGTTAAGATCTGGCCAGGGGCCAGCGTCCTGGTACACTGGGTTAAACCATCACCTATAGTACCTGCATCCCATATGGGTGCTGGTTTGAGTTCCAAGCTGCTCCACTTCTGATCCATGTCCCTGCTATCACACCTGTGAAAGCAATGGAATTTGGCCCAAGTGCTTGGGTCCCTGCACCCACATGGGAGACCAAGAAGGAGCTCCCAGCCCTGGCTGTTGTGGCCATTGGAGAATGAACCAGCAGGAGTAGGGGTGTGTGTGTGTCTGCAACTTTGCCTTTCAAATAAATATTTTAAAAAATAAAGAGTCAGCCAGAGCTTTCCAAGCCTACAGCTATTACCTCCAATTGGAAGAATCAATAAGACCCAAGCACATCTTCTGAGGATCAAAGCTGTTTCTCCCCTCAGGCTGAAGGCCCTGCTGAGGCTCACCATGGGGGTGGGGGGGTGGATGCGGGGATGTGGGGCCAGGCTGTGATTAGACCCAGAGGAAATGTCAGGGCTCAAATGCATGAGAGAAATTCTGCTACAACTAGATCAGGCACAGCCATGCCCGGGGTCTCCCCAGGTAACACAGGAGAAGCAGGTGAAATGAATGAGGTTTGGTAAATGGTGAAATGTTTGCTTCTCTGATTAAATCAGCAGATAATTGGACAACTGAACAAAGAGATGGGTGGTTACATTGGTGACACTCAGGTCTCCCCGTATTCCAGCTAGGGAGACTGAGCCAATAGGGGTGAACCCGAGAACTAACAGGACCAGCTACACCCTGTGGTTACGCAGCAGTGAGCAGCTCATATCCAGTGCAGGACCTGGACCACGTGACAAATGTGGACATTCCTTTCCAAACCCATTCAGTGTTTCAATCCAGAGTAGGATCCCCCAGGAGCAGGGTGGAAAACTGCAGAGGTTGCACACCCCTGAGGCAGCAGCCATCATCAGACCCGCCCAGGAGAGGCCCCATGGGCAGACTGGCATCATCACATCACGTGAGCATCTGGGGCTGATGGTCTCTGGGGAGAGTGGGGGGGGTGTACACAGAACAAAGCCCCCAGGTGATGCTGCATCCTCTCGCCTGACACGTGAGAAGCTGCAGGTGGCAGCAAAGCCGCCAGGCCCTGCCCCGTGCACAGCCCTCTTGGCCCTGTTCTTCCAACTACTTACTGAAGCACCACCCCAGGAGCCAGGACCACAGGAAAGGTGCAGGCAGCCTGCGAGTAAGGAGTCCTCCTGAACAAGTCACCTGGTGAAAACATCACGCACGAATTTCAAAAGGCTTTTTTTTTTTTTTTACATCAAAACCAATGTGGGTCTCCATTGTATCTGTCTGCAGACTTCTCATATTGTTCTCACGCTGTAGGAAAGCATGACAAGCAACTCAAATGACAAACTCCAAGGGCAGCTGCCTCCTTCTCTTGGAAACTGCAGTGTGTTCTGAAAACAAACAACACTACGGAGGTTCCTGACTCCGGCCAGACCGGGCGGCGAGCAGGTCAGCAGACGGCTCATTTTTAGAACTTCCTGAGCAGCCTTCGCTTGCAAACTTCTGATACCTTTCCCTGCCCTTTCTTCCCACCACTAACTCCCTGGATGTGCAAGCATCCTTTCAAACCTCGCTCTTGCCTGCTCCATCTTGGCAAAGGGAAGCGCAACTTGGAAGAGCTCAGAGCTGCACGCGCATACTGCCCAGGCCACTCTGCGTGAAGCCCCGTGCTGGGTCTGAAGCGCTCACATCCATTCTGTATGTTACATCACAGCCTGTCCTTTTTCCTCAATTCCTACAGCAGGCTTCAGACCAGGTGCACCCCCAGGGTGACTCTGTGCACCACCCCAACTCTACTAGATCTGCCCCACGTGCAAGCTCCTAGGTGAGAAGCTTTCACGGATCCTGGACCCCGGGCTGACTGGGTCAGAAATGAGACCCAGCCCAGGGACTGGTGGTGAGCCACCTCCCAGCACAGGGGGGCACATACCAGAGAGCGAGCTAGTGTCACCCATGGACCAGGCTGCGGCCTGACAGCCAACCAGAGGCCAGCTTACACACACAAAACTCATGATACTGTGTGAGCGCTAGGCAACTCAAATGTTCACATCACTTGGGGGTTGAGATGGGAACTCTGTACCCAGAAAGAACATCCGGGGGATTTCAGGGAAGATTAAGCATCTGAGCCGTGACTATAGGGTGAAGTAATCCCAGCGTGCTCGTGTTAGAGTCCAGGCCAGAGCTCCACACACCCACCCCCGGACATTAGGGTGTGAGCTAGTCAACCCCCAGAAAACGACAGAGTCTCGCTGGTAATGCAAAAAGCAAACAGTTTATTGTGCCAGCATGCTGGAGTCAGATTGTACTTGGGGCACACAGGACAGCCAAGTGGATCGGACCCCGACTTAACATAAGGCTGGAGATTATATACCCCGTTTGGCTGTGACATATATCAAAGTCAACTCAAAAGTAACAAATTTAGGTGCAAGCAGTCTGTTCCGTTCTCACACTCATTATTTATGTTCCCACACTTATTGTTTATGCTCCCACACTTATTTTTTTTAATTTATTTTTATTATTTTTTTTTTATTGGAAAGGCGGATATACAGAGAGGAGAGACAGAGAGGAAGATCTTCCATCCGATGATTCACTCCCCAAGTGAGCGCAACGGCCGATACTATGCCGATCCGAAGCCAAGAGCCTCTTGCTGGTCTCCCATGTGGGTGCAGGGTCCCAAAGCTTTGGGCCGTCCTCCACTGCTTTCCCGGGCCACAGGCAGGGAGCTGGAAGGGAAGTGGGGCTGCCGGGATTAGAACTGGTGCCCATATGGGATCCCGGGCGTGCAAGGCGAGGACCTTAACCACTGCACCACCGTGCCGGGCCCTGCTCCCACACTTATTATTTACGGCTCATCCTATCCTGGTACTCTTATCTTTATGGCTCCTCCAGTCTTATATGGCTCCTCCAGTCCCTGGGGCCAGGGAACTGTGCCCCTGCCTTCCTGCACCCGGGTTAGATGGTAGAGAAGTTCACAGAGAAACAAGGGAGACAGATTTATCACTAAAGTGGAGCTTTCCCACAGTGCAGGCGCCTTCTGACCTAGCGAAGTAGTGGCTTCTCACCCCAAAGGGCCTAATATCACCTAACACTAATATTCTTAACATTTTAACATACTAACATTATACCAATACTCTAACACTCGGGGACCCCACCTGTGTGACTCCAGGAACCTGACTCAACCTCTCTGTGCCTTGGCTTTCCAATCGTCAAGAGGAGAACCACTCAACAACTCTCAGGCCTGGATGAAGACGGGGTGAGGCACCACGTACAACTTCCACAGAAGTCCAGAAATAGCCGCATTTCACAGGTGATTGGAAAAGCAACCACTTGGGGTGAGCATCTTAGAAAAAGGCCTCTTATGTGTTGATTGTGCCGGGGGCTCAGGAGCCTCTACCCAACCAGTCCCAAACCCAGCTTCAATCTTGGACAATTTCCATCTTCTGATCCCCTCTCCCGGCCAGGGTTAGCTCGGCATCTCGGTCTCCTGGACTGGGGCCAGCCTAACCGTGGTCTCTGCTTTTCTGCTGGGACAGCCCACACGGTGCCCGCCTTGGACTCGGCAGAATGCTGTGGTCACTCCGCCTGCAAGCTCCTCACCTCTCCTGACCGCCACACCCCGGGCCAGGCTCCTCACCCCTCCTGACCGTCACACCCCGGGCCAGGCTCCTCACCCCTCCTGACCGTCACACCCCGGGCCAGGCTCCTCACCCCTCCTGACCGTCACACCCCGGGCCCGGCTCCAGGGAAGTGCGCATCCTGCACAAGAGGCCTTGGCTCTTCTCTTTCAGAAATCAGGGCAGGTTGTGGCCATCACGGTTCCTGTGCGCATGCTCCCCATCCCACAGGCTACAGGAGCCACTCAGCTTCCCGTATTACCTTCTGGGCTGCAGCCCCTCCTGGCCACTGGGGTTACCTGGTACTTCCTCATGCCCTAGAGCCTGGCAAAGAAACGGACTCCCTGGGACTGCCATGGCAGGGCCTCCCAATGCCCAGAGATCAGCCCAGCACTCACCTCACTCACTTTTGAGCTTCTGGGTCCTGAGAGGGAGGAAGGGGCAGTAAGGAGGCTCTAGAGCAGTTCTGGAACTCAGGGCTGACTCCCAGAGGCCACGGCAGCCCAGGTCAAGCCAGCAGAGAAAGCGGTCCCAGGCTACAAGAGGGGAAAGCCGGACGACACACCGCTGGCACGTGGTGGCTGCTTCCACTCACTGAGGGCAGGGCTGGTAAGCCAGTGGGGTATACTCAGCTACCAGGAGCTGTCTCGGCCCGGGGCTTGGCAGCACTGGAGGCAGGGACAGGGTGGAGGGGATCACCCCTATAACACCGCCCAGCTACATCTGCTTGGCTCGCCAGGCCACTACACACTTCCCCACACAGCTCTGCCAGGACATTCAATTCTGTTCTGCCTACTGTCTGTCAGTAGCCCAAGTATGTGTGTGTTTTTTCAATTCCTAATGAAAAGGTTTACCAATGTAAACCAATAAATGGGGTTAGGGCCCCAGCCTCTGCAGGCTTGGTCTGTGCACGTCGGCTCAATGGGTTTGCCTGGGTCAGGAGCAGGACCAACCAGATTTCCCAGGGCTATGGTTCCTACAAGGAGTGCTGCTGTCCTCTAGGAGACCAGCTGTCACCTCAGGCCAAAGATGCAGCCAAACATTCTACAGGGCACCACGAACAAGGTCCATGGTGCCAGGACTGTGCAGCTCTGCCCCCGAGTACCCTGGCCAATGCGGCTGGGAGGCATGGCTTTGGCAAAGCGAGGCCCTGATTGCCCTGCTCATCTTTATGCCAGGCTGTGCCACTTGTTTGTTCTCTGCCAGACTGGATTCAGCACAATTACAGCCCCCATGCCTACGAGAAGCACCCAGTCCAGAATCTGAGACAGGACTGCCAAAGACTGGAATTCCACAGTCAGCAAGAGAGCTCTGTGTGGAATATGGGGTGTAGGGCAGAGGTGAGGCTAAGAGGCTGGAGGGTGGGGAAAGAGCCCATGGACGGGAGGGAGCCAGGACGGGCTCAGGACATGGGCGTGGCTTCGATGGCAGTGACCCACATCCCCCAGGAAACCCACTGCACACAGCGTGGATGCTTCCTCAACGTTTCAGCCACCTCAGTGAACTCTGCCTGCAGAGGACCCACAGCCCTGGGAGCTTGCAGAGCTGGGAAACCGACCAAATTCCACTCCTGGATCAACTCCCCTCCCGGACTCATCGCCGTGACATACAAGGTAATGACTGGCCTTTGAATGGGGATGCATTGAAAGCACAGGGACAGGGAGCCCAGTTCCATTCCACCCTCCTCAACCCAGGGACTGTGGGAGCAGCTGCCCCCACCACCCCCAGAGCAGCCGCCCGTGGAGCTAGGTCCACAGATCCACACCTGCACTAATTTGTAATTTCACGTAAGCACCGTGCTGTCATGCCCGGAAGCCTTCTCTTGCCCGCCAAGTCACATCTCTGGCAAACCACAAGAGGGACAAGCAACACTCCCCTAGCTGCACAGCAGCCCTGGAAACGTGGCCACTGGTTTTTCCCTAAGTTCTAACAACCTCTTCTCTCCCACAGCTCTGAAAAGCAGGCTAGCGCAGCTGGTGCTGTGGTGCAGTGGGCAAAGCCAGTGTGGCAGACGAGTACTGGCTGGAGTCCTGACTGCTCTCCTTCCCATCCAGCTCCCTGCTAAGGTGCTCGGGAAAGCTGAAGGTGAAAGCTGAAGGTGAAGGTCAACAATGTGGAAGACCCAAATGCAGCCCCAGGCCCGGGCTTCACCCAGCTATTATGGCCATTTGGGGAGTAAAGTAGCGGATGGATGCTCATTCTAACCGCCCTGGAAAATAAAACAAATCTTAAAAGATACAACCAAAGATGGAAGATGCCTAAGAGCAGGTGCACACGGCAGGGTTGTTCCTGACTTTACACTCACTCGGTGCACCTCAGAGCAGCGGGCTCTGGGAGGCGCAACTGAGCAAATATGGGGCAGAGCCAGCACTGGCAAAGCACAGAGCTCAGATTCTTCAGCCCTGGTGAGCTGCTTTATCTTGTTAAACGTCAGTGTGGGGAGTTGTCCCCAACGCATTCATCTGTCATCCATTCATGCACCTAACAGACACAGTGGCGTGCTGGGTCTCAGGTACCGCACACTGTAGACACAGTGATCACCAGCCCCAAAGCACAGCAAGTGGCAGGGAGACAGACACAGGAACAGCCTCCAAAACTGGTCAGGTTGTGAGGATAAAATAAACCAGTCAGTGGCAAGTCCATGCAACACAACAGGCTCACACATACTCCCCACACCACTGGGCAGGTGGGCCACTCATGCTCATCTGGGCTCAGGCTGGCCCCAATGCCTTGGATGCCTTGGTTACCAGTCACTTCCTCATGGGCCCAGTGGTAGCCTAGCGGCTAAAGTCCTGGCCTTGCATGCGCCTGGATCCCATATGGCCGCAAGTTCGTGTTCCAGCAGCTCTGCTTCCTATCTAGCTCCCTTCTTGTAGCCAAGGAAAGGACAAGTCAAGGACGGCCCAAAGCCTTGGGACCCAAAAGAAGCTCCTGGCACCTGGCTTCAGATCTGCTCAGCTCCAGCTGTCGTGGCCACTTTCCAATAAAAATAAATACATCTTAAAAAAAATCACTTCCCCATGCTAAGCAACTAAGTGCAGTTTTAAGGTCCAGCTTTAAACTCCCACAGAATCCACAATGCACCTGCCGGCTTACAGGTTCTTACACATAGATCCATGAGACAGCTACGGTGTCCAACCCGAGTAGGGGGACAGATGTGTGGCACCCAGAGTTACTGAGAACAGCTTGTACTCAAGGAAGATTAAAAGAACAAAGTAGCACTTCCTGCGGTAGGTCAGCTGAGCACAGGCTGTGGCCTTCCCCACGAACACTCTGCATGTCCATATAATTTCCTGCATGGAGGTAGAAGACAACTCTAGGAGAAGGCCCATCAAGACATCAGAAACAGCATGGAGCAGGCGGCACAGGGTTCTGCCCTCCTCGGTGTCGGCATTCGGCTGCCCACTGGTCTTGGACAAATGGCTTTGGACATGCGATGTGGCTGGACGTGGTCACAGAAACCCACTGATTTTGATACAAACACCACATGGACCAGCACTGCATTACAGAAAGTAAGCTCCAAACGACACGCAGATATTCTGCAAACCAAAGCACATGCAATTCCGATGCAAGCAGGAATTTTTCTTAACAAAGATTCTCCTTCTGATTGGTGGGAGAGGAAACTGGACCCTGGATGTGTACGCACAGCTTGCTTCAAGAGGGATCCTTCCACACACGCCCCTTGCTCTTCTAGGGAAACAGTGCATCTGTGTCCCCAGGCGACAAATGCCACTTCTTCCCATTTGGTTCCTTTAAAAATGTTTACCATCTTTCCGCCCAACCAGTGCAGAAAACACAAGAAAATTACGAAATATACTATAATAATTAACAGCTAATCACTTGGGCCCTTCCTGTCCAGCACATTCTACACATGAACTTGTTGGGTGTAAGACACATGGAGTGTCACCAGCCCGCACTGACAGCAGTCCCCTCTGGTTTAAGGGGCTGAGTCTTCCTAGTTCCTTTAGGAAAGCACTGGCTTCCCACCTATTGCTGTACCCAGACTATTTAGTGCCGGAAACATGATGCTCAACTCTGTCGAGGATCTCAATGGAGATGGACCGCTGCACGTGTATGGGAGGACGGGGGACGGCAAGAAGGCAGGCAGGTGGACAGATACCTGCGAGTGAGGGAGACAGAGGAAAGGGGGGAAGGCGACTAGAAGACCCTAAGCAAACCAGATTGAAGGAGTAAAAGGAAGGTCAAAAATGAAACAGGTGGAAAACCTATGTGGAGCTAGGGCACATTTTGCTGCATGATAATCTTCAACAAAAGCATCCTGGGCCCGGCACAATAGCGTAATGGTTAAAGTTCTCGCCTTGCACATTTCAGGATCCCATATGGTTGCCGGTTCTAATCCTGGTGGCTCTGTTTCCCATCCACCCACCTGCCTGGAAAAGCAGTCAAGGACGGCCCATAGCCTGGGATCCTGCACCCATGTGGGAGACCCAGAAGAAGCTCCTGGCTCCTGACTTTGGATTGGCTCAGCTTCAGCCGTTGGGGCCACTTGGGGAGTGAACCATCGGACGAAAGATCTTCCTCTCTGTCTTTCCTCCTCTCTGTATATCTGACTTTCCTATAAAAATAAATAAATCTTTGAAAGAAAAAAGCATTCTGGCTTTAAGATGTTTCCTCTTACTACACCACTAGAATAAAATGGAACAGTCCCAGAATTGCTCTTTAAAACTCTGCAGAGTTGAAAATTGTAACTAAACTGTATCTTTTGTTCACAGTTGAGTCCATAACAGATACATAAGTATTTGTTCAAGGAGCAAGTGCAGGCTTTAACCTTCCTCTTTCCTTGCTGGTGATGGGGAATCTTCCATCAGAAACACTGGAATCCCAGTGGCAGACCCCTGTCTTCTCTCCAAGCTGACTCAGACTCAGAAAGTGAGTTCAGAGGACCCCAGGCTCTGGGTAAATCAGGTGACTACCGAGCCAGGCTCTGTCACAGATTCTCCAAACATGTTAGGTATCAAAACACCACTTCAAAATGCACTTCGAAATGCTGCTGCTTCTGGCCAGACCCACCGGAAGTCCTCTTTAGAACACAATGTATTTTGTTTACCAAACGCTCATCCGCACATCCCACTGTTTAGGGCAACAGCAACCGGAAAATTCTAAGGATGATGTTCTGAGTAAGTCTGCGGTTTCCTCTCCCCAGATTGCTTGTTTCAAGTTTGGTTGAGGCTCATGTTTAGTATTTAGTTTAAAAAAGAATTACTGGCTTACAGAGGATCGTACCTTTTGTTTTTTCCAAGCAGTGTTGCTTCTTACCAGTCTTTGTCCTGAATGGACTGCTATTCTGGCAGGTATGCAGCGCCTGCAATTTCTCCACTGGAAACCGACTTCTCGCTGTGTTGAGCAAGCACTCCAACCCTCAGCCATTTCTTATCATCCGCCTCTGGCAGCTGAGGTGTCTGCTTCCCCACGTCCCTCCTGCTTTTCTTCCAGCCACACCTGCTTGCTTATCTTACTCCTCCGAGGATTCTTCAACGCCATGAATCAAACAAACCTTCCACTTTCCGAATGACCAGCTCCACGGCAGCTGGGTGAGAGCCTTGCGGGGCGTGAAGCCCAGACATGGTGCTGACCACGAGTCCCCAGAAGTCCTTTCCTTGGCGTCACCTCCTGTGGTACTCATGGTTTCACTGACCAGCCCCCGTGTAAGGGGCACTTTTTTAACCTCTACATGGATCTACACATCAGAACACAGTTTTGTTTTTCACTTGGATTGTGCCTCCGAGCAGTTTTGGCTACTTTTCCTTTGAATTGCAGCCCAGTAGGTCTTCAGTTGGAAATTCCCGAGTGGAGAAACTTGTCAATGAGCTTTGAAAGGTCCTGCGGTAAGCACAATTTCCAGGCTGGAAAAAGACTGTGTTCTAGAATCTTACATAGAACTCACAACCCAGCCCCCCATCTCTGCGTGAGAAGCATTCCTCTCATTTTCACAATGAGTGGCGGGCTGTTTCCAGCCATACTTTGCATGCTTTGTGCTTTTAAAGTAGATCTCTAACTCCGCTCTGTGGAGTTACAACTCCCAGTGTTGCAACTGAAACGCCCCAGACCTCTCACCCAGGACTGGGTTTTGTAAGGCACAGATAACAGCATGTTGAGAGGAGGACTTCCGCAAGCAGGACCCCACCAAAGCACCGCTGGCCTCTCACAGGTCAACGCTGTGGTGAATGCCATTTGGGAACCTTGCTAGCTAAGGGCTGCGTGACCTTCACAAACCTGTATCTGAAAGGACAAAGAATCAAAGATGGGATGATGGCTGACCCATCTCACAAAACCTAATTGCCGTTTGAGAAGTTCATCCAGAGGATGGTAGTGGTATCAAAGACCTCAGATGTGCTGAATCAAGCGTCAGCTCACCTGGCCGTTGGGCCAGCGTCTTTCTAGGCTATGTGTTAACCATGTCGACCTTTCCTTATTACTAAGCGGTTACTCATTTTCTCCTATTTCACATTTTTTGTTTCTGAGGATCAGCTTCCTCCCCATAAAGAACTAAGAGTTGTTAATTAGCACTTCTGACTCCTGAGCACCTCCCCACTTCCCTACACACACACACCACTCATGAAGCACATACTTGCAAATGCATGTCTCACACACACATTTTCTCCCCTGACTCAAGATAAGGTTTTCTCCACCACAGCTGGGTTGCTCCTGATCTGTGTTGGGAGAACCCATCATTCCTTCCTCCCCTTAAGGTAACACCAGCACGGGTTGTGGGGCGGGAGGCGAAACGGAGCCTCCTGCGTGGCGGCCTCCGTTCTCCCCTGCCTGCCCCCATCTGAACTTGGATTGTGAGCTGAATTAAGTTCGGAGAAGGACAGGGACACTCGTTTTCAACACTTGCGCGGCAAGCACAGCCAGAGTCGCTGTGGTCGGGGGGCGCACACCCTCCTGGTGCCTTCCCTGGGAAACTCCAAGGCCCGAGCAGGGGCGGGGTCTCGCCTCCTACAGAGAACCGAGTACCCTCTGCCTGGCCCGATGGCGACGGCACCGTCATCATCATCAACACCATCGCGTCTTGAAAAATGCTTGGTTGTCAAACACACACCCAGGATCTCACATCCCCCTCCCCCAACACGGACCGGCCTCTCCAGGAGATTCCAGGCTCTGACGGACCAACCCGCGAGGCAAACTGTCCATCAACACAGAGGTGATTCCAGACGCCTGTTTCCTTGACAACCCCTCCCCCCACCCTGCCCTCCCCCGCCACGGGGCAAAACCAGAATGCAAGTGGGGGGGGGTGGCCGCCAAGCCCCTCGCGAGGGGGGTGGGGGCTCCGGATCGCCCCGGGGGTCGCGGTGGGCGCAGAGCCACCCCTAGGGCGGTGGGGGCGTTCGAGAGGGAGATCCACCCGCAGCCCACCCCGGATGCCCCCGGGCGGGGGTCGCCAGTCCCGCTGTCGCCATAGGAACGCTGGCGAGGGAAAAGACCGCGTTGCCAGACACAAAAGAGAGCCGTCCCTGAAAGGCTCACGCCGTCTCCCTGGCTCCGGCTCCCGCGGCCGGGGACCGCGCCCCACACCCCCCGGGGCAGGACCCGGTCAGCCGGGAAGGCGCGGGGAGCCCCCCGCCGCCCACGCCCGGCTGCCCACCCACCCGGCTCCCCTCTCCGCGCCCCTGCACGGACGCCGGTGGCAGGAGAGCTCCGCGCCCGGTGACCACACCCAGGGCGGCAGGCGCGGGCCGCACCTACCTCCTTCTTCTCCTGCTCCTCCTCGGCCAGCCAGGCACATGGAGCTGCGAGCGGGCGAGCGAGCCGGCTCGCGCGGAAGCTGCCGCCGGTTTATAGCGGCGCGAAGTCGGCCGGCACTGGCGAGCCGCGGCCAGACTCCACCCAAGGGGTGGACCCTTCGGGAAGGGGGGAAAAAAAAGTGGTCCTCGGCTGACGTCTCTCCCCACCCATGTCACTTCCTTTTAAAGCCGCGGCCGAGCCGCCAGCAGCTCGGAGCAGGGAGGGAGGCCAGGGCCGGGCCCGGGGCGCTTCCCCCTTCGCGGCCCTGCCGGGCGGGCGGCCCCGCAGCCGGGCCGCAGGTTGCACCGGGGCCTGTTGCATCCCCGGGCCAGCGGGCTCCCATTGTGATCCGCTGCCGGAGTCCCCTGGCCGGAGTGCGTGCTGCCGGGGTGGGAGCCGGCGCCACCCTGAGAGCTCCAGGCCCCGGGCGGGAAGCGCCCCGCACGCGGCACGTGCGCTGAGTGCGCGCGGGTCTGGCCGGAGGTAGAAGGGCGCTGCTGGCTCATCGCCACGTTGCGAGCCGGCGGGCTGATGGCCACCGCGGCGTTCCTCGAAATCGCGCCTTCTCTCCTCCTCCGAGCGGGTGAAAGCTGTGCGCCAATTTGCGCCGAGGTTCACCTGCTCGGCCTCTGCGTCCTGCGATCCGCCGCGGGGACCCGCGCCGCCAGGAGAGAGGAGGGGCGCCGCAGGGTCGGGGAGGCGACGCGGCCCTTCCTAGGCCCGCAGAAGGGTCACTTCCCTTGATGTGCAGGTGGTGTCCAGCGCACAGCGAAACCTGGCTCCCACGAAATCCTTCCCGGCCAGCAGTTTCCAGGTGTCCTTTCCTAAATTCTCCATTTTACGATCCGTTGGCTCCTGGGCATGGTGAAGACTTGCGAGGGGATTTCCGTTTTTGCGTGGCTGGGTTTTGAAAGCGTGTTCCTTGGAAACTCTGCATGTTTGATGAATTCATGAGCTGCTTTACCATGAATACAGTCAACGTCAGTAATGGGAATAAGAGGGATTAAACACTGACAGACCAACTCTGGTCTTAATACCTTAAGATCCATTAGTAGGATCATCATTATCATCGTGCTTGTTATTGGGGACATTTTGTTTTTCTGCAAAATCTTGCTCACTGTCTTTCTTGAGAAATGTGCAAAGAAAAAAATTACCACACCTAAAAATGTAGGGCGGAAGTGCGAGGTTCCTGGCTGAGTCCCGTTTGGAGTCCATCTCTAACTTACATGCCGCCCACTTTCCCAGTGAGGACTGTCCATGTCGCCAGTCACCAGCCAGCCATTCAAACCCACAGTTACTTATCCAGTAAGTTGCCGCAGACAGGAAAACCTGGAGAAACCGTGCCCGTGGTCATGAAGGGCTCAGAATCTTAGCCGGGGAAGAGACTCAAATGCCGAGACAGGAAGGCCCTGCCTGGTGACGTCATGGCTTCAGAGATGGCCCAGAGAGCAGGAAGAGGAGACGAGCCATAGCTTCTTAGCTCAGACCAACTCTAAAAGGGATCAACGTGGCTAGTGTGGTCTTCACCAAAGCAGTAGGAACTAAATACCTCTTTTTAAAAGGCAAATAAAGACCGAGCATCCCTAATCAAACGCTGAAGTCTGCAATAGTCCAGCATTCATTTTTTTTTTTTGACCTCTGACTTGTTGCCCCAAATTGAAAACTCCACATCTGATCCCACGATGATCCACAGTCAAAGCGCAGGTGCATCAGAGAGAGAACATACAGTGGTCTGCAGGTGGTGAAGCATCAGTGAATCCTGTGCCCAAGACACGTCATCACGTAATAATGAGTGCAAATATTCCAATTTATTTATTTTGGTTTTTTTTTTATTGAAAAGTCAGATATACAGAGAGGAGGAGAGACAGAGAGGAAGATCTTCCGTCCAATGATTCACTCACCAAGTGAGTGCAACGGCCGATGCTATGCCGATCCGAAGCCAGGATCCAGGAACCTCTTCCAGGTCTTCCACAGGGATGCAGAGTCCCAAGGCTTTGGGCTGTCCTCGACTGCTTTCCTTGGCTACATGAAGGGAGCTAGACAGGAAGCAGAGCCGCTGGAACATGAACTGGCGCCCATATGGGATCCAGGTGCATGCAAGGCAAGGACTTTAGCCACTAGGCTACCGAGCCAGGCCCAATATTCCAAATTCTAAGAAATCCACAACCCTTGTTGTGTCAAGGACTTTAGAAAACCTACTCAACCTGTAAGTGAACAGAGAAGAAGCAAAGTTTGGAGGAAGCAGGGACTTGAGCTAGTCACTCAGAGAGAAAATAAAAAGAAATGCAAGCTTATAAACATACAACGACAAGAAGCCGTTTGCCTACCCTGCTGCCACACGTTCAAGACGGTGCATCGTGCAGGGTCAGCAGGATGCTGCAGCGTCCCCTCTGCTCTCTGGCTGCTAACAGCAACTCGACACAATCTCTGGAATTCAATTTAACAAGATTTTTCATGAGCCTTTCAAATGCTTATGCTCCATAATCCAATAATTTAGCTCATTAGAATTTATATCAAGGAAATAAGCAGAGACCGATTCAAAGACTTGGGGACTCACAGATTCCTCTGAGCCATTTGTGAATAATGACTGGAAGCTGCCTAAGGCCTGTCTGCAGCGGCAGGTGCACTACGGCCCTTGTGCGACGTTTATGTCGGTGCGCTCTTCTGAGATATTTCACCACAGTAATTGTGGGAGAGATCGGGGCCCCGCGTGCCACAGTGAGTGGAAAGGAACAAAGCCGTATAACCTTTACTAGTTGCATTTTTCAATCAACTCTGTTTGACTTTTTTTAAACAACATAGAGGATGGTCCAGAAGGTTCATGGAAAATGGAATTAAAAGAGATTTATTTTAGTGCACAATAAGCTTGAAACCCACGCATATCAGAGTTTTTGAAATAGTTTCACAAAATGCATGTTGAAAAAAAAAATCATGGTCTCATTTTAAAAGACAAGGTAGCACAAGACAAATCCCCGAGCTTGGAGCTTGTCGAGTACGCGGCTACATGAAGAGAGAACGGGCTAGTCGGGGTGGTAGTTAACGCTGTTCTCACTTGGCAGGATAGCACGATTGTTTTAGGACAAAAGAGGGGCCTGCGTTACATCTCTAAGCAGACAAGCCGACTTCTCATTATCTAAAGCAAACATGCTCTGCTATCAGCTGTTGCCACAATGTTTTCCTCTGTTTGACATCCATGAAAGCTGCTGGCATGAGGGCACCCATGTGGTCAACCACATTAGAATGTGGACCAGCAGCATAGGCACTGACTTGGAGCATGTTAACAACACAGCCGCAGTCCCAGCCAGTGCCTGTGAGTCAGCCAGCCTCTCAGGAGGTGGAGGTGTGCAGAGGGCTGAGAAGCAGGTGGGTGAAAGCTCAGAGGAAGGACCTCGGCCCGAGAAGGCCGTGGTTGCTCGTCCCAGGAGACAGCTGATGAAGACCTGCAGGTGCAGGATTCTTGCCTAATTCTTCCCCTTATGTTTTCTAAAGATGTCAGATTAAAAGGTGCATCTAAGAAAATTCATTGATTAAAAAGGTAAAGAAGACCAAGTTTTACTTAAGTCCTGGACATTGCAGGAAGGGACATGATTGAAGTTCCTTCTGTATGTTTTGAATGTGTGTGTAGTCTTACCTGCCCCTCCCCACCGCCGACAGCCTTGGAATTTGACAAACGTCCTTATTTCTCCTGCTTTTCTCTATGAATTCTCATCTCAAGATGATGCAAACCAATTCCATCTCTCTCTCCGGGGTCCAGCACTTGCCTCCCCCACACCTTCCCAGGGGCCATCCCCTCCAGCCTCCAATACCTGCTTTCCTACCCTCATTGCTAGAAATGTGCTTCAGCTTGAACGTAATTGGTTGTCTTGTGTGTACTCCCTGCGGCCTGGAAGGGGAGATTCTTACATGCTAACCCAGTGAATGCAGCATCGTTGGTGCTATTTTTTCATCTTTTTGTGGGCCTTCAAAGAAAGCACGTGTGGGCTAGGAGGAGACTAATCCCACGGGAGCCCGGGGTCCTGCTCCCTCATCCTCCTGTTCTCCATGGCCCCTAGGCTGGAGGACTTGACTCCTGCCAAGCAAAAGCTGCTGGACTTCCCAGAGCCAAGGGGACAGGGCTGGAGCCAGTGGATGAGCAGCAAACTTCCTGGCCGGAGGAGCAATGCAAGCAAGCGGCACGGACCCACCCCGGGCGGAGGAGCACCCAGCCAGCCTCCAGGAGGAGGCGGGGAGAGGGGCTGGTGCCTGCTCCCTTTAGTGGGCCCTCCCCGATGCTGCAGCCTGCCTCCCTGGGAGCCCCCGGTGCCTCCTCCAGGAGCATTGCCCCGAAAGTGGATGCTGTCAGTTCCTCTTCTTGGCTGACGTGGGCTTGGCTCTGGAGGAGGCCCTGCCTTGGAATGTTTCCACAGTCTTTCTGCTTGGCCTTGGGTTTGTCCAGATCCTGCTAAGCAAGCTTTCTGTGGGGCCGAGGGGCCGTGGGGCACAGTCTCTGGACTTCCTCCACAGTCTTCGCCTGCCGCGTTGCTCCTCTGCTGATGACTCCATGCTGCCCTGCCCCGGCAAGCAGATGGAGATGGAGACGGAGATGGAGAAGGAGGACTGGGGCTTCCCCAAGGGTTTCCTCCACTGCCCCTGCCCCCAGGTCAGTTTTTGCTGAGAAGAAGAGAAGCCTCTGATTTGTCTCTCAGAGCAATCTTCCAGTGGCTTCCTTAACAGCCAAGGCTTAGCCAAATTATGAAATAAATATTTTTAAACCATTTTTTTCGTTGTGCTTCTGGGGAGAGGGGAGCCATAGAGAGTTTCAAAACTTCCGCTTAGGAAGAAAGAGGCCCCAGCTGCTCTCCATCACCTGCTCCAGTTCGCCCTCTCTCTGTAATCACAGCATGCTCCCACCCCTGCCACAAATGTTTCAAAAGAGTTGCATCCTGAGACAGGAGGAGGAGTCGATCCAGAGGAACAACAGAAAGTTAGCGGAGAAGAATGGAATAGGTTCTTGTCATTGCTAAAGAAAGAGTTCAGATGTGAGATGAAAAGCCATGGTAAGCAAAACAGCAAGGTTGATGGGACGGGCGGCAGGGCGCAGGTCACCTGCCAGGTTCTCCAGACGGGATCTGAGAGTGGACCTCCTTCCAGTCACTCAGCCTGGGACACGAAGGTGGCATGGTCTGATGGAGGGCACACACAGGACAGGGCCAGGCAGGCGTCTCAGGAAAGGGCTGAGCGTGCAGCTCACATACACTGTGGCTAAAGGGACTGGGTTTGACCTGCTCTTCTCCTGGACAAAGGGCTTGCCAGGTGTCCCAAAGTTTTATAAAGAGCCTCACAAAGTTTTATAAGCCAGTGCTGGCCCGCATGGCACTGGGCAGGGAAGACTGTGCTTGAGGGGTGGCTGGGAACACCTGGAAAGTTACCAGGATATGGGCAGGGCGGGACATGAAACATCCTGGGCTGCAACTGGCTGCCACAGTGTCTTCCATGGGCAACCCTTGCTTTGCTCAGGCTGCTTCCTAACTGCCAGCCTTAAAGAACCAGCTCTCGTGCAGCAGAGACACTGCTGACTAGGAAGGGAGAGATGAGATTGGAAAAGAAGATAGCAGAGTGTCACTATTTGCAGAAGCCATGCTTGCGTGAAATTCTGAAATAAGCCACAAGTTCTTAGAACAAATGAGGAAACTTGGGCAAGACCAGCATGGACAAACCCACAGAGTCTCCACATTGGACGAGATTGCCTTTCCCGAAGGTGCCCAGCAATGCCCGCCAGCCCCGCGGCTCCTGGCAATATGACTTATCTTCCTTTCTCCCTTGCAGCCTGGTGGCCTGGTGACTCAACCGTCACTGAAAATGTGGGAGAAGTGACACCGTGTGTCTCCTAAGGCTCCATCTGAGATAGCCACGCAGCTTCCTCCCTGTGGAGAGGGCTCGGCCTCCACACTCCCAGGGCTCCCCCAACCTGAAAGTCCAGCCTTCTAATGTTGGTCAAGCTATAGGGCTTAATGACCAGTATCAGCTGAGTTCAGCTTGGGGGTCATTCCAACCCAGGTGCCCAGCATCAGAGCAAAGAGGCCTTCTGTCTGCTGCAGCCCAGGCACTGGGTTGAAGGCTTGTGGTCAGAGCCTGCTCAGTGCTGGGGTCTGTGTGATGGGTGTGGAAGACAGGAAGGTGTGAAGAGCATTGTTCCATTGCAGGCAGGGCTGTAAGGAACTTCCCACTGCTTGACAGGGCCCACCTGAATGCAGCTTTGCCTTCCTTTGCATGGACACCGGACAACCCCACTGAGAATTCTACAATCTATTTAGGCATCGTCTGCCTCTGTGGAGTTAATGTTTACTACTGATGTGAACTTGGAAGTCGATGTTGCTGATACTGTTTTAGCCAAAGGACCTTTTATTCTTGCTGTCCCCAGGCATAGTGGGAACCTATGCTTAGGGTTTTCCCTCCCCCATTGACCATATGCTAATCAGGGATGTTCTGTCCCCAGGTGTAGTGGGAATCTATTCTTTCCCTCTTTCTTTGATCTTTAGGTCCCTCCTTCTGTGAAGTCTTTCCTTCCTTGATTAACTCAAGTCTAAGCTGTAGAATGAGGATTGTGGTAGGAATGTGTTACTGATTGATATGCACCATCTATTGAGAACTTTTTCCTAACCACCAAGTGGATAACATCCTGCCTTAGGTGAAACAAATGGCAGCGTTATCTTTAGAAACACCCACTTGACCATGACGTAAAAAGTCTGAGCCAGAGTTTGACTGATCTTGTATAAATAAAGCGGACAGCTTTTGTGCATCGTCCATTATGATTAAGAAATCCTAGTGGTCTTTCTTTCCTCTTTGCGCCTCATCCACGCACCCTTCGCGAGTTCCGAACTCAGCTGGAGCAGGACTCCGGCAGCTCAGCAAGGCTTGGACTGCTTGTAACACAAAAGCCTTCCTCTCGAGGCCTTGCCTAAAGTGTGTGTGCACAGAGAAGCCTGCAGAAATGGCTGTTGCTCCTTGTAACTGCAGCTTGGGATGGTTTGTGACATGGCTTCAGATAGCAAAGGCATGCAGCCATCATGAACAGATGAATGACATTTAGCAAGTGCAAATATTTATAGCAGCATCACAAAGCTCGACTCTCAAAGGAGGAATCTAATCAAAAGGGAGTAAGATCTTCACAACAGAAAGCTAAACTTCTGCTAGGGGAAAATTGAAGAAGAATTTAAAGAACCAGGGGAATCTGCAATGGATGCAAATTCAAAGTTGTAAATTTCCCCTACAATGGTCAGCAGTTGGAGGCCACACATTCAAAGGCATGAAGCCGTACAAGCTGTTTCTCACACTCACGGGGAGACACAGAAAGATAAGCATAGCCAGGAAGAATCAGGTGTGGGGGGGAGCTACACTGTGGTCATGTGTTATATCACTACAGTGATGAAGATGGTGCAAGAACAGACACCAGACCAATGAGACAGAACAGATAATGCAGAAATCAATCCGGATATTTATAGGGACTTGATTGATGAGGAAGGTCACAGGGCAGTGGGGGACAGAATAGCCACTTACGAAATAGTGCTGCATTGACTGATGGCCACACAGACAAAAAATCAAACACGGTGCCTTCCTCCCACCACAGGTGGAAGTCGTGCACAGGTGCCTTGGAGTTAAACACAAAGGATGCAATGATACAGCATCTTGAAGACTATATGTACATAAATATATATATATATATATCTTCAGAGAGACAGTTTTATTTGGATTCAAAAATCATTTATTGTAAAACTGAGAAATTGTATTGCTTTCATGTGAAATTCCTTTCCTCTAAAGATGTTAGGAAGAATGTCAGGAGGCAAACTATATAGAGCCAGAAAGTATCTAATGTGTTAGACCGGCAACAACCCCTTCTTCGACTTGTAGTAAAGTAGCCTTGGGGATGGATGTTGAGGTGCAATGTTGAAACCTAGGACAGGCACCTGACAAAAGAGACCATCCACCCTGCTGGCCACCATTGCACAGTATGGACAACCCCACATGCACATACCCATCAACTGGCTGACTGACCGGCTGCTGGCCAGAATAGAGGGGTGGGCTGCTGCAGCCTCGCCACCCTGGAGACCGAGGACGGGCCTGGTCTCACAGAGTGGAAGACGTGTGTAGCCTGTGAGCACGCCATTCCACGCCAAAGAGAAATGCAGATACTGCAGCACCAAACCCCATGCAGTAACTTCCCCAGCCTTAGCTGCAACAGCGGCAACCAACCTGAGTTCATCAGCCACAGAATAAATGCACCGTGGCACTCCAGTACCTGAAGCCACCACTCAGCAGTGAAAATTCACCTTGGTGTAACAACAAATACCACTGAGCCACTGAGAACTCTGACCCCAGGGGCAGCAAGCCCACGTGCGGTGGGTCAGGCCTCCAGAGATGGGGAAGGGGGGTGGGGCGGAGAGGCCAAGGCCACTTCGGAGGAGCTGATGGCATTCTCTTAGCTTCCGGGGGAGGAGGGTCACTGGGGCCTGAGATGTACACTCTGGAGCTGTGCCCTCCTGTGTGTTCGTGTCATTTAGTAAGAGAGCTGCAAAGGGACGCTCCTCACCCCAGTGCTTCCATCTGGTGTCCAGGAAGCAGCGCTGGATCTCCCTCCAGCACAGCAGGTTTGAGGGTCTTAGCCTGGTACTGATTTTAAGACAGATGTCTCTTTGTCCAACGTTCCCAGAAATGGAGTTGGTTCCAGCTTTGGTTTATCCCGAGGACTTCAGGATGAATATCACAGCAAGCTTGCATCTGGATAGAGACAGTGTGAATGCTAATGGTGTGTGTTCACTAAGAATTCTTCACTGTGTGTGGTTGTGCTTCCCCCAGCATGGTCTACTTTTATTCCTTTAGTATGTGGATGCCTGCAGTTTAGGATTCTTCATGACAAACAACCAAAAAAATCAATATATTTTATCATGCCTCTAGTATAACTGGTTTGATTATCATTGTGAAACATTTGGCAATGTCTGAATCAGTTACGGTTTGATTCTAGAAAGATGTTACATTCTGGATGAACTTAAGTGGACTAGAGTGTACTGGCTGCTACAGCCTGTTCCCACATTGTCATTGTGGGAACATAATGTGTCTGGCCAAAGCAGAGATGTTTTATGTGGAAGCTAGCATTCATTTTCAAAGTAAGATTTCATTGTTGCAACATTTTATTTATTCATCTAGAAGACAGTGAAAGAGCGAGAGCATGCTTGCCTCGGCTGTTCACTCCTCCAACGCTGGGCCAGGCTGAAGTCAGAAGCCAGGAACCCTTGGACAGCAGGGACCCAACGGCTTGAGCCATTGCCTGCAGTTCAAGCAGGCAGGAAGCTGCGGTGAGCGCAAGGCCAGGACTCCAACCCAGAGCTATGGGGTGAGTGCTCCGAGGAGCTTCTTCCCTGCTGAGCCGAATGCCTGTCCCAGAGTCTCCCCAGAACGCAGCGTCTGGGAAGTGGGGAGATGAACGTACAGCTGTGAGATGAAGACTTAATGTACAACGTGGTGAGTACATGATACATGCATTACTTACAGAATATTCATATCAGACTTAGATATTCTTGCCGCACACATTCAGAAAAGGAGCTATGTGGAGGGAAGGACGTGCTGACGAGCTTGCTTATGCAATCATCTCACAGTGTATACCCAAATCACATCACCAAACGGGGCGAGATGGGTACACACACTTCTTATTTGCTGGATAAATCTCAGTAAATCTGAAAAACACAAAAATCCTTTCAGGTAGTGCCTGTCTCAGATCCCAAAGAAGGAACATTGTTACACTATTTTTTTAAGCACCTGTTACACTCGAGACACTGAGCTAAGTATATTGCAGTTGTATGAATCCTTTTGACTCAGTATCCCTAGTTCACAATGGGGAAAATGAGGCTTACAGCAACCACAGGCAGGAGAGCTGGACCTAAGCCCAGGTCAGTTAGTCTCCCAGGACTTCCTGTCCTCGTGCCCAGGGGGATGTGCTCGCCTTGATGCTGCGGGGGAAGTGAGTCCAGGGACTTAGGGAGTCATTCCAGCAAACATGTTGATCCTTTCTCCTCCTATCTCAGTCTCCCAAACACAGCATTCCAAGGATACTTCAGATCTCAAAGTTGCAACTTTATCTGAGAAAAGAGCTCTTATTAACCAAGTCCCATTGCTGCAATCCCAAGGTGGCCAGGTTTTTTCTGATATGCTCTGTTGGTGGCCGGAGGCTCCCCAAGGGCCCGTCAGCCCCTGAGAAATGAAGGTCCAGTCCCACAGCCCGAGAACAAGCAGTCCTTTGTGAACCTTCGAGTTAACCTCTGGGTAAGGAAAGGTGGGGCCTCTCTGCAGTGACCTCACATGTGCCCGAGACTCCTGCTGATGGCCCAAGACAGCTCAGCTGGTGGGTATCTAACCTACCTGTGCTTACCAGTGAGCGCTGGGGAGCCAGCTAGTTCTCAGGGGGACTTGTCTTGACCCAGTACCTGGGGAGAAGTATAAGCTCACAGGGACCTGGGTTTCCTGTAGATTCTCTCACCCTGATCCATCCATCTATCCACCGTTTATCCAGCACCCACCCCTCGACTCACCCATCTATGCATCCACCTGTCCATCCATGCACCCACCCATCTGCCCATCCATCCATCTAGCCAACAAAGCTACCTGTCTGCTAGGCAGCAGGCCCTTTTCTAGTCCTTTAGGGAATTGGAGCTTTCTAGTGCTGAGGAGCTTCCTAGTGGTGAGAGAACAGCAACAACTATTGACCACAGAAAATGATATGTTAGAAGTTGGTCATTATGGAAACATGAAGACTTGGGAAGGAATTTGTGCAATGCTGGTCGGTACCTAGGCTGGCACATGGCCAGGGTGGTCAGTGCTGGCCTTACCGAGGAGCTGATATTGGAGGAGAGATCTTGGGAAGTATAGGAGGTGCCACATGGCAAAACATCCAAACCATGAGCAGCCGGGGAGGCAGGCAGGTAGGTTAGGACCAAGGCTCTGCAGCAGAAGCAGAGAGCTGTGGAGCGGCGTGGAGTTCAGGCAAGAGGAGCTGAGGTTGGGGTGTAGCGCTGGACTGTGGGGACACTGCAAGGTGAGGTGAGGGCCCCTGTTATGCTGAGTAGCATGAGGTGACTACAGGACACAGCAAGACAAGAGGTGCTGCTGGTGCAAACCAGTGGGAGCAAAAGGCCTTGCTACCTGATTGGATATGGGGTATGGGCGAAGCAGAAGAATCAAGGTCAGTCTGGGAACTGAAACGGAGGTGAAGGTTAACCTTGATGTTGACAGGCTGAGAGGGCGATACCTGTTAACTATCCAAGTGCAATGGGGTGAGGGCAGCAGGAACCTGAAGTTTAGAAGTGAGATCTAGGTTACAGATTACACTCATGGAGGAACCAGGACACAGATAGCATTTACAGCCACAGAAGTGGATGGCGTCATTTTAGGATTGGCAGATGAAGCACAGCATGCCTGCTAAATCTGAATTCAAATAGTGAATAATTTAGCATAAGCATATTTGTCATAAGTATGTTAAGCAGTTTTAGTAAAACATGTTTCATGAAATATTTGCCTGCTAGTCAAGTAAATATTTGGGGCCATGTACTCTCTGGGACATGCTTACAGTATCTGGGAAACGCTGAACGCTACAAAATGATATGCTGTTGAACTGAAACTCAAACCTAATGGAGTTTTGCATTGTTCTCTGCTAAGTGTGGTAACTCCACAAGGAGAATGAGAGGAGGAAGAGAATGGATTGAGAGCTAACATGAGCAATGGAGGGGGACGAGGGAGCACAGCCCTGGAAGGTCAGGGAGAAAGGGGTCAGAGCGGAGGAAATCCTGAGTCCTCCATCGGGACATACTGGCACTGGGGAAGCCACGGGTGACCTGGGCAGAGCCTCCCAGTGCCCCATGATGTGCAATACCAGGTATGTTTCTAGTGTCTGCCACCCCAGGAGCCTGCCACGCTAGATTAAGCTCATCCACACCCAGATGCAATGAGAGTCCAAGGGGCTTCACTTGTGTGCTGGCTGGAGCTCCTCCTGGAGAGAAGCTCAACAGAGTGGGTTTTGTTCTGAGCTCAGTGCCTGTGTCCCCACACACAGTGACCTTGAGGAAGGGCGCAAACGCACGCAGACAGGTGTTCTCACGCCTGAGGGCCCCAGGAAGCCGGAGGACCAGCCTGAGGACTGGAGAGCTCCTTGGCGCACTGAGCCCGCCAGGTGCAGCGCACCTGCCCGCAGCCTGAGCTTAGCCCCTTTCCAACACTCAGATTTCACATCGGCTCTTCTGGAAAAAGTATCCCCATGGCTGGGGCCACTTAAGTCTTTTCTTCCTGTTATGTTTATTTGAAAGGCAGAAAGACACATGTGCATATGTGCACAAATAACACACACACACACACACACACACACACACACACACACACACACACACACACAGGGAGAGAGTAAGCGAGTGCTTGCATCCACTGGCTTCCTTCCCCAATGACCAGCACAGTTACGGCTGTGTCAGGATGAAGGTGAGAGCCAGAATTGACCAGGTCTTCCACATGGGTGGCAGGGACCCAAGCACTCAGGCTGTGATTCACTGCCTTCCAGGGGCAGCAGCAGGAAGCTGGATGGAAAACGGGGCATGCAGGCATTCTGTCATGGACAGAAGGTGTCCCAACCAGCAGCTGAGCTCCTTGTGCCACGCAGTCTGCCCCAATCCTTTAAACCTTTTAAATCAGTGCTGGTGACCATGAAGTTCCTCCATTATGTTCCCGGGAGAACCAGCCTCCCTTCTCCACAGGGAACCACCTGGCGTTCCTCCTCTCAGGGTTCAACAGCTGGGCCTTCACTGCAGGCAGGGACAAAGCAGCGAACGTGGGAGACCTGGAGACTCCCATCCTCTGGGAACCCCTCACCTCAGGGGCACACCATGGCTGCAGCTTCATCAGAACACTCTGCCTTGCTCAGGATATTCGGAGCTCTCCCTGGTCCCCTACCCCAGGCACATGCAGAGCCCCCTGCTAGACAGTGATCTGGCAAGGCCATATGTGCACACTGCCGTTGCTGTGAATATGTTTAGTGTTTCTGCTCTTTTTTTTTTTTTTTAATATTTACTCATACTATCTTGATTAAGCCAGTGAATTCATTTTGTCTTACCCATCCCTGCCCCTATTTTGGAAAATGCAACAATGTGGCTTTGAAAGGTAATTTGCAAAAATCTCCCTGTGGGTTGATTAGCACAGGAAGCTCTCTGGGTCTTGCAGCATCAGACTGGTTCTTAAAAGACAAGCGTGATGCATTAGGGTACCTGGAAGACAATCGCCCTTGGTAAGACGTATTTTGCAGTATCTCCATACAGAAGGATGCTCCGGGCCTCTAGCCTCCTCCTGTCATCTGGTCGTTCTGGAATAAGTGCTATTCACCTTTTACCATCTCCCCAGTGGAAACATGAGACTCCCCAAGCCCATACATTGCCAGGACTTCAGAACATGCCAGACTCACCTGCATAGCTCCTGAATCAGAGTTGTAGACACACCCCCCCAGAGTTTTGGATCTGATGGGCCTGGGTGGGACCTGAGAACTTACCTTTTGGATAAATTCTCAGTTACTGCACTTGGAGAATGACTCACACACAGGACCATGCAGGGGCCATGGGGAACATCTGCTCCCCTCCCAGAGGAAGAGTAAGTGTCGGCGTCCACTCAGGACCGGAGCACAGGATGCAGGGTGGCCCTGAGGTCTCCCTCCACCTGTTCTAGGCAGTGGTCCTTGTACTGGGGAACCCATTTTCCAGTATGCCGCTTCTGTGAATTCTTCTCCTTGCTATAGGAGCCTCTATAGCTTATAAGAATGTTCACATCACGGCAGGTGCTGTGGCACAGTGTGTCAAGCAGCTGCCTGCAACATTGGCATCCCATATGGGCAATGGTTCGAGTCCCTGCTGCTCCACTTCTGATCCAGCTCCCTGAAGCAGAGGATGGCCCAGGTTCTTGGGCTCCTGTTACCCACATAGGAGACCTAGAAGAAGCTCCTGGCTCCTGGTTTCAGCCTGACTCAGGCCCAGCTGTTGTGTCCCTTTGGAGAGTGATCCAGAAGGTGGACTATTTCTTTGTCTTTCCTTCATTTGTAACCCTGCTTTTCAAAAATTTAAATGAATCTTTAGGGGGAGAAAAGCACTCACATTTCTGGTTATACTTGTTGAACATGAACCTCAGCCTTACTCTTCCCTCTGTGATAGGCAAGCCCCACCTCCAGGTGCCCAGAGAGCAAATCCCAGCTGGCATCATCCAGGTGCCCACAGGGGCCTGCTGGACAGCCTGAGCGAATCCCAGCTGGCATCAGACATGGCTACTTGTTTCCTGTGTGGCCCTGTCTTCTTGGCTAGAGCTGGGGAGTGGCCCCTTGGCCAGTCTGAAAGGTGTAGCTCTTCTCCAGTCCCTGGAGCTGCTCTAGGTCCTCTGCCCACCTCATGCAGGGATTCCTACTGGGACTGCCCATGTCCTGACACTTAGGGGGACCCCTCCCACAAGCAGGACACTCCTTCCCTTGAGGCTTGTGTTCTGCCGCCCCACTCCAAGTTCAGCACTGGCCACCGATGCAACAGGTGGTAGGTGCTTCCTGCAAGACTCCGCCCTGTCTGCTCCAACACCTGAGCGCACTGCCCACAAATTCTTCAATGCCTTCAGCCCTGCAAATGCCAGATCGTCCTCTTTTGCAGTCTGGGTTCATTTTGAAAATCAGAGGCTTAGCCAGCAACGTTGGTCATAGGCAGACGGTGGAAACAACTGATACGCCTAGCAAGAGAAGAGCACATGGACAAAAATGCAGTAAGCCAAAGGGGAGGTACGATGTTTGGCCATGGACTAGCAGGTGCAGACGCACGCTGCAACATGGATGCACCGTGGACACAGGTTACGTGAACAACATCAGACACACAGGATGGCAAAGAGTGTGTGGGCTTACCAGGGCCAGGAGAGTACAGCGTGGGGTGGGATGACGCAGGGGCTGGCCTTGCCAAGGCCAAGGCCCCAGTGGCTTTAACAACAAAAATGCTTGTCTTCTCAAAATTCCACTTGCAGTTTTGGAGGTTGGAGCTGGGATCACGGTGGAGCACAAGCAGGGCTGGCTCCTGCTGAGGCCCATGGGTGTCCTCTGCCCGTGTCCACCTTTGCCTCCCGACTTCTTCTTCCTGTAGGGGTGTGAGTTTTGTTGTATGACAGCCCACCCCGATGGCCTCACCGCCAGCCCCAGGCACAGGCACACCCTAGGATGCTAGGGGTAGAGCAGCCCTCATGCTGTTCTGGCTTTTGCCCCGGCCTGGGGTTGTTGGGAGAGGGAAGGGTGTTTGGCAGCCAGCAGCCTGCCTCACAGGGCTCTGATTCAATCTGGGGGTGCTTGGGGACCTGAGGGATAAGTGTTTCCAGAGATGAGAGAAAAGGCACAAACTACTGTCATTAGATCCTTTCAATTTTGTCATTATGTATTTTTAAACATTGTTATTAGCATCTTTTTAAAAAAGATTTTATTTTTATTAGGAAGTCAGATATACAGATAGGAAGAGTGACAGAGAGGAAGATCTTCCATCCATTGATTAATTCCCCAAGCAGCTACAATAGCTAGAGCTGTGCTGATCCGAAGCCCTGAGCTTGGGGCCTCTTCCAGGTCTCCCACACAGGTACAGGGTCCCAAAACTTTGGGCTATCTTAGACTGCCTTCCCAGGCCACAAGCAGGGAGCTGGATGGGAAGCAGGGCCACAGGGACATGAACTGGTGCCTATATGGAATTCTGGTGCATGCAAGGTGAGGACTTTAACCGCTAGACTACCATGTCAGGCCCAAGCATTAGGTTTTTCAGATTTATTACCTGAAAGGTAGAATTACAGAGAGAGAAAATCACAGAAAGAGAGGACTCTCTCATCTACTGGTTCACTCTTCAAATGGCTACAATGGCCAGGGCTGGGCCAGGTCGAAGCTAGGAGCAGGGAACTCCAACTGGGTATCCTCTTGTTGCAGGATTTTTGACTCCGAGTATGGCAGCAACCTCAAATTCTTGTCTCGCAGGAAAGAAGAATTTTCATGCGGACAGTTTAGTTTTAAAGCAAGATTTATTAGAAAGGCTGAGAAGAGAAGACTCCCGTCCTAGCGACGGGAGGGGGTTTTGAGATAGGAAGGACCCTTACCCCCTGCCACAGTGGCAGGAGGAAGAGTAAAAAGAAGACCTTAGTGCTCTGCCATAGTGGCAGGAGGAAAATGAGAACCCGTATTAATGGTGGGGAATGCACCTTTTAAAGGTTTCCCTCAAAGATGTTTCTCCATGAACAAAGAAAATTCCTAGTTTCCATGGTACCTGGCCTTGGGACAAAAGGCCACAGAGGTGCCAGACATAGGACATTCCAGGCCTTAGGCAGATGTGTATTACTTCTTCCTGCTCTCCTTTCAATGATAGAGATCGGCCTGAGGCCCTCCCACAATGGCCAGAGGAGATGGCCGATACTGCAGGTGGGGAATTGGTATGCTAATAGTACCCCTGTCCCTTGGAAGAGACGTGCTCTGGTGAGTCCAAGACATGGTGGGGAAATTCTCTTTTATTCGGGGACCCAGAATACCCTAACTGCCTACTACCCACTCTAACTCCTCTCTCACTCTGTAGGTGGATGTGGCCCAGACACTTGAGCTATCTTCCATGGCTTTCCCAAGTTCATTAGCAGGAAATGGAGCATCTGGGATCTGGACAGCGGCTTTTGTGGGATACCAGTGTTCTGGGCAGCAGCTTAGCCCACTGTGTCTGCCCCACAATGTTGAAGTAATTTTAAGACAGGTTTTTGATATTCAGAAATGGTTGAGTTCTTGGGAGGCGAGGCACTCGCTGTGCTGCCAGTACCCACTTGGGTTTTCTTGCATGATTCTGTCCCAAGAGCAAGCGGGCCCTGTCAGCTGTTGCCTTCTTCCTGTGCAGTGAGCAGTCAGCTCTCTCAGCTCCTCCAGGCTGAGGTGCTCACTGACCTCCCTGACTTCACCGATCTCACTGTTCCGAGAAAGCTCCCGAGGGATGTGCTCCTGAGGAGGGAGCTGAAACCAAATTCCCAGCATCTTTCAACATCAGAACGGGTCTCCAGATTCCAATAACTCCCAATGTTTTATCCTTGTCTGATCTCTTAATTCAGGACGTGATCTCACCTCTTCTTGTGGATTCACTGTGAACTCCAATCATGAATCCACATCAAAGAGTTTCATTACAGAAAAGGGACCTTAGAGGTAAGCTGGCTCCCAGCCTGTATCTGCCAGGTACACACACATCTTCCATGACCTGTCCCCCTCCCTGCCCATGCTGGCTGCCCTGGATCTGGGTCCCTGCCTGGACAATGCCCCTGCCTCCTGGCACTGAATCCCCACCTCCTGTTCCTTCTGGTCTAATGCACAGGACTGGGTTTTATGAGGTGGTTCAGATCACAGAACTTTTTTCTCTTGGTTTTCGGGCCTGTGGTTGGGAACAAGGAGGCAGCTGGCTGGGATCCTGTCGTGTCTTTGTAAGTCTTCCTCTAGATTTGCCTGGTCCCCAAACTCCTCCAATGGCCTTGAGTGTTTTTTCATATTTCTCTGCCCCCAAATTGAGTAACCACAGATTAGGATTCAGCATGTAAATTTTGGAGGACATAATTCAGCCCCACCCCTTAAAAATCCTTTCTTTTTTTTTTTTTTTTGACTCAAAGTGACAAGAAGAGAAATGGGAGAGGGAGTGGAAGAGAGAGATAGCTGTACCAGTCACAATCTCACTCCCTAAATGCCTGTCAGGCAAGAGCTGGGTTAGGTTCAAGCCAGGAGCAAGAAATTCAATTCAGGTCTCTCAATGGGTGGCTGAGATCAAATGGCTCCAGCTGGAGTCTGGAGACAAAAGTGGGTGTGGTCGCAGGGTAGGGCTGTGAGGCTTACTGCAAATCCTGCTGAAGCAGCAGCAGGAACTGTGCTGAGGGACACGGACAAGGGCAGGGCTGGCAGTAATCACGTGATCCAGGCTCCTTGCAGCCCTGTGCCTCTCCCCTGCAGGGACAGCCAGGTGGTCATCTGGGTGCTGGGGAGAGAGGAGACACATCTGTCTGATGAGCACAGTTCTGTACCGGCACGGGGGACTCAGTGCCGGGAATCCGGTCTTTGTAGGACCTGCTGAGCCTTCAGCTCAGCCCTGAGCCCTGGGACGACTGTCTTCCCTGTCCCAGAACCAGCCTGTGCGACCCTGTCCGTTCCTCGCATCCCTATGCTCGGAGCCCTGACTGGCAGGGCAGCCGGACCACACTTCTTCCTTTACGCCTCGGTTGTTCCTGTTTACCCTCAAATTCACCAAGAAACCTGCTGCCAAATGAGCTGCGAGCTTCCTGAACTGCAGAGAATAGAGCTGGCGGTCCTCGATGCATCCTTCGTCCCTGCAACTTGCTTCTCTTCTCACAACTCCTCCAGGTGACATGCTCCTTGTTTGAGAAAGATATGCTTGAAAAGGAGTAGAATGGAAGGGGGGAAGGAATTCCTCCTTCTTAAGAGACTCCATCGGGTAGAGGCAGCTCACTGCTTGGGAGCCTCATCCTGCCTCGGAGTGCCTGGGTATGCACCCCGCCTCCACTTCCTATCCTGCTGCCTGCTAATGTGCCCCTTGGCAGGGCTGGACGGGGAGGAGTGGAGATGGTTCGAGAACTATCATTGGGAGTTCCAGCTCCTGGCTTTGGCCTGGCAACCCTGACTGCTGTGGGCAGTCGGGGAGTGAATTGGCAGCTGAAAGGTCTCTCTCTCTGTTGCTTTGAGTTTCAAAATACATCAATCCATCCAATCAACTTTAAAAAAAAATACCGGACCCTAATTAGACCCTGATCCACTGTCTTCTATGTGGCTTCATTTTCAGGGAGAAGGGGATTTTCAAATTTTTCAAATCTGCCCCTTTGTTTCTCCCCTGCCCCCACGCCACTGACCCCGGGCCCCTTCTTAGCCCAACTCAGGATCTGCCAGAAGACTGAATGAAAGGAGCGATGAGGGGGCCGAATGGATGAAAGTCCCTCTCTGTGCCTCTTCACACTGGAAAGGACAGGTGGCTCTGTGGGTGACTCCCCCACTGGTTCTTCTTCCAGTCTACGCTGAAATTCGCCCCTGGCAGGGTGTGTTTCACAGCCGTGGCTTTGGACTTTATTAGGGGTGCTGAGTCTCTAGTGGTTAAGAATGTCAGCGGCTTGACCAAAAAGAAGCAGGCTGGTGTTCCTGCTCCTTCGTGTGTCCTGCACCTCAAGGCAGCCAGGCCACCACCCTGCAATGGGCAGGCAGGAGGAGGATTCCACTGGGCTCCCACTCCCTGGCTGGGTGGTGGCTGTGTACAGAGGGGTCAGTTCCAGGAGAGACTGATTTGAAGAGTGACCTTGAGCTGGGGTGCGCCCAGGGCAAGGGCATTGGCATGACCTCATGGGCTGTGCATGCCCCTTTGCTTTGCACCTGTAGCCAGTGGCCTTGGGATGGCACAGGAGAGGGGGGTTGGGAACATTGGACTGTAGGCAAAAACAGGTCACTGTCACGGTGACTCAGCATTCGAGCTTAGAAGAGCTGAGCATCAGCCTCTCCCCATTCAGACAGTTTGTCCTTTCCCTTTTCTTCCTTCATCATGTCCTGAGCGTCATGGCCCAACACATCCCTGGCGGTATAACAGAGGTCAGCAAGAAGTTGCTCTCAGTGTTCTGCAGGCTCATCAAAGCCATGATCGCCAAGTGCTGTGTTAAGAAGCATCACTCTTGCAGGCAACTCCAAGCTATGATCACATTTCCTCAGTGCTTCTGGGTCTTTTCCCTCCAGTTTCTTTGAACAAACTGAGATTTGACTCTTCGGGTCAGAGGGGGAGTTTTTGCATCCTCCCCCTCTCTGGGTTCCTTCTAGAACTCTCCCTGTGATGTGTTCTGGTGAAAGCCTCATTTGTTTCACATCTGGAGCCATCCACGGGTGGGCATGACTGATGGCCCAAGCTCATTGTCCAGCGACAGAGCGTTCCCCAGCAGCAGGACAATCGCCTGTTGTCTAGTCAAGAGTGGCTTTCTTTTCAAGAAGCCACACCTCTGAGCCAGGCTGAATAGGAAGTTTTTTCTGCTCATCCAATGAATTGGAAGGAGCCAGGTGGCTCTGGCAGGTGAATTGTATGTACCAATCCTATGGCAGACTGGAGGTTCCTTTGCTTGCTCCTCACTGTGCTTGCTCAGCAGAGCCCAAGACTGAATCCCCAGGGCTTCCTTCTGCATAATGGTCCTTTGGTTATTACCTGGATGGAGGCAAAGGGCATGAACAACAAGAACACACCATGCCTTTCTGTATCTTATTGTCCTAGAGAATGGTTTCCTATAGGCAATAGGATTAATGGCCAAGCAGGGACCTAACAAGTATGTCTGAGTGATTTTTATACATCGTGTTACGTTTCATCTTGCTAAACCCAGCAATGTGTTTGCTAAGTAGACAGTCACAATCGCTGATACAGAAAGTAGCCATTGAGAGCGTTGACTTCTGGGATACAAGAGGAGTGTGTGGCTCGCATGGCACGGGGAAGACCCGAGCTTAGAGTGTGGTAAAGGAAGTAGGGCATTGAAAAGCTCCCAAGATACAGCTTGGCCTGTCTGCATCCTGTCACAGGGGGCTTGGCTCCACCCCCAACTCAAGCTTCGTGTAAATGTGTACCCTGAGAAGTAGCAGGTGAAAGCCCAGGTCGTTGAGTCCCTGCTACACTTGGGGGACCCAGCCTGGGTTCCCAGCTCCTGGCTTCAGCCTGGCCCAGTCCAGGGCATTTGAGGCACTTGGGGAGTGAACCAGCTGATGGAAGATCTCATCTCTCTCAAACAAACAATGCAATTTAAAAAGAAGGCAGACTTACAGGAGTTCTGCTGATGGCAGTGAGCCTGGAAGGCGCTCGCTCTGTGCTTTGCTCCTACAGGGCAAATGGACGTTGTTCCCCCAGAATCGGCAGAACTGCCTTGCGTTTTCCTTACATCCCCAGTCCAGAGGGTTTCCTCAGAGTCGTGTGTCCTTAGGGTGAGCCTGGACAATGTCCTACAGAGGCATGGCCGTGTGGGAAACGGACACTGCCTGGCCCAGGAAGTCCCCCAGGGGCCACCTCTCAGCCAGGGCAGAGGTGAACCCCGTGTCGGGCTGAGCACTGACTCCAAGTGGCAGATTTGGGACCTCAGCAAGTGAGGCTTTCTGTCAGCACCCAGGGTTGGGTGGGAGGCACAGCTAGTCAGACACTCCCACCAGGCAGCAGGGTTAATGTTCTGTCCGTCCCTCAGGAGTGTAAGCTGAGAGGAAGCTTTAAAAACAGTCATCAGCGTGAGATCGTGAAAGTAATATTGGGTAAAAGGTCACATGGATCAATTCTGCACTTGACACACCCTTTTGTTACCCAGGGAGTGATTTCAGCTATAGAAGTACAACACATTTGCATATTTTTTTTCTTATTTATTTTTGTTGAAAAGCCAGAAATACAGAGAGGAGGGACAGAGAGAGGAAGATCTTCTGTCCACTGATTCACTCCCCAAGTGGCCACAATGGCCAGAGCTGAGCTAGTCTGAAGCCAGGAGCCTGGAGCTTATTCTGGATCTCCCACGCAGGTGCAGGGTCTCAAGGCCTTGAGCCATCCTCGACTACTTCCCCAGGCCACAAGCAGAGAGCTGGATGGGAAGCAGGGTTCCTGGGACATGAATTGGCACCTATATGGGATCCCTGCATGTTCGAGGCCAGGACTTCAGCCACTGTGCATTTTTTGAAATGGAGCTGAGAAACAGATGGTCCTGCTTGGTCAAGCAGGCCCCCAGGGCTGGCGCATGTGCTGTGGAAGAGCCTGCACTTCTGTTCTGAGGACAGCCAGGTAGTCTTGCCGAGGCTGGGAAGGAGTCGCAGAGAACCTGAGGTTAGTCCTGGGTTCTCTGCGCCAAGGGGCAGCACGGGGCAGGCAGAGGGCGCGCTCTAGGCCACCGATGGCTCCCTGGTGGATTTTACCTCCACCCCGATGCCACCTCTCCTGCAGTGAAAAGTGCAGCTGACCACTCACTACCAGAATAATGGGGGCTTTCTCCACAGTGCCAGTCCTCTACTGGTGCCCCTCCTTACCCAGGGCTTGCACGAGAGGACTGCCCACAAATGTGGATCACAAACCAGCCGGATCTCCACCGAAGTGACTCTGAAGGGAAGATCTGAACTCACGGTATCTAAACATCCAGGCGTGTAGAAATAGGGCAGGGTGTGGGTGCTCTCAGGGAGTGATTTTTGGCAATGCCTAGAGACACCTGGGGTTGTCACCAACAGTGTATGGGGTGACAATGGGCATGCTGCCAGCATCTGTGTAAAGCCACAGCACACAGGTCAGGGTGCAGAGGCTGCACCAGCTGCCAGGTCTGCTCTGCTGCCTGTCCCACCAGGGGGGTCACCCTCTACACCTGCCATGACCAGCTCTCATCAGATGCTGGTCTAGGGCTGGCCAGTCCCCCGACCATGGGTGGAAGCAAACCTTTTCTTTTCCAAAGAAATGACTCCCAAACATTTTGGTTGAAGTTGTGAAAAGCAGAATTGTGTAGAAAATGAAGTCAGCTTTGATCCAGGGGACCCGTCAGCAGCCGGCATAGATTTCCAAGCCCCAAATTCCTGTGTTTTTGCAGGCAGCCTTACGAAATTTTCCTTGCGTGGTCCAAGAGTCCAGGCAACTTTTCTGAGTTGGGGGTGCAGAGAGGAAGGAGAACAGCTCTCTGATGCACCTGTGGGACAGACATCTGGGGTTCTTCCAAAAGTTTGTAGTTGTAGGGGTTGCATAAATGTGGCCCTGTCTGCCAGCTCAGGCCGGACCACTCTGCTGCTCCCAACCTTTAAGCAGACTTAGGTGTGGAGGCCAAATGAGTAGGATGGAGATCCAGTTGGGTCACTTATGCCCTTGTAATGGAACATCTGGTGCCACCTGTCCCAGGTTCCATTGCTTGGCTCCTGAGTGGGGTGCGGGCAGGAGTAATTCTTGGGGTTTATTGGCCCCGCAATCGTAGTCTGGTGGGAACAGTAAAGAGCTGCAGTGGGAGACTGCACAAAGTTCCTTTTGGGCATCAAGGAGATGACCCAAACCAAGGGCTGGGTATGCACCTGCTCTCAGGACTCACCTTGTCAGCACTTCAAGTTCCAGTTCTGTCATCAGCCTTGGCCTTGTCTCCCCTGGGGCTCCTGAATCTGCTAAGCTCTCTTTTCCTGCATGTCTGCCACACCTGCCTGTTAGAAACTGCTCCGGTGTCCAGGGAGTTTAAGGGGGATGTTGAATTAGCGATAACTAGGTAACTTCTTTACTTAGGGACTCACTGCTGCTCAACTCATGAAAAACAGTATTGAACCTTTGTTTCCTTAACCTTTGGGTTCTAAGTCAGGGGTTTGCCCACGGTAGGAGAAGACCTGCTGTCCTGGCCAAGAGCCCATCTGGTCCTTTGCACAGGGGCACAAGGAGGAAGCTCTGACCACCGCCTGCACCTGTGGGATGTACAGAATGACCTCTTGGTCTCGTGCTCCCATTTCCTGTTGCCAATGAAGGATGCCTTGTATTTACTGAGAGCCTGCAGGGTTAGGACACCTTGCTCCCACTTGCATCACGTAGGTGCCTTCTGTCTCATCTATCAGCCGATTGCAGGAGAGTGTCGGGAGACGCAAGATTAGTTTTTCTTGGTGTGTGTGTTATCAGAGCTGATGGTTAGGAAACTGTTTTTCAAAGTATGAGTTCTAAACCAAGAGTTAGTTTCTAACCAGAAGTCGGGTTCGCGTGCTTTTTCTGCATTGGCACGAAGGCAAAGAGCACACTTAGTGGTCAATCCCAGGACTGGAAATGCCTGCAAACTGTGGCTCTCCGTCGTCCACCGCCGTCCTGCATGTGCCAGGGTTTCCTGTTCCCATCAATGTTCTCCAGAAGAGAATAAATATCCGGGCTGGGGACTTTGGTGTCTGTCCCGTGCTAATGCTTTCTATGGAAATTCTCTCCGGGCAGCCCGTCCCCTGCAGCCCACAGTGGTGTAGGGCAGGTCTCTGCGCCAGGCCACAAGCAGGGAGCTGGATGGGAAGCAGGGCCACCAGGATTAGAACCGGCGACCATATGGGATCCCGGGCATGCAAGGCGAGGACTTTAACCACTATGCCATTGCACCAGACCCAAGAGGCACTCTTGTTACAAAAGTTTCCAAGCAATTTGAAAAATTATACAGATGAAAAGTCACCCCCAAATCTCACCACCAGCCTTGCTATGGTAAGCAGCGTTCCAATAATCGACCTTGGCCGAGCACTCAACTGGAAGGATCTGTAACTGCGAATCAGAATTTTGTTTTCATAAAACAGGACTCAGATGAGAGAGCTCTCTTTTTCTGCTCGTTTTCATTTTTTTTTAACCTGGGGAGAAGATGAAGTACAACGGAATGACCGGCTGAGCTGAAGCATATATAAATATTCCTTCACAGGATATGGTGGTTTGTAAAGTTGTGTCAAAGGATTTCAATCACCACCCAGAGAGTAAGACTACCGTCTTTTAGCCACATTTTTTCGCTTTAGACAATCTGGACCGGCTTCGCTCTGCAAAGACGAGTGAGACAACCCGCCCGTCTTCCACCCTCCTTCCCCAACATTCTCCCCTCTCCCTGCCCACTCTGAGTGCTGGAAACAATTCCTCCCGGTTTGCTTGCTTCCTTTTCGTTAATCCTTTCTTCGATTTGGCCCAGGGAGAGCTGCTGCCCAGCACATGGCCGCGGCCCTTGTCCACTCCCACTGAAGAATACACTCACTTACAATCAGGCGATCAGATGACTCACTGGGAAGGAGGCCACGTCTTCTAAAATGATGTGCAGCAATTGGCTAGAACCACGCGTTGGTCTTGCACACATGGGTTAAGGTAAGGTAAACCCTGTTTGATCAATTCTTTGAGTTAATTTTGATGACTTGGTTTAAACCCTATTTGGAGCATGCACTCACGAAAGTAGGTTAGTGGTCTAAGAGGGGAGAAAGTTGATGCAATGAGGTTGTTTAGCAGGTGGGCCTGGAGGAAGGCCCTAAGGCCCTGGGCATGCCTTGGAGGTGATTCTGGTGAGAGGGTCAGCCTCTCTGCTCCAGGTACTCTACCCTTGCCATGCACGGCCCTCATCAGACAGGAGCCCCCTGGGGTCCCTCCATCTTGAGCTGTGACCAACAGGAACCTCTGCGAGCCAGATGAGCTGCTCTGGCAGAGGTGGCTTGTCCAGGCATTTCATCAAGGGTGACACAGGAAGATGTATTAAGGTACCTGAAATTTGTCATTTTGAGAGGTCTGGATTAGAAATTTTTTTGGGGGAAATGCAAATTGCTACACAGAGCATGCCTGTGGGGACGAGCCTCCTAAAACTCAGATGTTTCTTAGCAGCAGGCATGATTGGCCCAGAGCTGCCGGAACCACTGCTTTCCTGGTCCCCCGGCCCCCAGAGGCAAGGGACAAAGGACAAGGACCCATCCTGGGCTTCTCTCTGACTCCTTCAGCCTAACCCACTGATGACCAAATTCCACAACTTTTTTAAAAATTTGAAGCCCTTAACCTCAGAGTGATTCTGGATTTATGGGAATTTTGCAGAGGTGGATAGGGTATTCCATTGTACACTGCACCTAGCTTCACCTAATTTTAACATGCTCCATAACGGGGCCTGGTAGGGTGTAGGACAACAGTGCTACACGATGAGGCTGTTGCCTGCTGCCTTGCTTCCAGCTCTAAGCTCCTCTGTCCCTCATCTCTCATCTCTCTCTCTGTCCCTATCCTTTTAGCCATGGCCTATGCAATGATCTTTCTACACTGCAAGCTGCTGCTTGGTGCTCCCTTTGCATCTTCCCCTGACCGTTTCCCATCACTTGCAAGACAAAGCCGACACCCTCCAGCTCAGTGGCTTTGAAGCTGGTCCATGTCTGCCTCTCCCAGTCCCTGCTCCTCCTCCGAGGGAAGCAGCTGTACTGACCCCTGCCCTCTGCCCTCCATCTTCCCTCCCACGGTCCCTCACTGGCTCCCACTCACTCTTGCCCAACCTGCCCTTGGGAAACTCCCCAAACCGGAGCTTGACCTAGCACAGCTTCTACAAGATCTGCTGCTTTGTGAGATGCCTTGCTTGGTCTTGTCTGCAGGCCCAGGGGAATGCTGAACCCAGGAAATCTGGCCCTCAGCTCACATTGGTGCTCAAGAATTATTTGCTGAGCTGCTAACTTTGGTGTTTCATTCGGGTTTCTCTCTTCCTGTGACTTCACATTTGGAATGGCAGGAGGTTTTCCAGGGACTGTGATGCACGAGTGTATGCCACCGCCAACACCTGTGTTGGTTGATTCTTGGGTCGAGAATAGCCACACTTATTTGTCTGCATCCTGTTTATGGATGCTTTTGCTTTGTAAAGGCTGTGCTGTATAATTTATTCTAAACAATCTTTTGAAAAGATATATTCATTTGAAAGGCAAAGTTGTGGAGAGACAGGACTCAACAGAGCAAGAGTGAGAACAAGAGCAATATCCCATTTGCTGATTATTTCCCAAATGGCCACAGTGACTGGGGCTGAGCCAGGCTGAAGCCAAGGGCCTGGAGCTCCACCTGGATTTCCACAAGGCTGACAGGACCCAAGTCCTGGTCAGGTGCTTTGCCAGGCATCTGGATGAGAAGTAGAGCAGCCAGGACTTGCTTGGTGCCCACGTGGGATGCCAGTGTTACAGACGGTGGCTTAACTTGCAGCACTTGCATAGCTTTGACAGACTTACACCTGCAGAGCCCATGTTGTTTGCTCTCTGGTCTCTGGCATGAAGGACAGCACCTGGGAGTCACTAGCCCACTTGAGCTTCTGGCTTCCTTGCTTGCTTGAGTGCTGCCTTTGCCAGAGCCCTTGCTGGTGAGCAGGGTTCTCTGTACAGCCACGGCCAACTCTGCAATGGTCATCCCCATTACCTGCTTCCATCTCTGCCATCCGTGTCACCCTCAGGGACAGGAGTAAGTGAGTATCGGTAAGCAGTTCAAGGAAACGCATTGCTGTCCTTGGGCAGTTAGCCCAGGATTCACCAGAGCTTGTCTGTGTGCCTTTGTCACTCCTTTCTGGGGACCCCTGAGGCCTGATGATGCAACCACAAGCAGTTGTCAGGTATTCCTCAACATTTGGAGTGCCACTGAGTGAGCCACGCCCACAGCTACTCACCAACAGCGTGTGCTCCACTCCACACGAGAGTCTCTGGATGCTGCCAGCTCCACTTCCCCAGGCTGAGTTACCATCACAAACACACAGGATTGAGGAAGAGCTCCTGCCATTGTTGAAATGATACTGCACTGGGTCTCATTTGCCACACCACTGGAGGAAGCACAGGGGGCGGCAGGAAAGATCCAACTGCTGGAAGGCTCCCTCTGTCCCATTCTTCAGAAAAAGATGCTTGGGTCACTAAGACAAAAAGCGAGGGGAAGCCTGCCTACTAACAAACGAAACTTCACCTTGTGCTTTAAGAGGGAAAGGCAAGAAGATGAAACAGCAATAACTTCTGCCACCCCTGCACTGGGAGGAGCAATAGCATGGCCGTGGCACTTGGAGGAGGAACAGGATTGCCCTCCTACCCAATGTAACGAATCTGCTAGAATCACAGGAAATCAGCAATCCTGAAGGCTTTTATGAAAAAAGGTCCAGCAAACGCAGCCAGGTGCTAACAGAGGGCAGACCTCCATGCACCTTGGGTGGATCCCTGGGGGACTTTAAGGGACATGGCAAGGATGCCACTCATCCCCTCCTGGACAAGCCCCTCTGGAGGCATTGGTGTCAGAGACCTCAGCGTCTTGGTTAGTTTGGCTGAGGGAGAGTCAGGTGGGTTTCAGAGGCAACCTGCAGAGGAATTGAGGGGGAGCGGGCTGTGTAGCCAGGCTGGGCTGATGGCTGCAGCACCCACAGCAGGCCTATTGGTGCCCGGCTACTTGGGGGCCTGGTTCCTGGTGCCGCTCATATTTTCAGTGGGGCAGCGAGGTGTCGATTCCACTCCAGCATACATGGAAATGTCATGAAATGCTACGCTTAGCAGCCAGGGAGATGGTCTCTTCAATTGTTTGCACCTTGCCCCATCTTTTCTCAAATTCATTTAGCAAAAATTCCTTTGAAAGAAGCAGTGGGAGGCCTTTGCTATGGTTCACAATCATTTTGCTAAAGTTCAGGTCATCAGAGAGCAGAATTTTATTGGAAAATCTTTGCTACTAAGCTGAAGGAGATACGGGCACCTTCAAGCGTCATGACATCAAGATGATGCTGTTGTCACTCAGACGAGCACAAACTCGCGTCGGTGCTTCTCCCCGCAGGAAGCTGCCTCTCAGTGGGTCCAAGCCTGGACTGTTCTGGCTGTGGTAGCAACATGCCACCAAAGGTGCCCTTAGAATAACAGAAAAATGATCCTCTGAAAGCGCCAAACCCCGGGTCAAGGTGCTCACTGATGCCCTGTCCAGAGGCAGCGCCTTCTCAGGGTGCCTTTGGTGAGAGAGCGAATGGGGGTTCTCTCTCACCTCTTCTTTGAGGGTGCTAATTTCATGTGACTTTGTCATCATCTTGGGGGAAGGGGGTAAGCATTTTAATCCATTGACACATGTTCTTAAGTGGAAACAAGAGGCAAAGTAATTCGTTCTGGAGGGTAGGTTTTATTTTTTTAACTCCTTCCTTTTACTTTGTGAAAGGAACATGCAGTAACATGATATTTGCAGCAAAATAAAACAAAAATATGAGGAACATTTTGTGGGGAGAGCTACTGTGTGGAAATGCGAGACACTAAACAGCATCTCAGCAATACATCAAGTCACTCTCGGAGCTTGAAACCGAGAATCCAAGAACTGTAGATTTTTCCATCTGAGTTGGCCTGTGTGTGGCACTGCGGGCTTTCATAATGACCTGGAGTGCGGTTGAGGTGATCTTGGCTGGGCCACTGAGTGTGTGAAGGAGGCAGTTCAAGGTCAAGCCACTTGTACCATGTATTGCTGGCACCTTGTGGATTAAGGGTACCGTGATCTGAGAGCCAGGGTTTCCGACTGCGCCATCTCTGCCTTTAATGGAGCAGGTGCACCTGGCCAGGTGATGCAGATTGACAAGGAAGTGCAGCTAAGTCCTGGCTGCACTTGGAAGCTCCACGGACAGCTTGATTTCCCACATAAAGGAGCTCAGAATTCCAAAGGCAACGCTATCGCCACAGACGATAGACCAGTGCCTGGCCTGGTCCCAGTTGCACTGCGGTGAGAGCAGACTCTTGTCCTCCATATCTGCCCCTAGTGGGGTGGAGATAAGTACGTAAGAGGTTAAAGTTTACATGTACAACGCTACGCTTTGGGCAGGAAATGCAGTGGGCGCCTTGGCGGAGATGTGGCAGAGAGGTTAATGAACCTGCACACAGGCACCGCCAGCCAAGGGTGAGGACAGAGCTGCCAAGACGCAGTTCCACGGAATGGGAAGCATGGTGACAGCAGAGGGCACCCTTCTCACCGAGCAAACGTGTCTTGCACTCACCCTTCAGCCTTTCACATCTTGTCCTCTCAGGAGCTGGGCCAGTGTGTGTAGTCATCTTGGGTCCAGCCACGTCTCCAGGCAGTGGCAGCAGCTGCTGACAGCGAGGAATCCCGAGGGGCTGCAAGCTCAGGCCTCCGATCTGTGGTTAGGCAGGCTATTCCAGACATCCTTCCCTGCTTTGTTTTTCATAATTTCCCAAACTACAGTCACAGCTCTTACATACATATGCCTGGGCAGTCAATACTTGTGCCTGAATCAATGTTATTTGGAAATACGATTTTTTTAAAGGAGAATTTGAGCATCACTATTTTCTGTGATGACAGGAGCTGTTTCCTAAGGGTGGTGGTGTTGGTCTACACCCACGTCCCCAGTAATTGCTGGCATCACCGATAGCATCTGGTTTGTTCCGTCACAGGCGTGCTTACCCATATGCAGCCACGATGTTCTTTCATTGACACGGTGGCTGTCCTCTGCATGTGCGTGCACGCATAAGTAACTCAGTCAACACAGCTTCCAACTCGGCTCTCCAGCCAAACCTCTGGGACCAGGTGTGGAAGAGACTCTGACAACGTAAAACCCTGCATCTACCGTGAATTGGCTAAATGTTCGAATAAGCAGATTTGGTCCCATTTTGCACTTGGCACCTGTCAAGACACTTATATTCATTTCAGGCTTTTGGGTTAGCTCGCTCTGATGCTGCTTGTTCTTCCATAAATAACAGTGAACAACGAGCGTTCACTGTGTACTAGGTACCGTTCTAAGTGACTCAATTCAATAAGCCATCCCAGCAGCCCGAGGAGGCAGATGCTCACTCGCAGGTGGGGAATGGAGGTGGCGATTCCGCTCCTCACACATACCTCACTGCCCAGGACTGTGTCAACACCAGGCCCTGGGTCATGCCATCCTTTGGATTTCTTGTGCGCTGCCTGTAGTGTTGAGCACCCAGGGGCCTTGGGGGTGTGTTGCTTGACTCGCGTCCTTAGAGGAGTGTTGCAGGGACAGGTGTCTGGCACGGCGGGTAAGGTGTTGCTCCTACCCACAGCAGAGTGCCTGGGTCTGTGTTCTCTTTGCTTCGGATCCCAGCCTGGTGCACGTGGGAGGCAGCAGGCGGAGGCTCAGGAAGTTGGGCCCATGCCACCCATGTGGGAGTCCCAGGCTGAGTCCCCAGTCCCTGGCTTTAGCTTGACCCAGCTCTGGCATTTTATTGTGGGCACTTGGGGAGTGAAAACAGCAGATGGGAGCTCTTTCGCTCCCTCTCAGCCTTTCAGATAACCAAAATTAAATTAAAATGACACTCATGTTCCATTTCACATCACCCCAGCGTGCACCCATGGCTACTAAAACAGTTCATGAAAATGCAGGATCAACACACTTGGATTGAGAGCAAAGTCACGTCTTCCAAAACGTCAGGCTAAGCACTCACTCCTTCCTAACACGACTGCGCTTTCTGACGCTCATCAGAAACCTGCTGCTGCTCTTGGGCACACGCACCTGCTTCTCAGGCTCCCTGCAAATTGTGATAACCTCATTTTAAAAATAGAAGCTGCCAGGCTGAGTTGGAGCTGGGAACAGAGATAAAAATGGCCATTTTATCACCAGGCATTGCTTCCGTGCCCCTGGGATAGCAGCGCTTCCCTCCCACGTGGTCAATGCTGATTGGAAACAAATCCTCAACGCCAACATCGCAGCTCTTTGGATGCTTTTATTGTCAACTCGAGCACAACCTTAGACACAGCCAGCAGAGACTTCTTAGCACATTTCTTGGGGAGTGGGGGTGGGGGAAACATGGATTCTTGCACAAAAGATTGTATTCCCATTCTTCTAATATGCTCCCATCAGGCACACCATTCACACTCAATGCTCAGCTTGCGTGGCATTCATGTTCATGTACAGCGCTGAGATTTAAAAATCCTGTCTTAAGCAACAGTGTTGTATTCTCAAGGCAAAACAAGAAAGAAAAGATTCCTGCTACTAGAGGCAGGAAGAAGAGACTACCCGGGAAGGCCCAGGCAGGGACAGAGACCACCCGGGAAGGCCTGGCAGCTCCTGAGACCCGTGGTGTGTCCAGTAGCCCGTGCAGAGGTAGAAGGTGACTGTCCCCAAAGGAACATCTTAGGAGGAACAAAATCTGTGGGTTGTAAAAATGCCATGCTCTCTCCTCTGTCACGCCCGGGTCAGCGGAAGGAGCTGAGATGAGATGACCAGCCTGTCGGTGATACGAAGCCCTGACCGTGCCCTGACTGGGCACTTGGGCCCTGTGCCCACATGGAACCTGTCGCCTCCAGCATTTCCCCAGGGCCTCGGGTGCAGCTGCGTGTCATTGTCCAGGCTGCTGGACATTGCACCAGAGCCCCACAGTGCCCCATGTGAGGGAATGGGAGCCAGGAGGGACTGTCGCAGCATACAGGCATGGCCGAGCTGAGGCACTTCAGGCAGGAGGGACAGACGTTCTCGGGGTGTGGCCTGCAGCAGGTCCTGTCTACACGGCCCCTGTACTCTGTGTGGTGAGAGATGCAGATTCTTGTACATGGTGTAGACCCTTCAGATGCGCTGCAAATGCCTCATCTGACACTTGGATTCAATCCATCCGTGTTAGTGGGAGTGACCGAGAGTGTGTGGTTCTGAGAGCAGGGATGGCATGTAGGATGGCACAGGGGAGCGAGCGCCGGCCCTTTGGGCTTGTGGGCGTGTTCACAGCCCTGGACACGCTCCTTGCTGACAGTTCCAGTCCCATGGCCTGTATCCTGTGGACGTGTCGTCATGAAACGGACCGGGAAGCTCCTGGAGTGAGTCCTGAGTAAGTGATCAATTCTCTGTCGCTCCCAGAGAAACCCGTTATCTTGAAGTCCGCAGCGATTAAGCGGAATGAAGCTGAGGTTCGACTTCCTTCCCGCCCTGTAACCCTTCAACTCTCAAATGAACTCAGCATTTCCTCATTTAGTTGAGCAGCCAATGTTTGCACAAGTGAATGCTTCTTCCTGAGTGTCTCTTACAAAGAATCTGGAGGAGTGCGGGGATGAGCAGGTGGCTGATCGCTGCCCAGGGATCCTGGGGAACAGAGGCTACGTGGGAACATTCACAAGGCACTGCTCTTACAAAGAGATGAACACAGGTTTGAGTCTTGTCACAGTGACACAAAGAACCACAGCGAGCCGTGCCGGGGACGAGCCTCCGCTTTGCCAGTGGCTATTTTGTGGTGTTTACTAAAAGTGAAACATTGGAAATGGAGCTTGGGAAGCCTCTGTAACACGCTGTGGCATCTCTGTGCCATAATCCTGGGGCCTGCCAGTCCCTCGTGTGGGTCCCACTCGGCTCTGCTGCTTGCCATGGATGTAGCGCAAAGGGTCCTGGAGCCCATGTGTTTTACTTTTAGGGAGAACTGAGCATGTGTGTGTGTGTGTGTGTGTGTGTGTGTGTGTGTGTGCAAATGTGTAAAAAGGATAAAAAGCCATGGATGAAATCAGGATGCTGTGCTTTTCCAACCAAGCGGCTGTGGGGGCAGCGGTGCCCAGTGGCAGCAGTGCCCAGCTACACGTCGAACCAGTGGTCGCCCATGCAGGTGCGGTTCCACTCGCAGCTGCAGTGCCAGCACCACTCGAGTCGGCACTGGGGCTGTGGACACTTCATGTGCATGCACCCTCCTGTGGGGACAAAGGACAGAGTTCAGCGGGTTCGCGGCCATTGCTGGGAGGACACTCAACTCCCACACTGCTGACCCACAACACGCCCGGCTGGGATTCGCTTTCTCCGTGGACAAACATGGATGCAACCGAGGCAGAGGGAGCCTGAGCTGGCGCTAACGAGGGAGAACTCTGACGCTGGGACATTCATTAAGAAACAGATGAAACCTACCTGCCCTCACTGTGGGTGGGAGAGCCACGATGGAAGTCCATTTGGAAAATGCTAAGGGAACTGAAACTGCATCTGCCATATGACCCAGCTCTCCCACTTCTGGGAATAGCAAAGGAAGTGAAATCTGCATATGAGAAAGTGACCCGTAATTCTACATGTACAGCAGCACAATGTACAATAGTAAGGACATGGAAACAACCCAGACGCCCATCAAAAGAGGAATGGATGAAGAAACTAGTACATCTACTCTATGGAATATAACTCAGCCACGAAAAATAATGAAATTCTGCCACTTGCAGCAAAATGGCCATCATTATGCTCAGTGAAATAAGCCAATGCCAAAAGCACAAATATCCTATGTTCTCTCCGATACAAGGCGACCTTCCTGCAAAATACAAGATCAATGGCTACATTAGTGAGCACGCATATACATGCATTTATAGAGTGTCTGTAAATGTAGGCACGTATAACCTGGAGTGGAGACACATTACAGTAGGCATCTCTACTTCTGGATAAAATACGGACTCCAATGAAACTGTGAAATCTATCTTGACACTAGAACGCTGGGCTTCGTGTCACTGCATGGGCAATGCCAGGATGCACTTCAATAGCAGAATGATGGGCTCGTGACCGCTGTCAAAGGACTAAACTATTACACGATCCGGGAAAGCAGTGGGTGGAGGAGCGGTTGGCTAGAGGGGAAATCCCTGAGCCTAAGGAATTATATCATGACAAATAAAAATAAAAACATTATCAATCAATAAAAGTAAATGGATAGAACTGGATTATTCCTCCAAATACAACAATTCCAAATGCTGCAGCTGAATGTCTGGTCTCCTGCTGGGTCTCCCACTTGGGGAGCAGTGACCCAGTTACTCAAAACAGTGCTGTCCCCAGGCTAGGTCGGCGGGAAGCTAGGGGTGAGAGCGGAGCGAGTACTTGAATGTCGCCATTGCCCTGTGGGCTACAGGGGCCCAAGTGGCATGGTAACTGCTGGCCCAGACAGCCGCCCCACTTGGGGCTGCATCGGCTCGCCTCCCTGCTGGTGAAGAGGGTGCTGTCTGTAGCACGCTGTAGGTTCAGGACTGCTGTTGATCGAGTTTGCCCGATAACTCAGGCAAACACTGTTTCTTTGAATTCCACGTGGCACCGAATCTGCTCCATTGTTCAACTTTGCTAACTGTTTTTTCATTTCTCTTTTCTCCTTGTTCCATATTATCCACGGAACTACTCCAGTAGGATCTTATTTTTACTATTATGACCCTCGCGTGAGAACAGCCACTAACCTGAAATACATCTGACTGTGTAGCTATGGTGTTTGTGTCTGGGTAGCCTGGGTCTGTTGAAAGACTCCCCCTTTGCTGCCTCCTTCTGCTTGGGTTCAAGATCAGAAAATGCTACAGGTATGTGAAAAATGCAGGAGGCATCCCATAACACCTCTGAAGTAGTTTCCATTTTGGAATGAGTCGTTTTCAAGGCACATTTAATGGTTGTACAGGTACGGCGTGACTAACAGGATAGCGCAGCGTGCCGGGGGAGAGGCATTTAGGTCTGCAGTCTCGGCTGTAGTGCGGCTCCCCCGACACCCGCCCTTCCACGTGCCGGCTCCCTGAGCTTGCCTCTGCTCCCCATTCCAGCAGGAGCAGGCCAGTCACTGGCTTCCCAATGGCACTCCAGCCTGAGGAGAGCTGATGGAGGTCCACAGGGTTGATTCTCTGTCCCCAGGACACTGTTGTTGCAGAGCTAGCATTGTGGACCCCGTCAAGCCTGCTCCCACCACTCTGAGATCCTGCACAGCTGGCCAGCTGTTGGCCACTGACCACCCAGGCTGTTGATAATTCACATACAGAGACCGTGGGAAAAGCTACATCTGCTGCTCGGTTTTGCTGGCATTTGGGATCCTCTCGTCTCACATGCCCACACACATGCATCACATTTAGGAAGGGCTCCGAGCACGCTGCCTCTGATGGACGTATCCGGGATGAGTGGTGGCAGAGCATCACGGTCCCTCAATGGGAGTGGCGCAGACCCAAGGGATCCAGTCATACAGGCCAGGGTGTAGACAGAGCTAATGTTGCAGAGCTGGGCAGGCCACAGGAGGGTGGTAGGAGGTGACAGCCACAAAAGGGATACCCGGGCAGCCACAAAGTGGCTGGGAGGCCACCAGAGAAGAAGGAAGAGGCCACAGCCGCTGGCCGGGCCAACCACGTATCCTGAGCCATGTCCCATACCTCTGTGCTCGCTTCCCAACCGCACAGGCACGCACCATCTGCCTGAAAGCCGTGAACTTGCTCATGAAGTATTCTTGTGCAGCAAGAACAGCAGTAACTGGGAGCAGCATTTCTGGGGTGGGGAGAGGGGCTGGCAGGGGGCAGGTCATGATTTGCTCAAACCGCACAAGTTGGTGGGAACGGCACAGACAGCCTGGGCCACAGGGTACATGGGCTTGGGAGGGTGAGCGGCAGGAGTGGGAGTCCCCAGCCTAAATTCCATTTCTGTCTCTAAGCCATACAGCACCCACTGGGAAAAGCCTGAAGGAACACCCAGGAGACGCCCTGAGCAGGCACTGCATGGGTGGGGGCAATGCCTGGCCGTCTCCCACAGGCACGGCAAGGGGACAGCGATGCCTGGAAAGGGAAAAAGGAACTTGGCTCGGGAACAGAGCAGCTCATAGCCCTGCAGTGTGCCGGGCAGGCAGAGTGAGGCCCCTGGTAGGATCTGCAGGATGTCCTGGGGCCAGGGTGGGTCACAGCGGGAAGCTGCTTGCTGCGTGACACACCTACTGCGTGATGGCCCAGAGCCTGAGCTCCTTGCCGCCCAGTGGGGGACCGTGATGGAGAGCTGGGCTTCTGTCTGTGGCCTGGCTCTAGCTATGGCTGCTGCAAGCATTTGGGGAGTGAGCCAGCAGACGGAAGATGTTCTCTCTCTGCCGTTCAAGGAAATATATTCAGAAAAAAATTTAAAAAGATGAAAGAAGAAAAGAAGAAAAGATACTAAAGCCCTGGTTCCCTCCCACCAGGGGCCAGAGCCTTAGTTCCTCCGGGGAGATGTGCCAGGAACAACAAGGCGAGATTTGTGACTCAGGTTAAAACGACTGAAGGGGAGAGCCGAGAGTCACAGCCGGGTCAGACGGGGCCCACCGAGCCGTGTGGACGGCCGTGAGTCTGCAGCTCGCCCTCCCCGGGCAGGGCCCGCCTCACCGTTCTTCTCCACTGGCACATGGCACCGTGGGCAGGGCTTGGTGGTCTTCTGGATGGTCTCTTTGGAGGCCTCCTCCCAGCGGGCTTGCTCAGCGGCCCTCTCGTCGACCCTGTAGGCCTGGGGAGACAGAGCAGGCGCGTCAGCGTCCCGGTGCAGGGGGACAGCGAGTGAGGATGCGTGAGCATGGATACCCGTGTGACACACAGCCCTGGCACATGGCCCAAGGGCAGGCAGACGGCAGGGCACGGGAGGAGCCAGAGCTCTCCTGAGGGTGTGTAGAAGAGCACCTGGCTGTTCTGTTCCTGGCGGACCGTGACTTATTCAGGTCACCATCACCGCAGGGCCAGGTGCCGCCCAGAGAAACGGTGCCCACCACCCCACGCCTGCGCAGTCAGCTGACCCTGCCTCACCAGCGCCTTCTCGGGGAATGCGGAGTCACGGCCATAGCATACCTGTCCCCCTTACGTGCCCAGCCTCGTGGGCCTTAGCGCTCAGGGGCAGGCATCTCTGCCTACCCAGGAGATGGTAATGAGATGGTGAACTCCGTGACCAAGGCCAGCGGCCCACGGCCAGCACACACAGCCAGACGTGCTGTTACTGGCGGCTCTGGGTTCCAGCTAGATCACCCGGGATTAAGAAGCCGAGGGTTACGCCAGCTCGGTGGGGTCCAGGAGACATAGCTGCAGCCCAGCCTGCCGGCGGCCATCCAGGCAACAGGTCCCTGGAGATGGGCGTGTCCTCTGAGTGTGTCCACGCTCTCATCAGCCCCTTCTGGAGCGCTCTGGCTTTAGAGCAGCGTGTCCACCGCCTTGGTCACCGGTTCTTGGGCTTTGGCATGGCATGGGCAGGTGTTGGAAATGCCTCTAGGGGGCGTTATCTGTGAATTCTATCAACCTGCAGAAGTTCCCATGCGTACTTCCGTGGAGACAGAGAAAGGGAAAACAAAAAAATAAAACAAGAATAGAGAGACAGGCCAAGAGCCAGGCTGTCGCAACTAGGATCGCTAGGACAAGTCCAGTGGACAGGTGCACGGTTCTGGGCCACCAGGAGTGGGCACGGGCAGGGCGTTGCGGGTACCGTGTCTGGCAATGCCTGCAACGGCCAGGAGGTGGTCAGGCTGGGGTGAAGCTGGGAGCTGGCACCTCAGTGTGCGCCTCCCACGCAGGTTGCAAGGACTCAAGTGTTTGAGCCATTGTCTGCTGCTGCCCAGGGTGCCCGTTAGCAGGGACCCACAGTCGGGAGCTGAGCTGGGACCAGGAGATGTGGACAGGAGATGTGGGCGTCGCCCCCGTCGCCTCCAACCTCACTGTGTACTGGCTACATCGGCCCTTGAGCACACAAGCTAACCTGGGTGCCCGCGTGCCAATGCCAAGGAGGCAGGCGCAGTCTCGATGCAGCGTGTGCAGGGGCACACTGAGCGCCTCTCCTGGTCCTGCAGCCTTCCTTCCAACCGGCGGATGCCACTGTCTGGGAGCAGCCTGCCCCCTGCTGGTGATCAGGAGAATGGCCGCTCCTTTCAGGGCCTGGAACTATCATCAAGAACACACTGCCCAGCTAAGTGCGGCAACAACACTCCTTTTGTTGCTTTCGTAACAGGTGTTTCATCAGCTTGCTCCCTCCCCAAATGCCCGCAACAGTCCAGGCTGGGCCAGACAAAAGCCAGGCACCTTATCTGGGTTCCCCATGTGAGTGGCAGAGCTGGCTTGTGGGGTGTGTGTTAGCAGCTAGCTGGGTTAGGGTGGAGGTGGAGCAGGGTTCCAGGCACCCTGATTCAGCGTTAGGGTGCCTGGATCAGCAGCTGCACCTGCTGTGCCACAATACCCACCCTACACTCTTTTCTTGCTATTTTTTTTTTTTTTGTGGGAAGGGGTGACATACGTGTGAAAGAAGGGTTTAAATGCATTAGCCATCAGGGTGCTGTGTGGCTTTGATGGACTTTTAAATCCCTAGGCTGCAAGCTCCCCCTCAAGAGATTGTGGGAGGTTGTTGGAAGGGGGCCTGTGCAGCCCCCTAGGCTGATGGGATTCTGGAGGCAGTTCAGGATGAGTGCCCCCGGGATCTGGGAACTCTGAGCTACTGTCACCCCCCGCGTTATTTCATCAGGTCCTTTTGGTTTAACATCTGGTTGGAGACTGGGCTTCCTGGGCTAGGAGGTAACTAGATGGGGCACATGAGCCATCTTCCCCACCAGGGCCGGGACTGGTGTCACGATACCGGGGTGACGGGAGCTAGTTCTGCCAGCCCGACTCCTAAGCTGTCAGTGAGCAGGGGATTTAAGGCAGTTGGGCCTCAGTTCTTGATTTCTCATCTCCTCTGTGCTTGGCTCAGAAATGCGCTCCGATGGGCCTTTTGCTGTGCTTGTTCTCTGCTGTTTGTGGGCTGAGCCGCTGTGTGGAGGGAGGGGTGACCCCGGGTTGCGGGGAAGGGAAAGATGGGTGATTCAACTAGGGGCGTCCACCCGTGTTCCCCAGTGTCGTTTCCATCTTATGTTTTTAAGATTTTTGACTTGGACGTCTAAGAGTTGCACATGCTCATGGGCCACAGGCGAGCACCTTGCGAGCGTCCAACTTTGTGTGTGTTGCTTGGCAGGAAGCAGTCTCCCTCAAGAGTCGAGCGCCATCTGGTGGCTCCGCGCCTCTCTGCTGCTCTAAGTGAAGGTGCCCAGAATTGATTCATTTCTGGCAGTGGAGACCAGGGGTTAAGTCTGGGGCGCAGTGCGTGTTGTGCATGTGCGATGTGTACGGCACACCCGTGTGGCATGTGTGAGTGTGCATGAATGAGTGTGGTGTGTATTACAGACACATAGTGTATAGGTGTGTGTGTGTGTGTGTGCAGTTAGTTCTGTAACTGATTCCCCGCCCCCTTGGCCCTGTGCGTTTATGAAGTGCACGCGGCATGCATACACGGTACAGACTTGCAGACTGGGGGAGGGATTTACAGTGGGGAGGTCTTCCACAGGGAGCTGGCCCAGATGCTGAGCCCCTGGAATGCAGTTAGCCCCATTTGCAGTGGTCAGCCCAGCTCCCTGGCTGGGGTTGGGGTGCTGAGCTCGAATGTGGGGGTGAGGGAGTAACGGTCCCATGGACTTGTCAGATTGTGTCTCTCAGGGTGGACGCTGGGCTGCAGGAGCTTCCTGGAGCATCAGGGTTTTGGAGAGGGAGTGGACGCCACTGCCGTGCCCTTGAACTCCCTGAGCCCCGAGCCAAGATGAACCCTTGCCTTTATGCTCACCGGCTCTGTCAGAGCAGCAGAAAGTGGACCAAGTGGTCAGTGTGTGTGTGTGTGTGTGTGTGTGTGTGTGCAGGTACACACACAGGTGTGCCTTCATGTTCCTGCAGACTGGACCCGTGGCTTCCTCTCTCTTCAGACCTTTGTAGCATTAAGCATACAAAAGGAGGCCACACGGAGGTGCTCCCAGCCTGTGTCCTGCTGGCCTTCAGAGCAGTTCACAATGCTCCACAGTGGGTCCAGGGGGCCCCCACATTTCCCCACCTCCCTGAGGTGCAATGACTGGGCAGAGGGGGAGGGGAAGTGGGCTGGTGTTGCTGGGTGCTGACCGCAGCAGCCAGAGTCAGGGGTTTAGAAGTGGCATCCATCGCACTGCTTTACTTATACCAAGAGATGACTGGGAAATGCCAACCCAAACCAAGGGGTGGCGAAGGTCATTTCCACCTGCCTCTGGTGTGCACCGTGCTTGTGGGAATGGTAGGGAACAGCCAAGCGGTGACTGCGGTGCAATATGGGGGCCAAAGGCATCTGAGAGCAAACCTGGGCAGGTGGCACAGCCCCTGGCCTAGAGGACAAAACTGCGGGGACCGTGGGGGTGTCGGGTGAGGAGCAGTCAGCTGGTGACAGCCGCTCCTGTCTTCCTTGCTGACTGCAGCCCAGCTGTGCCCTCAGGGCTCCCGGCATCCGGGGCTGTTCCCCAGAGCACCTGTGCGGAGATCTGCACGGGGGCTCACTGCTGCCTGCCCAGCCCGCTTCTGTTCCCGCCCTCCTGCATCACCACCTGCCCTCTAGGAATTGCAACAGGAATTTGTCACCTCTTACCCATCTTCCACTCCACTGCCCAGACCAGGGGTGGGATTTCCTGCCTCACACCCACCTGCTGCCCTGTGCCCCCTGCTGTCCTCACTGGTGCCCAGTGCCTCTGGGCCCACACTCATCAGGCATCCAGCAGAGCCCTCTGTCTTGCTCCGGCTTGGCGCTGAGTGTCCATGTTCTCCCCGGCTGCTGGGAATGCTGGCTGAGGAAGAGTCAGTCGTGGCCAAGATACAATGCGGGAAGAGTCTCCGGCAGAGGCCGCCTCGCTTGGCCACCGCCCTGCGCCGAGTGGGGCGACTCGACTCCCGTCCCACAACCAGGTACATGCCCAAAGCCAAGTCCACAGCCTCCTCACCTCTGCTCTCAGCCCCCAGGTGCCCCTGCCCCTTCTGCAGCTGTGCCCGCGCGGCTGTCATCATCCCCAGCTGCCCAATCCTCTGCCTTCTCCTGGAGGTGCTGCTCCTGGGCAGTGCCCCCGAGACGGCTCCTGCGGGTGAGGGGGGACCCCACCCCTCCCTGCCCGAGGACCCACAGTGTGGAGCAGGTGTTAGAGGAGGAAGCCCTCCTGCCCGTCGCTGGGTGAGACCTGGTGCTGGGTGCCTGTGTGCTGCACAGGGCTGTGCCAGGGCCAGGCTTGCTGCTGGCAGCCCCGCTTCCACCTCTGCTTGTGGACAGCTTCCTTGACTGTGGCCATCTGTGGTTAAGGTCAGTTCGATCTTGTTTCATTTTGCTGAATGAAATGTGGATGCTTTAGTGTTTTTTTTTTTTAACTGGAGCAATATAAATTTTTTGCACTAAAGAAGAAAATGAATGAGATTTGGCTCTTGGGCACCTTGTGGCTAAGCAGCTTTCTCTTCCGCTTACTACTCTTGTTCCTAAATGAACATAACCAGCAGCGGCCCGGGGTGGCCGTAAGTCTCTTGTCTACTGAGCATGTGGGCAGCACCTGCCAGGCCAAATCTGCTCTCCGACTCACCTCCCGGGCTGCCGTCATCCTGGGATGGGGGCGTCTCAGAGCCCCTTGGGATTCCTCCCGTCCCCTCAGGTGAACTAAATGCTCAGAGGATCTGCAGAATCCTGAATCTGCCCCTCCGCCCAGAGCCACCAACACGGGAGCTGCTGAGGAAGACCTGCGTCCACTAGTTACATTCATCTAAGCCCCGGCAGGGTTGGGTCCTCGCACCTGCCAGATGTCTGCTGGGCAGCCCATTCTGCACGGGCAGATTTCACAGCATTCAGATCTTTAAAATTCTCCTGGGAAACTCAAATACATGGGCAGTTGTGAAGCCATGTGGGACACTTGCCTGGCTCCTGTCCCAGCTGTCACCCAGCTCCTGTCTCCATCTCCCACCCAGCTTGCTGCTCATGGGCCGGGGAAGGCGGCAGAGGACACGGACGTGGGAGACCTGGCTAGACCGTAACTCACTCAGCCTGGGCTCGGGTGGGTGTCTGAGGTCTCTGTCCCTCTGCCTTTCAGATGATTAGAGAAATAAAGGACAGATCTGGGGGTTCTGTGGATACCAAGCTTCTGTCAACAGAACGACTCACAGACTGACCGCACGGCTTTGCCGACTGAAGGCGCCCTAGGTTTTCTGTCGAGAGGAAATTTACCCACTGTGCTGGGCTGTTACTCCTCTCTTCTGGGGTTTGGTGCGTCGTAATTAACTAATAAGACGTGTTTGCCTTTCCCTAGGCCCAGGAGAGTGCACCTGACACCAAGGCTCCGTAGTCTTTTCGATCATGGCTTGGATACAATGTAGCAGGGTTTATAAGCTGGATGAAGACAGGCACATCCTTGCTGAGCACACTGCTTCTGCACCTGTGCTCATGGGGCTTGTTCTCACCAAGGACTCAGGACAAAGCAAGCAGGGTTCCTACGGATTTCTCTGAGTCAGCGATCGCTAACGGGGTTGGTCTCCACGGTACCTGAGCTCCGGTTCCCGAGGCCTCCATTGGTGCGCTGCACTCCCCCTCATGGTATGTGTCTTTACAATCGCGGCAGAAGATGAACTGCAAAGAAACAGAGCCGTGTGAGTGAGGGACAGTGGGTGGCTGCCTTCGGCTGCAGCCTGGTCTCCCTGTGACTGGCAGAATCACTTCTAGCAAAGATAAACCAGGTGCTCGTCTGATATGCATTGGGTCAAGTCCTGAGCTCCCAGGACCGTATGGCTTAGGGCTGGAAGGGGGCAGTGCAGCTGAGGTGAGGCCACGGGGGACCTTCCAACTTCCCCTGGGGCCCCAGCTGCAGCTGGGTGAGAAGGGAAGTGCCCCCTTGGTGCCCTATGTTGCCTGCGTTCCTGGCACTGTGCCCACAGGATGTCCTTCACACTTTGGCCAGTGCCAGCCTTGCCCCAGAAGGTGCAGTAGGGCTAAGGATCTGTAGTGGGGCCCAACTGGGGCACTCTAGAGGAGCTACCAGAGCTCTCTGGGTGTCTGAAGACCTCAAGCCAGGGTGGTGGCTGTCTTGTGCGCCCACAGTGAGATTCCTACTGTGCCCAGGCCTGTGCACCGCCGTGTTCTGGACTTCCTGGCCACAGAGCCCATGCGGAACAATCAGGGCAAGAAATTTGCTCCTTCCAGGGCACACTGGACACTCAACAGTCAGGGGCCATGTTTCTGGATGGCAACAATTCTGATGAAGTGTTTCAGCCACAGTCATACTGTGTGTGTGTGTGTGTGTGTGTGTGTATGGGTAGACAGGGGTAGTCTCACTTGATTCCCAGGGAAAGGTATGCTTTACAGACCCTGCCCTGGAGCCCAGAGATCATGGTGGGGAGGAGGCCAGGCCACTTGGGGGACCCGAGCTTGGGGTACCTGCTCCAGAAGACCAGTCGCCATTCAGGGCACAGAGGCTCTCAGGGATGGGCGCTCCTGCTCCCTCTGCCCTGGCTGAGCACAGGGATGGGTGCTCCTGCACCCCGAGCCTTGGCCGAGCACCCCCTGTGAGCCCTGTGACTAGTTGGTGGTGGCTGCCCCACTGTCACCTGCCAGGCTGACTTCACGCAGAGCTGGGCCAGCAGTGTCTGCAAGACTCAGAGGTGCCTGGAGTCGGGGACATGGTTAGGTTGCCATTCGGCAGCACAAGACAGGAACTGGGCTTGGTTTACTTGAGACAAGCTTTGCTGGAACTGGAGAAGCCACCAGGACACAAACAGCACCTGATAAAGCTGGCTTCTCAAAAGCCAGCTCCCTTCCGCTCTGGTGCCGCGGTGGCACGATTTCCCATCACGCAGACCTACTTCGCTCCTCTCTGGGTCTGATGTCTTCTTGTAAAGACTCATCACGAAATGGTTTTTGCTGTTTAATTTCTGCCCCCTGTGAAGGCCCTGGCTGTATAGCCTGTGGGCTGCAAGCTTCCACGTGTGGTGGGAGAGGCTGTGCGTGTGTGTGCCTGTTTGACACCCTTAGATAAATCACCGGTACCACCAGGCTGGAGCTTCTAACATCTCTGAGTTGAAAGCGAATCCAAGGCATGGTGAGTTGGGCCGCCGTGGTAATTCTTGGGCAGTGCACCTGCTGATCTTGCCTTCTGCCTAAGCCCTGCCACTGCACTTGCCCGTGGTTCTGCTGGGAGGAGGCGGCCATGGGACTCTGTTGCCCAGGGCCACTGCCCAGCGGTCTCCACCCTCTGCCTCTCGGAGAAGCGGCTCTGATGGCTCCGCATGACAGGAGAATCGCTTCACATCTTACTAGCCAGGAGATGAGATATAAAATCAGTTTCACGGTGGAGGAACACCCGGGAAGTGGATCAGTTTGTCAGAATAAATAGGCCTTTCCTGACATGTTCCCCTGCGCCCTGCTGCTGCGGGAGGGGCTCACGTGGGAAGGAGCATGCATGGCGGAGGGCCTTGCCAGGCAGCGTGGCCAGTGGCAGGGAAAGGCTGTGTGACAGGCGGGGATGGCACCACATGGATGCACCTGCCAACTGGCTTCCACTCCAGGAAAGTTAAAGTTAGCCTGAGTTGTGGTGTGGTGGGTTAAGCTGTCTGTGGTGATGCTGGCATCCCCTTAAGAATGCTGGTTCGAATCCTGGAAGTTCCTGTACCAATCTGCCTCCTTGTTAATGAGTCTGGAATGAGCAGATGAAGGCCCACGTGCAGGGGCCCCTGCCACCCGCATGGGAGCCCGGATGGAGCTCTTGGCGCTGGCATTGGTCTTGGTCCAGAACTGGTTGCTGTGGCCGTTTGAGGAAAGGACCAGAGAACCGAAGTGCTTGCTCACACTCTGTGTGTCTGTGTGTCTGTGTGCCCCGCTCTCCATTACTCCATCTTCAACAGAGAGAGAGAAAACTCTAGGTTCAGATACATCATGCAGTGAGTCTCTCTCAAGTGAACAGAAGGTTTGATTTGATCTTGACAATTTCAGGTTTTCAATGACATTGCCCAGGTGCTTGCACAAACGCTCAGTCCTTCATCCCCTCCCTGCACGCCCACAGTGAGCCCACAGGGGTGCCCTGGGAGGCGTACACGCGGCACTTGAGGCCTCCTGGGTGCTGTGGCGGCTGCCAGGCCGAGGTGGTCCCGGGGTCAATGGGGATTCTCCGACTCTCCTTTTGGGGATGTTGTATCTGTGGGAAGCTAGGTGTTTTTGAAAGGACCTGCCATGAAAACGAAACAAGTTCTCTGTGAATATTCTGGAACAGTAGATGTGGTTACTTAAAGTGAAATGAAACTTTTCTGTCTTTTCCAGGGATGACTGAGTTGCTGAGATGCAGGCTTGTGTGGTGCTTTGCGGACCCACGGCTCTAACGCCTGGAACGATCAGGGAGCATTCCTTGTGGTGGCCCATGGGTGTCAGGAGAGGCTTGTCGAGCTGCGAGGGTATTGTGGGCAGAGTCCTGGCCAACACAGGCATGGGCAGAAGCCAACCCCTCCCGGAGCCACTGTGCTGGGCCCAGTCTGCAAACCGTCCAGGAGGGATGGCTGCTCCCAGGAGCTGGCAAGGGAGAAGATAAAGCTGACTCCAGTGTCTGGCGCCCACTCTGCTGACCTGCCTCCTGTCCCCACGTGCTTGGAGCTTCCATCCACCCACAGGCTGCCACATCCCAGCCGTCTGCCTGGGCTCCCCTCTTGGGACAGTTCTAACCAATGACACTCCTGTCCATCAACTGCATTTTCAATAACAATCCTTTTCTTTTCAAAGTGCAGCACCCTTGTGTTAGCAGGTTCCCTACACTCTGCTCACTTGGGAAGCAGTCAGATCGCCACCTGTGCTGGCTGCATTCCCATGATGTCAGTGTCACCCATCAACCCTGCTCATCTGACCTGCTGTCCCAGGTGCTGCTGTGAGGAACCCAGTACGAGGGACGACCATGGAAAAGCGGCCGGCTGTAGGCAGGGGAGTGTGTCCCCATCACCCGTGTGGGCTCCCCTGACCCCGAGGAAGGAGGGGGATCCCATTTGCGCACTGCAGAGTCAGGTTCTGCCCACCCTGACCCCGCGCCATGCACTCTGCATGTGTCCAGCCAGCAGCGCAGCCAGGAAGCCATGTCCTCACCATATAGCTCTTTATATGGGAAATGTGCACATGTACACACAAACGAGGGCTAAGACCCTGTGGAAAAGAGTAAAAAGATGCTTATTTTGGTGCAAATGTTTTTGAAATGGTTGCCCAGCTTTTTTTTTTTTTTTTTTTACTGATACGTATTTCTCATGAGTGTTGGAAGACGTCCCGTATGCTTGCATGGCAGCATACACAGCCCGGATGTGTGTGCTAATATGCATTCTGAGTGCTTAGGTGGACCTGCCCTGCGTGTGATTATATAATGTCCTGTTTGTGTGTGTGTGACTACACACATACCCCGGGAGCACATGTCCATATACACACCCCGTGTGTGTGCTTGCCTACACACCCTAGGCACACATGTTCACAGACGCTCCCCGTGTGTGTGCTTACACTCACACTCAGGCTGTACCCACACCCGCACCTCCACACCGCAGACTTGCCACTCTGCCAGGACTCCGGCTGAAATGGCTCTCACAAGCCAACATCTTCCTTTTCCCTTGGAAAAGGACCGATGTAAAAAAAAGATTTAAAGTTCCTTTCTTATTTGCAAAATTGGAATTCAAACCTCTTTGCATTTGAAAATGACAAGTCCCAATTAGTCCAGGGATACAGTCCTCCGTTACTTTATTGTCCGCACAAAGTTCTCCACTCCCACTGGCGTACGTGTTTGCTGCCGACTGACCATGCTGCATACCGCTTCTGGTGTGTTTTCAAGGCTGGGAGCTTGTAGTGAAACTTGCTACTTAGCTGTCGCCATCCCAGGTACACACAAAATTTGAAACCATTTAATTTAATAGGAAAATTATTTAGGTTCATTTTTGTACTATTTTGCAGCTTAGCCCTTCTTACTATTGAAATCAGGTTTTCCCTTATAACTTGGCTGTACTACTCCCAGTTGTGGGCCACTGAACGACATTTTGGCTGACAGTGAGCCCAGGACATTAGAACGGCTTCCTGATGGCTCAGGTGAGGCTGCAGGGAGAAAGTCCGCAGGCAGGAAGGGCACAGCACCAGCTTTGCAAGCTTCCAGGTGCTCTCTCCAGAGCTTTCCTGGGAAAATTCCCCTTGCTGTCATTCCCAGCACAGTGTCTGCAGAGGATCAGGTCACCCTGAGGACACACTCCCAGGAAGAGCCTCCGGCAGGGCCTTGGGCAGCTGTCCAGGAGAAGGTGTGGCCATCACGGGAGTCACAGGGACACGGTGATATTGGTGGGCCTGACCCTGGGTAGGGTCACAAAAAAGGAATAGTGAAGTAGCGAATAGCAAAGTAATGAAAGGAAAGCATACAGAATACCAGTATAAAGGTGGTATTTTTTTATAGCTGTACAGTGTGTTTGTGTTATGAGCTAAGTGTTAATATGACAGTTAAAAAATTAGAGAAGTCAGAAGTTCATTAATTTAGAGAAATACTGTAATGTTTGGTTGAATTAGTGAGGAACATTTTACTATGAAGTCAGCCATGGTACACTTCCAGGTCAGAGGTCTCAGGTCTTCGAGTTGGTTCCACATCCTCTCACTTGCCCCAGAAGCTTCTGGTGCGACAGGCTCCATTCATGCCTGTGTCTTATTCAGACACCACACGCTTATACTTTGCATTGCACACCTTCACCGTGCCTCCCCAAGGGTGGGATCTGTTGAGATCCTCATGCACAGTCATCTTAGCATTGCTGAGTTTTCGTAGCAGCAACATGCTGTCTGGCCTTGCTGCCAACTGGCCATACCACCAGTGCTGTGGTCCACACCATCTGGGTGTGTGGGCAAGTGCAGTCTGCGGTGGCTCAGGGTCTGTGTGGACCCCTTCCTCATCCTCCAGCACTGCTTGGCTCCATCCACCACGGAAAACACCTGGTGCTGAGGAGTGCGTAGGGATTCAGCACGCTGTGATTTGCCAAGCCACCCTGTAGACAGCTGTTGTCTCCAACAGTCATAACTGGCTTGGCGTCTGGCAGGAGAGCCTTTGCGCTGGGGAGAAAATGCATTGGAGGGCGTTCTGGATTATTTATGACTGGGTTGATCTGGACAACTCTTTGCCTTGGATTTTGTGCCCATACAAAAGGAGCCAGGAGACCATGTGTATTGAATGCAGTGTCTGGGTCGCAGCAAACACAGTAAAAGGCTTTCTCATAGGGGTGTGATAAAACCTTGCAGTCGTGTGAAGGGGCACTGCGCTTTGATTTCCCATAAGCCTGTGACAGAGACGTTCAAAAAGGGGCATTTGTGTCCTCTTGGTGAGTGTGGAAAGAGACCAAGGAGCAGCCAGCAGGTGCTGCTCAATCAGGTTGGGATAGCCCTTAGATTTGCAGAATTTGCAGAAATATTAAATAAATCAGAAATGTCCCAGGGCTGATGCCACGACACAGTAGGCTAAGCCTCTGCCTGCGGTACTGGCGTCACATGTAAGCAGAGTTTGAGTCCTGGTTGCCCTACTTCTGCTCCAGCTCCCTTCCTACGGGCCAGAAAAGTAGCAGAGGATGGTTCAAAGCTTTGGGTCCTTGCACCCATGTTGGAGACACTGAGGAAACTTCAGGCTCCTGCTTTTGGATTGGTTTGGTTCCAGCTGTTGTGGCTATTTAGAGAGTGAACCTGCAGATGGAGGATCTCTCTGTTTCTCTGTGAACCTATCTTTTAGATAAAAAAGAAATAAATCTAAAAAAAAAAAAACTATTCTACTAGGCGTCACTCATTGTTTTCCCCCAGTGCTGAGCCTCTGTGTTGGGAGATCAGGAGAGAATCAGTCTGTGGATCCCTTCCTGCAGCCCAGGGGAGCATTGGAAGCAGCAGGTGCATGCTGCTGCTTCTTGGGGAAGCGATGTAGTGCAGAACATTCCAGAAGATGGCAGCAGAGATACATAAGTCTGGTCTTTTAGAAACAGTTTGCGTACCCAAAGAATCAGGTTCCCCGTGAGGCGACCAGTGCTGACGTGTGCAAAAGCGGCTTTGACGAGACAGAGCTGTTGAATTTTGGAAGTGGTATTAGGTAATAACTCACCGATACACAGCATTGCAAAGAAGAAATGACGATTATTTCTTACCAAGGACATGGTGCCTTACAGACACAGAACCCTGTGGTGGGAGGCAACCTCAGGCCTGAAGGCAAACTCACCAAGACTGCCCAGTGGCTAAAAAGAAGCCCCATGAAGGTGGCTGAATGTACAGCAGGGACCGAATCCCTTAGTCTTTCTTTTCCTAATTTTTTTTTCTTTTCCTATTGCCATGCAACCTCTGAAGTTGTTTCTGTGTTTGGTTGGTGACCTTGAGGAGGCTCCTACTCCCCGAGGCTTCATTTCTATTCATGGGATATCAACAAATTCTAAAAATCTTGGGCAGGCTGCAGTGGCAAGCTAATCCTCCTTCTGTGGCACCAGTTCAAATCCTGTCTGCTCTGCTTCCAATCCAGCTCCCTACTGACATGTCTGGGAAAGCAGCAGTGGATGGCTCAAGTCCTTGGACCCCTGAACCCACATGGAAGACCCAGAGGAAGCTCCTGGCTTTGGATCAGCTCATCTCTGGCTGGTGTGGCCATCTGGGGAGTGAACCAATAGAGGGAAGCTCCCTGTCTTCCCCCTGCCCCTCTGTAACTCTTTCAAGTAAAAAACAAATTAATATTTTTTAAGAAGAAAGAATTTTGAAGATCTCAACAAGTGCATGCTTATTTTCATTCAATTCTTCAGTTGTGCAGAGTCTTACTGTATGCCCCTGCTGTGTGTATGAGATATTCAAACTGTGCCATCTGGCACAATCTGGGCTTGCTGACAGGAAGCCCACACCTGCTGGAAGGACTATCCACTTGTCTCCTTCCAGCCAACTGGGTTCAGGTGTCTTCTTAAGAGATGTACATGGGGGCTAAGGCACCAGTGAGACATACTGTTTGAGTTGAAAGGCAGAGTTACAGAGAGAAGGAGAGACACAGAGAGAGCTCTTCCATCCACAGGTTCACTCCCAACATGGCTGCAATGGCCAGAGTTGAGCCAATCTGAAGCCGGGAGCCAGGAGCTTCTTATGGATCACCCAAGTGGGTGCAGAACTTGGTCCATCCTCCGCTGCTTTCCCAGGCACATTAGCAGAGAGCTGGATCAGAAGTGAAGCAGCCATAACAAAAACCAGTGTTCAAATGGAATATTGGCATCACAGCTGAAAGCAGCATTGGCCCTAAAGTGCTTCTATTTATATAATGTATATACTTACATATAAAAATATGATCTATAATAATACGTATTATGTATGTATATTTAACTTAAAAGTATCTACTGGTCATACATTTTTCTCCTTTTCTTTGCCAGTTCGGTGGAGATGTCATTTCTTGTGGTCATGTGCCTTAAACGAGTTTCTGTAGGTTTCCGAGTGGATAGTAAGCATAGGTAGCACAAATTCCAAAGGTGGAATAACAAAGTGTCTTTTATCTCTCCCTGGGCAGCCTGCAATGCTTCCCAGAGGGAATTCACTGCCCATCACTGTGTGGATTGTTTCAGAAAAAAACAGATGTGCTTACGCATGCATCTGTGGTATTTTTACAAAAACATTGTCTGACACACCACAGTCCACACCTTGCACGCTGTTCATGCACTACATCCTACAGACGCTCCACGCCAGTGCACACAAGGCTGCCCCACCTCCCTGGACAGCTCTCGATAGATGAACCTTCCGTCATCTCACCAGCCCCCTACCATGAGCACTTAGGTCTCTGCCAATATTTTGTCATGGGGAACGTCCTTGACCATGGGTTATTCTGTACATGTGCTAGGAAATCTGCAGGACACCTGTCTAGGAGTGAAGCAGCAGGGTCCAAGGGTGTGAGGACAGGACTGCCTTTGCAAGCTCGGCGGGAAGGGGTGGGAAGGCTCATTGTTTCTATCTGCAGCACACTGGCTTTCCCGTGACAGGGCTGGGAAAGGTGCGTCAGAAGACTCTGGAATGAATGCACACACTCCATGTAAGGCCTGCTTAATGTGTGCCTGACCACCACAGGGACCTGTGCCTGGCCTGACGAATCACCATGAACCCCTTCTGAGTCTTGCCCACGTGGCTGAACCAAGGCTGAGCACGGGCCGTGGTCTTCCCCACCTCCTCTTTTCTGGCTCATTCATGGTGCCGACATCTGCTTGTTCACCCTGGCCCTCAATCTTGCCTGCACTCAGTGAAGTTACGGTTAATGATGGTCAGCACTGACAGCCAACAAGTTGCAAGGAAAGGTTAGAAGGACAAGAAGAGCAGACGAGAGAGCTTCAGACCACATCACCCGGGGACTGTGTCCAGGGCACTCAACACTTTGCATGCTGGCCCTCAGCATCGCGCCAGCCGTCTCAGGGCAGAAGCCTGGATGGGGACGGGGAAGCTGGAGCAGGAAGCAGGGGATGGGGGAGTGGAACAGGTGCAATGTACAGCAGCTGCTCTCCATCCTCCTTCACCTTCACTCTGCTGGAAATGTGGTGCTAACGTCCACACCAGCTGTGGTCACGAGGTCCTCTTGGCTGGATCTTTGCAAAGCTAATCGAGAATGCCCCAGGGCACATCTTCCAGGCCGGGCCCGTCCTGTTTGAAAATCAGCATTCCCCAGCCCTGTGATGCAGCAGTTGGCTCTGTCCAGTAACAGCACCGGTCAGAGTAGCCAATCCCACAACACTCTCAAATATTGCCATTAATTAGCGAGCGTGTTTCAATGTGGCCATTCATTAGCAGAAAGCACAGCATATGTCTTCTAGAATTTTTAACTGGTCTCTAATCCTGTGACCTTATCATTTACAACCTGTACAGGCACTAGACTCTGAAAGCAATTGCGTGATGCCAGGAAACACGTGAGAGCTGAGCCATATGGCGGTGCTAGCCCAATGTGTCCTGTGAGCCTGCGGGTACCCTGATGCTCCCTGGCATGGCAGGGAGGGTGAAAGGCTTGCCCTGAACACCTGGGCCCTGCTGTGGCCACCTAGGTGGCAAGCAGGTTGGGGAGGGGTCCAGCTGAGGTGGACCATTCCCCCGCACAGCTCACAGACTTCTGTCTCTGGGAGTTTAGCAACTCACCCGTGATCGCTCAGTCAGACCTGCGCAGTCAGCCCCCGTCGTGCCGCACCCTTCCCCCGAGCCCACCAGGACGGCCTGGGTGTTGCCTTTCTCACACATGCTTCTGTTAAGCCATTTCCTCCTGCAATAGGTGGGCAGCATGGGTGACAGCCTCATTCCCCTGGGACCTGGTGTCTGGGCTGCAGCAGGCAACTTGCTGCAATGTGGGGCGAATGGGGGGCTTAAGCCATGCAGCTTCCAGCTCAGGTGGGGTAGCAGTGACACGCAGAGGACCAGTGCATGCTGTGTGACATCACAATTCATTGTGAGACATCACTGTGTGCTGTGTGACATCACTGTGTGCTGTGTGACATCACTGTGTCTGTTGCAGTTTAAAACTCAACTTGTGCTCGTGGCTTCAACCAAAGGTCCCTGAGTGCACGTTTGTGTGGGCGCCTGAGAGCCCAGGCAGAGGGGGCATGGGATTCCCAGGACCCAAGGAGTCTCAGCTCACTGCCCACTCATCTCTGCTCTCTACCCAGCTTTCTCCACCCAAGGTGCACTTACCAAGACTGTATGGCATGCCTGTGGTTGCTCACGACACAGTCAGCCGTGCACACGCCCACTCCCTGGTACAGTCAGCCGTGCACACACTCACTCCCTGGTACAGTCAGCCGTGCGCACGCCCACTCCCTGGTACAGTCAGCCGTGCGCACGCCCACTCCCTGGTACAGTCAGCCGTGCACACGCTCACTCCCTGGCACAGTCAACTGTGCGCACGCTTATTCCCTGGCACAGTCAGCCATACTTGTGGTCGCTCATGGCACAGCCAGCCATGTGACTGGTCACTAACACACTGGCACAGTCAGCCATGCCCGTGGTCATTCCCTGGCACAGTCAGCTATGTGTGCATGTGGTTGCACACTTGGCAGTCAGTCATGTCTTCTTTCTGGCGGTCTCAGACTCCAGTGAGGTCACAGGGCTGCACACCCAGCAATGCAGTGTGGAAGCTCCTGCCAACGAGCTGAGCCCCACGCTGCAGGGCACAGGCACTTGGGAAGCCTGGAGCCAACCCTGGGTTACTCAAAGGCCCACCAAAGGGCAAAGGTGCAGACACTTCCTTAGAAAGTCAGTGCTGGGGGTCCTAGCACAATAGCCTAGTGGCTAAAGTCCTCACCTTGGATGTGCTGGGATCCCACATGGGTGCCAGTTCATGTCCTGGCTGCTCCACTTCCCATCCAGCTCTCTGCTTGTGGTCTTGGAAAGCAGCTGAGGATGGCCCAAAGCCTTGGGACCTTGCACTGTGTGGGAGACCCAAAAGAAGCTCCTGGCTCCTGGCTTCAGATTAGCTCAGCTCAGGCCATTGTGGTCACTTGGGAAGAGAATCAGTGGACAGGAGATCTTTCTGTCTATCTCTTTCCAGTAAAAATAAATAGATCTTAGGAAATAAAAAGTCAATGCCCAGTGGGTAAGGCAGTGGCCCGTGATGCCAGCATCCCATATGCGAGGCCGTTCGTGTCCTGACTGCTGTGCTTCTGATGCAGCTGCCTGGAAAACTCAGCTGAGGCTGACATGTGCTTGGGCCTCTGCCATCCACTTGGAAGAAGCTCCTGGCCAGCTGCGTGTCCTGGTCCAGTGCTGGCCATTGTGGCCATCTGGGAAGTGAGCCAGGGGAGAGAGTATTGGGGTCTACCACCCTCCCCTTTCTGTAACTGACTTTCAAAGTAAATAAAGAAATCCTTAAAAAATATAGGAAATTCAGTTTGGGGCCCCAAATTCAAATATTGCTAATAGCACCGCGGATGTCAGCACTGCTAATGGAGCCAGCTGTGGTGGCCTGGGGCAGTGTCATTCAGTCTCTTTCCTGTTGAAACCTGTGGGAAGAGACAGTCTAGAATAGCCCTGGCTGCTGAACCCTCAGGAGCAGGAGCAAAGTGGGGCGGCAGTGGGACGAGGTTGGGGGACCTCAGGCAGATGGGAACATTGCAGGTGTTTTAGAGTACAGGAACCCCAAGGCTTTGTTCCTAATGAAGGCACCAGTGACTTTCAACTGGTTGAAGACTCAGGCGAGCTTCCCTTGGCTGGGTGAGGGAAGTGGGCACTGCAGGTGCACAAAGTCCCTTGGGCCGAGGAGACCTAAGTGAGCACATGTGGGCATTCCTGCTAAACACCGAGTTTTCTTCTTCTTCTTCTTTTTAAGAAGAATCAGAAAATAAGAAGCGTCCTGGGTTACCTCCAACACTCCCAGAGTCTCTGAGGTGTCTGATTTACTGGTTTGCTTGCTTTGTCAAGCCTTGGCCAAGGAAAGAGCATGCAGATAGGGGCTGGTTGGCAGATCAACGTGCTGCAGGCAGGGGACTGAGCCTGCTGTCAGCCACATCAGCCTCCACAGTGGCAGGAACATAATGATACAGTCGGTCAAGTCACAACTCGGGCTGTATCCGTCCTGGGCAACTAGCCGCCCCTTGCTCTAGGTGAGCACAAAGTTTGCATCAAGGATGTTTACCACGGAGCATGAGGTTTGGTCTCGCAAGGTTTTATTTGATCTATTTTTATGCATGAGAGCCCTTTTGCCTGGTTCACTCCCCAGATGTCTTGAATGCCTGGGCCACAAGCCAAGAGCTGGGAACTCAACCTAGGGCTCTCCGTGGGTGGCAAGGACGCATTTCCTTGAGCCATCAGCTTGCCTCCCAGGGCAGGGAAGCTGGGGTGTGGGAAGTGAATCCGCTGCTCCAGTGTGCGTTGTGGGTGTGTGAACTGCTGCACCACCATGATCCCAGCAACAGGACATGATGGATAAACAAATAAGGCCCACCCTGCCTGAGGGCAGTCATGTCTGAACACCAAAGACCAGTGCTGGAAGCTGGCCACGCTCTGGTCAGGCACGCTGTGCAGTTCACTCTTGAGCTGAAGTCCATGCTGACGACACAGCTGTGAGAAAGCTCAGAGCTCCCCACACCTTGTCCAGCTGACGCCACTCCACGAGCTCTTGGACACATTCATTTGGGCTTGGGAGGATGCCCTGGGACCTCAAGAGACTGCCTTGTGACTGCTCATGAATATTCCAGCTCCAAGAGGGGGGAAGAGAGAGCAGACTGATCCCCAGCCTCCTGGGAGCTGAGCCAGTTGTGCTCCTGCTTGTTCTGGGGGTGCCTGACCTCAGTGGGAGCACTCCCCACGTCTCCCCTGGCTCCCTCTTCCTCTTCCGACAGGCATCTTTGCCCTGGCTGCAGACTGTGGCCAGGAGCCAGGCACTCCAAGGGCTGCTCCCACCTTCCCACAGAGGCTCTGACAGCCACCAGCCTCCCCAACCCTGTTCTAGGCCCAGCTGGAAGACCTCTGGATACCTGTTAGCGGGAGATAAGGCATGCCCTGGCGGTTACCAGCAGGAGGCGACTTGACAAGCCTTATCTTCCCATAACACTCACACCTTGCAGCCTTGAGCTAAATCATAGAAGAAAAACTGGAGTTAGGAGACTTGTCCCTTGCCTAAGTATTTTCTTCCTCTCCTAATTTTATCGCCTTGCTAAGGAAGTCAAAAGCAGACTAATTAAGTCCGAGCTAAAGGGCAAGTACTTGGACTGCCTGGCCGACTGCCCGGAGCCGCCAAGATAACGGGACTTGCAGGTGAGTGAGCTGGGCATAGCACATCATTGCTTCAGGGTCCCTGGCACCAGAGATGTTCATGAAGCCGAACAGCCATGAGCAGAAAACTGACCACTTGGCAATGCCCTTCTGGCAGCATGGTAGCCTTTGGATGGCCTATAGGGATTGTCTTTAGAATGGACTGGCTCCCAATTCCTTTGGCACTCTCTCTCCGCTGGGGACCAACTTCTATCCTGGACTTTCTACCTCATGATTCAGATCACTGCAGGCACAAACGGACCATCAAAAATTAAGACTTCAGAATAGGAGCCATTGCTGTGGTATAGTGGGTTAAGCGGTGGTCTGCAATGCCAGCAGCCCATATGGGTACTGGTTTGAATCCTGGCTGCTCCACTTTTGATCCAGCACCCTGCTAACATGGCTGGAAAAGCAGTAAAGGATGTTGTACTCACTTGAGAGCCCTGTAAGAAGCTCCTGGCTCTTGGCCTTGGCTGAGATGGCTCAGATCTGGCTATCTATGGAATGAATCAGCAAATGGAAGAGCTAAATAAACTGGAAATAGTTGCAAGGATCTAACATTGTAGTCTTGGAAGTCCTAACACCCCGCCTCTGGTCCTCACCTCTCCCTGGACTTGAGTTCTCTTGGGGCTCACCCAAGTATGCTCAGCGGGGCTCCCAGCACTTGGTCTTGAGGAGATCATCAAGTCTCCCTCCTCAAGGCAGGGGCAAAGGAGGCCAACACTTGCACAGACAAGTGAGTGCTCTTCAAACATCATGGAAAAATACTGTGACTAGTCCATGTAGTACCCATCTCACGACCTTGCACCAAAACCCTATTTCTTCGAATTTCACTTCTCATGAGCAGAAGGGATGTGACCAGAGTCCACTGGGGCCACTGTCGTGGCACACCAGGTGAGGTCACTTGCTATGATGCTGGTAGCCCGTGGGGGAACCAGGTTTGAGTTCTGGCTGCTTGCTATCCAGTTGCCTGCCAAGGTGCTTGGGAAGACAGCAGAAGATGCCTTATGAGCCAAGGTTCCGGCCACTCATGTGGGAGACAATGATGGAGTTCCAGGCTCCTGGCTTTGGCCTGCAATGGCCCCTGCTGTTGCAGCCATTTGGAGAGTGAACCTATTTTCACTGAAGTTGGGAAGACTGATCAAGTTGCAGCCTGGCCATCCATTATCTCCTCTAGTTGCACAGCTTTCTAACCTGAACACGACTTGGGTCCCCAAAGATGTCAGAGGCCTTTGCTTCATGATGGCTGGATAAAACTTAGCGGGTGAAACAATGACAAGATTTGCCATTGGGGTTGGGACTTGAGCTACATACTCACACACCTGTTTCTCCAGACTGTTGCTCACCTATGGCACCTCTCCATGGAGGTGGGTCTCCCCATCCTATTTCTGGCCTGCTTCTAGGTGGCATGAGCAGAGCCCATGGCTCTGAGCCCTCCCAGCCGGGCGTGCTCCTGCGGTGAGCCTCACATCCGCTAGGAGATTGAGAAGGTGGTTGTAGAGGACGGAGAGGATGAAAGGAGGGCCTACACCTGTCACCACTGCAGCCCTACAACGCGGCTGTTCCCAGGGAGGACTGTCCTTCAAAGAGGGGACTTTTCTCTGCTGGACGGTGAAAAATGTGATTTTCTTTTTTTTTTTTTTTTATTATTTTTTCATTGGAAAGGCGGATATACAGAGAGGAGAGACAGAGAGGAAGATCTTCCGTCCGATGATTCACTCCCCAAGTGAGTGCAACGGGCCGATACTATGCCGATCCGAAGCCAGGAGCCTCTTCTGGGTCTCCCACGTGGGTGCAGGCTCCCAAAGCTTTGGGCCGTCCTCGACTGCTTTCCCAGGCCACAGGCAGGGAGCTGGAAGGGAAGCGGGGCTGCCGGGATTAGAACCGGCGCCCATATGGGATCCCGGGCGTGCAAGGCGAGGACTTAACCACTTGCGCCACCGCGCCAGGCCCGAAAAATGTGATTTTCTACGGGGGACCACCAACAGTGCGTGTGAAGAATCTAAGATTTCACAGAGGTGGGGTGGGAGAACCCACTTAGAGCCCTGGGTATAAGCCTTGAGCAGCAGGGCGTCAGCAGGCGGCAGTGACCCCTCCAGTGTCCTCCCTTGGTTGCATTCTCCCTCCCTCTCTATGTTTCAACCTGAAGTAGTGACCCCGAGTTGTGCTTTATGATGTTAATAACAAGGAGGCTTTATATGTCAAGACAAAGTGGCTCTTAGTCTTTTTTTTTTTTTTTAAATGACTGATTTATCTGTTTGAAAGTCAAAGTTACAGAGAAAGGGAGAGAAATTGAAAGAGAGCTTTCATCTAGTATTCACTTTCCTGATGGCCACAATGGCCAGGCTGCAAGGCAGCGTCAGGAGCCTCACGCAGCTCTGCTTGGCTGGCTGCAAGGCAGCGTCAGGAGCCTCACGCAGCTCTGCTTGGCTGGCTGTCCAAGCACGTGGGCCATCTTCTGCTGCTTTCCTAGGGGCATCTGTAGGGATCTGGATCCGAGGCAGGACAGCTGGGGCTCCAGGTGGTGTCCAGGTAGGCCATAGGTGCTGCTTCACCTTCTGTGCCACAACACTGACCTCCCACTCAGGATTCACACACACAACTGTGTCTGTGGGATTTTCGATAAGCAGTTTCTGAACTTTCCTTCACCCTGGGCTTTCCGTTCTTTTCAGGCAAAATGTCCTCATATTCAGGGACTTGCCAGCAAGTTCAACTGTAGTGAACTTGTCTGTCTCAACCTGTGTTCCAGGCAGAGTCATGCTCTCTCTGCAAGGCTACCACCAATCGCAGCCTGCTGGTCTGTAATCAGGGGTCAGCACAGGCATGCTGTCAGCAGAGAACTGAAGGGTGCACTGGCCTTGGGAGTATCACTTAGATCGGAGCCTCTCAGCTGGTTGAAATACAGCTGAAATGATGTAGTTACTCATTTGAAAGGTAGAGTAACAGGCAGAGAGATGACAGGAGGGAGGCAGAGAGAGAGAGAGAGAAATCTTCCCTCTGCTGGCTCACTCCCCAGATAAGTACAATGGCAGAGCCCCAGCAGAAGCCAGGAGCCCAGCGCTGGCTTCTGTATGCTGTATGCTGTATGCTGAGGGTTCTGTATGCTGGTGGCAAAGGACTAAGTAGTTGGGCCATCTTCCACCGCTTTTCCAGACACATTAGTGAGGAGGTGGGAAGAAAGTGGAGCAGCTGGTGCGAGTGGTGGGTCAATCCACAAGGCATGCCACAATGCCAGCCTATTTGAGATGTTGTTTGCTCTAGTAAACCAAGGGCTTGGGTTTGTTTGGTGCTTTTTTATAAAACAGAAACTTAGAAAAGCTTAATTAAGATTTACTTTAAAATCACCAAATTATATTTTCATAAAAGCCTCTAAAGTGAAACTGCTGTATTTGTTGAATTTTAAAAAAAATATTAGTTTTATAAACATGGTTTCATAGTTTTTTTTTTACACTATAAGGAGATTTATAAACTGCATAGAAAGCAAGAAAGTCATACTCAAATGCTCATAATTTCTAAGAAATCTGCTAATAGTCATTCATTATTAATGAATCTTAAATGTAGAAATGTGCTGACTCAATAAACACGAAATTCCGCTTCTCATTTGCCCAAAGTGGAGCTGGAGTGGGTTGGGAAGGGAGGTTAGGTCCCCCCTGCGGGGATGGCCAGTCTGAATGCTGGCATGGGGGCTTTCTGGGGAGCAGGCTGCCACCAGGTCTGAACATGCATCCATGACCAAAAGCAGCTTTGACTGAATACTAACTTGGCAAAACTTTCCCAATGTAAATATTTTTTCAAGACTAGAAGAAAAATCGTGCAGGCAGAGCTTTAGAAACATGTCCATGTTCGCATCCTCAAAACTCTTCTTTGATAATCCTTCCCCACCCCCAACCCATCCCATAGAGAAACACACTGAACGTAAGGCTCAGGGAAGCTATCGCCAGTCTGTAAGATAACCATTTAAATCAATCCCGGCACCCTCTCATGAGTGGTCTCCATTAGAGATGCTAGGGGGCGGGCATTTGTTCCTGGGCTTAAGACCTGTGTTAAGATACTGATGGTCCCTGTCAGAGCTCCTAGGCTCAGCACCTGATAGCTGGCCATTCACTTCAGCTTAGTTCACAAGACTGGGTTCCTGCTATGCACTGTGGGAGTTCGTACTGAGTTCCCAACCCCAGGCTTCAGCCTGGACCTGGCCACTGTGTGGGCATCTGGGGAGCGAACTAGCAGATGTAGGAGTGCTCTTTCTGTGTCACACACGCCTAACTAAATGGAGACTTTTACAATGCTATTAGGGAGAATCGAGATGGTAGAATAGGGTAAGGTCACATAAAAACAGACGGAAAAACATTAGTCAGTGTGAAACAGAGAGGACACATTCTAGGAAATAGGAGAGGACAGAACAATAGCAGCGGGGTACCTGGAGACTGACAGACACAGGAAAGCAGTGGACACAATGGTGTGGTGTTGCAGTGACTGATAACCCAAAGCATTCAACGAGTGGTGATCTGAATTGCACTGGCAGCCGAAACTCCACCAACAACCAGGTGGGAAGGGATTTTCACCAGGAGCTCAGGAGGTGACCACAGACAAAGAACTGCTCGTTTTACTAATTTCTTTGATTTGACCAGGGGCAGAGACAGAGCAGCAGATCCCAGATGGGCAGTGCAGGAACAGGGTGGATTTCATAACCCAGTCTACCTCCTAGAGCCATATAGGGTGCCATTTAGTTTAAGAAGGCAAAGGCTATGCGACAGTACTGCGGATGCACTGAGCTGGGAGTGAACTGATTTTGGGCTCAGCAAAACGCAACAACATGGCATCCTACAGGTTCCACCCAAGACAGGTCTGGGTAGCCCTCAGACCTGATGGCCAGCAGATCAAGAACTTTAGTAGTTGCACATCAGGCACCATTTTGAACCATTTAAGACTGCAGAGACAGCAGTGAGCTGCGCATGTGCTGAGCTGGGAGAGAACTCACTGAGCTCAGTGCATTGCACTGGTCTCACAGGAAAATAATACCAACTTTGGCATCATACGGGTCGAAATAGGTCTGTGTGGCCCCCAGACCTAACGAACAACAGGTTCCAGCAAGTTCAGCACCACCAACAACCTAGCCATATAGGATACCTGGTGTCTCCCTAATCCTGGGACCTGCTCCAACCAGAAGTGGGAGAAAGGTTGTACAGACAATGGTGCAGCCTCAGCACGGTATCACAGGAGGTGGAGAGTGGTGAGCCAGGAGCCGGGGCTATAAAGACCATGGTGGAAATCTAACGTAGGAACCCAGACCTGGAACTCGCTGGATGGAGTGGCACAACTGATGGAGTGGTACACAACAAAGTGTATCAACTGCAATAAGTAAAATTGAACTGTAGACCTGTGGGTGACAGAGCTTAGAAACCTGCCCCCAGGAGAAGAATCTGCTAACCAGAAGTACAATTACCAAGAGCAAAAGAAGAGACAGAGGCTCAATGAATATTACTGAAGACTTCCCTGCAAAGGAGCAAAAGCTTACCTCAGAGTTCACTGAGGAAGACATCGAGAAAATGGGGAACACAGAATTCTAAACAGTTGTTATAAAACTTCTATCAGCAACAAGAAGCACATAAAGCAGGCATTCAAGGAATTTAAGGAATATGTCACATAGGAAATGAATCAAATGAAAGCTGATATATCAGAAGTGAAGAATACAGAGGAGCAAATTAAAAGTACAGTGGAGAGTTTCCAAAATAGAATGGAGGCAGAACAAGATAATTTCAGAATTAGAAGATATTTCCTGTTACCAGGGGGAAAAAGCTGGAAGTAGAGCTGGATCAGGCTAAAAAAAGTTTTCAAGAATTGAAAGAGACTATTAAAAGGCCAAATATAAAAGTTATGGGAGTCCCAGAAGGTGCAGAGAGAGAGAGACAAGTTGGGATTAAAGGTGTATTCAATGAAATAATAAGGGAAAATTTCCCTAATCTGGAGAAAAAAATGGGAAACAGGATCCAGGAGGGGCACAGAACTCCCAACAGTGTTGATCAAAGTGATCTTCATCATGACACATGACCATCAAGCTCTCTTCAATTGAACATAACAAAAGATCCTTAAATGTGCACGTGAAAAATTTGATTGACATATAAAGGAATTCCAATTAAAATCACAGGAGTCCTCTCACAGGAAACTTTACAGGCCAGAAGAGAATGGAGTGACATATTCAGATTCTAAAAGAAAAAAATTGTCGGCCTAGGATAACATATCCAGCAAAGCTTTCTTTTGTCCCTGAAATACAATTCTTTCACAGTAAAGAAAAGTTAAAAGAACCTGCCTCTTCCAAACCTGTCCTATAAATGATACTTCAAGATGTTCTCTTGACAGAGGAGAGGAATAGCGTCCACCAAAACAAAGGCAAATGGGAAGAACATCCCAGTTCAATGACAACAGAAGACTAAACTAATGAACAACCCATTGCTAAAATGACAGGACCAAAGTACCACCCATTCATAGTAACCCTGAATGTAAATGGCTTAAACTCATCAATCAAACATAGACTAACAGATTGGATTAAATGCAAAACCCATCTATTTGTTGCCTACAGGAGACTCATTTTACCAAAAAAGATCAGCAGAAATATATTTCATGGATTTGGATTTTTTTGTTAGTTTCATCTTATTGAAACACTTTCTTGTGATTAAATTCTTCAATGACTCATAGATCATACAGTAGCATCATTTTCTTTCAGAAGGTTCTTGACTTTCTTTTTCATTTCTTTAGCGACACATTAGTCATTCAGTAGCATGTTATTTAACTTCATGGTATTGTTGGATTTCTTTTTTCTTCCTGTTGTTGATTTTGTTTTGTGGCTTTTGATTTTAAGTGGATGTATAGAAATTGTGTAATGGAAACTGTCATATCCAGATGTGAGTATACAGTGCAGTGTGCATCTCCACTTCCAGACAAAGATGGACTCTCAATGAAACCATTAGATGCATCCTGACAATAGTTTGCTGGACTCTCTGCCATTGTCCAGGCCCACAATGATGAACGTATGACTGTGTATGGAGAAGTATACTACAGTAATGATACAGGGAAACTCAGTGAGGGGGGAGGGAATTGAGGACGGCACAAGGGAAATCCCAGGGCCTATGGAACTGCATCATAAGATGACAATAATGAAAAGAAATAAAATAATAATAATAAAAAAGCTATTAGGGCCCAGTGCGATAGTCTAGCGCTAAAGTCCTTGCCTTGAATGTGCCAGCATCCTGTATAGGCACTGGTTCTAATCCTGGCAGCCCTGCTTCCCATCCACCTCCCTGCTTGTGGCTTGGGAAAGCAGTCGAGGACAGCCCAAAGCCTTGGGACCCTGCACCTGCGTGGGAGACCCAGAAGAAGCTCTGGGCTCCTGGCTTCGGATTAGCTCAGCTCCAGCCATTACGGCTGCTTGTGGAGTGAACCATTGGATTGAAGATCTTCCCGTCTGTCTCTCCTCTTCTCTGTATATCTGCCTTTCCGATAAAAAAAAATAAATCTTTAAAAAAATGGTATTAGAGAAATAGAGTGGTTTATGGCACACTGTTCAGGGTGGAAGGCTGGTGAAGAGGCAAATTAGCATGAGCTCATTTCTATTAATATGTGTGTGTGTGCGTGTTTGTAAAAAAAATATTCACAAAGCTCCCTACTATTCCAGCTGTGTGGGATTCTGGCTACTTTCTATTTTGTTTCCTCTTTTTCTATTTGTGTGTAGTTTTCTGCCTTTTTTTTTTTTCCAATAAGCACACATTGTGTTTGTCATGAAAGTTCTAGTTTTTCACTGAAGAAATGTTCTTTGGCGAGTCCCTGGGTTGGGGTTCACGTGCCGAGCCCCACTTAGGACTGAGGTGGCATTTCTGCACTGGGCAGAGGGTTGGCAGGGGCAGGTGGACAGCAGGTGCAGGAAGCAGAGACGGTGGGCACACCACGGGCACCACTGCTTGGAGGACACTTTTCGTACCCGTGTCCCTTGGAATGCTTTACACACATTAACAAAGAGTAATCCCCCCACTGTTTTGTTGAATCAACACTGGGAGACGCCTGAAGAAATGCTACCCAAAAAAGGGGAGGCCTCTGTCCATGTGCGTCTGAACCCCTCAAAGTCACAGACAAGCGTGCGGTGTCTCGCAGACGCTGCGTACAGAAAGGGGAATTTCTAAGACTCCAGCTACATGATGGAAAACACGCTTCATTTGGACAGCAAATCTGAGGCTATTAGACCATTACGTGTTCTCTGACGTGCCAGGTTATTACGGCCATATGGCTCCCAGAGTAGAATGTTTGGGATGAAATTACCAAGTGGCTCATGGGGATGCTGTATCTGAGACAGGTGCGCCAGACCGGAAAAGGCCCAGTCCCTTTCAGGGTGGCCCCTTTCTCAAGGCACGGGTGAGCGGCTTGTGTACCGGAAGCCCTTCTCAGATCAAGGAGAGGTGATGTGCTGGCTTGACATTCTTAGACTGCTGGAAGGTTCCAGACACTCACATAAGGCTGCCACTGAGCAAATGAAATCAAGTCCCAACATCCTGATATCCTTTGCCATGCACACAATCCCCAGAATGAGAATATAAAGCCCTCTTTCAGAGCACACTCCACAAATGCAGGTCCTGCAGCCCGGCCCCTGTGACAGCGTAACCTTCAGGGCCTGAAGAAAGATGCAGTCCCGGTCCTGGCTGCCTCTTCCTCACTCCCCAGGCTCTGGCAGTTGGCTTCGATCAATAGAACTGCTAGGTATCTCTATAAATCTGAGTAGAGATCCATTCTCCTAAAAGTCCAACACATTTTGCTTCTCAACTGAGGTGCAGGATCGGAAGATATTTCAGGGGGTATTTGAAATTGGAGATTAAATTCTGTCTTTATGTACATCGTGGATAGAAGCGGTAAGCTGGGTGCCAGTGATCTTTCTGCTTGCAGTCCCTGGGGCGAAACAGGTGACAGGTGCAGGCCCAGAGCACACGGGAGCTGCTGGCCGCAGCATGGGGCTGGAGTGCAGCTGCCCTCGAGCAGTGGATGGGGAGGCCTGGTGGCATAGGCCTGTGCCGCTGCTGTGAGCGAGGGCGTCTCAGCCGGCAGCCCTTGGACCACTGGAGGTCCCTGGCCACCCATTCTTCCACCCATCCCAGGTCACTCACTCACTCACTCACGCACTTGCTCCACAGTTCAGTCCCTTCCTCCATGCATCCAGGTTACATCTGCTCATGTGTTGGGGACAGAACAGAGTGAAAGATGAGCCTGTCTGTGCTCCCACTGGCCTCCTGACCACAGACCTGCAGAGTCTCAGGAGCGGCCCTTAGGCCAGTGAGAGCAAACTCAAACTTGACTCCTTTGCAAACTCTGCAGCCTTTCCCAAATCCCGGAGTGATACCAGCAAGCCAGGTGAGGAAAGTTTGAAAGGAGAAGTGGGGACATGTGTGGGGCTGTGGCGCCCTCTCTCCCTCTCTGCAGGGACTCTCCTGGATCACCGCCTTCATGGCATGGGCATTCCTCACCCCATGCCAAGACCCTCCTGGCCTCTCTTCTGTGCAGCTCAGTGAGAAGCCTGTTTCATACACTCAGCCATCTGTTGGCACACAGCTGGAAGGAGCCACAGAGGGCACTGGGTTGTGGGGCACTGCAGTGGGGGCTTGGGAGGAGGCAGCCCCAGGCGGAGCAGGTGAGAGCTCCGTGGGTGGGTGGGGACAGGTGTGGCTGGCGTGGTGGGCTGCAGTCCCAGGAGCAGGGCTGGCAGCACAGCAGGGTTTCTGCCAAGCCAGCTGCCAAGGGTTGAGGACTCCTCTTTTGGTAGGCCATGTGAGCCAAGCAGAGCAGGGAACCACACGGTCCCTTCTCTGAAACATGGATAATGCCAGACAAATGAGATGCGGAATCTCCCCAGCTCCAAGGGAGCTAATTTTAAAATGCGATTTTGAATGACCACTCTTTTCCTGCACCATCTTCCCAAATGGGGTCGAGGCGGTTCCCCTGGGGGTGCCACGGTGGGTGGGTGCTTGTAGACCTGACTCAGGCTGTCCAGGCCAGCACCAGCAGGCTCCCTGCTCAACCCACATCACCTTGGGAACCTCGGGAATTCCTGCTGCAAAAGGCTGCTGGGTGCTGCTCACCCTCCCACCTCCAGTGGGAAGTGAAGAGCCACATCTGCCAATCTCCTCTGGAAGACCAACTCTGCAGCTCTCTCTGAACTTCTGCCCTTTTGTTTTCAAAGACAGAAAAAAGCCAGCTCAACGGGGGTGTTCTCCTTCTGCTAATGTGTGTGCCCCTCCAGACTTCGCGGCCCCTCCACAGAGCGAGGGGTGGGTACAGCCTCTCCTCCTGGCACCCTGTTACAGAGGAAGAGAATCTTCCTGATGAAGCTCAGAGCTCAGAAGGCACGGAAGGCAAATTACCCTCCAGCAGCCGCGGAGCAGTCTGCAGCTAAACGCGCGGGGAGAGCCTGCGGTTGCCAAAGACTCGATTATGCACGGGCTGGGAAATTCATGGGTTTCCGTGTTAAATACTAACTCTCTTATCATTCGCAGGAAATTAAACTCATCTTGCAGAGGAGCCGAGCCTATGACGACGGATGCAGTTCCTCCCACCCTACGCATGGCTGGCAGCTGCGTGAATGCTGTGGCCTGTGTCTCCTGCCCCAAAGGACACGGGAGTCTGAGCTCTCCTGCCGTGCCCTGGGCCCTCCAGCTGTTGATGGGGCAGGACGTCTCCAGTGCTACTTCTGCTCTCACTCTCTCCACCCCTCTGTCACCAAGAGAAGCAGCGAAGGGTCCTGTTCACAGCTCCCTGCCATTTCCTTTCCACCTTCATCGTACCCATTGGCTGCATGAGATGGTGGTTTCTGTGCAGCCATTGTCACCTGCGATACCTACAGGCATGATTCAGCGGGTGCCCGCCTGTCCCATCACTGCTGGTTTTCTGCTTCCTTGCCTCCCGCCTTCTTACCGCGGGTGCTACCTGTCCCGTTCACCCACGCTGCAGCCCCTCTGTTGCGAGGATGAAAGAACGGCTGTGACAGTCATGTGCCACAACCTAACACCCGACTCAGCCTCGGGCCTCATGCATGATGGTGGACCTCTAATATTATCACGGAACTAGACAGCCCCATTACTCTGTGCCGTGGTGGAGGTCAGACTACCACAGCCCAACTCAATGTATGCACATGTGTGTGGAGGTGCTGCACACCCAGTCACTGGACAATGGTCAAAGACAAGTTTGCCAACTCAGGAGTTTACTGTACCATACTGCTAAACTGTACTGCACTATAACCCTTTGCCTTACTCTTTCAGACCACATTTCTACTTAGTAACACTCTGCTGTGCTCCACGTAGCAGGCCTTGCCTCTCTTCTTATGTTTGCATCTTGTTTGTTCAACGTGGTGCTGGCAGCAGTAGACTGTACACCACGTACAGGGGGCCTTCAAAAATGCTTGATGGAAATGGGATTGAAAGGCAGGCTTATTTTGGTGCAAAGATGGGTTGCAATTCATGCAGCATTTGTTCATAATACATGTAGGTGGACTTTATGAGAGGCATGGGTTTCATTTTTTTTTTTTTGCAACCAAAAGACACCTAATTTTAAATCTCATTTTCCACGAACTTTTTGCAGTCCCATGGGCTAGCCTAGGCATGCACTGGGCTAGACTGTCCTGGTTTGTGTCAGCACACACATGATGTTCTTGCTGCAATGAGATTCCCTAAAGATGCATTTATCAATATCCCCTGTGTATAACACACTCCGTGACAGGTCATCAGGCTGTGGCCATCTCCTTTCATTTGTGTGCTGTCTGGGTCACTTTCTCATCTCAGCGGTGGAGTTAGTAGCTGCAAAATCTGAGGGGTCCTCCACCTGCCTTTTATGGGAATTGTGTCCACCCATCTGCCTGATGCACTGGGACAGGCAGGCATTGGTTGGTAGAATATAAGCAAATGAAGGCAATGGCTTTGCATCTTTGGACCACAGCTGTGTCTCGCACACCTGCAATACACCCCGTGCTCAGACGGCGCCTGGTGCAGCTGTGTCCCATGAGTGGGTAAAGCAGGGCTCATGTTGCGATGCAGTGCATAAAGCCATCAACTGTGATGCTGACATATCATAAGGGAGCCAGTTCGAATTCTGGCTGTCCCACTTCGCATCCAGCTCCCTGCTAATGGCCTGGGAAACATAGTGGAAGATGGCCCAAGTACCTGGGCCTCTGCCACCTGCGTGGCAGACCAGGAAGAAGCTTCTGGCTCCTGACTGTGGTCTGCCTGAACCCCTGGCCGTTGTGGCCATCTGGGGAGAGAACCAGTGGATGGAAGATCTCTCTTTGTCTCTACCTCTTCTTCTTTTGCTATAGCTCTGATTTTCAAATCAATCAATCAATCTTAAAAAAAAATAAAATCATGTGTGAACAAGGATGAGGGCTGCTAAGTTTCTCTCCTGAAGTCACTGACTGACTCTCCCAGTTGAAACCCTGGTAGACTGACTGGGGCAGAAGCAGAACTAGAGAACTGTACAGCTTGCCTCCTTCCCCCACCCAGAACACCTGCTGCCTCTCACCAGACACCTGCTTGTGTGCTGGCTCAGCCCCAACAGACAGGGTAGCGCTCCTGACTCTCAGCTCTGCACTGATGTGTGCCTCCAAGACAGACTGCCCGTGAGCAAGCCCCAGGGACCTAGCTCTCCTCTCAGGATCTTTCTGGATGACCCCAGGCTGTCCATCTTGAGAGGTGCACACTGTCCCCCATCATTCTCACGTCTGACTTTGACCTGTCTGCCCTGACCGGAGGTTTCCTCGCTCTTTGGAGGACTCCCTTTTCTGGATGTCCCAGCAGGTGCCGGGAGGCAGGACCGAAGCTCTGTATGGGAAGACTGGCTTTGGGAGCCAGCTCTGCAGGAGAAGTAGCCACAGTGTTGGCAGGGAGAGCCAAGGTAAAAGGGAAGACTGGGGAGAGGACTGGGTGGGGGGGAAGGGGCGGGAGGGGAGGAGGGAGGGTGGGGCATGGCTGTACCTGCAGCCTGGGGAGCACTCATCCCTCCCACACCCTTGGGTTCACAAACTCCAGTCCTCCCCCAGGCACGACGCCCGCTCCTGTCCCTGCTTTGGGGTGGGGGGCTGCCTGCTGTGATTTGCACCCGGCCCAAGGTGGCCCTGTGGACTCTCCCGCAGTCAGCTGAGCAGCCATGGAACCTAGCCGTATTCTGCTACTTCCTCCCTGGTGGCTTGTGTTAAGTTCTATGCTGTTCTGAAAACGTATTGCTGCATATTCAGACGAATTTTTAAATAATGGGGCTATGGCACTGGAACATGGAAATGTACTTGGGAAATATTAATATGTAAATGAGTGAAACAAAATGCGCTTTTGAGGCAGGTCTCTGCCAATCTGCTTCATCAACACCAGGAAGAAAAAGCAGGTGGTTCCAAACATTTTTTTTTTTACTTGGAACTGGAACTAAGTCACTTGGAGCCTGTTGCACAAGCCTATTTTTGTGGGAGGAGAAAATATCCAACAATTTTATAGGAGACGTGAAAGTGAATTTTTCTACTGTATTCACGTCTCTGCCTTTCCAGCTTTTCCTCTGCCACTCCAGCGCTGGCTCCTTGCTCTCACACGCAGCCATCATTTTTAGGCTCAGAGAGAAGCCAGCTGAGAAGAAATAAACCATGCGCTAGCACTAGGTGTCGCTGTTCCTTTATCACAGACGGGGACCCGCACGCCAAAGCAATTTACCTTGGCTAAAATAACAAGCTTGTTTTCTGGAAATAAAATAACCAGTAAGTACTGGGAGAGGATGATTCTCTTTCACAGGTGTCTCCGAATCAAAGCTGAAGTGTGAACAACAATCCACTCTTTCCATGGGCCTCCCACGTCCCGTCGGCTTCTAGAACCCCGTCACTGTGGCTGAGCTGCGTTTGTACCTCGGACTTAGCCGCCCGACCCATCAGCCCCGGTGCATGGTTTGGTATTTTCAGAGCGAGGAGCGTCAGCGCTTCCCACCGTTTTAGCATAACTCACACACCACAGATACTTGGAAAGGAAACATTTAAAGCAAGGATGCAGAGACCCAACATTGCTTCCACCAAGGGTACAGAATTCCACGTTTATACAATGACACACGCATCACACCCGCTCCTCACACGCGCCACACACACACACCCCGCTGTCAGCATGCATTAAATAAGTGAATATGAAATGCAGATGACTGCAGCCCCTTCCTGAGCGGATGCTTGGGGCATGGGGTACGACTGCACTTTGCACACCTGCCTCTCCGAGCTCCATCCTCATCACCTGCTTTGCGAACGATAGATAATTCTGAGGATAGTGAGAGCCTGGGACCAGCTTGGAGGAGAGGTCGCAGCCACAAGATGGCTACCCCAGCACCAGAATTCCTAACCGTGACATACACATGGCCTTCTCTCTCATGGCTGGCTGGCTTGCCTACTTTCTTTAAAGGTTTATTTATTTTTAACTGAAGGACGAATTGAGAGAGATAAGGGGAGACTCGGGGGAGGGAGAGATATCTTCCATCCACTGGTTTCTTCTCCAAATGGCCACAATGGCCAGAGCTTAGTTGGGTCACTTTCTGCTGCTTTTGCAGTTCTCAGGAAGGGAGCTGGATTGGAAGTGGAGCAGCTGGGACAGGAACTGGTGCCCGTATGGGGTACAGGTGCTGCAGGCAGAGGATTAGCCTATCAAGTCACCCTACCTCTCCCTCCTTTGATGCTCTTTGATCCTATTTTTGTGGCAGAGTGAGGCCTGCTGCACAGCCCTGAGTTCTGACTCTGACTCCTCCACAGGCGAGCTGTAGCAGACCTGAGAAGTGCCTGTAATACCAAGTTCTCAGATTCTGCATTGAGGGATGGGTGGCAGGGACCAAGTTCCCATCTCCATGTGAGGCCATTACAGGGATTAAGCATGGTGGGGCAGCAGCAGAAGATGCTGCTTGCTTTGCCAGCATCCCAGAGGGCTGCCGCTTTCAATCCAGTTTCCTTCTAATGCACCCAGGAGGCTGCAGACCTAGCCATGAGGGAGGCCTTGGCCAGGCCCAGCCCCCGGTGCTGCAGCCATCTGGGGATCTGCAGCAGTAAGTGGAGGGTCTCTGTCTCTCCTTTCTCTCCATGGCTCTGCTTTTCAAATAAACAAATCTTTGCACAGTGCCTGTCCTATCCCATCCACTCATTTGTAGACTTGCTGATGCATTTTTAAAAGCTGAACTCAGGAATAAATAATGTGTTGTGAGTTCTCCTTCTCCCAAATGAATCTGGGGAGGTTGGGAGTTGGTCTTAATTAAGCAGGTGCCTAAGGCGTGAGGGCCGAGATAGCCCAGCTGACTTGTTCAAAGGGATAACTTATATAAATACCCACAGGTGTCACTTGTGGGACAGGTGGGCAGCCCCTGGGCTCCTGGTGGGCCCAACAGTTCCTCTGGCTTTTCGAATTAATGTCTTGATTTTACCAAGGAGGGGACAAAAGCAGAGAGGCTAAGTCCCACTTGCAAGGCAACCTCAGTGAGGGGAGAAGGTCGCTTGTGGGACCTGGGGACCCAGTCCTTTCCCGGGTTGCTCTGAGTTGGACTCTGCTTAACACTGACAAGTTTCATCGCCACAGGGTTCGCTTCTTTGGAATCTTTATTCCTTAATAACTTTGAATTTTTACCAGCAGAGACAGGAAACATCACAAGACAGTGCTAGGAGAGGCACCAATTGCTGCAAAAAACAAGAAAGATGCTTGCTTTCCTTATGCCTTTGGGAGACGACATTTGGGAAATAACTGTGAAATTCCTGCAGGTGAATGTAGGTAGCTGGCTCCCAGAAACTGCCCCCTGGAAATAGGGTGCTGTTGACTGCCAGGGGGAGTTGATATCTAGGCTAGCGTCTTAACCGGGACATGCTGAATTGTCAACGGGCACAGAAACGCACAGGTCCACTTGGAGCTTCAGACCCAGTCATAGCTAAGCCACCAAGGAGAGGATGCAGGATTTCCCTGCAAAGGAACCGAGTTGTGTAGCGGTGGTCATGCCTGCTGCTTCGCTACCCTCTGGGTCCATGCACAAACTGCACGTGACCCTCGCTGATAATTAAGAGGGATCAGCAGAGGGTGGTTGGGGAGTGACACTCCTTTTCCTAGACCCACACACTGTGAGCAGAGGAATGTGGGAGCACTCCAAGGCCACCCCAGGAGCCAGTTTGGGATTTACTCTTGGTCCTGCTTCAAGCCTGGCTGCTGCGTGCTTCTAGGCTAAGGAGACCCCATTAGAGACCCCATTACTCAGAGAAGACTCAGGGTTGTGTCAGGTGGATGCGAAAACGTGTGTGCCGAAACTACACGGAGACATCACATAGAGCTCAAGAAGCTTGTAGAAAACAATGAGTTAAAACTCACGCATATGCTAATTACCTGGTTTGCTCTGGGTTCGGGACAAAGGCTTAGCGCTGTTGAAGGCTCTTGTTGTTTCTTAGGCAGCAGAGTGGACATTGTAATGGACATAGACCTGAAACTGGAGGGTTTTGGAGAAGCAGAGAAGCTAATAGAAGAGAGCAGTCATGTTCCCATGGGTTTTCTAGGTAGCATAGGCCATCAATAAGGAGACATTCCCAGCAAAGGCACAGAGTTATTTGTTTCAGATTTTAATCTGAGAAGTTACTGAGGATGACTCAAATGGGCAAAGAGAGACAAGTCCCCAGGTTCCTGGGGAAGCAGTCAGATAATAAAACTATTGTCCTAATCAACCGAGGAAAGGGGGGAGGGGCAAAGCGCCCAGACTAGAGGCATGTCCGTGTCTTAGGGAGGCCAGGAAAGGATCAGAGGACAGCGCATACAGGAGAGAAGTAAACGTACCTCGAACGGCATTATGGCCGTGGTAGTACAGTACGTGCTTTTCATTCGGCCAATGCTAACTGGGGGGACCATCTGTTGCCCAGTGTTACTCTAGAGTGTGTAGGTGTTGCTGCCAGAATGGGAAATAGAAAGAATGGATGTCAAGCAGGACCGTTCCTGAGAAGCCAGGAAGCACTTCCCTTCAGACTCGGTTCCTTCTCAGTCCACCCCATTTTTCTTGTCCATGTAGTGGGCTGGTGTGCGTTTGCAGTTGCTCAGGCTCCGGCTTCCCGTCCCCAGGTTGTCGGGATGGAAGATTCTTTCAGGGTTCCCTGCTTCGCCCGCCGCTGCCCCGTACTGCAGTGTTCTGGTCTGCAACTTCAGTAGAGGCAAGCTGACCTTTTATTTTGCTGAATTAGCCAGGTTTTGTATTCTTTTTCTTGAATTAGTATTAGAGTGTTGGTGAGAATCCTGGTTGTATCGCCGTAACTGGGATGCTCATTAGTTCATGTTTACGATGTAACACAAGGCGGTTTGTAGCGTCAGTATTTGGTCTGAACTTGTTTGAAGCTGGTGTGTTTTCTTTCTATACGTGGGACTGTAATTCTGCAAGTTTGGATCTTCAGAGAATAACTTGTGTTGTATTATTGACATGTTATATATGTTTTTAATGTTAGCATCCTGTAATGCTTTCATTCACTTTCCAACTCAGTATAAATAAGTATTTTAAGTTAAAAAAAAAAAAGAAATTCCAGTTTATAGGCCATGCTGAATCAATGTGAGCTGAGTGAATGCCTTTAATCTGAATGGCGCAGTTGCTGTGTTAGTTTACAGACAAGGCGAGCAGAAGGCAAGCTGGGCGAGGAAGCATGAGCCATTCTGCATTCAGTCTGGAACACAACACAGTGTTTAGTGTCCAGGGGTAAACTGAGGCACACCAAAGTATTAGAGAGCTTCTCCTTAAGGTGCAACTAGTGGGCAGCTTCCAGGTGCAAGGGGTGGGTAGAGAAGAGACTTGGAGGAAGGCACCCACAGGGCAGGTGCAGGAACCTTCCCGGACAACTGCACTTCACACGCGAGCCGTGAGACGGAAGCTCGGCTCTGGGTGAGCCCCACACCCCACCTGCAAGGTGCAGACCTGGGCCTGCTCTGCTCCAGCGCTTTGTGCTGGCGCCCCCGACAGCTCCAGCAAGTCAGTTACAAGGACTCAATCCTGAGCTGATACCTGCCACTTGAAAGCAGAGGCTTCCCTGGCAGTGAACAGAGCTTGGGTTTGGAGGGGCCCAACTGAAGGCTACAAGGGTTTGCTGGCAGCTGAAACGCCTCTCGCAGAGCCTGGATTTAGTTACAGCTCACACCCACAGCACCACTGTGCTGCCTGCACGTTTCAAGAGCCAAACACCCTGCACGGGCCGGACTTCCTCAAAGTCTCCAAGCTCAGCACAGCACAAGGGCAAATCTTTGCATTCACATTCCTCCATTTGAGCCCTTTGGCCTTCCTTTCCCCCTCCTTCCCTCAATGGGGCCTGAGGTTAAGGAAGGCAAAGGTGAGGGAAGAGACAGATGGAGAGGGACAAGGGGTAGGCTGGGGGACAGAGCCTGCCGTCCACTGCACCTGGCAGCAGCCGCGTGGCAGGACGCAGGCAGGGGCCCTTGCCATTAGCAGCACAGCTGGTCTCACAAGGTGCCCACATGCAGGGCAGCAGCCAGGAGGACTGTAGGTCCCTCTTGTGTCTCTAAGTGTACAGCACTGTGGCTGCATTCAGTGGCTCGGCGGATTTGCTGTGTTTTGGGAAGTGTTTTCCGGGAGCTTGAAGGGCAGTTCCCTCTTAACTGTTCTGATCTTGCTGGAGAATCAGCAGTTCACACATATGCTAAGGCTCATAACAAAAAATCCATTCATGGTTTTTCTCTCTCTTATTTTCCTGCCTAAACACCTGTTTCTTTAAAAGCCTCTGTTTGCCTGCATAAGTAAGTGTGCATGTATGCTGGAAACCCAGGTTGATTTTTTTTTCTCTCCCCAGGTAGATGACTGGTGACTGTGCCAGTGTGGTAACTGTGCCCTTCCCGTGGGGCCGCTCTGTCGGTGTCACAAGCATGTAGGCCTAGAGGTTTTGGCTTGTCCCCGTCTCCTTTTTGCTGGCCAGGCATGTATTTGTGTCCTGACACTGGCGGGCTGCCAGACCCGCCCAAGGCAGCTGCTCAGGAGATTTTGCTCATGTCCAAGATTCGCTCAGAGTCATCTTTCTCTGACATGAGACACTGGTGGCACCTTAGCTCACCATGAACGTGGACTCCAGAGATGTACCTGCACGTCAGAGAGAGCGCTCTCATCAGCGATGTTACCTGCCTGGGATCTAAGATGGGGGGTGCATGCTGCTCACTAACTTACTCAGGTCTAAATTCACATTTTCTAGCAGATGATCTGCGCCAGGTACCGGGCAGCTGCAGGCTTGATGGTGAACAAGACAGAGAAGGTTCCTTCTCTGAAGGAGCTTACAGCCAGTCTTGGGTCACCTTAAGGAGTACCATTGCTGAGTACGCCGGTGGCTGCCCCGAGAGACCATGGACGCGAGAAATGGAAGAGCTGGTGGCAGTTGATGCCCACCAGGAAGAGCGTGTTTAGAGAGGAGCTTTTGTTATCCATCATTTAGCCTCCACTGGCTCCCAGGGATGTGTCCCTAGGCCCAAGCAGCACCGAGGTAGGGGTGGGCTGGGAACTGTCCTTGCATGAGACCCCAAGGCTTTGGGTGCAGATGAACAATGGAGATCCACGTCCAGAGCCCCCTTTCCACGTGCACATGGGGTCTGCCATCATGCTGTTTTTCCCTGCTAACAGTGGTCTCCCTTCCACTTTAACAAATCCAGACCCACCCTTTGTCTGCTGCAACAGTGGTTGGGTGAGGAAAACAGAATCCAGGAATCAAAGGGAGGATCAAGACTCTGTTTTGGTGGGAGCCTCCCTTGGGGTTCGGGGTGTTTCCTGCCACAGGGATCCAACGTCGACCTATAGGACACTCTCACATAGGGGCGATTTCGTCCCTGGTTACAAGGCTGGGACTCAGAAGTACAGAAGGTGGGCAGTGGAGTAACGGCCATTTTCACTGGCCTCTTCTTTGCTGAAGCAGCCTTCCCCAGCTCCTGAGTTGTTGATGGAAGGCCTTCCGCAGTTCCTGACTTGTTGATGGGTGTTCTGTCTTTGGGAGAGAATCGGTGACAGCAGAGAGAACGGGCTAGGAACGCTGGGTGTTGAAATGGCTCTTCCCCAGGTGTTTACCGCGAATGATGACAAGGCACTGGTCCCCACGCCTACAGCCAGAATCTGTCCCTCATTAGCCGGAGAGGCAGCCACGGTCAACAGCAGGTCGCTCTTCCAAATGATAGCATAAATATTTCCAGAGAGGATGGAACTTGGACATTTAATACTGGATCCAATCAGCCACTAAAAATTTCATGTGGTTTCTTTTAAATTTGGTGTGCATTATTTAACAGGATAGTTAAAACTCTGCTTTGTTAAATCATAGAATGAAATTTTCATTCCAGGCACAGCCAATCATTGTCTTCCATATTACAGGCTGTTTCTTAGGTTCTTCCTCATACTTAACAAAATGTTTCAAACCGGGTGCTGGCTGCTGAGCCAGAAGAACTGATTATCAATCTAGCTGCCTGTGCTTATTCTTCTACTTTCTCTGAATGATGTAGGAGAGGTTTGATAGTGATGTTTTCTCTGAACTCTTCTCAGATGCCAGGCACCACAAAGCACACAAGCTAGCCCCCCATGCGTTCACCAGAGGGCTTCTGGCGACCCTGCTGCCTATGGAAATTACTCTATCAGCAGCATGGGATATGCCCCTAAGCACAAGAACAGATCGACTCATTGCTAATTTGTTGTTGTTGTTGTTATAAAATGAATGTTTATAAATTAGGCCATTTTGATCCTGACTGATTTTTCACAATCTATCTTGCAAAGGGCACATCTGTTTTGTAATGATATAGTTTCTCAGTTTATGGTCCTTGTATTAAATGTTGCACCAGATTCCATTTAAAACATATTATTTTTAATAGAACAGAATAGAAACACCAAAAGGGAACCCACACAGATACAGCCAAATAATCTTTGACAAAAAGACCAACAATAGTCCAAGCAAATGGGAAGGCCTCTTCAGTAAATGTTGTTGGGACAACTGGTTAATAGCCTGCAGAAACAAAAAGATAGACCCACACCTATCACCATACACTAAGATCCAATCTACATGGATAAAAGACCTAAACCTACATCCAGAAACCTTCAAACTCTTGGAAGAAAATGTTGGAAATACCCTGCAATACCTAGGAGTAGGTCCTGACTAAAAAGCAATAGCAGTTAAGAACAGAATAAACAAACGGGACCTCATCAAACTAAGAAGCTTCTGTACAGCAAGGGAAACAATCAGCAAAGTAAAAAAGCAACTCACAGAGTGGGAGAAGATCTTTGCGCACTATGTAGGGGATAGAGGGCTAATCTCCAGAATATACAAAGAAAAACAACCAAAACACCAAAACAAACAAGCCACTCAAAGAAATGGGCACGGGAAATGGGCAAACATTTCACAAAGGAATAAGCCCAAATGGCAAACAAACATATGAAAAAATGCTCCAGTTCCCTGGCAATAAGGGAAATCCAAATTAAGACATCAATGAGGTACCACCTGATGCCAGTAAGATTGGCCCACATACAGGAAAACACCAACAACACTCGCTGGAGAAGATGTGGGGATAAGGGAACCCTACTCCACTGCTGGTGGGGCTGCAGGTTGGTACAGCCTTTATGGAAATCAGTATGGAAAACACTTAAACAACTAAAAATCTGCATACCATATGATCCAGCAATAGCACACCTAGGAATATCCAAAACACCTGTTTCACGACAAACCAACATGCATCCCTATGTTCATAGCAGCACAATCAGTAATTGCAAAAACATGGAAGCAACCGAAATGTCCATCAGCAGAAGATTGGATAAGAAAGCTTTGGTTGATCTACTCCATGGAATACTACTCAGCTATTTAAAAAAAAAAAAATTGCAGTTCTTTGTGGCTAAATGGGCCCAACTGGAAACCATAATGCTAAGGGAAATGAGCGAATCCCAAAAGGTTAGATACCACATGTTTGCCTTAATTTAACCTGTAATATTTTTTTTTTAACCTGTCATTGATACTGTCTCAACCCATGTGTTTTGAAAAATTGAACTTGCATTATTTTTAACATATTGTATACGCAATACTATGTCAATTAATTCCATAACATTGTATATTGTTGCTGATGTTTTGCTGGGGCTTTTAACTGACCGGAATTTTACTCTGTTAGCTCTACCTTCAGACCAGAGACGGTCTCCCCAAGAAGCCGTTGAACTTATCTGGACAATAAGATGCTAGACTCTATGCTGGGCATATGCTTGCAATGAAAGAATCTCAACTGAACTTGAACTGTGGTTATGCAGCAAGGTGGAGGAATCCACCATGGGGGGAGGGTTATGGCAGAGGTGGGGGGAATCCCAATGCCTATAAAACTGTATCACATAATACAATGTTATTAACAATAAAATAATAATATTATTATTTTTTTGAAAGTGAGAGAGAGAAAGAAAGATAGAGGCTGACCCCACCTCTCTTTTGTGGGTTCACTCCCTAAATCTTCACAGCCATGGGGACTAGGCAAGGCTGAAAGCTAGGAGCTGGGAACCCAGAACCTTCCATATATTTGGCACACTTGAGCCATGACCCTTGCCTGTCAGGGTCTACACCGGCAGGGAGCTGGAAGCAGGCATGGAGCCAGGACTCAAACCTGGGCAGTCTGAGACGGCATGTGGGCATCCTATCTGCTCTGCTAAGGGCTTGCCCCTGTAGCTTCTGTTTTGTTACTGCATTTAAGGCAAAAGATAAGCATTTTACCAAATGATATTTTATTTGCAAAGGCTTATTGAAAATAGCAATTCTTAAGATTCCCTTAAATCTGTTTGAATTATTACATAATTATTACATTCTAAATTTACAGAATAAATGTCAAATTTGTAGCTATTTTGCTAGATTTTTCAGAAAGGCTTTGATAGCTCTTTTTTTTTTGGTCAGAAATTGAGAAAGCAAATTACTGGGCTGCTAATTCCACATCAAGGAACAAAAACTCCTTTTGCTGCTGATAATTTGTTTCTAATTGAAAAATAAGAATAGTGATTGATGACACACCCTACATGATTTGTGTATGTGTGTGTGTGTGTGTGTGTAACAGCAAGGTAGACTTTCAAAAATAGCAGAACGGGGTTGGAGTTGTGTAGTTACCGGTTGGGTGCCACTTGGGAGTCCTGGTTATCCTGCCTCCGTTTCAGTCTCTAACACATCCCGGGAGGCAGCAGGTGCTGGCTCATGTACCTGGGGCCCTGCTGCTTACGAGGCAAACCTGGATGTAACTGTGGACTCCAGGCTTTGGCCTCACCCAGCTCTGGCAAATGTGGGTAGTTGGGAAGTGAACCAGGACTCATGGTTTCTCTCTTGTGGCTCATGTGTCACAGTGGCTGAAGTCTCTGAAGTTGGTTTTGAGTATCAGCTATTCCATTTGCCACCCTGCTCCCTGTAAATGCGCCTGGGCAGGCAGCAGAGGACGGCCCCAGTGCTTGGTCCCTGCCACCTCTCTGGGAGACCTGGTTGGAGTTCTGGGTTCCTCGCTTCTGCCTGGCTCAGACCTGCCTGTTGAGCCATTTCCAGAGTGACCCAGTGAGTGAAAGATCTTTCTCTGTCTTCTCTAACTCTGCCGTACAATGAAAAAAATGGAGACCTTAGGATTTTTCTCTCTTTTTGAAGTAGATGAACATAAACAAACACACTTTAAAAAAAATAGAAGGATAGACTATGAAAAGGCAGCTCCTTTTATTGCAATCTACCTACTTCTCTGGGCAAAGTGACTCCGTGCTCATTGTTAATAACAGGACAGGAGAGGGATTCCTGCTCGCCCCTGTCCCACAGCGGCTCATTTGGTTCCTTCCTCTCTCCCTTCCTGTTGAAACAAGTATTCATCAAAACACATAACATGCTTTTGCTGTGGTGACACACTTATGCTATTGCTATCATACACCTGCTAGTCGTTTTCCTAACTAGACAACCACTAACACCTCCTAGCATCCCTTCTTTCTCCCATCCAAGCACTAACCAGGCCCTACCCTGCTTGGCTTCCGAGATCAGACGAGATTGGGCTCGATCAGGGTGGTATGGCCGTGGACTCTTGTCTTTCAATACATTGAAAAAAAAAAAGGGCTGAATGCATTTCGTTACAGAGATTCATTCCAGATGGTCAAGGGCAAGCTTTCTACACACAAGCACGTGCAATGTTAGCAGCCTGGGCAGAGGGTAGGACCTCGGGGGCAGCGGAGAGAGGAGCGGCCGCTTCCCCTGCATGGAGGGACATTCTGGACCTCCCCATGAACTCCTTGAAGCCTCTGGGTGCCCAGGTTCCACTTCCGTCCCTGATGAGGGCCTGGCATCATGGCTGTTTTTAAAACTGGGCATGTGTTTCTAATATTCCAGAGGTTTCACTTTCTGCCCACGTCAGAAAGTTTTAATCCATTGGCACGAAAGCCTGTGAGAAGTCACTCAGTTTTCAGTGTGGGTGGGTGGGTGAGGGGGAAGAAAGGCACCCTCCACGCGGTCCCACTCACTGGATTGCCTGCCGTTCCAGAGTCCCAAGTCCCGGGGGTGGGAGAGGACTACAATACTTGCTGCGGGCACCAGCTTCCCTCTGCTGGTGCCTGCTGTGCCGGGGCCACTGAGGGCTGTCCTGCCGGTCACCTGCATGGGGCCTGTTGAGTTCCTGCTTCTCACTCAGAGCCACCTAAGTGGCAGGACTGGGGACTCCATCTTGGTGAAATCTTCCTCTACTAGTTTGGGGGGAGGGTGTCTTAATTTCCACTAAAACGGCAACGCAGACGGCTCCAGCACACACCCACGCAGGTCTCTACCATCCCTCCCGCCAATACACCACACCTTTCGTGCTCCTCTTGGTGGAGGTAGTGGGGAGTGCTTCAAAGATCAGAGAGATTGAGGGGGAGGGAAGAGAGCTCTTTGAGAACCCTGAAGCAATTTCAATCATGCAAGTGTGCAAGTTCCCCCCCAAGTCAGTACAGTTTCCTCCTGTGACTGATCCGTTTTAAAACGTAGCAAAATCGACCTGGGACCCACTGAGACAAAGCGCACCTGCTGGTAATGTGGGAGCGAGTTTCCTGAAGGGAGGGGAGAGTGGGCTGCAGCAGGGCTGGCAGAAGCACCGCTTCCTGGCTGTGATTTGCTGGAAGCTGTCACCAGACGTTTTTATGCTCATTTATTTATTTGTTCTCTTATGCCCATAACAGCAACAACACAAATACAACCTCCGGCCAACTGCGTTTGTGTTCTGCGGGGAACTAGGTTAATGTGACCTGACAGTGCTGGTGAGATGACACGGAAGCAACAATACACACACTTCCGTGCAGCCGGTAGAACATGGGGAGAGTGGGTGGAAGAGAAAGAGGGGTCAGAGTAAAGAGAGGGAGAGCTTCCACGCTAAAGGATTTTGCAGAGCTGGTGTTTGCTGTAGGAGTCTGGCCTTCACGTGGGATGCTTTCAGCTCTTACCGGAGCACCTAGCTTCCAGGCCTGGCTCTCTGGCCTCTCATCTAACTCCCTGTAACGCACAGCCCGGGAGGCAACAGGCCATGGCTCAAGCACGTGGGCCTCTGCCAGCAGTGTGGGAGACCCCGCGGGGGCTCTGGGCTGTTGGCTTTCGCCTGGCCCAGCCACGGATAATGCAGACATCTAGAGCACGAGTTCAAGGACGGACATGTCTCTTTCTCTGTTTTCTTCTTTCCAATAAAATAGAACTAGATAAGATTTTGCATGACAACAGTTCATGAGCAAGGTTGTTGATACGCATAAGTGAATATGTTGTCACCGTCTTTAAAACTTACACCTTCTCGCTCTGGGACAGGGCTTTTTACACATCCTGCTTGAGACACAGCAACCTCTCATCAGAAGGTGCAGAGGCAAATGAGATCTTCCTTTGAAGGGTGCTGTGACGAGTCAGCGAACCTCTACTCCATACCAAAGGCTTTACACATGTTAATGATCCACAGATATCAGCTAATTCCAAGGTAAGAGGCGCATTGTGCATTGTTGGGTAATGACATAGGCGGCACGGGTCCAGCGAGCCACTGCGGGGTGGAGCTGCCAGACCACACCATGGTTTGTCATGGCTGCTCCAGACACACTCTCCTGACTCGGGTTGGAGAGTCACACTGAGCTCGTTCTATGATGTAAAATACACCTTTCCAGGCAGATCTATTTCTTTCCAGATTTTTCTAATATCTGTGTTTATAGGAACCATCCCTTCCCAACCTCAGTGTGGTGGCAGCCTCCTTCAGGAGCCCTGGGGATGTAGGGGCCGGGAGTAGTCAGAGAGACAACTGTGTGCCCTGATGGTCAGATTCCTGTTTCCGGGAGTGGCAGGGAGGTAGCCGATAGAGACGCCGGGTTCTAGACTTTTCCTGTGTGCTCTCTACAGGAGTAAGACATGTCTTGTGGGTGTGGCCAGTGCTCCTAGGGGGAGCTCAGTGGTTGGAGTTTCTGCCTGGGAGGTGCCTGGCTGGAGCTTTGGGGAGTGGGAATGAGGGTGGGAGGAACAAAGCACTGTGGGAAACAGGGTTGAGCCCCTCCCACCTCTGCCCTCTTTCCTGCCTCTGCTGGCTTTCGGCTGCCCAGCTGGCTACTACCCAGAGCACCTGAATGAGGAGCTCCTTGGGCCTTGCGGGTGTTACATGTAAAACTGCATATATTATTTATGAAGCTACAAATGTTTGAGTGAGCGACATTACGTTATTTGTCAAAACAGTGGTTCTTATCTGAGCTGGCTCTCTTTCCAGCATCATCACACCTGGTGCCGACATGCTTTTGGAAAATCAGTGTTCTTTTGTCACTTGTGCAGGGCTCGTATGGAAACTGAGGGAGGAAAGAAGGCAGGGACATGAGGGATGGGTGCTTGGGAAAGGTTAGTGGATCAGAGAGCATCACACGCACAGAGTAGGGATCAGAACAGGCAAATGCAGGTGGCCCCTAAGTCAAGCCAGGGACACTAACCATACGTCCTTTATGAACTTGACTCGCCTTCATTTCCTAGAAAGCTGGGTAGGAGACTGAACTGTCTTGTTTAAGAAGCGGAAGCACACGAGAGGGTTGAAGCGACAGGACCTGCGTGTCCACTGTGCTGCAGCCAATTTCTGTTCTTTTGTTTCATTAATTTTGGAGGTCAGGCTGCAGTGGCAGCTGATGGCCACAGACTTCTTTTGAAAAGCATGTTTCCTTGAGAAACAGAAGGGAGGTCAGCGTTGCTTTCTGGAGGAGAAAGAAAGGTGCCTTTCGTCTGAAGAGCACAGTGGAGGGCACAGGAAGGAGGACAGGCAAGGGCCTCTGATGTCACAGCTGAAAGACAACTGTCACCAAGTGCAGCTTCTCAGAGAACCATGATGCCCAGCAGGTGCGAGTGCCCCTGCTTCCTGCCCTCGCACTGGCCTCCCCCCAAACATGGGTAGGAGGCAAGCAGGGAAGAGAGAAAGACGTGGCGAAAGGCTGGGAGCCTGTGCAGCAGGCTTCCTGCGCAAGTGGCAGAGGAACACTGAGTTTCAGGAAGTGTGTCTTTGGCCCTACAGCTAGGGAAAAAGTCCAGGGTCCTTCTCCTGGTACGTGCATCTGGGATTGCTCCTCAGTGCATCAACAAAGTGCTTTGGAATCACAAGCTTTGCAAAACAGCTGTGAGAGACAGAGCGCTCAGTAAGGCTCCACACACACCTGCGTTTGCCTACCGGAACTCAGCTCACAGCTTGCCGGCACCTCTGTTGAGGGGTCTACACCCAGCTCAGGATGTTAACTGTGGGAGCGGCCATCCAGGGCACATAAGAATCACTGCCTGAAGTGAAATGGCCTGTCTGATGACAAAGCAAGGTCCCGGGGTCAACCCCAAAGGAAACCATCTTGTGCAAAAGGGCTGGAAGGGTGCTGGTGAAATAAAGAGGTTGGGTTTTCATGATCAAACCGTACACCTTAACAGAATTACTGCCATCAATTAAGCAAAGGATGACAGGAGGCTTGGCTTCAATGAACAGGTGGGAAACCTGCTGTGCCATCTACTCATTATCACAGTAACCTCGTGGGGTAGAGATTGTGGGTTGTGGTAATCTTGGTCAAGGTCACCCAAGTTGGGTTGTGATTTTGAGCACCAATAACTGGCCCTGGGTTTTCACTGTCCTCCTGAGACCAGGGTTTGTCTACTCCTGGTAGTTGTGTACCCCTGGGGGACACGTGGCCATGCTTGGAGACAGTGTCCACAATCGGCCAACAGGTAGACAAAGAATCGCTGCCAATCTTCCTGTGCTGCGAGAAGCATCCCCTTCCCTCCGCTCCCAGACCCTCAGTCCTCAGGGATGCCTGGCTGGCACTGAGGTTGAGACACACAGCATCTCCTCCAATGGCTGCCACTGTGCAGGCTGTGTCTCAAGTTAAAACAGAGTGATTCTGAGAAAATGGTGGGTCCCGGTGTGGCGGGTCCTTAGCAGGGCTCTGGGAGATGCTACAAATGAACGAGGGATGCTTTGTTCCTTGCAGACACAGAGCGAGGGGAGGGGTGAAGCACCAGAATTTACAACCTGTCGGTTGGCCATGCATTCAGAAGTTACCTGTCTCAAAATGACCCTTTCAAAACCCAAGAAGCATTTCCAGTGCCAGCTGGAGCGCCCAATGGCCCCCTCACAGCAATCTATGGCAGCATCGGGAGGGAGCAGGGCCTTGGGTCTCCCACGGCTCCTTTCTTTTGTCTTCCAGGGTATTAAAGGCTGGCATCTCGCTGAATATAAAGCAGTAGCTAATGTGATAAGGGGCTGGATGGATGGTGTCCCCAGAACATTTAAGACTAAACTGTCAGCTGAGAGACAAAGAGAAAGATGAGATCGCTTCTGAGAAATCTCATCGGTAAAGATGGGATTTGCTGAACCAAAAAGCAGCATTTTCAACTACAGACATCTCAGAGGGGTTTTGGATTTAAACCAGATAAACAGCGTTACGGGTACTGGGAGATCTGTCACAGACAGCGAGGGCTTGTCTGCCATGTAAAATGGATGGGACCGCACAACACAGCAAGAACCATGCGAGAGTCACTGGATGAGGTGCCCAGAAGCGCACCACGAGGAAGGGAAGCCTGCTGGGCACCCCACGCCATCCGGCGCCGCCATGGATCGAGTCTGCAAGGGGTGCGAGTCTCTGTGTTTTTGCCGGTTTGTTGGTGTGTGAGCTGTAGGTGGAGTCCAGGGACTGAAGATCTTCCCCACACGGTGATACGAGCTGCACCTGCTGGTGCCAGTGAACCCTGAGGGACTGAGAGGCCCCCGGGAAGGCCAGGGTGCAGCACTCAGCAGCCATGCCCCTCTGCCCTCACCGCTGGGCTCTGTGAAGGGGAGGGACTCATTTTCTGGATTGGAAAGGCGTCACCATAAAGAACTCCTCCCCCAGGGAAGTGTGAGAGCAATTCTGCTGCAGAAAGACCTCTCCAGGCACCCAGTCTTGCAGGGACCTCCTCCTGGGAGGCCAGAGCCCCGGGGGTGGGGGGGATGGAACTCAGGGCACACGGTGACACCACCAGCTGTCGTTACATCCCGACTTCCATCAGCATACACCGCCTGCTCGTTGTCAGTTATTTCAAGTACAGCAGTCAGAAGCGAGACCCTCTCTAAGTCTGTCGGGGAGACCTTTTAATCATCATTGAGTAAACTTCAATTTCTCAGGAATGGAAAAGAATTACTTTTCCACTTTAGAATCCAGAACAGATTCACTGAAGGACCTTCCTGCGCCCTATGCTAATATAAACAGGAAATTATCAGTCAGAAAAATACCCCAGGAAACGAGTCAAGGCCTGACTCTCCAAGGCCAGACTGAAGGCTCTGCTGCCTACTGTCCATAACGAGGTTTGCTGTAGTGGAGTGTAACCAGCGACCCTGTCCTCAGCACTCTTCCTTGACCTGATTTAAAACCCCAGGCTTAATCTTCCTGAGGAGTCACATGGCTCTTTCCAACCCAGCAGATGGATACACTAAGGAATGGGCCAGAATGCCAGGCTCGAGGGCACGGGGGAGAGCCGCTTCCCGACACTGCATCAGGCTGCTTGTTCACCAGGTGGCGACCTGCGGCACGGGCAGCGTTCACCGGCTTGGGCTGTGCAGCAAGCTTATCCTACGGGTCTGCTTAATGTCCCAACAGCTATCTGTGCTTCTAGATGAAGCTGTGGAGATCGTGGCGGTGGAGACAAGTAGTGTGGGGAGAGCACCTGTTGGGGGCATGGGTGCAGGGGGAAGTCCCTCCCGCCCGTCACTGTGGACATTGCAGCTGCAGAACCCTCTGTTACCATCTGGGCAGCAGTGACTGGGTGCTCTAATAAGATTCGTTCTCTCCAGTCAGCCCTGGGAGTTTGGGAGGGTGAGTAAGGGCTTAGTGAGCAGGGTGCCAAGGCCTCTAGATGCACGTAGTCCATCATGTGCTAATGGTGTTGGCGAGCCTCATCACGCATGCGCTGAGTCAGTTCACGCAGCAGAGTTTAAGGAACCAAGAAGCACATCCGGAGTGGGGGTGGGAGGCTCTTAAAGATGAAGTTCACTGTCTTAGATACTTTGAGATGTCCCCATGAAGAAAACCTGTTGTTAGGTTTGTAAATCGTGCCATATACATTATTAATCATAAACAGATCATTCAGAGAGTCCTGGGCAAATAGTTATAGGTGTCAAAAATGCTCCCTTAGTTCAATCAGTTTTAACTTCAATAAAAGCAGATGTGTCCCAGCTACTAATATTACCCTGGAAGGCAGAGGCTAGGGGGTTAATGGTAAGTCATGTCTTCTGCTGCTTCAGGGCTTCCCCAGGTCTACATCCAGTAGCAGCCACATGGTCCCACTGTGACTTTAAATGACAAAGGCTGGGTGGCTGGTCTGAGCACTCCACTGTCTCCGGTGGTGGGTGCAGCTGGACCCACTTAGCAGAGCCGACTGACGAGGCCTGGTACCAGGCTCTCGGCACTGAGTGAGAAGTGTGAGGGGCTGGCTGGCTGGCTGAGCAAGCCTTTGGCTCCCGCCCTGCTTACAAGCCGAGCAGGTCCAACAGGAGGAAACAGGCCATCAGTTTCTGCAGAGTCATTCTCACCGTTTAAGACATGAAGGAGATCTGTGCACAGATGCCTTCTCTGATGACCCGGAACAAGATCTGACCCAGGACCAGCGAAGCAGGCCACTTTCCTCCAGAATGACTGAGACCCCAAATGTCTGAGCTGGGGCACACTGGCTTACCACGTTGCCATTTCTGTGCATTGTTTGTTTGGACAAAGCTGGCACTCTGAGTGCCAGCTGTGCCCGCTGCTAGGCCCTTGTAGCCTCCGCTTGGCTGTGTGTGGGTAGTACATCAGCAGGCATTCTGCTGAAAGATACTGAGGTGGTTAGGCCGTGCTCCGAGGGCCAGAATTCCTCCTGAGAGGCAAATTCGCCTGTCTGGAGGGAGTGAAGGCGTCAGAGCTGGAGCGAGAACTGGGTCAGGCCTGCCACGTGGCACTGAAGACATTTGTTCCGGTGATGAATGAGATGACACTCCTGACAGGCCAGACAGGCAGGGTCTGTACATATAATTTATTTTGCATTTCAATTACTGGAGGAAAAAAAAATGCCTTTCTGTGTTTTCAGCTAGACATATGAGTAAGTCATCAGTTTAATGAATTGATTCCTGTTTTGCTACAGTTATTTATAACAACGAGCTTTTCTGGTCTGCTTCTCATGGTCTTGCCTAACCTGGGTCTTGGGAACAGCGTCCATTGTTTTATTCCAGAGAAGTTCCTGCCCACATTTGACTCTGGACTCCCACAGCACATGTGCTGGCTTTCAGGGCTGATGTCCACAGCAGTCTTGACCTCCACTTCATTTTGTCCATGTCCTGGCGGTCACTGCGTGTCCACCTGTGTCTGGCCACCCGGGGAGGATGAGGCAGGAATGACCCCGGAAGAAGAGGACAACCAAATGCAAACTACATGGAGCCAGCTCAGCAGGGATGACGCGGTGATGGGCCACCAGGGCTGCAGGGAACACCTGGCTTTCCTCAAGTGGGGCAGGTACACCTGGGAGCCCGCTGAGCTGCAGGTACCACCTGGCCCTTCTTCCTGCCAGTGGTCAACTGTGGAGTGGAATCAGAGAAGACTGCTTTTCCTCCAGGTACAGAGGGAGACCTGGGGGCCCCTGCTCTTGGGCCTCGAGGCATCTAAGAGGCCACCAAGTGCCCTCCCAGCAGCGGGCAGTGGGCAGGAAGGCATCCCCCCACCCTGAGGACTGCACCTGGGCTGCAGCAGCAACAGCATCAGACTCCATCATCACGGTGTGCTGGAGACCAACCACGCAGGCCAGGGGGATTCAGACTTGCCTGTAGCACACAAGGCAAGATTGCCTGCGTGGACTGTGCGAAGCTGCTCAGGGAAACATGAGCTGAGCCTGCCAGGGAGGAGCCTTTTCTTCCACTGGATTTGACTTTGTTTTGAGGCAGGGAGGGAATCCGATGTGGGTAGGATCGGCGAGCCACGGGAGGAATTCACAGCTGCTCCGCGAGCCATCTCTTCCTAACCTTGCTAACCTGGGCGGGCCTCTGAGATGCACGCCAAGGACAGCATGGTTTCCTAGGCCTCCCCTCTCCGTGGAATTCCAGCTCTCCACAAATCTGACCGCTTCTTCCTCTCTAAGCCCTCACTACGCTCCCACGCTGGGAGCTGGGAAGACGGCCTGGCCGCAGGGACACTCGCGTGGGAGGCAGCAGTGGCGGTACACACAGGCTCCCTCTGTGTCTTCCTCTCCATCTGCTGTCCCTTTATCCCCACACAGAAGGACAGTGACCTCCACGCCCCGTAGAGCAGCCACTGTCTTTCCACGTGCAGAAGTGGGCTGTGTGTTTCTTTGCCTTAAGGCTAAATAGGATTTCTTTTCTTCTAGTGTAGGGTAGGCGGCTTCTTAATGGTCTTTTAGGAAAAAATCCAGCAGAGGGAAAACATACTTTTTTTTTAAATCCCATTTTCCTTCTCACCCCACACTGAGCGGTTACTATAGCAACACCCTACCTGCCACTGGGCCAGTTAAGTCCCCCTGTGAAGTTAAGGAAAGCTGCTTTTCACTCAGAGAAGGGCGTGCTGCTGCTCATCGACCCGGTTTTTTTCCCCCCTTTTCCTCCTGGGTGTCTAAATTCTCCAATTCTCCAAGACATCCCTAATCTGGGGCTTCCCGCCGTCAGAACCCTAGAACACGCCTACCAGACTGGTCCCGCTCTGCCGGGCTGTGCAGCACCAGTCTCACTCGCAAATGCATCCACAGTTTTAGTTATAAGGATCTCGTCTTTTGTTCATTGTGGCGTAAGTCTAGAAGAAGCCCCTGTAAAGAAACACAGTTCCTGGGTGGTGGTGGGGGGCAGGGTGATCTCGTCTCTTCCTCTGCCACTCCTCTCTTTCCTCAACAGGTGTGTGTGTGTGTGTGTGTGTGTGTGTGTTTTAAATGCAGCTACACGCAAAGGTCCTTCACAAGATTCATGGAAAATTGAGGGGGAAAGCTAAGTGTATTTTGGTTCCAAAAATGCAGAAATCTGTATTTTTGATAATCTGCGTCTTCTGTCAACTCACGGAGGAGCCCTTGTGCTTCTGATTGTGGATAGATTTTTGCACCAAAAATGCACTCATCTTTTTCTGTCTGGTTTCCATGAATTATTGGAAGGACCCTCCTTGTCGCCGCCCTGCTGCAGCTCTAAAATGACGAGGAATCTCAAGGGCCTGAAAAAACGGGAACCGCCACCGCAACCAGCAGACACAACAAACGCGCACACGAGCGAACGAAAAACCGAACAAAAAGAAGGGCAAACGAACGAAAAGGGGAAGGCGGACCAAAAGTGGTTTTTTTGCCAAAAGCGGGCTGCTTATATACAGTTCTCCACCAATCACTTCTCCCCGTGGGTCCACTGGGCTACCTGATAGGCCAGCAATCGCAAGGGGCGGGGGTGGGAATTAGCCTATCCCTGTGACTTCCTGTTTGCCTACTGGAGGTTCAAATCCCACCTCCTGGCCCTCGGCCAGCGCCATCTTGTGACTGCCTAACATACAGTGGGGTCGGCCACTCCCCACACCTCCTCTCTCTTCCCCTCTCATTGTGTGTGTACATATTCAATGTATGCAGAAAATGTGGAGAACATGTACTGAGTGCTTGTGGTACTTGCCGCCTCCCGGTTTTAGCCTTGCAGCTGAAGCCTTGCAGAGGTTGCTGGTGCAGCTAGAATTCCCTTGATTCTCCTTGTCTGCTCCTCCCTCGCTTTCTCCATGCTGCCCTCCTGCCTCCCCGGAAGCTGCACTGAGCCTGAGGTTTCTGCTGCTTTTCCATCCAGGTGTTTGCACTTTTGTGACAGTTGTTCATATGCTTCTCCCTTGCAGGGGTGTTGGGGGAGGTGTCTGTGACTGCATATTCTAGGATGGGGCTGTGTTCCTTGGACACCTGGGAAGCCCAGAGCCCCAGGAGCATTCGCTGGTCCTCTGGCTTTTCATGTGGGCAGTCCCAGTCTGCTGGAGTCCATGAGAACCGTGCCAGATGAATGGCTCTGCTACTTAAACAATCAAGTTGTCAAGGCTGATGGGGACCTGGGGTCCCCTGCATCCTGAGGTCACACTGCAGAGATGTGGGTCTGAGGTGTCTCCTACTCAGAAAGAGGCCAGGACACAGCACAGGCTGGTCCTGGGCATTGTGGATGAGACCATCGTTTATCTTAGACAAATGGCTCGTGGCTATTGATCAGGATAGACCTGACAGAAAAGCAGCTCTCTTTATTATTGTTCCAATTAATTGATTTCTGTGTGCAATTTGTAATTTGCATGCTCAGGCAATTCTGCCAAGATCAGAAAATAGTGCCCAAGTTTCAGAACTTGACATTTGGATTCTGTCTCAGGATTCCATACCTCCCCCTGAGCAAAACAGCCCTCAAACCAGGTCACTTGGCAACTGAAAATGCAAGGAACTGGGGAGGAAAAACAAACAAGCCCCAGCAACTCCAGTGAGATTTCAAGGTCATCAGAAAGAAAACGGAGCATCCTTCCCATTTGTTCTTGCACAGCCCATCATCGCACATGAGGGGACCCGGGGAGGGGCTCGTCTGTGGGAAGGAGAGCACAGAAAAGACAGGGCCGTGGCATGTGGCATGTCTGCCAGCATTCCACAGACACTGTCCTTGTATTCATATTCCATGGAACCCCAAAGTCAAAGCAACAAGACAATGAGCCAGCCCAGGAGAATGCTCGGCAGGGAGAGGCTCTGTCTGGGAAAACTGCAGTGGGAACTGCTGGAAACTGGTGCCTTATCCCAGACAGCAAGTCAGAGACAACAGCTCTGACTTGAGTGGTGCTATCTGTTTGGCCACCTGTCCCTTCAGGAGGCAGCTGGAGTCAATTTCAAGGGTTCCCTCCTCCTGCTGACCCATTTTTCCTCTTCACTGTGGACTGGAGGGCTCAGGAACATGTGGTCTGGCTGCAATTAATTCTAGCACACATTGCATTTACTCTCCAAGGATCATCAAAGAAATGATCACGAACTGTTCACTCCTTGAATTTAGGAAGACACCCTATGTTCTCTTTGTACCTTTTGGAGTACTTCCTAAGCTCAGAGAGTAGAGTGAAGAGGGCCAGCAGCCAACAGATGACTCAGCCACCATGAACCACAAACAGAAGGCCTGCAAGGACGCTGGGCCTTGGAGGCCCACTAAGCCCAACTCAACCTCACATTTCCCGAGGAGCTGCTCAGGAGCGTCTCAGGCAGTGCCTCTAGATTCCCTGACCCATTGTGAAGCTGACCCACAGGACCAGGAGCTCTGCATCATGGAGCTCCGTTTGCTGTCATGGGGCATCTGATGTGCCCCATGCCATCACTCACCTACCCCAAGGTGTGTTCTAGAACAGCCTTCATTGGTGTCTTCAAAGCCTGCTTATTTCCTTGACTCCTCTGTAAGTCTGGTCTATCCCTGAGCTACCGTAGAACCGTTTGCTCTGTTTTTAAGTCAATTATATTCACTTGGAAAGGACTATCAAGTCATTAATACAAATAGGAAGCACTTAGTTGCCACAACAAGAAAATAACTGCAAAAATGAGTCAGGTTGAGGTGGGGCCTACAAGGGAACCTGTTGCTTATGCCCCTGTGCCAAGGGTCATCCACTTATCGCTGAAGAGGGGGTACCACCCATTCTCAAATGGCTTGTGGCTTAACTCAGCGACACAATTCCAGGAGAATGGGACCATCAGGACTGGTCTTGTGGAGGGGCCTTGTGGGATGTGCATCAGGAGCTGCAGTCACAGTGATGACAGGGAGCCCAGAAGTGAGAACCAGAGAAGCAAGGAGCTGCTTTGTCTACACAGAGACATGGCCGGTCCACACAGAGCCTGTAAAATAGCTCTCTCAATTACACAGGTAACTGGTGCCACCTTCAAAGATTTAAAATTGGATTTACACAAATTTGATATATTGCTAAGTACTCCTAGAGTTTGGTTTTAAATATTAAATTCTTTTTTTCTTTAGAACAAATAACTCATGAATAAATAAATCAATAAAAAGTTCAGGGAGCCTGAAGTTCTCGTAAAAGGTTTGATACTATTTACAAGTTTTGTCAGAAGAGTTCAACTTTATACTCCAAATCTAAGTCAATTATTTGATTAAATGTTGCAATCTAAGTACACAGGCTGATCTGTATCCTTAATGAAACACATTCCTTTAAACACTCAAGTCCACAAAATTCCAAGCAGATACACCATCTTCAGCATAACACTTTTTTGGGGGGGGGGTTTGGTTCTTTTTCTCTATAAATTTTAAATCTTTCTAAGTGTGAAAAATAATCGGCTTTGGTGGTTACTGTCCCCCATGATTATGTCACACTGTGTTTCCATAACATTTGGGGAATTTTATTTTGAACTTTCTTGAGGTTGCATCATAAGCAAACCTTTTGAGTTCAGAAGTGATTAGATGCTTCATCATGACCCGAGGGATCCAGTTAGCCTGATTTACTGCTGCCATGGCAATGATTCCATAGCGCATAGGAGATAGGACTGTAGCACCTGGCATTAGATTCAAATTTATACCTCTATCATTTATACCTTGGTCTATATCTGAATCTCTCCCTCCTAGATCATTTGACAGAATTTTGCACTGTTGCACTTCTTAAGGTATAAATGTATCACCATATCATGACTTTTGGTCTTAACAAAATCATGTATTCTGCCATAGTCTATATAGAACCACACAGATTTTTAAAAGGCATTAATATGTATCTTGCTAAATTTTTGATATTCCCCATGGTTTTGCCTGGTAACTCAAGCATAAGTTGTAAAGTCATCCAATTCACAGAATCCATTTAGTAGAAGCTTAAAAATCAGGCTGGAGGCATCATAATATCTGACTGTAAAGCATACTGCAAGCACATATTAGTTCAAACAGTATGGTACTGGCATATAAACTAACACATAGCTCAATGGAACCAAACAGCCCAGGAATTAATCCATATACACACGGTCAATTGATTTTTAACACAAGTGCTCAGGTAATCTTCAACAAATAATGTTGGTAAAACTAGGTGTCCATATGCAGAAAAATGAAATTAAATCCATACCTCCCATCATATGAAAAAATCAACTCAAGATGGATCAAAGATCTAGGTTAAAGGCCCCAGACTATGAATCTATTGGGAGAAAATGTAGGAGGAACACTCTGACACTGGTGTAGAGATGATTTCTTGGAGAAGAATCCCAACCACAGGCAACAAGAACAAAACAAATCAAATGGATTTTGTCAAACTCAGAAGATTTTGCAGAGGGAAGAGACAACCAACAAAATGAGAAAAAATATTTGTGAGCTACCTATCCAGCAAAGCATTAACATCTAAGATGTATCAGCAACGTAAAAAACTCAACAACAAAGTCCAATCCAGCTAAGAAATGGGTATCTCCACATACAGTTCTCAAAAGTTCCACATCATTGTTTATCAGGGAATTGTTAATCAGAACCACAACGCAATATCACTTCACTCCCCCTTAGAAAGGATAAAATCTGAAAGTCAGAGAGTTAAACCCAATCCTCATTAACATTTACCTTATTACCTTCTACAAATTTTTCAATACCAAAATATCTTAAATATTCACCCCCTATATTATCAAACAACCCCATCACTCCACTCCATCCCCACATCAATCCCAACACAATTTATACAAAACCCCCCCTCACCATTAATACAACAAATCTCTACCACCATACAACACTCCTATAACCCCCCACCCCCTCACCCCAAAAAACCCCCTCTCCATATAACCCCTCCAAATAAACCCAACCCACCTTTCACACAACCCCCAACCCCCCCCCTTTCCCAAACAAATACTCTCCTACCACTATTCATACCTTCATACACCCATAATCATCCCACCCCACTCCACTCCCACCTCCCCACACCACCCATAAACAATACCTCCCTTCTCCCCACCCCACCCACATACAACTTTCCCTCACCACCCCCCACTCCCACCCCCCACACCACACACCATCCGTACCCCTCACCATCCACCTAAATATCACACCCCAATAAACACCAAAATACCAACACATAACCACCCTAATTTTCATTCATCTCCATCCATATCCTCATATTTCCACATTATATAACCCCAATTTATATTTTAAACCAACATGATTCACCCCAAACCCAACACTCACCATAAATATCCTTATCTTTCCATTTTCATCATACCCAATAATAATCACATTCTCCCCTCCCTTTCTACCATCACATCCTAATATCACATTCATCAAATACCCTTAATATTACTTAATACCCATATCTATCACTGTAACTCTCTCCAACAAAAAATCCTGAAACTTACTGAATGTGGGTGAAATTGTCTTTGTTTCCATTTGATTGTTGTTTACACTCATTGCTTATTTTCTGCTAAGCTAGAGTCTTTTTGCTTTTTACTTGTAAGACTATATATTGGAATATCAAGTTCTCAACTGTAATGTAAATGAAAGATATGTTATCTGCCGAGTGAAGGACAGAGGGGAAAGGGAACAGGAGTGAGGTTATGAAGGACAACAGGAGTGGGAGGGAGAAAGGAAATGTCAATATATTCTTAGAGTTATATCCGTGAAGTATAGTGAACCTGTTCAAAACGGAATTAAAACAAACCATAAAAGTTAAAACAAAAATACACAAAAGAGCAGGAATATGAAAGTCTTGTGTTCAATGAGGGCTTGAACCTTGAACTAGCAAATAATGTTGAGTCCTGGTATCAGACTCCTGGGTCCTATGTGTTACTCTTAACCATCGTACTATAAGCAATTTCAGGAGCTCTTTGTGTGTTATCAGATGCTTCAAATACGTGTCTGCCCTTTGAGATAAAGCCAAGTACAATGTCTGTTTTTTGTGTTAACTTGGGTAGGATGCAACAACCAGTTATTTAAACTGACACCACTCTGGGCATTGCTATGAAGGGGTTGGGTTGAAAGGGTTGAGATGCACCATCTGTTGGCTTTAAGTTAAGGGGTGTTACCCCGAGTCTTGGAAGACCTCACCCAGCCCAGTGAAAAAGAGACACAGGAAATTCTGCCTTAAGACTTCCTCATCAGCACCTGGTCAGCCTCCAACCTGAGGCTTGCTGCACGGAACCCAGACTTGCCCTTAAAGAAGCAAACTTCATGTCATCCCTTCTGGGAACATGAGTAGTTATCACACATCATGATCCCAGTGAGAAACCAGGAACACACCAGTTGGAAGTGAAGTTCTTCCAAGAGGAACATTAAAATCTTGCTTTGTGTTTGGCCAAATGAAGCGCTAAGAGAGCGTCGCTGTTCTTCATATGAGGTATCATAGGAAGGGTCACTCGATGTCTGAAGGCTAAGGTCAACAATATTTGAAAAAACTGACTTGTCAAGTGCCGAGCAGACTTTGCTTTATATATCTTTTTATTTTCAAGGCAATGGAAATGTGATAATCCACACAACACATGCTGGGGGTGTATGCAGTATTTTGGTGATGATTCTGCTGATCACAGCAGGGCATTGGGTTCCACAGGCCAAGGCTTCATGGGGATGGACAGTGGACAGCTTGTTCCTTCCTGAATTCACCTCTTGTACCCTCTTGGGTCCTTGAATTATTCTCCACACTTGGAGAAAGAAACTGGCAGGGACTAGAGTGGCTTCTGGAACCCTGTCACTATTGAGAACTCTTTGCCAATGCTGTTATTATCTGATGGGAGAAGTAGCAAGACATTTGTTGTCTTTGTTCAGTTTCTGGGGTTCTAATTTTGGCCTGTGTTTCCTGGTTTCATATGCTCTACAACCAGCAGGTGGGTCAGCCACAGAACCTTCCTAATGTCTGGATTGCTAGTTTCTCAGTTTGTGAAAGGCTTAGCTTCATTTAGGGAACTTTGCAGCAGTATTGAAGTTTATATCAAAGTTCAGGATGTGTAGGTCAGAAAGTGCCAACGCTAGCATATAAAGCTGGAAGCCAACAGCAGAGCTACCGGAACCTTGTTAATTCAGCTCAGCTTCCTGGAGGTCAAATGCCCTTTTCTTGGATTTCCGAGAGGAAATGTTACCTCTCTGGGTAACATTACCCTTCCCTTCTTTCGATTACACCTATTGTCTGCATTTTTCATCTCTGGTCATATTTTTCTTCATCATACTGGGACCTCTAGACTTGATCTTATATACAGAATTGTCTCTTGGAACATAAATTTCTTGAGACCATGAACTTTGTCAGTTTAATTCAGCATTCTGTGTCCTCAGCATTTAGCACGGTGCCCAGGAGGTAGCCGACTGTCAAGCAATAAAATAAGGCAGAATAAGTAATAAACTGTTCCATTGTTTTTCTTGCATAGCTTTCACCCTCAGATACTGTACAGGGGAGATGGGTAGCTGTACCAGTGCAGGAGGTCAAAGAACTCAACAATGGTAATGATTCAACGGAATTGAACTCTTCTTATTGCTACAAAGTGACACAACTGTATTCTTCAAGGATACATAGGTCTCACAAATAATTTTTAAAAATCCATCTATACTTACACAGAGTAGCTAAAACAACACACACGCTAAACATTTGTACTTTTGGAGAGACGAGCTAAAAAATGTTTTGTGGCCTGAGTAAGAAAACACAAAAAAGGGGCAGACGGCAAAATCAAGGGATAGACATGCCAACTGCTGGGTGAAGATGCAGTCCTAGAGAAGCTGGATGTGAGAAAGGGGCATGGGGACCCACTCCAGGTGCTCATCACCATCACCATGGTGTCTGGGCATGGATGATGAGTTCAGCACTTTAGATGACCATGCACCGAGGGTTTTTTTGGGGGGTGGGGGAGAGGGGAGTTGTCCTTTGTTGTTAATTGAAAAGAAGATGTTAATTGTCAGAAACCCCACCAAGACAATGCTTTTGTGTTGCAAGGGCTGGGGGCTTTGATGTGACACCAGTCAATTATTGTGCAGAAAGCGCACCATTAGGTAGGACGCTTTGAAGGGCGAAAACAACAGCCCCACTGTCTGTCAGCAGAATGCTCAGAGGAAGAGAAAGAATCCCAGGACTTCCTGGGCATGTAGATATCCTCCGCATGGAAGCTCGACCCCTGGCTAGTGGAGAGAACGTGAGAACCTAAAGAAACCTCAGCGCCGTTGCCTCCCTCCCCGGGAAAGGTCGGCTGTCTCCGACGCCTCTTACAGATTGCAGGGACGCGTTGCCGTGCTGGAATCATGATCATGATTGGAGAAAATGATTGAAATTTTAATTATTAAGCAGAAGCCTGGTGGAGCCTTTTCCTGGAGCGTCTGGCACGCCTGCTGTGAGAGGCCATCAGTGCGGAGGGGACCGGGAGTGCGTGATGGCTGCACCGTGCCCCCACCACGGCGGAGGCCGCCTCTACCTCCTCCCAGCGCCTGGCTTCTGCAACGTGGGTGCGCGGTTCACCGCAGAGCCGGTGTTTGGGCCAAATGCTCTGTAATGTGAAAACATCAATTATTTCCTCCCGACGCCTAAATGAAGCATGATTATGTTTGATTTAATAGCAAAGGAGCATTTCCAAAGACACAGAAACATTTCCACCATTAAGCACAGAGGTTACGCTTAGCATCCGTGTTTGTTTTCATCTGAGGAACAATGGGCGCCGCATTGATTAGTTTTGTGCTTGCTGCGCGGCTGTTGTGCCTGTCTGGATCTGACATTCTCTGCCAGTGACAGACTGCCGGCAGGTGTGCCTGCTGAAGGAGAAGCACTTTCTTTGTCAGAAGTTTGTAAATCTGGAGCCAAGCGAGGAGCTCAGGGTTGCTGTGACTCCATTAGCTTGAACTTTGCAGTCACCAGAAGCTCCTGTGTATGTGTGTGTGCAGTGAATATCATTATTTGGGTGGCCTCAAATCCCTTCATCTTACCCGGAGGGAGGACAAGAGTGAAACAGGCAAGATTTTCTTTTCTTTCTCCTAGTTTCCTCTTACCCTGTTCGGCAGGCATTTTTCTTGAGGGTCATGGGAGGCTAGCTAGCTGGAGCTTTTTGCTGCAGTTGTCATGGTTCAGTTATTTAGTTTTGTTTTTGTCTCCTTCATAATCCAAGGGCTTTCAATGACGTGCCCCCTAATGGGAGATTACAGGTCCAGAAAGAGGTCAGAAGAAGCTATTACATCAAAAGCAGGGTTCTTGGGGCTGCTTGTTCTGTTTAGGCAGGATAATTGCTGTTGACATTTGTGAAGGACACATTTAACCACAGATAACATGTCCCCCTTCATTCGATTTAGCCATCCATCCAACCCATCATTCCACTTTTACTACAGGTCTGCGGTGTGTAGTAGGCCCGGTGTAGGAACTGCAGGAACAAATGTGAATTGTAATTGATCCTGTAGCTGAGAAGGTCTCTGCTTGGAGTGGAAGACAGGCTTGGAGGAGGCCCAGGCCAAGTTCACCAGGAAACAGTGACTTGTGCTATTTTACAGACTTACAATTCCTTGCAATGCAAGCATTATTTGTGAGGAGTTGCTGATGGCTAGAGTGAGGAGTGCCTTTGCCTGAGACCTTGGAGAGTGTTTGAAGAGGATGGTTAACAGTGGTGTAAAATACTTCCCAAGGGGTCTCAGGCCCCTCTGTCTGGCCTTCCCTTGGCACTGGGCTCACTCAGAAGGGTACAGGACAGGAAACCCTTGGGGCAAGCAGGACAGCAAGGCAGAGGACTTTTCTTAGATCAGTGACAGCTCAGGCTTGGGGAAGGAGATCATGTGGGTGCATGTGGGAGCATCCTCGGGTGGAAGCCCCAGGCCCCCCAAGTGCTGACAGAACTCTGTGGGTATAATTTCAAGTCACAGGAGACATAATTTCTCCCTTCACCAACTTAACTTGGAGGGAAGTTGGCAGCTATTTATAGTACACATACAGTCCCACCTGTTAAGATGCAGCATATCAGTCACAGGCTGTTTCATCCTAAGCAATTACTGCCCATCAGGGCAATCAACTTTCCACCTATCTTAGGTTTCCAGGAAACAGAACTGAAGAGTCTTCCTAACCCATGGCTCAGAGGAAACAGTACAGAAACACCGGAAAGGAGAGCTTGTTCTAAAAAGAGTGAAGTATGAAGGGTGGCTGACTTGACAGAACCTAAGAACCTGAAAATATTTATGGAAATGTAATTAGAACATCTGTTTGCTTTGGTGTAAAAAAGTGTGAAGTGTACAACTATAAGATATTTTCAGGAAGTTTGTGTTATGAAAAAAATTATGTATATGTCTCAAAGTTAATTTTTGTAGAAAATAGCAAATTTATCTTCCAATTCCATTTTCTCTGCAAACATTTTGGAGTGACCTCATATGTGATAGGCGGGTATCGGCATGGCCAATGAGCAGTATATCCCAGAAGCAACTGGATGTCTATGGTATCAACTGTGGTAGGGGGCCATGGTGGGCTGCTTACCAGGATAAAGGCTAACTACACATGAATTCATTCATTCTTTTACTCCTTTGCAGAGTGGTCTCTCCCAGGATACATCAAATCCAAGCCATCTAGAGACCGGGGGTCAAAAGTGAGTCTAAAAGTATGGGTATTTGTCAATTCTCCCTATGGAAAGTTCATCTCCTGCCGATGGCAATGACTGGAGAAGATCCGGATGTGCAGCTGTCTTTGTTTTTTTTTCCTGTTGCAACAACATAGGGAAAAGCATCTGAAGACCTGATTTGGTATTCAGTTGATACTGTAGCACATGCTCTTCCATTACCTAGAAGCTAATGACTACCTAAATTAGTTATATGGCCCAAAGCAGAGATAAGGCGGTTAGTATGTCTGACCAGTCATTAAAGTGTGTCTTTCTAGAAAAATATCCTCTCAAGTGAAATGACACAGTGATGTTCTATCAGCAGTATAGCTAACCCTTATTAAAAGGTCTATTTTGAATGTCTCCCCAGGGTAATCACATAAAAAAAAAGAATCAAAATTTAATATGTCGTTAACACAGGTCGACTTGCTGGAAAATAAGCTGAATTACTGGGAAATTACTGCTAGAGCATTCTGTAGCTGACAAATATGACTGTGGTTCTCAAGAGAACAGAAGCAATCAAACACATGTAGACTAGGTTCTGCATACCAAAGTTGCTGTACTTTAAATATAATCAATGATTCCAGTTCAAAACTGGTGTAATAGCTTTTGTAGAGAAGGACCATAGCCTGGGGCTAACAATATTTTTTATTTCTCCAGGAGTTCTTTGCTCAATTTGTTTGATAGAGTGTTTTTTTTTTAAACAAGGCACTCTGCTAGGCTGTAGGGGATGGCAAGATGTTAGAAGTTGTGTTTATAGCACTCTGCAGCAGGAAAGGAGTGTGATAAACACATACATACACTTAGATAAACGCTACATAAAGAAAAAGGGAACTAAAGGGAATTGTGGGCAGTGGAGCACTGATGGGTATGAGGTTGGCAGGAACACTTTGGGCTGGAGTGCTGAGTGATATGTTACTGGGGAAGTTGGCTTGTCACACCCAGTAAAACTCCTGAGACATCCGGCCCAGTCTAGATGGTTACTGCCAAGTCAGTGCCACCTTCAGCTGTAATCGCATGACCCCCTCCACACTCCATACCAAGGACGCACAAACTCCCCCTGCTGTTAGAAACGTTGGTCAGTTTTATCTGGCTTGCTTTCTTGCATGCATTCCTGAAGTCAGTTGAGTACAAGCACACATCTGAAATCCCAAAGTAACTGTTGAACCCTGCCTCTTCTCAACGTTGGATGGGTGTGTGGGGTCTTGGCAACACATTCTGAGAGTACCAACCCTCAAAGCTGTAGGCACCTTTGGATCAACATCTGTTAAATCCACTAGAGCTCTCTGATCATTCAGTCCTCTTAAACTGATACCTTGTAGTTAAAGGTCAATGTTTGGGTTCAGCATGGATCAGAAATTCTGTAAGATCTAAGAAATTTGATAAGATTCAAAGATTCCTGCGGGGGTCTGTGCAATAGGTGTGGGTGACAGGAAGGTTTGAAGAGAACAGCTCCCCTGTTTGGCAGGGCCCGGTGGATTTCTCTCTGACCACCTTGACACAGTCTCACCCCTTTTTTGCATGGACACTCAAGCACCCCACTAAGAATTCTGTAATCTATTGAGGCGTTGTTTGCCCCGTGAGATGGCTTTTGCAACCAATGTGAGCTTGAGAGTTAATGTTGCTGATAATGTCTTGGTGAGTGGGCCTTTGACAATTTACACACAGGAGCACAATTAAGCCCTTGCCATTTCTGGACACCTTATTGTGTGCTAACCATTGCCTCAGAATCTGGCCCAGACATGCAGCACACCTTCTGGGAAAGGGTTTGATAAATATCCTAAATATTAATGCAAGTGATGGGAGTGAGAGCTGAAACTGCTATGGCAATAAATATAGTTATGTTATCTGTTTGCAATTTTTTTGGAACATAGCAAGTGTAACTTTCAGCTGCTTCTATAATTTTTAGCTAGAGGAATTAAGGATTCTTTTATTAAATAAATATGCTTTTAAATATTGTTTCATTGTTTATGGGATTGTAGAGCCTATAGTTGTAGGGGAATTTAACATTTGAAACTTTTGTCTAGGATTTTTATGTTTTTTCCTTGTGGTGTACTTTTCCCATTAAATGATGGGTAAATTGTAGAAATAGAAATGTGGTAGGAATGTATTACTGATTAGCAGGTAACCGCATGTGCCTTGGCCTTGGAGTCCTGGCTGTCACTCCATGGCTACTACTGAAGAATGAATAATGGCTTGTTTTGAAGAATATGAATGGAGTATTTTGCACAATTATCTTTAGGGGCGCCTGCTTAGCCCTGAAGTGCAGACAGAATGACAAAATGTCAAAAGCTTGTAAGGTGTCTGAGTAAATAAAAAGGGACAAGGGACAGCTGCTTGAGTTGTTGCAAGAGCACATGAAGTGACAGTGTCTGTGTCTTTTCTTTATTGCCTACTCCATGCACCCTTTCCGAGCTCCGAACTCGACTGGAGCTGGACTCTGGCAGATTCCACCGAAAGTCAGCCCTAGCTAAATAAAGCAATGCCAGTACTCCAATCTTGTATGACTAACTTTCCACAATAGTGGAATAGTTCTTACCCTTGGCCAATATTTAAAATTTGGAAGCAGTTAAATCCAAGTTGTGCAACCCTCACACCATATTACTGCATTCAGTCACACTTAGGATACCACATTCTATCGAGCCCAGAGGGTGAACCTCAGAACACAGAGAGACCTGTGAACACAGAGAATGCATTGCATTCTCAAGTCAGATATTGGATCACGAAGAGTGGCAGAGTTGACCAGTTGCTAAGGAGGCTACATTTTATTCTTGAAAACTTTGAGTCTCCCCGAGGTGTTGTTTTAAAAGAAATTCCTTTGAGATATGCTTTTCATTTTGGCAAATGTATACACTGAAAGATCCTCCTACTAGGATTAGGATACACAACCAAGCCTTCTGTTGGAGTCAACATCACCCAGTCCATACCCTATCCTAAAGCTATCAGTGAACTAGCTTTTGTAACTACAGATCTGCCTTACCCGTTATATAATTTCAAACAATAGAGGACAATTTATGTGCAAGTTGCTTCTCTCAGTACATTCACATAATTTATTCTCGTCACATGTACCAGTTGTTCATTCAGTTCAACTGTTGCTTTTGTCTTTTGAGTCTATTACAATGCATGTACTTTCTCATCTTTTGATTAATGCGTGGGTTATTTACAGCATGGGATTAATATAAAAAAAATATACTGTGAACATTGTCATCCTTATGTGAGCAATTTTCCTGTAGAGTTCACGATTTTCTTGGGTAAATGCAGAGGAAGGAATGGGCTTGCTGAACTTCCCAGGAAGTGGATATTTACCTAAGTAAGAAACCGACCAAGCATTTCCAGAGCAGTTGTGTCATTTGACATTTCCACCAATAATGGATGAAAATTCTCTGGTTGCCCTATATCCTCACAAATATCTGATCTTGTCAGTCTTTGTAATTTTAGCCATTCTACTGAGTCTGCATATGACATATCAGTGCTGTTTTAATTTCTATTTCCTTGACGCTACTGATGGCTGATGTGTGCTATTTGGTTTTCTTCCTCATTTCTTTCAGGTTGTTTGTCTTGATCAGCAAGTTGTAAATGGTTTTTATATATTTAGGAGACCAGTTCTTTGCCAGACATGCAAATGTATCTTTTTAGTCTATGGCTTATAGTTTCATTTTCTTAAATTATCTTTTAAAAAGGTACTAAAAGTTTGTTATGCAGTCCAATCTACCCTTTTATTCACTACCATCTTCTGTGTTTCCCTCATCCTAAGAAATTGCTGTCTTTTAGAGGTGGTTTGTGACTTAAGGGTTCATGTGTGTGGGTCTTGGCTTTTAGTGTGATGACCCTATGATGTGGCATGAACCTTGAGAAGGTGGGGTGTAGTGGGAGGTCCTCAGTCCTGGGGCTAGCTGACCTCAGAAAGGATTAGGCAGCTCTTGTGGAAGCCCTGAGATTTTGCAAGAACAGATTACTGCAAGAGTGAGCCCGACCATTGAATTTCTCTTTGGTTTCCTGTTTCATAGCATAAGTTCTTCCACACACACTGTTGCCATGAGGCCCTCATTGGAGCTGAGCCAATGTGGGGTTCAGGCCCTTGAGCCTCCAGAACTATGAGATAACTTACCTAGTCGGCCTCAGGTATTTATTATAGAAGTACAAAGCAGATAGATGCAGAGATCTTTCATTTACTCCAAAAGTTTTCCATGTTATAGAATATCTATTTTACATTAATGTCTGTGGTCCGTGTGTGTGTGTGTGTGTGTGTGTGAGAGAGAGAGAGAGAGAGAGAGAGAGAGAGAGAGAGAGAGAGAGAGAGAGAGAGAGAGCAGTCCTTTAAAAATAAATGAATATGCAGACATTCTGTTACCATTTACTGAAAAGGACAGTCTTTATCTACTGAATTACTTTGGAATATTTAAAGTGACAATTTGCTCATACGTGTTTGGGTCTATTTTGGGGCTACTTAGCTTTTCCCATCAATCTGCGTATGTCTGCTCTTACAGCACCAACAGCTGTGTGTGGTACCTTCCCACATGGAGAAAGAACTCACACAACGATGCTTTATTCATCTGGGTGACAGGCTTTGGAGTTGGATACTTGCAGGAAGAACACCACAGATGAGAAGCTGCTACTGAGAGAGGAAGGGTCTGAAGCCCATCTAGCAACAGCCTAGAGTCTTCCGTCTGTATCTGACATGCACAGAATCAATGTTCGCTCTGTCTACATGTGCAGGTTGGTCTGTCTTTCCCTGACAACCCCAGGCAGAAGGATCAAACATAACCATACCTTAAGACAAAGTCTAACGCCGATGAGGCACCAGATTGGTGCATCTCCTAAGTCCCAGGTGTTGAGGTTGTCTAGCTGATCGCCAGATGTAGACACCTATATTTGTAGGCAGTCTTTGAACTATTTGAAGGCGAAGCTTTCCACTTCATTCAGTATATTCTCTCTCAAGCCTAATATCAGGCTCTACCCATCCCTTGGTTGATGAAAGGAACACACTCGTCAACCGACCACAGGTGTAGCCACAGAGATCAAATGTCACACCCGATATCCCCGACACAGTCAACAGGAAAGAGGGGCAATGCATCACCTCCCTTCTGGAACTCAGATTGGTTCCACAGCTACTCTTCAATTACCTTTCTTACTCAAGCACACAAAATGAATTTTAAACACTCATGGCCATGTATCTGACTCTAATGTGTTTGGGTGTTACCCTTCATTGTATATGATACATGCCAGGTGGAGGCGGAAACTGGAATCACGGCATCTTAAAGCTAATGTTTCCTTATGAAGACACAGCTCTCCTCCTGTTTCAATTTCTACCCCCTAATGGTGTTTAGTCCCTGAGGAGGGCTCTGCAGGAAACGGGAGGGTAGGGCATACTCCAGGATGGATGAGCTATGGGCTGGGCCACCTCGGGGCTGAAGTTTAGAGCTGGTAAGGCAACTTTCTGAGAACTTGCACTTTGAATGTAGCTTTCCCAACATTCTCCACCCAGATGAGGCCAGGAACTGACAGTAGTATGATGATGATTGGAGTTTTGCTCAAAGTGAAACCCCGTCTCTATTCTCTGCTAGTGCCTGGCTGACAGGTGAGGGAACATGACCCTCTTCCCTCTCCAAAACTCTCTTTTCTAAAGTTTAGAATTCAGGATCTTTTAAATAACTGATGCCATTTGCCAATGCTTAAATCAAGTGCTTGCCAATTCCCCAAATCCTTCGTAGTGCGTCTTTGCTGTACAGAAACCAGACGAACTCGACATTGAAGCAGGCTCACCAACTGAGATGAGTCCTTTCCTTTTGAATCTGCAGTACCAATTAATTACGAAATGATATGATGTTCCTCCATTAGGCAGTATACTCTCAGCAGATAATTGGTAATTTCTTAGCAAGCATAAATTCACATTTATTAGCAGGGAAATAAAATATCAAGTAGTTAAATAACCTCGCAAAAGCATTTGATCAGCTATCCTTCAAATTCTGATGAGTAGGTCACAAGGATTTTTACAAGCACCAACGGAAACAAACTATGCAAGTGTCAGATAAAACGATCAGGTGGTCAAGGCAAGCTCGTGCATGGTGACTGTCCTCCCAGTGCCAGCCCAGTCACTACTCCGCTCCCCAATGCCAGCTTCGTGCCTGCAACATCACCGCAGAGGCTCAAGCCCTTTAAGCAGCGACAATCACTTCTGCATGGCTTGGGCCCCTGTCATCCACACAAGCCATAGGTTGGCATCCTTGCTAGCTCAGCTGACAGGGTGACAAGGCCCACAGAGCTCTGCAAACCCAGGACGCTGAGTGGTGGGGAGGGTGTACAAGGGGGCAGCAGCAGAGAGGTGGTCTGTGAGTCTCCGGCGTCCATGCTGGCTCAAGTCTGGATGGGATGGAATTGGAGATTCTGGCATGATTTGCTGTTGCTTGCCAGGAGGGACACCCAGTTTCTGGCCTTCCTCTCTTCAGAATGATGACTTCTCAACACTGAGATTTGTTTAAAAAATCATTTTATGGATGATTGACATCGTTATACATCCTCATCTTTTTCATTGATCTGGGATTCATTTGGTGTATTTTCAACCAGAGAATCTTTCAGCAATTTCTTGTACTGCAGGTCTGCCAGCTTTTATCTGACAGAAAATACATTTCGGAGTGGGGTCAGGCATTTTGTAGGGGTTAAGAGAGCATTTGGGATGCCCCCACCCCATATTTCTGTCTTTTAACCGCAATGAAATAAACATATTTGAAAGTTCTGATTTTAACTTGAATATTATTTTTACTATATAATTTTAATATGATCACATTTTCTTTCCATACTTTGAAGCTACTATTTCATTGTCTTTCAGTCTTCATTTAAAAATGTTTACTTATTTATTTTCCACTTATTTGAAAGGCAAAACTAGAGACAGGAGAGAGGAGAGAAGGACAGAGACAGAGACAGAAGGAGAGAGAAGAGAGAGAAGAGAGAGAAGAGAGAGAGAGAGAGAGGAGAGAGAGAGAGAGAGAGAGTCTTGCATTTGCTGGTTCATTTCCCCAGAATTTGAAAGCACTGCTGTTGTATTTCAAGGAAAGCCAGTCCATCTGAGATTTGCCCTCTTTTCTGACGAGGGTTTAACTTTAAGAAAACATGCAGCTAGCTTGCTAGAGCCAACATCAACACACAAAGCAGCCTTTCTGATGAGTGACTGGTGGATTTATTTTGAGCTATCAAGTGGAGAACAAGAATGGGAGGACTCTCAGGGGCTCATGGCAACTGCGGCTCTCAGTCTCATGCAAAGTTGGGTAATGGAAGGTATGGCTTTGATTTCTGGTTAAGAGACATATGCCTGGAGCACCCATCTAGACTGCAGAGCTCATTTACAAGGCAACTTTCTCTCAGCAATGCATCATACACACTGGACACTCTTTTTCACCACCCTAGCGTCACACCGGTATGTTTGTTAGTATGTTCATTAACTTCATGTGGATGAAGGTTCACTGTTCTTCTTTTTTTCATTTTTGTTTTGCATTTTTAAATTTTTCTCCCCTTGGTGGACTGCACTCAAGAGGATACAATATGGAAATGTAGCAGAAATCAAGAGAGAAATAAGTCCTCATGCATAGACTACAAGGATGGACTCACAATGAAATGACTGATAATCTCCTACATTATTGGGAGACACCTCAGTGACAGCGTGATGGACTTGTGAAAATTCACAACAGACAGCCATTGTAAGACTGGAGAGGAGAAGACAGAGGGAGGGGAGGGAGCTTGTGAAGGGGTAGGGGAGACCCCACTGCCTATTAAATAGTATCATAAAATAATAATAATAATAATAATGAAGAAATGCATCGTAAATCCCAGAAACTACATTGGCTCTGGTTATTTCATTTTCCTTCTCTTTATTGCCTCTGCATTAACAAACCTCTCTCATTACTGCTCATCAGTGTCTTGCTGCTCGGGTTACCATTGGTACTGATGAACAGTTATCTTCCCAATGCCCTGGAGGAAGGAGCAACTGTCTCGTCCATGCCTTTCTGGTTGATTCATTCATCAATGAAGGCTATGTGGACAGCCTAGGTGTGGGGCACTGGGTAAGATGTTGGATCCAGACACAGCTTCAGCTCATGGAGACCATGTATGTGATTCATTTCAGGTTAGCTCAGATTCAAATACACGTCCATAAGTTCTCTTGGGTGCCAGGCACATAATGGAATATATGGATGATGGGCATCTCTCCCTAAGCTTATGGAGAAGATTTGGATGTAGCTTGAGTATTGAGCTTCAATGTTCTACAGTGCAACACATGGAGATTGCTATGGTGATGCAGATGAGCGTTGCTAAGGCCAATGCAGGGGGGATAGGGGAGGCTGGGTGGATAGGATGAGGCTTGAGAGGAGCCTCAAAGGATGTCCCGGGGTCACTGAGGAGGAACAGGCTCAAGTGCTTCCCCAGGAGTCACGCTCTTCTCCTTTCTCATTATTACCACACCAACCGTGTGACCAGCCAGGGACTGCTTTATCCAGTCCTCCTTATGGAGAACAGGGTTTTTGGGGATCCCAGGAAGTTACATATTTGCAGAAAGATGGTCCAGAAAGAAGATCTCACAGTGTTTCTCAATTTCCTAATTTCAGCCCTTTTCTGCATCAGGATGAATAAGCTTCTGCTCTAACTCTCCTCCATTTTTGAAACAAATATAATAATAAACCTAAACTAATGGACTGGGTGAGGTCTAGGAGGCAAAAGAGAGAGGGAGGCTGACCTGAGAGACATGGTGCAAAGGAGATGATAAGCATAACGAGTGTGCAGGCTTTACCAGCAGTAGTTGCACCTGTTATAGGGCTTGGGAGTCCTCCTTGTAACCCTCATTCTCAGTTACTAGAACATGCTCATTGACATGTGTAAGAGTTGAAAATGAAACCCAGATTTTTTTTATGTATACACATTTTCTTAAAAATTTTTCACTGGAAAGTCAGATTTACAGAGAAGGACATACAGAAAGATTTTCCGTCTGCTGGTTCACTCCCCAAGTAGCTACAATGGCCAGAGATGAGCTGATGTGAAGCCAGGAGCCAGGAACTTATTTTGGGTCTCCTATGTGGGTGCAGGGTCCCAAGGCTTTTGGCCATCCTCTACTGCTTTTGCAGGCCACAGTCAGGGAGCTGGATGGAAAGTGGAGCAGCCAGGACATGAACTGGCACCAATATAGGATCCCAGCGCACACAAGGTGAGTACTTTAGCCACTAGGCTACCACGCCAGGTCCCCACATCCATTGTTTACCGAAATCTGTCCAACAGCAGCTCTGAATCTGGCTTATCTGTATTTTGGGAGGGCCAGGGTTTAACTGGAGGCAATCAGTGTGGTCTAAGTCAACACGGTCGTTCTCCCATCCGGGTCTTGGTACCCAGCTGCCATCCATGGGGACGCCCAGCCTTGCAGTCCTCAGATGCATTCCTCCCAAGATGAGAAAACTCACACGCAGTGCCAACTTGCCTTCACATGCGCAGTCACGGGCTAAGGCCTTTGCACTACCGTGAATCTAGATCTCACTCCCGTGCAGTCCTTCCCATGGTGCGTACCAAACACAAATCCGTAAACTCACAGAATCAACTGCAACCAAGGACACTTTCTGCTGCTTCAGAAGTAGGTGGTGCATGAACAGGAGCTTCCGAGGGGGCAGACAAGTAGCATTTCCTGATGTATTCATCTGTGAATAGGATTTTCTCATTTGCTAATATCTGTCCTTCAAATTGCAGCTCAGTCCAGTGCCCACACCATGGCGTACTCAGGAGCCTATGAATGGGATTTGGAAGAGGTTGGTGCAATGGCTCAACTGTCTAATCCTCTACCAGCAAGCTCTGGCATCCCATATGGGCACTGATTTATGTCCTAGCTGCTCTACTTTCCATCCAGCTCCCTGCTTGTGGTCTGGCACAGCAGGAGAGAATGGCCCAAAGCTTTGGGTCCCTGCACTCATGCAGGAGAGCCAGAAGAAGCTCCTGGCTCCTGATTTCACATCAGCTCAGCTCTGGCTGCTGAGGTCATTTGGAGAGTGAACCAGTGAATGGAAGATCTTTTTGTCTCTCATTTTCTCTGTCAATCTGCCTTCCAATAAAAAAAATAAATAAATCTTAAAAAAGAGAAAAGGCAACTGGAAATTTGCAGGTGGAAGATGAGAATCCTGAACTAGGAGAATGTCGCAGACTCTTCAGGTGGGTTCCATGCGATCCAGGGTGACAGAAGCAAAGGATGCTCCTGATTTTGTAGATGAAGCAAGGGACCACTGCACCCCATCCCACAAGCCAAAGACCTCAGGAAGACTCTGGAAGCTGCAAGAGGGCAGAAAACAATCTCCACTGAGCCTCAAGGAGTGCAGCCCTGGGACATTTGGCCTTCTGGAGTTTTTAGCCACAGAAGTGTAAGGTGATGGATCTGTGTCCTCTGCAGCCACAACTGGCACGCACGGTAGCAAACTGGAAGGTAGAGAAGCACCCAGTTGCATTTGTCACAGGTGCAACTGCACAGCCCTGCTTGGAGTGGTCACCATGGTAGCAATGGAGGCTGTTCTGTCTGAGTTGTAGTCTGTACTGTTAAGTAACTGACTGGGCTCTGTCAACTTCTTTCAATTCACCACATAGCCCTTGGAGGGAGACACTCCTTGAGTGCTCATTTAACAAAGAGGACAGTGAGCCACTGAGAAGCTCGCGTGCTCAAAGCCACAAAACTGGGACATGAACTCAAGTCTGACCCCAGGTATTCAGGTTCTGACATTAAAGTTATGGTACAAGGTCTGTGCCTACAACTGTGTGTAGCTACACATTTCAGTGACATCGCTACTTTGGACAGTCAGAGATGCCAAGAGAAGGAGAAACAGAGAGAAAGATCTTACAGAAGAAGTCCCTGGCCTCTGGCTTCAACCTGGCTCAGTGCTGGCTAACTCAGCTGTTAGGAGAGTAGACCAGGTAGATGGAAGATCTTTTTCTCTCTCCCACTCTGCCGTTCAAATAAATAATTATATCTTTTTTTTTAAATAAAAAGACTGAATTTTTTCCTTTCCTTTTCACTAGATAGAAAGAGAAAGACCAGGTACTAAACAGTGAAACAGAACAATTTTCTTTTAAAAAGTCTAGCAAGAAATGTAGCAAGGATGAACCAAGTTGGCAGTGTCTGGGTTTGGGGAGTTACGGGGAATTTTGCTGTCTTTTATTCACAAACATACATTTAAACAAGCTGTTTCCTAACAAGAAGTACATCGATGAATTCAAATCTATAAACAGGTAGTGCCTAGTGGGCTATCAGCACCAGATATAACATTACCAAGATAAAAACCACATCAGACCGAAACAGCAAATTCCAGCAGAGGGATTTCCAAAAAAAGAAAAAAAAAATGGAGAAACATGGATTGGGAATAAGGAACACAATCCTCTTAAGCATTTTTTAATTCACAATGTGAAATTTTTGTTCACAAACTGATAGCATGATGAACTAATTTCCATGGGATCCTGAGCTGGAATGTATGTTGGAAGCAGAAGCCAGACTCATCCACATGCCCCAGCAGTCTGAAATCATGGGCTAATCTGACCAGAGAAATAGGAAAAGTCCTTTCCAGAGCAGGTTACACCCCAACAGGAGAGTCTGCTTTATTGCTACACTGTCTATAGAAACCCTGATAAAGGCAGGTCAATGTTTGGCTTGGCTCCAACAAATGAAATCAATCTTCGGTAACACCAAGAGCACACACACAAACTACAAGTTATTCTTTGTTGTGTCATGGCCAAGAACTCATCTGGATTCTATTTAACCTCATCTTACGGAGATGTTAGGAAGCACTGAAGCCTCTGGTGGACAGCTGGTGCCTAAGATGCCACTTGCGTCACCTGCATTCCATGTTGTCAATGACATGGCACCTGCCTGGTGCCCCAGTCACCAGGCCTGAGAAGGAAGGGAGGGCCGGGGAGCCAGAGCAGAGAAGTGTGACTGCCCAGTGGTGAGTGGAGCTTTGATGCAGACCCAGACTGGGGAAGGCAGCAGTCCTAATTAGGTAGAAGCCAGGCAAGGAATTGAGCATTGGTCTGTTAATTGACTCGGATGAGGTGGGATAGCGAAGCATCCCGAGGAAAAGCCCGGACTCACCAGTGTGGTTAATGATTAGGGGACATTACTCTTCCGTAGTTTCCTACCCAGTGTTTTCAAAGGAGACTCTGCTTTAAAAGCGTTAGGGGCATTGACTGCTGCTTTTTTTAGGCTCCCAGGAGCTTGCTGAGGTGATGGAAATAACCACTGAGGAGTGCACCGAGTACAAGGTCAACGAATAAAGGTCGTAAAGATGGATTTTCTTAATTCAGCTCCAGCATAGAAGAGCAACACTAACTTCATTTGGGGGTGCTCACAGGACGTGCAAAAAGGGAGTTTGCTTTGGTATTTTCAGCCAGGATACTGCTTAAAAATGTATATTTTCAATTTTCCTGATGATTAATGGGAAAACACAAAAATCAAGAGAATTTAAAAAGTGGCCTGAACAAAACATATATAAATATACAAGGGTACCAGGACTGTGTCACAACCAAGAGCAAAAGGCAGTGTGTCCCATGCCGGCTGCTCTGAGGACACTAAGATGCAAGCACGCACAGCCACCCTGAGGCTGTCTTTTCCAAGACCCGGGGCATGGTTGATATTCACTCATAAACAGGATGACAACATGATGATTGAACTAATATTTCTGAGAGATAAAGGGAGTACACAGGCATCAGCAGGGATCCCAATGGGCGTTCGCCAACTTGCTCTGGGCGAGCCAATTCCCATTTCTCTGTTCCACAATTGCATGTCACATATTGATAGTCATCAATAGTCATATAGTCATATGTGACAATATGCTGCTGCCTCTCTTTACAGTGGTTCCCACTGGAATGTAAAATTAACACTTAGCAGTTACAATATACGTGATTGCTTTTTTACCATTATCATAGTTACACATATTATAATAAATGTTTTGTAAAATGCTTTGCAAAGGAATATTTCACATAGCTCTCTCAAAATAGTTAAGTAGCCCCACCCCCTAATTTTGAATGATTTATCAAATAAGCAAATGAATAAACTTTATATGCCTTAACGCAATATGGATATAATCATTAATTATAATAAACACTTAGAGCAATTTTTAATGATCAACAGCGTAATTTTAGTTTTATTCATATATTCTAAGAAAATAACCAGAAAAGAACTTAGCGGACATGGATTTTTTTTAAATAAAATTGCTTCCAATAGCAGAAAACCTCTACATTTCATCAATAGGTAGATCATCAAACAAAGTATGATCTATTCATAAAACGGAAAACCATAGAACAGTGTAAACAACTTTAGGCAAAGAATACAACAATTTGATTGAAAAAGGAAAAAGATATAAATGTATTTATTTCCAAATGCACAGGTACTTTAGCAATAGCAGCCACTAGAATCTCTAGGACTTAAAACTAGAGGTTGGAACCTCTCATGCCACTTGAGGATAGGGGCACAAACGCTCACAAAGGACGGACCTCCCAGACACTCGTGGACATTTCTGCATTACGAATGCTTGTAATACACACATTAAATTGCTTTTGCAGCAACATAAACTTGGGCTGATTTGTTACACCCTGTCTGAAGAGGATCTCATCTGAAGCACCTGGAAGGATAAAGAGACAAAAGGAAAGAAGGCCTGCCAGAGCACCAGCAATGCTACCCAGGGGCAGCAGGAGCCACATGCACGGTGAGGCTCGCATGCAAGACCAGAGAAACTGCTGGCGTCTTAGAACATGTGGATGGGGCAGCACCCCAAAGGCAGCAGCAGCTTGCAAGTGGATAGCTCATTATAAGAAAGGAAATGACAAAGTTGATGATGAAGTCCACATTGGCAGATCACCCACATCCATTGATGAGCAGCAAGTTAACTCATGCCTGTTGTAAAAGATTTGTTTACTTCCTTGAAATGCAGAGAGACAGAGAAGAGCCAGGAACCCCATCTTGGTCTCTCACATAGGTCGTGTGCATCCAAGCGCTGCAGCCGTCATTCTCCGCCTTCCTAGCAGGAGTTGGATCAGGTTGAGAGCAGCTGGGACTCAAACCAGTGACCTTAGATGGCATGCCAGCATTACAATAGCAGCTGAAACTGCTGTATGTGCCAAGATATGGCCCCATCTGCTTGCATCTTAATTGAGGGGGTCAAGCAGAGACTGGTGTTACCATCATTGATATCTCACAGCTCCAAAAAAATAAAAGGAGAGCAAAATTTCCACTCCATGATGTCAACATTGCTGTACCCAGGTCAGCTACAGAGACATACTGGGCTTTCAATAAACCGTACACACGTGCCACTATGATCCTGAAGGATTTGTTAAAGAACTCTGCAAGGAGGTGAAACATTGCTTTATCAGCACAATCTTAAAGAGAAAGCACAGCCAAAGCAACGGCCATCAAGAAGGGAACATGTGCAGGCCATTTTTTGAGGGACTAGGCATTTTGCTTGTTGCCTTTCTGGAAGGCCAAGGGACAGCTATTTAACAGGACAGTGTGTTCAGAAAGTAGGACAAAGCTTTAGGAGGCAAACACTCAGGAGCGCTCCTGCTCATTCCCCCCATGAGGCAGGTGCCGCTGCGGGAGAGACTTTACAGTCAATTGTTGGGAATCTACTTCAACATCCTGACGTGGCCTCTCCTGGCTTCCTTTTGTGTCCTAACCTTATCAAACCTTCCAAGGTTCCTCACTTCATAATGGAGGAAAAGACTCCATTCTCAGGGATGAACAAAATACTTGGTATCTTTGTTCGCAGAAGTGTTTCAAATTTGATGGGCCTTTGAGCTGAAAAGAGGCCCATTTTAACTTACGTTTCCATATCCCATTTCTGACCAACTTTTTGAAATTTTCTCATACAAACCATGTGACTATATATCTGGTGACAATTTACTATAATGATGACATTGAAAAAAAGTAACAATATGAGGCTTGGTACGATGGCCCAGTGGCTAAATCCTCACCTTACAAGGAATGTGATCTCATATGGGGGCACATTCATGTTCCAGCTGCTCCGTTTCCTATCCAGCTACTTGCTGGTGTCCTGGGAAAGCAGTAGAGGATGGTCCAGAGCCTTGGGCCTCTGCACCCACATAGGAGACCCCAAAGAAGCTCCTGGCTTCTGGCTTTGAATCAGATTAGCTCTGGCTGCTGTCATTGGGGAATGAACCAGTGGATCGAAGATTTTTTTCTCTGTCTCTCCTTCTCTCTGTAGATCTGCCTTTCTAATAAAAACAAATATCTTAAAAAAAGTTATATGTAGCACAGCCATGACAATGCACCATGCATATATTGATATGTATAATAGTACTAAAAATCTGTAAAATATCAAGTGTGGTTATGTATGAATCCTAAAATGCCGAGGGATAAAACAAATGGAATGAATGGGAGTGGGGGGTTCATATTGGCTTTAGCATTTCATGTTGGTTCCACACTTTGGCATCTTGCCTGAACGTGCTAGAATTTCAGATTACACACTGGACAACAAGCAGCCCAGCCGCCTGTACACTGAGACGGTGACACGCAGGAATCCCCAGGGCTGGTTCAGGGTCTCAGCTCGGCTCGAAGGGTTTGATCCTGATTCTGCAGCATTGACTTGTCCAGCACAGGCTCCGTTCCTGGGGAAGGTGACAGTCAAGGGACTCTCACATGGTTGGAAAACGAGAAAATGGAGGACTCGTTTTCAAAGGTAAATGATCTCATGTTTGGGCAGTCTGATGGGCACTCTCTTAGGAAGAATTTGCAGTCTCACTGTTTGTTCCTCTAAATTTGCCACAGCGTGGGGGCTGCTTAATTACTGTCACTCCGGCTCTCTGCTCTCCTGGTGCTGGGTACAAGTACAGTCTCGACTGCCCTCTAAGGTTAGCCAGCACAGGTGCCGTGAGGTGAGAGCTTTCAGGGTCAGTGTGCAGTTCTTTGTCTAGTCTAGCAAACTTGTCTCCTTGCAACCTGAATCTTTGGGGTACGTGGCTTCCTTCTATCATGTTCCTAATCACATGAGCACAACCAAGAAATGCACCTCCATTGTGCTGAGCACAGAGATTTTGTTGCGCTGTATTTAGGATCAATACAGTATTTCCTAGCTGATCCTGATGCACAGTTTGGGAATTGGAGGTTGCAAAATGAGAACATGAAGCTCCTTATTCTAAAATGAGTTAGCATTTCAGGGTGGTGACTGCAGAACGCTTAACTCCAAGGGGACCCTTGGTACAGGTCACGTGCTCATGAACCCGGCTTGATCTTCCTGTCTCACATCACAATGATGCTAGAAAATGAATCTTTATCCCTCCCTTTTTCACAGATGAGAAAACTCAGAACTTACAGCAATCTGCCCAAAGTCAGTCAGGAGCAGGTGTTTGTTGCATTGCGGCACTACATAGGTCCCTTAGGGGAGGGCACGGTTCCAGTCCAGCTCTGCTGCTTCTGATGCAGTGTCCTGCCAATCCACATCCTGACAGGCAAAGCTCAAGTGCTCAGGTTCCTGCCATCCTCATGGAGGCGTGGACTGAGTTCTTGGGTCCTGGCTTCAGTGCGGCATAGCCTAAGGACTTGCTGCAGGCATTTAGGGAGTGAACCAGTTTCGATAACTCTCTCCTGTCTCTCCCTGTTTCTCTGCCTTTCAAATGAAGTGAAAATAAAATTAAAATCAGAATGACAGAAAACATCAGAAGCCAGAATTTGATAGTAAGATTATTTCCCTTGCTAAAACAGGTCTTTGTGATGCATAAATCTTGGTTTGAGCACCAGGAGCCAAGAACACTATTATAGGAAGAACAAGACTCAGAAAACATTGGATGCCTTCACAGATTAATCATTCAAATGGAACCCTCAATAGAAGGTAAGCAAAGAGGTTTTCTTTGGCTAAGAAGTGTGACCTGTAATTTCAATCTTGGTCTGAAGTACCTGGCTCAGCACATGCTGAAAAGGATCAAGTATGAAAAGCAGGCATTGCTTTTAATTTCACTGCAGCAACCAATTCGCATCAGAGAACCCGTTTTCATAAGCAATGTGGCTAACCCGCCTCAAAGTGGTAACTGGAAACCAAAGCTGGTGGTGTGGCATTCTCCATGGTAACTGGACTTGCAGAAGAGCCCTCTGTAACAACTTAGTGGGGAGCGCTGAGGGATGGAGCCAGAAGCACATATAGGTTAATGTTGCCCTTTAAGGGTGTACTTGGTAAAGCGAACATAGGCGTTCAAGTCAAGTGTGGTCTTGACTTACATACAAAACTTAAAGCACTGAAATATTTTGTAGATATTCCCTAAAACAGAAGCTATTATTAAAAAGGGCTTATCTAATTATATGCACATGATTTTCCTTTGAGATATCCTTTCAGCCCTCCCACCTACCAATTTCCTATGTGGGGCGGGGGGGACAGAGGGCTTGGAGCAGGCATGAAAAGAACATGGCACTCAAAAAGAGGAGAGGCAGAGATCTGGTTAATGGCCAAGGTAGCGGTTACATAATCCCAGGGTTCACCATGAGATCATATTGTCCTGACTCTGCTATGGTCCTGTTCCTTACTGGTTACGCCTTAAAGATCACTGGTGAGATTGGCACAAAACTTGTCCCATTTCCTTCTCTGCTCATACATCCTCAGTGTGACACATTTTTTTCAAAGAAATTTAAAGAAGGAAGGAGAGACCAAAGGAACAATAAATATCAGGGATCTTCAGAGGGTTCATCAAAAATACATATTGTGAGACAACTGTGGATAGATTTAAATGTTTTTTTTTTTTCCATAGGAAATAAATGCACAATTGAATTCCCTTTCTTTTGAACTTTTTGAAGTTCTGCCTTAGGATCATCTTGAGTGGTGGTGGGGTAACTGCAACAATGCCAGGATTTGGCAGTGAAGGGTCCAGGGCTTGCTTCAAAGGGAAATGGAGTCAAGCTACACCCCACAGGGTGAAGAGGCAAGGGGCCCACTTCAAATATGGAGGAAGAACAGCAAACTGTGTTAAAACACGCTACAACCAGCACCTGTTAGAACCACAGACTGGGAGACTTCAGACATTTTGAGCCCCAACACGGTAAAGGAGGCCCTTTTCCAACATGCTGTGAGGGAAGAGGCTTAGAGCTGAAGGTAGCTCTGGAGCAGACTGAAGAAACGCCCCTTCTTTGACCAACCAATCAGCTCCTGCACCTGACCCTCACCGGCTCCCTTCCTAACTAACGCCTCTTGCAAAATGCTGCTGTTGGGGCAGTCTGATTAGAGCTTCACTTTGTGGCTTTGTGGTTGCTTGGCAGCCTCAAGGTCATAAATTGTCTCCCCTCCAAAGACCCTGATCCTGGAGGCCTGTTCCTCAGCTGGGTTTCACATCTGATGACAAATTCAAGGTTGTACGGCTCAAACATTCACATTTCAGAACTTGTGACTAGCTGCTATGGAGCACCTCAGAAACTTAAATGACCCCTTCTTAACCCTGTTGGGAGATTTCACCGCCTGTTCCCTTTGAAGTGACTCCTGGGACCCTTCATTGGTAAATTATGGCGTTGTTGCCCTTAACCCACCTTCTCCCAAAATGTATTTAGGAACTGTGAAAATCAAAATAATCTTGTCCCTTAAGGGGCTTAGACTCCAAGAGGTTGAGAAAAGCATTGTTCCCCATAGAGTATCAATTCACATACAGTACATGCAACAATGAAGACAAGTACTTTAGGGAAGAAATCAGTCAATAGGAGCTAGCTACTTTGAGAGCCAGCCTTTACAATGCCTACCTTTTTTTTTTTTTAAAGATTTATTTTTATTATTTCTTCATTGGAAAGGCGGATATACAGAGAGGAGAGACAGAGGGGAAGATCTTCCGTCCGATGATTCACTCCCCAAGTGAGCGCAACGGGCCGATACTATGCCGATCCGAAGCCAGGAGCCTCTTCCAGGTCTCCCACGCGGGTGCAGGTTCCCAAAGCTTTGGGCCGTCCTGACTGCTTCCCCAGGCCACAGGCAGGGAGCTGGAAGGGAAGCGGGGCTGCCGGGATTAGAACCGGCGCCCATATGGGATCCCGGGCGTGCAAGGCGAGGACTTAACCACTTGCGCCACCACACCGGGCCCTAAAATGCCTACCTTTTATGAATCTGAGTATTTATGACAAACACTAGCAGAGGGTGCAGCTCACACTGAATGGACAGGGCACATGGAGGAGGATTTCCATGCGGCAGCTAATTCCTGGCAGTTGTATTTGATTCTCGGGGCACTCGACTTGGGATCCCTGACTTGCTCTGACCATGGGGCTGGTGTGGGGTTAATGATCCCAATTCTGGTCATCTTATAATAGATATATTCAGTAGGACTTCCATGAGCACTCTTCAATATTTTAGCTGAGATTGCCAGTAACTCTGCCATCCAGTTAATGTTGTACAGTTTTTGAGAGCTTCCATGGGTTCTTCTGGCTTGGTCACTGAGTATAACCATGAGTTCTGGCATTTCAGAACCATTCCTTCTCCCTCAGCTACTAAGATTGTAGGGGAGTCTGGTTTTGTGAAGGAAGGTTGGAGACAATGTTCTAGAGACTTCTCTAGAACATTTTCAGTTTGTGTTCAACAGTTGAGTAATGCATTGGACGTGTGTTAAAACTTGATTTTCAGAGAATCAAGATGGAGGAACAGGGTAAGGATACATTTAAACAGACGGAAAAACACTTAATCAGGATGAAGCAGAGAGGACATATTTCAGGAAATAGGAAAGGACAGAACAACAGCAGAGGGGTACCTGGAGACTGACAGACACAGGAAAGCAGCAGACACAATGGTGTGGTGTTGCAGTGACTGATACTCCAGCAGCATTCAGCTAACGGCGATCTGAACTCCACGAGCAGCCGGAACTCTACCAGCAACCATGTGGGAAGGGACTTTCACTGGGAGCTTGGGAGGTGAACCCAGACAAAGAACTGTCCGTCATGCTGGTCCGTTTCATTTGACCAGGAGCAGAGACAGAGCAGCAGATCTCAGATGGGCAGTGCGAGAACAGGGTGGATTTCATAGCCCAGTCAGCCCCCTAGAGCCGAATTGGATGCCATTTTTTGTAAGGAGGCAAAGGCAAGGGAAAGGACTGAGCATACGTTGAGCTGGGAGTGAACTCAATTCTGACTCAGTGAATTGCATCAACGTGGCATTCTACAGGTTCCACCCAAGACATGTCTGGGTAGCCCTCAGAGCTGATGGCCAGCAGATCAAGAACTCTAGTAGTGGTATTTCAGGTGCCATTTTGTACACTGTGGCAAACGCTTTAGGACTGCAGGGGACAACAGTGAACTGCGCATGTGCTGGGTTCATGAGAACTCACTGAGTTCTGTGGATTGCACTGGTCCCGCAGGAAAATAATAGTGACTGTGGCATCATATGGGTCAAAATAGGTCTGTGTGGCACCCAGACCTAACGTCCCACAGGTTCCAGCAAGATCAGCGCCAGCAACAACCTAATTATATAGGACACCTGGTGTCTCTAATTCTGGGACCTGCTCCAACCGGAAGTGGGAGAAAGATTGTACAGACAAGGTGCAGCCTCAGCACAGTATCACAGGAGGTGGAGAGTGGTGAGCCAGGAGCTGGGGCTACAGAGACCATGGTGGAAATCTAACATAAGAACTCAGACCTGGAACTCGCTGGATGAAGTGTCACAAGTGGCTTCAAGCAAAAAGTTGTGTACCAACTGCAATAAGTAAAATTGAATTGTAGATCTGTGGGTGACACAGCTTAGAAATCTGCCCCAAGGAGAAGTGTAGGCCCCGGTCTCCCAATGGTTAACTCCACAGCACAGCTTGTTTCTCAAAGGTGTAACAGGAAGGGCAATCATGGCCTGATACATTTAGCCCATGGCTTGACTGCAATTTCCCTCCTTCCTGCTTCCCCTTTTTGCATGTCCTTGGGGGAGCTTAGGTGTTGCTTAACCATTGGGAAGATCCTGGGAGGGGCCAATCAGACTATATAAAAGAGTTCGACTTTAAATAAAGCCCTTCACTTCACAGGAATAAGTCTCAGTGTGTTGTGTATCTTGTCTGTCTCATAACCCTAGTCCCTCCGCTTGACTCGGGGCTGGAAGTACGTGGCGACGTGGGCGTTGCCAACAGAGAAGACTCTGCTAACCAGAAGTACAATGACCAAGAGCAAAAGAAGAGACAGAGGCACAATGAATATTACTGAAGACTCCCCTGCAAAGGAGCAAAAGCTTTTGTCAACCTCAGAGTTCACTGAGGAAGACATCAAGAAAATGGGAGACACAGAATCTGTAAGACTCATTTTAAAGATTCTGATAAAAAATGAGAAGCTCATGCAAGAGTTCAAAGAATTTAAGGAAGCAATAAAGCAAATCAAGGCTGATATATCAGAAATTAAGAACACAGTAGAGCAAATTACAAGTACAGTGGAGAGTCTCCAAAACAGAATGAAGCAAGCAGAAGAAAGAATCTCAGAATTGGAAGATATTTCCTGTTATCAGGGGGAAGCAAACAAAAAGCTGGAAGCAGAGCTGGAACAGGCCAAAAAAAGTTTTCAAGAATTGAAAGATACTATTAAGGGGCCAAATATAAGAGTTGCGGGAGTCCCAGAAGTTGCAGAAAGAGAAGCTGAGTTTTGCAATTGTATTTAATGAAATAATCAAGGAAAATTTCCCTAATCTGGAGAAAAAATTGGGAAACAGGATCCAGGAGGGGCACAGAACTCCCAACAGGCTTGATCAAAAGTGATCTTCACCATGACACATGATCATCAAGCTCTCTTCATTTGAGCATAAGGAAAAGATCCTTAAATGTGCACGTGAAAAAAATCCACTGACATATAAAGGAATGCCAATTAAAATCACAGGAGATCTCTCACAGGAAACTCTACAGGCCAGAAGAGAATGGAGTGACATATTCAGATTCTAAAAGAAAAAAATTGTCGGCCTAGGATAACATATCCAGCAAAGCTTTCTTTTGTCCTTGAAATACAATTCTTCCACAGTAAAGAAAAGTTAAAAGAACCTGCCTCTTCCAAACCTGCCCTACAAATGATACTTCAAGATGTTCTCTTGACAGAGGAGAGGAATAGCACCTACCAAACCCAAAGGCAAACGGGAAGAACATCCCAGTAAAATGATAACAGAAGACTAAACCAATGAACAACCCATTCCTAAAATGACAGGACCAAATTACCACCCATGCATATTAAACTCAGAATGTAAATAGCTTAAGCTCAAACGTCATAGATTAGGCAAGTGGATTAAAAAACAAAACCCATCTGTTTTTAGTCTGGAGGAGACACACTTCACCAGCAAAAATCAGCAGAAAATATATCTCATGGGTTTTGTTGTTTTCTGTTGGTTTCATCTCTTCAAAACACTTTCTTCTGATTAAATCATTCAATGACTCGTAGATCATGCAGTGGCATCATTTTCTTCAAGAAGGTTCTTGATTTTCATTTCCTCAGCTACACTTTAGTCATTTAATATAATGTTATTTAACTTTTTGGTGTTGTTAATTTCATTTTTCTCCCTGATGTTGATTTTGTTTTGTGGCTCTTCATTTAAGGGGATGTATAGTAGTTGTGTAATGGAGACTGTCATATCTAATAACATGTTATTTAACTGCATGGCATTGTAAATTTCTATTTTTCTTTCTATTGTTGATTTTGTATTATGACTTTTCATTTAAGGGGATGTACAGTAGCTGTGAAATGGAGACTAACATCCAGATGTGAAGATGCAGTGTAGTATGCATTTCTGCTTTCAGACAAAGATGGTCTTACAATGAAACTGTTTACTATATCTTGACAATAGGATTCTGGACTCTCTGCCATAGTCCATGCCCACAATGATGGACATATGACTGTGTATGAAGAACTGTATGTTAGTAATGCTATAGAGGAACTAGGTGAGAGAGGGAATTAGGAAGGTGATAAGGGAATATGTAAATGTATCATAAAATGATAATAATAATAATAAAATGTAAAAATAATGTAAAAAAATAAAAAAACATTGATTTAAAAAAATAACAACAAAAAATACTGCATAGTGTATATGAGACCAACCCAGAGCTACTGAGAGTGGGATGGAGGCAGCTGTTTCCGTGCCCGTATGTCTTGACTGCGTGAGCTTAGTATTTAAGATGGACTTTGAGGCACCCATCAATAGGCACACAAGTGTTTTGAAGGAATCCATCTCACCTCCCACCTCCTCCACTTCAAGCCTAACCAAATTCATGAGAAAAACTGAACACAGTTCAGATTTCTCCTGCTGGGCCCAGCCTGCTGACTGACTCCTGGCCTGGCACACACTGGGATCCCAGGTGGGCAGAGGTTCATATCCTGGCTGCTCCACTTCCCACCCAGCTCCCTGCTGGTGGCCTGGGAAGCCAATAGAGGAAGACCCGAAACCTTGAAACCCTGAACCTATGTGGGAGAGCTGGAAGAGGCTTCTGGCTCCTGTCTTGGGATCAGCTCAGCTCCGGCCGTTGTGGCCACTTGGGGAGTGAACCACTGGATGAAAGAATCTTTTTCTGTGTATCTCCTTCTCTCTGTAGATCTGTCTTTCCAATAAAAACATATAAATCTAAAATGTTACATTTTATATTCAAATACTGTCACATCAATTAGATGGTTAAATTAAAAAAAAAAAAAAGTGAAGACTTCTGCCTTGGAGCTAATTAGCTCCAGGGATTTTGTGTTAGCATTTCCTCAGCCTCTGTCTACAAGGTTAGGGAAGGGATAATAGCAAATTGAATATGACTTCCATCAATATAAACCATGGGATTTTCATGAGATTCATTAAGCTTCTACCTGTTATTGCTCTCTCCTCTTAAGTCACATGTGTCTGAAACTGGGTTGTTCCCCACTTTACTCCCCACAGACCGTAAGGGGTTCACTGGCCCTATGACTCACTGAGGCATGGGAGTGGCACATTAAGATTTTAATTTTTAGCATTAAAAAACCTTTTGATTTCGGCATGTGTTGGTTTCTGAATGCTTAGAACTGGCTTTCACACTGTGGTTCTTTAGGAAAGCTGAGAGATCAGCAGCATCATGGTGGGTGAGAGAAACGGAAGAAAGACTTCCCTGTTGCTGTTTGTGTTCTTTTCACATCAACAGAAATAGCTAAGGTGTGCTGAGCACGCCACGCATCAGCTGGGGTCCCAGATGCAACTCTCTGATTTTGCAAGGACCTTGGTTCTGCAAGGTAAATTGTTGGATTCTCACCACCTTGAGTAGAGGAAACTGCCTAGAGGAAGTTCCTGGGTAGACAGTCAGTATTCAACTTGGGGAGAACCAGCTCAGGGTTTCTGAATCTGGTCTCAGTGCTTGCTGCCACCCAGGCTGAGCACTGCGGCTGATCCCTGACTTGTACTCACTAGATGCCAAATGTCCCTTCTCCCTGCAGGGAACAAAGTGCCTGCAGCTAAGAAAGAGCGCTCCAAGTCCAAGACTGTGCTCCTAACCAAGCCCAACTTCCCTGCCCTTAACAGTCCCTTCCTACCTCCTTGAGGGGACACAGTGGGGAAGGGACTGACCCATGTGACAGCTTTGACAAACCAAGCCTATCGGGCACACCTGAGCTTCATGAAGAAATTGGCACAAGCTAGCATGACATTTTCAATAAATCAACATTTAGGATATAACAAAACTATTAATATTTTGGGGAGGGTTGTTTTTTTATTTATCTGTGCCAAGCCATTTATTCCAACGGCTGCGTGCCTTAGGTCTTTTGCTGAAACAAATTGGATTTACTGTAGTCAACTAGAAGTAGAAAGCAGAGAAACCTTTTATTTTCTGATTATGCCAGTGTGGGCTGAATGCTTAACAACAACAGCAACAACAAAACACACAAGTGTTTGCATCACCTAATTCTTGTCATTTCTCCATTGTTTCTTTCTTAAGAATAAAACCTGTGTCTGTTTCCATTTTGCTAATTCATGTTTGCTGTTGCCTTCCTTCTAATGTCTGCTTCTGACAAAACAGGGCCATATAGTGGGTTCGTCTAACAGCCGCATGGACACTTGGGCTCGGTTGGCATGCTAACCTGACAGCCGTGAACAGTCCTAATTGAAGTTGGAAGTGACACTGATTGTTATGCTCCTATGTAGAGTCTGTTTCTTTCAAGCTTAACTTGGGCTGCTTATCTTCCCCTGCCCCCAGACAGCTGGGCTGTAGATGGTTTGCGTGGTGGCGTCCCCTCTCCACAACTGGAAACTGGTGGAGCTAATCCGTGATGTAACAGGATTGGTAGGCATCGGCCTTTGGGGACAGCTTTGGAACTGCGGCGTGGAAGAGGCTGCAAAGGTTTTGAATTCTATGCCAGGAAAAGCCAGCCTGTTGGAGCATGGGCTTTAGGCTGATTCTGACAGCGGAGCAGCCTCTGCCTTTGAAGCTTCCCAGGTGCCTGTGAATGATGGTGTCCCCTCCAAAAGACATCTTGGGATGGAACCCACAGGGCAGCAGCATTGGAGATGTGGGCCTTGGGGAAGCAATTCAGCCACATCATGGCTGGGACTGACTCCGTGCAAGGCAGTGCTGGGACTGACTCCGTGCAAGGCAGTGCTGGGACTGACTCCGTGCAAGGCAGTGCTGGGACTGACTCCGTGCAAGGCAGTGCTGGGACTGACTCCGTGGAAGGCAGTGCTGGGGCTCACAGTGGAATGCAGTGCTCTCTTGTTGTTCTGTGCCTTCTGCCACGTGGACATGGTGCTCCTCCCTCTGGAGGAGCCAGCAGCAGGTGCCATTCTGGCAGCAAGGCATGGCTCTCACCAGATCCCCCATCTGATTAGTGCTTTGATCCTGGAGTACCCTGCCTTCAGAACCACAGAAAGTGCATCCCAATTGTTTATTTGTTACCCAGCCTGGGGCAGTTTGTCAGCACAGCCCTCACAGATGGAGAGGCATGGTAAGTATACATTAGAGAAGACTTCAGACGTGGGATGAACGGGTTAGAAGTCAATACTTTGGTTGTTGGATTGATTTGCTGGAGAAGCTGAAGTGAAGAGAGAGATACATCCCTGAGAATTCACACCTTCTGCTTGGAACTGGAATGATCTAGACTTGGCATATGTACAACACCTGATAAAACACTGCTTTATGCTGATATCACGTGGATTAGAACTGGGTTATAACAGATACACTATTAGCCTACTGAGAATTTTGCACTTACAAAGTTATGTATCTCACACTATAAAATTCTATTTGATTTTTGGATCATGAGGGAGACCTAGAAAATGCCTTAAAGATCATCTGTTCACTTGGTTGCGAGCAAAATATTCCCCCGAGAACTCAATTTTTACAAAACAGATAAGCTGTTTCCTTAAATTTTTATAGGCTGAAATTGCTTTAGTAAGAACAAAATTCTGAAGCTGCATCGGCAAGGAGCACGTGAGAGTACCTGGGCAACGGCTAGCTCACCAGGGTCTTCCCACAAGGGCAAGAGTGATGGAGGTATGGGGCAGGGGCCAGGACAGCAGGGAGTCACTGACTCAGGGTCACAGCCAGCGGGGCAAGGGTCAAGATGTGCTTCCTCTGCCTTTTAAATGTGTGCTGTTTCTTTTTTTTTTTCCCCTAGCTCATACCATCTCTTATTAAATAACTTAATTTACCAGAGCAAGAAGAAAAACCTTAGGGATGCTATTAGCGATTTACCATTCCTGGATCTTTTGGGGATCCATTAATTACCCTTTTATAAATGCTGCTTGTTATGATTAAAACTTTGATTAAATGTGGAAATCTGGAATTTATATATTATAGACATATTTAAAATGAACTTACGGCACCCAAGTAATGCAAATTATGCATTCTGATTTTTCAATGCCATGAGACTCACTTTTAATCAATCCAGGATATTTTGTTTGTTTGTTTTTAAGATTGTGCTTTATGTAAGTTTGACTGGATTTTCCCCTCACGGAGCTTATAATTTAATTAAGCAGAGTTCATACAAGGGTGCTTCAAAAAGTCCATGGAAACTGGAATAAATTTATATTGGGTCAAAGCTTCTTTTTGTTTGAAGTCCATGCACAGTTGTTTCAGAATATGCATTTTCCATGGATTTTTTGCTGGCCTTTTATGTCTGAAACAATAAACATCAGTGCATCAGTACGAATTCTGAAAAGGGCAGCCTCCTGGGACAGAGGTGCTGGGGTTTAAGGGATTGCAGTCAAGAGACATGTGGGAGGGACGTACAACAGGGGGCTCAACAGAACCAGAAAGGTGGCAGTGTGATGGACAGCAGGGGGAAGGCAGGTCCTCCCTGCACAGAGTCAGACTCCTTCAAGGGCACAGGCCAGGTATCCCCAGTGAGCAATGCGTACAGCCCGGGGGGGCACAGTCCTGCCAATGAGGAAGAAGCGACAGAGACTAAGACAGCCCTCCTCAGGTGAAGAGAACTTGGAGTTATATCTCAGGCAGTCTGTGGGAGTCCTTAGCATGGATGTGCAATGGGATCTGAGCAGTGCTCACGGGAGGGGGGGGACTAGAGGCAAGTATAGGGCCAGGGTGAGTCGGTTTTTTTTTTTTTGGTTTTGTTTTGTTTTGAGAGTGAATCTTGAGAAGTAAGATTGTGGGAGTCAGAGTTAAGGGACACAGCTTCTGGGCAGAAACTCTGGCCATGCTGATGGAAGAAGACAAGTGGGAATGGGCGGGAGCAGAATAGAGACCCATGGAACTGAGGTCAATTCTGGGTGATGGTTTCACTCATTGTGGAGCTGAATCTCAGGGAAGACAGAGCTAGAAGAGAAACGTGAATGGAAAGGAGGCCAAGTGCTTTCAAAATGCCCAGGATCTAACACAAGCTAAGGAGGTGTCAGTGACAGTCAAGAGGCTTCCAGCGCTTTCCCTGTCGCAGCCCCACACCACTAAAAAACGCACCCTCTGCACATACCAATGTAACACACTCACCTCCCCATGATGCACCCGAGGTGCCTCCATTCTGCAGGAGACACCAGGATGAGCAAGCGGGTGGATGCTGAACTCCACCTGGAGATCTTACAACCTTTCCAGAGATCATCAGGTGTATCCCACCCAAATGCCACTCAATTTCCATATAGCTAGGGCACCTCTCTCCCTGCCGCCGGTCTGATAAAGGGGGAAGTTGAACTGGGGTGGGGGTGATTCTCTCCATGAGGTGGTCCACTTTCACTTACGTGGACGCTTCAGTCTCTTGAAGTCATTTCTACTCCCATTCTTGTGCTTTATCTGTGGCTTTGCCTTGAATTAAGCTCTCTCGCTGAGACAAGGACTGGGGTCCAGCTGGGGTCTCTCAACCCCACAATGATACTTTTGAAAAAAGGATCTCAAAATCAAACCCAGTTGGGTCAGAATACTTTCTGACACTTAATATCCTCTATCCTCCTTTCCTTTGTTCCTTTTCTTTTTTTTTTTTTTTTTTTTTTTTAAAGATTTATTTTTATTATTTTTTTATTGGAAAGGCGGATATACAGAGAGGAGATACAGAGAGAAAGATCTTCCGTCCGATGATTCACTCCCCAAGTGAGCCGCAACGGGTCGATACTATGCCGATCCGAAGCCAGGAGCCTCTTCCGGGTCTCCCACGTGGGTGCAGGGTCCCAAAGCTTTGGGCCGTCCTCAACTGCCTTCCCGGGCCACAGGCAGGGAGCTGGAAGGGAAGCGGGGCTGCCGGGATTAGAACCGGCGCCCATATGGGATCCCGGGCGTGCAAGGCGAGGACTTAACCACTTGCGCCACCGCGCCGGGCCCTGTTCCTTTTCTTTAACGGAAGTTACGTTACTGATGCTTTAATAATTCTAGCTTCCTTGTCAGTAAGAGACTGAATTTATATGGGAAAAAATAATAAGGCAGTATAATCATGACACAGATATTACATATTTTTTTTAAATGAGCCATCTACTAATTTGATTTATTTTGCCAGGAAAAACATTTTAACCTCCTACAAATCAAATCCATGAATTACCGATGCAGGGATTCCTAAATTATCATTATTGTGACATTTCGGGTAAATTTGCCTCTTAAATGACCAAGACTTGGCTTATTAGCTAAAGGATGACATTGCTTTCAAGGGAAGGGACATTTTTCAAAGCCCAAACATCTCAGACCATAAAGGCTTTCTTCCAGGTGCTACAGGGACCTTCTAGTTGTTTGCTCAATGGACTCATCTGAATTCCAGTGGCTCTTGCTGTCCTGCTGGCCGTGTCAGCTGGGCATTCAGTGCCCTGTGTTGACTCCTATTTGCTTCTGTGGGGGCATGAAGTGCCTTAAAGCAGGCAGCTGTTAGAAGTTCCAACTCAGTGTCCCATCACGAGGAACAGAGGCCTGCGATGAACAATACAATGACAGAAGATGCACCTGCCTCTTGTGGACTTAAAGAAGGAAAGAAGAGAGGACACAGGCTTCTGAACAACATTGCCAGACTGTTCAGGGGTGTCTCAGATGTGGTACCTCCTGGTGAGGAGAGTTGCGAGGCAGGGGTCTGCTTTCCATTCACCCTGCAAGTCTCTTCATTCCTGGTGGACTACAATGCCTGTGTTCACTCTGGCTCTCTAGCTGATTAAATATTTTGAACTGATTTGTTTCTCTCAGGAAGTTTGATATGCACCATGTGGTGAGGGGGTAGATTAACAGAGTACAGAAGTGCCCATGAGGTCCAGTATTTATATTCCCAAGAGCTCTGGCAACCAGAGAATAGCAGAAGATGTCAATGGGGCACACTGGTTTTAGGCAGGCTCTACTAAGCCAGCTGAATGCTGTGGGTTGAATTGCTTGCAGGGAGAAGGATTCCCATACAGGTTCGGGATCCCTTATCTGATCTGAAATGGTTGGGGACAGGAATAGTTTACATTTCTTCAGATTTGGGAATATTTGCATATGCAGAATAGGATGCTTTGGTTATGAGAACCAAGTGTAACCTGAAACCAATGGATGCTTTGTGTGTACCTTATATATATAGCCTAAAGATTTTTAAAATAATTTTGTACATGAAATCAAATTTCACTGTTTGATATTTTCCACATCTTGCATCATGTTGATTCTCAGACAATTTCAGGTTTTGGAGTATTTCGGATCTCAGAGTTTGGGATTAGGCATGTTGAACCTACAGTGTGGGTGAGTCTGTTTCTTGGAGAATCCACTTAGTAGGCTTGCGATCTTTGGGTAAACGGTTTCATTTTCCTGTGCCTTGCCTTACTAGCACACTCGGTAAAGACTTGGCCCTCGTCCCTGAACATTCGCAAGCTCAAATTACGGTCTTTCCATTTGTTGGTGTATCATTGGGCAGTTTTTGCAACCTTGCTACTCTAATTTTTCACATCCTTCAAGAAGAGGTCAAAATGCTACTCTCCTTTTTGATTGTTGAAGAAATTAAGTGAGATGAAATAGTGTAAAGCCTGTCACACCATACATAGCCACTCAGTGCCAGCTGTCATACCTCCGTGCTTTGGAGAACTGAATGCAATATCATTGTATAAGAAAAGCCACTTCATTTTCCATCTGAATCAATCTTAATCATTACAGTGAGGAAGCTTAGCAATGCTCTGTCCCCTAGCTCCTGAACCACTCAGTGCCTTTGCCTGCGATTTAAAGGCAGTGTGCTGGTCATGGGCACGGTACGCATCTGGGCATTTCATGGCACTCGGACAAGATCACACATTCTATGTGACACAAGAAAATCGATGGCTGGGAACAGTAGGCTTTCCTGGTAGGCTCAATCACTGAAGTGTTAAAGAACTTAAGGGAGGAGGCGTGTTTTGGGAGCAGTCGACGTGGCCTTCCCCGTGGCTGTCTCAGACCGATGACCAGAGCCTCCAGTGTGCTGGTCACTTGGCTATTGGGATTTTAAATTTTGTTCTAGACACTGCATTGCAGAAGCAGTTTTGCTGTAATAGGTAAAGTGAGTCTTGATGAGACAGTGGTTTGGAAACATGTCAGATGAGGGGAGTTCAGGAGCTGGAAGATGACATCAGGAATAGGGTGTCCCCCACATTAGGGCAGAGATGAGAACTGAAGGGATAAATAACATTAGCTAATGATGAAAACCTTACTTGGTCATCTGTAGCCCAATGGGCAGGAACTAGGGAAAGTCCTGTCCCCAGTGCATGTAAGTAGGAAGAGCCTCGTATTGGCACATCAAGGTCCCTGACTTGCTTCAAGATTCTTGTGCCACAGCAGGATATGTGGATGGTTTTTACAGTTTTAGTTTTTAAAAACATAAATAATCAAAGACACAGTTGTAAAATGTATACATATTAAATTTCAGTTCAGTGATGTCATAAATGGAAATTTTTCAAAGTGATTTTTTGGAAATGTCTTTTGATCATATTGTAAAAGGATTTTAGATCTAGCATAGAATTGTTTTTTATTTATATTTTCATTTCCTGAAAAGTGCCTGGATATATTTCTTGAATACACATTTGTTTTAAAAAAATATTTTTAGTTCATTATGCTTAATAACTTACTTCACTGTCAAAACTACCCAGTATGACTGGCACAATCTCAACCCTATTTGATCCTTGAGGAGACTAAATCTCAACACTTATTCAATGTCAGAAATCTAAGTACTGGAGCTGAGGTTTGAACTCACTATGTATGGGTTTTAGGGTCTGTGTTCTCGCTCATCATCGCATAATGCCTCCGTGACAAAAAAGATATTCAGTCTTTTGTATTTGTTTAACTGGTGAACTGATAGACAGACAGATAGAAGGACTGCATTGGGATGCAGGATGGAGCAATCTGAATGTGACAAGTTAGGAGGGGACAAGTTCTGTAGAGCAAGGTATTATAGTATAGAGAGGTGCCCTGATGAATGGGCACCTGGGACAGGTCTGCCCCATCTGCTCTTTGGGCTTATTCTGCATCCAACACCGTGGAGTGAAACAGAAAGGCACGCGTTGGCACAGAGAAGTACAAGCTCTTGGAGAGAAGGCTTCTGAAGCCAACATTGAAGTCCCTCAGTTAGTGTTCCATCTAAATGCCATCTGTAAGTGACTAAAGATGTGACAGCCTGTAGGCAGAACCCAGGGTTAAATCGGAGGAGAGTAAGTGGGGAGCCTGGGAAGGTGCAGCCTCTGCGGTAGCTGTGGTCAGTGTGGGACGGGGTCTACCCACAAAGCCAAGCGAACATGGTCCCTGCCATGGAGACAGCCTGAGGAGTAATTTTTGACAGCAGCCTGTGACTTAGCAGGTGCTGAAGGATGTAGCCTATACTTAGTTTATACAAGATTTAATAGAATGCTTCAAACTTTCAAAATCATTGGCATCTTGCAAGAAAATTAAGAATTAAGAACAAAGACAAAAACTGAACACCCATGGGAGGCTCAGAGAAGATGAATGGTAGCAATTGAACTCGAGCAGGACCTGGGGACACCTCATCTTCTCTCAACTTTCCCTTTCCCCAACACCTGCTGTCCAGATAAGCTGGAGTTGATATACTTGAATACTTGGAAGTCCAAACGAGAGAATTGTCCTTCATCACTCCCAGGTATCTGCAGAAGTGGGGGAAGCCTGGTTCTTTCTGCACCTCTGTAGCGGGGGACTGAACCTCAGGGAAAGGGTAAGACCTCGTGTTACATTCTATACTCCATAGACTGTTTCCATGGCTGCTGTATCATTCCACATGGCCCTACAAGGAGGAGATTTTAGCTTGTAGGAGAGCAGAGTGTGACTCCCAGAAGTTTTGATGCTCTCCTCTTCTCCCCTTGCACTGTTACAAGTTTTAATGGTATATATGGCTGCTGGGGTGCAGAACACATTTCTCAGCCTGCCCCATAGCTCAGGGATCACCCTGTGACTGGCTCTGGGGACTTGCGTGGTGACAAATGTGAAGCATGCGATCCTGGGTTATGTCTGACAGGGAGAGGTGTTGTCTGGTTCCTTCCTGTCCCTTCTTGCTGAGGTGTGGACATGAGGAGGTGCTGCTTGCAGCCACGTGGAGTCAGTGCAATGTGGGGCCTGCAGATCCATAACACCAAGGCAGTAGGAAGTCCTAATTCACTGAAGGGAACTGTGCCCCAAGAGAGGGAGGTTCCTCTTCCGTTGTCATGGCTACTTTTTAGTTTTGGTGAATGCAGCTGCCTTTACTTACGTCATGCCTATGGCCTGACTCTCTGTCCCCTTGCTGGCACTGTCCGCGGCTCTTTCTGCGGCTCTCATTGGAGTATTTCCTGAGCCTGCCCTAACTCTGCAAAGCTTCCCCATCACCATCTGCTCTCCCTCCTTCCTTGCCACCTCCAGCTTCCCCATTTCTCAGCATTCACTGTACAGGGTTCCCTGGTATCAGCCTCTGCAACTGTACCATCAGTGCCTCGAAGGGAGGGAATGAGCCTGTCCACTCATCATGGACAGGTATCCGTTCTTGTACTTCAAGGCCGGATGGGAAAATCCAGTCTCATGAGGTTCGTTGAGTCAAGTTAGAGGTCATCAGAATGATGGTGCACAGGGGGCATATGTTGACCAGACGGATCAAGCCATGGAGTCCTAACCCCCAATACGCTCAAAGTGATCACATTCAGAAGTAGTAGAGTTTTGGGAAATGCAATCAGTTAAGGTGAGGTCACGCCAGAGTAGGGTGAGTCCTATCCTGTATGGCTGCTGTCCTGATAAGAAAGCGAGACATACAGAGGAGATGAAGAGCAAGGAGGGAGGCAATGACAAGGGTGAGGAGTTCCTAGGCCAAAGGCCACTGGCTGACACCAGCAGCTGGGAGGCTGGGAAGGCGCCTCTTTTGGGTTTCAGAGAAAGCATGGTTTTGCTGGGGTCTTGATTTCAGACTTCTAGAATCATGGGATAATAAATATATGCTGTCTTGAGCCACCCAGCATGTGGCACTTCATTATGGCAGCCCTGGAGACACTCATTCACACACACACACACACACACACACACACACACACACACACACACACCTCCTTTGACACTCTTGTAGTGGAAGAGAATCAAGGTTACGATTTCCACACCAGTCCCTGTGTCATGGCTGTTTGTCCCTTTTGACTGTAAATGGAACCACTTTGCTCCCAGATTAAGCACTGTGCACCACAGAGTGCTTTCAGCTGTTGTTCACTCTCAGTTCAGCCGAGAGGGCCGAGTCCCTTGTTCTTTTTTGATAGATTTCTGCAAACCCTGCTCCCTGGTCGCCAGGCTGGAGAGGGGGCTCAGGGAGTTATGGCTGGTGCAAACCCTGTGGGGCTGGGGTGCTGCTGCCTGGCCACCAGGATGAAGGGGGGTGGTCACAGCTGGTGCAAACCCTGTGGTGCTGGAATGCTGCCCCCTGGGTGCCAGGCTTGGGGGGACGGAGGGCGGAGAACGTGGTGGCAACATAGAGTTATAATTGCTTCACCCTCCTCCAAGGTTGACTCTTAAGGTGTCTCAAGCAGAAATGCTTGTCCCTGATGTATTCAATTATTCTTGCTTAAGAGAAGCGCTTTGATCTGCCTCACTCACACTGCAGGAAGGCGATTTGCTTCTCAATCCGGGGAGCAGGCCACAGGAAATGCAGTCTGGGCTTTTGCAAGGGCACATCTGCTGTTCAAAGGCTGTGTCTCGTTTTGCATAGGAGGACTCACAGTAGAAGCATCCAGAATGCCTTTTTTTTTTTTTTTGCTGTTAGTGATTTATAAAGCTCCAGCTAAATTCACATGTGGGACTAAGGAGGAGTTACTGGCAATCAGTTTGTAATTGGGTTGCTTCACTTCTAAGCTGTTGCAAAAACTCTAGTCACCAAGGGGACTTATTTACATGGCAAATCATTACCATGTGATATGTCAATTAATAAACAGAAGTCTTAAATGTGACATGCTAGTATTGCCATTTATCATATTTGTTATGTCCCTTCTGTGTTCAAAACATCTCCCATAATCCATTCCTGACTTTATAGCAAAAAAATCACAGTCTCTGGCTAAGAATTCAAACCTGACCCCACACCATGATAAGAACAGACCTTAAAAAGCTCATGGGCAAAGCAAGGAAGAGGCTAAGTTGACTGCAGTACAAGACTTTTTGAAATCTGTGTATACAGTGAAGGGAAGGGCTTTTGAAAAGTTCATGGAAAGTTTATGAAAAAATTATGTGTGGATTTTAAAATGTTTTTATCCCATTGGAAGCTTATATTTTTATGCCATTGCTCATGAACTCCTGAAGGTGTTTCCTATAAACCAGCATTGGTTGCACACTGGTGTTGCTCAACAGGGCCTGGAGGTCCCTTTTTTCTTCAGGACCCCAGTGGTCCTGTGCTGCCTAGACCATTGGGAGTTGGACACTGGTAGTGACATGGGAGAGGAAGCCATGTGAGCCACTAGAGGCCAAGGCAGTGACTTGCTGGAGTTCAGCTCTCTGCGCGGCCTCACGACTGACTCATGAGCCTGACAGCATCTCCAGCCGCTGCCACCTGACCGGGAGGCAGGTGGAGCAGACCTCCTTGCCAAACCACCAGAACGAGTCCCGTGGGACACAGAGCTTTGCTGTGTGTAAGCCGCTAGGATCTGGGCGCTGTTGCTGCAACACACTTTGGTTTGTGCTGCCTAACCCAGCCAGAGGTGTCTCTGAAATCTCCTTTTGGTTTTTCTTTTCTTTTTATCTCAGCATCCCCATTCTATATCTGGGTGAATCCTGACACTGAACGCCTGCACATAGCGAGAACACGGGGAATCTTACTGAGGAAGAATCAAGAGTTCATGAGAAGCTGAAGAAGATGGCAAGATCATTTTGTTGCTGAAGTTTCTGAACGAGGGGGTGGGTGGGTGTGTTCGGGGGCTTTGGTTTCTCTCTCACCTTGTGCAGAGGTTCCCTTGTGCTCCTTTGAAATCTTCTTTCTAATGTGTGGAAACTCGAGGAAAAACCAAACCAAGTCAAACCAAACCAACCAAACCAAAGCTCTGCCTCAAGCAAGCCTTTCCAATCAAGCTTTAGTCGAAAGGTCACAGGTTACCTGTGCGCTGTGTCTGCACACATATATGTCTTGCTCTGTCTGGGCCCACAGAGTGGACTGCGAGAGAGGGAAGACTTTGGAGCTCATCGGGCTCTAGACTTTCATGAACAGGTGAGGGCCTGGGAAACTCTGGTCTCTCCCACCCCTTCCCAGGTCTGTCCATGTGGTTCTGCTCGCATGTCTCATGTCTGTGCCTTCTAGAACAATGCTCCCCACTGCATGTCTGCACTTTCTAGAACAATGCTCCCCACTGCACGTCTGTTCCTTCTAGAACAATGCTCCCTACTCATATGTCTGTGCCTTCTAGAACAGTGCTCTCTACTCGCATATCTGTTCCTTCCAGAATAATTTCTACTGCATGTCTGTTCCTTTTAGAGCAATGCTTCTCTCTCAAAGGTGTACAGATGCAGACAGTGGAGTAAGGGTTTTCTAACAGTCAACGGGGAAATGGCTTCACTATCTAAGCATTGAAAGGAAAACGGAGTTTGTCAGTATTTTTGTGATCCTTGCTTTAGTTACTCCTATTACTTTTTCTTCTCCTAGGCTCTAAACTGTGGGATGTCTCTTCCGGCCCCCTGTGTGTGGATTTTGGAAAACACAGTCCTGGTGACACCTGGAGCCCCCGTGGCTGAGATGCTCATGAGCAAGGCCACTTAAGGGGTCTCTGCTCTGAGTTACTGGTCATGCTGGTTTCTGAATTATTATTATTATTTTCAGAAGCATCCCCCTCTCCCCAGATAATTTCCAGGCACAATGAAACCGGAGAGGTGCTGGAGGTGGCTGAGATGGCCGCATACATATGTTTAGAACCTAAGATCTATGATCTGGTAAAGACTTTTTTATTTTCTTCTAGGTATCAGAGATCACACAGAAGGTGGAGTTCGGGTATCAAAATCTTGTGCTTCTGAAATGGTGTTTTGGAGAGGCAGAATAAAATAATTGAACCTGCGGCTGTACTCTAGATTCAGGAGGGATGGACCTTAAAACAGCTCCTGAGGTTTCCCTTGTTCCCACCTCTCCCCCACCTCTGCCCAGATCCCCAGTGAAGCTGCACGGATCTTAGAGATTCAGCAGGAAGGTCAGTGGAGGTCAGCCACCTGTTATGATTACCTAATCCTAATTGTGTCCAAACTCTTTTTTTAAACTCTCATTTTTAATAGACCTTACCTTTCAGTCTGGTTTTAGGTTCACAGACCAATGGAGCAGAAAGTTGAGACAATTCCCAGAGCCCTCCTGTCTGCAGACATGCATGGTTTCCTCCCAGTCCGTATCTCCCAGCAGAACAGCGTCACGGCTACAGCTGATGGATAGCCCCCCACTGTCGCCCCGAGTCCACAGATCACAGTAGGGTTTGCTCCTGGTGTTGAACATGCCACAGGTAGGACACGTGCGCTTTAACTGTGCACTGTCACAATGTTTCAGGGGTGTCTCATCTCAGCCGGCTGGATCCTCACTCACCGAGGTTAAGCTTATCCCATGTTACAGTTCGAGGACTTTGAGATATAAAGGGTTAACTAAGTGTCAGGCACGTCAAACCAGAATTCCTTCTGATCCCACGTGCAACTGTGGACTATGCAGAAAACCAACACCCAAAGCACAGCACCCCAAGCCACTTGCTTCCCCTCCTCTCCTCCTCCAAACACCACAGCTTTGTCCACACGGCCAAACACGGCAAAGTGTGAGCTGCTCTTTACGTGTACTGATTCATGGGGCCCGAGCAGCAAGAATGCACCTCAACAGAACAAGAGATGGGGTGTTGGGGAGCACTTCCGCTTCACGTAATTACAGGTAAGTACAGAAAAGGTTACCCTGGCGTCACGGTTCAGGTGTCCTGCAGCCATGCCTGGTGGACAGCAGGTGGGGGAACAGGCATGCTATTGCAAGCAGATGCTATGCGGCAGAAGGACCTGGATTCAAAGCCTTCCCTCAAAACCTGACACCGGACATGCAATTCAATAGTTTTACTTTCCTGAGTTTAATTTTAGGAGCATGGCACTCGCTCTGTGAAGTTTCAGCTAGGTAATCTATCAAATGTTAAGCACTGTGTCAGACACAGAAACCTCCCAGCACACTGAAGACCTTATCGTACGGATGTTGAAGGAAGTTGGTCCAGTGACTTAATGTTGTCTTCCAGCCCAAGGCAAGCAGTTGTGTTTGATGAATGTGAACCCACCTTCCTGCTGAGTAAGGCTGTGGGAACCAGGAAGGCATGAGACTGCTGAACAGGTGGCTACTCTGGAGATTCCTCTCTCTCTCTCTCTCTCTCTTTCGTTTAAGTAGACCGAAAAAAGTCTTTTACTGAGGAGGCAACACTCATAGATACTGTCCTCTGCTGGATGCTGCGCTGTGTGACGACCACCTGCTCCTTTGCACCATCAGCATGGGGGGTGAAGCCCTTTCATTAAATCCTGAGTGGCCTTGCCAGTATCACTGTGCTGTGCTTTTTGCCTTGCTTCTACCCGCCTCCTGGCTACCCTGATGAGGAAGAAGGGATTTTTAATTCTCCCCAGTAAGCAGGGTGGAGGTGATGATGTTAGTGCACATTGCTCTGCCCTGAGGACTGCAGAACCACCACACATCCACGAAGGTCAGTCAGGAGTGCAGCCTGTGCTCTGCTCTATAAGGAAGGTTGTGAACATCAGTCACCTGAGGGTGGGGGCAACACATAACAAAGTGAGAATTCTCTTGGGAGGAAATGCACGGCTGGGGATTCTGATCACAACAAGCATGCTACCACCCAGGCTTGATGTCTGCCCTGATGGCTGTTGAGACGCCCTTGGCCTAATTACAGCAGCATGGCACCTTTGTGGGCAGTGTGATCTCGCTTTCTTCGTGCCCTGGATGCCCAACCTGGACTTATTCTTACGGCAGGAGGAACAGTACCGCAGGCACATCTCTGGTCTCCATCACACTCTGCTTTATGGTGCTTTGCAGATGTTGCGTTTTCTTTTCTAAATTAAAGGACTGTGGCCACTCTGCCTGGACTGGACCTCTCGGAGCTGTCGTTTCAATGATATGAGCTCACTTTGTGATCCCCAAAGTATTTCAGAACTTATTCTTAGGACATCTGTTCTGTTGTCTGAATTCTGATGTGACTTTTGGGATTGCTTTGAGGCAGCATAGGCCATGATATGAAAGAGTAAACTTAACTGATACATGCCAAATGTATCCTGGTTGCTCCGTCTACCTGCTGTTCCCAGCTCTCTCCTCGTCATCAAGCTTCCCTAATCCCCAAGGTAAACCACAATAAAAATTAGACCGACTGATAACCAGGGTTTGAGGGGACTGACTCCAGCTTTCAAACAAATTGGGAAGCGGTTGCACTGTGGCTGAAATGCTTTTGAACACCGTAGTATCCTTTAGAAGTCCACTGCAGTGGCAGACTTCATTGTCCTGTTTTCAGAAATTGCCACAGCCACCCTGCCCTGCGACAGCTGCCATTCTGATCAGTCTGGGACCATCAACAGAGGTGGGAGGTGATGGTCAGTGTTTTAGCAGGAGAGTGCTAAGGGATGCACATTGCTCTCTCAGACTTGATGCTACTGAGCACTTAGCAGGGCACATTGTTAGGTAGATGAAACTTCCTAGCTACTAAAGAACTAAGTTAGGTGCTTGAAGAACAGTCCCCAAATGCCTGCAAAACTGGATGAAAAGACCCAAACGAACCATACAATCTAATGGGGGTGATTTAAAATCATGAGCACAGAGGGTAGACCAGTGGAAAATCTGACTTTCTGAAGAGCAGCCAAGTAGGACCTCTCTCAACTGTGAGAGTCCCTCTGAGGGGCAGGGATCCAGGGGGAGTGGGTGGTTGAGCTCACAAGCGGGGAGATCACCAGAGGAGGAGCCGTAGTGACTGGGTATCTGTGGACACCAGGGCTACTGCAAAACATACACCACAGGACTCCCATTCATGTAAACTTCACACTCAGCTGCCACTAGATCTTAGCTCTCTAATTAATGAATTAATCTGTGAGCATTTATGACACAACCACTCTGTGCCAGCCACTGTGTGGGAGTCAGTGGCTCTAACAAGGTCACAGGCAAGCAACACAGGTCAGACAAGGATGAGGCTGTGAGGCCACCGAGAGGGTCTCATTGGCAGGCTTGCTGGGAGCTATAGTCTATGCAGGAGCAGCACCAGCAGGCTTATTTACAAAGCTTTATTGTCTTAAAGGGCAGAGTGACAGAGACCAGTTCACTCCTCAAATGGCTCTGGCTAAGCCAGATCCAGGATAGCCATACTGGTCTCCTGTGTGAGTGTGGGGAGGGGCAAAATTCTGGGCCATCTTCTACTGCTTTCACAGGTGTGTTAGCAGGGAGCTGGGTTGGGAAAGGAGCAGCCAGGACTTGAACTGGTGCACTGGAGGTCCTGGCGCACTGGAGTGGATGGCAGGGCTGCAGGACACAGCTTAAACTGCTCTGCTTGGGGAATGGGCCCCAGCACATTTTGCTTAGTAAGGGTAATGTGGCTGCCTGCAAAGCCCACTGCACCAGTGGGCAGAGCTCAGCTGCCCCCAGCCCTCTTGTGAGACAGCTGTATTCGGCCCTCACACAGTTGATGCTTCCAGGTGGCTTTGCCTACCTCATGCTCCACTGCCACCTGCTTACCACGGTCAAGAAGTTACATTTTAATAATAGGTTTGCACGTCCAGCCCTAATCACTCCCCAACCCCAACCCCCAACTCTGGATCTTGTTTTTTTTTTTTTTTCTTCCAATCTTTGCACACCAAGTGAACTCCCATCGGTCCTGGTTTGGCATAGGTATTTGGGAAAGGAGTGACTTTTCCTGAAATGTGGGGATGCCCTTCTATGTACTATGTGCCCTTTAGTAGCAAAGAGGAAACGTATCCATGGAAACACTCCAGTCACCAAACTGCTGCCGGTGTTAGGCAGGAAAGCGGTGCTAGTTTTAAAGTGCCGCAGTGGACTAATAGCTGTGAGTTTGCAATCACAGCCTACAAAAGGGATGATTGCGGGGACAGCTGAGAGTCCAGGTGCTAATTCAATAGTCAAAAAGTGCGTGTTCTTGTAGTTTGGTTTCTGAAGGCTGGGAGCGATGTGTTCTTGTTGTTGAATTCACTAGTTACGTGCAAGATTTTTCTCTAATTCTATGAACTCAAAGGAATGCACCATGCCCTCAAAGACCACCTGGCACAGAACCCTGCCTTGTCTGTTTAGGCACAACACGTAGGGGTGGGAGGGCCCTGGATACCTTGGGTGTGCTCCTCTGGAGGAGGGGCATCCCTGTTGGCCCCTTTACCCTTGGAAGCAAATTCCTCCTTGTCCACTGGAAGGCCATCCCCATATGCTCCCTCCTCAGCACGAGAGAGCACTGCTCAGCCTTGCTCATATAGCATCTCTTAATGCTCTGAGTCAATTCATCCAGGGCTCTCTCTTTCTCAGGCTTAATAAGCCCAAATCCTCAAGCCTAGACTCTCAGGTCAATCTTGCAACACTTCAACCATTGGAATTGTTTTGTTGCCCTCGGTTGAGTCATTTTCCTTTCCCCCGATTGGCATTCAGATTTGCTTAGCCCAAGTTTAGCACCCGGGTGAGGTGGAACTGACGAGTGGTCAGGACAGAACAGTGGCACAGTCTGAAGATGCTTACCCCCTAGGGCAGTATTATAGACAAAATGCTAGCATTTCTGCAGGATGCTGGGTCAGTAGCTGTTCCTTCCAGAGCTTTCTCACTGGTGCTAAATATGTTTAGTTCTAATGTTAGCTGCTTGTTATTCCTTGTGCACAGAAATCAATCTCTTGTGAGATAAGGACGGAGAGCAATCAACTGAAGGATGTTAAAGTCAGAAAGGGGAACTGTGGAGCCCACAGGCAGCCAGGTGGGGTGGTGACAGGTGGCAGAGCACCTATGCTGGGGGAGGGAGAGGCCTCCACTCCACCTGAACTGGTATGTCTTCTACGCGATGGGAAATGTCTGGGCAGTGTACCAGCATCTTCCCCCGCCTGTCTTCCACTCCTCCTCCTCTTTTTTTTCCTGATAAGCCATAATTTTATATCCATAAGTTAAATATCCTGATTGAAAATGACAAATTCTTGGTGCAGCGCAGCCCTGGGTGCTCTCCATGGTCTCCAGTCAGCACCTAATTGTGAGCCATTTTCATTATTTTTAGAACTCAGGAGAGGCCTCACTGAGAGGCACAGTCTACAAAAGCACTTCCTTAACACCTTGTTGTGAAAAAAGACATCTCAAGGAAAGGAACTTAAACTTTGCTTTCCAGGGCTGGGGACTCCAGGCGCAGCAATTGCTGGCAGTGAAGATAATCTGAAATGAATCTTTCCACGCTGTGTGAGAACCTGGCCATGGAGGGAGGTGTTACGGAGTCATGGGCTGTGTCTCGCATGGCCACTTGCAGTGGCTGTTTCAAGTCCATCTGAGACGGGGGCCACAAAGGCAAGGCTGATGGGAGCAAATCTGCCTACGAGTGCTTCGTGTTCTCATTTTCAAACTCAGCAGGTTCAATTTACTTGCAAAGGTTGGGCTAAGACGGAGTTCTCAGTGCAGAATGGCAATTTAGCCAAAATGCTTTCCTCTAATTAGCCAGCACAGCTATTTGCATTGATAACCAGCGTGGGTAATCAGGACCCGGGGACTCAAGGCCATTACAGCAGAAGGTATGTTTTGGAAAACATGAAAGGAAATAATAGCAAGGGCAGACTTTAAAGGTGCCTTTTTCCTGTAAAGATTTATTCATTGATTTGAAAGACAGAGTTACACATACATGCATGTGTGTGTGTGTGTGTGTGTGTAAGAGACAGAGATAGAGGGAGAGACAGGTCTTCATTCTTTTCCATTCATTGGTTCACTTATGGGTGCAGGGGTCCAAGGACTTGGGCCATTTTCTGCTGTTTTGCTAGGTGTATGAGCAGGAAGCTGGATCAGGAGTGGAGCAACCAGGATTTGAACCAGCACCTGTTTGGGATGCTGGTGCTGTGGGCAGTGGTTTAACCCACTATGGCACAACATGGGCCCTAGGGGTGTTATAGTCATGGAAGCAAATAATAAACTTCTCCACTATTTGAGTTAGATATGCTCTTTGGGAAGTGGCATGCCAGCCTTTTTCTCTGGTGACTGTTTTTTTCTCTGGTGAGTGAAGATAAGAGAGGAGTCTTGTACGCACACAGCCAGTTCTGAGTTGATTTTCCTTTGTCATCCCAGGGAATACTGCTTTCTGAAAAGGTGGTCACGGATAGTCTGCTGTAGAAAATGAAGTCATCTCTTAGGGTAATGGTGTTGAACTACAAAAAAGGCAAGTTTTAGCTTTGCTTTGGAGAAGATATTTCTACCATGCTGATCAATACTGGTGTGTTTACTGGGAAGGAGAACCAATGTACCCAGCAGTGATTTTTATAAGTGGATGAGACCATCACCCAAAGAGATTGGCCCAGGGGCCTTGAGTCATTGGGCTGCCAGAGCAGTTCCATCTGTCAGAGTGGAAAACACGGCGTCAGTGTGAAAAATCAAAGGGAAATGAACATCCTTCAGATTCCTTCTCTCCTACGAGTATGTAGTTCAAGATGATTTATACTTGTGCAATGAAATGACACTGGGTATTTATCAACTTCCTCCCTAGAAAATTCGGCCCCATTAGGCTTAGGACTGAGATGTCAACTGGGAATCAGTCTCCCCGTTGGTAGGCGTTGAGGTGACTGGCACTGAGCAAGAAGCGAAGAATGTTTACAGGCAATGAGTAAGACAAATTTGGTGCATCCTCCATGGACCTTGTGCCCACAGCAGACGCGCTAACCCATGACAGGTGGCTGGATGTGGTAATCTGGACACCACCTATCCAAAAACACCAGAGAGGAGCCCCCACCTGCCAGAAGGAGAGACAGCCCCATAAAGGAGGTTCAGGTACCAGCATTTTGCAACTCAATCTGGGCTATGAAAAGTAGGAATTCCAAAAGACAGAGGAACCATTTCCCCAGCTACTGGGAGCCTCTCCACCCCCACCTAGGCACTGGCTCTGCTTGTCCTGGACTCCCTGTGTTTCATCAGGTCTGGGGGTCTTGCTCCCTCTGAGCCCCTGCTCTGCTCCCTTCAAGGAGCTGTGTGCCCACCTCTGGGTTATTTTGGTGCGACCTCCACAGCAGTTTTATTTTACTTCTGAAAGGAGAGGACTCCATAACTTTCCCCAATGCAGAAAGTTGTTTTCTTGTGCCTTAAGCTCTGGAATATTTTCTGGACTAAGGAGGATCTCAGGAACTCTGAATAAATGATTGAAAAGAGTGATTGGCTGGCTGGCTAGCTGGCTGATGACAGAAGCAATAAATAAGGGATTAGAGACAATTAAAACCAACCAATCACACCATTTTCCCTTTCTTTTGTTTCTGGAAACCAGAGACATTTTGGGCAGGTGGATTTGGGCTCTTTGCGCACATAGAACAGTTGGGAGTTGGGCGGTGAAGGTGGCCTTTGTCTGGAAACAGTAACATGTAGCATGCACCAGGCAGCACGACCACACTGTCTAAGGCTGGGATGGGGACATTTTTCAATTAGCAATAACCACGCCTTGGATAAACCTCATTGGCTACGATACTGCCACTGTGCAGAGCTTAAGGCTGGGATGGGACTCTGCAAAGCTTCCTGGGACAAGAATTGAGGGTGATGGGCTTTAAGGCTGGCCACTCTGGGGATGAACTGGAGCTGACCTGAATGCGAGCAAGATGAGAGGCAGTAAGAGAAGGACCTGCACCTGTGAGGCAGGTTGGCTTGGCAGGGATGGGCAGGTGAGGATAATAGAAGAGTAAAGGGTGGCCAGCCTGTGAGATACTAACAGGCTGACCTTTAATACCCTAATACTCTGTATGGTTAAACAAGAATTACACACACACACACACACACACACACACACACACACACACCCCACCCCACCCCCCTTTCTGGCTCTCTTCCCAAATGCCCCAGAGTCCACAATTCAACCTCTGTCTCCCACGCGACAGAGCCTCATCACTGTGGCCTCTGGAATATGCACGAGGATCTAGAATCAGGAGTGGGGCTAGGACTCAAACCCAGGCAGTCGTCCTAACCTCGTTTTATCTGCTAGACCCAACTTCATGCCAACTGAAGGTGGACCAAGGGAGACACCCTCATTTCAAGGTGCACAGGGGTGATTTCACACATGTCAGATTTCCTCAAGAATGAGTTCAGCAAGTGTGTAGTGTCCTTCAGCTGGATTCTGAGCCGCAGTACTGAAGAGCAAGTTGACCCTACCTGCAGGTCCTGTTTCTAATGTCGCCTCTGCAGCCAGTGGCGTTCTCTGACCACGCAGTCGTGCGTGGTACTGCAGAGAGAAATAAACACCCGATGTCATTCTTCCTAAGTTATGAAAAGGTGCACAATAACATGATAGGCCACACTAAAATTTGAGGTGTTTAGTAGTAGGATGCACAGGCCTTGAGAAATGGGTTTTCACTATTTAGAGGGGGAAATCATTGAAAATGAGGAGAAAATTGTATTATTCCATTTGTGTTTCATTTGAAGCTATATTTCATTCTGCCTCCATAATAACTAAAGCAAATTCTCTCTAGTGCTGATTAAAGCACTGTATAAGCCAAGATCAAATTAAAAGGGTTTATGGCCATTTTCACGGCGTCTATGACTGCACATTCATTGACTGGCTATACACTTGGTGGCAGCCACTAGCCAACATGACCCAAATCTGGCAAGTTATTTAATGAAAGCAAAAAAGAAAGCCAATGGCTTTTCACACATGCACTGAAAAAAAAAAAACAAACTAATAACCCCATAATCTCTGGTAAAATAGATAATTTTTCCTCTAAGACTGTGAAGCTGAACATTACATGATTTATTTCAATGCCCTGTGAGCATTGCACGTGATTATTAAAAATCACCATCAAGCCTGCTGATGCGTTATTTCTGCTAAAGCAGTGCCTGACTCCTTCTGCTTCACGCTGACCGAGAGAGCTAGGCACTTAAGTTGAGGTGAGCTGGGAACCCTGTACTCCTACCATCTAATCCTATCTCTTTAACTGTTAGTTTGATATGTCTAGCTTCCCAGACACCTGCATCTGGGCCCAGGACATATCCTCAGATCCCACCCAGTTGTACAGCTGATTGGGAGCCCATTGCCTTATTTACAAAAAGATATGGAAGGTGGAAAGACTCTCTTTCCAGCCGAGAATGTACCTTGAGGTGCCATTCTTGTATTTCTGCCCTGGACTGGTCTCGGACAGGGTTCTCCCTAACTCCCTTAGGGATACTGTTTTCAGTCTTTCCTTTCCTCTCAGTTAGGGGTGATTCTGACCCACTCAGCTTGGGTGTTTCTCAGTGGGGGTGACCCAGACTCTCACATGAATGTTTCTTTTTTCCCTCCTTGCTGAATAGACTTTGTCCCTGCTTACACACAATACTAGGCTCCCCTGTGTGCTGTGACCTGTGTGGTTGGAAATGAGAGTACTGACAGTCCCTGTCAGTGCCACATCACTGAGGCCAGGAGGCTGGACACTGCAAGGTTCCACAGGGCTTATGTTGAGAGGGGAAGTACTGGGACGCGTCTTTTGAGTAAGCAGTCATTTCAGTAGATACATTTATTAGGAAAATCAAATCTTGTTCTGTGCATCACTACCCCTCAAAGAAAATTTGGTTTGATCCACAGGCTTAATACCTGTTTGCTGAGTAAAATCATGGGGTTCCTGGGAGTTTGCTGACTTCCTTCTGAATGATGACAAAGCACACAGGTTTGCCAACTGTGTGATATGGTCTGTCTCTTTGGGGACCACGTTTCCCATCAGGTGTCTGTGATCCGGCCAGGTGTGTCTCTCTGACTGGCAGCGGATGTGCTGACACTGGCATGTCTGCTGAGCCCCGTTCTTGCTGAACAGTCTTTAGGAATCTGGTAGCAACAAGCTGATCCTGAAACACCAGATTTGGTTGTTCATGTGAGACTGCAGCACATCAAAAGCCTTACAGGGCTCTCCTTTGGGATGGGCACCGCCGTAAAGACAGAGTGAAATCCAGCGTTCAGGTCAGAGTCCCACAGAGCACACTGCCCTCTTGTTAAGTGAGATGCATCCACCAAATTGTTTCAAAATAAAAAGTGAAGTATAAGTGAGCTCAGGTGAGCTATTTCTTTGGAGTATCTATGCTGGAAGAAGTTAGCAGTGTGGTACAATAAGCATGAGGGGATTTATCTCTGAAGGCTGGTGTGGGTCTCAGTCCACATACCATAGATAGAGGAAAGCTCTGGCTCACTGCCTCCTTTGTTGGCAGGTGGACAGTGATGCCCAGCCGTCACTTGTGCCCGGAATGGTTCAGGACAACGTGACTGCTGGAGAGGAATTGTGAGCAGCACTACATTATGAAAAAAAGAAAGAATGATCACACAATTCCTCAACTGTAGTTGGGTGAAAAACAACCCCCTATGCAGAGAACATCAAGTCAGCTGCAAACCACGGTGTTGGGACCCGCCAGAGACTCCCCTCACGGAAAAACTCCAGTCTGCAGATTCCTCCTACCACAGTTTTCCTGGTACTGGGGATAAGTCCACCTGGGTTGCATGCTGGCCTCTTGTTGATTTCAACCCTAAAGTAATCAAATAGCTTTGGGTAGGTACCACCTTCGTGTACTCCCACCCGCCTGCAGCACTCCAGCAGGTGCCTGCAAAGTCAGCTGAGGTGAGGCAAAAAGGCGCCAGCTCCCCAACTCCCCCATGCTAACTCCTGGAGAGGGTGTGTGCAAGGAGCTCCTATCCAAAAACCACCTGAGCACCTATACTCTCAGCAAACTGTGCTCCTCTCAGATGCAGGTCAACAGTAAGCTTCTCCTGAGACCTCAGCTGGCATGCTTGGCCTGACAGTGCGAGCGGTCCTTGGGTATGAGGGAGATGGCTCTGTCGGGGGAGGAGGCAGAGGAGGGCTTTGCCTCTGCAAACTGGGAGGGAAAGGAGTTGGAAGCAGGGCATTGGAGTCTGGGAGCATCCTGTGTTAGGTAAAGTTTGAGGTTCACCTCCAAATCCTACCTACCTTGAGCACCTTCTTCCAGTCTGTTACAAGAAACATCCCTTCCCTACTACATCTAAAGAACATGCTAGGATTTCCTTAGATGGCGAGAGACAGGCACACCCACCAAGATGCAGATATATGGGGCACACATTGGCCCTAATGGTTAAAATGCTGCTAGTTAACAAGCCCAAGTCTTGTGTTGGAGTATTTGGGTTTAGTACTGGCTCCTGGATCCAGCCTCCTGTCATTACAGACCCTGACAGGCAGCATGGATGGTTCAAGTAGTGGGGTTTCAGTCATCCAAGTGGAGGACCTACATGGAGTTTCTGCCTCCTCCTCTTGGGTTCACCTTGGCCATGTTGAGCCATTTGGGGAGAAAAACAGCAGATGGGAGCTCTCTGTTCTTGCCTCTCAAAAGAAAACACATTTAGCTATTAATCAGAAGGACATTTGTTATGCACTGGGCAAGTAACCCCTATCCTCCTGGAAGGGGAAAGGCAAGCGATGGAGGAACGGTGTGCATTCAGCATGAAGGTGGGTGTACTGACCCAGGAGATGTCACTTATCTGCAGGTGCACTTAGAAAGGACAGAGCATGTGCCCTTCCACACATCCTTCTGCAATTCTGCCTAAGGTTAGTCCTCAGGGTGAGCTTGAAGGTTCTACTCACATGCAGGACACAGGGAGTTTGAAATTGTACTGTCATCTCTGTCCTTACTGAACCTTGGGAAACCCAGGGGAAACAGAGTGGCAGCCTGACCTCCAGGGCTCTTCTCAGTCCATTCTCCCATTTACAGCCACAGGGCTGGAACCCAGCATGCTGTCAATCAGTTTGAAGCCACCTTAAAGACTGCAGGCTTTAGGGGAAATTAGAGGGGATTTAGTAGAGAGAAAGATTACTTAAGCTCATTTCTTTCTAGACAAGAGACATCAAAGGAAGGAAGTGGGTGCCATTGGGGAAGGTAATGAGTAGTTTGCAGAAAGCCAAATTCAGCTAACTTGTATGGTCCCACTACTTGCAGGTGCATGGTTAACAGCCTCACTATAGGCTTTCAATGGTAATTCTTTTTTTTTGTCAGATATGTTTATTTATGATATTGGAAATACAGATTTACAGAGAGGAGAGGCAAATAAAAAGAACTTCCATCTGCTGGTTCACTCCCCAAAGTGGCTGCAATGGCCAGAGCTGATCTGATCTGAATCCAGGAGCCAGGAGTTTCTTCCAGGTCTCCCACCTGAGTTCAGGGTCCCAAGCCTTTGGGCTGTTTTCTACTGCTTTTGCAGGCCACAAGCAGAGAGCTGGATGGGAAGTGATGCAGCCAGGACATGATCCAGTGCCCATATGGGATCCTGGGCATGCAAGGTGAGGACCTTTGCCACTAGGCTATTGTGCCAACCGCTTTCAATACTAATTCTTTAATTTTTAAAAATTTATTTGCTCAATCTCTCATCCAGTGGTTACTCCCCCACTGCCCATAGTAATCAGGGCTGGGCCAAGACGAATCCAGGAGCCAGGAAATTGACCAGGTGTCCCCCACACCTGACCTGGACCCAGTTCCTTGAGTTGCCTCCCAGGGTATGCACCACCAAGAAGCTGCAATCAGAAGCCGAGCTGGGACCCCAACCCGGGCACTCTGATATGGGGTGCTGGCAACTCAAGCAATCTGTCAAACATGCTTCCTTCAGTGAAACATTTTGAATGATGGGTTGAAATCTTTCTGAGTTCTTTTTTTTTTTTTTTTCTTAGCAAGATGAGTTTACTTATTTGAAAGACAAAGTGACAGGATTGGGCCTGGTGCAAGGAGGAGGTAGATCTTCTATCCGCTGGTTCACTTAATGGCTATAATGGCTGGGGCTGGGCCAGGCTAAAGTCAGCAGCCAGGAGCTTCATCTGGATCTCTTACACAGGTCAGGACCTAAGCACACGGGTGTCCTGGGCTGCCCTTTCAGATGCATTAGCATTGGTCAGGATTAGAAGTGGAGCAGCTGGCAGTTGAATCAGTATTCTGATATGTGATACTAGCATCGCAAACTATGGCCTAGCTTACTATGCCACAGCACCCTTTCTTTGGGTGTTTTTGACTTGGAAGAGGAGGGGATAAAATGTAGCCTTCTCCAAAGGTTAGTAGTTATAATAGTTAAATGCCAACAGGGAAGATTGTGGCTAAAGGTCTACTGGAGTTTTAGCCCAAGGTCTTATTATTAATAGGAAACTTGGATAACAGCTTTGAAAGTATGCTCATGATTTACAGATGGCCCTTTAAAATGCCATAATCTCATGGTTAAGAGTCAACCCTGGCCTTCTGAAACACAAAACACGGGAGATACTTTCACAGAGACTAAACAAACTGTACCTCCACCACCATCATCACAGATGCTTGCCAAGTACCTGACACAGGTCAGCTCCTCTAAGTGCTTGCTGAGACCACTTGCAAATCACAGGTGCACACACACCAAAATATTACTGGGCACAATTACTAATGAACCATGATCTCACTTTCCCTCCTACCTGTGCCAACTCTCCTTAGGCCTCAGCCTAGAACGTTTTCAGTAGGACCTCAAATTTGTAAGGGCACTATGGGGTCTGGCATTTTACAAGCGGTGTTGGAATTAGGGAAGAATCTTAGGCTGGGGTTAAGAAGAGGAGGGTTTCTAGTTCTGGACAAAGTGATGAAAACGAGATCAATTCACAAATGACCACATATGGGCAAATTTATTATTTACTGGCCTATATATATTCATCGTTGGAGAACCTTTTCAATTTGAAAGAATATGTAGCTGTTCTGGGTCTGTGGGTCTGACAAATTGCTGGGAGCAAAATGGCATCAGGATAGGAATGTTGCAGATGTTCTTGTGGAAGAGGACGCAGAGAGAATGACCTGGTGGCTGCCCGAGAAGTTTGCTTTCCTTGGACCATGGAACTTCAGTTTTTGAATACGGATGGTATCAGCTGTGCTTTCCGCAAAACGAGCTGTTCCCTCTCACCTGCCTGCAGGGAATGTCACCGCTACACTTTAAGGTGGTTCCCCTGTTAATGGGTAGGTGACACTTTTTTGTACAATTCCCCACGTGGCAGTTCTGATGGCTAAGGAGGTATTGGCTGGTCCTCAGGCCTGCTCCACTCTGGAGTCAGATTTGACTTCTGCACATCAGGGCTCTTAGTTTGGTTCCTGGGACTCCCACATCCTGTCTGTGGTTGCAAGGTAAAGTGTGCGCATGTGGCATCGCATGGGCCTCAAAGAAGCAGGCTTTCTTGGGGCCCGGCCAAGCGGCAGGAGGGACGGGAAGAAAGCACATCCGTGTGGTGTGTACAAGTGATATCCTCCTCATAGAGTCCATGCTCATTGGTGTTAAATGTGGCATTTAACCAAATGCTGCCAAATCGGGCTGCCTCTCCAGGATACTGAGAAAATGCATCAATAACGTCCTTGTGGTTGCCAGAACAACTGCCTGTCCCAAAGCTCAGGCTGCGTGAAGGGTCGGCTCCCGATGAGGGGCAGCAGAGAGAGCTGACAGAGCCTCACTGCCTCGTTGATAAGTGGTGAGGACGAGAGAGGCAACCGATCAGTAAAATTTCCCATTAAATCAGAAAAAGCACGACTTGCCCCCAACCTCACCTCTGACGGCTCCCTCGGACCAGCTGCTTCCCTGATGCCCAGCCGTGAAACAAATTGCCTTCCCGGCAGGACACTTGGACACTCCGCACTAATGGATATGGATCCCAGCACGCCACGCCAAGCGTAAAGGCAATTTGACATGAGCAATACTGTCATCTCAATTTAGGACAACAGCCAGGATGCCCTACGGGGCATCGTGGCAGCTTTTGCAAGTACCCGACACGAGACGCTCTGGCTGGCTCCGGGCTCTGGGAGGCTGGTGTTGTTCGTGAACAGCATGGCCCAGGGTGAGGGCAAGCGTGATGCAGAGATGGCAGCAGCGCTGCCCTGGGTGTGAATGTCAGCTTCAATCCACATGACTGTCAATTCTGTGGGGAGGACAGAGGCTCGGCTATCTCTTTCTACCTGGACACTGACATTCAACAAACAAAGGATTGGGTGACATGAGACGGCGGGTGAGATAGACTCAGGTCTGTGGAGATTTCCAAGTAGAAAAGCTAAGTTGTTGCCTGAAATCTCAACTTCGTAAGCCAAAATCAAATGGAAGCCTTCTTAGTTGTCATCTTCCAATGCTAGGCTTAAGGCAAGAACACATTTTGCTATTTCTAAAAACAGGTTAACCCCCCAATACATTATAGTTGTACTGGCACATGTTTTAATAAGAGTTGTTATTTTTCCCTCCACAATAATACACACACACACACACACACTCACACATAATAATGTAATATAGCTTCTCTACAGTGGCATTTCAAGATTTATTTACTTAATTTACATGAAAGGCAGAGTGACAGAACGTTGTGAAGGGTGAAGGAGGGAGGGAACGAGAAAGAGATTTTCCATCTGTTGGTTTACTTCCAAACCGAAGGCTGGAGCAGGTTCAAGTCAAGAGCTGAGAATTCATCTGGGTCTCCTACACAGGTAGCGGTGATGGTGGGCCCCCACTGTGCGGTCCTACTGTGCATCCTTCTCAGGTGTGTGAGTAGGGGGCTGGGTTAGAAATGGAGTAGCCAGAACTTGACCAACACTCCGATGTGGGATGCTGGTGACCCAAGCTGCAACTTGACCTGTATGGCTACAGTGCCAGCCCCTATACACATTCTCACAGTAAATGAGCTTCAGGTACAACTTCCAAAAAATCTGCGGTTTACTACACTTTGGTGCTATTTTTTTTTACTAGAATCCGCTGATACATTAGTTTGTCAAGAGTCAGTAAGGTTTCTTATTGATCATATAGACAGGGAACCATATGCAAACTGCAACGGAAATGTATTCATGTACCAAAAAAAAAAAATCTCCCTCTGGAGAGAATATGCTTGGTAGAGAAGAAGACCAGCAGATTCACACTGGTCTTTTCATCAATTACAGGACTTCCTGCAGTATCATTCTGACCCGGGCACATTGCAAAGTAGCCCCCCATGGTCATTCCCAAGAAGAGTGGGGACTACGGAACTAGTTTTGGAATGGGCCATGCAGGTAGTATTATCATATCAACACCCCGACTGCTAATCTTTATTATACAACATAAAGATATTTCATTACCTTTACTGAGGACATACAAGCACGATTTCACAGGGACTAAACATTTTATCCTAAAATATATTTCATCTGTTTCCTCTTTATTGTTTTTTCAAACTTCTGTAAACATGTATGATATACTTCTAGAAGTATGAGGAAAATTAAAACTACAAGACAAACATTTGGGCACAAAGCTTATTATATTAAAAATTTAATTATTGACTGATTTGAAAGGCAAGGAGACCAGCACCCACTGGTATTCTTTCTGAGTGCTTGCAACAGCCAGAGCTAGGTGACCTAAAGTCAGAAGTCAGGACCTGAATCTGGGCTTCCCACCTGGGCGGCAGGTGCCCAAGCCCTTGAGCCATCACCCACTGCAGGATGCTGCAATGGAGGAGCTGGAGCTTGAACCTGGGCAAGTCTCTACCAGGATGCAGACTCCCAAGTGGCACCTATCCACTAGGCCAAATGTCTGTCTGCCCCACCTCCACCTCATCCTTCACGCCTGGTGGTCAATAACACATATTTTCCATGAAGCTTCTGACGACCCCCGTCTCCACCTTTGAAAAGTCACTAAGTATGGATAAACCAGTTGGAAATTTGCGAGGGGGAAAACATGATTTAGTTCATAGATTCATAAGAATATCCCATTTGAGGAGTCTTTATGTTTTGAATACCTTTTTAAATCCTTGAAAGCATTTTCTCTCTATTATTGCCTAACAGTGAAAAGCCAGGAAAATGGCACTGTTTCCATGCCAGGCCCTGTCACAGCTCTTTCAACTGCACGTTGGGTTAGCTGGTAGACTGCCTTGCGCCAGGAGGGACCCAGTCCCAAAACATATGGCAGACAATGGAGATGCCAGTTGTACTGAAGAACACGACTCTGAAGTCAGTGTTCCCACAAGGACAAGGAGAGCTGCCCTGCGTTCCTACAGAAACACATTCTGAAGTCACATTCACAGCCACAGAACGTCAAAAAGCCATCATCGGGCAAAGGCCAAAGGTTTGCATCTCAGGGCTGTGGGCTGCAGAGGTGGGTTTCCTAAGCACTTGGGGCTCACCTGTTTCCCTAGGACGTTTGTGTTCATCACACACGGAACAGAGGAGGGTCTATGCTCAGGAGCAACAACACAGCAGATGCCCAAGACAGTGAGGGCTTCCCCCTTGGGCAGACATGCCCCTCTGCCTCCCTTTTGGATGAGTGGGCACCGGCAGGACAGAGTGAGCCAGTGTGCAGCTTGAGCTGGCCCATTCAGCATCTGAGCACAGTTCGTGTCTACCTCCACTGCACCCAAGCAAATGCTCCTTCAAATCCTAAATGTGGAAACAAGGCTTTGCAGAGGGTGTGTGTGTGTGTGTGTGTGTGTGTGTGTGTGTGTGTGTGTATGTGTGCAGAGCATTGCGTGAGAGGAGAGAAGGAAGAGGACATAGGGGCATATGTGTCAGATGATTCCTTGCAACAAGACAGAAGAAAGACCTTCCATACAACATGCCCCCTAGGGAAGTTGGGCAAATACTCCGTCTGGTGCCCATGCACATTCTCACAACAGTCTGGCTTGCTAGCAGATGAACCCTTTTCCTTGCACCCCTACAACCTGCCTCCTGGACAACTAACTGCAGGGTTGCAGAGGACCAACAGGTCAGCGGCTTAAATGTTCAGCTCTTCATTCCACAGATGGTCCCAGTGGGACAGGTCAATAGTCCCAGGCCCCACTGCTTTTTTTCCCTTTGCTCTGAAAGATTATAAGAGGAAGATCAGATGGGAATTCCTGTCTTGGTAAGCTTGGTTTCCTTAGTGAAGGCTTTGGGAGGATGGAGGAGGTGGAAGTGAGGAATGGCAAGGTTCCCACTTGGCTTAGGGTTGTACGGTCCAATGGTCAGCAGCACAGAATTCTAACTACGTGCGGATGATGTCCTTTTTTTTTTTTTGTTCAAATCTCTGCTTAGCCAAGTCTACTCACCCCCAAATAAGTAGAGCATGAGAGGAAAGCCTGCTACAGTACTAGAGATGACTGCACTGGATGTATTAGGAAAACGTTCCTGTCAAAAAGGCAGCTCCTTCACAGCTGTAGCAGGTGGATTTGTTTTTCTGTGTGGCCGGGACACTGGCAAGTCAGAGAGAAGGAATCACTTCTTAGGGTTCTAATCCTCAACCTCCAGTCACTGGTCAAGATTCTGAATCAACCCAGGTGCTGAGCTCAGTGCTCTCAAACCTTCTACCTCTGGGCTTTGAAATCACCCTGCCATGTCACCCAGTCTGGCTCACACCCAGTTTGTCTCTGAGGTTCGGGGAGTGGATACAGCCAGAACCACAGGACTTCACTGGCCCTGCCAGTGAGGTTGGAGGGAAATCTCCACTCAGTGTGAAGAAATGAAGGGGACACGAGTGTCTATCAAGTTGGTGAGTGCCTGTGGGGCAGTCACTGGACCAGAACATGGTCAAGTCCCCTACCCTCTGTACAAGCTCCTCCCATCAACGAGGGCATCTGATGTCTGCAGGCCAAGGCTGGATCAGTCTTGGGACTTGCACTGGCCAGCAGGGAGGGGCCACTGACAGGAACCCAGACCTTAACATTTGTGGACTTCATGTAACTTTAGGACCTCTTACTGCAGCCCGAGGGCAAGGCTGGTTGGCTGGAGAAGGAAGTACATGGAGCCAGTGTGGGGTCAGCACATCTGCCTCAACCATGCCCCACTGAGTATGTGACCAACCAGACACCCCAGCTCACTATGCCTAGATCAGCAGCAGAACTGCCCAGCTGCACAGACATGGAGCTAGAGTAACAGCTTTTTTTCCTGTGACTTTGAGGGTTTCTGCTTCGTTGTTACCCAGAATTTCAGTGACAGCAGGTAAAGAATATAGCCTCTTGGAAACTAATGTCACAAGAAGCTTTGCTGAACTTAACTTGGGGTGGGCAATGGGCATAGGGGAATACAGGAAGCTGCTTACAGGGCACCTTGATTCATGGTTGAGTTGGGATGTATGGAGACCCTCTAACTTGTAACGATGTGTGTTGTTGTCTGGTAGAGTGGTGATCCTATGCCCGTATCCTCAGAACTTAGAATTATGGCACCTTCTGTGGCCAGCTGGCTTTGCAGACCCTGCAGGTAGATGGCGTAGGGGATGCTTCTGGGCTGCCCAGGTACATCCCCCAAAGGAGCTCTCTGGAGCCTTAAAATTAGAAAAATTTTCCTGTCTGGGCTGGACTGCAACACCCATTGGTTCCAGTGGAAGTCGGGGCTGAAAACAGAACCAACCCAGCGATCGCAACCACCAGCTGATCAGGGCGATGGACTGAGCTGGGCCTTGTACCTGCTAGTACATACAAGAATCTGGTCCGAGAACACCTCAGACAAAGTTTCTTTGGAGATCTCCCCAACTGAAATGGTGGACTTAGAACCCTAACCAAGAAAAGAGAGAAGACAGAACAGGTCAATCAACCATATCAGCTATATGTTGGCAGTGAAATACAGGGCAAACGGAGACTCTATGATGGACTATGTCAATCAGTGGATTCTTCAAAGACCTCATAGTGCTTGGAGTGGCAAGATTGGCAGCAATTTATAACTGGTGAACTATCAAAACCACTTGAGCAAGAACCTTGGAACATGCCCCACATCCAGGACCTGGGGAGGATGGGAAATTGGGTGGACCTTCTCCCTTAATACCATCCTTTTAAACATGAAGGAAGCAATATGGAAATAATAGTCTTACCCACTTTCCTATAGCCCTTGAACCTTTTTACCCCAATTAACTATGTAAACATTGTGAAAAATATAATGAAAAAATTTTAAAAAAAGAAAAAATTTTCCTGTCTGGACAGAGTGAGAGAAAGGGAAAGCCATGGAGTTGCAACACAGACTGGCTTTGGAGATGGAGGATGGATAGATGAGGCAAATAAATGCAGGCAGCTTGTAGAAGTTGCAAAAGGGTGAGGATAACCCCAGAAGAGAACAGAGCCCTGCCGACACACTGACTGCAGCCCATGAGGACTGAACCATCATGCTGACCCACAGCTGTAAGAGCATGAATTTGCCATCAAGTTTCTGTTTTATAGTAACAATAGAAGACGCACGCAGTTATAACCTTTCAGATGTGCAGAAGTGCCTAATGTTATATTGTCTGATAAAAGCTTGTCTTTCCCGAGTGCTGTGGAGCAAATAATGAACATGTGCGGGTTCATTACGATCAATCAATCACCTATCCGATATCTATGTATCTATGTAAATATCTGTCTTGTAGCTCTTGCTCATCAGACTGTGGCGGATCGTGGGGTTTGCAGATGGAAACAATCCCGAGTCACTGATGACAAGCACCATGGCTTGTCACTCCACCCTTGAGCGCTCTCCCCGCAGCAATCAGGCTTTGCAATTTGGAATTACAGCCGACTCCAAGGGGAGAAAAATGTGACATTGCCTAGTAGATGGAAAAGCAAGCAAAATAATCTCCATATAATATACAATAAAAGGATTCAGGAGCAAGTGAACATTAACAATTTTAAGTAGCTTTTGTAGAATGCTGCATGCTTCTTTAACTATCTGACATAATTTTATCCAAGTATGCTTTTTTCTAGGAGTTTTTAGTTACCGGGCATCGTGATTGCAATGCCTCACTAAACAATATAAACTATTACTCACTAAGTAATACAAACTATTACTGCCAGTTTGGGTTGCTACTCACATTCGCTTGTAAGGATTCTTAAGGAATTTTGTCTTCAACTTTAGTATTGGCATGATTTAAGCCAATTGTTTTCCTGGTAGAATCCCTTCCCAGTTCTATGTTGGAAGTTAGTAAGTAAACTGGGTTCCTGGGGTTTCCAAAAACATCCTTTCAAGATTGATTTTCTGAAATAGTCTGCATTTGTTTCAAACAGTATGGGATGCTTCTACACCTTATCGCCTTTATAAACTCGACATAAGTCTGCCATAGCACGAACTCCAGCAAGCAACGGGTTTGTAAAATCATTGGCAAGGGATGGGGCACTCTATTCTCTGCAGTGAAGTGCCTGACAACAGAGACCCCTGGCCCCAGGCCTTGTGACCTGCTGGGGCCATGCCCACTTGGGAGAGCAGGTACTGTTCAATTCTCAGCAGGAAATTACCTGTTGGCTCAGCCCTTCTGTCCACTTGAGGGCAGGACATGGGCTTTGGGGAGGCTGACATGATACACACTGGTAGAACACACTGTGTCTCCTTGCTGAGCCCTGTTTATTCTTATGCTGGGTGTTTCCTCTATCTAGTCCCAACAGTCCCAATCGGGCAGAGCTATTGCTAATCGGAAGAGTCTGTGCCCCCACTGGATCACAGTGAGTCAGCCAGGCAGAGTGGGCAGCTCTTGGGGACCACTGGCTTTGCCCAAAATGTCACATCTCTAGGTCAGCTTAGGTGACTAGAAGGCCAAAATCATCGTTCCACCTCTCACATAATATAGGGCAGGCATTCTTGATGTGAACATCAGAAAATTGAAATTCTGCAGAACCTAGCGGGGGTCTGCAGGTCAATTGGATCTGACATTGACCTCTGGGGAAGTATAGATTGGATTAGATCATTGTGGTGGGGGGAGCCTCTTGATTGAATCTGGTGGGTTTACAAGGAAATCTCTCTCTCTATCTATCTATCTAGCAGGCAGCCTATGCAGGGCTCTTGATTTGGGCTCTTTTGAACCATGAGACACAATAAAACTGGTTTCTGTATAAAGATTGCATTTCATTTTGATGACGAAAAGTTGATCTACCACAAAATCTTGCTTTATGCACAAAATCATTCAACAGATTGTATCAAATAACTTTCAGGCTAAATGTTACACACATGAGAAACCAAAAAGAATTCTGTGTTTGCATGGGAGGGAAGAAGCCCATACCCCGCCTTGCAGGATCCAAGGTCATCGGAACGACAACCAGGAGCACTGAGCAGTCCGCAGAAACAAAACAGTAAACTCCCTTCGGGACTAGGGAGAGGAGCTTTCTCTGGTTCTTGCCTGGTTCTAATTTTGGGTCCCCACTCTCTCTCATAATGACCAACAGGATTGCTCCAGAAACCCTTCAAAACAAAGTAACAAATAAACAAATAAACAAACAAAAAAAAACCTAGAATAGATGGAGAACAGTGAGGAAAGCTTAGAAACAGGAAATGGGCAGTGGGGATGCACTTATAACTCACTGGGTGGGACATGAAGATTGGTTGCTCCTCACTAGGGTATTGAGGATTTCTCTGCACAGCCCTCCTAAAACCGCTCACCTAAACTGTTGACCTATGTCTTGTTACAGTTATAGAGCTAGACTACCCGAAAAACAGCCAGGTTCTGCAAAATCAGGCTTCAACACTATGAACTGCTAAGTACTAAAATTAAAATAGACATGAGACAGCTGAATAGTAATCTATAGCCATTTTAAGGTGTATAGAACCCAGCTGTATAGAAACTAATAATTGTAATGTCAATGTAGAAGTCATAGGATGTGGTTCAGAACTTGTACTCTTTTTTTTTTGTTGTTGTTGTTTTCTCTCTCTCTCTTTGAACATGCTGGTTACACAATATCAAAAAAAAAAAAAGATAGTAGAATCTCCATTTTCCTGTATAATAATCATGGCAAAGTCTGTTGAGAATACAAGTTTTAAAACTTGCAATTTGCAAACTTCCCAGAAAAAATAAAGAAAAGGCAAGTTAATTGAAAAAAAAAAAGAATTCTGTGTTTGGATTTAGGTGTCAATCCTACAACATGTCATTATGAGCAAACATTCCAAAATGTGAAAAAACAAAAACACTACTCAAGCATTTTTCAGTACAGGATATATCCTGTATCTGTAATATTTTAAGCATTTCTCTTCTCCGATGAAGTCCCTAGTGATTGAGAATTAACTTGAATGAATTTTCCTAGTGGAAGACAGTGTCCCAGAAATCTTTTTTATCCCTCACACTACTTAACACAAACCAGAGGCTTAGCACAAATTTGTGGAACAAAAGACTGTGTCAGGGTATACACAGAGAAGGCTACTGTTAATGTAATCCTTAGGGGCAAAAACTCATTTAGGACTCAGCAAAGCAATTTTGAGACAGGATTTCATTGTCATTGGCATTTTCTGGTTTCCTCTTTTTTGTTTATTAACAGACATGAGACACTTTGTAGCTCAGCCATCCCTTGCTGAGAAAAAGCAGCTGGGGTTTCCGGGGTTGTGGTACACATGCACCTGCCGAATGGCTCGCCTCGAGTCTTTAGGAGATGTCCTTTCCTCTTCAGTTTCTGAAGGAAAGGTGGCTTCCTGAACTCTTCGGAAGAAGTGGGGTACTCCAATTCTCCACTGGTAGCCAATGACACCCCAGTGATAATGGAAAATCAGATGGGGCCATCTTAAGACTCCACTGAGGAATTCTCAGTGGTTGTAGCCAGGCAGCAGGGTTTCGTATCCAAGTGCCCAAGTGGATTTGGCGCACCTGTCAGTGGCCATGGTGCACTATGAGGCATGCCACCGCACCTTGCGTATGGATGCTCTTGGACTGTGTGAGGAAAAGCTGTTGCAGGGTGTGTATGGTGTAGACCTCAGGAACTGAGGTCTGCGGTCAGGCATGGAGTGAGCGCTTGGGGAGGGAGGTAGGAGATACTTTCTAGGGAGCTGTGATTGTCTCTGCAGTGAAGTGACTGTTAGCCCTGAAATTATTAGGTCAAATCCTCGGTGAAAGTAGGAGGCCAGATGAGGATTCTTGGAATTAAGACAGAACCGAACAACCAAGCAAAAGCCAGCTCAACAACAGCTTTTTAAAAACCTTACAGTGTGTGCCAAGGGACAAAGGAGTCAAGAGGCCTCATAGTTCCTCCTGAGAAGACAGGAGCTCTATCTTGCTCAATGTGAATTATTTCCAGGCTTATAAGAACATATTGCTGAATAATTTTAAGTCAGGAGTCCACAGCTGAAGAAGCTACTGACATGACTTTCGGGTTTCTCCCTATGGTCAATGCGTATCTTTCTGTTCAAATTAGCCATTGGTGATTTAGGGGCCAGATTGTGATGTAGCGGGTGAATCCACACCTGCAACATCAGCATCCTTTATAGGTGTTTGTTCATGTCCCAGCTGCTCCACTTCTGATCCAGCTCCCTGACAATGGCCTAGGGAAAAACAGCCCAGGTGTTTGGGCCCCTGATACCAACATGGGAGAGCCTGGCCATTGAGGTCATCTGGGAAGTGAACGGCAGATGAAAGACCTGTGTCTTATCCTCTCTCTGTGTAGCTCTATGTTTTTAAATCAATCAGCATATTTTTATTGGTATTAGGTTAGATGACTGAACGTGAGCATCTCACCACCTCACAGTTTAGCTGATGAGTGGATGCGTAGGGCGTGTGGAAAGAGAAGGATGAGCTACACATCTAGGTTACAATGGTGGCTATGGCCCTCCAGCTGCGGTGAGTGCCCAGTACACAAGATGGGTGAGGTAAGCCACAGCGTGCCCATCTGCTCTGATGACACAGGTACAGCCAGCAAGGAAGCTGGGTCTTCTAGAGGGGAGGGAGGTTCAGTTAGCAGAGCTGCCGACGGAGGCACTCGAGTGGCTATGGAGCTTGATTGTGACCTCATGGTGCAGAGCAGAGACAGCACAGTTCTCCCTAACTCCATAGCTCCGCGGTCAGGTTGTAAAGTATCAAAGCCCCCATACGTTGAGTGTAGCATGACTTACTTATACCATTATACCATTGAGGCGGCTCAGCTTAAGGCTGCTGTTATACCTGTAAATGCCCTTTTATAAAACCCATTAATGAAGACCCTGGGAAGTTGCAGTGATGCCTCAAGTAATTTAGGTTCCTGCCACCTACATCGGAAATCTGGGTTAAGTTCCTGGCTCCTGACTTTGGCCATGGCTCAATCCTAGCCATTGTGGGCATTTGGGGAGTGAACCAAAGGATGGTAACTCTCTTCTGCTATTCCAGAAAGAAGTGTCTTTAAAAATTCTTATTTAGCATCATACAGTTTTGTAGATATAGGACTTTCCCATTTTCTTCTCTCTCCCTTCTTGGCTCTACACTGTCCCCTGCATTTCACAATAACATAGTCCTTCAGCTGCAGTCATGACTCCAACACTCTGTCCTTAATGTCTGTAACGACATTGTAGATATAGACAATGGCAGAGTCCAGTATTTTGTTGTCTAGATAAATTTAGCAGTTTTGCTGGGGTGGGGGGCGAGGGTATGCTTTTATTCAGGAGTAGAAATGCATACTGAAGTTCTTTGTTTCCCAAGTACTCTGGTCTCCATTATACCATTCATTTATGAGATTATAAGTGTATACTTTTTAACCTATGTATCTTTTCGTTTTTTTCATTTTGCATGACGGTTGTCTTATATCAGAAAGAACACATGATATTTGTCCTTTGGGGATTGGCTTATTTCACTGAGCACAATGGTCTCCACTTGGGATCACTTTGTTGCAAACGATAAGATTTTGTTCTTTTTAATGGCTGAGCAGTATTATAAAGAACAGATATGTGCCACCGTCTCTTTACCCAACATTCATTCAGGGGTCTTCTAGGTTACTTTCATGACTTTGCTATTGTGGATTGTGCTGCTATGAACACAGGGATGCGTGTGGCTTTCTCATATGTAAGTTCTACTTAGTCTGGGTATATTATCAGGAGTGGAATAGCTGGGTCGTACAGTAGAAGAATTTTCAACTGCCTGAGACCTCTCCATACTGACTTCCACAGAGGCTGAGCCAGTTTACAATCCCACCAGCAGAAAATTACTGGTGCGAGTGCCTTTCATCTCTAGGTAGAGATCTCTGGATGGGTTAGGCATTCTTTAGCCTATTTAGTATACTACCAGAGTAGAGAGTTTATTGCTCCCATTCTGATGATGAAGGCAAAGACCATTTGATGAGCTCCTCATGTCAACCCTCATGGGACCAGTTCCTTCCACATGGCACATAAGCCAAACCGTAAAGGAACATGAGCTCGCTTTTTAGAGCAGTGAACCCTCTTGAGCATGTTGTAAAAATCAAAAGCACAGCAAAAGCATTTTATGCAAGAAAATGTGCTTTTTTTCCCCACATCCCTTTGGTAATCCAGCCAACCTTCCAGCTGGGCTGTGACTGTACACACACAAGCTTATGGCCATCACTTTTGTTAACGCTCTTGGACAGCAGAGAGAAGAGGAGATCTGAAACAGTGTGGAGAGCCCTGAGGTCATTATCCACTGGGAGGGCTACGAGGAATTTCAGAGATATCTGATGATTCATGGACTTGGATCTGCACGAATGTATCATTCCCCATCCAGGCTTGCTCCACATGGTCCAGGGAGACGGGCCTTAGCCTGTGGACTGTGAGTGGTGACTTCTACACCCAGCAGGCTTGTTTGGAAGAAGCTGCAGATCCACTTCCTTCGCCTCCTTGGAGACCTGCAGGGGTTGGCACTGCCTTGGCTCATCTAGGGTAAGCCCTACGAGGTTCTGTTTTGGGGAACAGCCTGCATCATCTCAAGCTTCACCAATCGCCCTCGTCAACTTCACTCCTGAGTCTTTACCAAGATCCGAACACGAGCAATTGCACTCCAGCTGCCGGTAAGGGAATGTATCGTTCCAAACACAGCACTCATGGCCATCCACGTGTGAGTTCTGTGGGCTTCATCATTTGTAGTGGTCTTAGAAATGATCCCACAAATCACTGTGAATGGAAGATAATCCTGCTGGCTGCCAGATGAAGCAGAGGCAAGGCTTATACACGGGCAGTGAGCCACCGAAATGACAGGGACCTCGGCAAGGAGGCTCCTGTTTTGATTTTCACGCAACCTTATTTGGAAAGAGGATATGCTGTCTTATAGCTATGGTATTCATACATCTGCCTTGTCATTTTACTGGATCGGGGCTTTCCTGGGTGCTGTGGCTATGTCATCCTCTTTGTGTGCAGTTGCATGGACTACTGTGTCACATACATTGGGAAAAATGAATGCATGGAGAATGCTTCAGGGATTTTTTTCTTATTTTATGACTTTATTTTAAATATAAAGAAAAATATTTTGAATTTCTTCCCTTGCTGGAAAGCTGCATGATTTGTAGCGATCGCAGCGAAGAGTAGAAGCTAAAGCTCCGAGGACTTGTGTTGGAAATGCAAATCAGAAGCTGGTGTTATTCTGAAGGCTACATGAACTCTCACATTCAATTTGTAATTCCAAAAGCATTAATCTGCCCAATGTGTGGTTCTACATGGCTGAGTTGTGCGTCTGTGTGCAAAATGAGAATGAAGCGACCAGCAGGTGAAAACGTCAGGGCAACTGCAGAATTCCCCAGAAATGTACCTTGACAATGTACTTGGAGGTGGCAGCAGTGCATGCTGGATCTATTTATCTGTGTATGTCTGAGGGGTTATTAGGGTAACACCTTTTAATGTAAGGGCAGGCACATGATTATGTATGCTGCCAACAGTTGGAGGTCTACTTTTTTTATGCCTGGAAATATCCACGTTGAGAAACATTTACTGTTTGGACAAAGATTGTCACGCAAACATTCAATGTTGTTGGATACACAAAAGAACAGCAGCATGCATGCATGTTCACACTGAAATCTGACACCAGAAAGAACTGGACTCGGGTGAACATTAAAGGAGAGAGGGGAGACCCTACTGCTGGTGGAGACTGCCCTGTGCTTATCCTGGACACGTGGCACCCAGGGACAAGGTCTTTGCTGCTGCCATTGGTGCCAGCTGCCACTTTTTATTCTCAGATGGAACCCGAATAGTGTTGAATGCTCTCTAATCCCCTACCCTAGAGAAAGTCCCCTCTTGTGTCCCTTTGTCTGTGTTGAAGTGTGGGCCTGAGTCACCTATCACACAGAGGTGAGGACAAGGAGACCCCTTGGTGCAGAGCCACCATCCCAGCTTCCTAGAGAACCACTGTCGTACAAGAGCCCCTGCTGCTCAGGTCACAGTCAAACACATGTCTGAGTGACACAATGGAGTGCATGCCAATCCAGTTAGCCAGGGAAGAGCGCGAAGAAAACATCGCTGATCATGACAGAGGCAGATACAGAAATACAGGATAGAACCTGAAGGTGATTCATCTTGTACTGAAATATCTTTACCAAGTACCTCTTTCTGTTGTTGTCGTCTGCTCCCCAAGTTATCGGCAAATCCCTTTGTCCACTCAGAGACATAAGCCACTGCATTCCAGGTGAGAGATTCTAGCTGAGCACTTAGCCCCTAGCTGAGTTGGCACACACAAAAAGACAACGCCCAGCACCATGTATGGCATCATGCTGGCTTCTGAGCTGCTTGACTCAGTGGTGTCACCCAGTACATGGGCAAATGGGATCTTCCCCACTGACCACTGGTCAGGATCACTGGCTTAGTCTGATGAGGCCTGGACAGCTCACTACTGACCTGGGATCTAATCACCGTGCAAACAGGTGGACACTTAAGAAAGCAAACACTTACTGTCTTGTTAGTAAGGGAAAGGGGGTGGTGGTAGTGGTGGTGGATGTCAGGAGGGTCAGTGACCCCTGGGGTTGTGGCTATACTGCAAACACAGTCCCTAATGGTGGTCCAAGACAAAATTGCCTGCTGCCTGGTGGCTGCCAAGCAGTTGGCTTGGACATGTGGGTGGAGAACTGGTAGAAGAGGCAGCTTGCTGGTGTTAATATGTTTTGTTAATATGTAGTGTGACCTAAGCTTTGCTCATTTTTGGCAATACACTGACAGTGTCTGTAAGGATGCTCAGAATATTGCAAGCATACCTGATAAGCATTTGATCTAAACCATGTTGACTTGGGAAATTCACTGCTTTTCTGAGATCTTAGGTAAACAATCTTCAGCTTCCTCAGAACAGAAAACTAGAAGTAGACAAAGGAACCCAGCCTCCAAGCACCAATCTTGAAACCTTCTTAGAAAAAAAAAAATCTCTGTTCTATTCCCATAGCCAGCTTTGAGAAGCCGAATCCTGGGTGGATAGATTTAGTATAACAAAGATCTTATCTCCTTAATCCTATCTTTCTAGTATTTATTGATTAAGCAGCCTCTGCACTTGACAATGACACAATACTGCTCATAGGAGCTTTGCTGTGTCTGCACAGAAAAGCTGACTTTGATTTAGATTCATTGCTTCTGACTGTAGCCTTGCCACCTACTCTTCACATTTCCATGAGGGTTCTAAGAAGGCTCGCAAACAGCTGGGAGATTGCTCTTGTATGAGGATCCCTTCCAAGCCCTTCCAAGCCCTGCCCACCTTGGAAAAATCCAGTGAGTGCCATTCCCTCTTGCTTATGCCCGTGACCAACTTTCAGTTGGCTGTGCTCAAAGATTTAGCCGATATTAACATGTAGGCTGGCATAAAGAACTCTGTTCAGGGCTGGCATTGTGGCACACTGGGTTAACCTACCACCTGCAGCGTAGAAATCCTCATATGGGCATTGGTTCCAATCCCCCCAACACTCTCCATTTATGATCCAGCCCCCTGCTAATGCATCTGGGAAAGAAACAGAGAATGGCTCAAGTCCTTGGGACCACACATACATGTGGGGCCTAGATGGGGATCCAAACTCTCAGCTTTGGCCTGGTTCAGCCCCGGCTGTGGATACGTTTTGGAAGTGAACAAGTGGACGGATGAACAAGTGGATGGAAGCTATCTCTCTCCCACCCCCTCTCTCTTACACTCTCACTCTCTCTTTCTCTGTAACCATTTTCCCAATAAATAATAAATAAATCTTTAAAAAATACCACTAGCTCAAGTCATTTTAGGGAGAAAGGATGGGAAAATGCCTACTGAGTTGTTTGCTTAAGAAGTCTCGCTGGACAGCTAGCATTGTGCAGGCAGGATGGGTTCACCTGCATAGGTGGTTGTGGGAACAGCTCACACAGACTCCTCCTGAATGATACACCTGCTGGTTTAATACTAACACCTGGAGAGGAAATGGAAGAGAGTCACAAGACATTAAGTTCCCAGACTTTTGGTCAGACAGTGGGCACTAACCCACATGTTTGTCAGAATCAATATTATTTCTTTCTAAAAAGAGTGATGGGTGGTGTGGGCTGGGGAAAGAATTGGTCATCTTGGTTCTGCCTCTGCAGAAGGGGGAAGAAAATTGCTTCCTTTTTGGAAGTGTAATAACCAACCTGCTTGACAAATTACTTCTCACAGTGCACCAGCGAGGGCTGCCTTTCTCTGAAAGGGCTTCTGCCTATTTTCATGTCTCCTGGCCCTGCTGCAGGCATGGGCCAGTGGGGCAAGGCTTATCCGTTTGGCCTGTGAGTAACCCACAGAGCTTATCTTTTTGACTTTTTCCTTGGGAGAAAATAAAAAATCCATCGATAAAATGGATGTGGGAAGACAAATGTGTTCTCTAGTTCCTGTCTGCAACTTTAAAACCGACAAGTGAGAGGCAGCCCTGCCAAATAGGGTCAGGTGCTTCTGCCAGGTGCATGTCAAGTAGGGCTGGGGCTGGGTCTGACTTGCCTGGGAACAGGTGTCCTTTGTGGTTGCATGGTCTACCTCATTCATTCCTTGGACCTCAACCAGCAGAACCGTTGGTCTGAGCCTTTGAAATATGGAGCAGAGAAAGAGGGGTGCTGGTTGTGTTTCCTGGGATCCTGAATCTGCTGCAGACCCCCAGAGACCACTGCCAAGAGGAGCAGTTCATCTTTAGCCAGGGTAAAACCTCATGTCCTCTAGAAGATCAGCTGTAGCTCCCCCTGGTGGGGTGGTGACTGGATGAGAAACCCATGCTGCTCTAGCTGGGAGTGCTTGCCTTGTGTAAGCCCCATGGAACTCTGCCTGAATCTCACTGGACTCAGCTCTGATGGCAGTTCCTTAGGGCTGGCTTTGGGGGTGTCTCAGTCGAATGCAAAGTGTGGGTGTGCTGCTGCCTTGTCCTTCTGGTGGGTGAGCACGTCACATAGTGGGCACTGTGTGAGGCCATCTCCATCTCCTTGCTATAGGGGAGCCAGACAAACAACAGCTTGCATGCTCTACGCTGAGCAGCTGATTCCTAGAACATGCATGGGTGGCAGGTGGCCTTGGGATGTAGTTCTCTATGATTTAGGAACCACTTACGCGGTCTAAAAACTACACACAGAAAACGAAACCCATTCATATTCAGTCGCTCTATGTGAACATAAATTACATTTCCCAGCCATCTCTGCACTCTCCATTTCCCTGAACTGCTGTGACGGGGAGTGTGCCTCCCACAAGGCCAAGCTGGAAGGCACATGGGCCAGGGCACCTGCAGGCCAGTTCCTTCCCGGAAGAGTAGCACTGCTTTACAGACTCACTGTCCACTGCCTTGGCCTCTGCCAGTGACAAGGATACATCCTTCTCCCCTGTTTAGTTATAAAGAAACTCTGAGTGCAAAATCAAACCCCACTTAATTACTGGTCACATTGCTTTTTTATTTTAGCAAGTAATGTTAGTAGTTTTTTTTTTTTCAATACAAGAAGCTTAATGAAGAAAAGTAACCCCTAAGCACGGGTGCTTCCTCATGTTGTACAAGTGCTCTGTGTATGTCCAGGGACTTCAAGTCATGGCTTCCTTTCCCCGGAGTCACTTCCTCTCACAAAGCAGCTTCTCCTGCCACTCTCTCTCTCATTCTCTCCAGAAAAGCCCATTATGCATTTTTTAAAAATTGTTTTTTGATACAGTTTAGTTGGTGCTGGGGTCTCCCTTCCCCCTCTCCCAATTTCCCTTGCCTCTCCTCTCTTCTCTCCTTATGATGGGCATCTTTCATGAATTTTACCAAGTTCATCATGCTGCTGCTGGAGTGTCTCCCAACCATGTAGGAGACAGTCATTTGTTGCGAGTTCATTCTTGTATCGCAGGGCCCTAACGTAGGTACATTGAGGACTAGATCTTTGTTATTTATGGGCAGTGCCAATAACTGACAAAAGGGACGTTGACCATCTCAGGTAATTATAAACAATCTGCCTCTTATGGATAGTTGATTAATGAATTATATCACAAAATCTTGTTACAGAAAGTAAAGGAACATATGAAGTGGCATATTACATAAGTCTGTTATGCATTTACTAGCATGGGTCTTGTTTTTCTCACCCTTTGATTCCACACATTAGAAAGTTGCTCCATTCTGGCCACCTACAGACCTCACTCTTATAGGAGGATGGCATTTTGCTATCTTAAACAGGAGGCTCAACATTACAGAGGGGCTGTAGCAGAATTACGGTATATTTAGCACTGGGATTCCAAAAATCTGGATCTAGACGACAACAACAACAACAACAACAACAACAACAACAACAAGACTGAGGTCTGTGCGGTGGACAGCACGCCCAGCAGCACATGGAGGACATGACAACCAGTTCACTGAGGTCTGCAGAGGACTTCTAGTACTATGGACGACAGAACAAATTGGACAGCTTTCCTGGCCAAACTTTGTCAGTGAGTATCTGGGCAAATCGAGACTCTAAGGTGAACTACGTCAGCTAATGGACCTTGGAAGGGTTTCTTCCAATGAGGAGCAATGAAATCAACAACATTTCAGAAATATTGGGGCTGTCACAGGGCCATGACAGCTGGGCTCCTAGGGGACCGGGAGATGGGGATGGCACCAGCAGGGGCATGTGGGTCCTGGGGGCTCATGCATAGGCAGATGGAGTGACCTTGAGGATTCCCCCATGTGCTTGATCCCAGACAGGGTGTGGGTCTGGGGATAGAATCCGTGGATTAACATGCTGGCGCGGAGTGCTTGTAGATGGGTCAGGGAATCCATGGCTCTAGGGTGCAGGGACTGTGGATTGATAAGGGAAAGGGGTAAAGGGTTGTGGAGGAGGGAGTATGTTGCAGGTGAGGGATGACTTCTAAGGACTCCCATCCACAAGGTCACTTACTTGCAGGTAAGCGAGGGGTCTGAGACAGAGCAGTTTGGAGGGCGAAGCAGCAGGACTTTTGGGGGTCAGACAGGTAGATAGCCCACATGGGACCCCTGAGCTGGGCTCATTAGCATGGATTACAGTTGACCACCATTCACAGGCTCACACTAAAGTTAAGGTTGGAGCCGACTGGACAGTGCTAGATCACAGTACATGCCAGTTAGAGTTGGAACAGGGGACAGGTAATGTTAGGCTGGGCCATGAGACCAACCAGAATGAAAGAGAACCAGGTCTAGGGGCAGAATCTGTAGAGGATATGTGGTTTACCCTATGGAACTGCAATTTCCGCGGGTTTGTTTAAGAGCTGGGGGTGGTGATAGGCTGAGCTAGGCATGACCATGGAATCCTCTGACACTCATGGGATCTAAGGTTGGGAACAGTCTGGGCGGGTCTAGGCTGCAGCACTCACAGGCACATCCAAGAAGAGGATGTGGAGTGCCTGTAGGTGCTGCAACATCCACCAACTCATACAAAAGCTAGTCCGGAGGGGGCAGACTACACTGTTGGCTCTGGAGGAAATAGTGGTAAGGGTTGTAGAGCATGATAAATGTACTGCATGCTGTTAAACTGCATACCTGCAATGATTAAAGTAATACATTTTATGTCATATGAAATTTCAGTGTATAGAATATTTAGAATAAATAAAATAATGGAGGAATAGAAGCAATTTTATGTTTTGATATTCAGAACCCACAGTCTTGATCTGATACATACACAGAGCCTGGGCACACAGAGTGATGCGAGAGCTGGAATATGTAAAGAACGGACCAGAACCTATAGTATCAGATCCTGAAGCCTCTTCCCAAAGGAGTCTGGAATGGAAGCAAGGGGTACCAGTGCTCTGGAAGGAGTAGTGCTCTGTCCTGGGCTCAGCTCAGGGGCAGGCATCTGGGAAAGACCCTCAGGAGAAAATAGAGCTGGGGAGCAAATGAGAAAGAGGAGAACAGAAAGTGTCTCTGGGAGCCTCCCCCAGCGGGCGAAGGGAGACCTGAGAAACGGTGGGGTGGGGGCAATTACTGTCATAAACTGGAGTGTGAATGCCAGTGTCCCCCAACTACCAGCAGCCTTGGGGCAGCAAACAGGAGGAGAGGTTCGCCATGCAGAGGGTGCCAAGTGAGGGCTACTCCCACCAGCCGCCTGGTCAGGGGTCCACCGGGCCAACCCCAGCTGGGCTGGACCCATTGGCAGGGCTCTTGTGAACATGTTGATGCCACTTATACAGCACCTGCAGTGAGGTCACGAAGTTGCGAAACCCTCCATGTCTGTTCCCCAGGACCACTTGAAAATGAGTTACAAAACATGCATTATGAAACTCCACCTTATCTTCTCTAACTGCCCTCCAGTTCTAGAGCATAGACTAATAGCAGTTTCATGAAATAATACTAAAAAAAGACATTGCAGTCAAAATGTGCTCTCAAAAGCCACTCCATGCAGACACAGCACATAGTTTAGAAAATCATCCTTGTATGAACTCTCAAAGACACCACGGGCCTGCCACTGCTGCTGAGGTGGCAGCAGCTGTGGTGTGCACCCAAACTGTTCCACAGGCACCCACATTGGGGTGGGACTTGCACTACTGACCAGAGGAAATACTGCTGCCTCACTTCCGTCCCCTCCCATCAACCTGGTGCCTACTCATATTCCCTGAAACTAGATTGCAGTGGGATTCTCGCTCTGCATAATGCTGCTTTACATTTTTTGTATGGAAGCAAAAGGCTTGGATCTCCGCAAACAGCTTTCAGAATTTCAGTCGAGGTGGTCAGCGTGATCCCATGCGGCCATAGGAAAGTCAGAGTTTATGGGTGCTATTCTTTGAGGTAGTTGCCAGGTCTTCCCGATCAGCATTGTCCAAGAGAACTATTTTTTGCAGTGATGACGCGATAGCCACTTGCCACACAAGGCCACGAGCATTCCGAATACGGCTCTTGAACCTTGGAAGAACTTCATTTTTATTAAGTGTTAAGGCAAAGCAGCAAATGTGGCTGGTGGCCAAAATGTTGGAACAGCTCAGGCTTGGAGAGAGGTCAGAGTGAGAACAAAGCAAACCCCTAAAGGGCCTCTGTTGTCAAGGATTTTGTTTTCCAGACTGTTCCAGACTGATAATTTACACAATCAAAGACGTTCTCCATTCCATGCAAAATAAATTCCCTAACAGGTGATACAGAGAGACAGGGCTCTTTCATAATTATCTCATGCTTTCCTTTACTTCAGTAAAAACAAATTGCAAATGGGGTGGCCAGTGGTCTGTATGATGCTGGAAAGCACGCACTTGGTGCACAGTGCTTTCCAGGAACACTTGTCGGTGGATACATGCTCTCCAGGTCAAGGGGAGACAGAACTTGTTGCTGCCTTCATCCTTCATGAATGGTTTCTTTAATTACAGTAATCAACCCCCAAAAGTTTTCTATCTTCGCACTTCAAGCTGTCTCGCAGGCGGCAAGTCTAGCAAGACTCATTTCCAATATGCATACGAGCCAATCTTTTAGAGCTTTGGACATGTGTCAAAAATCATGGAATACTTTCATTTAAATTTTTTTGTGAAATGTAATTTTCTTTAAAAAATGCTTTCTGATAAAAGGCATAATATATATATATTATATATATATTATATATTATATATATATTTTATATATATATATATATATATAACGTGTTGGGCCCGGCGTGGTGGCCTAGAGGCTAAAGTCTCTGTCTTGAATGCGCAGGGATTCCATATGGGCACCATTTCTAACCCCGACAGCTCTGCTTCCCATCCAGCTCCCTGCTGTGGTCTGGGAAAGCAGTCAAAGATGGCCCAAAGCCTTGTGACCCACATGGGAGACCTGGAAGAAGCTCCTGGCTCCTGGCTTTGGATGGGCTCAGCTCCGGCAGTTGCGGTCACTTGAGGAGTGAACCATCAGACAGAAGATCTTTCTCTCTGTCTCTCCTCCTATCTGTATGTCTAACTTTGCAATAAAAACAAATAAATCTTTTTTTTTAAAGTGTCAACAAGATAGAATTCTATGTTGGGCGCCTGTCATAGTAGTTGAGATGTTGTTGCTTGGGAAGCCTGCATCCCGTGATAGAGTGCCTGGGCTAGATTCCCTATTGGTGAGACAGAATCCGGGAGGCAGCGTGTGGTTCAAGTGCTTGGGTCTCTGTCATCCACGTGGGAAACCTGGACTGAGTTTTAGGGATGAGGAAGGAAGGGACATTTAGGGAGTGAACCAGTGGATGGGTTCTGTGTTTCTATTTTAAAAAGTGAAAAATGAAAAAATATCTGACTTTCTGTCCTGGAGTGCTTAGGTAACCAGGCAAGTGAGGCCTGCCCACAGTGCGATGATCCATGCTCACACACCTATGTTTAGTCCTTAAGAACACGTGTGCTTCTCAGAGGCTCCTTGAGGACATCGTGGCATAAGTCCCAGGCCAAAGGAGAAAGGACTCAGCGTAGTTGCCCACATATTTTGGTAAAAGTAGGTTACAAATTTTTACAGGAAAATAGCTAGCATCTCTAAGAGCAGAAAAAGTTAACCCTTTTCTTGTATCCTTTTATTATTAAGTATTACCTTTCACCTTGTTTTCTGAGTCCCACATCTTGACCTAAAGGGTCAGTTGGTCAGGTTAGGCTTGTAATACTAACTTGTAAGATCTTTGTGTAAAGATAAAGTTACCGTCCTTGACTTCACCAATCCCTTTGCTACACAGAGCTGAAAGCGAGGCTCAGACTCTCTACTAAAATCTTCAAGAATGTTAACACCGTTTCAAAATTCATATTTTCAACAAAAATATGCACAGATTGCTTTACAAAACATACGTAAGATCCAGGATTGATGGCACCTTTCAAATATTACACAGTTTCTGAAATCTTTAAGGAAAATGACGCAAGAGAGGCAACCTAGGAAGGCCAGGAAGGGGTCCCTGCAGCGGAGGTGGGCCCTGCGTTGTGTCCAGCACACCTTCCTCTGGGCAGCAGGACCACACTTGGTCGTGAAGCAGTGGCTGATAGATGTGTTAATCAATGTGATCGCCTTTCTTTCACGTACGTTAGTGATATGGTTTCTGATCTCTTTTCACTTGAGCTGCCTTTTTTTTGCCTGTTTGATGCAGCCGTTGTGAATTGCTGTCCTAATGAAAAGACAGAACTCTTTATCCAACTTCAAGTGTTATTCTAAGGAATTATCTCCCAGACATACCATGTTCTAAAGACAACACCAATTAAGATAAAAATGTTTTATTTCTAGAGAACTTGCAAGAGTTGCTTGCCATTGCTTTCGGCATTCATCCCCATGTCACTGAGCATGCAATTGTTCTCTAGCTTTTGCTGGTTTCCAGGATTAAACACATCAACATGTCGTCCTGAAGTCATAAAAGTTACTGAGATAGTTTTGCTGATTAGCAATAAGGGCAGACAAAAGAAGAATGCCTAATTTCAGGGAGCCAATTAATATTCACTTTAACTTGATTATGAGTAATCAAAAACTATTAAGGTTAGGGAGGATGAGGTCAGGTGATCTGATCCCCAAATACAGACCCTGTTGAGTTCTATCAATTTACAAATGTTTTGTATTGAGTTAAAGCTAGAATCTTGATGTTCCCAAGACATTTTACATATCAGATTGTACAGAACTCTTTACTCAGTTATGTAAGCAGCATTTGGCAGGGTATTTAAACTTTGAAATTCTTACACTATTTGTCAGTTCTTAATTGATTTTGTATAGATCTTAAGTGCAACATTTAATTATGTACCGTGTATGCCATTAACAAATGTGTGCATTACACAAATATGTGAATGAGCTTAAATCCTCTTATGTCTGGGAGAGACGATTCTATTTAGCAAAGACAAATTCTAACATTGGGGATAAATTATAGTTAATATTGGAAAATGAGTGTGATAGCTTACTTATATTTTGTATATATTACCAACAGTCATTAACTTATTTCTTCAGTCTGTTAGTGACAGTTGAGCCCCAAATGTATGAATTTACTGAGGGCAAGAATAACAGCGACATAGAAATATATAGGCATGAATAAGTGGCAACATCTCAACTTGAATAGTGGGTAAATGATATCTTATCCAAATAATCCTACAAAATGGCCACACATTTGTGGTAGCCATCACATACCGGTCAAGCCTTTCCTAATTGGGCTGACATTGTAATTAAATGGAAATACTTCTCTTCATCAGCCAGTGCACGTTGCTATTGGGGAATAAGCAGGCTTAGAGATAGCACGGAGCCAAGTGTCAGGGAACCCGATTTTCCAGGGGGCATTACCAGACATTTGCACAAGAGACCTGAGTCAATGAAAACATTGACCACTGTTTGTTTAGGTGGAGCCCATGACAACAGCAGCCAGGGACAGCCAGAGGGCCATTTGGGCACACTGTGGTGGGTGGGACAACCAGGAGGTTGGAACTATTGCAAAGTTGGTTGGAGTCTGTTTCAGCTTGGAAAACAGGTGGCTCTGGGCATAGTGCAAGGTCACCTGAGACTTACTTTCTAAATTCCATGAATGACCGGGAATTTGGTTTTCAATCTTTTCGTACAATCAGAACCTCTTAATAATATCACATACATTTCCCACAGCCACATGGTAGGCATTGTACTTTCATTCTGCTGACAGTTGAGGAATTAGCACAGGTGGATGCACATGCACCTTTGGAGAAACCTGTAAACCACAGTCTGAGAGACCTACCGCTGGGGGAATGGCATCTAGGGCCAGAGACTATCTGATTTTCCTTGGAGTGGTAGACCAGGACAAGCCCCTCCCATGGCCTGCTTTCCCGTGACCTCAGGAGGGACTTGAGGCCACCTGGAGATTTCTGACTCTTTGAAACCCTTGTTCAGCAAACTCTCAAAATTGGGGGATTTTGTTATGTGACACTAGATGATAAATACACAAACCGACGAACCACAGCCACCCCTAAACAACAAAGCAGAAACATACCAAAATAGAGTCAAAACACACACCTCAAATTTCTAGAGTACAAAGGGACATGCTGAACACAGTTCTTCCACTTCAAGGAATGTGCCTCCAAAGACACAGAAACAAATCAACGTGCTCCTAAAGCAGTTTTCCACTATTTCCAATTTTAAAACACACATGCTACTTGCAACGGTGTACTGTGCTTAAAAATGGAAGACAAAGACATTCAAAGCTAAAGTTACAGAGAAGCTTAGAACAAGGTAGGACGCCTGAATGCAGAAGGTAGGCCAAAGAAAGCCCCCATCTCTGCAAATAGAATCTTCCAATCCAGCTTCAGAGACTGGATGGCAGGCAGCAATCAGCAAGTAGACACACAGCTTCACCATTCATTAAAAACGACTGGAGCTAATCTGAAAGGAGCCCTCCCCTGGCATTCTCTCCCAGGGAAGATGGCTGCCTGCTCAGCCACGCACAATCAGTGCGCCTTACACAGTAGGCAGTGGTGACTAAGGCCCCGGAGTGTGGCGCCATTTCCATAATTTCTGAGGATAGGCAACAGCCGTGAGCTTTCATCCTAATGCAGTCACACTTAAGAAATCCAGAGATCTTTTCTTCCCTGTAAGGTAAACGGGCATCTCCTTGTTTTCTGCTTTCCAAGGCTTCCCCAGCACTGTGGCTCCGTCCCGGGTTTTGTGACCTGCACAACCTGGCACATAGGGAGGCAGGCTAAGGGACAGCTGATGCCAACACATGCCCAGGTGGTGTCCAGTGCTCAGCCAAGAGAGAAGCCTGGGGACGACTCTGTCACCCATCGCCCCTTCCACACAGCTCCCCTGGAAGCTGCAACGTTAAAAGAAAGGTTCCCCTTCAAAAGGCAGCAGCATTTTAAAAACATGTATGCTGCCTTCTTTTTCTTGACTGCAGGGAATTTCACACTGGGGTTATTATGCATTTGTCATTCTAACCTGCAGCTCAGCAGGCCTCTTTGTGTGTGAGTTACGCCCTCCCTCCCTCCCAGCATCAGAGTCAGCCTGCAGCCACGGTTTCACTGCAGATGCTCCCTGGGTCACGTGTGTGGATGTCTCAGAACAAACCTTTTCCGTGCTTTTTTACCGGCTTCCATAACAGGCACATCAGTTCTGCTCATCTCTATTTCGAATGATTTTATGACCCAATAACTGTGCAAGTTTCCCATATAAATCTTTGTTTTACTTCTTGAAACAATTAGGCAAGCTGACACGAAGATACCACTGTTTCCTAGCTCCGTCACCTCCATCTACTTGAAGGCAACTGTGAGGGATGAAGACAGTGTCCTTTGGCGTGGCCAAGCATGGAAGGAGAGTTTACAAGTCTGGCTCAATGAGTGGTGCACACCTTAGATATTTTCATAAACAGTTGAAGCAGAAAACCTTGCTATGACGCTTCTTCTCATAGGCATTTCCGTAGTTTTAAGAATCTTAAACATTATTTCCTCATACATCAACTTCAAAGATGAGGATGCAATGGGAAAATGAAAACAATAAAAATATAATCCTAGCTCATTTGCAGACGCAGGAAAATATGGTAGAAGTCAGCACCCAGTGGGCACAGACAGTACTCACCCCACAGCCCAGGCCACTGCCTCCCTCGCAGGTGACCTTCCTCTGGCCTGGCTCGGGCAGCAGCCCCGCTCCGCAGCCTGGGCTGGGGCACAACACACCGCCCATTTGCAGCACGCATTCCTCTGCGCCGTACTGCTGGTACCGCTGGTACTGCAAAGGCAAGGTGAGTTTCAGAAAAGGACCATGCACGCAAGCACATGAGATCATTTCCGTGTGAAATGGGTGTGTAGGGAGGGATGGAACAGGACAAGGCGTGGCGATGAGTAGTCTTGCCAATTCAAGTGGGTAAGATGCAGTAGTGGTGGGTTACTCTGCAGCTTTAGCTTCAGAGGGTAGAATTTTAGAAGTTCATTTTTTTTTAAAGATCGATTTGAAAGGCAGAGTGACATAAACACTCCTCCACCCTCTACTTCCCCACCACACCCAAGCTCTCAAATGAGTGATTAAAGCCAGGAGTCCTATCTGGGTTTCCTATACAGGTATCAGCAACCAAGTATTTGGGTCATCTTCTGCTTCCCTCCCAGTGCGTTGTCAGGAAGCTGGATCTGAAGTGGAGCAGCTGGAACTCCAACTGGTGCTCATAAGAATATGTGCTGCAGGCAGCAGCTTAACCAGTTGCACCATAACGCTGCTTCCGCAGTGTTTTCTAACAGCATACCCTCTATTGCATTTAAGCAATTACATTTCATATTAAGGAGTCCATCTATGCATTAAGTGATGGATTCTTGCAATACCTCATTATCAGTCGTACAAAGCAGTACATTTGTATCTATTTGAGATCCTATGAGGTTTTATAATCCTTTTTGGAAACATCTTCAACATTCCACCTCATGAAAACCCTTGGCGCCACACCATATCAATAAGCATATTAGGCTGGAAGAAGACAGGAACGAACAGCAAGAGACAACATGTTCCTGCGATTCTTTTGAGGAACCCTTCACTCCGACTCTATTTCAATGGAGAAACCCCAGCTGCCACCAGAGTTCACTGCAGCCAGGGTGTGTGTCTGCGTGGAGGGGCCGTGACCCCACCCTGCTGCTTTCAGGATGGCCCTTCATCCTCCCATGTAGCACTGATCAGACCTGCTGGCCTCTGCTTCCCTCCATTGGGCTTGGGGGCCAGGAGACCTTTCCTCTCCTCGCCCATCGGCCACAAGGACTCCAGCCTTGTTATCCCTTTCCTATTTATTCTGATGCAACCCTGGACTTACTTCAACTTGGGGGTGCCAAGATGGGGGTGACTTTACACCACCTCCTCGAAACCCAAGATACAGCTCAGGAAGGCCTGGCAAATCTTGATTGGTACACTAGTCAGGCCTACGGCGGTGGGCTGTCTGACAAAAAGAAGCAGGGCGTGGATAAGGAGCTGGGAAAGGACGCTGTTTCTATCACACTGTTTCAGTTTGATAACTTATGTACTGAACACTGAGACAGCACATGGTCATCGAAGGACATCTGGGGACTGCATGGGGTAAGGCCCTCAGGCAAGTGCCAGGTGGCCGTGCAGTTACAGGATCAAGTGATGGATGGTAAGACAGTCTATCCTTGCATAATTGACAGGCAATACACTGCTTATGACTCTCTGCTTCTCTTAGAGACCCTGCACTTAAGATGTGCCCAGGTCACACTCTAGTACGCCATGAGAGGGTCAGAGGCGCCACGCTGGGGACCCGAGGCTTCTCCGCGGTTTTCCCGTGCCTCCTGATGTCCTGCATGCCTGAAGTTATTGACCAGGTTAAACTTGGCACTAGGTTAGCTCATTAACTCCTGTAAGCCTGGAGGTCTTCTGATCCTGTTCTCTCAGCAGCCACGGGGCTGGTTGAGATGACGTCACCTCCGTAAGGAAGATGAGGAGTAACCCACCTAGCTGGCTGAGGGGCAGGTGGAAAATGAGCAGGCTGTGTGTGTACTGAAAGCCTACAGGAAGTAGATACACAGTCCGGGTAGATCCAGGGGAGTGTATTCTGAAGATAGAGGAACGGTATGTTAGTGTGCTGGGGAAGGGCTGGGAAAGGGCAGGGAGCCCGGGGCAGAGAAAGGAGAGGGTAGAATGGGATCCCCAGAACAGAACCTCCACCTTGGATGCCAAGGAAGACTCCATCCTCAGGCAGCTGAGTGTCGAGGCAGGGTGAAGGGAGAGGGCAGGTGTACAGAAGAAGTGTTGGAGAGGATAGAGTAATGGAGGAAGAGGAAGGAGGAGGGAGTGAGTGTTCCTGCCAGGCAGCGATGCCAACCCCTGGAGGCCAGCAGCCATGAATTTAAAGGGACACTGGTCAGTAGAGCTCTCTGCTGACATAGCTACAAGCACTCCGGAGCGAGGCTACACTCACACAGGCAAGCAAGGCACCCTCCAGGCTTAGTAACACCGCAAGTTTGCTTTTGTTCCAGTTTGTTCAAACACCTCTACTGCAAAGAAACCCTTTTCCTGTAACATCACACAGATCTCCAAGGACTCACAGATGCAGATAATAAATTACGGGGTGACAGCCTTTTCAGTACTGTCCAGGTCAAGGGGCAGTGGTTTGGCAGGGCCCCAGCTGCCATCTGAGGTGTGTTGATCCCAGCTGTGATGCCCTGACTCCTTCCTGAAGGAGACCACCAGGACTGTCCTCCCTTTGCTATTCATAGTTTTTATTACGGCTCATTCTTGAACAGCATTGTTCATTAACCTGTCTCAAAAGTATGCCTTTTAACCCATGGCTCTCCACTCTCCTCCCTTCTCTCGCAATGCGTGTGATGGGAGAATCACATTGTGGAATCCTTGTCTCCCGGGTGGGGTTCTGCTGAGAGCATTTCTGGGATGCACTGACAGCCCTTGTCCGTGCTCTGTGTCCTGGGAATTCTGAGTGTATCCCCAAGTTTCCTTAGATCCTTGCCCTGCTTCCTTGCTCTCTCCCTGTCTGTCCATCACACCACTTCACAGATGTGTCATTAATCTCTATTTTAAGAGATTATTGTTCATTGCATAAGTTAACATCATACAGTTGAAAACTGGTTTAATTGAAACATTGCTTCATTTCTGGTTAGAATATTTCTACTCCTGTGTTATCCATTGTCACTGCTGCAATATGGAGGGGTGGATAGAACACTTGATTCTTTTTAAAAAGAGAATATTTACAGGCTCAGCTTTATGCATATTAGATGTTGAATGCATTTTAATTCACTCTAGCAACTTTCCTTTTTCAAATTTACCTAATTATTTATTTATTTGGAAGGCAGAGTTGTAGAGGGAGAAACAGAAAGAGAGATGATCTCTTTTCCCATCTGCTAGTTCACGTGACCAATGGGTACATTGACCAGGACTAGGTCAAGCTGAAGCCAGGAGCCTGAAACTCCATTTGCATCTCCCACGTGGATGCAGGAGTTGGAGCACTTGGGCTGCTCTCAGCTTTCCCCCAGGTGCACTAGCAGAGAGCTGGATGGGAAGCGCAACATCAGAGACCTGAGTCAGCACTGCTCTGGGGTGCTGGCATCTCAGGAAGCGACTTAACATGCTATGCCACAGCACAGGCCCTATGGCTCTCCTTCCTGACGCACGATGGTTCTACATCTGAACTATGGAACTCCTGCAAGTTGAATTCTCAGCTTTTCATCACATGACCTACTACTGCTTGAGGGCAGCTTTGCTATCTGGGATGGCAAACTGCTCAGGCTCGTCTTACACATTTTTCTTTTGGTGCCCCAGACTAAGGCTTACCTACCTTTAAAGAAACAATATTTTTTAAATATCTGAAGACCATTAACTGAGTGATGGTCTGTTCAATGGTCCTAAGTTATTCATTGTTGCTAGATTTTTTCCAACCCTTTCAAGGATGGTTAATTCAGAACTATAAAGTGCTTCCTCAGGGCAGGCATTGGCATGGAGGTTAAGCTGCTGTGTGGCACACCCATATTGCCTATCAGAGTGCTTGGGTTAAAGCCTGGATCCCACACCTGGGTCCAGCTCCCAGTGAATGTGCACCTGGAAGGCAGCAGATTATGGCTCAAGTGCGTGAGCGCCTGATGCCCCAGGGAGACCCAGGCTGGCTTTGGCCAGGTCCAGCCCTGGTGGTTGTTGCAGATGTCTGGTTAGTAAACAGGTGGAGGGAAGATCTGTCTGTTTATCTCTTTCTCTTTGCCTTTCCAGAAAACAAAACAGGAGTGTTCATTCAACATTTCATTTACCTGTTTGTCTCTTCTACATGGTTCTTAAGAACACAGATTCACGGACCTGGCACGATAGCGTCGCGCTCAAAGTCCTCGCCTTGGATGCGCTGGGATTCCCTATGGGTGCCAGGGCGCAGGTTCTAATCCTGGTAGCCCCGCTTTCCATCCAGCTCCCTGCTTGTGGCCTGGGAACGCAGTCGAGGACGGCCCAAAGCCTTGGGACCCTGCACCCCATGTGGGTGACTTGGAAGGAAGTTCCTGGCTCCTGGCTTCGGATTGGCACAGCACCGGCTGTTATGGTCACTTGGGGAATGAATCATTGGACAGAAGATCTTTCTCTCTGTCTCTCTTCCTCTCTGTACATCTGCTTTTCCAATAAAAATGAATCTTTGAAAAAGAACACAGATTCACAATTTTGTTTAAGAGTTTGGTTGCCCTAGCCTGCCTTGCACGCACCGCAGTTGTACAATTTTTGACAAAAGGCAACCACTTGGTTCTTGCGTATTGGAGATCTAGGACCCTCATTCTTATTGCTCAATTTTACATGAAATTAGATCTTTCAAAGCTGTAGAGGGAGGTGGAACTTGCAATTGTTTTCAATGGTTCCACATTTTTCTTCTCTAATGTTTTTGGCTATTTAAAAATAAAAGCTAAAAAATGTGAGGGCTTGCTCTCTGCAGTCTCCTGCCTGTGTCATCTTACTTTTTAACTGGAATCTCCCTTTCTCTGCCCTGAGAGCATTTCTCCTCTGTGTGGGGCTTTGGAGGTGATTGTAGGCTGGCCAAGATCTGTGAGTCCTGCAGGTCTAAGAGGCTCCTGTCTCGAGTCCCTTGCGCACATACCTCTTGCTTTTACACTCTGGCCTGGCCTGATTTCAGCATGTCCTGCTGATAGTTGGTGAATAATAAAAGCTGCGAAATGAATGTACTCTTACTCTATTAAGTGCCAGTTAATTGGGTAATTCTAAGAAAATAGCTAGTGGCATTAGGAATTCATAGGAGAATAATTAAGGAGAATTGTGCGTATGTGCGCGCGCACACACACCACTTAAAATGTTACTCTTAAGTAACCAGCCACTTCCTCTCTTGACAAGGGAAGGCCTCTCCAAGTCAGTGAAGCAGTTTGTTACTCAGACAGGAGCTGCTAGAAACAAGAGAACCTGCGAAGAAGTTCAACAGCACTTCAGGAATTCTCACTACCTCAGTGGCGCTCTCCAGTGCTGACGGAACAGGTAACATTGTGCTCTTTTTTCCATTCATTTCCTGAAAATTTTATGAAAAATGACTACTATATTTATTCTATTTATGATGAACTCAAAAACATTTGAGCATATAATTCCTTTTCTCAGAGAAGGCAAATATTGACCATGCTGCCTGGTGGCTTCTGATGGCTAAGCAGTACACAAACATTGGCACTGTGTCTGCTGACAGAATTTTGTTTTATGAGAAGTGATGCTTAAAATCTTATTTCTGAAATGAATGTGGATTTTCTTCACATTATTAAGGTCTTGAATATATTTGTGTAATTGCAACTATGCTACAAATAACTTGCTTAAATCCCATGGCATTTATAAAACAAACAGCAAAAACAAACAAACAAACCCCATTTGACCTAGCACCAACCTTGCACTAGTATTTACAGAAAGCTAAATACCCTGTGGTGATAATTTAGTCAAGGAGTTATAGTATTAGTAAGGGTCCTTGTTTAGTTGTTTTCAAGCTATGGTCTACACTTCTGTCGATTCTTTTAGGCCATTTACTGAAGCAAAGATGACAATGCATTGAGCGACACTATGGAGAGGATCGCGTGGTGCAGCAGTGAAGACAGAGGTTGGGATGCCGACAGCCCACGTTGGAGTCCCGCCTCCACTGCTGACTCCAGCTTCCTGCGACTGTGCATCCCGGGAGGCAGCGCTGATGTCTAAATCCCTCCTCAGCGCCACACTCACTTCTTGGCTCCTGGTTACAGCCTGGTGCAGCTCCTGTTGCTGCGGGCATTTGGAAAGTGAACCAGGGGATGCAAACTCATGGTTTTTGTCTATCTCTCTGTCTCGCAAATATGTAACAAAATAAAAATAGGAAAAATACCACTATAAGGAAATCCCACTATATACTTATTGGAGAGATGTAATAAGTTACAGATGCATTTATATCAGTATAAAATATACACAATAATGGTAAAGTAATTAATAATTGCACCCCTGTTGGTGAAAAGGAACAAAAAAATTTACATTACTTCTAAGGTTTTTTTTTCCAATTACCAATATTTGAAAGCATTTTATAAGTTAACTCACTTGATTTATTTGTAATGTGGACTGGCCCTATATAGAATCTGTTTCAAAGTGGATTTTGAGCTCAGAAACAGCAAGTATCTAAAAATCACTCAGGTTGAGTTCATTTTTAAAATGTAGTATCAGTATATGTGTAAATAGGCATATATTTACTTTCCCACGTATGGTGTTTATTATTAAAACTGGTTTGCAAGTCTGTAGAAATGCTTTCATAAAGTGGGTAATCCAGAGAACATGGCTGAAATACTTTAGCATTGATTGTATACTATTTGCAAAAATTCTCAAAAACAGGTGTTAATATGACCAACGCACACTGCTCTGCATTTAAGGAAACCAATCACAAAGTTCCTCCTATATTTCTTCAGATGTCAGCGAAAAATGCATTCCATTAGCAAGCCCTACCTAGGTGAAATTTTGACTGTGTACTTGCTTTATATTTTATTTATCTGGGGAGTAAATTATTCAGACTTTATGTGTGCATTCTTACAAGAGTCTCTTAAGAGTAGGAAATATTCATTTTATAGTATAAAATTCATAGAAGTTACAATAAACTAGTATCTTCTGAATCTAAATAACGAGTCATGGGAGAGTATAATGAATTCCATCTTGTGTTTGGTTGGCCTGCAGGTAGATGGAAGACTTTGTTGAGCAGCATGTTGTTCTGTAATGAAGCTAGGGTCACAAGTTCAAGGCCCATGTGGATCGTGAACTTCCCGTTTCTTGCCAGCCACTGACTGCATGTTAAGTCCACTGAGGGAACGCAGGGGTCACCTGAAGTCCAGGCTAGGAAGGACTGTGTGGCACCAGCCCCCGCCACTGAAAAGCCATTCAAACAGCCAATCCCTGTAGGTGTGGAGAGCCAGTGCTCCCTGATGCTTAATGTGCATGCTTCCACTTGGAGAAGAAAGCAGGAAGGAATCCAGGCTTGAAAAACTGCAGGAAATTAGCAGTACAGGGATGCTGGGCAACACGACAATCCCTGGAACTGGCACAAGTGAGTTCTGGCTTGTTAGCAACCCATGGGCTGCCTGGCCCCAGCTTCAGGTCCCCGGAGTGGGGAAGGAGGTGTGCACTGTCCTGTCATGTTTTCCAGAGCATCCTTTCAGGGCACTCAGGTATAGCTCTCAAGTCTCTTTTGCATCTTCCCAAGTCCTGGCTTCTGTTTAGTCTTGACCAACAGCTCTCCATGAGTCCCCTCTTTCCTGTTGCCATTAGCAGTCCTGAGCAGAGTCACTGGTCCTTGACCCACCGCTCCGGGCAGGCCACTCTGCCCAGACTTCTGCCTTCACCGGAGCATGAACACCACCTGGCATCAGGATGACTCCAAGACTACCCTCAACCCACAACTGAACTGCTTCTGCCATAATCTGCTTCCCCTTTTGTCTAAAAGAACACATTTCGTTTGCCTGTCTTCAGTCATCTTTTAAAAATGAAAGAAAACTGGGTGATGATTGAGAGTCCTTCCTGGGTTTAGGGTCATGGATATTGGGGGACAGCACCTCTTCTCACCCCATGGAGAGCGTACTTTGCTTTCTACGGATTAGAAATTTCCTGGCCAGACCACCCATCATCTTCCTCCTACTTTCCTTTGCAAACCCGAGCTTCCTGGCCCTCTGACTACCCAAGATCTCACACTTCCGTGTGCGTCTGAACATGTCTCCAATGAGCCCATTTATGCTCTTATCTCCCGACCTTTTCATTGTGTCCCTCGAAGCTCCTGGAACAATCAACAAGTTCCCTGATCATCTGCCTCTTAACATATTGCTCTCTCCTCCCTGACTTAACTGAAACAGCTCCATCTCTCTCACAGTCCTCTTACACGAAGGCAACTTTTTGTCTTAGGCACACACACTTCTAGGCCTGAGGCATAGCTTGTCTCCTGGTTCCCAGGGGTACCTGCAGCCTCAGTTTCCCTGACTCTTGCAAATCCTCTACCTCTCTGAGACCTGTACCGTTCTCCTCACTGCCACCTCTGCGATATCAACACAGAGTCACAGTCCCGGAAGACTGCAGTGGCTGGCTCAGCCTTCATCTCTTCTACTCCTTTTGCCAACCCTCGGTGGACTCACCTCCTGTATGGATGACCCAGCTTCCCTTTAGCTCTTCCAGCCTTACTTTCTCAGCCCTGATGACCCTTCCTCAGTCTTCTATTCTCATGGTTCCTCCTCAAATCTTCTCTTTCCAAGAAATTGATCCCCTCCATCAAATCTCAACTGTCACATTCTAACCACCACGTCCTTTTTCCAGTGTGCTTACTGGGAGATGATGATGCTTAACTTATGAATTTCATCAACTCTTCTAGCTAATCAACCCAACACGTTCTTTCTAGATACTGGCCCTCTTTCAAAACTGACTTCCTGTGTGGCTGGACCAAGATTCTGTGACCTCTTGCTCCAGCCACTGTCTGGCTAATGCAGGTCTCCTTGGGCGTCTCTGTCTGCATTGACTGGAGCTTCCTGCAGCTGGAGATTGCTGAACAGGAATGGCACAGTTGGTGGCTTCCTCCATGATGGATCACCGATGTCTCGGTTCCTAATCACTCCTTTCAAACAGGCATTTACAGCTTCCTCAGGATTTCACCATTGTTTCTCTGGGAGAGGGTAGGTTTTCTCTTCATTCTTCCCAAACTGTTCCCCATCAACCTCCCTGTCTTCATTCAGACAACCTGTACCATATTTTCACTGAGAAAAGAGGAGTCACCAATGGCGTCTTCATGCATTCAGCGACTACTTCCTTAGCATCCACTGTGGAGAAACCACCTGTTCTGGCAGGCTCTCTCAGCAGAGACTGCAGTCAGTCCCTCCTCCGCACAGATTGAAAGCTCTCCTCAGTGTCCAAAAGGACTTCCCTTCTTTAGCTGATGCTTCCTGAATCACCAAGTGACTCTTCTCTGTTGGGTCATGCCAGTGAACACCACCCGAGTTCTGTCCTCTCCACTCTAAAGCTTCCTGCTACCACTGCATTTCTTCTGGAAGGAATCGCTCTCCCCATTGGAAAGTCAAGCTCCTGTACAAAAGTATCTGCCTCCCAGGACCTGCTTGTCATGGCTGCCTTCTTCCTGTGCGACAGGATGGGGCTCTTGGCTGACCTGGTCTGAGTCTACCTGTCAACAGCATTTGATAGAGAATAGGGTCACTTCTGTCCTCTCAGCTTCCTTAATACCAACATCTCCCTGTGCTACGTTCCCCTTGCTTGATGCTCCTTACCAGTATCACCTGATGGCTGCCACTCTTTTTACACAATTCCCTAATGTTCATGCTTCTGGGAGTTGGCTTTTGGTCTTTCCTTTCTCACCTGATTGTGGCCATCCCCTTGGATTAAAGTACAATAGGTTGTGATTCCAAGTTTTTCTCTTTCTAAATTTTGATCCTCTTCTCCTCTGAGCTCCAACTCAAACTTTCAAATCCCAACATGGGGGGCCAGTGTTGTGGAGCAGCAGCTCAGGCTGCCACTTGTACCACCAGCATCCTATATTAGAATGCTGGCTCCAGTCCCAGCTGCTCCACTTGCCAATGCACCCGAGAAAGCACAAGAAGTTGGTCCAGGTTCTGGGATTCCTGTCACTCATGTGAGAGACTGAGTTGGAGCTCTGAGTTGCTGGCTTGGGCCTGGCCTGGCTTTGGCTATTGGATAAAAGTTGAAGAGTGAAGAAGCAGATGGAAGATCTCTCTCTTGCCCCCTCCATTCCTTGATGTGTTTTTGTGTATTCTCTTTGACACTTTGTCTTTCAGGTAATCACAAATAAATATTAAATAAGAGCAAATTTTGCCATATGACTTTCTCCAGGCTTTAGGCATGTTACATCTGCCCAGAATGGAACCCAGGTTCCATGCCCTGTCCTCACCCTCCCACCATTTCACCCGGCTGGGTAAGACAAAATCATGGGACTCCTTCATTCCTTTGCTCACAGCCACTCAGCCACCAAGTTCTTCAACCTCACCTGTGACGATTCTTTTCGTCTCTCTGGGACCATTTGACCCTAGACCATCTCCAAGACTGACATTCTTAAAGTGGAATTTGGGTAATGCCAGCCACTGCTTGAATCTCCAAGGATCCTCTCTGAGCTTGAAGTCCAAGGTGTGGCCAGCAAGGCCTTCACCACTCCTCACCCTCTCGCGTGGCAGTTTCCAGAGTCATGGGTTTTATCTAGCAGAGATACATGTGAGGGGGTGGGGTTCCTCTTCCATCCGCCAGACCTGATTGTTTGCCTTGTGTCAAGTTTCTTTCCCATAGTACAAGACAATTTTCTCATTCCCATACCACCTTATCCCAAGCTACAGCCTTCTTTTTCTTCCTGCCTATAGCTCAATTAATAATAAACAATTAAAAGCTGTTCATGTTTGCTGCCTTACACTCCCCTCCTCCTTTCTCTCACATGATCACTCCCAGGGTCAAGGTCACTAGTGACCCACATGCTGTGAATTGCAGTGTTCAATTTTCATCCTCATCATGGGATGTGGATAGTCGCAACTCCTGCCAGAAACACCTTCCGCCTTTGCTAGGACAGGGTTCAGCACACAGGAGGTGAGCAGTAATTATCAATGCTTAGAAGATGAAAAAGAGAAAAAAATGTGATGATTTAGGAAGTGGGAATCAATGTTCATAACTAATCAGGATAATACTATTTTTGATTACGGCAGGATTAAATTTCTGGGAGACTGTGAAGAAGGTCTTAACTTTTGCGCAAGTCTAAGGAGACGATTGCAGCAGGCTCCTTTCCCTCCTCAGCACTCAGCGGCTCTAACGCAGACACGGAAAAGGTTTGCAAATACTGGTCCAGGTCCAGAAGAGAAGGCTCCATGGTCGGAACACAAAGGTTGGGGAAAAGCTCAGTGACTCCGGATTGAAGGCGTTTGGACTCAGGCTCTCCCAGGACAGTGACTTTGAGACACAGGTGTTTTCATCAGGGAGATGACTGTTGGGTTTGCTATCAACTTTTATCTAATGTGCGAGATAAATGATTTGTCTTCTATTAGAGTGGACATTGATGCGACACGAGAAAATAGGAAGCTCTGCCTGTGGAAAGGACTCCAGCTTCCGGGCGCTCTTGATCAGCCCCGCTCAGCTTTCCCTCTCGGGTCCGAAAGGGGCAGTCACCCTCTGCCACACACAGACATTCAACAAAAGCACACGAATCAGAAACCTGCCTGCCAAGTCTAAGCCACATGGCAAGCAGCAGGGGAGGGTTCAGACACCATGCTCCGTCTCCACAAGGCTGTGTCTGGTCATAGTGGGCCACGACGAGGTGTGGGAGTACAAGTCAGCAACAGAGGGGAGCTAGGCGGCCAATCATTTATCAAAGTGTCTTAAGGACTCCTTGCTGCCTACATCTAACACACAGATCCAGAGTCAGCCAAGTCCACACAAGGCTCGAGAGATGTATGTTTCAGATACATGCAGGAGTCTGTTATGCACACATATTATGTATGTGTAATATTTAACACCTTAGAGGACTGGCTGGCATATCTACTTACAGTGTGACATCTCCCCAAGCGTCTTCCAGCATTTGAACAGCCTACAGTAAGTGGGCCATGCAAGCCACTCACGTTCACATCCATATGGAAGGTGGCTGTGGTGAAGTGTGGGTAGCACATTCACAGTACCAGAAACCCACCAGCACACCAGGGCTGCAGCGTCAGGGACCCTGGGTCCCACAGGCGTCGTTCGCCTCCACACACGTTTGTCTGCTCATCTGTCACTTTGTGCTGCTGCCGCTCATGGTTTGAGATGAGAAGTTCTGGCAGATGGCAGATGTGCCAATTAATAACCTGTCGGGGCTGACGGATGGAAGAGGAGCCCAGTGTCCTCACGCACATCTCCAGCCTGACGCTCTTCCCAGTCTCAGGGTCAGGAGAGGCACGGTGGCTCCTGGGAGACCACCCAGACCACCTCATTAGCACCCACCTTTTGCAACACTTTGAGGCACACCCTTCGGGATGCAAACTCACCTGCTCTTCTCCGAGAATCCTGAAGTGATGGAGCTCTTTAATCAGGGAGTCGGAACAGCCAGCTGTTGGAAGGAAGGAAGGATTAATCACAGAAATGTCATTTTCATCTGTGGCAGTCAGATGTTCTCACACACAGCTGCGGTTGGCAGTGACGGGTGTCGAAGTTGCTGGGGACATTGGTGTGTATCTGAAGGGCACCTGCCCGGCCCACCACCCAAAGGCCGGGCCTGCACAAGAGGCATGGCCACCACTGCTGTGCTGTAGCTGCTCATGATTCGGGCCTGAGTTTTTTCCTCTCTTTGTTATGACCTGGCCTTTGCAGGTCTGTTAACATGTCCAGCACATCACGTCACCATTTTCCTAACACAGAGGAGCTGAGATTTTGTGGGGCTGGAGTGGGAGAGTTAGCGACTGCAGGTTCTCTCTCTCTTTCTGTCTCTGTCTCTCTCTTTTCAGCATGCTAGTCCTCCACCCTCTACTCACCCAGACTTAAGGATGGAGACAGTGTAGTTGGACCGTTGGTCTGTGCAGGATTTTGTGTAGGTCAGTACTCTATTGCTAAGCCCCACAGGAATCTGTTCTTGAATTGGAGAAGGGGCCGGGCAGGCAGGTGCAGCAGTTTGGTGCCCTTCCCTCTCTAGCTCTGCCCAGTCAACCTGCTCAGGCTTTTTTCAATCTTCTTTTGTCAGTAACTGAGAGAATGAATTACACACATCCCTCAGTGGTGGGAGCACCTTCTGAGAGATGCATTGCTGGGGAACTCTCTCATTGTGTGCAGTTCAATGTGTGTGCCTATTCAAAGCAAGACGGCCATGACGTCACTAGCTGATACAACCTTAGGGGAGCACCATGGTATGTTCAGTCCATCAGGGGCAGAGGGTATCAGCAGGTGACCAGATGTCAGGTGACACAATGAAAAGTTCACAGAAAAAGTGGGACTACAAGGTAGGATTATTTTGGTGTGAAATCACTTTGGAATCATGATTTTCCATAATATGCCTTTGCATAATGTACATCTCCATTTGACAGAGTGATGAAGAGAAGGAGAAGATAGGGAAGGGTTGTCTTTCTTCTGCTGATTCACTCCTCAAATGGCCCCGATGGATGGGACTGGGCCAGGCTGAAGGTAGGAGCCTTGAACCCCATATCGGATGCCCATGGGCATGGCAGGGGCTCAAGTTCTTGGGCCATGTCCTGCTGGCTTCCCATGTACATTACAGGGGAGCTGGATAGGAAGTGGAGCAGCTGGGACTGGGGCTTAGCACTCTGATGTAGAATGGAGATATTAAAGGTGGCAGCTGCACCACAATGAGAGCCCAAAGAAACATTACCTTAAAAAAGTAATTACATTCCGTTTTGGAAGTTTTAAATGATTTTTTAAAAATAAATGATCTTTTACATCACTCAAAGTTTGACAAAAATGGCCTTGACTTGCTTTGGTCTGAGTAAATAAAGAAACAGAATTTAAAATTAGCTTATCTTCAGAATTTATATTCTGGTATTCTCCTGAGATATCCATAAAGGGATTAATGTCAATGATAGCTCAAATAAAGCACCTTGAAGAGAAGACTGGATAATTAGCTGAGATACCTGGTGGGCACAGGAAAACATCACAAACAAGGATAGATGGAGCACAAAGTCAGAAGGAGAGAACAGTGAAGAAGGGGCCACAGACATTCCGAATGATCCCCAAGGGGGCTGTTCTCAGTGGGAAATGGACCCGCTGGAGCTTGGGGCTGTCAGGGAGCTGTAACTAGCAAGTCAAGACCTGCAAGCCCGCTCTGGGTAGACAGAGCACAGGCCAAAAGAATGAAAATGGAGTTGCTGGGCCAGGTCCGGACTAAAGATAATAATAAACTGGGCAGGTAAAGAAAGAGGAGCCCTCACATTTGTGCACTTTACAGCAAGGGCTGCTCACAGGATTCTGGCAGAGGCACCCCCTCCCTGCACACTGAGGTCTGTCTGCAGTTTCTGAACATCTGTATGATGAACCCTAGTGTCTAATGCTTCCTGTATCAAACATCGTATGCAAGTCTCTTTATGTTGAATTTCCAAGCCTCCCTGGGCCCCAGCCTCTCTGGAAGTAGGCACAGTTCACCATGGATGATGTAATCCCACTGTGAGCCTTGGCTATTCCCAAGCATACAGATTCATCTCCTGGTTCTTTGGAGAAAAAGTCAGGTTAGTAGAGGGGGAATGGAAGTGGCAGGGATGGAAAACAGGGTTTGGTAAATAAAAACCAAGAACAATGTGTCTCAATGCTGTGGGTGTGAGCCTGTTTTTCCCCAGTTCCCCCCACATGAGTTGCCTGGTGCAGTCAAATCTGACTGCTTGGGCTGTGCTCTGCTGTGTCTCACTCTAGCTGGGTACCAGCCGACCTTGCTCGGTAGCTCTCTTTGGGCAGCAGTTGCCAGGATCCTGGGAAGATGACATGTCAGGGACCATGCTGTCGGAGTGCAAGCCCAAGTCCTTGCTGTGCCTCGTATCCTCCACTCTACAGCAGTCACAGCAGCCTGCTTTGCTGCTGACAACAAGGAGAGACCAAGATGTGGCAACCACAACCTCCTCATCCCCATCCCACGGGTGGCAGAGAAGGGTGGAGGGCAGAAATGTAAAAGGCTCAGATGTTTGAGTCGCAGATGGATCTTGATAGGTGCTCTTTGCTCCCAAGGTCCCTGATGGCAGGCTGAGGAACTGCCAGACCTGCAGAGCACCCTCTCTCAGCCCCACCTTGCCCTTTCCCATCCTTTACAGGTGGAAATCCAGAAGCTGCATCACGTGTCCCATACCGTGTCCCACCCCAGGCCACTTGCCACATGTAGCGTTGCAGAACTTCATATCCCTTCCCAGTACTCAGCTCTCTCTACTCCGTTAGGGTGGATGGGGAGGTTCTTTCTCCTCCTCCCAAGCCTCTCTTCTTTGAACCCAGCTGGTCCTGTTGGTTCCGCAAAGGCCCAATCGCCTCTCCCACCCCCTCACCTACCTTGTCGGCTCTGCCCCTTGCTCACCACATTTCAATCTTCCCCTTTGGAAATTCAGTAGGTTGTGTCCTTGAACATACAGTTAGCTCCCTATCTTTCTCCTCCTTTCATCCCGTTTTCTCAAAAGAATGCCAACTATTGGTCCCTGTCCCCACTTGAATGTGTGTATTGGTGATAATTGCCCACAGGAGGGAGAAGTCAACACCGGGGGCTTCGTGTCTTTTGGGACAAGCGTTGGCCAGGTTTGAAGCTAGCTCTGATTTGCACTGACGAGCTAGTTGTTTGCTCTTGAATAAGTCGACTGATCTAAATTCATCAGGAACAGCACAGTGACCCCTTGGTTTTCGGTGTATGGCAAAGATAGCAACATGCTTTACAAACATGAAAACTGGTGGGGAGTGGTGGCAGCAAACACATTGCTCGTGCTCTCACTGGCCTTCTGGAACCTTGTAATGGCTATTTATCTCCAGAGCTTTCCTTAGTTTCAAAAGAGAAAGCAGCCATTGAAAACAATCCTTCCATAATCTATCATTTAGAGAAAACGAGTATGGCACTATTTATTTATTTATTCATGCAGCGCTGACCTCTGCCAAGGAACTAGAAGTTGTTCCTCCTTTCCTTACTGCAGGAAGAAACTGGAGAAGCTGGACAGCTGCTCCTGGTCCCATCAGAGAACAGCCCCTGCCCTCAGTGTGCAGAGACAGGCAAGCCAGAAAGGACCATCTGAGACTGCAGGCCTGGGGGTGCTGCTGCTAGCACTGTAAGCCAGTGCTCATGCTGGTCCGTGCTGGAGGCTGAGTGTGGGGTAGCTAAGTGTGAGGGCATTCCAGTCAACATGAGCATGCAAGAACCTTTTCTGGTGCAATGGACTGGGTTAGCACCTGCTCCAGCACTGCAGGAGCTCGGTGGTCTTAACTGCTTCAGGAGTGAGGGCTTCAAGGGGGTCAACTGAGAATCCTGCTGCCAGGGAGGGCAGTACGAGAGCTGGGGCACATTGGTGAGGGCCATGGCCCCAACAAAAGAGAACCAGGAAGGGATGGAGAACTAACCAGAACATTCTAGAACAGATCTTTCTGCTTCCTCCCCTCTCACACATTTCTGTCGCATAAATGGGACTCAAATAAAATGAGACGGTGAGGAGCTGTAAGGCCCAGGGTCCTCTGAGGAGCAAGACTTGGGCCTTGAGCTAGGGAGGAGACAAGAACAAGAATCCCAGGGGGTCTTTGGAATTCCTGGCCCCTTCTGCTGCAGCAAACAGGAAACACAGTCTTACACCTAGGCAAACCAGCACATACATTAATACCAGTAAAGTGAGAAAAAGAAACATGTCATAAGGCAAAAGGAAAAAAATCGCAATATGATGAGACAAAGAAAGCAATTATAAAAGTGACTCAGATATGACGTAGATGTTGGAATTACCAGGATGGGAACGGAAATAATGCCAACTAATATGTTAAGAACTCTAGGGGAAGGGATGCCTGCCTTAGTGCAGCGGGTTAAGCTGCCACGTGAAATGCTAACATCTTGTAGGAGAGCTAGTTGGAGTCCTGGTTGCTCCAGTTCTTATCCACCTACTTGATGATCCACCTCAGAAAATAGAAGATAACCCACATGCCTGGGTCACATGGGAGACTCAAGATGGAGTTCCAGGCCTCTGGTTTTAGCTCAGTCCCAAGATGGAAGATTTTTTTTCTCTGCCTGTGTCTCCATCTCTCTAACTTTGCCTTTCAGGTAAATACCTAAACCAACAACAACAACAACAACAACAAAACCAGGACTCCAGTGAAGAGATGGGTCATGAAAACAAAGAGGAAACTTCTCAAGAAGGAATGAGTAGCAAGTTCTAGAAACCAGAAGCACTAACTGAAATGAGCACCTTTGATGATCTGTGAGCTTGATTACAATTCAATAAAACATTCCCAAGATGAAATACAAAGGAAAAAGGAAAAAAAAATAAGACGTTTAGAAATGAGCTTAAACAACATAATTGAAGTGCTGTGTGGAGACAATGGCACAGAAAAATAACAAGTAACAAAAACTTTCTAAAAACATCAGTGTCAGCTTCTGCACTAAAGGTTCTTAGAAACACACGGAAAGTTTAAACAAAATAACTACACCCTCAAATGGCACATGGAGCACAACGAAATCAAACTCAAGAAACCAAAGACCAAAAGAAAACTTTTAAAGAAACTAAAAACCAAACAAAACAGCTTACCTGCAGAGAAAGAAGGTTGAAAGTTTCAAAGAACTTCTCATCAGAAACCAAGCAAGGAAAAAGAGACTAGAGGGAAATATTGGGAGTGATGAATCCTGTGTCCAGCGAAATTGCCCTTCAAAAGTGGAAAAGAAATGCTTTCTTAGACAAACACTGAAGGGATTTACCATCTGCACTTTTCGTTTGGTTAATTTCTAGTTTGAGAAATTCCTATCGATTCGCTCTGCAAGACATGTTGAAAGAGGTTTTATAGGAAACAGGAAAAGGATCCAGATGAGAAACTTGGTCTACATCAGTGGAAAAGCAATGTTGAGAAGGATCAGTGAAGGCTGAATCTGATCTTTCATCTTTCTCATTCTTCGGTAAGTTTCAAGAGCTGCTTGCTTATCCACCGTCACAATGTGTAGGATGATCATGTCTTAGGCTAGTGACCAACCAAGGGTGGGGCAGAACTGGGAACTTGGTTAAACAACACCTGCACCATCTGCCGAGTGATGCTGTTTCTTTGGGAAGGAAATGAAAACCTGCAAATCCTAGAGAAGCTACTAAAGAGACGGGATGGTCTAAACACACCAAGTAAAAACAGAGGTTGTTCAGAATGGTTTAGAAGAACCAACGTACGGATGCAGAGACCGTTCCGCTTTCAGAGGATATGTAGGAATTCGTGGTCTTTGGTTTGTGATTCATCAATGAAAGACGCTGTGAGGGACTCTGAGGGGATGACCCGAGGCCCATGTGCTGGGACATGAGCCCTTCTTTCTAGCCAGGTTGAGGTGGGAAGGCAAACCCCTCCGACTTGGGGAAGCAAGCACTGTTCAGGTGTGAAACAGCAGGAACAGTTGTCTACCCTGATGGTGCGCATGGAGCCTGCACAATCCCAGGCATGGGGAAGGATGCAGCAACTGGCAGCATCTTGGTATGGAAGGAGTGTGCCCTCTGGTCCGGGAGGTACCCAGATTGTCTGTGTACCCAGATTGTCTTCCCACACATGCCTTAGAATAGGTGAGCACTCAAGGCAGGCACACATGCTTCCCTGGTAGATGCCATTCTCCTCTTGGTCCTCTCTCCTGTCTGTCTCTCCCTTTTCTTCACCCTACCTAACCTGGTAGGTAGAGTGAAGAAGCAGGGGGAAGAAGCAATGGAGACCGTGGCTCTCCTCCGCTGTAACTGGCTGTTGCCTTGGCCTAAGATCTGTGAACGGCCTTCATTTTCTGCTTGTGTGGAAGGAGTGAAATGATCTCATAGTTCTTTTTAAGGGGTGCTTGTGAATGTTTGCCTCATCTCACATAGCTGCTTGTATGTGCTCAATGGCACCTGCTCTTCGGAGAGCCTCGCTCTCGTGATCAGCCTGTAGCACATTGCCTTTTGCACTCCAGGATCAAGTGAAGCAACAGGCAGAGCTGAGCGACTGGCAGTCCCACCTCAGAATTCCACTTCTGAAACCCAGATTTCATTTCCTGCACACTACTTTCTACCCTGTGGTGTGACCCAGTAAAAGGCCTTATGGTTTCTCACATGTAAAGATGCCACAAGCTTAGGATTTAATACACTATAATAAACTAATAAGAGGAATTTGATGAACCTGAGCGAACTTGTGTTTGGGGGACAAAGCTCATTACCATACAGACATCAACAACCCACATACAACAGTAACAACAAAAAAACCCAAAACAGAATTTTAGGGGTTAAAAATACCATCATGAGGCAACTGGGAAAGAATGAGGCAGAAGGCATGGGGGGCGTTGTGGTGGACATGTTTCCACAAGCAAATTCTGTAAGTGAGACGAGGCACTCAAGGGGAATGTGTTGGTCCACACGTTAGCGCTTGCATCAGTGAGAATTTGGCCGAGTTGAATCCAAGGGCCTGCATGCACAGAGCCCACCACAATACTTATGAACCACCTGTGGAAGTGCTTGTTGGTGTCGGTTTCTACAACCTGAACGCAAGCCCCCTCATCAAGGTGGAAGGCCACTCTTGGCTGCTGCTTTCTCTAGAACATCAGAATCTGCACAGGGTCCAGCACAAGGTAGGACTTGGTAAATATTTGCAGAGGGAATAAGCAAAGTGGGAAAATCCATTGCTTTCTGGGTCTTGCAGACTGGAACTTTGAAAAACAAATGGGGTTTGAATTACTCACATATCCAGGCCAGGATTAACTTTAAGGAATCATAAATGAAACAGTCTATTATTTGTCCTACAAATCAATAGCTTTAAGAACCCCCAAATGAACACTTTTTTTGTATTTGAAACAGAATGTTTGAGTTTTAAGCCCCAATGCCATAGAAGCCAGCAAGAAGGCTTCCTGCTGCTCCCCTTCCTTCCAGACTTGTGTCAACAAAGGCAGCGTTCAGAGGGGGAAGGACTAACTCCACCATCAGGAGAAGACAGGGCTGAGACTCAGGCCTGCTGAGAACATCACACAGGGGCTGTTGCAGGAGTCACTGAGACCATTGTCAGGACATTGCAACACTGGAGGATGGCCCAAAGCCTGGGGACCCTGTACCCTCACAGGAGACCCAGAAGAAGCTCTTGGCTCCTGGCTTCTGATTGGATCAGCTCCAGCCATTGTGACTACTTGGGGAATGAATCAGTGGATGGAATATCTTTCTCTCTACCTCTCCTTCTCTCTGTAAATCTGACTTTCTGATAAAAAAATAAATAAAATAAATGTTTTTTAAAGGAAGAATGGAAATCCATGTGCCTTGTCAGGAGCATTAGCTACTGCTTACCCACACCATCCTCTCTCTGGATGGAGCGCCTTCCATCCAGCCGCACAGATTAGGACATTGCCTAAAACATTCTCACTGCCCCTTGACAGTGGCAGCATGACATAGTCTGAATGTTTTAATGTTATGAATAAGCCCAGCAAATCATCAGAAAAAAAATCCCCTTCCATTTTTGACAAGCTCGCCTGTATGAAGAATGACTTTGTGAGGATCTTGAAGTAGCCGTGGTGAGCTCTCCAGCCATGGGCGGCTGCCCCTGAATGTGGCTTCACTGGCACAGGAACATGTGGGCCCTGGCCCTCCCTCCTCCTCTGGCTCCTTCTCTTTGGACAGGCCACCCCTACTGCCATATGGAGCAGCCTGCAGGTCCAAGTTCTGAGAAGCAGTTTCTACCCAGAGCTTCCCCTTGGCCATTACACTCAGGAAGACAGAATCCAGTAAGGGTCTTGGGATGTGGGGAACCTTGCAGAGTACCATGAAGTCCTGTGCCACCAGGGACTCACTCGAACAGGGCTTAGATCCAGTGGGCTCTTTGGGAGAGGGGAAAGGACAGCTAAGCCCTCATGGCCAAAGGCTTTTGCCTGGCCTCTCTTCTCCTTGACCACCTTGGACGTGCTGACATTAGATCAACTCCCTGTTCTGAAATCAATTCTTTCGTGGTGAGACTCTCTTCGCTCTCCAACTTCACTGCTATTTCCTTTGTTGTTCTTTCCTTCGTCCTCTGGTTATGCAACCCTGGGCTCTGCCTTGAACACACAGCAGTTCCCTTCTGCGTCCTCTCCTACAGCATCCTCTTTGGGGCCCTTCAGTCTCTGCTTCCAGGTGCTAACTCCCCACACACACCTTGGGGCCCTGCCATCATTGTCCATCGGAGGTCTCTTGGGGCAGTGTCTCATCTCCCTCACAACTACATACTTCTACCTCCATATTTTTGGGACCATCCTCATCAGCTCTTAGTGTGCACCTGCTGATTCCTAAGTGCTCACACTCTGTGTATATCCACATGTGTGTGTAACTGATGGCTGAGCTCATGTTAAACTTGCTTCATTTAAAATTTGGGGAAACAAAGTTTTGAGGGGAAAAAAATTCAAGAAACATCAAATCCATTGCTGGAACTCTGAACTCTGGCTCCTTTGTGGTGCCTCCATGGCCTCTGGCAGTGACCTCGAACTTCTGCAGAGAAGTGTCTGGAGTCCTTGTACTGTGCTCCCTACTGAGTGCTCACAAGCTGCTCCTTAAGCCGCGTGCTCTGCCCTGTCTCACGTGGGTGTCTCTCTTCACCCGGGAGACAGGAAGAGCAGGAACTGGATACACTTCCGTCTGCTGATATGGCGCTGTCTCCCTGGGCAAGGGCCCGTTCTTCCTTTTTCTTGACCTGAACACAACTTTGTTTAGTTTTTAAACTTACTTGAAAGGCAGAAAGACATAGAGAGAGAGCGGGAGAGAGACACACAGGCACTGATCTTCCACGTATGGTTCTTTCCTCAAGTTCCATAGTCACTTGGTGGCTTTCTCAGGATCTTCCTCGTGGGTGGTAGGGACCCAAGTGATGCACATTAGCAGGAAGCTGGACTTGGAAGTCAATGTAGGGCTTGAGCCCTGGTGCTTTGTTTGACATGGGCATTTTGAGTCATGTCTTAATCACGGTGCCAAAGGCAAATGTTGATCCTTGGGGATATCTACATTAGAATTTCACTCATTCTGGCCAATCCTGATAATGTTCTCACAGGCATACGTGTTCTATTCTGGGTTTCCCCCTTTATTAAACTCTAACCTGACTAAATCACTTCTTTGGTAATAAAAGAGAACAATGCAATTCATTGAAAAGCACATGAAAACAGAATTGAATCTTATTTTTTCAAGGATAATTGTGAAACAGGTCCTTTTATTTCAATTAGTAAATCAATGCTTACTTTCATCTGTTCCTTGCCATAATGACTATTTTATGATCTAGTTAGAGTGCACAAGGAAAATACACTCAAAAGGTATGGATCATTTCCACAAAATCCCTGGTGGCTACTAAAAACAAGAACAAGAAAATCCTTTCTAGGAAAACCTGTTCTGGGGTGGACAGGATTGCAGCATCTTGAGAATGCCCCTGCTGAGCTTCCTCTGTCACCACACTGAGAAGTAGCAGACAGCCACCTGGAAAGCATTCTAAAACACATGAGTCTGCAGCCACTTTTTTTTTTTTCTTTTAATTGGAAACCATCACCAGGGCAACTGTGTTATCCTGTGGGTTCAGTGGAAAACCATGAGCACCCAGGCTTGGGATAAAACTGAAAATGAATCTGGGGTCTCCGAGGTGCTACTGACATTGGCCACATGACACAGATGGTCTGCAAGTGCAGGCTGCTGCTTGGGGTGAAATGCTTTGAGGATTAGTTTCTCTCCTGGCTAAAGCTCAGAATCCTTGATGGAGGCTTGACAATTACCATTACCTTCCATTTCCCACCCTTATGTCCAACTTTGAAAAGGAAACCAGCTAATGATGAAGCAGCATCAAAGAGAAGTGATGCGTCATGCCATCAGAGACAGAGTGGTGAAAGTACAGGATGACCTGGAATTGCAAGCTGATGCTGGGTGGGTTGGGGTGGGGTGGCACTTGGAGCAGGCCAGGCAGCACCGGTTGGATGGGCTGCCTTCCCAAAGCCAGGCTGCTTAGGGGCTCTGTGCACTCCACTGAAGCAATCTTGTTGAAATGAGCGAGAGGTAGGCATGAACACGAGCCGGGAGGTGTCTGGACTGAGCTATGGCATTCAGAGCCAGTAGTGGGCATTAATACACTCCAATCCAAAGCCTTGTGTTTTGGTAAACAAAGCTGAATTCACGTTAATGACTTTGCTCTGTTCTTATGCTTTTCATGCACGTAAAGAATCTTCATGCATTCCTTTCCCATCAGCCAATACCTCATAGAACCAAATATGTTGGAGCAGCCAAAAGCATGTTGGGGTGCCGGATATTTCACCAAAACATTTTGCTTTAGACAGAAACCAGAGAGATTCATTCAGTGACATGAGGAGACAGGGATAAGCACATTTGGTCCAACGGCTTTTGCAACAGCAGCAACACCACAGAAATATCCTAATTGCCCATCAACAGGAAAGGGACAACATTCAAGAAGGTGGTAGAATAGTTCTTGTTCAGAAAATGACACTTAAATCAAGACTTGCAGGAACTGAGTGAACATGAATTAGGGTAAGGTGTATCCAGCGAGCTAAATCTCCACAGCGTACCACTGGGTACGGGGACGAGATGGCAGCATCTCACATGGGCACTGGCTCCAGTCCAGGTGCTCCCTGACTGTGAATGTGCCTGAGAAACTCGCAGAGGGTGACCCAAGTGTGTGGACCAATGCCAACCACATGATAGCTCCAGCAGCAGCTCCTGGCGCCAAGCTGGCCCAGGCCAAGCTAGTGTGGTTACCTGTGTGATGAACTAGAGCATGGAGGATCTCTTTCCCTGTCTCTCTCTCACTCTGCTTTTTGAATAAATAAAATAAATCTTATTTTTAAAAACTAAACCATACAATTGGAGGAAGGAGTTGTAATAATTTATGCACAGTATGTTATAACTGATATAAAACATGGTTGTGGATAGCGCAAACATGCTAAGAGCATGCAACTACATGTGAATAACGAATAGCACTTAAGGGGCTTATCAAATTCATGAAAAGAAGGAAAGGAACAGGGTCCTGGGGGGTGGGGAGTCAGATCTGTCATTAGATTGCATTCTAGCAGTAGAATGCTTGAAGCCTCTCTAATGTGACTACAGACACAGGAGTGTTCTTTAAGAGTTACACATGCGTTCCCTTTCATCTTCGCGGCAACCCTATGGCATTGGAGCTGTTCTATTCCCATTCTTAAATCATTGAAACAGACCAGAGTAAGATGAATGAACCTGACAAAGTTATCAAAGCCGAGCACCATGTACATGGGAGCTCGCTGCATTATTTCCTGTAGCTAACTGATGTTGGAATGCTCCTACATGAAAGCTTAAAGGCATTATCTATAGATAACCACAGAGAAAAGCACAAAAATTCAATAACATTTAGACCTGAATTTATTCCTCTCATGAATATACATGAGAAGCATGCAGTTTGAAGAAAAAACACCTTCTAGGGCAACCACTCTATTACCAGGCAAAGCTTCCTTCAGTAGGATAGCATGGAAATGTTGAGAAAAAGCTAAAGGAGGTCACAGGTATTACATTTCTCACTAACAGATGAAGCAGTTCCTATCCCAAAAAGTACATAAAGCCTCTACTAGTTAGGGCACATTAAGCTCAATATTTGTGATGTGATTATTTACATGACACGTCACGCCAAGGGCCGGTGCTGTGGCACACAATGAAAGGCTGTTACTTACGATATTAGTCTTCAATGTCCAGGTACCACTTGGGGTACTGACCATTGGGGTACTGACCACTCCACTGTTTTTTCAGAGTTACTTAATTGGAAAGTCAGTTATACAGAGAGGAGGAGAGACAGAGAGGAAGGTCTTTCAACCATTGATTCACTCCCCAAGTGGTCTTAATGGTTGCAGCTGTGCCAATCTGAAGCCAGGAGCCTGGAGCCTCTTTTGGGTCTCCCACATGGGTGCAGGGTCCCAAAGCTTTGGGCCATCCCTGACTGCTTTCCCAGGTCATAAGCAGGGAGCTGGATGGGAAGTGGGGCTGCCGGGATTAGAACAGACGCCCAATATGGGATCCCAGCATATGCAAGGTAAGGAATTTAGCCACTAGGCTATTGCGCTGGGCCTGAGTACTCCACTTTTTATCCAGCTTCCTGCTTATTTGGCCTGCAAAGGCAGTTTTCTCAGATTAAGTGGTTCCCTGTTACCCACATGGGAGACCCACATCAAATTCTTACCTCCCGGCTTTCTCCCGGCCCAGCCCTGTCTCTTCCATGGAGGATAGATCTCTCTCCCTCCATCTGCCCCTCCCTGTGCCTTTGCCTTTCAAAAAAATTAAATAAATCTTATTTAAAAAATCATGCTTGTTTATATTTTCTGGTTTGATGCCACTGTTGTATCCATCCCGAGTCCCTGCTGGTTCTACTCCCAGCGAGATGACTTGTCAGCGAGGAGCTGCAGCACAGCCCATCTCACCGACGAGACAGAAAGCTTGCAACTCACACCTCATCATAAATATCACCATTGTTGGGAGTACAGCTCAACCGATGTTCACTCACTCTTCATCAAGCAACTTCCCGCTATGCGTCCACCACACACAAAGCTGAGTCTATAGAGAGAGCCAAAACAGATTCACCAGGGACCCTGCCTTCCCAGAAGGCCCTTGCAGGGGAAGGACCATGTACGCCAACTCCAACTAACCACCTACATGCAGGAAAAGCCAAATGCGCAGACCACAGTCAAGTGCGGAGGGAGCACGGAAAGCAAGGTCTCCAAGGCCTGGGGGCCAGAGCTCCGATGTCGGGGCACTGAGCAGCTGTCTGGCTGCAGACGACAAGGGCAAGCACCTGCATGTGCACAGTGTTAACTACTGGGGCTGAGAACTCAGACAACTGAGACCTAATTACTTGTTCCAGAAAAATCCTGCCCTGGAAGATAAGCTTCTAAGGCAATAAGTAACTTCAGCATTTGCTTCCAAAAATTCTTGCAGATACTTTAACCAGACAGTTTTCTCATCGCCATAGCCATCTCTCGGAACAGGGCGATGGATGACGGTTCACCCGGGCAGCAGCTCATGTGGCAGACAACAGCGTCCTTATCAAAGCCCCTTCCAGAACCCTTGTCTCCGTGTGTCTGCTCACTCAAACTGTCATGTCACGAATCTGCCAATTGCAATCAGTTACTGCTTTCTTGTCTCCAAGGATCTGCTGGAAACATGTGGGCCCAGGTCCTTGGGCCCTGTTCGTGGCTTCCCCGACCTGCTTTTGCTGCTGAGACACTCCACAGGGCAGTGTGGGTCTAATGGGGAATGTTCTGTCATGAATTTGTGTGTGTGTGTGTGTGTGTGTGTGTGTGTGTGTGTGTGTGTGGCTGCCCCGGGGACAGTTGGAGAACATGCAGTAACTAAAATCAAAGAATACTCGGCATTTTTCTTGTGTCTAACTTGTTATCGTGCCAAAATGATTTCAGAAATTTTGAAACACTGTTCTCTGTATCTTCTTGGTGTTTGATGATTTGTGAAACCCTCTCTCTACATGCTCAGGAAGGCGGGGAGTCTGCCTGCTGGAGGCCAGGTGTTCCCATTGCTCGGCATCTCTGAGGTCACAGCTTCAGTGTGTGAGTGTCTGCTGCGGAGATTGGGAACGGAGCCCAGGCCTCTGCTTTCTCTCCCCTGCTCTCTAACCTCATCCTGGGTTAAAACCAGAGACGGAAACAGGAAGAAATAGTGCAGGTAGGACCTCAGGCTTTTAAAAAATGTGTTTCCCAAAGATAATGGTAGTTGGTTTAGCTGAATGGACATGTCATGTTATGGGGGAGAAACAGTGGGGTTACGGTTCCCGAGTGGATCCCACAAAAAGCAGTGTGGGATTCCACTGCGTGAGGCCCAGTTAAACTGGGTTTAGCAGATCAGCAGGGCACTGGAACTTGATTAATGAGGCTTCTTTGGAGTAAAAACACATACATGAAGAAAATGATATATGGGTTAAAAAAATGTTTTAACTAAAAATCCCCAATCCCTTTTAATGCCATTTTCCATGAACAAGTACCCACTTATTCATAACAGTGCAGAGGAGGTACCAGGGCAGAGCTCGTGAAGGGCAGATGGATGTTGGGACAGCATGGTGGCAGCACTGCGAGGCATTTGGCAGGCACAGCACCCAAGGCCGGGGACCCACAAGCTCTCAGCAACAAATGCTGTCTGCCCATCGACTAACAACACAGCTGCAAAGTGCAGGGGACAGCCATATTGTTTATGGAACGGTTCTGCCAATGTCTCATCCTAGGAGTGAGAAAAAATGCCTGGACGAGCGAGGGTTGGAACTTAAAGTGCTATTAATAATAGATAATGCACCTGCCATCTGAATCTGTTTGCTCTGAAAATGAAAATGTCAAGGTTGTCTTTTTACCTCAAAATACAACCTCATCGCTTCAGCTTGTTCACTGGGGCATGATTTGGTTTGTCAAAGCCACATAGGTGCTTGTATTTGATTGCACCGGGTCAGTAATTGATGCAGACTCTAGTCTGGACACAAGGAGACATCACAAATCCCTGTGGCAAGAACTTCCAGGGTGAAGGCACGGGAGACTGTAAAGGCTTCCCTGCAGGCAGATGGCAGAGTCGGGGAGGTGCCAGGCAGCCAGACTAGCCCAGAGAAGTTGTTGCCTGCAAGTTTGATGGAGAAGTTGGCAAGTGTACTGAAGGCCACTGAGAAGAGTTACAATAAGGGGAAGAACTCCTTCAATAATCTACAGAGGAAGATCAAAAAGATGCGAAGCAGAACCAGCAGTGTAGATATTTTCCAAATTTGCCAGAGTGGTTTGAATTGCATAGATAATTAACTATAAAATTATGAAATGTAATCCTTGGTAGAGACTTAACAATTTCCATGGTGATCACCAAAGGGTTACAACCTCCGCGTTAACAAACAAACAAACATGACTTCTGATTAAAAAGGTTTTTGCAAAAGGATCAGCAAGAAAAACCTTCCACTATCAAAGATCTCAAACCTCTGCTGGCATTTGCTTCCAGCATCCAACAGCCCACATCTTCGAGGCTCAATGGCCGTCCTTCAGGTCTTGCATCAAGTCTGCCTGTCTGCCCAGTGCTCTGTCACCACGCCTGTGTTACCCACCTCACTCCACCCCATCACACGGACCCTCATCATCCCCCAGCAGGAAGCGGGCACTGAGTCTGAGGTTGTGAGTGTGAGAGACCACATTGACATGAACTTTTCTGACAATATGACAATCTGTGATTTAGGCTTTTACCACAGGAACTTTCCTCTAGGAGAAAGTGCGGTGTAAATAGTAGGGCTCAGGGCCAGCCGGGGTACCGGGTATTCCCCTGGGGGTCTTGAGGTTAGATTTCCAGGGAATAACCAGGAAAACTGCTCTCTTGGTGTTTGTGTTCCCTGCACTGGCCTTGGGCAACACAACAGACCTCGAGAGTCCACGGGAGCTGGCAATGCAAGGCAAGGTGAGGAGCAGGCATAAAGGTCAAAGCCAGTGGTTGAGAGGCTTGTACTTCATGCGACGAGTCTTGCATCTTACTCTGGCTTCCCGCCAGTTCACACCCCGGGAACAGCAGTGACATCACAAGTTAGCGGACTTCCTGCAATTCCTGTGGGTCTGGCTGCCCCCGCTGGTTGCGACAAGTATTCAGGGAGAAAACCAGATATGAGGGCACTTCTGTCTCTCTTAAGTCAATGAATACATTTTTAAAGGTAAGTTTACTGAGCTGGTGTTAAGCTGCTGCCTCTGATACAGGAGCTCATGTCAGATCACAGGGTCAAGTGCAAGCTTCTCTGCTTCTGAACCCAGGTCCCTGCTCATGCACCTGGGCAAGCAGCAGATGGTTCAAGTATGCGTACACCTAAACACACATGGGAGACCTAGATGCAGTGCTGGCTGCTGGCTCCTGGCTTCTGCCTGGGGCAGTCACAACCATTATGACCATCTGCAGAATGAACCAACACATGGGAGACCTCTGTGTGTCTCTGCCTTACAAATCAATAAAATCAGTCTTAAAAAAGATACCCATTTTGGTGTGAAAATATTTAAGAATTTTAGTATACAAGGAATCTTAGAAATTCTTGCAAGATGTGTATTATGAATTTTTTCTTATTTTTCTACACCCACATAAATGTATCCCTTTAGTTCTATTTTTCTGTGGACATTCTGAGATACTCTTGTATTGAGGCACACACAACTACATTTGGGAAAATAAGACATTTTCAGGACAATTATTCAGTAAATAAAAATTGTTGGGCTGCATACATTGACACAATTCTTCAAAGGACTGACAGATGAGGTGGAGGGGGGATGTGGGGAGAGTGGAGTGGAAGGAATGAGATAAGAGAAGAGTTTTGTGCTTTTCCAAGTTCTTGGTGGTATTTTCAGTTTCTTTTTTTTGTCATTTAAATTGATTTCGGTAATTTTCCTTGCTACTTTAGTGCTTTGCATTTTGTTTCTTTTATTCATTCTGGTGTGGGTATAATTGCATTCATTACTCTGAAAGGCATATTTCAAATGCTGAAAAAAACAGAAAACAATAATTCTGTAAGCTCTCAAAGTACAGCCACTCAGGTTCATTACTACTTTTCTATAACTCAGATATTTAGAGTTTGCATAATGGTGTGAGGCACTTTTGAAAGAGATGAGATAAATAAAATAACAGCAAGAATCTAACCTGAAGAACGAAACAACAGCTTCTCCAATGGGTAATCGAACCAAAACCAAAGAGAGAGAGAGAGAGAGAGACAAAAGCCCACAAAGCTCCAGCTCCATTGGTAGTTAACATGACATGATTTTCCAGATCTTTGTTTCCCCACGTAACTCTTGGTAGTCATTATTTTTATTAGCCCAAACAACCAGATCTGAGTAACTCTCATTAAAGTTGTGCTAATGTTCGACTTCACTGTTCACGTAAGTGTGGCATTCGTAAGCATTTGCCTAGGCAGCTGCAACACTGCAGGCCCCGGGGGAGCAGAACCAGTCTCCGGTTCCCACACAGCAGCCAGCAGAGATGCCACCCCGGCCGGCTCCGGTGCTCGGGCAGCGGCACCCTGGCTTTGGGGCTAGCAATCCGGGCAGCAAATCCGGCTGTGTACACTTTTATAAGAAAATGGTTTATTGAGACTATTTTAAGGGTTTATTAATTAGAATGGAAATCATTGTGGTTACAGAGTTTACAAGTTCAAGCTTATCCTAGTTAACAAGAACAGCAACAACAGGGTGGAAGCCAAAGCTGAAGCACGGAGTCTGAAATACAACATTTGTGAACACGGGAGATGACAAGAAACTGACAAAGGTTTTAGTGCACTGAGGGCTGAATCCTTGTGCGACAGGAACCAACTCATGAGCTAGGGACTTTGTGAAAGTTACTGTGCCAGGGACCGGAAACAGAACGGAGTAGGCTAAGGCTTGAGGAGTGTGGAGTTCCAGTTGGAGATTCAGCACCAACAAGCGAGGCTGATCCAGAAGACAGGGTTTTGCGCGAAGAGTTTGTGTGAGGGCACAGGTGCAGATAAACAAGTGAATAGCCAAGTGTGAAATGTTGGCGGGTGCCAGGCACAGCACCAGCCAGTGTGGGGAACTGCTCCTTACGGGTGGCTGGGGACCTTTCCCTCCAGAAGTGGGAGGGCACCAGGCACCCCTCCAGGGGCTGTGCTTGAGGCAAGGAAACAGGGAGGGGGAAGGGAAGCATACCTAGGCCACAGAATGCGGAAGAGGCCCGTGCCCCTCACCCTGCCTTATCACCCCCTTGGAGCCGGCTGCAAGGGGCTGGGCTGCTGCACGCCAGTGGCAAGGTGCTGAAGGTGTCGTGTGCTCCATGTTACTTTGCGAACAAACTCCGGGGGACTGTGATGAAATGGTCTGTGGTGAGCAAGAGTGCAGACAGGGACCAGGTGGGAGGCGGGGACCACACCACAGACGGCAGCTACTGTGGTTCAGTGAGGCACTGCTCGGGAAATCAGGACTACTGGTTTGGCATTCACGTGATCTCTGCATGACCCCCGTGGTCCTGTTCAGTTCTTCTGTCTGAGGCAGAGCTGGCTGAGACCCCCACCCTGGCCTGGGCCCATGACAGCAGGAGGAGCTGGCCATTCCTCCTCAGACCCCACCGGTGCCCAGAGCCCGTTTACCTGGGTGCCCTCCTAAGAGCCCTTCCCGCCTGGTCCCCATCCAGCGCGCGTGACGTGTGAGGAAAATGAGGACAGCTACTACAGGCCCTGGACGAGAGCGTTTGCTCTTGTCAGCCTGGATTTTTAAAAAGTATTTATCAATCACACAGGCCAAATGGGTTTCCAGCAAATTAAAAAAAAAATTACCAATTCTCTTTGCGAGTGTTAGAGGGTCATTTGGAGGAAACAAGGTAAAAATAATTTACTATACTTAAAACTGATAAAAATAGGAAAACAAAGCATTAACCTGCCAGCAGTGTGTCAACTGGACCCCAGGGTGACCAGTTTCCTTCAATAAGTGTGTTCCATTTAGTGGATTAAAGTGGTGGAGAGAATTATTGGCATACAAGAAAATACAGAAGCCCAAATGCAGTAAGAGACCTGAGCAATGACCACTCAACGCTGCTGGTGTCTGAGGATGGACAAGGGACATCGCGTGTCTCCTGAGCAAAGTTCATGCCATTAGTTAAGATGCCTGTGAAAATGAAAATCCTTCTGGCAGATCAGACTCTGGGTGGACACACCAGTAGGAAGAGTTGCAGGGGCTGGGGACGATGCTGGGCTGGGGTTTGCCATGTGGTGCCCAGAGCAGCATCGGCGCCGGCTGGGACTGCTCAGACAGCCTGCTGGACCGCCCCAGGCAGCTGAACCATGAACTGTGAGGAGGCGGGCGGGGGAGGGACGGGGCAGCAGCCCACGTGTGAACAGGCCCTCCCAGGGACAGCAGACAGATGTAAGTTTGAGAACTGCCTCCTCAGTCAGTTCAAGATGTGGTTTAACTCCCTAGGATGAGTGACCTGGTTTCTTCAACGAACACACGACAAAAATTTAAAATGCAGAGCGGGACCTAAGAGACACACTGTACCTTGTCTCCAACGCAGCACACGGGCGTCGTTCCGAGACCGCCTGCACCTTATGACGACTCCACCAGCACCTTCTGGCACTTGACACAATCGGCTGAATTAAAACGGTCACTTGAGATTTGATGATTTTGACAACTTTATATTTTAGCATCACTTGTGGTTGTATTCAACACAAACATCCTTGCTACCTGATGGCTCTAAATTAAGTACTAGCGTCTTTGGGATTTACTTCCGGGGCTGGGGGGACATGCAGTAACAGCTATGGTTCAAACAAGACTAGCCTTCAGGTCATGACCCCCGCAGCTGAGTGGTGGACCCTGACTGTACCATCATCATAAACACGTTGGCATCCAGTTATGACTCTCAGAAGGTTTTGCTCTGTTTAGGATGGGCTGCTTAATATTTATAATCCTCTACTCTTTAAAAATGTTTCATGTCCGTTGTAAAATACTATAATAGTAGACAAAAGCATTAATTAGCAATTCTACTGCCTAGAAGTGATCATCAAATAATATTATTATTTTTGGTGACTATTGTCCTAGTTACTGCTCAGTGCACACACACGCACACACATGTGTGATTTTAAATGTATGACATTACACTACACACGCAATCCCAGGACTTGCTTCTTACACCAAATAACAAGGACGGGTGTCTCTTTGTGTCTGGCAACACAGACTTGGCTATGCTACTCCCCCTGGCATCCCACTGCAGACTCAGGCCCGCCTCTCCCTCTGCTCCCACGGTGTCAGTATGTCACCTTTACAACTCCTTGTGTCAGCCACTCAGATGACGTAAATAGGATGCATTGCCCAAAGTGTAACCACCAGCACCTGCAGCGTTTCGGTCCTGGTGGTAGCACTCCGTTCAGGACTTGCGTGGGAGCTCACACTTTCCCAACATCAGAAATGGCTGCTGCTCTGGCCTCTGCCACCCTCCCTCCCTCCTTGGCTGTGGATGAACCCATCGCGCCTCCCTTCGCCGGCATGAAGCTTGGCACCACTCCACTAGGAGAGAAATGAGGATGGCTGTTACATTTCACCTTAATCAGATCAAATTAGGGCAGGTGGCAACCCTGCAGGCAACGTAATTATGAAAAATGTGCTCCATGCAAGCTGTCCTTCCAGCCTCCCTCTCCAATAGGACCCTAGAGCCCATCCTTTCCGCTTTTAGCCACTGACTCATGGCACGGTCACCCACACGCTCTGGATGTAACGGTGCTGGAAAAAAATCTGAGATTGAATATAGTCCAGAAAGCATGAAAATCTATTTTGTGAGATGAGCTAATTTAATAACAGTTCTCCTATTACCATGTTGCTCATCAGATGGAGGAAAAATATCCCATGGCTGTCCTGTTATTAGAATAAACTCTATTACCATATCTCCACCCCCTTACACTTTGCCATCAAAAGGCAAAGAAATGAATCCTATGGAGGATTCCCTGGTATTATCCACGCAGTCCCACCCGCTGGCATATGTGCAGTGAAATCTGTGCAAGCTGAGAGCAGCTGAGGCAGGATCCATGGTCCCATTCTAACTCGGGCCTTCCGCGCCCAGCTTGTTCTGGGCTCTGCTTCCCGGAAGCACCCGCACAAACCTCACCTTGAACACGCGCTCAGCAACCGCGAGTCCGCCTGGCGCTCGCTTGCTTCTTCCCAGCTTGGAAACAGATGCAACAGCATCCGTTGGCTGCTGGGGCCGCCTCGTGAGCGACGCGGAGATGTTATTTCATCCCTTCGAAAACGTCAGCCATGCCTTTTGCAGGAGGCCCACGCTATGCTACGGAGAAGACCCCAGCAGGAAAGGCTTCAGTCTGCTCCATTTTATCCCAGTGCTTACATTGGGGTGAGAATGGTGGGAAACAGATGATCAGCCGACTAGTTTTTCTTGTTGACCCACAGCCTTCAAGCTTGAGTTAGGCAGTAATCTCTGCTTTCTAAGGCACACAGATGCAGTTGGCCGCCTCCCGATAGCATGCCGTGGGAGGCTTGCGGGACGGACTACGTTCATTTGCGCCAGCTTCCGCTTGCCTGCATGGCCTTGGTGGAGCATCCTCTTAGCAGTGGGATCTATCCTGGCGGTGCCTGCCAGAGACGCCAGAGTTAACCTCCGATGAAGACGGGCAGTGTTAGGAGGTGAGCTCTTGGGACACAGGAGTCCTCCTCTTGCTGTTGCACGTGTGGAACCAAAAGAGACTAAAACCTCAAGTTCTGTTCCAAAACCCAGAGTCTCCTGCAGTAGCCTCGCAGATTCTTTTGTTCCTGTGAGGTTTTAAAAGTCATCCAAACAGTGGGTCTTTCTTATTTTATTTATTTATTTTTTTGACATCCAGGTATCCAACACTGTATTTCCCCCACTGGCTATCAGCTACATTGCAGCTTGAGCTCACTGGGAATTGCCTGGCCCCAGACGGGGTCATCACATAAAGGGACCACGCAGGCGCTCCTCCAGAAGGGCAGGCTGACTTTCCGGCCCCTTCGAGCGCCGTCACGCCAGCCCCTGGCAGTTCCTCCTTCCCCGTTGGGTTTTCTGGCTGGCTCTGACCTGAGACGTCAGGCCCTGCACAGTCACCCAGGCCAGGCAGCAGGCTCCGCAGGCCACCGCGTATCACAGCCTCCCTGGCTGGGCTCTCCCAACCCTCTATCCCTCTTCTGGATCAGCTGCTCACTGTCTGCAAAGGAAGATCTGTGGAGAAGCAGCTCTCCAATTGCGTTCTCAATGCGTCGGGAAAGAACGCATGGCTGGTTTGCAGCGTTGCTCTTGTCTTTTTCTTTGCTTTTACCCCCCCTTAAATGAAAAGCTGTTCAATTTCACACATGTAACTTTTTTTTAATTCACAAAAGCCACTGAGACTGTACTAGTATGTACTCCTTCACAATGTAACAAAGATTTCATACAATGACAAATGCTATATCTGCATCAAAACGGGTACAGAGGGACCAGAGCAGAAGCCTAGAGGCTAAAGTCCTCACCTGGAATGCACCAGGATCCCATATGGGCGCTGGTTTTAATCCCAGCAGCCCAGCTTCCCATCCAGCTCCCTACTTGTGTCCTGGCAAAGCAGTTGAGGATGTTCCAAAACTTTTGGAACTCACACCCAAATGGGAGACCTGGAACATGGTCTCCTCTAGTTCCTGTAGATGATGGAATATCACTTAGCTATAAAAAAGAGTGAAATTCTACCATTTGCATCTTTAGTGCTTGCCATAAACTGCCACAGCAAAGCCTACCAGGGTTATCCGGGCTTTGTTCGTTTCTCTGTGCACTTTGCTCTTGCAGCACTCCGGCTTGCTCTAGTGCAGCACGGACATGGAAGGACCCAGTCCTTGGGACAAATGCGGAGTCCACACCGTCAACTGAAGCTCCAGTTCCATGAGACATTTGCAACAGAAAGAAATGGATATCGCTTTTTTTAAACTTAAGACTAAAACATTTTTTTTTTCAAATTATTATATCTCCTGTGTGACTCCTCCGGGAGGATACTCGTGCCCTCTGCTCTGCTGTTGAAAAGCATGATGAAGATTCCAGTCCCTGCTGAGCTGGAAGCGCTGTTCTGCAGAGGAGGAGCGTCTTTCTGGTTGTGCTGTTAGCAGAGGAACAGAGACCCTGAAAGCACATCCATCCATCCTGACCATGCCTCAAACCATGTCCCTGGAATGACTGCCCAGATCCACACCCTGGAGTGACTGCCCGGATCCACACCCCGGAGTGTCTGCATGGATCCACACCCTGGAGTGTCTGCATAAATCCACGGCCCTGGAGTGACTGCCCGGATCCACACCCTGGAGTGACTGCACGGATCCACACCCTGGAGTGACTGCACAGATCCACACCCTGGAGTGTCTGCATAAATCCACTGCCCCAGAGTAACTGACCAACTCCACACCCTGGAGTGACTGCCCGGATCCACACCCTGGAGTGACTGCCTGGATCCACACCCTGAAGTGACTGCACAGATCCACACCCCTGGAGTGACTGCCCAGATCCACACCCTGGAGTGTCTGCATAGATCCACGGCCCCAGAGTGACTGCACGGATCCACACCCTGGAGTGACTGCACAGATCCACACCCTGGAGTGACTGCACAGATCCACACCCTGGAGTGACTGCACAGATCCACACCCCGGAGTGACTGCACGGATCCATGGCCCCAGAGTAATTGACTGACTCTACACCCTGGAGTGATTGCCCTGGTCTGTCTTTCTGCAGCGTGCCTCCTGCCTTGCAGATCCCCCTGAGTGCTTTGGACACATCAGCCTCCCAAATCCAGAGCAACAATCACCAATTCCCACAGACATGGCTTCGATGGCTAGTATAGCACACACATGAGCAGGTGCACATGACACGACTACTCTCTCCTCTCAGGAGCTGTAATTTAAATTTATAGGTGGGCCTGTGGGTTAATTCTCACCACCTTAGTCACTGCATTTACCACTGTTCAAGGGCCTTAAAATAGCTCTGCTATCAGAACTCACTAATCCAAATCAGTTTAGAAAAACACTCTCAGATTAACAAATCAATGATACTTACGCACCACGAAATTGGTTATCACTTAAAGGCTTTATTCTGACTAGATTTATAGGCTGCATAAATCCCATTCTCATGTAATTTAGATGGACGACAAGCTAAAGGTATCTCTGCTGTCTGTTCAAAGCAGTGTAGGCCAGAAAAGGAGGGCAATTCTTTATTATTGATGAATGCTGGCCCATGCTAAAAAGCTATAAAGCAGAAGCCTTGAGAGCAATCCCCGAAGTTTCCTTAGAGTTCAGGGAACTTTAAGATGCTAGTAAATAACTTACACAAGCAGGTGCCCTCCTGCCTCTGCAGGGCAGGGCTTGTCTCACAAAACAGACACAAGGTTTTCCTCTTACTTTTCCCCAATTACAAACAAAAAATTGCCTCTGGGTTCCAAGTCAAGCTTAGCAGGTTGAGCCATTGCTTGCCATGATGCCAGCATTTCATGTCAGAGCATCATCTTGAGTCTGCAATGCTCCGCTTTTGATTCAACTCCTTCTGGCTTACGAGCCTGGGAAAACAACAGAAGATGGCCTGTGTGCTTGGGCCCCTGCCACCCCAGGTGGGAGACTCTGGCTCATCTCCCAGAGATGAACAGCGCTAACTGTTGCAGCCATTTTTGGGGAGTAAACTAGCAGATTAAAGGTCTCTCTGTTTTTCTGTCAGTTTATAATATAAAATTGTTTATACAGAAAAACTATATCATTTTACATATATGGAATATGTATATATACGCACACTTGAGCACTTCGGTCCTACCTGGAAGTTAAGTGTAATACGAACATTTTAGTTCCTGAGCCCAATATAGAAATATTGTGTAAGTATTTATGTGAGCATGCCAATAGAGAGCTGATTGTTAGGGCTACAATGTATTCAGTCTGGGTAAACAGAGCAAGTATGTGTTCAGTGCTTTTAGCCCATCCTATGGCTTGACATGAAACAACCTGGGTGTGTCTGAACAGAACCACGGGGCTTCCTGGTGTTGTTCTTTGGTGTCTGAGCAAAGAGATGGGTGAAGGGAAACAGAGAGAAGACCTGAGACATGCAGCCCACTTGGTGCACAACCAGAAGCCTACTGTGTCTCTGGGGACACGCCTCAGCTTTGGAGTTTCCTTTTGTTGGGAGAGTAAGGAGAAGGCACCAGAATTGTCCATGAAGCAGAACCAAGCCATTTCCAGAGCAGGGAACTTGATCTGACACGAGGCTGGGCTTGTCAGCGTCAGCAAATGAAGACACAGGACACCCGGTGAAATTTCAGCTCTCGATGATAGAGTAATTACTGGAGCGTAAATATGATCCAGGTAGCCCTGCCTACCCACAACACTGCTGCACCTGGGTGTCCTGTCACTCTGCTGGCAAGCCTCCAAGTCCTCAGGTAGCAGGAACGTGTGGAACAGGTGCTCATGGGGAACACACACTTGACATCTTCATTTCTCCTCCCAGAGATGAGCAGCCTGAGCACGTGTGTGCTTTACAGAAAGGAAAACTGGCAATGTGAGTGTCAGGACGGAGCCTGTTGTCAACACCAGGACGGAGCCTGTTGTGTGGCGTCTGAAGTCTGCTCCCAGGCCTTCCTGAGGGAGCTTAGCGGGAGCAAACAGCACAGACGAGGCGGGGAAGGGAGGCCTGGGACTCACTTGAGGCCATGTGAGGGGAGACAGCGCACGCACAGGATAGAGAGATTTCTATCATTGTGTTTCTATTCCTAACTTTGCCTTTCATGTAAACAATAATTCTTTAAAGACACCAGAAGACACTTAAATGAACTGAAATCACTGGAAATTATTTACGTATCCAAATATGTTGGGAAAAAAGGGGGGAGGGTGGCTATCTCTGAGTGGGAAATAAAGCATTTATTAGATGGACATGCTTTGAGCTGACCAAAAGGACAATCAGTTTCACAAGAATGATAAATATACCACTGATTTCGCCTGCCAACTCTACAGTGCTAAGTAATCATTTGCATGCTCTTATCCGGGATCAATTAAAATAGCAAAAATTCCTGTTCTCACAGTACACACTCATCAAGTTCATGTTTTGCTAGTGTTTTAGTGCTGAGATGCCACCGACAAACACAAAGGTATTCCCTAGGAAGCCCCAGTGTGGAGTGAGAGCACGAATTTCACAGGTGCAGACCAGAGCCAAGAAGAGGATGCTGTGGGTTGTACTCCACTGATTCACTGAAATGGAAACCACAGGTCCCTGCAACTCCTGCTTGGAACAGGGATTTTGCAGTTGTGGTCAAGTTCTGATTCAGTGAGAACGGTTGTCCTCTTGAGAAGACCCGGCACATCCAAGAGGAAAGCCATATGATGACAGACACACTGACTGGGAATGATGCACCTGCAGGCCGGGAAATGTCAAGGATCACTGGCAACACCAGAATTTCAGGCAACAGCTCGAAACACACTTTTTTCAAACATTTAGAGGAGCGTAACTCTATCAGTGGCTTAATGGTCAACTTCCAGCCAATAAAAATGTGATATAACACATTTCCATGGTTTTGCATCATATAAATTTGTGGCCAATTGTTTTTTTGGCAGCCCTAGGAAACCAACAGGTGGCCGGGTTTGGCTATCTTCTTGTGACTAAAGTCTTGCTTGTCCAATGCTGGCTTGTGTCTGTCACTACCTGAACTCATTGATGCTTTGATGGAAAAGGATGGATTGAAGGGAAGCAAATCACAGCACACAGGGGCAGCTAAGAGACCATTCTTCTAACACCCAACTGCCATTGGGCTTAGTCAAACAGGCTTTCCTGTTTCCTCCAGTTCCTTGTGCTGGTCTTTTATTTGTTCTTGCAAACAAAACCATAGCATGTGAGGGTTAGGGTGTGTGAAGAGGCCCAGACACACAGTGATTCTGGAAAGTTCCCTAAAACTATGTGTAACAGTCAAGGTTGAGACCAAAGGATACCACGTTCCTATCCAACCCATAGAAGAAATCATATCTGTGAATTCAAGAATTTCTTTGAAAACTACGTCATTAATACATAGGCTTTGACTTAGTATTATTTCTTCTTATTGTACAGAGTATTTAGGAAAGCTCTGGGTATGAATGTTTAAATTTCTGTTTGGAGGAGCCAAATATTTATTGTTTAATTACCATTGTTCCTTCTTTCCCCTTGTTCATTCTGCTCAGCCAGTGTCACACTATTTTCTACTAGGGGAAACTTCCCATCCTCTCGAACTTTCGAATCTTTCTCCCTCTCCTGTCCTCGCATCTCCCAGTGGATTTCTCCTTCCACTTGCACCCTCCTGTGCCAAATTTGAGTCTGCCAGGAACTGGTGTGAGTCAGGGATTAGTTGTCCATCCCCTTAACAAGTGGTTGTCGACCAGGCTCTGAGAGGGTGCTAGCTCATGGGAATCACACAGTGTCGGTGAGAGATAATTAGGCATCCTCAGAACTCACTAAATGAGTCTTTATTGGCACACCAGACAGCTCAATGCTCTCCACGTGGAAATGGGGTATCCATAACCACAGTTCTGTGGAACCGGTGTATTTGTGTTAATGGAGAAAGATGTTTCATATTTACCAGATCCTCAAAAAATCCATAGGAAATGTATATTAATTGAAAAGTTACAATGTCAAGATTCACTTAAATAGCAGAACGACAAAGCTATGACTTTCTGAAGGACTATATTACTGCAATAAAATAGGGGAAGTTAGGGATGAGGGGGAGAAGTCCCAGAGCCTTTAGAATTGTACAATAAAATAAATAAATTAAATTAAAAATAAATTAAAAATAAATTTAGAAATAAATAAATCTAATGAAAAATACATGAAAAACCGATTCATAATTTCAAACTTTGTAGCAAAATAAACATCTTTTTCGTAAGATTTATTTTTATTGGAAAGGCAGATATACAGAGAGAGACAGACCTTCTGTCTACTGGTTCACTCCTCAAGTGCCCACAGGGGCCAGAGCTGAGTTGAACTGAAGCCAGGAGCCAGGAGCTTCTGCTTCTCCCATGTGGGTGCAGGTTCCCAAGGCTTTGGGTCATCCTGGACTGCTTTCCCAGGCCACAAGCAGGGAGTTTGCTGGAAGTGGAGTAGCTGGGACACGAATAGGCACATGCAAGGCAAGGACTTTAGCCCCCAGCCTACTGTGCTGGGCCTGTATAAACACCTTTTAATTCCACCTTTTCCATCAAAGTTTTGAAGCCTCCTCTTTGCTCTGTTCCAGCTACACACTTTACCCAACTTAAGGCACACTGGCCCAGTAGACAGGCAGAAGAGCAGGGGAACCTCTGCTGTTAGATGGGTCTTTCTGTCACATGCCTGAAGTACAGCTGGCCTCCCTGAAAGAGGAAGTGTGCTTTCCCAGTAGCTCATTGCCTGCATGTGGGCACATGGGAGGCCTAAGGTGCCTGCCGGAAGACTTGGGAACTCTGCCAAACGAATGGCTACATCGGGAAGCAGGCCTCTGAGTGCCAACCCACTGGGGAGACACCTATGGAGAGGCCTGTCTGTGCACAGCGCTGTCTGCAGGGAGCTGGAGGTCAAGGGATGAGAGAAATACCCACTCGTGAAGTGTCAGGTTCACGTTCTGGGGAAGAGGATGAGACACAATCAAGAAGCAAAAAAAAAAAAAAAAGTGATGAACATCACACAAAAAATTAAAGCGATGGGAGAGGCACGCAGTGTGAGGAAGATCATTCTGGCTTCTATTTGAAAACATGATACACTTTTGGACTTTGTGTGTGTGTGTGTGTGTAGGGGGAGATGGGATCATTTAAGTAAGACGTGAAACAATTTAGGTGAAATAGCTTTGATTTGGAGTGACCTAACAGATGCTGCTTTGAACCCTCGGAGCTGGTACTGCTGATGCCCCCAGTGAGCTATTTTTATCCCCGATCCAGTGTAAGCTATTTTTAGCTCTTCTTGGGTGGTGAGTCTGCTGCTCTCACTCCGGCCTTCCTCGTGGCCAAGGCATTGCCCACCCCTGGCAGGAGGAGAGGCAGAGGGCTGGCATCGTGGAGTGCTGCTCTCGCTGGGAGACAGTGAGAAATATTTACATTTCTGTTCTAGAACCTCCCACATCCCAGTGATGTGAGGAGACTTAACTGGAGAAAACAAAGACGTGATGAACTTTCCTTTAACCTTGGCATCATGGCACCGGAATTGATGCTGAAAATTCTGGCAAATGAAGTGCGCGCGCGCACGCACACACGAGGAAAGGACAGAAAAACAGGATCGAAATCAGAAAGGAAATGAGGAATATGACTTAGAAATGATTTTAAAAACTGAGGAAACTAGCTGAAGCCAGAGTAAAAGGAAGAAAGAAGCAAGGGAGCTGGCCACGTCCAAGTTCAAGACACGAGAATCTGGAGTGCTGGACAGACACAACGCAGAGGAAATTGATAAAGAAATCGATTCACAGGGATAAAGACAGAGGAGGGCTGGGAAAGACCTTGAAATGTACGTTTCCATGACAATGAGACAGGAAGGAAATCGCATCAAGTTTTGCCAACCACAGCACGATGTCATTTGCTGTATCATGTTGCCGAACTGAAATGCAATTTTCTAAAGATTTTATTCTTCTTAACCATATTTCAACACGTATAATTCTTATCTCAAAGGTACTATTTTAGGAACCTTGAAAAAGGAACCCAAAGTAAAATACTGATAAGCATGAGTTCATGTAAAAATTAAAAGCTTCTATATGAAAACAGGTAGGCCAAGTTCATGGTCAGGCAAATCCAACATTCTGCAAAACTTTTGATTAAAAAATACTTTCTACCCTGCATTATTACAGATTCTCTATTACTCAACAAAAGGAGCAAGAACCAGCAGTTCATGTTTATATACAGTTTGTAGATGAAATATTCTTGCCCTATATTTGCCCCCCTGAAATGGGATTAAATTTCGCATCAGTGGTAACATGTAATTTCAAATCAACACAGTTTTCTTCAAAGTTTTACTTTGGTTTGAAAGGCAAAGGCAGAAAAGAGATCTTCCATCTGCTGGTTCAGTTCCCAGATACCCTCAACTGCCAGGGCTGAAACCGAGGGATGCTGGGAGCCTGGGGTTCCATCCTGCATGGAACATGGGTGGCAGGGACACAATTGCTGCTGACTGCCACAGGGTACATTAGCTGGAAGCCTGCAGTGGAGCACGGATTCAACGGCAGGCACCCGGCATGCGACGTGAGAGCATTAATTGGCATCTTCAGTACTGTGCCTGATGTTCCCCGGTTTAACCTTGTAACACACCCCACAATACACACACATACACACCCCAAACCAGCTAACACGGATTCGATGGAGGTATTTCAACTTCTTGTATCAGTAGATAATGTAAATATTTTAACCACAGCAATTGGTAGTGTAATGAAAGGTCAGAACGCGTGGATTGCCTGACTGCTCACCAGATGACAAGTCAGAGCATCCTGAGAGCTGCAGTGTAGAAGGCGTCCACGGTGTCCCTGCGGACACGGGTAAGTGAGCGGCCACGCCCTCCTAACCAGGACCCCCAGATCTTCCTTCCTTCCCTGCGAGCTTCCCCTGACCCCTGCCCCCCTCGCTCCCCACTCCCACGCTTCTCAGTGTACATCATTAAAACTGCCCTATCACAATGTTACAGTCAGGGCAAAACTTGGAGAATAACTCAGAACCACTCTTCTCTAATCCCTAGGAAAAAAGAGTAAATCAAACACCTGCTAAAAAATTGTCGTTACCCTTGGGACACGCTCTTTCGTTCATTCATAACTGAGCACAGTCTCACTTGATGCAAATCCTTAAGTGAGGACCTGTAACAGACTCTTCCTGTACTCCATGAGTCTTTCGTTAACCTGTGTCTCCAACTTCCCAATATGACATCTTTAAGAATTCACCACGTGACTTCACATTGACTATATTTGTCTATTTAGGTCCCAGACCATCCAGGCTGCTTTAACAAAATACCTTCAGTGGGTTCCATAAATGAAAGGAACTTACTTCCCCCACTTTAGGTCGGAACAACAAGAAAATGAAGGTGCTGGCAGATTCAGGTTTGGTCAGGATCTACTTCCTTACAAATTCACCTTCTGGCTTTAGTTTTACTTGGCATGAGATTTGGGGGGCAAGGCATGTGGACCACAACAACTTGGGGAACAAAAACTGAACAAGTCACAAACATTATAATTGATACTAAAATCATTTCCTGTTATACAATGTATTTGGCCAAACTGAAAAAAATCTGATCTTCTCGATGTTTATGGTTTGTAAGTATCCAAACAAGGCAATCTAGTATGAAGAAGTAAACTAATGCATATTGCCTGCCACTTCGCATCTGTCTGAATCTGTTACTCTGTCATCCGTGTTTTGATCTAAGCTCCTTTGAGGAAAGATTATCTATTGGGGGAGCGGTTATGCATATATTGGGGAGATTCTCATCTATTAGCAGAGAGTTATCACATGTGTGTCTGTCTTTTAGGGAAATTATCCAGTATCTACCAGGAAGATTATCATGAGTCTCCCAACCAGCACCGTCTGTTTTCATACGCAAGGTGCCATTAGAGCTGGTGCTTACTGCGGAGGGACTGTGTTTACATCTGTTGTTCAAGCTATAGATACGAACTCTGAGACAAACAACTTGTTAGAATAAAAAATGGGTTCAAGTAAAATTCAAAACTGGCTTGTGTCCCAATAGCCCTAATATCTTAGACAGAATTTACTGCGAGTGTCAAAGTGTTTATCCATCTGTGCTTCTATCTGTTGCTTGGTGTCTGTTGGACATGAGGTACCTCTTCCGGGGTCTCTCCTTAAGAAGCATTTTAGTGTATGTGAATGTCAAGGTTAGACTTGCCATGAGATTAGCTGCCTTTGGATTTCTGGACTGTAGATCATTAGCTGTCTCCAGCATCAAGCTCAGATTCAGAAGGTAAGCCTTCTTTCTTCATGCTTACAAACTTAACGTAGCCTTCGTTTCTTTCACTTCACCTTTAGATCCAAATCTGAGAGCATCTGGAGCCTGCGTTACCATGCCTGCGGCAATGCAGGTCAACAGATGGGTGCTTATCGTGAACCCACTAAGGACACGGATGCAAACAATATGTCATCTTCACTCTCCAAGAGTCCATAGCTTGGCTGAGAAGATATGTCAACAAATCAGTATGATAAAGGCAGAATAATAGCCATGCTAATCAAGACTTGCTGACAAAGGTTTGTACATTCCCAAAGGCCTTTACAAGCATTCCTTCTCTTTGCTGTGGACTGACTGATGAATTCTCCCTGGTTTGGAAGGCAGAGGATGAGAACCTGGCCTCAGAAGGGGGCAGATCCACTTTTGAAAGCACAGAACCAGCAGTTCAAAGCCGCAAGCTCTCTCACTGCCATGTTAGTTTCTGTTAAAAATCATTAAGTGGGAGCCCATTAGACAGGGACGGTTCTCAAATAGTGAGTATCTCAAACCAAACCCAGTCTCTGACTCCTTGCCTCTAAGTGGCCAATTCAGGAGAAAATGAAATGTAAGCTCAAGGCACTCTCGGGAGGCCAACTGGGCATCAGTTATATTGTCTGGAATTTCCCATTGGGATAGGCAGCTGCTCAAACTTTCACCATGTAAGTAATTTCTTTGCTCTGCTTCCACGTTCGCTCATTAAAGCGTTCCCTCTGATCGCTTTCAGCAGAGCTCTACCAGGCTGTGATTTGTCAATTCATGAATTGCTATTTGCTCAAATAAACTCCAAGGATTTAATGAGCCTTAGTTCGAGGCTCGCTCCTCCCTCTGCGGTTCTGAATTCTGACATCTCCCATCTGAATTTTCTCTTCTCTCAAACTCTTTGTTCTCCTGCATTTATACTCCTCATTCCTTTAGCATCCTTGTGGTGGGGTTTAGGGGAGCAGGCAAACATATAAGCAGACATCTAGAACCAATAGACATGAACCCATTAGTCACGATAAATTATGGCAATGCCTTCTGGAAGAAACCAACTTTTTTTCTGTTTTCTTTGAGAGGAGGGAGAAACATATGGGTCACAGCCCTGAAGCCATCAACGTTTAAGACCAGGTGGGGTGCAAAGACAGGGTCCCTCAATGCAGGCCAGGTCACTCATGTGAACAGTAGGGACCCCAACTACTTGGGCCATCATTGCTGCCTCCCAGTGTTGACATCAGCCAGATTCTAGAGCTAGGAGGCAGGGCTGGGCACTGAGTCAGACACCCCATCACGGCACCCAAGGGTCTGGAGTACCAAGGGAAAAAAGTGCTCAGATGTGATTTATGCCTCTACTAGTGAAGAGTGAATCGCTGAGCTGGAAATGGATACTTAAGAAAGGAGCAGGGGACAGGCTGTTGCCTAAATGCTTACGTGCTACATGGATTTTTGTGTTCCTGTTTATAGCAGAGGCACAGGGACCTTGTTCAAGCCTCCCATGCAGTAGAATGCAATGAGAAGCTGTCATCCACAAAGGCAGGCCCTGCCAGCACCAACCTGGGTTTCCCAGCCTCCAGACCGTGAGAGGTGAACTTCTGTGGTTGATAAACTATTCAGGCGAGGGCACTAGCCCTAGCCGACTGTGACAGGAGATGTTCAGAGAGGCTGCATTCAGAAGCCAACCATCAATCTGTTCTTCAGGGTTAAAACTCAAGAGGTCAAATGCTTGCAATTGTACAAGTCTTTGAATACATGAAAAAAAAATATTTTTCCAACACAGAGACCATCAAGACCATTTTGTTAGAGCTGTAGCTCTGAGCTTTCAGACAGATTTGCAAAGCTGCATCCAGGAAGAGGCCGGTGTTTACTGAGAGCAGAGAGGCATCAAGAAAGCAATAGGGATGGGAAAGCTCAGACTCTAACTGGATCTGCAAACAACTTCCTGGGTCAGCATGCATCTTCAGAGCAGTTTAGTGGACACAATCCAAGTCCAGTGAAGTTTGTGCAGCGGAGAGACCCGCTTGCAATGGGTTGCTCACGCACCCGAGGATGTAATGCAGAGAGGTTGCTCATGCACCCTGGGGATGTAACGCAGAGGGGTTGTTCACGCACCCTGGGGATGTAACACAGTGGGTTGCTCACGCACCCTGGGGATGTAACGCAGTGGGGTTGCTCACGCACCCTGGGGATGTAACACAGTGGGTTGCTCACGCACCCTGGGGATGTAACACAGTGGGTTGCTCACGCACCCTGGGGATGTAACACAGTGGGTTGCTCATGCACCCTGGGGATGTAACACAGTGGGTTGCTCACGCACCCTGGGGATGTAACACAGTGGGTTGCTCACACACCCTGGGGATGTAACGCAGAGGGGTTGCTCACGCACCCTGGGGATGTAACACAGTGGGTTGCTCACTCACCCGAGGATGTAACACAGTGGGTTGCTCACGCACCCTGGGGATGTAACGCAGAGGGGTTGCTCACGCACCCTGGGGATGTAACACAGTGGGTTGCTCACGCACCCTGGGGATGTAACACAGTGGGTTGCTCACGCACCCTGGGGATGTAACACAGTGGGTTGCTCACGCACCCTGGGGATGTAACGCAGAGGGGTTGGTCACGCACCCTGGGGATGTGAGCCGGGCCACAGGGAGTAGAACACATCGCTGGCTCGTCCACGTAGGAAGCCGGACACACACTTGAGACTCATAGGGAAGGACTGATACTGAACATCTTAGAGTAGGACTACCCCCCTTTTATCTGGGATAAGGGCAATACATTAGATTGACTTTGGATTTAAAATTACACAGTTTGCATTTTAAAGTAATTTATCCAATGAGACCCCTCATCATCTCATGACTGTGTACAGTTACTCAGAGCCTCTCTCTGGACAGATGGAGCACATCCCCACTCTGACCAGCCTGGTCCATGAGTAGGTCCCACCCCTTCACTCCCCACCTCACTGCAGGGAGAACTGGACAGCCTCCAGCCCTATAGCCGCCAGCAAATTCTTCTAAATGTGAATGAAAAGCAAAGAAAGACATCTGCATAAAGTCCTCAAAATGAAAGATACCAAACTGAAAAGGAAACAAAATTACAGAGGAATGAGACATTTTAAATATATACACAGCCACAGCCTTGACACAATGTCCTTACAGATCTAAGAGGACGGTATAAAAATATTTAGAGGACAAAGAAGAGATCTCAAAGTGGTGGTGGCAGAATTTTTTTAATTTCAGTTTGGTGAAATGATATAAGGGAAAGCAAAAAAAAAAAAAAGACATAAAGAAGTGATAGAAGACTTCAAGGACAAAAGGATTATCCAAGAATGTGCATTCTAGAAGAAAATCAACAAAATGAGGAAGAGAAACTGATCAAATAATTAAATGCAGAAAATTTCCCCAGCAGGGAAAGTCAGGAGTCCGCAGACACAGAAGCCGGAGAGGAATCCCAGCTCTGTCTTGGCCTCTCACAAATGAAGAAAAGAAATTCCTTCCACATTCTGAAGGAATAGAAATGATTGTGTTCCACCTTGGTCTCCATTTTCCTAAGTTACTGACCAAATGCAAGGGCAGAACTGAGAGTAATGAGGAGTAAATGTCATGGATCATCTTGCCGTTATCCCAGCAGGCCAAGTGGATTGGCAGATTCTCATTCAGCTGGCACCTCGGGGAGGCTGAACGGCCACACAGCATGGAGCCTGTGCAGAGGATAGCATGTCCCCATACAGGATCCCCCATTCCCTCCTGGGAACACCTCCCCGTGGCCCTTGGATCCACCATCAAGCACTACCTCTTCAAAGTCCCAACACCTCCTGTTGAGGATCAAGCCTCTAGGACATGAACTTTTTGGGAGGGAAAAATGACATGCAGCCTTGAGTACCTGGGCTTCAGGGAGGGTGGCACTGCACAGGGAAGGGGCAGTGGGCACTTCCAGGAAGAGGGGAACGATGCCAAGGTGGTTGCTGCTTCGGAGGGTCACACAGGCTCAGAAGGAGCAAGGGTTGCAGAATGCTTGGCTCCAACTGGACAGACGTGGGAGAAGTCTGGCTGTTTTCTTAACCATATTGTGAGACTTGATTCTATTAGAAAGGAAGGGGCCAAATTCATCAATCCAAGAAAAACCACGTAAACGAATAAAAACCCAAGTCGACCCTTAAACCCAAGACAAACAAAATGATTGGGTGAGCAAGGGAATTATGATGCCCTGTCCCCTTGCCCCCAACAATGTGTTCTAATATTACAAGAGGGAGGGAGAGACGCATGCGTGGACAGGATGAAAGTGCTGCAACTTCAGCCTTCATGGTATGGATTTAGCAAAAAGTACTGAGGTTAAAGAAAGCAATTGGAGTAAGATGATCCCACTGGGTAGAATCTTGATCTGGAGGCTGCCCCTCAGCTCGGGGACGCATCTCACACTCTGTCATTGCCTGCACTGCATTCTGCCGTGACACTTGCTGAATGGCTCTCAGAAGCTTAGAACAAAGATCCCTAAGATAAGAGTGCATCAGCTGTGGCAGAAATGGTGAGTCTTCTGGGCTTTTGCGGGTTTAGAGGTCGTTGTTTGGGAAGTGAGAGAACAACTGCGATTCGTAGGTGGAGTGATGGAGGACAGCGTGCTCTCAGTGTGGAGAAGTGTAAGAAACACATTCCTGTTGCGTTAGCACCGACAGACGCACGCACAAGACGGACACGACGGCCAAGTGCCTCCAGGCGCGTGTGAAGAGCACTTGGATAAGCGGCAGCTGGAAACGCAAAGCTTCCAAGTGATCAAAACAATCTTTGGTGGTTGATAGTGTTTTTCAATTTTCTTGATGGGAAAGAAAACGGGACTAGTTTCTAAATCCATGACGTCTGAGTAAACACTCCACAAAACCGAGGAGGAGCAAGAGGGATCTGTGCCTCAAGGAGCAAGTGAGTCGCTTGGGGCTATTTAACGCTTCACAGACACCCCTGTTCTTGGATAAACTCTGCTAGTTGGATGAACAGAGAAGCCCCGAGGAGGAGGAGAGCTTTGGGAGCATGGCCGGGACGCCCACACTGCGCCTGGGATTTTAGACACATGGCTGTTTCCCTGTTTCATAAAAACCAAAGCCCCGAGGACGCATCGGAAGCAACGGTTCTGTGAGATCCGCTAGGGAACAGGTGCTCCGCTCCGGGGAGGGGCCCCACACTTGCCCTCAGCTGGCGATGGGGGCTCAAGTGCTAGGGGTGACTGGCCCATGCTCAGTTTCCCACCATCCAGAGCCTGTGATTTCCATTACAGACCAAACACAAAAGGAAGATGCTTTCCAAACAGCTTTAACGAGGACCAAACTGCTTTGAATCATGACAAGGAAGAGACTGCTCCCCGTCTGGGGAAAACGCGCTGCATAATATGTAACATATAACCATTAATTATACTTTTAAGGTCATCATCTGATGCACAAAATAAGCATAGAGAAAATATTTAAAATAACACAAGGACTCTCCCACGACACAATTTTTTGAATTATCACTGTTGACGTTAGCAGGTTCTGGTGACTTTCATCGAATGCTAAGTGCGGGCCAAGGGACTCCTTTGGAACCAAGTCCTGAACCCATGGCAAGAGCCCTGCTGAGCAGCCAGGAGCATTGCCCTTCTGGAGCAACAGGCCCAGGGTGAGTGACTGCCCCCTGCAGCCTGCCCAGGACCAGGCTGCACCGGGGACCCACACATGGCCAGGCTGCTCACTGCTTTTCTGCTTCCCATCTGGGTCCATCTTTGTGGGAGGGGATCACTGCAAAGACTAGCCACACCCAAACACACACTGGCAAACAAAATAAAAAAACAAACAGTTTACCAAGCAGATAGTGGATAACCGCTTGGATGACCCAGTCATTTGTTAATCTATTCACTAAAATATATATTAAATAGCACATATATTCTTAACTATATACAAGGGGACTTTGAAAATTCATAAATAAATTCAATCAGAAGATATTTTGGCACTGGAGTTTTGAAACACATGTACCCTTTTTTTCCATAATACACTCTTTTCAAGCTTTCTGAAGATCCTTACATCAGTTACAAAATTTCACAATTTTTTTTTGCACTAAATAAACTGCATGAGCTTTTGGAAGTTCTTCTGTGCATGTGTCATATGTGTGCCAGGGGCCACGTGAAGTGCTGAGGCTGTAACAGCGGACCCAAGAGAAAACAGACAGGGAGAACAGCCCCTTCGGCCTCGTGGCTTGTGCGGGAGGCAACACAACAGGAAGAAGGAAGAATCGGTGGCGGAATCATCCTGAGCCAGACGGGGCACAGGTGGGATGGGGTGGAGGAGCTTGTCAGCTGTGCCCAATCCAGGACACGGGTGTGGGCCAATTTGTGCCTAGGAGCTCAGAGAAAATGCAGGTGTTTGTGTTGTAAAACAAAAAAAAAGCCCACCCCTGGGTGTGGGGACAGGCGGGGAGGTGTCAGTGGAGCCGTGGAGGACCCAGGGTTATTGAGGACTGCTTGAATGTTGCTCAAAAGGTTGGGGGGCTTAGGCCAAGTTTTCCCTTGAGACCGCTGACGCGCACAGGTGTTTTCCTGGCGGTGCTTGCCCAGGGCCAGTTGCCGTGGGGGCTTTTGGCCGCCTTTCCCACCCAGAGCCCCATGGATGACTGCGCCCCCAGCACGTGTGAACCCAGACGGATGAGCCAGGATGGCAGGACCGTCAGCATCAAGTCACTGCAGAGCCTATGCAGGCATGCGCAAGGCAAGTGCGCCTCACCCGAGACCCGTGAGCAGGAATCTCCCTTCTCTCGCGGTAGTTAGTTCTTCGCGGAGGCAGAAATTCATCACCACACAACCTGACCTTGGGGGATCCCCACACCTTACCTCACCACGTCTGCAGGTCCCAAGTGCTGGCACCGAGCTTCTCTGTACAGGAGGCCCAGAGGCTACAGGGGTCCGGCCGAGCTCTGTGGGGCTGTGGCGGGAGTCCCTCCAGGCTCAGGTCCAGTACGCACAGCCCTGCTTGTGCAGGACCTGGGTCCCTGTTTCCTGGCTGGCTGCTGGCTGTGCAGCCCAGGTTCTGGCTTTTAGAGGCGCCTGTCCGCTGGGAAGCCCCAGGAGGCCTCTGGAACACAGCCCCCACTTTGCAGCCAGCTCCTTAAACGAGTTCCCTGCCCACCTTCCCCGGGCTGCAAGCACAGCAGCGCTCTCGCGTTTAAGGTCACCCGTGATTAGATTGGGCCCACCTGGGTGACCTCGTGCGCGCTCCCTGTTCGAGGCTCTGTAACCTTTCTGGCCGTGGCTGGCTTAGCGCTTGATTGAATAACCGGGAGACAGGATCTTGGTGAGACCTTTTTACAGTGCTGCCTACCACACTTAATATTTTCGCTGATGGAAAATGTTACTTCCAAAGTTAAAAAAAAAAAAAGACCAATGCACTAAGGACCAAGAAATCTGAGAGAAAGGAGAGTTGAAACAAAGCCCAAATGGGCATTAAAACTGTCTTTCTTTTTTTTACATTTTTAAAGATTTATTTTATTTCATTGGAAAGTCAGATATACAGAGAGGAGGAGAGACAGAGAGGAAGATCTTCCACCAATGATTCACTCCCCAAGCAGCTGCAACAGCTGGAGCTGTGCTGATCTGAAGCCAGGAGCCTATAGCCTCTTCTGGGTCTCCCATGTGGGTGCAGGGTCCCAAGGCTTTGGACCATCCTGGACTGCTTCCCCAGGCTACAAGCAGGGAGCTGGATGGGAAGCAGGGCCACTGGGATTAGAACCGGTGCCCATATGGGATCTCGGCATGTGCTAGGCGAGGACCTTAGCTGCTAGGCTACTGTGCCGTGCCCTAAGACCGCCTTTTAAATTTCTTTTTGTGTGAGAACCCTGGCATTTCCAGTCATGTGCACAAAATGTATCCTGTAATTCAGCTAAGCCAAACAGGATATGGAGATCCTAGCCAAGGGCACACCAAGGCAGGAGTGCCATGCGATGCGATGTGCCCCTGAGCCAGCAGGGATCTGCAGGAGCATCAAAGCTTTGGCTTTCTGATGGGTAGGGTGGCTGTCGCCGCCAGGGCTTCCTTCTGCTGGGTGGAGTGAAGGCAATGAGGGCTGGAGTGGCAGCAGCCTTGATCTGACACTGAGACAAAGGTGGTAAGAGGCAGTAGCCCTGAGGGTATCGCCACCCGGTGCCAGGACTGCTCGCCCCCAACCTTGTGAAGTGGCAGCCTCACGGCCCTGAACTTGGGACCTCTGCATCTGGCTTTCTCATTTTTCTGTCAGCTCCTGTCCGTTCTCCCATGCTTGGTGTCCAGCTGTGGTCTCCCTCCTGGCTTGTCCACAAGTCTGAGCCCTCTCCTGCCCTGCCCTGCCCAGCTCAGTTCAGCATGCTCTTTGATTTGGTGGCGTTTGCAGCTCAGAACGGAAGCTACTCTGGCTGGAAAAGCTATGCCAAGCCGGCCTTCCCTGCTCTGCTCTCAAGGGGAGGGGCTGCCGGGCCCCATTCCTTTTCAACTTTAAAATCAGGACTCTTGAAGTGAAAATCAGCACGTGGAAAGAAAAAGTCTTGATGGTGTGCACACTCCTCTTTTTAAAAGATCTAGTCATATTTTTTTTATGGGAAAGTAAGATATTCAGAGAGGAGGAGAGACAGAGAGGAAGATTTTCCATCTGCTGATTCACTCCCCAAGTGGCTGCAATGGCCAGAGCTGCGCTGAGCCAAAGTCAGGAGCCTGGAGCCTTTTCTGGGTCTCCCATGCAGGCGCAGGGTCCCAAGGCTTTGGGCCGTCCTCAACTGCTTTTCCAGGTCACAAAGCAGGGAGCTGGATGGAAAGTGGAGCCATTGGAATTAGAACTGGTGTCCATATGGGATCGTGCCAAGGCAAGGACTTCAGCTGCTAAGCTACTGCATTGGGCCCACACACCTCTTTCTTGTGTGTGTTCTTTTGGTACTAACAGAAAAAGATAAAGCAGTTCTCTGGCAAATGGGAAAAACGCCAGTGAGATGAGGGCTCGCTTGCCCTCCTATGTCTCAGAGGCGTGGGCCGGCAGTTCATGACATGACTGCGTTACGGTGCCAGGCAGCCACGTCAGGAAGCTGCAGTCTGGAACCACAAAGTCTCGTTCCTGCCTGAAGCTGCTGTGCCCATTCACACTGCCATTTACTTGTGAGCTGCAACATGGGAAAAAGGCTGGGAAGAATGGAAGCTTTTCAGTTCCCCCAAATTGCTGAATCTTAGGCCATCCCGGAGAGGGACCTCACCCTCCACCTGCACGGGGAAGGGGGCCGCGGGTGTGAGAGCACGCCTGCACTCCCCACCGTCTCCCCCGCACGCCCTGTTCTCCTGCAGAGACACTAATGTGACACTTAGCTCTCTGCAGCTCACATGGCTCGATCCTCTGCGCCACGCTTCCCATTTGGAAGCACGCGTTTCTTTGCTGGAGCATCCTTGCCCTCTCCGGCCTCGGCCCACCCTCCTGGGGATATGGAAGTTGAGATGTGCATTCAGGGACTGCTGCGTGCCTGGGCTGCAGGACCACAGAAATCTGTGAGTGCAACTGCCCCTCTTTTAGAAAAAAAGAAAAATAAAGTTGTCTTTTTTTTTTGGTGGTGGGGGAGGGTTTCCTTTGCCCATACTGAGGGGATTACTTTTCTTTTTCTCTATTCCTTTCTCCTGCTCTCAAAAATACTAACAAGTTCCCCAAAGGTCAGCTTTATGTTCAAGCCTGCCTGCCACCTACACGCGTTGCACTTGATGTCTGTTGCCCTGTGATGCGAATGCGCCAGGGCTGTGACGTGAGCTTCCCAAGACCGCTCCTGCAGGTGCAGCCACTCAGATGCTCCCTGCTTGCTCGCACAATGCCACTTTGATTATGCAAATACATACATCTAATTTTAACCCACAAGACCATTTAGAAGATTAAAATTGTGTTCAAGTCTTACTTCTTCCCTAGGTGTAATTAAAGTGTGGGTGTGTTTTAATCAGAGAGGTGATTGTGGCTGCTGGTGAGACTCCTTCCTTGCTCTCTGCTCACGGCTTAGTTCACAGCACCGCCCTGGGACCTTTCCCGGGATCTCCAGCTCTGGGTGGCAGCGGATAAGGGACAGCTGCGGAGTGAATGGAAGCAGGGGGCAGTGCCCAGCAGAGGGCAGCACAGGGCCTCCGCCTGCCGAGGGGGATGTGTCTTCGCGGGTCTGAAGAGTGCAGGTCGGCTGAGGCTGTAGCCGGCCTGTGTTTTGGGGCAGCGGGATCACTGACTGGGGAGGCTCTGACAAGCCCGTGGAAGGCAACTTTGCACAAACTGTCTTCAGCTGAAACAGAAAGCCTGGATGCTCAGACGGCAGGGAACCTCTAGCTTCCTGATTCATTTCTTCTATTGTGATGTTCTGAGGACAGTGGCGAATCCCTGCCTTTTCCCCACCGTTGTTTTCAGTCAATGCAAAAATGTCTGCTAGACTCTAAACTTCTTGTAAGAATCTGTAAGGACAGCTGGTGTTGACAGAGTTCTCACCACAGAGCATTCGACCAAATTCTTTGCACGGACACTCCCCACGTGAATCTCCCAGCAGCCTGTGTGTTACGGCTGCCCCCGCCTTCTGAGTCCACTGTGGCTGAGGTGATGCAGCCCTGGCTTTGCATCTGGGCCTTGTGGATACAAACTCACAGACACCCGCAGTGGGGGCTGGACTGCAAGGGTCCTGGCAGGGAAAGACATGGGCTAGAGTTTGCACACTTGGTATGCAAGACAAAATCTAAGGAATGATGATATCTTGTATAGTGCAGGCTGCACCACATATTTTGTAAAAATTAGTTTTGCCTTCAATGTGGTTAAAGGAAGTGTGAGCTAGTGGCAGCCAGCCTTTCATATCCATGGGCTCCACCCATGGACTAAACAAACTGCAGGTTAAAAACAGTGCAAAGAATTAGCCTTGCAGGTACGTTTTGCTGGCTTGAGAGCAGGCTCAGTCTACTCAGTAGCCAGTCCCTACCCCACCCCTCCCGATGGCACAGCCCTCCTGGTAGCCCCTTGTGTTGGCTTCCTTGTCCCTCCTCCCATGCTTAGCTCTTGGAGCTGGAAGCAGGGCTTGGGAGAGCTGAGCCTCCCCCTGCAGGCCCCCTCTCTAGCTGGAACCCCTGTAGTCCTGATTTGCACCTGCTGTAGACCCTAACCGGAAGCTCCTCTTCTTCCTTTTCATCTCAAGTCTCTGCTGTCACGCATGCAAGTCTGTGAGCAGTGACCTTTGGTACCCCTGTCTCCATCCACTGTCCACACAGAGTTGAACATCTGTTCCATTCAGTTTGATTTGTGTGTGTTCTGATGAGGGTCCTCCCAACCCCCAACACACCTCATTCCGGGCGGGTGCAGCATTTGGCTTCTGGGAAGCTGACTGATGGAGGAGAGGGATGGGGCGAGGAACGGAAAGAACTGAGCGGGCAAAGGAAACTGGGCAGCTAACTGTGTCTCCTGTTCTTTCCAGGGTGATTTGGGGTGTCACTTATTATTCTCTTTAGAGCCTGGAGTTCTCAGAACGCACTCCAGTTCCTTGTGCTGGCAGACACAGAAGCTGACAGAATCAACAGAGCACACCGGTCACAGCGGAGGCACCTGGCGCTTGCCTGTGACTGAGACCCTTGGGGCTCCTCGCCGACCTAGGTATGCGCGTCCCAGTTCACAGGTTCTTTTCTTTGCACCTCTGCATCTCTCACTGTTGACTCTGGCTGCTGCAGCTACTGACAACAGGCCTTGCAAGCTCCACCTTCTTTTCAAAGACATGCAATACAGATGTGCATACAACCATGCAAATACAACAAAGTGAATAACGCTTGGAAGCTGGCCACTGAGTTCACTGGGGGCATTACGCGGGCCCTTAGCTGTGGAAGTCTGCGATACCCCCAAATCAGCGGCCATCATCACTTTCCCCACTAACCCCCCAACCCATTCAGGAGGGCGTGGCTTGCAGGACCCAGCTACTTCTTAAAAGGCCCAGGTTTCCACTGTCATGCCAACCGAATTGTGGTATGGGCTCTGGAGAAGGCACGCCACTCCCAGCTCAGTCCCAGTGTTATCCTACCTCAGTGTCTGTTAGACCTGTACATACTATGTCTGAGTACAGCCAGCATGGGACAGTCAGGGAGTGACAGCATTTGGAAAGCAGACTTTCTCTTGAAAAAAAAAAAAAAAACAGAGCCAAATTAAACATGTGAACTGCTATGCAATCCAAATGAAGTCCTGGTGTAAGATACTAGATTGTTCAACTACTTTCTAATCTGCAAGTCACGTCCTTTCATCTTCAACCCCCTCTGTGTATGTCTGTGTTCTCTTGAGTCTGGGTGGCCAGCACCTATGGCTTTCCTAATGCCTTAATGCAACTGTACCTTGCTTGCTGGCCAGCCAAAGATGGATGGCTAGAAAAGGGAGGGAGGGAGAGAGAGAGAGAGAGAGAGAGAGAGAGAGAGAGAGAGAGAGAAAGCAAACATGGCTTTCCTGGTAGATATCTGGCAGACACACAGTGATAGTTGAAAGGAAGAAGACATTATGCTGAACTAGCTGATTTAAGGTTGTTTTGACTTCTGCTAAAGGGTTACCTACTAGTTGATAATAAATACAGAATTGTCATTTTTTTTTTTTTTTGCATTACAAGAAAAAGGCCTGCCTTAAAAAGCCTCATTAGGAAAGCTCTCATTGGGGTCTTAAACTCTGGGAAAATTATCCTCTTTCCTCTTGACATCTTATAATAAGTAAAACTGTTGATATTTTGACTGTAGACAAATTCCTCCTTTGCTTTCAGCAGCTAACAGTACTAAAAAGAGATAGCGCTATGTCGGTTACAGCAATTTCATTTGGAGACACCAGCAGAAACACGTCAAATCCGTTAGTGGTTCCAACAGCTACATCGAATTCTTACAGAAAGACAAAAAACAAAGTCTGAGATGAGTCTTAAAACTTCCTTGAAAATGGAAGAAGAGTTGAGATGATCTTTTGGGTAACTAAAGCAACAATGCCTGCTGTACTTAAGCCAAGATGCTTGTTTGCAAAGTACCATGACATAATGTGTAAACGTTAAAATACTTCCTCATTGCCAAATGAGCATAAACGGGGCAATGCTCTCTCAGCTCATACTCCTGGTCCATTAAGTCTCAGTTCCTGCCTCTGGCAGTGTTTGGTGCCTCGGAGGAAGGCAACAACAATGAACAATGTATGGGGGGAATTGTCATCAATCTGCAGGTCTTTCTGATCAGTTATGCGGCACTAGTGTCGGCAGCGAAGCCTTCATTCCGGTTTCCCACAGGAACCGCGTGCCTCTGACTTGGACAACCCAGGAAATACAGATTTTCATCCTGTGGGAAATGCAAAGACTGCCAATGGACAAATACATTCGACTTGCTAATATTAGTTTTTTTTTTTTTAAGTTTTGAAAATGTATTGAAAAAGTCTTTCCCATACAGGAATGGTGACTTCTGTGGAGCACATCATATCAGAAACGTGCTTGGCAAGACAGCCGCGAAAATACAGTGAACGGGATTCCCAGAAAGGACTTGTCTTTTCTGAATAATGAGAAGAAAGAAATGGAAATCAAGTCCCAATAAACACAGAAGCGCATGTGGGCCTGCCCTTGCACGGGATGTGCTATTCCGTGCTGCACTGCTTGGGACTAATGTCTAGGGACAGGTTTGCACCCACTTCCAAGTAGATTGATTCCTCAAGAACTTCTGCATATAGCTTGTGTCTGTGAGAGACACAATTGTGCAAAGGTTTAGAGGGTAATTCATTTATCGTGGAGGCAGATCTTTAAAAAGGGACATCATGCAAGCTAGACCTTAAACTTTTGGTGCGCAAAAGTGAAGTCGGCAGTGTGATATGGGGGAAACCAGGAAGCCTGGGAAGAAATAGTTGAGTTGGAATATTTTTCCCCTTAGTTTCTGCGTAGACTGTGTGGCAGCTCAGCATCCTTGCCAGTCCATCCAGTGCCCATGATGCACCTGTTTCTCATCTTGAACCAGGAAGCAGGAGATCCCTTGATGGCCAAATGGAAGTTAAGCTCCATGTGAAGGCACTATGGAATTCCCAGAAGGCCTCTCTCACACACCAAGCTCCATTCTATTTTTATATTCAATTAGGGCACCACCCTGTAACTCATAAAAAAGACTGATTCATAGGAGACTGGCTCTTGTGGCTTTTTGGCTTCTGGATCATGCTTTCAGATCCTTCTCTGGCCTCCTCCCATGCTCTCTCCTTATGGGCAACTCCTTCGCCCAATGGAGAGAGGTTTCTCTCCACGGGGGCTGGCCAACACTATGTCTAGTTTCTCTTAATTACATGCTGCTTTCACTTGTGCACTGTACTTTTGCCTCTGTTTGAACCCTATCTCTGGTGAGAGTAAGAACTTGCGCTAAAAATTAAGATACTTCCACCCTTAACAATAAGAGCTGGGAACCCTGGAGACCAGAGATCAAGTGCTCCAAAGTGGGCCCTGCCTGTGACCTGGGCTGACCCAAGGGCTGACTCATGAGGTGAGGGAGGTAAGTTCTGGAAGCTCACGGAGCTCAGGCTATTGGGGAAGCAATGCAGAATCTTTAAAGGAGCTTGATTCAAGAAGTGACCTGCTTGGCCACTTCTTGGACTGAAACAATGCTCCATTAACAGTAAGGAGGATGTGGACCTAGGAGAGGTGCAGGGCAAAGCTGTGGTCACAGCCTAGCTGAGACCCAGGAGCAGGCATGGGAAGCAGGTGTAGCATAGTTAAGGCCACATCCCAGCCTCCCTACCGGCCCCTTCCTCCCATGCCCGGTCCTCACTCTTCATCCAGACACTGTCAGCCATTTCCTAAAACAGATCCACAGTTAGCGTCTCTGCTGGGAACTTTCACTTCGTCACCTGCGCAGTGCAAATCATTCAGTGGGCTCTGCAGGAGCCAGTGGATGCTGTCTCTGCTCAGCTCACCCACCCCCCATTCTTCCCCACCCTGGCTGCCCTGCACTACTGGCTTTCTTTTATGGGGTTTCACATGCCCTGTGTTCATCTGTCCCCATCCTCCATGCCCTGTTGCTCCTGCTCTCCCTGCCTCCTCGCCCCCCTGGAAAAAACCTACTCGATTACCATGAAGGCACTGCCAAGAAAGTCTGCATTGCTGCAGACGAGGGTTAACTCGAGCCCAGGAAACCCAAGTCTAGGGGAAACGTGGCTATCTAGTGACCCACATTCTAAGCTCTGCTAATGATCGTAAAAGCATTGTTGAAAAGCCCTTCCGAACGCACTTTGTTTCCACTCTGCCACAACAGAACGACATACGTCTCACTTGAGGATTTGTGCAATGTTTTCAAGGATTCTTTGGAGCTGTGCCGCACTCATAACCACTCCAGGAGCCCACCTAATGCTCCATTGTGTTTAGTCACCCAAGGTGTCGTGATCACAAGAGCCTTTGCAATTTCCAGCTTGATGGGATTTTACCCTGAGAGGGCAGGTGCTTCTCTTGTGTACGTGTGTGGGGCTCACTATTCCGGGGGCCGTGGGTGATGTCGCAGAGTTGGAGATGCTCACAGCTGCCACTGGGTGAACCAAGCCGTTGCTCTGAGATGCACTTGCTTTGGGGGGAGGCTGAAATGAGATGCCTTGGAGTAACTGGCATGGGATGTTCTCACTGAATGGAAATCACTGCGGTTGTGATCAGTAGTATCGTTATAATACAATTTCAGGACTCAAATTAGATAAACCAAGTTAGCAATAGCAGAAAGCATTTTCATAAAAAGATTGAGAACTTCTCTCTCTCCTTTTTAGGTGATTTCAAAAGTAGCAGCCAGTTGCCATCCACTAGACACACACACACACACACACACACACACACACACACTTCAGTTCTTGCTTGTGTATCACTTTCCAACCACAGCACTCACTGGGTACTCTCAGTGGACATCCAAAGGTTTCATCCCCAACTGCAGCATCAACAACGGCGACATCCTAGGCACACTGGAAGGAAAGTGGCCAGGGATCAAGAGATCAGGGCTTCTTGCTAGAAAGAATGTATGTTGGAAACCAGACAATGGGGAACAGCAACCTGTGTGGAGGAGAAGCAACAGATGCAGCAAGTTCTACCGGCTGAACAGAAAACTTTCTTCTAAAAAGCTGGTCATAGCTGAAATGGGACAACAGTCAAAGCCAACCTGCAGGGCTCAACTGGCTAATCCTCCACCATGCTGTGCCAGTCTCCCATAAGGGCACTGGCTTGTGTTCAGGCTGATCCACCCCCATCCAGCTCCCTGAGCATGGCCTGGAAGAGCAGCAGAGGATGGCTGAAAGCATTGGGACCCTGTACCCACATGGGAGACCCAGAAGAAACTCCTGGCTCCTGGCTTTGGATCAGCTCAGCTCTGGCTGTTGTGGCCATTTGGGAAGTGAACTAGCAGGTGGAAGATCTTTCTCTCTCTCTGGCTCTCCTTCTCTGTAAATCTGTCTTTCCAATAATAAAAAAGAGCCGTCCTGCAGGGACCACCCGGGTCTCTCAGATGTGTTCAGGCAGCACTGCCCGAGAAGTGGAGCTCTGTCTGCTAGGTGGCTTTGAGACTGTTCCCAGCCAGACACGAAAGAAGAGAAGGCAGAGGAGTAGAAGAATACATGGAGGGAGAGGAGGAGCAAGAGTCAGGGGGGTGGGGAGAATGCCGAGTAACTGTGTGGTCACTGTGTGTGGCCTGCGTGAGTGCTGGCGCAGCAGACAGGAAAGCCCACCTGCTGGGGGCTAGTGTTTACTTGGGGCTTCAAAATGGTGGGCTTCTACAACTGGAATGTTTTTCTTTAAAAAAGTGCTTTCTGGTGTTGTAAGTAAAATGAATCTTTTATCGAGCATTTAACATCTGCAAGGTGCTGGAGGAGCCGTAAGTCACCTGGGAGTGGTGAGACCAGCTGAGACCAGGGCAGTGTTCCGGGGTGTTTCGTGCCAAGTACCAAATGACAGCATAGCAGAGCCGTGGCACCTGCTGCAGAAAGTCAGACATTAGACGTCTAAGAAGGTCAAGTGCGACCCAGGAGGGCATCTGGCTGCTTAACACTAGTTATGTTGATGTGAAGATGATTTTAATTGCAAGCGGTGTGTTTCTTCTGCCCTCGTCCCAGCACTTCCCTTGCTTGCTCTGTGCTACTTGTCAGGCGTGTTTGTGTGCATGCACACAGACTCCTCAGGGCTTTTCACCCATTGGAAATTCGCAAGAGCTACAAAAGACATAAAGGCCAGGGTCTCTGAGCAGCTACAGAAGTCAAAGCACAGCCTGATACACATCTTTCCCCATTTAGTCCTATTTAGGACCACAAAAGTATCAAGGATGAAACACAAACACAAAAGTGCAGGCAGTTACTATCTCCCATCAAAACCATATTTCCCCTCGCAGCACACTGAAATGGTCTGTTGAAATTGATAGCTTCCATGTTCAGAGAGCATTACAATAAACCAAGATTGGCCTGCATAGCAATGTCATAGCGCGTGCGGCACTTCCCCGCTGCCAATTATATAAAACATCCCCGAGAGAGGTGACACGTGGGCTCAGCACGGCAAAGAGGTCTTCTGTATTATTTCAGATTTTTTCATTACAGTTTTAATGATAGTCACAGCATTCCACACTTCTGCTCATTAGCATAGATGAAGCCTAAGGTTACAAAAGCTGTGGAAAGAACCAGCTTTAATTGTGTGGGTAGCTCTCCTAGGATATCTTAAAGAAAAGATCTGTAAACGGCATGGCAGTCCGACTGAGGCATAGTGATACAGGTGGAACACAGGCCAATGAGGACTCCCATCAGCCTTGGAGTTGCATACATGCAACCCTTCTCTTTAAAACAATGCCAACACGTGGCTGGCCTGTGTTCCCCAGCACTTCAATCTTATTTCTTACGGAAATTCCCCCTCCTGACTCCGATTTTCTTCTGGATTGGTTATTGGCAGGACTCAGCTCTTATCTCCAGAGATCATCTCCAGGTCTCAGACAGGAGGTGCCCATTGCTGGACCTCAATGGCCTTGCATGGGACAGCTGCATGGAAAAGTTGGCTGGGAGAGGTGGAAGCTCAGTACCACCTCCAGCACAGCAGCCATGTTTGGGCAATTCTCCTCATTATGGTGCTTACTAACAGCCAGTGGCATGTCACCTGCCAGGGACTAGTGGGAAAGCTGTGTAGGGACTGGGCAGGGAAGTGAGCTGGGCCTCCCTGCCAAGCTCCTGTTTTTGGTATACATACAGGTCCCATCAACCTGATCCTCAGCAATCTGTAGGTCCTGTCAAGCACTTCTAGGATGCTCCCTGGGGGAACATCCACCTGCTGGTAGATCTGTCATGCAGAGCCAGAAGGAGTTCATCTTTGGCCACATACACATCGGTCATTCCCTCCAAGGCTTGGCCATGTTGACTGGGTAACAGATGAATGCTTTTAAATGTTTAGTTACTTGAGAGGCAGGGTGGGTGATGGGCAAAGGTTTTCCATCTGCTGGTTCACTTTTCCCAAAGCCAGGAGCACGGAGCTCAGGCCACATCTCCCATGAGCATGGCAGAAATCATGCAGTTGATTCATAACGTTGCCTCTCAGGAAGTGTACTAGTACTAGCAGAAAGCTGCATTGGAAGGAGAGTCGCTGGGACTCCACGTAGTCACTGGGACATGGGATGCCGTCCTCAGGGGTGACTTCAAACTACTGTGCCAAATTCCTACTTTAAGAGATGAAACTTGACACCTGGGGCCAGGTTTGAATTCAGACACTTTTTATGACTAATTGTGCATCCTAGGACACGGCAACTTTGCCGAGTCTCAGTTTTCTCACCTAGGCACACCATGCTGGGGTAAGGACCCAGGTAGCCATGTTGTAAAGAGACCAGCAGAGAGAGGTCCCCTGAGTACAGGCCTGGGACTGACTCCACCTCAACCTCTACCCTGGCCCAGAACTCAGATCACTGTAGTCCCAATATTGTTGGTTTTAGGGAGACTGAAGAAGCTAATGAGAGCTTTGTAAGAGTGAAAGATGAAACATTGCACAAGCTTGATTTACTTTTTCCCAACTCTGTTTTTAGCCATCAAGTTGACAGAGTTCACAACAGTGACTGACTAGGGGCCAAACCACAGTTGACTCCTGTAACAGGGACCTCCCAGAGCAATTCATGCAAATACAGCGATGTCCTGGTGCAGTGCCTTTTGTTCTTTGTTTTACTGCTATGCAAGGAGCCTCAGTCACATCCCAGGCACTGGGCCATGGGTCTATACACGTCATCAGTGAGTGCTGGCAGAGACCTCAGTGTTCAGGCCCCAGGGTTGATGGATTTAGATAACATTTTAAAGACAGGATGAGTGTCCCTTGCTATTTGAAATTTGCTATCCAAAACATAAGAATCATAATATATATGCTATGTATATGTGACTTAACAGGTACACATATGTAAACATATATGTGTAAAATGGACTCAAATGACTTTTCTCAGTTGGAAAAAATTTTAGAATTACTAAAAGATGAATAAACACCACTGCAAATAATTTCTGCATATCTTTTCTAAGCATGGTAACATCTGTTATAATACTTATTAAAATTAACACATGGACCCTGGTGCAATTCTGCTAATCCAATTCCACACTTTGCTCAGCTGTCCCCAGTTCTTCCACTACTGACCTTGATTTGAAGAACACGCTGGTTTTGGATAACATGTCTCTCACTCAGAGTTCTTGAAACCAATGGGTATGGAGCAGAAGACACTAACCTTATCTTACCTACCAGGAACCGCCTGTAGGCACAGAGAAGTTAAATGTGGACTTGAGGCACATATTCAGGGAACTGGGCTTCAAGCCACAGACCGTGAGGAGCCTCTTCTCTGTGCTCTTCTCTGCACACTAACAGAAAAGAGGAATTGATTAGCTTTACTTTAGGGGCCCAACTAGTAGGGTGTCTCTTATAAGAACAGATCTACCACTCTGGGACAAAAGCTGTCAGGGGCTATAAGGGAACAGGTATGGGCTGTTTCCCATCCAACTTTACTTATAAAGCAAGCAGCTGTCAGATTTGGCCAGTTGGCCATAGTTTGTTGGCCTCTGTCTTATACTTTCTACTACCCATCCTTTCCGAATCAGAAAGCAAGCATGCAGCAGTAGCATTGACCTTGGCCTTTTACTTTGGTGAAGGGATCACTCACGTGAAATGACTTCACTTAGCCCTAGAACCAATATATGCAGTGGGTATTGCGAACATTGGATCATCCAGCAACTAGGGACTCGAATCAAGGAAGTTAGTTGTCCACGTTGCACAATAGGGAAGAAACAAAGCCAGGCTTTGGATCTGGGTGGTTTGGGCCCTTGCTGGCCATGGGAAGCTGCTTCCCAAAGACTTTGACATATATGGAATTCGAAATCACCAGGACAACTTCACAGAGACACCGATGCTCTTATGGGTTGAATTGTGTGACTTCCCCCAATTCCTATATTGACGACTTAGTCATACTTACTCCCTCCAGCCACCTAGGAGCAGTGTTACACCTGAAGATAGGGCCCTGAGAGAAATATGAGGCAAGTGGGTAGGCCCTAAACCAATAGGACCTGATCTGCGAGTAGGAATAGCAAATTGTGATACAGACATGGCTAGAGAGGAGACCCTCAGGATGACATGACCGGGAGGCCTCTGAGGAAGGGGGCCCGCCCGCACCTAATCTGAGCTGGGGGCTTTGCTATGGCCTTTGAGTCCGCCAGCCAGCCTGGGGTGGGCCTTGAATGTCCTGACTGTCTTCGCAGCTTGCCAGGTGGTTTACACCGCACAGCAGTAGTCTATGCCAAGCAGCTCCTGGCTCCATCTGGTTTTCTAACACCTGTGTCCATCCCTCTTGCTCACCAACTTCATGGACACAGTAGTTTGCTTGATGCTGACTAAAAGGAATGGGCTTTTCTTCCAGGGTCTCCTTAGCCTGTCCTGTTGGAGGTCTCTCCATGGGAGTCACCATCTAGCCAAGTTTGCTTGCAGGGTCATGCCTTCACCAGAGCTTTCTTATTAATAGGGTTGTTCGTAGTTCTAGGATCTGTGATTGTTTCCAGGGAGGGAGTTCTGCCTGTCCCCAGCGATGACAGGACAAAGAGCTGCTGAGATGTCACCTGTACATCTTGTGCTCGGTCTTCCGGCAGTGGTAACCGAGCCCCTGGCTCCCTTGGAGCTTGCTGTTTTGCTGCAAAGGAAGCTAGGAGAAGTTCTGCTTTGGCTTTTGAGTTACCTTGTAAAGGGAATCAAGAGAAATGCAGTTGTGTGGAAAACGTGTCTGTTTCCAACTATCTAAGCAGCCATCGATAGACTGGCTGGTCAGTAAGTGTCCCCTTTCTGTGATTTCTCGAGGAAGCGTCTGTCACAGGCCTTGCTGCCCCAACAATGCTGCACTAACCTGGTGCAACAGAACTTAGAACTGAAAGATTCACTGCAGGAAACGTGCAGGAATGAAGCACCTTTGGGAACACACAGCAGCCCACGAGTCGATGCGTACGTGAGCTTATATGCGTGCACACACACGTGCACACACACCCGCGCTCTCTAAAAGGAGTTAATTCAGTTGGTTTTCTTTGTTTCCTGATTGCCATGCACATTCTCTGCTGAACACATCACAATTCTATCCTCACGGTCCTGGTGGATCAAAATGTATTTTTATCTTGCTCGCTGTTGAGAGCCTGGTTTCTAAAACTACAATGTTCTAGTGAGTCTAATTTATACCAGCTTCTCTTTAGTAACCTTGAAGCCTCAAGATACCTGTTAAAAGTTAGGTGCATTAGGCTCATAGCACATAAGGCTCGAATCTGTGGAACTTTACCAAGCAAATCCCCACTATTGACTTTTAAACAGAGAGAAGCCCTACAGGGCAGGGCAGGGCAGGGCATGGAAGACTGGAGCAGAGCAGAGACAGAGAGTCCGAATGCTGATGAGGCCAGGAGCACCACTCTCCTCTATTGCCAAACGAATCTTCCAGAAAGAGCTGAGGGCTTTCACACCATTTCATTGGGCCAGTGTTTGCTTCTGAGTCTGTCATGTTTTCAGGGCAGAGCTCGGTGTCAGGCTTGTGTGAGGCAATGTGCTGGACAGAATCCTGACCCTTGATTTTTTTCACTGTGGGACTATGGTGTGTGTGTGTGTGTGTGTGTGTGTGAGAGAGAGAGAGAGAGAGAGAGAGAGAGAGCTAGCTACTCACAGGGAAAGAGGATGGGAGAGTCTTAACACCTCTTAGTAGATGAAATCACATTGTTTTGGGCTGGAGCTAGGGGCTGAAGGGGTCTGTGTATGGGTGTGTTGAGGCAGTGGGGTGGGAGACTTTAACCACTTGGGTCGAACCACACAGAACCTAAAACTCCAGCCACTATCCGGGAATCCATGAGTTATGGATCCTGGTAGGACCGGGCCATGCTGCTCGGGTATGACAGCACACACAGGACACGGCAGGGTCACTACCAGCCAGATGGACCCAACTTTCACCCTCCAGACATACACGCAGGATTGGCCAGTCCTCCCAGCTCACCTCCAAGCAGCTCGGCTTCCTCTTCAGCTGTTTCTGAGGGCCTGAGTGCAGTGAGGGGTGTGGTCCTCAGGTTCCCTGGGAACATTCAATTGAGGACAGTGTTAGGAGCCCACCTGACCTTCCTGGGCTGGGTGCTCGGCCCAGGAGGAGCATGTTTTTTCCTTGCAACTGTCCCTAACTTACAGAGAAGTGTCAGCAATGTGGGCAGCTTGCTGCAGGTCCCAGGGCCAGGGAGCTAGCACCAGGAAGCTAGCATTTCCAAAGCCCGCCCACCAACAGTCCCAGCTCCTACTCATTGCCTGACTCACACTGATCACGCTTAGAGTGCACAGGCACCCAGAGAGTGAAGGGGTCCCTCAGATGAGAGGATAGGGGGCCGAAGCTGCCTCGTGCCCCTTTTGGGTCCCTTCTTTCCAGGAGAGCAGAGCTGTGGGTTTGTTTGGAGGAGAATGCCAGGGGCCTGATGCATTCAGACCATTGTGCTCCCAGTTTCTCTTCCGTATCTCTAGGCCTGCACAAGGTGGGAGGATCTTCAAAGACAGAGCAATGGGATGCCTGGGCATCCTGTCTCAGGCAGGTGAGGCTGTGCCATCACCTCCACTCCTGCCCTGAAGCACCCAGGATCAGGATGCCATGAATGCCTCAAGGTGAGGGGCTGACATTGTGGTATAGCACATCCAGCTGCACCTGTGATGTGAACATCCAAGTGAGCACTGGCTCAAGACCCTGGTGCTGTGCTTCGGATCCGGCTCCCTGCCTACGGAAGCAGCAGATCACGGCCCGAGGACTCCGGCCCCAACTAGGATGTTCTGCGGGAGGCTCGGCTGTGATTCCTGTTCTGGCCGATCTAGTCCTGATGTTTGTTCTTATTTGGGGTGTGAACCAGCAGATGGGGCGTCCCTTTGTCTTCCTGCTTCTTTGCTCATCTACTTTTCAAAATAAATCTTGAAAGAAAAAGGTGAGAGTGGGAAGGAACCCCAGAGGTTACTCATCTGATCTTAGAGAGGCTGAGGCTGTGAAACCTTTATCAATCCTCAGTGCTGGTACAGGAAAGAAAACGCAGGCTCCCGACCCCTCCAGTGCAGAGCTCTTTGCTTCTACTGGGATAAAGATGTGGAGGGGGAAGACAAAAGGAAGAGAAGGGGGAAAAAAGAACTAGAAAATTTAAAAGCTAAACAAAAATCATTTCAGAATGAACTGTAACAGTTTCTTTCCATAACTGATGATAATCAAAGATCAGGTAAACTCCTGTCTAAATGAGTTTTGTCAGAACATCTGGTCTTGCAAAATGAGGCTATTTCTACGTGCTGACAGATGTTCCACGGTGCAAACGTTTTGCCAGTCTGATCGCAACAAATTTTAATAAACCCTGTGCCAGGCGCCCTGCTCAGGCCTTCTTCTCTTAGGAGGCAATTTCCACAAGGAGGACCTTGGCACGCAGGCAGTTCCATCCTTTACCACACAACTCTGAGTGTCATCAAATGCATCTAACCTTGGAGAATACCAGGTGTTTTGGGCAAGGCATGTGGCATAGTGGGTTAGGCCACTGCCTGGAAGGCCTCCATTCCGTCAGAGTGACAGTTGGTGTTCCAGCAGCTCCAGTTTGTTTGGGTCAGCGGAGGGGCCCTGCCCTCACAGTCTACCCCTGGCATGTTGCCCTGACATACAGGCCAGAAAGCTGTGAGAGCTGGCTGGTGGACAGGGGTAGACTCCCAGCGAGCAGGCTGGTGGACAGGGCTAGACTCCCAGCGAGCAGGCTGGTGGACAGGGGTAGACTCCCAGCGAGCAGGCTGGTGGACAGGGGTAGACTCCCAGCGAGCAGGCAGGGCTTCTTCCAGAAGCTGGCACAACTGGCTAAATGCCCTGGGGACACGCTGGCCGGACTGTGTCTCATGGAGTCCCTCATCCTTTAAGAGGCTGCCAGTGGTGAGTGAACTGTGTGTGCACGCACGAGCGCGTGCCCGCATGCCTGGGTTGCTGCGGCTGAAAGGAACGGAATATGCCCTCGTTCAACATCCAATGTCTGTTATGAACAAGTCCCATGTCCCTTGGTTGGATGTTCATTTGAACAATAGCACCACTACGAGACTCCTTGGGGAACACAGATGTAAGAAGCCCAAATCCACAGGGCCTAGCTTCACCCTCTGCAGCCCTCAGGAAGGGCAGGGCCGCCATGATGGGTGGAGGACGTGGGGACACTTTTGTGAGACACCATACCAGGCTGAACCAAGGAACCCCACTTAGAAAAGTCCAGCTGGCGTGCCTTTGAGGGTGCTGGGGTGGCTTCCAGGCTGCTACCCCAGTCTCCCGGATGTAATTGCGCTTGCTGGCGAGGAGCGCATCCCCGCCAGGGACGCTGGAGGTTACAGAGGCGGAATCCATTTCATTACTGTGAGTAAATGTCAAATGGCTGCAATCCATTTTCTCTGATTAAACTGTCATGGGCAAAATCACGTGAGAACAATGATTTTTTTTTTTAATTTCCTATAGCAACGCCCCCCCCCCCCAAGTAATAAAAGTCTAAAAATCTCTACATATCTTAATGTTTCTAGGTCCCCAGCCTGCCAAGGCCATGGTCGCCTAAGCAGAGGCCTCTTCCCAGGTTGTGTAGCAGGGATCCTGCCTGCTCCTACAGCAAGAGGTGGCCCCAGTTCCTCTGCCTACCCACCTACCCACACAAGAGCTGAAAGATCCCCCATCTTATGCCAGCACCATGTCTGGGTGTGAAACTAGAAACCGGAACTTGTGCCTTTCTTTCCCATATTAGGAGAACAGAATTTGAATGTGTGACCAGACAAATCCTTGGGATGGGTCTAGAACCCTAGGACCGCTTGTCCATCCCTGTGTCTGAGCCGTCTGCTGGAGGCCTGGGCTGACTGTGTCTCCTCCCAGGTGTGAGGCACAACCCAGTGGGCCCTCCCCACCCATTCCCCATCCAAACAGCAGGGGAGGGGGTCCATGCCAGCTCTGACAGTGTCTCTTTTCAAGGGCACCTCTTTCTTTCTGTGCCCTTACGGGGCCAAGGTGTTGTATTTGTCTGAGAGTGGACAGCACCCATCACAGCATGGGTAGTGACCCCCTGGCCACAGGGATCTGCCCTTGGAACTGTCAGGGCGGCTCCAAAAGGCCTTGCTCCGTGTAGAGGCCGGCCTTCTTCATACTGATGGCAAAGAACACAGCTGCCTTGGGTGTGGGTTTTTTCCTTCCTCTCTTTTCATTTATTCCCAGCCCACCATTACAATTAAGCACAACTCTGACTCTCTTCATTTACATTAAAATGCATCTCATTCTCTCCCACCATTATTTCACTGCTTAAAATTTTATTTCTAAAACTGGCAAGATTTGTTTCGTTTAATGAAAGAAGCCATTATGCATAAAAAAAAACACTTTTCATTAGCTTCTCAAACACACATAGATAAAGTGAAATATCCCCCAATTTAATGAAGCACTTGGATTTTATGTGGCCTCGTTGGCATGTGCCGGGGTGGCATTTGGCATCAGGCTGGCCGCTGTGTGCTCAGCCGTGATTGCACAGAGATGTAACTGCTCGGGCCACTCAGTGCAAGCTGGGATGAAACCAGAGAGACACCAAGATGTGGCAGAGAAAGGTGATGACCTAACAAGGCCCTAGCCGGTCTAAGAGTAAGCAGGGCGCTGCAAGCCAGTGCTCTCACAGCACCAATGTGGGCAGGAGTGGGCAGGCGTGGGTAGGCGTGGGCAGGCGTGGGCAGGCTCAGCTGCCATCTTGCCTACCAGCCTTCTCTCAGGGGAGGATCACACACCAGTCAGCATTGTTATTCATGTTTGTGGTTGAGAGGGAGCCTGTGGAGTTCCCTTTCTTTACATGATTTTCTCTGATTAGCATGGCCAGTTGTGGGAAAAAAGACAACAACTATTCCAAGGCACAAAAGTAAAATTTATAGAGGGTTACGCCTCAGAAGCACTTGCTCCGTGGCAGCTTGGGAAGTGTGGCTTCAGCAGGGATGTGCCCCAGGTGGGGTCCATTGAAGCTCCTTACTCTGCGTGATCTGCAGACACCTTAACCAGCAAGGAGTAGAACAGAGGGAAAGTGGCACGCAGTGCTGCAGCCTCGGAGTGGGCCAGGCACCACCAGCCTCGGAGGACGGGCCAGGCATCACTTTGGCTTCTCAGATTGCCTCCTAGCCAATGTAACAAGGCCAGTGGCAGCCCCCAACCAGCAGGCAAGGTCATTACCAAGTACCCCAATATCATCAGAGTTTCTGTTGGTGTGGGCCTCTTGTGCAGCTGGTTAGGTTGCCTCTTGGGACTTCCCACATTGGAGTCCAAGGGTTTGACTCTCTGCTCTGCTCCGAGAGCAGCCCATGCTGGGGGCAACAAGGGGTAGCTCAGGTACTTGGGTCCCTGCCACCCAAGTGCCAGACGTTGAGTGGGCTTTAGCTTCTGGCTTTGGCCTGGCCCCAGCTGCGGCTGTTGTAGGCATTTTGCTGCAACTCCCTGAACCCACCTGTCCCTCTGGCTTTCATATCAAAATAAGTAAAATAATTAATTTAAACAGGGTTTGCATACTTCCTTATTTTACCCCTTAGGGGGCATGGCCCAATCATCTAAGCAAATTATTTTGGAATCTTGTAGGTGGTGGGAAACTTAAGAATTGTTCAGTTCTCTGGATTAGATAATCTTATACAAGTAGGATTGAAAATGAAGACCTGGAGGTCTACAGTCCTGGCTCCAGCCTGACACATCCTTGCTATGGTGGCTACTCTGGGTACGAAGCAGTGCGTGCAAGACACATCTCTCTCTCTCTCTTTTGTCTCCCTCACTCTGTATTCCAACTCTGTCTTTCAATAAATATTTTCAAAAGTTGTCATTTCCTCATTGTCCATCTCATTCTTTCATAATCTTTTTTTCCCTATAATTTCCAGTTTCAACATACTAAAGTAAAATAAAGAAAACAGCAAAGAAATCTGATTGCAGAATTGGTTGACATTTTCGGAAATTTTTTTCCATTTTCTAGTCATTCTGCATATAATTAATTCCATAACAGATTTCTGCCAAACCTGTATTGTTAAATCTTTATAAATCATTCATTTATTTTTGTAGCACCAACTCATTTTGTATGGATGGTTCATTGACTCACTTGTTTTTTAATTGGGTTAAGAAATTCAGTATGGAGCACAACTAGCAAAATCTGGTCTGGGGACAGCACTAGCACCTTGTGAAAACGCTCCATTGCACTGGAGGGGACACAAGCACCGAAGAGCACAAGAGCCTCATGTGCCCAGCGAGCCCTGGCCGAGCTTGGACAATTTCAGAGGGACTTGGAGAGTGTGGGGTAACTCGTGAGCCTCCTCTGCACAAACTGCTGGGAGAACCTTCTTTATGTTCTCGAACCTAGACAACTCAAATTCAGCAGTATTTATTTTGAAAAAAAAAAAGAGCCCACGATATTCTAGTGATATCCTCACCCCAAAATTAATTCACATTAAATATAGAGCAGTATATAGATATTAAAAAGCTATGTCTTGCAGCTTCCTTCAATTGGATATTCTAGAAATGTCACATAATTAACCCTTCATAACCGAGATGATTCAGTTCTCAAACCTGCAAACTGGATTATATATTAGTCCCTTCTCAAAAGTCAATTGAGTATTAAGTCTATCTATCTATCTATCTATCTATCTATAATTTTTAAAGATTTATTCATTTTTTATTGAAAAGCCAGATATACAGAGAGGAGGAGAGACAGAGAGGAAGACCTCACTCCCCATGTGGTTGCAATGGCTGGAGCTGAGCAGAATCAGGAGCCAGGAGCTTCTTCTGGGTCTCCCATGTGGGTGCAGGGTCCCAAGGCTTTGGGCCGTCCTCGACTGCTTTCCCAGGCCACAAGCAGGGAGCTGGATGGGAAGCAGGGCCCCTGGGATTAGAACTGGTGCCCATATGGAATCACTGCGCGTACAAGGTGAGGACTTCAGCCGCTAGGGTACTGCACTGGTTACACATTTTTATCCTCTCTCTTGATCTGTGTCTTCCCTGAATATAACAAGTAAATATCAAACAAACAAAACAAAACAATCCTTAATCTAGGGCAGTAGTAAAAAAGCACAGTATATCTATAATACTACTTATAATGCACTATATGCTTTCTGCAGTATCATCTAATTAATTGAGTGTTCTATGCCAGTTTGATAGACATGTGATTTTTTTTTTAAAGCCAGCCTAAGTTCTCTTGGGGGATCATTGTCCATCAGTGTCAGAGAAACTGGGGTTGCTTCCTGCACCAGTTGATAAAGTCCTGCCATCTTTCTCTAAGGTAGATCATCTAAAGTCACAAAGAAAAAAATAGAGGGCATTTCTTAAGAGTTCTCCATCTCTTCACTGAGAGCAGTGGAAGTTGATCTAGAGTCCACCCACCAGGAAGTGTATAGACTGGCCTAAAAACTATATTTAGGTCAGGCTAAGAAATGCTCATCATTTCTTGAAGTAGAATGTGCACCTTTTGGTTGTTGTACGTGCAGCTGTTGTGTGTTGGCCGAGGGTGTTTTTCAAAAGCTTACCAATGAGGAGACAATGTATATGGACTCCGACTAACTTTCGGGGGAGAGGTGATGGATGCTACCTGAGCAGCAAGGTTATCTGATTCAGAAGGGGCGGTTCCAGCTCCAGACCCCAGTGTGAACCCCTGGTCTAGGCAGAGCCAATGAGAGCTCGGCACCCCTTTGTGGTGCTGTTGGTCTAGACAGGTGCTGGTGGCTAAGGTCCTGGAGGATCAGTGTCCAGGCACAGACCCGGCAAGGGCTACGCTACCTACTATAGAGACAGAGAACGCTTCTCTTTGTTAAAGTAATTTAACTAACGTCCTCAATAAACAGGACAAAAAAGAAAAAAAGGAAATAAATTAAGGAAATATACCAGGTAACAGTTTTGGATGTAGGTGACCAAGTTCATCCACAGATATCATTCAACTGGTCAGCCGTGATCTAAACTTGACAAAGACAGTGTTGGGCAAGCTCAGTGATGTCATTTGGCATTGTTGGTCTCATTTAATTACTGAGACAGGTGGGTTTTGGAATTTCTGGAAGTCATTGCCTTCAGTAGAGCAATAAATATCAAAACATTCATCAAAATGAAATTTTCCATTATAGTCTTGTGTGGGGTATAGTCTTCTAAAGTGGTTTAATTTTATTTTATTCTGCTTTAGTATTACACAAATTTCACTCCTTTTATTTCATGTCAGATGTGAATGTCCTCATGATATGTGCATTTGGAATTGTTGCTTAATTAAAATGATCTCTTAATTCATCAACAAGCTTCACAGTGACATGAACACAAAGTTCAAAGTCAGAGTGAAAACACAGGACCGCTGCTGGAGCTATCACACATATGAAACCATGCCAAAGGGGCCATGAGAGAGGCCTGAGAAGGGAGACAGATCACAAGAGGGTCAGACCTCTGCTGTGCCGGTAGTGGTGGAGCCGAGTGTGGAGCGTGTCTTGTGGTGGACATAGCGGGCAGGTGGCACTCTGCGAGGTTCCCTCGTGACTAACACTTTCACGAATGGCTCCTACTGGGTAAGCACAGGCAGAAGACGGGAGCTCGACGCTCTAACTGAAACACAGCCTGGTGCCTGCTGTTCTGCTTCTCTCAGGCTTACAGTGATGCTTCCCCACTGTTCTGGAATCAGGCCCTTTTTTAAAAGCCACATCAAATTTGTTTTTCCTTTCCAGGAAGTTACATGCATTTACCAGATTGACATTTATTTCTGATAAAACAGATAATCATATTCTGAGATCAGGCTTCATGCAGAAATAGAAGACTGAACATTGACGTGTTTGTCCCTGATTTAAAAAGGAAACTGTGTTGTTGATTCAACGTGGTGTCACGTAAGTTGCCATTAGCCATCAGTTGGCTGCTGGTTTAGGCCTGTCCCCAGCATGCTGCACCTGACTTCCTTGGCATGTGTGTCCCTATCTTACAGACTTCCATTCAGAACCATTTAAATATTGCTTCCAATTCTAGATTCTTAAAAAAAAATAAGCAAAGATTTATGTGTTTGGAAAGCAGAGTTATATATGAAGATAGGGAAAGAGAGAGCAAAAGAGCGCAAGAGAGAGAGAGAGAGAAAGGATCTTCCATCTGATGACTCACTCCTCAAATGCCCAGTGACCTGTGCTGGACAAGGCCAAAGAAGGAACCTGGAACTCCATCTGAGTTTCCCACGTGGGTACAGGAGCCCAAGCACTTACATCATCGTCTGCTGCTTTCCCAGGTACATTAGCGGGAGCTGGACCTGCCGTGAAGCTGGGATGCCAGTGACACTGTACCACAACGGCAGCCTCTCCAAATCTATATTGTAAGCATCATTTAGAACATACACAATGTGAACAGGGCCTGGTAAGGCACAGTCAGGAGAAATCTATTCATAACCTCTTAGGAACAGGCATGATGGACCTAGCCATCCGCCAGTGGCTCTGTCAATCAGGATGAGGTCTTTGGCCACTTGCTACAATGTGTGTGAGAACAAAGAACATTTCAAACTATAGGCAGTGAGCAAAGATGACAGTAAGGTCAATGGGACAGTTCCAGCAAACAAAGTCCTGAGACCAGCGCAGATCTCCTGTGTCAAACAGTGTGGCAGGGGATGGGGCCCGTGTTTAGATAAGATGCTAATCTTTTCCAGCATTTTGCCAGCCAATGTAAATAAGATGGCTTTTCAGGTTTGGAGTATGTGCTCATATGTGCATTCTCAAAATACCATTTGGAAGAGCTTCCTAGCCATCTAATTAAGGAAGTTTGATGATGTTCTAAATCTTTCAGTCCTGGCATAGAGTTCCGTTTCACTTATCCTCTTCGATAGGAAGCATACTATGTCACAGAAATGTTTTTAGCATTACTGGAAAAGCTGTGTTTTAATTTTAATCTTTTTGGATCATTCCTTCTCTTAAGAAATAAAGAGTTAGCGCGCAAGGAGCATAATTAAATTGAGCAATAAAGACCTTGGTATTTCATGCTTCTAGGAAATTTAATCTGTTACGTGATTTGCTGGAATGGAACCAATTCAATGTGCATCTCTCTTTTCATTTCTTTTGTTTACTTGGGTTTTTATTACCCTTTGGATGCCCAGGATGGAAGGAATTGCTGCATTCTCAATTGCCCAGGTTATACATGAGCTGGGGTTATTCAAGTGAAGACAAGGCACACTCACGCCTCCACGTGCCTCTTTGATCTTGTTCAAGGTCAGTGGCCAAAGGTAATTGTAGTTTTGCCTGATTTTATTGTTATTGTTATTACTGTTATAATTCTTACAGATCACCAGTGGAGCAGAAATATATCTTCAGATTGTGAAAAATGTATTGAGAAGCTCCAGCTCCACAGGGTTTAGACAAAGCTGTGATCCTTCAGGGAGGACTTGCTCAAGTCTGTATCACTTGTGCCAGGATGCTGGAATACAAGTGATCGATAGTCCTGGGGCAAGGGTCTGTGTCCATCAGAGTTTAAAGAAGCTCCTAGCAGAGAACAGACATTTCAGCTCCTGCCCACGGGTGCCAAGGACAGCCAGGAACGATCCTGAGGTTGCCTGCAGGGCCAGTCCTCTGAGCCTTAATTGCTGTGTGAATTATCATATTATCCATCAGAGCTATCCTGCTCCATGTAGGGAATCGCCCCCTTCCCCAGTTTCCTATTTCTGCACATTAGCTGGATAGAGAAGGCTTCTGTTTTTCCTTTTAAATTCACAACATGAAATGATATTTGCATTTCAAGCTTAGGTTCAGGTGTCTGTTGTAGATCAAAGGCAGAATTCTTTGTACTCAACTTAAGCATTCAAAACTTGGTCTAGAACATATTTCATGTCAGAATGGCCTAGAGCCAGAAACGCAGCCACAGAACCAACAATGAACTTGGAAAATCATTGGGCATATGCAAATCTATCAAGTATGTTGCCTCCTGGGAATACAGCAATCAATTCAGGAATTAAATTTTCAACTTTCCTCCTTATGTAGGGCTTTAGCCACTGCTATGAGTTTCTTCAGGGATTCTTAAAACCATATTAGCCATCTGTGAGTTTGCAAGTAGCTAAGCACATGACCTACAATTATTATGGTTATTTGTTATAAAACAATTTCTACACAAAGCGTTGCTAGATTTGCCAAATGTGCTGAAATCAGTTCTGACTATGAGAAGGATGAAAAAAATAAACTGAGGGAATTTCTCCCCAAATGCAGGAAACGAAGACAATGTGGACTCACGCCAGTGAGTTGTCAAGACAGAGCCCACTCACTCGCCGAGTTCCCTGTGCATCTCCTGTCGCTGTGCTTGGCGTGGGGTCTGGGAGCACCTGACCCACTCAGAACTGGGGACACCCAACGCTCTGACGCCATGACACAGCAGGAAAACACAAGGCCTGAAGAAAAGGCTGGTTGGGGTATGGTGCCACCTGCTTCTGTGTTGTTAGCTACAGGAGTGACATAAAAGGAAGCCATGTTTGACCCTAGCCAGTGACTGAGATGCACTTAGGGCATCTTTAAAGAAAAAACGTGCTGTTTCTTGGTTTTATTTTTTTGGAATGTAGAGACAAACACAAAAGTCAAGACCAGGCCAAGCAGAAACCAAGAGCTAGGAACTCAGAGTCTCACATGTGGGTGGCAGGGACCCACAGGCCCGAGCCATTGCCTGCTACCCAAAGTACCCTCCAATGTGCAGGCATCCCATTCAGATCCTGCCCTAAGGGCCCAATGCCCACCCTTGCTGTGTGTTTCTGTAACTACAATGTATGAGCCAGTTTCACAACAGCTTAGGAATATAGTTCATGGTCTATAGAACATAAAAGCAAATGAAGACTTCTGTGCTTCTTTTTCTTCTCTGAATAGCATCTTTAAAGTTTTTTGTTTGTTTGTTTGCCTTAAGAGAGCGAGCTAAATGAGACACCAGATTCAAAATGTGGCCAACTCTGTTTTCCAAAAGTGAGCACTCCAGCATTCCTCACGCTGACGTTCTTCTCCTGGTGTCAGGCTGACACTGCACTGAGCGGTGGGACATAGTCCTGGAGCTCAGGCTGGAACTCCAACTGGCTCACACACAGAATGCTGAGGAAGTGATGCTGCAGGGAGCCTGAGGCTCAGCCAGACACTAGCCACAAGCTTCCTCTGTGTTCCTTCAAGGGACCACACCTGGGCTCCTGGTGGTCATGCCATGAGGATGTTACACGGAGGGTCCTGTGGGTGTCCCAGCGCCATAGGAGGCCTCTATGCAGGCCTGCACCTGTCACGAAGAAGCCTTCAGATCGTGCCAACTGATGGATCTTTCTGGAGGAGAACTTGGATAGCGTGGAACAGAGGTGAGCTGTCCTGTGCATCCTGTGTCTGTCACTTGTAGCAGCCACCAGCAGGCGAGTCACATGTATGTGCCACACAGCTGTGGGATGGGTTGTCTTTCACTCACTGCTTCTTAGGTCTTTACACATAGGGCGATACACACACACACACACTGAGTGAAGGTGATAAAGAGAATAAATTGAATGGCCCGGAAGATAGACCCTAAAGATACAGTGCTTTGTTTTGCTAAGGAATGTTCCTCCCAGACATTTATAATTTAACGTATGCTTATTAATTTATTGCCTTAATGGCCCTGTGTGGCATTTCTATATACTTTATGCACAGTTTCGCTCCTCTCCACTCCCTTTCCCCAATACTACAGTTCATACACATACAAACACACAGTGCCAACACTGTGACATATTCAGAGAGAGAGAAAGAGAGAGAAGGTAAGATGGACACTGAGAGAGATAGATTCTTTCTGGAAGCATTCACGTCACTTAAGTTGGTCCCTTCATACCCCCTTTGAACTTTGTAGCATGGCTGCCATGATGTCTTGCTGTAGGTCATGTCTGATGGGTCCAGCAGCTCGTGAAGCCCTTGTCCTTCAATGGCTGTACATTCCCTGGCTCCCAGTGCAGTATCTAACCTTGAAGGCAGAAAGTCTGCCCTCAAGAACGCTTCCTAGGGGCTGGCATTGTGACCTAGCAGGTTAAGCTACCTGCTACGCTGGCATCCCATATGGGTGCCAGTTCAAGTCCAGGCTTCTCCACTTTTTTTTTTAAAGATTTATTTATTTTTTATTGAGAAATCAGATATACAGAGAAGAGGAGAGACAGAGTGGAAGACCTTCCATCTGATGATCCATTCCCCAAGTGGCCACAACAGCTGGAGCTTTGCTGATCCAAAGCCAGGAGCTCAGAGCCTTTTCTGGGTCTGCCATGCAGGTGCAGGGTCCCAAGGCACTGGGCCATCCTCTTCTGCTTTCCCAGGTCCCAAAGCAGGGAACTAGATGGGAAGCGGGCTGTTGGTATCAGAATCAGTGCCCATATAGGATCTCAGATTCCGGTGCATGCAAGGCAAGGACTTTAGCCACGAGGCTACCATACTGGGCCCTTCTCCACTTCTAATGTACTTCCCTGATAGTGTGCCTGGGAGGGCAGAAGATGATTCAAGTACCATGTTGGAGACCTGGATGGAATTCTGGGCTCCTGACTTCAGCCGGGCTAGGCCTGGCCATTAAGATCATTTGGGAGTGTAAAGCAGTACAACGAAGATCTCTCTCTCTCTCATATGCTGCCTTTCATTTTTTTTTTTTTTCAAACAAATGTCTCCTAAATACATGACGGACCGAGTATGTACACTCCACCTTCCTGCCACCTCGGACCTTGCAACGCCCTCCCCACGCTGACCCTAACGGCTCTTTGCCATCCCGGAGGGAGTGCACACATTGGTGTTCCTCCAGCATCCACAACCGATCACCTGACGTCTGCATTATATCAGTTTCTCCTCACGTCCCTGTGCAATCTGCACCTTTGCTAAGTTTCATACGCATCTGGGCTTTATCCAGTGGATTACCTTGAAGACAACAATGGATTAAGATGACTGCATCTCAGGGAAATCTAAGGCTTATCTTTAAGAAGAGAGGTTTACGAATAATGAAGACATCTACTTCAAAGATTTACCACTGTAAGCAGTTACCCACACTCTGTGTTTGGAATGTATTAATTAGGTTCCAATTATCAGGGTGCAAAACAAGGATTTCAAAGCAACTTCACCCGTTTGATGCTTCTTTCTCTCTCCCTCCTAATCACCTGTGCTCTTTGTCAAATGCCCAGGACCAGTGAACTTTGAACTCCCTGAAGTGTTTCCTCCTTTGGCCTTACAATCTCCGCTAGTATCAAGCTTGCAGCCTCCTTCTGCAGGAGGCCCTGGGGGTCTGCAACTGATCATGGATGTTGAAAATTCTGATGGGGACTGCAGTTTCAGAGACAGCATTCATTGGCAGCTACTGGGGGTGCGGTGTGGTGTTGTGTGTGTGCCCCTTCCCTCCCCCTTCCCCCAGCCTCCCTGGCAGGTGAACAGGGTCTTGCACGGAGAACATCCATGAGACAGGGCAGCTTGCCCAGGTGCTGATGGAAAACTCACAGCATCCCCTGTGTCACCAAAGTGTGTTTCTCTATTAAATGCAGCAGAAAATCTTCTCATCGAGAGACATTTCTGCAGTCCCCATGTATATTTTCGTGTATAAATCACCCACATTTCATCAGGGGCCCTGAGCTGCAACCCACAAATGGAAGCCAAAGGGGATCTTTCCCTGCATTCTATAATGCAGATTTAATAAAAGTCGCACAACAGTCACCTATGCTGCACTTCACAGCCATTCGTCACCGCCCGCGTGTGCCTTGGATGCCGCTTAAGCACAGAATTCACGGCACCTGCTACTTTCCCCGATCAATTGACATGTCGTTCTCATCTCTCCTCTTAGGTCCCACCTGGAGAGCACTTGCTCGTTTGGGATGATCCATCTGACTGGCTGGCGTGCTTTCAGTGTGCAGTGTGGCGTTTGAACGGATGCAGACGCATCGCCATCACTCACGACACGCGGCAGGGACGGAGGGAGCCTCATCAGGAAATGCTGCCTTTGTTCTACATGCAGGTCTAATGACAGGGTTATTTACATCAGAGGAAGTGAGAGCAGTGACAGACAGGGCCCATGCGTCAATGTCAGAAGGGAACGAACGTCACGTCCTAGCAACCAGACTCCAGTTTCAGCCAGGCTGTCATAGAGTGCCCCGTTGAGTCAAAGGAGCAGGGCGTAATCCTTGCATTATTAATCACAGACAGAAGCCTATCATATTTATGTATGAATGCATTTCCCACTTACTTTCAGACACAGGGGTTTATGCTGTTTGCAGTGTTTTTTGAGTTTTGTAAACCATGAAAGACCACAGGCTAGGACCCTCACTTCTAAGGGGTGCAGGGACAAAGGAATCTGATACTGGGTTGGAACAAGTATTTTCAACTCTGGTTGTGATCAATTAAGAAAAGGGAACACCTATTCTATAACAAAAAAAAATTAAAGAACAGATGTTATACAAGTTTCCTAAGTCATCTTGGTACAGCTAAGTATAAATTGGACAAAGCTAAGAGAAGTAACAGCTGTTTCATTCATTAATGAGTTTTATGGTTCCAGCCACAACTGTTTAAAATCTGACACTACCTATATTTGTTTTTTTTTAAGATATAATATTTTTTGACCAGTAAGCACAGACCGTAACGTGTGTTAACCGTTTAAAATATTTCTGAAATAAATCTGACTGGAAAAGAGTGGCATAAAACTAAAAAAAAAAAAAAAAAAAGAAAAAAGAAAATGGAACATACTCTATGTAGAGACAGAGAAATGAAGCAGGGGTTGGTGTTGGGGTATCAGACTGTGACACCAGTATTGTGTAAGGGCATTCCTGGACAGTCAGACCAGAACTGTTCCAGCTGTCCGCAAATGCACTGGGGAAGGAAGCAGAAGATGGTGTGTGTTTCGGTTCCTACCACCCAAGTGAGAGACCCTGATGGAGTTCCTGGCTCCTGGCTTCTGCCTAACTGAGCTCAGCCCTGGCTACTGTGGCCATTTGGACACTCTGATATGGAAAGCAACATCTACGCCATGGTTGGCTATCAGCAATGCATAGTTTCAATGTAGTTTTGTAGTTTCAATGTAGTTTTGTGCAGAAATTCTCAAATCGCATGAAACTCAAGCATTAAATGTGTGCACGATGAAGCATACTGTAACTTTACCCATTTTGTTTCATGAGAAATCACTGTCGGTTTATTACAGTGAACTGTCTCTGATTCCCTGAGAGCATTTGGTGGTTAAGATGCAAAAGCACAAGGCTATACAAGGCAGCAAACACCCCCTGCTTTGGTGTGTTCCATAAGCAAACACGGCCGCGCACTGGCACTGCTTTCTCCGCTCACCCCATCTCTATAGCAAACTGCTCCTGGCTGCTATGACCCAGTTCACACCACGTATTTCCTACATCCCACTTTCTAGCCCTGCAGGAATATCTCGATCCCACTTCCCGTGGCTGCTTTGTACCATGGCACAGAGAAGCACACAGCTAGTTACTCGGCACCATGAGTTCAAGCTGATGTGTCTGTGGGGCATTCTGAATCTTAAACAGTCTTTTGTTTGCATAGTGCACTCTTAAGGGTAAGACTGTGAAGACTTGGAACCTGTGCTAAGGTACAGCAGGACAAGCGGACACCTATAAGGTCAGGCTCCCATATAGGCACCTGTTCAAGTCCTGGTTGCTCCACTTCTGACCCAGACCTGGGAAATCGGTAGAAGCACTTGAGCCCTTGTACACACGTGGGAAACCCAAATGAAGCACCTGCTCCAGCCCAGCTCCCGCAGCTTTGGCCTTTTGGGGCTTGAACCAGAGGGAGGATAGATCTCTCTCAGACTCTCCTTCTCTGTAACTTTGCCTTTCAAATAAACAAATAAATCTTTTTTTTTTTTTTTTTAAAGTTGGGAAGACTGGAGACATTAAGTGAAGCACACCGCTTGGCCCACCACAGAACTGCACCGGATGTTTGTAATCCCATCACCTCGATATCTGAATAAGGTGTGTTGGCCAGCTGATGGTGTGTCTGTGTGTCCACTCTGGAAACTAGCCAGCCACAAGCCCTGCAGGGGAGGGGAACTTCAGACCCTAGTGCTGCAGGGTAAAGGGGAGCAAGTGCCACCCTCTGCAGCAGGTGGAGTAGGCGGCAAGGGAAACTCACCAGCCACGAAAAGTAAGGGCTGGCCCTTTGGTGTAGGGGAGGAAGAACACAGCAAAAGGCTGGGCCCGGGCCCGGCGTGGTGGCGCAAGTGGTTAAAGGTCCTCGCCTTGCACGCCCGGGATCCCATATGGGCGCCGGTTCTAATCCCGGCAGCCCCGCTTCCCTTCCAGCTCCCTGCCTGTGGCCTGGGAAAGCAGTTGAGGACAGCCCAAAGCTTTGGGACCCTGCACCCACGTGGGAGACCCGGAAGAGGCTCCTGGCTTCGAATCGACATAGTATCGGCCCGTTGCGCTCACTTGGGGAGTGAATCATCGGACGGAAGATCTTCCTCTCTGTCTCTCCTCTCTGTATATCCGCCTTTCCAATGAAAAAATAATAAAAATAAATCTTTAAAAAAAAAAAAAAAGGCTGGGCCCTTCTCCATTCTCTCCATTTCCCACAGCTAAGTTGCAAGAAATTCCAGGGCAGCAAGAGTCCATGTCCTTCCTATTCCAGCGTCCCCCAGTAAGCATCATGCCCATACAGAGTGCAAGTGCCCTGTGTGTGCATTCTGTGTATGTGCCCTGAAGCCAGGGGGAGGGACTTCCTGCCTTCTACAAAATATGCTTTCCCAGGTGGGGTGCCCAGGGAGCAGCACTCAGGTGTCACCAGCAGTCCTACTCCTGGGAGGGACCCTGTTTGGCAGGGAGGGAGGGTGGCTTCTTTCCCGATGGGATGCAGCCTTGCCTTGAGGCTGGTGAAACCATCACATGTGCCACCCAGGTCAACACAACTGGGGGTGAGGACCACCGATGCTGTGCCTCATGACAAATCTGAAACACACTCCTAAGCTTCCTGTTACCACCAGTACAGGGCAGTGCTGAACCACGAAAGGAGAGGGAGGAGACCACACCCTCTGAGGGAGAAGACTCTGTAAGTGATGGTGAGATGTTGCCAGAAGTCTGACTTAGTATCAGAAGGAATCCACATTTTAACTTGGAAGTGGTAGAAAAATGTTGACATTGAACTGATGTCACTTGACTGGACTTCTGCTGTTGTTGGGAGAAAACGACAGCAGATGAAAAGAAAGTCATGGAAAGTAGAGCGAGTTTGCATCTGGCAATTGCTAAATTCTAGTGCAAACTCTCCACTCGGGCAGGCAAGATCACACTGCAGGGATGGGGTGCCATCTGTACACCTGGAGGCTCAGGTGTGGCTGCGTGGCTCAGGTGGGCCCCAGGGAGGAGGCCTGCTGAACCTCACAGCCAGGCTTGTGCCCACACTTCCCAATGCAGCAAAATCTCCCAGCCTATCATCCAGCTTACTCAACAACTAGCCCACAGCCAGATCCTGTCCTAAGTTCCAGCCCTAGTGGCAGGGGTGGTCACAAAGGCCTCCCAGGTCACTCTCAACCTCAGGGGTCAAATGTGTCTCCTCTGAAATACTCGTCAGTATCTTATGTATTTGTTTTTTGTATCTTACCTCTCCTCCACCTCTCTCCCAACCCCATTAAGAAAGTCATACAGTGTTCTAATATAATGACACAATACTGCCTTAGGATCTGACAAAAAGATGCAATTATCAATGCGTGCCAGTTCAAGTCCTACCTGTTCCACTTCCAATCTAGCTTCCTGCTAATGACCTGGGAAAACAGCGAAGGACACAGTCCAAGTACTTATATTCCTGTGCCCACACGGGTGACCTGGAAGAAGCTTCTGCCTCCTGGCTTCTGATCGGTTCAGCTCTGGCCTTTGTGGCCATTTGGGGAGTAAACAGTGGATGGAAGATCTCTCTGTTTCTTTCATTCTCCCCCTCTCCCTGTAACTCTGCCTTTGAAATAAATATATAAATCTTAATATAAAAAATGTGGTCACCAATTCATTGACCTGTATACTGGGGATGTTCTTAACATTTCCACTTGGACATCTGTTGGATGCTAGATTCAGGTTCAAGTCAAGTTCACGTGGTTGTCCACTCCTAGTCAAGGGTCCAGGTGCCTGCTATCCACCTAGATACTAAACCCACCTTAACCTCACCTTTGTCTCTTGTCCTCACACATTTGGTTGGACAAACTGACCTCCAAATGCATCCTTGTGACCCCATGGTTCTACCGCCCCCATGCCATCAATGTCTCCTGTAGATTTCGGGGACAGTCTTCTCTCTTGGGGACCTCCCTTTGGACTCACTTCAACCCAGGAACCTGCTTATGTCTGCAGAGGCAAATAGCACTGGGCTATATTTTCCTGTGGAATCTCCCAATGGCTCCTGGAGCACAGTCCATGCCTGGGTGGGTGACCCTTGCACCTCCCAGCCACAGCTGACCATGCTCCCTCACTCCTAGGGGCTACCTTTTCATCATTAATTTGTCCAATATGTCAAACACCGGTTTATGTTGCTGAGGACAATAACAGGGTTCTTGACAAGCCACCAGTGTGAGGGCCAGGGATATGTACTCTTTGTTTCATGACAGCCTGGATTGCTATTAAAAATAATTTGCTTTCCCATTCAGCATGACTTGAAGTATGATTTAAAAATGCAAAAGCTGGTGGCAACTCCTTCTATTTTGAAAAGGGTGCCACACAAATGTTGTCCACATCAGGGAAGCACTTCATTTCCATTTATCCTGAATGACAGGCCCACAAACAAAGAGAAAGGAAATTTACTCTGACTATGTTGAAGTGTATTTTTTTTTCCAGAAATACAATCTCTTTATAAGATCACTTGAAGCAAAGAAATAATTTCATTATGCACTAGCCATGCTCCATTAATTACCTGCTACACAAGAGCAAGTGAAATTTCAATAAACAGAGAGGGGCTAGTTGGTTTTGTGTTGCAGTGAGTTAAAATGCTAACTGTAATGCTGGCATCCCATAAGAGGAAGGTCCATCCGTTCTACCTCCAATCCAGCTCCCTGCTAATGCACTTGGGAAAGCAGGGAAAGAAGGCCTTTGAACCCCTGCTAGTCACAAAGGAAAGAGACCTAGATGGAATTCTGAGATTCTGGCTTCAGCCTGGGTCAGGCTTGGGATTGGGGAGTAATCAGAGGATGGAACATTGATTCTCTTTCTCTGTCTCTTTCACATAGCAACTGTCTTTCAAATAAATAAAATATTTTACATTTGAAAAATAAAGAGAGCCACCCCACACCCATTTGCTGGTCTCACAGCCAGGGTCTTGTCACTGGAACATCATGGAAAGTCAGTCCGTGGACACAGCCTCCTCACACCAACCCCAGCAGGAGAGTGAACTCTGGAGCAGACTGAACTGCCTCTGTGGCAGGAACTGGACACGATCAAAGATTTGATTACCATGAGCACAGATGCTACGAATCACAGGCTGTCTTTATTGATGAAATTAACAGGGGTGGAGCTTGAGAACCTGGGAAATGACAGACCTCTGAGCTGTCCCCCAAATTCTATAACTAGCCCATTTGCCAGAGTCAAAAGTTAAAACTCACCAGCAAGGCTATGTGACAATCTGAGATACTCATAGAATACTGTTTTAGGATCAGTCCTTATCACTGGGGGGGATGTCAAGAAGAAGGAGCTATGATTAAAGTGAAGTCTGTTTTAATTCTTCAAGTTGTCCAGCTCCTCACATTAAACATTCTGTGTATGACAAGTCATCTTCTTACTCATTAAGTCCTTCCCTCTAGAAGATTCTGAACCCTTGTCAAATGATGGCAGAGAAGAGACTGAGAATTCCTAGGGAGTCAGTGGGGAGTCCCCCCTCATCAGGAGGGCCCCGTGGCTATGTTGCTGCTCATTTGTGGAGGATGGCAATGAACCCACAATGTCTCCCAATTTGTGTTATGCTGAAAAAGGTTCCCCAAAGAGGCAGACAGGGACCCCTCTGATTGAAAGGGAATTATATCCCCAAGTAATGGTGAGGCAGTAGAAGGGAACTGTACTGTTGTACCTGGTCCCTTGGTCTTCTAAGGAATGTTCGCCTGGAGTTGGAGGGAACAGGACACCATCAGCAGGACAGAAGTTTATGCACTTAACTCACACGGGGTGAGGCACACAGGTCATAAGTCAGGGAGGAGGATGGAAGCTGGCAGTGATGGGGAGGGAGGCTGATGGGGCCTGGGTTCATCATGCTTCCTCTGCCTACGTCACCAGGGGATAGAAGCAAGGTGTCATTGAGCTCATCAGCTGACTGCTGAGTGTGGAATCGTGCTGGGTGTTGAACAGATGAAAGCACCAGGCCGGGTAGCAGTGTGACTGGGTATGAAAGTGCAGAAGACAGAGCTCTTATTAGGGAAGGCAGCTGGCCCTGAAGTGATAACAGGAGTAATCCTGACATACAGGCAGGAGCACAAGATCAGCAAGACACACCATCAGCAAGATGGAGCCTTGGAATCACCAGACCTGAAGCCAGACTGTGGCCCCACTATTGCCACCATGTGACCTTGGCCAGCCCTGATGTTCTCTTTAACCCTCATGTCCTCATCTAGAAAGAGGACAGTTAAGAACTCCTTCCTGTCCAGATGTATTCAGGTCCTATAGCTGGAGAAAAAGATAATCAGGAAGACATCCGGCTGTGGGCAGCAGGGAGGGGGAGTGGCTAAAGCCGCTCCTGGGATTGGGAGGGGCCTTTGCAAGATGGCGGCTGGCCCAGGGCCAGAAGGTGGAGTTGGTCTCCCCAGCAGGTAAACAGGGAGTCACAGGGATAGGCTAATGCCCTTGCTGCAATTATGTCATTGCTACTGGCCTATCACATAGCGCCAAGTGGACCCATGGGGAGAAGTGATTGGTGGAGAACAATATAAAAATAGCTGGTAAAGCTAGATGAATGGATGACGATGACGAGAAAGACAGACAGACTACGATGGAGAAAGACTGGGATGACAGAGAAAGGGACGACGACGGAGAAGGACTGGGAGGAGAACGAGGGCCGGAATGAGAATAGGGCAGGGGAAGACGGACGGGGAAAGGAACGAGGGCTGGAGCAAGAGGAGAGGGACGATGGAGAAAGACGGGACGTGGAGAAGAAGGATGGGCGGGAAGAAGGGTGATGGAGAGAGGGCTGGAAAAGCAGCACAGAGGGATACAAAAGCAGCACAGAGGCAGTAAGACCTAAGTAACGGGACAAGAATGGAGAAATGCAGCATAAAGTACGGGAACAAGAATGAAGAAGGGTGGTGGAGAGAAGGCTGGAGAAGAGGGGAGGAAAGCTAAGGCCAATGGGGAAAGGGGCAGTGGAGAGAAGAGTTTAAACGCAGCTGCTTTTGGCAGTGAAGGGTCCAGTTGTGATTCTGGCTTTTCCCAGACCTTGAGAGTATACCTCGTCATTTTAGTGTCGCTGCTGGGCAGTGGCATCCAGCCATTCTCCATGTCTGTTTAGCAACTGAGTTCATACAGTGAGAGTTCAAGGACAAAAGGATACTGACAGTGACAACTCTTCTTTAATTGTTGTAACAATTAAATGAGACAACAGAGTAGGGTGCCAGAAGTATTTGCATAGCTGCTCCAGTCACAGATGTGACCATGCATTTGGAAATACAGTGAATGCCAGGCCTTGCTCTACCAGGACAAGGTGCCCTGGTCTTGATAGAAGTGGCAGCCTTGGCTGAGCTTTCACCAGGGGAGTCCTGGGATTCCAGCAGAAGCTACAAGCCCCAGATGGCTGCAGTGTGGGAGCAGCAGCTGGTGGTGAATGTGCACCAGATGAGAAGTCCGGAACGCTCCTGCAATGACCTGGATGGCGTGAACATGAGGCGATTCCCACAGCAGAGTTGGAACTTGGAAGCATGGGGCTAATTACACACACACACACAACTTCAAAAGGAAAAGCTAGAGAATGAACAAAAATGAAAGGATGATTTCCATGTAGATCAAAGACAAATGGCTCAAGATAGTCACAGAAGAAAGAGTGAGCTATCAAGAGAGATGAGCATGGGCCAGTTCTTGGAGCAGAGATCAGACGTGTGGGCCATGGGTTGTGCTCTCCTGGGCCAGTCCTTCCTACCTTTGCTGCCACGCCCTCCTCCCTGGGCAGGAAGTCAGTGTCTTGGGCTGTGGCCTCAGATTCTCTCCTCTTTCCTGATCTCAACCCCCCTGACTCAGCTTAAGCATGTCCTCCGCATATCCATGTGCTGTCCCCACTCCCACGTGGACGCTGCCACTTCAGCTGTTCATGTGTCCTCCATGCTGGCTCCACCCACAGCTTCGGATCCCACTCAGCGGATACAGCAATCCTCTAGTAGCTCACAGCAAATCCCATGGTGCCATCTTTGACTCAGCCCCTTATCCCATGCCAACATCTCCTCTCCGACATGGTCCTTTATCCCACGCCCACATGCAGCCCTGAAGTTTCCTCTATGTCCTGAAGCTGGCTGCTTTCCTGAGCTGTCACCTCTACTGGAAGTCCCTGTCACTCTCATCCAGGTCACAGCACTCCATCTGCAGGCTCCTCTCCACATAGGAGCGCCTTCAGTCAGATGTCATCTTCTGTTTAGAACTCTTCCATTTCTTCTTCTGCCACTTAAAATGGAAAGCTGAGACCCCTACCATGTCCAGGAAGGCCCTCTGAACTTACTGCCCTGCTGATTGTCCAGCGCCGGTGTCCAGCCACTCTTGTCACTGCCCCTGCTCTGCCGGGTTACATTCACTGCTGCCTGCAGAGACCATTCACAGAGCTTGCTCTGACCCCAGGACATTAGCATCTGCCATTCGCGATGCCCCACTCTTCTGTCCCCAGGTATCTTCCAAGCTGCCCACCCCAGTGTGCTTGGATCTTCTTCAAAGCTCATTTACCTGGAGACCTTCCCCAACCACCTCACAAGAACAGCCTTTTGCATCACCATACACCTGGCCTCCATCACCTGCTTTATTTGTTTGCACAGAACCTGTTGTTGTGTGCACAGCATAGTTACTTCTTTGTTAATTGTCTGTCCATTTTCCCCATCAAAGTACAAGTTCTGCGAAGGTAGCGACGCTATGCCATTTGCGGCTCTATCTCTGACACCTGCAAGCATTCCCGGAGGATGACTACTGAATAAACATGGGACAAATACATTGTTAACAGACTTTATTTTGTATGAAGGCATAATGAATGAGCTGCACAGGGGCAGAGCAAAAAATGTTCATGTTGGCCAGGAACAGCAATATTCTCCAGTGAGTCAAAAGAGGTGGAATAAGAAGCTTATGAAAATGCGAGTAAACACAAGTTCTGAGGAGGGAAGGACTGCATTGTTATAAAGTGCTACCTGCCAGTCTCTATTCCACGGGTGATGGTTTTCTCCATCACTCAGCACAGTCATCACTGGTCTACTTAAATTCATTCTAGTAGCTTCTATTGCAACTGTGATGAAGGTTGGGTTTTGTAGCTGCCAGGGATGGTGATGGTTTTTATCCGCCTATTTATTGCATAGCAGTCACGTAGGTGAGGGGTGGATGGTGACTTGCTGGACACCGTCTAGTTTGGAGAGCCTAACAGGAATCTCATGTGAGCTATGAGATTGAGAGAGAGAGCAAGAGAAGAGCGGGAATGGCACAGCCCCTTCCCACAGTTTGAATTTCTCAGGCAGAGACAATCAGAGTAAGAGGAATGGAGGATCTCCCTGTTAGGGGAGAGAGGTGTGTGGAGGCGGCATTTAAGTCAGGCTTGTTTGATTTGCTGCAGTTGTCAACAGAGTGTAAAGTGCTGTGTAAATGGCCTGGCGACCGCCTGCGCAGCGCATCTATTTGAGTAATTGTCACTTTATTTATGGTTGTGACAACTTTTCAGAGCTGGTATCTTCTAAAATATAGTCTAGCATGAAAACCAGATAGAGGGGAAAAAAAACAAGCTTAGAGTCCATCAGCAAATTCAGGTCACTGAATAAAGCAGAGGCGTTTGTAACATCTTACCAATGCCAAGGCCTTATTTGTAAATTGGCAGACAGATCTTTTCTGGATACTGAGAAAATTAATTTGAGTTTTGACTCATGAACGTTTATTCAAAATGAAACTAAACAATGAAAGAACTAGTGAGAATTTGTCTAAGCTTACTGAAAACAACAAATGGCTTCATAACAAACTCAAAAACGTTTTAGTTAAAGCATACTGCTTAACAATGCAAAGAACATTATCCTTCATTTTGTAAATGTGAGAACTCTTAAATGGAGAAGTGAAATTTCAATATGGACTTTGTGTTTCTAGATCTGGTATCCGGGTCTCTCCTGTCTGGACACCTAAACGGTGCAGTTTGGACAACCGAGGCTGGCATGAAGGAAGAGTTTCTGTGTCTACCACGCAAACCCAGCATGTGGGGATGTTCAAAACGAAAGGATTTTCCTGCTGTGTTCCTTGTGTTCCCATGGCTGCTTCATAACTGGGCATGTCCGTGCTAAGGCCATGACCTGGCGTCCCACTCCCTGCAACCTCTAAAGGTTGGATCGGACATTGCCTTATAACTCCTTCATTCCATCACAAGCACAAGCTGGGCTCCAAGTTAGGAATTTAGATTCCGCTTCGACTCTGCTATCTTGCTTCTGAGTTCCAACAGATCTCCCAGCCTTTTCCATTCCAAACTGGATTTTTGGAATCTGGCTCCATGAACACTACATTACCATTCAATCCTCTGGACTATGGCGGTGGTCTTGACCAAAATCAACAATGGCAACAATAACAAAGTGTGCAATAGTTCTTTGCTTCCAGCGATACCTGACAAAGACTCCTGCCATGTGACATAGGACACTGCCTCTACCTTTTCGACAGCCTCCAGACATGACCACCCTACCACATCTTGTCTTCCTGGCCTGGCATCTGGCCACTGCAGTACCCTCCCAGTGTTGTCAACAGATCCAGCTTCCTGCTTCCCATGCCAGTCTCGGGGTAAGGCGGGGGCGGGAGGAGGAGGCATGTGCAGACCAAAAGATGGAAAAGATGTGATTCCTGCCAGTGGAATGGCTAAGTGCCCCATATACTGACACTGTCTCCTGGGGCTCCCTACCTCTGGTTCTTCATCTTGAAAATGCAGAATACACAGTAACACCAACTTCAAGACAATAGGTGCAGACATAAACTTATTAACAGTTCATTGAGTCCAGATTGTGGAATTACAGATTATTTTTGTTATAATATTTAAACTTTACTTCTCTTCCCAAACACTATTGTAAAGCAATACTCATGGAAAATATGAGACGAGTGAAGAAAACTTGAAGGGCTTATGTGTGTAACATTTCAACCAGACAGTGTTAGGCATTATTAGCCTTGGTCTCTCCTACTAACGGCTATCGGGGGTACACATAAATGGATCATTATGATGCAAGTTGCTTACAGAATTCTCTAGAATTTGATGGATGCTTTCTTAATCAATTCTGACCTGATTCATTAGTTTAAGTGGTCTGAGTATTTTACTATATAATCTTGCTTGCTTAGCTGGGAATAAATCTTTGATATTATCTGCCAATGATTTGCTAAAATGCAACATGATTTTGTTTTGCTATGCATATCTTTAGTCCAGAAGCAAATCCCTTTGTTTTAAAGAAATCAGAAGAAATAAGGTTTGTCACACACACACACACACACACACACACACACACACAATCGCTATACAAGTGGCATTTTGGTCTCAGACTTCTGTGAAGCCAGCTATAGATCTCATTTTGAGGATTACAGATTGTAAAAACACCATGCTTTTACATAGGATACAACGTTTCCTGGTCACTGAAAACACAATGCATGCACGTGAGTATGAGAACAGCTGATGAGCAGAGAGCACACTTCATTCACTTCTCAGTGCCACCACAGGGCATGTTATAAAGTTGATAATCACAATGACCAGAGACAGGTGAGTCCCTGCCAACAGCAGGGTCCCCAAGAAACTTAGCTCTGTTAACTCTCCCTGTGTGGGCTCCCAGGGTCAGACAGCCATGGGTGCAGTGAACATGCAACAGGGACTGGGCTGGTTTCTTTTAGCATGGCCCCCTCTACAAGGCAAACATGTGTGAGTCTTATGCAGGTGTTGCACACTCAGAATGTATGATCCAAATGAACTGATGTCTGTTTTGTTTGCTGGGGTCTCTGCTACCCGGGTGGCTGAAACCTGCTCTGTCACAGAGCTTGAGGCCACACGTCCAACACCAAGGAATTGGGGGAATTGCTGCCAACTGGGGTGCTGAGTGGGGATCCTTTCCCTGCCCCTCTCCTGGCCTCTGACAGCTGTTGGCACTCCCTGGCCCTGCTGGGTCTGTGAATACAGGACGGCAATCTCTGCCTCTGACTGCATGGGACAATTTTCTGGCTGTCCTTCTCTGCTTCTAAGGCACTGGTCAGAGTGAATCTTGATCTCTTACAATTCAACATGCCCTTCTCTTAACTTGATTTTGTATGCAAAGATTCAAACCAGGCTCTGTTTCCAATGAAAGTCACAGTCAGAGGTACTTGGAATTAGGACTGTGAAATATCTTTGGAGGAGGGGCACAATTCAACTTCAGTAGGAAACGAAATTTTTTTGAGGGGTGGAAGATATTTTTTGTTTGTTTTTCCCTAAGCGCTGCAAAACAATCAAGTTTGGCTTCTGAGCAACACCAATCCGAACTATAGTTTGGTAAGCAAGAAAGAGGTGTGGTAGGGACCCTCTGCACCTGTTTGCAGATGGATGATACCTCAGAGGCAGAGTCCTGCCTGGCTCTCAGAAGTGCAACAAACCAGTGCACAGGTCTGTGAAAGGGCAGATGACCTGCACTGACAAGCAGCAGTGGTAACCTAGCTTTCCCTGTCTGCACATCACGTACCTCCCAGGTCATCACTTAGCAGGGTGCAAAGGTTGTGGCTTCTCACTGACACTGTGACATGATGCCCCCACTAGAACCCCACATTGCCTTTCTTCTCCTTCCTGTGAATGGGGGTGACCCACACCTTAACTCTGTGTGTCCCAGTACATGGAGCACAGTGCTGTGTGGATGTGACCTTTTCAACATGGTGCAGCGTGACTGGCTGGCAATGGCTGCCGAGCCCTGTGGATCATGTCAGGGTCCTTGGTGGGAGAAGGGGGCTGGCCAAGCTATCCGCAGAAAGAGCAAAGCAGAGAGGATTCCCAAGGCCGCAGAGCCCACGCTCAGGGATAATGATTTTGACATTTCACCATCATGCTTTCCTTTCCAGAGCACGTGATCATGAACTGAAAAGACCAGAGGGTAGACCGTGGATCTCAGAGAGCCAGAATGGCCCCATCTTTGGTTATGGGTTCCCCACACCCTCAGGGTCTGGTCCTCTGGTTGCCACAATTCAGGGAAGAGATTTGGTCTCTGTCAGATTTAGCGAGGCCTTTAATACAGAAACATTGTGGCATTACAGTGCAGCTGACAGCTTTGGGAACTGCAGTGACATCTTGAGAGCTCTCAAGGAAGCGACTTCACTCTCTTGGTCAACCAATGCAGTTTACACAGACCCCTGGGTTGTTGGTGGTGATGTGTTGGCTAATGCTGACTTCCACTTGCTGGGTGGGTGCTTTTAACGACAGAAAAGCACACCAACAAATCCTTCAATTCATGAGGTATGTACAATCAAGAACCCAGAAGTCCAGCCAGCATGGTCTGGTTTCCAACAAAAGCACGAGGAGATGCAGGAAGCATGCACGTGTCAAATACAAATTCTATTATAACTCTTGAGCACAAAAACGAAGCCAATTAGCCACATGTCCATCTGTAAATGCTAATGGTAGATGGTGAGCAACTCTTCAGGGATGAAGCACTTGGCAGTGCTTCTACATAATGGACAGACTTATTTCTTAACGATTACTTTGAATAAGCCTTTGACTTCACTACATTATGAAACACTGATAGTAATCTTAAAGATAACACAGCATGCTATCAGCTTAAGATTAAAAATACTAACACTAAATAAGACCATTCATGTACTGATACATAAGCAATTCATTTCATAAGGACTCCTGAGTCTCTAGCCTATTCCAGAAGCATGAAAATTCACAATGGTTCTACAACATTTTCAACAAATTTGTTACCTACCAGGCATAAAATGATAATGGCATAAAATGACAATGGCAGTAGAACAGGCATTACTTAAGAGGCTCTAGATCACCACTGACTAGTCATCATGTCACTACAAAATACACAAACAGATGACGCACACACTGAGCCCAGCCATCCAACCTCCCAGCGACTCGGTCAGGCCAAGCACAGTTCTGCAGTGCTGTCCAAGAGGGCTGGCTTTCTCCCAAATGCTGCGGGAGATAACCTGAAGACTGTCTCTCCCCACACAGCACTGACATTCAAGGAGATGTGAGACAACATGTGAAGGAGTTTGCAGCAAATAGCCAGGTAGACATGTGAGCTGCAGTGCCAAGATGACATGTAGCACTGTGACACAGGGGGTGAATGGGGTGGGTGCTGCGACACAGTCAGGGGGTGAATGGGGAAGGATGTGACATAGTCAGGGGGTGAATGGGGAAGGATGTGTGGGGTTTGGCAGAAACTATTGGGATAGAGGCATTGGGGAGCAGGGTCTGAATGAAATCTGTGTAAGGCTATTCTGGCCTCATTCTCCAGACACCCCCGAGGAGCGGAAGTCTTGTCTCAACTATCGTTAAGTTTCTACAATTTAGCCAGTGCTTTAATACTGTTGATACTCAACATTATTTGGATTTCAGCGCCTGTGATCTACAACCTTGTGACATTCAGCACCAATGTCTGATGGACCCCAGACTCCCCTCCTCAGCCACTGGAGTTGAAGGTGACCTGCTAGCTGTGGTCATGTAAGGATGCCTATCTGAATGCCCAGCCCTGGATCCTGGTGTGGTCTCCATGGAAACACAGGGGGATCTTTTTTTATCGTTGTGGAGAAACAACAAATGCATGCTTTAAGATAATAACAGGATCCGGTGTCTACAGGAAGGCTAATCACCTCTGTTATGAAACATGCAATTTAATAACTCTGCCTGATAAAAAAATAAAAAGCAAAGACAACCGCACTCCTGTAATTTACTCCTGGTGGCGGATGTATCTGAGTTCACAGGCAATGATATTGAGCGGCAAGAATTAATCTTCCTCATCGCCCTGTCAAGTCATCCCATACTCCTTTTCTGCTTACTATGCCATTCTGCCTCCTTCTTCTCGCTCTGTTTTCCAACTCCTGCGTCCTACCCTCCCATTCCTCTGAACCTCTGCCCTTTCCTTGTAAGAATGTCCTTGAGGACTTATGCAGGGCTTTAGAAAAAAAAGGCAGAGCTTCCTACAGGAGACTTTCTGGAAGACCGTGCTTTCCATGTGTGACAAATGCTTAGGACAGCAGCCTTGCAGCAGATTTGAAAATGTAAATCATGCTGGCAGGGTGGTCACATGATACAGCTTTGGGGCATAACAATGTTTAACAGGAGCTCTGCTGAAGTTTTGAATTACCCTGTCTTCACAGTGTCTTGAGCTATGCAAATCCTAAGAAACTGTTCTGAGTCCTGAGTAGGTGTGACTCAGTCCTGATAGAGGACTCTAGAACAAGGCCTGCCTGCTCTTGGACAAAGCATCTTCTAAGACAGCAGTGTCTGTGGTGCTCTAGAAGTTGCAGGGTGTGAAGAAGAGTTGCTGACCTGATTTTACACTTGGTCACAAATAGATGTCACATATAAGTATCTCACACCCAAGTTTATTAGTGGATAGCAGTGAGAAGGAAAGAAAAAAACAACTTCATTCAGTTATGGTGTTTAGAAGGTGGACCCAGTAGGAGGACCTCAGGGCATTGGAATACGTCCTTGAAGCCGAGTCAGGCAGGGAACACAGACATATTCTCTCTCTCTTCCACCTTGCTGAATCACCGTGTGGCACTCCGTTTGTACTTGCTCTTTCATTGCCATCCACTGCCCTCATTAGAAACCAAACCAACAAGACACATCAGTCTCAGACTGTGAACCAACAGAACCATGAATTTGACTGCAGTGGCAAAGGCTGGCCAGTGGAGACACACAATGGAAGCAGAGTGGAATCTAACAATATCTCTGCAGCACAATATTTAAAATTTCCCTTCAAAGCAGTGCCATGGATTTGCATAATGTGGAGTCCAATCTAAGGAGGATTCAAGATGAAGGAAGCTTCCAGAGCCTTCCAAAGATTAACCATGTCCAGGATCAGCTAAGAAGTCTTGGAGCCAGAGTTAGCATACTGATCACAAACTAAGAACAATTTCTACTTTTTTTTTTAAAGGATTGGATAAAAATTAAAAGAACCTTATCATTGGTTTCCCTTTCTGCAGTTTCAATTCCTCAAAGTCAAGTGCAATCTTAAAATATTAAATTTCTCCAGGAAGAAATAACTCCTAAACTTTCAAGTGTGTGCCATTCTGAGTGGTGTAATGAATTCTTGTATCGACCTGCTCTGTGCCCCCTTCCATGGATGTGGCCACCCCATTTGTCCAGTGTGTCTGCCCTGTAACTGATATTCTACTGTTAGTCACACAACAGTTCTCTTTGTTTCAGCCATCACAGTGCTTGTGTTCAAATGACCCTTATTTTATCTCAATCATGACACTAGTAATTTGGCCATTCCAGAGAGAGGCCTTTTTAGATGTTCGCTTTAGGTTTTCAACTTCAGAAAAAGAAAAAAAAAAAGAAACAAACAAAAACTTTACACTATGGTTGTCAAGCTCTACAGTAAGAATAAATCATCCACTTGTAAAATTGGATGGTTTGTAGTCTATGGTAGCACCTCAAACTGCCCATATCGTGGATGTGTTGCATAAGTGCTCTTTCAAGATGCGAAAGGCATGGCATGACAGGGGTTGGCACTGTCCATGACTTTGACTATCACTGAGGTCTTGCAACAGAGCTCCATGGATAAGGGGGCAACAGTTGTACAGTTTTCAGTGTCTGTAATGTGACTGCATTAGAACTTGGCCACACTCACTCATTTATACTTATCATTTTGGGTTGCAGGCTGAGCTGCTCACTCCCAGATTGTACATCCCTTAAAACTCAAAACATTTACACTCTGCCTCTCTCCAAGGGAAACTTGCCAACTTTTGTTTTAGAGCAGTGGGCTGGAGTGACGGCTGGCCTGGGCTGCAGGTTTGTGCCGGTCAGGACCCCTAGAGGGTGATGTGGTGAATTCTGAAGGACAGGGTAGTATGCTAGCAGGGACAACATTCCGGGAAAAGCGCTGGCTGAGTCAGACTTCGGGGATGAGCAAATGAAGCTCCATGGTCGTATAATTAGTCTTTTAAGTAGCTTTGCCTGAAGTGATACTGAGGTAATTTGCAGTCCTTTATCATGTTCCACCAGAGTGCATAAGACCATTCAGCTCAGCATCATGGCGAAGATCCCTGAATGAGTGTATATCTGGGTTGACTCCCATGCTCCCCCTTTGCATCACGAGATGCAAAGTCATAAAGTGCCCCAGCCAGCAAGTGGGTGCAGGGGCAAGTGGTTTATATCTCTCTGGATTTGCAAACATACGGATAAATTAGAAGAAAGAGAGATGGGGACCGGAGAGAGGAGAGAGAGAGAGAGAGAGAGAGAGAGAGAGACAGAGAGAGAGACCTCAGTTCTTCACAGTGGACTCTTAGCCTTGGACAAGAGTTAGGTGATGTGGAATGGGCTGCTGATAAAGATAAATCCACTTACACAACCACCAGACATTATGACACCCTGAGTGGTATCCAACAATGTCTCAGATGGCCCATGGATCCTCATGAGCCAGAACTGAGTGCCAGGTCCTTCATGGCACTGCCCTCTGGCCCAGGACAGATAAGTGAGTGTCGGTGAACCTTGGCTTCCTCCTCTAGGATGCTGTAGCCTGAGCCACCATCCTAATGAGGTGGTGTCAATCACAGAGCCCCTAAGCTGTATAATGGTAATCTTGACAAATTCCAAAGAGCATACAGAAAAAGCGCATTCCCGTTTACACATGATGGTTAGGATCCTACGGTTGACATGTAAACTTTCTGGACAGCAAACATTGAGCTCAGTGCCCTTCAGTGTAGAAGGTAAAATGTTCTTACTGAATTGTGGGCTCTTGCAACATTGGGACACTTGACTTGACTCCCTTTAATTGTTTCTAAACCAAAATGAAATCTTTTCTTCTGCAACAGATATCCACTAAGCAAGAATAATACTTTACAGAGGTGAGACGAGCCACTCAGGGGACCCAGTATCTTGATGGTAGTGAAGGGAATTGGGCCAAATATGTTTTAAGAAGAGCTACCAGGAGTCTGGATATTTACGCAGATGGTCAAGGATGCTGGTTTTAAGACTCTCACGATACTTTACCTTCATCATAAACTGGCTCAAAACGAAAACAGGTGTAAAAGACCTACTTTTAGTTGAGATTGCTTTTTGGTTTGAAATATTTCTTTAAAGCAAGAGCCAGAAAATGAAAAATGTCTAAAACATAACTTATCTTTGATTTTACGATGATCACACCAAATCATGTGTTCCTTAGTGACCTACAGGTCTGTGAGGAAATTAGGAAATACAAATAAGCACTTAGCAGAGCAGTTAAGATCTTGGCTCCAATTCTGGCTTTAGCACGGCTCCAATGTTAATGGTTGGAAAATTCCCGATTTTGTTCAGACTCAATTTTTCAGCTATACAATGGGACAACTACAATGATGATACTAACAGGAGTAAGTGTGGGTAAAGCATTTAATGTAGCAGAAGTCAGTAAGAGCATAATAAAAGCTCTAAGGCTGCAAACATGGAGCACATGCCAAACAGGGTGTCCCTGTGTGGGCTGGATGTCCTCAAAGGTCCATGTGTTGGGAGTTTGGTCCCAGCACGCTGGTGTTTGGAACCAGGCTGTGATCTGGTGGGAGACGCTTAGCTCTTGCTGGGGGAGCTACCACTGGAAGAGTTTTGAAATACTCTTCTGCCTTGTCTTAGTGGTTCTTGCCAGCATTCTGTCATATCAATGAGCCCAGGCCCAACCAAGTTCTTTCTGACTTCCTGTCTGGTGATGGAACCCATTCCCACATGATGTCTCTCTCTCCGCTCCCCTCCCCCCCCCCCCCCCCCCCTTTTTTGGAAAGACAGATACAGAGAGAAAGATTTTCTATCTACTGGTTCACTCCACAAGCACTCAGCTCCGCAACGGCTGGAACTAAGCCAACCTGTAGTTGAGCCGATCTGAAGTGAGAAGCCAGAAGCTTCTTCCACGTCTCCCACGTGGATGCAGGGTCCCAAGGCTTTGGGCCATCCTTGACTGCTTTCCAAGGCCACAAGCAGGGAGCTGGATGGGAAGTGGAGCATCTGGAATAAAAACTGACACCCATAAGGGATCCCGCTGCATGCAAGGCAAGGGTTTAGCTGCTAGGCTATCATGCTGGGCCCCTATATGATGTTTCTTGCTGAGGGATGTCACTGTTGTTTGCCCTCTGTCAGTGGGAAGGGCATCGTCCGAGGGCTGAGGCAGCCAGATGGCCCTGGTAGGATCCTAGACCATGCCATTCAGATATTCAGCCTCAAAAGCAGGTATATATAAATCTTTGTCTTCTGGCAGGAGCCAGTGTCAAGTATGTTGCTACAGTGATGAAAAACTAAGAGAGCAAACTCCTAGGGTGAAAAAAATACCGAGCTCAGTTTCACTTTCAGTGTCTGTTCTATGGAGGACTGTAGTCCTTGGCTATATTCCTGTTTAACTTGGGTCTTTTCAGTTTCTACTTGTTGAGCTCTAGTTAGAGGGGCATTTATAGCCTTTGATTATATTGTAAATTAAAAAAATGTGTCATCTCAAAAGCTGAGAGAGAGAGGAAGTATCATTGTATTCTTAGAGTTGTTATCTATGAACTTCATCTCATCTATTCTCCTTGAATTACTATCACAGGAGCATGAGAACTGATGGAGACTCTGTTGTGTTAATTGCCATATGTTTGCTGTGACCTTGGGAATCTAACGTATCAACACAGTTCTTAATAATAAATAATAATAAATAAAATAGAATTCCAAAATTATAAAAGAAACCAGGCTTGGAAAGAAATGCACAAGGAAGAAAATATCCATTCTATGTTGCTCTCTTACTGTCAGTGCTGAGAAGTCACACACACCGCACGCACACCTGTACATGTGCGCACAGGTGCTCATTCATGGGCCCCGGCACAGCCTCGGATGACAGCACCCAGTGCCACAGGCTGTGCGGCAGGCGTCCTTCACATAGCTCCTGGCTGAAGACACGAGAGTGGCTTGGGAGCATCGGCAGGTGAGGCCTTGGGGCCTGGCAGGTGGCAGGCAGGAGAGCTGTGACTTCAACGCCTGCAGACAGATTCAAAGCAAACATGCTCCGGGAGGCCTGTCTTGTGGGGCTGCCTTCATGCTTGAAAGATGGACACGGACAAGATCTCAGGAGGGCTTCTTCAGAGAGGTTGGGCTGGGCGCCCAGTACCAGCACAGCTACAGTTCCAGCCTCAGGGAGCAGTCCCCTGGAGCAATCCCATGCTTGGCTGGAATGTTCTCTGTGGGCCTCCCTCTTCCAGCTTGGGCTATTCCTGAGCAAGCTGTCATTTCAGATTATTATTATAATTATTTAGATTTACTTGAAAGACAGAGATAGATAGATAGATAGATAGATAGATAGATAGATAGATAGATAGATAGATAAATAGGAGAGAGAGAGAGGCAGAGTTTACAAAGACAGGAGAGTTAAAGATACACCTTGCAGACACCTGCACCATGCCACTAAGATGTCCCCACCCCCAGGGAGCTCAATAAGCCTTTGTCCTCTGTGACTAGTCAGAGAAACGGAGAAATCTTCCATCAGCTGGTTCACTCCCCAGATGGCTACAAGTCAGGGCTGAGTCAAGACAAAACCAAGAACTTCATCTGGGTCTCCCAAATGGGTGCCAGGGCCTACATACTTGGGCCCTCTTCCACTGCATTCCCTGACCATCAACAGAACCGGGATCGTAGGAGGAGCAGCCAGGGCATGGGTTGACATTTGTATGGGATATTCTTGCAGGTGGTGGCCCAACTCACTACAGCACAGAGTCGGCCCCATTTCAAGTCATTTTAAAGAAGCATAGAAGCACCAAAAAATGTGGTCAGCATTGTGTCAGTATCAGTTAAGCTGCTTCAAGCTGATGCTTTACACTCTGGCATCCCACATGGATGCCAGTTCAAGTCCAAGCCACTCCACTTCTGATCCAGTTTCCTGCTTATGGCCTGGGAAAAGCATTGGAAGATGGTCAGCATGTCTACGCCCTTGTCACCCACATGAGAAACCTGGAGAAAGTTCCTGGCTTGGGTCTGCTCAACTCTGGCTGTTGTGGCCATCTGAAGAGCGAACCAGTGGATGCAAGGTCTCTTTGTCTCTCCCTCTCTTTCTCTGTAAGTCTGACCTTCAAATAAAGAATGAATAAAAATAAATAAATAAATATATAAATCTTTAAACAAAATTACTAGAAAAAATGGGGAAACATATTTTAATACTGGGTACCTTTAATTTTGAAAGATCTCTTTTTTTTCTCTAAAAGAAAAAATTTTTAGAATGATCTCAGTTTGGTTTCTTATTGAGTATGAGAGTTCTGGTGCAGGAATTAATTGTGCTATTCTATATAAGCTTTTTAACCAAGAGGTGAAAATGCACTGACATGACACCAAGATGGGAAAGAACTTTTCTTCGACCACTGAGGAGTTGTGATGAACCAGCCTGACTTGGTCAACTGAGGCAGATGCACCTGCTGAAGGGGTCTGTCTTCTGACGCAAGCTGGGTTCCCAGGCTTCGATAAACAGAGAGCTCTATATACGCTGCTGCCCGCAGCAGTCACATCCTCAGGCCATTGCCAGCAAGCTGTGGTGGTGCCATCCTTGGAGCGGCCAAGGACTGCTGTCCTCCGGCACCCAACTGAGCAGCTGCCTCAGTGGGGGTTCCCTTCACTGATGGACTCAGTGACATTTGAATGAGTGCCAGGGGCTGTGGAGGAAGTCAGGGTGGCCCTGGCTCATTCAAGCCATTGGTGAAGGAGAGCCCATTTCAGGGCCAGAAACACAAAGGCTGGCTGGAATGTTGCCAGTTGTCATTCCAGGCAGCTGGTAGACCCTGCAATGATTTCCCTACCCCCCCCACCCCCTTTTTGGCAAGAAAACACAAAGTATCTTTAAAAATGTATACAATTAAAATTTTTTCACAAAACCATACAAAAGTTGCAAAGGAGAAAAAGGATAGAATTTAGAAAGCAGTTTGATGCCTCTTTGTGAGTAGGCGTTTACAGATGGAAATGTGTTTGTGTCCAACAAACACAAGACATCCACCTAACACCAAGATAACACAACTTATGACCTGGATTTTCTCTTCTCAAAGTATTATATGAAAATAAGTTCTGGGCTCTTGCTGTGGCACCATGCGTTAGGCTGCCAGCTGTGAAATCATCATCCCACACCAGCACCAACTCAAGTCCCCGTGGCTCCATTTCTGATCCAGCTCCCTGCTAACACGCCCCTGGAGAGGCAGCACAGGACAGCTCATGTACTTGGCCCGCTCACACATGCAGGGGAGTCCCATGTGGAATCCCAGAGTCCTGGCTTCTGCCTGGCCCAGCCCCGCCCCCACTGTTGTGGCCATTCATTTGAAGTGCCGATCAGTGGATGGAATACCATTTGTCCCTTTCTCTCTGTCATTCTGCCTTTCAAATCTATCAAATGCAGTTTTTAAAGTTATGAATTATTGACTTTTAAAAAACTTTTCCCCAGTTACAGTTCTTAAAGGGCTACCAAGAATCTATAGGTTTTTATTCTGATTGTTTTTAAAAGTAATGATTAAAACAAAAATCTTTCACTGGAGTGGATAAAAGCAGCAGTAAATTTAAAACGGTCCACGATTTCCTGAAATGCTCACTGATGTGTTTCAGTTGAAATTAGACATCAGGTAACCTTGACCTGCACTGATTCAGCACAGGGTCACAATGCTCCTGCGAGTCCTGGGGGACGGGGGATGAGGAGAAGCAGGTAACTATGAGGTGAAGAGACGGAGGGAGAAAGACGGCAATTCCTTAAGACCGGGAAAGGACCAGAGGTCCGTACCTGCTAGCATGGTTATCCAGAAGCCCTCGAGGAAGACAGTCAGGTGTCTACAGGGAAGGAAAAGCCCGGCGAGGCTGCACTCAGCGCAGGAACAGCAGCATAGACACACTGGAACATGTGGGCTTGGAGGAGGGGATGTCTGGATATTTTTCAGCGATTACAGAAACTTCCCAGGCACTTGGGGATGCAAGAGATGAAAACAGAGTGCTTGGAACAAGGCATGCCCAGCTAGAATCTCCCACGTGCTTGGAGCCAGACTTAATTTGATCTCAAGAATGAAAGAAGTATGATATTTCCTGCACATTTCATGGTTTAAAATTTGCACCTGCCACAACATGTGGGAAAAAGTCATTCAGATGCATCGTGGTGGGTGGGCAGAGTGGAGTGACTGGGTCCATGGGTCTTCTCTGCTCATCAGCTTGGCACTACCACAAGGAAGCACAGCAAAGACCAGCTGATTTAGCTCATGGCTGTGAAAGTTCAAAGTCAAAATGACAAAGCTTGGGCTTTGGTTCTGACAAGTGGCCTAGGGGGCATGACAGAGACGGGTCCTCTGCACAGCCAGAAGGGAGAATACGACTGGCTCGGGCCAAACTCAGGCTTTTCCAACAAGCTCCTCCCTGCCTCCCTCCACCAGGCCATCACCAGGAGATGCACCTCCTGAAGGGCCTGAGGATCTCTGGCTAAATTCCATCTCTGAAAGATTCTTCCACCTCGATATAGCCAGTCTGGGGACCATGTCTCCAGCACATCTAGATCTAGAAGACTGGGTGAAAGCTGGTCAGAGGAAGTAAAACCAATGCTCAGGAGTTGGCATTGGGAGTGGGAACACAAAGATGCTGTGTGGACCGAGAGGCCTAAAAGAAAAGGCACATGGGCCAGTATTGTGGTACTGCCACCTGTGACAACAGGTGTGGGCACCGGCTGGTGTCCCAGCTGCTCCACCGCTGATCAAGCTCCCTGCTAAAGTGCCGTAGGAAAGCAGTAGAACATAGCTCAGGTGTTTAAGTCCTTGCCGCCCTGGTGGAGACCCGGAAGATGCTCCTGACTCCCAGCTTCAACCTGGCCCAAACCTGGTTGTTGTGGCCATCTAGAGAGAGAACCAGCAGATGGAAAATCTCTTCCTGTATCTGTCTCACTTGTCCTCCTTTCTTCTATGCCTCCATCTCTCTTTCTCTAAAACTCTGACTCTCAAATAAATAAATGCATCTTAAATAAAGAAAAGCAGGCCAGAACTGCAGAATGTGGCTGTGCTACAAGCACAGTAAAACATTCGCATATGCTCCTAGGGAAGCCATGCCTCAACGAAATTTCTTATCCCCTTGAAATCTCAGGTGCAAGTCTATTTCCCCTCTTCTGGAGGCATCAGGAGAGTTGACATGTAGTACAACTGTAGTGTCTGCAGGCGGGGTCCTTGGGGGATGTGATTAGGTATATTCATTAGGATGGAGGCTCTATTACTGAATCCTGATGGTTTCATGAGAGGAGAGAGAGATCTCGTGCAGACAGACACGTGATCACCGCTTCTTGCTGTGGGCACTGTCGAAATCTATTGTCAAGGGATTGCAAACCAGTCACTCCACGGCTCTGCTTCCATACCTGGGTACCTGGGGCTTGGGGACACTCTTACCACCTCCTAGTCAAAGCAACTGGTGTGGACAGAGTGGTGGGACAAGACGCCCCTGGGGGATGGTCACTGTGTTTTAAGGTTTGAGAGAAGAGGTGGGCAAGGGAGACTGAGTTCGTCAATTACATTTTGTTTCACCAGATTGTATGCAAGAAAATGAAAGTGAAGGGAAGACAGATTTTGATCTTTTCACAGGAACACGCACCTGAAAGTAGGAATGCATTCTTGATATTTCAGAAAGCCAATAATCAAAGTAATTAAAATCCTTTCTAATTTGTTTATAGAGTAAGGTGTTGAAGTCAAGAGGTGAAATAACTGTGGAGTGCTTAAAAATCATGTCTTCTTCAAGAAAAATATTTTCTATAAATAATAGCTAATAAGCAGAAATTCACTGAGTAGCTCTTGTCAATTGATTTCCAATTTCAGTCTTTCCCCCACGAATGGCTAAGAAATGCTTGTTACATGATGGAAGTGAAGAGGAGCTAGATATACTTACAGTACCAACACAAAGATTCATATAATATCTCAATAATTTAATGCCATTAAGATTTACTCTGTATCTTATTAAAGGAAAATGTCCAACATTTGAAACATGTATATGATAATGACTTGGAAATAAACATAATTTTAAATCCATACATAGATTTAAAAAATGAGATAACTTGGCAAATAGGAATTTCAGAATGCTAAAATTATAACTAGTTCTAATAAGGTTTAGATTTAGGGCCACAAAACTGCTTTCTGAAAAAACTTAGTGATTTCAAAGCAGCGTTAAACTACCAAGAAATGAATTTCTTTGCGGAAAGAAAGGACCGTACGTCCCTTGGATTCTACTTAATTGGTGATTGAGTTAAAGTTTTTCCTTTAGGGATCGGAAAGCTTTGGAAATTGACATCAGTCTGCTCAGGACAAACTCATTGTCTATTGGAATCCACTGAAAAACTGTCCCAACTCCCTCCTCCACCCTCGGAACATGTCTGATTTTGAGTGTGACTTTATCTGGTGGTGGCACGGCATTCATTGTCCCTGTTCCCTTTCTGGAATGATCTTCACATCGAGACCCTGCTGACCCTCACCAGCCTTGTTGTGCTCGGGTAGGCTGACTTCAGTGTTCTCAGAGAAACCCGACAGCCAGCATGGGATTCTTGGTTTCATCAGAACTAATGAGATGTAGACATTGTACATGAACGACTGAGAGAAGCAGTCATTCCATTTCACTTTGGAAAACTGACAGACACCCACTGTCCTGTTAGCAACCGCCCACTGATTATGTACTTCTCAACAAACTAACGGGGGTGGGCAAACTGCCACACTTCATGTCCCTGGCTGTTCTTTTTTCAGCCTAATGACCTAAATGTCGGTTAAAGCGTGTTTGGGCAAACTGTTGGCCATCCATGATTTTGTAAAGCTGAGTGGGACTACATAATAACAAACAAGCAAACCAGAACCAAAAAGCAAACAAATGTGAATTTGACAGTATGAGAAATTTGTGACTAGCTGTGAGGGTCCTGGGGTTTGCCTACCCATCTTCCTTTTAATGAGAGCCCTCTGTATAAATGGATGCCTAAAACACTTGTTGGGTCTTGGTAGCACGTGAATGACTCTCACTGTTTCATCAGCAGGTGGAGTGAGAAGTGCAGGTGCCAGGATTTACAGTATTGCTTCTTGCTTTGCCTCACCTTCTGACCATGAGCTCACACCCTGCCTGCCTGCACAGATCTACATTTGATTGCCAGCTCATCACAGGTGGGTGTGTGGGGCTGTGCCCAGGGAACTGGATGCTTGTCGTTGCCCAACTTGATTCTCTTGACTGCAAAGACTCTGAAGATAACCTGTGCTCGGTTTAAGGAAAAACAAAATCCCATGCTGGCTGCCTTCCTCTCTGTAATTGCCACTCTCCTGGTGGTCCCTAAAGCCCACTCAGAGATCAAGTTCTGCCTTGATGTTTGCATCCAGAAGAGAATCAAATTATTCACTCCCTCCCCTAAGAAAAAAAAAATGTGACTTTGGATTCCCAATCCCTCAAGGCTGTCCTCCAAGCTATTGTTTTCCTACTGGTTTCAATTCCATCCCACTGCCTCCACTCCATCTGCAATGCTCTGTGTCAGCTCATTCTGTTGATAACCCTCTCATTGACTGAGGATCAGCCTCAACATGTACAGTGCTGTCACTCCGTGTTCCAAAGACACAGATCACATGCATGGATTTCTGGACTGCTTGGTGTCCTGGAGGGACTGGCAGAGCCTTCTGCAATGGGATCTGGCTTCCACACCCAGCACTCAGTGGGTCTCTGGGCCCACTATGCTCACATCCCACACGGCCTTCATGCCCTTGCCTAACAGTCCCTGGTTCTTCTTTAAACTCACCTTAACTAGTATTAGCTTCCTTCTATGTGAAAGTAATTCTGAAAAGAAGTGAACTTATAAAATTAGAATTAACAGAATATAACCTGTAGCTGGAGGTGAGATTCTGCACTCCAGTGAAGATACAGATGAGGTTGGTGACAGTGTCCAACAGACATGGCCACTGTGTGGGATACCCTCACATTATAGGGTGTTCCCTCCTGCTCTACTAGCGCCCTAGGCCATGCTCTCTGCCTGCCGGCTGCCCACCCTCAGGACGGGCTGCCACGGCCATCCCTTTCCCTCTGGGCATTGGGAGTTGTGGTTGGGGATGGGACATGCCAGTAGCACAGTGGCACAGAGCCCGAGTTTGTATTTGGTCAGGCTTGGCTGTCGGTGAGGGCCTGCTCTTCATGGGCGTGTCCCACATCCTTATCAGAGGCTGCACATGGAAAATGCTCGACTCTCACCAGGTAGGTCCTTTCCTGCCCTGCTTCGTGGTTAGGAGGGCAGGTCACAGGACACTCAGAGAGCTGGCTCAACATTCCACCTGACTGCTTCAGTGGGGGTGTTCCTGGAAGGGTTATCATTTAGATGTGTAGTTCTAGCAAGGAGCATGGCCCTCCCCAGGATGTACAGGTTACAGCCAATCCACAGATAAAACAGGAATGCAGACAGGCACTGACTCTGCCCCTGGCCGGAGTGGGGACATTGGTCTCTCAGGCTCAGCACCTCTGGGTCTCAGCCCTCACGACCAGGTTAGAATGTGCACTGTTGCCTCTCTGGCTGGCAGCTGAAACCACAATTCCAGCTCTCCCAGGACTCCAACTCACAGATGCCATGTGGAGGGGCTTTACAGCCTCCGTAATGGCAGGTGCATGTCCCTGCTGGTCACCTGTCCATGTATTTGCTGTGTCCATCTCTCTCTGCCTTGTAGTTTCTGCTTGGCTGCCACACTGCCTCTACTGTGGATGCTACAGACCTACACCTTGTCCACGGAGCTGCATTCGTTAGCGGGTCCTTGTGAACTTCAGCCCCGACCTCTCAGTGGCTGAGCTCTGTGACTAGATGGAGAGCTTCGTGGGCCCAATCTTGTTCTCCCATGTTCCCTTGCATGCAGCCCTCGCCCAGGCTGGTCAGACCTCATTGCAAAGCTGATTTTGTTTTAACCACATAGGAAGTCACTAACCTACAAGTTTTGCTCTCCAAAACGTTTTCTGCACTTAGGGTTAAGGGCAGGCTGGGGATGAATGCAGTTTAAGTGACACCTGGGAAGGAGAGTCACTTGACTCTCGTAGTGGTTATGCACCTTACAGTTGCAGGCTGCCTGGGGCCTGCATGGAAAACCATTCCTCACGGACTACTTGGGTACAGGCAGCACCCATATACTTCGGGTTAACTGCAGTTTGAAGAGTAAGGATTGGAAATAGCAAAACAGACATGAAGGATACAGAGTGAATAATTAGTGCATTAAACATTCACATCATTGACTAAGCTTTTTTTTTTTTTCAACAACACACTGCTTAAAGTTTTCATGATCTGTGGCTGATAAGCTGCATGAAGCCACAGCCAACAGGGACTTAACAAATCCAAAACCAATGCCGCTGGAGGGACGGCATGGCTGGGATCCTGTGAAGCTCTGACCACATCTTTTCCACAGATCAATGAGTCATCTGTCCTGTGTGCGCTGCCACTTACAGGCATATGTGGCGTACACTGTTGACTCGTTAACTCTGAACTCACAGTCAACAGCCCCACAACTCAACCTGAAAGCAGCTCCTCCACATACACACGTTTCTCTGTAACACACATCCTCAAGAGACAGTGGTCAGCAACTCAGAACCCTGCATGGGGACCCTCCCCAACAGAGCCACCCCAGGAACGGCACCCAGATGCAGGTACACACACTGGGTGGGCTGGGCTAAGAGCAGCCTTGTGGACAATAGGGGAGCTGAAAACAGGAAGGCAGGGCTGGCCTCTTTGGCTCTCCACAGGGTCAGCAGGCTCAGAGGCTCAGACTCCCTTCACTTGCCCACGTATGTCTGTAAGGGTCAAGGGCAAGCATCCGGGGGCTGCAGGGAACTCATAACATAGAAGGTGAATTGTAAACACAGACTCTGATTTCATGGAAATTCTGGTTAAGACGTTCTGTTGCACTCAGATTTTATTCTCTTTTCGTCTTGGTACATTTTCCCTCTTTCTCTTTGGTAACAGAGAGCTTTCTACAAAGGAGGAAAGAAACACGCTTGCAGGCAACGCTTGGCTACAGCACAGGTTCTGCACAGCATTTACCAAGGGCCTACTTGCCTCAGACTTTCTCTGGCTGCTCAAAGGGACATAACAGCCAGAGATAACTGGAATCTAATTAAACACCAAAAACGAAAGTAAAGGAACTAGTGGGGCCAGTGCTGTGGCACCACAGGAGAAGCTGCCACTTGCGAGTGACAGGGAGGTGGGGGTGAGGAAGAAAAAAAGCTTCACAAGTACCTCTCTGACGCTCGCTCTGCCTTGCAAATAAATACATCTTCCAAAAGTAGTAGAAACACAACAAAAATGCCCTTCACAAACTAACCGTGGTTTTAGAAGCAAAAGTGATCTTTGTAATGGCCATGGGATGAGAAAAGATGAAAAGCTGTGAGAAGAATTGCTGGATACTTTTATCACTGTACATTTTAACTGAAAGTGGCTTTAGCAATCCTGGACATTTTTGGTCTTGATGTTAAAAATAACATTTCCAATTAAAAAAAAAAGATTTATTTTCTAATCATAGAAATGGATTAGAAGCCTTTAAAACAAAGCAGATCTGTCTGAAAATCCTTGAAAACCAATGGAAAGCTAGTCTAAATGATATCAGAAAACCCGTTACAATCCAGTGCAAAAGTGGTCTTCACTGGACAATACCAACATGCGCTTATTTTCAAAAGCTACTCCTCCGTTTCTCTTCTGCCTTCTCTGAAAATCAAACTGGGGTTTGCCTTCCATTCTGTTTCCTAGTCAAGGGCAGGTGTCTTGGCTCATTAGGCTTCCTTCGCGCGGAAATGACGTGTAACACGGTCCTCATCCACGGAGAGTTTAACCCACACTGACTGCGTAAGGGGTGTGTGTGGCACGTCTGGAATGCTTCGCTGTGTGCGTGCTTCAATTCTGAGGAGAGGTGCCGACAAGGACCTGTCTCCGTCAACAGGTGCACAGAACTTCTGCACATGATCACTGTATGGAGGACAAACTTCCTGGGTTCAAGATGACCCCGTGACAACGTGCTGGGGACTCTCCTTTTATTCCTGATATTGAAAGATCCACTGTGAGCATGCTGAGCTTTCTCAGACTTGATCCCGTGACATCACTTCACTGGCTGACCTACCCTGCATCAATTTTTTTCTGGAGGGGGGAGTTTTTACATGAATTAATGATCGCTCATAATCGGGGCACAGCTACGGTGTGATGCATAGTCAGTTCCCAGTTACAGGTGCCTAAGTGTCGGCCCGACGTGCTCAATCTACAGACAGACAGCTCGGGGGCCTGCCCCTGCTGGGGAGGCTACGGACCGTCTTTGGCGGTGCTGTCTTCCACGAGCACCCACCAGCAACGGAGAAGCCTGCGTGTCCCAGTCAGCATCCTTGTGGCAGGACACCCTCAAAGCACAAAGCTCAGTCAGGCCTGACCAGGACACAACTCCTTTAAGATGTCTCCCTGTGTTCAGCAATGGCCACAGAAGAAAAGCAAAATAGATCACAGAGAACTTTCCAGCTCTTTCCTTTACCAAACTACTCATCCCATATGCGCTTTACAGCACTGGACATGATTGTAAAAAGTAATGCTGCTGCTGATGATGATAATATTAATAATGAAGCTACTGATCATGGACCATGTTGTAAGGAGTCTGAGTTCAGAAAAATCAAAATAGTGCAAAACCTAAAAGTCTCATACACTACACGCAAGTTTAAGGCAAATGGGCATTCAGCATGCAAGTAAAACCCCATGAAACAACTTTGTATCTCTTCATTTAGGTAGAAGTCACTATAAATTTTTGTTGTAGAAAAGGATGGCATAGTGCAGCTAAATCCTCACTTTGCACACGCCAGGATCCCATACGGGCGCTGGCTCATATCCCAGCTGCTTGACTCCCCATCCAGCTCCCTGCTTGTGGCCTGGGAAAGCAGCAGAAGATGGACCAAAGCCATGGCACTTTGCACCTGTGTGGGAGACCCAGAGGAGGCTCCTGGCTCCTGGCTTTGGATTGACTCAGCTCCAACCACTGTGGCATCTTGGAAAGTTCTTTCTCCTCCCTCTTTCTCTCTGTATGTCTGCCTTTGCGCTAAAATAAGTAAATCTAAAACAGAAAAGGATGGCATTTTTCCCTCTGTAAGAATTCCTGAGCATTCTGTCACCATGCCCCTTACTCTCTGCTACTGAAGTCTGACCTAGGACTCTGTATGCCCTTTGTGCATTTCACACCGGTGGCCCTTTCCCAGGGCCGGTGGTTATGCCGCGTGTTCTTTGGGGTGCACAGCATGAGGGACCCCTCTTTTCACACAGATGGCTAGCTGAGGGCACCCTGAAGAAGACATTCCCGGGTAGCGCCACCTTTGGGACAAACGGAAAGGGCTGCATCGGGAGGCGGGCTCCGAGGGCTTGGAAGTGCTGAGTCGTGTCTCCCCAGGCTCTCATCAGCACCTCCTGTGGACTGTCCACACAACAGAGATGACCAGACAGCATCCTCAGTGCTCAGCTTCAATCGGCCTCTGGGACCCAGGTGGTTTTCAAGCTACAGTGAAAGTTGATCATGACTGGCTTCATCAGAGGTCAGCACAGGGAGGGACCGGGGGTCCTCAGGTCTCTGCCCACCCTGAGACGGAGGAACCAGACAAGGCTGCCTCCTGCCTCACCGCGACAGGCTGGGGTTGAAACCTGAGGCACTGGCTCAGCCGACTGAACAGGACACTACAAACTCTCCTAGGACAGTGCGTGGAGGCAGAGGTGCTGCAGCCCGAGGCATTCATTCTCACTGCAGAGCACAGTCTCTAGATGCGTGCTGACCCAGAGGTCACCAAGATCGCTCCTCCAACACTCTCCATGCCCGTCACCCCCTTGGGGACACTGCGTAACCATGGCAGACAGGGGAGTGACAAACGTCCAAGCTGAGTAGTCCCACGTTTGCCCACAACACCCAGTCATGCCATCACACATTATTTCTGTTTATGAGAAAACAGACGTAAAACACAGGGTGAGAAGGTTCAGTTCTGGCAGGGGCACAGAGGGGGAGGGAGTGCCAGGGAGTCCCGTGAGGATCAGTCCACGGGCAGTTTCCACATGGAAAAGTGTCAGACAATTTTGGGATAACATTTTGTTTTGTTTTGTTTTGCAGTTTTGAAGTAAGCTCCAGGTGTTCGTCAGGGTCTTGATAAATACCATTTCAGGCATTGACATAGAATATTTCTGGCTAAAGTGTTTGACAGGATGCTTGGCAAAGTCTGTGCTGTGGCACTGCAGGGCAGAACTGTTCATATCCAATTCATTTAAACATCCCTCATCAATACAAAAACAGACTACACCTTTCATTTCATGCTCCCAGATTTTCTATGCTCCATATAAGCATGTGAAGAAAACTCTAAGGTATTGGAAACCCCTTAGGACATCTCACATCCATTTGTCAATAACCTGCACTTAGCAGTCAAGTTGGAGAGCGTTGGCATTTTCATACATGAGCAGACAGGCATGGTTCAGTAAATGTTTGTGTCTGACTATGGCTGTAGGTGTACAGAGGTGGACATCCTGAACGCACTTCACAGTGCAGGCGAAGCATTTCTAACTCAGATATCTGAAACGTCCTGACATCTGAACTCGTCCAGCTCCAGGCGTTTCAGATGAGGGCTTCTTGACTTATATGCATGTTTATGCTTGTAAAACAATGGCTTAAAGTTCACAAATTACTTCAGAAGCAAAAAAAAAAAAATGAGGTTAATTTAGAAAAAGAATGTTATGCATGCCAGCGCATACCTGTTTGTGATTTTATGTGGGCAAAGCTGAGTACTTGGTACCTCACTCCATTGGTTGTTTCGTGGACTCGGTAGCTGTGTAAACGTAGACCTGTGTCCCTTCACTGCAGGGCTGGGTGTCTGGACCACAGGTTACAACCCACACCCACATTCCCACCACACAGCAACTTGTCTCAACACTCAGCTGGGTTTAGATGCACCATGGGCTCCTTCCCATCACAGGAACTGTCAGGGAACCCTGCACTCTCTTCATATGGCTCAGTGTCAGACAGCCGTTAGTTCCTCAGCACTGAGCTGTGAACTGATCATAGCATAGTATGTGAGACCTGGCAGTGATGGACAATTCTCCAAGAGGCAGGAAGCTGACAGGAATGTTTAAGGAAAAAAGACTTTGGCTTCCCAATGCTCACCTTCTAACTGTGTGGTCTCATTGCCTCCCCGCCAATTCTGGAGACAGAAGGAAGACCAGTGGCATTCTAGAATGTGGATATTCTAATATTTGCAGCTAACTCTGGGCTTCCTATGGAAAGCTCCAACCCTGGGTGCCTTCCTTCCCTTCTGTGCATACAGAGCAGCAATGCAGGCTGTTGCTCCAATGGGAGTCCTCCTTACTTGTAGATCATGGACCCTTGCAGTGAAATACTCCTTGTTGATGCACCCTTCCTCCGGTCAGGCACCCCTCATCTCTGCTGTTTATTTAAAGAATGCTCTTTAATTAAACATCAAAGAAAGAGACAAAATCAACCCTTTGCATTTTCTAATCACGGGACAATTTTCCATGTTAGAGTCCAGGTTCAGGTAGACCATTCTTCATTTTCACTTGTCATTTTCCTGAATTGTTAGCTGTTAGCTAATCCGCCATTATAACTCTTCTTGTAAAATGCTACAAGTATTGCTCTACATTTCTTGGACTGATGGGCTAGAATTCTAACTTAAGCAACTCTTCAGTGAGATATGCGTTTAACTCCAAAAATGCATGTTAAACTCTAAGTATCTCATACGAGATTAATTAAATCGATCGTGAGCATGTTAATGAAGTAGGCCAAACAAAATAAAACACAAGTAGATTTTGTGAGACTGGCATTGTGGTGTAGTGGCCCAAGCTGCTGCATGTGACACTCTCACACTATATGGGTGCCCAGTCAAGTTGTGGTTGTTGTTTCCAAACCAGTTCCCAAATGCTGCAACTGAAACGGTAGCAGGGGATGGTCCAAGTGCTTGAGGACCTGTTACTGATGCAGGACACCCGGAAGAAGCTCCTGGTTCCTGCCTTCAGATTGACCCAGGTGTGCTGTGCCGGCCATTTGCGGGGGTGAAACAGCACACGGGAGATCTCTGTCTTGCTCTCTCCATGTAACTTTGCCTTTCAAATAACCATACAAAAATCTTAAAAAATAAGTATGTATAAGTATATCCTGTTTCAGACAGACATTTAAAAACCTATTTACAAGATCAAATAGTAACGTGTAAAGATCGCAATCAGACAATATATAGACGTGTAGAGACACGGGCCTAATAGTATCAAAGCTCAAATTAGAAAATTTACAGTGGAAGAAGAAGACAAGAACCTAAAAAATATGAGACAAAAGAATTCATTCAGTGACTAAAATAATTCTTGAAAATGTCTGATGTTTAAGTTTGTCCTAGAAAGCACTCCTAATTTGGAGTTCCACGGCATTTAACTGGATAACGGGTCAGGTGTTCATTGTTCTACTGATGCATCCTACTTGATTCTCACGATGGCCTCCGAAGTTGTTATGATTACAGCTGGAACCGCTTGACTGTCTGGCGGGTTGAGGTATCTGGATTTTGCCACAGAACTAGGAAATAACCAAGCTTGGTGGTAACTACCCACCCTTGCAAATCAAGAACCATAACTGACTTGTCACTTCAGAGAAAGTTAAGGCCTAGCTGTGGCAAAGCGTAAGCATTCACCCAGTGAATCATTAAACAGCAAAGGTAAACCAGGAGGGGTTTTGCTGCTCAGCTTCCTCTCATTCCTCTGAAAGACTGAAGTCTCAAACCCCCCAGTTTTCCTCGTCAGTTCATCCTGCACGCAGTCTCTATGAATCCCGCTGCAGCATTTCTTCTTAAAAATGCTTTGCAGTTTTTAAGGAAAGGCAAGTGACTAACTGTGTCCCCAGGAGCAGACAGTACTAGGAAAGTCACAAAGGTCTTTGAAAATACCCTCTCCTGCCACTCTCTCTTTAGAACAGGTATGATGTCCTCCTCAGGAGCCTGACTCCAGCAGTTTACCGCTGCTATTAGCAACTGTACTACTTGTTGCTACTCATTTTATGAAAATTATACCTCTACCTCTGACCAAGAGAGAGTAAAAGGAACCAGGCTTACCCTCCACTCTGAAAATAAGCAAAGACTAACGGCAAGAGACAAAAGAAAGCAAACAACATGCATCCCATAGAGGGGCCTTACCCTACACTGTGCATGAGGGCAGGAGGGCGGTGCCAGACTCCAGCACATGCAGAGCAAATCCAAGTGCCCCCGGCAGGTGCTCTGGTGCCCAAGAGATGCAGGTAGACATGTGGGGAGAACAATGGAGCTGGAACTGCAGGATGGCGTTTCAGAGGACAGAGCTGCCCTGAGCGGGTCTACTTGAGTATCTTAGTGTATTGATCAGTGCAAGTGCAGAAGACTGCTTATGGGACCGGAGGAATAGTGCCGGATGGGCATACTCGGCCAGGAATGTGCCTTTACCCACCACATACACCTCACTATTCCTGTTGGTGGGAACTAAATTGGTCTAAGATTTGCTCTAGGTTTACCTGAAAAAAAAAACACAAAAACAAGATACAAAAGGATCGAAATTGTTTCCAAATAAATTCTTGGAACTGCAGAGAATGTTCAAGATCTTTAGAGAAATAGAACAACATAGCTTCTTAAAATCCATATTGTCTTGTACCCATTAAGGGCTACAAGCCATTTCACAAAGCAATAAAACACCCCATGGAAAACCGACCTCAGAATGACATGATGGAGCTAGTTTAGGACCGTGAGAAATTATAGGACATCTATATCAACGGGCATCGGGCGGAAAGTTCAATGCTGGAAAAGTGCCATGTTTGTCCAAATTTATCTATAGATTTACTGATTTTAGTGAAAACGTCCACTTTTTTCATGCTGGGGGACAAGTACATAGCTGGTTATAAAATTTATGTTTAAATAATCTAGAAGAACACACATGGAAGCTAGCATGTGCTACTTTTAAGACTTGTCAGAGAGTTAAATCATCAAAATAATGTGTTTCCGTGTAAGTTTGGACAAAATAAGACAACCAAAGAAGACAGAGTTCACCAATTGATACTCTTACAGGCAGATGTCCAAGTTTTGGCAGTTGCAAATGCAGGTGAGTTAGTTAAGAGCGAGTCCTTTCTGCACATGGCGCTGGAATATTTTATATTTAGGTACAAATGGATAAGCATCAAATGGATGGCGGTCTTAAGTGTAAAATCCTAAACTGCAAAACATTGAATAGGAAACCAAAGAAGCACGATCCACAAAGAACAAAGCCCCCCCCCCCCAAAAAAAAAGCAAAAAAACCTGGGCTTCATCAAAATTAAGCAGCTTCTCTTTCGGAAATGCCGTCAGAAGATTACAAAGGCTCCCTGCATACAGACACTGTGTCATCTATGTGACAACACAGATCTATCTGGGCGGTAGAGAAAACTGTTGGGACTTGGTAACCAAACTGTCTGATTGAATAGTAGTAAGTTCTATTCATGGGGGTTTTATCCAAATGGAAATAGGGGTGGCAATGCTCAGCATCAACACTCTTCAGGGAAACAGAGTTGGGAATCCACATGGCACAGTGACCTAGGAAAATACCTTGGCAATTTCCGACCATAGGACCCAGCTACCCCATTCTTAAGTATAAATTAAAGCAAATGCTTGTTAGACAGGGTTGTTCATGAATGCTCAGGACAGCGTCATTTTTAATAGCCCCAAACTTCAAGAAACCCCACGATCATGGCAAATGTGATCCATTTCTATAGAAATATTCTTTGAGATAAATTTGCTAGCATACATCTCACTATAACTATGAAGTGTGTAAGAATTCAGACAAAATGGGAGCACACACTGTTATCCCATTCCGACAGGCTGAGGGAATGCAAATGCTCCATACTGACAAAGGTGTACCCATGCTTGCCTGTGCATGGGGAATCTGTCACCACGGGGCAGCTCTGAGGTTGGTGAGGCCTCTGTCAGCACGTGCTGCTGGTCCCGCAGGTGTACTGTGACACCCAAGCCTGTCAGCTTGCATGCCCTGTACAGGTGTGGTCACCCTCAATAACGTTGGCTCACCATCATGTAATCTTACAGTTCCTTTCTGCCTTCATCAACTGTATTTTTTGGAATGTTCTAGAGGCTTTCATTGGACACACGATCCCTGGGCCAGGGAGGGAGATCTGTGGCCTACACTGTCTTCCTTTGGTCCCACCCACGCTGCTGGCGCGTGCTCGAGAATCATGGCTAAAGCCCCTGCAAAGGCCCAGCACTCCGTGCCTATGGTCTAACACCTTCTGCAGTCTCTCCTGTGGGCTTCTTCCTGCCTTCTTCCCACCTGTCCTCAGCATTGTGGACTCCGGTTTGTTTTTTCAGTTGACCTTTCATCATCTCGGTTTTGGGTGTTCTTAGAGACTTTTATTATTAAAGGAGAATTTATTTCTAGCCCCACTTTTCTGGATTCCTATTTGCTCTTCTATTGTTATTGCTTTTGTTTTTATTTTTGGCACACACTTATACATATTTATGAGGAACAATACGAGGTTTCAACACATTTATGCACTGCATAGTGCTCATAGGGTAACTATGTCCATCACCTCAAACATCTATCATTTCTTTGTGGTGCGAACATTTAAAATTCCTCTCTTCTAGCTGCTTTGAAATACATGGTGCATTATTGCTAACCGTATGTGCCCTACCAAGCAGAAGAATATCACAACTTATTCCTCAATTCCTCATATCTGTTACACTATATCCATTAACTCCCCTCTCTCTATTATTTCCTCTTTATCAACTCGACTCCCTCACTGCCCAATCTGGTAACCACTATGTGAGGTTTATACATATATAAAACGCTCTCTAGTTACAACTTAGGGTTGAAATCATGTGACATTTGTCATTCTGTGGCTCACCTACCTCACCTAGCATAATGTCCTCTAAGTTCCTCTAAGTCACAAGCAACAGGATTCTAATCTTTTTGTGGATAATGGTAATCTGTGGATCTATACACATGCACACACTCATACATGCTTTCTAATTTTAGCAAACGAATGTAGTTCTCATATCAAACCTAACAAGCACCAGGAAAAACATTGGTGGGGAGAGGGAGACCCCAGTGCCTATTGAACTGTGTCATAAAATAAATATAAATTATATTAAAAGATGATTATAATTCTAATTATTCTAGATATAAAATGTCTTAACCTGAATACACAGCAAATCATATCCAGAGAAATGCAAAACTAAAGTGTGAATTATTAGTTTTTCTTCTCTTCCTTTGAGTGTGTCTGCCCCAGGTCGGGATCCGTGCTCTCGCGTGTCTCCATGATTCTGATTAACTGTCGGCGCTGTCAGTGTTGGAGCAGGCCAGCCCCGTGGGCACTCTGCACTCCCCTCATTTCAGAAGGACGGCTTTGCTGGCATTATGTTCTTGCCCGACCACACTTTCCCCTTCAGGACTCTGAATGCTTCACCCCATTCTCTCCTGGCCTGCACGTGTTCACCTGGGGGACACGCTCTTCATTAACGGGACTTCCCCTAGTCGTGATGTCGCGCATTCCCTCCGACCACACTACTCCTCAGAAAGGGCTTTTTTGGTCAGCTATGTTAAGGGTCCTTTGCACTTCTTAAAGCCGATGCCCACATCACTCCAAGATTTAAAAAGTTTTCAGCAATTATTCACTGAATATACTTTCTGTGCTGTTACCTTCTCGGCTCCATTGGAACTACCCCTGGTATCAATATCTCCCATAACTTTTGAGGTAGTTATTATTTCTATTCTGAGTGGGTTATTTCAAAAGATCTCTCTCCAAACTCAGAACTTCCTTCTTCTTCCCACTCAGTTCTGCTGTTGAGATTCTCAAGTGTAATTTTAATTTCATTTACTGAATGACTTAGCTTCAACATTTTTGATTGATTTTAAGAGGCAGGAGGGGGGGAAGAGAAGGAGGGGATAAAGAGGAAGGAATGGAGGGAGAAAAAGGTTGATTTCCATCCACTGGCTCACTTCCCAACCATCTGCAGTGACCAGGACTGGAACGGCCTAAAACCAGGAGTCCAGGAAGTTAGTAGAGGTTCTTCCTGTGGATGCTGTAATGTGCATGAGTTATTCTACCCACCAGAGGTGTCATATCATCGATTTTTTTTTTCACAATTTTGTGCCTCTACACTGGCCTTTGTGCTTCTGGTGAGACAGTTGCTTCTACCAATTTTGCAGGGCATCTTCAGCAGCTGAAGTCTTTCTGCTAGTGTTGGACTCTAAGCTGTTGGCTGGATGTGCTGCGTTGAGTTTAGCTACAGAATAGTGCTGTGATGTCCACAGAGCTGCTTCTGCTGTGATCAACGCTGACATGTCCCACTTGAGCTGCAGGGACCCAGAGTACAGGGATCGTGACACTACACCTTCAGCTGGGATGAAGCTCCCTCAGGAGAGGCCCATTTATTCGATGGCTTAGGAGCAATGGTACAGCAGTGAGAAAGGAATCTGTAATCCTATATTTACAGCATCATAATCTGCGATAGCAAAGACATGGGAACAACCCAGATGCCCATCCAAAGAGAAGTGGGTAAAGAAACTATGGTACATCTACTCCATGGAATATACTAGGGCTTTAAAAAGAATGAAAATCTACTATTTGCAACTCGATGTCCCAACTAGAAACGAATATGCTCAGTGAAATAACTCCATTCCCAAAGGACAAATATCATATGTTGTGATATAAAGCAGTCTTTATGCAGAATACAAGATCAATTGCCCTCTCAATACTGTTTTTGCTACAACTCATGGGCTTTGATAGCTTTATTTTTATTTTCATCTCTTCAAAAGAGCTTTTTCTTCTTATCAATTTCTTCACGGACTCATACAGCAGCATTGTTTTCTTCAGGAAAATTTTTGATTTTCATTTCTTCAGTGACACATTGGTCATTCAGTAGCATGTTATTTTACCTCATAGTGTTGTAAATTTTCTATTTTTCTTCCTGTTATTGACTTTGTTTTATGGATTTTCATTTAAGGTGATGTGTGATAATTGTGTAATAGAGACTGTCATATCCAGATGTAAAGATACAATGCAGTATGCATTTTTACTTTCAAACCAAAGGTGTATTCCCAATGAAACTGTTAAATATATCTTGACAATAGGGTGCTGGACTCTGCCATTGTCTACACCCACAATGTCAGGATATACTTAAATAGCAGAATGATGGACTTATGACTGTTTATGAAAGACTATACTATTGAAATTCTATAGGGGAAATCAGTGGAGGGGAAAGGATTTGGGGAAGGGGAAAAGGAAGTCCCAGAGCCTACGGAACTGTATCATAAAATAATAATTTAAACAATTGAAAAAAGAAGATTCTGTGGGAGCAGGGCCACAGGAGTCGGCCATGTCTGTGTGTCCAAGTAGGTACAGCACTAAATCCCAGGGAGCAGTCAAAGCACCAGGTTATAACAGTGGCTCCAGCAGCATCCAAGTGTTACATGGATAACTCTGTAGGACCTCTTGAGGAAACCTGCCCAGGATGGGAAAGTCTGGGCCATCTCATAGGACGGAGGGTAAGTGGACAAGGATGGTCCAGAAGAGGGTAGGAAGGCCTGCCCAGTTGATTGCAAGGGGCTTCTGGGGGCTACATCACTCAGAGAAGGCAGTTGGGCTGCTTTTAGGATGGTGATATGGTTGGGTTGGGCTGCTGGTATGCTTCCCTGGCTTCTGTGGACAGAACTGTTCAGGGCTTGTTGTCTGCCCATTCTTTAACTCCCAGATTCTGTCAGTCTCTTGGGGGAAGCCCATGGGTTTCTCCCATCAAAATTGGACCTAAAGAGTGCTCATATATGATCTCTGAACTTCCCCGATGGCATTTATTTCACTCAATTACATTCACCTATTTGTTTGCTTGTAGTCTTCTATAGCATGGAAATGACATTGAATTCCGATGTGACTGGGGTCCTGCTACAAGAAAGAAATAATGGGGTTGGCTGTGAGAATCTCTACTTTCTCCATTTCCTGGAGAAAATTTAGGGATGTATTTTTAACTTAAATCAAGCATGACATTTGCTTGCTGCCTATGAGAATAATATTAAAAACTCAATCTATGCGACCAGCTCTCTTACTCTATCTCCATTTGTACCAATAGCAGCCTCTTATCTCTGGAAGCACATTTTGGTCCTAAGCAATTCTCTGCAATTTATAAGGAGATTCGTAAGTTGGTATTGCAATTAGTCATGCCGTTGGCAGAAATCTAGTACTAGTGTATTCCCAGTCATCCTAAGGCCAAATGGAGATCCAATCCAATTTTGGCATCTCAAAATGAAGCGCTAACGAAGGCACCATTTAAGATTCTGGGGCCTGGTCACACGGTCAGTGAATAGAAACCGATTTCTTGCACTATTTTGTTTGTCTGTAGAGACACAGCCTATGAGAAAGAAGTCAACTTCCCTCTATTGAATCTGAGCAAGTCTTGAGATTTCTACTGAAGGTCTGCCACTCTGCCATTTCTGGAAACATACGTGTCAATTACCTAAGGCAAGGGATGAGAGACAATGATAGGAGCCAAAGTCAGCAGAGTAGAGAAATGTCACAGGCAATTCTTGCTATTTTAATACTTCTGATAAGTTGTTCTCTGCAAGCAATAGCTTCTCCTTGGGGTTAAACAGCGGCACACACAGCCTCCTGGGAGACGACCTCCTCCTCTAATTCTAGGACATGCTGTTGGTTTTCTGCTGGACATACAGTACCCTTTGGGGTGACTGGCATGTGATGTTCTCATAGTCTCTGTAGCACCCTTCAAATTTCTCAGGATAAATAAGATGAACACATAAAAAACAAAGTTGCTGTTGTTTTATGCATTAGCTGTGAATTGTCCATAAACATTTTTATTTGAAGCATACATTTTCAAAAAAGAATATACATTATATGTATTTTTGTCTATAACTGCTATTGCACACTGGTCTGTGGGTACTGTGACCACAGTTACAAGGATGCTTCACGGGTGTTCATCTTAGTGTGGAAGTGGGCACGTCAGGACATGTTTCAGGTCTGTGATGGGCACAAAGGGATGTTCATGTTTACACGGGATGTGCACTGGACCACCCTCGTGAAGCATGAGCCTTACGTATATAAGACTTTCGTGTGGTCCACACTGTGTGAGGCTGAGCAAACTCCACTTCCTCCTGGTGATCGTATGAAATCCTCGAACACGCATGGTCCTTGGCTCACCGGGGTCCTTCAGCGCAGGACTGACCTTTGATTTAGTCTACTCTATTGCAACAGCCCATCAGAACAGTGCTAGCTTTCTGCTTTTTTTTCCTCACGCTAGTCTGCTCACCTACAATTATAATCTTTTGAAATGAATGCAAACTTTTTTCATTGTTGCTTTAAACAAGAAATAAAAATGCCTTACTGTGAGATGCACAAGAAATCCATGTTATGTGACAACAAACAATGTGATTAGAAGAAGAGAGGATAGAAATTCCATCAGAGTTGGTGAAAAGGGTAAATTTTTATAACTTCAGAAATAATCCAAAGGTGGAAACCAAGCCCCATGTGTGCTGGAAGAGATAAACCAGGTAGGTACATGCTTATGTCCATGCAATAATTCTGCTCAGCTTCAGGAAGGGTAGGAACTTTTGAAAGATGATACAAAAAAGATAAAGCTCAAAGGCATGCTAAGTTAAATAAGCCCATTCAACACACACACAAAACTGTATAATTCTACTTAGGAGAGGCTCCTAGAGCGGACAAACTCATAGAGACCGACAGGAACATGGTGACTGTTTCAAGGGTCATGAGCAGGAGAGAAAGGGGCGTGCTTGTTGCATGACTACAGAGCTTCAGTTTGGAAAGATAAAAATGTCCTTGAGATGGATGATGGTGATGATCGCCGACAATATCAACATGCTCAATGCTCTAATCGAACCGCACACTCAATGTGGGCAAATCACACACTACTGGGGCTGGTGCAGTGGCACAGGAAGTTAATCCTCTCCCCATTTCTGCTCCAGTTTGAGCCCTGGCTGTTCCACTTTCGATCTGGCTCCCATTTATGGCTCAAGTGCTTGGGCCCGTTTACCCATGCAGAAGACCCAGAGGAAGCTCCTGGCTCCCAGCTCCGAATCATCCCAGTTCTGGTCACTGCAACTACCTGGAAAATGAATCAGCGGATAGAACATTTCTCTTCTACACCTCTGCCAGTTTTTGCTTCAAAGTCAGTATTTCCAGGGAGATTTCCATGGATCACATTGCTTCATTATTATGCCTCTTCAACCAGCACTCTTCACACACCCCTCGTTTCTCCCCTCACCCAGTCCCTTGGCATAAATGCCAAAAATGCCATTTACTCAGTTTATGTGTGGAGGGGTAAGGTGCCCACAGTCATCCTGATCCATTCTGTCCCATGTCTAGCATGTCTCTCTGCCGAAAGAATGGAAACCTTATGATTCTCCCTTCCACCTGGGAGTTTGCTGCTAAAGAATTGTTAAAACAAGTAAAACAAGATGTGACAGTTTTAAATATCGTTTCACAATAGTTATGAAACATGAGAAAGCTGTACTTCTAGACAAATACAATGTAAAAATACTACAGAAATTGTCAGGGTCCAAATCACGGTATTGTTTATTTCTCATAAAGCTTTTAATTTTTCATATCTCCTTGTTAGCCCCCCCATATGAGCTTGGTTGTAAAAATCAGTAATAGATAATCTTGATCTAAAAAATATTGATGCTAACATTATGGTTAATTTCCAGTGGAATATTATACCTTCCACTTCAAAAACAGTGAGCAATAAAATGGAAGGTGGCTAAAATTAATAAATATTGGATTGGTCAATAAGAGAAAGATGGAGATTAATTCTAAGCTACTATAATCAATAGGATATATCACAATCATGGCAAGGAAAGAAAAAAACCAATACTTAGTAAATAGCCATCTCTTGGGATGTAAGGAAAAATACCTGGTTCCAGCAGGAAACGAGCACGTTTTCAGCATTTATCACGCCATATGGACACTCAAACACACGGATGGCTCGTCTATCGCCGTGTTATTTTTACACTTGCAACATAACAAATACTGCAGACAGGTGTTTTAAAATGTCACACGTTCATTTGCAATAATTTAATTGGCATAAAAATTCACTGTTTTTAGTAGCTTGGTGGAAATATTAGTGAGATAAAGATATTTTATATGACACAGATGAACTATAGTAATAGGTGGGTTTGATTTGAATGAACATTTTTTCTTCTGTTCTTTGAAATCAGCCAAACTCTTCAATCCAAACAATAATGAGTCAATGTTTTTGTTTGCACTTTTTGATCATGGTCTGCTTTCTTATGCGTTCAAACTTACAATAAACCAGAAAGATATTTACTGAACTATTTTCTCCAACATTTAGACTCTAAATTCTCCTGTAAAAATTAGACCTTTCTGGAAGTCTGAAAAGAATCTAAATATTAAAAACAAGAAAATTATTAAGCAAGCTTCTCATTTTTAGATTATTTTGTCATTCAATGATACATTTTAAAGTGTCTAGAACTGTGTTTAGTGCCTGTAATGAAAATGACTTCTACCTATGAATGTAATTTTCTTAATAATACCAGGCCCTAATAATTTTCTATTTTTTCTAATAAGTGCCCACATGGGGCCTGGCAAGGCAGCCTAGAGGCTGAAATGTCCTTGTCTTGCAAGTGCATGGATCCCATCTGATGCTGGTTCTAATCCCAGCAGCCCCATTTCCCATCCAGCTCCCTGCTTGCGGCCTGGGAAAGCAGCTGAGAATGGCCCAAAGTCTTGAGACCCTGCACCTGCTTGGGAGACCTGGAAGAGGTTCCGAGGTCTTGGCTTCAGATCGGCACAGCTCTGGCCATTGTGGCCGCTTGGGGAGTGAATCAACAGGTGGAAGATCTTCCCCTCTGTCTTTCCTCCTCTCTGTATATCTGACTTTGCAATAAAAATTAATTAAATAAAAAAAGTGACTGCTTGATGGAAGAAGTTAGGGGACATTTGTTTTATAATTTGTAGCCTAGAGTTTTTGCAACTTCCATTTGTTGAATTATATAACACTAAAACACGAAAATATTCAAAATATTATATGTGATATTATTTTTCTCTTTTAGCTTTATCCCTGTATCAATCGCTTTCTTCTTTAATTTAAGGTGTCTTGGGTTCAGCTGATTTAGAATAAAACAGGGAATGATGGAAAAAGGAGAAGACTTAGCGATGCTGCATGCAGATCAGTGTTCACTAAGGCACCCTCACAGCAAGTGCTCAGGAAGTCTTCGAATGCTTAAGGCAACAGCAGCCAGGACACGAGGGCTGCTTCCTCTCTATGGATTATCTCCCTTAACCATTGGGGCAGCTTTGTGGGAGGGGACCTTGATTTCATTTTATGTATATATAAGCAAAGCCTTGGCAGGTATACTGACTTTCCCAAGCCTGGGCTAGGCTCCCGATGAGTGCTATAATCCCACTTGGAAGCCCAAGCTCATGGTTGGGTGGCAGCTGAAACTCCAAGAGAAGAACAGCCAGTGTCTGCCTTCAGGAAGGCAAGCAGTCCAGACTGCTGTCTGCTATGGTGTGGGTGTGTTCGGTACCTGACTCCAGGGCAACCGTGTTTGCAGGCTGGCCTTATCAGGGATGTTTGCGTCACAAGGGCTCTGCATTCTTAAATCGGTGGATTATGTTGAAAAGGGTTGAGGCTGCTGGTTCAAGGTCTTGCTGTCCTCACCCTGTCCTTCCACCACAGGACAGCACAGCACGATGGCCTTCATCACATCTGGGACATTCCATTACTTACTTCCCAAACTAGAACTGCGACCATCATATTTCTGCTCCATGTAAATTACCAGGTAGCTTGTGGTGCTTTGTAGTGACCACAGCAAGTGGACTAGGATATAAAATTGGTACCAGGAGTGGGGGTGCTACTGTAATAAGCATTTGGAAATGTGCTTTGAGGCAGAGAGTTGGGCAGAGCCTGAATGAGGTCACAGAATTGGTCTCTAAAGCCCCTGGTTTCCATCCTGAGCAAATTCCAGTGAGGGCTCAGAGAAAACAAAGATCTGTTGAGGCAGCAGAGGTCTCCTCGGGGTTGACAAGTGTCCATCACCAAGATACTGAATGTGCACATTAGAGGCAACTCTGGTCAGGCCTGTGATGGGCATGAGGAACCAGGTGTGCGGAATCGGAGGAAAGGTCATCCTTGCTGCAAAGTTCCAGAGGACTTGGCTGGATTGCGCCTGTACCCCCAGAACTTTACAGAAGGGGGTGTTTTACTGTGTGGTGTCCAAGGTCTTCCACTTTCCCATGAGCCACTAACTGCAACCTGAGAGGAGAGATGAAAGATGCAAAGATGCAATGTACAAATAAAAGGGACACAGAATGGGAACACTGGGGAAAGTCTCAGCACAGCCTTGTGAAGAATCAACTTTGGCATCCGGGACAGGGTTAGGATGTTGGACAGACTGACGTGGAGGGACAGGATCTGGGTTCTATTCAGCAGGACAACGGATGAGACGACTCAGAAAGCACTTTAAGGATCTGTGAGGCAAACAAGCACCTTGAGGGCAAGGTTTTTAGAGAGGTGCTGGTAGGGCCCCAGCATTCTCTGCTCTCTGGCCAGCATGGGACTCTCACTCTTCACTCTGGTGTGTGGCTTCTCGAACCACCCCCAGGAATGGCTTAGCTGTGCCAGGTCAGGCATGCGCAACGGTTCTGGAAGGCTGACTTCTGATGTCACACGGAGTGTACAAGTCATGGGACTTTGAGAGCTGCTAATGGACTGAGTGCAACAAAACCACACAGGCCTGGCTTCCTGGGGCCTTGGGGTCCTGACCCCTTCTCCAGCACACTCAGGAGCTGCGACACCAGAATCCAGGAGAGTGTGCTTCAGCTTTAGGACTTGATGCTGTTACCCTGTTGGATTCTAGACTTCTTTGGGATCCTAACCCTTTTCTGCTTGCCCATTTCTTGCTTTCAGAATGGAAAGGTCTTTCCTATGTGTGGCCCACCATGGTATTTTGGAAGGTCACAACTAGCTTGGACTTCCCAGGTTCAGAATTGGGAAGGCAGTTTGTTCTGGGATGTCATGCCTTGAATCTTACAAGGCTGTGATTCCTGAGTGAGTGCTGGACTGAGTCACTGGGAAACCGGGGCTATTGGGATGGGATCAATGTATTGTTGATATGTTGTTACTGTTCCTTTCTCTTCACTCTCTCAAGTGGGCTCCTTTTCAAAGTGCTTTTTTTTTTTTTTTCAGATTTCTCTATTTGTTTGGAAGGTAATGTGATAGAAAGGAGACGTAGAGAGTTCTACCCAGCAGCTCAATCCCCAAATGATTGCAACAGCCAGGAGTCAAGAACTCCATCACTCCTTCATGGTCCCTCGCATGGCTGGCAAGTACCCAAAGAATTGGGTCATCTTGTGCTGCCTTCCCAGGCACATGAGCAGGAAGCTGGACTAAAAGCAGAGCAGCTGATATTTGAACTCCAATTTGGGATGCTGGCGGCTTAACTCACTCCTCCATAATGACAGCCCCTATTTTTATTCATTTTAAAGCTAGAGAGAGAAGAGATAATAAAGAGAGAGGGAGGGAGAGAGAATGAATTTTCCATCCACTGATTTACTCCTTAAATGCTTGCAAGTGCTGGAGCTGGGAGAGGCTGAGGGCAGGAGCTAAGCACTGCATCTGGGTCTCCCACATGGTTGGCAGGGTCTCAAGTCCTTTGGCCATCATCTGCTGTTCTCCAGATGTGTGTTAGCAGAAAGCTGGACAGGAAATGGAGCCAGGACTCCAACCAGGCACTCTGATAGGGGGTGCAGATCTCCCAAATGGAGGCTTAGCTCACTACTCCACCTGGCCTGTTTCACCTGAGTTCGTCAGTCTGGGATGATGTGGCAAAAAGCTGTGCCAGATGCTAGCCTTGTGAGCTGAAGTTCCCCAGCCCCCAGAAGCACGTAGCAAATACATCTTTGTTCAGTTTACGTGACTCTGCTGTGGAATCTTGTTATGGTAGCAGAAAGTCAACTAATGTCCTCTCCTGAAGAACTTTGGGTGGGTATGAAAATGTTGCTCATTCATGCTGCCTGAAGAACAGCCACTAGCCACATGTGGCTCCCAAATGTATGAAATGTGGATCTTAGACCTTATTTAATTTTCATCAGTCATTTCATAGTCACTCTTAGTGAATGCGACCAGTGGCTACTAATGACATCTTAGCTTTAAAAGCAGAGGCATATACACAGGTGTTTTTAAAACATTGTAAAAACTAATCATGACCTTCACAAATGAGATCCTATCTAATACGCTCGGAAATGTTCGCTCTATGCTATGGGTGTTGCTTTTTCAGAGTAATTAACAGTTTCTCTTTCAACCATAAATACAATATTAATTCTCTTAAATGGGAGCAATGTGACAGTTGTCATATGTTTTTATTGCTACTGTAAAATGAGTTTGTTGAACTGAGTTAATCTTATGTGAGTGTGCACGGGAGCTCCGTTTTTCAGAGAACAAGTGCATACAAACAGCCCTTGCTCCAACTCACCCCCTTGCAGAATGTCAAATCTGAACAACTGCTCCAAGTGGAAGCTTTCTGGTGAACTCAACTTTAGAGTTTAAAAAAGTTTAACTTTTATTCCAAGCACATAAATGCTACATTTTGAAAGGCAAGTTGTGACCCAGGAAAGCGCGTCCTCAGCTTGATTAGGATTAAATCATGACTCTATTATCGGAGGAACAAACAGAGGCCACAAACCTCTCTACTTGAGAAGCCAGGCACTCCACCTGCTATTTTCTTTTAATTTATTCTATTTGATTTGCTGCCTCCATTCAATCTCAGATCTTTTCAAGTAATCTCAAGGTTCTCAGGCATTAAGCTCTAAGATTTTTACAGAAATTCTGTATGTAAACATCTAAGATAAAAGGTTAAGGTTGAGAAAAAATTGCCTTACAGGAACACGGCCAAACTACCTTAAATCTCTTTGAGATAAAGCATAATTTAAGGGCAGGGGACCCCACATAGAGCTATGAAACCACGTGGTCTGGGCTTGCCAAGGTGATAGTAGGTTGAACCTAAAATTCAATAAATCTATGACAGAGTAGTTTTAAAGTTGATAATTATGTGTGGCTCATGAATGATGTTGTAAAGATCTAAGCGGCAACAACAAGGTTTCCCACCTGAGAAAGGCAAATACCAAAGCTATCCATCCCAACCACAAGTGTCATTCTTCCTAGAGAGTCAACACTCCGTGGAGAAGATTCGATTTCTCTGAGCTTTCTGGGAACACTCCTCATCGAACGCCTCCCGGGGTGAAGTGACTCTAGAGGTTTGCATGAACTCTACAATCACAACAGGCATTGGAATGGCAAAACAAAAACAAAAACAAAAAACAACCCTGCAGGAATGAAAGGAAATTATTCCCCAAGAAACTTTGTTGATTGTTCACTTTCCCCATCCTTTGGAAACGAAGCACCCAGATCATGTCATCTCACTTCAGAAATCCAACAGCAACAAAGCGCTTTGGCTAATTATTCCTGAACTATCTCGGTATCAGGCATGTGTGTGTGAGGAGTGTGTGTGTGTGTGTGTGTGTGTGTGTGTGTGTACATAAAAGGATGAGTACACATGCTTGTGTACATGTGTACATGGGTGTGATCTAACTGCTTTATGAAAATACACACTGCCTGAGAACAATATGATTACCCAGTGTTCTGTTCTGGCTCTAGGCAGACCCAACTGTTCCAGGCAGGTAGGACTGCTCGCAGGCTAGGCCAGCTGCTGACCACCAGGCTTACCCGCATGAGTCAGGGAAGAGAAACACCCTTTAAATTTTCCTGCTTTCCAAATCTTGAATATAACATGGCCATAGACACGTCACTAGGGCAGCATTTTTCTTACCCAGTGGTAGATATAGAAAACCAGTATTTCTTAGTCTCAAGGACCTAAATAACAGTACAAAGAAATTGGAGAAGCAAACCCTCCCATTTGGACAAGCACTAGGAAAGGAAATCGAGTCATCTGATAATTTTGATTACACATGATTGTTTGAGTTTGCAAAAATGAAAAGGATTCTCAAAACAAAAGAAATCAAAGATTTGGTTTCTACCTTAAGTCTTGTTTCTGTTAGACAGGAATACAGGGAAATCTATGCCACACACTAAACTCAACACAAAAGCACTGGGTGGTGAAACACGTGGACACGACATTATCAATACAGCAGAAGTAATATATAGTAATATATGTTGATTCATGCATATTTACATATGAGCTTTTAGGTACATAATGCAAGTGATAGTGTACTTCCCAAAGCTCATGGGAAGGGAAACAAAAAAGATGAATTAATTTTGATGTACCAACATTTTAAATCCACATGCAGTTGTTTCCATGATTAGAATTTCCTCTTTCAATCTTACTGGTGATTTTTCTGAACACTTTGTGTGTAGACTATACTTACACCTGCAGAAGAACGCACCCATACAAACCTGTCTATACATATGTCAAGAGCTTTAGTCATATGTAGAAAGGAGAAGAGGGTTGAAACTCTTGGGAATACATTGTTTTATGATTTGGGAAAAGGAGGAACTTGGAGAACACAAGCAGTGAAGGAAGCCTAAGAACCAGATGGGAATGACAGCAACAGAGGCCGGGCCTTGGGAGTGAGAAACTCATTTGCGAGAGGGTTTCTAATGCAGTCCTCGGGAGACAGATTTCATGGAGCGTGGAATGTGCTGCTATCCCCGAGGCTTGGTGACACAGGAATCAGGAGATCTTTAGCAAATGAATTCTTCTAATAGGAACAGCACAATGGACGGGGCGGATGAGGCTCTTGCTTAGGATGTTACACTGATCCTGTATCATACAGAAGGATATAGCTTAGTCTTAGGTCTCAACCCTCAAGGTATGTGTAGTAAGACGATGTCCCGTTCAGTCTGAGAATGCATTTTACAACGTCCCATGCATTCTGATACAGAAAACCTTCCCTAGAAATCCTTCCCTTGTCAATAGCACTAATTCTGGTTTGTTTCTCCTTTCTGATATGTAATATAAGTCAGTTCCTTGTTAGACTTACTTCTATATGGATCCAAGTTCTTCTGTAAGAAACACAGTGGAACCCCGCACTTCCTGTCTTCCCGTAGGTGTCAGTCATTGTAAAGGTGCAGTGGCCCAGTGGTCTTGAAATCCCCCCAGCACCAACTGGAGCTCCATCTAAGCACAAACCCAGCAACTGCTGACAAGGTCCCTTGCGAGCCTTGTGAGCGACCAGCTGCTCCTGGTCACTCAATGCAGCGGAACTGGCAGCTCTTTGATCAAACACTGTTCCTGTTAGGTCAGGCTCTGCTCCAGCTAAGCCTGCAGGTTTTCTTCCTGCTCCTCTTGGCCCTCTGCCCTCCTCACTGCCTGGCTCACATGGGCTTGTTCACATTTGTGTTACTCTGAAAAGGAGATGCTGCGACTGTGCTCTGGCCACAGAATCCACAGAGATCTGACATTTATCATTCTTATCCAATGAGTATGTACCACCTTTTGAAACATAACTAATATTAAATGTTCTCATTATGAAGCAAAAGAGGTTTTGTCAGCAATGATAGGTTTACGTTCATTCCAGGAAGGTTCCCTACAACATTGGTGCAGAATTAGGCTGGATTGCCTGCTTAATTGAAAGAAAAGCTAGCACAGGGCCTTCTTAAAACAAGAGGACAAACAGATGTTCCCACAGGGCCTGACCTGTCATTGCTGGGTGTCACCAGACAGGCAATATCCCACGGCCAGCTATGGCTGAGACCGGCCATGAGTTCCCCAGGCAATAGCTAGAGACCTCCCCGGTGCCATGGTGTCCCACCAGCCACTGGGATGGCTGCTTGGTCCTGTGTCTGTTGAGATTGCATCAGCTCCACCATTGTCATCTAGGACATGGCAGGAGCATGAATCAGGCAGCTGCACATGACTGACTGAATCAAGAACTCAGGCCCAGTAACCTGCTGTCGGCCAAGCTCTTCAGCAGGGTCAGCTCAGGCCAGCCACATGGGAGCAGTGCAGTGCGAGGCCTCTGGGGACAAACACTTCTACTGAGCCTCCCCATGGACCCTCCAAGCAGCACTGTGTTCAGTTCTTGGTCAAACAGAATACACAGCAGACAGAGTTGGCTTGGTGGCAACAGTGACCTTGCTTTCGATGCTATTTATACACACGCCACTGGAGTGATACTCTGTCGCCAGATGTCAGTGCTGGTGGAGACCTTGGAAATGGGGTGTCTGCTGTTTGGCTTTGCTGCCAGCAAGCCCCAGGTATAGCCTACTATTGGGCTGCACCTAAAGCCACGAGACCTTTTCCCTCTAGATACACTCATGACTTGAAGCCCACATAGGGCTGCACCATGGTCAACAGGTGCTCACAGAGGCTGAGGCCTCCACCAGCAAACCAACCTCAGTGTTCTGCACCCAGTCCTGTGGCAATGTCAGCTGGCCCTAATGGGTGCCACTGTGATGAATGAATTTTGTGTGCAACTGCTTTGGTGGGAGAAACGACTACAAACCCAAGGTACCTACAGCATTTTCTCCTTCAGCAGGGCAGAGGAGGCCTGGGAACAATGGCCAGGAAACACTGTGCATGGTAGGGCAAGACTGCAAGGCCATGGAAATGACAAGGCAATACTCTGCTACATACCAATTATGGCACAAAGACTCGGTCCAGTGTGACAGAAAAGACAAGAAAACACCGTCTGCTGGCTGCTGGGAAGGAACACAACAGTGCAAGGTGCCAGTGATCAGGAAACGCTGTGAACCACCCATCACAGACTGAGAATGCAACAAACCCTCCAGCCTACTGTCCACTCCGCCTCAGTAACAAAGCACACTTTGCAGCCTTAGTGCTGCTCTCCACCCTGGCCTTGTGACTGCCGGGCTGCCTGGGCACCATGCTCCCTGCTGCTCCCCAGCTCCTAGGGGACCAAATACGGTTTCTATGGAATGCCTGTCACTTTTGCACCATTGCTGCTGTCAAGCTAAGAAATCCTGGCTCAAAGCACAGTGAGCCAGGGTGGTGGGTATACTGCAGTTAGAGATGGGTCAGGAGAGGGGAGCACAACCTGGTGAGCACCCCTGACACAGGGGAGACCTGGGGCTCAGCCAAAGAGAGGGGCTCAGCCTCATGGCAAACAGGAAGTTGTCTTATTCAGAAAATTTAGCATAAATGCCAACTGCATTGAAAGTAAATCTGTATGTTTAAACCTGTGGTTTCCTAAATCAGCAAGATTAAATAAGAAAAAGTATCTGTATCAGCAGAATCAATGACCTTTGTTTGCAAAATAGATAATTCTACAAGAAGATAGTACCTGCTCATGGGCACTGATTCTGTCCTTTTCTTCATCATTGTTTTTCCCTGAGAGGACTAGATGTGTCATCATTTGTACTGCAAGTCAAGAATTTGACCTTGTCACAGTTAATAAATGAGTAAATGTTGTTCTCAAACAGGCATACTCCAAGAACATAAATAAAGGAAGAGTAAGCAAACCTGGTTATTTCAGAAGTAAACATCATTATACCTAACCCATAATACCAAAGCAGCGTTTGCATTTGGGCTACATCTCTTTTTTCCTGAAAGGAACATTCTAAATAAACTTACCCAAAGGTTGCCAATCACATGTAACACAAACAAAATGAAGCTCCTGACTAACACTTGATCTTTGAAGCTTGACAACATTTCTCATTTTGGGAATATTATTATAGAGGTTATTACCATTTCAAATATTTTTGCATTTATTTATTTGAAAAGGGTTGGGGAGAATCTCCCATCTTCCATGCTATTATCCAAGTGCCCACGATAGTGGGGGCGGGGCCAAAACCAAACCCAGGAATTGAGAACTGCACTTGCGTCCCGCAGTGGTGGGCAGGCACCAGCTCCTTGAGCTATCAATATTGCCTCCTGGGTGTGCATCAGCGGGAAGCTGGACTGGACAGTTTGCCCGGGTCAGGGGCGCCTCTCAGCCAGGGAATGGGAAACAGGTAAAGCACTTCAGAGCCACCTTCCTCAAAGACACTTCTGGGCCGTAACGGGGATCCACGGGCGTCTCAGGGCCTCCATGCGAAGTGCAGCTACACTGTTCCTGGCGCTTGGCCACACGCAGCTGCTGACGCATGGCTTACACAGAGACCCCGAAGCACTTGAACAGGAAGTGGACAGTGAGAGAATCCACTGAAAGCACCAAGCAATCGCTCAATGTTTATAGCCTGGGAGCCTTGCCTCAGGTCACCCCTGAACCTCCTCTGTTCCTGAATCCAGATCCCTCCCATCTGTGTTGGTGCATGGATATGCACAAACACATGTACTCATATGCACACACACATACATGGGCTCACATACATGTACAGACACATGCACACGCTGGCACACATGCACACTCATGCATGGGTATGCATGCACACACATGACGGGTATTTGTGTGTGCACCCACACATGCACATACATACCCTGGGGAAAACTGAGAGGACACATCCTCCCAGGTAGACAGCATAGTCCATGTCCCACATGCATGGATTCCTATCTAACTAGATTCTTGGCTTATAATGCCATTTCAGCTAATACTTGTCTACCAGAAAGGTTTTAGTAGTACAAATGTGTGTCCAAGTGTGTGCAAGAGTCTTAGCTAACTTCAGATTTACCATTGGCCCTTGAGCTGTCTCCACCCTTCACAACTCTAAGTCACACATGACTTGGGCCACACAGATAATGATTTTCTGGGGTATGCTGTGAATAATATTTGCTGCACCACCTGCGTGAATCTTTGGAAGACTGGTAAATCAGTCATTTTTCCTATGGGGAGTTGATCCAATTGACACTAGCGTAAGTGCTGTCTATGATTCCAGGAGTCCTTGACCAGTTGGAACAGGCATGACCAAGCTGGCTTCTTTGCACATGCACTAACAGGGAGATTCCTTACTGGAGCTTGGGGTATCTGGAGCTGCTTTGGCTTCAACGTCTTCAGAACATCAATCAATATCTGTGTCAGGCTAAAGCCAGGAGCCTTAGAACCCCACCCAGGTCTCCCCCGGGTGACAGAGGCCCAGGAACTACTCGGACCATCTTCCACCGTTTATTCGGGTGCATTAGCAGGGGGACAGGGTCAGAAGCAGAGTGGCTGAGGCATATACCAGCACTCTGAACTCTGGTTTGCTCCATGTCTCCACATGCATGGATTCTTACCTCAATAGACTCCTACATTACACACTGTCTTACGTGGGAGTTATCAGTGAAGGATCTACCTGCTATACCACAATGCCAACACTAAGATCAATTCATCTCAATTTTTAGTTTCCTTTCCCATAAAATGCAGTGGACTTTCATTATCAGTGTTTAAGTGGGCATTTGGTGAGTTCACTTGGGCACCATGCTTGGCACGCACTGAGACCCCTGGCAGCACAGCCCTCTGGCCCTGGCCTGGCTTTCTGCCCTTGACCGTGTACTGCCAGGACTACAGGCCAACTGCAGCAAATGACTCAGAGCGTTTTTCTTTCAAATGAAACATGCTCCATTGCTGCAGCACACCCACTGACCGTAGCCGTGGCATGCAGCTGGAGACAAGGGCACTAAGTCCCATTCACAAATCAGAGGCTGCGAAGTCAGCAGGCCACTGCTTGTCAGCGTGTACCCTGTCCACTGGGGCCCTGCACTCCATTTCCTGCCTGGGATGAAATTTAGCTCAATTTGTATAATGGAGATGACATTTACTTCATGTAAAAATAGCAGCCTAGTGGGTTCCAAGATGTGTCACATCCTTCAGCGTGCTTCTGGAAGCTGCTCGCTGAGAAGCAATCTGATGACCAGAGGATGGTGGGATAAGCAGATGAGAAAATGCAGAGAGCAACAGGGATCACTCAGTTGTCACATGTCAAAGAAAGTGTGTTGCTGCAGTGCCTGGGACAGCTCCAAATGCTTCGCTGGGCGCACAGCAGGTGCTTATCAACTGGGACTTCCCCTCCTGCTCCTGCCTTTCCTGAGCACCAATTTTGAGGTCTCCTTGACCTCAGATTCCAGAATGTCCCTCTGAGAACACTGCTTGAACATAATATGCAAGAAAATTTTTTTAAAAAAATCACCATTCCCAGTCACTCACTTGGCTAGATGCCTACTCTTGGCAGAATCACATCCATCACATTTTCAAGATGATAATACCATGGCAGATCTGAGAGAAAAACGCGACACAGTCATTTTGCGTGAGAAGCAGAAAAGACAAGATCCTAATAAAATGGGAAAGAGAGAACTGGCGGCCTCCATCACTGCATGGTGACTTAGGAAGCCCAGGTCTCATCACTGAGTCAGAACGGGAAGCACGGCACCGCTTGCTTGGTTTTCTTCTTCCCCATCTCAGGCACAAGCCATGTCTTTAGAATCCCAGCGATGTCTGCAAACAAGAGCCATGGAGGTGCACCCCGAGGGTGGTGCAGTAGGAGCTGAGGAGCCTGTGAGATCCCCACACAAGTCGTCTTTTCTTCTCTGGACGTTGACAGGAGACAGCAGGGGATCTCACAGCTCCCATGTGAGTCCTGGGATGGGAGTACACTAATTCCCTGTGGTTGTCTGGAGGAGGGGAGAACGTGTGCTTGGCGGGCCATGACCCTTCTCCTCTGGCATGCTGCCCAGCACCAGTCACCTGCCATGCACCTTTTTCATGTGCTCATGGGAGTGAAGGTTGCTGCTGGATAACCAAAATGTACCACAAAGCAACCCCTAAGGGGGAAACATGCAAATGTCTGATTCTTGAACAACAGAGGAATCTCTGAGTACTGGCAGGGATAGCTGTCAGCATGGGCCACTTGATGCTGGCCGGTTAGGGTCTAGGAAACACTCACACGATGCTGACCCTGTGTTGAGGGATGCATTTCTAAAGCTGGGAGAGGGCTAAGTGTCCCTGGGCCTTCCATGCCTGTAATGATCTGACAGGCAGGCATCAGGACCTGGGGTGGGGCCTTGCCTTTTGCTCCTTGCAGACTAAGTGATTTTTTGAGAAAGAAAGTCAGTAATTTTCCAAATGATGGGGAGACTTTGCAATTTACAGACATGCCTTGCTTCTCTGTGTTTTGGTCAAATGCGGTTTATTGATTGCTTTGAACAACAATTTGCTTTTCTATGAAGAGTCAGATTATAATTGTGCAAGAAGAAATAAAAATCTGTGCCTCAAAACAAATGATCCTGAGTCTATTGTCTTACAGAAATAAAATTTCCATATGATTAAATAAGTGCAGAACTGGGGTCCCTGGTGTTCCGGAGGAAGAAGCTGTCCTCGGCATCAATTGTTGCTACCCTGAGGGGAGACTCTAGGAGTAGAAGTCGTGGTCTCATCTTTGAACAGTGAAAGATGCTGGGGAAGTTACTGGCAATTTGGAAAAGGTGCATCTGCTTAAACTTCTTTCAGATTTCAGCAGGTGGAGCTACAAGCACGATTTCACTTTTCCTATCAATATGTGAGATGCTGCTGCTTAATAGACATGAGAGTTCTAATCACAAAAAGCCGATGAGTCCCTGTAGGGCAACAACGCCTGGGGCTCACTCTGTGTCCTGGACTTCCCAGAAGAGCCTGCCACACTGGCCTAACACTTTGTATTGGGGGTTCCAGCCAAGACTGGAGAAATGCAGGACATGCCCAGATGTACAGAACATTCTGTGTTTCTGGATAAAATGTGCACATAGTTTTACACAATCATCTAAGGGCAGGCCTTCAGCACAGTGTTTCTGACACTGCTTGGAACTCCTGAATGCCTTACCAGAGGGCCTGGCTTGGAGTCCTGGCTTTGCCATTCACCCAGCTGCCCTAGGAAGCAGGAGATAATGGCCCAGGTAGTTTGGTCCTGTCCCTCGGGTGGTAGACCAGGACAGTGTTTCTGGTTCTGGGTCTGGCCTGGGTTGCAGGCATTTGTGGAGTAAGCCAGTGTATGGGAGCTCTGCTGGGCCGCCCTTCTGAGGCTTTTGGATCTGACAGTGTTCATGGGCATAAGGAGCCTCCCACGACATAACACAGGCCCCTGGCACAGGAGGGAAATCACCGTGGGACCTCCCAACTTGGTTATCATCGGACGAAACAGCAGGCCAAGCTAGGTGGATGCCTGTAGCAGGGAAGTATTTTACACCACACAGCAACATGTCCTTAGACCTCTGCACACACTGCCCCTTCTCCTGAAGGAACAATCATTGCTGTGTGCATTACATCACCACTGCATCCCATGCAGGGACACAGCGCTTTCTGAAATGTACACCTGCAGCCTCCAAAATGATCCTAACACTCAGGAGCGATGACTGAGATGAGCACAAAGGACTAATTAACATAGGACCATTAGTCTTTCTTTGTCCAACTCTTCCTATGAAATACCATTAACTCGGTCATTCTCAAATGAGAACTGGTATCACTGCCCTTAATTAAGATGGCTTCATAATTATTCATGGTGACCCGAAACTTAGATGCTTCTGATGGGGTCACAAAGCTACATCAGAGCAAAACCAGGTTGTAGAAACAGCAACAACAACAAATACAACAAAAACTAAGCTCCAAATAATGAAAAGGGAACAATCTACTTTTTCAGGAATTCTATGGTACTCCTGGGGTCCTGGGAGGGTTTGTTAATTTGGGTGTTGGTTATGAGTGTTATCAGATTAACCGAAAGCTCATTTATCCCACACATATAAAGCTCATTTCTTGGTACGCATTAGGTATTTCAATAAAATGCTACAGAAGATTCTGTAGATAGAATTCCTCTTCCTCACTAATTAAAATTAGATTTTCCCCCCTCTGCATGTGTGTGTAAAGTAATAGCAAAATCAATGGTACTTTTTCTTTATCTTACAGAATCATTTCAGTCTGTTAAAAATTCCAAGCATGCCAATGTGAAGACAAAAGCTTTCCACCCTTTACTCAGAGTTCTTAACTTCAAACATTCCTGGGCTCTGCTCTGGGACCTACAAATGCTTGCTTTTCTTTTCAAGTGAGTCTGAAGCAGCCATCCCCAGTTGGCTGTCTCTTCTGAGTTGGGGTAGAGTTCTGTCAATTTATTTGCTTCTTACATACGTTGTTTGGTAACAAACTTGACCCTTGTAAGAGCCACGTATGCATACACACACACACACACACACACACACACACACACACACACACACACACACGGCTACCTATGGAGGGAACTACTGAGCAGCCCTATGGTATGCAAAGCAGTAGGATCTTGTGGCCCCTATTTTCCCACCCAGGCTTCTCTGGTGAAAACAAACATGGATGTCTGTGCCCCACGCCCCATGCTGCCCTCTTCACACAATGTCTGTGCCCCATGTCCCATGTTGCCCTCTGGACAATCCCATAGACTATCCAAAGATCAGCAGGGCTAGGAACTGAGCTCTCTTGAGCAAAAGAGAATGAGCATTTATGTTTGCCTCACATGTACTGGGACCCAGTATACCTGCTGTGTCTGTGTCACACAGAACACCTGCTTACGGATCCAGGCATATACCATCAATGACACCTGTCAGGGATGTCCACCCTGGAGCTCTTGACAGGGCAACCAGCTGGAACCAGTTCTTTGTCCTTCCTGAGAAGATCACAATACCTCTGCACTTACATGTAATTATTGTAGGTTAGGTAAAGAACCTCCAGGCACAAGAATAAGCAATCTGAAAACAACTTGACATGTGTAAGCCATGTCACTTGGGATCATTTCTCATTCCTTGTTTTCACTTAGTGTGGTTAAAAATATAGCACTTTTTTTTAAAACTCAACTCGGTGGGATGAACAGGTGTGATGTGCATAAAGAGCAGCCCTGGATTAATAGAAAAGGAGTAGAACTTGCCAAGTGAAATGTTATACACATGCGCCAAAGAATCTGTTCCATCCAAAACTTGTGAAGACGTCAACCAACAGCTGTTGGGTAGATTAAAAGGCGGAGCTGGGTTCAAGATGGATAGAATGAGGCTCACGCAGTGAACTGTTAAATGTGTGTAACACATCAGTGGACTACTGGGTAGTCCCACTCCAAGGTTCTCCCTGGAGTTTGCCGGGCTGTTGGGGACACTAGAACCTCCCTCAGTGATGGGCGTAGTGTTGTTTCTGTCATCTCAACCAATGACCTCTGGGTGTGAATGTCTTCCGGTCCCACCCTTACCATGTGTTGGCAGTGTGCAAATGAGCTTGGGAAGGTTCCGTGACTGTGGGTAAGAAATGCCCCTCTAAACACCAGTGAGCTTAAATAAATTCACTTATTTAGAGTTTCACAGATAACACAAACATTTTTGAAAGCAAAATATTCACTGTGAGCATGTATTTGTTTTTGCTCATTTTAAAATTAATATAAAGAGAACAAATTTCATAGATGCAACTGTAAGAATATAATGAAACTGTGTTCCTCCTTTCCTCTCTCTCTTCCTCTTGCATTTTTTGTGCTAACATATTTTTAATTTAGCTTATAATCGCAGGCCTAATTCTCCACTAAGAAAGAGTTCACCAAGTACAAATAGAAAATTGTTCTTCAGAAACTTAGGCAAAGGCTATAAACAATCATCAAACCTCAGGCTCGCATTCTCTTGCATGGTGTACACTGTGTGCATTTCCAGTGTTGGTTTATCTGATAGCCACCCATACAGATGGCTAAAGAGTTCTGAAGAAGTCACACAAATGACAAACTGGATGGCAAATCAGGCATGAAACTATGCAAAGACCAACAAATACGGCTGAAGACAGAGCAATGCAATTGCAATCCAGGAACAGTTAAAGGGAAGGATTGAGTATCAATAAATGGGAAGCTAAAATTTAATGTGGGAGACCAGATGTGAGCACAATCACATTGTGACTATATACAAATCAAATGTATATCCATATGCACATATTGTATTAATGATTACAATGACTTGGTAGAAATGAATGCATTTCATCAGATATAGTTGTTTATGTGGAGGTGTATTTGAGACCCAGTAGGAAAGCCTGGGTTGTTTGTGTTGTCTGCAGCACTGGTCTCAAGCTCTGCCCTCACATGTTGGCAGTGCATGCATACATCCAGTTGGCCTCGAGGGAACTTTCTAGAGCCCAAGTGGGCATCTCCAATGCTGCCTTCATATTCCTTCTTTAGGACAAGAGTACATTGATGAGTACATACTAGTTTCTCAGTAGAGCTGCTCTGCTGCTGCAGAAAATGTCCTTTTTTTTTAAAAAAAATTATTTATACCTAAGTGTGATGAAATATTTATTTAAAAATATTTATTTAATGTTATTGATTGTTATCTATGACATACTTTTATCAGAAAAATATCAAGCCACTATCCTTTATTTCTATTAGACATATGGGGGAAATATGTCTAAATTGAGTCTAATTTAGGACCACACGAAGTCAAGTGGAACAAACGGACAGAAAAACGATGGAATCTCCTTATATGGAAAGGTGCCAAAAGAGGGCCGAATCGACACAACTGAGTAGGATGATCTAATCACACCCTTTTCAGATTTATTGTTCCATTTTTCATTGTGAGGATGGCTGCCCGTTGTGAATCCTGACTTAATAATCCTGCTGGACCAGGGCTATCACAGAAACAATCATCATGCATGAACATCTTCACATATGCTTCTTGGGTTAATAAACCTGATGCTCACTGATGACAAGCCATGGGAGTCATTACCACCAACTGCTAGGGGACAACGCCAGCAGCCACAGCCCAGGGTGCTCTGCTCCCATGGCTCCGTCCAATAACCACATCTGCTGTGCACATCTACTAGCCAAAGTATGGCATTTAATTAATCAAAACAAAGCTAGATCCAAAGGGAGAAAAGTTCAGTCCTTGCATTTCTTTTCTCCAAAAAACTAGTGATTTAGGGCCAATGGGTCATTAAAACCCCTGTTTATATTAAATATGAATTTCATATAGATACACGTATTGCAAAGTAAATGACACAGAATGACTAAATCCTTATACCGTTGAACTATAAACTTGTCTCCAAGAAGAAATTCCTTCTTTTCTTTTTTAATAAATATATAAAAAATTGATTTCCTTTCATGAAGACTTTATCTATACATACAGCACCCATGCACCTTTGTCACAGCAACACACATAAGCTAAGCACAGAGACAGCTGCTGCTTGTTCTTGCTCATATGTTGAACTGGGCAGGTTGATTTCATGAGAGCAGAGAGTAGAAAAGCGGTGGCTGTAGGTTAGGAAGGAGAGGGTGGCACGGAGAGAGAGATTTAGGTCATAGAAACCAAAGTGCAGACAGGCGGGAAGACTCAGGTTTAGTGTTCTGTTGTACGATGGCTGCAGCTCATAAACATTTATCATACATTTCACTAAGAAGCAGAACGCAGGAGTTGGAAGTTTCCCCAACTACCAAAGAGGGCAAATGTTTACTGAGATGGAAATGCTAATGATTCTGTATACTCATTGCACAACGCATACACATGTTAAATTTCACACTGTATGCCCCCCAAAAAAGGTACGACTACTGTAAGTCAACAAGACATTTAAAAAGAAGAGAAAATGATGATTAGTATCATTGGGGTTCTCATTTTAGAGAATTTAAATTGCTTTTATAGTAAGCATTCCCTTCATATTTGTCCAGTTTGGTCAATATGGCCACTTGCTCTGTCTAATTATTTCCCAGTGTCTTTTTTGACACACAAGTCACAGAGGACAATGGAAATACATCGGTCAGGATTTAAAAACCCATGAGGAAACCAACTGTAAACACCGACACGGACTGACTTGTGCCATGCGAGAGTGTGGCTGAGGCCAGCTTCCAGGCGTCCTGGCTGTGGGAACAACACTGGGGAGCACCTGCCCTGGTGAGACAAAGCACCCTGGCATGGGCAGTGCATGACCAGGCCTGGGAGGGGAGGTCTGGGGGCTGGATGCCAATTACAGACACTCCAATTTTGCGCTTTATGAGTTAGGCAGTCTTTCACCTGTCTGTACTACTCTCTGCAGTGTGACCCTCTGCCTGGGACCTGAGTGGGATCAGTGTCAGCTTTCTCTTCCTTTGCATTCCCTACACCTCATTCAAGTATCATGGAATGTGGAAAGAGACAATAGGACTTACACATTTCTGTACCAACTCATTGGCAAAGGGTTACTATCAGTTTCTCTTAACCAAAGATATCACAATATGACACAAAGATACTGTACATTGACACTGAAGAAACCGCTAATCCTTTCATCAAAGTGGTAAAATTTCAAATGACAATTGAGCGACTGTAATATCAGGTACTGAACAGGAGACTTAATTAAAGCATAGCCACTAGCCTTGGAATAACCTTTTTAATGACTGAAACCAGAACAACGCGAAGAGGGACCACTTCTCCCAGATTGCCTGGGGCTTTATCAACGTGGTACCTCCAGGAGGAGGACTGTGGCTCCAGTCCCCGTTGGTGCAGACAAGGACTGCTTCGACCTACATCCTCGTGAACTGTGCAACATTTTCCCTACTCGTCATATCTTCATCTGGAAATACAGCCTTTCAGTTGTTCAATCAAAAACAGAACAGCTAAGACACTTTCAGGTTTGCATTGTTGTGGAACCACCTTTTCGGGATGGTGGAAGGCAGGATTCAAAGTTGGAGGATAGGCAAAACTTTGGCTGAGTGCGGGACCCCAGGGACCCAGGCCTGGTCCCCTGACCCATCCCGCAGCAGGGAGTTCATGTGCTGAGCTGATGCTAGATTTGGGACCACCAAGTTTCACATTGCCTGTATCACAACCATGGTGCACCTAACAGAGATAAACGTGGACATTCTGAACATGAACAGTTTTGGTAATATCTTTCTTTTTGCTCAAACCCAAGCTGGCAAAAAGATATATATTTTCCTTTGGCAATGCAGTGGAAAATCAGGAAGGAAAGGTACACAAAGAGAGGTAAGTACAAAATGCCCCTGGACTTGCCACCCACCTCCTATGTACCTGCCATGGTGTATTATTAAACTCTCTTTTGCCGTATATGTATTTTGAGAAGTGACATCATAAAAATCCATTGTGGACCCTTCTTTTTTATTATTGTCTATTATAAAAATGACTTAATAAATATTTCTTGACCATTTGTTATAAAAATATAAGATAATGTATCTTTTCCTGGCATTGTGGGAATTAAACGCACCTGATCATTTATTTACTCATTTTTTGAAGATTTATTTATTTTTTATCACAAAGTCAGATATATAGAGAGAGGAGGAGAGACAGAGAGAAATGTCTTCCATCAGATGATTCACTCCCCAAGTGACTGCAATGGCTGGTGCCGGGTCCTACTCATTTTTTTCATTACCTATTGAAAAGGAATCCAGGGCCTGGCACAATGCCCTAGCGGCTTAAATCCTCACTTTGCACATAACGTCATCCCTTATGGGCACCGATTCTAATCCTGGCAGTCCTGCTTCCCATCCAACTCCCTGCCTGTGGCCCGGGAAAGCAGTTGAGCATGGCCCAAAGTCTTGGGACCCTGCACCCATGTGAGAGACCTGGAAGAGGCTCCTGGCTTTGGATTGGCTCAGCTCCAGCCCTGGTTGTCACTTTGGGAGTGAATCTGATCAGATGAAGATCTTTCTCTGTCTTTCCTCCTCTCTGTGTATGTGTTTTTCCAATAAAAATAAGTAAATCTTAAAAAAAAAAAAAGGAATCTGAAGCATGTTCTGATAATATTTCCATTTTAAGGATGGGCCACAGTAAGCTCCAGCATGATCCCACAGCTACTACGTGGCAGGCCATGGACTGCAAACTGAAAGAGTAAAAGACACAAACTCTTAACCCTCACTAATCCATAAGGCTAGCAGAAACCAGAGCAGTGGGAACAGGCGCCATTGCTCGTGAGTGGTGACACGAGGTCAGATGGTCTATGGTCTATGGTCTGATGTATCACATATTAAATATAATCATTGAAACTACTGCTGTGATTCAGGAAAGCTCATTTACATCCCTCTAAAATGCACACAATTTTTTAGAAAGCAAAAACACATTTAACCAGCTCTCGCATCTGAACCCAGCCTTGGTTGATAAGAACGCTTCAACTTCAAATACAGGAGACAGGCATTTGACTCTTGTGCAAAAGTGACTTTAGAAAACAGATTTTTCTTAAAATGTCGTGGACTGCCTTCCTTTTTAATACTTTGTCACTTAAAGAATGAATAGAAAGGTTTTATTTCTCTGGGAAGCAGCATCACCACTTCACCCTGAAGGTGGAATGGTTTATCACTGAGTCCCAGGGATGGAGTCTGGAGGGAAACCCTTTCCATTACTTGGCAAATATATCCAAAATGGTTATAACATTGGTGCTAAGAAGGACCAGACACCCCTGAGACAGGTCCATCTGTCCTGGATCACCTTCACTCTCACTGTGTGACCTCTTAGAGGTGAAAGGTTGACCTGTTGTGACATCATTGAACTGAACCGGGCCTAACATGGAAGGTGAGAAAATAATGCGGCAGGAGTGTCTTCGGTGTCATTCAGTGATGAGTTGCATGTGTGTCTGAGCTACAAATGCATGGGGGACACAGACGCACAGCGACATGGCTCTCGTATATAATGCCAAGATGCCAGGGACAGGTGACTCAGCACAGGGTTCGAGGCTGGGTAAGCAAGAACTGGCATGCATGGTTGCCCGAGGCTATGGCTGCTCCTGGCAAGGTCCCTGGGGCACAAGTCTCCATGTGACATGCATTTTCCACGTAGGGAGTTCCACATCCATCCAAGGGGGTGTGGGTTAGTGCCCAAGTGTGTGTGTGTGGGGGGGGTATGATGCTGCAAACACTGAGTTAGATCAGAAGCAAAGTTGGGTGTTGGCGCACAATACCTGTTTCATTAGCTATACATACCTATTCAAGGTCAACCTTGCCAGAGCCTATATAAGCCTCTAGATTGGAGACTCTAATAGGTTGATTAAGTGCTATAGAAGTGGCTAACGGTGATGATAATAATAAGGAAATCCATAGGAAATGGGCCCACAGCTATGTCAGTTAAGGAGGTATGAGTTACAGGTTACTGGAAATGAAGAGCCACTAGGGGACCATGATCAAATGTCATTGAAGTCCATTCATTTAGCCTCATTGGGTCTAAATTTCTTTAATTTTAAGAAAGAGGATTTGGGGCTGGAGTGGTGGTACATTTGGTTAAGCCACATCTTCAAAACTGATCTCACATATTTGTGCATCTTTGCATTCTGGCTGCTCCATTTCCAATCCAGTTCCCTGCTAATGCATGTGGGGAATGAGCAATTGACGGCCCACGTGCTTGCACTCCCGCCATCCATGTGGGTGATCTCGATGGGTTTTCCACTGCTGGCTTTGCCTGGCCCATCCCCTGCCTTCATGGCCACTTGGGGGGGGGGGGCGTTGTGAACAAGCCATTGGAATATCTCTATTTCCATCCCTCCCCACACTGCCCTCTGTCCTCTCACCATTAGGATTCTTTTTTACTCACGTTCCAAAAAGTATGTTTGGAAAATATTTACTAAATGAGTAACTTCTAAGGTATTTTGTACTTTCATTCCGTCCTTTCATCTTTTTCTTAACTCAAAGACAAAGATAACTATTAATAAGAATTCAGACCAGCCTGACTCAGTGTCATCAAACTCAAGTGATATAATTTCTGCCCAGAGCAACTTGACATTTCAATTAAATTGTGCAGCCCTCTCAAAGGAAAATATGTGCCTTCCTTTAAGTGCTTTTGAAATATTAAAAATAGCACCGAGGTGCCCATGATTATCTTTATGAATGCTGGAAGGAGAGCTAGTCCGATGCACTTAGTCCCTCAGGATGTAAGAATCCTGCAGACGAGGCTGGGCCATGCGCGTGCAGCCCTTCCGGTCTTAAGGCCAGGACTCAGTCATGAGCTCTCACTTCTAGGTCTCACATGGTCCCCAGCACGTGCACTTGTATCTTTCCTGCCACAGTTTCCCCCAGGGAAGTCTCTGAAGGTTCGGCCCAAATAGACCTGCACTACTTGCATCGAGCAAGGTCCTGTCCCAGGCCCAGGTCATGGAGCCAAGACTCTGGACAGGACGTTCACCACTTTGAGGGTCAGTTATAGAGACCAGACGTCACAGGCGAGGGCAAATAAAATTCAGGGTTTACAGCTTGAACAAATGGCTGACTCTTCATGCGCCGCTCTGCTTTGGCAGCATGAGAACTGTCGGGGGCATGGGCTTTTCAGTCGAGAAAAAGCAGAGACGCCAACCAGTCCTTCAACCTGCTGATCACTGCTGAAAATCCTGGCAGTGCAGCAACCTCCAATTTGTGTAGAACAGAGGCTAAGTGCTGCACAGCATTTTCTTACCATTTCCACGGAATCCACGGGCTGTAGGCTCTGGCATACCTGCAAGTCTGGATTAATGGCAGTTAATCCAGTTGAGTAAGTTTAGAAACACTGATGACTGACCCATCAGTCCAGAGTTGACCTAAATTGATGGTGGTATCTGGAAATTGTTATTCAACCTATAATACTGTGTTCGCACTAACTAAACTTCTGTACTGCCCTGGGGTCTGTCGGGTGACCTTTGCTACTCTAAAAATCTGAAAGGAACCATCAAATAGGCAGATGATTCCTCCAATGGCTTCCATGCATGGAAGGTAACTCAGTGGCCAGTGCATGAGTCCTGACACCTGACTGCCACTTCAACTGACTGGAAGCCCCCGAAGTGAGGCCTGGGAGCAGAAGTGATCTGCCAAGGTAAAAGAAATGTGGGATGGACACTCACAGAGAGGGGCAGGAAATGAAAGATTGGCAGGCAGCCTAAAGAAGGTCATCTTAGAATGGGGTTGGGAAGTGATGGGGTTACAGCCACAACCTAGGGACAGCATGGTCCCAGGTAGGTCATCTGTCTTCTCAGACAGCAGGGGCCACATGGGAGGACTGTTGGCTCCAGGGTCACCACCAGGGAAAAGTCTTGAGTGGTATGGCACGGTACAAGGCTTCACCCTGGTCTGGGCTTCTTGCACTGTCAAACACATGTGGAGTGATGGCATCACTCAGTGTCGGGAAGGGTGTGACTAGAGATCCTCCTTCCAGATTAAAACAAGCAGCATCTTCTGTCTTCTCCTGGATACTGAATGCCTTCCGGGGACTTTGGAGACCATTATTTTGGTCATCATTTCCTGTGTCCTTGACTGACCTCCAGGGCTTTCCCATGCTCATATGGAAAGTGGGAACTGAGTGCTGTTCCCAAGGCAGCCTCCTGCAGATGCAACAGAGTGTCACAAGGAAAGGGTTGTTGGCTACCACCTCACTCACTCCTCACTTGATGAGGCAAAAACTAAATCTGCAGGAGACAAGAAAGCTAATGTTTGTGGAGTCTCTCAGTGTATACTTTACTGTTTATTATGGGATGCCTTTACTGGTTATCCTGGGTGCCTTTTCTGGTTATACTGGGATACCTTTACTTTGTACTGGGATGCCTTCACTGGTTATACTGGGGTGCTTTCACTGTGTAGCTCTCGCCTAGGGAAGGATTTTGTGCATCATGTCTATTATGCATCTGGACCACTGACATGGGGCATTTGCCCTCCTCATACCTGAAAGCAAGGCCCAACCATCCATATGGTCATAAGGCTTTCTGGAGGGGAGCTGGAAGGTGAACTCTAACCCAGTTCTGAGGCTTGCCTGCTTTTGGCTTCAGGACTATTTCAAGATTCTCTAAGCTATACCTGGAGTGAACAGCACCTCAGCAAGAACTAGTCCCTCACTGCCTCCACAATCAAAGCTGGTTTGAGTACATTTCAACTTGTTGGTTTAGATGAATATTTTCCCATACATGCAATTTAGGATGAATATTTGAGAGGGAAAAATACCCTTCCTGCTTCTCTGAACTGGCATGCCTGCTGAGTCTCCACACCCCACATCCTGCTGTATCATCTTCCACCTTAATAGCCAGCACAGGTGGCTCTAACCAGCTCAGGATTCAAATACCTGCTATGTCTCACTCCCATGAGCAAACTCCCGTGTGCCTTGCTTTGAAGGGGGTTGCTCCCCTCGCTCATGGAGGTACCCCAAGAGCACTGCCAGGCACGAGGTCAGCATGGAAGAAGCCACACCCCTGGGGGGTTCCAACTAGGGGAAGCTGGAGGGGAAGTGTGTGTGCATACTACTGAGATGCCGCTGGCCCTCCTGCTGCCAGGATCACACATCAGCTTGGGAAACTAGCTGCGGGTCAAAAACAGTGGAAGGAAATTGTGTCTGCCTTGAAGCACGGACACTGACTTGCCCTCATGGCCGTCATCCCATGTCCAGCACAGAGCAGCGGCTGTCTCCACGGCAGTGTTCTCATCAGTCATCCAGACGTGATTTAGAGTGTGAGGAGATGTTGCAGGTTCCATGCAAATGCCACATCAGCCATGGACTGGGGTAGCTGCCAGTTGGGGGTGGGGAGGAGGGAGGAGGGCTGGAACCTACGCCACAGGCACTAGGCAGGGATTATAACAGAATTAGTTACTGAGCCTAACCAAGGGCTGGGGACATCCAACCCACAGGCTGTGGAAGAGCAATGGAATATCTTGTCTGGCCTGACTAAAGCAACAGTGGGCGGGACTAAGACTCAATGCATCCATAGCCGGCTAATCTTGAAGTCAATGATTTTGCACACCCGTGAGAGGGGCAATGCAGCAGGGCTTAGGAAACGGTCTCACCTGACAGCTGGCTTGTCTACTTTGATTCAGGCCATTAGTGCTCCAGGGTCTTAGGAGAGTCTAGCTCATGGTTTTCTAAGCAGTCTGGATGTGCCAGGCTCCTTGGAAAAAATCATGGAAAAATGGAATTAAATTATGTATACTGTGGTGCATATGTTTTTGAAAACCATACACAGCTTGGAATTTCCATGAACTTTAAAGCCTCCTTGTCTGTTTGCCTGTTTGTTAAAGTTAGTCCTCCAGGGATGGGTTCTTTAGCCCAATCACCCTCCCCCCCATTGATGGTTAAGGACTATCTGCTTTCACAACTGGTCAGAATGGTGACACGCAAAACTGTGTTTGCATGTGAAGCCTGCAGAAGTCTATGCTAAAGCTGCCAAATAACGGTGCCCAGAGAAAAAGGGAGAAAAGGATGGATGGAAAATCTACACGTTGACCTTGAATGGGCATTTAGCCTAACGGCTACAATGCTGGTTAGGATTCCGGTATTCCATATCAGAGTGCCTGGGCTGGCTGACCTGCACCAGCATCTGACTCCACCTTCCTGCTAACACAGATCCGGGGAGGCAGTGGGGGTGGCTCCCACTAGTTGGGTTCTTCATCACCCACTTGGGAAACCTGGATTGAATTCCTGTATCCTTGGGTTGGTCTAGTGAGGACTCAGCGATCATAGATATTTGGGGAGAAAAACCAGTGAATGAGAGCTGGCACACACTTTGTCTCTCATCATCTTTTTTTTCTATTTCTTTGCCTCTCAAATACATGAATGAATGAGTGAGTGAACAAAATGCTGCTTTGGAATGAGCTAGACTATAAATTCTCAAAACCTAAAAAGGAAATTGAGAGCCAATGTCACAGGCAGCACATAGGAGCAAAGGTGTTCAAGGGCCTCTTGGACACCTGTAGTAAGCTGGGACTTACTACAGAAAACCTTTGTTATCACAGGGGAAGCTGGTTCTAATTTATCATCATTCCCTGGGAAATATATTCATGCTTTGGAATAACAGCACTTTCAATAATTGGAAAAAATGACCAGGAGGTTCATTTACACGGTCAAGGTCACAAAGGTGACCTCCAGTGCTCAGTTCTGGCTTTCCTGACTCCAAATCCACCAACTTCACAGCACCAGCTAGAGCTCTGAGCTGTAATAACAATGCTTTGGGAAGGCAAGGTTGAACAAGGCTTGTCAAGTGACCAAGTGAGACATAAGACTCACAAATACATTCCAGTAGAGATCTTAGCTCCGGATTTAGCAAAAGCCAAGCTGGTGGTGTTTGGAGTCAGTCTTGAACATTGCAGAATGCTTGGCCATGCCACACCCTGCTCAAGTCGCCCTGAAAGGCGGATGTCAGTGTCAAGCCTGCTCAGCGGAGGAGAACATGGAAACATCGAAAGGTAAGACGCAGCTTACTCTCCCAGATCTGTAAGTGGCGGAGCAGGACCTGCACACAGGCCTCTGACGTCAGAGCCTGTATGCTGCATGCTGATTTTAATACACAGAAACTACACAGCAGAGAAGTCAGGTGAAGTCTGCTGCTTCCTAAAGGAGTGGATGAAGATGTTAGCCAGGGAAGCACAAACACCTTAACGGGGTCCTTCTATGGAAGGGTGTGTTTCCAGAGAAGACTCTCTATGAGCACAAATACAACCAAGGTAGGCTTCAGGGAGGAGGTGCTGTAAGTCAGGAAGGAAGCTGAACATAGAATGTTCAGCAAGGAACATGGAGGACAAAGGTTTAGATCCTGGTTTGAATGCAGTAGCTCTGGCTGAGCAAAGGCAGTATGCAACTAATATCATGTTTGCGGGCTGCACTATGGACACCAAGGCTCTGAAATGAGTAAGAGAGAGAATGCTGGGGCTTGCAGTATGGTGCAGTGGACTAAGCCACCTCCTGTGACACCTGCATCCCATGTGAGCGCTGGTTCGAGTCCTGGCTGTGACTGGTTCCCTTCTAAAGGATCAGAGAAAGCCATAAAGCAGATGATGGTACAAGTTCTTTGGGTCCCTAGATCCATACTGGAGACTGAGGTGGGGTATGAGGTTGCCGGTCTCATCCTGCTCTGCGCAGTCTTGGATGTTGCGGCCATATGGGGATGAGTTGGCAGATGTCAGCTCTCTCTTTGTTTCTCTCTTTCTCTGTAACTATGCCTTTTCAAATAAATAATTAAGTCTTAAAAGGTGAAAAGGAAGGTGTTGGGAAGGCAGATGGCAGGGTGTGGCCTGCAGGTGGTTTGAAATCTGAGCTGCCGTCTGCAGCCTGCCGGGCACCACAAATGAGCTGATCACCATTTTTCCAGTCAACTGCACACACAGCCTAACACTTGCAGCGTGGTGCATATTCAGTTAGGATTGTCATAGGAAGAGTCCCAGCAAGGATGCCGTGCACACTCCCCTGAGTTTGCATCTTTTCTGAGGGTCCTTGATGATGCCACCTGTCAGGGTCTGCAGCTGGGAGTGGGGTGGAGCCCTTATTGTGCCAGAGGATCAGCAGAGCAGGACCCTGCGGGCCTGACATGGAAGAGAGATGCCCACCACCGTGGGGAACCTCCTGCAGCCAAGCATGCCTGTGCCATGGCCGCCTCTGTGAGCCTGGAGCATCATCTCTGTGGCATTGCACATGCTATCTTCTCTGTGTGAGATGAGGCCATGTGGGTGTGCTTGCTCCATGGAGAGCAGTGACCTGACTGCCCTCCATCTTGGCTCCCGGCCTAGTACTCACACACACTCACACATACAGGATGGAAAAAAGGGCTGGAAGGTAGGGCAGAGCAAAACTTCCCCAGGAAGCTAGATAGATAGATAAATTAATGCTGTGCATCACATAACCATACAGATGTGTGTGCGTGTCAGAGAGAGAGAAAGAGAGAGAGAGAGAGAGAGAGAGAGAGAGAGATGTAACAGCCTAGCAAATGTGCCATCCCAATGGTAGGATGAGGTATCAGCCCATTGTCATGATTGTAGAAACACATTCAGGCAATTCTGAAGCATTTGGCAAACATTTACTGAGTGCTGACTGCGTAGAAGGCACTGGCTGAATTCAAACAGTTGTGATTGGATGGGTATTTGTGGAACTTGTCTGATGAACACAGACGAATCAAGTATTAAGAACGCCACAGTTCCCTGGCCTCTAGGTGCCAGCTGTTTGGGATAAGTTTTGAAAATCATGACAATAGGGCTAGGTTTGTCATGCAGCAGGTTAAGTCGCTGCTTATGAGTCTCCCGTCTCTGAGTGTCCTTCTGAGTTTTGGCTGCTCTGCTTCTGATCCAGCTCCCTGTGAAGGTGCCTGGGAGAGCAATAGAGGATGAACCAAGTCTTCAGGTCCCTGCTATCCATGTGGGAGACCCAGATGAAGTTCTGACTCCTGAATTCAGCCTGGCGCAGCCCTGGCTGTCATGGCCATTTGGGGAACAAGGCACTGAATGGGAAATTTCTGTTTCTGTCTCTCCCACTTTCCGCCCTACCTCCCTCTAGATCACTCTTCATTTCAAACAAATTAACAAATCTTTTTTAAAAAATATAGCAACAGAAACTTTCCCCCAGTTGCTCATTCCTCTCCTTCTGAGGTTTTTCTGTAACAACGAAACTGTTGAAAGTTTGATGCTTGCCCTTCACATCCAGGGAGCAGCCAGAGAGGCAACATACTGAATTTGGGTCAAGAAAATGTGATTAAAGGGCTATCTTTCTTTTTTACTTTCCTCAAAATACAAATCACACACCAAAAAAATCGCAGAGTGAAGGAGAGGCAGAGAGGGAAGGAAAAAGAGAGAGAGAAAGGGATGAAGACTTTCTGTGCACTTGAGAACGGATGCTGAGTTATTGCAGGACATAAGGCTGCATGAAATTCTGTAGTGCAGCCAAATATTAATTGAAACAATTAGGTGTGGAAAACACGTGGGCACGGCGATATTAGCGGTGCATAATCCTTGCTAGTTAAGAGGTCCTCACTGGATTACAACCGAAAGGCTCTGGAGTTCTAATTACCTGTGCAAGTCCCACAAGGTTACTGCAAAACACGGTAATTAGACGGTTGTAATATAAGGTGCTGGCAGGGGAGCAAGGCTTTGCTCTGAGTGCTGCAGTGTTTCCATGGCTATTTACTGAGCAGAGCCCCGGAATTTAATGGAATTCGGTGGAAGTCTCTGCTGACTCATTCTGAGAAGGGGGTGAGCAAACCCACCTTCTTGTGAGGTCTGGGGTTTTCACGGAGGGGCTGAACATTATGGTCCTCCACTCGCACAAGGAAAGGCTATAACATGTTATGCAGACTACTTGGGATGTATTGGCTTTGTCCCCACAGGCTAGCTCTCGGAACTCTGTGCTCTCCACCAGTGTCAGACAGGAAGCGGCTCAGGGTTCTTCTCCAGCTCTGTCTCTCGCAGGTGTCACTGTCCTGTACTACGCAGTGGGGAGCTGGCCGCCTCCATTTCCCTAAGCTTTAAGGAGTCATCTGCAGCCCTGTGTGTTCAAACAGCCACCGTACTCATCTGAGTGATGGACACAGCGTATTTACATAACAGTGTCCGTCACCATAAAATGTGCCCCACTGAGTGAAGCAGAGGTGTCTTCCTTTCCTTCCTTCATTCTGTTTTTGTGCCCATCCCGAATCATTCTCTCTCTCTAGTTTTTCTGCGTGCTACAATTGTACACATAAAACTGGAAGTCAGACTATATAAACTTTCTTATGTTCCCAGAGCACAGAACATAAAAGCGAGCTAAGGAAAATATTCGTATAACGTTTGCGTCCATAGGCGGATGTTGTTGCTGAGAGCAATAACTCACCTTCTCTGAGGCACTAATTCCTCTAGCCCCTGGAACTGTGGCTGCTGAGGAAGTGAGGATGGCTTCCTGTACTTTGGTCTAGGCCAGGGGCACTTGTGGGGCCAGTGGGAGCAGCAGCCATTACAAGCCAGTTACCTCCTGTGGGTTCCTTTAATGAGGCAGCAGTTCCATGAGGCTGTAGGGCAGCACAGGCGATGACACAGCCCAGCAGGTAGACAGACACCTGCTACCCCTTTATATCTCTGAGAAGCCTCCTCATGCTTCAGTTGCCTGGAGCTCAAAGACTCCTTCCAACATGCAGGCCGAGGAGGAGAGGACAGTGGCTCAGTTAAATTGCCTTTGAGTCAAAAACCTAAACAAAACATTTCTCTTTGGCCTCACCTGCCTGTCATGTTAGTGCCACCAGGCATGGACTGAAGACTGGATGGGAGGTACCAAAGCACTCAAGTACCAGAGGAAAGAGACTTGAGGATCTGGGAAGACACCTGCTGAATGAATGGGCTGTAACAGCAGGTGCTCAAGACAGTCACATCATCTGTGGCTGACCCTACCCAAGGCTGTCCTGCTCTCAGGAACCAAGGGCTACTGGGTGCCTACACCCTACCAGCTGAGATGGCACATCCACACAAACACAAGCTGCACAGTCACACGTCCCTTACATAAATGTGAGGGCACTTCAAAAAAGTTTCTGGAAATTGAATTAAAGGGTTTTTATTTTGGTTTGGTTTTAAAATATATATATATTCATGCATATGAGGAATCTTTGAAATTGCTGTGGAAAATATATGTTGTAAAAAACCAACATGGACTTGGAACTTTTGCACTGAAATAACTTTAGCTTTTAATGTCATTTTATGTTTTTTGAAGTGCCCTGATCCATGTATGTGCATAGCTGTGTAGATCTAATGTATACTTCATACAGATTTAATTCTACATCATTTCTATTTGCAAATTCGTGCAGATGGGTAGTGCTTTTATGCAGGACAGCAAAATGAGAAAGGGGTGAGTCCCAGGAACTGGAATTCATTAAAATTCTCAGAAAGAACCCTGCAGTTGCTTAAGTTTTAGCATGGGCTCTGGGTTTTGTGAACTCTCCGTGAGCTGCACTCAGTACCACCAAGGGGATTCCCTGCTTGTGACACCCTTCAGGTGGCCCCAGCAGGTGCTGTGTGCCTGGCAGCCTGTGTCATCTTGTACCTTGGGAAGCCTCTGCTCTGAATTTCAGTCTGCCCAGCCAGTGGCCACTGCCCACCACTCCTTCAGTTTCCTCTTCCCCTCTGGCACAAGACATCAGAAGAAGAATGCTTTAAGAAGATGAGAAAAGGTACACTCAACTCATGTTATCTTTTCAGAAAGTCCACCATTTTCATGTGATTGTCTAAAATGCCTATTTTGAATTTTCTCCTTGGGTTATCTTGGTATGGTCAGGAATTCTTATCTATAAATATGAGGACAGTCCCACAGAGACAATAAAATTGGACTAGTATGTGCTAAATTCATAGGATATCGATGCAAATAATACCTGTATAAGTTACATAATGTGGTTTGGTTATTACAAAGTTGTTTTGTCATCTAACTTGCAAGGACTGTATATGCTTCCTTTAAGCCTCTTATATAGATGTACTGAGAAGTTTTATATCTTTGCAAAATATGAGCTCAAATCTAATTGACTTAGCAACACTACCAAGTCACACATTTACTCCCGAGGGAAATTTCTTCTCATGCTTTCTGTTGGGATTTTTAATTGACTTCTACTCCTGAATAATTGTTGAAACCAATAAGCTGGAAGGGTTGGTGATTTCAAATGGCTAGAAATGAGGCAGCATGACATGTTTTTGTCTCCCTGCCAAATCTTTAAGTGAGCTAATATTTCAAAAGTCAGTACTGAAAATTCTTCCCTTTGAATTGATTGGGTGGATGAATCATTTAAATAAGGCCAAGAGATGAGGCTATAGGTATACCAGGTGCCTCTGCAGATCAGAGTTGGTCATTCGAAGGCTGCAGTTCTGGTTCATTGGTCAGAGAAACACCAGTACAAGTGGACTTCAAAAAAGGTCACAGAGGAGCCGGTGTCATGGCATGCCATACGGCACTGGTTTGAGTCCCAGGTGCTCCACTTCTGATCCAGCTCCCGGCATCACAGCTGGGAAAGCACTGGAAGATGACCAAAGTACGCAGGACTCATCATACACATGGGAGATCTCAACAGAGTTCTAGGCTTCTGTGTCTATCCTCAGGCAGCCCTGGGCACCACAGGCACTGCGGCACTTTGTGGAGCTAACCAGCTGACAAACAGGCTCTTTTCTGCTTCTTTCTCCCTCTTCATCTTCATCTTCTCTCTGTAATAACTTAGTTATTTGTTTTTCAAATAACTAAGTCAATCTTTATGATGCCAAACTAACAGAAAGATGGAACTAAAAAGTTCATTTTAATGTAAAAAAAAAATTCAAAATCCAAGCAAAGTGTTTTTTTTTTCATAAGATTCAATTCTCAAAATTTTAAAGACCCTTGTGTGAGAGAGAATAAAAACACAAAAAGAAATTCATGAACTCCTGTGAGCAATGTGATTCTGATCTGTGTCACAACTGGTGGCTCATTCACGGTGAGTCTCCCTCAGTGTCCTAGACCCTGGTTGTCATTTCACTGGTGATAAACCATTAATATCACAAACAACACAGCTCAGTGGAATGTGCTTTACAAAAGTTTGAAATAACCAACTTGCACAGATTATAAAACACAGCGTATCAGGGTAAATGTCATTTGTATAGGTCAAGCTTTCGAATCACACACTTCCATCGCAGTCAACCTTTGCAAGGACAGTGAGTGGCTCCTGGTGTTTGGCATGAGGCTTCCTCTCTGTGTGGATTCCTCCCCAACAAGACAGGAGTGATGCTCCTGCCTCATTCCTATCAATCATAATTCTATTAGGTAGCTGAAAACCCAAGAACCTTCAGTGCCCATAAAATATTAAAGACTTCTCATTTTTGAAATTCAAATAATACCTTCATTTGTTATCTGGCCCTAAATCTGTATTGCATTACAAATTTATGATTACCTGTAAATTTCATGCTGATATTCAAGTTTTAAAATATGCCAAAGCCTTTAAAATTGTGGGAATACGGAATTACACAACATAAAATAAGGATGGCAGTAGTGAAAGCACTCAAAGTCTAAATTCTATCAGAATATCAGAAATGTATTTGTATTTATTGCAACCGAGATGTGTTGCACTTCTATTGTGTGTACTGAAGACATTGAAAAGTACCAAGAATTCAATTGTGCACAAGGTGACACAGAACTGGCTTTTCTAGGTTATGGCATCAAATAAACTGATGAATAAGTCATGGAAAATTGTTCTGAGGGTGGGGAGGAAGGCAGGAGACATAAACAAGGCAAACAGGAAGCTGTGAGCAGATACCTGGCTTGTAACTCAATGGCAGATTACTCTTTAAAACTGGGACTTGAATGGTAATGCATGTAGCAATGGAAAGGGAATGGCGATGGACAGCTGGCATCTGTACCAAGTCCCCACATGGCAAGGCAGCTCAGCCCGCGAGGGATCTGAGAGGATGTCAGGCTGTCTACACCAGGGCCAGCAAGGCAAAGAGGGAGAGGAAAGGAACCTGCAGGTCCACAGAACATGATGGAGAACTTGCATTGTTTCCTAAGGAAATCAGTTTGGGAATGGGGGGATTGATTTAATGTATTCTTTAAAGACATGACTGTAGCTTGTGTGTACCAAATGGCTCCTAGAGTGTCCGAGAGAGGAAGCAGAGCAACCCTACTAGTGGGTTGTTGTGGCAGAGGTAGGAGCTGCATGGTGGAGGCTTGGACTAGGGTGGTGGCCCAGAGAAAGAGCAGTGACAGTCCTTCAGATATGCTGGGAGTGGGACAAGCAACGGGAATTGGAGATGAATGATCAGAGGCATTGGGGAAGGCATCGTTAGCTCATTCCATCGGGATGAAAGAGGTCAGAGAAGAAGGGACGGGAGGTAGAGGGTAGGGCCAGTACATGGGGACTGCTCTGACCAGATGTTCTGCACTGCGGCAAAGTGGCCATAGAGGATTTAGGTGTCATAATTTGCATGGGCTGCAAGAACACTGGCTCTATTTTAATGCCTAGTCAATGTGGGGGCAGGGAGGGATGACCCAATGGTAGAAGGGGCAGGCCACAGTGCAGAGGCAGAAGGGAGGGCACTGTTCGCGGCAGTGGCAGTGGGGTAAGATGTGAGTATTCATTCCTGCAGTGTGTTCTGTTTCATTAAGCACAATAGTTTCTAGCTGCATCCCTTAAGCTGCAGAAGTCAGAATTTCATTCTTTGAGTACTATTCTATCTGAATACATACTACAACCTCTTTATCCAGTCATTAGTGGATATTGGGTTTATTCTATATGTTGTTTATTGCAACTTCAGCCATCACAAATATGGGAATACAGATAACTCCTTCATATGCTAATTTCATTTCATTTGGATAAATTTCCAGAAGTGAAATGGCTGGTCATATCTTGAATCTATTTTTAGATTTCTTTTGCACTAATTTTTATTTATTTTTTTGTGATACAGTTCCATAGGCCCTGGGACTTCCCTTACTCCCTCCCCAGGTTCCCGCTCCCCCACTGATTTCCCCTATATTATTACTATAGTATAGTCCTTCCATAAGCAGTCATAAGTCCATCATTCTTTTATGTAAGTGTTTCCTCACATTGTGGGTATGGACAAAGGTAGAGAGTCCAGCACCCTATTGTCAAGATATATTTAACATTTTGGGAGTCTGTCTATCTTCGATTTAGAAGTAGGGATGTATACTGCTTTGTATCTTCACATCTGGATATGATAGTTTCTATCACACAGTTACTATACATTCCCTTAAATGAAAATCCATTAAAAAATCAACAACAGGAATAAAGCTAATAGCATTTGCAATGCCATGACGTTAAATAAATGCTTTTGAATGACTAATGTGTCACTGAAGAAATGAAAAAGAAAGTAAAAAACCTTCTTGGAGAAAATGATGCTACTGTATGACCTATGAGTCAATTAAGCATTAATAAGAGAAAAGAAACTGTTTTGCAGAAATGAAAGCAAAAATATCAAAACAGATGAGACATAGCAAGAACAGTACTGAAAGGGCTATTGACTTGTATTTTGCAAGGAGGCTGCCTTATATCAGAGAGAACATATGGAATTTGTCCCTTGGGAATAGACTTAATTCACTGAACATAAAGGTCTCTAGTTGAGCCAATTTGGTTACAAATGATAGAATTCCATTCTTTTCAATAGCTGAACACTATTCCATAACATTGATGTACCACAGTGTCTTTAACCACTCCTCTTTGGATGGGTATCTGGGTTGTTTCCATGTTTTTGCTATTATAGATTGTGATGCTGTAAAAATACAAGATTATAGATCCCTTTCTCTTATGCAGATCTCATTTTCTTTGCATATATTCCCAGCAGTGGAATAGCTGGGACATACAGCAGGTGTATTTTTCAGTTCTCTTAGCACTCCCCATACTGACTTCCATAGTGGCTGTATTAGCCTACACTCCTTCCAACAGTCAAAGAGGGTACCTTTCTCCCTACATCTATGCCAGCAGGTGTTGTTAGAATTCTGAATGTAGGCCAACCTCACTGGAGTTAGGTGGAATCTCAGTATATTTCCCTGATTACCAGGGAGCCTGAGCATCTTTTCATATGTTTATTAGCCATTTGAATTTGTTCTTTTGAAAAATGTCTGTTCATTTCCTTTGGCTTGTAGTGTGCTTCAAAGGACGACTCTGGACTGCGGCAGTGCTTCCACTAGGGAGAACACCACCACTGAGCATCCTGTCCCGTGGGATGAGACGTGTATGGATGCTGCCTCCATGGTAGCCACTGCACAACCTACGTCTTGGAGGGGAGCAGGTTCCCTCTCCAGAGGCCAGCACAATGGGCACTGCCTGCTGCGGCCAATCAGCAGTGGGCAGGCCGTTCTGGGCGCAGTGCCAGAGCAGCTGAGTTGTGAGCTTTGTAAAAGGACTCATCAGCAACCAGCTTTAGTAATCAGCTGGGTTGAAACTGAAAAACCAGGGAATCGATCAAAACTATAAGACTGATGAAAGGCCATGTAGCAAAAAAACAAAAACAGAAACAAATGGCCTATCTTTGCAAACCTGAGTCCTTGCAAATCAGCTAAACCAAACATCCTGTTACAGAAAGCTTTCTGTCTGTTGGCTCAGAATTCCATTGCTTATTGTTCTTCAAATTGTCCTTGTTTAGAATTTTCTTCAACAAGAGCAAAAGCAAAAGCTCTCCCTTTCTCTCTCTTTTTCTCTCTCTGTGTCACCCAAGCATAAGATAAAATTCCACACTTCTGTGTGCAGCAAACTGATTTCACATACAATTTCACCCACTAAAAAAACAAACAACAGCAACAACAACAAAAACCCCAAACCCCTCTCACTTCAGAAGGTGCCAAAATACGTTGGATGTGTGCAGCAGGGAGGGCCAACCTTTTGTGGCTGAGCTGCTTTTCTCTTTGGTAAGTATTTACAGAATACTCTCTGCTGGGAAAGGTGGGGATAGTGTGTCCAAGGCCACCCCAGAGTCCCTCTGGTTGGAAAGTTCCGCCACTTACTGAGAATATAGAAGGAGCTTTGCCGAGTGTGCTGGGAGGCATGTCTAAAATGCCATTAAACATGAAGAACTGCTGATACAATGGAAGGACCAGGATTCTTTGTGTCTTCAATATTTCCTTCGATGGCAATAAGCATTCCAGTAAAGCAGTACAGATTTACATCCTTCCCAGAGAAGCATCCGTGTCCTACCCTGCTTTAATTCTGTGGGTCGCCTGTGTGACTGACATGTATTCTTGTTCCTTTAGCCTTCTGCTCGCTGACTGCCACTGGGAGCCCACGCTGTGCTGTTCCTCCACTGTTGGACTCATCCAACCTTATTTCATCCATAGGTTGTGTAACCATTGATTACAATAACCCAGACTGTACATGTGACCTTTCATATATGTTTTGGCAGTAGGGGCCAGTTTTGTGGCATTTCAGGTTAAACCACCGCCTGAAATGCTGGCAAACCACATCAGCCATCTGGTTCCAATCCAGCTTCCCGCTAATGCACCTAGGAACGTGTTTTGAGATGGTTCAATTATCCAGCTCCTGCCACTCATGTGGGAGACCTGGGTGGAACTGCTACATCTTGACTTTGGTCTGGTCTAACCTCGGCTGCCAGAGACATTTGGAGAGTGAATCAGTAGATGGAAGATTTCTTTCTTTCTCTTGTTCTTCATCACTCTGCCTTTCAAATAAATAAATCTTTAAAAAGGAAATAAACACATATACCTAAACCTGCAACTCTGTTTAGTTTTCTAAAGTTTGCCTCACTACTTGACACACTGGATGGTGCACTGAGCTACAAGAAGCGTGTGATGAAGTTGAAGGACATTGTGTACTTTCAGTAAACAATGCGAAACAGCCTCAGTCTAACAAATCACGTGATTGACAAATCATGCTTGTCAATCAATGGCCTTTTATCTGTGCTGTCTCTAAACACAGGCTTTTATCCCGCAGCTCATCCTTCAAAAAGAAAAAAAAATGAAAAACAAAAACTCCCGTGGTCACAATGTCAATTGCTAACTTTATTTTCTATTTACGTATTTACATCATTTACTTATGAATACCCTTTTTCTCAATTTAATTAGTTGGTGTCACTCACACTATAATTGGGAACATAGTTTAGACTGAGTTCAGTTTAAAAATGATGCCACCATGTCAGCTAGAGTCACGTCTATTGTATAATTGCATACCACAATCAGGTAACAATGAAACAGCACCCACACATGCTTTGTGCATTGAAATCTCACTTTTCCATCTCTATTCTAGTCAAAATAGCACATTAAGTATGGTAAAAGAACATCTGTAAGGATTAGAAGAATACTTCCCCTTTCCAATTTCAGTTCTATCACCCATTCAGCAAAATCAATTTTTTAAAAAGGTAATTGAGATAAAATCTTGGTGTTCTTAAGCTATAAACCATCTACCACCCACATAGTTAATATTTTCTTATGCCTGTGAGCTTTTAGTCTATACCTGCAAATCCAAGCAATTACCAGTGATAAGAATGAGTTAAGACTTTAGTAATGAAGAAAATATTTCAACCTTCACAAATTATTGGCCACAGACACCAAAATGCTTCTCTCTGTGGTATGCCATCAGATTTCAGCAACAGTATCAGCATGATAGGCTCGGATGCAGGCCAAATCCTACCTGAAGAAATGTTATGGCTTAAGTAGATGTTCTAGAGAAGTATTCAAGGGGAAAGTTCTGCTCATGAGAGAATGCGGCCACTTTTATTAAGAAAGAATAGCACGATGAACAATTAGGTCATGGAGATTGCCTCTCTCAAGAATTAGTTGCTTATTGTGATTGCCGCTGGAAGCTCCCGTGAAGAGATGACTACGTCTTTTTACTTTGTGCTTCTCGTCCTAGCACTGTGCCATGTGCTGACTTATCCCATGGTTGGATGACTGGGTGGATACACTCGTGTCATGAGTTGTAGTGCGATAGGAGACTGGGGCTGAGGTTTATCGGATGTGTCTATGCCAAGTGCCAAGGAGCAGACCTGGCAGATGTGCATGTTAAGATCAGCAATGATCAACGACTCCTAACAGCAAGATAGACATGTAGAAGGAGACCCAAAGGTGAAATAGATTAAGACCACTTATTGTGAAAACACAGAATTTTAAACTGGTAGCACCATCGGCCACCAATTAGTGCAATCCGTTCACGGTCTCCATAAGAAACTCACAGTGTAGTAGCAAAGGAAGGAGAGCTACAAGCCAACTCAGAGGCACTCATTTCAAGCTAGGGTTCTGTTACCATAAGAAATGTATCAAATTCATCAAATTCATACCTAAGGAGCAGCTTTTCTGAGATGGCTTTCTTTGGACAAAGTGGAGAGTCAAAGGGAGTGATGGAATCTGAAGGTTGTGTTTGAGGAGTTTTAAACTTTAACTGGAGTTATGAAGAACAGCATATATCAGGACATGTGGTAACAACTACAGCATGGAGCAGCAGGTGCACATCTTGGAGAATGTGATGTTGAAGAGAGGGACAGGACAGTGTGGAGCGCATAGTGGGTACTTAGGGTTGTATACAGGAAGTGGGAAGGCAGCCCGATCACTGGGCAACAGCAATCTGAGGATGCCAGCAGAAAGAACAGAACTGCAAAAGAACCCTGGGAAGGAAGCAGGCTCTGAGCGTTCATGTAAGACGGTGTAAGCCAGTCAAGGGTGAGAACCAGCCTGATGCATTGCTGGACTTCAGATTTCAGAAAGAGTGTGAAGTCACAGGATGAGAACTCTAATGTGTCAGGTGAACCAACGGACAGCAGTGGGAGTACCTGGAAATTAGGTATGTTCTCTGTAGAATTCAGAAATAAAACAAGGTGTGTGCCACTGAGCTAGGAGAAAGTACACACATACCATACCCAGGACAGAAGCACCAGGACAAATGTGATTTGGAATGAATCAAAATATTTGTTTGTGTCTTTCAATGCACAGGCAATTTCAAACCATTCAAAACCATATTTCGGATCATCTAGTACCAACAGGGATCTCTGAGATGGAAGGGGTCTGTATCAGTGCTGATATTGTAACCAGCAGACATATTTAAACAGTTTCATAATCATGAAAAGCTGAATTTTAATATCCTCTCATTTTAATTAATGCAAATTGACATCTGAATAATCACACATGACCAGGGGCGCCATTGGAGATGGTGCAGGCACTGCACTCAGCTCACTGGAGGGCCATGAAACGCATGCCTGGGAGAGGGAATGAAGTACAACGTGGGTACATTCTGCACTAGCGCATGCTCGTCTCGACCTGCTGTGCTTGGCTCGCTCACTGTTCTCAGCCAGGTAGACCCCGAGAAGGGCGTACTGCTCCCATCAAGCACAGCCTCTCCTACAGCATCTTGAGAAGGATATGAAATGATTTATACAAACATACAGAAATCTGTCAAGATTAGAGCAGGGATACACTGGGGACGGCGTGAAGATCAGGAGATAATCACACAGAAGAAGGATCCCTCACACCTGCAGTTGGAGAAGAAGAGCAGGGGCATGCTGGATCCGGAAACATCATCTAACAGCAGGCAGAGGCCGAGTGCTGCAACCCGATCGTGAAACAATTAAAAGGAGCCGATTCGGGTGCAATAAAACATTTAAAAACCCAAGCAATATTTTGAACAACTCATCCACGTGTTTCATAACACACATTTTTCCATGTGCTTTCTGAAGACTGCCTGGACATACGCAACTCAGGAAAATCAATATTTTTCCTAAAAGGTGACTATCTTGGACCAAACTCATGTGACCAAGTCCTGTGGCTCTTGGAGTCCAGGTGGAGCAGGCGCCCCCCTGGGTCCAGAGGAGCGAAGGAGAGTGGATTAGAGCCAGGCCTGAGGGGTAGCTGGGGGGAGGGATCTGAGGTGCGGCCAGAAGGAGCGTTGGTGCTCACAGCCCATGGCGCCCCACTCTCACACGGCAGCTTGAGTCGTCTCTGACAACAGTCCTGGTGCAGAGTGACATATCTCATGAGCCGACAGCAGGAGACACTGCACTGGTGGCCGTAACCCCCACTGCCTTTCCCTGCAGTGGGAGCTGGGAGCGTGACCCAAGCCAACCTAAGCCAACCCAGCAGGAGGCAGCCACACAAGCCCCTTTCTCTGGAAAATAAAACAGCAAGCCATTTTGGGGGTGCTTTTATAGTAATTAATATTTGCAACTTACAACTCTGTCTGCCTACATGTTAGTTACTGACTCAGGAGGATAACACAGTCTTAGGACAGTAGCTCAATCCCTTGGGGTGCCTGGCTTTAAATCCCTTGGGCACCTAAATAGCTCTGTAGTCTTTTCTAGAATAGATGTCAAGCATTCTTAAGCACATATTTTATTGTCATTGGGAAAGCAACTGCAAATGTTTTCTCTTACATTCCAAGTCCTTCAAAAAGACTCCATTGCTAAGCTCTGACAACCATGTCTCCTACTGCCACACTGGGCTCCTCCATAAACAGAGAATTCATAATTATAAACAATTTGATGGAATGTATGCTATCTTCCCTGGAGACAAGAATGTCTTGGAATGGTGAAAACGTAATTGGGTAATTTTCTGAAATGCTTATTATTTACCTGCTTTAATTCTGGTCTCAGTGGCAAATCATATATCCCTGTTAACTGTTTATGAATCCCCAAAAAGCTGCTACGATTTCCAGTGGTCTTTTGGTGTTCTCATAAACACAATCATATTGCTTGGAGGTGTGGATCGTGAAAAACGAGTTACCTGTCACCTGTCTGGCCTACGATGAAGCCATCATGGCGCAGCAGGACCGGGTTCAGCAAGAGATCGCTGTGCAGATCGCTGATCCGAGCGCCTGGAACTCTCCGTTCTCTACAAGGGGTACCCCGAGGACCACGTCTACCAACAGAAGATCAAGGACCACTCTGTGAAAAAGAGTACTCCTACATCTGGAAGACGAGGCCTGACGGGAATTGCTTCTACTGCGTTTTTGGATTTTCCCACTTGGAGGCACTGCTGGATGACAGCAAGGAATTGCTGCAGTTCAAAGCCATGTCCGCCAAGAGCAAAGAGGGCCTGGTGTCCCAGGGCTTCACTGAGTTCACAGTCAAGGATTTCCACGACACGTTCATGGGCCTGATGGAGCAAGTGGAGAAGCAGACCTCAGTGGCCACCTGCTGGCCTCCCTCAACGACCAGAGCACCTTGGACTACCTCGTGGTCTACCTGCGGCTGCTCACCTCGGGGTACCTGCAGCGCCAGAGCCAGTTCTTGCAGCACTTCATTGAGCGGGGACGGACCGCCAAAGAGTTCTGCCGGCAGGAGGTGGAGCCCATGTGCAAGGAAAGTGGCCAGGTCCATGTGATCGTGCTGGCACACGCCCTGGGTGTGGCCATCCAGGTGGAGTACATGGACCGCGGCGAGGGTGGCACCACCCAATCCCACGTCTTCCCCGAGGGCTCTGAGCTCAAGGTCTACCTACTCTACCGGCCCGGACACTACGACATCTTCTACAAGCAGGCCCTCCCCGCTGGCACCGCCCCTCTGGCCCGCCCGAGCACCAGGTGCCAGGGGTGGACAGAGGGGCTTTTTGTGGTTGTAAATGGTCACATTTCACTCTCCCCTCACCCCCACTTCATGTCACAACCTCCCACATTTTATTAAAGGGGATGCTGGTGGTGAAAAAAAAAAAAAAAACTGTCTGCCTTCTGTTTTCAACAGTAAAGCACAGTTCCTCTTTCCTGGACCTGGCTTTCCAGGCATGGATAGGAATATGTGCAAGGCTTTCAAACCGTCTTAGAATTGAGACTGTGCCCAGTGCTGGGTCAAGTTGCTGTCTGTGGTACTGACATTCCACCTGGGCATCAGTTCAAGTCCCAGCAGCTCTGCTTCTGATCCAGCTACCTGCCAATGATCTGAGAAAGCACTGGAAAATGGCACAAGTGTTTGGACCCCTGCCACTCATGTTGGAGACCCGGATGAAGCTTCTGGCTCCTGCCTCCTGGCTAAAGCCTGGCCGAGTCCTGGCTATTGTGGCCATCTGAGTGAACCAGCAGATGGAATATTTCTGTCTCTGTCTCTCCCTCTCTCTCTTTCAAACAAATAATCTTTTTGTTTGTTTGTTTTTGAAAACTGATTCACCATGTCTTGGCTGGCTGCAGATCTCATTCTCAGTTTCACAGCTGCATTTCCACCTTGATTTACTTGTATTTTTGAATCGGAAGGAAGAATGGCAAAATTGCAGCCTGGAGATTCACTTTGGAAAATAAAGCTTGAATTTAGCTGTGGTTGATTTATATCCTGCGTGCCTTACTTAGCATGGGTGTACACTTAAGTATGTCTCATAGGCAAATGATTCCTTCTATGGAAATGAGGCTAGCTACAAATGCTTTACTCAGCCTCACGGAACGCCCAGTTCCTGAGAACAGTGCCCTCTCCTGTGGTGCGTTAGTCATCTTTGATGATGGTGTTGCTATTTCATCCAACGGAAGTCCTTCCTCCCTGTGAGATCCACATGTTTTGCTACTTGCCTAGTCAAACATGAGCACTAAAAACTCACTGGGATTGCCGATTTCATAAGTGAATGACAGAAAGTAAACAGTATCCGGCTGAAATGAGGGTTTTTGAATGAAAGTAGGGAGAAATTGAGAGGAGCGATTGCTTGGAGTTTCCCTAAAAGTGGAGCTGCCTAGAGCTCTTTTTCCTTCTGAGTTCTACTATCTTATTCAGTGAGACAATATTTTAAAAGCAATAAACTCAGGATTCCCTTCTATGTCCACTATAGGGAGTCATTAAAATTTTCTCTTTGCCATTTTATCGCCGTGCTAGTTTAATTCACAACACAATATGCATACAATCTCTTATTTATTTGTTGGTTAATAATATTTTTTATAAGATTTATTTTTATTTTTTATTGGAAAGGCGAATATGCAGAGAGGAGAGACAGAGAGGAAGATCTTCCGTCCGATGATTCACTCCCCAAGTGAGCGCAACAGTCGATCCGAAGCCAGGAGCCTCTTCCGGGTCTCCCACGAGGGTGCAGGGTCCCAAAGCCATGGGCATGGGCTGTCCTCGACTGCTTTCCCGGGCCACAGGCAGGGAGCTGGAAGGGAAGTGGGGCTGCTGGGATTAGAACCGGTGCCCATATGGGATCCTGGGCATGCAAGGCGAGGACCTTAACCACTTACGCCACGGCGCCAGGCCTGGTTCATAATATTAATTGAACTAAATAATTTTCCAGAAAGTTTCTGCAATGATTTGGAGATTACTGCATCTCTTTGCTGGGTGGGATCTTGGGAAAGTAGTGAGATTGGACCCTTAGTTATTCTAACAGGCACAAGGCATGAATGCTTGTATGTGACATGGTGCAAAGCCTGACTTGTGAACCACTTAAACAGATGATTTCTCAGGGGCTGTAATCCCCATAAATGTCTTAGAAAGCTCCAGTGATTTTGCCAGTCTTCTACCCAAACCCCACAATCAATTTTATATTCATTCTTGCTTTAAGTTTATCAGCATCTGTGCACTCTGATAGTAGCTTTTGTTCTACAGGAGCCTTCTCCTCACTGGTGCCTCATTGAGTGTACGCTTTTGAAATCCATGCACAGGCTTTTCAGAACACACATTCACCATGTCTTGAAGACCCCTCAAGTGTATGGAACATGCCACATGTCTCATGATATTCGTATTGGATTGAAAGCAACGAGTTATTTTCATAATGCAGCTGTGTCATGATGTTGGAATATGTCAAGAAGAAAACTTTTTTTTAAACTTTGTAATAATGAATGAAAACTTTACATAAGCCTAAGCTGCAGCTTCACACGTCCCACTTGAATCCTGATTGTCCAGAACACACTGTGGAATCGATGACTAGTGGTGACCGGGCAGCTGTCACACAGTGTTGCCCAGACAGGTGCTACTTTCACATCCAATCTGATGCATCATATCTGAGTTCAGGAGTGTTTTCACTTGAAAACAGGGAAATCTCCTCAGCATCATGCAGAGAGGGTCTGTAGCTGAGTCAGGAGCGAATGATTCCCAAGCCAACAACATCCAGAAGGAAGACCTTCCTAACAGAGTCTGTGCGTGTCTGCTGAGATCCTCTCCTGTGTTGCCCACACAGTTGCCTTGGTCACGTTCCACTGGCCTGGGGCCTGGGTCCTACCTCAGGACCCAAGGGATGTGTGACAGCTCCAGACCCGGAGTTTACAAAAGACTCATGGTTCATTTGTCATTTCTTTCTCCTCTGCCAGGTGGAGCCTGGCTGTGGGGACGAGGCTGGATCATGAAAGTCCTGACAGGGCTCAAGAGGTTGGCAGAGCCAAAAGACAGAAGCATCATTCAGAAGGTAAGCACCTCCGTGGCTGCATTGGTTTTAGCGGTTCAGTCTACAGCAGCGAGTCAAATCATCTTCCTGAGGCCTCAGAACCTAACAATCCATCATAGAAGAAGCAAGGGTTGAGATATGACTTCAAATGCTACCCTAAACTCCTCTGCTCAATGAAGATTCCTGAAGGCTTACTTTGGCAAAGGATGAGATGGTTAGGGCAAACCACACCCCTCACCATGCACTGTTTGATAGCGGATTCAGACTTCACAGTTAGATCATTGCTGAAAGGGTTTGTGTTTCCCTTAGGCATACTGGTGCTGATGTGTAGCAGGACAGCCATCATTGAGTGTGACAGAGAAGGATGGAGGACAGGTGTGTCTTAAGGAATACCAGGTGGTTCAATCACTGAGGGTAGAATTCACATGCAGGGTTCATGTCCAGCAGACCTATGCTCACAGGGGTACCAAGTACTGGAAAACTGTTTCCTACTCTAGAAGATAGCTAGTATGGGCTCATCACATGTCCCCTACTCCCGATTCACCTGTGGAAGCTCTGCCTCTGGGATGTCAGAATGGAACTGTATGCACAGGTGACTCTTTCACCAGGAAGTAGAAGGTACCAGGAGGTCCCTGCAGGGACCCTTTTTCAGGCTGACTGGTGTCCTTCCAAAAATAGATCAAGATGCAGGCACACAGAAGGACAGCCCTATAAACACACACAGAGAAACTGGCCTTCTGCAAGGCAGTAAGACGGAGCCGGGGAGAAACTGACCCTGCACACACCTTGACACGGGGCCTCCCGGCTCCAGACTGCCAGGACAAAGCTTTTCTGTTGTTTGGGCCATGCTGGATATCAAACCAAGCAAACCAATGGGGCAGCCAGGTGCAAAAGCATTGTGACAGTGAGACTGGGGAAGGAACTGCTCCTGGTGGCAGCAGGGGGTGACCACCCCTTCCTTGAATGCCAGCTGCCTGCCTCCTCCTGTCCTTCCACTGCCTTTCACCCTGTGGTCACCTCTATCGAGACACAAATCCAATAGAGATGATGTCCAGCAAAGCAATAAGAAATACTATTTTCCCCACAAACTCCTGAGCAGGTCCAGCAAAAGAACACACAAGAAAACCTGGAAGACATCCAAGTTTTACTGGAAATCTGGCCACCATGCCTTGCTTCGTCTCGTATATATTTATCTCCATCTTGACATTAGACTATTAAACCACCCCCTCCTTGCATTAAATCCATGTGCATTTAAAACATTAAACTCTTTCACTGTTCTGCTTGGGAAGCAAATGGTATCAGCACTCATGAATATGTAAATCAAACCCTCTAAGCACATTATTAATTATTTCAAAGATAGTTGGAGGTCACCAGCCCACAGCAATTTCCATGCATGAAGTCTCATTAACAGAAGGCATCACACTGTGCAGAAGAATAAGGTTTTACCATAGCTACTGAGTGTGTGTGCGTGTGTGTGTGTGTGCGCGCGCGCGTGTGTGTGTGTGTGTGTGTGTGTGTGTGTGTGTGTGTGCAAGTGGCCGCAGTAACCTACATTACTGAACACAGCACCAGGAGGCTGTGATTCCATGCCTGTGGATAATGATGATGGTGGTTATGATGAAGAAACACACCCTACCACAAGAGCAATTTAAAAATAAAATTCAAACACCTGTCTGAGTTGAGAAGCTTGTGTTTAAAATCCAAAGCAATTTCTGCTTCAAATAAACTTTTTTTTTCAACCAAGAGGCCCACGATGGCCCTACTTTCTTTGGTAATGAAGACGTGACTTGTGACAGAAAACAGACGCCTGGGAAGATGCGGCACCATTTCCCATGACTCTGGGGCGATGTCTCAGCGTGTGCAGCACGTTGTGTCATCACTGTCGCCAGGTGCCAAGCGCCTCTTCAGCTGCTGTGAGTCAGCAGGTGTGGAGGTGGCTCCTGAAGCTGAAAGGCTCCAACGCACACTGCAGGGCAAGCCCTGGTGGAATCAGCAGAAAAACTAAGGATGCAGGCAAAAGGAGTTACGCAAAACACATGGAATTGTGCCTACCAAAATTCACACACAAGACTCTAATTCCCAACAAATGGAGCAAGATGATGATCTTGTGCTCCCAGCAACTTTTACACCACCACCAGTTTGCTCCTATACCTCTGATGGAATCGTAAGCTCAACACTGATGTGACTTTCATGCCCGATAACAGCTGAGATGAAAAAAAATATATATGCATAGGCTGTGACAGAGTGTAGTTAACAGCATACTTAAAAGGAAACAAGAATGAAAATGTTGCATAGCAGAGTAACCTGCACATGTGCTCAGGCTAACGTGTGTAGGGGTGTTACTGGAATTCACACGCTTCCAGAGGGGATCATCTGGCATCCACTTGGAAGTCAGAAGTGGGCAGTGATGACGTGATGTGAGATGAAGGGAGTGTATTTGTACGCACTGAGCTGGTGGTGCTGTGAGATGAAGTGGAGTGTGTGCAAGTGGTGGTGCTGTGAATGAAGAACAGGGCAGCAGTTAGGCTGGGTGAGAAGGAGGAAGCCAGGACTTGGGGACAGTGTCTGTGAAACTGTTGGTCTTTCCTCTCTTGATCTGGATATGGTTTTACAGAGGCCTTCCTCTCAAACTTCATAAACTACAATTGTAAAAACCTGTAACTCTACCAGCATACAACCAATGCAGACACACAACCAAATAAATACATAACCATGGAAATCTAACTCCACAACCCTTTGACTATACAAATGTATAACCCCCAAAATCTGTAATTACACAAACGTACACTTGCACAAGCCTGTAACTATACAGAAATCTTTTAAGCACTATTGTCTAGACTCCTGTTTCTTTGACATATGCGCCAGACTACACACATTTAGAGGTCAGTTAATATTGTCTTGGCCAATGTTAGAGTCCTCTGGCCTTTGGAGAGCACCTGTCGCTGGTAACATGGAACTCACACATTCCAAAGCTATGCTACCAGTCCAGAAGGCAGAAAAAGGGCTCCAGACATGCACACTTAAACAAAACAGGGAAGAATGCCTAGCGGCAGCTGTTTTGAACACCTCCTGCAGCACTTAAGAGCCATCTGTCCAGCATTGTTTGGATGAATAATAAATTTATATTTGAAAACGGTTTCCTTCTTTCCACTATGAAACAAAGGTAAGGCTCCTTTTCAGGGTTTGAGGCTGACATTATTTTTGCCTTCTCTGCTAGCTATTCAGAGCAGTCCCACCTTGCTTCTGTTTTCTACAATATTATTTTATTTTTAACCACATAAAAAGATGTGAGAAGCGAAGCAGGGGCGGGGGGTGGAGGGAACAGCCAGTTTAGAAAGTAGAAATGCAATCCAAGTAAGAACTGGGGTGGTGTTTGCTTGGACACAGGGCTTCTCCTTGAGACAAGCGGTGCAGCACAACCAGCAGCACTTCAGATGGGCCCGTAGAGTCACTTCCTTCCTGAGGAAGAGAACCTTAGGCTCCACTCTTAGACCTGAGGCAGGGATCTGGAAAGGTAGCATGGCCAAGGCCAAACAGGTGACAGAGCATCCAGTACTGTGTTGGCCAAGCTGGCAGGAGCAACCAAGCACTGTCAGTTTGTTCTGCACTCCACTGAGCCTTGCCCATTTGCCAGTCACTCATCATGATGAAGATACGGGTTTGACGCTGTTGCTATCGCAGGCAGCAAGGAGGGCTGAAAAGGCAGTGGTTACACTGAGGTTTTGCTGCCCCTGGCACTGGTGACAAGTCTGTGTGCATTTTCCATGGCCACCATGATCATTAAAGAAGCCGTGTAACCCCTGCTCCCTCATGTTGTACAGCTACATCCATCCACATCAAAGGAAAACCACCAGGGCTACCAGCTCTCCCATCCCCCACAAGTGAAGCAGAAAGGAGTCTGCATAGATTTCAGAAAGCTATTGTTTGATTGGATTTTAATTAATTTCAAGGCAGAAAAAAAAGCACTGATTTTGTATGGTGAGCATGTCATGTCAGGAATTGAATTCTTGGTTTATATTGCAGCGCTGCCATTTTCATGGTGGCTGCCACAGCACTGTATCAACAAGGAGCTAGGAAGAGAAGGAGCTGTGCCTTTCAGGGAGGTGGGCAGGCACGCTGACAGGTGCTCTGAGAACAGAGCATGGAGCGCCTTCCACACATGGAGAGGCAGCCTGCTCATGTTTCTAAGGTTGCAACATGGAACCCAAACTGCTCTGAGGACATACATGAGTTTATATTATTTCTTGTTTTGAATGTGTGTTCATCACTTTATATTTTACTCTTTAGATAAGCAAGTCTTTATCACCTGATTCTACTGGCCTTTTCATGTGGCTATTTGCATATCCTCCTTAGTGATTCTCATTTTTCAATGTATTTCCCTGCTTTTCCAGGGAGGTTTTCCAGGATGGTTTTCGGTATTACCCTGTCATTTCCTGGAGGACCCCTGTTCACAGATAAGTCAGTGCACTGCATTGTGTGAGTGACCCTTGGGGATAGAGAGAGATCTAGAGGGCTGCTCCAGTTTTTCAGAATAATCCTCAGGCTGGAACACAAATGACAGCAGGGGTAAATGCTTCAGATGACTAGGAGATTCCTCAGGGGCCCACATGCTTCCCAAGCAAGAGTTACTCAAAAGTTACAGCAACAGCCTGTTCTGGCTGTGCTTGCCAATCTTATTTCTGACTCCATCAACACTGATTGGAAAACCTGTCCTAGCTGGCAAATGAGACCACTCCAGAACAATACAGAATGTCTGCCATTCCTGCAGGTGACAACCTCCCATCAAAGAGAACTTGTTGCTTACCGCAGACTCATCCCCCTCAAACCTTCACACCTGCAAACCTGGAGTTTACTGTGTAGGCTCTCATCAAACTGGCCTGACACGGCTGAAGAATGAGATCTCTGACTGTGCCCGTCAGGCTGAGAGGGGCTGGGGGAACAGCCAGGGGAGGAGCCAGGGGAGCACGGAGCTGTGCAGCCAGCCATGCCCGGGGTGGACTCTCCTCCCCACCGTTCCCTATTCTGGCATCCTGATGGCTGTTATCAGACTGAAGCTTTCCTTCTTTCTCTGGAAAAGCATCATTCCTGCTTTTCAGGGTTGGGGTTGGCTCACATATAGAATAGCACTGAAGACTGGCTATACTTTTCTTGACCTTCTTTTTCCATAGAACTTTCAGCGATGCCACACTACTGGCAACTCCTCTACTTATATAGTGATTAAGAACACCGTGTTGGAGCCTCGGCCATCTGGCTTTGTATACCGGCTCTGTTCCTAGCTGCACTGCCATGTTGCTTTTAATTAACTTCTCTAAGGCTCAATCCCTTCATTATATAAAATGTGAGGAATAACAATATCTATTCCAACAGGGCTTGAGTGGATGGAAGTACGCACATAAACACCACAAATGGTGCCTTGTATACAGCAAGCACTAACAGCTCTATCCGTGTATACAGTACACACTCAGCAGCAGCTCTAACCTTTTATACAGATGCAAGCACCTTACCTCTTTTGACTCTCAGGGAAATAAACATCTACCTCCCACACTTAGAAGGTGTAAAAAATTACAGGTTAAATAAGGAACCTACCTTATCATCACAGAGTATGTATTTGGAGGGCATTTTAAACCAGTCTTAATTATTTATCATAATAATTGTGTCAACATAAAAAGACCGATCCATTTTCTGGCTAGAAATTATTTGAAGAATTTTTGTGTCTAAAATTGAACTTGGAAGGTGTTTAACTTCAAGAGCTTGAAAGAGGTGTGGAGGAGTAGACTATGACAGAGAGAAGGGGGACATCTTTTTATATACTTTGTGGTAGAAAGAGGTGTTATATAGGGAAATGCCTGTCTTCAGAAACTTAGCAAGACAAGTGTGGGGGCCATTGACCAACGTGCACATACACACATGAAACAGCTCACTAATTATGCTTCCACTCTATTTTTGATAAATAATTAATATTCCCAGAAAATTGATGTCAAGTTTTCAAATGTTATTTTCTGAGAATGTCGATGTGCAAACATTCTCCCATGGCTTCCCTGGCAGTGATGACATTAGATAATGCCTGGGGAAATGGGTGGTTTTGTATGAGTTGGGAAGGATGGAGAGCAGGGTAAACTAATTCCCCACAAGTTTCAGAAGAGCAACCTGGAACTCGGGAACTGTGGACACAGCAGTTATGTTGCTCATCTTGGTTTTGAGTTGACTGTGTTCCCAAGCTGAACAGCTGTGGGAGACCAAAAGCCCTTTGGTAAATCCCAAAGTGGATAAATAATCCTGGTAAAATGGACGTGCCAATGAAACTGCTCCAGCTACAATTTCAACCTAATCCATATAAAGTCAGAGCAATCCAGGAGTGGTCCCAGAGTAACCCATCTCCTATGATTAAATAGGGACTTTATTAAAATGGATTGATGGCTTTAGTAGGATGTCGCACTTGATCCCATAAATGAGCCTTGCTTTAGTTTTCTTAGAGAATTATAATCTGAAAGTAGCCGGGCACTATGCCGGTTTGGCCAGGCATTTTCAACCAGAATGCTGGAAAAGCAAACAGAGCACTGAGCAAGGCCAGTAACGAGAGGGGGAACTGACTCTCGAGGTCGGCTCAGGTTGGCCAGGAGCCTCTTGGGAAAAACAGCATAGTGCCAGAGGTGGCAGGGGCAGCAAGCTACAGACACTCTGTCCAAGAACAGGGCTGGCATGGATGCCGCAGCCTACCAGACTCTAGGCTGCACCAATCTGCCCTGTCAGCCAGTTCTGAGCTTCTTCGTGGAGTTAGCCTGTTTGCTCCCCTCACACAGAACTGACCATGTGGACTTCACCGACATGGGCATAACCTTCTCATCAGTCCTGACGCTAAAGAGGTTTGAACCATAGAAACAACAGGGGTTTAAATACCTCTTGTTCTTGTTGTCAGCAGTGATTTGATAAGCTTGCTTTTCTGTTCTCTTATTATTTTATGTATGGTTTTTGTGCTCTGTGGATCAGGCAGAGTCAAATGAACCGAGAAATGATTAGATAGATAGAGGGGTGAATTGTGCTGGGTAATTGCTTGATTTACGCATTGAGTTACAGGAAAACACCAACTCACACTTACAGAATGTCCATGCACCTGTTCTTCTATAAATATACACTCCAGGCAAACACACCTGCATGCTAGATATGCTGTTTATGGAAATACATGTCTAAAGAACATCCAAAATAACAAAAGCCAGTGTTCCGTGAGTCTTCACCATTTTCAGCAATTACTCAAGTCGTACTTCATAAGCCATTATCCTGATGTATCATATAACTTTTGAAACAGGTGTCATTACTGTATTATCCCAATTTTACTTGAAATGAAAGGCATACCAACTTTGAGAGGCTTGCCCTACTTTATAAAGTCTGCAAGATTCAGCCTCAGGTTCCAGGCCAGGTTTCTCTGCAGTTGGTGTGTACCCCACAACAGGTGAAGATGACCCACTAGTCTCTGGGTGCAATATTAGGATACATACCTAAAATCAAAAATCATTGACCTTCGCAGACTGTGGGACCCTCTCACACCTGGCCTGAATGTCAGATGCCAGACACTGCGGAGCGGGGCTGAGAAACAAGGCATCTCGTGGCGTGCTGAGAGTGGGGCATCCTGAGCCAATGACTTTGTACAGAGGACTGTTAGAACTTGGTGAAAGAGCCATGGACAGAATATCTCATTTTAACTAAACATTTTAATTAAACTGTCCAAACGGGACAAGGGATTTAGGAATAATCCTACCAAGAACCATCAACTAAGGAGAGATCCAACAGCATCAATGCACAGGCGGGAGAGAGAATGCAGCCCTGTAGATGGCACCATGACCCCAACATGGCATCCTGTGAGCCTGGGACAGCTGTGGGCGAGCAGTGAGGCCACTACCCTTCACACGGCATCTAAGAACACACAACAGACACAACAGGCCTCTGCTAGGCGAATATCAGAGAGAAAAAAAAGAAAGAAGTCACAGCCTTTGAAAGTCCATTTCCACAAAATATGCACGAACATTTATAACCAGAGCCCTGGAATGGGGAGAAGAGAGAACTGAGAGAATATACTATAAATAATAGTGTGACAAGCCCAGCTCCATTTTCTATGGATAAGGCCTTTTGAAGAGCTATGTTAAGATAGAATGAAAGAGATGAAGACACATGGACCAGGATGGATTCTGCTGCGGAACGGGTCAGTACACAGGCATTTCCCACCTGTCTTATCTTGTGGCTATCTGGCTCATTATCTCAAATGCAAAACACACATGTATGTAACTCTGTGTATGTGGTTAAACGTTACAGGGAAGAGGTGCTGGGGAAAGTATGTTTCTCAATAAGGAGTGGCATTTTTGAGGCTAACAACCAACTTCTGTATTACACTTAAATGACTGGTAAATAGCTACAGAAAGACATTTAAGAGGCTCTCGAAGAAAAACAAAAACAGATACTTAAAACTCATTCATGCCTCACCTCACCTCACTTGATAGTAAATCAAGTTAAACCCAGGAGTATGTGACATTCTCAGGATGTTAAGACATTTAAATAAAAAATAAAATTCAAAACAGACTTGAATCACAATTCAAAAACAAAGCAGAACCCACATAGCCCATGATAATGGGATAAGGACTTGACCATCCCATGCCCTCTCACAGAGGTCGTAGCCATCTCAGGGAAAAGAGTTAGCAAAATTAAAGGTTATTAATCCATATTCTTAACAGAGATACTAGTGATCCACTTTAACCAACCTTTCCTATGACTATAAGGAGTTGTCATACAAAAACATTTTTGGAAAGAATGCATTCACCTCACCTGTGTCTTGAAGAAAAGCTCAGTAAAAAAAAAAAAAAAGCTATAGAAAAAGAACTATAAAAGGCCATGGAACACATGGAACATGTTCAACCTGGTTGAAAATCAAAACTAAACACCAACATGGAAATGCCAGTTCTCAGACGATGTGATTAGGAACGCACCCCAAAGCCCCACCCCCCCAAACCTGGGCTGGCAAGGCAGGGCATGCATGGCACAGTGGGGAGAGCCTGGGCTGCTTTCCCACAGTGAGAGTGAGCGTGGAATTTGCATAACTACATGGAGGACACTTGGGAGAAATTAGTAAAATAAAGACACATTTGCCCTTTGATACATGAATCCCTCTCCTAGGGAACCAAGGCTGATGACATTCTGACATTATTTAATTGGGTAACAATTAAACACTAACTCCAATATCAAACAGCCTAGCTTTATCTTGTTTTTCTTTACACTTTTTGATGCACGCTCCTTCAAATATATTGGATACATGTGAAACAGGGATACAGGATAATAATGTTCTAGATCCAGTGTGAAGGTAACACACAGGCATAGTTTGGCTCTTGGGTGAATCATTTTAAAATTCACTTTCAGCGCCTTTGCAAAAGCTACACATTTTCTAATGTGTACTTTTGTACCTTTTATGAGCAAAGAATAAGTGTGTCGTATCCAGCAAAGATTGGATCTAAGCTGCTGATGCTTGGCTGGGGATCAGGACTGTCTGAGTCTTACTCCAGGAGCTCTCCTTCTTGTCCCAACAGGTCTCCAAAATAAACATAAACAAAGCACTGGACTTACCCACACAGGGCAGGGAGTAGCCAAGTTGGGGGTCATGGATGAATTGCCGGTCATTGAGCCGCGTCACACAGTACAGGTAGAAACAGTCCAAACAAATCACATGGCGGTGGTTGCACTGGAAAACCAGGACAGGGTTCCTGCGAAGACAGCACAAGGGCAAGCATGAGCCTCGGAATAATCTGTGCAATCTTGCAGGCTTATTTGGAACATTCTGTGTGCGAAGACAGCTGCACTGAGGTCCCACACAAGGTCAAATGGTAAAAATCGGAGGCACTCTCTCAACAATAAAGAACATTGATTCCTCTAATTTGATATTTCTTGTGTCAATATACTTATCGATTGGTTGTATAAACTTGAACTTAAATATAATCTCTTTCTGGAAGTCTTCCTTGATTTATAATCCCAGTTAGCCTACTAAAATCACTCCATGCGATTGGATAGCTTTCCATTGATCCATTCTTACATCTTAGTTTCAACCCTCTTACACACTGTGATTTTCTTGAAAGTAGATATTGGATCTGTTTTACATCAATATGCCCTTCCAGTACACCGGAAGGCTTAGAATAAATGTTTCTTGGGCCCGGCGCGGTGGCGCAAGTGGTTAAAGGTCCTCGCCTTGCACGCCCGGGATCCCATATGGGCGCCGGTTCTAGTCCCGGCAGCCCCGCTTCCCTTCCAGCTCCCTGCCTGTGGCCTGGGAAAGCAGTCGAGGACGGCCCAAGGCTTTGGGAACCTGCACCCGCGTGGGAGACCCGGAGGGGGCTCCTGGCTTTGGATCGGCATAGTATCGGCCCGTTGCGCTCACTTGGGGAGTGAATCATCGGACGGAAGATCTTCCTCTCTGTCTCTCCTCTCTGTATATCTGCCTTTCCAAAAATAAAAATAATAAAAATAAATCTTTAAAAAAAAAGAATAAATGTTTCTTGCGGCACACCAGCCTAAGCTTCCGTGTGGGGCACCCACAATCTCCTATTAGAGTCCATAGGATTCGTTCCTGCCTCTACTTCTGATCCAGCTGCTTGCTGTGATATCAGCGAGTCAGCAGTGAGTGCCCAGTCACCTGGGCTCCCGTCACTCACCTTGGAGACCCTGGTGGAATTCTTTGGTTAGTGGTTTTGCCCTGCTCGAGTCCTGGCTGCTACATGCATTTGTGGGGAGTGAACTAGTGGATGGAAGATCTCTCTCATTCTGTTTCTCCCTCTTGCTCTGTTATTGTTTCCAATAAATAAAATTTTAATAAAGCTTCTTAAATGTAACTATAATAATAAAGAGAAACAAAACTTCTCCCAAATCAAAATAAAAGTTAGCACTGCCCCAAAGTAGTATATTACACAATCACACATTTCCAATGCAAGTTAGGAATAAAAGATTACCCAATAAAATTCTTTTACTGCAAGGTTTTATTTATTGTGTCACCATTCTGCTAAATATAGAATTTCTTGGTTATAGTTAGGGGATTACCAATACACTAGTGCATGTAAATTCCCCAAATTTTAGATTTTCCCAAAACATTAAAAAAAAAATGGGAACAAAAATCCTTGAAGAGCCATGTATTTTGCTAGCAAATGAACCACATTAGTTTAGACGCAACAGGAGGCAAAATGAATATATTAATTTGAGATCAGCCCCAAGGCAATTTTAATAGCAAGAAGTTACTGGAATCTTCTAGATAGCTATTCCCCGTGTAATGCTAGTAAAACACAAAATAAACACGTTCATTTCACAGGCAACGTGTTACAGCTCTAAAAGCACTTCAAGAGCCCATTCCCTAGAAAAATTAATATTGAATAATAAAAGTGCAGGAGACAATTTTTTTTAACAACTAAGTATTTTCAAAACGGTGATCTCATGTATTTTAAGCTATATGAAATACAAAACAAAACAGACTAAAAAATCCAACCCTTAGCAGGAGTGTTTCAATTTTTCTAAGTAACTGGCCAACATCCTATGAGCATGCAGGTCCCTGCAGGTGTCCCTACAGCTGTCAGTGTGCTCCCCGCCCCCTCTCTGATCTCATGAACATCCTTCAGCATCCCCACTCCCAAGGCCATATTCATCAAGGATTGGCTGCTCTCAACTGTCAAGTTCTCCCATCAGCAGCTTTCCTTAAGAGGAAAGCTTTATAGTGTCCTTAACAAGACACTGCAGAACACGTCCCTATTTCCAACCAGAGTCAATCACACACGCACACACACGTACATATGAGTGCAAAGTCATACATCTTCCTGTTCCTGCACCAACTGTCAGAGCTGCTGCATTTTGCCTTTTCTCAAAGCTATGTTTCATATATATATATATATATATATATATATATATATAATACCCTCCACTTCGCTTACAGCAATGTGGTAAATTGAGCCTTTATCAACCAACACATGGGCAAACTGGAGAAAAAATATTAATATGAAAATGTCTCTACACAGAAGGTTTTAAAAGAAAACTTAGCAATGTGAATGCTGTAGGGGCCTGGGAGTCTGGGTATGGAGATACACACTCCCCAAATAGAGGGTGTTGGAAAGCTCCTCCCTCCAGCTGCACCAGCATGCCTGAGCCTGGAGCAGCAGCTGTGGGTTCTGGCTGTCCCCCACTGAGGCACATCCTCCTAAGGATGCTGGAGAGGTCCACCCACCAGGCTTCAGGCCCGCCCAGGCTGCTTCAGCCCCTTTTCATTTTAGAGGCAGAAAAATTAGGACATATGCAGACAGATGAAGATACGAAGAAATAGAAGTATGTTACGGTATTGATGCATGACAGTCTCAACACGAAGCCTTGCTCATGTGTTCCCAATCACCTGGCTTTCTTGATATGATGATGAGGAAAGACTGATCATCTTTTATTCAGACTCCTCCTCCTGGTGAGAAGGATTAGGTGAGGGACAAACACAACACCTGTGCGAAGGCTGTTAGTTCAATCCGAGGAAACGAGTCAAGTTTACTTCATGGCCAGAATCTCACACTAAGTTCCTATGTCGTGCCACAAAGGGGAGTGCAGGGAAATAACGTTCTCAAGCATGCACTGTGAGTCGGGGCAGTGCTACCAACCCCACGTGCTGATGGACTGACTTCTTCATTTTCCATCTCAGGCTGCTAAGATGACCTGCTTCTCTTCCAGCCAGCATCCTGCTCTGACTGTATCTCCATAGTGGTCCTTGCACAGCCTCACAAGCAGGCTTCAGTGGATCAGTCTAGAAATGACTGTGCCCCAGTGAGTTAGGTTCTGTGGCAGGTAATGGAGGGGGAGGGAGCAAGTGCTCAGTCAACTACAGGAACAATGACGGGAGCTTTACTGGACATCACTGGACTGTTCTGTCTTAAAGAGCTAAAGGAGTAATCCAGAGAACCTCTGTTTGCAGTAGATGAAGCTTCCTTGAAGGTTTTTAGTGAAAAACACAGCAAGTCACCCAAGTACAATGTGCAAAGCAGATTGTTGTCACACGGTGTTCGAGACATGTAGACTCCTGCAAAATGAGTCCTCTACCAGCTGCAAAAATAGCATCGTTTTTCACATTTATCTAGTTAAATGTGCAGTTCAGTCTGCTGTCCCCCTCCGTTGCATTGTCTTGCTCTTTTGCTCTTTTCAAGCCTCAGCCGTGCTCCTTCACATATACATTCTCTCTTCCCCCCGTCCTTCCCAGTTTTGTCTCTCTGTCTCCATCTGTCTTTGTCTCAGTGTTTCTGTCTCAGAGTTTGACTCTTGCTCATGGACACCTTCATTTACACTCATTAAGAGAGGTTCTGGTTCCAACTTCCCCAATGAATGAAATATCTGTTGCGAGCAATGTTCCAGAAACTGCATGAACTGTATAGAGAAGGAAGCATGTCTCATCTCAATTGGGCAGGCAGCAGTGGAGATCAGTGTAGCCTAGGGGAGAACACTGCAGATGATGCTGGGATGGTGACCATGTTAGTGGGCTTCTGTGAAGTAGCCCCCCGGAGCAGGGGTGGGGGTGCTCCTCCACATCACCCCTGGCCTGGTCTGCTTCTACTCTGAATGGGCCAGCTGGCATGCCAAGAGAAAAACATAGAAATGACCAGGTGTCCTCTCGGGACTAGGTCAGCATGGTCACTGGCTTCTGTCTGTCTTCTCACAGATGATGAGTGCTGAGAGTAACATGCAATCTTGTCACAGAGAATGCAAGCAGTCTTACTTGGGGTAATCCACGGGGCAGTGTGAGGAGTGGTGCACTGGAGCTGCCCCCATGAATATAACAGGCCATCGCAGGATGGCGGCTGGCTCAGGGCCAGGAGGCAGGGTTGGTCTCCCCAGCAGGTAAACAGGAAGTCACAGGGATAGGCTGATGCCCTCGCTGCAATTATGTCATTGCTACTGGCCTATCAGGTAGCGCCGAGTGGTCCACAGTGAGAAGTGATTGGTGGAGAGCGGTATAAAAGCAGCCGCTAAAAGCAATAAGAGGACAGGGGAGAAGAACGGGGCAGCAGAGAGGGGCACAAAAGCAATAAGACCTACGGGAGAAGTACGGGGAGAAAAGCAGCAGAAAGAGGGGTATAAGAGCTATGAGGAGAAAAGCAGCAGAGAGAGGGCTAGAAATGCAGCAAAGAAAAGCTAAGACCTTCAGGGAGAAAAGCAGTGGAGAAAGAGTATAAAAGCAGCCGCTTTGGGCAATAAGGGGTCCGGTTGTGGTTCCGGCTTCTCCCAGACCCTCAAGAGTGTGCCTCATAGGTAGTGTTGCTGCTGGTCAGTGACAGGGCAGGTCAGGCCAGTGGAGACCCTGACAAGGGTCAGCACCCATACTGTGGCCACCCTAGTCATTATCCTTGGCATGGGTTCTCCAGCTCAAGTCAGGTCTTGAGACGGCCGAGACCCTGGCTGACCCCTGCACCACCAGTTCAGATTGTTCCGACACTCCTGATTCACTGACACTGGGTAGATTGACACTCAAGGTTGAGGCAATTTTTTTCTTTGTGATAATGTCTAAGTGACATAAGTTTAGGGGATGAGGAGATCACATTGATATTTCACACCAGGAAATATTCATAGACACAGCATGGAAGGAGGCTTGTGTGGTCTGCTGTAGCCAGTCTATCAGGGGAAGGTTCAAGGCAAATGTATCGTATGAGAAGAATTACACATGGGGTTCAAAAACATTTTGCACCAAAAATAAGCGTGTTTTAATTCCATTTTTTCATAGACTTTTCAAAGTGTCTTAAAAGCTATGCAATTTAGAACACAATATTCAGCCACAACAATCCTTGAGGAAATAAAAATAAGCAAACTCTCCTCACTTGAAAGAGAAAATCCTTCAATTTAGCTAACACTTGAACCTTGAAAATTCACACGTTGCTTTTACTATATTTAGTTTGTGCAACAGTAACATGCATACTACGCCCCAGTTAGCAATCTCCGAGTGCTCTCTACAAACTCTCTGTACATGAAGAACTATGTGACTCCTGGGAATTTAATCAGATAAAAATAATTAGAAGAGGAAAACCACACAATTAAATAATTTGAAATTTTATTTCCAACAACTGTCACTTTAGGCTTCTTTTAGTTAGCAGTGGCTTATAAGACAATAACTTCAGAAAGCAAATGCATTTCAATGCCATCTATATTTTAAAAACTACCTATTAACTGCCTACATGCACTGCTGACAAAGAAGCACCGCACAACCCTTGCCCACAAAAGTGCTGGAGATTGCATTTTAGAGCACATGTGTCATCCAAGTTCATTATTTGAGTTAGCCAAGTGAGCAATCCCAGGCATTGGCTAAGCCCCGATCCAAGATACTAATTGATAGACTCAACTTTTTGAAATTAAAATAAGCTTCAACAGCTGAATGACCTTCAAAATTCATCCAAGCAGCCAAGCTTCAAATCCTGAAGTAAGTTCTGTGCTCATTAGTTCCCTTGGAGTTGAGTCCTACTGAAGCCCTGGTAGACCTTCAACAAGCTCATTAACAATCCTTTTGACTCCTTCCCTCTTCTGCCTGTTTATCCTGTGGTTCAGGCCATGTCACTGGGTTGCTCCCCAAAATGTTTACATTGGCTTTGTGTGAAGTTCCAACATTTTAGCAATACATTGTGCCCAAGGTAAACTTATTTTTTTAATGACTGCTTATGTCCAGCATCTGCATTCAGCCATTCTTCCCAGGCCATGGAAAGCCAATGTATGCCAGGCACTGTCTTGCCACTGCCCCATAGAAATGCCCAGAATGTTTCATGTTTCCCAGAGTGCAGGGTTTCAAAGGGCTGAAAATAAGTATATGTTATCTCACAGTGTGGTAAGTGCTACACAAGTGTGTGTGGAGGTTGGCGGGGGGTGGGGAGGGGAAGGCTGTTAGAGACCACCTAACCTATCTCTGAGGTTAGAGGAACTGGTCTTGGGGAACCTCACATCTTGGGACCCTTAGTCCATATAGAGAAAAGACACTGACCCGACTAAACAGCCCTTTCTTTTGGCAAAGATTTTTTTTTTAAATTACATCAAGTACTGCCATAAATATGTTACAAAGGATTGAGAAAATATAAATTCTCAATCTCCTCTTCTCAAAATTCCCTTATCCTCTTGAATTTCCATTCTATATCCCATCTGTGGCATTAAATGTTATTAAATTCTAGAGAATTTCTAACCTCAGCATTTGTTCTCAAGTTCAGTCCTACTGCTATCTGCCCTCCGTGCCCTGCAAACTCTCTTATCATTAACGTTCAGATTTTTCTTGGCAACAACTTGGTTCTGTGCATCCTATGACATTTTCTTCCAGCAACCTGCAGCCTTCTTTATTTAAAAGCTCCCTATCAAATTAACTGTATTCCTGCTGATATGTCAACTTGTGCTATGAACTGTCATGAAGAGAGAAATGAAGGTTTCACGTGCTGTTTCCGTTGCAGAAAGATGTATTTGTGACACACTTGTGGCTGAACGGGAGAGGGGCTCTATGGGCTACAGAAAAGATCGGGTGAAAGAGGGTGGCAGAAGTGTAACATTCTTGGGGGATGCAGTGGGCTTTGGCAAGTGTGGGTTCCATTGGGTTCTCCTGGCTTACTCCCCACTCTGAGACCCACATCAGCACCAAGATGACCCTTGCTTCCTGTGTCAACAGATCAAGGCCTGAAGTTTGCTTTTGTCATGGGAAGCCCTTCCTCTGTCTGCCAAAAACATTTCATTATTCATACTTCATTATTCCAATGTGCAAGGTCCCTAACTGTCTTCATTTCCCAAAATGTTCAAGGTTAGTCTCAGTCCAGTCACCTCCAGAAATATTCATATTAAATGTAACCATGGCCAATTTTGATTCTCCCACTTACTTCCTCATCTTCACTGACAGCTTTGTGTAGAAAGCATTGCTTTATAAATCATTCTACGGCTCTCTACTGCCTTCATGAACGCAGGTTGGGTACATGCAGCTCAAATTCCACACACACTAGGTACAACTGGGAAGCTACTCCATGCCAATGTTTGTGCTAGGCATGGAGGAGGTTGTGATGGGCCCTCTCAGCTAATTCTGTGTTAGGATGGTGAGCAAAGGAGACCTGGGACCTCCTGGGGACAACCAAGGAGAGCTAATTCCATACATGTTGATCAGGCAGAGGGTGCTTCCAGAAAGAAGAGAAATGCATGCTCTAGCCTACAAGGCAGGAATGAGCTAGCCTAACCAAGAAACCAGAGGAGCCTGGGAGAGAGCATTTGGAACAATAGCTAAGACCTCCCGATGCCTGCACCAGTACTGATGGTCACAGGCCCGTTTCCTGCTCCAGCTTCCAGCTAGCACACCCCCTGGGAGGAGCAGGTGCCTGAGTCCCATCTGAGGAAGACCTGAAGTTCTAGACTCACGGTTTTGATCTGGCATGACCCCTGCTGTTGGGGCATCTGGGGAGAAAACCAGTAGATGGGAGATTTCTTTCTTTCTCTTTCTGAATTTCAAATAAAAAAGCTTAAAAAGAAACTAAAACAGGAAAGGAATATACATGTAAAAACACTTGAAACAAGGACAGGGAACTATACTACATATTATGTACTTCATGCGCTCTTCAACTTTTATTAAAGTTACCAATTTTTCTGTAAATGAAAAATGAGACTAAAAAGTAATGGCATTACTTCCATAAATCAGGCACATAAGCCCATGTTTTGGGGTTTATATCAAGTGTAGGTGAATGTTGCAGCATTTTGAACCAGGAACAATGTGCAAAATGAAAATGCAAAGTCACAGTTACATGAGGGAATTAATACATTAATTTTCCCTAGAGGCCTTCAAACATAGAAGATATTGATTTTGCTTTAATCTAACATATATTTTATATCTAAATATAAATGTCATTGAGATTGAACTCAAACATGATCCATTATGGAGGTGTTAGATCATAAATGCTGCAACATAATAGCAGACACACAAAAATGCACATTTTCCCTTTTAGAAAGTGATGTAGAATTTCAAAGCCATAACCCTCTTTGGTGGCAAGTGATTAGGATGACTTGGTTTGTCAGCAGCACCCCATCTTTTCCCGCTGAAGCATTTATGATGCTAACCAGATACTGACAAGTGATTGCTAATAATGGGTAAATCATAATGCAATAACTCTTACGCTCTTGCGTGTAAGCAGATGAAGCTAAAATGCTAAAGCATTTTTTGGACCATGGGAAGAAAATACATCTCATAAGAAAATCAAATCACCTCACGACTTTTGTTTTCCTCCAGCGATACAATGTTTTTGTTGCTTCATTTTGTTTTTCCTCAGGGGTATTCAATGTTATAAGAGTTCAAGAATGTTAGGGTTGTAACTTCAGGATGCTTCGTCCTGACACTGCTCATCTGTCACCGAGAACCGCTGAAGCCGGCATGGAGCCGCTGTGTTGGGTTCAGTGATCCAGCCGGGCAGAAGCCTGCTGCATGACACACGTCAACTGGCACGTGGAGTTTGTCTTTGTTTTTGCCTCTGTGAGCAGATAATGCCCGGACCTACGGCACAAGCAGCCTGCTAAATTGGGAACGATGTGAAGACAAATCTTGTCTAGAGAACAGCCCTGCTGTGAAATAAATTGTTCCCCGGAATTCCCCAGCTTCGGGATGGAAAATATGAATGTGCTCAGCGTCAGTCTGGAGACTGTGGGTATTTGGAGCTGGATAGCTAAGCAATGATTGGGCACAGGGAAGGGTTTGGATAAGTGACATTTTTGCTACCAGCTCACAAAAACTCAACATAGTATTTTGCTTTTGTTGTTGTTGATTTATTTTTCTGCATTTTTTCTTTTTTCTCATTCTTGGATGGATGGATGGATGGATGGATGGATGCCGGTTCCTGGTTTCCTTTTAGCAGAGAAACCTTAAAGAACTAGATCCTCCTCAGGCAGACAGAGATGAAGGACCTACCTAAAAGATTGTGGGTGTCTTCAAACAGCTTCATAATTAAAATGACTTGAGACATTTCTCAGAGAATCATTAAATGGACTCAGAATTTATTAACATAAATCAAGCATCTAATGAGCTTAGGAACTATAACTATTTCTCCATTTTTTTAAAAATTATACACAGAAAAGTAGTGTAGCCACAAATATTTCACTAAACTCATATGTTGTGGAACAGGCACAATGGCTCAATTGGCTAATCCTCTGTCTGTAAGTGCTAGCATTCCCCTATGGGTGCTCGTATGAATTCTGGCTGCTCCATTTCCCATCCAGCTCCCTGCCTGTGGCCTGGGAAAGCAAATGAGTATTGCCCAAAGGCTTGAGACCCTGCACCCGTGTGGGAGACGCAGAAGATGCTCCTGGTTCCTTGCTTTGGTTTGACTCAGCTCTGTCTATTGCAGCCATTGGGGAGTGAACCAGTAGATGGAAGATCCTTCTCTTGTAAATCTGTCTTTCCAATAAAAATTTCACATACAGAAAAGCACATTAAATAAAAACAAAATATAATAAAATTAAAAGTAAAAATGAAAATTAAAAAAGCCATATGACTCAACGACACAGTTCCAAATGATTTTGTGATGAAATACAGGATCAGGAAGCCTGGGTAAAGGTCTGACTGCCTGATGTGCCACCAATCCTCCAGCAGCAGCTGGAGGCTGAGAGGCTGGGAGGATCCCGAGGAAGAAGGCAGGGTCCCGGCCCGGCCCCAGGAAACCCAGTTTCTATATGGTGAGGATCTGAGTGGTGAGAAAGGCAATCTCAAGAGGCTGCAGAAGATTATCATCTTCCATCTACACCAACAGTGCCTCTCCTCTCAACCAAGAGCTTGTGGGACTTAAACTTCACTCATGATCAGGAGCCAGAGATTGCCAATGTTTGGGATGCTGTGCGCTCTTAGAAACATGTAGCATGCTGCTCACGAGGGAAGAAGCTGGTGGCTTTCTGATCACTCTTTCGTGCACTTGGCAGGAGGGAGGCCTCCATTTAGAATATCCAGGGGATGTCAGAAAAGCATATCCTGGCATTAAAAAGTACAAAGCAACATATTTTCAATGATTTTACATATAATTTTCAACAATCAAATGCTAACTAAGTTTTGAGAACCAGCACTGTGGTGCAGTGGATGAAGTTGCTACTTGAGACAGTGGCAGCCCATGTGGGTTCTGGTTCCAGTCTGGCTCCTCCACTTCCAATCCCGCTCCCTGCTGATATGCCTGGGAAAGCAGCAGAAGATGGGCAAAATCCTTGAGGACCTGCCACCTATATGGGAGACCATGGTGGAATTCCTGGCTCCTGGCTTTGCCTTGGCACAGCTCTGGCTGTTAGAGTATTTGGAGAATGAACCAATGGATGAAAGATCTTAGTCACTAAGCCTTGCAAATAAATGTAACAAATCTTTTTTTAATACATTTAAGATATTTTAATTTGTTTTATGATATAGTTGCATAGGTTCTGGGGTTAATGGATCTTTTACTGGTTAAGGGGTGGGGCTGTCTTTGGCACATTCCGAACAGCATTGAGCTTGTGGTGTGGTGGCCTGACCATATAGCTGGAGTTGGGAATTCTGCGCAAGAAACTGTTTGCCTATTTTTTTTTCCTTTCTTTATTTCTTTGTCTTTTCTAGTGACTGCTCCTGCATGTTTCACAAACACACCTGCTGGGCAGCGGGCTCCCTGGGCAACATCTCGGTCAGAGCCCATGACTCTTTGTTACTTCCAGTTATTAAAATCCTCTGACATTGGCCACAGAGCCTTAGCCCAACCCGGCTTCCACTCCCGCCCCATCTTGCTTTCTGGGCTCTCTGCTTAGGAGAGGGAGATGAACAGAGCTCTCTGTGCTCAGAGTACTATATCCCTCAGGAAGACCTGCTTCCCTGTGTGTGCCAGGGGCACTCAGTGGCTACCCAGGGCTCTCCTGGTCCTTGCCTCACCCCAGCAGGCAGGGACAGATGGTCTTCATCCCGTTGGGGAAGCAATAGTTGCGATGCAGATCAAGCAGTGGCCAAGACAGGCAGTTTCTGCTCAAATTGAACTTTTAGACTAAAAAGGATGATGTGTGTGCATAAGGAATCAATGTAGAGTAAGGTGCAAAGAATGAGAGGACTACAGAGAGGGAGGGGCCTGCCTATGCTGACCTCCATGGTCAGGAGGCTCAGTGGAAGAAGATTCAGGGCCTGCAAACAGAGATTAGGCTCACTGCCTGCTGTCCTTCTGTCTGCCGTTTGAGTCATCTACCACTTAACTATCGATCTGTCATCTATGTATCTAGCATCTATCAATCTATTTCATTATCTATCTTCTATTTGTTATCTAGCTGTCATCTGTCTAGTCTATCTACCTATCATCTGTTACCTTTCTACCATTATAACCTATCACCTATTATCTATCTATCTATCTATTTATCTATCTATCTATCTATCTATCTATCTATCTATCATCTATCTATTTATCTATAATCACGGAGTACTCATTCCCTGGTTCATCTCCCAAAATCCTCACCCACTAGAACTGGCCCAGGCCAAAACCAGGAGCAGGAACCCAATCAAGGCCTCCCATGCAGGTGCAAGGGACCCTGTGAGGCCTCTCAGGCTGTGCATTAGCAGAAAGGTGGAGACAGGACCTGGAGCCAGAAAGACAAGTGGATAACTCCCACATGAGATGTGGGTGTCTAAAGCATTGTCTTAACCACTAGGCTAATGCCCACCTTCGGGCCAAACCCTAAGATCAAGGGCAGAGCCTCTTGTGGGCTTCTCGTGTCCTTGAAAAAAAGGGCCCGAGTGCTGACATTGGCCTTGGCCTTCTCTAACTCTTAGCTTTTCATCTCCTCCCACTCATGGTCATCCAGTCTCAGCAGGCTCATGCAGTTCATGCGTTGTTCCTGAAAGTGGCCTTACACTCATTGACCCCAGGGCCTTTGAACAGGGAGGCTTCCCCAGGTAGCCCCCCCATGGACCTCCTCAAACCCTTTCTTACAGTAAGCCCCACCCAGCCACCTCCTGCCAAGCAGTACCCCCACCCCTGCATTCCCAACTCCGGATACATTTGCTTCTTCTTTTGTGTCTCCACAACATGCCTCACCCGCTGAGGTGGCCTTGTCTTTTTGCTCATAGTGCTTCATCCCTTCATGCCCCTCCTCCCACAAGAAGCTGTGTGCACCTCCCCATCTCACTGACAGCGGTCTGGGCCACTTGGCTTTCAGTGAGTTCAGAGTACATGAGCCCCTAAAACGTGCTGCCCCACAACACGCCACTTTGTGTCAGGACTACACTGAGCTGAAGTCCCTCGGAAAGCTGCTGATGCAAGGAGGGTATTCTCACCCCTCCTTCCTTCCTGGAACGAGCGGGCTGAAAGCTCCCAAGGAGATGTTCTCATCCCATATCAGAAGAAAGGGCACCTGACTGGAGAACAGAGACAGCAACAATGCGGCAAAAGCGGATGCTTTGGGAATAACGCCTACCTTCCTTTAGTCTCCACAGAAAACTCAGCTACTTTTCTGGAGTTGTCTTTATTCAGTCTGATTCTAAAACATGTAGGTGGTGCCACCTCTTTCAGGCCTTCATTTCCTGGTGAGGTTCCGGTGTTGCGTAAGACTTAATGTCACATATGTACACTTCTCTTCGGCTAACCCATCTTACGTCTAGGCCATGTGCAAGACAAGCCATGATGGAAGAGTAAAGGTAAAATCTCATCCCCTGTGCTGGCTTTGCCCAGTGGCACAGGTGGATCCAACACAGTCAGACATAGGGACAGCACTTGTTTGCCAAGGCCCAACCTCTTGTCTCTCAACAACAAAACAACTTTTCTTGGGTAGATGTTGGTCAGGGACACTGGACACACTGGGCAGCCTGGAAATTTTCAGTGCCAGCTGCAGAGCCAAGCAAAATCCAGCAGAGAGGTACAAGCATCCTGTGTCCTGGACACCCTGTGGTCTCTTTCACCTGCTTCTGGCTGACCAGCATCTCCATGTACCCATCAATCACACGCTATTAGTTGTCTGTCTCTCGCCTTAGAATGTTCACTCCAATGGGCAGAGGCTTTTGTTCACTATTGCATCCTAAATGCCTGGCACACGGCAGGACTTTAAGAAGGCCATGTTTAGCACCTGAAGTGAAAACCCCAAGTCAGACACCAGAAGGACACTACAGGTTGTTCTATGCACATGAAGAAGACAGAGCCAACAAAAGGGGTGGGAGTAGGGTATGCACACAGGTCACCTGGACAGGGAACGTCCACACCTGGGTGATGGGGCTGAGCAGTGACACTGCTTCTGCAGTGACCATTCCCATTTGTCCTAAGTGATCTTTGAGAAGAAACAGCTGCTCCATCAAGAGCGGGCATTGGTTTCAGTCCCGCCTGGAGCAGGTGTTGTCTTGACCAGCGGTTCCACGGCACTTGTGGGTCTGGCCCTCTACTGAGGCAGTCTCATTTTGCTTGTATTGCCTGTTTCCCCAGAGTGGAAGAGCTCTTGGCCCAGGGCAACCACACTCTGAACTCTGGACCTACAAAACAAACTGGCACTCAGTCACATCCAATGTGGCCTAGAGGTTGCATCAAATTTATCCATAACCAACAAGCATTTGAATATGTGGTGAGGTGCAGGAACAGGGGGAGTGTCTAAAAATAAAAAAACACAGGCCTTTCAGGTCAGAGAGTCGGTCAATGCTAAGCCATAAAGAGAACTGAGGACTTCTGGGCTTTTCTCTTAATGATGAGGAACATTCTTGTAGCAGACTCACACCGTGGACCAGTCCCGTGAGGGCAGCAGGTGCAGGTTAGCAAGGAGATCCATAAGTTCGATTTGCCTGACCAGTGTCATTTCAAACTCTTTAAACAGGGTAATCTCAAGCTGATCACCTTTAAAGAGTACTAACAACCGTTTGTCACATGTTCCTCAGTACACTCTTGGGAGGCTTAAGATAAATCAAACCAAGCGATACACTGAGGACACGTGAGCTGGACATGTGTGAGTCCAAGCTATGTGCAGGTTTCAGCAAGGGCAGAGGGAGGTACGGGCATCCAATAAATGGTGAAAAAAAATCCCGCTATGCCCCCAAACACGGGTACGTCAACAATTTTGGAAAAATAGAATAGGAAACTTTATGTGTTTGTGTATTCACGCATATATGTTTTTGTGTCTCCTCTCCCCTCCATCCTCCTCCCCTCCTTAGGACATCAGTCCTGCTCGTCACAATTCGACCTTAATCCAATTCATTCATCGTCATGGTGTTTTCAAAGACCTGGCTGCCAAACAAAATCACATTTGCAGGTACTGGAGTTTAAGGATCAATTAACCATTTAGAGCACACGAATCAATCCACAACTATGCATATTCACACATAGATATAGGTACACTTTATAGAAAATTAGAGGTACAGAGAGTGAGAGATAATGGAAGGGAGAGCAGGGCAGAGAGTAAGATCTGTCTCCCACCCACTGGTTTACTCCCATATGGTTGCAATGGTCAGGACTGGACCAGGCCAAAACATCTAAGTCTCCCACTTGAGTGGCAGGCCACAAATACTTGGGTTATCTCCTTTCCAACTCTTTGTAAGGAGCTGGATCAGAAGTAGATCAGTAAGACTGCGAACAGGCACCTGTCTGGAATGCTAGTGTTGCAGGCAGTGGCTTTACCTGCTAGACAGCAACACCAGCCCCTATAGTTACATAAGTGGCATAGTTTTTATCTAATTGTGTTGGTTGTCACAAGCCATTGAGCTTTCTCTGTCTGATTTATGATATTTTGTGATCTTGGATTTCCTGGGACAATCGATGTAATGCAATGATCTCTACACTATAGAAGAAGGCATCTTAATTTTTATCATGTACAGCTTTGGGAAAAATGGCACAAGTGATTGGCAAAGGTACATAATTTATACTTTATTCTTGGACCCATAATTTTTTGAATTTTAAATCACACATAATACTGTTTTAAGATTTTAGAGATCAAATTTAAAATATAACTGATTGAGGTGGGCTTCATGGCACAGTGGGTTAAACCACTACTCAGGATGCTGGCGTCCCACATTGAAATGCCTGGGACTGAATATTTCTTCCACCTGAGGTCTGCTTTCCTACTAACGCACCTGGAAGGCAGTGGATGATAGGACAAGCACCTGGCTCCTACAACTTACATTGGAGACCTGAATGGAATTTTGGATCCTGGTTTAAATCTTGTTCAATCTTGAATTTTGCAGCCATTTGTAGAATGAACCAAAGGATAGAACTTCTCTCTCTCTCTCTCTTTCTCTCTCTCTCTCTCTCTCTCTCTCTCTCTCCTCTCTCTCTCTTCCCTCTATCTCTCTTCTCTCTTTCCCTCTCTGTACACTCTACTTTGAAAATGTATTTGTCAAAGGAAATTATTGGTTCAACTCACAAAATTGGAAGACAGCTTATAGCTGAGATGAAAGATTCATCAATGCTACATTATTTAAATAAACACTTTCTTAATGCAGAAACATACAAGTTACTTAACTGAACAATAAAATATTGAGTGGTAAAGGGCTATAAGGTATGTAGCTGCATCCTTTGCGTGGCTGAATAACATCCCGCTGTGCACATGCACACTACATTTTCCTTATCCACTCGTTGGAGGATGGACGCTCAGGCTCCTTCTGTTCCTTGGCTGTCAAGAACAGCACCACACACACAGGGCGCTGATCTCTCCACCAGGATGATTCCATTTCCCTTGGCTGCATGTCAGTAGTGTGATCACTGGATCATACAGTAGGCTTGTTTTTGGTTATTTTTCATTCTTTTTGTTTTTTGTTTTTTAAAGGAATTTGTAAGCTCCATACTATTTTCTGCAATGGAATGAAAGAACTGACACTATAAAGCTTCTAGAAGAAACAACATAAGTAAAACTTACTAAACTTACAAACATTATATTTTATTTCACCTGCAGATAATCCTCCATTTGCTTACATGAGAAAATACAATAGAAAACATATGACTTTTCCTCATCTGTGCTCTGTATTCCTCCTGTGTGCCTGGGCATGGTGATCTTCTTTGCCTAACCTGTTGTCTCTGCCACCTCATCCACCAAGGGAAGCGTTGTGTCAACCCCCGGGGAGGGATGCGAGGGTGAGAAGATATTGAGTGGAAAGCCCCCCGGGGTAGGTAAGTGACCTCCTGCTCTTTCACTTCTGATCCAAGAGAAGACTTTTTCTGCTGTGCTAGATACACAGCCAGAAGTACGACACTTTCTACAGAACACTGTGTGCTGATCTGGAAACGTTCAGTTGAGCCTCCCATACAATGAGAAGTCATCATTCTTTTGTCAACTTGTCCTAGGCTAGTCAACTAGAGGTATTTCTTTTTTCCCCTTGGCGGTTACTTTATAAGCTCCTAATATGAAATAAACCACTCATTGAATTTTTAAGGCCCTGTTACTGGCTTTTCACTTCTGGCCAAGATGGAGAAAGGAGTGCTGAGTCTGTCTTTCCTCCCTCCTGGAGCAATTTTGTGACCTAGCCATGTTACAGACAGTTCCCTATTTACCGTGGTACAACCTGCAAGATGTCAATCTTGCAACACGACCTTGATAAAAACTGCACTTGGAATTTCCAATGTTGATGTTTTCTTGAGATGGGGATATTTGGTCCCATCTTTCTCTGGGGATCTGGGAAGTGACAGCAGCTGTAGCTCCCAGTCAGTCTTTTGTCACAACAGAAAGAAATGACATGATCCACAGGATGCTGTGTGAGCCACGATCTGCACTAAGGCGGTGTACACAGGCTAAGCGCACTGCTGACTGACAACAACTTCACCGTATGATGGGTTTGTCCCTGCAGGTTGCGAGGTAGTGGACACCTGGCCCTGAAGGACAAAGATCCATGAAGCAGGGAGGATGCAAGCTGCATCCTCTGGCCCCCTCTGCTTCCTACCTGGTTGAGGGAGGAAGGGGCCAGGTGAAGCTCAATACACCCGACAGGGGACAGAGAGTGACCGGAGATGAATGTGTGTGTGTGTGGAGGACAGGCTAGATGGAGTTTATAGAACTGAACAGAGAAGAGAGAACTGCATTCAGGGAGACCTCAGTAGCCTGGAGCTCCCCTGAGAGTGATCCCTGCTGCTGTGTGCAAGAGACTGTACAGGAACCACTTAGGAGGAAGGACTAACAAGTTCTTAAAACGACAGACACACACTGAGCCTGAGACACAGCCCTCCTCCTGACCATCTAACCAGCGGGAGAGGAGGCATATGTCCACACGGACAACTGTAGCAGTTTTGTTTGGATTACCCCTGCTACAAGAACTCAGCATTCTTCAGCAGGGAAGATGACGAACAGGCTTGAGCACATCCATTCCGTGGAACAATATTTATCCAGCAAAAGGAGTGGCCTGCTGCTGCGTGCCACAGAGCAGGTGGATTTAAAGTAACTGTGCTGCATGATGGGAGAACAAAAACATGCTTGCTGCATTATTTATCTTTTAAAAGTTCTAGGAAAATGAAAACTAATCACGGAGACATTGAAAGTAGATGAGTGGTTCCCAGAGAGTGGGAAGTAGGAAGAGAACAAAGACACTGGCGGAAACTGGGACGTGACAAAATCTGCTGTCCTGCTGGTGGTGGTCCCACAGGTGTGTGCACGGGTCCTGGCTAGTCAAGCGGCACACGTTCAATACATGTGCTTTTCCACGTCAATTATACTGCAAGGGAACACTGAACGGACAGGGAAGAAAAGGGTAAGGGAGAACGGCTTCTGTAACAAGACATCTTCAGTGCATGCTCCCAACCTAGTTTGAAGGAGGAGCCAAGGAGAACTTGTTCACATGTGGTTGTTTTCTTAATCTCATTGTTACTAGCAGGAACCCAAATGATTGCTGTGCTGTTTCAAGAACAGGCTGTGCTGCAGACACTTCAAATGCCGATAGGGCTTCCGACAAGTGAATGGGTTAATTCCAGTCCTGCCAAATGGGGCATATGGTTATTTTTATTCTTTCCTACTAAACAGAACTAAAGAAATAAGGTCCTGACTTTGGGCTTTAATTATACTGACACATACACATGTGTGCGCAGGCGTGGACACACACGCGCGAGCCTTTGTTCTGTTTTGTTAGTGTAATGTCTGCTTTGATTTGCCCAGGAGATTGGGTCAGAAGATTTGATCAATTCCATCTTTGAAATGTGTTTTTAGTGCAATGAAAGAGAATTGATCCTGAATCCCATTAAAAAAACCACCCCTGATGGCCCAAGCACTATTACTTGTGCAGGAAGAGCATCTGTGTGGTTTGTGTATCCAAAGGCCTCTGAGACGCTCTGGCAATGCATGTGTTTCTGTTTTGAGGAGTGCCACACAGGTGCAGACACGAAGTCTCATGGTGCAGGCTCCCTCTGCACTGGGCATCCACAGGGATGACTGTTACCAGCAGGCAGCATCTTGAGGTCCAGCACTGGTCTGTCTAGGGTGGCAGTGGGAACTGACTTCCTCAAGTCTTTCTTGGGCTTTCTAGAAGCTTGGTGGCTCAAGCTACTACTGCAGATACTAAACTGAGGAAATTAAAGACGAGGTTTCTTCCACTCTCAATGGGCCTTGTCATTTACAGCCATGGATGGGTTTTATTGCTGCTTCCTTTCTGTTTTTTCTTGGTTTCTGCTCTAACTAAGCAACGGTGTCAATAGTATATTTATCCTTTACCCAAATAAAGTATATTTATATACTTTATTATTAACGTATATATTAAAGTATATTATTATTATATACTTTATTATTAAATATACTTTAAAGGATAAAGTACGTTTATCCTTTACCCAAATATTGGTAGAACAAGAATATTGGATTTTTACTAAAAAGTTGATTTGTTTTTTAAACAGAGGAGATGGGCGCAATGTAGCACTTAAATGTTTTTTTTTTTTCATCAAACAAAGTTATCTACTCTCTGCATCATTTTAAAAAACAAAGGCATTTTGACACAAAAAGCGGGGAATTTATGGACTAGGAAGACTTGAAGGCTGTTTTTGTTACAGTCCCTGGTTAAATAAAAAATGGACCTAGGGTGAGCCCCATGGACAAAGGAGCATGAGCTTCCAGCCTTCTAACTGCACCAACAACACTGAAAGTCAAATTCAAACTGTCATATGGACACACGTTTCTATTATGATGCTTGCTACAAGATGACTGGGCAAAGTCAGAAGTAATTAGATCATGTTGACTGCATTTCTCCCAAAAGACTGGGTCTGATCCATCATAGTGAAGGGGTATGGAGGTGAAACTCAGGGACCATTGTTTAAATTCCATGAGATCTTTACATATGGAGGACAAGAAATCTCAGTAGGGAATGTCCTCATGAGACTTGGTGCAGACACAGCACCATTTGGGTTCATGCTGACACAAATCCACAGCAAAGTGGGGAATACCAGATATCCTATTCACTTGTAAGCAGAACTGTGGAGTCAGGGCAGTTAGCATGGAAGGAAGGAAGCCATCTTCATGGAAAGCAAGGAGTAGAAGCCATGATGTGCCAGATCCTTTCAGCAACAGGGAGGCAATAGACCCTCCAGCATCTTTGCTTCTGCCCCACACTCTTCCTGTTGCCATGGAGCTGCAGACAACTGGGAAGAAGGCTTTGAACGCTGGGTAAGAGGAGCAGATAAGGCCCTATCCTAACACAGGTAGAGGAATAGGAGTCAGTGAAATTCAGCAGACACTTTGGCCCCATTGGTCTGGAGCTTTGTCTAGGCCTGGAGAGATTCAACAGTAGCACTTGTTACCTATGAATGCTTTAATATTCATAGATAACTACTGCTACAGCTTGAAAATGTACCTTCCTTCACATATTATAGCCCAAATATGGGTGTCACATGGACAGTGTTATAAACGGAGACTTAGTTTCTCAGAGTCTCCGACTGCCCATTCTATAAAACATCAGAACAGGGTATAGGAGGAGAAGTTAGCAGATACGTGAAAGGAACAACAAGCCAGAGATGGATGCTCAGCTTCAAACAGGCAAGGCTTCTTGTGTCCTAATAGGCATTACCAATAAGAAGACTCCTATACTGGAGAGACTTCATAACAATAAACACACCGCTGACAATAACAAAATCATTCCGAATAATGCTGGCACAGCAAAGTATTAAGATGCACACAATGTATAGCCAAAGGTATCTTTTGGACATTAAGGCGTTTGATACTTTGAAAATTATCCTCAGCAACAGGAAGAAGACATAGAAAATTTGGAAACAAATAAAAGCAAAAAAAATGTTCTCAAGGAAAACACAGATACATTCATTTTATTTACTCATGAAGTCCAGTCAATAAGCACAGTAGCAAATCACACACACACCGCACATATACATAACATCCGCAGAAGCATTGATAAACATAAAACTCATCTATCAGAACGTATAAGATATTCTTTGCATCCATGAAATCACAGAGCTAATTGGAAAAATTGCAAGACCCGGGGAAATATGACCAGTTATAATATTGATATAAGTTAGTATACTTGATTATAAAGAGCTCTTACAACTCAGTAAGTTAAGTCAATGACATAAATAGAATTACCTCAATAAATACCTATAACTGTTCAACTTGATTAATAACAGTAACTTAGGTATGCTTCGCTAAATAGCTTATGCCTATCCAACTTACAACCCTTTAAGAATAAGAAAAACCCATGGTGTCAGGGGTTCGTTCTCATTGAAGGAATTCAATTTTGTATTGCTAGTGGAAGTAAGAACCAGCAAAACCTTTCTAAAAAACAAGTAGCTCAGCTAATATCAAAAGTTTTAAAAAGCTCAGAACACTTTCAACACATTTGTTCTAGCAATTAATTTCTTGGCTGTCTCTGGCATTTCTCATGGGAACCCTTGTCTTGTATTCAGTCCTGGCTCCTGGCTTCAGCTTCCTATTAATGAAGGATCCGGTAGGCTGTAGGTGGTGGCCATTGCACCTAGACCTCTGTCATCTATGTGGGACACCTAGACTGAGGTCTGGGCCCCTGGCTTCTGCCAAGGTCCAGTCTGGCCATTGGGAACATTTGGAAGTGAACCTGCAAATAAGCATTCTCTCTCCTTTGCAAATCAATAAAGACTTAGAAAATTTTAAAGTTAAGGTCCTCAAGATGATGCTTTCAAGTCAGCAGATAATGAAATTGGCTTCTGTATTCCAGTGAGCTGGTTATGCACTGGTGTGTCGTACCCAATCTAGGGTCTCAGATCTCATCTGACAATTACAGGTCAACCCTGGAGATCTGATTCCCCGATGGAGACAAACACCTCCACTGATTCATCAGGAAGAATCTCTATGTAGCAATGAACTCCAGCTACTCACTACTTTGAAGGAATGATCACAAGGCTTCATTGGGAACAGATTTCAATGTTTTGCTAATTTGACATGAAATACAGACGTGGATGAAGATAACGCCCAGCTTATGCTGTAACACACCCAGGGCAAAATCCACCAAAGAGTTTGCTCAATCTGCTGAGTACTTAAAAGCAGTCAGTATGCAGACAAACCGGAAATACTCCGAAATCTTACAGACCGCCAATAACAGAACACTGCTGAAGGTTTTCCCAGATTTGGGGGAAAAAAAAGTATTTTCATAGCTTTTCCAACAGTAAGTCATGACATTGGAAACTGCTTTTCAAAAACTATTACTAATTTTAAAATGTCAATATAAACAAGTCTCTGTATGAGAGCTCATCGGAGAGAAACAAAAAAAAAAAAAAAGGCTGGCTATTCGCACAGTGTCACACAACAGCCAGGTTTCAATGCTAAAGCGATTTTTCTGCAAGTGTGATTGTCATGATGCAAATCTATGGACTTTATTTTGTAATTGTCAGTTACAGCAGTAGTGGTTGTATTTCTTTAAAAAGGCCTGTCAAGCGTGGCCTCCACAAAATCAGAACTGGATTTTGCATAAGCCACTTCCTCAGCTGCCTCTTCCTCTCCCCTCAGATTTCCCAAACACTCTCCCTGGATTGCTGCTGTGGCCGCTCCTGCCAGCACTGTGTTTGTCAAATTCTCGGTCTAGACCTTAACCCACAGGAAAGCAACAGGTGCACCAGGCCCTCAGCTTGACCCAGCGGCCCTTCCAGCCTGGAACTTCTGTTCTATATCCAAGGCCGCATGAGATGCTGGAGGCGTTGGGTTTTGCATCTCGGGCAGCTGCAGGGACTTCAGGCAATGCTAACCAGGCAGGCAGGGGCATTTAGCTTGTAGCTGAGCATGGCTGTGCTAATGGGAGACAGCAGGAGGATGAGCAGACTCCCTTTCTTTTCCTTTCTGAGGGATAACCTGAGTTATGGTTTTTTTTTTTTTCCCTTGTCAACTTTCCTTGGATAAACTTCTCCACTCCAGATAAACACACCTGCTAAGAGGGCAGTGCCGGGTACCTTGACACCCGCAGCCACTGTGAATGTGTGGAGTCTGTTGGTGTTTTCCTTGTCACCACCTTTTCCTTGGCACTCCTGGCACCTTGGGCTCCCACCTTCCAGACAGGGCCAACACAAAGACAGGCTGACTCCAATAGCCACATCTGACCAGCTATATCGGGGGAAACATTCAGGGCCAGAGCTACCATCGCTAACCCTGTTACCCAGATCACAATACGGCAGCACGCAATGACCCAGGTCCTGCTCTAAAAATCCACATTAGGGATGACACACAAATAAATGGAAAAGTAGAAAACCATCATATTTAACATGCTTTTCTTAAGGCAAAATTTGTTTTGAAAAGAAACCATTAGTTTGGAAAATGAGAGTATGGAAATGGACTCCATCTGTATAAGGCAATGTTGCATACACTCACACGCAGAGACCCAGGCTCATTAGAAATACAGTCAAAATGAAGCATTGCTGCTCATCCCTACAGAAAACCCACGGCCGTGCCGAGAGCAACGTCCAGGTTCCTAGCAATTCACTCTGTGTCCTCTGCACACTTGCTTGTTCCAAAGCAGTGTGGCAACCCTGCCTGCCTCGGATGCAGGGTGGCCTTTCCTGTTCCACCCAGTCAGCTCTAGACAGAGGCCACTGGGCGCATTTTGAACTATGCCAAAACAAAGAATGAACCTGATTGAGCCTGAACCCATTACTTCCATTCCCAAAGACATTAAACACGTCAGCTGGGCAGCCTTTCTGGCAGCTGCACCAATGGAGCAGGAGGCAAGTGGTGATGCACACACACAGCAAGCCACAGCTACGAGAGCCACACAAAACTTTGGTCTCTCCCAACAGGAAGACACATGCCCCTTGCTCTCCTGGAAACTCAATGTCAGAGGGCACTGCTCTGACCTAAGGTGGCTGACAGGGGATGGGAACATGGCTCAACAAAAGGATGTCACAGCACATCCCAGTGGGCACCTTGTGAGCTGGAATTGTGGGTATGCAATATGCTCACCACAGTGCCAGTTTAAAAGGAGCCATGCCATTCTTGCTGGTTGCCTAACTCTTGTGGGATTCCTTGGCCAATTCTTTTTAGACTCAGCACATCTTTTCCCATCTGAAGTAAGGAGATTTAGGGGGCCCTCTTAGCCAGTATGTATTAGGGAACCAGTGCGGTAACCTGAGGATCACACAAACAGTGCCCTTTCTGAATCCATGCTCCTTTCACACTCAGGGAGGTGAGAATTTCCAGAGCTGCTTGGTCTCAGTGCTGTGACTGGCAGAATGGCGAAAGATGCTCTTTGGTTTTGTTTCAGAATCTGAGCAAATTATCACTATAGGTGCATATTCAGAGGATCAACCCGTCTATGGAGCTGTGTTATTGAATTTTTAAAAATATAATCAATTTGGACTAGAAATCAGTGTCTTGTCTTGTATTTCCCCTAAATAGATTTGCTGTTTTAGATTGTGGCCCATTTGTTCAAATCAGGAAACTGAAGGACCTCCGAAATCTGCTTCTATCAAGCCCATTTGCTGTTTATTTACCAGCTGCGCTGATCATGGCCGCGCTCATTAACTTTCATTTCCTTTCTGAGAACACTGCCGCTCTGCTCCTGCGTTTGGAACTGCATAGTTCACGTTTGTGTCTTTTCGTCCTGTGTAATAAGGGGGTGAGCCAAGACCTTGAGGAATAAAGGGACCACCTCTTCTGGGGCACTTTGGGACTACGAATTGGAGCAGACTGCCTTTTAATCAAAGCATATTTATCACACCATTTCCTGTGCACCTGGAAACACCAAGGATGGGAAGAGCACCCTGACATCACAGCTCCTGCCCCAGATGACTTAGAACTTAAACTGACTGATCCACCATCAAGCTCTACGAAGAACGATTCAGCTTAATCATTTCTCATTTTGTTTTTCTAGAAACTTTCAGAGACTGGCGAATCCTACAGAAGGAATAAAGCATCTGTTACCTGACTCCAGGTTCTGACAGATCACTAATGAGGTGTGGGGGCGCAGGACCTCGACGTGAGCAGGGACACAGCCACTGTGCCATGGAGGCTGCTTCCCTGGGCTGTGGGGCCTCTCCCCGGCCGCCTGTGCCCACCTGTCCTGGCTGTCACCATGTCTGCCCTGATCCTCCCTGTCCATCCTGTCGCCTCTCATGGGGCTGGGCTGGAGACAAGAACACTAAGGCACTTCCTGTGGGTGCATGATTGCCTGGGGGCTCCCTGCCTGGCCACTTGCACTGGCAGCAATGTTTTGATAAACCCAGATTTGGGGCAGTTTTCATTCATTTTCATGTTCTCTACACTCCCTGCACTCTGATGGCAGGCAGGAGGCTGGGCTGGGCTGGCCAGGATGACCGGAACTGAGGGGGCACTACTGGGTGAGTAAGGCATTGAAGGAGGAGGTTGTGGGCTACACTGAGATTCGTCAGCCCTTCCTTAACAGCAGGAGCTAATCCCCAGCGACAGAAGTGCAAAATGAGAGCTTTGGACACTGCTCCCTGAGAGCACTCTTGGTGGCTGACCCTGTCCATGTCCTCGGGATCTTCCCTTGGTGCTGACAGTGCCAGAACTCTCCAGAAGCAGCAGCCTTCATTCTCAGTCCCCTCTGACTACCATGGAGTGAGCAGGGCAGGGCAGGAGTTTGTTGGTAGGGCTATGGAGAAAGGCAGTGAGCCTGTAGTTCCCAACCTACACTGTGGATGGAGAAGTCAAGAGGTTGGCACCTGCCTCGGAGGCGCACTGTAGACTAGGGAGGCAGGGGACGGCGTGGGCAGTTTGGGTCAGAACAATCCTTAATTGTGGAAATGCCCACAGCAAAGATAGCAACTTAGAGGATCCACAATTCATTGACTGGTTTTCAACCCTTAGGACAGCAGCTGATCAGAACATCTGCTCCTGTGGGAAACTACAAGGCAGTGAGGAAACAGCACTGCAGTCAGAAAACGCACCTCCCTAAGATAGGGCTGTGCCGAGAGCTGCGCCTGCAAGACAGGGTTCAAGCTCAGAGCCAGGAGCGGTTGTCTCTCAGCTTCTCTTAGGACCAGGGAAATGCCTGGCCAAGGAGGGCTCTTCCCATGTCACCACGTGTATCCCGGCATGGAGCTGGGAGCCCAGAGTTACACGGAATAAATGCAAAGCAGGCATGGTAATCAGAACCCTTCTCTAGCGGCCTGTCTGCAACACACCCAGAGCAGCAGAGGGATGCGCTCCCTGCTCACCTGCCACCTGAAGGGAAGAAACTCATGGGAGTAAGACGGAGCACACAACCCTGCTCTCCGCCCTCAAAACAGCTTGTGGTGAACTGGAGTTCTTTTTAGTTAACAGTTCTTGTCCACAACTTGATTGGGAAAACGCAACAAACTGTGGCTCAGCTTGAATAATAACTTGAACAAGATAAGACGCTTTGTAATTATTCTTCTACCTGGGGAACGGACTGCTGTGAAACCTTCCCCTTAGGAACAAGCCGGGGGCCGCTCTGGTTCGCTGTGTGGTAAACCCTGCACCCCACACACTGTGACAGCATGGATGTGGATGGAGTTTCCTACGGGGAAGGGTGATGATGCCCCCAAGGTACAGAATGCATTGAACATGCAGGGAAAGCCGATGCACAGGCACCTTCTGAGAAGTGGCTGCGGTATGGTCCCTCCCCAGCCATGGCCACCATCCTGGGATGCTCTGGTTTTCCATGTAGACACCATCTGCCCTGGGATGTGCTGGGTGGCTGTGCCATGGAGCTCCTTGCACAGGAGCACCCAGCCTGGGGAACTCTCCCAACCCAGCAGGGAGGGGTCCAGCCTGTGCTCACTCTCTGGGCATAACTAGCACACCCAGTCCATCACCTCCTGACTTGCAGATTCCGTTCCCCCTGGAGTTCCATGAGATTGAATGAGACGCTGCAAATGCTTTAAAATCTGAGATATGAAAGGAGTTAAATATGCCGCAAGGAATAGAGGACTTCTTGTTAATTACAATTTTCAGAGAAATTAAAGTCATGGCTTATTAACTGACATCAGCCATCAAGGTGTGCCAAAGGAGAGGGAGAGGCAGGGGCTGCCTGAGGTGGGGACAAGTGGGTACCGGGCGTGTCACAGAATCTGTACACTACAGCCTCTAGGGAAACATGCTCAGAGGCCGTTCCTTTTCCTGGTTTAATCTGTGACGTTGCAGTTGGGATCTGTCACTCTGGGAGTTACGTCTGATGTTACAGCCTGAAGCAGCGCTAAACCAAGTAAACAATCTGCTCTATTCTGCTTAGTCTAATACGACAGTGATGGAAGGCCCAGCACACTGGCAGCAGCAAACGCTGGCTCCGCCCGGCATGCCTGCAGCTGGGCCTCGCACGCTTAGCACACTGATGCACTCTGGGCTGGGGCTGCAGGCAACGGCTAGCCAGCCAGGGGAAGGGAGGCAGGGGGCAGCAGTTCACACGTTTGACTAGCACCCTGTCTGCGATGGTGTGGATGTCACCGGCATAGCAGGCTTTGAAGAATGCTGGGTGTGGTTGTGGGTGGCCTCTGTCATTCCAACTCTGGAGTTCTTCATGGCCTCACCGACTGGCTGTTGGAGAGTTCCCTGCACTTTACCCAAAAGGGGGCCAGGCCTCCAGCACGTGAGGATGTTAAGCTGCTAATGGACAAGCATGCACAGCTGTCTCCAAAACCCCAGGTAGTTCTGGGTGTGCATTTGATTGCTCACAATGACCACTGGGATTTGCCACACAGAAGACAGCTTGGTTTAAAGTGGGGTTGGGACAGGGTGATCCTAGGGCTGTGATTGCATAAGGTTTTACGACAGCCTCCAAGAAGCTGAAGCTGGCAGTCACTCCCCAAGCCCTGGCCTTGTGCGTTGATGAGGGAAGAGTTCTCTTTTCTAAATTCCTACATGGGGCCCTGGGAGCCCCCACCACAGTTGGTGGTGCATTCCAGCACCCATGCAGGTTGGTGACAGGGACAGTCACAGGGCATCCTCCTGCCTTGGTGGTGCTCATCCACCTAAGGCCACATGCTCTGGGTGAGAGGAAAGTGCCATACGTATTTCAGCTTAAATTGTCAGTTTCTTTGGCCTGCATTAAATCTGGCCTCCTACATGTAATCAATTTTCAATTCTATCTCCTTGTACTAAGCTTGGTGTAAATGAAAGTTCAGCAAACTTGGACATAAACAACACAGGGTCTTCCTTAATGAACAAAGTGCTTCTCACACCTTCTCATGATCCCAAAGGGTTGATTTCTTTAGGGCAAACCAGGGACAAGTCTAACCATCACAGGCCTCCCCGGGATTGTTTTCTTCATGAACAGAAACCAAGCATGGGAAACTACCATTCCTTGTCTCCTTGCCAGACCTGAAGCACCTCTCAGGTTCCAGTCAGGCAGCCCCAGGAGAGCTCTGGAAAGCTCCCCAGTTTAAAGTCAATGTTGGGACAGCACCTGCAATATCAAGCTGGCACCTTGGTGCTTTTGGCTGCCCTTACTCCTGAGGGCATGGCCTCCATGCCCCTCATCTTTTTCCTCCCATACCCTGGTCACTTGGGGAGTGGGGGCAGCTCTCACTGCAAAGCTCACCCGTTCCACTGCATGGCCCAAGCACTGTGCTGTTGGTGCTGTGCCAGCAGCGCTGCAGGCAAGAGTCCAGCACTGGCTCCTCCTCTGTCAGTGTCCCATTCCACTGGTCCTTAAAGCAGCCTGCAGCTCTCCAGAGAGACCGCTGGGAAATTCCTTTGGTTGCAAATCTGGGAATTTTCCCCATCCTCTCACCCAACCAGCTGGTGTGAATAAACACTGAAGGGGGGGAAATTTTTAAACTGGAAGAAACACCATGCAATCCTACCCCTAGATGGAGCTACGGACTGTGACTGTTGGATGCTTGCACTTTAAAATTCAGTGTGCTGGAAGGAAGATGGAAATTAGGCATCCTTGGAGCATTTACAATTTAAATCAGACTTTGGCTCCTGTAATTAAGTCTTTCGTCCCTTGAACCTCATTCGCTGCTTCGACACTGGGCTGCTCAAGGATTCTAATTGATAAATTTAAATTTCCTGGGTGCCTGATTCTCAAAATGTACCCAAAGAAAACAGAACTACAAACTGTTAAATACAAGGGTAGAATAGAATGTTCTCGAGTGGTAGATGGTAGGTAAATGTGATATCAATGACAAGTTTTTGCAAAATGTGAAGGTGAGCTTTGATCTGTCCATTTGAGAGGAAATAGAAAATCGGAGGATGAAGCACCACGCTCCAACTGGCTCCTGTCGTTTGCATCTGCCAGAAAGGATCTGAAAACAAGCAGTGCTGCTGAAAGCTTTGCTGGTGTTTCCAGAACCAGGAGCCTGTGCGCTGATCTTACTTACAGAGCACAGATTAAGGGTCTTTTTCTGTTGTGCTGAGGGATAAGCTCTAAGTGTGATAGGAGCTGCACCTGCAGGCAGAGGAAAGGAAAGCTTTGCCTGCCTCCCGCCAGCCCCTGCTGTCTGCCTGGCTCGGAGGGAGGCCTTGCCGCCTGTGTCTGCCCACTGCCCTCAGCCTTGAACCCACTGTTTGGCCTTGTCTGTCTCAGGAACCGGGCTTATGTACAGTGGTTCACATAATCCTTGAACATCTGCTCTGATTAGGGCATTGCTACAATCCTCACTGGCGAATTCAGTAGCTTGTCCAAAATCATGTCCCAGAATTTTGCACTTGTCTGGCAAGGCCATGGGGCAATACTGAACACTCAGCCTCATCTGTCAGCTGGACAGAGGTGCACCCCACAAATGAGGAGGAGGTGTGTCCTCACAGCACAAGCTTCGCAGGGCAGGTGGACTTGGATCTGGCTTCAGGCAGCTCACTTAGACTCTGGCAGCTAAGTTTCCAAGCCTGTAGAATGGGTGCAGGATGGCCGTGGGTTCTGGCCTGACCCTCGGTGCTAGCTCAGCTCTCACGAAGGCCACACCCTCATGCCCTCTGCACCTTCACACTTCCTCTGCCATGCCAGCTGCCCCACTGCTCCCGCCCTGGCTGCCCCAGGGGCTGGCCTCAGCACAGGGAGCCAGTGCCACACCGGAGAGCACCCTGCACTCGCACCCTTTTCTTGACAATTTCAAGGACTGGGTTTCAGGAAGAGAAGAGTTGCTGGACCCATGGCAGGGGGCACAGTGTGTGTGTGCCGTGGTGCTGCAGGCTAAGACACTGCGTGGGACCTCCAAATCCCATCCAGGGGCGGAGGCTGGTTTGAGGCAACTACTCTGCTTCCAGTGTAGCTTCCCGCTAATGTGTCAGGGAAGGCAGCAGATGCTTCAGTGCTCACACCTCTACCACTCTCCTGGGAGATCCAGGTGGGCTTCCTGGCTACCTGGCCCAGGTCTGCCTGGCTGCTGTGGATGGAAGCTCTTGGTGTGTGTGTGTGTGTGTGTGTGTGTGTGTGTGTGTGTGTGTGTGTGTGTGGAGAGAGAGAGAGAGATTGATTCTGCATATGAATCAACTAAACTTAACAAAGAACAGGAACTCTAGGCACAATGCTCAGGGTCCCGAGAAACCCCACTGACACTCTAAGAGGCCCCACAAGGACAAGCTCTGGAAGCCCCTGGAAGGCACGCGAGCTAATATACACCAGAGCCACAGCAGCTGGAGCAGACTTACACACAAAAGCAAGAGTGAAAACGAAGCTGCCAGAGAGACCCAGACGGAGCAGGAGCCCCATGACAAGGGACAGCTGCCAAGCAGGAGTTGCTCTGCCCTGCAGGGGGAAGGAGACCTAATACGACAGTGATGCCAGGCAAGGGCCCTCAGTGGGCACTAGGACAAGGAAACAGAGTAGTCATGGTGTGGGCTGCAGTCAAGTGGCACTGGAGCCGGGCTTGCAACGTGCACGTGGGGATCAGGCGGGAGCAGCATCGGGGGCCTGGGACAAGTTCAGAGCCTTGGCGGGGTGGGGGAGTGCTGCAGGATGGTAGGGTGGAGTCCCTGCCCCCGCCATGCTGCGGTCACGGAGGGGGAGCACACCTCACCCGCACAGCCCAGGTGTCCTTTATAGGGCAGCATGACTGCCAGCTCTGTCATTTCAGCCACCCTGTGGGATTCCTGGGGATTCTGGGAGAGGCTCTCCGCTCTCCCTGCCCCTCTGGATTTAGGAACGTCCCCCTATTTCAGAAATCAGCTTGGACACTTGGGCTCGCAGGCAGCTGGGACACCACATGGGGATGGAGGATGCAGCTCCAAGTCCATGTCTCAGGAGCCACTCGCTGCACGTGCGCTGAACGAAAGGAGAGGCCCCGAGCCCTGAGCAAACACGCCCAATGCATCCTATTATAGAATTGTATTAGCAGTGACAGTTTGTAGAAAGCTTTAGCAATATTTCAAACCCTGGCATCAAAATCTGACAGATTCAATTTTGTTTTTATCAGGGTATCTCCTGACGCTTCCACAGAAGCAGCGCTGGAGAGTCCGTAGGCTCACCCTTCCATGGCTGGGTGTCGCTCGCCTCCGGCTGTGCTCCTGGCACAGGAAGGAGCTCTCTGGTCTGCAGGGAAACCAAGCAACCTGAGTCCTAGCTGCACAGATAACTCTGCCTTTCCTTGCCCCTTGCCTCTGCAGAGAATTCATCACCAAGGAAGCCCCTGGGCCATGGAGGCAGGCAACCAACCGCGAGGGCAGGCAGTGTGGTTGCACAGGAGGGGCCAGCTCTGCAGATGGCACCTCGAAGTTAATAAGGTGATATATACGGGGCAGCAACTGGGCATAGAGGCAAAGCGCAGCCCCGCCACCAGCCAGGGAGCAGTTGGCTCTCCATGGCCAAGAGCTGGTGAAACTGGTAGATCACAAGCCCCCAGGCGCAAAACCTCGGCTCCCTTAACCAAAAGTCTGGGACAAATCACAGGTCTCCACAAAGCTCAGTGCATGCCCACACCAACAGGACCAGGGGGTTCACAGGCAGTAGCATGCTGCAGCACCCCAGAGCAGCAGCTGCTCTCGGGCCAGAGGAAGCGCAGGCACCTCTGGGTCCTCTTCCCAAGCTGCCCTGGGCGTTGTCCAGGTTTAGCAAGAAGCCTGCTAAGGCAGCGTTGTGATGCCCAGACCCTGAGTATCTGCTCAGGTTCCTCCTCCATGGCCCCCAGCAAGAGTCCTGCCAGGGAAGGTCCCGCCCTCTTGAGTTCCGACCCACAGACATCTGCCACATAGCAGTGGGAACTGACCTTCAATTCCCAGCTCTTCCTTGTGCTTGGAGGGGAGTCCAATCTCTCCCCTTAACGTCAAGCCCCACTGCCCTAGCCGCCATAGGAAAACAGACAGACACTGGGGGTGGGAGGGGATTTTCTTTTAAACTCTAACCAGAGCTTACTTCCCTGGCTATTACTGTGAGAGGCAAATGGCCCCCATGCTGATGCTGATACTGTGTTCATTGACTGGCTTTGTGACCAGCTGTATCTAAGCTCCCTTTCACACAGGAAAACACAAGGCACAGCAGAGAAAAGTGTTTGCTGGGGGACCCAGATTAGAAGAAGGGCCTGATCCAGCCCACTGGTGTGAGCCTTCCTCTTCCTCCTTCCCTTGGGCCTCTCCTCCTTCCCCTCCCCCTCTCTCCCTTTCTTCTCCTCCTTATTATTTCTGACGATGCACCTTCTCATTTGACAGTTTCCGTGGATTGAGGCTGAATGTTAAGTTTCCTGCCAAAATGGGTTCGTTATCTTGTCAGCTATTTTCCCTCTGTGGAATGTGCATTCATCTTCAATCTACCGAGGGCTGCTATTTATGACAGGGGATCCTCGGAGGAAAGACGGCTGTGGGACAGCCAGTTCCTGCATTTAAATTGGATTTACCCAGAGAAGGAAACACAAAGATGAGGTTAATTAGGGTTAATAATTTATACTCAAGAGAAGTTTAAAGGGATTGCATAATTTAAGTCTCCCTGGTAGGCCCCATCCGTTATCATCCTGAGCTCACTCCGTGACTTTCTCTCAGACTCAGGGCCCACTCTATTCCCAGCCTCGGAGTCCGGGGCCTGGAGGAAGTCTTCTGCCTCTCCTCCAGTTTATCTGACAGTTCCCAGTTAGCCAGCTGCTTTGAGTAGTGGGTCGAGTTGCCACTATCTGTTCCTACGTTCATTCTCACTTGGGCAATTGAGGATGAAGTTCTTTCCTAACCCTTAAATCCACCTTCTGCATGGCATATTGAAAGCATTCCCAGGCACGGCTGTGCTGATGCCCCGGGGCTGGACGGGCCTCGCCTCCTTTTGCAGGAGCTGTGGCTGAGAAGGGGACAGAGCCAAACCTGCCTGGATACCCAAGGCCCCACTGCCCAGCCTCCCTGTGAATTCTGTCCTGAAGGTTTCCTCTGCGTCAGGCAGGATGCAGAGCAATCATCTGAAGCTTTGGGATAACAAGGCTTGGATTTGCTCAGTCTGCAGGTTTTTTTCCCATTGCATTTAATGAGCAAGGAACAAAATGCATGGAAAGAATGTTCAGGTTTTAACCAGCAGGAGATCTTTGGGAATCCACTCCTCAATGGTAACAGCAACAATGACCTTCCCTCTGTTCTCTAGCTGAGAGAAATTGGGGGAAACAGGTCCTGGTGGGTTTTAGAAGTCTTTTGTGGGGATGACATTGTGGTGCAATAGATTCACCACTGCTGTCCACGTGGCATCCCATCTGGTCGGTCACTGTGTTTCTGACCAGCTCCTTGTGTCGATCACCTGGGAAAGCATCACTCGATAGTCCAAGTACCCAGTACTGCCACCTGTGTGGGAGATCTCGGTGGAGGTCTTGAATCCTTTCATTGGCCTGGGCTATTCCTGGCTGCAGTATTTAGTGAGTGAACTGGTGATTGAAAGACCTTTCTCTCCTTCTGTCTTTTGAATGAATGAATAATTTATTTTTAAAAGAAGTTTTCTGTTGCATTGTATTGAATTTGTCTCTAAGCTTCCTCAATCAAGAGCAAATAGAAACAGGCTCCAAGGCTGTTTTTCTAAGGATTAAAATGGGGAGGAATAACCATTTTCAGAATCAATGTTCTCCATCAACATTGTAACATATTTGCCTTAATTTCCATGCTTTCCTCTCACTAGAGCCACCTCCATCATGGATTATTATTAATAGCAGGAATAACAACAGTGATAATGCATTTACCACATGCCAGCACTATGCTAAGTGTTTTGCATAGATTATCTTAGAATTTTTGTCAAACCCTTGGGAGATGATTATTCTCTTGATTTAACAAGTTCATTCACTCAACAAATACTTACCAACTACCTGCTCAACTGCAGGGACGTTTCTCTTACATTCTGGGTTTGGGGCACATGGGGCTCAAGGAGAACTCACTGTCACCATTGAGGGAAGATGAAGCCCAAGGATTGAATCAAACCTCTGGCACCACATCACTGTCTGCTAACATGTGTCCACATCTTTCTAATGACTTCTGCAACATGCCACACAGCAAGTGAAAAATAAAAGCTAAAACAGGTTTGTGTGGCTGAGTAGGAAACTCAGCACTTCTTGTCTATAGGTTTTGGTACTCCCTTCCCACAGCCCATGATTTAGAACAAGAAAATTCTAAGATGCAATTGCTCCCGCGCTGATAGACTAATTGCTGCCCTTCCAGAAGATGGATGCTTCATCCCTGTTCTATTTCTCAGCACTTGGAAATATATGGTGAGTAGGGATGAGCGCTCTACTGGCAATCATGGAGCAGATGCTGTATGGCAGGTTTTTTAGGTCTCACGGTTAACCTTCTCAGATAGAGGCCCTTTTTGCTGAAGATGGGCTGGGTGGATTGAGGAATGACCACAGAAGCACCAAACCTGTTAGGCTGTCTCCTGCTTTCCCCATGGCAGAGAACCGGACCAATATCCCCCACCATGCCCTTCCTCCACTACTTCAAGAGGTTGAAAGTGGCTCTTTTACTATGAATAAAGCATTGGCAAATCTTGGGTGGTATGAACTCACTATGAGCATGCTAGTGGGGTTCGTATCATTGTTTCCAAGGATGGCTTGTCGGTGTTTGTGAAGTTTAAAATAGAACAGCTAAAGCCTTCTTCCCCCACTCCCTGGCAAGCTACATTTTTATTTCTGGGTCATTGCTTTATATTAATGTTATCTGCTTTTTCACCTTATCTGTAGCAATAGTTCTGATTGAAAGATGAATTCCCTATCTCCAGCTCATATGGTTTGTTGCTACAGGTATCTGGGTAAACCATGTATTAGTCAACTTTCTGTGGCTACGATGAAGTAACTAAGGAAAGCTACGTATGAAGAACATATTGTGGCTCCTGGTTTTGGTGTTTTGATAACCAGACGGTGCAGTCTCATTGTTTGGCCTGTGGTGATGCCATCTGTGCAGGCAGAGTGCTGGGGCGGTGTGGAGGGAGAGTGCAGTCATTCATCTGTGTCGCATGTGGTCCCTAACAAAACTGCAGGATTCAACCCCAGGCCAGACCAAATCCAGTGCAAATACCTCCTACAAGTTACACCTCCAAACACCCTCAGTGTATCAAGCTTCTACACTCATAATGCCATTCATGTGAGACTTCCAAGACCAAATCTGTACCACCAGCCTTCTGCCCACACTGCAGCAAATTGTGAAGTCACAACACAGACAGTCTTCCTCTGGCCTCATACACAGTTGAATAATTTATTCTCTGATCATCTCAGGGAACTCAAGATACATCTCCTTCAATTCTTCTTGATTTTCAAATTTATGAGCTTAACGTGGGTGATACATAAATTATAGTCAAGTATTTCCTTCTTACCTCGTAGGATTTTGCTTGATAAAATAAACTCTATCTGCATGTATGCCTTTTAGAAACACATCTTGGTTTTCCCCAAATGAATGTCTTACATCTAACACATGAGGAAAAGAAAAAAAAAAAATTCAGTGGCACCTCCCTAGGGACCATGAACTAGCCCCTGATTATGCTAATAGAAGCCAAGAGGCTTTCAAAGCCCAGGAACTATAATCAATTATTCATGAGAAGGCCTCTCCTTATACAGCTTTGGTTTTTCCAGATTTTCCAGTCCACAAAGGATACGTGACAGAGGTACACTAAGCTGAAGACATTGTGCAGGGTGAGACGGGAACTGAACACTGAGTGCAATTCCGAAGCACTACGTTTTTCTGTTTGGCACAGGGCAGAAGCCAGGCCTGGGGCAGGTTGTGAGGAGGGGAGGGGTCCTTATCAGTGGAACTGGGTGGTTACAGAGATGAGTGGGAAAGGAACCGTGGCCCAGTACCCAAAGGAAAACCACTCCCTAGCAACACCAGCGCTCAGAGCTGTCCCTGGTGAGATGACTTTCTGGGGCTGCCGTCCTCCACAGCAAGCATCCTCGTTGTCCTTGTCTGGGAGCTTGGGCTGCTCAGGTCCTGGTCTCCTGCCCCACTTCTGCTCCATGGTGTTTCTTAGCTATCCCAGAGCGTCTCCACCTTGCTCGCCCCCAGGGAGCACCTCCTCACTCGGAGTTGTTGTGGTCTATGTGACTGTGATTTTTCAATATGCACATTTTCTTGTGCAGATCAGCCTTCCAATATTTTAGAATTATTTTTAGCTATAATGGGTGTCAATACTTTTTTGAAACCTTTCCTGTATATTTCTACTTCCAATAGTTGATCTCTTTAATTTAAATTAAATACATCTACTTGGCTATTTCGAAGTAAATGTCTGCCTTTGGGGTGAGATGTCTCTGTCCCCTGAGAGCTCCTCTGCTTCTGTGTATGCCAGGCATGCCCAGCCTCTGTCCAGGACGAGAGTCCACTGCTCACAGACGCTGCCAGGGTTCCGCTGACATTGTCCTTTCCGGGCACCCTCTCACTTCTATTGAGGCTTTTCACATTAGTGAGTGTTCCATCCATTTTAACAATCTGAACAAAAGCATCTCCTCCTCTGAGTGCGGTGTCTGTCTCTGATGCTAAACCAGACTTAAAGTTGTGCTCACATTTGGTGGTGCAACTCAAGAAAGGCTGGGGAGAAACTGAGAACGTGAGTCCAATGCGGATGACCGATCGTACGGCCTGATGTGCTTGGAGGAGTCCAGATCGATGTTATCTTACTCTGTGTGTGTGTGTGTGTGTGTCTTTAACATTATATCCTCTTACACCCAAAACATCCTGGGATCTGGAAGAAGAGCTCCATTGTCATCAGCTATGACACTGCTGAAAATGCTACAGCCCAGGAAACGCAGCAGAGTACAAAGTACAATGGAAGCAGGCAACTCACATGTACCGAAATGGGAAGATGGAAGCACTCACCAACCTCCAACTCAGGTGTGTCCGGAGGAAGCCCACAGCTTTTCACAGCTAAGCCATCCTAATCACAGACACCAGGAATGAACAAAATCCCCAGAGTGGGAGTTTGAAGAAAACTGGAATCTGTGATTCAACTGTTGTGCTGTGATGGCCTGCACAGGACTTTGCTGGGGGCACTGAGAGCCAACTGAGGTGGCTCCCCTCTGGCCGGAGTGCACACCCTCCATGCGGTGCACACAGATACCGTGCTACGTAGATAGAGACATCAGTGACTTGCCTGGCTCCTGGCCATGAGCAGATATTAGTTATCTGTACCTTCTGCAATATCTGCTAAAGGAAAAAAAAGTCATCCTTGAGACTTTTGTTCTTGTGGGGAGACTCCTCAATGCTTAATCAAGGCAAACTGAATAACAATAAAGCTGAATAACTTCAAAAAGGAAACAGACCCAAACAGCTTCTCCTGTTTGTGTCTGTAAAAGGCCACTTTCCATCAGATAAGCATTTCCCTCCCAGGGAAGCAAACCCTGAGGCCCTATGGGATCTGGAATGTTTGCCCTAATTCTTTGTGCTGTGGACTGTTGCTGTCTCACCCTGTTTGTGCTTCCCTCTTTGCTATCGCTGTTGCTCCCTGGCGGTGCTGGTGGGTGGGGAAGCAAGAAGGGTGCTGCAATGATAAGGTACGTAGGCCTCCACACTGTAGCCTGTCCCACCACCCAAGCTCTTCCACATACTGGTGGCTCTAAACAAAACCGAGTTCATGCCATGGACTTCTTATGAAAGTTTGATGGTATTGCAACATCTCAATAATGGCAAATGATGACAGGCTGTCCAATCCATCATGACAGTGTTTGGATGGATCCTCTGGAGTTCATGTGCTAGGTGGGGCTTCTAAGAAGTGGATAGGTTTCACAGGCGCTGTGGTCACAGGAGTGGGCTCCCCGAGGCAGAGCAGTTGCTTGCTCTCCCTCTGTGATGCGTTTTGCGCTGGGCCATGTTACGATGCAGTAAAATGGCCTCACCAGAGGCAGCACTGCTCCTTCAACACTGCGCCAAACACATCTCTGTTCACCACAACTTCCACATGTATGCTGTGCTGTGAGAGCTACCCAGAACTGCAGGCAGCTTCAAGTACTGCCCCTCTATTGTGCCTTTACTTCTTCCTGGGAGCAGAGGATAACCACAGAGGGCATTCTGAAACCAGACAATTAGCATCCCAACAAAGGAAACCGCTGCTCCTCAAAATAAGTGCATGCGTACACACACACGCGACGGTGAGACGCTGTCTCTCTTAGTCGGGGTGATTTCTCCGGGAGAGTTCAAGAATTGTGAATTGGAGGACAGCGTGCAGCGGTGAGAAACTGCCTCACTGTGGCCACATGCAACGAGACGCGCAAGTTCCAACAAGAGGTCCTCCTTCACTGAGAACAGCTTTGCTTTCCTATAGGTGTCCCAGCAATGTGATCCTCCTTATTCACTAACGTCTTTTTAGGAAATGCGTTTTTCTGCATGCAGTTCGTTTTATTCAAATGACATCTTAGGGAGAGACGGTTAATGACTGTAGCATCTACAGCAGCGACAGAGCCTGATGATCCTGTAAAGTAAGTTCTGAGGGATTACGAGAACCAGAAAGAAAGTTTTGGAGGAAGTGAATGTGAACAATAACATATTATGACACAATTTTTTCTCCAAAAAACCAAGTAATATCTACGATGCACGTTTTCTGTTTGTTCCAAGTATTCTACATCCTTAGGTTAACACTGCACTGCAATTGCAGCATGCAGTTGGCTCCATTTCCTAGAGGTTGTGAGGAACCTAAGCTTTTTTTTTTTCTGGAAAAACAGAAGGATTTTTTTCAGTATCTAAGGGCTTTGTTGCTTCCCAAACATCATTTCTCTGTGTAGAAAACCCTTTGTTCACACGCATTCACATCATACGGTGCCACTGGATAGGCAAAGAAAGAAGTGACCGAGTTGCTTGTCAGCACACAGCAGATGGAAGCCATTAACCCTTTGCTTTAAGAATTTTACCCGGGGTGGCTGCTTGGCACAGGAGTTTTAAGACACTGCTGGGGAGGTCTCAAGCACATCGTTGAATGCCTGGGTTTAGTAACAGCTCTGTTGCCGATTCCACGTCCTCACTAATGCACGCCCTGCGTGTTAGGAGCCGACAGCTTGAATACCTGGGTCATGCCACCCAAGTGAAAGACCCAGATGGTGGGTGCACTTAGTTCCAGGCTTTGGCTTGGCTCAGGCCCAGCTGTTGTGGGCATCTGGGGAGTGACCAGAGGAGGCAGGATCTTGGTCTGTCTCTGTTTTTCTGTCTTTCAAATAATATGTGTGTATTTATTATTATTATTATTGTTATTATTATTAATGGGATTTTAAAGGAATCACTAACATGATTCATCCTGTGCAGCCTGGCCTGGCAAGGGCAGAAGTGGCGGGGAGGAGGGATCATGTTTCTAGTGTTGCTGCAACCACACATTCATGTGACAAAGGAGCTCAAAGGCACAGGCCATCAGACCATGGACAGCTCCCCTGGGTCGGGGAGAACCTGGCACATGCGGCACAGTGTTAAACTGGAAGAACGGGATGAGGCACAAACATCGTGAAGGAGTGTTACAGAAGTGATTTTGTGCACATGAATCAGTTAGTTGATCTCACCTATGAATACCTTTAGGTTAAGGTCTCACTAAGAATGGCAAAGAATGAAACGGAAGGCTCCCACGGTGGACAGCCTCCATAAGGCACTGACGGTACTGGGAGAAGCCACTCATTGGGCTCTGCCTGGGTGCTTAGACCTGTCCTCTCTGACACAGATGAGACAAACACACGTCTTCTTGTTGGATTTCAGAAGAGGAAGTCTATGTGCACTTGCTATCTGGAGAGTTCTGTGCTAACACATTTGCCTCCTCTCCATCCCCAGGGTTTGTTCCACAACAGCTTGCGTGGCCTGCAGATTAGTGCTTGTAAGACCTCCCCCAGGTGACTCCAATCTGTTCCCGGAACTAGAAGACAGTGGTTAAAAGCAGGAAGCCTGGAAACATCTTACACCAGATATCTCACCTACCACTATTTTACGTTCAAATCCTCATTCGCACAACTTTCTTCCTCCACAGGAACTAGGATGGAAATCATAAATGGCATTGAAGTCATCTGAACACGTCCCAAGCCATTAACTATCCTATTTACTGCACACCTACAGACACAGTACCCCCCGACGGCATTGCACATGATGAGCTGCTGAGTCCCCTACCTGTAGGCTGAGTCTTTCCCTATTATTATTCACTTTCTCACTGACAGTCACCTTAGGCTACACGGTAAGCCCACATTTAATTTCCTTTGTTTACATTATTCTACACTGTATTTTGTTCACTGTCATAATATTTAGCAGACTACCCTTATTTTTCACACACGGCTTCAAATAATGAAAACTAACGTGTGTGTTTGTGTGTGACTAATAACAACCTTGATGCTCAACTGAATAAAACTAATGTCTTCTAGGGACATTTGTCACCAGGAACAGAAACTTTCTCGAGACAGAGATCAAACGACAGGTGTGATGGAGTTGAATTGTGGTTGCCTGATTCTCACCAGCTTCCCAAATCACTCTATGACTTAATGAGTTGCCTTTTTCTAGACTTGAAGTTTCTTTCTTCACTTGGGCAGTAACAGATTCCTTTCTAAGATAGGCTTATTCATTTATATATACATTTTTTGAGGAGCAGATCTACAAAGAGACAGACTAAGGAAGCTCTCCCCTGCTGGTTCATCCCCCAGATGCTCACAACGGCTGTGGATGGAGCCCAAGGACCTAAGGCATCCTGTGTGCTTCCTGGGGTCTGCACTGACAGGAAGCAGGAACTCGAGCTGGGAAGTGAACACAGGTACTCCCATGCAGGATGGTGGCACTTTACCTGCTAGATTAAACATCTGTTGCCAGTATGCATTTTTGACATGTTAATATAAATTTCCTATTGTAATAAGCTTTAAAATTTAATGGCACTCACTAAATCTGTATCCCACATTCACCCCCGCAATCCACATTATCAATCATTGATCTAGCTCCTTTAGGGCAATCACTTTAGAGATTAAGATAGCAAAGAATGGTAAGTGGAGCAACTGGGACCAGAACTGGCACCCATATGGAATGCTTGTTCTACAAGTGCAGGATTAGCCTGCTGAGCCATTGTTCAGCCCCACCTATCGATTTATGGCCTGAGAGAGCAGCAGAGGGTGGATCAAGTGCTTGTGCCCCTGCGTCCTCATAGGAGACCCAGAGAATGCTCCTGGCTCCTAGCTCCAGCCATTACGGTCATTTGGGGATTGAACCAGCAGATGGAATATCTGTCTCTCTGTCCTTTCCTCTCTCTATAAATCTGCCTTTCAAGTAAGTAACAAATAAATTATAAAAAAGAAAGGCCCAGAGTAGCACAACAGCTAAAGTCCTCGCCTTGAACGTACCAGCATACCATGTGGGTACCAGTGCTAACCCTAGCAACTCCATTTCCCATCCAGCTCCCTGCTTCTGGCCTGGGAAAAGAGTCAAGGATGGTACAAAGCTTTGGGACCCTGCACCAACGTGGGAGACCCAGAAGAGGTTCCTGGTTCCTGGCTTTGGATTGGCTCAGCTCCAGCTGCTGTGGCCACTTGGGGAGTGGACCATCAGATGGAATATCTTCCTCTCTGTCTCTCTCCTCTCTGTATATCTGCCTTTCCAATTAAAAATAAATAGAAGAGGGAGTATACCTTTCATAGAGTTTCATTAGGATGAAAAAATTCAAGTTGTCTGCATATTGACGAAATGGATTTTTGTATTTCCCATCTAAGCATATAATAGCACTACGTTTCATCTATCAGAGGGCATACATTTTTTATAGTGGTTCTTGTTAAAACAGTCACCAAAAATGAAAAGGAAAACAGGGTAAAGGACACATTTTTAAAAATATACATCCACTCTCCTCGGAGGACAAAGTACCTGATCTGGAGGTTTCTTTTAATTCCATGATACAAGAACTGTTCACTGTGCTGAAACTCAAATATTGAGCTTCTTTGCAGGTGTAAAACTCCTGTCTCCTGTGCTCCAGAATATGAAAGCTCCTGACCATTACTGTACCGGAGTTGGTCAAAATTCTGAGCAATCATTCCACAAAAAGGCCAAACACCTTCAGGGTCACTTGCTTAGCCAAGGTTGATACGTTATTTTCTGTAAAGCACCAGATCTCTCAGGTTTTGTGAATAACTATTTGCCCTCCCACCAAGCCTCTCAACTCACTGACTGCAAAGCGAGGTGGCCCAGGCAAAGCATATGCGCAAGGTTCCGTCCTTTACATGCAACAGCTTGGATTTGGTTGCATCGATCCTGGCTTGCCAGCCCCTGGCTTATGTGTTGGCAGGGGAGTCATACTCCTCTAGCGGCTTGAGCTAGTCCCTTTCTGGTTATAGCAACAAGTCAGACTTCTATTCCCCGAATGTCATGTGTTTTTAACCTAGTGAATCTTACTAGAGGTGTGTGCATGTGTCTACACCTACTGAAGGCAGTCATGAGATCTTACCATTTCAGATACATCTCATATAAGCAGAGTATCAGCCCAAAGGAGTCCTAGTAGATTTGCTTGGGAAAACAGCAACATTGGCATGTTACCAATGTGACCATCTCTGTACCATGCACGTTCTCTCCCCATGACTTCATTAATGGTAAATCAAGTACTGCTTCAGGTGAAGCAGGATCTGCTGCTCAGGCTGAAGTCACAAAAGTAAAGATGGAGGTTCCTGGTCAAGCAACCACTTACAAGTTCACCACCTGGGGGAGTGTCAGCTGCCCGCTAGATCCCTGTCTGGCAGATTTCACTGTGGTGTCAGCCAGACGTCAAATGGGCGCAGCCTGTGTGTGGGCAACATGCATCAAATGGGCACAGCCTGTGTGTGGGCAACATGCATCAAATGGGCACAGCCTGTGTGTGGGCAACATGCATCAAATGGGCGCAGCCTGTGTGGGCGCAACATGCATCAAATGGGCACAGCCTGTGTGTGGGCAACATGCATCAAATGACTGAGGCCTGGAGGTGTCTGAACTGAATGCTGAAAACACATTTGCTGTGGTTTCATCTCATGTCCAGGGTTCTCAAAGAGAAAACATAAAATAAGTGCTGATGGTGCAACGAAATAACGGGGTTTGCCAATACAATGATACTTAGCAGAGGCAGTAGATTTCTTTTTGGAGGAGGAGGAGGAAACAGAGTGAGAGGGAGAGAGAGAGAAGGGGAGCCTGTCCTTTGGTCCGCTCCCTAAATGCCTGCAATGGCATTGACCAAAGTCATGAGACGTGACACAATTCAGTTGTCCCACAAGAGTGGCCAGAGGGCAATTTGAGTCCTCACTGCTTCTTCCCAGGGTGAGCCTTAACTGGAGGTTGAAGTCAGGACTCAGAGGCAGGCATGGAAGGCAGCTACTGCAAGGTGGGGCGTGGATGGGCCCACCAGGCTACAGGCCCATCCTGAACTGATTCCTTCAGAAAATCCATCACATGTGAGAGATCTAGCCACAGCTTGGTTTGGCTTTGGTGAATTCCTAAGAATCTCTCAGGCAAATTGTTCAGATACACCTGACATGGGTAGCTGAAATTGCTTCTGGGATTTCTGGTGTAGTTGTAGGATACACGTGTGACTCCTGTTAATACTTAGCATGGGATCTACGCTTATACTGTCGATATTCAGTGCTCATTTGAAAGGTACTGTTGGGAAGTCTAAAATGCTAGACCTTTGCAGTTCATGGTCACGTTGTATCAAAGTGTGGCTTGGTGGGTTATGGATGCATAGTGAGGAGCTCCAGCTGCGTAAACAGGAAAGGCCAGCGGAGTCTTCAAACACCAGTTGGGCCTGGGAGGCCTCTGCTCCACAGGCCACCTGCTAATGAATGGCCTGGGAAAAGCAGCTTAATATGTCTCAAGTGCTTGGGTCCCTGCAGCCACATGTGAGACCTGGAAGGAGCTCCTGGCTCTTGGATTCTACCTAGTCCATCCCCTGGTTAGTTATGATCATCTGGGTAGTAAACTGGCAGTTGAAAGAGCTCACTGTTGCTCTGCCTCTCCTTTACTCCACATATATCTCTGACTTTCAATAGAAAAAAAAATCTCTTTGTAAAAGTTGGAACTGTAAACTTCCTTATGAATATAAGACGTGCATTTTTCTAAAAGTTCTCCAAACGCGTCTCTCACATGTATCTAAAAGCTAACGAGAATACTCCTGCACCTAACCTGCTGGTCACAGTCGGAAGTTCCTGCAGGAATGTTCATTTGGATGTCTTCAATGTCCTAGCGTGTTTAAGCTGCCCCAAACTGCATTATCACCACACACAGCAATGTTGCTCCTATCTGTAACATTTCTATATTAATATCTCTTTGTCTCCTTGTGCCACATCATCCTGGAAGCACAGCCAGCCAGCAAACCCTTTGTGTGAGTGTGTGGGGGAGAGGGGGAAGAGAGAGAGAGAGAACAAGATAATTCCAGGTACACAGGCAATCCGAGAGTCTACAACGTGTGACCCCATCAAAGACTTGAGAAGAATAATATTCCTCCACTTAAGCCTTATTTGTTAATATAATCTTTGCCATATAAACAAACTCATTAAACCTCTTTTTGTTCAACTCACTCCCCAAAACAGTCCCTTTTTCCCCATCTTGAAGTTATCATTTGCATTCCTGTTTTTCCCAAATGTGAACATTGTCAAAATCTGCTTCTTTTTTCTCCAGAATGGTTCACAACCTATTTTTCCCTTGCCAAGTGTTATAGAAAAAGACTACATATTTTTCAAAAGCTTGAAATTCAATATAAAGTGTTCCAAGAACTCCCATGTGAGCTGATGTTGTAACTGGGTGATTGTATTGGTTTCCCGTGATGCACTTCACCAAGCTGGTGGTGTGAAGTTGTAGAGATTCCTCCTGACAGCCTGCTGTGGAATGGCGGTCTGAGGCTGTGGCAGGGCCTGCTTCCTCAGAGGCAGAATCTGTCTCCATCTTCACTTCCTCCCCGTGACCCTTAGAAGGACGCATGTCCTCTGATTTGTATGTAGCCCACTGCTTTAACCAGGATGGCTGCCTCAGTCCAGAATCGTTAACTACATCTGCAAAAGTGGTTTCTACACACACGGGCACGTCCACAGGTTGCACAGAACCCATCATGTCGAAGGCTGTCGCCCAACGCACTATGACGTGTCTCTTTAGTTTTCCTTGAAATGAATCCACAAGCCTCCTTGGCCTTGGGGATTCCTAACACAAGGGTCTCTGTGAGGACACTGAGATGACAACTGCCCTTGCACAGCAGGGCCTGAGGTGACCAGGCTAGCCCGAAGGGCACACTGGGGATGCCACTAGCGAGATGGGATCTTGCTTGGGCTGCTTATTCTAATCACCGCCCTCTGTCCCAAGCACTCTGGTCCTCCAGCTCCCATGTTGGGGTGGAGAAGTGTGGGCCGTGACACAAACAGCACTGTTTGGTAGGCACTGGAAAGTTTAAGCTGGGTTTATTGGGGACTTGCTCATCACGTATCACAGCCTTAGTCACACTGACCTTTGTTCTAAGGGGAGGCTTAGAACATGCTGCTGTGACACTATGGGGAAGCGGGGGTGGGGCGGGGGTGGTGGTGAAAGCAGTCTCCCTTTCTTGTGCAGCTTTCCTGACCACTGTACTGTGGGAGTCACCCCACAGAAATGGATGCCTGGGGACGCCCATGAATGGATGAGCCATGACTGTCTGCACAACGAGCTCCTGGAACTCTTCTCCAAACACCCAGCCCAGTGCTCCAGTAAGCAATAAAGTCCTGCTCTTCCCCTGAGTGTATCCCACCTACCCAGGCCAGTTTTGAGTGGGTCAGGGAGGGATCAGGTGAAGTTGCATGCACGTGATGGAGGTTGGTTCCCAAAACAGTGCAAGACAGAGACGCTCTCCCACTCGCATACAAGACACACCGCCCGGGACACGGAAGGAACGCTTGCATCTCTAGTCCAACCCAAAGCAACAATGATGTCCTCACTCCTACTCTCTGCTTAAAAAGGGAGTCAGTGCTGTGGTGTATCCCGCTGATCCTTTGCATGTGGCACTGCCAGCCCACATGGGTGCTTGGTTCATGTCCTGAATGTTCCATCTCTGATCCAGCTTCCTGCTTGTGGCCTGGGAAAGCAGGGGGATGGCCCATGACCTCGGGCCCCTGCACTCATATGGGAGACACAGAAGAAGCTTCTGGCTGCAATTGACCTGGCTTTTTGGCTCAATTCCGGTCTTTGCAGAGAATGAACCAGCAGATGGAGGATCTCTCTCTCCTCCTCTTCCTCTTTGTAAATGTGCCTTTCTAATAAAAATAAACATATCTTTAAATGTAAAAGGGAATGGCCGAGCATGCAGAAGCTTCCATGCTTCCTAAACAGTCCCACATGTCAGATCCTCGTGTCTTCTCAAGCCTAAAATTTATTACCCAAGAAATACTGGTCATGACCTAGGTGCAAAAGTCAAGTGGTCATAACCTAGGCACAAAGGTCAAGATGCAGCAAAGTGCTTTTATGTTTACTTGAGCAGTAAAGTGTCTCCAGGTGAACAAAACATCCATCAAAGTAAAGAGGCTTGTGAGCAGAGAAACTGCCAGCAATGATTCCAGCCGTTGTTCAGATGTTCCTTTCTATAACAAATTTATCCCCAAACAACTTTCAGTTTTTAAGATAGAGAATAATAAAAAGGATTAGCTTGCAAGATAAAGAAAACACGTTTTTGACACAGATTTCTTTCAAGAAAAAGGAAAAAAAAAAAAAACCAAACTGTGCACCTGCTATTTCTAGTCTCCTAACAATCTTCTCAGAAGTGACAGATATGAAAAAAATTTAATGCAAAAGTCTGAAAAATTATGTCTGCCAAGGATGTATTCTCCCCCATCCCCTTGCTGTATGTGAAGTAATGGAGTTAATACTGCCCAGGAAAAAAAAAAAAAAGAATTCAGCTAGGTACTCCCTATGGAGTGTGAAATTCCTGTGGGTGTCAGAAAGCTGGTCACCAGCATGTCTGCATCAGGGCCAGGGAGGGAAGCCCTGGGCAGCCCCTCTTTAGGTGGGAGAGCCACAGGGTGCTGAAGGGAAGGCCCAGAGACAGCATACCAGTAACTGGAGGGGGGATCTTTGTTCTGTGATGCTAGGACTGCGTATGGGGAAGGTGTGGGCCAAGGACAGGGAAGAGTTCCTTGGAGCTCCTTGGACATAGTCTAGGCTTTGGGAAAAACCTGTTATTTTCCCCTTCAGGGTTGGCTGTGGCTGTGGCTGGAGGCATGGTGGGCCATGAGGCAGGATCAAGAGCAGAATCCCAACTGGATCAGAGTTCCGCGCTGGGGCTAACGAGAGGGAGTGATTGATCCACAATCATCTCCATGGTGGGCCTTGATCTTGACCCTGGCTCTGAACCAAAAGTTTTTTCAGTGTCTGGACATGGCGCCTATGTGACTGCTCAACAGTGTATGCTGTATTCGTGTCGGTTCTCCTAGCTTTCTAAAGGAAGTTTTAAGCTCTTGCTAATGTCTATCTTTTTCATAATCCAGCAGTTCCATTTTTACTGTATAACAATCAAAAAGCGCCAGACAGTGAGTTCTTGAGAATATGGGGCCACACGGTGTCTGTTTATCTGCTATACTATGATATTCTGGTAAAACACAATTGATAGGTCCTGAAAACCAGATAGAGCATACTCTTAACACACCACAAAATGATGTTTTAAAAACAGCTTTAAAACATAAAATATAGCCAGCTTTCAGGCTGTACAAAAACAGGTGGCTGGCCACATTTGGCTGGAGGGTAGGAGTTTGCTGACTGGTCTGGAACAAAGTCATGGAAAAGTGGATTCAAAATTTGAAGACACGAAGTTGATGATGGAGATCCCAAATAAAGGGGGTGCTGAGATGACGCCTGTGTAGATTACAGAGACAGGTACATGCTAGCTGGTGGCAATGCCAGCTTTGCACCCTGAAGCAATGGAAATGCATTATGAACTCTGCAAGACAAGTTTCTCCATTAAAATCATGACACCCATGTTCTTCCTTGTCCTGGCTCCACTGTTACTGTCTTAGTTAAGTCACACTGCACGTGATTATAGGAGGTAGGATCTTAAAGTGGGAGGCTATTGCTACAACTACAAATTAAGAGGCAAGTGTATATATATATATATATATCCACATATGTATGTATAAAGCATACATATGTGTGTGTCTTAATTTGTCTGTGGAGCACAGGGCATTTGTGGAAAAACATAACCTTTGAGCCCATTGATGTTTTGTAGCAGCTCATCACGGTGCACAAGTTTTAAAAAAGTGAGGAAATATAAAATCAAAGTAAGGTATAAATTATGCAGCAGAGAAGTCCAATTACAAGGAGGACAAAATGTTTGGATGCATACAGGCTCCCTTTTCTGTCTTCAAAAAGCACATGGCAGCATTAGGTCCTTGCAGCAGGTAGGAGACTTCTACAGATCTGGCCTTTCATGGCCAATCTTCACATTTTACAGCATAATATAATTACAATGACATTTTTCTGAATTTTACTGCCTGGCATTCGCATATCCTATAAATGACATAATAAATAGTCTATAAATAACAATGTGCAGCTCACTGGGACTGAACTACCCTTTCGCAGTTTTCTAAAGTAGAACATGCCATGGAATAGAAAACGTTAAAGAGTGAAGGGCAGGGTAGTCAATATAAATGCGCCTAAAAGACCATTTGTTCCACATATAGTGATGCACGTGAAGACAGAAGAAAATCAGTCCCATTATGCATGCACTCTCATGTTTCTGTTTGAGCTTGAATGTACCTGAAGCTGGACGGATCACCTAGATGCTCCTATAACCCCACCCGAACCCAGACCTGGGGTCACATGACCCTCCCTCACCCATGGTGCACCTGCTGTCATCCTCTCTTCTCCCTCACCAAGTCCAGGAGATTCTTGGTCTGAGAGTTCCTTGGTTACCTGTCCTTTGTCATATTCCTACCACCTCCACTCTCTTCTCCATAGGGCAGCCTTGGTCCTGGCACCCAGGGGACATGTGCAAGGCTCCATGATCAGGACCCTTTAAGGAGACCTCACCAAGAGTTTATGGGCCAGGATAGTTGCATGGCGGAAGTATGTCTGCGAAGGGCAAATAACGTAACATAGCTGCTGAGCTGATTCCAGGAGATCCTGGCCAAATAAAACACACTCTCAATAAGCTGTGTGCTGAGGACGGGCAGAAACAGCAGGTGTGGCCTGTTCTTAGGGGCTGCTTGCTTAACCGCTGCAGAGAAGGTAGCACAGCAAGAAGGACCCCACAGTTCTGCAGTATCGCCCCGTCAGCAATACAGATTCCATGTGCCATAGGTTACAAAGAAAAGGAGATGGTTCTGTGAGACTCAGAAGGCATAAAACTGTGTGAAAGACAGAGAAAGTGAGAGAGCAAAGTGAGCATTTCCGTATGCTGGTTTACTCCCCAAATGGCAAAATTGGCCCTGCAAGTAGAGCTGCAGCCGGAGGCCAGGAACTCAGTCCAGATTTCTCCTGTGGGTGGCAGGGAGCCAGCTACCAGGGCCATCCCCTCCCGCCTCGCAGCATCTTCATTTGCAGGAAGCTGGAGCCAGGAGTGAAAGCCAGGTGTCAAGTCCTGGCACTCTGATAGAGATCCCAGGCCAAATGCCCACTAAGGTCCCTCAACTTCAAACGCAATGAGGCACATGCATCAACTCGGAGAGAGGCGACTCTGGCATCACATTGCACACATTCCCAGGTCAGGCACACTTCAAGTCATCATCTCACGTTGTGTTGAGAATTATTCATGCCACTGTTTCCTTTGGTTGGCAGGAGTTGGAATTGCCAGTGTAAGCTTAGCAAAGATTTATTTACTTCTCAATAAAAAAAAAGAACATCTTTAATGTTTCATGACCAGAAGACTATCAATATTTCATATTAATTACAGAGAAAAGATACCCATGGAGCGATTTGGAAATCCTGCTGGCCTGTTAAGGGAAGGCAGTAAGAAAGACATTATTAATGATTAATTAATAGTGATTAATTATTCATAAGCTCTTCTGTGCCAGGGACAGTGCTGCCTGTTTCCCTGGATTTCCTCCTTATGTTTTACAGTGAACACAGGTCCTAGGTCTCTTTTTGAAAGAGGATTCAGGGGAAAGTTGGAGGATACTGCGGAGTTCCACTAGAATCAGGGGATCACTCATTGCTTAAATGAAAGACAAGGGCAAGATTAACGAAAAGACTTTAGGTCCAGGGAAATCATTTCTTTGGGAAAGCCTGAAGCTGGTGTCAAAAATGGGAGCAGAAAGAGAATTATGGATAGAGAGAGAAAGAAGAGGCTGAGAGAAGGGGGTCGGGGGAGGCAGGCTGAGGGGAAGGAAGAGGCGAGAGGAATAGGTAGACACTTGGCCATCGTCAACTACTTTTTCAAAAAGCGCCACATTTCACCTAGAAAAGCTACCAAATGCCGGCCAATGACCCAATAAAACACCCTGGATCTCGCCTAATCTATAACCACCCATGCTGGCCATCTTGTCTCTTCTGGACGGACAGAAGCCATGAACAAATACAGAGGTGACAAGAGACAGCCGTTCTGAGACCTTGTCACCCTGTGACTTTAAATCATTAAACAACACTGTAGAGAGCCCATTCCAAACCTGTGCTCAGGTCACGGAGCGTGTGTCACATCCTCGCCAAAGGATACCAGGACAAGCAGGAAATGCCCCTGGGCAGGACTGTAAGCACAAGTGAGGACCCAGGCAGGGCTGGACTTTGGGTCCAGTTCTGCCCAGTGCGCCATGCATGCTGCACAGCCTAAGGCTTCATCCTGGGCCCGGAGAGGGAGAGGCAGGAGGAAGGAGAAAGCAGTACTCCTTTCCCCCACCCTACAATGCCAAGTCACTCTAGGCGAAATCACAGACTTCTGTTGAAAAGGAAAGGAAAACAAAAACAAAGCTAAAACCTCCTGATAGACATCAAACCTTCCAATTCAGACGTATTCCAGGAACTTTCTGACATTCTGCTGTATTTTCCCTTTGTCTATGTACCTTCAATTTTTTCATATTCACTTTACTCCAGAATGTCCTAATGTCCACCTGAGTGTTTTCTAAAACACATGTGTGACGTTTCTTTCTAAACCAAGTCTCATCAGCACGCAGCAGCTGGTTGGCTACCTGAGATCAGCTGGTGGTTCTGCTTGATGCTTTGGCCATAAAGCAACACCTTTGTCCTTTGTCTCAAAAATGTCCCTCTGGTCGGATGTCGGGTGACTGTTGAAGAGTCTGTGGTGGGCGATTCCCTATGTGTGTAGATGTCACTAGCATCCCGACACACCGCGTGACGAATCCCACTCACCTAGCTCCTCTCAGGAACCCTGCCTGGGCTGTGCTTCCCACTCCAGGGAGGGAAAGAACAAAGAATCCCAGGCTCCACCCACTGCCATTGCACCTGGACCATCTGACCCTGGTGTGGGACATGGAAGGAATCATGGGGGTGGCTGCTACCTCTGCCCCACGTGTCTGGCACCCGTGGAAGACTACCAGTGGGGAGGCAATATATGATGGACTAAAGTCCATATGTCCAACAGCGACTGCTTGTCTGCATTCAAGGCTTTCAGGCCAATCTCAACAGTTTGCTATGTTCTCTTTTAAATCAAATTGATCATAATACTGGCTTTTCCTGGTATTTAACATGTGTCTGTCATTATTCTGTGTCGTGAAACTGCTGACTTCCTGTAGGTTGTGGCGTGGGAGTTGGTGTTGAAAGATATCAGTGATTTTCATGTGTTTTATTTTTCTTATCCCAGCTGACACAGATCTGGGACAAAATCCTATCCTTTTTCAAAAGTGAGATCTGAAAATCATGGAGATCAGATATATAGTGCAGGGTTTCAGGAATTTATGAAAACTCAATGCTTGAAAATGTTTCCACTGCCTTTCTTTTTTAAAGTACTTGCATTTGTTCTTTGGCCAGCTATGGAGTCTAGTTGGAAACCTATGGAATTTGTTCTGAAGCACTAGTCCACATTTATGACAGCAAGTATTGACTACTATGAGGTAGGCAAACAGCTTGATACTTAAATCATGGGGGGCGGGGGTTTGCCAGCCTTCCTGCTTGCACACACACACTTCTTCAAGGCACTGATTTCCTGGAGCCGCGGTCTTGACTCAAGTGTTTGCATTGGTGTGATGTGGCCAAGGAAGAGATAGAAACAGCATAGAGCCCACCAGCATTCCCTGCCCCTGCCACAGCTGGCCTCTCCTGTCTCGATCCTGCTTGCTGAGGACAGCTCTACTTTCTGCTCCATCCTGGCCCTGAACGACAGGCATCATGACCCACTGGCTTCCATTCAGGTGACACCTCTCAGAATCTCACCTGTTGGTGTCCTATAGAATGACTATGAATACGTCTTTGTGTTTCCCTAAGACCTTCCGCAGAATGTGAATGAGCGTTGGAAACACAGCAGATTTCTAGGAGTGGCAGGTGGAGGAGGCAAGCCTTGTCAGGTGCATTACATTATCACACTTCCTAGTGTAGTCAAAATTCTACCACTGACCCACCCACGCACATAGTGTAGTCAGATCTATGAGGGTGTCTTCCACACCCAGAAGCTGTCTTTAGGAAGACAAAATTGCCAATTCCATTCCTTTGAGTTTCTAGTTCGATTACAATAGCAAAATAAAATTAGCCATCCACTTTCCGATATTTTGTTTGTTTTCTCCTGAACAAGATAGACAGGATTATAATTCCAACCCTCTGGTGGGTTTCCCTCTGCTCTCCAACTGATTGCTAGCTGTTATTCTACTGCTACAATGACATAGGCACAAAAGACCCCACACCCTGGCAAATTTCTCCAGGCATTCCTCTCTGCAACCTGAGGTTCCTTACTTAAAATAATCTTGACTATGTGGACAGGAGCAGAGATTGCCTTCAACCTTTGCTTAGTAGAAGCAGTTAGGAGGTAAGAATCCTTTAGGAGTGGGCCCTTCTGCAACTCTGAGTTCCCATGTCTACCAAGCAGCCTTGCTGAATAAAATCCTCAAGAATTCTTAGTATTTCAGTCAATTAATCTACTACTGATGGACGTGAGAGGTTTCCATGCTTTGTGTACTTTGAGCAGTGCTCCTATGAACATTTTTGTACACCTGTTGGAGAATACATGGATGCATTTCTTTCTTTTTTTTTTTTTTAAGATTTATCCTCTTTTATTGGTAAGCCAGATACACAGAGGGGAGGAGAGATAGAGAGGAGATAGAGTCCACTGATTCAGTCTCCAAGTGGCTGCAATGGCTGGAGCTGAGCCAATCTGAAGCCAGGAGCCCTAGAGCCTCTTCTGGTTCTCCCGTACCAGTGCAAGGTCCTAAGGATTTGAGCCATCCTTACCTGCTTTCCCAGGCCACGAGCAGGGAGCTGGATGGGAAGTGGGGCCACCAGACGCAATCAAGATGAGGACTTGAGCTGCTAGGTTATACTGTGTCAGAACCACACATGGATGCATTTCTATTGGTTATACAGTCCTGAGTGGAATTGTAAGGTCATCGGTATCCAGCTTTGGTCACTAAAACACACACTTGCTCTGTCACTCATAATGCCACCAGCCCTTTAAACTGCAGAGTCCCATAGTCCTGTCCAGAACTTACAAATGCAGGGCACTGCACTCTGCCTAGAGAGTACGTAAATTTCAGAGCTTCCTACATGATTTCCCGCTAGGTCAGGTTTGGAACTGCTGCTAATTAACCAAGCTAGCTTGTGACAGACCCACAAATGTTCTCATTGCCTGATGGTCAAAGGAGTGAGAATGCTGAGGCCAGGCAGACAAACAGGTGACAACAAAGTACACCAAAAGCAGCCTATCCTGTCAATGAAACTGAGGACCTACAGTCTTTTAGGTTCTGGTTACAAGAAAGGGCATTATGTAAAAGCAGAATGTACCTTTTTAAAGTTGGAAACTCAATACTCTGAAAACACTCTTTGAAAAATTATCATTATAGAGTCCTTTTCATTTTCCACCTTCTAATTTTTATTTTAGATAATCAAAGTAAAATCACACCATTTTACATAATTACAGAGCAGTTTAAAGCTGCTCCTTTTTGTTTCAGATCTGCAGGGCATCCACTTAGCAACAGCATGCCATTTTCTTTTATTTTCCACATTTCAGGCATATGCAACATAAAAAGTAGATGAAAATGCACTAGCTAAAGGAAATTCTGACAAAATACACATTTTCTCAAGTGAGAAGCTTGGAGTCTCATGCCACATGCAACAGAAACTATAGTGAGAGATTCGACTGCAGGGCTTTTGTGTTCGTTTCATGTTTAAATTTAGAAGAACACATTTATGGGCATGTTATATGTGAATACTGCTATTTCTAACACATCCTATTATAAATGTTAGTCAATGATGAATTTCAATATTTTACATTTCCAAAGTAAAAATCATTCATGGGAGGAATAAATGCCTTACACCACATGGCACGTGTCTATGGTGCCTGTGCTTTTCTTTGTTACATAACAAGTACTAAGTTATATTGTAAAAATTTCTGTTTCTTGCCATCCTTTCATAGTCATATTTCAAAACATGCACATGTAGGCCACAAATGTAAGGCTCCTCACACGGAGATGATCCATATTCTTCCTAGAGCAGCCAACCTTAATCCACACACATTTGTGCTCATTTTTGCAAACATGAGAATGTAATTTATGCAGCCAGAATAAACTGGCTCCAACATTAAACCATACACCCTGGTTTGTAACATCTTATCCATGTTCTATTACATTTCCAGAATGTTCTGAAGCCCCTTGCCTGGAAGAAGCTCCTGGCTCCTGGCTTTGGATCGGCTCATCTCCGGCCACTGTGGCCGCTTGGAGAGGGAATCAATGGGCAGAGCTGTTCCTGTCTGTCTCTCTCCTTGTACAGTCTCTTTACCGCAGGGACCATTAGTTTGGAGGTCAAACCAAACAGAGGGCAGCCTCAGGCTCCTCGGGTTTTAGTTCCTGAAGCAGAAGGTGTTGGGACAGAGATCAAGCGTGCTTTCTCTTATGACCATCCGCAAACACAATCAAGTAAGGATGGATGGATACGGTGAAATAAAGAAATGAAATTCTGGATAGGCATTCATGCTTCTTTTAGAAGAGGCCTTACATGTGCATAGTGTGTGTGTGTGTGTGTGTGTGTGTGAGAGAGAGAGAGAGAGAGAGAGAGAGAGAGAGAGAACAAAATAAGCCAAATGACTGACCAATGCTTTTGGATAGAGAAGGATAACTTCATAAGACTAAAGACTAATTCTCTCAACTTTGATTTTGTATCACCGCATCTGAACCTTAGCACTACAGGCTCTGTCAACATCCACCTGCAAGCAGTCACTACAAGATTTTGACACACCATGCATGGCTTTCCTCGTGGTACCCTTCCAAATTCCAACCATGGAGCAAGCATGAAACTGACATTACATAGTACATTAAATCACCTGATAACTAAAATCAATTCATTTGATTCTTTCTGGACACACTGCTTTCTAAAGTTTATTTTTATAAAGGATAATGTGAAAGAGTTTTTGAAAGTTCATGGAAAGTCCTGCATTGATCTAAAAATTCTTTTACACAAAGATAAACTTACTTTGCAGCTCAACTACCAGAATATTTTTGAAATATGTTCATGTATGGCCTAGCATACACAGAGTTTTGTCAGAAACACATTAAGGAAAGGTGTTCATGTTTTTAGGTGAATTGGTATGTTACATGCACAGTAATATTTGAGACAATTACCAGCTTATTTCCTAAGTGGGTCTGTCAATCCATGCAGCATGGAAACAAAATTTGAGGGCCTGTGACAACGCACAGCACACTATTGCTATGAGCTGAATTTCATTTTGCAGCTTAGTTTCATTTTAAAATTCTACTGTGACACATTTAGCTAGAGAAAGATATTAAATCCAACCCTCCTGTATTTGATATAATTCAACTCAAGTGACTCATACCCTCAACCTTATTTCCTGTGGCCTTAAAGTACCACATATGCAACTGTTGGTGCTGGATCCTATTTTAACTGTGAGACTTCAATATGAGTGGTGACTTTTTATAAGTAATTTACTTTTACTATTTTGCTGTCTGTAATTTCTGATTTCATTGAAACAGCAAATCCGCTTGTAAGAGAATACTCTTCTAATTTAACCTATAATGGGATTCCGTGAAATTAGATCCTGCATTTCTGAGTCTCCAGAATTGAAATGTGTCTAGATGAAGGATTATCTGCCTGCGGATTTCCAAAGAGTGCAATGCTGTTTAAGCAAGGAGTCAACATTTTGTGTGACACACCAAGAAATAAATACTACAGATTGGAGGTTGTGAGGTCTCTGTTGAAGCTTGTGAACTCCACCACTATAGCAGTGGCTGGGCTGGCTATGGCCCAACAGAACTTTATTTGCAGAAGCCTTCATCACATCTCACAAGCTCCTGGTTGACATAGCTGCCATGCCTTAAGGCGGATCCTCATTTGCCAGAAGCTCTTTGCTCCTGCCGACTCCTGGGGCACCTTCTGGTCCTACTGAATCTGCATGGGGCATTCAATGCACACCACAGCAAGAGAAGCAATCAGTGACCTTGAGGGATGGTTTCACTCTGCAGGCATCTTGCTGAGTCTACTGGTTAGTTCTGTTATCCAACTGGCAATGACACACCCTTTGATAGAGTCATTGTCTGAACCAAGTCACTGAGATCACACAAAAGCCAAGAAAGATTTTTTTTTAAAAATTATGAAAACACTGCATGAACCTGAGAATGGCTATGACTGACCTTTCATGAGCACACTATCCTTGAGACCATATCTCCCCAGCCAGGGACAGGGGCAGAGATGCCCTTGGTGCTGAGTGGGGCTTGGCATCCCTACCCCACAATGGAGATGGCAAGGCCCCCTCTATCAGGGAAAATCTGTCCTTCGGATGTCGAATGAGCCTGCGCTTGCAGAGCTGACTGAGACATGTCCTCTAGGCTGGGAATCCGGGAAAGGGAGTGGCCGGGCACATGCTAACTCACAATCCATGTGTGTTCTCACATCAAGTTATTACTATGCAAAAACAAGAATGAACACTTTTTACTTAAAATGCTAAATGACAATTACATGAAATAAAGACTTTCATCCATTATTACTGATAAGTCTCTCTGAGGTATAAAGTACCTTCGGGTTTTATCTGACAATTATGTGTAACCATAATTAATAATAAAACTTTTAAAAGCTAAGGTTTCTTTTGTTTTATATTAGAAGAGATAAACATTCTTAACCTGATTTGATATTATACAATATATAATTGGACTGAAATATCACACAGCACTGTACAAATAGGTACATATGTTAAAGCTTTTCCTAAAAATAGAAGCTAAACATTCAAACCATGAAAACAGTTCTATGTGGTTTTGAAAAGAGTGTTGCCTATCTGGACACTTTTAGACTCTCACAAATCGTTACTAACACAATTCTTGCGATTTTCTTGTGTTGTTCCTTAGGTCAAGGGGGCTTCATAAAGTTCATAAGAATTTTATGTTATTAAAGTCCATTTTCCCACAGATATGGAAGCTCTTTTTATATGGAAAGAACAAAAGCTGTATACTTTCAGGAAACTTCTTACTATTGCAACCAAAACTGATGGAAATCACAGATAGAATATAGTAATACAATGGGATACATTTTGTCAAAACCGCTGTTGAAGTATGTGTGGGAGTTAAAACTGGAGGTGTGAATGGACAATTGCTAGAAAAAGTACAGTATCCAAGTTGCATTGTTAGAATGATGGGCATAATTTCTCACGTATGCGAAACAGCATTCCTCCCTGCGAATCTGCACGCCAAACTCAGAGCAGCAAAGTTGAAGCCAGGGGTACAAGGTGCTACAGACACCACTGATCTACTGCAAGCTACGACGCCCAATCTGACACAGCACACCTTTCCCCACCGGTTTTTAAGTTTTTCTTATCTGCAACATAGAGTTCCACCCTGTCATCATTAAACAGACCTTAAAAATACTGTGCTACTTAGAGTTACTCATTTTTCTTTGAGTTTGCTCCTTCTTTCTGAGGCCAGCATGTGTGCCTGTACAGATGATATGCTGAGCAGCTTTGAGGAGCAATATTTACATTATACGGCTCCTAATTTATAGAGCTGTGCATCCTCACTCTAAAAATCGTTCTCCAGGATACAGCAGTGCTTTGAGAAAGGAAGGGTATTTTAAGCATTTTGCATAGAAATGCCATGTGGGTCTGGGTTGGGCATGACCTTTCTCTGTGGTAGCAGATGAATGTCAGTAGATCTGCAACCTTGTCGACATTTTAGAAAATGCAGTCATTCTGTCCCATTAGGGTGGATGCAATTTTTGCCGGCCAAACAAACACTCCTCTTTCTGTTTAAAGGAACTTTAATTAGATGCTTTGAGACAGATATTTGCAAACATTTTCAGTATTATTGGATTTTGTTTTTAAAAATAATTGTGTCCCTCATATCTGTAACCTTTCAAAAGCTTGGAAACAGAAGCATGTACTCTATTTAAAGACCTTTCCTGAATAGGTTTCGATACGTTTATTCTGCTATAATTAAACAAGTTTGCCAAGTTTAACCTTCCAAGATTACCAGGCATCAATGAGATCATCTATTAGGCCAATTTCATGTAGAACCTTTGCCTGATTTGGTTTTTGTGACTCGAACAATATCCTAGATTTGGTGTGGCCCTTCTGCTTGTGGGAATCAACTTCCCCTGCTATGACAACATATCACAGCTGGTTATCAGGGTCCATCATCTACCCATCCGCTCCTGCTTCCTGCTAGTGTGTTTCATGACTTCAGTATTCAAGTGAAACACTCGTTCAGCCACCTGACCCCAGTCTGTCCCCTTCGTACTCCGTGATCCTACTTCGCTCTCTGCTCTTCCCAAGCCTCCCAGGCTTACCCCTGATGGTTTCCAGTTCCACAGCTGGTCTGGCTCCATCCCAAACCAGCTAAATTAACTTTCCTAGGAGTGGGCCATGTGTAAGGAAATTGAAAACATTTCCTTGTAGGGTCTGACACAGGGAGACGGTGGAGAAGCAGCTGGGGAGATCTGCCATTCCCAATAACCACCTTGACTTTCACGGGCCTTGAGCATCCTTGGATTGCCACGCCCTGCCTTCACTAAATTTCTCTAGGAAGTTCCCTGGGCCCCGCTACAGCCTCCTGTCCATTTGGCTCTGTGGACTTGCCATTACTCGTAACAATCTCTTGATTTCAGTTACCACATTGCTCTTAGACTTCGTACTTCCTTAATTCCTTTATCAGATTCTTTCCCTATGTCACTGGCACAGCCCTGCAAGATTCCAGGGGTAAAAATAGCATTTGTTAAAATATTCCTGCCTTGGCCTTGAGTCTTGGGACAGAAGAACTTAACATTTTTCCTAAGAAGCCCACGTTTATTTAGGTTTCTTTTATTTTTCTTAATATTCATCAGAGAAACAGAAAAGAGAAGGAATGAGAGAATGAAGCATAAAGAGGTAGTGAATGGTTCACTTTCCAACAACCAGGCTGACCCAAACTGGAGCTAGGAGCCCAGAATGCAGTCTAAGACTTCCATGTGCATGGCAGGTGCCGATACACTTGACCCATCATTTGCTGCTTTCTGAGGTGGATCAATAGGAAACTGGATCAGAAGTGGAGGAGCCAGGACTGGAACCAGGTATTTCACTAAAGCATGAAGAGGTTCAAAGTGGTAACTCCACCTGCTGTGCCACAATGCTCACCCCTGATTAAAAAAAAAAAAAAGAGCAACACTTCATAGCTTCTTAGATTTTAGGAACACATGTTAAGAATTGTGTACAAATTAAAATGTCTATGTAGCTTTATCCATAAAGTCTCAGGTATGAAAACAACAACAAAAGAACAAGTGGATGAACAGACAGCCAACAAATCATGAAAGTAAAAATGGAAACCCGTGTTCACATAAAAACGTGCACATACATGCTCACAGCTACTCTCCTCACAATGGCCAAAAGTCAGGTGCCGAGATTCCCAAGAGGCCTGCATGGAGTAAATGGCCAAGTTCACTGTAGTAGAAGCATACGAGAGGTACCACTGATTGCCAACATGCAGCACAAGTATAGACAGACACAAGGTGGATGCTCCAAAGGTGATGCAATGAGTAAACATGGCTAATCTTAAAGACCACATGCTGTCCGCTTCATTCACATGATGTCCTCACAATCACAGGCCTGTGATGGTGGAGAGAGGATCACCTGGCCCCAAGGGGCAGGGGTGACTGCAACAGGGAAAGCAACAGGGATCTGGGGTGAGGGAAGATGTCTGATTTCTGGATATGGTTTGCTGTTCACTAATGGGTACACATGTTAAAACACAACTGTACAATAAAAGAAAAATATCAAATAAATGGTACTACACTCTGAAAATAAATAAAAATTAGTGTTGAGAAAAAAATGTTCATTAAATGTAAATTTCCCAGCAGTAAATGTTACAACCCAGCCGATCACCCCTCATCTTCCATATGTGTGCCTAGGTCCCTGCGCAGGCTCCTGGCTGCAGCTCCCTGCCCAGGCACACCCCGACAGGCAGTGGGGATTCTTGTCCGTGCGACTCCAGCTCCTAGTGTTGCCTTGTCTCAGTTCTGACCGTTGCAGGCAACTGGAGAAGGAAACCTGTGCATGTGAGCTCCTTCTCTGGGTCTTTCTTTTTCTCTCTCTGCTTCTCCAATAAATGATTAATCAATTTTTAAAAATCCAAATGTTGTTATCCAGAACTTTGTTGACAAGATACTGTAAAAGATGTGGAATACGTGGCTAATGAAAACCATAATGTTCACAATTCACTTTCCAATGTTGTTAAAGGGTGTTACTATTTTTTATTGCAAAGATTCTTACAATAAAATGTAAGGGAAAAAAGTCAAGCCCCGAGCCCCACGTGTTAAATAAATCAATGCATACTTGATACTACATGTGCTTGAACAGTGGCGGGGTCTTGGGGCTTCCCCCTCAGCCCAGCAGCGTCGGACTGGTTCTTGTATCGGTTCCCCAGCTCCTTCATGATCTTATTCTGTCATCTCCCTTGTGTAACTGGAAAGCAGTGAGATGTCTTACTTATTTGACTCCTGTGAAAATCAGTTCTTATTTTTACCACAGCCTGATACTAGTAACATACTTCTTGTCCTCTTAAAAGGTTGTCTTCTTAAGACGCTATTTCTCAAAATCAGATTTATTCCTGGCAGAGTCCTTCTCCTCACCGCCAGTCTCGTTTCCATTAGAAACATTCCTCTTCTGCTTTGGGAGGAGGTAAAGCTCGATTCAGCTTTGGCAATATCCTGAGCAGGAAGCCCTGGGTCCTGGCCTCCGCTGACACCCAGAAAAATGATATTTCAGGATGTGAGGTTCAACAACTGAGATGAGGATCAAAGATTTACAACATCTTAAGGGGATAAAAAAAAGTCTCGAAATGTACAGGAAAGGGGTCATTTTTAACAAGACAAATAATAAACACAGATTTTAAACCCAAACTAAAATAGGATTCCTAAAAGCAGTGACATTAACTTAGTGAGTAAGTAGGATGATTTGTGGGAAAGAAGGGGACATTGCCTAAAGAGAGAGGCTCCTGTGCGTTGGTTTGCTTTGGCTTTCTTTCCTACGAAAGTGGGACTTAAAGGCTGCCTCCAAGGCAGGCTGATGCGGGACAGATACCTACACACTGGTTTTTTGGATGCCCTGAATGGAGAGAAAATTCCAGATGAGGTCATCCCAAACTGAATTAGTTCTTATCACACTGATTATACGCATAACTAAGCAGTGACGCTTCACTTCTTTATGACAATGTGCGTTTCTATGGCTTCTCATCTGACCCATTAATATGGACTTTCTGGTTATCTGGTCTGGTTGTCTTGCCCAGAGAGATTCCGGCACCTAAGCTTCCAGAGTCAATAACTCTGTCATTCCTGGGTTTTCCCTTCTCTCTCATGTGGCAGGAGAGGACAAAGTAGGGATGATGCCTGCTTCCAAATGTACTGATTAGGAAGGGACAGGAAATGCTTCCTTACATTCCTTGGCTGTGAACTGGCGTCACGTGGTTCCAAAGAGGATTAGAGTCTGGGGGTGTGGCCTCTGCTCTCCAACACACTTGCATTATGGATCTGTTCTTCAGAGTTGGTGGTCTTGTGCAGTGCATGACTCGGACACCTGTGTAAGTGGCCCCTTGTCCTAGCTTTGGTGTATCAACGTGAGAAGGGAATGAAGGAACTAATCTCTGGAGTTCAGAGGAACCATCCTCCAGGCCTGGATTCCGAGGGCGAAGAAGGGAGGACAAAGGCTAAGAAATGACATGCAGATGCAAGACTGACTTGCCACACCTGGAGACTGGTCACAAGGGATGTGGGAATTCTCAGGTCAGCAGGGGCTGGGCAGTGACAAAGAGCTTCCAGAAGCTGTTGTGAATTGCCTTCCCTAAGTCAATTACTTCTCTGACTTCTAACATGCAGTCTTACATCATAGAATTCAGGACTCACTGCTCTAGCTACGTCACAGGAAGTTTGAGGAGCAGGGTCTGACCCCAGGGCCCAGGCAATGGATGGCAGAGTTAGCACTGCCAACAGCAGCTGAGTCATAGCCACCCGTGTCAGAGGCCACAAGGACCACGAGATGAGGTGCCTGGAAGGGAAGGACCGGCCTTACTGACTCCTGAGTGTGCATGTGTGCACGTGTCAGTGCCTGGGAAAACAGAGTCACTCTGCTGAGTCTGTAGAAGGTTGTGCCACAGTAATTTGCTAATGCAAATAAAGCAGATGGTGGATGGCAGTGTCACAGCAGGTAGCCCAGGAAAGCAGGGTACATTTAAAAATATCCTTAAGTATGGTGGGATTTTACACATTGTAAGCGATATATTAACCTATGCTATTTTTTGTGTAGGTCATTTCTGATGTCTAATTACTGCCGTTTATTCTACACATGAAGAAGAGCACACTGAATCTGAGACTTAGCACTGGGTACACCTGCGTTGTGTAGGAAGGGTTCTCTAAAAGACTGTTGGACATAGAATTGAAGAATTCATACAATACTTCGGTGCAAAACAGCACAAAGAAAACCCACACAGAGAATGGCCTTCAGAAAGGTCAAGGAAAAGTGCATATTTTTCAAAGCTATATGAAGAGTGTAAACTTTTGCAACAAAATTAATGTTTTGTTAAAGGTTTACTTAATGATTTAAAAGAATTTATTTAATGGTTTATGTAATGATTTATGAGAAGAGTTGCACAGAGAAAGAGGCAGGGAGGGACTGAGAGAGGGAGGGAGAAAGGGCAAGAGAGAGAGGATGGTGGGAGGGAGACAGAGAAAAAAGGAGAGAGACAGAGATAAGGAGGAGGGTGGAAGAAAGAGAAGGGGAGAGAGAGACATAGATGGGCAGAAGGAAGGGAAGGAGACACACAAAGAGATAGAGAGAGGGAGAGAGAGAAACACTTGAGCTCTTCTATCTGCTAGTTCAATTCCCAAATGGCTGCAATGACCAGGTATAGCCCTAGCCAAAGCCATAAACCTGGAATTCCAGCCAAGTCTTCTCCATGGGTGACAGGGGCCCAGATACTTGGCTCATCATTTGCTGCTCTGCCAGGTGCAATTTCATTTTCCATGACCTTGTTGAAGTTTCAGTGTTAAGCCTAAGGGGACACTGTGGACAAGGCGGACACTGCCTCAGATTTTAGACAGGTCCTAAGAGAGTGTCGGGGGGCGACCCCATGATCCTCACAACCTCTTAGCTTCTGTGCCATGAACCCAACAATCTGTCAAGGAGTCAAGGTGTTATCCTGGGGAAAGTCCCTCTCACTTTCTTCTAAGCACTGACTCATCTGAGACCTGAATTCTGAATCCCAAGTAAGTGAATCTACAAAGCAATTGGGAAAGAAGGACTTCAGTTGTAAGACAGGGCTCATTTTTCATCATGTTGCTGCTTCACCACCAGCTCTGTTCCCCTCCCAGGTGTTGCCTCTAGGGATTTAGGGAAGTCGTTTGCTCCTATGAAGGGCTACAGGTCCTGGCACGCAGCCCTGCCTATACGGCTGAAAAAGAAGTGGGCAACTGCGATCCATTGCCATCGTTCCTCCATCCATCCTCAGTGCTCCCCCGGGGGAGACTTCACTCTGGCTACAAAGTTAGAAGTAGCAGCAATAACAATCACCAGAGTAATAGAACAGAAGACAAGGAGAATTCTTCTAAAAGCCACTGTGAGAGGTTTATGGCTGTGGCTGCAGAGCTGTATGGGCTTAAGCACCCAGCATAAGGGACCCAGGTGGCAGCCCAGGAGACCCTGCTTTGCTTCTTCTGTCTGCTGTCAGGGCCACAACACAGTGATTGCTCGGACCCCCACAGCCATCTTACTCTAAGGGCGGTGGTTCTGCTTGGTAACTGAAAAGCAGTTTTTGCAATAAGAAGGTCAAGCTTGGGTAACCAGCAAGTCCTGGCAGCTTCCGCTCCTTTCCTCCAGGTTCCCACTGCTGGGTGCATGGTTGAAAACGGCATCTACAGCAAGGACAAGGGGGATTTCTTCTGGCAACCATTCTCCGCCAACACCTCTACGACTAAGGAGGTCTTGGAAGCCGCCGGAAGTTTGTTGGTAGAACACTTCCCTCATGATGGCCTCTGCCAGGCTCCTCTGCACACTGAGCACTCTGGAGGAATCCCTGAGGGTTCCTGTGTAGTACAGAGGCTCTGTGAAGTGCACTCAGGTGTCTGTGGGATGGGATGGAGGCAGCAGTCTTCTAACACCATCTAGGGATTTCTGAGGCAAAAGACTTGAGGTGCATTAGCCCTCTTATAGGCAGGCAAGTCTAATCAGAACTCTCGGCAGAGGAAGCTGCTGTCGGATCAATGCTAGGGAGCAGGTTGGGCTCGGCATTCAGCTCGAGGCTCTCACACCCTCACAGGCTTTGCTGGGGATGCTCTTTTTAAAAATATTTATTTATTCATTCTTTGCAAAGTCAGATATACTGCAAGGAGGAGAGACAGAAAGATCTTCCATTTGACGATTCACTCCCCAAGTGACCTCAATGGTCAGAGCTGAGCCAATCTGAGCCAATCTGAAGGCAGGGACCAGGAGCTTCTTTTGGGTCTCCCACACAGGTGCAGGGTCCCAAGGCTCTGCGCTATCCTCAACTGCTTTCCCAGACCACAAGCAGGGGACTGGATGGAAAGCAGGGCTGCTGGGACTAGAGCTGGCGCCCAGATGGGGTCCAGGTGCATTCGAGATGAGGACTTTAGCTGCTGGGCTACTGCACTGGGTCCACTGGAGATGCTTTCGTTCAGATCTTCAGATGCCCCAGGAATGTTCCAGTGCACAGATTCTCTAAGCTTTTCCTGTGCGTTCCAGGGGTCTCCTCAAGCTGACCTCTCCCTGTATCACACAGAAGAAAAGATCTCTTGGAGTTTGAAGTCAAGCCAACAGTCCTCAGTGCTAGGAGCCATCTTTCCTATAGGCTTCCACCTCCGTATTGCCAGTGTAACAGGAATTCAGTAGAACGGGTTGTCCTCTGGAGATTTCAGAGTGCACATCCGGCACCAGCACCTGGCGCTTTGCTTTAAAGATGCCAAACAAGGACGTGTGATTTGTTTCTATGGCCTGAAGCCAAAGGCACGCTCAGTAACCGTCGAGCAAGGGTGCAGAACTCACACCAGTCATCCGTTTACCGGGTTACTCACAAGCCGCACGGGGAACACCTCAGTGACTCCCTCAGCTGGACAGAGTGCAGGCGGCCTGGTGACACTTTGTGCTCTGTGCAACAGCTTCGCTCTCGACAGGAAGCAAAACATGCTCCAGATGTTGATGTTAGTGACAAGAGGCCATGGGTTAATCAGACACTTGGCCGAGACTTCACACACTGTTTTCATTGTCCCTCCTCTGCTGTGGTTTTGTGGCAAAAGGACAGAAGTATCCCAGGCAAACTTCGTGGTGTTCCTCTTTTGATCTGAGCCCGTTTCCATATGTGGAAAACAGAAAAGTCAGCAGGATTTGCCTTGCCGAGTTTCTATGAGGACTGAGTAGTAAAATCCCTGTGCCACTTGCCACTGGGGCTGACATCTCAGCAGAGGCGGTGAGAATGACTGAGTCTGATGGTAGTCGCGAGGTGATCAGCAATGATGGCTCAGACTTTGAAAGGAGCTAGTCCTTCTGCCTGTGTACTGGACTGATTCTCTCACTTGCTTGAGGTACTCTGTGCTTGTCTGCTTGAACTTGTCTTAGAAAGACTCATGTAACCTACCCCTGTCTTGCCAGGCATCTTCACACCGTGTTTGGCAGGAAGTAGAACACAAGTCGTTCTTGAATGAACAGACAGTTTAAGTCAAAAGCTGTACTCACTACTGATCCCACTTCTCTCCCTAGTGTTATAAATAGTGAATTTGAGTTGCTCTAAACGATGGGCCCTTTCCTGTGTTCTCAGAGGGCAGGAGAACCCGAGACGTTTCTGCCAATACGCTCTTTTCATGAGCTCCATGACAACCCTATCAATCCCCTCCCACTCCCGCACCAGCCCCACTGTGAGTGCTAGAGATTGTGGCCGCTGCCTGGGGGACCTTCCCCGGCTTCCCCATCTCTTCCAACATTCTGCTCTGGCTCCATTCTCATGACGTTGTCACACACTGTGAATTGCACAATCCTTTCTTAGTCACAGCTCTAGAAACATCCATCCTGTCCCAGTATTTCTCTGGAGTGTTCCCTTGCTTTCAAACAGAAGAGAAAGCCACCAGGACCCTATCACCGCCAGCCTTGGTCTGATGCTCGTCTGCCTTCCCAAGGCTCAGTTCCCATCACTCATTGCTTTGACTTCAATGTGTCAAACTTCTTCCATCTCCAAATCCTGCTTTACTCACGCATTGCTCTATGTCTGCAGTGTGCTCAGTATCAGTGTGAAATTCCTTGATTTTTGGTGTCCTAAGCTAAATTACATTTTCTCCAAGAACACTTTTTCAAAATAGCCTTCCATGAGGTCATAGTTCGTTGTGGTCGTTCATGAACATGCTTACTCACACATGGTTGTTGATGCACATTCTTTTGATCATTTAAAAACCGTTACTAGCATTGCAATGGTGTTGATCCATTAAAACTTCTAACTGTATTTGCCTAAGGCTGATACTATTTTGTTTCATCTCACTACAAGCTAGTCCACCGGTACTGAAGAGTGAGAACTAAAGGCAACTCCAAAACTGCAGCAGGAGGAGTTCTCAGATCACACCCCTCTTTATACTCTACAATGGCATTTTAGAGCCTACTTATTTGGTGCTATTTTTAAGACATTTTCCTCTTTATTTTAACATTTGGTTACTTTCACCACTTTCTGGTGAAAATACAGTTGAAAAAAGTAGAAGAGAAATGATAACATGAAACTTTGCATCTAACTGTCACAGCAGGAAAATTCATAGTTGAATTTCAACCCCTAGCTATTGTGCTCCTGATGGACCTCCCACCAATTTCACAGAACCTGGCCATTTTTCTCTTTCCCTCCCAACCCTGGCACCTACATAGGGAAAACCAACTGTGTGTGCCTAGGAGGACAGTTACTCTATACAGCACCAGCCTCACACAGCTGGAGCTTACTAACTGAGACCTAGCCTGCTGGTCCAGCGAGGGTATGGGTGAAGGGTGGAGGTGGCCAAGAACCTAAAACAACACTGTCACGAGCTGTCTGGAGGCTCCAGTGTCACTTCCAGGATTAGTGAGGATGGCTGGTTACCTGGTTACCTTCCCTTCCGCTCTTCCTCATCTGCAGTTAGCCAGGGTGCTCACCTGTCCCTCAATCTGTTGAATTAATAATGAAGTGAATGCATGGATGAGTGAGTGGAGCACAGCAGGGACAAGACAAGGCTTGAAGGAAATCTTTACAGAGAAGTAGAGCAAAAGAGGTAAGTAAGAATTATCCATACGAAGGGAGTTTGGAAGGGTTGATGGGCTGAGTTTGGCTGGGGGCACTAAAAATGTCCCCTCAACTGGGAAGCCACTTTGTTATCAGTAGAAGTTAAGTCTGCACAGCAGCCATCGCTCGAGAAGAAAGTGAAGTGGAGATGAAGCAGGCCCAGTTTGTGTGCACCTGCTATGGGTGAAGGCCAGAGTGGAGAATGTGGCGGCTCAAGAAACTATTAGATAAGCTGTGTGTTGAGATTCTTCTCCAGAGGAGCTCTGTGTGCCTGTTAAAGCCAAACCCAAGATCTTGCTGTTCATGTATTATCACTGCTTCAGTCCCTCTCTCCGTCTGTTAGAAGAGAACCAGGGAGCAAGATGGTTTCATTGATTCTATTGCCAAAGCAATGCCTTTTTCAATGATAAATAACAGATTCGAATGTTGAGTTTGACAGTTGTTAAAATATGCTTTGCTTCCACATCACCTTACGGCTTGCCAGTGTGCCTTCTTCTCCTCTTGATAGTTTATGTCGTCCACGGTGTGTGAAATGTTTTCCCATTTTATGGACAAATCTTTGCTCATCTGCTGTGTCTTTGATTATTGACTCTGGAGAAGGATGAGTATCATAAACCAACTTGGAGCAGAGCAAACTTCCCACAGTACAGCAAAGCCCCTGTGATTGATGCTTAAAACTGATACTTTGGACTGTCCTACACTGGCCAATTTTCAGTTAAAACAAATCTGTAAAGCCTAAAATATTACAAATGAATTTCAATGAGCGATCGATGAATTTGGCACAGTGAATCGTCTCAATGACCAATTTTATTTAATTTTTTTACTTAAAAAGGTTTATGACCTTGAAATGGAAAGAGCCGTTGTGCATCTAAGGTGGAGGGGGAAGTGAGTTAACAGGAGTTGGGGAAGCATGAATGTGTCACAACCAATGTTATTTATGATTATGACAACTGAATGTTACTCTATGCCATTCTCAACATTGCCCCTTGAGTGCTCTGTGTTTCACAACAATCCTCCACAATTCTGGAATGATCTTCCTCTTGCAGGTGAGGAAGCAGAGGAGCATACACTTTGTGTTCATCATGGCCACTTTCACATCAGATGCTGTGACTCAGGAGGGTCACACAGGAGGCGACCATCAGGGGACTCTTGAGACTGATGGCCTGGTGTGAAGCTGGCATGACGCAAAGCTCCCATGGGGAGTGGGAGTGTGAGCATGACTCCATTAGAAGAGGATTTCAAAGAGATTCTCAGGTTACCGCAGCCTTGAGCTTAAGAGAACTGAGGTGTTGGCTACAACTGTGCTGCAGACTTCTGCTCGCAGCACCTTTAGTGGTTTGTGTCAAAGGAGAGTTTTGCGACTAGGGAAAGTGACAGACTCAAAGAACACACAGACGATGTAGACTGCTCCACGTCAAGTTGCAGTCAAGGGCAAAGAGGCAGAAAATTCTCAGTCCGTCCCTCACTTCAGACGGGCAGCTTGCCTCACAGCCAGGTGAGCACGGGTGTTTTCGGCCCCGCAGCTGAGTCAGCCTGGCCTTAATGATGACTGTGGAGTGGGAAGGCCCCAGGGAGTCAGTGCTGAACAGAGCAGGCTGAAAAGGAGAAACTCCAAAGAAATCTCCCCACTGTCCAGAAACACGAGCCGCAGGTGACTCCCAGTGTATGCTGATTAGAATTACAAAATAGTGCAGAAGCACATGTTTTAAAGGTTATTATGGGATTTATCCTGATAGAGGATAAGTGCCTTCCCCTACCAAAAGAAAACCTGTTTTAATACCACTCCGAGGAAAGTCTTAGGGAAAACTAAAAAAACATCTAGCTTTGCAGTTTTATCAAATCTCTAAAAAATACCACTCTGACCTTCAGATTAAGGAAATCCAATGAAAGGTGAATAATGTTTATCCCTGAGAAGTGGAATTAAAGGTGATATTTTGGATCTTTTTATACATTTTCCCTATTTTTATCATAGATTATACTGCTTTTATAAACAAACAAAAAAAATATTTCTTGTACTTCTTATCAGCCAATTCAAGGTATTACCCATCTATCCTTAATTCAACCAGACTTGGCAATTGCTTCTTGAATATACTGCCGATTTTTCTAACCAATTATTTTTTTGTTTCCATTATCTACCAATATGTCTTCAAGGTTTTCTACTCCCCAGACGTGGTGCTCTATGTGCACTGTGGAAGATACAGATTTTAAAATATGGACAAAGGGAACATTTCAGTTGAAGGCAATGGCCAACTACATTGGGGTTGTGTTTTTATCCTGCAAAGATGATGTCCAGATGAGAGTGGTCTCTGAATGATACCCTGGATGGGTGACTGTGTAAATGATCATCAGATCTAAGAGTCTAACTTAATAACAAAGCACTGAGGCCAAGCCAATCGCAGCAGCTCACTGAGCGGCAGCCAATCTCAGACTTCCACACGACCAGGCAAATGTCAGCTGTAGCCATTCAGGACGTCCCATTCTTTGGCTGAAAACAATAATGCACAAATGGTGTAGGATGGAATGGTAGAGTGCTACCCTGTCCTGGGACCTTATTTTTGCTCAAATAAACTGCTAAATTTAAGTCATGTTAGATGTTCATTTTGACAAGTGGAGATGGAACAAACTAGAATTCAAGTTCTCAGGAAAGTCTTTTTTGAACTGCTTATGCATACACTGGATTGTCTGAAGTGTTGGTGGGATGTTAGCTCATTGAAGAGGAAGCAAAATGGGGTCAAACAGAAGCAGGAGACAGGTGGAGGAGCTCTAGATTGCTAACAAAACCGTAGTCAAGACTCTACTGTCACTGGGTAAGTGTATGAAGTGGAGAGAGAAGGAATATTTACTGGATGTAATAGTAGTCACCAACAAGTTCAGTATCCTAAAGAACAGAGACATGCTGTGACATTGTCTCCAATGAATGAATAACTTGAAAAATAAAAGAAACAAGAGTGAGGGGACTGGATAAGAGGATGACTGAGTTACAGGTGCAGCCCTGTACTTCGAGGGGCTGAAGTCACGTCTCGGTGGCTTTGTATCCACATGCAACCTGAAGAGTATGAAGTTTCCTTCACAACACAAGTCCAAATCTCAATTTGGAAATTTGGGGTGGTACCCAGAAACGATGGTTGTCAAGGGAAGGATTGCCCTCAAGGATGTGCAACTGTGTTAAAAAGAAAAGACGACATGAAAAGGAAGATGCGGATTTTAAAAGAACTATGGAGGAGATCACAAGAAATCTTTGGGCTTTATGCATTGTAACACAGAGAACTATGAGTGTGAAAGGATTTCTGCCAGGAGGACCCTTGGACCCTCCTGCTACTGAATTAGGGGCCTACGGAACAGCCAGACAGGGAACGGCGGGGCCTGCTGTGTGACGATGCCAGGGCTCAATCAGAACTTGGAACACGCCATCAGAGGTCTTTCAGCTGAATGATGCTCCCTGCTCAGCAAATTCCTGCACTGCCAGTTCACTGCAAGCTATCCAAAGTCTGCTTTGCCTTTGACTCGGGCTGACATTCTCCAGCAACTCAATGATGCACTCCCCTTACTACCACTGTTCCAGTACTCTCCACTTCATTTTGGTTTGTCCCACTCTGCAGAGGCCACACCATCCAGACTGCAGGGCTTCAGGGGTCTTGGCTTCCAAAGCTGACTTCTGCCAGTGCTCTGAGAGGGGACTGCCGGAATCTTACCATTGTGCCTTGTGAGTAAGCAAAAGTTCGAACCCAGGTGGGTTCCAAAGATCTGAATGCTACAGGTGGATTGTGGTATTCATTGGTAGTGACCATATTCCTGGGGAAGCAGTGGCTTATAGCCATGAAGCATGAGGTAGGCAAGAGCAGCAATAAGCACAGGGCTCAGAAAAAGTCCCAGAAATCATGTGTGTCATGGAGCCAGAGATGAGGCACAGTGAGCTGAGCTGCTGACTGTAATGCAGCCATCCTGTATGACCATGAGTTCAAGTCTCAGCTGTTCTGCTTTCAATTTAGGCAGAATTACAGAGAGCAGGAGAGAGAGAGAAAGAGAGGGAGAGAAGGAGGGAGGGAAAGAAGGGGGGGAGGAGAGAGAGAGATATCTTCTAATCATTGGTTCAATTCCCAAATGATTGTTAATGAGCAAGGACAGGAACTTCATCTAGGTCTGCTATGTGCATGCCCTAGCATTTGCCATCTTCTGCTGCTTTCCCAGACGTATTAGCAGGACTTTGGCTGGAAAATGGGATAGACTGGATTCAAATGGCACCCATGGAATTCAGGTATCATCAAGTGGCTGCCTAACCTGATGTGCCACAACACAGGGCCCTATTCAGCCATGACTACATTCCTGGCCTGTGAGCACATTCAGGAAGCTAAGCTAAATAAATACATTCATAATCCTATAGTGATACAAACCACAGTAGAGGGTGAAGCCTCAGAATCCGGGCCCTGCCCCTGGGTAGCACAACCTAGGTTTCTCCATAGAGGTTGTTACAAAGTCCATATCAGCTGCACTGCAGTTCCTTATCCCCAGGGGCTGGCGCTTTCGCTGCACGTGTAGACAAGTTTGCAGGGTATGTTTTGCTTTCGCTGAGCACCTGGTTGTGCTTCTGAACCCTAACAGAATAAATACATACTAACTTTTCCTGAATGCACAGATATCCTGTGTCTCCCAGCATCTCCTCAAGTGACAATGTCAAATGACTCCTTCCACGTTGAGGTCTGCTACCAAGCTTCCAAGAATATTCTTACACACTCCCTGTTTACCTTCAAGTTGGCTTTCAATTTTAGTTTTGAAGGAGTACATTTTTAGTTCATTTTTTCCCCTGTAGGAATTGCTTTTTTTTTACTCAGAATTGTCTGTGTCATCTACTTGGTTATTCCCTAGTTCTTTCATTGGCGTTTATAGTACATAATAGAAATTTTCAGGAAAGCTGAATGGATGGCAACCATGTCTGGATCCTTCATGCCTGCCTGTGGCCTGTCTTCTTTATATACCTCAGGAGATGGAGAGAAGCTTTCATTTGCTCAAACACATATTTTTTTATATTAAAAATTGAAGCGGAGCAGCTTTTGTATGTGGAGAGCAACCTTCACCTCATAAATTGGCTGATGTGGCATAGCTTCTGTCAGAGGCATGATGGAGATGAGAGCAAGTTCTGTGTGTGAGAGAGGCTAAGGGAGGCTGGGGCTGCTCTTTGATGGAACTTAAGGGGCCTCTCACGGAGTTGGCTGGGGCACGTGCAGAGAAAGGTGCCTCACTCTGGGACTCCATTTTATTCTAAGATTTATTTTATTTGAAAAAGACAGTTGCACAGAGAGAAGGAGATAGAAAGAGAGAAAGATCTTCCATCTGCTAGTTCACTCCCCGGTGGACATCATGGTCAGCACTGGACCAGACCAAAGCTGGGAGCTAGGATTTCATCTGGGTCTGTTCTGTGGTCAAGAGGGGCTAAAGTACTTAAGCCTTTTCTCTGTTGCTTTCTGGGACCATCACTAGGGAGCTGGATTGGAAGCAGAGTTGCTGTAAACATATCACAGGAGGTGGCTTAACTGGCTATGTCCCAAGGCAGGCCACTTAGACTCCTTCCTGATGTCTCATGGCTAGATGTTACCTTCTTTTGCTATTAGTTTTATGATTGGTTTTTGTAATCTTCTAGGAAATTCTGTTTCATGCAGTTTTCCACTGAGATGCATGATTTTCAATGTTGTTTTATATGAGTTTGTTCCTTGTTCTGCCAACCTCCACTGTCATTTCAGTAGAGTGTTGTTCTGTGCCAGTTCTGGAAGAACTCCACTGGATTAGCAGAAACTACCATGGATGGTGACTAAAAATGAGGTACAAGGTTCAAGGGCTTTGCCACTGTCTGGATAAAGAATAACAATAGAGGATGTGTTTGTCAGGACCAAGGTTGCTAAAAAAGATTACCATGTACACTTTGAAGATTGTTTCTGTAAAGCAATCATGTTGGCCGATCTCCAATTTTACACAAGACACATATTTTGTATCTGAACTGGAATTTTGCTTACAATTTACATTTTCCACCATGGTCTAAAGTGCAGTACTTTCATCTTCGTTATTTAACATGAAACTGGGTGTTGCTGATTTATTTCTGTTGAATGTGCACTGGCCACATGAGACAGGATCCTAGTGGGTTGGTACACATGAGAACAATGGATGCCATGGACCCACCTGGCCAGCCAGCCAGCCCCAATTCTGCATCTGCTGAGCCAAGGACACCTCAGCTCTTTGGAAACACAAGCATGGTTTTAAGCATGCCACTATTATCAGACCAGAGAGGGTTTGCACCACAAGTGAGGGCTGAAACCGGTGGAAGATGTGTGGATAGCAGCGTGCACTCAGTGTTGTTCTGAAACCTCTGCAAGGAGAGAGCCATCTGGAGCCATCTGGAGAAGTCCTTGCCAGAGAGACTCATCCGGACTGCTGACGGGTCCTGCGTGCCCCACCCTTGGTCCTCCTCTGGTTAGTGATTCTGTGTGTTTTCTCTCTCTGCTCTCAGACTGCTCCTTATGTTCCAGAAGTACAATCTCCTGACTACTGTGAAGCCTCCATTATACTTGGGGAACAAACGACCAACAATTGTCTTATGGAGAGTTAGTAAACTCTGCATAACAGCTGATGGTCTGAACTTCACAGAGGTTTTCGAGACTTTAGCTCACATTTTCTTCATTCTTGTGTTCAAAGTTACAACCCTTCCCCCCCCAAGAGTTTAATCTAAAATCCAGATTTTCATGCAATTATTATAAAACAGAGTGGATTTCTTTCTTCCAGTTGTATGTTTAGACACGTGAAAACCTAATAAGAACAAGCTTAAGGATACAGCTCTCAAAGTATTAATTACTGAAAATGCTCTTCAAATCACCATTTTTGGTTTGATTACTTGCTTGTATCGATTTGCATTGACTTGGAAAATAAGACTTTGGAAAAAGTGTCAACTGAAACTCTTTGTAATAGATGCCCCCTTGACGCAAGGAGACCCCTCCAGGTATGTGTGTGGTGTCCAGTCTTAGACACAGAGAACTGTGTGTTGTCATGTGCTGTGATACAGAGAAACGACACAAATGAATAGAAAGTGGAGGACAATAAAAGCCACAAGCCTGCCACACAGTGTGTGGATTTCACTGATCCACGGAGGTCACTGATAAGCTGCTCTACCTCTCAGTACTTCCTGTTCTCCACTCATAAAGCGCACGGTGACCTCAGCCTGTACAAGGCTCACCTAAATGACTCTGAGGAATGCAAAAGCAAAGTGCGAGAGCCTTGGGGTTATTTACACTGGAAGACAGATCCAAGAGTGGAGACTTGAAAACTCTTGATGCAGGGGCAAAGGGATATGGAACAAGAGAGTCCGTGAGATTTATGCAAACAGCCAGGCTGGCAGAGAAGGATCACGTTTGCAAGCAGAGTGGGGTTCCAGACTTTCTGTGTTGAGTTCCACAATGTGTGAGGATTTGCATCCCTGGGGGAAGTCTCCGTGTCTCAGTCCTTATTCGCATGGTTTATCCTGGGTCAGAGGCCCAAACAACACATTGCCACAAAAACCGCAGAACTGAACACACTGCAGCCACTTGGTGAGTGAGTTAATGAATCAATGAATCTGTTTCATAATATATTACATCACAGTTATGAGCATCAGCATTGCCTTGGCAACAGGGAAATATTATAATAATTTGTCAGTACATTACCCAGATCGGTAGTGTTATAAAGACCTATTTCGTGTGTGAAGAAATTAGTGCCAACATATTTTGAAAACATTCACACAGTAGAAAAATCATGTGTATCTTCATCTTAACTCAGATTACTTGTTTCTGCGGGAGCCATGAAGGATCAAGGAGAACAGACATGGGGAACCCCGGAGAAAAAACCAAGGCATGTGTCTAGAAACTTCCTGCTTCTACCTTGAGGGACTAGGCATGGCAGGTTAGTCGCCCACGTGAATGTAGCGGGGCTAAGCTAGGCAGGTGCAAGGGCTGGCTTCACACAACCCTGAAACTGACAGAGAACAAAGGACCGCGCTCACTCAAGAGCCAAGACCCCAGAACACAACTCCAGCTAGAACATTCCAGTGAGGCACCAGCACCCCAGGTTCTCAGCTGAGCTCTGGACAAGTGGATTAAAGCAGCTTCAGGAGCTAGCATAATCTATCAGGCGCAATGCAGACAGTCTGTTGTCTACACCATGCTCTGTCCAGAATCATGACCATTAATTTGTTGAAAAATAGTAATAAAACAGTTATTTTAAAAAGACATTGGACAAATCATTGCATAGCAGCAGATAACTCCAGCACCCTGATAGTCGAGCTCAGTAACAAAGGAAGAGAAAAACAAACAACAAGGAAAGCATAAGCGATACATAAGCCAAGAGACTAATTTCCTAAATACAGAGAAGATTGGCCAATCAACAACGAAAAAAAGACAATTCAACAACAGCAGATTAATTAATTAATTATTTGAAATATGCTTACTCTTAGCTTTTTTTCTAAAAATGGGGATGAAATTATACTATTTGTCTACTGGATTATAGAATGTTTAAGAGCTTAACAATAAACAAAATGTTTAGCAATAGACAGAAGGCTGATGATATAGGGCTATACCATTCCCTCATGAACTAACTACTTGTTAGGAGCACTTTATCAGTGCCTATAAAAAGTGATACGAGAGACGCATTATTTGACCCAGCAATATGTTCTCTAACAGCATGTGTTTTTAAAAGTATTTGTTCAAGAATGCAAAGAAATAGGAGCTGTTAGTGACTGAAGCTTTGCATCTACCTGTCATGGACCCATGTCCTAACTCCCACTGGTTTACCTGCAAAAGCCATAACCGCTGATGGAATAGTGTTTAAAGCTGTGGTCTTTGAGGAAACACTGAAGGCCATACGATCCCTTTATAGGAAGAGAAGGGAACACCAGACTGCAGTTCTCTCTCTCCCTTTCCTCCTCCCTCGATCAGAACACAGCAAGAAGGCAGCCATCAGAAACACAGCGGGAGAGTCTTGAGCAAGTTTCCCATCTGCGGGCAGCTCCATCTTGTCCTTCCCAGCCTCCAGGATTATGAAAGATGAATTCCCGTTGTTTGAGCACCTTAACTCACGGGTGTTACAGCGACCCAGGCGGAGGCGGACAAAGCTGCTCACTAGGCATTCCCTGTGATATTTTAACTATTGGAAAAAAACCCCACATCTCTGACATGAGAATCTGCATGAAAGCCGTGTATTCATGAGCATGAGTTATAACTCCATGTGTGACTCTAGTCTCTTCTCCCCCATGTCTCTTGCTGACTGAAGAGGAAGTCTAGCTGCTGGTAAAGTAAAAAAGAGAAAAAAAGGATTTGTAGGACACAATGTGCTGTGGAATTCTATTCACGATCTTTTGTGAAAATAAGCGCAGGTACTCGCATATTACTCATTTGTGGGTGTGCATATTTATCGAGCACGTTGCACGCACACAGCTGCTGCTAGGAACAGCGATGACTTCTGCAGATTGGGAGTGGAGAGGCTGAGCAGCGGGGCTGCCTGCACTGTTACCTGACCACCTGCAGCCACAGGTGCCTTCGAGAAGCAGGAAGGGGGAAGATTTCCTCTCCCTGAACCTGACCCTGGCTCAACCAGGAACATACTGGCTGAGGGAAAGTGTCACCTCCCAGAAGGGACTTGGGAAGCCTGGAGCATCCTAGACAACCAAGGTTCAGAACTCAGATATAAGAAAATAGCAAGATATTTCGTGACAATCACTCTGCTTTCCAATACTCTCCTGACTTTTAATTCATTTTCTTACTTAAAAAAAAATCATAAATCTTCACATGAACATTTTGGCTTTTTTAATCTCTTTTGTGTGTCCCTTGGACATCTAGTACTGTGATTGGTCTCACACAGGCATAAGAGACCAAATCCAAAACACGGTCAGAAGCCAGAGAGCACGGACACAGCCGGAGCTGGGACACTGTAATTACTTGCACCCTGCAGTATGCCAAACAGGCTGGCAGCCTCGGGGACACCCAGAGTGACCAGCACACACTAATGTGTTTAAGTACGTGACAGATTCATCAGGCCTTCTCATTTTCTCTGGATTTTCCCCGGATTTTAAAAACATGAGTACTTAGCATCGAGAGAGGAAAAAAGATGCAGAATGGATTAACAAAACTGTGGAAAAAGCAATGTGCTTGCCAAGCAGAAAAACAGCACCACTGATAATTATTTTAGGGAATCAAAGAGAAAAATAAAGGGGAAGCAGTTGGAGACTTGAACAACCAAGTGGTAGGAAAGATACTAAAAATACTAACATTCATAGATTAAGGTTTGGAGGGGTTTTTTTTTAAGCAAGATTAAAGAGTCTTTTGTTGTTTCTGAACCTATGGGGATGAAAGGTACGCTCCAAATATTACAGGGAAATAAGTGTTGGTGGGACGCGAGGAGGGGCCACTGTGAAAAGAAACTCCCTCGGAGCAGGGCGCATAGGCAAGGGAGAGCAGTGGGAAGGACACTGGCATTACGTAAGCACATACCCCATACGGGGCCCTGCTGCAGGCTGAGCCTCACCGGCCAAGCCCAGACAAGTGAGTCAGTGGAAACTTGAGGACGCAGAGAGAGGGACTCTGTGAGTGACCGACCAACAGGACAACCTGTGGATAGCAGAGGCTGACACCGGCAGGCGTGCAAACCAGGGGCTGGAAGTTTGGGGGTGACGTCAGGGAAGCCACTCATGAGGCCGTCACTTGAGCCAGGGCTCAGCACACTCAAACTGACCAATTTTTAGAGCTGATTCTCAATTCTCAATTCTCAATTCTCAATTCTCAATTCTCAATTCTGAGACTCCCCCCTTTTTTTTATGAATGGTTTCCTTATTCTTTATGATTGAAATGCACTGTTCTTTTTCTAGTTTCTGAAATGGCATCATATTAACAGAATGGAAATGTGAATTCTAGTTTTTCATTTTTCACCTGGATCATCAGCTCTGTCATCGTTATTGCTATAGATGTTGTGCAAGAAGAAAACCCCTTCTCCCTCACCCTCCTGCTCTCCCATCCCTCCTCGCTCTGCATCAGTTTTTAAGACATAATTTTAATCTGCTCTAGACTTGCACTTTTGAACGTTTGCTTCCCCACAGATCATAAATGTAAACAAGGAAAGGAAGGAAGGTTAGCTCCACAGGCGTAAAAACAAACACTAAACATGATAACCATATCCCGAAATGACCATTGCATTCCTAACACATTTTTTTGTTTGTTTTCTGTTTTAACCACCACATGGTAGAGAAAATATATTTGTATGTTTGAGACTGGATTTGAATTATATCAATATCATAAATACAGATTGTCCATCTGTATTAACTTTTTTTCATTACCACTTGAAACTTTCTATCATATATTTGGATTCCTTTTTTTTAATGTGCATCATTTTATAAACAGCAAATAGAATTTGTGGCAAATATTGTGACTTTATCTGATGGCGTCTTAGCTTTGTTTCCAATTACAAGCCAAAGTTACGATGATGGTAGAATTGGTACGGTCAGCTGGGCCAGGACACTCTGTGACACTGTGAGCAGATCTATGCAACTTTCGGCTTTGGTTGCTTCTTAAGAAAACCTGAATCTATTCATGGAGAACCCACTTTTGCAACAGATGGGTCCTCAGGATATTAAAGCGGCCACACAAACAGTACTCAATACTTGCCTCCAGATTGAAACTCACTGAGATGATAAAAGACCAGTTTCATAATTTGCCCCTGCCGTGCAGACATTCTACACCAGGTGACTCATCCCCACGCGTGGAGTTGTTCTGTCACCCTTGTAAAGAGGAGGAATGTGGTTACAATGCAGGACGACCTAGCCAGTCTCCTTGACAGGTGGTAATTCGCTTTGATCCCTCCTTCGCCATAATTTCATTGGTGGGACGACATACATATTTATAACTGTAGACTCAGGGCTGCTGTTGCTCTGTTTGTAATTTACAGCAACAAAGAATTCATTTGGATTTCCATATTAGAAGTCCCAAGGTGACCTAGGAGCCTCTGCCAGCCCCCTGTTGTGCAGGATTCCTAACATAATAAAGAAGAAAGCTAAACAACAGCACACCATGGCAGGGGCTTCTGGGTAATCAGTTCATACACTCACCAAGGAAACAATAGCGTAACACACAACAGCATCATTACCCCAATTCGCTGATGAAAACCCTGGAGAGCCCCCAGAGGCAGCCGGTTCATCTGAGTTACTTAATGCTTTGTTAAAGAGTTGTTGTTCAAATCATAATTAACACTAAATACTTATTCATGGAAAACTTGCAGGGAAGACTCTGTGCAAACTCTTAGGAGACCCACAGCTTTTGTATTTTTTAAAGCCATGAATCATCAACAAGTATGTAAAATATAATGGAGGGAAAAATAGGAGAAAAGAGGTTTTTATTCATTTTTATGCAAAATATTGCTGTGTGCATGGATAATCCAGGGCACATTATCTTTTTAATCCACAAAACGCTTTAGGAGCTCAGTGGGTTGCATTATTTTACGAAAGGACAACCCTTGTCTGTGTGAACAGCAAATACTCCAGTGCATGCGTGGCTAAGGAGCGCCGTGAATCTCCTGAGAAGACTTTTCATTAAAGAACTGAATTGCAGTGACTATTAATCAGAGAGAGACAAATTAAAACTACAACATGATACCATACAAAGTCATATAGATAAATAAAAAGATAGATAGATGATAGTGAATGAGCAAGAGAGAAAGGCCACTATGCGTAATGCAGACAATGCTAAGTGTTGGAGAAGGTGAAGAAAACCACAAGCCAGAACTCCCCCTTTGCTTGTTGGGGGACAAAAAGATGTTACAGTCATATAGACATATAGCAAAATATTGTACTATACTTGCAAGTGTATATAAATCTCATGTGTCTTTGCACTTTTTTTTTTTAGCAAAATAGAGTCACTTCAAAATTTTTGGATGATTTCTGAAAATGCTGAACACAAGCAGTGAAAGGTAACTGTCACCAGATCCAGCAGGTGCTCTCCTGGGATGCCAGCTGAGGGGCTGGAAGCATCCGTCCCTGCAGACACTCTGGTGCAGGGCACATAGCTCAATGGCCAGTAACTGCACAATGGCCCATCAACCCAGTAAGTACACAAACAAAATGCATCCTGGTCATAAGACACAATCCTGATCATTACGGACAGCCTTGCATTTAACAAGCTTGAAGTAAGTCTGAAAATTATGTGATGGTGGGGCAAGGAGTGTAAACGCAGGAATGAAGAGGACATGAAGTATGATTCCTTTCCCAGGACACTTCCAGAAGTAAACCAAAATGCTATGAGCAGAGGCTAGGTCACAGTTTGCTCAGGGCTGAAGGGTACAGAGACAACATCTCAAGTATGACAGAGGGACTTCGTAGGATGACATTGCACTGTGGTGATGGGTGCAAAACCATCTGCATTTACCAGAAATGAACACTTACACTTACACTTACCACTGGGTGATTTGCATGAGGTGTAATTACATCCAAGAAAGCTATCAGGATTCATTCAGGTAATAATTGATGATTTGGGAACCCCTGTATATGTTCATAAAGTATAAGTAGCTTGCTTTAAAAATAAACAAATAAGCAAGCTATAATTTCATATCAAGAACATCGTCTTGCTCCTGGAAAAAAAAGAAGCAGTCCTGAGACTTACAGGAAACTGAGAACACAGCTTCCTCTCCAGGCTAGCAGGTTTCAGGTATTCCGGCATGGGCGGATCTCTGCTCTCATGTCTCCACGCCCCCGGGGAAGTGCTAGCAGGCGCACTGGGTAGCCTAGCCCTCAGTTAGGATGCCTCCCTTTACAGTGAAGAGCAACAGGAAGATTTCACAGAGATCCTCAAACTGTCAGATGGCATTTCAATAGCTTTGTAAGCACTGACAGGGACACAAAGATAGAGTTAAAAATTCAATTCCTGTCCTTGTCAGCAAGGTGCCGAGCAGGGCTTTTACTGGCTAGAATGACCTTCTGCTTCACCCGTTAAAGAGAACCATGGATGTGTCCCTACAGCTACAGGGTGGTGGCTTACATTGATCTGTCAGTCTCTTGCAGAAATTTGGTGAGATGTTGTCCTCCAACCCACTTCTAATTCTTAGCAGACACACAAGTAACAAATGATAATCTGACAACTGAAATGAAAGCAGAGATAAGAACTCTTCACCCTCCCTGATCGGGCAGCATTTCAGTTTCCCAGAGGAAGCAGATACAGCATGATGCTCCAAGGCAGATGTCAGCCTCGCCCGGTTCCGTGCAAGACCCGATTTCGCATCAGCAGTGAGAAATCCTGCTTCAGTTTCTAAAGCTCAGAACTCTTAACGGTTCTGTGCAGTGAGGAGAGGGCGTTATTATTAGAATTAGTTTCCACTCAGGATTTACAGGCCGCAATAGACTCCGGTGTCATCAAAGGCATCGAGAGAATTTGGCATTGCGTCAGTCTCTACAGAAGGCTTTCTTTTTCCTTTTCTTTCTTTTTCTTTTTTTAATTCAGCTGCTTCCTGCTTCTCTGAAAATTCACAGTAAGCATATAACTATGACAAAGATTTTCCTTGGCCCTCGACATGTCCTCAGTTCCAGTCACCTCGTCCACTCCAATTCAGAGACTATTCCAGTGTTTTTCCCAGGAATACAAAACAGATGCCTTTTGTTTCCCACATGGCATGCAAACAAGTGCTGATGGCTTCCATTGCCTTCATATTAGGCAGGAATTTGTCAGGGAGAAGGAGAAGGAGAAGCAGCAGTGCAAGCATGTGTGTGTGAGGGTATGTCTGTGTGTGTGAAGAAGCAGGTACTAAGTCACTGAATTTAAGAACATCTTGGCATTCCCATGAGGTCAAGGTGGTACACATTTGAATTCTTTCTTGGCTAGTGCCCGCACCCTGGACAGGGATAAGGTGGGACGTTCAGTGAGCTGGCATTTTCCACTGATTGTATTTTTTGACTTGTAAGAGGTATTTGGGGATGTAGACCTGTGGTAAGTTAAGCACCACCTTCATATCAATTAGTCTAATTTCTTGTGTCCTCACCCAGAGTTTCACTAACGGTTTGTGGAAATGTTGACCTTGCTATATGAAACAATTACTAAGTTAAATGGAGTGATCAACCAACACCGCACCTTGACAGGGGAAAGTTCTAAAGGGTGTGTTCCTTGAATGCAATGAAGTCCAAAATGAGAGCTTTGGTTTGTGAATACAGCCACAGTTACAGCGGATGTGAATAAAATGGCCACTGTCAGCCTGGAAGGGAAGGAGAACGTTCTTGGAGAGTTTGAAGTTCTGTTCCTCATTTTCACACAGCTTGGGTTTTAGAGCAAATACGACTCTGGCTTACCACAATAAGAAAAAATGTTACGTTCTTACACTAACCACGATGATATTTTCCGATTTTAGTTGGAACAGAGCCAATAGAGCTGGCATCGTGGTAGAGTGGATTAAGCCACTGCCAACGATGCCAGAATCCCACAAGAGTGCCTGTTGCTGCTTCTGGTCTCAGTGGCTCCACTTGAGCAATTTCTTGCTAATGGACCTGGGAAACTGGCAAAGGATGGCCCAAGTGCTTGGTACCTTGCCACTCATGTGGGAGACTCAGATGCAGTTCCAGGCTGTTGGTTTCACCTGGCCCTGCCCAGGTTTTCAATTCTCGGTGTTTGGAGAGTAAGCCAGCAGGTAGACAATATTTCTGCCTCTTCCTCTTTCTGTGTTTCTCTGGGCAGGGCTCTCAGTTGCTCAGCAGTATTCCCAGCTTTCTCAGGTTGGCAGAAGCCATGCCTTCACCACGGGAACATCCTCCTTAATGGCCTCTGTAGTCCTCACTGCGCCAGCCTGTCCTGTGTCTTCACCTACAGATGGCAACAGGGCCCTGAGTTGACAGCCCTGCCATCTTTTGTAAAAAGTGCAGTCCCCAGTGATAAGATTATAGAAAAAGTTACAGAAAGTATACACTGAATTATACTTGATTGGCCATTTGTTTCTAGTTTTGTCAGATTTGTCTCCTCCCTCCATATCTGTATGTTTGCACATGATATATAAATGATAAAGGAACTAGCATTGTGGTGTAGTGGATGAAGCCAATGGCTATAATGTCAGTAGCCCATATGGCGCTGGATCGAGTTCTGGCTGCTCCACTTCTGATCCAGCTCCCTGTTAACAGCCTGGGAAAAGCAGTACAAGATGCTTGATCTCTGCCACCTCTGCGGTAGACTGAGCTCCTTGCTCCTTGCGACTGTTGGGAGTGAACTAGTGACTGGAAAATCTGTCTCTCCCTCTCTCAATACAACCTTCGTTTTGAAATAAGTCTTCAAAATATATATACAAATGGTTTTTTGTGTTACATAAAACATATTTAAATGTGATATTTATGACACACAAATATATCACACATACACACACACACACATATATATATGACATACGTGCATCTGACACTGCACTTGCTCTGCTGTTGACATGATTTCTGAGCTGGCTAGAGAACAAGCAACAGACATCATGACATCAAAGACTGGTAGAGTGACCAAATCCTTACTGCACCTGGCCGGGGAGGCCTTTCTCCAAATGGCCCTGCTTGCCCATTTGGCTCCACTGTCTCCCAGGAGCTCCTGCACTTGGCCCTGGGATCTCAGCCAGTCCATCCCCGGCCCCGATGCCCCTTTCCTGTTCTGTACACGCTCCCTCACTTCCAGCCAATGTTTACAACTCTGCTCTGACCTCAGCTGAACAAACAAAGGGGACTGGAATCCAGTCCCTGTCGTTGCAGAAGAGTCCCCTAAGCACTCTGTGACATTGATCACTGATCCCCTACCTGTAAAACGGGATTAGAAACAGTGGCTATGTCAAGAGATTGCTGTGAGGGCAGGAGCTGGAGGACCCAGCGGGAAGCAAGGTCTGGAGAGGCACTAGCCTCTGCCCTGCCCCTGCGGCTGCCACCTCTTTTCCTCTCCCAGGCCTCCCCGGGCATGCCAGTTGCGAGAAGTCCCAGGCTCACTGACGCCAGCGGTGGCCCTACCCTGTTCCATCTCGCTCCCCTCGATGGCATCTGCTGGCCCTCAGAGGCATTCAGTGACCACCGTTTCATTCCTCTTGCTCTGTCCCTGCCACCACAGCCAAACCTGAGTTTCTACACTTAGTAAACCAGGGACTGAGCACAGGGAGGTTTTCATAAATGCTTTTTTTTTTTTTCCAATCTCAATGTTTTCCAATAGTTTGGAGATCAATTTCAGGGTGTAACAGCCAAAAATAATTTTCCCAAACAAGGTTGACAATGGATTGTCCAGGGGAAGTGCAGATAGGTTAGGCACACGGGTGGGAGGGCGGGGTGGACTTCGCCCAGACACAGGAGAGAGCCCAGGGAGAGTGATTTGCACGCAGCTTGAAACCTCAAGGGTGCTGATGTTCAAGCTGTTAAAAAAACATGAGGGAGTTAATTCTTCTGAGCAGTCATTTCTCACCATCTCCGCAGCATTAAAGTCAATGTTAGACTTATTTTTTAAACACAGCTAACAGGCAGAAGGTGAAGACAATTCGTTTTAGTGGAAGTATGCACTATGAGATTCCCCTGTGAGTAAAATAGGAGGCAGGGGACAGACACGACTAGTGATGACAGATGGCCATGGGCATGGCAGGCCTGGAATCAAAGGTCATCACAGGGAGGCCCAAGGTCAACATGCCCCAACCCTGTGATTCCGGGCAAAGGCTTATCAACCCATTATTGAATGATGACATTGAAAACTTTTTTCAGTGCAGTTGAATACTTTCTTAAAATGTTCAAGACCAGCACGATAACCTAATGGCTAAAGTCCCACCTTGCATGTACTAGGATCCCATATGGGTGCCGGTTCTAATTCCGGTGCCTCCACCCTGCTTCCCTGCCTGTGGCCTGGGAGGGCAGTGGAGGGTGGCGCAGGGCCTTGGGACCCTGGACCCATGTGGGAGACTTGGAGAAGGTTCCTGGTTCTTGGCTTCAGATCAGCTCAGCTCCAGCTGTTGCAGCCACTTGGGGAGTACATCAGCGGACAGAAGATCTTCCTCTGTGTCTCTCCTTCTCTTTGTGTATCTGACTTTCCAATAAAAATAAATAAATCTTAAAAAAAACCCTTTCTTTACATCAAAAATTACCCATGCAATAAAACTACATAAATTTATATTCTACAACATCCAAAAATGATAAACTAATGTGAAGTTAAGCGTTTTCTATTTGAACAGTGTCCTTGACTTTGGAGAAATCTCTTTCAAGTCCTTGAGGAACTGTGGCCTATACAACTGAGATCTAAGGGAAGACTCATTTCATCTTCTATTGGTACAGGTTAAGTTACATGGATTTTGTAATTAGGATCAAATATGAATAAAGCCATCTACAAACTTCAAGTGTGCTACTCGGATTTATATCCGCATACGACATGACATATCCTCATGGGACTCGATGGGAAACACACTGAACAATACAGAAGATATTCTTTTTCTTCTTGTAGTTGACAACTATGATTATGGTAGAAAAACCATGGCAACTACTTTATTAAGCACCTGCTATGTGCCGGACACTCAGCTAAGCGCCGTTCAAGTCTCATTTATTCCCCAGAATGCTTTTGTGAGGGTTGAAACTTACAAACCTGGGGCTAAGACAGGAAAACAGTGTTTTCTAAATCACCTTGTCACCAATGGCAGCACTGGAAGCAGTCAGTCTCCCTAAATCCTAGTGCTAAACGCTAAAGTGGAAGTTAGAGCGTCTTCACAATCCCAGCAGTTCTTCGTGAAAGATACAGAAGATCTACTGTAACTTAAAGAGAGAAATCAACCACTGGCCAACGATTTTTTGTCTATTTTTATATATTTGAAACACAGAGAGTCACTTCCCAAATGTCTATGACGCCTGTTGCCTCCCAAGGTGCATATCCACAGGAAGTTCAAGTGGAAGCAAAGCAGAGACTTGAACCCAGTCCCTGTGGAATGCGATGTGGCTGTCCCAAGAGGCCTCCTTAAGTGCTGTGCCAATTGCTTGCCCCAAACTGCTATTTCTGGCTTGCTGGCCTACGTTGGAGGAAGGTGTAGGAGGAGGAGGGAGACATGTTACCGTCTGTTTGGAAATTCTAAAAGAAATGGCTGTGTTTGTATCCAAAGTGAGCGGGTCAAGAACTGATGAAATGTCCCTATTATATGTTATTGTAGCTGAGGGCCTAATGCCTTAATAGTTTGTCTTGCCGAGGAAATCCGTGTCTCTGTTGTGATTAGTTTGTGACTTGACTCCCCTGCACGTCAGCAGGGAACAGGTGTTTGCTCTGGCTTCCACACCTTGGGCATTTTCGAGAGAACAAGTGTCAGGTAATATTTCAGGACTGGATGTCAAAGGCATGCTTGTGCTTGGGCTGCTGCAGCTGCTGCGTTCTTAACATCTAAACCCTTCTTCCTGACACACTCCTCGCTGAGAGACCTCTGCCAAGTTGTCCTCTACATTGCTCTTAGTTCCAACCGTCCCCAGATTGGAGGGATAGATAATTTAGTAAGCTTTGGGTCTGGTTCCACTCCAGCTGAAGTCCTGGCAGCAAGTGAAAACATACTTTAAAATGAAATATACAAGAAGGCTTTGTAACTCTAGACCCAGACAACACAACAAGATGATATGGCTGTTGTTACGTACAGGGCATTGGAATGAGTGCTGAGGTGGGACAAACTTTGAAAGAGACGCAGTAAGTATGGCCTTCAGAGAAAGCATCCTCCACCCTCTCCTGCCCATCGCATCGATCCCAACTTCTCCTATGCAAAATACCAGTCATTTGTGGTGTCCAAGGGCTTTCATATGAGAACATTCCATTATCAGGCCCAATCGTTCTAGAGTGATTGGCAAGCAAAAACATGTCTTTAGGTATTTTGTGAAGGAAGAAGATAATCATATATTAATTTAAACACACAGCACAGCTATATGAGACCTAGCACTGCAGCTGGCCCAGGACCATTTGTAAAGTGCCATTTAAGTAGTATCTTTCTGTAAGTAGCATTCTTTCTTTATAAGAAATGAATTAAGACATTCACTAAACCTACTGTCATACACGTACTGTTTTTCAACACTATTCATACATTCTGAAGATTACAAAGCATGTAAAGATCCACAAAGGAGCTGACTGGGTTAAAACTGTATTTGATTTCCAAGAAAATAGGCTCTCAATTCTTAAAGTTCCAAAGATGGTAAGAGAGATGAGGACTGGGGACAATACGGTAGCTGCCACTCATAATACTGGCATTCCTTAGTGTAGTGCCAGTTTGCGTCCTAATCTGCTTCTGAGCCGGCTGCCAGCTGATGCACCTGGGGAAAGGTAGCAGATGATGGCCCAAGTGTTTGGGCTCCTGCTACTCGTAAGCAGACACCCATGGCTTCAGCCTAGCTCAGCCCTGGCTGCTTCAGTCACCAGAGGAGTGAGCCAGTATGTAGATCTCTCTGTGTCTTTCCATCTCTGACTTCCAAATAAATAAATACATCTTTTTAAAATGGTAATGAAGTGGTGAAGAATAAATGCGCCCAAAAACACAAGTGGCATTAACTTAATGGGTATAATAATCCATACTTTTCACTATAATAAAGGCAAATTAAATGTAATACAAATAAAATATAAGGTGAGATTCTACTTTTGTTAATTAAATTGGGATTATAGAATGTTAAGAAACTTTCCCTAGGTTTTAAATAGAGTGGGCATTTAAAACTTGAAATTAAAATGAAATCTATATTTTAAGAAGTCAGTATGAGCAAGGCTTTCATTTCTAATGGAAATAAGTGACTAACTAGATTTTTTAAAAAGTGGCTACTCAATTCACTTTCCAACGATAAACAGTATCAGAGTAAATGTCCCAATGAAATTATGTTAGAATGAAGTAAATGATAAAATTCCTGGAAAATGATTAAGAAAGAAATATGCTAAAACAGTCTATAGGGGATCATTGCTAAGGAAAAGAATAAAGAAAAAATGTAAGCCAGCTGATTTTATGGACTGCCTTCCTGTGAACCCATATGGTAAGACTTGAAACCCTAAAGTGTTGGCTTTAGGAGGTGGGGGCTTTGGTGACTGGCTCCTGAGGAGGGAACCATCATGCAGTGTTTTTGTCAAACAGCACCTGCATGATGCCATGCAGAGACACGGGGGAAGAGCAGCAGAAACAGCCCTTGCTGGAGCCCAACCACCCGGTGGCACCCTAGAACTGCCAGCAAGAGATTTTTGTTGAGGACAAGCCACTTGCAGGTGGGCACTATGGTGTGGCAGGTTAGGTCACTGTTGGAGTGCTTGGGTTTGCGCCCCTCCTCTGACCTAACTTCCTGCCAGGACGCAACCTGGGAGGCAGCACTGCTGACTCAAATACTCCTATCCCTATACTCGTGAGTGGCTCAGTTGCAGTTCTGCTTTGGCTGCTGTGAGAATTTGGGGAGTGAAAGAGTAGATGGAAAATAGATTTCTTTCTCTCTCCTTTTCAAATAACCAGCAATGAATCAACAAATGTGTAAGCCAACAGTTAGGATGTTTTATTATGATAGCCTGAACTAGACACTTAGCACTAATACATGAGATGATACAAGAAAAATCAATAATTTATGATAGTTAAAAATACAGATTATAAGGTAAAAAAAAAAGAGCTTTCAAAGATGGATCTGCTTGGCCATGCTCACTCCCTTTTATGAGTCACAGTGCAGATTAGAAGAGAGACTTTTAATATTTTAAATCTCTTATTTAAGATTTATAAAGTCCTTAGTTGTGTTATACAGGACTTAGTTATAAATAAATGAACATACATTTGTGGTCCGCAATGAATGCTAAGTGAATCTTAGCAAGTGATGACCAAGGTGAAGGGTTCCACACGCATGTGGCTCAGGGCTGATCAGACATGGAGAGAATGTAGTGGCTGCCATACAGCCTCTATCTGGTGAGGAGACAGTGGCCGCCAGGCATAGGAGTTTGCCCTCTTGTCCATCGAGCCTAGATCTTAGATCCCACTGGATTCTAGCAACTGACTTGGCAAGGTGGGTGTTGTTATTTCAGCTTTCACGTCTATGCAAACTGAGGCTCAGAGTGAAATGAGGGAATGGGATCAAGTCTTGAGGGGAAGGACTAGAATCTGTCCATTTTTCAAAGCATGTTTCCATCCTTGAGTCTTCAGAGTTAAGATGGGCGCTCATGAAAAAGTTTGTTTTTTAAAAATGTATTTATTTTAATGAGAGACAGATTCACAGAGAGGAAACACAGAAAAATCTTCCATTTGCTGATTCACTACCCAAATGGCCACAACAACTGGAGCTAAGTGAATCCAAAGCCAGGAGCCAGGAACCTTCTTTGGATTTCCCATGTGGGTGCTGTTTCCCATGGCTTCGAGCCATCCTCTGCGGTGTTCCCACACTACAAACAGGGAGCTGGATGGGAAGTGAAGCAGCTAGTAGTGGATTTGGTGCAGATATGAGATTCTGGCACTTGCAGGCAGAGAATTAGCCAATAAAGCCATCTCATTTGCCCCTTTAAGAAAAAGGTTTTTAAGAAATTGGAAACTAATGGAAGAAATGGGTTGCAGCTCCTCAAAAACTTAAACGCAGAATTTATCATAGGATGTCACAAAGGCGCACCTGTGTCTGTGTGCTAAGGAAGTGAAGACAAGGACTCCGATTCACACCCGTCTGCCCATGTCTCTAGTGACAAAGAGTCAGACATATACACTCCTCTACAAATACTCCCAAGAGCAAGGACTCCAGTGCTCATTTGTGTGAGCATATCCCTGATGGCAAGGGCTGAAATGGACACTTGTCAAAAGAAGATCCCTAAGGACTCACTCCAGTACACATTTACCTATGACTACACCAAAGAGTGAACACTCAAGCAAACACTCATCTGCAGACATTCCTTACAGCAATATCTACAGCATCAGAAAAGCAGAAACAGTCCAAACACCCTTTTGGAGAAGAATGGCATGGAAGGCATATGCAACAGAACACTGCCCCAGAGTGAGAAGCCATGAAGGACTCATGTGAAACAACGTGGCTAAATCAACTAAATATTTTGCCAGATGAAAAGGTGTCTAGAGGAAGGATAAGCATTGTGTGAATCACTTACAAGAACTGCCCTGGACTGGCCAATCAGGGATAAGGTACACGGTGACCGTCGGGGATTCAGAAAAGAGGACACGGGAGGACCTTCCCACTGGGCATGCAGCTTTATCCTGGGGTGATGAGTTCTGAAACTAAGCAGTGATGGCAGCTGCATCACACTAGGATTGTTCACTCTGTATTCCTTAACCTTATAATAAGTAGATTTTACCCTATTCAAAAATATCTCATAATTAATCATCTCGTAATTATGAGATGATAAAAAACTGGGATTCCCTGTTCCTATAATCACATAAAAACTTCCTTTGTTTAATGGTAGAAAATCTCCTGGAACACAGTCAGATCTTCCTAAATCCAGCATTATTTGATGACAGGGGCCCAGCATGCCTGGGTTTCAGGCCCAATACAGGAAGAGCAGTGTGTCTTTAACAGCTCACAAGCTGCTGGAGCCTGTGTACCCAACCATGAATGTAGATGAAATTAGGCCACATGAGTGATGGCTACATTACCTTCTAAACTAAAAAAGTTTATAAGTTAATATTTTATTAATGAAGTGAAACAAAGTATGACTTTCTCTTGTGCCTAGCAGATGCGATAATAAATAGTGTCCAGGAAGTGCCTGGAGCAATGCATTAGGAGTGCTGTGTGATGCACAGCCGAAAGTGAGAAGAGACCATTCCTCACACGTAGGCTGAGGGGGAAACTGGAGCCACAGTGGATCCAGAGGCGTGTAACACTTAGCAACCTAGTGAAGTGCAGCCATTCTCTTCTGGAGACCACCCCCCTGCACCAAGGTGGTTGAGAGCATTATGATGACGCTAACGTCCCCACACGTGGTGGAATCTCACACATGTTGCTGAATAAGCAGAACTGACTGCATTGCTGAGGCAGGCAGAACATGATCCCCAGGGATGTCTATGACCGATTCCAGAAACCTGCAAGGATGGTACTTTATTTGGCAAAGAGGAACTAGATTTGCAGATCTAAGATTGTTCATCAGTTGACCTTCAGATGCAGACTGTTCTGAATACTGCTGACCACTTGTGTGGAATCCCAGCACCCCTAGAAAGCAGACAAGGAAGGCAGACAGGGAAAGTGAGATGCACATAGCGTGAGGGCACCACGTGGGCCATCGTGGACTTTGAATACGTGGAGGTTAGACCCCAGGGAAGCAGGAGCTCTGGACCTGTGGCAGCTTGGAAGCAGATTCTCCCCAAGAGGGTGAGAGGGCACGGTGCTGCCAACACCTTTGATTTCAAGACCTCAGACCTACAGAAGGGAAGACCCAGCAAAGGAGGGGAAGGTGAACCTATGTCTGCAGTAAGACCACTCTCTTGCGGTTCTGCAACACTCCTGATGGGGCTGCTCTGACTCAGAAAGTCAGATCAGGGGCAGAGACAGCTGGGCCGATGGCTGCTGGTTATGACCCAGTTGGCCTCTCGCAAGGTCTTCTTCCTCTCACGGTTTGCTGCTGGAGACCAGTTCCGGCTGACTCGGGAGCTTGCAAAGGATGCGTGGATTGGCAGGATGATAAGAAGAGGAGATAAGAAGGAGGGGAAAGGGAGGCATGGACCACTACGGCATGATGCTCATAACAGACAACTCAGAAAAGTTGCCTTCTTTATTTATACACAAATCATCGCAAGCTTTGGACAACACCCAATTGTTTCATTTTTACTTCATTACAAAAGAATGATTACAAAATCAATCCTAAAAACATTATTATTATTTTACTTTAGAGAAAATATTTTCAGCAAGCTATTACTCATTCAAACCTGCAGTGACCTGGCAGAAGCCAGGAACTCCACGGTTGGCAACACATGTGGTTACATAGTGACAAGTGGTTTACTTATATTCAAAATCAATTTTCTCTAAACACAAACTAGCTAATATTGCTTAAAATATTAAGAGTATAGAGTTAAAAGAAAAGATCATAAATGAAAGGAATTTATAAAAGCATATAACACAGATTTTTTATTAAATCTTATAATAATCATGCATTAATTACCATCACCTAGTGCTGATTCAATTGTTTTTTTGTTCTTTTGTTAAAGAGCAGTAAAAGGGATGAGGGCAACTCAGCCATTCTACAAACAGAGGGCCTTTACAGGAAACTTCTTTTTATCTTTATAAACTGTTTTCTTTCCCTAAATATGAGCGCCAATATAAGGTAGAAGTTTTTATAAACTATTTTCTTTCCCTAAATATAAGTTCCAGTATAACATTGAGATTTCAAGCCATTTTGAGGGGGTTCACATTTGTTTCTCTTTAGAAGATGCCCCATATACTTTCTGCTTTCAATAGTGAGAAACCAAAATGTGTCATTTCATGTGTTGTAACAGTTCAAGGTGCATAGTAAACAAACTCTTTGTACCTCCATGATTGCCATCTGTTCCAAGACATTATCAATCCATTTCTTAAGGAAAACATTATTTATATTAGGGCAAACTTCAGGACAAAATTGGGCACATAACAGGATGTTTGGAGACATTGTGGGCTCAATTGTACTATTGTATACTTTTAGGTGTGTGTCATTGCCTTATGTCCCTAAAGATGTTTTTTTATCATAACATGATTGATCAGTTTGAGGTGTTATCCCAGTTACAGGAACCATTTCATATTTGCAGAAAAGCAACAACACCCTCAGGAGAATTGTTTGAGACATCAGAGAGGTGACTGAGTGTCCATACAATGGGTGAGGCAGCAATGAGGTGACCAGAGACATTCTGCTGGGCCTTGCCACGCAGCCAGAAACCCTGCGCAGCCTTGCTAACCGAGAAGAGTGCTCATCGCACCCCCATGCCATCCGACCCAACTGCACGGCTCCCCACAGTTTGCCTTACAGAACTAGTCACATTTTCTGTGATTCACACTTTCACATGGAAATCCTCATCTGATTCCTTACATCAGGAGGCAAAGCCAACACTATCATCTGAGACCTAACCAGAGAAGAAAGCCGAGGGTGACTGATTCCCTGAATACATAAACCGATACAGGAGGCATCACCAGGAACACTGGCTTCCCAGGTGAGCACCAGTTCAGGGCCCAGCTGCTCCACTCCATTCCAGCTCCCTGCCAGTGTGCCCTGAGAGAGCAGGCAACAATGGCCAACTAAGTGAATTTCTGTCACACACATGGATGATCTGGATGGGCTGCAGGATTCATGGCTTCAGCCTGGTTCAGCCCTAGCCATCGGCCACGTAGGGAGTGAAACAGCAGATGAAATTTCTCTCCTCTCTCTCTCTCTCTCTCCCCCCACCCCACTTTTCTTCCTCTCCTTCTCCTCCTCTCTCTCTCTCTCTATCTCTGTAGTGTTTGTCTCCTTCTTTCTGTCACTCTGTTTTTCAAATAATTAAAGTTGTTAGGAATGACACAGGAAACAGAACGAAACCTGAGTCTCAGCGCGGACCTGTGACTGCAGATTCTGCCGGCTAGGCCTTAGGACTCCACCGCTGGAAGCTAAGAACACAGGGCAAGCCCATCTAGTGCATCTTCGCTGACACGAAGCTTCTGGAGTTTCTGGAGTGGGTGACTGGTTCCTCCCAGGGATCCTCCACCAGGGGATCGAATGGTTTTAGAACAGCTACACCATAGAGTTCTTCTCTAGCTCCAGGAATTCTAAGACAACTAGACTAAGTGTGTCAGGGAGGCCCTGTTACTGCATAAGCGTCCAAGGGCTGATCCCATCCAGCGCAACACACCAACACACAAGAGCCTCTCACAGTGCCCTGGGCTGTATGTGCAGTGTGGGGGCTTGTGTAGTGATGCAGCCTGGAACCCAAGCAGGGCCAGCGCTGTGGTCTGTGGGGTTAAGACACCGCCTGCAGTGCTGGCATGTCACATCACAGTGTCAGCTGGAGTCCCAACTACACTGCTTCTAATGCAGGTCTCTCTGATGCCTCCGAGTCCTGAGCTGAAACACACACTGTTTTAGAGACTGAAGAGACACTCTGCGTAGACCCAAGTCAACAGGCATCATCGTATCCCACCATCATCACAGTATACCAGCAGGAGCAGCTGTTTTCACAGTGTGCTGGGGAACTCTGTTGGTGTTATTTGTACTGTCTGAAGAGATTATTTTGCTTGTCAGCATTCTGCCATTATGACTTCACCATGGGGTCTGATCTCATTTGTTTTGGTTTCACACACACACTGGCCAGCAAAAAGAAGCCAGGCCACCAGAGCCACCCAGGGGAGGTCTTGGGTGTTCTGCAGGTGAAGGGCCCTGAAGCAAGCAGAGGCTGTACAAGACAGGGAATGACAAGGATATGGACACATGTCTTACCAATGCCACGTGAATACACCCCATCCCCAAAGTAACACGGCCGAGGAGTCCCCTTGAGTTAAGAAAGAAATCTCATGTTTCAAAATCTAGGTATGTGGAAGGCCCTTCCAAGAGTTCATGGAAAAAAATGGAATTTAAGAACCTGAGTATATTTGGGTGCAAATAAATGTTTGCTATGCATATACATGTTTATTTTTGGTAATGTTCATTGTTTACATGTTATGAAATAATGTCTACGCCTAAACAAAGTCCTTATTTTACACTGTCTATGAGCTTTCAGAAGGAACACTCTGTAAACACTGGTGATAGGACTCACTGTGGATTATTTATTCTTTCCCCTTTGGAAGGCAAGGGTATTTTAATAGCTATGGTTATCAAAATACTATTGATGAAGTATTAAGGAAGAATTACCAAGGAACTGCTATTTTGAGAGAATTAAATTATTTCATTTCTTTTTTTTAAAGATTTATTTATTTATTGGAAAGTCAGATATACAGAGAGGAGGAGAGACAGAGAGGAAGATCTTCCGTCCAATGATTCACTCCTCAAGTGAGCCACAATGGTCGATGCTATGCCGATTCAAAGCCCAGATCCAGGAACTTCTTCTGGGTCTCCCACACGGGCGCAGGGTCCCAAGGCTTTGGGCCATCCTCGACTGCTTTCCCAGGCCACAAGCAGGGAGCTGGATGGGAAGCGGGGCCGCCGGGATTAGAACCTGCGCCCATATGGGATCCAGGGGCATTCAAGGCGAGGACTTTAGCCGCTAGGTTACTGCGCCACCAGGCCCCAATTATTTCATTTCTTAACAATTAGGGAAACCCAGAGTGTGTAAAGGAAAGGGAAATCACTCAGCCATTGAAAGCGAGGTTATCAAGGAATTTAACAGGAGAGTAAGACACCTTGACCACTTTCTCCAAGTTCACTGGATTCTCAACAAGCTTACAGATATTGCTGAACTGCCAGGCACTAGCCCGGCTATGCAGAAGTGGAGCAGCATTCTGCTTAAGCACAGGGGATGCTCAGGCAGAGGGGCTGAGGCAGCACTGCAGCCACGAAGATCAATGTCGCAGCATCACCCGTAGCTCGGGGACCGTGGGATGCTACCCAGGGCTTACGGCAGCGCTGCTCACAACCCAAGAATTCCCACAGCTTAACGTCTTCCGGAAACAGAGGCTGCAGCACCAGAATTGGTTCTCGATTTGGTACAAAAAGGCACTATCTTCTGTTATTCTGAAACTGAGCCATAAGACCCAAGCAATTGCAGCATAAGTTAAAATACTGAAAAGGGGAAAAAAAGTTAATGACATGATAAGAACCAGGAGAAGGCAAACACAGAATGAGGCACAAGAATGAGCGCTTCTTCAGCTCTGACTGGCGGGCGACATCCTGCCTCGGGCCTTCGCAGAGCCCTGTCCAGTGGTGTGAGTCATCCATTTCTGCAGAGACCTGTGTCTCATCTTTCAGGAGCTCAGAGAAGTTTCACAGCTCCGTGTGGTGGGGGAGACTGAGGGCTCTTGCCCACCTGTGCACCAGTATGCAAACTTTTCCTGGCAGAGGTGCAACTGGGTTCTCTGTTGCAGCCCCTTAGAACCCAGCTGTGGGGACGGTTAACCACCACCTGGTTAACCACCAGCCCAACGGGGTGCAGTTTCAAGGCTCACCTGCTCCACTTCCAATCCAGCTTCTGGTTAATATGCCTAGAAAAGCAGCAGAAGATGACCCAGGTTCTTGATCCCATTCACCCATGTGAGCGAGTTAGAGAAAACTTCTGGATCCTGTCTTTCATGTGGCCAAACCCCGGCCATCACAGTCATCCAGAAAGCAAACCAGTGGATGGAAGATCTCTCTCTTTTCTCTTGCCTCTGTAACTTTGCCTTTCAAATAAATAAACCTTAAAAAATATAAAATACAAATAAAGAAGCCAGCTTTACATCCACTAGCAACTTATTTCCACATGTGCGCTTGGTGGTGCTTGGTTCTGTCCTCTCAACTCCTCTTTGCATGGATTTTCATACCTGGCCAGTTCCCTCATTCATTCACGCACCTCATAGATTCTGTTTTCTGGCCATGTGTTCATGATATATGATACATACACAAATATTTTGCTGTGCCTGGAGTCAGATTTTATCCACTTTTAAGTTATTCTGCCAGTTTTGGAGGGCACTTGCCGAGGAGCCCACTGGTTGTCCTTTGAAGGCCAGGCAAACCACATGGGCTCAGCCACACCTTGCACAAAGCTGGGACCCAGGCATCTTTCATGGTTTCCGGAGAGCCCATCGGGGCGGGGGCGTCTTAGCTTTGCTGACTTGGTCACCCCAGTTGTTTCCACCCTCCCTGAGGACTATGGGGCTTTCTCGTTCAATCGGTGCTGTGACTGGCAGAAGGCAGGGGAATGCAGTGTTACGTCGAACTAGTCAGTCATTCCTGCATATGGGTTCTCTGCTGGATGACAGCAGACAGACCCTGAGCTGTTGTTCTTTTGGCTGTTAGTTTATCCTGATCCCAAATCAGTCAGGAGTTACGTGTCTTCTGTGGCGGTGGGGAGCGAGGACCATTTGTATTCATATTTGCCCTGCTAAGCTTCAGTATCTCCATGTTCACCCTTGATCGTCAGCTGAAGTTGGGACAGCCAGGTCCCAGAGCTGTTTGTAAGTGTGCCTGGGACCGCATGTCACTGCAAGGGCACTGTGTGCGTGGCTCTTTTTTTGTATGTTTTCCCAGGAGCGAAGAATGATTGTCGCATAAAGCAGCAGTTCTCTGACGCTGGTTTTCTCTGTCCTGCAGGTACTTAAAAATCATGGAGGAATCTACACATACTGAGCCCTTGCAGTTTCTTACGAGGGCCATAACTATTGATATTATTTTTTTAAAAAAATGGGCCTGGCACAGTAGCCTTGCCACTAACGTCCTCCCCTTGAATGCACCAGGATCCCATAAGGGCTCTAGTTCTAATCTTGGCAGCCCATTTCCCATCCAGCTCCCTGCTTGTGGCCTGGCAGAACAGTAGAGAATGACCTAGGGCCTTGCGACCCTGCACCCACATGGGAGACTAGGAAGAAGCTCCTGGCCCCTGGCTTTGGATTGGCTCAGCCCTGGCCATTGCGGCCACTTGGGGAGTGAATCGATGGATGGCAGATCTTCCTCTCTGTCTCTGCTTCTCTTTGTGCATCTTACTTTCCAATAAAAATAAATAAATCTTAAAAAAATAAATAAAAGAGTTAGGCACAAAAAATGCATTAGAAAAGAGCAATGGTGACTCTACTGGCTATCAACTTAAATAACGTATTTTCTCAAATAAAATATTTTGTAAGAAAACAAATGGTGCCTTTTCACCTTTTTAAGAAAACATTCCGAACAGCCTTGTTTAACAGACGTCTGCTTCCTTATTTAATCTACTGAGATCATGTAACCTCTGGAAAACTACATCTTATTTTCCTGATGAAAATTCCTTCACCGCCTGGTTCCCCTGAAACCATCCCAGAGTTGCCATCCCCCAACCACGTGACCCCCAGGCTTGTGGACCACAACTCCTCCAAAGCGACCTGTTAGCTTTCCCTTCCCTGTGAAGGACCTCACTTGGGGAGTGAATCTTATTTGCCTTGACTTACAAGGCTTGCATTTAAGAAAAGCTATGAAGATGCGTGAACTTTTAGCAACGATGTCTGTTCCACTGGGCTTGTATCAGTGGTTTCTGCTCATCCGTCTGGCAGCACTCGAATGCCCTCCACCATGACACGAGAATGCAGCCAGTGGATGCACTTCCTAACTCTAATCTGCCCACGGAGCAGGGCATCTGCATCTTGGTGCGACGGGATGACTTTACCACGCCCTTGACGACCGAAGGAAAAACGAGGTTTCCTTATTTAAGAGTTATGCTTCCTCACCGCTGTAAGCATATGCTTTTACTCTGACACAAGTATTTTCTTCACTCACCCATGAGCTGTGTCAACCCAGCAGGCAACACTCTGCTAATGCCTGATGGTTTATCTTCCTCAAATTTGACTGCACATTTAGAAAACAAGTGCGTCATGCTTCCAGATGTTTGGGGATACTTTGCAAAGTGTCCCGGGAAATCGCTGAGATTTGTTCCTACTCCTTAGAAACAGAGCTGCTAAGGAAGAGAGATCAGATTGATGGGTTATTGTTGCAACAGCTGTGCAGGAAGACCCAGCAGCTGAACCAAGTCCCAGCCTCCCAGGGATGCTTGCAGGAGCTTTGTATGCTTTCTGGAGAGTCCCTGGAGATCTCACGGTGAACCCCAGGGAAACTCGCACAGAAGAAAACAGCATGGGGGGTGGGGACAGGCAGGACTCAACAGGAGGCTTCAAATCTCTGCCATGAGGCACAGACCAGGGCTGCTGCCTTCAGCCAAAGAACACCTCCCAGACAGGGAAGAGGACGGGACCAGGTACGCGCTAACGCGCTGACGTTCCTTGGGGTTTCTGAGCTGACACTACTCAAGTCCCCGACAGGTCGATGGGCCACGATAGGATTTCAAGCTAGTGACCCAAGATCCAACAGAAGACTTAACTACTTAGGACTTGATGGACTGGGGGAAAAAAAAATCTGAATTTTGTATTTGTTTGAAGAATTATGGATATTGTATTATTTTATTCTTTGTACAGAGTCAGCTAAACCTTTTCTCTTTCTTCATGACTTTTCTGTTATGTACCCCTCAATTTTTTTTTGTAGACTTTTCTACACAGAAATGAAACATTTTACATTAATGCCTGATTTTTACTGATACGCCAGAATGCAGACATTACTATATTTCTTCACATTCCAAGGAAATTTAATAGTCTGCATGGATTCAACAAAAACCCATCTTCCTTTTTTTGCCCGAAAATAATTGGAGAAATGAATTTTACAACCAAGGTCAATGTGCAAAGTGCTACTGGAGACTGATTCTGATTTAATCGGCTCTGACTGCTTGCTCTTGGGGGAGAATCACTGATTTGACACATGTCCACCAAACACGCCCAAGGAGCCACTTGTATTCCTGGGCTCCGACCTCAGCGAGGCGGGGCAGGTCAGTTCCTGCCACGTTCAAAACAGTCATGAATTTTCAGGACTCCAGGAAAGATATCTGTCCACATTTTTATGTTACACCATTTTACTTCAAATTTTTATAGGAAAATGGAATTCAAAGTTGATTGCAGTGTAAAGCATCTTGAAATACAGGCTTACACTTTCGCAATATTACATAGTGTTCCCATTTCCCTTCATTTTAATACATTTTTAAATGTCCTTCTTAATTTCTCCCTTGATCCATTGGCTGTCCACTGGCTGCTCAGATGTGAGCTGCTTCATTTTTACGTGTTTTATGCAGTTTTCAAATTGTTTTTCCTGGTACTGATAGTCTATAGTTGCAGGCAGAGAAGGTGCTGCTAACTGTGAGTTCTGGTTGGTACATTTGCTGAGTGGAAAGTTCTGGAGATTTCTTTTACTCAGTTGACCTTGAGTGTGGTTTAATTCAAATGAATGTGAATTTTCTGCTTGGTTGATATGTCTCATTTGGGGCAGCACTGTAGTGTAGTGGTCAATGTCCTTTTCGGATGCCGTTTCGAGTCGTGGCTTCTCCACTTCCGATCCAGTTGCCTGCAAAGGTGCCAGGAGAAGCACCAGAGGAAGGCCTGAGTGTTGAGGCCCCTGCACGGCGCGGGAGACCTGAGAAGCAGCCTAGCCCAACACCGGCCTTTGCAGGCACTCAGGGAGAGAATCAATGGATGGAAGGTGCCTGAGTCACTCCGTTTCTTTCTCTCTGTAACTCTGTTTCTCAAACAAGTAAAATAAATATTTTTTCATAAATCTCATTTTTACCATTTTCTGCATTGTCCATCTCTTGCTATTTTAATGAGTCAGTATGCTTTGCAATGGCTCTGATTTCAGTCTTCGCGTTAAAGCTATGAATCATTACATATGCCGATCATTCCAATGTGTAGAGTTACTCTTACCAGTGTGTTTTCAGTCTGCTGTTATTATTCAAACTCATTAACATCTCACCCTTCTAGCATTTTTTTGTAAGACAGGTCTGGTGGTGATAAATTCAGTTTTTGCTGGTTTGGGAGTGTCTCTCTGTCGAACTCACAAACTGTTGAGTTCAACAGCTTTTCTTCAAATGTGTCAAAATCTTATCCTTATCCTGTCTCTCCCTAGAAGGCTGTAGGGTGCAGGGTTTCTGCTAAGGGCTCCGCAGCGAGGTGCACGGGAACCCCTTCATGGTAGATCTGTTTCTTTTCTCTTGCATGTTTGAGAATGCGCTATTTGCCTTTAACATGAAGAACTTATAACAGCATCTTACACTTGGGAGAGTCCGTGATGTCTGGGGTAGTTCAGTGTGGGGTTGAATCTGACAGGTGACCTCTGGCCTTTCTATTCCTGGAGAGCTGTGTTCTTTACTTTTTTAAGGTTTGGGATGTTTTTGCTATGAGCCCATTTGAAACACCTCCTAGCTTGAGTGTCCTCAACTCACTGTCAAATCCCTGCCACTCAGGCATTTGCATACTGTCCCCAAGTTCCGGCAGCTGCCTTCATTCTTCTTATTTCTTTAAATTTTCCTCCCACTGCCTGTTGTGCTGTAGTCTGTCTTTCAGAGTGCTGAGTCCTCCACTTGCTCTACTCTGCTGCCGATGCTTTCTACCACACTTTTACCTGCACTAAGGGCACTTTGCATTTGAAGGATCTGCTCAGTTTATTTTAATTACTTTAGCTGTATGAAGGTTACAGGTTAGAATATTAAATGGCCTCTCTGTATTCTGCTGAATTTTGGTGAATATCCTTCAACATGAGATTTGATACTTTTATCTGGGCATTTGAAAAGTTTTAATTTTAATTATTTTCTTAAAGGTGTGCGGGAGAGGGCCTAGCAGAGTAGCCCAGTGGCTGAAGTCCTACGCTTGCATATGCTGGGTTTTGGGGCCAGTTTGTGTTCTAGCTGCTCCATTTCCCTTTTAGCTGCCTGCTTGTGGCCTGGGAAAAGCAGTCAAAGACAGCCCAAAGCCTTGGGACCCTGCACCTGCCTGGGAGACCCGGAGGAAGCCCCTGGCTCTTGGCTTCAGAGAATCTCAGTGCCTGGCAGGTTGGTTCCTGCTCACAAGGTAAGATGATGGCTACCTGGAAACTCCTGGTGCCTGCTGGTCGACAACGCTGCCTGCACGTGGAAGGAGTGTTCTTGGTAAGCTAACCTGGTGAGTGTCTGCTCAGAAACCCCAAGCAGCAGTCTATTTCTTTTCCCTGGGCCTGTGCACACTTCCTCTGCTTCAGCACGCTACCTTAAGGGGTGGTGCAGGTCTGCTCTCGGCTCCGTTCTGTTTTAACGCTACAATCTTCACCAACTGCAGATTTGCCCCAAATGTACACTGATGTTGTTAAGAATGAACTAGACGAGTGTGAAGATAGGGCACCTTTACATGACCTTTGCTGCACCTGGGACAATCCCAGACATCTATTCTCATGCCCCCCCATGCCACGGAGCTTGAGCACACCAGCAGCCTGCAGCCCGCCGAGACCAAGCCCTTCTGGAGCTAGGACAACAGCTCATGCCACTACTGTCCGCCCAGGAAGGAGGTGGACTTAGTACCTGACGCCATTCCTCCCAGCTCCTGGGAATGCGCCTGGAAAGCAGCAGAGGGAGGCCTGAGCAGAGAGTCGGACGAAGCTCCTGACCGGCCTGGCTCATCACTGCTCATTTGTGAAGTGAACCAGTGAATAGAAGATTCTCTCTCTCTCTCTCTTTCTCTCTCTCTCTGCCTTTCAAATAAAATAAATCTTAAAAAGGGGGTATATATGAAATGTCACATTTTCATTCTTTGTATAAACAAAGTAATTTAAAATATATTGTTTATCAAATAAAAATACAGCATGTATCTTAAGAGTAGGAAAACTAAATACAGTAACTAGAGAATCCACCAGGAGGTATCTTGAAGGAATACTTAAAAAGATGTTTGCAAGAATGATGATTAGTGAAGATGGATTCTTTCCTAAGACACACTGAGAGAAAAGGAGAAATCTTTATTCTTATCTGGGTTAATAACGGCACTTTTTGTCAAAGAATTGCTACTTAATTCACTAGGCAGCTGAAATGTCATTAAAGCATTTTTTAATGCCTTCCTAAAACAGAAAGTGTTTTAATTTAGTTTTGAGATATTTTAGGCTTTTTAACCTCAGCAGTGAACTTGAAGATTTCCTGTTCAACCCACTGCCTGTCAGCCTGTTACAGACACACTGCCACGCTCTGGGGGCTGGCTCCTTCCTTATGAGGGCATGAGAGAACGCATGCTTGTGTCTAATCAGAAAAACAAGGCCAAAGCGAAACGAAGTGCAACATTCTATCTGATTTCATTCAACAAAAGTCACTAGCCTATGCTGCACCAAGTACTTCATCTGTCACTTATTTTTACCTAGTTCACTTTTCAACAAGTGAGTAAGGACTGTTTTGATGCGAAGAGATGTCCAGCTAAATGTTTAGCTGAGCAGGCTGACGATGCTGCCACCCTACAAGCTACTGTATGCTAGGTGTTCAGGAAGAAGACAAGGCAGGCCACCCTGATCCTGCAGAGGGCAGGGGCCAGGGTGCCCTTGCTGGCCTTCCCCCACCTTCGCAAACCCCAGGTGGTCATTAACAACAGCCCGTGTTTCCACAGAACTCAGAGGCAGTGTTCGCTTCAGCCCTGAAGCAGGCAGTTGCTGGGGTCTGAGGACCCACCAGGACAGGGAGGCCCAGGAGGACCTGCTGTTGTTCCTCTGGGCGTCAAGCTGCTGGAGGGCCAACTCCTTTGCTGCTCTCCACGCCATGCTGCGTTTACAATGCCTGCTCAAGCACAGGGCCCAGCTGAATTGGCCCGCTGAGTCCCCAGGTGGCATTCGGGGCCACTCAGCGCTTCCTGCCAAAGCCAACTTTGAGCTCCCCAAATAGGGCAGAAGCATCAACAGGAGCTGCTCAGTGCGCATGCTCCTTAGGACGAAGCCTCACAAGACTGGGAAGCCAAGTTTAGACTGAAACGCCTCATTTTCTAAGCAAGTCAGGAAGGGACTCTGAGCAGTTAGCCCTCAGCAGATCACACTGGCCTATTTAAAGCTGAAGAGAAAAAACACCCAGAATATACGTTGTATTTACAAACTTCAAAGGAAATTAGCTGTTGCATTTTGATCTGTAGGAGAAGAAAAGAACCGTGTTTCCTTCTGACCTTTTATCCTCAAGTTCTACAGGAAGAAGATTAAATGTGTCTGCCGTGTCACTGTAATCCAGTTAGACTGTAGAACTGTAACAGTAGAAAGTATCAAGATTGACTTTCAAGCTCGACTTTTCGAGAAGCATCCGATGAGAAGCTGGAGTGGGCAGGCAGCCTCAGTCACCCAGGCCTGGAATGACTCAAGACCAAAATGCAAGGACTGGGTGTCCCAGCGCACCAGAAGTGAATTCCCTGGAGAAACAACCGCGTGGCCACAGAGGCAGGGACGGGGAGCGGCAGTCCCTCCGGCTGACACAGGGGCGCGTGACGAGACTGAATGCAGACGCCCAGGTGCCTGATGACAAGGGACGCCATGGAACGCAAGCTCTGCCACCCGACTCCGCCCGCACAGTCAGCCTTCAGGACGCTTTAAGGGTAAAAGGGCAAACAGCAGCAAACCCACTCCAGCTTCCTGTTTCAAAGATGCACTACCACAGTGATGCGCAAAGCCCCCATTGGCGAAAGAGTGTACCAACAACATTAGACAGTAACCTCATACTTACAGTGTCATGTAGAATCGGGGGATATAAAAGACAACAAAGGGACTCAGGAAGCAAGGAGTAAATGAACTGGAACTACTTAACTACTTTGAAAGAAAACAGTCAATGATGGCACGGCCTTGTGTCACGATCACTTTGATTTAACCCAAGTGGACCCTGTAAGGAAACTGCCTGGATTGCAATGAAAGGCGTGGGTGGAGATTTCCAATTGCCTTCTGTCCATTTCCTCTCCTCTCTCAGAGTGTCACCACGTGCTGCCTTCCCAAAGCCTGGGTCATTCTATCCTGCTCCCCACTCGCTCTCCGATCTGCATTGGCTCCCACTGCACACCACCCAGAACCTTCTACAGCTTGACACAGGCCTGACATTCCCTGCATTCCCAGCTGCTCGGCCACACCACGTTCCCAACCGGCTTCTCCTTCCTCTTTGCCCCACCTCCGCCATCACTTACATTTCTACTTCCATGCAATTTACTTTGGGGTAAAAACTTAACTTTTTATTGTCTGTTACGGTATGTGTCATTATTATGATTTTTATTATTATCTTTTATATTATTTGAAATGGCCTTAGTAAGAACTCTGCATAGATTTCAGGTTTATTTTTTTAAGCATCAAAAATCAATTTGCTTTACTTCCTTTTTTTTAACCCCCTTTTTGGAAGTACTCTATTGTATTTATCTAGAGTGATTAGGCAAGGCTCGTACATGGTTGAGAACCTTTAAGAGAAACACCTGAGTGAATACATAGGGTTCTTTACTAAAAGACGCACACGCACCTGGGGTACTGCAGAGGCTGAGTGAATCCTGCAGCTGTGGAGTTTTGGAGGGCCACGTTGCAGAGCACTCCAGGGGTCACCTGACCTGCGCCCAGACTAACCGCTTGCCCCAAGTCTGCTGAAAGTGGCCGGAGAATGGCAGCCCTTCCTTCTTGGATCGGCCACAGCACACACACTGCCAACAGAGTGACCTCAGACTGAGCTGTTCTGTGGTTCAGACAGCTTGCTTCTAGAACTGCTTCAGTAATGCTAGCAGACACGTGCACGGGGCTGTGCAGGTCTGTGTAAGCAATGTCAAGGTCCACCAATAGAGCAGAGTAGAGGCAAGTCCAGGAGAGTGGGATGCACGCCACACCATCCCCTGTGAAGAGGGAGCCGAGCCCATGGCACTTTGCTCACAGGCTCCCAAGACACTGTGGAATGTACAAAGCCAGCTGGAAAAGAAGGGGAAAGCAACCTGAGCTGGTGACCATCCGGGACTCGTATCCTGCACACTTGCGCTTGTGATCATGCGTACACTTGAGTGTGCATCCATGTGTACATGTGCTCGGGTATCTCTACAGGCATAAGGGCCTCAAAAGGTTCATGGAAAATGGAATTGAAAGGTAACACAGCCTTTCCTTATTCATGTGTGCAAGTGTTTTTACACGGGCTTACACATGTGCTATGTGAAAATCAGGTACATATGTACATTGTAAAAAACAACTCTTATTCATTTGAGGCATTTGTGGCAGAGAGGGAGAGCTCTTCCAACCACTGGTTTATTCCCAAAATGGTCACAAGTGTGAGGCGTAGGCCAGAGCGAGGCCAGGGCCAGGAACATCGTGTTGGTCTCCCACTTGGGTGGCAGGGGCCCAGGCAGTTGAACCACCTTCTGTGGCCTTCCTAAAGGCAGCTGAACGGGAAGCGGAGCCACTGTGAACTGGGTGGGAGCTCTGATCCGGATGCCAGAATCTCAAGTGGCAGCTTAATCTGCCACCCCCAAACGTTTGTGACTTTATGTACAATCTTGAATAAATCATGAAGGGTGGTGTAGGAAAAAATCAGGAAAACTTTTAAACAATTACTTCTTGGTATGAGCTTGAAGAAGGTAAGAGAAATACTGAAACAGCAGCAAGTTAGAGGAGCTCAAATGTGGTGTTTCTTCGTGGATCTGCTGTGATTTGTGAGTCAGACTTGCAATACCCCTGAAGGCTTCTCCCAGAAGAGCTGTCCTTCCCACTGGGTCCTGGACCTTGGCTGTTTCCCAGTGGCTTGGGATGAGACCAGATTGCGTCATCCTGACATGAGGAGGAAGCAGCACCTTCCACACTGACCTCCCTGCAGGACATCTGCTGCCCCTGAGCCCTGTGTGACCAGTGGGCAGTCCCAGTCACCAGGAGATGTGATTTGCATATGGCACTGCAAAATACTGTCGTTCTCAGATACCCATTATGGAAGCAGATCTTTTTAAAAAGGCCCTTGGAACACAACTACACAAATGAAAGTCGGCCCGGCTACATGGGGAGAAAAGGCTACACACGAAATTCCTTTGAATAAAGGCCATCCATATTTTTTTCTTTATTTGGTTGATATGTTTCCTCATGGGTCGTCGGTGAATCTAACATTTTAGTTCCATAACCAGGAAGAGGGGTCTAAATTAAGCCATCCTCCAACACAAGGAGTTGAGACTTCCCCTTTCTCCGACCTCCAGCCTTTAGAGACCTCTGCTTGCCACAGACCAACAGGTAAGCCATCTCTGTGACAAGCACCTACTATTCCGAACAGTCCCTTTCATTTTGTTTTGGACTGTGGAGTAGTGCACACGCTGGTCCTCTTTTGCACTGGTCCTCTGATTCCAGGACCCTCAGCGATTCAAGAGATATCTCATTCACTGACCGTCCCTTCTCATTTGGGAACCGAGTTTCCTGCTAATGGGAACTCTGAGGCTTGGACACCTTTCTTGCAACCGGAGTAGCCACATGGTGCTTTGTTGGAACAGGATGGGCAGTGCCAACTCGCCAGCGGAAGGCACTTTTGGGCTTTAATATCCTCACGGATTTGGGCGACTTCTATTGCTGCCACAGTAAAGGTCTGAGATGCCCTATGTGATGGCCTCCTGTGGACTCCGTTCACATCCCTCTCTGTCCCTCTTGCTCTGTCCCCCAAGTGCTCCCGGCTAAGGCCAAACCTCCTAACCCTTCTACAGAGTCACCAGGCCCAGCACCGAATCATCCTTTCTCGGAGCCGCCTGAACTTCTAGGACTCATAGCTGCTCCTGCACCTCCCCTCTGCAGTCACTGCCCCGGCCTGTACTCCCCACCCCCTTGGTGTGCACAAGTGCTGCTGCCTCTTCATTCCTCTGCGATGCTATTACCCCCGCCCCCCGACTTCTGCCTCGACTTCACAGGCTGCATCTTCCAGTCCATCTCTCCCCACCCCTCTTGGAACAGCTCTGCCCCTGGGCCAAGCGCTGCCTCTGACTTTCTCACCATTGCCAAACCCAGGACACAATTACTGGCTTGCCCTGCCTCCTGCCATTACTCCTATCTCTCCCTTCCACCCCGCTCTAGCTAAGGTTTGTGTTTGCTCTCCTCCACTGGGGATCTGAGTTGCCATAATCACTTCTTCAGACCTCAACTTGGATTACTTGTGAAGAAAATGTTTTGTAGACTCATCCATGGCTGACCCCAGATTAACAGCAGCCTACTATTCCCTGCAGGTGATGGGTGAGTGTAAACCTACCTCTCCACACACACACGGTTCCTCCCCAAGTCTTGGCTCTTGGACTTTTCCCAACCATGAAAGTCCAAGGTTACACTAATCTAATGACCTTGGCCTCTGGACTCTCCAACTGGGCTGGAGAATTCAAAGCCCCTTACAGAATCACCACTTGGCTGCCTCCAAAAAATCTCAAACTAGGCCTACCAAATAATTCTCTTCTGCAACATGGTTTGGACTAAACACAAATCAGTCAAAATTCAATTCGGCCTTCAAATTCTCCATACTATGTAACTAACATCACTGTGATGGCAAACAAACAGAGATTTCATATGTTTAAACGTTTTTCACCATTCTCACCCTCTGCCTAAGGTCTCTCTAGCTCTGCTTCAGCTACAGCAGCTGTGGATTCTACCCATTTTAACTTTTTTTCCATCCTTTGTCAACCCCACCCCACCCCTTAGCTGAGAGGGGCAGGGCAAGAGATAAGCTAATTAACAACTATTTAAAAGGAAAAAAAAGGGAAAAGGAAAAAGAAAGAGAGAGAAAAAAACCTGTTACTTGTCTGTAACTTGATTTTCTTTTTTCAGAATCAAGATGGCAGAATAGGGTAAGGACATGTTTAAACGAATGAAGAAACATTCAATCAGGATGAAGCAGAGAGAACACATTCCAGGAAATAGGAGAGGACAGAACAACAGCAGAGGGGACCTGGAGACTGACAGACACAGGAAAGCAGCGGGTACAGCAGTGTGATTTTGCAGTTGATACTCCAGCAGCATTCAGCTAACGGCGATCTGAACTCCACCAGCAGCCAGAACTCCACCAGCAACCAGGTGGGAAGGGACTTTCACTGGGAGCTTGGGAGGTGAACCCAGACAAAGACCCATCCATCCTCCTGGTCTGTTTGATTTGACCAGGAGCAGATATAGAGCAGCAGATCCCAGATGGGCAGTGCGAGAACAGGGTGAATTTCACAGCCCAGTTAGTCCCCTAAAGCCGAATTGGGCGCCATTTTTTGTAAGGAGGCAAAGGCAAGGGAAAGGACTGAGCATACACCGAGCTGGGAGTGAGCTCATTTCTGACTCGGTGAACTGCATCGACGTGGCATTCTACAGGTTCCACCCAAAACAGGTCTGGGTAGCCCTCCGACCTGATGGTCCGCAGATCAAGAACTCTAGTAGTAGTGGTATGTCAGGTGCCATTTTGTACACTGTGGCAAGAGCTTTAGGACTACAGGGGACAACAGTGAACTGTGCATGTGCTGAGCTCACGAGAACTCACTGAGTTTCGTGGATTGCACTGGTCCTGCAGGAAAATAATACCAACTGTGGCATCGTACAGGTCAAAACAGGTCCGTGTGGCACCCAGACCTAATGTGTGACGGGTTCTGGCAAGATCAGCACCAGTAACTTGATTTAACACTTATGTATCAAAATAATCCTGTATAGAATTGTTCTAATCCACACTTAAGTTACTCCAAAGCATGACATAAACCCATGTGCTCTTACCATTTGTCTTACATAGTATTTCTAGGGTAAGCATGTTGCAGGAAGGGTGGGAAAAAATGAAATAAAAGTTTTGAGAGGAATATATCTTGTGCGATGTATATGCTGTGTAATTGATCACTGCCCTTAAAATTGCCTATAGCATCTCCTAAATATTTAGCATTGATGTTATTGCTTTTGCTAATGAGCAATCTAGGTCAATTGTAAGCCTGTGCTCTTGTTTCAAATTTGTAGCAGACCTCGGGTTTTTGGTAAATGTTTTCTAGAGCTGTTATTTGGTAGTGTTTTCTTGATAATGTTATTGTTACATGTAATTTATCTGGTGTTTCCAACTCCTTTATTCACTCCCTACCCAACCCCGACCCCACCGATGCTCAGAACTCAGGTGCCTCACAGTTTGATCTCCAGACCTTAAAGGGATGGCTAATTTATTAGACCAAGGAGCCTAATTATCTCCTCATGGCATCATCTTAAAACTGTCAGGATGTACCCATGACTACAAATTTCTAGCTTAGTCCATTAAGGAATTTAGGGGTAGAATTGAGCATCCACTTTGCTGACATCCCAAAGGCCGCCTCTGTGACCTACTTTATCAGAGGCTCAGAGCTAGGCATCAGGAGGCCTGTTACTGTGGCTTCATACAGTAACCTGCACTCAAAAAGACCCAGCCAAGCCAGCCTACCCTTGAGTAGCACCTGCTTGCAATGTGGGAAGTCAGAAGATGGGGCAAACAGATGCCTATGACAGAAGTGGCTCTCACAGAATCCTGTCAGCTCTGCCAAGAACCAGCCTGCTAGAAATGGAACTGTCCTGGGGGCCAAAGAATTCCTGGGTCAGAACCATGGTGAGCCACAAGCTGGAAAGCCCTTCTCCCCAGCTCCCAAGGCATCCATGGCTATGGAGGAATGGCCTAGGGTCACCAACATCACAGGTAAAGCTGTGTATTCCAACCAGAGACACCATCTGTTCTGTGCCAGCCTCCTTTTCAAGCCAGCTTTCCTCTCTTTTCAGCCAGGTAAAGGGACTCAATGAAATGTCTCCCCGTAGAGTTTCACATCTCCTTTTTGAAGTTTCTTCCAGTACCCCACATGAAGAGATAGATGGTCCTGGGCCTCATATGCACCCGGAAAACTGCTGGATTTGGATAACAAAAGAACTTTCTTGGTTGCCTGCAGACCTGAAACTCCAGTGTCCATATGTATAAGACCTCAGAAACAGTTTTTACTAACTAGCACTGTAGTTTTGAAGGCCACTGTCAACTGGAACCCTGGCTTTACCATAGGCCCCTACTTTGCTCCTGTTCAGCTCAGAAAGGCCAGAACAATCACGCTAATTTGTGCTAACAGCCAGCATCCCCATGAGCAGAGGGAAAGAGCACAGGACTAGAAGCAGGCCAGACTATCTCTACTAGAATATACACTATATTATCCGAAGCACTTCTCTCTCCCACAACCATACATATTATTTTTCTTTATTCTTTTTTTAAACAAAGATTTATTTTGTTTTTATTGGAAAGTCAGATATACAGAGAGGAAGAGAGACAGTGAAGAAGATCCTCCGTTCATCGAGTCATTCCCCAAGTGGCCACAACGGCCAGAGCTTAGCTGATTCAAAGCCAGGAGCTTCCTGTGGGTCTCCCACATGGGTGCAGGTCCTAAGACCTTGGGTCATTCTTGACTGCTTCCCCAGACCACAAGCAGGGAGCAGGATGGGAAGCGGGGCTGCCAGGATTAGAGCTTATGCAAGGTGAGCAATTTGGTGACCAGGTTTCTGTACCCAGCTCTGTTTAGTCCTTTTACACCCTGTTTCTCAAGGTCACACTAGCCAGTCTTGGCTCATTTTTTCATGCATGTTCTAGTCTAAGCCTCCCCACTAATACCATACAACAAAAGGCTGGGAATATTGGGGCTGAGTAGAGTGACCCCAGTTCCCTGCCAAAGCCAAACGGACACTCCATCCAAGAATGGCTGGAAGGCGGAGTCTGAGCAGGAGGCCAACATCTGCCGTGATGATTCATCCACCACCACAGAGGCACGCCTGAGAAGCTCCTCGAGACCAGCCCTCAGCAACTACACATTCCAGTGGGCTTCCGGAGGAACTCAAGCAATGCTTTCAAAAGGACTTTTGATAAGTAACCCCTCCCTTCATCCCTGTGTCATCCACTCAAATGTAACTTTTTTTTTCTAATCAAACCGTGAACTAATTTCCTTTGCTGGGCTAAGAACCTTCCATTCCCCACCACACAAGGTTGAGACCACTGCCAAGAGAACACTGCACCCAAACTCAGCTCAAAGAAGCCATGGAGGAGAACAATGCCCCCTTTCCTTTATATATAACAAAAGGGAGGGATGTGAGGAGTGATTGGATCATTCCATCTTGAATCCGACACCACTTCCTGCTTCCCCTTTCCCACAGCTCACGAAACTCATGCTGTTCTGGTTATCTACCAATGAAATGTAACCTTGTGTCTTACCTGAGAACTTCACACAATCCCCTCCTATCCCAGGGGACTGCTCTCTCACTGTCCCCTCCTATCCCTGCCTCACTCCTTCCACTCTCATTGGCCCCTACAACCTCTCACTCTTGCAACAGATTCTCAACTCCTGTCTCCTACCTAGGGAAGGGTTGCTGGAGCGGACTCTGCAATCACCTGACCTCACTCTCTTGGTGGACAACAGCTTGGTGCAGGGCCCAGATGGTTGCCCCCAGGCGGCCTACGCAGTAGTGACCTCGAGTTCCGTCCTTGAGACACAGTGCCTCTCCCAGGGAACTACTTCCCAAATGGCTGATCTGTACGTGCTCATTCGGGCACTGACACTGGCTCAGGGAAAATGAGTCAACCTCTATACTACTCCAAGTATGCTTTTCTCATTGCCCGCTCATACTCAGCTATCTGGCAGAAGAGGGGATTCCTCACCACCAAGGGTAACCCTACTGTTAGTGCCTCTCTGAGTAACACATTTCTTCAAGCTCTCTCTCTCCTGGCACAGGTGGCAATTATTCACTGTCAGGGACATCAGTCCTCCACAGACCTGGTGGCACAAGGCAACAACAAGGCTGACGAAACTAGGATGTCTGGCCATTCACACAGCAACTGCCCCCATACTGTTCCTTTCTACCTCCCTTAACCATACGTACTCTCAACAGGAACGACAGGACCTGCTCACCTCAGTGGGCAGAAGCATCTGGATGGCTGATCTTCATGGGCGATAAGATCGTGCTACCTTTTCATGGCGCCCTGACCTTCCTCACTGATATCCACAATCCTCTACACGCAGAGCCTGAATCATTATTCCAATTTCTTACCCCATTATTCTTGTTTCCTAACATGCAAAGGACTTCTCAGACTAATTCATGCTTCATGCACAAATCACTCTGTTGTCTCCTCACATGGAGCACCTAAACCAAGAGTGCCCTCTCACCAACTCAGAGGTCACCAACCAGGTTGGGTAAACGTGTTCCCAACCATCAAGGAAATGTCACAGGTGGTAGCGGAGACCTTACTTAAATACACTGTTCCTAGCTTCTCTGAGAACATGCGGGGACCAGTGCCTCCTGCATCCCGACCCAAACTTGCTGGTGGATCGGGACGCCCTTCCTTTCCCATCAGGAGACTCGGTTCTGCTCAAGATTCTTTTTCCAGACTCACTTCAGCCGCAGTGGACCAGACCTTCATGGTGATTCTCAACACACCCACTGTGGCCAAACTTCCTGGCCATCCCTCCTGGCACTATCTCTCTGACCTAAAATCTTTCTAAGCCTCTAACTCATCTCAGTGTGTGGTCCAACAGGTGAGGCCTACCACATTAACCTTTAAACACCAAGATGTTCCTCTGCTTCCCATTAACTAAACAGACTCAATAATTTGCAAAATTCGGGCAACAACTCTGGTCTTGACACCTGGGGGTCTCCACTCATGTCATGGCTTATTCTAGTGCTCACTCCACTAGCAATTATAGATCACTTATTAACTATTGTCCCTGGTTTCCTAAGGTTCATTCAGGAGAAAATTTGTAAAGCCTCACAGATCACCTTCAGCCAAATGCTGTTCCACCCCTACACTCGGGTGCCCAGAGAAACTCTTATGGACCTCGCCTAGGGACAACGCCCCTCTTCAGCAGAAAGTAGCTAGATCAACTTCATTGCCCCTCCTTCCTATTACCAAGAGGCCAGAATGATGGTTGCTGTGGTTATGGGAGGAGGGTGGAGCTTGCTTCTACCCAGTATGTCACTCTGACCTCAGACTGGAACCTAGAAAGCAGAGCAGAAATCTGGCATGCCCCTGAGGCAGCAGAACAACTGCTGCACCAAGCCAAAACTCCACACTTAATAAGGACCAAAGCTACACCCGCTGCAGCTCCCGTGTTGAGAGGTGTTTAAAAGCCCCTGCATGTTCCTTTTTTCACCTTTCTATTCTTTATATCGCCCTTCTGCACATTTGTCTTTCTGCTGCCCAAGGAGGAAAGGCCAATGAATGGAGTTTCTTTGAATAAAGGCCATATATATTCTTTTCTATATCTGACTAATATGTTCCTTCATAGGTGCTCGTTGGTGAATCTAACAAGAATGAAGCAAATAACGGAGTTGGTGTGGCATGCAGAGTTAAATTGATGCCTGAGAATGAGCATCATACATTTGAGCTTTTGAGTTCTGGCTGCTCTGCTTCCCCTGCAGCTTCCTGCTCACACACATGATCCAAGTTCCTGGGCCCTGTTACGTAGGAGACCTGCATGTGGCTCTGAGGCCTTGGCTGTGCCCTAGGCCTCAACTCAGTCAATGTGGCCATTTGGAGAGAAAACCAGTAGATGGAAATATCTCTCTGTCATTCTGCCTTTTTAATAAAACTTAACAATAATAAGAAGAATAAGGAGGAAAGAGAAGAGAATTAAGAGGTCTGGAAGACTCTAGAGTAGTGTAGTACTTCACAAACAGTCCTAAACCCGTCACTGTCATTCCGCAGAGTCCAGCATCCTATTGTCAAGATACATTTAACCGTTTCACCTTTGGTCTGGAAGTAGAGATGCACACTGCATTGTATCTTCACATCTGGATATGACAGTCTCTACGACACAGTTACTGTACCCACTGTCCAATGAAAAGCAATAAAACAAGCAACATCACAAAGAAAAATAGGAATCTACAACAATATGACGTTAAAGTACGTTCTACTGAATGACCAGTGTGCTGCTGAAGAAATAGAAGGGGACTAGCGGAGGTGGGAGGGGAAATCTCGGAGCATAAGGAACTGTGTCATAAAATAATAAAGGAAATATGAAAAAGAAGCCTTTGTGGAACTGGTGAGACCTGCCCGAGGTTGTCATTACAGCTGACAAAGCTACGGTGAGGACCAGAGGGTGACATTAGAGATGATGGGACAGCAGCCAGGCCTTAGAAGCCAGAACTGACTCCAGTGTCACCTCCGCCTCCCCTACCTGGCCTCTAGGCAAGAGCAGTGGAACCGAAGGGACTTTGAGGGAAGAAAGCAAAGTCATAAAAATATTAGACTATTAAGAAACAATTGTCAAAGAAAAAAAGGTACCAGAGTTGAAATAATTAGCGCGTCTTTTAAATTTTTTTTTAAGAAGGTTACAGGGTGATTTTAAAAACTGTTCCAGGAGCAGGGTTTCAAACTACTACTGCTTTAATTTACAGTAGACAGAATTCAGCTTGGATGAAATTAAGGATTTCTTGATAATTAAAATATGAAATGGTCTGCCTAGGGTGGATGGGGATCTCCACTGCCATAATTAGGGGCTAAAAATAGAAGCTTCTACAAACCCTGATTCCTTCTGGGCCATCCAGTTTTGTTGAGAGGAGCTTTTCATCTCAGCAATGTGCTAATTGTTTCTAATGGCCTGCAAACAAACTCCCTGAACTATTAACCTTCTCTCTGCAGCCAGACTTTCAGGAAATTAGTCTTTGAAAGAAAAGTCCTCAGCTGGTTGCCCCAGATGGTGCCCCAAAGCAGAGAGGCTGACCCCCGGTGTGGAGGTCACTGGAAGTCAAACCAGAGGAGGTAGCTCCTAGAATGAAATATGTCAGCTCATTTTTTCTCCCCTTTGAATTCCCTTCCCTGGTTGAGCTTGAGTTTCTATTTGTAGGTTAAAATATCAGTCATGGTGAGTCTCAGATCACTTCCAGGTATACATATCTCCAATTTTATGATTTTATAAAAATTAACACAGCCCTCAATTCACAAACAATTTTGGAAGTTTTGGGCAGCTGTTGTGGCGCTGAGGGTGAAGTTGCCTCCTACAATGCCAGCATCCCCTAGCAAAGTGCTGGCTTGGGTCTGGGCTGCTCTGCTTCCAGCTTAGTCCCCTGCCAATGCTCCTAGCAAGGCGGCAGCAGGCGGCCCTAGTACTCAGGTGCCGGACACTCTTGTCAGAGAGCAAGACGAAGCACTTCGCTACTGGGTTCTTCCTCAACTCCCTTTTGGAGAGTTTGCTGGCAGGTGGAAATCTGCCTCTTTCTTTATCACTCTGCTTTTCAAATAAATAGATAATTTTTTTCTTTTAAAGAAAACAAAAATGGTCAAATCTTTTTAACCATTCTTTAACATGCACTCAGATCAGAAATCAAATGCTTTTAAAGCAATGAATGTTAAACCAGGAGAATACAACATGAGGAGGTTGAGTCAATACAGGAATAAGAAATTCCTAAGAAAACAGAAGAATTCAAAGCCCTGGTAACTGACAGCATGGACCGTTGGGACTTGTAAGGGAAGGCTAAGCACAGAAAAGTACTAATGTTCCTGATCTCCCGAATTTATTTTTTACAGAAAAACCTATTAGAAATCTTGGCAGAAGTGAGCAGGTGAAAACAAGTAACCCACAGGAGAGCAGACGCAAACAGCCCGTTACCCAGGACCCATGGCAGTGAAGGGGGAGGCGGCCAGCTGGGTCATTGTCCAGTAGCCAGCAGCATGGCCACTACCCCGCACACCTGCTGAATGCCAGCCCTGTCCGTGCTGTCATGGCCAGGTCCCAAGGGCAGAAGCAAGCTATGGATCAGTCACAGGCCAGCAAGCAGGCTAGGGCCTCGGCCCTCTCAGATCTCACCCCATGCGGTGTCAGCACATGGGTTGTGTTCTGAGATCTCCAGGAGGCATGCATTCACAGGTGGCGAGCGAGCCTGTGGGGCCCCATCTCAGTTCCTTGGTGAAGCCTTTCCCAGGTCCAGGCAGCGTGCTCAGTGCGCCGACGGGCACACACCACAGTACAAGAGCCACCCCTGAACCTGTTGGCTCGGAGGTGGCTGTGTGGCTCTGGATCGGTCTCCTCCCCTGCCCTGACATGGGGGATGTGAGGACCGGGGAGAGGGACAGTACCTCCCTCCACGGAAGATTCCGAGCCGTGTAGCAGGCCCGCCTGAGTGCGTATGCCAGTCTCAGCGGTCAGAGTGACACAGAAAGGACGTCTGGGTCAACAGGAGCCTGACAGCGCTGCGAGGGGCTCCCTGGCCCCCCCCCCCAAAGACCAGAGCTGAGCACCAGGGGCTCGCCGCTGCTGGGGGCGGTGTGCAGCCCTGAGCCGTGACTCGGGCAACAGCTCCACTAAGGCTGCAGACTCATTATAATCCCGCCAAGGAGAAGGCCCAGGCCAGCAGGCCTTGACCACCAAGGAGCTGAGAGCAGCCTACAGCCGGGTGCAGGAGAGCCACAAGCCCGGATCTGAAGGACAGGGAGCGGTTCCTGAAGCCCATGCGTCTACGCCTGGCCTTCTCACCTCATGCGGGAATGACTCATGGGGATTTAAAAAATTACCAGACAGTATTCAGAAGTCTGCAGCATTTCTGAAAACGTACTCCCACACAACAGGAGGCTGTGGTTTTTTGTTTTTAACAGAATGAAATGAGATAATTTTGTAATTTTTGTGTTCTTACAGAATGGCAACCTTCTTATCTTTATGAATTTAATAATTCATTGGTATTACAAGGCCAAAAAAGAAAAAAAAAAACCTAAAAAAAAAAGAACCAAAACCAAAAATGCTAATGCATAAACTTAAAGGGTATTGTGGATTTATTTAAAATACCGAGCTGAATGATAGCGTGTTGGCTCTGGGATGTGACATTCAGAACTTGTTTATCTCTGTAGAGCCAGACGCAACCTCTCCTTCGCGGTGCATGCCTCGGCATCACCCGTTCCATACCCGGGAAGCCTGTTTCTCGGTGGTGGCTAAAGCCAGTTTTCTCCAGTACTTTATAGAAATCCAGTGGAGAAGAGCGAGCCCCCTCCCACCCCTGTCCCTTGGCTCCGTGTGAAAGAGCAGGGCAAACATCTGAAATTTGGAACCGAGCTGAATTCTCTGCAGCCTGTGACACAAGCCAGAGCAAGAGCAGAGGGTCCAGAGAGCCGGGCAGCCCCCAGTGCACAGGGGTGCGTGGGTCTCACAGGAAAACAGCATCCCCAAAGTCACAGGTGGCTCAGCCCCGCCTCGACCCGCACAGCCTTCCCAGCACAGCCTGGGGAGCCCCTATCCTCGCAGGAGGCTGTCCTGAGTCCTGGCAGGTGCAGAGCTGCAACCTGGACCTGCATAGAACAGGTGATGGTAACAGCGTCCCCCGGTGGTGACAACCCAAATCATCTCCAGACGCTGTCAAATGTCCTTGCAGGGGCAAAGCCATCTCTGGTTGGAAAATCACTGACCCACAGGCACGCCTGCCTTGTCTGCCTTTTTGTGTCTCATTGAAAGGGAAAAATGAAATTGCTCAGAATGTCTACGTTTGACATTGCCATAACTATACTCATGGAAATTACAGAAGTGTCCTCAAAGCATGGCTGTTTTCCAAGGGGGGGAAATGCTTCAGTTTGACTAGCTGGAGGAAGGCTGTTTTGGGAAGAGACAGGGAACGGACAGGATTTCACAGCACACGCAGCCGTCCTAGCAGAGGTGACAGGTATCAGGCACGCTCTGTGGAACCACGGCGGGTGGACACTTCCGGCACGGTGACGCGAGCAGCGAAAGCGCCCCGACACCTGCACTTAGCGAGACCGCCACATGCTAGCTAATACTCGCTGTTTGTTACACGTCAGGCATTGGTCAGGTTTGACTTAATTTTCACGACCTTTTAACACTCAGAAGGGGCTGAGGAACCTGGAAGGACAGCCAGGCTCTGAGGCCAGCACTCCTTTCACTCCTGTCCTTTGGATCCACTGGTCAGGGGCTGACTCGGCTGCAGTGCACAGCCCCACTGAAGGGCTCAAGGCCGAAGCAGTCTTTGCTTGAAAACACATGGAAGTGGAACTGATAGCCACGACATCAGACACGGTGAGCGCGGGGGAAGACAGACCCCGTGCCTTCAGCACCGCTGCTGCGTGATGGGCCTAACGGACAGCGGATGCTGCGAAGGCAGGCCGGGCCAGTGAAGGGCTCAGGGAGAGAACTTTATTCCTTGTCATGCAGTTGCCTTAGCAGTGCCAGACCCAATGATTTTGTGGGTTGGATATTCACCCCTGTTTCCAAAGAGTGTTTCCCAACATATTTGGGGAAAAATAAATGGTGAATTTCACTAAGGCAAGTTTTTGAGACAGGGGAACTGTGATTCTCTCTGCCTGTAGTTCAAAAACTGAAGGCCAAGGTTGACCGTCGTGGCCCAAGTCAAAGGATCAGCTACTGGTAAACTGGCCCTGTGAGGGCCGCAGTGTCTGTGCCTGTTGAGGCTGAGGCAGAGCTAGGGCAGCCTGGCCAGCCCGTCCTGGAGGCAAAGCATGGTGCTGGATGCTCTGGGTGCCTGCCACCCTCCCGACCTGGAAGGACAGAAGCGGAAAGCAGCAGAGCCACCCTCAGTCTGGGCTCAGAGACAGCCGCTCAGCCATCGCCTGCCGGGTCTGCCTCAGCAGTCAAAAGAAACGGCCAGCCCAGTGTGAAGGCACCAGGCCAGCGAGTGCGGGGAGGCAGAGGCGTCTCCTCTGCCTTGGGGAGAAATACCGACCTTACGTCACAAGAGGACAGAGGCCGTGCCAAGTCTCCTCCCGCGTCCGGGCACTTGGGCCACAGTGCGAGGGTCCTGAGGGCGGTAGGTGGAGTTAGGACATTTCCAGTCTCAGGCTCACGCAGGATGTCTGTGCCATGGGGGGGCCCACACCCCCGAGGTGGGCTGGCATCTGTCCTCCGTTTCTCCTTAAGACAGCACTATTATTCCTCAGCTCATGGACTTCTCTACAATTCGGCCTGTCTCAGCAGCGGTGTCGGTGACACACCCGTGGCCACGGCACTCGCATCTTAGTTCTCCTGCTGCTGCACACTGGTGCTCACTCACAGCCCTTCCAGATCACCAAGGACACCTCACCACAGAACATGCAGGCAAGTGCACAGAACACACAGTTCCCCTGGTTCCAAGACCCTATTCAGACAGGCAACCCTCTGCGAATTTGGGGGTGGGCCCCTAGGTGCTGCGTGACTCGTGGTTGGTGGAGTGGGTGGAAAACATGGGAAAGCACAGGTGCTCTGTAAGCTGTGCAGGGCACAGGAGACCGGCCGTACAGCACGCACTCCGAGTTGCTCACGAGGGCCGCACTGCAGCTTCCGGGACTGTTGACACATAGGAGTGTTGATGGATTTTAGTTTGGTATAAACTTTTCTAACAGTCAGAGATTAAAAGAGGAAGTATATATTAAGGGAAGAATTCATATTTCTTTAAAAAATCAATGATGAATAAGTTGCACAGATGTTTGTCCACATTTTCTATCTATCATGGGAGCCTTTCTTTATTTTTAAGATTTATTTATTTTTATTGGAAAGCCAGATATAAAGGAGGAGAGACAGAGAAGATCTTTGCCCAATGGTTCACTCCCCAAGTGACCACAATGGCCAGAGCTGAGTCGATCCAAAGCCAGGAGCTTCTTCTGGGTCTCCCACGTGGGTGCAGGGTCCCAAGGCTTTGGACCATCCTCGACTGCTTTCCCAGGCCACAAGCAGGGAGCTGGATGGGAAGTGGGGCTGCTGGGATTAGAACTGGCACAGATATGGGATTCGTGTGTGGCGAGAATTTTAGCTGCTAGGCCACCGCGCCGGGCCCCTCATAGAGTCCTTCTACATCTCATGGCTTCCCAGAGACCAAGCCTGCAGCAGGAGCATCAGCCTCTACCACAGATCCACAGCTACCCTGGGGACACTGTGCTCTAGGAACGGGGGTCAGAGGGCACACTTACAAATCACTTGGTGAAGAGACATGGCTTTTGATTCAGATCCAATCACAAAACGAATCACTGCATTTGATTCCATGTCTTCTTGTGCCGGCACAAAACTAAACGAGAGCTGTCAGTGTTAGCCTGCCTAGCGGAAGAACTTGAGTTAAAACTGTGAATGGATTTCTTCCACAGGAGTAACTCAATTATGGAATCAGTTCACTCAAGGAAGCCGTCTGCTGTACAGTATTTCAGCTGAGCTGGTTTCAGCCACAGCATCCTGCTCCTGAAACATTCTTCCCTGATTCCCTAAGTAAGTTACTCCTGATGGGAGGACTGGGTTTGTTGTGGATTTGCTTTCCTGTCAGACTGATGCTTTGTACGGTTTTTCTACATCAAAATTACACAGTTGCAAGCAAAGGTTGTGGGATTATCTTTTTTAAAAAATTTCTAATTACTTTAATAAAAATGGTTTTTAATAGCAAAAAGAAAAGTGAATGGAATTTTATAGGCATCACTGGATGATGAAAAGTGGATGCTTTTTTCATTCAATTGTAGCTCTGCGTTTCTTTTTATAATACTGGTAGAAAATGAGGCTTTTGAAAGTTTATTCCTGGGCTGCCATGGTGGCGTAGTGTGCATCCTGCTGCTGGGCATCACATTCAGGTGCTGCTTCATGTCGCAGGTGCTCCCTGTTCATGGGCTCAGAAAAACAGCAGAAGTCAGCTCAGGAGCCTCGGTCCCTGCAGCCACGTGGGGGACCTGGAAGAAACTCTTGCCTCCAACTGGGCCTAGTGCTGCTACCACAGCCATCTGGGGAGTGAACCAGTGGATGGAATCTCTCTCTCACACACACATCTCTCTCTCTCTCCCCTTCTTCCCCTTCTGTCTTTCTTCTCTCTCTCTCTGTAGAGCTATGACAATCTAATAAATAAAGGAATCTTTCCTAAAAAGTCTACTCTTTTGGTGAAATATTTGCCATCATGAATTCTACTGTTGATTTCATTCAGTTCAACACTGAATGTATTTTCTCTCTCTCTCTCTAATAACATGAATGCATCTGTTTGCAGGAAATAGCATCCTGGTTACAAAAAGGGTTTCACTAAGAACGCCCGGAGCAGGCTTAGCAGTGAGAGCTGTGTTTTCCTGTCTCTCCTCCTGCTTTTCCAATACAAATGAATAAATCTTAAAAAAATGAAAAATGAAGAAGTAGCAGTTGTGGGCGCGGTGCTGTGTGAAAGCAGGCAAGCACTGTCCACTGGCTGGCATCTGATATGGGCACCAGTTCGGGTCCCGGCTGCTCCACGTCCAGTCCAGCTGCCTGCAAATCTACCCAGGAAAGCCCCAGAGGATGGTCCAGGTGCTTGGGCTCCTGAAGCCACATGGCAGACCAGATGAAGCTTTTGATTATTAGCCTTGGGCAAGGCCAGCTGGGGCCACTGCAGCCATGGCAGCCACTTGGTGAGTGAACCAGCGGATGGGCGATGTCCCTCTCTGACTTTCATGCACATAAACTTTTTTCTTTTTGAAAACAACAGTTGTGTGTATACATCTCATAGCAGTATTCTAATAAACTGTGATGGCTCCAGTCACAGCAGATGCTGTGGTGCCAAAATTTGGAAATCCTTTTTGTCTCAATTATGTTACTCACTTTATTAAACAAACAATCAGAAATCTATTTGAGAGAGGTAGTACCAGACGTGCTGATGTCACTGTGATCACCATCCAACAAATATAAAATTGATAACGTTACACTCAAACTTATCAAATCAGTTAGAGCATTATAAATGAATCTTACAAAAAAAAACCATTTTGGACACTTATTGTGTAATATACTGTGGTTACAACATCTGCAATTTTCCAGATTCTGGCTAGCACCTGCCCTAAGAGAGAGAGACATGTACGGAGTATGAGAATACTGCCTGCCGCCGTGGTGAAACGGCCCAGTCCTCCCCTCCCCCAGAACAGTTTTTATGAGCTATTGTCACTATGGCAACTCAAGAGTTAGATACAAGAAAGCAACACGATGACACATATGCTACATGAAGTTAGTCAAATGATTTCTTTATAATTTGCAGATAGCCCCTTGCTCAGTCTTTTGAAAGAAGGAGTTGAAGTAAAATTCCTTATTCTAAAAAAAAAAATCTAAAATTACTACGCAGAAACATGTTAGTTTGTTCGACTATTGGAATTTAATTACTTTTCGTAGAAAAATTTCTTTGGGGATCTTCCTGATCGAATTGCCAGACTCAGAACCGCAACCATGAAGAGCAGTGCAGGTTCCATGGCCTGACCATGGAGTGCATGTGTCAAAGCTGAGCCTCCTCAGATGGAGCAGTGGACAGCATAGCCAGGTGCATGCAGGGGAACCTGCAGAGGACACCTGGTACCACAACAGAGGATGGAGGACAGAATAAATCCATCAACTACCCCAGCCATGTGCTGGCAGTGAAAAACTGGGCAAACGGAGACTCTAAGGTGGACTATGTCAGCCAGTTGATTCTGCAGCGATTTCATCGTGCTTGGAATGGTGAGACTGGTGGCAATTCAGAACTGTTAAATTGTCAAAACCACTTGAGCAGGACCCTCAGAGCATGCCCCACATCGGGGACCTGGGATGGGAGGGAGGCTGGGTGAGGCTTCTCTCTTTATCTCCCACTTTAACCCAGATGCAGGAAAAAAAAAAAAAGCAATAATGTGGAAACATTAGTCTTACCCACTTTCCACTATCCTTTGACCCTTTGCGTCCTAATCAACTATGTAAAGATTGTCAAAATAAAGGGAAAAAAAACTAAAAAAATAATTACAAATATTTTTATGCCTTCTGGGTAGCAGGGAAACAATGAGGATATGACAGTGCTGACACTAGAATAATAATAACAGCAGTTTAAACAACCCTCTTCATTGCGCAGTGCCCACTGTCCCTCTCTGCTGCCACTCTAGGCAGGCTGAAAGACTGAACAGACTGGCGTCTGCCATGCTGATGGTTACCACCGTGCTTCACTGTGTGGCCTGTCTGCTCCTGCCCCCGTGAGTGTGTGGCTGTGATCAGGAAGGACCCCTAGGATATGAGGGGCTTGGACACGGCCACCACGTGATGCCCTGTAATTGAACAGTGGTGATTCTGTGAAAAGAGGGGGAGAGTGGAGGACACACACGGCACCTGCCTCTCATTTCTTACTGTAGAATGCTCTGGGCCAGCTGAGAACTCTGTTGGCAAGGAAGCCAGTGTCAGCTACAAGCCCTTAAGCCTCCAGAATGGTGGAGCTACATAAACCTCCTTTCTTTGCCAGTTACACCGACGCAGGCATTTCACTGTGGTAATGGAAAATAGCCTGGGTTTGTCAAGGAGTGTACTTTCACAAATGTAGACCATACAGGACAGTCGCTCTGTGTGGGCATTCAGTGCAGTTAAGAGCCGCAGAATCCTGGGTATGCGAGCACCTGTCCGGGACACGTGGTATACTACCTTCTTACAGAACAAGGAGTCGCTCAATACTGACGGGGAGTCCAGAAAGTACAGCGTGTGAGTCACCTCTGTCACCTTAAATTGCCTGTGGAAGTCGCTTAGGAGGTAGGCTCATTCTGGTTTACTGTACAATATGGGGGTGGTGCCGTGCCATGAGTGTGACATCTGGTGGAAGCCGGCCATGGTGGGGTGAGTACAGAGGAAAAATTACACGGTGAGCTAGGGATCAGAGTCAGGAGCCCTACTCCTCCCCTACAGCTGAGACGGCATGGTCACCCCTTACAATGCTGCCATCACCCCATAATCAGGCCAGTCACATAATGCAATCAAACCGCTGGTCAAAGGCCTCAGCATGTGATACCATAAACCTACTGCTTTGGGTTTAAGCCTTGACGGGGTTTGAGAGTAGCATTCTGTTCAGTACACTACATAGACAAATAATGCAGTTGTCTGTTGGTATCAGTTATTATGCACTGCACGTAACTTGGTTTGCTAAATTTTTATATGACTTACAGCAGAGGTGTGCTGCAATGTGCTATGTGGCAGTATGATGGAGGAGATGTCATTAGGAGATAGAAATTCTTGATAACCTCCATGATCAGCTCCATGATAACCAGGAATGGAATCCACACCCCATGGTCTTGTCTCAATAAGTAACCGTACTTCCAGCTACTGAGACGACTGCTAACTTTGTGCCAAACAACTCTAGTAGCTATGGGAAGCATTAGAGATAGATCTGGAAATGCCTAAGTCTAAGTGTCACTGGAAATACAGCGTCCTACAGGAAGCTTCCAGAGCGCGATGAGGATGCTGCCCCCCACCACTGAAAAGTGTCCCAGCACAGCTTCTATCTGCGGATACACATGCATTGGCACAAACGTTCCTTGCCACAGAAGGCAACTTAATCCCTTCACCTAGTTCGTAAATAAGGGTAAAGTTGAAATGAAAATGTATATATATGTACAAGTCACGCAATAGTTTTCTAAATTTCAATAAACTTACTCAATGGCTATGTGGTTGCTTCTTCCCAACAGAAAAAGATCTTAAAAACAATCAAGCTTGACTCTCTCCGTGTCCTGCCCGGGGCCTCGTGGAGGCTGTAACACTATAGCTGCTTGTTTATAGCATCCGTCTACAGAAAATGAACTGCTAAAAATCCAGATGATTCCAACATGCGAGGTTGACGTTAACAGACACAAAATTGTTCCTTGAGGATTTGTGATATTGCCCTCTCCAAGCCAGAAATGAAAAGGGGAGGCATATGAACATCACGGGAAACCCCTGCTTGCTGTGCAGCTGCTCGGGTACACTGTGAGGGGTCCACAGGCTAATGTCACAATCGACTTGGCTCCCCGGCCAAGGGTCGGTGCCGTCGAGGTTTTCCTAAGTAACCGGCCCTGACCAATGTGGCCCTGACCAATGTGTCGGGGTCGTCTGTATCTGGCAGGACAGATGCCCAAACTGTACTTCCTCTCCATTCCTTCTACTGGCGCCTAAAGCCATTGCATGGAGAACTGCCTAAGTTGCTATTTTATTCAACTGAGGTTTGGAAAGTTCTATTACATTTTGAAAGGATTTTTAAAAAGAGAGTGTCCCTTAAAAAAATAACTCGCTTCACATTTACTACACCAAAATGGAATGGGTTAGCGCCTTCCACTGGACTGGCAGGAGGTAGAGTCAGTGTGCACATGGGTCAGCCTGGGACAATGCCTAGGTTTTACTGTTTGTAAAAGAGAAAAAGAAACTCCCAGTAGCAACAAGCCTGGCTTCTTTTTCTCTCTCCCTCTCTGACTGTATTGCACTATTTTCCTGTACAGTACTAATGCATCTCCCAGCTTCCCCAGACAGCCTGGCCTTTTACTGTCCAGGAGGAAACCAGCTCCCTGCAGGGGTTAGTGAGACACAAGCAAGGGACAGTGCAAACCATGGAACCTGGTTCGTGGGTTACTTTAGCCCCTTCATGCGGAATGGCCAGAGGTGATTTTCAGAAGTCTCCATCCCAAGTTCTTTTTCTAGCAGACTGAAGGCCAATGTCAGTCCACTTTCTACCTCTGTGGGATCCACAACTACCTTCAAACTGAAAATATAAATATATATATTAAATTATGAGTGATTTATGGAACATATACAATACATTTTTCTTGTCACCATTCCCTCAGTACATTTTTTAAAATAAAGTATAAGAACTATCTACAGAGCGTTTATATTGAATTGGGTCTTATAATTCATCTAGAGAGGGGAGGATGTGCACAGGTTATATAAAAACACAATTCCAGAATGGCTTTGAGGATCTCAGATTGCAGCTTCTGGCAGGGCAGGTGTGTGTGTCTTGGAATCAATGCTTGCAACATGAGAGAAGGCTGTATGCTAAGTCCACACGGCTAACACATGATAGGGTCTTTAAGGATTGGATCTCAGAGGAGGAAGGGTGGTCACATTCTGTGGGTGGTTTCATGCCCAAGAGGGGCCAACGCTCCATTCTGGAAGGGTTTACCGTGGCTCTCCCCCGGAATGGATTGGATTGACAGGAAAGAATCACTCAGAGTGTAAGTAGGGAGAACTGACTCCCATGGGAAGTGGGACACAGTGCGAAGCAGCCTGCTTCTGCTGGAAGACACATCTTTGAAGTTTCCTCTTTCATCTTGAAAAGTTGTAAGATCCTCTGCTGCACTGGCTCGCAGCCTCCAGCTCATGGGGATGTGAGTCCGGTGCTCCTCACCAGCTAAGTAGGAATCCATTATCTTCCTTTATGATGCCAGGTAAGATGGGCACTCCCAGGCACTCCCAGGCACTCCCCACCCACCCAGCCGCAGGGTAGTCTCTCACCCCTGACTTGTTACACTGCCCAGGACTATGCATACTGCTTGGGTTTAACAGGAGGGAACAGGTATGTGCAAGCAACATTCTTCATCACACAGGAAAGTTCCAAATCTCCATGATAGAAATGACCAGAGCTGGCCTTGCTCCAGAGCACAGCAGAATTCTCTGTGAGTCAGTCAGGGTCTCAGCAGGCTGCTCAGAGCCTGGATAAACCCACCAGACGCCATCTGATGCCATGATGCCATGATGCCATGATGCCAAAGAGTTCAGCTGGCTAGGGTTGCTCTGCAGCACTAAGGAGACTGACTTCTATGCCATAGGGAAATACCAAGCACTGCATAATGAAAACTAAACTGTGAACTGACAAAAGAAGCTTAAGACTTACCACACTATCTAAAAGGAACACCACCGAGATCTCCACGTCCAATCTCTCTTTGTTATACAAATGAATGAACACAGACCCTCCAAAGTGCCGTCAATTGGTGGTTAATCACCTGCCAGAGGGACAGGGGGACAAGCACCAGTGGACTTTGAGATAAATCTTTGTAAATCTCCAGGCCCGAGTAAATCTTTTAAGTCTGCCATCTACAGCAGCTTCAACAACCTGAATGAATTTTATCTGAAGGCAAATTTGAAGGCCAGAGGATTCTAATCGTATCACTCAACGACTTCAACAGCCCAAGTTTCTGCTGGTTAGAGTGGAAGCAGACGACCAGACATGCCGCTTCGTGGATTTAGCGCTCTGCTGGGGAGAGGGCTTTCCGACGTGTTTCTGGAAGGTGAAAGTTTGCAGATGTAACTAGTTCTCAGGTTTGGCTTCAGCTTTGTCACTGGGGGAAGGAGAGACCAAGGAGGAGAGGGACAGGGGTGCACTGGCAGCGCAGAGGGGCAGAGCCCGGGCATGGGGGGTGCACGTTCTTCTCCAGCCTGGGAACAGCATGGTAATGTTTTTCCTATTTCATATGCTTTTAGACTTTCTACTTAAAAAAAAGATTTTTAAAAGAATGATAGTAAACTGAGATTCAAGGGGCAGAAGCACTTCCTTTGCAGAGGAGATGCAACAGTGCATGCACTAGTCAGACAGGAAGCACAGGTGGGTCCCTCAGATTGGCCTGTTGCTGCTGCAAATGCAGTCACACTGTTACTCTTGGGTCCAACCAGGGCAGCCAGGGACACCGAGGGCCTTTTGATGAGATGTATGTTGGAGATTACTAAATAATACAGCTGCTCTGCCTTCAAGTGCTATCCTTTCTGAGCTTGGCTCTAGTTTCTGCTTTTGGTTCAATTTATCCCTTTGTTTTTTATTCATAAGCCTTGGACTCCCAGTTGCTGGCTCTGAATGGATGAAGATCGGCTCGGCAGTGCAGATAAGCAGCACAGACTAGAAGGCTTGGTGCCAGAAGGGAGCCTGGGGGTTCACATTAAACCCAAGGCTGTTCTGGTTCTCAAAGTGTTCGCTATTTTCCCTTAACAGAGAGAGAGAAAAAAAAAATACTTGATCTCCAATGTAAACTGAAATAACACAAATCATGTACTTGAATTAATTTTTAAGTTCGAAGTTGGCAGAAAAAGCACACTTATTTAATATATGGCTCTGCATACTGTTAGCACACACGTGTGTGATCCGGTGGGTACTGTCCTCAAAAACCTCATCTTAGATTTCCACATCTGTCAGAAGACAGCAGAGCTCATGTGTGTTTTTGAAATTGTCTATGATTGATTTGTAGGCTGAGAATGAGTTGTAACTTACCATTTTTCAGTCCTCAGAACTAGTCAAAACCTTGCTGAGAGCCTACATAAATGTATGGGTTTGCACAGAAACTGAAAGCCAAAGTTCTCACGATACTGTGTCAATCAAGGCAAGAAAGGTAGGTGAATGGCATGGTTACAGTGAAAGGGGTTAGATTTCATGTTAAAACATGGTTACCAAGCAAAGCAATCAAGAGAATCCTTACTCCACATTAGTGTGAGGGTGATACAAAGAGATATTTATAAACACTATCCTTAGATTTAATCTGTTACATAATTATGTTTAGCTTGTCTAATGGTATCTGATTAATAAACATGAATATAAACCAATCACAAAGCAGAAGCAGATATTTAGTTTTTTTCAACTCTGCAATTGCTTATGACTCGACTTACCTCCAGAAATAAATATTTTTAAATAAATAATAACTGAATGAATTTGAAAACCAGTAGATCTGTGGTTAATGAAGGACACAGTGGCATTATGAAGTTGATGAACAAACCAGCTATGTTTTGTAAGTTTTCCCCAAAAACTTTTGTGTTGAAAACATTTTCAACTGCTATTTCACAATAAAAAAAAATAAGCATTAGCATAAGGACATCAGCATAACCTGCTTAACAAAAAGGAAAAGGAAAGCCACTCTCACGAAGTCCCTAACGGCTGGGAAAGGCAGTGCGGTGTGTGATGTGGAAAAAGCCAAATACAAACTACACACCCACCAGGGTCTTAGTTCTTGCCGCACACACACCCATTCATGATCGAGAGAACAGGAAAAATCCAAAAGCTTACTATCCATGAGGATAAAAACAATTTCTAACTTTTTTTTGTATTTATTGGGAGTGAATTACTTCTAATCTTTAAGATAAAGCATTACCAGGGCGGCAAAAATGCCCTAATGATGATCTAACTACCAGGTACCAGCCTTCTACTGAGCTCCCTGCAGTCAGTGGTTCAGCCTTTAGATGTTGGCCCTCCAGATGGATTCCTCTAAGTCAGAAGCCACAGTCGATTCGTCTTTCCCGCAGGTGAGGCAACCCTCTGCTTGCTTACAGGAGAAGGGGAGAAGTGCCTTGTTCAGCCAGGCTCATTATACCCCCACACACCTGAATTTCACTGACTCCAGTAGCATCTATTTATAGCCCGCAGATGCAATAATATGAATCGTTTTATAATGACAACATAATTCTTCCAGCCATTTTCTCCCTGCATATCTGTGAAGCGGTTCATTCCCTTTGAAAGACATTGCCAGCTATTAATATAAAAGGGATGGTTTAGCAGCAGGAAACACGAGGGCAGGGCTCACAGTAGGAGCATATGAACATCACCACATGGTTTAATAGCATCTTTATCAGCTTTAACGGAAGGTTTTAAAAACTGGCTGGTGCACTGCATTCCAATGCTCAGGAAAATTCTCAAATGTTTCCTCTGAATAACTGAAAAATGACTTAATTACTTATTGCTAGAAATAATTGCATGTTCATTTCTAGTGCTTTCCCACTCCTTTCCTAAAAATCGACAAGCTCGCTTGCACCTGTTCCCTTTGCATGTTGAGAGCGTGTATATTCACCTTGGCAAGGTTGGCACAGTTAAAATGACACATGTTTTAGGCAATGTTGCAGCACTTCTTGCCACAAGGGTTGAGCAAAAGTGGACCAGAAAAGAAAAAAAAGGCCTTAATTTTTATTGCTTCTTGGAACAGTTTGTTCAACAGATGTTGTGGAAGTTTTTAGGTTTCTATTAGTCAACATATCCATCAAAGTTGATCAAAGAAAGGCAATGTCCCATTACAAGTATCAACGACCACAGTGCATGTTACCTAGCTCCTTCACAGGGCCATCTGACACAGAGCTGAAGTTCAAAGACAGGCTGTATATGCAATGACCAGGCTAGACGAGGCTACACCCGAGCTGAAGGCCACAGTCAGACAGCTCGTGCAATGACCAGTCTAGATGAAGCTACACCTGAGCTGAAGGCCAAAGTCAGACCCACATGCAACAACCAGGCTAGACGAGGCTACACCCGAGCTGAAGGTCAAAGTCAGACACACATGCAATGACCAGGCTAGACGAGGCTATACTCAGAGCGGTTTCTGCTTCAAACTATGAAAACAGAAGTTTCTTTTAACTTTATTTGTTAACCAGTTTGTCTTTGCCCTGAAGACGTCTGCTCAGAGACAGGCCATGTTCCCTCTACTGTCACATGCACCTGCTAGCCCGTTTCAGAGCATGTGATGAAGTTAATCTGCCCACTGCTACAGCATGAAGGTGCACAGGGCAAACTTCCCTCCACCTTCAGTGGAGCATCCGACTCACCGCCTCTGCTACTAAACCATAATTTAAATCTGTCCATTTTTTCTCTTTTAGTTCTGTTCTAACACACTATCTCCACGTTGTCCTACCTTGCTATTTACTGAGACTAAAAACAAGCAGGTCCCAAACCGACTCTTTGCTTTCTTTCATGGATGTGAAGTCTGATATAAACACAAACAAAGCACTAACATGAAAAGTGAGGGCTACACAGCCCCAGCATAAAGGGTGTTTCCAAATCATGTCTGCATTCCAGTGTTAAAATCTTAGAACTCATCGACACAGATGCATTTACACTCAGATAGACGAGTCCGTTCTAACGCAGGCTAAGCAGACACTGTCCTAGCCATGTCATCCACACATCTGAGGACCCTACTGAGGAACCCAAGCCATCACATTTGAGTAGTGCATGGACAGCATCCAAACAGAACAGCACTTGTCCAGGAAGGCGAGGTCACAAGGTGACGGGGGAGGACGGCACAAGGTCAGTTCCAGGGCCTTACCTGACGTCCGTGCAGGTTATGCAAGGGATGCTGCGACTGTTGGCTGTGATCAGGTTCAAAGCCACTGACGTTTCCTTGTCGGATGTTGCGTGCGCTCCACATTTAAAGAAAAATTCCTAAAAGAACAAGAAACACAAATGGATCCCAGCTGTCCACAGTCCCCTCTTCTAAGCGTGTCCACAGGAAATTAACTTTCAGGACAGCGAAGAAACCTGGATTTATCTGTGGGTTAGAAATAAAGCAACACTAAGTCTGTTGAAGGAAGAAATGTCCTCGCTATGGGACAGACTCTGCCGCAGTTCCCGCTCCTGAGAGCCCCAACTCTGTGTGCGTCACTCCTCCTGCAGCCCTTCTGGGCAGAGTCGGATGAACATTCACACAAACGCTGTGTCTACAATGGGAGTGACAGAAGACAGACTGAGCACACAGGAGGACAGATGCATAAACAGCCTCTCATACCGGAGCAAAGGGAGACCCGAGCCAGGAAGTAAGAGGGGACATCTGGGTATCCTCAGGGGATTCCAGTACTCCAGGAACACTAAGCGCTGGCCACCCAGCAGTCAGTGTGGTCCAGAGGGACAGAGCAGCAGGGTGAGGTGGCCCTCCTAGCCGAGGCTGAGCATGCCCTGTATGTCTCCCTCCACATCCTCAGGGTGCGTGGAGCAGAGACTCAGCTTCCCTAACCCTAACCCTAACCAGAGGGCTTCTATGCCAGGCTAAGCGGCTGGCTGGGGACGGCCAGACTTGGTCCCTTTCTCCCTCCCTCCTTTCCTTAGCTGCACACCTGCATTTTAGCTTTTCCTGCTGTCCTTGTTCTTGTGACTAATGTTACCAATTTTTATCCAAATTTCTCCTTTAGCATCTCTTCCCCTCTTCTGTTTCTACTTTCTCCGTTTGTTCTCAAGCCCCTGCCTTTTGGCCATACGCCCAGCAGGTGTTTGACACTTGCCAAGCCATCTTTGTGCTCTGTGTGAAACATCGTGTCTGGGAAGCTGAATGTTCCATCATTGGGGAAACTTCTATGCATACATGTCGCGGGACAAGAAAAGAATCCTGCACACCATGCTAACCCCCAGCTCTACGAGCAGCAACCATCTGGAATGTGCAGAGTTTTCTCCCTTCATTTTTCTTTCACAAATATTGTTTTGTCGTATTGGAGAGGCGTAGAGATGGGCTGGGAGTTCCTATTCCCTGGTTCATGGGCCACATTCCCACAATGATCAGGGCTGGATCAGGAAAAGCAGAGGCCACACACTGAATCCACGTCTCCCGTGTGGGTGACCAGGACCTGCCCACTGCAGCCATCATGGCCACCTCCCAGAGCGTGCAATGGCAGGGAGCTGGCTTTACAAGCAGAGCCAGGACTTGAAACCAGGGCCTCTGACATGGGAGGTGAGTGCCTCAGTTTGTGGTTTACCTGCATGACCAGCTGCCGCTTCCTAGGGCTTCCTCTTTCAACAACAGACCTGGTCAGCAAGGTTATGCCAAACACAGATATTCAATATTAAGTGTTCTAAGCTTTATCAGCTTATTTTTCTTTGTTGTCCTTCTAAACTTGCCTAAATATGATCATAGGCAGCTTGCAAACAAACACGTGTGGCTGTGTCCTAAGGAAATTTAATTTACAAAACTGTGTGTGAATCAGATTGCGCTCTGCAAGCCCCAGTTGGCACACCATGAGACACCTGGGGCGGGGGCTGCTGCATCGACATTCATTGGCATCTGAACAGTGTGCAGCACGGGATTAGGTATGAGATGTATTTTCTTAAAGGAAAGCTACAAGATTGATTTAGTAAATGCTAATACGTCCCTTTATGCATGACGCAGCACCTTGTCACTTATGCTGTCCTGACCTTGTGAGTTAATGAGCCTCGTTCTTCTCTGAAGAGCAGCACTGACACCAGCAGCCCTGCCTCTCCAGCTCTGCTGGGCTTCAGCACCACTTGGGGAGCGGGTGGATGGCCTGTTGCATCTGGGCCCCGTGCATTGGTTTTCTAAGGTCAACGAGTTGAGCTGCTAACGAAGTTGCTGGGTGATGCTGAGACTTGCTCTGGGAGGCTAATGAGAAGCAGACATGAGCACAAGTCTGCAGAGTGAGCACATTCTGTCTGTCCCCACAAGAGGTGGCAGCCGTAGGGAACCTTGCTGATTGCACCTGGAATGACCCTGCGTCTCAGGGCAGGTACGTTACTGTGCAAACAGCTGGAGTGTGGGCCTGCCACTGCTGCTGCGTGCATCTGGGATCAGGTCCAAACTGTCCCACTCCTGCTGCGGCTCTCGTGTGAAAGCAGGGAAACGGCCCACGTGTTCAGGCCCCTGCAGCCTGGGGACTCAGATGGGCTTTGGCTTGGTCCAGCCCTAGCTGCTGCAGTCATTTGGGAAGTGAATCATCTGACTAAAAATCTCTGATTATCTCCCTCCCTCCTTGTCTCTGTAACTCTCTTTTTCAAACTAATAAATAAATCTTAAAACAAAACACGTCAAACAAAACCTGCAGTGTGTCACAAACACGTGTCTTGCAGTCTATTGGGAAGCAAGACTATTCTTACTGCCTGTATCTTATCAGCCACCGTTAGTAGAGGGGAACTGACTTCTCATCGGATAATGGCATATTTAGAACAGGTGGGGTGGGCAGTGTGGGCTAGAGCCAGGTGCAGGTGGCACTGGGCCTTTGTGCCCACCACCCTGAGCAGCAATAACCAAGGGAGCTGGCTGTTTTCTCTGAACATAGAAGCCCTCTTTGGAATTACTACCAATCCTTCCAAAGCTAGTGCAAGGGTATTGAGAAAAAGAACTAAAACAACTCTTGGCAAAATAAGCAAAAAGGTGGAAGGACATGACTGGCCTTTCAAATGCACTGAATCAGCCACAATTTCTTTCTTACAGACATGGGGGGAAATAAAAATCTCATTCACAAGCCAAAATAATTCATTCAAAACAGCTGAGCTAGCTAGAGTCTTGAGAAGGTATTTCACATACAGATAGGAAATATTTATATTTTTTTCTTAGCTTGCAGAAAGCTATTGATATAGATATTCAGTGAACAAATCACAAATGTTTCAACTGGAGATAAAACTCATCCAGTTACAAGCCAAAAAGGCTGAAATTCTTTCTGTTGGGTGTGAGTGTTATACATAATGGCATGAGGATAAGTTATAGACATTTGGAAAATTCCAGCTTCTCACACAGTGGGATGAAGCTAAAATAGAGTTTATCAGTGCTGAATAATAAATACACCTGTTGCATCACCGAGCTCCCCCACCAACAGGGGTCTTTACGGAGAGGGAAGAATTGGGGAGAAATCTGAAGGTTCTGGGGTCTGGCTTGGCCTGCCAGTGAACTGCTTGTCCTGCACAGTCCCGTGGCTGCTGGTGACACAGGGGATTAAGAACTACAGGATGCAAGTCTGTTTCTCTGCTCCCCAAGTCCCAGTAGCTTAAGTAGCAGATCCTGAACTCAGAGAAGCTATATCGTTTATTAGGAGCTGTAAGCCCGCCTGTGTTTGGCTCAGGAGAGACCTACTCTCTCGTGCAAGGTCACTGGCAGATAACTTCCTTGAAAAGACGACTCAGAGCAAAAGGGTTGCTTCTGCTTCCCTCGTTCCTGGGGAAGTGCACGGCACGGCCGACCATAGAGAGAGGCGTGCTGAGTAGTGAGAATGCCTTCCTTAGGGGCTGCTCTGTTCCTCTCTTATGCACCTAATGACAGTGCCTGGCATGGCAGCCTAGTGGCTCAAGTCCTCACTTTACCTTCGCTGGGATCCCATATGGGTGGCCATATGTTTCTTTGGTTCTCACTGAGTCATGTCGCATCCCAATTGCTTGCCTTACTCCAGCCTGGAGAGGTCTAACCCTCTCACCAGGCCAAATCCATGAAAAGCAAAGCTCCCCGAAGGGCAGTAGCCATAACCTTCTGGAACTGTCTGTGGTCCTCCTGGAAGTTACCCTCTTTCTATTCCCTCCCCTGTAACTCAAGGGCGAATCCTAACAGCAAACACAGAAATGAATGCATTAAATCAGCAAAATATGAAAATTCACGCCAGGAAAGTGAGTGGATACAGGCTTACAGGATCAGAAGCTAATTAGTGAACACTAAATATCATCTGAGGGGTTCTGTGTTAGCATGAAAACAGCTGCAAGTGGTTCCACAGCCCTGTTTGCCCAGTCACAGCATAGTCCAGCCTGGATAACTCGGTGAGCAATGAGACTTGGCCTCTGTCTCCTGACAACATCAGGAATGTTGTCAATGGTTTTATGGACCATCCTATAGCTAAACGCTTGTGTAAATGTTTCTCACAGTTACCAAGATGGACAAGCTGTTACTTACAAACAACTTGCAGGACTCCACGGACCTCACAACCCCAGCTCTGATCAACTACAGCAATCAGGTCTGACTCCCAGTTCGGAGACCGAGCACAGGCAGGGGCAGTGCCTTACAGTGTACAATGCAGATCCCCTTGGAAGAACAGTTGTTAGTTTTATGGCTTATTGTCCCATCCCAAAGTTTCATTATTAATGTTAATATTAAAGCGTTATGGTTCTTTATGTTAAATCCTGCCAAGAAAGCTTAAGCAAGACGCTGCCTCCTAGTATGTGAGTGAAGCTTGTACAACATGAATGGCCTCCCTCGACTCCACATCTGGTCCCAGCCTTGCGGCTCCCCCTTAAGACGTGCTTGATATGGTGGAAACTCAGCAACTCCCGCGATGCCAGCTGCTAGATTGTGTAATTCCTACATGGTTTATTAATTTAACAACACCAGCTTTAAAATTGGGTGACATCTAGTTTAACAAATCAAATCTAAGAAACTAAATCAGTCTGTTAACACGTTCGATAATAAGTTTGTTTTCTCTTAATAAGATGAACAGAGCCTCTGGATGATGTGCAAAGTTTATCCGGAGAAAGAAAATCAATTTCCTCCCCCAGCGAGCAGCACCGTGTCGAGCCTGGCTGAGAGGGAGCTCTGGGCTGCTTCTTCTTGTTGCCATCAGCAGTGCCCACATCTTCAGAAAGACTGCTGGCCTGCCAAGACCCTCTGTTGGGGAACGTGGGTAACACATTCCACTCTCTGCCTTTAAACAGAAGCAGACACACGCGTACACCCCCCGCCCCCAGCACCTGTGCACTCTCCTCACCAAGCCATGCTAAAGAAGACTTGCCCTTCATGCTCCAGGTGTGCCAGCTGTACACCAGTGCCTTTTAATATCAGCACAGCCGTTGTCACATTTCACACAGAATCTCTAGAGTTCAGCTGTTCATCACACAACAGTTAAAAGTGTCAGCCACGTCTATTCCTTGAGCCCATGTTTACCAAGCAATAAAAAGAAAAACGAAATTCCAAAACATAAAAGGCTCTGAAAAAGCCCAATATTTTTCTTAGCCTCTACATTTTATTCATGGCAAAACAAAAACTGATATAAACTGTGTTTACTTGATTTTTAGTGCTAATTTATCCCACTTAATCTTAACATTCACACATTTTGCTGCAGATTTTTAAAAAGTGATATTATTCAGCAGTGGGAGAGATGTTCCCTATGCTTACAGATTGATATTATATAAAAATAAATTAATTTAAACATAAAATAAAAAATGATAGCATGTATATATTCCTAGAGATACTTAAGGGTTACAATATCTAATCATTTCTAAATGGCACCATGTCTTCCTCATGGACTAAAAGGTGACCTGTTATGACTGTGAAATGTAACATCGTCTAAAATTCTCACTGATCTCTGAAATCAAAGACACAAGCATTTATGTTGATCACTAAATGTTATTTTCAGTTAAGTCCAAAACAGGTGTAGTACACTTGAAATACATATATAAAATAAATACATATAGATTTTTTACATTTCCATGGAATATATTAGAAAGCAAACATGGCATGCCTGCAAGATGACTAACTTCAGAGTAAAAGCCAACAACGCAGCAACCCTCCCCTCCCTGTGCTGGGGTTCAGGTATAGTTTTTTTAAATTTTTTTAAGATTTATTTTATTATTGGAAATAATATTATTGGAAAGGCGGATATACAGAGAGGAGAGACAGAGAGGAAGATCTTCCATCCGATGATTCACTCCCCAAATGAGCCGCAACGGGCCGATACTATGCCGATCCGAAGCCGGGAGCTTTGGGCCGTCCTCCACTGCTTTCCTGGGCCACAAACAGGGAGCTGGATGGGAAGCGGGGCGTGCAAGGTGAGGACCTTAACCACTGAGCCACTGCGCCGGGCCCTAGGTATAGTTTTAGCGTGACCTCAAGGATTTGCGTGTTGGTTGTTTGGTTTTGCAGTGAGGTGGGATCTCGTGGGGTTAGAGTTGGGTCACTGGGCTTGGGGCCCTGGCTGCCCTTGCTGGCTGTGTTCTCTATGCCCCTGCAATAATGCTCCATCCATGATGCAATCTCCAAGGAGGTCTTCACTAGATACACACCGTGGACACACAGAATTAAGAGCTGCATGAACCTCAGACAGCTGCTCCCCTACACACACACACACACACACACACACACACACACACACACACACGAAGAGGGAGAAGGAGAAATCCAGGCGACATCACTGGTACTCTGAACCCAGCAATGCCTGACGTGTCACAGTTACTTAGTTTGTCTATTTCTACCTTGAATTATAACCATGCACCCAGGGCTAATTCTTTTCAGCACTTACTCTTGTTCAGCCCTTGATGGTGGAATGGGACAACAAAAGCAAACAAACGTCTTGAAAGCGCTTATAGTTGGGAGGAAGCAAAGACAATTAGACAAAAATTTACAAGAAATGAAAACAAGCTAGATGCTGTCCAGGTGTCTGAGCACCGAGTTGGTGGGGAGGGAACAAGGGGCTACCATAATAGGATGAGGACACTCTTTCCTCTAGGGGAACCACGGTGCGGATTTACAGTTCACCCCGCAGAGAAGGTGGAGAGGCAAGCACACAACCAAGGTGAGAACTGGAGTGAAAGTTGAGAGACTTGTGCTTTGGTCATTGAGTAATGGGAAAACTGGGACTCCTCGTGCCCGTGACCATGAATCTTATCCCCTCACACCTGTGCACGTGCCTCTGAACACATGGCTTCTACATCTCTAATCCTTGGGATTGTCCGCTACGAAGCACATCAGGTGGAAATATGCATAGCAAAGGCTTTAATTCGCACACAAGTATATGGGTCTTTGCATTCACTGGGGAGTGTTTCTGGCCCCAGACTTTCTGGACCTAAGGGTCAGTGATGGGTGCTTCATGGACTCCATCAAGAAGGGTCCCTGAGAGTGGGCCGGGTTCCCCTCACGTATGGCCTGTGGCTTCAGGGGGCAGTCGTCATGATGTTTAACTTCCACCCAGCAATCACCAGTCACCATGGAAGAATTACATATATATGCATCACAGATGTTCTGTCTACTGGTCACTTGCTCTGGCTGGGGTTCTACTATCCACATTCCAGTACGTGTTGGAAGACTGTGAATTCTGATTAACCTCATGTCAGAGCAGTGGCTTCACTGATGCCATCTGCTCCATGCACAAGATTGGGTACTACCTTCTCTGTTGGCTGAACCAGCCCATCAATGACAATCTCCATTGTTCCAGCTGTTCTTTGCCTTCCTTCGAAAGCTGAAAGCTTCACAGGGTCTCTACTTTCACCTTTGGACAGAGCTTTCTGAATTTTGTTCTCAGAGAAATAAAATGGGAAATGATTGTGTTGTTAAAACTGAGAAGTTCCCTCTGTGAGAGCCTGCCACTGACTCTCTGTTTGACGACACCGTTGCAGCTCCGGGAGAGGGCATATCAACAAACCTCTGAGAGCTGTGGATAACTGGGCACAAACAGAGGACACAGGCCATAATGCTTAAATTGATGATGACTCACCAACCCTAGATGAGATTTTTGTGTTCCCAGCATTTTGCAGGCAATCTCTTGATTATTCCACCTTAATTTCTAAATGCTCCATAAAAAGAAAACACAATTTATTCTAATCACTAACTCTATGATGTTTGCTGGTTCCTCATCTTTCAGGCAGAACGCCCTGGCCTTCAGCAAGGCCTGGGCAGTCTTCCCAGCCTCTGACTTGCCCCTGTCTTTCCCTGCCAAGCCGACCATGTCCCTGTGTTTTGGCAAGATGGTGCTCTGTCCTGCCCTGGATGTGTCCTGCTCAGGATCTGTCGGCAGGTGGTTGAGGAGCAAGAAAGGAAGCTTCTGAGGAGCCCCCTCGGGGATGGGCTGCGGGGAAGTCCAAGCAGCCAGCACTATGTGGGAGCCAGGGGCTCACTCAGGCACCCTGCCTGCCCTCTCACTGGGTGGTTCCTTCCCTGGCTGCTGCTGAGACATACAATGAGAGACACTTTCAGATCCAGTCTAGCCTGGGGAAACCAAGAGCCATACACATTCTGGGAAAGTGATAATACAAGTTGGATTTTGCTGCGACCAAAAAGAAAATATTGAGCAATAATAATAATAATAATAATAATCCTTGCTTCAAACATTTCAAATCACTTTAGACTTGGATTTTAAATGATTTTTTTTTCTACCTTCAAAAGTCCTTGATTCTTTGGCTTGTAGAATTTAAAGTTTCTTTGTATTCCCACTCTCTTTTTTTTTCCCCTTTCTTTCTTGTAGCCGACCGAAGCAGCTATAAACATTCCACTCAAGACAAAGCTGGACAAAGCCGGTGCTCCACGCCTTAACAGCATCTCACAAGCAGGACACCTATTTCCTCATTAAGGAGGGGAATAAAAGGCATTTTGCTAATGTACGTATTCAGGCAGAGTAGGATAAATAAGACTAGGATACAATCTACTTAATGTCGGTGCAACTCAGTGATAAATGGAATAGTTAAAAACTCAGCCAGCCATTTTGTTTAGGTAAACTATAGAGAAGTAGGTATATTCATTGATTTAAACACACACACACACACACACACACACACACACACACGTGTGTGTGTACCCTTTGCCTGGTCAACTTCAGAGTCAAGCTGCTTCAATCACACACTTCTTCATACTGAGGCATGCAGTAGAAGCATGAGAGCATCTGCCCGCTCTTGCAATGGCGTGAGGAATGCATAATGTGCAACAGACACAAGAGGAACAGTGTCAGCCCAAAGATACCACAGGTTCAGTGGAAAGCAGGCAGAACAACCCAACAACAAACAAAATAAGGGCTCATAACAGATGGAACAACTTCTCCTGGTAACCAGGCTCGTGGCCAACTTAGACAGTTCTCAGAGATGGCATCCACACATGAGGACAGTCCCCTGGAGGGAGCGCCTGTGCCCATGAGCTGTGCCTGTGCATGAGGCGGCTGGGGGTGGGGGGCGGAACAAGCTGTTTCTCTGTGTGGGGGATTTGTTTTAAGATAAAAAGTATGTTTAAGGGATCTAATTAAAAACTAACATATACACATATGTATTATGTATATACATATATACATATAAAATTATATATAATATTTCACTGCATAAAAGAATTCCAAAGTATCTAAATATGAAAACATTTAATACAATGCGAAATGCAAACTACTGGAGGAAATTAAATTTGCAGTGGGAAGAGTGGAGGAAATTTCATTGGAAAGATACACACTGAATCATCTCTCTACGAGGAGAATGCTCTGCATTTCAAATATTTCCACAATGGTAAAAGACAAAATGATTAGAGAACGCACAGCAAACACGGGATTGCAAGTCTGTATTTACAGATGTTTCTCCCATTCATGCTAGAGGATGCGCACGCCGAGAACTTGAGGTGACCTCTCTCAGAAGAGAAAGTGCAAAAGACGGTAGGCATAGGAATGCGAGCAAAGCAACGCTTGTATGTTACCTTCACATATGATTTTATAAGACAGAAGGCTCTAGGACCAGTGACTGTCATAAACAGGAACAGGGTGTGAGAGTGGAAACACTTCTACTTCTTTATAAGTGATCTAGCAGTCTGAATAAAACCCTAAGGGCATATATTATTTTATCAAATTGCACTTGTTAGCAAATATAGCAATTTCAGCGTATAGTTATTTGTATGTAGTTCTTTTACTTAGGCATAATTTGTAGGGACAAAGATAATCAAAAGAAGATTTTGCTGAATGCTTTGTGATAGAATATCACGCAGCCCTGAAAATGAACAAGTAATGAACAAGTATTGATCTTGAAAGATTTAAAACAAATTCCACTACATGAAAAAAAGATATATCCAGATAGTTGGTAATAGTATATTAGTATATATTAGTAATTGTATAATAGCATATATAATATATTATAATATAAATATAATATATATTATAATATAATTTATATATAATATAATTTATATTATATATAAATGCTCCATATTTATAATATTATATAATATATATTATATATATATATATATATAGAAATATATCTAACATATATTTCTATATATTATAATAATATTATAATAATACATTATAATATATAATATATATTTATATATTATAATAATGTTATAATAATATACATTATATATTATAATATAATAAATATAATGTAATGTAATATAATATTATATTATAATATAAATAATATAATAAAATAGTATAATATGATATTTATATACAATATAGAAATACATATTTAAATAATATGTACATACATATATAAATATATAAATATGTATTTCTCTATATATTTTATATATATTTATATATAAATATGTATTTCTATAGTGTATATAAATATTATATATAAACATATATATATTTCGTGAGTACAGACCACTTTTTAGAGGAAGTCACAAAAATAATTTAATCATCTTGGAGACTAAAATTGGCAGAAAACATAATTCGTTTTCATATGTTCCACCTTGAGTCATTTTAGAGCATGCTGATCATTTTAGATATTTATAACAAGGACAATGTATTTGAATATGAGCAACCAAACAAAGGCAAACGCTGATGACGACAGGCACTGGACTGTTGGATGCCTTTGGGGAAGATGGAGATGGAGTGGGTGACTGCTCCGCTGAGCAAAGCCTGTGCCAGGGCTTCCAAGAGGCACAGGGGCTAGCGAAGGGGCCTTGGAGGAGGTATGAATTCTTAAGGCATCAGGGAATTGGGGCATGCATGCCCTGTATGTTGCTGAAGGCTCCAAACCCACGACCGTGGGGAGTGGAGAGAAGCAACGGCAGGGGGCTAGGCTGGGGTAGCAGGCATGGGTTAGATCTGACACATCGCTGGTCTCGCAGCATGGGGAGTGGGCTCCTTCCCATTCCTGGGACAGGAGCAAGAAACTTGTGAGTGGTTTGAGGAAGCTGAGGAATGTCACCGGGTTACAGATAATCCCCATGATGCCTAATTAGCAAGAGAGGCAGGAAAACACAGTAGCTGTGGAGCCTCGTTGAGGACACGGAAGCTCCTGGTACGGTCCTGCAGCACGGGCAGTGCCCAGCAAAGCCCCTGCTCGGTCTGTCCCCGCAGCCTCGGCCTGGCTCCCGGCCCCTCACATTCTACTTCACTATGTCTGCCACCCGCTTTCTTGAGTCGGCAATGTGGATTACACTTTAGTACTACACCTTCGATCACATTTTGTATTTTCTTTTTTGTCTGATTTGTTAAAATGTGATCAACTGAATGCAAATACTGCAATTCCTGTCTTTTCTGCTTTTGCACTAATATAAAGGGGTGATGCCATGTATGTCATAGATACATTTCTAAGATTATAATGTTGCTTCTCTCTCTTGCATTCCTTTTTATTTTTTTTGAATTAATAGGTTTTTAGTTTACTCTATAGTTGTAAGTCAAATGGTCCACTAAATAAAGGATTCAGGAAACAAAAATCATAGACTGTTCAGCAGGGACATAGGAACGGATTATAAACAGCCATCAAATCTTAAGACATTAATTTCACTTACCTGCATGCATTTTTTTTTATATTCTATACATTGGTTACCACAAATCACAGAGAAAATATGTGATGTTTGTTTTTTGGGGGGTATTGCTCATTTAACTGAGTGTAATGTGCTCCATTTATATGCATTTCTAACTTCTAATGGTAACCTGGGCATACAGAATTGTATTTGTGCCTGTAATTTCTTTTCTCCAATGGATATCTTCTCTAAAGTATATATGTTTCTTGTTTAAGTAACATTTTGCTAATTATATAAAGAATATCAGATTTTTAGAGCGTAAATCTTTTGTTGTAAATTTAGGACAGTTACATTAATACATATTACTACTGCAATGTTTTCATGATTATGCAGTAAAATATACTATGTTGAATACTGGAAGGGAAAATTATTAAGTCTGAAAAACAACCTTCTCCCAAAATGTCCGTAAACTAAAATCTCATAAATCAGGCATTAGCATAGAGAAGATATTTATGGTTAGGTTATAAAATTTGCCGGGGGGAACGAAGTTGTTTATAATGACCATGCAAAAATCGCCTAAATCATCACGCTACAAAAAGGAAGTCACGCCAAAAGCAACCAGAAAATGAGTCCCTTGACAATGGGGCCATCTAAGTAGGTAGCATCCAACTGACACAAGCCATAAACCTTGACGCACTCTGTCCCTGGCAAAAAGCAGCTTCAGTTTGAGTTCTGTAGCAACAGCAAGTACCGTGGTAATAAACGGAGATCTAGACGGCAAGACCATTCAACACAATGTCATCCATCTCACAGACACATTATGTTCTATTTGTTGGAACATTAACTTACATGAAACTATTTACATTCGTTTGCAGATGTGTATCCTCATTAATTATAATGAACTGCACAAAAATGTATTGTTACACCGCAGCGTAGGCCTAGGAAACCATTAATTTTGTGTTACTCAAGGGACATGGACTGCTGCCTTCTACTTAGGACACAAGTTATAAAAACAGTCACTTGGGGTTCTGTTGAGAACCAGGCTGGGCTCACAGGAGCTCCATCTAAGCCATGTAATCTCTCTGGCTGTACGTTACAACTCTTTGGGATTTTCTGCAGTGTCTCTGCATGGGGACTCACTAACATGAACACGTCCTGTCTTTCCTCTAGCCACCTAATTCATTCCCAGCCAGCTGAATGGCAATCCCTCGAGGGACTGTGGAGGAAGAATGATGGGTGCTATTTCCCTTGCACTTTTCACACCGGTTGGGTGAACCAGTCTACCCAGGACATGCTAAGCTACATTAGGCACCTGCTATTCTTTTGCTACTATGGAATGTGCCTCCTTAAATCCATTTGTGCCAATCTACTTTCTTTTCAGGAAATCAGCACTACTTAGGCTTATATGACTGAAACACTAGTCCAAAACTAACCATGTCAGTAAACTCGAGGTGGAAAGCTGTCAGCACTTTTTTCTGGCTGTGCCCACTCCTTTCATCACTAGCACCTGGTGCTCAGTGACTGTATCACTACTTTATATAAGTCCATCTGTGCAAAAATGGCTGTGTGCCTGCTCCCACTTGGCCAGACTTGTGTCCTAAAATGTTTGTGCCAGGTAATGATGAGCTCTGATGACCTCTGTAACCCAGGGCAGGCCAGAGAATCAACAAAAAACACTTCATATGGGTCAGGATGTGGAAACACGGCATTATGAAATAGCGGAGTTAACACAAAGTAGGCACTTACATAACGATGACAAAAACGCTAGACGTACTATTTCATCTTGTGTTTCCTTTTTGAGTGCTACTGGGAACCCTGAGTCTGCCATCCATGATGTCATGACACAGCAACATCGACAACATGGGTGGATCACTCGTGGATGTAAACACTGCTGAGCTGACTGTTTCTAGCTTACTGCTCAGCCTCTACTTCCTGTGAACACATGCCAGACAGACTGTCATAAATCTGCTGTGATGGCTGCTAAGAGGTTCCTCAGTCATCTGCAAACCACAACTGACATAAATTCAGGTTTGGCCAGATATTTTATGACTTTTTCTCTGAAATTGGGAACAATAAGTTACCTACACATATGGAAACTCCCATATATTTGCATACACAAAACGTGTTTTGTTAAATGTCTGTGTTTGCCTGACAGTTAATGACCAGGCAAGCTACCAGTGTGACTTCAGTAAGCAACATGAGGGTGTCGGGGCTCAATGCTGGTTTATTCTAGTTACAGCTTCTTACACTGGTACTGGCTACTCATTCAGTAATAGCTGGTTACCCATCATGTTAGTACTGGGGTACTTACACCAGCACCCCCCCCCAACATTATTTCTTCATGCACTGAATGAAAGAGGGTCAAGTGGAATTTCTGAGTTTCAGTAAGGTCTCAAGACAATAAAAGATAGTGCAAGAGCAATCCAATTGCTTTGAAAATACTTGCAGTATAAATTTGTCAACAGGTCAATTTCCCGTATATTTCCTCCCCTTGGTATACATGGGGTCTTCAGGGAAATCACGGTGTGGAAATAAGTAATTTATGGTGTCACTTTCTGCTTCCAGAGAAGAGTGGTGTGAATTGCGTATGTGCATTAGGTAATTTTCCTCGCAACATCATCATCATTTTTTTAGTTCCGCGAGGATGAAAACCATTCCACTTTATTTTGAATCTTAGCATACAAGAGCATTTGATGGAAAAATATGTAGATGCTCAGCCAATTGAAGAAAAGGTGAAAAGGGATTCCAAGTATTTCCAACCCAAAATTACACTCAGCTTGCCCATCACTCCGTATACTACTCCTCACCCCTTTCAGAATCACTGCCAAGGTCTTGCAGTGAAAACGCTTGCATCAAGGCTTGCAGTAACAAGAAAAACAAAATTAGAATCAACTTTGTAGAAAAGAAAGAGTAAAGTGGACGTGAAACTGGCAGATCCTCTGCAGGGTGTGGGGCTGCCGCCAAAATGCCTGCGAGCATCTCCCCTGTCTCCTGGCTGCCTCCCACGTTTTTGCAGCTTCTTCATCCCATGCTTTGTCTCTCTGGTCCCCAAGTAACAACTGCCATGTCTTCTGTGACTAGACTAGCACTTTGCATATAAATCTTGCACATATTTTAAATATAAATCTTTCGTATATTATGCAGCCTGAGTTTCTGTGTGGCTTTTTTCAGTTCCCATGCAGCTTTGCGATTGGTCTTCTGTGTCACTGAACACATCAACGTCCCTTTTTCTTTTTCCACTGCAGCTCTGCAAGCAGATGCAGGAGCCTTCAGGACCTCTGCTACACACTTTTTACCAGAGTTCATTTCTTACAGCAAACTTAAGTTTGCAGCAAAACTGGTTGGAACATGTGCATAGTTTCCACACGCCCTTTATTCCCACACCGTAGCCTATCAAGCCTCCACTGCCCATGTCTCCAGAGTGGGGCATTGATCAAAATCACCCCACTCACATTGATACGTCATCATCACCCACTTTCCACAGTTTATATTTGGGTTCACTCTTGGTGTTGCACCTTCTATGGGTTCTGACTAATGTGCAATAACTTGTGTCTGCAATAAATATCACACATGATTCTCACAAGGCCCTGAGGGTCCTTAGTGCTCCAACCTCTGCAAGTCCTTGGGCTTTTCATTGTGTGATTATTCCCTTTCGAGGAAATCATATTGTTGGTGTCACACAGGACGTGGCAATTTCAGAACAGATCCCTTCGGTGGGTGAAGTTTCTCTCTTTTTTTTTAATTTGAATTTTACGGTACAATTCCATAGGGTCTGGGATTTCCCCTACCCTTTCCTCAAATTCCCACTGCCTGAATGATTTTCCCCACATTATTACAATATTGTCGTCCTCCATAAGCAGTCATAAGTCCATCACTCTGTTATTTAAATGTGTCTGTCATTGCTGTTCCAGACAATGCCAGATAGTCCAGCACCGTGTTGTCAAGCTATATCCACCAGTTTCAGCAGGAGTCCATCTTTGATAGGGAAGTAGAGATGCATGCTGTGTTTTATCTTCACATCTGGATATGATAGTCTCTATTATGCTGTCACTATACATTCCCTTAAATGACAGGCCATGCAACATCGTCTACAGCAGGAATGAAATTAAAACAAAAAATTTACAGCACCATGGAGTCAAACAACACACTACTGAATAACCAACGTATTGATGAAGAAATGAAAAAGAAAACAAAAGCCTCTTGGGTAAAATGCTGCCACTGTGTGACCAACGAGTCAGCAAAGAATTCTTCAGGAGAAAAGAAACTATTTGGAAGAAATGAAACTCGAAAAAAAGAAATGAAACTTGATAACTTGTCTTTTTTATAGCAATGAATACTATTCCATTGCCTGAATACACCAAGATTCATCTATCCAAGGGCACTGTTTTTTTTTTTTAGATTTATTTATTTTTTATTGTAAAGTCAGATATACAGAGAAGAAGACAGACAGAGAGCATAACAGAGACTTACTCCCCAAGTGGCCGTAATGACCAGAGCTGAGCTGATTTGAAGCCAGGAGCCAGGAGCTCCTTCCTTCATGAGAGAATGTATTGAAATCTTATTCTATGTTTATTTTCCATTTGTATATTGTCTTTGTGAAATTTCTCTTAGGCCCTTTTGTTTTCTTGTTGTTGGGTCTTAAAGAGTCTTTCCATATCTTTGGAAACATTTTTTTTCCCAGTCTGTGGTTTGTCTTCTTAGTCTCTTTACAGTGCCTTTTTATAGAATAGACACTTTAAGTTTTAATGAAGTTCAACTTATCATTCAATCTAAAAAGTACGGAGTAAAAAGTCATCATATCCAACGTCATTCTGATTTTAAGATGTTACTTTCTTTGAACTTTCTAGTCTTGCCTTTTGTGTTTAGGACTTAGGTTGGTTTGCAGTTAAATTTGTTGCAAGGATGTGTAACATGTGTTTAGATTTTCTTCCTGTCTTCCCCTCCTCGCCTCCCTCTCCCTCTTCCTCTCCTAATCTCTGTGCCTGCACGTGTGCAGCTGTCCCAGCCCTCTGCTACGAAGCCTTTCTCTCCACTCCGCTCACTGGGTCCACCGGTTGAAGATCATGTCTCTGTATTCCTAACGTTCTATTCCTGGAGTCTCCACTGCAGTTCTCTGAGCTGCTCACCCGTTCCTTCTCGTTTGCCATGCTGTCCCGACCCAGCGTACTGTCAAGCCCTGAAGTGGGGTGGGGTCAGTGCTCTGGCTTGCTCTTCGCCCTCCGGACTGCACTGGCAATTCTGGGCCTTGGCTGTTAACTATGGACTTCAGAATCGAGTGAATTTGCTGGGACTGGAACTGTCATTGCATTGACTCTACAGACAAAACTGCAAAGTGCTGGCATTGTTTTTTACATGCTCCTTTCCATGAACAAGGGATAGTTTTCTCTTTCTTTAGTTCTTTGATTTCTTTCATCAGAATTTTATAGCTTTCTTCATATTAGGATATCTCAACAATTCTATGAAAACTGGAGTTAAAAATAGGCTGAGTTTGGTGTAAAAATAACTGAAATCTGTGCTTATATGGAGTCCTCAAAGAGTTTCTGATGTATTAGAAAACAAAACCTCATGGATTTCAAATAATTTTTTTTAACAAAGCCACCTCTTAATGCTGATTTCCATGAACGTTATAAAGTACCCTCCTACAGATCTTGAACATATTTTGTTAGATTTATACCTAAATATTTCTTTTTAGGGAATGTTAATGTAGCTGTTATTATAATTTTATAGTATGCTTTTTCATTGCTTGTGTGTAGAAAATTAACTAACTTCTGTATGTTAATGTTGTTATAATTATTTTGCTATAATTATTTTTTACCTGCAACTTTTTATTTCTTCCTTCCAGATTTTATATCCCTCCTTCTTCCCCCATCTCACATTTTTTCTGCCTTCTTATATTTCCTGGGACTTTCAGTAACACGTTAAGAAGTGGGATAACACAGGAGATTCTTGTCTTTTTCCACATCTCACTAGGAAAACTCTTAGGTTCTCCCTGTGAGTGTGGTACCGGATGTTGGTGGTATATGGCTAACCCTGTTGGAATGGGCGGAGTTTCTCTTTATTTTTAGCTTGAGATTTTTTTTTTAATCCTGAGCAAATACTGGATTATTTCAGATACCTTCTCTGCATCTGACACGATCATGTGATTTTTCCTTGTCTTGTTGATGTATGTGATGCATTAACTGATTTTTGAGGAATCAATTGATTTGCATACCTCAGATTCATGTCCTTAGGGTATGGCTTAATTTTAAGTACTATAAGGGATTCAACTTGCTTGTATTTTATTAAGTTTGCATTTGTGGTAATAAATGTTGGTATGTGTTTCCTTTTCTTTTAATGTCTTTGTTTGTTGCATTAAATTAGCCCCGTTTCCACAGAATGTGGGAGAAATATTGTCGCAACTAGCATCTTACTTTCTATTTACATTTTTATATTGTTATAAAGGGACCAGAATCAGTGTACTTCACAGAATTCTAACATAATGATACTTTCCTTTTTCCCTTTTTCTTCCTTTTCCCTTTAATTTTTTTGATGTATTTTTAAATTACCTTTATATGCAAAAGATTGAGGATCCACTAAGGAAAGAAGAGTTCAACAAGTAACGAGTAAAGAGATCAAAGGACCACTGGCAACAATCCGATCCAAACATGTCAATCTCACTCATTTATATCACTTCTCTATGCTCTCTCTATCAACTATCACGAATCAGAGAAAATATGTGATAACTGTCTTTTTAAGCTCAGCTTATTTTAATAAACATAATTATCTCCAGTTGCATTTCCACTTTGTTGTTAAATCAATCTTGTATTATTTTTCTTTATCTACTCATCAGCCGCTGACAATGACTTGCTTCTATAGCTTAGCTATTATGAATTGGGTAGGTGGCATTTTCTGAAACAGATTACATGCAATTGCTATAATTTTTTGCTTTAATGTTTGCTTTTGTATAATGTCTTTTCTTGAACGATTTCCATAAAGGCATCTGTGAACCTCCTGGGTCTAGTGATTTCTTTTTTGAAAAGTTGTTAACTACTGATACAGTTTCTTTAGTATAATTACATTTACTAAGATTTATTATTTTTTTTCCCTCTGCAAGCTGTGGCACTCTATGGCTTTAGAAGGATTGATTTAACTGTAACTTGAAGTCTGTGTACACAGTATCCCATTATTATCGTTGTGGTATTTCTACTTTCATTTTTGACATTAGAAACGTCTGTGTCTTCTTTAATTCTTCATTAGCTTGGATAAGATTTGCTGCCCAAGCTCACAAAGGATTCCAACCCTAATGTCATCACTTAGTGGCAGCAGAGGGTTCAAGGTTTATCCAATTCGTGATGAAGAGGCGTGGTCTGGTGGGAGGCCTGTGAATGACCATCTCCCTGGAGGGCAGTTAGTATCACGTGGTTGTTCTGAAAGTCTGACTTGGGCCCAGCCACTCCCTCTGCTTCTGGGATCACCACTCCTTCTCTGGACATGTTTCACCCCTGCCCTCCAGAGCCCTCATGAAGAGCCAGACTCATCTGGCTGCTCATAGACTTGACCCTCCCAGACTGTGAACTACAGGAATCCTTTCTCTGCATAAAGTTGGCTGCTTCAGATTTTTCACTTTAGTAGTAACACTTTGAACAATACACTGACTTAGACAGGAGACTGATTTTCTTGATATTTTCAAACTGAGTCTGGGGATGCACACTTTTTGTCTGTTGACAGCCAAAAATGATTGACCTCCTTATTTTTCTTCTTTTGTGAACTGTGCATTCAACACTTTGCATTTCCCTCTAAGTACTATCTTCTCTGTATTCCACAGATTTTATATTTTCAGTTAAAAAATACTGAAAATTTCTGTTAATCCAGATGTTATTTAGAATTTTTCTGTTTATTTTGCAAGCATTTTGTGATTTTTTTCATCTTTATTTCTGATATTTGCCTTTAGTTTAGAACCACTGTGGTCTGAGAGCAAATATTGTTTGACTTACAATCTCTTAAGTTTGTTAAGATACATCCTACAACCTGGAATGTAGTCTTTCCTAATAAATGTTCCATACTCGCCTAAGAAAATGAGTTTTTGCCTGCTGTTGGATGAAGTACTGCAGAGGTGCCAACTACATCCAGTTGGTTGATTGTGTTACACAGTCATCAAGTGCCCTGACTTCTCTGTGTATTGAATTTGTTCATTTCTGTTAGTATTCTTTCATTTTTATTACAGGTTACTATTACCCTGCAATTTATCCCTTTTTATCTACAGATAAATAGTTGGGATCCCACAGCAAAGCCTATCAGGATTAAATATTTCACAGGCACTCAGGAAGAATGGGTATTTTTCTATACACAGCCGCAAGGACAAGCTCATGACAATGTTCAAGTTTTCTATACCCTAATGCATTTTATTGCTGTCTGTTGTCTTACTGAAAGTGACTGGTTAAATTCTTAAATTCTGTTATTTTGGTGGTTGTTTAGTGATGGCGACATGCATTAGAGTATATACATGTGGCTTTCTCTTTATTAGCCATAGAGTGTTGCATCGTGGCTTGTCCTATATTCTTTGATTTTATGCTAAATCTTGTGCATGTCGCCATGTCAATCATTTTTGTATTGCTAAAAAATATTTTTTTGGGCTTTGAATTGGGACATAGTTACTGGTTGATGATCTGACCTTCTTGAGTTTTTCTGTTAAGGTTAAGTAGTTGGATGCAGGGAAGCATTTCATTTAGAGACAATTATTCCCCACTACTGAGGCAATGCCTTTCTGAAAATTCTGGCTAGTGCATCATCATTTATTTGTGTTGCAAGTCCAGCAGGCTTAAAGAAAGAGTATTACCAGCTGTGTGGGAAAATTAGAAAAGTCACCCAAAGCATAGACAGTCAAAGCCAAAATAAACAAATGGGACTACATCAAACTAAGAAGCTTGTGTACAGCAAAGGAATCAATTAACAAAGTGAAGAAGCAGCCAACAGAATGGGAGAAAAATTTGCACGCTACACAACACATAGGGGACTAATATCCAGGATTTACAAAGAGCTTCAGAAACTCAGCAACAGCAAAACAAAGAACCCTATAAAGGAAACAGGTGAAGAAAATGAGCAGGCGTTTTACAAAAAAAAACCTTCAAGTGACTAATAGATACATGAAAAAAATGCACAGGCGCCCTAGCCATCAGGAAAATACAAATACAAATTACATTGAGATTCCTCTGTAATTCCAGTGAAATTGGCCGTCATTCAGAACTCTACTAACAGCACCTGCTGGTGTGGATATGGGAAGAAAGGGACCCTATTCCACTGTTGGTGGTTGTATAGGCTAGTACAACCACTACAGAAGTCAGTATGGAGAGTGCTAAGACAACTGAAAATGGACCTGATGTATGACCTACCTATCCTGCTTCTGGGAATATATCCAAACGAAATGAAATCTGCATGTGAGAAAGTGACTCGGAATCCTATACTTGCAGAAGCACAATCTACAGTAATGAATACGTGGACACAACCCAGATGCCTGTCGAAAGAGAAATGGATAAACAAATTGTGGTACCTCTACAATATGGAATACTACTCAGCTATCAAAAAGAAAGGAATTCCACAATTTTCAACCATCTGCAGGAATTGTATAAGGGAGATTAGCATCCTGAGAAGTGGAGATGCAGTGTAGCATACGCATCTCCACTCCCCATGAAACTGTTAACGAGTACCTTGACAACAGGATGCTGGACTCCACCACGTCATGATGCACTTAAATGGCAGAAAGATGGACTGTGACTGCTGCTGAAGGACTGTACGATTGTAATGATACAGGGGAAAACAGTGGCAGGAGAAGGATTGGAGAGTGTGGAAGGGGCAATCCCTGAGCTTTTACATGCTATCATTAAAAATAAAAATTAAAAACAAATAATTTTTTTAAAGGCTATCACACCTCTGTGTGTGAGATTCCCTGTCTTCGCCCTCTTCAGGATTCTGAGCTGCAGGCTTCTACCTCCTTGGCCTCTCTAGACTTTGACATCTGCGTTGTCCTTCCAACGCAGGGAGATTCTCCAAGATGCTGCAGCGTGAAAACTGTCCAAGGCAATGAGTGCCGGGTGGGCAACCAGAGAGCTTATCTCATTTCACTCTGTTCACCAGAAATCATCGTCATTGTCTTGAAAGCAGCAATTTCATATTTTTTGTCTGGCCTTTTGATTATTTGTTTCAGGCTGGGAAGCAGTAAATTTGATCTTTAAATCACCATCTTTATGGAAGTGAATGACTGACACTTTTATTGCCAAAGAGTTGTTAAAAAGCTGGCTTGACATGGATGTGACCCTGGAAACAGAAGGAACATTCTTACTCAAAGTATTCTCGGTTACTATGTAGAGATGACAAGGATCAACCATCCCCAATTTCAGTTTTTCTTCTTCTTTTTTTTTTTTATCCCTGTTTCCTCCTTGCGAATCATGGAGTGGGTGGTGTCAGCCTTGAGAGGAGCAAACTGAGAATTCTACATTGTTTCCATCCTGTGACAACTTGCGTCCAGGCCTGCAAAACCCAGGGCCACAGAGAAGGCCACATTTAGCTGAAAGGATGGCACAGCTCTCCACTGACCTTCAAATGGTAACTTGAGACTTACTGCTTAATTATTCACTTGAGGGCAGTGAACAATTATTGCTGCAGTAGTAATGGAAACAATTGATGAAGTTAGTGGAGGGAACACGAGTATAAAGACAGCTCTACAAGCTCTCTAGACATATTTACTTGCAAAACAGTCGCTCTGAAAAGAAACTACAGAACGGACAGAATTGCACTCCGTTCGGAACCCCTGGGAGAAGTCATCTGTGTGCTGTAGGCGCTCACACCCCATGAGAGCCATGGTGTTTGAAAACTGGCAGGCGACCAGGCTCACCTCCTAAGTGGCTCTCAGACTCAGGTGTGAGTCTGAAAGCAGAAGGAATCACATCTTAGAAAAATGGGGACTCCAATAACCAATTAGTGGGTATTGTAAAAATACTGCTAATAGACACTTTGCTTTGTTGGAATGTATTTGTCTAGGGGGGAGAAAGAACATAGTACGACAAAAGAACTGAAATAAAATAAAATCATTCTCAGGGTAAATAACTTTTGAAGTTAGGAGAAAAACCTGGAAAACAAAATGCTGACATGAAATATCAAGCTGTGGAGCAATTTCCACATTTCTCAAGTACTGTGCTTTTTATAACGCAAGGTCTCCAACTTTGCAAACCTCAGGTTTGGTTTGTATTTGACCCACAGTTCCAAGGGGAAGGCAGTAGAAGATAATACGCAGTACCACAAGAACTTTCCTGATTGAAGTTGTTCCAAAAATAAACAGGAAGAGCTGATGATTCAGAAAACTGCAAGACACTGGATCACATCACTGCAAGCTGAGCTGACCGCTGACTTTTCTCAAGCAAGCAAAAGGCTCTTGGGGCCAAACTGGACAACGCCTTCCAACCAGCTTGCTTCCTTGCTTGTTCTTTCTCCTTGGCTTCTGTTCTCTCACTCGCTCTCAACTCTTCCCAACTCTCTCTCCCTCTCCAGGAATATACAATTGCTATGAAAAAAAGAAAGAAAGAAAAAGAAACCTCCTGCACACTTCTTGGCTTTGCTGTTGAGGGGTGAGAGTCTAACCCTGCTGCCCTGCTAAGGTGCCCCTGGGTAAGGAACAAAGTTACCTTCATGATAAAAGTCTCAGTTCTAGGTTATTCTTGCAAGTTAGCTTTAAAGCAGCTGAGAGAGAGAGAACTGTAGGGTCTTGGCTAATATATCAAACCTGACCTTTCTGGGGAATAAATATTAACTTTAAAAACAAGGCTAGTCATAAAGATTAGAAGACAGTAAAGAGAGAGACTGTATTTTATTCTATTGTCTGATTTTTTGTGATCATGTGTGAGTTCATAACTGTATAATTTTAACATCAGTTATGTATTTAAAGCAATCTAAATGGATAGTAACTACCGCATGCTGTTACTAAGTTAACTTGGCGTTTAACATTGCTCCTAACATGTCATGGACACTGCATGAATACTGCTGACTAAACTGAATGGAGTGTGGGCAACTAATGGGATCTGAAGCAAAATAACGAGAAAGGAATGGATCCTAACAAGGAGCCTACATCAGGGTATCTTTGTCTCCTGATGGTCTTCCTGTTTTCCTTCTCACTGGGAAAATAAAATCTGAGCTTCCTACTTTGGCCCACAAGCCCATCATTCTCTGTGCAGGCCTGGCCCAAGTCGTGCCCACCAACGCCTTTTCTCCTTCTGTCCCTCCCTGTGGCAGAGGCTTGCCAAGGGTCCCCTCCTGGGACTCCCTCTTGCCACTCCACTCTCCACTGAGGGCCTTCCAGTCAGCCTAAAGTAATCTCCTTCCCCTGTTATCCCTTTCTATTGATGGCACCCCATACTGATCTTCAGTACTTCACCTGTCACCGCCCGTTGTTTCATTTTCTTGCTATGTCTTTCCAAAGCCTCTCTGGAAGACAAGGCCCACGGTGAGGCCAGTGATACTCTTGTTTCCACCAAGGCATTTCTAGAACCTAGAATAGCACTGGGCACATTGTTCAGCGTGTGTGTGTGTGTGTGTGTGTGTACGCACTGAGACAATATGAGGGTTTAATAAATGAAGGGAAAGTAAATTACAGATCAATATCCAAACTTTGTACTTAAAAAGCTGGTAGGAAGTAACCTTATTTTATGAACAAGTTTAAAAATCACCTCAAAATGAAAGGGGAATTGAAACTGAAAAAAAAAAAACTACAAATTGCAACAAGCAAGAGTAATTTTTTAAGATGAGCAAAACAATTTTTTTTTGCCAGACTAGCAAAGAAAAGCAAGAGAATAAAAACATTTAAAATTAGGGGTGAAAAAGAAAACATCCTAAGAAACTCGTAAGGTGATCTCTTCTTGCTGAATGGATGCTTTGATCATGATATGGTGCCCTTCTCCACCTCTTTTAAATGTTTTTCATGTCAAAGTCTAGAGAACATGATATAAGAATGGCTACACCAGCTCAATTTTTTTTCTTTTTTCCTTTTTTCCTATTAGCCTGGGACATTTTTTTTTTTCCATCATTTTACTTTCAGTTTCCATATATCTTTACTGTGGCTTTCATCATTTCTTGTTTCTTGGTCATTTTTTCTTCTTTAATAAGTCCTTGCGATATAACATTAGATCATTTATTTGATATATTTCTGTTGTTTGTCCACCTGATGTTATACGTGTCCCTTTTAATACTGCTTCTGTTATATCTCATGGGTTTTGATCATTTATTTTTATTTTCATTTCTTCAAAAATGTTTGTTTCTTATTAATTTCTTCAGTGACACATAGGTCATACAGTGGCACTGTTTTCTTCATGAAGGTTTTGGTTTTGGTTTTGGTTTTCATTTTTTCAGTGACACACTGGACATTCAGTTGCGAGAGCTTAGCCCTGAATCTCTGCCTACTTGGCCTATGTGTGAGGTGACAAGCATACAGCACATCACGTCCCTGGGGGAATGCCCTGAGAATGATTCTAGGTAGCCAAGAGCTCAGTCTGGCCTATTAGTCACACAGGCAAGAACGGTGGATTGCACCCCAGTCTCTCTTCTCTGTCCTTGGACAAGCCGTGCTGGGACTTCCTTGATAAGCAACTCTGAGAAGTCAGGTGTGGCCTATATTACTTGCCAGCCTACCTGCCAGTCGTGAGTGTTGTACATGACTGGAGGGTCTAGAATGATAGACATGCCTTCTAGCCAATTACCTTGCCATCATGGGGTGGGAGGACTGTTGGGAGATGCCCCCCTCCCCCACTGCTTTTCCCTTTCTTAGACTACATGTTTGTGCTTGCATTACAACAAATGGACACACTTGATTAGAATGTCCCTTGTTGTTCATGCTGAGGAACAGCCTTGCCTCATTCCCTCGGAGGTTCAAGGGCACACTGGTTATAAAAGCCCTGAAATTCAGTAGCATGATATTTAACTTCATGTTGCTGCAAATTTTCTATTTTTTCCTCCTGTTGTTGGTTTAATTTTATGACTTTTTATTTAACACTATGTATAGTAACTGTGTAATAGAGACTACCACATCTGTGAAGATACACTACAGTATGCATTTCTACTTCCAAATCAAAGATGGACTCACAATGAAACTGTTAGATAGATCTTGACAATAGGATGCGGGACTCTCTGCCATTGTCCATACCTACCATATCGGATACCCTTAAATAGCAAAATGATGAACCTATGACTGTTTACGAAAGGCTATAGTATATAGGGGAAATCAGTGGGAGAGAAGGGGCTTGAGAAGGTGGAGAACGGAAATCCCAGAGCCCATGGAACTGTATCATAAAATTAAAATAAATAAATAAATAATTGGAGAAAAGCAAATTTAATTTTTCCTTGTAAGCAACACTGCTATTATTCATTTTTCTATATTTAATGAAGTGCTATTACTTCAGCCATGTCACAGGTCTCTGAGTACAGTACAAAGGCAGATTCAAACTGAAATCATAGGCAAAAGGATTCTGGTTTATAAGGCAATCAGGTTGCATTAAAATCTATACAGTCCCCAAAGAAAACATTCATTAATTATAACAAAATATTCACATGCCTAATAGCACACATATTTCTTGCAAGAAATCAAAACTACTGAAAAAAAATCTCACCATTGTAGGGAATAACTATGTCACGACAAATGTTACTTGAGCTAGGGAAGAAAAAATTTGGAGAATATGTTCCTAAAAACAAGATATTTTCCAAGTATATTTGACAGGAAGACATAATGAAACGAAAACAAAAACAGAAAATGAAAATCCAAGCTTAGTGGGTACAAGTTTTATAGGATCTCCAAGTCTAAACTTAATAGGTATCACTTACGCTGTTGTTGGAACCATCAATTAAGCTTTATGACACAGCTGAATTAAGAAATCAATCAACAAAATATCAGTAATCCATCTGCCCATCACAACAAATTCTGGTAGATAACGTTATTACCTTAATGATATAACATTGGGAGGGAAAAAAAATTAAGAGAAATTGCTTAGTGTCTCCCAAAGGCATGCAATATGGCTCCAAATCAATTTGAATTTACAGCTATGTTGAGCTCTCCATAATAAGCTCATTCCACAAACACTAAATTTTGAATACCCCTTTAAAAGCCAGAATCAATAAACGTCCAAAACACCAGGTGCATTATTTACATGCCATTCCAATATAGATGAGTGAAAGGCCTCATACAAGATCCAGGACTGAAAATTATAGCTGTCAAATATTTTTAGATGTCACCAGGCAAGTATTTGTGACAAGATACCTCACTCTTAAGCAACATGTTCAAAATAAAAATAAAATGAAGTTCAACGGGAAATAAAAAATCAAAAATCTACAATGGGATGTGAGGCATAACTGGATTGCCCAAAAACAAAAAATTGAGTATTTTTTGAAGGCAAATAGGAAGGTACAAAGTTTAAATGAAAATTATTGTAAGTTCTCAGGAGATTTTTGGTGTTCAAAGATAAGGGAAGGCATGCATCTGAAAAGCAGGCATCATTTGGAAACAGACAGGAACACTGGCAGTTGCTTACCCTGGACATACCACTTCCTCACCTGCGTCCTGCCCAGGAGACTGGCCCTGGCAGACTGCCTGGGCCCCTGGCTGGTTTTGGTCAATTTGAAGCCAAAGAAGAAAAGGGAAGTTGGGTGAGAGGTGCTTAACCCGTGTGCCTCACAGGTACGCCGGCCATGACTGAATGTGAGCAATGCAGCACAATGCTCAGTATTGATTTTACTGATTATCAAACCCCAAAGGGCGTCCGTGACCCTAAGACCGAAGCTGAGGGTCCCAGGCCTGTAACAGTTCCAACTATTTTCATCAGTTTTGCTTGTATTTTAAATGAAATTCTGGATAGGATACTCTCCAACTTACAACAATATGGACAATGGGAACAGGAAAATGGAGTAATAATTCCTAAGAACATATTACACGAGGAAAGGACACCACGGCCCTCCCTGGAAAGCGAGATGTTGACTTTAGAATAGGAATATTGTTTACAGAGCCCACGGTGTTAAGAGAGGATTTTGTCACAGAAGATAAAGGAATATTGCTACAGTGGGGAAAGGTTTAACAGTGCTTGGGAAGCAAAGACATCTGTAAATCCTTTAAAGAGCTGTGTGCGTTCAGGAACAAAATAAGCCATACAGGGAAGCTCATGGAAAGGCAATGTGCTACCCTGCCTTAACCAGAACCTGGAAACCAACTGAAAATCTGGAAATAAAAGTCAAGAAAATGGAAGTCAAAGCAGCTCGCTCCCGAAAGAAGACGGTAGAGAAAGGATCACACCGTACAAGCAAGGGAAATGTCCTGCCTAGAAATTTCAGGAAAATAAAAATAAAACCACTGCCCTTAGCACCACAATTTTTCAATTATATTAGGTAAAAAAGGAGTGTGAAGAATAAATTGAGTTTTCCTGAAGAAGAAAAGCTAAAGCTGACATAGATGCTCGGAGGGTTTTTTTTTTTTTAACTTCTGTTGTACACACTGAAGATAGAACAAAAGTGAGCAAAAAAGATTTTAAAAAACGCTTAATATCACCAGCCACCAGAAAGTGTAAATAGAAATCCCGGTGAGGTATCGTTTGCCTTCTTCTTAGAATGGTTATTATCAAAAAGAGAGAAGGTATCAGATTCGTAAGAGGAACTCTCACACTGTATCAGTGGACTGCACATTACTGTCGCCATTAAGGAAAATAATACTAATCCCTCAAAAAGCTAGCAATACAACTCACATATGATTCAACAATCTCACCATCAAACCAGGCATGAAATCCTTGTGTCAGAGACATACAGCTCCGGCATGCTCGCTGCACTGCTGTTTACGGCAGCCAAGAGAATCCACCAAAGTGTCTGACATAAAACAAATGGATACAGTGTTGTGTAAACACACAGTGGACTGTTACACAGCCACCAAAAAGAATAAATTCCTGTCATTTGCAGCAGAATGGATGGAATTGCAGACCTTATGTTAGTTACATAAGCCAAATGCAGACAGAAACATGTCACCTGTTCTCCATCAAATGTGGAAGCTAAGAAACAAGTCAATCTGAACACAGAGGAGTGGTTGCTGGAGGCTGGGAAGGGCAGAGAGGTGATGGAGTTAGGGCAGTGAGTGTCGGATTAGATTTAGAAGGAAGGAATCAGTTCCTAGGGCCTCAGAGCAGAGCAGGGTGTTAACCTACTCTAGGTCTTATGAACAATCACAAGCAACAAGCTCCAAGATTCTGATCGTGCAGTAATGTGAAGTCACGCCGACAATGCTGAACTGATCAGCACACCTTGTTTATGCGATCATAAATACAAACACTGTTTACTAGAAACTGTTTAGGAAGGTCATATATTGAACACACATTCTCGGACACATGTGAATGTGTGAAGTGAAGTAAAATTCTTGTGTATTTACAAAATACTTTTTCAATTTGAATGTCTGTATGTTAATTTATCTTACATAAATATAATAGTGTCATTAGAATCAGGAAATATTTCTAGAACAAGACTAACTTGTTTAACCAAGCTGATTCTTATTTGTAAATTGTATCAACTGTATCAATAAGATTTATTAAATATGAAACAATTCTTTAGCCTAAAGTTCAATCCAGGCTCATGCTTTGCTTTTACTTGTGAGGTCCTAGGGTTTTGTTTAGAATGTACTTTAACTTGCATCCGTTCCCATGTTTTCTTACATCAGGAGAAAGCAGCCATTGATTAATGCAGTAATTATCTTGGTGTATGCCAGGTTTCCTCATTGAATAAGTTACTTTCACATGTGGGAAACCGCCTCTGGATCTCTGCCTGCCTAGCTCACGTGGGAGGCCATAGACACACCGTGTCCCCAAAGGGAACCCCCGACAGAAGTCCCAGCTAGCCAAAACCCCAACACAGCCTGCTCACTGGGCATGCACCCCAGTCTCTCTTCTCTGTCTCTTTAAAGAACTGTGCTAGGATTTCCGTGTAAACAGCCCTAGGAAGTCAAAAGCTACATTCATCCTCTTTTTAAGCAGATAATGAGTTTACCCTGAGACATAGCTTCCTGTGCTTCATGACCAACAACTTCACTGAAAGGTCCAAAGTGACAGCTGTATCTGTTGGCCAGTCATGACATTGTTGGGTGGAAGTACTGTCGGGACCACCCTTCTCCCTGTCCCCTTTTCCTACCCTATATAAGCTTGTGGCTTGTCCCAAATAAATGGACATCTCTCACCACCAGTTTGTCTCCAGTGTTTCTGCTGCAGAAGAACACAGTGCCTCACCCTTTGGTTGTCTTGGGCCTGCTGGAGAAAACATCCCTGCGTTTACTTCATTTCTTTATTTACTCACTTCTTCATTTGAAAGGCAGAAGGCACCAAGGAGAGACAAAAAGAGACAGAGATATGCTATTTGTTGGTTCACTGCCGAAATGCCTTCAACAGTTTGGGCAGGGTGGGCTAAAGCCAGGAGTCAAGAATACCATTTGAGTCTCCTGTGCTGGGGGCAGAAACCACACTACTGGAGTTGTCATGACTGCCTCCCCCAGTGTACATCAGTAGGAAGCTAGAACTGGAAGTGAAATGGGAACTGAAACTCGAGCAGCCCAAAATGGGAAGTAGGGTGCTAGGCAGTGTCTTAACTGCTGACAGACATACACCATCCACTCTCATTACCAGGAATACTTTGTACACTGGGGAGACAAATAAAGCAGTGCTTAGCCCTTGTCATTAACCAAAATTTCATTCAGTTTTAGTATCCACAGAAAATTCCTACTTGAATCAGTTATTACCATGCAGACTGGCAAATTGTAGATTTCTAAATGGATCATTCTTTCAACATTTGAAATCTTACTAAGAGGAAGAGTGTTTCTTATGCTGTATTTATACATTTATTTGGTTATGCCAACGTGGGCATGTGGATTCTTGCATTTGAAAGGGTTAACATGTGTTTATCATGATGTCTGATTTACTATGATGCCCCGCTTTCTTTCTGCTGCTTCTATCGTATCTTCCGTATGTTGACACTGGAAGTCATATGTATAAAGGGACCTTTGTGTTTCTGGTGGGAAAAGTGTCAGGAAACCAGTATCGGAGGGCTAAGCCTACCCTTTCCTACGGGGACGCCATTGCTTCCAGATGATCTCATAAAGCAAAGCAAGCAAATGTTGGACACAAAAATCTACCTATGACGACACGTAGTTACATAAAGATCATTTTGACTTCGATCAAGCACTGATGTGCTGATTCTAGAAGCTGACCTTGTAATGTTCGTAATTCGTTTCCTGTCAGTGGTAAATCTGACAGCAACTATGCTCCAGATTTGTTCGAGTGTTTAAATTTAGGATAAGCAGAAATGGATTTCAGAGCTGATAAATTAGTCTGTGCAAAAACTAAAACTGCTAGTTTAATTTATTCTTTTTATACTAAAATATATAATGCAAGATTATGTGTTTAAATTTATCTGGTAATTTCCTTTCCCCTTTTTACTTGTACTACATCATCTGGCTGACACATCATTAAGCTCATTTGTTCACCATTACTATTTATTTTAGCTTTGCTTTCTCTTTTTCAAAATCATGTGACTCAAGATTTCGTAAATCAAAACTGCACAAAATGATAAATTAAAACAGAAGAATTGTTCCAAGCCACCCTCTGAAAGGAATCAGTCTCATTTGTTTTTACAAGAACAAGCTGATTTTACAAGAACAAGCTGGCACCTGTGTGTTTTCATGATTTCTAAGGAGTTCTGCTACTGTCTGGAAACCCCTAGGTGAGTTTTCAGGCCTGACCACAAGCCAAGGCTTTCTGTGAGAGGCCTCCTAGCCACGACTGCTTTCCGCATCTGGAGTTGGGGCACCGCCAGCCCACAGCTATGTCTGAAGGAACCATGGGCACAGGCTGGTCTGGCTCTGTCACCTGTTTGTACTCCTGATCCCTGCTCCTGGCTTCTAGGTCTCTTTGCCTTCCTCTCCAAGTGCCTCTACGGGCTCCAGGGGGAGCACGTGATGCCATGAAGATGTGTTTCTTCATGCTTAGTTTGCTTCATGCCCTCCATGCACTGTAACCTTTATTTTGGGCACTGTCACCAAGGAGATGACATCCGAGGGTGAGTCACTTGGCCCTTGCCCAGGACATTTTCACTTTTTTGGGAGTTAAAGCATTTCTCCTTTTATACAAAATATACATTTAAAGTAAATTAAAAAAAATCTTGTAGCAGAATTTCTACAAGAGAAGTTTTTAGCATCAAGGCTTCAGAAGCATAGAACCCAACAACTGCAATTTATTATCAAGTGTTTCTTCCGGTGAAGTGGTGCATAAGACTTCTCTGTGACTTGTGAACATTCCTGCTTCTGATCCAGCTGGTGGCACCAGCGGAGGAGTGAAAAGCACAGGACTAGTGCATCCCTGAGCTGCCCTGATGTTTGATGGTGGCAGGGGATGGCTTCTTTGAAATGACAGGAATATTTTTTTCTTCAGTTGCAGTAGCAAGTCTGAGTACTAAGGACAATGATCAAAGCTCAAGGAATGCAGTAGATAAGCACACTTTGTGAGCAACTGCGAATGCGAAAGTCGTACAGTCAGACACATGGAAGCTGCTCCATCCAGAACTGTGACATTCCCTCCCTCCAAGGGCCCCTGCCACACTGCCTCATTCGCAGCAGAAATGGCTTGCCCAACCTGGGGACTGTCAGCTACATTTTCTCATTTCTGAACCTACTTGCAATGCTTTGCTCCTCCTTTCCTTCCTCTCTGGTCACCTTTTGCTATTCACAGCTCTACTCTCTGAAACTGAAATGAACTACAGTGTATTCTGAGAGATTCCAGCTAGAAGAGCCAGGGGGTGGGGGTTATTCACATATAAAAAACATGATGTAGGAAGGTCCTTGAATGAGAAAACAGCAAGCCAGGAACCTTCAGGTCTCCAGACTGCAAGTATGAATTCTCATCCGTTTACCATTGGCACAGAAGGCTGAGGTCAGAAATCAAACCCAAGTGACATTTTCATGGAGAGCGCCCACTCCCAGCAAGGGCATTCCGCTCTTTGCAGTGGGAATCAATTTGTTCTAAACTGACTCAAGTCCATTTACACAAAACAGAATCTTTGTGCAACAGAACATAAACTGACAAGATAAGCATTCATCCTGTGCCTCTAAAATGGAAAAGAACAGTTCTGAGCTGCCAGGTTGAAGGTCTCCATCTGGTATTTCAAATTTAGCGATATTTTATGAAAGTCAGTTTTACATTATAGAGCAATTTGGGACCAAAAAATAAAAGGGGGGGGGGACCAAGTCTTGTTGGAAGAAAAAGAACAAGAAAAATGAAAACGGTGGGTCCACAGAAAAGGTGACAAATCTGTTGCCTGCTCAATTTCTTTTCTGGGAGCCAAGTCATGTTTTAAATCTGATTTCATTATTAATGGACTCATCAAAACACAGGGGGATTTTCTTCACTGAGCATTTTCTTCCATTACCAACCTGCTACACAATGAAATGAGACTGCTCTTGAAGCTTCCTCACGACCCTCTGGAATACACTTGTTGGGTGAGATGCCTATCTCTTCCTTTGAGTCTCCACAGGCATGTACAAACACACAATTGCTGGACTCCTCTACCTGCCCCGGCCAGCCTCCTGCAGCTCCATACCAGGTATTGGCTGGGATAAGGCGATGGCCAACACTTGGGTCATTCTTCAGGCTTTATTTTCTGGAGGCCAGTTAAGAATGAGGCACTAGAATGTCACACGGTTACTGATGGTTACAGCCTGAGATTGAACCTGGCCCCTCGCTGGAGTCCATCGTGATCCGAAGCAGGCTGGGCGGACCAACCTGACTTTTGTAGGATAAACCTGCAGGGGGTTTGGGCCATGTGATCCTTCACTTCTCGTACTATAGTAGGAACATGTGGTAGCAGAGGAACTTGGTGGACGGATGGGCATTAAGTCCTCTAGCCCACCAAGCAAAACCTCGTTTCATGGCAAGGAACATCTGACAAACACTTGCTCAAAGTGCCCAAATGCTCATGACTAGCTGCTCTTCACTGTCTAAAATTGAGGTATACGGAGGAGTCATCTGTGTTACATATTTTTGGCAGTTTATGTAATTATTCTGCTCAGTTTTGTGAAGAAGACCCGGGACTATCATTTGTACATGACTCTTTATAGAACTTTTACATGGGCATAAGTGTTATGGAGTCAGATGCTGTGAGTATCTATGGTGGCTTTGTTATAACGGGTTTGAAATTCAGGCCTACGGTCACTCGCTACAGGACACTGGCTGGCTGCTGATCTGGACCTCCTTCTCATATCTGTGAAGCAAAAAGAAAATGATACCATGTGGAGGTTGCTATAGGAGCAAGGGAGACAAGGTACTGAGATTACCTGGCATGGCGCCTGACGATGACAAATATCTGATAATTGCACCAATCACTGTCATGTCATACAGAATGAGAAAAAGTACTTTTATCAGACCAGACGATAGAAAATCAATACATTCAGCATCGAAAATTTTAATGATTAAAATTATATTTAATGTTTCAATAATATTTGGGAAAAAGAATAAGGTTTTCTTGAAACATTTGAAGTGATAATTTTTCATTAGAAGCAGTCAACAGTGCTGGCATTTGTGTCTAATTTATTCAGATATTGTCTCAACCAAAAAAACAGATCCCTCAGGGAAAACACAAAATCCATCATTTTCAGAAACTTGGCCTGTCACAGCAAGAGACTGCTGGCTTTTAAATTTCATAGTTAACCTTTTCAGTCACTTAGCTTCTCTTTTTTTGTGCTTCCTTCCTAGCAGACAAGCTGCATTCATCTTAAAATAAACCGCGGCCCCAGTGTGGAAACAGTCCCCCGGGGGGAGTCGCAGTGGGCTGCTGCGGCCTGCTGGGCTGCCGGTTCTCTGCGCAGCTGAGCACAGGAGCCCTGCAGGGTGGATGCGTGGTACCAAGCAGGGCCAGGAGCTTGAACACTTGCAGGGGGAGGCCAATGTTGGTCATCAGGCTCAAGGCCAAGGGTAAGACAAACACACAGAGGCTCCGGTGTTAGTCTCTGAAAATGAGGCTGTCAGAACACTAATTGAGGCTGATGATGAGGAAAGCTGTTAGTTTTTTTTTTTTTTACATTACATACAGAGGCTGAATGTGAAAAATTTTAAGAGAAAACCACATTTTAAATTATTTGCAGGCTTTACTGTAATACACACGAAACTGCTATTTTCTTGACAGATGAGTTTTCTGGCCTATTTTGAAAAGACAACATGATTGATCTACAATTAGTACGGTAAATTGCAATAAGCACATTTATGGCTTCAAAGTGATTTATGTAAGTTTTTTCAGCTTTCCATCATTGCCTGTGTAGTCAGGGCACTTCTTTCCAAGTGCGTAATGAGATCTTGTGTATAGCTGCCCATCATCAAATAATCCTCAGTGAGTAGATGTGGCAATAATGAAGTTACTATGTAATTACTTTTAGTACCCGAAACCCAAAGTTGAATATAAAAGCTGAAGCACCAGGGCCAGGAAGGTATCTGTCTGTCTTTCTGTTAGTGTTTCCCCACTGGTGAACTCTAACCAGGTACTCCAACAGCATACTGTCGCTTGATGATTGTACTACTACATTTAAACACTGCAAATTCTGCACACCTTCCTGGAGTTGCTTTGGTGTTGGAACCTGCTGCAGTTGTTCCTGGCTTATACAGCATCTTGGGATGAGCTAACAAGACAATTCTTTCTAGTATCAGAATCATAATTACTAAGACTCAAAATCTGTTATACTGTTTATGGTTTTATAGAGGAAAAATGAAAAACTGCTTGGAAACCAACAGTCACCTCTCGCCCAAGCTCTGGATGATCACATCTTCACCTGTGTGAATAAATAAGAAGTGTGTTCACTGTTGGGGTGTCCCAGGAAATCCAGAACCCCGTAAGACATGGATGCATGTGTGTGACGTGTAAGGTGAGAGATGACTTGGAGCATCCTCAAAGCATTTACAGACAGGTTGAAAGGTTCAGTTCAAAATAAATCTTGCAGTTATTGGCCACCCACAGATCACTGAAACGGCCTATTGCAATAACTTGACCATAGGGCAGAGAGGTTATATATGTAGTTAATCCACTGTGCAGTGAGGGGACCTGGCCAAAGGGCCCCTTCTGAGACTTTCAGGATCTGCATGCCAACGAATGGTTTCGGGAATCCCTGGTGCATACTTAGTTAGCACAGCAGACTCTGCCAAGCCTTTAGTGAGTGATTCTGCATACGTTAGGTGACTTTACTCACTGAAAAGAAACATCCTGGTTCTGCTCTGCCACAATCCAGTGTCAGCAGGCCCTGTAAGTCTGCATCTTGTGCCCCGAGAGGAGAGGTGATGGAATGTGAGTGTGTGGCAGTGGCCGGTGCAGAGCTTTGTTCAAGCTTCGGCCACCCAGGGCCCCTGTGAACCTGTGACTCTGCACTGCCTTGCCTTGCAGTGCACATGGGCAGATTACCATGGGCTGAATGACAATCCCAATGACCAAGTAAAGTATAAGAAAAAGCAGGTATGATCAGTGCAAAATACAAATGAAGGCCTCAAGCAACTCCATTCTATTTTTGGGGGGATGATAATTTTTTGGAATGATATTCCTAGGTAGATAATATTAAAGATGTTTCCATTTGAACATCTCAAAGTAGCTGGTGATGTTGGATAAAGCTGAGAGTCAATCTCTGGCTGTGCTACAGTTTTAAACTCGTAGGTAAGGGAAGACACAGGTAATCAGAACAAAGTCAAACTTAGCAAAGTTGAATGACTTGACAAAAGCATTTCTAAAAAGCAAGGCTTGAAGTTGGGGAGTTAAGCAGTATGATGTCTAATAAAATTAGGAAACTACAATGATTTTTCCTGTTTATATTCCACAAACATGATATCTTCACAGTGTATTTTAAAATTTAAAACACTTCTTTGAATCCTCCGTTACAATGTATACTGAACTTACCATAATAATAAGAAAGCAGATAATCAAAATATGGTACATAGCTCCTAAGCATATGATTAAAAAGTCAGTGCCTTTTAACAAATACTTTGGCATAACTGAGTCAGATTTCATGCAATGGGAATCCCACTTCTAGTCCTCTTGACCTTACAGAGGCCAGAATCTCTTCCTCCCACGTCCTTCAATGCCCTAGCACGAATGAACTTGCTCTAGTCTCAAGGAATGTTTAGGACCACACACACTCATCACCTGTGAACTCTCAATGACCCTAGTGCAATTTTTCACAAAGCTCCATCTTACATGTTGAAGAATGAATTCCAAATTCTTTAAAGCTATGATCTATATACACCAGCAATGAAAAATCGATCTTATTATAAATGTGGCTCGATTGTGAGTATTCAAACACTAGTCCAGTATCTCAATCATTTTTTGTCTTCAGCATGTGCGTGCACCAAACAAAAGCCTTTAAAAACTTGGTATTGATTTTATTATCTATGCACATATTCCTATGAATTTACACATTATTCATATAAAGATTATATAGATTACACATTTGTTTACTGTATATTATGTATACAAATAATTTCAGAAGAAAAGAATTCTCTCTTCTACCCAAGTTGAAAATGTATTTCTATTTCCTTCCTTCCTTCCTGTCATATGAGAAATGAGCTGATCACATCAGCATGTCTTCTCTCCCTCCAGACTCTCCCAATCTATTCTACTCATTAGTATCTTTTCTTCTGTCCATGCTTTTCTTAAGTGTCACCTATAAAGATACCTGGCAGGTGAAACCTATGATGTCGTCATTGACAACATAACCTTTTGTGCTTTATGTATCTTTGAAGTACCGGAACAAACCCTCAGCCTCAGTAGGCAGGTGGTCGAGGGCAAGACATGCAGTTATCCACCACTACTGTAGTCATGAACTGACTAGAGATCCATTTTTAGTGAAGCAGCTGTGGGCTCAGAGGTTCTGTCCATGAGATTACTCATCAACACAGATGAGTATGCAGAAGGGTTCAACAGAAAGAAGAATTCGAAGTTCCTTCAACTCTGATCTCATCCATGGGATTTGGGCAGGTACTATTTTATCAGCCCCACTTACTACGAGAATTCATTTACACATACCTGCTTGTCTGTGTGCACAGGTGACAAGTGAGAAGAACCCTTGCTTTCCTGGAGACATGGCATCCCATGTGTATTGTCCTCTGAGGATGCTACAATCATGTGCTCATAACTTCTTACTTGTAAACTGAGAGGAAGGCACTCCAGCTCTGTGTAAACTCCTCTGGAAAGAACTAGAGTGTGGGTATGTTAGCCCCTTTATCTCCCCATGGTTTCAAGAAAGCATGTCTCTGCACTCTGGCAGGGGTAAGCTCTGCACTCTGGGCAGGGTCCTCATGCTTTCAACCACCTTGCCCTGACTTTCCTCAGAAGGCCCCATTTGCTGTAGACAGTCTAATGCTGCTTTATTTAGCATGGCCTAAGACCACATTGATTCTTCAAAAAATACATATTTCTAGTAAGAAAAGTGAAGCATCACCAAGGGCACATTAATGCATGCTTCTGTGTCTGAGCTTTGAAATAATGACTATTTATCAAGATAAATAGTAATGGCTTAAAAATAATTTCCCTCTAACATCTTCCAACAAAACTAGGAACTTTTCAGCTCACATAAAGAGTAAATGACTTATATGGGAAGATACTTCAAAAAGTTTATGGAAAATGGAGGTAAAACTAACATTTATTTTGTTATTATAAAAGTTTCAAAATCCACGCATGGCTGACTTCTAAATCACGTTTTCCTTAAACTTTGTGAAGAGCTCTCCTATTGCTGACAATCAAGATAAGTTGCCAGAGTCATACTGCTAATAGCCTGCATTTCATCTAATAATGGTAATAAGTTAATATTTATTAGTCTGCTGTATGTGTAATGGACTGTACATCAAGTACTTCATCATCTAATCATTACAACAAACCTATGAACTAAACACCACTTAGAATTCTTACTTTGTCGATAAAACTAAAACGGATAAATTACTTGCATTTTGCCCATGGCCATGCGGTTGTGTACAGTCTTGAGTCGGAATTCACACCCAGAATACATTGATAGCTTTTATTCATACTGACAGTAAACACTCCATGTTCCCCAGCTCCTAGTACCACCAGCTGTTTCAGATTCTGGGACCATTCTTTGCACATCAATGAGTTGAATATAATCTTTAGTCTCCATTCTCCGTATGAATTAATTTTAAGATTACAACTTTTGTTATATCTTACTCCATACAAACGTTAACTATTGCCTTAACTTTCACATGCTACAATCATAGAGCACCCTAAGCTGATGCTTTAAAACATCCCCAGAAAAGTGGTCATTTTTTCAGGATCCTCATATTATTTACCCTGTCAGAAAATTGCTCTCATTTCAGTTTGTTCACGGTGGTTTTGTTCTGGTATAATAAACCTCTGTGTATTCTTGTCCTGAGACGGGAGTAAGGCAAGCGAGGGACACCCATAGCCCAAAGAAAGCTAAAGTCGTACAGACAGTACTTCTGTAAAACTTTCCTGACCACCTCCGACAATCACACCCAGCTTTGGGATTCAGAAGATTCTATGTAGTATGCTACAGCAGCTTTCATTTTAAAAACTGCAAACCAGGTTCTATCCCCCACAAGGTGGGAGCTGCAATTTCCTCTTGTAACAAGTGAGTCCAGCTATGTTAGTGGACATTGTAGCTGGCCCAACCAGAAAGCAGAACCCTGCTGTGAAATGCATGCTTTGGGGCCATGTGGAGGTGGCTAAGCTACAGGGTAAAGGCTTGGGCCCTGGCTGCTGTTTGTTTCCAAGGAGTTGTGCCTAGGGACTTCTGGGCAGAGAAGCTCCCTTTAGGAAAGTAGCAGGAGGTCAGGAACGATTCTCTGCTTTGGGTGCTGTGTGTGAAACACAGAGGTGAGCTGAAGGAGGGAGACCTCCCAATGCCTCACTGAAACCAGCATTTCTTGGGCCCTGGGGGCATCAGCTGGGGGCTACTGGAGGCTGGTAGCCTGAAGGCAAACACTGGGGCCTTACCATGAAAGCCCCTGGCAAAGCCAGGATGGTGCTCCTTCCCTGGCTTCAGGATGGCAGCAGCACTCAACACACATCACCAAGTAGGACTTGGACAGCACAGAGCACAGGAGACTTCCTCACTTTGGCTTGCATCCTCAAGCCACAGAGACACGTAGATGTCCTGGAATTTGTGGGTAAGCAACTGGAGATGCACCCACCTGGGAAAAGGGAAAGTCAGCAGGCAAGAAGGATCCAAGGGAGGATACCTGGTCCTGGACAAGGATTCTGCTCCTTACCTCTCCTATGCCACCTGCTTAAAGCCGTACCAGGAAGGAACCAGAAAAAGAGTGAATGAGTGAGGCAGGGGTGGAGTATAAAGAAAAGGAATTTTAAAAAGAGATTTATTTATCTTTATTGGAAGGGCAGATTTATAGAGAAGGAGAGACAAAGTTCTTTGGTCTGCTGATTCACTCCCCAGATGGTTGCAATGGGTGGGGCTGAGCTGATCCAACACCAGGAGCCAGGAGCTTTTTCCAGGTTTCCTATGAAGGTAAAGGGTCCCAAGGCTTTGGACCAATCCTGGGTTGGTTTCCCAGGCCATAAGCAGGGAGCTAGTTGGGAAATGGTGTAGCCGGGACATGGACCAGCACCCTTATGGGATACCTGAGCTTGCAAGTTGAGGATTTAGTCAATTAAGCCATTGTACCAGGCCCAGGAAAAGGAACTGCAAAGGAAGTATAGATAAGACAGCACTGAGAAAGAAAGCTTCAGTTGGGCAGGTGATGATGCTGTATTAGAAGACTGAGCACATCTTGATAGCTAAAATGCTTTATGGGGTGGAATTCTCGAGCCATCTAAGAGTGCTGTTCTAGAGGTCAGCATCCTGGCTGCATTCACCATTCACCCGTTTTCAATAAAGCAGTGACAGCACTCATGGGAATATATGCTACCTTACAGTTCACGAGGCTGCTGAAAAGGCTGGCTTTCCAGGTGCTTCTGAAATGCCCTTGTACTTGTGAAGCAACGCTCCTGTTCCTTCTGCTATCATTACAAATTCAAAATTATCTGTTACATTCGGATTCCGTTCTGCTCTTTGACTTCACACAGCTGTGTCATCACTATTATCTGACCATGGCAGCTTAGTGATAACACTATGAGGTTTCCAAGTAGTTGTAGCTCACAGAAGCTCAAGGGTCTCTTAAGGGCTATTTATTCTTTTTTTTAAATCAAAAAGTATGTTCATCTCAAAACATGTATCAGTAATTTTACTTTCTGCTGCTGTTACATCACTATTTGGAGAGTTTTATATTTTGAAAAAATATTGTATCCAAAACAAAATTTCTCTCTCTCTCTCTCTCTCTCTCTCTCTCTCACACACACACACACACACACACACACACATATCTGCTGAAAGATGCCTAGGATTGAGTCAAGATGATGTCATGAAGTAGGAACTCTAATACTGCAGGTCTCCTATGGGGATGGCAGGAACACAGTGCCTTGAGCCAGTGGTCTGCCGTTAGGAGGATGTGAGAGGAGGGACCAGAACCACATATTTAGATACGCCAACAGAGGACTCGTGCATCTTACTAGACCAAATGTCTGTCCAGAGAATTTAATTTTCAATAACAAAATGCTAATATTTTTTAAATCACTGAACAAAAATAAGACACATATGATCATAGTATTTTTTGGTCATACATATTCCCATAAATAATATACACATTTTGCCCCATAGAAAAGAGAATCTAGAGTAGACATCAGAGAAGAGGAAAACTTGTTTAAAAGTACGCAGAAGCCAGGATATGCATCTGAATGTGCAGGTGACTGACCTTCTGGGAGAGACTGGGGAGCGCCTAGGAACCCAGGCCCACGTGCCTGTCTGTCACTGCTGGAGAGAACCAGATAACCAGATGTGTACACACTTCTATGTGCTCAGCGAAGCACACGGAGTGTCAGAAACTCCTCAAGCATCTGATGCTGAGTGGGGATAAAGAGCAAAGCAAGCTGAGGAGGCACAGCAGGTAGACACTGTCCTAGGTTTCCCTTTCAGATGGGGAGCAGCTACAAGAGCTGGGAAGTCTCCAGAACAGCAGGGGTTGGGGCCTTTGGGCATCCTCCCCCACTGCATGCCACAGAATGGAATGCCATTCTTTTCTTTCTTTCTTTCTTTCTTTCTTTCTTTCTTTCTTTCTTTCTTTCTTTCTTTCTTTCTTTCTTTCTTTCTTTCTTTCTTTCTTTATCTCTCTCTCTTTCTTCTTTCTTTCTTCTTTCTTTCTTTCTTTCTTTCTTTCTTTCTTCCTTCCTTCCTTCCTTCTTCCCTCCCTCCCTCCCTCCCTCCCTCTCTCTCTCTCTCTCTCTCTCTCTTTCTTTCTTTCTTTCTTTCTTTCTTTCTTTTCAACTTGAAAGGCAGACTGATAAAGAGTGACAGACAGGTAGATCTTCCATCCACCAGTTCACGCCCTAAACATCTCTAGCATTCAGGGCCGGACTGGGCCAAAGCCAGGAGTCTGCAGAGACCGAATTCCTGGAGACTCCCCTACTGCTTTCCAGCTGTGCACCACAAGGAAAGCCAGGATGAGGAACAGAGCTGGGACAAGATGTTGGTGTCCAAAGCAGTGTCTGAACCACTGAGCCGAAGGTCAGCCTTCGAGAAGTCATTATCACAAGTGCACACTGGCCTCTCTGGCCTTGAGACAAATGGAATGCTCCTGCGTAGAGTTGGGCAAGAAGACTGCACAGAACAGAGAAAGCCATGCTCCGTCGTGCCCTAAACTAATGACTGCAATCTACAAGAGGCTTGACCTCAACGTCTTTAACCCAGATGTCCTTCTGGCTGTTCCCCCGTCTGACCCTCCTGTTTGATTTTGGTGTGGAACACTTCTTGCTCAGTCCTTTCGTCTCAGATGAGCCAAGAGGTTGCTTCATGGCTCAGCTGTCCCTTACACAAGGAAGAATCTTCCCTATCACTTCTTGCAGCCCTTGACTGGGGCTCACCATGGCTCACGTGTGAGGCCTGCAGGGTCTGCAGTGATGTGTTTACCTTTCAAAATCTGACCTGCTTTTATCCCTCCAAAACATGTCTCTCCAGAGAAGACATTCATTTATATTCCATCTGGGAGATGTGTTGGCCTAGCAGAACAGGAAATCAGAAGAATGTTTTATGTAGTATGTGTATTTGCTAAATGTATTAAATTTTGAAATGAGCTAAACATGTGCTACCCGGAAATACACAAGGTTGGCAGAATATCATAATTTAAGAATGATGATTTAAAGTGCATTTGCATACCTTGGTTATTTGGTAAATATTTCCTTCTTTCTTTTTAAAAAATGCATATACATTTTTATTTTACTTGAACGGCAGTTATAGAGAAAGAGAGGGAGAGAAACAAGGTTGATCTTTCACCTGCAGGTTCATTCCTGAAAAGGCTGGAACTGGTCTGGGCCCAAATTAAGACTTTTTCCAGATTCATCACATGCGTGGCAAGGGCCCAATCAGTCAAGCCACATTCTGTTGCTTTCCCAGGCACATTGTAAGGGAGCTGGACTGGAAATGAGACAGCCAAGACTAAAGCAGTGCTCATGCAAGAATACTGGCACTGCATGTGGCTTTAACACACTGCACAAAATGGTGGTCCCTGAGAGTGTTGCTAGTTTGTACAACAATGTGCCATCTGCACATCAGGTGCTCAGTGAGCGGCTTTCAGAGCTTGGCACCTGGGGCTCCAAGTGTCCTCTGGCAGACACTCTTCTCAGGCCCCACAATCAGAATGTGTCCTGACTCACACGAGGAGTGCTAAATTGTTTTTCTCAATCTGATGTCATTCTGCGACTTCCAAAGGCGCATTCTCTACACAGGGCATAATAACCGGCCCTGCTGGCTTGCAAGTCCTGGTGTTGCAGAGTATTCCATCCAACCCGTGTGATCTTTCTGCTAACTGTCTCCTCGGGATCTGCGTGTCCTGTCACACTGGGCTGTGTGACGGTGGCTGGCAAGCCCTGTTCTGTACTTACTACTGCTGTGGACGAGCTCTGGAGATTCTGCACGTTCCCTCCCCATGGTGACCCTTGAGCTCAACCTCAGCGCATTATCCTGGCTCATTTGCAGGTGTGTGTGTGTGGCTTTTTTCCTGCAGAGCCACGTGCCCTTATCATTCAGATGTAATGAACCCTACAGTGTGCTCTTCTCCATTTGTAAGAGTATTTGCTTCATTCAAGTGAAGTCAAGGTTTTGTCAAGGATGTACATGTCTGACTCCATAGCTGGCCTTGGTATTGAACACATCTAACACATTGTCATTATTTTATCAAGAAAAATGCTGAAATTGGACTGCATACCTCAAGATAATTAATGCTAACCATTTTAAATGCTACCTTGGAACTGAGTCTCTTGAGTCTTTTCCTGGACATTGGGCTAGATGACATAAAGTCTTAAGTACTTCGCATGAAATTATTGATGAATTCTCTAGAATTATAATTCTAGAGAACATCAGTGCTAAGTTTTGCTGAAATAGCACCTGCTCATGGAAAAATGTTTCATTGAGAATTCACCATGATGAAGCCAGTCAGAATGAACAAAATAGATCATTCTAAGGAAAAAAAAAAAAAAAAAACACTGCTGGGCTCCAGGAAAAAGATGATTTGAAATGAGATAGGAAAATCTTCAGACATGGTCTGTTACATGATCCCAACAGAAATCCTTTCTCACAAGTACTCAGTGAAATTTCCAAAGTGATGCAGGACCTGCCTTCCAGGCGGAGACTGCAAATGGGGAGAAGTTGGCTGACACACGTGTGGAGAAGCAGGGCAGGTGCGTTTCCTGACTCCGAGGCTCTTCTCACGGTACAACACGTGGTTACAGCCAACTCAGTCATCCCCAGGAGACAGACCCTCTGAGAGCCTCAACATTCACTTCACACTGCAACCGATTTTCTTCCCCTCTCCAATACTTTGAAAAGCTGATGGCAAAGCAAAAAAGTCTCCAATTCTCCAGTAAGATTAACCAAAAAAAAAAAAAAAAAAAAGGCAGGAAGGAGACCCACCACACTGTTTTGCCACTTCTGCTCATTTCATGTGAGAAAGAGAAATTTATTCTCCCATGAAACACGGCCCTGCCAAAGGCCATCTAGTTATCTACAACATCATCCATGAGCCTTACACAATGATCCTTCAGGATTAGAACATCCTGCCTTTTCTACCTGTGGGATCAGACACAGCAGCAGTGGGATCACTGTCTTCTGGGCTCTGGGACCTGGGATGCTCATCATTTCTGTCAAATCTCCTCTCGACACCTGTAGTACTGACTCTTCCAGGTCAGTCCTGGTGGGTTAGGGAAAGTCAATGTTCCTTTCAACAGAGAGACGCGGATGGCACTAATCATATTTTGTCTTTCAAATCCTTAAACATTTAAAAAAATTGATTCTCTTTGTCTTGTAAGAAGCACTCCTGGAAGATGAGCACCACTGAGTCTCTTTTCTCTGTTGCCTTCTTTGGGAAATGCAGGTGACCTGAAGGTCCTGCATCATTCTTGTTTTCCAGAAAACAACAGTGGAAGTAGATATTTCACCATGTGGTGTGTGTGTGTGTGTGTGTGTGTGTGTGTGTGTGTGTGTGTGTGTGTGTGTGTGTGTGTGTTGGGGGCAGGGCCAGCCATGTGTAAGCTCTCCTCAGTTCTGATTCCATTCTACACAGGCTCCCATCCTCTATTCTACACGTAACACTTGGTCAAGCATTTATTTTCTTTCTTCCTTTCTTTCTTCCTTTCTTCCTTCCTTCCTTCCTTTCTTTCTTTCTTTCTTTCTTTCTTTCTTTCTTTCTTTCTTTCTTTCTTTCTTTCTTTCTTTCTTTCTTTCTTTCTTCCTTCCTTCCTTTCTTTCTTTCTTTCTTTCTTTCTTTCTTTCTTTCTTTCTTTCTTTCTTCCTTTCTTCCTTCCTTCCTTTCTTTCTTTCTTTCTTTCTTTCTTTCTTTCTTTCTTTCTTTCTTTCTTTCTTTCTTTCTTTCTTTCTTTCTTTCTTTCTTTCTTCCTTCCTTCCTTCCTTCCTTCCTTCCTTCCTTCCTTCCTTCCTTCCTTTTCTTCCTTCCTTCCTTCCTTCCTTCCTTCCTTCCTTCCTTCCTTCCTTTTCTTTCTTCCTTCCTTCCTTCCTTCCTTCCTTCCTTCCTTCCTTCCTTTCTTTCTTTCTGTTTCTTTATTTTTTTAAAAAAAGGATGAATCCTAAATAGTAATTTTAATATGTCCCTTGGTAGCTTTTTGGAAGCCCACATGATCTGGGTACAAGAGACGCTGGTCCCACAGTGAGGGCCATGCAGGCGTGCTGGAGCGTGCCTCTCCCGTGCCATCCATCACCTGGTGACAGATCCAGCAGAGAAGCAGGCCTCGTTCTCCTGCCCCATTGCTCTCACATCTTCGCTCTATTTTTCCCACTCCATTAGTCTCTCTTTGTGTGTCTGCACTGAGGCCATCCAAGTGACCTCTAGCTCCAAATCCTGGATACTCTCATTCAGTTCTAATTTAACATTCCAGTGGAAACATCTAGCCATGTTCACAGTGATATTCAACCTTGTTTTACTCCAGTTCTTGAAATTTCACTTATAAATCTAAATCTATTACAAAGTTTTTTTCTTTGAACACCTATTGTCATCCTTTGGTAGATCAATACATCTTCCCTAATAGTGGTCTATAAGCACACTTTCTTTGGAGTAATCATGATACATTTTGCTATGGTTTCATTGTTATCTGAGGTCCTTGCCTAAAGCTGTAATGCAATCTTAAATACAGTCTTTTACTGACACTGAAACTTTGAAGCATCTAGGATTTAAAAATGGGCTTAAGATTTCTCATATTCAGACAATTATTTTGGAAATATATACACTTTTCTTTTGTACACAAAATGAGATCTAAGGTATAGGATAGAGAATGACAAACAGCATGTATAAAACATAAATTGTGCTTTGTAGAGACCAGGAGTTTCTTGCAAATAAGGAGAGAGAAAAATTCTCAAAACTTAAAACTGTATTCTGGAAAGTGCACATTGCTTCAGATGCCATGCCAGCCTAAGTCAGGCTTACCTCTGTGTGCTTACACACAGGGACATGGCTGCGTCCAGTGTGCGGGCTTCTGGTTGCATACGTACCAGCTCTGGAATCTGATTTTATTTTTTGTCCCAGGAAGATTATTTTTTTTCAAGTGACAGTTTCAAAGGGTATTAAAAATTTCATGGAGAAATTGGCTTTTGGTTTAACTTGCCATGAAATTATGTAGGATCTCAGATGAGAAAGGGTCAGATGACAGAGAAAGGAAGCCTCAGTTCGTGTAGCCTATCAACCCTCACAAGTGCCTTGGTGGTCTAAAAAAAAGTGCCTCCGTCAGCGGTCTGTAAAATGGACTCACTTGCCCCCTCGTTGGTGAATTCATTTTAACATGAAAACAAACTTTTTAAGTTTTCAAAAATGTAGCTACGGCCCAGCACATTAGCCTAGCAGCTAAAGTCCTCGCCTTGCATGAGCCAGGATCCCATATGGGCAATGGTTTGTGTCCTGGACGCTCCACTTCCAATCCAGCTCCCTGCTTGTGGCCTAAGAAAGCAGTTGGGGACGGCCCAAAGCCTTGGGACCATGCACCCATGTGGGATACCCAGAAGAAGCTCCTGGCTCCTGGGTCTGGATCAGCTCAGCTCTGACCTTTGCAGCCAATAGATTGAATCAGTGGGTAGAAGACCTTTCTGTCTCTTCTTGGCTGCAAATCTGACTTTCCAATAAAAATTTTAAAAATCTTTAAAAAATGCAGCAAATTTCATAACAAAATGTCCACCCTCCAGTTTTAACCTTAACTTTCCATTAAAGAGAACAAGAGGGTTTTTTGTTTGTTTATTGTTGTTTGTTTGTTTTGGGCATGGAACATGCCAAACTTGGCTTAGAAGCTAGCTGTCCTGGGTTCTAAATATGTGACCTGTTTTTGAAAAATGCTGTGAGAAGTTTCTAGTTTATCATCCAAATTGCAGGTCAGCAAACAGAGAGCATTTTGTCACACTTAGACAACATTTCATCACAGCCTGAGATTGACTTCAAAGGTCTCACAATTCAATTATATTTTAAATCAACAAGATGTGACTGCAGGGAACAGTGGAAGGTGAAGGAACATTTTCCCTTGGCCAAACTTCAGGGCAGAGAGCAGGGGAGCGACTGTGGGTGTTCTGCCTGCACCAGTCTGCAGTCTCCAGCATTCTCCACACCATCTAGCTGGGTTTTTCTACATTCGGAGCTGGCTTTGCCCATGTTGGTCATCGTACCAGGAGGGTGAAGTGGGGCAAAGCAAATCTCATGGCTCCTTCACTGTGCAAATAAAGGGTTTTTTCTAGGACTGTCATAGGGATCTCTGGTTAGTCAAAGATTTCCTCCAACAAAAAATTAGGAACAACAGCAACAGGGTCAACAATTAGTGATTAGCAGATCCTGGAAAAACAAAAACAATAAAGATCCTCTCTAAGAAATCATCCAGAGACTTTGTAACGAGGTCTGACAGTGAGAACAGTCAACACCAGCACAGATACCATCGAGGGCTGTAAGCCGATCAAACCGACACAGCAATGAGAAACTTTGTGGACATCAAATATGCAAATGGATCATAATTCAAAATTGTTCGGTGTTAGGAGACTCTTATTTACTATTCATTTGGTTTTAGTCAGCCTCTCCCAAGAAGATGAAATCATAGATACAGACCATGAATATTAACTTATAGTCAAACTAACATTCCAGTGGACATATATTGAGCCCAATGGGGGGGAACATAGGAAATAAATTGCATGTCAAGTAAGATGAAAACTCTCCATTGATTATACTGAGTTTAATAATTATGTTATTTAGTATAGTTCAGGGGATAGTTTTAAGTTTCTAATTTCATTTGAAATAAATCTTGGCACTACTCTGAGAGATTCTACTTGATTGTTTCTTCAGGAAAAAAAAAATTTTAGAAAAGTTTATAACATGTCAAAACTGAGTTATGTGAACAAGGAGATATTTTATTGTTTTACAGGAATTTTAGGCAAATCTTAATATCTCAAAAATGTAAAACAGAATCCATATAACAGCCTATAGAATAGTGAAACCAACTCTCTTAATAAGAGCTCAGGATCCCTGGCTCAGGTCCCAGGATCCTGCATCCACATGGCAGATGCAAACTGCGCTTCCTGCTCCTATCTATGGCCTAAGTGTTCTCCATACTGATGTCCACAGTGCTTGTACCAGCCTGCAGTGACACCAGCAGTGGAATAGGGGTCCTTTCCTCTCCCCTTGTCTGCAGCCTCACCAGCAGGTGTTGTTGGTAGTTTTCTGCATGTGGACAATTCTTTCTGGCATTAAGTAAAACCTCAGCGTTGTTTTTATTTGAATGTCTGTTAGCCATTTGAATTTGTTCCTTGGTAAAGTGTTTTTCCATTTCCTGTGCCCATTTCTTGACTGTTTTGTTTGTTTTGATCTTATTGTTGTTTTGGAGTTCTTTCTGTATTCTGGAAATGAGCCCTTTGTCTCCTGTGTAGTGTGCAAAAATCTCCCATTGTTGGTTGCCGTTTTACTTTGTTGACTGCTTCCTTTGCTGTGCAGAAGCTTCTTAGCTTAAGTAGTCCGATTTGTTGATTTTGGCCTTGATTTCCCCTGCTTTTAATAATTTATATTTTTTAATTAAAAATAATAAACCAAACAATTAGACTTCTGCGTTTGCTTTGCCCTTATGTGTGGGTAAGCTGAACACAAATGCTTCAATATACCAGTGTTATCATAGACACTTATGATAAAACGTGAAACAGAACATGAAGCTTTCCAAAGAAAGTTTAAAATACTGTACCACATCCAAGTTGAACTAATTTAACTAGCTGATACTGTTCCCTTTTATAAATTTCAAGCATGTACCCTTTGAGCTACCTGGAATCCTTACAGGAAAATAAAATGACTTTCAGATCCAGTGCTGTTCTAACTTAAAATTAGCAGCATGGAGCTGAATTGGGTTCATATTCCCCCATCTAAGGTGCAGTTTTAGGTCAAGTTTATGCTTGCACCATTAATACCAAGGTTAAGTTTTACTGCTATTTAAAATGATCTTATTAGACTGTCTTTAAGTACATACATATTAAGAATAAAGACTCTGCTTTTGTGAAAGTTAAGTATATGGAAAGTTTCTTTGAGCTACAGTAGTTGGAGTTTTTATAACAGTGTCCAAAATTCTGTCAATCTAAGAGTTTAGAAAAATATAGAGATTATGGTTACTATTCAGCTGTATCGTGAAAACACAGCCAAGAAGAGTGGTTTGACAGCACCTTGGGGAAAATGAACTCCCCCTGACTCAGTGCTGGTCCCAGGCACACGGATTCTCTGGCCAAAGCACTTCCTCTCTTACCTGACAAACATTTACTCTGCTCTCACTGGAAATGTGAGAAAGAATAAAAACCATTGGGTATAAGCATTTCTTCTTCCAAGTTGATTAATCCATGTTGAAATAATGTAGCCCCTCCTCCCACTTTTCTAAACAAAGTGATTGCTTATGGGTCTAAACTTTGTTGTTTAACTGTGAATTCAGCTGCATCCTACATTATCTGGTGTGTGGTGTATTTGTCACTTGGTTTCTTACTTCCTTGTGGATCTTCTTGTTCATTCAGCAGTTAAAATTTCTGTGTGGGATTGGTTTTCAGAATTATATTCGTGCTGGGAATATCTAAATTCCTTCCTATCCTAACAGCATGATCAACTGGTCGAATGTGTCCTGCATGCTGCCAAAGGCTGGGCTTCCTGGAGGCGGCAGAGGTCTCCATGGCGCCAGCTCCCTCTGGTCCCTCGTGGGCTTACCCTGCAGCACATCTCCCTCCCCAAGCCCTGTCTCTCTCTCCAGGCACAGGGATGCATTTGCACATCATTCACCTATTCTGACAGTGACTCCTATTTTGAATCCATGTTACTGACATTTGCTATCTTGGATTACTGAACGCTTAGTGAAAATGTAGAGAACATTCTTTTTGGTATTTTTTTATATTGCTCTTCATTCTTTGATGGGACATGTTTTTGATCTCACACAATTTAGGTGTCTTCTGTAACCTGCAGAGATCTGGATTCTCTACTGAGTACCAGCATGTTGATATTTCACTACATCCCAGGTCACAGGGTTTCAGTTGTGTCATCCTGTGTGTGTGCTGTTTCCCTATACTTCACTCTTCCTCAATTCTTTCAGCCTCATTCCTTTTTTTTCTCTACTAATTCTACATTTAGCTTTTTTTTTTTTTTAATCTCCAGGAAGGCACGTGGGCTGCTGTGAATGCTTCTTTAACTTCAGGATATACTAAAGTGCCAAGCCTGACGCCCCATCACTAGGCCTGGTATTGTTTCCCAAGAGGTTGCAGGGAGACCTTCTGGAAGGACTTAGGCCTGGGCATCCAGTGAAGATGCTGGTAATGATGTACTGGAAGGTGGTCTTCCAGGCCTACCATGGGCCTGGGACACAAGGCTGGGCACTTCTACAGGGAAGAAAGGGCAGTGATCAGACCGCATGCTGGAAAACTGTGTCCTTGTGCCCTCCCTGGAAATCAGCCACGACTCCAAGGTATGACACAACTGGAGCACAGTGAGAGGCCCGTGTGCTGGATGGCAAGGACTTGGACCTTAGTCAAAGGAGTCCCAGCTTTGAACCCATACATCGACTGTGTTTGGAAAGACTTTTGAGAAGAAAGGAGCAGATCCTGTTTGCTGACAGAAAACTCACAAGGGAGGAAATCCCACATGAGGAATAAGGCACCAGGGAAAAACATAGCTATGCAGTGGCAATAGGATACTGCATTCCTTCAAATTCCACTCTGCACTTGGCACCAGGAAGTTCCAGAGAACAAATGTGAGGGAGCCTGGAAACAGAGCTCTTGGTACCTTAGGAAGGAGAAAGACTCGTGTAGGCATACAGGAGTGAACCTGGAGGGAAGCTCCACTCCAACAGCACTGGAGGATGCCACCACCACAAAGCCTGCAAGTGCAGATGAGGCCTGAATCTTTCAACCTGTGACTCGTGCCCCCATCAGCAGGTGTGTCCACTGCAGGGAAGCCTGTGGGAGTAGACCAAGTAGGGAAACTTCTTGCCTGCCTCTGCTCAACTTGTCACCAGGACATCCACATTCCTGACAAGGCCTCCTGGGCACAGCCCAGTGTTGGATGTGCTTGGTAAATGTGCACCTGAGTTATGGCTTTGGGAGTGCCATAAACATGAGGACTCCTTAAGCTGCCTCCTTGTGCTTGCTTAGGGGGAAAAAAGTGTTCCCACTTGGGAGGCAAAGCAGACAGTGGCCTTTAAAAAAAATCAAAAACAAAACAAAACAAAAACAGTGGTCATGGCACAGCTCAATCACCAAGGAATCTACCCCAAAACCAGGTGCCTAGTTAAGCTTTGGACCGTGTGACCACAAAGGCCTTCTTTTGATCACTTTTCACTGAAGGTTCTGCCAGGTAAGGCTGACAGCAGGAATGCCAGCGTGGAGGCAGGGAGGGGCCACGCAATGCCAAGGGCCTGAGTCAGTCATGGGTGGCTACTATGGAAGGCAGGGCCTCTAAAGGACTCGAGAAGGATGCTGGAGGTCAGACCTTAGGACACCTTCTTACGGTGAGGGTGGTGGTATATACTGGCAGAGGAGCATCGGGCAGGACCGCCTTGCTCCTAAGGGTGACTGCATTACCTCTGCAGTTTGCAGGGAAGTTGCATCCTGGGACCTGGCAAGGCGCCCATGGCTGTGCCTGGGCGAGGGGGCATGGCTCTGCTGTGACAGGGTTCTCAGGATGTCAAGCGAGCCTGGTCCTACACATGGCCTTCCAGAAGACCCTTTAGGTTTGAATTATGATGTGAAAAACCCTGGCTTCACAGATGCTGGTGCTGAGGTTTCTTTAATGAACTCATACTCAAATGTGAAGATAGCACCTCAGGACAATGCAGCAGAGATCACCCCAAGGTGTCCCTTCAAAGCCCCTTTCAATGCCCCTTGGCATGCCTACTTCTCTCCCTAGGTTGCTGTTGTTTGCTGTTGCCACTGGTTTTTGTTCTCTGGAATTTCATACCCCCCAGAGTCATGTATTATGTATTGTTCTTGTCTGATTTCTTTTGCTGAGCAATATCACTTGGAGAAGCATCTGTGTTACAGGGTGTACTATGATTCCTATTCTGGATTGCTCATGTATCCCGCTCAGGGGTGTACGTGACATTTCTTTCAGATAGTCTTGGTTTTTAATAGTTTTCTACATGCACTTCCATTACTAAGCATGCTTATTCTCCCCATGCTAGTTTCTAGATTCCATCCAGGTTGAAATTCTGCATTCTCACTCATGGTGGCTTGCTTCCACAATATGAATATGTTGTGTTGTTTTTACGACTATTACTTCACCCTTCATGGAATATTACTGATAGTAAATGTTTGAGGACTTGCTGGTGAGCACAGATCTCCTGAAGGGTCTGGATCAGTTGTGGCCATTTGTTGGGAAGCACAGGCCTCCTGGAGGATCTGGACCAGCTGTGGCCATGCATGGGTTATTATCAACTCGGAACTGTCATGTAACAGTCCAGATCTGGAGCCTGACCAGCCATCATAAAGGATGTGTGAATATCACCCCGAACCCAGGCAAAGATGAGTTCGTGTTTACAAATTTTTATGATTCATATTTTTTTGTCATTACCAAATTAAGAACAACATAGGCAAGGGTTTCCACTATCTTCCTCTTCAGTTGATCCAGTGGAGGTTGTGACGTTGTGTGGGCTTTGAAGCTCATTCCACACTGGAGAGGCCCTTTGGCTTAAACCAGTGCCCCGGGTACTCCCTCTCATTGTCCATTCCCAGCTGGACTGTGGTTGACCCAGTGTGACAACTAACACAAATTCTGCTCAGGGGTCTGTCCTTCTCTGAGTATTTGTCACAGCTTGCAATTATAGCCCATCTTTTAAGCACATATGATTTGTAATTAAATACAGTGTTTTTAAATAGCATGAACTGTCATGACTTTTATGGGGATCAATTCACCAGGCTGCTAGACTTGCAACATCACTTGAATTTATCCTGACTTCACTACATGGAGGTCAAAGGTCAAGTGAATCTGCACTCTGCAAAGGAGATGGTTTTTTCAACATCATATGACACAGATATCCCCTCTGACTAACTTGAAGTTAAATCCAGAAAGAGGCAGAATATTCTGTTGTGACTTAATCCTGCCAATTACCATTAGGGTATAGGACAAACATAGATAGTCAATGATTGAAGTCAGTTTTCAAGGACCTTGCTGTAAGGATGACAAGGGAGTACAATATATTACACACACTAGACTCCGCATAGATGGATGGATCGGCGATTACATGTGCTTAAGGAGAAGCTATGAAACATAGCTAAAGTGGCAACGGTATATGCAATTACATATGCATGAGTGCACATTATATGTGCTTCCACACGTACACTACAGGCTCACACTTGAGGCCCCTTCCTTGGAAAATGTATGCACTTCAGTTTCACCTCAGTAGACTTGCAAGACTGCATGATGCCTTGATGTCTGTGAATGACCTACAAGCCATCACTTTTCTTTGTGATTTGCATTAACAGATAGCTTGTCAGCGGCCCCCTCATCTGGTTCACTGCTGTCTGGGTAGCCCTGCCTTCATCCAGCAGACTGGGGAGAGGAGATGGGTCTAATGATGCCGGATCAAACACTGCACCTGTTGCTTCTGACACCTTGTTCTGCAGAGAAGATACCAGCCACAGCCGGCTGTGACAGTCTGTGCCCTAAGCATTAATGTTTGTGTTGGTGCCCTGATGGTACTTACTACATCCCAGGAAATACAGACAGATTAGGATGGACCCAAGGATTTCTTGAGGTAAAAGGTGGAACAAACAGGATCACAGCAAAAAAATTACTTCTAAAATTTATGTGGAGCAGGAGGTGCCTGCTCTATCTCTATTAGACCTATACAAGTTGAAGCTTGCACGGAGATGGATAGCCAGGAATGGACTTCAGGACAGCTGCTTATCCTGACAGCACTTTCCAAAAGTCAATTGTGACATAAAACTGCTTGGGCAAAGTGGGTTGAGATAGAGTGAGAAAGCAATTTGTGAACAACGCGAGAGTGTCAACATAAAATAGCACGACAGTGGGGAAAGAGGACTGCTTTATCTTTGAGATTTCTCTTTCCTGAGGCTCTGCACTGACTCTTCTGTCCACAGGCTCTCCTCTATATCCCATGAATAGCGTTCTAGGAAGAGCCCAAACTGTGCATTTCCAAGCAATCACCAGAAGTGACCAGAGGGCAGGGCAATGATAGCGGAGGGCACTGCCAACATTACCAACACCTCTGAATATCATAACACTCACAGAGAAAGTCATTAAACACAAGAAAATTCAGCTGGCATTTCTGTCTGCACTCTAGGTTTCCGGTCATCACTGCACAGCTCATCATTGACTTGTTTTAAAAAGAAATCAAAGAAGGTTACCCAGGGAACTTACCGCTCTCGTCCCAGAACAGGTTGGCGACTGGCATTCCCCACGCATCCGGTTTGGCACTAAGACATCCTCCCAGCAAGACGGGCCCTTTGAGAAAAACATCAACATGTGCGTCAGCCAAGTTTACATCGTGTTTTCAAAAATCTTTCAACTTGCACTATGAAAGGGTAATGAAATTAACGTGTAGCCCAGCGCTTCTTATAATGCAGCAATAGACCCAAGGGGTCCTCAGGTCCTTCCACAGTGCCTTCACGGACACACCAAGACCTCCCAGGGCACCGTGCCCTGAAAAGCTGCAGTCCGCAGGCCTGTGTTTCCACAAGGGCCCTGCTTCATGTGCACTTTCTCATTCGAAAGGGCACTGCTGACCTGGGAGTGTGTCCCCATCAGCACAGTCAGCAGAGCTTTGCTGGGAGTGCTTTGGTTCCTTACACAAAGCAGTCTCAGCCTGCAGGTGCATTTCCCAGGGCCCACCTGGACTGCTGTGCTCTCTGTAGCATCCCTCACTCAGAGAAAGGGCTGCTACTCAAGAGGTGCTCAACACTCTTAGTAATGAGAGGCATCACTTTGAGATACCAGTGAGAGCCCGTCGAGGAAGCAGTGGAAGGGCATGGACAAGGCTCCAACGCCATCAATGGACATGTAGCTTTCAAAAGCAAACCAGCAATACGTGTCAGGAGCCCGGAAAAAGTTCAAAACTTTTTTTTCCTTCTAAATTGTAGAAAATGCATATGGGCCCCTGAAATACTAAGAACAGAAAAGGCCAGATGCAATCGGCTTGCAGATGCTGTGTACAGATTGAAAGAAACTGGAAATTGCCCAGATCACCAGAGATAGCTGGATGAACACTCCTTTTAAAGCAAATGACATGCAGTCAGGGAAATGCATTGTGCTCGCTGCTTGGTGAAAGGAGTGCAAAACCCAACTCAAGTAGGAGTCCAAGCATTTAGATGAGTTCGGCCAGGTTAGGAAGAAATCAAGACATAATCCGCATCCTTTTAGGTAGCCATCTTCTCACTACGGATACATGTTAATTGTTTAAAAATTTAAGAATTTTCTTCAGTGTACAACAATTTAAATTGATGACTTTTTTTAATAAAGATTTAATTTTTATTGTAAAGTCAGATACACAGAGAGGAGAGGAGACAGAGAGGAAGATCTTCCGTCTGATGATTCACTCTCCAGGTGAGTGCAATGGCTAGAGCTGAGCCAAACCAAAGCCAGGAGCCCAGAGTCTCCTCTGAGTCTCCCACACAAGTGCAGGGTCCCAAGGATTTAGACCATCTTCGACTGTTTTCCCAGGCCACAAGCAGGGAGCTGGATGGAAAGTGGGGTTGCCAGGACATGAACCGCTGCCTGTATGTGATCCCAGTGCATGCAAGGTGAGGACCTTAGCTGCCAGGCTACTGAGGCAGATCCCTGAATTGGTGACTTTTAAAATGAAAATCCACCTGCCAATCACAGTCACAGAGGTCCTGGGCGCAGTGGTTGAATGCATCAGGACCCCTGTGGCTGCTGGTCACCATTGGCCAGCTGTGTGAACACAACGACCTCCTGGTGGTCCTGAGGGCATCATTCAATTTCCACTTAAAATCTGACAACCAAGAAAACCCAGAATAGAACAGAAGCTCACACTGGTCACAAAAACATTCCCCAGGCTTTCTGGGAGTGGGAATGGGTTCTATCCCCACAGATCTACAAGGATGCTGAGCGCTCGACATCAGGGCAAGGTCCCATGGCCTGGGCTGGCAATGTGAGGAGTAACAGCAGAGGACGGCAGTGGCCACAGCCCTTTCATGACCAGAGACCCCCGGGCCACGCCAAGCCATTGACGGAGGTCATCGCGAGTTGGCACACACACCACTCTCACCCAAGGCTTCAGCCCAGAGCAGCCTGGTCACACTGCAGCGGATTGCGGTGTAAATGCCAGCAGAACAGGCAACTTCTCTGGCTTCCCCTGCTATCTGCTATGGTGCTGTCTCCACGTGGCAACACACATGTGCACCACACACAGCACACATAGCTTGCTCTACTCGACAGAGTAACTGCCTGGGCAAGTTCTATCAGAAAGAGCTGGAGCCTTTTTACAGGAGCCTCTTCACTCAGACCTGACAGGAGCCAGGGTTGGGATTACCAGCTCTGGCAACGCTGCATCCCTCACAAAACAAAAATCAGTATTTGAGTAAATCTATGCCATTATCAAGTTGATTTAACTTTGTTGATTTCAAATTTTAGAAATCATAAAATTTCAATTGCACAATTCTTGCCCATTATGCTTTCACTTTTTGAAATGGTTGAGAAACATGAGAAGAAGAAGAATGATTCATGACAGAGGAAAATTACATAAAATTCATATGTCAGTGTCCTCAAACAAAGTTGTATTGGCACAACTGCATTTCCCTGTGTCCTTTGAGGCTGCAGGGGCACAGTGCAGTCACTGAACACAGACCTTGTGACCTGTGGACATACAGGGCTCACTGCAGGCCCTTTGCAGACAAACTTGCTGAAGACCTGCCAGATTCCACTGCAAAAAAAATCCTCTTTTATTTTGAGCAATGAGGCAGCACTTCGGCTACCACACCATTACATGAGTCTGTATGTGTATCCTGGGTCTCAAGTGAGAAATAACTTCCTTGGAACTACTGGCCTGAGAAATAAGAGAACACACTGGCCACGAGGAAGCAGTTAAGTCAAGGGGTTGGCACCAGGGGTGGGTGCAGGAATGTTTGAAAGTAGCAATCACATCTGGTGAGCACAGATCTGTCCAGAGTGTGTGGTTGCCAGCAGGTGAGTGTGACACAGAATTATATTTAAACATACTTTGCTGATACATGTAAGTCAGCAAGGCAAAAATAAAAGTCTATCAAACTGCAAAGGGTGATAAAAATCTATCTATCAAATATGAGTTAATCCAAATGTTAGAGCTAATCCAAATGTTATTTTGGCTATGTCTTTTAATTCCCCATTGAGTGGAAAACTTAAGTTCAAAACTGACTGGCTTATAAACAAATACCAATCTAAAAAGGTCCAAAGAAGACAAAGAAAATAGGATTTTTTTCTTGAATTACCTAAATAAATGCTGTAATCTGTTTCTTTATATGTGGGTGTATGCCCTATTGCTTCAAATAAACTAGAGACCCTATTTTCTAAAACCTTACTAGAATATCTTGAGTACTTGTAGTTTTTGAAAAGAGCTCTTTTCAAAGTAATTTTACTAGAACTGTATTTTCCACCAATTATCTCTCATCAACAAAATTGTTACTTTAAAAATATTCTCTTAAATGACTCCACAAACATTTAAGCCATATCATTAAACTTGAGGGGGCAAAACACTTTGGAAAATTGTACTTGGAAAAACAGGCAGGAAAGTTGGCAGTAAGGCACCTCTCCATGCAGGCTTGTGATTTGCTTTGTTTCCTCTGTGTGACAGGATGGCAGAGCAGTGTTGGAGCTCACCAACCTGCTGCCTCGGATTGCTGTTACCAGCTGCATGCCCTGGAGATGGCTCTGCTTAATGTGTCCGGAATTTGCTCTCCACGCTGGAAAAGTCTCAGATGTTAGAAACATCCTTCCACAGCACTTATGAAACCCTCGCAAAGCATCACGTGCCAGGAGCCTTGAAAACAGCCTGGCACCTAGTCACTTACGAACATGTTAACTCTTGCAGGAATATTCTTCTCTTGCTGGGTAGGGCTACTTTTAGTCTTCTTCCACTGGCTTGGAAGATCCTAAGTTGTTGCCAAAGAATTTACAGAGCTGTCATTAGAGCAGGAGCTCAACAGATAACAATTGTTAATAACAAACAAGAAAAAAATGATAAGAAAAAACCCTTGCTCTAAAACGTCCCTCTCTTCAGCAAATATTTATTGAATAGCTTTAAATTCAGGAGGGTGTAATTATGAAAAGGCAACAAGAATCCTTTTTCTGCTTTTAATGCTTACATTTATCTATTCAGAAGCTGAACACAAAGGCACGGACTCACTGAGTGAAGAGACAAGAGAGTAAGTAAGAGAGAGAATCATCCTTCTGCTGGCTCATTCCCTAACTGGCTGCAACAGCCAGGGCTGAACCAACTGCTGCAGCCAGGAGCCCAGAATTCCACCTTGTTCTGTGACGTGGGAGGTGGGAGCCTCACGACTTAGCCCATTGTCTGCTCACTCCTCATACGCATTAGCAGGAAACTGTATGCAAGTGAGGCAGCAAGGCCTCAAGCAGCTGCTGTGATAGGAACACAGGCGTCCCAGGGGCCAGCCCTGAGCTTCTGCACTCCTCTCCAGACTGGTCAACCTTATGGAAGAACCACGAAAGCTGATGTCAGAGTTACACAAACACACACACTCAGACCTAGAAGGTTTTCAACGCTGCGTGAAGGGCTGGCTAAATGAAAAGCAGCAGGTGACACACACACCCCTGATGCAAAGGCAAGGCAACAAAGCTGGTTTGGAAATCTGCCGGGCATACTGAAGCAAAAACACAGTCTTAACATATAGCTAACATATGTTACATGCACATGATTACCTAAAATGTATGAAAATACACCCACGTGGAGAACCAGTTTCTTTAGAACAGCCCCACACTGAGAGATCCCGCTGTATCAAACATGGAAAAACAAGCTGGTATGTCCATCCAGAGGAATATTACTCAAAAACAAGCAGTATTACATTGCTTGTGAGGTTAATCAACATGGAAGAGCCTCAAAATCGTGCCAAGGGAATGAAGCCAAACACGAACAGAGCAAGTCAGATAATTCTATTTATAAAACGACAAACCAATCTACAGAGACCAGAGCAGAGTCCTGTGAGCTTGGTGCTTGGAGCAGAGGCTGGGCTGGACGACACGGGGCATCAGCAAGCTGGGGATCATCAGGCGCTGGGGATCATCAGGCGCTGATCTGAAGTCCTAAGCTCCAGTACCTCGCAAGGCAGCTCAACTACGCTGGAGGTCATTCAGGTAGGCTCTGACTCAGGGTTCTTACATGTAGAAGAGGTTTCAACACACATGCACACTCACATACACTCACATATCTATATGGAGAGAGAGAGAATGGATCTTGTGAAGGCCCAGAGTGGAGACACAATCTCCAGGCTGAGGGGAGAGGTCACAGAGAAAGCTAACCTCAATCCTGGACTTTGAGCCACCAGGATTCTGAGAAAATAAATTTCATTGATTCATTCACTGACTTAAAGATCCTTTGCTTTGAAAATCAGAATTACAGAGAAGGCAGAGAGACAGAGGCGAGTGATTTTTCCACCTGTTGCTATCTATAAACAGATGCAAATGCTCCGCAATTAAAAATATGCAAAAAACTTTAATAAACATTCAGAAAAGATGGCATATGCAGTAACATGCAACATCATTAATAATGATAATTCACAGCATCATAACATCAGCAAAATTCAAGTTAGACTACCAATGTAAAATTTCATTTGATTCCTGTCTAGCAGTATTAGATATGGGTAAAGATAAGGCTCAGCCATTAGTTTTCACATACCATTGGTACAAATTCAAAATGATCCCTTTGGAAATGGTCATAACTGCTTAAACTGCTAAGCAGACCTAAATTTTGGCTTAACATTTTCATGCTAATGCATTGACCCAAGAGAAAAGAAAAATATATACACAACCACACACACACATCCCTGTACAAAAATATTCATCGTGGCCTTATTCATATTGATTCCCATGTTAAGTAAAAGTTCTCTGACAATGAATAAATGAACCATAATATGACAAACATTATTATATGTACAGCAGTTAGATGAAAAACAGTTTCTCACATAACACAGAAAATATTGAATGAAAAGAGAAAGCACAAATTTATTTAATTTATATGAAATCCAACCCTAAGAGAAAAATCTATAGTGACAGATATCAAAAGGTAGTTCTCTTTGGTGGGGGGAAAGGGAGGAAGGACTTTTACATATGCTTTTTAATTTGTTCATTGTTATCAGAAAGGCAGATTTTACAGAGAGAGAGGTCTTCCATTCACAGGTTCATTCTCCACAGCTGCAATGGCTGCAGCTGAGCAATCTGAAGCTGGCAGATAGGCATTCCCTCCTGGTTACTGGACCAGAGGAGCTGGGACATGAACTGGTACCCATATGATATGCTACTGCAGCAGGCAGAGGGTTTCTTTGCTACGCTTGGCACTAGTCCTGGGGTTTGCTTTTATAGATTTCACATATTGCTTAGATTAAGTATTTATCTTTCTTGGCCTGATTTATTTCACTTAGCATCATGTTCATTCACTTTATCTCAAATGACAGATTTTCCCTTTTATTTTTTTAATAAAACTACCAATTCACTAATCATTAAGGAAATGCAAATTAAAATCACAGTGGGATATGATTTCATACCTGTTTGCCATTATCACAAAGATGAAATGTAGGTGTAGGCAGGGATGTGGAGGGAAGGAATTCCTTGCACACCACAGCTTTGAGTAGGAATTAATACCGGTGGCAAAAAGAAAGATCTTCAAAAAGTCAAAAGTAGAAGTCCCATGGACTCAACAATCACTCCTGGGAATGAAGGCAGCAGGTCGGAGGCATGGCACGTCCAGGCTCTTTACAGCAGTATGCACAATAGCCAAGACGTGGACTCAAGCTAAGCACAATAACCACGATGGGTGATCGACCAGAGTGTGCGCTAGTGAATGAACAGATAAAGAAGTACGGCTCACTTTACACTTTGTCATTGCTCTCCAGAACAACAACCTGCATGTTCCACGTCACCGGCAATTAATGAGATGACTCTTATCAGTACTGTGGCTTTGAATGGTTCAGAAAAATCGCCATTAGGCTAAAAAAAAAAATGCACTTACATCAAGGACTCTGAACTTTCCATATTTACATGGTTTGCTAAGAATATTAAAATCCTTTATAGAACCAATGAGCAGCTAAATCAGATCCTCTGAATCAAATACATAAACTTTCCCCATCTATAAGATGATAAAAGTGAAAAGTCTGTACAAAGACAGCCCACTCCATCACCACCACACTGCCACATTTTTTCAACCACCATTTCTCTGTGTCCTATGTAATGACTTCCAGCAAGTCCCCACAAAGGCTTTTACTGATCCTGGGTCTCATGGCACAGCCGGAGATGCTGGCAAGGAGGCAAAACGGGTCGAGGGCCCGGCAGCAGAAGGCTGGAGGAGCCAGCCTTGGAAGTACAGCATGGCTGGTTCTCTCTCTCCTTTTCTGAAGAGGCATCCATGGTACTAACAAAGAGGGCAAAAGGGGACAGCTAGCGAGCACATTTCTTTAAAGTAACTGCAAGGATTCTGCTCTGTGCTGCTGTTTGAAAACCTGTGCTGAACTTCCCGTGCTGGGCTCTAGCAGGACTGCTTGGATCCAGGGCTCCTCCGGGATCTTGCACTTTCTTTACAGGCACCCAAACTGTGAGAGACGCATTCCTGCTCCCTGTAAACTCCCACTCTCAGTTTATTCTCTTACAGCAGCACAAAACAGACTGGCAAAGTCTCTTAGAAATGTTTTGGCGTTTGGCTGGGAAGGTGAGAATGCCTGCGCCTCATCCTGAGGGGCCTTGAGCAAATCCCAGGTCAGGCCGCTGCTGGCCAGGGAGCAGGGGTGCTGGACCACCTCCACCCGCGGAGGAGCCCAGCTTCAGGCTCACCGACCCACAGCTTTTGCGAAAATGGAGAGAACAGAGGGTGAGAACTCAGTCTCTCTTTCTGCCTCTAAAGTAAAAATGCATTTGGTGAAATCACAGATACAGGATCAGACGGTATTATCAAAGTGAGAACACAAATTTGTGTGGGTTTTTTCTCCTCTTTTTTGTTATTTTATTTATACATAAGGTGAACACATGTCATGCATTTGACAACGGGGATTTGGGAGCACACTGGTACTCTCTACCCTGCCCTCACTTCCACTTTGGTCCCACTCTGCTGCCCCTTCCTTATTTTTTTCTTAAAGACTTATTCATTATTATTGCAAAGGCAGATCAGATTTAGGGAGAGAAGGAGAGACATAGAAAGATACTCCATCTGTTAGTTTGCTCATCAAAGAGCCAGAGTTGAGCCAATCTGAAGTCAGGAGCCTGGAGTTTTGGGCTTTCCTCTGCTGCTTGCCCAGGCCACAAGCAGGGAGCTGGATGGGAAGCAGAGCAGCGGGACATGAACTGGCACTCAAATGGGATCCCTGCCCTTGCAAGGTGAGGTTTTAGCCACTGAGCCATCACACAAGGGCTCTATTTATTTTATTTTTTTCCACAATGGCATACTTTCAGTTCAGTTCACAATCATAGTCTTAACCCTCCGTTAGGTAAAGAATTCATCATATATTAGCAGAAAAACAAGCCACTGCCCCTGAAATATTCCTTTGCCGAAAGAATGTGCATCTCTACCACATGGATTACATTTTCTGTACTCTCTTTTCCAGTGGCATCCCTTTTATTGCCTAAGACAGACTCTTCTTTTCCACTAGTGTATGTGTATCACATCTTCTTTATCGACAACTTGTCTCTAGCATCATACTGGGAGTTTCCATTTTGTCTCTCAATGGCTGTTCCCTTCCTCTATAGCAGTAAAACTTCAGATCTAGAATTCAGCACAGGGCCACCTGGAAAAAACAACTCTATTTCCCAGCCTTCTTTGCAGTATGTACTGGCCCACAGGACACACGAGAAGTTTCTTTGGTAATTTCCAGTGGTTTTGTTTCTGTTTTACCTTTCCAGTTGGCATTCAGTTATACGTATCTATGGGATAAATGTGAGGTTTCAATGCCTGCACACATTGTAGAGTATTCAAATTAGCGTATCTATCACTTCAAACATTTATTTGTAATAGCAGTAAAAAGAAAAATAATCCTGTCTTCCAGAAATTTTGAAAAGCTGCTACACAATTGTTACCCATATTCACTCTACTTTAGAACAAAATGCCAGAATTGCTTCTCTCTCACTGTATCATTGTAACCATGGGCCAATCTCCCCCTTAGCACACTGGCTCTCTATGGGAGTGACTATCCTACTGTCGAATTCAGTAAGGTCAAGTTCATTAGATCCCACATAGGAGAGAGATCATGTAATTTCATCTTTCTGTCCCTGGTTTTTTAACAAACATAATTTGATCTAGGCTCATACATGTCTTTGGAAATGATTTTACCTGACTGTATGGATGAAAAGTACTCCTTCATGTATATGCACTACGTTTCCTTTCTTTATTCCTCCATTAATGGACACTGAAGTTGGTTCTATGCTGGCACTACCATGAACAGCACTGTGACAAACATGGGAGTGCGGATGTTGTCTTGACAGACTGATTTCATTTCCTTTGAATACATTCCCAGGAATGGAACAGCTGAGTCATAGGGTAACTCTATATTTAGCATTTGTAAAATATGTTAAACAATTGCATGCCAAAAGTTTTTGGCAACTTACATGAAATGTACATATTTCTTCGAAAACAGAAAACTGACATGGGAAGAAGGATAATTTTGAACAGCTCCCTATGTGTTTAAGAAATCAGGTTCATTTGAAAAATCTTACCCAGTTACAACTACAGGCTTAAGAAAATTCATTACTAAATTATGTTAAATATTTAAAGAAGCAGCAATAACACAATAGTGTTCTTTCAGAAAATGTAAAAGAATTAAATGTTTGCCAATTCATTTGCTAATACTGACAAAACTCGATTGTCAAAACCTGATGAGCACCAGAAAAAAAAAAATAGAAAACTGTAATAAAAGGGTAAAATACAGGCCCTGCTCCATGGCCTAGTGGCTAAGGTCCTTGATTTGAATGCGCCAGGATCCCACAGGGGCTCCGGTTCTAAGTCCTGAGGCCCTGCTTCCCATTCAGCTCCCTGCTTGTAGCCTAGGAAAGCAGTCAAGGAAGGTCCAAAGCGCTTGGGACCCTGCACCTATTTGGGAGACCCAGAAGATTCTCTGGGTTCCTAGCTCAGCTCTAGCTATTGCGGCCACTTGGGGAAGATCTTCTCTGTCTCTCCTCCTCTCCGTATATCTCCTTTTGCAATAAAAATAAATAAATCTTTTTTTTTAAAGGGGAAAACACAACATGAAATGTATACTAAATGAAATCTAGAGATACACAAAATTAAAATATGAGCCATTCGATCTTTCTGTTTGCTTTTGTGTGTTGTTCCACTGTTGAGATGTAGCCTCGTGCCAGCAGTCATGGCAGTAACTGTCAACCTTATGCTTCTGATGGAAGACTCCCCAAAGCATTTCCCAAAAAGCCAGTCAGTGATGAAGGATGCCTCTGCTTCCTGCTGACCACAGGGAGGTCTTGCTTCTCTGTGTTTCTGAAGGACTGCTTGGCTGGGTGTAGTATTCCCTGCTGGCCACATCTTTCCCATTTCTGGACTGTTTTATCCCATTTTCTCCTGGCCTGGAAGCTTTCCTTTGGGACGTGCGGCATTGATTTTTCAGTGGCTGCTCCTTTACCACTGACTGGATGGCTTCCTTTTGTTGTGTTTGGAATTCTTTCTTTTGACAGTCTGATTAGAATATTCCTTGGATAGGATGTTTCCTGGTCATATCTAGGGGTCACTTGGACTCGCTGAATCTCAGTACACATATCCTTCCCAAGGCTCGGGGCGGGCTTTAGTACCATTAGTACCATTTAGTACCATTACCATTTAGTACCCATCATTGAATGAGTTTTCTAAGCCTTTTCCCTTCTCTTCTATTGAAACACTCATAATGTTAACATTTGTTTCCTTAATGGTATTCTCTAAGTCTCGAAGTCTTTATCCTTCTTAGTTTTCTTTCCAAATATCTTTTTTGTTTTGCGGAGGGGGGTGTGGTCAGGGTTAATTAAAAAGAAAATTTCTTCAAGCTCAGAAATTCTGCTCCCTGCTCAATTCTGTTATTGAGGCACTCAACCAAATTTTATTTTTCATTTAACCTATTGACATTGAAGCCAAGATTCCTCTTGACTCAGTGTTTTCTTAAGCTTTATTTATGTATTTATTTAAATAGCAGACTGGCAGTGTGTATGACAGAGAATGGGAGAGATAGTACAATTTTCATCCGTTGGCTCATTCCCCAGCTGTCCTTAATAGCCACAGATGGGCTAGACTGAATCCAGGAGTCAGGAATTCTACCCAGGTCTCTACAAGGATGGTAGGAACTCAAGGACCAGAGCCTTCACCTGCTGACCGCCAGGTGTCCGAGCAGAAAGCTCTATCTGGGGATGAGTACAGACTCAACATCAGGCACTCTGATGTGAGGTTTAGCATGTGGGTGCTTCAAGCGGCAGCTCAAACCACTTTTCCCTACAGCCCAACTTCTGGTTCTGTTTTCAAATATTTACATGTTCCCAGGAACAGAGACAAAGGCCAAGGGAGAGACAAAGAAGAAGCGGCTATGTCTCCTTATTCATCCCCCAGATTCTCTCAACAAACGGGATTCCCTCCAGATGCGCCATGTGGGTGTCAGTGCTTGGGTCAGCTCAGGTGCCTCACCGAGTGCACGTGAACAAGAAGCTGGAATTCTAAGTGAGGTGAGACTCCAAACCGGACGCTCCGAGGGAGGATGCAGCCAGCCCTGCTGCCCAGTGGTCACATCCAACATCTGCCCCTGCTTGCTTCTTCTGTATGAACTCCTTTTGCACTTTTGTATCAAGAATCATCTTCATAGCACCACGTAACTGTACATTTCCTCTTGTATCTCAAACTTCAGAGTTATTCTTTGGAGTTTTTTGTCAGGTAATTTGCAATTTGCATTTCCTTTTGTGGTGTTTTGTTAAGAAATCATGGTATTCTTGAGCCCGGTGGCGTAGTGACCTAGCAGCTAAAGTCCTCGCCTTGAACGCGCCAGGATCCCATATGGGCGCTGGTTCTAATCCTGGCAGCTCCACCTCCCATCCAGCTCCCTGCCTGTGGCCTTGGGAAGCAGTTGAGGACGGCCCAAAGCCTTGGGACCCTGCACCCCTGTGAGAGACCTGGAAGAAGTTCCTGGATCCTGGATTCGGATCAGCACACAGCACCGGCCGTTGTGCTCACTTGGGGAGTGAATCATCGGACGGAAGATCTTCCTCTCTGTCTCTCCTCCTCTCTGTATATCTGACTTTCCAATAAAAATAAATAAATCTTAAAAAAAAAAAAGAAATTATGGTATTCTTTTGGAGGTGTCATGTTCCCTTATATTTTCATGGGTTTTTTTAATATTTGTTTTTATTGGAAAGGCAGATTTACAAAGAGAAGGAGATACAGAGAAGAAGATCTTCCTTCTGCTAGTTCAATCCCTAAATGGCCACAATGGCCAGATCTCAGCCAATCTGATACCAGGAGCCAGGAGCTTCTTCCAGGTCTCCCATCTGGGTGAAGAGTCCCAAAGCTTTGGGGCCATTTTTGACTGCTTTCCAGGCCATAAGCAGGAGCTGAAAGTGAAGTGGAGCAGTTGGGATACAAACGGGGACCCATATGGGATCCCAGGCATGTAAGGTGAGGACTTTAGCCACTAGGTTACCAAGCTGGGCCCCTTTTTTCATTTTTCTTATGCGTCTGTTTTTTTATGCATTTGGTGAGTCAGTTGTCTTCTAAGAATTTCACAGAGTGGACTTTCGATGGAAAAGACTCTAAATGTGCTTACCCCTGGTGTGCTGGCTGGAAATGCTGAGATGGTTTTGGTTCCGGCTGAACACTTTAGTGTTCATGTAGTTTCTTCAGCCATAAGCACACTGATGTCATAGGCCCAGGCTGCGGAGAATATGGGACTGCTATGTCAGAATGGCGAACAGCTGCTTCTGTAGGAGTAGATATCCAGTTAAGCTCTCCCCAGGGTCATAGCAAGGTGTGTAGCACCTCCTGACAGGCTCACAGGGCTAACTCTGCAGTGTTAATGGGGCGGTGGTGGTGGTGAGGAGTCACAAGATGGCTCCACACCGCAGCAAAAGGCTGTGTAGGAGAGAGTATAACGGCTGAACACTCTCTGCAGGAAGATGCAGTGGTGGTACCCAGGTGAGTACCCAGGGCTCTCCATGGCATGAGTGAGCATGGTCAGTTAGATGTCCATGGCATGAGTGAGCATGGTCAGGAGCCTCTTGTTCACTTTTCCTTGTTAAACAAAGTCCGCATGGCTCAAAGTTAACCTGAAGATGTGGAACAGCAGATACTATATTCGCAGGTGTCTTTTCTGTAAGGCCATGGCGTGCCTACGACATGCGGTATTGGGTTTGCTTTCTTCCTCAGCCCACATGTGGTGTCCTCTTCTCTGCTATTCTGCCCGAGGCTGGGGAAGGAGCTGACTGTTGGCCTCCTGGCTCTCCGGTCCAGAGGCTCAGTGTGTGAGCACTGGCTTGGGGACAGGAGTTGTGGGGCTCTGTCCAGCACTGGGTATCGCTGTGATGAGCCTGTACAGAGGCTAAGCTGAACTACTGCCCCATGCCCCAAGCTGGAACCGTTCCTCTCCATGCTGTGCTGCTTGGGCCTGGGGGTGACAGGCATTCTCCTATCCTCATGCTTTTCTAACATGACTTTGCTTCTTGCTATATTCAATCAGGTGCTATTGTCCATCACCTGGCTTTCCTGGCAGCAGACGGACACATGGATAGCTGTTCCAGCCACATCTCTGCTGTGAGATGGTGGGTGAAAACCTTACTTGGCTGTCTTTTTGCTGCCTACTCTCCAGGCACCTTTGTCCTTCATTCACGTCCCCACTCTCCTGCATGTAAGGCACATGACATATCTTTAAGCATGAGCTTGAGGATACCCCAACATGATAACGTTCCAGACTCTGGTTCTTCACACCAGGTGGTGCCAGGACAACCCTAAATCACACACCCAAACTCTTCACAAGACAGGAAACGAAACTGCTCTTAAGTCACTGTTACTTCAGTTTTAAAACACTGACCTTCAAGCCAAACAGCCACTATTACAATCATTCAAATAACTTTGCTATAATAGTAAAATCAACAGAGCACATAAAAACATAATGATATTCTGCTATGATCTAGAAAAATCAACAAGTTTTTTTTTTCATCTGTGTAGGGATATTGAGATAGAGCAAGGTAAACAAGCTTATTAGAAGTGAAAATATAACCATATTTATAATGCATCAGAAATAATGCCCTCTTTCAAGTTCATGAATTTTTTAAATAACAGAAGTTGATCACAAAACCCCAAACTTTTCAGGAAGCATTAGTCATCTTCTTGAAATCTTGACAAAGTGTTTTATACGTTCCATGCTGACTTCAGCAGATTACATTTAATATGTATGTGGTGATTTAGCTTTCTAAAAAGAGCTCCCCATAATGAATATATATGCTCCTTGCCAGAAGCCATGGTCCTTACCCTACATATTTCATTTCTCAGTTACATGGAAACAAATCCAGGTAGGTGCTGCCATGGTCATTTTTATAGATGAAAGCTCGAACGCTTAATGCTCAGAGATATACCCAAGGTTATAAGTTTACTAAGCAACAAAGCCAATTTATCACAAAAGCATCCATTTCTCTATTCACTTTTCAGATACAATTTTCAAAAATATATGTCAAGTGAATAGGCATTTCCTATGTGCTGTTTTACCTGAAATACAGTTTGTCCTTGAAACTCCTTCCAAAGGTTTTGTCCTTGCCCTTGAGTAGAAGCAGCACTGGTATTTTTAATAATTCATTTGCCCCCCATCCCAAATACTTTTCCCACTTCATAAAAACACTATTAACAGGTTTGACATTGCCCCCTCCTATGTTATAGGCCAAGAAATTAACAACCGCATTTAGTAATAGCTAGAGTGAAACAATGAGGTAAGATGGGTACATGTGTTTGAATTTATATGATATCTTCATATTTCTGAGATTGTGTTTTTCCGGCACCTACATCCAGAACGTTATGGGTTTTGCTCTTTGGAAGGGTTAAGAATTAACCCCGTAGACTTTATTTCAATTGCTTCTGAACATATACATGTATCTCTTGCATTTGTTTTCTACTGTGGTAACAACCATAAAGAGAATGCCTCCATCAGCACAAACGAGAAATCTCACACCTTCTCTGATCAGCAGTTTGGGCAAAGCCTGGGGTCTGATGCTCAGAGGCTCATGAGCTCAACCAAGATGGGCTGTCATCTTCCTTCAACACTCACAGATTTGATCTAGCCAAAAGGCCAAGGGGTGACTTCTCTTAGCCGCTTAACTGGGGAGGAACCAGTTCCAGGGTTTCTTGGTCAGTTGGCACAGTTCAGCCTTGGGTGGCTCAGCATTCCTTTCCCCTCAGCTTCCACTGCACGGCTGGCTTCCAGAGGCCAGCAAGGATATCTGTTCCTGTTCCCTTAGCTGCAGACTGATGGGACAAGGTCAGATCTCAGAGAACACCACGAGGGAGCTCCCATCCCATCTGCAGTATCCTCTTCCTAAGAAAGAATTGTCAGGCATTGCCTGCATCCAGAGAGAAGCTTTCATGAAAGTGGGACCACAGGCAATGGGTGACTATGGAAGGTATGGTCACCTCTGAGTCCATCCTTGTCACATTCATCTTATAGGCTAGGAGAAAGACCATCTGAGAAGTGATAAATCAGTATGTGATTTGAATTGCCATGTGAGCAGGCTAGATTTTTTAAGTACAGGTATATTTTCCAATTTAAATATGTACATATTTGAATACTTCCCTGGGGTCACTCCCCTAAAGTGTCAAAGAGATGATATAAGCATTTAGAAGCTATGTATTAAGAAATATGTTGCGGAAATGACTAGGAAACTTTGATCTTGAATGATATATTAAACTTGGTCTTATAAAAACAAAAATGTGTTTTGACAATACTCTTTCCAACTTGAATTTATTTCTCATGATTTCTTAGCACACAATTTTTTTTTTCAGACTCTTATCTGATCACTTTAGTCTTGATAAAGTCAGTACTTTGGGAAAGGCATACAACACTATCATCAGCATCAGGAAATTAACCATTTACATATTTTCATTAGAGCAGTCATACCTAAAATTTACTTGGAGAAAAATATCTTAAAAGGCAAATAATAAGAAAAGGTCTTATGGAGACTCTAAGTCTTTGTTAACATTTTTCAATCTTTTTAGCTGGCACAGATGGAAGCAGGTGGAGAGGCGAAACAAGATTTGATAAACTCTAGTCCATTTTTAAAAGCACAACAATGAGGATAAAATCAACAGCTATGACACCAGCTTGTAGTAGTCCATAGTTGTGGTGCTAACAAAGTGCTTCCCATGCCCTGGACAAGTTTGGATTTCCCACGGGAATGAGTTAGTGCCATGCTTTACAGAGCTCTGAGCCACAAGTGGATGATACGCTCATTTCTTTGTAACTACAGACTTGTTTCTTAGGAGGGCCTGGATCCATTCTCGTTCCAATTTTAGTATATGTGCTGCCAAAGCAAGCACGGATCCATTCTCAAGTACTCATGTGGCTTTCCCATTTAGTTGCTTTCACATATCTTGGATTCCACATCATGAGTCTTCATTTTCATAAAATGGTGTTTATCAATCATCTAAACAAGGGATCATCCCTTATTTTATTTATTGAATGCTGTTGGCAGGAAATACGATTTTTAGCTTTGTAAGCCTTAGAAGGATTCACCCTTAAGGTGGCTTGTCTGTGCAGCTGAGAAATGGATGCTGAGTGTTAGCCAAGGTCAAGGAGGGAAACCCCAGGGCTGGCTCATGGCAGGGCAGCCGTCTTCCAAGAGTGACCATCCCACAGGATGGAGAGGAAGTGGAGGTTTTTGGTTCCCTAAGGCCTGCCTACCCCTGAAGTGGATAGGCCCAGGTCTTGTCCAACACCTTCTGTGAGTCACGTCTTGTGAAGGTTTGGATCTGTTGGGGAGTGGCTACTGCAAGAAGCCACGACACATTTTGTCAAAGTTCATCGTGACAGTTCTCTGAGTCACATCCCACACTTGTACTTTTTTATCCTGTGTCTTAATAGCGTAGCTTCAGAAAGGCTCTTGGGGCAGTTTGACTCTGTCTTTCTGTCCTCCACCACCAGCTTTCTGCACCACTTGTGACAGTACAGGCTCATTTTAAATTATCCCTTTGCTATTCCAAATCTAGTTGTCTGCTAGAATCTGTACTAAGTTCTTTGAGTAGTTCAAACATGAGATAGTACTGTATCATGGAATATGCTTTCTAGAGATAAAAACACTAAAGAGCTGTCTGTTTATTAGTTCTTTAGGATCCCTTTTTTTCTCTTCTGGAGATGGGCAACAGTGACCTTCTACACTGATCAAGGCTTCTGTTATTTACTTCCTCAAACATATTCTTCATTTTTCTAGCATTTGGGAGCAAATTTCACTGCGATCATGTATTTACTAACATGTATCACTTGCTGCTAGTTTTAAGTCATTGGCTCATCCATTTCTTCAATAAATAAACACTAACGTCTAACGTTACGCAACATTGCAACACTGAACATGACTTCCACATGGAAGAAGTAAAGTGATCAAAGAAACACTTAACAGCTCCACTCTCAGTGATATTCGGGAGGGATGACTGAGCTAGATTTCTGGAAGTGCTGCGCTCAACAGAGGAGTAAGAGGGAATCAGAGAGGGGGTGGGACATCTTCAGGAGGTAAAGTATGATTCCGAGTGGGGAGAAGAGTGCCAGGTTCCACTTTGCCTTGATTGGGCTCGGATGCTAATGATTAATCCACACAGACTTAACTCTTCTGGTGTGCGGTTTCTTAAAACGTTGACCTGCATCACTACTATTTGTGAGTATAATTCAGATTAAGTACTTACTGCGCAGCAATGCTGACCAAGGGTAGGAAACATTATGTTTAGACTTTGGAGTCAGATTGACTTTGGTTTTAAATCAAACTGGCATTTCTGGCTATGATCTGAACATCAGATTCATTATGTATAAGGTTTTAATTACATTTTTATGCAACTCCTAGGACTGATAGTTAATAAAATACTTGGCAAAAGTCTACACACAAGGTTAACACTCAATAAATGATGCTGTACAAACATAATAGGAGGAAAAAATATTATGGGAAGATTATCCCAATTAGCAAAGATTCAGAAAATCTTAGCTTTAGACACAATTTTACTAGAGTTCACACCTGCATACTTTACCACTCTACCTACAAATTATGAATAATAAAAGCTTGGGGTCAAGTAACATTATGCCTGAGCTAATCAATATGAAGACCTTTTTAAGCTACTACAGGCCACACAGTTCATGGCACTAAGGATGCGACCAGAGTGTTCTGTATTCTTCATTATTTATTTATTTAATTGGAAAGGCAGATTTACAGAGAGCAAGAGAGACAGAGAGAAAGATCTTCCATACCCAGCTTCATTTTCAAGTGGCTACAGCAGTTGGAGCTGAGCTGATTCAAATCCATGAGCCAGGAGCTTCCTCCTGATTTCCCATGTAGGTACAAGGTACCAAAACTTTGGTTCACCATTCCTTTCCCAGGCCACAGGCAGAGAGCTGGATGGAAAGTGGAACAGCTTTTGCATGAACCAGTGTCCTTTAGGATTCCGGCTCATGCAAGGCAAGGATTTAGCCACTGGGCCATCATGCCAGGCCCTGGAGCATTGTATATTCTTTTTTTTTTTTTAAAAAGGGTTATTTATTTTTCATTGAAAAGTCAGATAAAAAGAGAAGAACAGGGCCCGGCGCGGTGGCACAGTGGTTAAGGTCCTCGCCTTGCATGCCTGGGATCCCATATGGGCGCCGGTTCTATCCCGGCAGCCCTGCTTCCCTTCCAGCTCCCTGCCTGTGGCCTGGGAAAGCAGTCGAGGACGGCCCAAAGCTTTGGGACCCTGCACCCACATGGGAGATGCCCAGCCGTTGCGCTCACTTGGGGAGTGAATCATGAGACGGAAGATCTTCCTGTCTCTCCTCTCTGTGTGTCCGCCTTTCCAATAAAAAAAATAATAAAAATAAATCTTTAAAAAAAGAGAGAGAGAAGAGCAGAGACAGACAGGAAGATTGTCCTTCAGGTGATTTATTCCCTCTGAGTGGATGTAATGACCAGAGTTGAGCCAATCTGAAGCCAGGAGCCAGAAACTTCTGGGTTTCTCACATGGGTGCAGGCTCCCAAGGCTTTGTGCCATCCTCCATTGCTTTCCCGGGCAAAAAGCAAGGAGCTGGAGCTGGAGGGGAAGCAGAGCCACTGGGATTAGAACCAGTGCCAATGTGGAATTCCAGTGCATGCAAGGCGGGAACTTCAGTTGCTAGGCCACCACGCTGGGCCCGTATTGTATATTCTTACACGTGTCAACTGGTAGGAAGAAGTGACTCAATTTACCACCACTTATACAACCCTATACAAAGGGCCACATTCGAGGTGAAGAAATTCTTCATAGTCAGTGATGCCATGGTTGCTGGCAGCAGTGACAGGCAGAGTGGTGTCTACACAGCTACAGATGGCATGGGACTGCTGACTTAGGGCAACACTGTGAACAGAATTCTTCAGTTGGCCTTGGAGAATCTTCCCCAGTCCTGGGAAAGCTCTAGAGCTTCTGAAGAAAAGCTCACCACCTAACCTAACCACACTGCTAAGCCACATTTCATGTGATAAAAGGCATTTTATCGCTTACTAGACCGTATCATAATTACTTCTCCATGACAATCACCACAAAGAAACATAAAAAGGGTATTTGTTAAAAAAAGAAAAATAAAGCACCATTTCATTGTAAGAGGGGCAACTCTTTCTCCACTTATCTGTCTTTTCTTACTTTCGACCAAGTTTGCCACCTCCGTGATAGCAGCAAGAGCTACTCCATGTTGCTTGCAGCCAAGTCAGACACATTCGATGCCACACAATAAAGGTATTTGTCCTTTCACAATTTCCTGTCACCAACATGTTTCTAAACCACAGATGCCTTCAATTATCCTGCTAAGTGTTGGCAGTTTTGCTGTGGGCGCGTCACATTGATAGCATGATTTAAACACCATTTTTTTTTTCTGGTCCCATTTCCTAGCATTTAAACAAAGGGGGGAAAAAAAGAAAGAAAGACTTAGAGATACAGCGATTCACTTTCAGCACTCTAAACAGATTTAATTTAGGACCATATGATCATCTTCATCTGTTCAATTCAGTTTACTAAAAATAACCTGGCTATCGCAGGGAGAGAAGTTCGCACTAGCCTGGATTAGAGACGCATTCAGACAGCACAATGTGTTTCTAACTGTTGAGACGATGGCTCTCATTTCAATTCAGGGCATGCAAATCTATTTGAATAGCAACATTTATTATCATGTAAAGCATCCTACTTATCTCAGCTGGCTTTCTATCTTGATAATTAGGACTGGAACTGAACTAGGCTTATTATCGTGATTCAGTTCTCTAAACTTGATGAATAACATACATTTTGGTGTGCCCTCTATTTCTCTAAGTCCACAACTGAAGCTTAACTCGGCCACTTTGACTTCTAGAAAAGGGAAATCAAAATATCAAACCGGGCTGACACCGTAAATGGATCAAAGTCTGTCTCATTCTGTTGCCGTTAAGATCACTCACTGTTCCCAAATATGGGGTGACTTGGCCATGATATTAAAGCTAGATTTTTTGGTGGCATAGGAGATGACGGCTTAGAGGACTTCGGTGACCTACAGACTAGAAAAGAACATGGCAGAAGGACAGCAACTCTCAAGGGTGCTACAGAGAAATTAACGGGGCAGTTCCCTTTGGCCAGGCACTACAGAAGCATGCAGTGAGCAGCTTTCTGGCGAAGCCAGTGACACAATGACATATTCAGAAGGACAGAGCCTGCATCTTGCCTTCAGACTGCAAGCACTATGGGCGTCCTGGTCTCACCCCCCAGTGGCCTGCACTTTGTAACCTGGAGGACAGAAAGGACTTCCCAATCAAAATTATCCAACGTGATTTCTGGCTAAAACAGGAGGCGTCTTCTCCTTGGCTTTGGAGCCTGGCAAGGACACTTCCGCTGAGCCTGGTACAGTTTAACACCTATTGGATTTAGTCTATGCTTTTGCTGCCTGGGTGAGATATCCTACCCCTATTTAACCCTCTTCTGTTCTGCTTCCTTGTATTCTTCTCTGATTTTGTCACTAATGAAAATTGCTCTGGCCTGTTTACTTTTGGCCTAATCAGAGAAGAAAAGAAGATAATTGTATATTAAAACAAAATTCTATATTAAAATATAATTCTATATGAAAACAATTCGTAGTTATCATAGATTTCTGGGAGTAATTTAAATTGTGTAAAGCTCTGACCCAAAGAATTTTCATTTCCCTGTTCCTTCATGCATTTTCCCACATTATTATTACATAATTTATTTCCCATGTATCTCAGTTCACTGTTTCAGACCTAACAAAAATCTCTCTTGCTTCCAGACGCTCATCTAAGAGCAGCTACAAAGATAGAAATCATGATCGCTTCTCACTGTTTGGAGTAAGAGAGGGCAGTTCTCTCACTCCAGTACTGGCCTCTTGTGCACCCTGCTCTGCCTTCCCTCCCACAGGCCGCACTGCCTGGGACCTGGAGTGTGACTCCACCTGCTGCACACTGACTGGATGCTGCCTGTGCCTCCCTTGCTGCGTTCCCCACGCTGGCTTTCTCAGTAATACATCAGCCACGGATGCCTGTCGATCCATTTTCCTACGTGCTCAAAGCTCAGAGGAGGCAGGGACATGACTAACTGGAATCCTGGAACCTCCAGAATGACGACAAGTGCTAAAGATGGCCCTTTGCATGCCCGGCCTGTGGAAGCTGTCCTTGGCTGGTGTGTCACCACCACCTCTTCCGCCAGCTTGAACAGAAGCTCATTTGCTGCTCGGATGTCCCTGTTCTGGTTGCCTGCACCTGAGAAGCTACCCATGAGCACAGTCTGTCAGCACTGGCCCTGCCCCACATGGGCTTGCTGGATGACAGCTGCTGGGTGTCTGGCTTAGGGCGCTGACGAAGCAGAATCAATGCAAGTAAGAGCAAGGGATGTGGAGAAGGACGCCTATAAATTAATTTTTGTCATTAGCTACTCATTGTCTCAAAATAGTCCCCCTGTCTCTCTCTGTGTACAGACTATTCTACGAATCAGTAACATTTAAGACAAATGAAAAGCCAAAGATGCTTGTCACCAAAGGAAATGAGAACTTATTTTTAGATATTTCTTTTTATTCACAATAGTATGTCTGTCTTTAATAATTTGCAACATGACATCTCACATACCTTTTACTCTTTGCTGTTAACTCCACAAATGGGCTCAATGAAAAAAGTATACTAGGGTATGCATTTGTCCTACTGGCCAAATTGAAACAAACAAGCATACATTTAAACTGTAAAAAGTGAAGGAATAGTGGATTTCAGAAGCCAGGAGTCTGAGATTTGTTGATTGGCACTTTATATTTTTTTAAAGGAAACTTTATTATTTATTTATATGTATGTATGCATTTTTGAAAGACCAGAGGTCAGAGAGAGAGAGAGAGAGATTGACGAAGAGGGAGTGAAAGAGAGGACGTTCTCCACAAAGCAGGGCCAGGCCAGGACCCAGGGATTCTATCTGGCTTCCCTTCTGGGTGGCACAGTCCACTGGCTTGAGCCATCCTCTGCTTATGCCCAGGTGCGCATCAGCAGGTAGCTGAAGTAGACATTAGAACCATGACCAGAACCCACTTATTTTATTTTTTAAATTTTAATTATTAATTTGAATTTTATGGTGCAGTTCCGTGGAGTCTGGTGGGCAGCGCTGGCCAAGTCTTCACCACTGCATTGAATCGGGGGCCCGTCACAGTTTTAACTCTCATGTCTTCAGTGCATGGGCACAAGATTTTAAGTTGCATCGCGGGACTTGAAACATCTGAATGTGTTTCTTTAAGACAGTGTGCCAGCTCAGGTGTGTTCACAGATTTTGAGACATGCCACACTATGCAGCTTTTTCACAGAAGTAATTATGCTGTTATTCAGGAAGCTGGAGGCAAGGGGAACTACAAAATATGTACCTCAGCCTGAATTAGCTTCTGAATTCAGGAATCAAAGGCTCAAGACCCTGCTGCTTAATTTTAACGAATTTAGAGTGCATCTGCCATGATCGTACCCAAGAAAAATGGCCCTACTGTAATTGGCATTTAGTGTCAAACTTTTTCTGGGTTTTATGAGGAAGCCACATTTTTGGACAGCTTACAAGATCTCACTCTGGCTTTATTTGACTACTCAAAGAGAAGTATTTGGGCACTCATCACAGCAACCACAGAGAACGCACCAGAAATAAACATTCGCTCCACAACCCAGAAACCTGCGAGGACTTCTGTTTTGCTGGTGCGAATAAAAAGGAAAGTACAACTGGAGCCACTGCGTGAAAACAAAGTTGTTATTATGCAAGTTTCCAGATTAATGCTTTAAAAAGATTATGTCAAGATGTGATTTGATAGACTTCAAATCTGATCCTTCTTTATACTATTTTCACACAAATTCACAAAGCCGGATGGGATTCTGCCTTTCTTTTGAAATCATCAGAGGCTGACATACTGGGAATCGTGAGATCTGACAGCTGATGGCCTGGCAGTCATGATAGAAAGAGGAAAGTTACATAACACTCCCAGAGCTCAGCACTGAGGCCTTTTCAGCAGGTGGACATCACTGGCCACAGCTCGGAAACCCTTGACAGCACCATTCTGTCAGAACAAGGTCAAGCAGAAGGTCCGTGGGAACGTGGATTTGCAGTTTAAGCATGGGAAGGTACAGTAATCTGACCAGATTTTTTTTAAAGGCGCAATAATATTTGGAAACAATTAAGAAGCACAGTAAAGACAGAGGGAGAATAAGAATTTCCCATTTTCCAACTTAAACTGTTTTTGATATTCCGAATGTTGTCCTCCAAGGACTGGCTGTGCTTGCAAAGTTGTAAGTGTGTCTTCCAGATCTTGGGGGCCTCATGATCACTTCTGGATGGCTGCAGGGACAGGAGCTTGGTTCCTACCACCCCTCTCAGCTCTCCCAAAAGCATTCACCTGCTGGCCAGAGGGCAGTTTCCATACAAACGCGGGAACCTGCCAATTTCTAGCTTAAGACCCTTCCAGGTCTCTGCTGCACCCTCTGAGAGCGACATGCCTGTTTCCCGAGGAGATGGATGAACACACTTTCCCTTTCTCAGTCCATGTTCTCACCGTGCTCACATGAAACAGACAGCCACGCATGCATGGAACCACGGTCACACGTGGTTGGTAGCAGACTCTTATTTTTCTTTCGCCACATGCCTCTCGCCCACTCTCTCCTACTGCCCCCTGCAAGAACACGCGTGGGAGGACGCGTATCTCTGGCTCTTGGAAAGATATCAAGTGAGAGCTGTCACCCCACGCATTTGCTAGAATCCAGAGAACTGACGTTGCTTTTAAGGCAGACTGCAACAGGAAAACACGGATTTGAGGATGAAAGTAACTGAGTTCAAGACTCTATATCGCAACTGGCTCCTGTGAGCAGGACATTCCAAATTCAACAAGGCCCAGGTTTCTCTAGGCATGACTGATGTTTAGATATTTCATAGGATTTTTGTTTATTGCGAATGAAACCAGAAAAACATGAAAAATGCTTTTCTACCTTTAAATACAGTGCAACATTACTTATTATTTTCTTTGTGTGATGCCATAGTATATCAGTCTTACATGAAGTCTGCATGAGTAGAAAAATATGCAGTGTTTTTATATTGCAATTTGATGTTTTTACCGAATCAGCAGACAATACATTTTTTTAGGGTCAATTGTTTGGTGCAGCACACTGATGAGAATAGCTGCACCCCATATCCGAGTCAGGAGGTTTGAGTCCCAGCTTCATTTCACCAGTCTAGCCAACGCTGGAAGGGAGCACATGGTGCCTCTCGAACTTGGGTCTATGACATTCATTGAGGTCTACCTCCTGACTTTGCCCTGACCCAGCCCCAGCTATTGCAGATATTTGGCAAATGGAAGAGCTTTGTGTCTCTGTCTCTTTGCTTTTCAAATACAGTGAAAATAAATAAACAAAAATATTAAAAATATTTTTTAAAGTTTAAAAATGAATAAAACACACAGGAAAGTCTAATCATAATAGAAATGATAACTATGATACCTATTGGTTTCATGGGGTTAAATATGCTAAATATACTAAATGTATTATATTTACACTATTAAAAAATTCTGAATACCCATGCAAATTTTTCTTTTGAAATTTAGAATGTAACATAAACATAAGAGTTGAACCATGGAAGATCTTTACACTAGGTCTTAGGTATGCTAAACATGTTTAATCATGTGTAAGAAAAGCAATGACACGGAGCCAGCATCCTGCAAAGTGAAACACACAAGAGTGTGATCGTGGGCTCAAGGGTGCAGATTGTTGGTTCTGTCCAACGAGGGAATCCCGTCCCTGTTTGCAGAAAGGGCAGCAGGCAGTCACAGAGCTTAGAGACAAGAGGTACCTAAGGCCTGCTACCCGTTTCAGGTAATGCTGCTTATTATCATTTGAGTACTAAGAATGGGATTTACTAGGAAGGATTAGAAGTAATGACAGTGAATCTGTTCATGGATTGTACGGGAACACCATGTCATACTGTGACAGTGGCTATACAGATGACCCAACATATCTCTCTCCTTGTGTGTAGATAGAGTTAAAGACTTTTTAGAGAAGTCAACAAAAGCATAGGCACTTAAAGCCGAAATAAACAAATGGGACTACATCTAAGGAAAAAGCCTCTGTGCAGCAGAGGGAATGATCAACAAAGCAAAGAGGCAAACAACAGGGGGAGGAATATCTTTGCACACTACCCAGCACATATGGGACTGATATCCAGGATTTAGAAATAGCTTCAGTAACTCAACAACAGAACAACCTTGTGAAGAAACGGGGAAAGGAAATGAGCAGACGTTTTTCAAAAGAACAAATGCAAATGGCTAAAGCTTATACTTCTTAGCTATTATGGAAACACGAATCAAAACCACAATAACGTTCACCTAACTCCAGCGATACTGACCTAGATTCAGAAATCTAGTAACAATACCAACACCTGTTAGCATGGATGTGGGGAGAAAAGGATTCTACTCCACTACTGGTGGGAGTGTAGGCTAATGGCGAGTGCTAAGACAACTGAAAATTGATTACTGAATGACCCAATATCCTGCTCCTGGGGATATATCCAAAGGAAGTGAAATTTGCACGTGAAAAAGTGACCTGTAATCCTATATTTATAACAACGCAATCACAATAGTGGAGACATGGAAACAACCCAGATGCCTGTCAAAAGAAATGTGCATAAAGAAACTGGTACATCTGCTCCATGAATACTAGCCAGCCACTGAAAGGAGTAACATTATATCATTTGCAACAAAATGATCCCATTAAGCTCAATGAAATAAGCAAATCTCAAAAGGACAAATATCATAAGTTTTCTCTGATATAAGGAAACAATGCATGCAAAATACAAAACAAGTAGATATAGGTCTCATAGATGAACTATATAATGGAGCTAGTATGCCCGCAAGTGAAGACACCTTGCAGTATACTCTTCTACTCCCAAACAAAAGGAGGACTCCCAATGAAGCAATTAAATACACCTTAATAATATGATGCTAGACTTTCTGCCTTTTCTATACCTATAATGCCATGGTATACATGAGTAGCAGAATGTCAAATTCACAACTGTCGTTAGATGACTATACCGCTGTTATAATATGGAGGCAATAGTGGGAAGGGAAGGAGGGGAAAAAAAGAGAGTTGGGAAAGGGAGATTCTCAACATCTACAATACTAAATAATGGAAAATAATAAATAAATAGGGTGGCCCAGAGGCTTGGTGATGGAAGAATGTGTGAAAAGAGACCCATGTCAAACCAGGAAGCAGAGAACAACAGGGGGTATCCCATTTCCTCCCCTCCTGTGGCCTCTCCTTGTTAAACAACCAGGATTCAGTCACAGAGGCTCCCGCCAAAGTCACTTTGTAAATTCCCACCTTCAGAAACCACATTTGGATTCAGCTCACTCCTATTACATTAACCTCAGACTGGGACACAAACCCTTAAAACATGGTTTTGTTGTTGTTGTTGTTGTTGTTGCTGTTATTTTGTTGTGTTGTGTTCTTTTAGGGGAAACAACCAAAGCATTATCAAGCCATAACAATTACGCATATTCAATGGGAGCATTTATTAGTCAACTTAACGCTACTCCGTGTTGCTATGAAGACTGTTCTCATTTGTGGATGGCACAACATCTCTGTAATGCATATCAAAACCATGCTAGCAAAGTTCAGTTATGATGCAGAAGACAATTATTCAGTGATAATACGCATATTACATGTGGAACAGACTACGCATATCTCTGACCTGTCAGATAGTCTGAAATTACTGTCACTAACCTGAACTTTGTTCAATGTGAAGCAAGACACTGAAGAATCGAACTCAAACAAAACATCGAAAGCAACACATCATTCTATCGCCACTCACAGCTACACTAAGACAGGTGGCATGAGCAGTTTCCTCTACACATTATTTTTTTGGATATAGTGGGACTAGGTCACTGGATAAACACTGAAACACACAGGATGGAATGTTTCAAAATTTCAGAGGATGAAATAGTTGCTAAATATATGGGATGTGGGAAGCAAAGAGAAGGAGGTCTTTTAGGAAAGGATCTCCTAATTACAGTAACCAAAGGAAGCCCACATAAAGAGGCCAGAATGATTCTACATTAAACCCCATTATGTTGCATAAACGGAAACAGGTTAAGACATCAACTCCTAAACAAACAACTTAGTTGAAATTAAAATATTTATAGTACAAATCTTTTTTTTAAGTAATATTTATTTATTTTCATTAGATAGATTTACAGAGAGGAGAGACAGAGAGCTCTTCCATCTACTGGTTCATTCCCCAAAAGGTTGCAACAGCCAGCTGAGTTGATTTGAATCCAAGAACTTCTTCTGGGTCTCTCATGTGGGTGTACAGGGTCCTAAGGCTTTGAGCCAGCCTCGACTGCTTTCCCAGGCCATAAACAGAGATCTGGATGGGAAGTGGAGCAGCCAGGATAGGAACTAGCACCCACATGGAATCCTGGGGCTTGACGGTGGAGGATTAGCCTGTTGAGCCAAAGCACTGGCTCCTATTTTCTGATAGTCAAGAGTATTATCAACTTGTTAATTTATAGGCTTCTATACATACATTTTCAAATAGCACTATTCATTTATTTTTTTTTTAGATTTTTATTTTTTATTTTCTTTATTGGAAAGGTGGATATACAGAGAGGAGAGACAGAGAGGAAGATCTTCCATCCGATGATTCACTCCCCAAGTGAGCTCAACGGCCGATGCTATGCCGATCCAAAGCTAGGATCCAGGAACTTCTTCCGGGTCTCCCACGTGGGTGCAGGGTCCCAAAGCTTTGGGCCGTCCTCGACTGCTTTCCCGGGCCACAGGCAAGGAGCTGGATGGGAAGCGGGGCTGCTGGGATTAGAACCGGCGCCCATATGGGATCCCAGGCATGCAAGGCGAGGACCTTTAACCACTGTGCCATCGCGCCGGGCCCTATTCATTTATTTATTTCAGTCCCTGGAGTGTTTACCATGATCAGCCATGTGCTGAATCATGTGTTAAACACTAGAGTTCAAACATGAGTGAGATGCTGTCATGCATTCCAATGCTCTATCATCTGGTGGAGGAAATACAGAAACCATATACAGTATGCTTACACATTCATTTAACAGAAACATCAATTACAGAATTTTGTTTCTAGCTTAAATAAATACTAAAGGCAAACAATATCTTTAGCAACTGGGCGAGAGAGGAGCTAAACTATCTGAAAGCCATTGTGTGGCAAAAGCCCAAGAGAGAGTAGGCAGTCCCAATCATCTGGCCACGTTGCTGGAAGCAGCGGTGGCGTGTGGGGCAAGAAGTTAGTGGAAGATCACAGAGCACACCAGGAAGCAAATGGAGAGGCTGGATGCATCCAGTCCTCTGCAGAACCACCTTCCAGGGCCCGTCTCTAATGGTTTAAGGACCTCCCACTAGGTTCTCCACTGGATACCAGAATGAAATCAAGTTTCTAGCATTTGCCACTAACAATTTAAACCCCAAGTTTTACACCCTGCCTAAGTTAGGGAGCCAAATGTTGTTCAACTCACAGCACCAATAAAACAGGCACAGACATGATCTACATTTTTAAAATCCGTTATCATAAACGGGTAAAAATTTGACAAATGCATGACAGGGGACATGTTCACTTTACTGCTCTCACCACTGCCAATCTTATCTAAAAAGAAGTTTTATAGCATAATATTACTATGTTTTAGAATCATTTTGGTTCATGAAACTGATTGTTAAGTAAAAGTCATGGGTGGAAACAAAATGTAAAGAGTTGAGGCTGATTAAAGTCACACAACAGTGCCTGTGATGTAGAGTCACCATCATACTCTGTCCTAATTAGTCCACAAGATGTTTCCCTGTTAAAGCTTTAGACTTCTCTTTCTGGAACTCCTTATGTTAGCTTGAGAATTTCACTAGTCACACAACAAATAAAGAGAATGAACTCACAATTAATGCATGCTTGTATTCTAATTTAAAGTGTTGCTCTTTTATTACCGTACTTATAAATGACTCCAATGAAGGCATTCAAGTTAGCACTAAACTATATCAGATTTTTAATGAGTTCACGGCTAGTCTGGTCCCTCCTAAGCCAGGGTGTTTGAGGGCATGCATGTCTGTACGCTAAGTAGCAAACAAGCAGATCATTTCCGAACACAGCAGCGTTTAGGGTGCACACACACAAACACACACAGGCAGATGCTCTATTGTGACTACTTTGTCGCAGAGGGAGAGGAAGGGGTGAGTATACAAGATTATTACCTCCTATCAGAGTGGCAATACCAGTGCTACAAAGCAAAAAATATTTTAAAGAATGCTTTAGGATTTTTTCCCCTTATACAGAAACTCATAGCCAACCAACATCAGGGGCTGAGGATTAAGACTGAATCCCTGGACAAAGATTAGCATCTCGGGAAGCAGCTGGACTGCATGGGAAGGAGGCACAGCTGTGCAGGCTGGGAAAGGGCCTTGCAGCCACAGTCACACAGGTGTGGACAGCTGTAGGCCCCAGTCTCCCAAGGATTAACTCCACAGCACAGCTTGTTTCTCAAAGGTGTAACGGGAGGGGCAATCATGGCCTGATACATTTAGCCTGTGGCTTGACTGCAATCTCCCTCCTTCTTGTTTCCCCTTGTTGCATGTCCTTGGGGGAGCTTAGGTGTGGCTTAACCATTGGGAGGATCCTGGGAGGGGCCAAGCAGACTATAAAAGATGCAGCTTGACTTCAAATAAAGGGCATTCTCCTCACATGAATGACCCACTGTGTGTTGTGTGTTGTCTGTCTTGTCTGTCTCATAACCCTAGTCCCTCTGCTCGACTCGGAGCTCGGGGTACGTGGCGACGCGGGCGTTGCCAACAGACAGCTCTTGCCATTCCTCCCCTTCCCTCTGAGTTAGCTCAGATGTGATCACTGTGTCTCCCCTGCTGCTGTGGAAGCTCCTGGAGAGAAGGGCCCCTGCTGTGGGATCCAAATGGCCAGGCTACTGCTGCATGTAGAACAGGTGCACAAGTCATCAATTCATCTTGGTTGGATGGCATGGATGAATAACCGAGTACACCTCAATGAAACACAAACCTAAGTCAGGGTAAAAATATGAAAATGCCAGGAAAGAAACATCAGATTCATCCAGAGAGTAACAGACCACAGAGATGTCCAGTGCGTACTTGACTGATCTTACTTATTGCGGATCTTCCCTTTTGCCAAATCCCCAAGAGGTCCATAGCTCCAGCCACCACTGATGTGGACCCAGGAAATACAAAGGCATCTACAAGGCACAGTCAAATTTAGTTACCTTTTCCATCATGTTATTTTTTGAAAGATTTATTTATTTTTATTGGAAAGGAAGATATACAGAGCAGAGGAGAGAGACAGGAAGATTTTCCATCCGATGATTCACTCCACAAATGGCCACAATGGCCGGAGCTGAGCCGATCCAAAACCAGGAGCCAGGAATGTCTTCCAGGTCTCCCACATGGGTGTAGGGTCCCACAATCTTGGGGTGTCCTCAACTGATTTCCCAAACCACAAGCAGGGAGCTGGATGGGAAGCAGGGGCCACTGGGATTACAACTGGTGGCATACTTATGAGATCTTGGCATGTGCAAGGCAAGGACTTTAACCACTAGGCTGTTTCCTGGCCCTCCTTCATGTTAGTTTTGCTTTAATAGAAGTACCACTGTTTTTCTAACAATGATAGTAGAGAATCCTTCAGACAGAATTAACTCTGATTAACATAATGACTAAAAGCACATTAATATGTCCATCTAAATAGTACCAGAAGCATTCCTAATATATCAATAATAAAGGATATTATCATAGAAAGGGAAATGAAAGTATACATATCAGCTTCAATAACATAGCGTTGAGGTCATTGTGGATCAAGCACTTTTTCCATGCCAGGCACTGTGCTTCACTAATGAGTAAAGCATGGTCTCTATTCAAAATGCATCTAAACTAACAGAATCTATTAACAGTGCAGGTGGCGTGAGCTTGTCACATGCTTTCCAGTTTCTTTCCCTAAGAGATTCCGTTCCTCTGCACGAAGCAAAAGGCGGTAGAATGCAGAAATGGAAAGAAACAGCAAGCTAACTGGGCAACAAAAGAAAGGCATCCAGGACTGGACCAAATTCTGTAACCTCTTCTACATCAACAGCATCTTTCGACAGGCTACAGAGTTACCCACTGTTTGACAATTCAGACCGGAATATGCTAAGCAAGAACAGCTAACCATGGACCACGCTGAGCGTGAATTCTAATTATATCTCAGGAAGGCAAATAGAAGGTTTCCACAGATTGCAATGGCTTCCTGACAAGCAAGGAGCCAGGATCATTCCAGCACCTTGTGATATTTTAGCAGTTCCCCAATTAATGAAGAAATAGGAAAAAAATCATTTTTCTCAGTCACTGAAAAAAATATAAACTAATAAAATAAGGTCAACTTTAAAATTAACTAGATTTTTCCTAATAATTTACTTTGGCTTAATAAAAACAGTTCTGCATTTATTCAGGAATTGGGCAATGAGATCAAAATCATGATGCTGATAATAGATTTGTAAAAGCAGATAAGCCTATGTCAACAAAGAGATAAAATGAAAATCTCCAATAAAGAAAAAGTACCAGATATGTCAAATTCAAATAAAGCTATAACAAGTGAAGGCACTGTGTCAATGTTTTTTCCTTTTTTAAAAAAAAAAAAAAAAAAAACTTTAGAGAAGAAAATCCCAGGCCCAGGGAAATTAACCATCAAAAATCAATCAGATAGTCAACTGATGCCCTCGAGGTTGCCAAGATGAGTCAAACAGGTTGAATCTCTACATCAGGTGGAAAATTAACCAAAAATGACTGGAGGCCGAAAGGCAAGGAATGAAAACTCACTCTTAGGAAACAGATAGGAGCACATTTGAGAATTGTTCCCGAGATATGACTCCCAAAACACAGTGATCAAAGAAATCACAGATCAAAGACAGACACACTGAAATACAAGTTACTCTGCACAGATAAAGTGAAAACATTGCCCAATGCGGAAAAATTATTTGCACATCATACCGCAACAGGGAGGTACAAGGATGGCTACAACTTAAAATATAAATGGGTGCAGGATAAAATGCACCTTCAGTCATTGCTGGTAGCAATGTAAGCTGGTGCGGCCACTTATACTACTGCTGTCAAATGACCAGCAACTCCACTTCCGGACATTCATCTAAGATAAAAGAAAATGCATGAGCATACCAAAAAGGACACGTGGCTGGTCACGGCAGGATTATTCCAGGAGTGAGGAAGTAGAGATAACCTAAACATGCACTGCCTGATGAAGGTGTAACAAAATGTAGAGTACGCATACAACGAAATTTTACTTAATAATAAAAAGGGATGAAGCACATTGCACAAAAAATATGGGTAAACACTGGAAAAATCATACCAAGTGAAAGATAATCATACACAAATCAGTCCACATATCATATGTTTCTGTTTTTAAAAATTATCCAAAATAGGCAAGAACAGAGGGACAGCAAGTTGACAGTAGCCAGCTTCAGGCGGATGACTGAAGTGGGCGGCGGGAATGGAGAGTGGTTGATGATGGGTACAACATGGTGTCTTGTTGTGAGCATCCTAAAAGTGAACTGAAATGGTTACTTCAAAATGACAAATTTGTTTTCAGGCAAGTTGTATCAATAAAGCTTTAAGTTTTCATTAAAACTGTTTTAAAAAATAGGGCCCGGCAGCATGGCCTAGTGGCTGAAGTCCTTGCCTTGAACACGCCAGGATCCCATATGGGCACCGATTTTAATCACGGCAGCCCTAGTTCCCATTCAGCTCCCTGCTTGTGGCCTGGGAAAGCAGTCGAGGACGGCCCAAAGTCTTGGGGCCCTGCACCCACATGGGATACCTGGAAGAGCTCTTGGCTCCTGGCTTTGGATCTGCACAGCACCAGCCATTGCGCTTACTTGGGGAGTGAATCATCAGACAGAAGATCTTCCTGTCTGTCTCTCCTCTGCTCTGTATATCTGCCTCTCCAATAAAAATAAATAAACCTAAAAATAAAACCACTTTTAAAAAAATATTCTGTTTTTGAGGAAGAGAGTTACCATCTGCTGCTTCATTTTCCAAATATCCATAATAAACAGATACAACAGGCTGAGGACAAAGGCAAGAGCCAGGAATTGAACCCAGGTCTTCCAGGCTGGAAGCAGGAAGCTGACCACTTGGGCTCCCACTGCTGCTTCCTAGGCTCTGTGCTAGCAGAAAGCTGAAGGCCAGAGCTCAAGCCAATGAGAAATGCAAGCTTCTTAGCCACAAGGACAAACACCTGCTGGCAACAAGCTCACGTATTTATTAAAAGAATATAATGATTAGATCTTCCACCATTGCCTATACCTATAATGCCACGACACCTTTAAATAGTGGACTGTTAGAATTTTGACTATTGCTGAAGGACTATACTATTGTAATAATATTGGGGTGAAATAGTGGCAGGGGTGGAGAGAATGGGAAAGGAAAAAAGGGAGGTGGAGGATGGAATCCCAACAGCTACAAGGCCGTATCACGTAAAATAAGCAAATGCATACATAAACGGAAGTTCGATTTCAAAACAAAACAAGAGAATTGGTTGCTTTCTTGGATTTCATAACCAACCTAAAAATGCTGGAGAGCTGCTTCAGAGCCCAGGGAGCTCACATTACACATTACATATGTTCCATTCATTGCTCCTACAGTACAAACAAGAACAACGAATCCATATTTTATACACAGCTAGCATTTATTTGGCTACCTGAATTTCATTTCTGAGAAAACTTTTTGTTTATGGTTGAGCGGGGAGACAGTATTCCTCCTCACTAGCCAACTCCCCGTCAATGTCCAGATGTTGCTATGTGGGTCTTAGACACCCTTAACCTGCATTACCATCACTAGATCAACACTCTCTCCCCTGGGAACAGTTATCCTTAGGGAAATCAGTGTATTTGAAAGGCAGAATGGCAGAGAGGAGAGATGAGAGAAGGGAGAGGCGGGGATGAGAGATTGCATTTGCTGGCTTTCTCCCCAAATGCCTGTAACATTCAGCACTGGAAGAGATGGAATTCAAGGGCTACGGACACCTCGACCTTGTCTCCCCCGTGGGTGATAAGGACTCGGGCACCTGAGCCATCATCTGTTGCTTGCCAGGCTTATCAGCAGGGTAAAATCAGAGGCACATTAGCTTTCCTTAGCATGCTGTGTTACCACATCTGCCTCTGGGAAAAAGCTATTTTAAATTAAAATGCAAACTAAAATCATCTCTGAATCAGCATTAAGAGGAGAGATTCTGGAGTCTACATCAAGGGTTTCATAGTCCAGGGTCCACTAATTGTGCTCTCCTACTGGCAGAAAATATTGACTGTAGTGCAAGCTACATCAGTTAAATGATATTATCAAGGAGCTAGCTGGTTATACCTACATGTCTCATTTGTGCATATATATTATCGACTGAGATAATATCTAGAAAATCCAGATTTTCTTTTTAACTTTTATTATTTTATAATCCAATAGTTGTCATTCCAGCCAATTCTTCATATAGGGAAAGATCAACCTACACAATTTCATCACCGAGGTGTTCAAGCGACTTGTTGAAATACATATATTATGACTTTCTAAAGGGTGAGGACAAGTTTGTGATGTGTTGACAAAACACAGAGCCACAAAGGCACAGTATGATATTGGATTGATTTTTCTCTGAACCAGAACAACTGAAATGCAAACGTGTTTTTGTTGACATGGAGGTTCAGAAAACACTGGGTCTCTAAGATTTACCATGGAATTTGACAACTTACAGTGAACTTGAAAAGGCAAATGGCATGATGTCAGCTATGTTAGGCAATTCAGGTCATGAAGATATGTTCCTGGCTGCGTTTTAGCCACTTATATTTGCCACTGCTAGACAAGATTCTTAATTAAGCAGTCACGTGACTTCCCTTTTAATAGCTTTTCCAGCTCTTGTGAGGATATCTTGAAATATCAGGCATTTCATTTAACTTGCTAGAAAGACCTCATTGGTAAAGATTTGTTCTGTTGTATTTTTCTTCCATATGGCACATTTCCATTCTTGGATCATAAGAATTTTTCCAGTTATAGGAAGGTTCATGATTGAACTGCATTTTGGTGCAGAAAAATGGAAGCAATTAGATGGAATTCATAATTTACTATTACAATTCTGTTCAATTTTTGAAAGCATCCGACTCACAGACGACACCAACAAGTTAGACTTATTAAAACGTAAAACATGCTGTGCGTGCACCAAACTGACATTTAGAGATGTGATCCGTGCCTGTGGCCTTCGTCTACCCTCTTGAGGAACAGTGACTTCTCCTACCTAGTAGCTGGTGAATTCTGTATTTAGCGAAGGGTAAAGCTTGTGATTATAAATAGAACACAAGTCACTGTAAAAAAAAAGAAGGAAAGAAAAGGAGGATGAGGTGGAAAGCATCATTCCACTTTTCCAGCTGAATACATGAACTCCATGAGATCTATTCCTCTTACACAAAGGAAGTAAAAACAAAAAGGAAGAGTGTCATTGTTTCTAAAGTCGGGGTCCTAAGTGACTGACCTACCCAAAATCCTTTGCAATGCATACTGAACAACTTCTTTTTGCTGAAATGAATGTTGCAAAGGAAGCTCCGTGCACTCTGAGCTCCACGGGTACGGGCAATCTTCTGTTCTTCTAGCAGCACCCGGGGCGGGCAGCTAAGGCGCTCCTCGTGACGGAAATGAGAGAATACAGGCGTACGCCAATCTTCCACCTCTGTCTCCTGGTGTACTGTGCTGTGCTTCATTTGAGGGCAGGAAAGCAAAGGCCCTCTAAGTTTGCCTGTTAACAGCTAAAGCAGCAAATTTCATTTTGATGCAGGAATATTGAGACCATTTAATGATAGAATTCTTGGCTTAAGTCAATTAAATTCCCACCCTATTGTTAGGTCCATTCTCCAAATCTCTTAATTGCGTGTGTTATTAATTTTGTTGAGAAGTAAATAAAGGTCCATGTGTTAGTCTTTGTGCACTGCTTTCTGTATGAATAACTGGCGCCTCTGATATTTTAGAGACACATGCACGTAAAGCATACAAGAATCTACCCCAAGATTCTAAACTGTCAAACACTTCCCTTGCTATTTTTGTTGAAAAATAAACACGCGGATGCTGATGGAGTGGGACTGTTGCCTCCTGGAGACACATGATAAAGGAATCGCAAGAACCTTGGACGGTGTACACTGCATTAAATGGTGCTGAATTTCCTGAGGACGCTGCAGAAAAAGTCCTCCCTGTTACTAATGCGAGTCTCATGCTTCGCGCCCAGAGCCAAGGCTCCATCAGGAGAGATTGGAACTGCCAATCAGAAGCATTTTACAATTTGAACCTGAAGGTTTACAGTGCTGAATTCCAGCTGATTCTGCAGCTTCTGATTCCAGCTGGACTTAAAATCTTATCTCCAGATGCCAGGCCTCCAGATAGGGCCTGCCACAGTAGCCCCAATTCCCAGAGAACACACCACTCCACGGCCACAGCGAGATCCAAGCCTCCCCGAGAGCCTGCACAAATGGCGAATAACTTGTTCCTGTCACTTCTGCTAATACTGTGAAGGAGACCAGCAAAGGTGTAAATGTCTGCAGATTGTTACCTGCACTTTTCCCCCGCTTCTATCAAAAATTGCAGCATCTTTATCCTCATGGGGGAGAGGAAGTCCCCAGGTCTTCTCAAATGTTTTATGAATAATTTGTAGGTGTCTTTGTATTGCGGGGAATATATACATACAAATTCTCTCACTTCTTTCAGTAATGCTCTCCCAAATTTTCCCTACGTACCCTTCTTTCTCTAAGAAAGACAATGCAGTTAGGACATGATCCCATGATGTGATGTAGCTTCTAACTGGATTGGTGAGGACCAGTGTCACAGCACAGATGGTTATGCCAACACAGATGACATATGAATGCCACTACCCATTCCAGCTCCCTGTAATGAGCCTGAGTATGCAGAAGGCTCTTGGGACCCTGTCGTCTTATGTGGGAGACAGGGATTGAGCTGCTGACTCAGGCTTCAGCCTGGCCTACTTCTGGCCATTACATCTACATGAAACATGGACCATCAGGAGAAAGATCTCTTGCAGCTCTGCCTTTCAAAGAAACAAATAAATACCTATTAAAAATAAAAACCCTAGCGTATCTGTAGTCAAATGTTCTGCCCCTGACCTATACCCCGTCCTAGCGTATCTGAATATAAACAGACCAGATTATCATGACATGGGAAACTGTGCTCTCCTGTGACCCTAAATATTCATTTAAAATAAACAAACTTGAAGAGCACATGACCAAATAACGGTCGAAGCTGCATGAGAAACCCCTCAACAACTTGCAATGCTTTGCTATTGCAGCTGAGTTACTTTCTAGGCAGTGGCATCTTTGAGAGCGGAAACCATGCCCTGACCTTATAGGACTCCTGCTGTAGAGACCAGATGAGAACGCACACAAGTGAATACTTGAACCAGCCATGCTTTCTGCTGGGCTGTGGATACAATCAACGAGAAGACAACCTACCTCACACAGGCACCCCAAGCCTGAGGAAAGCAAGATATGCAAGGCTAACTGACCATCCATTGCTTTCTATAATAGTTACTTCTCTTGGTATTTTTTCTTCTTGACCACAACTGTAACTGAGTAGCAAGAGGCAAATGCACTGTTGTTCGCAACTTTGGATTCTGCTAGAGACAGATGATATCCACGTATGTGATACATCATTATCCTTACTTTATATTCTGGGTTTGGATGGGCCTGGTCATAGCCTTCCTTCCATCTCCTATCAACAGATACTCCATGACTGGCTCAAGTCAACTGGACACGGGCCCAGAGATGTTGTGGCAATGTCCACAGGAAAACCAACCAATCAGCAATGGATCTGCCTTCTATTTTAAGTTTGGAAAGATTAGAATTTGCACATTTTTTTAAAAACTCTGATTGAGAAAGAAAGGTCTTTATTGGAAAGGTTTAATTGTTAGTATGGGATTAGAATGATTGGTGCACATTCTTACAAGTGGAATACCATACTCTGAATAGCCCAGAGCTCCTGAATAGTCCAGCGCTATTTTCTGTTATGAATTTTAACTCATTTTTTATGCAAGTCAATCAAAGTATGTCTCAGTCTTAACAACATAATTTGCTCACACTTTATATAATGCTACCTATCCCTGAAAAGAGAATTAAACATTGTTTTCTGCAACATGAGAGATGCAACTCAAAACCATTATGGTGAGTGAAATAAGCCCATCTCAAAAGACAAATATCATATGTTTCCTGTGATATTCAGCAGTTACTTTAATATGTAAAACCTCTATGGGAATGAAACAGATATCTCATAATGTTACTGCCTTTTTTGGTCCTTGTTGGTACTGCTGTGGAACACAGGTCTTTCTTCCTTTATTTGGTAAATATTATGATTAATGGTGAAGTAAGCCCATGACCATAGAGTGAATACAATTTACACCTGTGCAAAAATTAATGAAAAGAAAGGTGGGTAAAGGAAGAGATCGGGGAGAGGAAGAAGAGAGGAAAGCTTGATTATTTTCTTACAACTGTACCTACAAAATGCATGAGATGTGTTCTCTTTAGATTAATAAAATTAAAAAAATAAACCATTCCTAAACTGAAATATGTAAATTTATGTGGGAAATTTTGATCTGCAAAATATTATATATTGAAATTCTTCCTAGCTGAATAGACACGATGAAGCCTTTCATTTCGTTTAAGTCCAGAGGCTATAATTACAAATATGCATATGTATGTGTGCTTAATATTTCAAATAACATTAACTGAGAACACCGTGGGACAAAGCATACTTTTTGGGACTTAACAGAGTTTTAATCTAGTGGAAACGCTGTGGCAATGTTTGATAACAAATGATACCTGCTAATATTTGATGATAGAAAAACATAACAGAGTATTAAGATAGGCTTAGTACACAGATGATAAATTGATAGAGGCAAGTAGGCGGATAGATAGATAAAAAGATGGATGATAGGTAGATGAAATCTACAAAGAAGGACAAGTATTACGATGGCTGGAATAACTGGTAGAGTCTTCCATTTGGCAACAATGTCATCAGAGAAACCCTGCAAATGAATGAAGTGAAATTTACCCTCTCTAGAGTTAGGGCTTACTTTAAGCGTACTTTGAGAAGAATAGGGTTTTGGCTACAAAAAGAAGTTGCAGAGATAAAGTTAATCTTGGTGGACTTGTTCCTCTGACGGTTCTGGTACCCTGGTGGCTTCATTGTTTATGATCCCTAGTCACCTGCATATTCTAAGGTTAGTGCTTCAGGATTGCTAGTAAAAAAAAACCCCGGGCTTTAGGATAATGCTCAAAAATGACTGGAATATCTAGCCTGGCTGTTACTCGTTCCCTGAGCTCTAGGAATTAGTTATACCTCACTGACATTTAACCTTTCAGTCGCATATAACTCCACTGTGAATGCAGAGGCAAAAAAAAAAAAATACACATGGATGAAAAAACTCTTTTAATCGACTCTTTAAGCAACATTTTAGAGTAGATCAAAAATTGACGCACTTAGATGTATGTTTACTTTTGTAACGTATCTTTATTCCAATGAGTAATCTTACCATAGCTGAAAAAATGATTTTTTTCCTGCAAATTAATTAAAACTATATTTTTTAAAAATGGCTAATGTGTTGTATAAAAATTCTCTTAAAAGTAATTCCTTAGAGGCCCCCTCAGGGCAGAGCGGCAAGTGGGAGCTGTGGATTGCCCGTGGAAGGAAGTCTGGGGACATACTGAAGTGGGGACCACTGAGAGCTTGTTTAACAGGTGTGGAAAGACGCCTGGGGGCTTCCACAGGCCAGGATGCAACATTTGCAGGTAATCGAGGGAGATGAAATTAGATGGTTCACAAAGGGGAACTGGAGAGCATGTCAGGCAAAGGCACCCGCCTATGTGGGAGACCTGGGCTGGAGCAGGTAGCATCATCTGTCCAAGAAAGTTGGGGCTGGAAGGCAGCCTGGCAGGCTAGGCTGTGGCACCCACCAGCAAGTGTTGGGGCAGGTAGTGGGCCACATCAGGCTGGGCTGTGGCACCCATTAGCACACGACAGAACCAAAGCTGGTGGCAGAGGGGGTGGGTGGGGTGGGCAGATTCTATAGAGGATTTGTGAGTTCTCCCCTGATGAACTGAGTACCTACTTATACATGTATCAAGATGGGACCTTTTCCATTGCTAATGCTTGTGCAATAGAGAACATATCCAGATACACATGAAAGATATGACAGTCAGCTCATCCAAGCCAACAGAGAAGGTTAAGTTCCTCATTAAAAGATGGAAAGCAGAACCAGTTAAACAATGCTCCTGGCCAGGCTTTGTAGCAAATGCCTAGGTCTATGAATACGATGGAATGGACCTGCTCAGGTAGTTGACCTTGGGGCGATTTTCTTAATCCTAATGCACTGAAGCTGACGTCTCAGAACTAACAAGACTGCTCATAACATCCTTCTGCACAGGGGAGTCTCTGCGGTGACATCAAATGTTGCTAATGTGTTAGACAACAAGGAACACACCCTTACCCACCCTCCCCACCTGCTGAAGATAAAGGAATATTAAAAAAAAAAAAGGACCAAAACATTTATGTCATCCACCTTCCTCCACATCTGGATTCTCCCCACATTTTTCAGAGCCTACATGGGTATGCATCCCTCGCACCTATGTAATTAATATTTAAAAAAAGTTAAAAACTAAAAATAAGAGGGTGTCCTATTGAGTTGCTTTGTATCTAAAGGAAACTTAAAAGGGTATCTAAGACAAGGCATTTGTAGTAGTGCTTAAGGAACCACTTAGGACACCCACATCCCACACTGCGTGTCTGGACTTAAGGCTCAGCTTTCCTTCTGATTTCAGCTTCAACAAGCAGCCAGAATGGGATTGCTCAAGTGAGATTCCCCAAGCGAGTGGTGGGAGTGACACCCACTCTAGGGTTGATGAGCCTTCTAGGTCATCAACAGCAGGCAGATGAGCCAGGAACAGAGCTGGGGCCGTGTGAGTGCTAACACTGCCACACCCTTGTCAGCGACTAAGAGCAGAATTTTCAATGGGAATTTCAGTAAGAGGCACCCAGACCTTGATTGGCTGCAAGAAGTGGTACCAGGGAATGAAACCTGACCCTGCTTGCATGACTGGACAGATAGCACAATCAAAGCCAAGGCTGCTGAGGAAAGTGGTCCTAGTCAAAGCAAAAACAGGCTGGTGAAGGGTAGAGGTCATGTTGGCAAGTCTGCGGGGTGCCCAAGGCTTTCTGCCTGTGGATGTGCCGAAGGGCCACAAGTGCTAACATGTCTGGGAAAGTACGCAGTGTTGATCCACACCTTTGACGTAGGAAACCTGGACGGAGCTCCCGACTGCTGGCTTTGGTCTGGCTCAGCCACAGTTACGGCAGCAACAGGCAAGTGAAACATTGGTGGATGCTCTGTTTTTATTTCTCCTTTCAAATAAGTAAATACACAAATAAGTATGTTCTAAAATATTCTGTAAAAAGACAACATTCACATGCTAAAATTTCCACGACTCCAAAAATTTTAGCAATGGACTAAATGGCTGGTATTACCAGTTAGAAAAGTGTCTTGCCTTTGACGGAGCTTATGGTAAAGAATAAAGTTCATATATTTTTAAATTTTAATCTTTTAATTCTAATCCCTGAGATTCTGCAATCTCTTCATAGCCAAACATGGGTGAATGCACTTGGGTGATTTCAGATTGTGGCTAGCTGTAAACATGACTACAGATTCCAATACCACGGTAACGGTACTTAGAGGATGGGAACCCGGTTCATAGGTTAGATTTGGTGTTTTGGGGAAGGGGAAGTTCTTGGAGGGAGTTAGTTGTAAAGGTCTGCATTGAGCCCAGCCACTCTCTCCTTTCTGTCTCGCCATGCCAACCTTTCCCTACCCATTGTGTTCTGCTGCTGTTGTCTGGCTTCATCAGGTACCGAATGGAAAGGGGCCCTCAGTGGTGATCGTAAACCTCCAGGACTCTGACCTAGGAGGATAACAGAAAGGCCTTTGTAGTTAGAAACACCTTTCTGACTGATAATACCAGCCAGTTAGTCCATTGCTAAAATGTTTTGGGTCCTAGAAACTTAAACATGTGAATGGTGTTTTTTTACAGTATATGTTAAAGTTTACTTATTTATGTACGTATTTACTTATTTGAAAGGATGAAGAAAAACAGAGCATCTTCCGATGTTTCACTCGCCCATCGCTGCCACAGCTGGGGCTGAGCCAGACCAAAGCCAGTTCCATGTTTAATCTCATCTCCAGGACCAGCAATTCATGCTCTGCTTAAACTTTCATTGGTTCTACCAGTCATGGGCTACTGCCTGGTGTGGTTGATGTCACATGCATTTATTTGTCAAAATTTTGAGTATCTATCCTAACAAATATGACTTGTTCATTCATAGAATTCTACATGCATTACTCTACTGAGAGAACAAGTACATATGCAATACTTTTTCACATGAATCAATGATTTTAAGGATTGTTTTAAATGAAAGGATTTTACTACTGGGATAAGGTTGTTTGGCATTCGTGAAATTTTGTGACACATGACTTGTCAGAAGTCTGTCTGTAAATTTTTAGTGATTGCTTACTGACAAGTCTGGTTGATAGCTTCAGCGTTGTAGTGTCATCACCTAACACGGCAACACATACACAATGAAATTAAGATTCCCTCAGACAAGTTCGTGGCTAACAACAATGAATATTAGCCCATATTTTGAATAATGACCCCTTATTTGAGGGACCAAATTTGTGTCAAATCTTTTTTTTCTTGTACATGACTGTGGTCAGTGGACTGTTTCTGCCAGGGGTAGGAGTGTCCTATCTCTTCCTGTTCATTCATGCTGCATAGCACAGTTATCGGGGGCGGGGCATGGAAGAGAATGTGGAAACAGCAATCTCACCCGCGTTCCTGGAGCCCTGTGACCCTCATCACCCCAATCAACTATGTGAAAATCATCAAAATAACTAATGATTTCAAAAAAGAAAGCTGCTTTAATGCAGACAATTTTCTTCACCAGGCACATGCTGTGTCAATCGCAAGTCCTGCTATAGGCTGACCAGCGGCAGTGTCCACTCTGCGCTCACAGCACCTTGCAGGGTCACTGATGACCACCTACGATGTCAAGGCAACTGGGAGTAGGCACATGAACCTTCAGCCTCATATGTCATAGTTGTAAAGAACATTCCCCCCACTTGTTTGAAATATAAAGAGCAGGTATCGGATTTTTTCCTGTATGTGCTTTGTACATCTCTTGAAATGTAAGCACTCACGAGCGAGCGCAAGACAAGTTCTAAGTCTTTCCCACTCCTTCATGCAAGACTTCTGCCCTTTTCTGCCTCAGGTTTTTAGTTCGCTACATTTAAAACACCATCTCAAAAAAAAAAAAAATCTAAACAACACACCTGTGTTCATGCTGTGTCTCTCCCCGCTATCTAAATCTGCCTGCCTTCTGAATTTTACCCCTATTTTTTCCCATTTCTAGATGATTCTGACTTATCCTGTAAAGGTTAAATCAACATTAAGTCCCTTCTCATGTATAAGACATTGGGAGACAGTCTTGCTTCTATGTCTAAGAGGTGATTATTTGCTTTTCCAGTTCAGATGCTGGACAGTGTCTAATTCTCCAGCATCAGTCAGCGTGCAGAGGGTGTCCTGGAAACAGGAGCACCTGCACGCCATACATGTTAAAACGTACTGCATTGTGCCCGGTGTGATGGCACAGTGGTTAAGATCCTTGCCTTGCATGCCTGGGATCCCATATGGGCACCAGTTCTAATCCCGGTGGCTCTACTTCCCATCCAGCTCCCTGCTTGTGGCCCGGGAAAGCAGTCAAGGACGCCCAAAGCTTTGGGACCCTGCACCTGCGTGGGAGACCTAGAAGAGGCTCCTGGCTTCGGATCGGCATAGCATCGGCTTTTGCGCTCACTTGGGGAGTGAATCATCGGACGGAAAATCTTCCTCCCTGTCTCTCCTCTCTTTATATCCTCCTTTCCAATAAAAATAAAATAAATCTTTAAAATGTACTGTATTGTGGGGCCAGCACTGTGCTGTAGTGGGTGCGGCCACTACCTATTACGCTGGCATTGCATATGGTTGCCAGTGTGTTTCCTGGCTGCTCCATTTCAGATCCAGCTCCCTGCTAGTGGCCTAAAAAAACGCTGCCCATGTGAGAGACCTGGATGGGGTCCCAGACTTGTGGCTTTGGCCTAGCCCAGCCCTGGCTGTTGTAATCTTCTGAGGATTAAATCAGCAAATGAAAGATCTCGCTCCCTCCTTTTTCTTTCTCTCTCCATCTCTTTCTCTTTCTCTCATATATGTATGCACATGTGCCCTCTGTTGCTCCCTCTCTCTAAATCTCATCTTCAAACAAATCTTTTGAGAAAAAAAAATGTACTTTAGTGTTAGTAAGAACGCATCAGGTCTGGGAGTGGGTTACGGCCAATGGTACATACATGAATACATGAGGATGCTTCTAAAAGTTAATGGAAAATAGAATTAAAGGGTAAGCTTATTTTGGTGTAAAAAGATCTGAAACTCATGCATATAAGTGTCCTCAAAAACTTCGTGGAAAATATGTATGAGGAAACGACTAGGCATAGATTTCAAAAACTTTTACACCAAAATAAACCATCCCTTCTAGTTTTTGAAGTTTCCTCATACACTTCTCTTCTTCAAAAGATCAAACTGACTGATGGAAGCATATATTGTTTCATGTCATTTTCAACTTCTGTGTAATGGAAATGTGAGCCAGCACTTCTTTTAAATTCAGCCCAAAGTTTCCTCGGAATCCCCTCTGGCCACTGGCACTCAAGCATCACAGCAGAGCTGTCGGCCCTTGTTTGAAGATGTATTTCTAACAACCTAGACCTTTTTTGGGGGGCAATTTAGATAATTTTAAGGCTCATCAAATCATACGGGTCTTTGTTTCTTTGACTAGTTTTGTTAAGCTTGATATTTCATCTCGCCTTAATTAAAGTTCATCTTACAACATGTTAAACTGTTTTTTTTTTATTAAAAGTCAGCCTTTGACAGCAGTGTTCCTCTCTGGAGAGACAGTCCGCTGGGGCCCATGAGTGTGTGCAAGAATTCCACCCATTCTAATTTTATAAATTCACTTCTCATATCCTTAATTGTTACTCCTGACACAAAACATTAAAGATGATGTCTTATTAACATGTCTCACCAAAGTGTAGTGCTTGTATCTGTTTTTTGAAATAACCACTTCCTTTCTGAAGTAAGAGTACTTAAAATGCATCACTAGGGGCTTCCAGGGCAGTTACTGCATGGTACAACAGATCTCTGGAATTGTTCCTCCCAAGCTCAATCAGAGAGGAGAGGGTCTCCTGGAATCAGGAGCACTCGCATGCAGTACATGTGTAAATGTAGTGTATTTCGGGGCCAGCACTATGCTGTAGTGGGCTGGCATGCCGTATGGCTGCCAGTGTGTTTCCTGGCTGCTCCATTTCAGATCCAGCTCCCTGCTAGCGGCCTGGAAAAAAAGAATTGTGAACTATTATAATAATAGTGAATTATTCCTTCCTTTCTGTGATGTCTGTCCCATTCCACATCCCTAGTTTCTGATAGTCTACTGTCTACTTCTGTGAGTCTAATCTTCTTAAACTCTACATGCAAGGAGAACCACACAGTATTTGCACCATAGATTCCTCCAGGCTCAGACAATAATGCAATTTCCTACTTTTAGATATTCCATATTCTATATAGGATATAGAATATATATGATATAATATATAACACATAATATATAATTATAATATATAACACAAAATATAATATAATTATAATTAAAATATATATTATATTAATATATATATATTATATATTAATATATTATATTATATTATATATATAATATGGGGTTCATATCAAAGAAACCAGGTCAGTGTCATGAGTTGTTCCCTTGGTTTTCTTATGTCATATATATATATATATATATATATCATAAAAAATTGTAAAACCTGAAATGATTATATGTACACATACACACACACATATAATCACTTCAGGTTTTACAATTGTCTTTCACACATTTGATGTTTAATGTATATATGATGTGAAATAAATATCTAATTTTATTCTTTATATGGCTTTCTAGTTCTCAGAATACCATTTATGTAAGAGACCAAACTCTCCTGTTGTGTTTTTCTGCTGTTGAAAAAGAACTGATTCATAACATGTGGATTTATTTTTGATCCTTTTCATCTGTCCCATGCCGTTATCAACATGCTGAGATTTTGTAGCAAGTTTTCAAGTAAAATGCTATGACTCCTTCAGCTTTGCTGGAGTTGCACTAAGATCACTAATGTTCCTTTTTCCTCAGGTCCCATTTAAAATGTCCTGGTTATGCACAGTATACAGGGAGAAACCAGATAAGATTCATGTGTTATAATTAATGGTCATGGGTCTTGTGGGTCTAGCTAAATCTGCATTATGGGAAGCAATAAAATGGCAATAATCAAAGCATTCTTTTCTATTCATTTGGGCTTTTTTTTTACACTGATTATAAAAGCTATCCTATTACTAACAACCTTAAAATATCATGAAAATACAATTCAGCTTTCAGAATGGAACTCTGATTATAAGTATTTTCTTCTACACTCTTTTTGTTGTGTTCTGGATATTAAATTTATGATTTCTCAGCAAATACTTTTAAAAACATACACCTCTCTCAAGTTGGGAAGGCGGTTGTATGTCTGCCAAACCCTAGAGCCCAGTTTTTGGAAGAAATAGAGGGCTGTCGACTGTTGACAAAGAACACCAAGCACCAGGGACGTTAGATCTGGCCATTTCTGACGGACATCACCGCAGTGCTCTAAAGGCATCATCGGGCCCACGAGTTCAAAGACTCGAAGAAATATAAATTCAAGAAGCTCTGAAGACAGAATTGTTTCCTTAATCTTCCCTTTTCCCAGTGCACCAAGACTTTATTTACAGCACAATGTCCAACAGAAGAGAGGGACCATCAATTACCCCTGTGTCTTGTACTCCTCCCAGCTAAGCTTTCCACCTTCCCTGCAGCAGTGAAGTGATGGCACCACATAAGGGAAGAATTCCACTGGTTTCCAAGTGTGGAGAGATGGAGGATCCCAATGAGCAGACAGAGAAGTCAGGTGCTTCCACCTTGGTCTCACTTTTTCTTATGTAAAAGTAACCCAGTTCCAAAGGTTGTCTCAGTTTCTACTGGCAAAAATATCTAGAAAATTCGCTGAAAGATTTTTGTTGGCTAAATCCACTTTAATTTTGCTCTCAGAATTACATATATTTTAGAATTTTGCGTCATGAAAACCACAGATACATTGAAGAATTTTTTTTTTCAAAAAGATTCCTTCTTAAGTTTAGGGTATATGCCACTCATTTACTCTTAAGTAGATTTCTAAATTAAAAACAGCTGTAAAAATTTTAAAAAGTCTGCTCTAAACTTTGACAATATATCAATACTATATTTACAGCACCTACTTTATTTGACTCAATACAGTGGGCATTTCTAGCAGAGAATAAACTTATTAAGACTATAAAATGTTATCAAACACAATCTTTTTTAATTTTGGAGGAAATAGTAAGCCTATGAGGGCCAGATAAAGACTCAAAATGAATCTCATTTCTTAGGAGAAATCTCTCTGTAAAGGATGGATGACCCATTAGAGCAACCTGAGGGGCTAAGACAAGGTTGGTGAGGCAAAGAAGAGTGAGTCTGTCTGTCTGTCTCTCTCTCTCTCCCCCTACCTCTCTCCCTCTCTCTCTCTCATACACACACACACACACACACACACACACACACACACACACAGCATTGCACACAGGTGTTCATTCTCATGTTTATGACTTTATATTTCTTTTCTTTAAAAAAAATGTATTTATATGAAAGTCAGGTTTCTAGAGAGAGGCAGGGGAAGGGGAGAGGATCTTCCACCTGCAGGTTCACTCCCCAGATGGTTGCTACGGCCATTCTGGAAGCCAGGAGCCAGGAATATTGTCTGGCATCCCACAGGGGTAACAGGATCCAGGTGCTTGGGTTATCTTCCTAATGTTCTTCCCAGGCCATTACCAGGGAGTCAGATTGGAAGTGGAGTAGTAAGGGTGCCTGCAGTGCAGACAGCAGCTGTACGTGCTATGACACAGCACTGACCCCGTCACAGTTTTTTTTTTTTAGAAACTAGTGTACCTCTCATTGTTCTATCATATCTCTGTTGATGTAATTATGTTGACTCATGTTTAAACAGCATACCTACTTAGAAAACTCCTTACTTACATGCGGCCAGCCCTCTTAGCTATAACATTAGCTACTTCTACATGTGGCAGCAGCTAAGATTTTGGGTAGGCAATTTTTACACCTTCCTGTGTTGTTGTATTAATTAAAAAAAAAAAAACATGAAAAAAAAAAAAAGAACTCACCCGTCTCTTGAACAGATAATACATTTACCACTAGCTCATTACAGATTTTATTTTCTGGCATGCCAGCTTCCTAATTCATGGCACTATAGAGCGGAAGAAAGATTAGTTTATGAAAGATTAGAGTGACATTTGCACATTTTGCTCATGCAGATAGCAGTATAAAACATTTTAAATAGGAGTAACCGAGAGCTATTTTCTCCCTTCATTTGAATGCTGAAACGTGGCCAAAGCAATCTTCCCATCGCCGGGGGCTGCCATATCTAGCCAATTTCTAGATACAGAAGGGCATCAGCTTCCTACAAATAAAGTTTTAGCTGATAACAGGTGAGCAGGGAGCTGTGTACAGCCTCCATGCCTGAACACAGCACATACAGCAGGGCTCAAATCCTCGGCACAGCAGGTTATCATCATGACTATGGGGACACTATTTCCCCCTTGGTTGTCTCAGCTTTCTCATTAAATCAGTGCTCAGTACACCTCAGCATTGGAGGAGACAGCTTTCGATGTCCAGCTCTTGCACCAAAGAATTCGATCCAAAGAATTTCCCTTACATTACCCATGGGCAGAGGGCTAGTCTGTCTCCATTTCTACATCTCTCACAAAGTAAGTACAAAATCTTACTCTGGGTCCATTTCCTTTCCAGGCATTTTTGTTCATTAGAAATGAATGGGCAACACTGAGCTTGGTGATTCATACGTTCGACCTACATTCATCAGTGAAATCAAATAAACCGTCTGCAGGTCTTCCCGTGTGGCCATGAAGCTGCAGCCATCTGCTTACCCATCAGCCCAGACTCAGGAGTGATACAGTCAAGAAGACGGCCATTTCACTGTTGGCTTTTAATTTACACCAGTGGAGATAAACTTTTACCACCACATTTAGCACAATGAGTTTAGTCAACATAATATAATAGGACAGGAAATAAGTCAACAGATAAAGATTTTTAAAACACCAGGCAAACCTAAGCAGGCCAAAATTAAGAATTTTGAAACAATGACCAAAGTAGACAAACCTTTTTCAAACTTGATTAAAAGATAAATAAAACCAAGGCAATAGGAAGAATAACTTGACAGAGCAAAGGTTTATTGGAACAACTACCAACTAGGACTTTCTGAAACTATGCAATGATAAATTCCTAGAGAATCACAGAACACCAAACATGGTGCAAGAAAAAAATTGGAAAAAAAAGAATGAAAATGCTTATGCATTATGCAAAAATAAATGTCCCTTACAGAACAGGCTGACAGAGTTTTAGATATGAGCTCCATCAAACGCTCAAGGAACATTTAAATTATATTTTCCAAATAAAGAAATAAAAAGAAGGAAATAAAAAGCTGTCTGGTTCATTTTACTCATTTCCAAATTGGACATGAATACTTAGAAGGGCAAAAAGCTATGATTCTATTTCAGTTCTGGACATGCTCTGAAAATCCTGATTTCGCAGGATTTTGTAAGGATGATTTGGCATCTGAGAAAATTCCACTGACATAATTCAGTATAGAAATAAACTAAAAAGGAAATTGATTAGCCCCTTTTCTCAATATGGAAAGGAACATCTTTTCATACTAAAAGGGAAAAAGAGAATAAAAATAGAAGTCTCTGACTTGATAAGGACAATATAGGAAAACTGCAAAATACGTTTTAATTAACAAAGAAATTTTAGACAGCTACATTTTTTAACTCTGCACAAAAAAAATGATAGAGAATCGTATAAACATAACAGAGAGCCTTGGAGAGCTGTGAGGCTGGCTGGACCTTCTAAGACCAGGAAGGTCTGGGTCATAACCAACCCACACCAAATCTAACAGCAATAGTCAAGAGGTGCTGGTGGTCAGCGTTAAGCACTGTCACAGGCTTCCAGTCAAATCACCAAGCCATTGGCCCTTCCTCTTCCACATGCAATGTAGCTGCTGAAACCCTGACAGCTGGTTTTGAAAGCATGTAAGAAGTTCCTAGAGAGTCCGTGGGTGCTGGGATTGAAGCCAGGACATGAGGGCCACTGGAGCCAGGTGATGTAGACTTGCTCCATGGACAGAGAGGGCCAAGAGGTAGGGCACCTCCCAGCAGGGCTGAGATGCCGTGTGGCATCCATCCATAGGAAGGACCTCCTATAGCCTGGTCTTTAGGACTAGGCACAGGGAGCCAGGTTTCCTGTGGTGAATCTCAGCTTCCCCGTGGCATGGCCGCTGTGGCATGCCCCAGGTTCCTCATCTGGCATGGCCACTGTGGCATGCCCCAGGTTCCTTGTCTTGCATGGCCGCTGTGGCATGCCCCAGGCTCCTCACCTAAGTCATGGCTGAAAAGAGCTTCTCTCACGGTCGCTGAGTAGCAAGTAAAGCATGAGACAGTCCCTGTTTTCCTAAAGGTGCCCAGTCCCACGCACACCCCAGCAGTCTGTTACTGGCATACCCTGGTCTACCCGTGGGAAGGGAAGCCCACATTCTTCCTATGTCCAACTGAAGTGCTGTTTAATCACAAAGGTTCACAGACAGCAGGGAGCGTCAGCCATCTGCAATGCACAAGTAAGATGAAAAAGAAACAACCACTGCTTCCAGTCCACGTTTACACTCCTACAAAATGGTGGTTTTCTTCCTTACTGCTTGTTGAATTGTTTATTTAGTGGAGAATTAAGCTTGCAATTATAAAGTAACTTGAAAATGCCTTTGTGCAAAAAATTAGCAAAATAAGAAATTTAAATAATAATAAAAAAGATGTACCAAGGAGGCAATGAATCCCAAGGAGGAAATGAAATGCAACTTTTAAAAATAAGCAATCTTGATAGTGAACGAGCACTGGGTGAGGAATCTATGCGAAAGCGGGTAAAGTCCGCGCCTTGCAAGCACCAGCATCCCATATCGCACCGGTTCTAATCCAGGTGGCCGTGCTTCCCATCCAGCTCCCTGCTAGTGGCCTGGGAAAGGAGTTGAGGACAGCCCAAAGGCTTGGGACCACGCATCTTCTGGGAGATCAGGAGGAAGCTCCTGGATCCTGGCTTCAGATCGTCTCAGCTGAAGCTGTTGCAGCCGTTGCAGCCGTTGCAGCCGCTTGGGGATTGAATCAGCAGATGGAAGGCATTCCTTTTCATTTCTACTCCTCTCTGTATATCTGACTTACCAAAAAAAATAAATAAATGTTTTAAAAAGACATAAAATAATCCAATAATAAAGTAGAAAGGTCTGTGAAAATTAACCCATAGGACAACGCAGTCCTAGGACAATTACTTTTGTGATTCTTTAAAAAGGGAAATATTTTTAAGTATGACAAAATGACATATATTGCTTTCATAAAACGGACAAGGTCATGAATTTGAACCACTGTGAGACAAACTGGAATACGGTGCGTTCTCAGGCATTGCTGTGTACCAGCTGCTGTCAGGAGCCATCAGCACTGACCGTGGAGGGAGAAAGAGCAGAATACAATTTCTTCCCTGTGAGTCTAATCGCATGATGCCTGACACACAGCGACTGAAGTTTATTTCTTCCAGATTAAGAAGGTCACTCTTGGGAAGAACATGAGAACGTCACTGCACTCAGTAAGAGAAAATAGCACATATCTTGCTAACCCTGTTCAGCTATAATCGTACAGGTGGCAAAATACCAGGGAGAAAAAAATGAATTATTTTAAAAGGTATGTAATTTCATTTCCTTCTAAAAATGATAACTGACAGACAATGTCAAATGTTGCTGGATAAACAGAAGTGCGTGTGCATTTAAGGGAACAACGCCCCACACCCCCACATGGACGATCCAGAGCCGTTCGCGCTCTGGGGTAACTGGGTGGAGTTTTCTAGAAGTCAGAGCATACTTGCGAGTCCCGCTCCCAGGAGCTCCCAGTGGGCTTGGGTGGAAGCACGGAAAACTCAACAGACAGTGAGAACAGGATGAGGGAAGAGGGAGGAAGGAGAAGGCAAATGTGCTGAAATGCTCAGTTTGACTTGGAAGATAAGTAAATCCTCAAATTTGATAAATCAGTCTCCAGTTCCCTGATGGGCATGATCTCGGAATGTGTTAAAAAGAGCTTCTGCTGGAATATACAGCAGAAGAAAGTAGGTTACATTCTTTAAAAAAAATTTTATTATTATTTTCTAAGTAGTCACCCAAGCAAAAAGTTGAAACAACCTTAATATTTCATTCCATCCAAGCCTGTTTTGAAAAACAGTTTTTGCTAATGCATTTCCCTGATTTACTCATATAGATCCTAAGAGATTTGCACAGGGTAGTATTTTTGATGGCACACAATAATTATTTAAAAGTTCACTGAAAAGATAAACAGCCACACCCTGGTTATGTTGCCTCTGACTCCTCACTGTCCTTCCTGTGTATTCTTGACCTTGGTCTGAGCACAAAGTCACAGACATTTCCTCCAGGACTCAGGACGCAGCGTAGGTGTCACCTGGTCCACTCTATGACCTTGGTACCCCATTCCAGCAGGACCGGCTTTTGGAAAGTTTTGTGAGTTCAACTGTAAAAAGCTTCCTGTGTATCTGAATAACTCTGTGTCATTTGGATCATCTGTGTTCTCTACAGTATGGATCTCTATCTCAGAGGGTGATGGGATTCAGATTTACAATGTCTATGTGTGTGTGTGTCTATATAAACTACACATGTGCATATAATTATACACATAGTTATATATCTACACATATAAATGTAAAGGTAGATATAACCATATACACATATAAGTGTACAGGTATATGCTTTTTATGTTTATGTAAAACTCACACACATGTTAATTCACAGAAATCTATTTGAAATGCTTTTACTTAGGAATATAATATCTATGTCCAATCTGGTATCAACATGTCTTGGATTTTAAAATATCCAACCTCTGCTTCATGGCAGATTTGTCTCAATGCCTAATGTTGGGACTAGCAGGTGACGGCACCAGCAATGATAAGCCCAAGTTGAGGAGAATGCCCATGTCACGGAAAGGGCATGGTCCTTTGAAGCCACTTCTCTAGAAGCTTCCTAGAGGTATCATTACTTTTTTCTACAATCAGTAACAATATGCGCACTGGGCATGAACTCAGTTAACAAAACATTACATCCGGATTCCTGTTTGTATTTTCTGTCATTACGCACATTTAATCTGAAACAAGTTAAAACAAGGCTCCTAAGACAAGACTCATAGTTCACGGAATGTCGACAGTGGGAATGACAACAGTCGGTGTGACAGGAACTCACAGAGTGCTTCAAGTATATAATTACGTTTTATAAAGATCTTCAACTGCCGAGGACACAATGAGAAAAAGGCAATTGATTTGTAGGTGGCAAAGGGGGTTAAAGAGAAGCCAGGCAGGACATTCACAGCAGGGATACAGCAAGGTACTGGAGGGAGACCAAGGTGACAAACACTGTGACCCGTGTGGGGCTAGGTATTCCCACCAGCACAATGGGGACAAAATTCAGTAACAACAGATTAGGACAGAGAAAGTCGCAAAACTACGAGAGCACAGAGATGAAAGAGCCATCCTCAGAAAAACAGATGCTTTACAGAGTTGAAGGATGGTACAAGCTTCCTCCCCCACAGAAGACAGAGCATGTGGATGCACAGAAATCTAGGATTTTTTTATAGGTGGTGATGAAGGGACACACGTGGAAGTTCTGAGCAGGATGATGGGGCAGGGATGGCTCAGGTGACCAGTGGTGTCTCCTCCCTCCCTGGACAACAAAAGGAGAGCTGCAGACTGGAGCAAGCAGAGCCAATTTCATTGCACTCAGTCCATAGGATTACATGTTTGGTTATTATCACCAGTTCTTAACAAGTTAAGGCAAAGAAGGAAAGAAAAGGAATGGAAGAAAGACTAATTAGTGGACCCTAAGCTATTTTAGACAAAACTACAAGGTTCTGAAGTTCAATTGCATAAAAGCATGACTGTAAATGGTATACCATTTACCTGTCGCTCAACAGCAACAATAAAAGAACATAGGGTTTTGACAGTTTCCTCATGAAGAAATACCAAATGTTTGAGGAAATGCATATCTGACATTACAGAATGAATACACACGTTAAAATGTAACATCCTACCCTTTCCCCACCCACAAAGAAACACGTCCAAACAAGAAAACACAAAAAGAACGCACTTTTCAGTACAGCGTGTCGGGACCACTGGATCTCCACATGTTACATCACGCTGCATGGAGCCTAACAGTCGCACTGCTACTTCCAAAGCAGGATTCTTTTACCAGTTCTGAGAAAAGAAACTGCGGTTCAGACGCAGAAAGTCAAGCTCAGCTCTTAAAGGCATTCAGAGAATTAATAGCCAAGACATGATTGGGGACCTATTAAGGCAAGGCAGTTTTCTGACTGTTGAAAGCTAATTTTTTCTCTCAATTCAGCACTCTCAAAACTTTTATCTGCAAACATTCTGTACTGAAAAAAAAGCATATTTCTAGCGTAGAAAAAATTCAAATAGGTGATAGAAAAACATGAAAGATGTTTGCAATTTCCAAATAACACCTGACATTCAAACTCCACTTATGAATTCAAGTTTATGCTAAATACAGTGGTGATGTTCTTATAGACCAAATCTCTTCATGTGGAAAATGACATATCAGTGCAGAGTTATCTTCAAAAGAATTTGCTAGGAAACAAATACATTTTAGACAGTATTCATCTCTACAAAATTATTCAGAATTATTTGTATGTAGATATGTGAAATTTTCATATTGTTCCTTAGGTTTTAATTCAAATCATATGTAGGACAAAATGAGAAATAGGAACATGTTAGTCACAAAGGAATTTACAGGTGTTCCTGTCTTATTTAGCCCAATGCATGGCCCATTAGAAGTCCTTGGCATCACAAGGAAACTTTCAAAAGTTTATCAAAAATGAGATTAAAATTATGATTTGCTTTGGTACAAAAATGTTTTAGTATAAAAATATTCTTCACAAATTAAAGAACGTATTGTGAACAACTATTTACAGACTTTAAGTCTTTGTGTGTTTGTTTGATTGCAAAATTCTGTATTCCACAAATTCCTCGTCAAAACTGTGATTTGGATGTTTGCAAGTCTTACGACAGAGTGTAAACCCCGAGGGTAGAAACCAGATATTCTAGCACACTGAACTTGTATCCAGCGTAATTATGCCTTTTGGAGTTTTGTCAGATTTTATAGTTTTCAAACAGATGTAATAGATTCTAATAGATTTAAAGAGTATTATATAAGTTGCACAGGATTTTTAGATAAATAATCTACCATCATTCTATGAAATGAACCATTTCTATGTCATTAACCATTTAAAATACCACAAGTATACCATGCAGAGACTACATCTAAAACCATCCTATTTTTAGAGAGAAATAAGTCTTAAAGGTCATCAAATATGCTTACATTCTGCTTAATACCATACCATAATTGTTGAGCAAATTATGAATGAGTCATTCACAGATGCTGCCTTTCCCATAGAGTCACCCTCATAACTAAGGATGCCACTGACTACAAATCATACCAGCCAACAAGAGGAGCACCCTGCAGCAGCTGAACTGCCCTCCCCCTAAAATGAGCACATGTACTGTGCTTGATGGGGCAGAGGGGGAGTACTGCACACATCAGGACCAGGAAGAGAGCGTATAGCTCTGTGTGTGTGTGTGTGTGTGTGTGTGTGTGTGTGTGTGTGTGTGTGTGAAGGCACACGATTCCAATCATGCAATGTGACATTTAAATATGATTCTCTGGCTGAAAGTACTAGGCTCTTTAAAAGTACTTCAGAGGGGTGAGAGTTTGGCCTAGAGGCTAAGGTGTCCGTCACGATGCCTGTCCCTCACATTGGAGCAACTGTGTCTAAAACATGGCTTCAAGTCACAGTTGCAGCCTCTTGCTTAAGGAGACCCTGGGAGGCAGCAGTGCGGGTTGCATTCCTGCCACCCAGATGGGAGTCTGGAATTGAGTTTCTGGATTTTGGAATTGTACTCCATCATGCCCCTTCCTCCCTCTCTCAGAATTCCCCCACTCCCCTCCACCAATATGGACATCTGTTTAGACTGGTAGTTAAGACAGTTGTTAAGAAGCCACTGTAGCAGAGTTCAATCTGTGACTCTGGCTTCTGATTCCAGGTTCTTGCTAATGCAGACTCTAAAAATCAGCAGCTGATGGTTCAGGTAGTTGGGACATTGTTACCAATGGGGATACCTGGATAGAGCTTCCAGCCCCCAATTCCAGTCAGGCTCAGCCACAGGCATTGCAGGCACTTGGGGGTAGAACAAGAGTTCTTTCTCTGTCTCTCCCTCCCTTTCCCTCTTTTCCTCACCTACTCCTTTCCCTCTCTTCCTCTCCTCCTTTCCTCCCTCTTTCTATGTCACAAATATTTTTTATTAAGTTCAAATTTATTTTTGTAGTATCTTCCAAGTGTTCAACAAGAAAAGACATTGAGAGATGGAAAGTCAAGGATATATGTAACAAGACTTTTCCAAGGCAAGAGGCTTGAGTGGCCAGAGGATTATATAAAACCATAAAAGAAAATAGCTGGAAAGAAAATCAACTGGCAAGGGCCCTGGGAAAGGTGAGCAGGTGGATTGATCTGAACTAGATAAGAGCAGACCTCTGGGCAAAGCCCCTACATCCCAGCTTTCACTGTGGGTAATCCTGACAAGCCAAGAATCCCTGGGGACCGTGTGTGCCAAATTTACTGAAATAAATGATTTTGAAGATTGAAAGACACTCTCCACAGCCTTCTCCCCCACTAGAATTAAGAGATGCTGTACTGTTCCACTGTATATAAAACTGCTTCACTATGGACAGGACTCCACTCTACTTGTCAGGGTTTGAAAGTCACAAATAAGAGATTTGGGGAAAAGGGACCATATTTACTTGCCCTTCAGCAAATTTCATGACTGACACCTCAATCTTTAGCAGAGGCGGTGGTACATAAGTATTGAGAGAACAATCTAAAAATTCGGCTGACTTGATTTAATAGGTTTTCAAAATCTATTCCAAGGAGTATAACTATTTAATTAACTACAGGTCAAATAAGGATCTGGTAGCATATGACTAAGTTAATCCTGTCAAGCAAAAAGTTCATAGACGATCCATGGATTATACTATGTATACAATTGCTGCTTGAGTATCCCAAATCTCCCTTGCTTAGGTGCCAGATCCAGATTGAAATGTGTATCAGTTTCTGCATCACAGTGTGGAGATAATGAAGCTCTCCAGCAAAGGATAGCCACCACAAATATCCAATTAATAAAAGGAGGTGGTGTATACCCTTATCTCACTGTCTCTCTGCCATCACCTCCAAAAAACAGGGTCCAATCTTACAACCATGACCATTAGCCATCATTGCTGTGGGTTCTGCACCTGCCAACTTAACCAACTGTGAGCACTATAATACATATATATGAAGAAAAATCATCTCTATTGAACATGGAGAGGCTTTTTATTGTCATCATTCCACAAAGAAAATCACAACTATTTGCATGGCATTTACACTGTGTGAGGCATTGCACACATTCCAGAGATAATCCAGGAGGATGGGCACAGGCTCCGTGCAGATAAAGTGCCACGTTATGCAAGCACTTTGAATGTCCTTGGCTTTGGTACCTGTTGGGATCCTGGAACGAATCCCTCGAGGACACCTGGCATGAAAGAGGAGAGCACAGGTGCATTGCACAACACATTTAGGTTAGCCACACGGTGCGTGCATCAAGACTGCAAGGGCTGTGAGGCACTGCGGGTTAAGAAATAAAACAGCTCCATGTGAGTTGCCCACATCTCAGCAGGGCAGAGGTTGGGAAATAGAGCATATCAACACATTGTCATGAGTTAAATTACAAAGATATCCACAAGCACCCAGGGAAGCCAGCAGAGTGGGAAGAGTTTGGGGAAGGGTTGGAATAGTGAGATGTAGTTGAAATATGGGCAAGCATTAGAAGGTAAAACTTGATGAGGGATTGCAAAGATCAAAGAACGGGAATTTTATTTTGCACGTGAATGAGGAGAGATGGATGTATTTTTAGAAACTGAGTGACAGTATCCACTGTGAAGTTCATACGATAGAACTACTCAAAGTACGTTTAATGAAACAGTCCACGATAGTTTCTGAGCAACACATAAAAAGTGTGTATCACTGTGGGAAGGCAGCTGCAGCTCATGTTAACGTAAGCACAAAATCAGGAAAAGGCTTCTTAAGGTAAAAAGGGACGGAATGTGGAACTCAAACGTGTGGGAATGAATGGCTTTAGTCTTGTAATGCTGAAACATGCCACATGGAAATGGCTTGGCACCAAGTAACGCTGGAGAAACTCAGGCGAATTCAAGCGGCTCATTTTCAGACCGAGACAGCAGCAGTCCTACATCAGCTTGCCATGGAGCAGACGTAAGGGATCACCCAAGTTTGCACCACAGCAGACTTCATGCTGCTGCATGCATATGTCAATTATAGTTGAGGTAAAACTGTGTGAGACTGTGGAAAAGAGCTTTATGCCTGTATAAGCCAATGGGATAATTTCTCCAAAGACAGAAAAGTGAGTGACAATTTGAACAGGATCACTAAAATGAGTTGGAATGCCCCATGCTCTCTGCCCTGCCCTTACACAGCTTCTGTGATTGCATTAGAACCCCATGTTTCTCTCTTCACTGCAGCTTGATATCGTCAGATCAACACAGATCTGCAGGTACTAGGGCCTCCCCATGTGAAGCCAGGCTGGTGCAGCCACCTTCTGTCACCAGGCCTGAGGCATGAACAACTGAAGGGGCATGAACAACTGAACAGGCATGAACACAACAATTTCATTCCTGTGTAAACCTAATGAGAACCCTGTCTCTGGTAGGGCATGAATTAAGAGTGATGCATCGTAGCTGGCCGCTTCATCTTGCAATAGGAAGTGCATCTGGTATGTTTTTATTTCTGCTATCAAATCAAATATGCTTTAAAAATGAACATTTTCACTCACTCTTTGATTTGTAAAAGTTTGTAAGTTCGTCTGACTGAAATACAAACATCTTGGCTTAGAGAATATTACATTATTTTTCCCCCATTACAAGGCTATGCTAATCTCTAAACATGAATTTAGTTACTTTTGTAAACAAGTGACAGCTATAAATGATACTGTGGCTTCCAAATAAATGCCACACAGAGGTAAATGCCTTGGGGTCCTTACCTTGAAATGGCCAACAATAAATCACTCAAAAACAGTAATATTAACACATGCCCTTTTAAGGCAGACAAAACCAGCCACAACCAAAAGGGTAACTTTTCGTTTCATTTATGAGCAATGCCTTCCTTAGAAAGGAAAGAAACTGAAGGAAGGAAGGCAGGACTCCCAATTCTAGGAGCTCCCATGGCAGCCACCCTTCAGCAACCATCATGCTCACCTGGAGGTGCACTGTCCCTGGGACAGGATGGCAACACACTTGGCTTGGTCCACACGGGTGGGAAACTACTTTTCTAATTAAAGTAGTCTATTAATTTTATTGCATCCATGATGAGTGATTAATGCAGATCATGTAACTTCTTTTTCTCACACCTAAGCCTCCATTCTCCAAGGCCTTGGTTGGGAGTTGATGTTATTCAGCCCCTTTTACAGGCGGGTTGTTGTTAGGTTAGAGCAAAAGGAGGTACTACAAGATGGAGGGTGGAGGGGAGTTCTGAAACCAGAGGAGGGAAGGGGCTTGGTTCCTTCTGTTCAGGTGGTGCTCCTGGAAGTGCTATGCTATAACGGCAGCCAAGGGTCCTAAAATCAGCTGCTCCTTCCACAGGGCTCTCATGCCGCTTCCAAAGTCCGCACCCCAGCACTGAGAGGCCACCTGTGAGCTAAGCTTGCAGCTTCTGAAACAACTAACGCCTTTTGACTGCTCTGACTCCAGCAGCAGGTGCAGTCCTGGTGTGACTGTCCTTGATTCGCTCAGTGATTTATTTTGACTTTTGCAGTCTTCTTAACATCATGGAATTACAATTCTATCTTATCTTCCCTGTACAAAAACTCAGTGAGATTTTTCTTTCCCTGAACAGGAAGGAGGTAGATTACGGTATAAATCAGTGAGGTTGGAAACACAATATTCTGCATTAAGAATAAAATGTTCAGCAGCTGACACGGTAGTGTAGTGGATAAAGCCACTGCCTGTGACACTGGCACCCCACATGGTCTCCTGTTTGTATCCTGGGTGCTCCTCTTGGATCCAGCTCCCTGTTAACAGTCTGGGAAACACAACGAACCAAGTATATGGGGCTTCTGACACCCATATGTGAAACTTAAAGAAGCTCCTGACTTTGACCTGGTCCAGCTCCAGCTGCTGTTCTGGGCAGTGAGCTAACATCAAGATCTTTCCCACTCTCTGTATAACTCTTTCAAATACATAAATACATATTTTTAAGAACAAAATAGTAGAATCTGAACCAAGGATTAACAACAGGGAGCAACACAGAAGAGTACTGCATAGAGCTGGAAATCTGGAGTTGAGATCCCTTTAAAAAGGGGAAAATATTGGGCTCGGTGTGATAGCTCAACTGGCTAATCCTCCCATTGAAAGTGCTGAGATCCTATATGGGATCAAGTTTGTGTCCTGCCTGCCTTGCTTCCCATTCATCTCCTCATTGGCAGCCTGGGGGAAAAAAAAGATTATGGCCCAAAGCTTTAGGACCCTGCACTCATGTGGGAGACCCAGCGGAATTAACTGGCTGAAAAACAAAGACTTGAGAGTTATCCACACTTCAAAAGACTATGGGGCCTGGCGTGATAGCATAGTGGTTAAAGTCCTCGCCTTGCACACACCGGGATTCCCTATGGGTGCCAGTTCTGATCCTGGTGGCCCTGGTTCCCATCCAGCTCCCTACTTGTGGCCTGGGAAAGCAGTCAAGGACAGCCCAAAGCCTTGGGACCCTGTACCTGTGCGGGAGACCTGGAAAGAAGTTCCTGGCTCCTGGCTTTGGATCGGTGCAGCACCAGCCATTGTGGTCACTTGGGGAATGAACCATGAGAGGGCAGATCTTCCTCTCTGTCTCTCGTTTTCTCTGCAACTCTGCCTTTCCAATAAAAATAAATAAAAATAAATCTTAGAAAAAAAAAAGAGACTGTAGAGAGGGCCCGGTGTGGTGACCTAGTGGCTTAAGTCCACCCATGTGGGAGACCTGGAGGAAGTTCCTGGCTCCTTGGTCCAAATAGGTGCAGCACCAGCTATTGTGCTCACTTGGGGAGTGAATCATCAGACAGAAGATCTTTCCCTGTTTTTCCTCCTCTCTGTATATCTGACTTCATAATAAAAATAAATAAACCTTTAAAAAAAGAGACTGTGGAGAGCAGCAAGTAATCTAGAAAAATAAACAAGGTTACATGCGGAAGTGTGAACCAGAAAGAATGAAGTCCCTTAATATGTCCTAGAAGTCAGGAAAGTCACTCGATGGGCCCACAGAGGAAGGAGGAGTGCTTGTGTCTGTTGCCCGAAACAGGGAACTTCAGCCGGTGTCGAGTACAACTCCTATGATGGAGAGACAGTAATTCCCAGCTGCGCTATGGGAATGTGACTAGTTCTGATCTGATAAAGACACCAACAGTTAGCAAACACGGAATCAGAAGACACTGCCAACGCTGTGTAGCACACTGCTAAACACAACGGGTCCTCTTCAATGCGCCGCACAAGCCGGGGAGCTTGCCCGGTGACTGCACGGGAGCCAGGGGACGGCACCTCTGAATGTGGGGGATCGTTTCACTTCTCTTAAGCAGACACAACTTCAGATCATGTTTTGTTTTGTTTTTTTCCCAAGTTCATTGGCAAGTTGTTTAACTATAACATGCAAATATCAACACCATCTTCCTCTCCATACGTATGGCAAAGCAGCAGGCAGTGGGCAGTATTGTTCTCATTTCTTGTAAGGTACCAAGATCAGAGTTACACAGGAACAAGTGGCTGAGCCTAACAGAGACCTGCAGGGCCACAACTCCCGCCTATGGATGCATTTGGCAGCACTTAACCAGGACTTGTGGAATGACTGTGAATGACAGCACGACGCTGGTGACACGCTTCCTACCTAGGTCTGGGCCCTTTTACACTTAGAGATGAACTGATGCTTTTAAAACGTGGATGGAGCATTGTCAAAAACACCACTTGCTGTGAAGTTAGTGCATTAGGCATTGCCAGCAACGATTTCACCTGTCGGAGAGCTGCAGGGTACTGCGCATCATAATAACTGACATATGAAAACATAAACACAAAGTTAGCATACTTTGTTGAGCACCACTGTTTGACCATACGTGGGAGCTAAAGGATGTGACTCGCGTATCTTCCAGACTGACACTTCCTATCTGTGCAGAAACAAAGACTAAACCAGGGAATTATTCATACTGCAGAATGGAAAGCTGGACCCACTGCAACGGCCTGCAAGTGCACATGTGGCAGGATTTAGTCACCAGGTTCCTGCATTGTGAACAATCACTCAAAGGTTTCTTTTTCCCCCAAACTGAACAGCGTACAAATATGTTGAAATACATTTTCTTAAAGTGCCTGAAGTTCTTACATAACCTTCAACCACAGCTTCCTCAAATATACTTAAATGGTTTATACTGATTTTAGAACCTGAATTCACTTAATTTATTAATATGAGGACTACTCAGAATTATGTGGAAAATGATCAATGAAAAAAATGCAAGAATTTAAAATCTTTTTTTCTTTTTGTTTTTGCAGTAAGTCTACTTTCCCACAAACGATGTGAGGTGTCCCTGTAACAATCATGTTATCATTTGTCACCCTACCAACTCAACAAGGAATCGCAATGAGATGGGCCATGGAATTTTACTTTTTCCCCGAACACCAGAGCATTTCAGAGTACTGTGAAAAAATGAAATTAAAAGATATGTTGATTTTTATACAAAAATATTTTGAAATCCAATTTAGTTCTTGTTAGGATAACAAGATACTTTTTCCTGTGAAATTTCTGAAGATCTTCATTATTTAAAAAAAAATTTTTTTTAATTGGAAAGACAGATTTTAGAGGAAAAAGGAGAGAGAAAAATCTTTCATCTGTTGGTTCACTCCCCAATTGGCTGCAATGGCTGGAGACAAGCCAATCCAAAACCAGGAGCCAGGAGCCTCCTCCAGGTGCAAGATCCAAGGCCTTGGGCCATCCCTGTTTTCCCAGGCCTCAAGCAGGGAGCTGGAAGGGAAGTGGAGCAGCCAGGATATGAACCAGTGCCCATGTGGGATCCTGTCAGATGCAAGGCAAAGATTTAGCCACTAGGCTATCATGCTGGGCTCTTACTGTTTTTCTTTTTAATTGTTGTTATTATCTTCCATGATTCAGTATTACAGGTGTAGGAATTCTGCTCTCCACCTCTCCTTCCTCCCTCCCCACGTTCTCCTCCCAACGATTTCCCCTTGGCATTACAATGGTACAGAGATCTGATAAGAGTCACAAGTTTAACTTTCTGCTATTAGATCATATCGTGGCATTGTAAGTTTAAGCAATGATGGAAAATCTAGTCTTGAATTCTCCATGTATATTTAACAGTTTCATTCACAGGGTTGTTTGCTTTGTTCTTGAATTTCTGAAGCTCTTTGTAAATCCTGGATATTAGTCCCCTATGTGTTGTGCAGTGTGCCAAGATTTCCTCCCATTCTGCTATTTGCCTCTTCATTTTGTTGATTATTTCCATTACTGTACAGAAACCTCTCAGTCTGATGTAGTTTCCATTTGTTTATTTTGGCTTTAAATGCCTGTACTTGTGTTGATTTTCTAAGAAGTTTCGGCCTATGCCTAATTCTTGGGGAGTCTTCTTTTAGTAGTTTGTGTTTCTGCATGCAGTTTTTTCTTTTTTCCAAAAGAACATGCTAATAAGTGCGTAAAGGGAATGAGCAGGTATTTTTTAAAAGAACACACTGAGATGGCTAATATACACATCAAACTTTACTGGGAGGTTATTCCTCACTGACATTTTTATTATTCTTCTTCTTTTAGGATCTGGAATATGTCACTCCATTCTCTTCAGGCCCTTAGGGCTTCCTTGAGAGGTCAGCTGTCTCCTGTCCCTCCATGTTATCTGACATTTCTCGAATGCATACTTCATTATCTTTTCTTTTTGTTCAACCTAAGAGGGCTTGATTACGATGTGTCATGATGAAGAATGCTTCCGATCAAGTCCAGGGTTCCCTGCCCTTCCTGTGCATGGTTTTCCCCTTTCTCCATGTTGGGACAGTTCTTATTTGTTTTTTTCCTTGAATATATCTTTTAATCCAGCTTTTCTGTCCAAGCCTTAAGAAGCGCCCATGACCTTTACGTTTGACTCATAAATGGTGTCACTTAACTCTTGGACAATTTTCTTAGTTTTATTCAGCTCCTCGTCAATATTTCTGATTGCATGGACATTTTTGTATGTAGTATCTTCCAGCTCTGAAATTCTTTCTTTTGTCTCATTCATTCCATTATTGAAATATTCCATTGCATGTTTAATTATCTCCATTTTGTATCTCTAATAATTCAGTTTGACTTTGCTTCAATGCTGTTTCTTGTGTAACATATTCCTTAAATTCCTTGTACTACTGTATCTGCTTCTTGCTGTTTTTAAAGAGGTTTATAATGATTTTTTTATTTGTAGCTTATTTATTTATTTTTTATTGGTTGCATTGCATTATGTGACACAGTTTCATAGGCACTGAGATTTCCACCCCCCCCAACTCCCCTCATGGTGGATTCCTCCACCTTATTGCATTACCACAGTTCAAATTCAGTTGAGATTCTTTCATTGCAAGCATCTACCAAGCATAAAGTCCAGCATCTTATTGTCCAGGTAAGTTCAACGGTTTCCTGGGGAGACCATTTCTGGTCTGAAGGTAGAGCCGGCAGAGTATCATCAAGGTGATATAATTTGTTGTTGATGTTGTTGTTGTTGATGATGTGATTGTTATGAAATGATGTCAATCCAAAAAACAGTAATATTATTTCAGCCCCAAACATCCTGTATCTCATGCAATAAGACATTGTGAAGTAACCAATGAACCAACAATCGATATGAGTCAGACTGCTTATGATCTACATCAATGAATTGTAAAACCTAATATACTTGTAAGGCCCTATGCTACTCGGAAATGGGGAGGGAGAGCAGAGAAATCTTACATTACCCTAGAAGACGGGAAGTATAACCTATCAGGATCATAACTGGTAACGCATAGACAACAGACTCAAATCAGCATTAGACAATAGCAAAACTACAAAGGCATATGGGGGGAATCAGGAGCCATCCTAACAACCTCATTACAGGAGGTCATATGCACGGAGCGGTTGGGGGGGGGATCCCAGAGTGAAACAGGCAGACAGGAGGAGGCTTGTATCCCAACCCTGAAGATCCCAACCCTGAAGACTCCCAGATCCTCACCAAGGACTATCAGTACAAGCACCGAGGACTACATCCCAACTGCCTAGGAGACCACGCGGAGTAGGAGTGCCTTCAGAGGCCGAGAACTCTAAGGTCACCCACCCCCATTTGGATCTACCACACGGGATGGAGGAAGCCCAAATCCTGCCTTGCAGGATCCAAGGTCATTGGAACGACAACCAGGAGCACTGAGTGGTCTGCAGAAACAGAAGAACAGTAAACTTCCTTTGGGACTAGGGAGAGGAGCTTTCTCTGGTTCTTGCCTGGTTCCGACTTTGGGTCCCCCTCCTCTTGTAATGACCATCAGGATTGCTCCAGAAACTCCTCATAACAAACAAACAAACAAACAAACAAACAAAAAATCTAGAACAGATAGGCAGAGAACAGCAAGGAAAGCTTAGAAACAGACAGGAAACAGTCAGCGGGGATGCAGTTATAACTCACTGGGTGGGACACAAAGATTAGTTACTCCTCACTAAGGTATTGAAGATTTCTCTGCACACCCCTCCTAAAATTGTTCACCTAAACTGTTGACATATGTCTTGTTAGAGTTATAGAGTTAGACTACCCGAAAATAGCCAAGTTCAGCATAATCATGCTTCAACGCTATAAACTGCTAAATACTAAAATTAAAATAGACATGAGATAGCTGAATAGTAATCTATAGCCATTTTAAGGTATATAGAACCTGGTTGTATATAAACTAATAAGTGAAATGACAATGTAGAAGTCACAGGATGTGGTTCAGATCTTGCATTCTTTTTTTTTCTCTCTTTTAACAATATTGGCTACTCGATACTATGTCAACTAATTCCATAATGTTATAAATTGTTACTGATGTAATGTTGGGGCTTTTATAATGATTTTTTTTTAAATTCTTTATGCAGCGTTTCCTCGATATCTTCATCCTCTAATTCTGACGTTGACATGGTGTTTTGCCCCTTGGAGGGGAGGTGTCAGTAACCTCTTTCATGGTGCCGTGCCTCTTCTTTTCACCTTTGGCCGTTGCAATTCAGACTAGCAGTTTCTTGCGCTCAGGTCAGTTTTCTCTTTAGGCTGAGATGTCCCTAGGTCTGCTGACTGACCTCGCCGGTCCCTTTTTGTCTCTCTCATGACTTTTGGTCTTGGTCTGCTCTGCTGTGCTCTGCTTCAGCCTCTGCATCCAACCCTATCTCAGTCACTTCTCTCTGCCCCTGTGATCCCATGTCATGGCCACACGGTTGTTTGCTCAGTCTTTCTATTGTGTGTCCACAGTTCCAGCAGCAGCTAGGATGGGGGAGACACCGGGTTTGTTAACTCGGTGCATCACACGGCTGTCAGCAGTGTCCTGTTCCCTGTTGATGGTCTTCTCAGGACTCACAGTATTGGCAAATAGATTTCTCTCTCTCTCTCTCTCTCTCTCTCTCTCTCTCTCTCTCTCTCTCTTGCAAAATGTACTAGCAGCCAGGTCAGGGGGCATCCAAACCTATTCTGAATGGAACTTGTGAAATGCCAAGTCGGTATCGCTTTGAGGGTGGGAACAGTGAAATGTATTCATGGTATGAACTTGAAGGGAAGACCCTTGGAGAGCATGATGATTTAGGCTTTGACTCTGCACTGAAAACATGGCCTGATGTGTCACTCATTGTGATAGTAGGGGGCTGGGTTATGAAAAGCACCTCTGCTACTCTGTCTACAAGGTCTCTGCCTCTTTGTTTCAGCTTGTGATTGGATTAAAAATCAACAGGATCCAGAAATTTATAGCTTAATTACCCTGCTGCATCCCTGGTGGAATCCCTTTCCCACTTGTCTGCTGGTGGAGCTCTGGCTGCCATTGGGGCACCTGCCCCTGTAGCTCCTCTCCTCAGTCTCTGCTGCTTCCCCCTGTCCCTGGGGCTCCAGGTGTCTCTCCCAAGGCCTTCCCTCTCCTATTTCCAGGATTGTGCCTTCTCTGCTTCTCATCTGTTAATTTCACTCCGTTTTAACATCTCCTCACCCTGTTCCGCTATTCTGCCTCGCCTCTCTGTAGATCCCACACAAACAAACATTTTTAGCAAATTCTCTGGTACTATGAGAAGCTTCCATCTACCCCTAAGTTCCAAACCACTATAATTCTCATTCAAATCACCTACCAGATACTTATTTCTCCTGAGATTCTTCATATACCCTTGGTTCACATTCAGTTAAAGGCTAGATTTCTATAAATTTATCAAGAAATCTTTCATCCATGTTTTATCACCACATCTTTCAATCTAAGTCATCTTTTCAGGAAGTGTGAGCATTCCCTAATGTGGGATATTCTTCATCTTAAACTCCATTGTTTTTCTCTGAAACAAGACTTCACATTCATTTAGCCAAATGCAGACTGCTTCTCCTACATGCCATGACATAAGATATTTAATCATGAAAATTGAGACCAGACATTTACAACAATGTTGGTGTCATGCTGGGTTACAGGCCTCCAGCTCTCTCTTTTCATTATCTATTTCTAAAAGCAATATAATAGATACATGTTGAAAGTTTGAAGGACTTCAAGACACACATTGAAATAACTGTCAGATAATATCAGTGCACTTTGCAACGAAATCAATTTTACAGTGTTCCTGCTTAGCTGCAAAGGCAGGAAATGCTGCTACTTCGACTCTGCCTGGAGCAGTTAAGGCACTCACATCAAGTCTGTAACCCACAATGTGTCATCTTACCAACCTGCCTTTTATTCTGAAATATGACCCAGTTCATTACTGTCTGGCAAAGATGTGTTAGTGAGAACGATGAGTTTAAAAATGCAAACCAGGGAAAACTTAAATACCCACACTTCTAAAATCTGTAGACATAAAACACACATACACACACATTCCTTTGTTGCTACGCTTCCCTTGAAGTTTCAGAAAAATATGCACTACAGTACACAATGTCACATCCCGGGAATTAATGATCATGGACAGCTATAGATGGTGTGATGACAAGACAATTGAGAATAGTAAATGAGAAACAAACATTCGTAGGCAACACTCATTGTTAATTCAAAGTCATGGGGAAATTTCTTTACTTCTACCTTTACCTAGAAATTATAATTAATATCCATTATTTTTAACAAGGAATTGTAAGTCTCAAAAATTTCATCAAACAATAAGACAAATAAGATTAATACTTGTTTTGGTTCTGTGAGTCCATCTGGTGTTTACCAGGTATTCACAATGAAAATACAGTCTGTATTCGTTCTTCCCCAGTCTCTGTACTCCAGATATTGTACAACTCATTTAGTTCCCTGAAATCTCTATATTATTTCTTATTTGTCCATCTCATTAGGATCATCTTGGTTCTTCTGTCTATGGTATAATTCTTTACCTCAGCCCTTCTCCTGTTGAGGAATTATTGCTCAACTAAACGTCACACCTTCACCAAGGCATCCCATTCCCAATACTCTTCTGGGGTCTCCGGTCCAGTGCTCCTCTCAGACTACGTTCTTCCCTCACCCAATTTCACTGCAACAGTTCCCACGTATCTTTGGAACCTGAGTGTGGGCTTTACAAGGGCAAGAGCCAAGTCATCATTCTTTATCATGGAAGTGTTTCTTCTGCTTATTTTTCATATTGTTGTATTTTCAAGAGACCATGAAGCGCTGCAACATCACACTTGAAGACAGATAATACATGAAGACAAAGAGTATTCTCAGGATGACAACTACACCCAGACTGTAGCACTTGGTAAATGTTAGAGTTCTAGGGAAAGAGATCAAAAGCAGACGGCATTCATAAGGCCTAGCACCAGCCAGCTGTGTCATTTCAAGCACACTTTACTGCAGAAGGGAATGCAAGCCCACAACACCTCTTCAGCTGCACATTTACACAAGTAGCCTGTGTTGAAACCTGGGCACTTAGAAGACAATTTAGACTTCTTTTTAGCATTCCTTACTGTGGTCTGAATATCTGCATCCCCTTTACTCCAAACAGTATGTTGAACATAATCCCCACTGTGACAGGTGTATGGGAGAGGGTGCTTTGAGATTTGATGAAGTTCTGAGTTTAGAGCTCTCATGTATGAGACTATTGCCTTTAATGAGCCCTGACTCTTCCACCAAGTCAGGCTCATGCATAAAGGAGCCACGTGTAAGGACTTCACAACAGACAACAGAGGTGCCAACATCTTGATCTTGGAAACCCAGCCTCCAAAACTGTAAGGAATAAAATTCTGCTGTCTGTAAGCCATCGTGTTTATGGTGTCTTCTTATAGAAATTCAAGCTAAGAGGATCATCCCAATTGACTCAAATTGTCAACAGACGCTTTAAAACAAACGCACTCAATAATGTTCAACGTTTTAAGACCCTTCTGAAGGATAATATGGGTTGGCTGTGCAAATTTTTATGAAAGCTTAAGTCTCAAAAATTCTCAATAATAACAGTTGTTGAATAGATTTTATCAGAATTCACTTGCTGGTGTCATCTCACAGACACACACACAGAGCCTTCTGTTCTATTTGCAATTGATACTATTTTATCAAAATTTAAGGTAATCTGACCATGTCTACTTTTAACTAAATAAAGCTTCTATAAATGCACCCTGCTACTTACAATAACATTTATGTCATAATGGCTGGAATATTATACGATTAGTATTTTGACATTACTGACATATACAATGTAGTACAGAGACATCCAGAAAAATGGAGAAATATACATAGAACGAGTGTTCCAAATGCTTCTGTCATTCTGTGTAGCTTGGTGATCTCACAGGGTGAGTGAGACCAGGACCAGGATGATGAATGAGAATCCATTCAAGGTGGTTCTCAGCATGTCGAGCAGAAGATGAAGGTGTCATTCCATAATGGGTCAGGCCATGCTAATATTGCTTTATCAAAGGAAGTTACATGTGCTCATTTTATTTTCAGATATCTAATAGTTTAATATTGGACTTTTTCTGGAGTGAGAACCAATCCAGAGAAGTAAAAATTATTTTTCATGTTGCCATAAATGTTACTTTCAATGATACATAAAGCAATGTTACTTAAACTACAGAGTAAATATACAAATGCACAATAACATCTGGAAAAAGAGTGTCCCCCAAATAATATTTACATTAAAGCTAAAGCTGCTAAATTATCAATTTTTTGAAAATACAAAACTAGATTACATTAATCACTGATAAAAGGAAGGGAAAAAAAGCCTATTTCATTATTAACAGGTTAATCAACTTAAACTGCCTCCCAATAAACTCAGAGATACGATTAAGAATTCATAATACCCAACAAGAATTCCTTTTCCTGTACAGTCCCACTCTTATGAAATACGGTGCCCCAGGGCGGACAGCTCACATTCCCCAGCCGTCTTTTCTTCTATCATCCTGTTGCACCAACTTACTGCCTCTCACCTCAGAAATGTCCTTTTGTCTGATAACTGCTCCCTAAATATGTCATGCTTTAAACAAAGTGACTCAGTCCATTTAAAAAAAAGAAGCTTTTACAGGTCAAAAATCTCTGTGAGAAGTTGGTGAATCAATCCTTCACAGCAAAGAAGGTCCAAATATGCATACCCTTGACTTTGCCCATCATCATGAAGGCTTCTGGAGTACACCATGCCCCAGTACCAACGCATGTGGGCTGGGTATGGCAGGGATATGTCTGAAGGCTGGGAGGGTCTTTTTTGAAAGGTTTCTCTGTGTGTGTACACATTGGGTGAGGCCCAGGAGAAGCGGAGTAGCATCCTGGGAGGGAGCCTGGACCCCAGGCTGGAGAGTCAGCCCCAGACATAGTAGCCATGTGAGACCTAGTGGATAGGAATGTGAGAATTCGGGTTCTTGCTTTCCCACATGCAAGCTATGTGACACAAGCATTTAATAAATAGCTGTTTGAAGTTTAGGTTTCTCACCTGGGAAATGGAGATAATAAATTCCATTGTTAAAGGACTATACAGGGCCTAGCATGGTAGCCTAGTGGCAAAATCCTCTCCTTGCGTACACCAGGATCCCATATGGGCACTGGTCTTAATCCCAGCAGCCCCACTTCCCATCCGGTTCCTTGCTTGTGGCCTGGGAAAGCAGTTGAGGATGGCCCAAGTCTTGGAACTCTGCACTCATGTGGAGAATGGTAAGAAGCTCCTGGCTCCTGGCTTTGGATCAGTTAAGGTCCAGCCATTGTGGCCACATGGGGAAGAGCTTCTTCTCTTTGTCTCCTCCTCTCTGTATATCTGACTTTCCAATGAAAATTAAATAAAATCTTTTTTTTTTTAAAAAAAAGTACTGTACAGAAAATTACATGAACCACATCCACGCATGCCTGGTGAGGATGGTGTTTGCCAAATGGATGACCCAATGGCAGTGATGACGACACAGCAATGTGAAGCATTTAGATAATCTTAAAATCCTCAGGGATGCTCTTTCCCTCCAGTTACCGGAGATGGAGACACTTCTCCTAAAATTCATATTTCATTCAAAGTCGATTCTATTTTGAAATGCATTCCTCTCCCTAAAAACCAAAGCCCGTGGCAGTCACTAATTATGAAGTAGTTCCCACAGCCGTAGCTTACTCTTTGCTGAAACACTGGGACATCTGGATGCATGTTTCTGGGCCCGACTCAGTAACTGTCACTGCAAAGGCATTAGGCACTGGGCACTACCCACACGGCAACTCAGCAACCATCCCCACAACGCCAGTAATGTCTGAAGCTTCAGCCAGAACGTACGGGAACGCAGTGGTGACGCATCGAGTGTTAGCTCGGTAATGTTCTTTCCTTAGCATTGTTTCATAGCAAGCATTACCAAGTTGCTGTAGAAATCTGGCAGATGATGAAAAGCAACATTTGTTATCTTAGTTTGTATTAGTAACTCAATTTCCCCCAGGACTGCGGAGGATGTGGAAGGGGCTGGGGACTGGATTAGCAAAGCTATTTGGGCAACTGTTGAAATAAGATCTAGGAGTGAAATAATATATCTATAAATCTTATTCCGTATGTGTACACTCCATAATCCCTTGAGCTTCTTTCCTGGTACATGGAGAACAAAACGCTTATTTTAATTGTAAAAAGATAGGAGTCTTAAGTTTTTCCAGTGATACTAATATTTGGATTTTAAATTATCTTGAGATTTTTTTTTTTTTTTTGGTACTGCCAATCCTTTAGCAAAGACCTAAAGAAAAGGATAGTTTAGATAACCTTAATTAATCCATCCACTCAACAGGCATCTGGGCAGAACTCATGAAGTATAGAATCCAGATTCCTGGACTGGGTGGGGCTGGCCAGAATGTGTCTACCTCTCTTGCCATGGCACAGAACAGTGGACAGGAGGCTCTGCCCACCCAGCACTCTGCCACCAGGAGCCGATGCGACTGATTATGGAACACTGACAGTTCACACAGTCTGACAGCTTGTCCAATCAGATATTACATATGGCTGCATTTATCTCTCCCTCTGTGTGTCTGTGTCTGTGTCTCTTTGCCTTTCAAATAAATACATGTTTATAAAGGTGACAGATACAATTGTATAGGGAGAGAGTAGGGACTCTCTCTCTGACAGAGTCTGATAAATGCTGTGGACAAAAATGTAGCAGGGTGATGAGAGGATGACTAACAGACGGAAGGGAAGGGAAACCTTCCCAGGGGCGTTAGCAGTAGAGTTGAAATTTGAAGGAATGAAAGTGTTGTGGGGGTGGCCGCTGGCTGGGCTTAGTCCAGGCTCTTGTCTCCACTTGGGAAGGAACTCAAAGCGAAGCAAGAGTTAACGGTGAATAGAGAAGGAAGACTCCTGTGAAGCTGCAGCATGCACTGAGGAATGAATGTAAGGTGAGGAGAGAATGCGCGGCCTTTAGCAGGGTTCGCAGCCATCCGCTTATGGGATCTGCAGGCACACGGTTGTCTGGGAACGGTATTGGATTGAATATTCAAAGAGGGTGGCATCTGGGGAGGGGCTGAGTACTACCTTTTGCCTTGTCCTTTCACAAGCATCTCCAGAGTACCACAGTGTCCAGTGCGTGGCAGGAGTTTGAGTGTTGCCATGGTCATTTTATCATGATGAGGTGAGAAAAGCCCACAGCTCATCACGGGGCTGTGGCCTGCACCTGTCAGGATTTTTTTTTATTTTTAGCTAGCACTGATTCTAAGCGGGAAGCTGTGGAATTAGTGGTCCTGCACTTCACAGAAAGAGACAGTTGGTGGTGCATGAAGTGGATTGCTTGGACAATGTAGGCCAGGGTCACTCACTGTTTAGGGACAGGGATGCCCAGGAAAGCCAGAGCTGTTACAGCTGCAGTGCACGAGGCAGCCAGGCTGTGCTAGCAAACCTCAGCTCCTCCTGCTAATACAACCTTCTTCTCTACAAGAGGCAGAAGCCAAGTGACGTAGTTGAGGGAGCAATGTAGAAGCCAGTTAGGCTGGGCACTGTGAGCTGGTGAGCAAGCTGGGGGTTGGCAGAAGCTATGCTCCAGGAAACTGCATTGCAAGGTGGGCTGTGGTAAGGAATTTGAATTTTAATGTGACTACAACATCTGGGCACTAGACAGTTTAGAACAATCTGATATAAATATGACAGGGGTTGCAATGATAGGGTTTAGGCAAGCAGTCAGTTCAGGGTCACAAGCTTGGAAGCCTCACCTCCCTGACTATGTAACAATTTTGCCTCCCTGTCAGTCAAAGGGTGCTTACTATTATTCCCCAGGACTTAGGGGTGGCTTTGGTGGTTGCGTAAAGGAGCCCCTGGAAAGCCTCTTAAAAGCCTGTGCGGGGCAGGGGCTCTTCACTGCTGGCACTTCATCTCTGCCTCTCTTGAGCTTATGGTCTTGGCCTCTCACGTAACTTGCTTTCTCTCTTGCTTCCCAAAGATGGGACAGAGGCAGCAGTCTCTCTTTTGCTTCCTGGTCCACTCTCCCTTATGCATAAGGAGGCTTCAAAAAGTTTGTGGAAGCTAGAATTCAAAGATAAGTTTATTTTGGTGTAACCAAACTTTCTGAAGACTTCTCATGTGCCTGGATTTGAGGGTGATTTGCATTCAAATTAACTAAGTTTTTACAGTATCTAAACTAATGAATTTAATTGGATGAGAAAGAGACAGAAAGAGAGGGAGGGAGGGAGAGAAAGAGAGAGATCTTCCAGTAATTGTTTCACTTGAAAATTGCCACAACGGCCAGATTGGGCCTGGTGAAGGCCAGGAGCCAGGATCTCCATCTTGGTCTTCCACATGGGTTGCAGGGGCCCAAGCACATGGTCATCCTCCACTGCCCTCCCAGGCTCCAGTCCCTAAGCACAGGTTTTAAGTCTTGTGTTTATTTATTTGAGAGCAAGAGTCAGCAAATGCATGCATGTGTGTATGTGAGAGACGATAGCACGCGCGCGCACACACACACACACAGTGCCCCCATCTACTTATTCACTCTTCACATGTACTCAACATCTTTGGTTGTGCTAGGTTGAGGCTGGGAGCCAAGAACTTAGTCACAGTCTCTCATGTTGGTGGCAAGAAGCCAACTACTTGAGTCATCATCCGGTGTCACCAAGGGTGGAGGTTCAAAGGAAACTAGAACAGGCAGCAGAGCCCAGGCTTGGCTTTCGGCACTTTCATATGAGGTGCGAGTGTGCTAACTGATGGCTCAACTGCTAGGCCAAACTCCCATTCCATAAACATAATTTGATTCTATTCTTCATAAATTTTTAGAAGTAGCCTTATACACACATATAGTATCAGTAGGATTATTTTTCCCTCATGTCACAAGGCAATGTAAGACAAGATTTGATGTAGGGGAGCAGAGGGAGTCCCAGAATCTGGGTTAAGGGAATACTTTCCAAATGCCTTATCAGCTGGATAATATAGGAGTTTCTGTTGTTGTTTACTGTTTCATAATTTGCAGTTGAGGGAAAGAAGGCATTGAGTGCTGACTAGACACAAGCACAGAACAGTCCAGAGGCAATGAGGCAAGCCAGAAGAAATTTCAGAGACCGGCGTGTACACAGGCCTAGATACTTCAAGGACATGGGATTTACTTAACTAGCTTTTCTGAGTAGGAATGAACTTAGGCAGAAGAAAGTGTAAAATCTTGGATGATCGAGCTAAAGGCTTTGAAGCCAAGAGTGAAGATTAAGCCCTGCTTCTCTTTAGAGTGAGAGCTACTCTGAGATCAAAGCCGTAGGTGAGAAGAAAGGTTGGCAGCAGCATTGAGAATTGATTGGGAAAAGTTTTTGATGGAAGCAGGAAGTGCCAAAATGAAAGAGTGGAAGTTAGGTCGTTCTCTTGGTAAGTAATTACAATAATGACCTTATGCTACTGCTTTTCAAAACCTGAGCTTAGAATCCATTATTACAGTAGAGCTATTTTTACATGAGAAAAAAACACCAACTTTTCATAAGAAATGTTCATACAGAAATTATGACAACTCAATTACAGCTAGTACTTTCAGTAAGGCATATATGTGTTATGGCGACAAAGCTCTATAGCCGTAACTGGCAAAATAACTTCCAGTGCATTGTCCCTTTCTGATGGCATGTCACTAATAGTACTTTCAGCATAAGGAAATTCTACCCACTTCACAAAATACACTACTACTTTTTAGGAATTATAAAACATTGCTGATTAAAAGGTACAAACATTATTTGCTTGCATTCCAAACGGCTTGTCCTAACTGAAACTGAAAAGAAATAACCATCTAGGCTCTGAGCTCTTGAGAGGGCTTGTTGGAAGAACTCGGTTCCACATGTCAAACTGATAGATCTTCATTCCCATAGAGTGAATGAGACAACAGGGGAAAAAGTAATTCTTAATAATTTATTCAAATTCAAAATGATTTTTTAAAAAGTTGTATTCTTTCCTTGACAAAGATGACTAGGTCCTGAGAACATTTTTCTCCTTACTTTTCCTTTGCCCCAGGACAGTGATGGTTTGTGTGAACAGCTGTCACACCTGGAGACAGGGTCAGTTAGCGGGGACAAGCAGGAGCAAGGAGGTGGCAGAGGAAGAGGATGGCCAGGCCTCTCCTGAAAGTACCAATTCTATCTCATCACAGAGCAAAGGGATGCTGAGAGTCAAGAAACCAAATGATTCGAAGACCAGAACAAAAGATGTATTAGGAAGGATGGGGTTAATGAGAGTGGGAGGTCGTGCATTAACATCCTACAAAATCATGGAGCACAACAGCCTTATTCCTGTGCTCACATCACATGACTGTCTCCCCTGAAGATTGTACAACTCACCCCCACAGCTCTGCTTGATTTTAAGTTGGACTGGTCTGATTTCCTCAGCATATCTTTCAGCTGCATGTGGCACAGGCTGATAGAAAACCTAAAGCACCTGTTAGATAAATGAAAGAAGATTTGCTTGGCAAAGAGAGTCAGGGTCCTCAGTCCTTGGCTTTCCCCAAGAGGCTGGTGTTGTCCACGGAGATCACAGCATAGTTGAGCTGTTCCAAATTTCACATATATGTCCACTTTGAAATGTGTGTAGAAAAATGAATTATAAGATAAGCATATTTTTTTGTGTAAAAATTGAAACTCATGTACATGATTGTTTCCCAAAGTCTCAAAGGGAGTGCATATTATGAAAAGAAGTAAGCATTGCTTTCATGTGTAGCACCAAAATTTGCCTTTTAAATCGCTTAAATCATTTTGAAGTGCCCACGTGCATCTTACAGGATGCATAGAGCTAACTCTAGTATCTGTAGATGATTAATTATTCAGATGTAATGTTATTCAAGAGAATATGTTTTCTCGAATACTCAGTTCCTTTTGAATCAGCCTGTGCAAGGCCTGGGTAGCTGAACTGTGCCTTATGTAAATGCCACTTCATTTATTTACTTGGTGTAACTAGCACCCCAAGAGGAATATGTTCTGGTTTCAATTCAGGCTCATGGATTTAACAGCTATGTAATTCAGGGAATTTCATCAGCCTTCCCAGGCAGAGGGCTCAATCTCATGAATTACCAAGAAGATGACCCAGGGTGGTGTTTGTGAAGAGCATGGTCAAGGCAAGCCTGTGTTGTCACAGCTTCATTATAACCAACAGCACTGCTCAGGTTACCTCTCACAGTAGGACCCCTGCATGGAAATGCCCATGTCATTAACATTCTCATTAATTCAGAGAATTCATGCCAAGTCCCAAAGCAAGTACTTTGAAGGTTAAAAGCATACTGTTTAAGGTTATCCGCCCGAATGTGACATGAAAGGTTGGCCACCTCACATAATGACACAGATGACTCCAAAAAAGCAAATGAAATGGATGCGTATTAAAAGATCCAACATATATCACATTAAATATATTATCAATCATGTTGGTGGGACAGAAGCACAGAAAAGAGAGTGAAAATAGATACAGCAAAGATTTCTCTTTAAAGTACCTTATTTCTGATGAGATTTTTAAAAGCAACATTCATCCTGTTTCAAGAAAAATCGAGTAACATCACTATCAAGGAACAATTGCTTTGTGCAAGCTCTCAGCTTCAAGCGAGTTACTTTTTAATGAATAATTTTATTTCCAATTAATTTGGAAATCTGACTGGGAATACACAAGAACATTAGTGTGTTGTGCAGGCTTTGAAATCAAACAAAAATGGAATGAAAGCTTGACTTTCCATTTACTAGATTAATGATCTTAAAACTTTCAGGATCAGTGAGCTAATTCGTAAAATGGAGATAACATCAGTATCTATTGCAGAGAAAAGTTGTTGAGATTACAGAAAACAGATGAAGAATCTAGCGCTACACCTGAGACTTCCAGTTCTTTGTTGGTGAACAGAGTGCTACGGGCCCTGCCCTTCCACTGAGACACAAACAACCCTCTTTCTTTTGCCATTGTCTGGGTTGTGTTTCTATATCCAAATGCTTACACTGCATCATTTAAAATGAATGCAAACTTTGTGGCTCCCAGTTCTAGAGGCTGAGATGATTTTGAAATGAAGAGGGGAGAGGTTTTTCTTGCTGCACACTAACAGGAGGGGAGAAATCAAGTGGCCAAATGTGAAGGGAGTGAGGGAGGAGAGAATGGGGAGACGAGAGGGGCTTAAACTCATCCATTCATGAGGAGGAGCCCCTTAGAGCCTAATCACCCTTTAACTGCCCCATCTCACAATACTGGTGATTAGATTTTAAAGGTAGTTTTGGAAGAGACAGACATTTGCCCACAGTGCTGACACTGGAGCCTGGGGAATACAGGGCTGTGACCCCAGAGCAAGAGGTTAACTACCCGAAGGATCTGAGACATATCTGGAGGGGCAGTGGGCACCAAAGTGTGGAAGTCTCCATGAAGTGGGATGACAGAAGTTCAGGAAGACCAAAGGCTTAGAGTTTTAGTATAGACTGCCAAAGAAAAGTGAGTTGTAAGGGAAACGTTTCCTCCTACATTGGCTGAATATTCATCAGTACATGCAGGGCATTAACAATTCCCAAAGTCCACAGAGCGTTAGGATGGCTTGAATTCCCAGCAAAGAAAGTAGAAAGACTTTGTTGCACAGCAGGCATCTAGAGCCAGGAGAAGACTAAGGCTCTTCCAGTCTCCACCTGCAGGAGCAGATCAATTACAAGTACCTAACTGCCTCTAGGAAATCAAAAATTCTTTAACGGACTACTCCAAAACCCAGCAACCAATGACACAAAATTTATGACATCTGGAATTCAACAGAACAGTTGCTAAGGATTCAGGTAAGTAGGAGAATTTGAACAGTAACCATAAATGACAGTGATGATGAACATAGCACACACGAACCTTCAGTTCTTTCTACTTTCTTTGCTGGGAATTCAAGCCATCCTAACGCTCTGTGGACTTTGGGAATTGCTAATACCCTGCATGTACTGATGAATAGTCAGCCAATGTAGGAGGAAACGTACCCCTTAAAACTCACTTTTCTTTGACAGTCTATACTAAAACTCTATGTATGAGCTTGCTTTATGTATGAACATGCTTCGTATGTGCAAAGAGTGGAAAGAGACATGACCATGATGAATAAGAGGTGTGGAAAAGCTTCAAATTAAATATATGGTAAAAAAAACCACAATATCTTCAATAAACACACACTAGAAAGATTAACAACTTATGTGAAAGAGCCGATGGTAGGGAAGGCAGAGGATTTGTAGGATGAACTAAGCATCATTGAATTCGGGGGGATACTGGCCAGAACATTAGCGACCTGGGGGACAATATCAAGTACTCCCACACAGCAGAAGATGTAGTTACCCATTTGGACAAGGAGATCATGAGGAGAAAGGAAAACAAGCTGGAAGTTTGTAGAACTTCAGAGGTGATTATAAAGTAACCAAGGAAGAAACAGTGAGGGCTGGGATGAATGGCACCATCTGTCCTCCTTTTAGATACACAGCTTTGGGCCAGGACATCTTAAGAGAAAAAAAAAAATTAAAGCATGGAGACTGGATTTGATCCAACAGTAAAAAACACTTTTCATTCTTACACATATTGGTTCTTTCACGGCAGTTTTTTTGGGGGGGAGAGGTGTCGGAGGGTATGGCTAGGGAAGGAAGGTAAGAGGCCACATTTAAGTTTAGACTACAGTGCCTTCAGAAACATCAGTGTTATTTTCCTGGCATACACAATGATTCCCTGTCACCATTCAGCTCATTGTCATCCCATTTGTGGAATAAAATGGGTCATAAATAACTTTTGTAAAAGTGAAACATCTACAAAATTAGATGCACACAAGAATTCAGAAGGGATTTAGGAGGAACTGAATGATTTACTAAAAAGTGGAGTGCCTGCATTTCCAAAGGGCAAATGGAGGCACAAGGAACAGACAAGGAACAGAGATTTATAGTAAAATAAGTGATGGGCAAAGCCTGCTGCAGGGTGAACAGAAATGATGCTGCCTTGTGGTAGAGCCACATAGCAGTGCTCTGCACAAGTGATAGTGGTCTCCATGCAGGCTGTGCTGATGTGTTGGCCTAAAACCAGCACCTGGAACGGCAAAGGGTATTCTTACCCCAGATCTGAACTCATGCTCAGAGAAAACAGGCCCAATGAAGAAGAAATGTGCACCTGCCACAGAGAACCACAGTAGGAAAAAAGAAAAGAAAAAGAAAGAAAAAACATATAAATGATCCCAGACCTAAGGCAGATAAATCACACGAACCATTTCTAGGGACCATTGGCTGCCAAGCGGACCACTTCAGTGAGGAGAAAATCCCCCAAGGCCTACAGTGAGCCGTTCTCAGCAGCTTCACAGAGTTGTCCGAGTGCAGCAAAGTTCAATATAGTTTAGTTAATGTCACCAACAGTTTATCAAAGAGGACCTTTGTAAGACATATAGAGTTGGGGTGGAGGGAGACTTGGTAGCTGAGTAACTGTAAGTCATTGATTAGTTCCGCAAACACAGCTCAGTTGGAACAGTTTTTGGAGTATAAGCATTGGTCTTTTTAAAAAAAATACTTATTTATTTTTATTGGAAAGGCAGATACACAGAGAAGATGAGAGATAGAGAGGAAGATCTTCCATTCGTTGATTCACTCCCCAAGTAGCTGCAACAGCCAGAGCTAAGCTGATTCAAAGCCAGAAGCTTTTTCTGGGTCTCCCATGAGGGTGCAGGGTGCAGGATCCCAATGCTTTAGGCTGTCCTCAACTGTTTTGCCAGGCCAAAATCTGGGAGCTAGATGGGAAGTGGGGCAACTGAGATTAGAATCAGCGTCATATGGGATCCCAGCATGTTCAAGGCGAGGACTTTAGTTGCTAGGCTATCATGCCTGGCCCAGCATTGTTCTTAAGAACATTCAGCTTGGCATTTCATTATGATTCAGTTCTTTCAAAACGTTATTTATTTGAAATGCAGAATTACAAATAGACATGGAGAGACAGAGACACAGAGAGTAAAAGTGAGGAAGAGAGAGAGGGGCAGGGTGGAGAGGAAGAGAGATATGATTCATCCACTGATTCACTCCCTAAATTGATGCTGGCAATGGAACAGGCAAAAGTCAGGAGCTGCTTCCAGATCTCCTATATGCAAACAGGAGTCCAGGTGCTTTGGTCATGTTGCTCGGCTTTCTCACGTGGAATGGAAGAAGGGCACCTGGAACATGAACTAACATCCTTATGGGATGTTGGCATAGCAAGCAACACCTTCGTCCACACTGCCAAGCTGCCAGCCCCTGTGATTCAGTTCCTATACTCTAAAATTCATCAAAATTTCTGGGTTCCTCATTGAATTTATAATTTCTAAGAATAAAAACAACCATTTCCTTTCTAACATTGTGTTTCTCATGATAATTCCAGTGGATGGGAGATCTCTCCCTGTCTCTGTCACTTTGCCTTCCAAATGACTGTCAAACAAATCAATCTTTTTAAAAAGAGAAAAGTCTTGAAGACAAAGGATGTGGGGGAGAACAAGCCAAACTCTAGTGTTTTGTAATTAACTCATTTTGAAGATGCTTTTTTTGATCTGTTCATGTAGGTGATGCTCCAAATATAATGACCTCTTAATGTCACAATAGGTGCAAAGAAAAAAAAGAAGCAATTGCAAAACATGTTATGACAGGTAATCATTTGCAAACACATACCTCTTTCAATGTCTGTTGTATTCAGCTTCATTTTATAGCATCTGCCTTGGCAGCATAAACTGTGCTTGGCTGCAGAGGTGTACAGTGCAGAACAGTGAAGAAAAACAACTGTGACAACTGAAAAAAACACAGTACAAAGTGTGTGTGTGTGTGTGTGTGTGTGTGTGTGTGTGTGTGTGTGTGTGTGTCTACCTGCCATGGCCCAGAGAAGCCCTCTGTCTTCCCAGGTTTATTTCAATGGGAAATGATTTTATTTTGGTAGGATTTCTTTGTTTCATTTTACAGCAAAGCCATGCCACTAGAGGACTGTGACAACTGTCACATCTCCGAGCGTTGCCAAACAACCTCCAACTGGTCCAAAAGGCGCTCCCTCACCATTTCCACAACAGAGCAATTTAGATCAGTACACACAGAGGGGTTTTGTCCATAACATTTACAATTATAAAAGCTACGCTCTCTAAAACAAAAATCTTACATGACATCCATTTTTAAGTAGTTTTATAAGAGTGCTAAAAGATTATATATAGGAACTTCGAACTTTTCCCAGTTAAGATAGTATATCTGTATCCTTGTCAACTTTGTCTTTCATGCAACTTTTCCAAAAATTCACTGACACCACACATTTAGAATCATGTTCTATGGGTTTCAAAAAATTTATAGTATTCAAAATCTAAAACTTGAAAAAATATACCTTTATACTTTAAAAATCAATTAGTAAATCATGTGGTATCATTTGGCTTTCCTGTCCAACATTCATCTTGAAACTTTGCACCTATTGTGACATTAAGAGGTCATTATATTTGGAGCATCACCTACATGAACAGATCAAAAAAAGCATCTTCAAAATGAGTTAATTACAAAACACTAGAGTTTGGCTTGTTCTCCCCCACATCCTTTGTCTTCAAGACTTTTCTCTTTTTAAAAAGATTGATTTGTTTGACAGTCATTTGGAAGGCAAAGTGACAGAGACAGGGAGAGATCTCCCATCCACTGGTTTCCCCTCCAAATGTCTACAGCATCCAGGGCTGGGCCAGGTCACAAAAAGGAGCCAGGAATTCCATCCAGGTCTCCCGCAGTGGCTGGCCAGGACCCACATAGCCATGTTCTGTTGCCTTTCAGGAGCATTAGTGGGAAGCTTAATAGGAAGTGGTGTAGCCAGGACACAAAATGTCACTGTAATAGGATTGTGAGTGTCCAAAGCAGGGGTTCAGCCCCTTATGCCACAACACTCACCCCTCCTGTTCTCTTGCCACATCATACCCTCTTCCACCTGTACACAGCAAGTAGGCCCTGAAAAGATTGGTGCCTTGGCCTTGGACTTTTGGCTTCCTAAACCACAAATGAAATAAACTGCTTTGTGAGTCACCCAGTCTGTGATGCTGTGTTACAACTGCAGAGAAGGGACTGAGAGAGCGCGTTAACAGCTTTGGGAGCCTTTCAATAGTCCAATATGCAGCACATTGCATTCAAGGACACATTCCAGTTCAACCAAGTATCTTCACTTTTCTTCCCATTCAATTACCTTTCACATCAACCATTTGAATTTCAACATATCTTATTTTATTGATCATGTTTTTTAAAATGACATAAAAGTGAAATAAATGAACATTTTTGATTTTCAGGCAACTGTACAAATTATCCATAGTAATCAATATTGGCTAAGCAAATTTTAAAATACCCCAACAACTTAAACATTTGAATAGCATATTTTGATAAGTCTGTACACAGTAGGAAAGTGTGGGGGTGCGAAAGAAGGCCATGCTTGGGACAGCCAACACACGTGCAAGCACCAGACTTGAAACATTTGCTGTCTGTCTGCATGAGATGCAAGCAGCTTCATTCCCTAGAGAATCTCAAAGGAGGATCACTCTTCCCTGGAATACGATGTGATACATGGTCCAGAAACAGCACACCAAGGCCAGATGACCACCAAGCCATGTCCATAAATGTATTCGGTAGTGTGTTACAGCAGAGTTGTGGTTTGATGGCTCTGGCGGATTTAAACAGTTTCACTGAGAGTCCACAGACACATGGCCACATATATCAGTACACAGTTCAGCTACTTAAACAGCTTTAGTTCACACAGTTAGGCTGGAACATTTTTATAAATCTGCAATGGACCAAAGAGGAAAGACAAGGAGAGTCCCTACCTGGAAAGCTGAATGCACAGCGCTGGTCCAAGGCAGGTGTCAGAGACGCTTGGATGCTGGACCTGGCTGGCGCATCTCAGAGAGGAATCCAGGAATCAGAGCTGCTATGATTACACCTGCCACTGCCAGGTACTAGACAAACAGCCTTAGATAAGCGAGTTAACGAGAATCAAGATGGTGGAATAGGGTAAGGACACGTTTAAACGGACAGAGAAGCATTTAATCAGAATGAAGCAGAGAGGACATATTTCAAGAAATACGAAAGGACAGAACAACAGCAAAGGGGTACCTGGAGTCTCACAGACACAGGAAAGCAGCGGGCACAGCAGTGTGATGTTGCAGTGAATGATATTCCAGCACGGTGATCTAACCTCCACCAGCAGCCGGGACTCCACCAGCAACCAGGTGGGAAGGGACTTTCACTGGGAGCTTGGGAGGTGAACCCAGACGGGGAACTGTCTGTCCTGCTGGTCCGTTTGATTTGACCAGGAGCAGAGACAGAGCAGCAGATCCCAGGCTGGCAGTGCGAGAACAATGAGGATTTCAGAGCCCAGTCAGTCCCCTAGAGCTGAATTCTTCGCTATTTTGCCTAAGGAGGAAAGGGCAAGGGAAAGGACTGAGCATGCTCTGAGAGGGAGTGAGCTCCTGACTGACTCAGTGAACTGCAATGTCGTGGCATTCTACAGGTTCCACCCAGGGCAGGTCTGGGTAGCCCCCGGATCTGACAGCCAGCAGATCAAGCACTATTGTGGTAGCACGTTGGGCACCATTTTGCGCACTGTGGCAATAGCTTTGGGACTGCAGGGGACAACAGTGAACTGCGCATATGCTGAGCTCGCGAGAACTCGCTGAGGTCCCACAGGAAAATAATACCAACTACGGCATCGTATGGGTCAAAACAGGTCCGTGTGGCACCCAGACCTAACATCCAACAAATTCTGACAAGATCAGCACCACCAACAACCTAACTAGATAGGACACCTGGTGTCTCTTTAATCCTGGAACCCACTCCAACCAGAAGAGGGAGAAAGGTTGCAGAGACAACAGTGCAGCCTCAGCACGGTATCACAGGAGGTGGAGAGTGGTGAGCCAGGAGCTGGGGCTGTGGAGACCACGGTGGATATCTGACATAAGAACCCAGACTTGGAACTCGCTGGAGGTTGTGGCACAAGTGGCTGCAAGCAAAAAGTTGTGTACCAACTGCAATAAGTAAAATCGCATTGTAGACCTGTGGGTGACACAGCTTAGAAACCTGCCCCAAGGAGAAGGCTCTGCTAACCAGAATGATCAAGAGCAAGAGAAGAGACAAAGGCACAATGAAAAGTACTGAAAACTCCCCTGCAAAGGAGCAAAACCCTATGCCAACCTCAGAGTTAACTGAGGAAGACATTGAGAAAATGGGGGACACAGAATCCATAAGACTCATTTTAAAGATTCTGATAAAAAATGAGAAGTTAATGCAAGAGTTCAAAGAATTTAAGGAAGCAATAAAGCAAATTAAGACTGGAATATCAGAAATTAAGAACACAGTAGAGAAAATTACAAGTACAGTGGAGAATCTCCAAAATAGAATGAAGCAAGCAGAAGAAAAAATCTCAGAATTGGCAGATATCTCCTGTCACCAGGGGGAAGCAAACAAAAAGCTGGAAGCAGAGCTGGATCAGGCCAAAAAAAGTAGTCAAGAATTGAAAGACACTATTAAGAAGCCAAATATAAGAGTTATGGGAGTCCTGGAAGGTGCAGAAAGAGAAGCTGAGTTTGCAAATGTATTTAATGAAATAATCAAGGAAAATTTCCCTAATCTGGAGAAAGAATTGGGAAACAAGATCCAGGAGGGACACAGAACTCCCAAAAGTCTTGATCAAAAGTGATCTTCACCAAGACATATGATTATCAAGCTCTCTTCAATTGAACATAAGGGAAAGATCCTTAAACATGAAAAACATCAATTGACATATAAAGGAAGGCCAATTAAGCTTACAGGAGATCTCTCACAGGAAGCTCTACAGGCAAGAAGAGAATGGAGTGACATATTCCAGATTCTAAAAGAAAAAAATTGTTAGCCTAGGATGACATACCCAGAAAAGCTTTCTTTCATCTTTGAAAATGAAATAAAGTTCTTCCAGAGTAAAGAAAAGCTAAAAGAATTTGCCTCTTCCAAACCTGCTCTACAAATGATACTTCAAGATGTTCTCTTGACAGAGAAGAGGAATAGCACCTACCAAAACAAAAGGAAAATGGGAAGAACATCCCAGTAAAATGACAACAGAAGACTAAATCAATGAACAACCCATTCCTAAAATGACAGGACCAAAGTACCACCTATGTATATTTAACTCTAAATGTAAATTGCTTAAGCTCAATCAAACATCATAGATTAGTAGACAGGATTAAAAAACAAGACCCATCTGTTTACTGTCTGGAGGAGACACACTCCAACAAAGATCAGCGGAAACTATATCACATGAGTTTTGTTGTTTTCTGTTGGTTTCATCTCTTCAAAAACACTTTCTTCTGATTAAATCATTCAATGACTTGAAGATCATACAGTGGCATCATTTTCTTCAAGAAGGTTCTTGATTTTCACTTCTTCAGCTACACGTTAGACATTTAATAGCATGTTGTTTAACTTCTTGGTGTTGTTAATTTCTTTTTTCTCCCGGATGTTGAGTTTATTTTGTGGCTCTTCATTTAAGGGAAGGTATAGTAGTTGTGTAATGGAGACTGTTATATCTAGTAACATGTCATTTAACTTCATGGCATTGTAAATTCCTATTTTTCTTTCTATTGTTGATTTTGTATCATGACTTTTCATTTAAGGGAATGTACAGTAGTTATGTAATGGAGACTAACAAACAGATGTGAGGATGCAGTGTGGTGGCATCTCTGTTTCCAGACAAAGATGGACTTACAGTGAAACTGTTTATATTATATTTTGACAATAGGATTGTGGACTCTCTGCCATTGTCCATGCCCTCAATGATGAACATATGACTGAGTATGAAGAACTATATGTTAGTAATGATATAAAGGAACTGGGGGGCGGGGGATGGAATTGGGGAGAGAATAAGGGAATATGGAACTGTATCGTAAAATGATAGCAATAATAATAAAATGTGAAAAAAAAAAAGATAAGCGAGTTAACATCTCCGACCCCAGTTTCCTCAGCTGCAAAATGGAGATGACAGGTTCGTTACAAATACTCCCTATAGAACAATCAAGCACTATGACACTGTGGAGTAATTCCTTGGTTTTCTCGTGCATGTGCTAAGGCTAAATTTAAACTCAAAAGGCAGTTAGAAATACTATAGGGGTTAATATGCGTATAGCATCAAATGAAATTGGGTAAGCCTTCTATATATTAGAGCAATTACAATTAGTATTATTATAGTAAAGAGTGAAATTCTGGGAGAATCTAACATATGTCTGGGACTATTGTGTGCAGTTTACAGTGAGAATTCATTTAACTCTAAAAGCAATATTGGAGGTAGGTTTTATTATTATCTCTATTGCATAGGCAGAAAATTAGCAACAGGTAAATCATAATAAACACTACCAGTCTGAAAAAAAATCTTCTAAAGTTTAATAAACTAGTTATTAACCAGGCAATGAGCCTATTTAGCTAAACTAAGTAACGGTTTTCAATTTTTTCCCTCAGCTAATCCCCGATTTTGTGAATTAACAATCACAACCACCGACCGTAGTAAACGCCACATAACTCAAGTTCCATGGTTCTAGAGGATGCTCTTCATTTGTTCTCCCCAGTGACACGGGAGAGGCTGCTGGCTGTGTGCTTCGCCAGCAAAGCTTTCCTTTAGTCTTGGAGAGACACAGAGTTTGGAGCAGTGAAGTGTCATCCCCAGCCTGTTCTGCCAAATGTAGAGACTGCCTCATTTCCAGCCAATCAAGGGTTGAGCAGAAGGCCAGGTTGCATGCCCTAAACAAACATGCAAACACAAATCAGGACAGCTGGTGCAATCTCTACCCACTGTCCTTTTTTCCTGTACAAAATGATCGTATCGATCTTGAGAAAACAGCCATCCACTAAAGCAAATGGGATGGGAAAATGCAGAGAACCTCGGATTATGGTGATCATTTATCTCCATGCTACCACCCCCAGACTACCTACAAACTGACTATATTACCAGACCAACTACAAACTGACTACCACCCTCAGATCGCCTACAACCTAACACCCTCAGACCGCCTACAGACTGACTGCCCCACCAAGACCACCTACAGACTGATGATCACTTCCAGAGCACCTATTGCCAGACGCACTACGACAGCACTGCATTCCATCACGATGACTACAGAGAGAAATTTGCTTTGGTCCCAAGTGATTGTGATCTCTGGTCTCTGTTCCTAGCAGGGTAAGGCAGCTCATGTTGCTAAAAGCAGCCATATGAACTAGATATTAGGAGCAAATAATATCTAGGAAAGAAAAAGAAGACAGAGTACAGGCAACACAATGCAGTAAGTGTATGGAAGATGTAGTGCCAGGCAGCAGGGAGTTGTCCAGGAAAAGCACTGATGCTTTCCCCAGAAGTTTCTTAGATGAAGATGCTTCAGTTGACTCCTGATGCATGGGGAAGCAGCACTGGTTAAGGAGGCTGGAGTGAGACGAGGACTGTTGCTGTTGCAGGCAGAGAGCACAGAGGGGCATGGATAACCTCGTGGCTACTTGGGAATCAAGCCGGTGTCAGTAATTAGGATCAAAACTATATAATTTGCTACAAAGCAGCTGACACTGTTATAATTATCTGGCTCATCTCCATTGCATTTCTTTAAAAGTGCCTTCCTCTGTAGAGGGGAAGGAAGGAGTTGGTTGTGCAGGTGGCTACCATTGCCTTTTTCTCGAAATGCAGACTGCAGACTGCCCATGTTGACCCCGTTACACCCCCTCCACAAAGCACACAGTGGGGAACCTTAAACACAACCTCCAGAGAAGCACAAACCTCTGATAATGATTATTCTCTGGCCATGATAAAAAAAAATCATAAAATATGCAGCATGGATTTTAATATTCATGACTTATATCTTTCAAGATTGGTGAAATATCAAATGTAATACGATATCAAGAAAGCACTTTGTAGAGGTGTTCAGGGTATTTGGGAATTCTAATGAATTGTTACAACATCCTGGTGAGGAAGAGAGAAGGGGGACTGCCAGTGGTGATCTGGTCTACCTCATGGTTTCCCCAGCCTTCCTTGGGACTGCCTTGTCCATACAGGCTGCACATAGTCTACAAATGCATGCACCCAGGGAGCACGGTACGGTCTAACAGGTGCATCCGCTGCCCAGGGAAAGCTTAAGGATGTGTGACGCTCCACAGTGCAGAACAGGCCCGACAGTTTACACAGCTGATTTATCTTGGAGTCAGATAAAAGCCAGGCCTCACTTGTGCTGCCAACTAGAATTGCGAGCTCCTGCTCACCGTGACCCACAGAACAGGGACAGTCACCATCTGCCTGGACACCACACAGAATCCCTGCTGACAGTCACTGTACCAACCCGCTTATACTGGGAATAACAAAGTACTTGTTAGCACAACGGGTTTTCAAAAAGTCCATGGGTAAGCAGCATTGTGAAAAAAAAATATTTTCAAACATTTATTTATTTATTTATTTAGCAAAACTAACCATTCTCTTGAGTTTTTCTCAATTCTCCTCACACAAACCACTGACGAAGTATGTATGTGAATATTGACCAGCGTAGCTGTCTAGTTAACTTACTTCCTCTTACAATAGAACTTACCAGCTTGATTTCCCAGATGAGAATGTGGGGACACCCTTCAACAACCTGTCCAAAGACACACTTAATAAAGTCTAGAACAAGGAACCAGTCCAGAAAGTCTGGTCTTAGACTTGGGACTTCTAATGTTATTCTCTAAGAAATAATTTTGAGCCACACCTAGGATATCTTCTTAGAATCTGTAACCACGACTTTAAACATATTCCTCACACAGTTTGGCTTCACTGCTGAATTCTCTTTATTCCATGATAGTATCTGTCACGTTTCCGACATGCCAAATAAGCACTATTGCAAGAATCACTTCTGATGGAAATATAATTTCAACTGATCTAACACTATTGTGCAATATCCTTATCATATGCTGTGCATAATCTGAACCTAATTTTTATATTTAGGTCATTTCCAAAACAGTGGCTGATGAATGCCTGTGAACTGTTCACCTAAGGCCTATTTCCTAGTTGGACGTATCCATCCTCTTTCCATCCCCATTGGCTGACAATACTGTTTCCTTTTATTGGATACAACCAACTTCTTTGCTTCCTTTAAACGTCAGCTGAACCCTGATCCCATGAAGAGACTTCACTGGTCTGCCTTACTCGTCTGTTACCGCACTTTGCCCCTTTTCTTACAGCTCTTTGCTCAAATTCTGAATACTACAGTTTGTTTGATTCTGTCTCCCTAATTCAACCCATGAGTTTTTGAGTTCCCTGTGACAGGAATAATATTTACTTCACTTTTCTTACTAGACAATTGCCTAAGACTTAATAGTTAACTCACAATGTTTTGCTAAATGACTCACTACTCCAATGATTTCCTACAATAATGTGTCAGGTAAGACTTGAAGGAGAAGTAGGAGCCTCCAGGAAATATACATCTGGTTAATTTTCCTGAACTCCAGCTGTGAACAAAGGTTTCCCTTCTGAGCAATCCTAGCAAGGTTCTCATGCCCAAAGTTCAGTTTACTCTATTCTTAGAATCTATTCTTTCTTACCTTAATGAATAGCATCATAGTACTTCAGTACACTCACACCAGAAACCTAGCCACCCTTGGCCAATGTATGCATCGGTTTCTACAACTCATCTGGCACCATACACAGACTATTCTAACTCTGCCACAATTTTTATTTACGACACAGCTGATAATGTGTCCAGTCTCTTGTTTCTCTGTGTCCCTTCATTTAACTTTTGCTTCAGCCATGAGGAAGTACTTCCAGCTCCTTGTACGCCCCCCGATTCTTTGTAACTATGTTTTGCGAGAAGATTTTTCTTATGCCCCTAATGCCTATTCTGTATAGATTACAATTCAGTTTTCAAAATGTTTTCTGAAGATCCATTTTTTTTTCTTGGCAAACCACAAACCACAACACCCGGATTGATCGAGGTTCCTCTTCTCTATAGTTCCATAGATTACACCCATGCTTTTTATGCCATGCTAATGACCAGAGCTCCTAGTTGTCTCCACCTTGTGTTGAGCTTCGTGTAAACAATGCCAACCTTTGCAACCCTTACTGGAGCTGGCACAGCGTCTGTTGCACAGTGGAACTCAAGACTGTTTTGAAGAAAGAACATGTTCCACCTGGTAGGATCTTTGTCTTGAACGAGTGACAGTCTCAGAAGTATGATGAATCAAAGTGTTTGAAAACATATAGGTTGAGAAAGATGGTGCTTAACAAACAGATCAGGAAATTAACCCTCGAAGTTGATGCACTGTATATTATCAAGTCCGTGTCATAGTTTGTCACAGATGTATTTGTTTTTAAAATAAGCTTATGTTGGGGAACTAACTATATCAATGACAAGACCAAATTTATACAAATGTTAATTAAACGAAGTAGCAAGATACGCACTATCAGGATGCAAAAGACAAATGTGTGATCCCCCGTTCAATATTCCAATGATTAAAACAACAACAACCAGTAACCCAAAATGGAGCTTGCCACTTCCTGTCCTCTAGCTCACTCAGCATTCAGCTTGCAACATGCCATCTTGGCCTTTGTCTCATTTGTCTATAATAAATCTGACCTGGTTAACGATATTACTGACACTATGTGCCTATTAAAGTTAATGCTTTTAAGTTAAGATACACTTTGCATAAGGTAAGATTCATCCTTTCTAGTTCATAATTACATCATTTCTGAAAACTGAACAGCACTGTATAAATAACCTAAAATCAAATTCCAGAAAGTCCAATCAGCAGCAGAACTTCCTGGACTTCCTGGTGACAGGCCCTTTCCTCCAGCTCCATCCCCGAAGGACCTTGGACCTGCATATTCTCTAGTTTTGCCTTTCAGGTATCGTGTGGCCTCTGAATATGACTTGTTCCTACAGCACACTGTATGTGGGATGTGTTGGGCTGAGCAGAAGTGATTCCAGAAGGAGCTGAGCGCATCGGAGGACAAGAGAGCTTACAACAAGCCAGGCACACCTGGTAACCTTGCAACACCAGGCAGCAGATGGAGTCCTGGTGCTGTCTCTCCTTCCTGCCTTCCTCTGGCCACAGACAACAGAAGAAGGCATCCCTGGCCTCAATGCTATCTTTGCTTAAGCAGACACTCCGGTCCAGGAATGATTGGAATGCCAAGAGTCTGCAAGAAAGATCAACACCTGTTATGATGAAGTATCACAAGCAGGTGCAGACTGAGACTGAGGAACTGCTTCCTTCCCCCATCCTGCAAACCTAAGATGTCTAAAAGCCCAGTGCTGTACACCCTGGGTGGCCATTTCGCTCACATGGTCACTGTGCCATGTGGAAGTGGCCCCAGGCTGTTTCCCACCAGGGAGCAGTCAGTCTATCAGACTCTCTTCTCTCTCCTTCTCCACAGCCATTTCTCTTTGCAAGAATAAAGATCTCTTGTGTGACTTGCTGCAACTGGTGTGTGAGTTTGTGGCAATAATTCATAGCAGGGGACCTGGGGCAGTAGTGGCAAAAGTTCTTACCTCACATGAGCCAGGATCCCATATGGGTGCTGGTTTGTGTCCCTGCAGCACTGCTGTGCATCCAGCTCCCTGCTTGTGGCCTGGGAAAGCGGTAGAGGATGTCCCGAAGCCTTGGGACCCTGCCCCCTCTGGGAGATCAGGAGGAACCTCCTGGGTCCTGGCTTTGGATCAGCTTAGCTCTGGCCATGATGGCCGCTTGGGGAGTGAATCAGATGACTGAAGATCATTCTCTTTGTCTCTGTTCTCTCTATAAATATGACTTTTCAATAAAAAAAATCTCGTAAAAAAATTGCTAACAGGATGAGTCTGCCACATCAATAGTATAATGTCTTTTACTGCATCTTTAGTATGCTATGGTATACATGCACCACAATTTACTTGTTCCTTTACAAGTTAAAGGGCATCAAGTTGGTTTCTGTTTTTCTGTTGAGCACAAATACAGCTGCTTAACATGGTGCACAAGTTTTTCCATGTAAGTTACCATGTGGTTTGTGCAGGGTGAATATCTCTGCATGAGAACATTGGGCTCATCTGGTAGATGCGTCTAAACACTCATCAGCAGCTCCTTGTACCTCAGACTTGTTAGCTGTTCGGTCTGATTTTGTCACACTAATGGGATATAGTGGTTCCACACTCTAGCTTTCATTTACACTGGTTCACTGATTAACAATGTTGAATAATTTTTTGTCTTTGATGAGGTATTGCTTAAAATATTTTACCCCTTTAAGATTGAGTGTTTTTTATTGGTAAATGTTGAATATTCTTCTTATATGCTTGATAAAATAATTCATGTGATCTGTAAATATTTATGTTGAGTCAAATTCATATTTTTAAAAACGGGATTATACTTCTGATGTCACAGCTAAGAAATGTAATAAATATTTGTCTAACCTAAGATAACAAGCACATGCACCTACAGTTTTTTTGGAAGTTTTACAGTTTTTGGTTTAACATTCAAGCTTATAATTCCCTTCAAAAAAAAGATCTGTGTGAAAGGCAGTGTTACTGAGAAAGAGAAGTAAACACCAAGAGGCATGGAGGTCTCTCACCCAATGGCTGACTCCCCAAACGGGAGCCACATGTGTGACTGCATCAGGCCCAAAACAGGATCCCAGGGTATGGAACTGCACCTGCGGCTCCCGCACAGGGAGCGTCTGGGACTTGAAACATTACTTACATGGAACATGGATGACACAGGTGGTGGCTTGTCCAGCCACACCTCAGTGATATTCCCTATACACATTGTTAAAAATATGTATTTATTTATTTTTATTGGAAAGGCAGACTTTAGAGAGAGGGAAAGACAGAGAAAAAGAACCTCCATTTGCTGGTTCACCCCTCAAGTGGTCATTACGGCCAGAGCTGAGCCAATCCAAAGTTAGGAGCCCAGATCTTCTTCTGGGTCTCCCATGTGGGTGTAGGGTCCCAAGGGTTTGCCCATCCTCAACTGCTTTTTCAGGCCACAGCAGGGAGCTGGATGGGAAGTGGAGGAGCTTGAATACGAACTGGTGTCTATATGGGATCCTGGTTAACGCAAGGCGAGGATTTAGCCACTAGGTAACTGTGTTGTCCCGCCCTTTATACTTTTGACTTAATAGCTACATGTAGTATAAAGTATAAAAGAAAGCAATTCATTAATCTGCATATGCTAATGAAATTATTGTAGCACATTTGAGATATATACGCCACTACAATGCTTATAGGGTTATTTATAGCAGCCAAGATTGGGAATCAACTCAAACATTTGAATAAATACTTACATACTCATATACACAGATATTGGAATGTTATTCCATGTTTAAAAAGAACAAAATCAGGGCCAACAATGTAGTGCAGCAAGTTGTCAGTTGCGACACCAGCATCCCACATCAGCGCTCCAGCTGGAGGGCTGGCCATTCTGCTTCTGATCTAGCTCCCCGCACCGGGGCCCCTGCCACACGTCAGGTCTAGACTGCATTCTGGGCTTACAGGTTCAGCCTCCACTAGCACTAGCCATTGAAGTCATTTAGGCAGTGAATGAAAGTGTGCGCTCTCTCTTTCTCTCTCTCTCTCTCTCTCTGGTGGAGAAGAGATGGAAAGATAAAGGACAAAAGAAACAGAGAGACATAACAATACAGTAAGCAATAGGGAGAGAGATGTTCAACCATTTGCAACAATGTGAAGAAGCCTAAAGGATGTTAAGAAACACAAGCCAGTCATAGGAAAATGATTGCATGATTTTAATTACAGAGAGAATCTAAAACAGTCAAGTTAATAGAAGTAGAAAATGGAATTATGATTGACAGGGGGTTGGAAAGGAAGAAATGGAGAATCCCTGCATAATTGTTATATGAATAAGTTCAAGAGATCTTCTATGTCATATATAAATCTATCTTTAAAAATATTTATCTTTATTGGAAAGGCAGATTTATACAGAGGAGAGACAGAGAGAAAGATCTTCCATCCACTGGTTCACCCCCAAGTGGCTGCAGTGGCCAGAGATGAGCTGATCAGAAGCCAGGAGCCTGGAGCCTCTCCTCCAGGAGCCAGGTCTCCTGCATGGATATAAGGTGCTAAGGCTTTGGGCTGTCCTTGACTGCTTTCCCAGGCCACAAGTAGGGAGCTGCATAGGAACACAAAGTAGCATCCATATGGGATGCAGCACTTGGAAGTGAAGGATTAGCCTGTTGAGCTATTGCGCCAGCCCCACAGTACATTATGTTTGAAGATAGCAATAGTTTCTTTCCAATGTGAACATTAAATATGAGAATGCAAAAGGATTACATTTTAAGCTAATATCATCACAAAAATAACAACAAAAACAACACAAAATTTTGGAGAGGATAACCATGTTTAGTATCTGTATGATTTAATTAAAAAAAAAAACACTGGCAGCCTCTTAAAAATCACTTGTTGATATATACTCAAATGTACACATGTGTTAGAGATGATTTAGAAACCACAGGTACACAATAAAGTAGAAAAATGAGCACTATCATAGGCAGGGGTCATCAATTTTTGCTGCATATATTTTCAGGATTTTTCTGAACACAGACAAACAAGCAGAGATCCAGCAAGGTTGAAGACCTTTCCTCGGGGTTGTGGGGAAGCATTCTCACGTGGTCTCACGTCAGAGGCATGCATGCTAGTTCAAGGTGTGAATGAAAACTCAGGAGGCGAGCAACAGCTCATCCAGGAAGACTGCAGAAACCACAAAGATGGGAACATCCATCCGTCTGGTCATTTGGGCTGGAGTAACAATTACCCACCTTCACCTGTTTATACTTCATCAACTACCAATTTCTAGCTATTTGCATCCTAATTAATTTATGTTACTCTTAAATGAGGTCTGTTCACCACTCAATGTTTTATGTGGAGGTTACACACCATGAATATTTCAAGAAGATCTTAACTGCCAACACATTTCACCGTGGTAAGGCTAGTAGATTAAATAAAAATGAGCTTGGATTTCAGGGATGTATATTTTAGTATGATCCAAATATTGTATGGAATGGTACTTATACTGAAATAATTTGTTAATTATCCAAAATACTACTCTGAGATACTGTACAATTATTTGCTAAATCCTGCAACCCTAGACCCAACTCCCTTTTACAGTGAAAGTAGAGAGGCAGTGAGTGAGGGAATAAGTAAATGGATACATTCTGATTTGGGGAAAAGGGCATACAGTTAGCCATCCCATGGAAAATGATATATTTTGGCAAGGGATTAAAGGAGGAGAGAATTTATTCTGATGAAGGGAGAAGGCAAAATGAAAACACAAAATTGAGGAATATCTACGTAAATTCTTTAGGAATACATGTATCCTGGTTAAATAATTGCCCCTCTAATATTCTTACATAGTTTATTTATATTTGCTTCTGGAAAAAATTATTTTTCTAGACTTGCACTTTATCGGATCCAATTTTTATTAAGTCAACAGCCGTCAGGTTGTTTAAATATATATGTCCTATTGGGCCACTGGCATCTCAAAACAGCATTCAGGTCAGGTTAAAGTGCTTCTTGTTCCCCATAAAAATCCTATCAGCCTACACTCCAAAGGGCTAAGGTGAATATATTATATCGTGTTCTTGGGGTTTAAGCTCTGACTTTGCCAGATCTCTGGTATCGTTGGCATCCTCACTTTGTACATAAATACACCCGAAGGGCAATCGTGGGCATGGGCGAAGGGACTGCATCTGCTCCTTTAATCAGTAAGATGTAAGTCTTCCAGGGAGTGAAACTAAAAGGAGAAACATGAAAGGACTGGCACCGGGAGGGATAGGGTACACAGGAGAAACTTCTCATTTTTAATTCTCTGAACTCAATCAAGGATTCAGGTTTTCACGGAGAATTCCCAATGGGTCAACTGTTTTTAATCATTAATTATAAGAGATTAGATTAAATTTCCAATGGGGAAAAGCCGCTGTTCACCTTACACAGTGAAGCTATTCACTCCAGTGTAGTTGTATTAAGGAAATCGTACCATGCTGGTGACGTCGGGCAATAAAGTGCACTGTCTCTTTCGTGGGTTTTCTTCCCCTTAAATTTTGGATTCCAGGATGGGTGTTCTAACAGCCTATCAGGTTAAGCTTTACCTGGGATAGCTGATTGCCATATCTGAGTGCCCATTTGATTTCTAGATCCTCCTAGATCCTCCTTCCATGTCTCTCATGTGGGTGCAGGGTCCCAAGATTTTTGCCCATCCTATGCTGCTTTCCCAGGACACAAGCAGGGAGCTAGATGGGAAGTGGAGGAGCTGGGACATGAACTGGTACCCATATGGGATCCTGGTGCATGCAAGGTGAGGATTTAGCCACTGAGTTATCACACTAGGCCCTTATCTACCTTTTATCACAATATAGCTTAAGTTTCTGTAACAGAACAAAATTCTGGCACTACAGACCAGCAATGTCAGAATTGGCTCTGCTGTCACCTTGTCTGTGTTTGTTTAGTTTGCTTTAATTGCATAAGCCCTCTAATGGTAAAGTTAACATATTTTATGTTGATGTGATTTTTCCTGCCTTATCTAGTAAAACTGGAAATCAATGTTGAAGACTCCTTCTCGTTTTTTTCTGGAACAATACAGGGTCACCTTCCTTCCTTCTAGTTGGATATTTGCACTGCTGCCTATAGTAAAGCTTCTGTTGACATTACTCCCTGAAAGGCGGGACACAGGGACTTCACAGAGGAAGGAGCGAGAACGCTGGAAGAGCATCTGACACATTCGTTATCTTTAAGCATATCCCACACAGGAAGTTGCTCTACCACTCAATTAGAACGGTTATTGCAATTTCATGACAAAGACTTTTTTCTTCACAAATTATGAAGCACACATTACTAGACTACCTCAGCTTACTTTAAAAAATTATTTATTTATTTAAAAGAATACATAACACTGGCTCCATAAACCTCTGTGTTAAGATGCAGTTGGTATGTGAAGCTGAATGGTAGCTCTATGCTCAATTTTAAATTCATACCCTAAAGAATGGAATTAATGATAAGTGAAGAGATCATTTGCAACCCTCTGATATGCAGGTAAACCTGATACAGAGGGAGCCATATGTGACGGTCTTCACTGCAGATCTTTCAGTAAAGGTGACTGCATTGTGCTTCTCCATAGAGATTACTAGTAAGTTAACAGCCATGAACAGGATAGAAGAGAAAGCGACAAGATTCAGCAATGTGCTGCTGGGACCCTCCAGTGGTGCCAGTGCAGCAGCCTGCAGGTCAGGCAAGTTGCTGTCACCACCCACTGCAGTGAGGCATCACAGTTGGGTAAAAGTGCCTGCCAGCATGGCCAAGGGAAGAAGCCTTGTATGGTCACGAGACAGTGAGTGCTTCACCTCCCAACCTCACAAATTAAGGAAAGGGGGATCTGTACAAAGTTCATGAAAATATACACCAGGGGAAAGCCATGTGTGGATTTCAAACAAATTGTGCATGAAAACAATAAGTTGCGGACTTCTGTTCTGCAGCGTTTGCTCTAGTTTGACATCAGTTTAGGTCCTTATGCTATGCTAACGAGCGTTCCACTTTTTTAACAAGGTCGTCTAAAGCTGTCAGCCTCGTGACTATCTGAATTCTTTAAAGACTGATGACTTCTAAATCACCAACATCTAGACTTCCAAGCCTATGATCTTGAAACGACATTAAAATATAGGGACCATTCTAACGTGCTTTTATCTTGTCAGCACTGCCTATATTCTCCAGATATTTCTTTTCCCAACAAGGGATTTTCATCTGAACCACAGATCAAATAAAATTACTCAAAAGACTACTTTTTTCCCCCAATCCCATAAAGATGTTAAGTAACTATTACCACTTTAGAAGAAGAGAACTTAATCATCAGCAGGAAGCCCAAAGATACGGCTCAGTTCTCTCATGGGACCCCTGATTTCTGCGCCAAATCATGAATAGTGCTTGTCCTCGTCTTACGGCATCTTATGTCTACATTTAGACACATCACATATACCAGTGGTGGAACCAGAGAGACCATTCTGGTCACACCTTAAGTCAGCTCTATGCTGAAAGAATTAAAGTCATGAGCACTTGCACTTGGAATTACATATATGTTTGTACTTGGAATTACTTACTGTCTGCTAAATATATTCTAGGATTTAACAAGAAGAATTAGTTGACCCCTGAATGCTTTTCTTTCTTTCTGAGAGTTACAGCTGGATACATGTTACATGCTTAAACACCGTCTAGCCATGTGACCAGATTCTGGCCCACATACTCAAGTAGAGTATGTGCTGGGCTGTGACATTTTGTTCAGATGGGCCGTATCGTGGCTGCGGTCTGTAGGATGACACTACAGTCTAGGTGTGCGGCAGGCAATACCACTTGGTTTTGTATATGTTAAACTACTTGATGCTCACACAATGCTGAAGTCACCTAATGATGTGTTCTCAGATTAAAGCCTACAGCTTAGACACACATGACTGCACACAACTAAGGGGACCATTCCATCTCTCTTTTCCCTTCCTCAGTATGAGGGCAACGACTTCGGTAAGACAAGGAATCAATGAGGGACATCAGAGTCCTGACAGATCTAGATGTCAGGAAAGGTCAAGAGCACCTTCCCAGAGTGTGGCAATTGAGAGAAGCACAGCTCTCACTTTTCAATACCTATTTATTTTCATTTATTTAAAAGAGAAAGAGAGGGTGATATTGGGGCTCTTCCATTGCTTCTTCCACTCCCTAAATACTTGTAACAGCCTGAGGGGCTGCAAGTAAAAGTTGGGACACTAGAACTTCCTCCTGGCCTCCCACGTGTGTGGTAGGGGTCAAGCACTTTGGCCATCATCTGCTGTTTCACAGGACACTACCCAGCAGGAAGCCAGCACAAGCAGAGCAGCTGGTATCTGAACAAGGCATTCCAACACGGGATGCAAACGACCTAGGTGTTGGTGGAAGTAACTGTTGTATCCCAGACCTGTCTTTTCGAAGAACCAAATGTCTATTAATGCTAGGTATTTTGAGATCCCTGTCATCTTGTATCCTCAATAACTCAGGTGTACTGGACCATTTAATCCTTACTAATTTCCTATGATTAGTAAGAAAAAGAAAATGATCAGGACTAGCACTGCAGCATAACAGGTATGGCCACCACCCACAGCACCAACATCTCACATGGGTGCCAGATCATGTCCCAGCTGCTTCAGTTGTCATCTGGTTCCCTGCTGGTAGCCTAGGAAAGCAGCAGAGGATGAGCAAGTACTTGGGCCCTGTTACTCACACGGAGACTTAACAGAAAGCACCTCATTCCTGGCTTCAGCCTGGTCCAGCCCTGACTGTTGTAACCATCTGGGAAGTGACATGGTAGGCAGAAAATTCTCTGCGTGTGCATCTCTTTCTGTTTCTAACTTTTAAATAAATAAATCTTTAAAAACAAACAGTGACAGGCACGATGATGTGTGCTAGAGATCAAAAATGTTTTCACATCCGAAGCCTTGGAAGAACTCTAAGAGCAAGGGGTACCTCCTGAACAAAGGCTTGAACTGGAATTGTAATAAGGAACATGCTTGAGCACGAATCACTTTACCTCTCTATAAAGAGTTGTGGGTAATAGTGATCAGAGCTGGCCCAGCAGCAATGGACCTAGGAAGTTTGTAAAATAATGACTCAAGTTTTCATCGATGCTAGAAATGGGCTCAAAGGCAAAGAGAACACGAAATAAGCCCTTCTTTAAGCTTCCAGAAATGTGCATATTTTGTTTGGTGAGTTTTGGACAACCTCAAGTCTAAGTGTTCTAACAATGTGATGTTTCCATTGTGGTCAGGGTGAAGGCACTGTCTGAAAAAGAGTGCTGGGCACAAATAGGGCAGAGAGAGATGGTAAAGGAATCTGAAGCTTCCTACCTTGGATATCTGTCTCCCTTTGAATCTACTTTTGGAAAGAAACTTCATAACTATTTTGTCAAGTCAGAATGCAAGCTGTGAGTGAAAAATAAACACAGGGTTTATTTTATTCCTAAACTACAAAATGGGAATGCATATTTCTCAAGATGAAATCCAAGATGGAAACCAGGAAGAATCCATCCTATGCAGTTAGGAGAAAAAAAAGGTCTTGGAATCAGAAAGAACAGTTAGTCTGGAATAAGTAAGATCCTGAAATCTACAGGATGGGACAGTTTGGGTGTCAGAGACCAGGATTGCAGACACAACCTAATTTTAAGGTTAGGAAAAGTTGGGAGCCTGAGGCCATTGGTGGCACTGATGAGCAGAAAGCAGAGAGAAGGGAGACTGGAAGAGCAGGGAGATGGGATTCTAGGGGAGTGCTGAGTTACACAGCTCGCAGCAAAAAGAACCCCCGAGAAGGAAGCTCTGTGTTGGAAGGCACTGCAAGACAGGGACATGTTACATCAGCTTTTGGTGCCACAGCACTGTGCTCTCCCATAGAAGGCAGTGTCTGGATATGTTCCAGCCATTGGCCAGGAGATTCCTCAATCCAGGCCAATTTGATGAGAGCTTTGGGAATGGCTCCATGGTGCCATTCCCAATACCAAAAGGCTCACTGTAATCACACTGGCTTCTGGGGACATGCACATGTCAGCTAGTGCAGAAATAGGAGGATAAAATTCTAAAATACCTGACAGATAGTAAAAAGGAACCATCTCAGCTTTAACTCACACACAGGTTAATCCGGACCTGACACATTTACCCGAGAGATGCTGTTCAAGTGTGTTGCACGTGAGTTCAAAATACTCGGGTTTGGGGCTTTTCTATTTTTGCTGTTGAGACTGCAAGTGTGTCAGAGATTCGCAGAGGGCACTGTCTTTATCTGTTCTTGCATGAAATGCCTCCTGAGAGCACAGCTGCCCCAGCACCAGGACGTGGCACCATTTGCTTCAGGTGAAAAGAAATCCAAGCTGTTATTATAAAACACGCTCCAGAAAAATGCAGCACAGTGTGGATTTTATAACAGGGAAAAAAAAAACTAAGTCTAGCAGCCCTCTACCTGGATCCTGTCCTGACAAAGGTTCATGAACATCTAAGTGGAAGAAATGAGATGAAAGAGAATTGAGGGGAGAGAGAGGCCGACAGCAAGCCCTTTTCAAGGCAACATGTCCCGTCCTTACAGTGACCAGGACAGGAGGACATGCTCCACTAGCTCGGATTTGAAGAAACTGATTTTGTTTGATTTTTTCCTCTCCAAATTCCATGGAATAAACCAAGCAATTACTGAAACTCACTTCAGAGTTGTTGAAAACTATTTTTAAAGAATTCCTCACAAGTCACCCCAGACTGTGGACCTCATGACATCACTGAGTTTCTAATGAAAGTGAAAGGGATAGAATCAAGAGGGTGAAATAGGTTGAGGACACGTTGAAACAGACAGAGAAACATTAGCCAGTGTGAAACAGAGAGGTCACGTTCCAGGAAATAGGAGAGGACAGAACAACAGCAGAGGGGTACCTGGAGACTGACAGAAACAGGAAGGCAGCAGGCACAGGGGTGTGGTGTTTCAGTGACTGATACCCTAGCAGTATTCAGCTAAAGGTGGTCTGAACTCCACTGGCAGCCCAAACTCCATCAGCAACCAGGTGGGAAGTGACATTTACTGGGAGCTCCGGAGGTGAACCCAAAGAACTGTCCATCCTGCTGGGCTGTTTGATTTGAACAGGAACAGGGACAGAGCACCAGGTCCCAGACGAGCGAGTGGCAACAGGGTGGATTTCACAGCCCAATCCAACTCCTAGAGTCATATTGGGTGCCATTTGCTTAAGGAGGCAAGGGCTATGGGGCAAGACGGCACTGAGCTGGGAGTGAACTTATTTCTGACTCAGTGAACTGCAATGTGGCATCCTACAGATTGCACACAAGACAGGTCCAGCTAGCCCTCAGATCTGTTGGCAGACAGATCAAGAACTCTAGTAGTGGCATGCCAGGCATCATTTCTTACAGTGAGGCAAATAATTTAAGACTGCCGGGGATGACAATGAGCTGCACATGTGCTGAGCTCCACGAGAACTCACTGAGCTCAGTGCCTTGCACTGGTCCCATAGGGAAATAATACCAACTACGGCATCGTACAGGTCAAAATAGGTCCTTGTGGCCCTCAGACCTAACATTCAACAAATTCCAACAAGATCAGCACCACCAACAACCTAACTATATAGGACACCTGGTGTCTCTTTAATCCTGGAACCCACTCCAACCAGAAGAGGGAGAAAGGTTGCAGAGACAACAGTGCAGTCTCAGCACGGTATCACAGGAGGTGGAGAGTGGTGAGCCAGGAGCTGGGGCTGTGGAGAGTAAGGTTGGAAATCTACCATAAGAACACAAACTTGGAACTCACAGGAGGGAGCTGTACAAGCAACTGCAAACAAAGAGCTGTGTACCAACTGCAGTAATTAAAATCGAACTGTATACCCATGGGTGACAGGGCTAGAAACCCATCCCAAGGACAGGAATCTGATAACCAGAAGTTCAATGGCCAAGAGCAAAAGAAGAGACAGAGGCACAATGGATATTACTGAGGACTTCCCTGCAAAGGAGCAAAACCCTTTGCCAATTTCAGAGTTAACTGAGGAAGACATCAAGAAAATGGGGATACAGAATTCGAAACACTTCTTATCAACAATGAGAAGCACATAAAGCAGGCATTCAAGGAATTCAAGGAATATGTCGCACTGGAAATGAATCAAATGAAAGCTGATATATCAGAAATGAAGAAACCAGTGGAGCAAGTTAAAAGTACAGTGGAGATTCTCCAAAATAGAATGAAGGAAGCAGTAGACAAAATCTCAGAATTGGAAGATATTTTCTGTCACCGGGGGGAAACAAATAAAAAGCTGGAAGCAAAGCTGGATCAGGCCAGAAAAAAAGTATTCAAGACCTGAAAAACACTATAAGAGTTATGGAGTCCCGGAAGATACAGAAGAGAAGCTGGGTTTACAAATGTAATTAATGAAATAATAAAGGAAAATTTCCCTAATATAGAGAAAGAATTGGGAGGGGTACAAAACTCCCAACAGGGTTGAAAAACAGTAATCTTTTCCAAGACACAAGATCATCAAGCTCTCTTCAATCAAACATAAGGAAAAGATCCTTAAACGTTCAAGTGAAAAAAAATCATCTGACATATAAAGGAATGCCAATTAAACTCACTGGAGATCCCTCACAGGAAACTCCACAGTCCAGAAGAGAATGGAGTGACATATTCCAGATTCTAAAAGCAAAACATTGTCGGCCCAGGATAACGTACCCAGTAAAACTTTCCTTTGTCTTTCAAAATGAAGTAAAATTCTTCCACAGTAAAGTTAAAAGAATGTGCCTCTTTCAAACCTGCCCTGCAAATGATACTTAAACATGTCCTTTTGGCAGAGAAAAGAAATAGTGCCCACCCAAACCAAAGGCAAATACAAAGTACATCCTAGTGAAATAATAACAGATGACTAAATCAATGAACAACCCATTGCTAAAATGACAGAACCAAATTACCACCTATTGGTGTTAATACTGAATGTAAATGGCTTATACTCATCAATCAAATGTCATAGATTAGTAGACTGGATTAAAAAATAAACCCATTTATTTGTTGCCTACAGGAGGCACATTTCACCAGCAAAGATCAGTGGAAACTGTATCTCATGGATTTTGATTTTTTATTGTTGTTGTTAGTTTCATCTCTTCAAAACACTTTCTTCTGATTAAATTATTCAATGACTCACAGATCATACAGTAGCATCATTTGTTCAAGAAATTTCTTCATTTTCTTTTTTGACTCTTCAGCAACACATTAGTCATTCAGTACAATGTTATTTAACTTCATGGTGTTGTTAATTTCTATTTTTCTTCCTTTTGTTGATTTTGTATTGTGGTTTTTCATTTAAGGTGATGTATCATAACTATGTAATCGAGACTGTCATATCTAACAGCATGTAATTTAACTTCATGGCATTGTAAATTTCTATTTTCCTTCCTGTTGTTGATTTTGTATTGTGGCTTTTCATTTAAGGGGATGTACAGTATCTGTGTAATAGAGACTATCATATCCAGATGTGAGGAAACAATGCAATATGCATCTCTACTTCCAGACAAAGATGGACTCTCAATGAAACTGTTAACTATATCTTGACAATAGTTTGCTGGACTCTCTGCCATTGTCCAGGCCCACGATGATGGACATATGATTGTGTATGGAGAATTATACTACAGTAATGATACAGGGGAACTCAGTGAAGGGAGAGGGAACTGAGGAGGGAAATCCCAGGGCCTATGAAACTATCATAAAATGATAATAATAAAAAGAAGTAAAATTAAAAAGAAAAAGTGAAAGGAAAATTTGCAACCTTTGGCAAACCACTGGTAAAGACCTATCAGAAAGCGGTAGGAAACGAGAGAGCTCCTCAGGTTACCCAGCGAGCAAGGATGAAAGGGAGCTGTCCCCAGTGTGGGAACACGTGAGGAAGAGTCAGCAAATGACCAGAAATGCCACCTGACTCTTCACTCATTTCCCGGAAATTGCATATAGTGTTCATCCCCAGGGCAAACACTGAGGGTGTCCAGGTGCGCGGCTGAGCAACCTGAGTGTCCGAGCGGTTTGTCTCCAAACTTGGCTGCGTCAGCCAAACAGATGCACCAGCATGCCATCCCTCCATTCCCAAGGGCACCTTCTTACAAAATGAAATTTCATGCTCAGTCAAACTTTAGAAACATGTGATTTAAACATATGCCAGTCTCTCTCTCTACATATTGTAGCATCTCAATTCTCCCACCTCCCAGAACCTTTCTTAAAATAGCCTCTGGATGGAGTTCTGAGATTTCGTTGGAAAGTGATCTTTCCCTGTGTTTATCAAGTCTATAAAACTTTCCATGAGAAATCACACTAATGATACTTTATAAAAAGATACTTTAATACCTGATACTTTCCAAAATGACAAAGGGATATTCCTTTTTTCAAACTCAATCTTCAAAAAAATCTCTCCATGGACCATAACCAGTGAGTGTAGGCTGACTCACGTCCTGCCACTCCCACTTTAAGAGTTAGGCAGTGAGTTACAAAAATAAAGATATCCTGAAATGACATAATTTAATTTGGAAGCAAAAGTTTATCTACATAAAGAACTTATTTCCATAAGATGGAAGAGTGTATGAAATATAACTGACACAGCCCTTCATTTGGATTTCATGCTAATCCTATTCCATTGGCTATCTTAATTAGATGCGAAGTTTCTTCTGAGAAGCAGTATTAAGGAAATAGTTGAGGTAATTGTGATGCTTCTTGTGTCTTTGGATGAGTACACAAGGAATGTACTACAAGCAGGGTACTTTTGTAAAGGCCACTTTTGTTCAAGATGTGGTTGGTGGCTGCTTAGAAGGCAGGGAACACCTGCAGCTCTTCTTTGACTTTCCATGTTCCGGCATTTTACTGACTGAACAAGGTCTTGGCGTGACTGGCTCATGCTTTATCCCAGTTTCCTCATTTATCCCTCATTCTGCAAGTTGAGTTCATCTACACAGAGTGGATCACACAGGCTTTTAGGAGCATCCTGTATTGGTAGCCATGCCTCCAGAGCCACTTGGCAGCACTCAGGTAGTACTGAATTGATCCCTTACCATGTCCATACATGTGTCCCCCACATCCACAGGCAAGGTCATCGAATGCTGTGGAAGTTTGATTCTTAAGTGATGAAGAGGTTAGGGGTAACAGCCTACAGTCCTTGCACACACATGTGAAGGAACATGACACAAATTTGATATAACAAGCAATTCTCCTGGGAGGAGCCTGGGTGCCAGTCAGGGGTATAAGATGAGGAAGACTTAGATAATGACAAGGTCAGGCTCAGGAGACACAAAGTCAACCTCACGACGTTGGAAAGGACAGTGTGGTTTAAAACTGCAACTCATGGCTCGCTTATGAGATCTGTAAATGGATAGAAATCAGCAATTTATAAATGAATCCAGTTTAGGAAACAGCAGATTGCATCACACATACAAAGAATTAAATTGCTAACATCTTTGTTTTAGCTACATATTCATGTCTGTTGGATTGAAATGAAAAAATATATTTCCTACTCTGAGACAAATCAGATAAGTTTAAAATATGTGAGTTGGCTACCAAGCAGTGCCACTGCAGGACGGGCTCTGCAGGCAGTGATGTTCCAGAAACAGACTTTAAAAAAAATAAGGAAATATTTTTAACAGTTCCTTGAAATGCAATAGACAGACTGAAAAATGTACATAACTGCATGGATAAATGAAGTTTTGGTCATTTAATCATACTCATACTCAACACTCCCATTAAGAGCAAGGCATTACTACATTACTAGTACTCCAAGAGTCCTCAGCTGCCGCCCTGCTCAGTTCTTCCTAACGTGTGGGATAAGAGAACATTTTATTCACCTGGTACGTTCCCGTGAAGTAGTAGTTGTTAACTATATACTGAAGCCTCTAAGTAGTTAATACACTCTCTAGTTTAACTACTACAAATATAAGGAAATGTGATGTCTTTCTAGTTGGGTTTTGTGTATTTTACTCTGTATAATATTCTTCAGTTGTATCCATTTTGTTGCAAATGTCACGATTTCATCTTTCATGGCTGAGTCATACTTCAGTGTACATTATATATACCACAGGTTCTCTGTTCCTACAATAAATTGATGCGCATCTAGGCTGACTCCATATCTTCACAATTGTCACTACAGCTGTGACACATGTAGGAATGCAGGTGACACTACAGATGCTGATTTTATTTCCTTTGCAAACACTCCTAAAAGTGGGTTATCTGGGTCATACTATAGATCTCTCACAGCTATTGTACCAGTTATTCCAACCAAACAGTCTATTAGTGTACCTTTTCCTCTACATTCTTGCAATTAATTTGTAATTTTTGAATGATAGCTATTCTAACTGGGGTGAGGTACATAAATGATAAAAATCTCAAGGGTAGTTTTATAGTTCATAATACTACAGAGTTATTTTAAAATAACAGGTTTTCCCCATGTCGCTACAATACTACAGTCCTTCATAAGGAGTCATAATTCCATCAGTCTCTTACTTAAGTGTGCCCTGACATTGCTGGTACAGTCAGTGTCAGACAGTCTGGTATCCCATTGTCTACACATTTCCAACAATTTCACTGGGAGTCCATCTTTTGTTTGGAGGCAGGAATGCATGTTGCATTGTACCCCCACATCTGGATATGATAGGCCCCAGTACTCGAACACTATACATTTCTATAAATGAAAAGCCATGCAACAAGGACAACAACTGGTATGAATTAAAACAATAGCTGCAACAACAACAACAACAACAACAACAACAACAAATTACAGTACCAAGGGAAAAAAAAAGGCACTCCACTGAGTAACCGACATGGATGACAAAAAAGAAACACAAAAGTCTCTTGGGCGAATGATGCCATCATGTAATTCACGAGCCAGTGATGAATTTGACCAAAAAACCCCCTCAAAAAACCAGTATGGATCACTTTCCATGATGGTTTCCCTATATTAGAGAGAACATATGGCATTTGTTCTTTTGTGATTGGCTCATTTCACTGAGCAAAATTGTCTCTAGTTGGTACCACCTAGTTGTAAATGGCATAATTTCATTCTTCTTAATAGCTGAATAATATTCCATGGCATAGATGTACCACAGTTTCTTTAGCCATTCTTCTTTGGAAGCATATCTGGTTTGTTTCCATGTCTTTACTACTGTAGATTGTGCTGCTGCAAATATAGGAGTACAGATCCCTGTCTCATACACAGATTTCATTTCTTTTGGGTATATTGCTAGGAGCGGGATAGCTGGGTCATATGGCAGGTTTATTTGTAATTTTTTCAAGCACTCTCCATACTGATTTCCACAGTGGTTGTACTAACCTAGACTCCCACCAGCAGTGAAGAAGGGTACCTTTCTCCCCACACCCATGCCAGCAGGTGTTGTTAGTTAAGCTCTGAATGTAGTCAGTCTCACTGGAGTTATGTGATACCTCAAAGTAGTTTTCACTTGTATCTCTCTGATGGCTAGGAGCCTAAGCATCTTTTCACATGTCTGTTAGCCATTTAGATTTGTTCTTTTGAAAAATGTCTGTTCATTTCCTTTGCCCGTTCCGCCCCCCCCACCCACCCACAGGGTTGTTAATCAAAATTGGCACACCACATTCATGCAGCTGATTTTACCTGGATCTCAGATCACCTTCAGAGTCTATCCTCTTCTCTCCACCTCATCTCCCACACATCCCTGCATCCTGTACTCCGGGACCAAGAACCCTCACATGCTCCAAGATACCATGGCACCACAAGTGTCCACAGTGGCGACTGGCTTATTTCATTGTCACCTAAGCCTCCGTGCTCTTGTTTTCTTTTTCTGACTCCCCACGACATGATTCACATCCTCGTCATGGCTAATAAAGGTTACCAAAGCCTGATTTCTAGGCCTTACTGAAGCAAGATAAACTACAAGGTGTCCTCTAAGCGTACAGTTGTCTCTGTCACCAGAACTCACCAGACAGCTCCACACATAAGAGGCACTCAATAAATGCTTAGGAAATGTCTTTAATACCGAAGGAGTGTGAAGACATCCCAATTGGCCCTAATTATCCTCTTGCAGCATAATTTGATAGTGATAAATGTGGTATTACATAGATGGTGGATTACATTAATTACAAATGGCTGTATCACAGCGCTTCCTGGATATTCCTGGTATCAGAGTGCAAGCTGGTAAAACGCTCACGCACATTTGGACATGAAGACAACTGCCACAAACCACAGCCACGTAGAATTCCTCACTCTTGGCAGTATGCACTTGGCAGGAAGACTGGAAGTTTTAGTGTTCTCAACATTATATCAGTGGTTTAAACTTTATAATATTAACTGCAATGAAAAACTTTCCTATTTTAAACCTATTGATGCTATTTTCTTAACATTTCCTGATATAAATCTCTTTATGCCAAACATCTACTAAAAACCAACATATGGAACAGAATATAATTGTCAAAGAAAAATTATCTTCACCAATAATTGCCCTGTACTTGATTGAATCAAGGCGATGCAGCATGAAAACTTGTGAAAAGAAACTACAAGTTCAGAAAGAAATGCTACCAGGAGGATTTCTTCCTCTGGATGATGGATGTGACCCATCATACAGTTTGGAGTAATAAATCGAGTTTTCTGTCTCAGTGGTTACGCTCTTCTTCCACTCGGGGAATATCCCATGCTGAGTGTCTGTCTCCAACACCGTGGTTCAGAACGCGGAAAACGCACAGTTCAGTTTATCCTCTCCTCGCGGAGATAAGACATCCATCTCACTTAGTGGAAAAGGTCAAAGTTTTAAGTAAACAAATCATTGTGATTGCCTAAAAGCAGGGAAGACATAAAATACATGTACTACTTATTGTAACTGATTTAACTACAAATGAAGCATGCAATATTCAGTCATCTTCTGTGCTGTGCTGGGTGTTACAAGAAAATGTCACCCTCCCTTTAGAAACTTTCAACTACTGCAGGAAGCGAAGTGTTTTTACTAAAACAACCTGTAAAACTTGTTAAAATCATCTGTGAATGGAGCCAGCATGGTGGTGTAGCATGCTAATGCTCAACCTGTGGCGCCAGCACCCCATTCTGGTGGTGGTTTGTACCCCCGGGCTGCTCTAGTTCAGATCCAACTCTCTGCAAATGGCCTGGGAAAGCAGTAGAAGATGGCTCAAGACTTTGGGTCTCTGCATGGTCATGGGAGACACAAGAGAGGAAGGAGAAGAAGAAGAGGGAGAAGGAGGGGGAGCAATTGGTTTTACTCTTTCAGATTCATTCCCCAATCATTCCCCAACGGCAGCAAGGGCCGAGGTTGGGATGGGTCAGCACTGGGAGCCAGGAGCTTCTTGAAGGTCAAGCCTGGGCATCTTCTGCTGTTTTCCCAGGTGCATCTGCATGGAACTGGAGGGAAGGTGAGCACCCAGGGCTTGAAGTGGCACGCCTTTGGGATACCAGCATGACAAGCAACAGTGTTACACTGGTCACAAAGCCACCCCCAGACTCAGGGAATCCAGCTCTATCAACCGTGCACTCGTGCTGCAATGCAATTCAATTAAAAATAAATTACCCGAGGAGTATAGAACTCCAAATGCAGAAAATTCATAAAAATACTAAATAACTCACGGGATGAAAATAAAATCTACCAGGAAATTAGAAATTATTTTTAAGTGAATGAAAATAAAACACATCATATCAACATGTGTTGGCACAGCAAAGCAGCAGCAAAAAGAACCTTACAGCAAAAAACTTCTATTAGGAAAACAGAGAACTCTGAAAATCCTAAGTAAACCTTCCATCTTGAAACAAACAAACAAACATGAAAGAGGGGCCTAGTGGTTTAAGTCCTCGCCTTGCGTGCACTAAGGTCCTACATGGGCGCCATTTCATGACCCAGCTGCTCCACTTCCCATCTGCCTCCCTTCCTGTGGCCTAGGAAAGCAGTAGAGGAAGACCCAAAGCCTTGGGACCCTCCACCCACATGGGAGACCTGGAAGAAACTCCTGGCTCCTCTCTTTGTATCAGTTCAGCTCTGACCATTGCAGCCACTTGGGGAGTGAATCAGCAGAGTGAAGATCTTCCTTTCTGTTTATCTGCTTTTCTAGTAAGAATAAATACATCTTAAAAAAAAAAGACTAGAGAGAAGAAGCAATTGGATTCAACTCAAGAAATGATAATGATCAGGGCAGAAGTAATGAAATAAAAAGATAGCAATAAACAAAAAATTAAATAAAATTGAAGATTGACTCTTTAAGAAGATCAATAAAATGGATAATCTTTTATCCAGATTAGTTGTGGCATACAGATGACAAAATTTACCAGTGCAAAACATGAGGGAAGTGACAGGACTTCAGACTGCACAGAAATGTGATGAATAAGAAAAAAATATGAACAATCCCATACCAGTAAATTAAGTCAGAAGAAGGAAACAAAGTTTTAGAAATAAACTGCCGAAGCCCACTCTCGAATAGATGAACACCTGCTCTCTGACTTTGTAGTGAAAGCTCTTGACCAAAGGCGACAGCGATGCTCCACGGGTCTTGACCTCCGTCACCCGCAGGGAGAGCCAGATGGCGTTTGGTGTTTTGGCTTGGGCCTGTGCTAGTGGTGGCTGTTTTAAGTATTTGGAGAATGAATCAGTGAATGGAAGATTCTATCTTTCTCCATGAGTATTTGTGTATACACGTGTCAGGGTTTATATGTTTCTCTGTCTTTCAAGTAAGTGAGAAATACAGGATCATTATAGAAGAGAAAATACTAGACCCAATAGCTTCAATGTTTTACCAAATATTTAAGGAAAAAATAATTGCTAATCTGCACAAACTTTTTCAAAACCTGAAGAAAACGTGTCTCACCTCGTTCCATGAGGCTAGCACTATTCTGACACCAAACCAAACAGGGCATTTTTAGAAACAAAAACTATGATATAATAGAAAAACATAAATGGGAAAATCTTCATTAAAGTTTAGCAAATTAAATCTAATAATCTGTTAGAAAGGTCAGGTGAGGTTTATTGTAAAAACAAAATATTTGTTTAACGTCTAAAAAAAAAAACCAGAATTCATCATTTATGCTAACAAAATGGAAAAGAGCAAAACAACCCAGCATCACCCCCAAGGACTGCCAAGGAAAATCCGGAATGATTCCAACACATTCCTGGCACAGACTCTCAGCAAACTAACCACAGGAGGAAAGTTTATCAGCCTGATAGAAAACTCTGCAACAACCAGAGATGACATCAACCCTAATGGGGAGAAAAGAACAGAACTGCTTTCTAACTTAGAGCAACAGGAACAGGGTGAGCAGGTCTGTCTTACTTCTTGTATATGACACAAGATTCTAGCCAAAGTAGAAGGCAAGACGAGAAATGAACCATGTCCAACTTGAAAGAAGAGACAGATCTGATTTACACTACAGAAGACATGACTATTATAGAAAAATCTATACCACTTCAACAATTGACTTTTGGATGGTTGGTTGCATATTAGCAAATCACAATTGATAATGTAATCTAAAAAGTACCATTTATAATACAATCAAAATCAGATCTAACTATATTCTAGTTACTACATATCTTTAAAAGTTCATAAAGTGTTAAGCAGAATGTTTTTAGGAATGTATAAATAAATAGATAAGTATTCCTTTTACAAGTACCTAAAAATTCAGTGCTATATAGATTCAAGGCAATCCCAGTATGAATCTCAAAAGGCAAGCTGTTTCTGTAGATATAAATGGATTTTTACTCTGAATTTCATATAAAATTCAAAATGCAAGCTACCTAAAATTACTTCAAAAAAGAACAAAGTTGGAGAGATTGTGTTATATTTCATTTTTGGAAGATTTATTTATTATTTTTTAATGGAAAGGCAGATTTACAGAGAGAAAAAGAGAGAAAAATCTTCCATCTGCTGGCTCACTACTCGAGTGGCCTCAATGACCAGAGCTGAGCCGATCCTAAGCCAGTAGCCTGGAGGTTCTTCTGGATCTCCCACGTGGGCACAGGGTTCCAAGGCTTTGGATTGTCCTGTACTGCTTTTTCAGGCCACAAATGGAGTGAATGGGAAGTGGAGCAGCTTGAGCATGAACCGGCTCCATAAGAGGGTCTGACAGATGCCAGACAAAGATTTATACACTAGGCTATTGTGCTGGGCCCCTTGTGCTATATTTCTCTAAGTCTTATGATAAAATTTTAGTTACCAACAAATTGTGATATCAGTGCCACAGGATAGGAATAGAATCAACTAACAATTAGAAAGTTCAGAAATTGGCAAATACAGCTCAATTAATCTTTGACACATTTGATACATTTGCAAAAGTAATTCAGTAGAGAATGAATAAAATTTTGGTTTTGAATCAGTTAAGCATGTATGTATATGTTGTACCATATATTAAAATTACCATACAACAGCACACACGCCTAAGCAAAGCATCGAGAACTATAACATTTCTGCAGGAAAACCCAGAAAACAGTCTTTTGTGACTAGCAGTGAAGAAACTACTTCTTATCAAACAAAAGAAATGCTTTATAAAGTATACTTCATCATAATTAAGATACTCTACTCTTTGAATGCCATGTTCAGAGACTGAAACGCCAGGACTGACAGAGATGTCTGAAAATGGGAATCCGATGAAAGGTTGGATCCTGAACCAACTAGCTGATCCAGGACTTGGGGGACTGTCCTTTCAGATGCTTCCTTCAAGGAGGCAGGAGTCAAGAAAAGGGGGGCATCTTCCTTCTCTCCACTCCACAGGCCCCAAGGAGCCCCAAACTCATCAACTCATATCTGAGGATAAATTCGCCAACCCAGCAGTGATGAACTTGGTCGACATTTAAGCAGAGTCTGTGTGGCATCAATCTATCTTGGCCCACGCACTTGTACACGGGAGCTGTCAGTTTGCCCAGCAAGGCTGGCAGGGCCCGAGTAGGTGCCCTCTTCAGAGAACCCTGGAGAACGAGGTCATGGTACAACTCTACCAGGCATGAAGAAGACAGCGGGCCAGCAGAGGTGGGATCCCAGGGCTACGCATCCAAGAAGGCCACGCCCACCTCAGATGGGTAAAATGTCATCCTCTTAAGGTAACATTAAGTTTTGATTAAGCAGAAACACCTTTATATTTTAAAATCCACTAGCTTGGGCCCGGCATGGTAGTTTAGTGGCTAAAATCCTTGCTCTGCATGCTCTGGGGTCCCGTATGGGTGCCAGCTCATGTCCTGGCTGCCGCACTTGCCATCAAGCTCCCTGCCTGTGGCCTGGGAAAACAGTCGAAAATGGCCCAAAGCATTGAGAGCCTTCACCCAGTAGGAGACCTGGAAGAGGCTCCTGGCTCATGGCTTTGGACTGCCTCATCTGCTGTTGCGGCCACTTGGGCAATGAATTCATGGACAGAATATCTTTCTCTCTGTCTTTTTTCCCTTCACATCTGGCTTTCTAGTAAAAATAAATAAATCTTTAAAATTTTTTCACTAGTTTGACAAGGAGTGAAACATGATTTAAAATAGTTACCTCCAGAAGACTTTCCATCTCATATGCAAAGAGTCAATATAAAATAATCAGATATATAAACATTCCTCCCTAAATATAACAAACTTCCATAAAAGAAACATTACTTGTAGAACTGACCACAGTTCCCTCTAAGTAATAAATCCTCAGTTATAATCTATCACATCGTTAGTGATTATCTACTCAAAATTCCTCAAAATGCTAAGGAGGATGTTAGGACTCCAGAGGACATTATGCCAACATCTCTAGATTCTACGCCAAAGAACAATCAGGTTTGTGTCAAAGGGAGGACTCACAGGAGATTCCACCCACTCAATTGCATCTGTTTTCAGGAGATTTCCTCTGCAAAGAACACTGTTCATCATCAGTTCTCATTAGTCAAATGCAAGATGCAACCTGCTACAAAACCCTAGCAATGTCCTCATAACCAGGGCTGCTTCTCTGTAACATGTGCTGTTGAGCTAAAATGATACATTTTTAAAATTACTTTAAAACTTTTATTTCAAAGGAAGAGCTACAGAGAGAAAGAGTGACAGAGAGAAAGTCCCCCAATGGCTGCAACAGCCAGAACTGAGCCAGGAGTTATCTGAGTATCTCATCCATATCTGATGCTGGTACTGCAAAGTGGCCTACTATGCCAAGGCTCTGGCCCTTAAAATGGCATTCTTAAAAGCCATAAGTATGGGAAGGTGTAAAGGGGAAAAAATTAAAATATGTGCTATGGCTTCTCAGTGGAGGACAAAAACAGAAAAATGAGGAAAAAAGGCAACACTTTGCACTAGTGATTGATGAAAGCGTGTACAACACTCCCATTGACCACAGGGGAAGCAGCCAGGAAATCACCCTTTTAAAAAATGGTTTTAAGCAGAACAGTTATCTAGAAAAGGATCACAATGCATTGTACCGCACTGAGCAGCCCCATAAAGCAATGTGCTGCCTCAATAAAGCAAAGTTCAGCCCAATAAGACTGTCAGGGGACAACTAAGACATGCAGCACTGTGCACGTCTCTATCCTCCCTGCAACAATCCACGAGCACATCTCCTTCTGCACCTGCTGCTCTGCGATTGGTCTCCACTTCCACCTGCCTTGCAGGTACACACTTCACACCCTCATTCAACTTGATCAGGGTCTTGAAAGCACAGTCATTCTCAGGAACTGACTACCATTTCAGAGTTTCTGTTCTTCTTTGTAATTCCCCCACTGACTCATATGTCACACAACAGCATCATTTACTTCGGTAGCAGGTTGTTTAACTTCAACATTGTAAACTTTCTATTTTTCTCTCGGTTGTTGATTTTGCTTTATGTCTCTTCATTTAAAAGGATGTATAGGGCCCGGCGCGGTGGCACAGTTCTCGCCTTGCACGCCCGGGATCCCATATGGGCACCGGTTCTATCCCAGCAGCCCCGCTTCCCTTCCAGCTCCCTGCCTGTGGCCTGGGAAAGCAGTCGAGGACGGCCCAAAGCTTTGGGACCCTGCACCTGCGTGGGAGACGTGGAAGAGGCTCCTGGCTTTGGATCGGCATAGCATCAGCTTTTGCACTCACTTGGGGAATGAATCATTGGACGAAAGATCTTCTTCTCTGTCTCTCCTCTCTGTATATCGCCTTTCCAATAAAAATAAAATAAATCTTTTTTTTAAAAAAAAGGATGTATAGTAACTGTGCGGTAGAGATCATCACACACAGATAGGAAGATACGATGCAGTGTGCATCTCTACTTCCAAATCAAAAATGGACTCCCAGTGAAACTGTTGCGTAATCTTGACAATAGGATGCTGGATTATCTGACATTGTCCATGCTTGAATATCAGGATAAATTTCAATAGCAAAATGATAGACTTATGACTGACTGTAGAGGACTATACTACTGCAGTGATGGGGTAGGGTCAGTGGGAGGGGTATGGTTTTGGGGAGGGGGAGTGAAATTCCAGAAGCTACGAAACTATGCCTTTGTAAAAAGAATGCATACATGGGAAACTAAGGGTGGAAATGAGGGCAGAGATGATGTATGCAAAAGGACACTTAGAGAGAAATAAATTATAATGAGGTTGAGAAAGTGTGCCCATGTAGGGAGAGATGAGGCTTTTGCTGAAGCAGGGGATACCAGATGTTGAAATGTTAGGTCAAATCAAGTAGAAATGTAATAGCAGTTACTTTACAACAGCCAAAGGGAACTTGCTAATTAGTATTTATCAAAAAGATATTTCTGAAAAGGTGAAAAACATTTATACTTCTTGTGCATAGAGAGTGAATGTTTCGCATGATAATGCCTTGATCTATTTGATACTCTAAAATTCTCTTACACAACAACAAAAATGTTAAAAAGTACCAGCATTTGGAAGTCAGAAATTGTATTTATATCAAACATCTTATCACAATGCGGTACAACATAAAGGCTTGAGTTGTAGGACAACGTTAAAAGCCAAAGTGCCACCTAACATTTTCAACAAACTTAACCAGGGCTTTGGGCAGCTATTTCTAACAGAAAAGTAGTAATACCAATTTTACACATAAGTATGAGGAACTAAGCATTTTCCATGCAATGAACACCTATTGTGGGAATTCCAGATCTTTCTGTCCCAGATCCTGGAATGTCTATAGAATGAATTAAGTACAAACCAAAATGATCAATTTCTACTAATGAAATCTGCATGGTGTCCTTATATAAATACAGTCTTTTTGAATGTGGAGCCTGTAAATGACCTTTAGATAATAGTCATTTGATTTTGACAAGCGTAGCAGAGTCACAGAGAGGGGCAGCAAGACTGGACATCCCAGCAGGTGTCCATCCCTAACAGCACTATGAGATTGCCACGGCTTGCAAAACTACAAAGTCTCTAGAAGTAAATATGGGTAAGCAAATCAGGAATTGGGATTAATCAAGGAAACAGTTGAAAAAAAAATCAGTATGTTTAGATTTTAAAATATCTGCTCATCAAATATGATATTTGAAAAACAGATTTTCAAACCAAAACTACAAAATCAACAACTATGTCTTTTGTAAAACGGCGTTTTCATGTGTCACTTGTGCACCTACTTCTATATACTTTAAATCATTTCTGAATGATCTCTGATACCTAACACAATGTAAATGCTATGTAACTAGCTGCTATACTACATCATTTGGGGAATTAAGACAAGAGAAATACTGTACCTGTTCAAAACAGACACAACCGTGCTAGAACTCACCACGTCTGGGACTGCTATTCATCAAATTCACAGATAGAAAACCCACAGATACAGACAAGGCCACTTTCTAGTTAGTTGCTAATTGCGGAGTCCCAAGTAGTGAAAAGCAATCTTAAATAATTAATCAATCAAGGTTTAATCAACAGCATGGCCAGTAAGTGAATCAAGCCTCTAGCTTACAAATTTGCAGGAGGAAAATCCCACATGGCTGTTCAGATTCCCAGTGAGGTTGCACCTGAGCTGCTGACTGCACAGCAGGCACATCTACCCACTGCCAGTTGGCTCCCATTCTGCATCTCACCTTCCACACTGTCTCGGATCACTCCCAAACAAACCATGTGCCCTGAAAACCGAGTCTCAGGCTGCATTAGGGCAACACAGCAAAGATGACAAAGATGCATGGACGCATCAAGCTGTAGAAGCAAAGAAAGCAGGTGATGAGTTGATCTACAGAGAAGCAGCAGATTAAAGAACATGTCTAGTTAATTTTATTGCAGTCAAATGTGGCGTGTCGGGTTTGAGAATTTTTCACAATTGAATATGTAAAATGATTGACCCAAAGGATCAGTTGGGATGACAGTCTTTCTAGCTTGTTCTTTGAGGGAACTGTCGCCCAAGGAGCTAAAAAGTAGCCGATGCAACTGGAGGGAATTACTAAGAGAACTTTAGATACCCAGTTTGAAAAAGTGATACATTTTATTAAGACACCTTGGAGGGCTGGGACATGCAAAATGACTGTCAGTTGTTGTGCAACTAAGAACTGGAGTCAGAAGGCTTGGATTCCCACCTCGGTCCTATTCTTGGTTTTGTTTGAAGCTGGGGACTCCCTGTGTGCCCAGATTTCCCTATAGCACAGAAAGGGAGTGTGGTGTCCTCTGCAGGCCAGCATTAACTCTGAACTGAAGTTCTGGGATATGAACTTGGACACATCAGAAACAAACAGACACATATTTCATCTGATTGAACGTGGGGAAAATGAACTTGGTATTTTGTAAGGGAAAAATAAAAGCTGCAAAGAGGGAAAAAAGCAGGGAATGTTGAAGAGCAGGATTTATAAGAAGGCCAGTCCTGTGCAGTGCTTGCTGGAAGACAAATACCAGCAGGGATCCAACAGGGTCTGCGACTATGAGGAACTGTAACCCAAGGGAAGTGAAAGCTTTGACGGTAAGAACAGGAAGGGAAATTCACCTCCACAAAGGAGTCAGTGTCTTGGATAATAAGAAGTTTTCGATCTGTTCACTTATTCTGACATACAAAGCCAACAGCACATTTTTTTCTTCAAAACAAACAAATTTGGGACACATAAGATGAAATGCTTCACCACAGATGAGAGAATCCTTTGCATACAAGAGAAAGCAGAGATACAACTAACTTTTTCGGCAACTTTGAGGAGAGGAGTCACGGAATGTCCCTAACAAAGTAGGGGCTACCAGACATCAGTTCTCATTATCACGCTGCACATAGTCCATGTTATAGAAGACATTACTAACAATTTCTCATTCAGGTAGAAGGATCGTGACATCATTTTTTCACTAATTCAAATGAGATTTATATGGATTTTTTTTTAAAAAAAAACAAAATAAAGTCTGAAAAAAATTGCTCAAAGCTTGGGACATTCTGTTCTTGCTATGAATGAAATTCACAGACCATTACAAGAAGTAGAAATCAAAGTGTATTATCAAAATAAGATATTTTCAAAGGCATTAATAGAAATAAGTTGTTTATAAGATCTGTTTCTTTCTCTCAAGGATGGGTACTCTTATCAAAATTCAAGATAGAGCAAAGTTTTTCATTTCAGGTTTTTTCTTTCTTCATGTTCCAAGACTAGCAATTGGAAGAACTCAATTTGGAGTTCATATTGATTATTGGAAAAAAAGCTCTTGCAACTTTCTTTATATTGAGTATAGAACTTGTTCACGGCTTAAAAACCTAGGAGGATTGTGACACTTGTAAACACAGACATTTTTAAAATAAAAAAAATTAAGTGGCATTTGGGGAACAAAATAAGTGGCAGAAAGAAGTCAGAAATATGTCGGGAATGCTGCTGTTTTGGAGATTCATGAGATGAAACCAGAATGAATATAATCACTTAATTTATTGCATTCTCACTGTTTGTGTTATTACAGATGCTGTAAATCTTAGCTGCACACACTGTGGCCTCAAAATAGCAGCAACAACTGATATTTAGTACAGAAAGCCACTTTGCAGCAAAAATCAAACACACAAAATCCAGTCTACACAGCAGAGAACTAGAAGCCAGCATCAAGAGTGCACGGGTCTACACAGATAAACTGTACAAAGGATTCAAACCCAAACCATAGTGGACAAGCTTATTCCCGCCCATCCTTCAGACATGTGCTTCTGTCTTTCAGTAAGCTTGTCTTCTGGCATCTAGATTGCCCAGTTCTACACCCCACCCTACTGGCACAAAGGTGCATGAGGGCAAAGAATATTCCCATGTCATTCAAACAGACTCTGCCCGCTGAGGACCCAAGGACCCCCTCCCCAGAAAGGAGGAGCCACGGGGAGGCCGACTTCCTGTAATCAGGAGGTGGAAGGAAGCAGAAGCCCTCCGTATTTCTTCATCTTGATTTTGGTGGGATTTTCTTAATGTTATTGATTCACTTCTGAATTAATTTCTAAAGAACTCGAGGTTTCTTCGCGATTCTGTAAGAAGTACTCTTTGCAGGGGCAGGGTGCCTACCAACCAAGGTCTTGCTTTGAGTGGAAATTGGGCTCCCAGAGGAGGGACTCCAGTCTTCCATGGCCAGGAAAGGCTGAGTGGACGGTCTGCTTGTTTATCACTCCTTAGCTCTCAAAATGCCTAGACTATGACCATATCATAGTATGCCTTTAAGATGAATCAAAGCACGCAGTGTCAGTGTAAGTTTGACAAGAGGATATTTTCAGTTGAGGAAAAATAAGGTGTGGACTTTGATATCCATAAAGATTCCTTCCGAAAGACTTTCTGGTCCCAAGCTCATAATAGATGTTACACACAAGGAAAAAATCCATGTCACTGATAATAATAATGCAGAATTTGATTAAAAAATCAATTTCCCCATATTTCAAAAGCATAATAAGGAAAACATAGAAGTCAGGCAGCTGACTGGCTTTGGAGCCAGAAGCTGAGGACCAACGCCAGGACATACCGTGCACATGTTGGCTGACGGACTCGGGCAAATCACTTAGCAAGCCTGTGCTTACATTTTCTCAAATGTTTAATGAACAGATTAGAAGAGTTGATTTCTCAGCTTTCATTTTATGCTTTCATAATTATAAGTCATGAATTAAGTCATCAATGAGGTTTTTTGTTTGTTTTCATCAAATAATTCAAATTCCTGGGAATTCATCAGAGTGAAAATATTTTAAGGGTCACTTAAAGAGATGCGTACCAATGAGACATTAAAAAAGTGCAGAAACTTTCTGACTCTCTTCCGAGTTTCCTCATGAGCACCCTCTGCTTTTCTCCCACCTTACAGCAGCACGGGGTGGAGCTGATCTGCAAGAAGACAGAGTGTACAACACGGTGCCGCAGGTGCTGGATGCACAGCTTCAGTTTTAAATCTGTTCTGTAAGGCCAAAGTTGTGGATAGACACAAGGCCTTCAGTATCTGTCCCCAGCGTCACACCTGCATGTGCTTCGGAAAATACAGAAATCCTGTGATGTTCCTAGTCTTATTTTTGGATGCTCTTTCATATGAGGTACAGGGTACACTGCCATTGTCCCCCAAGGCCCCTGTGCCAGGACAGAGGGGGAAATGACACTGAAATGTACACTGGGATACAGGAGCACAGGTCACACGTGCTGGGGCAGAGTGGCCATCTCCCAGAGTGGCCTCGGAAAAGAAAATTATTTCACTGCATGGTTGCCTGCCTCATTACCAAGTGCCATTCCCACAGCATGTTTGGGGCGAGCTTTCATCTTCGTGGCCCAGGAAAGCAGTTCCTTAGGCATCTGGGAACAGCTGCTACCATGGACGCAGCCAACATTGTGTGTCTTCTTTAACCTCCCTTCCTCCCTCCGCCTCTGTCAAAGTGTCCTTCTGAGGTGACTGCAAATAAATAAATAAATAGGATGAAAGATTCTGTGGCCTAACTCTTTCATTAGGTCTTTATTTATATCTGCTCTGGGGAAGGAGATGGTGGAACGTGGGGGAGCAAAGCACGCATCAGTGTTTGAAGATCCGACGTGCAAAGGGGGCTATGACAGAAACACAGCTTCCCATAGGCGCTAATTAAAAAGCGGTGAGTTCACTCAGGCAGCCTGCTCCGTTTCCTTCCCTCTGTACCCGACAGCGCTGCCTTTCACTTTAATTTGAACATTATGCCTCTCTGTCCAGAACAGCAAAAACAGAGCAGACAAAATACAGTATGGGAAGGCAGAGTATAGAGAGAACAATTTGGAAGAAGTATTTGTTTTCCCTAGCAAAATGTGCTGCCAGTTGGGAAAGGTATTAAAAAGCACAGTATGTTATGCATCCCGGAGGATGCATGCCAGGTCAGGGGTGTTGGTGAGAACAGGGGTGTTGGTGACGAACCCAGGACAAAGCAGCTTGGCCTCTATCTCCACGGTGATTTTGAAGTATCTTTAGCTTCTGGTCATGATTAATGTCGAAACATATTTTATCACTAGGTTGCAATGTTTATCCTGTGCCTTTAGTACAGGTGCACAAAGTGAGAAAGAAATCAAGGGCCTGTGACCTATGGGGCACTTCAGCCACAGGAATCCTGAGAGATCAACCTTGTGACTCATTTACCTTGAATAAGTGACAGAGTTCCTAGTTGATACTTCATAGGGAAATGTTTCACCATAAGAATACGCATGAGAAAAAGACAATATGGACTTAGCCACTCAGTTAACGCTGATGTGCATTTATGGAAGGTTCCAAGATGTATTAAGTGTGGCTCCTGTAGGGGCTGACTGCATCGTGATCACGTGGCGTGTGGACAGTGAGGCTGTGCCAGGACCAGGGGCCTCTGTCCGCCTGAAGCCAGTACTGTGTGCGCCCAACTGAGATACCTGCATACACGATAATGATGACACACAGAACACATAACGGGGGGATGAGGAAGTTGGTGGTGGGGACGAGGGGAGGAGGAAGGGGAGGATGGAGAAGGATGAGGCAGGCTAAGTTTTAAGAAGCACAGTGTAAATCTCAGGGGAAAAGGCCCTGGGAAACAGTAGCCCGGTAGGAAATACGTTCCTGCTAAAGCGACGTAGATTATGGGTTCTTAGCAAGAGGCTACGACGTTCTCTAAGATTTAAGAGTACATGCTGATGGTAGAGACTGGGCAAGGGAGGCATGCTCCTTTTCTTCCAAGTTAGCTGAGAGATGGCCTTGAGCGAGCCACGTACCTCTTGCTGTTAGATTCCTCATCTGTGAACCAGGAGACTACGTTCACTTGCTGCGATGGGAGGACTAAACTACCTAATGCAGGCAATGTTGGGGAAAGTGTTTAGCATGCAGCAGACAGGTCCCCCTTTTAGGATCTTTACTCTCACATCACGTTTTCTGATGCAGTTTTTTTTAATAACAAGATAATCTGGCAAAATTGTTTGGACATAGCCCTGGGGAGAGTCTGGTGTACCAATGTTATTTCATGTGAGAATGAGATGCTCTCCTTCGGTCCCAAGCATCCCTGTCCTGCTCTCATCAGGACAAGGACGTGTAGCGTAGGCCTCCGAAATCAGGCTTGGTGGTGAGCTCACACCAGATTTCTGCCTCCAGCTGAGACTGTGGACTAGACAGTTCCCTTGCCTGCAAAGCGGAAATACAATATGACCTCACAGGACTGTGTTGTGACGAAAAGGTGGGATAATGAGTGTGCTGCACTTGGCCAGAGGAAATGCTCAGTAAGCGTTAGCTATTCTCACCATCGTTATCAGCCAGGGAGAGGGAGTCCACAGTGCTCAGCACTTGCAGATGGGACCTGTTTATACAGTATGGTGTGTTAGTGTTCCAGCACCAACACCTATCCAGCTCTATGCACAATTCTGATCATTTAAAGGGAATGTCACAAGGGGAGAAGGCGGTGAGAAATAAAATGCATGCAGCAATCATCAGGAAAATAAATTATGTTCACTTTTTAGGTGCAGTTTGCATGCAGTTTACAGGCAACATTTTTCAAGTTATATGATTTAAAATGCACTTGAAAAAGGTGATGGTGCTGTCCACGGTAACGATTTTCTTCTAAGAAATACACACAGAGGAAATCCGCATGTTCATATCTACTGATGCACAGCTGTTACACATTTTGTTCCTATATCACAAGCACACAGAAATAAACACTTACCCACACACATTAAATAAGACTTAGCTGAATCCCAAGCTCATGTCCCCTTCCCACACACAAAATTGCATACCCGCAAATGAGATTCTGTCTTCTGGTTTTGAACATATACACAAAGAAAATTTTATTTTATAAAGCATGGATTCAATATTGCAGTTCATTTAATCTATATTATTCTCATTTTCTAGCTCTCAACTCTGAGTCAAAGCACAGCTCTTGTAATAATATGAATACCCAAGGTATTTTAAGGGTATCAACCTCCCAGGGGAGCAGGCTTTATCTCACCATTTGTCCAGATCACTATCAATTCCAGCTTCTAATCAATTCTCTGCCCTTGCTCAAGGCATGTACATGATTTTTCACCTCTAGTCAGGTAGTCGTTCCCTTGTTCTTTGTTCCTGTTCACTTCACACACAACTCATCCAATTCATAGGAAACACATCCTCACCTGCTCTTTCACAAATGGTTCTTCCAAACAGAAAATTGGTGTGTCCTTCCTAGCTGCACAATAGTACTGGGAGCCTCTGGAGCTACATGGAATTTGATCACATGTCTCGGAAACAGAAGCAAGCAGACACAGGGGGAGACAGTCTTGAGAGCTCTGAGACAACGTAGGGATTGTGTGACCTCTTGAGGTGTTTTTGTCTGCCCCGAGTGGCTCCACAAAGGAGACAGACACATTCACAGGAAATGGACTGCACTCCCAGTTATCCGTCAGCCTCAAAGTGCACTAATCACTTATCCTTGTAATTAACAGAAAGCAACTCTTGCTCTGTGGCTCTGGGGAAATCACCTTGCAGCTATAGCAGACTTCAGGACCAACTTCCAGATAGATAACTGCAGAGATTCCAGAGCAGAAGACCAAATCAAAATGCTGGAGTCGCATGGTGTTTCAAATTAATGTAAGGACATAGCTTGAGAGACAAAAGAAAGAGACTTAAGAAAAATAATCACATCCAGAATAAGATGAAGCAAGGTACAAAGGCAAGGCTAGGCCATCTCAATCCTAGGTTATCTGATGTTGACAAATGCTGGGACTCTCCCTCCCAGCTGAACAGGTCTATCCTACCGACAATGAGTTGAAGTGGACCAAGCAGGAGGTGCCCTGGAACAATGGCAGACACCCGATGCTTTTAGAAAGACACAGGGAGAAGGGCCAGGTGGGTTCAGAAGAGTCATCATCTATGAGTGACCATGTTTGGCCCTTCCTGACGATGAGGTGTTGGTGTCCATGGTGAGTTTCTGGAATAATCCCTCACATACTGGATCTCACAAGGATCTAGGGTCCAGGTACTCCATGGGTATCAGGCATCACCATGCCTTTTTTTTACCCTCTATGTTGAGGATCACCCAGAGGCTTTGCTTGCTAATGGCGAACCTTATACAAAGCTAGTTCCAAAAGTTTATGGACAGTAGAACTAAAAGATAAGCGTATTTTGGTACAAAAAACTTTGTATTCACACATTTTTCCATAATATTCCTTCTCTCATGAACTTTTTGAAGATGTTTCATGCGTGTGTCTTTCAAACATGTTTGCATCAAAAATAATACTTATCTTTCAATTCTATATTCCAAGGAATTTTTGAATTAACCTCACATTTTATTCATAAATAGCAAAATTTTTGCTCACTAATTACTTAAGAAGTTCCAAAAGTTATACAATGTACCACCTGCAAATCTGCTTTGTTACAGGGAACATAATCCTGTGAGTCAAACATTGTAACAGATGTTATGACTTCAATGACCTAAAAGTAAATACTTGCACTTCAAACATAAATCAAAGTATTAACAGGATGCTGAGAACCCACAGGTTCTCTAACAGGCTGATGAACAGGCAATAGCAAGAGCCTGCATAGTAAGAATTAAACCAAAGGGGAACATCCTGGTGTTCTTGTCAACACACCACTGCAGATGCACAGGCTGCTGTGTCATCCGCTCACGGTTACAGGAGAAAACGTGACATTGTGCACTCCTGGCTTCACACTTATTCCTGGAAGTGCCAGGTCTGTGAGGAGAAGAATCTGGCCCATGGATAACCAGTGTTTTTCAAGACTACAAACAGTAAGAAGATGCATGGGATTATTTCAAATTGTTTTAACTGCTGAGGCTTGTTTTGTGACATATAACATGATTGATCCTAGAGGAGGTTCCATGTACAGCTGGGAAAAAATGTATATTCAGTGTCCATGGGATGCAAAGGTTTGTAATACCAATTATGTCCATTTGTTCTGTTGTCTGTGTGCAATCTGTTGCTTCCTTGCTGAGTTTCTGTCTCATCGATCTGTACGTTGATGTTAATGGAGTGTTAAGATAACCCACTCTTATTGTATTGGCATCTGTATGTCCCTTAGGTCCATCAATAATTGTTTCATGTAGCTAGGTGCCCTTGTAGTTGGCATGTATACGTTTCTTCTTTTTATTTCTTCTTGCTGGATGGATCCTTTACTATTTATGTAGTGTCTCTCTTCATCTCTTTTAATGTTTTTCAAGATGAAATCTATAGCATCTGATATTAAGGTGGCTATACCCGTGATTTTTTCCCTTTCCATTAACATGAAATATCCTTTTCCATTCTTTCACTTTCAGTTTTTGTGTATCTTTATTGATTAGATGTGTCTCTTTTAAGCAACAGATAGATGGGTGCTGCTTTTTTGATCCGTTCTGTGAATCTATGTCTTTTGATGGTGAATTGAGGCCATTTGTGGTCAACGTCTATATCAGCAGGTTGTGACTTGGTCCTCTCATTCTTGTATTTAGGTCTCTGTTTAACTTTCTTTTCTTTTGTGGATTTTTTGCAGGAGGAATTTCCCCATTTTGCATCGTTGAATGTGGCTAACCTCTTTTATTTCTGTTTTTAACACATTTTTGAATGGTGTCTGTAGGGCTGGCTAAGTTTAACAAAGTCACCTAGCTTCTTTTTACTGTGGAAATATTTTATTTAATTTTTGACAAAAAAAAATCAGAAAACAACCCAGAGAAGAAGGAAGGTATCCTCATCAAATGCTGTTAGAACAATTAGATAGCAGCATGCAGAAATAAGAAATAAGAACTTCCCCTTTTACCATGCACGGAGATCAAATATAAATGGACAAATGGCCTAAGCCTACACCCAGAAATTATCAAAGTTTTAGAAAAAAAAATGTAGGAAATACTCTATAAGATATAGGTGCAGGCAAAGGAAACAATCAACAAGAAAAAAAGGCAACCAACAAAGTGGGAGGAAATCTTTGCACACTACACAGCAGATAGGGGGTTAATATACAGGATATACAAAGAACTCTAGAAAAACAATAACAACAAAACAAAGTAGCTGAGAAATCGATGAAGGAAATTAACAGAAATTTTTCCAATGAAGAAATACAAATAGCTAACAGACATATGAAAAGAATGCGCAAATTCCCTAGCAATAAGGGAAATTCAAATAAAAATAACACTGAGGTTCCACTTAACTCCAGTAAGAATGGCCTACAAATAGAACTGTAGCAACAACTGCTGACAAGGATATGGAGAAAAAGGCACCCTACTCCACTGCTGGTGGGACTGCAGACTGGTGCAGCCACTGTGGAAGTCAGTATGGAGTATATTCATGCAACTGAAAATTCACTGGCTATGTGACCCAGCAATTCCATCCTGGAAATATATTCAAAATATTTGATACCTACATATTGAGAAAGCAGCCTGCACCCCTGTGCTCATTACAGCACAATCAATAATCTCAAGAACATGGAAACAACCTAAATACACATCAAAACAGGACTGGACAAAGAATCTGTAGTATATCTACTCTATGGAATACTACTCGGCTATTAAGAAGAAAGATGTTCTCTCATTTGTAACCTAATGTGCCCAACTGGACACCATTATGCTAAGTGAAATGAACCAATCCTCAAAGGACAAATATGATATGCTCACTGTAATATAAAACAACATCCATCAAAAATACAAAACAGAAACGAAAAAGGTAATTAAACACACTTGTAACCTCACAAATGAAGGATGTAATGGAGACCAGATTACCAGGAATCAAGGAAAATCCACAGAATGTATCTCTACTAAGGAAGGAAGGTAGACTTCCAATGAAACTTGCAAATATACTTAGACAACAAAATATTACACCTTCTACCATTGCCTATACGAGGAGTGTCATGACCCACATAAAGACCAGGAAGTTGGAGTAATTTCTTTTTCATCTCTAATTTTAATTGGCTGTTTCTTTGTGCTGCTCTTTGTTAATATGGCTAAAAGTTTGTTTTCCTCATTTCATAAAAAAAATGACTGCTTCAATTTGTAATATTTTTTAGTTTTTAATTCATTTTTGCTGTGAATTTTACCCTTTTGTGCTTCCTGTTCATTTTGTCTTTCTTCATAAGTCCTAGAGATTCATTAATGAATGGATCATTTTTATGAGACATGATTGCACCCACATGATGTAATAAATGTTCTTTTCAATACTGTTTTGGCTACATCTCCTGGGCACTGATATTTTTGTTTTTATTGTTATTTCTTCAAAACAGTTTTCTTTGTCCTTTTTCCCTTATTAATTTTTTTCACTGACACATAGGTCATACAGTAGCATCGGTTGCTTCAAGAAGTTTTTATCTTTCTTTGTCATTTCTTTAGTAATACATAAGTCTTTCAGTAGCTGTTATTTATTTAATTTCCTGTTGTAAATTTTCCATCTTCCATCTCATTGCTGACTTTGTTTTAAGGCTTTGTATTTAAAGGGATGTATAGTAATTGTGAATAGAAACTGTCACATCCAGATGTGAAGATACAATGCAGTTTGCACCTCTATTTCCAAATCAAAGATGGATTCCCAATGAAACTGTTAAATATATCTTGACAATGGGTTGTTGAACGCTGCCTACAATGTCAGGATACACTTAAATGGAGGAGTGATAGAGTTATGAACGTTCATGAAGAACTATGCATTGTGATAATAGAAAGGAAGTTGGTGTGAGGAAGAGGACTTGTGGGGGGATGGGGAGGGAATCCCAAAGCCTATGCAGTTACATCAGTAAATGAATGAATAAACAAACACATGAATAAATAAGTAAATAAAACTATGAACACCAGAGTACCTCTATAAAGGTAAAGTGATGCCAAACAAATGGTACATGTCCCAAAGAGGGAACATTGACCCACTTTTCCTTTTAATGTCTCACCAAGGCCCATGACCTTAAAAACCATTGAAACGGTCAGTACCTGAAATGTATGCCATGTGGATAGGCTGACTGGAAAACAGTGACAGAAGTCTCAGCTTTGACCGTCTACACTTCTGCCAGTCTTCCAGTCATTCTAATCCTCATAGATGGCATGGCCCAGGAACAAGCAAGTCCATAAATTAGGAAAACAAACAAACAAAAACAACCTTTGAACCTTCCAAGTGTCCTCATATTCTCTCTTTTCCTAATCCCTTACAGCAAGAACTTCAGGCAATCCCTTCATTTTCAAAGTACATCCCTCATCCATCGAATATTCACACCTTGAATTCCCTACCTTCCTTCTTAGGATTTTCTCAAATCCCACTCATCATTGTGCATGAAATTTGCTCTATATTCTCCACATAATAATCTGAAAGCCATAAGAAGCGCTTCATTGTTTTATTATTATTATTATTGTTTTATTTTATTATTACTACAATTTCAGCACCTGAAAAGCTTTCTAGCACAGAGTAGGTGTTTGAGGAGCATGTATTGAAAACAACATATAGTTATGCAGGTATTTATGGCTATTAGAATGAAACAATGCTTGGCAACAATGTGTGGAGACCAATCACATTAAAGACTTTAGCCTTCTGTGCTCTGGTTCAGAAATTAACTCCATGTGGACACATGCAGCAAGATCAGTATTGAGAGAGTATTCAATATCCTACTGAGTTATACGGCAACTGTGTGTTTAGGCCAGCAGTGAAATCAGTGCCGGTGGACCATTGCGTGCCAGGCCACTGTTCCCTGTGATGCACGGCCACAGTGGCAAGGCTGGGATCTCTAGCTATGTGCTCACTGGAGCACAGACTGGCACCGTCTCAGTAACCCAGCACGGGGGGGGGGGGGGGGCTGAGGATGGACTTCCTGTGGGCACCATCGCTTTCACCTTTCCCTTACAAAGGCTGTCCCAGGAGCCTCACTGTGGGTGTTATCACCATTCACTGTTCACACATAATAAATACTCAATTATGAAGATAAGGCACAAAGATAAAGCACAATGATGAAAAACAATAGACAGAGATACATATAGATTAGATAGATATATGCATAGAGCTGAACTGCTAGAGCAGTTACTGATAGATTAGAAATTTGCATAGAATTTAATTATAGTTAAAAGGCTACTGTCTGCCATGTTTGGCTTATCTACTTCAGGAGACAGATGGACATGTTCAACAAACATCTAAATAATACTGCCTCATATCAGACTAGAACCATAAATAATTATATATTTTTCTGAAAAAAGAAAACTTACATAAATGTAGAGCAAAAAGAAAAGTAAATTGCTAATAGCCTTTTTAGAAGTACAATCTCACCAGAAATACTAAAATTAAAAATGCTCATGGCCTCTACCCAAAAACTCATTCTTTGGAATCAAACTCATAAAAATGTTGGAAATTAAGGATACAAGTAAAGGGATGTAAATCACAATGACATAAACCTGCAACATAAACTCAGGCATACACATATTTTATTCATTGGGTTACTATTTGTAATCACACACATAAACACAAACTACACATATGTATTCATACCCAGAACATAGAAATGGAGTATATATAAGAGCAACTAATCAATAGGATGTATCATTCCTCCATTAAAATGTTTTAAAAAATTAAACATTGACATTGGGGCAAGCATTGAGCACATCCATGCCGTGTACTGTGACCCATGCCCTGCTGCTGGCTCTCGTGTTCTGCTCACATGCACCCTGGAAGGCCGCAGGTGACGGCTTTTCTCATCAACATGGGAGACCCGGACGGAATCTTGGGCTTCTGTCTGCTCCAGCCTCGGTGATGGTCATGGGGGGGTGGGGCGACCCGTGGCTGGGAGATTTCTCTATGTCCATGACTCTCTCTTTCTTTGCTTTTGAAAACAAACAAAAGCTTTCAAAAAAATAACAGCAAAAGAATTGTTATAAATCATTTTAGGACAATCAACTCAGAAAAACAATAAGCTGTGCCAGCACTTAATAAATTCCAAAAAATGGAATCAAAGATCAAGTCACTTTGGTATAAGGTATTTTCCAAATCCAGGTCGTTTTTTCTTAATGATACATGTTTTTTTTTTTCATGAAATTTTTAAATAGCTTTTGTTTAATAGAGTGCAAACACATACCAGAGCCCATTAGGAATCACCACTAAAATGTCAGAAATGCTTGTTTTTCTGGCTTGGATCTCCCACTTTTTGTGAGCGTGGAGTGTGTTATATTATAAAACAAACCCAATTGAAGAACTATTTCCTTTGTTGGAAGTTACTGATGTAATCTACAAATGTTATCAGGAGTTTTGATATAGCTCAGCAAAACTCAAGAGCAGGTCCGTTTTTACTGTGTCTTCCAAATATTCTGCAGATGTGATAAAAAGGAAAAAAAAAAAAAAACGAAGTTGAGCTGTATTTATATATATATATATATATATATAAAGCAAGTTAAGGAGAGTGCTTTGCACAGGGACATGTAAATCTCAGTGGCAGCTGCCAGACAAAATAAATAAATAAAGTGTCCAGCAGCAGGCTACAGCGGTGCCTCTCTGACCCACGCTGGCGCCACAGCCCCAAAGCCATCAGGCCGCCTGACACTGTCAATGTCCTTCATTTGACAGTGTCCAGGACTCTTCATGGAGAACACTAGGGGGCATGCCAAGCAAGTTCTGAGAAGCCATTCACCACCAGGACTGCACCATCGCCGCGGGCTAAGGAGGTGTTCTCTGGCACAGGCACGCACTGTCCTGATCCAACAATGTCCAGGAGGCCATGAGGCAGGATCTGTAGGACCAGAAGGGCGGCATCATCCTTGCAGAACCTATTCTCCTCAGGGCTCATTCTCAATGATTTCATTAAGAATTCTCCAACTTTTACTTGCACAGGAGGATTTCACAAATTCTATCCCTGTTAAACTCCTCTTGGCAGAACAGCTTCTCCTGAATGGTGAATTTCATAAGATCATTTCAACTGTCCCACACAAAGAGCTGCACTTCTGTGCTTGGTACCTGCTGGCTTGGCAGCTGTGGCGCTGACGGTGTGGAATTCCAGCATGGCAGGCTGAGTGATCATGGTCACTTCCCACCACCGATCTCAGCTCCTGTGGGCTGGACTTGCACACTCAAGCTTGCAGTCTAATCTGCTTACCTCCTGCCTTTGTTAACTGCAAAGCTCATCAGGCTGTTGACATGGCGGTTGAGTTAGTTCCCTGGTCAAGAACCTTTGAAAACTGTCTGATTGGAACAAAATTAAAGGACTGTGCATCATTTAGCCAAGGCAGGCATGGGGGAAAGATGAAAAAGGAGGAAGAAAGGTTCACTTGAGATCGTCAGATTATCACAGCAGAGCGCTCTGGAGCTTGTTTCCAGGCAGCCCAGGCAATCAGGTGGGGACGGACACGATTCGACAATACAGCATCTTTGCCGTTGAAAATATTTATCTGGGGCGGGTATGCTGATCACAGTAACAATGCTTTTCATCCTGTCACTTTCTCAGTTTGGCTTGAAATTCACAGAGAATCACAACAAAGTAAAACCACTTCCAGAATTCCAGCAATGAATTTCATGTGTATCATAATGACCTCTGAATGTGGTATCCAATACCCATTTGTAGGAAGTCCACTTTTCTACACACACATACAAAAATAAGATGACCCCCCCAAAAAAAGACCCATTGAAATTACCCTGGTAAAGGGTAAAAATGATGGGGGGAGGAGGGGCAAACAATAGACGCAAATGGATTGGTCCTGTTGGCTCAGGCCACAGACTGCTGCCTTTGGGGCACTGTGTGCAGAGCTCACAGCTGTGTGCACAAGAGGGCCCACCCCCGGTGAGCAGAAAATCTGGTGTGACAACCCTACAGATGCACGAGGCGGGGAGAGAATGATGGACTTGAGCAGGTGACTCTTCTGTGGGTTGTGAATGGCACACAGCACGAGGCACACACCTGCAGCATACCGCTCAATGATATGTTAATTAAACACTTACAACACCCCATCCAAGCAGAGTTTAGACTTTTTCCTGAATGTTCCTTCATGGCTTCCCCTACTCTTAAAAGGTAATTATGCTTCCAACGTCTATTATCAAGATGAATTTTTTTCTAGGAAAAAATTTTTTTATAATAATTTCTTTTTTTAGGCGGAGAGATACGTATTTATTTTAAAGGCAGTTTACAGAGAGAGAGAGGTAGAGAGAGAGAGGATCTTTCCAGGTTCACCCCCCACATGGCTGTAAGAGTGGGAGGTGGATTAGTCTGGAGGCAGGAGCTTCGTCTGGATCTGTGTGAATACAGGGACCCAAGCACTGGAGCCACCCTCTGCTGCTTTCCCAGGCACATTAGTAGGGAGCTGGATTGGGAATGGAGTAGCCAGGACTCAAACCATTTCCCTTATGGGACACCAGCACTGCAGGCAGCGACTTTCCCTGCTATGCCACAGCATCAGCTCTCTACATGAAACTTTCAAGAGGTGATCAGAGGGACAGTCATTAACCTCAGAGCCTCCTGAGGCGCAGCAGCAGGCCTGAAGGGAGAACCACAGGGCTGAACTTGGACAAAACACAGCAAGTGTGAGGCAGCTCTGCAGTCAGCAGAGACCAGCTGCCTGTCATGGCACAGATGCGAGCAGAGTCCCCTCTGGTGGATGCAGACAGTGACTGAAGATGCCAAACAATCAGCTTAGGTTCTGAACAGGGCAGAGCACAGGTTCTGTAAGAGCAAGCTGACGCCCAACGAGCCCTATGCCCACATCTCAATGTCACTCGGGGCTGAAGGGGAAGAGACACACAACTCAGACAAACCAGACAGTCCAAGAGCGAGCTGCTGAGCCAGAGATGAGGCTTTATCCCAAACAGGCAAAAAACAGAAAATGCTGTCATTCCCTGACATGCTGATGAGTGAAGCCCTACATGGGTCCCCTCTAATGTACCACTTATGCACGTACAGTAGTTGGGCTAAACATGGCAATTTCCTGATAAATCAAACCTTTACCAATAAATGGTCAATTAGCCCTTCAAATGAATAGGTTTAATAGCAGATAGCAGGAACATGAGGGATAGAAAGTCATTGCCAAAGACACAGAATATTAAAACCCTCCCAAGATCATTTGTTCATTAATTTGTCCCATATGTATTACATCTGCCTTAGAACAGACACAATGGCCTCACCCAACTCAGAGATGGCAGAGACTAAACAGGACCTCAGATGAGAAGAAATGAAATACATTCTGGTTCAATCACTATAGATAACATAGTAGGAAAACATTGTGTTTAAAGAAATGAACCTTGTTTGTGTATTAATTTGGTTGTTTGTGTATCAGAAAGAGTGCAAGGCTGCCTGTAACAGCATAGCTACATGAAGATCTCCATGGGCAGAACAGAGGTGGAAACTTCTGCTGCAGCCAGTGGCAACGCTCCAATCTCAACGACAAGCTGCAGTTTCATACACTTGCTCAAAGCTGGGTGCACATTTATTTTCAAGCTTTCAAGCAAGCATAGCAAGGAAAATGGGATTAACTCCATAAATCACACAAGCCATTTGCTTATTTTATTGCTGTTTCTGATGCTAAGACCAAACAGCATTGTCTTATGAATCCTAAGGAGCGGATGCACAGTGCTGGCAACATTCCACATGGTGAAAGTCTGTCTGTTTTCTCGAATCTAGCAGGCCATACATGAGCACAGCTTGGCAGTGGCATTGTTTTCTTAGGCAACTCATGGACCAATGCAGTCTCTGCTGAGGGCCACTGGGTGCTCCTCTGTGTCTTTCAAGGTCCTAAGTAAATCAGTAATTTATTGTGTGTATGTGCCATATATGACGAGTCTCTAAAAAGCACAGAGGAAGCATGCATTGTATAGAAACTATACATGGATTTCAAGAAAATGTTAACACCAAAATAAAACTATCACCTAATGTCATTTTCCACAGACTTTTAAAAGTATATGCATTCCTTCTCTATTCTTCTGCATCTACCCTCTCTGCTTCTCCATGCCAGCCTTATCTTAGCGCAGAGGCCAGCACCCACACCTCATGGGCATGACTCTCTGATCTGTTGGGCATCACCTCCTCCTCCTGCACACACGTTGGAGATGGTACAGCAGCCTGCTGCCAAGCCAGCTGTGGGGAGGCTGGGACTGCCCCACCCCCCACTTGACTAGGCTCCCGAGTCTCTGGGAAGCCTTGAAAACCAGCAATGTCCTGGCCCTGAGCTGGGAGATTCCCCTACACTGGTCTTGTTTTACACAGCAAATGGCAATAACTGTTCCTTAATGGTAGCTTTAATGATTGTTAAAGCAAACTATATTCTTAAATTTATTTTACAATGGAATTATTATTGCATCATTTGAAATATTTCAGAAAACTCATGCCCGATGAGAACTACTTGTCTTCTACTTCTAAAGCTGTTGGGGCCCTAACAGATGAGTTTTACAATGTGACTGACAAGTTACGATTGGCACTTGGCTGCTGATTTGAAGAAATGAGTCTTAAAAGGTATTTCAATCAATGCATGGGAACTAGAGCAATGCACATTTTAATTTCATGGGAAAAATAGTATTTTCCACCACCATGTGATTTTCAACAATGCCTACTTTCTGCTCAGCAACACAATGCTGCATCACATCCAGCTTTCACATGTTGGGAAGCACAGTGAATTCTGACAGTGAGCATGACCTGCGGTGGAAAGTGGCTAAAAATCTGTGAGAGAGAACACAGGTGATGGAGAACCAGGACAAGGGGTACCTGCGCATCCCCCATCTGCCACTCCCAGAAATGTGACCCAAGCAACCTTGAACCGAACCAATGTGCCTTCCCCAGTGGCATCTACACTCCTCACTGCTGCAGTGGCCAGGCTAACTACTGCTCATGTTCCTATTTTTCCTGTTTCTCTTCTTCTTCACTCTAGAAAATACATTTAAGAGATTTAAATGCCATCCATACCTACAAAAAAAAAAAAGTCACTGGCCAGTAAGAATCCTCTAAACTAGTGCTATCCAGTACAATTTTCTGTGATGAATCATTGCTCTACATGAAAGATACAGTCATTGCCGTGCCTCTGGGGGCCAGTGTTCACTGACCACTTGCAACATGGCTCCTGTGACTGAGAAGTTGTCCAATAATCCTTCAATTAAATTCCTTAAAATCTCAGAAGTAACATTTGGCCAGTGGCTGCCATTCTGAACAGGCAATCATTTACACAAATGATTGCTAATTAACACGATATCCAAAATCCTGTGCTCCATTTGTTCTTCGAGCCACTTTGGTCAACAATAAAGTCTTATGACTGTATCATACAAGAGTTCTCTAGTGCGTCCATCCCAGTGAAGGAATTAACATATTTATTATCATCTCTTTCTCTAAACCATTCTTCCAAAATCCCTTTCCTGTTGCCTTCCCTCCATTGTCGAACACTCACTGGAGTCACACATAGACTTTCCACGCTTGCTTTCTAAAGATTTAGAAATCGTAGCGTGGAATGGGCAATGTTCAGAAGTACCTACTTGTAAATCATACAAAAACTTAAGGCAAAGCAATTTTCTCCACTTTATAAGAGTACCCATTTCAGTCTCCTAAATGAGGCATTCATTTCAGAACTCTTATACACAAACTGTAATATATGTAACAAATGCTACTGACTACCTTGGTCTTACAGTGTAACCTTAATAAAATCTCATCTAATAAAGGCAAAAACTGACATTACTATGAAATGTGTCCTGGGCTTTGCTTCTAAACATATAAATAGATATTTTCTTAGATTTGTGATATTATTTAGAACATATTTCACCTAAAACATGTGCCAAATAACATTTTCCAATGTTATAGGCTTTTTTCAAGAACTTTACATATTTCCAAGCTCAACACAACACAAAGCCATTTCAAAACAGATGTTTAACACATTTGAAGTTGTAGATAGTAAATCTACAATTTGTTTCATTAAATATATACTAGAATCAACTACAAAACTAATTTTTTAAAAATTATTTACTTGAAAATTACAATGAGAGAAATGCAGTGACACACACAGTGAAAACAAGAACAAAAGAGAAGGAGAGGGAGGGAGGGAGGGAGGGAGGGAGATAATGTATTTATTAATTTACGTCCCAAATGACTTCAGCTGTCAGGGCTGGGCCAGGCTGGAGCCTGGAGTCAGGAACTCCATGTGGGTCTCCCACATGGTTGGCAGGTGTCTAGGTACGTGTGCCATCATTTGTTGCTTTCCCATGTACATTAGCAGGAAGCTACATGGAAGACAGAGCCACCAGGAGTTGGACTGATGTTTCTACGTGAGATATCAGCACCACTGTCAGCACTCACCCACTGCGCCACAGTGCCAGCCCCGAGAACCCGATATTCACACCAGTGGACTTTCCTGCTATGCATTCTTCAAAAGCACCGTTTTCCAAATTAAACAATCAAAAAAAAAAAAAAGGTTGGATTTACTGCTGCAAATGAAGACTAAAGCCACCTAAGCCATTATTCAAAGCCATTGATATCAACCAAGGAAACAGTAGGAAACACAGGAGTTTAGGTTAGTCAGGTCAAATTCTAAGTTTTCTGTGTACTTCATTAGAAGGGATTTGTATTTTTTTTTCCCTTGAGAGAATACTGAATAAAAGCTTAGTCTAAGTGAAAGCAGAACAGCTCTGTGCTACCAAGCATCTATGTTTCAGCTAATTTTCAGCTCTTAATATCTTGACAACATAAGATGGAATTTAATAGACGGCTGGAACATCTCTAACATGACATTTAGCAAAGGACAAGTCAGTGGTATCTGTGGCCTCAACAAAAATGGAGCCAAAAAAGAAATCAAAGAAAATATAGAAACAACTTAGAAGAAAATAATGGCAATGGTTTTGCACATTTAAAATGATTTAAATGCCTCAGGGAATCTACAGAACAAGCAGTATTAAAAATAATGATGTGCCAACTAAAGATAGTTAGTCAGTTCCCTACTAAGAGACGAAGCCATGGAGCAGAATGGGCAAATCTTCAGGATATTTTTTTTTATTGTGGATTTAAGTTAGAACCCCACGTTTTCCTGCCTCTCTCTCTCTCTTTGAAATCTTGTTCTCTATAAATCTCACATAGTTTTCTCAGATATACAATAATAATTTTGCCCACCATGACTAGTTTATATAGTACCATATGTCCTATAATATCAATAAAGGTCATTTGCATGAAAATTTCTTTAAATTATTCAGGGATTTCTATATTTTGCTTACATGAGAGAGTTTTAGAAATTATAATAGATAGTCTAAACCAAAGGAAGCACTGAATCCAAATAAAGATTTAGAAATCTAAAATTAAATTGAGTCATAGACAATTCATTTTCTTAGAGCAAGTTTGGCACAGAGTAAAACTAAATGGAAAGTACAGAGACCCCACTCATCCGCTGCCCAGCACATCGTACAATTTTAAATCCCCAACCAATGTTGTGTGCTTGATGGGGTCTTCAAAGAAGCTCAACAGAAAATGCATATTATGGGGAAAAAACACATGGATTTCAGAATATTTGTTTTACCAAGATAAATTTATCTCTATGTTCCATTCTTCCATGAACTTTCTGAAAACCCCTGTGTATATTCTGGAGGGTCAAATAAAGACAATCTATGTAGATGACTTCTTAGTGGAAAGTTCCACTGTTTCAACAACCACCCACACGGGAATATCCTCCTTCAATCAAATCTAGAGTGAAGAGAAGGGCTTTGATGGAATGACTCAAAAAGGATAGCTCTTCTCTTGAGATAGTTACATTGGGTTCAACTTGTGATCCCAGAGTCTTAAAACACATTCTATGAATATGAGAGGTCCAATAGAAAAACAGAGAGAGATCTTCTGTGAAAAAAATAATAATAATAAAACTTGATATTCTGCCTGAGAAGACTCCCTGGAAGACCAAGGAAACTCTAACAATGAAAATCTGCATGGGTGTCTGGGTATGGACAAGCCTTGGCTGGGGTGAAACAGCCAACACCAAGAACTGCAATGGATTGAAGGCCAGCAATGAGGTCTAGCCCATGGAACCACCAGTATCCGCAAGACCTGGCATAAGGAGAGGTTCTAATGGAGGACTTTGAGAAACTCCTCTATTGGAACACAGCCCCTACAGTTGAGTGCAAGAACCACAATATGGAGGAACCCAGACCAGGCCAGAGGAAGATACCCACCATCATACACATGGCATAGGTGGGGGGCAGACCAGGCTGAACCCATTCACATCAACCACTGGTGAATCCGAGGACCATAGAGTATGGGTAAGGCCAGTTTCGGTCACAACACATACCAGTGCACATTAAGGAATGCCAAGGTGAGGTGAGCCATAACAGATGTGTTTGCAGCGCCCAAACAGCCCACGTGAGAACCTGGGGGGAGGAGGCAAAGCCGGCAGGGGAATGTGGGCTCCCCTGCTGGACAACCACTCCCATTGGAGAGCATGAGATGGGATGGGGGCAGACCAGACCAGGCAGGGCTACAACACCTGTGGGCCTCATGTGAGCTAGATTTGGGAAGGGCCAGATTGGGCTGACTGTTCTGACTGGTTCAAGCAAAAATTAGAGTGGGTGAGGGTTGGTTGGGCTTTGCCACATCATCAGATGACAGAGGCTGGTACTGGGGGCTAATTCTGTTAAGTTAAATGTCAGAACCACCTGGAAAGTGCATAGTCCAGAAGTTGGAGTGGCCTAGTAGGGAGATAGTGGGTACCTCCCTCATGGATAACCACTCCCACTGGAGAGCATGAAAACCAGGAAAGGGGCAGGGATGGCTAGACAGAAAGGCACCTGCCAGTATGTGTGTGGGCTGGATAGTAGGTAGGTTGGGTTGAACTAGGCTTCAATGCCCACTGACAAGTACGAGAGCTAAATGGGATGTGGGACAGACTGAACAAGCCTGTGGTACATACTGGCATGCATGGGAACCAGGGAAGTAGCTCCCAAGTAGGCTGCAGCTCCTACTGGTTTGCCCGAGGGCCAAGTATGAAGTGGGTAAGATCAAGCTGGACTACAACACTCATTGGTTCTGGAAACAGAACTGACCCGGCAATTGCAACGACCAGCATGTGCAAAAGCTGATTGGGGTGATAGACTGTGCCAGACCCTGTACTGGCAAACTCACACAAGAATCAGGTTTGGGATCTTTTCAGATGAAGTTTCTTTGGAGATCCCTCCAACTGAACTGCTGATCTCAGAACCCCAACCATGAAGAGACTGTGTCAGCCAGTGGATTCTGAAGAAATTTTATCACAATTGGAATGGCAAGATTGGCAGCAATTCAGAAACGCTGAACTATCAAAACTGCTTGAGCAGGATCCTCGGAGCAAGCCTCACATCGGGCACCGGGGATGGGCGGGAGGCAGGGTGGGGCTTTTCTCCCCTGTCCCCAGATACAGGGGAAAAAATGATATTAGTGTGGAAACAATGGTATTATCGACTTTCCTGTAGCCCTTGACCCTTTGTACCCTAATCAACTAAGTAAGATTATTTTAAAAATAAATAAATTAATTTAAAAAAATCTGCATGGAGAACTATGAAAATCCAGCTGCTCAACTCTGGAGTTGAGGCTGAAATGGAGTGTAGAAGCAGGCAAGGAATCTCCTGTTATTTGATACCAATCTACTTTGTGAACTCACATATTTCAACTTTCCTATATCTATTTATGCAATATTTCTCTGTTTATGGTAATATTATGCAATTTATAGGATTCTTAGTCAACTTTGTCTATGCTTATCGTTATTAAGACATTCTTTGCAGTGACAAAGAGACACAACATTTGGTTTTCAATACTTGACTGGGAGAAAGGAGGCTTTTGACTTTGTCAGCCTTAAATTATTGTTCCACATAAGCATTTTCATTGTGAATCATTTTCTAGGCAGTAGGTCAGTGTATGTTTATTTAGGGTGGATTTTTATGTTAATATGAAATCTCCTGTGTGGAAACAAAGATTTACAGCATGTTAAAACAGATACAAGTCATTGTCATTCTAAACAGAAATATAATTTTTTGAAACTAACTGGGAGGACTCATGCTTTAGTCAAACTAATACGTGTTGTAAGGCCTTAGTTGTATCCAGAGATACGTGACCCATGCAGGACACAGGTCAAGGATCCTGGCTCCATTTGTAGCGTTCTCCACTGACCAGCATGGCTACCTACTCACTCAGAAACTTAGGATCTATGAGACCTTTCCTTCATTTCCTGATTTCCATTTTCCTTGTACTCCTCTGATTTCTCCTCATGAAAAGAAAATTCCACATTTTACCTCTGTGTGCGTTTCCTGAACCTTGAACCCCACCTTAGGAAACGTGGTAAAAGTGACTTCTTTCAAGAAAGGTTGCAGAGTCACTCTCAATTCTCCCTCAGTCCTAATAACAAAGCGAATGCAACACAATACTCACGCTTTCATTGAGAGCCTAAGCTCCAGCTGCCAGATGTAATTCTCAGTTTGGTTTCTTTCTCACTGTGTGACCCAAGTCAAGTCAATTAACCTCTCCATTTCCCATTCAGCTTTAATGACGCATTTATGCAGGTAGTTTGATATTCCCAGATGGAGGACGGCATGCATGCATGAAGCACAAATGCTTCTGCACAATAATGCGCCCTGCTCTGTCTTGCTGATTTCCAAGGTAGCATTCTGAGTGTGGCTTTCACATCCCATCACTAGTACTACATAATATTTTTAACAGAGAATCGATAAAGGATCTACTGTGGAACAAGATAAGACTACTACATTTTATTTATCTTCCCCTAGTGAGATTTTGGGCCATTTACTTCTTAAGAAAAAAAAAAAAGGAGGAAAACAAAACAAACTTGCTTCTTTAAAAATCTATTTTTTTTTCCCATTTCTATAATTCTAAGTGGTCAAATGGATACCACATCAATTTCTTCCTGTAAAAAAACCAGGAAGCTGCATCTGCTGGGTGAAGAAACAGCCATTGGAGAAAAACAATATTTCACAGTTTAAGGCAGGCCAAATGTCTAACACAGGTACAGTGATGGTGATATAATTTTAAGTCAGCAATGAAACTGATGAGTTCATGGAAGCGATCTCAATGAATTATGTATTTGTAAATACAGCTGCTCTTGGTTGCCACCCTCCTGAGGTAGACCTCAACCTACTCTTCATTTTCTGTACTCAGATCTTGATGGATGACACAAGGGTCCCACTGGGGGATGCACAGGACAGGCATAAGCCAACAATTTCTTGCCATAAGATGGTCCTAAGGCTGAAAAGCAAGGGTTTGCTGAAGAGAAGGAGGATAGTAATTGTCGGCTTATGGCCAAAAATCGGCTACTGAGAATGGCTGTAACAGAGAACAGGCCGGCACTGGAGCTCCCACTGTCACCCTGTCCTGAACACAGTATTCAGCAAAGATGGGGGCCTCCCCAAATCCAAATGCAGTGTGGTCCTTAAGCAGGTACGTGGGCACAAGCATACCCGCACGGATTCTGCTGCTTGAGTGCTCCGTGCGAGGTGACAACCTTGCTCATAAATAAGTGAAACAATCCCTTTTAACAGGATGCACACAACCACAGGATGACAAATACAATATGTGTAAAATTTCTCTTCAGAAAATCTCTCTTATGAGAAGCAGTGTGAAATGGGCCAAACCCTTGAGCTCATGTTTTCTGGAAGAAGCGCCAGGCTTCTGGTTTAGACCTGGCCCAGCCCTGCCATTGCAGCCATCTGGGGAGTGAACCGGTGACTGGAAGGCATCTTTGCTCTGTCAGTCACTTTCTATATAACTCCAACTTAATCCATACAGTCTTTTTTTTAATATTTATTTGTTTTTATTGGAAAGTCAGATATACAGAGAGAAGGAGAGAGAGAAGGGGAGAGAATAAGATCTTCCATCCACTGGTTCACTCCCCAAGTGGCCACCATAGCCAGAGCTAAGCCCATCCAAAGCCAGGAGCCAGGAGCTTCTTCTGGGTCTCCCACATGGGTGCAAGTTCCCAAGACCTTGGCCATCCTCGCCTGCTTTCCCAGGCCACAAGCAGGGAGCTGGATGGGAAGCAGAGCAGCTGGGACACAAATCGACAGCCATATGGGATCCCGGTGCATTCAAGGTGAGGACTTTAGCCACTAGGCTACTATACCAGGCCCTCAATACATATTCTTCAAAAACAGACAACCCAATTTGTTCTTTATGCGTTATAAATATTGGTAGGCTGTGGTTATGTTAAACCATCCTATGTAGTTCCAACAAACATTTCTCATGAATATTTTAAGTGTATTATCCTGTACAGAGCATAAAATTCTATGTTACTCAACCAATATTAAAATAAGTTACTGGCCACATATCACAGGTAACTGACAGGCTATGAATTTCCAACATCTTTTCCTTGAAAAGGAATTAAATTTCATTGTGGTAATGGCACACATAGATGAAAATTAGGAAAAGCACCATATAAATGCAGTGACAATTAAAAATGAAGTGCTGAGTGTGGAACCTAGTTTATGACAAACACTGAATAAATTACAATCAGTAATAATTGCCTCATTCTATGGACACAATAAAGAGTTTATTATACTTTTAAAATATAAATAGCTTTTCAGGATTACAAACCATACATTCTCTGCCCTTCGTTTTCATCATTTCATACTAGCAGCATGTATCAGAAACACAGCTGGATATCAAAGCAAACACAGTGAGATGCTATTCTCCACCTGCTGGAGCTGGAGATGAAGATGAGTATCCACTGGGCTCTCCATCCGGCTCTCCAGGCTGTACGCTTGGACCGGCAGTGTGAAGGTAAGCTTAACTCTAAAGGCAAACTGGCTCTGCAGGTGCACTCATTCTAAGGTAGCTCACTCAGGGAACTTGTATCTGCCAGGTTATTCCTTTTTCTTTTTCTCTCTCACACTTTTTTTTCTAACAAACATTGCAAGCAAAATAATTACTTTTAAAAATCAGTTACAGAGAGGGCCCCAAACAGGGAAGCAGTAAGACTCGACCCCCGACTCTAAACTCAGCAGAAAATGATCAGCTGGACCAGCCCACCCGTCACCAACCTTGAGCAACACTGTGTTGGGTTTTAATGAACTGAAGTGAAATAGTAAGTACAAGACAAACACTGAGAAAGTAAGAATGTCTGTAACAGCAGAAAGGGACCGTGAATGGAGCTAAAGCAATCTGCTGCTTTGTTGGGGCAGATTCGCTGTTTCAAAAATGATTTTAGGGACAGATGCGGCATGATGGCTTACATTGCTGTCTGTGATGCTCACAGTCCTTCTGGGCACTGGTTTGATTCCTGGTTGTTCCACTTCTGATCCAGCTCCCTGTTAGTGTGTCTGGGATCACTGCAGAACATTGCTCAGATCCTTGGGGCCTTGCAAGCACGTGGGAGACTTGGAACAAGCTTGTGGTGTCTGATTCTAGCTTGGCCCAGGCTCAGTCACTGTGGCCATGTGAGGGCACAGCAGATGGGAGATTGCCTTCTCCTATATTTACATATAACACTTTACATATTTCCTAAATAATGTATTACAGATATCATGCTATTTATTCCAACAGGCATTTATACTTTATACTTTGCATTGCTGGCCCACTTTGGATATGTACTGAATTCTCATAATAAATAATACAGCGAACAGTAGACTAATTCCTTCTATCAGTCCATAAAAACATATATGTGTGTACATACATATATATGTACACAATTAGAAAACTTTCACAAAATTATGAAATCACCTACAAATGCTTAGCTTTCAAATTGTGAGCTTTATCAAAATTTGTTGGATAAATAACTTAAAATTCCAAGGAAAATCAAGAAAGGAATAAAAACTGCAACATCTGATGAAACTGAAATATAAGCTTCAGAATCTTATCATTCACTAAAAGTTTGTGGTGAATTAATAAATTTGGTAAAATTAATAAAATAATGAATTGGGACAGTTATCTGAAGCCATTGAAGGTGGCTGCTAAAGTTGAATGATACAGGAGGAATGGATGAAAGCAAGGCGTTGATTATCCAAATCTACTTCAAGCTTCAAGAAAATGGTACTGGAAGCATTTGCTGAAATTCTTGCAACTTCCAACCTTAAATCGCCTGTGCTGCCTGGCACCGATTCCCTGAAGTGCATCTGAATTGCCTCTACATCGAGAACTTACACTGGGTGTGTGAGACACATGTAAATGACCAAGAATAATACATTAAGACAAAAACAAATAAGCAAATCTGAGAATTTTTCATGCTAACGTTTCAAGGTACTATGATTCTATCTTTGTTTTATCTTAGATTGGTTACATTCTGAGTACTGGTATCAGTAAAAGGGAGATTGGGCACAGGTCAGTTTCCCCAGCCTAGCTACTCAGCACTACCATGAGCATGCAGAGCGAGTGGGCACGAGAGAACAAAGCCAGGAGGGTTAGCTGCAGGAGGAGGGGGCAGCAGGAAGCCATCTACAAAGCCAAGGGAAAACAGATGGTGGAAAGAAAGGAGAGAAGTGAACGTGGCATGGCTCTGTGTCAGAAGACAACACCACCGTGTTGTTCCACTCACTGTCAACTCTGAAGCTTTGGTGTGACAATAATTCATGGACTGGCTTGTGTACAGGTCACGGTCATCACACAAAGCTGAAAGGATGTAGATCCCATCCAGATTGTGCCCATAAAACTTCATGCGAACAGGGGTTGGGATGCGGTGTAGTGTGAGCCGAGTCCCTGTCAACCATGTTGGATTGATCTCCGGGGGTCTGGCTGAAACAATCCTGGCTGCTGCAGCCATCTGAGAAGTGAACTCTCAAACGCAAGCTCTCTAACTCCCTCCCTTCATTCCTTTCTTCTATCCTCTCTTTCTCTGCCCTTCAAATAATGCATATATAAATAATTTTGAAAAATAACTTGTCATAACTCATCCACAGTATTCTAAAAGCTCCCAAATGCTTGACAATTAAATCTGCAGTGGGAATGAAGGGAATAATGCATATTCCGGTAAAAAGTTCTTCATTCTCAAACCAGAAAGGAAGCTTAAATACATTCCAAGACTTCAATTAATTACATAGATGTGAGGGTAGACTTTAATAATAAGAGAAGCCAGTAGGCTTCTGACCAACAATTAATCTGTAACAAATATTAAGTTTAGGAATGATTATACATTTATACTATATTTCTTAATAAATTTTCTCACATAAATTGTCCCCAATCTATAAACCAATTTTAAACAAAATCCATCATGCCAGGCACTTTACATCTTATTCTATTTATTGCACCATTTCTCATCAGAAACCTTTCAGCTGTAATGCTATTTCATCGGAGAGTATCTCATTAGAGTGGCCAAGATAAAGTTCTTTTCGAGATAAAGTAATTATAGTGATTGTAGAAGGAAAAAAAAATCATCCCAGTTCTTGGCTGCACTAATCTCCTGGTTTCTGATTAATTTTAAGAATAATAAACTGAGTGCAAACAAAAAGATGTTAGCAGTGGATAATTCGAGCTTCCCAGACTTGGTGCAGGAAGGAAGAACAATTTTCCAGCTGTAACCAGAACTTCAGGGTTGGAGGGCTGTGGCCCCTGGCAAGTACTGCAGGATGAATGGCTGTCTGCCCTGCGCTCACTTCCACACCCATTTTAGCTGCTAGTGCTTATTGCAGCCCATGGTCTGTCATCCTCTGCCAACATCCTAACAACATCTTTAGCTCAGTCCTACGGGAAAGACATGTCAGGGGATCTGCTGGCAGCAAGAGGCCCCGGTCCTCTGGGATGTAGCAAATGACAAGGCAGTGCTGGTGGAAAGTGACAGACACCTCATGAAACAGCAGGGAAGAGCACTGTCAGACCGGGGAGAGAGAAGGGGAGTCACCCAAGAAGGACTTCCAGGGACACTGTCAGACCGGGGAGAGAGGAAGGGGAGTCACCCAAGAAGGACTTCCAGGGACACACCCTCGTTATCACCCACTGGCCTATGACGCCGAGAGACGCCTGTGGATGACAGCGTCTTCCTGTACACACAGGGGGGCTGCGGACATCTTGGAGAGAAACAGTGATGCAGGCTATATTAAATCCCGGAAAGTCATCTGTTGTGCTGTTTTGGAACACAATCGAGCAGAAGCAAATTAGCACAGGCACGGCAACCCCCCACTTGGTTCAAGCCTGTCTCATTTCTACATGAACCCCAGGGTGCAACATTTGAACTGGCAGCTAAAGATGGAATGCCTACTTTCCCATCAGCTGGTGCACACTGTTTTCAAGTATGACTTCCTATTTTTTTAAATATTTGCCTTTAAAGGCTATTTTTATTTATTTATTTATTTAAAAGGCAGAGATAAAACAATAGGAAGAGGAAGAGAGATAGAGAGAGGGAGAGACAGACAGACAGAAGAGATACTACATCTCAAAATCCACTGGTTCACTGCTCCAATGCCTGCCATGACCATGGGTGGGCTGAGCTCAAAGCAGGAGCCAGGAACTTCACCCAGGCCTCCCAAGCGAGCACCCAGGGCATTTTCTGCTATTTTCCAGGCACATTAGCAGGGAACCGGGTTGGCAGTGAGCCAGCTAGGACTTGATCTGGTGTCCTTATCGGCACCACAGGGAGCTTAATCTGCTACACTACAGTAGTCCCTGAATGTCACATTTTTTAGGGATATTATGACTTAGTTGACTCCTTGGTCAAGGTCACCATGAAACAGAGGTTATTTTGATTTAGAGAAAACTCGATATCCAAGCTGATCCTTAACTCACCGTCAACGGGAGGTCAAAATTTCAGTTTTCCAATGCTTAGCAGCAGCAAGGGGATGGGTGCCACCTTCTTGCACTTCTGTCTCCAGTTCCAAATTAAATGTGAAACATGATTTAAATGAGACTCTTACCTATGTCAGGCAGCTCACTACTGTCACGAGTACAGTGACGATTTGAATTGTAGATGCTGGAAGGCAGCAGGTGATAGCTCATATTTTTGGTTGCCTGTCACTCACACAGGAGATCTACATTGAATTCTGAGCTAATGGCATTGAGATGGCCCATCTTGGACTATTGTGGGAATCTGGGAACTGAACCAGAGAATGGAAATTCATTTTCTCTTACTATTTACTAGTGGTTAAAGTCCCACCTTGCATGTGCTGGAATCCCAGTTGGGTGCCAGTTCATTTCCCAGCTACTCAACTTCCCTTCGAGCTCCCTGCTTGTGGCCTGGGAATGCAATGGAAGATGGCCCAAAGCCTTGGAGCCTGCACCCATGTGGGAGACCCAGAAGAAGCTCCTGGTTCCTGGCTTTGGATGGGCTTAGCTCTGGCCATGGTGGCCACTTGGGGTGTGAACCAGTGGATGGAAGATCTTATTCTCTGTCTCTCCTCTCCGTAAATTTGACTCACCAATAAAAATTAAATAATTAAATAAATCTTGAAAAAAACAAATAAATTGAAATCTGTCCATAGTGTTCTAATACTAGGCATTTTAATGAAGCTTTTGAAGACACTGCCATTGAATATGTATGCACATGAGTAAGAATAACTGAAAAATAGCAATAAAGCACTTAATATCATAAGTATGTCCAGGTTATAGTGGTAAGTACTCTTCATGTGTGAATGAGTCTGCATGACATCTAAAGGAAGGATATTATTAATCCAGAGGACAGACAACCCCGAGTGGACAGAGCTAGGAGGTCGGACTTCAGCTGGGGCAGGCAGGCTCTGGGCTCACTTGCTTGCTGATACTGCACAGCAGTTCCATGGCCCCTGCCTCCTGCCGGATGCTTACCGTGTGCCAGGTGCTGCTGAGCAAACCCTGTTCACATCCTATTGCAGCTCTGCAGCATGCTACTTGGGCTTAGTTCAGACACGTGCTGCAGGTTGAATTCTCCTTTTCCCTTTGTTTCTCCCCATAGCCTGTATTTTAAATGAGGAGTCTCAACACCCAGGATCTTACCTGCCACAGCCCCTCGTCTTCTTTGCCTTCTCATTGTGCTCACAGAGCTGTGATGACCCAATGCTCTCTATCCCCTACTACCTCGTATTAGCACATGCCACGTGCCCCATGTTGCACGGCTAAGGCACACAGTTGTGCACTCGCCGTCTCATGCTTCCTGTTGGTGTTAGATGACCTCTTCTCTAAAGAGCCAGAGAATGAACGCTGCAGGCTGGCATCATGACCTTTCACTCTGCCCTGACCACACAGATGCATTCAGGGGCTCTCCAATAAGACTGTTCACGAACACTTGGATCCCAAATCTTATACAAGGTGCTTGGCTCATCCAGTGTCATCCAACTTTTGCTTTCCCCCAACAATTTAACAAGGGAAAGCCAAGCAATAGGCTCTGCTCCTGTTCTGTGCAGATCCTGTCAATCACCTTCTACTGAAGTATGACTCATTCAGTAGCCTTGAGTGCAGCGATGTTAAACAGTCCAGTGAATTCTGACATAATGTGCATACACACACAGCCATGTCAGCATTCCACAGAGCAGAGCAATATGTGAAATATTTTCCAATAGCTTAAGAAGTTCCCTCACATTGCCTTCTGAATGACACCCCAAACAAAGCCAAATCTCTTTCTGCCATAGAAACAATCACCATACCTGCCTTCAAATGACCTGGGTTGAAGTAACATGAGGGTGTCCCTGAGCTGCCTAAACTTTGAGAGCAGAAAGACATCTACACCACAAAGACCTGTTTACAAACCAAACATCTACTGTCATTAACCATCACAGTCACAACCCCAGGAAAGACTGCTTTAAGTTTTCTCTTCCAGATGAAGAGGATCAGTAACACAAAAAGGCAGCTCTGTTGGCCCACATGGCTTTTGCTTTGTGGTTTCACGCTGAGGAAGTGTCTCCTTACCTGAGCCAAGGTGAGCGTGGCTTGCCTGCAGGTGCCGCACTGGACCCTGAGTTTTCCTGGCTGTACTCTCTGACAGGGGCCCTTGCAGTAAACGTAGAAGCTGTTGTAGGTAGGTCTGCCTGCAGGGACGAAAAAGCAGAAACAAAACTAATCAATCCAGAGTCTAAGCAGACAAGAAACTCAAGGCTTGTTAGAGGCAAATTTCAAATCTCACCCCTCAGGAACATTTTGAAACATTAGTGGAATAAATATTCCAGGGAGAATACAACAGTTCAATGAAATAACCCAGTTTTATGCCCAAGCGAGTGAGCATGTTTTCTTTTTCATGCTAACAGCCCTGTAAGTTACTCAGCCAAGTAAGCAAAGTGCTGCCAAGTGAGTGAGCCAAGTGCATTTGCAACACAGCAAAATTAAGTGCCATTTGCTGGTGAAGTTTGAAAAGGGGGTTTTAATGTTGAGTGCCTATGGCAAACGGAGAGACCACTGCTCCTGAAGCCTATTTCACCCTCTGTTTCAGCCTTGAAGACTCCAGACACCCCATAACACGCCACCGACAGAGACAAACCAGCCCGTTTCTCATACTCTGAGTGACACGGTCAGTTTGCTGGGTTTCCAGCAAAGGCTTCTTAATGTGCAATCCCACATGGGATAAAAACAAGAGGCCTGAGCCCTGGCAGCTTAGCAGACCCAGCAGCCACAGGTAAACATGGAGGCTTTGATTGCACCGATATTCTCCATCACCACCCAGAAGCCATTCCAATGATGCACGTTCATGGGTAAACCATGAACAACAACAGAAACAACCCCAGAAACGCCTGTGATCACTTTCTCAGACGCTTCCACACGGGGCAGGCTTCCTCCGTTAGTCAGAAAAGTCTTTTCAATGCTTTCCATGCATGTAGAGGAGTAAGGAGATAACCATGTTCCTAAGCGTTCTTACTTCTAAAACTACCCAATGGCTGCTTCCTTTAATTATCACCACGCTGGTGCTGAGTGAGTCACAGATAAGCCTTTAAAATTTATTTTATTTTATTATTACTATTAACATCATGAATGAAAACTTTCAACCTCCAAAATGCTTTTGTATGTATGAAAAAATTACCACACACATTACGATAAAGCAACAAGGGATTCCAAAGTCTCACGTATCTCCATCTCCTTCACGAATACACAAATGCCGCTGACGAGAGGAGGGCCTTGCAGCACAGCTGGCTGAGCCGCCACTTGGGATGCACACATCCCATTCTAGAGGGGCTGGCCTGTGTCCTGCTACCAATTCATTTTCCGGATATTAAGCCTCTTGCGAGGGCACTGATGATGGTTCAAGAATTTGATTCCCTGCGTGCAAGTCCGAGTTCCTGGATTCTTATCTTAGCCTGACCTAGCTATTGCCACTGCTGGGATTTGGGGAATGAACCAGTAGACAGGAAATCAACCTTGCTCTTGTTCTCTCGCTTGTCTGTTTGCTCTGCCTTTCAAATAAGTAAAACATTTTCAAAACAGGAAGGCCTCTATAAACATAATGGGCTGTCATTAATGTAGTTGCCTTTACCAACATTGGCATGTGACAATACATTGTAAAATGTGAAACACAATGAAGATCTCCAGGTTTATAATTCTATCCTATATTCGCAATATAACATCACCATAATCATTATTCTATAGAGATTAACATTAAGCTTCCAGTGTGAAAACAGGAGCAAATATGTTGATGCAGAACTACTTTTAACAATATTTTTATTTTATCAAAATTGTTTATTATGTATTATTACTATCATATTATTATCATCATTCTATGATACAGTTCCACAGGCCCCTGGGATTTCCTTTATGCCCTCCCCAATTTCCCTCCACTGAGTTCCCCCGTATCATTACTAAAGTATAATTCTTCACACACAGTCATATGTCCATCATGGTGGGCATGGATAATGGCTGAGAGTCCATCATCCTGAGAGTCCATGTCATATAGTAAAAAGTTTCATTGAAAGTCCATCTTTAGTCTGGAAGTAGAGATGTATACTACATTTTATCCTCACATCTAGATATGTTAGTCTCCATTTCACAGTTACTGTATGTCCCCTTAAATGAAAAGCCACAAAACAAAATCAATAGGGAGAAAAAAGAAATTAACACCACCATGAAGTTAAATAACATGCTACTGAATGACTAATGTGTCACTGAAGACACATTAAAAGAAAATCAAGGACCTTCTTGAAGGAAATGATGCTACTGTATGATCTATGAGTCATTAACATATTTTAAAATGTTAAATGTATTTATCTTATTATTTTATGATGCAGTTCCATAGGCTCTGGGATTTTCTTTCCCCCTTTTCCAAATCTCCATCCCCCTAAAACATTACAATAGTTCAGTCCTTCATAATCAGTCATACGTCTATCATTCTGCTATTTAAGTGTATCCACACATTGTAGATACGGACAACGGTAGAGTCCAGCATCCTATGGTCAAGATATATTTAACAGTTTCATTGGGAGTCCATCTTCGATTGGGAAGTAGAGATGTACCTTGCATTGTACTTTTATAACCCGAATATGATAGTCTCTATTGCACAGTCACTATATATCCCTCCAATAGAGAAGCCATAAAACAAGGTCACGAACATGAACAAAAATTTTTTTTTAAAAATTATAACATGAAGTTAAGTAAGATGCTACTGAATGATCATGGTGTTACTGAAGAAATGAAAAAGGAAATTAAAAATCTTCTTGAGGCAAATGATGCTACTGTGTGAACTATGAGGCAATGAGGAAATGAATAAGAAAACTTTTTGAGTGAATGAAAATAAAAACAAAATTATTAAAGCTTCTGTGATGTAGCAAGGAAAAAAAACAGTATTAACAGTGCTACCGATTGTGTAATTGCATGAAAGCTGCTTTATATCAGGGAGAACACATGATATTTGTCCTTTTGGGATTGACTTATTTCACTGAGCATTCTGTATGGGACCATTTGCAAGTGGTAGAATTTCATTCTTTGTAATGGCTGAGTCATATTGCAGAGTTGATGTGCTACAGTTACTTTATCTACTCCTCTTTTGATGAGCAAAACAACTCTGTGAAGAAGAAATGGGCGAGAAAATAAACAGACTGTTTTTTTCAAAAGAACAAATTCAAATGACTACAAGGCATTTGAAAACGACATTTCGGTTCCAACTAATTCAGTGAGACTGGCCCACATGCAGAATTCTACTAACAACACCTGCTAGAAAGGATGTGGGGAGAAAGGTGCCCTACTTCACTTTTAGTAAGAGAGTAGCTAGTACAACCTTTGTGGAAATCAGCATGGAAAGTGCTAAGAGAATTGAAAATTTATCTGTCATGTGATCAAGCTATCCCACGTCTGGGAATATATCCAGAGGAAATGAGACCTGCATGTGAGAAAGGGATCTGCAATCCTATATTTGGAGCATCACAATGTACAACAGCAAACACATGTAGCTGTTCTTTCTCATATCTCTTTGAAGTTCTAATAACTTGATGAGCGAGATATTCAAGTCTATGAAAATCATGTTGCCATTAGTCAACAGAATGATTGCATAAAAGAGACTCTAAAGGTAGTGCCAGTCATCAATGTAACATGGAATCATTTATTACACAGACTTATCTGTACTACAGTAACTGGCATGATATTCAGACCACAAGATCTGTGGCACTTTTAAAGTGTCCTAAAATAGTTTTACGGGGTGGAGGGGTATGGACCCTTCACATTAAAGTCTTTACTAGCAGTAGCAACAAATGCTATTTCATGACATTTTTAACCAGTAAAGTAAGGATGAAACAGTAAAATAAGAGGAAGAACAGGAATGGGGCCAACAATTGTGTTCTGAAGAGGAGATGGGGTCACACTGCTGACAAGGAAAATTTGATGACATTCAAAGTAACCCCTCAGAAAAGGCATGAGACTGAAAGACTCTGCTTTCTCCCAAGAGTGAAAACAATGTCGGCAAAATTGCTTCTGCTCAAGCTCTCACCAGGCAGGAATGTGAAGGCCAGGAAACTCATCCGCCTGTGCACACTACAACCTTCACAGACGTCCTTGAGAAGTTATTCAGAAAATACTGCAAGCCAATGTCTGTGCCCGGCATGCAATCCATTACACATTGCTTCCCAGAGCCAGCTCAAGTTGGGGATTAATAGCCAGTCTAAGGAAGATCAAGGTCGGGCCAGTCCTGGCTGCCACACATTTCAAGCTGTTGGCTTCACTTGACCAAGCAGCCGGGGCTCCAGGTAAATCTTGAGTGCACAAGCACCTTTCAGGGTGCCTTTCCCCTGCTATTTGGCTACACAACACAATTTAAACTTGGCGAGCATCTCTGGGTCATGCTGTGGCCTGCAGGGTGCAGAATGGGAATACAAACAAATAACTCCCTGACAGTATTCTAGGCAGCATTTCCACTGGCCTGGCTGAAGGGCTTGCAGTAAGAACTCTTGCATATAGGGTCATTACTCCTAAAGGAACAGCAAGGCCGCTGGATGAATGATCTGAACAATTTTTCTCAAGGTGTATGTCTGTCCCTGGTCAACAGCATGAATCTCTCCCTTTCATTTCTTCTTGGGCTTTCAGATCCCTTTTCTCTCATATTCTGCTTTTTTTATGGTCACATTTTCCTTCTTCACCCAACATAATCAAAGTAGCTTATGTTCAGGTTTATAGGAGTTCCTTTTTTATCTAATAAGTTTTCAAACCTTGAGAAGTATTAAACAAATTCTCTTCTTATTTTGATTCACTAATTATAAACACTTCGCTGTATTTGCTGCACTCTAAGTGAAGTTTTGTGCATATAGATGGATGTGTAATTTATTCAGCTGAAGCATCTATAATTAAGATGCAGACATCACACTCCTTCAAACCGAAACCCCTTCAACATGCTAAAAACATGCTAAAAACATGACAAAACTATGAGGCTGTGACTTGATTATTTCAGCAGTTCCACTTACTCACTTATTAACCATTTTACACAGAACAACTACAATGGTTGGCAAGCTGTTACGAGAGGTCAAGCCAAAATTACTGGGGGAGGGGTGTGTCAAACCAGACTCTCAAATGCTCCTGGAGAGCCTGCTGATAATCATTAAGTTCTTCTAGGTATCCTAAGCCATCAACAATCTTCCATAATTATTCTATCATATGCCAGAAAGCTTCATCTGTTTAGGAAATAATTATTAAAGGTACACTGGGTTCACTCAAGTTCTTTTTAAAATTTTTTCTATAGAGAATTTAAAAGCAGGGTTAAGGTCATATGCTACCAAGAGGCCATTCATGGGTCCCTACCATTCCTTTACACTCTAGTTCCATCCCCTTTGATTCTTCTAGCCCACTCTGCCCCGTTAACACAATCCCTATTCCATGCTCCTCTTTCCCCTTTGGTTTTCTTGGTCCAAAGACTTGCTGAAAATATGAACAGTATTTACAATGTACCAAGCACAGGTCATTAAAATGAATATATATTATTTGCTTTGTTTTTCCTTTTTTGTTTCTTTAAAAGTCAGCATAATCATCAAAGTTATCATTTTTCTTTTATGTATTTTAGATAATGGGCTTACAGCCTGAAGACTGTTTTGATAAGACAGATGGATACTTAGAAAAAGCCATTTTGATCCTGATGAAAAACTTCTCATTAACCTCAGAAGTTTTCATCACCCACTGCTGCAGAGCATCAAGAATTTAATTGCCTGAGTGATTTGTTTCCAAGGACAGAAAGAATAAAATTTAACATACTTTATACCTAGATAATATAGTGTTCAGTATTGATAGATTATAAAAGAGTAAGATGGCAGGGCACAATTGATTTAAAATCTGTGCCACATATGAGTATGGTGAAACACTGAGTAGTACAGTACTTTTGAAAGGGCTTTCTCTACTGATGGAAACCTGTCCAATCTTACTGCTCTGTTATATGTTCCCGAGTATCCACATCTGGTTTGCACAGCTTGAAACTTTAGTAGGAATGATTCTTGGTTTTATTAGCTTCAAAGAACTAATGTTTAAATAGCTTCATACGGCCAACAGCTACACAATGAGACGACATGGAAGAATGAGAATAAATATTCCTCTTCAGTCTGCCCCTCATTTCCTCCCTCTCCAGGAATATTGAACACAAGTGACACACTAAAGAAACCCTTCTGTCATCCTAGGATGTATGATAACTCAAGTTTAACTGTGTTGGTCTAAAAACTAGTGGCAGCTGGAGGAGAGATAAGATTGTTAGAAATTGAGGCAACACAGGGAGCTCCAAAATGAGAAGAGACATGGAGGTTCAGGAGTATTTGAGGACGATCAAGGCTATTTGGCCATCGTGTGTCCATTTCCCATGCCGAGTGTGTCAGTTCTCCACACAGCCCTTGATTGCACTGGTACCATCTCCATTTCCAACTACACCTTTGAAATCTAACCTGTTCTCTCAAGATCCAGTTGGAACGGCACTTCCTGTAAGAATTCTCCACAAAGTTCTGCCACTAACCTAAACAGTAATACAGAAGACTTGGAAAGACCCAGTTTTTCATGTCATCTTTCAACCATTTGGCCCAAAATAGGCATTTGGGTAGAAGTCCCGGACATGAAGCTCCCTCACAACTTTGTTCAGTCCTTCCCTGCTTCTTAAGAAGCCTTCTGGTAGTTTCAGCTCCTTCCCTCTTGCTTCTTTCTGTTTACAACTGTGTCATTTTTGCTTAACATCAAAGTGGCACTCCTGAGGTGGCATTCTACTATCACCACCATCTTATCTGTTTCCCCTGTCACCTTAGGATTAAGCCGAGTCCTACTCAATCCCTACAAATCTACTGTGCAAGAGATTCATGATGAGAATTTCAACAGCTGTGTTAGGGATCTGGGAAATGGTAGCTGGAGAGGCACAGAGAATCTTCCATTATTCTTATTATATTCCTTTGTGGTGGATCTTCAGTCAATTCTTGACCACATTTACTTGGATTTATATCCTATAAAACAAGTAAACAGCAACAAAGTAGCAAAAAAAAAATCAGTATGGTCTTGAGTCCAGCAGGTGCATATCTGGAAAGATCTATGGAAAGAGTACTCATTCTTTTCCATACTGACCGAAATTACTCAGTTGTTTTTGTTTTAACAGTTTGTAACATTATCAGTCTGAAATCATTCCACAAAAAATCAATCCAATGGCAAATCAGCTCTTCTACATGGCATCTTGCTTCGGGTAATCAGAATGATGAGAATCATGTCCAATTCAATCCACTGCAAACTGCTAGGGAAGGGAAATGCTAAGTTGGGTAAGTGAAATTCATCCTTGATTAGCCCACTGCAATAGCTCCACCATTTGCACTCTCTGGGGAAGTCAATGAGTCAACTGAGGTGCATGACCACACCCACATGTGCTCATCTAACGATTCTGTGAAGTGACCAGAGTCCTGTCATGCTACTGGGCTGGATCACACTTTCCCTGTGATTCCTAGATACCCAGGCCTCAGCCCAGGAAGTCTCACAGACTTAACACACTCACCCTGCCTTCAGTGAATACAATCTCCTCACATATAACAGATACCTAGTGAACTGCCTGGAACTTAGTTACTACTCAATAAATACTTGCTAGGTCAATGCATTCTTTTTCTTTTTTTAATTTTGTTTTATGACATCTGGCTGCTATACACCTTATACTGAACTTGGTGGATTTTAGGATAGTCCCAACTAGCTTATAACTCTAACTAGGAATAGGTTAACAATTGAGGCAGAAAGCAGTTTTAGGAGGGGTGTGCAGAGAAATCTTAAATACCTTAGTGAGGAGTAACTAATCTTTGTGTCCTACCTAGTTAGATATATGTGAGTCCAACCTGACCGTTTCCTGTCTAGTTCTAAGCTTTCCTTATTGGTCTCTATCTAATCTAATTTAAATTTTTTATTTTTTGGGGGGGGTGAGCACCAAAGCAACCCTGATGTTCATTGCAAGACAGGGTTAAGAATGGCCCACATAAAAAAAAAAAACCACCAACAACACTTGCTGGTGAGGATGCGGGGAAAAGGGAATGCTACTCCACTGTTGGTGGGACTGCAGGTTGGTACAGCCTCTATGGAAATCAGTATGGAGAACCCTCAAACAACTGAAAACCTGCATACCATATGATCCAGCAATAGCACTCCTAGGAATAGATCCAAAACACCTGTTACACGAGAAACCAGCATGCACCCCTATGTTCATAGCAGCAAAATCAATAATTGCAAAAACTTGGAAGCAACTGAAATGCCCATCAATGGAAGACAGGATAAGAAAGCTATGCTTCATCTACTCCATGGAATACTACTCAAGTATTAAAAAAAACGAAACGCAGTTCTTTGTGGCCAATTGGGCCCAACTGGAAACCATTATACTAAGAGGAATGAGCCAATCCCAAAAGGTTCGATACCACGTTTGCTTTAGTTTAAGATGAAATGATGTTAATCTCCTATAATTTAAATATTCTCAAAACCATAGCAGGAAAGATGGTGTGAGAGTCAGCAATGAACCTAACAGAGGATGCAACCATAATTATCAAATGTTCAGAACATACTTCTAGAAGTCAAATGTCTGGATTAGCTCCCCACACTGTTTGTATTGATGGGCTACTGCATTTGAAATCAACAGTGTTAACTCCAACTTACCATAAGAAATGATGCATAAGATGAATAAAAAATTTATATACAATTTGATGAAATAAAATGTTAGAGAAATACTAAGATTCTGAACATTTATCATGTTGAGATACTTTAAGTAAGACAGTTATTACATAAATGCTTTTCACCCCAATCCTTGTCCAATAGGTTATTACTCCCAACTGAATCCAATTGCACTATTCCATGCTTTAACAAGCCTGAAACCCAACTCCTGTGGAGTAACCAAGGTGACGCTATATAATAAACAACTCCCAATTATATAACCACCCATCCAGTGCATGTACTTTCAGAACATGGTTAGCAATCTCTAAGGAAAAGCTACCTTTAAGAGTTATAACTTAATTGCTGGTTTTTGTGCTGGCTTTTTAATTAATGTGTCTGCACAATAACGTCATCTGGTGAAGAGAAAGTGCTGATTGAATCTAACGCTCTTGCTTAAGCTTTTTTTTTTTTGGTTGTTGTTGCCAATTTATTTTTTCATTATTCACTTTGTGAGTAATAATGAAACCTCTTGTGCCAAGACAAAACTACAAAGCAGAACATGATTTAAGCATTAGATTTAAATAAATAACAAGGGTCAAAGCCAAATGTAGAAAATTCAAGTTGCTTTTTCTTCCTTTTAGTGGGCAGGGGGCAGGACAGAGTCAAGACAAGTGCCAGCCAAGTCACAGCACTCTAAAAAGTAGACCAAACACCTAAAGTTGAACTTTAGATGGAAAAAAAAGAATGAACCTTAAATGAAATGTTTGTATAGGTTTAAAGTGCAAGCCATAATACCTACATCAAGTTAAAGCCTTGCTTTGTCTCTTCCATTGGTCAAACCCTCAGTGCTCCTTTTCTCATATGCAAAACTGAAATGATGATAGCCACTAACCCAAGGCCACTGCAAAGGCTGGACTTAGTAATGGAGGAAAGTGTTGGGTGTAATGGTGATGATGCAAGCCAAGATTCTTGGATCCTAATTTGCAGGACTGAGTCCAGTCCTGCTGCTCTGCACCCTAGGAGACAGCAAGTGATGACTGAAGCAGTGAAATCCCTGTCGTTCATGTGGGAGAACTGGATGGAAGTCCCATTTTCCAGCTACAAACTCAACCCCAGACTGAAGGCACATGGAAAGTAACCAGGACATGTGGATGCTTTGCTGCTAGAGCCCCAAAATACATAGATATTAGGATATACATATACAGTTAATACATGAACACACATATGTGTATAAACCTATGTGCATATACAGAAATATAAACATAAAATAACAAAGTAAATCATTAAGTGCAATGTCTGACTCAGGGAGTGTTCTCTGTACTTGCTGTGCCAGGTTTTTAGAACAAAGGCTTCTCCTATAAGGATTTGGGCTTCTTGCTTCCATGGGTGATAATGTCTCTGATTTTTGAATGTTGGTATTTGCACAGTTTTACTATTTTAAACCAAACCAAGGTTTTAAGAAATAGTGTAGATATAATTCTTAATTCATTCATTTGAAAATTGCAGCTGTAGTTTTAATCATATGATGGAGCATAAACTGTGATACAAAGTTCCTACATCAATTTAAAATGTAAGAGTCACATGTCTTTCAATGCATCTTTACAGCACAACAGGACTAGGTGGATGTAAGCAAAGTTAGGATGAGAAAGAGCAAACAAGGAACATGGATGCAGGCTAACGATAAGATTTCCACAGTAGTTGATGCCCTTTAAGAACTTAAGATCACCAATCAAAATGAAATCTGCGGTTTATCTGGCTGTGAAACGGCACTGATGGGTATTTCAACAATTGTAAAGGTTCCTGGTAAAGTCAGACTTGCTGAGTGTCCATTCTTGGAAAGCCATGCAGGCTGCTCATTCTGTACCTGAGGGGGGTGACTCAGCACTGAGCAGAACCCCAAGACAGCCACGGGGCTCATCGGGGGTTGGACACAAGCCTCTGAGGGCAAAGCATGCACTCCTGGCCACCAAGTGACAATGACCTCAAGTCAGAGGCACTGCTGCTCAGCAGGGCGGGAGACTGATGATGTGGCTGGCCGGAAGGGCACCTGCCTGCAGGCTGGGATTCCCAGGCCGCTGTGAGTGACCACCAGGACAGCTTCTGTTCCATCTCTGCCACCCAGCTGCCTCCTTCAACTGCACTGAACCATTCATGGTCACTTCCATTAACTTTTAACAGTCTGGCACTCGGCATGCATATGTACACACAGCAATTACAATGAGGAAAATTAAATCTCATTTTAAGGATTAGCACAGTTTACAAATGGATAGCTGCACCAAGAAATGGTCACTGATGCCATGACCTGAGGGTCCTGAGAAATTCTTATTTATGTTTAAAGGAGTCTTAGCTTTTCTTGCTATTTCAAAGAATGTGAAAATGTAATTGCAAATGTCCTCACTGTTAGCGAATGAGAATTGTGAAGTAAATGAAGAGTGGGGGAAAAGGCACTAACTGGAGACCAGTAGGCTCAGGGTGTGTCTCCACACTCCCGTTTCTCACCTGACTTCATCCTCTACAGCCAGTACAGTCAGCTTCACATGATATTTCCTATCTACACTATTAATACTAAATAAATCTCATAAATATAGTGCTTTATGTCTATATGAAATAATAAGACAAAACATACAATACTAATAAACCTGGTCTTTCTCAGTGCTGACTTCAAAAAATAATCATTGGTAGCAGCAATTCTACTACCTCTTAGAATAGGTGAGAACTGTTTTTCTTTAAGAACACAGTGATTCATTGAGAATGCCTCACAACGTCATCATGGTTAGGAGAGAATCTGTTTTGACTCTAATTTGTTTATTTGAAAGTCAGAGAGGTGAGAGTTCTCCTGTGCTGATTCACTCCTCCACAGCCAGGGCTGGGTTGGACTGGAGTCTGGCTCTCCCGCCTGGCTCGCAGGGACACTGTTCCTGCTGACTCAGGGTTCAGATCAGCGGACAGCCAGAGGCAGAAGCACTAGTGGAAGTCTACAGTGACACCTGCACTGCCGCACCACGCATCTGCCACTGATTATTCTTTCACTTGAGGCTGACAACATCGTGACTGATGTCTGCTTCTGAAAGGGCACGTTAGATTCATTCTGGGCAGGACACTCTCCACAGGTGCTCAAGGACCATGCCAGTTCTGCCAGATCATGAGGGCTGAGTGAAAGAAGCTTCTAGAAACCCAGGGGTGTCCCGGGTGTGCATCTTGTCCAGCTCAGGGGCTGCATCTTTCCTGCTGAACTCTGACAGCTTCATGTTGAAGGTCAGTGGCACACCAAAGTATCTCATTTCCATGATGGAAGGTCTCAATGAATTTATCACTCTGTGGGAAACAAATAGCTTTTGCAATTTAGGAAATCTTGGTTACCAAGATGGAAAGATTAGCTTGGGTTGGGACAAATGGAAGTAAGAAAGGGGGGGTGATGAGGCTAAGGAAATGAAACTAGTAGAATCTTATCAACAGTCCAGCCAGCAACAACACAAAATCTTGCATATGCTGGACAGTGCAGAACATGAGAAAAATCACACACAATGACCATGACAAACATTTAAACCACAGCACTTTTAAAATTCAACAGCAACATTGGCAAATTCAGATATTGGCTAGACTGTAAAGTCATGGGAATGTACTGTTAAGGATGAAGTACAGCCTCAAGGAGCTGCCTGTGGAAGAATCCGTGACTTAAAGTGTACGTTCTTCCACTCACCCTTGGGCGTTGCTTTCTGCTGCTCTTAGATGGTTAAGGCCGTTGTGACTGCATCCTTCACCACCCCATCTTCTAGCCTTAATTCATCCTTAACTCAACAATACATTCCCATGACTTTACAGTCTAGCCAGGTGCATATGACTGTACCTGTTGGAACCCTCGGGACTTTAGGGTGTCAGAAAGGAGGTACGTGTCCACCCATCAACAGGTGCTTAGTTGGTGTGAGGAAGGAGCCCTCAGAAACACCTGCTATTATCTCTAGTAAGAGTTTGCTTTGGGTTTGAGGTGTCACAGCATACAAGGCCCCACAGGGTACCCTTGAAATAATCAGGATAATCACTAAGGAAGATGTAAAATCGGGTGGGATACTCCAGACTTCCAAATCCTCTCACCTGTGTTTCATCAACTTTTGTGTTATGGATGCCCTCAGGAACTGGTGGGCAGAATCATGCTTTCCCAGATAACTGAGCTGGAAACCACAGCAGTGCAAGCTGCCTCAGCTCCCCATGTGTCTGCCCTGCAGCACGCAGGCCCCCAAGTCCACCCTCTTACCTGCTCCCCCACACACTGTATGCTTACTCCTTTGTAGGACCCAAGCTTCCTACCTTTTTCATAGTTCTCAAAGTCTGACAAGCAGTAAGAAAACCAACAATGCTCATAGTCAGACTTGTAGTACCCACAGGATGGATAAAAATTACATATTAAATAAACCAAAAAATACTGACATGACTATATTTTGCCAAGCTCTTAGTTTTGGGTTTCTATTAGTTCTCCAGGCTCTTTGTTGTGAACCTATTTTCCTGTGTTAGTGTGTGTGTGTCGCTTCTCAATGGGTTCTTAACTTCACGGTCTCCTTTTGTTATTACCACATAAAATCCCAAGCCCCCAGAGATACTGAAAACCACAAATTATATGGACAATTATATTTGCATGTTAGAAATACTTAAGAAAATTATGTGGCAAGGACTGAACTTGGCATCTTATTTTATCATCATAAAGATGTTTCACCAATAATCATGAAATATAGATTAAATATTTCTTAAAATAGCACTAAATGCACTCATCATAGTTAAACCAACTTCAGAAAAGCTTAATTATTTATTCTCATTCATTTGGAAGGCAGGGTGATAGAGAAGGAGTCACAGAGAAAGACAGTCCCATGCCCTGCCACTCCAGGAGCTGGCACAGCGTAGTGCTGGGAGCATGCAACTGAAGCGAAGTCTGCCAGCTCAGTGGCAGGAACGGTCAGTTGAGCCATCGGTGCTGCTTACCAAGATCTGTACTGGTGGGAAGCTGGGGACTGGTGTCACAGCTGGGACTCAGGCATCACGGCAAGCCTGATTCTCTGAGATTGATATTTCCTAAAATAGGTATTAATGTTAGTGAACTGTCTAATTTTTTTGCCCTTTGAAATTAGGTTAATAATACTGTCTTCTATTACATTCTGGAATGCTACAGTATCTGGCAAAGGCAGATATGCCCAGTATGTCTTGACACAGGTGTGCTTGTGAACAACGCTCTCCATTCCTCTCCCAACTCTGGACTGACGGGATTCCTTAATAAGTCACCTTGCTTTAGGCTCTGAGGAATTATCAATTCTCCAAACTGCTTTCAGTTTCATTTTCTTAAAGTAAATCTCCAATCGCATCCCTTTCCATAAATGTGTTCGCACTGCCTCTTGGATGGGATTTAATTCACTTCCTAGTAAACGTAACACCATCATTGCTTGCATGAAACATACTTTTCCATTCTTATCTGCTGTTCTGTCCAGAGTCATGCTGAACCGAAATCTCAGACGACTCTACTCATTGTCAGAGTAATTATTTGAAACACTGAAACAGGACAAAGAAACAGAGAGCAGGTCCTTTCACAGGGAACAGCTCATCGGGTGGAAAGGCCATGCAAGCACGCTCAGCGTGTGCCGCACAGTGGGACTTTGCTGTTACGTGTGCAGTGAAATGCATTACCACTTCTTCATAGGTAAATAGACAGCCAGACAAGCAGGGGGATTGTAGGTCCCTTATTTCTCGGGTGCTTTCAGAATTGGTCATTACATATCTTGTCCTCCTTTAATTACTAGGTTAAATAAATTAACTACCTATTTGCATATATCAATTTTGCATTTGCTTGAGAGTTGTTTTACTTTTTAATCAGTGACACTTTAACACCTCATTTTTCAGGGGAGAAAAGATGAAAGTTCTAGCCTAGGGCTGTGTGTCAATAATTACACGACAAATGTTCACATATCATCCTTCCCCGGCATTCTTGCCAGCAAAATCCAAAAATGTGTCGTTTCATCCTGTTTCCACATGCCCCCAAATCCCTTGCCTCCATCTTCTGGGATTCAGATGACCACGTCCAATGGGAAGTTTTAACTAATTCATTCCTCTAATTAACCCTCTGCCCTGCCCCCCCATTCCTATTGCACATTAATTAACTCTTCCTAGGAGACTTACATGCTTTCTATCCCACCATAAAGCACAGTTTCCATCTACCCTGCCAGTTTTCAGAGGTTTTTGAGAGTGAAAGTGACATTCTGCTGTATTCTCCCTGATGTCAACAAGCAGAAATGGTCAATATTTTGTGCAAGAATGAAGACACTGGACTTGAAATTAACATGGTAGCACAAAAAAATTTTAGTTCTCAAAAACTTAAATTACAATAAACTGTTCTTAAAATAACTTAATAACTTAATCTCTGTGACAACATAATGAAGAATGTTCTCCTAAGCCCATGAAAAAATGATATGCAGGTTGATAATTATTTTTTACAGTGTCAGGATTCTAAAACTAAATGTTTCTCAGCTCCTGTGGTTTGGCGATTCTAAATGAATGTTGTCAAAAGATCAAATAGAAATTGCTTATAAATCTTCATTTAACTACATCGTTCAGGGAAGGTTACATTACAACAGTCATGTTTCTGTCATCATTAAGAAAATGAACAGTCTTATTTTAATAGTTTTTAGACTGTTGGAATCATTGGCTTTGGAGTTGAGGATGAAGCCCTTGATGGTCACTGCTGAATACATGAGCCAGGCTGAAGGCAGCCAAGGGCAAAACCTGAGCAGTGTGCACTCCAGATGGAGAGAACGGCAGTGTCTCTGTTGACAGCCACCCAACCCAGGTTAGGCTGTCGTTGTCTTTATCTTTAGCACAAGATTTTCCAAAATGAGTTAATGATCTGATTTTGGAAAACAGTCCCTCTTAAATCCAGTGTAGTAAGATTTTCAGACAAGGACTGATTGATTGATCAACTGTCCAAACCATTTGGTCCCTTGGAAGTGATTTCATTAAACTCTCTGAAGTTCCAAAGATGGACCTTGAACTTGAAAGTCGCCCTGCTCCACTGCCAGAAAAGCCCGATACACAGTTGTTCACTGACACAAGCGGCTGATTCTGTGGCGTGATAAAACCACGCTGCGTCACTGCACTTTCAAGAATTAGCAGCAAAATTTTACCCAATGCCAAGACCCTTGCTTTGCTTCTGTATTAAGTAAAATTGGATTTGCAGTAATAACTATGACTTGGTGATTACCAGTGGAAGCCTGCAAATGACTCAAGTCCATGCTAATACTGAATTCTAGATTGCTACAAATAAGAACATTTTTAGGAAATAAACCTACACATACAGCATATTTGTGTAAACACACACATATATAGTCATTATATATATATCCTGTAATTAAAGAGATTTCTTTACGCAGTGACAATGATTTCTCAAGATGGAAAAGCTACCAAAAGTAGACATTATTTTAAAATTTAATCAGTTTTGTATTAATAAAGTTATTTATAAGTACCCTTTTCAGATGTTCAATATGTTTCTCAGATAATGGTATCATTAGAGATTTTATTTACTTCACTTGATTTGTTTTCTACAAGTGGGGTATTTATTTACCTTAACAGTTTTTGTGGTAGTTTGTTTTCTTTGCGGTTTCTTTGTTTTGTTTGTAATATAAATATTTTATTATAATAACGAACTTTTAAGATAATCTCGTTTTTTAAAAGGTATAACAGAAAGTAAATAACCTGCTATAGATTAAACACTCCTGCTTTCTCTATATCTATATAAACTTGCAGGGCCCATGGTACGAAAGGAGAATGAGAGCAAGCTGAGTCTACAAGAGGCAAGCATGTCAGCCAAGTGGCAACTATGCAATGCAGCGCAACACTGGCCGGGAGAAAAGAAACGCCTGGAGACAGCCAAAACACCAGAGACAATCCGCAGCTTCCCACAACCCCGTACTCGCTCCTGGGTCCCGGTGTTTGCTCTGTAATCATGTGCTCTTGACCCCAACATGATGTGACAGTGGCAGGGCCTCTGCTGTGCTCTCCGCATGGTCCATGAAGCATGCGTAGCGATTGTCTCGAGATCCCCTTCTGCCCCACACCTGCTGCTTCCTTTCCCCTTTCTAGAGTTTCTGTGTAGGGACCAGAGCAGCAAAGCAAACAAGTGCATATCCATCTGATATGACTGGTCTGACCTCTCATACATGGTACCCCAAACTTTAAAAAGCTATTTCTAAAACTATTGGCAATTATATCCATTAGAGAAATACTTAAATTTACAAACAAATTACTTCTAGTTTAAGAAAAAGCATTATCATAATATAAACATCCAGTAAGAAAGGAATATGGAATGACATTCCAGAATAATCTCCTGCTGTGTCCTCCATGAGGTGTGAAAATCACACACACAATTCAAACCCAAGAACCAAACTGGGGGTGGGTGAGTCTTTGAGAGGACAGAATGGTGTTTGGGGAGTCTCCTGGTAGTTTTTCCTGCTGAAAGAGGAGCCAGAACCTGGAAGTATCCTGGGTTTGGCAAGTACCGCGCTGCCCAGGGCACGAGGCAAAGGGAGGGACCCTGAGGTCTCTGATAGTCTGAGGGCTGGCAAGGACACAGCTGGGCAGGGAGACAGCTAGCCTGCTCTGGACAGCCTCCCGGCAAATCCACACATCTGGACATTGATGATTTATTCAGTCAGCTAATTGCAATTTTTAAAGCCTACTGAGTAATTGTGACACAGTAAGTTATGACATTCATTAAAAAATTCATGAGTCTGTGCATCAAACTTGTCGGTAATAAAAAAGAAAACTGGGATGGGTAAATGGCTTAGCAGTTAAGACCTGAGCCAAGATGCCTACCCCCATATCAGAGTGTCCGAGTTCCTGGCTCCAGTCCCTCACTCCTGATCCCCACGAATGAGCATTCTTGGGAGGTGGCAATGGCAGCTAACATAGCTGAATCCCATAATCCCATGAGAGGCCTGCTTTGCACTCTCAGCTCCTGGTTTTGGATCCCTCCCAGTTCTGGCCATTCAGGACATTCGGGGAGTGATCCAGCAGATCGATCCCATTCTTGCCTTCTCTCTCTAATCCCCATGTTCTGACTCTTTTACTCTCAAATATTTTAGAAACATACTTTTTATTAAAAGCAACCTTACATCTTTTTCATAAGAGAAACAAATAGCACATACAACCAAAAAGACACAAGAAAGTATAATTAAGTTAATTTCATGAAGTTATGTTAAAGGGGGAGAGAGAGAGACATCCAGTGGTTCACTCTTCAAACACCTACAAGAGTTGGGGGGCAGGCAGACCTAGGCTGCAAGCTAAGAACTCAACCCTGGTCTCCCAGGTGGGTGGCAAGGACTCTGTCACCTGCTGCCGGTTCAGTGTTAGCACGGGAACAGAACCGTGTTCAGAATGCAGGCGTTAGGATGTGGGATGGAGGCATGCTAAGTGACATCTCAACCACTATTCCAAACACCTGCTACAGAAAAAAGAAAAAAAAAAAAGAGGTGTAGTTTGTTTTTCCTAGATTCTGTGATTTCTTCCATTTTTATTTTTAGTTTTCAGCTTCTGTGGTGATATTTTCCTTCTAAATAATCATTCATTATTATGTATTAAAAATTCATGAGACCCAGACTTTAGTAGAGTACGTAGAAAACAGTCATTTTGGGGATAATAAGCAGGTTACTGTGTGTGGTCGCGAGAGGACGGTGGTGGTTGGTGCTATAGAGAAGGGAGGCAAGACGCTCGGGGTCTTCACTGTGGCTCCTTCATAGCAGAAAGGTAGAGAATCTCATCTTATTACCTTCCTCCATCTCTCTATGGCCAACCACATGCTTTTTTTTTTTGTCTTTATGTTTTTTTTTATTGTTGTTTACATTGTATTATGTGGTACAGTTTTATAGGCGCTGGGGATTCCCCCCACCCCTCCCATACCCCTCCCCCCATGGTGGATTCCTCCACCTTGTTGCATAACCATAGTTCAAGTTCAGTTGAGATTCATTCCTTGCAAACACATGCCTAGCATAAAGTTCAGCGTCTTATTGTCCAGATAAGTTCAGTGGCCTCTTGGGGAGACCTTCTCTGGTCTGAAGGTAGGGCTAACAGAGTAAAGATCCGGTTATATAAAATCCCCAACAAAACCTCAGTATCAATATACAACATTATGGAATTAATTGACATAGTATTGGGTAAACAATATGTTAAAGATAATGCAAGTTCCATTCTTCGAAACATCTGGGTTGAGACAGTATCAATGACAGGTTCAAAAAAATAACAAACAACCAAACAAAAAATTACAGGTTAAATCAAGGCAAACATGTGGTATCTAACCTTTTGGGATTCGCTCATTTCCCTTAGCATTAAGGGGCCAGCAGTTGGGCCCATTTAGCCACAAAGAACTGCATTTTGTTTTTTTTAATAGCTGAGTAGTATTCCATGGAGTAGATGAACCAAAGCTTTCTTATCCAATCTTCTGCTGATGGGCATTTCGGTTGCTTCCATGTTTTTGCAATTACTGATTGTGCTGCAATGAACATAGGGATGCATGTTGGTTTGTCGTAAAACAGGTGTTTTGGATATATTCCTAGGAGTGCTATTGCTGGGTCATATGGTATGCAGATTTTGAGTTGTTTGAGTGTTCTCCAGAGTGATTTCCATAAAGGCTGTACCAATTTGCAGCTCCACCAGCAGTGGAGTAGGGTTCCCTTTTCCCCGCATCCTCGCCAGCAAGTGTCGTTGGTGTTCTTGTTTATGTGGGCCAATCTTACTGGTGTTAGGTGGTACCTCATCGATGTTTTAATTTGGATTTCCCTTATTGTCAGGGAGCTGGAACATTTTTTCATATGTTTGTTTGCCATTTGGACTTGTTCCTTTGTGAAATGTTTGCCCATTTCCCGTGCCCATTTCTTGAGTGGCTTGTTTGTTTTGGTTTTTCGGTTGTTTTGAAGTTCTTTGTATATCCTGGAAATTAGCCCCCTATCGCCTATATAGTGTGCAAAGATCTTCTCCCTCTTTTTTACTTTGTTGATTGTTTCCCTTGCTGTACAGAAGCTTCTTAGTTTGATGAAGTCCCATTTGTTTATTCTGTTCTCAACTGCTATTGCTTTTGGTGTCCTTCTTAGAAAGTCGGGACCTACTCCTAGGTCTTGCAGGGTATTTCCTACATTTTCTTGCAAGAGTTTGAAGGTTTCTGGATGTAGGTTTAGGTCTTTTATCCATGTAGATTGGATCTTAGTGTATGGTGATAGATGTGGGTCTATCTTTTTGTTTCTACAGGCTATCAGCCAGTTGTCCCAACAACATTTACTAAAGAGGCCTTCCCACTTGCTTGGACTGTCATTGGTCTTTTTGTCAAAGATTAATTGGCTATATCTGTGTGGGTTCCCTTTTGGTGCTTCTATTCTATTCCATTGATCTTCCTTTCTGTCTTTGTGCCAGTACCAGGCTGTTTTGATAACCACTGCTCTATAGTATGTCCAGAGGTCCGGGATTGTGATTCCCCCTGCTAACTTCTTATTTTTCAGGATGGTTCTAGCTATTCGTGGTTTTTTGTGTTTCCAGATGAACTTTTGAATCATTGTATCCAGTTCCGTGAAGAATGTTTTGGGCAATTTGATTGGAATTGCGTTGAAAATGTATATTGCTTGTGGTAGTATAGACAACCACATGCTTTTTGAACATCACCCGCTGACAGCTCTAGGAGCTAGTAGATTCAGAGTTCTGTAAAATGTTTTATGAACCAACTACAGAGGCAAAGTCCAGACTGTTTATGAAAAAAAAAAATCTGACAAGCCACTCATGTTTTAACTTCAGCTTCCTGAATTCTTCATTATCAGTTTTATTTCATTTCTAAATTGAACCGCATATAATGCATAATTCAAACTCTGGCCAGCTGAATCTGATAGTGTGTCTTATGTCTCTTTGCAGTGATTTTCACTCTAAATGGACAGAAAAATCTACGTCAGGTATAAAATGCCTTTCAATTTTAAAATAAAATGGGCATCTTCTAAGTGCCCTCCACAGTGTGTAGAAAAATGGCCTTTTTGAAGAAAAGAATGCTTTCTATTCTTGGAAATACACAATTCAACCACTTTTCCTTAGATTCATTAGCTTTCTTAATTCTTTAATCAATAAGTAAATACAGTTTAGAGATTAATAACTGCTAATATTTGAGTATAACATGGAAATAGCAATAAGTGTCACTGACCTGAAGGAACTGCATGCCATCATGGTTACTGTTTTATAACTGCCACTCCTTTGTATCAAATCAACTATAAATGTCTTGTCTTCTGAGGTTCACGGCTTTCAGATACTGGCTTATAGCACAGCTGTGAGAGTAGAGTTTACTTGCTCTTTGGCCTACATTTACTTAACAATCTTTGATGACACCTTCGGGTGCCATCACATCAGTTTATTGAGCACCTGCTATTGTGCCTGCTTGAGGTCAGATTCTGTCAGAGGACCCCAAGAAGCTGATATTTACTTAATCAGTTTTACTGGAGAAAACTAAGTTTCAGAAATGCAATTTTCCCAGAGTCACCTGGCTTTATAACTAACATTTGTGGGATTACATAGTAGCTTAATGAGACCACAGTACACTTCAGGTTTGTGTGTGTGTGTGTGTGTGTGTGTGTTTAAAATAATATTTACGGTATTAGAGAGGTCAAGCAAACAAAGTCAATTTTAAAAACTGGAGTGTGCGTGAAGAGAGAGGGAGAATACAATTAACATAATGGATAATTTAAAAACAACTGGATGCAAATGCCAGTTTGGGCTCCTGCGCAGCTGCACAATTTGAGGACAAGTATTTAAGACATCCAAGTCCCAATTTCTTCACAAAACTAGACACAATAATATATGAGAGGGTCTTCAGGAAATTCATGGAAAAAATATGCATGCTGGAAAAACATAGGCATGGACCTAAACAAAATCTGCATCCCAGCAAAGTTTCATTGATTGATTTTTTCCACTAAACATTTTGAAATGCCGTTGTTAATGATGGCTAAAACCTATAAATGAGATACAATACTCTTGCTTAGCATGAGTTTGCTAACCTCATGAGGAAAAATGGTCATGGATGAGCCCAGTCAGGTCAGCGCTCACACAGAGGAAGTCCTAAAGTTTATCCAGTGAAAAACCCAACTTGGGGCAGATAGCTACGATTCATGCATCAGGTGGAGGTTGGCAAACAACACACAACAGTTCAGTCCAGTCAAGGAAGGAGCAATGTGTTAGGGGACACTTGAAGACAGGTGTTTCCCTAAGGACTTGCTCATTGCAAAGGGGTCAAAAATGGGCACAGGCAAACTCAGCTTGCCATCAAAGCCATATATCTCCCTTTTTATCATCTTGAAATGGGATGTAGTCTGAACCTCACTGTACACAGTACCTGCTACTAAATGATCTTGCACTGGTTTGGGCCATCTCATTGCCTTGTTGCTCTTTATTTTCAAGGAGTCAGAAAAGAATGAGAAGTAGACAAAAAAAAAAAAATTCCCTCATCATGTTAGAAAACACTGTAAGAAATATTTGTTCTGCTGGCCTGATTTCTCTTTTTCTAAGACTCTGAAGTACAAATAATGCATATGTTGCCTATGTTTCCTCTCAAGATTTTTATTCATTATTTTCTTTCTTTTCTTCTTTGTTCGCCTTATCCCTTGTGCCCAGCTCAGTCTCTTGCATGTGCTGTTTGTGGAAGGCTTTGAATCAGCAACAAAATGAAACAGAACTTCAACTTAGCATCTGTGTCATTTCTTTGACAGTAACTTGGTTGATGAATGAAATCTCGTGAGCTACAAAGAATAATAAGATATTCCTGAAGTCATGGTTTCTGCCTTTGACAGCTATGTTAAACCAAAGCCATTGAACTCTTCAAAAAAGTGCACCTTATTTAGTAGTTCATGGGTTTCAATCAAATTTGGAGTAGCAGTGACCTCTGAATGTGGCCCATGGCACATGGGACCATCCACAAGATGTAACAGCATAGACAGAGCTTAGCACAACTGCTCTCAAACTGTCAGTCAAGCCTCTTAGTCTCATAAACCATAATCTAATGTACCTTCTACTTGCCCTCTATTACTAATTAGTAAAAATAAGATGACTGAAGGCATGTGAAGCTTTCAGTGCAATGCTAATGGGACAGAAGATGGGAAATGACAGCGTATGTCTACATTGCTTTTTTGAGGTACAAATATCTAGATGCAGCCTGATAAGCTCAAAAAGAGAATAGGAAAAATCTTAGAAGACATGAGCTGCCATGCCCTCAGAGTGTCCATGACAAGGGCACACATTAGGGTACAGCAGAGGCCTGGCTGACAGCTAGTGTTAAGCCTGCAACCTCAGAACTACAACTACAGGACCCGAGTTCTCCGAACAATTATGCGAGTTCTGGAGAAACTCCAAAACCCAGAACCATCGCAGTTCAGCCAGAACCTTCTCCAAAACTTGGATGACCCGCAAGTCACTATGCCCTGGTTCTTGGTCTAAAGAACCTGTGAGCCCATAAATGTGTGTGTCTTGACACCATAACAGATTGTGGTCATTTGTTAATAGCATAAAAGACTAACAGAGGGTAAGACAATTCATCTAAGTATTGGTGGCTTTTATGCAATGGAGACCACAAAAGAACGTCACTATAAAAATTCACTATGGTTAAAACACTCAGCACAGGACTAGCATGTAATGAGAGGCAAGCAGATGCAATTAACACTAGTCATAGAACTAACAGTGGCATTGCTAGTAGTGGGGGAATGGACGCTCATACTTAAAAAGTGGGACTAGAGATGTGTTTGTGAGTAGAATAATTGGGACAGCTGATGTATTTATGTCCCATAGACTGGTCCCTGACCATGCTAAATCAATTTGTCATCAAAATGAATATGAATCCCTAAGTGTATACTGGTTTACCCTACACACACACGCACACATCCATACTGGGAATACCAAATAAAGCCCTCTGTATAAAGGCATTTCATTCCCTAGCCTGTTTTGCCCTGATTTTTCTCTCTGGGAAGCCATTCTCACATCTCTGCCTATAGAATCTGCTCATTCTTCAATGCCAGGCCTGGATCACACCACATTTACTATGTGCCAAAGACCATTACAGCCACTTTGTAATATTCACTTGGTGATGATTACATGAGCTGAACAACACTATTATCCTTTTCAACGCCTGTTTATGAGACAAGGATTGAAAGCCCAGATGAGATTGTCTGCTAATATCTAGGGCACAATGTCAGAATCTGGACTTGAGGAGCCATGCTGTACTCTACATGTTCTGCTAAACAAAGCTTCAAGATGACAGTCCCTCATAGACAGTCCTCCATGTGGGCAGGAATGAATGTTCCTGTTTGGTTTGACTAGCAGACCTCAAGCTAAACCCACGCTGAGTGCTCTCTGGCACAGTGAGGAATCCAAGACATTTGCATCCCCTACCCTGTGTGAAGGGAAGAGCACACTAGGGAATAAACTTCTTCTAGGACCCCAGGACCCAATCAGAAATTCACAGGTTTGCCTGACTTAACGGGGGCCTCTGAACTGAGAGAAGGCCCGGTTTAGGAACTGCATGTTCTGTCTACTTCCTGAGCCTGACTCTGCCTCAACCAGCGATTCTGGTATTAAAAGTGCTTGGGAAGAAACAATGACAAAGGCTGAACAGGCTGTCACCACAGCACTCAAGGCCCAAATGGCCTGCTCTGCGCGCATCTACCTGGGTCACAGATGGTGGCTGTGTCCTGGCTTAATTCCACAAAACAAACAACAACCCAAAATGCACACACACACACACACACACACACACACACGCTAACCAGCAGCTCCAACTGTGGAATCATGATGGCCTAGCATCCTGCTGAACTGTAGTGATTCAGTACTATTTTTAAAAGTGAAAAACCTAAGATCTGTACTCTGATCTCTCAAATTAAAATTTTAAAAATGTGAAAGTGTAAGTGAACCTGTGAAAGTATAAGTGAACCTGACCTGATAGTGTTTCATGACTCACTCGGGGGAGAGGGGAATCTGGGAAAACCAGAGTCTAAGGCACCTGCAGACCTGTCTGCCTGCCCCAGCCCACCACATTGAGCACAGCCCACAGAACCCACCGTCATGTCACACACAGCAGCATTTCATTAAGTGTGCGTCCTGAGTAAAGACTGAGACGATCGCATTGATTTGATAGCCAAATGCCACGGGGTGCAGGTGATGTGTTTCACATCAAGTTGCACCTGTGGGAAAGAGTTATTAGCCAAGCAAAAAACTGGCAGCAGAAAATGGCTGCTGATAATGTTGTCTTAGGAATCTGAAAATCTGTTTTGTCATAACTGTGAAGAAAAACAATGTAATGTTGATATCTAACCAATGAGAATCCACTACTTCAAAGAAAAGGAGTGGTGTGCAGGATTGACAGACATTAAATGAACCTAGGTTTCCATTCCTTGTCTCCATGCTTTTCAATAAAGGAAGAATCTGGATAGAACAGACAGAATCGCACTCCTGCTATTTTTAATATTTTCAGAAATGCCCCATCATTCCCCTTCTCTGACTTCTGACCCCATCGTCCTGTCTATTGATTTCTAACCGAGCTTATAGCCTGGAGCCCATGACGGACTCCACTACTAAAAACACTCCAGCCTTGGACAATGAATGAATGAAACACCTTAAGAATTTTGCAAGACTGTGCATTAATAAAACTTTCTTCATAATCAACTTTAATTTATCCTTGGTACACAAAATAAAATATTGTCCCTCCTACTGAAAAGGCTACCAAGCAGCACAGCGCCGGGAGGTAGGATGTGTGGAAGAGGCTGTTGGTTTGCACCCTGGAAGGTCAAGCCATGGGGCAGGACTGGGCCACTCACTGCTGAACTCCACACACGGAGCTTGGTGAGCTCTGTGTTTCCTCAACACCGACACTCTAACCCAGCAGCCATGAGGGCAGGAGCCTGCTTACCTCACTCCTGGCTGCACCACCAGTTTACTAAACGTGTATTTGTTCAACAAACAACAAAATCAGAAATCCTGCAACGTCTTAGATAGCAAACTCCTCTGTATAAGCTTTTCTTAGACTTTGTGTTAAAAATGTGATATGTAACAGTTATAACAGACTACAGGGCCTCATGCTTTACAAGTCTATCCTTTTTTCTGTTTCTACATCTTTCTTTCTTTTTGTTTCCTTTTAAGATTTATTTTATTTTTATTGGAAAGTCAGATATACAGAGAGGAGGAGAGACAGAGGAAGATCTTCTGTCCAATGATTCACTCCCCAAGTGACTACAACAGCCGGTGCTGCACCGATTCGAAGTGAGCAGCCAGGAACTTCCTCCAGGTCTCCCATGTGGGTGCAGGGTCCCAAGTCTTTGGGCCGTCCTCGACTGCTTTCCAGGCCACAAGCAGGGAGCTAGATGGAAATAGAGTGCCGGGCCCAATTTCTGTATGTTTCCAACAATAGGACTGATGCCTATAACATTAACAGCTAGTTACAGGTAACAATAGAAGCTATGTTTAGTGTGAACTAAAGAGATTCTGTGAGCTTTCATGATACAACACACAATAAACCCCCAACATTCAGTTGATATATTACACTTTTATTCAACCAAACAAAAACCACATATTATTGAAAAACCATGTTTCTTTCTCTTCCTTTAGAAAGAGAAACAGAGACCCAGAGCAGTAGTCTTGCAGCTAAAGTCCTTGCCTTGCACATGCTGTGATCTCATATGAATACCGGTTCTAATTCTGGTGGCTCTGGTGGAGGGTTTTGAGTAAGCTCAGTCCTGTTCCCAGTGTCCAATCATAATAACCAGAACAAAATTTAAGTAATGGAGGAGTCTCAGGGGCTAACAGAGTTAACAGGAATCTGGGAAGTCCTGGGCCTGGATGACTCTTCACTTTATCTTCTGGTTTAGATCACATCGATCCTTTTATAACCGATCATGACCCCACTGTCCCCTTGGTATAAGGGGCTGCCTATGAGGAAACAGCAATCCTGGGGAAAGAGGACGGTTCCTCTTCCATTTCCCTGTAGACGACTGAGAGGTGAATGGGACTGCTCCCTCATTATGCGAAGGGCACCCACACACAGCAGGAGCAGCACATCAACATGCTGGCCTTTCCCTGCACTTAGCTTTGCTCATTTACCTCACTGTACTTGGAGTACAGACACCTAACCATCTGCATACACAGCTGGGTACCATGTGATTCCCTACAACCAAGTCCAGACGTTAGTGTCAGTCTGCTCTGTTCATGTCCACGTGCTATCGAAACCGACTGCCTTAATCTTTTATGCTAAGCAATACATTCATAACATAGGGATTCCCCCATTCTTAAGGCCTCTAGCCAAGTCATGCATATTTTCTGTTGGTTTTTGCTATCTGGAATAACTTAAAATTTTCTTTATATGCCTAAATCCATTGGACCCAGTTCTTGAAAGCCATGGTTTTTCAAAACACAAAACATGTCCAATGGTATTTCTAAGGTAGAAAACTATGCAAATGACTAAGACATCTAGAAACACCAACATTCATTTTATTTTGGAAACAGTTTAAATATGCAGTTCCCAAAGTATGAAATTACAGTGTCAATTTTCACTCTGTACTGTACTAAAGCACAAAGAACTGACACCTGTTTCACATTTATCTCTCTTACCCTTGTCCTTTAACTTGGAAGGCAAGGCAGGAAGAAACCATGGACTCTTGCCATTCTTATCCTCAAAATGACACACACAAGTGGAACTGGCAGAGTGAATGTTGCAGTGCAGTGGTACAAGCAGCTACTTCAGGTTGAAGCATCTGATTCATGATTGGAGTGTCTGGTTCAAATCCCAGGCACTTTGTACCACTGATTCATCACGCTGCTGATGCAGCTGTGGAAGCCAGTGGATGGTGACTTGAATACTGTGGTTTCCAGCAGCCGTGTCGGAAACCCGGCTGGAATTTGTGATTCTTGGCTTTCAACTGGTCCAGCCCTTGCTTTTGTCGTCATTAGAGGAATGAGCCAGCAGATAAGAGATGTCTCTCCCTATCGCTACTCTGCTTTTCAAACAAACATAAAAATTTTAGAAAGTAGTAATGAGATGTAGAGCTTTGCATTTGAGATCCAGGACCTATGTGAATCTTGAATAACAGTGCTGAACATTCACACAGACAGACAGGGCCATGAAACCATTCTTTGCCCTTAATAAACGGTAAGCATGTGTAATGGTAGCCGTGCAACTGATTCCCTTCTGTGTAAGTGTGAATTTTCATTTAGAAGTTTGACACTGAAAGCTATGATTCATTGAAGTGGAAAATAAATTTAGAGAGGAAAAAGGTTTTTAGTCCATTGATCTTTCATTTTGTTGAAAGATAGCTAAATAGTTTGAAATTAATGTCTGATAAATATGTGGAGTGACTCAAGTTATAAATATCTTCAAAGAGCTATTCAAAGCTCATTAAAACCTTCTTTTAATGAGGTGAAAGCATGAAAATTAGCTTTACCTAACGCCTTGGAGATCCCAAATGTGGTGCTTTACATATCAGTTTACAAACATCATTTCCAGTCTTCTTGAAATAGAACTCCAAATGGCTATTGTTCTGGCTTTGCAGAATCCTTTGAGATTTCAAAGAATCAAGTGGAGTGCCTAAGAATAACTCCTGAGCTGCTCCTGTGTGGTGCTTTAAGCTGGATGCTTCCTTGGCCTCCGTCAGGAAGTTTTGTGGTTCTAGCCTCCTTTCTGTTTGTTTCCTATCTGTATTTACTGCCTAGGTGATGTCGGGCCCAGGGCTCTCAATAGTGCATACTCTGATTTCTGTCACATTTATAATTCAAGCACTGAGCTCCAGTGACTCATCTGCACTGTCATTTCTAAATTAATATATCTAAATTAGAACTCTTGATTGCTTATTGATGAAACTACATATGCCCAGTACTCCCCATCTCAATAAGAATACCCTCCCTCACTCAGGTGTGCAAGACAGATATTCATGAATCCTTTTTCAACCTTACATTTGCATGTACGGTTCCATGTGAAGACATACAACCCTATGCCCAGCTGGCATCGCCTGTTCCCTGGAGCCTCATACCCGCTTCCATCTCTGCCTGACTTGGTCATTTTTTTCATTAGAGGCCAGATGGCCATTTAGAAGCATAATTTAGATCCTCTACTGGCTTCCCAGCAACACTCCTAATATGGGCATGCTGACTCTGCATCCAAGGTCCAGTCCAACACGAGACCACTTGCTGAAGCCTCACAGACACCAAACTCAACAACTGTACTTGACTTTCACAGTTACCACTGCTGCAGCCTTCACGCTCGATCCCTCAAGCCCTCCAGCTCTCTGGAGAGAACACCCTTATCAGGAGAGTTCACTTTGTCGGAGTGAACTACCAACGCTTTCACTTTGGATTCTTTCAACCCGCTCGAGTTCCTTCTTGGCACATATCACCGGCTCAAATGATACAACAAGTTAATCTAGTCCATTCCCGATTAGCTGCCTTTCTCACTAAGAAGGCAGCCCCACAGAGGTACGAATCCTCTCTGGTGCCTTCACCATTCTATCTGGGCAAGGAGACCCAGTTGGCCACAGAGCTGGCACTCAACATACATTCCTTCAGCGAAGGAAACATAAACTCAGACACCTCTTTGCACAGCCTGCATTGGGAGACACTTCTTATCACCTACTGTTGAAATGCAGCATAGGGTACAAATAAGTGTAACTGGATAGCAAAACTGTAAGTTTTAATCAAGTTGTTATTTTATATATATATATGTATATATATGTCTATATGTATGTACATGCACCTATTTAATGTACACAACTATTTCATTATTGGTATTTTTGAGGCCAAAAAATATTTATAATGTGTCTTGTGCCATGCACAAGCCAGGATGTAGTTGACAATAGGATACGTTCGCAAGACAGGATGAACCCAGATGTATCTGGCATATACCAAGCCACTGACACAAATACAACAGACTTATTTAGAATGATACTTCTTTGCCATAAAACAATACTTCCGCTGTCTTCCTATACAGCATATGATGGCTCATCACTTTCAATAGATTCTAGACTCTGGCAGAGTCTTCAAGCATGAATTGAAGAACCTCAGTATCAAAATCCCAACCATTTGTTCATAGCTCATGGCTACTAAGAAACTGTGAGAGCTTGCAGGCCAAACATCCTATGTGACCTTCCATGGCTTATGTGACCTTTAGCACTGATGGGCCCCAATTCTTATGAAAGAAGGCCCACCTAAGTCTGGTTATCTCACAGGTGGTTCCCTTAGTTGCTGGAGGCATGGGCTGTCCAGCCGAGACAGGGAATGTGTGGTATTTCTGCTCACCTTGTAGGCTAGTATGAATTGCCCCTTTTCAAGTTATTGTGGACTGCTCCTATAAAAACCCTATGAATGTGCTGTTCGGGGCCACACTCCCAGAAAGGGGTGTTGGTCCTGGCCGGCTGGCCGGTCAGTCAGCCAGCTGCCTGCTCTCAACCAAGAACCCAGGCTGGGCTGCGCTGAGCTTGGATAAACCATCCTTGTGCACCTGGAGCGAATTCAGACTCCTGGTGATTTCTGGGGATCTCAAAATCTGGGCACAACAGAATGAAAATCAGGAAGGACTGCTAGAAGCCAGTGGACTTGAAATTTAGTCTGAGTCAGGGAAAGAGCCAAAACAGGGCACTGGGTTCATAAGTATGTTCCTAGCACATTCCACTTACATTCAGGGATCATTATCATAATTTTAATAACACTACTCAGAAACTTTGTCTCAACAGTGCATCCCCTAGAAATGATCTAATGATCTCCATTTTCACGTGATATTATTTTAATATTAAACATATGTTAATATCTTGCTCCAAGATAGGAATCTAAACAGCTGTGGACAATAGAGGAGGGTCACCAAGATCTAGTAACAGCCTGCAGAATCACATTCGCTATCACGCCACAAGATGCATTCCACAAGAACCGCTTCCTGTTAATTCAGTGCTCTGATCTTGCGCCAGGAAAGCCAATTCGCAGTGAACAGGAGGTTTGTTCCTGCTCTTTCAAGGAGTTCTTCATAAGAATTCATTGCACATTCACCTGAAAATAACTTGCAATCTCTATTGCAGTTTCACATTTTTCATTCCAGCCCACAGAAGATATTTGAAAATAAAATAGTGAATTCAGATATCTTTCTTTGTAATGTGATGTAGATCCTAGATTAACCATTCCTGTACTACAATGATGATACAGATGATTGAGCAGTTCTATAGCTTATCCACTTTCTGAAAACAAAACAAAAAAAACAAATAAGGGGAAATTTACTCTTCTATTGGAAAACTAGGCAAATATGTTTTTTTAAATTTTCTTTTTCTCATACCCTCCCCTTCCCCCTTCACTATCCTCTTAACTCAACCCCTACACCAAGTCAAACTAACTTAGAGATCTTTTTGAGATCTGAAAGATTCGTCAACACAAATGTCAACCCTTCTGATCACCATCATGCTTTAAGAATAATTTAAGATTTATTTATTTATTTGTAAGGCACACTGAGACAGAACGAGAAATGGAGAAAGAAATAAAGATAGAACACAAATAGAAAGAAATAGAAACAGAAACAGAGGAAAATTTGTTTCTTCACACACGTGGCCGGGACTAGTCCAGGTTAATGCCAGAAGCCAGGAACTCCTTTTGGGTTTTCCAGGCAGATGTCAGGAGCCCAAATATTTGTGCCATCTTTTGTTGCTTTCCCATGCATATCAGCAGGGAGCTAGCTCAAAAGCAGAACAGCCATTACCTGAATGAGTGTTCCAATATGGAATACTACATTACAAGTGGTGGCTTAAACCTGATATACCACAATGCCAGCTCATGCATGCACGTTTTACTTTTGGTCATAAATAGACTTCAAAATTAAAATTTCTCATTGTTTATGGAGAAAAATCTAATTTTCAATGGTAAAAACGTATTCACTGTCCAAATGTTCTGAAGGATATTTGTATTGGAAAGTTTCTCAATGTGAGGTATGGTTAGGCCTTAAGGAGCAAACACACTCTGTGAGTGATAAATATTCCAGCAGGGGTGTTCCAAGTCTTCCCTAGATACTTGGCATCTTTGAAGGTGAGGAACTGCATTTAACTGTTGCTCAGAATTGCAAGGAAGTGAGACGCTATGAGAGGTTCCCCACACTGAGCAGACCACAGCTGCCAGCTTCTGCAGCTGCATCCAGAGTAACTGCGCAGTGTCACTGACGTCATTCAGGAAAATAAACACTACGAGCAGAGTGTGAGCCCAGGTGACCCTGGTGTGTCACTTCCCTTTGATCAATGAATGCAGGACATGCCCAGGCTTTGTATTGTAAAATTAAAGTTATTACCTGCTCATGCATAAATCAGAAACCTGATTCAATCACCATAACCATTGTCTCAGATGATTAAACACATCCCAGAGACAGAGAAAACAATTAAATTAAACAAGACAGTCTCCCCTGGAGGAGATGGAAGGGAGAGAAAGGACTGCCCAATGCTGTGTGTCTTGCTGCCGTCCCTTCCTGATGCAGGTAGGGTTGTGCCATGTGTCCCCAGTCTGTCACACAGAGCTCCTCGGAGTTATGGATCAGTCCCCTGACTATGCCCAGATCCCTGTTCCTCCTGGAAGGCCATTCCTTTCCCAGAACGTGGAGAAAGTATTGATCTTGGGATTCAGAGAAAGGTGAAGATGGATGGAGTGCTAGTGGTGACTTAGGAATTTGATCTGACAGTCTCCATCTTTGGCTCACCTGCTTTCTCACCCTATCCCACTCACTCTGGCTGAACTGTCAGTGACTGTCGGGGTACTATGTATGAGTCCCACACAGGTCCCCAGCCAACTTGATACTCCTTGCTGTCGTCAGGCAGGGACGAGCAGGAGACTGGCAGTGGATCCTGCCTGCTCCCAATCCTGTGGTCCCCACTTTTGTCCCTAAATGCAGCTTATTATATTGAGTGGCCAGTGGATGTCGGGGAAAGTGACCCCTTTTCTTGGAAATGGCAGATTAATTGCTTTTGATTTCACTGTCTGGAACATAGGCACACAATGGAGCTGGTATGAAATCATTGATTTGTCTCGAGGTGGAGATTAAGGCAGTCACTTCAAACATTTCAATATGAGCAAAAAGGCTTTGTGCGATTTCTCTTTCTCTATGCTGTGACGTTATACAGGTCTCCTGATCACAGGGGCTTTGACAAGTTTGTCAGTGATCAGGGGCTGCCTTAATCAAGTCAGAAAAATTCCCACCAGGACCTCTCCTGCATCCGTGTGTTACAGCAGCTTCTCAGAGCTAGTGTCTGCACAAAATGTGCTAAGTAAACCATAGGCCTTGGGGGATTGTAATCAATTCAGATGGAGAATTTATGGCACAGCTCATTAACAGAGAAATCAACGTCAGAGCTTACATCTGAAAATTATGCTTGGCTCAATGATAACCGAGTAAAAGGGAAAAGACATACCAGCATAGAGGTAGGCTTTGGTTCTTCAGCATAAAGATCATCGTGAGAGCGGATGCTCAGCCCAGGGTTCCAGATCTTGAAAACAACCAGACCTGTATCAGAGTGCCAGCTCCAACTCCAAGCTCCAGTCTCCTGCTAAGGCAGGGAGACCTTGGGAGGCAGCAGGCACAAGCGATGGGCTCTTGCCAGCCATGCGGGAGACTTGAATTCAATTTCTCGTCTGTTAGTTTAGACCTGGTCAGGTCCTGGCCTGTCGCCGACCAGCAGCAGCACTAATGACGAGGCACACTCTTGAGGGTCTGGGAAAAGCCGGAACCACAACCAGACCCCTTATTGCCAAAAGCGGCTGTGTTTATACCCTTCTCTCCACTGCCTTTTTCCTCCGTTGGTCTTAGCTTTTCTCGCTGCTTCTCTAGCCCTCTCTTGCTACTTTTCTTCCCGTTCCTCTCCTTGTAGGTCTATATTGCTTTGTACCCCTCTCTGCTGCTTTTCTCCCTGTACGCCTTAGCTTTTCTACCCAAAGATCTTAGCTTTTCTACCCCTCTCTGCCACCTTGTTCTTCTTGTTCAGTCCGTCGTTCTTCTCCCCGTACTTCTCCTCGTCCCTCTCCTTAGCTTTTACCTGCTGCTTTTATACCGTTCTCCACCAATCACTTCTCCCCGTGGGTCCACTTGGCGCTGCCTGATAGGCCAGTAGCAATGACATAATCTCAGCGAGGACATCAGCCTATCCCTGTGACTTCCTGTTTACCTGCTGGGGAGTCCAACCCCGCCTCCTGGCCCTGGGCCAGCCGCCATCCTGCAACGGCCTTTCCTATTCTGGGGAGCGGCTTCGGCACCCGCTCCCCACACTGGCCATCGTGGATGGCAGGAATACACATTCAGGAGGCTCAATTAACTACATTTCCTTATAAAAGTACTGATATAATAACAAGTAACACCACAGTAGATGGCTAACAAAGTTTGATGGAAGATGTCTACAGAGCCATATAAGAACTGTGGAAACCATAAGCATCTATTAATTTTCCAGGGAATGACATGTTAAAACATGTCACATACCTGTAAGAAATGACCATTCACTAACAGTCTGATATTTGGAGGTGACACAAAGAAAAAACACAAACTTATGTTTAAGGACACCCATTCCATAATCAATTGCTCTAAGTAATAAGTTTGACTGCCATTGCAGCAAAACAAATTTACACAGCAATTCTATTTCAAGGGACTTACGCCACTGACTTAATGAGTTAAGGGCACAGAAGCACACACAAAGTTTGCTGCCACAGTGCGAAGCAAGTGAAAACCTGGATGAAAACACAGCCTGTGTGGTATTCAACCAATGAAGGTCAGGAACAGCGAAATAACAGGCAGCTGCCGGAAGGCGATTCATCTTTTATACCCACCCCCAAAATGTCTCCATTTCATGGATAAGAACTGTTAACTAAAGCAGCTGAACAGAGGATTTTTTAAAATCACTTACGGAGCAGCCATTACATTGAAAACAATCATTTATTTACACATTCAAAAACAGCAAATATTTTATCTATAAAAAATAAATATTTCTATAAAATAAATAATCTATATAAAATAATAGATAAATACTATGCACCAATAGATAAAATAGTTCCACGGTTAGAGACACTGAATAGGAAATCATAAATACCAACATGTAAATATGATAGTTCTTTAAAAAGCTAGATGCAACCAGGGATGTTAGTCTCGGCCCTATTTAGTCGGAGGAAGAGAGCAGATGATGCAGTTTAGGACTAATGAGAGTCCTAAACAAGAGTTAGCTGGCAAGACTGCTTTACGCTCAAAGTGGGCACACCTGGCATCCTCCAGGGCCTGGTTCCTAGTCAGCAAGGGCGCATGATGTGGGAAGGAACTAAGAGCCCGTGGCAGCCACTCCCAGACACCCTCTGAATTTTGATTCAATTGAATTCTCTCAATTCATTGAGAGATTCATTTGATTTAATACAAGGGTTTATCAAAGAGTAATGGTCCAAGTCACATTTTAAAATGGAAGTGAATTAAAACGAAGGCATCATCGAGTGCTGCTATGATGTCAGCATGTTTTCAGGCGGGCACTGCTTCGCCATCTGAAGGCTGCCCTGCTGCATGAATGGTTTTACCACGCAGCCAGTGACGTGGACCTGACCACCTCATCACGATTTCCTCCTCTCCTGACTACGGGGCAGCCAAGGATATGTATGTTCCCTCTGGCTGCAGGTGTACTTTAGTGCTGTGTTACAGCTCTCGGGGATCCCGCCAGAACGGGCACAGCTTGCCAGTATTAGGTGAATGAAACTGAAATAATTAGCATGATATTTGTATGACACACGAGAAAAGAACTGACTCAAAGCACCAACTCCTGCTGCCAAACCTCACCCATCACGATGCTTTCCCACTGCTTTGGTTAAGAGTTGCCCACATGGAATCGCATAAGCTCATGAATCCAACGTGGGATAATTAAAGCAAGGCAGGTAGCATATCCAATGTCTCAAGTACTGAATATTTTCAGGGGTGAGAATACTTGAGATTATTGATTTCAGGACAGAACGTCGATCATTTCTGAAAGTTCTCTGCAGCCCCGGGCATTAGATAGCCAGTTTGGAAAAGAGGCTGCTATCCTCAGGGAAATCTCTGGCCCTCTGCTCTCCTACATCACTGACCTCCCACTGCCCTTCCCTACAACGACACTTTCCAGCCCTACTTAGGTGGTTCTGCAGAGCAAGCCTGCTTCACCTAACCCTGGAGACGTTTGGAGACCTCAGGACCAATGGTCCCGACGTTGCAGTCCAGCACAGCTCCCTGCAAGAAGACCTGTTGATAGGTCTCACTTGACAGGGTTTGTAAGCAACAGTTCTTGCTGTTCCTTGAGCTCGCCTCACTTTCCTTCCATGACCTGGAAGGGCATGCCCATCAAAGGAGAAAATGACGATTTGTAGGAAGCCAAGTTTAAAAAAAAAAAAAAAAAAGGAACTTTAAGTCATCAGAGAAATGGATACAAACCACAGGGCAAGACCTAGCATGCAAGACTGTGAAAACGCCACTGCCCCCTGCAGGAGAGGGGGATAAATTACAGAGACATCTGCGTGCTTTCCCTGCACTTCCCTGACAGTGCCATGCTCATATCATCTGCCGTGATGCTGAACCTGTGCAGCGCATCAGTGCACTGCTGAGACACACTCAGAGAAGCAAAGTGCTCCACATGCATCAAAAGCGAAGGCATGAAAGATCAGAATGAAGAAGCGATTTGGTTTAAAATGCACATTTAGAGGGCAACACTGTGGCACGGCAAGTTAAGCCACTGCCTGTGACACTGGCATCCTACTATGGGTACCAGTTTGAGTCCTGGCTGCTCCTCTACTGATCAGCTCCCTGCTGATGTGCCTGGGAGATCAGCATCTGATGGCATGAGATGAAGCTCCTGGCTCCTGGCTTTGACTCAGAGCCACTGTAACCAGGAAGTGAACCAGCAGATAGAGGAGTCTCTCTCTGTCTCTCCTTATCGCTCTTTGTAACTGCCTTTCAAATAAGCAACCTTTTCTTTTTAAGATTTATTTCTGATTTATTGGAAAGTCATATTTACAGAGAAAAGGAGAGACAGTAAGAAAGATCCTCCATCCACTGGTTCACTCCCCAAGCAGTTACAAGGGCCGGAGCTGAACCAATCCGAAGCCAGGAGCCAAGAGGCTCCTCCGATCTCCCACGTGGGTGCAGGGACTCAAGACTTCGGGCCATCCTCCACCACTCTCCCAAGCCATAGGCAGGGAGCTGTAAGGGATCCTGGCACATGCAAGATGAGTATTCAGCCACTAAGCCATTGCACCGGGCCCACACATAGACAATCTGATTTTTAAAAAATATGCAGATGGGCCTTCTACCTTAACCACCAACACAGGAAGGAGACGCAGAAGGAAAGTTTACCCTAAGCCTCCCAATTCCACATAAGAGCAATGCAGCTATAAGCACACGATCATAAAGTCCTCTGTGCTATGACTGTCCACTATTCTGCACCTTTCTGAATATGAGCTGTTGTCAATGGCAGATACTGCTTCACATTCTAAGTAATTCTGTTATTTTGATATCAAATATAGTCCTAAGTGAGCATGGGGGAGCAGTGGGGAAGAGAATGGGCAGCCCCAGGTCAGGCCAGGAGTCTCTCCTCTATCGGCATGGCATGGGCACAGACTCCTTGGCCTGTTGTCTGGGTTAAGAACACAGCACATGTGTAAGTCTGCTTTCTGTTACCCCAACAACATGCTCGACAGTGAGAACCCGACAAAGAGGTTTATTGCAGTGCATGAAGTTGAAGACTGAAAGTCTAACATAGGCAGCCACAAGCTTGGCTCTACGACGCCCACATACCAATGTGGGATTAATGCTAAGGCCTTATGATCATTCCCAATAAAAATGAGAGCAGGACATAAAATCGATACTCAGAAAAAGTTTTTTCTTTGCTTTTTTTTTTTTTTTAACCCCAGTAAGAAACTTGATTCAGTGAATCATTCTTTGGGACTTCTGTCAATATGGGTTTTCACTCAAACCAAGAGGAAGCGTAGACTCCGCAGTGATATTCTGAAGAAAGCAGTAGAATCACTTCCCATGGAGACGGTAAAGAACTGCAGGTATTCAAACCTCTTACAGACTTTGCCAATTTTGCTCTAGAGAATTTGATTTACTGAATTCTCTTTTAGTACTAGAAATTTAAGCTAGAAAGCATATGTAAAGTCCATTAAATATAACTGAGTTATTGTGATACATTTTTCTTCTCTTGCTAGAATGGTGTAGATTGTCTCTTATTATGACTATACAGTTACTCTCATAATCATATTATTTTAGGCTATCATACAGAAAAAGTATAATAGGGTTTAGACTTCGTAAAAAGCATTTTCAACATTATTTAGAAACATGTAAGAATGTTGCTGCAAGTAAATGGCATCAAACTTCAAGGATATAACAAAATATTGCAAAACCAAATGCAGCAAGATGCCATTGTCATTGCTTCATTCAAAAAGCTGTAGAATTGGTACGATGACTCAATCACCAGGTGACGTAGCTACACAAGAAACATAATGTGGGGCCAGTGCAGTGACACAGCAAGCTAAAACTCCACTTTAAGTGTTGGCGTCCCATATTGGCACTGGTCCTTGTCCCAGATGTCCCACTTATGATTCAGCTCCCTGCTATGGCCTGGGAAATCAACAGAGGACGGCTTGAGTTCTTGGGGCCCTACAACCACATGCGAGACAAGCAAGAAGCTCCTGGCTCCTGGATTTGGACAGGTCCAGCTCTGGACATCTTGGCCATTTGGGGCAGTGAACCATTGGATAGAAGGAAGATCTCTCTTATTCTCTTTGTCTCCACTTCTCTGTAAATCTGCCTTTCAAATAAAAATAAGCAAGCTGTTAAATAAAATGATGCATAATGTGCCCAAGTAAATAGGGACCACCATATGTACCCAAGAAAATTAGAATGGGTAAGGAATTGGTCAAAGAATATGACGAAAAGGTACAGTACACCCATAAGCACCACCTTATTCTGAGAGGCATCCTTTGGTTTAAGAAGAAGTTTGCAAGATACAGTTGAAGCAGATTCATGTTGTCACTTCAACTACTTCTCCATCTAGATGAAAACTATTTTATGCAAGGACACAAGCTACTGGAAGATTTTATTAATGAAAACCTATAGGACGTAGTATGTTGAGCCACCCAGACCACAGTGTGGGCATCCCATATGGGTGCCTTCTGATCCAACTTCTTGTTGATGTGCCTGGGAGAGCAGTGAAGGATATCCCAGATGTTGGACACCCACATCCATGTGGGAGACCTGAATGTAATTTCCAATATCGGCCTCATCTAGTCCTGACTACAATGGCCATTTGGAGGTGAATGAGTGGATAGAAAACCATACTCTTTCTCTGTACCTACTTTTCTAACTCTGCTTTCCAAATAAATAAAATAAATCTTAAGCACACAAAAATACACACCTGTAGAGATGGTGTTGTGGCACAGTTGGCCATGCTGCTTGTTGCAATGCTAACAGCCCATATCTGAGACAAGTTTCCAGTCCTGGCTACCCAGCTTCTGATTCAGCTTCTTGCTAGACACCCAAGGAAGGCAGTGGGTAGTCTAAGTGCTTGGGCCCTGTCATCCACTTGGGAGACCCAGATGGGGTTCCAGGCTTCTGGCTTCATATCTGGATTTGGATATTGCGGCCATTTGGGGAGTGAACCAGTGGATGGAAAATCTTACTGTCTTTCCTTCACTCTCTGTCTCTACCTTTTAGATAAACTAAACCTTTATTTTAAATAAAAATAAATCTTTCAAACTCAGAATAAAATGATTAAATCGTAATCACGTTTTGTGTCTATGGTGCCAAACACACAGCTATATTGATTATTTTATGCTATGGAGAGCAATGATCTTAAAATTCAGTCTGCTACCAATTCCATGAGCACCCTTTTCTAACACAGACCTATGAGACTTTCTTCGCGTGAATGGCTCACGTGTTATCTACCTTAAGTAACGTAGAATTCTTTTTAGAAGAAATGAAAAAGTCAGTGTTGCTAGAGCTCCTAACCCCTGCCCTCCCACTAAGTACTGGTGTAATTTACCTGTCTATATTTCCCACTATTTGATATCTATAAAAATGGATTTCTGTATTTATAATGTAAACAGCCACACGAGGAATTTAATAAATAAGAAACCACAAATAAAGAGATGGAAAGGTATTTTCCACAAAGTACAAGCTGCCTTTCTGGAATTCAGAAGGAAATATACGAATATTCTCTCTCTCTCTCTCTCTCTCTCTCACACACACACACACACACACACACACACACACACAGCACATATCGAGCCTCGTATTTTCATTCATAGATCTATGATCCCTTGTTATGAGATAGATGACTGGGGGGTCAGGAGACCCTTTTATGCTTCCCGTGGAGATGTGTAGGCTCACAGGATTAATGAACTCCCCAGTTTCCAGTGAGCTTTCTCTCATGCCAAATCCACCTGGGTACTTAGCCATTTATGGAGAACACTTAAGCAAATGAGATTCAAACCATCTTTCATCAACAATCAGGTATTATATCATGCAGAAGTGTTTTCCAATAATACATCCACAATGATCTGCTTAGTTAGAAGAAGATGTCTCCATCTACAAATGCCATCACCACCCAGTTGTGAAAAAAAAACCACATTGGGTTCCATACAGGCAGAATCAACTCCTACACATTCTCACCTCTTGCAAGCCATGAGTCTCAGAGAAGCAGTTTTTCTCCCGGCCCATCCCCCAACACACCAGAAAATTACAATCAGCTAAAATTTATATCAAAGAGCTTAAAAAACAATAAGGTAATTAGACATGTTCATGAGAGAGAATTACGGCAAGGCATGATGGGAGTCCCTACAATGCTGCTGGCTCCACTGGAAGGAAACATTCCTGAGCAGCCAAGCCGACCTGGAGCAGACGAAGGGCCCTCTTCTCGGCAGCTGAGCGGGTCCTCCACCCGGCAATGGGTGCGATAAATTACCAGTGTGTGTTCTGTTTCCTGAGATGGGTTCAATTCATCATTTTACTGAAAAGGTTCCATTATGCTAATGTCTTCGAAAATCACATTCTGCTGTTGCAGGAAGGTCATGAGGGGACATAAATTTTGAAATTTAGAGGCAAGAAGTTGCACAGCAGTCACTGATTGCAAGGGTTAATAAGAAGCCATCAGAATACTTTCAAGGACTTAGCAATGATAGTCCTTCAAAATGTTCCCCTTAAACAGAGAGAAAAAGAATATTGCTTCTAGATCAACATTTTAAAAAATGATGCTTTAAGAATAAGAGTATCAATACTTGGCCTTAAGTTGATGAATGATTATACTTTAAGAACCAATCTTGATTGAAATTTTAATCTGTCATTTTGTGGTTCCAATAAACCAGGTATCTGTTACATAAGTCCCTAAATAGTAAGTATGTAAGCCACCTGAATTACTATCTCCAAACATTTGCATAAATAAGGTGTGCATCATTAATATGCATATGTTCATGTGTAATCTCACTGTGTCTGTGAGGAGAGAACTTAGGGTTGTCTACTCTCCCGTTATCTTAACTTTGTGAATTCTCTGGAAAGAAGAGAAGGGTAATGAACTAATTATTCAATGCATATTAGATAGCATTTCCAAGAGAAATGTTTTTGAGGCACCCTGCCTAGGAACTATTGATTCCTTCCAATCATCAAGGAATAAAAGTATAATTCACGAATTATTGGAATATCAATGTATCAATAATTTGTAGTTATGGTGCACAACTGTCAAACAGCTGAGTGAAGACACATTAAAATCAGATAGCTCTCTGTACCCAATTATTGTAAATCAATACAACACTAAGGAGGAATGAATGCTCTTCAGAAACACATGCCTGGAATACCCACAACTCCTTCTAAAAGTTTGCGGAAAATGGACTTCAAAGATATGTTTATTTTGGCACCACAATTTTGAAGTCAGAGCTGGCATGGTAGTCTAGTGACTAAAGTCCTTGCCTTTGCATGCATCAGGATCCCATATAGGTGCTGGTTAATGTCCTGGCTGCCCCATTTGCCATCCAGCTCCCTGCTTGTGGACTGGGAAAGGAGTTAAGGACAGCCCAAAGTTTTGAGATGCTGCACGCTTGTGGGAGACCTGAAATAGGCTCTTGGCTCCTGGCTTTGTATCAGCTCAGCTCTGGTCGTTGTGACCACTTGGGGAGTGAATCAATGGATGAAAGATTTTTCTGTCTCTCCTCTGTAAATCTGAGTTTTAAAAAAATAAGTCTTAAAGGAGAAAAATTTGACATCAATGTACTGTTTTCTCAAAGTGTGTCTCTTTCACTAATCTTTTGAAGACCCATTTTATGCATACATATATATTTTTTCTTTTTCAAAAGAAAATATGTTTTTCAAAGTTTCACTTTCCATGAACTTTTTGGAAGACCTTGTATTTAGCTACCCATTTTGCTTTTTTTTTTTTTTTTACTTTACAAAGAGAGGTACAGAGGAGACCTAGGCAGGCATCCAGACTGACAAAGTCTCCCAATCCACTGGCTCATCCTCCTGAGCCCTGCCATGGCAGGCTGCTACTGGCCAGAGCCTGGAACCTCCCATGCTCTGAGTGGCAGAAAACTGACACCAAGCCCCCAAGCCAGGCATTCCAACAAGCCGGCAGGCATCTCAAGAGTGCCCATCCCAGTGAATCAGAGGCCTGCCCCTGGCAGCCAGTCTTCGAAAGCAGCCTTCAAGGTGTCTGTGAACACTGTAACCAGATCCTGGCTCGATATCCAGAGGCTACGGACACTTCTGTTCTAACATGAGTGTTCTTTCCAGCCAGAGTGTCATGTTGAGTGGGTCATGGAACCCATGCTGATGGGACTCCCAAGATGGTTATAGGTGAGATGCTAGCTGGTGGTCCTAGGCTGACATATCCAATCCCACTCTGCACCAAAGTCAAAGAGATCAGATTCTGCTGCATGCTCTCTCCTGCCTAGGGACCAACATGACAGAGAAGCTTTAGAAGTGTGTCTGAAATAATTTCAAAGCCCAGTTGATAAGATCACGTTAAAGATACAAAAATATAGCTTCCCAAGAAAATAAAATCTCAAAACCTTCCACTGACCAGCTCCAAATGTGTTCATGTGGTTCCTTACAGCTGTGGTGCTTTTCCTGTCAACTCATATATTCATTCCTGTCAAGCCTGAAGGTTGTGGAAAGCAGACACCCTTTTACTTGCGAAGTAATTATACAAATATTTTATGAAAAGAGAAAGGTGTGCTAAAGGTTTTCTGTTACTATAACCTGCTGTGTGAGGCCAAGTGACTATATTTTAAAAGAGACACTAACCTCAGTTCTGGGCATGTGTGGGTCAAGGGCATGTACAGCTAGCATTGAACCAACTCTGTTAAGGGATTCAAGCAGATGGCACTGCATGACAGTAGGCACACCTCCATTTGAGAAGCCAAGGAGGCCAGATTTGCTGTTAGTTAACAGCTGTCTCCTGAGCTCAATGACCACAGAAGAACCAGCTAATCCCTTCTGAAGGAAGCTCCCTGTCCCAACCCTGTTGACTCAGGACTTTAAGTAGGCGCTTTGTCCTAGCGTTCCACATCACCTTCCAACAGAACCATTCTGGGGCCAAACCTGCACCACGGCAACCCCTGGGGGAAAACCCACATCCAAACCAAAGCAGAAGGCTCAGGGTGGGGGACATCAGGGTGTACAAGATCAGCCTGGACTTTTCAAAAATCACGCCCATTCTGATCAATTCTGCATCAGTACTTTGATTAATTTGGGAGAAACAGATCTGAACCAAGAGATCTGGCTTCCAATATTATATTAGTTTCAGGATATTTTAGCTGTGACACCTTGGACAAGAAATGAATTCTTTCCTCTGTTCTTGTGTAAAATTGTTAAGTATGTTCCTAACAAAAATAACGTAAGTGCACATTTCAGAAACTGGGAATTCTAAGGTACATATTCCTCTATGGAAGGTTAAAAAAAATCATGTCTAGGTAGTTCACACATTAGATAGGACAAGTTCAGTTACATTCCTTTCATAATCAGAAAAACTAACCAAAACCTGGAAATCAGGTCAAAGAGTTTGCCACAACTATTTCAGTGCAATGCGTTTCTAGTAATTGGGTGATTGAACCAATCCATAGGAACGTGAGTTGACCCTTTTCTGCTACAAATACAAAGTATTTCTACCCAGTGGAGTGGATAATCCTGGATGGTATAGTTAATTGCTTTCTAATAACCTAACAAAACATGTCCTGAACAACTAGTTCAGTGACATTATCCTTAATAATCTTTATTAAATTACCTTTCAACCAATTAATCAATCACCAATAGATTAACTTCCTTAAGGCTCTTTGAGTTAATTCATAGGGACTTATTGCTCTCATTAAGCACTGAACTAAACAAAAATTTATAGCTGTTCCTTTTATATTTATAGGAGACTTACTTAAAAGGTTATGCTTCATCAAGCCCAAGTACACATGTGTGACAGAGTCAAAATCATGGCCGGGAAGTATACCTGTGGACTGCAAGGCCAAGACTCATTTTTTTCTCTTTTTATTAATAGATTTCTAGTTAGATAGAGACAGCTTTAATTCTGCCCATCCAAGTTTTCCATCGCCTCCCTTTTTCTCTGGGTACGGGTTTGCCTGTGACTCATGAACAGACAGTAACTTCCTTCCTTGTGACAGCCAGAGTCTGTGATAAACTGAGCTCATGCTCTGTTGCTTTAACTCTGCAAAGGGAGGTGAACTGCTATTCTCAGTTGAGTCAGAGGCACGGGATACATGTAAATCATCTATCATCCATTACAACCTCAGGCCAATTAAAAATGTAATCACCAGCTCAAAATTACTCACTCTTGAGTGAGGTACTATTTCTTGCAAGAATTTTACTTTTCTTTTTTTTTTTCAATCATTATTTGATAGTTAGTTGGCGCTGTGGCCTCCTTTCCCCCTCCCCCAAGTTCCCTCGTCTCCCTTCCAGTCCTACAAGTGCATCATACCACCACTAGGCTATCTCCCAATAATGTAGGAGATTGTCAGTCATTTTGTTGTAAGTCCACCCTTGTGGTGCACACATGAGAATTTATTTATTTTTGTTTCCATCTATAAACATACTAATTTCCATGATGTATCCCTTTGACTACAGTCCAACATGGAGAGGAGAAGCAGGAAGAAAAAAACAAAGAAAAAAAAAGGATATTGAATTTTCAAGCATGTGAGCTTAACGAACATATAACAAAGGCATCAATGTAGCACTAGGGTGATGAAAAAGATTGCCTAGCATCTTTGCATAGGAATAAATGTCATCATGTGCCCCAAGACCCTAATGGAGGTACAATAAGGACTAGATTCTCATTATTTATGGGCAGAAGCAATAATAGTGATAAAGGGGTATTAACAATCTCAAATGATTATATACAATCTGCCTCTCATGGATGGTTGATTAATTAATTATATCACAAGATCTTACTACAAAAGGTACAAGTAGGAAGTAACATAAGTAAAATTCATATGTAATATCCTTAGATCTGACATCATTTCATCTTATAGCAAACATATAATATCTGACCTTTTGGGTTTGGCTCATTTTCATTAGCATACTGCTCTCTAGTTTGACCCATCTGGCCACAAAGAACCGTCTTTCTTTCTTTTTTTCCCTCCTTTCCTTCCTTCCTTCCTTCCTTCCTTCCTTCCTTCCTTCCTTCCTTCCTTCCTTCCTTCCTTCCTTCCTTCCTTCCTTCCTTCCTTCCTTCCTTCCCTCCTTCCCTCCCTCCTTCCCTCCCTCCTTCCTTCCTTCCTTCCTTCCTTCCTTCCTTCCTTCCTTCCTTCCTTCCTTCCTTCCTTCCTTCCTTCCTTCCTTCCTTCCTTCCTTTATAGCAAAATAGTATTTCATGGTGTACATGAACCACAGTTTCTTTATCCAGTCCTTTGTTGATGGGCATTTAGCTTGTTTCCACATTTTGGCAATTGCTGATTGTGCTGCAATGAACATCGGGGTGCAGGTTACTTTCTCATGTAACAAGTCTTTGGATATGTTCTTAGGAGTGGTATTGCTGGGTCAGATGGTAGGTAGGTTGAGTGTTCTCCACACTGACTTCCATAGTGGTTGCAGCAGCCTGCAGTCCCAGCAGCAGTGCAGTAGGGTTCAGTTTTTCCCCCGCAACTTCACCAGCAGATGTTTTTGGTAGTTTTATGTATGTGGGCCATTCTTACTGGTGTTAAGCAGAATCGCAGTAGTTTTTATTTGAATTTCCCTTATTGCCAGAGAGCTTGAGTATGTTTTCATATGCCTGTTAGCCATTTGGATTTGTTCCTTTGTAAAGTGTCTGGCCCATTTTCCGTACCCATTTCTTGACTGGCTGTTCTGGAGTTCTTTGTATATTCTGGAAATCAACCCTTTGTCTCTTGTGAAGTGTGCAAAGATGCTCTCCCATGCTCTTGACTGCCTTTTTACTTTGTCAATTGTTTCTTTTGCTATGCAGAAGCTTCTTAGCTTAATACAGTCCATTTGTTTATCTTGGTTTTGGCTTACTTTGCTTTTCATGATTTTTCTAGGAAGTCAGTGCCTACACCTATACTTGCAGAGTATTTCCAACTTCTTCCTAAAAATCTGTTGATTTCTGGGCGTAGGTTTAGATCTTTCATCCATTTAGATTTGATCTTTGTGTATGGTAACAAGTGTAGGTCTTATTTCTACAGGCTATTGGCCAGTTGTCCCGACAGCATTTACTGAAGAGACCTTCCTTTCTCCCTGGGTTGTTTTCCGTTTTCTTGTAGAACATGAGATGGCTGTACATATGTGGGTTCCCTCTGGTGTTTCCATTCTACTCCATTGGTCTTCCTCTCCATTTCTGTGCTAGTACCAGACTGTTTTGAGAACTACCGCTCCATGATATGTCCAAAGATCTGACATTGCAGTCCCCCACTAGGTTCTTATTCTTGACAATAGTTCTGGCCATTCATGGTTTTTTTTTTTTCTATGTGTGTGTGTGTTTCCAGGTGAACCTTTGTATCATTTTCCCAGCTCTGTGAAGAATCTTTTTGGTATTTTGATTGGAATCGCATTGAATGTATATATGGTATTAGGTAATATGGACATTTTGATGATGTTGACTCTGCCCATCCAGGAACATGTTCTGTTTCTCTACTTTTTGAAGTCTTCTTCTATTTCTTGTCTTAATGTTTTATAATTTTACTCATACAGCTCTTCCATATCCTTTGTTAGGTTTATTCCTAGGTATTTCACTTTATTCTCTGTTATTTTGAAGGGTACCATGCTGGTTAGTTCTTCTTCAGCCTTGGGGTTGTTTGCGTACACTATGCCTATTGATTTATCTTCATTTATCTTTACCCTGCTGCGTCACTGAACTCTTATATTAGTTTAAACAATCTCTTTATTGAGTCTCTTGATTCTCCTATGTATAAAATCATATCATCTGCAAACAGAGATAGCTTGACCTTCTCACTTCCAATTTGAATTCCTTTGATTTCTTTTTTGGTCTCTTGAAGCTTGTTTCTGATTGACTTGTAAAATAATCAAACATGTTTACTAGCCCACAGAAAACAATGAAGCCAAATTTTGAATAAATATCCAGACTTTAAAAAAAAGCTTTTAAGAGAAACTAAGTCACTTAATAAAGAAAGCATCTGTGAACCTTTGGCCTGTTATATTTAGCTGAATTAAAGAACAAAAGGCATATACATTTTTTTTCAATTTTTCAGCGTTATGTATGTGACAAAATTTCCATCTTCTAAAGTTGAGTTTGGTTTCCCATGCAAACAGCAATTAATCTGAACTTCTAATGCTTCTACTTTATAAAAAGCAAGTAGTACACTATTCCACTATTATGGCATATAAATTTTATGAAAAATATGTTTGTATCTAACTAAACAGAATCATGACTCTGGAAAGTTTCTTCAGTAGTTATGCTTTCCAGTGTGTTAGCCTGATTATAATTACTCAGAGCATTACATAACTTAAAAGCTTGAGCTAACATTAAGTTGGTCTATTTTGTTAATAATCTTTAGAAATTCGAATAATATCTGCTAATACGATGTACTAATGATTTTACGCAATAGTTAACTTCCCATAATTTTGGCCTTTCAGTTCTGCATTCTACAGAACTACTGTATGTTTGGGTCATGTTAGTGAAATCTAGCTGTGCAAGATGGTGGTTTTCGTTTGCACAATTTGTCACCCTACTGGAATACATGTGCACGCTGGCTCGTTCTCCATTTCCTCTTTCCTGTATCTGTGACAGTGAAGCTATTTTGGCTAAAAACTGTCATAAGTTCAGGTGGTTGAGACAATCCCAGAATTTCCAGTAACAGAAAAACCTAACCGTTCATTCACAGCAGCAATAGAAGAGTTTTTCCAGGAGCGAAAGCATATTGAAGCGTCAGCTTGTTCTCAAATATGAAAGGACTCAGGGAAAGAAAAAAAACTTGAAAGAATAGGGTGAGCTGCAGAAAGTTTGAGGAAAGTGAACTTTACTTGCTATTGTTTACAATATTCAAGCCTGAAAACTTTGCAGTCTGTTTAAATTATAGCAAAATTCACCCAGTTTTTATGGTCTTATTTGCATGACAACTTTAAAGGAGAAAGAAACTTCCTGAAAACTATATTCCCAAATGTAATACAACATTAGAATTAGGTGTGCTTTTCTCTTTACTTGACAAATTCAGCTCAGAATTCTTAATCAGAAAACATAATATTTTCCCATCTGTATGCTCTTCCCAAGGAAGTAAAAATTCCATATCCCACAGCAACAGTTTCTACTTTGGATTAATTTGATCATCTTCTTTGAATTTTAAAAATAGATTTTAAAATGTAAAAGGTCAAAGTTATTCACTCTTGAGGGAGGCACCATTTGTTGCAATCATTGTATTTTTTCTATAGTCAATTTAAAATATTTTTTGTCACTTTAAGAGAGTAGTTGAGTATTCTCTCATGCACAGCAATTTTTACGAACATTTGTTTATTGAGAGGCAGAGTCACAGAGATGGTGGCGGCAAGGAGTGAAGGTGACAGTGGGGAAACGACCGTCCATCTGCCTCTCCACTCCACAAATGTCTACAATGGCCAGGGCCGTGCCAGGTGGGCACTGGCAGCCATCTTTCCCTGCTTTCCAAGGTTGGCATTAGCGAGGAGCTAGTGTGAAAGTGGGGCAGTAATCATGTGGGCGCTGGAATCACGCACAGCAAAACTTAACCTGCTCTGCCACAGCACTGGCCCTCAAAGAGAATTTCATTACAACCAAATGATTGCATTTTCTCAGATCTAATCCCAAATTTTTGGGAAAAAAAATAAAATGTCAGGAAATACAGAAAACTCCCTAAAAATTCTCAGCAGGTTTGGTTCTTCGGGTGGGCTAGCATTATTGCAGGAGTTCTAGAACTGGCTGTCCATCAGAACTGCTGCTGGCCATGCTCAGGCGGAAGAGCTGTTAGTCCTGTCAATGTTCATGAAGTGGACCTTGTGTGGAGTGGCCAAGAGGAGGCCTGCAAGCTCTTGCTGCCCATTGTGTCTGCATGTTCTCAGTCTCCAAGGAAACACTGACCAGGCTCCTAGGAAATGTTTCTGCCACTGAGTTGCAAAGGGAAATTGCATCCTCATCTTGTGACTTTGTTGTACTTAATCTAGCCTTTTACTATGACCAGCTGGCTTCTGCTGTGGTCTGGTGCTTGCTGAAAACTCTGTAAGGAGACACAGGATATGAACTTCTTGAAGGACTGTGCCAGACACTTCCAACTACTGACATCTCACAGGCCAGACTCTGGGTCACAGGTCCAAGTTGCCCCAGCTTGTCAACGTTCACGCTGCACTGACAGGGTCGATCAGGATTCCCAGGTCATATTTCATTCTGGAAATAAACGTCTTTCATGAAAGCAGCATCACTGATCCAACATCCAACATGGCCAGAGTGAATTATACAACAAATAAATGAGACAGATTGAATCACCGCTATTTGCTTTGAACATTATTTGTTGTCTTCTTTACATGGATGTATGAAGATCTTTCCCTTTCTTCTTAACTGGTGTTGCCTTCCACAAAGTTTATGCTTCTGTATGCCGAATGTCAGCCCTTATAACTAGTGGTGGCTGATGTTCACTGTGCTTCAGAATTCCATTACATATTCATCTCCTCACTTTCTCTGGAAACACAGTGATTTGCACAGGTAAATCAGAATCTTCTCTACCTATGAGGATATCTTTGGCCAAACTGATGGTGCAACCAAGAATACAGAACAAGAGTTCTGTCTGGGAACACCTGTCACTTCAGCAGATACAATGGGACATCATGAAAGGTCAGTAATCAATATTATACAAATAACCAACGTTTATTAATTCCACCCAAGTAAACAAGTTTTGTTTCTGGCTGTTGGACATAAACACAGATGTCAAAACCTTTTTTGGGAATCTCAAGAAGGGACAAATGAGCCTAAATGTACAGATTCTGCTACACTACAACACTTGATTTTTGATTCAGCTCCTGCTTAGGGACTAGAAAAATCAGCAGAGGATATCCCAGACATTTTTAGCTCAGATGAAACTTGTGGTTTCAGCCTGGCCCAGCCCTGGCCACTGTGGCCCATCCAGGTGTGAACCAGCAAATCGAGGATATCTCCCTGATTCCCCTCTTTCCTTCTCTCTGTAATTCTGAAATTCAAATAAGTAAACAGATCTTTAAAAACATGATTCACAGGCTTTGGAATAAAAGAAAAAAAAAACCAGAAACAAAAACAAAAGGCCTCTGCAAGTCAAGTCTGAGGATCCTGCAGAATGTTTTCATGTAGAGTAATTCTCTCCCTTAAACTATAGGGTCCTAGAGCTAGAAAGCAAACTCAAGTAGGGCTACATGGCTATTTAACAGTCTTGCTTCCTCTACCTAAATAACTAGGCCAAATAAAATGAAAAAAGTCTTTCTTTGTTATTTAGGAACAAAAGCACCTTTGAGATTATTTATAACCATAATGAGGGAAATGGTCAGAACAAAAATATCTGAAATGGAAAATGTGTCCAACAGAAAACAAGAGGTGCTTCTCAGCACAATGCCTGACCTGTGTTCATGCTGGCAGGGCAGCGCACAGCTCACTAGCACCTGCACTAAGATGGAGGTTTTTGTGTGTTGGGGAGGCATAACTTTTGTCGGTTATCACAATCCCAAAGATTATATTTGACTTCCAAGTGAGACGGTAACCAGATCTAACTCTGGTCCAGCAAGCTTATCCAGACATTACTTTTTAAAAAAAGATTTATTTTTTATTGGAAAGTCAGATATACAGAGAGGAGAAGAAGCAAAGAGAAAGACCTTCCATCCATCGATTCATTCCTTAAGTGGTTGAAACGGCCGGAGCTGCACTGATCCAAAGCCAGGAGCAAGGAGTCTCTTCCAGGTCTCCCATGTGGGTGCAGGGTCCCACGGCTTTGGGCTGTCCTCCACTGCTCTCCCAGACCACAAGCAGGGAGCTGGATGGGAAGCGGGGCTGCTGGGATTAGAATTAGAGCCCATATGTAATCCTGATGTATGCAAAGTTAGCCATTAGGCTACTGTGCTGGGTCCTAGATATTACTTTTTAAACATACACCAGGTAAATTTTTAACTGGTACACTGAAAACTTTAAAAATACATAAGCTACAGAGCATACAATAAATCAGCATCACCCAGATTCAACCATTCCTCACGTGTAACTGACTAGCTGTGTCACTTATTGTGCTCCTGAAATTGATCACAAGGAATCAGCTTGAGGCCCCTCCTCATGAATGTACTCACTGGCTGTCGTCTAACGAGTCTCTCTGTAACTGTTGCCATAGTGAATTAGTACTTGCAAAGTGGTGATTATTCTAACTTTGGATTTCCTTCTTCAATCATTATGTGGAATTACTCTGTACAGGAAAATTTACCTCAAGAACCAGGGCAATTTGCTTACCTTGAAATGGAATTCTCACAGGAACTGCTACTCAAATGCTTACTTGTTTTCTTTTAATGGTCATTTTTCCAAATAAGGATTTGATGCTTTTGTTATCAGTGGTTTCCAAAACATCTGACTTTACTGAAATTATGACCTTCTATATGCTATATAAATTTTAATCTACACATTTCTTATTCTTATATTATCCCATCTTTAGGCATAAATCACTGTGAGTCCTTCCAGCTTGTCCATTAGTGTTTTTTTTTTTTGAGATTTATTTATTTCTATTGCAAAGTCAGATTTACAGAGACAAGAAGATACAGAAGGAAAGACCTCCCATGCACTGGTTCACTCCGCAAGTGGCCGCAATGGCTGGAGCTGAGCTCCGGGTCCCAAGGCCTTGGGCCACCCTTGACTGCTTTCCCAGGCCACACGTAGGAAGCTGGAAGGGAAGTTGGAGCAGCCAGATTATGAAGCAGTGCCCATATGGGATGCACGTTTATGTGGATCACCAATTAGGGTGAGGAGGGTTGACATATGCAGCAAGGTGGGTAGTACAAACATTTCCCTTTTTCCCTCCCTTGTCCAATGTGGGGAAGGGGAGGGGACCATTCCTTGCTGTCAAACTACACCACAACCAGGGATGTGAAGACAACCATTTGATGATGCCTTAGAGACTGCCATGGGGAAGACACCTAATGCTTCTGACAAAAGAACTGGACTGTTCTGCAATGTCTATGAGTCCAATAACTGAGAATCTCACCAGTACAGACTATATTTGCCAGCTTCAAAAGGACTCTAAAGGTCAGATGGATCAATGCTATCTTTGTTCATCCAACATGCATTTTGGAAGCCTGGATTACATGTCAAGTACCAAGGTGGGTATTGCACATGGCCCAGTGCCCTATGAAATCCCTGCCTCACGTCGTTTGCATCCCCATGGGATTGCAAAAAGTTGTGTACCATCCCAGTGACCACAGTCTTGTAATCAAAATCCTCTTAATTATGGAAAAGCAGTACATTTCTCTTTCCTTTACAAACATGAAAAAAGGACACCCATGAAAATAGTAACTGAATGAAATCAGAAAACATAGCCTGTCTAAAATATACCAGGTTCTCAGCCAATAAAAGGGCAGCGGCCATGACAATGAACAGCCCTTGACCCTTGTCTCAGCACCAAGCAGCCAGTGGCAGGCATGTAGTCTTCCAAAAGCTTTGAGTTCTGGCTCCTGTCACTAAACAGTCGACATTTTATTGAGATGTTATATGTTTTCCTGGTGAAGAGAATTTAAATTGTGCTTTTAATTGTCATCACATATCAAGCTAACAAAGGCTAAGGGCCACTTTGCCCACATGAACGATCAAATCAGACAACACACTAACCAAAGGGATGAGATGTCTTTCAAAAGTTCATTGACAATGTGTTACTAAATAAATAACCAAACTATTCATAAACCTCCTCCCATCCCAAACAAACTCGCCTCTAATCCAATTTTCCATAAGCTTTGTGAAGTACCCTTTGTAGAATCCTCATTTTCCTGAAGGAAATCCTGTGCACGCAGTTTGCAATGAGACATTACTGGTTTTTGTGGCAAAGTTTTGATCTTTGCCTACCTTATTCTAAGTTTCTGTTCATTTGTCAAATGTGAGACACGGCCAAGATTTTAATGATTTCACTAAGAAAGAATTAATTCAGTAAAAGAATATCAAATGAGTCTGCATTTTTTGTTTGTTTGTTTGCTTAAGGAGAGATGACTTCAACACCATCAATAAGACATCAGAGTCTGGCTGGTTCTCATTAGAAAGCTCACGCCAGCATCAGAAGTCAATGTCACAAGCAGCTCTCATTAATAACCACAGGAACACCCCCCCACACACACACACACGTCTGAACAATAAATAAGCTACATGCAGACAGCAGCATGTGTGAGAACTGGCCAGTCACACTTTCCTAAGCCATCAGCGTGGAGTAATGCAACTGTCTGTGTCTGTCAGGGAGGCAGTGAGGAGCACCCTGTGGCTGAGCATCAGGGCACCACAGATGCACACAAATATTTTTCCTGCAGCTGGGAAAGGCAGGATACTTTGAGACTCATCAAAAGATGCATGCATGTGTGGCATTCATATAAACATCTGTGGAAGACTAGAAGGACGCAGTTCTCAGTTACTTCGCACAATGATCCTGATCTTAACCCATATTCCCAGTGATCCACTATGCTTCTGTGTGCACTGTGCTTTCCTCATTTACGGGAGTTCTGCCTTCATCATCATGCTGGAGAGTAACTTGTGCTCAACTTGCTCTGGTCCAGCAGCTGCTGGAACACCAAAGTTGTTGAAACCCATATGCTGACCTGTTCCCAGCTAATCTACTCTCTCAAGATATAAAACAGTACATACGCTTATGGACAGCCTGAAAATTCTGGAAAAAGCAATAACAATTATCTATGTTCACCTTATTTAAATTTCCTCTTTACCCAAATGGTTTCCAAAGGACACAGATCAAGAAAATAATGGATTAATTCAGTTGTCTGCTGAACATTTGGAAAAGGGTAGTACATTTGCTTAACAAAACATGTGAATCAAATAAGTCAGAGCTAAAAGGCAATTAAAAGGGGTAGCCTAAGAAGACAGCCCTAAGGAGGTACTCCAGAAACAAAATGTGCTCAATTTTTAGCATAACCTTCCCAGACTCTGCTGGCCTCTCAGCTCCTATGGAGACAACATACTTTCTTGATGATCAGAATGGCAATCTGGAGAGTCAACTCATAGTCAACAATCACAAATTCATTAAGTGAAAAAGAAAAATGGGATAACTAAAGGTAATTTTGTGATGAAATAATAAGACTTTCAGATAAATAGTGGGATAAGATGGTGGAATCAGGTATGCAGAGAAAGTGCTGAATGAATAAGGATATCTGCCCACGATGCTTATTCTGCTCAAATGATTCACTTGAATATAAAGGCTTGACTGTTTTAAAGAACATGAATTTTTTATTTTTAAGAAAAAATATCTTCTAAGATTTATTTTTATTTGAAAGGCAGATTTTACAGATAGTGAAGGAGAGAAATAAGTAGATATTTTAATATGCAGAATTTAGTTTCAATACATTTTAGTGTCAGCTTTAATTCTCAATGATATTCTGTTTGGACAGAATATATTATGATGGTCATTATATCCATGAAAAATATAACAATGCTGGGGGCTTTAAATACTGAAATTCTGCATCACCATCATTTTACTGATTATTATATATACTACATTTTGTTAACATATTACATACAATATATTGCAATACATAAATATATGGTGCATTATATAAATATATAGATATCCTCTATTGTATGTATTATATAAATACATGTATCGATATCTATAGAGGATATTATATGTCTGTTGTCTCCTCTATTGTATATATTATATATCATATTGTTTGATATATGCTATCCATAGATGGCTATAGATAGACATCCTCTATTGTGTTGAGTCAGCTGCTGTTTGCACCCTGGCTTCCAGGGGTGTCCTGCACCCTAACCCACACTCAGAATGGTCCATTGCATGGTGGCATCTTCCCATGCTGGCTGTTCAATGTAGTTTTCTTTTGGATATGATTCATACTTTTTACTTTGGTTCTCATGCTCTTTTTGAATACATGAAACTAATCAAGATCATTTTAAAATGTATATTCATATAATCTGAATCACATTCACCCTTTTATCTGCTAAGCAACACCCCTTGCATTGCATTTCTCTATCTTGGGTTCAGTATCTTTTTTTTTTTTTTCCTGCAATGAATACCAAAGCAAACAGTTCTTCCAAACTGAGAAAGATTCAACCCTGAGATTCAATTACTCCCGAATGATAGTTTTGTTGAACACAGAAGTCTAAGCTATAAGGCATTCTCCTGGCATTTGATATTAGGCCACTTCCACTCTTCTTTTACTCTGTTCATGTCAGGCAGAAAGTCAGACCTGAGATAAAGGGTGAAGGCTTACAAGCCTCCTCCAGCACTATAAGAAACGACCTTGCTCTCAGCCCAGGCCCACCCAAAACTCCTACTTCACAGCATAATTTGTAGTTAAAGTGCCTTGACAAAACGGGAACGCAGGGGCTGGCACTGTGGCATGCAGATTAAATTTTGCTTGTAATGCCAGCATCCCATGTGGGCATCAACTTGTGTGCTGGGTGCTCCACATCTGATCCAGCTAATGGCCTGGGAAAGCAGCAGAAGATAGCCCTCCCAAATCATTGGGACCCTCTATCTGCTTGGGAGACCCAGAGGTAGCTCCTGGCTCCTGGCTTCAGATCAACTCAGCCTGGGCTACTTTGGCCATTTGGAGAGTGAACTACAATGCAACACCTTCCTCCTCTATCTCTCCTTATCTTGGTAAAATCTGCTTTTCAAATAAAAATAAATACATGTTTTGGGGAAAAATAAGGTAAAATGGGAACTCAGAAAAACAGAACAGTCAAGTTTAGGGTCTGTTTGATACCACAGGAATCCTGCTCATTATGCAATGATTGTAATGAGCCTTGTGGTTTGGCCGCCCTGCCCTCCATCCCTGCCAAAAGGAGGCACAGTGCACACTGAAGTGTCAAGTGTCAAGTCCAAAGGTGTCAAGTCAAGTCCAAGGTGTACCACTCCCAGAGATGTCACAGACAATGTCCCTGATTATTTAGAGATTAAAACCTCAATGAGGAGGAAGGGGATCTATGCTCTTTCTAATTTCTTCTTCTGAAACACACTTTATTAAACTTTGCTTTACTACCCCACTTTTCAACTCACTGAATTTCAATTCATTAACCCTCAATGAATAAAATGAGGCTTTTGGTGGCCTCTGGGGATGGTAGAAGTCCTTCAAGTTATTGTTTCAACATAGGTAATTTCATCTCCAATTTATTTTAAGATTTGTAGTTTTGTGCCTTATGTTGTGATTCCTTTATAAGGAAAATTTATTTTTAATTATAATTAAGATTAACTACATGCTTTTTTATTTATCTTGCTTGGAGCTGTGTACAGAGGTATGCATAGTGAAAATGCTGTCATTTTCTTAGCAAATTGTCTCTCTTCTCTGTTGTCTGTCTTTCTAAAACAGATTTTCTATGAGAAGAATATGTTAGGGCCTCTACTGCAAATTCCTGCTCTACTCAACTCTTCTTACTTTATACTTTGTGTCACATTCTGGGACATTCTTTTACATCCATCTTAAAGTTCACGAATTCTCTCTTTGGCATGGTCCAATTTTCTATTTTAATTATCCTTAAGTTTTTATTTTTAATTATAATTGCTAAAATGATATTCTTTTCATTAGCTATATATTTCCCTGAATGTCTGTTTTCCCTTTTAGGCTTCAAATCTTTCCTTTTATACTTTAATTAATTCAAAGTGTGGTTGCTTTGTTTTCTGTTTCAGATTGTTGCTTTCCCTTGCCACGTTTAATGGAGAACGGGCTTCCAGTCTATGCTCACTGCATGCATAGAGAAGCAAAAGATAAGAGCTTTGCCCTTTGTAGTTTTCATCTGGGAACCCCTGTAAAGAAGAGAGAACAAAACTACAGCCACTTTTTAATATGTATGCTTCAAATTTTTATGTGACACACTGAGAAAGCATGCGTAAACATGAAAGAGGTAGCCTTCAACATCACCCTTAGCCAAATGTGAAACAAAGAAGGGTGTGGTGCGAGCCAGTTGTGGGGAGGGAGCTGGGAAAAGTGCAGGCAACGCACGCTGGGAAATTTCAGGTTGTTGCCTTCTCCATGGAGAAAAGGAGGACTCAGTGCCCCTCACCCTGAGGCTGATCTGCAGCCTCCCTGGCAAATGGAGAAGTCAACTTCCCTGACAGGCATGACTTCCACCCTTCCTAGAGCTCCTCCCCGTGTGGGCGTTGACTCAGAATAACCATCTCAGAACCACCTTATGCAACAGAAGAATGCTTTGGGCGTGGCATGTTTTGGTATTTGGGGCTGGCATATTGTGACTTCCTTATGCTCATGGTGTGTTTTTTCTTGTCTGATTGCCCATTAGTAAAATTAGTAAGATTTGCTTCTCTCTGGAGGCATCCATGCCAGGACAGCTAAGTGGATCCTGCAGAGTTCTAGATATACTGGATGTGTCTCCAGCCTGGATTCAATACTTCTGCTCATTCCTTATTATGCATCACATAGGGACTGTGTAGATTTCTATTTATCTAACTTTCCCTAATTTGTTAATTTGTTACATTTTCCCCCATATTTAAAGGTTTTTTTTTAAGCCTCTTTGGTGCCCAGTATATTGGAAGCAGAGCCTCTCTCCTCTCTATAACTGCACCGAGATTACTAGAATAGAAACACCTTGAGATCCTAAATTCTGAATTTATTCATTCTTCTGTTTAAATACAGCTTTCACTTGTGCCTGGAAATTGTGTGTTATTTTTTGCAAGCTCATCTATGGTTTCAAAAATTCATTACATTTAATTTAGTGATTTTAGGAGTGAGGCAGGATGGACAGAGGTGCAACTTAGAAAGGCATGGTAGATAAGCAGCTGGCTAATGGTGGGAGACTTGCTGTGTCCCAAACATTAATGATGTCACAACTGTCTCTTGATAAGAAGGAGGCCTGGCCATCAGTGATTAAGCAGCCAGAACCCAACAATGTCCTCGCACAAACAAGCAAACAAACAAAACTGGTTTTTATCAGATTGAGGGGCTGTCTGACCAAACTATGTCTCACAATGGCAGTAGAGAGAACCCCTGCCATGGACTCCAGAGGCTAATGAAGCCTTCAATGCATGTTAGACAACATTTTCCCAACTGCACCTTTGCCAATAGAGATCATTCCAGAACACAGAAAAGGGTCTCCTCTCGTAAAGGCGAGATGCGAGGTGGGGAAACCTCACCAAAGAATCTGGCTGAGCCCCCTGTGAACACAGCAGCTCCTTGTCTAGCACAGCAGCTCCCGAAGGGGGTAGGTGGGCTCTGCCCGTAAATCTTTTCCTTTCATCAGCCTTAGTCTATATTCCAGCCTTGGTTTGTTTCCTGTTTTGGCAACAAGGACCCAGACTCCTCAGTTCCCCCAGTAGTACTAGGTATCTGTCATTATTTTAGGCTTCCATCTTGCTGCTCCCCAATCGCTTTGGCTCTGTGAAAGCCAGCCCAGATCAAAACTGCTTATGTCCTGAGCTAGAGCATATGGAAGGGAAATCACTCTACACCGAAATATTTGTTGTTATTTTGATCTTCTGCCAAACATATTCACAGTCCAAATGAGTCATTGTGTACTTTTGACAATTTAAATCAGAGAATAAAAGAGTAGGGGAAATGTACTAATACTGTCAAAAAAATAAAATAATCACTCTGATCCTTATCAAAACAAACCAAATCGGGTGTCAGCACAGAGGTAGGGAGCACCCGTCCACAATAATGTTATCATTGACCTCACAAGGCTCAGAATGTATGGCTGCACACTACTCAAATGGCCTCTTGCTTTGCCTACTGTTTAAGACTTCTCGACATCAACAAAGCATAAGCAATCAAAAACTATATGAAAAGAGCAACCTACCATCATGGTCCCAACATCTTCTCCATCCACCTGTCACATACATCGCACTATTGTGACCCTGTTTGTCATACATCATTGGGTTAGGTATATTCATCTCAGGTTTGACCTCCACATTCTTCCCTTCTCATGAGGGACACCCTTCCCCGTGGTTTGTCAATTTCCTTCCAAAACTCATCAGCTAGACGCATATGTAATGAGGTCATTTTCCAGGGTTGTTTTGCTCAACAAACAAGATGCACCAAGGTCTTAGACTCATCTCAGTTACCTGGAACTCCGGCTGCTGCCAAGCCACTGTTGCTGTTGGTGTCGAGAATAACAGCCAGCCCCACAGAGTACGTTGGGAGCACATCGCTGCTCAGGTCCACCCGTGTTAAGCTCATGGGCCCCTTCTCGAGGCTCCCCAAGGTCCTTCTGGGGTTGTCCCCTCCGGATGCGCTGGTTTCTTCACCTTTTCTCCATGGTCTCTGCACCACGTGCACGATGCTCTGCTGCTCCAGATCACAGCTCTGTTGGGACCAGGTGGAAGCACATGAGGAATGCATGTGTTAAATGCCACGTGGAATTTAACCTGAGCTCATTCCCACAGTGCGTTTAACAGTGCAGTGTCTGGTTATGCACGATGTCCACAAGGCCTCTGCCCCAGGACCACCGCGCACCACACATGCAACCTGAACCGGGCAGGAAATTCAAACATAGTGTCAGGCAGAACATGACGGCCAAAATACAAGGGAATAGTCAAAGGGAAGTGAAAAATAATGTCCAAAGCACTTCCATAGGCACAGTGGAAAACAATAATCCATTTTAAAAGTTGTCTACTTCAAATATGTACTTACAATGATCACGTTTAAGGGCTAGCCTTCCTTTCGGCTTTATACAAGCACGGAAAGTGAGCTGTTGTCCCTAACAGGACATTTCTGTAGAATAATTTTAAGCACGTGTGTTAATATCAGTAGACCCCACACATCTACTTTGCTCTGTACCAGATGCCCTTGTTCCACCGATGGAGCAGCAAGCAGAGAACAGGTGCTCATGGTCCCAAATCTCAGTTGTTTTCAATTCCGATTTTAAAGTTAAGATCAGAGAACAATCCCAACAACGTTTTGCTTTCACATGTGAATATGCACAAATAGGGGAGTTTTAAAAAACTTAGTAAATAAAGAAGTCAGATTATTTTCCAGGACCCAAACAAGGCCTCCGTCAATCAAATCCTAGTCCTAGAGAATCGTCTAGATAGAAGCAGACTCCCTGCCTCTACAGAAACAGAACCCTGCTTCCAGTAAACCTGTGGGTCCCTGTCCTCAAACCATATCTTGTCAATTTCTCTTGTCATGTCCTCAAAGAACACCCACGTGAAGCACAGTGATACTAAACATTAACAAAACTAACAGACAAGGGTATATTTTTCCCTTCGCTTGCAGCTGCCCCCACCTCTCCTGTTGAGTCACTATCAAGCACCTCCTTGGGTGCTGCCTGTCACTCAAGGTCACCCCAATCACACACATCACAGCTAGGTTTCAGCCTCTCCACACAGGAGGCCGCTGGGGTGCTTGTGATCATAAGTCCCACTGTCTCCTCTTGCCTGGTCTCACATGCTGACCTCTGTCAGCGGATGGACTGCTTGCTCTGCCCCCATCCCTGTGGCTGGCTGGATCCCAGGAGGAGGGCTCCTGCTTACCTGTGCTCACTGCTCATCCTTCTGTGTCCCCTAAGTGTTCCTCTACTTCTTTCCCATTTTCTGCCTTAGCATCAGTGTCCCCACATCACTCAAGCCTCAGGGCCCCTTCTCCCAGCTACAGGTCTAATTTTCCTCCTGTGTGTTCTGATGGAAACCAGGGATTCCTCACCTTGGCTCACCCCTGTTATGCTGTACCTAGGCAGCAAGGTGCCACAGAGATGGTGTGAGGCTCAGCAATGCCACACACACCCTCATCTCCTTCATTTCCTGGCTGCTACTTGCCCACTTGATGTAACCAGAAGAACTCGCCAATCCTTCGCTGGCTTCTTTCTACTCCAATCCCTTCCATGTAAGGAGTTTTGGGCTGTGTCTGTGACTCTCTGGAGTGCTTCACTGGTGTTTGTTACGTAGAGCAAAACATCTTAATGCTTCTTCAGGTGTGGCAACAATTTGCTCCTTTCTAGGTCAACTGTCTTTTACGATTTTTACTATCTTCAGCTTTCCTTCACTGTATGTGGTATATTATTGCTCAGAAATATTCACTCCTGTGCATTAACAAGCAGAAGATACCTTCCTCTCTTCCCCTCAGCTTTGTGCTCCAGCTTTGTGTGGTTAGCTTGGACAAATGGGACCTCAGCATACATAACTAAACCAAGGTCTTAAAAGTATTTGCCTTGCTGCCAATTTCTCTAAAAACGGTACCTGGAAGTTTCTATTTGTTCAGTTTGGACTTCAGAGTTGCCTACACACAGCACAGATGTAACCTCCAAACGCAACTGGGGCCAAGTTCAACAAAGCCCACAGCATGACACAGAGCTTTCCGAGGCTTGCACCAGCCTAGGCCACTAGGCTGGCCTCATGAAGACTCATGAAGCTGAATGGTTTGAACAATGGGTGCTGAGGTTTTGGGAATGTCCCTTGGGCAACAGCAGCAGATACTACTCTTTTCCACTCCAATTGGTCTGGCATTCCTTCTGACACTGTTTATTATCTCCCCAGTCTTGGGGATACTCCAGCAGCCACATGCCACCTCCAGCCTAAATTCACTCAAACTGTTATCAATACCTGGGAGAAGGCATGTAGACTGTGAGGTCTGTACTTCTGAGAAACGAGAGTTTCTGATAAACAGCCTGGCAGGCCATGAGGCTCCTAACTGTGTTGTGCTGTTTTCCAGGAGCCTTGGGAATCCAGGCAGATAAAGCTCTTCTTTATCAGTCCTTTCCAGCCTCTTCTAAATCAATCTAATAACTTTCGCACATAGACCCCAAATTATTACGCATCACACTCTTTACTGCAGTGGTTAGAGACTGGTCAGTATGTGCTATGTGCGTGTTTGTCCAGCAGTACCTGAGTCTTCCAACATAAAGTAGAGATTTTTGAGAGCAGACCTGGGTGGCACATACACTTCTGTTTAAAGATGTCTCACCTGGCACTTGGTGTGTGGTTGTGAACTGAAAAGACAAGCCACTGTTGGGAGTAAAGAATGAAGGCATGGGGCAGCTATCAGCAGACAGGCTCAGTCTGTCCCTTATGGGCTCTGGCAGTGACAAGCAGAACGTGGAATAAAGAGCTATTCAAAGTCAAGGAGATAGGAGGCCTACATAATTCATTAGCTGCATCGTTTCTGGCAAGTCATTTTTTCCTCCCTATGGTTTCATCACCGACAACACTATTCCTGACTCTAAGGACTCCTCTACGACTGAAGATGTGGACTCTGACGTACAGTCATGAGCCAGCAGGTCGGTGGTAGGATCCTGACCATCCTCCAGGTGCTCTGAAAACAGCACAGGGGACATTTCTTGTACGCCTGTAAGATATTGACATTCTACGTGGTGGCTGTACTCACATAATTTTATTTGGAAAAAAATAGACAAAAAAGGGGGTAAAACAAGCAGAAGCTAAAAATGTGACTTTCTGGCTACATTCCAGGTTTCTGGAAACAAAAATTGATATATTAAGAAAAAATCCTTTTCATCTTCCTATGCTCAGATGCCACAGAGCTCATGAAAAACATGAGCAAAATTTCAGGGGCAGTTCAAATTTGACAGTTATGGAAGAAATGCAAAAAAAAAATTAAAAATGAGTATTCTCTGCTTTCAAATCCAGATTTTCGTCATGCTCTGGGTAGAGCTACAGCAGGGAAGAGGAAGACCCCAAGCAGCCGTGTGCAGTGATGGTGATATTAATAGAACATCATTTCCCCCAACCCCATCCATGGTTCTGAAATCTGTAATTGCTTAATCCTCTGACTCTCCCAGGAAGTGCTGTTTGTTGATCACAGAGGCTGTGCCTTTGCCAGATGGTGCACTAGCACATCTTGCCAGTGAGTTCAAAGCCATGTTAATAACACATCGACGGACAAGAAACTGGATCAAGCTCCGTTGCAGAGCCACTCCAAAGCACAGACAGAACAACAGCTCGGGGTTGGGAGGTGGAAGTTTTCAGTGGTAATACAGAATAGTACTCCCACATGCCAAAGCCTTAATGGCTCCGCAGGGCAAAAGTCTTAGTTTCCTTTCTCTAAACCTTTCCTTGCTGAGGACAAAGAGAAGGTTCTGCATTTAACTTAACAAATGCATAGGTAAGGCAGCAAGTTAAGTCCTTTAGTGCAGACAAATCAGTCTGTTCAACTAGGTTTGGCTTCGGCTGGCAATTAAGGCTGCTCTCCCTCTGGGAGCAAGGGTGTGATGGAAGGCATAACCAAGACAAAATCAGCAGGAGTTTTCTTTTTTCTTATTGCTCCAGATAATGACCAGCTGTCATCTATTTTGTCAAATAACAGCCAGTTAATCATTATCCAACAATGAACAGAAGCATCAGTGTCATTCTGTTTCTCCAAAAACAAGTCACTCTGATAACATGTGGTTAGGGTCCAGACACTGGGGAAAGCAGCTGGTCACCCTGGTAGAACCCTTGAATATCTGCCTGATAACAGCATGCAAATCCAGCCAGGGCACTGCAGTTCTTAAAAAAATATGTAATGCTAGACTATAAAGAAAAATCAATGAAACGGTGTTGCTCTGTAAAGAAAAATTACTGAGGGCTGAAAAGTTATCAGAATATCTTCAAATACTCCATGGAGGGTTATACATATCAACTCTAAACTTGTTAATGATGAGATTCTACAAGAGTTAATGTGATTGTAACATTGACAAAGTGCTCATGTGCCATAACAATAATTATACTAATGAAATATACCTTTCTAAGTTCTCTCTTTTAGACAGTTTCAAGGTTCTGAGATATACGAGAACGTTGAATGTTCCCATAATCCTATAAGGGGGTCATGGTGACCATATGCTATAGTCTGAATGTATTCCCCAAAATTCGGTTGCTGAAACTTAATTGTCAGTGTTATAGTGTAAAGATATTTCAAAAAGTTATGAAAAGAAAAGAACTTTTTAAAAAATGTTTATTTTGATGCAAAAACTTTTTGCATACAAGTGTCTTTATAAGGATTCACAAAGAAATGTATTATGAAAACAAAACTATGTATGGATTTCAAAAATTGTTTGCACCAAAATAAACTTCTCTTAATTTCATTCTCCAGATTGAAAAGAAAAAAAAAATCCGTATCAAGACTCAGGCCTGTAGGAGGCAATAAAGACACAGGAGGACTGAACCTTTGCAAGTGTTATTTGGACCCCATACAGGAGGTGCAGAGGACTGGGTGTGCTCTCCATCTGTTAAGTCCATTTTGCTCTTCCACCGTGTGAGGGAGCTGCAAGGATGCCTTCCCCTGACCTCGAACACCTGTAACTTTACCTGGCACTTGCAGCCTGAAGAACTGTAAGCTACGGCTTTGTGCTATTGGCAGAAGTGGACTGACTTAGGGAGCACTGTGCCTGGCATCCATGGGCACCAGATGAGTGCTGCATCCAACTGTTTTGATTTTTCAAATGTGCTTAACCTTTTTTTTTATCAAAGTGAATGTGTTTACTTGAAAGGCAGAGAAAGGAGTGGATGCAGAAGCGGCAGAGACAGATCCGCTGGCTGAATCTCTAAATGATCTGGACCAGGAGGAAGCCTGGAATGAGGACCACCAACCTCCCTCCCATGAGGACGTGGGAGCCCAGCACCCAGCCTTCACGCAATTGCCTCATGACACTATGACACGGATGTGGGCTTGGTCAGCAGCAGCCTGCCTTGCTGAACCACACCGTGAGCTTTTCTAGGTTCTGTTCCCTTTAAGAGCCAGCAGCCCAAGAAGACAGCACTTCTCAGGCTGTACCATGTTCTCTCTCTGTTTCTTAATCATCTCACATTGTCATCGTCAAGAAAATAGACTGGAGTGCAGCATTCTAACCTTCTGCCTGCAGCATTGGCATCCCACACGTGCACAGCTCAGAGTCCGGCTGCTCCACTTCTGATCCAGCTCCCTGCGAGTGCAGCGGAGGATGGCACAAGTCCTTCAGCCTCTACACACATGTGAGACCTCTAGGAGAAGTTCCAGCCTCCTGGCTTCACCCTGGCCCAGCTGTGGCAGTTGTGGACATTTGGGGAATAAACCAGCCAGCCGAAGGTATCTCTCTCTATAACTCTGCCTTTCAAATAAATAAGCAAATATTTTTCACAAATAAAAATAAAATGCACTAGTCTCTGATACTGTGGCCTTTTGGAGCTGCTACCATGACTCCCCCATGATACATATGCCCCGGTGATCCTTGAAAACCCTCACACAAGGAAGCCTTCCAAGTGGTTTTGTGACTGAACTAAGTAAGACACACATTAGGACAAGACAGAGCCCAGTTGGTAGCTTCCTAGCTTCCTAGCTTCTGGCTGAACTTTTCAAAGTTCTGTTGTCTGACTCTCCTCCCCTCAGAGTTCTTGGTCGGGTAGATGGCTGCAGATGGTCTGGTCCAGTCTGGTCCTCCCACAAGCAGGCTGACCGTCCCACACTGGGCAGCGCTCCTGCCGTCTGGAATCAGGTCAGCTTCTTCCATTGCCTTCCTTGGCTTTCCTCCCTTCTCAGCCCCCTCCAGCTTGCTAGCTGTTTCATTACATAGAACACTTCAAGCTGTTTCAGTGGAAAGCTATCATACTTCTGTGTACTAATTTCACTCTGTAAAGCTGGGGAATCTGACTCCTGCTTGCATTTTTAATAGCACACGGGGTTTCCTTTCTTCTTTTTTCAAATCTATTTAGAACAAAAGTATGATCGGCCAAGAATTACCAGATAAAAAGATTACTCCATTTAATAGTCACTGATGCAATCAGATTTTAATTTGAGAAATCCTTTTGAATTATGGAGCCCTTTCTGTGGTTAATTTTGAAGAAACACTTTCTAAAACAACACAAATTCTCTTTTTTTCTGCTGAAAAATGTCGGCACATTTATTACTTGTTGCTTCTTCTGAAAGTAGCTTCAGACAGATGTTTCTATAAGCCGACCAGCATTTTTCATCATGCATTTTCTATGCCAAAGAAAGAGAGAATGGCAGATATTCAGGAACTCATGCAGGTATATTTTTTAATGCAATGGTGAAGCGTTAAGAGATATTTAGCATGAGGCATAGGGACCAAAGAGAAACTGTCTAGTGATTTTTTTTTTCCACTTGAACCCAAGTCCCCTCCATAGTTTTCAATGCACATTAAATGCCAATTTATATTAATTGGATGAGAATATAAAAATCATCCCTTCCACCAGGTCCTTCATTAAAAACAAAGATGACTTAAAAGGCAGATAGAGTCTTTGTGATTTTTGCTTTGAATTTATCTCATATTTCTCAAGACTGGTTTTCATTAGCATCAAACACATGATGCTACACTGAAATAAGGTCCTCTCTGGTTGCCAAAGACTGCCTAATACAATCACCATGACAGGTCAGTTAGTCCCTTGCTAATTAGGCAGTGCTGGTCTTAGGCCAAGCACCCCAGTATCCCTCCCATTACAGGCCAGGGACTTTTCAAGGCTCATCAGCTGCTGCTGCAACAGGCTAGCGACCCTGGAAATGGTTCATCGAATTCATTCGTGACAAGATTAGGCAGCTAGTTCAGGATCAGGAGCTTGGAAGCAATGCCTCCCCCTCCTACATAATCCTCTCTGCCCACCTGTGAGTCAAAGGACTCTCACCTGTCACCACCTGAGAGGGAGAGGTGCTGTGTTGTTGCAGGACCACTCCCCTTGCGAGCCCCTATGAAGGCCCACGATAAGAAGGCTCTCATTCTCTTGGTCACGTGTTTCTATCACTCTTGCACCCTGACTCTTGGCCTCCCCTGTACCCGCTTGCTCTCTTGCTTCCTGCACACAGACTCCAAGGAAAGGGAGCGCCTAAACATGGCTCCTGTATGTCTGTTCACTGCTTGGGCAAGTCAGTTAAGATGTGAATGCTAAGATGCTTTGTATTTCTAATTTCAGGAGAGGTGAGGCCTAGCAGTAATGGAACGTGGACAGAGAAGCTGTGTGGACAGGAAAGGTAGATTTTTACAGCTTTGTAAGTGTGTCTAGTTGTTCATTCTATGTCTCTCAGGATAATTTATATTGCTGGGGAAGCTGGAACATGGTCTTCAGTTTAACGGATGGACTCCACGTAATGACCATTTATTCCTCTCACGGTTTCCATTCAGACTGGATTGCCATGTGGACTTGTCATTTGCTAATTTCTAGTGAGCCCTGCCATCACCAAGCTTGGTTAATACAGACTCCTTAATATATCCTAGACTTGCCTGTTAAGATCTCTCTCTGCCACAGCAGTGCAATCCCAGCAAGGGAGGCTGGAGGTGTGGCTTCTCCATAAAGTCAGGTTCACACCAAGTTTTAGATTGTAAACTTGGCAGGAGGCATCTTCCAAGTGTCATTTCAATATCACTTTATTACTAGTTACGATAAATGTTATAAGAAATTAAAATATGTTTTTTTTTTCAACAGAAGTAATTTTTTACAAACCTTATAGCATTGCTGAGGCTAGCACCAACATGGTAGTACAGTACATTGAACTACCACTAGCAATGCCAGCAACCTACAGGCACTGGTTCCAGCTGCTCCACGTCCCAAACAACTCTCTGCTGATGTGCCTGAAAGCGCAGTTAAAGTTGGCCCAAGCACTTCGGCCCCTGCATCCTCCGGGGAAACCGGATAGAGTTCCAGGCTCCTGATCTCAGCCTTGGCCAGCCCTGGTCTTTGTGGCCATGTGAGGAGCGAACCAGTGAAGGAAGATATCTCTCTCTTTCCTTTCTCTGTAACTCTGTTTCTCAAATAAATACAACATTTACAAAGTTGCTGGGTAAGAATTGAACAACCTGGAGAAAAATCTTGAACTTTTATCTTAGATCCTCCTCTTACAGATATTTTACCACCAAACGACTTAGCCCTTGGAGGAGAGTGGGATTATAAAGCAGGCAAACTTTAATCACAAACTTCCCATTTCATCATAACCTCTACCTGCTTACTATTATAAAACACAGTTTGTTAATGATGTGAATAAAAAATGATTTTATAGTCCATTCAACAGAATAAGAAATAAAGAGAAAAAATGCTAAAGACACAGCTTTATATCCTTCCTCTGGACACATATTCTCCTAAAGTTACATGGAACTGAAGAACTACATAAACTGAAAAGTAGAAATAGGTACACTCTTGCTTAGGTGTTACTGATTGTTTGTATTCTGACCCAAACACACACACACACACACACACACACACACACACACACACACACACACACAATCTGTATGCTGAGACCTAATGTCCAGTTGATGGTATCAGGAGGTGGGACCTTAGAAGTCCACAGGGTAAGAGGGTGGGGAAAGAGGAGACAGACAAGTGGTGCTATCTATTTTCCATCTTTTTGTATTATTGTTAATTTATTGATTTATCTGAAAGGCAGAACTACAGAGAGAGCACACACACACATACAACACACACACACACACAGAGCAAAACAAATATTGTGTGTCTCCCTGTTTACTACTGAAATGGTCACAGTTGTTGGGGCTGGACCAGGTGGAACCCAGGAGTCAGCAGCTTCATCCTGGTCCTCCACATGAGTGCAGGGGCTTAAGCTCCTGGACCATCCTTCATGCCCTCCCAGGTATACCAGTCAGGGGTTCAGAAGTGGAGCAGCTGGCATTCTAGAAGGTATCAGTAAGAATGCCCAGTTTGTACGAGATGAGCAAAACCACTGTGTTAACCATTATTCCCAAGGTGCCCCCTTCCATGTATGGACATAGCAAGAATAAGGTCATTGCAAAGCAGGAGGCAGCTCTTACCAGCCACCAGGCTTTCCATGGCCTTGACCTTCCCAGCCTGTAGAACTGTGAGTTCTCTGTCACAGAAGCTAGTGTTGCCTGCAACAGAGCCCAGCACTGAGTGCTAAACATCCATGAACAAAGCATACAGAAATAAATACATTTCCTCAAATTTCAGTAAGTGGTCAGCTGCCAAAAGGCTCAAGAAGTTTATTCCATCTGAGGTCTTTAAAACAAATGATTTGGGCCACTGCTGCCATCTTTTAGGGGCCAGGTGAGTTCAACCTCATGACTTGGGTGGACTGGCCCCCTGGCAACATGACAGCTGTTGGGGGCATCTGAGCCAGGTCAGATTCAAAGCTTAGGGCCCTACCCACAGCCATCACTACCAAGTGGTAGGCAAATCAGGGGCTTGCCTGGGCCCAAGAGTTTTCTATCTTCATGGTAAATATACTGTTAGGCGACCTCACAGTTTGGATCCATGGTTCCACCCACAGCTGCCATCTTGTAGGGGCCAGGTGAGTTCGACCTTGGGGCTTGGGTGGACAGACCTCCTGGCAGCGTGGTGGCTGCTGGGGCATTTGAGCCAGGATTGGACTCAATACTTGGGGTCTTAGCCAAAGCCACCACCACCAAGCAGTGGCCAAATCCAGGGTTGGGTGCCCAGCAGCAAATTCTGGTGTCTTGAAAGGGTGAATTACTGCCTAGTGACACCCATGGATAAGGCCACTTATGTAAGTGAGGAATGAATCCTGAGGGACTCCCGATGACAGGGCCATTGTACTTGCAGGCAAGGGAGGGGATTGAGACCAGCTAGTTTGGAGGGAAGAGATTGCGAAATCTGAATGGATCAGACTGATTCAGCAGCCCACATAGGAGTCCTGAGCAGGGCTTGTTAGCATGAAACGATGCTAACCACCACATGCCAGTCCATGCAAAAGCTAGGGCTCAGAGCCTTCTTGCAGGGCCACATCCCAGTACTAGACTAAATGGTTGAACAGGGGACTGGTCACATTAGGCAGGATCATGTCACTAATGAGCATGCCAGAGAATCAGGCCTATGTGTGTGTGTGGGAAGGGATAGATTCTGTGGGGGACATGTGGGCCAAATGCTGTAGAAATAAATTCCTGCTGGTTAGCTCAAGTGTTGGGGTGGTAATGGGCTGAGCTAGGTGTGACCATGAAACCTGGCTTCACTCATGGATACAGGGATAAAGAATAGTCTGGGCAATTCTAGGTTGTAGCACCCACATGTACATCCTGCAACAGGGTGTGGGCTGGGCTGGACCACAACATTCACGAGCTCATACAAGGCCAAGATGGAGTAGCAGTCTATGCCAGGCAAGGGCCTAGCACCCGCTGTCATGCATGAGATCTGGATCTGGGAATGGGCCGAGTAGGGAACACGGGAAACTTTCCTAGGGGGTCATAGCTTATGCTGGTAAGCCTGCAATCCAGGTCTGGGGCTCAGGAAGCTGAGCAAGGTAGCTCCAAATAATGGCAAATTATGTGGGTTGGTCTTGGAGGGGAGTGAACCGGGCAGGGCCGAGCAAACCTTAGGTTACTGGAAAGTGCAGAAATCAGGTTGGAGTACAGGTAATGCCTGGCTAAGCTGTCACACCTGCTGATTTACATGAGCCTGGGATGGGAGCAAACTGAACTGGTCCAAATTGTAGCACATGCCAGTGAGAGTTGGCACTGGGGGCATACCCGGCTAGACCAGGCTACAGCATCCAAAGGCAAAGGCCAAGACAGATGAGGACTATGCCTAGCTGGGTCAGAGCAACCACTGGCACACACAAGATCTGTGGCTGGAACAGATCTGGTTGGGGAGCAAACAGGACACCCTGGCTGGACTCCCAATGGTGAGTGCAAAGGCCAGAGTAGGGGCTGCTATCTGATCTGGACATGGCTGTAGCATTCCTTCGCATGGGTGTGGGCTGGGTCTGGGGTGCACTGGGCTGGGTCAGACTCTAGCACTCACTGGTGCTCATGTGAATCAGGGTCAGTGTAGGACAGTCTAGACTAGGTCTCTGCCCCTGCTGAGCCATATGTGAGCTGTGTCTGGGTGTAGACCAGGCTTGGCTGAGCTATAACACTCAACAGTAAGAACCAGAATAGATGCGGACCAGTTAGGAAAGGCCGCTATACCTGCTAGGCCAGGAGGTAGACCAAGTAGGGCTGGCCCATGAACTCACAGCTAAGCATGAGATCTGGCACTGGGAGAGGTTCTGATGGAAGAGCTTGGGGAACTCCTCTGTCATGACACAGTCCCTGCAGGTGAGCTCAAGAAGCACAATAGGGAGCAACCCAGACCAGCCAGGGGATGGAACCCACAAGCATACATTTAGCACAGGTCGGGGGCAAACCAGGCTGGGCCAGTATATATCACCTGCTGGCAAATCCAAGTGCCAGAATGGAGTGTTGGGTTAGGCTGGGTTGGGTCATAACACAAAAGAATTCACATGAGGGCCAGGACTGGGAGCCAGTTGGACAAAGCTAGGCTGTAGACCCCACCAGCATGAGCTGGAATTGGGGATAGACCAGGACCGGCCAGGCTACAGTATTCACTAGCAAACGCAGAGGTGAGGCAGGTCATGACAGATTGCGCTGCACTGACAACCAGCACACGTGAGACCAAAGGGAGTTGGAGTAAAGCCAGTGTTGGGGTGCAAGGGGCTTCCCTGCTGGACCACCACTCCCTCTGGAGAGTGTGAGTTGGGATGGGGTAGACCAGGCCGGGTAGTGCTACAACACCTGTTAGTCTCATAGGAGCCAGGTTAGGGAAATGCCAGACTGGGTTGACTGTTCTTTTTGGTGTATGCATAAGCCAGAGTGGGTGTGGGTTGGTTGGGCTTTGCTGCATCATCAGCTGGCAGATACTGGCACAAGGGACAAACTCTGTCAAGTTAAACTGTAGAACACCCTAGAGAGTACAAGATCTGGGAGTGAGAATGGACTCAGTAGAAAAACAGTGAGCACCTCCATCTTGGGTTGCCACTCTGACTGGTGAGCATGAGAACCAGGACTAGGGCAGGCATGGCTAGACAGAAAGTGGCACCACTAGCATGTGTGTGAGCTGGATAGTGGGCTTGCTTAGGATGAACTAGGCTTCAATGCCCATTGACATATATGAGAGCTGAATGGTATGTGGGACAGACTGGAACAATCTGCTATCCATATTGGTAAGTATGGGAAATGGGGCAGGGGCCGAGCCTCGTGGGTGTTAGTGTGGATCACTCCAAGTAGGCAGCCACTCCCACTGGTGTAAGTGAAGGCTGAGTATGTGCTGGGCAGGATAAGGGTGGGCTGCAACACCCATTGGTTTGTATAGAAGACGGGGCTGGAAGCAGAACTGGCCCAGCAATTGCAACCACCAGCGTGTGCATTTGGTTGGGGCACTGAATTTTGCCTGACCCTGTATTGGCAGGCACATGCAAGAATCAGGTCTGGGATCACCTCAGATAAAGTTTCTTTGGGGATCCCCTCTCAACTATATTGCTGGACTCAGAACCCCAACCAGTGGCTTATACGGAGCAGTGGACAGCATACCCAGGTGCACGTGGAGGACATGGCAGTACATTGGCGTCTGCAGAACACTTGGCACCACAACAGAAGACAGAAGAAATTGACCAACTATCCCACCCAACTGTTGGCAATGAATATCTGGGCAAATGGAGACTCTGAGGCGGACTATGTCAGCCAGTGGATTCTGGAGAGATTTCATCATGCTTCAAGTGGCAAGATCAGCAGTAATTCGGAACTGTTGAACTATTGAAACCTCATGAGCGCGACCCTCAGAGCATGCCCCACAACGGGGAACCTGGGGTGGTGTCGGGTGGCTGTCCTCCATCCCAGGGCACATGGCAGGCTGGGTATGACTTCTTCCCTTATATGTCCCCTTCCCCCAGATACAGAAAGGAAAAAAAGAGAATGTGGAAATGATCTCACCCACCTTCCTGCGGCCCTTGACCTTTATCACCCTAATCAACTATGTAAAAATCACCAAAAAATAAAATTAAAAAAAAAATTCAGAATGAGTTAGCAGCACAGGATGTGCTTGGAGTCTAATCTATGAAGAATACAATGGTAAATGTGGGCCATTAACTACTAGTGAGAGAGAAAGAGAGAGATTTTCTCTGAGGAAAAGTAAAATCAGTAAATGTTTCCTTATCCAGTCACACATATAAGAAGAAATGAAATGTGTTTAAACTCTAACAAGAGAGAATAAGAACAGCGTATCTCAGCTGCTTTTGAATGGTGAAAGAATACCTGAGACGGGGCACTCTGTAGAAACCTTTGTTGATTTGTTCACTTCTGGATGCTGGAAATGCAGGGGGAGGACAGCATCGCTGCTGCCTTCCACAACAGAAGGAAGAAGCGATTAGGAGAGAGCAAGGGCTGGCACCCCTTGCCCGGAGCTGGTCTACAGCCATGCCATGCACTCTTCAAGTACCAAGCCCATCTCCACAGGCCCCGCCCCCCCAACACCATGGCACTGGGAGTTAAGTGTCCACCACGGGAACTGAACGGGATACTTTCAAACCACAGCGTGGGGATACTGACTCTGAAGCAGTAAAAGATTTCCCCTAGGTTGAGCACACATCCTACTGCCATCACTCGGGAGCCTTTTCAGTGCTGGGGCTCCCATTCACCCTACATGGAGCCTGAGATGCCACACAGAGCTTGGGCAGGCTGCAGGAGAAGGCAAGGCTTAGTAAGGCTCTTAAAATGGCAAGGAGGAAAGTGGAGCTGACAGGCACTCATATTTACTTTTTCAAACAGCTGACACAGAAGTAAACAGTTTCACACCTTTGCTGTAAATTCCTAAAGCTTCTAGCCTCAGGTTTAAATTTCAGATATAAATGCAACACAGTGCTACTTATGTCAGCTTCTCTTTCATAATCTGGATATGTTATGTCATGTGCAACAACTCTTTTCCTCTGGATAAATAAAACAAGAAATTGTTCTCCTTTCCCCTGCTTACTCTGAGAGATCCCCCGAGACACAGGCTGGTGGAGAGACACTGAATGTTGCCAATTTTCAGGACAAATTCCTGCACTCTGACACTCAAAATGGCATTCACTGCTGTGGTTTCAGGAACTGGCTCCACCTGCTTCTCTCCTGCATTCACGCATACACGAGAAACCACACGTGAAGGTCACAGGATGCACAGGCAGCAAGAATGCAGAGTGCCAGGCCCCAGTGAGTAGGACTGGTGCCCTGTTTTGGGAGTAATGATGCTTGGCTCACCAAAAGTAAGATGAATAGTGCTGGTGACAAAAGCATTATTCTAACTCTAAAGGACATGTCCACAATGACCATCCCAAACAACTGTGCACTGGATTTGTTTGTTTGTTTATATTTTCCTCATAAAGGCCCCATGTCATCTTCCCTGGTAATGAACCAATTTGCAGAAATTCATTGGGAGAACTAAGGGAAGCACCTCATATTATTCCTCTAACAGAAGCTGACATGCTGGGCCACATAATCCCAGATAACACACTACACTTGTCCCTGGGGTCTTTACAGAGACTCAGGAAAGGCAAGAGGAAGGTTGGTTAATAAACGAGCTCCCAAGGGAAGGAGCATGCATGCCCCACCCCGCAGGAGAGAGGCGGGCCCTCAGTCCACTCACTGACTACAGTTCAGTTGGGGTGAACAGCCCCAACCTCACTTTTTGTCTCTTGTTTCCAACTAAAGCAGGTAGAATGTGTAGAATGGACCTCCCTGGAATAGAAAGTCCACCTGGAACCTCAGAAAACAACTTCAAATGCAATTAACAGTTCCTGCAGAAATAAGTTTTTTTTAAGACAAAATCACCCTACACTTAGATGGGACCCTGAGTCCAGTAATCAGTGTCTTTGTAAGAGGAAGAGGTGCAGAAGAAGAAAGGAGACCACACAAAGACCAAGAAAATCCAAGAGACAACAGAATCCAGAATGTCCCCAACAGTCTTCCAAGGAGATGCAACATTGTCACTACCTTTGTGTCTGAATTCCAGGCTCCAGAACTGTGTGTGGGCTGCCAAATCCATGCTGCTATTACTTATGATAGTCCCAGGAAGCCAATACAGGAGTGAAATGCATTTGGTGCAGAGGGAATGAAATGTATAAAATTAGAGGCAAGAAAGTAAATGACTTGTAAGAAAGCTAGGATTCATTATGGCTGGGAGTCAGGTGTTCTTGCGGGAAAAAAGAAAGCAAATTTGGCTGTGGTTGGCTCCCTGTGAGGGCTAGCTACACAAGGTCAACAACCCTTACACGTTTGTTCAACACGTACTTGGAGGAGACTCTGAGCCCCATGGGTAGGCCAGAACTGCTGATGGGAGCCCCCTTCCATACTCTTATCTTTACTTCCTTTGGATGAGGTGACACACGCCAGGATCTGTCTGGGCCTGCCAGGTTTATCCCTGTTGTATTAATGTGTTGTTAGTAGTGTTCTTGTTGAAAGATTAATCAACTGACACAATCTTACAGCTGATTGTGCCTGGCATCTAGGAGGTGTTCAATCAGTAATTTTTGCGGGTCTTGATAAAAGAACCATAGTAACAATCATAACCAGCATTTGTGAATGGTCTGCATGCCATACATTCTCTTGGTTTCCTTTCATGCATAGTATTTCAGTGACACAGACACTTTGAGCATCCTCACTTTACAAAGGAATGGACTAGCAGGGAAAGGAGTCAAGTCCCTGTCAAAGCTCACAAAACAGGTACTGAATGGCAGCACACAGCAATAATTAATACTTCTGTGGTCCTAAAGGAATGGCTCAGAAATCCCTGTCATCAACACCAATGCCCTTAACCTGCTCTGCTGTGATTGGTATGCATGGGTCTCCTTCCAAGTCCATGCTGAAACCAAGCTCCCAATACAACAGTGGAAAAAGGTGAAACATTAGGGGGCCATTAAGACATTAGGGCCATTCCGGTCTTTCACAATGAGGTGACACCAAATCTGTCCCTGTCTGCACCTCTTGGCTATGAAATCCTCCATTTGGCGCCAGGGGTTTGTTCGAGGACTTGTGGCCTGCATTCTTGGCAGCTTGTGGTTGTGCCAGTCACTCAGGTCTAACACAGCTGCCCAAAACACATGGGGAGCAGTGGTAGGGCTTCTATATCCAGGCAAGCTTTGGGGTCCCCAAGAAGCCTAAAGCAGAAGAGTCCTATTTATTCTAAGGACCCCAACCTCAAACATACCCGGTAAGACATTAAGCCAGATTAGCACTTCTGGCTGTGAGGGAGAACCACTTCACACACAGTGGACAGGGAAGATTTCATCTATCGTATAAACTTCCCTAATGGGTAGCAACAACTATAAAGCAAGTGTGCTGTATAATGAGTAGAGAAAAAGAACATATAGCCAGTTGTTTTTGCCAGACATTTATAAACTACCAATATCAAATGCGGCATCAATTATATCTTTATAGGACATGTTCCTGAATTAACATACAAATAGTAATCCTTCTGTGAGCCTAAGGCATATGATACTTGTAAGTCTCGCCTGTGCACTTCTGTAAACACATAAAATGGAGCAGCACAAGTGAAGCCAATGACAGAAAATGGGTTTTCAGGGAAGACTTGATGTGCTGTACTCCTCCTGGTTTGACAAATTGGCACTCAGCTCTTCCATTGTATGTCTCACCCAAGACAAAGGGTGAAGGAGAAAAGCCCACACCCAAAGACACTTATCTGGCACCACTTTCAGCTTTAAAGAAGGCCAAAAGCAAATGATCTGGCAAAGGAAATGCATCTTTTTGATAGCTTGATTGCACTATAAGACTGCATAGTGAGGAAACGATGACAGAACCTGTTCAACATACTTAGAGGGCACTACTTTGGCTTCACAGATAAAAACCTGTTGACATCTAGGGCAAAGAAATCTATTCCATATTTATTGAAAGTAGTCTGATCAGGGTGGGGAGGCAGATCCAATGGATTAATATGCATAAAACTCAGCCAATTATATGCCTCCATATCTTTGTCTCTCTATATCTATCTGTTCATTGATCTATCTGTATTTGCGTTCTTTTAAAAATCTTTCTACCTATCCATTCATTCAGCAGGAAGCTGAGTCACAAGTGGAGCAAGCAGGGACATGAACCAGTGCCCACATGGGATGCCAGTTCCACAGACCCTGGATCAGCATGCTATGACATCATACTGGCCCCCTTCTTATTATTTGATAGCTTTATGTTTCCTGCAGGGTTTTTCAGCAGGGCACAGGGGTCCAAGGAGTTGAGCCAGAAGGAAGATGAATCAGATCTGGAGCAGCTGGGAATCAAACCTGTGACCCAAGAAGATGCTGGCACTGCAGGCATCAGCTTCAAGTGCAGTCCCATAGTAGCTATGACTGAAACAATGGTGCAATAAAATATTAGCAAATTTATTCACATCAAACATTCAAAATGTTCTGTTCATGGCAAAACACATCATCAGCAAAGACAAATGACATGTTTTTGGGGGAAATTATGAAAAGGTTGAAATTGAAAAGGAAAATGTAAGTCTTACAAAGACTGAAAGCCATGAAAGGTTATAAAAATGCACAGATTGATGGTAATATGAAAGTGAAATGAATTTACCCTATAATAAGTTCAGAGAGTTCTCATGCCCCTGTACACCAACTGCAGAGATAACTGCCAAACACACCGTACTGGGACACCGTACTATTCCCCTAGTCCTGGAACTCAGGCACCTTGTTGGCGGGCGACAGTGGCACCATCTACTGACAGACTTTTATGTAAGTTCATGCAGAATCCCCACATGGAGTTTTGGGAATTAGCCCAAGATCAGTCAGCTCCACAATTATGAAGCAATCATAATTACAGGGATCTTGAATGTGGAATTCTCTATTGTGATATCAGAATATCAAAAATGCCTATCCATGGAAGACAAGATAAATCTGCAAATAAAAAAATAGGAATCCTATCTTTGTCAACTTACATCTAGAAATAGTTTTACTCAGAGGGAAAAAAAAGTGAAAAATCTATACTATATGACTTTATATGTAAGAAATGATATCAATTTTAGGTATAAACACAAGAAACAGAAGAGGGATAAAATGGAAACTAGTGAGACTGCTACCTACAAGAGATAAAAGAAAGCTGAGACCAAGCGTGGGCAGAACATCCATGTCCCACCAAACGGATGTTGATTTATGATTGGCATTTAAAATCATGTAAATGTTATACATGATAAATAAATAAGATGGCAAAAAGCAAATCCTAAAATCGAATTAGTACTGGAAGTAAAATTCTAACAACACGTCCAATTCATGACACATGAGTAAAATTAACCCATGGAACTTCTGAAGATGGTATTCTACACACCCTTTTATTCCAATTAAAGAACTGCAAAGAAACTTTGTGCTTCAGCCTATATGCTCTGGGTGGTGGTACAGGTGTCAGAATACAAAAGCCGCTGGATGTGTGTTTACATCGAGCATTATTCAGCTTGTGCATATTTCTGGAAGCCAGGTTTCTCACAGTGGCAGAAGGAATGGGGAAGGTGAGAAAACTTGTCAGAACATTGGGATGAAAGCGGAGGGAACACAATGTACTCAACTGCATTTTAAAAACCAGGCTGTTGTTAGGAAGGATTCCAAAAGCATTCAGGAGTAACCACGAGAGTGATACCTGTGCACATATTCATTGCCCTTTGCAACAATCATCACCTTGGTCCAAAGGTGCTTCCTCTGCTGAGACCTGCGCAGCTCGAATCAGGGAAGGCACAGCTGTGAGAGCTGCCCTCCCCTGCAGCAAGGACCATGACCTCAGCCTCTGTCATTTTACAGCTAAGTGCAAAGTGCCTCCTTAAAATCATTCTCAAGTATCAGCCTTAGAATCATCCCGAAAAATCACTTGTAACACTACACAACTGGTGACAAATTCTTTCAATTACTTTTTGTTTTGGAAGACATTTATTTGCAAATGAGAACTTCCCACTATAATATTCTGGGGTAACAGTTTTGTTTTGTTTCAAGCCTCGCATCTTATCTTTCCACTCTCTCTTAGCCTGTGGGGTTTCTGGTGAGAACTCAGCTATGGGGCTAACCGAGGACCTTTTGAATGTGATCTGGGGTTTTCCTCAGGTAAATTTTAGAACTCTTTCTTTAGGTTTTACTGTAGAAAAGATCAACTGCAGCGTGTCCTGAGGAAGGTCTTTCCTGAGGATACCAATCAGGGATTTATGTGCTTCCTGCATTTGGATATCCCTTTCATTCTCCACTTCAGAAAAGGTTCCTACTATTATTTCATTAAATAGGCCTTCTCATCCCTTTTCTTTTCTTTCTTTCTTTCCATCTGAGATGTCTCCAAGTTCCACTCACAACTGCAAAGATATGGAAACAGTACAGATGTCCATCAACTGATGTGGTAAATATGCACTAGGGAACATTACTTGGTTTTTATTATATAATACTAATGAAATCCCATCTTTTGTAACATAACAAATGCAAGTAGAAACCATAATGCTTTGTGAAACAAGCTAGCCTCCAAAAAGACAAATGTCGTACATTTTTTTCTAATATGTGGCAGTTAATATCGAATACAAATGTATAGAAATGAAGTGCACATTTTGTGGTACGATTGGTGTTTGCAGCTCCTACTTTATTAATATTTATTCGTTGTATCTTAACCCTTGTGGAACTATGATCTTACATTTTTCTGGTTGAATATTTTGGCTAATGTGAATTAAGCCTGTGAATGCAGAATGGATTAAAATTATGTGTTTCCAGAAACTGATGAAGAGAACAAAGGGAGGAAGGGAGTTTGGGGGCAGAGGAAATGAGAGAAGCCTGATCGTTTTCTTGGAACTGTACCTGCAGCTTGCCTGAGTTTTGTTTTTTATATTACTAAAATTATTAAAAGAAACATAAATTGACAACTTATATTCTTTTGCCTTTGAAATCTCTTTTTGAAGAAAACGTGCATTAATCTTCTACTTCTGGGTAGTATTACTAGATAGTTTCTCCCCTGTCTTGACTTCCTGAACTATGTTAGCTGAATTAGATCTAGCTTTGCTCAGCACAGAGAGAATGACTTCCCAGGGGTTGCCTCATTCTTTCAAGCAGGAGGCACCATCCAGCAATGCCTGCCTCTGGCTGAGTCCGGGTTTCCTTTTGTGAGACTGCCATTCAACATCACCCATTCACCAAGACAGGAAAGTGCTCGTTTTCCTATCTTTCCTTCTCCAGCTACCACAAGGGATACCTCTGTAAAGATGGATGTTCACTCTCAACTCTTACTTTGACACACCATGTTCAATTCTGTACACAAAGGTAGAACAAATGCTGCTTCTGTTCCATGGCTACAGATCTTCAAAACGAGCTGACTCCAGCCATGGCAAGCATGTGGTTTTTGAAAACATCACAGAAACATTGCAGATATACTCATGTCAAAGCTCTTGATCCAATCCAGTCACTACATTCATTGCCACTCACCTTGAACTAGCTGGGGCCCCTTACAATGATGGCCTGCACCTCAGCCAGGAACAGCAGCCCCTGACCACCTCCTCCCTGTCTCACATGACTGGCCCACTCTCAGGTGAGCTATGGACTCAGTCATACAGCATGAGTTCAATCACATAAATCCAATTCTAATCAAGCATTAGAAACACGTTATTTAACCTCTTCTGTCTTCTAAATATTTTGTTAACAATCTTGAAAATAAAATAGTTATAATTCTTTATGCTTAGTCTTTGTTTTAATTTAGGTTATATAGCTAGTAGTTTTGGAACACTGATATCAATTTATAGCTAAAAGTAGTTTACATTTCTTTGATGTTGTAACATTTCTTTTCACCTTGGGATGTGTTCCACTGAAAATGTACAGTCAAATGACTCTTTCAGAAGTACTTGGCATGGCTATTAATACAAGCAGAAACACAGATATATTTGATTACTTCATTTTTTATTCAGGGGAATATTTGCTTGTTTGTTTTTAATATCCAATCCTTGGCCTGGCACGATAGCTCAATGGCTAAATCCTCACCTTGCAAGTGCTGGCATCCCATATGGGCACCAATTCTTGTCCTGGCTGCTTCACTTCCCCTTGAGATCCCCGTTTTCGGCCTGAGAAGGCAGTAGAGGATGGCCCAAAGCCTTGGAACCCTGCATCTGCATGGGAGACCCAGAAGTGGTTCCTAGCTCCTGGCTCCTGGCTTTGGATCAGCTCAGTTCTATCCCTTGTGGCTACTTGAGGAGTGACCCAACGGATGGAAGATCTTTCTGTCTCTCCTTCTCTTTGTAAATCTGATTTGTCTTTCCAATAAAAAATACAATAATCTTAGAACATTCGTTTTATTCAAACATAGAAACATTTGTTTTCAAAGTCAATTTTTTAAAATACAGAATTATTAAAATTTCTGCTCTAACTCTATCCTGTTTACTTTTTATTTCAAAATCAATTCTTTTATATTTCTTTTTGAGAATTTTGGCTTATCTTTTTTCCTTTTTATTCTAAAAATGTTTAAATCAATACAGAAAAGTATAAAGGGCCCAATAAGCACATATAAAAATAATTTTGACCACTGTGCCACATTTGATTCATATACATTATATATATGCATGTGTCCTTTTAAAGCAGCTGATACATATGTTTTAAACACTTTTTTTTAGAGACATGATTGCTTTTTACACAGATTTTTGAACAAAATTCTTTGTACTTATTGATTTACCCCAGAATTAATTCCAAATCATGTAGTATGTATGCTCTCTATATAGATATTTATATAAGCAGGTTGCTCTACATACACACAAGTTGCACTCACTCTCTGTGCCTATTCTTCTTTTCGAAGATTTCACCCTTTGTTTTCTAATCTCATATCACCGTCATGTGTGGATAAATCAACCCAGTTAGCCAAAGTTCTGTTGGACAGTTGGGTTTAGTCCAGTTTCCTGAGAACACGAACAGTGCTTACATGAGTACTCCTAGGCATACATATGCAGGTACTTCTGCCTGGACATTACTAACAGCACTGTCCCACTGCAGGGGTCTCGGCAGATCAGCACCTCAACAGCAATAAGACCATCTCACATTCAAATCTTGGTTTCTAAATAAAATCTCCCACCAAAAAGAACAAGAACTCTTGACATCAGTTTCAACTCAGAGAGAGTAAAGTGTAAGTTCTACAGGACAACTGGTCCTGACTTTTCAAAATGATAAGCTTCAAAAAAACAACAACAAACTTTTTATGATTTACACTAACGTGGACCTAAGATGCATGATAATTAAATGTAATGTGTGTTTTTGCATTTTTGATGAAAAAGAGCTGTACAAAAATATACCACTATGGTCCCAAATCTACACAGAACTTATAATTCAGCAGTAGGTAAAAAGATCCTCCCGACTAGAAAAGGGTCAAACTCCTTAAGGGCTTCCTCGCTAAGATCCACAGTTGAGTCTGAATGATACTTTGGCGCTTTCTTGTTAAACTAAGCACATCATTATGGCACAGTCCAGCAGTTGTGCTCTCTGGGATCTATCAGAAGAGCTGAAAAGTTATGCCCACACAGAAATCTGTCTACAGACGTTCATGGTAGTTTAATTCACAATTGACCAAACATGTCTTTAGTAGGTGAATGAGTAAACAAACCACAGAACATTCAGCCAACAGATATTCTTCAGAGCTAGAGAGCAATGAGCTATGGGAGCAGGAAAAGATGTGGAGGCTGGGGTTTGGCACAAGTGATGCGCTGCTCTTCGTGAAGTCCACCTGCCCTTCGAAGCACCTGGCTGCTGGCCTGGCTCTGCTCTCCATTCTAATTGCCTGCTGATGGATACTCCAGGAAGGAGCAGGTGATACCTCAAGAATGTGTGGGTCCCCGACACGCACCTGGTACACAAATTGAGTACCAGACTTCTGGCGTCAGCTTGGCCCAGTGTTGGTTATTTCAGCTAGTGAGTAGACCAGCAGATGGAAGATCTCTCCCATCCCCATCTAAAGTCAGCGTCAGAATTCAATAGGGAAGGCACAAAAAAATCTTTAAGGCAGTGGAAATTCTCTGCAGGACACCATAATGAGGGATAAATTTCATCTTATATTTATCTGTAACCAACATAAATTGAAAAAAAAAATCGCTGTCAATCTGAAACTTCCCTTAAAAATTAAAAACTATTTTAAAAATCAGCTTTGGAAGGACAATTTGGAAACCTGGGAAAACATTTACCTATGGACTGCGTAGTAATGCTTTCTTCATCTCAATAAAGCACTTTTGACGTTAGATTGGTGTCCGTTATCTGAGTGGCTGAGGTGCTTCAGTGTGTAGAATGAGTGTAGGCATGGGCACATGTGTGCATTGTGTATGCATGCCTGTGTGCGTAGTTTCACATTTTCAGAATTTTCTTAGAAAACTCCAGTAAATGTTCTGGCTTACAAGACTACATCCAAGAATTAAGAGTGAAGGATAAGGCCTTTATCTCAGAGCACTAGACAAAGGCACAAGGAGGAAACAGTTAAACACAAGTCAAGGAGAGGGGCCGGAGAAGGAAGCCACACTGCCGACAACTTTATGTTGCACTTCCAACCTCCAGAATTTGGAGAAAATCAAATTCCCTTGTGGGGGTCATGCAGTGTGTCTGTGTTTGTCATTGCAGTCCGCTCAGCGAACACATTGAGTTTCTGTAGCTGCAGGGATAAAATGTCCAATCTTGTGCTGTTACTAATAACAAGGATACAACACCCTATTCTGCATATTCAACTTCTCTTTTCCATAAAGGACTTTCATGGTTCAGAAAGCAATGACATTGAGTTGGGAAGCTTGGCTGACATCACAACTCCACAGAACAAAACTAGTGCAGCTTCTTACAATCCAAGAATTCTACAGCAACATATTCCATGTCTCGTTCCAATTCTATAATGTTAGGCATTTGCCAAGTATCTTCTACCTATTTTGGAGATTTTTTTCCCCCTATGAATCATAAGTATGCGCAAGCATACTGTTAAATTCTCAGCATCTCCTGCATCCTAGTGCCAAGGGTAGAGCCTGGATTCTCCTGCACATCAAGCATATTCCAACATAATTAGAGGACAGTATCACCATATCAAAGAAATGCAGGCTGGTATGAAAGGTGCCCATTTCTGAATCTTGGAAATAGAAGAAAATGGCTGAATAAGGAAACAACACCTTTGGATCTCAGTCCCAATAGTCCAGTGAGGTTGACAACAATTTCTCAAATTCTGAACAAAGCTACTCACTATCAGAATTCTGAAGGCAAGTGCTTCCATATTACAGGATCATTACAGTAGAATCTTCACAGTTATCCCTGAGACTGGTAATTAAACCATGCTTGGTGAATTACTAGCAACAATGAAGAACCGTTCCCAGTATGGCCTTTGCTGAGAATTTTACACCTTATTTGCAGGTCTCACATTTTCCCTGAGAAGCCAGCACTGGGATGGAGATTCCAAGCCCACTCCTCCCAACAGACTCTGTGTCTTCCTCTTCCTCAGCACCTGTCTAGGATTGACCACACTGATGGAATCGTGCCCAGGGACCGTGAATGGAGGAGACTTGCATCTCTTCAGGTCAGAGCTTGTTTACTGAGCTGCAGTGGGAAACAGACCAACAAAGAGGCAACCACATAAATAAAATGGTTGATCAGTGGCTGAATCAAGACATGGGGAAAAGAGAGGGGACAAGACAAACAGAGAGAAAAACTCCCACCAAAGAGATGAATGCTTGGACCACACAAGGACTTAGTAAGTGCAGCTTGACACCATAGCCAAGTTGAATCAGCTGGCTTATGGACTGTCACTAAGCTTTCTAGAGGTTACTTTGCATAGTTATTAAGAAATGACATCCACTGGAACCATTGGTTCTAGTGGAAGTAGGGGCTGAAAACAGAACCAACCCAGCAATTGCAACCACTAGCTGATTGGTGCGATGAACTGTGCTGGGCCCTGTACTTGCTAGTACATACAAGAATCTGGTCTTAGAACACCTCAGAGTTTCTTTGGGGATATCCCCAATCGAAATGCTGGACTCAGAACCCTAATCAAGAAAAGACAGAAGACAGAACAAGTCAATCAACCACCTCAGCTATATGTTGACAACGAAATACTGGGCAAACAGACGCTATGATGGGCTATGTCAATCAGTGGATTCTTCAATGACTTCATAGCTCTTGGAGTGGTGAGACTGACAGCGATTCATAACTGGTGAACTATCAAAACCACCTGAGCAAGAATCTTGGAGCATGCCCCACATCCGGGACCTGGGGTGGGTGGGAAACTGGGTGGGGTTTCTCCCTCAATATCCCCCTTTACCTCAGATTATGAAGAAAACAATATGGAAATAATAGTCTTACCCACTTTTCTATAGCCCTTGAATATTTTTACCCTAATTAACTATGTAAAGATTGTCAAAAATATAATAAAAAATGAAAAAAAAGAAATGACATCACACTCTAAAGGTGAAATTGGTGGGTTGAAAGACAACATTTTCTTTTTCAACATGTAGAGACTGTTACATTAAAGACCTGTTATACATTTTTGGGCTAATTTTGGAATCCACTGATTTTCAAATTTTTTTCTTCTGCTCTTTTAGATGTTTGTTTATTGTTACTATAAAGCTGTTGGCTTTGATCCTCACGTGTACTTGCTCAAAAATGAATCATTCCCTGTGTCTTATCTCTCCATCTTTCTAACCCTGTATTTGTCATTTCAAATGCCTACAATTTTATTAGTATTTGGAGATTTTTTTTCATAATCTTAAATCTAATCTAGTGACATTATCTATACAATGCTGATGCCAATAAAATATATCATTTCCAATGATCATAACTCTTAAGCAAAGTCTATGTATTTTAATCCATTCTTGCCAGAAGCATGATGTGAGGTCCCCCTTAGAGTAAGAAGGGACCTGAAATAGGTATCACAGTGTGGTTTGGATGGTTGCTATGGCAGCATGCTATTCTTCTCTGAAAAAGACCATGTTAAGCCACTCATTAGGAAAGTCAGCACTTAGCAAAGAAGGCAGTGTGTTTGTGAGTGTGTGTGTGTGTGCATGTTTGAATATCTGTACAAATAACTGGTTTTGAAAGTGACCAAGCATTGTCTTCTCTGTAATTTCCTAATGGTTCCTTGAAGGCAGCATTATGGACATCAAAAGTGAAATTCAGAGATGCATAACTTACTCAGTGAGGAATAACTGGATTTGAACCATGTCTATCTTGTTTTACAACCACTTTTAATGGTTCTCCTTTCCTGAATACACTAAAGGTGATTTAAGAGAGCTACTGTAATAGAGCTAAACCTTACTCCATTGCACACTGAAGGAGGACAAAGGCAGAGTTACCTGAGCCCTCCACTTGGTCTTTACTGTTTCAGAAGGTTGTTTCACTTCATGGTACACACTCTTGAAACTAAGAAATAACGGTAGAGTGTGGTTGGGACACACCGCTCTTCCCTGTAAATGAGAGATTACATCCAGATCGAGGGGCTAGGCAGATGAAGTCCATGCATTTCTGCAAGCACAGTTCTGACTCCCCTCCCTTGGGATAAATGCATCATTTTTCCCCAGTCAAAAGTGGCTGCATAGGGACTTGGCCTACCATGAGGACCCCTGCATCCTGCTGCCTGGTGGTGTGGAGAGGCAGTAGCAATGGCTCATACACTTAGATTCCTGCCACACAAGTGGCAGATCTCGTTGGAGTTCCTGCCCCTCAACTCTCATCCCAGCTAGGGATTGCTGTAGGCCTTTAGGGGCACAATCGGTAGAAGGGAAATTTCCTTTGTGTCTATCTGCCTCTCAATAAATAAATACATATATCTTTAAAAATATCACTGCATATAATAGTTAAAAAACCAGAATGTATTTCTTTTGCTAACAAGTATGCATTTGTGAAGAACACTAGGAAACACAGTGCTTAATATGTTAAGTCACACAGGTAGATCACAGAACTCCTACAGTGATGACTCTGGAATGTAGGTATGTAAATGCAGAACCAGACATACGCATAATGAATAGGTTGAACTTACGGAAATACTTTATCATTCTCACCATAATCATTGGTATTTTGATTTGTGCTTCACCATAAAAGACTTCTATTTAAATCAATGATACTCCCTGCGATGGGGGTGGGTAACACATGGGTAGTACATTACTGGACATTTATTCTCCATAAATAAAAATATTGGGAAGGCAGAAGACATGGGAAAAATCAGCTCTGATGTGAACAATGAAAGAGAAAGGGCTAAGGAAAGCACAGCAATCATTCAAAGGGCCGGTCACACCATGAGGGTTGGTCACACATGAGGGCTGGTCACACATGAGGGTTGGTCACACATGAGGGTTGGTCACACATGAGGGCTGATCACACTATGAGGGTTGGTCACACCATGAGGGCTGATCATACATGAGCGCTGATCACACCATGAGGGTTGGTCACACCATGAAGGCTGGTCACACATGAAGGCTGATCACATCATGAGGGCTGGTCACACCATGAAGGCTGGTCACACCATGAGGGTTGGTCACACATGAGGGCTGGTCACACCATGAGGGTTGGTCACATATGAGGGCTGGTCACACCATGAGGGCTGGTCATACATGAGGGCTGGTCACACCATGAGGGCTGGTCACACCATGAGGGCTGGTCACACATGAGGGCTGGTCACACCATGAGGGCTGGTCACACATGAGGGCTGGTCACACATGAGGGCTGGTCACACCATGAGGGCTGGTCACACCATGAGGGCTGGTCACACAATGAGGGCTGGTCACACATGAGGGCTGGTCACACATGAGGGCTGGTCACACATGAGGGTTGGTCACACCATGAGAGCTGGTCACACATGAGTGCTGGTCACACATGAGGTTTGGTCACAGCATGAGGTTTGGTCACACCATGAGGGCTGGTCACACCATGAGGGTTGGTCACACATGAGGGCTGGTCACACATGAGGGTTGGTCACACCATGAGAGCTGGTCACACATGAGGGTTGGTCACAGCATGAGGGTTGGTCACACATGAGGGTTGGTCACATATGAGGGCTGGTCACACATGAGGGCTGGTCACACATGAGGGTTGGTCACACCATGAGGGCTGGTCACACCATGAGGGCTGGTCACACATGAGGGCTGGTCACACATGAGGGTTGGTCACACCATGAGCGCTGGTCACACATGAGGGCTGGTCACACATGAGGGTTGGTCACACCATGAGGGCTGGTCACACAATGAGGGCTGGTCACACCATGAGGTTTGGTCACAGCATGAGGGCTGGTCACACATGCGGGCTGGTCACATATGAGGGCTGGTCACATATGAGGGCTGGTCACAGCATGAGGGCTGGTCATAGCATGAGGGTTGGTCACACTCAAGAGCCACCAGACCAGAAGTGGGTGGGATCTATGAGCCTAAAAACGGTTTCTTGTGGTGAGCTCAAAAATCTTATCACTCTCAGTTTTTCCACCATATGTCCTTTGCCGGTTTCATGGAATTCTGAATTTTGTTCATGGTAGGCTCAAAACATTTCCTGAGCTCAAGCCCAACTGAGCCCCCTGAAAATATGCCCAACTTTTATGGCTCCCCTCTCTGTCTGGGCACGGGCTCTACTCTAACCAAATGAGCTGTGTACACCTGACTCCCACCTTCTCTTCTTTGCAGCCAACAGGAGGAGAAATGGGGACAGTTGATGACTGCCATCTGTGAGTCATGCCTTGGCACACAGCTCTTGGATGTGGGCATTCCACTCCCATGACGAGCCATGTGGATGACAAGTCTGGAACAAGGTGGCAGGAGTTGTTCAACAGTAGTGGAAATCTGGAATCAGTTGGCTTGTTAAGCACAGGATTGTTCTTGGTGAGTCTGACTACAAGAGAAGGCAGGTAGATGAACTCCATGCAGAGAACCTAGGGGTCACAGAACACAAGGCACTCTCCTGCTAGGTCTGAAGGAGCAAATCAACACAAGCGCCACAGCATGAGAAAAGGAATTGTTTGCACCACCTTGTGAGTGTGCAATAGGACCCAAACCCACCTGAGATCCTGACCATGCTGAACAAGGCCCTGTGCAGAGGACCTGAAGCAGCTGCTCCCAGACAAAAAGAAGCTCTAGGAACCTTCTGTGCTGGCACAGCAATTCTGTTTTTAAACACATCTGCACTGCTGCTGGGGTTCAGGTAGCACAAAGGCAGGCAGAATTCCACCGGGAACATAGCAAACAATGCCTGATGTTGGTTAACGTTCAGATCAGCTCTTGAAGCTCCTTTTGGTGATATTGTTGTGAAACTCAATGTTCTTCCACTTTGAAGACCATGTCACATGGAGAGACAAAGGATTTTCTGTCTGCGTGGCTTTCCTGCAAACTGTGATGTAAGCCGGGGCCCCAGCAGTGGGGGCTGGGGGCAGCCCACATAAAGTAGGGATCATCTGAGAGTCCAAGGACAGGAAGAAGATGCAGAGGGGTCTCACAAGAGACCAGAAGGGGAGAAGGTCACAGTGACCTCTGAACCCTTAGGTACAGGCTAGGGTAGGAGGGAGAGGCCATAGCCACACCTTGGCAGCATCCTCTTCTTTAGCACCCGATCAGCAATGTCTCTTGTCACACGTAGCATGGCTCTGCAAAAGCGTTCACTCCAACTAAGCTTGTTCATTGTGCGATGGACACTTACACGCTGGCCTTCCTGGGATAATGCCCACAAGGGTGATGCGCCTGGCAGTGGCTGCACCGCGACAATCACACTCCCCAGCACCAGCCCTCTGAGGTGCCCATCCCTGATCCCCATCCTCCATCACCTGCCCCACCCACTTCAGAGGGAATCACTGGGAACACACAACCCACACATTTCTATCTGCTTAATCTCCTGTTTGAGTGAGAGGCAATACAGCTGTTGAGTCAAAGATGAAAGATATTTCTGAAAGTTAGCCTGACAGAGGAATTCCCCATAAAAAAGATGAAAGGGGTGCTTTCAGAGAGCTGCTTTTCATTTCTCCCTTACAAAGCCATGCCTTTCATGTTTCCCTGAGGGCACTCCACGACAGGACAACAATCTCCAATGGTGTTTTTCCATTATAGAAGAGGAAAGGGTTTGGCATTGAGATAGGGTAAAGAAATAAAAACTTGAAGATAAACAAGATGTTCTGATATGGAGCAAACTTGGTAACTCATTTTCTCAGACAAAATTCATTTGATAGTTCTAGTTACTTTGTCATGTGTAAACTGACCCACCTTGCAATGACATGGGCCAATTCAACAGAGAAGCAACTCAATCATGGAGCAGAATGCATTGAAATATTGCCTGGTGTAGTTTCCTTCTTCTTCACCCCTTCCAATGCCTGGGGTTCTCTCCTGTGAGGTTAGACCTCTAGAGAGAAGCCTAGGCCTTGGGGAAGGGCAGACATGGAGAGAATGACAGGAAAACATCAGATCAGGCTAATGAATTTAGTTTCTGAGAAGATGCTTGGGGATGTCCAGCAGGGCAACAGATGCCGCCCAGAACTCAGTGCATGAAATTTCAGAGGGCAGGGAAGGAAAAATGACACCAGGAAGTAAGGGTATCTGCTCAGCTGGCTCTGACTTGGGGGTAGAACTGGGGGATATGGGTGAGACAAACCCCCACCTGGCTGCAGGATCCCAGGAAGAAAGGGTTCTTCCATTATACACACAACAATTAAGAATGTCACTGACCTGCTCAGCCCTGAGGAAAAGGCAGGAACTCTAAGAAGCAGGAAAGAACCCTGCCTTAGAATGAGGGTTTACCCAACAGACTGAGTTGCAGTACACAGTTAACAGGAAAAGGATTAACATTTGAAGGCTTTAAAAGAATCACCCAAATACAGACCGTGTGAATTTGGAAATCCAGTGTGTGATCTCCACATGCATGTCTGTACCACCGCTGGGGCACTTAGCCAGTTCAGGTGTAAAAAGGTAGGCTAGTGTTCAGGGCTGGGGGGAGCAGGTTATGAGATGCAGGGTAGGTTGAGTAGCTCCTCCTCCCAGGCCCTAGTGCTTTCCCTCCAGGGGAGGGAGGTGGCTCCCTAGGGCACTGACACACATGGGAAACCACACCAGGTGAATCACAGCAGAGGCACTGTGTTGATTGACCTATACCCGATGGCTTGGTGTTCCCTGTTGACCACATGTAGGCCAAGGGCAGAGACACAAAGAGAGGGGACAGACAGCACAATCTGAGAACTGGGCTTGGGAGGCCACCCAGAGTGCCTCAGTGGCTAGAAGCCAAAGTCTTAGGGCAGGAGTGGAGAACAGAGCTGGCCTCCCACACAAGTATTGATTAGGGCCAGGGATATGCAGAAATGGGATATCTAGATAAGTGATGGAGAACCCCTCACAGAGTCAGCTGGGTCCCCCCAGGCTAGGCACAGAGAGCTGGAGGCAGAGTCGTACCTCACTCCTTCACATCCCCACACACCTCAGAGCCTCCCAATCTCCCACACACATCTTCAGGGCCTGGCCCAAGAGAGGGAAGAGCAAAGAAGGAGGCAGAGGAGGGTCAGACTGCCCTGCTTGGACTCAGCAGAGAATGGCCTCTACTTGAACTGGGCAGGAGTGTAATACTGTGGAATTGAGTGAATGGCTGATGGGCATCATGGTCACTGTGAGTGACCCAGAGCTTGTTGAGATCCCATTCATTATTGGTGCAATGGCTGGGCTCCACATGCACCGGAAGAAGGCACTTGGGGAAAAGACAGCACTGTTTTGACTAAGTCAAGCTTGCTGAGTGTGATCACTGTATTTTCTGTGAAAGAATGGGAGAAATAAAAGGACAAATGGGAAACTGGCCCTACCATGCTCACCTGCACTGGTGACAACTTTCATACCTGGCACAGGAGTCATCAGGAAAGCACACACAGGCCTGGGTCTCTAAAACCCTTATTCTATACCTTCCTCAGTAGCTCCCACTTTCTACTTGTATCACCTGTCCCCAACGTGTGGGTATTAATACATGGTAACTGAGTCATCCCTTAACATGGGTGAAGGCCATAGACTAACAAAAGCATGTTTAGATGCGGCATCTCTGCATCTTGGCATGCACTGACTACCCAGGAGCAGCTGTGCCTGTACAGGTGCATGTCAGCCCCAGGCAGCCCTTCACCTCAGAACCACTCAATGAATCTGGGAGGGATTAACAGTGATGCTCAGACGTTCCCTTTCTTATGTTCCCAACACCACTGGAAACAAGCATGAAACAAAAGGACACCCCTCAACTAAACTACAGCTTTTGAAGAAAGCAAATCAAACAGGAACAGACCAGGCCCAAATCTGGGATTCTTCTTTTTTTTTTTTCCTTCAAAATGAGATTTAAAAGCAATGAGAAGTGAGGAAGATGTGCTACGTGAGCAGAAGGAAGGCAAAGATGGAGGAAGAAAGAGCAAAAGCTGGGGGGTCCTGAGGTGGAAGCAGATAGCCCTCTCACATCCCTGTGCACCCCAATAGGGGTCCGGATGAGCCCACAGGGGCCAGAACACATGCAAGCAGTATCTACACTATTGGGGCAGGAGCTGAGATCGACTCCTGGGACCCAGGAGAGGCGTCTGCTCTGAAGGCTGCAAACCCTAAGCCCCTCTGCCTGGACCCTAAGTCTGACTGCCCAGCTCTGGGCCCCATGTGAAGACTTTCAGAACAGTTGAGCACTTAAAACTTCTGCCACTGTCATCTGGCACCTGGAAGTTGGGAGGCAGGAACAGAAGACCAACAGCTCCCGCTAGCCCTACCTTCAGCCAGGTGGAGGCCTCCATTCTCCCCGCCCACCACCATTCCACTGGAGAAACAACATTCTAACTGCCCTAGCTGGTCCTCAGTGCACACACTGTCTGCCCTGAGACAGAGATGCACGGAGGGCATCCCGAAGGACTCTAAGATGATGATGTGGCTGAGGATGCTGGGGAGCAGCATAAAGCAGAGGGCTTTTCCTAAGGACAAGATCAGACTCCAGTTTCATAATCCCTGAGACAACAAATGCCTTGCTTGCCATGCTGCAACTCACAGAAAAGTTTTTAATTGTATTGGAATGAAAACACAGCCATGGAAATGCCCCCACTCCCTGCCAAGCCGGGGGCTACACCATATTATCCTGGCTCCCAGCTGGAGAAGCTGAACCAACGCTGAGAGCAATGTGGGTAAAGAGGGAGGGCTGGTTCCCAGGCGCTAACGTGCCCTGAAGAGCAACACAGGGACCATCACAAGACACAGCTTCTCTACCAGCAGCTTCTGCCCACTCCCGACCCTACAAATGGCTCTTCCTGTCTTGGGCTTTTATTACCCCGACCACCACACAAGATTTGAGCCTTGAGCACCAGAAATTAATTTCCCCCACAGCTTGTTGGTTGCAAGACCAAAGCCAGAGTGTGTGCAGGTCTGCCTTTCCCTAAGTCCTATCACAGTGTTTAGGCAGCTATTCGAACACACATATTTGGGAGTGCACAGGGCATTCCCTAACAAATAGGCTCGCAAGCCACTTTTCCAGGAGAGCACATTCACTCCCAAAGTCTCCACTGCACCTCTGAGGGGCTGTACAAGTCTGCCCCATGTGCCCCAGTCTTGTCTCCCAACTGCTTAATGAATGCTCTTTCTGATGCTCAGTTAACTGAGACTCGGCTGTCACAAAGCAAATATACTCATCTCCTGATCAAAACGCTTTCCTCTCTCAGGTCTACCTCAACCAATGCCTTGATTTGATTTGATTTGACCTTCTTTCAAGTTTGTGCACTCGTCTTTATTGCTTTGGTCGGTCTGCAAGACTTAAGGAAATTCTGTTCAAGGTGTGTTTGCAGGGATGGGCACTGTGGCTCAGCAGGCTTAGCCAGCTTCTGGGACATAACATCTCATTTCAGAGTGCTAGTTCAAGTCCCTGGTCTCCACTTGCTGTTACTGAATTCCGGGAGTAAGCAGCCGACTGCCCCAGTGCTGCGGCTCCTGCCACCCCACACAGAGACTCAGAGAGAGTCCCCAACGCTTGGCTCCGACCTGGTATAGCTGGGACTTCTGCAGGCATTTGGGAAGAAAAACAGTGGATAGGAGATCTTTCTTTGTCTCTCTCGCACGTGCATGTGCACTTTGCCTTTCAAATAAAATGTGTTTGCAAATCTTCCTTTCATTCCCGTGCTCCACCACTTGAATCAAGGCCTCCAAGGGCTCACACCCGGATGGATGCAGAAACGAGCCGAGCATACTTCCATACCTTGGTGTGAATTCTAAGATTGCCCACCAATGCTTCCGGCCTTTGAGAAGCCCCTCGGACAGACTCAGTGTGGCTGTGATAGTTCATCACACTCATGCTTATGTCACATTAAATGACACAGGTAGCTTTCAGAAAGAATTCATCTAAATCAGCTTAGCTCAAACCAGATTAAGCAGGCCCTCAGGAGAGACAGAGCTCACTTGGTTGACAGATTTGAAGCTGAAGAGCAACTCAGGAAGCAAATTTTCCACCCAGGTTGGAGAACATGGAAGGGGCCCCATGGCAAGGAAGACCGACCACTTGTAGAAGCTGGGGGGGGCCCTCCTGGTGTCAGAACAAACGGCAGAAAAATGAGGGACTCACCCTGAATTCTATAGCCACCTGGGCCTAGAAAGTAACCTTTAATGCCTAAAGATCTCTGTAAATGATTATGAAAAAACTGTTTGTAAAAAGCATATAGGTTGTGGGCCCAGCATGCGGCCTAGTGGCTAAAGTCCTTGCCTTGAACACACCGGGATCCCATATGGGTGCCAGTTCTAATCCCGGCAGCTCCACTTCCCATCCAGCTCCCTGCTTGTGGCCTGGGAAAGCAGTCAAGGACAGCCCAAAGCTTTGGGACCCCACACCCATGTGGGAGACCTGGAGGAAGTTCCTGGCTGCTGGCTTCCGATTGGCATAGCATCGGCCGTTGTGCTCACTTGGGGAGTGAATCATCGGACGGAAAATCTTTCTCACTGTCTCTCCTCTTCTCTGTATATCTGACTTTCCAATAAAAATAAATCTTTTTTAAAAAAGCATATAGGTTGAGCTGCCTATTTCTTGCTTAAGAGGAAGAAAATACCCGATTAAAAAACAAATAAACAAAAACAAAAAAAGTCTTCTGGAATGATAAACTAGAAACCCGGCAGTGAGTGGACACAAGTGGGGCAGGGGTGGGGCAACAGGAAGGAAGGAAGCTGGGCAGAGTGGCTCTCTCCTGATGATTTCTTTTTGGAAGTTAATTTCGCCCTTGGACATCTGTTAATGATTCACATACACTTGTCCAACAGATGTGGAAAAATCCTATAGCTGAAAGCAAAAAGATTCAGTTGTGTCTCCAACGGTTGCCGTTATTGCATGGAAGGAAAAAAGAAAAACACACAAAGAGGGAATCTAAGTATTCTGTAATCATAAAATTAGAGAAATAGGGTCCACTCTCAACAAGGATCTTCTGGCATGTCAGTGAGTTCAGGTCATTCACTATGATCTTCACAAGACCGGGAGCTGCCTACTGAGTTTCCATTCATCTTTGATCCCTGTGGCTTGTTTGTTGCCTAAACACACACTGCAGAAACACACTTTAAGGTGGTGATTCTTTCTTTCTTCCCTGCCTTTCCGCCATTGTGTGGTCTAGATAAGAGAGAATTATCTCACACACACACACACACACACTATTTGCTTGGTTTGCTTGGAATCCCAATGCTTCTAGGTAAGGAAGGCTTAATGTCTGACTCAAGTATATAAAGAGAAATAGAATTTCAGAGAGTGACAGGCAGAATTTTTCACACAACAGGAGGGAAAACAAGACATTTTTAAGAGACCCCCATGAACAGCACCACGCTAAGCAGCAGTGCCCTGAGCAGAGCCCGCACACCAGGCGCCAAACGCCAGCTGTGCTTTGTCAACACGTGAAGTTAGTATCAAGATGCAGACAGAAAGATAAGAGTGGGGTGTGTGCTTTGAAGCTGACTTTCTCATTCTACCTGTAGGTGCTGTTCTTCCATTGCTAATGTTTGCTTCCTGGTATGCTGTGTCTGTTTTCACTTCCTGCTGGGTCAGTACACAGAACCAGAGCAAAGTTCTGCCTGGCGCCAAGGGTTCAAGCGGCCGTAGCAGCAAGAGCACTGCAAAAACTACCAAACTTCCTTAGAAAGAGAAACACGGTTTCACTTTCCCATCAGGCTTTGCGAGATCAGTGCTACCCGCTTTGATGTATTCAAAATGTATTTCCAGATTCTCTGTGTTACAAGAATTTGCTGAGTAGATATTATGTCGGTGAATTTTCAACTATAAAATAAATATACAATTTTCATCTATACATTAAAATCCCAGCATCTCATAAAACATACATAGATTTTTATCTATAAATTACAGTTAAGTTTGGGATTCCAGCATCCTAAATCCTATTTTATGTGTGCAAATAATTCATTATGTTTATATGTTACTATCATATGTCTTTCATTTGCTTAAATCCCTTGAATAAATCACAGCAGAGTTTTAAAAAAAAAAAGACAAATCTAAGTTTCTAAGAACTAAGAAAACCTTACTGGTTAGTCAGTTTATTTCTATTATGTTTAAAAGGTATGGGAAGTAATTTTTGGATGTTTATTCTTCCAAACATTTTCAATACTCCTATACAAAGACAGGGAGAGACAAAAGGATTCCACAGCAGTTGGCTCTAATGAACTCCATGCCCGGGTGTGATGAGGCCAAGAAGCCAACCCTTGGGAGCCTCTCATCCACTGCTCACAACAAGTCAAGATTCCAGCCCCAAGCTAGACCCTTGGCCCGCTCTGCAGAGCCCCATGCACCTGGCATAAGGGACTGGCCAGTGCTCACCTCAGAGGGCAATTTTCAATGGAAGTAATTACTTGTCATATACATAAATCTTCCCTGAACTTCCAGATGGGAAGACTTGTGTTACATGTGATTCTTTCCATGACATAAACTTATCCTTCTACTGTGTATATCCCTTGTGAACCTCAAAAAGAAGTTGGGAAGCACGGGCTGTTAATTGGTGAGAGCTGGTTGGAGACGGTCCTCTTTTTTGAATAGCTCAGTCTGTGGCCAGCTGCAAGCAAATGACATATTTTCACAAATTAATTCATTGGATAAGTACTATGTGCCTGGCACTACATTGAGCAGTTTGAGCACAGAGAAAAATGCTACTCCAATCTCTGACTTCAAGGAATTCATTAACCTAGGAACAAAACTTGAAAAGCAGACATGCTTGAGTGAGGATCTCAAATGCCTGCAGGCCTAGGGGCGGAAGCTGAATAACAGGAAGTTTGCTGGAGGAAGACAGTGAATGGGCAACTCTGAGGACTCTCACTCCATGCCCCGCAGTCCCAGCCAACTGCAGTCCAAAGAGAATGCCTGATACAGCCAGACGTGCCCTCTCCCTCAAGTACGTAATCAATCAGTTTGCAAATGCTGACACCAATACAAGATTTTTATTTTTAAAACAGTGAGTCAAAGCAAACACATCCCCTGGTCGCAATGAGCCTCTGAGCCTACATTAGGAATCCCCAGCCAAGAGCGCCAACAACAAAGATAGCTAGATAATCAACGTGCCTGGTCCTGTGTCACAAACCAAGGGGGAAACGAACCTGAGGACAGAAGTGGAAGATGTCCAGAAGGAAGCTCTGAACTGAACTGTGAAGGCGATGACTAAATCCTGACTGGAAGGACTGCCGAACAGCAAAGGGTACTTCTGCTCTGTTGTATGGAGAGCTATCTAAACAATGGAGACTTGATCTAAACAGGAAAACGGGGAAGAAAAACCAAATAACTTTCCCTCACACTCCCTGGCGAAGCAGGCCTCTCCATGCAAATATCTCCTCACTGACCTGGGGGATGCGGGTGATAAAGCTGAGAATCCTTGGAGCCCCCAGCTTGAAGGGTCCAGAAAGTGGCCTTCTGTTAACTCATTAATGGATCAAGACGGCCACACACAGGTACAATGGCTTTCATGTTTGCTGAAATATTAGTCAAGCTGGTGGGACTGTGGCACTAAATTCCAACGCAAACTCCCTTCCCTGGAACTGTGTGGCCTCTGCTGGGCCTGCCCTCACCAGAAACGCGGTGCCGGCGTCTGCAGACGCCACGTGGCCTCCTCCTAGCCCTGCCACCCAGAGCTGAGGAAGCATTACCAGCTCCCCCATTGTTTGTAACCCTGCAGGGTCAGGACACATTTTTCAAACCCACTTCTTATTTCCTGACCGATGGAGATGCAGCCACAGTGGAGTGTGAAATAATATTCATGTTCTTTGGCTAAGACAGAAAAGTCACAGACAGGAGGGGAAAGAACCTTTGGTGGGAAGAGAGAAATTGGAACGAGATTGGTTGGAATAAAAGATTGATGAAGGGGTATTCAACGCTTGCAGGGGAAAAAAAACTGGGAAAACAATTGATGTCAGGAAGCTTTAGATAAGACACTCAAAAATTTCATTTTAATATTTATTGCTTGTAGTGGAATTGATCAGAATCTCTGGCATGATGAGGTCATGAAAGAAGAGATTGATGCAGGCAAATTCATTACTTCTGCTTCTGTTCTTTCTATTTTGATATTAGTCTATTTCCTCCCAATAAACTATCACACTGCATACCTCCCTAGTTCTTTCATCTTTTTTTCGTAATGTAATTTTCCTGTCATCTTTTATAAAATACCAGGGTACCCATCTGTTGCAAGCATAGGGATAAAAATAGCTTATTTCTGAAGAAAACACTGCCTCCAACCAGCCAAACCACGTGGAAGACAAGCCAATCCTCCCACAGGCCTGCCTCAAATGAGGTTTTCGATAGCAAGGTTGTGTGTTTTAGAATTTCTTTACTCAGTGCTGGAGTTGGGCTATGAGTTTTGACGTGGAGATTTGCATCCTTAGGTTTTTCTCTTTCTTGCAACAAGCAAATCTGAAAGTGAATGCTCTGATCTTATTTTAGCAAAGAAAACAAACAAAAAATCAAGACCATCTACCAGGTCCTGTGCTCCACACTGGCTCCAATGTCAGCCTTGATCTCCACATGCATCGCCAATTGAAACATGCAGGTGGCAGTGCCACCCACCTGTCGGGTGAACTGTAACAAACCACTGCTCTTGCTTCAGGAAATGTCTCTGACTCTCCCCTGAGGTTGGAAGCAGCCCTGCCCCTGGCGCACAGAAGGGATCTGCATCTTGGCTGTGTGACCAGAGGAACACACTCAGACCCCAGTAAAATGCAGCAACTCGGGCCCAGCATGGTAGCCCAGTGGCTAGCATCCTCGCTTTACATACACCAGGATCCCATATGGGTGCCAGGATCACACATGGGCACCAGTTCTAATCCCAGCAGCCCCACTTAACATCTGGCTCTCTGCTTGTGCCTTAGAAAAGCAGTGGAGAACAGCCCAAAGCCTTGGGATCCTACACCCACGTGTAGGAGACTCAGAAGAGGTTCCAAGCTCCTGGCTTCGGATCGGCACAGCTCTGGCCATTAGGGCCACTTGGGGAGTAAATCACCAGATGGAACATCTTCCTCTCTGTATATCTGACTTTCCAATAAAAATGAATAAATCTTTAAAATGCAGCAACTCGTCTCTTCAACTCTGTACCGAAGTGTGAAGAAACATCTCTGACCTTCCTGAAAGAGGTGCTATGACTGATACTATTTTTATTCTCATCGCAGCGTGATTATTAGAATTGGGAAGAGGGCAGGTAGAGCTTTATTGAAATGTAAGAGCCGCAGCCCCGCCATCTCAGTCTCGCAGGAGTAATAACCTGGCAACATCTTCGCTTCAGCTCCCTGAGACTGGTCTCGGAATTCTGACTTAAGGAACCATAAGAGAAGAAATCTGTATTTCCGTTTCCAATGCAGTGATTGATTTTTTTAGTTTCTGACATTTTTAAAAATTTTTGAGATTATATTTTTATTCTACTTGTAGTCAGTCTTAATGCTGCACTAAGAAAGAACTCAATAAGCCAAAAGTAAAAAAGATCATATAGTTCAACATGAAAGTATTGAAGGGTAACAAATAACAAGTGAAAATCTGTCAATTTAATTCATACAGAAAATTTTAAAATAATCACAGACGTTCAAACTAGAGTCACATATCTTTCCTAGTAACTTGCTTGAATAAGAGATAATCAGTGGTGATCTGTCAAGCAGTAGTAACGTACGCAGAACCAGTAACCTGAAGGTCTAGATACACTTCAGGGGGAAGAGCACATTCAAACCAATTAATGCTTTGAGGACCAACAGCACTTGAAACAGCTATTAAGAAACTTCTCAAGTTTCTTAAAGTTAAGAACGCAGCTAAGGCATTTCTCCTTACCTTGTGAAATCTATTTTATAGAGGGAAACAAACACGTCTCTCTCACTGTGTGTTCTGTTGATTTATACCTTATTATTCGCTGCAATTTAAATACTGCCAGTGCCCACAAACAGAAACTACCACCTGAGCTGATGACTGCGCATCAAGGGAAGGAGACGCCCCGCTCCCTTCCGCGCGGTGACAAAGCAGTCACTAGCCAGGACCCCTTGCGACCCTCCCCACAGATCTAAGTCATATTTTCTTGTGCTGATTAGTCTCCTGGTTCTCATACTGCTTTTCTTTCCTGAGTAATTCTCCCAAATTCCGCCACGCATCCCTTTTCTGTGTCAGAGACACAAACAACAAAGCAAATGACCGAGAGCTTTGCTAATACACACACATGCATGCATTTGCACATGCATGAAAGTACACATGCGTGCATTTGCATGCTAGAATAAAGCACGAACACAGCCATTTCGCAATCATTAGTATCAACCAAGTAGAACTCATCTCAGCTCTGCAGGGTGACCCACAGGAAGAAAAACGCCTCTGTCTCTTAGTAAGGCTTACCTACAGCAACAGGTCCCGTCCTAAGGCACTATCTCAATTTTACTCTCCACCTGTGGTTTACCAGTGAGCCCTACGTAAGGTTTTCCTTGGCCAGGTCTTTCTATCAGACTCGCTGGCCCGTTCCCTTCTTGATTTGATTCTTCCGCTCATTTTCTTCCTGACCTCACAGTGTGTGGCTTCTGTTCTTTTGAGCAGAAGTTCCACTCCTCCTCCGCTCCCACAGGTTTTGCTATCCCTATGACTTTATGACCCCCTCCTGTAAGGGAAGCACGCATCCCATTCCATCATCCCAGCCACTGAAGAAGATGTTTAACAGTCCTGGGCGCAGGGCTGAGCCCAGTGAGACACCATGTGTCCCTGCCAAGTAAGTTGCATGCAATTATTAATCACTGCTTTGGAGAACTGCAGAGGATGGTGGGGACAGCGTGGTTCCAAGAGGTCCAACCCTGAAGCAAGGACCTCACACGCATCGGTGGAATCTCATGATTAGAAGTCTACCATCTTGGAGGTGTGGGTGAAAGACACGGGTACTCTTTCCCAAATGATGTACACACACATGTGATGCCACATAAAATTTCAGAAGATTCAAAAAGTATGGCAGGAGGTCTAGAATATCAAATTAATGTTACACCCAGCAGGTGAAAAGAAAGAAATCTGATGAATTTTCATCAATATGCATGATATTGCATATAAAGCAATATTGGTAAGTTCTCTTAACTGACCTATGCTAATGGGAAAGGGAACGTATTTATGCATTTAAACAAACACATTTTCTATTGAAATGAGGTAATTTCTTAATGTTGTTTGCATGTTATTACACATAGAATATAGTTTAGCAAATTGGCAAATATTGTGTGCCCAGCTCAGCAGTGCTATGTATATTCACCCTGTTGTGCGATCCCAGGAAGCTCTGTACCTTCAAGCCACATTTCTCCTATTGTCCTTCCCCAAGCCCCGATCCCACCAGCCTACTTCTGGCCTCTATGACTTCACTTCTCCAGGTAGTTCAGATAAATAGAATTATAGTGTGTGTATGTATCCTACCTCACTTAACATTATGCCCTCATGGTTCATCCAAACCGTAGCATTTTTCAGCACTTCCCTCATTTTGAGGCTGGATAGTGTTCAAGTGGATATATCATATTTTGTGTATCTAGTGATTCATCTATGACATCTGAGCTCTTCTACCTTTTGGTCATTGTGAATATGGCTGCTATGAATACACATGTGCAAATATAAATATTTAACAAAGATGTATTATGGCTTAATTAAAGGTAACTGTACATGCCATTTTCAGGTTAGCTCTAAATTATTAAAAATTTAAAATTTTAGTCATTTTTATTGTGAAGCACAACTGATGCACAGAAATGCACAAAAGCCATATATGTATTGGCAGAGGGAACAGGCACTTCCCTGTCACTGAGACGTGGGACATGAGAGGCTGCTGTGTAGAACCCAGTCTGTGGTATGGCTGCTCCACGCCAGATTTCACTTATTCAAAATCCCTATAATGCATACAGGTATATCCCATTTGAATATAATCCCCAAGGGATTTGAATCAAGAGAAGTTTAGGGAATGCCATAAAAAAATCACATAGTTAGTAAATGATAGAAGTTGGAGTCCGAACACCAGCTTCCTTGAAGTATAACCCCACAGGGGTTGGAAAAGGCAAAGATTAATCGGTGTACTTAAATTCCCTGATTGTATTAAAAATATTCAGAGGAAAACGTCTGGTTTTTGGTTAAAGCTCGCATTGTAACATCCACCCTCTGTTCTAACATTGTGCTTCAGCCAACGTCGCTGTCCTCCCTGAGCTGATGGAGCCGATGATGTGCATGGGCTGAGCTAACATTCACCATAGCAGAGCCTCGGATAGCTGCGGGTGGTGAGTAGGTCCCCATGGAGACACACCTGGGGCTCTGCCTGTGTCCCCCACTGGAGCAGGGTTCTTTTGTGGACGTTCTGTTGTGTCCTTGTAAAGGCAACTTAAATCTAGTGCACACTTTGCAGCTTACATGATCGCTCTTTAACCCATAGAAAAATTCATCCACACACTCACTCATCCTTCTCACATTTACGTAGAGCTTTTTTACTGCTCCATTCTCTTCCTCCAACAGTACCTTGATTAACACATGGGAGGAATGTGACCTGCCCCATTATTGTCTCCTCCTGAACCTGGGCCAACTGAAGCCTCATGTGCTTTTCACAGGCAGGTCTCCATCATCCTACGTTTATATGACTGGGTTTTTGAAGCTAGACTTTTGCACTATCTTCCCAGTACATCTCCAGGGCTTATTGCAGTAATCTTTTAAAATTGGTGGTTTGGTTTGGTTTGGTTTTTCAACAGAATCCGATGAAGACTTTAAATATGTTTTGCAGACTATGATGGTTACAATTTTTTTTTTATCTGTTTAAAGGAAACATTTCCTTCCGCATATATTTCTTCTTTAAAAAACAAATAAAACCCGTGTAATTGTTTCTTTTGTCATAGTTTGCACTTTATAGCCATTATCATTTCTACTTTACAAAACAATATGCTGACACCAAGAGCAAATAACAAGAAAAAGTGAGTAGCAAACTTAGTCTTTCTTTGGGATTATTTATTCCCTATGTGCTAAAAATGGTAAATGAGCTGACTGCATGCCAATTTTTCAAAACAACAAACTAGCTTTTAAGTTTTCTTAATTTAGGTAGCAAATAGCTGAACAAAGGAAATCATTTATTATACCAATCCATTGAATACAGCTAATGATTCAGTATGTTTAGAGTAATGTGAAGTAGAACAGGTAAGTGATTAAGATCGTATGGCCTATCAGGAAGCATCAGTTCTCAGTTAAATCTGGATTTGAGATTTGTTGCTCATCTGCAATACAAATTTTACTGTGCATCCTATGCTTCATTGTGAAACTCTATAGAATGGCCTTGAACCTGGTGACTATTTAAAAAAATAGCATCTGGCTTATTTCTTCTTACCAGAATTCACTAGCTACAATCAAAGCACTCAATGTTCCTTGATATTTGACTTCTGTAGCAGAAGAAGGCAGAAATCTTTAATTTTTTCTAATTGCCTAAAAATGGAAGGGAAAGCCCAAGATCTCAAAAAACCCCATTGTTATCATTGTCTCTATCCAGTCATTTTTTAAAATAGTGCAGATAGAAAGGGTCATTTAGTCCATTCCTGAACATTTCAAATTTTCACAAACCATACAGCATCCTATTTTAAACAGCCTTTCAGAATTTTGTGTCACATTCACTCAGTGCTGGAAGTTCTGCAGAGCTGCAGGGAAGTGTCAATAAACATAGACCTCCAGGCAGCGTGGGAAGAGGAGAGAGGAGGTAGGGGTGCTGGACATTAGAGGGAGAAAGGGAGTGTAAAGGTCCTATGGCACCCTGAAAGTGGAAAGGTCCTGGGGCTGGGATGATTCTACAAAGAAAGGGGATCTGGGAAACGTTAGAGGAGCAGCAGAGGTCAAGATGTGTGGGAACTGGTCAAGCTGCAGACACCTGAGATACATTTTGGTATACTGCCAGCTTTTCAAGTCCAATTCCATTGCAAATTGTGACAGAACCTGATTATACCTCAGGGTCAGCAGGGCTGACTCAGCTGCACCCACACTCACAGAACTGGAGGGAGCATGCTCAACTGAGCACCTCTGAAATGGCACATTCTGCTGAGGGGAACATTCTGAAGAGCAGGTGCAGCACGTGTGTGATGAACAGCTTGGTCATAATCTCTTTTCTACAAACTAAGCTTATACCTGGCAAACTCTCCCTTCTCTTCTTACATACTTTGAATGGGCAGTCTGGATTTCTACATAAGCAAAACTCAATGCATAGCCACAGCTCCACGATTGGGTTTATTGGTATATTTACATCTTCTTTAAGTGTCCAATCTCCACAAGCAAGTCAATGAACCCATAGAAAGATACTTAGCATTTCTCACTCGCTTGCTCTCTTTCTCTGTCCCTTTCTCTCTGTCTCTCTGCCTTTTTCAAATAAATTTTGTAAATTTCCCAATAATACCAGTGGGTCAAGAAAGTTAAAGTGATAAAGACAAAACCTAGGGGACTGGCATTGTGACACAGCAGGTGGGGAGTGGGGGAGAAGGGGAGGGAGAGAAAGAGGAAAGAAAGACAAAGAAGAGAAAAACGGAAGAGAAAGGAAAAGAGGAAGAGAAAGAGAGTGGTTGGAAGGAAGCAGAGAGGGCGACCGAAGAGAAGATACAGGAGAGTAAAGAGGAGGTGAGAGAGAGAAATTCTTCCATCAACCTGTTCACTCCCAACTGCCCACAACAGCCAGGTGTGGGCCAGGTCACAACCAGAAGCCTCGTCCATCTGAGTCTGCTACATGGGTATTACGGAGCACAAGTACTTGGGTCATAATTTACTACCTTCCCAAGCACATCAGCAGGGATCAGAAGTGATGATGTTGGGACTCAACCAGTGCTCACATAAGGGATACTTATTAACCAATTCTGCACAAATCAACACACAGCTCTTCCTTTTAAAAAGCTGTTAAGGCAGTTGATGTGATAAGATATCCGTAAGCAAAGCTAGCATCGCTTGTCCACGGTTTTAAGTAAATGCTGCATTAGTATACAAAGTAAACGCTCTAAGAATTCAAAGGGACAATTTTGATGACAGTGGTCAAAATTTCATTTATATTAAGGTGGAATAGAACCTAGAACTCAATGGTTAAGATTTAATTGAAAATGACTATTGAGCATCTACTGCATGCAGAGATGAGGCTTCTTCCCATAAACTGTCTAGATTTTTAAAATTGGTCAAATCAAAGTGCACAACTATACCATGAAAACCGCAGCAATAGGTTTTCACTCTTCTCCCAAGCACAGTATACTGAGCACGAGAAGCCCTAGCAGCAATCAAGTTTCTGTTGTATATATCCCACTCCTCTTCATCCATCCATCAGAAACTCTTGCACTCAACCACATTACAGAGAACCTCTGGAGATTATCTCTTCAAAGAGAGCAGGTGCTCACAGTTGTCCTACAATCCAGGGGACAGTGGCTGTGACACAGTGACACATAGATGGCGCCTGAGGGAGGGGCAGGAAAATAAGTGCTGGTTCCTAGTGTGGAGGAGCAGATACACACCCACCTCTTGCTGTGTTTGAGGTGGTTGTGCACACCCACCTGTTGCCATGTTCGAGTTGGCGTGCCCTTGAGAAGATGCACAGAGAAAGCACTGCTCTGGCGGAGCTCAGTGGCTGACTGTGGATGCAGGCACTGTTTATGAAGATGTCAGTAGCTAGCATGATGAAATTTACCCTTTCAACCATGCTTAGAAATGCAACTCATTTGGGCCCGGAGCGGTGGCGCAAGTGGTTAAAGGTCCTCGCCTAGCACGCCCGGGATCCCATATGGGCGCCGGTTCTAATCCCGGCAGCCCCGCTTCCCTTCCAGCTCCCTGCCTGTGGCCTGGGACAGCAGTCGAGGACGGCCCAAAAAGCTTTGGGAACCTGCACCCGCGTGGGAGACCCAGAAGAGGCTCCTGGCTTCGGATCGGCATAGTATCGGCCCGTTGCGCTCACTTGGGGAGTGAATCATCGGACGGAAGATCTTTCTCTCTGTCTCTCCTCTCTCTGTATATCCGCCTTTCCAATGAAAAAATAATAAAAATAAATCTTTAAAAAAAAAAAAAAAAAGAAATGCAACTCATTTAAACTGAAGGCATCCACATCTGTCATAGTTACCTATCACCTCCAGGCCTGGTCACTGTCCTAAAGTGAAACACTGTACCCATTAAAGAAGCCTACCTCCTTCGCTCTCTGTCCCCAGCCATGGAAAGCACTGCTGTACCTTACGTCAGTGAGGCTGACTACTAGGAGTATTTCATGTTAGTGTCATTATATGATTATATTAGTTATTTGATGAATGGCTTATTTCACATACCAAGATGTCTTCAAGATTCTTCCATGTTCAGCCTGTGTCAAGATCTCTCTTTTTTCTGAAATGTGCATCAAATTTTGTGTACCCATTTACCAACTGATAAGTATTTTGGTTGTTTTTATCTTTTCCCATTGGCAAGGATGCTTTTATGAACATGGACTTGCAAACATCTATTCAAATCTCTACACTAAATCACTTGTTTGTTTCCTCGGCATGCCATCGCTGAATCACACGCTAATTCTTAGTTTTTGAAGAACCATCAGATTGCCGTCCAATGTGCTTGTATCCATTACATTCCCATTAGTAATCCACAAAAGTGTCAATTTCTCCACACTTGTTATTTTCTGGCTTTTGAGTTTTAATTTTGATTGTAGCCATTGTAAAGGACATGAAATAACAGTCTACTGTGGTGTTGATTCACATTTCCCTAATGACTATTGATGCTGGGTTTATTGACTTAATTATGAAGATCCAAAATCAAAATTCGCAAATGTAGCAGTAAGTCCATCCTGCCAAAGAAGTTAATACTGATAAAGGCAAAAACAAGGGACCAGTGCTGTGCAGATAAAGCCACCGCCTTGTGTGGGTGCAGTGCACGTCCCAGCTACTCCATTTCCAATCTAGTGCCTAGTCAATGGCATGGGATTGGGTAGCAGATGATGGTCCCTGGACTCAGCGCAATGGCCTAGTGGCTAAATCCTCACCTTGCACACACCAGGATCCCATATGGGTACTGGTTCATGTCCTGACTTTTCTACTTCCCATCCTGCTCCCTGTTTGTGGCTTGGGAAAGCAGCAGAGGATGGCCCAAATCCTTGGGACTTTGCATTCACGTGCAAAACCCAGAGGAAGTCCTGGCTCCTGGCTTTGGATCAGCTCAGCTCCAGCTGTTGTGGCCACCTGGACAGTGAATCAACAGATGGAAACTCTTTCTCTCTGTATCTCCTTCTCTCTGTAATTCCATCTTTCCAATTAAAAAGAAAAAATGATCTTTAAAAAAAGTTCCCAATTCTTGGGCCTCTGTTACTCTGTTACCCACATGAAAGGCCTGGAAGAAGCCCCCGAGTCTTGGCTTCAGCCTGGTCCAGCTCCAGCCTTCTTGCAGCCATCTGGAAGTGAACCAAGCATTATGTCTCCCTCTGTCTTTACAACTCTTTCTTCAAGTAACTGGGAAACAAAGGCAAAAACTATCCAAAGAAACTAAAATAAATGATCTTTTTCTTATTTTAAAAATGTTTATTGCATTTATTTGAAAGGAAAAGTTTTACAGAAAGAGAGACAGAGAGAGAGAGTGAAACCACAGTTTCACTACCAAATGGCTACAATAACTTCTACATCAGACATAAGCCAGGGGCCCTGAGTAACTTCCTGATCTCCCATGTGGGTACAGGTGCCCAAGCACTCAAGCCATTCTCTGCTGCTTTCTCAGGAACATTAGTAGCAGGGAGATGGATGAAAAGTAGAGCAGCTGGGACTCAGACTGGCAGTCATTGGGGATGATGCCATTGCTGTATGTGGCAGCTTTACTCACAATGCTACAGCACTGACCACCCATCCTTTTTCATATCATGGATCCTGTTGAAAAAGAAACTGTAAAATCTAAGCACAGGGGAGATTATCAAGTATGTCACACAGTAGCAGTGCTGGAAGGCACTATTGGGCAGGAAAGAAATGTTGCTTACAGAGGCTGTTTAGCAACAAGTAACATGAATGCAGCAACAGCACAGTGGGAGGGCTGTCAGAAAATGTACTGAATGTTTATAATGATCTTATACCAAAGATAGTATTTGAAATAAATTTCAATATTAAGATTTTAATTAACAATAACTGTCCATAATTTGGAGGTAAGTGTGACATTTCAATACATGTATGTCATATATACTGATCCTATCAACATAATTAATGCTTCCCTCTCCTTGCCATTACTTTAAGACTTGAGTTCTGAATCTCTTTTGTTCTATTTTCTCAGATAATATGTAATGGGTGATCATGAACTACAGTTACTCCAAGGTGCTATGCAACACAGGGACTTACATTTCTAGTTAACTGTGATTTTGTATCTATTATCCAGCCCCTACCCCCCAACAACCCTCCCAGCCTCTACAAATTACTATTTCATGTTCAGATTGACTGATTTTTAGCTCTCATATACAGAGGAAAGCATGGATATTTGATTTTTCTGGTCCTTTTTTTTGTTGTTGTTGTTAAAATAATGGTCTCCTAGTTCTTTCCCATTTTACTTCAAATGACCAACCTTTCATCTTCTCACGTTTGAATAATGTTGCACTGAATACACAAATGTATTGCATGCTGCAATAGTCGTTGTATGCATGTCACATTTAATTTACTAATTCATCAGTTGGTAGACATATGGATTGATTTCATATCTTGGCTACTGTGAACAGTGTCACAATAAGCAGCATGATTGGTACTCATTTTTTCATTTCTTTTCAAAATATACCCAAATTGTGACTATTAGTCCATATAACTTCCTAGTAAATATCGGGTCACTGAATTCTAATTCTGGGAAAGAGTGTGCACATTAAGTAATACAAAGAAATCTTACTTTAAGAGAAAGCTAAAATTGAGCTCTTACTGAACTTGTTCTATACTCTGGCTGTACATTAGAATGACCCACGGAGACCTGAGAACAGTAGACACAGGGCCTCTTAACCAACCATGGGCAGTTCTCTGTGAGTGGAGCCAGCCACAGGTGGAATATACACACAGTTAGGGCTGGGAGCTGCCGTGGGAGAAGCAAGAGCTTGCTTCACCCACAACATCATGAGCAAATAAAATAAAATAGTATCTTTTAATGCTCTTAAGTTTTGAAGTAGCTACTTATTAATAATAGATAATCAAAACCACAGAATGTTCTCCATCAGTAAAAGGTTACAGACACTACAAATGCTTAACATGGCTTATCTCATGAAACTATCATACCAAGCCAGTAAGGAAAACACCCTGCCTGGAAGAAAGAGGCTCGGGATCCTTGTACAATTTGCTCTGTTAAAAGCCAATTCAAATCACCAGTGCATTCACACTTGTCAACTAGGAATCACGATAAATTAAGGTAGACAAATTACACAATAGTAGACTGTAAACCCACAGTCGTTCATTGTCATAAGCACATTCCTTCAACTAATTTAAATACATTTAGCTAATAACTTACACTAAGTAGGTTGCTTTCACCTTCTTGTGATTTTCATTTTAACAACCAAAAACATAATTCGATTTGTCCACAGAATACTTAACTAAATCCCCAAAGTTTCATTTTATATATTTGGGCCTTATTTTTACTATGTGTTTTCCATCAAATAAATGTAGTAAAATAAATGAATAAAGTAGATTATGCTATTAAGTTTCATCATTGCAAAATACAGAACTTGAAATGGTTGGAATTCAAAAGGCTAAAAACAACTCCGTCAGGATGCAAACTCTACCCTTTTCTAGCTGTGTCTCGGGATTGATTTTCTCATCTGTAAATAGATGCTGCTATGGGAATTATATGATTTAGTTTATACAAAAGACCTATCCAAATGCCTTATATGTCAGTAATATATTCTATAAATACTAAGTTTTCTATTATGTATGTTACACTTCAGTAACAACAAATATCCATTGAACATTGCCACACGTTTCAGTTCAAATGTACCAAAAATCTTAAAAACCTTTTGAGGAATTAAAGAACACATTCCAATACCCCCAAAAGGGTTTTGCTGAAGAAAAAAAATGACGTTGCCATATTTACTAGGGCCAAGGGTCAATAATAAATAGAAACTTCATTTTATTTTTCTGAAAAATTGTAACTAGGAAGATCTATTTCATTCTTTAGGACAAGGAAATTGCCTTTTATTGGGCATCCATTAGGGATAATAATGGCACATAGAAGAAAATTTCTTCATTTAGGAAAAGTATTGACAACTCTGTCTCACATTACACGATACCTGCTTATAAAGAAGGTATTTCTTGCTTGAGGATAAGAAATATAATTTATTCTCCTATAAAGCAATGGAAAAGTAAATGAAGATTGCATTTTTAGATTATGGTAATGAAAATAGAAATGGCATATTGGTAGCATTTAAAGAATTAAGTAAACATATACCCAATGATCCAGCAACCAATCCTATTGCTGACTATGCATAATACACATACTTGTGTAACAGATTTCAGAAGAGAGGGCAAGGGCAATTTAATGACAAAAGAGATTCATCACTCAAAAACTGGAATTGGAACATATGGAAAAAGAAAAAAAAACACTAAGGAAGTTTTGATATATGTATAAAAAACTTATTTCCAGACTCAAGAGTCTAATTGTAACACATAAAATAATCCAATACCTAAAATAAATGTAAAAGAAATAACCTTGGAACAGATATGTATTTCTGAAATGTGATATCAAAAGTATTGCTTGTAAGAATAAGCATATTAATTTCATTTAATAAAAAAAATTTAAAGTCTTAACTTTGAGGGATAATATTAAAAGAAAGAAACAATAAAGCACATGGGGAATAATTATTCATTTATATCTATCTGGCAACTAAACCAAGTATATGAGCTGTGAGAAACCCAATAACAAAAATATGAACAGCAAAAATTTGGCCCAAAAATTTCAAAATATATAAAATATATTTTTTTTTAAAAGTTTTACTCATTTTTATTGGAAAGATAGATTTTGCAGAGAGAAGGGGGGACAGAAAGATCTTCCCCTGCTGGTTCACTCTTCAGATGACCACAGTGGCCAGAGCTGAGCCAATCCGAAGTACATCCAGCAGCTTCCTCCAGGTCTCCCACATGGGTGCAGGGTCCCAAGGGTTTGAGCCATCCAATTGTGCTTTCCCAGGCCACAGACAGGAAGCTGGATGGGCCATAGAGAAGCCAGGACACAAACCAGTGGCCATATGAGATCCCGGTGCTTGAATGGATAGGATTAGCTAATTGTGCCATTATGTTGGCCTCTTAAAACAGACTTCATCAAATAAGGCAAACAGATGGAAAGGGGTAAACAAAAGAGATGTGGCACCATTAATAATTACAAAAATAGAAATGAAATGAAGACACTTGAGGAAGGGCCATGGGGTACAGGAGGTTTAAGGGGTGGTGTGTGTGTTGTCCACTTCCACTGAGATGAAGATCTCCAGGATGTACACAAATTAGAAATGATCCACAGAAATAGACAGTCAACTGTACATCATTTATACCTCAATAAATCATCCACAGAAATAGACAGTCAACTATGTATCAATTACCTCAATAAGTCATGCACAGGAAAGCAACCCAAACCAATCAACTAGGTTGTCTTTGGGGCCTAAGAGTTTCCAGTTAATTGCTCTGCTGTTCAACTTGTTCATACATGTAAAGTCACATACTAAATGTTGCTGATCCTTGTATATGATTGAAAGGTATTTATTTTACAAAGACATGTGTGTGTATGTTTATGTGTGTAAGAGCATGGATCAAGGATCAAGACAAAAAAAATCTAAACAAATTAAAAAAATAAAAACTCCCATAAGCCAATGCAGCAATGCAGCATGTTCTGAACTTAGTTGCACTGGGTGTTTGACTTCCCAATAGTTTAATTTTAAAAAACTAATTAGCATGCAAATCTATACAGATCCGGGAATACTAACTTGAAAAACAGTTATTCATATATACATAAGACTAATATTTGAAAATTAAATGACTAATTTGTGAAAGCAGTGTTGGTCTTAACAACTTTATTAGTGACAGCTGAGTGGTGGGGTTCCCAGGCATGGGAAGTCCATGGCCCCTGGGAAGGTTTGGGCCTCCAGTTCAGCTCTTTTGAGTATAAAGAGATTTAAGCAAACAGCTCTAGTCTCTAGCATTCTGCCAGCTGCTCTCTGCAAAGATCAATTCCTGGATTTAGGGTCGCCAAATGCTTTCTTAATTAAGAGCTCTAGGCTATTGACCGTCTCTGTTTCCCCTGAGCCTCATTCTTAAGTCTTGGGTAAAATTAAAAACCTTCTGTACTGTGTTTTTTTTTTTTTTTTTTTAACTCATTTCAAAGGAAACTGCCTCAATGTACTCTATCACCACCAATGGCAGCCTCGCAAATGTGACCTCAAGGGGTCAGGAGCCGTCTCCATGCGCTAGGGTCAGGCATCCCAATGTCCTCCCACAGGCAATGTCCTCCCTCAAGCAGAGATGGAGCCCCAGTCTGTGGCCTCTCATGGGGACACTGACAGACTGAGCCAGTGACAGTCCACCAGGCCTCTGCAAGGTCAGCTCCACCAGCCAGCCACGCTGTCACAGGATCTGAGCTTTCTGAGTCTGGCACTTACTCAAGAAAACTGCACGTTAGTAATTTTTAAAGTACCTAGGACTGCTTTGGAGAAATGAATCCGCAGCAACACTGCTAATTTCTTTCTATCAAGAGATCATTAATTTGAAAGCTAATCTATGTGTTTTACTCCTGCAGAAATGGCCTTGGATATTCTAAAGGATGTTTTCTTAATCTACAGAATCAGGTTTGAGGAGAAGCCAAGTTGAAAACATGTATGTTTGTTAATATATATTTGAAAGGCAGAATGAGAAAGAGGAAGAGGAAAAGTATGAGCATGAAGGTGAGGGAGAGAGAGGACGGAAAGGGAAGGAATGGAGGAGGAGACACAGATACTAATTTTGTATCTGCTGATTCACTCCCCAAATTGTCGCAACAGCTAGGACTGGGGCCAGGAACCTGAAAGTCCATTTGTGTCTCTCACATGAGTGGCAGAGTCCCAAGCACACGGGCCATCGTTCAATGTTTTCCTAGGTACACAACAGGGAGCTGGATGTGAAGCAGAGCAGCCAGGACTTAAACCAGTGCTCCAATATGGGATGCCTGCAGTGCAAGCTGCAGCATGATCCACTCTGCCACACTCTGGCCCCCTGCACTGTACACACTGAAGAAAGGTTGAGACTCTCACTCTACAGAGAGCTTTTCAACTATCTGCGAGGATAACAAAAAGGTTCACATGGTGGTGCTTCATAGAGTTCACAGAAATGGGATTAAAAGACTAGGGTTTCTTTTCGTTTTGTTTAGTGTTGCAAGCACTTTTTTTTCCCACACTGTGTATTCTCCAGGAACTTTTTGAAGGAATCTTGTATATAAAGTAGTGAAGCCATCTGCTGTGACTGCCTGCCCCGGAATTGGGAGAGACATTAGCTATCAAGTCAGAGGCACCAGTAGAGAGCCCCTGCTTCACTGCAGGGTGAAGGGGCTTCTGCATTATCGCTCTTACCCATGTGGCATGTGATAGCAAACTAGTCTTCTAACCCAGACTATAAACGGGCCTTAGAAGGCAGAGGAGGCTTGCATCATTTGGAACACAGTATTGTTGGGAATAAAGCCAAGTTAGGGTAGGAATACATAGTTATAATAGGGATTCTGTACCTGAGTCATTATGGAGGAAGAGTTTTAAAGAAACAGCAATGAAACATTCCCAAGGAATATGAGTCAGATAAAATTAAGTCATGCCATATTTTTCTCTAATGTTTGTATGATTTGTGGACCTAAAAGCTTATCCTGAAGCAATGTGTTTCTGCTTTTATCATTTGCCTGAGGATGGAAAATACCCAAAGGTTTGTAAGGGTACAATCTTTTTAAATATTTGCAGGATATTAGATGGACTATAATCACATATAAAGCTACCTCCTGCAGCGCTTTGGAGAATTGCTTTTGCCTGAGGTTTCAGATGCGAATACTTGAAGAGATTAGAAGCATCTTACTCAAAAAGGGCTTTTCTTTTCACCCACACAAATCAAGCAAATTTTCTTTTCAACACTGAGGCAGAAAAGACGCTCTACGTCGACAACACTCCTCCTAGTTGCCAAGATTGCTTATCATAGACTAAGAACCAATCACCGACATAAAAGGGCTCCACGGCTCGCCATTCGCACAAGACCGAGGCAGGAACTCACAGGAGCACGGGTTCAGACAGTTTTCTGTGCCGTGGCGGGGGAGTGACTGGATTTGCTGGCTTGCTTGGGTTTCATAAAGGCAGCAGCTGATTGTGAATGCACAACATTAAGGAGAGAGATGATATTAAAAAGCACATGGCCACACAATTTCTGCGTTTCCAGGAAAATTTTCCCTGCAAGCCCACCCATATTATCACAGCACTCTCCCTGCAGCCCTCTCGGCTACGACACTGGTTCTCTGCTCTAAGCGGCCTGTGCCTAGCTAGAGCCGTCCTTTATTTTATGACCTAACAAACTAAGGGGTTCAAGTCGCAGTCGCCTAACATGAAGCACTGCCCTTCCAGTTGAACCTTTAAAAGCCTTGCTTCCTTCTTCTTTTCAATATGAAAACGCAAAATTAAGGCCACTCATATGCTGAATATTGATTAGAAGAGGAAAAATATATGAGGTCTGAGCTTGATTCTGACTGCAGCGGTTTTCCATTCACTCGGTATTATTTCTCACATAAATCACCTCATCCTGCAGCATAAATTCTTTTTATCCTTCAAGATGAAAAGAGGCTTTTCTTTAAAAAGAAGAATGAGTAATCTGATATTCTTCAGAGTTCACAAAATCCAAGAGGGAAGATTTACTGAATACACATTGCTTAAAAAGGTGAGGACTTCGATAATGATTTCCTTCATGGATTTACTGTTTGGTGTTAGTAACGTCTGCGTGTGGGCAACACGAACAGCCACAGGAATGAGACGGTTATGAGTTTGGGAGTGGTTCATGTCTATTACAGGTTATGCAACTGTTCCATGTGGCTGAGGCAAAAAGAACACAGGGCAGTTCCACCGGAATCCCACCCAAGAGTGCGTCAATTCCGCTGGAGAGTCCCTCCGCAGACTAGAAGCAGTGTTGGGCACCTGGGGTGGTTACAGCTTCTGGGGATGAACACTGCCATCTTGGTGGGGATGAACACTGCCATCTTGGTTGGCATGGGCACGAGTGCTAAACATTCTGAAATACCTGGAGCAACTCTATATGGGAAAGAGTTGTCATTTCCACAGCACCAGTAGCAACTTGAGAGACCCTGCTTATTTTAGACATGTCGTCCTCTCTGCCTTTCTTTCAAAGGAATACAGAAACACTTCTTAAAGAGCCACCATGTGCAACCTAGAGAGACACGGCTGGACACAGATCTGATTCCTGCAAAGACCTCCTATGAAGAAGAGAGAAGTGTAAAGAAAGGCCTGTACAGACATCTGGTAAGCACTGAGTGAGTGGCAGCAAGAAAACAGGAATAACAGAGCACATGGGAGTGCTGACATTAAAGTCATCCCATCCATTCCTCCTGGAGACTGAACAGGCCCTGGGGGAGCTTGCTGGATGCAGGAAGAAGGGGAGGGTGAGCAGCGGGCTGTGGGAGGTGAGTGTGTGTCCCAGGCATGGAGACAAGCACAAAGCAAGGCACAGCCCACATTCCAGCAAGCAGGGGTTGCCAGATTCTGTCCTTCAGGGTCAGTGTCTTGCTGTTCTTCATTATAACATGGATAACATGGATAACAAATCATACCAACCCCAGGTGGTAGGACCAGTACAACAGAAAGGCCATGGCCACAGAAGTCAGTATTTGGGGAAATGGTTCCTCCCCTTTGTTCTATCAATCTAGTACATAGATGCACATATTTGTGCACATGGGTGAAAATCCTGCCATTTCTGAATGTCCCAAGTACAAATCTTAACTCTTTTGTTGTAGGCAAAATAACTAATGCTGGCAGACTGTTTGATTTCCCAATGGTTAATATATATAATATGCATAAATTATATATAATATATACATATTATATATTATACATATATTATATAATATATGCATTAATATATAATATATTATATATATATAACCATTGGGAAATAGATATATAGATAGATAGACAGACAGATATAGATATATACACGCTCATATTCAGGGAATGTGTGAAAGAAAATTAGGATGGAACGGGATGGTGGTGTGTAGACCTAGGTGTTTCCTACAGGTATTAACTCACTAAGACCTACAGTGAGGGTTGGCAGCTGTGATCCCTACTGGACACATGGGGCAACAAGCTCCAACTGCTTAGCCCAGATTTTTTCACCCAGATGCTTCATTTTAGGATCATGGGATCTTAAAGAGAGATATCAAAAATGCTTCATAGGAAAGAGATCTGTTGGAAGGGTCTCTGCTAACCAAGACTGTCTTCCTAAGCATCAGCCCTAGGCTTCGAGATACTGTTTATCTCCCAAATGCATGCTTCTTTACTGCCACTTTGTCTGTTTTTAAGAAGAAATACAGAAGAGACCTAAGAACAGACTTCTGCTCCAAGCTCCCTCCAAACAAGAAACAACCCTCTGAGTAACAAAATCCCTAAAATTCAAAGAATAATAGAAAATCATTTTCTACATTTCAAAAATCTTCAGGAAAATAAAATACAACAAACCCCACAAAATAACTTAAGGGTAATAGAAGCATTTGAGAATGTAAGTCAAACAGCCAAGAAAATATAAATAAACACATCCCATGCAAGGAAAGAAAAAGTGGAAAAACCTGGAGGGGTCATCTGATCCACCAACTACCTGCAGACACTCCTCACACAGCGTCTAGGCAGATCAACAGCCAATATTTTCTTTTACCCCTCAAATGACAGAGGCATTTTTGTCTTATCAGGAAGTCCATCTTATCATCGAGTAGTCTTGGCTTTTAGAAAGTTCCTTTGTAAAAGAAACCTGACTCCCCATAGCTTCTGTCCATTGATGTAAGATTTTCCTTTAGAGACTCAAAGAACAAACAAGTGATTTTAGACAATGATGTCTCCTCTCACATCCCCCTACAGTTCTTCTCTTCCCAGGCTTTCTAGCAATCTAGCAATAAGGCTTTCTTTCTTTAGGTGCATATGGCCTGTAAACACAAAAGGTTTTCTTCCATTTATGCAACAGCATTTTATAAAGCAAAAATAATGGCTTTACCTTTGTCATTGCTAATCAGCATCCTGTTGTTTGAGCCCAAACCCCATCTGTAAAGGTTTGTCTGCATCCTGGACATTGTGTCTGCAACTGTGTAGACACTGTTCCTCCAGGCTTGAAGTCCAGCTGCTAAGGAGTCTGAGCTTCATACAAGCAGCTGGAAACAAGAGACTAAGCAGGCATCCTTAGGCATGCTATGGTAGCCTTCCCTGCATTTCCCCTTTGCAATTCTACCTACAGGAAGCTGTTCCAGAAACAGTTAACTTGCTAAAACCTACTCTAGAAAGGAGGGTATGCCTACAGCCAGGCACACTCCTGCTACTGTGACTCTGAGCTCTGGCCTTTGCCTTCCTTTAGCACCTACTAACACTTCACAAATGACCGCTTCTGTGTCGACATTATCACTAGACAACCCATGCGGTTTTCTGTGCGTCATCGCCACCCTCTCTCAGCACTCACAGCACGTGTCTTTAATAGTTCATTCTGCACGTTGCAAGCCTCCCACCAATCTCACGATTTTCTGGGCAGCACCACAGGAGATGGACAGCGAGCCCTCCCTTTTGTAACCCCTGTGGGGTGCTGCTGTGTAAAGAAGCCACATGTAGAGATGTAATTGCCTTAGGCGTGGATACTCTGAAAACAGGTTGAAATCTCCATCCTTGACTTTGCCACATATTTGCCAAGGGCATTAAGGCCGATCTCAGACCTTAAAATTCTATTTCTCCATCCACAAAATGGGATATGTAATAATAATTATCTTGGGGTTTTATTACAAAAAAATAAGTGACTTGTAAAGCTCTTAACCTAGTTGAAGGCACACTTAGTAAATCTCAGCCCTCATTTCATGAAGCCAGATGTTCTTGGAATATAGCCTTGGTTACAGGGTTTTTACATAACCTCTGTTTTGGCAATATCTGAAGCAAGCACACAGGTTGACTAGCACTGCTTTTTGTGAACTCTCCAGTAGCAACGCACTATCAAGCCAGTGGCCTGGTTTCCCTTCCAAGTCTCAGGAAAGTGTTATGAATAATGAAATACACTTGCTTCACTATTTTGTTGGTTCATCCGTCCATGCATTCATTATTCACTAATTCATGCAATAAGCATCACAAACTACAGCTGATTCTCAGCTTCAGCTCCATGAGCACAATCCTATAGCATCCTACCTTTATTCCTGTTTGTTTCTTGTCTTTTTCTTCAGCATTCATACTTTTCCTTTCAAAATGTTGACTGGGTTTGGTCAGATCTCACCTGTCTTCTCTTGACTTGCATCATCACATGGCTTCCTCCAGACCATAAATCAAATTCCTGCATGTGTGGGTCTGTCTTCCCTGGACTTAGAGGTCGCCATTCCTTTTTTTTTTTTTTTAAGATTTATTTATTCTATTGGAAAGTCAGATAGACAGAGAGGAGAAGAGACAGAGAGGAAGATTTTCCATCTGTTGATTCACTCCCTAAGTGGCTGCAATGGCCGGTGCTGTGCCGATCCGAAGCCAGGAGCCAGGAACTTATTTCTGGGTCTCCCACATGGGTGCAGGGTCCCAAGGCATTGGGCTATCCTTGACTGACTTTCCAGGCCACAGGCAGGGAGCTGAATGGGAAGTGGAGCTGCCAGGATCAGAACTGGCGCCCATATGGGATCCTGGCGTGTTCAAGGCAAGGACCTTAACCATTATGCTATCACACCAGGCCCGAGAGGTTACCATTCCTAAAAGCATTGGCACATATTCCTGATTATCCTGCCATTCCCTTTCTTGCTGACCAAGACCTCCATAATAATGAGGTTGCTTCTGACACTACAACTTAGACTAGAGAAAGCAGTCCCCTTAGGATTTCTTCTACATTTCGGGGGAAGACAGTGACAATAAATTAAGTCATACATTTTGCTATTTAATATGGGAAATGGTCAGACACTTGATCACACAATGAAGATTGAGTGAGCTCTCCCCGTGGGACAGTGCTGTTCCTGCCCTATGAGCTATGACTGCAAAGTGTCACCTCTACCCCCATAACTACTTTGGAAGTCGGCAGGCTGGTCTTTGAAGGTCACCCCAGGAAAACTAGGATGTGATGGTCCCATGAAAGGACAGTTTGACCCAATAAACAACAGTGATTTGTCGCGCCCACGTTTCTTATCGTCCGGCGATAAGACGCAGATGCGAGTGAAGTCTTCTGCGGTAGTCTTTATTGCGCGCACGAAGATAAGGAGGGAAAGGCTCAGATCCCGGCAGGCTGTCTGCTCTTATGTGCTGACTGGCCCCGCCTCCGCCGATGATAGGTCGGCATCATGATTACGCAGGGTCCTGGGCGACTGGATTCGTCAGTCCCAGTGTTCATGCGCCGGCCACGCCTCAGCTCACTGGGCATGTGCTAGGCGCCTGCGCAGTACCACGAAAGCTACGTCACCAGGAACCAAGGTGTGGCTTTTCCGGCCGGCGCCATTTTGGGTACGGCATGTAGCCAGTACATGCAGATGCGGCTGGCAACAGTGATTCAGCTGCATGTCCAGGTTTCCTCTGAGCACTGCTGCCCAACACACCCAAGGATCCAAGGTATGAGGTAGGGCAGTGGCGGCAACACACAGATGGCCACTAACCAAAGCCTCTAAACTGAGCCCCACCAACTGTTGGTGGGTTCTCCCAATATCTGACCGGGATTTTGTTCCCACACAATGCATCAGGAAATTGCTGCCAAAGCTTTCCAAAAGAATAAAACATTCATATTACTCTGCCATCCATGTTGTTATTTTTTCCTTGCTTGGAAATACTTGTGCGCACTCAATGCCAATTGCAGTTCTGGCTGCAGCCTAGCCTCTTCTCTGTGGATGCCTCAGGAGAATGTTTGGGTAATGGGAAGTACTGTATCCAAACAGTCTCTACAATTTTTAAAGTTAAAACCACCCATCTGCTGTGGATGATGCTGCCAACTGCCAAGGACCGCAGCTGAGGAAGATCCACTACATCACGCTAATTGTCTGCTAGAAGGAGGAACAGATAGTAAGTGTCAAAAATCTGAGTGTGATGGATGCTTGGCATCTCCTCAGCACTGTCCCTCTGCTGACCTTTGCCTGATGTGCACCGGCCCGAGAACAGGTACCTTCACTGGCCTAACTAGCACAACACGTTTTTCAGCCAGATTTCTGTCCATACTGGCTAGGAAGTCCACTAGAACTCAGTGTGTCTGAGAAGGACTCAAGGATTCAGCCTCAGGAACAGGAACGCTAAATCCTTAGTAGGGGTGTGGGTGGGGAGGAGTTGCCTCCAGACACCAGCTATTTTCCATGGGTTCCATGAGATTCGGGGCTCCATTGTTAAGGAAGTGGATTTTTCTGGTTGGGTGGCAACAGAAGTCCCCTCCATCTAGAAAAAGAGCCCTACATTATCTGGCCTTTGGGATAATACTGCTAAAGATTGTCAAGTGCAGGCATTAGGCACAATCACGTAGGGGGCTGCACACGCCACCCATGCCCCACTATCAGAGCGCTCAGCTGTGAGTTCCAGCTTTGCTTCCCACCCAGTTATCTGCTGCTGAGCACTGGTGATGGCACAAGTACTTGGGCCCCTGTCACTTTTGCAATGACACAGATGGAGTTTCTGACTCCTGATTTTGTGGATTCATGGCTATTGTGGGCATTTGAGGAGTGAATAAGCAAATGGAAGACCTCTCCCCTCTTCAGTTCTGCCTTTCAAATAAATAAAGCTTAACAAAGTCGTAAGACTATAATCAGAACAGTAACTTCTTTTAATTTTTAAAAATTATTCGTGATACAATTCCACAGGCTCAGGGATTTCCTCTCCAACTGTCCCCATATCCCTTTTCTCCTGTTTTCCCCATATAACAATAGGATAAGCCTTCTGCAACAGCCACAGTCCAACATTCTGCTATATAAGTGTATCAAGACATTGTACGTATAGACAATGATAGAATGCCTAATATCCTACTATCAAGAGTCAGGAGTACAGATGCATACTGCAATGTATCTTCACTTTTGTATGCTAGACTCCAGATATACTTCCTCTAGATGAATCTATGTGCATACTTGTTTAGCTATATATTCACTGATCTTGTGTTTTTCATAAACATTGCCTTAAATCAGAGAGAACATATGATATTTGTCCTTTTGGGTTGCCATACATCACTGAGCATAATGGCCTCTAGTTGTAAATGGTAGGATTTCATTCTTTTTAGTGGCTGAGTAGTATTCTACAGAGTAGATCTACTTAGTTTCTTTATCCATTCTGCCTTTAATGGAGATTTAAGGTGTTTTCGTATCTTCATTATACATTATTAAAGATTGTGCTGCTGTAAATTAGGGTCACAGGTCACTTTCTTACATGCAGATTTCATTCCCTTTGGATACATTCCCAAACATGGGATAGCTGGGTCATATGGTCAATCAATTTGCCAGTCTCCATTCTGACTTCCATAGTAGCTACACTAGTCTACAGTTCCACCAACAGTGAAGCAGGGTAACACTCTTCCTACACCCATGCCAGCAGGTGTTATTAGTAGAGATCTAAATATAGGCCAGCCTCACTGGAGTTAGGTGAAATTTCAATGTGGTTTTTATTTGTATTGCCTTGATATCTAGGGAACTTAAGCATTTTTTCATGTCTATTAGCCAACTGAATTTTCTCTCTTGGAAAATGCCTGCTAATTTCCTCTGCCCATTTCTTCAAAGGGTTGTTTATTCTTCTGCATTGAGTTTCTGAAACTCTTTATAAATCCTAAATATGAGTCTCCTATCAGTTGTACAGTGTGCAAAGATTCTCTCCCATTCTAGTGGTTGCTTTTCCATTTGGTTATCATTTCGTTTGCTGTAGAGAAGCTTCTTAGTGTGATGTAGTCCCATTTGTTGATTTTGACTTTGACTGCCTGTGCCTTTGGTGACTACTCTAAGAAGTCTCTCCCAATACCTAGTTCTTGCAGAACACTTCCTATGCTTTCTTCTAAGAGTTTGATGGTTTTGGCTGCATATTTAAGTCATTGATCTATCTAGAATTGACTTCATAGAAGGTGGGAAGTAGCGTTTTGCTTCTTACTTCTGCAGTTTGCTATCTAATTGTCTATTTTCTCTTTGACAAGAGAACTGAAAATAATCCAGGGGAAAAGATTGGTCTCTTCAACAAATGATATTGAGTAACTTCTAATTTCAATGATTATTTACAGAGCATATGATGTTTTTTCTTCTTGTGTGGCTGACATTGTGGTGGAGTAGGTTAAGCCACTGCTTGTGAGGCCAGGACCACATAGAAGCCGTGTTCAAGTCCTAGCTGGCTACTCTGCCTGTGATCCAGCTTCCTGCTAATATCATCAAAGCCATTTGTGGGAATGAATCAACAGATGTAAGAACGCTGTCTTTTTGTTATTGCTTCAAATAAACAGAATAAATCTTTAAAAAATACAACATTACATTTATAAGTCATTTTATTACAAATAATTGTTAAATAACCATTTAATACTTTTTTCAATAATTTACTCATTTGAAAGTAAGAGTTACAGAGAGAAAGAGGCAAAGACAGAGCAGATAAATCTGTCTGCTGGTTCCCCCCTGAGGAGGCCATCATGTCCAGTGATGCACCAGAAAAAGTCAGAAACCAGAAGCTTCATCCAGATCTCCAACAGAGATAAAGGGGCCTAAACACAGTAGGCCATCTTACGCTGCTTTTCCTAGGCCAGCAGAAGGAAACTGGATCAGGAATGGAGCAGCTGGGACATGAACCAGCACCCTAATGTGATGCCAGTGACATAGATGGCAATTCTACCTAGTTTGTGACCATACTGTCCCCACCAAAATATAGAACTCGTAAATTCTTCTCTATAAAAATCAAATATACACATTGATCTGGAAAAAACTCACTTTCAACCATAAGATTATAAATGCAAGCTGGCAAACTATTTAGTACAAACCTGCCTGTTTAGACAAAAATCTTGTAAACGTTCAACTAAACATCAACCGAAACAGCAGTGAAGTATAGCTTTATCTCCCCCTCTCGCATACACAAAGTAGCTGAAATTGTGTTAATGTCTGTATATTTAAAATGTGTTTTCCTTAAAAGAAAAACAAATCTCTTATCTCCTCTAAGAATTCAATAAATTTTTGGTCCATGATTAGACAAATGCACTTGCATATAAACTTGCTGTATTAATGCCACTGTATTAGTCCATAATCAGTAAGCCAGGTTATTTTCAGATTCAGTCATCTTTACCTAAACTGTGAGGTGTTTGAGAGCAGAGAAAGCTGGTTGCCTAAGGTGTCTCACTAATACTTAAAACTTGCAGCCATTCCCAGGAACTCTGGTCTCATCAGCAGCTGCAGAGTCAGGAGAGCCTGCTCCACTATTGTCACTCCTTGGCCCCCATGCTGGCTGTCAGGGCACCAGGTATGACAACAGGAAACTAAGAGCTGGCAGTCACAGGAGACAGGAACTGAAAGGGAATCAGGGAAAATGAACCAAATCAATAGAAAAGTTAGGTGAAAGGCATTTAAGTTTAAGGGCACTGAGTGATAGAACGTTCCAATAAAATATGGGGGCATTGCTTTTTAGGACCGTGTCAAATGACGTTTAATAACAAAATACTGTCATATAAAATGTATTATTAATATGTTGCATAATACATTTATATTTGAATATAGATGGATAGCTTTGTAGATATACATTTTGTTAATATTTGAGTTAAGAAGAAAGAGACAGAGACAAAGAGAGTCCCCACCCACTAGCTTACTCCCCCAGCACCCACACAGGCCAGGGTTGGTTGGGCCAAAACCTGGAATGAGGAACTCTGCAGATCTCCCAGATGGTGGAAGGAAACTATCTACTTCAGTCGTTGCCTGCTGCCTCCAGGAGTCGGTACTAATGGGAATGCAGGAACTGGGAGATGCAGTTGAGCATCAAATACAGGCACTATGATTTGGTATGCTACAGTCTTCTTTTTAAAAGATGTACTCCCTTTAAAAACAGAGAAAGAGAGAGAGATCTTCCAACTACTGGTTCACTCCCTAAATATACACAGTGGCCTATGGAGGCCCAAGCCACAGCCGGGCAACTTGAAATCCACTGGAATACTCCAACATGGGTGATGGTGTGTGTTCCTGGGCACATTAGCAGAGAACTGCAGAGAGACATGAACCACCACTTCAGTGTGGCCGTTTCAAGTGGCACCTGGGCCTGCTACAGCACCCTGCCTGGGAACAGGGGTCTTTACCAGCACCTTAACTGCTGGGCCCATCTCTGAAAATGCATTTTGAAAGGTGTGTTTAAGTCCAGAGAAGATAAATTTACAAATAACTTTAAATTTGGAATGTCCAAAGGAGAAGACATAGCTGCTGGAAACGAAGTACTGGGACAATGGCCTGGAGTGCATAAAGGAGGACAGGATTTCTCTTTGACTTTCAGGTTCTGCCAGTGCACAGAGACAAAGGCATATGCATAGCCACCCCAGGAGCCCAGGAAACAGGAAACTCAGATGAAGTCATCTCCGATTTCTGTAATTTTTCAATATTTCACGGAACCAAGGAAGTTGGAAGAACTTTCAAATTGCTTATACCTCCTCTATTTCAAGTAATTTTGATATAATACTCTAATAGGATTCTAACATTTCATAAGTATCTTTTGAACCTTATTTGAAAGTTTAAATCATTGTTCTAGGGATTGCTTAGAGAAAGTTACCTTTTCAAAGATTTGTGAATAAAAATATTGAGTCAAACCAATAGGAAATTTATCCTTATTCAAATGCCTAGGATTTTTGCAATCGAAAAATCAGCAGGTGTTGATGGCATATTACCTCCATAAATGAATATAAAATCTAAGTGCAGCCCTATGATATAAAAACATTTTTAAAAATTACCTGGTATCCTAACTACCATTCAAACTCATGCATTTCTCCAAATCTAAGTAGTCATTGAATTAACCTTATAGAGGGACTTGCTTTTTGGAACACACTTCTTTGAAATCTCACCAATCAGTACACCGGTCCTTCGGTAACCTTTACATAATCAGATGGTCTAAGCTTGAATTATTGTTAAATTCTTTTGGTGAATAAGTGACTTTGCATTCATTCATTCTGTATTAACTCATTCAGTAGAAAGCAGTACAGATGGAAAGAACATCTCAAACCCTCTAGCTGGCGCCCACAAAGAGGTCCTCACCAGTCACAGGACATCAGTTCCAGGATCCTCATGGATACCAAAACCTATGGATGTTCAAATGTTTTATATGAAGTGGTGCAGAGTGCACATAACCTCTGAACATTCTCCTGTAGAAGTTAGACCACCTATACATCACTTATAACACCTAACACAATGTGTTACATAGATGGTTCTAGCATCCTACTGGCTCAGAAAATCATTTGATCTGGCTCTGGCAGGCAGGTCTCAAAATTCATTAAGTGTATAGTGGGCTAATTTTAAAGTTGATCATTCTGTATGGCCTGTGTATGATGTACATATCCAAAGAGCACGTGGCAAAAAGGAAAAGGGGGATTCCCCACTTCTGATTTAAGAAAGAACAGCATGAAAAGCACCTGTAAATATTCAACACAGATACACTCTTTCTGAATATTTCCCAGCTGCAGGTGGTAGACTCAAAGAGAGTCAGCTGCACACGGTCTCCACCATGCATTTGAGCTACTCAGATTATGGTTTCAGTCTTCTTTAAATTTCAGTCTAATATAATTGCCATATTTTCCATGGGTAAGTAAAACATTTAGGTTCAATACTGAAAACAAACAAATCAAACAAGTAATGTTGAACAAGCTATTGATCTAAAAATTGTCACCAATACAAAGGGAAATAGGTTTCTCCTATGGTCTCAGTGATGCAGTGAGGGGTCCCTGTAATCCCAGTCCGAGTAAAAGGACTAAGGTTAAAGTAGTGAGCTCACTCCCACAGCTTGCACAGCTGCTGAGGGCTGGACCTGAGACTCAGACCCAACGGACAGCATTTACTCTGCACCACACAGACAGCTGAAGTGGGAAGGAACATTAGCTCCCCCGCTCTGGGGCTCTGGGGCAGATTTAAACCGCTGCTTCTCCCAGATGAGTCATGGTGTCGCCTGCCCCACAAGGGCACCAAATCTAGATTGACCACACTGCTCAATACCAATAACAGTGATGACTTCTTTTTTATTGTAAAAAAAGGTGGGTGGGGGGAATGGGAAGAAGACTGAGGGGAAGAAGGAGAGGACGAGGAAGAGAGAAGGCACTCCTCTCTATGGTTCACGTTTTCCAGTTCTCAGAACACTTGGGGCCATGTCAGGACAACCACTGAGCTGGGAAGTCAATCCATATGGTGACAGGAATTCAGCTGATGCAAGCCATCCTCACTGCCCTCCAAGGTATGCCATAAACAGAAAATTGGGGGCAGAAGCTGGAGCGAGGCACTAGGACCAGGTCTTCTGCTGAGGGATGATAGTATCCTAGCTGGTGTTGGCATTTTACATGTTGTTAGCTGTCACCCTGGGGCTTCTAATCTCCAAAAGGAGACATTCTTTTGTTCATTAGAGGAATCTCGGCAAAGGAAGTGACGGCATGAGAAGTCACTCAGTTTTCCATTTGATAGAATGTTATTCATGGTTTCTCTCTCTTCATAGCTGCAGAGCATAACACAACAAAAAACACAAGGCTAAGGTGCTTGGCCTCCACCTTCACAGCCAGGAACATGGCCTCTAAGGACGCTGTGAAGCCATCTCTCGAGACCAGTTATAGCTTACCTGCAGTATAAAGAGACGCAAGTATCAACAAAATTTAAAGCTTGTGATATAAAGAACTCCTAGATTTTTGTGGTGGGAAGGAGAAACAGAAGTTGTTATTAAAAAAAAAGGCAGAAATTTTTTTTCTGCTCTGTCTGTAACAACCAACAAATCTGTCTGCTCCTGTTTACTGTGAAATTTTCTTCTTCCAAAATATATACAGTGTCCTCATATTCTCCTTAAAAAAGGCTCAGTAAATGACAAGTTGTCGAAGGTAAGGACAAAACTGTTGGAGATAAGAGAGTGTTAATCAACTTTTTGAAAACTGCATGTGAGAAGGGCATCTGTAATCCTGTATTTACAGCAGCACAATCTACAGTAGCAAAGACATGGAAACAATCCAGATGCCCATCCAAAGAGGAATGGTTAAAGAAACTGTGGTATAGCTACTCCATGGAATATTACTTAGCCATTAAATAATGAAATTATGCCAACTGCAACTAGATGGTCCCAACTAGAGACCATTATGCTCAGTGAAATAAGTCAATCCCCCAAGGCAAATACCAGATGTCCTCTCTAATATAAAGAAACCATCCTGCAAATTAGAATGTATAGTGATGGAGTAATAGAGACTACTGCATCCAGATGTGAAGACACAATGCAACATGTATCCCTACTTCCAAATCAAAGATGGACTCCCAATGAAACTGTTGGATATATCCAGAAAATGGGACGACGGACGGTCTGACATTGTCTGTGTCAACGATGTCAAGGCACACTTAAGGAATAGACTGATGGAACTATAATTCCTAATGAAGGACTATACTATTACAACAATATGGGGAAAATCAGTCAGGGGTGTGGAAATTTGCGGGGGGGGGGGATCCCAAATGCTAGGGAATTGTGTCATAAAATTCAAAACAAAAAATACAAATTAATAAGAAATTCTGATCACATGGTCATCTCTTTATAATAAGATGAGACTTCAGGGATGCCTCACATTCTCTATTCCTTTTTGCTCTTTGGGATTTTTTGGGGGGCGGGCAGTGAGGGGTGCAGATAGAGAAGGGAAGTGAGACAGATCCATCTGCATTGAAGAACAGACATGGACGTGTCCACTTGGAGGCTAAATGCCCAAGTCTGGGATAAAGTCCGAGCTATGCCCTCTGGGTTCTTCTGTGGGACCCCAGTAGCACTGCTTCTCTCAGCCTCTCACTGAAGCAGGAAGACTGAGCTCCCTGTTTCTCAAATGAAGTTACAAGAATGAAGCAGGAAGAATAATGCTTGACAGCATGGTGACAACAACGTGGGCCAGGCGGAAGTTCCTGAACTCTGAAACAGGTGATTTTTTGCTTACAAAGTTCTTGCATATTATCAAGCAGCATGTATTTTTTCTAAGTATGAACTGAGTGATTGTAATGCACAAATTGCATGCATTCACTTTCACGGGAAAAGAGCATGCAGTGTGTCCATGAAGAAGGCAGGAGTGGCACAAGTAGAAGAATAACACTGCAGGACATATGCATTGTGTAGACAGTTGACATTTGGGACAAACCAAATGACTCTAGAGAAGTTGCAGCATCCACCAAAGCTTCTGCTACCAAAACTGACCCACCCAAAAATCTTCCTTATGAAATGTGTCCCTGGAGAACTACTGTAAAGTTGACAGCCACAAACAGCACAAAACAGGGAAAAAAGGAAAAAAGCAAGCTGTATTCTAAAACTGGAATCTGCTCCTCTGGTCACTCACGCTTCTGGCGCCGTTACAACGTTCTGACTCAGAGCTGTGCTGAAGCAAGTGCCTGTGCCAGTTCAGCCATCTGCTGTCACCGGGAAAGTGGAATAACAGGCTAAAAGGAAAGTTTTGTTTGGAGGTGCCATTCCCCTACACATACAATCCACAGACTGCTCTGCTTAGCTGAGGCTCAGCACAATACCAAACTCGGCTCGGAGTTTTTGGAAGAGCATATTGCACAGCAATTTCTGGAAATGCTCCTGATATTAGATACATGTCACATTTGCATAGAAACATATGGTTTTCAATGTGCAATCTCAACTCGTCTACAGAGACTCTGCAATCAGCACTTTCCTGCTTTACCTTCCTTTTATGAGTCAATTTTCACTTAGCCAACAATCACACAGTGGTGATTGGGAGGTATTACTTTAATTCCTAGTGTGGATTTATTTTCAACAGATGTGGTTCGGAATATGCTACATTATGTGAATGATATAAAAGCACATGCCATCTTATTAGCTATTAGCTGAGGTATTGCCAAGAGGCACTAGGTATTGGAGCTGAGCCAAGCTGCTAGACCTCTGCCCTGAGTGTCTGAGTGTCTGCCCAGGTGGTGCCACATCATTATTCTGAGAAGCCAAAAGAAGGGGGTATCTTATAGATCCCACTTCCCAGACATGCTTTCCTCCTGTGCTGGAAGCAGCCCTGCTTGTGGGGAGAAAAAACGAAAAACTGGCCCTGAAAAGAGGAAGGGAAGAAAGGCATGGTCCCGAGCATGTCCTTCTGGGCTGCAAAGCTTTCAGGAAGCCCAATGAGTTCATAAACAAGCAGGAGAGGGGCAGGGTTCCGCACTGGTTTGAGCAGTTGCTTGATCATGGGACAGAGGTTTCACTGCATTCTAGCAAAATGTATCCATGGTAATTAGTTCATGTATGTCTTTCAAGGAGAGTGTGCTGCTCAAGTTTTCAACAGAAACACAAGATGACCACAGCATGGGAAGGACAAACCTTCAGCTCCAGAGAGGGTCAAGGGGGCTGGCCAGAAGCCTGGCTCAGGCAGCTCTCCCACCCAGCACAGGGTCTAGGGCTTCCTTCACCAGCCCTGCAGGGATATGGAGGCTGAGTGTGCAAGAGCTGGAATACAACAGAACTCTGCTCCACTGCCAGGCCCCTTTGCTTCCTGTTGATGATAAAGCCCAGGTGCTCCATTGCTCTTACTTCCTAACAGTGAAACTGGCCATTTCAAGCATCCTAGCACATGTTGGCTACACGAGAAAGCTATCTGTGTGGATGTTCAAACTGATAATTCACCCTAAGCAAAGAGATTAGGAAAACCACACTGTGATCTGCATTAGGAAGAAACAAACTGTAAACAACGTCAAGAATGCATATTTTCCAAGGAAAATGATAATGAGTCAACGGCTGATTGCATATTGTGGTTATAGAATGCATTCTATGTTGGTTAACAAAAGGACTGATTGCTCATAATTCAAGGTGTATCTTTCCACTTACTGGGGATTTATTTAACCTCTAGCCATGATTGTGTCAGGTTATTCACAAAGGCCTGATAAATCTTTATTTGTATTATTCCAAAGTTCAAGATATTTCTGATGCATGAAATTTTAAAGGACAACTTAGAAAAATCACATTTTCTCTCTGTTGCAGCAATGCAATTGATTTCTGCATGTTGAATTTCTAGCTTGTAAAGTTACAAATTCTCTTATGAATTTGTATGACTTTTATATTCCTTTGGCTTTGTAGTCACATCAGCTATGAATGATGACAGTCTGTTTCTTCCTTTCCAATCATGATGACTTCTGCTCTGCTTTTCCTGGCATCATTGCACTGGTTATACAGGACACACTTGCTTTTTCCTTCCCCTCAATTTTAAATAAAGCTTCTAATGTTTCGTCATATTTCCTGTAGATCTTAGACTTTATTAGAGTAAGAAAATTTCCTTTTGTTCCCAGTTTCATAAATTTTTAACTATCAGTAGATGCGAAACATAAATACATTTTCAAGTATCTTCTGGAATAATACAGTAGTTCTATTAATATGGTGAGTCGCATTATTGACGATCTCATGTTAGCCCAAATAGGTATATCTGGAATAAGTCCTGCTGTGTCATGATGTATGTCTGTAAACACACACACACACACATAAATGTTCTTTCAGAGTCTCATATTTAAAATTCAGTACTGAGGGTGTGCATTGTGGTACACTGAGGTATGCCTCAGCCTTGCACGTGTTCCATCCTGAGGCCTTGCAATGGAGTTCCACCCAGCTCTCAGTCAAGCTGCTGGCTGGTGTGCAGCCTGGGAAGCAGCCATGACAACCCCTGAGCGCAGGTGCCATCCACCTGGGGACCAGAGAGTGTCTGGCCCAATCCTGGGTGCCATGGGCATCTGGCAGGTGAACCAGTCTCTGTCTTTCTGTTCCTCTTTCTATGTCAGTTTGTCTTTCAAATAAGTACAAATACATCAATAAACTTAGCAGAATTCGTGGCAATGATCATCAAAACTGCTCTAATTTTCTTTCCTCATTAACTTTATTCATTTTAAAAAATTAAGCTAACCAAAATATCACTTCGAGAAAGATTTATCTTTTTTAGTACTAAGAAAAAAGTGTACTATTCTGAGAAGTTATATTGGCATCAGAATTATTTTTTCCTAGCATTTTTTTAAAGATTTATTTTTATTATTTTTTTATTGGAAAGGTGGATATACAGAAAGGACAGACAGAGAGGAAGATCTTCCGTCCAATGATTCACTCCCCAAGTGAGCGCAATGGCCGATGCTATGCAGGTCCGAAGCCAGGAGCCTCTTCCGGGTCTCCCACGCGGGTGCAGGGTCCCAAAGCTTTGGGCCATCCTCGACTGCTTTCCCGGGCCACAGGCAGGGAGCTGGAAGGGAAGCGGGGCTGCCGAGATAGAACCGGTGCCCATATGGGATCCCAGGTGTGCAAGGCGAGGACCTTAACCACTGTGCCACCACGCTGGGCCTTTTCCTAGCATTTTTGGTAGAACTCATCAATGCCTCTAACACCATTTAGATCTGATATTTCTCAATGTGGCTATGTAAAGTCAGAGCTCTAACATGCTTAGCACTTAAAGAATCCACAATTTATTTAGTTACTTATTTATTTAAAAATTATTTTTTTTAATGGAAAGCCATATATACAGAGAGGAGGAGAGACAGAGAGGAACATTTTCTGTCTGTTCACTCCCCAAGTAACCACAACTGCCAAAGCTGCACCAATCCAAAGCCAGGAGCCTGGAGCTTCTTCTGGGTCTCCCAGGCAGGTGCAAGGTGCCAAGGCTTTGGGCTATCCTCAACTGCTCTCCCAGGCCACAGGCAAGGAGCTGGATGGGAAGTGGGACAGGAACTGGAGCCCATATGGGTTCCCGGCAAGTGCAAGCCGAGGACTTTAGTCACTATACTACCACACTGGGCTTGGCATTCACAATTTATTAAGTCAGCTTTGAAATCTCACAGTTTCATAGTAAGAGTCTATTTTGTGTTTTCATATTTACTGCATGGAACTTGTTAATACTGACCTTTAATATCATTTTGACTTTTGAAGTATCTTGGCCACATTCATTTTTATTCCTATTCTTGCTTGTTTTCACCTCTAACAGCTCTTTCTTAATCAGTCCTGTGCAACTGTCTATTGCTTCAGTCTCCGCAGAGTCAGCTATTAGCTTTGTTTATTGCTTTTTATTTTACATTTTTCCTTCACTCATTTATCTTGACTTTTATCTTCATTACTTTCTTCATGTCCTTTGGATTTATTCTGTGGCATGCTTCTCTGACATGTGAAATTAGATATATCGTGCCCCAATTTCTAGCCTCTGTTAATTTCTAACAGAAGACGAAACACCTTGAAACCATAAACTTTCTTTAAAAAAAAAAAGCACTGTAAATCTCTATATAAAAGGATTAATTTTTAATGTGCTGGATTTTCCTTACTACTATACCATTCATCATATTTTCTAATTTCCTTTAAGATTTCTTCTTTGATCAACAGTTAGAAGTGCTTTAGAAGTATTTCTAGATTTCCCAATATGAAGTTGGTCTAGTCATCATACAATTGATTTCTCATTTAAGCAATTATAGTCAAAAAATGTTGGCTATAAAATGCTTAACCTGGTTTTACTGTACCTTTCTTTATGATTCAAATCTAATGAACTTTCATAAACTTACTTTCTATGTGTTAAATCCAGAATGTATTACTTGTGCCATTTATTTGTTTCAAAAATATTCATATATTTAAAATACAGAATTTGTCTATTTTAGAGCTTGCATTTGTATTGAGTGTTTTCTCACTTTACTGAGTGAAACAATTTAACAAATTTTTGGTTATGTACCTTGAAATTATCCATTTATTTAAGCAGCAGTCTCAATCTATGAACAATTGTTGGTAATCATTTTACTCAAAAAGGTGGTTTCCAAGACTGTGGCTATCTAGAGTCTTGAGCCATGATTTCTGAAAGACCAAACTATTCCCAGGTGACTATCTTGAGTTCTCGCCCTTGGCCTGGAGTAGATTACCTAGGGAAGCCTGAAGGAAGCCCCCCACTGAGGAGCAAGCTACGAGCTAGGAAAATCTCACCCGTCTGGAACTCTCAGAACAACATTCAGAGAGCAGACACAGGCAGAGTGCGGTGCCAAGGCCTGAGCAGAGTGCTGAAAATCCAGACCATGAGCAAGCTCCAGGGAGCCACAGAAAACAGGAAGCACCCAAGGGGAGGTCAAGGCACAGCCAGGACTGCGGGCAGCACACCATCTCTCTCTCCCTCTCTTTCTCTTTTTTTTTACAAGAATTTATTTTTATTGCAAGGGCAGATCAGATTTACAAAGAGAAGGAGAGACAGAAAGAGTTTTCACCCTCTGGTTCATTCTCCAAACGGTCCCAATGACCAGAGCTGGGCCGACCCAAATCCAGGACCCAGGAGCTTCCTTGGGGTCTCCCACAGAGATGCAGGGTCTTAAAGCTTTGGACCATCCTCCACTGCCACATGCAGGGAGCTGGATGGGAAGCAGAGCATCCAGGACATGAAGACACATCCAGAGGGGATGCTGACGCTAGCAACCCAGGGACAATGTTATTGAGCCATTGTGCCAGGCCCTCCTCACACTAAGTCCTTATCTCTTGTAGAAAGCTGAAGAGCTGATGAGTTCAGCACCTCTTAGTTTCGACTGTCCCTGGAGGAAAAATCATCTACGAGGTGTGTTACCACAGATCCTGGTGCCATGTTGCTTCATACCATATTCTTTGTACAAGCAGGGAGAATTCCAATCACCACGAGGGTGGAAAGTGCACAATTAAGAAGTGTGAGCGACAGTGAAAGCAGGCTAGACCCTAATAGTTATTACTGTAAAAACAATTTTCACCTCATGAAAGCCTGATGAGGCTTTTTTTTTCTATTGCTCTTCTAAAATTAGTGACTCACTTAATAATAGAAACATAAAAAAGCACACAGGGGGTATTAATATTCTAGCAATTAAAAGCTCCTCATTCTCTAGGTTTGATTTCAGATCTAAAAAGCGCATTACTTTTCTGAATTTAAGTAGCAGCATAATGGCATAATTTAAACTTTAAGCAGGTAAGATAGATGAAGACTCAGCACAGCGTGCTTATTTTAAAACTGATTTTCCCTCCTAGGGAATGAAGCAAATGAAGCTTGCCCTTTAATTTCAAATGGTATGTTTTATTTTGTTATTTTTGGCTGGTTGTTTGGAGATGCTCTGTTCTTATACTGCTGTCCACTCTAGATGTTTCTGATGTTCTCATGAAGTGGCAGATTGAGACCAACACACCAGCAAGTTATTAGTCAACTAGGCAGGCAGGTTAAATCAGGAGACCTCCACACGTAGCACTATCTGATCTTGCTTTTCTCCCTTTAAATAATAAAAGTACAATATTAGATTCAACTCAAGGGAAACCCAGAATAACCATTGGCAGTGGTTCGGAAACACATAATCATGGCATCTAAAACCTCCCGTTGAATAAGGAGCGCCTCGACAAAACTACCAGAACTGCTATTAAAGAAAAAATACCTGACATTTCCACAGCTACTTTTTCCCATGGTATATACATAATTACCTTTATATTTAAAGAAAGGGCAAAAATGCAGTGATGGCATGATTAATCTGAGTAAATTTTTTTAAAAATTAATTATGTATTTTAGCTTGAACAGATTTCCTAGAGTCATTGCAAAGTTGCAAGATACAATGGAAGACAGATGTAAGAACGAGAGAGCTTCAAACTTCTTCCTTAGCATAATACTATTTAAGCTTTAGTTTCCTCATCTGGGAAATTGGAATGATAATACCTAAACTTAAATGTAACAGGGGATGGATTCATCTCACGCACTTCTAGTGTCAGGATTGGGTAGGACAGGGTGGCATTGTGGCTTAGTGAAAGAAGCCAGCACCTGTGATGCCAGCACCCCATCTGGACATGACTTTGTTGCAGAGGCTCCACTTGTGAACCAGCTCCTGCTAACGCACCTAAAAACCACTGGAGGACAGCCTGAGTGTTTGGCTTTCACATCCACCCGAGAGATCTAGATGAAGCTCCTGGCTCCTGGCCTCAGCCTGGCTCAACCCTGGCCATTTTAGACATTTGGGGAATAAGTCAGCATATGGGAGATTTCTCTCTCCCTGTCTCCTGTCTCCTCTCTCTCTCCCTCCCTCCTCTAACATGTAACTCTGCTTTCAAACAAATAAATAATCTTTTAAAAGAAAATTCAAATCCTATCTCAAATGCAGAAATTGAAAGCTAAGTTTCAGAACAGGCATACAGTGCAGCAATTACAGTGCCTCCTTGAGCAGCTGCAACCTTATGTTAAGGTGCCTGGATTCAAGACTTGAATTCACTCCGGATTCCAGCTTGCTGCTAGTGTGCCTCGTGGAGATTACAGGTCATGTATTTGGGTCTCCCTCTGTCTGTCTCTGCATCCCTGCCTTCAAAATAAATAACAAATAAACCAACTTGGTGGCTGGTGCTGTAAAGACACTGCCTGCAGTGTCAGCATCCCTTATGGGTCTGTTTGTGAGTTCTGTTTGCTTCAGCTCCCCATGGATGCACCACGGAAAGAAGCAGAGGGTGGCCCAAGTCCTTGTGCTCCTTGCACTCACATGGGAGAGCCTGAGGAAGCTCCTGATTCCTCGCTTTGGAATGACCCAGCTTCTGTAACTGGATCCAGTTGGGAAACGAACCAGCAGATAGGAGATTCTCCCTTTCCCCTTTTCATTGTGTAACTCTATCGTTCAAATAAATATGTTATATCCAAGACAGAAAAAGAAGCAAATACTCATGTATGTTGTGTAAGCAAGTCTTTGAAATTCAGAGAGATCTTCCATCCACTGTTTTTTTTTAAGATTTATTTATTTTTATTGGAAACTCAGATATACAGAGGAGAGACAGAGAGGAAGATCTTCCGTCCAATGATTCACTCCCCAAGTGAGCACAATGGCCGATGCTATGCAGGTCCGAAGCCAGGAGCCTCTTCCGGGTCTCCCACGCGGGTGCAGGGTCCCAAAGCTTTGGGCCATCCTCGACTGCTTTCCCGGGCCACAGGCAGGGAGCTGGATGGGAAGCGGGGCTGCCGGGATTAGAACCGGTGCCCATATGGGATCCCAGGAGTGCAAGGGCAAGGACCTTAACCACTTACACCATCGTGCCAGGTGATGGGTTTATCCAATATACCACAATACTGATCCCATGGAAGCCAGTTTGAAGGCCATGCATTTGAGTAATGCTACCAAATCTGTAGAGCTTGTAATGCACAAAGCCAGGGTAGGGGCAATCTGTCATGTACAACGTAAGGGCATTATTCTTATAGCTTTCAGTCACTGGAGTTACCTTATTCTTTAGTCTTGTTCTTTTTTGATATAAGTTATATAAGTTTCCATGAATACTTGGAGATGAAAACATTCATTCATTCATTTTGAAATTGCTTTAGTTGTATAGATTTTAATTGTGTGGAGCATGGATCTTTGCCTCATATCCATTCCCAACCAGAACGAAAAATTTATACAGCATTTCTAAATAAAAAGATATCACCAAGAAGAAAAAAAGAAATGATCACTTTTGTTCTTACATTTAAAATAAGAGAGTAAAGAAAAGGCATACAGACAACTTGATATTTTTATGAAGGCAACAATATCAAAACAAAATGCATCACAATGTATTCTCTTATTAACAAGAGTGGAACCATTGAACAATGATAAGACCAGACACTCTCTAATTTTAAATAAGTGACATCACACTGAACTCTGTACTTTGACCAGAACTTCAAAATTTACTTTTAAAGATATATGTTAGCTAAAGTCCTCGCCTTGTACGCACTGGGATCCTATATGGTTGCCGGTTCTAATCACGGTGGCCCAGCTTCCAATTCAGCACCCTGCTTGTGGCCTAGGAAGGCAGTCAAGTACAGCCCAACATCTGGAGACCCTGCACCCATGTGAGAGACCTGGAAGAGGTTCTAGGATCCTGGCTTCATATTGGCACAGCTCCGGTCACTTGCAGCTACTTGGGGAGTGAATCAGCAGGTGGAAGATCTTTCTCTCGGTCTCTTCTCTCTATATTTCTGACTCTCTAATAAAAAAATTAAACAAATACACATAAGTGCCTGGCATAGTGGCACAATGGCTAAATCCTCACTTTACACTCACCAGGATCCTAAATGGGTGCCAACTTGTGTCCCTGATACTCCATTTCCCAGCCTGCTCCCTTCTTGGGAAAGCAGTTGAGGACAGTCCAAAGCCTTGGGACCCTGAACCCATGTGGGAAACCTGGAAGAAGCTCCTAGCTCTTGATTTGAGATCAGCTCAGCTTTGGTTGAAGAAGCCACTTGTTGCTGGGTCACTCCCCAAATATCTAAATAACCAGGGCTGAGCCAGGCTGAAGCCAGGAGCCAGGACTCGGGCTGTCCTCAGTCAAGCAGCCTGAAACCTGCTATGCATCCAGGTCCCTCTCCATAAACTGCTTACACTGCTTTCCCAGCCTGCTATTCACCCATTTCTCTAATCATTCCCCTGGCCCCCTCTTTCCACCCTTCTCTTAAACTCTCCAAATGTTCTTCTAGGGCCATTAGGGTTAGAATATCTTTCTGTATCTCCTTCTCTTTAAATCTGTCTTTCCATTAAAAATAAATAAATCTTTAATAAAAATACATGTTTAAAATATGAACTAAAGGACAACTGTTGAGGGATAGTAGTGCAGTAGTTTAAGCTGCTGCCTGAAACTGCATCACCCCATAAGGGAGCACTGGCTGAAGCACTGGTTCAACTCTGCTTTCAATCCAGCTCCTTTTTCATGTGTTCGTAAAGCCGTGGAAGAACTTGGAAAGGCCATGTTCCCCACCAACTGGGGAGGTGCAACAGGCATCCTGGCTCCTAACTTCGGCCTGTCCCAGCCCTGCTGTTGTCATTATTTGGGGATCAAGTCAGAGAATAGAAGATGTCTCTCCATCTGTCCTTTCTTTTTTCTTCATCTGTGTGTGTGTGTGTGTGTGTGCGTGTGTGTGTAACTGCCTTCCACATAAACAAAACAGATTCTAAAGCACATGAACTATGTGGCGTACCCTTAAAAATGAACTTCCACCTTTAATTAGCAAGCTGGATAGATTATGCATGTTACAGGTAACTGCATTTCAAACAAACAAAAAAAGTAGTGTCAAGTAGTAATGTCATTTGACTCACATAAAATTCCTTTAGTCCTTTCTACCCTTGACTGACTTGAGAATTGTTCCTTGTGCCAGAGCTTTCCTCAGATGACTTACTCTGTATAGCTGGCCTTGAATTTGCCATCAACCACCAGCAGGAATCATTCACTGGATAAGGTCATGAATTGATAGTTTATTTGTGTAATTGAGTGCTTTTAAAATTAAAGGAGCAAAAAATTAAAGGAGGCAAAAATTGTGCATTGAAAGTTAAGTTATTAAACAGAACTATGCCAGATCTCAGAAAAATTAGTTATGACACCAAAAAGCTATATTGTACTGAATTGAATCTCTCTCCTTACAAGCACTCCCTATATTTTTTTTCTGCTCTTATGAAATGAGAGACTACTATATAGATCCATGTCACAAAGATAAATTCAGACTTCATTTAAAATTTAATATAGGCATTTGAAAGTAGGTTCTGGGCTAGTGATCTGAAATGTCTCATATTATTTCTCAAGATAGAAGAAATACAACTTAAATATATAACACCATTTCTAATACACAGACAACCCAATTGTGTGTGTGTGTGTGTGTGTGTGTGTGTGTGTGTGTGTAACATGTAGCATTTCTGACAGAAGTCAAGGAACACCTAAATTAAAGGGCATTATACTTTCTCCAAAGTCCTTCACAGTAGGATTACTTCCCATATTACTTACAGAAATCAAAAACCATTTACTCAAGTGCTGTGGGAGCAAGAAGAAATTCCACTTCTTCAGCATTTACACTGGCAAAGAGAAGCAAGAGAGTGGGCTGGAAACACAGAGAAAATTGCTCAGCCCACACCAGATTCTTTCTTTGAAGTCAAATCAACATGGAGCAAGATGGTCCACTTTGAAAATCAGCAGTGTTCTTCTAGGGGACCTTGGTGACACAAAACCAAACTGAATTACCATCAACTTCTCTTCCATAGCAAAACTGGTTAGGTACAGTTTGTTTACACGGCAAAAGGACAATGAGGTTTACTTTCATTGTCGCAAATGACAGATTCTCAAAAATAAAACTGTAATGAACAAACGTAAATCAATGCAAAGAAACAAAGACTGTGTGTCTCAGTGCTGGACAGGTTTGCCAGCAGACTGCAGAACCTGTCTGCCGCTGCCCCAGGCTGAATTGTGTGTGTCACTGCCTCTGTTCTCTTGCCTCAGCCCAGAATTCCACATGAAAACCTTCCTATTCTTGGTAACTGTTGCTAGGCAGGAGTGACTTCTGCATTACACTGAAGACACTTTGAGGCAGGCAGGACACTTCCATGCAGATTCAGTCTCCTCTAACTCAAAGATGTTGACTCCTCTCTACTCATAAAACTTCTCCTGAGTCTCTCTAACCACTCTCTCAGCTCTGTCCACCGCCACTTCTCTAGTCAGTCTCCCAGCTCCCTCTCCACAAACTTTTTACACTGCTTTCCCAGCTCCCTATGCAGCCATTTCTTTAATCACTCTCTTGAACCTCTCTTCACACCCTTCTCTTAAACTCTCCCCTGGTTCTTCAGGGCCATAATTTCTGCTTGGAGGATGAGAAATGACTTCTGTGTTCCAAGGATACACGGTCATGCTTTAGGCAATGGTAAGAGAATGTGCTTCTTCACTGTGATGGTTGTAATGCAATCACCATAGTGCACTATGATAAATAACAAGTAATCGAATATGAATGCATTCTTCATTTGGCTAAAGCATAATTTAAATACTAATAAAATTCCATCAAGTTATTTTGTTGATACAGAATGGAACTGATTCTGAAGTTTGTGTGGAAAGGAAAAAGACACAGAGTAACACCATCAGTGCTGGGAAAGGATCAAGGGATTGGCTTGACTGCTCATTCTGGATTTCCTGTGAAGTTGGAATCATCACAGCAATGTGATTGCTACTGAAAGTATCACAAATACCTTCATAAGGCACTCAGATAAGGTAGACACTTAGAGAATAGAAGACATAGGGGAAACATTCTTACAAATGTAAGTCACTGGTGTTTCACAAATGGAAAAAGATAATAAAATGGACACAGCACAGTCCTTTCATCAAATGCTGTTGGATCATTTGTACTTCCATATGCAAATATACACATACATACACATGCATACATATTTGCACGTGGAAGTACAAATGTTCCAACAGCATATATATATATATATATATATGATATATGTGATGTGTGTGTGTGTATATATATACACACATATCACATCTTAGGACCATTACAAAATTTAAGTGAAAATGCATCTTAAATCTAAATATAAAATCCAAAATCTTAAAACTTCAAAACGATGACAAATGCTACAATATAGGTGGATCTTGTATTTGGAAGGTGGCATTTTTAAAATATAACACCAAAGGCACAACTATGGAATAAACAGTGATAATCTTGGCTTTATCAAAATTGAAGATCCCTGCTTTGCCAAACAGAATGTCAACAGAATGGGAAGAAAGACTGTGAATAGAGAAAATATTTGCAACATGCACATATGATTAGGGACAAGTAACCAACATACACAAAGAACAGTCAAAGTTACCTAAATAACAACCTATTTTAAAAACAGTCAAATGATCTGAATGTCCATCTTATTGAAGAAAATACACAGATGGAAAGGAAGCACATTTGAAAGATGCTCAACATTATCTGTCACTATAGAACTGAAAACTTAGCCAAAATGAGACCTCGCTGAAGGCCTATTAGAATGGCTGCAGTCCAAAGCACTGACGGCTCTGAGGCTGGTGGGAACATGGGAGCTCTCATCCACTGCTGGAGGAAATGTGAGCTGGACAAGGCACTGCAGGAATTCTAAACACAGATGTGCCACACGATGTAGCAACCTCATTAGCATTTACTAGAGGAGCTGAAAACTTAGCATCACACAAAATCTTGCATCCTAATGTTTAGAGAAGTGTTATTCATAATTGGCTTGACTTGGAAAGTATAACATGGAATATATTCAGGTGAAGGGATATATTGTTCTATACCTTTAAAGTGGAAAATTACGATGACAAGAAAGGGCTATCAAGCCATGAAAAGACACAGAAGAAACTCAATGCATATTGTTAAGTGTAAGAAGTCAGTGTGAAAAGGATATGTGCTGTGCAATTTATAAGAGAAATCTACAATACTCAAACTTACAGAGGTTATGAAAAGACCCGTAGTGGAGCCAGTGTCAGCTGCTCCATTTCTAATCCACCTCCTTTAAAATGTACCTGGAAAGGTAGTAGAGGATATTTCAATCCTTGGGTTCCTATACTCACATGGAAGACCCACAGAGGCTCATGTCTCCCGGCTTCAGACCAGATCTACTTCAGCCATTGCAGCCATTTGGGAGTAAGTCTGTGGATGGAAGATATCTCTCTCTCTCTCTCTCTCTCTCTCTCTCTCTCTTTCAGTAGCTGTTCCTTTCAAATAAAAATAAATACTTTAGAAAAATACAAGAGGTCTCCAAGATCTCAAGATAGGGAGGAACAGATACCTAAGTGGAGTCCAGAGGATTGATTTTCAAGGCAATGAACTTGTTGACAACAAATTCTGATATATATCATTACGTACTTGCCAAAAGCCTCACAATGGTCAAGAAAAGGGAAGCTAAATATAACTAATGGGCTTTATAACTAATGTTGTACAGTTTATAATACCATATCAAGATTGCTTCATTAATTACTAAAGATGTTATATAAATGTATGGGGTTAGTGATAGGGGAAATTTTGTGTATAGAGGGTAATATGAACCCTGTACGCCATGCAATTTTTCTGTAAAACCAAATTAGTTTTGAAAAGTTAAGGCTGTTGATTAAAAAGAAGAGTTTAGGATGATTTTCCAAACAGTTCTTTTTTCATTTGCCATATATCTGTAGTTATTCTTCCTATCCTTCAAATTATTGATTCTCAAGTTATTTCTACAACCTGATTCAATCAGTTGATATTTAACAGTATGAAAGAACTATCACAAAATTTCAGGTTTCCATATCTTTTCTTTTGAAAACAAAATAAGTAAATGTGAAATACATTTCCAACTTTAAACTTCAAAAAGCTACAAACTGACATTTCCCTCTTCATAAAGAAAAAACTTGTATCAGTTTTGTTTGCTTAAATTTATGCTAATCCATTTATGGTAAAAAAAAATATAGTTCACCAATTTGGATATTGTGGTAGGATGCACTGCTAATTATGATTAAAACTGCTGAGTAGAAGCTCTTAAGTTGTCTAAGTTTAGAGTGCTGCATATTGCAAAGTATCTGCTATCCTCATGTTTTCCTCTTATTTTGACTTCACCTCCAAATTATCATTTCCAAAATCCGGCTTGTTCACGTATTTGTCTACTGTCTGTCTACGTCATCTCCATCTCTCTTTGGCTCCCCACAGCACCCACCCACCCTGCATGAAAACACTCTCTCTCACACACAAACACACACACACACACACACACACACACACACACACACACACACACTCCTCCAAAGAATTTCCATGAACAAGGAACAGGACCAGCTAAATGGAAATTACTAAGTTTTTTCATGTCATTCATTGAGTAACTTGCCTATATTTAGTTTGCTTAATTCATTCAGAAAATCTGGAAAAACCACTGTATTTGCTTTAGGGTTAGGATCTCCACGCAGGTTTTTGTGCAAGTCAGGATTATGTAGGATTCCTGATGGCACTCCACTGGTCACCTCATTCCAGAAAGCTGGAGACAGAAGCTTTGTCCAGTCACAGGGAGGGATCCACAGTAGAACCCAATTTCATTGACTTCCAACTGATGATGTCTGCTACACTATTAATTTGACAACAAAATCTCAGCATTTTCATTTTCTCAGAACAGAATAAACCTATGAGTTCAATAGGTTTATTGAACTCATGCTTTTTCTTTGGTATAACTAAATATACCTTTATAAGTTAAAGCAAAAAAATTTCCAAATGTCCCCTTTCCTGCCTTAGAGAGATAGCATTTCCTGAAACTTGCCTACCCCCACATCTTTTTAAAAATATATGCATTTATTTATTTGAAAGACAGAGTTAGAGAGAGAATCTTCCAACTGTTTCATTGGCCTCCCAGAACTGGGCCAGGCCAAAGCGAGGATCTGAAAATCCGAAGCTGCACCTGGTTATCCTATCTGTCTATTGGACCCTGGCACCTATGCCTTTTCCAGGTACATAAGCAAAAGCTGGATCCAAAGTCGAGTAGCCAGGACAAGAACCGATGACTACATGAGATATCACTTTGATAGGTAGGGGCTTGACCCACTATGCCACAGAAAGGTCTCAACTGTCACCTCTTAAAGTGCTCTAAGGTTAAAGTGCAACCAAACTGGGTGGAAATTTCCCTTCTCTGGTCTTAGCCATGCCCATCCGTAGAGGCTCAGGATGCAGAGCTGACTGCGAGCATGGCACTTTGGAATCCTCTGGTCGCAGTACCTACCCACATCCTGTGAACAAACACACAAGGAAGTGCATTTTAAGAATCTTTTAAAATTAGCTCAAAACATCTGAAAAGTTTTGATCTTCAAAATGATTTTTAAACAGTCTCATTTACCGTCCTTCTATGTTATAGAATCTTTTATAATTTCCTCTCGTATTGCTTTTCAATTTTATTCACAATTATTAAAATAAATCTAAATTAATTGTTTATTTATGGTCCCTGGAACAAAAAGAGCTGGGAAATAAATACTGATTTCTTCTTTTTTGCTCTAAAAATTAAACAAACAAAAAAGTATTCTTTATAATAGCATAGCTTATAGTCAATTTACTTCTTCATTATGTTTTATTTTGATCCACAGCATTTTTTTTTGACTTTTCAGAAAAGTGTTTTCAAACCTCAGTTTCTCTGTGTAGCTTTTATTTGGGCAATGTTTCACTTACACATATGATTTCCTAGTTTTTGCATCTAAACAGCTTCCTTTGAAAATAAGTGCTGTGCAAATCAATAGGCTTTGAAAGGTATTAAAACCTACAAGAATGTGTCCACTTTTCAGATGCAGACATGCTTTTTCTTCTTTTTGAATGCCAAAAATAGCCTGCAGAGAAAGCATCTAATCTTGAAATAAACCTGCTCTCAGGAGACCATGGCAAGCAGAAAGTTGTCAGAGTTGAGCAGCCAAAGGAGAGTGAGAGGATGACCAGACCCTCTGGCACCTGCTCCTCATCCCCACATCCCAGCTTGCCCAGTACACACGGCCAAGGCTGTGTGTGAGAGCTCCCCTCTGCTGCTGAGGTGGTGAGTCTGCACATCCACTTTCACTTCAAAACCAGAAAAGGAACTGCCCTTTGAAGGACAACAAGGATAACTGATGTATTTTCTTTTTTTTTTTAAAGATTTATTTTTATTATTTTTTCATTGGAAAGGCGGATATACAGAGAGAGGAGAGACAGAGAGAAAGATCTTCCGTCCGATGATTCACTCCCCAAGTGAGCGCAACGGGCCGATACTATGCCGATCCGAAGCCAGGAGCCTCTTCTGGGTCTCCCACGCGGGTGCAGGGTCCCAAAGCTTTTGGGCCGTCCTCGACTGCTTTCCCAGGCCACAGGCAGGGAGCTGGAAGGGAAGCGGGGCTGCCGGGATTAGAACCGGCGCCCATATGGGATCCCGGGCGTGCTAGGCGAGGACCTTTAACCACTTGCGCCACCGCTCCGGGCCCAACTGATGTATTTTCAAATTAGTGTTTTCACAGCCTTGAGCTTTTTGCGAAAGAAAAGTAGAATAGAACACAAGATAAAGTCCTAGCATTTTAGCATGCCTTCATTTTAAGCGAAACATGCACCTCAGAAACGCCAGCATCTCTTCCAGTGCCTTTGGTGTTGACTGTGAGACAAGACAAGCCATGTTATTAGCCAGGAAAAGATGTCCCTCACCCTCACCACTGGGGAAGCGACAACTTGCAAATATCAGGCAAGTCAATTTGACTACATCTTTCCTTCACAAGTTGGCTTTGTGTTTGGACATTTGGCAGGGAAAAGGTGGGTTCACCTACGCTGAGGAGATCTGATCTGTAGACCGAACTGTGTTTTTGAGAGTCATATACTGAAGCTCTGACCCACTAATCAGGCGGGGTTTGATGGTGGGGCCTTTGGTATGTATGGACATGAGATCATCGGGTGGACACCTGATGGGGGGATTGGTGGTTTAGAGGATGAGGAAGATAAAGAGTGCTCTCCCCACGGTGTGAGGGCAGTGCTGAGAGAAGCCAGGACGCAGACCTTCAGAGCCAGTGAACTGGCCAGCGCCATGATTTTGAAATTGCTAACCTCCAGAACTGTGAGGAATAAGTGTCTGCTGTTTAACTATGAAAGCTGCCTTGCTTTCAGAGAAAGCTTCAGAGAAAAACTCTCTTGTCTTTTAAATGAGCTCATCCTCGTTTGTAAAAATTCGACACTGAACTTTGCAACAGGGATGTAAGGGTGAGGTCCGCCGGTTTGATACTCTGCTCATATTAAGGTAAATTCTCCCACTAAAGGAAGAATGGTGGAGGTTTACAGTATTCACCTATCCAGTGTCCTAGCCACTGATTGACTGCCGATCATTGTGAACAACTATGACCCATATCAAATCAAAGACAAGACCATTCAATCAAACAAGCACTCTTTGGAAACTGGCTCAACATTCACTGACAAAGTGTCAGGTTACCAAAGCTGGCAGCTGCATCCCTGCCTCAGAAGGAACAGGTGCCTAAGAATGCTGAAAAAGACGGTGCTATGTAACTGTCAAACCCGCAGCACTGAACCAGCCATGTGCTATATCATATGCAGTACATAAACGTTCAAAAGCAAAAGATGAACTGTTTATAAAACAATTATGTCAGTATTGGAAAGGGAAGCCCCAAATTGACATTCACTTAAATGTTAGGGTTCAACAGATAGACTGTGACGTTTCCAAAAACATCCAGTTACTTCAGCTTGTTCAGTCATACGTTGCCTATTCAGGTCTGCATGACACTTACCACAAAAATAATCAAACGATATCAAGATTGTTTGCTTTCCCTCTACTACATTAAGGGTGTGACTGGAAGGGTGCATCTTATGAATTCTGCCATTCAGTCAAATGAACACACTGACCAGGCAGATCCCAGCTTAAGTGCGTATTCTTAAGAACAGCAGCAGAGCACTGAGACACTGTCCTGTGGCTGGAGTTGAACTACCAGACACAAGCGTCATTTCAAAGAACAGCAGCACAGTCCTGCTTGAGTTGAATGGCGTTAGAAACCAGCGTCCATCCTCAGCACACACGCCGCTCCACAGAAACTCCTGTCCTATGAACGAGACAATCTGCAAAGGATGGCATTTCTTATGGGTTTACACAGATCCATCTGAGAAAGTCTGGCACACAAACACACAGGGTAGGCAGGGCACAGGTGAGAGGCAAGATGTCACTGGCCCACAAAGGACTTAGTATGAAGGTTTCCTTCCTCACCGGCAGCTTCTCTGTAGAAGCGATTCCCACTGACTTGAGGCAGCAGGAGTCAGACCTTGATGGTCCCTGCCGGTGCACACACCCTAACAGTACTCCACAGAGTGCACTGCGAAATCACCCCCTCAAGTAAAAGCTTTTAGGCTATGTTAGTTCAACTTAGTTTATATTTTGGAACTAAAATTCTGAATTACCACAAATGCTCTATGCAGTATACTTTATTTTCCTGTATAAACCCACATACAATCAAGGCAACTTCATTTTGATGCATTCCCACCTTGTAATTTGTCTCTGGAAAATTCTGCTTATTCTACCACACTTAGAGTGAACTGTAAGTTCAAACATGACAGCATGGAAACAATGACAGAGAACAGCAGCTTCTGGCACTCCTATGCTACTTTTTAGTGTTTTTCAGAGGTAGTTCTTGTTCTTTTTTACAAATAAGCAAAGGTACCATTAGATCATTTAAGGTGTGTGTATGCTATATGCATACATGTATGAACACGATTATATGCCATTAGGATATAAATTTGTAATGAAAGATATCTTAGGCCTCTGACTTGTCTACAACATCTTGTTGGACATAGCAGGATTCTAGGTCCCATCCACGCTGTCCCCAGGCTATTTCTCAGAATATCTGCACCTGTACGGACACCTGGCTTGCACATGGCTGGGAGAAGCCGCAGATTCCTCCTCCACTGCTCCTTTGCTGTGGCACAAATCCATGAACAGCATCCATCTGGGCCTAACTCCTATGGAACCTGCGTGCCAAAGGAGCTGAGCTAAATGCTTTGTCCAAGAACCGCCACTTTGCTGAGCAGTGTGAAACAGGGAGCTTTGCCTCTGGCCTGAGCCTGTTCTGCCACGAGTCTGGAAAAACAGCAGGGTAATGTATCAGTCTGTAAGCGGAATGAAATCAAAGGCAGACCTAATGATATTACCTACGCATGTATTTACAACCAAGGTTTAAGAAAATAAACAATTGATGTTATATATGCAAAATAAAATAATGAGGAACGTTTTGCTGAGGAGCTGTTCTTGAAAGCAATACCAGAACAACTATTTCTACTATTTTCATCCCATGACCTTTTGATTGAACTGTTTTTGAAAAGCAAATTTTTTTAAGCTGCCATGAAAAAGAAACCCGTCTCTTCCAATTCCACTGTGATGTTCAAACAGAAGAAATTCCCAGTCTTTCTTCCGTGTGACTGTAAATCAGGAATAAAATGTTCCCAAATATGAACAAAAGTATCTCCTTTGGCAAGTGGGAGGGCAGAAGCAAAGGGGCTGCAGACATCAAAGAAGGCTCTAGAAATACTCTTTAATAGGAAGAAAGCCGCACTTGCAGGACCTTATCTTTGAAAGCTCATATTGGTGAGAGAGTGACCTTTAAAGGATTACTGGAACATGCAAGGCATCAGGCCCTCTCTGATGTGTTCTGAAATTTATACTGAAAGAACAGCTGCATCACTGATTCTGCACTGTGGGCAGAGAGGGCAACGCAGAGGGGCAGAGGCATGGGTTCCACAAGGGAGCCAGAAATGTGTGCAAAACAAGAAGCAAACAGCTACATGGTAATGCGTTGTCAATTTGAAGAACGAAATCTGATACTAACATTTCTAAGAAGTCACATGGGTAAAAGAAACTACAGGTGCTAACAGGAATCTCTTTTCTAGTCCAATATATGGGATATGAGTTCTTTTAGCTGAAAAAAAAATCTTAATTTCCCAGTTTTCCAAACACAACCGTTTCCATGGTTCCAAATCCATGGCTTAAACCAACACAGAAGAGCTGTGTAGTTGTATCTGTACCGAACACATTCAGTTAGCTTTTTTTCTAAAAGCAAGGCAGTATAAAAAACACATCATTTACACTGTATTTGGAATTATGAATACTCTAGAGGAATGTTGGAAGGGTAACAGATTTTGGTCTAGCAGTTTAGCTGCTTATTGAGATGGTCATATCCTATGTGGAGGACCTCAGTTCAAGGACAATTCTCCACTCCAATTCCGAAGTCCTGCTAATGCGCATACCAGGAGCAGCAAAGGCAGACTCAAGTAATTTATAGACTGCTAACCACAAACTAGATTGAATTCCAAGCTCCTGGCTTCACCACGAATGACTACAGATCTTTCTGGAGTGATGAGATTGCCTTTCAAACATCAATGCATCAGTTAAAACTCTTGCTAACAAAATCTCCAGGACTGCTTCTGATCCTATTCCCAGGATGGATTTCTAACCTGTAGGCTCGCCAAGAACAGAACTACAAATTACTGCATGGCTGTTCTCAGAACTTTTCCTCACAGGCTGTATTATTTTATCCATTACGAAGATGTTTCATAAGAGTGGATGGCCTATCGGAGTCCAGTCATAGAACATCAGCACAGTCAGAAAACAGGTTAGCATGAGATCGGATCACCATGCCACTGACCCTAGAAACTGGGGAGACAAGAGCTCTATTAACCTCTGAAATGTATGGCCAATGCTGCACAGGGTGCCAGGACCACCAGGACATACCAGGAATGTGCCAGCCACCCACCAGGAAGGATCCCAGAGCAGGAGGGCAGGAAGGGAAGAAAAGATGTAACACAACAGCTAATGGAAGGATGGAACATGAACTTACTGGAAGGTGCACCAGGGAAGCAATGTGTGCTGCCCCTCCCGCCAAGCAGTGCATGCAACAGGGAGCAGCACAGGTGTGCACTGGGCTGAGGGGCTGTAGCAGGTCCCTGGCACTCATGAATGCAGGCAGCACACTGACTGTCCACACGGGAAAGGCACTGAGGGGACAAAACCAGGATTCACTGGATTTTAAAACACTCCTCTCAAGAGGAATTAAAAGGAGACTATTGAACAGAACTCCTGGTTATTGAAAACCAGGAATTTTCATGGCTGTGTCCATTAGAACGTGGGATCATGGCTGCTTGCTGAGACACTGTCTATGAAAACATTGAAGGTCAGAGGGATGTTTTCCTCAGCATCCATTGCTCCGTGACCCTCACAGGAGTCTCACATTTCAGCACGGATCCCACAGGCCCTGGATGCCCAGGCTCCCTCCTGTACTACACCTGCATGGGTGCTGGCGGGAGCACCTACACGAACTGGACCTGACTGCTCACTGAAAGGACGGAACATCCTAGAAAGTCAAAAGACGCAGGCAGCCACGTTACTTCTTCGCACAGACGAGCGGTAGCTGTGAGCTCTCCCCTGCTCTTAACTTCTCAATGTCAGCCAAATATCTTCTCCAACTGAAAACAGTTTGCCATGTCAACAACGGAGCAATTTTTCACTGTAATATTGAGAAGCAATTCAGGTTCTTTCTGTCGCTTGCTCTGACTACTTCTAATATGGGCTCAATTTTCTCAGCATCACCACGATGGCAATAATAATAGTTGTAATAATGACAAAACAGCATGGTTCCCATCTTTACTTTGGCCACTACTGCACAGACACTAGCTCTTGTCTGTCACATCATCAACATTTTGCAGATATCTCTTTTCTACTTTCTTCATTTTCTCAGGAATTTAAACCTTCATTAAATATGAGTGCTACTTGTAAGGGTGACTTATAATAGGATAAATAAACTGAAATTAAGGTTTCCTTATTTTTTTTTCACTTTGGTTGAAAAACCTACCTGTAGTAGATATAAAAATAAAAGACAGAAAAGAAGAAAAAGAAAGAAACAAAATAGATAACTTTTTGAATGAAGTTCTTGTATTGATGTATTTGTAATTAATTGGAAAATTTTATCTGTAGTCGAGAATACACATGCAAAAGCAATTTTGGGAGGAAGAAAATTAGAACAAGTGTTTAGCCTAGCGGTTAGGGAAGTAGTTAGGCTGAGATTAGACTCCCAGCCCTCCCTGACTCCAGCCTTTTGTGAATAATGGCTCACTGACTGAGCCCCCTGCCATCCTGTGAGAGAGACCTGGAAAGCATTCCCAGCTCCTGACCCAGCCCAGGGCACTGTGGGTATCCAGAGAAATGAACCAATACACAGGTGTTCACTCCAAACAAAGCAACAACAACAAAAAGCTAATAATAATAAAAGCTAATGATGTTGCCTTACCCCAACAAAGAAAATTCTGGATCTATGAAATACTATTCTACGCAAGCAAATTTTCTAGTTGATTAAAGACATCAGTGACATAAATGTACTCCTAAATATCAGGTGTGACTTTTATTATACCATCTACTACCTTTTCAAGATATTTGGCTTCTTAGCCAGATTACGTAAGCATAAAATTATAGAAACTTAATTAAATAAAAAGATTCAGCCATTTGTCCAGTTTAACATCTGTTCAAGCCAATTACAATTAAGGTTTTTTTCTTTAATTCACAGAGAAAAATAATAAATGTATTTGTTTTTAATTTATACCAACAATCTGTTGGGTTCACAATTTAAATATATTTAAGATCTTTCTCCCACCCCTGAGTTATAGATCATTGGTAGAAATCAACATTCGGGAATGGGAATAAAAATAAAATAGGGGAATTAATGATATTGAGGCAACCCCCATCTTACACACAATTGAAAATTAACCCCTTATTTAAATTTTGCACAGAAAGCAATGAGCATGACAGAGCTTGTGACACTGAGTTAATCAACCTTGCACGTGTCCTACCTTGGTGCTGGCTGCAATGTGGGGACGCACCTGTTTCTGTGGTTTGGGTTAGTTGGTGGCAGATGTCGAATGAAGTGCAAGCCCATGACCAGGTTGCCTTGTACTTGACATTCACAACTCTGCTCTCTGTCATTAAATAGATTCCAGCTGTGTGTGTGTGTGTGTGTGTGTGTGTGTGTGTGTGTGTGTGTGTGTGTACTTCACTGGAAGTACAGTTTTTCTTCCCACTGTCAGTAATAACCCTTCATTTTAGGTGTGTTCACCTGGCATATTTCTTGGATTTGCTTCTCCTGGAGATATAGCTTGATGACCTTTTCAAACTAGAGCTTTGAAAAAAATACAGCAAGATAGGAAAAATCAGATCATATTTTCACATGAGTCTAACTAAATGCAAACAGTAAAGACATGGGACTTTTAAAAGAAAATCTATTCATCTCAATATCTGATTGGCTTTGTATCTGGATGACAAGTGTAGCTCTCTCAATCACATTGCACTACTAAATACAGTGTCCTAAAAGTCATTGTTCCTCAAAGTATAGCTTAATAGTTATTGTTAACGGGAGCAGGGTACGCAGGAGGGGAAACAAGTGAATTCATTTTGATTTCCAAAGATGAAATCTGATCCCAACGTCAAACTGAAATGCATATGCAAGTCTTCTAAGCAGAAACCAGCCTATACAGTATAAATAAGGGAATACAAGTATAGGCACTCTGATGGAATTATCAACATTTCCAGAGTAGAAGTTATTCCTCTAGAAACACACTAGTGATGGCTCTTTGGGACATTTGTAGTTCAGACAGCTCCTGATCATGGAACAAGCTATGGGTAAGTCGAGTGTTTGGTCAGTCCAGTTACTATCACCAGCTATTACAAACCTTGACCCAAGTCAGAGCCAGACCAAGACAGAAGGCTACCCCAGGAAGGTGCATCTTTTCATGCTTACAAAAGGATCATAATTTGGTTTGCTTCCTACCCATTTGTACAACATTTGCTCCTTGGAGAAGCAGAACACTTCCCAGGGACAGTACAAACAAGGAGGGATACTGCTAAGCACTTGTGTATTATTCAAGCAGTTCAACTCTGGGCCCAAACCCAAAATGCTCACTCAACACACCAACAGCCTGCAGATGGTGGGAATCAATCTCTCTGGAAGGCTGTTCAGTGATCAGGTGGCTGCTCGTCATGGTCATCCCTCGGTGACTCACTGCCTGCCTCCTGCAGCGCTGTGAATCCTGCAGGATGGGCAGGACTGCCCCAGCAGCCACTGGAGCAGAATTCAGGGATCAGAATGGTGGGGTTTCAAACCGCTATTCCCCACTTACTAACCGGAGTTAGGTAACACAAGTCACCACTTCTCTGTCCTTTGTTTTCTGATTTATAAACATGGGAATATTAACTAGTCTGTAGGTTACAGTAAAGATCAAACAAAATGATGCAAATGAAGTTTAATTTGGCATACAGCAAGCATCCTAAAGGCCCTAGCTGCTATGGTTTTCACAGTCTACCCACACCTTTATCTCCATGCTTCAGCCATCTCTGTTTGTGGCCTTATGCCAGCAGGTGGGGCACCAGGCTTCAGGACATGCTTCTTATTTCTCCTTCATTTCTTAACATCTATCTTTTCCTAGGGACTCACTGCTTGCTTCATCATACCACATGTGGTAGCTCTACAGGTTTTTGACATTCTTCATTCTTAAAAAATGAGCTTGCTGATGTGGAGATACTGCAAGGCTGTGGGCTAAGCTGGTGGAGTATTTTGCCCCAGCACCACCTTTAAATAACCATTATGGTGCTGCACAAAGCTCTTGGAGAACACTTCGCTGTAGCCACATGCCTGCCTCAGAGCCCCTAAAAGTCAGGGAAATGCCAAAATGTATCCCTTCTTTTGGACAGCTTCCCGAAGGACACACTGGCTTGCTTAATTGGTTTTCTATCTGTTTTATCATTCACAAGATTGACCCTGCCTGCATAGCTAAGGGAGGAAATTAGGATAACAGATTTCACCTCTTCTTTTTTTGGCCAGGGAAAATCTTTGGCTACAAATTTGGCTGAAGTCGGTGCCAAGAAGCTCTGACTGGATGAGAAGTTCATTATTTCTTAATTGGTTATTTGCATGCAAGCCTGTAGGCCAGAGGCATGGGTAAACAGCACAGGGATTTGCCCCTCCAGACTCCAGGACTGTCGTTTATTCAGTGCCCACTGTGTCCCAATCACTGCACTCCGAAACTGTCATTTATTCAGTGCCCACTGTGTCCCAATCACTGGACGGAGCTTTTATCTTTACAACAACTCCAGAAGATAGATACATTATCTCAATTTTGCAAGAATAAACATCATGTCTATTACAGAGAGGAGTTGGAAGTCTGTTCTCACTTACGCTAAAGACCATGATTTTTCTTCATTATATTGTTTGAAAGAACCATTTTCAAACGAAGCAAGGTATCTGATCTGTGCAAAAGATGGAGTATGTTAAGGATTCTTTGGGTATCTTAATTTTGTTTATTTGGCGGCTGACTACTGGAAGAGCAGGTAATTATCTAGACATGCATTATATGCCTTTATCAGAAGTATTTTTCTCATGTCAATTCCCTTAACTAACTCTAGACATAATTAATAGATCCCTTTGAAAGACTGACACAGGCAGGAGAGAGTACAGTAACCTTGCAGAAGTTAATGGTACTTAAATAGGTAGAACACTGCATTTTTTAAAATAATGGTTTAAATGGTAATACCATGAATACCTAGTTATAATAACAGCTGCTTCACTCCAGCTAGCATTTCCATTTTCAAAGTAACTTTTCTTTTAGGGAAAAAAAAACTGAGTATACAGAGAAGAAGTTTGCAATTGAGAAAGTTTGTAACTTAATAACCAGGGAGTTGTAAGAGTTTGTTTAATGAACTCTAGCTCACTTACTGCACATTTCCCTCTAAGTTCACAGACAGAATGGACATTGCCTTGTCCTACTTGACATTCCTGACCCACCCTTAAAGATAAAGTACCATCTCAAGTAATTTCTTTATAAATATAACTGGTTGATTTTTTTTCTTTTGCATTTGAGAACTTTAGAAGGTACAATGTATAACAGGTTTACTTCAAATGAATTAAGAATTTTAACTGGGGACTGAAATAAAAGAAAATGAGAAACTGGGTACTGAGTACTTGACCAACTTCCTTAAGATGAAGTGCTTATGGAGTTGGAAAACCCTTGTAACATATCTTTTATGTCTGTGACAATGGAGAATGAGTTTAACACCATAGGAAGAAATTACATTGCTGTGGTCATAAACGCTCACAGGTGAACACAAATGATAAGCACCCAGGAGCTGAAGTGTGGTTGTTGGTCCAGATGTAAATACTTCACAAAGCCCCTGGAGTAGGGGTGTAAAATAGAAGGAAACATACAGATTCACTTCCCACTAGTTTTATTCATTCCTCTGTGTATTTGGTGTCTACAAAAGCATCGTGGCATAATTAGTAAATACGTCTCACATGCAACATGGAAGTTATTTATTTTTCCCATGGTAACAAAGCTGGAACTGCCAAGACTTTATACAAGTTCCCTAGCCCAGAAGTCCCATAGACTGTTCTGATTTAAATATTTCAGTTGGTTGTCAAAAAAAAAAAAAAAGAAAGAAAGAAAGAAAGAAAGTAAAGAAAAATGCTTCAGTCTCTCTATACTGCCTGTATACTCCCATGAAAGAACTAAGATGCAAGGAATGGAGCATCCAAAATGTACAATTTAGCGTTGAAAACATTCTAGTTCAGAATGACTCTGCAAATCTGATATGAAATACGAAACTTCCACAGACAACATGGACACACACATACACATATACCACATACAACATGTAACACGTAAAGATATTTTTCCATAGAATGCTGGATGTGGACTCAAAGCTCATGACTCCTCCACAAGGCATGAATCCTCACTCCTCCCCACTGTAGTTGGGAATTTGTTTTTGCATTATTTTACCTGTGAAGCTGCATGACACTCTGAACTGGCTGGCTAGATTGTACCTCACTCTTCATGCCTGTCAGGGCCCCGGGCATTTATGGATTGAGGCAGGGATTATATTGATATGCCTATTAAAAATAGATCACAGCATTGTAGTAAAGAAATCTACTTCTGCATATTTTGTTTATTCTACATATGCTGAATTTATCAAAAATAAGTCATAAAGCATATACAAGAGAGAAAGGAAAAAAAACAGTGTATAGAACTATCGTCTTTGATCCATTGTACATGTCAGATAGATCCCTGCACGTGAAGCCTGTCCCATTCACGCTCCACTCCCTTTTAAAAAGCTACACCGTGTATTCCTGTGCATAAACAGCTCCCGTTGGTAGGATGAGGCCACTTTCCCTTCCACAGTTGATGTGACAAGGTCAGCAGTGAAGACAAGACCATCAGGGGCTCTGCACACAGGGAGTCGCACCCCTGTCAGAGCTTCTCCCCTGCAGGGTGTGAGAACCAACATCCTGAACGCACTACACAGGGAAGCAGCGAAAAAGCCAACAACTGGAAAGAGAGAGAAGTAGGAAGAGATTCAGCTAGAGGCAAGAGAAAGGAAATGCAAGGACAGGCCAAGAAGCCTTGTCTCGGAAAGGGAGGTAGTAACAACCGTGCTGCTGGGTGGGAACCGCGTGGCTTCCGACACACATGAGACAGAGAAGAATGAGACAGGAGCTGCCCTGCCCACCCATCCTCAAAGGATCAGAGTTCTTTCTTGTTCTCCCTCATTTCCTGGGTGTGTGCACAGTTAGCCAACACCCTGTAAAGTGATATTAATACAGTAACATTAGCATAGTTCTGCTCCTTGTGACTTAGTGGGGCTAGCATTCAAGGTCAAATCAGCACACTAAAGGAACTGAACTTTCTGAATCATAAGAACCACAGAAGATACATCAATGCTAGAAAAAACAGGAATGTGCTGGTAATCAAGAAAGAGGAGGTGCCCAGGGGCCTGCCCATCACCCAAGAAGCAGGTACTCTTTGCTCCCCGCTAGAACCCTGCCATGGACCCTCCCCATGTCTGCTTCATCTGTTTCCCCAGTGCAGGCTACAATTCAATGAGGGTCTGGTGAACTTTCAACTTGGCAGCAGGGAATATTCCCTGGATTCAAATGAGTCCTAGTGAGCACAGCTGTCGCACCAACACGCACCCAAACATCATAAAGTGGCCCGCTGCCCCTCTGCTGTGGCCAGGGAAGAAGTGGCAAGGTGCACACTGCTCAGCAAGACCATCACAGAAGGAGCTGCTGGCACTGCTTCAGGCACGCTGAGCTGCCACAAGGCACAGAAGCCATCCCGGGTTGACTGGTTCACACTGGTAAACCTGACAGCGTTTATGAGGAGACTGGGAGGATGAGGAGGGAGTCATGGGGTGGTTTCTGAAATCCCAGTTTCATTAGAGTTGGCCTCTGCGGCTTGGCGTTTTGGATTATTAGTACTCTCCACTAGGAAATCCGGGGTCACTACGGTTAGCGGACAGATAGGACAAAAGAATACAAAGTGTTTTTTGTCAGGAAACACTGACTCCCTAGTCTCTCCTCAGCAGAGGTGACAAGCATCTTCTCCCTATGGGAAGATTCGTTTATTCCTCATCTGCACACATCTGGCACTCTCAAGGACGCTATCTTTATGTTATGAAATCAAACTACAATTCTAAATGGAAGACAACCGAAATGGACCACCTGTCTGTGGCTTTTCTTTCCTTTTTACTTGCAGAATGAAAGGCAGGAGAAGAGACAGATTTGAAAGGCAAAGGCAAGAGTTGGCATAAACCTGCAGTGAGTTTTAAGCACAACTGTCTGTTTGGGTCACAAAGGGCACTCTTCTCTCTTTTCCCCGAGTTCATATTAGTCTTTGCCAGGAATACCAGGGGAGCCGGTAAAAACCATTTCAAAGAGAAAGCCATTTTCCAGCTCGGGGTAACAGGCAAATATGCACCTTAATGTATTTTCAATGAGGCGGGCCTCCAGGGCCCTGAGAACCTACGGGCTGACGGATGTTTATTTGTACCAAGAGTCATCTCCCACTCCTATTAACCCAGTTTATTTTAAGACACGATTATTCCAGCCTTCATCTGCTATAATTAGCCTTATACTTTCAGGATGGTAAGATAAAGGAGACTTGTTATCAAGGTCCCGCCAACAACAGGATACGGACAGTCTTCCTTTTTCTTGGCACACTCAGTGAATAAAGAGGAATTCATGCATTTGAATAAAGAAGAAACAGAAGATGAATTGTTACAATCATTGCAACTTAAGAAAATTAACCCCTCCAAAAACACTGGAGGAGGCGCCTGCAGGGCACCTGGGGTCCCTCCTAGAATGTGTCAAGTAGCTCAGCTCCTTCTGCAGGCTCATGGAACCCCAAGGTATCATTCTTCCTAAGGATGCTTGGCATTGGTTAGGGAAGAAGAATCTACAAGAGGTTCTGCATTCCAAGTATCTGGAAACAACTGGACAAGGTTTATTTAAACGATTTAAATTTATTTATTGTTTATTTATTTAAACTGGAAAGTCAGATTTACAGAGACAAGGAGAGACAGAGAGACAGATTTTCCATCAGCTGATTCACCCCTCAAGTGGCAACAGTGGCCAGAACTAAGCTGGTCCGAAACCAAAGCCAGTAACTTCATCTAGGTCTCCCATGTGGGTATAAGGTCTCAAGGCTTTGGGAAATTCTTTGCTGCTTTCCCAGGCCACAAGCAGGGAGCTGGATGGGAAGTGGAGCATCCAGGACATGAAGTGGCACCCATACGTGATCCTGGAGCATGCAAGGTGAAAACTTTAGCCACTAGGCTCCCATGCCAAGCACAGAGCCATGGACGTTTATATTCTCCTCTCCTCTGCCTTTCTTATAAAAATTAAAGTAAGAAGATGTTTTCCCTGTATTCGTTCCAGAAGTCTGTCTCTGATTTTTACTTGGCCTAAAACCTTATGTGCCCACATGGTGTCTGAAGGCTGCTGAATTGGAGTGTCCTCAGATGGGAAGCCCTGAGGAAAGCAGGCTGCCAGCACTTCCAAAGGACTCAGTGCATGAGTCATACATTCCCGCTGCTCACACAGCTCCTGGAGGGTAGGAGCAGCGATTCTCAATTTATCATCCTTCTGAAAGGACCTTGTCCAGGAATGGCAAGTTTATTTGTGCTCAGCAATTCCATTCTTTACTTTCCCCCGTGCTTTCAGGAGATTAGAAGAATAAGGAGAAGATATTTCTTAACCCTGCTTGGCTAAATGAATCCTAACTCAATTCTCCTACTTATGTCAAGGCCCCCAAATCAATCTCCCACTGGGGTGAGGCCAATCCCCTGGCTTGTTCCCTTGTGCTGTCCACTTCTCATTCTCTCCCCTCCCCATCTTCACCCTGAATGCCTTTGCTGCAGGCCACCCCCTGGAGCCCTCGGCAGAGCTCTGCTGCCTGACTGGGCAGGGCTTTCAGTGCCTCCCAGAAAAGTCATACACTGCGTTCCATTAGGAAGCTCACAGCATATGCTGTGAATACAGCATGGATTCATGGAGAAAAAAAAAAGCACACTTGCATAAAGTCAAAGGAGCATTTGGGTTTGATTCAGACAAAATCTGCCTGCCCTTCTTCTGGGAAGACTTCCGGCGTGGCCAGACCTGCAGGTGAGCATGGCTGGGCACTGGACAGAGGAGTGCAATTCTGCAGCAAACTTGTTGTTTCCATCAGAGGGAGACAATGTCTGCAATCTTTAATTTAAACAGAAACCCTGCAGGACTCACTTGTGCATACAGCTGTCAAAACAATTCAATATCCAGAGATAAATAGAGTGTAAGATACCCACTAGGATGTTGTACTGGATTGCAGCATTTTTAAAAATTATGTTGTCAGATACTGTACTTTATCAGCTGCTCTCAAATTTAATATTTTATCCAACAGAACTTCTCACTTTACACTTTTGCTTAGCAAGAAGTAAATTAAATGCTTACATGCTTTATTAAGATAAGAAGATTCAGAACACAGCATAATGAGAACATGTTAGCATTACATGCCATCAGTTTACAAACGAAATTCTTCTAAGAAGGTTCTGAATACCCGAGTACTGGATAATAATAAGAGAGGAAATCAAACATTCTGCATTTGTTCAGGAAAGGAAATATGCATACTTCCAAGAAGCTTTTGTAAAAAGGTAAACAAAATCAAATCTCAGGAACAAGGGATTCTTGCCCAACCCACCTTGTCACCACCAACCCCTGGGCAAGCGCCACTCAGGAGGACGTCTGCCCTCCTCCACCAACACAAGACTCAAACTGCTCTTCTCTCCTGCCTTACCTTCTCCCTCCAGCCACATCTGCGCTCAGCAGGTGCGGTCATGCCGAACTCCTCATTACCTTGCTCCAGCCCCTCCTCTTATTCCACCACAGGCAAAGCTCATCTCACTGCTTTTCCAGATGACGTAAGAACATCCTTTCTGGTCTCCCTAATCCTCTCCTCTTTCATTTCAACTCATTTTTAGTTTTATTATTTTTAAACATTTAGTTATTTATTTTTTCACTTGAAATTCAGCATTAGAGAGAGAGAAGGGGAGAGGGATGTTCCATTCACTTACTCTCCCTCTAAATGGTCAAAGCAGCAGGGCGGGGCCAGGCTGAAGCCAGGAGCCAGAAGCTTCATGCAGGGCTCTCACTTGGCTAGCAGGGGCCAAAGTACTTGGGGCTATCTTCTGCTGATTTCCCAGGCACATTAGAGTGAGATGTGAAGTAGAACAGCTGGGACTTGAACCGACACACATAACGGGATGCCAACACTGCACACAGAGGCTTAACTCACAGTCCCGCGTTACTGGCCCCTCAATCTGTCAGTTCTGTCACTCTGTTTCATGTTCTGAACAAACTCTAAGATCACTTTAGCAAGACACGGTCTCACCTGCAATGCAGAATGTTTTACCTGACCTTTGGAAACCCCTGTTGATCCAATTACAAGCTTACTTCCATATAATCCATAGTGGATGTTTCGCTTTCCCTATTGGAAGCATTTTTAAACATTGTTTTGTAGAAGACCATGGGACAGGCAGTGTGATGTACTGGAAAGTGCAACAGCTTTGCAGTGGACACCCCAAAACTGATTCCTCCTCCTACTGGATGTGAGCCTAGAGGAACACACTTCCCCGAGCTTTGTTTCTGTCTCCTGTAAAATATGGGAGACAAAACCTGTCTTGTAGAATGAGGTGAACAGATCAACAGCTGAGCACTTGTCACTTGGGGGAAGTTCATGGTTCAAGGTCTCCGTCACCAGCCCCAGGGACATTTCCTCTGGAGCTACCCTCACCACCCGACTTCCAAAGCAGCAGGACACAAAACCTTGGCAGCTAGCGTACCACCTTGGGCCAGGTGAGGGCAACTCCAACCCCTGGATACCACCAGACTGGCAGGAGCAGCTGGCCAGAGGTTCTTCCCCTTGCCAATACATTTTGATTGCTCCTCGGCTGAGAGACTGTTTCCTGCCCTTTCCAACCTGTGTCCCTCTGCTCCTTTTGGAAGACCAGGTTTGTGTATCCCCTCTGTGGGCAAACATTCCCTACGGTCTCATTCACGGTCCTCTCCACAGCAGGCAGCAGCAAGGTCATCACCCTCCCTGCAATGACCTTGCTGTACCTGGCAGGGCCTTCCTCCCTCGCAGCAATGTGGAAAGCTTTCATAATGTCTTGTGTGTTCTAATTTTCCCCACTCAAATTCCATTGTTGAGATTGACTGGGAGCTGCCTCTTGCTTGTACTGCTCCCTCTCTAAGGCAATACTTTCAGGAAGCCATCCACAGCACCTCCAACATACGCTCCCCTGTAACACACCTACACCCACTTACACACCTATCACAATTAGAGCAATCTGGAATCCCATCTGTGGAACATTTATCATGTTTCTATTGTGTATATGCCGTCCTTAAATAGAGGACACTGAGTGCGGGAAACTGCCCCCGTTGGCTTAACCAGTTACATGTCCATGTGAGAAACGATGGGCTTTTTGTGTTGTTTTTGTTTTGTTTCATTTCTACCATAGGGTACTTCCATCATGATCGTTAGATTAAAGACAGAAGAAAAGCTGCAATATTTTTAAAATGTAAATTAACTTAATTTTTACAATTAAAACCAAATTTTACTTTTTTACTTCCTGATATTTCTCCCTTTTTCTTAGAGTTATACAGTTAGATGACATAAGAATCATAAAGAGGATTTGTTGATGTGAATAACCTACCATCCTACCTAGGCCAAACCAGACACCTCCTTGAAAGCAGGCCAGCTATGTAGCCAGCATTGTGGGGCAGTGGGTTCCACCCCTTCTGTGATGCCAACATCTCATATCACTCCAGGTTGGCGTCTGCCTGTTTCCTGGAAGACAGTGGAGGAAGGCCCAAGGGCTTGGGGTCCTGGCCCTGGTGCCAAAGAGCAGGATGTAGATCCTGTCTCCTAACTTCGGCCGAGCCCAGTTCCAGTGGTTGCAGGAACTTGTGAAGTGAAACAGCATTTGGAACATCTCTTTCTTTCTCTCTCTCAGTCAATTTTTCAGACAAATAAAATAATTTTTTAAATAGGCCACCTCATACTCATAAATGGTACCAGCTAACTAGGAACGGAAGTCCCATGATACCTGTTTCTGGGGCAGGCACATCCTGAAATGCATGTGGATTGCATGCTGTACTCGTCAACTTCACCCTATAGCAAGTGTCACCTGGTGTTTCTCAGATGAGAGAACGGAGGATCAGATGGGGAAATAACCTGTTTTAGACAGTAGACTCAGTTCAGGGTTACCATATTTCCTCTCGATTATTTCCCACCACATGTTCTGCCTGCCCCTACTTCTCACTCGAGAATTAAAGAATCTGTGTTTATGTGATAAGGTTATAAAGAATATTGTTACATTTCCTCCCTTTTACCTTGGAGTTTAGCTCTTTCCGCATATCCTATTGCCTTGGTTTGGGAGGGGAAGGTTTAAAAATATGTTTTTTTTGCTTGGGAAGAAATCGACAAATCGACAAATGTTTGGTATGTTTGAAGGAACATGGCATCTTGCAAAAGTATGCGTGAAACAGACTAAAAGTGCCATTGAAATGCTTGTGGGATTCTCATAAAGCAAAACATGGATAATTTCCACATTCTCTCCAGGAACTGAAGAATGAACTGGGGTTTAACCACCAGTAGCATGAAGTTTGTGTGCCCTTTCCGGAGACAGCATAAAAGTACCATTTATCTCAGCTCAATCACAACGAAAAGAGATGCATCTAACAACTTTGCTATTACTGGTAACACCAGCAATAAAAGGACCGATAATCACACAAAAACAGCACAGACAAAAAAATCCTCCTGGGCTGCTTATTAATAATCACGGAGCTGATGATATCATTAACGGCCCACAGAGCTAACTGCAGTAACTTGTGACTGCTCCCTTTGATGAGAACTGGCATCCTGAGGAGAGCAACATCTGTGGGCTCTAACTTACCCAAACAGCAAATGTGACACTGCCGCGTCTCCATCACGGCGTGAGCACTCCACTCAAGCTCTCCCCGCCCATGCCTCATCTTCTCCATGACCATTGGGTCCAGCAGCCCCTGCGCTCCTTATGGAGGCCACACAGACACAGGGGCAGTGCAAAGAATGCTTCCTGCGCTCCTCTCAACTCCCGTCATCACCTACTTGGGCTTTCGCAGATTTCTTTGGGAAAACAAAATAGATACCTTCTTTGCCTGAATTATAGAGAAACCAATCAAAATCTACAACATGATTTTACAGTTGTAAGCTTATTCTAGGTCTCCATCTGTCTTTAGCAGTCATAAACCATAGGAAACCATCCTCTGGTAAACATGGCTACAGAGAGTGGGTTATTTCCCCAGTGGGGAGATCTCCTGTTTTCCATGAGCAAATGGGAATGTCTGTGCTGGTCTGTGACTTTGCTCACTGGTTTACCAGCAACTGATTTGAATGCCTGATGTTTATCTGTCTGTAAGTCACACACAGCTATGACTACATGGGCATGTGTATTTTAAAATTATTTTATATTTACATAATGTATACACATTTTATACACACACACGCATTTAGGACCACAGTAATACTCCACATCTTACCCTCCCACCCACACTCCACCCTCTCACTCCACCTTCCTTACATTTTTTAAAGTTTTGCAATGACATGCTTTTGGTTCACTTCACGACCACAGGCTCAACCCTCCAATGAGTAAAAAAAATTCAACACAGAGTAAGGAGAAAATAACCACTGCTCGTCAAGGGCTACAAACAAGAATCAGATCTTAAATGTCAATTTCATTCTATATTATTTATACTCTGTGTATCAGTTACCAAAAATTTTAAAAAAAAGCATAATATGCCTTCGTGGGACTGGTTTGTTGTACTAAGGCACAACGGTTTCTGATTGAATACATTTGCTGCAAAACACAGTGTTACATTCTTTCTTCGGCTTACTAGTATTTGACAGTGCATATATACCACGTTTTCTTAGTCATTCATTGATAGACATCTGCATTGATCAATAGCTCAGCCATTGTGAACTGAGCTGTCCTAGAGCACAGATAACTCTTGGAAATGCTGACTTCACTCATTTAGGCAGGTCCTAGGGGTGAGGTTGTGGGTCATATGGCACTTACACGTCCAGGTGCCTGAGGAGTTTCCACACGACCTTTCACACTCCTACAAACAGTCCACTCCCCACATCCTCACCAGCGTTTACTGATTTCTGCTTTCCGTGTGATAGCCATTCTAACTGAGATGAGATTAAACCTCGTTGTGGCTTTTATTTACATTTTCTTGATGGCTGGTGATTTTGAGCATTTTTGATGTGTCTGTTGGCCAGTGGACTATCACCCTCTGAAAAATGCCTGTTCCTGTCTTTGCCCACTTCTTAACTGGATTGTTCAATTTGTAGTTGTGAAATTGTTTGAGCTCTTTGTAGATCCTTAATATAAATCCTCATCAGTTGCAGTGTTTGCAAATATTTTCTCCCATTTGCCTCTTCACTTTCTTAATGAGTTGCTTTGTAATGCAGAACCTTCTAAGCTTGAAGTAACTCCATTTGTCAATATTTGTTTTGATTGCCTGTGCGTCTGAAATATTTTCCAAGAATTTTTTTCTATGCCAATGTCTTAAAGAGTTTCCTGGATGTCTTCCTCTAGCCAGGTCTTAGATTTAGACCCTGGATCCTTTTTGAGTTAACTTTTGTATGAGTTGTAAGGGAGGGATTTTCCTTTCATGCTGTTGCACATGGAGATCCAATTTTCCCAGCACCACTTGGTGAAGAGTCTGCCCTATTTCCAACAACTAATCTTAGCTCATTTGTCAAAGATTAGTTGGTTGGAAATGATTGAATTGTTTCTGTGGATTCTATTCTGCTTCTTTGTCCTATAAGCCTATCCTGTGCAAGTACCAGGCTGTTTTGACTATTGCTTCCATGCAATATGTCTTAAGTCCAGTACTGCAATGCCTCAGGCTTTTTTTTAAAAATTATTTTAGTTATATGTGTTTTTTATGTTTCCATAGAGATTTTAAGATCACTCTTTTTTCTATATTTGAGAAGAATGCTGTTAGCATTTTGTTTGGGATCACACTGAGTCTGTAAATAGCTTTGAGGAGAAAGAACATTTTGATGGCATTAATTCTTCCAATTCATGAACATGGCAAATTTTTCCAGTTTTATAATTGTGTCTTGTTTCACTTCCTTTTATAATGCTTTGTAGTTTTCATTGTAGAGATCTTTCACACTCTTGGATAATTTATATTACAAAGTATATTTAAATATTTTGTAGTTATTGTGAATGGTGCTAATCTTACAAGTTCTTTCTCAGCCATGACACTCTCTGTATATTCAAGGGCTATTGATTTTTGTGTGTTGATTTTTATATTCTGCAACTTATCTTTGATGAGTTCCAATAGTCTCTTGTATCCCTCATTTCATCTACAAACAAGGATACTTTGGCTTTCTGTTTTGTATCCCATTCTTCTCCTTTTCTTGCCTAATGAACCTGGCTAAAACTTTCCACACTGTCTTTAACAGCAGTAGTGAAAGCAGACATCCTTCTCTGCTTTCAGATCTTAGGGGAAATGCTTCAAACTTCACCACTGATGTGAACATTCCAAAATATACACAAAAAGGAGAGCTTTTGGAGTAACCATGTAGATAAAAGGAATGAAATAATAGCTTTTAAAAATTACATAAAAGGCAACAAGGAACAAAAATCCAAGAATTGGACATTGAGAAAAACAAAAACATTATACATTTGTCAACCAAATGTTTAATGGAACACTGTGGCTATGTTTACATTAAAGGTTATGAGGAATAGAATTTTTCCTTTAGTGATAGTTTTTGAGCTCAATTTATAAACACAGCTCTTCAAATTCTATTGTAGAAAAATCTATTATTAAAATGATGCTGTGATAATTTTATAAAAATTGAGAAATAGCAATATTTACTTGAACTGATAAAAGTAGGAAGAAAACATTAATGTCCTAGTGTTCTTATAAACCGCCCCATGTGTATGCTCACATGCGTGCACACACACACACACACACACACACACACACACACACACACACATCACCATGCTTTTGCAGTGGCCCATTAGATTATTGCTCAGATGTGGACCTCATAGTCTAAAACATAAACTGAAGCTTTCAAAGTGGAGTCCATGAAGACTCCACATCACAGAATGTGCTTGGAATTCCTTAGAATGCTACCATTTCATTTTAGTGGCAGGAAAACCCCTACAGAATGACTCTGATAGAATTCTGCACTGGGAAATTTGGATGGATACAGGGCCAGAAGCAATGAGTGGCTGCAGGGCCTGGCTCATTGGGAACATCTGCTCCCTCCTCCAGCGGGTGCTCAGCCCAGGCTGACTCCACAGCAGACCTTCTTGAGCGCTGAGGAATACAGTAGTGAAGATTCCAGGCAAGGTACCTGGAAAGCAGGCAGTGTGGTGGGGGAGGAGCACTCAGCAACACAGTAATATCCTGTTCTGCCAGCAGAGGATTTGGGTGGGTTTGTGTGACTGACAAAAACTGAAGCAAAAAAAAAAAAAACCTTCCCAATCTCAGGCTTAGAGAGATGTCCTCAATTTTCTGGGTCATTCCTCAAACAGTCACAGTGGTCAGGGCTGAGCTGATCAGATGCAGGAAACCAAGAGCTTCCTCTGGTCTTCCATGTGGGTGCAAAGGGCCAAAGACTTGCTCCATCCTCTGCTGCTTTCCCAGGCCATAGCAGGGAGCCAGACTGGAAGTGGAGCAGCCTGGACTAGCACAGGCACCCATATGGGATGCCGGTTCTGCTTAGGATACCATGCCATGGCACCGGCCCCAGGTAACTGGTTTTTAAATTGTTGAAGGAACTATTGCTGTTCAGAACATCCAACTAGAAGAGAAACTAAGCCCTGAATAATATTTCTGGAAACATTTGCCACGGTGGCATGCTTGTTAAAAATAAACCAAGAAGCGCACGCACGCACACACACACACACACATTCTGCACTCCCTCTATCCACTCTGGAAGCTGCTTTGTGATTTATTCCCATCATAAAATAGTCACTTGGTACCCACTGTGTATCATCTCAGGTCCCTGGCAAACGCATGCTCATGTAACTCGCACCTCTCTGAACTAAATTACAATATGAACAACTTACAAATAGGAAGCAAAAATTCACAGAAGTTAAGTGATGTATCTAAGATTATCTGCACAGGAGATGGTAAGCCTGGAACTGAAAACTAGCTCTCATTCCAAAGCTTTGGTGCCACTCAAAACAAAACAAACTGTGGAACGTTCTAACCTGCTTCCTAAGCACTCTGTGCTAGGGCGACCATTCTTGAAAAGCTTCATTAACAGCACCTCTCTGTGCAAGTGTTCTCTCTCTCTCTCCCCCCTCCTTCCTTCCTCTCTCGCTCTCTCTTATGGCTCTGCTCCCACTAGTACCACTCACCATCCAGAGTCATATTCCCCTGGCAGCCTGCTCCCTACAGGCTCAGCATCACCCAGGATGACAACAGAGACAGTCAACAGCACTTGTGCTACTGGCTAATGCTGCCAAGGAGCTGATGAAATGAATCGAATGCAATGACACCCACGGACCCAGATGGGTAGGCTCAAGTTTTTTTTTTTTTTCCACAGAGAGTTCTTATCCATCACACCCCCATCATGGGACAGGGTTTGGAGAACATGCACCTGGTCCTTGAACACGGAGGGGAGACATGCACTGGATGCTGACCGAGTGAGGGATGTTACCCGGAAGCCCGCAGTGCACTGGACTCAGCCTTTATTGATCAAAGGAATACGAGTGCCCTGGGAAATACTGATCGTTTTGGCTACTCCCTTAACATGAAAATATAACAGCAATGTTAAGTAACCAAGGGATCAATGAAACTACTTCTATTCTCTTCTTTTTTAAGGACTTGGCATTCTTGTTGTATGGCATTCTAATTCAAAGTAGGTTCAAGGTAAGACTATATTTATCTGTTTATCTTAGCTTTGTCTTTGGGGGGTGTAACTGCCTATAAAAGGAGCATTACTATTGTTAACTTAATAATGTTGGATTAACTTCAAGAGCCAGATAATGGGAAGCAGGCCTAGTTTAAAAAAATGTGTTTCCCATAGAAAAAAGATGCAGGAGATTTCTTTAAACTCGTGAGAACCTCTGTACCTGTAGGAGAAACTCTGATTCTTCATAATTCATTTTTCTATGATAACAGCAGATAGCAGAAAATAGTAAAAATACCTACCTAAATTTCTTAGAAACTTGTTTATATTTATTCTTCCAAACCTTCTGGCTTTTTGGATGGAGATGTGAAATACATGATCACATTATCAATATACATTACCTATCAGATCAGTATATCATATATATTAATACAGGTAACCTATCAGATCAGTATATTATATATATATATATATATTATTTAGCTATTGAAATATTTTTTCTAACTCACATTCTGTTAAATAGTTTATTTGAAGGAGAGAAAGAGCAGGCTTCCTGTTGCAGATTCTCAAACACCCAGCAGTCACAGGGCTCCCAGCAGGTGTCAGGGGTTCCAACATCGGAGCCAACGTACACTCCCTTCCACGGGGTGCATCAGCGGGAAGCTGTGCCTGCGTGTGCACCTACGACTCAAACCCAAGTCCCCTGACATAAAATGTGGGCATCCCACCTTCATCTCAGTGCCAATCTCTCATCCCAAAACAATCCTTAAGAGGAAATGTTAATACTTTGATACAGAAAATGTATGGAAAGAACAGTGTAGATATGCAGTTCTATGAGAAATATGAAGCACACAAGAAATATTGGGGAAGGAAAAATAAAGCAACACAGACAATTACTGACATAAGCAAAACTGTTCAGAAGTACCATGGGTACCTTCTTTTAAACCAAAATACAACACTCTATTGTAAAGTCCTTTATAAAAGGTGTCAGAATTTTGAAGATTGTGGTGACATCTTGCTTATAAAAAATTGATTTTGATGAGGAGTTCAATTGGATTTAGAAGTTCTGTGATAGGAATTCATTCTGGAAGATACTTTTCGCACTACTATGACCTCTAGACCACCAACATGGTCCCGCTTCCAGGCTCTGACACAGCCTTCTTGGCACTCTGCCTGGAAATGGAAAACACTGCAAAGTTCACACTTTTTCACATTCTTGCACGAAATCTTAAATTACTGCTAGCCTAAGATCAGTGCACTGTTTCTGAAAAGGCCAATACATTACACTTTTCCTGGGAATAAATATTGACAGCTCTAGAATTTCATCATTACACTTGACTAGAATTATGGATTTTAGGTGGTCAATATACTGCTTTAGTATAGTTCTACATATCTTAACATTCTTTCCTTTCCTAATGCTTCCATTTCATGATTTTTTCCCTCATAAGCTATTCATTAGCATGACACTTTTTAAAAATTTATTTATTTATTTATTTATTTATTTATTTAAGTTGGGGCGACTCCCCATAACCCCCACCAGACCTGCTCCCTACCCTATTTTCCACGCATGCCAGTATGCACTGCAGGCTTGTTCAGTCTGTCCCACATCGCACTTAGCTCTTGTGCTTAGCACATGAAACTCTTGATTGTAGAATCTCTTCTGTTGATTCAGAATAAAACCATATGCCTAAAATTGTTTACAAAAATATGCTTTCTGAATTTGCTGTTTACATTTTCCTGGATATTGTGTTTTCTCTAGTTTCAGTTGGTATTCAAAGATGACTGAACACACAGCTTTCAGCAGCAGCTCAAGGAGGATTTCACTTTTCAGACCTGTTGGCTGTCTCCTACTATCTGGTCCATCACAGGGAACACGCTATCCTTGCGACCAGGAATCCGTGCACAAGCCAGCATAGCGTTTCTTCTATTCTCTGTTTCCTGCCTCTGATGACTGCATTACACCTCTGATGACCTATCTGAAAGCATTTCTTTGTTTCCCCACTCAAGTACCATCCAATGGATACAGGGTGCTGTTCCAACAAAGGTTCATGTCCTGCTGTTTCAGTACTACTATGTAGTTGCAGTATTATTTAGTATCTTGTCCTAAATTTACAGGTGAACTAGGCAAAACATTGATGCCAAAAGCACACAGCTAAGGCAAATCCAACCTGCACAGTTATGTGACAGAGTGGACATACCCATGATTTCTAAGTCTTTTTTTTTCCAATATCAACTATAACTCTGATGAAATATTATAACTTCTTGAAATAATACTGAACTTTTTTTGGTACAATTCCTCACTGTTAAAGGACTATTTTAATGAGAATTTGCTGTTTGTTTGCATGGAGAAGACGCCTTTGTAGAGTTAAATATGCCAACACAGAAAACTGGCTCCAGGGATCAGCGTTTTATGTGATCCACACTGACAGTTGAACTCTCCCATTTTGCACGTGGTCTCGGATCTTGGGCACTTTTTTTTTTAAAGATTTATTTTTATTATTTTTTCATTGGAAAGGCGGATATACAGAGAGGAGAGACAGAGAGGAAGATCTTCCGTCCGATGATTCACTCCCCAAGTGAGCGCATATCCGAAGCCAGGAGCCTCTTCCGGGTCTCCCACGCGGGTGCAGGGTCCCAAAGCTTTGGGCCGTCCTCGACTGCTTTCCCAGGCCACAGGCAGGGAGCTGGAAGGGAAGCGGGGCTGCCGGGATTAGAACCAGCGCCCTTATGGGATCCCGGGCGTGCAAGGGGAGCACCTTTAACCACTGCGCCACCGCGCCGGGCCCGGATCTTGGGCACTTTTATTCTTATTTTTTTTTTATTATTTTTATTATTTTTTTCATTGGAAAGGCAGATATACAGAGAGGAGACACAGAGAGGAAGATCTTCCATCCGATGATTCACTCCCCAAGTGAGCGCAACGGGCCGATACTATGCCGATCCGAAGCCAGGAGCCTCTTCTGGGTCTCCCACGTGGGTGCAGGTTCCCAAAGCTTTGGGCCGTCCTGGACTGCTTTCCCAGGCCACAGGCAGGGAGCTGGAAGGGAGCGGGGCTGCCGGGATTAGAGCCGGTGCCCATATGGGATCCCAGGCGTGCAAGGCGAGGACCTTTAACCACTTGCGCCACTGTGCCAGGCCCAGATCTTGGGCACTTTTAACATAAGGGCTCCTTCCGGCGCAATCCAAGAAGCTGACTCCCACTGGAGCACTGTACATGGTCCCTTCTTTCACTCACGCTGGTTTCCTTTTGTCAGGAGACCCCTGCTGCATGAGGTGGAGTAGGCGGAACTTGGGCATTAGGAGGGACAGTCCCTGCTGCAGAGGGTGCCAGCAAAGCTGACTCCACAGAGATGAACCCCCACATGATAGCATCGCAGCTCCGGGAGATGGGATGCTATGTTGCAGAACCTACACAGTACTTTTGGAACTTTTAAGTTAGATGCATTCAATATGGTATTGTAATGACTGTAGGCAATAAGATTCTTTTTTTTTTTTAATTTTATAAATTTTTCAATTTTATTTTGACAATATTTACATAGCTAATTAGGGTAAAAAGGTTCAAGGGCTACAGGAAAGTGGATAAGACTAGAATTTTTTCCATATTGTTTCCTTCATATTTAAAGGGGGGTATTAAGGGAGAAGGCCCACCCAATTTCCCACACCACCCCCCCCCCCAGGTCCCGGATGTAGGGCATGTTCCAAGGTTCTTGCTCAAGTGGTTTTGATATTTTCAACAGTTATGAATCGCTGTCAATCTTGCCACTCCAAGCACTATGAGGTCTTTGAAAAATCCACTGATTGACATAGTCCATCATAGCTGAGATGGTTGGTTGACCTGTTCTGTCTTCTCTCTTTTCTTGGTTAGAGTTCTGAGTCCAGCATTTAGATTAGGAAGATCTCCAAAGAAACTTTGTCTGAGGTGTTCTCAAACCAAATTCTTTATGTGCTAGCAAGTACAGGGCCTGGCACAGTCCATCGCCCTGATCAGCTGGTGGTTGTAATGGCTGGGTTGGTTCTGTTTTTACTCCCAACTTCCACGGGAACCAATGGGTGTTGCAATCCAGCCTGGTTCTGCCCAGCACATACTTGGCCCTCACATAAACCAGTAGGAGCTGCAGCCTAGTTGGAGCGACCCGCAATAACCTCCACCAGGTCTGCCCCCTACCCTGGTTTGCCAGTATGGGTAGCAGTAATCCAGTCTGTCCCACACCCCATTCCACCCCAGCCGCTGTCTTAGTTTTATGTCCTCCCGTGGAAGTGGTAACCCAAGAGGGATGAGCCCACTATTTCCCTCCCAGGCCTCTCCCACTCCCAGATTATGCACTCTCCAGATAGTTCTGTGGTTTGACTTGACAGAACTAGCCCCCAGTGCCAGCTTCTTCCAGTTGATGCTGTGGCTAAGCCCAAACAACCCTCACCCACTCTAATTTTGTTTGCACCAGTAGGAATAATCAGCCCAGTCTGGCTTTTCCCTGATCTAGTCCACATGAGACCCACAGGTGTTGTAGCCCTGCCTAGTCTAGTCTGCCCCCATCCCAGTGCACGCTCTCCTGCGGGAGCAGCTGTCCAGCAAAGGAACCCTCCCTTATTCCCCTGCCAGCTCTGCCCCCTTCCCTCCTTGCTCTCACACTGGTTGGGCGCTGCGGTCCCTTTCGGTACAGGAAACCTCACCTTGGCATTCCGTATTGTGCACTATTCTTTGTTGTAACCGAACCTGGCTTGACCCACACTGGTGCTTGGATTTGCCAGTGGATGACATGGACAGATTCAGCCTGGTCTTCCCCCAACCCCTGCCAATTGTATGCCAGTGGATAACTTTCCATGGCCTGTTCTGGGCTGTTTCCTATCACGTTTCTTGCGCTTACTTGCTGGGTCTGTGTCCTGCCAGAGGAGTTGCCCAGGCTCCACCATCAGAACCTCTTCCAATGCCAGGTTTCACGCTTACCAGTGGGTCCATGAGCCAGCCCTACTCAGTCCACCTCCTGTCATAGCAGAGAGAGTGGCTTTTCCTGACTGGCCTTCAACCCAAACTGGTTCTTGCTGTTGGATGTTTCAGCCCAGCCATGGCTCATCCATACCCACATATGGTTCACACATGGCTCAGTAGGGATTTGAGACCTTGCCTAGTCCATCGCACATCTGCCCTGGTCCTCCAGGACACCAGAGGGTGTTGGGGTCTGGCCCGGTTCGGTGCATCCAATCCCAGTCCACACTTGTGCCAAGAGAGACTACAACCATTTCCAGATCAGAACGCAGCTCTTGTTCCAGGTCACACGCCCCTTGGCAGGAACCTCAACCCAGCTGGGGTTGTCCCCTTAGCTCCCCAACCAGGCCTGTTCCCAGCCACAGATCACTCGCATGCCAGTGGTTGCTCTGACTCAGCTGGGCACAGCCCCTCACCTGTCCCGACCTCTGCCTTAGACATTGTGGCTTAGCATCCCTGGCTCATGTGGACCAGTAGGTACAAGAGCCTAGCTCGGCATGACCTGTGCGCCCACCTGGTTTCTAGTTTTGTTTTTGGGCTATAGTTTGCTCAGTCCTGCCTGATCTACTATGTTCCATTACCAGTTGACACATTAGTCAGCTGTTGAGCTGTTGGAGCTACTTTTCCCAGCTTGTCCGACCCCCAGGTCTGGACCACATGTTCACCAGCGGGAGCTATGACTCGCCAAGGGAGCTTCCCAAGTTCTTCCACTTAATCCACTCCCAGACCCAGTTCTCATACTTGCCATTGGGTTTAGGCCAGTCCCCGAACACAGTCTGGCCTTCCATTTGGCATTGTATGAGCTGGTGAACGTTGCAGCACGGCCCACCCCAGACCCTAATCAGGATGCAAAATTGGGTGCTGCTGCCTTGACTAGTCCAGACTATTAGGGGTTCCTTTACCTGTGATTGATGGCGGGCTCCTAGGTCACACCTAGCTTAGTCCATCACCACCCCAACTCTTGAGATAACCAGTGGGGCTAGAATTTTCATGGGATGTGGCCCTCACATCCCTCACAGAATTTACCCCAGGTTATGGTTTTTGAGTGCTAGTTAATGTAATGGCTTGCTTAATGTGACCCTTCTCCTGATCCATCATCATGTCAGGTAACATGATATAATTCTGTAGGACAAGCCCCAAGCCATAGCTTCTGCATGGACTGGTATTTGGTGGTCAGCATTGTTCAGTGATTACAAGTTTTACAAAGGAAGAGTTACTGCCATTGGGAATCTTTACGAATGCTTCAGGTCCTAGAAGCACAATGGGTTAAACCTGGAGCTAATTAAGCAGCGACTCAAAGAACTAAAACCCCAGAGCTCCCCAGCCGGGTGGCCAGCAGGTGGAGCCTGGCACCAAATGGCACACTGGCCGCCGGGAACAGCTCACCACGTGCACATGGTGGCTGTCGTCTGGGATCCAGGCATGAGACACCCCGTCCTGAGACCCAGCAGCAGCCGGGAGGCTGCTGGAAGTTTAAATTCCCAGGCCCAAGGTCGCGCCCCTCCCAAATCCCATTCATTGCCCAGTGAAGGCGACAGGTGTGTCCCAGACCTGCCCATCCCGGAGGCCTCCCCCCCTCGGTCTACTCACCCCAAAGGAAGCAGCCCCTAGAGCCCAGGCAGGCCAGGGAACAGCTCACCACATGCACATGGTGGCTGTCATCTGGGATCCAGGCATGAGACGCCGCAATGAGATTCTTATGTAGCAAATTTATTTTGGGATACATAACATTTTACTTTATGCTAATAAATTATTATTTTTTTAACCCAGGAACATCATTAATGCACTCTTTTGTCCTGGCAAATAGTGATTAGTTGGTTTCACTCCAACTTAGAAAATTGCCCTATGAAAAACTTTCGAAAGTGCTCAATTAAAATATAAGATATTTATATACATGGGTAATTTAGCAAAAGAACACTGGCTGCTCAATAAATTGGATTTATTTTTCATATATAAGTTTGCACCATCTTTAAAAAAAAATTTTACTTATTTGAAAGCCAGAGTTCAGAGACAGATGAAGAGATTTTCCATCTAGTGGTTCATTTCCCAGAAGGCCTCAATGGCCCAGGTTAGACCAGGGTAGACGAGAAATTAGGAGCTTGATCTAGGTCCCCGGTGTGGCTGTCAGGGGCCTAAACATTTGGGCCATCTTCACTGCTTTTACCAAATATTAGCAGGGAGCAGGATCACAAGTGGAGCACCCAGGATAAAGCTCAGTGCCCATATGGGATGTCAGCATTTCAACTGGCAGCATTACCAGCTAAGCCATAACAATGGTCATTTTGATATCTGACAAAGCTGATGCGGATACCTTTTATATTTTGTTTACTATAAAGTCAACATTGGGTTGAGATTTAGCTGTTAGCATGCTTATTATCTATTTTCCACATATACATATATTTGAACAATATAAATTTTGTCTTCCTTCACTGCAGTAACTACAATCTTGATGAAGTGTCCGATTGTCCCATGATAGTGACATGTATGTGAGCATTATGATGTTAACAACCTTCCTGAGGAATACGCCCCCACCAGCTTACAGCCACAAACAGCAGACTTTTCCTACAAGGTGGTACATAATTCTGAAAAGTCTACTGCCACATGTAGAACTTGTTTCAAACAGAGATAGATATCTTTGACTTTGACATTGGGCCATGCAGCAGAAACGGGTATTCCCCTAAACAGTCCTTATCTTGGAGCTAACTTCTGCTGCAGGTGCTTTTAAGGTTAGCTCAGTGGGATTACCACGGTTCACTTAATCACTGCTATGAGACAGCCCGTGCAGATGTCACCCATGAGAGACAGCCTTTCCTCTTTCCTTCACGGAGGTAACATGCGGGACACTTAAAATAAGCCCCACAGTGCCACTCTGGAGCTGAGGCTTCTCCGGAGCAATTATAGCTTTGGAGACAGACTCTCCCACTTCAAAAAGGCTTCCAAACACACTTGATTCCATATGAACACAGAACATTTCCTTCTACAAATGATAGCATTCATGATGTATCTTAAAGCCATGTCTCAAGAATCCTACTGAAATACATTAGATTTGCTGTCACTCAGGGGCTGAGAATTCTGCAAGGCAGCGTCAACTCCCCAGCAAGGTCACCCAGCCCAAGACTGAGGGTTTGATCGCAGGCCTGTGTAGGACACTCAGAAGGTAAGCCCTCCCTAGGGCCTCTGAGGAGGGTCTTGCCGAGTGCCGGTCCAGAGTTGTTCCCTTTGCTTACAGCTTACTTGAGCTGTTTGGAGACTGCACGGTCCCTCTTCCTAAACTGACGGACTGGTGTCCTGGTTCCAGCTGGTGCCTCATGGCTGGAGATCACAATGCTAAAATGGCCATTTGTCCTTTCTAAAGATAATAGCTTTATGCTTAGTCTTGCCTTGAGGGATTTTACAGGAGCCCTCATTTCCTGAGCTATAAGTAGCTACCACCTGCACACGGCCCCCAGTCTGTCTCCTGGAGCCCATGTTGATATCAGATAAATTCCTCAGGAACACTATGGCAGTCCCGTCACTGACAAATCCCAAGAGGGCCTAAGGACAGTGGACAACAGAGCCCTGGTTGTGAGCCAAACACACAGCTCTTTCCTCAGCTTCAACCTACAGGATTCCTCGTCCTTCACCCCTTGAGGAGCTGAGTATCAGGCAACAGCTGGATGGGCTCCTTCCTCTGTCAGCTTGCCAAATAAATACACCGGCTTCACCTCGGTGATTCACTTGGTGTGTATTTGATACAAGAATCTGGGTCATGGAATTACCCAACACTTTCAAACATTTTATTTACTTAAAAGTTTTAAAAGACATCTACATTGCACAGTCATAATTAATTGGACATTGCATGGACTATATGTGGCCCTGCCATATCTGCACACCAGAGATTGCTTCATTCGCTTTCCTTAATGCCCATTTGCACTGGAGCACTTACTCCACTTTGTGTACTGAGGACTGAATCCCTGAGACTGGGTGATTTATAATGAAACTCATGGTTTTGGAGGCATGAAAGTTTATGAGCATGGTGCCAGCATTGACTCAGCTTCCAAGAAGAGCTTCTTAGTGTAGTGGCCACATTTGAAGCAGCTAACCATAAATTAAAAGATACATTATCTCCACCAGCTCATGTCTGTAATTTCCGTTACAGAGAGAGGGGTCCTACTGAAACGTATCCCAGGATTCCTCTGTGATAGCCAACTTCCAAGACACACCTCAGCAATGCACAACTCCCAGGATTCATACCCTTGTACAATGTGTGCACACACTGAGTCACAGCTGGCCCTTTGGAAAACTTGGCAGCAGTAAAAAACTGCTAACTTCCCAAAGTTATGTCTTAAGGCATGCAGCATTCTCTTAGGCTATTGGATTGCTTAGTTCCCATTACTCCATACATGTAAACAAACTTTCCAAGGGAGAAATTCAAAGAGAAAACTGAGACCCTCAGACAACAGGAAGAAACATTTATCACACACAGTGCCAGTGAAGTGCACCAGAAGTGGATCCTCCAGCTTCAGTCACATCTTCAGACTGTTTCTCACCAGCATCCACTTGCCGGAGGGCTTACCTTCTGAGCTGGAGATGCTACCATAAATAACTGCCCAGCAGTACTCTGTGCCCGACAACAAAAGCACAAGAAGAATACCATTTAAAAGAAAATTGTAAGTGGACACTCAGAGACGAGATGGACGGGGGAAAGGAGAGAGAGACAGACACACAGACATGACGTCCCATGGTTCAAACTGGTTGAAACCCAAGTGCCTGCAATGCCCAGGTCTAAGTCAGGTCAAAGCCAGGAGCTGGGAATACAATCCAGTTCTCCAACGTGGGTGACAGAGATTCAACTATTTGAATCATCGCCACTGCCTCCTCTGGTATCCAGAGCCAAGACTCGAACTCAGTTATTCTACAGTGCAATGCAGGCATCTGGACCAGGGCTGAACCAGCAAGCCAACATCCACCCAATAATATTGTTCTCAGCCATAAGTTCTGGAGTCACTGATTATGCAACCACAGAAGCCCATGCAAACACCAGAATCACATCAGATTCTCTTATACTTATTCCCCTTTGTTCAGGAGATAATGAGGAAAATTCATGTCAGATTTTCACTATCACCTGAAGATTTTTGGGGGTTGGGAACAAGGTACAAATATTCCAAAATGAAAAGTGGGCTCTCACTTTTGGTCAGTTGAGCCGAGCAAACACATTAGGCTGTTACATGAGTGGATCTAAGCTAACATCTTCTCAAACACAACTTTATTCCATTTTATGGCTGCTTCTTCCCTAAGACTCACGTTTTATGACTCAGGCACTGGCTATCTCTATCGCACCAAGCATCATTCTTAGCATTCCATAAGTGCTCAGTGAACGCTGAATAAATGAAAAAGTGAGTCATGTATTAGAGACAAGATGAGTCAGAGTATTATTGGAATCCATCTGAGTTAAAGCAAAGTCTGCACTTCAGTCATGAATTACTGATGCCTGTGCAGACACTGTGCAAGGGCAAGCAAGGCTGCCTCTTGGGACTCGTGATTCTCCTGTCAGAGTGCGGGGTGGAGTCCTGGCACCTGCACATCTGATTCACCTTCCTGCCGATGCATGCTGGGAGGCATCAGATGATGGCCCTAATGAAATCCCTGACTCTCAGCTCAACTCTGGCTGCCGAGGGAACATGGGAGTGATGCAGTGGGTGGAAGATATTTCTCTCTCACTCTCTATCTTTCAAATAGATAAAATAAAGTTGCCACTTAAAAATAAGTTTTATTTTTTCAATTTCAGACAGTTCTCAGCATACTGTGAGGCTCCTCTGTGTATGTATTGAATTGACAGGTGTCTTAGAAGCTTTGTAAGGAGTAGGTGCCCTGCGGATGGCAGGCTACAAGGCCCTTCGATGTACCTTTGGTGGTTATGGTCCTACAGCACTGGCTATGCCCATCACTCTCGCCGTTATTGTCAGCCTCCTCAGAAGCATACAGAATACTGAACTAGCTGGACCCTCTGCTATTGGGCAAGACACACTAGGAACACTGGCTAATGAAATAGATGTGCAGCTGGTTAGAGAACAGGATATTAGAACCAGATCTCCCAGGCTCTGTTTGTCCTGCCCTGCTCATAAGAACATGGCAAAGCAGAGCCTCCATCAGCCTATAACCTGAGCAACGTCAAACATAGGTGTGCAGGACTTGCAACTTCAGTGAAAAACATATTTTCATTGTGTTAAGCCATGGAGAATCTTGATACATTTGCTATAGCAAATAATTTTTTTATGGTGACTCATAGGGAAAGGACAGTACAACATCAGTTTAATTCTATTCCCCACAATATAAAAATGTCTACATTTACACACACACAAACACAGCGGCAGAGAGGGAGAGCCAATCACTGTGTGGTTTTGCTTCCCCCAAAGATTTCTCTTTGTTATTCTTCTTCTTGTTACAGCAATTGCCCTGAATTCTGGGAAATCATGTTTCCAGTCTCTTTTGGCTATATGGCTCAAGTGGGGCTAACATGTGCATGAGCATACACACACACACACACATATACACACAAACACTCATACACCTACACACTGACTGAGCAGTGTGGGCCAGCCCACATGTCGCATCCTTATGGCTCGAGTGAAAGGTTTAGGAATGGGCATGAAATCTAACACAGTCCACTAAGAGTTGCCGAAACTTTTGCTGGAAGCACTCTTTGCACAGTTTACCAAAAAGTTTACCAAAATAAGCCTAAGTTACCAAAAGTAAGCCTAAGTTCACAGTGGCCATTCTAGCATCACAAAGATGCTGCCTCCTTAAAGAATTCCATTGTGAAAAAAACCTGGTTACTATTAGAGAAATCAAATTCTCATTTATCATTTTTTTTATTAAGTTAAAAAGAGAGAACTTGGGAAGATTGAAGAACAGATTCAAGACGTTGCAGTCTGGTTAGAACATCTGGATTAAAGCATGTCTGAGACCAATGCTAATGCCAGTAATTCACAAATATTTGATCCAACAACTTCCATTTTCAGTGTAAGCCAGACTGAGTTGGATTTCTGTTTCTTGTAATTTACTGAGCTCTGGCTAATACTCCTTCTGTATGCATATGGATGTGTTAGGTATTTCAAGGCAGATGGAAAAGCAGAAGCAGAGGAAAAGTAAATATTCCTTGATCCTTACCTTGGGAACATGAAAACTGTGTGAGAGGACAAACGTGAAACCACATCAATCAGACTCTCGGAACCTGAGATCTTTCTGCTGCCATTAAGGAGGTCTGGGAAAACAAGGACTCAGCGTCAAAGTGTCCCAGCCCCTTCGATGAAAGCAAATTTAGCTGGTGAAAGGTAGAATTGTTTCAAATCAGAGTAAAACAAGCAGCACACTGAATTACTATGCGCTACATAGAGTAAATACAATTCAAATAAGAACCTTGGTATGCTACAGAATGCAAACACAGAAAGTAGAATTCCCTCGTGTGCTGTGTACCTCATGGCATCGCCTCACTGTTGCCTTGCACAGTTTTCATTGAAGGCTAAGGCATGGGACCCCTCAATCCTGGACAGGCTCCACTTAGGTGAGTTAATGTCTAGTGGACAATCTAGGACAAACTAAATAATTGCACAAATTGGAATATAAAAGAAGAATTAAAAGTGTAATGTAACTTTTATTTCAAAAGAATGCGTTATTATCAAGGCTAAAAACAAACTGACAGGAAGTGATGAAGGAGAGGGAGCAATGAATATTGGGAGATTTCTGTGAACATAAAGGGGTAAAGCAGCATTTTCCTCCCCCAATTACCAACTACCTTCATCTCCAGGGGAAGAGAAGGTAACTGAATGCAAGGGTTCCTCCACATTATACATGAAGTTCAGGGACCATGAACATCCCCAGCCTGCCAAAGAAATGTAAGAGGAAGGGAGGCAAGGTACTGTCAAGGAGGGATATTATCCTGAACACAAGAAAAATGAAAGTGGACATGGGGGTAAAACATTGACAGCCACCCCGAGGTGAACAGGTTTACATAAGCAGAGGAGACAGTGAAGTCGCAACAGGAACTAGAAGTCTGAGTGGAGTAGGAGAGGCAGGGGAGTGAGCAGGCCACGAGCAGCACCTGCCATAGCTCTACCCTGCCACACAGGGAATCTTCCTCCTGCAGAGTCCCTGAGCCCGAGATTATTGTTGAATAGCAGAACAGAGAACATGAGCAAAGTTCCCACAAAGATACTACAAGACAAAGTCTGGCCATGACCAAGAACTCCAAGAAAGAAAATGAAACACAGAATAACTTTAGAGTCACCTGTCCTAGGAAATAAAAACCAACCAGGCAGCCAGGCAAGCAAACCACAACATTTATGAAGCAAGACAGTAGAGCAGAAATACAAGAGCTTGAGAGAGGCAAAAGCCACATGGAACAGGAGCTACAAGAACTCAAGAAAAGAATTCAGAGAAAAAAAAAGTGAGAGATTTGGAGGAGTGATCTTTGCTTCTGTCTCTCCTTCTCTCTGTAAATCTGCCTTTCCCATAAAAAGAACTCATTTTTTAAAGTGAGAAGGAGCAAAAAATAATCTAGAAAGGATGGAGGGTATGAAAGAGAAAGGTGAGCCAAAAAAGGCTAAAATAACAGAGGGAACAGAAATAAGATTCAAGACACATGCTAGTATAATGACACCACTTTAGGGCTAGAAAAGCATCTTTGAGCAACCAGACTGAGAGGTTAATCCAGTTCTATGAGAAAAATGTTGGACTACTCTCTGATTCCTCAACATGTAATATCAAAATTATACTATATGATACCAATGAAAAGCAATATATGTATATATATGTATACATTTCACATATATGAAAATGTGAGATGTTACACTCATGAATTTTTGTGAAAAGAAAAACTATCAATAACACAACAGACTAAAATGATCACAAATTTCAGAGAAACATAAAACAGTTTAATGTACTTTGTCAAGACTTTAAAACAATATGCTTTCTTTAAAATAATATGTGGGCAGGGGAATACAAGTAGGAACCAACAGAAGCGCATTTCCAACAGCAGAGAATTTTGTCTCCCAAATGTGTGTGCATTCATCATTGAAGAGAACCACATACTGGGACAAAATCAAACACCAACAATGACGAAAGGGGAAGTGCTACACCCAACATTCTCTAGGCACAATTCAATAACCCTGGAAACCGATAAAAGAAACACAGCCTAACAGTTGTGCATTGTATATAACTCTTAGGCAACTTTTGAATCAGATGGGAAGTCACAGACTCTTTTTAAAACATTGATAATAAAAACAACACATCACAATCCCACCATGCAATAAAAACAATGTTGGCAGAAAAGTTATCGTCTTAAATACATAGATTAGTAACAAATAAAAATATTAAAATTAGTTCTCACAATGTGATAAAAAGAGGAATAGGACTAAATATAAATGAATAATATAAAGGGTCATTGTAAAGTTTACAGAAAATGCAAATATTAAAAATTGCATCAATTGCAAACAAATTTCCAACAAAATAAATTTATCTTGGATTCATTATCTAATGAATCCTTGAAATGCCTTCATAAAATCCATTTGAAAGGAAGAAAAAAAGGGAACATTAAAATCAGGATTTTCAGATTTTGAAAAATGAATAAAAATAGAAGCAAATAAATTGAAAAGCTGATTCTTCAGGAGAAAAAATAACAATGATCAATAAACTTCAAGCCAGTAGAAGGAATCAAATCTACCAATAAGTAATATTAAGTAACTGGGACATCAACAGCAACTACTTCGCCCAATTCTTTGCATGTAAACTTAAGTTGAAATAAATGGAGAACTTCTTAGAAAATGGAAATCGTCAATCTCGAGTTAAGACATAAAATGTAGATGGACTGTTTTCCGTAAGAACAGTCATTTCTTGTTTTGGTAACTAACCTGTTTTCAGCAAACTAGAGATCCTGAGTATTTCACATGGCAGTGCCCCTCCAATGGGCAGGGCCATTGCAAAGATCTCCAACTGCAGGCAGCTGCAAGGGGTTGCGCCAACCAGCAGCCACTGCACACCTCTGCACCACAGCTTTGCTTGCACACAGCCCCTCACTGCCTTCCTGTCCCTCCCAGAGCTGCTGGCCCTTGCCTCTCTTGGCCAAAAGGACACAGACCTCACCCTTCCAGAGACTCTTACCTGAATTCATTGCCTCAGGCTGAAAGATTTTCTACGGTGATCAAAAAAAAAAAAAAAACCCAAAACCAAAAATGACAACTGAACAGATGTGCCCGCTTAGCCTCCTTCAGCCAAAGCCCCACAATCCGTGCTAGGCTTGCGGCTTCCCTGGTCCCGTGTGTATTTCTGTTGAGAGTGTTAGCAAAGGGATATTTTGGCCAGTGTTGGGATGTTCTGAATTCAGACACCAGGATGAGCTCACACCGTCTCCAGGCTTTCGGGACCATCTGGAGCAGAGCTCCCAGATTTCGTTCTTTTCCCCCTTGCTCCGTTCTCAACATAGCAGTCAGAATTCTCATTCTCAACACCAAGTTAGCATGTGTCAGTGAAAGTGAAAATCCCCTCCATTCTGCAGGAGCCCCAAAACCATCTGCTTGCCTTCGTCTCCCCATTCATCAGCAGCCCTCGCACTCGCTGCACTTGACCTTTGCACTGGCTGTTCCTCATCACTGGATCCCAGCCCCGGGCTGATACCTGCCTCATCTGTGTTACCCATCAGTGCTGCAGATCCGAGCCTGTCGGTGGCAGCTCCCCCTGCCCTTCCTGTCCCCTGTGTGGTCCCTTTGCATCTGTGGCAGTCATCACTGACTTCATCGTGTGTGTGTCACCAGCCTGGCCCTGTGGGAGCTCCAAGAGGCAGAGGCTTTTGCAGCTATCGCCCCATTCTCAGAAGAGCAGGTGCTCACCCAGGGAGACGGATTGGATGTGGAATGATCACACAGCTACTACACTCTGACTTGTAGAGAAAGAGTAGAGTGTGTGAAAGCTGAAAACAGCACTGAGTCAAACCACAGGAAGGCCATGCACTTTGGGCAGGATGACAAAGGTGACCCAGTGATGGCATGTGGCTGGGAATCACTGAGCTTTGACAGTAAGACATGAGAAGATGAGTCTGCAAATTCTCCAGAGAGCTACATGGAACTCAGAGAAAGGCCCTGAAAGAAAAGGGCCCCGAGGAACTGGGAAACAGAAGTGCAAGTCAGTTCCCAGCACCTGTTCCCACCCAGCATCCTTAAAAAGAGGTGGAGATGCAATTACTTTGCTTTCTTTCCTTCCTTAGCCACATACTCCTCACCATTTTTTGTTCATGGCATCAGATCAAATCATCTATTTCTGATTCTTCCTAGTATTCCAGCAAAGTTTTTCATCCTAATAGACAAGTGAAGTTCAGTTGGCAATCTGCAGCTCCATTTATTGGATTTAAAACAATCCTCCTTTTCTTTTTTCCCCATTAGCAAAGAGCTCAGCACTTCCTTCCAAGGCTGCAGGGTTTGGAAATTTGCCAAATATCTGAAGCACATCCTTTAAAAGTCAATACAGTTCATTTCCATTGTAAAATTTACCAAAGGTGGAAACTAACATTAAAAAATTTAACAAACGTGAAACTACACACGGAATAACCAATCTGCTTCAGAAGAATAGCCTCCAGTGATTGTTTATCTGCACAGACGCCCCTGCAAATACAGTGGAAACAAAATCGAGGACAGAGCCTGCATTATTAATATAAGAAGTGTCCATTTGGGATTAGACAAGAAAAAACACAAGCAGAGGCTGAGACCACAGGGGTTTTAGCCCACGTACAGCACAGAGCTCAGTCTCTGAGAGACAATTCAGAAAAGAGACAAAGTGACTCAGGGTATGCTCCAAAGCAGATACTTCTTTTTCTTTTCTAAACATACCAACAGTCCAGTTATATCAGAAAATTTGTAAATTTCTATAATGACAAATCTCACAAAACAGAAACAACTTTCTGACAACTTGTCCACAATCTGGGGTTTGCTGTAGAGCCAGGCATCATGCCGATTTTCAAAGGCAAAGATTTCTCAAAGTCATCATCTTGCACCTCTGACTTTGGCATGCGGTTTGCATGTTGGCAGACGTTCCCTTGAGAGTCTCCAAGGGACAGAGACTGACAATCAATGGGCAGAGGAAGAACTCGGAAGTCACAACTACCAACTTCTACACCAGGTGTGTGGAAATGACACGAACAGACTTGCCTCTCTCCAGTGCTCAATCGTTAAGTGCTTGAAACCAGAACTCAGTGAAAAGCACCATTGGTCTCCTGCTAAGGGTTTTACCAAAGTTACCTATATTTTATGTGGGTGTATTTTCTATGTGTGATCCCCTAAGGTAAACACTTCACAAGCATGAGTTTTTCTAACTTCGCTGTCACCGTATAGAATCTTGGCCATTGGTAATTCAAGTGTACAGATGTGGGTATAAAAACAAAGAGATTCAACAACTTTCCCTAACAGAAGAGGCAAAGCCTGAGTTCCAATCCAGATGGTTCAATTCCAAGATACTCAGTTAGAGCCACTTATCCCACTAAAAGAACAACACTTTTTATCCCATTATCACATATTATTTTACTACCAACTCTCCAAAGAACAGCTCTGGGGCAACAGTTAGACACAGATTGGGAAGCATTTCCAAGCTGTATTTCACCTATTCATTTCTGTGTGTCTCTGGCAAACACCCTGTGAGAGATGCTTTCTGAAAAGCTGAACTAGTTGGTCCTTTACAAGTAATGTGATAGGGTATTCCGCTCACTTCACTGAATAAAAACACTATGGCTAATAGTCCACCCCTACACCAGGCACTGGGAGAACACAAGAGAAACCAGGAGACAAAGTCTAGACCCTTCCAACAACTGTCGTCAGACTTCCACCCCAGCTGTTCCCCAGGGAGAGTTTCGAAAAACACAGATGAGAGAGCTCCAGTCTTGTGCCCCCTACCTGCATTGGACTTTCTTATTTAGCAAGTCTGGAGTGGGTCCAGAGAGCTGTTCGTTAAAGCTTTGGAATGGAGGCGAGCATTGCGGTCTAGCACATCAGGCTACTGCCTGGGACTTCAGTAACCCAAATGGACAGCAGCTGGTGACTTGGTTCCCCACTTCTGATCAAGCTCCCTGTGAGTAGACGGGAAAAGCAACAGGGGCCCGTGTGCTTAGGCCCCTCCTGCCCACGTGGAAGACTCAGAAGAAACTGCTGGATTCTGGCATCCTGCAGGTTTGAGAATCACAATATTTAAGGGTAATCTTGACCAAAAGTATAGTGTTCCAGAATACTACAGGCTTTCATTGCTTCACAGTGATTCACATAAGATCACAAGACATGAATTAAAATTTGAAATTTACTTATTTGTACCTGTATCAAGACTCTCCCTTCCCCACTTCCAAAGCAACACATAGAGTAGCCAGTGAATATGGCAGTTATTTTGTCACTAGGAATGACAGTTTTGCTTATCAGAGTGCCTGGTTGGAGTCCCCACAATTCAGCTTCCTGATGAGGCAGCAGTTGCTGTCTTAAACACTGGGGACCAGCTCTGCGAGAGACATGGGGAGAGTTCCTGCCTCCTGGATTTGGCCAGGCCCAGCACTGGCTATTGCAATTTGGGGAGTGAACCACTGGAAGATTCATAGTCCTTCTCTCTCTCTTTCTGCCTTTCAAATAAAATTAAAATAAGTAACATTTTTAAAAGTAACACAGACTCCAGAACTATTCTATTCTATTCCCTCATTCGAAATATATATATTTCTGAAACAAAGTTGCTAGATGTTGACCTGATTAGAGTACACCTGCAAAGAACTCACTGTCAGGATTCATTTGAAATTCAAATACTCTTGAATTAATCTCCAAATGGAACATTGTCCAGGGACTTTTTCAACTGCAGGCTTTCCGTGGCTCCTGATGCTTTGCAAGTCATTTTAAATTTAAGCCTTTTACAAAGTTGTACAAAGAGGCACTATTCATAAGACAGCAACCATGGCCTCTCACATTGTGGAAACAAATGCAATATAGTAATTAAATGAGCTGCTGTGTTATTATTGCAAATGTCAAGTTCATTGCAGCAGATATTTCTACTGAAGATCACTAGTCATTAAAATCAAACAACCAACAGGCCCTGAATTAACCATTTGATTAAATGTGTCAAATTCAATGCTAAACAGGGTCCATCAGAACTGTCTTCCATGTAATTGTCATGGGATTGTAATGTAACAAAGAACAAGATTTCAATTCTCATCCCTTCATAATCACACTAATTAAAGTGTGAAAGAGGAGCTGATAAATGACACAGGTAGAGGAGATCAAATACACAGTAAATGCTCTTCTGATGTTGTGCAACTTGTTGGAGAAATTTGACTCCTCAAAATAGAAGACGTTACTAGTAAGAAAAATTACTCAAAACTGGAAATCAGAAAAAAATATGACTGCAGGACTTGTTGGCTCTCTGCTAGAACACAGCTTGCAAAGTCCTCCCAGACCCGAGGAGGAGTAGCTCTGCCCGATTTACCGCACTGTCTTCTCACTGGGACCAGTAAGTACCTCATCCTTCTTGGCGTTCACATCCCTATTTGGAAAAGAAACCAGACTGATAAAACAAGATGATCTCTATTTTTGAGAAGTTAAAAAGACAATCTGAAAAAATATAATCTGAAGTTTGTGTTTTTGTTATCCGATAGAATATGAGTCAGTATGGTATCCACCTTACCAAATGATTTCAGAATTCCTGTTGACCCCCGATAACAGAACATTTCTATTTTTATGTTGTCTTTTGAATTAATTGGCATTATGTTGATTCCTTCATGAATTAATCAGGTAATAGATCTTAATGAAAAGATATATACATATGTATATATGATATCGCATCAGAAAAATATCTGATACAATTCGAAGAATGCCCCTCAAGTTATGAAGACAATGTTATCATTATCAGAAAAAGGAAATACACAAATCTCCCTGAAATTTTCCATCTATATTCAGAAAACACACTCTGGAAAGTAAGGCTTAGGGTAGTTCGAGGGAAAAAGGTCAATTCTCGAATAGGTCATTAAACGCCTTTGAACCACTGAGTTCTGGCTGCACTTTGCAAACGGACCACTGACCTGGACTAAAAGTGTAAGAAGAGTGTGTCTTACACAAGTGAGTTGTGCATGAAGAATCAATAACCAAGTTAGCTGTAGTTCTGTTCTTCAGAGTAGAAGCTAAAAGTTTTATAGACAACTGCTGCTATTTGTGCCTTATCTAAATAACCCAGAAGTGTCTGAGTCTCACGCCTCATACCCACCATGAAGATAATCACATGTTCCTCCCTTAGCCAGCTCTCATCTTTACTTCGCTCAACTCTGACTTTATGATTACAATTCCTTTCCTCGTCCCCCTCTCCTGCCCTTCTTCCTGACACCCCCCCCCCCGCCCCCCGTTCTGGCTCCTTTTCTCTCTACTCACATCCCCTCTCTGTCTCCATTTCCTCCAACCTCACCACAGTGTCTCCTGTGGATTTCTCTCACAGACAATGGAGTGCCTTGCCCAGAGAGGGGTGATCTGCATCTGTTTCTCTCTCCGCCTTCCATGTCTCTCTCTTCTTCAAACAGCACCACTGCTCTTTAATGGCACCATACAGCTGCTTCATTTGATTATCAATGATGGTTACACCACAGGAAGTTGCCAGTTTTGGAAGTCCACACGGCAGAATTCCAGCAGATAAAATCCCGAGGCTCACTGTGTTATCCTTATTAACACGGATGTGTCCGAACTTTTACCAAGTATATAACTAAAGTTTTTCACTACTTTTAATATTTACATCTTTCAAATCAGAGCATAAAATATTCGGCTTGCTAAAACTACATATGTAGGACAAAATTAACAGCCCAACTGGGATTCTTAACACACTGACTGGAAACAGCTCTTAGAGAAGATAATTCAAAGACAAATTTAAAATCAATCCTGCAGCAAGTAAAATCAACTTCCTTTCCAAATAGTTCAGTCACATGGGAGCAAAAGAAGCAGTGTGACATTTTCTTTTCACAGGATATGTGCAACCATGCTGCTTTAAAAGGGAAGAAATAAGATAAGCTGATTTTATTTCTACCAGTGAGGAAAGTTCTCAATAGACAGCTTTCATCAACTCAGCATGGCTGACAAAATAACGCTACCGACAGAAATGGTAGCTGGGCTACACAGTCCAGGCATTTGGTTTCCTGAAGGGCTTATCTGCTGCTCTCCCTCAGAGGACCACAGATGCCCCTGCTTGTGAAAGGAATGCCCTGCTGCTTCTCCCACCCCTACTGAGGGGACCTGAGAGGAAGCAAGACCCTTTTTCAGCAGCTGGAGATCCACTGGGGAGGGGGGCTGCCTGCTCCTCAGGAGGTTTCCTCTTCCTACTTCCACTAGAGAAGGGGTCCATAGTTCCCATCCTGACCAGAGCTTATCCCAGTTGAGCAGCTTTCCAGTCTGAATCCAGAAGCAGATTGAAAAGCTGCAACTGGATCCCAGCTCAGCAATCTCAGGGGGCATCCCTGGCCCCTGTCCAGCTGTGCTTCCTTGTCCCCTCCTGTGGAAGGAGGAAGGCAGTGTCCCTTCTGGTTTGACTCAGGATTGTAGGTTAGGGCTGTGGCTGTCCCCTTAGCTAACCACCCGCCTTTCATTTTTTGTTTTGACTGTCAGAGAACCTGCCTGGAAGGTAGGGGTGTGTGTGTGTGTGTGTGTGTGTGTGTGTGTGTGTGTGTGTGTGTGTGTGTGTGTGTGTGTGTGTGTGTGGTGCACAGCAGCAAAGGAAAAGGAGAGCAGATGCAATTGAGACTGAAGGTAAATCACCCCCTGCCATCAACAGGGTGCTCCTTGAATCCCGCCCCCTTGGGAAACTCACTTCAGAGTGCAGTCTTGTCAGGTCCAAGCCAGGAGCCCTCTGTGTGGCGATCTGTTTGGCTCTCTGGGACCTGGGCTTCTGTCCTGGCCTGCAGAGCAGGGAGAAGTGTTCTGATGCAAGGAGCCTCCTCTTTGTCCACATACACAATGCCAAAGCTCACAACTGGAAGGTTAGGAAGCGGAGAAGCAGGTACCCACAACGGGGATGGTGCTTGGTTAGGTTCAGGCTTGAACAAACCAAGTTGAAAGCACCTCTCCTGGTGTCTCCCCTTACACTTGAGGGTCTAGATACAGAGTCATAAAGCAATGAAAGAGCAAGAAATGAGCTTTGGGTCTTTCAGGGCACATTTTGGGAAACAAAGCTTATCTTGCAGGAACTTGTTTAGAATTTTCAAGAAATTAACCTTGCAAGGATGATTCAGAAGTAAAAGTTAAGACCCAGCGCAATAGCCTACCAGCAAAAGTCCCCACCTTGCATGCACCAGGACCCCATATAGGCTCCGGTTCTAATCCCAGCAGCCCCACTTTCCAACCACCTCCTTGCATGTGTCCTGGGAAAGCAGTCGAGGATGGCCCAAAGCCTTGGGAATCTGCACCATGTGAGAGACCCGGAGGAGGCTCCAAGTTCCTGGCTTCAGATTGGTTAAACTCCATCCATATGGCTGTTTGGGGAGTGAATCACTGGACAGAAAATCTCCCTCTAACTTTGCAGTACAAATAAAATAAATCTTTAAAAAAAGAATTAAAAGTTAAGTGACAAGTCAAAGCAGCATCAGTCAGTGGGTAAAAATGTAACTAAGATAACAATGAGACATAATTTAAAGAATGTGACTAGGCTAATTGTGTGCGTGAGGAGGGCCATTCTAAAAAGACAGTGAAACTTGAGACTTGTGTGTGATGATGCCACAATGACTGTTAATCACCAACATGTTTACCTTCCAGACAAACAATGCAGCACTCCAACAGAACTGTGTAACAGGCAAAGCAAGGGAATTTTAATTAATCCTATACCATGTAACAGATGTTCAATCTTCTCATCTACACCAACGAGGACTTTCATCCTTGTTTGAGATGACAGCTGTCGACCAGGCAATGTGGGTGATAGTGCCAAGAGAGAAAGCATAACATTATTAAATAATCCATTTTTAACATCATTATCACTTAAATACCACATACAAAAAACTGTATAAATTTGGCAATAAAAAAAATATAATCAAGAAAAAATATGCCATCAAGTGTCAGAATTTTATGGGGTTGATATGGTTCAACAGGTTAATCTACCACTTGGGACACTGGCATCCCATACAGATGCCAGTTCAAATCTAAGTTGCCTCCTTGCAATACAGCTCCTTGCTAACATGGCTGAGAAAGCAACAGGCAATGGCTCAAGTATATGAGCTCCTGTTATCCATGTGAGATGCACGGGAAGCCATGGACTCCAGGCCTCTGGTGGAGCTAGCCCAGCCCTTGACCCAAGTGGAGAGGGATCCAGAGACTGAAGCCTGCTCTCGGTAGCTGCCTTTCCATTAACTGACCAAATGTTTAAGAAAAAAAACAAACAAAACTTTGAACCTACAATGAAGCAACTCATGATTTTGATTATAACTTTGGAAAATTCCTGTCACCTTCTTTAACTCAAACTGTTAGCAGAGCAGAACCAAATATCAGCACTAATAAAGGACGGGTCACTTGGAGGGATGCCATCTTTTGTCTGTGTCCTCTACAGCTCACATCTCCATTCTACCACATGTGACTTACCTGAAAACCCCAATCAACATTCTCAATGTCGAGAGTTTGAGCTTGTTAACCCCCACACTAGTTTAGGTGCCCAAAATTAACTTTACATTAAACTAGCTGAGTGTTGAGAAAGAAATTTCCTATGGAGAAAATTGTTATTCTTTTGTTTACATCTCAGATGTCTCCTTTCTGATCTGGAAGGCAACACCAAAGACAGTAAGTTGTCTGTGAAGTAAAATCTTAGTTTTTGTTAAAAGCAGGATAATAAGTTAGAAGTATTAAGAATAGCACCAAATCAGCAGCTCCAGTACAGATTTCTGTGGAATTCTAGCAATAATGAAGAAAAGCAAAAAACAGAACTATCTCTGGTCTCAAATATCCTAAGTTAAAACAATGATCCTTCTCCAGATTACAGGATTCATAACGACATGCTAGATATGGTCGTGCCCTCCGACAGTTACCAACTTGCCAGGCAACCCTTCTCCAAGGAGGAAGGTCAAGTCACTGCTTGCTGTCCCCACCTCTCATTTCCCCCAACAAGGAAAACTGTAGGATCTTAACTGTGCTACCCTGCATACTGTCAAGGGAACGCAGCTATTGGGTAACGTTTACACTGTCAACCAAACCTGCACACACATGACAGAACTCAGAAAGACTCAACTTGCTTTGGATTGGAACATTTTTGAAAGCCTTTGAGAGGTTTTTCAACAACTACAGTTTAATAACTCTATTGCTGCCAACACGCGTGCAGGCTTCTATGCAGTAAACCTGATATCATGACAACACAACTGAGTCAGGACTGTTTCTCACATAAACATTTTCTTAATATGCAAATTGGGGGATTCCTGTGTGCAGTGAATAGGAAAAATTGTTTTTTGGTCAATCGACTATGTCAAGACAAATATTTCAACATTATGTCCTTATAAAGTTAGCTTTAACAGACATTATAGGGTGTGTGTGTGTGTGTGTGTGTGTGTGTGTGTGTGTGTGTGTGTTAAGCCTTTACTATAGGGGAGCAGGACAAATGCAGAGGCTCCATCCACTTCAGAGGCCCACACGTCGTTTGCAGGAGTTAGAGTCCTGGGGCTCCAGGCAGTGGTTGGGGAGGGAAGAGACTGCACATTGAGCTATCAACCTTGAGGGGGAAGACAGACAGGAGAGCCTCGGAAAGCAACAGAAATTGGCATATGGCAAAGCTTAAATTATCTCTTGCTTCCTACCATTTCCTCTTTCCAAATCATTCAAAAAACATTGCCTAAATCACCATTTTATTGTCTCATAACACAAGTTTTGTTGCTCTGTTTACTGGCAATTGTCCAACTTATTAATGAAAGTTAAAATTTTCAAAAGTCCCATCAATTCAGCTTCTCATGGTGTTTTGTGAAAAAAAAAATCTTAGATATCACCTATTTTAATAGTTTCATTTAGCATAGAGCTGGCATCTCAAACTTCAAGCCAGGGAAAGGGTATGAGAGAAGCATGGGCAGGGTATCACAGAGGGCCTCTCACCAGCGAGAAACGTCTATCCCCAAAGTTCAGACAGCTGACAGGAAAATGTGCTGCTCTCCATAATTAAAGTAAAACTGAGTAAGCATGATCACTGGCTCCTGGCCATTCCAACTCTCATTTAAAGCTGACAGGTCAGACAGACAGACTTAAACAGCTGTGAGGACAAAGCTTCATTGTCTAGAGTGGCCACAATTATAATAAAGATCACATTTCAAATTATGAAACAGGACAATGAAATAATAAGAATAGGAAATTCAAATTGTACATTATATCATGTATATAATGAGCATACATATGCACATGCATATACATATATACATATATAATGAACATTCTTAAAACTGTTCAGCAGTGATGTCCATTCATGGACTAGTCTGTCTTTACGAAGCAATGGATTTTTTATGACTGAAGATATTGTACATGATTAGTATGACTGTAACTTCTTCTCAAACTTGAAAAAATCCACTATTATATTTTTTAAAGATAAGGGATACCTGCTTCCAAGAAATAGTTAACATATTCATCTATTCCTGAGGGATGACTAAAACTATTGAGAAGCTCTCTTCTAAACGTAATAGGATTTATGGACAGGATTTGGCCTAGCAACTCAGGGGCACTTGGGATCTTGCATTGCATCCTACATTGTCTAGCTGAGAGTCCTGGCCCCATGTGTGAGGCCAGATACCTGATGATGTGCGCTGCGAGGCAGTTGGTTCATTTCCTGATGTCCACGATGGGAGTCAGGAACTCAGCACAGGTCTCCCACATGGGTGATGCACAGTGGCCTGTTTGTGCCGTCATCGCTGCCTCACAGGGTCACGTTTATGGAGGGTCCTTAGGAATAAGTATTCAGGAGCCTGTACTGTGGATGCAGCAGATTAAGTCACCACTTAGAAACTGGCTGCTGCGATTACAATCCAGTTCCCGGCTGGTATATCCAGGAAAACAGAAGTTGGCTCAAGTACTTAGGCTCTTGTACTATGCTACCCATGTGGAAGTACCTGATGGAGATCCTGGCTTTGGACTTCAACCTGGCTTAGTCCTGCCTTCTGTGATTGTTTCAGTAGTTACCCAGGAGATGGAAGACAGAGAGAGAGAGAGAGAGAATGAGTGTGTGTGTGTGTATTGGGGATGGGGTATGCATGTACACATGTATGATTTCCTCTTTGTCTCTGCAACTCTGCTTTTCAAATACATAATTGTTTAAGAAAACAAAAATAAAACAAACATTATTAATAGGCATCCTTCTATTTGGGAAATTGAATAACACTAAATTTCGTTGTTTGGTGGCATTGAAGCATAATCATCTAAAATCCAAGGGCCTTTAAGAGTCTATCTGCAGCTCCCCAGAAGCTCCATTTCTGTCTAATGTCAGACTTAGAACTTCAGGGGGACAGTGTTTGGCCTCGCTGTGGAACTTCTGGTTAGGATGCCTGCTCAGGTGTGACCCTTATGCTCTGAATCCTATGACCCCGGCACGCAAATACCTGGGTGCCTGCCATCCATATGCAGTATGTGGATTGAGTTACTAGTTACTGGTTCTGCTGTGGGCATCTGGGGAATAACCAAGTAACAAAATCTCTCTCTTTCCTTCCTTTCTTTCCTTCTTTCTTCCTTCCTTCCTCCCTTCCTCTCTTCCTCACTCCCTCCCTCCCTTCCTCTGTACATGTTAGTGTGTGTGTGTATGTGCGCACATGCACATGTGTCTGTCAAATAGACAAATTCTAAGATCCTAAATATCTTCACTGAAGTGTTGTCCATGCCCCACCCCATCACCACCACAACACACATGCACCCTGACACTGATTCTCTAGATCCCCTTCCTCCCTGGTGATGTGAGAGGTGATGATAACACAGAGGCCCTGGCCCTGACTCAGCCTACCCTGCTGAGCAGTGGTGAATGTGGCCAATTCCTCAGATCAAGTCTGCCCCGCTAGCTCCCTGCCAAGAGGAAAAGAATGCTTCAGGCTGCCCTCAGGAGCAGTGTCCCTGGGTTGGTTCCTCCTCCTTTTTCATGGTTACATTCCGCAAAACTAACAGAGTAAGAAGATTTTACTTGATAAGTTCACTGAAGTCTGGCTAATCTAGAAGATTTCTCATGTATGGTTTGGAAATTACCTCTGCCAATGCAAAACTGTTATCTGTTTCCAGATTGTTCTTAAGTTTACTTAAGCATATTGTTTACTATATTTTGTTTCTGTTCCTTTCAAGCTATTTCTTTATGTATTCATATCCAATAAGCAAAGCAATGGGGTAGGAGTGCGGCAGAGAGCGAAGGAGCAGGTAGAAAAATGAGAGGCTTTCCACCTACTGATGCCAAACACCTGCCTTCTATTGCCAGGAGCCTGAAACTCCATCTGGATCTCCCAAGTGGGTGGCAGGGACTAAAACTGGAGCCATAATCCAGCAGGAAGCAGGACTGGACTGGATACTGTGGCAGGACTCCGCCTCATGCATTCAGGTATGTGACGCCATGCCCAGCACTGTGACACATGCCCACTGTGCCACAATGGCCTCCGCTTTATCCTTAAGAACTGATGGACTCAGGCCCAGCGATGTGGCCTAGCAGCGAAAGTCCTTGTCTTGAACGCGCCAGGATGTCATATGGGCGCCAGTTTTAATCCCTGCAGTTCCACTTTCCATCCAGCTCCCTGCTTATGGCCTGGGAAAGCAGTCGAGGACAGCCCAAAGCTTTGGGACCCTCCACCCGTGTGCGATACCCGGAAGAAGTTCCTGGATCCTGGCTTTGGATTGGCATAGCATTGGCCGTTGCACTCACTTGGAGAGTGAATCATTGGATGGAAGACTTCCTCTCTGCCTCTCCTCCTCTCTCTATATCTGACTTTCCAATAAATAAATAAATAAATCTTAAAAAAAAAGAACTGATGGACTCACTTATGCCAGGCTCAAGATAGTATCTTAGATTACGAAAGAGCATGTCATCTCATCTTATTCATCTCATCTTCCCACTTCTAAAATGAGCATTCCAAGAAAGCGGTACTGTTAGACTCGGTAAGTAGAAGACCACACTGCCTTCAAATGCACTTAAGTATTCAGTGATGGAGATTTTATATCAAAAATGTTGGAGTTTGTTAGAAATAGTCCAACTTTAGCACCCAATGCCAAGCTGCTCTGTGGGAACGCAGATGTTCTGAGCACGTGGCATTTCTGTTCTGCTATCCCCACAGCTGGCAGAGAGATCACAGTCCAGAGAGACATGCGCATAACTTGAACTAGACAGACACAGGTTGTGAAGAAAATCAAACAGCTCAGAGTAACAGATGTAAACAATATTACCGAAACTCCATGGGATTTATTTTTTTCATAATGATAAAAAATGGTGTCATACTTGTAATGCAAACCACCTAAGCTAGTAAAAAGCCCCGGTCTTTTTCCCAAATGGCCAAAGGGAGACACAGCACCACAACACAGCCGCAGCTCTGTTTTTCCATTTCACAACACTTTGGGTACAGTATGCTAACTGTGGGCGGCATGAAATGCCTTTAGTTTTCTGATGGGATTCACAGCACACAAGGCATACAGAGCTCATCCCCCACTGTCCCAGGATGATGGGGAAAGGTGAGGAATGGCATCAGGGCTAGCGAAATAGTTGTTAGGTTAAAAAAGAAAAGTTACCTAAATGTCACTTTCAAATCCAAAATATGTCTGACCCACTTTAAGGAGCAAAGCCTGCATTTGCAACCACAAGTAGCTCACACTCTTAGGGCCAGATGGTGCCCTTTGGGATAAAAGCACTCAGATGTATGTGCCAGAGAGCACCGTGCGTCCGAACCCAAGAGCACTACTGCCAGATTACACCCCTCAGCTTTTATGGCTGTCTGTTTCTAGCTCAGTTTATGGAGCTGTTTACAGATTTCCAATTTAGAAATCAGGAATCAGCATTCACCCTCCAGCTGCTCTATGACATAAGCTTGAAAATGACATCCTTGTATTGTTTTAACATCACCTTAATAATATTGACAATGTCTTATCTACCATGACCAAGTGGAAGATTAGTTTCAAATAACTGGAATCAGAAATAAGAGTGTGACAATTCAATCAACTCTACAGAAAATAAAATAGATTTTTGGTCCATACCAGAGCAATATATCCCAACAAATGGAATAGAGAAATTGCTAAAAGCACAGAAACTATCAAAAATGCCATGAGAACAAAGAGAAAATCTGAAGAGGACTATAATCTGTAAAGGACTTAACCTTGATTATAACACTCCAACAAAGTGAAGCTCAAATCAGAGAGCTTGTTGGAAAATCCCAATAATAATAATTGACATGAATCCTTGTCAGGAACCTCTGAAAACCTGGAGACAGAAATCACTAAATGAACTCAAACCACGAGGCTGACAAAAACAGCAGAATTAGAAAGTGGCATTCCAGTGACCCCCATGAGTGAAGATGGAGGAATCATCATAAAATACTAGCAAAACAAATCTAGCAGTTTAATATAAGACTATATGCAATGGTACAGCAAGATTTCCTCATGGAATCCAAGAGTGAATTGACAGAAGTACATCAAAGTGGCACAGTTCATTTATTACAGAACACCCCCAACAAACGGTACTCTGGCCAGACATTCAACAAGCCAATTTCTAACAATGAAGTGCAGCTTGAAAGCGACTATCCCAAAGTGTGACACAAGGAGCAGGGCAGTTACCAGTTGATTTCAGGGCTCATTGAGGGAGCAGGGGTAAAAGTGCTGGCATCTGGTGCTAGCAGGTGCATACTCAGCTTGGGTTCAAGTTTCCGGCCAGTCTGCGGTGTTATGGCCCTCATTCAACTGGTCTGCGATATCATGTCCTAGAAGGAGTTGCAATGACAGCAGAACCCAGGGCCCATTTACCTTACTTTTTGCTTGGAAACTAAGAATCCTGGGAGGAAAATAATACTCAAACTAAGACTGAACAAAAAAGTGCTGATTGTAGTTTAAACGCTTTGTGATCATCACTGCAGAGTCCTCGGTCTTTTGTGTGCTGCTGATAGATAAGAGGAACGAAAGTGACATAAGTATCAACAAGCACTTGGGACACGATTCGGCAGTTCTGCAGTTAATTATGCTAATATATGTTGCCATGGGACCCAGCAATTTGATTCCCAGTCATACTCTATAACGAGGGAAACTGAAAACATATGTCTACGACAACACTTGCACATGAATCTTCAGGACAACACTGTCCACAACAATTAAAAGTAGAACCAAGATAGATGCCCATCAACCAACAAAAAATTAGATAATTCAGCATCCCATCATCTGGCAATGAAAATGAAGCACTATCCATGTTACAACATTAGTAAGTGCTGAAAACATTCTACAGGTGAAAACCAGTAGTCACAAAAACAGATGGAGTATGATTCCATTTGTAAGAAATGGCTAGAGCAGCCTCACATGCCCTCATGAGGAGAGTACTATGTGTAGGGTTTCGGGTGCAGGGCGCAGAGTAAAACAAGGAAATAACTGCTGGTAAGTATGTAGCTTCCTTGTGAGGTTTATATAATGTTTGAAAATTGGCTGTGGTGATAAATTCACAACTCCTGAAGATGCTCAGACGTGATGACTCACACATGTAAATGGCACGGGCATTACACAATAAGGCTGTTAAGAAACGTCAACAGGCATCAGACCTGGCTTACTTCATCTCACTTTACTTGAACCAAAACCCATGTTCTTCTTTTTTGGCAGGAAAGGAGTACTCTTTTTTTTTTAAAATATAATAGTATTTTTATTGAAACATGCAATACAATCTTTATTATTAAATTCAAACTTCAGCATGCATTATTTACTGCGTGTTTTTCAGGCAATGTCCAGTGGCTGCCCCAGCATCCCCGATGGGAGGTGTAATTAAGATCCCTAACTCCATCCTGCAGCCTCTGTGGCAACAGAGCTGAGGTGTTTACTCCTCCTATCTTTTCTGAACCAGAATCTCCTTCCTAGTATACCAGCTGTTGACTCTCACCTCTCTCCTGCCTGGCCATCTATGAACATACCTTGCATTCTCTGCGCAAGATATTCTTTGGGAGTGCTGACTCTGCACTGTAACCTAGTATAACTCCCTCCTTATGTTTACAATGCCAGGTCATTAAAAAAACAATGCAAATAAAACTGGAGAGTACAGTATTTTAAAAATTGTTTTGAAATCACCTGAAATAATTTTAGGAAAAACCACATTAGAAATTCATGTTGGTTTCATTATTATTCCAATGAATGCTGGAGATATTCTAGAGAGATCAAATACATCATTTCAATTATATGCAATAAAGTAGTGTATAGGAAATATAAGAAAAGCACATACAGAATGATTTTTAATCATGTTGCAACATCCTCATATCCGGGTGAGTGTTTGGCACAGAAGTTAAGACATGACTTGGGATTCCTTGTTTACAACCAGAGTGCCTGCGCTCAAGGCCTGAATCTGCTTCCAATTCCAGCTTCCTGCTAACCTGCACCCCGGGAGGCAGCAGATGACAGCCCAAGTGATTAGGTGTTTGGCACCGGAGTGGGGAACTAGCTGAGTTTGCAGCTCTTGGTGTGGACCTGGCCCAGTTTCACCTGCTATTGCAAGCACTCCTGGAATGAACCAGAAGGTCCAAGTTCCCTGCCTGTCTCTCGCTTCTATCTCTCTCTGCCCCTTTTTATAAACCAATAAAAGTAAAACACTTCTGTATACATAAAATTGTCATAGTAGAAAAACTACTTGTTTTAATTTTAGTTTTAATTTAGCTTTAATTTCACACCAAAAAATTCTGGTAAACTCAAAAGTGGTGTGTTGAATCATATGAACAAAGAATGGCAGCAGGCCAGATGCCCATCACATGCCCCTGGTGTTGTTAATGAGCAGGGGGCTCTGAGACAGTTTCTATGTGGAGAATCCTGGGCACACACAAAGGTTAGCCAACTTCTCAGGCTCAATGGCCAGCAGGGAGTGGGACCGCAGTCAGAATAGGAAATCATTCCAGAGCTCAGACGACAATCCCAAAACTCCAGCCTGCACCTGGGGTCCAAGACGATACCCACCATGCATGGGAGGGGAGGCTATGGGAGCCCAGACGACAAATATTTCTGACGCAGAATTTGTTTTATTTTTTTTAAAGGTAACATTCAAAAGTGCTAGATTAAATTAAAATTTCAAAATAATGAGTAAATACATTTGGCTTTGAATCCTAAAAAAAAAGCCTCAGGAGAAGGGTTATTACTCGTTAAGAGATAAGCAAAGAAAATATGAACACTGTTTTTGCAGTCAGCTATTCTACCCATTTTTACAGCCAGAAAAATCAGAGATGGTTGGAATTCCGGTGAGAATCCAGCTTAAGTCTTCTATTTACGCATTTGCCTTTGCTCTTATTAAATCCCCAAAACTCCAGAACAGCAAGCTAAGCCAAACAATACAATCGAGCTCAAGGAAAACCTGAGATCAAGTCCACTAGTTCACTCCTAATGGAAGTGAGCAACCCTCAGGCACACCCTCCCCATGATGACGACTGTGCAATGACAGCCCCGCCACCAGCATCCCTACAGCCCTTGTCTGGAGAGAATCTGCTTAATATGCCTTCAGGTGGTTGTCAGTAACTGAGAAGGAGGGCATTCTCATGCAGAAAATGCATTCTACCTGATGCTTTACTAATGGCAAGCAGTATATTAGACAGGGAGGGAGGAGCATTTGTGTCATGCATGGCACCAGGGGCTTCACAGACAATATTTTACTGAACCATCATGACCCTCCAAAGGTTGGAATTTACTTTGAGTTTTATTATCTCTGCTCAATAAAAGAAACCGAGGGTCAGGAATACTAATTCACCTGCCAGTCCATGATAAGCACATGATGGAGCCAACACCTGGCCCACAAACACCTGCCAGCACTTACTACCCATATCCACAAGGCCATTCCAACTGCGAAGGGAATATCTTAATGTTCACAACCCCTAACAGATCCCAACAGGTGCCTCTGCTTACGAAGTAACAAGCAAGTTCAATGACAATGTCAGTCTGATCAAACAATATTACACATGGCTTTGATTTATTGCACACCAGTGATCCCAAAAGACTACAATAAACACGCCACACATTTAAATGTCCTTGACCTGCAGGAGAGAATATCTGATGTGCCTCTGATACCAAAGTGAACCCAGAACTAAAATCTCGTTAGCTTCTAAATAAACATATTCCCAAAGAGAAATAAAATCAAATAGAAGCCTGGCAAGCCCTGATGTATAAAGGGTCTGGTGACAAAATTTAAAGCACAAGCTTATATACTTTCACTTTTTAAATTTTAGTCTTAACAATCCTTACCCCCCAAATACATTCAGTCATGATTTGACAAAAGTCTCTCCTATGTTAAATAAGACAACAACCAAAGAACACTTTTGGAGGTATTGTCTAAACACTGTACTTGGTGGTTTAAGAAGTAGCCAGTAATTAAGCTTACTCATATTTGAAAATCCATGTTAAATATGTTGATCTCTTAATGCTGTTCTCAATGTGCTTCGTTTTACATTGTTGTTAATTCTCAATAACGGAAAATGCGCAAGGAGGAAGAAATTCTTATTAACCAGGTGCACAATTTTGGAGACTTACATGTGGGGAGCCGGGTGCCAAACCCACTCCCAGGAACAAGAAAGGCCATTGCAGGATGGCGGCTGGCCTAGGGCCAGAAGGCAGGGTTGGTCTCCCAGGCAGGTAAACGGGAAGTTACAGGGATAGGCTGATGCCCTCGCTGCGATTACATCAGTGCTACTGGCCTATCAGGTAGCGCCAAGTGGACCCACGGGGAGAAGTGATTGGTGGAGAGCAGTATAAAAGCAGCAGGTAAAAGCAATAAGAGGGACAGGGAGACCGGGCAGCAGAGAGAGGTCCAAAAGTAATAAGGCCTATGGGGAAAAAAGCAGTGGAGAGAGGGCTAGAAAAGCAGCAGAGCAAAGCTAAGACCTACAGAGAAAAGAAAAGAAGAGGGGGGAAAGAAAAGAAGTGTACAAAAGCAGCCGCTTTTGGCAATAAGGGGTCCAGTTGCGGTTCCGGCTTTTCCCAGACCCTCAAGAGTGTGCCTTGTAGGTAGTGTCGCTGCTGGTCGGCGACACTTACATATTTACTTTTCTCAAATTTAGTTTCAATTTATATTAAATACACAACATGAATTTTGTCTTCACATTTTAAACAACGTGAAGATACATTTCAAAATTTTATTTTGTTATTTAACAAATAGAGAGCCAGAGAGAATCCTACGGAGGTCACTGCCTGAACATCTGCAACAGCTGGGTCTTCAGCCAGGGCTGAAGCCAGAGGCTAGGACGGCAGCCTGGCCGCCCACCTGAGTGGGAGCAGGCCAGATGCTTGCGTCATCGCCTGCTGTCTCCCAGGTCCGCGTGAGCAAGACCGCTGGAGTCAGGAGTCACAGCCAGGACTAGAACTCAGGTGTGCTGATGCTGGACGCAGATATCTTCATCTTTAGGATAAATGCCCACTTCTGATACATTCAGATACTGCATTCAGTGATGATGCCCAGGCCATCCCATGCAGTGCTCTGGAAGGGAGCACGGCATCACCCTCGCTCATACGCCTCTCAGGGGAAGGCTGTGACATCACCACGGGCTTGCCTCCATCTTCCCTTCCCTCCTCCCCCTCGTTCTTCACATTGGAAAGAGGTAGCTACCAAACAAACCTCAGCAAATCGCTTCAAGAAATTTTCTAAAACTTATTTATGTAAAGTGAACAAATTGCCCATTTGTCACAAAGGAGACTTAGAAACGCAGTGACGCTTCCCGCCCTCCTTCTCTCATGCTTGCACTCCAACCCTCCTCCTTCCCAGACCTGATTATTGTTTTTAGTCTTTGTTTATGCTGCTCAGGAACAGTAGCTGTTGGTTTTTTTTTTTTCTACTTGCTATGTATTGAAATATCTACTTAGTGGAGTGTTAATCCTGTGATTGCAAAAGTTAAATGAAAGCATATTATTTAAAATTTTTTAAAAGAGGTAGATTGCTGCTTTCGGGACGTTGATCTCATGGCACGACCAAGAGATCCGGTCCCTCCTTGGCCTCCCTGGGCAGTGTGAACATCCCGGAGCCAACACCATGCAAGTATGCGTGCTTTCCACATCAGGGTAGTACTGGCTCAAAGGTGGTCCAGCTTTGCATCACACGGGAGCTCAGAGCTGACAGCTTCCTTGTGACTTTCACCTTTACCTTTAGCAACTCAGACCATCTTAATTGAGATTTACAAAATTTTAATCACTTATACTCTGTTAGTTCCATGGGGGGGAGGTTGTATTTATTATTTCTGATCAGAAATAACACAACAGGATTCTATATTAGCCCATCTATGTCAGGGTGTCTGGCAAATCAGTAACAATTATCTAACAAATAAATCCTCCATGGACATGACAGGTACTGTAGGTGAACACAACCAGTCATGATTGGATGGCAGATTGCAAACAAGAGAATCAGAGTCAGGACAATGAGCAAATGAAAGAACACATGAGCGTCATCACCTAGCACTGGTAACCACCTGGCAATGTGATTTAAGAATGAAAAGGTATTCACTTAACGAGCTACAAAACTAAGAGATGATCTGCTTAACTAGGAATAAACTCGTTTCTGACAGCAACGACTCTCCAGGCTTGGATGAAGTCCTTCATTCCAACTGGCCAACAAGTGCAGCTGCTCTAGGGCCACGTCCAAGGTTATACAGCAGACTCCAATGCACAAGCAGGATTCCACAGGCTTGTCCTAGGACAGCATTCATCTGCATCACAGAAGTGAGTGCCAGGGAGGGGAGCATGTGTGTGCGTGTGTGTGTGTGTGTGAGAGAGAGAGAGAGAGAGTCCTGCGTGTTCCCATGAGTTTCTACTGAGTTAAATAAAAAGCTTGGAGTTCTGCTTCCAGGTTTCCAGAGTTAGGCAGTTTGGGCATGCAAGCATACTTAGAAAGTAGGACTACTTAGCATAAAATTTCCTGAATCCAAATTCTCCAAAAATGAACTTTTGGTGCAAATAGCATTTCTGCTAGAAAAAAAAAATGCGCCAATGTTAGCACACAAAAGTAAAATTACAGTGAAACTGCTGGCTCTTCAACAAGAATACATTAAACACAGGATGAAAAATTCAAATGGTACATCTTAGGACATCATTATGAAGAGATGGCATAGTTGGGATTCATTACACAGCAAGCATCATGAGCAGGAAAGGCCCAGAATGCAGTCTGCACATCATGACTCTCACGGCACTCACTGAGGGGCCAGTAAGGCGTTGTGGCTAAAGCTGCCGCCTGCAACACCCACTTCCCATACGAGTGCTGGTTCGAGTTCTGCTAGCTCCCTTCCAGTCCAGCTCTCTGTCAGCAGCCTAGGAAAGGAAGATGTTCCAAATGGTTGAGCTCCTGTCACACACCTGAGGAGTCTGGAGGAAGCTGCTGGCTCTAGGATTCTGCCATTGAGAAGTGAACCAGCGAATGGGATGAATGCATAGAAGATTCACTCATATTCGTTCTCTCTCTCTCTATATATATATGTATACATATATATGTGTGTGTGTGTGTGTGTGTATGAGACCCCCCTCTCTCCTTAACTCTGTCAAGTAAGATCAACACATATATTTTTCCTTTTTTTTTTTAAGTCAGATTTACAGATAGAAGGAGAGACAGAAAGAATTTTTCATTTGCTGATTCACTCCCGAAGCAGCCACAAGTGCCTCAGCTGAGCCTACCCAAAGCCAGGAGCCAGGAGCCTCTTTTGGCTCTCCAACGAGGGTGCAGGGAGCTGGACGGAAAGTGAAGCAGCTGAGACACAAACTGGCACCTACATGGGATCCTGGTGCATGCATGGTGAGAACCTCAGCCACTTGGCTACTGCACTGGACCCAATAAATCATGTTTTTTTTTAAATAACAAAGCTTGAAAGAATGGAAGCAGAAGTAATTATTCTTCTCATATTTTTCTGAATTATTTGTCATTATTTCCATGCCACACTTCCATATGTGAAAGAAACCTGAAGTCGGACAGACAAATGCCAATTTAATGATGTGTGGACATGTGAAAGTTACACTTCTGGGTAATCTAAGTAATTTGGTCTTTGTTGGCACTTCCTCAAATGAGTGCCCTGTACACACCTGGCTTGATGTGCAAGACAAAGACAATATCTCACGATACGAATGTTCAATAGATGGATATGAACAACAAACTATCCTCGGGAAAAGTAAAATGAGAGTAGAATCTTGGCCCTGGCACAATGGCTCAACGGGTAAATCCTCACTTTGCATGCGCCAGGATCCCATATGGTACTGGTTTGTGTCCTGACTATTCCACTTCCCATTCTGCTCCCTCCTTATGGCCTGGACAAGCATCAGAGAATGACCCAAACCCCTGAGACCCTCCACCCACATGGGAGAATCTTTTGGCTCTTAGTTCAGCTGCTGAGGCCAACTGGGGAGTAAACCAGTGGACGGAAAAGCCTTCTCTGTGTCTCTCCTTCTGTCCATAAATCTGATCTGCCTTTTCAACAAAAATTACTAAGTCTTTAAAAAAAATTAAATAAAACCAAAGTAGATCTTCATCTTACAACATACATAAAGATAAATCCATAGTGTTAAAGATCTATATTTCAAATTAAAACTTTAAAATACTGGAAAGAAATAAAAAACAAAGTGAAGGCCATGACTGAAAAATTATAAATTAAACAAAGAAAGAATCAGGCATAAACAAAAGTAGATTAATTTTCTGCATTAAAATAAGGAAATGTTTGGGGTTGGCAGCATGGTATAGTGCAAAAAAGCTCTGACTGTGGCTTCTGGATATGCTATGGATGTTGGTCGTGTCCCGGATGCTCCACTTCCAATCCAGCTCACCGTGTATGGCCTAGAAAGCAACAGAGGACGGCTCGGGTCCCTCGGCTCCGCACTCATGGGGGAGACCAGGAGAGAATCCTGTCTTCTGACTTCAGATTGGCTCAGCTCTCGCTATTGCGGCCATTTTTGGAGTGGACTGATAGGGAGGTGATCTCTCTCCTTTTCTTGGGTACCTCTGTCTTTCAAATAAAAAATGTCTTAAAAAAATTTTTTTACAACCAGTGCCAGTGTCAAAATTAGAAGAATATTCACAGCATGGAAGATTATTTATAATCAAGATAATCCCCAACTACTAGTTTTCATCAGGTGTAAAATTTTGTGCAATTTTAAAAACCCAGTATGCTCATAAAGACACTGGACCACAGTATACTGCATGCTCAACACAGGAAATGCATGTACCAGCAGCCAGTAAATTTACAACGATTAATGTCTAAACAGGGGACTGTGCCTGACATGCAAAATGATATAATCTTTCACAGTAATGAGATTTAAAATTTTAAAGTATGAAAATATTGAGCAATGTCGAGGATGTGAGATTACACTGTTATAGCCTTCTGGCAGAGTAACCATCCCGTGCCTAGTTCAGGTTGTCCCTCGGCTCCCTCGGAGCCTGATTTCCACTCCTAGGGATCAACTAGAGAAATCCTGGCACACCTGCACAGTGATATGCATTACACCGCTCAGTGAAGCATTATGTCTGACACAAAAAAACAGAACAAACATTCAAATTCCCATGACCGTGAGAAGGACTGCAACACAGAACGAATACATCAGAGAGAGTGTGTATGTTGTGATAGATTAACACAATGGAATGTCATTCACTAGTGAACACAGAGGACCGAGTTCTACATGGACTAGCACAGATGAATTTCAGTGCATGGATGATAAGATTATGGAGTTGTGGAGAAGGCCTAGCAATTAAGATGCCGGTAAAAGACACCGACTCCCACATCCTAGTACCGGATTTGATTTACGATTCCGGCTCCTGCTTCTAGTTTCCTGCCAAGGGACCTCTGCCATTTGTGTGGAAGATCTGCACTGATTTTCCAATTCCTGGTTCCTTTCCCAGATCCAGTCCATGCCACACCAAACATTTAGGGAATGGATCTGTGAATGGGAACTGTCTGTCAGTCTGTGTCTGTCTCTTTCTCTGCCTCTTGAGCTAAAAAACAAAGGTTAGGTTATATAAAACAGCTAACACAATATCACTTACTAAAAGTTCAAAGAGCACAAATTACTAGTATTCCACTGGCAAAATATATTTAAAAAGGTACAAAAATGAATGATGAAGACAAATTTCATATTCAGGAAACAATAACCTCTGTGGGGAGCAGAGGAGGTGACTAAAATCAGAAATGAGTGCCTTGAGTGCTGAAATTTTACACTTCTTTTTTACTGAGCTGCCTGCTAGGCAGATTAACATTTGTACATAATTCCCATTCTCTTTCGCATCCCTAAAGCATTTTGCAGTAACAGTTACAAATACATATACCCCTCTGAAGCTTCTGGAATGACTTCCATACAAACCATTCATTCATCTTTGATTTGCAAAGGAAATTTGACTTGTATAGGGAATCAAGGTTGCTAATGCCAGGCTCTGCAAAACAAGCATACTAATCAAATCAAAGGCAGTAATACAATTTCCATTACAGTTCTCCATTTAGATTCTATATCCAACCTCCTCTTGACTGGGAATTTACAAGCATATTTCGAGTGAACTTCACTGAAAAATGTGTCCTATTAAACATGATCAGACAGTACTGGATGTCTAACATGGAATCCTGTCCCGAGTTTATATCTTGTGTTCTCAACTCCTAACGACAGAGGCATAAACAAACTTCCTACTGGTTTTTTGCACTTAAAATTTATTTGAAATCTTAAATCCCTCAAATAAAAATTTACTGGAAATCTCTTTCTTAATAACATTATTTTACTTCCTTATGATAAAAACAAGTAACAGGTGCTCAAGCCTTATCAATGTGTCACTTTTTATATACATAATTTCTCTATTAACTGGAAAGGGAGAGAAAGAGGAGGGTGGTGAATCAATCTATCAATTCCATCCTCAAAACAGCCACAAGAACCTGGACTGTGTGAGGCCAAACCTGGAAGCCAGGAAGTTCAGCTTAGCCCTGTGTTCAGCCCTATCGCTCTTGTGGCTTATGGGAACCCACGTACCTGGGACATCCTCAGCTGCTTCCCAGGCCATGCCTTGACAGGAAGCTGGATCAGAACCTCATAATAACCAGGACTCCGATACGGTGCACAGGCATCCAACACAGTGCCTTTATGCCATGTGTAAATCTGATCTTGTCCTCACTTCAGGAACTATTTGTAGGCAAATGTTTAAGGCCATTATAAAAAATGGCAATTTTGAAAATCCCAGTTCAGTCACATTGCCTCTCCACACAGTTGAACATTCACCTCCTGATTCACCTCCTTGGGTCTGCCATGTTGTAGTGACACCTCCTTCAGGGATCAGCCTCCCACTCAGCCCAGCACTGGCTGCTTCCCGTCACCCTGGAGTGGTTTTCTCCAGCTATCCCTGGAATGGCTTCTTTGAATCACAGTTCAAGCATCAACTTGTAATAGAAGCCCTTCCTAAATGTCCAGCTTAATAAGGAGGTGCCACTAGTCCCCAGCCCATTTCCCTCCATCCTATTCTCAGGTCACTCTTAAGGTTTACATGTTTTCACAGTCAGGCTTGAGTTAGGTTACATGTAACAGAAGCACAACCAATCAAGGGTTTGTTTTTTGCAAGTAACAAGAAATATGGGCAAAAGCCATCTGGATTTGTTCAGGGGCTACACAATGTATTTTGGGACCCAGCTTCCTTGCATCTTTCTACTCTGTCCATTTAACCCGTGACATTTACCATCATGATGCTCAAAGTTTAAAAAGGCTTCATGAACGTCATCTTACTCATGGAAGGCAGCTCCCAGGACAGCAGGATCTCACTTGTTTTGTCTCCTCTGAAAGACTGACAGTCGTAAGTTAACAGCTTCATCAATGTTAGTATAAACTAATGAACGAAACTTCAAAATGCCAACCATGTATGGATCTTTCCATCACCTGCAAGCGTGCACAACGGTCACACCTTCCAAGTTCACTGGTCAGATGGATTGTACCTGGCTTTTTCTTCAGAGCCTGCACTTTTTGCTCCCTTCTTACTGTCTCTGTCTGTCCAGGGCTGAGGCCCTCACCCCCTACAGCAGCCTACTGAGCAGCCCAGCCATATGCTGCTTCTCTCACTGCCATATCACACCTGCCACAAACTGATACTTTTTTCGAATGCTCTCTTCAAATCTTTTCCCTGTAATAACTCATTTCACCATCATATTTCCTGGGGCAGGCAATGTGATTGGTTTTACTTTTAGGGACAGACCCCAGTAATGGCAGAACCTACACTCAGACCCATGAAGTCACCTTCACATCCCAGAAAGACTCAGAAGCAGGGCCCATGTCTTACTCATAGGACATAATGAATTTTCAACAACAGTGTTAAGGGAATGAATTGTTATGTAACCAGCAATACAAATACAAAACCGGGGAGGAGGTTTGAGGGAGACTGGCTTAAATGTAGTCTTATGAAGAAGATTTCAGCGATTGAAATGGTCTGTATGACGACATAAATCATATCAGCAACCTTGAAAGGCAGCACAGTGCTGCATTAATGGGTGGTCACACTCGTGCAAACATGATTATTCCAGCACAGGTCTGGCTGCTTCAAAAGTCTAGTGCTGTCCTCAGGCTTTCAAAATGGCCACATCAACACACTGCACCAAGAGAAACCTGCACCACTGTGCTTACGGCAGCGTTGCTTATGATAGCCAAATGTGCTACCAGTCCAGGAGCCCATCATCGGCTGAATGGATATAGAATATGTGACACACACACACACACACACATACACCGACATAGTACTCAGCTACAAAAAAAGAAAACAAATTCTACCATTTGCACCAAAATTAAGCAATTAGAACAAAACAGGTAGACTAAAGTAAGCCAAATAAAAACATCGCATGTTCTCCCTTACGTCTGAGAGCTAAATTTTAAAAGAAAAAAAATAATTAAAAAAGAAATGCTTGTGTGTATCAATAGCACCACAGATGCAGTTGGTCAAACTTGGTCTTACTCTCTTTGAGAACGCAGTGGTTACGAGTGGTGTGCTACCACAGTTCACAGCAAATTTCAAAATAATCACAGATTGTATGTTACAATCTCCTGTGTAAGAGTGAAATGGACACCTCTGCACGTGGCTACTGTCAGCCCACTGACCATTAGTCAAGCTCTTTGTTTACTGGAGCATTAAGCCTTCGATTAAAAGACCGATTAAATATTAGCTCAAAAAAATCAGAAAGAAAAAGCAAAAAGGGAATGGGGAAGTAAGGAGTCAGATGCAGATGAAGCAAGCAACGCTAGCGTTAAGTACACTCCTGGGATTGTACCTGTGTGCCACAGGGCGTCTGTCTACTTTGGATGACATCACACACTCCTGGGATTGTACCTGTGTGCCACAGGGCGTCTGTCTACTTTGGATGAATCACACACTCCTGGGATTGTACCTGTGTGCCACAGGGCGTCTGTCTACTTTGGATGACATCACACACTCCTGGGATTGTACCTGTGTGCCACAGGGCGTCTGTCTACTTTGGATGACATCACACACTCCTGGGATTGGATCTGTGTGCCACAGGGCGTCTGTCTACTTTGGATGACATCACACACTCCTGGGATTGGATCTGTGTGCCACAGGGCGTCTGTCTACTTTGGATGACATCACACACTCCTGGGATTGTACCTGTGTGCCACAGGGCATCTGTCTACTTTGGATGACATCACACACTCCTGGGATTGTACCTGTGTGCCACAGGGCGTCTGTCTACTTTGGATGACATCACACACTCCTGGGATTGTACCTGTGTGCCACAGGGCATCTGTCTACTTTGGATGACATCACACACTCCTGGGATTGTACCTGTGTGCCACAGGGCGTCTGTCTACTTTGGATGACATCACACACTCCTGGGATTGGATCTGTGTGCCACAGGGCGTCTGTCTACTTTGGATGACATCACACACTCCTGGGATTGTACCTGTGTGCCACAGGGCGTCTGTCTACTTTGGATGAATCACACACTCCTGGGATTGTACCTGTGTGCCACAGGGCGTCTGTCTACTTTGGATGAATCACACACTCCTGGGATTGTACCTGTGTGCCACAGGGCGTCTGTCTACTTTGGATGAATCACACACTCCTGGGATTGTACCTGTGTGCCACTGGGCATTTGTCTTCTTTGGATGACATCACATTAACATGAGCATTGACAAGGACTGTATTACAGCAACACGAATGCAGTTGCTGTGACCTTTACAGTCCAATCTATTACAAAATTTCTTGGAGGTATTTGAAAAATTGCCCCATGGAGTATAATGACGTAGGTAAAACACATTGGTGCTGCGATAGGAAGGGAAAGGATGTATAGGCTTAGCAATCATCTAGAAGCATCTGAATGATTTCCTGTGATTTCAGAAAGCAGAATACTTCCGAGGGTGGAAGCACTCAGAGACGACAGGACAATCCCAGCATGCACTGAGCCAGCCCATGCTGATGTCTCAGAGTGGACTGGGAACATTTCTTCTCAGCTCAGTAAGACCAGGATGTGGAGTGTTTACTCATGCAAAACCCAGGACTACAACCACAGATGCCTACTTGTAGAGAGCCAGGGTGCCAGCATTCTGCTGCATGTAACCCAATTGTTTGCTGAAAAAGATGGAAATTATGTTACAGAGAATGGATGGGATCAAGAACACTGGAGCAGGCAGGAAGTATTAAGCAAGTGTAAGCCAGGGATCCATGAGTGAATTTAACAAGGGCCAGACTGACACGGAAACAGCCCTCAGTCCTCCATGTTCATGCGTAGTTACTTTCCTTTTTTTTTAAACCTAAGTCAATTGTTATGTTTTCTCTCTTTTTTAGAAGAGTTGTTTATTTTTATTGCAAAGTCAGATATACAGAGAGGAGAAGAGACAGAGAGGAAGCTCTTCCATCCGGTAATTCACTCCCCAAGTGACTTCAAAGGCTGGTGCTGTGCCAATCCGAAGCCGCTAGGCCACCACGCTGGGCCCCTTATTTACTTTTGTATAGAGAGAAATGTATCTATAAAACACAGCTATAAAATCTCTAAAAATGTGTTCACTCACAGAAACTTCAATTAATTTGACACTTTTAAAGTTCTCTCATCAATGTCTTTTGTCAAAGAACAAAATTTAATTATATAAAAATAAAAATAACCTAATGTTCCAATTTTATGTCGGGACAATCCTCTACCCTAAATTTAAAAATACCACTGTGAAACAGTTAATGCTGAAAGACTGTCGACAAATGCATAATGTTTTTCAGATTCCTGCTACTATATGATCTCCATAAAATAAGCGTCCAAAGGAAATGAGCATAGTGTGTCAAAGAGACATCCGCACTCCGATGTTTGCTGCAAATTCACAAGTCAAGTGTGGAATCAGCCAAGGAGTCCACCAATGGGCGACCAGATGCAGAAAGCAGAGGATGCTCCCACACAATGGAATACTGTTGAGACGTCTGAGAAGGGAAACCCTGGTCATTTGCAAATGTCTGCTCCTGTAGCAACACGGAATAACCCAGGCACAGAAAGGTAAATAGCATGGAATGGAATAATGGGATATGGAATAACACAGGCATGGAAAGGTAAATTCTGCATGTCCTGTGGAAGCTAAAAATGTTAACCCCACAATAGCCTATTGGCTAAATCCTTACCTTAAATCTACTGGGATCCTATTTGGCAAATAACTTGTGTTCCTGCTGCTCTACTTCTCACCCAGATCCCTGCTTGTGGCCTGGGAAAGCAGCAGAGAATGGCCCAAAGCCTTGGGACCCTACACCCTTATGGGAGACCCAGAAGACACCCCTGGCTCCTGGCTTCAGTTCAGCTCAGCTCTGGCCACTATGGCCATTTTTGGAGTAACCCAGCAGATGGAATATCTTTCTCCCTGTATCTCCCTCTGGCTGTATAACCATCTTTCCAATTAAAAATATAACAATAAGCACAGTAGAAGAGCTGGTGTGATGGCTCAACTGGCTAATCCTCTTTCCCAAAGTGCCAGCATCCCATATATATGGGCACCAATTTGTGTTCTGGAAGTTCCACTTCCTAATCAGCTCCCCAAGTGTGGCCTGGAAAAGCAGTGGAGGGTGGCCAAAAACCTTTGGATCCTGAACCACGTGGGAGACCAGGAAGAAGCTCCTGGCTGCTGGCTTTAGATCAGCTCAGCTCCAGCTATTGCCGCAAATGGGGAGCGAACCAGCAAATGGAAGATCTTTCTCCCTATCTGTATATACCTGGAAGATCTTTCTCTCTAATCTGCCTTTTCAATAAAAATAGATAAATCTTGGGAAAAGGGCCCGGCGCGGTGGCGCAAGTGGTTAAAGGTCCTCGCCTTGCACGCCCGGGATCCCAGATGGGCGCTGGTTCTAATCCCGGCAGCCCGGCTTCCCTTCCAGCTCCCTGCCTGTGGCCTGGGAAAGCAGTCGAGGACAGCCCAAAGCTTTGGGACCCTGCACCCGCGTGGGAGACCCGGAAGAGGCTCCTGGCTTCGGAACGGCATAATATCGGCCCGTTGCGCTCACTTGGGGAGTGAATCATCGGATGGAAGATCTTCCTCTCTGTCTCTCCTCTCTGTATATCCGCCTTTCCAATGAAAAATAATAAAAATAAATCTTTAAAAAAAATCTTGGGAAAAAACGCAGAGTAGAATAATGCTTATCATAAGTTGGGGAAGGTATAGAAAGTAGAGATGGAGGGAGCATAGTTAATGAATTGGGGACACAGTTGACTAGAAGGAGTAATTCCTGATACTTTATGGCAAAGAAGGGTAATCTGTCGACAGCAAACAGTCAAATACTTGAAGATAACCAGCAGAGGAGATTTAGGACATTTCCCACACACAGAGATAAGTTATTGAGGTGATGGATACACCAATCACACCGATCTAATTATATATACATATATAATTCACACACTGAAATATTACACTGGACTCTATACATATCTACATATCTAGAGTTATTAGGTATAATTTAGAATTTTTAAAATGTTAAAGTAATCAATTATTTTATTCCTGCTTTCAAACAGTACTTATTATTCTTTCATTTTTTTGTATATGGTCAAATTCTTTTTTGAAATTTTTAATGCTATATTTAAGCAATGACAAATATTATATGGTAAATTTCCCTTTATCTAACTGTGTTCATATTCCCTGACACACAGAAGTGGAAGAAATTATTTTTAAAAATTATTAATTAGTAATAAGAGACAAGAATAACCAATATACAATTTTATGTACATATTTGTAAAACCATCAGACATAGTTAATGGATAATAACAGAGGTGATCTCACCAACTAGAGATAACATGAGAAGCAGTCTATAAATGTCAACCAAGAAGAAATCAAACTTTCTCTTTTAAAGCACTCAAAATCAATGCAAACACAAAAAGTGACTAATTTAATCTGCAAAGTAAAAAAGCATAGGGAGCTTTAAGTAGACAACAAAAGGACAGAAACATAAATTCAGAGACTTCACTCTCTTTATAAATTATAACAGCAACAGATTACTCATTTAAGTAGGTCTTTCAGTGCATTTTCTCTCCACAGTGCTTTTTGCTCTTCTTGCCCCCTATTTAACATTCAAGTGACTCACAAACTCTTAGCAGCAACATCAAATTACTGTGTGCTCCTCATTAAACATTTGGAACAGTAAGTACCCATAAAATTGCTTCCGACATAGCATGGTATATGCAGATACATTCAGCACATTAAAGAAGAATGGAACACCATCAGAACAGAATACGCCCTTTTCTTAAGGTAACAGTTTATCATAAGCCCCACTTCAAACTCTCTCCCTCACACAGGCCTCATGACACTACGCTGAGGGTTAGTCTAAGCTGGGAATGGGCAGCACAGCCCAGACAAACGTGTTCCCTTCTGGAGTTTTTTTTAAAGTACAACAAACTTCAGGGTGAATCTGCAGCACAGCAGAGATACACAGTTTAAGCTGGGTAAATTCTTCATTGGATTAAACTACTAATTGCCTAAAACGCGGATATGTGTCAGTTCTTTGTAGGCAAAATTCCATTTACTGTTTGAGACAAACATACAAACAAGCAGGTATCTGTTCCAATTTTATACTTGGGAAAAATAAAGACCAGAAAATTTAAATGACTTTCCCATCACAGTCTGACTTTGGAATTATTCATACATAGTTCATTATAATACTGTATTAGAAAGTCTAGCCAAATGCTAACCAAGTGATTTCATCTACCATATGACATTCTTGAAATTTTAATTCCGCTGTGCAGTGTAGTAGTAAGTGTACGTCTGGGATGACATCATCAAACTCTCAAGAAATGAAAAGAAAAACAAATGCAGAAGACATTTAAACTTCTGCAAGAACAACTTGCATCTCAGTGACACTTCAACTGAGACAGAATGACAGGCAGGACTGGAGACCCGAGGCAGCAGAGGCCCTCCCTCTGCTTACACAGGTTCTCAAGTTCCCAGAGCCCACGTTATAAATAGCACCAATAAATAGCACCAGAAATATATTGCGCAAGTTTTTTTGTTTTTATTTTTGCTCTTTTCAGAATAATGTTTTGATGAATTATGCATAAACAGAATGCAAACACACAGATCAAACTCCCTTTGAAGGACTTAAAGATGTGAAAACAAGCAGGAAATTTCCTTCACAGAACCTGTCTTAAGTTTCCAAAAGCCCACTCAATGGAAAAAGTCTGTGATGTGCTTCAAAACAAAAACGTCAGTGGTTTCTCACAGGCCTCATTTCTCCCTCTCATGTCAGAATGCTTTATTAATTTATTTTTTAAAGATGTATTTACTTTTACTGAAAAGTCAGATTTACACAGAGAAGGAGAGACAAAAAGAAAGCTCTTCCATCTGCTGGTTTACTCCCCAAGTGGCTTCAATGGCCAGAGCTGAGATGATCTGAAGCCAGGAGCTTCTTTAGGGTCTCCCACACAGGTGCAGGGCCCCAAGGCTTTGGGCCGTCCTTGACTGCTTTCCCAGGCCACAAGCAGGGAGCTGCATGGGATAAGTAGAACAGCCAATATGTGAACTGGCTGCCCAACATGATCCCGGCACACACAAGGCGGGGACTTCAGCTACTATGCTACTGTGCTGGGCCCCGTTTTATTAATTTGCCATAATTACCCTATATATATTAAATACTATCTGATTGAAACCTCTGAATGCAAATTGGCCAGGTCTGTTAACAGGACAGGAAATATCCATGGGCAACATAACATGCATTCATAGAAGGAAGTTCTCAATGAAATGAGGACTACGTGATGGTGTCCACAACAGGTGTTAGCTTCTTCCCAGTAACTGCACTCACAAAGGAACGTGTGTGTGGAACCAGAGACACAAACATGAAAATCCATAAGCCGTGACACCCACACACTCCACTGACACCGAGTCACAAATCATGATCTTGCAGAAGATAACTGCTACGTGAGACAGTATGTGTCCATTTCAGATGTGTTTACCTGTCCTTGCACTAACATATGGCCAAAGCATCATCTCTCAGCATATGCCAATCCACTGTGACAACAGTAACTTTCCTAAAGTTAGTTTCACCTAATTAGACGTCACTGATTGCATTCTTAGAAGCTAACACGCTGTGTTTGCTCATGGACCTAGAACTCTACCCTCCCATAAACCTGTTTTCTCTGCCTCTAGGACTCTCTAAAGTTATAATGGAATACTGTAAAATCCATTTGACATTACCTTCCATATAATGTACAGGTAAAGAAAGTAAAATATAAGGACCTTTGAGCTATTGATGCATTAAAAACATAAACCAAGATTATGTATGCAAAGAAAAGAGCGAGCACGCATTGTCATGTATGTATTTCTGTTTTCTGGGTTTCCAATGACACAGCTTTTTGCATCACACTGTCAATAAAACCACATCTGATGCAAAAATCTGAGGCTGGGTTATTTCCAAAATCTTATTGCTGCTCACAGTGCTTGCCCTGGAATAAAGTTTGATGAGTATAAGACATGAGCCTGGTAAATAAATCTACAGATTAGGTATCTTCAGCCTCACAGAAGCTTAGAGAATCTTGACTTTTTTTCCCCCCTTCAAGTCACTGCTTAGTCAAAGCAGTCTTCAAAGATGCTAAGTCTGCAGCGGTGCTGGAAATGTCAAGACTCGCGTTCAACCTGAAAATACTGCTGAGGGTTCTGAATTATACACAGAGGTCAGTAATTCGGGGACTATTCCCGAGGGGTGTATAAAAGCCACTGGGGACAGGGATCTCCTGCAGTAATGATGTGTTTCACAGAGATGCTTTCCCATTGCGTCTGGACTCAGATGTCCAGCAGCATCCATGGCTACTATACTAATGTGCCCATCCTTGGGAGAACTCAGGGAGTCCCCACATGCTCTCGAAGGCAAGAAGCCAGAGCAGCCAGCAGTCAGCCTCACTACACGGTGACCCCTCTGAGACGATGCTGGTGTTGGTAATGTGGCGAGGATGCCATTGACACCATAGTCCTCTAACAATGAAAAAAAATCACTAGGATGCTAAATATAATGCTGTTTCTTCTAGCTTTTTGTCTCTTAGTAGAAGGTGAAAATGAATTACACCGGCCATGTACACTCCTGAGGCTCCTGAGGCCTCCCAGCTTTTGTGTCACTGGGGTACACAAAGGTGTAAGGAGAATAGCTCCCCTGTTGGCAAGGCCTGCCAGGTGTCTCTCCAACAACCTCAACAGTTTCACCTCCTTTTTGCAGACACTCAACCACTCCATGTAAGGATTCTGTAATCTATTGAAGCACTGTTGCTCGCCCTGGTGAGATGGTTTTTGCAATCGATGTGAGCTTGAAAGCTAATGTTACTGATAATGTCTTGGTGAGTGGGTCTTTAACAATTTACACACAACAATATAATCAAGTTCATGCTGTTGCTGGACATCTTACTGTGTGCCTAACCATTGCCCTGGAATCTGGCCCAGACATGTAGCACACCTTCTAGGAAAGAGCTTGAGAAGTATCCTACAAACTAGTGGAAGTGATGGGCGTATGAGCTGAAACTGCTATGGCAATCTATACAGTTCCTGTGACCTTAAGGGTTAGCCTGACCCAAATCCTTGGGGCATAGGAAATGCATCTATTTTAGCCACTTTAGGGTGCTTTCATAAATATTATAGAAATACGTTTTTAATTATTGTTTGTTTATAGGGCTGTGAAGCCTGTAGTTGTGGGGGTTTAATATTTGAAACTTTTTGTCTTGGATCTTTGTTTTTCTCTTTTGATGTATTTCTCCCATTAAATCATATATGTGTTGTAGAAGTAGAAATGTAGTAGGAATGTATTACTAATTAGTAGGCAATTACATGTGTTTTGTCCTTGGAGTCCTGGCTGCTGCCCAGTGGCTACTACTGAAGAATAAATAATGGTTTGCTTTGAAGAAAAATGGTTATAGTATCTTACAGAATTATCTTTAAGAGCACCTGGTTTACCTGAAATAAAAAATTAATTAATCGAACATCTGTGTATGCCAGCTTGGTCATGAAGTTAAAAACAGAACAATCAAATGTGTGTGCAGGAGTTTGTGATGTGTCTGAAAATAACTTGATATTGTTTAACTGTGCTTCTGAAACTTATTTTCTTGTTTACGGTCCTGTATGTTATTTTTTCATTACTTATCCCTTAATACACTTCGGTAGCATTTCTATTAAATGGCATTGGTATATGCCAATATATAGCTTAAATAACCAGTGATTCTTAAATATATATATAAATAATAGATTTTAGCACCATAACTCATACTTATATATTTTCACCTTTAATATTATCAGGTGGTCTTATATTTTACCGGCATTATACATTTAGGTGCACAGATCATGTTAAAAAAAAAAAGATAACTTCTAATACTCATAGAACTTTCATTAGAGCACAATTTAATGTGGAAATGCTGGCAAACTGTGTTTACATATGACTTACATTGTAAGGCAGTACATTTAAATGTGAATTTGATGGCTATATTTTATTCAGGGGTATAACTGACAGATGGGTAGCATTCTGTGACATGTCTGGCATAGTAGAACATATGTTTACAAGGATTTGCTCATTGCTATTCAACTTCTCTTTATCATCCCAGGTACTATCCTTTATGGCCTTTACACAACACGTATAATGAGAAGCTGCTTCTGACAGTAAGGATATGAACCTTGCCCACGAGCTGTTTTCCATGGGTGAATGCAGGGAAAGTGAAACGGGAGGGTGATGCTCAGTCTTGCAGTTTTCCACTGTCTGCGTTTATTGACTTTTCTTTCTTCATATTTATCATGGGCAGTGTAACCAAGCCTCTATTAGCAGTACTCCAAAACAAAAGGTGTGTTCTGACAGTATTCTGTACATACAGACACATGCCATGGTCACCAAGGCATCAGACTGTATCCCTCAGCTTGATGAGTTTCAACAGTGTTTATTAATTTACCTGGATAAATAAATAACCTAGTATAATAGTCTTGTGAAAAATGGGCATCACAAAAATGATTTTGTGAATTTAATAGTAAGAAATGTATGTGAGATTATAGTAGATTTGATACATTAAAACATTTTTCAAATAATCAGCCCCTAATGCTACATCCATAGGCCCTTCTGAGAATCAAAGAATATAATTATTTCTATGTATTGCAAGTTGTATTATCAGCAAGATTTAAAAACCGAAGGAAAGTGGGAAAAAATGGACATAAAAAAACAGATGATCTGCCAGAGATATGGGAAGGTGGATTTGATCGACATTCTCTTGTTCCTCCCAGAAGTGCACTAACACATCTGGAGTTACTTGGAATCCAAGCACACAGAGATTCTGAAAGAAGAAAGCATGCAGATCCACTGGGGACCAATGGAAGAAGACTGGGTAAGTGCTTCCAGTTTCCTTTTCCTCATAGTTTCCTAGAATTGAAGCACCCCCGCCCCTGACCCTTCAATAGTCAATCCAGGTAAACAAGACAGTAACACCAAAATACAGCCCACAAATAGCCTTCTTTCCAACCTGGACAATAACCAGCCTACTCTGAGAAAATGCCATAGAAAAAAAAAATGTGGCTTCATTTCTAGCCACCAACACAGCAAAGAATGACTTGAGTACTGGTTTTTGTTTGTTTATTTGTCTTTTATTTTAAAAGCTCAGTGAATTGAATTAATAGAATCATGGAGGAGACAGGAAAATCCGTGACCTAAAAGATGAGCAGTAACAGACATTAACATAATGAGCAATGGAAAGAAAAGAGGCCAGAAAAGAAAACCAGAATTATAGATGGTCAGCTGGCTGGAGGGAGGGAGGGAAGGAGGGAGGAAGGGAGGGAGGGAGGGAGGGAGGAAGGAAGGAAGGACGGACAGGCAGAGCAGAACCACAGAGACCTATAGGACAATAACAGAGTTTAACACTTGTATCCTGAGAGTCCCGAAGAAGATACAAGTGAAAAACTGCTCAAAGAAACGCTGGTGGGTAATTTCCTGAATTTTCTTAAGAAAATAAGCCTATAGATGTATCATGCTGAATAAACTCCAAAGAGGAAAGATACAAAGAAACTGACATCAAAATACACCTTTTTAAAAGCAATGAGAGGCAAAAAAAAAAAATTCTTGAAATAAGCCACATAATTATTAGTTTCTCTATAGGGGGTGAAACTATTTTAATGACAGCAGATTTTTCTTCATAATCTATGAAGGATGCAAGGAAGTGGCACTGTGTTTTTAAATGATCAAAAGAATTGTCAATCAAGATTAAATTAAAAAATCAGTTGGGATCGGGGATAAAGCAACACATGTTGAAGTAAAGACAAACCAAGATAATTTTTCACAAGACGAGCTACCGTGAATATGTAGCTAGATGATATTCTCTGAACATAAATGAAGCACGTAAGAAAAGAAAACTGGAGCCGTAGGAACAAGAAAAGAATACAGTTTGGCTGCCTTATTCCTCTTTTATGAATTATGTTTGAGAACTGAAAAAAAATTTTAAGATAATCTTCTGTAGCTTAAAAAGTAGAAAAAATAATTAAGGCAAATACACTATAGCTGGGGATATAAAGGGAATCAGGAGTTGACAACTATACGCAAACTGTACAATGACAATCACAGTACATTGTGACCAGCTCTGAACACATTAATGAATATCTAGAGAAATGGTGAAGCAGATACAATATAAAATGTGACAATACCAAATGCTAATGAGTACTTGGAGAAATTGGATTACCTTCATATTGCTAGTTCTTAATTTAAAAAAGATAGAGCCACTTTAAAAATAATGCAGCACTTTAAAAAAGTGAAAAAGATATTTGCCATTCAACATGGTATTCACGTTCTTGGTTATTTATCCAATATGAATGAAGACTCTCAGTATTAACACAAAGAGCTGTGAATGGATACTTATTATTTCAGGCACACTTACATTTGCCAAAATCTTAAAAGAACTCTGTTGTTTCAATGGGAGGATGTTTAAAGAAGTTGTCATATGGGTAGGTACCCTTACCACAGAATACCACTAAGCAGTAATATATATATATATGGAAGAATGAACTAGGAAGGAAGCAAACACAGTATTCATACACACAGCACCTTTCATGACTATGAAAGAATTCATGCCAGTCTGAAAGGTTGTCTGCCGAATTCCATTTGTATGACATTCTAGCCGTGATGAGTAACAGACTCAGAGCAGCCTGCTGATTATTGAGGTTTACAGAAGAGGTGGGAGGAAGAGAAAGAGGGTGTGGTGGTAAAAGGACAAGGGGGGGGCCTGAGAGTGACAAATATTCCATATGTGAAGTACAGAAATGCTGACATACAGTGGTGACACGGCAGGCACCCCTGAACCACAGACCTAGGGTCTGAGGACTGAAACTGCAGACAGCAATGAGCCTTGTATTCGCTATTCTTGTACACAAACATACCCTTGGTAAACAGAAGGGATAAACTAGGCACAGTGAAACATAAGCAACAATAATAACAATAATTGCAATCAAAGTTTGGGAACTTGATGTCTTATTCTTCTTAAAGAATCATGATAAGTGGTATTTTCAGACCAAAATTGCCTCCAAGTAATTGAAACTAGTAAATGAGACCACCGAAAAAAAGAGGAGACCATGTATTTTTCTGCTTTGGAAAAATGTTGCCTTTCAGAAAACCAGAAAAAGGACTGGAAACTTCTCTATGTTGTTTCTTTACAAGTGGATACAAACTTACAGGTATTTTAGAAAAAAGTTTGAGTGAAAATAAAACAGGGCCCAATGCTTACTGCACATTTTGCTCCTTCTTGACTGGCTTATTTACTGCTTACAACATTTGAACAAGATAGTCTATGGTTAATAAGTATTTCTCATTTTACAAATGAGCAAAAAGACTCAGAGTTTAACTTCTGCAAATATCACATATGTTCTTAAAAATTGGTCTTCCTTAATTTATAATGTTAAGAACTTGACATTACCTAACTTGTTAAAAGCCAAATGATGATATAAAACAGTCTAGAGTATAATCCATACACTTAGCAATGGAAATGATATACCATGAAAATGCTTTTAATGCTAAGTGAAAGATAATCAGAAAATGAAATTGTATATTCACACTGATTTTGACTGTGTAGAAGTCAGCTCTGCATAATGTCAAGGGCTAGGAACCAGTACATGTGGAGATGCGTAAAAAAGCTTAGCTGTATAAATTTAATTACAAGGGCTAGAGGATAGAGGGGAGGAAAGATGGGAGAGGTTAATTAGTATACAGCTACAGGCTGAGAACAAAAGCCCATTTCATATTCTTGAGTGGATATTAACAGCCTTACTTGAAATCCCATCAATGGCCAGGGTGACACGGTGGTCTGCTGAGACCCCCAAGCACTTCAGAAGCAACAAGGGCTTTCCCTACAGAAGACCCCAGGACCCAGAGCTTGCTCCACATTCCACTGTCCTGCCCCTGATAGTTCAAGACTATGTGGGTTCAATGTAAACTTTCTTTCCATTGTAAAACCCTCTCATGTTTGGTAGAAATTTCATCCAACATGTTGGCATCAAGCATTTGCGGGAACTTGTCCAACAGGGTCCTTTCTTTCTGACTAGCATCCATGATGGCTTAGTGTACTCTAGGACTCCAGAGACATCTTGGCCTCAAAAGTTTTAACAAAGGTACAGGGTCTACTTCTCCTTCAAGAACACCCCTCATATGCACACATTTCTGCTGTGAAGTTCCGAGCTGAGCAAATGACATCCTGCCAGGCCTTGCTTCCTGCAAACCTCCACCCTCTAGTTTCACTAAACGCTGTACTGACCTGCAGTCCAAGCCCAAAGGCCTCTTTTACCACGTCTTCTTCCATCTCGTCACTGCACCACCTTTTCCTTCTGGAACCTTGTACCCTGGACCAAACTCAACAACACCGCTTGCCCAGTCTTTCACATCTCCTCTGCCAAGTATTTTCTGTTCTCAGTCCTCCATCTGTGGAATCCTACCTGAGTTGAGTTCATCCTTGGAGTTCTTCCTGGTGATTCGGATGTGTTTCATCCACCACTGAACTTCCTGATGCTTACTCACCAGTTGCAGTTATCACAGTGGTTATGCTTGACATTCTTATGACTATTTGGTTGAACCACCATAGTATAATTGCTGGTGTAATATTCTATAAATGACAATCTCAAACAATTCTACCTAATATTTCTGTTTTAGAACCACCTAAATGAAGAGCAACCTCTTAAAGGCAGAGCCTGCATTTGACTTCTCTTTTGAATACGCAAAGCAGCTCAGAACAGTTCAGAGCACTACTTCAAGAGGTGTTTACCGAAACAAGGACAGTGAGTCCACAGATACCGTAAACATGTGTTTATAGAAATTATTCATCTGTATCAATTATTTCAACTGGATGTGAAGTAGCTGGTTGTTTTACCAATCAGCTCAAAGGGCAGAGGTCAGTAACTTCAACACCTAGATCTTTTGCTAATGTAAAATGTTTTCACTCAAAGAGCTATTTTAAAGTCATGTCTTGGTGAAGGAAATATTCCTGGATTTAGAAGCTGGCAGGTACAGTGAAAAGCTTTTTAGTTGAATGAAATTTTAAAAATAAAATGTACCAAAACACTTTTTGGCTTTTGCTTCTCCTTTATAAAAACAAATTGCCTAAAAGCCAAAGCACAGCACTCTGCACAATGAGCCTGTGGCTCCCCTGCACAAGCAGGAGAGGAGAGTGAGGGCATCAATTTGCATCTAAGGCTCCTTCCTGTACTCAAATGCCAAAGGCACTTCACAGAGCAGCAAGTGTCAGGGCAAAGAAGAGTTAGTGAAAGGATGTAACTACAGGCAGGGCCTCCCTCCAAAGGCCTCGGGACTGAACTGGTGGGCCTGCTCCAAAAGGAGAAAGTGACGCTGGGATCATTCAGCAGCGTTTACAGAGTCACTTGAACACACACAGAACTGCATCTGCTGGCTCCTCCCAGCCACTGTGACTTCCAGGTCACAGTCCTGTTCACCAGCTGTCTGCTGAGGTTTCCCGCCATGCTTGCGATGCCATGTGGTGCCTGGAACCCCAGGGATCAGGAAAGAACACATGCAAGGCTCTCTATAGTGGCCAGAGGCCTTTGCCAGGAAAATTTGACAAAATTCTGGAACAATCACCAGGAAAGTATACTTTTGCTGTGCTGAGGCTTTTTCTGGTCTCATCAAGCTCTGTAACTGGGAAGGGGGTTCTCAGCGCCTGTTCCCAATGGGGCCCCAGAAGCACCCTGGGCTCCCGCACAGGCAAAAGCAGCCCCCACCTCTCCCTGCACAGGCAAAGGCAGCCCCAACTGTCCTCCAGGGGTCACACTCGGGTTACAAATCCCTTACAGCGCAGTGGCTGAGCAACCTGACTGGGAGCAATTTATCCGAATCCTTTTTCATTAAGATGCAAACGGAATAAGCCAGGTAGGAACTGAGCAGACACAGAAATCGTGTCTGGCTGCTCCTACAGTCAGTAAACATTTATTCATTTCGCCCAGCTCGTGCGCCCCACATTCCCTCACCAGACTCACAGTGGTTCTTCCAATCCTTCCTGCTTGCTGTTTTAATGCATAATTAAGAAGGTCAAAATTAATGAAGCAGTGTGGAGTAAAGTTCAAGGAATCCCCGGGCACTATTTATTCTATTAAACCTCAGGCATACACGCCAGATTGGCAGGCGGAAGTGGCGCTGGAGATCGGACTGCTGGCATCCCAGGAGCAATGGACCCTGGGGAAACTCACCTGCACTGTCCAGTCGTCCCCGAGCTCCTTCCCTGCGAAGATCACACGCAACTGGTCAGCCGGAACCCCCTGTCGCTTAGCAACCGCCTCCTTCAGCTGGAAGATATTGGTGTCAGAATCGACCTCCACTGGGAAACCATGGCTGGAGTTGAACCTGACAAACACTGAACCACGAAAATTGCAAAAGAGACAAGAAAGAAATCGAGCATTACTCAAAGCCTGCAAATGGTGATCGCAACATCCCTGAATGGACTTGCCCCTAACCTGCCCTTCAATGAATAGCATGCATTTTCTTTCACTTGTAACAACAACAAAAATTAATGCTATCTGCAAAGATAGATCAGAAAAAAAAAATGGAGCTTCCCATAGAATTTCCCTTTCATATACTCATCATTCCACCTCAAACCAAAACTGCGCTGTCCTTTTGACATTTATCCTGGGAAACAGAGGGACGCAACCAGAACCCCTGCTTGATTGGAATTGTAAGACCCCCAGAGTTTATCCAGGAGATTGCAGGAGTTCTTCAAAGTCACCCTCCATCCACTGCCCCCCCCCGCCACCCAACAGAAAGGAAAGCAACATGCGAGCAGCGCTCAGGAGGTCACTGCAAATACTCAAGGCACGGTCTGGACCCCAGCGAAGACCTCTCAGCTCTGGAGCTGCAGCACAGACTGCTCTGCTGGGGCTGTGGACAGTTTGTCTTTTGAAGCTTCTGACAGCTGGGAGCAGAGTCTTCTCCCTGCAGTGTCCAGCACCTTTTGCTGCCTTTCACCTTGGTGTTCTCCCCTCCTCCCCTGCCCATGCTGCTCGAAGTTGGCCTCTCATTACACCTTTGTGAGATGCTTGTAGAAGCTTCCCACCTGGAGCATTAATCCATTTTCCTATAGTCCCACCCATTGCCCCTCCGCAACCACTACCCATCATGCTACAAAGGAAGCTTTATCAAACCAGAGTTCTGATCATGGGACACAACTTGGATGCCCTGGAATCGCTCACAGGCCATTGGGCACAATAATCCATGACCCTTATTATATGGCATAAAACACACCGGTATCACTATATGGTAAAATGTGTGTGCTTTGCTAATACAAGCACTTCCAGAAACTCAGTATCTTCCTATTATTTATACCTTTCCTCTTCCAGCCCTCTTATTAAATCCTGTCCAAAGACACGGTCCACTTCAAATGTGACCTCTTTCAAGAGTCCTCTTGGTTTTGGCTCCAACACAAGAGGAGCCTACTCTGGACAAGTAGCAGTCCATTTTGTGTTGCTGTAGCAAATGCCTTGAGTGTTTGTGATCAAGAAAAGAGGTTTATTCACCTCAAAGTTTTGGAGGCTACATGCTCCAAATCAGGCTAGTTCATCTATCTGGCCTCCAGCAAGGCTCCCTTGGCTGTATCACAGTGTGGGGAAGAAGCAGAAAAGGAAATGGATGAAGGTGAAGAGGCCAAGCCCAGGAGGCAGTCTCATTTTATAGCAACCTAATTATTGCAAGAACTGGGGGTCCCTGAGAACTAAGTGAATTGCTTCCAAATGTGATGCCTTTGATGGCCTAATAATCTTCCACTAGACTCCATTTCTTAAAGGTCCATTACTTCTCAACATAGGCACACAGAGGATCAAGCCATCTGACATGCACATAGGCAGACAGCTGGAGGGTGCAATCAACCACATTCAGTCAAAGGAAGCCTCCAGTGACATTTACTGTGTGTCTCTGGTAACACCTGGCAGGTTCCTCTGGGAAGCATTGGAGCACAGAGGTTCAAATCCAGCTAGCCAAGTTAGAAAGATCAATATAACAGTCTGGCAAGTGCCTTCGTGGATTTTGTAGCTTGCAGGCTTCTGTATCAATCCTCATTCTTTAAGTCTCAAACCGCTAATCCTTTTTTTTTAAGGTTTATTTTATTAATTGCAAGGCAAAGTGACAAAGGGAAAGAAGGAGAGAGGGGAAGTGGTCTTCTGGACAATGGTTTACTCCTGAAATGGTTGCAAAGGTGCTGAGTCAGGCTAAGCACTTGGCCATCTCAGCTCTTAGGACGAAGCACCTGGACCGTCTTCCACTGCTTTCCCAGATGCATTAGTAGGCAACTGAATGCAAAGTCAGACAGCTGGGACTTGAACCAGTGTTCCTGTAGGATGTTGGCACTGCAGCAAATGGTTGAACTTGTTGGGCCAGAACACTGGACCCTCACTGTCTAACCTTGAAAATACAAATAAACCATGAAGACTGTTATGTGACACATAAGCTAAAAAACTTTGCAGTATTTACACAATTTTCCAAAAAATAAATATGTGTTGCTGTCTTTGTAGTCTTGAGTATACATCTTACCATCTTCAACACGGGATCAACTCCTCAAGGACACCTGACTACTGTTTCTTTCTAATGCAGTACCACTGCCAATTTGTTCTCAATTTAAAAGTGAGATGATCCGCTTAATAGTGATTATAATAAAATAAAAATTACAATGCTAATAAGCAACAGGAACTTACGATGTGTCCAGTGTCGCACCTTAGATCTCATCAGGTCACCACTATTATCCTGATTAAATAGAGCATTAGATTAAGACCCGAGAATTGCAATCCCTCTCCTAAGGACATCGCCACTTTTTGGAATCAGAATTCACATTCAGTTTGATTTAACCCTAAAGCTCAGCACAATTTTACCATCACAGACTCTCTGAAAGCGTCTCAGATGAATGTACATATTCTCTTTCCTTATGATTAAGAAGATAAATGAGATCATCACAAAGGGTTAACATAACTAAATATTCTCTATACAGTTGAGGAGTTAAAGACGGGGTTAAAAAAATTAAAAGTGCCTTTGAGGAAATAAGAGCAAAGAATAGTGAATCATGGCTAAATGATGCAGTAAAATATAAACAGCACTGAAGGAGGGTGTAGATGATCACACCAGGGCAAACCATGATGTAGTTTACCAACATTAAAAAAAAAAAAAAACAGAAAAAAAGGAAGGACTGGAAACAACAAAAGTGCCCCAGATACAGAAAATTCATAGAAAAAAATTACCAATTGTAGATGAAAAGGTACTTTCGGCAGACTTTTAAGTAGGTTTTATCCCACATCTTTGAAAGTAGAGGAGAAGAAATAAAAATAAGTTGTGAGCCCTTGAGGTCCATTCACAGCATCCTTTGCTCAAAGACCATAAGATAACCATTCTTCAGGTAAGACTCGGGCCAGGGAGGGGGCAGTGTGGGACAAAAGGTAGAATCCCAGTTTTAAACATGAACCTCTACTGTGTGAACAGATCTTTCCAAAAAGGCAAAGCACCACAGGGGAGGCATCAGAGGAAGCTGCTCAGAACCATTTAAAAGCCACAACAAAACCAGGCAAAAATTCCAGGAGACCTCAAGTTGATAATTTTTCCTTAGGAGTTCAGATCATGGGAATCCTACTGCAAATATATGAATCACACACACACACACACACACACACACACACACACACACACACACTAGCCTATTTATAAACACGACAACTAAAATTGTAAAGCTTACAATTGGGTAAATTAGGTTCTAATTGGGATAAGTCATGTAAATATTTTAGAAACATTTACTTTTTGAACAGCAAATCCAACACATAAGATGAATTTCTTGTGGGAAGAGTATTTACATACCTAGTAGGTGTTTGACAAACCAAAATATTTGCCTGAATAAAAACAATTGCTTTAGGAAACTGCCCTAGTTGATAATCAGATGTCATGATCTGAAAGTGCTAGAATCGAACAGCAGTAGCATAAATTGCAAACTTTTTCAGCTTTCTTCTGGAACAGGTAAGAAATGCATCATTTCCACTGATTCTATCTTGTTGATTTCAACCATGCATCCCCCAAAGGGGATAGGAGATGAGCAGCCCTACTGGACTTCCTCCCTTCACTAGCTTTTTTAGAAGCACAGAGCAGAGGGCCCTTAGAACTAGGCAAGCAGAAAACTGAATACCTGTTAAACAAAGTATGTGGAGACTGTGCATTAGAAACATTGAGAAGTCATTACTACAGAGCCAAATGTCTCAGTATAGGACAATAATTTGTTTCTAACAGAGACCCCTAACTTCAGTCACCTAGAAGCCTCAGGGAGAGCAAATCCAAGCAGCATCCATTGGTTGCATGGCACAGAGAAGACTGGGATATGGGTAAACAAATTGTTCTGTTTCTTCCTCTTTTTCAGGTAGACAGAAAACTTTCAGGGTTAAACAGATCAGCAAAGTTAGTATGCCTCCATGATTTTCCAGTTATTTTAAATAATTTCAATTTTAGTTTTTTGAACAGATTCAAATTGGCTTATTGATACAATCCTAAAACATGATATTCCCTTCCTCTCTGCCATCATCTCCCCATTCCTTCTCTTTCTTTTGTTTCTGAGATAGCATGCTTCAAATTTACATTACAGTAAAAGGCTTAAAAGTGTACCTAAAATAAGTTTAAAAAATAAAAGGCAAAAAGACCCTAGTCTAGTGGGAATATAGAGACAATGAATACAAACAGTAATTGGAATGGAAAAATGGCCACTTAACTACAAACAGTGGATTTTAAAGTGATCAGAGACCTCTGAAGGTCCCAACTAGAGACCATTATGCTCAGGAAAGTAAGCTAATCCCAAAAGGACAAATGCCTTATGCTCTTTCTGATATAAGGCAACTTCCTTGCAAAATACAAGATCAATAGCCCCTTCAATACTGTTTTGCTGTAATTCATTGGTTTTATATTTTGTTTTTATTTCCATTTCTGCAAAATAGTTTCTTTTCTCTTATTAAGTTCTACGCTGACTCATAGATCACACAGTAGCATCATTTTCCCCAAGAAGGTTTTTCATTTTCTTTTTCATTTCTTCATTGACATATTGGTCATTCAGTAGCAGGTTATTTAACTCCATTGCGTTGTAAATTTTTAAAATTTATATCCTGTTGCTAACTTTGTTTTATGGTTTCTCATTTAAGGGAGTGAATAGTAGCTGTGTAATAGAGTATCATATCCAGATGTGAAGACACAATGCAGTATGCATCTCTACTTTTCAAACCAAAGATGGATTCCCAAAGAATCTGATAAACATATGTTGGCAATAGGATGCTGGAATGTCTGCCAATGTCTATATCTGCAATATTAGGATATATTTAAATAGCAGAAGGATGGATTATGACTGTTTATGAAGCACTAAATATTGTAATAATATGGGAGAAATCAATGGGGAAGAGCAAGGGACTTGGAGGAGGGTGGTAGGAAAATCCCACCAGGTGGTGCACTAGGTAACGGCAACATGAAAACAGGTATCGGATTAAACACCAGGAACAGAACCTGTAAGGGCATCCTCTCACACAGAGAAAAGAATTTAAGACTTAAAGTCCATCTTTTCTTCAATAGCAAACTCAAATTGTAAACCAGTTCCATCAGTTCAAGCCCTACCTCATTTCAAAATTAATCTTTGATTTAGCAATATGTTTCCTCATTCACTAACCAATAAGGGAAAACAAAGCTGCAGCATTTTGGGCTAATAGCTCCATGTTATATGACCTTAAATAAACAGTTGCTCTTTGTTGGACTGTTCAATAGAGATGCAGGTTACTTCCAGCATTGTCATCTTTTAAAATTATCACCAGTATCGTACAACCTAACACCTCATTATACTATACCTGACACTGTCATTTAAAAACTTCATGCTTAATTCTTTATCTGCTACTGTCACTTAAGCTCTTTTGACAACATACCTCATTTCATCTCAATTCTGCAACTATGGTACAAAGCACATAATGATGCCAGATTAGCTTGCCCTGCAGAAAGTACTATAAAATCTGAATACACACACACACACACACACCCCCAAAAATTTTTAATGATACTTGAAAAAACCGCAAAAGAGCGAACAAAAGAAGAAAGATGCTACGATGTGGTGAAGTTCTGTGAAGTGAGTGCCATTTTCACAGCTGCAACCCAAAGTGCCCACTGACTGGCAGTAGGTACTCAAGTGGCAACATCATATTCTTCCTGGCTTGAACAAACAAACTGTTCAGACTGAGAAAAGGAAGGGGGAAATGTCACAGGAGGAAAACAGCCAGAAAAGAACTTCTGTCATTCTGTCCTCCCTACCTGGCTGCCGCTTTGTGAGGACAGGGTCAGGCGGACCCCAAGCAGCTCAGCCGAAGGAGAGACCTGCACACGGAAGTGGAGTCACACTTCCCGCTGTTCGGATGTGGACTGTGCAGTCTGCAGGGCCACAACTTTGTGGCAAAGGGAGACGGGAGCCCTGGATCTGTCAGAGCCAGCATCAACAGTGAGAATACACCCCTTCTTCACACGATGACAGAACAGCCCTCAGTGCACTTAACTCCAATCACCTTTTGATAGAAGCACTGGGCAAGGTCCAACAGAGAGAGAGTTTTAAAAGCACCAGGCTAATACTCTTCTAAACTTTTAAGCTGTCAAAATCAAGGGAAGTCTGAGGAAGCACAGGAGCTGGAGGAGCCTGTGGAGACAGGAGGACTGAGTGCACTGAGGGATCCTGGAGGGAAAGCTGGGGAACAACAGGCATACTTGGTGGACACCAAGATCCAAATCAAGTCTGGACTTTAGTTCATAAAAATATCTCAATGTTATTTGATTCGTGATAACAAATGTAGTATGAAAATGTAAGTTGGCAAAAATCGCAGGAACTGGGTTAGAGTGCACAGGAACTACTGAATCATCCTTGTATATATATATATATATTTTTTTTTTTCGTAAAACTATTCTGGAGTAGGAGTTTATTTTTTTAAAAAAAATAAAAGATGTGGATGGAGATCAGAGTTAATTCTCAAGCATTTCCTTTTCCTTTCAAGTCTAACCAAAATATTTCTTCCCAAAACAAAAGAAACAACTGTCATGAGGGAAAAATAACAGGACCCAGAATCTCTAAAAATTGCATTTCTAATGTCTGGGGTATAATTAAAAGATTACCTAACATTTCAAAGAACAGAAAAACACAGCATATTCTCAGGAGAGGAAAAAATAATCAAGCAAACAGAACCTTAAGTTGACTTAAGAACTAGGGTTTTGGAACTAGAAGACAGAATTTTAAATAGCTACTATTATTATCTTCAATGAAGTAGAACAAAAAATATTCTTGAGTGAGTGGCAAGCTAAAACAGATCAAAGAAATGGAAATGCTAAAACTTTACCTACAATATCTGGAATAAAAATTCATTGGAGAAATCATATACCCAAATGGAAATGAGTGTTAATGAAGAACAGAGATTAGAGATTCTTTGTAAGTAAAGGGGTTGATGTCGAAAGACATATTAGGTAATATCTCATGATGTAACATATATGTAGCTGCACGCAAAAAAGATAAAATGAGGTAACAATATTTGAAGAACTAATGTCTCTATAATTAATTTTTCTTTAATTAATCAAGAGTAAGAAGAAGTGCAGGAGGAAAGGAGGGAGGAAGAGAGAAAGCGAAGAGCGATACAGAGACTGAGCTTCCAACAATGACTCACTTTCCACCTGCCGTGAGGACGGGGATGAGGCCTAGCCCAGACCAGCAGCTGGAAACTCAGCCCGATAATCCCATGTGGCTGACAGAGACCTAATGACGTTAGCCATCACTGGAGCCTCCCAGGGTCTACACTGGTGAGAAGCTGGAATCCGAGCTATGGTTGGAGCTTGCTATCAAATCCAGGTATTTCAATGCGGAATACAAACATTTTCATCTCTTGGCCAGATATCCACAGCAATATTTATTATTCTGCATTCTCTTCTTCCCTCCTTTCCTTCCTTCCTTCCTTTCTCTCCCTCCTTCTCTCTCCACCTTCTTTCAAAAAGTTTTTTGTTACTATTATTTTCCATGATACTGTTTCATAGGTACAAGAATTCCCTTCTCCCCTTCCTGTTCCCCAATTCCCCCATATTACTATAATAGTGTAGTCCTTCAGGAATAGTAACAAGTCCAACATTCTGCAATATAAGAGTATCATGGCACTGTAGGAAGAGGTAATGATAGAAAAATCTAGTATTCTACGGTTAACATATATTTAACAGTCTCATTGAGTGTCTTCCTTCAAGCCAGAGATGCAAGCTGTATCTTCACTTCCTGGTGTGCTAGTCTCCATTATGCAATTCATCTATGAGAATACACGTACACACTTGTTCATCTATTTGTTTTCGCATGAAGGTTGCCTTATATCAGAGAGAACGTACGATATTTGTCCTTTTGGGGTTGACTCCTTTCACTGAGCATAATGGTCACCAGCTGAAATTACTTCGTTGCAAATGGTAGAATTCCATTCCTTTTCATGGCTGAGTAGTATTCCAAGGGCTAGATGTACCACGGTTTCTTCATGCGGTCCACTTCAATGAGTATTTGGGCTGTTTCCATGTCTTCACTAGGCTGGAATGTGCTGCTATAAAGATGGAGGTCACTTTCTCCAATGTAGATTTCAATTCCTTTGGAAATATTCCCAGGGTCAGGATAGCTGGGTCATAGGATAGATAAATCATTCAGTAGTCTGAGCCTTCTCCATAATGATTTTCATAGTGGCTGCACTAGCCTACACTCCCACCAACAGTGGAACAGGGTTCCTTTGCCCTCACATCCTTGCCAGTAGTTGTCAGTAGATTTCTGTATGTAGGGCATTCTCACTGGAGTTAGGTAGAGCTTCAAGGTGATTTTTACTTGCTTTTCCCTAATATCTAGGGAACCTGAGCAATTTTCATGCATATTTGCCTTTAAGTTTATTCTTCTGAAAAATATCTGTTCTATTTTCGACAACTTTGGTCAAAGCCTACCCATGCCACTTTCTACTGTGTTTGACACGACGGCTCCACAGTTCATTCCCTCTAAAACTGGAATAACAACCTTACCTGTTGCATAAGATTGTTGTGAGAATGGAATAAGATAACACCTGAAAAGTATTTAGAAGAGTACCTTTTATTTCCTTTCATGAAGATTTCCCTGATGGAGTTCTATTTCACTATACTTTATGGTACACTGTAATTGATCTGAAATGACTTTAGTATCCTGATAATGGTATCTTCCATTTAGATAGAGCTCTCAATTTTCAAAGTACTTTTACGGACATTATCTTAGTTAACTCTCACAATAGCACTGCAAGATAATTGGGAGTGCATTTATTATCTTTGTTTTTAAAATGAAGAAATCAATGCACAGAAAGAAAAACTAGCTCATCCAACATTTACAAGGAAAGGAGCTGGACCAAGCATCTTATGGTCATGAATTTTTCTCCTTTACATTAGTGACCTGCACAGTGGGATGCAGATTGGCCTGGGGTGTAGAGGACTCATCAAGTCAAACTATTCTTTCCATCTTCTCATCCCAAACACCTTCCTTAAAACAAATACAGCTGAAAGTATGTCTACAGTTGATGTAGTACAACAGCTTTCTTCCCATTTGTCCCCCCGCCCCAAAACTGAAATTCACCCATTTTAGAGAGGAGAGAATCCCATTTATGCTTTGTCAGTGTTGCTCTACCGCATTGCTGCTGGGCCTCAAGAAAGGACAACTTAAGTCAGTAGAGATGGAAAAGGTTCCTTCAACCATGCCCCTGTACCTCTCAGCTGAGCTGCATTTCTTCACAGGACAGCAAAGGCCAGCATTGGAAAGGGTGATGTCAGCCTGTGTCTAGAACTGTGTGGGTTGAGTGTAGATTGTTAAAAATTCAGACACCAGGAAAGAGGCAGCAGAAGGAGCATGATGCTCATAAACTATCCTCAGCTCTGCCAGTAAGCAGCTTCTCCTTGGGGAAAGCTGCAAGAGACAGAGCTACAAGCATGGTCCCCAATAGGTCACAGCACTTTACCTCATCCTGGACACACTGCTAGCCAACTTCCTCCACTTACCTCACCACCCATTCACGCCACTGTAGTATAAAAAGTCAAATATAACAAGATGGCTACGTGGATCCATTTCATTTTCCCAACAAGCTAATGTTTTATTTTCAGTTTGATACATAATAAATTGCAAAAATTCATGAGGCATGTAGTGATGCTTTGACTCACATGTACCTTGTACAATGAGCAAGTCAGTGGAATGAGCATATCTTTCAGCTGAGACATTTATCCTTGTGGGTTTCACCACAAAGAGAATCTCCTCCCCCAGCTACTGTGATTCACATCATCCATCTGGAATAGCGCCCGGAGACAACAGAGCCCATCCCTCCTGCTAACCACATCACTCCAGCCAGTGCCCATCCCTCCTGCTAACCACATCACTCCAGCCAGTGCCCATCCCTCCTGCTAACCACGTCGCTTCAGCCAGTGCCCATCACTCCTGCTAACCACATCCCTCCAGCCAGTGCCCATCCCTCCTGCTAACCACATCCCTCCAGCCAGTGCCCATCCCTCCTGCTAACCACATCACTCCAACCAGTGCCCATCCCTCCTGCTAACCACATCACTCCAGCCAGTGCCCATCCCTCCTGCTAACCACATCACTCCAGCCAGTGCCCATCGCTCCTGCTAAACACATCGCTCCAGCCAGTGCCCATCCCTCCTGCTAACCACATCGCTCCAGCCAGTGCCCATCCCTCCTGCTAACCACATCCCTCCAGCCAGTGCCCATCCCTCCTGCTAACCACATCCCTCCTGCTAACCACATCCCTCCAGCCAGTGCCCATCCCTCCTGCTAACCACATCCCTCCAGCCAGTGCCCATCCCTCCTGCTAACCACGTCGCTTCAGCCAGTGCCCATCCCTCCTGCTAACCACGTCGCTCCAGCCAGTGCCCATCCCTCCTGCTAACCACGTCACTCCAGCCAGTGCCCATCCCTCCTGCTAACCACATCCCTCCAGCCAGTGCCCATCCCTCCTGCTAACCACATCCCTCCAGTCAGAGCCCATCCCTCCTGCTAACCACGTTGCTCCAGCCAGTGCCCATCCCTCCTGCTAACCACATCACTCCAGCCAGTGCCCATCCCTCCTGCTAACCACATCCCTCCAGCCAGTGCCCATCCCTCCTGCGAACCACATCCCTCCAGCCAGCGGTGACCCTGTGTCATCAGCATTTCCTACACTACTCCTCGGCCTCTTGGAACCACTAGCCTACTCCCCACTTGAGATCAAAGATATCGTAGGGAAAAGATTTGGGGGGTCCTCAAAAATACAATTACTTTACAATTCAATAACCCCATTATAGGAATTACATATTTGAAAGAAATAAAATCAGCCTGTGGAAAAGAAACAGCTACCCTGCCAAGTTTACTGTGCCATGATTCATGGTAGAGAAGATATAGAATTAACCTAAATATGTACCAGATGAACAGATAAAGAAAATACAGTATACACACATACTTAAATATTATTCAGCCAGAAATATAATAGAAATCCTGTGATTTGCAATAGCAACAACATTTAGGAACCCTGAGGATACTGAATAAATAAGCCAGTCGCAGAATGACAAATGAATTCTTACTAGCGGGTGGGTTTGATAGAGACAGGTTTTATCAAAGTTAAAAAAAAAGCAGCAATTCTGCATATATTGGAAAAGTTCTATATGCACCTCTAAGGAATGACAAAAATGAAACAAAATGAAAGTGAACAAAAGTATTTGATCGCAAAGATACAGGAGGTGCATATTGTTTTAATTTTCTTGACCTTTTCCACATTTAGCAGACTGGTAAAATGCCTGTGAATGATAGACGAGTTGGCAAAATTAATAGGATTAAACAATCTTCATAAAAACTATTGATACTCTTCCAGAAACTGAATCATTACTAAATGATTCCTTTGATATTTATAACTTTGAATAAATAAAAAAAGAATAAAGCAATGATGATATTTTAAATGTGTCTTCTAGGGGCCAGCACCATAGTGCAGTAGCTTAAGCTGCTGCTTGTAGATGTGGTATGCTTAAAGGCACCCATCTCAGGCCAATGTGCTCCAGTTCCCTGCTAATGCGCCTGGAAGAAAGGAGAGATGACCCAAGTCCTTGGTTCCCTGCACATGCGAGAGACCTGGAAGAAGCCCCATGTTCCTGGCTTTAGACTGGTCCAGTTCCGGCCACCGTAGTCATCTGGGGAGGGAATTGGCAGGTGGAAGACATCTATCTCTCCTTCTCTCTCTGTAAATACGGCTTTCAAACAAAAATACATCTTTAAAAAGGTTTCTTATGCCATCATATAATTATTTATTAGAATAAGAACTTACAACTCTTAAAATGAAAAAAGAACAGAATGACACTGAATAAATTTTATTCTAACAACAGTAACATTCATCCACAGATACATGCAGCAAATTAGAAAAATGAACCAAATTAAAGTAATTGAAACATCTTCTTGTTCCTGGGGAAGGGGAGAGACAAAGGGGGAATCGCTCACGACTTTCCACATGTCCCAGTACCCAGGGATGAGGATCCGCCAGCTCATATAACCCAGAGTCTCAATGTGTACATACCCTGAGGGTTCTGCCCAAGTGGTTTGGTTAGTTCTGAAATGCTGTCGATTTTACTGATCCATTTTCAATGGTTCTGGACTATAAAGTTTCTGTGATTAGTAAACTAGTGAATATTAAAAGTGTTGCTAATGGAGGAAGCACAGGCTTAAGTGACTCAAGCCTCTAATGGCAACAGCTGCATTCACCAGTCAATGCAATAAGCTTATTTTGTATGTTTTTGTTTAAGGATAGATTAATTGATACCATATAGTAATATTTCTTAACACACATTGATTTTTCAACATTCAACTGTAGCCACCAAACATTAAAATTGAAGCCTGGATTTTCTCTTATACTCCAGTTACATCTCTGGAGACCTTGTTAATGTAAAAATACTACCAGCTTCCAGCACCAGGCCCTGGGACCATTTCCAGCAGCAAAGTCACAATAAAAAGCATACACATGCACACACACACAAAGTAAGCATCCTGACACTAGACAGAACTCAGGAAGGACACGTCATCCCAGCACACACGTGAGAGCTGAGAGTGCAATGTCACCTTGTTCAGCCTCAGTGGGGAACATGCTCGCCAAGCAACTCCAAGCTTCCACCTTGCTGCTGTGCCTGTGAAAACCCTTGAGAGCCAGGGTGCTTTGGAAACAGACTGTGGGGCTACACGGAAATGTCATCTTGTTGGTTAACTCACAAACGTGGACGCACGGAAAAGGAGGGCTGACAATCCTACACTGCCGTGAGGTTAAGTGAGAGGATAAGGAAAAACACAAAGCAAGGAAAAGGAACGAAGGGCACCGTGATTGTTAAAGAGGACCCGTTCTGCGTGCCACTATGGTGGCAGCCAAGAGCAAATCATTTCCTTACGGAAAGCATTTTGTAAACCAATGCAGTTGTTTTATCATAAATATTTATAAACATTTTAAATAAATCCATAATGTAACAACATCAAAATGATTTAAACCTATTATGAAATGTTTTATATCACCTTAAAATATGCAAATAATATGATTTCCCAAGGTGAGTATTTTTGCAAGTATATACAAATAGACTGGGGTTAGGATCCCTAATATAAATGGTGGCCAAAATCACACAGACCGTGGCTAGGGTCAACCCTGCAGAGGTGCAGGCACAAACCTGGGTCATACTCTAACGGGGCCCAGGAGGGTGATTGACTGGCATTTAAATCATAGTTGAAATGTTTTTATGAATCCACTCGCTTCTTATAGGTAATTTCTATTCTAGTTTTCAATTTAATTCGCCCTTGTCAAAAAGACACCTGTGAGGACATCCAAAACCAGGAGTTTCTCAGGTTCCATCATTAAAGGAGAATCTTGTCATCCTACGAATGTTTCTCACTAGAAAACATTTCCAATACACATTCTCCCCTCCCAGTGACAGGAAGGCTCAGCAGCACGGGGAAGAACGTCAGTGCCAGCTCTAAGGAAAAAACTCCAGACGCAAAGTAATTTTCCTTGTAAGAGAGACACTAACATTTTTACCTGAAGAAAATGAATATATTAAATTACTTAGACTCTGTAAAATAAGAAGAAACACATTTTCATCGTGAGCTAATATAATTATTGACTCATACACTAAAAATGCTTGACAGCTTTCTGCTGAATGGAAGAAGCCAGTCAAAGAAGATCACGTGCCATGTGATTCGCTCACAGACAAGGTCTAAAACGGGCACACATATAAGCACTGCATCTTAGTGACTGGAAAGGGAACAGGTGGGGAGTTTAAATAAAAGTAAGGGGCTCGGCTCTTTGGAGGATGAGGAAAGCCTCAACAAAATCTGATGACAGTTGCAAACTCGGTGAATGCACACAATTCTTTGTAACATTCATGGGAAATGGAATTAATTAAAATGTATGTTTATTTTGAATCACTAAAATTTTGAAATCCATCAATAGTCTTTTCAATATATGTATTTTGTACCAACTTTCTGAATATCCTTCTTATAGGTGGATTTAAAAAAAAATGGCAACCAAAAATTGAAATGTCTATGAAGAAGTCACAGAATGTAGTTAAGAACCCGCATTTTCCTATTAACATATTGTTAATCAATGCTATATCAATTAATGCCATAAGGTTGTAAATGGTTGTTGATGTTATGTCGGGGCTTTTAATTGATTGGGATGATACTTTGCTGGCTTTACTTTCAGACCAGAGATGGTCTCACCAAGAAATCATTCAACCCACTAGGATAATAAGACGCTGGACATTATGCTTGATAAATACTTCCAATGAAAGAACCTCAACTGAATTTGAACTGTGATAATGCAGCAAGGTGGAGAAATCCACCATGGGGAGAGGGTTCAGGGAGGGGTGGGGGATCCCAGTGCCTATAACACTGTGTCACATAATGCAATGCAATTAATTAAAAAAAATGGCAACCAAATTTAATTACATTTTCCATAAAATTCTTGATGTATGCTTGTGCTCAAAGCCACTTAATGTTGAACTTAAAAATGAATGAATTTATATCATATGAATTACTTTTTCATAAAGCTGTTGCTCCCCTTACACCACTCCCACTCTAAAGTAGCAAAATTAGTTCTCATTATAAATCCATCATTAGCTGGAAGAAGAAAATTATTTAATGTGGAATAAACAAATTCATGAATGTGGTCCACTGCATTTTAATGGCTCACTTCCCTACTTTTATTCATTATAAACGCCTGCAAATATGAGGAGAAACTTACAAAATTTATAATTTTTGCAGTTACATGTTTGTTTGTATAATGTGGCAGTTTTCTTATTAAATATTTCACAGCTGCTATTTTATGGACCTGGATTCCTGCTAATGGAGTGAGAAAAAAAGAAGACATAATTTTAACATTTAATAGAGAACATCTAATTTTCTGAAATTACACTGTTCTAATATCCATATGTTCTAAAGTAAGGATGAATAAGATTCAGACAAAATTGCTGGTGACATTAAAATTCATCCATTCATACTTTTAGCAAATATTTAGTGACTAAAGAACTATATGCTAGGCACAATGTTGGAAACTGATGTCACAAAAATGAATAACATTGCCTAGGGGCAGAAATGCTAAAGCCAATTATGCACAAGACTATGCCAGATGCTATATCGGGGTTGTACCACGTGAAACTTACCAAATGTGTTGGGAGCAGATAGAGGGAGTGACTGAGAGCTGGAGGAGTGCAAATGAAGGAAAATGTCTGCCTTGTGTAAAAAAAAAAATTAGCAGGAGATTCAGGTAGAATTTTTAAAATTGTTACAGAAATTCGTAATTTACTAATTGCTCTTTTTGGAAAAAAAAAAACAACAAAATCTTTGTCCTGGGCATGAGGTAATCACTCTTCCAGAGTGCGTGCACCCATGGCTGTGAGCAGAGAGCAGGTGGGATATCGCCACCAGGAGAACTTTGGGGGTGATCCTGCAAAGTTTCCACTAGTTTCTATTACACACACACACACACACACACACACACACACACACACACACACACAGAACTTTATCAGTTTATCCTGTCACATTCTTCAAAAGATCTGCTTGTTTATTTTCTGAATTGTGTGATAGCCTGGGAGTCATTTCATGATTATTGACTGTGCAGACCCAAGGCCAACATATGGTTTACTAATGTATGCTAGTAATGAAACACATATGGGGTTGTGCATGCTTCCTCACACAGGCATCTCTAAATGAACTGACGTGTGAACACACAGAAGTATCAGAAACACCTGGTGCAGTTCATTCCAACTTGGCTGTCATGACCAATGGTGTGTGTGTGTGTGTGTGTGTGTGTGTGTGGACTCAACTGGGTGTGCAGCATTAAGTTGCAGTCCTTGGGGGGGTTGAATATATTTTTTCATAAAGAGTCCTGCAGGTTCAGTTGTGGTAACAAGTATGTGCTTTGAGCAAACATTGCAGAAACATAAAATGCTAGCTAGTAGAATGAAAGTTTAATTTGCCCAGGGTGTTTCACTCTCATCTTTGAACTTTCAGTACTTGCTTTCACGCCAGGTCACCAAGTTCTCCCCTGGTGGTAGTTCCCCCATTATTTAAAGTCAGGAAAAGCTCCTAATCTTTTTCAAAAGATTGCATATCAGGACAAAAATAACAAAATCAATGGTTGATATTATTCAAGTGAAAATTTTGCCTGTGAAGTCACTGTAATGAAACAGGAGAAAACTGAAGGCACATATTACCCCAGAGAGGTCATTGTCTGTGGAGATGTGGGGGCTGTCTCTGAGACACAGAACAGGCTGACTCACTGTCCACTAAAGAGAAGATCCCTGGACCTTGGTGCTCCTGCCCTTGAACCCAGCTGCTGGGTGTGCAGGCAGCCCTGGACCTCTTCAAGCTTCCCCGTGAAAACAAGGAAGTGGCAGATGGCTTCCCGACCCCAGAGACTCTTGCCTTTTCCCCGCACCCACAAAGCTACGGAAGGTCTGTAAGGAAGAAAGTACAGCCAAGCCTTAGTTAATTTGTAGAGTGGTACAAAACTGATATTTTCACTCAATTATTACCAGGTAAGATCTGTCAACCAAGCAAGGCTTAAATTTTCGAGGAACTACCATACTATTTCCCACAAGAGTGGTGCCATTTAACAATCCCCCTGGCAATATAGAGCTTCTTCACTAGTATTAAAATCACTATTTTTGATATATCCCTCCAAAATCTAGTCAACAAATGAAATGCAAAATTTTGATCCCTTATTTTCATTAAAAAAAGAAACATGAGATTGGCTTATACCAGACAGAATGATTCTAACTTAATTAAGTACTTAGGTGACAGCATCTTTTCATGTTGTAAGCGATCCAAGCAATGACGTAGGTCATGATTTTAGAGTTCTCTTTATGGAAATGTTTGGAGTATTCCAGTATCATCACTTAGGGAAAGGATCCTGCATAGGAAAGAGGGGGTAGGAGAGGACTGGAGGAAAGAAAGGAGGAAGAACAGAAAGCAAACACATAGTTCCAGAAAATTTTTACAAGAACAACAACCTCTAAGTTTAACTTGGCAACTTGTTTGAAAGAGGAAATAGTGAAATTCTAATGGGTCCTACTACAGGGTGGGAGTTTGACCTTGTGAGTTTGTGCTCATGTGGGCAGCAGATTGGATGGGGGTAACTTTGGCCATTAATTGGCTGGTAGTGCTTGGCCCCTAATATTTAAACGGAATAGAAACTTCTAATCCCAAGTGCCTTTTCTGGCTATTCCAATTCATTGCACATGGAGACATTAGACCTGTGCTTGATTAAGTTACAAGAAATCTTGTAATTTCTTGGATGGGTCCAAAATAGTTTGAAATTACCAAAGAAATAAACTTCTCAGGATCCTATTTTTCTGCCCATTCTCCATTGAAGACATGATTGCTCCTCCAAATATTGCCAGTAGAGATACACAGCACTTAATAGGCACTTAACACTGCTTTGATGCTGCAATATAACTGTTGTACTTTCCCATTTTAGATATATAGTATCAACACTAATACTAATCAGAGAAATGAGAGCTGTCAGAGGAAGCATATTAAAATGACTTAGCTGTACCAAAGGCATCAAAATTCAAAATAATGCTCTAAAAACAGTATTTTGTTATGCAATGATATACCTGTACAAATTTCAAGAAAGAAAAGGAGTGTTAATGATATACATATTATAGTCAAGTCCTAACAGTAGCTAACTCTTAATTCACCTGTATAACATATATATATGCATATGAAAATTTTAGCAGTTGTTATATATGCAGAAAAATTTGCTCATGGCAAACTATTTGACAGAGTATATCAGATTTTGAAAATCTACTAAAATTGGGTTCAGAATAGAGTATACACTAATATTTGGAAATCTAACAAAGTTTTCTCAAAATGTTATACTCAAATTTCATTCTTACTCTCGTCTTACGTACAATTCTTGTATATATGGTGACTGTGATAGCTTAATGAAGTTCTTTATACCAACAATTCTACTATGCTATTTCTTAAGATGATAAATCCAAAAAAAAAAAAACTAGCACTGATAAAATACCAGAATTACCAATATTTTTTCTTGACATACATGCAGATAAATATTTTTTATGTTCATAACAAAAGCTAATAAAGAAACATTCTCAGCTTATTATTTTTAGATTGAATGCAAAAATAGCTCCTACTCTTTCTGATGATAACAAAGTTTATACATGTATTGATGAAGCAATAGCTATGATAAATTGCTTTAAGAAAATAGCATTCCATGGTTTCCCTCTTGGTTCCTTATAAACACTTATGGGGGTGAAATGTTCATGGATGGGCCTCTGGGAATGAGAAGTGATCATTTAACAAATAGGATGTGTTTGTTAAGTTTTAATAGTCTAACCTATGCTCCAGGCACCATCTCATTGGTAATTCTGAGAATGTTGAAGCCTCAATTATTTTATATACCACTGCTACATCTGCTTCTGTTGCAGAATAAAACAGATAACACTGTACTTTTCCATTTATATTTACATTTATTTGGTAACTAAGAAGGCACTGCACCTATAGATTCAGCATGTATACGTCCTTGTTTCAGGAAATAAGCTGCTAATAAGTCACCTCAGTTTTATCCCCAGCCGCTTACAGAGTAACAGGTCAAATGAATAAGCAATTCTGGTAAGTAAAAAAATGCACTGAGCTCAGTTATTACAAACTGTCCCAATGGTTCTAGTAGCATACTTTGTGTTATATAAACATTGCACATCTGATAAAATGTTGATTTATTGTGGAATACTTCTCAGCTATGCAATTTAAAAATCAAAAGTAATCTCTTCCCTTGACCAACCCTCACCCTTCTTCCTCATGCCTTTTTATTTCCTCCACAGGATTCATCAATTTTGAACACACTTCATCACAAAGTCCTGGGTTTATATTTATTTTGCACTCTGTCCTATCCCCAGGTTTTGGTGCATACTCACTGCTCAATTAATACAGAATGAATGGATAGGTACAGTGTGCATGAAGTGTGACTGGTTCTGATTACAGCATTTATCACACTTCATTCTAAAGTGTTTTGCACCAGTGACTGCCCTCACTCCACCTACTCCTGTTCCGTTCTTCACTGAATGAGTAACTACCAACAATGAAGAGTGCATGCCAGAAGCTGGCGAGCTGTCATCCATTTGCCCATCTCTCCTCCCTTCACATGGAGCCTTCTGTTCTAAGTCCACAACGTGCCTTAGTTTTCCCTTCTCCTCTTTATCTTCACTGTCTCCAATATTCTCTCCCTTGAATAAGAGCAAGGTCTTTTTGACCCATGCATATCCATGTTAGGAGACTTAAGGTAAATCTCCTGATGCAAGAAGAAACTCACCTCACTTCCTACTTGAAATTTCTCAATGGCTTTCCACTGTTCACAGAATAAAGCCCACACACTCTTTCCAGCTTGTCCCAAGCTTTTTCTGGATGTAGGTCTTGGCACTTGCTTCTTTCTGCAGCACTCTTCCTTCACATTGCTGCATGGCTCATCCCATCCTTCGAAAAGCATTCCAAGCTGCTTTGTTAGGATGGCCTGTGGTAACACTACCTAAGTGGCTTCGCCAGTTGTCTGCTCATGTCATGATCTTGCTCGTTCTCTCCATAGTTCTCACACCAGTTGATCTGTTTCCTGGTTATTCAGCAGTCAGTAAGGCTCAGGAACCTGGTCTGTTTGCATCAACAGGTACTAACAAAATACACGGTTCCAAATATAGCAACTTAATTGGTAAATACAGTATCCTTTCCAGCCCTAGTCTGCATCCCTCTTCTCTGTAATTGCAGGGACTACCTTGTCAGAAGCATGCTACCTACGTTCAATGAAACGAAAACACTTCTGTACCATGAATGCTACTTAGAAAGACCTTCGTTTACTAAAATTTGCCCACCAAACCAGACTGAGGGAAAATATTGACCTCAGTTGAATGACATTTACTCTGGTTTCATTATGAACCAGAAAGAAAACATGGCAATTTGGGTTGTAAGCCAACAGAACAGACGCTAGAATTTCTTAACTATCTGGTAATCTCACAAATGGTAAGGCACATGCGTTTCACCAAGGCGTTTGACAAAATTCCTCATTCTATCATTGTCTTTATCCTGCAGAACACATGAGGCGCAGCAGCCATGCTGACTGGATGGAGAATCTTACTCCAAAGGTACAGGGCAATTTCATTTGCTCCTTCAATGTAAGCATTAGTTTAGCAACTCCTGTAAGTCCCAAGCTGAGCTTGCCAAAACACAGCAACAACAATTAGTGCGTTTTCTATCTAGAAGTATACACTAATATTTTCTGTGACAATTGCCAGTTGTCTACCCAACATTATTATCACTACTATTAAAATAATACCTTTGCTGAGATATCTCCTACAAAGCACCAACAAGTTCTTCCTACAAAGGTAACATATTAGGAATTTGGAAACTATAGATTCTAGAATTAGATGATGCTCAAGTGTTAAGACTTTGACATTTTTAGTATGATGGAGATTTGATAAAATTCAGGAAGGGTATATTTTCATTTCATTGACCCAACACTGATATTAAACAGGCAAAACTCCTTTGTTCCAATAAGGCTGCCTTCTAGATGACTTGGGAGAAAGGAAAATACAAAGAAAAACACCAATTGTTTGTTTATTTTTATATGCATATGTATCTATATACATACACATATATTATTTCTGCTTTTTAGATGTTATTTTACTTGAACAACAGTTATATTGAGAATCAGAGACACAAAAAGAATGATTGAGAAAGATCTTCCATCTTTTTCTTCACTCTCTAAATGCCTGCAAAACAGCCAGATGTGGGCCCATTTGAAGCTGAAAGCCAGGAGCTTCCTTCTGGGCTTCCCACATGGGTGCATGGGTCCAATGACTTGGACTATCCTCCACTGACCTCGCAGGCCACTATCAGCTGGATGGGAAGTGGAGCAGCCAGCGCGCGAATGATGCCAGCATCACATGCAGAGAATTAGTCTGTATGCCACCATGCTGTCCCAATAGTTTCCTTTTGTTTGAGAGGCTACATATTGCTAATTGAGGTAAAACTATATTTGAGTTTACAGCGCTTTTTCTGAAAGTTGGAAGTTATTGTTGGTAGAAGCACATTTGCTTTAGTCACAGTAGCTGCACTTGCAGGTTTTATCTTCCTCTCTGCCATCTTTTATTCTCCTCCAATCTTCTGCTTCACTCATCACTGAAAAACAACTTGTAATTGTTTCCACAGCAACTATTAATAAAGTATATTTTCAATGTATTAAATTATTAGTTATTAATATCTTCTCATTTTGAGTTCCTATACAATATCATTTCCACTTTGAAAATTATAAAAATATAGTGTGAATTACAGGTTATAATTACAAAATTTATAATTTTGGACAAGTAAATGAACTGAAGCTTTTATAGTATATTCAGTGCACACCTATAAATACAGAATTAAGAACATATTACTCCAACTCTGGTTGCCCCTCTGCAGTTTGTCATTATTCTATTTTTTTCTTTTATTCTAGTATATAATAGTACATCATTCTTAATTCTTTAATGCATATATAAAGCAATATTTGACATAACTATATTTACAGCAATGCTGTTACATAAGACATTTACATACTTTTGCTCTTGTTTTTAATTTTTGCTCTGTTTAAAGGAGGACATACAGTGATTGTCTTTAAAATGATTAGAATGACCATTTTTTAAAGATTGATAGGACAAGTGTCTCCACTGGAATAACAGCCATCATTTCAGTTCATGTTAAGTTTAAAACAATCTAATGTGGTATCACCGTTAATTGGCCTTTAGTATCAGTATTGGGTAATGGTGTATAAAAGCCTTAAGGATGAAAAATCTTCATACTGAGTCAACTCAGTCACCACAAACCAAGCCAATGATATCAGGGAATGCCATCTATAAAAAAAATAATAATAGGAAAACTCTAGAAAATACATTAAAATGTTCCTCTCTTATCTAAACACACTGCAATTATTTATAATTCTGATGTCATTTCACAGAATAAGACAACCAACTTTCTACTCTGGGTAAATTATTAGAATGTGAGAAGATATTTCTAAAGCTGTTCAGGACAACAAAGATTTCAACACAATGGAAACTTCCATGGACCCTAAGGCTGGGTGTAGAAGCACATGTAACACTCCTCAGTGTCAACCACTGCATTTGTAAGGCAGCCTCGCAGTACCTGGGTATTGCAGCCAGCTATTCCAGAAACCTCCAGCTGTGATGGTTTCAAATAGAGTGACTTGGCCATGGTTTATTCATTTCGTTTGAGGAGTAAGTTCTACACTTATCTTCTATTACTCTTTTCTACTAAGGCCCATGAAGACTGCACACAGTACACATTGTTAAGCCTATAATCTTCCCTTTGCAGTTGTTTAATATTGTCTTTTTTAAAAGCAGGACACCCTAACATTTTTATGTGTATCTTTATAAAGTACCAATTCACTGGTCACTTTATCTCCCTGAAAATTCATGTAAACATTTCTATATCTTTGCAGAATCTAATATTTCATGAAAAGAAGTACCAAAATTTTAAGTCAAGATTGGAAGGCAATGTTTTTCTGGTTTGCAGGTAAACGATGCCTCGTCCTTCACTGACCTTTTGTTAGAAGCCTTAGACCCCTGCCTTCAGAGAGCAGGACTCAATGATGCTACACCTTGCCATCAGTGGGAAGGGCTGGCAGCCCTCATCTCCAGATGAATTTCCTTACATGGGCCACTATTAAGATGTAATGAGTTCTCTAGGTATAAATACCAGGGTGTAGCATTTCATCAACCACCCACTGGATTTTCTTCATCTCTAAAGCAATGTTGTCCAACAACTGAACAACGCAAGTAACAGATAGTGGCCACTGAGAATTAGAATCCCAGTCTGTGGGCTGGGGCAGCCGTGCGGAACAGCAGCCTTGCGGGACGGCAGCCTTGCAGAACAGCAGTCCGGATGCCCACTTCCAGATCTCAGTGCCTGGGTTAGGGACTGACTGATGCAAAGCCCTCCAGCCCTTGCATTTCCCTTCAGTTTCTCACCCAACTTTTCCTTTCAGTGTTCACTGTCTCGCCTTTTCTTCCTCCTCTCCACTGAGGCCGGCTGCTTACCAACACCACACACAGTGATTTGCTACAAATCACGTCATGTTTCACATTCTCCTGCATGATGAATGCTTCTTTCAAATGGCCTACATTCTTCTGGAATAATCTTCCCATGAGCATATCTCCAGGTATAAATAAGTTAATCATTTTGGGGGCTCTTTCCAAATTGTAGTGCTTCTGTAAGCACTCCCCTGTCTGCTCCCTGCTCTCTGAGGACACTGGGATTCTGTACGGTAAGCACTCTGCTTAATCTCAGGATTTGTGGTTCATAAACCTGGGTTTTTCCCTAGCCAGTGACCCTAGACAGAATATTGTAGATTCCTGGCTAGATCTTTTCCACACAGCAACTAACAGTCTCCCAGAGATGATGTTGATATGTGTGTGTGTGGTTGCTGTTGTTTAATTTTACAAACAACTGAGCACTTTCTCTGAGAAAACAGTGGCCTATAATTGTTTTCTTTTGCCCTAGTACACAGACTTCCCAGTTCAGGCTATGGCTCCAAGTTTGGAGAAAGAGGAAAACAATTGCTTGTGTTGGAAAGTGACTGTTATCGACATGTCCAGGAAGTGAGTAAAGTGATGAAAGCTGCTGCCAGAGGAACTGTGTGAAGCCAAGCGAAAGAGAGGAGAGCAAGGCCCTGAAGTTATGGCAGCATTCACGAAAAGCAGAGTGGATCCTTCACTAAACCTGTGGCTCTAAGCTCGGGATGCTGAGACACGAGCAGAGTAGATCCTTCACTAAACCTGTGGCTCTAGCTCAGGATGCTGACACGAGCAGAGTGGATCCTTCACTAAACCTGTGGCTCTAAGCTCGGGATGCTGAGGAGACACAAGCAGAGTGGATCCTTCACTAAACCTGTGGCTCTAAGCTCGGGATGCTGAGGAGGCAGCAACCTTCAGGTTGGTGAGCAGTGGAGGAGAGTCAGAAGAACCCGTCAGTGCCCTGCTGAGGGACCCAGCCAGAAGATGCAGAAGTAGCTGGACAGGCACATGGTTACTGGCAGGTGGAAGAGGAGGAGGGGAAGGACAAGCAGGAAAGGAGGCAGTTGATGATGACATCAGTGAAGGAGACAATGCAGCTAAGGATCATTTCTGAAAGAGAAAAAGCAAAGATGGGTAAAAAGGCTCCTTGTTGTGCCATGGAATTGCAGAGTGATGCTAATGAAAAGCAGTTCCCTGACAAGGACCAAAGGACACAGTCCTGCCACACAAGGCCACTGAAGCCCGGTGGGCGGATGTGTAAGCACACAGCCTCCCCTGCTGAGAACACTCTCCCCATCTGTAACATTCAAAGAATCGAAACACATAAATGAAGAGGTCGTGGGGCATCACCAAACACATTAAACTGTCCCCAGTGCATTATGGGGAAGACGGCAGGAGAGGATACAGTTCATTCAAGCTGGTTACCAGTCTATCATTGCTGACAGGTAAAATTCTAACTGAAAGAACCAAGCAGTCACCTATATGGAAAAGTGATGATTTTCAAAGGATTCAAGTCCCTGTTGATCTAGACAGTGGCAGACTTAGAATAACAAACTACACGGAGGCCCGATTTCTTGGGCACAGAATTGCAGCGTCCATGCAGAGCCAGCCTGTCTCCTCCACATCTGGGCAGAATATCATCCAATTAACTGAAAAACAGCTCCTGATACTTTTTAATAAAGATTTCTCTTAAAAATTAACTCATTTTCTAATCCCTAATCACTGTTGGTAAAACAAACAAATAAAAAGAGATCTCTTTACATGTCTTTTTTTGATTGAGTAGGAAATCAAGGAGGAGGCAGGCTCCATCTCTAGAGAGTGTGTGCTTTGTGTTAAAATGAGCTAGCATCACGGTTGGCATCTGACTGGGATGCAAAAGGGTACATTATGTGCTGCTGTGAACTTATGAGAGAGAAACTCAATTAACCTATTGGTTCCTAAGGCACTTTATTTTTTAAATATTTATTTGTTTTAAAGGCAGAATTAGAAAAACAGAGAGAGAGAGAGAGAAAGAGGAGAGGGAGTGGGGGAGGAAGCAAAATCCAGAGAGAGGGATTCCATTTACCGGGTTACTCCCCAAACGGCTGAAATGACCAAGGCTGGGTCAGGATGAACCCAGAAGCCAGGGGCTTCATCCAGGTCTCCTTTGTGGCTAAAGGGGACCAAGCGCAATGGAGCAGCTTCCTCTGATTTCCAGGAATATTAGCAGAGAGCTAGACTGGAAGTGGAATAGCTGTGACAAAAGCCATTGCCCATGTAGGATACGTCACACACAGTAGCTTTACCTGTGTGTGACATCTTAACCTATCCCTGCCCTTCCCAAGCCACCTGACATCATGTTTGATTAAACAAAACTGTATTTTCAAAAGAAGACATTGTAAGATGCTGACACAGCAATACCTTAAAAATAAATAAATAAATAAATAAGCCCCCGACTTACACATCTACCAGCTCACAGTTTTCTTTCAAGACACCACATTCTTGTGCTCATGTGCCCTTTATATGGGTCAATTCTAGCAGTTCCTGCTGTTCTGGCAAATTTTAGATTTACTGGCACACATAAAATCCTCAGACTACAAGTATTACAGCATTCCTTTCAGATTGAAACAATACAAAAGAAGTCATCTGCAGGGCTATGGTATTTTATGCTGCCATTCGTGTCTTATCTTTTCAGCATGTTTATCGCTTCTTGGCCTTTTGGCTAACATCAAGTGCAGTGTCTTTTCAGCATGTTTAAACTACAGAAACTCGAGCTTCACTCTGTTTCCTCAGGATAACAGCCTTTCTCCTGGGGACCCTTATGTCCCAAAGGCTGCATGCCTCAGACACACTTTATGATGAGTTCCAGGCATTGCAGAAGGGACTGACCTTATTTCAACAATATGTAAACAGGTGTGACCTGCAAAACTTTTCAAGTTCACTTTTTACTTTGCAAAATATTACTTACAGCATTCCAACCAATAAAACATCCTACCCGTAACCCATCTTTTTCTATAAGGAAGCCTGCTTAATGGCACTGAGGTTACCTGGGAGCCTATTCTGATGAGTCAAGCATAGTCGTGGGCACATGGACCACAGCTTAGCAAAACTGCATGACCAAGAGTGCATGAGGCAGGAGGCGACATGTCCACAACAATGCTAACGGCCACAGCAGCGATGGGAACAGCAAGAGTCTTTTCAGAATTGGGAAAAGCTTCATTTAAAACAAATCTCATCTCTAAGTTCCAAAATGCTCACTTAGTGATTTGCAACTAAGATTAAGTCCTACCGAAGCCCGGTCCCACTCCAGGCCTCCCAGCACATGCTTGGCTGGAGCCTGAGTACATGAATCGTTGGCAGCTCTGCTCCTGGGATGCGTAGGCAGGAGGCTGTAGGAAGGGAAGTTGCTGGGATTTGAACGCCTGCTCCTACATGGACATGGGCATCTGAAGCGGTAGCTTAACCCAGTGTACACAACTGCTCCTCATTAGTATTGTAAATCAAATTCAGTGGCTACAAATTGCACATGATCTCAGAAGATTTGTAAAAATGAGGCAGGTTTCAAGAGATTAAGTTTGTCATCTTGCAGATAAATGACTGGTTGATATTTTATAAAGTTGTGGCATTATTTGTCCTTTTAGGAAACTACATATTTGGGAATATTCTCTAATTCAAAGTTCATGATTAATATAACAACCCTTAGAAGGATGATACGTATTAGTTTTATTTCAGGATAAAAACACACCTAAAGATAGTAATTGTGTTTGTACAACATATTTTTAATACATGTTGGCACACTGTCTTTCTTCAATGATTTTTAAAACTATCAAAGTATTATGAAATACAATGCTATTTTTAAATGTTACTCAACATAGCTAATGATTTATAAAACAGGTAATTATTTGCTTTGAGGTCAGAAGTAGACGTAAATGTTATATTAGAAAACCCAAAATTAACTTGATGGGATTTTCTCAAAATAGTAAATGAGCATCTGACTCCCAACCTGCCCATTGCTATTTGTCTTCATCTGCACAGCTGGGAGCTGAGAGGCATGCAGTGGCAGGCTGCTGCAATGCTCCATGGCTTCAGATGTACCATAGAGACATCTGTTTGGCACTGACATCCGCCATACTTGCCTTTGGACACAACAACTGTTCATATCAATGTGAGCCAACTACCTGTGGAGGCGACCTGTTCAAGTTCAAGTTATTGTCCAGTCTGGATATGAGCTATGAGTGATGGATGTGGGAGGGGGCCACAGGCTGGGACTGATGCATGGTGGGGCCTCACCCACTGCGCCTACCATCTGGCTGGCTGGAGCGCTCTGCTGAACCCCGGCCTTCAGGTGCACACGCTGAGCCAGCCACACTCCAGACGACTGCCACTCAACATGCACACATGTTTAAAATGCAAGTGCAACAACCGGTAATGCTACCGCCCAGTCCTCAGCTGTGGTGTTAAAACCCAAAGGCACAGAGGCCCTAATCCCTGCCTGCCAGCTATAACAGGGGCACCTGCAGGACCTGCTTTACAACAGCAGTTCTCAGCTGGCTTTGCCAGACAGCCTGAGCCTGTATTTCCAGTCCCTGACCCAGGCTGGGAGGAAACTTCAGGGAATTGTCCCATTTTCTCACGGAAAGTTTGCATTCTGATGCTTTTTTCCCATTAGGAAAAGGAACTAGCGTTCCCACATGATCCCATCTTCAGGAAGCCTGGTGACTGGCTTCTCAGGCTGCAGCCCCAGGCTGATTCTGGGCTGTAGAGCGTGGTCTGCTCCCCACAGAGTCATCCCACACAGGGAGTCATCCCACAGGGCCCTCTGCTATTTTCTCTGATTTTCTCCCTAATTTGTTTTCTTTATTTGAAGAAATAATGCATGTAAAAATGGAAGACCAAACCAAAGGGGGTAAAAAAATACATAGAATCTAGTTAAGCACTTTCTAGGGGGAGAAAAGTCTCATTAATGTACCAAGTTTAAATTCTTAGAGGGGCCATGGTGGCACCTTGGGTTGAGTTCCTGGGATGTAGTGTCACCTATCATTGCAGTCCTGCTCACTCACACCCCAAAGGGGATGGTCCAAGCAGCTGACACCTATTATCCACACTGGAAACCAGAATGGACTTCTTGGATCCTGTCTTTGGCCTGACACTAGAGAACTGCTGCAGGGATTGGGAGGGGAACCAATGAATGGAAAATGTGTGTGTGTGTGTGTGTGTGTGTGTGTGTGTGTGTGTGTGTATGTACCTGTTTTGCTCTTTCAAATCAACAAACTTGAAAAAATTCTCAGGATTACTGGTTCCCAAAGTTTTAAATTTCACAAATTGGAAAATTAAAAGGAAAATGAAAGAATTCAGCAGTCAACGGTAACTTACTATTTAACATTAAATCTTTTAAAAATACACAAACATACACACACTCAACCAACTTAACAAAACTACTTTCTAAAATAATAGTTATATTTTAAATCAGAAGTAAATTGCCTTTCCTAGGTTACCTACAAGGATGCACGTAGAAAGACCACATCCTATTCTCTCTCCGTTTTGAAAGCAGAGGGTTAACATCTAACACTTTGGACAAGTAGCCTGCAATAATTCAGTCTTTCTGATAAAATTCAGATTCTCACATGTCTAAATATCTCAAAGTTTACAATGCTGTTAAAATACTGAAGAATCCCTCTTAATTCAATCTGAATGTTCCCAGTATCTCTTTGCCTTTCCTTCACTAGTCTATTAAACCCATGAGATTCTCTGGGCACGCATGTTTCACATCAAATTCAGGAGATACCCTCTACATCTCAGTAGGTTTTGGATTTATATTTCTTCTCGTATTTATTCCAGGAAAAGAAAACTATTGCAAAGGAAGTGGTAACCATGCTGGCAGGTGGGCCCCATGAATTCACTTTCCCTGAATCCACCAAGTCCTGAGACATCTTCAGAGTTCAGCCTCAGTACCCTGCCCCTCCCTTCCCTTGGCAAATATTTACTAGGAGGCAATCCAGTGTAATAGGGGAGAATGCATGCTGTGCAGCCACACAGCAAATAAGTAAAATCCACCTTATGTAGCTGCAGTGATGATGAACTGAGTGGACCCCCCTGGAGTGGTGGATGAACATGGCACAATGGTGATGGTCCTGGCAGGCTTGGTTCACCGGTCTAGGGAGCCATTTTGTGAATCTGAGTTATTCAAGCCCTTCCCTGTGAAGTTTACATGCCACTGGGAATGGCAGGTATATATAGTTGGGTAAAGCGAAATTCAACTCCGACCTCTGTCCCTAAGCAGAGGGCCAAGACCCTGTGGAAGCCTATTGTGTCTGTGCATATCTGCAGGGCTGTCCAGGAGGGAGTGGCCGCCCTGAGGCCAGGAAGAGGCATGAGTTAAAAAGCAAGCACAAAATGATTCTTCAGAGGAGGAATTCAGCCATGCTTCCTCCCTTCCTTTCCATTTTCCCTAAATTACAATGTTGACGAGATGTCTTGAAAAAAAGCATAATAACCTATGCATTGGTACAATCCTTCAACAATGTTCCAATTTAGTACAGCACACATAAATGCAGTTAATCTTTGTGAAACAATCAGCTGCAGCACTATAGTCTGGAATTTTCCTGCTGGCCCTCCTCCAAAATCAACATAAGTAGCACTGGGAGAGCACACACCTCGCTCATCTCACAGGAGGAGGCTCTATTTCTAAAGTACACCAAGTAAAAATCAGAAAGTGCTCCAGTACAGAATATGAAAGGCATGTTTTTCAAATGTCTGCATTGAGGAAAGATTGAAGATTCTATAGAAATTGTGAGCTTGAACCACACCAGGTTTTTAAGCCCTGAATGATGACTCAAACTGTTTTGAGAATGCATTTTTAGGCAAACCCACTGCGTTTTGGTTGACAGCATGAGCCAACTTGTGAAAGCAACACTTTAAGCCCTACATTTCAAAGAATTCCTAAGGACGCTGGGGCAGCAGTCCCAGGTCCTCCACTTGCCAGGTCCCTATCCCTAACAGTTTTTAAGGGAATGATTTCCGGTATGCTCCCACACAGCCCTTCATCAAAGTGAGCACCTCCACACCAACAAAACCCCCACCCTGGCTTGCCTACCTCCCTCTCTGCTTGCAGCAACTTCATCTGCACAGCCCTGGGTCATAGCCTGTCCTCAACACCCTCCCCCAGGCTCCCTGCCACGAACTTCTAAAAGAGTGTATTTAAAACAATAAAACTTGAGAGTGATCAGATGCAAGGCATTTTGTGCCCCTAAAACAATTCAATGTCATCCTTTTATAAATAGAGATGGGATGTCACAGCACAGTCTCTCCTGACTTTCTGCAGAGCGCCAAGGCTTCAGTCTGTCCCCGGGAACAATGTGACAGGTTTTCATAATGAAAGAAAGAGAAGAGAAGGACAGAGAAGGGGACCTGAGGGGCCTCTCCTACCCTTACCACTTTCTGGGTGACTGCCACAAGATGAAAAAGAAAATGTGCTGTTGGTTTTGACGTCTATCCTTTGTGAAACATTAAGGCAAATATTTACTTACCCTGAAATTACTGGGAAAAGAAAGAAAAAACAATCAACATGTAACTTTATACTGTGTTCAGAACACACACTTTACTACACGTCATACTTTACCTTTGCCTTGATAAATATGATTATGAACACAGTTAATTACATATTCCTAGTCAGTGTGATAAGAATTGATGATGACCAATAAGAAGTCAGAAAAACCAAAATGGCAACAACTCACTACACAAATAAGGGTTTTAGCTTCAACTTTTTTCTATCAATACTGTAACTCTCCAGACAGAAAATATATTTAGCTTTTACAGCTTAATCTTACAAAGTGAATTTGTGATTATCTGATATTGTTAGTAAGATTTGAAGAATGAATGAAGCAGGAAGGAAACCAGTCTGTGTTCACTGGGAAACCTACACATGGGCCTATTTTGTGAACAAATATATTTCACAACCTCTCTCTCCACAAATTTTCAATGGAAGGATGGACAACATAAGAAGATTCTAGCCCATGATTAAGCCTTAGTAGTGGCCTCACTTATACCGAGCAGGTCACAAAGGAAGACATCAGGGACAGCTCTGATGTATGGCATAAACAACTCAGTCTACACAGCACTTCAAGAACACAATGAAGGTGAACCTGAGATCACCATGTTTTTCTTGGTAATGGAAGCCCAGACCAAGGTGACACAAGAGCTGTACTGTCCTCCCCTGACCCCCATCCCCAAGTTCACCTTCTAATGCACCCACTGCCACAGCAATCCTCCTTGCAGTGGAATCCTGGAAGCTCCTCACTGCACTCCCCAGGGCATGCTCCCCTCCCACGCCTAGCTGCATCTGCTGCCACCCCATAGGATGTCCACAGGGACCCACCTAGCCATCCACAACATGCACAGATTTGGCAGAACAAAGCACTTAACCCAGGAGGTCAGAACCAGCATTTTGGATAGCTACATTCGCAGCACATCTGAGAACTCCTCAGATGGTCCCAGTAGGGTCCTGGGCACATCACCGCAGTTTTCAGCCTCACAATAGTTTAGGATTAGGGTTAAGGTTTTCTGACATTCTTTCCTTCCAGGCTCACCCTCCTCATCCTACAGTTGTATTTCTGTGATCATTTGCCAAAGTAAATATCTGCAAAACAATTGTTGCTGTGGGTTCTTTCAAGAAGAAATTTAATATAAGGCGATAATGCAAACTGGATGAGTTAGAGAATGTATTCTACAAGACCACATTGCTACAAACTGCATGTGCAGGCTCTCTTCTAAAGGAAATTCTAGACTCTCCCTGATTATTTTAGGAGATGATTGTCACTGTGACCTTGAAGTTTAACCATAGCATTTCAAAATAATTTAGCCAGCTTGCATTTGTTAGGTCAGGCCAGCTGCAAGAGACCCATGGAAGCCTCTAGATGCAACAGCATCAGAATGCAGAGAAGGAACATGGAGCAAAATTGCAGAACCCCAAAAGGGAAGCAGCAGTGCCATCCCTCATTTCCTCTGCACTTGAAGCATATCTGTAGCAGTCATGCCTTAGGATCCAAAGTGGACATGTAGCCATGCCCAGAGGTCATTGTTCCCTTGCCACTGGCACAGAGAACTCTGGTTGCATGCAGTTTCTAGCCAGCTGCGGCAATGATGTCTCTGGAAGCAGAACTCAGGCTGTGCAGGTGGCTGCTTATTTCTTACCTAGGGGTTACCAGGTGTGTTACAAGGTTCTTTATCAGAGATGTCACCTGTCTGCGCTCCAAATGTTGTTGAGAGATCAGGAAGCAGAACTTGTACCCAAACCAGACTGTCACATGTTTCCTTTCCTCCACTTACAATCCACGGATGAAAGAATCACCAATACATAGGGAGTAAATTCTTCTCTTCCACATTTTAATATTGTTCCATCTTTGAGCTCCCTTGCTCAGCCAGAAGGAAATGGTCAATAAAACTCGTACCAGTAACACGATGCAACTGCTGCTGGCACCACCAAACTTTTGTACAGGAGGAGAAAGGAATTTAAAATAGAAAAGGATGAGTGTGTGACAAGCAGGGTCAGAGGTGACATCTCCCCTTATCTTTCCCAAACACCAAAGTTGGGGAAAATAAAAGGAAATCTACAACATTTTAGGGGAGAGATATGAATGACTTGAAAGAACTTCCTGGATGGAGTTGGTTACAAAAAGAGAAAGAACCAGGTAGAAATGTGATATGGACTCTCAGGGATGATATGGACAGTACTTAATCCTACCATCAGGTGACTGTAAGTTACTGAGAGAAAAGTTTCTTATTTTACATATAAAAAGACTTAATCTCTTGGGTCCAAGAAACTACAGACATCAAAGAGAAGGGAGCATAATCAGCTTATCACTAAGACAGCCTCTTAAGAAACATGATAGGCAGTGAAATAGACAGTGACTGATGGATACTGCAAGTTACTCTGAACCTGAATATTTAAGCCAGCAAAGACTGACGAATTCTGTCATGCCACTCTTTGATGCAGCAGTCCATACATGACCCTTTGGTCAGTGATGAAGCCCTGGCCTTGCATTGTGCCGTTAACCCACTAAGCAGGCCCACCATTGACACCTGGAAACATTTTATGATGGGCCTTCCTTGGTATCACTGAGAAAACGCCATCATCTCACAGGCTTTAACCAGGCTTTTAAATGCATGATGTGATAAAGACTCAATGAGCTATTTTTCCGTTCACACTCTGAAACACAGGGATTGGATGGGAGACGATCATGTTTCCCTGTCTCATCTACCGCTTACTTCAAGACTGCCTGTCACTGTCCTCTCCGCTAAGTCTTGCAGACATTGTCAACTGGTTGTCTGAACTATATTTCCCAGAATCCCACTCCTGTCACAGGGAGAACCTTAGGAGGAAGAGGGGTGTGGGCAGTAGCCATGATATTTTGTAGCCTGAATGGCTGGTGTTCATTCACTGGATCAGAGTGTTGGCATGCACCATGCACCTGAAGCACCTCCACCTTCTCCTGCCCCTTCCTTGGCTTCTTAGACTCCTAGGCCCAGCTGTGTGTTTTCTCATCACAATGACAGGAAGGCCCTGGATTTTCCTTAGGAAGATTAGAAGCAATGAAAGCTGATGGTTTCCAGTATCATAGTTGAGGTTTTCACTTGTCTGAGTCATTTTATCTTTTGTTCCAAGAGCCTGCCTTGTGGACTTCATCATCTGATGTGAATGAAGATTACAGCTTACTCTATATTACTCCATATCTCAGTTGTACAACATCAAATCTCTGAGAAGCCACACATGAAGTTGGATTCTTAAATCTGCCATCAGCAACACGGCCTTGAGCTTAGCTTTCCTCAAAAACTAAAATGGGGATTATAATTGTGATGACCCTGTATGATTATTGTGTGAACTGACAGTGAATGTAATGTTGAAATTTTATTCAACATAACAATAATACTGCTGATGTCAATGAACTAGAAATCCCAATTAAACTGTTGCAATGAAGAAATCCATCTTGCTCTTAAGTAGTTTGGAACTATTAGGTATTGGGCATCTTTTGTGTGCCCTCTGAGGAACCAAGTTAACAGAACTCTGGTACCACTCTAAACCATAAATGCAAATTATCTCATTTTTACTAGAGTCAAGACGGAGCAGCAGACACCGGCTAACATTTAACTTCTACTCCCAAGGGAATGATGGCAAAGACAGAAGGAATCATAGCAAACTGAAAATTACTGATTGCAGCAAGATATGCAAATGATACTTAACTAAAATATAATGTTAATAGTAGAGTTTGACAACTACATTTAAAATGTGAGACATCACATAATGAGGCTACTCTGAATATGTGGTAAACTAAAGTGCTAATGTTATAACCTTTCCTCATTTGGTGCTTTCTAATGAAAAACTAAATCTAATGAAGAATTATCTCAGGTGAATATAAATATAAAAACGTACATTTTCCCTCAATCATTTATACTAACTTTTTTTTCATCAAGGAGCCTTCGGATGTTCAATTTGTAGGTCTTGTTTCAGGGTTTTTTATCAGTACCAGTCATTCTTAAGTAAAGCTGAATTGGCTGGTTAAGGTTACACAGTGATCAGTGGGAGTGAAGGGAGTGGGCCTGAATGCAAAAAGTTTGAGAACCATTTGTTCCACTTGAACATGACTTTCAAATCCACATCTACAACTTACTGGATGATCTTCGCTGCAGATTTACAATGTGAACCACAGAATACATACACATTTTGAGGCTACACATGTTTATGTGAACTTGTATATTTAGCTGTTTCAATGAACATATAAAGATCAAACATCTCCTTGACCTTCAGAGCCATGCTCGTTTATGCAATGCTCTACCAATGTCATCTCCCTTTCACAAAGTCACTCAAAAACAGAAGCAAGCACTGTTCTTTCTCTGAGACTGTACAATTGCCCATTTCTATGAAAACTGGTAAGCACACACACCAACAAGGCTGCTAAGATCCTGCTCTAACCCCTTGCTACTGCATTTCATCACAAACAATAGTCCCTCTGCTAACCCAAGAACTCCTTCCCCACTTTCCATACAGTCACATACATTTATTCCCATCATACATCCCACCATGGAACTCTCACAGTTCCAGCTTCTCTATTTACACTTTTGCAATGTTCTCTAGCTTTAGGATATAACCTGAAAACCATCAGTCATCCCAAGCATTTCCACTAGCATTTAGACAGATGTTGGTTTGAATTTTGTCTGTATCACTCCATAATTAAGCAACCTCAATCAACTGAATTTTGCTGATATGCAAGAATTGAGTTAATTTAGTACTTCACAAAGCTGCTGTTACAATTAAATAAGATAACAAGGTGTTCAACTGGTTATGAAAAAGAACAACTTCAATTTGAGCTTTCTCTTCCTTGCCTCTGCACAGAGGGACAGTGTGGCCGGGGTGTTTACTGTTGAGGACAGCAACCCTAAGCAAGCACGATGGCTCAGGACCTGTGGAAAAATTCTGGGCCACAGCTATGAGAAATACTGTACACACAGGGAATTACATCAGCTTCCTTCCAAATCCAGACATCTTGTATACTTCACCTGGGAACTCGCCTCTCACATTATTCTGAAACACACACACAGGCAAGACACATTTGAGTCACAGGATCTTCATTTACATATTACAAATTAATAAATGTTCTTGGAAGATCCTTACTCGATTCAAACTCTCATTGTAGGTGGAAACATATTCTAGGTCTCAACAGTATAGATTAGAATGATAAATTGTAGGGAATTCTGCTGGTGGGAAAGTAAATTTATACTTGCTTGCATGAGTAACCTCTACATTCTTGGTAATGGATTTTACATAATAGAAGCATGTATTTTGTGACAATAATAGGCCCAGTCAAGCAGCGGGATATGCAGCTAGCTCTTTATCACTGTCAGGGTTGAAATGAAACTTGGTTTACTTCATACATGGAAAAAAGTCCCATTCTTTCAAAAATCCCCAAATTACGAACTAAAATTCATTTAGAAAAGTACACTCCTCACTGGAGAATAAATGCCCCTCTACCTCCCTCCCATGAACGCACATGTACACACACACACACACACACACACACACACACACACACACACACAAATTAAGACACACAGAAGTGCCCATCTTGGTGCTTCTCAATGATTGTGGGTGTGTTAATTCCCATTAAACATAGTTTGTATTTATAAATTGGGAATAATTACATAGGTGTACATATGTAACAGGATTTTCACAAAGATGAAATACTACTTTAAATGTGTCTAGTAGAATGTTTAGCACTTTAGACACAATAAGTAAACTGTATCTGTGTGGTAGATGGAATATTAATGAATATGAAACTATTTTCTAAGCTGTTCCTTAAAAATTTTCATGATAACCATATTTTAATGTCTATCTGCTATTCTCATATTATACAGCAAAAGCACCTTTTCATCATGACCCTGACACTGCAAACATCCTTGAGATGCTAGAATCCAAAAGGAAATACCTTGTATATGAATATATATATATATTTTTCTCATATACTTATTTAACATGTAACTAGATTAATTTGCCAACATTGTAATGCCTAATGTGAAAAATTCCAAATCATTCTCACTCTTCCTTTTAACTCAGTTAATATATCAGTTCTTCAACCATGAGGATCTCAATTATAGGTTATTACCATTAATTGTCCTTGGGGCCCATGTAATTTGACTATACTAAATGTTGTGATTCTGTTACTGCTTTGAGCATAGTAGATGCTTGTTAAACTGAATGAACTTAAACTTGACAAGAAATCAAAGAAAAAATTTTTACTTTAAGTAGATTTAAAAAGACCTAACTACACTTCTGGAAACAGGTAAAGAATGAAAGACAGCATGAAGCTTCAGGCATTATAAGTCTAAACACAATCCTCCAAACTTCTGATTGCTAAAGTGTGAGCTAAGAAATAAATGACCATGCCTGTGTACACCAGCAAATTGGCTATACAATTTTTACAAAAGAGCTGTAGTTCTGCGCTGTTGGATTCAAATGCCCTTTGCTCTGCATTTTCATTAATATGAAACACTTCAGACCAATTTGTGGGGCAGAAGGATGCCCTAAGTTGTCTCTTATGCATTGAATAAAGCTTTAGTCTGCTCTTAGCTAATTGAATGTGAGTGGCTTCCTTGCTTTCATGCTATGGGAATGCCACAAATCAAAAAGGATACCACGCTCCGTTTTTTTTTTTTTTCAGCAAAAACATAAAAACATCCTTTCTATGGGTAAGAATCCTCAGGCCAGTTGTGGTCACTTCCTCCTTTGAATTCTCATAGCAAGGGACTTGCAATTACTGATTTATTTGACTTTACCTGACATTTTGATCTATTGTACACAAGTCTTCTGTGTGTGCATTTTCTCCTTGTGCTCAGAGTGCTCTATCAGCTATGAGATCCTCAAGATGAGGACTTTGCATCATGACATCTGACATCTAGCCTGTGCAGTCAGCTCTGCCAGCTGCATCTTTCAGGAACATTTCACCAGCCATTGCTTTTAGGTTCCCGGACCACGGAAATAATTACCTGGAGCCCTAACACAGGTCCAAGAAAGCATGGTACTAAGTGGCATATGATGCTGTACACAAGGAAGCTATATTATTTTAAATAAGAAAGCTATGTTTGCAAAGGCTGGATTATTGGGTAGTGCAGGAGCCTATAACTATCGCTGTATTAGCTATCACTGCCTTTCATGTACACACACAGTGCTACTTAAAATGGCTACTATCTAAAACCCTGGAAAACTAAGAACGAACATGTCTTCATTCCCACATCCATGTATTAAACAAGCATTTAATTACTTCTACACATGTCCATAGTAATAGCAAAGGAAGATACAAATGTGTCCAACCAGACAACACATCCTGGCCCCTTGTTTTCTCTGGCAACAAATGCATCAATCTCTTTTTCTTCAGGTGCCTCCATGCTTCCTGGCCTCATCTGTGTTTCATTTCCCTACTTGCACACCTTGTTTCTACTGCAGTTTCATGCTCTCCATAACTGTAGATTTTGTTTCAACAAGGAATCTTTTTCTCCTCTCTCCTGGCTCCTGTATTACCTAAATGATTTACTTGAAGCAACTCCCTACCACAGTAAGCCTGATACTAATCCAATCTAAGTTATGCACCACAGTAGTTTTTTCTCATTTGGGTCCGCAGTCCTGTACTTAACCTTTGTTGCAGTGTATATGACACCTCTTCATATATGTCTCCACATCCTGATCCACTGCACTGTGCCAGGCAGTGTGATACTCCACATAGCCAGTGCCTAGCACCGTATCTGGCAGATCATAAGCACTCAATTTATACTTGCTAATTGCTGGAACAAGTGTGACGATTGGGACAACCACGACAAAGGAAAAACACAATTCACTGGTATTCAGGAGGATCAGGATCTATTGTGCAGGGTGCAAGAATTTCTGGAAAATTAGTAAATGCTTCTGTGCAGCTCTCAGCATTTGCCCAAGTAGTTCCCAGAGCACCTCATAGCTCCATGGTTTCATGCCATTCTCCAGCAGTGACAAGGCTCCAATCTTTCCCAGCCGACGGAGCAGTTGGCAACTTTAAAGGAGATTATTTGTTTGCTTAAGGAGACACACTCTATCTTAATTCAGATTGCTTGTGACAGGTCTCTGATAAAATATATGAACTGTCAAATATATCACCCTTTCCAAAAGATTTTAATCAAAATAAAACCTCAGTAAAAAGATTGCCCTTGACAGTATGGCTATAAAAAGTATCTGTAAATGAATAAAGAGAGGAATTATCTTGCTCCCTCATTAGCGGTGTTATCTAGCATGGAAACAGAACCCTCGGCCATTCTATGGACTACACAATGGTTAGCACCCCAACTGCTTGTGGAGCTAGGCAGTTTCCAGTCTTCTCCAACCCTGCCTTCAGTTTGCACCGGGATAAAGCAGTGATACTAGCAGTAAGTCTAACTATCAAGTGCAGCCAAACTCCATTTCTCAGAAAGGCATGGAGAATGAGGATTCGTGGCCAAGCCAATTTTCAGCCACTGTCAAACCTCAGTAATTGCTACTGCAGAGGAGGAACTGCCTGAACCAGCCAGAGTCTGCTTTCTTAAAATGGCTCAAATATTTCAAGAGTCAAAGAATTAATTAATTATGATAATAAGTTGTGGTATTAAGTGAAGTCTTAACCCCCCTTTTAATACAAACGAGTCAACGGCTTATGTGTCTACATACAATTTGAATATGTCTAAATAAGGGCCTAGAAATACTTCAAAAGCCAGCTTCTCTGTGTAGTAAGGATCTGCTACGGTTATCTTGTTCAAGTGACATACTTGGAACAATAAAACCAAATTGACAGCTCTGCCAAGGATCCCCAGGCTGTGGAGGTGAGTGCAGAGCTGACATCTCTATGCTCCACTGCTGTCTGGAGACCGGACGCAAAGATATATGGGTGCCACAGAGGAAATAGAGCATGCACAGCTTTAAAAATTCTTTGGGATGATTATTTATCTAGAGGGAAAATGATATGGGGAAAAACATGGTCGTGAAGGGAGAAAACTACATTTTTTTTCAAGCAAAATCTTAAACAGGCCTACTTAAAATACACTGACTGTTATTCAAATTAAACAAATGCCATCACTGGGATATTTCCAACATTTGAAATTGATGAACTTCAGCAGGATAAACTGAAAATGAGAGGCAGAGACAACTGATGAAAGATTAGAAATCAAAATGAATGCATAGATCAATATGGAAATCCAAAGCATCGATAGAAAAGTTGAGAAGAGATTGCACCAGCCCAGGCCCTCGGGATGGATGCTGAATGACACCAGCTATAGGGGAGATAGGCAAAGCCCTCGGGATGGATGCTGATGACCACCGCGTAAGGGGAGATGGTCAGGCATGGTCCTTAGGATGGATGCTGAATGACAACAGGTACAGGGGAGATAGTCAGGCTAAGCCCTTGGGATGGATGCTGAATGACCATGGGGTACAGGGGAGATGGTCAGGCCAGGCCCTCGGGATGGATGCTGACTGACAACAGCTATAGGGGAGATGGTCAGGCATGGTCCTCGGGATGGATGTTGAATGACCACGGGGTACAAGGGAGATGGTCAGGCATGGTCCTCAGAATGGATGCTGAATGACACCGGGTACAGGGGAGATGGTCAGGCCTGGCTTTGGATCGGCACAGCTCCAGCTGTTGTGGTCGCTTGGGGAGTGAATCAATGGACGGAAGATCTTTCTCACCATCTCTCCTCTCTATATATCTGATTTTCAAATAAAAATAAAATAAATCTTAAAAAAAGATATCTGAGGTAAATGCATCTTTTTTTTTAAAGATTTATTTTTATTATTTTTTGATTGGAAAGGCGGATATACAGAGAGGAGAGACAGAGAGGAAGATCTTCCGTCCTATGATTCACTCCCCAAGTGAGCGCAACGGCCGATGCTATGCCGATCCGAAGCCAGGAGCCTCTTCTGGGTCTCCCACACGCCGGTGCAGGGTCCCAAAGCTTTGGGCCGTCCTTGACTGCTCTCCCAGGCCACAGGCAGGGAGCTGGAAGGGAAGCGGGGCTGCTGGGATAGAACCAGCGCCCATATGGGATCCCGGGCGTGCAAGGCGAGGACCTTAACCACTTGCACCACCGTGCTGGGCCCCAAGGTAAATGCATCTTAAAATTTTTTGTAAGTAGGGAGATGATAATTGATAGATTAAAGAGTAATAATTGATAGGATGAAGCAATCATGGGCCATGGCGAGAGGGTCAGCTCCAGAGAGTACAGAGGCTAAGGAAGAATAACAGTTATCAATAAGCTAGGTGGACACAAAGAGGTAGACTAAGCAAAGTGCATACAGAAAATAGATTCTGTCCAGCATGAACTTGGAGGCAGGAGCACAGAACAGGTGCCAAAGGTAAACGAGAGGAATGACAATAAGAAATAAGATCGGGATAGCTGCCACACAGAATGGGAAACAGAGCTTTGCAAGGCAGAGTCGAGCAGTCGCCATCAGCATCAGGAGGCCTTGAAGGAGAAAATGTTTCTCCTCTTGAATGCAGCAGTCATGTGATTTTTCCAGGTAGGATAAAAGAACTAGATAAAGACGTTAGCCTTCTCCCAGGACTGCAGACTGACAAAGGAAGTACTCCAGTGCATCCTCAGATCCCAGTGATCTGGAAGACATGTTCTAGACACCTCCAAGGCACACTACATTTCCAAGCAGTCTTCTCTGCCAGCACTTCAGAGCACTGTGACTTCTTAGCCAGGACCGCATACAAGCGGTGACTGTTCTCTACTCTATTCCATCTCCACATGACTTCTTATCCATAGAAGTCAGAACAGAAAAATTTAAACTAAATTATATTACTTTACATCCATGTTCAAAATCATCCAATAAATTCCCACTGTCCTCAGAATTCAAGACAATGATTGACCGTGGAGAGCTGAAGGGAAAATGGAAAATGCTGCCTGCTGTGTGTGTGTGTGTGTGTGTGTGTGTGTGTGTGCGCGCGCACACGTGCGTGGGGGTGCAAATGTGCATACACACACACACACACACTTCTCTAAGACTGAAATTATCCCTTTTGCCACTGTCAACAGCCATGAAGCACTTGTAAAATTTAAGTAACGGAAAGATCTCCTGGAGACGGATTGGTCATTCTGAGTAACTTAACATGAACTAACTACAAAAAACAACACTTCAAAGTGTATGTACAGAATTTCTGAAAACAAATACTAATGCTCTTGATCTAAAAAACTTACTTTGTAATTAATACTTGAATGATGATTTGATTAATACCTGTCTTCCCTGTCACAGTATAAGTTTCAAGAAGGCAGGAACCAGGACTGCTCTTTAAACAGTTTAATTCTCAGAATGCAGCCAAAATGCAACATGTTGGAAATGCTCTAACTGTACATGTTAAATTATGGAATCAACATTACATCTAAATTACCTGAATTATTTAGTATATACAGAAGTAGGACAGAAAAGAATCAGATAGGATCCCAGGCAGGAAACAAGGCTAAATTTAAATTATGTGACTAAGAAAGCACATGACTTTTACCTAGTGGCTACAATCTTAGAGTCCCACGGCAAAGTACCTGGGTCTGCCTAGGGCTCCAGCCCCAAGTGGGGGTACTTGGGTCAGCCTTGAGTTGCCTTGAGCTCCAGTCCCACGTGGGGGTACCTGAGTCTGCCCTGAGCTCCATTCCCACTTGTGGGTACCTAGTTCTGCCTTGAGCTCCAGTCCCACATGGGGGTACCTAGGTCTGCCCTGAGTTCCAGTCCCACGTGGGGGTACCTGGGTCAGCCTTGAGTTGCCTTGAGCTCCAGTCCCACTTGGGGGTACCTGGGTCTGCCCTGAGCTACAGTCCCACGTGGGGGTACCTAGGTCTGCCCTGAGCTACAGTCCCACGTGGGGGTACCTGGGTCAGCCTTGAGTTGCCTTGAGCTCCAGTCCCACGTGGGGGTACCTGGGTCTGCCCTGAGCTCCAGTCCCTCGTGGGGGTACCTGGGTCTGCCTTGAGCTCTAGCTCCTGACCCAACTTCCTACTGCTGTGAACCTCAAGAAACAGCAGGGATGGCTACAGTAGATGGGTTCCTATCACCCACTGGGAAACCTGAATTGAGTTCCTGCCTCTGGGTTGGTGTCCTACAGGAAGCTAATGTAGGCACTTGGGAAAGTGAACCAGTAGATGGGCTATTTCTTCCTCTTTATGTCCCCTATGCCTCAAATTAATACATTTTATTTAATGAAGTATTTGACTCAGTCCAATCATTTAATGTTTCTAAACCTTGTTTTTAATCTTCTATTGCATGATATAATAGACCCGCATCCTAAGCCAATCGAAACATAGTCAAGTTCAATTCTCATAAACTCTGATGACTAACCATGAGACACAACTCAGTATAAAAGTTTTTAATTTTCTTCTGACACAATTAAAGTCTCAAAGTTTAATCAGGCAATAGACTTGGCCTTTGTTTTTCTGAGTGGCAGCCTACTGAGTGGTGCCCTGAGACGGCATGCTTCCTCTTCAAAACCCTTAGAGCCTAAGCATTTTACTCAAGAAGAAATACGGAACAAAAAATTAAGAGGGAAGATGTGGGTTCTTTACATAGGTGATACAGAGACATCTGGGTATTCAAGTGAGGACTCAGGGAAACTCTCACACAACACATTTAGGAATAAAGTGAGAATGAGCAAAAGTTCTGATCTTCACTAACAAGTCCTTAGACTCCAGAGAAATTCTGGTGATGGTCTGCAAATCACTGTTGGGGACAATGCCAATTAAAATTAAAGAAAGCAGTTTCAATGTCACAGCCATTCTATTACTTCAAATGGGTATGTGTACAAACATATTCATTAAGTCTCATGAAAACATACAGATAACCTGTGTTTGCATCAGATTTCCAAATGCAATTTGAAAACATTGACCACCATTACTGATTTGTTGTGTTACAAACCATTCTCTTTTAGAGCCCCTCTGAGTTAAACTTGAACTTAGAACACAGATATACATACTGACAATTCTTACAGGTAATTCAGTACGTATGGCTAGATATGTTTATATTATTTTTGCTACATTTATTGAATTTTTAAAAATAAAGAGTAAACAACATGAGAGCATGGAGAAATTTAAAATATGTTGAATGTAATCTTAGAGTTTGCTTAGCTTACAATATTCTCTCAGGTAAATCATGTATAATTCATTGGTTTTTCTTGAAGCATTTCATACACAGATGCATATACCTCAAATCATTAAAAATACATTATTTTGAAAGTGACAATGGCAGAACACCATCCCATGATGGTAAAATTACCAATACAGTGAATGTCTTCTAAAGAATGTACCCTTCAGTATCCCTAGGGAAATGTTTTATAATATACATAAATGTCATTAGTTGTTTTATTACATAATTTTATTTATTTACATTTAATAAAATGGTACAAATCATTAAATCACTCTGAATTAAAAAATTGATTCTCACTGCTGGTGGAAGCTAGCCACACTGGACTGCCCTGCAGGTGCCGCTCATGTGACTGACTCCTCCTGGCAAAAGACGCAACTTGCCACTTAAACAAAAGGCGATCAGTGAAATGACTCTCATGGCATGGCATCTTTCCTGTTCAAAACCTCATTTTCCAATTCAACAAATCTCTCCAGCAGAACTGGAAAGGCATGGTGAAGGATCACCAGGATGTAAGTCAGCCTGAAAAGGCTTTAAGTTCCTCACTGAGTGTATTTTAATGGAAACACTCCTCTCCCAAATAATGTTCAGCCTTGGAATCTGCTGAGGTAACAATGGTCATTACCAAACACGGAAGCCTGGATGCCCCATACACATTGCGTTCCTATTTAATCAACCTAAAGACAGAAGGATCCCACTAGCTAAGTATATTTGGGCCTTGTTTTTTCCAGGTGTAACAGGAATTCTGCTTACTGAATGAAAAGTGGAGAATCATCAGCATTAATGCCACAGATTCTTTAGAAGTTGGAGTGCATTTTCCATATGATGATGACAGAAGCTTTCACAGAAGTGGGAGAGAAGCACTGACTGCTCGTCAATTCTAGGAACTGTCAAGCCTCTGGATTCCCTTAAAAGCAGGCATTTGCTTGGACCATCTGCTCCCCTAGCATCACAATGGGTAGGCATGGGCCAGTCGAGGAGGTCAGCCATGACTTCCACACTCTCGCACCACTGCAAACGTATGGCAGAAAAGCTGCCTCTGTTACTTTTCTAATATTATGTCCGTTCTCAAATGTTTTTAAAAATTACACTGACCACATCAATGAAATTTTCCATTATTTTGGAGCAAGAGTAGTTTCACAAAGAAAATTTGAATGAGGCTACATTTGTAAAAACTAAGTGCCATACTATTTTCTACTAATACATTTTTCGTGATGGGGACTTTGACGCGTTTGTATAGAAATGCCCTCAGTAATTGCACACTGTAATTGTGTCTGCTCTTTCACTTATGAGCTCTCCATGTGTCTAATTTAACATTATTCATTTGATTCTTAGCGGCCCTGAAGGTATGACTCTTGCATTACTTGCTCATTGTGTTCCTAGTGCTCATTGAGATATATTAACACAGGTTTAAACGGCTACAGTCAATGCACAACCTTGACACAAACACCTCACAATGCATGCTTTCTGAAAAATTGTGAACCTAGTACAGATCTGCATGCTGAACTATCCACATCACATAGGGAAAAATCCACAGATACAAACTGCTCCTTTTTCTCATAATTTTCTTATAATTTAGTCTTACAAGTAACTTCTGCAAATGCATACAACCTTGGGCATTAAAAGTAAGCAGGAAACCAGAGTTAAAGCTTTGTAATGATCCATGGGCTGATACAGTACGAATATATAACCACAAAGATGATAGCAAGAAAGTTTCCGATATGGAATACATAATGACACCAGTGTTCACCACAACACCCTAGAAACTCCAACCTACCTTGGTACTAGAACTCCAAGTTAGCAGCCCTGTACTCCAATCTAAGTAGCCTTTGGTGGTATCTGACCCACATGTTCTCATGAGAAAAAGAACACAACTCCTGTAAGTATTCCTTTGTGAATAACCTACTTCACATACAGATGTTGAATGTCCAATGATTTATCCTTATGAGAATCACACAGTCGTGGTGTCTCAATGAAAACAAGACTCAAGTAATCATATGCTTTTATGAATCATATATATGAATATGTGAATATTTCAATAGTGACTTGCAGTTATGTTATCCTAGTAGAAAAAGTAAGAAATGCTGAAGGAAAGTGTTCATTGTATCCCAATAAGCCAAATATCACTGGAAGTGTGCAAATGGACTAAGATTCCTAGACAAATCTATCTGATACAGCAATATGCAACAAATTAAAATGAAGAATGAAAATGTCATTTTCCTTACAGCTCCTCCTTACTAAGGAAGGCTTATGTCACTTCTGATTATAACTGATGCTCTCCTAAATAGGAATCTTGCTGATATGATAATGGGAAGAATGGAAGTGAAATCTGGGCATAAGAATTTAGTGACATAAAATATGCTTTTAAAATGGGAGGGCACTCATTTTAAAATCAAATGTTACTTGATACATATGTTACCCTTCAAATTTCCCTCATCAAAAATAATTAATGCTAGTCTCAATGAGCAGTATGAGATTCACATATAACTAAAATTATAATCAAGAATGTCCCTTACATTAATCATAGATCCTCAGGTTTCCTTTCTTTTCTCAACATGTGTTTATTTTTATTTGAAAGTCAGAGAAGGAGAGATAGAGACAGTTCTTCTATTTGAGGGTTCATTCATCAAATAGCCAAAACGGCCGGAGCTGAGTAAATCTGAAGCCAAGAGCCTCTTTAGGGTCTCCCACATGCATGCAAGTTCCCAAGGACTTGAACCATCCTTCTCTGCAGCTTTCCTAGGCCATAAGCAGGGAGCTGAATTGGAAGCAGAGCAGCAGGGACATGAACCGGTGCTATATGGGAGGCCACTACCACAGATGAAGGCTTAGCCTGCCCATGCTGGCCCCAGGCCCTCAGAATTTCCTTAAACATCAAAACACCCGGGAGTCACCATGCACCCTGCTGCTATTGCTATATCTGATTCCATCAGAGACATTAATCATTTTTCTCACAACTGTGAAGACACACATGCAGAAAAGCAGTCACCAATGGATGGCTACACTTGCCATTTATTTGTTTGTTTATTCCTCACTACCGCTCATTAGTGAAAGAAGTTTAAGAACAATTACAGGATTTCTTTTAAAAAGTTAAGACTATTCTTTTCGTTTACTCACTTTTTCTCTTGCAATACTGAGGAAATACTGAAAAATCTTCAATCCCAATAGGAAGAGATAGATCAGGTCAGCTTATTACACTATACACTAGGGTTCTAAACATTGGGAAGATGTGCTTTTGACCCTCATGGTAACCCGATGAGGCTTCACAGGCCGTACAGGATTGGAAGGTGGCATCTCAGAAGAAAACAGATCTGGAATAATTCTAGAAAGAAGAGTCTGAAAGAAAGACGGAAATGAGATGGCTAGTGGAGGAAGCGGTAGGGCCCACAAAGGGCAGAGAGGAAGGCTCAGGGGAAACCACCTAATGAGGTTCTACACTACCAGAAGTCAAGGCTGGTTGTGACTGGAGAAAACACTGGGACAGAACAGGTGTAGGAACAGACCAAACGTATGCACTGAGACAGACACGCTTCCCGCTCTAGGCATGAGAGTGAGTCTGTCCTTCTGGAACCTAGAGGGCAAATACATCAGAAATGAGAAGAAAAGCTGCTTCTGTGAACAGGCAACACAACAGTAAGCTGTGTTTCTCAAGACTGCTGAATTTCTTCAGAATGCAGCCCCTTGGTCAGCTGATCTCACCCCATCCCTCACCGCAGTCCAGTTTCCACTTTGTTGACATGGAACTGTTTACAGAAAGAGTAGATGAAATCCGATTCAGGGAGAGCTTACTTCCCCAAGGCAAAGTGCACAAGCTGGAGACCACAGGAGGCAGTCTCCATTGAGGATGAATGACGGAGCTGAGGCACCCTCAACACCACAGGCGGCTTCGGTCAGAAACACGTCTGCATGGTGTCTCCTGTGTCCTCAGTCATGGAAGGTCCGTGGAGCAAAAGTGCCGTCGTAATGGCTGACACTTCCCTGAACACAGCCCAAAAAGAAAAATGCCATGATTGTTCACAAGTGGAATCTAGAGAAAAAGAGCTTTATTTCTGCTAAAAACTGGACAGAGACAGCAATTTTTCTTTAATTAGATCCATTGCTGTAGTATAAGTGCTTAATAGAAAGTAACGCTGATGTGTACAGCAGGCATATTCATTAACTTCATTCTAAAAGCTGTGAAACAGAAAAAGTGATAGGAAAATGAGACGAATTGTCCTAGGGAATCTCCCATATGAGGAGCAGCCTACTGTTAACAGCCAGTGCAGGAGGGCTTTGGTAACCTACTGCCATTCTTTTTTAAGATCGGGAGCAGTTAAGCCATCCTTGTAATTGTTAAAACCAAATGAACTTGCCCAGTTATAGTAGAACACTTACAAAATCAGAATAGATGAAAAGTATAGTCGCAAAAAAATGGAAGCTGTTGGTGAGACAAACAACCAACTATAACATTGAGCCATCAACAGTAGGTGCCCATACAAATACCGCTTAAAGCCACTTGGTTTATTTCACCTCAACCAACTTGCTCTTTCTAGTTTCCATCTGCAGTTACAAAACTACAAAAATTCAGCTAAGAATAAGAGTTTAACAAATTGATCAGATATGTCCTTTCCTCCCAAATAACAAGATAAAATCTAAAAATGCAAACAGAAATGTACGTGGATAGGTAACAGAGAATGCCATTTAATGGAAATATTTACATGATTTGCAGCGAAGAAAAGAAGAAAATCTTGTGGAATGGACAGAGCACAGAAGGAGAGGTCTCAGGAAGGCTGCTAAGTCTGTACTGTCTTTTAATTCCTGGAGCTGGTGTGGTAGTATAGCATGCTAATTCTCTACCTGTGGCTCCAGCATCCCATATGGGTGCCAGTTCAAGTCCTGCCTGCTCCACTTCCAAACTAGCTCCCTGTTAATGGCCCGAAAAGACAACAGAGGGCAGGCCAAGGCCTTGGGCCCCTGTACCTATGTGGGAGACCCAAAAGAAGCTCCTGGCTCCTGGCTTCAGACCAGCACAAATTTGGCCATTGCAGTCAGATGGGGAGTGAACAAGTTAATGCAAAATCTCTCTCTCTCTCTTTCACTCTCATTCTTACTTCCATGTTAAAAACAGTAATTAAAAAAATACTAATTCCTAACAACATCAAAGGGTTACAAATGTTACTGCATGCTCAGATCTTGTGGGGAGCTTTAAAAACCCAAACACCTGGACCTGGTGCAGTGGCCTAGTGGCTAAGGTCTTCGCTTTGAACACACTGGGATCCCATATGGGCACCGGTTCTAATCCCTGCGACCTTTCTTCCCACCCAGCTCCCTGCTTGTGGCCCGGGAAAGCAGTCCAGGACAGTGCAAAGCCTTAGGACCCCGCACCCGTGTGAGAGACCCAGAAGAAGCTCCTGGCTTCAGATCGGCACAGCTCTGGTTGTTGCAGTCACTTAGGGAGTGAATCATCAAACAGAAGGTCTTTCTCTCTGTCTCTCCTCCATCTGCATATTTGCCTTTCCAATAAAAATAAATAAATCTTTTTAAAAAAATAAAACACCAGGATGCAGCCAAGAGTAATCAGACTCTGAAAGAACTTGGACATTCATAACATTGTGAACTACATGACTCTTTCCTTGATAATATATCTTATTCTAATTTTAGCTCCACAAACACTAGCATAACACAATGCCCACTTAGGTTCTTAAGCATTTGTTAGCTCGAGAAATCGAATATAGGAAAGATTTTTCTAAACTAAAATGGCTACAACATTGCATTTTATCATCTGAACAGCCACTTACACTTTAGTTCATATAATAACAAACAGGCTTTTTTAAAAAAAAAGATTTAAATTTTCACTGCAAAAATAACAAAATTAAAATGCATTATTCAAGAGCAGTAATGTTATTACTTCATTCAGCAAGTTCATGTAAAACAGGAGTTACAACGTGGGAAGACAACAGCATAAATTCTTACACCACTAGCTGAGACAAAGGCATTGGAGACAAACACACCATATTAGTAAAGGGCAGTATAGATCTATTATCCACGCCATTCTCTTTGCATTTGAGTGTGGTAGAATTACTTGTTTGCTAAATTTTCTCTTAAATAAGTTGCATGCTGCTTCTTCATCAAGTACTTATCCTTTTACCCCAAGCTAAAACTTTCCAAAGTTGTATATGAGCAGATTTATAACACACAAATATTCATAATAGTAAATCCTATCAGTATATGATTTTTTTTTAAATTCGACTAGAATCTGTAAATGAATGCAAATTGTTAAGTAATCAAACTAAGTTCACGTAAGATTATGTAAACTGCTTGGCGGTTATCTTTTAATTAAAAATTTAACAGATATATAAACATTACCCATATTTGTTGGGTCCTATGTGATGTTTCTGTGCAGGTATACAGTGTTGGTAGCTGTTCCTAAATGGGTTTTCTCTTGCTCGGGGTTTCTAATAGAGTCTCAGTGAAACAGACCACTCATTAGTTTGAGAAGATAAACCAGTACATGCATAAAATACTTACTAAGCCAATAAGACTTAGAGCAAATTGCTAGATTTCAAGAAGTCTGAAAACACAGCATGTAGGTGGACTTTAGGCTGTAACGGTGCACTGCCACTGATGGCACACAGCCACTGATGGCATGCATCACCTTGTCAGGTTAACTGACAGCTGACAGGGCACAGAAACGGAGTTTCACACCCGACCCTTCCTACGTCCTCTCACACCATTCAAGTTAACTGAAGGCAGGAAAAGTGCACCCTGCACCCACACCCCTCACCCTGCTTCCGCACCATTCACAACAACTGAAAGCTGGGCAATTACTCCACAGGCTCCAGTACCTGGCCCCTCCTGCCTCCTGCTGCGCTACCTTAGGTTAGGTAAATGTAATTTTGGGCTCTGGTAAGTCCTTTCCTGCCTGAAACTTTGTACTGCACAGCTTGCAGTCTGGTTGGAGAATAAGGGCTTAAAAACCCCTCACTTTGTCAGCTTATTGCACTAGCTCCGAGAGTGTAGCGTCTGTCTCCAAGCCTGAATAATAATGACTCCTCCTAATATCCTACACTTGGGTGCAGTGTGATCTCTCTCACACCCTGCAACAAAGCAGCCCATACATACAAATTCACATACATATATACACTAATATTCACATACACGCATACATACTTCACACTGAAGGTTGCTTATAATCGTTTCACAGAAGCTTTTTAAAGAATGTAAATCCAACATTCCTCTCTTTCACAGTAAATATTGCATTCAGTATCAGTTTCACTCTAACTCTAATCTCATTGCTAGATATGTTGTGGCAAATCACCCTTAGATCTCTGCCTGCCTAGCCTACACGGGAGGCCAAAGGCACACAGCACACTGTGCCCTTGGCTAACAGACCCCAACATGGCCTGTTAACTAAGCATGGAGCAAGAAAGATGAGCTGCACCCCAGTCTCTCTTCCCTACTCTGCTAAAATTTCCTTTGTAAACAACTGTAGAAAGTCAAATGTTACATTCATCTGCTTTTCAGCAGGTAACAAGTTCCCTGAGACGCAATTTCCTGTGCTTCCTGACCTTTAATTTCATTCATCCAGAGAGATAGACATATCTGTTAGCCAGTCACAATGTTGTTTTTGGCTGGAAGTACTGTTGGGACCGCCTTCTGCCTGTCCCCTTCTCCTATATAAGCTTGTGACTTCTCTCAAATAAACAGACATCCTTCACCACTGGTTGGTGTCCAGTGTTTCTGCTGTAGAAGAGCAGTGTCGCCTCACCCCTTGGTGGTCTCGGGGCCTACTGGACAGAAGGCCCTGGAGAACATGTAAGTTTAGTACATTATAAAACATAACTATTGGTCTGGCATTGGCGCATAATGGGTTAAGCTGCCACCTACAACTCTGACCCTCTCCACTTTCTTTCCTTCTATTAATGATTTTTATTTTTGAAAGGCAAAATCACAGAGAGAGGAGGGACAGAGTTTTGCCATCCACTAGTTCACTCATTAAATGGCCACAACAGCCAGAGCTGAGTCAATTCTGGGCCACGAGCAGGATGAATCTTCCACATGGGTATAAGGGTTCCAGATCTTCAGTTACGTTCCACTGCTTTTCCAGGCCATGAGCAGGGAGCTTAATCAGAAATGGAGCAGCTGTGACATGAACTTTTGCCATGGGACGCCAGTATTATAAGTGCAGGGCTAGCCTATCCTGGTTGCCCCTGGGAAAGCAGCAAACAATGACCCAACTTAGGCTCCTGCACACACATAGGAGACTGAAACAAAGCTCCTGACTCCTAGTCTCAGCCTGTTCCAGGCAGATTCACAAGGAAAGAGACAAAGATTCTCTGGCTGCTGTTTCACTCCCCAAATGGCTGCAATAGCCAGAGCTGAGCCAATCCAAAGTCAGGAGCCTTTCCTGGGCCCTCCAATGCAGGTGTAGGATCTCAAGGACCTGGGCCATCTTCTGTTGTATTCCTAGGACACAAGCAAGGAGCTGGATGGGAAGCAGAGCACCTGGGACACAAACTGGCACCCCTATGGGATCCTTGCATTTGCAAGTGGGAAGATTAAACTAATTGAGCCATTATAAAGGCCTGAAAAAAATATTTAAGCTGGTGAAAAAATGTTTGCAATCAAAACATAAACACAGGTTTTTCTAAAAGCTCACAAAAATTGCATACTATTTTAAAAATATTTCAGAATTTCAAAAACCATTAGTATCAAAAATACACTCGTCATTCCATTACCACCAAGTTTCTAAAGTACCTTCACACAAAAGTACCTGTACTTCATATATAAAAGTTCCCCCGGTGCAAAACATGCTCATGTGAGGGGCTGCAGTCACAAACAACCCCACAGGAAACAAAGTCATCACAGTCACTGAATTTCCCACTGAGTAAATGCACTGAAGCCTGACAGAGCTGATGCTCAATCCATGGCCAAAGGGACTCAAGAAATAAACAGTCTTCCTTTGTTCCTATGTTTATAAGAGATATACATTATTTTTGCTGTCATCTCAAGTAGGAAGATAACCTAAAAGCAATGTTTTATTCATGATTCCAAATAGCTATGAATCAATGAAATGATTAACGTCATAAAATATTAATTGATGTTAAAAATTTGGCTGAGTGTGAAAAACAGTTATAGAAAGCCTCTGATTATCTTGCTTCCCCCAAATAATTTATTTTTTTAAAGATTTATTTATTTTTATTGGAAAGGCTGATTTAATGAGAGAAGAAGCGACAAAGAGAAAGATCTTCCATTCACTACTTTGCTACTCAAATGGACCCAATGACTGGAGTTGAGCCAATCCGAAGGCATAACCCAGGAGCTTTTGCTGGGTCTTCCAACTCGGGTGCGGGCTCCCAAGGACTCGGGACATCTTCCACTGCTTTCTCAGGCCACAAGCCAGGAACTGGATCGGAAGTAAAGCAGCTGGGACAAAAACCAGTGCCTATATGGGATCCTAGCACCTGCATGGGGCGATTAGCCAATTTAGCCATCATGTCGAGCCCAGAATTCATATTTTGAGGATAACTACACTAGAGTACTTTGCTTTTTTTGTTCTAAAAAATCAATCAACTCCAGTTTAACAGCTGCCTTGTTAATACAAACACGAATTAACCGATCAAAAAACAGTATTAGGCAATTTCTCTGGCTCAGCAGTTAGAATGCTCACTGAGACAGCTGGTCCAGTATCAGAGCAGCTGAGCTGAATTCTCACCCCTGGCTCCTGACTCCAGCTAAGGGCTAATGTGGACCCTGGGAAACCTCATCAGTGGCTCAAGTGATTGGCTCCCTGCTAAGTGGGAGCCCTAGACTGAGACCCCAGCTCCCAGATTTGCCCATGTGCAGACAGCCACAGTAGTTGTGGGCATCTGAGTGGGAAACAGCAGAAGGGATAGTAATCATAATCTTACTATTCATTAGCTCCAAATAAACTTCAAACATAACACAATTCGGAGAGGCCAACAGCGACTATTTCTAATTTAGTACTGATGTATTTAGGGAAACATCTTTATCCCACTATTTATGCCATCTCAGATCTCCCTTCCCAATTCCTCTCTCTCTGCCAGTTTACCCGTGGGAGGCCCTCACCATTGTGACATTATTTCTTGATTAATATTTAGTTCAGAATTCCCTCCCACTCCCTCAGCTCGCTCACCTCCAATCCAAACTGGACACAAAGTCGCTCTTCACTGTTATTTCAATGAAATTACTTACTCAATTTTTTAATTCACAATTTTAAATGGAAAGACCCTGTGTCAGGCTCTTAGTTTAAAAAAAAAAATAGAAAGAAAGATTAAAAGTGTGAGAATTATTCTAATTCAATGACTTTAGCTAGGCAAATCTTTCTAAAACGGCTCAAATGGTATGAGCATTTTACAAATGAGCTTTAAGCATCCTTAATCTAAATTGTTCTTAACTTCTGAATACCTAGCAAACTACTATTTGCAGCTTGAAAATAAACATTCATGCTAGGCTAATACAGAAAAATCTGGAGCAAATCCATGATTAATATTTTTCCAGTTTGCAATGTTCAGTTCTATTTTTAAAAAGACATTTAATAAGTGCTGCTGCAATAATTTAAATAGAAAATTGATTTCACTTTGAGTCTCACTGCCATTTCCATCAGCACTGTCACTATCACTCCCATATTCAATTCATTATTTCCATTTCTATGTATTCGCATTTTAGACAGGGTAAATTCATCAATGAATCTATTACACTTTCCAAAACGATAACTAAGCACAGGAAAATGTCACTTCTTTGTAAAGAATTAGGCACACGAGAGAGCAAACGCTGGCTAGCAGAGACAAGGCTGGACTGTTCTCCTCTCTCCTTGTAAGCACCGGGTATGCTTCAATTCACTGGTCTCTAAACTGGGTGACCTGAAATACTTCACCAACTTACACATTCAACTGTACATTCTTCATGGTTTCTTATATTTTGGGCTTTTAATAACTAGTAGATATTAAATATATTATAGCTGTATCTCAGATGGCATAACATGGCATAACAGGTTAAACCTCTGCCAATGGTCCTGAATCCCATTTGGGCATCAGATCATGTTCTGGCTGTTCCATTTCCAGTCCAACTCCCTATGTTTGGCCTGGGAACGAAAGCAGCAGAGAATGGCTCAGAAATCCTTGGGCCCCTGCACCTTTGTGGGAGACCTGGAAGAAGACTCCTGCTTCTGTAATGGGATCAACGCAGCACTAGCCGTTGCAGCCACCTGGGGAATGGACAGTCATATGAAAGATTTCTCATTTCCTCTTTGTCCCTGTCGCTCAGTCTCTCTATGACACTGCCTTGCAAAAAACTGATATAAAACAAAATTAAATTTCTTAGAAAAATATTTTTAATCTGTGTTTTTCTAACAGATTGTATTATATACTGTATGTATATATATATACATTTATTACAATTTATACATCTTTTCAATGAAATTTCTCCAGCTTAATGTATAATTATAAAATACAATTATCACGCTACACTTAAACATGCTTGAAGTGTAAAATATTAAATAGTTCAAAGCAAAAACCTACACTTTCCTTAAAGAGAGTTTAAGAAATTTAAGCAAATTGATCATAAATGTTATAGATGAATAAGCATAAACAGTATTGTAACAGAGCATCTGGTTTTGACTCAGTATTAACTTACTTGAAATCACAGAGGTTTAGTGAAGTGGAATATCAAACTGTAAGTTTATACAGAGCAGCTAGTGGTGTTACTTGCAAAGATGTTCAGCTTTTTATTCACAGTCCCATTAGTGCTTATTATCAGGAATGTGACAGTTTTATTTGAATAACAATTACTTAGTACTAGATTATTAATGCGTATATGATCAATTACAATTCTATTTTGATGATATTAGTCAACAGTAAACACAGCAATGCCTGTTAGTCTTATCAACATGATGAAGCTTTTGTTTTTGTTGGTAAACTGTTTCTAATTAAGTGAGAAATATTTGTTTAAAACCACTTTTCCCAATGAGCTCCCTTCTTGGGCTGAAGCGGAAGAAAATGCAATGGGCCAATCAATGCCCCATCCCGAGATCTCTCAGGAAAGTCCTGCCCTGCGGCTTGCCTGGAGTCGGGCACAGAACAGTAACATCTTCTACAATACTGCCCACTAAACCATCTGATCACAAGATGTAACACTGTTATTTCAGAGTAAGAGATAACAAAAGCAGCATTCCCACTAGGTCATACAGCCTTGAACACATGTAGATGCTTAACCCTCCAGCCTGGATCCAGCCTGCAAATCAACACAATTATCCCTCTTATCTTTTCTACCGTCTGCTGATTCCATTATCAAAATCATGCTCTATTCGGAAACAGACACATCCAAGAAGCTGTGAATGACCCCTATGGTGAAAAACCTCGATTACTGCACAGAAACAGACTGCAAAAGCAACTGACCTTCGCCAGGTTAGGAATGACCCCTCATGCTGTTTGCACTGGCCAAGCCAAGGCAGTGGTCAAGCCCTTGAGGAGACCAAGGGCCAGCGGATGGGCTGGTGATCTGTTATTAGATATTTACATGTGAGGAGCTGAGTGTCTCAGTGGAAGTTAGTGCAGGAAGAAACAATACGGAAGAGAACGAGAAAGGAATGATTCAGTGGATACGGCCAGAGATTTGCTTACGGAACCAAACAAACAATGAGATTGAAAAGGACAGGAACACTGAATGGGGGTGGTAAGGATAATATCAACATCAAATGGGCATTAACAGCTACATTTCACAGCTAATTCTGTTCACACTGACTCTGCCGGTACATGGGTGACCTTGGACAAGTAGCCTAACATCGCTGTGCCACGACTATGCTTCAGCAATAAAACTGGGATGTGAACAAACACCATGTGTCTTTGATGATTAGCTGAAAAACAAGAAAATATATAAAGTAGTAAAGCCAAATGATTAATGATTTCTTTTAAGAAAAATCTGTTTGACCTAAGATTTTAATCTCTACCCAGATGTCATTGTAATCCTGGGTATTTTCGATCTATCTGTCTGATGCTCCAATGTATCTAAGGCACCAGGTTTCTGGACAATCACATCCAACAAATATTCAATGAGCATTTGGAGTTGCACTTTTAATAAATCTGCAGGGAGGTGTGAGCATCAGTGTTTGCGTGTGTGTGTGTGAGGGAGAGACAGACAGCGAGCGGGAGAGGTAGAGAGAAGAGTGGTAGAGGGAGGAAGGAAGGGAAGGACAGAGAGAGGGAGAGAGAGTCTCTTACTCAGAGAAGCCATATATTTATCTCTGGCATTACAATTATTTCATTCTGTTGACTCTCACTCTGCTAAGAGTCTTGGTCAATCAAACTATTCAAGGATTAGTACTGACCTGTCATGGTGAGGAAACGGACTTCTACACACTGTGCCCTTTGTTTAGAGATGAATGATTTAATTTCAAGTATGCTCCATCAATAATTCTCTGCTTTGGAGCTACTTGTGTTTTTATGTGAATTCTTTTCAGAGACAGAAACACCTGACACCTGTGTTGCTGCACACAATTCATCTACAAGCATCTGGCCACCCAAATAGGGCCACTTATGACATGGCGAGGAACGTTAAGTAGTTTGAGGTGAATTCACAAGCTAAAACAACAACAATCCTCTTCTGCTAGTTCATTAAAAATGCCTTTCTGAATTCTTAATAGAACAAATTGTGAAATGGACAGTATAATAAATTTATGAAGATGATTGCTGTCCTCTAAAGAACGCCGGTGCTCCCAACTCTGCCAGGGTTAAATAAGGCAGAAGCCAGGAATACCGGTGATGTGTGCCAGCCCCTTCCCTTCCCAATCGGAATAACATCTTCAATATGTAATTGGAACGGAAGTTAAAGTTAAAATAACTGACTTTTCCTCAAGCAATGTAAGAAACAAGGTGTTTTATGATGTTCCAAAAATGAGAAGATGAGCAAAGCGAGAAACAAAATACCACCTACTTAGCACAAAGAATAAAATGCCATAAGAATCTGCTATCTCCTCCTATGGGTCCCGTCTTAGTCCTGACTCTGCTGAGGGAGTCCCTCCGTCACACTGCGCCAATCCTCTCAATCTTGTGCATGTGAAGTTGGAGCCATAGAACCTTCCTTGTGTGTGCTGGCCTCACTCTTGACCCCTTATCCCCACTGGCCTACATCTCTTCCCTACTCCAGAGGCCTCAGCTCTCTCCAGCCCCTCAGCCCTTGTTCTGAAAAAGCTCAACCTCGTGGAGCAGGTGTGGCCTCCTCCCTAGAGGTCCACACAGGGTGGAAAAATGGGTACCTGCAATGAGACCTGCCCTTGCCAAGCCTGTCTCACTCCCTTCCTCCCCTTCCTCCCGGGTCTCTGCGTCCCTGTTTGCCTTGTGTGTCTCCTCACTGCTTTACCACCAATATTCTTAATCCTTCAATTTTTTTGGTCTGCTTATTTTCTCACTTCCTTACTTGAATATAAGTTCTATAGAGATTTTTGATAAATTTTATGCACTCTGTTCTGATTTTCCACGATCTAAAATAGTGTTTGACATGATGCTGGTGCTTAACAAATAACTCCACGATAAATGGATGGATGAATCGTCTCGCCAAGGTTGTGGTGGCCCTCAAAGATGTCACAGGCAAAGCACACTAAACTGTAAAACATGGATTCATGATTTATCGTTAATTTAACATTCTGTTGAAGAAAAACAGCAGACTACAACCCTGAGAATCAGAATAACTAAGTAGCAGTGAGTTCTAAAAACTGTGAAATACTTAACATTGACTTAAAAATGCTTTAGAAAACAACTAAAGACTTAAAGATGCACAAACATATAAGTACACCAGGTTTGTGGATAAAACCAGAAATAGTCCAAATCAATAAAAATCTGACTCATACCCTGGCAGAGGACAGCCAAATGAGAGAAAGAGAGGGGTAAAGCTGCATAAATAAACGGGCTTGGAGACAGGCTAGAATTAAACAATGAGAAAGCTCTGGAGAATTAAATACAGGACAGGAAACACACTTAGTGAGATTACATTTTCAACTGCCACAGACTTAAGCAATAAAAAGTACAACAAAGTACACCCCTGCTGATGAATGGTACACAGTCATGAATATGAAATATTTTCAAGGTTGACCCTCACAAAGCACACTGAGAGATTGACAAAATGAAATAAAAGTGTGTGCAGACCATCAGGTGTTTAGGGCATACCTTGGCTATGTGGGGGCTGGAGGCTGTTCCCAGGGAGAACACATATTACAGCAAAAAGAAGGCCCCAGGTTCCAGTGGAGAAGGCAGTCTGTAGGACACACACAGCGCTGGGTGCTGCACTGCTCAAGGCGGGAGGAGCGAGGGACTCAGACACTGAGATAGGTCTCTGGGAGCTTTCACCGCACACAGAGCCCCGAGATTCCAGCAACACGGAGCACTGCTAACACAGCTGAGTGTCCCACTGATCAGAGAAACCAGACGTGATACGGATTCATACTGAAAAGTTTTACAAAACTGATTTTTGGGAAGAATGCTAAAACTAACTTCACAAACAGGAAAATGTAACATAAGTGCATTAAGTGACTTTCTTTCCCATGAAAGAAAATAAATAAAAGTTAATTAAATTTTCCCATCTGAAAGGTGCATTAAAAAGAGAATATACAGTTTTTTGGTATATCAAGTTAATAAGAATTATTAAACTAGGATTAGTAACATCAAGGTATCTCACTCCTTTAATGAAAACCAATTCATTGATGAACAATTCCTAAGAAATGAGATTAAGCATGAAGGTAAAAGCAGTCTCACTGTGACTAGTTGAAACTAATTAATTCAAATAACTAATTTACTGTCAGCTCAGAAAGAATAAATGTAGGAGACAGGTGTTGTGCCACAGCAAGTTGAGCTGCCACCTGCAAAGCCAGGATCGCATATGGAACCAGGTTCTATTCCTGGCTGCTCCACTTCAGAGTCAGCTTTGACTCATGTACCTAGGAATGCAATACAAGATACCCATCTACTTGGGCCCCTGCACCCATGTGGGAAACACAGATGCAGTTCAAGGTCGTTGACTTGGACCCAACGCGGCCATTTGGGGAGTGAAGCAGCAATGGAAATTCGATGTCTCTCTGCATTTCTGCTTCTATAATTCTGCCTTTCAAATACATGAAGTCTTTGAAAAAGAAATAAATTTAACAAAGCAGCATTCTGTACATGCAGGTGCAGCTTAAGTATGTTTGAGTTTTTTCAAAGAACAAGGCAGAAAGCTACAAAGCCCCAATGGACACCTGCTTCTCTTCCATCACCTCTCTCACACACTTACTTTACTCGAATACATACCCCGGGAAGGACACTAGGGCATCATGGTTAAACGGCGTCCACAGCCATGCTAATCGTGACAACGGATGGTTCTCCAGAACTCAAAGTGTTCTCCTTTTCATCACGCCAGAGACAGAGCTCAAATGCACAATTTCCTTGGCAGCAAATGACAGCTGAAGGTTTGGGGTCCCTGCCATTCACATGGAAAACTGGATTGAGGTCCTGCTTCCTGCAACAGACCTGGGCTACCTAGAGGGGCTGCAAGAAGTTGGGGCATGAGCCCACGGATGCAAGATTTGTCTTTGTTTCTTGTCTTGTCATTCTTCTTTTCAAATAAATTGAAATAAACATTTTCTAAAAGTTTACAAAGTTTTCACAGACAATAGATTAGATTTGGTATTTACTCTGATAATCTAAACAGGAGTTACAAAGCAGAACTAAACGTAAGTTACAGTTAAAACATAGATTAGAAAACAGAAGCATTAAGAATAGGGTCCCAATTTAATTCAATAATCACCAGATCCCAATAAAGTCAAGACAGAAATACCCCCAGAGGATTCTATTCACAAAATATTTTAATTTCTGGGGCCCAGCGCGGTGGCGCAAGTGGTTAAAGGTCCTCTCCTTGCACGCCTGGGATCCCATATGGACGCCGGTTCTAATCCTGGCAGCCCCGCTTCCCTTCCAGCTCCCTGCCTGTGGCCCGGGAAAGCAGTCGAGGACAGCCCAAAAGCTTTGGGACCCTGCACCCACGTGGGAGACCCGGAAGAGGCTCCTGGCTTTGGATTGGCATAGTATTGGCCCGTTGCGCTCACTTGGGGAGTGAATCATCAGATGGAAGATCTTCCTCTCTGTCTCTCCTCTCTGTATATCCACCTTTCCAATGAAAAAATAATAAAAATAAAAATCTTTAAAAAAAATATTTTAATTTCTTCTTAAAGGTTAGCCTTGCCCTTATTTAGTGTAAAAGTACAAAACAATGTAATAGCAAATAAAAAAGATTACATCTGGAAACTAAGAAACTGCTAATGAAATTTTAACTTTTCATACAAGCAACTGAAAACATAAGGGGGTAACATAATCTAGAAGACATGACATCGCCACAATTATTTTTTTTTAGTTATACATTTATACTGACTGGGTTCTTTCCAACTTGATGAAAATAAAATTAGCAGTTGTGAACAAACGCAAGAAAATAGCACTTTTAAAAAGATCTATTTTATTTTTATTGAAAACTCAGATATACAAAGAGGAGGTGAGACACAGAAGAATATTTCCTGTCCAATTATTCACTCCCCAAGCAGCTGCAATGGCTGGAACTGCACCAATCTAACACCAAGAGCCAGGAACTTCTTCTCGATCTCCCACGCGGGTGCAGGGTCCCCAGGCTTTAGGCCGTCCTTGAGTGCTTTCCCAAGCCACAGGCAGGGAGTTGGATGGGAAGCAGAGCTGCTGGGATTAGAATCAGTGCCCATATGGGATCCCGGGCATGTAAGGTGATGATTTTAGCGGCTAGACTCCCGTGCCAGGCCCAGAAATACCACTTTGTTCAGCAGTAGTGAGTATTCACTGTGTTTGAAACACCCACCCTTGGAGGGAACTAGAAGAACATGGATACAGGCTCTGAACACCCTCATCCTTCTCTGCACCCTCTCAATGCCCAGCCCCCATACTGGTTACAATGGAAAATCAGACAGCACACTGCAAACATACTGCAATCGTTCTTAATTTTCATTCATTCTGTGAGTTTTTAAAAACCCATTAGAATAAGGATGTGAGCACCAAGATTAAGGGGAAAATACAACAAAACAGAAGAATACCAATCTGGCCGGAAATGAGCTGGGTGATTTTCGTTTGCCTTGTTCATGGAATAACCCCAGTGCAAACCTCTGGCTGAAGCAGGACACTAGGGTCAGACTTAGAAGGAAAACTTGGGCTAAATTCAGAGACCTGTCACTTTTAGCTCATAGATAATAATCAGCTATGCTGAATTTAAACAGGACAGTGACAAGACCAAGCACTTGGAGTGGGAAGTTCTGGGTTAGAATCCTGGAGCTGCCCCTGATTAGTTCTGTCCTTGAGAGAATACTTGCAGTCTTCAGTGTCATTTTCCTCTTCTCGGAAAGGAAGAAGCGCTCTGCTTCACTTTGCTTTGGGGGTGGGGGTGCCCAGAGTGCCCAGGGAAAAGCATTGAGAAGGGCCTTGGCAAATCCACACCTCACCAAGAGCTGTCACAGTAGGGCTGTTCATGGAGTAAGATGTTCTACAATTGAAAGAATGCTTATAAGGGCCAATATTGTCACACAGTGACTTAAGCTGCCTCCAGCAATGGCAACATTCCATATGGACAACATTTCTGATCCAGATCCCTGTTAATGGCCTGGAAAAGCAGTGGAAGGTGACACAGGTGTTTGCAGTCTTCATTTCCAATGTGAGAAGGTAGGATAAAGTCCCTGGCCCTGGATCCCTACAGGCTGTACCAACTGGGATGTATGTTAACCAGGGGATGAAAGATTGTTTCTCTCTGTGTGTCTCTGTTTCTCTTCTCTGTTTCCTCAGATAATACAGAGGCTCCGAACACTTGCCCTTTACATCACAAAGCCAAGTATGTCTGCAGACTCCTAATAGCTGACTTCTGCAGACACAAAAATAGCAAACTATTTTTCTGCAAATATCTGTATCTTGAACAGCTAAACATGTAGTTGTGACAGTCCTGCATCTCCCAGTGCACATGGTTTCCTTGCTCACCTGTGGGACACGCAGGGGCTTGGTTTCCTCGTTCCAGTGTTCCAGGGGTGTCTCACTGTCTGTGCCACAGGTCAGTATTGCTCATGCAGCCTTGGCGATGCCTGGTTGGCAGCTCACTGCCCTGTGCTGTCCTCCAGGGAGCTGATACTGTCTTTGTCTCTGTGTTTTGTACCCTGCTCCCTCCACAAGGAAACACTGGGTTCCCTTCAGGGGCTAAGTGAACCAAAACTAACCAAGAACCTAAACCACCTGTAAGAACAGATAACACACTATTTCAGCCACACAAAAGTTTGCTGGAAATCTGGGTTCAGGGCTCAAAGCTCACTGAACAAAACTTTCTTCTCTGTGTCATAATTAAAACTCAGAATGACATTTTGCACAAGGAACAAAGAGAAGGACTACACATTTCCACCATACACCTAGCTGAAGAAGTCTCTGATTCTCTCCCGGGGGCTGCAAAGTCAGTAACCAGCACGCAATACTGTTGCCAGAAGCAAGAGCTGCAAAATACAATTTCAAGTCAGCTTTAATAAAGCAGAAAAGATGCAATAATGTCTTGGCAGTGTCCATTCCCAAACACTGACAGCATAAACTACATCTTTTAGCTGCAGGTGCTTATTAACTGCACTGATGTGCTTCACATTTACAATGTGGATAAAATGTGGAGCAGTCATGGGGTTTTCTAATTCTCAGGGGATTCTGACTTGGAAGTATTGCAAGTTGTGGCAAAACAGCAAGGGAAATCATTCAAGATGGGATAGTCATATTTCATCAATTATACCCCTATTGTCTGCATAGATGAATATCCAAACAAAAGCAAAAATCTTTTATAATTAATCTGTATATTATTTAATTCATTCCGTCCTTCAATAAATAGCCATCAGCCACCCACCCATCCACCTACAATAAAGGTAATAAGATACATTAAAGCAGTGTAGAAGTCAAAGAAGTTTAAAACTTGGTTTTGTACCTTACCAACTAACTGCTTTTTTTCACAAAATGTTTTGTCTGAGTGCCCATTTCCTATCCTGCAAAGAGAGACATGAAGAAGGAATAACATGTCTAACAGTGCATGATACACTTACAGCTGTGGTTTTAGCTTCTCCCCTCTTGTTGGGCAGCAAGGGTAGTCAAATAGGTAACATGTGTTCCTGTCACTTAAGAGCCCTAATGGGGGACTGTGTGGATGTGCAACACACTGACCATCAGGTGATCAGTGCTAAGAATTCAAGTACGACTTTAGCACCACTATTAAGGAACAGCACCTCCAACAGTGATGCACACAGAAGCAGCTAAGAAAATCCCAACACCAGCTATTGTCACTCACCAGTCAAAGCACAGAAATGCCAGGACAAGACAGCAACGGCCACAGTGATGTAATAATGCTCGCACAATGAACCCACATTACAAGATCTCTGAATATGCCAGGTGATCGTAACAAAATCAAACAGTAAGGAGCTACCTTTTGAAAGAGAGGTGGATTTCTTCACTGGATATGCCCAGCCCTGCGTGAGTCTTCCCCCACATCACATAGCAGCTTGACGTTCTCCTCTTGCACAACAACTATTCACAAATAAAACTCTTATTCTCTAAGAACCGTCCCTGCTTTCCATGTCTGCAGCTTATTCTTGTTCGTTCGTGTTCCCCATCTCTCAGGACACCATTCGCCATAAATTTCCACGAGAATTTACCTTGTTAATGCCCTTTTGGGGCTTCCTAAGCATGGCGTGCCTCTCTTATAACAACTATTCTACAACTTGGCATGCGCTCTGCAGCACCGTCATTTGGATTAAAAGCTTCATCTTTTGCACTGGAAGCTACATCCCTGGACAATTGCTTGATTTTATTAATTTTTGTGTGGTGTCTTTATTTAACAGACATAGATGGAAAAACTAAAATTTTATAGCAGAGAACAATTGAACCAGTCAAAACACATTGCATCTTGTTTGTTAAACAAACACATTCAATAAATGTGCATTGTCTTTGTTTTCTGACAATCACACCATGCCCTTGTCAGTATGCCCGGTGATTTTCTGGTGGATTGCTAAATCACTTTCCAGCATATCTGCCCCTTATACTGCCTGAGTCTTCTACAGAGGCTGCATAGAGACTGGCTATGTTCATACATCTATCAGGAAGGGCCAGCGGTCTGGGAGCTACTAGTCAGGGCCCACTTTCTACACCTGGCTTGGGCCTGCAGCTTATTTCCCTCATAGCCTTCTCAAAGCCATTGGATAAAGAAGCGCTGGGCTGCAAGCTCATCTAAGGATATTAGTGTTCCAGTTACCTTCTTCCCTTTTCCAACGAAAACCCTCATCACAGGGCCCAGTGCGATAGTGTAACGGTTAAAGTTCTCGCCTTGAATGCCCCAGGATCCCATATGGACACCGGTTCTAGTCCGGGCGGCCCTGCTTCCCATCCAGCTCCCTGCCTGAGGCCTGGGAATACAGTTGAGGACAGTCCAAAGCTTTGGGACTCTGCACCCATGTGGGAGATCTGGAGGAAACTCCTGGCTCCTGGCTCTTGGCTTTGGACTGGCTCAGCTCAGGCTGTAGCGGCCCCTTTGGAAGTGAACCATCAGACAGAAGATCTTCCTTTCTGTCTCTCCTCCTCTCTGTATATCTGTCTTTCCAACAAAAATAAATTTAAAAAAAAGAAAGAAAATCCTCATGACAGTGTTGGACTACAGGGAAGTCTAGGGGCTGCTATGTGTAACACAGGCTCCATCCAGGGGGAGCTAGCTATGTTCATACTCTCTGAATTAAGCATCACTTGTTCAATCTCACTACATGCCCAGGGCAATGACCACTGTCATCCCCAGGGATCAGGACATTCCTTTGGGATCCAGTCTTCCTGAGCTCTCAGAATCTGACTTAAGTGATTGCTGCCCATTTCTTCATCCATCAAGTTTGGTTTACCTAGTTCTTGATTAGCACAATACGTAACAACCACACACAAGATCTTCTATTTCCATGTACTCATGTCCTATAAGAAAGTTTGTTAATGTCTATATTCTTCAAATAACTGTTTCCTATCTAATATATATTCATAAATGATATTTTTCTCTAACACTCCAGAATTAAAGATACAATTTAGCATGGGGCTGGAGTGTGCTGGTCTGAGGCATTGAAAAGTGACATTTTTCTTTCCAGCAACAATTAGCTGCTTTTTCACAGGTGAGAATGATTGCCAGCCATCCCAGCAATGAGCACAGTGCCTCACTACTCTGTGAAGATGGGAGAAGGCTCGCTGTCTACAGCTTCTGATGACAACTCAGAGTCAAATCAAAGAGCTCTGATAAAACAGCCTCAGGTTGCTTCTGGTTGCACTACTTTATCAAAGTATCAGAATTAACTACCATTTTTAAAATATGTGTGCTATCTGTCACTCAGAAATGTCTCCAGTGTGATATGTGGAAAAATCACTGCATTTAGATGCTGAAAACAGACACTATTGTTTTCTATTCTATCTCAAACAGCAGAACTCCCTTCCATTGAGACAGAGGACATCTTCTGCACAGCTCAACATGATTTTCTAACTCCCAGTCTCTCCCCTTCCTTCAGGGTCCAGGTGTCACTTTAGCTCTGAGCTTTGTATTAATGCCACATGCTTTTTTTTTTTTAAACACAATAACTACAATGGACGGACCTTAGTGCAAGAAGTGACGCTTCCTGCCACATCTCCTTCCACTGCCTCTCCTTCTCCGTGTGTTCTTAGGGGTTCCACTGTGTTACCTCGTAACACATCTTCCTACTCACTCATCCCAATGCAGCAATATTGCCATTCTGCCAACATCGGCTTCTAATTCAGCCTTCTTGTCGGGAGTTTTCTTGGTGGGAAACTCTTTTCCGCCTAAGCAGAAAGATTCACGGCCAGTTTCCAGCCCTGCCTGGCCTGTGTCAGCAATCAGTTAGGCTTGGAGTTGGTTCTGTAGCAATCCCCAGGTGCTTTCAGCATATTCTAACTGGTGTGGCTTAAGAGAATTTCAAGATGACACAAAAGTAATTTAGATATGACTTATGTTTCTAGAACTCCAACTCTGATACATAAGAAAACACTTTTTTGGCTGAAAAATGTTAACTAATTCTAAGAAAAGTCACAACATTTTTTTTTAAATGCCAAAACTCCTTTCCTGCAATAGATGACATTAAATTTGTCCTATTACCCATGTTAAAGATGCATCCATCCATTGTGGAGTGTCTGGAGCTTCCCTTTGAAAGAAGTGCAACAACTAAGGAAAAAACATACTTTTTTGGAAACCTACAATCAATGTTAACACTTTAAAACTGTTGCTCAAATCCAAATTCTAATACAAGATCCAAAGATACATGTTATTTTTTCTCTAAATTATATGATTTATATATAATGTGTGTTTAGTTATGCTTATATGCATGCATATGATTTACATAGAATTAAAGGAATATATGGTTGCTGGCCAACGGGAATTGTGTGTTTTGTTGCTTACAAAGGAACCATCAACTTTGGTAGATATTTGGTCTGTTCCAAAAGTGTGCTTTAGGAATATTCTCATAAATCTTCCAGAGATGTTAGGACTGTTATCTCCAAACTGCAATTGCCTATACCCATTACATAGAAAGAACCTGCTATAGCAGTGGCTAATCCTAGCTCTACATAATGTTTACCTGGGAGTTGTCCAAACCATTCAACAGCAAAACACTGGGAACACTGGAGCTTACCAACAGTGGGCATCTCTTTCATGATTTCCCGTTCCAGCTGATAACTGACTATATTTTCCGAAATGCCTACAACCTGGTAGCACTTGGTCACAAGACCCCACAGTTAGCTATCAACATCATCATTTCCTTTCAATGGCATTAACTACCATCTATCAGGGCATCGATTTTACCTACTGAAATTCATATATGACCACTTTCTGCTAGCATTCTGATCTAGTCTGACTTCCCTAGGTTAAACTCACACCACCCATTCTGTCTCCTGAGGGAATCCCCAAAATGGAGCATGCTCGTGTCTCTCTTGGTGCCACCTGTTCACGACCACAGCTCTTGACTCCTCAGAGACTTGTTTCCTCTTTCATGAGACCCTAACTTCCAGACAAATGGAATCCACCTGGACTCAGAATGTCTGCAGCACTCTCCAGCTTTTGCCTTGCAGATCTTGTCCTCTCTGGCAGAAATGCTCTCTTCCATGCCCATGGCCTTGTCACTCACATATAAGAAGGTTCTTTAAAAGTCCATGGAAAATGGAATGAAAACATTTATTGCTTTGATACAAAAAAGTTTGAAATCCTCACATAGTTTTTACATAAGCTCTTTGAAGTCCCTCTCATAAGTTAAATACGTCAATACTTATTTTATATATTTAACATTTGTTTTATATTTCTTCCATAAATGTTCATTGAAAAAGAACAGAATATTATTTCAAAAGTCAAAACTAGAAATATGCAAATACCTAAGGCCAATACAATGTTAAAACACCATTATATGACCAAGTGAAATTACGAGTCTTTACGAAATAAGTGGTTTACAGGCTGGCGAGCTGTGTCATATAGAAATGCACCCAGCAGTCAGCATTTCCCAGACTGATGCTATGTCTGTATTTTCTCCTGGCTGAATGCACAAAACCCAGAAAGAAACAAGGAGTTTGTGAAGACAGCCTATTTAACTTGAGATCAAGCTGCCCAAGGGGTAAAGAGAAGGGGGTCCTGCACCTCCATAGAACACCAAGCACCAGCACTGTTGTGAAGGGCCTTTGCAACCCAAGCAAGTCCTGATTGTCTTTAGTCCTTGCCTCCTCTGGGGAGAAGACACACCGGAAGGATGCAGCTGTCTCTGTGTAAACATGCACACTGACATGGAGTTAGTTAATGATAAAAAGGCACAACTACAGTGACTTTTACAAACAAGCCTTGCCCTGTCAATCAGATGGGAGAGGCTGGACATCCTTTCCAAGTGTAGACTGTCCAGGCTGCAGCTTGTAGTCTGCCAGACCCATTATCACAGCCAGAAAAGAAACATGAAGGCGAATGACGGGTGGGTGAATTCTAAATAGCAGCTTCAGTAAAGCAGGAATCTGGGACATGTTAACACAATAGCCAATTACTTACAAGTGTGGCTTTGGCCTGAGCTGCAAAATGTATTTATATTGAGTCTTGCTATATGTAAGGATTTTTTTTTTAAATTAATGAAACAATATGTAGGACATTTAAAAATAGCATTTGTATCTTTTTGAAGTAAAACTTTCTCACAGGAAAAATTAGGATTCTATAAGTCTCATCTCACTTAGAAAATTAACCCAATGGGTAAATCAGCATTTGAGGAAATCGGTCAATAACGTTTCCTAACTGTTCAATAAACTGACACATGTCAATGTGCCTTCCACTTTTCCTGATGGCAGTTTGAAATTCTTGTGGTAATTTTTCTTCTTGTTACCACACTACAGTTTGTTTGTCTGAAGGAAAATATATTGAGATCAACACACTGTTTGGGAGGTTTCAATGGCACAATAGCCAAACTGGCTTCCCTGTATCCCTGTATATCTGAGTTTTATACTCAAACGATAGGAGCCTCATGAAGACATTTAAACACAGAATTACCAGAAGAAATAAACTAACTAACCAAAAGCCACCTGTACACTGTGCTTGAATTGCAGTTCAATTTTAACTCGGATTCTTACCATCCTATGACAAGAGAAGAAAACCTCTGTCAACATCTGTGTGGAGGAAATACAGTATTGCTGAGACTGCATTCTGTAGTAATGCAAAGCTTAATGTTATTAGTAAACTCTGGAAATAAACAATGAGAGACTAAAGTACCAGGCAAAAGACAGAAATTAAAATTAAAATACCAGAACTAACCACTCTCTGAATTCCCTATCAAAAAAGTACCTTTCAAAACAACATGTTTTCTTTAAAGTGCAAGGACACCATTCATTTGTGATTACAACCCAGCATTGTGACTGGGAAGGAAACCACCATAGAAAGGGAGCTGAAACAGTGTAAGTCAAGATATTGTCTTCAAGCCAATGGTTGAATTGGTTATTAACCGATCATTAACTAATTATAGAAATGAAAATAAATAATTTCTGTCTCTGTATATATTAACCTAAATAGGATATTACATAACCTTCAAAATGGCATAGGTCAATTAGCCAGTGACTTAGCAACAATAAATCACATTTAAAAAAAGAACAGTAATAAGACCTGTACAATTAAAAGTGGTCCCTGAGATTCTAGTAATTCCGGGCATCTCTGTCACATGTCATTCACATGACATGTAAAAAATTCTGAAGTTGTTGATTATGTACATAAACTCTTCACCATTTTTACTGGCCTGATCATTATAAGCCAGCCCAATATCAATGGAAAACATGGGATCCAAGAGAGGTTGTCAGAAGTGTTTGAAGTCAATCCCATAGCTCTTGGCCCTCTGTTCTCTCAGAGCACTTCAGTCCCTGCACATCCACAGCCCTTGTTCGATGCAGACAACCTCCAGGGACCAGGACTGCAGCAGCAAGCAAATTAACAGAGACCTTTACCTTTCGGTGTGGAGAAATACAGCAAGGTAAAGAGCTCTACAGACTGAAAGGTGATGGTGAGTGCTGTGGGAGAAATACAAAACAGCAGGAAGAGAATGCGGGATGGGTGGGAAAGGAAGGCAGTGCATCGCTGTTACCAGGGTTGGCCAGGGCTATCTCCGTAGAAGCTACCACTTCCAGGAAATCATCACAGAGCTCAGAAGGAGTGATGTAGATGACTGAGAAGCACTGCAGACTTAGGAGGGAGAGGCTATGGCTGCAGGAGCACTTGTCCTGGGTGGGGGGCAGTGAAGAAGCATTGAAGCTAGGATGCCATGAGGGAGAGCCTGGAAGAGGGCTCCTCCTACAGGTGCTGGCCAAGGCTCTGGACCTGATTCAGCTTTGGGGTCAGGAGGAGGAAATCATCGCCCATGGTGATGGTGAGATATGAATTCTAAGATCTCTCAATCAGAACTTAAAATCCAGCAGATCTGAACTCAAGGCCCAAGCAGTTAAGCTAGGGGTGGCTCAGAGACCCTGCTGAGAAGTCACTCTTCTTGAATCCCTGGCATTCTGGCATTTAGCATCCATTTGCAGATTTCCAGAACTACCTGTAGTACAGCTGTTATGCTAAATAACCAGGAAAGACAAGAAAAGAAGAAATACCTAAAGCATCAGAGTAAAAACTAAACTCTCCAGTTTTTGTTTAACAGCAGAATTAAGCCCCAGTATCTGCTGGGATTTGACAGCTTTTGGCAATTGGCTAGTTACTGGCTCAATGATGAGTTATGTAACTATTGACACCCATATGACTATTGGGTGATCGACATAACTAATGATCCTGAGCCCTTGGTTTTTCTCCCTCATGTATCTATTATATTTGATCACTTTGTTCAAGTAAAATTCAAGTGAAGCTGTTAACATTAGCTAAAAGCTGATCAGCTGACAGGAAGTATAAGATTAAAGAATCCATTCACTCATTCTGAATATTTTCAACTCATGGTGGTTTTTGGATATTGCTGAGTATTTTATCAATACCCCTTTACTGTTTAGATAGGTATCACCCACGGAAAATTCCAAAAGTTCATAAAAAGTTGGACTTAAAAGATGCAAATAAAATGCAAACTTTATTTCCCAACATGAGCTCTATAAAGTTCAAAACGCTTCTAAGCAATGACCAGAAACTTAGTCCATTCTTATATAACTTACACTCCCAGGGAGTTAGCCATGTTGACACAATCCTTTACACATTAATAACTGAAGAAAACCTAGCGCCTTTTACAGATGCTTTTTAAGACTCGGAAACAAGGAGAGTTCAGAAAGAGTCAAGTAAAGTCTTTTTTTTAAAATTATTATTATTATTATTATTATTTTTGGAAAGGCGGATATACAGAGAGGAGAGACAGGAAGATCTTCCGTCTGATGATTTACTCCCTAAGTGAGCGCAACAGCCGATGCTATGCCGGTCCGAAGCCAGGAGCCTCTTCTGGGTCTCCCACACGCGGGTGCAGGGTCCCAAAGCTTTGGGCCGTCCTTGACTGCTCTCCCAGGCCACAGGCAGGGAGCTGGAAGGAACTGGGGCTGCCAGGATAGAACCGGTGCCCATATGGGATCCTGGGCGTGCAAGGAGAGGACCTTTAACCACTTGTGCCACCGCACCGAGCCCCAAGTAAAGTCTTTAAGGTGGATGCCCAATGATTTCCCCAATGAAATCACAAAACCACTATTGTTGGATGAGAGAAATGAGTCAGAACACTGTTGTGTTGTAGGACTTTGTGAGGAGGCTTCCATGGAGTTGTCTAATCTGCTAACAACACTCTACTAAGCAGATGTTATCATTCCTACTCAGAAAGTGAGCATACAAAATGCCTCAAATATTTCCAAACGTGACCTCACTGACCTCACTTTTGACTGGTGCACGTTGCCTTGGCACAACCAGTGCCTCCTCTCAGTAGCCATTGCTTCGATCAGGTTTTATGTTAGGATTGCACTGGTATAAGCCATGATTCATCTTCTGCTGCAATTTTACAAAGAAACGGTTCATAGTCTGGACTCCACAGCTATTCTAAGCACAACAGTTGTGGCAACCTTCAAGCATGAAGCTCTCTCACCTAGAATTTTTTCAATCACAATTTCACAATCTGAGCCAATGGGGATACCTGTGTTTCTGATGTTAAACATGGGTCTTCTTCAATTAGGACATAAACAGATCATTTTTTTGAAAGCAGATGTTGATGTTCTGCCATTGTTATTGCCATTTTTCACTTCACCTTGCCCTTCTTAAAGTATTCATTTGTAAAATGCTAATCTCTTTGTGGCAGTGTCCCTCTAAGCTTTTCTGGTATCATCAGAGTCTTCACCAAACTTCCATCAAAGCTTAACCATCAAATTCATACATAGCAAACTTTACATTCAGCAAAATTCACACTGATGCAATGAGTCAAAAGAATTTTTTCTCCCTTTTAGTGACTACAAACTTGATCATGTTTAGACACATTATAAAAAATTAGTATGAGTTTATTTTGGTGTAAAATAAAATCTGAAATCCTTGAACAGTTTTGGAAAATACACACTTCCCACGAATGGCCTTTAATTTCTCAGAGTACAGCAATAAAAACCACTGATTTCAGGTATGCTTTCTCTCAATTATCTTATTTAATCCTCAAAATAGCTCTATGAGGCAAACATTATAAAGGTTAAATGAAACCCAGAAAAGTTAAATAACTTACATAAAGGTCACACAACCAATAACAGGCAGAATTCAAATTCCAACTTGTCTCTGACTATTCCAGTGTCCATGATGTAACCATGAAAATATCTGAAGCTCCAAATATATAAAAGAAAGCATGCTTATCACAAGTGTTTAGCATATGGTATTTCAACATGAGTTTAGTATCAAGATGTCGCTTGGTTCTTGGAGTCAGTGTGATGAATGAGGAACATGAGCTTGGGAGTGAGAGATCTGTGCCTGTGTCCTCATTTGACAACTCAACAGCAAATGACTTAACAGGCCTAAGCCTCAGTCCCTGCATTCATGGAAAGAGAGACAGTGCCTCCCAACATTTAAGAGAGATCAAGCGTGCAGTGGAATGGACATATAGTACACAGCATAGATAGTGACTCCTTCTCTACTGACTTGGAATGAGCCTTGACATGCCAAGAAAACAGAGCATGACTACAGGCTCCTTAGCACAGGATTGTCTCAGCTCTCCACTCTTGGCAGGGTGCACAGTGGTAAGCTCACTGCTCTGCCACCTCATCCACTGGTGGTCATTGCCACCCTTACAGAGTGCCCCTCCCCTTGCTGTATCACATCTGCTCCCCACGAACTATCCTTCTTTCCCCCAGCATGGTCACAACTGAAAAAAAATGCCTGGCCCCTTGGTTCAACCATCTTTCTCTCCCTCCTAGCACCCTCTGTCTGCCTCTGCCTGATCCTCTGTGGAATCTCCTTTTCTGCCAATCCCAAACCCAGGCTGCCCTTTTTCTGTTCCATTACTTCCCTCCTCAGGCCGGCCCTCTCAGCAGAACAGTCAGCTCCCTCAGTACCAGCACTCAATGGGAGCAAAACAAAAGAGGATTCCAGGATTAGACTCAGACGCAACTCAGTCAACCCAACACTACTGCACTATCTGCTTTTAATATCCCTAACCCGGTGGTATTAAGCCAGTGGTGAAGTTTGAGTCACAGCTCTTCATTCCTATCCAGACGCTCAACTCATCAACACCCTGTCACTGTACAGAATCACAGCTTTAGAGGCATAAGGAAACCTTTAGCTGCATCCTGAGAAGTCCAACTTCTCTTTTACCTTAGTTTTCTTGCTTGTTACAACTGGTTCATTTTTACTATCACTTCTCATTCAAATTTGTACAGTCAAAATACAAAGAACAAAGTTAAGGCTCCTACATCTTTATACATTAATCATTGACAACAGTGTTGAAATAAATTCACTTATGAAAAAGAAATCTTGTATTCATAAAAGCACAGGTCCATATAACATACTACAATACATAAGACACACAACCATATGAGGGCACTTGGAAAAGTTCATGAAAAATAAATTGAAAGACATTTATTTTGGTGCAAAAAGTTTCAACATCCACACATAGTTTTATCATATTACACATTTTCTTGCAAAACTTCCGAAGGTCGCTCCTCTAAGCATCTACATCTCTCCCACACAGACAAATCTGTGAGGCAAAGCCACATTTAGGAACCTAAAAATGCTGATGGCACAGACTAAATAGCAACTCCAAGTCATCTGAAAGAAGCAGTCAGGAGAGAATGAATGTTTTATGTTATCTAATCAACAATAAAAGTCATCTTAATTATACAGTAAAGAGTACTAGAAAAGCTTTGTTTGAAATCACAGCTTGTAGTGACACAGAATCAAAGTTATTGGTATGAAGATTCCAGCCATTTCAGCATCATTTATTCCCACTTTCTCATAATTAGTGATCTAAATTCTGTACTGTTCATTCTCCATTTTTTTCTAATACATTTACAAAATATGTCTTATGGGGTGTAATAGGCTAAGATCGTATTGTGATGTCAGCATTCCATATTGGAGTGCAGATTCAAGGACTGGTTGCTCCACTTCTAGTCCACCTTCCTGAAATTGAGATGGCTTCAACACTTGACCCTTGACCCCCATGTGGGAGTACAGGAAAGAGTCCCTGGCTCCTAGATTTATACTGATCCAAATCTGGGTGTTGGGACCACTTGCAGAGTAACCAACACATGAAACTGATTTCAATCCCTCTTTCTCTTTTTTCCCTCTCCCCCATCTCTATTATTATTCTCTCACACTTTGATTCTTGATCTTTCAAATACACACTAGATGAAAATTTTTAAAATAAATGTGTCTTTTGGGTTGGCTGGAATTTATTTCATAACCTGGATGCCGCAGGGACAGGGCAACATCATCCAAAAGAGCTCTGGTGTTAACTTCTTGGGACGGCAAGAGTTGGAGTCTTATAGTCTTATTTCTCTGAAGGGGCAAAGTTTAACAAACATGAACATCGTAAGTGATGCAAATAAGTTGCTTGCCAGAGTAGCCAGGAGTATAGGTACGTTATCGATTTCCCATAAAAGGCTTGGTTCCTTGGTGGGTTTTTTTGTTTGTTTGTTCATTTTTATTCTACTTGTTTGAGAGGCAGAGTTTCAGACAGAGAGAGAGAGAGGGCTAAACAGAAAGAGAAGGAGAACCTCAATCTTCTGGCTCACCACTCAAATGGTCACAGTGCCAAGGTCTGATCCATGTCAGAGCTGGAGCATAGAACTCTACTATGATATTTCACATGTCAAGGCCTCAGCATCCTCTGCCTCCCAGGTGCCTGAGAAGGATGCTGGAATGGAGGTGGAGCATCCAAGACTCAAAATGATGCTCTGTTACTATGCTAGTGACACAGGCAGAAGCTTAACCTTATTTGCCACAACACTAGCCATGGTCATTTAGATTTTAAGTGTACTTAATACACAGATATTGTACTATGTATCCTTATATAGAAAAGAATTCAGGTCATATCTGACAAAAATTAGTATAAACATATATACACATACACTACTCCAAGGTAATTAAAATCAGATGACACTGAAATAATTAACTTTGGAATAATCATTTTCTATCCTGTTGATCTCCTCAATTTTTAAATGTGCTTAATAAATATAACCTACCAGAGGAAAAAATTAATACAGAAAAAGAACCTAACAATTTTCCCATCCCAACTGGTAACTGGAAGGACATCTGATGTGGGCAATTAGCAAAAAACTACTGTGCTTGACAAATAGCAGATAAGCTTTGTTATCAGAAACTACAAGTTGAAAGAGTAACACTCACCATATTGGTCCTTCATCAGTGCAAATATTTTATATGGTACATAGCAATGATTACTTAATTACTGCAAGTTTTTCAGAGAAGTTAAATCTAAGACACATGCAGAAGGACCATGTACAGTTTTGATTCTACGATTTGGCAAAGAAAAATTTAGCCATAGGAAAAAGCATGCTATTTCTTACATTAATTTGGAAATGTCTTTCATTAACAGAAGAGAATTATGTCCCTAACAGAAATATAGTGACTTTAAGATTCAAAAGCAAAAACAAACTAAGATACTGATTAGGAAAATTTTACTTTTCCTTTGGTAGTCATTGTTATAGGCTTTTATTTCTTATCCATAGGCTTCATTTTCTGTTTTATGTCATTTTGGTTAATGATAAGACATTTTCCATTTGTTTTTACCAGAACTTATTCTTTATCGCCCCAGCCATTCAGTATTTCAATATGACAAATATCAAATACACGTCAATCAAAACACTCAATCAAGAGCATGGGTCGGGCGTCCCAGAGGTTACGTGTTCAACCGAGCACCAGGCGCCTGAATGATCCTGCCTAATATATTTCCAATACACATCACTACAAACTTTTCCTCATATTCTTCAAAGAACTAGAACAGACTAAGTGAACAAAGCAATCTACAACAAAATCTTAGCAAATCACCTAGATTTGTAATCTATATGTTGTATAAACAAAATCAATTGTACTAGCAGCAGGATGTGGAAAAAATTTATGAGGATGAAAATAACAAGATTTCACAGTTTCACAGTTCTTTGTATTACTTATCTGAAAGTATCTTCAGAACTTTTTCCCAACTGATATTTACAAAAAACTAATGAAGTGGGCAGGAACAATTCCTCTTACATACCAGAGGAGACAAACGAAGTCAAGGGAAACTAAGTGGCATTTCCAACAGTGCAGTTATGATCTGGGCCACCAACAGATCAGAACTAGCCTTGAACCTATGCCTGCTCCAGGTAGCTCTCCTGCCACCTCTACACTAGGCTCTCCAAGGACCAAAGAGCACAGGAAAAAAAAATATCAGCAATCTCTCTTTCGATTAGATGGCAGCCTAAGTGATTTTCCTTAAATTTCATAAAATTATAAGTGCATATTTTAGGCCTTTGCCTATATACTCTGAAAAGAAATCATAGCTCAACATCAAGCACAGTATCAGTTTTCAACCTGAACTCAAGACCATGAATACCCTACATTAAGTACATTGTCCCATTTATTCCTCCAGAACCAAGTGACATTCAAGCCTGGCTTCATTTCTTCTGTAAATACAAAGTATTCTAAGATGAAAGCAGTTATCAATATAGTTATCAATTTTGTTTGGAAAGATGGCTATCTTTCCTAGTCAAGCTAAAGACATTTTAATTTGCAAGTTATTTAAGTTTAAGCTATAATGAGTTCAGGTGCAAAGTTCTTCATGGAAAAGCCTAATAATGACTCAAAATTTCAAAAAGAGCAAGTGCTATTTCATGAGTTATTTCACGTGGCAATCACTTCAGCCTGACATGACATTTTAAAATGACATTGAGTCAACAGCTCTCAGATGCATTTCACAGGTCATAGTACCCGTCCCCCTCAAAATCTTATCGCCAAGGAAGATTAAGTGGTTTTTCTTTAAAAGATGGGAGAGAGCCTTTGTCCTCTGAGATGAACAGAAGCTCTAGATCCTCTCCAGGAAGGGGGGGAGGTCTCAAGATCTTCCCACTTGGAGAAATGCTCTAAAGGGACATCATCAGGAGGTGGGCCCTTGGAAGGGGCCTGAGTCCGGAAGTGGGGGCCCTCACGACAGCGATGAGTGCCTGTGGAAAGGGATCTCAGCCAGAGAGCTTTCCTCCTATCATCTCACTGAGTACATGACCAAGAGATGCCATAATGGCGCATGGCCTTTGACAGTGTGCATCACCTTGTCAGGTTAACTGACAGCTGAAGGGGACGGAAATGGAGTTTTGCCCCCACCCTTCCTACGTCCTCTCGCACCATTCAAGTTAACTGACAGTAGGAAAAGTGCACCCTGCCCACCCTCTGCCTTCGGCACCATTCACAACAACTGAAAGCTGGGCAATTACTCCACAGGCTCCAGTACCTGGCCCCTCCTGCCTCCTACTCTGTGCTACCTTAGATCAGTTAACTACAGGAAAACTTTGGGCTCTGCTAACTCCCTGCCTGCCTGAAACTTGTTTGTACTGCATTGCTCTCAATCTGACTGGAGGACAAGAACTTAAAGACCCCTAGGGCAGCTTTGTACAATGTCTCCTGGAGTGTAGCAGAGCTGCTGTCACCAAGCTTGGTAAATAAAGGACTCCAACATTCTACACTTGGGTGCAGTGTGATCTCTCTCACCCTCCACAACAATGGCAGTTGTCTGCCACACAGAAGGGGCCACAGGAGTGGAAGGAGTCCAACTCCATGGCTTTGGAGTCACACTGTCTACAGTGACCTGTCAGCACAGCTCTCGTTGAAAAAAAAAATTTGAGTACTTCCTCAAGTCTGCTTTGAGAAATAGAAAAATCCATGATAGACCTTTAGTTGTTATCACTTCTTACATAACGTAAGACATTTGTCAATAGCATTTTCAAACTGATACCTGGAAAAAAACTGATATGCTCACATAGTTTGGTAGCTGTTTAACTTTTTTTGTTAAAAGTTAAGTTTCTACATTCTTCATGGAGCTGGAAACAATGATAAAAATGTTCATCTAGAAACACACAAAAAAACATGAATAGCTAGAACAATTCTGAAGAATAGGAAGTTAGCAGGGGCAATCACAGTCCCAGACCTCCGGACATACTATAGGGCGGTGGTTATTAAAACAGCCTGGTACTGGCACAAAGATAGAGAGAAGGATCAATGGAGAGAATAGAAGCACCAGAAGGGAACCCACACAGATACAAACAAATAATCTTTGACAAAAAGACAAATGACAATCTTGGCAAATGGGAAAGTATCTGCAATAAATGCTGTTGTTGGGACAACTGGTTGATAGCCTGCAGAAACAAAAAGATAGACCCACATCACTCACCACACATTAAGATAAAATCTAAATGGATAAAAGACCTAAACCTACATCCAGAAACCTTCAAACTTTTGGAAGAAAATGTTGGAAATACTCTGCAAGATCTAGGGATAGGTCCTGACTTCCTGAAGAGGACACCAAAAGCAATAGCAATCAAGACCAAGATAAACAAATGGAACTTCATCAAACTAAGAAGCTTCTGTACAGCAAAGGAAACAATCAACAAAGTAAAAAAGCAACTCACAGAATGGGAGAAGATCTTTGCACACTACATAGGTGATAGAGGGCTAATCTCCAGAATATACAAAGAACTCCAAAACAACCAAAATACCAAAACAAACAAGCCACTCAAGAAATGGGAATGGGAAATGGGCAGACAATCCACAAAGGAACAAACCCAGATGGCAAACAAACATATGAAAAAATGCTCAAGTTCCCTGGCAATAAGGGAAATCCAAATTAAGACATCAATGAGGTACCAGCTAATGCCAGTAAGATTGGCCCATATAAAAAAATAAAACCACCGGGCCCGGCGCAGTGGCGCAAGTGGTTAAGGTCCTCGCCTTGCACGCCTGGGATCCCATATGGGCACCGGTTCTATCCCGGCAGCCCCGCTTCCCATCCAGCTCCCTGCCTGTGGCCCAGGAAAGCAGTTGAGGACAGCCCAAAGCTTTGGGACCCTGCACCCGCGTGGGAGACCCGGAAGAAGCTCCTGGCTTCGGATCGGCCGTAGCGCTCACTTGGGGAGTGAATCATTGGACGGAAGATCTTCCTCTCTGTCTCTCCTCTCTGTATATCCGCCTTTCCAATAAAAAAATAATAAAAATAAATCTTAAAAAAAATAAATAAAACCAACACAACACTTGTTGGCGAGGATGCGGGGAAAAGGGAAACCTACTCCACTGCTGGTGGGGCTGCAGGCTGGTACAGCCTCTATGGAAATCAGCATGGAGAACACTTAAACAACTAAAAATCTACATACCATATGATCCAGCAATAGCACTCCTAGGAATATATCCAAAACACCTGTTTCATGAGAAACCAACATACACCCCTATGTTCACAGCAGCACAATCAGTAATTGCAAAAACATGGAAGCAACCGAAATGCCCATCAACAGAAGACTGGATAAGAAAGCTGTGGTTCATCTTCTCCATGGAATACTACTCAGCTATTAAAGAAAACAAAATGCAATTCTTTGTGGCCAAATGAGCCCAGCTGGAAACCATAATGCTAAGGGAAATGAGCCAATCCCAAAAGGTTAGATACCACATGTTTGCCTTAATTTAAGAATCTATAGCCATTTTGGGGTGTATAGAACCCAATTGTATATGAACTAAAATTGAAATGTCAATGAGGAAGTCACAGGGTGTGATTAAGAACTTACATTTTTTTAACATATTGGTTATTCAATACTATGTCCACTAATTCCATGATGTTATAATTTGTTGCTGATGTTATGTTGGGGCTTTTGATTGATTGGGATGATACTTTGCCAGCTCTACCTTCAGACCAAAGATCGTCTCCGCAAGAAGCCATTGAACTTATCTGGACAATAAGTTACTGGTCTCTATGCTTGGTATATGCTTACAATGAAAGAATCTCAACTGAACTTGAACGGTGGCAATGCAGCAAGGTGGAGGAATTCACCATGGGGGGAAGGCTTAGGGAGGGGTGGGGGAAATCCCAGTACCTATGGAACTGTGTCACATAGTGCAATGCAATTAATAATAAAAAAGTTAAGTTTCTATACATATTTGCAAAGATAAATATAACTAGAACTATGCTCTTAAGGAAATGAGAGCCTTGCTGGAGGCACACAAATAAAACTAATAGTACAACAATATGACAAATTTTTGATAGGGATTAACATAAACAAAAGGTAGCAAAGGGTATGGGTGAGACAGAATTGGTCTCAACAATTATCTAGTGTTTCAGAAATGGATAAAATTTCACCTGATGGCTTCCAATAATATCATCTTCAAAAAATAGAAAATAAAGCTTGATGTGTAGGCAGGCTGCAGTTACCCAAAGGAACAAAGTAATATAAAGGATCAAATAAGAACTATAATAATACAATATGTAACCAGAAGTCAAAGGACTATGAGATATAATCACAGTAGGATGAGCTCTTCAGTGGATTGAAGCCTGTCTTTGGATTGATTTCCTAGAAGCAGACCCTAATTCTCCAGAGGGAAGATGAACAGGGAGGAGGGAGCAGATAGAGTGGGCTAGCATGGTGCCCGATCCATGTGGCACTAGGCAGACCCTCCTCGCAGGTGAATGCACTCTTCCACAAAAGCTCTGCCCAGAGCTCTTCTGAAGAGAGAAGGACCTGGGCGTAGGAACTGGAGGCTGATTGGTAGCAGGATCAGCTGTAATCATCCTCATCCTTGTCAGGCATCCTTAAAGACGATCGTGGGAGAAGTGACACCCAGGCAAGGTGGGGCCTGCCTCTACATGGTATAACATCTGCCACATCCTACCTTTAGAGAGTCAGTTTCAGTTCATCGATTAATTTATATCTACGTATATGTTGATTTTTAAGCAGGAGGTTTTAACTCTGGCAGATGCACAATAATGTCACACTGCATTCAAATTTTCACAAAGATACATAAACAATATGTGCACCAATTTCCTGGACACAGAAATAGTTTCTTGCCTTGTGGGAGCATGCCCTTGGATCTCTGCCTCCCTAGCCCTTACAGGGTAGGGGGATATAGGCACACAGCACACCATATCTGTGGGGGAACCCCAAACAGGAGTTTCTTGGCTAACTGAGGCCCCAACCTGGGCTCTTCACTGGGCATGCTGCAAGAGCAATGGGCTGCACCCCAGTCTCTCCTCTCTGCCCTTTTAATGAACTATACTAGGACTTACTTTGTAAAGAACTCTAGGAAGTCAAATGTTACATTCATCCTGCTTTTCAGCAGGTAAGGAGTCTGCCCTGAGACACAGCTCCCCGTGTTTCCTGACCTATAACTTCATTGGAGGGTCCAGAGAGACAGACATACCTACTAGCCTGTCACAGTGTCGTTGCTGGATGGAAGTACTGTTGCGACTGCCCTTCTGTCTGCCCCCTTTTTCTACCCTATACAAGCTCAGCACTTCTCCCAAATAAATGGACATCCCTCACCACCAGTTTGTCTCCAGTGCTTCTGATGTAGAAGAGCAGTGTTCCCTCATCACCAGTGGTCTCATGGTCTGGTGGACAGAAGACTCCTGAGACTGTCTGTCATGTTGTGGCAGTATCCTCTTCAAAACTGGGTGGGATGCACACGACATAGTTAACATCAGATCTCAAACTGCAAGGGGAATGCTATTGCCTGGGAGGTCCTGAGTTGACATCCACCCATGTGTCACTAATACCTACTAAACAGACCTTCAGAACTGAAATCATGAAGATATAATAAGAGATAACATAAAACATGATGGAAAATTCTCTTAATCTAAATTTATAAGACTCTTCTTAACATCTCCTTTAATGATCTTGTGATGTGAAAGTAGCTATAGGCATGCGCACATTTGCTCCTCGCTATACAGATAAGGCTCAGTTGTGAGTCACATTTGCCTGAGAATAGAGAAGACGCACAAGGGAATGTAAATTGCAACGTACGCATTAATGCTTTCATGCATAAACATCACTGACCAAGCCAACATCCAAAAACTAGACTCAAATTCTCACTTATAAAAAGCTTCATGGAATTTCAGGGAGAGTAAATCATTAAAACCTTATAAAAAGAAGCTATATAAAACTGCACAAGGGAAAATGAGAATGAACTGATTTTAGTGTGTATATAACAAATCAGAGTTTTGTGGTTTGTCCTTAAAATATTTATTGATGGGCCCGGCACGGTGGCGCAAGTGGTTAAAGGTCCTCGCCTTGCACGCCCGGGATCCCATATGGGCGCCGGTTCTAATCCCGGCAGCCCCGCTTCCCTTCCAGCTCCCTGCTTGTGGCCTGGGAAAGCAGTCGAGGACGGCCCAAAGCCTTGGGAACCTGCACCCGAGTGGGAGACCCGGAAGAGGCTCCTGGCTTCGGATCGGCATAGTATCGGCCCGTTGCGCTCACTTGGGGAGTGAATCATCGGACGGAAGATCTTCCTCTCTGTCTCTCCTCTCTGTATATCCGCCTTTCCAATGAAAAAATAATAAAAATAAATCTTTAAAAAAAAAAATATTTATTGATCTTCCTGAATATACAAAGGCTCAAGTGCAGAACACTGAGTAAGTAATTCTTTGCATCTCCTCTCTTTTTTCCTTTTGTATACACTTTCTAATTGGAGTAGAGCTTTAAAGGAAAGCAAGCAACTTGTAAGTATGTGGCTCAGCTCTAACAATGTGATTACAGCTATGTAAGAATCACAAGAAAATGGTTCATTTTGTGTCAAGGGCTGAGCGAGTTCAAATTCTATGAAAGCCCTTGAATAGTTGCTGTGAACTACTTGGGTAAATGGACCATTGATTTCTTCAATATTTCATGTGGTGAGAAGACTGATGAAGTTTTATGTTTATTTAACAACTATCAATGCTGAATATAAGCTCAATGGTAGATGTGGGGTGTCACCAATTACACAGAAGCAAGCACACAAACTATAAAGGAAATAAAAATGATTGTGTGGTCAAGAATAACAGTATATCCTGCTTAGAGAAGTACACTGGAGATGATACTTACATAGAAAATGAAATAAAAAGAATCCAGCTATGGGGATAGAGAAGGAACATGTTTCAAATCAAGTGAACCTGACAAGCAAACACTGGAGTCTCACTTCTTGCACAAATCTGCACACAAGGTGAAGCAACTGAGCAGCAGTGACCCCACTCAAACACTGGAGACCAAGAAAGAAGGCAAACCAGGCTTGGCATTGCAAGTCATGGGTGTTTATCTATCTATCTATCTATCTATCTATCTATCTATCTATCTATCTATCTATTTATCTATCTCTATTATTTAGATTGGAAAATCAGATACACAGAGAGGAGAGACAGAGAAGAAGGTCCTTTGTCTGCTGATTCACCCCCTCATGTCGCTGCAATGACCAGAGATGTGCCGATGAGAAGCCAGGAGCCGGGAGCCCCCTCCAGGTCTCCCATGTGGGTGCAGGACTAATAAGTTTAATTGGTAGGAATAAGAGGGTTTTATCAGGCGAATGAAGAACTTACTTTATGGTTTATTCAGACTGCCTTGGGAACTATGTTAGCATGTGGTAGGAAGAAGAATAAGAGTCAGTTTGTGGGATCCTGCAATGGTGCATGCATGAGAAGATGACATAGGTGGACTGCATTTGGGGGTGTTGGAGGGGGCCAAATCAAAAATCATGTTTTAATAAAAGCAATTAGGTAGAATGAAGTATCATTTACTGAGATGGAGAAAAGTCATGGAGAAACAGGATTCCATGAGAAAAAAGAATGAGTTCAGTTTTTGAACATATTAAATTTCCAATGTTAGAGAAACATCCATGTGGAGTTGTCAAGTAAGTAATTTGGATAAATAAGACAGAAGCACCAAGGGGAGAGCCAAGCAGGAGATATAAATTCGGGAGTTATTAGCATATAGATGGCTTTTACAGCCATGGGAATGCAACACATAGAGAAGATAAAGAGTGCCCAGTAGCCAGCTGTGACCAGCTGTGACATCTAGAAGCTGGACAGATCTGAGCCAAAAGAGAAGGCCAGGCTGGAGGAATCTGCTTTCAGAGCCAAGACCTGAGAGTGTTTCAACGAGGAGGAGAGGAGTGGAGACAGTGCCAGGGGCTGGTGCCAAGCGAGGTAAGCAAAGGAGGGCTGGCACGGGAGTTGCTGTTGAGGGATGCTTCAGCTCAGAAGGTTTGATGGCAGAGGAGAAATCTTGTTGACTCTGTCACCCTGAGAGTATTCTACACAATAGAGAACAATTGCTCATGACAAATGAGTAAACCGAGGCTACTCAGAGGATTATTCGAGTAAATGCTGATTTTCCAAGAAAACTGGCATAACTGGAGCAGAGAACATGGCAGAGTAGGGAAAAGACATTTTCAGTGAGAAGGAAAACAGGGAGGGGAGGGAGTGAAGAGGATTAGCAGTGGGGGGCAGTAGGTGGAGCCAAATGGCATGAAGTCAGAAGCCTTTAAGGAGAAGCAAGAACATGGCCTCATAGCCTCCCTGAGGCTCCTTAGTGTGGGAAAGCCACTTCAAGTCATGCCACAGTATAAACAGTCTAAACCGGGACTGGGAATTGAATGGCAGGGTTTGCTGATCTTGGAAAATAACCTCAAAAAAAAAAAAAAAAGAATGAATCATCAAGAAAATGATGGAATTTGGGACCTTTGTAGTGAGCAGATATTCTCAGACACACCTGTTACGTATCAAAAGCAAAAGTCAGTTACACACCTCATTTTTATGCAATGGATAATGCATTTAATAGATTTGCCCACCAGAAGAAACAAAGAACCGAGCAAAACAAACCCATGAGCTGGCTGGCGTACAGCTCGGTATGTGGTATCCCATATGAACACAGGACAAATGATTGGCAGGTGTCAGTAATGATGACAGATTCTCACATAAGAGAAATTCAGAATGAACTCTGGAGTGATATAGTTTAATGTTTAACTCGGCCACTGAAATATTCTTTGAAGTAAGACATCACGAGGATGTCAAAATTCAAAGTTAAAAAATATCCCAAACTTTCTAATAATTTCAATTGCTCATAAAATTAACAAAACTGAGAGAGCAAGTTAGAGTAGCTGGGCAAAGAAATATTGTTAAATATTATTCAATTATAAGGTGTCATTCCCATTGCTTTTATAGCTAATGGTTCTCAACCATGTGTAATAAAACCACTGTTGCTGAGATAATTTTTGTCACTCTTGTTTTTCCACATATACTTGAGACATGTTATTTTTTTCTATAAATGTTGTATGACATGATTAATTAAAAATACGACAGAATCTTCACAGTTTCATCTATAAGCATTATCATATTGAAATTTCATGAATATGGTCTCTAAAATCTAAATTCAAAATTAAAACTAAACACAAATAAGTGGACATCAAGAAGCCTGCTCATCTGACAAGAATTTGGGGTTTTCACACCATAGGCTTTCCGACACTTCAAGAGCAGTTACTTAATTTCATTGTACAGATACAAAAACAACTGAAGAAACCTGAGGTGAAGAAAAAAGTGTATTTATAATGCTATAACTCAACATCACATAAACTGATTCTGCCATCAATGTCCACTATCAATCAAAACAAGTGAGGCTGCCCTGAGTTATCAAACCAACCTGACTGTTTCCTTCCTAAGTGAATACAGCAAAAAGATACCACATGCCTAGGAAAGTTAACAAACTAAAACAACAACAACAAAATCAGCAAGTTAAGGAAGCTTTAGAGTTATCCTCTGGTTGACTGTGCAACAGCATCAGTATGGCGAGGCCCCTGGCAGAGGAGACCATGGTTGGACCTCTGCCCACAAGAACTGGTTGACCTGTGACTGTGCTGTGCAGCTGTGTTAAACCACTGCTCATGTTAATCTTATAAAGAGGTAAGGAGCACATTCAAGAGCACAAACAACAAACTCTTAAGCCTATTAGACATGAAGTTAGTTCCTGACCATGATCAGTTTTCGGTGAAGTATCTTGGTTACTCAAAGTGGAAGTAGTTCCCTTGGAGCCAACAGGGAAGTCAAGGCAGCAGTAGGTCGGCTTTGTGTGAGACAACATGTGCTTCCTCAGTCTGTAATTACCTTTCCCCTCTAGTGCACTGTGTCCCAACCCAGCTGGTGACCCAGAATGGGAAGGAAAGCAAGGCCTGATGTCGGCCCGACAGAGACCATGCTCCTGACCTGTGAGCACTGGACAAGAGAAAACCAACATTTGCCCTGTGTGCTGCAACAAATAAGGAAAGACTAAATCTGAAGAAGACAGTAGCATCCTACAGAAAGGCTGTCTCCACTTAGTTGTACAAACAGTGTATGTCCCTGTGTAGCACTGAGAAAACCTCTTCACACTTAGTCACAGAATCCAACACAACAGAAAACAACACATCCTGCAGATGTGAAAAACCTCTGGACAACTACACTTAGGGAGGATCCTGAAGGCTAAAACTTCCACAATAAAATCTTCAAGTCCTCAGTGCACCTGTCACGGTCAGATTGGAATAAGCTCCACAGCCAATCTGCTGTAGCCGTGTTGGGCAACTCAAGGCTACTCCCAGGGCAGAACTCCACCAATCCAACCTGGTCTTAGGATTTCACTCGCTGTTAGGTGTTCATTTGGACTGCAAATGGCACTGAAAATAGTAATAGCATCAATTGAACTCAACTGTTTCATCTGACCACCCAAACGATGGTACCCTGCAGGCTTCACCAAATGTTCTCCTTTTCCTTGAGTTTTAGACTCAGGGAAATCAGGCCTTGAATGAAACCTCAACAGCAGCACAAAGGTTATTACTATCCAGTTACCTTAAAAGAAAATAAAGGTTTGAACCTTGAGCATAACTACCATAAAGAAAATCCACATGTGCTACAGGCACAGAATATATCCTCTTAGATGCAGTCATCCGCTGCTGCTCTTCATTACACGGACTGATCCTGTGGTTTGACGACCAAACATCACTCTTCTTTACGGTGAACATTATGCAATCATACTTGCTGACAACTTTATTATGTAGAATCTCAAAGAAAATGTCATTTGTGTTACAGCCTTCATTATTTCACACTATTTTGGATTCCCTGCGTCAGCTCGCATAATTCCGATGATTTTTAAGCAAATGTTTTAATTTTCTTAAGTTTGAGCATTGATGAGATTTTCAGTTAAAAAGATAAAACTGAGGCTTCTTTTACTTGTGATAAGTAATTGCTAAATTTAAAGAACATTTTGGTATTATAAAAGCTTACCAGGAAACTCAATATTTAGGGAACACAAAACATTAACACTACAGTGCTCAACAATGCATAGAACACAGCACATATATCAGGTCATTAACTAATTTGTGGGAAAATATTTTTGAGCAATCAAAACCTTAAAAACTCCTTAGACACATTCTTTCCCGGAGTCCTCCACTCCCATCCACTCTGTGAGTGCAACTGACATCCAAATGGTGGGCCACATTTACCCTCCAGGCTCACAGGGGCCCTGGAGTGGCTTAGCCATGGAAGCCAAGAAGCTTTTCTTCTGGGACCCACACGGCATTAGAGAGGAAGTTCTGGTCCGCTGAGGTACTTCCTTGCTGCAGGAGTCATTGTAAAAGAAGAAGCTGTGTCTCTTTATCTCATAGTTATTAAGTCATGACCACTGCAAAACATATGCTGTCTTCTCCTATGCATTAGCATTTACTTTTTTAAAAATTTCCACTTGCAACTCCAGCCTCTTACTAACACTCCTTGCCAATAATCATCTTGCATCCAGATGATATTCTGCTGACAGATACTTAACAAAGAGAGAAATTGAATAGGAGTATAATTCTTGCTCATATATGAGAAAATAAGGTTATGAAATGAAAACAATTCCTCTAATGATCTAGGTTTGTCAAACTATTATGACTCAATTTGTGATCGTGACTAATTCCTCTAGTCTGAGCTTTCTTCCATGTTAAATGAGTTATGTAACACACAGCAAACTCAATTAACATGTGAGACCATTCTTATTAAGCTTTTATTTCTATTTTTATGTATTTCACTTCTAATTAATATGATGACAAAAAGGGGAAAGACAATATTTGTCGTCTGTTAAGGTGACTTCTTTCTCATACTATGCAGACATTATAATTAGGTTAAAAAGACAGCATTTCAGTAATAGTGACTTCATTAAGACACCTTTATTCTTTGTATTTGAATACAGAAAATACCTTATAAGTTTTTACTCAATTATGGTATCTACATAACTAGGAATAATATGCATGCCATAAAGCAAGGTTCAAAATCACAGTTTAATAATGTGTTGATGATTATTTCAAAAGAGTAGTCACCAATCAACTCTTAAGTTTATAAAGGATTAGTGTCTGACAATTTCAACTTGGAAACCCAGCAATGGTACCTCACAATAAGTGCATAGAATTTATTTTTTGAAAAGGTAAGGTCAAGTGCACCCTCAGAGAAGTTTCCAGGATTGTGATTTACATTCACAAATATGACTTGCAGATCCTCAGAAAGCAAGGCAAACTTAAGAGACCTAAATCCACAGTATTACAAGTCATGAATTAGAACGGATCTCAGGACTCCATTTTGTGGTATTTTCATTAAAGCAATGTCCTGTTCTCCTCTACTTTTCAAATTTGATGCTACATAAATACAGATTTTATTAATATTACTAGAAAAAACATAAATATCAATTGCCACAATTTATTCATTTAACTGTATTAGGATTTTTTTTTTTAGCAAGCACCTTTTCTTCTTTGAAAGTTTACTAAGCTAAATAAGAGTCCTTCAGCTAACTCCAGAGAGGCAAACAAACAAAACATTATAAAGCATTAAGATCTATGCAGTGATCAGGCTGCCCATCCCCTAGTCCACTCCCAAAAGGCTGCAACAGCCAAGCTGGATCAGGCTGTCATCATCTGATAGAGAACTAAATCAGATTCTCCCCTGTAATCACATATGTCATTGTCTGCTAACCCTCAGGGTATGAATTAGCAGCAAGCCAGAATTAGGAAGAGATGGGAGTTGAACTTCGGCAGTCCAACATGGGATGCAGGAATCCCTAATCAGCATTGTAAGTGCTGGCCAAGCATGTGCTTAAAGAAGTCAACATACAAAGATTATCAAAGGAAGAAAGCTGATGGCTAACACATTTAAAATACAGTAAAAGAAATAAAAAAGATACAAGGTCTAAGCAGGAGCAGCGATAGAACAAAAACAGAAAAACTACTTTCATGAACTTTGATGGGTGAGATGGCAGAGGGTGGAATGCAAAGGTAGAATTATTGGAAGGTACAGAAAGGGCAAGCTCAGCTATAGGGAGTCAGGTAAACGTGGCCTCAGAAAGGAGCGGAGAACAACCAATTTCAAGACAAAAAGAAAGCTAATGGCAGCTGAATTTGAAGCAGGTGTGGGGTGCCCTGGTGGAGGAATCGAGCAGGCAGGGACATGAATTATCTAACCCTGCAGGTAAATCCTCGGCATGTGATACGTTGTAACTGCATGGTGACTGGAATCATCTCGGTGGTCCATGTGAAAAGAGGAAGAGTGTATAGGAAAGGCACACAGGGAAAAGCATGAGGAGGACCAGGGGAGCACGGAGAAGCACGTGCTCAGACTTGTCCTCTTGGATAACTCAGAAAGTTACATTAGGGACAAGCATGCTCAACATAGCAGTGACCTGTAAGTGTAGAGTTGCTTAATCAGCTTAGGGGAAATTACAAACAAAATCTCACATTCCAGACGCACACTGAAGAAAAAGTAGTTGGTGTATCGCAGACTATTCCCCATTTCTGTGTCTTTAAAAAAAAATTAAAATTTATCTTATTCATTTGAAAAGCAGGAATTCCGAGAGACAGAAATCTCTCATCTAATGGCTTATTTCTCAACTGTCTGCCACATCTGGGACTGGCCCAGGCTGAAGACAGGAGGCAGGATCTCAATTAGTGTCTCAGGACCCAGGGTGAGCCGCTACAGCTCCTCTTGCTTCAGTTCTGTTATCTACAGCCTGGAGATGGTGGAATGGCACAGCTGTCAGACGTGCCAAGCACCATCCTGACATGCAGACATACTCAACTCTGTCACCACACCCAGCAGCTGAAACATCTTCATGGAAGGCAAAGGATATTGTGATTGTAATATTGTGGGCACCAGAATATTCCATTCAAAGTGTCCTTAGTTAGTTACAAGACATCTTTTCCTGAATAGAAAAGAAAAAATAATATTCTGTTCTATTGAAAGAAAAGTATTAAAGGGATATCACTAGTTTTTCAGCAAAATTAATCAGGAGCTCATGGCTTACAATATTTAGTACATAGATGTAAATTATCCATCCACTAATTTAAAAAAAAAATTTATGGGAGACAAACTATGCTCCAGTGACCATGTAAACGTCCTCACAACATTGTGTACTACCTCAAAGCAAAACAAAAACTGGGTAATATACTCCTTTGCTCATTTAATTCACATCACTGTGATAATACTGAATAATCCCATCAAGTAAAGCAATCACACAACTTTTAGCAGCAATTTAATAATGCTGGTGTTTCTGCATTTTAATAAATAGTCAAATTGCCTGATGTACTAATAATTTCATTCCAAGTCTCAATCTCTTCATGATAACTATAGTTAAAAACTAGTGCATTCTTCCATATTTTTTGTCTTGTTTTTATAAGGATGTACACAAGTTCAATTCCTTTCAACATGAAGGAATTATAACTTAAAATATTCTGAATTAACTTTGTATTCTGACTTACAATTATTGTGTCATGTACATGATCATCTGAATGAGATTTACATAGTATGGATAATCAATTCTTTATTTTGCATTATCGATAAATACCCACACCGAATCTTTCGCTACTACCACTTGTTTTACTGTGAATGCTATACATTGCAGAATTTTTATTTCTGACAGTCACCAAAACAGGGTGGTGGTTTCAAACATAATGCACATACATAGGTAATGATTCCTACCCTAAAGAAACTGAATTCATTTTTACTCTTTTCAATGAGATATACATCCAGTCTTTGTTGGTTAAGTATGCATTTCCTTGAACCCAGTGAGATCACCTTTAGTGGCAGCTTGTATTGATTTGATAGGCAGATATACACACAGGGAGAAGGAGATGGGGAGCGGAGACAAACTTCTAACTACTAGTTCCCTCCTCAACTGCCTACCACAGCACAACAGGTGGGGCTGGGCAGGCCACACAGAAGTCAGCCAGGAACTTAACCCAGTTCTCTCACATGAATAGGGACACAAGGACCTGAACCATCACCTGATGCTCCCAGAGTATAGAGCAGCAAGAAGCTGGGGTTGGGAGACAGATGGACTCAGACCTGAGAACTCTCAGAAAGGATGTGGCTGCTCCAGGCAAAGTTTCAGCTGCAGTACCAAACACCAGCCCTAGAAAATGGACCTCCATGTAATTCAGTTTATCAAAAGGCACAGTGGGTTAAGCTGCTGCTTCTGACATGCACATCCCACACCTCAGTGCATGGCTCATGGCTCCTCTGCTTCCAATCTACTCTCCCACTAATGAGCCTGGAGACAAGGCTGGAGCTCCTGGCCATTTCGTGGTCTCTCTCTGGAGTTGCAAAGACCTCCTGACTCCACTCCTCTCTCTCCAGTACTACGTACCAGTCACCAAGGCTACACGTCACACTGTTCTCTCTCTCCACCAATCCTTTGTGTGTGTGTGTTCATGCATGCATGCATGTTTCTCCCTCTGTCATTCAAATAAATAAATGTGGTTTTTCGTTTCTTGTTTGCTTTTTTTTAAAATGCTATCTATTTCTTCCTATCTCATTTTAGAAAGCCCCTCCTAAGTCATGAGGAAAATGAGTTCTGATGACCGTCATATTCCAGGCCCTGTTCCTGTATTATCTACCTTCATTCACTGTTTTGGAGAAAGATATTTTCTGGCACAAAGTGAATCATCCACTATGTTTTAAATTGTCTCATTTCTATATACAAAAGTTAGCAAATGACCTCTACATGGTCAACTCCCGTAAGTCATTTCCAATCCTTAACTTTTTACTTACTCTGAGCATCAAACATCTCCCATCCTTTCCAGCAACTCTCCTGAGTTCCCAGAGACCCCCCAGCTCTACTTCTCTCTCTCCAGCAATCAGCTCTCCACTTCCTGAAAGCCAGACTTCCTGTTCCCTTCCCTGGTGCTCTTTTAGTTTATGCATTTTCTCTGGCTGAGCCCTTGATTCCTAACATTTAAAATCCAGTCTCTATATTATAGCAGACACATGATCACTGTGTTTAACTCTGAAGAGAAGCAAAGATTCCAACTCCAGACCCATACTTATACAAATCATCTATTCCAAACTGAGCTCGCCATCTTTGTTATCACCACTACCAAGTATTTGTCATCTAGAATTGTCACTACCTCAAAGGCCACAAGTCTCACTACTTCTACTGACACTTCTTAACGTCGAGCACCCCGTAATGTGTATCCTCTAGACAAAGCACCTTGTGTGGTATCACAAACAAACAAGCAAGCTGTTTGGATCTCTTGCCTGCACATCTACAACAGATGCTCTCAGTGGCTCCTCTCTAATTTTCCATTCCTTTTTTCATACTGCATCCATAAATTATGACTCTTTCTAGAGCCCCCTCTACTGATAAACACCTGTCCTGATTCCTTTGATTTATAATGGTATCTAGTCACTTTACTGAGTCTGAAGTAATGAATGGCTTGAATCTTACTTGTTTCTACAGCTCTGATGCTCACTCTGTATTCTTCCATTCTCTCTTCAATAACCACAGCTTATTTTCCTGTCTGCCCACATAACACTCTTTCTCACCTGTGCAACTTAGTGTATGCAGATCCCTATGCCTACTAACTTTTTACATTACAACAGGAAGGCTATATCACCACAGAGTTGCCCATACAATTATGTATGATTATTAATAAAAATGTCAAAAAAGTATACTATCTAGAAACACCAAAAATAACCCAAACTGTTGCAAATTAAGAATATATGATCATCACCTCATCAGGGATACTATTCCACGAATACAGAAACAGACTTTCTTAAACTTCACTTCTTCCCTTAAAATAAATCGACTTTTCATACTAGATTCTTGTGACAAAATTGAGACAGAGGATTTGATGGCTATGGGATGTTAGTGACTAAAGTTTACCATCAACTGGTGGGTTCAGTTTGTGGCATACAGGTACAGAAAAATGGGTAAAAAGAATTGAGTGCTCTTCAAGGTCTAGCCATTAGCCCAAAGAGAAAACAATAATGAAGAAATGATGAAAGACTGAATTATTCAATGTTTAAATTTTCATTCTTGTAAAGCATACACATAAAAACACAGATGTGTAAATAAGAAGATAAATGACCAGCCAGGAAAAATAATCATAACTAAAGACAAATTTATATATTTAATGTATACAAAATTCTTACTAACAACAATGAAAAAAATAAATACAGAAATAAAGCATAAACAATGATATAATCAGGTAAGTTAAGAAATATAAAGTCAGGGTTGCTGGAGAAGGTTAAAGCTCCCAGCCACAGAGCAGGCATTCCACATGGGCATTGGGTTAGGTCCAGCTGCTCCATTTACGATCCAGATCCCCACTACTGTGCCTGGGAAAACAGTGGAGTATGGTCCAAATGCTCAGGTCTCTGAGTTCAAATGGGAGACCCAGAAGTTCCTGAATTCAGAGCTGCTCAGCTTCAGTCACTGCAGATACTTGGGGAATGAAGCAACAGATGCAAGATCCCGATCTCTCAGTCTCTCTGCAAGTCTGATTTCAAATGCATAAAGAAAGGTTTTAAATGAAACGAAAGTAGATCAATAATCTGGGGATGATCCAAACCCCAAGACAAGAAGCCATCACTTTGGTTTCTACAACTGTCAACAATTCTACAACAAGAAGATGATCTCTGCATTGATGAGGATCTATAACATACACACTTCAAGTCCACGAAGAAGGGAAATCCCAGAGGCCATCTGAAAATTAATGTCAAACTACAAACAAGAGTACTCTTTCAATGAATAACTCAAACCACAGGAACTGATTCAGAAGAAATATCTGGATATAATATTACTCAATAATTAAAAGCAGTAACCAAAATCTAATCTGTTGTTAGATGAAACACATTTACAAAGATGTGTATGTGCATATGCACCATGCAAACACCTCTGCACAAGCAGAGTATAAGTCTCTTTTTATTATATAAAAGGTATGCGTCTAGGTAGTTTTCAAACAGTGGAAAAAAGTTTAACCATCGCTTGTGAATAAAATGGGACATTTGTTGTCTTTTCTAATTTTTTAAAGGTTTTACGTATATTTTAAATATGATTATGACTATTTCTTATAACAAAAATAATGCCAGTTGTTTCTTAAATGACACCTTTCTTTTGAGAACAATATATCTAGGAGAACTGCATGTAGAGTAAGAAAGGAATATGCAGAAAAGAGGGAAGTTGCTTTTATATTACAAAACATGGTCACATATTCTATTTGTTCATCATTTTAGAGTTTTTTTCAAATGGTTCCAATATAAAATAGCCTCAAATGTTTTTTTCTCTAAGCATTCTTGATTTGAATTTTCACACATAGTGTATTTCAAGGGCTGTTCATTTGATTACATTTTATTCATTTAAACTCTTCTCATCAAGATGCAAAATTTGTGAGAGTTATTTTGTCCACCAAAATAAAAAAATTAAATCAAACTTATCTTCTATTTTTCTTAGAAAAAGGAAAACAAATTTATAAAATAAATGAACTTAACCTTCAGCATTCAAGGCTGACACAAAATTACTCCAGCATCAGAAGACTTAAAAGCATGCTGACCTTCAAGTTTTATTCAGAAAGTTTCTCTACCCACTTGGGATTCTTTACCCAGCACTCTATAAAAAACCATGAGAAACTTCTACCTCTGAAAATCGTACATTCTACATTAACAGAGCAGAAGAATGGTGAACTTCTCTCCAGCAAACAGAAACAAGGGCTGTCACCAATGCTTTCCTGTTCTGTTTCTCTAGCTCTCTGATTGCAAGGCCATCAAGTTTGTCCTTCACCTTCCAGATGCTCATGGAAATACATAGATTCTTGTGAAAGTGAAAAGTCTAACACACTTCTCTTAGCAAAACTCGGTTTGCCTGCAAAACCAAATTTGATCATTTTTCATTAATGATTTCCAACTACTGTAGCAAAGGATCAGCCAACTTCCTTCTCTGGAAAAGATCAACACACACATTTATCTGGCTTAGACTATAACTAGTGTTCACATGTCTTTTTCCTTCAACAGACTCTAAGAATCCTAAGAGATATAGCACCTTTCTTGCCTACCCAGGACCCCCTCCCAGAGGCATTAGAGCCCATAACACATTTTTTATCAGCATTTGTCACATGGATAAAACATGAGCCATCTGGAAAGTTATCTTTATTTTTTGAAAAATTTCTAAGGATTATACAGTTCATGTTAATATCTATTGAGATGTGTGTGAATAGGTTCTTGAATTCAGGATTTATATGATAATCATTTAGGAAGGGTTGTACTTTGAAATGTAGACAACTATCATTTCAAATAATGCTTTGAAAATTTTGGAAATGACATCAAAGAGGGACTGAGAACTGGGAATAATTTAGCTACTGTTAAATCTAGCCTAGAGTGACAAGTTGCTGGAGTAGGATGGTGACAATGACATGGACGATCTGTAGGAAGCATCACAACAAATCTAAGAAACAGTCAAGAACCCATCTGAGTTTGGAAACATTCAAGGTATTCAATGAGACAACAAATCAAGAGGGGTAACTCAGGGACACCCCCCTTTTCCCACAGAAATAAGTGGGTTGCCCTGTTTTTATTCAGGAGCAAACAAAGCAAATATATAACTACAGTGTTTCACACAGTTGAAACAAACAGAAAGCCAAGGAGACTCAGGCCTGGCCAATTCCAGGGCTTGCGGAGTGCAGTGCTACCCCCATTTCATCAGCAGCTCCTCTTATCCCCTCTCAAAATCTAAGATTACTCATTGGCATGTAGTTCAAGCATAGCAGAATGTGTGCTGCACCTGCTGAAGTGGAAGAACATAAATATTGGGTATCCTTGGCTACCAGGAGGGAGGCTGTGCCAGAAACTGCTCTCATGAAAAGAGAGCACCACGTGCCACCATCAGTTCCGGGAGGGCGTCTACTCTAAGTCAGAGTGCTGTCACAAGGTGTCAGAGGGGAACTGAGATCATGCAAATGTGATTTTCTTTCTGCAAAATATTAAGCATCTAAAATATAAGAGGTTAAGTGAAGAGCAAAAGGTATGGTTATATTTGCTTTTGAGGGGAGATTTGGAAATATAACTCAGAATAAATATCAAAATACTCAAAGCAGTTATATAATACTCAGTGAAAACACAGAAATAAATATTGAATACCTAACTTGCCAGGTTCATGGGTAAATAAGAAAAGAAAACAAATTTTCCTGGTTAACAATTTACAAGGGAAAACAAAGCTGTAACTCTCAATATACAAAGATGATCATCAGCCCTGGATGTCAGAGGTATGGGCCAACTAATACATTTTAATAAAGAAAATCATTTGAGCTGAATGGTAAATGCATTTTCACCAAATTTACTTCTTTTGGAATATAGTTATGAGAAGCAGGCTGGTTGAAATTGGGACATTAAGATAGATCAAAAATTAAAAAAAAAAAAAAAAGGAGAAGGAGTGTGGCTCCTCAGGGCTGAGTCAAAGACCTCACTCACAAAAGGTTGTAAAAAGCAAAGAATTTATGCAGATGAGGATAAAACCCTCAACTGTTTATTTGTAAATTCAAAGCTCTAACAACTACAGCCACTGAAATTCCCTGTGGTTAAATCTCTTTCTGTAAAATATAAACAAACACGTTAGTCTCAGTGATGACATTAGCAAGCCTGTCAACACATTTCCTATAAATCTGAAGATGACAGCCCTGAAGCATCCAAGATGATGTGGACAGAAGAACCCTTGTACGAGGAAGTCTTCTTCCTCCATGTTCTGAAAACTTGGAAAGATAAACCTCAAATATGTTTAAATGAAAAACTTAATGCACCAGAATAAAAGCACACATTTATGTAAGGGCAGTGATGGGCGCTGAATAAACTTCCCTTCTCATCTGGTTATTCTAGTTTCAGAATTTAAGAATCCTAAGGATAGAATTCTCTGACTGTTGCCCATGCAGTTATGTTGTCATGTGGACTACCTGTCATGTGGACTGTTGAATGGTCTCTTGAAAAAAAAAAAAAGACAGGGAGGTACAAATAGAGATAAATATATCTCTAGGAACAGTTTCAAATACACTTGATAGCACCCACTGTGCCCTTTACCTCTTCTTCAAAAAAGTTACCAACTCTTTAATCACAGTACTCTGCATTTTAATGTCCAGAGCTAAAGTGTGATGATTAAATGGATTATGAACCCCACATGGGACTTAGCACAGAGCCGAGAACTAAGTGGATTCCTCCCACAAAACCTGTCCCTCACATGCCTCCAACAGTGAACATCATGTTGCATTCAACAGCAGGAAGGATCATCGTGTTTTATTTCGACACTATACGATGCTTGAGTGGCTGTCCCCTCCAAACATTGAAATGGAGTTCCTCGTGACATGGTAGGAGGCAGGCCCTGCAGCTGGTGATAGGAAATTGGTATGTTCTAAACCGGCAAGTTCCCGCCCTTTTGCTGCTAAACCTTCAACCTCTCCTATGTGAGAGTCCAGCGCTCCTCCTTGCCATACGATGCAACAGTCCAGGTGCCCCCTCTGGACAATGAGAACCATTTCACTCAAGACCAAACCTGCCATACCTGGACCTTTCACATCCCAGCCTCCAGCACCATGGGATAATACATTGCTAATTTATAAATCAGCCAGACTGTTCTGCTCTAAACAAGCTATACAAGCCAAACTAACACAGTGCAAGTCTATGAAAAAAGCTAGAGAGATTTAGGGTTCCGTATCACATTTTGTGCTAAGCAGGAAAGGCAGGAAGGCAATGATAAGACTGAGGAATCTTGGTAGGCTTAATTACAGGCTTGATTTCTTTTCATTTCTCCCATACTTTTTTTAATTAAAAAATAATAATAATAAAATGAAACCCCGCCTGTGGACATAGCACTTAAAAAATTATTTTTTTTTTTTATTGCAAAGACAGATATACAGAGAGGAGGAGAGACAGAGAGGAAGCTCTTCCGTCCCTTGATTCACTCCCCAAATGGCCACAATGGCCGGAACTAAGCCAATCTGAAGCCAGGAGTCAGAAGTTTCCTCTGAGTCTCCCACACGGGTACAGAGTCCCAAGGCATTGGGCCACCCTCTACTGCTTTCCCAGGCCACAAGCAGGGTTGCTGGGATTAGAACCGGCGCCCATATGAGATCCCGGTGTTCAAGGCAAGAACTTTAGCCACTAGGCCACCACGCAAAGCCTGTTAGACTTTTGTAAATGGTGCAGTTGGTTTCACTGACAACTGCAGCCACTCACACCTGAAGCCAAGATGCTAATTCAGTAACGGAACACTGTCAGGCACATCCTCTCTGTTATGGCTTCCCCTGCCCAGAGGGTACCCGTTCTGGAGTGACCCTATCTCCAGTCAGAAGCCTTAAACACATCTGTGGGCACAATCAAGGACACACACCATCACGCCAGAAACACACACCAAGGAAAAACCTTATCCAATAAAGAAAAACCATAGCATAGAGCAACACAAAGAAAAGCCACCCGAATTTGCGCAATACCAACAATCCTCTGAAGTCTTTGGAAATATCTACCAACTCATTGAATATTTCAGAGTTTTTACACAATTTGGTTACCTAATTTTTTTTACAGTTTCCTGAACAGAAAACACAGTACATTCCTACAACACATTATATAAAGTTGTAACACATCCATGCTTAGTAACTGAAAGATATCACACTAAGGATGCCATCAACAGATTAAAAAAAAAAATCAAGATTCTTGGCTTGTGCTTAACAATGGCTTAATCATAGCTGCTTCTGGTAAGGAGCAGAATGTTTGCAACTCCAGCCATGGAAAATAATGAGAACAATGTCCTTTGCTCCTAAAACCAGGAGACAGAAAGCCATCTACAAGTAAAACATTTTAATGATTCTTGATTTGATTTCATAATTCTCAGCTCTTTAAGTGATAAAGGGGGGAAAAACAGAGATTTGGACATTTGAGGCAAATATATTTGTGGAAATACTGTCAAAGTTGTTCAGGTTAACTTTTCAGGATTCATAGAACAAATACTTTTCTTAATCTGTACCTGAAATTGCAATGATCAGAGTTAGACATTGTGTAACTATTTTTGGCCCAGAGAGTAAATATTTAAGTGTGTCTATAACTGCGCAATTTTTGGAGCCATGTCTTCACCAACAGATCCATGCTCCTTACTGAATCGTCATTCCCAGTTGGTTGCATTTAGTTCTACCTAATTCAAACGAATCCAATATCTACATCCCAGAAATTTCTCTGGCTCCACTCATTTGTTACAGATACTTAAACAAAGTCTCTGGAAATCATGCAGGGCACTGATATACACAAATCTACGTTGAAATATTTTTTAATTCTATTTTTATTTTACTTTCTATCAGCAATTCTTTGAGTGTACAAGTATACACAATGACCTTACAATGTAAAAATAAACTATAAATGCTGGTAATTGCTTCTGTTACCACATTTAGTACACTGAGAATTCCATAGTTTTGCATGACTTAATACATCAACCTTACAATTTCAGTACTGATATCATCTCAAATATTACAAAAGCAGAAAGTAGATTTAGAGAAGTAACGATGCCAGTGCCAGAAAGGTGCCAAATACAGGAGCCAAGGTTCATACCAATTAGCCCCATCCTTGGTCCTCTTGTTAAACAGGAGAAAAAAGTGTGCCTAAGTTCATTAGACCTTTTTTTTAATTGCTAATTTGAAAATATCACAGCAATGTGAGCCATAACCATAGCAATTGTGTGAGGGCATTGTTGGTAACTAGATTGACAGTATTCTGGCATCAGCATCTAACTGAAAAGAAAAAGATATTTCTTATCCAAAATCAAAATATACTCTCCTAATGCAATCTGTAAGAAATCTGTGTAATGTTCTGATGTGATTATCAGAAATCTACCTTTAGATGTTCATGGAGGTCAAAAGTCCATGTGATGGAAGACTGTGGGCTTCTGAAATCTTAAGTCTATGAGCACTGAAGGCAGTGTGACTGCAACGTAATGGGCTCATTACCAAGCCCGGTTAGAAAGAGGCTATGTGGGCATCTCAGTGGAAAAGGAAATCATACACGAACCTTTGTAACATGGTTACAAGTTAGTCATAGTCGCCAGGACTGGGAATCCACCATGAAGAGCCACAAACCCGGTCTTAATTTAAGTTTCTGCAAATTAATATAGTATCAAGGGACAAACAGCCTTTCCAATCAAGTCAGTAGATGACTTTTTTTTTTGAACCATAGAGAAACTGTCAAAATAAGAAATGCTTGAGAGACACATATAGATACACACAAAGAGAGGGAGAGACAGAGAGAGGAGACACCATGAATTAGGCCAAAAGACAGGTGAAATACTAAGGCAGGCAAAGGAAAAAGAACTATTGCCGAAAATGTGTAGAACTGAGCTCTGTTCAGTCAACACTGCCCCTTATCAGCGTGGGAAAGGTACCGTGGCTGGCCCTCTTCAATGCAGGTGCCTTCCTTGAGAGCAATGCTCTATTGGTCTAACAGTACATGTTTGCCTGCTCCTCCATTCTTTGAGTGTACATGTCACTGTGGTTGACTCCCAATGAGAGCACAGACTGCTTCTCTGTCTTCTATCCCTGCTGAGTTTTCTCATGTTGCTTTGTCACAGCAGAGCTGCTGCTGCCCCGAGGACAACACCCTCCTTCAGTTTAAAGCCATTTTATTTTCTGCTTCTACCTCAAAACATAAAGTCCACTGGTATGTTTTTCTTTGGTAACATGATAACTGCTCATTGCACAATAATTTGAAAAAGCAGGAAAGTGAGGGAACATTAAAAAAGGCATTCCTAGACTCTACCATCCATAAACAAAAACGTGTTGGCATTTTGTCTTTTCTTATTGATGATTTTCTTCTTTGTGTAAGAGGGATACTGAGTGTATGTTTAAATATCAACACTGTGAGGGGAGTACAAATTTGTTCAAAATTGAACTTCAGGAGGCTTGCAACGTCAGCATCTCATAGGAGCACAGATTCAAGGCCCAACAATTTCATTTCTGATATAGCAACCTGCTCAGGTGCCTGGGAAAGCCACAGAGGATGGCCCAGGGCTTGGGCTTCTGCCACCCACAAGGATGACGTGGACAGACGTCCAGGTCCCAGGTTCCTGGCTTTGTCCAGGCCTCAGCCCAGCCAGTATTGACCAGCAGAAGCGAGATTCTCTCTCTCTCTCTCTTTATATATCTATCTATAGTTACGACTTTCACATGAATAAAATCCTGAATAAAAGTTTTTAGAGTTAACTTTAAAAATGAAATCCTTGTAAATATTTTATGCTCAAATTATTTGCAATGCACACTCATTTTTAAAACTCACCTGAACAACACTGATTGTATCTGAAGCTTTTTCAGATCTTCACAGCAACAATAATACTTATTATAAGTAAAAATAAACAGTGTTAATTGGTCTCTACAATTAGCCTTTTCAATCAGTACTAGAAATCTGGCATTGTTACTCATCTCATTTTCTCATGCTAAAATCTGGTGGGTATGAACATACTTTTACATACTGATTCTTTTACTATTTTTTGTTTCTTAATACTATATATTACTAGCCCTAACAGCACCTAGTATAGCATTTTACACATAATAGGTGTTAAGTAAACATTTTTGAAAAATTACTTCTTCTTATGTGAAAGGCACATTCATAGAGAAAGGGAGGGAGACACAGAATCTGCCATCTGCTGGTTCACTCCCCATAGGCAACTCAGGTCAGAGCTTACCTGTTCCACACCAGGGTCAGGTGCCTCCTCCAGGTCTCCCTGTGGGTCAGGTGCCCAAGTACTTGAGCTAGCCCCCACTGTTTTTCCAAATCACATGAAGGGAGCTGGACTGCAAGTTGAGCAGCTGGGTTTAGACCTGTAGCCTTACGGGATACCAGCACTACAGGTGGAGGATTAGCTTGTTGAGTCACCATTCCAGCCTCAAAGTAAACATTTTTAAAAATGGACTGAGTTTGGTGGACTTAATTGATAAAGGGTAACATTTATTGGGCCTTAAAGAATTTGTGAATGAAATACCTGGTAAATTACCTTGACCAAGTTTTCATTTTACAAGATGTGTTTGCATGTGTGTAAGTTCATCTCCAAAAAAAACTTTCCTCTCTTTTTCTTTAAAATAGAAAAAAAATCCACATTTTTTCCATAGGTAAAGTAATTAATGCACATTATCGTGTTCCCCTTACATGTAGACAAGGGCTTTTTGTTGTTCATGTCTAACAATCACGTAATTTTGGGCACTGATATTAACTATCGGAAATCACGAAAATGTCATTCAATTTATTTTCTAAAAGTAAGGAAAATATCTAATTCAACACTTCAGAAATGCTGATCAGCCTAGCGAACGAGAAGTGATGTGCTGCTCTTTATTCCAACTTTATGTCAACTTTAATCTGTCTGTAAAGTTTTTACGATTATGAATGTGAGCCAATAAAAGAGAAAGCAAGTGGCTAGTCCCATCTACTTGAAAGCACCCATCGATCGTGTGGCTTTCTTGACACTCAGTGTCCCAGTCTTAGGCTCACCAGGTCTGAATGGGATCACAACCTCAATCAGTTCCACAGAAGCACACTGGCCACAGGGTTGGCTCTGCTTGTAATGAAGAGTAATGAAACCAAGGAAAGTCCGCCTGACATCCAGAGGCAATGCTAACATACCTTCAGATCCAGCAAGCTTCAGTCAGTGCTTTGGGGAACTTACTATTAAGAGTGAACTGGTGTGAAAATACATGTGACCCTCTTTGCTCAACAACGCAGATGCACTAGCCCATGCCCGGGGCGCACAGTGAGTGGCCCGACCCTGGTTAGCTGGCCATGTGGGACTCATCCCTCCTGTTCTCCACCCTGATTCACGGAGACCTCTCAGCTCAGGAGTCATCCTGCTCGAAGCTGCATTACACACAGTGAGCAACAGAACCTGAAGTCACTTAAAAAAACATTCAGATTTGTGAATGACACATTCATTGAGCTGTGTGGAAGATTCCATCAGCTGAGACTGGCTGCCAGCTTTGGATAACTGCTAGGAAGCCACCACCAATGGCCCCAAACCTCAGGGCAGAGGCAAGCAAGGGACATGTCAGGTAAATGAGGCTAACAGGTGTGCAGAAGGGCCCAATTTAAGAATCCTTACTGTGGAGACAAAAACAACTGAGAGAAACATTTCATTTTATTCATGTTTAGTTCTACTATCTACCCTGAAAACACTATGCACCTCAAGTGACTCTTTGATTCACAGTCAAGGACTCTGGGGTGAGAAGGATTGTCTCAGGGTATTTAACAGGTCAAGGACTTAAGTTAGAATTTAGTTGAGCAAAATGAACACCAATTTAAAATAGTTCTGTAGTGAAGGATAACAACTTTGACAATTCTACAGCAAGTGCGAAATAAATAAGCACTTAATTTCCTTTATTAAAAAGGTCAAAATAAGTTAATTTTTTACCTCCATTAGAATTCAAATCCACTGAACTTTTAGACAAAAAATTAATTTTCATGATTCTAAAATGCCATGCTAGGTAAAAGAAGATGAGATTCCAATTCTTGCAAATATTTGCGTACAGTTTAATGGTTTCAAAGAGTTTTCGCAATTCAGATCTCATACAATTCTCCTAACAGCTCTGGGGAACAGGAAGACCATTATCACTTGCATTGGACACATGTGGGAACGGAATGCACTTTACCCGAACAGTTGCTTCAGGAACATATCTCCTGGCCACAACTCCAGATTTTGCTTTATAATAAATTTTACTTTGGTGTGCATGTTTCTGTTCCTATGGAGATTTTACGGTTGAGTTATAAGCAGGTAATTGGCTTGACACAACGGAGATTTCATTGGAACTTTAAAAGACAGCCCATCAACTACCTGACCCTCACCCTTTGCCCAATCCAAAATCCACAGTTTTTTTTTTAACACATCAGGGATAAAACAAACATCACCGAAAAGTGTGATTCCCTTCCACCCTAGGAAGTAGATGACTTAAAATGAGTATTGGGTTATTTGATGGGTAAGTAATTTCAGGGAGGTACACTGGGTTCTCTTTGAGACCAATGATCAGCTTTATGTAACATGAACAAAATAATATTCCAAAAGATTAGAAGAGGGGGCATGAAATAGGAACATGTCAATTTTACATTTGCTAAAATTAAAAAAATGAATCTTTGCACTATAAGAGATTCAAAAGGATGTAATGCAATGCAATCTCAGAATATGTATGCTAAGGAAACTTCAAAAGTTGACTTAAGTTTTTTTTTAATAACTTTTACTATTTTCCATGATACGGTTTGTAGGTGTATGGATTGCTTCCTTTCTTTCTCCTTTCTCCCTCTCCACTTTTTTTCCTGGCATTGTACCCCAAATTATCAAAGTGTATTCCTATATTGGCAGTCACAAGTCCAACGTCCTGCTATTTAAGTGCATTCTGACATTGTAGCTATAGACACAGGTAGGAAATCTAGTATCATATTGGTCCAGTATATTTAACTCTTTCACTGGAAGTCCTCCTTTTTTGGGGGAGTAGAGATACATACTTCAACATATCTTTACTTCCCAATATGTTAGTCTCCATTATACAGTTCATCTAATAAACATATGTTCTTTTCCAGCGATATATCTATTTGTTTGTATTTTACATGAATGTTGTTTTATATCAGAGAGAACCTGTGATATTTGCCCCTTTGGGACTGACCTATTTCACTGAGCTTAATAGTTTCAAGTTGACTTGTCATCCTTTTCAGTGCACAGCCACACTAAAACCCACTCATAGCTGGGAGCTGGCCAAGGCAGACATGGATGACTTCTGATGAAGGACTGAGAAGGGAGAGGAGTTAAAAAACACAACCTCACTGAGGTGTCAGCTCTTCAAGTTTCTGGATGTAGACAGCCATTATGTACAAAACAAAAATACAGGTTAATTAGCCGAAAGGAGAGGCGTACAGGAATGCAGGCGTAAAGTCAGAAAGGCCCTAAAGGCTTCTCTTCGTACAAACTGCGAAGGTGTCAAACGGAAATTTATGCATTTTTTAAAGTCACTAAAGGCATAGGAAACAGAAAATTACAGGTTCACTAATTAGTAATAGGTGAAAGAAACAGAGCAGATGCAATTGGATGGCATGCCTGTTTTGTGCTTTCCAGAAATAGGCTAAGCAGTACTTGATGGAAGGTGGCATAACTGGTGAGATGTCTAGCAACAACAAAAGCCACTGTTTCCAGCCTACCAATGATATGTATATGCATATATATATATATGTATATATTTTATGAAGCCAATATCAACTTTATTTCAAATCCAGAAAAGGATACTAGGAATAAAGACAACCATAGACCAATATTCCTGATGAAGATTTGATGCAAAGAACTTCAACAAAATAACAGTTGACCAAACTCAACAGCATATTGAAAAGATCATCCAGTCACATCAAGTGGGATTTGTCCAGGAATATAGGACTAGTTCAGCATACAGAATCAATATATATAACTTCTTAGGCACAACTGTGGCAACATTACATTGGTAGCTACAAATTTTCTCAATGAACCCCTGAGAAAGTTTCAGTTCAGCAAATAAAGGGGATATTAGTTTAGGGTTTAAATCTTGGCCTTGAAGCTGTGTTCACAGCAGGGGGATTGGAGCCAAAAAAGGGACATGGGTGGCCATGCACTAAAGAGGAAGAACTAATGAGGCTTAGGAAGTGGGACACCTGGGAGCCCTGCAAGCTCGGCCTGCTGGTCAGTGACCCCCAAAATGGAACCTAGAGCTGAAAGATGCCAGAGGCAGCCTGGACAAGAACAGCTTTCAGCATTTCAACATCACTTTTCTCAGGACAACTTTGACCTAATCACTGATATGTTCATTGAAACCATAGTCATCAGCCCTGATGTTCAAAATCTCTGTAAAAAGTTTCTGAGAAAACTGTATTTCCTTGCATATTTTAAGTAGATATCAACAACTTATAAAGTAAATATGTGTAGTTGTGATGTAAAGAATGAATTACCAATTTTCTTACTATCTTTCACATATTTCCAAAGGAATCTCATCTCATGCTGGTATGATATCATTATTATTCATTTTAAGAATACATGAAGAACTTCCACTGCAACAACTGAACATATCAGTCTTCCTTCTTCTATTTAAATTTTAGTTTTACTGAATTTTATTCTAATGCAATACATCATTATGCCTGAAATTTTTCTACTGATTACTTTGCATGTCTCTGAAACAAACAAAACAAGTATGATTCGTATGGTAGCCAAATGACATATAATAGTTCGCCAACTAGGCCCCTAGGGAGAATGCAGGATACAGAAAACGCATGTGTCATCCAAGTTCACTGTTAGATATGACATGTACACATCCTCAGATTGCCAGGAAATCGCTTCTAAGAAGCACAGTGCACAAGTCTGATACACTTCCTGATGTTACTAACGTGACATGTCTGTGTGCCATGTGGGAATACAGCCGTCAGCCTTCCTTGTGCCACAAGCATTTCATCCCTAGAGCTGGTTTCTGGTTCGGAAGCATGCTTTCAGCAAAAGGCCTAACACCTAAGCGCAACAGACCTCATCACAATAAATAGTTGACCTTGATTCTTCTCAAGGATTAGTGCTAATAACTGGACATTTGTTTCTAATGTTCCTGAAAATGTTCTTTCTGGATGACTTTAAAGGGTTATTTTCAAGTAGAAAGAATAACATTATTCTTGACAAAAGTCAGAGTTAAGGTTAAAATTTTTTCTTTATGTCCACAGCAGAGCTAAAATAACATTATATTGTCAACTCTTCACTTTTAAGGAGCAGTTAGTGCTAATGTTGATGGATAAATAGAATTGAGTGAAGAAAATAAGTTTTTACACCATCAAGTTCTAAAATATGCAGCTTTTTAGTTAATGAAAAATACCTTCATGGGCCTGGCGCTGTGGCACAAATGGTTAAGGTCCTCGCCTTGCACGCCCAGGATCCCAGATGGGCGCTGGTTCTATCCCAGCAGCCCCACTTCCCTTCCAGCTCCCTGCCTGTGGCTCGGGAAAGCAGTCGAGGATGGCCCAAAGCTTTGGGACCCTGCACCCGCGTGTGGGAGACCCAGAAGAGGCTCCTGGCTTCGGATCGGCATAGCATCAGCTGTTGCACTCACTTAGGGAGTGAATCATTGGACGGAAGATCTTCCTCTCTGTCTCTCCTCTCTGTATATCTGCCTTTCCAAAAAAAAAAAAATAATAATAAAAATAAATCTTTAAAAAAATGCCTTCATAATTGCTGCCAAATATGTTACAGAAGCATATCAATTCAGGACAAGAAATCTACCAAGAAATTGCACAAAACTACTCAGAATAATGAAAGTATACAAAGACATCAACAATGGTTCAAGACCACGTACTTCCAAAATCAGGTAATATAACAATGAACCAAAAAGGATTGTTAATATGCAGATGACTAGATGTTTAAATTAAAAAACCACTCACATGTGCTCCCTCCCATGAAACTGCAAAAGCCCCAGGGGAATTGGATTATCAGAACCTGTTCCCTAGCTTATATTTTGTGTAAGTGGATTGACGACTTAAAACGTTTCACAATTATGCCTCAATACATCAAAAGCAGACTGCAAACATAATTTATTTTCTTGGTAGTCAGGTCTCCTGAAAGATAACATTCTACTTTACACTTAGCGCCATCTTGCAAGAAGTGGATCAACATCCTGTTTCAAATGTTTCTATACAGTTTACAAGAAAAGATGCTTAGGGGAAGAAAAATGAAGTAACTTCCTAGACACTAAAATGGAATGATTAAGTATCCTCTGTGGCATGGAAAGTCATTCTTTATAGAAACTGAAACAGAAAATCTTCAATGATCATGCTGTATTTGGACATCTTGAACTTTCTACCACAAAAGATCATTTCCATCCTTTAAATTATGAGTGTACCTAAACAGTTCTGCAAATCTACTTTTCAGATAAAAATCGGCAAGTGACTGTCACACTGTGTGCCATGATGTTAAGAAGAGGACAGCAAAAAAGCTGACACGCCTAGTGTGGGGGTATAAATGTCCTGTACTAGAGAACATGGAAAAGGCTGACTTTCCAGGGACAGGAAGTGCACATACAAGGAAAACCCCACTGCCTTCTGCTACGGACAAGAGACAATGTTCACCCAGAAACGCTGTGCTAACTCCAGTTACCAGGCAACATGTGACCTTCCACAAGTGCAGGTTTCTCTGAGACTCCAAATACTGTTTAAATATCTTATTTAGAAAGGTGGTGTCCTGGTTCTATAACCAACATAAATAAACTACTAAGGCACACTTTCTTTTATGCAATAATACTGCTTGTGTTAATTTAAACCTAGTTTAAAGAAAAACTACAATACTCTCATTTTTTATGTGAGATGAATAAAAGCAATGTTTTCTTGTATTTCTTCAAATACGTGAAAACAATAAAAAATGCTTTTCAAGCATTTTCTTCTAGACCGTATTTGGCAGAGATCCTATTTCTCTGGTCTCTGGGCTCATGTGTTGTTGGACTTAAATTTTCTACCATTTCTAAATTGTTTTAGCATCTAGAACTACAACTGAACATTGAGAATGGCTTAATTGTTGCAGATTCTTGCGTATTTTTTGCCACGCTTCCTTACAATGCCTAATGTGCACATAATGATGATTTTGATGCACGGGTTTGCCTCTGCTGTGATAATAACCTAGGCAGTCCTTTCTCATGTGTCTGTACAGTAGGAATTTGAACAAATGCTCCATAGTCTACTGGTTTCACAGCTAATGTTTCTGAAAAGTTGTATCTGTTCTGAAATATACGCTCTAATTTTGACTCCTACTTCTAACAGCATGAGACCTCACTGTCTTTGTGTGCATACTTTTAACTACTTAGTAACATGTGGAAATACCAAATCCCAGAGTACCCAATGAGAGCCCCCTCTGCCACATCGTGACTTCTTCCAAATCCATTTGGCTTATAAAAGTAAACTGGCACATGTGCTATGTTTAAAGGCACATACAATCTGTAATATATTTAATTCACTCTGACTCTTAATGTCAACTTTACAACTATCTCCTTGCACCAATCGATAACATTAATCTAAAATTACAATTATGTGTATTCCATGGTTTTTTGACCAAATAGGTTTTTATTTGAATTAAAACAGAGATACAATAAAAACTATTTCACTCACTGTGAATTATCAACATCCACTGAGATTAAAAACGCTTTGTTAAACAAGGAAGCAATTTTGCACTGATATTTAATGCTATAACGTGAAAGCCTGTCATGCATTTCCAGGTTTTGTTCCTGTTGTCCTTGTTGTTGTTATACGTATTATTTCCATCACTCTTTCAACAATCCATGTTCGATACAAGAGTCTGCTACACAAAACGTGAAGCACCAAACGAAGGTAGAGGCTCATGACATTTAAACAAGTAATCCCAAAGTGAGCACAACAGGCCAGGAGCAAATGTGGAGGCTAACTTTTCTTTGCCTGATATCCAGATGAGGAAAATGGCTCTCAGAACAGACTGGAGTTCAAATTCACACACTTCTAGTCTGACTAACCCTACTCAAAGACAAGAACATGAAAACCATTCTGGAGAACAATGCTTTATCTGAAAATGCAGGTCAGATGAGGATGAGCTCGGGAGCCACAGCATCGCCCACACAACAGCACACCCAACCATTCCGACACAGGATGCCAGCGTGCACACTGCCAGCATCAGCACGAAGAGGATTCCAGGCCCATTGCTGCAAATGTGCGTCTTAATTTAAATTATTTTCATTATTTCAGTTGAACACATTTCATGGATTTTGTACATACAGATTTAGGGGCATAATGAAACTCCCCATTGTGCTGCCCCTTGGGCCCACGTTCCCATCATCCCTCCTCCTTCCTTTCTTTTAGTTTTTTCAACAGCATATTTTCAGTTTATTTTATTTTATTTTATTTTATTTTCAGTTCATGCTTAACCCTCCAAAAGAATCAACAAATAATAAGTAAAAACAACATACACACACACACACACACGCTATTCCTCAAGAATACAGACTAACTAATGGGCCCAGAGCGGTGGCGCAAGTGGTTAAGGTCCTCGCCTTGCATGCCCGGGATCCCATATGAGCACCGGTTCTATCCCGGCAGCCCCGCTTCCCTTCCAGCTCCCTGCCTGTGGCCTGGGAGTGCAGTTGAGGACGGCCCAAAGCTTTGGGACCCTGCACCCGCGTGTGGGAGACCCGGAAGAGGCTTCTGGCTTCGGATCGGCATAGCATGGGCCGTTGCGCTCACTTGGGGAGTGAATCATAGGACGGAAGATCTTCCTCTCTGTCTCTCCTCTCTGTATATCCGCCTTTCCAATAAAAAAAAATAATAATAAAAATAAAAATCTTTAAAAAAAAAAGAATACAGACTAACACTATACACCAGAATCAAATTTCAAAATGCCAATAACAGTCATTAACAACAAGATCGGTAACAATAAATCCAAATCATAGAAAGCCATCTACAGCATTTACAAAACACATGCTTTACTGGTTTCTCATATTAGAAGCCGAAGCGTGCCAAAATTACCATCCAGATGGTGAGCTAATCCTGGAAGATATCATGTTACATAAAGTCAAGCCAGAAAATAAGTTTGATGCTTATTTGATATGAAATAATTTACAGGGCCTGGCATGGAGTCTAGCCACTAAAGTACTCGCCTTGAACATGCCAGGATTTCATATAGGTGCCATTTCTAATCCCAGTGGCCCTGCTTCCCATCCAGCTCCCTGCTTGTGGCCTGGGAAAGCAGTGGAGGACGGCCGAAAGCCTTGGGACCCTGCACCTTTTAAGTAGTCCTAAGGAAAAAATGTTCTCTCCCTAGCCAGCGTTCTCGCCAGGTCGCAGGCCGAGCACAAGGCTGCCCATCTGCTGCCACTGGCGTGTAGCCTGTGTGGCTGGGGTTCAGAGCCAAGACAACCATCACAAGCTCAGCACAAGTCTAGTGTACCTCCAAAACTGAACCTGGACAGAAGCCCCAGAATGCACTGCTCTTCGGACCACTTGTTGTATGGCACATGACTCGGACTGCTTCTCTGGCTAATCAGCTCCTCCAGAACAGCAGATAGGACAGGGACAGTTTCCCCGGCTGTGTAATGTGGGCTATTTCTCCACTGTCAATCATTAAAGTTGTAGACACACGTCTAAAAGTGGCACATAATACCGAGGGAAAGACAGCTATGCATGCCCAACGGTTGCCAGAAAGTCACATCATCAGGAATCACAGTACTTGAGTCTTAATCGCTGAAAATCTGAAAGACTTACAAACTTCCTTTTCCTCAGCTTTCCTTATAAGGCAGATTTTGGCAAACACATTGTCGGCCAGAACCGGTCTGCTGGCTTCTTTTGTAAAGATTAGTAACAAGCCATTCCCCCATTGGCTTGCATGTTGGATAGGGATGTTCTCCCTGACTGCTGCCCAGTAAACGACTGGGATGACTGCAGGGGACAACAAGCTTAGGGCCTGCAGAAAAGCTCAAAACATTTACTATGTGGCCCTCACAGAGTCCTTGTAGATCCCTGCTCTATGTGAAACAAAATAAATAAATAATAGTTAAACTATTCTGCTTTCTAAACTTATTAAAAAGAAGAAAGATGACCAAACACTGAAATCGCAAAGGCAGAAAGGTTTACAAACTCCCCAAAGTACTTCTCTTGTCTCTCTAACTCAGATGTACAACCCTCCTGAGCCACTTGATAGAGTGCATTACATTGGAAACCACCTGCATGTGACATCTAGAGATGGGAAGGGCTGTCACACTTCTGAAGAGCCCTTCTAGCTGCTGATTAACCTGTTAGCAAACCATTTAAGGGAGATCCAATCTGCCAGTCCCCACTGACATACTCAGATAGAAGAGGATAGCGATATCAGAGAAGCGTTTCATGAGACATTGAAAAGCAGCAGCTCAGATCCTTAACTCTGTGAGGATGGACGCCGGGCGATGGCACATACACTTTTCAGCAGAGTCATTAACAAAGTCGACACCTCCCTGTGATGCCTGACCTGTCTGCACGACAAGTCCAAGTTGGACACTGAGGACTGCACTGCAGCAGCTGCACCTGTCTGACCACAGCAACCTTCTCTTTTAGCAGGAAAGCTTCAGGACCACTCCTTGTCTCCGGCAAGCATAGCTATCTGCTGTACTACGTCCAGGCAGAAAGTGGCAAATCTAACTTCATTTCTGCTTCCAAGGGAAGCATGCCTCATTGTTCTAGATGCATCCAGCATGGATCCCCTCAGTATTCTATGAGGCCCTCCAGGTAATCCTTATTTATTTCACAACTTGTACATAGTAAAAACCATCCAAGTCAAACCCGATGCTTTTGCCTGCAGCCCCTACCACTTAGTTGGCTTTCTGGGGCTAAGCTAGCATGAAGTGCAGAATATTGATCAAATGAGCACCAGACTCTTTGCACAGCCAAATTGTCATTCACCAGGTATTTCCAACATACATGATACAGACTGACTGTAACTCTTGGAGAGTAGTGCCACAGGTCAGCATTCTGTCTGTTAGCCTCATCCCCTCATGCTCTGAAGACAAAGTCTCTGGTGCACCTGTTGGTTGGGATACACAAGAACCCTGCTCCTTCCTTCCCTCCGCTGTTCATTTTCACCTCTGACAGTAAAAACCCCAGGACAAGATTGTCTCAAAAAGGATTATCTTTCAGATCAATGATGAAACTCAATCCAAAGCCCACTATTTATCAGCCTGCAGCAAGAAGGCAATTGGTTAGGATGTATGAGCTCACTTTGAGACACTCTTTTCGGTTCTCCTGTACAATGCTTCATTTCATTCTACACTGAGGCAATTACTGGCTTTGCATTCACATTTTATCCCGTTTTCCCAATGGATTCCTTGTTTTTTTTCTAATATATTCAATTTGAAGCCATACTTCAACAGACTGCATGTATATACTTCTAATAATACAGTGTAGATCTCTTCTCAAAAGTGATTTTTAATCTTTTTTCAGAGATGACATGGAATCTTCCACTTCCAGCTTAAAATCTTTATAGTAGATTTTATATATATATATATATACATATATGTATATATGTATATATAATTTGAGTTTTCTAACCCTACAAATGAAGGCTAAAACTGAGGCCCAATGCTAATTTCCAAAAGCAATTGAATAGTTGAGCCATGTTACTGACCTCTTTCCTGATCTAGTCCCCATATCTCTCCATACTAATATTTTGACTTCAAAACCCAACAGAGAGTTAACTCAAATTGCTGGAAACCCAACTGAATTGATTAATAATCCAGTCATGAGCAAATGGCATTATAGGTTGAGAAAATCTAGTACAGAAATCACTTGACAGAATGTAACTTTTAACTCCAGTTGACCTTATTGAGGTCTAAAAAATAGTCTAAAAAATTTAGGGCTGGTGTCATGGTTTAGTGGGTTAAGCTTCTGCGTATAACACCAGCACACTTTATAAGCACTGTGTCAAAGCACAGCTGCTCCTTTTCCAATCCAGCTCCCTGCAAATATGCCTAGGAAAGAAACAGTGGGTGGAAGCAGAAGATGCTTAGGTCCTGACATCTGTTTGAGAGACACAGATAGAGTTCCAGGCTGCTGTGGCTATTAGGGAACTGGACTCATAGGTGAATTTTACATTTTAGATTTAAAAAATAGTGTTTTTAGATTTCCATATAAAATTCAAATACTTAAGCAAACTATATAGTTGGTTTATATCAAGTGGCTTCAATTTATTAAGAAGTGAATTTCCAAAGGCAGAACTTACCTTAAGGAAATTATGTGAGGGGCTGGAACAATCGCTCAACAGGCTAAACCTCAGACTTCAAGTGATGGCATTTCAGATGGGTGCTGGTTTGTGTCCAGGCTGCTCCACTTTCTACCCAGCTCTCTGCTTTTGCCCTGGGAAAGCAGCAGATGATGGTCCAAGTCCTTGGACTCCCACACCCATGTGGGATAAAGGGAAGAAGCTTCTGCCTCCTGCCTTCAAATCGGCTCAACTTGAGCTGTTGCTGCCATTTAGGAATGAACCAGTATTTGGAAGATCTTTCTCTCTCTTGCCTTCTCAGAGTAAATGTTCCTTTCCAATAAAAATAAGTAAATTGTTTTAAAAAATTACGTAATATAAAGGATTTGTGGCAAAAAAAAAAATTTATCTGTGTATTTTACACATATATGTGTCAGTCAGTAGAATGAAGGATTTGTCATGCTTAAATTAAAAAAAAAACAGCTAGGTAAAAAACTAAATTTCAAAATAATACATTCACATCATACTGCCTTGTATAAATCTTTTAAAATATCTAGTGTTGACATTTAAGTTTCTTCAAACTGAATTAATAAGACACCAAAATTTTCTAATTGCTTATATTTTAAATACTTGCATTAAATTGCTTAGATTATAATGTATATATTTTCTCATAAAATGTCCATCTGCAATGACAAAAAACATGTATTTTCCCACTGCCACTGAATTTAAATATACAGATTCAAAGTTTATGGTGAATCTTTCATTCCATGACCATCCAGCTAAATCTTACATTTAGGTTCAGATTTGCATTTAGAAAGCCTAGACTGAATACAATGCTTAGAGAATCAAAATGGATATGGATAAAGCAGTTGATAGACTAACCACTTCAACATTAATTGCCTGTCAGAAAGCAGATCTATCAGGAAAGAACAGCTGATTCAAACTGGGATGAAGGCTAACAGGTAAGGCAGAGAACTACCCATGGAAGGGAAGACGGAGAAGACTTGGTGATGGAATAACGTTCAGGTGAGGGGGGAGGCTGAGAGCAAGATTGCCCAGTAATGCATCGCGAGATGTAGTCATTGACTGCATCAAAGACAGCAGACAAAGTCCCTGCATGGAAGTGGGGTGGTTGGGAAGGAAGCTCTTGGATGGACTCTTACGCATACGGTGGTTGAGCTACCGGTGAGCATCTGAGTGCAGAAGCCACAAGGGCAATAGACATACATGTCTGGAGTAAAGATTTCTTTCTAAGTTGTGTGGATAGAACTAGCTGTCCGTGCCACGGTCGGGAATGACATACCTGAGAGAGGTTTGTAGACATGTACGCAGAAGAGACAAGAGGGTCTCTCTCCTCTCAGCGCACATCCCATCTCCAGGATCTTTCCCAGGAGGTGCTCTCCATTCCTTCTTTTCACATTCATTTGTTCACTTTGCAAATAAAACTGTTCCTCTGCCTGCAGTCAATTTTAGTGTTTTTTTTTTTTCATTTCTTTTCTAAGCTAAGGAAAGAACCCACTGAATTTTGCCACTAAGAACTACACCCCCAGCTTTGGATCATCCCAACCCGAGCCATTGGCAATGTGGGGAGTGAACCAGGGCTCCATCTCTTTCTGTGTGTGTGTGTGTGTGGCAGGGGAAGTGTCCTTCTCTGTAATTCTGCCTTTCAAACAAAATGAAATAAATCTTTAAAAAAAACAATACAGAGAGAGAGAGAGAGAGAGAGAGAGAGAAAGAGAGAGATGGAGAGAGAGAAAGAAAGAGAGAAAGAGAGAAAGAGAGAGAGAGAGGAGCCCAGAAATATTATCTGGGAGAGAGTTGTATCACAGCAATGTAGAAGAGGTGGTATTATATGTTGCTGGTAATCTCAGCAAAAACGAATCTTGTAAAGTATAAAGCCAAAAAATACACAATCTCAGGATGGACACAAGGCAAACAGGGCTTGTATTGCCAAGATGAAGAGAGAAGGTAAATTCCAGAAGTGGATCAGTTGCAATGAGGCTTACTTTATTCAAATAGGAGAAGCCTAGATTTGCTAAAAAGCAAACACAAAACCATCCCACTGACGGGGAGCACCTGTGTACACAAGCAAAGCAAAGACTCGTGGGTAAGAGCAGCTTCTGGCAGCCTGGAAGCAATGTCATCCAGACACCAGTGCGGAATTTGCTGCAAGAGCAGGAATGCTCAGAGGGGATACAGGCCCAATATCTGCTTGCTCTCGGGAAGGTGAGAGCACTTCCATATGACAATGTTCATTGTCCAGGCATATTAGAGAATCCATCAGTTCATCTGCCAAGCCTGAGCAGGAGGCTGGAAACGGAAAATGGGAAAAGGCATGAAATTGCTGCTGTGAAGGCTGTGAAAATAAGTTGATTCAAGAAGCCTAGCCAAAGATTGGACAAGCAATGGCGAGAGCACAGCTGAAGCTTGTGTCCAAACACCACCGTAGAACCAATTTGTCCTCTTGTGTGTTGTTCTACAATATCTTGTGGCTACATAAGTGGACACTCTAAAACACTATTATTTGTGTACATCCAATGCTAGTGAACTTGCGGACTACCAGAATGTAGACACTGAAGAGTAAGAGCAGACTATAGGCATGCTCCAATACGGAGCAAAGCAAGTGTATTCTGAACACTGGGCTAGAGATTCTGATACAATACACAAGCAGCCACAATAGCCAGTGCTGAGAATGCATGCTGAAAGGGAGAGAACACCTCAACAGACAGCAGAGAATATCCATGTCCACTAGTGGTCTGATGATGGAACAGGTGAATACAATAGAAATTTAAAAAAAAAGGGTGTTAGTTTAGGATTAGGTACCTGGAGTAGAGTGAATGGTGGATTGACAAATGTTGAGGTATCAGGTGCAGTACTGGACAGGACATGGGCTGCCTAAGGCATCCGTGCTCCTGATCATGGAAGAGTAAGAGTTAGTGAAGTGTAAGCAGAAATATGGTTAAGTCAGGTGTCAGGCTGCAGGGAATGAGGAAGGCGGGTAAACAGACAATAATGCTGAACAATGCAAGTCCTGGGATCATATTCTGTAAAATGTCAAAGAAATCTGTAGTAGAGAAGCAGTGATTCCCAATTCCTGGCTGAGAACATAGAATGTACTGAGTTGAGTGTGCTCTAGGGCACAGGGGACCTCAGACAAGCACTGAGATTCCGTTAAGTCCAGGAGAAGGAGTCAAGAACACGGGGCAGGGTGGGGGGAGGGAAGCGTGATGAGGGACTTGAAGTCTTACTGGGAGAAACTGGCTTCACACACAGATGGGCAGTAGGAAGCAAGGGCATGACATCTCAGGACTGACGGTATGGGAGGGCATGACATCTCAGGACTGACGGTATGGGAGGGCATTTTCTAGGCTGAGGTCAGTTGCGCCCTGGAGGTATTTTCTTTCTTTGGTCAGCACTGGCCACGCTCATCCACAGAGAGGACTCCTCACCTGGAGTCACAAGACAAATGACCCAGCAGTTCATGTAATGAGCACACAGGGCTCTGAGGCACCGGCTCAGTCTTCCCAGCGCAAAGGTGCAGCTCCCCACAGAGAAAAGGTAATCTCCTCAGACTCCAGTGCTGTACGGAAAATAAAGGAGGCCCAGAGTTCAATGATCTTCGCAGCACCCTGCACCCAGCAAAGGGGCAGATGGCCAACTTTAGCCTATGTCTGATTTGGAGACCTTCACAGATAATCCCTCAGCAAGGTAAGAAGGGAACTGCTAGTTTAGTCAACTTCATTGTAACTCTGGAAACAATGTAACATTTTTTGGCACGTTATTCTTAAGTACCTTCAGGAATTGACTACATTTATTTAAATATGCAAATATGTTAATTAAAACAATAATACTGGAGCTGCTTAATTTTCATAAAAATCACATTTATCTTTGTGTGATTTATTTCACTACACTAGTATTAAATGTTCTGGTAAAATCCTTAGAAAGAATAAATGATAGACATCCACAATACATTAATACTGAGCATCCTTAAATACACAAGACATTAACCCTATTAGTTAATTACAAAGGTATAATAAGAAACAAAAGTAATTCAAATTGCATTTTCCATAGTGGTATACAGAGAGTTCTTACAGTTTTACTTAGTTCCCAACAACATTTGAGGTGCTGAAATGCAGCACTAAGAGAGCAGACAACACCAATGACAAAGCTAACACCCAGGTTTGCTATGTGCCAGGCGCTGTTCTACCAGACTGATGTGATGGACGTGCTTCGTTCTCACAACTGGGTACATCCTGCTGCGGTCCTCAGTTTGCAGTGACAAAAAATACTCTCACACTCACTGGGAGGGAGTCACAGGTGCATCTAGATGTGGCCTGCCTAAGGTATCTGTGCTCCTGACAATTATGATACTATTCTACCTTTATAGGATTACTTTTGTAAAAATTGCTCTGGAAATCTTACTTGCTACCAAATTTACAACAAGTGTGTTAATGTCCTGCTTTGATCATACTTTTTCAAACCAAAAAGCAATCATGTCCTCACCAGGTTACATTAACAAGTAACTTTAAGCCATAAAACAATTTACAGTTAACCAAGGGATTTTTCCATTACAACTGTAACCTTAGCAACAAGGTAGAATGGTTTTACAAAGAAAAAAAGTATCCTGAGGTATTCAATACCCTTACAAAAAGCTTTCTCTCAATTTACACGAATATGACCATTAGAACCAAAGTAGCAGAAAATTTCATAATGGATCATATTGCTATCTAGATTAGCCATATTTCATCTAAACATTTTTATTTTCAAAAGAACAAGAGCTATATTCAAAATTGTCCAATTTAAATCTCTATAATAGGAATGCTTAAACCATTCAAGTTTTTGCACTAAATAAGGAGTTCAATAAGGCACCATTTTACATAAGTCATGACATATACATAGTTTTAAGGGGAAAATATGATCATAATAAAATTTAACAAAACCCTGAGCATTCCGTGTAAAAATAAAGAGAAGATACATAAGTATCAGAGTGTGTTCACCATGATCTTCAGATAATTTCCCTAAGAAACAGATTTGGCTTGGGTCCGGCGCGGTGGCGCAGTGGTTAAGGTCCTCGCCTTGCACGCCCAGGATCCCATATGGGCGCCGGTTCTATCCCGGCAGCCCCACTTCCCTTCCAGCTCCCTGCCTGTGGCCCGGGAAAGCAGTCGAGGACGGCCCAAAGCTTTGGGACCCTGCACCCACGTGGGAGACCTGGAAGAGGCTCCTGGCTTTGGATCGGCATAGTATCGGCCGTTGCACTCACTTGGGGAGTGAATCATAGGACGGACGGAAGATCTTCCTCTCTGTCTCTCCTCTCTGTATATCCGCCTTTCCAATAAAAAAAAAATAATAATAAAAATAAATCTTTTTTTTTAAAAGAAAGAAACAGATTTGGCTTGTATTTTCATAAACCAAAGCTGCTGCAAGGAATGGGATTCACTGCAGGAAGACTGTGGGAAAATCCTTTTTGAATAGCTACTGGCAATGGAATTACAAAATAGGTTAAGTAAATAAATATCAAGACTCTCATACTGTATGTGGAACTAATGAAGAAAGAGACTTGAAGCCAGGACTCTACTTGAACTGCAGGGGCTCATCTAGGCCTGTTCGTCCAGTGTGCATCAGTGACATGGATAAATGAGAGCAGCCTATTGCTTCTCATATATTTGGATGACAGAATAAGACAAAAGTCAGGCAGTGTGATGCAATGTGTTGATTTAATCAAGCTGATACTGAACAGAAATACCTGTGCTTGAGTTTTGTAAAATATAACTTTACAAGTAGAAGAACTATGCGATTGGGTATTAAATGACAGCAGCATTTATATAAGTCAACAATGCGTGGCCATCCAAAGAGTGTATTTTTATCCTAGTTAAGTAGCTGTATAATACTTAGAATGAGCAAGCTGTGCCCTGCACTAAGCTGTCACATTATACCTCAAATACTATGGCAAAGTATTTTAAGGTCACAGGAATTGATAATGACATCTGGAGGGAAATTGGTGCAATGGTGAGAGAGACCCAAAATCATGGTATGTGCGGACTGCGTCACACTGAGACAGAGCTAGCTGCAAAATTCCCAGAAGTCAGGAACTGATCACAACTTACTTAGCTCTGCCACCAATACCAAACACACAGTAGGTATGCGTAGAATAAATGTCTGTTGTAGAAGTGAACAGACTAATATATCCAAAGCTGCAGAAATAAGGAAACAGCTAGAGCAAGAATATGAAATTCTTCGATATTTGAAGGAGTTTAGATACAGCAGCTGTTACACAAATGATTCTGTCGGTCCTTCAGAACAGGATGTGGCCTTAGGTGTGCAAGCCACAGGACTGCCAAGCTCAAAATCCAATGAAAAGAAGACATTGTGTTAGAACTCCCCAAGCTGGAATGCCTAGGCTGATGTCAGCAAGGCATCCAGTCAGTTGTGGGGTTAGCATGTTGACACGGGGGCAAGCAGCCTCAAAGCATATTGGAAATGCAGAGAAAGCTATGCTGTGGTACTGGTACTAGGTTTCTCCCAGTATCTGACCAAGCTGTCTTGCTGACGCTCAGTCTGGTTCTGTGTACTGACAGTTACAAATGCTCCCTTAGATGGAAGCTTACTGACTGTAACTGTTAAGTTCTTCAGGAAGGTGATACAGCACCAGCACGTGAAATGGTTAGGGTATACTCAGAGCTTGTGCTCTCAAGATGCAACTGCAAATGCTTTACAATAGGCCATGGTTTCCTGGATTCAATAAGAATCTGACTCTGGCATGTGGAGTCACGTGCCTCCACATTATGATACTATGAATACTGATATTACATTTAATGAAATGGCAGGTTTGCATTAATCTCTTCCCACCAGCTAAAGCCTTTGACGGTAAAATCTTTAATGACACATATTTAGGACTCAGTTAACTCCATAATGTGCATGCATGTGTGTGCATTCTGCCATCCAACCTACAACAGAGTGCTATAATTATTTCTACTTTAAATTAAGCAAATATAATTTAGAGAAACTGAATATTCTTCCCAAGGTCTCATGGTTTGTAGGCTTTGTTATAAAGCCTAGGACTATCTGATTATAAAGTCAAGATTCAACCAACTGATCATCTATTCCTTGTACTTTAAGGTATTGACATTAAATTAGAAAGAGTGAGTACTATAGATTTAAGCAACAACAACAAAAAAGGGACTGGTAAACTCACCTGTTAGAGAACAGAGGCTAAGGTTTAATCATTAATTCAAAGGAATTTGAGTAATTCCCAGCAAGATAAATTTTAATCCTTTATTATGTTCAGTTTAACTCATACTGTTGACAAACTGTAGGTGATTTGTAATAACTGTAAACACATCTCTGCTGTGTTTCAAACTCACTATGTCTCATTAAAGGCAGCCGCAGGTGCAGCACTTTAAACATTGAAATGATTGCACAGTGTACCAAAAGTGTTAAACTCTTATTGCAGCTTATTCCAGTCTTTAGAATAGCTCATTCATTCAACAACAAATGTGGCTGTATCTTAGCCAATAATTATACTTCTCAAGGTTTTGAATGTACAAGAAGAAGAATTATGAGCAGAAAAAAAAAGTGTATACTCTTCTCTGGGAAGACTGAACACAAAGGTGGTTGAAGAAATACATTACAGATAAAATGCAAGAGACTGTATACACAAACTTGACCAAAGGAGAATTAGAAAAACCAGAAAAGGAGAAGCAGCACATAATTACTAATATTATTATCTGAGAATTAAATTACTACAGTCTCCAAAACGTTACAATCAGAAAAGAAAGGCGTAATCATTGAGAAGATTCTGTGGAACACAAAAGGAATTTGAACAAAGAGAATGACACCTTTGAGTGTAACACGAGTAGAACTACCGAAATACATTACTGCATTTTCTTAATAATAAGTAGATTTATCAAAAAATTCAGAAAACACACACCAAGGGAAACCGATTCATAAATTTCAGGATATTTTTGTGCCAAAATTGATAATTTGATTCAAATTTTTATGAACTTTTATATTTTAAGTTATTTTACTTACATAAAGTAAAACAAAATTGACATGTTACAATGCAAAATTAGAAGCATAGTGAAACTTCCCTCTCTACCCTCCCCCAGCCAGTGTCAGTAATACACTCCATGCCTTCTTCACTAATTTTTTATGTTCACCGTGGCATACTTTGGATTCATATCACATTCATGGGCTTAACATTCCATCAGGAAAATAATTAGACAGGAAGTAGAAAAAGCAAAAACCAAAAACCCACTGTTCCTCAAGAGTACAAAGTCTGCAAACAATAATCAAAACCCAAAACATCTATCTAGCTCATAAAGATTACAATTTTTGTACTCTTATAAATTAATAACCTCAGATCAGGTGAGATACGTGTTTATCCTTTTGGGATTACTTTATTTCACGAAGTGTAACAGTTTCCAGTTGTATCCGTTATGTTGCAAAGATAATCTTTCACTCTTTTCAAGGCTGAGTAGTATTCCATATTGCATGTACATATATTCATTTTCTTTATCCAGTCATCTGTTGATGGGCACCTTGGTTAATTCCATATTTTAGCAATTTTGAGATGAAATATACATGAATGTACAAATAATTCATTTGCTGACTGCATTTTGTGGGTAAATTCCCAGGAGTGGGACTGCTGAGTCATATTACTGATCTATTTTCAAATCTCTGAGGGATCATTACACTGTATTTCATAACGGTTACAGTAGTAGATATTCCCACCAATCGTGGCTTACGGTACCTTTTTTTAAAAAAACTTTTAAGGTGGATAGGCATTCGGACTAGGCTATAATGAAATCTCACCCTGTTTTTACTTGCATTTCCCTGGTGGCTAGTGATTCTGAGATTTTTTATGTGTCTATATGAAATTTGTACTTCATACTTGGGAATTACTTGTTCAGGTGCTTCAGCCATTGCTTAACTGAACTATTTATTTTGCTGTTAAGTTTCTTGAGCTCTTCATAGATCCTGGATATTAATCCTGTATCAGTTGCATACTTTGAAAATACTTTCTCCTACTCTGCTCTCTGCCTCTTCACTTTGCTGATGGTTTTGCTTGCAGTGCAGAAGCTTCTTGGCTTGAGGAAATCCCGTGTATGTATTCTTGCTTTCGTTGCCTTTACTTCTGCAGTGTTTTCCAGGAAGCCTTTGCCTACTCCTCCAGCGATCTGACAGTATCAGATCATGGCTTTAGATTCTTGACACATTTAGAGTGATTTTTGCCAGAAGGGTTAGATAGGGGCCTTGTTTTACACTTGAGTCACACAGTTTGATTTCACATTTTGAAAATTGGATGGCTCTAGGTAAGTGGGGTTAATTTATGGAATTTCTATTCTGTTCCATTAGTCTGCATGTCTGTTTATCTATTTTTGTGCAAGCATTGGGCTGTTTTGTATTAAATTGCCCTGTAGTACATCTTGAGGTCTGGAATTATGAAAATCCCAGCTGTCTTCTTGTTGCTCGAGATTGCTTTAACTGTTCAGTACCTCTTGTGTTTTAGCATCAACTTCTCCGATATGAGAAGAATGTCACTGCACTGAGATTACACAGAATCTGTAAACTGCTTTCAGTAGCATGGACATTTTGAGAGAAATCGCCCTTTTGGCACTTTCTTTCTTGAATGTTTCGCAAGTTTTGCAGTAGAAATCAGTCACATCCTCCATTAAGTTCACTTCAAGTTATTTATTTTTTGCAGCTATTATGTATGGAAATGATCTTGTAAGTGCTGTCTTGGCGATGAAATTGTGTGTGTCCTCAAAGGCTTTTGCTTTTTGTGTGTTCATTTTATATATTGCAACTTTAACAACTTTCTGTTAAAAGTTTCAATTGTCTTGGCAGAGTGTTTTGGTTCTCTGTAGTCATGTCATCTGCAAACAGGCATAGCTTCACTTCCCTCCTTTTCGATTTATATCCCTTCAAATTCTTGCAAAATGGCTCTGGTTAAAATTTTCAGGACTGAATTTAGCAGCAGTGGTGACAGTGTGCATTCTTGCCTGGTTTGGACCTCACTGGAAGTGACTTTAACTTCTTCCCACTCAATATCATGCTGGCTATGGTTTTTTCAACTATTGCTTTTCTGTTGTTGAGGAACGGTGCTAGTACATACAGCTGGCTTAAGGGTTTTAACATAAAAGGATGCTGTACTTTATTAGATGCCTTCTCTGCATCTATACAGATAATCTCATGGTTTGAATTCTTAAGCTCATTAATATAATATATCAGTTTGTGGATCTGTGTATGTTGAACAATCTCAACACATCAGGGATAAATCCCACTTGGTCCTGGTCAATTATTTAACTGAGCTAATATGTTTGTCAATTCTTCTTGTCAGTACTAAAAGATTATATTTCAATTCTTTGTATTCTCTCATAGCAATATTTTAATTAAAAATTAGTACTCCCTAAACATCTAAAAAATATTCAAACTTTGTAAGGTAGTTAAATAGCCTGAAATTTTCGGAGTAAGGCAAGTTTCGTGAATGTCCCCAACCTTATTTAGATTCAAGCAATTATGGTGGAATTGGCATCATTGAAAAGGGTCAATCATAGGTATGCTTCTCTCAGAAAGGCAGAGACTGAGCAGCATTAGTGCTGGCATGGCCATGAATTCATTCCACATGTCTGGACAAATCCTAAGGTAGTGCGGTGTGATTAGGAAAGCAAAACACTGAGTGCAGCACTGCCTTGAGGAAGTTGTGTGCTTTAAGTCAAGCAATGGGTCACATTTTCAGCTTCATAAACCATTGCACTGGCTCTTTTAAAAAGTAGTTTAGTAAGCCTTGTAAAATTTATAAAATGCTAATCTGCATATATATGCGCATGCACACACATATACTTAATATGTGTATACATAAAATTTTAAAATCTAAGAAATCTGTGTAGCACACATAAAACATATAAATTTCAAATATGTACATAAATTTGGAAAACATAAAAATATTTTAAAGGTTGGCCTCATGTTTTATAGCACAATGGAATCTCATCTAAATAAAATGAATGCTGAAGAGGAGCACGTTAGCCACCAGGCTCCATCAGGCCAGGACTTGAGTCTGAGGTCAGACAATACCTGAATGTGTAAAAACGACATATCTAATTTTTTTCAGATTTAACTGTGAGTGATGAAATCTCAAACCTCTATTTTAAAAACCTGAAAGAGAAGTAGCATAGAAGCAGCCACATAAATGTTTCAGATGCTTCCGCCATGGAGTATATCAAAAGAGAAGCAAAGAATTCTGTCAAGATTACAGGCAGTGCTCCACTCAAGTAATTAACAATTACACGGTGTCTACGCCATCTCTGTGCAATGAGAATATAGTCAAGACATGTCTAACATAGCTTTTTGCTTTATTCTCACAAATTAACAGACTATTGTATATGACAGTAATTAGACACCTCAGCTGGAAGATCATTACGTCTTAGTGAGATGATTAAAAACAGCAAAAAAAAAAGTGTGCTTGCAAAATATTAGCCTATACTTTAAGTAATAATAGTACAATTTATATTGTCCCCAAGTTCATTACATTTTTTCAGTGAAAAAAAAACTCTTTCCAAAATGTGCACTGCAGAACTACACAACTTGAATCTAGAAGTAACAATTTTCAGTGAATATACTGTAAGCTTGACTCCTTCGACATTGAGACTCCTTACTGGTACTTCTCTGTTAAGCTACCGGTGCTGCCTAATGTATCAGTCTTACGTTGGTAGTTTTCACATTCACCAAGAATTTCAGCTTCTACACTGTTAAGCAGTCTAGGCCATCATCATAGCTTCTTGCATTTCTATATTTCCACTACATGGATTTGGCAGGGGCAAATGAGGTAGGAAGAGATAGGCTGCTGAATCCAATTGTGACTGGCAGTCACCCTTACTCAGTAAAGAAGGTATTGAGTCAGTGCCCTAACCTAGTCCAATCAGGTCTACCATCATTTAGTAACTTCATATCGGTTAGTTTTGCTGCCCTAGAGTCCAAGTTTAATGTCGTCTGGAAAGGATAGTTATAGACCTCTTCTTATGCGATCATGACCTGGTTAACAAGCATGCCAGTACAGGTCTGATTCAGGGGCATTGGAGAATTCCATACAAAATCAGCTGGGAAAAATGAGAGACAAAGAAGATACAAAGCCCTGTTAGTTCCAAGTGTCTAGGCACTAAGTTGTCTTCATTCATTCACAAACTCTGTCATTCACTTGATCATTTATTATCCAAATGGCAGAGTACACATACTAACGATAACTCAAAAGAATTACACCTTGGTTCTAAGCCTAGCTTAGCATTGCCAGCATGGAAACAATTTCCACCTGGAAATTCTGACTGGATTTTCACACCCGAGGCCATCTCCATGAATGCCACCACTCATGGCTGGCAACCCAACCAGCAGTATTTCACTGAGACCTGTACTTTCCTTCCCTCTCAGGACGGAACAAGCTTTCCTCTCATCAGCGGCCGTTGATGCATTCTGTGTGCCATCCGCAGACCTGCTGCCTTCTCAAGTCTTCCTCTCAGCATCATACCACAAGTCTGTGGTTGAAGAACTTTACTGATTTGTCAGATGGGCTCTTGCTTGTTTCAGTCACACTGTATTGTCAGCACCTAACACGTCTTGCTCAGAATAGCTCATCAAGACTCTCTGAATACATAGACTTGGAAATGTTTGTAACTGCTGCCCTACCCACAAGGCTATCATCAAAATCACCCTATCAAAGGTCACATATGTGATCTGTAAAAACAAAATTCACATTATATCTGGGGAAGGTCATATAATTGTTACATGATTCTCTATACATTTATACTCCTCCTGCTGCTGCATTCAGTGCATCACTTTAAACTCTAACTGTGCCTGTCTTATATTAAAGGTGAGACTGTGCATGTGCAGTCAAGCATATCTGTGCAATGGTATAGCTTTAGTCTGCTATCTTCTATCAATCAATTCACTTGTATAGCACAAAATTGCTACTCCACTGAACTGAAGCACAAGAAACCCTTACATAACATAACACTACTTTGATATATTCTGTCATGTACATTATGTAGCAGCATTTTTCCTTTGCTAGACTTCAAAATATAATAGAGGAATGCTTTTCTAGAGTCAGCAATATCAGCAGGAATAAGACTTTTAAATAAAGCTCCTGGAACACAAAATCTTCATACTTAAAAACAGGCTCTTCATTCTGTAAGAGTTAGCCATTTTTTAAGAAAACATTAAATTTGAGTGATCAGATAACCACTGCATAAGTAAAGAATAAGAAATTAATATATGGGGGAACCCACCTAGACCCTTTGCATCATATTTTTCAAACATTAGGGCATTAGAAGTTGGAAAGTTTTTTGACAAATATAAATACATAAAAGTATATAGAACGCTGGATATTTAATACATATGTAGTAGCAAGATTAAATTAAGGTAACATGCCCATGACCTCATCTACTTACATTTTGAGCTGAGAATGCTAAGAATTTCATCAGAGAGTATTGAACTTGCTAACACATCATTATTAGCTATGGTCTTTGTGATTGGCAATGAATTTCTCAGACCTCTTTCACCTGTCTCATTGGAACTCTGTTCTTGGCTGATCAACAAATATCCATTCCCGTATCCGGGGGCTCCGGGGAACACTCCTCTACGCTCTGCTGCTACACCTTCAATTATTTTAGATTTCACACATATTCCACATCCACAATTTGTCTTTCTGTGTCTAGTTTACTGCCTTTAACCCAGGAAAAAAAATTTCTTTTCTTACGTTGTGTTGATTAAATATAGAACATCAAGATTAACACATCAGTAATGGTGCCACCAGGATGAAGAGTATTTATATAACTCCTCCAGTATCCTGGCACAGTTCCACAGAATTCTACATATTAGTCCATTTAAAGCTCACAGGGGACCAATGGCACCGGTTATCAGCCTTTGTTATTCACTAGGAGTCAGATGTGCAGTCAGGTGAAGGCATTTTCCCAAGACTTGGGGTGAAAACTCATGCTCTCAAGGTGAAAGATTCTTTCTTGAGTGTCTTCATGGTTTAATATGAATATATATAAAATGTTTTTCTATGGATCTTGGGCTCTGCAGCTGAAAACACCTTCTAAACCATTTGAAACACACTTCAGAACAGGAATAATGGGAAATCACTCAGATTTCAGTGTCTGGGCAGAGCTTCTTACAAAGTGCATAGTCAATCTTTCCAATGCACGAACAAGATGATAATAGTGACTTGCCTGACAATTATCAAAATCCTCCAGTCAAAAAAACAATTATTTCAAGTACTAACCGATAGCTGCACTGCCAACCAGTACATGTTGTCTTTATAACAAATAATATATTTAATAACCAAATGAGTCTGTTTACAATAAATCAAATATACCACATATTTTTGTACTTAGGGAAGCCTTGACATATTCCATCTGCAGAGAGGTAAGCAGAAAGAGACCTGCTCTCCGGTGTAAGGAAAGCAAAGGTTCTTCCTGAGTAAGCTCCAAATCCAGCAAGCCTCTGTCTAAAAGGAGTTTTCTTGCAGCTGATAATCCCTTAGGTTTATAATAAAATGCTGACACAGCCCTAGCTATAGCATAACAAATACAAGGCTAAAATGTTTGCCTGTCAGAAATTCCTATTTGCTTCCAATGTCCTAACAGATGTGCTTTACTGCTTTGAAATTTCCCCCCAAAAGTTAATTGCTTGTCTATCAAAAAGATAAACATCTTGTTTCAGGCTTTGGGGATATTACATATGGGGAGAAAAGCCAATACTCTAGCAACACACTGTGTCTGGAATTCAGTAGAAGTCAAGAAAGGCATATTCTCTCAAGGCAACAGAAAACCACCAGACAGAAACCGAGGATCACCCCAACGTCTGAAGGGGGACAGGATTCCCCATACAGTGATTACATTATTTCAACAAGAGAGGATTTATTGCTGCACAAATCACTCTAATCTTTCTATGAAGCAAACTTCAAAATAAAGGTTAAATTCTTTCAGACTATTGCAATAATTTTTCTGGCAAAATGTATCTTAAGCATAACTAGTTCAGTATTTTCAAAAAATAATCCTGAGGCATTAGTGGGCAGTACATACTGCTCTCTAAAATAAAATGGATTGAAATGAAACAGAATATATCAACAGATTGTGTGTGGTATAACTGAACATTTCTATACACTGAAATAACTGGATGGTAATAAAAATTAATTTTTTTCATGCGATAACTGCAGACAAAAGTTTGAAAACACTAATCTCTTTTTTTTTTAAAGATTTATTTTTATTATTTTTTCATTGGAAAGGCGGATATATAGAGAGGAGAGACAGAGAGGAAGATCTTCCGTCCGATGATTCACTCCCCAAGTGAGCGCAACGGACCGATACTATGCCGATCCGAAGCCAGGAGCCTCTTCCGGGTCTCCCACGCGGGCCAGGTTCGACTGCTTTCCCGGGCCACAGGCAGGGAGCTGGAAGGGAAGCGGGGCTGCCAGGATTAGAACCGGCGCCCATATGGGATCCCGGGCGTGCAAGGCGAGGACCTTTAACCACTGCGCCACCGCGCCGGGCCCGAAAACACTAATCTCAAGTAACTGGTTCATTTCGTAAGTGGGAAAATAGACTTAAACGATTTTTCCAAGATAGGAACTTCTACAGAACAGAACATAAAACAGAATCTTGTCATTTATTAAACCACTATTCTAACTGTATGATTTATGCTTGTGTGTTCACTGACATTTTCTTGAACCTGAATTCTACACCTTAATGTATTCTTCCTTTACTATTTACCTATGGTATATTGCTATGTAGAACTGACACTGAATGAAAAAGATAATGATGACACTACAGAAATTATTTTTACTTACATGACATATTCTTAATTTATGTGATGGTCAAAGGACTGACTGAATAAAGAAGCAGGAATTTGGGCAAAGGTTAGAAACAATGAAAGAAGAGACGCTCACCTTCACACATAATAGTTTTTTAAAAGTCACAGAACACTAAACTCTACTAATATACAATTCTTAACATTTTTATGACAAAGATCATGAGCAAAGCTTACAAAACACAATATTTGCAATAAACCCAATCCACACAGGCATTTCCTGTATTTTTAATTTGTATCTGCAGTATAAGGGAAAACAGGCTGTATCTGTATTTCTATGTCTGCCATAATATACTCAATGTGCTATTCTCTACTTACTACCCTTTTGATACAAACAACAGAGTTGCATTAATTTTATAGCTGAATAGTATTCCACTGTGAATACAGATTCACCACATTTTCTTTATCCATTTATCTGATGAGTGATATCTCAGCTGACTCCATATTTTGGCTATTATGAACTGTGCTGCTATAAACTTGTTGCAGATATCTCCTTGATATAAATTATTCATGTCTTTTGAGAATATACCCAGAAGTGATATTGCTGGATCATATGACAAATCCATTTTCATTTTTTAATGAAATCTCCACAGTTTTCCACTTTGATATCACAGCAAATTGTAACTACCTCTTTATAGAGCTATACCTAAAAAGTGTGATGAGACAAAAACAACCTGAAGGGTAGCCAGGTGCAAAAAAAGTATATTCTGCTAATTGGCAAGCTGACAAGAGTAGAGGGTTCCTTTAGAAGAAAACAACAAACACATAGGTAAGAGAGAGGGGAGAGAGATTTTGAAAAGCTTCATATGGTACTTAAGACACTGTACAATGAAAATGATGTTCTCCTTCTCCAAAGAGCTCCGTTACGTAAGAGATATGCAAATAGTCAAGGATGCAAACCCTAAATTAACAATTCAGAACAATCGCTATATCTGCAAATGAATCCTTTAACTAAAAATTATTATCACAAAGGAGAATAATGAGTTTAATACATATGTTTCGGTGCCACAGCTTGACTAGAGGGATGAGAACCCTGACTCTTAATATGGGTATGTTCTCATAAATTTATAACAGGGAAGAAAAGGAACACCACTTAAAGGATTATCTTTTTTTAAATTCATATGAACACAAATACAACATAAATAGGCAGCCAAACCAACACATATTTAGATAGTACTTTCTTCTATTGTAATAATGCTTCCTTCTTTATCAGGTATTGTATAACAGATATTTTCATTCATCTTGAAATATGTATAATGTATTCTAAAATTTACATAATAATTGCTAATAAATAAGAGTGTCTTTTCTTTTAAATTACATATTGTAATAAAGACAGAGGTAACTGTTATCTACACATTGAGATAGACACTATCATAGGTTTAGTTGCGGTCTTAACTAAACACTTGATCTCTTAGCTACTTCTCTTCATTTACTTTAAGCAGTGCATTTGGCTTGTCTTCTATGGGTGATAAGAAACTGAACACTTAGATCCATTACCCTATTCCATCCTGTTCAACTCCTGACTTTTGATGTTTATCTTTTCCAATGCATCTTATTTTTAACTCACTTAAAATCTTTAAAAAAATTTTTTCCACCTTGCATCAATCTCAGCTGCTTCAATGAAAATAAGAAATCATGGCAAGCTGTCTTCCACTGTTCCCATGTCTGACCATCTTCTCCTATTGGTAATTATATTGCTCTAACATCAAGACAATGACTCACTATCCAATGCTCAGCACACAATTTGATTATGAAACGTAAGCAACATTTCTAGCATTATGGCTACTCAATATTAGTCATCGTAAAATCATGCAGTTTAATTAGACCCTTAGGGAAGAAAATTTCTTTCAACACGAAGGTCGTACTGCCTGAAAACAACATTCAATGTGCCAGGCTTCTGTGGATCATCTTATATTTTCCCTTCAGTTTCACAATTTTGTCCTAGGTCATACGCAAGTTAACATTTTCCCTGCATTATATGCCATCCTTTTACACTTTATTTTTGGATTTTCAAATCAATAAAATTTCACAAACACATCCTTTACCAATGTTTACAGTCCACTCAAATGTGATTAAACATTGAATGCAGAATTCTGTATTTAAATTAATTTCTCCTCAGGTCTCTGGAAATAGTGATTTGACAGCTTCCAGAAACCAATAATGCTGATGAAAAATCTGATGTTAGGCCGAATTTTTCCTGTGCAGATTTTATTTTACTTGTTTTGAAATACAGCAGCAGCATCTTCTTTGGTTTGAGGGTTGAGACATTTCAACATGTGGTTGACTAATCGTCCTACTTATCAGACTTGTAAGCTGAACAGTGATGTCTGCAATGCCGCCATTCTGTGCAAATCATCAGTGCAGAACATCCAATGTTCCCTGAGCTTGACCAGTCATGGGTCCAGCCCCCTGGGACAACAGCAAAGGAAAGTAAACAGAGACTTGAAAACTGCAGTCATGTGGCTTTTAGGAATTCTGTTGCCAAGAGGGCAAATCAGGGCAGCAGAATGGTGAGAGACAAGTAGCCAACCCTTACTACCAGTCATGTGAGGGAGGGCACGAAGCTTCAATCAGCCAGTTCCCAGCACTGCCTGGGCTATGTCGGATAAAAACGGATAATGGACACAAACAGCCAAAGTGCAAACACATAAGCATCACAAATGTCTGCTGTTTTAAAGTGCTTGGCTCTGTATTCACCTGTTACCCATTACAGGTCAGCTGATACAGTGCTTCTGAAGTTACTCCAAGCAAGGTATCTACTCAGAGCAAGGTGTCTACTCCAAGCAAGGTGTCGGGAAGCTGTGTTCTCTGCCTTGTGCTGCCCTCCAAGCCAGATTGAAAACAAGCTTAAAGTTCAACAATACTTTTTTGTTTATCAATTGGTTTTAATAAATTCTTACTGCTATTTTCCTGAAAAGTTCTTGTTCTGATTGCTCTTTTCTCACAGCCATCAATCATTTCCTATCAAATTCTGCTGAAGATGCAGTATTACATCAAAGGGAGGGTGGTATCCATGGCGTATTCATTAATCATTTATTTTATTTGAAAGCTAGAGACAGGGATCTTCTACCTACTAGTTCGCCCCTCAGATTCCTGCAGCACTTGCTGGGGTCCGTGTGATGGGTGTGGAAGACAGGAAGGTGTGAAGAGTATAGTTCCTTCGCAGGCAAGGTCACAAGGAACTTCCCGCTGTGTGGCAAGGCCTGGCGGATGTCTCTACAACACCTGATTGTGGCTCTGCCTCCCTTTGCATGGTCACCGGACAACCCCACTGAGAATTCTGTAATCTATTTAGGCATTGTCTGCCTCTGCGGAGTTACTGTTAAATATCAATAGGAACTTAGAAGCTAATGTTGCTGGTGCCGTTTTTTTAGCCAAAGAGCTATTATTGCTGTTAGGGCTGCATCCTGTGGCAATATGCTAATCAAGGGTGCTAACTCCCCTTTTGATCCTATGCTAATGAAGGGTGTTCTGTCTTCAGGTGTAGTGGGAATCTATTCTTTCCCTCTTTCTTTGATCTTTTAGGTCCCTTCCTTCCTTGACTGTCTCAAGACCTAGTTGTAAAGTAATTGTGGTAGGAATGTGCTACTGACTGATATGCACCATCTATTGAGAACCTTTTCCTAGCCAGGCACCAGGTGGTTAACATCCTAGCCTTAGGTGAAACAAATGGCAGAGTTATCTTTGGAAACACCCACTTGACCATGACGTAAAAAGTCTGAGCCAGAGTTTGACTGATTTTGTATAAATAAAGCGGACAGCTTTTGTGCGTAGTCCATTATGATGATGAAGAGTTACTAGTGGTCCGTCTCTTTCATTCTCTCTCTTTCTTTGCGCCTCATCCACGCACCCTTCGCGAGCTCCGAACTCAGCTGGAGCTGGACTCCGGCAAGCACTAAAGGCTGTGCAAGGCTAAAACCAGGAGAGGCAGGAGCCTCAGCATGTCAGCCACCTGCCTTCCTGGGTGCGAGAGCAGGAAGCCTGATGAGAAGTACAGCAGCCAGGACCTGAAGCAGCCGCTCCAATCGTGGCTAGAGGTTCCGTAAATGGCAACAAGGCTTACGTACCAAAGGCCCATCTCAAATATTTGTAAAGTTACTGGTAGAAACATAATTTTCAAAAATGCATACCTTGAATTATTAAATTATTAACTCATTTGTTAAACATCCCTGTGTACTAAAACAGTGTGGGGTCCTCTGAAGACTTCATGGGGCACAATTCCTAAGCTTTCTAAGTTCAAACATTAATCATGAAAAAGGAAACTTCAAAGTCTGTGGAGGAAGGAAAACTAAAAGATGAAACTTAATTTGATGCAAAAATATTAAACCCATGCAACCTTTTTCCATAATATGTATTTTCATAAACTTTTTGAATACTAGTCACATGTGTGGATTTCTAAAACTGTTCTGCATCAAAATAAGCCCATTTTAATCCCATTTCATGAACTTTTCAAAGTACCCTCCCACGAAGCTCAAGACATCCTGTCAGTTACTAAGTCCACAGCAGGCTGATGCAGGTTGGAGCAGTGAAGTAACTGAAGGAAAAGAAACTCTGTACAGAGATGTATCTTAAAGAATCCCGACACCCCAGCCCCTCAGAGGAGAAAGACAGCACACATGTGAGGGAGCACGAACGGAAACCGGACTCGGGAGAAGTGGACACACTCGGGACCGAGCAACTGAGGATGACTATGTGAGGCAAGTGGAAAGGGGCCTGTGTTACAGTCGGAAGAGAAACAAAGCTAATTGCTAAGTATGGAAAACTAATCAGCATTTAAACCACTTGGTAACACTTCCTGCTATGCCCTCTCCTCAGGGGGGATTCTGCTTCCCTTTTCCCAGTCAGCAGGAACCACAGAAGCTCCTTCCCTTTCATGGCAAAACAAGCAGAAGAGCATGCTGGGATCCCTCCTCCCTTTGCGTAAGACTGAACAGGCCCCGACCGACCAGCTCCATGGGCCTCTGTCTGGACGAGAGCCCACATGAGCAGTGCCGCTGAGAGCTCCAGTGACCCTGGGCAAGGTGAGGGATAATCAGGACATTGCTGAAGTCGCTGCAACTGTTAGCACCTCAGCTTATACTATCCTGATGTGACAGGCGAAGGCCAGATCAAAGACGCTGTTAAAGTGAGAAGCCGTTGTCAGGCACATGTGTGCAGTGTAGGTTGATAACCAGTTTCCATTTCTACAAACGCCTCTGCATTGCTGGTTTTAACCTGGGGTGGGCAACAGTGAGCTTGAATTGCCTTCATGTGCCATGGCATCATGGGAAGGGGTGATCATGTCCTTCTCTCTGGAAATCCAAGATCTTCTTCCAGACTTTGCTCCAGTGTCACATTCTCAATGAGGCAGAGTCCTCTCCTCTCAAGTTGTAAACAGACCCTCCTCACTTGCTGTACTATGTATTTTCCCTGCTATCTTTCCTCTACAGTCTTGCACCACTGTGTGAAAGTGTGTGTGTGTGCACGTGTATAATACATGTGTGTATATCTTGCTGGGAAAAAAGACTGTCGAAAATTATGTAACACTTACCTAGCTTCAAAAACCCTGAAAATTCCTATATATCTCATAGCTCCTCTCTTAAAAACATGCCCTCTACAGTCCCTTAAGAAAGAGATGAGGATTTGCCCTTTTACAGATGAAGTAGGGAAAAAGCAAAAAACACTAGGAAACGTGCTCCAGTTAGCATCTACTCACACAAGGAGCACCGGCGGTTCTCCCACAGGTAACATACACTTAGCCCAGCAGACAATGACCTGTAATGGCTTGGCATAACTGACAAATGAATGACTTCTTTAAAACTAGACAGGGCCAGGCCCGGCGGTGTGGCCTAGTGGCTAAGGTCCTCGCCTTGAATGCGCTGGGATCCCATATGGATGCTGGTTCTAATTCCGGCAGCTCCACTTCCTCTGTATCTCTCTTCCTCTCTGTATATCTGACTTTGTAATAAAAATAATATAAAATCTTTAAAAAAAAAAAAAAAAACTAGACAGGGCCTAGGAAAGTCCCTCGGGATGCCACCAAAGCCAGTAAGCACAGCTCATAAGCAAAGTCAGAACATACTAATGGCAGCGACATCACCACTGCAAAGATGGAGACTACAAAACAAGACTTCAAAAGGTTCCTGGAAAATGTAATTAAAACATCAATTTACCTTTTTTTCCAGAAATTATTGCAATGCACGAACCGTTCTTTCATAATGCACATTTTCACAAATGTTTTTAGATATCTCCTAGTTGGAAAATGCCCTCTGAGAGAAAGACACCTGCTTCCAAGGAGCAAAATTTCCCTCACTGAGACCGTGAGAATAAACCTTGAGATAATCACTTAGAAACAACTTATATCAACTTCCACCCTTCTTATTTCATAGACGAAAGGAATGAAATATTTTAAAGATGTTCGAAAATGAACTAAGCATAGAGTGTTTAAAACAAAAGCTGCTTGGCATGGCACAGTAACCTAGCAGCTAAAGTCCTCACCTGGCACGAGCCAGGATCCCATATGGGCACCACTCCTGATCCCTGCGGCCCCGCTTCCCATCCAGTGCCCTGCCTGTGGCCTGGGAAAGCAGTGGAGGACGGCCCAAGGCGTTGGGACTCTGTATTCATGGGTGACCCGGAAGAGGCTCCCACCTCCTGGCTTTGGACTGGCTCAGCTCCGGCCATTGCAGCTACTTGTGGAGTGAATCACTGGATGGAAGACTTTTTTTTTTTCGGTCTCTCCTTCTCTCTGGTATATCTGACTTTCCAATAAAAATAAAATAAATCTTAAAACAAAAGCTGATCCAGTATGTTGCACTGTTTCCTCCCTAACTCATTAATACAAAGTCCAACAATAATTAATAATCTCATGGGAGCTTTAATGAACAATGGCTTTCAATTTGACAAAAAGAGACAAAAGAATGATTCAAATGAATATAATTTAATGTATTTCATTATATATTTATTGGTTTTCTTTACATGTTTATTACACATTTAGGTATCAAAATAACAAATAACAAATAGAAAATAATAACAAAAAGTAAAAGAATAATAAGCAAACAAAGAATAAAAAGCATAAAATACGACATTCATTCATGACAAAAAAAAAACTCTTCAAAATTGGAAATAGAAGGATCATTGCTCAATGCAATCAAGGTTATGCGTTAAAAAAAAACCACATTGCCAGCATCACATTGAATGGGGAGATAGTGGAGTCATTTCCACTAAGATCTGGAACTGGACAAGAATGCCCACTCTCGTCACCGCTGTTGAGTACAGTTCTAGGAGAACTAGCCAGGGTCACCAGCCAAGACAGAGAAGTCATAGAAACAGACCATGATGGCAGAAGTCAAGTGCAGTGACATGATCCTCTGTGAAGATGAACTCAAAGTTCTACTCACAGTAAACTACCAGAACTTGGAAGAGTTTGGTAAAGCGGCAGGATATAAAATCAATATAGAAAAATCAATAGCCTTTGCATATACAAACAATCCCATGGCTGAGAGATAACTTGTAAATTAAACCCCACTCACAAAAGTTGCAAAGAAGCTTAAATATCATAACCAAGGACATGAATAATTGCCTTGATGAAAACTATAAAACATAAAGACAGAAAAAGAAGAAAACACCAAAACATAAATAGGCCGTCCACATTCACAGATTGGGAGAATTAACATAATCAAAATGTCCATTCTACCAAAAGTAATCTGCAGATTCAGTTCAATCTCAACAAAAATATCAAGACATTCCTCTCAGATAAACAATGCTAAAAATCATATGGAAACACAAGAGACTCAAATAGCTAAAGCAATATTAAACAACAAAAGCAATTCTGTAGGCATCACAATACCAGACTTCAAGACATATTATTATTATTATCAAAGCAGCCCAGTTCTAGCACAAAAACAGACTTGAAGATCAACGGAACAGAACAGAAATCCCAAAAGTTAACCCACTGATCTGGAGCCTGCTAATTTTGACACACAAATCTGAAATCAACCCAGGAAAGGGGACAGTCTCTGCAAAAAAGGGCACTGGGAAAAGTGGAACCATGCGCAGATGTGTGAAACGTGACTCCCACCTTATGCCTTCTACAAAATCAACTCAAAATTGACCAAAGATCTAAATTTATGACTCGAAATAATCAAATTACTACAGGATAACAGAGGGGACATACTATAGGATATAGGCATAGAAAGGCTTCTTGGAAAAGACTCCCTTAGCACAAGCAAGACAAGAACAGAAAAATATGGAATTAAACTAAAGAAGCCTCTGTTCTGCCAGAGAAACTGTCAGCAAGTGAAGAGGCAGGCAACAGAATGGAGGAAGATAATTGTAAACCATCTGATAGAGAATTAATATGCAGGATTAATAAACAGCTCAAGAAACTTAATGACAAAACACACATTCCAGTTAAGACATGAGAAGAGGATTTGAACAGGTATTTTTCAATGGATTAAGTTCAAATAGACACAAACAAATGCTCAGTCACTAGCCATCATGGAAATGCCATAAAAACTACAATGAGATTTCACCTTTCCCTGGTTATACCCAAGATTCAGACTACTATCACTTAATTTTTTTAATTAAAAAAATTCTAATGATGATGTGGGAAAAAATATGACCCTAATCCACTGCTGATGGGCAATATAAACTTGTACAACCATTATGGAAGAAGGTATGGAGATTCTTCAGATAAGTTAGAACACATCGACCATATTACCCAGACATTCCACTCCCGGGATTCTAACCAAATGAGTTAGCTGTGCCCCATATTGACTGCATCCTAATTTACAACAGCTAAGAACCGGAATAAACCCAGATGCCCATCAGTAGATAACTACATTAAAAAAATGGTACATTTACACTATGGAATACTATCCAGCCATTTTAGAATGAAATATTGTGTTTTGCAATTAAATGGATATAAGTGGAAACTACTGTGCTTAGTAAAATAATCCAGTCCCAAAAACCTAAATACCATGTCTCCTTATCTGTGGTAACTCACTCATACAACATAAACGATGTAATCTATGGTTTAATGTTTAACCTTTATTCTGTGAACTTATTTCTGTTAGACAGTTGTACTAAATCATACCTAATACTATTTTCGTAAGAATATTTTACTATCTGACAACTCCATGCTGGGAATTACTATCAAATGTCTAATTTCAAACTATTTTTTTCCTCACTAATCTGAGTCACAATCTCTACTGGGTAGAAAAGGAGTCGTCAGGGGTTTCCAACTGCCCAATTAAGATACAAGAAATGCTTACGCTATGTCCATCACTTGCGTATTAAAAATTAGTCTAAAATAGCTCCAAACATTGATACATATACAAATTTTATCTTAGTTGAGTATATAGAATATACAGCCTAAATCAAAGCATGACACCAAGTTAATCTGGGGAAGTGCATTTTAACAGCATTTTTGGTGTGTGGGAAAAGAAAGGGGACATGATGGCTGACCATATGGTCTGTTAGTCCTTTTGTTAATTACCTACAAATTACTGCATAGATTTTACAGCTGCTACTTTTTATTAACTGCAGCATATTTTCCCCAGAGATTTTCAAACAATCTTGTCTTAGCTATTGACAAAGAACATTCATGTCTGTAACAGTCTATTGCAAAAAGACTGAATATTTAATACACCTGGAAGAAAGGATTAATTACTTGATAAATGTTTAAGCTGACCAAAATACACAGTCATTTTATTTCAGTCACCATATCTACATTGTCCTTGAACATCTGACAGCCCCGAGATGAAATGCAGCAAGGAGGCACAGAAGGTTACAGAATAGTTTCGGATGTAGAAGGCCATTTGCTGGATTTTTAAAATGACCTATTAATATGTCATAAGTCTGTGGAAACGTGTGTTTTTTAAATTTTTGTAAAGATTTATTTTATTTTTATTGGAAAGGCAGATATACAGAGAGGAGTGACAGAAAGTAAGATCTTGCATCTATTGCCTCACTCCCCAAGTGGCCACAACGGCTGGAACTAAGTCAATCCAACTCCAGGAACCAGGAGCTTTCTCTGGGTCTCCCACGTGGATACAGGGTCCCAAGGCCTTGGGTCATCCTCGAATGCCCTCCAAGGCCACAAGCAGGTAGCTATATAGGAATCAGGGTTGCACAGATTAGAACCAGTGCCCATATGGGATCCTGGTTCGTGTAAAGTGAGAACTTAAGCCACTAGGCTACTGTACCTGGCCCAGAAACATGTTTTAAACAATGTCCAAACAAGTCTGAATTTTTGTCAAACAAGAAATCTGGAGCAATTGTTACTTTTCAAAATACAAGCAGTTTTACAGCATGTCAGAAAATGATATGAATTTAAACTTAAATTAAATACACAAATCCTGATAACACACATGATTCTATTCTATGCAGAATTTTTTTTTTACCATACGATTCCTGACCTCGCTGAGGTTCTGAGTCTGTAGCCCTGACCCAGCCAGGATCTTGACTGACTCCTCACTTATATCAAGTGTGCATCGTGTTATGTGCATGTCAGCTCTGCAAATACTGACTGAAACGAAAGGTCCATACATTTCAAATCAAATAAGTATCTTACTTCCATAAAGCACATGCTGATCTGTCACTTTAGTTACATGGCAATAGTACATAGAAAGCCAAAAAAAAAAAAATCTACGGAGTCTATGCTATCCAAAAAGCACATTTAACAACCAGCTGTAAATTCTTCCCCAAGCTTGATACTGTCCTGCCAAACAAACGGGTTTTCTTCTTGCTAACTGCACAGATCTTCAGAAAAGCTAGTATCAATTACTTTGATTTCCCAGGCTGCCCAAACTGCTAATGGGACTTAGTAATTAAAGTTCTTTTAGGTGGTGCCTCCAAATAGGAGGGTCTTTCTGCTGAGCCTGAACACGAGCAGTCATCAACGTGAACATCTTTGTTGACAAGGTAATACACGCTGGATGCGGCAGAGACAATCAGTATCTAAAACCCTGTGTCCAAAATGTGATTTCTATCCCAGGAAATGCATGTGGTGGGGAATCACATTTCATTCTCTAATGACAATGTTATCATGAATCATGTATATATTATTTAATCAGAAGCAAATATCTACTTGTAATCGTCCAGGTCCCTTTCATAGTACATGGCCTGGAATTCTGCCACAATTTTAAAGGGCCATTTTATCCATTTTCTTTTATTGCATAAAAAATGAGAAACATACATGCAATGCACGTAACACTGTTTTGCACTTGCAGCTGGGTCAGGTCTCCAGCTTCTTCATTAGCACTTCCCAAACAGCACTGTAAAAGTGCAAAGTGAAAACCAAACAAACCAGAAACAAAACGAGTCTGAAAAAGACCATAAAAACAGAACCATTATATAGAGCCACTGGGCAACAGCTGAAAGGGACTTCAGTAAAATAGACTAGTGTAACTCCAGAGGTCACAGCACTTTGGCAAACGGTCACCTTTTCCAAGGCATCCATGAAACACACTGGACTTGAAATGACCTACTGCACTAATGAACTTGTTAGAGCAGGGCACTGGGTGGGTGGGCACAGCAATCACTGCATAAACTAAAACCTTCAGAGCACAGCCTTCAACCAGATGCAGGCCTCCACATCTGGCTGCTTCATTAAAACCCACAGAGTGTTGAATGAAATAGTCATAATGCTAAAGCCAAAAACAAAAATCCAATTTCTGATCCTAATATGATAAAAATAATTAGGCTAACTTCTTTTTTTAAAAGATTTATTTTATTTTTATTGCAAAGTCAGATATAGAGAGAGGAGAGACAGAGAGGAAGATCTTCTGTCCGATGATTCACTCCCCAAGTGACCACAATGGTTGGTGCTGCGCCGATCCGAAGCCAGGAACCAGGAACTTCTTCCAGGTCTCACACAGGTGTAAGGTCCCAAGGCTTTGGGCTGTCTTCAACCACTTTCCCAAGCCACAAGCAGGGAGTTGGATGACAAGCAGGGCCGCAGTGCCCATATGGGATCATTGCAAGTTCAAGGTGAGGACTTTAGCCGCTAGTCCACAGCGCTGGACTCAGGCTAACTTCTTTATAACAATACATTTTACAATCATCTTCTTCTGGTCAAACATACACAAAATTGCAATTCAAAGGATTTTAGGTACAAGCCTTTGTTAAAATAAGTTTTCATTTAAAACATCAGTGTTAACTTTCAGTACTTGTAATAAATATGTAGTGTGAACTCTGAATATATCCTTGATAGGTATGTTTTATTACTCAGTGTTACTCCTTGTTTCGCCCAATCAAGTTAAATGAGCCCTCCTATTTCACAGTATAGAATCATCAGAAAGGGCAGCTATTTACGTAATACAGCTAAGATGTTAACACAGATGTGACCTTACAGCCCACATCAGGCCTGACTCCATTTTTCTTCAAAGACACCTTAGGAAACAGCCGGAGTGGTGAACCAGCAGATAGGAAATGGACACCTCTCTTTATTTTTGTGTCTCTTTACCTTTTCATGTAAATTTTTAAAAAGTCCAAAGCCAATCAAAACCATCATTAGGTTAGATCTTTAAGTTATCCATTTAGCTACTGAGAACCTTCGATCCACAAGTGGCATGCAAACAACAGTATGCTAAATACTAGCACCTTTTAAGTAATTAGGAAGGAAATTGTTAAAGGAAGAATGACACCATTACAGAAGACATGAAGCACACAAGGAGCGTGGAACACAGGCAAGAGACCCAAGTAGCTGTTGTGAAAGGCAGCAATGGCAACACGGATGCCCTCAGCTGCAGAACCTGCACCAGGAAGTCCGAGCTCAGAGACCTGGTGTGCTTGATGCCCGGTACTGCTTTGCTTACACCTGGGGTGCCTCCCACCCAGGACTCAGGTCACCTTTGCTGGAAAGCCCTCACCTCTGGCACCTCTGCTGTAGTTTTGATCATGCACATGATAGGGACATGGGCACACACCCCCTACCTCCAGCCTATGTATCTTGCAAGAAACACGTTTTAGTGTTTTCGTGTGTAGCTTGTGCTATTAGTGCAATAGCTGACACTGGTGAATGATGGACACCTCTCCAGTTTGGCCAGAAACCAACTTTCGCATCCTGATCATTTCTGTTCCTGTCATTCTCTGTGACCCCATGGATTTGTGCTGTGGGAATGCTAACACTGCATCTCACATACTCCTCACACACTAAACAACAGGGACTTGTTGCATTTATCTCCCCCTTCACAAATGCCACCTATGGGTGTTCACAAGGATCAGATTTCACCAATAGCAGGTAACAGGCAACTACATCTTACATATTTTTTTTAATTATTATTTTTATTTGAAAGTCAGATATAGAGGAGGAGAAACAGAGAGGAAGATCTTCCATCCAATGATTCACTCCCCAAGTGAGCGCAACAGCTGGTGCTGTGCCGAACTGAAGCCAGGTGCTAGGAACTTCCTCCAGGTCTCCCACAGGGGTGCAGGGTCCCAAGGCATTGGGCCGTCCTCGACTGCTTTCCCAGGCCACAAGCAGGGAGCTGCATGGGAAGTGGAGCTACCGGGATTAGAGCCAGCGCCCATTTGGGATCCAGGCGTGTTCAAGGCAAGGACTTTAGCCGCTAAGCCATGCCCGGGCCCCATCTTACATATTTTTAATATAGGGTAGCTACACAGAGAAATGGGTCCAAAGAAAGGCTTGTCAACTGCCATGAATTCAATTCAATTTCCAAAATAAACAATTTCCTCAACAGATAGTCGGACACACACACAGGGCCTTTCCTCTTCATCCTGTCACCAACAGTGTTTGCAGTAACAACTGAAACCCTAACACTGCTGCCTGCCTGAGAGTTTTTTGTAAAAAGCAGGCTTATAAGAATGCATTTGCTTTAACTTTTTGTATTAAAAATGCTATAAAAATCATAGCATAAAAGTAAGTCCTAAAAGTATTTATTTCATCCTTCCTTTTCCAACCCTCCATTCGTCCTATGTCTTTCCTTTTTCTGTTTTAATATTTAGCCAGAAATATCCAAAATCATGAATGACCTGAGCCTGGCAGGTCTGGAGCCTGGGAGCATTATCTGTTTATTCACTACGTCAAGCTGAGATCCAGGAAATAACTTCCTTCTCTTACTGCCTCCAGCCTCAACCCTTCGTGTGCCATCACCAAGAGACGCTCTGACTCTGACACAGAAGCAGAGAAGGAATGTGTAAGAAATAAACCTGGAGGGATCTCCGAACTTCAGGAGGGTCTTTGATATTCTTTTTAATTTCTTCAACAAAACATTGGTCATTCAGTGGCATGTTATTTAACTTCATGTTGTTATAAATTTTCTATTTTTATTTGTTGTTGATTATGTTTTATGGATTTTCATTTAAGGTAAGACTAGCACATACAGATGTTTAGATACAATGCAAAGGCCAGTGAAATATCCTAGTCGCTGAAGTACTCACCTTGAACACCCTGGAATCCCAAATGGGCACTGGTTCTAGTCCCAGCAGCTCTGCTTCCCATTCAGCTCTCTGCTTGTGGCCCAGGAAAGCAGCTGAGAATGGCCCAAAGCTTTGGGACCCTGCACCCATGTGGGAGACCCAGAAGAAACTCCTGGCTCCTGGCTTCGGATTGGCTCAGCTCCAGCCGTTCTCTAGTGGAGTGAACCATTGAACAGAAGATCATTTTTGTCTCTCCTCTCTGTATATTTGCCTTTCCAATAAAAATAAATAAATCTTTTTTAAAAGATACAATGCAGTGTACAACTCTATTTCTAAATCAAACATGGACGTCCAATGAAACTGTTAAATGCATCTTGACAATAATATGCTGGACTTGTTACGGGGTGCGAGCGAGATCATACCAGACATGTCTAAGGTTTTATTAAGGAGTCTTTATTAACCAATCCTGGTGATAATAAAGCTTACCAGAAATAGCAAACCACAAGTCCATATGGCAATCCGACCAAACAATCCAAGCAAACATAATCCAGAGGGGAACAAATGGTCATTATCCTTAAGTCCATCCATTAAACTGAAGACCTATGTCCCAGTTTCTTCAACAATATAAATTATCCTAAGAGATATGCAATGAGTAATCTGGACACACTAACAAAGCTGCAGACATTCACCTCTCCTTGGCTTCTCTGCCCACATTCCACTACTGCTAGGCCTCACCTCTCTGGAACTCCTGACAGCACACAAACCAGAAACATTACTATATCCATTGTCCAATCTTAGCAGTACACAGGGACCATGCTCAGGGGATTACCTATCCTGGGTCAAGAGTTGAGCTGCCAGAGTAACAGAAGCACCTGGCCAAGTAGAGAGCGAGAGCCCTTACTTCATGGACCTTTTTAAGGGGCTTGTGAGGGGAGTGGTTATACAACAATGCACTAAGGTCCCCTCTCAGTTGATAGGTGAGTCACAGGTGGGCAGGAGTCAATACCTTCATGTTGTCGTCTAAGGAGTTGATTAGTGCTTATTGGGATGGGCAGGAACAGGAACAGAGACTTCTACCATCACTGGCTGCACTCCATAACAGACTCTTTGCCATTATTCATGCCTATGATGCTAGTATACACTTAAGTAGCAGAATAATGGACTTATGACTGATTGTGGATGACTATACTATTGCAAAGACATGGGGGAAATCAGGGAGGGGGAAGTTTTGGAAGGGAAAGGGAAATGGCAGGGCGTATGGAACTGTATCATGGAATAATAAAATTTTAATTTAAATTTAACTTTTAGAAAGACAAGACACAAGAAACAAACCTGGTTCCTAAACTGTCACCTTTACAAAGCACTCTGGGTGAAAGGCATTTCTTAAGAACTAAAATAGTACAGTGAGCCTAAGCACTATGGCCAGAGCAGTGGAAATTACAATAAAAATTAAGTATTCTGAATGTTTTGCCAAATGTCTTTAGATGCTGCTTATAAGACTGTCTTATACAGCTTAGAATACTTCAGTGTTAGATTCTTAAATACTAACATAAATCATTCACAAAAAGGCTATTGCTAAATTTGTTGTTGTTACATATTCCTAACTCAACTGCTGGGCAATACTCTTTCTACTTTATCAAGTCACAAAAGCAAAATAAATCTTAGTCTCAACAACATACAAGAATAGTATCATATATCAGGTTCTATTATTGACCTTTCTGCTTGACAAAATAGGAAGTATGGTATAACAAAGGCAACATTCACTAAGAGGCAGTATGTGTCCTCCTAAGAGGATGCATTAAGTAATCTCAGGCAAACCCCAATTGGCTGGGGGGGCTCCTCAGGAACGTTACAGACACTTTGTTTCAGATGTTCCTATTATCCACCCAGACACATTGATTCAGGTGGAGATGACAGGTGGGTGCTGTGTAAGGAGAAGGAAGTCAGCATCCTTGAAGCTGCTGGCCAGGACCTGCCCTCCACCACCATTCATCACTGCGGGAGTTCCCGCTGAGTGGACTGCATGACTTCTGAAGAACTAGACACCACCCCCAAATCCTGTGGTGGGAAAAGTGTGACGTACAGCGAGGAAAACAACATTTTGTTTTTGCAATTTAGGATCATATCTGTAAAAGGTAAAAGTCAAGAACTGCCAAAGAAAATTATTCACTTGAGAGTCTGAGGAACGCATGAGAACCAATCACTGGTTGTTTATCTAACTAGAGTAACCAAGGAAGGGACCAAAATGTGAGGAGTCTTCAATTCCATCCAAGACAGGAACAGGGTTCATCGGATTTTTACTTATTTTATTTTATTTATTTAGTTAGTTAGTTATTTAGTTAGTTATTATTTGGGTTTCAGAAATAATCAATGAAAAGACAAGTTTGATCTAAAGCTGAGATTATTCTGTTGAAAGTTTGTTATGGAGTGCAGCCAGTGATAGCCAGCACCCACTGACAGTGGGCAGGTGAAATGTGGCCGTGTCCCCTACCATCTGTCCTGAAGGTGGGTCCTAACAGCAATGGAATGATAATTCCATCCTCAGCCACTCCTCACATGTCCTAATTTAGCCAGGATATTGGATGCAGATGAGTCCAATTAGTCTAGGTGTTTTTAGCTGCAAGCCCAGTTCCTGTTCCTGCCCATCCCAACGAGCACTAATCAACTCCTTAGACAACAACACGTAGGTATTGACTCCTGCCCACCTGTGACTCACCTAGCAACTGACTCAGAATGGTGACTTCATGAAAAACCCTAAAACTTATTAAAAACAATGCATTATTAGACTTAAAACTGAAAAATCGGAGCAAAGTAATAAAATTTTTCTTAAAGAAAAATTATTAAACCAATTAAACATATTGAAAAATCTGTCTTGATTATATGAGCTAGGAGTCAGACGCTTCTTTTAAGTGGTTTTCAACAGAAGAACTTTTTAAGGCTTTAATAATATTAGCAAATCTGTATTTTACTAAACTTTTGAAATTGAACATAATTTAAATTTGATGATTTGTTGAATTAAGTACAGGGCACAGGATAAAGGAAGGATATAGCAGACTGACAGTTCAGAATATGGGTTTAAACTTTTATGCATTCCTACCCATTTTTATGTTCTACTGATAGTGTGTTAATAATTAATACATCATAATTAACACAGACATCACACTAGGTGGCTAGAATAACATATCTTCCACTACATGTAATTATTTGAAAATAGATGTCAAATTTTCAATTTAGCTATAAGTGAATTTAGATACACTTTAACAGGAAGGTAAAATAAAATCAAAAGCACTTTCAAGTAATGGATATTTCTGTGTGAATAGCTGTAATGTTTTGTGACAATCATTTGGTGTTTCTAAGTTTACTTCAAAATTCTAAGCAAATGAATATAATCATTGTATGAGTTTAGGAATAATAAGAGTTTAGTATTTATTTATCTATGAATATAATGATTTTTATGAATACAGTGAATTTTAAGTGGTTTCAAAATCAAAGTTTTACCCAGAGTTGTTTTAAAAGCTTTATGGTTTATGGAATATGTTAACATTTTAATTTAATCATTTAACTTACTTAATACTCTTTTTCTTCATGCATGCTAATGCATTGTTCAAGTTACTAATACACTCTGGGATTCCATGATTTTAAACAATGCTGCTGCTCTTATTGTACATCCCAACCATCAGCATAGATTTTCTCCCTGAGTACAGAGGAAACACCTAACATGGTCCACACACCCACAGAAGCCCACAGGCCACCATGATTGTCCTTCCCAGGCTTGAAGATCCTTCCTTCTCTTCACTATACCCTCAGAACTCCTCTGCCATTCATAAAGGCCATGGCAGCCAACCAGCATAGGTTCCCTGGGTCTTGAGGTCTCAAATTCCTGGAAAATCACAACCACTTCAAAATCACCCTCCTATTATTATCACACACACACACAGCCACAGCTTAACGCATGTGATACTCACACATACCTCTGATGCTAATCACAGCTAAGTGATTCATATTAGAGGCTACACTGCTGTGCCCACTAGGGGACAAAACCAAAGCATACTACTCAACAAACATCCCACAATTCAAAATAGTCTTTACCTTAAGTAGATTAAATTCCTCAAGCAAATGGCATACATGAGATAAGTGGATGAAAGCAAGATTCAACTACAAGCTACCTACAAAAAACTCCCTGCACCTCATCAAAGAACCACACAGGAGTCAAGGTAAGGTACGAAGATATCACATGCAAATGGAAACCACGTGCATTCTTTGTCCTTGGTGTTTGAACACAGAACAGGTGAACCCCTTCACTGGAGTCTCCTATTCCAAGTCCCTTCCTGGGAGGGCTTAGACACACACAGCCTCAAACCTGAAAGCTTTTCCCAAAGCCTTTGCCATCTACCAAGAAAACAGTTGAATCTTTCATAAAGACAGACCCTGCCTAACAAGGAGACCAAGTTTCACAGAAAATGGAGTCATTTCCCTCAACTGGCTGCAGAGGGCACTAATTAATTCCCTAGGCAGAATTGTAGCTAGAACATTTCTGCAGAATGCCACCAACTTGATGCCATTCACAAAAATAAATTTCATATTATTTAAAGATGTCAATAGTATGCATTCGTGTGTGTGCATGTACAAATGTGTATGTCAGGCCCGGCGCGGTGGCGCAGTGGTTAAGGTCCTCGCCTTGCACGCCCGGGATCCCATATGGGCACCGGTTCTAATCCTGGCAGCCCCGCTTCCCTTCCAGCTCCCTGCTTGTGGCCTGGGAAAGCAGTCCAGGACGGCCCAAAGCTTTGGGACCCTGCACCCACGTGGGAGACCCGGAAGAGGCTCCTGGCTTCGGATCGGCATAGCATTGACCGTTGAGCTCACTTGGGAGTGAATCATCGGACGGAAGATCTTCCTCTCTGTCTCTCCTCTCTGTATATCCGCCTTTCCAATAAAAAAAATAATAAAAATAAATCTTTAAAAAAATGTGTATGTCTGTGTCTGCAGGTATATATTTATAAAAACTTTTCTTCCAATGCTTTATTTATAACATGCCAAACTGCACACTTACTCCATATCATTTTTTTTCACATTGTAACATTTGTAGTAGTCATTGAACTGTTTCCTAATTTACAATGTTGTTAGCCACTATTCCATTGTTTACTGACAATAAACCTAAATTTACTCAAGTCTGTGATGGTTTTCTGTACCCTTAACATTATTTTAAATAGCATATTAGGTAAGGTATCAAGAAATAAATTTTAAAGAGACGAGTCACTGAACAGAATAAGCCTTTCCTGTCCTACAACAAGCAGATGAGAACTACCGTGAAGGGGTCTCATGCAGCTCTTCTCTACAGTATGAAAAAAATAAAAGGTCAGAAATTCTTTAATCACCCTCTGATAGCTACATTTGGTTTGACAATATACTTAATTAGCTAATTGGGTCATTAAGTGGAATATAGCTAGGGAAGAAATTGGTGGCCAGAAATATACTTGGATCTAATAAAAAAAAGTCTTCCCAACATTAAAATGTGCTGTCAAAAGAAAATGTCCTGAGATAAAAGGAATAGTATGCTAATCAGATGTAGCAGATATGATATTTTACATGAATCTCCTCAAAAAATATTTTTTGGATGGAAATGTCATTCTTGTTGCTTTCAGAATAAGAGATAAATCTTGACTGTGACTGTAAATGGGTAAATTTTCAAAGGCAGATTATAGATTCCCAGGAAAATCGTATCAAAAAACAAAATACATAAAATATTTAAAGATTTGAATTTTTTTCTTGAAATAGTACTTACTGTTTGAAAATATAAGGTAAATAAGAAAGAAAAAAAAAAATACAAGGGGGCCAGCATTTTGGTGAGGTGGGTCGAGCAGCCACCTGTAACTGTAGCATCTCCTGCCCCAGCGGCTCTGCTGCCAATCCAGCTTCCTGCAATGACCTACAAGATGCAGCAGAACACATTCCAAGCACTGGGCCCCACTCCCCGCCCTCTCCACCTGAGACACCTTCGGAAGCTCCTGGCTTCAGCCTGCTCCAACCACAGTCCAGGCCGTGCAGAGGGAACCAAAGAATGAAAAATCCCTCTCTAGGCCCCTTCCTTTCTGTATATTGATTCTGACCTTCAGTTGAATAAGTAAATCTTTAAAAAATAAAAGGGCTCATAATTCACAATGAAGAATAAAAACACAGAAAACAAAATGGAATAGGAAATTAGGACAGAAAGATTAAAACTAAAAAACCTAGATTTCTTTCCTTGTACGCTCTTTTGTCTGAAGGCTTATATTTTTACCTGTCATTTCTAAAGTGTGTCTGTACATTTATCCATATAGATATATGTGGAAAGTAATACTTTGCTAAACAAATTTGTAAACTAAGTTTTGCAATATTTATTGTCGATAAAGTAAATCAATGAGAATGAGGACTCTGCATTCACCAATCATTTTTCTCAAAGCAAAAACACATAGATGTGCTTACACAGAAGGCAAATATAAACCTAACAAATGGTGTTACTCATTTTATTCAGGTATTTTAATTGAGTTGCTTAGTATACAAACTGTGGTTCAAACATTTGAACAGATGCACTGTGCAAAGATGTCAAAAAACCTGCCTCAAAAATCCCAAACCCCCAAAATAAACAAGAAGTAATTAAGGAAGTCTGATTTTCAAAGTTAAATTACCAATTTGTATAGAAAAGTTTACTAAATTATTTCTTTATGAAGAAAAGCTAACCTAAGCAAACACTAAGCTAATCCTGTGCCCTTACATTGTGTCCTCCAACCAGGGAGGTGTGCCAGGTGACTGTCCTGTGGCTCCCCCTCCAACCAGGGAGGTGTGCCAGGTGGCTGTCCTGTGGCTCCCCCTCCAACCAGGGAGGTGTGCCAGGTGGCTGTCCTGTGGCTCCCCCTCCAACCAGGGATGTGTGCCAGGTGGCCGTCCTGTGGCTCCCCCTCCAACCAGGGAGGTGTGCCAAGTGGCTGTCCTGTGGCTCCCCCTCCAACCAGGGAGGTGTGCCAGGTGGCCGTCCTGTGGCTCCCTCTACAACAGGGAGGTGTGCCAGGTGGCCATCGTGGCTCACCACGGAAATAGAAATTTCCCCCGAGCTCTGAAGCTCAGCCTGATTACAACGTCACAGATTCCCATCCGTTGTTTCCTTTTCCAGTCATTTGCTGCAAACAATGAGGTATTCACAACAACTTGTAGCCAGCTACAGAACATGTGCTCAGGTTGTGCCTAACACTGGTTCTGTAGGACACAAGAAGCTTCTCTAAAGCGTAATACCTTACGGACCAGACAGGGTCCTGAACACTTCCCCAACTAATCTCAGATACTAAGATAAAATGGAGACAGGATATACAAACCGACACCACTGTGGAATTAAAGACTAATAATGAACATCATGTCTGCCCACAGAGGTTTTCTCCTGCAAGCTTCTATATAAAGAATACCTTCATAGTCATAATGTTGTATATGTGCTTTCATACCATGAGTAACTGTGGGCAAGCGTTGCATTAGCACTTCAGTGACCACTTGGCACACCCGTATCCCACATCATAGCACCACTCACGTGGAAGACCTAGATGGGGTTCCTGGCTTTATCCTGGGCCAATCCAGGGACTGCAAACATGTGGAGAGTGAACCAGCAGAGGAGACATCTGTCTGTGTCTGCCGTGTGTGTGTGTGTGTGTGTGTGTGTGTGTGTGTGTGTGTGTACGCCTATCTGATAAATATGTTAGGTCTTGGTCAACGGTTCAGTTGGCTGATCCTCCCTCTTCCAGTGTCCTTTCCTGTTCTGCCTGTTCCACTTTCCATCCAGCTCCTTGTCTGTAGCCTTGCCAAGCAGTAGAGGATAGTCCAAAGCCTTGACATCTGGCACCCACGTGAGACCCAGAAGAAGCTCGTGGCTCCAGACTTCAGCTCAGCTCAGCTCTGCCCTTGCAGTCACAGGTACAAGATTCTTCTCCCTTTCTCTCTGTAAAATCTGCCTTGCCAATAAACATAAACAATTTCTCTCTAAAGAAAGAAAATGTTATATTGTGCTTAAGGAGACTGTAGTGGTTAATTACATATTTACAAAATCTGTGTGTCAACTTGTCAGGGCTCTAGAGCCCAGCTGTTTGAGCAAACACTCACCCAGATGTGACTGTGCTGGAGAAGTTATGTATATGTTAATAAGGAGTAATATTTACAATAAGTTTAAGTAAAGAAGTCTACACACAAACTTTGAATGTTCCTTGTCCCACCAGCTGAAGTCTGTAAGAACAAAAAAACTGAAGTTTCTTGTAGAAAAAAATCTGCCTTAAAATTACAACACAGTAACTCTGTCTCAATATCTAGTGTGTCCTCAAATGTCAGACTCCCACCTCTGCAATCATATCTCTGGATGAACCTGGCTAATCAACACATCAGATTTCCTCCAATGCAAAATTCACTCAGTATTTATTGAGGGAACTGTTTTATAAGACGATGACATAGCAATATATAAAAGATAAACATTTTCACTTTCACAGAATTTATATTTTAGTGGCACTAATATGATTAACAAATTGTTAGTTAAGGTGATCATATAATTTATCACAGAATCCAGGATACCTGTGAAATGGAGCAGAGAAACAAACAGGATGGCACAGCACTGCTAACCCAGAGCCACCTCAGAGCAGCAGGGTGCTACACACTGCCTGAACCAGTGCAGAAATGTAAGCCCTTCTCCTCTAAGCGAGCAAGCATCTGCATAACTCAGAAAGGCAGAAGCAAAGTTAATAATCAAAGCTGAGGAACAGAACGGCAGCTTGAGAGAGACTTGGGATTCTAGTCCAAGGATGCTCTTGTCAGTGACATGTTATAAAAAGTACTCAACATCTCTGACTCTCAATCATGCCATTTAAAAATTGATATAAGTGTTAAGACTAATGGTATAAATACATAAAACACAGACACAAGGAGCCAGGAATGACAGGCATTCAAGAAAGCGTGTTCAAAGTCAATCACAAAATTCAGCACCACTAGAGTGGATGTCCCTAGATGCACTCACAGATCTTCCTATAACTACGATTTCTAACACATGTGAATGGATTTCATTGGGTTTATATTTTTTTAAAAGATTTATTTATTCATTGGAAAGTCACATATACAAAGAAGAGGAGAGGCAGAGAGGAAGATCTTCCATCCAATGATTCACTCCCCAAGTCAGCGCAACAGTCGATGCTATGCCAATCCGAAGTCAGGAGTCAGGAACTTCTTACTGGTATCCCACATGGGTGCAGGGTCCCAAGGCTTTGGGCCGTCCTCAACTGCCTTCCCGGGCCACAAGCAGGGAGCTGGATGGGAAGTGGAGCTGCCAGGATTAGAACCGGTGCCCATTAGGGATTCAGGCACATTCAAGGCAAGGACTTTAGCCACTAGGCCACACCACAGGGCCCGGGTTTATATTTTTTTAAGAAAAAAAAAAACCTGGACATTCTTTTCCAGAATAGGCAATAAAATGCACTAGAAATACTGCAATTATGACAAATGACTCTGCAAAGTCAGCAAACCAAACAGGCACCGATTTGACTCCTGGCTGTTGCACTTCTGACTCAGTTCCCTACAGATGCATCTGGGAGAGTAACAGAAGACTACCCAACTGTGGGGTCCCTGCAACCGGCGTGACAGAGTCCCAGCATGTCCTGGCTATTTCAGCTGGATGTTGCAGCAATTGGGGGTGTGAAACAGTGAATGGAAAATCTCTCAATTTGCGTGTGTGAGTGTGTGTGTTTATGTCTGAGTGTGTAATTCTGGCTTTCAGAAAATAAATCTTAAAAAAAAAGAATTCATTTTTAACGCGAATAGTTTAAATATCCCTGAAATCAAATGACACACACACACACAAAAGCAATGAGAAGAAAACATGCTAAAGAGTGAATACGTTTGAGATTCCTCATCATTTCTGGTTTCTACTCACATCACATTTCTGTTAGAATAGCTGCTAATGAGAGTTATGCACAGGGATTTCGAAATGATCAAGCGCTCTGCACTTTCACACACTTCAGAAACCCATGATGAATCGGGACCGCACTGCCTCTAGCCTATCGTCCTTTAGGAACTGGCTATGATAATCAGAAAACAAAATCTTTTCAATCAATAGCTCAAAGATATCTTATTGCTAGCTGTCCTAAACTTCTGTGAGAGAAAGCCGAGATACTTGCTCTAGAGGATTCTAGCTAATGAGTTCAAAATACTTACAGAATCAACTATTAGGTTAATATATTATTTTTGATCTAGAAAGGACATACAGTTTACAACCATAAACTAAAAAGGCCAAAAGCACTTTTGGTTGTACCTTTAAATTTTAATTTCTTTAAAGTATCTTCTAGAAGAAATATGCTATAACATGAGCATTTATTAATAATTATTATTAATTTATTAATTAAGACCAGCTCCAGCTGACTTGAGAGCTTGCAAAGGATGCGTGGATCGGCAAGAGGAGAAGAGGCAGACGGAGAGGAGGAACCAGACGTAGACCACTATGGCATGATGCTCATGATGGACAACTCAGAAAAGCTGCCTTCTTTATTTATACACAAATCATCACAAGCTTTTGCACATCCAATTGTTTGTTTCATTTTTACTTCATTATAAAAGAATGATTACAAAATCAATCCTAAAAATCATTATTATTATTTTACTTCAGAGAAAATATTTTCAGCAAGCTATTACTCATTCAAACCTGCAATGACCTGGCAGAAACTAGGAACTCCACAGTTGGCAGCACATGCAGTTACATACTGACAAACGGTTTACTTATATTCAAAATCAATTTTCTCTAAACACAAACTAACTAATATTGCTTAAAATATCAAGGGTACAGAGTTAAAAGAAAAGATCATTAATGAAAGGAATTTATGAAGGCCTATAACAGATTCTTTATTAAATCTTATAATCAATCATGCGTTAATTACCACCACCTTAACCTACTACTGATTCAATTGTTTTTGGTCTTTTGTTAAAGGGCAGTGAAAAGGATCAGGGCAACTCAGCCATTCTACAAACAGAGGGCCTTCATAATAGACTTTTTTTTAACCTTTATAAACTGTTTTCTTTCCCTAAATATGAGTGCCAATATAAGGCAGAAGCTTTTATAAACTGTTTTCTTTTGCTAAATACATGTGCCAATATTAGGTACAAATTTTAAGCCATTTTGGGGAGGTTCACATTTGTTTCACTTTAGAAGATGCCCCATATACTTTCTGCTTTCCATGAGAAACCAAAATGTGTCATTTCATGTGTTGTAACAGTTCAGGGCTCATGGTAAACATACTCTTTGTACCTCCATGATTGCCATCTATTCCAAGATATTATCAAGTCATTTCTTAAGGAAAACATTACTTATATTAGGGCAAGCTTCAGGACAAAGCTTGGGCACATAACAGGATGTTTGGAGACACTGTGGGCTCGATTGTACTACTGTATACTTTTAGCTGTGTGTCACTGCCTTACATCCCTAAAGATATTTTTATCAAAACATGATTGATCAGTTTGAGGTGTTATCCCAGTTACAGGAACCATTTCACATTAGCAGAAAAATAACAACACCCCCAGGAGAATTCTATGAGACATCAGAGAGGTGACTGAGTGTCCATACGATGGGGTGAGGCAGCAATGAGGTGAGTGGAGACATTCTGCCGGGCCTTGCCACGCAGCCAGAAACCCCTCGTAGCCTTGCTAACTCAGCAGTGTTGTTCATTACGGACCCATGCCACCTGACCCAACTGCATGGCTTCCCGCATCTGGAAAACTTTATAAATATTTCATAATGGTCTTTAATTAATTTAATCTTAACAGGAGCTCATGAAGAATCTTTTCATTAGGAAGCTTATAAAATTTCTTTAGATTAAGTGTTGTTTTTTCAATATGTGAACTGAGTAAATAAACACAGGTTAAACAAATTTTCTGAATCAGGATTCTTAGGTGATAGGATCTATTTCCAGAAAACTGCTCTACGATTCATTTCCTTTCACTGATTGTATTATTTGTATAATCAATTAACTTGTCTTTTTTCCCATCCAAAAAAAGAAAAATCTGTAGTAATATCTACTTCACAGTGCGGTGAGAATAAACAACAGAAATGCTCATGATAATACCTTCCAAAACACACACTATACTAATTAGTTGCACAATAGCAATTAAGTAGTCTTCCTTGGGAGTTAAAACAATTTCATAATGACAACTTATTACTCCTTAGTGTCTGGCATGGCCCTGTTTTAATGTTCATAAACCATGTTAATCAACAACCATTTGTACGTAGTTAGGCAGAAATAAAACCACTTTCCTCCCTGTTAACAAGTACCTACTCATCTAGACTCTTCTCTAAGGCAGAGGATTTTTGCTGCTTTATGTAACAGGAAAGTTTTCAATGAAAATCTAACCCTTAAATAACATTTCATAGCATTAAATCTTAATACTAACCTCATAAGATAGAGGGAAAGTTCTTATTCTTCAGTGTAGAGAAAAAAAAAAGTACAGGCAGTCACATGTCTTGCCTAAAGGCATGGTAAGACCCCCGCAGTTGGAACTCCACATTCATGGTTCACGGTTCACGACCTTTGATGTTACCACAGCTCCCCTTGTAGACAACTGCAGAACCAAGCTTTAGTTCAAGAAACGTTATCCGGGCCAGGCGCCATAGCGCAGTGGTTAAAGTCCTAAGTCCTCAACTTGCATGCAGCGGGATCCCATATGGGCACCGGTTCTAATCCCAGTAGCTCCACTTTCCATCCAGCTCCCTGCGTGTGGTCTGGGACAGCAGTTGAGGACAGCCCAAGTCATTGGGTCCCTGCACCTGCATGGGAGACCCGGAAGAGCTCCTGGCACTTGGCTTCGGACTGGCTCAGCTCCAGCCATTGTGGTCACTTGAGGAGTGAACCATTGGACAGAAGATCTTCCTCTCTGTTTTTCCTCCTCTATGTATATCTGCCTTTCCAATAAAAATAAATACATCTTAAAAAAAAAAAAGAAATGTTATCCCATCCCATGTGACACACATTACCAGCAATCTCATATCACACACTGGGAAACTGGAGAACAGGAATTAATATTTGTAAAACATTGCAATGTAGTAACAGTGGCAGTGTTTACAACCAAGTCTCCTTGCCTGCAACAGCCCCGATCCTAGCCAGGATGTACACCAAAACAGCCATGCTACTGGTAGCTTTATCTAGAACCATGAGTAACTGATGTAACAGGATATTGTCTAAGGATATGATTAATTTACCTTGCAGCATGAAGAATAAAGATTATCCAGTGATGTTGCCTTTTTAAAAATAATTCTGTTTATTTGCTCAGAGTCCTCCCTCATCTTCTGGTTTACTCTCCAAATGCCTGAAGGGCTGAGTTATGGATGTCAAGAGCCAGGTTTTCGTCCCACATGGGTGGCAGGAACCCAATTTCTTTTTAAAATATTTATTTGTTTGTTTGTTTATTCTGTTTCTTCACAATATTTATTTATTTATTTATTTATTTATTTATTTATTTATTTATTTATTTATTTATCACAGAGTTACAAGAGAGGGAGAGACAAGGTGAGACACTTCGCATCTGCTGATACTTAGGACAGGGCCAGGTCGTAGCAGCAAGCGTGTTTCCAGGTGTCTCCCATGGAGACGATGACCCAGGCACTTGGGCTGTTCCCAGGATCTCAGCAAAGGAGAACAGTTAGCGTAGAAGCAGGAAGCCAGGAGGATGCTGGCAGTTCAGACAGCAGCTTTACGTGCTGTGCCACATTCTGGACCCCAGAACCTAATTTCCAGAGCTATCACCACTGCCTCCCCGTTTGCAGCAGCAGCAAATGAGGTGAGGGCAGAGCTGGTACTCAAACATCTTCCAAACAGGGCAAGCGCATCTTCACACTGCATTCACTGATTCACTGCTACTTTAACCACCCACCTGTCACATCCTGTTTGAACAAAACTGCAGCTGTTACAAGTCTTTGATTTTCTGCAAAGGGACTAATCCATGAGTGTTATGGTTTTCTTCTTAGAACTGAACCTATGAAATCTGTATCTTTATACTAATGCAGTTTTTAAAAAGACTTGCCTCAGTGGAGTGTTGGTTAATGGTTGCATTATAAAATTTTCTAAAAAATAAACACCAGTCATTTTTGCCTCTAGAAATTTTACCTTGTGGCCTATTCTAATTATGTAGTCCTACAAAGAACAGTTACAACCCTGTAATTTTGAAGAGTTTAAACAGTGTATGTATAATATTAATTAATAAGAAATATATTTTTCCTTAACTATTAGGCTTGTTAAAATGTTATTTTCTCTAAAAGAAACTTTAGTTAAGTCACAGCACTGCAAGAATTATTTCAGTTTAGTGGTTAAAATAGAGGAAAAGGAACTTTATAAAAACCTCCTTTGGAATTCAGTCATAGAAGGGAAAAGTTCAATTACCTGAAGGTCTTTGTTGCTGTGAGATAGACATACAGAAAATGAGAGGCAGACTTGGGTCAGCTTTCACAGCGATCCCACATGGCATGGGTTCTTCTCAGCTTCTGCTATAATCCATTTACATAGAATATGAGCTATAAGCAATAATTACAAATACACATATACTCACAAATGAGAGCTAACTAGACAGTAAAATGTAAACTGATTTTTTAATTATTCATTGATTGTAATTTAGAATATTAGTGGCATGACACCATTTATCCCGAGGGTCTTTAGATACCAGAAATTCACATTACAAATGGAAATCTCACTAAAAAAGCCTCTTGGGGCTGGCTTTGTGGCACATCAGGTAAAGCCATGTGCAACGCTGGCATTGCGTATAGACACCAGTTTGAGTTGCCACTGCTCCAATTCCTTGTAATATATCTGGGAAAGCAGCAGAAGATGGTCCAATTCTCCAGGTCCCTGCCACCCATGTGAGAGACTCCAGTGGCCCTCCAGGTTCCTGGCTACAGACTGACTTAGCCCCGCCCACTGCAGGCATTCAAACCATTAACCATGAGATGGAAGAAGCCCTCTGTTTCTCTCTGTGCCTCTCTCTGACCTCTCCCCTATCTCTCCATCTACATCTGTCTTTCAAACAAATAAATGAATTAATATATCATTAAGAGAAAAGCTTCTTGGGACATTACTACATATAAATTCATCCTAAACAGGATTATAGCATTGTATTAGTCCAAATCCTAATCTATATTCAAGTACTAGATGGTTAAAAGGTTGATTGCACACTTAGAACAAAGCCAGACACAATTCACTAACAATAGCTGTTAGGTAAACCTTCCTGGCAGCCTGACAGCTGTATGTATAAGAGTTAATTTAGGAGCAAGAACTAATTCAGGATATAGAGAAGCACAACTCATTCTGAGTACTTTCAAATGAAGCAGTTCATCATGAAAAATTCTACAAGGAGTTTCAAGACCCTTCTCAATTCAAGGCCTAGGCAGCAACTACCAAACAAGATGGATGTTAACTGACATTTCATGACCTCCAAACACACCAATTCCCAGTGATTGGCCTCATCATTCATCCCATTAATTAAGCCAATGTCTATCCTCCTTGGATTTGTCACATGCATTCCATATTCAATTGAATGATATAGTTGCCCTTGTAAATACAAAACCGCTCCCATGGGCCCATGCCTGCCACCAGCAAATGAACTCAATACTACAATAGCCTTCTATGCTTTCCTGTCCTCTTAGCCCTTGCTCCTGACTACTTCCAGTGTATGGATTCTGAAGAACACATCAGATCTTAAGGCCACTACCATCACAGCTCAACCCTGCTAGAGCATTCCATTCTCTGTTTCTCATGTCCTTCTGTAATAAGACCCTTCCATTTCTGACCTTCTGGAAACATTATAGCATGCAGGTCAGTCATTCTCTTCCCAAAGCGCTCCAGCCATACTACCTTCACTCCCATGCTCTGATAGTCCAGTTATTAGGTACAATGTCTTGGGGAGACTCATTCCTCTTGTTTAAAAAAAAAAACAGAACAAACAAAACAAAACTTTGTTAAATAGCTTTGTTATGCAACTACTTTTATGGGTTGCTCTCCCTCATTATCGTTCCTGACTTGTAGCAGTGGTACTGCGCCTACATTTCAAGGCTACGGACTCTACTTGTGCATTACCAGTTCACCTGTTTATAACTTGACTAAAACACCTAGCACAGCACCTAAAAATGCTCTATGAAAGCTAGAACAAATGACTGAAGAAAAGCTTGTAAACTGATGCGATTATCCATAGTATCACAGCACATCTTTGACAGAACAACCGTCATGCAACATTTTCTTTCTAGTTCAACAGAAATGTTAGGGTACATGGTAATCTGTTCATTGTAATACTATTCATCCGCTCAATATCAAAAACAAATTATATTTTTTAGTGAGAACTACCCATGGATACATTCAAAATTGCTAAATATATTTTAACAAATTTCCTCAAAATCAAAGTTTGCATGTTTATCAATTTATCAGAAATAATATTTTATTATATTCATTTAACAATTGCAATAATGATAAAATATCGTAAAATATAGGAAGCTAAGCAACACAAATGTTTTCTCAAATATTTTCAAGGCAAAGAATGAATAGTATTTCATCCACCTGAGAAGCAATATTTCATCCAAATGTTCTAGAATGGTCTCTAACAAAATGCCACACAACACAAGTTTCTTCTGCATGGAAAATTCTACTTTTCTACCACGATAAGTAAAAACTAGCATCCACAATTGAGTATGTAATATTGCAAAACTCAATCACCTTCCATAAGTTTGAATATGGGTGAGTTTTTAGATACATGTAAAGACTCCTAAAACAATGAGAGAAAAGCAGTCCTTAGATACACGCATTCTCAGTTGCTAACAGTCTGCTCCATTAGAACTAATTGTTTAGTCTTTCATTGGATTCATAATTGCTTATCACTGCATCAAGCACTTAAATACTGTAATTTATTAATGTACACACTCAGATTTTCTATCTGAGATCTCTGTCCCAGAAGTGTTTGCCTATGTTCATTCCTATTAACCAGGCCCAATGTGTAGGACAGTGGTTACTCCGACTGGTCAGTTTAGAGCAATCCTTCATGCCCTCTTTCAAGAATTAACATCGCCATGAGGGTCTATGCACACCTACCTTACACATGCCACTGAATGTTCATGCGATGTCAGAGTACCACATATGCTAAAAGACAGCTCCACTTAACCAAGTGAAACACTAGTATTATTAGAATCTTTGCTGACACACTGGCTTAGGAAAATACCAAGTGTTCAAATGATTACACCCCTCCAAGCACATTTTTTTTCGTTTTTTTAAAGTAATTTCATTAAGTGGCAAAAATCCTTAATATTTTGATGTATAATTTTTGGAGAATTTCCTACATGAATGTAAACCAAAAAATTAGTTATGCAAATACACCTTTTTGCCTGGTATTTTAACTTGACAGCATAATGGCTATTTTCCAAGCCAATTCAAATTCATATCTGCATCAGCTTCTGCTGCCAGAACTGAGAGCCACGGGCTCTCATATTGTAAGTCACCAGGGTCTCCATTCCACAGCTCCCTTGTGCTGGGCCTCTGTGGGCAAGAGTTCAAAACACAGGGGTAACACTGCCGTGTTCTGAGGAGGTTATCACTCCCGTGAGAGAGATTTCTTACCAGAAAATGGAGTAGTATCAAGAATATTTTGGGGTTGTATTTCTGTGCAGTACTGATACTGGCTTTGCGCAGTTAATCCCAGCCTCAACTAACATGAACACTCATGGCTACTAGACATGATCTGGTCCAACTCAGAAGCCCATGGGCAAGCTTTTCAGAATTGCAAGCATTTGACACCCACAATTTCTCTTGCTTATATTATATTTAGGAAAAAGTATACTTCATGAAAAATAACTGATTTCAACATTCAACACATTATTATCTCATTTCATGTCTGTTTCCTTCTTTTTGAAAGAAAATAAAAAGTAGCTTGTGAACTTTAGAAAGATCCAGTAACCCTTAATCATCACTTAGGTTCTGTCTGTTTCTCTCTTCCTGACCTTCTGTGAGACAGTGATGGAGAGCAGAAGAGAAGAGCCACATGTGGGCCAACTCCTGGAGAGGAGAATACATGGCGGCTGCCCAAGCAGGAATCACAGCAAACATGGACAACACCACAGATCTGCAGGACACTCCTCAGGTTGGAAAGTCAGAATTTAAATTTCAACACAATGTACAGACTATTTCATCAAACAAACCAATTGTTGCAGCCATTAGTAGTACCCAGGAATGGTGCAAATCAGACCACAGAGGTAAGCAGATCTGAGCACTGAGCTCACCTTTCTTCTGCATCCTCTGTCAGCAAGCTAGTTCGTTTCCAGACTTTTTCGTGTGTGTCTTTTTAAACATCATAGCAAGCCAATAGCATGAGCTATTTCTTCTGTGTGCTTCCCTTTCCTCCTAGTAAATGAAAACCTTTAAGATCAAGCTCACATCCTAGTTGGTGGGATTGCTGTGACTTCCCTGGGTCATGTGGGGCATGGCTTCCTTTGAGTGACCCCAGGGCGTTTGTGTGGCCATCTGAGACAGCACTCACATCTGGCTCTAATTGTTCATCTACTTGTCCTTCTCATGGGAGTGCCAGGTTCCTGGAAGTAGAACTCTCACTCAACATTATCCACTTCATTCATCACCAGCAACTCTTGAGTTTTGGTAAGCAGTAAATCTTCAACAAAATCTGGTAGGTAAATGGACAGGATGAATGATCCTAATCCTCACTCATTGGTCTTGATCTTAGCCCCTAATTAAGGACATAATAAAAGTCAATCTAATCTTTCAACTACACTGTATTCATGGGTTGAACTGACTTCCAAACTTAAAAAGAAATAAAATGTAGACTCCAAATACCTAACAATACTGTTCTACAGTGCACGAGTAGGGATTGGGAAGCTCCTGGTCCCCAGTGATTTCAGTATGTATTCAACTTTCTTTAGGGTCTGATCTGCTAGGCAGACATACTTCATAAAAATGCTTGTTAAGGGATGGATGACAATGAGTTAACACTTTCTCAAGGCAAGATGAATACTCAGCACTGATAGCAATCGATCGCATGATACATTCTGAAGACATGGACCTCAATCTTGTACACATTCTATACTCAGGGTTATTCAGAACACCAATATCAAATCAATCACAACTGAATTGGAAAGATATTTAAATGAGTACATGTAATTTTTTTTCAGACATCTAAAATAAGCCTGTTTCTTACCACTTCTTCATTAGTAAACATAAAAATAGAATATTCTACAAGTCACAGATACACAGACAACACATACCACATATGCAGAGCATTAATTGGAAATAAAAAAAATTAAGAAACCTTAAAGGCTCACTTTTCACTGGTAACAGTGGCTTGAGGATTTTTTTAAAGTATAACTCTAATGGGTTACTCACAGACCTCTACATCTTGCTGAGATGTGACAAAGGCAGACTACTTGCCTCCCTAGTTTTCTTGATTCTGTGATTTCTAGGGGCTGCTCATTCTGTTCAGTGTAAACATGGTTCTTCATAGTAACAGAACTGTATGCATTTTTTCCTTTAACTCAAATATATTGTTCAGTAAACGTTCAGCTTCATAGTTTTAAAGTTTATATAGAAGCTAATTTCATTCAAGTTTTGATTTGTGACACAGATAACAACGTAAGCTACTTTTTTTACATTTGCTTCTTAAAAGCAATTTCCATGCCTATACAGTATATACATTAGGAAAGTTACATATAATAAGTAATATGCCATTATAATTTGAAAATATTCATCTTGTTCACATTCTCTAGCTCCTACTAAAAGATTTATAACACCACTGAAACAAGAATTGATGAATTCATCACTGTCCAGGGCATTTTGATCATAATCAATAACATAATTTTATCCTTAAATAGGATTTCAATTAAAGTATATTTTTTGGAATAATTATACTCTCACATAAAAATGGGTTCTGTACCATGAATCATTAACCCATGAGGTACCAAAGAAAAAAAAATACTTAGCCTCTGAAGTTCTACACCAGAAAAACAAGAAATGAAATCAACCTTGGTTCTATTACATTATTTCCCACAGGTACATTTCATAAAAATTACATTATTATATTTTCATCATGGAAAATGAAAAGCAATATACTTTCACCAAATAACAGAACCATAAAAGGTTTCTCAGATAAAAGTGAGAACACCTGAACACATTTCTTCTGCTTCAGTAGTATGTATTTGATCTGCAATGAAAACATTTTCATCTAAACAAAATTAACTTGTCATATCATTACCAAACATCAAAGACATTATTAAAAAATCCTATGAAATTTAGACATGGGACACAAAATATAATGTATTTCATGGCACTTCTAGTCATCTCATTGATCCTTTTTCCCTGCTCTCACTACTAAAATGTATAAAGAAATTTCTACTGCCACACAATTAAAAATTATTTTCAGCAAAAATAAAGTACAAAAGTTTATTTTAAATGTGTAACTTAATTATATACAAATGCTCTTGCTGATATGTTTAACAGAAAGTAAGCACTGCACCATACCATAACAAGAAGTTTCAGGACAACCAAAGCCATCAATTCATTCTCTTTTATCGCACACAAACACTGTTTACAGTAGAGTGTGGGTAGCACATTAAAAGCTGTTTACAAAGTACTTAGGATTACGAATTAAAACCTGTATTAGCAAGAGCGAATACTTCAGGTTATTGCTAAACCTTGTCTAATTACCTACAAGCTAATCAAAGACAATAAGGAGAATTATCATCTGAAAGACACTCCTGACACTACTATTAAGAACTCCATTGTGCATATTAATTCAGAGAGCTGACTACTCCTAAACAGTGGCTCATTTAAGGATTCTTTCTAATGGACCAGATTACATTCAGTGCAAGTCAGGCTTGCTGTGGAATTTTATTTATCTCAGTTCATATTTAAAACCAAGCTTTCCTTTGATACTTGATTAGATTGCAAAGACAGTAGAAAATGTTTTCAAGTTTGAGACAGGTGTCTTTGGGGGCTGATCAGCCCATCACACAAAACCCGCATGAGCTCTAGTTCTGAACCAGCTTCTTGCTTATGGCCAGGAAAAGCAGCAGAGGATGATGCAGTCTTGGACCTCTATAACCATATTGGAGACCCAGAAGAAGCTCCTGGCTTCCAGCTTCCAACCAGCCCAGTTCTAACCCTTGAGGACACTGGGGAGTGAACCAATAGATACAAGATTGTTCTGTTTCATCTTCTTTCAATCTGTCTTTCAAATAAAGATTAATGTCTGTTTTTTTTAAAAAAAGATGTTTTATTTAAATCGAATAATTCATTCCACAGTATATAATGCCTGATATTTATAATCTGCAGTTTAGTGAACTGTGCCAAAGATGATAATATTATTAAGGCTTTCCTAGCAATTTCTGACTATTGAACTTTGAAAATAAAATTCCTTGTTATTAGTTATTTCACATTATAGCTAAAACAATATAAGTTATATCTACAGTGAATTCCTTATGAAAGTAAATTTATATCACATATGTTGTGTGCATATTATCTTTTTAAAACTACCACAAATACAGGGTTTTTTTTTTTTTTGAGTAAGTTCATTCTTGCCTGCTGGCTTGCTTGGTCTCACTCTCATTGCTTTCCACAAAATGGTACCAATAAAATTAACTGCGTACACCAAGAAAAGTAGCTGGCAACCACGAGATAGCACTGCTAGGTTCCAAATTTTGGTCTGATTTGTTAATGAGACTATACCTACCGAAATCATATGCAGCTCCCAACAGAGAAATCAGGTATTTGCAGGGAATGTTAAAATACATGAATTCTGGAATTTGACTTTTTGAGCTACAATTTTAGCCCTGTGATGACTGTCAAATAAAGTGGGGACACAATTAGTAACTAATGTCCAACAATCTTACAATAGAACCAGACAGTACACACAAAGTACTTGGGACAGTATGTGGAATAAAAACTCAACAAATACTACCTTTATTAACACAAAAATACTTTTTCCAAATTGATAAGTCCTAAACAAGAGAAGAAAAAGGTGACATTTCTTTAAGATGTGATTTATTTTCCATAATTTAGTTTGTGATTATGGTGATTAAATATAACAAAATATTTTTGGAACAAACAGATCAGTAATTTCTAGTGTTACTGGGATGAAGAAGACACATACTCAAAAATCTTAGGAGATTTCACAAATTTTTTATACAAAATGTTTAATTTTTCTGAAAGGCAAACAGCAGGGTAACAGTAAAGACAGACACAGAGGCCTTCCATCTTCCTATTTTACTACCAAGGTGACCACAGCAGCCGGGTGAGCCAGGACAAAGCTTAGGATCCTAAATATTCATGAATGGGAGAGGAGTTGTGGGAGAAGTCGGGGGCATGGACAGACTTAGAACACCTCCAAACTGGAAACACACACACACACACACACACACACACACACACACACACACACACACACACACACACATTTATCATATCTGAACAATAGTCACTTCAGAAACCCTTTTATCACTTATAAGTTAAGGCAAATTGGATAGAAAGCAAAGTTCCTTTTTCTGTGCTACCCAGTTCTTTAACTGAAAACCCAGAGAGTGTTCTTGGTAAAGTGGTTAATATACTGACAGAATTAAATGTCATTTTTAAGTCCAAGTGGTGACATGTATGCAAGTACATGCATAAAACTCTATTCAGTAACTTCAAACTTGTGAAAGGCATTGAATTCTATTCCTCCTGGGGGGTGGGCAGAAAACATTTACAATAGCCATGGTCCCACATTTACAATAGCCATGGTCCCACATTTATAATAACCATGGTCCCACATTTACAATAGCCATGGTCCCACATTTACAATAGCATCTTCCTGCAACTGGCTGAATTAAGAATGGAGAAAAAAATCTTTATGACAATAACAAGAAAATGAATTTTCATTTTAAAAGGCATTGTCCGTGCCATCACTGGCCACCCTGCCACCCAGCTCTCCTAAAGGCATTCAGATGCTTCATGGGAATGTCTCAAAAATCAATAGCAATTTATTCTCTCTTTGGACCCTAAGCAACAAAAGTAAATAATACTGTCACCTCCAGTGCACCTGCAGAACATGGTCACAGAACTAAAATACAACTTTAGGCAGCTCTTTATCTATGCTACTGCTAGTGATTGTATTGGCTTTCCACGGGGACAAATATTCGGCAGAGCACACAAAGAGGTCAAGCTCATGTTCCTGAGCCAGACAGAACGCCGGCATCTGAATGGAAAAGCCATCTTGACATCCCCCTAAGACTCCTGCTTCAAGAACTAGGGTTTTGTGGAAGAAAAGTGATAACTAAGGTTAAATATCACTAAAGGAAAAAAAACAGAATAAACTATATTAAATATATCATTTCTTCTCACAAAATGTAAGGAAACCACCAGATGCCTGAGACAACAAGTTGAATCATGCTATTTTATGGCTAAAATGTGTGGTTCATAATGTTTATACTATCTGAAAACAAACACTGGCCTACAAGCAGGCTAAAACAATTTAAGCTCTACTTTGATTGTGCTTAGGACAAGAAGTGACATCAATATCACCTAATTGTATACGATACTAAAAAGCACTCCTGAATATATAAAATGACATTTTGGAGCAATCTCAGGAATAAGTTAATGTAATCCTTATATCTGTTTACAGATAAAAGAAATCAGGCCTATATTTGACAACAGAAAACCAGCGAAGGGAAGAAGCAGGAAGAAAAATCTGATTCTTCCATCCTTTTTGCTGCATTGTTTAGTGACAAAGAGTCATGTGCACACATGCTATAAAAATCAAACTCAGTGTAACAAAGAATAGAAAGTTAGCCAGCAGCCCTCAGGGCTCTCAGTCACTCCACAAGAGAAAAACCAAGCACTCTGAAACCTTAGGCAGTCATAAAAGGATTATCAGTCAATCACACTTGGAATATTACTGAGCATTTGCTATGTGCTTATCACCAGTGGAGAATAAAAAACAAATCTATAGCTTTAAGACTCAAAAAAATCTTTATTAACAATCAAATGTCAAATGATATAGCTGGCAAATGAAGAGAAACAGATCAGGTTGTCAGGGAGGGGCTGCTGGGAATCAAGGCAGGGAGGGAAAGGGTAAACAGCTCAGCCAGGCAGACATCTGGGGCAGCTACCACGAAGGTTCAGGGGGACCCTACATCAAGTGCCTATGATTCAAAGGGCTGAGATCAGATGCGGGGAGCCCCAGAGAAACCTGCTGGAGGATTAACTGAATATGGCAGAGATCACAGATAATACTGAGTTCTGAATTTTTTCTTAGGAACAGCAGTGTATTTGTAATCTGACTCGCTCTAATTAAGCCCTCCCCATTGCAAAAATAGTTTAAAGATTGGTCACCAAGAATTTTTTTAATTGAAATACTGCTTGTATGAAATTTTACTTATCCTGGAAACCAAACCATTATGAAGAAATTGATTAAAGGCTTGTAATATAGTTTTCTGTAAGATTACTATCAGTAAGCTAAGACAAGAAGTAAAGCTTTAATAACTTTCATTTTTATCTTGTAAAAATAATCATTTCGGACCTCGTGCGGTGGACTAGCACCTAAAGTCCTTGCCTTGAATGTGCCAGGATCACATATGTGAACCAGTTCTAATTCCAGCAGCCCCACTTCCCATCCAGCTCCCTGCCTGTGGCCTGGGAAAGCACTTGAGGACGGCCCAAAACCTTGGGACCCTGCACCCATGTGTGGGAGACCCAAAGAAGCTCCGGGTTTCAGATCAGCTAAGCTCCCTCCGTTGAGGTGACTTGGGGAGTGAATCATCAGACTGAAGATCTTCCTTTCTGTCTCTCCTCCCTGTATATCTGACTTTGCAATAAAAATATATAAACCTTTTAAAAATGATCATTTGGATAAAGAAAAGTGAAAACTAAGGTTGACAATTCTGATAAATCAATTTTAAACTTTGTACTTTAAACACCATGAATTGGTGTAGTCTAGTATTTATAAAAATACACAGCATCCAAGGGTACTAAAAAAGCCATTTAAAAATACTAACTCTAAAAGTGAATATCCTTTAAAACTATTATAAACTTTGTCGAAAACTAACACTTTTTCATTTTATGTATTCCTTGTAAAGCATTCTGGTGCCTTCAAAAAATTGGTGGAAATGCATATTAGCAATAACTACATAAGAACATTTTTCTAATTCTATTGTCTGAAACTTGCTATAATAGGCTCACATATGCAATTACTGTAAAGCATATATGCTACCAAAGAGATCTCATCTAATATTTATAATAGGTTTACTTATGATTTAAAAGCAATGTATTGTGAAGATACAAAGATTTTACCTATAATTTTCACTACAAACCAAATACCTTGCAGTTACTGCGTCAAAGCCATCCACTAACTTCATTTGCTGAGAATTTACCTTAAATGATGAGCAATGGTCGAGCAACAGCAATTTTCAATGAAATGTTACTGAAAATCGCTAAAATTTGAAAGACTTTTAAAAAGGCAGTCACCGCTGAGTTACAAACATACTCACATTGCGTCATCTTAAATTTTCTTTTTACACACATTAAATATAGGCAATGCTCATCTCTTTATTTCTTTGAGATTACTCATTTTTGTTTCGTTAACCAAAAATTATTTATTTGTTGAGAGGTGGAGAAAAAGAGAAAGAAAAGGGAGAGAAAATTACCCTCACCGCTTGCTGGTTAAATCCCTAGATGTCTGCAGCAACAGCAGTTACAGAAGGCTGAAGCCTGAAGCTGGGAATTCAATACAGAACTTCCCCACAAATGGAAGGAACGCCAACATTTGGTAATCACTGCTTTTTTCTAGAGTCAGCATTAGCAGGAAACTGAAGCCAGGAGTCAGAACCTACTATCCAACCCAGCTCAGCCATGAATGCCTCGGTCCATGTCTTTACTCTAGACTAAGCCACCGTCCTTATATTGCTAATGTTTGAAGAAGATATCCTAGAATATTATGAATTAAGGTGCAAGCACAGAATGAAAGTGACTAAATGAAGTAAGCAGGCAACATGTATGCTGGAGGCCACCATAACTTTAGGATCCAGGACAGTGAATTAATGCAGAGCAGAGCAAAACTGAAGAGCTAATTTTCATTTGTCTCTTGTATCCATTCACTATTTATTTAAACTATTTTATAATAAAGTATGATAAAATATAGATTTTTTCACATTATTATTGCTATCATTTTACGATACAGTTCCATATTCCCCTATCCCCTCCCCAATTCCCTCCCCCCCCCAGTTCCTTTATATCATTACTAACATATAGTTCTTCATACTCAGTCATATGTTCATCATTGTGGGCATGGACAATGGCAGAGAGCTCAGACTCCTATTGTCAAAATATAATACACGCAGTTTCACTGTAAGTCCATCTTTGTCTGGAAACAGAAATGCATACCACACTGCATCCTCACATCTGGTTGTTAGTCTCCATTACATAACTACTGTACATTCCCTTAAGTGAAAAGTCATGATACAAAATCAACAATAGAAAGAAAAATAGAAATTTACAATGCCATGTAGATTTTTTAAAAAGATGTAAACAAAGGGGAAAAAAATAGATCCCTAAACCACTCAGAAAGAAGGGAAGAGAACTGGGAGCCAAAGCCAACACTAGCACTCGATCAGATCGTTGCTTGTCAGAGAACGCCATGTCAGCACTGAAAGCAAGGTGGTGGAGAGCAAGGGTTAACAGGTGAAACTCCCCAGTTGAACTTGCAATAATCCAAGTCTGACCACAGCAGTGAGCATAGTTGGACTCGGAGCAAGCAAGGGGCTTTCTGGGCCTCACTTCCTCACCTGCAAACTCGAGCTCACTGTATTACGTCACTAGATGCCAGACAGTGGTGCTAGCCATATCTGTGAACACACACTAAGTCCACTCTCACCACATTTATAATTCTCCTGTTGAGTACGTGCAGGATGGCACTCAATCCTTCCAGGCTGAACATCTTAATTTCATAGATGGTAATCTGCTGAGATGTATGCTGACAACTTGGCTAACAGATGCTCCATCAGCGTCTCCACGCCATCCTGTGGAAGTGGACCCACTGTACTGGCTGGCATCCAACAGACACTCAGGTGACATGCACCATAGCAGAGGTGCACACAGTGTTCCTCGCAGTGACAGAAGGATATGGTGAATTGCTGAGGGGAACGTATAACAGGAAAAGTCACAAAGGAAGCAGGACAGGACAGAAAAGGCAGCATGCAGCAAGTTGAAGGTCAATGGTACTAGAAAGTCTACCCAGACTGCCTGCCAGCATATGGAAAGAGGCAGCACATGAGAAACACCCTTAGTGGAAAATGAGTGATGTGAGGCTGCTGAAGTGTGACAAAAAGACAAAGAAAACATATAGCTAAGCATGGAGTTAGCCTGGTTGGATAATGACATCAGTATTTCAGACATTAGAATGATTATAGAAGAAGATTGGGTCTGAAGATGAGAGAAAGACGCCGCAGTATAAAACACCAGTACTCCAGTATCAACACACTGGAGAAAGAGGACACGGCAAGGGAGCTGCAAAGAAGCAGACACGAGAAATAATGGAGGTCACTTCTTACTTACTTACTTAAGGAAGTAAATGGCCAAAAATGATTCCCTGCAATTAAACATGTATAGCTGGGTTAGGCAATGCGACCTGCAGTGTGAGAAAACAAACAGTTTTTCTTTGTCGGTTTGTTTTAAATACACTAAATTTGAGGAACTTTCAGAACAAAAGGATGATGTTCCATACGAAGATGGCTATACTGACTTCAGTAGCTCAGAACATGGCTATTAAGGGATCTGCATACATCGAAAGACACATTTTCAGGACTCCGTCGAGTAAGAAGGACAGAATTCAAACTAATGCCGTGTATGTTCTCAATAAAAAGTATAAAACAGTCTAGGTAGGACCTAAATAAAAGCTACAAGCTATCCTAAGTGATACACAGAAACACCTTATATATACAATATGCAATATATTGTGTATATATAATGTATAATATTATATATTACATATTATATATTATAGTATAATTTATTGTACAATGTTTTATACAACTATACAATATATACTATAATGTATTATATATTATAAAGTATATTATTTGTATATAATAATATATAATACACATTGTATATATTATATATTTTATATAATATATATAAAGTCACAATTCTTATATTTTAGTCATAATTCCTGAGAGAGGTAGATACAGAGAGAGCTCTTCCACCTGCTGATTCACTGTCCAAATGGCTACTACCACCAGAGCTGGGTGGGTCCAAAGCAGAAAGCTAGGAGCTTCTTTGGGGTCCTCCCACGCTGGTACAGGGCCCAAGGACTTGCGCCACCCTTCTCTGCTTTACCAGATCATCAGAAAGAAGCTGGATCAGAACTGGGGTAGTCAGGACATGAACCGGTGCTCATATGGGATGCCAGCAGCACTGGCAGGCAGTTGCCTCTTATGCCACTAAGAAGGCCTCAAGCACTTTATTAAAATAAAGAAACTGTATGTCTGGATTGGTAGAATCATTTGTTTAAAGTCATCGATCTTCCAACTAATCTTCAGATTTAATGCAACTCTAATTTAAAAGCTGCAATATAATTTGGGGGAAGTTGAATACAATTATTCAAAAGTCATTTGGAATAAATATCTGAGAATAACTAATTTTGAAAGATGAATAATGAAAAGGAAACCCAATCTAGTGATAATGAAGCACAGTAACATGATACTGACTCACACACAGAAAAATGACTGCTTTAGAAAGCCCGCAGGAAGACACAAGGATATGGAATCACTTAAGGTATGAATATTTATATTGGTGGGGACAGAAATAACATGCAAGTCAACCTAATGGGGTCTGTGCTGTGGAGTAACAGGTAAAGCCACCACCTGAGAAGCTGGCGACACATGTGGACACTGGCTCAGGACCGCTCCACCTCTCTGCAGGTGTCCTTTTAAGAGTAGCATGGTCCTCTGCCATGCACACCGGAGATCCAGAAGAAGCCCCTGGCTCCTGGCTTGGTCAGGCTCAGCCCGCATTGCTGTGGTCACTCAGGCATGAGCCGGCAGGTTGGAAAATTTCTCTCTCTCTGACTCTCAATTCCAAATAAAATTAATATATATATACATATATTTTAAGAAATTCTACTGAGGAAGAGTTTCTTCTGAAGTCTGTAAATGATAGTCTCAGATTCTCAGAAAGGAAAACCAGTGACAGAAATCCAAAGGCAGTGTTCAGTTACTCTGGCTGATCTAAGCTACGGCCTGCGGATCCCGAGCCGGCCAACGCTGCCGCGAGCTTCACAGATGAGGCCACTGACCACAATGAAACGATGCCTTACAAGAGGAAGTGTCGACAGGAATTCTCTGACTCTGCTGTCAGGGACAACCCTAAGAACAGATGTCTTGATGAGTTTTGATGCCTGACATGCTAGAAATGAAGGAATACCAGAGGTGAAAGAAATAAAACTTTACTGTCAGAGCGTGGGCCTGCCAAGTGTAAGATTTCTCAGTTGTCAGTTCAGAGAAATGGCATAATAAATCAAACAGCAGCAGCAGAAGCGTCTGACCAGGACCTTGGCAGGCAGTTACACAGACTCTAAAGACCTGAAGCAAGCACCTGTGAAGAGAAGCAAGCAGAGAAGAGGCAGTGATAACATCCTCCATCACCAGGAGGAGTGGACTCGTGGTAAACAGAGGGAACGAAAGGAGACCATCACTCAGTCAAGCACCTCAGACCTCCGTGAGGTAGGAAGGTACTGACAACATGACCGTGACGCCTTACCTCTCCGTACTCCTTACCACAGCATACAAACCTTCCCTAAGAATCAGTACGTATCACAAAAAAAATGCTGGGAAAAAAATACTGAATGAGCTACGCTTCACTATTTGTTAGTGTTGCAGGATTCCTAGGAAACCAGAGATTTTCTCCAAGGCTCATTTCCTCACCTGAACACTGGAGTTCAGATGCTGATATGAGCATGAGGCTTTGAGAAGACATCCAGGAAATTCACGCATGGTACTAAATGCATGGTGTCGGGACACATTGAGAGGTCAAAATAGGCTGAATATCATTATATTTGTCATTATAAATTTGCATATAAAAAAGCAGTCCTTGCAGGCTGTACTTATTTAATGCATTCACTGTACTGGGACGTATATTAACAACTCTACAAACTGATGCCCCAGCATTGTCTCCTAAAGCCTTGCAACTCCAGTCTGATCTCAGGCATAAAAAGAGAAAAGCAGAAAGCAATAGCCAATGTAAGCAGTGTCACCAGCAGAAAGCCTGGCACAGTGAAAGATGAGATGAGCAGCAGGATAGCTGGAAACAAGGGCTGTGGGGCAGGGCACTGAGAGCTGAGTGAGACGGGAGTCTCTTGTGTGGCCATTATCTGCAGAAGGTCCAGGGCAAGCTCCTCAGTTCCTTTGGCTTTCCAGCCTCCACATCCTTGAGGCTTCACCCCCCAAAAAGCACTGCAGAGAATGAAAATAAAGATATATGTGGCACCTGAAACTGTCCTCCAACCCAAGACTTTAGACATGGAGAACTCGGTAGGTTGTTTTATCTGTGTAACAGGGTAACGGAGGACGCGCCTGCACGCATCAGTGACTCCAGACAAAATCCACGCTGCTACACACATCAGTGGTCCACGGCTTTTCATCAGCAGCATAGACATAATACACATTTGTTAAGCATTTCTCCCGCGGGAAGGTCTCTGAGGTGTTTTCAGCTTTTGCAAATGAAAAGTAGATCTGCCGTGGAAATTCACATATGAGTCTGTCTACAGATGGGGTTCTCATTTTTTAAGGAAAATATTTGAGTGAAATGACAGCATTTAAAACTGTCGAACTATCTTTTCCTATGTGAAATCTGTTCTCTTTATATTAATACAATTTAAAAAAAAAAAAACCTTGCCCTTTCAAAAGTCTTTTTCATGTTCCCTTCCTAGCCATGGTTAAGGAAATTTCCCACCAACATGGCCTTGTCATCCTTTTCTCTTTTAGACATCCTGGCAGGTGTATAATTGCACTTCACAGTGGCTTCCATTTACATATCCCTGAGGATTAACAATGCTGAGTATCCTTTTCTATGTGCCAGTCATTTATAAAATATTTTTGGTACAATATACTCAAATCATTTGCCTATGTCTTACGGTAAAGTGTAGTATGTATTGAGTTTTGACTTTTTTTTTTTTTTACAAATTGTAACTCCTAATTTCAGATAGGTGACTCCTGATCTTGTCCGTACTCTCTCGATGTGTTTTGAAGAGAACTAGTTTCCAATGTTGAAAAGGCCAATTTTATTCCTTTTTCTCTGTTATTACTGGGAAATCAGAGCAAATTTCCAGGTCACCAAGACTGCCTATGTGTTCATATAAGAATTTTATTGTAGTTTTAAGGGATTTTTAAGACTATGATTTTAGAAACATTTATTTATACAGTCAGGAAGGGAAAGGCAGAGGGCAGAGAACTGGCTCACTGCCCTGATGGCCGCAGCAGCCGGGGCTGAGCCCAGCCGGGCTCTTCATGCGTGGCAGAGCACACACTGGGCCATCTCCCCAGCCTTCCCAGGCACTCAGCAAGGTGCTGGAGAAGAGTGGGGCACTCATGGCGTGCCAGCAACACAGGCAGGTTAACTGGCTGTTCCACTTGTGATTTATTTTTAAAAGGGCTCTTTGTTCCAAAATCTGTCATACATGACAGGTGATATGCTGTAGCATCAACCTCAACAATTCATGGAAACTGTCTGGGACAATGCTATCTGAAACAGCTTTGGTACTTTCAGTCTTTTCCAAAGAATAAAGACTTGCTTCGGTGTCAACACTGAGTAAATAGGCACTGTAGTGTGAAAGTGATGCCCCAAGCTGTACTTTCTCTGCTGCCTCTGACCCAGGAGGGCCAGAGCCAGGGGGGCCAGAGCATGAAGGCACCGGCACCGAGCGAGGCCACACCAGGGGGGTCAGAGCATGAAGGCACCAAGCGAGGCCACGCCAGGGAGTTCAGAGCATGAAGGCACCGAGCGAGGCCACGCGGGAGGCGGGAGGGGGGGGATCAGAGCCATGATTCCACAAGCTGAGAAGCCAGGTTCAAACTCTGTCCATCACCACACCCTCACACATCATTGCGTGTATTTCCTTTACATCGCTAAGAGAAATCTCACTACCAGTCAGGAGTTTGGGTTCTTTCTTCTCAGTCTACTTACTATCGCATTAGAACATTTTGTACTTTCACAAAATTAATAAAAACAGTGAATTAGCTTTTGCTTTTCTCCCTTGGATAATATTAGATATGCAAACATATACATCTTGTGATATCAAGATTACTGACATCTAAAGCTAAAGCTAATTAGCCAGCAAGGCAAAATTAAATCCTCACTGCAAGTTAAACTCAGCGGAGTGGCCTTGACTAACTCCGAGAGAGCAAAGAGGAGCATATCTTTTACAGGTGCCACGTCTGCGTTTAGTCCTAAGGCATTCAGTAAAATGCCTACTCCACAAAACTCACACTGCAGAAGTAAATACAGGCCTGCAAATCAATTTTTTGAAAACTAAAACATAAATTCACTTTTATAGAGTAAACAATCGCTCCCAATTCTCCTAAATTCAAATTTACACCTAAGCTTTGCTCAAAGCAATCTTCAATGAATCATTTTCTGACCACTGCATCCAAAATAATTTTTGACAATGCAGAACAAGATATGTTTAATGTAGGTTGTTTCCTGAACTGTCACTTATTGTTTTCGCATCAGCCACAAGGTAAGAAATACTGAAAACAGTACTGTTAGCCGCAAGCCTCACTTGAAAGCAGATAATATTCAAATATGTAAGAGGAAAAATATATACAAGAAAAATTACTGCAAAAAGTCAACAAAACAGGGGTCAGCAGTGCAGTGTAGCACGTAAAGCTACTACCTGTGAACTTAGCATCCCATATGTTTCCTTTTCAAGTTACAAAAAAAGATACAACAACAAAACAAAAATCAAAATCTTGTAAGAAAAATAATAAGTCAGCAAAACTCAGAGACTTCCCAAAACAAGTGATGTTGTCAGGTTCCACCTGTTAAAGTTGTAAATGTATATATAATAGGACAATATTTTCATGAAAAAATAAATTAACAAAAACACAATGCTATGCTGGGTGTTCAAGGTTGGTGCTGGCTGTGATAAACCTTTTTGAATGTGACAACATTCTAGAAAAGTAATAGGGTTATGTATGTTCAGTAAATTTCATCTCTCTGAAGCTATCCAAGATTTTTCCAAAAGTATCCCAAAATTTGGAAGCAATTCCCACCTCAAGAGTGCATACAGCACTTTTGGCAATAAGAATGAGAACACCCCAAGGACTGGACAACAGGGACTGTTTCCAAGCACACGAGGTATTCTGTTGGTAGACCACCATGCAGGTAATAAGTTACATTTGCAAACAAATGAAATAACCTTGTAATGGGAAATGAAATTTTCAGATACAGCACTGTATGAAGAAAGTAATTATGTTGCATTAAAATTGATTCATAGAAGGAAAATGATTGAGGAAATCCAATATCATTAGAAACATCAATGATAATTTTAAAGGGACAATGAGATTATAAGATCTTATTTTATTTCATTTTATTCTATTTTATTTTATTTTATTCTATTTTATTTATTGTCTTGGAGTTTACAAATACCATGTAATGAATATGCACTATTTTAAAATGCAGAAAAAAAAATGATGTTTTGCTCTTAATAATCTGTGCTTCTCCACTAGTAGAGAAGAGCATTCAGCCTATTCCTAGGTCACTTCAGTACAAAACGACGCCCACTAGCCACATATGGTTATTTAAATTAGGAAGAAATAAAACTTCAAAATGATGACCCCAACCCTACCACATTCCAAGCACTCAGCAGTCATACCTGACTAGAACCAACACAGACAGAGCACGTGTCCAACACAGCGGAGACTGTACTACAGAATACTGCAGACAGCTGCTGAAAGCTCTCAGGAGATAGCAACCTTCAGAAAGGACAATCCACAGGCACAAGTCTGCATTCTAACTTCTGTTAAACCAGTAACTAAGTCTATGGGGGAGACCTGTGTGGCAAGACAGAATATGCTGTGCAAATGACCAACTCATGGATCATTAGCTAATACCATAAATCACGACAGTTTGTCCACTCTCCTAAAGATGTTACATTTGTTATCTAATGAACGCATTCAACAAATCAGACCTCTTAAATGCTTATGAACCTGATAAAAACAGAATCCACTCTAAAATAGAACAATTCCATCAACATGCAGCCTTTATAGAGCAAACAGAAATAGGGGAAACCAAAATAAATTTGGAAATAATAGTTCTTAAACTTTTTTATGTTAAAACTTTCTTTAAAAAATAAAAATACAACAGAGAAGAAAAATGCATTTGTAACACTAGTATCTCAAAGTAGGATCAAAATCACTCATCTAAATGAATAAATATTTAAAGCAAAATTCTGCACCTTTGAGGAAATACAATAGTATGGAGCAATAATAAAATTCACAAAGCCACACTTACTGTTTCACCAACTACACTGTTTTCTACAGTAATATTCTACCATACATTATTCATTGCTCATTACAACATTTACTCAGCCATCACGTCAGCATATGAAGACACTCCCATCTGTTGTGAATTAATAGAGAACCTTCTCACAGGGGTGGGGAACCTCTGTGGATCAACGACCATTTGGATATTTTGGATATTCATGAGCCATACAAAATTATTACCTTAAAAATGTGCCTACTATAGATCCATTGAATTTTGTGGCCTGACGTCCAGTTGCCTTGGCAAGGCCAGATTAAATGTTTTCATGGACCTTATTTCATCCACTGGCTGCACACTCCCCACCTCAAGAAATAAGCTGACTGCCATCATGTGAATACTAAAGAATGATTATACTTGTCAAAGCTAAGTTACACTTGGATTTGAGGAAGAGATTGAGGAGAAAATTGAGGCAGCATAAAATTAGACATAACTGGGGCCTAACACGGTAGCCTAGTGACTGGAGTATTCCTTGCATGCACCTGGATCCCATGTTGGTACCAGTTCATGTCCCAGATGTTCTGCTTCCCATCAGGCTCCCTGCCTGTGGCCTGGGAAGGCAGTCAAGAATGGCCCAAGGACTTGGGACCCTGCACCCATTTGGGAGACCCAGAGGAAGTTTCTGACTCCTGGCTTTAGATCAGCTCAGTTCTGGCCACTGTAGCCACTTGGGAAGTGAACCGTAGATAGAAGACCCTTTTCTCTCTATCTCCTTCTCTTTGTATATCTGACCTTCCAGTAAAAAAAAAAAAAAAAAATGAATCTTTAAAAAAAATAGACATAATTAACGCAACTTTAATTAACAACTCATTTTACCAAAAGAGGGTGGGCGCTAGCCCTAGCAGTTGAGATGTAGATTGGGATGCCTGTACCATATCAGAGGGTCTGGCTTAACAGTCCTGGCCCAGAGAATGGTGCCAAGATTGAACAAAATAAGCCTCCATCTTGCAGTGCCAGTAACCCACACACGCACTAGTTCATATTCCAGCTGCTCCCCTTCCATCCAGCTCGCTGCTTATGGCCTGGAAATCAGGTCCTGAGCTCAGCTTCCTGCTGATGCAGATCAGGTGACTGGGTAATCACTCACATAATTAGGTGCCATCCACCCAAACAGGGGATGCAGATTGGAGCCCAGCTCCTAGTTTTGGTCTGTTTATCTTGGATATTGGGCATTTGGGTAGTGAACCAGCCGAAAGAGGCAATCTCCATCTATCTGTCTCTTTATCTGATTCTCTGTTCTTCAAATAAATGTTTTAAAAAATACATAACATTTTAAGACTTTAAAAATGCAATTTAAAACACAACTTAGACACAGTGTTTATTTTAAAGATGTGTACTGTTTACAAGAAGGTTTGAAGTTTATGTAAATCATATCTATTTGTCAGTAAGTCTAAATCAGCCTCAGAACTGACCAGCAATAGAAATTCAGCAAATCACTGATTTCCTCGGAGCCTGAATGCCACCAACTGCACAAAGTGGATGTGCTACCTGATGGTGCTGCTGTGACAACCCAATGACAGCACCATGGTGTGGCAGACACATGCCAACCACGAACAACCAATGCACATTTGCCATCATCTGTGTTTGTAAAGATAATCACGTATTTGAAAGGTAGAGAGAGGACAAAGAGGGAGAAGGCAGGAGAGAAGGGAGGAAAGGCAGTGAGAGGAAACCAGGGAGGGGTCAGGTGGAGGACTTCCGTTTGCTGGTTGATTCTTTCAATATCTGTAACTGAGGTTGGGCCGGGCCCAAGCCAGCAAGCAGGAGTTACTCTGCCTCCCTTGTACGGGTTTGCTCATCTTTATAGCACAATTAGCAATGAAGAGTTTTCTGAGTACAGTTTGCCTGCAGATATCTGCCCTATTTCCAGCTTCCTATGTCTGTACACATAAGTACTGAGCGGAACTGTGCTATCTTCAACTCTGTAAAATGTTCAATAGTTTTTGACACAAAAGCAAAGATATTACTATAAAGTTTACATTATAAGCATGCACAGCACACCTCTAATAGGACATAACAGATTATTAAATAAGTAAACCTCTTTTCTGGCCCATAACGTAGTCTGGGTTTGTAAAATTTTTCTATTATAGAGTAAGTAAAATGTTAGGCCTCTTAGTATATAACTGCCGTGGTGCTCTGACAATTACAGGTTCATTCAAAGTTTCAGATACATAATGCAATTGTACAAATTGGTAGGAGGGACAAAGAATTCAGGCATCATGTAGCCCTTTCAATGTCCATCGGCTGACCTAGCCAACCTCAAGTCTCCATTCACCCAGATATTTGCTGTTATCATTTGGCTGGGGTAGTTGTCCAATTTGTTCTGCTCTTCTTTTCCTGATGCAGTACCAAATGGCTATCATATTCTCCCTGAGCATCAGGGTCTGCATCCACTGCTCTGCCTATTTCACTGAGCAGGCAGGCTTAAGGACCCAGGCCATGAGACACAAGCCCTGCTGGATCCCCACTCAAGGAACTCACAAACCCAGCACCCACCTCACAGGTGGGCCTGAGGAACCAGGCCAGGCAACCAGAGCCGCACTTGATCCCTAGGGCTCACGAACCCAGCATCCACCTCACAGGTGGGCCCAGAGACCTGGTCTTCATTCTTAACAAGAATGGTAATTGTATTCTTCAGCTCAGGGGCTGCCATCCCAAACAAGGCGCCAGCATGGTGGAGTTCAGTTCCTGCCTTGCATTCAGTTGCCTGCTGGCTACATCCTGGAAGAGGCTCCCTACAATCTTCTTTTATGAAGGCACTAATTGTATCGTAGGGACCCTGGCCTTCATCTTACCCTAATTCTCTTGCAAAGGCTTTTCATGTTCCCCACTGTTAACACCAAAGAAAATGAATGAGGGTGAAGGAATGCTGTTCACTGCACAGCGGCAAGAGACAAGGGATCAGTTAGTTCTGAGCATTTGTCGGTGCAGAAGAATTCTTCCCTGAATCCGCCTAACAAACCTAACTTACACTCATAAAATATGAGACAATAATAAAAATAAATTCAAGAATATGATACAAAAAAGGAAGACAGAAAAGTTATGTGGAGAAGAAAAAAACTACTACTGAGAATAGACAGAAAAGACAGCTTAAAAAGCTTTTTCTGGAGAAATCATTTCCTTGCCATTTTTCTATATAAGCAAGAAATGAGATAAAGCCAGATAAACATAATATAATATTTCTAAACCACTAAACATCATCTGAACATGGTCACCTTACTGCAGAGGGTTTACATGGAAAAATGAAAAGTAATCACACTGTCGATTGCAACCAAGCTATGGGAAATGCAAAAAATTAACTTTCTGAGAAACTATAGCAATTTGTTACTGGAAGACATGTATGTAAATTTTACCACCTGTGCTACTTTTTTATACAGGCCAAAGTAGCAGGAATCTCTAATTATCATACCAGTGGGATGGCTTAACAAGGGTGTGCCAGCCCACAAATGCAATTCGATTCTCAGCATGACTACAAGAATGGCAATTTACAACCTCCAGCAACAAGTAACTGTGACTACTAAGATCCTGTTAATTTACACAATGGAGAGCTCATGCTCTAGGAACAACAGAAAAGGAACATTTGCAGGATCCTTACATTAATATCAAATTTATTATCTGGTGCTCGAGGTAGACTATGAAAATCATGGCTAGGTTTGTCACAACTTTTGAAGCCTGGACACATACCTGCATATCAAGGTATCTACTGTTCTCACACCGAGTAAATGTGTTTCATATATGAATAAATCTCATACATATACTGTTGAGAGGAAAACATGCTGTATGATTCCATATAAAGTTCAAGCACAGGTAGAATTAATCCCTGGTGATAGATGTCCAACGGTGGGGACTTTGGGTGAGGACACTGAGTGGAAGGCAGCATGAGGGAGATTCTGTGATGTCTCAGTATTTGTAGCTTAACCTGGATATCGAGAAAATGATTATATGCCTTAGTCTCATCTTCCCATCTTCTTCTTGTCTGTACAGTGGTAAGTCTGTGGCAAGACCTGCACATTTGCTAGCACACAACATACTCGATAAAAATGAAAGATAAAATAAAAATACAAATAAAAATGAAAAAACTAGGTCAATGGTATTAGATAAGTTACTAGAAAAAGGAATAGTACTAGATAATAGTACTATTGTAATAGATGAGAGATAATAGATACTATAATAATTATAACCGCTCTACTATGGTACGTAACACACAATAGTATTAGACAACTAACTAATAAACCTTTCCTAGAATCTTTTTCACTGTTACCATATATTGGTAACCAGCAGAACAGCACACACTTGCGGGGTTTTACAGCCCATCTCCTGGTGCAGCACGGCATTATGTATTTCGCATGTCAATGTGCCCACAGTTCCTAATCCTCCTGTCAAGATGCCCACATAAGCCCTGTCATTGATAAAACAATGGCCACTCGTGCAAAGAGTTTTATTTGCTTTCCTTGCTTACCAGCTTAACACACAGGAGCACATACACTTGAAGAGGATCAAGTTGTATGAACAGGACTAAATGATTATGGAGTAGGCATCTTTATAATCGTGTTTTTACCTTTTTTCCCCAGTTGTTTCTCAAAGACTACAGCAGAAATTGAACCATAAAGTGTGGCTTGACGGAAAGGCATTAGCCTACCACACTAAACCACAGAGAGCAGAGACGGTTATTTGTGAAGAAACACTGTTCCTATTATCTTGCTGAGATTTTACAAAAGGGATAATACTGATGCATTTCTGAGTCACCTTTCCCCTACTTCTTGTATTCACGTAAGGAATGTGCTTTAGATGCTCCTAATTTGTCAAGATCAGGTGAGCAGACCTCTCATGCAACGCTCACTGTTCTCATTGCCACGAGGGCTCTGCAATCCTGCAAGTTATTAATAATGCATGGTCTTTCTTGGTTCACAACAGGGGCATAACTCAGAGGGCATCATTCTTACTGAAAGAAGTTGACTTCAGTGGGCAGATAAACAACACACAAGTCAAACAAGAGGATGCCTCCCATGAATCTAGGACATTGAAGATCCATTAAAAGCTGCAAATACTAAAGCCAGAAAACGGCTCTGCATTTTTCACCTACATTTTTACTACTTGCAAAGGTGGTCATTTTTTAAATATTAGCTGTATTAACACAGAGATTATTTTTAAATCGTTCCCATCTGGTTTATGTTGAGATAGCCAACACTGATAGGGACAGTTACAGTCTCTGTTTACCTTTATTAGTTTCTCCAAGAACTTTCCATTGCCAGAATATGACATCTGATTTTGAGTTTTAGGATCACCGATTAATCAAGGATCCTGAGGTTTTCATGGCTAAAAACAAGTGTAAAAGCATTATTTAAAGTCTTTCTTAATATGCACAGAACCTCTTCATCACACTGAAGACAGATATTCAAGAAAATCAACCCCAGGAAGTAGGAATCGCTCATGGGCTCAGAAGCCAAAGGCATTTGGTAAGAGTTTAAGACAGCACGGTCCAGCAAAGACTGCATCCTGTGTCTACAGTTGGAGAAATTTAAAAAACAGGACAAAACTTAAACCAACCGAAAAAAACCACTAAGCCAAAAATCCATATTTAATATAACCAATTTCAGACCCATAGTGTGAATCAGAAGCCTTCATTCTGTGTACACAAAGGTTTAGAATACATTTTTTCCTACAATTGAAAAATATTCATGTTAAAGAAGAACATTTATTTATTGTGATACTATTTAAAATGTATTCAACACAAATCAAGTTTTAAGTAAAGGTTAAACTTTCAGAGTTCTGGTAAAACATAACCTCGCTCTAGGTGAAATAACACTTAAAACTTATTAGTCATTTACTATGTGCCAGGTACTATTCTAAGCATTTTGCATACATTAATATATTCTGAACACTCACACTAACTCTATGGAGCAGATACTATTATAAGCTCTATTTAATAGAAAACCAAGAAAACATGGGATGCTTAAGTAATTTGCTGAAAAAACACACAGCAAATAAGTAAAGAAGCTGTAATTCTAACTCAAGCAGCCTGCCTAAGAGCCCATGCGCTCATGTTTGAAACCTTTTAGTAAACAGCACTTGTAGTTCACATTCTATGAATCACCACAGAACAGAAGCAGCTTTCATATATTTTTTCACGTACAAAATTAAAAAAAAAAATCCACCACCAAAACCCTGTGTCAAAAACTAAGAAAGAAAAGGTATGGGGATAAACTGAGAAAAGGGTATAACATTCCCAACAAAATTATATAATAGAGATCACAGTGTGATGAACAGTTAGCAAGTAATACGAAATCAGATGACAGCTAGAGATAGGTAGCAGGGATGTACTCACCAAATGCCTCCAACAGATGGGGCGGAGTCAGACCCAAAGCAGGAAGCAGAAATCCAGTCCTGCATTCCACCCCAGATGTCAGGGACCCAAGCACTGGAGCCATCACTCTACCTCCCAGGGTGATGTCAGTGGGATGCTGGGCGCAATTGGGAGGTGGGACTCAAATCCATGCACTTTCACATTTGATGTGGGCATTCCAAGCTGCATTTTAAACACTGGATCAAATGCCCACCCTATACTTTCATCTTTTAGATGATGTTACTAGTGCCAGACCTCAGCCTTGGCAATGAATGCAGTGCCTCCATCCTGAAGTAGACAGCTTTGGTCGTGAAGGCTATCCTGTCGTAAAAATGGGATCCTTATCTTCGTTAGGGTTCTGAGTCCAGCATTTAGATTAGGAAGATCTCCAAAGAAACTTCTTGTATGTGCTAACAAGTACAGGGCCTGGCACCGTCCATCGTTCCAATCAGCTGGTGGTTGCAATTCCTGGGTTGGTTCTGTTTTCACTCCCGACTTCCACTGGAACCAATGGGTGTTGCAGTCCAGCCTGGTTCTGCCCAGCACATACTTGGCCCTCACATAAACCAGCAGGAGCTGTAGCCTAGGTTGGAGCAGAACAGGTCAACCAACCATCTCAGCTATGATGGACTATGTCAATCAGTGGATTTTTCAAAGATCTCATAGTGCTTGGAGTGGCAAGATTGACAGTGATTCATAACTGTGGCAATATCAAGACCACTTGAGCAAGAACCTCAGAGCATGCCCTATATCCGGGACCTGGGGAGGGTGGGAAATTGGGTGGGCTTTTCCCTTAAATACCCCCCTTTGAATATGAAGCTAACAATATGGAAAACATACTAGTATTATCCACTTTCCTGTAGCCCTTGAACCTTCTTACCCTAATTAACTATGTAAAGAATGTCAAAATAAAATTAATTAATAAGAAAAAAACAAACAAACAAAAAAAATGGGATCCTTAGAGGTGACATAACAACCATTTTCTGGGTGGTTTCTATTGACCTCTTTTAATATAAACAAGAATTAACAAATAAGTAAAATAAAAATTTAAAAGAATGAAAATATATTATTCTCCATGTGTGACATCATATAAAAATATGGAATCTTCACAAACATATAAAAGCTCCTAAACAAAATTCCCTACTGTACTTATATGTATAATTAGAAATTTAAAACTCAGATATTTAAATTATAAAATTAAGCATATCTTCCCAATTTCAATACAACTAAAATACAATGAAATGTTTTAGCATTAATCATTTTAATTACAGTTTTCAATGAATTACACATGTGTGACACTTCTCATAACAGAGGCAGTTATACCATACCACATAGTGGATTACGGCCAGAAAATGTCAACACTATGCATATTTTTATAAGCATGTTTAAAGGCGAAAGATTTATACGATCTTCATAAGCATGTTTAAAAAGGAAATACATCTTGGCTTCAAGATTTCAAAATAATAATAGTACGGTTAAATGCAGCTTGTTTTGTGTCCTGCTCGTTATCTCATCAGATATCTTAAGGAAAAGCATTCTACAACTAAGCAGGATTAGATAACACTTGAACAAACAAAAGGTGCTTCATTTATGAATTGTCCTAACAAGTCTTGCTTGTTAAGGAAAAATTAATTTTTCAAGCTCAGTTGACCTATAACCTGATTACAAAACCATCAAGTTTTCAAAACTAGCATTTTATGGAGCATGTTTGTTTAAATATATTTGGGGTTTTCCAGTTAATGAAGTATTTGTACCTGATTTGTTCTAATTTACTTCTCATACTTTCAAAACAAGTATTTAGAAAAAATCCATCAAATAACCAATGAGAAATTAATTCAATCTAAGTCACTATACAAAAAATTCCATTGATATGATCATATATTAAATCACAGTTCCCTGCCAGTGAGAAACGGGAAGGAGCGTCTCCCTGCCTCACAGAATAGCAGCAGCCTCAAGTACAGTGACAGGGCAAAGAGAAATCTGTCAGGCAACTACACTGGACCACACTAACTTTCCCATTGCTAGAGCTTACCCTGACTAGGTTCCTAGATAAACAGGTAGTAACAGTTTCACCAAAGGTCACCTGTCTTCACGCATACATTTTCAAATAAAGAAATAACCATTGCTTTGTTCCAACTATCCGGGCAAACCAGCTGAGATTTCATATCCTTACATGCAAGCATAAAGTTGTATAATAAAGGGATTAGCTCAGTAGTCTTGATGTATTCTAATCATGCGCATTCTAAGGGAAAGAGTGGCCCCTGACTGGCTTAACCCAGGAGATAACATGAGCCTTTGGAAAATCCTACCCAAGAAGAGTCCCTGTGTATATGTGGGACCTCCGGTTGTGTCAGAAAGTTAACACCAACACCGCTGTGTATTACAAAGTCCCGTTTCTTCATGTGAGCCCCTGGGCCTCACTGAGTCAGTGTAAACTCGACAGAGGCTGGAACCTAAGCAGCTAAAATTACCCATAGAGATGCTGCATCTGTCTGAGAGCAACTCCCAGCTTCCCCAGGGAACAACAGCCCACAGGGGTTTTTGTAAAACATTTTGGAAAGAAGGAAGACTGTCCCGACAGAAGGACTGGAGGAGACAAGCACACGCATGTGTCTGCTTCTGCCTCCTTGCCTTTGCCCTCTGCTCCCTTCACCTTGGCTTATTTCAGTCTGTGTCATTTTGCTGCAATAAACTCACTCTGGAGTAAAACAGCTTTCTTGTTATTTCTTTTTCAAAATTCATTTACTTACTGGAAATTCAGATTTCCTGAGATACAAGGAAACACTTAAAAGTCAGGACCCACGGGTCCATTTCCCAGATGGCTGCAGCAGATGTCACGGAGCCAGGCCAGAGCTAAGAGCCAGGAGTTTCTTCTAAGTTTTCCATATAAGTAGCAGGGACACAAGTGTCTGCTGGGCCTTCCTCCATTGCTTCTCCCACGCCATTAACAGCGATCTGGATGGGAGGTGGGAGAGCCAGTGCCCAAAAGGGCTGCCAACATGGTAGGCAGTAGTTTTACTCACCAAGCAACAACCCCGGCCTCAGCTTTTACATTAGACTGTTAAACCTGGAGGCAGTCTTGGAGATCCCAACAATGACTCTCGTATCTACTCAGCCTGATTATCTGAGTCCTTGTTCTTGTCTGTCTGAACATCTAATATCCATTAAACCATTTAGGCTTAATAATGCAGTATGTCTCAGCAGAAATAAATGCACAAAATAAATAAACTCATATCATTTGTATGAATAAGAAAGATAACCTCTGATCCAAGCCACTTAGAAGAAACAAGGTAAAACAGTGAGACTGACCACCTGCAAACTAAACCACTGTTTGCTGCTGAGTCTCCATATAAGTCGGTAACGTTCACCACTGTAATGTTCACGTGTCTGCCAAGGTCCCATGAGGTAGGCATCTTGCCTTTCTGCATAGCCCATCCTGTCCCTACTGGCACCTCACATCTACCCCTTAAGTTATATCCTAAAACAAGACTGAAATCTCCTGAAACATGCATGACAAAGATGCAAGAATCAAAGCATGATATTTGTGCATGTTGTTGTGATATTCTTTAAAATCACCCGAGAGATACTTATGAAACGAGATAATCTAATCTGAGGGATTGACTTCAAATGCATTTCCTAAAAGTGCTTCTTGTGGTAGATCATTTGAATAAAGAACACAACAAATTTAAATATAATTTCCTCCCTAATAAGTAAACGCTTTTCTAAATGCCCTTTTTATCCGCAGCTCTTGAAGCCCAACTGTGGGTGCAGCTCTAACTCCATCTCCAATCACAAATTCCAGGAGTAAACACACAGCTCAAGAGCCGGGCCTCAGCCGTCCTCCACCAGCACAGCCTTCCCCAGCAGGGAAGCGCCATCACCTCTAGGCATTCGGAACTTTTGGCCTCAAAACCAGAAATGTCCCAATGATTTAGCACTCAACATATTTTCATAATTGTGTTGTAAGACATTAAGAATCATTGCTACTGGGGCACCTGTTTTTATTTTTCTCTTTACTGTCTTTTCTGTGTTAGTGTATTTCCTATAATCAATTTGTTTATGCAAAGCAGAGAAACAAGCATTTACTCAATATCTAACACCAAACTCTTGGATTTTCATCTTCGGAGCAGCCATTTCCTGCGTGCCTGTCCACCGCACAAGGGGAAACCAAGCCTTCCCTAAGACCTGAGGCTTGCAGACAGTTTCTCTGTCTCCAAACTCCATGTGCTTTCAACTTTTCTACATTTTGGTATTAAGACTTTTTATCTTGATAAATATTACTTGACATACTTGTAAGTTATATACTTGTAAGTTGTATTTTCTAATCCAAACCAATTTTGTATTGCTTATGTTTTATGAAAGACCTTTGGGGCAACTCCCTGAACTTGACTCCAACATTAGTCTATTTAAATGTGCAGATTGTTGAGATAATCAAGAAATATACATTTCCTAAGGTCAGAAATAATATTGAGAAAATATGGTCTTTAAAAAAACTGTCCCAGTAAATTGATAGAAACACGAATGAAAAAAAAATACACTGTGTAAGTAAAAACGGAGTGCTTTTTGCAATTCTCAATTTACAAAGTTATGTCTAGGCATTTATAAATGGGGCTGTACGTTAAAAATACTTCAATGGCAATAACAGGATGTTAAATATGACTCCTTATTCCCTGAAATTTTAGTTTTCCTTAATGATAGCTACCATTGCCAAGAGCAACAAACCTTGAGAATGTATTTTACCTAGATTGTGAAGGAATGCTTGATATGACTTTAATTTCTGTGACCCAGAAATATTGATGTGCTAATTCTCTGAGTTAAGAACTTTCTTTTTATGTTTTTGTCCTTGCTTAAATGGGTAAATGCTGGCTAAATGTCTTAGAGAATACAGTATTGCAGGAAATGACAAGAAATATTGATTTACTTTATTCTTATTCCCTCAAGCAGAACAGCCATAAAATATGTCCAATTTCTTCTCATTTCTGTCTGCAGATTACACTGGCTAGTGTTACAGATGACAAGTGTGGGCATGATAGGAGAATATTGACATTTACTATGATTTGACTTCAAAGCTTCAGAGATGAAATGCCTACTGGAAATTCAACTAGGACTTTATTCACATAATTATTGTAGTGCAAAATTCTGTTAAAGTCAAAAACATGAACACAGATCTGACACAGACAATCCTGACAAGGATAATTTCTATTTAAATAAACTTCACATATGGTGAAAGATGAGCTGGAAACCTGTTTGGAAAAGAACATGTAATCCATATAGGTAATGCTGGAAAATGTGTCACTGTGTGAAATTGCATTCAGAGTGACTTAAACAATTCTATTCCAGATACTGACTTTCTTTAAGCATGAAAGGTTAATCTTTTCACTTCATTTTATTTTTGCCTCATTTTCAGGTATGTCCATTTTTATGTTAGTATATTAGTGGCTGAATACCTGCAGGACAACACTGTCGTCTGGGAAGCGACACAGCAGCTGAGTGGGGCTTCTAAGCTTCTGCGAGCAAATCCAGCACGCTGCACACTCCATGCATTCAGTTCTGCCTCTGTGGACTTCCTGCTGTGCTGAGCGCAGGGATCATCCCACTCACTCATCACTCATGCACAGTGAGAGAGCCATCAGGACCCAACTACTGATGGCAGCGACTCAAAGAAACGCCCACCAGCATTCCGGATTCCCCCAGTGTAGATCCCAGCCAGAGCCTGTAACAGCTGTGTATCATCAGAACACAGGTGCTCAGTCAGCTGATTCCTCCACGCTGGCCTCCGGCTCGAAGGATTTTTTCCATCAGGAAGCACATCTTCCCAAGGCTCTTTAAAGAAGCTGCTGAAGAGTCTTTTTGTGATTTAACAACGTGAATTTGAGTATTTGGGGGCAATATATTCTGGGTCAGGAACCAGTTTATTGAAGTAACAAAATGTACCCGGTGGCATTTTTAAATTTGGGTGATCAAAACTTCTATCCACCTTTATTCAAGCCAGGAAGGTCCAGGTGACACTTCTTGTTAATGAGGTCACCGTGTGGGCTCGGGGGTACCCCTGAAGGTTTCTCAACAAAGGACAGACAGGCTACGTTGCTGTCCTTTCCTTTTAGTCTCTCCTCTTTGTCCCCTACAGAGTGGAGTCCAACCATCACATGAGGACTAGGAACCAATCGGAATGAGGAAACCTCCCCTAAAGTCAAGGGCTTCCTTTGTCTCTGCTACAGATGTTTCCCATGCGTCTGACCACAGGACCGCGTGCCCAAGGACAACCTGCCTAGGCGAGCTCTCCACCGGACCCTTACCTTGCCACTTCCACACCTGTGTGCAGCCCCGCCTGGTCTTTCTGCCTCTCGCCTGGCTCCACTACCTTCAAGTGTCTATTGTTGTAGCACAGATTTTGTAGACTTTGTCAATGGAGGGAGAGGTGGGTTCCAGTAGAGCTTTTAGTCTCATAAATCTCACTGCTAAGATCCAAGGAATTCTTAGAATCTAGACTTTCACCATTAATTACTCTCTGATCTAAAGGTGCTTTTCATCAAACTAGATCCAATGATGGACAAAAGAAAAGTTTTCAACACTGTTGAAGAGTTGTTAGGGGCCTGGTGGCATGGGGCATCCCACACAGGCACATACTCATGTCTCGGCAGCTCCAGTTCCAATTCAGCTCCCTGGCAAGGACCTAGGAAAAGCCATGGAAGATGACCCAAGTGTTTGGGCCCCTACCACCCACACGAAGGACACAGAAGATGCTCTTGGCTCTAGCTTTGTCTCAACTCTGCGCTGGCCTTTGCAGCCATCTGGGGAATCAATCAACCTACAGAAAATCTTTCTCTCTCTCCCTCTTCCTCTAACTTGGACTTTCAAATAAATAAATCTTTTTTTTTTCCTTTTACAAAAGGTGTTTTATTAACCATGTCTCAAATGTTCTTACCCTACTGCCACACATGGCTATGGGTTAGGTGAGGGTTGGCACAGGAACAGAGACAAAGCTCTGGTTTCCTACATGTCAGCAGGTTCAGACCATCTCAGACCGTGCCAGCGTTCGCTTCTAGAGGCCTGATCTTTTCTTATAAGATTTCTTTAAAAAGATTTATTTTATTTTTATTGGAAAGACAGAGAGGAAGAGAGACAGAGAGGAGGATCTTCTCTCTGCTGATTTATTCCCTAAGCAGCCACAACAGCCGGAGCTGGGCTGATCTGAAGCCAGGAGTCTGGAGCCTCTTCCAGGTGTCCCAGGTAGGTGCAGAGTCCCAATGCTTCAGGTGGTCCAGGCTACAGGCAGGGAGCTTGATGAGAAGCAGCACTGCCAGGACATGAACAGACACAAACTGACACAAACCGACACAAACCTAGGCCTATACGGGTTCCGGGCACATGTAAGGGAAGGACTTTAGCTGCTAGGCTACTGTGCTGGGCTCTACAGCCCTGATCTTAATGTGCTGAGCAGACAGTGAGAAGAGACTGAGGAAGTATGAAAAACCAGCCATGCCTTTGAAATCATCATTGCCTTTTTATAATCATACTGGACTAAAAGCATGATCAACAAGAAAAAAATCATCTAAATCAATGTATATAATCAATGCTAAAATATACAGAAAAAAGTATACCCAAAGATTCTATCAAATTATATTTTAAAAAGCAATATTAAGATTAGACAGCTGAATCAAATCTTCCTATGTATGTAAAAACCGAAGAATCAGCATGCAGTAAATTGCATGAGCAGGATGCAGAGAGAATTAAGAAGAAAAGGTAAACTGATCATTCAACAATGGCTTTAACACACAGAGGGACTTCAAAATACTAAAACAAAATTGAAACATAGTTTATTTTGTGTCAAAAAGTTTTTAAATCCATGTGTGCCAGGGATAGTCAAAGTTCCTTAAGCTTCATAACAATTGTGTGGCTATTGCACAAGCAAGCAAACAAGCAAGAAATAAGGATGGACATGAACTTGCACAAGAATCTTGATGAAATCCTAACTATAAACAATTTAAATTATACAGTGACATTTAAAAATTAGAGATGCATTTTAGACAAAACTAATGCAATGTGTCAGTATCAGAATGAACCCCATTACAACAGTAACTTATACACAGAATTAATCACTTTTAAAGTGACAAAAACGAATCAATACACCGAAGTCCAGCATACCACTTGTGCCAACCAAAACAAATAAAGCCTGAAATAATGTATTGAGAGTTTGCAGAGTCAGGGATCAACAAGCAAGCCTTGTAGATCATGAGCAATCAGACTCAACATTCAACACATGAATTGTTTTATTATTACTAGCCTTTCGGAGTTAACACAATTATAACCTAAAACATTCTCTTTTCTGGGTAGAAAAACACACATTTGCATACACCACAAAATAAAAGCAACAGAAGCTTATGTAGGTGGGGAATAGCTTTATTTATAATTACAACATTTCCCTGCATCTTCCATTAATCAAAATACTTTAAAAATCAGAGTGCTCAAAAACTACCTGTGACATTATACAACTACCAACCAGCCGCCAGCACACTGGCTTGGACAGGCTAATCCCCTGATTGCAAGCAATTGGGTGCCAGTCCAGCTACTGGCTATTCCACATCCGATACAGCTCCCTGTTTATGGACTGGGGAGGCAACAGAGAGCAGCTCAGATTCTTGTGTCCCTGTGTCTGTGTGGGAGACCTGTAGGGAGCTCTAGGCCCCTAGAATCAGATTGGTTCATCTCCACACAGGTGGTCATCTGGGAGTGAATCAGATGATGGAAGATTTCTCTCTCTCTCTGTAAAACCTGCCTTTTCAAATTATATATATCTGACTAAATACTTCATGGGACCAGCACAGTGGTGTGCAGGTTCTAGTCCCTGCTGCTCTACTTCTGATCCAACATTCTACTAAGTCGCCTGGGAAAGCAGTGAGGGACTGCCAGAAGGCCTTGGGCCCCTGTGTTCATGTGAGAGGCTGGAAGCTCCTGGTTCCTGGCTTTGGATTAGTCCAGCTTTGGCCACTGCGCCATCTGAAAGATTTCTCTATTCTCTCTTTAACACTGACATTCAATTAAAATAAATCTTTTCAAAAGCTAATGAAAGACTAAATACTTTATTTAAATAGGTGTCTTTAAAATATGAAACAAAAACTGTAAGATTATACTACGATGTCAAAAATTAAGAGAAAACAGAGATAAAAAATGTAAATACTTCCTACAATGAAGTCTGCACTACTAACACATTTCAAATATTATAAGTTTGGCAGAATATTGAGATTAACATTTGTACATATTGCCTATGGTATCTCTGGTTTGTCTGAAAGTGTTCCTTTGAAATGAACTTTAAATGGTCAAGCCAAAAAATTCCTCTGCTGTGAGAAAAATTCTTGTTCTAGCTCTTTCATAGGTGGTCACTGTAAGGCAGTTTAAATAATTGCAGTTCTCAGCTCTGAACATGTAGAGATGAAACACAACGGACAGAAAGCCTCGGCAGACGTCCCCGCACAGGCTCTGCGGCAAACAGCAGCAAAAGTTAAACTTCCTCTCTCCCATCAGCTCCTTTGTCCTCTCAAGGTTGTCTAATCATTTTCATCGCTTAAAATGAAGTCAGAAATTTTCAAAAGCAGTATTCACATTAAATCAGCTTTCTGATTCCTGAACTGCAGGAATAAAGCAATGTAATCACATCTTAAATTGGTTTACACCAGGCTATCTGCCTTATCCTAGTTCTCAGGATTGATGAAATGAATAGTTTTAAAATAGCACTTTTTGTAATGACATGAGCATTAATAGTGCGTAATCACCTCCGTGCTGACACGTGAGAGATGTCTCACTCGTTCAGTGAGCTGTGCTAACGAACCTGCATCTCAGGAAGGCTCCACTGCTCCGACGTGGCTAACTCACGTCTGAGGGGAAATGGACTTTGCGGAGCGGGCACGCTCCAAGCCAGCTCTTAAAATCATTCTAGGTGATCAACCAAGCAACCTTCACTTAGTGCTTGGAAATTTGCTCAAGATCTCATTGTAGATTTTGATCATATTTTGATCATTATGAAAATTCTGTTTCACATTATATGTGGTCACCATACAGGTCACCAGTTCTACACTTGTGTCTACCAACCTCACATTGTACGTATCTACTGAGAAAAACTCCAATTCTGCATACAGTAACAACCAGACTTTAGGGTTAGACTTCCTATTACTTAAGATGGTAACAATTAAGCTACTGTACTTACTAAGCATTTCTTATCTTTACATTTGAGGACTGTAAGAAAATCATAACGAAAGAAATTTCATCTTTAATAGAAAAATTATAATATATGTAAAATAACACAATTTTTATCTTTACCATTAACTTAGCCATTATATATTCATTCTGTATCTTTTGAGAACTTGCATTAATTCAGTTATAACTATACCACTCGGTTCTGTTTTTAATCCTAGGATTCAACCCACAGATACTCATATTTCGCAAGCCCCGTAATGGAGAAAATTAAACACATTCTCAGCAGGAGAGCTGGCTCGGTGACTGAGAGCAAAGGGGAGCCCTGACTGACCTTTGGCCTTCCTTGTCTTGAGGAGGAGCCAGCTTCACGGATTTGCTCCATGTGACCTCCTATCCTTGCAGGAAACTAGGATTCCAGAGGCTCCTGCCTCCCAGTCACATTGCTGCTACTAGACAAAGCCTCTTTACGGACAGCACCCTCTTCTATGATTGAGCAGCATCTTGTTCTAGCTGTCAGTAAACTGGCAGCGGTTAGTGGACACTCAGTTACTGCTTTACTGAGTCGGAGTGTTGGAGAGCGGATGAAATGCCAGCACTCTGCCGGAGGCTGCAGCTACAAGGCTAGCACGCCGGCCCTGCCCTCCTCGGTGCCCACCACAGCCACGCTTCAGGAACAGGGGCCCCTGATGGGGTATGACACACCTTAACCAAGAGATAGGCGGGGGCAAGAGATCTGAGACTCAGAGGCACATTCTAACCCAGGTCCACGAGAGCCTCTGAACAGAATCAGGGAGAGCAAAACACCAGGCTCTCAGAATCAAAACAGCTATGGGGTTGGTCACATCCTGCATGGGCCAACAGGGCCAACAGCACCTGGCATGGGTGGGTGGCAGGGAGATGGTGCAGGAAAGTCCACCCTGGAAGTGAGGTGCTCTGAGGGAAAAAACTACTCAAATCTTTCTTCTGGAAGCCCCAGACTCTGCCTTCACTCCCACTTCATGTTCCAACCCTGCCACGCTGCCCCCAAACTCCTTAGAAGACACCACCTCAGCAATGAAGCACCACAGTTACATCCCTGCCTGTCTTCTGTTCTGGGTTTCCCAACACAAGAATGCCATAACCCAATCTATGGCTATTATTCCTTTCAAATTGTAAAAAATATATGGGCAGTTTACTTATATGGTAAAAACACACAGAAAAAAGAGCACTCCTCTTCATTAGTTTTCAATGAAATCAAATAATTTTGCTGCATTTATCAAGTTTACAGAGATTTACACTGCAAAAAAAAATGGTAAGAAATGATCTCATATGTAAAAATGTATGTTGTGTATTACTTTGCAGGTAATGTTGCTTTCATTTAATAAAGACATCAAAATGTAAAGATAGAGATTTTGGTAGTAAGTCCTTAAGGCTGCCTCTGAAAACTTTCTGAATGTACGTGATGACACCACCTGCTCCCTGCACTGTGTGTCACCAGCCACGCGAGACCGTGCTGCGACATGGACGCAGCCCCTCTGCAAGAAGACAAGAACTGAGGTGGTGGGCCTTTCCTGGAAGCATCCCGCTCTGGCTTAGCCCTCACACAAGCCCCTGAAGACCCCATTTTGCTCTCTCAGAGGAAAACTTTTACAAACAGCTGTATCACAACATCACTTGCACTTTTAATTTCAAATACATAGATTTAAGACTGTTGAGCCAGTGCCACCATCCCAGTCCCCAAGCCCTGTTCTGATCAGCAGTGGCCATGACTCAGACCTGTAGGACTTCTTTAGGAGGCATGTTCGTCCAGGACAGAATTCAGATATTCCGCTCTCGGAATGGACGTTTCCTAAGCGCTATCTGGGAGGCACTGGCCTTTCGGAACTCTTTCCTCAAAATAACGAGATTTGGAGAAGAGCTGGCAGTCACAGACAGACATCATAAAACACTGTTGATGACCTCTCAAACCCTGGTCCCACAGGAAAATCAGAAATTAAAATAAAGCACTCAACAATGCATAAAGTTTACAGGATTCTCATGTGTTCTGCCACACAGACACAATCAAATGGCTTTCTTGGCCAGAGAAAATTCAGGTTCAATTTTTAAGTCTCTCTTCTGTAACCTTCAGTCAGCCCTGCAGGGAAGTAATTATCCGAGCTACAGGGACGGTCCCTGCTGCTGCTTAGAAGTAAACTCCGGAGCTGAATTAAGGTACTTAGCAGTAAACTCGCAGGCTGTGCCGAGCTCGGCTGCTTAGCTCCTGTGGCTTCTGGAGCAGAAAACGAAACACTTTTATTTATTCAGAGAGCAGGTAGAGATTCGGGTATCAGAAGCACAGCTTTCTCCATCATCCCCTCCAGCTTCCGCCAATCAATGGGAGGCACACAGCTGACGACCTCTTGTCACAGTTTTAAAATGTAAGCTTTAATGCTATTCTATTGTAATGTACTTGCACTGAAAAGTGTTTATCATGTAGTTTCAAATTCACCTGGATATTAAAAGAATAATAATAAAAAAGAGGAAAGGCCACAGCAGGAAAGCTGCCATTGTGAGAAAGAAGGACATAAAATTCAGCAATGGATTAAAGAGGCAAATGAAGGAACTCTTCCTTTATTAGAAATAGGAGAAGCAGACTGTGCTTGCTTGGGGCCCGCAGGCACACAGCGTGGAAGGCGGCCAGCTTCACTCCCGGCTCACTCAGGAGCTGTGCTCGTGGAAGGAGGAAGCCAGATGGGCTATTTACTTTCAACAAGATAATTCTGGAGGAAATTGTTATAAGTCACAGAAACTTTTCAGCTTCATCTGCTATTTTGGCCTCAAAACGGATTCAAGAGGTATGGAGGACAGGGTCTGTTAGGAAAGAAATAGGAGAATTGGTAAAATTAAACAAAGCTCAATGCAACGGCTAAGCAGAACTGTCCCCGGGCACAGGCCTGGAGGCCCCCACGCTGGCCGCCAGCCTCAGCTATGAGGTGCACACTGCTGGCCTTGAATGAGCCGTCTAACCTGCTGGGACTCAGTGTTGTCTTGGGCACACGGGGCACCCTACGAGCACCTCAAGAGGTCAGGAAGCTGAAGGGCAGCATACATCAACAGGTCCAGAACCTACAACACACCACAAGGGCAGTGGATAACCACGGAACTCTGCAGTTATTCACTTCACTTTTTTCTCCTGTTTGCAGAGTGTAAAGGACATAAAGGATCAACCAGTAAACAACCATCAGGCACATCCTAAAAACGAAATCATGCAGCGGTCTACTGATGACAGATCACAGCGGAATTCACACAATTACACATAACTGCTCTTTTATTTGTCTACCACGGATAAAGATATTGATATTGTAAAATAATTCAGATAATTTTCACACTTGGATCAAATGCTTCAAAGAGATTGTTTTACCTTAAAATTACTCCACTAAAGTAGCTATAGAACGAAAAGAGAAAAGTCCATTTTGTTCTGAGTTAAACTTTTACATATATAAAGGATTTTCTTAACTGGAAAACAGCTCTTTCTATTTCCTATTAAGCTAAAGCAAAATCAAACAAATTCTCAGATGTACATACTATGGAAAAGACATCTTAACCTTTCTTTTACAATACAAAATTTTGATTTGTTAAGTAAAATTACAAGTATTTAACTTTGGGCGTGGCATGATGGCTTAATGGCTAAACCCTAACCCTGTGGGTGCTGGGGTGCCATACGGCAAATGCAGCATTCCTGACTGTTCCACTCCCATCCAGCCCCTACTTGTGGCCTGGGAAATCAGTGGAGGACAGGCCAAGCCTTGGGACCCTGCCTCTATGTGGCAGACCCAGAAGGAGCTCCTGGCTTCGGACTGGCTCGGCTCCGGCCACTGCGGCCACTTGGGGAGTGAACCAGAGGTTGAAGGATCTTTTATTGTTTCCCCTTCACTTCATAAGTCTGATCCGCCTTTCCAATAAAAATAAAATAACACTTTAAAAAAGTATTCAAATTTAAAATATGTGATCATTATGTGTTCAATGTAACCGCCTTTCCTTTTTTACACTTATAATACTGATGATTCTAAAAGGAAGAAAGCTACTCCCAGAACACTATATTAGAGGCACTATGTTAGAGACTGTTTCCCCGTCAGGAGTAACTGCATTCACTTCAGATGGATTTCCCACAGGAAGACTAAAGGAAAAATGGCCGCCTGATTATCTGGATTGATTGCTAGAGAATCCCAAATATTCCACTCATGACCACATTAAAGAAACAATATCACTATTTTTTTTTAAAGATTTATTTTTATTATTTTTTTATTGGAAAGGCGGATATACAGAGAGGAGAGACAGAGAGGAAGATCTTCTGTCCGATGATTCACTCCCCAAGTGAGCGCAATAGCCGATGCTATGCCAATCCAAAGCCAGGAGCCTCTTCCAGGTCTCCCACGCGGGTACAGGGTCCCAAAGCCTTGGGCCGTCCTTGACTGCTTTCCCAGGCCACAGGTAGGGAGCTGGAAGGGAAGCGGGGCTGCCAGGATTAGAACCGGCGCCCATATGGGATCCCGGGCGTGCAAGGTGAGGACCTTCAACCACTTGCGCCACTGCGCCGGGCCCAATATCACTATTTTTAATCTCATATACCTTCTGAAGGCAAATCAATCCCCCTCAAAATCATCTATATGATTTTATTTTTCAGCCTAAAGATAAAAATTTTTTTTTGCATATTTATTGTTATTGTTTTCCATAATACAGTTTTGCAGGTGTTGGGACCCTCCTCCGCCTCTCCTTCTTCACCATTCTTATCACTCCACATTCCCCATATTATTATAATAGTATAGTCCTTTAGCAACAAGCAAAGCCCAACATTCTTCTATTTAACTGTATCATGGCATTGTGTGTATTGGCAGTTGTGGAAAAAATAATATATTGCCTAGGTATATTTAAGAGTTTCACTGGGAATCTTCCTTTTATTAGGGAGTACAGATTTATACTGCAATACATTTTGATTTCTTGATAGGCTGGTCTCCATTACACAGCTCATCCATGAGAATATATGTATGCAGGTTAACCTATGTATATTTGCTTTTTATTTTATATGAATGTTGCCTTATGTCAGGTAGACATACAAAATAAAAAAGGACATATGATATTTGTCCTTTTGTGATTGGCTTAATTCACTGAGTATAATGGCCTCTAGTTGGGGCCATTTTGTGGCAATGGTAGAATTTCATTCTTTTTCATGGCTGAGTAGTATTCCTCAGAGCAGATGTACTACCACAGTTTCTTTATCCATTCCCGTTTCAATAGATATCTGGGTTGTTTTGTGGCTCCAATAAGCAAATACAAAACATTAAAGCTATTCAGAAAAATCTAAAAAGAACTGCTACTGTGTTTAATTCTTCACAGACATGGTGGCTCATACCAGCCATGCCCCAAGAAAACCATATTAATGCTGGTGTTAACACTACATGAAAACATTATGAGAAAACACATATCCATGCTAGAAACCTAAGACTCTATGCTCAAATAAAGGGGAAAAAAAACCTGAGAAGAGTGTGCAAAGAGAGAGGCAGGAATAGAAATCAAATCTGTGTTGTAATTATCATTTAGAAAGTAAATACAAAATTTCCCTATGACGTTCAGAAAAGCAAACAGGATAGCAAGACAATCTTAGATTTTCAATAACCTCGAGACAGGCTGGAGAGCGGAGTCCCTTGAAAACACTGCCCAACACTGATTCCCAACAGTGATTACGCAGTAATGAAACGTGAAGCTCACTATTCTTTCTCTTCTGTGCCAAAAATTTGTATCCCCGTATTTGATTCTTCAAAGTATTTCATCTTTTTATGCATTTTAAATGCATAAGACAAAAATCATGAGGAAATATGCTGAGTTCCCATACACCCCTTGCCCAATTCCCCTGTTAACATCTCATGTTAACATACCCCTATATTCAAATTCATTATTATTTTATTAACTCGTATGCTAAAACATGACAGCCTTTGTCATTCCATTTCAATGACTGGTCCAATTCCACCCTGGGCATCTTCAGACACAAATACTGCTTGCCTGCCACAGAAGGCTGGCAAAGCTGAGAAGCCTTGCAGGGAGTAGAGTCTCCACTGGGCCCCAGAATCCCACAAATCTTACTGCGTACACAAGGCTCTGAAAGACCAACCACCTTTTCGTTTCACAGCATTTCTCAGGACTGCTTTTGGTAGATGAGAGATGAGACAAACTATCCCTCTGGACAAAACGCAGGCTTGTCTGCTGCTTGTTAGACAAGCAGTGAATTCCCTGCGCGCAGAGCTCCTGAACTGCAGGACACACTCACGGAAGCACAGAATCCACCCATCTGCACTATAGGGTTGTGGTCAAGGCCAAATGACACCAACATGTTGATGCGCATACTGTTTACTGTGCCATGGGCCATGGGTAATAAAAATCCTTTGACCCAGATCCAGGAGTCACATGGTTTCTGTCAGCAGCTATGGAACAGCAAGTAGCTAAATTATCTGTTTCTAAGTAGGGCAGAGTCATATCTCTAATTGGACAATTGCAGGAACTTCCTTCATCCTGCTTAGAAACCAATAATTTAGCCTCTTGTAACTCTCCAGAGGGAGAAAGAGGGGGCACAGAAGTCAGCCTCAGGATAGAAAACCCCCGATGGGGAAGGAATGCTCTCGCTCAAGTGGGGCAGCTGGAGGAACAAGGGTCCTCCTGGCCCTGCCTGCTAACAACACTAAGAAAACAAAGGTAGGATTGAAATCAGAGATAGAAATGGTATTTGGTTGCTGTTCAATTATTCTCCTCAAAGAAGGGGCAGAGGATGGGGTGGGAAAGAGTACTGTCATATCAATAGAACATCAACAGTCAGAAGAAAGGCAACATGGATACAGCTGCGGAGCCAGAGTCCTCTAAAAACAACAGTACTAACAGCGACCTTGCCATCTGGCAACAATAGAAGCTCATTTGGTTGAGCCCCAAGGATGAAGCACCTGAAATCAACAATAAGTGTGAATGTGTTGACTAACATGGAGCCTCTACCTCAGCTTTCTTTTTTTGACTTTGGCTGCACTAAGCAGAAAGAAGGCTGAGCTAGATCCAAGGTCTCCCTATCCCCAGAGGCCTGAAGTTCTTCCTCACTTGTCTGGTATACTGGGTAAGAGGAAGAGTCCAACTGATACGGTTCCGTCAGAAACAGGCACCCAACACCATTCCACTTAGTACATGAAGGGAAGTGGCAGTGAATCCACTGGGCAACTTTGTTCTCAGCGAGTATGAGAAATTCAAGTAACCTTGGGAGGCATCCCTTTGCAGCAACTCAATGGGGTGCTTAGGTAGCAGCTCGCATACCTGATCAAGTAATAAGAACTGAAGTATTTCATGTTTTTAATGAAAACTAGTTAGCAAAGGTACTTCCTATCAAATACCAGTATCAAATAATTTCATAGGTTCGGTTTTCAACATATTAACTTCCAAAGATACATCCAAAACAGCCACCTGCAATTAAATGCTCCCTGCTGGAAAAATGAGCAGCTGACATTCCTCTTTTCAGGTGAATCTATGCAATGAGATGGGAAGGGCCCTACAGATTTGTAAGACAACTGGAAAAGGCACATTCAAGCGTGCAGCCAGGCTGGGCCTAGATTTCTCAGTTTTACAGGAAAGAATAATGGTAGCTGCTTCTTTGGGGAAATCCCACAGCCCATCACTCCAGAAAAAGCTGCTGGTTAGACAGGACTCCCAGCACTTCCTCCAGGAATGGCGTGCATCACTACTGAGTAAGTGACAAGCTGTGAACAGCAGCTGACTCCAACCCCGGTGACAACTCTGGAAGGTCTGCTGTGGTAAGGGTCAGAGACCACAGCGGTCTAGACCCAAAGGGGACCTGTTTGTCAGCAAAAAGCACACCCTGACATGCTGTGGACACTGCTGGTCCCTGTGTACACTGCCCCTGATGGCTTCTTCTAGACATGGTCTTCCTTGTCTTACATGTTCACAGGCTTCTCCCGAGTCCTCAGCTTATGCCATGCGTGACGACACAGATGACTGCTCCTCAGTTGTACTGCCTACGTGGCTTAATCAAACCAACCAAATCACTCCTGGTGACTCCCATCAGTGCAGCAACAAATCCCAAACTGGAGTGGCCCTTGCTCATCTTGTGGGGGAGAGTAAGGCTCAGAATGGTTCTCCACAGGACATAAGGCCGCTTTTTTCACAAGACTCTCTGTTTTAGCCCTCTGCTATTACTGCAGTGACACTAAAGACCAGCAAATCGCCCCGACTTCCCCTTACACATTACATTAGATAAATAATGGATTTGACTTAGACTGAATTAAGACATACTGGTCTCCCCATAGAATTTACTCACAGTAGCCTGAATCAAAGAGATCTGCTCAGAAGAGGGGAGGGGATTGGATCAAGTCAATATGGGAGGTTGGCCCCACCCCGCTGCTTCTATTGATCACAGTCCTAATTAAATGCTGTATGAGACACGCTCAATAGATTTGGTTCTAGCCTGTGTCAATTCAATTAATCAGAAGTGACCATGGAGTGGCACATTCATGTGAAAATTCACCAGAATTCAAGGTGGTATAAGATAAACATTCATTACACTCCCTGTGTGTTTGCTCAGATCACCAAGGCTCCAGGGTTTGGACTGATATTTTACTGATAACCTTAAGAAATGGGGCATTATAACAGGTTTTCTTACTGCTTGGTGGCATCCCCAAGCTCAGTGGCCCTCTTCTATAATGTAACTTAGTGAATGTGTGGACTTTCTCTGGGTTCTACCACATCACTGTTACAGGACTGGAAGGCAAAGAAAACTGGTGCCAAGATCATGCTTTTACAACACGCCTATGCCCTTGAGGCTTAAGTCTCATGCCTTCTGGCAACATCCATGATGTATTTAAACAGGCTGACTCACTACTCTAGATAATAATGTAAAATCCAAACCCAAGACTCAGCACATCTACCTCTGGCTGGAGCCACCTGTGGTACATGATACAAAGCTTACTTCCAGCAATCTTCCTCAAAATTCGTGCTCAAATATGAAGTTACATTTATGTGCTAAAGTTGAATGCACTCTTCTGCGAATCATTAGTGTAAACAAGCCGTTAGCACATGAATGCAAAAACCAGGACCACTCCCCTGAAATCTAGAACCTAAATCAACTCACTGTCAGACTTCCACATAAAATTCTAGTTATTTGAGTTCCTCATTTTAATTCCAGTTCTTCCAGAGTAAAATTCTAATGAAGGCATAGCACTGCCACTTCTCCACTCCACTGCAGTATAGAGGAAAAATCTTGTATACATGAGATATTGTCAGATTACACTGTGAGAAGAGCTATATTTGGGATACAGTAAGGACACAGAAAGAAGTGAAGATGTGGTGCTACTAGCTTTGAGAAAGTTTTCAAAATAAAAAATTTCAAGCTTGATTTCAGAAATTATAATAAATCAATCACAATAAATAAATCCCTTACAGCGGCAAGAGAAAAGACCATGGCACAAAATTAAGTTTCTGTCAAAAGGGAAAGAAGGCAAAGAAAGGACCTCAAATTCACAAAATTAAGAATCAAGAAATACCATGTTATTATTTTCCATTTAAAAATTCTACAGAAACAAATTTAGATATGTAATTTTAGAAACATCAAATGTTACGACATACTGTATGATTTCCTTTAGCTGTTATTTATATTCACTGTTTTTTTAAAAAAAAAAAAAAACTAAACACAAGAACTCAAAAGGCTAGAATAAGACTTCTGAAGCAGCTATCTATGCCAGCTGAGTGGATATCAAACATTATCAGAAAACATGACATGTTTACTGTTTCATAACATACATGATTAAAACAATCTGTGTTACTGATTAGGAAAATCCCTACTGCTTCAGAAGTTAATTTCTCATTCATTTGTCTTCATAATTCATTAAAAATAAAAATAAATGGGTTTTCAGAGCAATCAGACAAGAATCTGATGGATGGTCATGTCTCTACCCACTGCGCCAGGAGGAGTGAGACACATTCCCTCCACAGGCTCTGTCTGCATCCTCACGGCTGAGAACAGCCTGACCACTCTTTAGTTATAAGCACGCCTGGAGGGGTCTCTGCCCGCTGTAAACAGGTGCAGATAGCTCACAACACCAGACAACTTGCCATGAAAACTGTAAATGTCATTGTTGGAATAACATGAAACAGCCCCTTGGGGGCAAGTGTGGCTCTTGCTCCTTGTTCTGTGTGTTGCAGGTGTGGGTCTGAACAAGGGGGAGGTGCAGGGTGCTGGAGACGTGGAAGTGGATGAGACCACCACAACCAGACACTGACACACACGAATAAGTGTTTTCTCATTTAAAAAAGAGAGAGACCATAGAATAATCAAAATGAATTCCGGCCCAAATTAAATTGCCTGAAAGTTTTCTCTGTAAGGCTTTCGGCATTATAAACACTCTGACATTGGCCTGTCATCTTCCCTCCATCAATCATGCAGTAGTCTGGAATTAGATTGAAATGATTGAATCAAGGAAAATCAAATTTTTAACATGTAGTTTCAGTAATGTGATTATGAAGCTTTTAGTGATACTGTAATTACTCTGAAGCTTTGAACATATGTTTCTACTGAGAGTATTCCATTAGGCAAACAAGCAAATATAGACCTCAATGCAGCAAAAACACACTGGTTGGAAAGTTAAAAGCTAAAGGTAGAAAGTCAAGGAGGTACACGGATGCTAAAGACATGGGAGAGAAGGATGTTAAAGACATGGGAGAGAAGGTACATGGATGTTTAAGACATGGCAGAGATAGGAGGTACATGGATGTTAAAGACATGGGAGAGATAGGAGGTACATGGATATTTAAGACATGGGAGAGATAGGAGGTACATGGATGTTTAAGACATGGAGAGATAGGAGGTACACGGATGTTAAAGACATGGGAGAGATAGGAGGTACACGGATGTTTAAGACATGGGAGAGAAGGTACATGGATGTTAAAGACATGGGAGAGATAGGAGGTACATGGATGTTTAAGACATGGAGAGACAGGAGGCACACGGATGTTAAAGACATGGGAGAGAAGGTACATGGATGTTAAAGACATGGGAGAGATAGGAGGTACACGGATGTTTAAGACATGGAGAGACAGGAGGCACACGGATGTTAAAGACATGGGAGAGAAGGATGTTAAAGACATGGGAGAGATAGGAGGTACATGGATGGTAAAGACATGGCAGAGATAGGAGGTACACGGATGTTAAAGACATGGGAGAGATAGGAGGTACATGGATGTTTAAGACATGGGAGAGAAGGTACATGGATGTTAAAGACATGGGAGAGATAGGAGGTACACGGATGTTTAAGACATGGAGAGACAGGAGGCACACGGATGTTAAAGACATGGGAGAGAAGGATGTTAAAGACATGGGAGAGATAGGAGGTACATGGATGGTAAAGACATGGCAGAGATAGGAGGTACACGGATGTTAAAGACATGGGAGAGATAGGAGGTACATGGATGTTTAAGACATGGAGAGAAGGATGCCCTGGCTCTGAGCTGTACTGCTCCCAGTCCTGCTCTCTGCCGATATGCCTGTGAAGCCCAGGCAATGATGACCTGAGTCCTTCAGTCCCTGTCACCCCCATGGGGAACTATGACCCAGGGCACGGCATCTAGCTTCAGAATGACCCAGCCCTTGCCTGCTGTAGGCGTTTGGGTCCACACTAAGGCACACGAACAAATGTGAGTTCCAACCTAAACATTTTGCAGTGAATAATCACTCTCAAATCCCAGCTTCTTCGAAAAGTAAAATACCATGACAGCCTCCCTCTCATCACAGCATTTGAGAAGGAATAAGGAGAAGCAACAGGAAAGGAGTGAAGGACAAGGGTGAAAAGATGGGCGAAAACCATCATCCTTGACCACCTAGCACAAGGACACGGGAGCGAACAACATCTCTCCAGAAATGAGTCACTTCCCTAGAACAAGAAACATTTTAAATATAATTAGCATTTGTCAAAATCAAGACATATAGTTACTTCCTGGTTTTGTTCTTTCTCTCATCCAGTTCAACACTGAGATTCTGCTGGTCACAGGGACATAGGGACCACAAATATAGACAGACCCCAGCCCAAGCCAAAGACCAACTGAGATGACAATCCTCTAGGGACAGTAGAGAAGACAAACATGAGACAGGCCTCCTGAAATAATTGAGAATTTCGTGACTGGCTCCAGAATGAGGCAAGTCAGTCAATACACAAAGTAAAGTGGGATGGCATTAAATAGGAAAATGACAGCATCAAAATATCCTACTACATACATGTACAGCTCATTTTCCTAATAGCCTAGGAATCCCATATAGAAATCCATGTGATAGGCTCAGAGCATTTAATCTGGTTACCAGCGAGCTTACTTTATTTGTTAAAGATTTTTTTTTTGGGGGGGGGGAGGTGGGACTCAGAATTACAGAGACAAAATACAGAGAAAGATCTTCCATCTGCTGGTTCACTCTCAAAGTGGTATCAACAGCTGGAGCTGAGCTGATCAAGGTGCAGGGTCCCGAGGCTTTGGGCTGTCCTCCACTGCTTTCCTAGGTCACAAGCAGGGAGCTGGAAGGAAGTGGGGCACACAGGCTACAGACCAGTGTTCCCATGGGATCCCAGGCCTGCAAGGTAAGGACTTTAGCCACTAGGCTACTGCTCCTGGCTCAAGTTCACTTTATCTTTAAAATTTGAATTCACTTCTCTCCTATCCCAGCATATACATAGCGACTTCCTATGGTTTTAGAGGTGGCCTGACAGAGTTACCTTAAGCTGCACACTGGCCTCCAGCAGGAAGAAAAGTGTGATTCCTTCGCTCAAAATGGCCCTTGAAATTCAACAAGCACAGTTTGTTTCTTTGTTGCAGACACATTGCTCCTTATGGAATCAGGATAGACCAGATTAGCCAAAAGATAAATGCTAGCCAAAGGGAAATGTGTCTTACCTCTGTTTGCTGTCAGGAATATTTCTAAAAATAAATCTGACAGTTCCTTTTCCAACATGAAGACCAAGTGGCCCCTCGTTATTGAGAGTTAAGCAAGGATGTCACGAGGCATGCCCACACTCTCGTCCCTCGTCTCGGCCAGCAACTCCATATGTTCCTGGCTTTCTATCAAGCATGTATCCTCCCCAGCAGGCTCCACTTATAAGCTCACCCCTGGCTCCCTGGGACACACTTGCAGAAAGTCTAGGTCAACAGATACCACTTTGCTGGAAGATCCCCGCTTGGTCATACACGTGAACACACGCGGCTTACTGCTGATCAACACGGCCCATGCATACACAGCCTCTTCTCCTTTAGCTTCTGCAGGCTTGCTGCCCGTCACAGGCTCTGGGATTCAGTCTCCAGAAACGTCTGCAGAACCTAACGTTCACTTTGTTCTTTTCCCCAATAAAAGTGGGCATTTCCCTTTTCTACAAATAAAATTCTGCATCTTTATATTCTAAAAAGTTACCCCATTTTTTCACTAGAATTCCTCTTAACGGTGTTGGTAGTGTGCAGTGGGATATTTTCCAAATGTTTCAGACAAAACTGCCTCATAGAATCAAGTTCTGCACTGAAACCTTTAAAAAAAACCTAAAATAAACTAACCTACAAAAGTGTTGTTCTTTTGTCCTTCTCAACTTCACAAGAATTTATTTGAAAATTGTAATGGTGTAATTTTCAACCACACCAGATTAGTCATTATTTACAAAGGACAGGACAATGTTAAACTATTCCAAAAGAGCATTAAGTGTCTAACGCTCATAGTGAACCCTCAAATCAGAAGGCAAAATATACATAAAATGGTTATTTGCTCCTGCTTTGCCTGATCATCTGCTGTTATGTGAAATCATATATCCTGTCAAAAGTTTAACAAAGCTTCCCTTTTCTCTCCAGGATACAAATTAGCAACCTGGTACATCAAATTACCCAGCTGTAATTCGCTGTTTCAGTCCGAGAGTAGCCACATGTTTTCAAGCCACCTGGGAAAACTACCTTGAAGAGTGAGTTATGCCCTTGGTCAGCTTCATTAATTAGCCAGTGTGGACACACACACGCACACACACACCCCACCAAAAACACCAGACTCCTAACATATAACATGATGTCATTCTTTAAATGATCATAAAAGACAAACCTCAAGTCTGATCACTGCCCATGTTTCAGTGGTTTCCCTCCAGAATGAGCACCTTGCAACCCCCTTTGAAGGTGAAGCATGAAAGGCGATCCTGCTGAGCTCAAGGATGCTTCCTCTAGCTGCTCATGGCCTGGCCCTGAACCTGTGAACACCACCTGATACAGTGGTGGGATTCTGCAGCTGCAAGAAGAATTTGGAGATGGGGAGGTCGACTTGGGTCCTGCACCAGTGTGCTCACTGAAGGGCTGACTGTAGTAAAAGGGAAGCAGCCAAGGGATGCCAGGAACCTCTAGAAAAAGAATTTGCCACCAAAGCTTCCAGAAGGCAGAAGCCCCCTGAGCCCCCTGACCTTAGACTCTTCATGCTCAATTGGGTCTTGTGTTCTCTATTAAATGTGTGTTGTTATTGGCACTACAGCTGATGGTAACGTGTTTGAATGGCCACAGGATAACTAATACACCAAGTGGGCCAGACCCTAATAGCACACAACATGCCAGAAAAACTGAGGAAGGGATGAATAACAGCTTCCAGGGACACATTAGAGAGGAAGGGCATTCAAATCCAAGAGAATTCCAGGATCGGAAGCAGATGTGGGTACACATCTACTCCATTTCTGTAGGCCAGAGGTCAAAAGTGTGTCCCCAACACACATCCTATCAGCCCAACTAGGTCACAGACTCGTAAAAAAGAAGCAGTCTCTTGTCTTTGTGTCCCTTCTCCCTGGCAAAATATGCCCCTCACTGGCACTTGGATCCACATCATTACATATTAACACCTTAGAAAGAGCTGACATGGAAGATTCATTACTGAGAATTCAAATACCTATTCATCAAGGAAGGAAGTTTTCTATTTACTGAAAAACAGATATTCAAATTAACTGAGTGGCAATCTTAGATAATGTGGAAATACAGTACTGGGCGAAATAGTCTTATCACTGCAATTCCTTCTATGCAAGTCTCTCCCCCTTACAGGATGGAGCAAGCACTCCAGGCAGGTGAGCTGCAACATAAACCAGCCAAGCGCCAAGGAAGTCCCTTTTCTTAACAGGACAGAACTTAACAGAGAAACCATTCAGATTACCACAAAGAAATATTTAAATGAGCTCATTAAATGCAAATTAAAACAGAAACATTGAATAAGCACTGGGCTACAATTAAAGGCTGAAGAAACAGCAGGTAAAAAACAATTTCCATTGATCAAAGAACCAAAAGCTAACAGAGTAAAGTATTTTGTACTGAAACTGCTTTCATGAATATGAATCATTTTGAAGTACAGGGAAATTTTTCATCTTTTCACAATTTTCAAAGAATTTTTGGAGGTAAGAATAAATTTGCGTATCTTACTGAAGTTCTTTCACTGTATAATATTCAAGCAAGAAAGCCATGATATCTTTCCCCCTACCCACACCCCAACACACAAAAAGTCCCCAGAAACAGGCTGAACACTACAAAGGGCATACAGTCAACATCTCAGAATCTTTGGACCCAAAGAACTGTACATAGCTACATGAAATCTTCCTTGTAAAGATTTAGTAGAAATCATTTCATGGCACAATTAGACCTCATGAGTTGCTTTTCATGTAAGATTACTAAACAGCATGGCAAGTAGCAATAAACAGGATATTCAACTAGAAATGTAAATTCTGACACAGTACTATTTTCTGTAGGTATGCAAGTTTAAAAAACATTTGTGGGTAAATGGCAGTTTTCCTGAGGGCTGGGATTTCTGTGTTTTATTCACTGTACCAGGTACACAACAGGTGCTCAATTACTGAGTCCACTAGGGCAATTACATAATAAGGAGTGGCCTTTTTCCCTTTGTAAATTCATTCTTAAATGAATATATACACTGATTTTCATCTGCCAGAAGGACCACACATGGGGGCTAACAGGTGCTGCTCTGGATGTAGCTAGAGAGAGAACCACCAAGGACAGCCAAGAGCTGGTGCAGCCCTGACAGGCACTCGACAGGCTGCCAGGGCATCTGCAGGCAGGGCCTGCTGCTGGGAGCTGAGGGCATCCTGGCAAGGATGGGCTCTGGGAGCCTGCAGCCCAACAGGGGTACGGCAGTCCTTTGCTGCCTTGCTGTGATGGTGCAGGGCTTCAAGGTGAGTGTAAAATAGGGCAACTTAAAACTCTAAGTGGAAACTACTGTGGGGCGGACCTGAACAAGCAAGCAGAGCCATGCGAGCTCTTTAAGAGGTATTAAGTTGAACAAGGCAAAGATGAGACAATGTTCTAATTACTGGGTTTATCTTCCTTTTTAAAGTGTAAGACATTGAATTTTAACTTAGTGCTGAAAACACTGTTATATGTATAACCATGTACCTACATATTTGTTATTCAAACAGCTAAATCCAGTCCTTTAGGACTTGTAGAACATCTCAACAAATACCAGCATCGAGCTTCCTCTTAAACACTAAGCACGGCTGAAGCCGTCCCCAAGCCAAGGACGGAGTCCTCAGTTTACCTCGCCTGAGAAGCCCGTGCGGACAGCTCCATCCCCAAGCCAAGGACGGAGTCCTCAGTTTACCTCGCCCGAGAAGCCCATGAGGACAGCTAAGCACGGCTGAAGCCGTCCCCAAGCCAAGGACGGAGTCCTCAGTTTACCTCGCCCGAGAAGCCCATGAGGACAGCTAAGCACGGCTGAAGCCATCCCCAAGCCAAGGACGGAGTCCTCAGTTTTGAAGAAGTAAAAGGCAGGAGACTTCATTGCACTGCAGTAACAACTGGTCCCCTTATTCCTCTCCTTCCGGAAACTCGTCTTTTTTATTTGTCCCCCAAAAGTTAGGCAGACTTTAAATAAAGTGGAGTAGTATGCTTTGCATTAAGGAGGGCATAAGAATGGAGGGGGCAAGCTCTGAGAGGCACTTTTCTCAAGTTAACTAAAAAAATTCTATTGTCATGTATATTAATTCATAAATATTTTTCTTAAGTTGAAGACTTTATCATATTTATATAATATATAGTATATACATCTACATGTAGCATACATAATATGTCTCTATATAACAGGTGAGTGTGTGTGTATGTATCTTTCCAACTAATCAGTGAGTAAAGGTCACGCTGTCTTTCCTGGCTCCAAAGTTTAGTGACAAAAAACTCAAAATCTGTGATGGTAGCACTTCCCATTACTTCTGCCTACCTGTGACACGTCTCAACACACCCATGTCAAAAACTGCCACCTGTAGCCAGGTGACTAAGATAAACTTGTACACGGTCCACGCAGTTTTTACGCCTAATGTAGGTTCCTTAGGGGGAGCCGAGAGTTTAATCATCCATGTTGAGAGACGCACTTGCTCATAAAAGCTAAGACAACAGCTGCCATCCATAAAGGAACACTTTGAAAATCCTACCTTCCTCTTCCCGAGCCACCTAGCTGGTGCAATCAAAAGTGCTTTGTCAAGGACACCTGTCAAGAATCATCTAGAATCTTACCAAACGCTCAAGACCTAATCTAGAGCAAGTCGAATCCCTATAAACACCCATGTTTTCCAACCGTACTCTGTGCAGGGATAACCCTGAGGGAACCTGTGACCTAACCGTCCCGGAAGAGGACATTCGCTGGCCTTCCACTTGACAATGTGCATAAACAGCTCTACGCAGCCTCTTGCAAAGTTTCATTCATAAAGCTGCACCGACGTCATTTTGGTGTTTTATCACTATTTTTCTTTTCCTTCTGCAGTCTATTCCCCAGCCCTCCCGCCAGGCTGCGGCTTCCTCCCGCTCCAGGCACTGCCCGCAGAGGGGCGCCCCGGGTCAGAGGGGGGCGCCCAGGTCAGGGGCGCGGGCGAGGCTGGGCACGAGGGGCACACACACTTCTGCAGGACCTCAGCGAGGCCGCGCAGCTCTGAGGAGCCGAGCCCGGCGGCGCCCACACTTTCTCAGTGACTGACAGGTGTCACCGGGCGGACCCCGGGGGTCCCGGGCGGCCACACCCGGGCGCAGGGCGGCGCAGAGACGCTGTGCCTTAACAGGCACCCACGTACCTATCATGGTCACTGGTCAGGAGGCGGCTGGCTGCCGGGCAAGCAGGGGCCCTGCGCTCTCTGGCGCCCGCCCGCGCCTCCAGCAAGCGGCCACTCCGGGGCGAAATCCTCCAGGCCTGCCCGCCTCACCCCCTCGGCGGCCGGCCGTCGCAGTGCGCACGCGCGGGCTACCCGCGACCCGGGGCCTCCTGGGAGTCGTAGTTTGTCGGCGTAGTTTCTTCCTCCTCAGGCCTCCCGCGGCCTGCTGGCCCTTTCCGGCAGAAGGCCCAGGAAACATACGTCACGGGGAGGCGGGGCTAAGGGCCCGCCGTGTTGACGAGTCGCTTAGCAACGGGGAGGCTCCCTTTTGGAAGCTTTTTGCGACTCTAGCCACGGTCCTGCCCCCTTCCCGCCCCCTCGTCCCCCTCAACTCCCCTCACCTGGGAGCTGCCGAACATCTACATCAACCTGGGCCCGACGAGGGGTTAAAATTCTACCAGTAGGGCGCCTGTTGAGCCCTGCTCACAACCGTAAAACTCAGTGTGTTCTACACTTTTGTCTGAGGAAAAAGATATTTTCTAGGAAGATGGTGGCAGAAAAAGAGACTCTGAGCTTAAGCAAATGCCCTGACAAGCTGCCGAAGAGGACCAAGCTGCTGCCACAACAGCCGCTCCCGGTGCACCAGCCTCACGCCCTGGTGTCTGAGGGCTTCACGGTCAAAGCCATGATGAAAAACTCAGTCGTAAGTGACCTTCCCGCGTTGAGTGCACTCTCCGAGAGGCAGGGGCCACTTGAGGCAGAGAGGCTGGCGGCCCCGGGATGCATTCTGAGTCTCTGTTGGGGTCGGGCCTGGCCAGGTGGTCGCAGGGGTCTTCGGCAGGTGATGACCACGCCCGGTTCTAGGCCATGTCCAAGAACTTGTTGAGTTGTGAACATGAGGGAAAAGCACCCGCTTCTCTAGTGGAATCCAAAGCTAGCCCCACTCAGCAAAGGCCCTTTTAGAAGGCAAGTGTTTAGCAATCAGAAAATTGCAGTAGGAGTTGGTAGACAACTGGGAACCAAGTACCTCAGGTCACACTCAGTAGGGAATGTCTTCTGTTTAGCTGGGCGACTTTTAGGGTAACCTAGCCTTGACTCCTACCAACATCCTCACAAAATCGGAACAGCCTGTGAGGGTGCTGAAGGCACCTCAGTGTGGAACCTGTCCTGACGGGCCAAAGGACATGTTTTAAGCAAGCCAGGCTTTACTTCAGCTGTCTTTGCCTGATAATACGATTTGTGTTTCGCTTCTATTGTTCGTGGCCGTAAGAAATACGTTCCCAATATTTAAGAAACATGTGTGCTGCGCAAGGCTTAGCTATGCACTAAGCGGGTTATTTATTGAAACCTTCCCATGTGTTTACAGAGTTTAAAGTTGGTGTGGCAATCCGGGTTCTAAGGAAACACCCAGCTGGGGAGAAGCCATAACATAATAAATGCAGCTTGATCAGCTGGGTCTAATTCACAACCTGAGGGGCTCTGTTGGTTCTGTGCTAACCTGTCGGTTAACTGGAGAGTGCTGTGTTCCAGTGTCACATTGTTCTACCTCAGTGTGGCAAATAAAATACCTTGCCCTAAACCCTATCATTAAAATAACGTGTGTGACACCCCCTACCTGTCGGCCTCTAGGCCACATTGCCCTGCTGCTCTACAAGCTGATGTGAAAATTCCTGGAAATAGACTGAAATTCCTTCCTTCCTTTCTTCATGGAATTTCAGTACTGGTGCATGTCACACTCAAGATGACTGGTTTTTCAACAGTTCAGAACCCTATAATTGTTCTAAATAATCATTCAATTTTTTTTTCTACACAGTATTTATTATCATTAGAATTTGGGTTTTTTCTTTTCAGTGCTATGTTTTAACATGACAAATGTATAAGGGAAATGATCTTTTTTTTTCCTACATCCCTAGAGCATGTCAGTTAGTTTACCTAGATTAGTATATAAAGTCCTACATCAGCAAATCCAGCTATTTCAGTGTTGCTAAACACGATAGATATGTGTACAAAACCAAAGGGACAAAAAAACGAAAGGGCTTGTGGTGCTTTTCCACACAAGTAAGCTTTAAGTTATCTTCTCCACTTTTCATATCTTAAGGGGAAACTCTTAGTAGGAGTGTTTCTCCCCTCGTTGAGGTCATCAAAGCAGAAACAGTCCTCTTTTCAGTTTATTATAACTAGAATTCTTAGGTGCAAATGCAATTTAGCTATTTGTTCAGTGATTAACCATGTTTTAAGCACAGTGTGAAGATTTTGGAATAGCAAAACAAAATGCTCATTTCAGACACTCCAAGGAAAATAAGAAACCAAGAAGAAAGTCCTTCTCTAAGGCTCCCAGCACTGTTGATGCACAGTGACTTTAGTAGGGCATGGAAAGCTTCATTTGCATATCCAATATTTGCATTTCACCATTTTATCTTCAACAGTGTAGGCTTTTCAGCATTACAAGGGAAAATATTCTTATCTCTTTCTGAAGACTTATTTCTGTTCTGAATGTGTATACCAGCTTCTAGTTTCCTTAATTGCAACCCCATGTTCTCCAGGGAAACAGGACTTTTCTCTGTCGAACCATCACTAATTAATTAGGAAAGTCATCAGCCCTGTGGTTTGCCACATATGATGTATACCCAGGACCCAGAGACGTCAATATTTGAGGGTGCTAACAGTAACGTAAATATTCAAACTTAATCAGAAACAATAGTTGATAAGATGTCATGTGCAAGCATAAATTCACATTTAATGTCATAATCTTCATATGAGAATTCAAAATTATTCGCTAAATAACACCAAATGTAAACGATGTTTTTAAAATCCATTTGTCAGTTGTGCTTCAATAGTAATTTGTTTCTAAGACATTTTTATTGCAAACTTTAAAAATAATGAGTCCCCAAATTAATGCCCTTATTGGGGTCTGGTAGAGCCATGGACCAGTAACGAGCAACCTGCACTGTGTTGTCTGCATCTCAGCAGGTGCCTCCTCTCTAATGTATCATAGAGCAAGTTAGGATATGGACTGAGGTGTGGTGACGAAGTTCACTCCCACCTGACCTTACTACTGGAGTTTTCCTTCTCTGCAGATGCTTTATGCTCAAAGTCACAGGGAGTGGAAGAATTCATTCTTTAATATAGCTTTAAATTCATAAGGAATCATATTTATAGCCATATGTTCATTGGATACACAATGTTAACAATTTGTGTTTATAAATTATACAATAAGATCTTGATTTGCCTACTTTAAACAGAGACCAAACAACAATAGCTTTACTGAGATGGAAATTATTCTGTGAGATATTGAAGTTCAAGTTTGTAGGGAATCCAAGTAGGTCAGACAGTTTTCCCCATGAAATAGGTGAAAGGGCAGAGGACCCTTATATGTGCTTGCTTTGTGTCTATAGGCTGATACCTGGGGTAAGGTGGACCATCACTGTAGGACACCATTGTTAGGAAGGAGGTAGAGGAACCCAAGGGCTGCCCACTGGGAGCATGGTGCAGGTACTGCATCCAACTGTCCCTCACATCCCACTAGCTAGAATTTAGTTATACATTTAGTCTGCAAAAGCCATCCAAATACTTGCTTTTGAAGAACTCTCAGATCTGCATACCTGTTTCATCAGAAAGTACGAAAGCTCAGTAGTTCCCAAAACATCTACTTTCCAGCATTGACATCAGGCAGAGGAAAGTGAGTCAAGGGCCACCTGCAGGAATAAGGCAGGAAGAACTAGAGTGCAACCAGCTTCATTACTATGAGGGCAGGTTCCAGGAGGTGGGAGGAATTGGCCTTTCTGGTCATTCTTGAATCTGTTGCCAACACTTAGGTCAGTGGCCACGGCTGGTGGCAAGAGACTGGGAAATAAGCAACTGGTAGCTCTGTGTCTAGCTCAAACTCCAAGTGTCTTATTCTTGAAGAAAAGGAAGCAAGGCACTGTGAGCGATGGTTAGAACTGTATGCCACAAGCACTGAACATGCTCTATTGTCAGTGAAAAAGGGAGCGGGATGTGTAAGATAATTGTAGTGTAACGAATACATAGGCAGTACGGGGGAAACACTGACAATGAAAGGACCAAGTGTCAGGGAAATTTGAAATTTTGAGACTGGCTTACTGCACTAAGCATAATGGTTTTTAGTTGTATCCAGTTTGCTGCAAAAGACAGGATTTCATTCGTTTTATGGCTGAGTAGTATCCTATAGCGTATACACATCGCATTATCTTTATTCATTCGTGAGTTAATAGGCATCTGGTTTGATTTGCTATTTCAACTATTATGTATTGAATTACATGGGATTACAACTGATTCTTTCCTTAATGATTTCAATTCATTTGACAACTTTCCAAGAGTGGGATGGCTAGATCTCTGAGGAGCCTGTATACTGTCTTCCACAGCTATCCCAGTTTACATTCCCACCAGTGGCAGATTAGAGTATCTTTTTCTCCTATATCCTTATCAACCTTTATTATTGTTTTGATTTCTGGGTGACAGCCATTCTAACTGGAAAGAGGGGAACCTCATTGTAGGTTCCATTTACATTTTCCTGTGACCCCTTAGCCTTTTATCATGTGTCTTGGCCAGTTGCATTTCATCCTTAAAAGTGCCTGTTCATGTCCTTCACCCATTTCTTAATTGCATTATCTTGTTGTGGAGTTTTTTGAGTACACAATGGATATTAATTCCCTACAGTTGTGCATGTATAAATATTTTGTCCCGTTCTGTTGTTGTCCCTTTATTTTGTTGAGTGTTTTCCTTTGCAGAGCAGAAGCTTCATAGCATGATACAATCCCATTTGTTTATGTTTTGCTTTTATTGCGTGTGCTTTTGGGATCTTTTCCAAGCAATGTTTGCCACATAGTTCCATCGATGTGTTTCTCTAGGAATTTGATGGTATCAGGTAAAAGATTTAGATCCATTTTGTTTGAAGTTTGACATTTTATCAGGACAAGAGTGCTTTTACAGCTCCATCAGGACATGGTCTTCGTCAGGTGGCTTCCATTGCCCTGTGTGAGCCAGCCACCCTTGGATGTCATCAACATTGAGTTTCCTGCTATTCTTTGAATGCACCCGTTTCAGAGCCGCCTCCATGTGCTTGTTTGCCCAGTCTCCTCCGACTAAAATGTGTTTTCCACTCTGTATCAGCTCTTCTTGATGCTTCAAACTCTCATTCAAAAGTTACTTTTTAGTGAGTCCTTCTCATACAACTCTATTAAGATGTCAGATTCCTATTAAACCCTCCATCCCTGTTCTAGCTATCCCAAATCCCTTTTCTGTTTTACATTTGATCCTTCGTTAAGCTGATCCTGTGTTTTTCCCCCACTGGAGAGTAAGCCCCTTCAAGGCAGGGAATTATACCTTTTCACTTATTGTGTCAGGCCCTGCTCAGGAAGAGTTCCTGGAGTATGACCCGACCTGTGCTATGATGCTTTTGGATGAAATGAATCACTGAATATTTTATAGCATAGGTGGATAATCAGCTCTAAATTACAAGTTACAAAGTGCTGATGGCTTGACATAAATATTGAACATAGGAATGAAAATAATTCACAAGTGTTATATGCAATATTTTATAAGCTTATCGTGAAAGTTATACATATTCATTCAAAAGGATAAAGCAGTTTGGCTTAGATTATGAGGGGAAAATAGTATTTTTATCTCCCTCTCTTACATTTCTGTTTCACTTTAAAACTTTTGCATTATTTTAAATCATTTTGGTTTTGGAAGTGAGGTAGCAAATCTTGATTTATTTCTTCAAATGCCCAGAGATTGTTGCATTGTCCTGTATATAGTTTTTAGAGACACCTGTTAAATGTCAAGATAGGAAAAGGAAAGTCAGTGTTTTTTTTTTTTTCCTAATTCGAAACAGTCCTTGCTTGATCATTTCCAAGACTGTGATTGATGGAATATATGCATGGAGAAAATGTACATATCTTAAGTGATTCACTTAGAAAATATTAAACCACCACAATGATGTGACCAGCGTCTAAGTCAAGAACTTTCCCCACGTCACCAAATTTCCATCTGTTCCCTTCTAGTCACTTCCCAAACATACCTCCAAGCTAACCTTGTCCTTGTTTCATTCAACAAATCAACATTGTTTTATACTAAATTCATAAAGTATGTAATTATCTTGTGTCTGCTTTTGTCAAAATCATGCTTTTGAGATTTACCCACTGTGTGCTGTACGCTGAGCGTGACTGATCTGCCTTGTTTTACGTACCCATTTACCTCTTGGTGGGCAATTGTGGGAAATCCAATTTAGAACTGCTAGACATGCTGCTATACTATGACACCTGTTTGGAGAAGCGTGCCTGTGAGCGTCCACAGCTGTGTCTCTGGGAGGGGCGTTACTGGCCCTAGGTTATGTAAATGTATCATTTTATAATGATATAGAAGTTATTTTTTCAATTTCTTTCTCAAATTTAAATTCGTACTGGATCTGTGTGAGACCACTGTTTGCTCTGTAATCTCACAAAAACTATTGCTTGATGTTGCCTGTTAAATATTCTAGATAGCATGCAATGTCATTATTTTGCACATTTTATTATAGTTAATGAAGTTAAAACAGTTTCACATGTTTTCTGACAAGTTGGATATGCTTTTTTTAGGGAAATGTCTTTTGGCTGTTTTTATCTTGGTTTTATTTTGGCTTACTGGTGAAGCTTTGTAACTAATATTCTATTTTCAATGATACGAGCCATTTGTCAAATTTATGTGTTGCACTCAGCAGATTTCCTTTCTATTGTCAATTGCAACTCCCATCCCTCTCTTTTTAAAGCATACACTTTCTGGCAAAAATTATGATTTCTAATACATGTATGTATTTCTTTCTAATGTGTTCCTTCACTGGTTTCAACTGGCTTACAATGAAATGCATAAACATTAGGACAGAAGCCTTTGAAAACTAGTCAGAGTGATGAGAAACAAAACAGAACAAGAAATAAAATGTAGTTAAAGTAGAAAGCCTGTGCCTAGGAAAAGCAGAATCAATTCTAGCATTCGTAAAGGTCAGTATATTTATTGATTGATGCTCACATTTAATTCTGGGTTTCTTGGCATCTGCTCCTGAAGAAGGGAGCATTTTCCACTCCTCATTATCACACAAGAAAAAGCCCGTCAGCCCCTATAGGGAACTGACGCTTTCTCTGCCCAGAATTCTGAGAGAAATTGATCTTGTAGCATTTTAAATATATGTGACCTGCTATCCCTCCAGTTTTATTTCTTAACAAGAAATATAATACCAAATTCCATCCAGAAGAAAAATTTTCAGAGATGCCCAAAGACACAGTATTGAAATGTATCTTGGCAAATTGAATCTGCATGAGATTAAATTGGTGGAGTGCATGTGTGTAGGCCTTTTTTGTGGTCCAGTCTGATTCAAGAATAGAATGCACAATACCCGCGGGAGTGTGGAAGTTTCCAAATTCGTTTTATCTTGGAAGCAAAACAGCTGCTGTTCTTCTAAGTCAACAGAGAGAAATGTGTGATGCAGTGAGGGTACAGTCTGATGACGTCTAACAGACAAGGAGGAAGAGCTGGGAATGCGTGCCAAGGTTGAGTGGAGATGCAGTGGTATTCCTGGTATTTTGCCTCTTTTCATGTTTTTCAATAATTAATATGTTATAAATTCCATTTATTGCATATTTTTTTGCTTAAGATTCTTTAAATTATATGTGTCTTATGGAAAATATATACATATTCATAGTGACATATACCTAAATGTATTCATATACATAGCACATATAGATCTGCTTTATCAAGAATGTGTGTGTGTGTGTGTGTGTGTGTATGTGTGTGTGTGTGTGTGCATGCATCTCTCTAGCTTGCATTTGGTAAAATAAGGCTTAAAAGGAAATATTGTGCATTCCTAATATGATACACTTTAAGGTGATATTGCAAACCCATTAGGCACTTACAACACCTTATAAAGTTCCAGCCTCTGAGTACACTACCTTAGATCTTTCACCCTAGTTATTTTCAGCCTGTTGTCATTATACTTTCTTTTGAAATTAAAGTTTCTAATTTTTAAAACTATTTTTTAGATTATTTCCTTAAAATGCAGTTTTTTTTTTTCTGGTGTGTCGGAACCCAGCCTCCAGAATCCTGCCTGCAGTGAAAGTCTGATATGCATGGCCACGGTCAGCGTTTGCATGTGCCCTCTGATAGGACTTCTGACCCCTGGTCTGCGTGGCATCTGCCTTTGCACGTGCTTGGTGCTGAGGGCGCGGCTCAGCACCTCTGGTACACACGTGCCACGTGTCAGTAATGGGTTGCAAACACTGAAAGCTCTTGAGACTCAAGTCGACGTCTTCATTTCACGACAGACTATTTGGATGAGCTAGCATGATAGAAAGATCTCAAAAACTATTTTGCAGATAGCTGTTCAGTTTTTCAAAATGTTTATTTAATAATGTCCTATTTTTCATTGCTTTGCAATTCTTTTTAAATTCTATTTCATAATAATAGAAATATTTGTTGAAGATTTTTAGCAAATATCACTCAGTTCTAGGAATTGTAACTTGGTGATATTTTTTAGAATTCAAAAATCTGGTTTTCCTGTTAATTCATATGCAGAGTGTTCATACCAAAGTTTAACATTTTATCAGTTTAATCTTCTAAATTGTCATGTAGTAATATGTCAAGTTAAAAATACCTTCGAAGTAGAAATAATTGTAGAAATCACTTTCAAATAGTAAGCAGAACAATACCTCCCTTTTAGTTATATATAATTCCACATTTATGTTTTCCTAAGTAACAGTGTATTTATTTCACAGCCAGTCACTTCACTGGATCTCATTTTAGTCAATGTTTCATTGCTAAAAACTAAATAAAATTTAATTTTATTTGTTGCATTTTAAAACCACTTATACATGCAAATAAATACATTTAAACATAGAAAATACATACATATTTGTCATTTCGATTTCACAAATAGTGTCTTAGTAAGTTTTTATTCTTCTAACTAAAAAATACATGAATTTACAAAGGGAGCTGCAGTTTTGTACCGTCTGTATCCTCCTATTCCCAGAGGCAACTGGGACCCCAGTTTTTACTTTATCATTCCACAGAATGTTTAGGAAACATATTGCCATTGATAACATAGGTTGCTGGATGTGGATGCACAGATCCATGCATAGATACGATAGTCTCGGAACAGACGTAGGTACATGGAACCTCGGTCCGCTTCGTGTATGCGTGTCTCACAAGCTTTTTCGTTCTTTTTCATTCTTTCATCTTCATTTTTGTCTAACAAAGTTTTCTTCCCCAAGTCATAAATTCTTTGTTCCCCTTAACCTATTCTGATTTTTGACCCCTCAATTATGTTTTAATGCACTGATTTAAGTATTCAATTTCAAAATCTCTAATTGATTCTTTCTCAGTTCTCCTTGTTGAATTAATGGATTTCATTGAACTGCATATCTGTTACCTCATAGCACGTTCATTTTCCATAAGATCAATATTTTGAATTCCTTTTTAGATACTCCATGGAGTTCTTAAAAATAATGATGTACATCAAAGGAACTTCCATGTTGTTTGGTGGTCTCATGCTTCATTTTCCATCGTTTCCCCTGCCTCCCCACACGGACACCAGCACATGTATAACGGTGTTGCCTTCTGCTTCGCTGAGCAGCCTTCACTGGACAAGATGTTGTTGTTTAGATGGAATATGGCGTTTCAGCTGGATAGTTGCTTTGCTTTGGTTCTAGATAAACCCAGAATAGTAATCTTAGAATGATTTCTTCAGTTTGTAAAGTGTGTCTGTATCTTCTAGGAGTATCACAGTTACCTGCGTGCAACAGGCTTTGGAAATAGCAGAATGACTTCAGCATAGACCTGGGCTGATGGAAGTCAGGACCTGCATCTGGGTGTCCCACGTGGGTGACTGGGGTCTAGGACCTTGGGTCATCATCTGCTGTGTTCCCAGGCACATTAACAAGAAGCTGTGTAGTAATAGCTGGGGGCTCTGCTTTGTCCCCGTGGTCTGTTGGTCTGTTTTTCTGCTGGTATCACACAGTCGTCTTGTGGCGTGATGTTGTTATTCTGTTATCATCTACAGGGATTCTGAGATAAGCAGGCAACTTTTACGAAAATTGCTTTTGGCATTTAGATTAGAATTGTGGTGAATATGCAGGCTAATTTAGAGGACAACAGCAGCTGTATTTTCCCATTTTTAATGTTTAAGGATTTATGTTTTTAAATTAAGATTGATATTGACTTTCATAAGAAATTTCTTACATGTATTGAGAATCAAAAAACTTTTTCTTGTTCAATCTGTTAACATAGTTTTAGTTATATTAATAGCTGTTATTCTAGTGCCAAACAACCCTTAAATTCTTGTGCACAATTTAATCATGATTTGCTTGGCTAGAAGAAAGCATGAATTATTGACATTTCTTTCACTTATCAGGGAGCAAAGTCCTTGCTAGTAATCCACCGCAGACCCTGGGTAATGTCATATTACCCAGCACCCAGAGTAGTGGGGGCAGTATAAAATCAGTCTCTTGGGCTGCCCTAACAGAACACAGGGGCCAGAGCGGCTTCAGCAACGGCTGTTCATTTCTGACAGATGTCAGGGCAAGGTGGATTTGGTTGTAGGTGAGACCTCTCTTCCCAGCTTCTTGCTGTGTCCTTACTCGTCTCTCCTCCAGACATGCTTGAGGAGAGAAAAACCCCTCTTCCTTTTCTTGTAGGATACTGTTCCCATGAAGCTCTAACGTGAAGATCCCATTCCCAGGACCTAATCTCCCGTTAATTGTCTCCCCAAGAATTCATCTCCAAAATGTCACTCCCTTGGGGGTTAAGGCCTCAGCACTTGAATATTGGTTACACACTAAGTCCTGATCAGGTGAGAATGTCGGATTGCCATGTTTGGCTCACCTGGAGAGTTTAGCAGAAGTCTGTCTCTGGGAGTTCTTGCCATTGACAGCAAAACAATATCTCAATAAATGCAAAGAAAAAGACCTTTCTTCTATGAGGAAAGCTGAGTCTCTGTATAACATTTGCACTCTGCAAAAAAAAGTGTTGTTGCATTATTATTTTTTGTAATTTCACTTACTGATTTGCCTTTGGTGAGAATCCTTCACTCTATTCCTTCAGCGACTTCCAGGTTGTTGCGTGCTGTGCAGTGGCTCCTTCTCCCTAAACTTGGCATGTTTTTGGTGACATACTTCACTGGCCTTTCTTCCCAATCCCTGAGTACCGCTATTCTACCTTTCGTAGTTCAGTATTTTAGATTCCATGTGTAAGTTAATCATGCAGCGTTTGTCTTTCTGTGCCTGGCTGTTTGACTGAACCTCAGGCCCCTCAGATTCATTCATGTTTTCTCATGCCAGATTATCTCCTCATGTGAAAATTGGGTAGCATTCCATCACTATGTTACACACAGGGATAGTCTAAAACATTCATGTAAATGAGACTAAAAGATTAATTTACTGTGGTGGGACAAAGTTTGAAAAAATATGTGTCCAAGTAGTCACTGATGCGTCCTTGGGAGATAGACTTATGGATGACTTCTCTATGCGCTCCAGCACATTTGGTACAAAATTATTTTTCCCTTTAACTTCATTTTCAAAAAGCAGTTTGAAGTACACCGTTATACCACATGGACAATTCTGTGTCTTGTGAGAAATAGGTTATTTTCCTACTTAAATGCTTTGTTTTCTTCCTGTTGAGTTCTTTAAGTTCAAGTCTTCCATTTAGTGTTGTGTTTCTTTAAATGTATTCTCAGCATAAAAGAAGCCTTCGAATGTCTTATTCTTGGGAAAATATATAAAACAGGAAAAAAGTCAACATCATGCTTAATTATCACACATCTGCCATGTTTTTTATTGGTAAAATGAGTTATCTCATACACATGATTAATGCATTTTAAATTTCAATATCTATCAATGTATCCTCACTGCTCCATGTTAATTTGAATTTTGTCTTGGTTAGGTTTACTTATTGTTTGTTTCCTTTTATTTCTGTATTTCTACTTTTTTAAAGATTTACTTATTTTTATTGGAAAGCCAGTTATATACAGGGAGAAAGACAGACAGAAAAATCTCCCATCTGTTGGTTCACTTCCCAAATGGCCACAACAGTGGAGCTAAACCAATCTGAAGCCAGGAGCCTGGAGCTTTTTTAGGATCTCCCACACAGGTACAGGGTCCTGAAGCTTTGGGCCAAATTTACTGTTTCCTAGGCCACAAGGAGGAAGCTGAATGGGAAGTAGAGCAGCTGAGATATGAAACTGTGTCCATATGGGATTCTGGCACTTGCAAGGTGAGGATTAGGCCACTTGGCTATTGTGCTGGGCCCCTGTTTCTGTATTTCTGCACCATCTCCTGAACATGGGTTAATGCATTCATTCTTATGGTTTTAATAGTGGGTTTCTAATTTCTACTCGGTTACTTTATTATTTTACTTTCCTATATTATAATTTGTATTGATTTTTATTTTTTATTCATTTTGCATCTTTGTTAATGTCTTTTATTTGTTTATTATTTGGGAGAAGTAGGGAGAAAGAGAGACAGGGACGGAGTGCTGCCATGTGCTGGTTCGCACCCAGATGAGCGTAGTAGCAGGTGATGGCTCAGATCTTTAGTTCCCTGACACCCACAGGGAGACCTCAGTGGAATTCACTGACTGTAAGCTGGCCCAGCCCTGCCTGCTTACAGGCATTGGATGATGTTGTCTGTCACTCAAAGTAATTAATAAAGATACATGGATCTGAGTTTTATTTGTTTTTTAAATCCACACTTAAAAATGGTTTATTCATTTATTTGAGACTCAGAATTACAGATAGAGATAAAGAAGCAGAGAGAGGGGGAGAGATAGATGGATATCCTAGCAGGTGCTTCACTGCCTGGATAATGGTTCTAACGACCGGGGCTGGGCCAGGGGGAAATCATGAGCCAGGAGCGTCTTCCCAGTGTGTATGCGAGTGCCAAGGGCCAAGCAGCTGGGCTGCCTTTCCAAGTGAGCAGCTGCGAGAGGGGTTGGAAGCTCAGCAGCAAGAGTACAACCTGCACATATGTGGGGTAGCGTCACTGTAGGCGCCAGTACTCACTACCACTATGCCACAACGTCAGCCCCTCTAGATATTCATTTAATTGTCCATAAAGCAGTGTGTTTTGAGATTATCTAAAATGTTTAGATATCTTTAAAAAATCTAGCATCAGTAAAAACCCATGTATTGCATTAGTAAAATCTTTTTTTTAAGATTTATTATTTATTTTTATTACTTAAATATACATAGAGGAAGATTTTCCATCAGCTGATTCACTCCCCAAGTGACCGCAACCGCTGCAGCTAAACCAATCGAAGCCAGGAGCCAGGAGCTTCTTCTAGGTCTCCCACACGGGTGCAGGTCCCAAGGCTTTGGGCTGTCCTTGACTGCTTTCCCAGGCCACAGCTTGATGGAAAGTGAGGCAGCTGTGGTTAGAACCGGCACTTACACAAGGGGAAAGAAACAAAGTTATAAACAAGAATCAGAAAACAATAGGAAATGCCTCTGAATGCATTCTTTTGCTCCTCTCTGCATGTCATGGACCCTGTGAATCCCTTGTTGGAAAGACTGTAACCGAAGGTGACCATCCTCACTTAACATTTCACTTCAGGGATCCAGAGTTCTAGATATAGTCTTTAACATTGCAATTTTTCATTATCTCTAAAGGACACATTTATATATTCAGTCAATATTTCTAATGATCTTAACATGAAATTTTTAAAAGAAGATCAATCTTGCTATATGTTTTAGGAGTCCTTTCCAGTAAGAATTGGTTTAAAAAATCTGTTATGGTTTAAGCATTGTGAGGACATCCATTAAATCAGAAAGGACAGAGATATTGAAAAACAATGGGTAATGAGGGTGATTATGGATTTTATGGAATGTATCAATGAATGGAAGTAGTTGATATTTGGAGTACAAGAATTGAAACTTTTAAAATCTGTCTGGAAACAATAATACTTTCGGTTCAGGGAGAAGTGTGGTTCTTTTTTCCATGCAGATGGAAGAGTCACACCAGAAACAAAAGTCCGAAGTTATAGTCTATGAATTTACAATTAATCAAAGTTACCATCGCTTTTCAACAAAAAGAATGGATTATAATATAGGGAAAATTATATAAATAATAACTTGTACTTGAGAATTATCTTTTTAAACCAATTCAAGTTGAAGACTTTGATGAAAGATAGTAAGAGAAAGTAATGCTATAGAAATATGATTATATAATAAATGTCAAATAAAATAATAAAGATAGATCATGGCTAAATATTTTCCTTTTGCGGTTTTTAGTTGGAAGAAACTGCGCAGAGATGTATATTTTACAGATTGTGTATTCTAAATTAAAGCAGCTATGAGTATATTGTCCCTGAGACAAATGCTAAATCCTTCACTGAATCTTCTGCAGCCTGCATTTCACGTTAGAAATAAAAAAGCAGTTGTTTTGAATGATAGAGCTAGCTTTATTTCAACCTTGAGTAAAATGACAGAGTTAAATCTTTTCAGATGAACATGAAAGGTTTGAATTTAGCACCGTATTATGTTTAAATATTGCTTAGAGTTTTATATGTTAGGATTATAGACATGGAACAGGAATAGTTTTAAACAACTGATATTAGTGATCTTACTGTGTTTTAAAAAGATTTATTTATTTATCTGGAAGATGGAGTTACAGAGAGAGAGAATGGCACAGAGACAAGCCCTTCCATTCATGGTGCACCTGCCCCCTCCAACAGCTGTGGCAGTCAGGTGGAAGACAGGAGCCTAAAACCCCATCTGAGTCTCTTACATGAGTACACGTTTCCAAAGACTTGGGCATCTTTCTCTGCTTTCCTAGAGATGTTATGGGGAAGTAGATCAGAAGTGGAACAGCCATGACTGGAATCAGCACTCATGGGATTCTGGCATCTCGGATGAAAGCTATATGATGCCAGCCCCTCCCTGTTGTCTTTTTGTAAAGTCCAGTCATGGTCCATTGTGTGTGGTGTGTTTACTTTGTCTTAAAAGAGTCTGTTGGTGGAGTCAGAACTTGGACCCACATTGATAGGGGATGCCTCTGTGGTCAGACAGTAGCTTCAACTATTGTGCCACAATACGAGTCTGCCCTAATATTAGTAATTTTAGAACATAAAGGAAGATGGTTTTGTTTTGTTATTTCTAAATGAAAGTTCTCCTGTGATAGATTTACTGACGATTTCACTAGATTATACACACGTTCACTGTAATTTGCATGCATAATATTATCTTCTGTCATGATTACGAGTAAATATGCTCATGAAAATGTTCTAGAAATTCATCCCTTATAGCCTTCACAAGATGAAGTGTGAAGCATAAATGGCTAATGTCTTCTCCATCCCTGGCGCGTACACACACACACACACACACACACACACTTACACACTTCTCAGCCCAGTGCCTTTGTCATGGAATATTATGAGCCGTGTTTCTCAATTGTTTCATCCTAACTTACCTTGTGAAAGTAATTCAACTGTAAATGTCCATCAACAATAGTTAAATATTTTTTCAGATTCATCACTAATGAAAAGAAAAAAAGGTGATGAACTAAAAATAATCTTACAAGTAAAAAGTTTCATTTCTGTATCACAGAGTTTTATTTGCCTTTGTAGAAGCTAATGTGACTGATTTGAAACTTACTACCACTTGATGCCACAATGAAGTCACAGGAACGGTGTTTGGATAAAACCAGAGGGGCGACAGACCCCCTTGGGAAGCTGCTGAAAGGCTGTGTATCAGCAGCACCAGTGTATGCGATATACTGGACAAAACAGAAACAACTTAAGTGACTTGCATGGCAAAAATATCAAGTTTATCCAGGACAAATACTGGAAAAGCCAGAGTCAACTGATTATGTTGGCACTTAGGAAAGAGACACTTCAGAGACGTTCAGATTAGGCAAAACTTTGAGTCAGCATCAAAGCCAAGGTTCCAAATGAGCCAGTATCCACCCAGAGGCAATTCTCACAAAGAATTGTTCGGAGGATATAGAAAATGGCTTTATTCTATAGTGGCACTTGAAATGCTTCCTCTTCTATTAGGAGAAGCTCGCACTGCCATCACAAACTCTTGGGAAGGGAGGGACTGTTGTGGGATACAGGTGTTAGGTGTGCTAAAAAAATCATTGACAGTTTTTATTATATTTCAAGTCTTACTATGCTGTAAAATAACTCAGCCTAAAGAATTACACTCTGTGTTTTTATATTTCTGATCAGTCACCCTCAATTAAGTGATGTTTGTCATTAAACAAAGTGAATTAGAGTGAATCTGCAGAAATAGATTAAAATATGGGAAAACTTCAGAACTTATATTCAGTTTCTAATAGAAGAGCAACAGAAAGTTTTCCCTTGTCAAATTCAAACAGCTCTTCTCAAGTAAACTTAATTTCAGAGTCTCAGTGTATGCAGCTGAGGTATCACACTTGAGACCACTCTGCTGTCCTCCTCCCTTCCCTTAGGCCCACATTCCTTCCGTTCCACCACTCCTAACTACACATGGTTCTAAAACCCTTAAGGTATTGATATCCAATGTATAAATAACATGTGTTTACTCTGTTTTTAAAATGAACTTAAGCTATGAACATTATAGAACATCATGTGTAAATATGGCTGTTAATACAAGACACGACAATAATCAATTTATTGAACGTAACAGTCACACTCAAGTTCCTTGGTACCTTGTGAACCATCACACTCCTCTTCCCCATAGCTGATTAACCAGTAATCTGCTTTATATAGCCCTAGATGAGTTTACATTTTATGGAATTTTGTAAGCATCAAGTTGTACAGAGTAGAATCGACTTTTTTCCTTGGTTTGTTTTCACTCAATATAATCACTTTGGCATATATCCATGTTGTTACATGCGTCAGAACTCATTCCTTTTTGGTGCTGAGAAGTATTCCATTGATATGGATATAGCAAAAGTGTTTTAACTGCATACTGTTGTTGGACACTTAGACGGTGTTTGTATATGGTAACTGCAAACAAATAGCTATTCTTTTATATATAGTTAAATATATAGCTTATACTCTTGATCTATATGGCATTAAATATATGGTTGCTGTTTATAAGGCATGTAATAGTATGGTTCTATCAGATTATGAAAGCAGAACCTACATCCCTGAGAGATGTATGCCTCCCTGCTCTCCATCCCAGGTTACCCAGTGGAAAACTGTTAGGTAGCACTTTAATATTTGTTACATTGGTTGGGATTTTTTTTCCTTAAACATAAAACTTAAATTTTTGTCTGCCTTCACTAATTTTCTTTCGAAGATGCCATAGAAATCCTTCACATTTTGTAAAGAACTATAAATTTATTTCAGCCTGGGGCCAAAAGCTAGCTTTCATGTTGACCTAAACGCATATCTGTCATTTAGTCAGTGAATTTTGAAAATTTGATGATAGCAAATTGATGGTATTTGATGATACACATTAAACTGGAATAATGAACCAATAAAAATTTTACAGCATTCAGAATTATTTCTAAACAGTCCAGACTGTCATTTCATTCACTAAAATTATTCTAGGATCATAAGTTAGACTATATATTTCTAAGACTTGAAAAAAAAGAGATTTTTATTATTATTTTAACAGTTATTTGACCTGCCATAAAAGCAAAATCTTGATTTAGAAAATTGGACTGGCATTTGTAACTGAACTTAGCTAATATAGTAAAATTATATTCTCTCTCTCTTTTTTAATTTGAAGATTTCTTCAATTCACTTAAGAAGTAGAGCAAGAGAGAGGGGAGAAAGAAAGAGGAGGAGTTTCCATCTACTGATTCATTCCCCAAATGCTTGGAAAGGCTGGGGCTGAGTTAGGCTGAAGCCAAGAATAAGAAACTCTAACCCGTTTCCCGATTAGTGGAGAGCACCAAGCACTTGGGCCATTGTCTGTTGCTCCTCAGAGTGCGCATTGGCAAGAAACTGGGTCAGAAGTAGAGGCAAGACCAGGTCCCAGGCAATCTGCAGTGTGGGATGGCGGAGGTCCTACCCGGCGGCTTACACTGCGACCACGCGTCTGTCCTTGCAGTAGAATTCCTGGAAGCTCTTTCACGTGGTGTTCACATGCTCTGCACATGGCAGTTGCTCTAGTTTTCTACCATTACTATCTCCACAAGGTCCTTGCCAGCGGGATTCTGTGGGGATTAAACTGATAAATATTCAGATGTTTTATCAGTCTGTGTTAGTGCTGCCCAGGCTGCAGGGAGTCTGTGGCAGTGCAGTGAAACATTGCTGTGAATTACAAGGCACATTCTGAGACATATGGAGCGCACGTGTCTTTGGCGCTCAGGACACAGTGCTTGTATGCTTTCCCAGACTCTGTTAACACGGCGTTGCTCCGCGTTTCAACTCGGACCTTTGAGGATTTACAGGATTCTAGTATCTTCCCCAGTGCCTCAGTCCCTGGTGCAGTGAGTCACGCACTCCGCAGGCACATGTGTGTTTACAGGTCATTAAGGTTATTTGCATTTGCCTAATGACTTCAGTGGCCTTTACCTTGGTTTCCAAATGCACTTCATTTGTTAAGAAGGACATTTTTCCAGAAGCTTTTATTCCAGTAAAAGGTGTTTCCAAGTAGTACGTACTTTAGCTTGTTGTATGTGAGTCAGGTAGTTTTAGAAATGATCTCACTGTTCTTATGAATCCATTTAAACCTAGAACCTTTAACTATATTTACATCTCCGTTTTTCCATTACATAGTTAGTCAGGATGATCCTTTTGTCTCTATTAAATAATAGAAGCCTAAAAAGAAAAATTTGATATTTAAGCATTTCAGCTTTTAATCTGGTGACTAAATGCATTAATCCAAAACAAATAGAGTTTACTGAGATGATTCGTTTACCCATTAGTCCCTAACACACTGGTGTCTAATTATCGTTTGTTTCTGCTTTAATTCAGTTCCACTGCTATAATTAAATGCCATTCATCCGACAGCAGTTCTGACATTTTTTATATCTTTGCAAGACAAGGCAAAAAAAAATTGTGAGCGTTTTCTGTAAAATCTGATTTACCTCTAGTTAGAAACTCTCCTTTTAAGTTTTTCATCTTAATTGTGAATATCAAATAGAGCCTCTCAGATGAGTGATACAGGATAATTTCAAATTTTCTCTGAATCTACAAATATGCTCTTCATTTTCCCTAGTCTGAGCCTAAATTGCTCTGCTTGCATTTGTAATCAGAAATTGATTGGGTTGCTGTGGAAACTGGAAAAGTGTATTGCTAGTTGAAGGAAAAATGTGGTAGAAGAGGTACTGCTATCATAAATGTCTGCCATCCTAAATGCCCGTCTCTCGCAGCGGTGCATTGCTGACATGCTCATGCTGCAGCCTACAGCGTTCCTCTCCAGAATTCCACTTTGTGGTCGGTACTCATCCCCCCGAGTGATCTCAGACCCACAACTTCGTTGCATATGTAGTCTTTTCTTTCATGATGAACAATTTTCATATGGAAAAAGAAACTAGTTTCCATTTTATTCATTCTTATAAGGCATTTTCCCCTTAGGAAAAAAACATGAGACACTGTAAAATATCAGTTATTTGAAAATCAATCATATGGAACATTTCAACTACTGACCAAGAACTGAGTGAAGGAAGTTCATATTAAGAAAGAATTTTGGACATCTGGCACTAAAAATAGCCCAAGAGAAGTGCAGGTCTATTTCCTACACTCACATAAAGGAATATTACTGATTATACTTTGTCATTGTAATGATGGATTCTTATTATCTTTAAACTTGTGCCTGTCCGGTTTGAATCAGGAAAATGAAGATGGATCAAAAAGTTCAGAAGGAAATCAGAAGAAGGCAGAGAAAATGGCCCCCAGTAGCACCAAGGAGAACGATTAGAAGTTGTGATTATTAGCTGATATTCTGGCTTACAAGTGAACACAGATTCCTGTTTGCTGGAAACGTCCATGGATTCCCTGATTTCAGTAAGAACAAAGGCAAAAAGTCATCTGTAATTTTAAAGTTTAATAAAAATACTCTCAAGTTCCTGCAAGTATTAGAAAAACAAATACTGATATAAAACAGAATAGCCTGTTAAACACAGTAAACAATACAGCATCTCTACGAGGAAAAACTGCTTGTGGTGGTGCCACAATTTAGCTTCAGAATGCCAGAGATGAGAAAAATGCACTTCAGTTCTGCTTTTATAAATAGTGCCAGACACTGGCCAATCTTCATTAAGAAAAAAAAAAGATTAAAAGAGATAAAAATATAGGACATACTCTAAAGGATGCATTACCGTTGAGGCTTGTAGGCTAGGTACTTGGGCCAAGTTGGCATCTTTCCCTTAACGGCTCTTTTCTTTGATTGCTATTTTCACCAATGTCATGATCAGATACAGTTTGGGGGTGTATGGTGTGGCATGCTGACGAAGACTGGTTGACACATTCATCACCTTGTTTGCCTTTCATTTTTTTATAGTATGTTTGAAATTTACTTTCTTCCCTATATTGAGTCTGGCGCCTTAGACCGCTCAGCCTACTCTCTTCCTTATATTGAAATACAGCGAACGAACGGGCATGAAACAGATGCTTTGACCAATGAAATAAGGAACATTACCCATAAATCATCCTGTACATACATTTACAGTACACTGATTTGAACAAAAGTGCTAGAAACACATGGGTGAAAACACAGTGGCACAGTGTCTTCAGTAAGTGGCTCCAGGACATCTGGGTATCCACATGCAGAAGAATGAGGACAAGTCAAGTCAATAAAGTCTGGAGCTTTAAATCACACCAGTTCTCCAACTTGCTCGAAAAACTACTAGAAGAGGGGCAGATACTGGGGTAGGTGATAATTGTTTGAGTATGATCGTGTGTCTTTTGAAGAATTAATAACCAAAATGTGTAAGGAATCCAAGCAACACAGTAGCCAGAAATGTTTTATGGGAAATTTGAGAAGAATTAGTGTTAGATCTTTATTTTTTTTAACTTCCCATTAGTCCTGGACTCTCGTTTGGTAGGAGCTATTTCATTACTAAATTGGTCTTATTTAGATTTTCTATTTTTTCAAGATTCAACCATGGTAGGTGGTATGTTTCTAGGAATTTGTTTCCTCTAGGTTATCCAGTTTATTGGTATGTAATTGCTTACAGTAATTTCTTTTTTTTTAAAGATTTATTTTTATTTTTTTTTATTGGAAAGGCAGATATACAGAGAGGAGAGACAGAGAGGAAGATCTTCCGTCCGATGATTCACTCCCCAAGTGAGCGCAACGGGCCGATACTATGCCGATCCAAAGCCAGGCGCCTCTTCTGGGTGTCCCATGCAGGTGCAGGTTCCCAAAGCCTTGGGCTGTCCTCGACTACTTTCCCGGGCCACAGGCAGGGAGCTGGAAGGGAAGCGGGGCTGCCAGGATTAGAACCGGCGCCCAATGGGATCCCGGGCGTGCAAGGCGAGGACCTTAACCACTTGCGCCACCGCGCCGGGCCCTACAGAAATTTATTATCTTTTCAGTTTGGGTGCTATCAATTATAGTATGTCTTATTTCACTTCTGATCCCATTTGACCATTCTGTCTTTTTCTTCCTAGTGAGCCTGGTTGAAGGTTTGTTGATTTATCTTTAAAAAAAAATCCATTTCATTGATTTTTCTATTTTCAGAGAGATAGTTCATGTATCTCGGTGAATACTGTGCATTCTGACCATGAAGATGCTGCGCCAGAGAAACTAGCCCAGTGTGTCCCAGTGCAGGGAAGTGGTTCAAACACCTGGGCAGGTGCCTTACCACAGCTGCTCTTGTGAGATCCACCATCAGTTGAAGCACAACTCTGAGTGATTCAGTGTGGAGACAGAAATTGTACCTGCCCTGCTCTAGCAGTGGAGTGCTGCTCCCTCTGCTGCCTTGCAGTTCACCTTTGCCCCGAATGTGCCTTAAACACTTTCACTTTAAGTCTAAATATGCTCTTCCTGGTAGTGCGATGCCAGGTGGTACACAAGAACACTCAAAACATTCATGCACGATAGAATTGGAAAATAAGTTTATTTAAAACATTTCTAAACATATGCTTTGTTTTTTCATGAAGCCTGTTTTCTGTGATGTTTTTGCAATCTCTCACATGCATAAATTTCAGCATTTTTTGCACCAAAATAAGCTTCTCTTGTAATCCCACAGTCCACAAAAATTTTTAAATATTTTTGGATTGTATCTTGTTTTACTTGTCTATCCAGTCACTCTGTGTCGTTTCATTGGAGATCTTAGATTGTTCACATTCAAGGTAATTGATAAGCAAGGATCTGCTGTTATCATTTTATAGTTTGTTTCCTGTTTGTTGTGTAGTTTTCTCGTTTCCTGCTTGCTCTCTCAGTATCTTCCTTTGTGATTTGATGGTTTCCTGTACTGGAATTCTTTGAATTTTTTTAATGTTTGCAACTACTACAGACTTGATCTTTTATGCTCAACATAAGGCTTACATAAAAATCCTTGAAAAAGGCTAGTTTCAGGTGGTGACAGTTTACCTTCAGTCACATAGAAAAATACTACACTTTTGTTCTTCTCCTCCCCAAACTTGTATGAATCTGGCATCAACGTTTATGTCTTGAAATGTATGCCTCTTACATAATAATTGAGCTTCAATTGTTTGGGTGGTTTTTCTTATTAGTTTATTTGACACACACATAGAGAGAGAGAGAGAGAACAAGAGAGAGAGAGAGAAAAAAAATCATCCATCCACTGGTTCACTTCCCAAATGGCCACAAAGACTGGAGCTGATCTGAAAGCAAGAGCCAGGAGCTATCTTCGTGTGGGTTCAGGTGTCCAAGGACTTGGGTCATCCTCTGCTGTTTTTCCAGGCCATTAGCAGGTAGTGGGATCAGAAGTGGTATAGCCGAGATATGAACCAGTGCCAATATGGGATACCAGCACTGCAGATGAAAGATTAGCTAGCTAAGCCACCACACCAGTCTCAAACAGCTTTGCCTTTTAAATATCATTATAAGAACAGAATTTCTTTACATATCACCTTTACAGTATTTGGGAATTCTGAGAATGCCTACATGTCATGTAAGCAATTGTTTTTTTCCTTTCATATTTTTGTTATTAACTAGCAGAAATGAACTCACGTCAGCAAATCCCCTAGAGCTGAACTCACTTAGCAGTCTCTTGTTTATCTGGGAATAAACTCCCTCATTTCTGATGAACAGCTTTGCATGGTGATGAAATCTTGGTGGATGGCTTTTCTCTTTGATACTATCTCCTAGCCTAGAAGGTTTCTATCTATTATATCTTGCTGCTTTCATCATTCTGTTGTTGCCTTTGATTTTTGATTATGTGATTATTATGTGCAAATGTCAGAGTTGGATTTAATTGCTAACTTCTAAGCTTCCTGCATGGGAATGTTGTTGTTTTTCCCTACTTGGGTAAATACTCAGTCATTATTTCTTTAAAAATGCTTAACAAACCTGTTTCTTTAGGCACTTGTACTGAAAGTGAATATTAGTTCACTTGATGATGTTCCATAATTCTCAAAGGTCTTCTGCATTCTTTTATATCTTTTCTCCCCTAATTGGGTAATTTCAATTTTCCTGCTTCCAAATACTGATTCTTTCTTCTAGTTGTTCAAGTCTACTCTTGTAAATTTAAATTTTGCAGTTCATTTCCTGTATTCTCTAAGCTTTTTATTCTACTGTTGTTTCAGTTTCCTTGTTATAATTCTTATTTTGCACATGAATTACCTTCCAAATTTCATGTTGTTTTCTGTTTTCTTACAGTTGTGTGACCTTAACAATGTTCTGAGTTCTTCGTCACTTATTTCATGGATTTCTGTATCTTCTGGATCTGTTGACGAAGCTTTGATAGTTGTTTTTTAGGTGGATTCTCATTTCTTTAACTTTAAAATAATCCTTAAGTTTTTACACTAGTGCCTATGTATTCAAGGAAGTCCCCATTTCTTGGGGCCTTTGCTGATGGTTTTTGAGGATGATTGACTTTTACTACTTAGGCTAGTCGGAGATTTCATATGATTGGCTGGAAGCTATACTAACCAGGCCAACTTTGCTGTTAGCTACTCTGGCTGGGCTGGGTCGCTTTCTGAATTCTGAGGTTGAATGATAAATTTGGTTGTACTCCATGACCTGGTGAGATCACTGGCTGAATATCGATAATAAATAGGCTGCTGGCTCAACTCCACAATCATCATCCATCAGGCAGAGCTATAGGTTGGGTTGTTTTGCTATTGGAAATTTGTGGTTTGACAGAAACGTATGTTTGGTTCTGACTTTGGATGAGGTCTCCCTGGGGCTCCTGTTTGGTCTCATAATATAAGAAAGGCCTTGTATATTGGTGGAATTGGTCTTGCTTCCTTGATTAGAGAGAAAGCTTAAGCCGAGCATTCAAGTGGAATCAAGGCTCTACAGCTGGGTGGGGAGACACCAGACTCTTCTCTGTAGGTGTTCACTGACCTGCAGTTACGCACTAGCTTGAGGAAGATTTAATGAGAGCCCTGAGGCAAAGGTGGGTCATCTCCCCACTGCTGGAGATGGGAAGGCCCGATGCTCTCTCCACAGATTAATCACTGACCAGTAACTGCCTTTCAGCCTATGATAGATTTTACAAGAGCACCTACGCTATGTGAGGAAACTGCCTAGTGAGTTGAGCCTAGAATCCAGTCACGCTTCCTGCATCATAATGCTGTTACCTAGCTTCTGTGTGTGCTGACTCCATTAGTGGGAAAGCAAGTGTTCATCAAGATCCATGTCCTGGTCCCTTTGAGCCCCAGCCTCATGCTGTGTTTCCAAATGAGCCCAGCTGGTCCAGCACAGATGGACTCCCATTATTCCTTGTGGGTTGAGATAGTGATCCTCCTGCAAAGCCTGGCAGTGAAGCTGAAGGTCTGATTCCCATTCGTTTTTCCCACTGTCAGAACTATGCATCCTGGACCATTCTGTATCTTTTGGTGGCTGGGGAGAGAGGTGGCGTAGATCAAAGAGACACAGTCCGTGAGGCACTGATAGTGTGGTGTGGCTTTCCTAGGTTCTGCAGTCCAAAGCAGCGTCCTAGCCTCACTCCTGGCTTCTGTGTTATCTGGAAAGGAAACGTTGGCTGTGGTTAGTTACTGGTTGGATTTCTGTGTGGAGGAGGAAATCCCTGGGACTCCTATCCCATCACACTGCCGACATCATTGTCTCCACTTACTGCTGGCAGACATTTGAGAGCACTGAGCGTGTTTTGTGCAAGGTTAAGGAGGTTATATCTTTACCGAGTGAATTCTGTTTTTCTTCTGAGAACTGGAACATAGGCGAAAGTATGTGCCTGGTTCCATGTATTGTTATACAAGTACAATTTCTTGTATTGACTATATTAATGAAAAAACAGAGTAGAGAAAAATACACCCTAAATAATTGAACTATATTGTGTGCTCTTGGAATTGAATAATAAATACCTTGAATAGGTGATAAAAACTGATCTGAAAGAACAACTCTCTGTTCATTGCCCCTGTGTTGGAACAATCATCTGTGGGTTGGTTTTACAGAAACATTTTATAGATTTAGGGAAAAAAAATATATATATATTCCTTTTCTTTACAGTTCAGCATTTATTATAGTACTTATGCATGTTTGGGCTTTCTTCTAGATTCATTGATCCATCCTGCTTTTGTATCTTCCTAATTGAATTTTACATTGTTTATTGTAATCTGGAAAAGTTAGTCCTCCAACAAGTTTCTTCAGTGGAGACTCAAGTGTTCTTGGTCAAATAAAACTGGCATTAGAAGACTAAAGAACATATAGTTCCATATATAAATATAACATATGTGCCATGTATAAATGAGAGAGTTAAACCAAGTGACTTGGCTAATGCATAAAATGCATTGCATATCAGCAATAAAGATTGATGTTGTTGTTGAAAAGACCAAAGAATATGAATAGGCACATTACAGAAATGGAAGCAAGAATATTCCCCAAGCATGTGAAGAGTGAAAAACGCCATGCTGCCTGCACTCAGAGCTACTCTTAATAATTTCACCAGTGAGTTTTTAAATCGTGTAAAAGTCAAGTAAATGACATTAGCGATGAGACTCTAAAACCGTGCATTCTCATACATTACCAGTGTCAGTGTAAACTAGTAGCATTCCAATAGATAGAAATTTTGAAACAAGTAGAAAATTCATCCTTTTCTTACAAATGGTATAATAGCTTGGGTTTGACATCTCTGTACTTTCATCATTAACTTTCTCAACAAACAAATCTGGTGTTTTATAAGTTATTATTTTCATGCATGCCTGATCTTTAAAATGACGTATTTGAAATATAGTTTGTATGCCCCCTTCAAACTCTAGATTCTTGTGATATGTAAAGAATTAACACTTGCACAGACCTCTACACATTCATGAATTTTCTTAGCCATGAATGAGAGAACAAGATTTTTTTTAAAAGTTTTCTTATTTTTTCTTTATTTATAGCATATTTCCAATGTATATGCAAAATTTATAATGTTTCTATTTGATCCCCAATCTTCATTTTTTTTTAAAGATTTATTTTTATTATTTTTTCATTGGAAAGGCGGATATACAGAGAGGAGAGACAGAGAGGAAGATCTTCCGTCCGATGATTCACTCCCCAAGTGAGCGCAACAGGCCGATACTATGCCGATCCGAAGCCAGGAGCCTCTTCCGGGTCTCCCACACGGGTGCAGGTTCCCAAAGCTTTGGGCCGTCCTGGACTGCTTTCCCAGGCCACAGGCAGGGAGCTGGAAGGGAAGCGGGGCTGCCGGGATTAGAACCGGCGCCCATATGGGATCCCGGGCGTGCAAGGCGAGGACCTTTAACCATTTGCGCCACCGCGCCGGGCCCGAATCTTCATTTTTTCAATTCAAAACTATTGTATAACTACATAACTTATCGGTTGGCCTACTCTATATAAACCCCTAGGTCATTACAGACAAGAATAAATGTCATCCATAATCAGAAGCATTGTATCATAATCGTTGAGAACTTGGGCCAGAGAGCCAGATTTGGAAATCTCAGCCAAGCTGTGTGCATGTTGAGCAGGTTATTTAATTTCATTCTTTCACAGTTTCCTCACCCAAAATGAGGCTAATAAGAGTATGTGCCATGGAGAAATGGGTATTGAATAAACAAATATGTTCACAACACTGAGACTACTACATAGTAAATACATGTTTGCTAATTCGTTTTTTTAAAAGAACTTTTATAGGGGAGTAGGCTATTAATTTGCTATTCCAAGCTCTTAGCATGCACAAAGACAAGAATTCCTAGTGCTGACATAGACAAAGATTTTGTGCAAAAAGTAAGAGAGCAAACACCCATGCACAGGTGCATGTACACACACACACATACAGACACACTGCACAGGTGCTTGCACACACACACTGCACAGGTGCTTGCACACACACACTACACAGGTGCTTGCACACACACTGCACAGGTGCATGCACACACACACTGCACAGGTGCTTGCACACACACACTGCACAGGTGCTTGCACACACACACACATACACACACAAGCCTCAGTTGTACCACCCAGAATGATACATGTCCTAAGTGGGTATTGGTCCAAATGGAGAAAAGGGTGGGGAAATAAAGAGAACACCCATGCACTTACTCCAGTCCTGGACTCTGGAAAAGAGAGATATATCTCCAGCACCTTGCTTCATGAGGTAGCGATGCACCCTGGGAGTTTTATGGTCACTCCATGTATTCGGCTGATAAGCATGGGCAAATCCCCCCTCGGGACACTGGATGATGGAGCAAATGCATCCTGGGAAAAGGGGTGTCTTGGTGAATCTGTAGCAGGGTCAAATTACCGTGGGGCAGAGGCTTGTGGCTGACAGGCACCACCAGCTTGCACACCCACCAGGTTGCCTGTCTACACCATATCAGAATGAAGATACTGACAGCTGCACTGTGACCTGAGGGATAGCCATTTTATTATCCTAAACAAGTAAAGAAAAACCCTGTACATAACAGTTGAAACCATGGTGGAGATTTTTGTAACAGGAAAATACTAAACATCTGTGACTTCTTTAATTAAGCAGCATTTAAGTGTCTGACCCAAAGGAAGCCATGGTGCTGACTCATCATATACAACAATTTTAAGCTTTCGAGACTTTTAAGCATTTTAGCTTGAGAAGTCTTCAAGCAAAACTTAAGCTGCTTCTGCAGGAGTTGACATGGTGTTATCTTTATGATTCCTGTGAATTAAAGGCATGGAGGAGCATTCATTTGATTGGGAGAACTAGCTCTGTAGGGCACCGAGGTGTTAAGATGATCTCCACTGTTTACACCTGTCTTAAAATCTTCTCAGTCTAGATTTCATCAAGGAAAACCGTGAGCTCTGCGATGAGGAGTAAAAGTGCTTGCCTTAGTCAAACCACTGATCTCCACACAGCAGCCCCCCCAGTGTGGAAGCCACACCAGGTTGTCATTTTGGCTTCTGGGGAGTTTATACAGCTATGGCTGCAGGGTGTGTTAGTCCCAAGTGATTTCCCATTATCTTAGATTTCTGGGGATATTCTTGGTCAGTGAGAGAAATGGATAGCCATGAAAGCTCCAGATCCTTACCCAACATCCCATCAGTGTCGAAGGAATGGTGGTTATTATTCATTTAAATGATTTTTGCAATACTTATTTCATTGTCTTATTTTCTTAGGAAATATGTTTCCAGTTTTATTGTTGGTTATAATAAGTTCTTGTTTTTCTTTCTCTCTCATCACTTTTTATTAGGTTCTGAATACATTTTAGAGAATGAGGCATGTGTTTCTTAGATATATGAAAGTGGTAAATCTATTCAGGAATCTCAGGTGATTATAATTACTGAAAATTCACTCATTTGAGGGTGTGGTTTTGTGTGAGATATTATTTTTGTCTACAGTAATATGACTGCAGCTTCACCTGTGTTATTTGTGTTTAACGCAGTGTTCTAAAAGTCACCACCAGGACTGTTTTTCTTGAAAAGCAGCCTTCAGATGTTTATGGGTGTGTGCCAGCTGTCATGGAAGCAGAGCCTGAGGCAGAGATCCTTGTGCACAGAATCTGAGTGGGGTGGGGCAGCCTCCGCCAGAGCCCCTGCAGAGGTGCTCCCCAGGTTTCTATCTGGATTCCAGTCAGAGAAGGGAGGCTTCATACAGAAGATCTCTTGCTGTACCCGACGGCATTCCCCACTGACTGGCTGTTCCAGCTGGGCACCATTAGCCTCAGGTTCTCTATATAAGACGACTTCTGTCTCCCCAGCACAATCCTTCTGAGAAGGCTGGCAGTGGAGGTTGTCAGCCTTGGCACACATGGGGGTTTCGGGAGGTCTGCTTGGGGCCGTGACAGCTGACCACATACCTACAAAAGAAACTGTCTTTCTCTCCTCTGATGGGAATCACTGTTGGAGTTGGTTCAGGATGACCTCAGAGCAGGGCCATACACTAAGAGGTCAGAATGGGTGTGCAGTGTTTGGGAAACTTCGTATTGAGCCCACACAGAGAGGCAAGGTGCAGTGGCAGAAGAGGAGCACAGGACAGAGGGAAGGACTGGCACACCATGAGCCTAGTGGGCCAACAAGGCATATGAGTTTTACTTCGTGCCTATGCAAAAGTAGGACAGGTGGCTGATGGTTTGATGTGGCCAAGGAACTGCACGGAGGTCAGTATGGCAAGAGGGCAGCGAAGCAGGTCTGGCATTGATGTACACAGAACTGAGATGAGAGTGGGAGTAGAGATTTGTAAGGTTTTACAGCCCTTTGACATGTCTTTAGCTTTTGACCTATTGGAATCTTTTCACACAACAGTAGCATGAGGAAAGCATCACTTTGGTTGTGGTGTCCAAAATAGACCCTGTGGCTCTGTGCTGCGAATTAGGAGACAAATTAGAAAGATCTTGCAGTAGTTGAGGCTAGAACAGAGAGTGAATTAAGTGTGATGGTTACAGTGGAGATGTGAAAATCTGAATCAGTCTAGGATAGATGGTCCAGCGGGTTGCGTTTGTCGATATCCTGAATGAGCTGAGAGTGGAGATGCAAGTGTGGAGCTGGAATGAAATCCTCCCGGCTTCCCTTTGATCTCTGTTTCCCAATGTCCAAAGACCCCACTGCGGTGCCTGCCTCCGTTCTCGCTGTTCCTGTGTACCCCTAGACACCCAGCTTCCTCGTTTTAACCCAAGCAAAATGATGTCCTTGCACATTTGCTTGTCCAACCTGATTCCTTGTTGGTGGCAACAAAGAGCTGTCCATGGCAAGGCTCTACCCTGTGGCATTACAGATGAGCTGGCAGATGCTGAAGACATCATCAGTTGCCTTTTTTCCCTCCCTGCAGTTCTGCTTAAGTAGCGAGGAGCAGGGTCAGGATTGATTTTCCTGCCAATATGTAGTATACTATCCCTTTGAAACCACAGGAAGTTCTCCTTTGGAATGCTTCACTGCACTCTGCACTAGGTCTCCTCCCCTGCTGGTGTATGTCTCCTCCAGCATCAGAATCCCACAGATACAACAGCCAGATCCCAATTTGGTAGGTGAGGAAAATGAGTCACAAGGGTTAATTGAATTGATGAAACACCCAGTGAGGGGAATTACAAAAGCCTAAATGATATTAAATTTGTCTGCATTGCAAAGTAGTTGCAGAAACAAAGAATCAAAACACTTCCCCAGGCCAAAGCTCTAAGCATGTGGAGAACAAGGCTTTCATAGTCATTGTTTTGTCTTTGGCATTTATCAAGTCCCCAGTAAACAAGTGTTGAAAAATGAACTTATTTTTATTGACATGGTTCTGGAAACATGGCGGGAGAAGAACTGAATTCTCACCCAAAGCTTCTTAGCAGGCATGCTGCTTCAAGGGCTGTTGCAAACCAAGCATTTCAGCTGCTTGGGAGTGGGAGTCCTTTTTCCCCTGGCCAGCACAGGGGACAATTCCAGGAGCTTAGGGAAGCATCTTTGTCTTCTGTGGAAACCCTGAACTGCGACCCAGCACCTCAGATGTGTTGTCCAGCAAGGACCTGGATCTCTATGTTAAGGAGTTTGTACTTAACTCTTTCCATGCTGGAGAGTCTCCTGTGGGTATAAAGGATCGGTGACCTCTGCATAATGTTTTACTTGGAATTATTAGCCTAATAGGTCATATGTTCATTAAAATTTTAGAACACATGAAAACTGTATATACGTGTGTGTGATATGTACTAGACAACAATGTTTAGTATAGCAGTGGTACGTAAGTACAATTTTACAATATGTGAATAGGAGCTTATTGTATCTTGTTCCCTGCAAAAGCCGTTAGATTTTTAGTCAGTTATTCATAAAGAATAGTGAGGAATCAATTTGAGAAGCCAGCTAATGTTGCATTTTTCAAACGCAGTCTGCTTTTCATTCTGATAGGAACTTCATCGATTTGATTATAATACTGTTTTACACCAAAGTGTAGCTTTGATTTATGTTCCAGTGTTAAGTAGTTATATTAGTGTACCCTGTGTGTGTGTGCTTTTTATCTCTGTAATTACACTCAATGGGCAAGGTTTTCTGTTTATCGGCAAAATATATCCAAAAATATCCACAACACTGCAGATCATTTCTGTTTTCATGAAACCAGTTAATATCCTGGCAAGTTCTGAATTTTTCTAAATTTTAGGACTTGCCTCACACAAATTAGAAGTATCCAGACTTTCAGATTTATAATCTGCATTCAAACTTTGGATGCCCTTTATTAATAAAAATACATGTGACAGCAAAGTATAGCTCTGCTCTTAAGCTGTTAGAGAGCACATAAAATGATTATGGCTTGCAGTAAATGTTATTATGGTCCCCGGATACTTCCTGGGGGATTCGGCAGTCTCCTGCACTCTCCTCCAGACTGAGCGTGTCTCCTTGAGAAATGGCAGGAAGGAGGGCCACCGAGCAAGACCACCGTCAGGCCGCGTGTCACAGTGCTGACAAGGCTCTGATAGAAAACCCAATTTGCAGTTTAAGAAGCACATCCATTATCCTTCTGATTTTAAATTAGAACATATATCAGCAAAATGATAAAAGAAAGTGCTTAAGAATTATGAATGTCAAGGACTATTTCATATCATAAAGCCACAGCCCTTTTTGAATATGACTTTAAATTATAGCGCATATTAATGGTTTTCATGTGCTCTGTCCCTGAGGGGTGAGTATCACATTATTGCAACTGTTGATAAGCTAATAATTACAGTTTAACTCCTGACTCCCTTTCACAAGTAGGTAGTTGCTACTTTCCATACTTAGCAATATCTTTACAAAGTAGAGGTATATGCTAGCTTTTCTAGAGGAGCTTAAATAATGCATGGTTTTCTGTTGATGTAGGTGGAAAGTGTAATATTGGTTAATCTTTGTTTCTACTCAAATCAGTTAGCAAGGTTCTGCATTTATTTTTCACTCTTTATTTCTTTCTCCAGTCATTCTCCATTGGATGAATGGTGTAGGAACAAATCCAGGAATGTGTTTTAAAACCCTTACTGTCCTCTTGAAATGAGATGAACTGAGAAAATGTCTGTTAGAAAATTTTGAATTTTTCTTTTGGAAATGGTTGCTCCATATTTCTGCCCATACAGATTCCATCACAGTAATTGTGTGTTTTAATCATTGGTATATTGATCCAATAATTTAAATCTTTACAGAAATTTTTTCATATTTCTTACAACAGAATCAGTGCTTAAACATAAATTATTTCAGGGTTCAGCACAGTAGCCTAATGGTGAAAGTCCTCGCCTTGCTAGTGCCAGGCTGCTGTGTGGGCGCCAGTTTGTGTCCCAGCTGCTCCACTTCCCATCCTTCTCTCTGTTTGTGGTCTGGGAAGGCAGTAAAGGATGGCCGAAAGCCGTGGGATCCTACACAGTGTAGGAAACCTGGAAGAGGCTTCTGGCTTCTGGCCTCACATAGGCTCAGCTCTGGCCACTGTGGCCACTTGGGGAGTGAATCGGCAGACAGAAGATCTTTCTGTTTCTCTTTCTCTCTGTAAATCCGACTTTCCAACAAAAATTAGGTGAGTCTTTAAAAATTCATGTAAAAGTTAATCCATCAGAATCACATTTGAGATTTGACAATTTGCAAACAGAAGTGCTGAGATATTGGCTCTATTGTCTTCTCTAACCTAAATGTAGGGTGATTTTTAAGCTGCCTTTATCCCATATTTAGAGATACAAGACTGAAACAAGCAATGGCTACTATTTCCTGCCAAATTTCTTATATATTAACTATTTACTGATTTTAAAACCAGTTCTCTGTGTCTGCTATATGTGAATGTATTATTTTTAACATCCATATTTGAGAATTTTACATTTAAGGATAAATTAATATTTAAGATATAAGTAAGAATAGTGATAAGAAAAGGAGTGATAAGCAAGTGACTCTGGAATCTGTTCTTCTGCATTTATATTTATATGCATACCTTGCCCCATCTAACTAATCCTGTCAACAGATTCTCTCATCTATTATGATTTCTCTATCCAACCATTGTCCAAAGATACACACCCTTGGATCATCTCTCCATGTTTCTGCTGACCTATCTAAATAGCAGAATAACCAATCTAAGATGTCTTTTGAATTTGCTGACGTGGCATTTCATTGGTCTGACTATCCCATAAAAGATTCCAGGTACTTGTGCTGAAGCCTGCTTACCCAAGGAAGGGGCGGGGGGATACTGGAAGACATTTTCCCTGCTCCAAGTACTTCTCCACATATATATCAGGCCTTCCTGCTTCTACCCACATGCAACCCCTGCCACATGCACTGCCCAGGATCCGTGAGGCTGTGGGAACCCTTTTCAAAACACCCTTAGCAATGAGACAAGCCCTAACTCAGCTGACCCACATGAGCCTTGACCTGCACCTTTTTGGCTGGTTAGCTGCTTTTTTGTGTGGTTACAGTAAGTGATTAAGGTCTTAACTCTCTCACTGTTGACCCCTTGCTTGAATAGAGCAACATGACACCTGACTGCTCAGCCATCTTTGCTGACTCAACTGAGCTGCTGATGCATGGGCACACGCACACATGAGCACACACACACACACACACACACACACACACACACACAGGGGATCTGCAAACTGTTCACAGAATCATGTAGTATGAAAAACACAGTGCAAAAATTCAAAAACATTTACACCAAGATAAACCTACTAGGTAGTTTCCAATTCCCATGAGCTTTCTGAGTTATCCTTGTATATGTGCCAGTCAATACGTTTTTATTCATAAACTGAGGTTCATGAGAGAGACTGACCTCTTGTTGTACTTCCTATTGTGTGTTTTAATCATTGATCTTGTTTCTTTGTAAAAGTAATCTCATCAGAGCCCGGCGTCGTGGCCTAGCAGCTAAAAGTCCTCACCTTGAACGTACCAGGATCCCATATGGTTCTGGTCCCAGCAGCCCTGCTTCCCATCCAGTTCCCTGTTTGTGGCCTGGAAAAGCAGTCAAGGATAGCCCAAAGCCTTGGGACCCTGCACCTGCGTGGGAGACCTGGAGGAAGTTCCTGGCCCCTAGCTCTGGATCAGTGCAGCACCGGCCATTGTGGTCACTTAGGGAGTGAATCATTGGATGGAAGATCTTGCTCTTTGTCTCTCCTTCTCTCTGTGTGTCTGACTTTGCAATAAAAAGAAATCTTCTTTAAAAAGTAATGTTATCAAATTCGCTGGAATGTCCCAATTTTTTCTCTATGGGAGGGATCTAATATTGATAGAATATTTTATCTCAGAATTTCACAGAACATTTCTACAGCAATGCTGGGTCTCTTATTTATATAAATATGTTAATTGTATTTCACTTTACATAATTAATTCTGTGAGTGCCATGGGATTATTTGATCTTATATATTTCTCCTTTTTTAACGTTCCTTGCTTTTGAATTCTACATTGTATTCGTGTTGTTTGGAAGACTCAGAAAGAAACAGATCTCCCTTTGTCTGGTTCTCTTTTGATCTTATATCTCTCCTTTTTAAAAAATGTTCCCGATTTTCCAATTTTCAAATTTTATTTATATTGCTTGGAAGGCAGAGAGAGACCTCGCATTGGCAGGCTGTCTCCTCAGAGGTGTGCAATAGTTGAAGCTGGGCCGGGCTGCAGTCAAGAACTGGTCCAGCAGTCAGGTGCCCTGCGTGGATCCATGGCCCCAACGTGTCATTTACTGTCCCCTGAGTAGATGCACTGTGCAGTTCTTAACCACTGCTGGAGTTGCCCAACCTTTCTTTTTTTTTTTCCCTTGTCTTTTTTAGCTTGATTGTGTATATTTATGTAGTACAGTGTGGTGTTTCAACACGTGTATGCATTTTGGAATGATCAAGTCAGGCTAATTTCCGTATCAGTCACATCAAATGTATGTAATTTCTTTGTAATGAGAACATTTGAAATCCTCTTTTGAGCTTTGAAAAAATGTAGAACACAGGTTAATCACTGCTGTTGTCCCAGAACTTGCTGTTCTTCAACCAACTTGGTACCAGTTGACCAGCTCCCCTTCTAGCCTGTGTTTCTCTAGGCTTGAATAATTTGGAGTCTATATATAACTGACTTCATGTGGTACATGTCTCCCAGTGCCAACCTTATATTTACCTAAGATCTTTTAAGTTCATGTCTATTCTTACAAATTAAAGGATTTTCTGTTGTTGTTTAAAGACTTGCTTATTTCAAAGAGAGAAATTTTCCATCCACTGGTCTACTCCCCAAAAGCCGCACTTGCTAAGTCTGGGCAAAGTTGAAGGGAGAACCTCCCTGTGGTTCGCCCATGTCAGTGGCAGAGTCCAAGTGCTCTGCTGCTTTCCCAGGGGCACTAGCAGGAAAGTGGACTGCAGGTGGAGCATCCCACACTCAAACCAGCACCCACCCCGAGGTGCTTTGTATTTCAACTCCAAATAGTATTCAGCCTTACGTGTTTGCCCACTTAAAACTCTGTCGATGCACACTTAGGGTTTTTACCGCGTGTCTTCACTATTATAAAAAATGTTTTGTTGGGCTTCGTAATGCAGACGGCTCTTCAGCATACCAGTTTAAGTTTCGTTGACTGTAGAGATGCATGTCTGTAGGTAACGCTTTATTTGGTTTTTGAGGTACCGACATACTCTTTCCAAAATAATTTTCTAGTTTTATTTTCCTGAGGATTTTCTACTTACTTGAATCTGCAGACTTTATTGCCTAAAAATTATAATACAGGCTTGTTTTCAAGTTACAACAAATATGTGGTTGTAGCTATCTTCTCGATCTTCTAGTTGTCTATGTTATTTCTAGTTTTATTAGGAAAATTTTTTAAAAAATCAAAGGATACTTATAATTTTATTAATAATACATTTACTTATAGAACCTGTTTTTAAATTGTATCTTAAATTTTATCTTACTTTTATGGAATTACATTTGTTTACTCTCTTATCTACGTAATGTTTCAGGTTCTTATTGATTTTTTTTCTGTTGGATTTTATAGTAAGTAAGCCATTTCCTTTGTTGGTATGTAATTTTTCTTAAAAAAAATGTGATGGTTGCCATGGTTACGGGAGGAGGGCGGAGTTTGCTTTGAACCAGGTCTGTCACTCTGATCTCAGACCAGAACCTGGGAGGACAGCAGCGATCCTGCCTGCCCCTGTTGGACCCACGAGGGACACCGGCCAACATTCCCAGCAAGGCCCAGGCGACTCCCACTTAAGCTCCCGCGTCAAGAAGAGTTTAAAAGACCTTGCGGTTTCTTTGTTTGCCCCTCTGCTCCTTTGCAGCCCTTTCTTCGCCTCTGTTTTTCTGCTGCATGGCAGAGAGAGAGGTCCATTAACGGAGTTTCCCCAATAAAGGTCTGTTGCAGTTTTTTTACACCGGGCTGGTGTGTTCCTTCGCATATGGTTGGTAAATCTAACAGTATTTAAAAAAAAAAAAGATTTTGTTTATTTGTATTGGAAAGTAAGATATATAGCGAGGAGGAGAGACAGGAAGATCTTCCATCCAATGATTCACTCCCTAAGTAACCACAATGGTCGGTGCTCAGCTAATCCAAAGCCAGGGGCCAGGAGCCTCTTCCAGGTCTCCCATGCAGGTGCAGGGTCCCAAGGCTTTGGGCTGTCCTTGACTGCTTTTCCAGGCCACAGGCAGGGAACTGGATTGGCAGTAGGGCTGCTGGGACCAGAACCGGTACCATATGGGGTCCTGGTGCATTCAAGGAGAAGACTTCAGCCACTAGGCCACTGCACCAGGCCCTAAGATGATTTAAGTTTTACTCTGATCACCAATTCTCAGCCCTTTTTTTCTGTAATATTTTCCTCCTGCTCAGTTTGAAGAGTTTGTGTGTGACACATGGTCAACTTTTTGTGACGAATGAGGATGATATTGGCTCGCTCAAGTGCTGTATATTCTGTCTGTATGATTTTGTTGATTGGTGTTTTTAGGTGGTTTTGAGTTGGTGTTGTTGCAGCAGAAACCTGGGTTAAGGTCTCCCATTATGAAATTAAATTTACTTCTTTCTTTCACTTATTATACCTTTGGGTTTCTATGTTCTCAAGTGACTTGTTACATAACGCTGACATCATCGCATCTTCCTGATCACAGAAGTTTTATTGTTATGCACTCATCCTTTTTTCTCTCAGCTTTGTTCCTTCCTGAATGCCATTTGTTTGATGTAACTTAGGATTTTCTTTTAATATTTTATTTAAATGTTTTCTCTCTTCAATGCCTTCACAATTTTTGCTTTTGTTTTGTTTTAGTGACTCTCTTAAGAACTAGAAATAAGCTGAGTTTTGCTTATCATACCCATCCTGATAATTTTGAGAAAATTTAATCTTTAGTGTGATCAGCAATATGTTTATTTTCCAGCTGATTCCTTAAGTGTTTTATTCTTCTGTGACCATTTTTTCTTATTTATTGTTCTCTTAACAGACTTTTTTTTTTCACTTATTTGATGGAGTTTTTCCCTCTCCATTTCAGGTATCATGCTGTTTCCATGATACTGGTGCTTATCCTTGAACATTTAACATGCATGTTTTTCTCAAAGTTAACATTGCTTTAAATTATTTTTACTTCTTTCCTTAAAATAGAGGGGACTGTTGGAATACGCAACCTATTACCACCACTCTTCTGACATATATCTGCTTCTATTCAGCATTTTCTTTCTTTCTTTTTTGAATTCCACAAGATAACATTACTTTTTTATTTTAAGCAGGTGAATAGATGCAGATGTGTGACTGACATTGTGTTTGCTTTTCATTCTTTTTTTTTTTTTTGCATCGCATTCTTCTGACATTGTGCTGCTTTCTCTTGACTCACCCCACCCCTTCCATGCCGTCTTCGTGACTTAGCTCTGTTTATGTCCAGGTAAGCGTGTTCCTTTGATTGTCGATCCTGAAAGCCAGTACTTCTGCATATGTGTAGCATAATAGCGATGTATTCATTACCTTAAAGATATTATTCAAGCAAATCTGGTTTCTCTCTTTTCAAATTTTTAGTTCAATTTAAACAGATTTGATGTAATTTCTCTTGTTGGAAATAAATATTCTCTGCTGGTCCAACTATTCTTTTAGAAATGATTTGTCCTTTTTTGATACAAGTTTTATGATTTTATCTAACCCTTTCATTAGACAAATATGATTTGATATCTAGCTGTAGATTTCTTATGACTTAAATTATACTTGGCACACATTGGAAACATTGTTTTTTCAACTGGAATGGCAGAGGATTTGAAAAATTACAACACTTATATTTTCAGGTTATTTTTCTTAATTGTGTCGTATCTTGAAAGACAGAGTCACAGAGAGAAAGGGGCGACAGAGAAAGAGAGAGGGTTTCCAGCCGTTTCTTTTTTTACCCCTCCCTCCCTCAATGGCTGAATGGCAAGGTATGCCAGGCTGAAGCCAGGATCCAAGAACTTCCAGTCTCCTGCATGGTGGAGGGCCTCCCTGCCTTCCCCGCTGAATCGGAAGTGGAGCAGCCAGGACTAAAACTGGCACTCCATATGAGCTGCTGGCACTCCATACTGCCACTTAACCCACATGCCACACCGCATTTTCAAATATTGTACCACCTTGATTTCTGTTACTCTCTCATGCTGTGCTCCATGTCTCTTTATTTTTTAAGTATTGGAATTTCATTTCTTCAGCTAAAGTTGAATTTCCTGCCAGTGATTCTCTCTTTAGCCTAGAAAGACTAAGTTAAGAGAAAAATATGATCAAAGCTGTTACGGATTCCTTGTTGAATTCTGAAATGCTGATCTGAGAAGGGTATTTCCCGCCCCTCTGAAATGCTTTGAACTTTTCTTAGTTTCTTAAAACAGTTTTTCTAACTATAACCTAAATGCATGCACCGCTCACTGTAAATCAGACTAACTTTGGGATATTTTTTTTTCCTTAAAGAGTCACTCGAAATGCAGAGTGAGAGAGGGAGATTGAATTCTTCCAGCTGGGACTGCCGGGCAGAAACCAAGAGCCGAGAATTTTACCTGGGTTTCCGAGTCAGGCACATGCATGGCAGAAACTCAGCTGCAAAGCCGTCACCTGCTGCCTCCCAGGCACACTGGCAGGAGGCTGGCCAGAAGCAGGATAGCAGACATTCTAACTGGCACTCCAGGATGGGATGGAGAGCCATGCTTGGCAGCAGGGCTTGCTATCATTGCAATGCCAACCCCATATTTTGTGAGTTCCATCTCAGAAGCAAGATTTCTTTATTATTGTTGTTATTATTGTTAATGAGAAAGCTCACCTGAGTACTTTTCATGTGGTGATTATAAACCTTTATTGTCCTCATAAATTTTTATTTACTTGACACATAAACATTTTACTTAATTATGGAGTCAGTTGATATTTCCATTTATGCATGCATTGTGTAATGTTTCAATCAGAGCAAATGTGTGTTTCATGAAACATTTATGATTTGTTTTAGCTGAAAATTTCAAAAAATGTTGCAGCTTTTTGAAGCATCTTGTACATCATGGCTATGTGTAGTGGTTCTGCCCGCACAGCTGCACTTTAGCTCCCATTGGACAACCTTCCCCACAGGACCTCTTGTCCTCCCAGCTTCTGATCACCACTATTCTGCTTTTGTCTGTTTTAGGCTCCACCTGTGAGTAAGATCATGCATTATTGGACTTCCTGTGTCTTCTTTCATCTAATATAATGTCCTCCTAATCCCTTCCTCATTAAAAATGACAGAATTTAGGGACTGCAGAGGCTCAATTGATTGATTCTCCACTTCAGGCACCATGGTCCCATATGGATGCTGGCTCGTCAGTCCCCTGGCTGTGCCAATTCCTGCCTGGATCCCTTCAGATATATATAGGAATATATATATGATATATATAATATTGAAAAAAGAAATCAACTGACAGAATTTCATCCTTCTTCATGGCTAATAGCACACCACTGTGTGTGTATCACGTTTTCTTTACTTACCAGTTGATCAATATGCAGGTGGTTAATGTTTCTTTAGAGATATCTGTATCTATGTCTATTTATCTGTACCTTTCTATCTCTGTCTGTTTATAAATGTAGACTCAGTAAAGCAGCAGTGGGATTACTGGATCATAGGACTGTCCTATTTTTAGGTTTTTGGTTGAACTTTCACCTGTTTTCCACAGTGGTTTTCGATGATGTGTGTTCCCCCTCACATTGTATGAGGATTCCCTTTGGTCCACATTCTTGGCAATGCGTGTTATAGTGTTATTGTGTGTCTTGTGGGTAAGTAGCCGTCCCAACTGGAGTGAAGCATCTGTTGATTTTGATTTGCAGTGCACTGATGTTTAGTGGTGCTCAGAGCTTTTTTATATACTTATTGGATGTTTGTATGCCTTTTGTTAGAAATGCCTGTGTAAGTCTGTTTCTAATCATGAGTTCCTTTTAAAGTATAGGTGTTAACCCCTTATCAAGTTTAGAGTTTGTAAATCTGCTCTGCCATTCTGAAGGGCATCTCATCACTCTGGTGTTTCCTTTGTTGCCTAGAAACTTCTTTGTTTCATATAATTCCATTTTGATGTGTTTTTCTTAGGCTTTTTGTGCTTTTTAGATCTTATAAAAAAAAACCGATTCCATTGTCCTGAAGTATTTGTCTGGTGTTTTCTGCTAGTAATTTCATGGTTTCAGGTTGTGTATTTACACATTTAATACTTTTCAAGTTGATTTGTGTTTTAGGAGATAGGACTCTAGTTTCATTCTTGGCATGTGAATATCCATTGTTTCCAGTGCTATTGAGTGGCGAGACTGCATCCTTCAGTATCTGTTCCTAGTGTGTTTACTTGTAGGATCTCCACTTCATTCCGTCGCTGTGTGTGTTTGTATTTACGCCTGTGCGAAGTCAAGCAGTGTGTCCCTCTGTACTTATCTCTCTTGGCTAACTTATAATTCCTGTGATAGTCCATTTCTCTCTTAACCCAACACCAATCTACAAACTCAGGACTCTATTGGCTTGCCACAGTAGACATGGAGGCAGCTTCCCAGAGAGGGCCGGATATTGCAAACATCAATGCAATTTTTTAGGGAGTTTCTCCCTGGGGACAGGACAGACAAAGATTAGGGTCTGCTGATGTATCACTAAAAGCCCAAAAGCAGATTAAGGTCCTGCATGGAAGACGATTGTCACAGAGTGTGGTCTGAGAGGAATGATCTTCTGTGTTGTTCCTTCAGTGGGAGTTCTGAGGTAGCTTCACTCCTGTAAGTCCTAGCTTGCCCTGACTATTCCTGTTAGGCAGGGGGGGCAGACAGTGTCAATCCTGTTGGACAAGTTGAGGCTACTGCGTCCTTCGTCCTTCGTTTAAAGCACTGGAGGGTTCCTGTTGGGTATAGAAATGAGTATATACCCTTATGCCTCCTGCTGTGCTATAGTTTGGCACCTCCTCATTAAGGAGAGGCCCTAGAATATAGAGGAAGCTGATCAGCCGCTGGTAAGAAGACAGCACCTGCAGAGCTAAATGCTGGTGTAGCACATGTAAGTTGAATGTGGAGAAATTGTGAATAGCAATCTCTACTGTAGTTTCAACTATCTGAATTTTACTTGGAGCTGTTCATCAGATACATATTTGTGAGCCCAAATGTTGCCCTACGTAAAAACGAATTATGAACAATATGCTATTACATGAACAATGGGTCAGAGAAGAAATTAAAGATGAGATCAAAAAATTTATGGAAACCAATGAAAACTCTGATACAACATTCCAAAACTTGTGGGACACCGCCAAAGCAGTGCTACGAGGTAGATTCATCGCAATCGGAGCCCATGTCAAGGCCCAAGAAAGACGCCACATACAGGAACTAACCACACACCTCCAGGATCTGGAAAAACAGCAGCAGAAGAGTCCCACGCACAATAGGAAACAAGAAATCATCAAAACAAGGGAGGAGATAAACCAAATAGAAATCAAAAAAACTATACATAAAATCAACAAATCAAAAAGTTGGTTTTTTGAGAAAATAAACAAAATAGACACTCCACTGGCCCGATTGACCAAAAAAACCAAGAGAAAGTGAGAATCAATAGCATTAAAGATGAAAAAGGCAACATAACAACAGACACTGCAATCATTAAGAAAATAATTAGAAATTACTACAAAGAACTGTACTCCCACAAATTTGAGGACCACCAAGAAATAGAAAAGTTCTTGGACTCCCACAATTTACCAAAACTCAGTCCGGAGGCAACTGAAGAACTAAATAAACCCATAACCGAGCTAGAGATTGAAACAGTCATCAAGGATCTCCCAACGAAAAAAAGCCCAGGTCCAGCTTCACTACAGAATTCTACAAAACATTCTGAACAGAACTAACCCCAATCCTCTACAAGCTCTTCAAAAACAGTAGAGGAGGAAGCAACCCTTCCAAACTCATTCTATGAAGCCAACATCACCTTAATCCCAAAACCGGACAGAGAACCGTCAGAGAAGGAAAACTACAGACCTATTTCTCTGATGAACATTGATGCTAAAATTCTCAACAAAATCCTAGCCAATAGAATTCAAAAAATCATCAGACAGATCATTCATCCGGATCAAGTAGGATTCATCCCTGGAATGCAGGGATGGTTCAACATTCGGAAATCCATAAATGTTATAAACCATATCCAAAAACTGCAAAACAAGAACCACATAATAGTTTCAATAGATGCAGAAAAAGCTTTCGACAAAATCCAACACCTCTTCATGCTAAAAACTCTAGCCAAAGTAGGCATAGATGGGAAAATCCACAACATAATCAAAGCAATTTATGAAAAACCCAACGCCAGTATCATACTGAATGGAGAAAAGCTAGAACCCTTCCCACTGCGATCTGGAACAAGACAAGGGTGCCCGCTATCACCACTGCTATTCAACATAGTCCTAGAGGTACTTGCAGAGGCCATAAGACAAGAAAAAGAAATCAAAGGCATACGTATAGGAAACGAAGAAGTCAAGCTTTCACTATATGCGGATGACATAATCCTATACATAGAAAAACCAGGAGACTCAATACAGAAACTGCTAGAACTTATTCGAGAGTTTGGCAGAGTGGCGGGGTACAAAATTAACGAACGAAAATCAACAGCCATAGTGTACGCAAATAACACCAAGATGGAAGAAGATCTAACCAACAGGATACCATTCAAAATAGCAGAGAGAAGTATGAAGTATTTGGGAATAAATCTAACCAAAAGCGTAGGAGACCTATTCGAAGAAAACTACAAACTCTTTAAAAAGGAAATTGAACAAAACCTCAAAAGATGGAATAACATCCCGTGCTCCTGGATAGGCAAAATCAATATCATTAAAATGTCTATACTACCACAAGCAATATACATTTTCAACGCAATTCCAATCAAATTGCCCAAAACATTCTTCACGGAACTGGATACAATGATTCAAAAGTTCATCTGGAAACACAAAAAACCACGAATAGCTAGAACCATCCTGAAAAATGAGAAGTTAGCAGGGGGAATCACAATCCTGGACCTCTGGACATACTATAGAGCAGTGGTTATCAAAACAGCCTGGTACTGGCACAAAGACAGAAAGGAAGATCAATGGAATAGAATAGAAGCACCAAAAGGGAACCCACACAAATACAGCCAATTAATCTTTGACAAAAAGACCAATGACAGCCCAAGCAAGTGGGAAGGCCTCTTTAGTAAATGTTGTTGGGACAACTGGCTGATAGCCTGTAGAAACAAAAAGATAGACCCACATCTATCACCATACACTAAGATCCAATCTACATGGATAAAAGACCTAAACCTACATCCAGAAACCTTCAAACTCTTGCAAGAAAATGTAGGAAATACCCTGCAAGACCTAGGAGTAGGTCCCGACTTTCTAAGAAGGACACCAAAAGCAATAGCAGTTGAGAACAGAATAAACAAATGGGACCTCATCAAACTAAGAAGCTTCTGTACAGCAAGGGAAACAATCAACAAAGTAAAAAAGCAACCCACAGAGTGGGAGAAGATCTTTGCACACGATATAGGCGATAGGGGGCTAATTTCCAGGATATACAAAGAACTTCAAAACAACCAAAAAACCAAAACAAACAAGCCACTCAAGAAATGGGCACGGGAAATGGGCAAACATTTCACAAAGGAACAAGTCCAAATGGCAAACAAACATATGAAAAAATGTTCCAGCTCCCTAGCAATAAGGGAAATCCAAATTAAAACATCGATGAGGTACCACCTAACACCAGTAAGATTGGCCCACATAAACAAGAACACCAACGACGCTTGCTGGCGAGGATGCGGGGAAAAGGGAACCCTACTCCACTGCTGGTGGAGCTGCAAATTGGTACAGCCTTTATGGAAATCAGTCTGGAGAACACTCAAACAACTCAAAATCTGCATGCCATATGACCCAGCAATAGCACTCCTAGGAATATATCCAAAACACCTATTTTACGACAAACCAACATGCATCCCTATGTTCATTGCAGCACAATCAGTAATTGCAAAAACATGGAAGCAACCGAAATGCCCATCAGCAGAAGATTGGATAAGAAAGCTTTGGTTCATCTACTCCATGGAATACTACTCAGCTATTAAAAAAACAAAATGCAGTTCTTTGTGGCTAAATGGGCACAACTGGAAACTATAATGCTAAGGGAAATGAGCGAATCCCAAAAGGTTAGATACCACATGTTTGCCTTGATTTAACCTGTAATTTTTTGTTTGGTTGTTTATTATTTTTTGAACCTGTCATTGATATTGTCTCAACCCAGGTGTTTCGAAGAATGGAACTTTGCATTATTTTTAACATATTGTTTACCCAATACTATGTCAATTAATTCCATAATGTTGTATATTGATACTGAGGCCTTGTTGGGGCTTTTAACTGACCGGATCTTTACTCTGTTAGACCTACCTTCAGACCATAGAAGGTCTCCCCAAGAGGCCACTGAACTTATCTGGACAATAAGACGCTGAACTTTATGCTAGGCATGTGTTTGCAAGCAATGAATCTCAACTGAACTTGAACTATGGTTATGCAACAAGGTGGAGGAATCCACCATGGGGGGAGGGGTATGGGGGGGGTGGGGGGAATCCCCAGCGCCTATAAAACTGTACTACATAATACAATGTAAGCAACAATAAAAAAAAAAAAAAGAAACGAGACTAGCTGCACACTGAGATGAATTGTCTCATTTGCCAAGTGTCCCAAGTGGCAAAGTCAAAGAAATAACTCTGTAATCCTTCATTAGTATTTCATCAAGTTTAACCATTTGCAGACTGCCAGAAAGATGGGGAAGGAGTTCCTCAAATGTTTTAAGAATGACAACTGATCAACTTGTGTGTGAGCTTTCTAATACATTTCTTTGTTGAAATAACAAAGTGACAAATGAAAATTGTATAAATCCAGAGGAAACTCAAGGTAAATATCAGGCAGCCAGCCCCTTACTCTTTCTGGAAGCCCATGCTATACAGTGGGCAAGGCAAAGCCTTTCAAATTTCTCACAACTGGTTTTAAGTTCCAACTCTTGCACTTGGTAAATGACTCTGCCCCCACTTACTTAAATCTCATCTTTCACCGTTTTCACATATATGTAAAAAACGAAGGGAACACTACCACTGAGGGTTATGAGACTAAAGATCACATTAAACATCATCTGTAAAAATGCTCGGTTCTTTTCTCAATAAATAGTGATTCCTCCAATAAACTGCACAAGTCAGGCAAACCCAGATGTTTCGAAGAATGGAAATTGCATTATTTTTAACATATTGTTTACCCAATACTATGTCAATTAATTCCATAATGTTGTATATTGATACTGAAATTTTGTTGGGGCTTTTAACTGACCGGATCTTTACTCTGTTAGCCCTACCTTCAGACCATAGAAGGTCTCCCCAAGAGGCCACTGAACTTAACTGGACAATAAGATGCTGAACTTTAAGCTAGGCATGTGTTTGCAAGGAATGAATCTCAACTGAACTTGAACTATGGTTATGCAACAAGGTGGAGGAATCCACCATGGGGGGAGGGGTGGGGGGAATCCCCAGCGCCTATAAAACTGTACCACATAATACAATGTAAACAACAATAAAAAAAAACAAATTAATTTGGTAAAATTATTAAAAAACCACTTGTTTACAAATCTGCAAGTACATTACGTGTCACATGTGTTAGAGAAGATGTAGATAGTGATGCAATTACTCTTGCTTCCTAATCCTGGTTGATTATTTAAAGTGTTCATTTGAACTTGAAGATTTTTCAAGTGTTCTTCTATGCTTGTAAGCATTCCCAGATTGTCAACATGACGAACTAAATAGGAAATTACGTGCCCCCACCAGGCCATTCCAGGATTATTCCAAACACATGAAATTTATTCATCTCAAGGAAATCAATCAATGCTGTTTTACGCCTGTTTTATCTCTATTTTTCTATACAGAAACTCTAGAGCATTGCTGTTTAGAGTTTTTTTTTCAAGAATTTACTTATTTTTATTTGAAAGTTAGATTTTACACAGAGAAAGCAAGAGCAAGAGAGAGAATCTTCCATTTGCTGGTTCACTTCCCAAATGATTGCAGTGGCCAGAGCTGAGCCAATGTAAAGTCAGGAGCCAGGAGCATCTTTCTGATCGCCTACACAAGTACAGAAGCCCAGTAAGCTGGACCATCTCCTGCTGCCTCCCGAGGCCAGGCACAGGGAGCTGGACCATCTCCTGCTGCCTCCCGAGGCCAGGCACAGGGAGCTGGGCCATCTCCTGCTGCCTCCCAAGGCCAGGCACAGGGAGCTGGGCCAGAAATCCAGGAGCTGGATCGGCAGTAGAGAGCTGGGCAGTGAATGAGAGCCCAATGGATGCCAGGAGGACTAGTGTGTTGAGCCACCGTGCCAGCCCCTGCTTAGAGTTTATAAACTTGAATTCTACGGGTGAAGTTCATTCAGACTTAAAATCTGTACTCCTCACACTTTGTATTCCATAGATATCCTTTTCCAAAATGATTTCATTTCAATTGAAAGCTCTTTTAAGTGTTTTCACAATTGCATTGGACACTCCTTGCTGCAACCGTCCTGGTTGGCAGGTGGATTGCTCTGGTGTGCTACTCTGAGCTTTCAACCTGTGGCAGCTGTGGAGCTGGTGATTTAAACTTTATCAACTGATTTTTTAACACTTAATTGCTTGTGCAAACTTCTAGCTTTCTCTTAATTTTCAGCCAATGAACATACATACTTGTTTCTGTTTCCTGAACTGCATGTAACATATGGTCATCAATTGTACTGTCATTTTTTGCACTAGCTAGTAAATTGCAGGCATACTTTTCAAAGGACATATTGGCCATATATCCTCTCACTTCTCTTTTGCTGTTATATTCACCTGTGATTCCATTGAAGGAATGAAACTCTTATTAGTAGAGCTTGGATTATTCCTTATTCTTGCCTAACATATGCAGTGGATTGAAAAATAAGAACCCTTAAAACAACATGAAATTAGCAACCATTTTGTGAATTAATAAATAACATGATGCCAGAGAATCCCATCAGTAATGTAGAGATTTGACTACACAATTAGCATTGATTAAATTGCATTGGGTTAATCTTAGAAGATTTTTTTATAGCCAGATTTTTGCATAAGGAAATGTTTAGTTCCACTGGAAAATTGGCACTGCTAAGAAATTTCTAATTAGAGTTCTCCTTCCAATTCTGCAAAAGTAAAATTGAAGTAAAATCAATTACTTTCATTTTAACAAACTGAAGTAAGAGTAGAAACATATCCTCCTTGTGAGATAGTTGTGCTTCTTCCATTTGGTTACTGTGCCGTCAGCATGAATTACCAGGCAAGGTGCACTTGAACAGTATTCGAAGTAGACTGTACTGTTCATGCAAATACCTTGGGATGCAACAATCTTTATAATCATTGCACATGAAGGATGAAGAGTTCTGTCAGCTAAGCATCTACAGCAGAGGTCTACTACTCTTACAAGAGTACATTTCATTGTTTTGTGATTTTAAGACAGAGTATCTGTTGTGTCCTCTGTTGTCATGTTTGTGTGGCAAGGTTCTGAGTACTATATTTTGGCAGCAGAAGTATAATCAGACTTGTTGATGTCTTCAATAGCCTTGGACTCCAACATCCGTTATGAAGTTAATGGTGTTTTGGCTAAATCCTAACGAGATGATATTGCTTCTGCATTCTTTTTGTGCATCCTTCTCAAATTATGTTAGAATTGCCCAGTACTATCAAAGTGTACAATTAAGAAAAAATTGGAGTACAAAATGAATAGTCATAGCTGCTGGTATCACCACATAAAGGGATAATGATATAATGATTTGGATATATGAAGAGAAAACACCTTGGGAATAAATAACAGGAACGTATTTGCCCCAAAGAACTTCTAAGAAACATATGTTCATTATTTCATGAAATGTCTGTTGATCATTATTGTGCATGAGACACTGCTTCCCATGGAGATAAGGGAAGCTGCTTGTCATCATGCAGGAGTCTGGTGGGAAAATGCTTCAGCTGTGCAAACAGCCACGGCTCCAGGCAGAGTAAACTGTGGGGAGCATTGGAGGAGGGAAGATAATGACCTCTAGTGCGAGATGATGGAAGGAACTTCTGAAAGGATTTTCATACCATTTTGAATTTGATACAATGATAAAAATAAGAAGAAAATGGCAGGAACAAAGTCTCAAAGGAGGGAAAAATGTTTTCAGTGAATGATTTGTTAATGGGGATTATTGAAAACTATTGGGACTTCTTTTCGGACATGATATATTAAAGCAGCTGGATTGATTCCCACACCATCAGAAACCCCAACTAGGAAAGCAGAGAAGAGTTAGTTTTAAATGGGCCTGAAACCAAGAGCACGAGAGTGACTGACAGAAGCAGCATTTGAGAAGTCTATAAAGCTAATTCAGGGCATCACTAGAACGGGAGATCAAAAAAATCTGAAAAATAATGGGCAGGGAAAGTTTTGCAGATATTTGAAGATATTCCATGCATAGAGAAAAACTGGAACATTTTTTTTTAATCCATGAAAAAAACCTTAGAAAATGATATTCTTTTAAAATATTTATGTATTTTGAAAGAATTACCAAGAAGGAGACACACACACACTCACACAGTCATGCATGTGCTGATTCACTGCTCAGATGGCTTCAATTGTCATTGGGCCAGACCAAAAACAGGAGTCAGGGCATGACTCAGTTCTCCCACAGAGATAGCGGTAGCACGAACACTTGGGCCATCTTCTGCGACTTGCACAGGTCAGTAGCGGGAGCTGTATTGGAGGTGGAGTAGCTGGAACTCCAACATGTACCTATATGGGCTGCTGGCATCACAGGTAGTGGTTTAACTACTAACCTACACAAAGGCTAAAACAATATTCTCTAAGAACTAAGAAAAAATATCCTTGAAACGGGAGATGAAAGGTCTAGAGCCACCCAAAGTATTTTATGTGAGTGAGATTCCTGTGAGACAGTAATCTAGAGGCCCACAGGGTCACCTTACCCAGAGCCACAGAGGCCTTTTGGGCAGGTGGTGAGCAGATGAAGCACTTTGCTGAAGATCATGAACTGGCAAGAAGGAGGCGAGGAGAAAAGAAAGAGCGTTCCAGATAGAAATGATACAGTGAAACAGGTGGAGAGTGTGAATTCCAGAGAGGATTATGAGAATGAAAGAGTTTGGGAGCTTTTATCAAGAAAAATTAAGAGGGAGGAGGAAAGATTCGGATAAGTAGCAGAAGTAAAGGGAGTTTAATAGTTGAGAGTTGAAATGTTTGAGTGTCCATTTCAATGTTAAGCTTTTCATGTTAGGGCTATTGGGGGAATTGAAGTTGGAGGTGTTCTGGAGTGTTGTGTAGACACTTGCTCTTTGAGACAGGAATGGAGGGGTTAGCACCTGTGGAGGTCGTTAGTCTTTCAGGAGTGAGCATGGATCGGTGAGGCTGGGACTCAGCTGAAATGGGTTTCAGTTGTGGTACAGAAGAACCAGAGAAAAAAGGAGTAAGATTGGCAAGGAGTTTCACCACAAACAGCTGTTAACATGTGCAGAGGAAGTGGAAGAGGAGGCAGAGTGGAGAACTTCCATATCGTGTGTATTTCTGTTGCGGCAATAGTGGGCATCTTATTATCAGGAGAGTTTACAAAACCAGCACATGTTTTATAGGGGTCAGCATGGGAAGTATCTAGCTTTTCACAATCCACAAACTATCCCCACAAAACGTAAAGAACATTTATACTTTAAAATTAGACACATGAATTAATAGCACTAACTAGTTTCTAATTGGTTGTTACAAACAAGGAAGAAAAACAAATTGGAATCTTTGATATTTATCTACTTTTACCATTTATCCTTGATTATATTAGACAGGAATATATTTTAGCTCTGGGGTGAGTGTTGTGATGTGTGAGTTAAGTCACAGATCCACAAAGGTCCACAGCATGTATCAGAGCGACTAGGCTGGAATTCCTGCTGCTCTGATTCCACGTCCTGCTAATTCACCTGCCGGGCAGCAGATGATGGGAGAGCTGGGTGGGCGCACTGGTTCCTGGCCCAGTCCTGGCTGCTGTGGGGATCTGGGACATTAGCCATCAGATGGAAGATCCTGCTCTGTACATCTCTCTCCCACCACTGTCTTCACTCTGCTTTTTGATATAAATAAGTAAATTAAATAAGCAAAAATTTTATTTTTAAATAAAAGTTTCTTTAGATTTTACAAGATTAGCTTAAAACTTGTGCTGGAAAATCTTTAAGGCATGTCATGATTTTAATTAAGATAAAGCTCTTGGTTTACACAAATGAACAAAATTCCATACCTAAATTAGTATTTTATTATTTTTGTTTCCATCATTACTTAAGCATTCAATTTTCATTAATAAAAATAATTGCGATTATTTGATTTCCAAGCTTTTCAGGTTTGTCATATTTACTCTCATGTTATCTGCATGTGTCAGATCAGCATGGAAAGCCTTCTGATACAACGCTCTCACAGCAGAGCAGAGCGGACGGAGGGCAAGGTGCACCTGGTACACGTTTCAGGTCACCCTGGAATCTGTATGGTAGTGTTCAAGTCACAGAATCACCCACGAACAAGCGAGCAATTAGCCTCTAAAAATGAACACCTATTTAAACAGTTATGCAAAGAGCATCTCCTTTGTTCCTTCAGTAAGGATGTTCTTTCTCAGCTGTAACTGTAGATGAGAGAGCGCTCCAAGGGAGAGCAGGGAATGAGTGTGTGATGCTTAGCAGTTATGGGACTGTTTTCACAAAGATGCTTCTTTGATGCATGATGCAACACTGTGTATCAGCTTTTATTTCTTAGTGATACTGCCATGATGTGGGAGAACACAGAGGATGTTCCATTTCCTGGATGACTCTCTCCTCCTGTTGCCACATTTGGCTCTTTTCTGTTGTTGGACTGTGTATCCCATTTAATTCTCCGCTACAGGGCTGCCTGAAGATCTCCATCTCTGTTTTATTTTAAAATTTGGCTGTTCAGCTTTCTTGCAGTCTATCACAGGAAGGCTATGTGCACTTAAAAGTTTATACATTTTTTTTTAATTAATGTATTAGTGGAAATCAGTTATTCTTGTACTATTTAGCTGGTTTGCTTGTTTTTTTTTTCTTAATTCATGCAGATTATAAGTTTATGTCATCTTTTCCATGCAGACCAAGCATGTTGGGGACAAAAGCTGTCTCGTTTGTTTTTGTTTGGGAGAGGGGCACGTGGCAGGACTGGGGCTTTATCCAGCTGCCATGGTCCCATGTGAAAACCCAAACTTAAGGCACCAGTCTAGGAATGGAGCCTTTGAGGAGTGGTTAAGTCCTGAGGGTTCTACCATGTGAGGAGTGCCATAAAAAAAAGAAGGCCCCTGAGCTTTGTTGAGCCTTTCTGCCACGCGCTGACATGGCGGAACACAGCATCTGTGAACCAGAAAGCAGGCCACCAGCAGACACCAGGTCAAAGACAGTCTTCGTGTTCTGGGGCCAGGGCAACTTGGAGAGAATTCTCGCTGCCCGTTGCCCAGTTCTCAGCCCCAGAATCAAAATGTAGGAATGACTTAGTCTCCCTGGTTGGTGGCTGACACTCCATCTTCTGAAAAGAGCGTGGTAAGCCTTGGAAGGAGCCCAAGGCAAGTGGCAAGCCTGCAGCTTAAGCTTCATTAATTTTACAGTCAATCTGCCTCTGCCCATAGCAATTCGTTTGCCAGAAGCCATACGTTGGGTTTCTTTTTTCCCCTAAGAATTTAAAACTTCCTAATTGACCTGCTAAGTACTCAGGTAAAATTGATGACAGCAAATACTGAATTAAACGAGTTTTGTGATTCTCTTATGTCTCCCCCAAGTCACTTCTCCCTGAGGTTATAATAAGGTAGCATTAAATCAACCAAATTTCCTTTTCTTCTGGCTCAGTGTTCTGCTGTACAGGGAGCAGAGTCCCTGATCTCTCCTCTTTTAAAAGATCTCTTGAACAATTGAATACTTGACTCACTCAGTTCCTTCTTGACATGTATATCACAGCATCTTTTTCTACCTCTATACTCATAATGGATATTTGGCTCCCAGTGCTCGGCTCCATTCCCTGTTGCACTCTGCACAGATTGTCTGCCTGGGGTTTTCAACCACCTAGGGCTCTGCCAGCATCTACTGTGCTTCCTATGGTGGACATAGAGCTTGTTAGGGTCACCTCACCAACGCCATTCAACAACACTGTCATTGTGCTCTGTGTTCCCATCGTGCCCTCCAGAATCCTGCCGAGCATTGGACCAGTCACTGCTGCCATGAACCTTCAGAACCTGCATTCTTCAGCAAGATATTGTTCTGTATTTTGGTGATATATTTAAATGATCAATATTAGTTTTAATCACAGGTTTCCATCCTCTAGGTCTAGGTTAAATTGGCATAGCAGAGGCCCCTTTGAGTCCTTGGATTTATTGTTTGGTGCCTGCAGTCACATGGGAACTGTTTTATGATTTTACATTGGAAATCGATCTGAAGTTTAATATTAACATAGTCTGGAGCATCTTGAGCAAGACTGCCTTGCAACAGAATCTTGCTGTGGAGGGCAGGTTCAGCCTGTTTGAAAGCAGACCCACTGCAGTCACTTGGGCATAGAGAACAAAACAGGAGTATCCCTACCTTCCTCCCTTCATTTGTATTTCCTTCCTCCTTCCTTCCCTTTTTCCCTCCATCTGTTCTTCCTCCCCTCTTTCCCTCTCTCTCTTTCATACCTTCCCCCCCTCCCTTCCTTCCTTCCTTTATTCCACCTCAAGTAAACAGTAAGAATATCGTTTGAACCAAAACCCATCTGGGCCGCAAACAAGTAGCTGTGAGCCAGCCCTGCCCCAGACTTCACAGAGAATACAGATACATTCCATGTGCATCTGCAACAACTGCAAGCAACTGGTGTCATGCTTTGCTATATGAGTAGCTTCTCAGTAGTTCTACAAGATGAAGTAATAATCATGGTCTCTGATTGCAATGAAACGCAAAAAAGAATGGGTTATGATGGAAAAGAGAAGCCTTACATTTTCTCCTGTTAAATACACGAAGCTGAAATCTGCACTGCTCCTTAATCTCTACGGTTACATTGAGTCTTGTAAGCCTCCGAGGTGTCTACTTAGTATTGTAGGGTTAATTTACTTTTAATTAATTTATAAAATTCTTTGAAAGTACTTGTAATCTGACAGGCACTACACTAGACACTTTACAAATATCAGCTCATTTTATTTACATATTTCTCAGGTACATTAGGCATAAAAAGTAATAGGGCCTGATGCGGTGGCCTAGCAGCTAAAGTCCTTGCCTTGAACGTGCTGGGATCCCATATGGGCACTGGTTCTAATCCCAGCAGCTCCACTTCACATTCAACTCCCTGCCTGAGGCCTGGGAAAGCAGTTGAAGACAGCCCAGAGCCTTGGGACCCTGCACCTGCGTGGCAGACCTGGAGGAAGTTGAGGAACCCTGGAGAAAGACCTGGATCCTGGCTCCTGGGAAACAATTGCTTCAATTTCAGGGTATGGGAGCCCAAACGTACTCAGCTATCTCCATGCTTCAGAAAATGGTGGTTAGAAGGGTCGGTGCAATGGAGTAGTAAGTTAATCCTGTGCCTGCAGCCAGGAATCCCATATGGGCACCTATTCCAGTCTCAGGTGCTCCGCTTACTCCGCAGCTCCCTGCTTAGAACCTGGAAAACCAGCAGAGAATGGCCCAAGTCATTGGACCATCGCATCTCTGTGAGACACCCAGAAGAAGTTCCTGGCTCCTTCTTTCAAATCAACCATTTGGAGAGTGGACCAGCAGCTGGAAGATCTCTGTAGTTGTGATTTTTAAGTAAAAATAACTGAATCCTTTAAAAAAGGAAAAAAGAAATTTAAGATTTGAATTCAGAGAAGCTAAGTAAGCTGAAGCTCATAGTACAGAGAATGAAAGGGGAAAAAATATCCATAGATGGAACCCTGGAGGTTAGCAATGGTGCATGGCCAGGGTTATCAAGGTGTGCAATTTTAGAAACTACCAAAAACAAGGAGAAATAGTACTAGAAATTACAAGATGCAACCATTGCCCAAACTTTACTAGCTGAATAACCATTTCTATTTACAAAGCCAAAGTAGAAAATCAGTAATTCAAGGGACTTGGATCAGTGTGCTAAAGAAAGTCTTTTGAAATAAAGGGAAATAAAATAAAAATATTGATTAAAGATCACCTAAATCAAGCTAGAGGAATCACAATTTCAGACCTCAAGACATACCGCAGAGCAGTGGTCATGAAAATAATCTGGTACTGGTACAGAAACAGATAAGATCAATGGAACAAAATAGAACCCCCCCCAGACAGCCCACGCATGTACCGCCGAGTAATTTTCAACAAGAGAACTGAAAATAATCCAAGGGAAAATTCTGGCCTCTTAAACAAATGTTATTGGGACAATTGGATTGCCCCTACCTGTCACCTTATACAAAAACTAGCTCTAAATGGATCAGGTATCTAAATCTGTACCCAGAAACATTAAACTACTATAGGAAAACATAGGAAGCACTTTCCAAGATAGAGGAATTTTGGGAAAGACTGATTGGAAGAGTCACCAAAAGCAGTCATTCAAAACCAAAATAAATAAATGGGACCACATCAAAGTAAGATGCTTCTGTACACAAGGACAACATTTAGCAAAGTGGATTAGTAACCAACAGAAGGGGAGAAAATCTTTGCACCGATTGAGAGAGGACTCATATCCAGGATTAGCAAAGAGCAAAACAAACAACCCTGTGGGAAAAATGAGAGAAAGAAATGAACGGACATTTTTCAAAAGAACAAAAGGCTAGTAGATGTATAAAAAAAAAAATGTTCAGGCTCCCTAGCTGTCAGGGAAATACAAATGAAAACACATTGAGGTTCCATTTAACTCCAGTGAAATTGGCCTACATTGAGAACACTACTAACAACACCTGCTCACATAGATGTGGGGAGAAAGGTACTGTACTCTACTATTGGTGAGATTGTAGGCTGGTACAACCACTGCGGAAATCAGTGTGGAGAGTGCTACAAAAACTGCATATAAACCTGCTGCATGACCCAGCTATTCTGCTCCTAGGAATATATTCAAAGGAAATGAAATCTGCATGTGAGAAAGGGATGTGATGTCCTTTATTCGGGGCAGCACAATCTACAAAAGCCAAGAGATGGAAATAACCCAGATGCCCATCCAAAGAAGAGAGAATAAAGAAACTGTGGTACATCTACTCCGTGGAATACTAATCAACCATTAAAAAGAATTAAATTCCACCATTTGCAACCAGATAGTCCCAACTGGTGACCATTATGCTCAGTGAACTAGGTCAGTCTCTAAAGGACAAATATATGTGCTCTCTGATATAAGGCAACCTTCAAGCAAAATACAAGATCGATAGCCCTTTCAATACTGTTTGTGCTACATCTTCAGAGATTTGATATTTTTTTAAGATTTATTTATTTTATTGCAAAGGCAGATGTACAGAGAGGAGGAGAGACAGAGAGGAAGATCTTCTATCTGATGATTTACGCCCCACGTGGCAGCAATGGCCAGTGCTGTGCCGATCCGAAACCAATGCCAGGAACCTCTTCCGGTCTCCCATGAGGGTGCAGAGTCCCAAGCCTTTGGGTTGTCCTCCACTGCATTCCCAGGGACAAGCAGGGAGCTGGATGGGAGGTGGAGCTGCCGGGATTAGAACCATCACCTATATGGGATCCCAGCACATTCAAGGCAAGGACCTTAAACATTATGCTATCGTGCCAGGCCCTATTTTTATTTTCAATCATTCAAAATTGTTTTTGTTTCTCTTATTAATTTCCTCAATGACTCATGTCATACATTAGCATCATTCACTTTAGGAAGGTCTTTGATTTTCATTTCTTCAGCAACACACTGGTCACTCAGTAGCATGTTACCGAACTTCATGTAAATTTTCTTTTTCTCACTGTTATTTTGTTTTATGGCCTTTCATTTAAGGTGATACATAGTAACTGTGTAATAGAGATGATCACATACAGATGTGAAGATAAAATGCAGTGTGCATCTCTACTTACAAATCAGATTGATTCCCAATAAAACTTTGCAATGAGTAGTTACTCCTCACTAAGGTACTAAAGATTTCTCTGCACACCCCTCCTAAAACTGCACCTAAACTGTTGACATGTGTCTTGTTAGAGTTATAAGCCAGTCTAGACTACCCGAAAAACAGCCAGGTTCAACAAAATTATGCTACAACACTATAAAATCCTAAAAACTCTAATGAAAATAGACACGAGACAGCTGAATAATAATCTATAACCTTTTTAAGGTGTATAGAACCCGGTTGTGTATAAACTAAAATTGAAATGTCAATGAAGAAGTCACAGGATGTAGTTAAGAACTTGCGTTTTTTTTTCTTTATTTTCTCTCTTCTTCTTTTAACATATTGGTTACTCAATACTATGTCAATCAATTCCATAACGTTATAAATAGTGGCTGATGTAATGTCGGGGCTTTTAATTGATTGGGATGATACTCTGTTGGCTCTACCTTCAGACCAGAGATGGTCTCCCCAAGAAGCCGTTGGACTTATCTGGACAATAAGGTGCTGGACTCTATGCTTGGTATATGCTTGCAATGAAAGAGTCTCAACTGAACTTGAACTGTGGTAATGCAACAAGGTGGAGGAATCTACCATGGGGGCAGGGTTATGGAAGGGGTGGGGCAAATCCCAGTGCCTATAAAACTGTGTCATATAATGCAATGTAATTAATAAAAAATGTTATAAACCAAGAGTCTTAAAAAGGTTCATAAAATCCAAGCAGAAGAAACATGAAGAAAACTGCACCAAGGACCGTTATAATGCAAGTGCCTAAAATGAGAAGATCAAAAGAATACGTATGCCACAAAATGACCCACTATGAATGGAGGAAAGATTTATGCTGATATGTAATCTAAACAACAATTGGGGAGGATCTTTAAAATGCACAAAGAAAGTAGTGTTGGCTCCCTCTCCAAAAGCCTGGATGGCCAGGACTGGACCAGACCAAAGCCCGGAGCCTGGAGTTCAAGCTACATCTTGCCCGTGGACAGCAGAAACTCAGCAACCTGGTCCATCACCTGCTGCCTCCCGCCTGCGTGAACAGAATCCAAAAGCAGGAGCAGGGCTGGATCGTGAACCCAATATTATGATACAAGTGCAGGAATCACAAACAGCACGTCAGTTGTTCTGCCAAATGCCCACCGTGAGCCTGTGGGGTTTTTTTTAACCTTGAAAAAGTATTGAAGGAGAAATACATGTTTTGTTTTGCTAACATACTTGATTTTCTTTTTCCAGTAAGACACACTGACTGATGAAATGTTTGAGTCAGTCCTCTAAAGCAGATAAAATATGAGTCAGAGGCAAACCTCTGCAATATGCACAAAGGAATAAAGGAGACAGGAAATAGTAAATGAAACCGAGCAAATGCACATTATTTTCTAATCCCAATTATTTATATCTTTAATGTGTATGTTAAAAAATATGCTACTAGGGTCTGTAGCATATACAAGAATAAAGTCTATGACTCTGCTAGCATAAACCCCTAAAAGACGGAAAAGGAAGTGTATTGTATCTGTAATACATGACAAATAATGACACAATTACTTGGAAGAAGACAGCAATAAGTTTAAATATATGTCAATACCAAGGCACCTACTAAAATAATAATGATTATAGCTTTTAAACCAAAAAATTATGTAAAAGCAATCATCAAAAATGTCCGTTAATCAATGGAAAGGAAAATAAGAGGCAGAAAAGAAAGAAGAAATGGAACAAAACAAGAAAAATAGCTGTGTGCTATTTAAAGCCCATTATTTCAATAATCAAATCAAGTTCCAATGAATTAAAACCTTAGTTAAAAGTCAGTAAGTTTCACATTTTATTTGAAAGCAAGAACCAAAGCTAAACTGCCTACAAGAAATTTACTTAAAACATGAAGCATTTTTTGAAGTTAAAAATTAAATGATGGAAACAGGTATAATGTACAAAGAGAAAGTTACAGTGTCTAATGAATGTCAAACAATGTAGAGTTCAGAGTCAAATGTTACTTGGAGCAAAGTGAGTCATTTGAGAGAAAGGGATGTACTTAGTGGGAAGACATAAAAATGTTAAACACTCAGCAAAAACTCACAGAGAAATAAACATGCTCAATGCTATAGATTCCAACACCTATTCCAAAAATTTTTTTAAACAAAAAATCCGTTTTATATTTAGTAAAATTGCTCTTAAGACTAATTTTATAAACATTCATAGTGCATTCCACCAAACAGCCAGAGAATACACATTCTTATTTGTTCCACTGGAGTGATTATCAAGAAAGGTAAAATTCTGGGTCAACTCACCGGATGAATGATTTCAAAAAGCATATGAAGAAGTAACCATAACATTACAAGGGTGAAGTGATGACTTGCATGTAAAAGCGGAAATAATGATTATGACCCCAAAAAACATTTGTTAGTGCAAACACTCACATTATTTGTCTTTTCAAACAATTTTATCTTAATTTCATTTTCTTTAAGTGACAGCATAAATGCTTTGCTAGTTTACAGAACAATATTGAAGCAGCTTGAATTGATCAATTATTACTTTCTGGAAATTTGAATTTTACATGACTTTTCTATGTGACTCATAGTAGCATAGTCCTGAGAAATTTTTCAATGCCATGTGCTTCGCAAAGTTAAACTGATGATGGTAACAATTTAAATGGCATTATTTATGTAACTTTTTGTTTTACTATGATTATTTGATTTTACAACTTTATTAAATTACTTAAGGAAGATTTCAAGGAAAATAGTATTCTGTTAAAATATATACCAGATCAAATTAGCTAAGACTTTTCTATTTTAAATTTTGTGTAAATCAAAAACTTTTTCTCCAGTGCTTTTACGTAAATGAATCTTTACAAGAATATTTTAACTTAGTGGCAATGGTAAGAACTTTTATCTTCTGCAACGCTTACAACGAAGTGATATGTATTATTATTTTGCACTTGTGATTATTTACCCTAAAACCATCCGAAGTCAGACAACTACCAGGCAACAAAACATGATCTTCTAAGTCTGTATCAGTTAGCCTGTTCCCCAGTGATGCTCAGAAAACGTACAGCAAAAGCCGCCTGAGTTCACACAGATAACTATTGTTTACAAATTTTTTAAATTGACAAAGTACAGCCTTAAATAGAAAATAAGCTAACATGAACATTGAACATGTAAAGAATATCAAATAAAGGAATACTTACTTTATGAAAAAAAATAGGTAAATTGAGATTTATAAATGAGAAAATATTTATTAATGGTAGGCATTTGAAACAATGTAATTCACGATTTCAAAATAACGCATCTCATTGAGATAAAATACATTGAAGTTGTAGCTAAGCATTGATTGGTTAAATGAGTCAGCTTTTTAGATTACATAAAATATAATCTTAATATTTTGTAAGTATTCATCTATAAAATAGCAGTCCTAGCTTCCTTCCTTTATTCTTCCTCTACATAAACACAAATATATTAATCATCAAATTAAATCATACTGTATGCACTACTTTTCATTCATTACCGTGTGTTGGTACCTTTTTTCTGGTAACAGTTAGTTTACATTTTAAGTTTTTACCTGAGATTTGAATCATTTTTTAAATAGAATTCATGTAGTGAATCAGTGCTTGGGAGGTATTGCATATAGTTTTTCTGTTTTGACATGTGTGATGATAATTATTCTTGTACTTACCTCCTGTGAACTTTCTAATCGTCTTATTAGTATGAATTCTTGGATGCATGATTGCTGGATCAAAGGATGTTAGCACTTTGAGGGCTGTTATCAAACCTGTCTCTAGAAGGGTTATATCGGACTTGGAGTTCCTCTTGCAGAATGTGAGAATGGATATTGCCTCTGTGCTCGTCAACAACTGATGTGAACCGTACTTTTTTATAAATGATTAAAAGACCCTCCCTTGTTTTGCGACAAGTTGGTCAGAAGTGTTGTGTCTTTCCGTATGTCTCGTTGCTGTTGTTAATATATATTTCTGTATTATCCATTTGTTACCAATTGGGCAAGATCCTTAAGTCTTTCATTAGTCTGACTATACTTACATTGATTTCCTAAGTTAATAAGATGAAAATAACAAACTTGAATCTTCCCGCAGAAGTCAAGGTAAAAGCTGGAAGAAGTCTTCATTTCTTTGTGTCTCTCAGCAGGGTACGGTTATTCCGGTCCCTTAGCGAGGTGGCAGGCACGCACCAGGGCTCGTGCCTTCCTCCACGGTGTTTCTGCTTCTTCCTGGCAGTTCCTGGCCGTGCAGCCACCTCCAGCCCGGTTCTCACACCCACCTGCCCACACCCACCTCCATGTCCATTTCTTTATCTCCTTCTGGGAATGGGAAAGACCATTACAGATCTCCTGTAGAGGAGATTGGAACTATCAGGTGCAAATAACAAGATGATTCTCTAAGAAACAGCATCTTCATGGGGCTCTATGTTATTTAAAAAAAAAATAGCTTTTATTGTTTTAGGTAAATAAGGCTTTGTGATGATTTTGTGTGCCATAGCATATGGTGTTTTACTGATATAGAAATTCAGACCTTGCCCCTAGAGTCCTTGTGATACCATAATATAACTTAAACAACTGGCAGAAAAGTTATGAGAAATAATGATTTGAAAAAAAAAATCTGGGGACCCATTGCGGTAGCCTAGTGGCTAAAGTCCTAGCCTTGCATGTGGTGGGATACCATATAGGCACCAACTCCAATCTGAGCAGCCCCTCTTCCCATTGAGCTCTCTGTTTACAGCCTGGATGACCCAAAGGCTTGGGACCCTGCACACATGTGGGAGACTTGCAGGAGGCTCCTGGCTCCTGGCTTTGGATTGGCTCAACTCTTGCCATTGCAGCCACTTGGAAAGTGAATCATCAGACGGGAGATCTTCCTCTATCTCTCTTCTCTGTATATCCAACTTTTCAATGAAAATAATAAAATAAAATCTTAAGAAAAAAACCCTGGAAGACGATAAAATGTTGGCAATCTATGAAGTAATTTTCAATGTGAGCTGAGATAGCAGGGCTATCAGAAAGAGTGAGAAAAGACTGGAAGACGGTAAAATGTTGGCACTCTATGGGGTTTTTTGTTTGTTTGTTCATTTGTTTTTAATGCCACCTGAAGCAGTCGAGAAGCAGCTTTAGCGGCTGCCTAGATTGTCCCTGGGAGTAACTGGGGTGGTCTCTGGGCAGTTCATAGGAGGCCACAGATAAGCAGCCTGAGTACATCTTTGCTGCTTCTGCTGTCTTCATTAACATATTGCAAGAAAGAGGTATGATCAGATGCGAATTGGCTGCTTTCTAAACACGGAAAAATGGGAAAGGAGGAATTTCAGTGTAAAGACTCTTCAGTTGGGAAAACCCAGCTGCTCTGGGCCTCAAGTTGTAACAGGACAGAAAGAATCACACTTTCTCAAATAGAAATGCTAAAATTCGTGCCGTGAGTAATAGTGTGAAGTAGGGAAAAATAAATACGTGCTGTGCCCTGAGCTTTTCTGCGATAGCCAGGAAGAAATGATTCATCTTGAGCTGTTCTTTTATGGGTAGCTCATCTGTGTTTTATATCTTATCCTGTCAGTCTGATAAGACCTTCCAATTTTTATTAGGGCTGTGATGTACTCTGTACTTACACTTTTATTACCTGTTGGAGAAGCTACAAAATATTGGCAGACCTTAATAATGAGCACTTTATGATTCTTGGTGTCAGCAAAATTCTTAGATTAATGTTTGATTGATGGAATGGTGCTGTATTATTATTTTTTAGGACTTAATTTCACTAAACACGTGAAAAAATTAGCAGAACATCTAACATATATGTAGTCTAATATTGATACATTCTCATATTCTCATCTCTCTCTCTCTTTCCCTAAACAAACCTTTGCCTGAAAATGGTGTTCTTCTCTATGATTATAACTACTCAACACGTTAGCATCTTTTATAAGACTTGTGAGACAATTTTTAAACAGAAACCTTTTTTTTTTTTTCAAAAGAAAATAAGAACTTTTAAGTTCTGGATTTCAAATTGAAAAAGCAAAAATGTGCTTGTCTTTTAATGTCATTGAAACTTTATTAGAGTTAGTTGACTACTGTTGAAAGATTAACGTGGATGTTTTTAGAGCACTTTCAGTGTACAAAGTCCCGCGATTTCCCATGGACTCCCTGGGCCCCACGTGTGCAGGGCGTTCCCCTGACAGCCCCACCTACCTCTGAGTGCTGCATTTACTGCAGTTGATGCGCCCACATTGACACATCACTTCTGGAAAGTGCCTGGTTGACCTTGGGGTTCATTCTTCTATACTATTTGAGTTTTGACAAATGAATGACCAGTTGTATTCATCGTGATGCCTTCCTCAAGGTTTTTCACTGCCTTGGAACACTGTTGTGCCCCATTTACTCAGATCAACCCTTCCTGCCCTTAATTCATGCCAACCAGACTTTTTTTTTTTTCTGTCTCCATGGTTTGTCTTTTCTGGAATATCGTCATGTAGTTGGAAACATAGAGTTTGTGACTATTTCAGATCCACAGTAAACTGTACCTTTCCTTTCCCTCCATCTCTGTTTTTGGCATGATAACATGTGTGTTCTTGTGCTGTTATTGTTCTGCAATATACACGTACTAAGATTTATGTCTTCATTTACGTTCTGAAAGACTTCTCGTTTGCTTCCCAGTCTGGGCAGTGACCAATGTGTTCTAAATATGTGTGTTCAAATTGTGGCATAGATGTAAGTTTTTAGTTCAATATGTTAAGTATCAAGGAGAATGATTTGTGGATTACAGGTTCAAAGCATGTTTAATCCATTAAGAAACTGTCAAATGTCTTCCTAATGGTGGAATCATTTTTTTTTTTTCATTTCCACCAGCAATGATTGGAAGTTCCTATTATCAAAATAAGTGTTATAAGCATTTTGGAGTTTGGCCATTCTAATAGGTGTAGGGTGAATTGTCAGTTTATTACCATTTACATTTATCTGATGGCATATAACATGGACCATTTTTATATGCTTATTTGTCATTTATCTGTATGATTTAGTGAGACATCTGTTAAGATCTTTTGGTCATTTTAAAAATGAAGGTAGTTATTTTGAGTTTCACTTGTTTTGTGTATTTAAATAGAAGTCCTTGAGCTGATATGTCTTTTGGAAAAAAAAAAATCTGTCTGTGGCTTGTCTTCTGATTCATTTCGCTGATTGAGATTTGAACCCATGCTACGGCTGTAAGAAGGTTGAACCATAATTATTAGACCAGAGAGAGAGAGAGATCTTGTATCTTCCATCTTCTGTTCATTCATCAAATGATTGCTCTGGCCAGCACTGGGCTGGTCTTACGCAGGGACCCAGGGGCTTCGTCCAGGTCTCCCACGTGTGTGCAGGGGACTGAAGACTTGGGCTGTCCTCTATGCTTTCCCCGACCCCAAGCAGGGAGCGGGATGGGAAGTGGAACAGCCGAGATAGGAATGTGTGCCCATAGGGAGTGCTGATGCTAAGGTGAAGGAGTAGCTTGCTAGAGCCAACTACCCTTCTCTTGAAGATAACCAAGAAGATTCTTCATCCTGTCGATTTTCAAAGTAAGAGTGCCAGTAAGGAGTGTGTTATTCTTTATGCAAATAAAAAGGAATGTCTACTATCTGAAGTAATTTTTTATAGGATTAGATTTACTTCATCATTTAATATTTAGCTATTTGGAAATAAAATGGATTCAATTTGGATCATATAGTATCATGAATCAATGTACAAACCCACTTGAATTATATATCAGTTTGTTAGCAGACATTAATTTAGACATTCATTTTAAGCCTCTTAGATTCTCTCAATAGAAAATTATTTCCAGCAGATTAACATTAGCTGCTTTCCCCTAAAGATCCACAAAGGTACAAACAAGTGCAAAAATGCTTGTCCAGAGAGACTATATGTCCATTCAGACCACATTTAAAAGTACCAAAGTATTATAATTCTTAAAAATAGCATAGTGTTATTATCATATTATGTATAATATTTATCACATACCATTGTATTATAAGTATTTGAAACCTGTAACATAGTATGAAAGTACTGATAATCAATTTAAATTTACCATGATTTGAATTATGGTATCTAAAATTTATTTTTTTTTAAGATTTATTTTTATTAGAAAGGCAGATATACAGAGAGGAGAGACAGAGAGGAAGATCTTCCGTCTGATGATTCACTCCCCAAGTGAGCGCAATAGCTGATGCTATGCCAATCCAAAGCCAGGAGCCTCTTCCGGGTCTCCTACGCGGGTGCAGGGTCCCAAAGCTTTGGGCTGTCCTTGACTGCTTTCCTGGCCACAGGCAGGGAGCTGGATGGGAAGCGGGGCTACCGGGATTAGAACCGATGCCCATATGGGATCCCGGGTGTGCAAGGCGAGGACCTTAACCACTTGCGCCACCTCGCCGGGCCCAGTATCTAAAATTTATAAGCATCTGTATGCGGAGCAAAATAATCTAACCATGTATTTTAACTTATCATAAGTTTTATTATTTTTCAGTAATTTTTCTCAAATAGTAGGCAGTTTGTGGTTGTAAGCAAGAGGTACTGCTTTCTTATGAATTCTCTGTAAGAAGGGAACTGTATCTATATATGATTTTATGTTTGTGCATCTAATGCACTTTGGAAAAAATCTTGCTCATTTCCTTTGAATAATGTTGATATAAATAAAATGCAATTGTTTATTACCAGTAGAGCAGACATACTCATACTTCTTTAATCTCTTGCCTGATTTCCCCTTATGTACTCCAGTTTTAAATATCCAAATGGATGGTGCTGTTATTTTGCAGTGAATCAAATAATTTTCTCCACATTTATAGATACAAATGGCTCGACAGATAGATATAAATGGAAACATAAACTGTTAGCCATTACCTACATAGTTAATTCTTTTCATCTTTTCTCATGAATCAATCCTTCTGACTTACTGATCATCTGCACTGCCCTTTTAAAATCTTACTTTATGTATCCTTTCCTCCAATACCTTGGAAACCTGATGTTCCTCTGTGCAAAATTTATTATACGTTGTTAAGTAGGCTGAAGATATAAATTGCTTTTTTCAGGAAAAGTGCTTTCACATTAAACTGTCTCTAAGAGTAGTCTTATCTGGATCTGTGTTGATCCCTCTATGCATCAAAGGACGACTTAAAGCCAGACAAGATCCAAGTAAATCTTTTAAATTACTTTGCACTTCTAAAATATTGAGTTACATTTGACTAGATAGCTCAAATAAAATGACAACATTTGTGACCTCAGCCCTGTACAATGGTGTCCAGGGAAAGTTTCAAAGGAGAATCGTATTTAAAGAGGTAATAGAATGGTAGACTTTTTATTGTTGTAAATGAATCTAAAATCTTTCTAGACAGCTTTCCCCCCAGAATGTACCATCATTAGGTATAATATGGATGCTTCTTTCATTTAATATGTTTATAATTTCACACAAAATATGCTTTGCAGTGAATATGGAATTTATTGAGGATAAATCAGTCTTGCAGATACTTAAATTGTGCTTAAGTGTGTCCTTACTTGTTAAGGACCAGAAGACAAACTCAGAGTGGTGCCTTAAGTGGATGTTTTGTTCTTTCTTCTCTACTCTGATTCCTTTTTTGTGCTTTGTCTTTGTATTCTGTTTCTGAGATTGGATTCCAGGTTCAAAGTCCCTGTATCACCATGGGTTCTTCTCCCTTCCTTCCCTTCTCCTTTCCTTCCCTTCTCTTTCCTTCACTCCATGTTTCCTTCGGTCCCTTCTCTTTCCTTCCCTCCCTGTTTCCTTCGGTCTCCTTTCTTCCCCTCCCCCTTCTACTCTTCCTTCCCTTCTCCTATTCTCCCATCCCATCCCCACTCCTCTCCTCTCTTCTCCCCCATCTCTTTCTGATCACCTAATGCTTCTAAAGTTAGCTCCAGGAGAGTCAGATTCCTGTTTTCTTGTTCACTCCTAACTACCTGGAACCTCAGACTATGACTGCTCAGAAAAGTGTGTATCATGACTTTGTGAATACTGCCTATCTTCATCTTTCTTCCCCTCTCAAACTAGCATCACACTGGGTGCTTTTCCACTTCCATCTAGATTATTCTTTTTTAAAATAACATCTTATGTATTTCAATTTCACCATACAGTACTCTGTTCTACAGGGGAGAGGGGAGTACAGAGTGTAATTTATAGTTTTTAGACAGGAGATGTCATGGGAAGCTTTAGAAGGGATGAGTTCTGTTGACACCTGCGGGGTCAATCCCAGCTGGGTGCAGCAGCAGCTCTTCCACTGTCACAGGCAGACGAGTGTTGCATGATGTCTCACATGCTGTTAGCTACACAGATGTGGTAGAACCTATTAGAGTTCCCTTTATGTTATTTCTATTTTTCAGTGACTTGGAGCAAGAACATTAGATGTGAATGATGATGGAGAAGAGGTGCTGGAGGTTTGAGGACAGAATGAAAGATGTGAAGTAGTCTTTTGTGAAAGGGGTGGATTGAACAAGTAGGAAACTGGTGGCATTGATTGCTGTGCTGCAGCTACAATCAGGGGCACACATATTCGCACAGAGCTGACAGAGAGAGCTTGGTGTAGGTAGCATGAAGGTTTCGCAAAGTACAACAAGCCAAGAGAGGTTTGTGGGGGTTTGAGGCAAGTTCAGGGAGAGATTATGACACTTGGTCACAACTTGAAATGTAAAAAGAGCAGACTAGGAAACAGAAGCAGGGAAGTGGGAATAGAGCAACAGGGGCATTTGGGATCCACATAGCTAAGACTTTAGGGGTGCTTTTCAGGGGGACTGAGCTGGAAAGGGAAGAGGTGGTAGCCTTAGTGTGGGAAGTAGCTGCCATTGTTTACAATAACATTTGGAGTATGTGTCTAGCTAGGATGTAAGTCAAGATGATTGAAGGAGACTAGAAGAAAGAATTGGGGGAGGGGGGCAAAATACTAGTACAACTGCCTGCAAAGATCCTTAAATCATGTAGAATAGTCTGAAAGTGATAAGGAAGAAACCGCAGGCACTCCATTTCTTTGATTTTAGGGAGAAAATTCACAGTAAGCATCCTTAAGGGCATGTTAAGTTTCCATTAGTGCAGGGAGGCGCGCAAACACTGAGACGGGAACAGGGTAGGTAAAAGAGGTCTTGCCAAGGAGTGAGTGTGAGTGGAAGAGGTATAGTCAAAGGGCTTAACATTTGAACAAAAAAGAGGCTATGGGGGACCATTTAGGTATCAGAATGCAAAGTGAGAAGTACATTACTTAGTAATTGTGTCTTGTTGGTTCTGTAAGGCATGATGAGATTTGTCGTGATGGTGCTGAGACAGTAGGCATTGGCTGGACTTGAATGTGGGGTTGTTGGTAAGGGATACTGGGGCCCTTGAATATTGCAAGAAAGGGAGGACAATCAAAGAACAGTGGTCATCTCCTTGCTGATGCATATGCATTATTGAGTCAATTTGTATTCATTCCATTTTTAGCATTATTGTTCATATTCCAAACATGCAGTAATTATTTGCCATTCTCCATGTTGTGTTTTCTTTTTCACAGTCAACATCTTCTAATATAATTTCCTGTTTGGAAAGACATAAGGGTGTGAAAGCAGTTCTTTGAGTGTCCAGGGCGCACCTGCTTGACCACTGGGTATACAAATCTCTGTATTACAGCTTTACCAGACAGTGTCAAATAGTTGGCAGAAGAGCAGCTGTGAGGCTCCCGGTTCTTCTGTTAACTCCCAAGACATCAGAGTTGGAGAGTTGTTTGTCATCTGGCAACTAATGGCATGTTAGTATTGATCTGTTTGCATCCCTGTGGTTATTAATAAACTTGAGTACTTTGAAATTGTTAGCTATACAGTTGGTTATTCTTTTAAATCACTATTTATTGCCTCTTTTTCGTGGGCTTACTATTTAATTCTTGTTGATCTGTTAGAATAATTATATTTTGGATACTAATCTTGTATCTTTTCTGCATGTACCTATCACTTATGAATTTATGACTTGCCTTGTACTTCGTAAAATTTTGTCTGTTGATGAACAACCATTGTCAGTATTTTTAAAAATTGATATTGAGGGCCCGGCGCCATAGCGCAGTGGTTAGGGTCCTCACCTTGCACGCCCAGGATCCCATATGGGCGCCGGTTCTAATCCCGGCAGCCCCACTTCCCATCCAGCTCCCTGCCTGTGGCCCGGGAAAGCAGTCAAGGACAGCCCAAAGCTTTGGGAACCTGCACCCGCATGGGAGGCCCGGAAGAGGCTCCTGGCTTCAGATCGGCATAGCATTGGCCGTTGCGCTCACTTGGGGAGTGAATCATCAGACGGAAGATCTTCCTTTCTGTTTCTCCTCTCTGTATATCTGCCTTTCCAATAAAAAATAAAATAAATCTTTTAAAAAAAAATTGATATTGATGTTTTCTTCCACATGTTTAACACTTCATTAAAATGCTGGTTTCCACAAATTTCCAGTAGAAAGTAAAAATAGTAACAGGAAAAAAACAGAAAACAGACCACAAAATTACCATTTTTTATAAATTACCATTTTTTATAATTCCAAAACGTAGGTATTACGAATTGAGCTGCTCTGGGCATGGGGATACAGATACCTCACATGCTGATTTCATTTCATCTGGACGAATTCCCAGGGTGGGACAGCGGGCTCATGTGGTAGCTCTGATTTCAGGTGTCTCAGAAATCTGCATACTGCCTTCCCTAATGGTTCCACTAGTCTGCACTCCACTAAGAGCATATTCAAGTGCCTTTCCCCATCCTCACCTGGATCTGTTGTGAGGAAGAGCTCAAGAAACTCAACCAACAGTATGAATTGTCCTGTTAGGCAAAGTTAGCTGTAACTTTTTCTATGTAACCATTTTTAATATTATGTCTTATATGCCAAAATATATAATACTTATAATTATATAATATGTACACCGAGTTTTGCATATACTTACCTACCTTTTTTAAGGAGGGAAGCAGATATTGATATTAAGTAACTTGAGATTTGTGTCAAAGACATGACTCTATTCTAGAAAAATAGTTGTCTTGGAAACATATACTTTTGCTACCCTTTCTTCCTAATCATGTGGGTGCTTATCCACTGTCTGCTGGTGTCAAGAGCTGGACTGGGAGCAGATGGCATCTGGCTTTCCCATAAGTGGCTCAATATTTGTAACACAGAGCATCATTCATATTTTCATTATGATACATTCACTAACGTGTACCTTGGAGTGATTTTTCCCCCCACCCCCCGCCAGAGCACAGATATAATTTCTTCAGGAGAAACAGCTCTTGTATTCTGAATTCCCTGCTCAAAGACTCGGACCGTGTCCGTGATCTGCAGCCACCTCTGTCCTCTGACAGGCTTTCCTTTCCGTGTTGCTGAGTCCAGAAGTAATTTTGTTTTAAGCCTTTTATCCCTACTTGTTTACAGAGTCCTTCCAACTTACATTTCACCTTTTCCTGCTGTATCACAATCTCTTCTTTGTCAGAATTCTCAAATTTCTGCTTTTTTGCTCTTAAAACTATTAGCTTGATCTTATTTCTCAGCAATTGCTGTGTTTTGGTGCTCTTCGTTACACTGTTTTTCTTATTTTTCTGTTGTATTATGTCCCTTCTGGATTCTCATCACTGAATAAATGAGTTGATTTTTCTCTAGATCCTCATCTGAAGTAGATTCCCGATTCTTTACTTTGTAGAGTCCAGCACCCTTTTGTACTTCAAATCCGAATTCTTCCCACCTCCTTGCTGAAAGAATGAATGATGGCTGCAATTACCACCCACAGGTGTGTTTGTTTTGGGTCCCTTCCTCCTCTGCTCTCAGTCTCCCAAATGGTTGCTTTTGTTGTTTATTCCATTTGTATCTGGTCTCCTCTGGAACTGATCAAAGCCCTCTCCTCTCCTGGCGCAGTCTGTGCTTGGCTCCTTCTGCCCCTCAGTTTATCTCCTCATGTTGATGTAACCAAATATTGTGGCTTGTTTTAATTTAATTAATATCATTGTATGCTTTCCTGAATAAAAAGAAGAAACAGGAAAAAATGTCCATGCAAGGACACATGATTGAAATTTCCCACTTGTTGGGCTTAAGGAACTCATGCAGACTGGGAAGAAAGGCGGTTTCTCCTACATTTCTCTTACAAAATCAAGGCCTCCTGGTTGTTCTTTTCCATGTCACTGCATATTTGAAACACAGGTTCAGGACCGCATTGTGGAAGAAATGCATGTGAGGAAACCTATCTAAAACTAGCTTGTTCATGCACACTTGCTGCGTTGTTTTGTCCTTCATTTCACAAATAAGGATCTTGGTTCAAGAGACAAAATGCATATTTTTAAAAAAAGGAATAAAAACAAGTGAAAATAATGCTCTGTACTTCTGAATAGGGAAGGATGCATTGTGGTTTTTTCTAAGATAGGCAACATGCTATTTAAGAATGTCTCCATTCTTTCTCTTTTCACATTTTTGACATACTTCTTTGTACTTTCTTTTTTTTCTTATTCCTTAGAAAATTTAAATTACAGCCAGGATGTTTAATGCCTATGTAAATTACATGTGTTTTCAAAGTACTTGAAGTGTTCACTTTCTATACAAGACAGACAGATGAACAGACAAAGAATACACAAATGAAGCTTCCACTCCTCAAGTGCCCACAGTGGGCCAGTCTGGGCCAGCCAGAAGCTGGGCGATGGGAACTCAACATCTATTCAAGTAACTGCACCATCACCTTCCACGACCCTGGGCATGGATCAGCAAAAAGTAGGAAGTGGGAGTTGATCTGGACTCAAACCTAGGCACTTTTAATACGAGATGCAGGAGTCCCCACCCGGCATGGAGCCAATAAGGCAAACACCTGCTCCAGAAGTAGTTTATTCTAGAAGACACCAGTAAACTGATGGAAAATTAAAACTCTTTTTTTCACAGTATAGTTTTTGTAAGTAGTTCCACAAAATTGCTTCCTATTAAATAACTAATTCTTTCTGGAGAATATGAATTTGCATCATTAGATACAAAGATTTGCCAATTTTCTGATATAATATCCATGATCTATTACGTGAAAATGGTAAGAGTCACCTCACATATACAAGAATATCATATTTAATTACTCAGTAAGAAGTAACTATAGCAAGACACAGAAGATGGGTGTGGAGATGTGAACTAGCTACCAAGCTTTCAACATGGAAGGTGTTATGAGAATGGAATCTGCTTTAAACTCTTGTCCCTTTATCTTCTTTCACATTTGGCTCACTGATTTCTTTGGTCTTGGTGTGAGGCCTGAGGATGTATTAGCCAAGCTGTCTCAGTCATTCAGGCATTTTATCAGTTCCCCACAACAGATGCTAAATAGCGTAATCTACACTGACGCCTCTGATGACTCTCTGGAGACAAGCTGATAGCAGGTGCCCCATGTGGGCACTTAAACAGGTGGCCTTTTCTATATTTAGCTGAAAGAAGAGGGCAGCTTCTGGGAACTGTTTCTTAGCTTTAACTGTCGAGATTTATTTCTGGTCACTTGATTATCAAATTTTTTGAGGAAAGCTTATACTTCTTTTCTTTTTCTCCGGCAGTGAAAAAAAAAACAATTTAAAGAATGAGTCCCATCTATTACTTGAAGCAAAAATATATAAATAAATGCATTCAGAACAACCTCATACTAAACAAGAAACAGTTTCCAATAGAATTCGAGTTCCAAGATGTTGCAGTTGAGTCATAAATCTTAAAATGACATTAACTAATTTATTCAGCTCTCTTTGGATTTCCCTAAGTCATGCAGTTGGTACAGAAGCATTTTAGCTGAGTGGACTCTACATGATGTTATTGGAGCTTAGCCTAAGACAAAGCTACTAGATGTGCAAGGTTGTGCTTGTTATGTGAAGGAGCTCGGGAATAAACAAGCCCTGACGACTGACCTGGGGGATGTTTCCATAGCCCTTTCACTTCATCCAGAGGAAAGCACAGAGCTTTTGTACTTGAGCTTCAACTGAACTCTAGAAATGCACAAATCACCTGATGATGTGGCATATCCTCAATATTTGTTGGATTAATCGATGCATGTGTTAGCCTATAGAGGTGTATAAAGAACCTTAGAAGTCAGTGAGTGCAATTTTGAATCAGACCTGAGAAGAAGCTGGGGGCTCCTGGGGTCCACTGGCTTTCCCAGGGTGCAGGGCACCTCGTCCTTCCATGCTTCTGCTGAGCTGGCTTACATCCTTCTGGAAACAAGACACAAAGTGAGGAAGTTTTCTTTACTACCAATGTCTTCAAAGTTATGGTGTTTCTTCAACTTTTGATGGAAATGTCATACGTGTACAATTTATGAGGTACAGTGCAATATGTCAAAGTATTTACTGTATACATGCTCAAGTCAAGCAAGTAGCTTTTACATTTCCTCTTTCTGTCTTCACTTGGGGGTCTGCCAGCTACTCCCTATATAAATTCTATATATAGATAGACTATGTAGACTCTATATATACTCCATACTATATATACTTTATATATAAAGTACAGACTTTATATATACATGCTCTATGTACTTTATATATAGACAGTACATACATAGTCTATATAGAGAGGAATATATATATTCCTATATGTACTATAAAGTATAGAATGGATTATCATAAAATATATTTTAATTAAAATATTGTCATTTTCTCTGTATTATTATTATATTGATATCATAGCACTTTCATTGTGCCTACCTAAACAGTTGCATTAAATGTAACTGTTCTTCTGTAATCCTGATATGACAATGCTAATATAAAAGTTACACTCATAGTGTATGAACCCAGCTTATATTTATACTAGCTATATTAAGATTGTTTGTGCAAGCACTTTCAAATAATCCTGTAATTTAACTATTTTAGAATCCTAAAATTTCAGCCAGATTTTCCCGTTTGTGCAACTGAGTTTCAAAATAGGAAGTGTGGAGTTTATTGTGAGAAATGTCATATAATGGATAAAAATGAATTTTTCTCATGAAGTGAATTTTTAGTTATATAGCTAAGATACTAATTACCCAAGTCTAAGAAATATACTAAAAATCCAGACAAGCAAGATCTAACTGCAATGTCTGTAAATATAGGAATCTTGTGAAAAACATATTTCTTTGATATTTGCTTCTGATTAAAATTGTACATAGTTTAGGTATTCAGGCAATTACAATTTTTATCTATCTGGATCCATTGAAAAGTATGAGTACTTTGAAAAGGCTCTGTAATGTTTCCTTATTACTTATTATGAAAAAAAATTCCTCAAATCCAAAAAGGTTGTGGAATTCGAGCTATATTTTTATGGTGCCTATCACAGTCTAATTTCTCATAAAATTGGGGGATGCACTCTTATTTTTTCCTCTGAATTACAGATCTCAAAGATAATTGGACTTTTAGACTTCAACAATATTAAACCCAGTGGCTCATGAGTGTTAGGTAGTCAATATTTTTTTCAGTGAGTCAATTAGATGAAATCTATACTACTTTACTCTTTTTCTATGAATGATAGGTCCCTAGATTCAGTTTTATTTGTTTCTAACACTAAAAATTTTATATTCTTCAGCATTTTAGATGACTGTGTTAGAGGTGTGTGCTTCTTCTGTTTTAATCTATCCCATCGTGATAGCCAGTTAAAGTTCTTCTCTTTCCACATTTCCAATTCCCCATTAATTTTGTCCTGTTTCTGCCTCCCCACCTTACTCTGTTTTGGCATCCCATGAAATAGAGGGCCATCTTCTGAGCAGAAACCTCTGATCCTGTTCTTCCTTCCTTCTTCAGCTCTGCAGGCTCATTTGCATCCCATCATGCCAATATTGCTTTTAAATTTTCAGATGCATACGTTCAATCCTCTTAATCAGCTTCTCTGTATCATTTTTTTACAAGTATCTATTTGATTGATTCATATACTTCTATGATTTACATAATCTCTTTACCATTTCTTATGACCATTTTAACTCTTCTTCCTATTCTGTAGAATCCCTTTATTGTTAAATATCCAAGTAATGCCTTGCACTCTCAGCCTTTTCGCATTGTATCCTCTCGCTTTGGGCACCGTTGCCAGTTTTTGCAGATTGAATGTACCACTTGACCACTGCTGTAGTGCAGCAATACCCCAGATTCTATGGTTGGAACATGATTTGGATTCTAAGCTGATACAAAATATTAAACTTCAAAGTTACAAGGTAACAATACAAGCAAATGGATTCTTCATCCAATGATAGTGTCTACCAGGTATGCCCAGTGGGAGATCCTTAGGTTACTGGCAATATGCCCTCAAAAGATAGTTCTTATGAGAAGGTTGTTATAAAATCTTAAGCTTCCCAGGTTTGCCAAGGGATCGTTTCTCCATTATTGTGATCTGCCAACCTCATTAGAAACCAAAACAACTGGCCTCCAGTTTTGAACTTGAACCTCCAAAACTAAGAGGCAAATAAACCTGTTTTCCTTCATAAAGAGCTTGCATAGACCTTTTCTTATACCAGTGAGAAGCTGGTTCATACATGACTCTGCTCTGCCAGGCTCCACACCTAGTGTGCTGTCGTTCAATGGCTCACTCTAGTTGTTGACTCCGATCTGCTAGGCTCCACACCTAGTGTGCCATTGTCCAGAGGCTCACTGTAGTTGTCATTCGTACAGGCGTTTCAGCAAAGCATGAAGAAATATCTGATTCCAATCCGTGGCTTGTTAGGATGTCTATGTACTGTTTCAGAGTTCTAGAATTAGCTCCCAGTTCCACCTGCTGGTGGCAGCAGGTGATGAGTCAAGTCATGTGGAACCTGTCACCCACATGGGTGAGGTCCCAGCTCCTTCCTTTGGCTTTGCCCTGCCCCAGCTGTTGTGGGCATTTGGGGAGTGAACCAGTGGGTAGGAGATCTCTTTATCTGTCTCCCTGTCTCTCTCCCTGTATGTCTCTGCCTTTCAAATAAAGTAAAAAAATGTTTAAGATATGCCAGTATATAGTATTTGCTATGTGTATATTTTTGAAAATTTTAGAATGAGATACACTAGTTGTTAATAAGTTTTGGAATTAAAAATGATTTAACAAGATTCACCCCCCCCCAAATGCTTTCTGGTTGTTTCTTTTGCATATACAGTTTAGAGAAGACTAGTTAGAACTTTTGTTCTCGAAATATAAATCTCATCTCTGCTACTAGCTCTCCTTATTCAACCAGTCACATATCCTGTGTAATATTCCTTTATATTTTTGCCAAAATCAAACCATCAAGGATAGTGATTGAGGGTATGTTCTATAAAGAGATAGAGTTCAAATCTCTTTCCTACTATTTAATAACATTGTAATTTTTGGAAAATTATTTGAGCTCTTTGGTTTTCTGAAAATCATTTCATATCACTTTGTTGAAAATGAATACCAATAGGGCCCGGCGCGGTGGCGCAAGTGGTTAAAGGTCCTCGCCTTGCACGCCCGGGATCCCATATGGGCGCCGGTTCTAATCCCGGCAGCCCCTCTTCCCTTCCAGCTCCCTGCCTGTGGCCCGGGAAAGCAGTTGAGGACGACCCAAAGCCTTGGGAACCTGCACCCGTGTGGGAGACCCGGAAGAGGCTCCTGGCTTCAGATCGGCATAGTATCGGCCTGTTGCGCTCACTTGGGGAGTGAATCATCAGTCGGAAGATCTTCCTCTCTGTCTCTCCTCTCTGTATATCCGCCTTTCCAATGAAAAAACAATAAAAACAAATCTTTAAAAAAAAAAAGAAAAAAGAAAATGAATACCAATAAAGCTCTTAAAACAGTGAACACAAACTAGGGGGTTTTGTTACTGTTCTTGATGAGGCCCTCACTCAAGGTCTGTGCGATCTCATTCCTGGACCATGGCAATAGTGTCCAGACCACTCATCTTGGATCTGTATTGTCCTGACTCCAGGCCATCCTATTAGATTGGAGGGGAATAATCTTCCTAAAATAGGAGACCCATATAGTTGGAAGATCTCCCTGCTACCTGGTATTACCTGCAGTGCCTGAATTTAAAGGATTTTGGAATATATCTATCTATCCACACATAGAGAATATTTACTGAACTATGTATTTGATATATAAGATTCATCTTTTCTAGATGTTGTTATGATATATTGTTATATTTTAATTGGTGTGTTTGTTATGATAACTTTCCTTGGAAGTATGATCTCAGTTTTATGAGGTTGGGGTACCTTATCTATTACAATGCAATTGGCTTACTAAACAAATTTTGAAAGCATATCTTTTCTTGTTCATTTGATGTCATTGTAAAAGTTCTGATATGTTAAACAATTAGAATGAACAAATGGATTGGACACTGAATTTTCAGGTGTCCAGGTAGATGGCAAAAATTGTTCCAGTACTAGTCCTAACCGCCTAAGGAACTCAGAGGCGGTATAAGGTTTGCCCGTGACCCACATAATAACAGTGGTCCCATGAAGTGAAATTTCGGGTTGAAGCTGATAAAACTAAAATTCTTGTCTCTTCCATTTATTGTTTCAAAGTGTTAGTAAGTTGGCTACATGGACCAATTAGAATGACAAAATGTAGATTTCCCAGTTGAAATAAAAGTCTTAATTTTTAGAAGCTCTCGTTATGTTAAAGAATAAAAGTAATGAATAGGAATTTTCAAACTGATAAAGAATTTTAGAGAGCCTTAAATGTCTTCCTACTTACTATTATTAGTTTTGTGACCACATGACAGACACCATGATCCAAGCCCTAAATCCATTATAGCACATTCAATAAATGTAGATATAGAAAGTGCTCCGTCATCTGCAGCATTTCAAATGGCATTCAATACCTTGCTTCCCAAGTACATTAGCTTTTATTAAAAGCATTCTGCTGCAGCATCCATTATTTCTAATTGGTTTACGGATTGCCCTCACCATTCAAGAAATCTTAATTGTATTTCCCCCACAAATCTCATTTGATTTATGGTTCCTTATTTGCTTTATGTTATTTATAATAAATTGGAGTAAAGTTCTTAAGACACGAAATAAAATTTAGAGTTCTTCCTTTCCCGTAAACATGGATCTTACCAAAAGATTCTTTACAATATTTTGCTGGTTTTAAATGTTTTTAGTCAAGCTACAACCATCTGTGTCATTGCCAATACTATTATGTTTGTTACGTTTCCAGAGTAAATTGTATTTCAGTTGGTTTTTATGAACATATTTTTAGAGTTATTTAGAATGAATTATGTATGGTTTCTAAAAAATAAAAACTATATCCCCTTGTAAAACTTAGATGACGATATATGTACAATAAAATAGGTCTAGTCACAAAGAGACAAATAATTTGTGTAAAATTTCACAATTTCATGGCTGCACGGAGAGATCTAATTGAGAATATTCCAGTTGATTTTACAAATCACAACTTTTTGAGATGACAGTTTATTTAGAAGAGCAAAAATTTTTAAAAGTTAAAAATAAGGAAGCAACAAAAGTAAAAAGATATAACAGATATTCAAGAAAAATATAACCTTGTTGAGCTATCACACATCAGCATGGATTATTTCTTAAAAATTTATGAATTAGGATTATCCACATAATTGTAGGTAGGAGATAATTTCTGTAGTGAGTACGTGAGTGTTTGTGGAAGGAAAGAAGTGCAGGTTGCTATATCAATTTATAAAATACCTTCCAGGCTTCCTTAAAGTGGCTTATTTTCCTTTCTTGAAAAGTTTCAGTAATTGGAATTTTCAGTTCAGAATCAGAAAGGTTGTATTGTATTCCAGATGAGACATAAAAAGAAAAACTGATTACAAAAGACATAACAATAAGAAAGCTTTGGTTCATCTACTCCATGGAATACTACTCAGCTAAAAAAAAAACAAAAAACAAAATGCAGTTCTTTGTGGCTAAATGGGCCCAACTGGAAACTATAATGCTAAGGGAAATGAGCCAATCCTAAAAGATTAGATACCACATGTTTGCCTTGATTTAACTTGTAATTTTTGTTTGGTTGTTGCTTATTTTTTGAACCTGTCATTGATACTGTCTCAACCCAGATGTTTCGAAGAATGGAACTTGCATTATTTTCAACATATTGTTTACCCAATACTATGTCAATTAATTCCATAATGTTGTATATTGATACTGAGGTTTTGTTGGGGCTTTTAACTGACCGGATCTTTACTCTGTTAGCCCTATCTTCAGACTAGAGAAGGTCTCCCCAAGAGGCCACTGAACTTATCTGGACAATAAGACGCTGGACTTTATGCTAGATATGTGTTTGCAAGGAAGGAATCTCAACTGAACTTGAACTGTGGTTATGCAACAAGGTGGAGGAATCCACCATGGGGGGAGGGGTATGGGAGGGGTGGGGGGAATCCCCAGTGCCTATAAAACTGTATCACATAATACAATGTTAACAACAATAAAAAAAAAAGACATAACAGAAAAAGAAAAGGAGGACAGATAAAAAAATCTCAAGTAGATTTTAGGCAAGTTATGTAATTATATTATTTGGAGACTTATAACAAAAAAATAATTATTAGACTTCTAGAACAACTTGGAAGGGGTGGTTAACAGATGATGGTGTTTTTACAGCACCTGAACAGTGTTGTCGTTGAATACAAAAAATGAAGCATTGAGACTCTCCCTGTTCTGATGGGAAACGTTAAGGGACCCCAATACCTGCATTATTAATGGAGACCACTTGGGGCCAGCAGTAACTAGAGACTTAATTCTCTTACTGGAGTAGTGCCAGAGGATGCCTAGTGGAGAATAGGGAATTTCACCACTGCCCAAAGAAAATGAGGCCGCTCTTTGTTGTCACTGTAGGTAATCTGGGGGCAGTGATGAGGCACTTGTACCCCTCCCAGCCATGGTAATACAAGCAAAGGATTAGAGGGTACTGGAAAGACCACCCTCAGTCAGTGCTAATGAAGTATTTCCTTCTGTGGGGTCAGTAGGGCCAAGAAGGGAACTAAGTCAGCAGCAGCAAGATGGCACCCTTCCATGTAGCCCTGGCAGAGGGATGTCAGAATACACAAGCTAGAGCAGAAGGCTTAAGACCTAGAGCTTTTTAATACACCAAATGTTCAGGCTTCAGTAGAAATACTAGTAAATCATTCAAGAATTAGGAAGATTTCCAAATGATTCAAACAACAACAATCGATAGATGGCAATCCCGAGATGATGATTTCAGCTGTCTTTAAAAACAGCCGTCTGGTCCTTCGTCAAAAAGGCTCCAGCAAGCAATTATAAATATCTCCAAAATATATTATTTCAGAAGATAAATAGAAGACATAATGAAGGACCAAACAGGGAAGAAACAGGATCAAATAGGAATTTTAAAACTGAGAAGTACAATAACCACTATTAAATTTAAATGCAGACATTTGGGATCTACAGTGGAACGTAGGGGACACATGGAAAAATCCTTAAAAATACAGATAGAGTGGTAGATATTACCAAAAAAAAAAAAAGAAAAAGACTAACAATTATGATTCACCTGAGACAACTGTGAACTGCGCCTCCCCCCCCAAAAAAAGTTAGCATTGTGCCACTGGCGTCAAAGAAATGAGATCACACCTAGAAAAGTAGTAAAATTTAGTGGAGAATTAAGCCTGTGATATAGAGGGGTTTGAAGCTCTGTCTTTGCAAAGGTTAAAGAAGAAAAAGAAGGAAGCAGGGGGATTGAGAAGGAGAGAGAGGAAGTATACTTATCATCTTAGAACTGTGCTTATGAAATCTGTCTCCTCTATATTAATAAAATCTCTTTAAAAATAAAATGTATGACTTTAAAAGAAAACAAGAAATGATGATAAAGTCCTAGATGTTTGCAAAATCCAAAAACCTACAGATTCAGAGAATTGGGCCACATTCTAATACCAACAGATGAAAGGACTGCGTGTCGAAGCACATCATACTGGAGCACTGGAGCACAGAAGACAAAGGGAAAATCCTGAAGTCCTGGGAAGAACCTGGTTCTTTATAGAAAACAGAAAATGGTGGGGTTTGTTTAAATCAGAAGCCTTGGAGGCCAGAGGAAATTGGCATAATATTTTTCAAATGCTAGAAGAAATGATCCATGAATCCAAAATCCTTTGTTCAGCTAAAATACAGTATCAAAAATAAAAAGGAAACCATAAATTAGTATAACTAAGAGAATTTGACCAGCAAATCTACTCTAAAAGAATGCCTGTGGAAGTTTTCTCAACAAAGAAAAAATTAAAAAAGAAAACGAAAAAACTGTGTGATATCACAAGGGAACAAAGAACACAATAAAATAATGGCAAATCCAGAAGTCTTTCTCTTTCCCCTTGAGTCTTATAAATAATATTTGACAGTTGAGAATACTGAGGTTTCTGATACAGTTCTAAATGTATGTAAAAAACACTTCAGATGATTATAAATAGCTGAGGGCAGTGAGAAATACAGAAAGTTAAGGTTTGTACACTTTATTTGAACTGGTGAAATTAATACTCAGTAGATGTTGTTCACTGTGTGTGTGCCAATGTACCATCAGACAAATGACTTAAACATTGTATGCTCAGATATCCTTAAACAGAATAGGGGAAAAAAAGCAATTTTATATGTGTTCAAGTAACACACAGGAGAGCAGGGGAAAAAAATAAAGCAAAATAGACCAAAGATGAAACAAACCAAAAAAAAAAAATGGCATGGTATATTTAAACTTTAACACATTGACAATTACATTGACTGCAAGGAGTTTAAACATATTAATGAACAGATATAAATTGGTGAAGTTGGTTTAAAACTGTCAATCAGTGGTGCATTATTTACAAAACTCATTTAAAATAGAATTGTATAGTCAAATAGACAATAAGGTGAAAGGGAAAGTAATATGTGAAATGAATATTAATCAAAGATTATGCTGATTTCGAGGCATACTGACCACCATATGCGACACCTGTATTCCATAGGGGTGTTTATTCACTTCCAAACCAGCTGTCTGTTAACACCTCTGGGAAAAGCACTGCAGGATGGCCCAAGTTCATGTGTGCCTATACCCATATGGTGACCCAATGGCTCCCAGCTTCGGCCTCGTCCAGTCCTGAACTGAAAGATAAGAGATTTGGTGGAGCCTTCATGACACAATGGGTTAAGCCTGGAATGCACCTGAGACAGCAGCAGAAGAGCACCCAAGTGACTGGGACCCTGCACCCTGTGAGAGGTGATGATGAAGCTTCAGGCTTGATGTAGCCCTGTGCATGTGGCCATCTGGGCAGTGAACCAATGGATAAAAGATCTCTCTTTCTCTCTCGCCCCCCCCCTTTCAAATAAGTAAAAATGTGTTTTAAAAAAGAAAGTTGGGATGACTATCAGATGAATTCTAGGGGGAAACAATTCACCAAGAACTGAAGGATGTAAAAAAAGGGGTAAATCTAGGGACCTGGCACATTGAACCCAAGTGTCAATCTGCTAAGATGACATGGGAAACCAAAGTGTGTATACACCAAAGGGCAGTGTTGTCCTGTATAGGAAGCAAATTCTGATGCACTGAAAGGATTGATAACAAGCTAAAACCTCAGCAGCTACCATAAAATCCATCAGAAAATCTGCAGGGATACAGGATGCAAAATATCATCAAGGAACAGGAGCAGATCCACATATACGGAACACTCTAACCTACAGCATAGTGCGTCCTTGTTTCAGGGGTCCAGAGGTATATTATGTCCTTTAGAGTAAACTCAAAAATTAAAAAAAAACCATACAGTCACTTCTAAATAACTAATGATCTTAAGAGCAGTTAATAATACATGGTTCTGAATTTTGTCAACATCGTTAACCTTTTGCAATGTAGTCCTCTAGTTTCCCAAGATATTAACATGGGGATAGTTACATAAGTGATATATGTATATAAATATATATATATATATATATATATATGTATCTCCCCATTATCTGCTGCAATTGCATGTTCATCTATCATTAAGTCAATACAAATTATATAAGTTTTTAATAAATGAGAGTTCTGCTGATCGGTCATCAGTGGGCCACATTAACAGGAGACACATGGGTGTACATAGCCACTACATACATGTTATGTTATACTGTTCTGTGTGTATGTATCTGTGCATCCAGAGTGAACACATATGGCTAATTTTCTACCTTGAGATTATCTTCTGCCATTTTTTTGAGATTGTTAAAGTGGTGCCATATTGACAGGCATATCTTTTAACTAATTTGTTGTCAAAATTTAAATCTTGGTGGAATTTGTTGGCAAAATCCCCCCACTGCCTAAATCTGAGAAGTTTGCACAGCAATGCAAGAGGTGCAGCTGTTCTCCCTGGCTTGTAGGAATGAGCCTTCAGCTCAAAAATGCCCCATGTAGATGTCAGAGGCGTGTGCTTATTCTGCAGCTGAATGGATCCAGCTAAACACGGTAGCTAACAATTCTAGTACAGGACAGACTCAAGTCTTAAGCAAGCAGTACAGCTTGCTTCCTGCTGGTGACTCGCAGTGTCACTGAGGCTGTCCCTTAATCAAATACGGAGGGAGGATCCTGTGCTGGGTAATAAAAGATGGATGTCAGTGAAGTCTTCATGTTACCTCATTCTGTAGCGCCTGTTTGGAACTGACCAGAATTGCCTAAAGTCTTCATCTCTCACTTTGAATTTTGAAACCTACTGAATCAGTACAGATACAAAATTACAAAAGTAAAAGATATACTCAGTGTGAAAATCCTTTAGGAAAAGTTACTTAATGAAAATTTCACAATTTTGAGAGCGGAAGATTCTCATCTAGTCTATTCCAATGTGTCTCTCTCATGCTTTCATGTTTCCAAGCGTCTCTTTCTATATTTTTCAGTTTTGTCACTTTTTATAGTTTCATTGTGAATATCCTTGAGACCACATTCCACCATTTGTGCATATGTAAAAATATGGCAAGGAAGAAATATTTCAAGCGTATTACTTTCATATTCCACAAAGTATAATGATGTGAGATTAAAATTTAGAGTTAACAGAAATGTTTGAAGTTTTAACACTCTGAATTTAGATACCGCTATTAAAATTTCCCTTTAACGTGAAGTCATGCTAATCTTCCTTTTAAGAAGGTAATTTCTAGGAATGCTTTTCAAAGAAGCTTGAAATAATGCCTGTAAAATAAGTTCCTATCCTAAATTCTTATATTTATATGAGACGCCATTGTATCTTACTATCACATATTTTGGTTGTCCTGTATTCCAGTATTGTTATTCAAAGTGGACTCTAAAAAATCTTGAGTAACAAAACGTCCCTCTCTTTTAAGTGTATTTAAAAACTTGATTTCCGTTTTCTTTCTTTTTTTCCTTTCAGGTGAGAGGCCCTCCAACTGCTGGGGCATTTAAAGAACGACCAACCAAGCCCACAGCGTTCAGAAAATTTTATGAACGAGGAGACTTCCCAATTGCCCTTGAGCATGACTCCAAAGGAAACAAAATAGCCTGGAAGGTAAGTGAGGGCACAGCTGTGACAGCCAGCTGTGCCTGCTGGAGTGACATCTCCCATTGCCATACAAGCTTGGCTGCTAAGTAAATAAGCCCAGTCCTGTCTGAGCAAAGCAAAGCTGGTGGGTTAGCTCTTAGAGAAAGCCCTGGGTGTCAGCCGTCCACCTTGGCTAACAATTAAATTACAGCCTGCAAAGGGGGAAATGACAGAGTTGCTTTGCCTTGGAGAATTGTCTGCTGCCCCATTCATCTCTATTTTTATGAGAACCTGGCAGCCCGGGCCGGTTTCAGGCAGTCCATCAAATGATGGAACTGGCGGAGATACAGAGAGCAACAGCCATTTATCTCCCCCAGATTTCACCTTCCTGCAGGACACTTCCAAATGGAAGCTTTAATTACCTAAATGGATGGGTCAAGATTGTGTGCTCCCTGGAAATGCAGAGTAGAATACAGAGAAGGCAGAGCCTTCCTCCTAGGCTGCTCTGCCCGCAGCCTGTGCCGGCCAGCAGCGGGGCTGTCATACGTGCCCTGTGAGCAGCCGACCTCCACTGCGGAAGCCATTGCAGCACCGACATTCTTCTGACAAAAGGTTAATTGGCTTCAAAATAAATGTATTGCCTAATGACTCCATCCTAATGTAGCTGTGTTTCTTTCTAAAAGGCAGGCTGATGTTATTTGTAAGAACTCGCCAATCTCTTAAGTGGAGGAGGCTTTTACATTTAATTTGAAAAATGAATGCTGATCTCCCACCAGCTTCTGCTATTTAATTATTTTCGTCATCAGCCACTTTGCATTAGGTGATATTTATCAGCCAGAAGGGCTTTCTCTGCCTGCCAACAACAAAGCAGCTATACGCGTGTGTCACCTCGGTGGAGGGGAGGAAAGGTTTTGAGTAAAAGACAGTTGATTCAGGCCATTGACACCTCGACTAAGCAGTCCAGTAGCCATATCTGAGGACAAATGGAAGCCTTGCTTGCAATTAGAAAATCACAACATTAAAGAATTTGTCCAAGCAAATAGGTATACAAATGAACTATCCCTCTGCAAAGACTGAAAGACATTGTTGGAATTAGATAAAAAATACCCTTAAAATATCACTACATTATTACCGAGTATTTCTAAGTCTTGAGCAATCATCTGATATTTGATTATTGAATTTAAGATTATTCCAAGCCATAAGAGAAACCTTGTGGTATCCTTGTCATTAAATTTTGTCTTCAGTTTTGTAAGGTGAGGGAATGAAGAGTTACAAATGTTATCTTTTTTATAATCATCTCTATTTAACTGTGAATTTGTTATATAAACACATACTTACAATGCGGAAAATATATAGAATGTGCAGCCATTTCTGATATCTTGGTTTTATAACATGAATGTAGTTCAGTGTTTTGACATGATTTGGAGGTTTATTTATATTTGATGACCTACATCAGTTTTCTTACTTGTTTATCTATGTGAAAATCACCTGAATTTTCTGTCTGCTTGTCTGTGTACTGACTCACAGCTTCAGGATAACAAGTGGGGTTCTCAAAACCCTGATTCCTGTTGTGTAAAATAATATGCCTTAATTCTTTGTAAAAAGTGATCTGTGGTTTTTACTGTCTTAAGTAATTATAGCCTACATGTAAATTGTATTAGTAAAAGGAATTAATGCGGACATTCTGACCATTTGAGGAATGACTTTTAGAAGTATCAGAAGACCAGAAATATTCATCTGGAAAGTAAGTTATTAATAAGAATTTGAGATGTATCATTTTGCTTATCTTTGATGGCCCGGCAGTAAGTACAGTTATAAAGGGCTATAAACTGCTTTTCTTTTCATGATTGTATTAATTTTTTGAGTACTATTTATTACAGTACTGATTTAGTAGGATGAAAACTAATAATATGGAGGAAATAGTTTATTTCCTGTCACTGATAGTAAAATGGCATAAATTTAGAGAAGCATCTTATTCTAGAACCTGTAGACTTCTATCATTTAGAACTTTGCTACTGTTTTCAAGTCTTCCCACTACACTGACATAATATCAAAACATAGTTTTTTGAACAATCCCTGAGTTTATCCATGCTTATTCCTTGGTGCATTTACTATGGGGGCATTTTGGTGCTACAGAGGGGTAGAGGACTTTGTGAATATTCCAGAGAACTGTACAGTTAAAGGAACCAGCATCACTTTCTCCCACCCTACCCAACAAAAATAAAAGCAGCAAAATCAAAACCCTGTACAATATTCTCCAGCACCCATGGGATTCCCTGAGGTGACCAAGGGGAACAGTGCCTCCCCAGGCAGCACTGGCTGTCTCCAGCACCCTGCAGGGTTCCCTGAGGTGACCAAGGGGCACAGTACCTCCCCAGGCAGCACTGGCTGTCTCCAGCACCCTGCAGGGTTCCCTGAGGTGACCAAGGGGCACAGTGCCTCCCCAGGCAGCACTGGCTGTCTCCAGCACCCTGCAGGGTTCCCTGAGGTGACCAAGGGGCACAGTGCCTCCCCAGGCAGCACTGGCTGTCTCCAGCACCCTGCAGGGTTCCCTGAGGTGACCAAGGGGAACAGTGCCTCCCCAGGCAGCACTGGCTGTCTCCAGCACCCCATGGGATTCCCTGAGGCCTCCAAGAAAGACTGTGATGCCTGAAATGGGGTACATTGGTGATAAGATGGTCTACTTCTTGGTCAGAATCTTAGGAAGCCTGTGTCTCTGAAATCCTCGAGACTCCCTGCTTCAAACCATGATGAAGGCTATCGCAGCCTGTAAAGGGGCATTTCCATGTGTAAAGTTTCCAACCTGGGCTCCCTGCCCAAGGTGTCCGTCATCCCCTTGTGTGTGTTCTGGCTTACCTGACGTGAACAGTGTCATGTTAGAAGCACCGTCCATTCTAGCAACACCAAAAGCATTCTATGGTAACATCAGACATGAAATCTACTAAAGCAGAAAATGGGAGCATCAGAGATAGATAAATGGATTCACATTTTTAGGGTTCTCCATCTCAGGCTGAGCTGATGAAATAGTTCAGTATTCGTGGCCTTCTTTGTTCCAGACGCCAAAACAACCCAGCTGACTGAGTTCTGCCCCCTGTCCCGTGCAGCCTGCCCCTCACAGCGTCTCTAAGGATCAGAGCAGTGGCAATACAACCTTGTTCAGTGGCGGAAATGTTCTCTATCGACACTGTCTCAATACAGTGCAACTGGCCATATGTGGCTGTTAAGCACTCGAAGTGCGCCTACTGGGACTGAGGACCTGAATTTTAATTAGTTTTAATTAATTTTAATTTAAATAGCCACATGGTAACCATATTAAACTATACAGCTCTAGATTAAAATAATGGCCGTCAAAACTAAGTGCCTGAATCATCTACGACCCAAATAAAGGAGTATTGCTATGTGCTTGCCTTTTGGTATGCTTCCCAAAAATTTGCTAGTAAATGTGAGGAAAACTTTTGTTAGTCCTTGTAACAAAATTTTATATGTGTTTATTGATGGGAAGACCACTAGCTAAGCAGCATGAATGCTGTACATTTGATTCAGAATAGAAATCTCCCAGAAATGTCCTGAAATATACTTTGAGAAAAAATTTGGTGATTTCTAATCATGATTGAATAATTTCTGGTGATTAATTGTAGCCATTTGGAGGTGTAAAAATTACTTAAATGAAGCATTCTCATCTGTTTCTTTTTCTACATTCTTCTTGACTCTGCTAATATGTGGGAAATGTGATGCATATTCTCTTGTGGATGGCTTCCGCAGTCACATTACAGGCACTAATGTGGCGAAGGGCCACGCGGTCTGACTGAGTCACCAAGCAGATCGCTGTTGGGAGCTATGCAAATAATCAAAATATATTGTAGTGATCAGTTCCCCAGACTCCCGGAACATGAGCCACACCCCTCTAAGGACTGTGACGGGTTGGGAGGCAGATCCTACTGTAAGTTTCTACATGGGCATTTTACAGAGAGGAAGAATGTTTTATCTACTTGCAGAATATTTGGCACATTTCTCTACGTCTGCTTCACGTAAATGTAGATGGAGAGCACTTTTGAATTTCATTAAAGTAAATCATAAAGCTGGAGTCAAGGGGGGACCGGGACGTTTCTGGAGTCAAGGGGGGACCGGGACGTTTCTGGAGTCAAGTGGGGGCTGTGACGTTTCTGGAGTCAAGTGGGGGTTATGACGTTTCTGGAGTCAAGGGGGGGTTATGACGTTTCTGGAGTCAAGGGGGGGGTTATGGCGTTTCTGGAGTCAAGGGGGGGGTTATGACGTTTCTGGAGTCAAGGGGGGGCTGTGACGTTTCTGGAATCAATGGGGGGCTGTGACGTTTCTGGAATCAAGTGGGGGCTGTGACGTTTCTGGAGTCAAGGGGGGGTTAGGACGTTTCTGGAGTCAAGGGGGGGCTGTGACGTTTCTGGAGTCAGGGGGGGGTTATGGCGTTTCTGGAGTCAAGGGGGGGTTGTGACGTTTCTGGAGTCAAGGGGGGGCTGTGACGTTTCTGGAGTCAATGGGGGGCTGTGACGTTTCTGGAATCAATGGGGGGCTGTGACGTTTCTGGAGTCAAGGGGGGGGCTGTGATGTTTCTGGAGTCAAGGGGGGCTGTGACGTTTCTGGAATCAAGGGGGGCTGTGACGTTTCTGGAGTCAAGGGGGGGCTGTGATGTTTCTGGAGTCAAGGGGGGCTGTGACGTTTCTTCCTCACTTCACCCACAGGTGTCCTTCATTGCCACTCCAAGCTAGGTCTCCAAGTCAACCTTGGTCTAAGACTTCCTCCCTGCAGTTCCTGCTTTCCCGCACCCCCTTCTCCTGCTTCTCTTTCATCCTTTCTTTCTTCCAGCCCCTGCTCCTCCTCCTCATTCTCCTTTAACTCTTCCTCTCTTCAACTTACCCTTCCTCCCTTTCATCTCTTTGTCACTTTTAGGAATTTGTTTTGAGGATGAGCCAGGAACCCTCTGAGGTTCTCAAAGTCATATGTAGAATTTTCTGAGTGAACTTGAAATCACAATCATTACACACTTAATACAGAATTCCAAGTCATTCTTTTAAATAATGTGCAAACACAAGGATTTTTAAATGGACACTTCAGTAGAAGCCTCAGTTAGAGAAAAACATCATAGGCACATTACAATTTTTAAAATAACTGTGTAGTGTTATGAGCTACCTCAACTACTCTTGAGGCTTTTATCATTTATGCATTATAATATTTTACCTTTACCTTAAATGTAAATAATTTTTAAGAATCACTTTTTTTTAAAGATTTATTTTTATTATTTTTTTATTGGAAAGGCAGATATACAGAGAAGAGAGACAGAAAGGAAGATCTTCCGTCCGATGATTCACTCCCCAAGTGAGCACAACGGCCAATGCTATGCCGATCTGAAGCCAGGAGCCTCTTCCGGGTCTCCCACACAGGTGCAGGGTCCCAAAGCTTTGGGCCGTCCTGGACTGCTTTCCTGGGCCACAGGCAGGGAGCTGGAAGGGAAGCAGGGCTGCTAGGATTAGAACTGGCGCCCATATGGGATCCCGGGCGTGCAAGGCGAGGACCTTAACCACTGCACCACCGCGCCGGGCCCAAGAATCACTTTTTTAAAGCTTTCTACTCTTGGTAGCATTTTTCCTGTTAGTATATATTAATTCAATGAGATCCGATTGAATGAAGTTCATAGATACCATCCTAAGGATATAAAAATCACTTATTTTGAAATAATTCAGTAATATCGTAAGCATGAGAACGCACTTGGGTAACTTCTTCTCTTCGTCAAGATGTGTCTCCTTCAGTGACCTGTGGGAGACGTGGGATCGTTTCCTTGGCAAGCAGTTACCTCTTGATGAAAGCTTGTATTACAAGACTTTGCTGTGCGACAGTCATGACTTTGATCTAAATTAGTATTCATGTCATCAGATAACCGCAAACACTTTCCTAATACTTTTTTGTCAGTTATCATTTATAGGAGCATGTCTCTGGCATGTTATTTATATCCACATCATTTCAAAATGTGTCATCTTACATGAGCTACAGAAATTTAGCAAATTGAAGAAAGATGACAGAAAAACAGATCAGACCTAAAAGCTAGCCAAAGTTAAGGTTAAAGAGCAGAGACGCACACTGAGCTCCTCTCAGGTGGAGACCTTAGCCTCCATGTTTCTGGATGGTTTGCTCCTTTGGGTGCCCTGCGTTGTCTGTGGAGTGCTGGTAAGGCATGCTAGCGCCAGCTGCTACTTCCCTGCGTACTGTTCCATGGCCATCCAGGATCTACTTACATGTGGCTATAATGTACCCAGTGATTTCTGTGATCATTAAACATTTTTTTTTAAAGTATCTGTTTCCACTTGAAAGGCAGAAGAAGAGGAGAGAGAGGGCCACATACTCTTAACAGGCAGGACTGGGCCAGACCAAAGCCAGGAGCCAGAGCTCCTTCTGGATCTCCCATGCGACTGGCCAGGACTCAAGTCTGCCTCTCACAGTGTACGTTGGTTGGAATCCAGAACCAGGAGGCGAGCCAGGGCTCAAGGCCAGGCACTCTAGGACAGACTGATAGCATGCTACCGTATGGTCCTTTTCAATTATGAAGTTCAGTGAAATTTTGTTTCATTCTTATCAAAACATATGTATTTTTTAGATGGTCACAAAACGTTCCAGAGAATAAATATTGTGTGAAAGCTTGCCAAAGAGACCAACTCTTATATGAGCAAATGGGCCTAGGAGCAACAGCAGGGTTGAGGGACCTGCTGCATGAGGGTGGAACTACTGCCTGAGACTGCTGCTTTGATGGCCCACATCACTTGTTCCCTGAGGCTCAATTCAAAATGACAAGTTCATTTTTCATTCTAAATCACATCCATTTGTCTGATTTGAATAGCAATGAAAAAAAAAATGTTGTGCATGAGCCCAGCAAGGTAGCCTAATGGCCAAAGTCCTTGCCTTGCACACACCAGGATCCAATACGGGCATCGGTTCTAATCCCAGAGGCACCCCCTTCCCATCCAACTCCCTGCTTGTGGGCTGGGTAGGCAGTTGAGGATAGCTCAATGCCTTGGGACTCTGCACCCATGTGGAAGACCTGGAGGAGGCTCCTGGCTCCTGGCTTTGGATTGGCACAGCTCTGGCCATTGTGGCCACTTAAGGATTGAATCAAGAGATGCAAGATCTCCCTATCTGTCTCTCTTCCTCTCTCTATATCTGATCTTCCAATAAAAATAAAAATTTTTTAAATGCTGTGCATATGCTAAGTCCTTAAATCTTTGAAACCTCCATTGATGGTGGTGTGCACAGCACTCTCAGTTCTCTGTGAACTGATGAAGATGTTTAGAATTTCTTTGCTCAGATTCCCACTTCTTTCAATTTATATCAGTTCTAAGCAGCATTGGTATTCATGAACTATAAAAAACTCTGTCAGTGTGACTGTTTTCATTGACATAAGTGATAATTTCCTAGTGGGAGAAACAGTTATTGAATATAATTATTATTAAAATGTGCACTAATTTTCTCACAATTAAAATCAGCCCCAAACCATGATAGCTCATTACTGTAAACATTATTGCATTTTAAAATAAGTCACACTGTGTCTTGTACCTGATCTGTTCTCTTTCAGCATAGTCACAGGGTTCCACATTTTGATTTATAATTTAGTCCCTTGGCACTTTAATTTTCTCGTACTTCCATTTCTTAAGACTTCAAAAACTGGTGCTGTGTCTCTTGCTCCTAAGGCAGCTCTTATGTTGACTTTTGAAATCTTGTAGGCAAATTTATCAGAATTGAATAATTTGTGTCACTTAAGGAAAAACTACTGCTCTGCTGGGATTATGATGGGCTTGTGTGTCTTTTTTTTATAAAGATGAATTTTATGAACTTGGTGTGATGGCTTAGTGGTTAAATCCTCACTTTACAAATGCCAGGATCTCATATGGGTGCTGGTTCATGTCCCAGCTGTTTCCCTTCCCATCTGGCTCCCTTCTTGTGGCCTAGAAAAACAGTAGAGGATGCCTCAAGTCCTTGAGACCCTGCACTTGTGTGGGAGCTCCAGGAGGTTCCTGGCTCCTGGCTTCAGATCAGGTCAGCTCCAGCTGTTGCAGCCATCTGGGGAGTGAACCAGTGTACAAAAGATCTTTCTGTCTTTCCTTCCCTCTGTAAATCTGACCTGCCTTTCCAATTAAAAACAAATAAATCTTTTTTAAAAAGATGAATTTTATTTATTGGAAAGGCAGAGTTACAGAGAGATAGGAGGTAAAGGGGAAACAGAGAATGGTAGTGGGAGGGAGAAGGGAGGAAGAGGAGAGGGAGAGAATAAGGGAGAGAGAGAGAGAGAGAGAGAGAGAGAGAGAGTGAGTTCCATTCATGGATTCACTCTCTAGATGGGGCCACAGTGGTCCAGTGTGGACCCTGATCAAAGCCAGGAGCCAAGAGCTTTATCCAAGTCCAAGGACTTGGGCTATGCTCCGCTGTTTCCCCGGGTGTGTTAGCAGGAAGCTGAGACTCAAACCAGCACCCTTAAGGGATGCCCGCATTACAGGTGGGGGCTTTATCCGTTATGTCACAGTGACAGCCCTGTCCTATATATTTTGATAACTGTCAAAGCCCGAGTTTGAATAGCAGGTTTTAGTAGAATCTGTGAGGCAAGTATTTCAAGAGAAGTGACAATACACCTGATTTTTGTACAAAAGAGCTGCTGCACTTCCCTTATTAATTCCCCTGTGATTAATTAATAGGCAGCGCTTAATCTAGAAGTCTTGAGAAAAATTCCCCTCTGACAGTTAATGTACTGGTTTGGTTATTTTGGAGGCTGTTGCGGCATACACAATTAATCCCATTCTCTTGCTTGGTGTCCATTGTTAGGTGTTAAAAGTGAGCAGTGTAAAAATACAACTGTGCATCAGAAATAAGTGTAATTTAAATTGTTTAGATGACCTCTGGAAGCTTCAGGAAAGAGTTTCTGCTGAATGGGCTGGTGCTCCCTGCTGCCTGTATAATTTATGTGAGAAATTAGTGCGAATGGTTCACTTTTATGGAGCAGAGCTGCGTGTAGCAAGCCTGCAGAAACAATTTTCCCCCAAGCCTCCATCTGTTCTTCCAACTAGGGCATATGCCATCTCATCGAGCTTGAAAGTCAACTGATTTATAACTCATGGAAAGTGCATAGATTGAGAAGAAAGGTCGACCACTGCTCGCTGACAGTGATTGGTTAGGCACTGCCTAAAGACAATTCACATTACCGGGGACCCCGAGGGAAACAAGCCATGTTGTAAGTCTCAGATCTCAGTAGACTGACAAGTAGAAGAAAAACAAATCACTCCCGTTTTGTAAGGCCACCACCACTGTTGAGCTGGAGGAGAGATCCTGAGAGCGTTAAGGGTCCCTAGCTAGGACCGCGTCTTGTCACCTTGTGTCCTGTGAGGAAGTGAAATTGCTCTCACCTCCCCACAAATTGCAGCGTGGGAACCATCACCTCTCCAATGTTTAACTCTGCAAGTCTGTGCTGGTTCTTGTTGGAAAGCTCTGTGTAGGAACCCAAATGAAGCCTCTGGTGAGCTCGCGCAGCTCTCTGTCTTGGCACTTCCTCATATCCCTGCTGTTGACCAAAGCACTGCTACAGTCACGCATGTCCTATGACAGATCAGGGTTGGAAACACACCGACGGATGCATGTTACAAATAAAAATGGCTGTCTGTTTCCACTTAAAGGGATCCACGCGTGCATCTCTGAACACTTGATCCTTGCAGTTACACAGAGAATTTCCAACCCTCTGTAGTTATTCTAAAATCTCTCCTTTCTTTCAGGCAAAATCTAGACGAAGTTCTAATGAACACCCACATCCATTTTAATCCATACTTGAGGCAACACTCTTTTGAAATTGTTACCTTTATCAAAAAGATATTGAATATACAAGCAAAATGTAAATTTTACATTTATTACCACTTGTAAACATTTGTTTTAATGTGAGATATGTACATATTGATTTTTACCAGAAAGTAGAAGGAATAAATACATCACCAGACATTTCCACAGCTCATTTGTATAGAAATTATTGATAACTTTGGGAGTATTTGCATCAAACAGTTGAGATCAGAGCAGATATGCTGCAGTAACGAAGCTGCTTAGCTCATGTTATTTATAATGCTGTAGGAAGCACATTTGTCATTGGATAGTCTATAAAAACACACAGCATCATTGGGTTTGCTGCATTTTTTCTACTCTGAAAGTAGTGATACATGGATTATAAAATTTAGAAAATGATAACATTTACATAAGAAGATAAAATTCATTCTGAGATTTATAAAAAGTTACTTGTTTTTATTGGAAAGATTTACAGAGAGAAGGAGGGACAGACAGAAAGTTCTCTGTTTGCTGATCTACTCACTAAATGGCTACAACAATCAGAGCTGAGCAGATTCAAAGCCAGGAACTGCTTCCACGTCTCCCACACAGGTGCAGGGTCCCAAGGCCATCCTCTACTGCCTTCCCAGGCCACAAACAGGAAGCTGGATGGGAAGTGGATCAGCCAGGACGCAAACCAGTGCCCATATGGGATCCCGGTGCCTGCAGGGAGAGGATTAGCCAGTTGAGCCATTGCACTGGGCCCACATCCTTGAGATGTTTTTATTAAGTCTTATTAAGAAAATAGATTTTGGGCCCGGCGCGGTGGCGCAAGTGGTTAAAGGTCCTCACCTTGCACGCCCGGGATCCCATATGGGCGCCGGTTCTAATCCCGGCAGCCCCGCTTCCCTTCCAGCTCCCTGCCTGTGGCCTGGGAAAGCAGTCGAGGACGGCCCAAGGCTTTGGGAACCTGCACCCGCGTGGGAGACCCGGAAGAGGCTCCTGGCTTCAGATCGGCATAGTATCGGCCCGTTGCGCTCACTTGGGGAGTGAATCATCGGATGGAAGATCTTCCTCTCTGTCTCTCCTCTCTGTATATCCGCCTTTCCAATGAAAAAAAATAATAAAAATAAATCTTTAAAAAAAAAAAAAAAAAGAAAATAGATTTTGGGCCAGCATTGTGGTATAATGCATAAAACTCTCTCCTGCAATACTGGAATACCCCGTGGGCAGCAATTCAAGTTCTTTGGCTATTTCATGTCCAGTCTTACTGACTGCTAAAGGCGTGTGAAAAGAAGTGGCACATGTGTGGTCCCCTGCCATCCACATGGGGAAGCCTGCTGCAGCTCCTGGCTCCTGGCTTCATCCTGGCTCAGCCTTAGAGTGAACCAACAAATCTCTAGTGCTCACTTGCTCACTCCTGTGCTCGCTCACTCTCTTTTTCTCTCTCCCTCTTTTACTCCCCCCACCCATACCCATAACTCTTTCAAATAAAATATGTTTTAAAATAAAACGCCAATCTTTAAAATTCGAATGCTCAGGACAAAATATTTTAATATATAAATTTAAACTTTTAGCAGTAGTTAGGAAGGCCTTTGAAAAACAAAACGAACGAACAAAAAATACACCAATATATTTAGTGGCAAAGCTCTGTGTTAGCAAGGCCATCCAGTGGCTTTTCCTGTATCAATTCTCAGGGTAAAGTGCTCAGTCACACAGTTTTGTTTACCACTGTAAGCAGGTTTCTTAAGAGAATTATAACCTCTAATAAAAAAAGATGTGATTGAGTATTAAGTGTACTTCTTGACATTTGGAAAAGCCCACTTAAAGTTGATAAAATTATCATAAAGACTTTCTTTGCTCTTAATCTAACATATCTATAACAGCAGTCCTCTAAAATGGAATTGCAGTTTGAATAAAAGAAAATCTGAACAAATAAACAAAAAACTAGGTCAAAATTCCAAGATCTTTAGTTTCTTGAAAGTCACATTGTTAAATACCATCTCCCCCCATTTCCCTGTGGAATGTACCATCATTGCATCCTAACATTGATTACTGAGACTTTACAGCCAGTTTGGCTCTTTGAAGACGATCTGTTCTTATTTGTTCACATATTTGTTTTGATATCCAGGACAACTATATTACTTTTAGATATTTAAGAGTTGCTATATGTGTTTTATCTTTTACTCATTCTTCCACTGGTCTGGTAAGTGGTTGTCTTCTTACCTGAAACTTTTCCTAAACTGAGGAAACTTCTTTTGTAATATTCCTGATTATTATTTTTGTCATATTTTTCTAATTTTTGTTTTAGAATAAATGCATGAATACTCTGCATTTAAGTTCTGTTATTTCTATCATTGTCCCTGTCTTCCAGTCATCATTTTTTAAACTTCTTGAAAAATGCTATTATGTTTTTATTTTCCTTTTGCATCTGTCTAGTACTGCTAAAAATTCAAATTTTGGCTATTCTTCGGTAGATTGCCCAGCACCTCACCAACAGCCCCTGTCTAGAAAAGCATGTCTCATCTGATCCCCATTCAGTTGGCCTAATGTGATATTTTAACTTCTTGCAAAAAGACAAATGGAATAGACAAAGACTTGCGATCCTTAAGCTGTACCAGCACCCACTTTTGTCTTCTATATTTTCATTAACTATAGTATTTTGGTGTGGGGCATTATTTGGTTTTTTTTAAATATAACTTGCTAGATATACTTAATTCTTGCTCAATATTCATTTGTTTCTGAGAATTGACTATGAATAGATATTAGAGGAATGGCATTCATGTTGTACTAGAGGTGGATAGAATTTTATCTTAAAAGTTAATTCAAAGTAAAAGGTTTGTCTTCTGTCACTTGCTCCTTCCCCTCATTTTGCTCCGGAATTGATACATTTGGCAGTGAATGGCAGGAAGTGTAGGGGAGGAAAAAGCCGTCTGCCTAGCTGTTTTTGCATGGTGGCCCCTAGTTGCAACCCGTTAGTGATATAAACTTTGAGTTTGCAGTGCAGTCCCAATGGCCTCATTAATACATGCGTTCCTTTTACTTCTGCTTGCATGCTTCTTGTTCTGCTGGTTTTATTTTGATGTTGGGTTCCCCTCTTACTCTCTACCTTCATAGACAATTGTGTTGTGTGTTTGGAGAGATTATGTCAGAGACTCTAAAGGTCCCATTGAAAGCTGCAGAGTCCAGTTTGTTTTTGTGTATTACTGCTCTGTATTCTATCATAGAGAAGTAATGTGGTCTTACAAGTGCTTAGGCAACAGCGACTTATCTATTTATGAAAGAATTGAGCACCAACAATGGATGAGATACTACGTGGGACCCTCCAGCCAACTGATACAAAATCTGACCTTAAGAAGCTAATTGACAGAAATAGATCACGATTCAAACAAGAAAGTTAAAGTTATCCAAAGAGTGTATTAAAACAAGTTGCCTCCTCTTGCATAGAGCAGACATTTTAGGGCCCACATGCAGCTTATGTAAAAAGTTTGTTTCTTCAATGATGAATCTCAAGTAATCTTTGTATTCAAATTTTCAAATCAACAAGCTGAGCAGTAATTTTATCAGTTTATATATTGCTTTCAATCCCATTAAGTGCAGAGTACTGACTTTTGCTTTTCTCTTATTTTAACCACACACACATACATATATATGTCATTTTAAAAATAAAAAATATATGTTATATACACATATATAGTAAATTTTAAAAGTAAAATACATGTTATATATTACTTATAAATATATAGATAGTAAATTTTACCTTTAGAATGACGTTCAGGTGATGACACCCCAGACTGACTTACACACAACTGTAGCAATCCCAAGTCGCAGTGAGATACTGCCAACTCCAAACTTCCACTCCATATTTTGAATTGAACACCAATATTCCTGTTTTTATCTAGTTGTGAATCCTAAATATTCAATCTGGTGTAAAAATGATGACTTGTGGAGTCCGGGTTAAATACAAGCTAATCATTCCCATACAATTCTTCACATCTTACTCTATTTTTTTCTTATTTTCCTTTTGTTTCACTGTGGTTCACCCTGGTTGGCTTCCTCAGGTCTGTCTTCCGGTGTACTGATCCACTCTCCTTGGATAGGTTCAATCCTCTGTCTTATTCTTCTATTGAAATATTTTTTGCACTTAGAGAGCATTTATACTGTATTTATGTACATTTGTTAGAGCTCCTTAGTGTTGATCTCTAGCTTCCCTTACTGTCTTTAATCAGGTTATTTAATTGGAACACAGGCATTTCAAGTTTCCTTCACATCCACCCATCTTCTCTAGGCTGCAGAGTTGGAGTGAGACTGTGTCCTTCCTGGTGCGTGTCTCACACTCTGGGTCATGCAGGTATCCTGGAAGATGTCCACAGGGCACAGGCTCTGGATGACAGCTAGGTGAGTCAATGTCCAAGGGTCTTCAGCAGGCTAGGCCCAGCTCTGTAAATTAGAATTTTCTCTGCTTTTCAGAGAAGGCAGGTATTTGCTATTTTTTATGTTTTGAGAATGGCCTTTTCCCCAATATTTCAATCATCATATTGACCAGATCTTTCCATTAATGGTGTGGGATTGTTAGTTTAATGTCGTGGCGTGGACATAGAGAAAAGCACTAATGAGGGACAATCTTTTCCCTTTGTGAGATCAGTTCTCAAGCTCTCTCATGTAAAAGTAAAACCAGTGAAATAGAATATACTTCTTTAAACCTCTTTTGCAATTTCTCTTTTTAAAGCAAATGTAACCAGATAATGTGTACTGCATGGTTCTGTATATGCACAGATATGTAATACACGTGTAAATTAAATCTCTGTTGAAAATACTAGAGTATAGGTTTGGGAAAACCACAAAGACTTAAAAAGATGTACAAATAGACCACTCTCATTGCTGTGTCTGTAATGTGAGTGTGGCGTGTGTGTTTGAGGAGATAACATTTCCATGTGGTATGCACGTGCATACCGACATGTTCATCTTATTTCAGCGGCAGGGCTAAGATTTCAGTTTTCATTGGTTAATATTTAACATAAAATTAAGGTCGGTTTGGTGATATCAGGAGACTCTGTAGTTTCGTTATTCCCTTCAAACTCTGGTGAATCTCTTGAGAAGCATTAGCCCCTCACCTGGGATACCTTTATACGCGCTCAGGTTATTGAATATCATTAAATCTTTTTTAAACCAACCAAGGGCAAGATTGAATTGTGAAGATTGTTTTGAAAGTCACTTTTCACAGAAAGTGTCATTTTAGATGTGTTAGCAGTTGCCATTTTTGGAGAGTCACTTGGTCCATAGGAAGTATTTGCACATGCACAAGAGGGTTTGCTCAGCTGTTTTCATTTTTCTTCCCTTTTTGTATTTTTGATAATGTTTTAGACTGGTAATATTAAAACCACAAGTCAAAAAGTGCAGAAGGTGAGATTTTTGTAATTCTGTTTGGAGTTCTCTAGCCTTTTCTGCCTATGTGGGTTGTAATTTTAACACTTTATTATTATAACATATTACATTTAATAAACCAGCAATTGCTACTGCTTACCGATCTCGGGCAGCAGTTTGGCAAATGGCTCATTTCATGAAGAAGCGATGCACACTCTGATGGCTGTGGCTGTCCCAGTGGGAAAGTAGAAGGAGGCACTGCAACACCCAGTTTATTTAGGCCCAGTTTTTTTGTTTTTTGTTTGTTTGTTTGTTTTTTGTCGATCAAGAAGATTAAAATTTACCTCAGTTTGCAGAAACACTGAGCTCTACACATCCTCTGTGCAGTATACCAGTATTTGTAGATAATGCGATAACAGTAAAGTAAAAATCAGTATTTGTCTTCTCATCCTTTCCTGCCTTATTCATTGTACATCAGCAATCTCTGTGCATACAGAATACCAAATATGCACCCTGCTTCTTGCCTGTTGACCTTTACTTGTATTGACCGTTTCCTGAAAACCACCTTTGCTCGTCCCTACCACTCTCATCTCCTTCAATTTGCTCACTGACTATCCTTCTGTTCAAACCAGAATCACGTGCAACATCCTCCTGAAATCTTTCCTGACTCCCCAGACTGGGCTGAAGACCCCGCCTGGGAAACCAGCACAGCTAGTAGGAGACTCGTTGTCTTCATATCTGCCCTTCATTGCCTTGGCTTCTAGAAGGACTGGGACAGGACATGACTTAACTTTGGCCATCATCCCTGATACCTCATGAATAAATATTTTAATTCTGATGTTTCAGATAGTTCATTAAAGTCCTATATTTTAATACATTCTATGCATGGTTGGTTTGTCTAACACAGTAGAATTTGAATTTTCATCTACCGCAGAGATCAGGTTGAGGGAGGTAGCTTTTAATTTTATTTTACACTCCTATGGATCTTGTGAGAGCTATGTGTATTTTAATGTTTCCCTGTAGACTGCAATTTGTAATGCATATAGGACCTTCATAGTACATGTTTACTGAATATTGCTTATAATAAATATAAATAATATTATAAATATTATTGCTTATAGCTGATAAACAGCAGCCTCACCTTATTGAACTCGTTTGCTGTTACATCCACTGTTTGTAACTGTGTGATATTCAGTGATGCTCATGGGAGTCCATCAGGCTCATCCATTCATTCCAGACTTTTTTGGAGTACTGACCTGAGACAGGTACTGTCCCAGACCCCGCCGTACAGCCATCAGCTGGTGATGCAGACAAACGGACGCCCAAGTGGAAACCTGACTGATGAGATTGTCGATATGATTTCTTGAAGTTAGAATGTTGGTGTCGTACTTCTCCTTCTTAAATGTAGTGATATCAAATAGAAGACAGTGTCAAAGAGAATGCACAATGAAAACAACCAAATTATGTGCTTTTAGCACCTATTAATTACCAAAAATTAGTATCAGAGTTATATCCCAACACTAATGAATGAGATTACATTCTAATTGAGTTCTTATTCTATTAAAACACTAATTAAGGGATCACGAAGGACTCTGTCTTGTGCATTTCAACATAAATATTTAATGAGCATATGAAAGCATATATTTCCTTAGTGAAAAGTGCATATTTTATGTCCCCTTTCCCTTTCTATTCTTAAAATCATTACTAGTAAGCAGATGAGACACACGCGTTTAGAACCGTTTGGGTGCAGCAGGCTCAACCCAGTTGTCTTTATGTGAATGGCAGCGGGTGGGGCTTCTGGCTGGGTAAAGCCAGGGCCACAGGGAAGGTAGGCTCTTGACTTCCGGAGACATTGTCCTGTCCCTGTGCCTGAGACATTCCCCTGTGGGGTTGCACCATGACGTTCTTTTCAGTGTCAACCTATAAAAGCATTTACTGTGCAGCTGTATGAATATGATACATGTGAGAAAGAAGCAGAAGTCCACGAAAGTAGGTGGAAGTGAGTATTAATCACATGCATATTCATTTATGTGTTTTAGGTGTTTTTTCATACACCACACAGTTTGCATGGTTGCAGTTCCTTAGGTGGAAGTCACTGTTGGTGGAAGCCTTTGTGTGGTGTTTGTAATGACCCATACGTAGAATGAGTTTAAAAAATGAATCAAAATAGTGCAAAATTACTTTTGTCTTGGAAAACATGATTCTAACTACCTGCTTCCCTGTCGGCCATAAAATTAGCAGAGAAAAAATGCCCGAGGAATTCACTGGATTTCCAAATTATTGTATCAGAAATCTAAATTTTATGTAATTAGTAAGCACACATTTTTTCTTTTGGTTTTGCTTCAGGAAAAAAAAAATTGAAAGGTTTATTTATTTGAAAGTCAGAATTACAGAGAGAAGGGAAAAGACGGATAGAGACAGAGAATCCTGTCTTCCAGTGGCTGATTCATCCCCCTAATGGCCACAATGGTTAGGGCTGGGCCAGGCCCAACCCAGCAGCCCCGCACACCACCTGGCTCTCCCACACGGGTGCAGGGACCCACGAGCTTGGAGCTTCCTTTGCTGCTCTCCCAGATACGTTAGCAGGGAGCTGGGTCAGAAGTGGAGCAGCCAGAACTCAAATAATAGCCCATAATCGATGGAGGCATCATAGATGGTGCCCCCTATACAGTACTTGTTTTAAAGAAAATATCCATCAAGTCTGTAAGTATGATGAAAGTTTTCATAGCAGATGAGGTCTAAATATATTCAGATTTTATTAATTGAGATAGTAATGAAATATATAGATGATATTGGAACATAGAACCCACATGTATGTTTTGAAAGAAAACGTGACGAAGGTTCTCTCTAAGAGAAGGGCCTATTGTCTCTGTAGAGGTCAAATATCTGCCCATCCTAGGACCCTGCTGGAAGCTCCCTCGAAGAAAGACGAATTACCAAGATCAATGTGGTACGCAGCTTTTATAAGAGAGGGAAGGCCGGCAGAGAGCCATTCCAGGGCAGCGGTGGATGAAGTGTGGACTGCCGAGGGCAAGTGTGATGGGGTGGAGGAGCTGTGTCTGAGGGGGGCAGCAAGGGCCTGATTCTCGGTGTCCCTTCCTCTTTAGGAAGTAATGGTGTCTTTTTGTGTAGGCACTGCACCTCTCACAGGAGGGCCTTTGTGACCTGCTGTGGGGAAAAAGAGTCAGCTTTTTGTCTGAAAAATGGCAAAACACACACACACACACCCTAAAACCTGAGGCTATACTGTTCATATCTAACTTTATTTTCAAACTTTGAAATTTGAACAAATACCTGTTTTAATGGAACAAATTAGATGGAAAAAACTGATAGTTGATAATTTTTCTTGAAAATGATTGGCTATTATCCATGTCCTGACAAACATAAGAAATCTAAGTCGCCAATCTTCTGATCACCTCCTTAGTAGAGAAGCCCGCCTCCTCCATCACCTCCTTAGTAGAAAAGCCCGCCTCCTCCATCACCTCCTTAGTAGAGAAGCCCGCCTCCTCCATGCCAGTAGCCCAGGTGTTCGACCAAAATAAATGCTATTTTTAAAAAAGGGTCCACTTTCATCACGTTTGGGCTACATTGGTAAGTGTTGGGAGTCAGAAGGTGAGAAACAAATGAGCAAGGAATTTGTAAATTGTGCGCTGTGAAGCTGGCACGCATACCATTCCTTGTGCCACCCAAGATAGGCATTTGTGATTCCAAGGTAGTGCTGCTCAGTCTGTGTTTTCATTTGATTAAATGTTTAGTTCAACAAGTACTCACTGCGCATTCATGGTGTGCCTGGTCCAGTGTGGCCTGGATCCAGGCACACAGCGTGGAGACCCTCTACTGCATGGTACGTGCTTGTACGGAGCATGGCTCAAATCAAAAGAATGCCATATCCTGTTCCGCAACACTGGAGAAGCTTGATGCATTCATTATTCTTTTACTTAATGAGCATATCCAATTAGATTGCTCTTTGATTGGCCTACCGAGGTTCAAGTTTTAGAGGAAAGTGAAAACATTTAAGAAAAGAACATTTTAATCAATTATGTTGAATATCTGAGAAAATCTAATTGTACCATATCAGTATTACAACCTACTTGAGCTAGTGGCTTCTAGATTTCATTTTGATTGTTCAATGAATTAAATAGAGTGCTTGTTATACTTGGTATAAGACAATCTTGCAAATTCTAAGCAGTGTTTACCACAGCTATTCTATTCTTTAGTTTCTGCTGGGATTTGCTTTGCAAAAGACACTGGGACCAGTGTGGCCCACGTCATTCTGATAATTAACATCTGTGAAGGACAAGCTTTTGCATAAATTTTTCTCATAATGGAAGGAAGTACACAGAAACAAAAGGGTGATCTGTGCTCCGGCTTTAATATTTAAAATATTTTTCTCCTAGGAACTAAAACTCTACCTTCTGCACAGAAAAAACGTCTTTTTATTTTTAATTTTTCCCAAATAAATATAGAGAGATGCCAAATGAACTACATTGTTGGACAGTAATCTCACCAGGCACCAAAATCAGTGATTTGCAATTCTAGTAACTCATCAAGTAATTTCTCTGTTTCTCTCTGAAAAATCACTGCTGTGTAATTTCTAAAATGATGATTTACTCAGCATTTGATCGAAGCAGGGAGGCTGTGTTGTTGCCTCCCGGGGTCCCCACGGTGCAGGAGCGTGTGCAGGAAGCACTCCTACCTAGGGCTCGTTTACCCTCCGTCCAGCTCTCAGCAACACCTGTGCTCGGGCTTGCCCGGCTTCCCACCCAGAGGACACCCCACGCCCAGTCCTGCGTGTCGTATCAGGAGCTCTCCTGTTTCCTCCCTTGGATAACGCCTTTACCAGGTCTTTCTGGACTTGAAGTGTTGTGGGTTTTGTTTTTGTTTTTTGCCTGCTAATTAGTTTTAGAATTTTAGGGCAGAATGAATATTTTCCCTTCTTGCAGTTGTATTTTTACCAATGACATTTTTATTAGTAATTGTATGACCTTACTTCCGTTCTTCCTTCTCCAATCGTGGAAGTTACTGCCTTTGCCATTGTTAAGTGTGAAGTTGAGTAGTGTTGAGAGCATTTGCATTGCTGTGCAGTGGAGATCCATAGCTCTTTGCAAACGCATACCCATTCAGCAACCCCCTGTTCTGTGCCCCCATCCTCTGCCTTCTCTGTGAGAAAAACATACTGGATTTCATGGAATTTCCTGTGTATTTTAAGTACATAGCCAAGACTACTTAGTTTCTGCTAATAAGTTATTAGTACTGTGGCATCTAAATGTTGAAAATAGAAGAACAGTTAATGTAAATTACATTATCTCTTCTTGAAATGTTTAATAGCCATTGAACAGGAGGGAGAATTTTGCCTGTATTATGAAATTTGTAACGTAGACTGTAGGAATTAATCACTAAATAAAATAGGATTAGAGTATTTCTTTTTTAATTTTTACTTTTGTTTTTTATTGCAAAGTCAGATATACAGAGAGGAAGAGAGACAGAGCCAGGAGCCAGGAACTTCCTCCAGGTCTCCCATGTGGGTGCAGGGTCCCAAGGCTTTGGGCCATCCTCAACTGCCTTCTCAGGCCACAAGCAGGGAGCTGGATGGGAAGCAGGGCTTCCAGCATTAAAAATGGAACCCATATGGGATCCTGGCATGTGCAAGGTGAGGACTTTGACTGCTAGGCCATGGCGCCGGGCCCTAATTTTTACTTTTGGTTTTGAATTTTATGATACAATTACATTAGAGTTTAAGATTCCTCCCACCCCAAATTCCTGCTCCTCCAACTGATTTTCCCCATATTGTTACAATAAAATAGTTCTTCATAAGGGGTTATAATTCCATTAGTCTGTTATTTAAATGTGCTTCTAAACCATGTGTATAACAAAAGGTTGCCTAAGAATTGTGAAACCTTGAGGAATGACTGACATTGTTTTAGCCACTTGAATTATGTGCACGCCATTTCCCAGACACGCAATTCCTCGCACCAGTAACCAGCAGGGCAAGTGAGTGTTGCTGTGTAGTTCCCACTCCCACCTGCAGAAACAGTCCTTACTAAATCTGACATTGTTTCATTTTAAAACATATTGAATACTCTGGAAAGGTAGCTAGCTAAATCTCAAGGTGTTCATCCTGCCACCAGCATTTGCCAAAAAATGTTACATCAGCTATTCTGTATGAGAAGTGTGGGTTACAGTTTCACTTAGGCTGCATTTTTTTGTTTGTTTTTCCTACTTTTTGCACCATTTCTGTGTTACTTGGCGACATTTTAACCTAAACTGCAAGTTACAGCTGTACCTTGGGTAGTGTGACCAAGTCATGTCATAGCCTACTGCCAATAAACTTCTACACTAAATATCAGTTTCGTGGTCTACATAATTAAATCCCCTTTGCTGACATACTAAGTTAAAATAAATTGTGAGAGTCACCTACATTTATGTATTTACTTCTATTTTTTACTGTGTCCCGTGGCATCATTGAATTTTGTGGCAAGATCTTTATAAATGTTTATTGTTGAAAATTTTCATTTCCCTGCTTTCTTCTATTGTTTAAGTTGGAAAACAAATTAGCCAAGCTATACTATGTCATTTCTTTCATTATCTGGAAGTTTCTTTTGGATGATGAATATACTTTAAAATGGCTAATTTAATAAAACATTGCTTCATCAGTCATTCCTGTATGATTTAATATGCAAAGTATACATGAAGTATTGCCAAAAAGGTCTTTATAGTCACTGTATTCTGTTTGCCGTTTTTCATGTTTCCATAATTGTTTGTAAAGTAAAGCACATTTCCAAACTGAAGTACAGTATGATCTGGTCTTTCTGCCTGTCTTTTTGTTTGTATTTATAATTTAGTGATAAGGAAGAAAGCCTGTCCTGGATCATTAGACAACACTAAGAAATCATTCCCTCGTGTGTATCTTCCAGTAAAAGCAGATAAATCACCAACAGCAGAATGCATACCACATTAAAATATCTGCAGATAATTTATGAACCATGAATGTATCCTATAAATACTTATTTAGTTATATTCTTTAAAAGTGTGGCTAATCTTCTATTTGGATAACTAAGGAAGCTGTGAGTTTGTGAAATCTTACCTTTAGCAGAGAGAATCCGTGGTTTTTGCCAGATGGTGTTACAGACTGCCTGTTGGCAGCACACATTTTCAATTCTCTCTTTTCTTGTATTTGAGTTTGTGTAAGAAAAGGGGTGCAGCATGGGTCCTGCTGGCACCAACTGGACAGATCATTTAAAGGTCTATTATAAGTTTAAATGAAAAGTATGTACTGTTGGAATGATATTCTTTTTTTAAGATTTATTTTATTTTTATTGGAAAGGCAGATATTGAGAGATGAGGAGAGACAGAAAGGAAGATCTTTTGTCCGTTGATGCACTCCACAAGCGGCCACAACGGCTGGAGCTGAGCCTGGAGCCTCTTCCGGGTCTCCCATGTGGGCGCAGGATTCCAAGGTCTTGGGCTGTCCTTGACTGCTTTCCCAGGCCACAAGCAGGGAGCTGGTTGGGAATGGAGTACCAACGGGATTCAAACTGGCACCCGTGTGGGATTCTGGCTCATGCAAGGTGAGGACTTTGACTGCTAGGCTTCTGTGCTGCGCCCTGGCATAATATTCTTAAGTAGAATTATTTCTTCCAATATAAAAACCGACTTCTTCACCTTTGTGTTGGCCATTTGTACACCCCACAACCTCTTTTCCCTTTACAATTGTTAGAAGCATCTGTCTCCTAACTCCTGGATTCTGGTGTATTTTTGCATTGCTGTAAATTATATTTGACTTTAACAGAACGTATGTGTTTTCTCCCTTTTTTTGGCAATGCTCTATACATTCATTGTGCATGATTCTGAATGGGGAAAAGAAATCACTTTCTTATCCTTTGCTCCTTTGGATTATCATTCTTCCCCCTCAGTTTATAAACCCTTCCTGCTGAAGCTTCCCTCTCTCTCGATTAGATTGTATTTATACACCTGGTCCTCGATGGGCACAGGGCTAGTCTGGGGGGTAGTGATTGTGGTCTTAAGCAGAAGCCCTTCTCCGGGCTGTGCCCGCCTCTCGCCTGCCTGCCTGCCTGCCTGCCTGTCCCCCAGTTGGCCCAGAAGGCACGGGTGGGAGGAGCTCTAGCTGATGGGTCTCTGTTTTCTCTTTCTCCTTTGCATCATGGTTCAGGCTGAAGGGCTGCGACTTGGAGGTGTCCACCGTGTTTCTTCTTGTTCCCTGTGACAGTGAGCGTGACAGTCTGGTCGCCACAGGTGGCAGAGAAGTGCATCCTGCCAAGAAGAACCGCTGTGGCCTCAGATCACCTCCACCCTCCCCTGGACTCCTTTATACCTCTAGCTGCTCTTGTAGCTGAGTCCCCCCCTTAATTTTAAATTTTAAACTGAGTTTTAAAAATATTTTCCTGGAAGACAGGGTGGAATTCCTTCGAAGTGTTCTAATAGATTATGCCATGAAACATCTCTTCAGAGTGTATAAGAAAAGAATCCCAGAATACTGGGAAGACAGCTAAAGCTTCTTAAAATGATTTCTCTGTTTTCAAGTATAAAACTCATATAAATGAAGCCTTGCAGGTTTTCCTTCTACAATGTCACAATGCCCTTTGGTACTCACAGCAGAGCTGGGACCTAGGCCTGACGTGTCCAGTCCATTCTTTCCATTATAATACTAAACCTTGGCAGTTAAATGTTAGAAGACAATTTGAAGTTTATCTACAGATATTACTTAAGAACAATTGACCTGATTTAGACACAGAAATTTAAATTATTTTGTATAATATTTCTTTTTTAAAAAGATTTATTTATGTTTTATTGCAAAGTCAGATATGAGAGAGGAGGAGAGACAGAGAGGAAAATCTTCCATCGGATGATTCACTCCCCAAGGGACCACAATGGCTGGTGCTGCGCCAGTCCGAAGCCAGGTGCCAGGAACTTCTTCCAGGTTGCCCACGCAAGTGCAAGGTCCCAAGGCGTTGGGCCATCCTTGACTGCTTTCTCAGGTCACAAGCAGATTGCTGGATGAGAAGTGGGGCTTCCGGGACTAGAACCGGTGCCCATATGGGATTCCAGCGTGTTCAAGGCGAGGACTTTAGCCACTAGGCCATCATACTGGGCCCTGTATAATATTTCAAAAATAGCAGTTTTATGAAGTTTAGCCAAAAGGTAGAAACTGTGAAGGGAGAGAAATCCATGTTGAGGAGGCACCATGCTATAAGCACCAATAAAAAAACACTGAATACACAATAAAATGAAAACAAGTATTGAGTTCCGTGCAGTAGCCTATTGGCTGAAGTCCTCATCTTGCATGTACTGGGATCCCATATGGGTGCCGATTCCCATACAGCTTCCTGCTTGTGACCTGGGAAAGCAGTCGAGGACAACCTAAAGCCTTAGGACACTGCACCCACGTGAGAGACCTGGAAGAGGCTCTGGGTTCCTGGCTTCGGATCAGCTCAGCTCTGGCCATTGTGGCCGCTTGGGGAGTGAATCAACAGATAGAAGATCTTCCTCTCTGTGTATCTGACTTTCCAATAAAAAATAAATCTAAGAAAAGAAATATTCATAAAGAGCTTTTGGAATTCACGAGCATGTATGTTGAATCGGACTCTAAAATCCATGTTGTAGTTCCACACACTAAATATCGAAGTGTGTTGATGAGTGCCTGAAGATGAAATACAAACTCTCCTTTTCTTTTAACAACAGCAAAATCAAAGTCCAGGAGTTTTCAGTTATCAGAGTAGTGGAAATAGTGAAGCTTTTAAAAAAATTTTAGAAAAATTATACAACGCAGAAAATAGGAGCAAGAAGAAAAGAATCGAGGGCCGATGGTGCTGTTTGGGCAGATTTCTTCCCAAGTTGTTCTGTCATATCTTGGTTGAGATACTGTTGGTCTTTTGCTTGTGTTCAGCATAGTTTTTTCAGGTTCGGGAGGCCGTGCTGACTGCCACAGCAGATACGTCTGCCAATCTCAATGGCTTCATAGAATAATGACCGTGTGTCACTTACTCATCAGCCAGAGCATCTATGCAAGGCCCTGTGCCCCAGCCAGCATTCGGGGCTTCAGATGCTTCTATGGAAGGCCTTCTCCTGGGGACCCTTGTGCAGATGTGGGGAGGGGGTTACTGTGCAGGACTTCGCCTCCGTCTGCTTTTCCTGGCCAGAAGTCCTTGGATTGGCATTTTTTTTAAGGCTACAGGCTATTCAGTAGCCAGATGAAAGTCACTCCCTTTTGTTACACGTGATCTTCTCATGGAACTGCCACCATTTATAAAAGCACAGCTGTCCATTTCTTGTGAATCAGCCACACTTGCTCGCCTGGGCTTCTTCCTCAAGCAGCCATGGCTTCCATTTCCTGGAGTCTCACTGTTCTTTATGATGGGAAGCTTGGAGCTGTTCCAGTTCTTCCATCATGGCTTGAAGCACAAGTCCTCAGTGATTCCTTGACACATCGTTTTTACTCCTTTCTTGCTCTAAGCAGTCCTTCCAATAACAGATCTGAGAGTGGTTGGCTGTTATCACAGAGGCGGAAAGCTAATCTTCCCTCCAGCAAGGAAGCCTGTCTCCTGGGCTCTGGAGGGGTGCACTGCGAGGGGGAAGATAGTCACTGTGGTAACCAACACTGGAAGGCAGCCCATGGAACCACGCTGGGCGAAGGATTCGAGGGAGCTTCAAAAGTTCACAGGAAAAATGGAATTACAGGGTAGTACAAAATTCCCCTAAGTTTATAAAAATCCCCCATGGTTAATCAAAGCATAATAAATGCACTTTATGAGATATGTTATAATTTTGCCAACTAGCAATGTGGTAAAATATTTATGAAATAATACTAAGTTCAGAACACACAAAAAGCAAAGAATAAAAAACCAAAAACCCTCTGGCTATAATGCAGTGGATTTCAAAATGAAAACTACGTAAAACCTGCACTTGTCAAAGCCCTGAGCATCGGTATCAGTGAGAGCGAAGTCCACTGATTTAGGGTAGCAAGGAGAATTGTCCTTATTTTGCATCAGTTGGATTTTTCATCCTTTTAGGTAAAATATATTGCTTTCATAATCCAAACTAGTTTTTATCTGAAAGGTGAAATTATACCAAAATTTCAAATATATAGAATGTTCGAGATGGAGTGAATATGTTGGTTGTTAAGACCCCCAGCAGTTCTGCGAACCTGGGACAGTCTTGCTTGCTGTCGCCTGCGTTATTTCTGACATCAGGGCACTGCATGCCTGTGCTCTCTGGATCATGTGACATGCTTAACTTCTCACAAAAGCTTTTCTTCAAATTGCATGGTTACGGTTTAATGGAAGGTGTTGATTTACCCCCAGCCGCTAGAGTTAATGGCCAGGTTGCCTCTTTCAGCCTTTGCATTTTCACTTCCATGTCGTCATGCAGTACCTAATGTTTATATCCTGCCGTTTGAATGGAAACTGCACTGTGAGCAATTCCAAAAGTATCATTGTGGAGTCACTCTGACATCAGTGTCCTCCATGTAGCACATGACAAGACACAGTGCTGAAGTGGGAAACACCTGCAGGTAAAACCCTACGAGGGAGAGAGTCAAAACTAGGATGGGATAGCCTGTGGACCTACTGTGTGTTTGCTCCCAGGGAAGAGCGAGGGGATTAGGTGGAAACACCAAAGCCTGCACTGCAGTGATAGGGGAATGAGCCAATAGGAAGCCCTGGGCCCTGGTGGACTGTCAGAAGATTGCCAGCTCCAACAGGTGTCAGCCTTGTTATCCCTGCTAGGCTCGGGCATTGGCCTGCTGGCAGCTGATGGGAGTCACAACTCTGCCTCGGGAATCAGACATGGGCCTAATGATCTGTTCCATGCCCTGCAGAGAGAGAACGGGAAGTGCATTCTCACACCCTCCACAAGTTGCATTCATGCTGCATTGTATTCCAGCTTAAGGATACACCATGTTAAATCTTTTTGAACAATCTAGAAGCCCAAAAACCTTTCATCCTTTCTCCCACTCCTCCCCATTGCCAAACTCTCACCAACCATATTAGCGTTTCTCTCAAGCAGATCTGACCCTTTTATTCATCTTCAGAACAAAGTCTCTAATAACAATCCCAGTTCATGTTTTGACTTAACATTTTTCAATGACCTGGATCCCTCTCTGTTACCTACAAGAGCTTTGCCTATACTGTCAGCCTGGTTTTGGACAAAAAGAGTAAAGCTCCACCCTCCCCAGCCTCGCTGTGGGTTCTCATTGTTCTCTGATACCAAAGGACCTCAGGGGTAGGTGTTGTGGAATACGTTAGGCCTCCAGTGACAATCACACATCCCCTGTCAGGGTGCGGGGTCAATTCTTGGCTACCCCACTTTGGACCCTACTTCCCACTGATGTTCCTGGGAGGCAGCAAAAGATACATCAAGCATATGGAGCCCTGCCACCCACAGGGGAAAGCTGGATGGCGTTCCAGGCTCTTGTATTCAGCCTAATTCAATCCTGGAATTTTGGAAGTGGTGCGTGTCTCTCCTTTGTCTCTCTGGCCTTTCAAGTAGGTGAAAATAAATAAGTATTTTAAAGACATTTATTTTGTTATCTGATTTGAAAGGCAGAGCTACAAAGAGAGGGAGAAACAGAAAGTTTTTGCCGTCTTCTGATTCGTTCTACAAATGACCACAACAACCAGGGTTGGATCATGTTGAAGCCGGGAACCTGGAACTCCACTCAGATCTCTGCTTTTGATGGCAAGGACCCTAACACCTGGTCACTTGATGCTTCCTCAGATGCACTGGCAGGAACAGGGATAGAAAGTGGAGCAGCCAGACTCAAAATGACACTTATGGGATGCTGACATCACAGGGGAGGCTTAACCAGCTTAGCCGTAACACCAGTCCCAAATAAATGTATTTTTAAACATTTACCTCAGTACCTCTTGCAATGTTTCAACACACCACAGTTCCCACTCTCTTCCATGCTACCCTACAATCAGGACGCTGTTTCCTGTAGTTCTCACACTGATCTCTGGGCTCCAGGTCCTGAGTCCCACACTCTGGGACCTCAATGCTCCCTACGCATTTCCTGTCCTCCCTGGGCCATCCACTCACGGGGTACTCTGTCCAGCTCTCTTGGTCAGTGTCATGCATAGCTTCCACAGGATAGCTAGAAAGTCTCTTACTTTGGGACCCTTTCCTTGATGCTCTGCTGATCTAGGAGCTCTTGTAGGCCAACACTTCTCATCTCTGTAGCGCGTACTTTACCTTCTATGCACATTCATCTTCATGATGGTGAATTCTGTGTAATACCTCACCATACTTCGTGTTCAGAACACAGGATCCCCTGTTCGTTTTTGCATACCGATTTCTGGTAATACTCACCGCTGAATGAACACCTAGGTTCAGGATAAAGGTCTAAGCTATGCTGTAGCTATGGGAACAGTCACTGCTATAGTGATGGATGTGGTTCCCACTGGAAAGTGGGAAGGGAAGAAAAATCATCCAAGCAGAGTTTCTGCATTCATGCAGAGATATTAAAGTACATTTGCAGGCCTGCAGATGCCAACATTAGCGTGCACTGGAAGATAACTGGGTAACTTAAACCAAGGAGATCATTTGGGAAGGGTTTTAAATGAAGTTAGTAGTAAGATGAAACCTGATCATGAAGTAGTTCATGTCCAGGTTGAGTAATTTGAGTCCCACATTAAAAAATTGTTGAGAAAAACCAAAAGGTATTAAGGAGAGAGAGAAAGAGAATGAGAGAGAGAGAGAGACAAAGAGGGGGAGAGAGAATGTGAGGGAGAGGGGCAGATTGCATTTTAGATCATCCTATCAGGAATAAGGAGGAGAAAATGGAAGGGCCTGCTAGAGCCAGAAAAAAAATTGCTTCTGGAAGTTTCGGTATTGCCAGTGGGGATGAGGAGCTCCTGACAGGTAGTGCAGCTGTAGGGACAGTGGCATGGCAACAGCAGCCACAGCAGGATAGCTCCTGGAGGACTGAATTCACAGCTCCCAGGGAGCATGCTGCTGACGCCAATGAAGCCTGGGAGTGCACCATTGGATCTGCTCAGATCCCAGCTGCCACTGTGAACGACAATTGAATTCCACCTTCCCCCAGAGCCAAGAGAGGTCATGAGGGCAGTGACAGCACCCATCTGATCAGCTGTCCAGGAGAAGCAGCCCAGGAGGATTGGTGTGTCTTGGCAGCCACAGGTGACAGACACATGTCTCAGGTCACACAGTGTCTGGCGTGTTCCTACCAGGTGGGTAAATAAAATCACCTCCAGAATCTGCAAAGCTGCATGGCTGATCAGTTCTTTACTCAAGGAAAGCTTTCAGAACTACCGAGAATCCTTTCCAACTTTCAAATTATGGTAGCTAACTTTATTCTTTCATAGGCTACCTTAAGCCAATTTTTATGAGAAAGAGAACATTTTGAAAGTACCTCATTTTTATTCTTCTTACTTAGGATTCATGGGGGGTAGCTCTGTAGCCTTAATATAATTTAAGGCTTATTTCATGTCAAATCAATTGGATAATAATCACTTCCCAGAATGATCTGAAGAGGTGCCAGACACTACCGTGATAATACAAAGCAAGATATTCACACAAAGCCATGTTTACCCTGGGAAGTTGAGTAAGTTGGGGAAAAGAACCCACATATCGCAATATCACACATTTGTAAGAGAGCTCTAAGAATCCAAGTGCCGCAGGAAAACGGGAAAGAACAACTCTTTGGGGAAATCAGAGGGGTTTGTAACAGAGAAGTTGCTGTCTGAGCTGATGCCAAGTAGGAACTAGAAGTTTGCCAAGACACAAATCGCGAAGAGTTGCCAGGGGCATTGGGGCTGGGGGAAGCAGGCTTGTAGGCAAAAGAAAGCATTCACAGAGGTGATCAAATACTAAAGAAATTGTCATGGTAAGAGAACAAGGAAACAAAATTTGTTTACTGGCATAGAGAAAGAGTGATAGAGTCCTGTTAATGAGTTTTTTTTAAAAAAAAAAAAAGGCAGAGGAGCATTTGGCAGTGGAAGCAAGATGCCAGCTGGGACCCCTGCATCACCTGGTGGAGGGCCTGATGTTGAGTCCCAATTCTTCTCCCAGCCCCAACTTCCAGCTAATGCATACCTGGGAGCAGTAGGCAGTGGCTCCAAGAGTTGTGTTGGTTTCATCCACATGGGATGTTAGTACTGAATCCCCGGCTCTCAATTCTGCCATGCCAAGCCCAGTCTATTGCCGTGGAGTGAACCAGCAGATATCTCTCCATGTGCTAGTCAAACGGCAGAAAAACTATTGTGAGAAATAAACTGAGGAAGACAACACCAGGAGCTCTTCTCTCAGTTGGACAGAGTATGTGTACTATCTAGAATCTAGGGACTGAACCCTTGAGAGGATGAGATAGGGTGGAGATTGACTCAGAAGTGATGATCGTGTGAATGGGTCCTACATTAAGCTTTTTGTGTTTGTTCATTTGTTTTAAACTTACTTGTTTCTTACCAACAAGAAATTAAAAGCAAGTGTTCTCTGTGTATTCCGTTTTACAATTTGCATTTGTTTTGATAGATAATGTCATTGCCAGTAATTGCCAAGTAAACAGGAAAAGATGGCTCAAAAGGCCACAGGACAGCAGCTTGTGTTTTAAGACTTTTCATTTGGGCTGTGGCTGTGCCTACTATATGCGGCATTAAGTGTATTTGGTTCTGACCTAGTCTAATGAGCTTGGTCAAAAATATGTTTGAAAGCCCCCACTCCAGTTCTGCTTCAAATAAGCCATCTCTTCAGTACATTGTGACTTGGAGTAGAATCTGTCTTGGAGGTCATCAGTATTGAGAAAGCACTTCTTGCTCTCACTGTCATGTTCACCAAATCCTCACCACTGGTTGGAGAGGTAGGCCTGTGGAGGCATCCCTTGTGTGGCTGTGGCAGGCTGCTGGGGGACAAGAGGGTGTGACCCTGGATGGGTTGCTACTAAACTGGCTGACTCTTAGAGCAGATGACTGCTGACTTGCTCATGTGCATGGTAACCATGGTTCATTCTTTCATTTCCAACCCTGCGGTTAGTAAGTTTCGTCATCTTGGTCAAGTGGCTGAAGCTTACTTTGTCTCAGTGTACTGCACTGTAAGCTACAGATACTGGTGTGATGGAGCTGAGGCATGGAGTAGAGCTGTGGGAGGGATGGGGTGAAATGGTGCACGTAGCACACTGAACGTACTAAAGGACACATGGGACACAGTGCATGACAACTAAGCTGTGGCTGTCATAATGACAGATAAAATTACCAGCAGCCCCTTTGGTTTAGATTAGGCTTAGCTTAATGCTAACAATCAAAGAATCATATGTTATCATGTGAAGAAGAAATCGCAGCCCACCATTTTGAACTGTTACTACTGAAAGAAAGAAATACAGGGTAAAGGGTTTACCTTACTATTTAAAAGGACCTTAAAAATAATTATGATCAAGCACTGACTAGAGGGGATCAGCAAAACGAATAGCCAAGAGGAACACTCAAAAAGAAAACGAATGTAATCCATGCTGGGCATGGGCAGAGATGCCCAGCAGCTCCAGCTGCATCTATGCTGGGCATGGGCAGAGATGTCCAGCAGCTCCAGCTGTACTTGCTCCACTGCAGATGCCTCCCTGTGCCTTCCCAGAGCTCCGTATGCCCAGTGAGCACTCAGTGGGAGACAGGTTGAGTGCTCTTCTTTGGGCATCAGTAACTAATACTGATCATCAGTTATGGCGCCCCCTTTGAAAAAAAAGATTTACTCATCCATTGAGAGGCAGAGTTACAGAGACAGAGGGAAAGAGAGGAAGATCTTCTATCTGCTGGTTCACTTCTCAAATGGCTGCAATTGCTGGGTTAGATCAGCCTGAAGCTAGGCACCAGAAGCTTTCTTTCAGTCTCCCATGTAGGTGCAGGGCCCAAACACTTGGGCCGGCTTCCACTGTCATAAATATAAATAAATAAATGAATAAATTAAAGATTTATTTATCTTTATTGGAAAAACAGATTTACAGAGAGAAGGAGACAGAAAAATCATCCGTTTTCTGGTTCACTCCTCAAATGGCGTGACAGCTGGAGCTGAGCTGAGCTGATCTGAAGCCAGGAGCTTCTTTAGGGTCTTCCACGCAGGTGCAGGGTCCCAAGGATTTGGGCCATCTTCCACTGCTTTCCCAAGCCATAAGCAGGAAGTTGGATGGGAAGTGAATCAGCCAGGTCTTCAGCCAGCACCCATATGAGATCCTGGCATCACAGGCAATAGCCCAACGTACTCTACAAAATGCTGCTCCTTTTCCGCAGGAGCCCAGACAGATTCCTACTTTGAAGCTTCTTCATGCGGTTTTTGCAGCAAGCTCTACCAATAGAAACCTTATACCATGCTTGGGAAGGAAGTTCTTTAGCCTGGTTCAGTTCTAACGCTGTAATTTCTACATAGCAGTCAAAGTACCAACTGGTGGTGACATCCCTTGCTTGTGTAGCTATGTAGTCAGCTGAGCGTATGTTCCTGGAAAAGTCACCTCACATTGTTGATGAAGGAGGCAGGAGATTATCAGAGAATCATCAGGTGTCCCACTGGAGCCCTTGAACAAATGCTATCAGCATGGTAATAAATAAGATGGTATTGAGAGAGAGAGCGAGATGGCTTAAATACAGATCTCCCCACAGAAACCGGGAGACTTTGAAGAATTGACAGTTATTTTCAGTGTGCAACACCACAATTTTAACAGGTTTTGTCGATAGTTAAAACGGTTATTAGCATCATGAGTCAGAGGCTTATTGAAATAGTTTGAATCACCTTGTGGATGCTGCTGGAGAGCATGGAGAATTAACTACGTCTGTGTCTGAAAGCCAGCCGCGGTTTCTTCATGGAAGACACAGCGCTACTCTGCACGCTGTCTCCTTTTGAAATTCCCTTTCCCCCTCTCTGGCTGAGAAAGCATCTGGAGTGATTCCAGCATGTTTACCAAGGCTTCCCCTCAGACGCTGGGTGATTAGACAATAAAAAAGGAAAAGTGGAGTTGCCAGTAGGTGGCTCACTGTGAATGTGCTTGGGACGGATCCGGAATGTCACCCTCCTCCACTGAGCCTTTGTTCTCAGACCTTGCTGCTGCTGCAGCTGGGAAGGCTTTTTCCCCTGTGAGGTCTGAGTCGTTTGCAGGGGTTCAGGAAGGGTGCCTCGGGTGGGAATGGGGAGGTGGGCAAAGAGGTCAGGCAGCCCAGCCTCAGAGCTCTGCACTACTTCAGGTCCCAGCCAAGCTCAGCGCTCACCAAGTGGAGCCCAGTCCTGGTTCTCTTTTCTGCAAGCAATTGTTTGCTCTTTTGTTCCCTATGTCCTTGGCAAAGACTGAAAGAACTCAGCCTGTAATACTTGGGTCCTCCGGTGTCACTTAGGGAATAATAAGCCATTGTCTTCATTAAGCCACTCTTGTTTTAGCAAATAGAATCCAGAGAGTGGAGAGGGAACGCTGGGAAGGGGGAGCCCAGGCTTTGCAGAATTCCCTAGAGAAGCTCTTTGTTGCTCCTCTTGCGGGCTCCTTCCTGAGAAGATTCATATTCAAATGGGCCAAGCTTGTGAATAGTCGCCCGCTCATTCTCATGCTCCCAGGAAGGCTATGATTATGGCTAATTACAATGAAGAATGGAGCCCTCACAAGAGTGCTCAATCAGATTGCTGTTCATGCATGAAGTAACCCAAGCCGGCCAACAGAGGTGTGATTTGGGTAATTACAAACAATGCGGCTATTTGAAAAATGCTTAGTAAATCTGTTTGAGACAAAACACAGTCTAATTAATCACTTTAGCTCTGATTTCTCAGATGACCTGTTGGCCCTGTTTTTTGTTTGTTTTTTTTTTTTTTAGGGTGCCTTCTTTAAATTCAGTCTAAGGTATGAAATATGTTCCTGCATACACACCTCCTTTGTTGCAGTAGTGACACTGTCTCTCCCTGGGCTGAAGGGTTCTTTGCCTGTCATGTGGCAACCTGCTTTTACCACAGCCTGACAGAAGGATTCTTAAAAATAAATGCATGTTTATTCTTGTTATTATCTAACAGGAAGTTGCTTTATGAAAAGTTGCTGTGAAATGTTATTAATCTAGGGATTGTGTTGATGTCATCATTGTGCTGACACACGTTAACTCTTGTGTGAGTGTTGTGTTTGGCCCTTGGGTAATCTCTAACTGCTTTTCCTCAGCTATCACACCATCTCAAGGGCCGTGGTTCAGAAACCCTGTAATGAAAAACAGATTAACAAGAGAAAAGCATGATACATTTATTTAATGAAGGTTTTCCAAGATTCAGGAACCTTCAGAAATAAAGAGCTAAACACCCAAGGCAAGCTGGTTTTTTGCTTTGTTTTATTTTTATTGGATAGGCAGGGTCAAAGTAGAGAAAGAAGGAGATACAGAGAGAGAGAGATCTTCCATCTGTTGGTTTACTCCCCAAACTGCCACAATGGGCGAAGCTAAGCCAATCTGACGCCAAGTGCCAGGAGCTTCTTCTGAGTCTTCCGTGTTAGGTGCAGTGGCCCAAGGACTCAAGTCGTTCTCTCCTGCTTTCCCAGGTCACAAGCAGGGAGCTGGTCTGGAAATGGAGCAACCAGGACATGAACCAGTGGCCATATGGGATACCAGTACCACAGGTGGAGGATTAACCTACTACACCATGGTGCCGTCCCGCCAAATTATTTATTTTTAAGATGTATTTATTTTTGTTGCACATCAGATATACAGAGAGAAGGAGAGACAGAGAGGAAGATCTTTCATCCAATGATTCACTCCCCAAGTCACCACAACGGCCAGTGCTGTGCCAATCCAAAGCCAGGAGCCAGGAACTTTCTCTGGGTCTCCCACACGGGTGCAGGGTCCCAAGGCTTTAGGCTGCCCTTGACTGCATTCCCAGGCCACAAGCAGGGAGCTGGATGGGAAGTAAGGCTGCCAGGATTAGAACTGGCACCCATATGGGATCCCGCGAGTTCAGGGCAAGGACTTTAGGTGCTAGACCACCGCGCTGGGCCCAAATTATTTATTTTTATGGACAGTCAGGCAAGAATATTGTGAGAGGTTAAAGGCAGTGGAATGATGGTAAGGAATTTGGTATGATGAGTGGCTAACAACCCTCTGCTTATAGGGCAGGACACCTGTCACATGAGGGTCTCAGGGATGAAGGGAGGGAGAAGTCAGACAGGGACCTACCTTCCACAGTCTGGCAGTCATTTTAGGCAAAGGGCTGGGGGGTTCTAGATTCCGTGGTCCACTTCATGGGGCCAGGACAAGAGAGAGCCTGCTGGGGCCAGGACAAGAGAGAACCTGTTGTTTCCGCCCTTGGCACTTCCTTCAGGCAGAAGTGCACAGACACCCTGGATCACTGTGGGCGAGGTTGGCTTGTTTCAGCCCAGATAGCACCCGACGCCAGGTAGCTGGGGGTTCCTGGAGGGAAAGGCCTGATGCAGGAACTTCTGTAATCCTCAGCAGCACCCCCTCCCCTTTTCTTTTTTTTGCTGGAACTCAAGATGTGTTTAGTTGTTTCTTTTCCCATTTACCGTTTTTATTTCTTCATCTATTTAAAAAAGTTATTTTGATATGAAAGGTATAGTTACAGAGAGAAGGAGAGAGAGAGAGAGAGATCTTCCATCCTCTGCTTTACTCCTCAAATAGTTGCAAATACCAGAGCTGAACCAGCCTGAAGCCCAAGAGTCTGGGCCTCTCTCGTGGATGCAGTGTCCTAGCACTGGAACTCTTTCTTGATGCTTTTTAATGTGCATTAGCTGGAGACTGAATCGAAAGTGGAGCAGCTGGGACTTGAACAGGTATACGTATTGACTGCTGGCACCGCAGGCAGAGGCTTAACTGACTATGCCACATCGCATCTCAAAGTAGTTAATGGAATGACCAGATTCACAGCAAGAAATGTCCAGTGATGGAGACATCTAAGGACAGGTTTTACATTCATCCTCCTGAGCTGCTTTTGCATTCCTCTCACTGGTGGGAAGCCTCGATCTTTGCCCTGTTTGCTTTCTATCTACAAATCCCAAGCAGCTATCACCCCCTAATGGAGCACACAGCACTAAAAGTTAGAGTCGGTACCACTTTGACCAAGGGGTTCTTCAGAGCTCAGAACTCACTCTTGCAAGTTGGGGTGCCCTGAAAGTCACTCTCTGAACTTCCCCTGTGCTCTGTGCTAGCAGCTCCCTTTCTCCCCTGAGGAGGGTCATGGCATACAGAGTTCTTTGCCCTCAACGCAAGCCCTAAGAGATTGAAGAGGGGCCCTGTTTGCCATTCTCCCCCAAAGGGGCCCTGTTTGCCATTCTCCCCCAAAGGGGCCCTGTCCCCAGCAGAGAGGCCAGGAGGCCCTGTGGTCTGTCACCACTGGCTCATACCCCTGTTGGTCCAGCGCATTTCCTTGTGCCTGTCTGTCCTTCACTGGCATGTACATGAAAGGCTTCCTCTGTGTCTGTGGGTCTTCAGGAGGACTTCTGTGTTTTGCTGCAGTAACTCTGTGATGTTTCTTTTTAGGAGCATCTTGTCATAGGAGTCAGTCACGACCATTGGGGTTGGTGGAGAAAAAAAAACCACAATGTGTTTATATGTCTGCAGGAAAACCAACTCTTACAGCCTAGACTGCCGTTTTCCTGTAGAGATGGGATCAGTAGGCGTGTGCGGGAAAGGCAGACATTGAGGGCAACAGTGACCAGCTTTTTATGATATCCTCTTATTGAACAGATTAGCAGTGCATATCACCTGTAAGGAGAACCAATGCCAACCTTACTGGTTGTCTAATGAGAATAACTAAAACTAATTCTTATAGCAAGGGAAGAAATAATTCCACACTTATATACATAGATATATCAAATTACTGTCTCTAAAATTTAATAATTTATAATTACAAGTCTTCAAATGATAATTTTCGTCAAGCGAGTCTTAAGTGGAATAACAACAGAAAAATATAAACAGTAGAGGAGCAAAACAAGCTTTGGTGATTTAATGCCTTTAAAAACATTTTCTATTTAATACAACCTGCTACCTTGCAGCAATATAAAACTGAGTGCTGTTGCATTGTTGTTTATGTGAGGCAAATGACTCGATGCCTTTGACTTGTGAGGTGTGTAGTGAAGATTCTTATGACTATTATCTACCAAGAATATGAGTTTTGTGAGATTTGACAGTAAGAAACACTTGCTTTAATATACTGACAATTGATATCTAATGATTCATCTCCAATTCCTGATTGACTAGTCAGTATATCTTTGCCAGTTATTAAATTTCAATCTGCAGATCTACAATTCCAACGCTTTGACGTTTGTCATGGGAGCGAGAAGCCCGAGGACACAGCAGAGAGCGAGCATTTGCTCTGCCTTTCTTGTGGTGCTGCCTTTGAAGAATCTGCATTTTGAGTTTTGGACAAGGTGGTTTGAAAAAAAAAAAAAAACTGAGGAATTCATGAGTCAAGCCCATGTTGTTCCCCCTGATTAAAGTTGAATCTGTTACTTCCTTTCCTGCTTCCCCAACACAGCACAGATGCAAATCAGCTGAGGTCACTTCCTGTAAATCAGCTGCCAAGGACTACCCGGGAGGAAAACAAGGGACCAGAAAGGTGCTCCTAGAGGCTGGGCTTGTTCTGTGTGCACAAGGCTGCTCCTGGCCCTCCCCGCTGGCAGCGAAAGGACAGGGAAAAATACCACTTCACAACACCCTCAGCGTTTTGTGAACTAAATCAGTTCCAGGTGGAGAACAGAAGCAGGTTAATAGAATTCTTCATAACTGTTTAGCAAAGTTGATATGCTGTGGGGCTTACTCTGCTGCTTCATGTATGTTTGCAGTTCCCACCCACAGATGAGCCTTAGGAAATGTTCATGAAGACCATTTTAAGATGGTTTCCTCAAAATGTGGATAGAATAAAATAGTCAAAATATTACTTATTTCTAAATTTAAGATCTGTTAGCATAGCAATAATATTATGCTATTTAATTTAACGAGGCATTAAAAAGTTTATGAAAAATACATATTATGGAAAAACTATGCATGAATTTAAAAACTTTAGACCAAAAATATATCTTTTAACATTACTTTCCATGAACATTTGAACATACACATGTTTTCCTGAATTTTTATTATCGCCTTTGATTTCCAAACCTAACAGCAACAAAAGTAACTTGCAAGTAACATGAGGAAGCAAGAAAGTCAGTCAGACTCTGTGTGAATTGATTGACACAAGGGGCACCCAGAAGAAAGTGGGGCAACTTTGACTGAAACTCACAGCCCCGCTCAGCCCCGTGGCTCACTGTGAACGTCCATTTCCATCCCCTCACAGATTACAAGACTGCTGGCACCAAGTTCCCAGCAGCTGAGCGCTGGGTAAAGCAGCTCTTGCTTTTGCAAGTGCGATCGCCAGCATAGCTGGTGATCTACCTTCAGAGTCCAGTGCTAAGGCTGCGATACATTCCGCCTCATGTTGCTGTCCATAAAAGGCAGCCTGTGGAGCTGAGAAAGCTGCAGAGGGTCTGCAACCCAGTGGCCTTCTGCCATCAGGAAGGAACTGCACTTTGGGGCTATAAAACCCTCTCTGCCCGACTGAAGCAGCCCCTGGCTGGCCGGAAGCCGGGGCTTGTGTGGGCTGTGCAGGAGGCTCAGGAGTCCGGAAGGTCTGAAGGTTTGCCAGGAAGGATTCCAGCAGGCCCAGGGTCACTCACGAATAGAATAGAGAAAGCAACATTTCTGCCCTCGTACCATTTTGCATCAGGTTCAAAGTTACAGGAGAGAGATGAGTCAGGTCCATTGTTGTTGTAGGACTGATGAAGAGGGTCCCCTGAGACCCTTGGGCCTTTTGTTGGGGAGGGGAGGAGTGTGTGAGAGAGCACCTGGTGTATTCGGCTTCATACCGCCACACTGCACACGGTGGAAAAAGGGGATTCCTACTAAGGCCCAGGAAATACTTGTAGGGAGGGTGGTGTTGGGTGCCAGACACGGAGGACAAACCTCAGGTCCCTCTGGGGTCTAACTCGGACCTATGGGAAGTTTTCTATGTGATGTGCCATGTGATCATGACCTAGGACTGTCTTTATAAACAGAATATTTACATGCAAGGACTCACCCCATATAATTGAAGTTGGAAAAATTCTGTATCTGTTTTAATACATGTTTCTCCACACCTATCAAGACATGTCCAGTACCTGGCAGAAGGCCCGCAGCACGTGCCTGAATTCAGAAAACCACTTGCAAGGGTGCCAGCATGGCCCAGACGCAGAGGCACCTCCCTCGGCCCTAGTATGGACTGTATGCCATCCTTCCTCTTCCCGGCCCGCCCCCTCAGGCTGACTCTACAAAGACTCCACTCGCCTTGGCCTCACTGAAGTTTTGGCTGAAAGTGACTTTGAAAATGCTTTGCGGTCATTGCTCCCAGCAGGCCAGCAGTTTGCAGAGTTCAGGCCCCTGGCTCTTCTGTCTGTCCCAAGTCATGCCATCAGAAGAGTTAAGACTGAGGACACCCTGACAATGGGAAGGTCCTGGGCTGGAGATGCCCCCTGCTCCTGCAGTGCCCCACACAGCAGGGCAGCCTGTGGAAGGCACCAGGCCCATAGCCCCTAAAGGCTGGCCCTGGCATTTATTGAGTGAATAAGAAATAATAGCAAAGACTCAAATAACCAAATGGGCATTATCCATCCAGACTTGGTTTTCCCTGCTTGTGAAGTTGGGGAGATGGGCTAGATAACTGTGGCCCAAGGATCTACGTATAATGTAAGCAGAAGAGAATAAAGCCGTGCACGGGCACCAGCATGTACCCCAATACCTTGTGACCATTTGAAAAGATGTCCATCCAATATACTACTCTTAAAAGTGAAATAAGCATGCCTGCCTTGCAGCCAAGCAAGAGAGGCTAGGAAAGGCATAGGAAAGTTAAGCACAGTCGGGGTAATTGAACTATAGATTAACCCAGGGTTGAACTTGGAACCACATTTGTGAAATAAGCAAAACTTGTAATATGTGAAACTTTTGTGGCATAGCAGGTGATTTTCCTATATTATTTTAGAAAATTCTAAATTTTTTTTTAAAATTCTGGCTTTTACTTTGTACTTAAAAGATTCAGTGTGTTTCATACAATTCTTAGAACATAATGATAAGAAATCTTATCAAAAATACAACTTGGTGATATTATTTAATAAATGAGTGTGATCAGAGGAATTCCTTAATTTGCCCATGGTTACACAATGAGAACTGAAATCTGAGCATGCGTCTGAACACATTATTTGTGCTTTTGTATCTGTATGATGGGATTCACTTGTCTCATTGCAAAGCCCCACTGCCTTCATGTGTCCTCGATGTCCTTCTATTGTGTCTGACCCTTACCTTGCAGTCCTCCGTGCCTTTTCTCTTCCTCTTGACGCTGGCGTTAGTTCCCTTCTTATTTGTCCTGTTGAGCCCAGGTGTTTGGCTCCTCACCTCTCTGGACAGCTGTTGAGTCCCAGTGACAATCAACTTACCTCGAAAACTCACTTTCAATTAATTATCTCTTTTGTCCTTGTATTCCCTCAGAATTGTGTATTGTGTTCCCTGTTGGCATTTTACGAAGTTATTTACACACACTATTTGATGAAGATATTATTTTTTAAAATTTCTGACTGCCAAGTATTCGTGTTTCACTGTTTGCTTTCCAACAGGAAATGATAAGGTGACGTGAAGGATACACTAAAAAGAAATCATGTTATTGTAGCAGTAGACTAGAACTCACAATAGCTATGGAATTTTAAAAAATTAAATATAGAATATACAAGTAATTTATTCATTTGATATCTGTTTGTTGGTGACCTACTACGGGTCAGGACTTAGTTTACTAATAGCACATGGCACCTTTTGTTAATCCTAAGATTTCTAGGTAAAAACGAGAAAGACATAAAGTCAGACAGACATACTCTTACCCTCTGCCTGTCTAATCAATGTCTGTATCTATCATCATGAGAAGTACTCAAGGGAAAACTCAAAATGCTTGCTTTTGTTGTCATCCCTGATTTAAAGTCTAAGTCAACACATCATATTGTAGCACATTTAATTTTCCATAAAGTCAACTTTTAGTCTCTGCAGAAATGGACTTTTAACTCCAGAAGTGCTTCTGGTGAGAAATTCTTGGGGGTCCCTGTAGAGGGGCCGGGACTGAAGGTGTGACGTCCACACCGAGAAGAAATTTGGGTCACAAGTGATGCAAGGGCGAGATGAACCAATGCACACTTTATTGAATTTTTCTAGGGCAATTTATATCGATATTTTACTTGGCAAGCAGATAGATAAAAGTTACTAGTTAGCTAAACAATAGCACACAAGCCAAGGCAATGATGGATCATAAGAGATTTGGAAAACAATCACCAGGGCTCAGGCAGCAGGATAAGTAAACCTGAGTTACAGGAACCAATACGGTAAACAAACAGATCTGACCGGAGAAGGAGACTAACAGAACTCTGCACTGGGATACATCCGGGCCACAGTCACTGAAGGAAGAGGAGATGCTGATGAAGACACCTCACACCTCCCAGGCACGCTTTGTCCAAGGGAGACCCACAATCTCAGCAAGAAGCTTGCTTCCTGCAAAATTCTCAGTCTGCTGAGAACATTGGAGACTTAGGGTCCTCGAACATTTGGTGACCTGGCTTTTTTGAGGGGCTGTCCTTCAACAAGAAATTATTTCTGGTAATGACTTCATTGCAGGTGGATGGAGACCGACCACTTGCCTGCCTCCAGTTGCCTCTAGCCCTGCACCTTTATCGACTGTTGACTCTGTGCACTAACAGTCACTGTAGACAAGGTCCAGGTATTGTGTTATTGTGTTCCCACAACTGCTCTATAAAGCACACGCAATGCTTTGTTCCGTGCCCTGTCCAATAGATGTTTACACTAAAGATTCGCTGCAAGTCCCCTGAGACTTAAGTGGTGATTGTTAAAAGAATGAGGTTGGAAGAAGCTCACATGCATCTCCTAGTAACTAAATATCGCCCCAACTTCTGAGCACATCGTTTTACCTGCGTAATCTACTCCGTGTCGAGCAGTACCAGGAAACCTAGACAGACGGCCAAGTACTTGCCCTGGAGTACGGCTCTCAGTGATAATGGACATGTCAGGATTATTTAGGATTCCAAAAAATGCTCCAGTTTGAGAAGTATTTGAAATACGAGGTGTGTGAGATAAGCACGCAGCTTTTATACATACAAAATTAAGAAGCTGAGGAAGGGACGGAAGATGGCCGACGTAGGAGGAGGGCTGTGAGGGAGAGTCTAGTGAGAAAGGGATAGAAAGCTACAGAAGCAGCAAAGAGGAACAGCAGGGAACCGCAGGGAGAGGTCCGTGAAGCTCCCTGGGACAGTGTGGAGCCAAAAAGATCCACACAACTCGGAAGAACAACGAGAACGGAGCAGGGCAAAGGCAGAGAAACCGACATCCCACTCCAGACCTGCTGAGTCACTTTTGAAAACGGCCTGACGGGAGACGCGGCCAGCTCGGAGGCGGGGAGATCAGGGGGATCGTCACCGGCGGGAGGCCTTCGGCAGCGGTGGAGGCAGACTGCAGCGGCCGGACTTTTGGTGAGCTGGGGGTTGACGTGGCAGCCTCCGCATTTCTTGCCCCCCCGCTGAGGCTCCAGCCTCAGAACGCGGAGCAGACGGCCGAAACTGTTGGGTCTGTGTGGAACTACGCACAGTGGTGTTGTGTTGGTGGCTGAGGGGGCCCCGGGAAGGCGCATCGGATGTCCCTGCGCTGAGGGGACCAGTGCGGCTCGGTGCGCAGAGGTAGCTGGCGAGGGTCTGGAGTCCCCCACATCCTGCCTGGTGAGTGCTTGAAACCACCAGGACTCTGATCGCCGCACCGAGCGGGCTGGGCGCCCCGCCTGCAGCAGCAGCACCTCCGTAGCGCAGGTGTCAGGTGTCAGGGGAACTCCTGCAACAAACTGACACGGTGCGAACCTGCCGCCGTGAAGTCATTATAACAGGGCGCCTGGTCCACTCCTCCGCTAAGGGCCTGAGTGGGGGAGCCACACGGGAGCAGGGGCTCTGAACACCCACACACCACGAGTGGTGGATTCACTGCACAAGAGTCCACGCCTGCAAAGTGCCTCACCCACAGTCCCGTGTGTGGGAGACGCACCAGGTGGGCTCTGAAAAACCCTGCAGTCCCTGACACGGAGAACGCAGGGAGAAAGCACATAAAACCTTCTACGCACTGCGGATTCCCGTGAAGGGAGCACACCCAGAGAGCGCCTCCATCCCGCCACGCCCTGGGGTGTCACACCTGTAGAAGAGGTGCCCAGAGTGTGCCTGGAATCCACTGGGCCCCCAAGGTGGTGCTCTACAGCCCCGGGCCCTGAGAACGCACCAACGGTGCCTTGAAAATTACCACGCCCGGCAACACCACGCCTACAGGCTCCAATCTCTACAGGAAAGCACCTGACAGCCCCTCAACACACGGGTCCATTTGCCTCACCAGAATACACCAACGCAATGGGAAAAACCACCAGAAAGAGTTGTGCTCCAGATGAAAGAGCCAGCACCCCACCAAACAAGGGCCAAAAGCCATTATCAATATCGACGATACGAGATGAAGACATGGAAGTGTTACCAACAAAGGAATTGATGAAAATAATGCTAAAATCTCTCAGAGACGTGGACACAAAGCTGGAAGACTTCCAGAACCGCATAATCACCGAAATACAACAAATCAAAACCAAACTGGATGCCCAAGATAATAAGATTGAAAGCCTCATCAACAGAATAAATGCGGCAGAGGAAAGGATCTCTGAAACAGAAGACACACAAAATGAAAGTGCCCAGCGAATTAAACAGCTGGAGACAAACCTCAGCAAAACTAATAAAATGATGCAAGAGATGAAGGATTACCTTAGAAAATTGAATATTCGGATCATCGGCCTCCCCGAGGGAGTAGAAAGAGAATCTGGGATGCAAGCAGTGCTCGATGAAATTATACAGGAAAACTTCCAAAACACTTGGAACACGAATCCACCCCGCATACAGGATGGACAGAGAACTCCCAACAGACATGATCCAAAGAGATCTTCACCCAGACACACGGTGCTCAAGTTCTACTCCAATGAAGACAAAGAAGGAATCCTGAGACAAGTACGAAGTAGAGAAAAGATCACATACAGGGGAAAACCCATCAGAATCACTGCTGACTTCTCCGAAGAGACACTACAAGCAAGGAGAGAATGGACAAAGATCTTCCAAGTCCTGAAACAAAACAACTGTCAACCAAAAATAATCTACCCAGCAAAGATCTCATTTGTATATGAGAACGAAATCAGATACTTCAATAGCAAAGAAAAACTAGAAGAATATGTCTACACAAAACCAGCTCTGCAAAGTCTCCTTAGAAATGCGCTAGTCCCGGACAAAAAGGAGGCAAATCACAAACAAAGTTGGCAAATAAGAAGGTCTCCAAACTAAAGGCCGCACCAACAAGACAATTACATAGGCAACAACACACACACAACACAATCACATGGCAGGGCAAAATTGCAACCTCTCAATTTTAACTCTCAACACAAATGGTCTAAATTCACCAATCAAAAGACAGAGATTAATAGAATGGATCATCAAACAAGACCCAACCATCTGTTGCCTACAAGAAACGCATCTAACCAGAAAGGATGCAAAGAAACTGAAAGTGAAGGGATGGAAAAAGATATTTCACGCCAATAGACGAGAAAAAAAAGCTGGGGTAGCTATCCTAATTTCAGACGAGATAGATTTCATTCTAACCAACATCAAAAGAGACAGGGAAGGCCATTTTATACTGGTGAAAGGAATGATCCATCAAGAAGCAATCACCATCATTAATGTTTATGCACCGAATCTTAATGCACCTACTTACGTAAAGCAATTACTTACAGACTTAAGGGAAGACATAGACACCCGCACAATTCTTGTAGGCGATCTCAACACACCTCTAACAACAATGGACCGGTCTACGAAACAAAAACTCAACAAAGAAACAACAGAGCTCACACAAACAATAGAACAACTGGACTTAGTAGACATATATAGAACTTTTTATCCTAAGTCCACAGACTATACCTTCTTCTCAGCGGTGCATGGCACCTTCTCCAGAATCGACCACATGATAGGACATAAAGCGAATCTAAACAACTTCCAAAACATTAGTATCATACCATGTACCCTCTCAGACCACCATGGGATGAAACTGGAAATCAACAACTCAAAACTCCCCAGGAAGTATAGGCACTCTTGGAAATTGAACAACATGCTATTAAACGAACAATGGGTCAGAGAAGAAATTAAAGATGAGATCAAAAAATTTATGGAAACCAATGAAAACTCTGATACAACATTCCAAAACTTGTGGGACACCGCCAAAGCAGTGCTACGAGGTAGATTCATCGCAATCGGAGCCCATGTCAAGGCCCAAGAAAGACGCCAAATACAGGAACTAACCTCACACCTCCAGGATCTGGAAAAACAGCAGCAGAAGAGTCCCACACACAATAGGAAACAAGAAATCATCAAAACAAGGGAGGAGATAAACCAAATAGAAATCAAAAAAACTATACATAAAATCAACAAATCAAAAAGTTGGTTTTTTGAGAAAATAAACAAAATAGACACTCCACTGGCCCGATTGACCAAAAAAAAACAAGAGAAAGTGAGAATCAATAGCATTAAAGATGAAAAAGGCAACATAACAACAGACACTGCAATCATTAAGAAAATAATTAGAAATTACTACAAAGAACTGTACTCCCACAAATTTGAGGACCACCAAGAAATAGAAAAGTTCTTGGACTCCCACCACTTACCAAAACTCAGTCCGGAGGCAACTGCAGAATTAAATAAACCCATAACCGAGGCAGAGATTGAAACAGTCATCAAAGATCTCCCAACGAAAAAAAGCCCAGGCCCAGACGGCTTCACTACAGAATTCTACAAAACATTCCGAACAGAACTAACCCCAATCCTCTACAAGCTCTTCAAAACAATAGAGGAGGAAGCAACCCTCCCAAACTCATTCTATGAAGCTAACATCACCTTAATCCCAAAACCGGACAGAGAACCATCAGAGAAGGAAAACTACAGACCTATTTCTCTGATGAACATTGATGCTAAAATTCTCAACAAAATCCTAGCCAATAGAATTCAAAAAATCATCAGACAGATCATTCATCCGGATCAAGTAGGATTCATCCCTGGAATGCAGGGATGGTTCAACATTCGGAAATCCATAAATGTTATAAACCACATCCAAAAACTGCAAAACAAGAACCACATAATAGTTTCAATAGATGCAGAAAAAGCTTTCGACAAAATCCAACACCTCTTCATGCTAAAAACTCTAGCCAAAGTAGGCATAGATGGGAAAATCCACAACATAATCAAAGCAATTTATGAAAAACCCAATGCCAGTATCATACTGAATGGAGAAAAGCTAGAACCCTTCCCACTGCGATCTGGAACAAGACAAGGGTGCCCGCTATCACCACTGCTATTCAACATAGTCCTAGAGGTACTTGCAGAGGCCATAAGACAAGAAAAAGAAATCAAAGGCATACGTATAGGAAACGAAGAAGTCAAGCTTTCACTATATGCAGATGACATAATCCTGTACATAGAAAAACCAGGAGACTCAATACAGAAACTGCTAGAACTTATACGAGAGTTTGGCAGAGTGGCGGGGTACAAAATTAACGAACGAAAATCAACAGCCATAGTGTACGCAAATAACACCAAGATGGAAGAAGATCTAACCAACAGGATACCATTCAAAATAGCAGAGAGAAGTATGAAGTATTTGGGAATAAATTTAACCAAAAGCGTAGGAGACCTATTCGAAGAAAACTACAAACTATTTAAAAAGGAAATTGAACAAAACCTCAAAAGATGGAATAACATCCCGTGCTCCTGGATAGGCAAAATCAATATCATTAAAATGTCTATACTACCACAAGCAATATACATTTTCAACGCAATTCCAATCAAATTGCCCAAAACATTCTTCACGGAACTGGATACAATGATTCAAGAGTTCATCTGGAAACACAAAAAACCACGAATAGCTAGAACCATCCTGAAAAATAAGAAGTTAGCAGGGGGAATCACAATCCCGGACCTCTGGACATACTATAGAGCAGTGGTTATCAAAACAGCCTGGTACTGGCACAAAGACAGAAAGGAAGATCAATGGAATAGAATAGAAGCACCAAAAGGGAACCCACACAAATACAGCCAATTAATCTTTGACAAAAAGACCAATGACAACTCAAGCAAGTGGGAAGGCCTCTTTAGTAAATGTTGTTGGGACAACTGGCTGATAGCCTGTAGAAACAAAAAGATAGACCCACATCTATCACCATACACTAAGATCCAATCTACATGGATAAAAGACCTAAACCTACATCCAGAAACCTTCAAACTCTTGCAGGAAAATGTAGGAAATACCCTGCAAGACCTAGGAGTAGGTTCCGACTTTCTAAGAAGGACACCAAAAGCAATAGCAGTTGAGAACAGAATAAACAAATGGGACCTCATCAAACTAAGAAGCTTCTGTACAGCAAGGGAAACAATCAACAAAGTAAAAAAGCAACCCACAGATTGGGAGAAGATCTTTGCACACGATATAGGCGATAGGGGGCTAATTTCCAGGATATACAAAGAACTTCAAAACAACCAAAAAACCAAAACAAACAAACCACTCAAGAAATGGGCACGGGAAATGGGCAAACATTTCACAAAGGAACAAGTCCAAATGGCAAACAAACATATGAAAAAATGTTCCAGCTCCCTAGCAATAAGGGAAATCCAAATTAAAACATCGATGAGGTACCACCTAACACCAGTAAGATTGGCCCACATAAACAAGAACACCAACGACGCTTGCTGGCGAGGATGCGGGGAAAAGGGAACCCTACTCCACTGCTGGTGGAGCTGCAAATTGGTACAGCCTTTATGGAAATCAGTCTGGAGAACACTCAAACAACTCAAAATCTGCATACCATATGACCCAGCAATAGCACTCCTAGGAATATATCCAAAACACCTGTTTTACGACAAACCAACATGCATCCCTATGTTCATTGCAGCACAATCAGTAATTGCAAAAACATGGAAGCAACCGAAATGCCCATCAGCAGAAGATTGGATAAGAAAGCTTTGGTTCATCTACTCCATGGAATACTACTCAGCTATTAAAAAAAACAAAATGCAGTTCTTTGTGGCTAAATGGGCACAACTGGAAACTATAATGCTAAGGGAAATGAGTGAATCCCAAAAGATTAGATACCACATGTTTGCCTTGATTTAACCTGTAATTTTTTGTTTGGTTGTTGGTTATTTTCTGAACCTGTCATTGATACTGTCTCAACCCAGATGTTTCGAAGAATGGAACTTGCATTATTTTTAACATATTGTCTACCCATTACTATGTCAATTAATTCCATAATGTTGTATATTGATACTGAGGCCTTGTTGGGGCTTTTAACTGACCGGATCTCTACTCTGTTAGACCTATCTTCAGACCATAGAAGGTCTCCCCAAGAGGCCACTGAACTTATCTGGACAATAAGACGTTGAACTTTATGCTAGGCATGTGTTTGCAAGCAATGAATCTCAACTGAACTTGAACTATGGTTATGCAACAAGGTGGAGGAATCCACCATGGGGGGAGGGTTATGGGAGGGGTGGGGGGAATCCCCAGCGCCTATAAAACTGTACTACATAATACAATGTAAGCAACAATAAAAAAAAAAAAAATAATAAAAAAAAAAAAAAAAACAAAATTAAGAAGCTTATTAAAGTATATGGCTATATGAGTAGATTGAGAAAAATGATAAATTTCTGCTGAATGCTAGTTTTCTGTCGTCTCCTATTTTAGATTCTTATGATAAGGATATTGCATCTTAATATAATTTACATTAAGGGGCCAGAGTTATGGCATAGTGAAAGGACTATTTAGAGTGAGCCGGCAAATGGAAGATCTCTCTCTGTAGCTCTGCCTTTCAAATACAATCAATCAATATTCATATATGTGTGTGTGTATATATATATATATATATATATATAACATGAAAGGTCCATGATGAATTCTTCTGGTGGTTTCATATTGAAAATAGGGCTTTTTTAAAAAAATATACATATCAAGTGTCAGTGTATTCATTCATTCTGAACACTGTAAGATTTTAAAGCTTCCACTGTAGTTACTCAGATTTACAATTCTGCTAAAAGCTATTATCTGATCCTGAAGGTGCTTAAGAATATTACATATAATTTAAATTATTGAAAAGTTTATTTTACACTTCTTGAAGACTCAAAACCATTTAAGCTTATTTCACAAAAGGCTTATCTTCTCCAGAATAAATTTAACTTGCTTCATGCAATTAGTATTTAGAAAGGCTTAAATTAACTGGAACACAGCTAAATAGAACCTTTAATTAACTAGATTTTTTTCTTTCCTTTCCTTTTTTTTTTTTTTGCTCTACTTTTAGAGCTTGAAATCACTAGAAAATAAACAAGATAGCAATAATTTGTTTTAAAAATCAACCTTCAAGGTTTGTGGTGAAATCAGTAAACAGCTAGCTGGGTTTTTCTCTTATAGACCCACGAAGCTATGATTCATTCAAAGTAATGATCCAGAGACAGCAATGCTTCCTGAATCATGAGAGAAATATTAAATTAACTCGGATGTAGTGTTGTTTGCTAAGGCAGAAAAGTGAGCCAGCAGACACTGAGAATATTTTCAGCAATGAAAGATGGAAGCAAAATTGGTTTCCTGGTTATCATGCTCTGAACCAAGAAATTAAATGAACCTAAACTCACTTTTGCTCAAGCATTCTAATTAATCAGATGGCTTTTTTTTTTTTCAAAAAAAAAAAAAACAGCAAACCGTTGCATGAAGTTTAAAAAATGTACAACCTTATAGAAAAAAGAAAGAAAGATAATACTCTTAGCATTTGTTCATCTAAGATAATTATAAGAAAAGCTACTACTTCCTGCCCTTCTAAGGTTTGTGACTAATCTGCCCTGGGCCCCACATTGCCCAATCCTTTTCCAGAAATCACCTAAAACATAGGGTTTCAGGCGTTTCTAACCACCTCCAGTCTCCTCCAGTGCTCTTAAAAAATGTTTATTTATGTGAAAGAGTTATGAGAGAGGAGGGGAGAAGGAGACACAGAGAGAGGGAGGGAGAATTGTCTTCCATCCATTGGTCCCTCCCTAAACGACAGAATAGCTAGGACTTGGCCAGGCAGAACGGGAGCCAGGAGCTTCATCCAGGTCTTCCATGTGGGTGCAGGGGCGCTTTCTAATGAGTCGATATTTATAACCTGGTATTTTATGTGCAAGGAATTGCTCTTGGTAGCACAGAACCCCTCGTAGCCCTCGGACACGATGCGGTATCTGTCACTTCCTACAGATCTCTGCTGTAGCAACTACTGCTACGCACTTTATTTTCCAAAGCCAACTACGCCCGTCCACCCTGCCCCGCAACCCCCAGCGAGGCTGACCAAACTCCAGATTAATAAACCTCTGAACTAGAATGTTGATATCTAATCCTGCTAATTCGTCCACTTACTGACTTTCCTCCTTCTAAAAATAATCTGAGAGAAATTAAAGAGCCAGACAGAGGTAAGAAGGTGGAGGATGAGAGTTCCCTTAGGAAAATGATGCTCCATGGACGATTTGCAACTGGAGCAAAAGGTAGCTGGCAAGTTACTGGAGGCCAGGGAGGACAGTGAGTTCCATTGATGAGTTCCATGATGGGTGTTTGATTGAAGGAATCAATCTCCCTCTTGGGAAACCTCCATGCTGTTCCTGGACTGAACTGTGTGTGGTACTTCCTGTGGGCTTGACCTTGGCACCTGTCACATGGTTGGAGTCCAATGTGCTCATCAGTTGAGGCTGGGCAGGGCAGTGTGGAGGGTTCTTGTCTGATGTACAGGGCTGGCCTGACTCCTGTTCTCTTGGAAGGAGCCTTTGGAGTCGCAGCTGCTGAGCTGCTTGTGGCTCTGAGACATGGCACCCACCTTCCTTGGTGCCTTGTCAAAGCTTCAGGACCCTGCCTAGGGTTTGGGGATTTGGGTCTTTGCTTTGTTCTGATTGTTTTGATTTGATTTGATCCTAGCTTCTTTGTAATGTCTCAGTCCCAGTGCAGTTTCTCCCAGCGTCTCTGGCAATGGAAACTCACCACCACCGGTTTTCTGTTGGCAAAGGCTTTCAGAACAGTGGGGTAAACATGGCCCAGCTCAGGGAAGGCATCATGGAGGGAGTTGGTGGCAGTGTCTGCCTCTGAGCCCCTCCAGGGGCCTCTGTACTGCACAGACTTGACTTTGTCCCTCACCTGCCTTATGCAGAAGGTCCATCTTTGCATATCCCAGATGTGCACTGAGCCATTTTTCCAGGACCTGTCCCCCAGGGAAATGCAGTGTCCCTCCTCAGCCAACTGGCCTCAGTGGAAACTTGATTGTAAAGTATGCAGTGTTTTCTCATATCAGCTGGCACCTGCCTTGAAGGGAGACCCTGAGGCTCAGGGTACTGAGCTCCTGGGATGCTAATGACCCTTTGAACAGCTCCTTCTTGGAACAAGCCCATCTCCTCAGGGCAGAGGCTGTATTAGGAAGACAGTTAGGGAAGCAGGAGGCACTGCTCTCACCCAGACCAACCTTCTGTAGAATTCACTGTTTTGCTGTTCACTCTTGTACAGTTTCTTTCTTGTAGAACCTTCCAGAGCATTTTTTTCCTCATCAGTAAAACAGATAAAGGAAATGTTAAGCTCATACTCTATGTGCCTTTTACCCTGGAGCATTACTAGCTTTTGTTGTGGATGGTTTGCCGTTTAAGCTGTGTCTCCAGTGGTGTGAGGAGAGGCTTCATGTGAAGGCCCCCCAGGCACCTTCCAGCAGGAATGGCTTTGCACATGACCGCCTGAGTTGGAGATCGGGCTACACCTGTGGTCTCTAACTTCGACCTGGGAAATGAGCCTGCTGCAGTCATTGCCAGTTGAGAGGCAGTGTCCTGCCCTGTAAGGCTAAATGGCCTTCAGGTGTGCAGCCTTGGTCTTCAGTTCTGACTTTTCCACTTCTCAATACAACAGCCATAGCAAGGTGTTTTCCTTTTGGGACCTCAATTTGATTTCTTACAAATGGAAGAAATAATGCTGCAAGTTGGGGTTGTAGCGAGAGTTATACATCATATAGTACTTGATACAGAGAGCTGCAGAAGGCCAGGTGCTGAGCACACAGCATCTTCTTTTGGGATGCCACCTGCCCCTGAGGAATGAAGGCTGGAGATTGGTCCGGCATGGCCTGGGGAGGAGCCCTTGTTCTGCCTCAGCACGTGCCTCCAGTTTCCACCCTCAACTTCCTCAACCTGTGCTGCAAGAGCGCGAGCATTGTGTAGCCTGATCCACTGCACCGAACACACAGGCTCAGTAGAGGGGATGCTCTCGTGTTCCTGCAGGTGAGGCACGGCTTGCCAGCCTGTGCACACCAACCTTCTGAATCCATCTCCAAAGGAGTAAACAGCTCTCACAACTTTGCACCAGAAGATGAACCCACATTCCTTTTAGATGCACGCGTGGGACTGAAATGCAGCTTGACAGCTGCTCAGATATCACGGCCTTCTCACGAAGGTCCTGAGCAAGCCTCTGTGGCCACTTGAACGGTTCACCGTTGTGCTTGCACCGCCGCACGTCACAACCACAGGACATGAGGATTTCAGCCCAGGAGTGGTTCAGTACTGCTGCAGGGTGAAGGCTCCACAGGACCAGAGGGAGAATGGCCAGAGGGTGTTGGGGTCTGGCCACTCCATGGCCACAGTAGCACATTCCGAAGGAATCATGGATGTATTTTGATGTCAGCAAGGTAAAGGCCATGGGCCAGGGTGATTTCCAGCTTGCTTCGGGCTCAGCACATTCCTCTCTGCTGTGGTTCATGCCGCCCAGCAGATACGTGCAGTCTTAGCGTATGTTTTCTGGCACGCTCCCAGCAGAATACCTTGTCTGCCAAAGGCTGCGCGTTATTATTTGGGAATAATAAACCAGAGCAAAGAAGATGTTGAGTGCACGTTATATTATTAGTTTCGAGTTTACTAATCCTTATTTTATGAGATTTAATTTTCATAATGTTTACTTTCCAATTCAGCCTATTGTCAGGAAAGAATGATGTCTGTGTTCAGGGAGGAGATAGGCAGGGGACTAATGAGTGTGTGCTTTGCCCTTGCCAAGATAAATGCTTGAGTTACAAGCAGCCGGGACAGGTTATGGGGGCCCTTTTGTTTACTGTGATAAAATTAACACCTTACACATTTTCTGAGGAACTTGGAAGATGTAACAGATTTATTTTTAATATTAAGTTTGATGTTCAAAAGCTAGGCTATATGAAGCCTGATTCTGGATAAATTCGTTATCAATAATACCATATGTGGGATAACATTACCTTTCCAGCAAGGATATTCTTCCATTACGTTTTATGATTACTCTGAACTAATTAAACATTGTAATCATTATGATTTGCAAGTAATTGAAAAAAGTACCTGAGCATCTGAGCTGAGTCTTCTTGAGGCTGTAGATCGTTTGGTAAGGTTGTTTCATGTTTCCCGCTTTCCTCGATCTTTGAATGAGCAAGTTGTAGACCTGAAGGCCTTATAAACTGAATCATAGAGTATTTGCACTAGGAGAGCGGCTGCCTCTTGGAAAGCGGATATGCTCCTCTTTTTCTAAAGGCCTATGGAGGTGCCCTGGGCTCCCCTGGGGCCTCTGCCCCACCGAGATCCTGTGGCCAGCTGACTGTCACTGTCTCATGTCTCTGCATTAAGTGCATTTTCACTTGATTGTTTACTAACACAGGCAATGAATGCAAAGCCATTAGCACACTGCCTACTAAGTATTAAGTGTTCAATGAAGGGCAGCTAGCATTGTTCTCTGTGTGGATTATTAAAATATGCAGTATGATTTTTTTACATTTACATTTGGAGAGCTATCCTAGTATCGTTTCTTTCTGATTACAGGCAGAAACACACCCACGCACTCCCATGCAAAAACAGAAGAGTATTCTCATTTGTTGGCTCATTCCCCAAATGATGTTGCTGCTCAGGTTTGGACTGAGGATAAGGCCTCCAGCTTGGAACTCCTTCCAGGCCTCACTGTCTGTGTCAGGAGTAAGAGTACTTGGGTGATCACTGCTGCTTCAGCAAGGAGCTGAGTGAGGAGCGGGAAGTCTGGTGCAGGCTGTGGGCGACTTCCCCGGGTCTCACCTCCACCCCAAGCACCTGCCAGGGGCCTCACGATCGCTCTGCTTCCCCTCAGCGGTATGTCTCTTCTCACAGATAACTTTCTTTGTGCATCTGCTCTGCTTTCCCACATACTTCTGGAAGTGCAGATACCACATATGACACCTTACTGCAGAGTAGTTCTTAGGGAACAGATGTTTCTGGAGAGAGTGGAGACCAAAGCTGCCGTGTGTGGATCACTTCCAGTCATCTGGACTCACCTGAGACTCAGGTTAGACAGTTCTTTCCTGGTCTCTGCCTCCCCCGCTCCTTTGCTTTTTGTAACCTTTCTTGGCTCCAGCACTTGATTGGGGCCTTCATGTGCCAGATGTTGGAATATAACCCTGCTGTCTCAGAGCCTGCGTGGCTACAGTTGGTTATGGAATCAAGAAAAAAGCAGTCTAAGAGTGTGCAGTCAGAGATGTATCCCAACAGGAATTCAGCACGTGGAACTGAGTGTCCAAAAGGAAGGACATTGTGAGATCTGGCATCCCCTGCCACACACTTTGACCCATAAAGAAAGTCCCTGTTTCCCAATAGTCCTTTTGTGCCAAATCTTCCCACTCAATGAACTTTTTTCTTTCTTCAAGCAAATGTAGAAGAAAATGATAGGTAGAACATGATTACATGAAGAAAGAATATGTTTGGCTGTGTGTGTGTCTGTGTATGTTCAGTGGAAAATGAGAAACTTTCCTAAAAGAACTGTTATGAAATGTACAGGTAGTTGAGGGCATTCACAGGAAGAAAACCCAAACAGATGATTTCTTCAATTGGATTATCTCAGTGAAACCTAACCTGGAAAAGTACAGATGCAGACGCAATCTCGCAGCAACTAGAGTTGTCACACCATCGCACGGCACTGACCATAGCCTTTCCCATATGCAGAATTAGGAGATGTTGAAGGACAGTTTGCATAACAAGTAAGTTGGTAGACTTTCAGGAACTTGAGTGCTCGGATATACTTCAGTAGCTTATCATCTCTTTTGAAACAGATTTTGGCCTCAGGGCCTGCCTAGCGCTAGGTCAGAAGCTCACTTGTGTTAGTGCATTAAAAAAGATAATTACTCAATTAAGAAGGGAAAGTTACAAAAGTTAGTTTAATGTGTAAAACAGTCAATTATAGTGCAAAAGTAAGCCTGATTCAGAGTCCAGAAACAATTGCGAAGCCTGAGCTCTCTGTCTGCTGTGTCTTCCCCTCTGGTCTAAATGTTTTATTCATGCATGTGAGAAGTAGTGCTGAAGAACTGAGCATCCTCAACTCAGCAATTCCTTCCAGCCAGCCAGTGCGTTAGGTCATGTGCTCTGTGAAGACACAGCTCTGGCTTCCTGCTTTCACCTGCTGGGTGGTGCAGTGCACAGTCCAGGCTGGATAACAAAATGCTGAGCGGCTAATTGAAACAAGGATCACAGATCATGGTTCCCAAAATGTTTGTGATGGGAGTTACTTCTCACTAAACCCTCACTGCCATTCACTCACGCGCATGCGTGTTATTGCAGCATGTACCAGCAAGGCATTTCAAAGCTGTTCTTGGTGTGACACGAGGAAACACGTGATCTGCTGCAGAGAGCGAGGTGGTACGTCACTAGTAATTATTTTAACAGGAAGTCCATGATGATGTAAACAAGGATGACCCTTTGAGACCCCCCCATTGGACCCCAGATGTCATTACATACAGTCTCAGGGATAAATACATTATATTTTATCCTAACCAGCCTGGCAAAATGGAATGCTTCTTGTAAATGAAATAAATGAACTCCTGCAAGCTAACTGGTCCCAAAGCTTTCAGTGACCCCTATCAGGCCTCCTTAGAGAGACTGTGACATGTTGGCCCTGCACGAGGTGTGAGAGCCCAGTGCACGGCGGCAGGAAGACCCAGAGCTGCGTCCTCACTCTTGGGGTCCTCTTTCTCATACGCTGGCAGCAGCTACACACAAAGCGTGCTCACAGGTGATTGGTGTTTCCGACCGCGCTGTTCTGTGTTAGATCTATATGAGCAATATTGATTATTTCAAGAAGCGGCATAAACTCAGTATTGGAATGGACTGTCTCACAGGTGTTTTTAGATCAGTTCAGGTGAAAACGTGAGGGACTAAGAAAATGCTCAGATTAAGGGATGTATTGCCAAATAGTTACGATTTCAAAAAAACCCAAACCTTGCTTTTCCCTCCCCTCCAAATGTTCAGAGACCTTAAATATCTCTCATTAAGAAGACAAACTATTTTGCTCTTCCCTGTGCAACTTCATTTGCAGATTTTCTAGTTTTGCCACTGTTGGAATGTAACATCCTGTATTTTGTATCATTTAAGGGTTTGAGTCTTGGTTTAGGAGTCTGAATCCACCTTCACTCAGCTTCCTCTTTGGAGTGTCGGCCAGGGCCTCTAGGCACGCAACAGACAAGTGCCAGCTCAGTGGTGAGACTGGAAAAGGCCGGCTCACCCTCAAGCTCAGGCTGCTGGTGACGTCCAGGGAGCATGAGGCCCAGGCAAGGAGATGGTTTGTTTTCTCTGACTCGTACTCAGCCTTGTGAACCCGTCAAATGGGAAGCTTGGATTTCCTCATCTCTGCAGTGCAGGGGAAAGGCCAGTGGGTCACCCCAGGAGCATCTGGCAACAGAGAGGAACAAAGCTGTGCCATCCACACGGTAAACACCTCTTCTCCAACACCTCTTCTCCAACTTGCATACAGGCCCCTTCAGCTGTGCCTCTTGGGGAGCACACTGTGTGTCCTCCATCTTTTCTCACTGAAGGTTGTTGAGCTCTTTAGCTAAAAGTAGCTGGCAGTAACACTCTGCTTTGTTCTGTAGTCGCTGTTTTTCATGCACGCTCCCCAGTAGCCTCTGTCCTTCTCTACATGATGTAGACTCTATCTCCAATGCTGATCTCCCATGAAAAAGCCTGCTATAAATGTGTGTCCTTCACTTGGGGCGCTTCATTTTTACGGGGGGGGGGGTGTTATCAGCCTCACAATTGGTTAATGCTCCAAGCTCTGTTTGTTAACTTGTCTTCAACAATCATATTTCCAGGGAGGTTTTCTTCCTTCAATGTGATCTGCTAAATGCTTACTAATTGTTCCTTCTTAGAAATATATATGTATTTTTTATTTCTCTGGCAGTTGAGCTCCAAGGCCTGACTCTAATTGTTCTCCATCATATTTGTCTGAAGTGAACTGCAGTGACTAGCAGGAATGTTGTAAACATTTCCTTCACTTCTGGAGCCTCTCGGCTCTTTATCCCTCCCACCCCCAGCAATGGCATGATTCAAGGCTTTCCTGGTGCGGATTGAGTGTCGGCATAGCCACAAGGGAGCAGCTGTCAGGGGGATTACACATCCGGTGGCCACTATCATAGGATTAATCTCAAATCATGCAAATATGAACGAGAACTCATTGTGGTTAGGTTTCAGGGGGACTTTAAGCCATACTGAAGTGCTCCTCTGACACGGGGGAAGTCGAGAGTGGGAGAGGAGGATGAGGCAGTGAGGCCCAGCAGACAGCATCATTCTCCATTCTTGCCTGCCGTTGTACGGAAGAAACCAAGGTGACAGCATCTCCCAGCAGGTGGAGATCCATCCAGAACCAACAGAACTCTTCTCTCCATATTGTATACATCAGATCACATTAACGTGCAAAAGCCCTCAATCAAATGCTGACTGATAGACACGATCAGTGTTCAGAACGGTGCTGTAGCTTGCTGTCCAGCGGGAGAACCCCAGTTGCCTGTGAGGCTCCAGCAGGGTACTGCTTGTCCCTAAAGCGGCCACAATGCATGATCTCTCAGATTCATAGCTACCAGAGAAGTTCCTGCCCTTAAATGTGTGGTGGGAGAAGTCACCATGACAACTAAATTGAATGCTATAACTTACTTCTTATAATAATGTTTTTGAAGCTTTATCTAAAGTTGAAGGTAGTTTAAATACCAAAATGCTAAATTTAGAATGTGCTTATGAGTTATAAATAATATGATCAAAAAGTATAGTTTTAATGGATTAAAATTTTGAAACTTTGATATTAGAGGAATTATAGATTCTACATGTCTCTACTGTTTAGTGTGGATAAGACGCAATGTCATAGGTCACATTTTATAAAAGTTATTTAAAAATTAATGCTAAAACTATGATAGAAGATACAAACTTTTAGTAATGGTGTCCCACTGGCATACATTTGGCATGGGTCGGGAGCAGACCAGGCTGAATAAGTTCACGTCATCCACTGGCAAATCCGAACGCCAGAACAGAGTGTGGGTCGAGCCAGGTTTGGTCGTGACAAAAGCAGTATACAACACGGAATGCCAAGGTGAGGTTGCCTGTGCCAGATGTGACCGCAGTGCCCAACCAGCACATGTGAGAACCAGGAAGGGACAGGGCAGAACCGGCAGGGGAGTTAGGGGTGGTTCCCTTGCTGAACAGCTATTCCCACTGGAGAGCGTGAGCTGGGATGGGGGTAGACCAGACTAGGCAGGGTTACAGCACCTGTGCACCTCATGTAGCCCAGATCAGGGAAACACCAGGCTGGGCTGATTATTCCTGCTGGTGCAATCTACAATTAGAGTGGGTGAGGGTTGTTGGGGCTTAACCACAGCATGAGCTCGCAGAGGCTGGCACTGGGGGCTAGTTCTGTCAAGTTAAACCATAGAACCACCTGGAGAGTACATAATCTGGGAGTGGGAGTGGCCTGGGAGGGAAATAGTGGGCTCCTTCCTCTTGGGTTACCAAGAGGTAACAGGGACAGGGACTGGGGTGGCTAGACAAGAGACACCCAACAATATCCGTGGAGGCTGCATAGTTGAGCTGGTTAGGTGGAACAAGGTTTTAATACCCATTGACATGTATGAGAGCAGAAGGGGATGTGGGACAGACTGGACTAGTCTGCTGCACATACTGGAAAACCAGGGGAAGGGGAAGGGGCGGGCTTGGTGGGGGTTATTGTGGGTACTCCAACTAGGCTGCAGCTCCCACTAGTTTATGTGAGGGCCGAGTGTGTGCTGGGCAGAACCAGGCTGGACTGCAACACCCATTGGTTCTAGTGGAAGACAGGGATGGAAACAGAACCAACCCAGCAACTGCAACCACCAGCTGATCCGGGCAATGGACTGTGCTGGGCCCAGTTCTTGCTAGAACATGCAAGAATCTGGTCTGGGAACACCTCAGAGAAAATTTCTTTGGGGATCCCCCCAATCCAGCTCTCAGACTCAGAACGCTAACCATCAAATGACAGAGGACAGAACAAGTCGATCAACCACCTCAGCTATATGTTGGCAATGAAAATACTGGGCAAACAGAGACTATATGATGGACTATGTCAATCAGTGGATTCTCCAACGACCACATCATGCTTGGAGTGGTGAGAGTGGCAGCAATTCAGATCTATTGAACTATCAAGACCACTCTGCAGGCTCTACCTTCAGACCAGAGATGATGAAACTGATGAACTTATCTGGACAATAAGATGCTGGACTTAATGCCTGGTAGATGCTTGCAATGAAAGAATCTCAACTGAATTTGAACTGTGGTAATGCAACGAGGTGGAGGAATCCACCATGGGGGTGGGGTTGTGGGAGGAGTGGGGGGAATCCAGTGCCTATAAAACTGTCACATAATGCAATGTAATCAATAAAAAAATGGTGGTTTTAAAGTCATGTGTATGAATATTAATGAGAAGAAATAATGATGAAAAACCTGATTTTTAATGTTTCATTTGTTAGTAAACATATACCAAATGTATCTTTGTTCCTAAGTTATCTTTTGAACAAAGTCAAAAACCAAACATTTTTAGAAGAATCAAATATTTTAGTTTTTTGAGGTTTGATGCTTCTAAAATGCTTTGACTAATTTTTTTCATTGTTTTTCTTCAATCCTTTTTTTCTGTAGTATCATTTGCTTCTGTGGTTCCTTGGACTGTGCTTCTTGGTAGAGTGGGCCGGTTCTGTCTCCACCCGTGTCTTCTTACAGTCCCGCCTGGTTCCACCCTGGACGCATTTGTCCCTCGCACGAACTAGTAGGAGTTGCAGCCCAGTCAGGGCGGCCCACAGTAGCCTCAACCAGGCCCACCTCCTACCCTGGCTTGCCAGTATATATGGCATACTAGCCCAGTCTGTCCCCGTTACCCTTCTGTTGCTACAACTAAGCCCGACAACCCTCACCAACTCTGGTTGTAGCTTACTCCAATGGGATTGGTCAGCCTAGCCTGGTTATCACCCAATCTGGTCCCCATGAGGTGCACAGGCGCTGTGTCCCTGCCTGGTCTAGTCTACCCCCCACCCAGCTCCCGCTCCTCAGTGTAACTTGCTGTTCAGCTAGGGAGCCTCCCCTTTTTCTCCTGTCAGCTCTGCCGCCTCCCTTCCTGGTTCTCACTTGTGTTGGTTGGGTGCTGCGGCTGCATCCGGCTCAGGCTACCTCACCTTGGCATTCCAGCCTGCGTGTTACTTTTGTTACGACCGGACCTGGTTCGACCCACATTCTGTTCTGGCGGTCAGATTTACCAGTGGATGACATGAACAGATTCAGCCTGGTCTGCCCCCGACCCAAGCCAAATGCATGCCAGTGGGACACTTTCAATGACCTCTTGGCTGTTGCCTTGCAAGTTCCTTGTGCTGACCTGCAGGGTCTGTGTCTTGCCAGAGGAGTTGCCTGGGCTCCTCCATCAGAACCCCTCCATGTGCCAGGTTTCGCGCATGTCAGTGGGTCGATGTGCCAGTTCGCCTCTTGTCCTTGTAGGAACAGTGGTCTTTCCTAACTGGCCATCATCCCGTTCTGGTTCTTGCTGTAGAGTGTTGCAGCTTGGCCATGGTCATCCATGCCCCCATATGGCTTGTACATGGCTAAGTTGAGGTTGGGACCTAGCCTAGTCCGCCCCACATCCACCCTGGTACTCCAGAGCACCAGAACGTGTTAGTGTCTGGCCCGGCCCGGTACCTCTTTTCCCAATCCACATTGTAGAGTTTTAAAACTGTAGAAGCTGTGTCTGGGTTTTAGAACCTGTCTTGATCTGTTCCATGTTGCTGCAACAAAACACCACAAACCAGATAATTAGTAAAGAAAAGAAGCTTGTTTTCTCACAGGTTCAGAGGCTGCGAAGTTCATGTGCATAGGAGCTGCCTTTGTGGAGGGCGTTCTGCTGCCTTGCCCTGTGGTGGCAGGGGAAAGTTAGAGGCAGGGAGAGCAGCAGATCAAACTTGCACCCTGCAGCCCTCTGCTAAGCCCTGTGAGTCCGGGCGTGAGAGTGGCGCTCTCGGTTCTGGACACCACCTGTTAGGCCCCATCTGCCAGTACCATTGCACTGGCAAGGCATTGCATATGCCCTTTTGGTGACACATTCTACCCGTGACTGCTGCCTCCTGGATCTGTAAACATCTCCCGATGGCTCCTGTCAGTGAGTCTGTTCTCACCTACAGATGAAGTTCAAATAGGCTACAGCCTTCCTGCCTTACGGTTACCCACAGGTAAGTGCCTGTGAAGAAATGAATGTGAGAAGGGCCCAAGTGTTGCAGGGGACTTAATGAGGGGACAGGGTGCTGCACGTCAATATTCTAGCAAGGACGTGTGAGTAAGGTATGAAAGGGGTATATCCGAGCATCGTGTTGGAGACAGGTGCAAACGTGCAGCTGTAGTTCTCACGATGGCTGAAGACTCAGAGTGTACTGTTTGGACATAGTAGACCTGCTCGGAGGCTGCTCCTTCTGTTGGCTTGAGGACATACAGCACACATTTGGAGTCTGAATCCTGAAAAGGAGATGGGTCCAGTTCCAGTGAGAGCCACTGCTCCGAACAGCTCAACCAGAGGCAGCCATTTGCTCCTGTACGCAGGTCATTCGTCAGTCCCATTGCCCTGCGCTCTGACACCACTGGCCACCTAAAGCGGTTGGTTCTCCACCATCCACGACTCAGCCCAGGAAGCTCTTTTCAACCTCTGCACTGTACTCCCGAGGGTGCTTCCTTTCAGCAGCCCACCTTGGCACTCTCTACCTGGAGGTGCTAGTCTCTAAAACCCCAAACTCCAGGTTGAACGCTTCGGGACAGGCAGGGCTAGCATTCTTAGGAGCGGTCAAGGAGTGCAGAAGGCTGCCAGCTGGGTGTGCGGTAGACACTCTGCACCTCCACCTTCTCTGCTTCACTCATTGTTGAACGCGTGTCCTTGGAGCAGCGTCTCACGGTAGATGATCAGTTGTTACCCAGTGACTGTTTTTAAGGAGTTAAAAATTAAGAATTTGAAGTCCAATTTTTATTCTATAGCTACCGTTTCGTAGAACTGACCACGGCTTAGTTTGTGAGATTTTTTTTGAAGCATGTTTTCACATCATTAACAAAGCGTATTTGCTGATAGTATGAAAACCGTCTGGCATATATGAAATGTCCAATAATGAGCTTTCCCCTTCTCGCTCCAGGTCGCTGGAGTCGGCTGTCTGTTTAGCTGGCCGCTAATTGATTTGTTGGATTTAAAGTATGCTTTCACGTAATTATTAAGGCATGTTTGCTGGTAGTATGTCAAGTAGCTGGCACATTACAAATGTCCAATAAACATAAATTCCCCGTTCACTCCTTGCACGACGCAGGCCGCTCAGGCTCTCTGCTTATCTACGTCATGATCCCACTGCTAACCAGTGTAAAGATTGATTTCCTATGCATTATTGTTTCTCAATTACAGCTTTGTTATTAGCACTTCTTTTAAAAAAGATTTTGTTTATTTTTATTGGAAAGTTAGATATACAGAGAGGAGGAGAGTCAGAGAGGCAGATCTTCTGTCTGCTGATTCACTCTCCAAGTGGTTATAATGGCAGAAGCTGAGCCCATCCAAAGCCAGGAGCCAGGAGCTTCTTCGGGGTCTCCCACGTGGGTCAGGGTCCCAAGGCTTTGGGCCATCATGGACTGCTTTCCCAGGCCACAAGCAGGAAGCTGGATGGGAAGCAGGACCACCGGGATCAGAGCTGGCACTTATGTGGGATCGTGGTGCATGCAATGTGAAGACTTTAGCTGCTCGGCTACTGCACCGGGCCCAATATCAGCATTTCTTAATATTTTTCAGTCTTGGGGAAGTCTTGATCTTGATTCAGCAACAGCAAATATCAAATGGTTTGGAGGGCATCAAATACATTTCCAAAAAGTGTGTACATGTGGTTAACTGATGTACATATACATCTATATTGCATATTTGTTGTTTAGATACATGAAGACAGATGATGAAGACAGAGCCATGGATGGATAAATAGCTAATTCTACAGTAAAAGTGGGAAACATGAGCAGTGATGGCAGGTGCACTGCATGTAGGTGGTATTTTTGCCAGTTTAAATCTTTTTAAAACTTATTATATATTTGAAATTGTTTCCCAATACAAGTACGAAAAACCCACAAACTTATGATTACTTTATGCCTTTTAGTGGTCCCCAGGGAATGTAGTGAATGCATTATTTTTAATTGAGAGTGAAATAGTATTTGTCGTGAATCTGGCACATAAAACAGTGCTGGTGCAAGTCAGTTTCTGTGATGGAGAGTGCTCTGTGGGTGGAGGTTGATATTTGGGTGGATTTTTCTCAACTCTGTAATAGCTAAGTTATGTCAGCACTAAAGATGCAAAGATTTCAGGGGATCACACTTAGGAATTCTCGGAGCATGAGTCTGACTCAGAAGAACGTACTCAGTGTGTGCCATGTCATCCACCCTCTCCCAGTGAGCGAGCCCCTGCTCCCCAGTCACTGGAGACACATTCACTGAGCAGCTCCCTTGCCTGAGCTGTGCAGTCAGGGCTGAAGATACAGCCCAAACGTCCGTGAAACTTGCCACCATCCCCATGGTGCCTGCCATTTTTTTGAGCATCTAGGGGTGGAACACTTGTACCAACTTTCACAGTCTGTATCAGATTATCAACTTAGAAATTCTCCTACCGTAGAGCAACTGACTTTTGAGTCTCACCTAGAGAAGGACCGATGCAAATGATTTTTCCCTGTCCTCACTTCTTCTGGATTATTCTTTGTCAAAAACCTGTTTCATTCTTACGGATCCTTTGAGCCTGATGAGATCTTAAGTGACTCAGTGTCCCCGGAGGGCTCAGAGATCTGCTCAGTGGTTCCTCCGAGTGGTGCCTTCATCAGCTCGGCAACAGCAACATCAGGGATAGAACCAATGATACTTCACAACCCTGCCTCTCCCCTTCACTAAGGATTTTGTTTTTCAGTTTTCAGTTTTCAGCCTGGACTATTTACTTTTAAGGAAGGTTTTGTTACACAAATCGAGAAAAAAATGGATCAGTATTGATTTCAATATAATAATTAATTTGTTTTTGTTGGTTAAACATGTAGGAACATGGACTACATCATTTATATTATTAATTTTTAATGGAAATAATTTCTAAGAGGGAAAGAAGTCGCTATAAGGGATTTTAGATATAGGACTCGATGTCTTGGACAGTTGCTTGGGTCTGGTGCAAGCATCGTTGTCCAATGATCACACTGGGACACGTCCTTGCCAATTGTTTTGTCATCAAAAAGTCAGTGGCCATAATGTGAGTGGATAATCATAATGACATCTGATGTATTTTTGGAGTCTCAGTGGGAAAAGTGATGCTGCCCTTTAACTTCCACTGTGCACATGAGCACAAACATTTCTGTGTGTGGGGTATGTTCTTTCTGTAATCATTAAGATATCCCCATGGCAATGTCTATTCGGGAATTTTCTACAAATATTCACAGTGAGATAACTGATATTTCATGCTAAACTTGTCCCTGGTTGTAATATAAAGCGTTAAGGAATGTAAGTGATTTTTCTTGTATCTGAATTTTAGTTGAATCTTGGGATAATTGCAGAAGGTTCTGACTTCTCCCCCACCACCTTCCTTGAGCCTGTTCTGTCGAGGTAAGCTTGATTATCACCCTGTTTGCAGGGCTCCCAGTCCCAAAGGCTTTGTAAGGGTTGGGGCTTCAGCCTCGGTGAGTATCTTTGCCTGTTTGTACCACTAAAACAAAATACCCAAGTCTGGAGAATTTATTAATGGGAGAAAACAGAAATGCATTTTTCATGGTTTAGGTGAAAAAATTTAAGTATTTTCTGAATTTTAGAAGTGAGAAAGACAGTAAATGGCAGCATCCATCAAACTATTAGAGGAATACATAGAAAGCGCTCTGTAAGCACAGGCATTGAGAACAATTTCTTAGAAAAGTCACCAAAAGCACAGTCAAAACCAAAACAAGCAAATGGGACGACATCAAGCTGAGAAGTTTCTGTACAGCAAAAGGAACAATCAACAAAGTAAAGAAGCAACCAACAGAGTGGGAGAAAATCTTTGCACACTACACAGCACATAGGGGACTAATATACCAGGATCTACAAAGAGCGTCAGAAACTCAACAACAGCAAGCAAACAATCCTGATGAACACCAGGTGAAGGAAATGAGCAGGCATTTTTCAAAAGAACAAATTCAAATGGCTGATCGGCATAGAAAAATGCTCAGGCTCCTTAGCTCTCTGTGAAATACAAGTGAAAACACATTGAGGTTCCACCTAACTCCGGTGAGATTGATCCACACTCAAAGCTCTGTTAACACCCGCTGACATGGATGTGGGGAAAAAGAGACCCTGCTCCAGTGTTGGTGGGAGTGTAGGCTAAGGCAGCCACTGTGGAAGTCAGGATGGAGAATGCCCAGAGAACTGAAAACTGCTCTATTGCATGACCCAAGAATCCCACTCCTTGGAATACATCAAAAGGAAGTGGCATCTGCATAGGAGAAAACGCCTGGCGATCCTGTATTTACAGCTGCACAGTCTACAAAAGTGAGGGCATGTAAACAACCCAGATACCTGCTGAAAGAAGAATAAATAAAGAAGCTGTGGTAACTCTTCTCCATGGAACACTATACAGCCATTAAAAAGAATGAAATTTTATCATTTGCAACCAAGTAGTTCCATCTAGATACTGTTCTGCTCAGTGAAATAAGCTAGTCATGCAAAATAACAAGATCAATAGATATATATGTAAATGTGTATAAACATATATCCACCTAGAGGAACTGTATAATGGAGACTAACATACTGGGGAGTGAGAATATGTTACAGTAAGCATCTCTACTGCTGAATGAAAGGACTCCCAATGAAAGTGTTGACATTAGGATTCTCTTTACCTGCAATGCCATGATACACTTAAAAGGGGGAATGATGAGCTTATGATTGCTTTCTGAAGGGACTATACCATTGTAACAGTATGGGGAAAGCAGTAGGGGAGGAATAAGGGCAGGAAGTGGGGGAAATCCCTGTGCTGATAGAACCATATCATGAAAAATAACAATTAAAAAATGCTGTAAAAGGGGTGGTAGAACACTCAGCCTGTGAGGGCCAATGAGTGTCCTTGTATGTGAGCTGTCTGTGCTGTCATCACTAAGATGATGGTGACATGAGGGGTGGAGGATTGGACACACCCACCATGAGATCCAGGCAGAAGTGCAGCCGTCCAGTAGTGACTCTAACCAAGGCTTCCCGCCTGCTTCTGCTGGAGCTCAGGAAGCTGACTCTGTGTCCCCAGGCTGCCTGTGAAGAGACCTATGTCACCTGTGTGGTCAGGAGGCTCAGCCATCTCCCTTCCTGCCATGGCAACCTGCTGAGGACCCTGGGCTCACACCCTCCCAGGAGAGACGTTAGGGATTGCTCTGCTCTTATGCCTGTGACACACATGCTCTGTGATCTCCTTGCTCCTGGACAAGGTGGAGAGCAGAGAGAGTCACAGCAATGTGCTGTTTAACAATCCCATCTCCATGAGTGCTGGGGCTAGGGAGCGCTTCCTGTGAGGCTCTGGATGCCTGTTTGTCATCCTCTTTCAGCTTTGGAAAACTCACTCACCAGGAATTTAAATAGCAGCACTGCAACCACCTTTTCCCTCTCTAACCCAGCAGTCTTTCCAGAGGCAGACAGATACAGCTGCTGCCCAAGTAGGGAGAGAGCCAGGAGTTTTAGATGTTGGCAAATGAAAGAGCACACAGGTACGTATTTCCCAACGACATAACATCCTTCCCGGGTACTGCTAGCATGGGCACCAGGGACCAGACCAGGCGCTCTAGTAGCACACTACCATTTGTTATTAGACAGGTCTTTGGTGAGAGAGAAGCATGAATTGTCAAAAACACGATCGTTGTAACAGACACACGATAGCGTGAGAGGCAGAAAACCGGATTGTATGTGAAGTGTACACCTCACCAAGAAGCCGTTCTGACCTGTGCGCTTTTGATGCGTGCGCCGAAGCTCTTGTTTGTCAAAGTAGTTCTGCTCGTGAAGAAGTCTCTATTGTTCTGTAGTATGCATTCCTTTTTAAGCCTGTTCCAATGATACCAAATTTTCTACACCATTGATCCATTTAGAAAAAAGAAAAAAATCTTCCCTGAATTCTACTTGCCCTTATTTAGGCTGTTCTATTCAATGTCTTTTTTTTTTTTCTTTAAGCAAGATTGACAAATTGAAAATCCAGCCTTTAAATGTTGCAGCAGTTTAAAAATAGAAGTGTTTTACTTCAGACCATTCTGGGTTGCTGCTTTAAGCAATAAGATGTACTTTATAGCTTGTTAGCCCAGATCTCACGGATATCCTTTCTGCAATGATGTGAGCAGATCATTGTTTACTGTGTAATCAGCCCTGTCAGAGCAATGCTCTCCAGTGACTTTTAAAAGTCAGAGTAAACTGATTCATTCTGTCTTCTGTGATTGTATGGCCTGGCAGCGTGTTCTCTTGTATACTCGCCTTTTGAATATGAAGAACAATCTTTAGCTGACTTTAGCATTTTATAGAAATGTGTATGCGTAACTTCCACTTAAATCAGTTGACTTGGTTTTATGACCCAGTTATTTTCGCCTTGAGTTTCTGCCAGCACTCAGGGAGATGCACTTACACATGGTGCTCATTGAGTGAGATTACTGGGAGCTACCTGACTCTGAGGGACAACCTAAAGCAACAAGGCTCAGATACCCACAGCCTAACGTAACCTAACGAAGGTTAGTGCATGATAGGGAGGGGAAAGAGAAAGCCGAATGAGTCAGTAGACAAGCAATGGTGATGTGCAATTTTACAACCTTAAATAAAATATACCAATCTAATTAGGAAGGCCTGAGTACAGATAGAAAATTAGTAGATACTGTAGGAAGAACTGACTTGTCTTTTAGATTTCTGACCAGTAAACTTAGGAGAATAAAATGCATTACTTTGAGAAATGATCATCATAAATCACTGACCACTGTTGAACATAAAATCAAAAATAGTTTTAAGTCTTACCTTAGTTCTTCCAGTGTTTCCATTAGTCCTTAGAGGGAAGAAACCAAAACCAAGCCAAACCAAATGCGCATACACAGTAAACCCGTGTACTTCGTATTAGTGGTTTGTGTTTTTTGAGAATAATGTGCAGTTAGAAACCATCCTCTCTGGATTCCAAGCCTGGATCTGTAACCACTCATATTGAGACACTTTATGACTTTTCCCTGGATCTGGATTCACTTTAAACAAATTTTTTTCTTCTGGAATTTTATCAGCAGCTTGTAATTATCTTTAGCTACATGGACACTGCTTCCATGACTTTGCCTCCAGTAACTGACCCAGAGTTCCTGCTCTTTCAAACTATCACCTTCCAAGGGTTATGCTTACGTGGTGCCTTAACTTCCTTCCATGGGAACCCTCAGTAAGGAAAATATCCCAGCAAGAAGGCCTAGTACTATATTTGACTCTTTGGGAGATGGGGACAAAAATGTGCCTCACTAGGACACTGTCCTTGGTCTTCCACGCGACTCAGGAGCAGATATCCTTGGGGTAAGACCCAAACCAGCAGAGTGCACTGGGAGATGTCCAGCAAGCTGTGATATGCCTCAAGTGTCACGCCTCTGTTGCTCATGGTTTCAATGCAGAGAGGCTCACGCTTTTGAGGATGAGCACCCTTTGGAGTTTTGATTTGTTCCTCCCTGACTTGGCTACAGTTGTTGGGCTCTTGCAGAAACTGAATGTCTGTTCCATGGAAGCCTCTGGTGCTTGGGCCTGACACTCATGGACTGGTGTAGAGGAACCTGGGCTTTACGGCCAGATGATAGAAAGAGTCCCCAAAGCCTTGTGTGTCAAATCGGCAGAATGTAGTTTGGAACCTGATCCCAGTAGATCACATGACCAAAAAATAATAGTTAATCACAGACAGGGATGGGAAGTGGTGTGTGTATCTCCGTTTCTGCCACCATAAGGCCTAAGGTTCGTTCACCAGTGATTTAGTAATATTGAGATCCAAGGGTGTGCACTGGGCTGCTATAGCTATTCAGACTCCATTCCAACTAGGCACAGCCAACATTGGACATGGCTGCTGTATTTATGGGCAAATCTCAAGGCTATTCTCAACTCTAAGTGGTAGGTATTTCCTCTAGTCAAACTTGTTATATTTTTCCAACTCTAGGGCTCTTTTGTCAGTAGCCTAGCTGTTTGGTCTTCCCCTTGGGGGAAAAAAAGGTAGATAAAGGGAACCTTTTATGGGGACAGCAGAGCCTGACAATAGACCATACTGCTGATAGAAACAAATGAGTCAGTCATGTAGATACTGGTTTATGATCAGAGTAACTGGACCCATACAACTGAGCATACCCATCCAATGGCTACCTAGCTGTGTGATCACAACACATCCACCATGCCAGAGTGTGTGCAGTGTGGAAAACTGTTGACACAGCTGCATCTGCACACCAGACTATGAGTCATGTGCAAAACGAGGGATCACATTCCACCAGACCTTGCCCAGCCTGTTTGGGAGGGTCTTAGGTAGAGATCAAGTGATGCCTCAGCAACCACTGATGTTCCAGTCTGATCAAATACTGAGCCAACTGGCTCCTTTGTCACCTCATGTGTGCATCAGGCAGTGGGACAGCTCCACCATAAGAATCATTTAGAAATGTGTGCAGATGGGTGTTCCCTACTGCCTACCCTCTACAAGTAGCATTATAATAAATATACATCTTGTACATTCCTTGTATAACTTGTGTGATCTCTTTCAAAATTGGCTGCAAATAAAAAACTTTGATTTTTGTTTCCCTCAAGCTAGAAACTTTAGTGAGACTCTTTGGTCACTGATGGCAGCTGTGTCCAGACAGGGAGCTTTTCCCCTTGGCCCGTTCCTGAGTAAAGATTCAAATGAAGGGCAGAGGAATCCAAGAGCTCTCCTCAAAGCCTGACCTTAGCACTGCCCTGGGCAAAAAGCTTTCTTCTGAATTCTGTAGCATCAACAACGCCCCTGGTTGATGTGCCTCCATTTGCTCCTGGACATTCCTACTGGGCCACCATGAATACGGATGGTTAGGACAATGCCTGCTGCCTGAGGTCTCTGCCTATTGAATCTGCCATGGTTCATACAGGCTAACATGGGGGCTATGACTGGTCCCTGTTAATTCTGTAATATGTTCTGTGTCTTTGTACCTGACCTCCTAGATGAGAGGTTTGGGGTGAGCAGGGGATATTGGAAACAAGGTGAGTTATGCCACCTAGAGCACATTGGAGGCAAAGAACTGGGGAACACCTATGACCACTGTCATTGACACTGATCTCAAATGCCTGTGCTCCCCGTGAAGCAAAACACAGCATAGCTCACCCGGACTACAGCAAAGACTTTCAGTCTCACTGGCTGTGGGGCCTGCCTGCCATTGCCAGGCAACACCAATCTCTAACTGAGAAGATAAATTCATTGTAAACAGTAGTGGATGGCCCCAAATCAGTCCTGAAGGAATGGATGTCCTAAGAGTGCTTAAACAATAGCCTCCAAAAACAAAGGATTTTGCTCAGCTATCCAACTGAGCTAGACACCTTAAATTGTGCCAAGCAGGAGACCATGTTATCAGCACTGTGAAAACACACTTCCCAATTCAACTAGGTTCTAAACACTGAATAAAGCTAGCTTGAGGTGCCAGTCGTCATACCGACACTACCTCCAGCACTACCTCCTGTGTCTCAGAGCGGTAGTAGCCGTGTGAAAGTCAGGAATTACTTTGCTTTCTTTTCCCTTTCACCTTCTGGGTCCTTTTCAGGAAACACCACCAATAATAGACATGTTCAGGCAGCTGTGGTGGTGCCCTGAAACAAAGCCGTCCTTCTCCTCACCCTGTAATGATGGGAGTCATCCAGTTAGAATGATGATGTGTAATTTGTCTCTACCTTTAGCTAAATAAATCAATAGCATTACCCTGAAGGGCAATCAGGTTGACCCAGTCTAGGGTTGTTGTGGATGAGAGCTTTGGTGGACACAATTACTAATGAAGTTATTAATACCTCGGGCCAAATATAAATTAGTTATTGGTCATAACAAAATCGTAATGTAGTTATTAGATGTGTTTTGATTCTAAATTTACTAAGGTAGTGTTAGGGTTGGCCCTCTGCAAATGCTGACTAGGTGTAGTCTGGCATGTAGAGTGGGGAAAAAACATCTGTTATACAAGTTGTTGATGAATGTGAAGATTATCTCTGTAACATCCTCCCTCGAGCACAGAACCACCGTGTGGAGCGTTGGGCATTTCTGAAGAGTGCGGAGCGGTAGACTTTGTCCCGCTGCGTACTTCTGGATGATAGGACGTGATTCAAGGTTAGACAGAAAGGAGATGTAGACAAAGATTGAAACTATGACTTATGCCCTGAAAATAGTATTAGATTAAAAATACAGCAATGTTGACTAACATAACTAATATAATACTCTTACGTATCAGTATTGAAGTTCATAATTATAGGCAACCAAAAACAATCATGCAAAAATTGAGAGAGATCCATGACTTGCGAAGTAGGGGAGAGGTGAAAGGACCAGTTGGGCTTGGGGGGAGAGTTCCACTTGCATGCATGGTGGGCCTCTCTGGCTACCTGCCCACCCGTGAAAACAATGTCTGTGGCTGGCAGAGCTTTTCAGCAATCTCATAGATTGGACACTTTTGTATGATTTCTCCTAATGATAGGTAAATAATAATGACCAGATAAACGTCTTACAATGGTTTCCTCTTGTTGATCTACAAATCGCTCTTTTCCACAGTTGAGGAAGTCATTATGCTAGGTTTGCAAAGTATGTATTTTTAAGAAGAGAACATTTTCTTTGAAATAAAACATTAAGAATATGTTGGTTAGAAAAGGTCACAATTCTTGTTGTATTATTGTTATATATGACTTTTATTAAACAAATGAAAGTGTTCATCAGGTATGACAAAAATGAAAATTCTGACAAAAAAAAAAAAAAGACATCCGAAATTTTCATTCTGCTGTACTGAAGATTAAAATGAAGCAATACCACCATACAAAGTAAGCTGAGTTTTGCCTTTTTGGATATTAGTAAATCCACTTTCAGGTCAATATGTACTGTAAAGTGATGATTCCTGGCACGAAAAGCAAAATGTTACAGCTGTTTCTCGGCATTCTTTCTGTGTGTTTCTTGACGTTTATGGCCCTCTTCCCCTCTCTGTATGCAGCACAGTAACTGCGTGATCTTACAGCTCAATCTTTAGTTTGTATCAAATGATAGGTGACTGGTATTCTTTACATATTTTCAAATTCTATCATAAAATCATCTTCTCCCAGCCTAATTTTGACACACTATCTAAGTACTGAGCACGTCAGTATTCATGTTCGTTTGGTCCTTCCGGCTATAATGGCTTGAGACCTGTGTACTTTGCAGGTAAAACTGGCTGTGTGTTTTATACTCTATAAGAATGCAGTCTTTTTTCTGAGACCTTGGGACGATCCGCTGTGATGCGTTCATCAGTCCTCCTTGGTATTGCGTGGTTTATCAGTAATGGCGACAGCGAGCTGTGAATTCCTCACTTCACACTGTGGCCAGGTACTTTGGTTATGTCCTGTGTGGGTTTCCTGCAGATTTTGCCCAAGTTCAGTATTCTGTATGATATTTTACTGTGAGTAGATTGGATATCTTGGGTTGTTTTCTGCTGCTCTTGAAGCATGTTACCGGAGATTGCCAGAGTGTATTAGGAAGTGTAGTGTGGCACTTGCCTGATCCCAGTGGCTTCTGAGCATGCCGAGCTGGGGCTGGACTTACCACCGAGCTGAAAGGACCAGTCACCAGCTGACCCCTTGCTCCATGCTGAGAGCTCACACGGTTTGTGAAATTTTGAAGAATGAGACGTATCATCTATAAGTGCTTAATCCCATTGTCTTTGTCTACTGTGGCTTCCTTTGAACAGATTTCTCCTGCTGGTGAGAGGGTTGGGGATTTGGCCAGGAGAAATTTGCTTTAGAGGCACTTCGAGTGAGTTCAGCATGACACAATCTGTGATTTGTCATTACTTCTGACCGTGCTGACAGAGCAGGGGCCACCAAGGAAATTCCAGCCACTGAATGTTCCTGTGAATGTGTCCAGTCTCCTAACCACACGTAGAAGAGAAACATGCCAGAAATCATTGGAGTGAGACAAGTTGGCTGATCTCTTCAATTTATGAGAATAACAAAGTATGGACCCAGTGCAATAGCGTGGTGGTTAAAGAAAATGACAAAGTATGGGCCCGGTGCGATAGCGTGGTGGGCTACGAGGACATCCCAGGGCAGCCAGAGTGAGGTGGCCATCCATATGTAATGGGAACTCCAGAGTCCTTCTAGGTTGTCACAGAGACGTGCACACACAGAGAAAGGAGGGCTGGGGCTCAGTCTTTGCTTTGTATCATGTCTTGTCCCAAGCTTCTCTCACACCTCTCCCATCTCACCTTTCCCTCCTTGACCCCGGAGGAGATAATATTAGGAATGACAATTGCCTTCGATGAGCTTACATTCAGTGGGAGGATATGTGGCTCTGTACGTGCTTAACCTACCCTGACGCTAATGATATCATCACATCTGGAATGGCTGAGGTTCTCTTTGTCAGCCTTCATCCCTCTCGGCCGTTCCTCCCGCCGTAGGCTTCGGGGCTTGGTGGCCTGCCATTGTCCCCGTGATGAATTCTTTGCTGCTCAAGGCCTTGCCACTGACCCTTGTTGCACCTGTCATGCCCTCTGTATGACCAACTCCTTCCATGCTTTCGTGTTTGTCTGAGTCACTCCCAGACCTTTTATGTCCCTTGGGTGCTCTCTATCTGCCATATAGTTTATTTAATTCAGAAGACTTATCTTGGGGTGAAATAAGATTTATTTGCTCATATTTTATACCCACACTAGAATTGTTTTCAAAATAGCTTTTGTTAGTTTGAGAAAAGGGGGCAAATAGAGTAGAGAAGGAGAGGAGAGGGGAGGAGAGAAGGGGAGGAGAGGAAAGGTAAGGAAAAGAGGGGAGGAGAAAGGAAAGAAGGAGGGGAGAGGGAACTTTTATTGCTGATTCATTACCCAGGTGCTCAGGGATCCAGAGCTCAGTCCTCATTTTCCTCAGGGATGGCAGAGACCCAAGGACTTGAGCCTTCACCTGCTGCTTCCCAGGATATGCAGTACAAGGAAGGCAAATGAAAGCTAAGGCAGGAATTAATCCCAGGCACTCCAATATGAAATGTGAGTGTGCCAAGCTTAACTTCTGAGCCAAACACTTGCCCCTTCTTACCCTGGAATTCTTGAGATATGCATTCATCTGACTTTCTGCTTCCATATTTGCCTTCACTAGATCATGGATTTGGAGTGTAGCATATTCTCCTTACTTTTTAGCGAAGTGAATGAATACACTAATGAATATAAAACAGATTGAACTATCATACAAACAACATAACCTGACCTAGAAAAGAAGTGCAGAGATGTGACGTTTGTGTTCTAGTATTTCAAGGACTGTCACCTTCAGGGGATGCAACTGAGTAAGAGCCCGAAGCTGGAGGGGATGTGCATTGGGAGTATTTAAGAAGATCCATGTACTAATAAGAGCTGTGCAAAGATAGAATGGCCTTTTGGGGAGGAGATGGATTTCTTGCCGCTATAGCAGCTCATCAACAGATTGGTTTTGGGGGCAGAGATGTTATAAAAAAGATCCATGACTTTTTGTAATAAATAACTTTAAGGTCCTTTTCCATCTTGGTTGGCTTGGAGAAATCAAGAGCACCGATTCCCTTTTAAGTGCTCATTGTTCTCTGCTGGACAAGTAGATGAAGGTGAGGCACGTGGGAAGCTCAGCAGAATCTCCCTTTTTACCCCAATTCTCGTCAGCGAAGCACAAGGTGGCATTTATGGTCTTCTTTTAATTTTAACATGAGGTGGAAAGGAATTAAGCAGCAGCATGAAATTCTGTGAATCTGTCTGGTCTTTTCTCATTAAGCGTTTAATGCATCGATTCCAGGCTTTCCAGCACAGTTGTGTTAAAGGACAAGTTCCTGTTTCCTTGTGCATTTTTGACAACAGACTGGATTACCCAAATCTGTTGAATACTTTATTTGTTAGGTGTCAGTTCAAGCATTTTTTGCTTCAAGTACATTCCTGCGGCAGAAAGATTGGGCTTTACTAGGGATATGGGAAGAACACAAGCTCTCCAGTAATCCTTAAAGAGCACACCAGGAAGTACGTTTCCATCATGGCAGGATCACGAATATGTTTATGATTCCTTCTAAGGGGATGACTTGGTGACAAACACCTGTCGGATATAAGAAAAGTACACAGGTGTGTTGCCTCACTGGCATGTAACCCGTGATAGACATGTACGTACACTTATTTGTCAAAACATCAGATTTTTTTTCTTAGCGTTTTTTGGATTGTTTTGGTAGCAGGAAGATCCTTACTCACCTAGATGCTTAGGCTCTTACAGAGTAATAAGCATTGGTTCTGACAAATTGAAGGTGATTTCTTGTAGCATCTTTCATGTTTGTCTCCAATACATATGTATCATAAACATACAGTAATATTCCACATGTGATTACAAACTTGCATTTATGAAGAAAATAAGCAGCAACTATGAAACAATCAATTTGGGTGTTCCAAAGAGTGATTTGAGTACTCTGTAAACCTTGTAATATTTTGCATAAAATATGTGGCTTATTGTACAGCTTTAAACAGCCTTAAAATAATGAACTTATTTTCTGTGCATGATTACAGAAATTCTAACACATGCTTAACGGATCACATTCCACTATTTTTTTAAGAAACAAAATGTTTTTCATGTCTAGTTCAAATTTATTATTTTGTAGTTAGGCCCAATGGACTGACAGACCATTCTCCTATCTTTTTAAAAATGATCAGAGTCTGCTAATCTGAAAATATATCAAAAGAAAAACAAAACAAGAAATGAGTATAGAACATACATCTTTTTTAAAAAAAATCACTTTATTAATATAAGCCTAAAATTCCATTTATTTCTTAGCTACAGTTTTAAAAAGATAACGGTGCTTCTCTCCCACCCTCCCTCCCTCCCTCCGTCCGTCCATGAAGAATTTTCAGGAGAGATGGTGTAAGTCTTAACAATAAGGGAAAGCATTGTTCAGTTTGGCTTGAGATTTCAGCTCAATTTTCTTGTAGACAAGAATAATCCTATAGCTTCACAGTTGGCCAAACTATTTTCTTCTGAATTTCCCAAAAGAAAAATGAAGTATTCCTTTTATCTGTTTGACCTTGTTACAAATGCTACCCCTGAGGCTTTATTCTTAGATTCTAAAGGTATTTTAACAACCATAATCCAAGACAGGAAGATAATATATTTATCATTTGATCATTTTCACAACTCCTACATTTCTGCTATGATAATATACCCTAGTGTTAACTTAATCTCTAATGGCTACGGGAAGGAACCTCTTAGATTTAAATGGGTCTGATTTTTAAACACACAAAGCTGCAATTTTTATTATTTCTCTCTTTGTGATAATGGAAAGTCAAAATACAGCTAGGTGTTGATAAAATTGGCATCTAACTAATACGAGTTTCCTTCCAACACTGTAGTCTATTGTTATTTCCTCGGTATTAGTAGTAAACTTGGGTTCTCCTCGCCCCCCTGCATCTGTCACTTAGATCAGAGGGGTAACAGGGCTGTGTTTTCCTCTGGGGAAAAAGCCATGATTCATACTTTCCTTTAAATACTCACCTTTTTACTGCTGAGGATTAAATGGGTGTCTCTAACTTTTATTTGGGGTTCTGACCCCAGGTTTTGCCTACTTCTTGAGAAAGTTGGGGATGCGTTCAGCAGAGCCTACCTTCAGTAGGCCTCAGTGCTGGGCTGCTGTGTCAGTCACGACCCTCCAGAATCAGAACCAGGAAGCAGTTTACTTTCAGTTCTGGCTCACATGATCATTGGGACTAGGAAGTCCCAAATCCAGGGGCAGACCAGCGAACTGGAAAATCAGAGAAGAGGTGATTCTGTAGTTTAAATCCAGACTCCATAGGGTAGATTACCTAAAGTGAGAATAGTCCAGAGGGGACTGGCCATCTCTGGCATAAGTAAGGGTATGTGTGTTGGTATGTGTGTGGTGATAAATGAGGATCATTTAGCAGGGAGAGGAAGAGGACTTTGATCCCAGGGAAGAAGTTAAGTGTGTGAGTACTAGAATGAAAGAGTCAAGATGTGCATGAACCTGAAAGGGAGCATGGCTGAGCCACAGGGAGAAAGACGGGGAGACTTCTGGGCATTGGCCAGTAGCCAGAGCCTCTGAAATCTCCTCAAAGCCCAGCAGCAAAGGAAGGTGGCACTGCCAGTTCCTGACACAGAAGTAACTGGGGAAAGAAAATGTGTGTGGCCAGAAAGAGAACCACTGACTTGGGGCACAAAGGGGTTCCAGAAAAGACGTCCACAGAGCTGTGTAAATGTTTTGAGCTTAGAAGAGATGTGTGTACTGTCATGTGCCATCTATGGGATGGAATGTGCAGATGGAAAGGATCCTTTCTGAAGATGCTGAAATAACAATAATGGTGATAATAATGCAGTGCTTTCATTGCTGGCCGCTCAAGAAAGTTCGTCAATTATAAAAAGGAGAAAATCTTTGAGTTTGCTGACCAGACCAACCCCGTTGCCCATTCACAGACCAAGAAACAATGGTGCTGCCCACTTTATCCAGCACTCTAATTTCAGAAACAAAGTTGAGTTCAAGAGATGCTCAAAACTAAAACTTCATGGCATTTAGTACATGGCTCTTTTTGCTACAGTTTGACAGGAAGGAAGACAGGGTAACGCGGAAAAAGAACACTTTGATGTCATAAATATTACCACATTTCATTTTATTTGGATGTCCATTCATCCATTTAGCTTCCTGCTAGTGTTGAATGGTGATTGATTGGTGGGGTCTGCCTGAAGCCACATTGATTTGTGATGTCTAACTACAAATAGAATATATATCTAACACCCAAACCATTCTTAGGAAAGAGTGAAATGGAGATAATAGAGTATGCAGGCAGTGTAAACCAGCATGAACTCCCAGGAAACCTGTGGTTGCCCTAGCCCTAGGGCTCAGAGGAAGGAAGTGTGGCAAAGATGCTGCCCGTGTGGTTCCTGGTTCTATGAATTTCCTATCACAATTAAGATTCATTTTGGTCTTGATAGGAAATAAGAGAAGAAAAAGCTAAGCCAAAATTGATCCAGATGCAGCTGGGTTTTTACTGTTATCTTCATGGACGTTTATTCAATATTGGTCTTGAATGCTACTAATGTTTTTGTTTGAAAATGAGTAATTAAGATAGCATTGATTTTTGTAACTCTACCTTGACTCCAAAGAAATATCTCAAAGTACTATAAATGTTCATCTAATCCTAAATCATCCTTCTGCTCTTTACGTCATTCCCCTGAAGCAATATCATCTATAGATGTAATAGTTTCTCTGATTTTTGTGACCATTTTATTATTTTTTAAAGAAAGAGTCATTTATTTTTTTGAAAGGCAGAATTATGGAGAAAGTGGAGAGACACAGAGAGAGATCTTCCATCTGCTGGTTCACTTGCCAAATGGCCATGGCAGCCAGGGTAGGGCCAGGCTGAAGCCAGGAACCTGGAACTCCACCCAGGGCTCCAACATGAGTGTCATTTGGGCCGTCTTTCTCTGTTTTCCCAATTAATTTAGGAGGTTCCTGGACCACAAGTGGAGCAATAGGGATCCAAACTGGTGTGTGTATGGCATGCCGGTGTCATTGGTAGTGGCTTAAGCTACCATACCAACACCTTAGGCTATCGGTGATCGTTTTAAGCATGTTGGCAGGTGAAGGAAATATTATGCTGATAGTAAAAGTTAACTAATCAGTAGAGAATTGTGTTTTGGAAACAGTGTTAATGCCAGATCATATTAGGAAAAAAGAGTTTGAGTTAAATGCATTTGGGGAGTGCAGTTCTGATCCACACTAACAGAGAATGTAACCATGCAGTATTTATGAGAAGTGCACACTAGCCACTAATGAATGCGTCAGTCACGGGATCTCCTCCCCCATCGTCCCCCTGTGCAGGTGGTGACACACCTGGTGCTGATGTTGACCCCTAACTCAATGCTAGAGGCTTCTCAGTCAACAGTCAACAGCATTGCATGTCTTAATGCTTCTACCTAAGGGGTTTCTATATGAAATCAGTGTTTGGCTCAAACGTAGACCCAATAGCCATTACCAGCTTTTAATGAAGCTCTCTGAGCCTCAAACCAAATTTTTATGGAAATCATGATCATATACCTACTATATCAGAGTAATGTTCATGTTATGGGAAACAAAGAGCAAGTTCTTAGACCCCAGTGCATGACAGTGTATGGAGACCACTAAATCTGAGAGAAGGTTGTAAATGAAAGAAAATGTAAACTGTACTGAGATGTGGACATTTCATCCACATGACAAGCTCAGGTTGTTAGCGTATTGAAGGTTAATATTCTATAAAATACTTCAGCAGCAGAAGCCTTAAATAAAGAACTTCCCCACATACAGCAAAGTCTCATTATTGAAAATCACTTTGTTCATATATCATGAGTTCTTTATTTGAACTATTTGCATACATAAGAGTCCTTTTTTTAACTCAAGACATTTTGTTCTAGAAAATATGCATTTGTTTATGCAAATTTTACCCTTTAAATTTTGCAGGTATTAAATTTTTCAGGTGTTAAATATGGCTGCTCTCTGATCCATAGTTTTGAAATGGCTCGGATTCTGTAGTGTTATTTGTGAATGGCATCAACATATACCTATTTCAGGCATTTAATAAGTTGATGTCCAAAGTCATTCATAAACAAAATTTCAAATTTAATTCTTTTACTTTCTTATAAATGGCCACATTTAACAATTTGTGTATAGTGTGAAAATCAACTTCCAGGATCATTTGAAAATGGTTCTGTTAAGTGGAGGGAAAAAAATCCTTGAAGAATGCTCTCACCAAGTTTACCTGTCAGAAGTTAGGGCTTGGCCGGCATGTGTTGGATGGTCTCAATAGGTGCTGTGTCTGGTGGGCTCATCAAGCATAGCAGGGTTGGAAAAAGACCTATTTCATTTATTGCAATCCACAAGCTGAACTAACATAAAGTTGCAAAAGCTTTTAAAATCTGATTTTTTGTGATAGGGAAGGAGCTATATTATTCTGTACCTATTATTTTTCAGAAATTGCCTTTGTGGTTGAACTAGACTCATGAAGACTATCAGAGACATAGAATGCGTTTTGAAAACAGGTTCTTGTGTCTTTAGTGTGTGTGTGTTCTGTCAGGCTGGTGCGGTGGGAGTCCCTCTATGTTTTGGAGTCTAGCGAGCTTAAGGAGCAGATGTGCTCCAGAACCACCACATTCAGAGTGTTTGACTTGTGGTTTCAATGACTGATGTATGCCTTGGTAACTTAAATATCCACGCAACAAGAAGACAGGGAGTTTTCCAGGGCCATTCCCTGTTTCTGAGATTGTGTACCTTTCAAATAAACTGGAACTGCAATTTGTGTGTATGACCAGTAGGTGTCAGTGTGCATGACTTTAACTGCTAGAATTATAAAACCATAGACTAGCTTTACACATGGAATAAATGACAGTTATTTGTACGGAAGCCATGAAAATAGGGCACTAATGTGTTTCAGCTGAAACTCAGTTGTCTCCATCTGTTAGCAAGAATACTTCTAAAGGCTCATGGAAATTGGAATAAAAGGTATCTACTAGGTGCAGAAATTTCAAAATCTTTGAAACCTTGCTCTACAAAACATATTTTCATAAATTTTTTTCAGATCTGCTGTGAATTCCTGGTGGTGGCAGTGAGCATCTACACCTCTGTCATTCCAAACTGTGTCACTGCAAAAAGTGTTCAGGACTCATAGGCTGCACCTCAAAGAAACCCACATTAACCTAAGTGGGAAACAGGGAACCTGTCGGCACGCCGCGGAGAAGCCCAGTGGTACTCTGCCTTCAGGCACAGCTAGCTCAAGAGGCTTCCAGTCATGATAGCATGGGGTGTTTCTCAGAGGCTTCCGGTCATGATAGCATGGGGTGTTTCTCAGAGGCTGCCAGTCATTATAGCATGGGGTGTTTCTCAGAGGCTGCCAGTCATTATAGCATGTGGTAATTCTCAGAGGCTGCCAGTCATTATAGCATGGGGTAATTCTCAGAGGCTGCCAGTCATTATAGCATGTGGTAATTCTCAGAGGCTCTCCAGTCAAGAGCATAGGAAATGGTTCTGGCAGCTAAAGACCCACATTCTGTAGATCACCCTAGAGAGAGGTCATCCGTTTATCTTGTTTTCCCGAGTCAACCTGGGTTCTGTGAACCTCCAGCATCCTGTCCCTGTGGATGGGCTGACAGGCTGCTTGGATTAGCTGGGGTCCTGTACCCTCTTGTCAGTGATGGCAAAGGCGTAGATCAGCTCCACTTAACATGCAGGATGGAGGCCTTAACCGTTTCCTAAAGGGGGATGTGGGCCCCATTAGCTGATGGAGAGATGAGAGGGTGGGCAAACAGAGTAGATGCACATGACAGATGTTCAGATTGTTAGCCTGTGCCCTTGCCCTTTCCATGACAGCCAGAGAACCTTTCCAGAACAAATCTCAGAATCCCACTGTTCTATCAAGAGTGCCAAGAAGCAATACAAGCTCTTCAGGACGCAAGGCTCCCCTGGGCTCCCACTCTTCCCTTTCCTGCCTTACTTGTCTCCCCTCCCAGCACCCTCCTGTCCTCCAGCCAGGGAACCTCTGGCCATTCTTCCAAAGCTTGCACCCTTTCATGCATCACTTTGCAGAGAGTTTAGCAGGTAATTGGCATTGAGTGAATAGTTGATCAATGAGTGACTGGGTGGATTCACACCAGCTTGACACTGAAGCCATTTCTTGTTTCCTCTAAGAAAGTTGAAATCATACTGTTTTTTGTTTTTATGATATGCATTTTCTATGAGCTTTTCAAGATAGAATCAAAGGCCTGGGCTCAGATCCCTGCTTTTTCACATCCAATTGGTCAGAGAACTGAAAGCAAGGTATGTCAGTTTTTGGACACATGGGGAGAAACTAATAGCTTTCTTTTACTAATTATTTTCCTCTTTAATTTTCACTAGCCTGCCAATCAACACAGACATTTTTTCCCCATAAGTGAGTGTACTGAGGCTGAGAACAGGTCTATAGTTTTTGCTGGCTCTCACAGGATCGGAAGCAGCAAAGTGACGTTCGGGAGAAAGTCTGCTGGTTCCAAAGCACTGCTGGTCTCGACACTGCAGGGATGCTTCCATCCATTTTTGTCGGCCAGAAAAATGATGGAGGAAAATGTTTTGTTTCTTCTCTCACATAATTATGTGCTACTGATTGTTTCCCATGGAAGAATCTGCTTGTGGACCAAATAGCATTTAAATCGTGTAATGCAACTTACTATTTTTAAGCCACGTTGTGTATCCCTTTGGGTACCTGAAAAAAGATTATTGATGACTAAATGCCAACATTCTCATTCAAACTGAAAAACTTCAAGGCCATTATATGAAGCATTTCTTTTTATGTTGATGCCAATAATTAGTTTACATAGAAAAGCATGATTCATCAGAAAGTTTATATAGTTCCAAATGGCATAAAATTCAGGGTGATTTTACACAGAAAGTAGTTGAGCTAGGTTTTTCTTCTTGTTGACCATTTGCTCCACCTAATAGAGACATTGGGTCTGCAGAGAATGAGAAGGCCTAATGTGGAAGCATTAGTAGTTCTTTGTCCAAGATTCCATGCCCATGAATTCTGAGAACCCAATCAGAGATGATAAGCAATGGGTTGACCCAGAGAAACTTATCTAGATTTTCTGTCCAGCAGGCTCCCAAAGCCACCAAGGGGGTGAGGCGATGGTGTTCTTCAGCTGTGGCAAGAACCACTGGAGACAGTCTGGTCAACCATGTTCATTTATTGTGCAAACACAAAAATATGTAAACTAAGAAAGGGGATGGCAGAAGGGTGTCTCCCATCTGTCCTCCCACCCCATAATTACACTGTAATTGGCTAGAAGGTATGTCTGTCTCTCTGGACCCTCCAATCATGTAAGAGGTCATGTACAGCTCACATGGCTGTTAGGTACATGACGCAGGTCAAGTTCACCATGTTTAGCTGTAGGTCAGCTGAAGATCACACACACCACGTGTTGCTGGCAGGCAACATGAGACCATACCTACTTCTCAGAGTTGCTTATCAAGAAAGTCCCAGCACAGCTCATCCCAGGACAGAGGAAAAGGACTGGGTGCAAACCACTGCCCTCTCCTGTATGGCCAGTGAACAGGCCAGGTTGAGGTCTCGGTTAGCCGAAACCATAGTCAGGAGTTCCCCAGGGACATGGTGTGCTGTGTGACAGTGATGTCCCTCAGAGGCCAAGCAGAGACTCAGGGGTGTCAGGTCAGACACCTGCTGGCTGTGAGGTTTTAGAGGGTTCTAGAGAGCTCGTTTTACCACCTCAGAGCTCCATAGGATGAACTAAAAGCATAAAGAATATTCTGGACAATTCGAGTTACAGCTTCATGTCACATTCATTCATTTCTACTTTGCATGAGACGCAGCTGCGTTCTACTGAGCTGAAGCAGCACGAGCTGTGTCCCGTTGTTGATGGGTGTAGAAGGATTGTACCTCCCAGGTGAAGGTACGGTTAGCTCGAGTATTCTGCAAGTACAGCGTGTGAGATCTTCTCTTGCAAAAATAGTTCTTACTTAAACTGTAGAAACAGTTCGGTTTTCTACCTCCTATTACTCAAAATAAATGAAAATGCTCTGGAGTTACTTAATTGAAGTGATTTAGTTGGTAGTATCATTTCCAACATTTTTGAAAAATGAATTGGCTGAAAAAGCTACTGCATTTAGAATATGTTTAGAATGTGTGAGTGTGTTTTATGTGTACAAATTTGTATGTATTTTCCAATGACAACTCTAGGTTACAGGTAATAAGCAAAATTATACCATTTGTGTCAGAAAATTCTGTGTGTAAATTCATGATGTTTCAAAGAGGGTTTATATACCAGTACATTCAAAGGTGTGGGAAAAGGGTAAGCCAGTGACCCAAGGCTGGTGGAAGTTGGGCTTTTATCATCCATGAACCCCAAAGGATACTGCAGGGAAAGGTCCCTTAACTCTGGTGGTCCTGTAGAAAACTTTGCCTTGAGAGGAGAGGGATGACAGGGAGGGGGCCACGGGAGCAGTGCCCTTGTTCCCTCTCTCCGTTCTTGTGCCAGAGTCTCTCGTTGGTCAAACAAAGCTTGTTGATGGAAGCAACAAGAGTCTGTTGAAATTGTCCATCTAGTTGGCTTTTTCTAGTGAGAGCAGAGAGAATCTGGAAACCGCAGCTGAATACATCTAGCTACAAGGTTATCTGAGTTACTAACAGTATGTCTCATCTGTTGCTAATGACTGCCACATAGCACTTCCTAGGATAATTCCACCGCTAGATGCTTTTCAAAGCTTTATTGCCACTAATAAGTCTGCAGTGTGCCTTGTTGTGTGCGTGCCCTTACAAACCAGAGAATTTTTGGTTGGTATAGACTCAGATGCAGAGCCAGCTAGTCTTATGCTTCTGTTTAAAGTGGCCAGGTCACCCTCTGCCCTCTCAGAAGCGTAACCCCACAGTCTCACTGATGGGTAGCTTTTTTTAGCCTCTGCCAGTATCATCAGTGTCAATGCATATTTTTGACATCCGTGCTTTGTTGCTCACATCATTTGTAAATATGTTCTCACGTTCTATTAGATGCATCTTGGTTTGTTAATTGTTGCATTTACCACACTGAAAGTTCTGAATTTGATAACATTCTATTTTTTTCTCTCTCTTTTTTAATGTTATTACCTGTGCTATTGGGATCTTATTCAAAAATGGTTGTCTATTACAAGGTCTTAAGGTGTTTCCCCTTGTGCTTTCCTTGCTTCAGATCCCCCATTTAAGTCCCTGGTCCATTGTGAATTGATTTTTGGATAAAGTAAGACAGGTGTGTTGGGGGGTGTGTGTGTTAGTATGTGTGTGTAGGTGTGTTGGGGTGTGTGTGTGTGTGTTGGTATGTGTGTGTGTGTTGGGGGAGGGAGATTGTTTTCAATCTTCTGCATCTGGAAATACAAATTTCTGAGTACTGTTTATTGACAAGACTGGCCTTTCTCCAGGAAGTGTTTCTAGCACCTTTGTGAAAAATAAGTTGGCTACCCTTGAGCGCTGTATTTCTATGGCTTCTCTTGTGTTCCATTGGTCTGCGTGCCTATTTTTGTTCAGTTCAGTCTTGTTTTAATTACAGTAGGTTGATATTGTGACTTGAAATCTTGCTATGCTGATGCTTCCAGCTTAGTTCTTGTTGTTCAAGAGTACTTTGGCAATTCAGGATCTTTTGTGTTTCCGTTTACATTTTTAGGATTGTTTTTTCTAAATCTCGTAAGAATGCAATGGCTATTTTTCACAAAGACCATAATTAATAAGTAAATCACTGGGTAGTATGAGTATTTAAATAAATGTAAGCCTTCTAGTCCATGAACATGGGAGGTCTGCCTATTTTGGGGTGTGGCTTCTCCAGTTTCTTTCATTATTGTCCTGTAATTTAGGTCTCACAAATAATTCACGTCCCTGACTACCTTTAACTCACAGTATTGTCTGTAGCTATTGTGAATTGGGTTACTGTTACAACTTCTTTATCAGCAAGTTTTTTGTTTGTTTTTATATAAAAATCTTTATAAATTTGGATATGGATGTTTAATTCTACAACACAGTTAAATTTGTGAGTCACTTGTGATAGTATTTTGGTGAAGATTTTTGGTCTTTCTATATGTAGAATTGTGTCATCTGCAAATATGGAGAGTTTGACTCCTGTGTTCCTATTTATTATGCCTTTTATTAGTTTCTCTTCCTTAATGTGTGTGGCAGAAATTTCCAGAACTATACCGCTAGCCAAGAACAATGAGAGTGAATTCCTTTTTCGTGTTCTAGATTATAATAGAAATGCTTCCTACTTTTTCCCAGTCTGAAAACTGTATAAGTAAAATACACAAAATTTGCTTCCTTTTTACGAATAATTTTTAAAGTTTTATTTATTTTTATTGGAAAGGCAGATTTACAGAAAAGGAGAGAGAGAAAAAAAAATCTTCAGTCATCAAATGGCCACAATGGCTAGAACAGAGCCGATCCAAAGCCAGGAGATTCTTCCAGGTCTCCCACGCAGGTGCAGGGTCCCAAGGCATTGGGCCATCCTCCGCTGCTTTCCCATGCTGCAAGCAGCGAGCAGGATGAGAAATGAAGCTGGATGGGACACAAACTGGTGCTTGAAGGTGGAAATTTAGCCATTTGAGCCAATGTGCTAGCCCCTCATGAATAAATTTTTAAAAATTTTCTAAGACTTTGAAATTCATTTAAGACTGTAATTCACTTTCTGATAATCTTGCATCTTAGAGCTTACTGGATTTATTACTTATTTTTAGTTGTAGCAACAAGCTGGATTGGAAGTGCAGCAGCCAGAACTAGAACCAGTGCCCATATGAGATGCTGATCCCACAGGCAAAGATCCGTCTGCTATCTCACCGCACCAGCCCCAGAGGGTGGAGCAGGAGACTAACAATACATTTTCTGGAATTTTCTTCATCTGGAAGCATCCTATTTGTCCTTCACACTTAAAAGATATTTTCATAAGGCATAATGTTTTGGGTTGGGCATTCTTCGGTTGGACACTTGAAAGATGTCTTTGTGTTGTCCTGTGGCTTCCATAGTTTCCGATGAGAAGTTTATGGACATTGCTCTCATTGCTGTCTTGTATGTAATATCTTGTTCTTCCCAGAAGTTTTAATTTTCTAAGGATTTATTTGAAAGGCAATTAGAGAAAGCGAGAGAGATTAAGATACGGAGATACGTCCTCACCACTGGCTGATCCCCCAAATGGTCACAAACAGCTGGATTTTGGCCAGGCTAGAGCTAGGATCCAGAAGCTTCATCTGTGTCTCCCACTTGAGTGACAGTGGCTTGGATAGTACAGTCATATTCCTCTGCTTTCTTGGGATCATTAGCAGGGAGTTGGAATAGAAGTGGAGCAGCGAGGACTCAAACTAGTGCTCATGTGTGAGGCCAGCGTTGAAGCTGGTAGCTTTCCCCGCTCACAACAGCCCAACCAAGATGAGACATGTAGGCATGGCGTCTTTGCAATTATCCTATCTATGACATGTTGAGTTCTAAAGCCTATGATTATACCTTATATCAAATGTAGATTTTTGTTCATTATTCCTTCAAATGTACTCTTCTTTAATCCCTATCTTCTTTCATTCTGGAACCTAAATCACACATCCCTTATGACACCTTGGTCCATTTTGCATTTTGTTCTGTTTCATTTATTTTCCTTAGCCTGCTTTTCTGTGGATATTTTCCTGTTTCACATGTTCCACTGTACTCTGCTAAAGATATCAAATAGTTCATGAAACTTTCTACTGCTCTATGCAAGTAAACAGGTTTGTAAATCTATGCTCTTCCCTTCTTTTATGCAGTTTGCTTGCAGGGGCTCCCAGATACATTTTTAGTCTTTACTTATTCCCAAACAAAGCCAGATCTTGCCAGCATGGTTCAGACACACAGTGTATTCTTGGAGCTGGACTCTGACCCCAGTGTGCTCACGTGTAGACCACATCACTTCACAGTGACACCCTTGCTCTAAGCTCTGGTTGCAAGTGGTAGATTGTTTATTCTATCCATACCACTTTGTCATATACTTTTCAAAAGGCATTGGTGTTCTCAGAATGCATTCCTTGTTTGTCCCTATCTGAGACTGTTTTGCCCACCATGGCTTCCAATTTGCACTAGTCTCACTTCTGGTGTCTCCTCTGGCTGGATTCAAGGCTGGTCTCAAATTAATTATGCAATTTTGAGAAGCTCATCAGATTTGCCTCAGTTTCCTCTTTGGTAGAATTAAGATAGTAATGGTTTCTCCTGTACAGTTGAATTTAATGAGGAAACTATAAAATAATGCACATGGGGCATTTTTCCTGTGCACTGAATCAAAATGTATTTTCCCTGCAATTTTGTTGGTAGATTTGAAACAGCAACTTCTTGGACCACAAAATTGTTCAAGATAGTATTCAAAAAATGATAAAATCAGTATCCTCCTTCTCATAGAAGGAAGTTAAGTTTAAAAGAAATGATCTGTTAATCTTTCTGTATTAATTCACTTAAAATATGTTCTGTTAGAAAAATTTGATTACATTTTATTTTTAGTGATCATTAACTAATACTAAATTATAGTGTAACACCCCTGGAATACATGTGACATCCACATAAATATCAAATGAACTCAGCAATTATCTATACTATAATAATGAATATCAAGCCAATTTATAATGACATACTTAGAGCACTTCTGAAATTTTATGTTCTCATCAATTTTGAGCACACGACAGGAATATAGCGTTCTGGAGCAATTGCTGGCACCCAGTGAGCTGTGCTTTGCTCCAGCCTGCAACTTTGTTTCCTGCTATTTTGGGTGCCAACACAATGATTCTGGAAATTTGGCAAAAAAAAAAAAAGCTGCAGGCCAGTGGGGAGGGGCACAGATGTTAAGGTGGTGGGTGTGTGTCTGTAAGTGTCACAAGAGAAGCATTGCAAAGGTAGAATAAAATAGCTGTCATGTTTGAAAAGAGTTGCAACACATATGCAGTATATAGCATTGAACATCTAAAGCCCAACATGCACACATATAACGTTCAGTGGGTTAACTTGTAAATGTATGCCAATTGAATGTAGACTTTGAATCTTTAAGAAAACTGTTCCATGTTTTCCTTATGGAAGGAAAGTGTCATTTCACTCACAGTTGGCATTCTTCAATGTAGTAGTTGATGTTGTAGCAATCAGGGGTATAAGACTGACCTTGTAGAAAGAGAGACAGGGACGTGAGCAGCAGGCCCTGGAGAGGATGAAGATGGGCAGGGTACAAAGAGGGGGAGAGGTGGTGGTAGGGGTAAGGAGATGCCATCTGAGAAGAGCCCTCTGAGGCTGTGGGTGTACTTCAAAGGACACAGCATGAGCAAATGCTTGAGGCCACCGCACTGTGTGCTTGTAGTACAATTAAGTTTGTGTGGGTTGGTGGAATTCATGTCACCCAGGGCCTGAAGTGACCTTGTAAGAATCCTGGCATTAATTCTGCTAGTACTCAGAGACGGTGGCATTTGAACAAGAAAGAAAAAAGAACTAAACCTTTTTGAGTCATCAATGATCTGAGCCACGCCCCAGAAAAACATTTCCTGTCTCACTGTGCAGAATGGATGAGGTCAAGTATAGAAAGCCATGGAGCTCCCAGCTGAGGACCACTACGGGTGGTGGAGAGCGCAAAGCAGTGGCTATGTGGGAGAGGGAAAGACAGCGAAGCAACATGCAGTGAGCCTGCGATGTTTTCCAGCCAGACGTTCAGAATGAATCCTTCCCCAAGAGACCTCTGCAGTTAAATGAATCAATGATAATTGAATGAAAGCATTGCACTGAATTTGACTCTGTAAATTAGATTTGTATAGAAAAATATGGTCCCCATAAATAGACTATCCTAGCATATTTGACCCATCCAAACCCACTAAAGATTTTCATACACATCTAAAATGTGCATTATGTGATATAGTTTCTAAAGCTTTGTAATAGTGCCAGTATATTACCTATGTGACATATGAGGATAATCCTCTGTGACTGTTTAGAGACGGTCTCTCTGCCCCTCCAGACACACAAATGAAGCTTGGCTGTCCCAACCTCTTCAACCTCTTTTTGGCACATCCCTCTGAAGCCCAAGATCCCTTTATATCCTTCTCCCAGGGTGCGGTTCTTGACACACGTTAGGCGTTCCCTGTCATGTATTGAATGAAAATATGAGAGGAGAGAGGAAGGGTGGGAAGAACAGAACAAAAAGGATGGAGAGAGAAGAAAATGGAGGAAGGCAGGAACTTGGCCTCCACCTGCTCAGCCGTAGGACCATAGGGAAGTGAATGAATCTGCCTGAAGCTTGAGTGCTTTAATCTGTGACAAGGAAACAGAGGGACTTGTGAAAATTTGCAGAGCAGATGTATTATGCCAGTTGACCACTTTGCCGAGCTGAGGGTGTGGCTACTAAGGCTGTTCCCTGTGTTCTGGTCCTCCATCTCTGTCACATCCTCTGTCTTTTCCATTTCAGTGCCAGAACTCAGGGCAGGGGAAGACCGAGACTGCCACCAGAATTACCATTTCAGATGGATGAGTAAGGGATCGAGTCCATAGCCTTTTTTTTTTCTTTTGGCTATTTATTGCTACCAAGTGCAGTACACTTTTATTATGAGTTCACTTGCCTGGTCTCTGTGGTAACTGTTGATAGCTATATTTGAAACCACGGACTGGAATCAGAATAACCTAATTGTTCATAAGATGAAAATATGACCTTTATGGTTATTAATATTTTCCTTGATACAGTTTTATATGCATAGGGATTGTTCCTTCCTGCTTCCTCCCTCCCCATTTCTCCTTCCCACCTCTTCCCCCCATATTCTTACAGTAGTATGGTCTTGAAGTAACTGTTACAAGTTTGACATTATTCAAGTGTATCACAGCATTGTAGGTAGAGTCAGTGGTAGAAAATCTAGCATCAAGTCATTAACATGTATTTAATGGTTTCTTTGGGAGTCCTCCTTTTGTTGGGAGTAGACATGCATACTGCAGTGTATCTTCACAGCTTTGGATGCTAGTCTCCATTATGCAGTTCATCGATGGGAATACATGTATATGGTTGTTTATCTACATATCTATTTGTTTTGTATTTTGCACAAAGGTTGCCTTGTATCAGAGAGAACATATGGTATTTGTCCCTTTGTGACTGACTTATTTCACTGAATACAATGGTCTACAGTTGGGACACCATGTTGCAGATGGTGGAATTTCACTCTTTTTAATGGCTGAATACTATTCCATGGAATAGATGCACCACAGTTTCTTTATCCATTCTTTCAACAGGCATCTGCGTTGCTTCCATGTCTTTTGTGTTGGACAGTTCTGCTATAAATTTAGAAATGCAGATTTCTTTCTCTTACGCAGATTTCACTTCCTTTGTATATATTCCCATGAGCGGGATAGCTGGGTCATATGGTTAGATAAATTTTCAGTTGTCTGGGCACTGTTCATGCTGACTTCTATTGTGGCTGCTCTAGCATACATTCCTGCCAAAAATAGAGTAAGGCACCTTTCTTCCCTCCGTCCTTGCCAGCAGGCATTATTAATACGTTTCTATATGTGGGCTGTTCTCACTAGAGTTAGGTAGAACCTCATTGTGGTTTTTATTTGTGTTTCCCTAATAGCTAAGGACACTGAGGATTTTTTAAATTTCTATTTGAACATATCCTTTTGAAAAAATGCCTGCTTGTTTCCTTCACCCATTTCTTCCACAAGGTTATTTTTCTGTTGTTGAATTTCTCAAGTTCTTTGTAAGCCTTGGATATTAATTCACTGTCGTGGTGTAGCATGCAAAGGTTTCTCCTGTTCTTCATTTTCTTGATTAGTTGTCTCTTCACTTTCTTCATTTCTGTGGTTGTCTTTCTCTCTTGTATCTCTGTTTTTAGTTTTAAGGTTGTGTTGGCTTCATAGAAAGTATTTGGAAAGATTGCCTCTCATTCTATTGTTTTGAATAGTTTGTAAAAGATTGAGCTAAGTTTTGCTTCAAATATTTATTTGACCTCAGCAATAAAATCATCCAGGCCTGGACTTTTCCTTTGGGGAGGAATTGAATGACTTATCCAAACTCTGTGCTAGTTATACGTTTTTAATTACGTCATGATTCAGTTTTGGTGAATTGTCTGTGTCCAGGAATCTGTTTCTTCTAGGTCTATTTCTTCTAGGTCTTTGTTGGCATATACTGTTGCTTGTAATAGTTGCTAATAATTCTGTGTATGTCCAACGTATCCATGTTTGTATTTCCTTTTCTTGTCCCTAATTATAGTAATTTATATCTTCTGTTAAATTATTTGAGCTTGGGGTTTATCTGTTTTGTTGATTTTTCAAAGAACCAGCTCTTAGATTCATTCATCTTATATATTGTTCTTTTGGTCTCTATTTGGTTTATTTTCTCCTTATTTTGATAATGTCCTTTTTCCTGCTAATCTTGGGATTATTTTGCTGTTGTTTCCATCGCTTCTTTGGATGTATAGTTAGCTTGTTTACCTGGTACCTTTTTAGTCTCTTGAAGTAGGCACTGTATGCAGTGCACTGTCCTCTTAGCACTGCTGTGGCTGTGTCCCACAATTTTTGATATATTGTGTTAATGCCTTCGTTTGATCAAGAATTGTTGTTGTAGTGCTTTCTGCTTTGTGTAACCCATTGTTCCTTCAGTTGTGTGAGGTTCAGTTTCTGACTATGTACACATTTCCTGGAGTATTTTGACTTGCTGGTCTCCAGTTGCCCTTCATCATGGTCTGAGAAAGCGCATGGGATGATTTTTTTTAATTTGCTTAAACTTGTTTTGTGGCCTATAATGTGATCCGTTCTGGAGAAAGTTCCAGGTACTGATGAAAAAAAAAGTGTATTCTGTGCCTTTGGATGAATGGCTCTGTAGATATCAGTTGGGTACATTTGTTCCATTGTCTTGGTGAACTCTGTTGTTCCCTTGCTGAATTTCTGTCTCCTCAGTCTGTCCATTGAAGTTAGTGGGACGTTGATATCCCCCACAACAATTGTATTGGAGTCTATTTCCCTCTTTAAATTCATTAATGTTAGGTGCTCTCACATTTGGCGCTTATGCGTTTATTGTCATGATTTCTTTTTGCTCAATGGATCCCTTGATCACTATGTGGTGTCCTTCTTCATTCCTTTTAACACTTTTCATAGTAACATCTGTATTATCTGATATTAGAATGGCTGCACCAGCTCATTTTTCCTTTCCATTAGAATGAAATATCCTTTTGCATCCTTTCAGTTTCCACATATCTCAGATGGTGAGCAGTGTTTCTCATAGGTAACAGATAAATGGGTCCTTTTTTAAATTTTTATTTTAATCTAGTCCTCTAATTCATGTTTTCAGGTGGGTGAGATTAAGCTGTTTGCGGTCAGAGTAAATATTGACAAGTTGTGATTTGATCCTGTTATTTTAGCATTGGATTTCTCATTGTTTGTGTTTTTATTTAGATGTTTTCCACTCTTGTCTCCCTTGGATTTCATAGGTGTTATTCTTTTTCTTCTGTCTCTAGCACATCATTAAGCAGTATTTGTGGGACTGATCTGGATAACTGGGCACTGAACAGCTGAGGCAAAGTCTTTATGTTCTTGTTTGCTTTCCAAGTTTTTTATTTCATTTTGAAGTATAAGTGAAACTTGGGCAGGGTTTTTTTTTTCCTGCATTCTCATCTGGCTTGCAGGGATTCCTCTGAGAAGATGGTGTGTCTTGGGATGGGGTAACTTCATTCTTGGATGGTAGTCTTGGTTTTACTCAGTACCTTTTCCATTTTTATGATCAGGCATTTTTACGTGGTGTCTTCTAGTTCTGGAATTCTTTCTTCTGTCTCACTCTTCTTATTGAGATTTTCTATTATATTTTTAATTTGTTCTGTTGTATTCTTCATATCTAATAGTTCAGTTACATTTTGTTTCAGTGTTATTTCCCTTGAAATATCTGCTTCTTGCTGCTTTTAAATACCTTTAGAATGATTTTTAAAAATTCTTTACCTGCTAGATCCTCCATGTCTTCCTTAGCTAATTCTGAGATTGACATACCATGGATCCTTTGCTGCGAGGACATAGGTAACCTCATTCATGGTGCCTGTGCCTCTGCTTTTGCTGTTGGCCATTGCAATTCAGACGAGCATATTGTTCCCCTTGGTTCGATTTAATCTTTAAGCTGCGATGTCCGTGGGTCAGCAGATTAACACTGCTGGACCTACTCAGCGCGTGGCTCTCCATTTGCGGCACTCACATCACTTCCTCAGCAAGTTTCAGTCTCAGGCTCCAGTGTAGAATCACAGGTCTGTCACCTGTGCTTTCCTCCCTGTTGGCGCTCTGCTCTTGACGGCCTCTGTGTAGCACATGGATTGGATTATTCATTTCTTGTTGTTGGAACCTGCTAGCTACCAGGTCAGGGGGCAACCTGGACCTATTTGGGGTGGAATCGGCAAGATGCCAGGTCGGTATTATTATTCTGGTGGGCCCGACAAAATGGTATCAGTTTGCGTGGACGACTCTTGGAGAATGGTTGTGGATTCGCCATCAATTTTAGCACAGCAGCTTAAAACAGCGGTTTGCTGTTTTCTCCCAGGGGCTTGCCACTATATTCAATATGATGCCCCATGTGTCTCCTGTGGCAATGGGGGTGGGCGGGGGGGAAGTTGAAAACTCCATCCCCAGGGCTCACACCCATCCACAAAGGCTTCACTGCTGTGTTGCACTTGTGATTGGAAATAAAAGCAGACTCACGAATCTGTGGCTTGGTTCATCTCCCGCAGTCCCAGTGGCATCCCCTTCCCACCTGTGGGTGATGGGGCTCTGATAACCATTGAGGTACCTGCTGTAACACATCGCTGCAGCTTCCCTGCGCCTGTGGGTTCCCGGGCAGCCCTGCGTCCCGCCTGCCTGTGTGTTTCCTGGGATTGCGCCCTCTCTGCTTCTCTTCCACTAATCCTTCTCCACCCATTTTAACATGCCCTCGCCCTATCTTAGTCCACCATCTTGCCTCTTCTGGGTCAAAGCTCTCTAAGAAGTCAAGAATATCATCTTTTCCCAGTATGTACGGTTCCCCGACTGGGCAATCAGCTACAGATCATCATCATATGTAAGGAAATAAAAATGCTTTTCACTTTCAGTAGAGTACAGCTAACATGGAGAAAATAATTTGGTTATCAAAATTAGTATTTGCAGGCAGTGGAACAGAAGGTAAAGTTCATTAGTCTATATTTAAATTGGAACTTGCTTTCATCCCAGATAATGGGGAGAACAAAAGCTATTATTTTTAAATTCAATGGCAATATGAAAATAAATGCTATTCATATTATATCTGCCTAAGGCTTTCATAAAAACAGTTAATTTCCAAAATAATGTATCTATTATATTTTATGTTTGTGAGGATAATTTGAAACATATATTTCTACTCAGGGACTTTTGAACTAAGCAGTGGAACAAACTGCAATAATTAGCTGAACTGCAAACCAAACTTGAATTCTAATGTGCTTTTACATAAACAGACTCTAGTTACCAAAGATTGTCTGATAAACATAAATGTGTGTGTGTGTGTATGTGCGCCCGTTTTTACAGTTTGTACTTAAATCAGCTAGAATTGTTGTGTGGACCCAGAAGAGGCAGAAGGAAAGCAGAAGGCTGATCCATCATAGGTCAGGGGCTTGCAGGAAAGATGATGCCATGTTTGCTGCAGTATGCAAGGTGGCACTGGAAAGGAGAAACGAGCATTTGACAAGGAAGCCTGCACGAATCCCTGCCCAGCCTCTCTCTCTCTGCTGCCTCGCTGTCAGGAGGCTTGGGCACATGTGCTCTGTCCCTGGAGGTGCTGGTACTCGCTGTGCCGTCAGACTCAGGGCATCTTCAAAACACAGGATGACAAACATTAGGGATGTGACATTGTCAACACACTTTTACACTTGCCGGTGTTCTTGACCATTATTTAGGGATGCAGTTTCATTACTTGAAAAAATCTTGCTCCTTCCAAATCGTTGCTGGGCAGGACCCGAGTGGTGGGAAGTCCATGACTGACCTTTCCCTGCTACTGAGGCAATACCCATTTGATTTGTCAACCCACTGGGTAATGAGCTTGACCACCGAGTCAGCTGCGAGCATGATCTGGTTGTCTTGGCTCCTTTTGCATTCATTCCCATTTGCAGCCTCAGGAGGGCTTCTTTCTATGCTACACTGTTGAGTGTTCAGTGAAAGCCTTTACCTGTCTGCAGGGTGCACCATCTTCCTTTCTGAGCAAATCTCTGCTCCCTTCTCCTCCCCTCGCCTCCCTCCACTCCTCCCCTTCCATCTCCTCCTCTCCCCTCCCATATCTCCCCTCCCCATTCCTTCCCTCCCCTTTCCTCACCTCTTCTTCCTTTTCCTCCTCTCTGTTTCCCTCCCCTCCCTTCCCTCTCCTCTGTTCTCCTCTCTTCTCCTTTCCTCGCCTCGCCTCTCCTTGCCTCTGTCCTGTCACCTTGGTGAACTCCAGTCACCTTGGTCTTCCAGCACACCCCTTTCCATATTTTCAACTCAGCCAACCTAGCCCAGGTGCCCCTACTTCATACCTGTGGGAGACCACTCCCCTGTAATTCCAGGGCTCAGTGTCTAGCGGCCATTCTCCCCTGTGTGTCATTGGATTCTCAGTGTTTTCAAGAGAAAGAGTAAGTGTGGCCCACATTACTCTATCTTGGCTGAATCGCTGTGAAAGTAATGAGGCAGTTAAGGACATACAAAAATATTCTCAGTATTGCCAGTTTCTTTTATTATTTTATTTTTAATAACACAGGGAGAGGAAAATAACACTTTGTAAATGGGCCAAAGGCCTAACAGAGAAACTCTGTTATGTTGTCTGTTATTGCCTGCAATGAAAACACCTTAGAGATTACTGGAACCTTGAATGTTGTACCAAATTCCCTGTCAAATGTAATGGTGGCCAGGAAAAAAAGTAGTTTTCATGAATTGGTTTTCATGTTTGGCTTAAAATGTGTTACTGTGTTGTCATGAACTCACAAATGTCTAAACTTGTGCTTTCGACATGGTCAAGAGAATAGTACAGTACATTGCTTAATATCTCAGAGAAATTATAAACATTTCAGCACTATCATTTCAGAAAAGAACAGCAATGTCAGAATGAAATCACTGGAGATTTCTTCAGAGGTCAAGAAAAATTCTGAAAAAGCGATTGTGGATGAGTAGAGGACAGAAGGAAGATAGTGGTTGTTGCATATTGGATAATATATTATCAAATTTAAACTTAAAATGTAGAGAGTGCTGAGAGCACCATGAAAGATAGTTCACATTGGTTGTTGTTGTTGTTGTTGTTTTTTCAAAAGAGTGGAGCACCACCAACCATCACAGACATAGCGGCATTTCACAGACTTGCTCTAAGCAGGACCCCAGAGTTCAATTTTACTTAGGAATATAGTTGTTTAAATAGTCTTTCCTCTATGCTTAGCATGATTTCATTGTAATGCTTGGTGTGTGAAAGCCATTCATACAGAATTGCCTTGACTTAGCTCATTTTGTGGGATAAGCATCTGAAATTTGGAGTCTACACTCAGACTCTGGTGGAAGGGGCCTGCTGGCGCTGGAACATCAGGCCCATGAAGCCTTTTGGTCTGACACACCCAAAGGCAGGAAGAGCAGTGCAGTCCCGCAGAAACAGAATATAAACCACAGCATGGATTCATTTCCTTCTGGCAGCCACATTTTACAAAGTAAAGTGACACTGGGGAAATGATTATTAATGCTATTAGCTGAGTATATTAAAAACATCACCTCAGTGTGGGGCACTTGGCACCTTGCCGGCATTCACCACTACAGTAGCCACCAGCCACTGTATCTGGCCATATAGATACACAGTGAGAACAGAAGGGCAGCAACCCAACACTGGGGAAACCCAGCGGTCAAACAATGGGAAATGCCAAGGATTTGCATCTGAAGATTGGATCTCAGCCTGTCTATGAGAGGAAAGTTGCTTTCTCAGCAAATGACGCCTGCTCAGTTCTGTCACTGATCTGGGCCTCCCTCTCCAGCCAGTGTCCATTTTGTAAGAGGACACCTTCTCACTGCTGGTGACAAGAGAACTAGAGACCTCGTAACATGAGGCTTGCAGGCCTGTGTTTTCCAGACACTTCTTAACCAACGTAGTGTACTGTAGACACAGCCCTGTGAATATTGTACATCTAGTGACGGAACCTGTTGTCATAACCGGACCAAGACATCACACGTAGGAAGTAACCATAGGAAGTAACCCATGCTCTAACTTAGAGCTTGGTGGTTCATTTGCACCCGTCCCTCCAGATTATCATTTTTCAGACAGAGACTCAAGAGGTGGGCGGAACAGAGGAACAAAGAACCAGGTTGTCTTTCTATTACTGTTTTCTTCAATCTTAATTCCGTTTGCTCTCTATGTTTTGGGTGCTGTCTTTATCTTAGCTTTTTCTTTTCTCTAAATCTTCTCTCCTGTCCTGTTTCCTTTCTTTCTGTCCCATTTATTTTCCATTTCTGTGTTGGATTTTCTCCTGTGTGTCTGACTCTGTTCTGTGAACCCATCTAGCAATCCTGGAGGGACATTTCCTGTTAGGAAGGGTGTGATAACAAGGCATATTTGGGGGGTAGGCAGGTTTTTTTCCTGGAAAGGCATATAACCTCAGCTGTTATGTTATCAAACATTGTGCTTTAGATGGGATTTATTTCTGTTTAAGCAGAGTTTTAAATCCATAAATACATTTAAGTCGTTGACTTGCAAAATTTATTTAGTGCCTGTTGTCAGTCTTTTTCTTAAATTAAGAACCATGCAATAAATTAGCTCATACTGGTAATTATATTTCCCAAAATTATTGAAGCAAATCAAAACTAAAATGTCAAAGTATTTTCTCAAATGAAGCTGAACCAAACCCATAATTTAAGTTTTTTTGGTAATTCTAATTGCATATAAACACTCCTTATAACAGGTTTCTATACATCCTCTGTATTATGGATCTGAAGCTATAGAATAATACAGTTGAAAAAAAAAACACAGAAGATCTTGTCAAACATTGCCTGCCTCACTAATATTTACAGAAAAGCTCAGGAAGGTGCCATAATACATCCAACATCAGATAACATAGCAGGACTACAGGCAGGTTTAGAAGAAAATAATTACAAGATTCAAATTCAACAGCACCCGCTTTGTGGCTGGCAAGGCGGGAATTCAACACATCCCAGCTCGTTGGTTCTCAGGATTTTCTCCAGCACCCAGCCTTGTCTCTGTCACTGTCTCTTCTTCTCCCCCGCTACCCAACAACACGAATGAATGAAACAAGAGTGAGCTGATGTGTCTCTGTGACTCAGTACCAGGAAGGAATTGTTTCCCAGCAGGCATGAGTATACCCTCTGCCACTCTGTTCTCGTCCACACCTCGCCCGATTACCCTGCTCCCAGCCATCTTTGTCTCCACAATGGCAGGGGCAACTGACAGTTTCTCTCTGGCTCAGAGTTTGCTTTTGTGGATTTTTTTAGGGAACCCACACTTTCCTTGAGAACCGAGGCCTATGGCAAGCCTACTGAAGCTCTCCGCCTCCGGGGACGGTGGGGATCTGTAGGGGGATTTGTTTCCTGCAGGCTCCTCTCCTGTGACTTTCTTTCTGTAGAAATCCCAGTCTTTCTTTGCATTCTGCATCCCGTACTCAGCGTCCCCTCTGCCTGGTGGACTTTCCTGCCCAGAAAAGCGCAGGCTTCAGTTTGTCACACACTTTTATGGAGGCTTTGGGGAAGGCTTGCATGGCACTGCCCATCGCAGGGCAAGGAAATCAAAGCCGAGAAGAATCGAGTATTAGATGCCACTACCTCAACATTCAGCTGTGTTTGCCTGAGGGTTTTTGTTTTGTTGAGTTTTTTGAGTGGTAGTGGGGATTTTTGTTCCCTTTCAGCCTCACTGTCTCCAGATATCTCCACACACTTTTAATCTCCCACCATTTTTTTTAATTCTTTCTCTGCCTACAAGATCTGAATCCCAAAATATCATTGCCTACAATGTAGAACACATGACCCCTGCTGCCCCTCACATGAGAACAGAGGCCTCCTCTGCAGGAGCGAAATGGAAACTGCCAAACGAATTGTCCAGTACTCCTGGTCAGGCCCTTAACAAAATCTCTCTCCCTGTGCAACTTGAGAATCATTATGTCATTACCATAACTCTGAAATGTGTCTCTTGAGTCAAACTCTTGACAGAGTTCCCAAAGAAGGCCCAGCAAGGGAGGATTTTTTGCATTTGGAGAAAGTTCCCCACCAGTGGCCTTCAGGCTGGCTCCATCTTTGTTCTCCAGGAACTCAAGGACTAGTGCTGGACCTCCGTGCGTTTCCACCACATCTCTGGTCCTCTCTCTCCTGTTGCCCCTGGTTTCCCTTCTGTGCTGTCACCCGTCGCCTCTTCAGCACGGCTCATTGGCCCCACTGAACACGCAGTTTCACAATCACAGGCAGGACTCAGCTGGAGATTATCATGCACTTTCTTCTGGATATTCCTGTTCTTTAATGGAGCTCTTCCTCCCTTGGTGAACATTTAGTAATTATAGTTAAAGTCCATATCTTACATATCTTATCATCATGTCTAATTTATTTGTCAGTTGCTTTTCATCATCTGCTTGCTTTTTTTTAATTCCCCCGTAGCATTCACCATTTGGTCTCACTTTCTGGCATGACTAAGAATGCTTGATTGAGAGTCGCTACTGTACGTGATGAACTTGAGTGATGTGTTGCTGCTGAGTGTGATGTTCGTAGCAACCGTGGTCGGCTTCTCTGAGGCTGCAGTCGAAGCTTTGTGGGATCTGTGACTTGGCTGCTCTCTAGTGTCTCCACTCAGAGGCCTTCAATGTCCCTTCCTGGCATGTGGAGCTGTGGGAGTGGCAGGTGTCTGATGGGGAATGATATCTGATGCTGAGCTCGCGCCTTTGTTGAACCCCTCTTCTCCAGGACCCTGAAGCCACGTATTATGAATCCCAGTATTGACACTGGTGAAGCAGCCTAGAGTACCTGCGTCTCAGGAAGAACACTTGCAGTTCAGGCAGGTAGCTCCTCCACCTTGGGACTGGACCCTCACAAGTCCTGGATGCTTTGGTTAGGGTCTGATGGCTTCAGATGAGCTAGCTTGGCATTATAGTGAGCACTGGGGAGTAGAATTAGTTTAATATACCCAGAAGTAAAAATCCTTGCATGTTAACTATTTTAAGGGTCCTCTCCAGTCGCTCCCCTCTATTCCTGCTCCTTAGATAAACAGAACATTATATTTCCTATTAAAAAAAAAAGATTTATTTATTTTTATTGGAAAGTCAGATACACAGAGAGGAGGAGAGGCAGAGAGGAAAATCTTCCATCTGATGATTCACTCCCCAAGTGACTGCAATGGCCAGAATGGAGTCGATCCAAAGCCAGGAGCTTCTTCCAGGGCTCCCACATGGGTTCAGGGTCCCAAGGCTTTAGGTTGTCCTGGGCTGCTTTCCCAGGCTGCAAGCAGGGAGCTAGATGGGAAGTAGAGCAGCTGGGACACGAACTGGTGCCCATATGGGATCCCAGTCCATTCAAGGCAAGGACTTGAGCCACTGGGCTATGGCGCCAGGCCCAGAACAGTACATTGCTGAAACCTCCACTGTTGAAACACTATCCTCTCTTGTCAAGAAAGACCTGGTGGAATAGTGTGGATCTGACCTTCACATGTGGCAATGTCACCATCTGTCTTTCTAAATCTCATCCTATCTTTGGAATGTTGAGAAAGCTCCAGGCGCCCTTAGAAAGGCTTAGATTGGACATGTTGTATTTGAGTCTCTCTTACCATTCACAACTATTTATCATTTTGCCATGAATTGTTATTATATTATTATTACATCTTAGGTTAAATAACTTTCTAAAAATTAGAGTATTGTAATTTGGTAATAAACAGTTTATTTTGTCTCAACCATTCACATTTTAATCATAATTGTGTGTGTGTGTGTGTGTGAGTGCTTGTGCTTGGGATCTCAATAGGAGTAGCAAGGAGAACCCAAACCCACATGAGCTGTGATGCCATGTGCTGGGCGGTGATGCCGTGTGCTGGGCAGTGATGCCGTGTGCCGGGCGGTGACGCTGTGTGCTGAGTGGTGATGCCGTGTGCCGGGCGGTGATGCCGTGTGCCGAGCGGTGATGCCGTGTGCCGGGCGGTGATGCCGTGTGCCAGGCGGTGACGCTGTGTGCCGGGCGGTGATGCCGTGTGCCGAGCGGTGATGCCGTGTGCCGAGCGGTGATGCCGTGTGCCGAGCGGTGATGCCGTGTGCCGAGCGGTGATGCCGTGTGCCGGGCGGTGATGCTGTGTGCCGAGTGGTGATGCCGTGTGCTGAGCGGTGATGCTGTGTGCTGAGTGGTGATGCCGTGTGCCGGGCGGTGATGCCGTGTGCCGAGCGGTGATGCCGTGTGCTGAGTGGTGATGCCGTGTGCCGGGCGGTGATGCCGTGTGCCGGGCGGTGATGCCGTGTGCCGGGCGGTGATGCCGTGTGCCGGGCGGTGATGCTGTGTGCCGAGTGGTGATGCCGTGTGCCGGGCGGTGATGCCGTGTGCCGAGCGGTGATGCCGTGTGCCGGGCGGTGATGCCATGTGCCGGGTGGTGATGCCGTGTGCCGAGCGGTGATGCCGTGTGCCGGGCGGTGATGCTGTGTGCTGAGCGGTGATGCCGTGTGCCGGGCGGTGATGCCGTGTGCCGGGCGGTGATGCCGTGTGCCGGGCGGTGATGCTGTGTGCTGAGTGGTGATGCCGTGTGCCGGGCGGTGATGCCGTTTGCCGGGCGGTGACGCTGTGTGCTGAGTGGTGATGCCGTGTGCCGGGCGGTGATGCCGTGTGCCGAGCGGTGATGCCGTGTGCCGGGCGGTGATGCTGTGTGCCGAGCGGTGATGCCGTGTGCCGGGCGGTGATGCCATGTGCCGGGCGGTGATGCCGTGTGCCGAGCGGTGATGCCGTGTGCCGAGCGGTGATGCCATGTGCCGGGCGGTGATGCCGTGTGCCGAGCGGTGATGCCGTGTGCTGGGCGGTGATGCTGTGTGCCGAGCGGTGATGCCGTGTGCTGGGCGGTGATGCTGTGTGCTGAGTGGTGATGCCGTGTGCCGGGCGGTGATGCCGTGTGCCGAGGAGTGACGCTGTGTGCCGAGCGGTGATGCCGTGTGCCGAGGAGTGACGCTGTGTGCCGAGCGGTGATGCCGTGTGCCGGGCGGTGATGCCGTGTGCCGGGCGGTGATGCCGTGTGCCGAGCGGTGATGCCGTGTGCTGGGCGGTGATGCTGTGTGCTGAGTGGTGATGCCGTGTGCTGGGCGGTGATGCCGTGTGCTGGGCGGTGATGCCGTGTGCCGAGCAGTGATGCCGTGTGCCGGGCGGTGATGCCGTGTGCCGAGCAGTGATGCCGTGTGCTGGGCGGTGATGCCGTGTGCCGAGCAGTGATGCCGTGTGCTGGGCGGTGATGCCGTGTGCCGAGCGGTGATGCCGTGTGCTGGGCGGTGATGCCGTGTGCCGGGCGGTGATGCCGTGTGCCGAGCAGTGATGCTGTGTGCTGAGCGGTGATGCCGTGTGCCGGGCGGTGATGCCGTGTGCCGAGGAGTGACGCTGTGTGCCGGGCGGTGATGCTGTGTGCCCTGTAGTGACACTGTGTACTTGTGTGAAATGTAAATCAGTATATTTACTGAAGAAAGGTGAAGACGCTCAAGAGTAACACGTGGATGCCTCTTTCCTCTTCACCTCAGACATTCACTGAGAAAAAATATATATGTATAAAAACTCTTGTTAACCTTGTTCTTGAAAGAAACATTGGCTTTTGCACTAGTAAGTACTATACCACTGCATTAAACTGTTTAGTAAATACTTAAGAATTACGCATATTTATGGGACCATGTGATCCTTAAGTGCAGGTGTGTATTGTACGATTCGGCCCACAGTAAATATGTTTATCTCCTCAGATATTGAAAATCCTTTATGCAAAACATGCAAAGTCCTATCATTTAAATCCTTTTAGAGAGAACTGATTAGTACATTATCTATAATAACTCTGTTTTGTAATAGAACCCAAAACTTCTTAGTCCTATGTGGTTATAATAAAATATTTATTTATCCACCTTTTTCTACCAGTCTCTCTTGTCTTCCCTCCCTAACCTCTGACAATCACCGTTCTATTAATTTATTCTATATTGATTTCACATGTGAATTGAGATCATATTATATCTGTGTTTCTAGGCTTGGCTTGTTTCATTTAAGATAAGATTTCATCTGTTTTAATGGTCCCACAGTATTCCAGTGTATACGTGTACCACATTTCTTAGTCCACTGATGAGTGGATGGCCATTTTCTTGGCTCTTGTGCAGAATCCTGCAGTAAACATGAGAGGGCAGATCTCTGGGACGGCTTGACAGATCCTTGGCTATGGATCAAGAAGTGAGACTGTAGGCTCGCCTGTAGATTCATCTGTAGATTTTTGAAGAATGTCTATATTGCTTTTCAAAATGGCTGTACTGATTTACATTCCCACAAACTGTGTGCAAGGGTTTCCTTTTCTCTACATCCTAATTATCAAAGTTGTTATCATTTGTTTTTTGGTAGTGGCAAATCCAACTGCAGTGTGTCTAGGATATTGTCCTGCTTACTTTTTATGAAAATGAAGAGATTGCATTATTGACACTTGTGAACACAGCCATACTTTGTAAAGTTAAAATTTTGGATTAATTTTAACTGAAATGAGAGACATTGTGGGAAATAATAAGTACTAGTGAATATTTCAGATTTTAAGCAGTAAATTTCATGTTTTGTTTCCCCAAATTAAACTAAGCTTGGAAATATATTTACTATTCATGCTTTTTATTTAAAAACACATGAATGTTTTGTTGTGAATGAATTAAAGGGAAGATGGTGCAAATAACTCATTATTTCCAAATCCAATCTAAACTGATTATTTTAACCTTTAAAATATATATGAGAAAGAATTTAATATGAGTATCTTTTCAGTATGAAAAAGCCTGATAATTAAAAATAATCCCTAGATGAAACGCTTAGTACAAATAACTTAGATAAAAACAAACTTGTTGTAGCATTTCTGGAAACAAGCAAGCAAGGGAGGATTACCATACAGGGCAGTTTTTAACTGGTATGAGAAGAACATTGAACTGGGATCATAACACTTCACTTTAGTCTGAACACATGAAATGAAGGAGTGTGTCCACTTCAGATGAAATTAATCCTATATGTAACACTGAGTGTTCATGTTGTATGTGTGCTTTAAAAAAAAAAGATCTTATAATTTATTTCTTTTTTATTGGAAAGGCAGATTTACAGAGAGAAGAAAATATAGAGAGAGATTTTCCACCTACTTGTTCCCTCCCAAAGCAGCCTCAATGGCCAGAGCTGAGCCAATCTGAAGCCAGAAACAGGGAGATCCTTTGGGTTTCCCATGCGCTTGCAGGGACCCAAGGACTCGAGCCATCCTCTGCTGCTTTCCTGGGGCGTAAGCAGGCAGCTGGATAGGAAGTGGAGTGCCTGCCTCAGACATGAACCAGAGCGCGTATGGGATGCCAGCAGTGCAGTCACAGGATAGCTTGCTGTGTTGCTGAACCAGTCCATGATGTTGTGTATTTGATATCTTCGTGTACATTAATTTCTTCACTCATTTTGAAGTCAATTTCTCAGTAACAGTGTTTCTTTCGGAGGATGGCTTTTAAAAAGTGAGCGTGTTTAGTTTTTTTCTGTTGCTTTAGTTTCCCTGTGAGTGGGGAGCTAGGTGAGAGCCAGGGAGACTTGCAGCCAACATAGCTTGCTTGGCTTCACCTCATCTGCTTTGCTTTCCGACTTTCTGTTTTGCTTTCTAGGCTTCTGCTAATGAATCGGAGAGAAATGCTCTATGTGTTGTACAAGCCCAGAAATGAAACATATCATTGAGCCAAAGGCTCAGTGGCTCCCACGCAGCTGAATCTGCTGGGGCAGGGGTGAGAATCCACTTTCCCTACACTTGGGAGAGTCATTAAAGTTGGATTCTCATTTTCTATAAATTCGTTTTCTCCTTTATATAGTGTAAGATATGATTTATTTAGTTGTTAACCAAGTCTCACAAAACAGTACTAAAGGAAAAAATAATGTAATTTTTTAAAAAAATCACTCAGCATGCTTTTGTTGTTGTAGGTCATGAAATGGCTGAAGCTCTTGGTACCTAATTTTCTGCATTTTCTCAACTCAGTATTCAAACTTGGGAATCCCCTGTTACTCCCTGGCTTAGTGGATTTTCATAATATAACCTCTTTTCTCTGTAGTGCAAAATGTTCTGAAAGAATCTTCCATCAGAAACCACTTTAACAAAACCTGAGAAACTGGGCGGTTCAACAGATAAATAGCACTGTTCCTCGGGGAGGGGAGTTCAGGTCCAGCCTCCAGTCTAAATGAAATGAACTTGATCGTATCTCAGCCTCTCGTGCACAGCAGTCCACAGCTCTGAGCCGCGTGAATAATTCCGCTGCTCGACGTGATTGATAGCCTTGGCTCAGGAGAGTCTCAGAATTGAACTAACAACCGCCCTAAATTGTCTGGCATCTTCTGAGGAGATAGCCCTGTTTAGTGAGGGCTCAGTTACACGAAGGGGCCACGCGGAGCCACATGCATCATCCTGAGCCGGTGACAAGATGGGGCATGCCTCCCAGCTCTGCTCTCTGTTGCTGGGCTCAGCTCTGGTCAGGTTCCGTTAACCTTCTGGGGGCTATCTCCAGCCTCATTTTTTTTTTAACTCGTGATATTAGGTGTACTAAGAAATGTATGAATGTTTTTGTACTCAACAGTTTGTTCCTAGAGATGGCAAGATACACCTGTATTTCAAATGTGCAAAATTATTACTACAGCTTGTACTCTATGTGCATTCTTTGGCATTCAAAACTTCGTAGCATTCACCTACCTATCATTTAAGCTATATTTAAAATCATTTTAAAGTCTGAAACCTGGCCTTTCAATGGAGATTATTGCTTCAATTGAAGACCCAGGAGTGGCATGAGTGCAGGAGAAATTGGCTTTCTTTCTTAACCTTTGTGTAATGGGCCCTGGCCTTGGCTTTGGAAGCTCCAGAGGCCCGCCGGGGAGCAGCCGCTTCAGCGTGGGCAGGGCTCTCACTCAACAGCGTCCTTAGTTTTTGGGTTTTTTGGGTTTTGTTGGTTTTTTTTTTTTTTCTAATTTTTGCTAATGTTTACATAGTTGATTAGGTGAGAAGGGTCAAGGATTAGGGGAAAAGTGGGTGAGACCTTTTTTGTCAAATTTTCTTTTTCTTCCTTCTGTGAAGGTGGGGGCAAAGGGAGATTAGGGGAGCAGCTGCTCCCTGCGTCCCAGCCACCTCCGTATCCACAGATGGGCAACAGCCACGTTAACCTCTCATAGTTTGCAGGCTTAATTCACTTATCTAAAAGACAGGGCAAGTAGTTTTTGTTTATTTGTTTTTCAAGGTTCAGTAGAGGAAAAATAAGCCTAAAATAATATTTTAAGGTAAGGATTCATTAAATAAAATGAGCTTTACCTGATAACATAAACAAAATAATATCTATTATGTAGTAAAAATAGGACATTTACAAAAAATGTTTCAGTTTTTTCATTTTTTTTGAAGACTTATTTTTATTGGGAAGTCAGATGTACAGTAAGGAGGAGAGACAGAGAGGAAGATCCTCCAGCCAAGGTTTCACTTCTCAAGCAGCTGCAACGGCTGGAGCTGAGCTGGTCCAAAGCCAGAAGGCTCTCCTGGATCTCCTACACAGGTGCAGGGTCCCAAGGCTTTGGGCCATTCTCAGCTGCCTTCCCAGGCCAAAAGCAGGGAGCTAGATGGGAAGCAGGGCCACGGGGATTAGAACCTGTGCCCAAATGGGATCCTAGCAAGTGTAAGGCAAAGACTTTAGCTGCTAGGCTACTGCACTGGACCCCAAGTGTTTGGGTTTAAACGGGCCCAATGCTGTGGCCTAGCAGCTGAAGTCCTTGCTTTGAATGTGTCGGGATCCCATAAGGACACTAGTTCTTATCCAGGCAGCCCCACTTCCCATCCAGCTCCCTACGTGTGGCCTGGGAAAGCAGTCGAAGATGGCCCAAAGTCTTGGGACCCTGCACCCGCATAGGAGACCTGGAGGAAGAACTCCTGGCTTTCGGATTGGCACAGCACCGGCTGCTGTGGTCACTTGGGGAGTGAATCATCAAACGGAAGATCTTCTTCTCTGTCTCTCCTCCCCTCTGTATATCTGACTTTGCAATAAAATAAGTAAATCTTTTTAAAAATGGCCTTGTGGTGATGTGGGTGGCTGTCGTTGCAGCAGGCTGTGCCCACAGCCCTGCTCCCGTCCAGACCTGCATCGCGTTCGGCTGGTGGGACTCGCTTGCTCTCTCCCTTCCTCCTTTCTCCCTCTTCTTCCATTTCCTTTTCCCTCTTTCACTCATTTTTCCTCCAGCACATGTCAATCATTCATGATTAAACAGGAAAAAGGATGGCATATTCTGTGCTCAAATGCAAATTCAGCCTCTCACTAAATCCCTGGGCTTTGGAATGCACACGTAGGCTGCCATTTGGCTTTACCACTGCACACACAAAAACAAAAAAACCGAAAAAGGAAATTAAAAATTGCCTATGAACTTACAGATACCTTCCCAATGCCCATACAACTGTATTGTTGAAAAGAATCTTTAAAAAGGAATTATCCATAAATTATGAAATTTCTATTAACAGTAAAAATGAAGTATTACTGTGAAACACTAATTATAATTTTTTAAGAATTCTAACATAGGAAACAAGTGAAACCTTGATTCTTTAGTCTTTATTACGAATTCAATAGCAAGAAAATTGCTGTCATGATTACATTTCCTGTGGATAGGCAATTGAAAAGGAAATCTTTACAATATGTGTATAACTATATGGAATCTCACAAGTTGCAGACTGATCCGTGGCCTCATTCTGCATGTGCTCCTACTGAACAGCTCAAAGCAGTAGTTTATTTTGATACACAGTAAGTTTATTTTTCAGCAACATTGGAAAAGTGAACGATGAGTCAGTCGTTCAGCTGACAAATTAATGAAGCAGGTGTGTTGACATCGCTGACCTTCCTGGTCAACCTGGACGCTGTGTGTAAATGAGAGTGTAGACATTTACTTTAAATTTCCTTTCCTGAAGCTTCCACACTGAACAAAACAGCTGTAGAATTTGCCGGGCTTCAAAATAAGTCTAAATTTCTCCAATGAAAAAATTATCGCACAGAATGTTGACATACCGTTTCTTTTACTTGCATGAACCTTCCGCCTCAAACGCAAGCTGACCACGCAGCAATGTTTCTAGCACCCAGGACTGCGTAACACTTCCACTAATTAACCTGGAGTAATATCCTTCCTCACCTTACTAACTTTTGTTTTATTATTATTATTATTATTATTAGCTGACTGGATGTTGAGAACTACCATGCAATAGGTATTGTGCTGGTTGGTGAAATTGTGTTAATGAATGGAAATCTCATGCCAAGCATCTGATAGAATACGGAGATAAGAGTCATCAAGTAAGCACAGCACTTTCGCACAAGTGTTTTTGACTTTCATCCCTGTGAACTGGCTCTTAGAGCATGGTAGAGATAGCTGTTGACTATGCGTGTCAGACTCGTTGTACCCTCTCAATCACTAAGGATTAACCTGGTGTCAGTAGTTAGCAGTGATTAACGGATCCTGACGAATTGGTCGAGGGCCAATAGTGTCTGCTAATGCTGGATGGCTGGAAGCATATCAGCTATTGTGTAGATGTAACCAATAATCCTTGTTCCTCCTTCATGTGCAAGGATTGAAGAATTCAGTTGTTCTGACCTGGCCTGTTGTCATTCCCACTTGCAGAAGTGAACACGCAAGCAAAGAAGCAGAAATGGGGTGTCGGTCAGGGTTCAGGAGCAGTGGTCTAGCTAGCTGTCCTAACGTGCCACTTACACTCTCTGGGACAGCTGACCTGGACTCTAATATGTTCATAATTACTGACTCTGTCAAAGCATTCCAAGACCTGGCAGGAAGGAGGGAGAAGGCAGCCATGCCTGCTGATCCTGGGTGTGCTGCTGGGCTATGAGGCAGGGTCTGCTGTGGTGCTGGAGAGAGAGAGAGAGAGAGAGAGAGTGAGTGTGTGTGTTCGCGGCACAGTCCAGCTCTGTCCCTGTTGATGTGTGAGACAGCCTGGAGGTCAGTGCAGAAATGACACACACCTGGAGACCCAGAGAAATAGCAGCTTCCACTGTGGAGAAAGACACAAACCCTAGCGGCCACTCAGAGTCACTTCCGCCGTTTCTGGTTGCTGTTGAGTGTGTGTTGTCATCATTCCTTCTGCATGCATTCAGATCTTGCTTGGCTTCATGACCATTCAAAGAGGGCACCACCCCTCTTTCCCTGGGTGGCTTGTAGGAAAGTTTGGTGTTGTGTTCATTTCCAGGACAGCTAAAGCAAAGCCCCACAGACTGGGAGACTTAAAACAATGGAAACCAAAGAGGCCAGAACGTGCGACGAGGACATCATTAGGATACACCTCTGGACCCCACAGGGGAGAAGGCTCTCCTGCCTGGTGGTCCAGCAGCCACTTAGCCCCTGCCAGAGCTGCTCAGAGCCCATGTGGCTGTGCCCTGTCCCTTAAGACTTCTCTTTTCTGCACTTCCTTTCTGTTTAAGGGTACCACTCATGTTTCCCTGCCCCTGCCTCCCACGCCTCAATCATATCGCCTTACCTTAACCACAGGTGCATAGAAGGTGACATTCAGAGTGGAGAGTTAGAAGTTCAATGGATTTTTCTTTTGTTGCTGTAGCTGTGTGGAGCACAGGGAGGGCAGGGCCCATAACGCAAGCCTTAACAGAGATCTAAGCCAGAGTTTATTTCTTTGTATCATTCATAGAGTGTTGGCACATATCTAATGTGGGAAGTGCATACATGTCAGGTGATACTTTATGGAAACACTGACACTTTTGTAGCAAAAGATGTAGTTACAGAAGCACATAGGAAATAAGAACCGTGGTGTTAGTGGTAGTCTAGAGTCAGACAGACTTGGGTCCAAATATTGCTCCTACCTCTCATTAGGAGTGTAATGTGGGCTCTGCCTCTCCCAGTCACAGGGGCAGATTTGTCTTAGGAACAGACTTTGCGCAGGATAGACACATCTCACATATGGAAGAGTAACACTTTCCCTTTACCAAGTGTGTTCTTTGATTTTCACAGGCCTTCCAATAAACACAATTGTACAGGAGAGTAAACTGAAGTTCAGAATGGTTCAATCATTTTGCTAGGTCTCACTGGTTTTGAAAGGGAGAGCTGACATCCCATTTCAGATTTGCTGATTCTAAAGCTGCGTGCAGAGATTTCTCAATCTGTTTTTCTTGAGCAAAGGAATGATAAAGGAAAATGTGCTTTTCTTCTCTCACATGCTTTGGTGTTGGTTCTCTACAGAGGAATCAGCTGTGGATCAGTCTTTGGCATTTATGCGCTGCTTACTGAACGTTTGCATTAACCAAACCCCAGATCACACCTGCACACCCTTCACTTCCTGTAAACCCTGGATCACACCTGCACACCCTTCACTTCCTGTAAACCCTGGATCACACCTGCACACCCTTCACTTCCTGTAAACCCTGGATCACACCTGCACACCCTTCACTTCCTGTAAGCCCCTGATCACACCTGCACACCCTTCACTTCCTGTAAGCCCCTGATCACACCTGCACACCCTTCACTTCCTGTAAACCCTGGATCACACCTGCACACTCTTCACTTCCTGTAAACCCCGGATCACACCTGCACACTCTTCACTTCCTGTAAACCTTGGATCACACCTGCACACCCTTCACTCCCTGTAAACCCCGGATCACACCTGTACACCCTTCACTTCCTCTCTGTTGCATTTGGCTGACCAGGCTGCAGACTAGGACTGGCAGACTGGGCTGACCTGACCGTTGATTCATATGTGGTCTCCTCAGAGTGCAACAGAGGCCTAAACAGACGTAGGAATCCAGTGATGGAAATGGAGTGGGGATCTCAGCTTGTAGTGAGGCAGAACATGAGCAGTGCAAGGAGCCACGAAGAACCTCCCACCGTACCTGACTGGAGGTCAATAAACCTGCTTTCCTGCAGGTGGAAGCTTCAGGCTCAGAGGGGGCATGCAAGAAACAATGGTAAAAATGGAAGCAATGATCAGACTTTCTCTAGAATCTTATAAATGATGCTGACAGAATTATGAATGCTGACCACCTGTGTGCCTAAAGCCCAGGAATGTTCTAGAGGTCGTGGTGAACTCACTGCTCCTTCCTACCTGTTCAGTTGTCTCCTCAACAGCAGACCCTGCTGCCAGGGATCCTGACACTATGCTCAGGATGGGAAAGCCCTATAGGCAGCTATGATTCACTCTGTCGGCTCTGAGTTTCTAGCAAGGGGAAACCTGGGTAGTGCCTCGGGCCCTGAGGCTAGCAGGCCTGGGGATCAGGAGTGTCCCTTTGGGGGTTGACAGGGAAGGCCCAGGAGCGCTCAGCTGGGGCAGGGCTCAGTAAGCTCCCCACAGCCCTGTAGCAGTAAGCTGCTGACAACACATGTGTGGTCAAAACACAGAGCGTGGACAGTCACAAGCAGGGTGAACTGAAGGTGTGAAATGTGAAGGATTCGGTCACTTCTCACCCCTGCCTTTTCCATGCTCCTGGCATATCTCCATGGAAACCTTTTTGGTTGCTGATTGCATAGCACAGAGTTCCAAAGTTTTGCAGTCATAGAATCTGTTTAGCATCACGTGTTACTAACTGCAAATTAGAAGTATTAGAGCTATGAATTTTTCCCCCAGGGTTTTTTTTTTTTTCATTGTTTGTTTATCCTTTTAAAAATGTGTAAAATAATGTGAGAAAATTCTCTTTAGAAATTAGGTAGCTTAGAACTTTCTTATGTTGAGACAATCTGGAGTTTAGCTATGAGGGACAGAGATCAGGCAAGCGTCGGTTGCAATAGAGAGAGGTAGCAGGGGAGATAAGCAGGAGATGCAGGGCCAGGTGGCTTCCGGAGACACGTGTTGTATAGGTTACTTTGGGTTTAAGGAAAGCAGCGATGAAACCAGACTGAGTCTTCTGTCGATGGTACTTTGATTTCAGGATGAACGGTATTGGATATTTTTCACTAATGCTTTAGTAAGAAGTGAAAACCAGTAAAACTCTGAGAACAATCAGCCCTTTAACTAAAGTGATCTCATCGCCACACTGCAGAACACCAAGCAAAGGAACACAAACTAATAAGAATAAATAGATGTTAATTAGGCCCATGCGGTTCAAAGAATGTTTGCAAGTCTAGCTAGAACAAGATTTTGAAAACTATACTATATTTAAGATTAACTCTGTTTTACAAAATAAAAATGAATTTCAAAAATGTATTATTTATATTAATACTTAAATATTCATTAAAACCTTATTTTTGTAGTAGCTTAGACACAGCCTTTCACGGTATGTGTCATTTGCATTGCAGTTTGTTACAGTACCTTGTAGACTTTTCTTTTCGTATGTGTGCATTCATTTATTTATTTATTTGAAAGGGACAGAGGCAGAGAGGATTCACAGAGATCTTCCTTCCAGTGGCTCACTCTCTAATTAGCCACATTATCTGGGGCTAGGCTAGGCTGAAGCCAGGAACCAGGAATTCCATCCTAGCCTCCCTCCCGGTTGCAGGGCCCATACACTTAGGCCATCTTCATTTGCCTTTCCAAGTGCATCAGTGCAGAGCTGGAACAGAAGTGGAGCAGCTGGGATTCCAGTTAGGGTATGCTGGCACCAAAGGTATCAACTTAACCCACTGCACATGAACACCATTCTCAACAATACTTGAGACAACTGCAGAATTCCCAAGCACACTAGATTCTTTCTGAATCACGTTTGATAGGTTCTCTGAAATACCTGACCAGTGAAGGTCATCCGTGTTGTGGCATCAGTCCAGCTGATCCATGCCTAAAAGTATTGCTTTAGTTTTTACATTAATTTATCTGTTTGACAGTTGCTTATCAAGAACATATTTGCAATGTGTTGGACATTGTCTTGATGCCAGAATTACAGGTGCCAATTAAACAGTCAAACCCTTTTTTTATGGACCTTAGACCCAAGTGTGTGGAAGTGGACAAGAAGCAAAGTCAGCACTCGCACATCTAGTAAGAGGTGTACTGCACAGCTGTAATCACCCAGGGGAACAGGAAGTGGGACTGCACAGAGGAGATTGCCCAGCTGTGGTGATCGGAGAGCTCAGTGAGGTGACCTTTGAACAAAGATCTGAAGGTGACAGATGCCATCAGTCTTCCAAAGGGGAAGGTCCAAGGGTTGCATGGAGGTGAGTCTGGTGCCCCCTAGAGATACGAGCACATCACTGCAGGAGAGAGTGGACCACAGGGTTGTGGCACCAGAGCCTGGGGCGCTCTAGGCCATGGTGAGGACTCAGTAAGTGATGAGGATGGGAGAATTGTACCTGTCTCTGTGGTCGCCCAACTTGCCCTGAGCACACCCCTTCTCTCATTGGTTCATTCACTCCCTTCCTCAGCGTGGGGCCTTGCAGAAGTCAGAGGTTGTGTCTCACCCACCCCAATGACTGACAAGAGTTAGCACTCACCAACATTTCTCCGGTGAACACATGAGTATGTCTGTTTTACTGAGGAAGTTGTCAGTGCAGTGTTTCCTCTGAAGGTGGCCAGGTTCAGTTCCTCTGAACTGAATTCAAGCTCCTCAAATCCGTACAGTGAAGTTCTACCTAAACCCCCATGTGATGGAATTTGGAGGTGGGATCTTTGAGAGGTTCACGGAAGGATGAGTGTGTGTCTGAGCAGAAGAGCGGCCTGAGCTCCCTGCCTACCATGAGTGGACACGGGAGAGGTAGCTTCTGACAGCACACCAAGAAGACAGACTTCAGCAGGAACCCAGCTGGCCTGGCACCTTGATCTCAGACACCTGCAATGCTAGAATTCTTGATGTTTGATGCCTGTTTCAGCCTCCGCGCTATGGCATTGTGTTTGGTAGCTTAAGCAATGGTGCGCCTTTTGCTTAATACGGATATTAGGAGTTTGTTGGAAGACCGAAGGCAAGTCACCAAGGCTGAGGTAAACAGCAGTCACCCCAAACTGATGTGTTGGCCTTGACCATGCCCATGTTTGGATTGTTGTAGGAGCAAACTGACTTACACGTGTCCTGTTATCCTTGTCTTGTAATTAGGGGACTTTGATTACAAGACCAAGACCCCCTAGGATTCATTTAAGGGAAAGCTTTCCATGTTTATGGGCTTGTTTTAGCTTTAGTGATACTGGTTGCCACAATAGGATGGAAATGTCTAGGGATGTAGAGGATGAATGGGGAGAAATAGTTTTAGAAAAGGAAGTTAGTTTCTTAAACAAACACTTCCATGGACTCTTGTTTGGGCAGATGAAGATGGGAGGGAAAGGGGCTAAAGTTGGGACTGTGAGTTCTAATGAGTAATTGTGTATAATGGAAGATTCTCTAAGAGGTGATTATATTAGCTATTAAAAGATGCCCATGACTCAGATATGCAAATATCAAAACATGGAATTTCTAATCTCTCATTTTGTGCTGGAAGTAATAATGCTGTGGGAAACCATGTGACCTGCCAGCTGAGAGTCATACGAGGAGATGACGTAGCAGCAGGCCTTCACATTTATGCATGAGAACATTGTCTGTCCACACAGAAGTTCATATGCTTAAATAACATGTAGATGGGTATACATGCTCTTCATTTTTACTGACCTTGCAATCCACACCCCTCTCAGGAGGACGATCAATATCACAGATTAACATCCAGACCTGCATACTTTCAGCATTTTTATTTTGCTACTGTATTTTTTCACTGCCAATTGTAGCACATCGATTATAGCGTGAGTTCAAGCCACATAAACACTCATGTTACCAGCACTGTTTCAATTTAGTGATTCCCCTTGAAGCTATCTTACCCATCTTTGTCAATACAGGCAGACTAGTGAGATTTCTTTCCAGCAGAAGCTAGAATTTTTAAAATATAAAGAGAGACTTAACGAATTGATTTGAAAATGAGTAAATACAGCCAAAATGTTCTAGTGTACTAGTAATTCCTGAATACAAAGCACTGAAAGCAGGAGTAGGGTATTACAGTGGTTATAATCTCGTGTAGTAAAGTTGGAACTGATCTCATATCCTGTGTCTGCCATTTACAAACTAAATAATGGAACAAATTATTCTGGCTCATTCAAGCTAATCTTTCATATCTAGAAAGCAAATTATTTTCTCTGAAGGTAAAATGAGACAATGCTTATCAAAACCCGATTCTTTATTCTTTTTATAAAAATTAGTAATTACAAAAAGATAAAGTTAATGAAATGATGTGCCTTCTTTTTTGTTAGTCACTAACATTTTTGCTAAAGGATCTGTTTTGGTGAGGAATAAACACACACCCACACACACATCCCTGCACACACACACACACACAAGCAAATCCCAGAAGAGAAATTCCATTAACCGTGTCTGGTCCAGGAAGAGGGAACCACCAACAGATTTCCTGAACATTGGAGTTTCCCACGACTGGGTAGACTGTACAAAGAAAGGTAGAAAAGAGCTTCGCATCTGGACCTGGATGCATTAGAAATTTACACTGTGGGGCCCGGCACAATGGCGCAGTGGTTAAGGTCCTCACCTTGCACGCCCAGGATCCCATATGGGCACCGGTTCTAATCCCGGCAGCCCCGCTTCCCTTCCAGCTCCCTGCCTGTGGCCTGGGAAAGCAGTCCAGGACGGCCCAAAGCTTTGGGACCCTGCACCCGCGTGGGAGACCCGGAAGAGGCTCCTGGCTTCAGATCGGCATAGTATCGGCCCGTTGCACTCACTTGGGGAGTGAATCATCAGACGGAAGATCTTCCTCTCTGTCTCTCCTCTCTGTATATCTGCCTTTCCAATAAAAAAAATTTTTTTAAAAATCTTAAAAAAAAAAGAAATTTACACTGTGCTCTTGAAAGAGGGATGCCATGATCTATGTGATACAGAAAGTAGCTTGGTCAAGCACATGAAGGAATTAGCTGAGAGAAACTAGTTGGTGATGCACAGTCTTGAGCCAACTTTAGAAACTTCTTGGAATTGCCTATCAGAGGACCACCCAGGAGGGGTCAGGGATCGACTACCGCTGCAACAGCAGTAAATAAAAGAGGGGTGGAGAGGAGGGTAGCATCTTCACAACCGGAAGGGTTTTGTCTGGGGAATTCTCCATTGGCCTTGGACATATCTGAATTGAAACACATCATTGTGTGCTGGAAATGTTCCCCGTTGTCCTCTCCCAAAGGGTGTGCGGTAGGACAGAGAACTCACGGAGCTGTCCATAGAGTGTGCTGTAGGACAGAGAACTCACGGAGCTGTCCATAGATTGTGCTATAGGACAGAGGACTCATGGAACTGTCCATAGAGCGTCCAGTAGAACAGAGGACTCACAGAGCCGTCTGAGAAGGAGTGCAAACCACCAGCTGGGACTCTGAAAGTGCAAGTGCTGCAAGACCTCATGGCTGGCCAGGTTGGGACTGGAGGGTGGTAGACATAGCCACAAAAGGTTGCATCAGAGGTTAAATTTCATCTCCACAGGAAGCCACACTTTAAAGATGGGACTATGGCAGAGACATGACTGCACTTAGAGATAGCTCTCTGTCCTGATAGGTGCTGTGGCCCAGTCTGGCATGGCCTGCCTTGACTGGCATTCACCAGTGGGTGCTGCAGGCTAGTTCTACCTAGCCTGCTCTCAGTCCTGACTCTCATATGAACTAGAGAGGGTTGCAGCCCAATCTAGCATGACCTGCACTCCCTCCTGACTCAGACCTGCCAGCAAGTGCTGCAAACTAGCCCAGCCCTCCTCTCCCCCAGACCTAGCCTGCATGTATGCCAATGGGTACTATACCAGCAGAAGCTGCAGCCTGACAGAGGAGTCCACCTATCACACCAGCTCCTAGCCCTAGATCTTACACACGTAGGTAGGTGTTGAGCCCAGCCTGACATGGCCCATCTCTAGTCCTAGCATTCACTGGCAGGTATTTTAGTCTTGCCCCAGCAACCTGCACCCATCCATGCTCTTGCTGGCAGATGCTACAGCCCAGCCTGGCGCATCCCCAGACCTGACTCTCATGTGGACTGGTGGGTGCCATGACCTAGCCCAGTCCCTTTTATACCCACTCTGGCTCTTGTAAGAGCCAGCAGGTACTGTGGCCTAGCTTGGTCCAACCTGCCCCCTGGACCCAGCCCAAATGTATTCCATGAATGCTGCAGTCCAGTCCATCCTCAGCCCAGGCTTTCATGCTCACCAGTGAGAACTGCAGCCTAGCGGTGGAGTGCCCTTAGTTCCCCTACCAGGTCCACTTCCAACACAAACTTTATGCATGCTAGTGGTGTTCCAACCCAGCCTGGCATGGCCCACTCCCAGTCACAACTCTTTAGTGCAGCCTAGCCCTGCCTAGCTTGCCCTCATCCTTGGCTCTTATGTGAACTAGCACAGCCTGGCAAGGCCCACACCTAGTCCTGGCTCCTGTGCATGACACTAGGTGCTAAGTCTTGGCCTATAGCCTGAGCCAGCCCACATACATGCTGACACGTGGCATTACCTTGCCTGGTCTGGCCTACATCCACTTCCGGCTCTCATGCTCACTACCAGGAGCTGTGGCATGGCAGGGGAGTTCCCTAAGTTCCCCCACCAGGCTGCTCCCAGATCTGTTATCTCACATATGTTGACATTTACTAAGCCCCTGCCTTATATAGCCTGCTCCCAGTCCCATCCTTTGCATGTACTGGCAGGTGGTATGGGCCAGCCTGCCTCCTGACTTGATTCTTGGGTGCACCCTCAGGTGCTGCACCCTGAGCCATCCTCCCGCCCCCCATTCCCAAACCCAGTTCTCATGTCAACAAGTTCTATGGTCATGCCTAGCTTGGTTAGTCACCCTCCCAGCTGTTGTGCAAACCATTAGGTATTGAGACCCACAAGGGTGAACCCACCTATTCCCTACAGAATCTGCCCCCAGACCTGGTTCTCTATGTGCCAGTTGGTATCATAGCCCAACTTTACATGGCCCATCCCCTGCCCCAACAACACTGGCAGATACTGTGGGTTAGTCCTGCCAGTCCAGCCCCCAAGCCATTGCTTTTGTGTGCTGGCAGGAGGCTGGCAATGCCACTTAACCCTGCCCAGGTTTCAGTGGGTGGGTACATTGGTCTGATCCAGACATGCCCTCTGGTTTCCCCTCTCTAAAACACCAAGTCTCAAGTTTACCTGGAAGTGCAGTGGTCCAGTCTGTGGAAGCCCCCCAAGTCATTCCACACTTGTGAAGTACTTCCTCAGCAGCTCCCATTCCCACGTATCTCCAAACCCTCTTCCCTGGGCAATCCACAGCACTCTGCCACCCCCACAAAGATCCTAGGGTTTTTTCCCAGTGGGGCCTGCTGGCCCCCCTCCCATGTATCTTTAAAAACGACTGATTTTCTCCAACAAGTGTAGTATTTGTTTAGGTACAAGGCAACCTCGGCAGCTGCCTGAAACTGGGATCAACCACTGTTGCAAAGGAGTTCATTAGGGATATTGTACAAGAAAATAGAAATCTGGAAACAGATACTATTGCCTCCTCAGATGTTCCTTACTCAAAGAAGCTGTATGTGCTATAGAACATTCCCATGGCACCCCAAAGTCTCAAGGGCCCTGGGTGCCTTCCCTTCTCATCTTGTTGATTCAATGTGTGGGCCATGCATGCCTGTTTGTGTGCAGTCCACCAACACAGGAGTTGCTTCCTCAGGCCACAGCACCTGATGTATATTTTATCCAAGGGAACTGAATGTTTTTAAACGTTTCATTGTTTGGTGGTGCCCGTTAAGACTTTGAATTGCTTTAGTGAGGAAGAAGATCAGACAATTAAATGACGAATAGTGCTTTATCACAAGGAGTAAAATTTTTAGTAATTATCTCAAAATTACAGAGTGAGTGGACATACATAAAGGTGTCTAGAACTAGCATTTGGGCAGCTTAAGCCTGGCCTCTGCGATGATTACATAGAAGTATCACACCGTTTGGCCCAAATGCTTGGTCCCTACCAACTCACATTGGAGATCTTGACTGAGTTCTAACTTTCTCAGTTTCAGCCCAGCCCAGCCCTGCCTGTTGCATGCATTTGGGGAGCAAAACACTATACTATTGTTATAATATAGTGGAAACCAGTAGGGGGAAGGGCGATGGGGAGGGTGAAAGGGGAAATCCATCAGCCTAAGGAAGTGTATCATGAAAAGCAGGAATTTAAAGTTAAAAAGAAACCATGGGTGGAAGATCTCTCTCTCTTGCTCTCCTCTCTCAGTGTCGTTAATCTGTGACGTTCTCTGCCAAGGTGTATTCCAGACCATCATCAGTAAGCAGGTGAACCGATTTCTGATGGCTTGTATGTCTGTTTCTAAACTCCTCAGTTGCATCCGCTATACCGCATAGAGTACTGTGATCTTCCACTGTGCCAAACACCAAATAAATTTTGGCCACATTTATGAAGTTATCTGAATATGTGGTTCACCCCCATAAAGTAGTATGCATTGTGTTTAATTAAGTTTACATGTATTTAAGTTAACCTAAATTTTATTATATAAATTTTGAAGAGGCTTTTGTGTAACCTACCTCACCAAAAATTCTCTCAAAACATAAGAAATATGTACCTGCCATCCTCGCTGAAACACTGTGAAGATTAATGAGACATTTGTCGTTTGATTGTGTAACTCTTCCAGGAATCTTAAAGGCAGAACAAGATAGCACTTTCTTTTGAAGAATATGTTTTACTGTCAAACTAAACTTAGAGCAGTCAAAATGATACACATTTCTGAGTTAAATTCCTGCTTTCTTGGACAATTGAAATTATTGATGTTGCAGGGCGACGGAAGCCTAGCAGTGCAGGCCCAGAGAAATGGAAGAGATCATTGTCCACTTTCAGTCAAACGATAGAGCTGGGATATGCAACAGTCCATGACAAGAAAGGCGGAAGTTCAGTTTGTGTGTACATCAGAAACTGAGAGACGCACAAAGGGACCAGACCTCACCTGGTGTTAATAATTCTCCAAGTTACACTAGTGAAGCATGGACTAATTTTATTTACTCGAGTAATGTTTGGTGTTTCCCTCAGAGAGCTTTGAAAAAAATGGCAGGATCACTTGTTCTCACCAGGACTCAAGGCAAAAATCCACAATTATCCAGGGCCCCCCCTCCACTCACCACTTCCCTCCTCCCTTTCCTTGCCTCTAGTGAGAGCTATGGGTTTTGTCTATGTCCGGACTTCTGAAGTCCAGCCCCTTCTCATGTCCACTGCTACAAGCAGCATTACTCACCTTGAAGGTTCTCGCTGGCCCCAGCCTGTTACTCCAGTCTCCTTCTTGCCTCCCACTCCTCCCCTCATCCGAAACCCATAAGACACAAAAGTGAACTAAAAATGTCTGTCAAATCACAGGGACTTTTCACTGTTCTTACTGTAAAAATTCCAACGCCCTTCCTGACCCCCACCTCTCGCTCTTCCTAAAGATCTCGTTCCAGAGAGCTTCTGCATGGGACAGCCAGCTCATTTCCGTTGCTGAAGTCTTAACTCGAATATCACCACCTCCATGATGTCTTTCTTGTCCACCCCATGTCCAGTCGGTTATTACGATCGCCTGCCCTACTCCATTGGCTCAAGTGTCATTTATTATTGTCAATAATCAGAAGCAGCAACGTGTGTCTCCTTGAATGCACCTTCCAGAAACAGTCACTGCTGGCCTGCCTGTCTTTGTTGTCTCTCCTGGAAGATGTAAGCTCTTTCTGGGATAACAGGAGGCATGCTTACATGGCCAAACCCTGACGCACAGTGCCCAGAGCCAGGCTGGCATGAAAGTGTTTTTTGAATGAACAGTCAAGTGAAAAATCCCTGGAAATCAGCTGAACTCAAATTGTATGTGCCCAGCAACTTGTTTCTGTGGAATTTGTGAGATGTGAGTCTGACTGACCATCTAACTCTGCAGGCTGCCGGGTATTTGCTTCCCTTGGGAATTACGTTTTAGGCAAAATGGGCCTCTGTTTTTTCATCTGGAAGTAAAGAATTGAGAGCAACTTGCCAGCAAGTACCACTCCAGCCCTGAAGCCCTCTGCCATCTAGGAAGAGCCTCTATGGCTGCATAGGGACTGCCTTGCCTAGACATGGCTGCAAATGCCCTGTGTAGCTGAGGAGTCCCCACCTAAAGGAAAGAACTGCAGGTGGGAGTCGGGGGTCGGGGTGCAAGCTGCCGTCTCCCAGCTGTGAGCTGGGCACCCACATTAGCTCCGTGCAGCAGCTTTCCTGCCATATTCTGACTGCATGTCCCAACTATGGGCCAATTGGGCCCCTCTCCTCACTGGCTGGCAGTCTTGGATACTAGGAAGAAATAAGTTGCTTTTCCTGGTTAGCAAATAAGACAACAGTGTTGATGAGGTTTCACGAGCCCCTCCTTCTCCCACTTGCTCACACCTCACCCGTCTTCCTCACTGGGAGAGAATCAAAGAGCACGTATAGAAAGTGCTTCTGTTTCCTTGCCTATTCGGTGCAACTTGGAAAGCAATCCTATAGACGCTCCAGCAGTATCTTTTCACTGCTCTTTATCTCCAGAAAGTTGTTGAAAGCTAAATTAAAGTTGCCTGCCATGTATCTTTGTTCTCCATGCTGTAAATCAAAGGAATGAAATACCTCTCATCACAATTCAGTTCCCAAACAGGTAAAAATTACAACATAAAACAAAATTTAATACTAGCATTGCCCCTGTCACCTGAGCCATAGATTCTTGACTGAAGTAATCCACAAGGGGTGTGTTTGTGCTGTAGCTCAGCACTTGTCTCAGAGGCTGTAGGTTTTACAAAGGCTTCCATTTTTAACATCCCCATTCTTTAAGAACACATTTGGATAAAGACTAAAGTCGTACTTGATTATTAGAGCTAGGATAATTTTCTTCTAATCTCCATGAATGGTTTGCAGTCTCAGTTTGTATCCACAGTTTCCCTAACACAAATTCAACTTGTAAAGACTGAACTTTCTTCAATGTCATAGAACACTTTTGGCAGAGTATTTTTAAGTTGCACTTGACAAGCATTCTAGAGGTGGTACGGTTGGGAAGTAAGGAATCAAAAATCTGAACAGCCTGGCCAGGTTTGAGGTCCCACATTGATCTGTGGAGCCACATGCTCTTTTTTCTCTCTGGGCTTTGTTTCTGCCATATATAAGATCTGGATTATCAACCCGATAATCCACAAAGTCAGTCACTGTAGGAAGGAGCCAGTGCTGATCCAGTGTCTTCTGACCTCAGCAGGGTTATGGAACTGAGCATTTATAGAGTTCCCCACCCCTGACCCCCAGCTCACCAAATGCCTTGGGTGGAAACCACTGTGCCTGGGCGTAGCAAATTTATATACCACAGAAGCCAGAGACCACTGGAGTGCCACAGCCTCAAGTTTCCTTATGGTTACCTTGCTTGGGTTTATAGGTTCACAGTGGTTATGCATCCCCTCCAGGACTGCACCCCAACTTTCAGATGTGCACATAGTGCAGGGAACATTTTACTAGGAAATTTGGGTCAAAAAGAAAATAACCTGTCAACAAAGTCCATCTTTCTGAGTAATACTTTTAATGTTTCCCTCAACACAAATGATCATCTGTTTCCATGCCAGCAGTACTGGGGGTGGAGGGAGGTATGAACTTCTCCCTTGTTCAGTTGGCTTTGTCCCGGCTTTGTGCAGCTAAGGAAGAAACTCCTGCATCTTTGAGGCTGTCCTGAATGTGGTGCTGCCTTTCCTCTTCCCCTTTCTCATGTCTCTTCTTATGCTTCATCACCACGGAGCCCAGGCTTTCCAGGAGACACACTTAGGTGCGCAGGTGCTGTGCCTCTCACACTCTGTGGGACAGCTGAGATGTTAGAAGGAAGAATGCTCGGCCAGGACCCTGAGTCTGGCAGCCTTACTCTGTCACACACTCATGTCCTCCTCCGTGTGACACAGGGATCGGAGTAGATGGACTCTGGAGGCATCTCAGCCTCCACAGTGATTCATTGTGCCATCCACACTCGGCCTCCTCTAGACTCCACGCAATATGAAACTTCTTAAACTACTAGTTCCTTTGCTACCTGATTGGTGTGGGAGGAAAGTCTTTAAAGACTGCTGCTTGAGTCTTCCGTAGAGGTCCCCCTGGACTTTGACATCCTTCAGCTGATGACCTTTCAGCTCTCAGATGTCCACTAGAACAGAAATAAGCACTACCTTCTCTATTCATACTAGGAATGATTTATACACTCATCATTCCAGCTTCAGCTCTGTTAGAAATCGTAAACTAAGCATATCGTCTTCAGTGTATGCTCTGCGCTTGCAGAAGACATTCTAGTCAAAGTCACCTTCACCTCTTGGTTGTATGAGCACAGCATCCATTGAGAGGAAAACGTGATAGCGTCTGGTCCAAGGATGACGGAATCCCATAACACATCTGTCAGACCTTGCTATCACACAGTGGTTCTGTAGATTCTAGATCATGGTCAGGCAGAGAACTGAAGAAGTGTCTACCCTACACTTGCCAAGTTGAATGTTCTTCTCCATCTTGTAGCCTATAGTGGGAGGCAAAGTGTTCTAATGTATAAGGACCCTAAAGTCATAATACCTGCTCTCATGATGTTTTAACATCAATTTCATTATTGACTGTGCAATTCCCAGATGTTTATTAATAGATGGCAGTGTTTTACAAATCAGATTCTTTCATGTTTTTTTTTCTTCTCCCCAACCCCACATCCCATTCTCTTTTATGTTTTATTCTCCATATAGCACTTATAAAGAGTCCAGGACATCAGCACCAGGAAATAGTTCAGTAAGGGCCTCTAACATGCAGAAACATATATTTAAAGCCTCTCATGCTAGTTCAAAAGATCAGAGCATGGACAGCTTAGCACTGTGTTGAGTAAAGTAGAGTGCTGTGAGTGATGGCAGTTGCTACAGGTTTTGAACCAGACCGGAATCAAATGCCAGGTAAGTCCAAGTCTGGTCCCCAACTTGGAGCCAGGATAAACCACTGCAAAACAGCATTGCCAAGGCACTTGGCTGCAAATTCAAAACAAAGGCTCTGCCTTGGCTAGTTCACCATGTTGACTTAACAACAGAAAAGAGAGTGGGTGCAGGCTCTTCACAGGACTAATTCCTCTTCTTCCTGGACAGGTCCTGGCCTGTGTAATGTCCACCTGCCTTTAGTTTTGACTACAGCCGCTGACTGGCCCTTCCCAGATTGTCCCCTCAGCAGCTTCTACTCTCACTTTATAGCAAGCCGGAGAGTTCTTTCTCTTGCAATGTTCCACTATGCTGTCTTTAAATTGTCAGTCATCCTTAACTTTCCCCTCTACCAGAATTCCCCCCAGATTAGATATTCCACCATGACCTACATTTCCCAGGTTATTCCGGCCCAAGACATTGATTCAGTCAGGATGGGCGATCAGTTATAGGACTAGATACTTATCAATGGCCTTGCAGTCACAGAGATGGCAATAACAGAGGTAGATCTTCTGAAGCTCAAGAAATGTAACTAGGAGTTCCACTGCTTAGGTGGAGGCCACTAATAGAGACCCAGGTCCTTAAAATTACAAGAAGCACAGATATCAGAAAAGAGAAAGGAGAGCAAATCAGCCTGAGGTGCCCAGGTTTATCCAAAGCATGCCAATGATTGCCTGATTACTGTTCGCTAGATTTCCTCCATTAAACATCCTTCTCCTCTGAAGGTCAGTGGAAAGTTAGTGACCCAACCACATAAAGCAAAGTGCAGCTGTGGTCTAAGCTTAGTAATGAGTAAAACACAGTGTTATAAATATATACATTTTGTATGCCCCATGAATAGTACGTATTATAGTTTGCCAAAGTCAAGATGTGGAGAATTCATTGCTGCCTGCCATGAAATTCATGTGACCATTTAAACTCCAACATAGCCACCATTTCTCATTACAAATTTGGGCAAGCTGATGCCACATGCCCCTCCTATAATCAATGCAAATGGGGTACCAGCTTAATTTAATAGCAAGAGAGTTTTTAAAGATTAATTTATTTGAAAGGCAAAATTAGAGAGAGAGGGATGGAGGTATAAAGAGATCTATCCACTGTTTTTAAAGATTTATTTATTATTTTTATTGGAAAGGCAGATATACAGAGAGAAGGAATACAGAGAAAGGTCTTCTGTCCACTGGTTCATTCCCCAAATGGCTACAATGACTGCAAGATGAACCGATCTGAAGCCAGAAGCCAGGGGCTTCTTCCAGATTTCCCATGCGGGTACAGGGTCCCAAAGCATTGGACCATCCTCAACTGCTGTCCTAAGCCACTGAGAGGGAGATAGATGGGAAATGGAGCAGCCGGGACTAGAACTGGAACCCATGTGGGATCCCGGTATATGCAAGGCTAGAACTTTAGCCACTAAGCTACTGTGCTGGGCCCCACCCACTTGTTTATTCCCAAATCTTGTAATAGCAGGGGCTGGACCACGTCAGAGCCTGGAGCCTCATCCAGGTCTCCCACATAGGTATAAGGGCACAAAGACTCGGACCGTCTGCTGCTGCTTTCCCAGGCTTAATAACAGGGAGCTGGGTTGGAAGTGGAGCAGCCAGGACTAAAATGGCACCCATATGGGATACTGGCCATGATGTTTGTTTTTAATATAACAACAACAACAACAACAACAAAGACTGCAAATATTGCAAATATAATGCCAAAGTAAATTCTGAAAAATATAGTGATATATCAGTGTGATTCTACTTTCAGAAAGCTGATATACCAAATTCAGGACTTGAAAATAATGTGTCATTGCAGATTCTTTGCTAGTGTTTCCTTACTGCATTTTAAAAACTACCTCACTTCCTAAGACAATTCACGTTGCATCAGTTTTCCTCTGGAATGTGGTAAACCTCAAGACACTAGACAAGGTGGTCCACAACATAGAAATATTAGTTATTCCACAGAAATTCAGCACTTTCCCTGTTTACTACCGACATGGATCTTCCCGAAATCATAATGGTGATGATGATATCCATATTTGCTAACATTTATATAATTCTTCACATATTTCCAGCAGCGTTGTTTAAATTCAATCGTGAGCAACCTTGTTTGAAGACTATTATTATCTCCTTGTTACCGCTGATAGTGCTGAGTCACAGAGATTAGTCACTCGCCCTGCATGCTGAGTGGGACTTGAACCTGGCAGTGTAGCTGCCGGATCCATGTTCTAAGTCACCATGGTCTGTCACCTGGTTCTCTGCCATGGGCTTTAGCCAATTAAGTCTCATATAAAGGAATCCTGTATTAGTCAAGATGGAACATCTGACTTTTGAAAATATGGGTGGATGTGGTAAGTTTCAAGGTTATCACTGAACCAGTCAGAGCTGGATTCTTAAACTCATCCCTGTTTTCCTGTCGGGACCACACCGCCCATAGTGTCCTAAACAACCAGGTCAGGTTGGTGGAGTCTGAGACGAACATTACACAGCAGATGGTAACTCAAGGTGTGGGAAGGACCCAGCCATGTCTTGGAAATTGATGCTGTGAAAATACGAAATTAGAGATGTCAAGATGCCTTATAATTGGCCAGTCAGCAGTGTGTATTACAGCTTGCCAAATTCCAAGCATGTCTTGAAGTACAAGGTAGTCCTGCAGTAAGGACTGGAGAACTATGCATGAAAATTAGTCATCTGCTTCCTTGCCAGAACTGCCTTGTACAGGGTGTCTGTTCTATGTGCTTTGTTTCCTATTTGTACTTTAAATGCCACAAAGTGGCATTTTTTTCTGCTTTACAAAGCATAAAGCACTGTGCTCATTTTTCACGTTTTACTTGAGGTTTTTCATTTACGTTTTGCTTTCTACATCACTTTTCTCTGAAGATCAGTTTGCTGACATTTAATCTTTTTTTTCTCTTAACTGCACAATTCTCTACAATTTTTGTATATTAAAAATTAGTTTTGGATAGTTTCTCCTTCTTAATCACCTCAACAGTTTAAAATCGACTGTTTTTAGGAGTAGATGCTTCTAAGAACCTTCTGTTCAAATAAAATCTTTCATAAGGTTTTTTTCTGCCTTTCTGCCCTGGCCCCTCCAGTCTTCCCCATCCTCCCATCTTCTTTTGCTTCTCTCGATACACAAATACTGTTAAAGTAAAGTAATTCCATACCAAGGGCTGTGTTGTGGATGCAAAGAAGAAAACTCACTAACACACTCCTTAGGAATTCACCCACCAGTAAGGAAAATGTGTCGGGAGCACAGAGTAGGCAGGTGGCGAGGCAGGACTCTCTTTCGGAGAGGGCATTGGAAGGCTGAGCAGGGAACCATGCAGGCCTGCTGAACAGGGAAGGCTGAGCAAGAAACAGGTGCAAAGATGAGAAGAGTAGGCATGTGTGTGAGAAGTCCTGCAATCCAGAGGCAATGAGCAATCCGCAGCAGCAAGCAGTGGTGGCCAGAGAGACAAGGCTCGGACAGGTGTGTGGTCCCCAGAGAAGAGAGGCAGACTGTATTCTAGTTACATTTTTACTTTGTATATAGATGTTTCGAAGATCCTTTAGAGAGGTAAGGCTTCGCTGTGATGGTTAGGACACTGCTTGGGATGCCTATAGCTGATTTCAGAGTGCCTGATTTTGTCCCGGCTCTCCTCTAGATGTCAGCTTTGGGCTATCGTGTAGCATGGGAGGCCACAGGTTCAAGCCTGCCCTGGACCTCTGGAAGCATTTAAGGACGGAAGCAAGGAAGATCCCTGTCTTTCTCTTCTCTCTCTGCCTTTCAAAACAATGAAAATATTTGAAATACAAAAAATTGAGGAAGAAGAAAAACTGTCCCTATATAATTACATCACATAACAATAAAATCAAAAGCAAAATAGTCAACTAAATACTACAAGAAACATAAGAATTTGATACAATGAACAGCTATGAAATAGATAAGACTCTTTGTAGAGTCAATAATGAGTTTGAAATGAAAATGGGGGCATATAAAAAAAATAGTAAAGCTATACAATTCCTAACAAAAATATATGGCACTAAATTTTTTGACTAAGAAGCATAAATTCAATGATATTTTAGTCTAATAGGTTACTATATAAATACTCCAATTTTGTAACTATGAAAGAGGAGTATAGATAGTATGCAAAATATAGACCTAGGAAATTATTTGTAAACATTTAACAGAGAAATAATATCACTTACAAATACTTCCTTTAAACAGAATTTTTTTTAAAAAAAAAAAAAAGCACAAAAAGTAAACAAGTATCAGTTCTCTAAAACTCCAAATCAAGGAAGTAGACTTAAAATTTCTAAGGAGATGCCGTGTTCTGCCGTTAAAAGCCTAGTGATGTCAGTTCCTAACCATGGCTGAGCTGATGTGTGTGGCCTAACTTCACCACTGCAGTTCTGAGATTCCACTTCAGGAGTGTTTGGAGAGGTCCAGAGTGAAAGAATTAAAGCCAGGCAGGCACTGAATGTGCGTCTGTGCTTATTGCCAAAGATGTAAATCATCCCTGAGTGTGGGCCCAGCAAGCATGGGCGCTCCCCTCTGCTTCTGTAAGTGGGAATGTGAACTGATGAGTCTTCGTTGAAAGGTTAAATGACTGTTGCCATTCAGAGTCATTATGCACTTTTTCTTTTTACACACTTACCTTTGCTTTGCTTTTTAAACCTGTAAAAATAAAAATACTGACTTACATTTATATATACATGGTATTATATATCTAAATTTATATGTATATATATATATATGCAAGAGATATAGTTAACAATCAGAAAATAACTGTAGGAATTATAGCACTGCATATTTCCATAATGGAAAATGTGTGACTATTTAAAATAATGATTTGGGATCAGCACTATAGCATGGGAGGCTAAGCCTCCATGTCAACATCAGCATCTCATAGGCGTCAGTTTGTATCCTGGCTGCTCCACTTGCTATCGAGTTTCTTGCTCATGGCCTGGGAAAGCAGCGGAGGATGGCTCAAGTCCGGGGGACCCTGTCGTCTGGGAGACCTGGCTGCTGGCTCCGGGTCAGTTCAGCTCACACCTGCCATCGAGGCCAACTGGGGATGAAGCAGTGAGTAGAAGACTTCTGTCTCTCTGTCCCTCCTTCGCTCTGTAACTCTGCCTTTCAAACAAAAACAAAATAGATCTTTTGTCAAAAGAGAATTGACTTGTGCTTTGCTGTAGAAAGATACCCGTATATCATTGTTTAAAACGTAAAAGGAAAAACACTATGTGTAGAGTAATAGGCATTTAAAAGGTACAAAATTCCTTTGAGAAAAACGAGACACACGTGTCTTACACATCTCTGTGTCTCCGCTTACACACTTGCACACTCAGCATGGAGGCAGAGAAGGAGTGATGACAACTGAGGGTGTTTGTTTTTGCTTTCTATTGAGTTTCAGCCAGATGCTGCAGGATGCTCTCTCTTAGTATGACACACAGTGGGTTAGGCACTGGACCAGAATTGTGTCTGCAGAAGGAAATTGTAATACTCTGGTGATCTGTTTGTTGACTTATAATCTCCAAACATATTCACATATGAATTTTTTTAATTCTGGAAATAACCTATAGACTGAAAATCAAAATTATTTTCTTAATGTGCTAAATCTACAGACCTACAGATCGAAAACTATCTGCAGAAGGATGCTTAGCTCAGAATCTGACATTATGGTACTTGCGTCAGTTATGGAGAGGCTGTTCAATAGATTCCTAAACAAATATTGTCAGTAGGTGGCCCAAACAGTGATAATACTTATTAATATAGGAACTTTTAAAGACCTATTGTATTTATAGATAATAAACTTGACTACAAGAAACCATGGCAACTGTTAAACTAGAAGTGTGAAAGTGTTGTTAGAAGAAAAAGTAGGATGGGGAGAGGTTATTTGTAAATCAAGGAAGGATGGCAGAGTAAATTTCTCCCAAGAAGTGAGTGGGATTGGAGCAGAGCATTAACCTAGTGGAAGAAAACGGGCAGAGCAAGCCAGAGCAGCCAGGTCACAGAGCTGGCTGTGGCTGGAAGCCAGGTTCCCCGAGCCCGGCAAAGCCAGGGAGCTGAGATGCACAGGGGTGCACCTGCAGGGCCAGGGAGCTGAGACGCACAGGGTGCACCTGCAGGGCCAGGGAGCTGAGATGTACCTGCATCAGGCCTCGGCCCGAGGTCAGGAAGCTGAGAAGCAATCGCAGGCTGGAAGGAAAGCTCTCTTCAGAAGGTCAACCACGTAGGCATTCTGTGAAGAATAGTTAAAACTAGATCATCTGAGAAATACAGATCTTAGTGAAGTAATCCCATTCTTAGGAATTTTTCCTAAGGAAACAGTTGAACCCCAAGAGCTTTATATTTACTGCTATTCATCAAAACACCAAGCAGAAGTAAGAGGAATGTGCAAGTACAGACTACGGTGCAGTCACTTGTAAAATACTAGAAAGCATTGTACATTTGGAAGTTTATAAAGATTTCAGAATAATTTGAGAAAATACGAAGCTATAATAAACTAAAATGTAAAACAGAAAAGTGTGAAATGTGGTTAAATTGAAGTATTTTAACAAAATAATATGTAGGAAACATTCTAGAGAGAAAAGTACCGAAATAGTGAAGTGGGAGCTCTGAACAGTGAGACCATCGAGGATTTTTTTTTTGCCCCTGTTACAGTGTTCAGTGCGATTCTGTCAGTATGTTTCAGCTATGTAATGGAAAAGAATTCAGGCTCCTTTAAAAATAGCCCAATCAAGAGTGGCTGAATCCTCAAAACAAGCAGAGATGATGTGAATGCAGAGAAGGGGTGAGACTCACATCTGAACACAGTTCTCAGGCAGAGATGGAAGGCAGGCCTGCGACAAAGGTGACCCTATTGCCGGGACCCTGCTGGGTCCCAGCAGAAAATGTCAGGAGATGCAGGCTCAGCAGATGAAGGAACGGCCAGCTTTCATGCTAAACATGTTTGTCCAGAGGATTATCGGGGTATCCAACAGATGGAGAAAACAATATTCAGTAGTTCCTGGCTTTTTTTTTAAAGAATTATTTATTGGAAAGTCAGATATACAGAGAGGAGGAGAGACAGAGAGGAAGATCTTCCGTCCAATGATTCACTCCCCAAGCGAGCACAACGGCCTATGCCATGCCGATCCGAAGCCAGGATCCAGGAACTTCTTCCAGGTCTCCCACATGGCAGGGTCCCAAGATTGGGCCATCCTCGACTGCCTTCCCAGGCCACAAACAGGGAGCTGGATGGGAAGTGGGGCTGCCGGGATTAGAACCGGAGCCCATATGGGATCCCGGTGGGTTCAAGGTGAGGACTTTAGCTGCTAGGTCACGCGGCCAGGCCCAGTTCTTGCTTTTTAAGGCCAAAATATAATCCACTGTATTTATGTGATGCATATCTCCTTCCATTCATTCATCAAAGGGCATTGAGACATTTCCCATGTCCCAATTGACATGGGACTGCCCGCTGTTGGTGATGCTTGTCTGAATTCCTTCGCTTGTAGCGTACACCCAGGCGTAGGACTGCTGCATCGTAGGACGTTTGGGAAACCATACAAAGTTTCACTTAAACATGAAGGGTGAATTCTGAAGTTGTGCTGTGAGTGTGGGGGTGATAGTAAAGACATCTAACATGGCTATATTGATTTACTTACACTTTGCCAAGAGAATAGAAGTTAGATCTTCTCACACATGCATACACGCACACTGGAAATATGATATAATGGACATTTTAAGGCTGATTGGAGTAATCATCTTACAAATTGTATATACATGTGTAAACATATATACATATCCATCTAATGATATTGCAATAAAACTCTTTTTTTTTTTTTTTTTTTTTTTAAAGATTTATTTTTATTATTTTTTTATTGGAAAGGCGGATATACAGAGAGGAGATACAGAGAGGAAGATCTTCCATCCGATGATTCACTCCCCAAGTGAGCCGCAACGGGTCGATACTATGCCGATCCGAAGCCAGGAGCCTCTTCCGGGTCTCCCACGCGGGTGCAGGGTCCCAAAGCTTTGGGCCGTCCTCAACTGCCTTCCCAGGCCACAGGCAGGGAGCTGGAAGGGAAGCGGGGCTGCCGGGATTAGAACCGGCGCCCATATGGGATCCCGGGCGTGCAAGGCGAGGACTTAACCACTTGCGCCACCGCGCCGGGCCCAATAAAACTCTTAAAAATGATTATTTTGACCAATACACAATGAAATCACCACTTTCAGGTCCTGTCATGGAGGCCCTGAAAAGTACTTTGGTAATATGTTCATTTTCTTCCAACTAAAATAAACATAGATAAAAATAGAACCAAAAAGAAAATCCTACGCAAAGGTGTTCATTGTAAGGTGTGGCTTGTAACAAAAATCAGGAAAAATATAGCAAAACATTCTGCCCTCCCAAACTAGGGGAACCTTTAAGTAATGATGAAATCTCTCTGTGGAATATTATACATCAATTCATTAAAATATAGAAGAAAATATTTATGTCATGTTTTTAAAAAAACTTGTTGCAACTATGTACACCATGAAATTTTGGCCTTATAAAAGATCATGTGAGACTGAACTAATCCCCGCACAGTAAAAACAGTGTGTAGCTCAACTGTCAGTGGAAATATCCTGGATCCTAGCAAGAGCCCATGGAATAACCCTTCCCTAGCAAGAGCCCATGGAATAACCCTTCCCTAGCAAGAGCACATGGAATAACCCTTCCCTAGCAAGAGCACATGGAATAACCCTTCCCTAGCAAGAGCACATGGAATAACCCTTCCCTAGCAAGAGCACATGGAATAACCCTTCCCTAGCAAGAGCACATGGAATAACCCTTCCCTACCAAGAGCACATGGAATGCCTGCTAATAGGGATTTTAAAAAAATAAATTTAAAATTCTCAATGATGCAGCTTTGTAGGTATAGGGATTCTCCCGTTTCCTTCCTTTTTTCTGGTTCCATTTTTCCCCATTTTATTGCAGGAATATAGCCCTTGCATCTTGGCATTGTAGCTATAGACAACAATAAATTAATATCATATAACAAAGTATATTTAACTGTTTCATTGTGAGATCTCCTTTCATTCTGGCATAGAGATGTATACTGCAATTTGTCTTCACTTCCAGGTGTGATGCTCGTCATTTACATTCAAACATGACTACACACACACATACACACACACACACAGAGACACACACACACAGAGACATACACATGCAGACACACATATACTCGTTCACCTAGATATATATTTGTTTTACATTTTGCACGAATGTTGCCACAGATCAGAGAGAGAAAATATGATATTTATCCATTTGAGACTGGCTTATTTCACTGAGCATAATGATCTCTAATTGTGACCATATTGTTGCAAGTGGTAAATTTTCATTCTTTTTAATGGCTGTGTAGTATTTTGTGGAGAAGATGTACCATGGCGTCTTTACCCCTTCCTCTGGGTTGTTTCCCTGAGTTCACTGTTACGGATTCTGTTGCTATAAATATACACTAATTTGTTGCTTTCTCATATGTAAATCTCATTTCCTTTGGATATATTCCCAGGATTGGGACAACTGGGTCAATCAGATGAATTTTCAGTTGTCTGAGCCTTCTCCATACTGAAATCCATAGTGGACTAGTCTACACGCCTGCCAACAGAGGATTCCCCAAATCTATGCCAGCAATTGTTGTTACTAGCTTTCTGAATGTTAGCTAATCTCAGTGAGGTTAGGTAGAACCTCAATGTGGTTGTCATTTGTGTTTCCCTGATAGCTAGGGAGGCTAAACATTATTTTAAGTATTTTTATTTTTTATTAAGTATTTTTATTTGAATTTGTGCTTTTGAGAAATGCCTACTCATTTCCTTTGCCCATTTCTTCGCAGGGTTGTCTGTTTGCTGTTGTTGAGTTTCTTTGTAGCTCCTAGAGATTAGTCCCCTATCTGTTGTGTAGTGTGCCAAGCTTTTTTCCCATTCTGTTGCTTGTCTTTTTGCTTTGTTGATCGTTTCCTTTGCTGTACAGAAGCTTCTTGGTTTGAGGTAGTCCCATTTGTTTATTTTGGCTTTGCTGCCTGTACTTTGGACAACTTTTCTAAGAAGTCTTTATCAACACCTCTATCTTGTAGAGACCTTCCTACATTTGCTTCTAATAGTTTGATAGCTTATGAGTGAAGATTTGGGTCCTTGACCCATTGAGAGATGGTTTTTGTATGAGGTGACAGGTGGGTTCTTGTTTCTTACTTGTACAAGCTGATGTCTGACTACCCAACAGTACTTGTTGAAGAGACCAAGCTTTTCCCCTGAGATTAGTTGCATTTCTGGGCCTCCCTTCTGGAGTTTCTATTCTGTTTCATTGATCTTTTTCTTTGTTCTTATACCAGTACCAGCCTGTTTTGATTAACACTGCCCTGTAGTGTATTTTGAAATCTGGAACTATAATTCCTTCAGCTTCATTTTTGTTCTCCAAATAATTTTGGCTATTCATGGTCTCTTGAGTTTTCAGATGAATTTTTATACATTTTCCAGCTCTGAGAGGATGTTGTTGGGATTTTGTTTGGGATTTCATTGAATCTGTATATTACTTTGTTATATATACATTTTGATGATCTGACTGTACTGATTTAAGAAAATAGTGAGTTTTTCCATCTTTTAATGTCTTCTTCCATTTCTTTTATTAATGTTTTGTAGTTTTCATCATAGGGTTCTTCCATATCTTTGGTTAGGTTTAGTCCAAGAATATTAAGGTTCTTCTCCACTATTTTAAGAGGGATTCTTTTTATAAGTTATTTCTCAAGCATCGAGTTGTTTGAGTATACTAGGACCATTGATTTGGTTAAGGTCTTTGTGCCCTGTTACCTTGCCAAACTCTCTTAGGAGTTCCAGTAACCTCTTTTTGAATCTTTTGGTTTTTTTAAGTATACAATTATATTGTCTGCAAACAGGGATAATTTTAATTGCTCCTTTCCAGTTTGAATTCTTTTAATTTCTTTTTCTTACCTAGTAGCTCTAGTTAGGACTTCTCTCTTAAATAGCAGTATGAGAGTAACGTCCTTGTCTAATTCCAGATCTCTGTGGGAAAGATTACTGTTTTGCCCATTAGCTGTGATGCAGGAATTGAGTTTTTTAATATATTGCTTAGATTGTGTTGTAGAATGATCTATCTATGTCTATCTTGCCTAGGATGAATGGCCTGATGGTGGGTTTTATGAAATGTCTTCTCTGCATCTATTGAGATAATCATATGGGTTTTGTTCTTCATTTTGTTGATGTGTTGTATCATATTTATTGATTTGTGTATATTAAACCATCCCTGCATGCCAGGGATAAATCCCATCTGGTCCGGGTAAATGATCTGTGTGATGTGCTGTTGGATCTGGTTGGCTAGTATTTTGTTGATAATTTTTGCATGTGTGTTCATCAGGGATATCAGTCTGTAGTTCTCTCTCTCTCTGTTGTGTCTTTGTCTGGCTTTGGTGTTGAGGTTATGTCAGCTTCACAGAAAGAGTTTGGAAAGACCATTTCCCCTTCTGTTGTTTTGAAATCTATGGAGGATTGAGGCAAGTTCTTTTTCAAATGTTTGTTAGAACTCAGCAGCAAAACCATCCAATCGTGGGCTTTTGTTTGTTGGGAGGAAATTAATGACTGATTCAATTTCATCCAAGTTATAGATCTGTTGATGTTTTTAATTGCTCCACAATTCAGTTTTAGTAAATTGTATGTGTTCAGAAACATATCCATTTCTTCTAAATCTTCTGAATTTTTCATATATAATTGCTTGTGATAGTTGTTGATTATTTTATGTACATCTAAGATATCTGTTATATTTCCTTTTGCAACTCTATATTGATTTATGTCTTCTCCCTCTCTTTAGTTAGGCTAACAGTCTGTATATTTTGTTGATTTTTCAAAGAACCAGCTCTTTGATTCATCGATTTATGAATTGTTCTTTTCATCTCTGTTTGGTTGATTTGTTCCTTTATATTGATTGTTTCCTTTTTTTCCTGCTTATCTTGAGATAATTTTGTATTGCTTTTCTAGTTCCTTCTGATATATAGTTAGCTCATTTCCCTGGTACCTTTCTACTTTCTTGACACAGGCACCCAATAAACCAAAATATTCCAGCAGTCCTGTTATGCCTATCAGAAGCCAATCAGAGTCTTAGGCCTGTGTTATTGGGGAATATTCAATAAAATAAATACTTTTTAAAAAAAGATTTAATAAAGATAAAAGTTGACATTGCTGTACAGTAATCCATTTCTTTTCTGCAGAAAATATGTCAAGTTCAGCTTTAATTTCAAGAAAATAGAGAGCAAATCTTCCTAAGACAAAGTGCTGAAGATTTGTTTGCCCTGAGATATGTTTTGCTCACTATAATTGGATTGTCAGAAGGTGTCTGACATATGCTAATGGAACAGTGAGAAAATCAAAATATGGTTTATTTGGTTACGTTTGTGCTTTTTATAGCCAAGCCAACAACATTCATTTATCTCCTACTTAAATGCTAGGAATGAAAAATTACAAAATAACACCACCCTTGCCTTTAAGTAAGAGATCAGAACTACTGATGAAAGGCAGCACATCCTGTACTCCAGTGAGTGGTAGAGTGGATGGGAAATCTGAAGGATGCAGGGTCGTGGTGTACCCACATGCTGGTGACAGACTCCCTGAATGAGGTGATAGTTTGATATCCTTCTCGAAAGCAAAACAGCCACAAAGAACGCAGACGCTTGGGTGTTCTCAGTAGGCACTCTCAGGGTGTTCTGTGGTGTGTTCGTCTCCCTCTCCCTTCCAGTAAGCCAGGAGCTGGAGAACCACTCACTGTTGCGCATGCTGACCTGTACTGGACACTATGGGGGCTTTCGGTTTGCGTTTGTAATCCTGGCATCCTTCCTATGTTGATTTGGGAGGTCATTTCTTCTATGTTATGAATGCCCTGTTAATGCCTTCTGCCCAGTTTCTCCTCAGTTGCCTATCTCTTATTGACTTACAAGAATTTTCCATGTATTGTTGATGCTAATTTCTTGCCAGAAGAGAATGCTGTCTTCCTGGTTGGAACCTAACTGCCTGCTCAGGCTTAACTGGCAGCCCATTAAACAACTCACTTAGCATCTCTCTTCAATACTCTCAGCAATACAATGGGGAGGCTCACAGTTCCCATCAGATTTGTTAATGTAGAATAAGTGAGTTAATACACCTGGGGGTTTGGTTCTGTTTAACACATAGTAGGCCCTAATTAAACAGGGCTTTTGTCACCATATCACCTCGGTGTGTCCTCACTCCCAGGTGAATTACTTCTGACCCAGAGACTTCATTACAATTCCTGTTGTGGCAGAGACCCAAGGACTTGTCTGGTCTTCCTGCCTCAGAATTCAGAATCCAACTTGCTGGGACACAAAGACCTTCATGAAGGCTGTGGGCTCCATCGCTCAGCTCATCCTTCCTCTTCCCCCTTCTTGTCCCTTACCTTCTGAAAGATGAATTTGAACAGAGCGGTATTATGTTTTTCTGTAACATTCGTCAATTTTTAAATATATTTGAAGAGTTGACCTTTCTGAGCTATTCGGTACATCACGTTGATAGATATAGAACTCATCCATTTCTACAGTGCTTCTTTTTGTTATGTAAAACAATTGATTCTTTATTAAGCATATGAATTATTGATCTCGTATTTCATGTATACCTTTTTGTTCTTGTAAGTCAAGCATAGAAGTCTTTATGATTGCTGCGGATAGAAGCATGCTTAGGAAGGCCTCTCTTATACCATCACTGTATAAAAATGCATTGTGTATATTTCCTCCCTATACGTTTATGATCCTAAATGTCATTTAGAATCCATATTTGCATACCAAGTCAATTATAGGGTCTAATAGTTATCTTCCAAAATATTGACCCTGCTGTCATCACACCTCTAACCAAGTGACCGTTCTTTTGTTGAAAGAGGAAGCCCCAGGAGTGGGAATAGCCATCAGCTCAACTGCCCTCTGCGCTGTGTTCACCTGTGAGTGACACAGCCTCTGCAAGAAGCAGCAGTTCTGCACTTTCTCATTTCCAGATCCTAAAGCATTTGCATTATCCCTCACTAGAAAGAAATAAAGATACAGAGTAGAAAATAAAAGATATTTTAAATTAGCTGTGTGGTCAGCCCCAAAATGCTTTGATGTGAAATGTTAGGGCAAGGGGAAATTGTTTTGGAGGGGCCTAGAAACAAATATAGACCTATGGATACTGGGCACAGTGCCCTGGTTGCTAAAGTCCTCCCCTTGCATGCGCAGAAATCCCATATTGGTGCCAGTTCATGTCCTGGCTGCTCCACTTCCCATCCAGCTCCTCCTTGTGGCCTGGGAGAGCAGTCAAGGATGGCCCAAGGCTTTGGGACACTGCACCCATGTAGGAGACCTGGAAGAAGCTCCTGGCCCCTGGTCGGTTCAGCTCCGGCTGTTGTGCTCACTTGGAGAGTGAATCAGTGGTCAAAGGATCTTCCTCTCTGTCTCCCCACCTCTCTGTATATCTGACTTCCTAATAAAAATTAAAAATAAATCTTAAAAAAAATCTGTGGATATTGTAAGATTGCTAGGAGAGCCATGTGAACAGGCAGACAGCTGGAAAGCTGTCAGCTATTCCTTGTCAGAACTAGTGTGTATGTGAATGTGAGCCCCAGCTCAGGCACTTGGATGTGTGACATTGTTCAATTCATTTGCCCTACATTCATTCATTGAGTAGGTACTCATGAGGACCTATTGCATGCAGGCTGTTCCGTGCCTCTGAGGTTCAGGTACCTAAGTGATAACTTGCAATAGAAAGGAATGTGCCAATGCCCCAACTCTTAGTGGAATCTCCGAGTAATATTGTATATCCACTGCCCCTCTAACTCTTTAGAGCCCCAACAAACTTACATTGGATTAAACACAATTAAAAATCAGAAAGAAAATGGCTTGGCCTTCTATGTATTTCTTAACATTTTCGTGACAAACAAGTATTCCTTTCGTAAAGAGGATTAGCGTTTTAATTATAAGGATTGGTGTTTACTGTATGAAGTCTGATCTTTCCATGCAAGGTTTAATCCACTAAACATGACTAATTCTCTTGTGAGTTTTACTTTAACCTCAGCCTTTCCAGTTTCTGAGTGGAGCATTATTGATCTGAGTGATTCATGACCCACGCCTGCTCTTTTACAGTCTTTAGTATGATCGTTATCATTTAGAAAGCTATAAATGCAGCCATGAACCTAAAGTATTGCTGAGGAACAATAATTGTGAAACATAATAATTAGCACAAATGCACACTTTGCTGATCACTTCTGCAACTTACAGTTGTCCCAGAAGACCTCCAATCAATGTGTCCTACAGGTGAATACATTGGAATGGGCTGCGGACAAGGAAGCTGCAAGCTGAATTCTATTTAAAGAGGTCCGATAAGATCCTGGTAGATGGTTACAAACTTGACATGGTGATGAAGTGAAAGTCTTAGTTTAGGCTACCCAAGGGGTTTAGGGTCGCTTTCCTTTTCACACTACACACCTGGCCAGTGGTCTCTAACTGGGGAATCAGGCTTCAGCAGCAGAAGATAGTGTCCAGTCACTGAGGCAAGACACCCTCCTTGGACCCTGATGGGAGTCCTTGGAAGACCCCAGGCTCTCCTGTTATCCTTTTTTCTTGGTGATGCCAAAGAGTGCTGATGAGGCCATGTCCCCATGGCTCTCCAGTGAATGGAACTCACCCTCCCTCCCCACACACACATCTCAGGCTGCTTCTGAGGGGCCCCTGGAAGAGCTGAACCACTCACTCCAAACAAGAGGAGGTGGCTGATGGTTTCCTTGCGATGTCTCTTGTTCTGTTTTCTGGATTATGTGTCAAGAAGGAAAACTGATGTCTTACATTTCTGGAGGCTGGCAAGGCCAAGTGTATAGTGCTTGAATACGGCAAAAACCTTCCAAGGTGAGGGCGTCACATGGCAAAGAAGCACGTGTGAGTTAGTGAGGTGGGACAAGTGAGAAAGAGAGCCCTTCGAATCACAAACCCACTCCCATGTAAACAAACCCATGCCCTCAGTAACAGCGTTCAGTCTTGAAGCAGATCATTCACCATGTAAAACTCTGCCGTTAGACACTCCCTCCCGACGCGACTGTGTCAGGAACTGAGTTCCTACCTAGAGTCCTAGAGAAGAAAATATTCAACCCACGGCACATTGTGATGTCTGGAGCCTTTCAGGCCAGTCAGTGTGGACTTGAACCACAGCTCTGACACTCTCCTCCATGTTTGACCTTGTGACTTCTTTCTGTGAGATGCAGGCATGGCAAATAGCAGAGAGCCTCTGGACAAGCCAGGGTTCAGTTAATGCAAGAGATGTGGCTGCTGTGTTACACAGCACTGTACAGTGACATATGTTGGACACCTTAGGAAGAGAGATTCTTGGGAAGACGATGGTCCCCACTTCTGAAGTCTTCAGAAAAGAAAGGAAGAGCCTTCTCAGCAGAGAAGGCAGCACCTGTCCAGGACCAGATGAAGTGAGAGGCATCATGAGCTGTGCCAAGACCTTGGAGACCCAAGAGCTGAGTGCTCCAGACAACACAATGCAAGCTGAAGACCTCTAAAGAGATGCAATATTTGTGACTCAGAAATGAGTGGTGTGCGAAGTCTGTGGATTTAATGGAACTGGACAAGGGGGAAATGAGTCTCCAGGGAGAGAGGAGTGAATGAGGCTGTGTGTCTGCAGAGTAGTGGAGCAATGCACCGGTGATGAGATGTCAGAGGTCCAGAGCTCCTGGACCTCTGCCTGCTGGGGCTGGCATGTTTAGCCTCACAATTAGGATCCTGGTTGGGATACCTACGTCGCTCAGGTTGGAATGCCTGGGCTTGAGTTCCAGCTGGCCCCCACTGTCCACTTCCTGCCTTTTACACCCTGGAAGGCAGCAGTGCTGGCTCAAAGTGGTCAGATTCCAGGACTGAGTTGTGGCTTCTGGCCCAGACTCAGCCATTGGGGTTCCTGTGGGCGCTTGGTGAGTGAATCAGCAGATGCGAGTGCTCTCTCCCAGCAACCCTCTCCTCTCACATGAAATGTAAAGAAGGCCTTAGCCCCAGAAAGCAGTGCAAAGCACAATTTGTTTCAACGAAGGAGTGATGACCAGTGAAGGCAAAGCAGAACCAACAGGCTTGAAGCCTTGACGCCAAATCAAAGAGAACAAAGGAGAAAGCATGGGCCTCTGCAGCTGGACCCAGCCTTCCCTGCTGGCCGCTGGACAGGAGCCTCTCACAGGGCAGCATGGCACCCTTCCTGTCTCTGCCATTATGATTGGTTTCAGGAGGTGTCATCATTGGGTGTGACATGTGGTGGAACTGTGATTTCCTTAAATGACCACCCCCCATACATGGGTTTTGGGGGCTTTGGCAATACGCACTGTTCGTCTACACAGGAAAGTTACACCGCAAGGTTTTGCTATCACTTTTAACAGAAGGTAATTAAATTTCAGCCTAATGTGCCAAGACAAAATAGTATTACACATTTTGGCATTTGTTTAGCCCAAGAAAATTCACTCATCCAAGGAGTCCACTGATAGTGTGCTCATTTCATATAATTACCCTATTATGCATAAAATAATGTGTGTAAAGAGAGCTAGGCAACCTGCTTTCATCACTGCAGTAAGTTGTAAATGAAAGGAAATAACCGCAGCTAAAATGTGAAATACTGAGAGCATTTTCTTCTTAGGTCTGTTATAACTGAGTGAGGTTCTGTTTATTTTACAGAATGACATTGAAATACAAACAGATTTTAGAATTAAGAATCTTGAGAAGTCTTCATTAAGAAGTCAGCTTGGTGGGTCTGTGTGATCCTATCTGACTGACAGGCGGTGTTCGTGGAAGTAGCTGTAGATGAACTCGGTGGTGCGGAAGCTGGTCTGATTCCCTGAGCACCAGACTGTGGGTTTGCTGCTTCTCTTAGAGAAATTTCCTGACCAACTCTCAGAAAGACTCTGTGCATCTTGAAACCATCCTTTCAGCTGACCCTAACAATTCTGTAACATGCTGGCCAAAGCAACAGTGATTGTTTAAAAGTAAATTGTTGAAGTGTAGAAGTATAGAATTTGTCCAGAGAACAGCAGTCATATCTTAATTTTCTTGATGCTGCCCACAATGCCTTGGCCACAGTACATGTTTAAAAGAAAACATTGGAGGAATAAACTGCTAACCGCTTGGTCCATGAAAAAAAAATTCTGTGTATTTGCAAAACTGTAGCAAGTTCTGTCTGTTGACAAACGTATTGAGAAGAATCGTGCTGCAAGATGATCAAGAAATTATGAATGGGTGTATGCATGAGGGGGGATCAAAAAGAGAGAGAGAGAATATTTTTTCTGTGATCACACTCTGTTTATTAAATTGACCAACCCAGCAGTAACCATGCAACCATGGAAAACTTGAAAAGGTTTATACTCTGGAGGCCTGAAGGCTGCATCCCTTGCTCAGCTGGGTTTGATAAGCCTGAGCAATTAGTTTTGAGACATTTAAAATGGAGAATTTTTGTATCTAAACGACTGATTCTTCTGGAAGGCTACAGAATGGCAGCAGGTATGGCTCCACATTTCCATGGGTCACTAACCGTCTGGAGTCCACAATTCCCTCTTCCACGTGGCACATGCTCTTCTGTCTCCTTCTGTCTCAGTGGTAACTAACCCCACACTGATAGTCTAATGCCACGGGATGCTATTATTCTCTTTACAATAGTTTTTTTTTTTCTCAGAGAAAATTGAAAAGAGCAAATTTTGGGTGGAGGCAAATAATTTTCTACTGTTGATGGATAAGCAAATCAAGCATGTCCCTAGGGGAAAGAAAGCAATAGATAGGGTCTTGTGAAAGTTCATGGAAAATGTGTGTTATGTAAATGTTATGTAAGAATTTCAAAACTATTTGTACCCCGGTGGTTTATCTTTTAATTTATTTTACCTTCATAATCCCTATATGCAGTTGCACTTCAAATTCTACCTTTGCATATAATGATGAAAGGAAGAATAATTTTTGTCTGTTTGTAAGAATGGAGTCAAAAATAATAATAAGCGAAAGAATTTGGGAAAGTATGGATAGCAGGAGATAGAAAGAGGAGAAAGGAGGCATTTATACCTCAAACTTCACTCTGTATTCTTGCTGGATAGTTTTGCTTTCATTTTCTCTGTGTCCATTTCAAGTCTTATTATCCTTGCCATTCCCATCATCTCAGAAATGTGTTTGCTTATCAACAAGCAGAAGTAGGAAGGGCTTGTAAGAACATGAAGTCAGCAGTAGGAATCGCGGTAATCATGTCTACCCTGTATTGTCCTTCCTCCCTCTTGCTTGCCACCACTGGACATTAGCCTTAATCCCCACAAAAATTATATAGTTAGCACTGCACTTGCCGAAGTCTTGCATCATTAAGTAATTTTCTCCCTCTACTAAGAGCACGTGACTGCACTGTGCATACCTTTTCCGGCTGGACCTGCATAATAGTTTGGGAATCATTCCGGCTGGGTGGTTATCTCAGGCTTTGAAAAAATAATGGCCATATCAGCTTGACTCAGTGTTCATTGATCCAGAATTATTAATTACCATAAAATTATTACTATAATTTAAGCAACAGTCTTTACTTTTCCAAATTAACATATAAAAAGATTCTAAAACTTCAAGAAGTCTTCAGTTTTCAAATTATATTCACAAATATAGCATTGTATATTAATTATATTAGCTATAGCTGTACACAAAATTATATTGTGTTTGTATAAGTGCAAATTAATGTATTATGAAATTTAATATTTCTTTATGAAAATATGTATGTGTTCATATATTCAGAGAGGTGGTCTACAGATAAAGACACCTTCTCTGAGCTAGTCATTGCTGAATATAAATTCAGACTCCATTGTTTAACAACCATGTTTCTAAGTTTTTATTATAGTTTTCTTATTCTAAAATAGAATTACAAATAAAATGAGAATATATGCAATGATAAGCAGGTTAAGTATTTTTTTAAATATGCTTTAACAAGCTGTTTTTTTAAAGAAATTTACCCATGGTTATAAATTGTTTTGTTCATAAAGGTCTCATAACCTTCTCATTATATTTTTAATTTAGAAGCTGTAGTATTATTGCCACTCTCATTCCCATTAAGTAATCATTTGTGTTGAGTACTTTAGTGGTTACCTAAAGGTTTATAGTGTATATGTGGACTTACAGCATGAGAACTTCCGAAGAGTCAGTGCCACTTCATACATAGTGTAAGACATTGCAAAAGAGGGCCAGCATTGTGGCAGAGTAGGTTAAACTGCTGTTTGTGCCACAGGCATCCCATTATCAGTTGGCTGGTCTGAGTCTTGACTATTCCAATTCCAATCCAGCTTCCTGCTAATGTTTCCTGGGAGCATAACAGAGGATGGCCCAGATACTTGGACTCTTGTCACACTGTGGGAGAGCAGGATGAAGTTCTGACACCTGGCTTCAGCCTGGCCCAGATGCAGCTGGGGAGTAACAATGATGGAAGATGTGTGTGTGTGTGTGTGTGTGTGTGTGTGTGTGTGTGTGTGTCCCTCCCTGAATCCCTGTCACTCTTCCTATTGAATAAAAAAATGGCAAGTATTGCTGTAACACTTTATCATTAATTTCTCCTAACCTTTGTACTATATCATAACTTTTACATCAACATATTTTAAATTCCACAACGTAATGTTGTTGTAATTTTTGCTTTAAGCAGTCAATTCTGTTAGAAACATAAGGAATAACAAAAACACGTAGTCACCCTGCGTTTGCCCTTTCCATTCCTTTGGGTAGCCCCACAGATTCATCTGCTGTCGTTTTTCTTCTGTTTCAGTGACTTCCGTTCACATTGGTTGAAGTGCAGGTTTGCTAGCTATGAGTTCTCTTATGTCTCGGAAATAGTTTTAATTATGCTTATTTTTAAAGATACTTTTAGTGGGTGGAGACCTTAGTTTTAGAGTGGGCGTTTGGTGTGGCAGCTAAGATACTGCTTAGGAGCTGGGTTCAAGGCACTGTCCCAGCCAGCAGTGCTCCCGGCCTTGTGTGCTTGCCTCTCACCTGGGAGCTAGCCTGTACTTAGCAGAAGATTCCAGAAAGACCTGCCACAGGGCTGCCAAGCTGAACCCTTGCCCTGGAACTCCAGCTGTCCTGGCCTTCCTAGACTCCCTGCTCGGCCTCCTATGCATGAGTTGACCACTGGGCTCCACGGGTTTTTGATTCCCTCCCTGCAGTGCACTGGCATGCTCATGGTCATTTCCTCCCTGGCTTCCCATCTGTCGGGATCCCTGTCTTTCACTGTCTGACTTCAAGTGTTACAAAGACCCTTGTTTCCTGTAACTTCCCTGCTTCCTGATCATTCCAGGCATGAAGGCAAGTCCATTTCCTCTTTCTCCACTTGGTCCAGCAGTGGAAGGTTTTCAGCTCTGAGTGAACCAGATCTTCCTTGGGCACTTGCAAGTGCCCTTGGCTCAGAGAGCTGTCATCTCTCTGGGTGGCGGGGCATTCTGATCCCACGGCTTCAAGGGCAGCATTCCAGCAAGCCAGCCTCAGCCAGGGCTGCCTCTGCTCGTTTTTGCCCTGAATTCCTTCTCTCAAAACTATCTACATCTCACTTCTCTGACCCACCCAGGCATTACTTAGCATGCATTTTGTTGTAGTGGTTCTCAGCTTACAATTTCTTTATTTCAGAGAAATAAAGAGGCTTGGTCCATTTTTCCTCAGCCCTTTGATCCTGCGTTTTCCCATGCACACGTGCACACATGCTCTGTCTCACACATGCACCCTCACACTCATCAAGTTCCACCTCTCCAAGGTATGGCCCGTATTTTCTAGCCATCATCTCTTCGGAAACTTTAGAAAAGCTGTAACAATGAAATTACACAACAGAAATGATAGCTGTGTAACTCTGGGTCTTGCTGTCCTGGCATTTTCCCAGCCCCACATGCAATCTTGTGGCTGACTCGCGGTGTCCCTGGAGGGAAAAGCACCTCCTCCAGCTCATGAATGTGCTGCCCCCTCCCTCGACCCAAGAAGTCCACAAAGGATAAGGCAGGCAACCAATATTGTATTTCAAGTTCTAACAAGATTTGCCCCAAAGCCATTCAGTCAGGCCCAGTCTAAAGACTCCATGGGAGTTCCTATCTGTCGGGAGCTGCCTTCTTGCCCGCTGAGACAGAATCAGCCCCTCACAAGGCAGGAGGACCTAGCTTCCTGTCCCTCCTCCTTGGGTCCCAGGCATGTTTGGGTCAGGAGCAAGGAAGGAGGTGTGAGATATGCTACACACAACAGGCGTTGTGTGCAGCAGAGCAGCCACTGGCCTTCCAAAGCGAACTCTACTTCTCTAACCCAGCAGTTGGGAATTCCAGTGCTAAGCACTTGACCTCTGCTTCTGGGTTTCTCTCTCTTCACTTGTGAGAACGGAAGCAGTGTGGCAGTCTCACTGCTAAGGAAACTTAGCAGGTCCAGGAGACTTCACTCTTTGGTTTGTTGAGATATTAGGCAACACACTCCCATAACAGAATACTGGGTCTCATTCAGTAGATTGTTTGAAGCAGCAAAGTGGAATGTGTGTGGTCCACGTGACGATGATTACCAAAGCGAGATACCAGGCAAATCTGAGGTGTTCACTTGATTCGTCACTTCTTCCTGAGAAAACATTTCATTCACTGACACATCTGTCGTTATGTGACCCTCAATAAGGAGTTAGTGGCAGAGTTAGAAAGTCTTACGTTATCCCAATGTCATTCATCCTGCATGAAGCTCTCATTTTATATATTATTCCATCGAGTAAAAGTCTGTCACATGAAAGGAAAGTGAAAGCAGAATTTAAATGATACAATTTCCCATCATTGCCGTTTATCCTAATAGAACCTCAAATTCAGCATTATGTTAACATGGTTCATTACATTTAATGATTTCAACAATGGTAAACACAATAGTTCTCAAAAAAAGCTTAAATCTTTTTACCCATGGTCTTTGGAATAAGGTCCTTGTTGGTTTTCCCATGTGAATCTTCGCCAGAATTCTAATCTAAGCATGATTTCTTGGGCAATACAAGTTATGGGAATTATTAGCCAGTTGGCTGTTTGTAACCTTAACGTGACAACAGGAAGTGAAGCAGCTCTGCAGTGGCCTGTTCCAGTGGGAACTAACCAACTGTGGGATGTTCGCTATGCTTGCAGGAGCTGGGAAAAGGCTTCTATTATTAGTGCTAAGAGACAGGTTTCATGTATCAGGTACAGTTCTGATAAGAGAACCACATTTTTGTCTTTTTCTTCTTCCCCTCAAAGTTCTCTTCCTTTTCTCTCCTTTTTCTTGCACATCTGGATCTGGCAGTGTAGTCTAAGCTCATTTTTTTTTTCATTTGAAAGTCAGATTTTACAGAGAGGAAGACAGTGAACCTCTGGCTCGCTCTCAGATGAGCACAATGACCAGCTGAGCTGAGCTGAGCTGAGCTCCTGGCCAAAGTTGAACACCAAGAATTTCTCTCACATGTCCCACGTAGGTGAGTGTGTCTCAAGGATTTGGGGCATCTCCCACTGCTTCCCCAGGCCTTAGGCACAGAGCTGGACCAGAAGCAGAGCTGCCAAGACACGAAGCAGCACCCTTATGGGATGCCGACCGGTGCCACATGGCAGAGCATTAGCCAGATGCACCACCAACCCCTAAACTCATGTTGAAAAAGCGGTTGTTATAAGCTTTATTGCTACTGTGCTAAAATTTTATAAGGCTTGTATTTTTTTCATTTACTGAGTAAAAAATAAAGGAAAAGGTTAGAGTTAGTGACAAGAATAAGAATTAGAAACAGAAAATGTTAATATTTAGGTAAAATAATATATTCACATGCACATGCTTATATCTGCTTGTGTCCATGTGTACATATCTGGTCCTGAGTAGTTAATAAACCAAATTTCACATCCTAAACAAGGAAGGGTTGATGTCAAATGTTGTGACCTTGTCAGCCTTGTGGATTCAGAGTGATTTTGAAGATGGGAGGTCTTACCTGAGAAAACAATATGGTTCCATTAACAACCAGCCCTAAGTTGTATAGCCCATAGATTAAGTTTGAAAACCAAAGGACTATAGAATACTAAATATAATTGAATGTAGTTCACTGTACGAGAAGGTACAGAGCTGTTCTGTGATCGCTGTTTTGCAGAGATAAAGCAAAATACTAGATTTAGATTTATCTAGCACTTCACAAACTGAAATCCACTGAGTGATTGTTTTCTATGTATCGTTCCCTCCGCAGCACCATGGAGATCTAAGGTCCCACCAGTGGCTTTTAGCAGTTTCCAAAATGCAGTTGATTTCACCTGCAACCAGCAGGTAGCATGAAGGCCGATAGGCAGTGGTCTCCCATCCCAGGCCAATTCTGTTCTTACATCAACGCCCTCCATCACCTCCTGTGTGAACCTGCCCTGTCTGTGCAGCCTCCTTTGCTCGTCCTCATTTGGTGGCCTGAGCAAATCTGATTGTATCTTTATCCTTTCATACATTCTCATTGTGCCCGCTGGCATTCTCGCACTCAGAGGTGAGTCTTGTTCTGTCCAATCTTCAGTATTTACGTCTCTGAGTGCTTCATATACTCTAGACTGTTCCCCTCAGAATTCTGAATGAATTGCAGATTCTCAGATTCAGTCAGCTAAGGCTCTGTCATGTGTCAGGCACCGTTGCAGGAGGGAGACCACTGTGAACCATGCGAGTACGTAGGCTTGTATTGCTGGACTGACGCTATAACTGGGGGAGAGTAAAGTGTAACCTTAAGTCAGTCACACGATGCACTTGCTCATGGTTAGCACCAGCAGGAAAATCAAAGGGGATCGGAGGTGTCAGAGATGGAAGCAGCTGAAAGAAAACAGGCAGATGGAGGCCAGCACATCAGCCCAGTTGTGGTTAAGGTCCTCTGCTGACAGCCCAGTGTAGGCCTCTTAAGAGCTGCTCAGGCATGTGCAGTGCCCGATTCCCAGGCCAGACTGGAGTGGCCCTTGGCATGGTGACCGCAGTGAGTTCATGGTTGTCAGTGGGCAAAGCATAGAAACTGCACCCTGTTTACCAATCGCGCAAATTATTCCACCTTCCTTGGGAGGAGTGGAAGCAGCAAAGCAGAAAAGGAGGATGCACCTGCTAGCACAGGATAGAGAAATGAGGAGAGGACACATCCTGCCACCCAGCACAGGCTAGCCTTGCTCTGGCAGCTCTGACAGCCAACCTGTGACCCACCGTGGGAGTGGCAGTCCCTTCTTTACCACATTCATGCCCATACCCCAGCTGGACAGTCAGGAGGTGGCTCACTCCTGCTAAAATCCTCACTTTGACACAGCAGCCTCGCCAGCCGCTGAACTCCCCCAACCAGGGGCAGCATTCAGCAGCCCAGCACCAGAATGACTTTTGGAAATACAGACGCCATCCCAAACCCCACCCCCCTGGCCAATTCGCCTGGAGCTGCCCTGGCCCCAAGTGCTGCCACAGCTAGTGCCATGGACATGGCCGTCCTGGGTGTGTGTGCCCCTGTGGTACTGAGTGTTAAACAGAATCATCACCTCTGAGTGCTCCGCTGCCACCAAGACTCAGGCACCTGGGTGGTCCTTGCTGGAAAGCACCCTTAGTTCCATGGAAGGATCTGTAATTACGGAAACTGTTGCCATCAACAGTTGACCAGCAAATCCTTCTCAATTTACCACTACAATCAACCACTCCACCACCTGCTGGGGCAGAGGGCTTAAGAAGGTAAAGAAGTGGAACAAAACATGAAGAGTGGGGAAAACAAGTTCCATCATAATTTCTGCCAATTTATGTTAGTTTCACGAGGACAAGGAGCAAATTCACAAGCTTAAGATATATTAGCCAAATTGACATCCAAAAGAAATGGAATCAATATGTTTTCCCATAATGAAACAGGATTACAAAGGTGTTGGTCATTATGACATTTCAGATTCATTCAGGTGGATCTGGGTGGCTCCAAAGCTGGAAAAAGTGTAGTCTTATTTTCTACAGTTTGGTCAGAGCAAGTGACACCTTGAATTGAATGGCTGTAAGGTCGGCAAATAATGGGGAGCAGAAAGCAAGAAAAGCCAGCTTAAAAGTGGGAAATTCAATACTGAAATTGATCACTTATGTATTCGTAAATGCATGTTAGTCTTAGCAACAGACTTGAACCTGTTTCACACCAGGGCTGCCAAGAGGGGCATCCTCACTGTCTGAGTGGCTGTGCACACCAGTGCCAGGGACTGCCTGGACCCCATCGTTCATGACCTGCTGTCGCTGTGCACCTGCTTCCATCCTGTAAGGTCCTGACTTTAGCACACTGCTGGAATAAAGACTGGAGTACTACAGTCAGTGTCATGCAGTTACAGGGCTCCCCAGCCCTACTTCCTCAGGCAAATGAGTGAGTGCTGCTGTGCAGGCACCGTGTCTGCACACAGCTGAGCACACAGCACAGTGCTAGGTAGACAGCAGGCACTCAGGAACACTGGGGATCAGTTCAAGCCTCTGCACCTGAGCTGCCAGTTAGAGTAGTCGGTATCTGAAGCTGTGAACACGTGAAATGTGCTTAGTGCACAGAACGAAAATATCCACCAAAGTAAAAACAGTTCTGCTCTAGACAAAATCACTTTAACTTTTTAGTTGATGAAATCTTGGTTTTGAGTAAAATAAAAATTAAATAGTAATAACACACCTGCTGAAGAAATGATTCATGTGAAATGGTTTTATTCACTTAGATCATTTTCTCACTGTTTGCATAGTGTTTGCTAAGTATTGTGATATGTGCCACAAAGGAGCATCTTTGTTTTAATTTTTTACTAGTTTTCAAAAACAAATCCACTCAAATATTTTTTCAATAAGCATGCCTTCAATAAACTATTTCCAATGACCAGAATAGAACATGCTGTTTAAAATAATTTAAAATGTTTTAATATCCTCTAGGAAAAGAATACTTTTTTATTTTTTAAAAAGATTTATTTATTTTATTGGGAAGGCAGGTATACAGGGAGGACAAGAGTCAGAGAGGAAGATCTTCCATCCAATGATTCACTCTCCAAGAGGTCGCAATGCCCGGTGCTGAGCTGATCAGAAGCCAGGAGCCAGGAACTTCCTCCAGGTCTCCCACACTGATGCAGGGTCCCAAAGCTTTGGGCCATCCTCAACTGCTTTCTCAGGCCACAAGCAGGGAGCTGGATGGGAAGCAGAGCTGCCATGATTAGAATTGGTGTCCACATGGGATCCTGCCACGTTCAAGGCGAGGACCTTAACCATTACTCTATCGCACTGGGCCCATTTTTCTGTATTTTTGTTTTTAATTTAATGATACAATTCCATAGGCTCTGGGATTTCCCTTACTCCCTCCCCTGATTTCCTCTAGATTATTACTATAGTATAGTCCTGTATCTTAATAAGGAAATTAAGTAATTATGTTCTCTTTAACCATAAAACACAGTATCAGCTGTTTTGCACTTAATCAAATCCAGTGACATAGCTGCACATCGTAAAATAAGCCAGAGCTTTCTGAGAAACATCCCAGCTACTAATGAATACAATGACTCCATTCCTGCTATATTGTGGACTACACAGCAAAGCTGAATCATCTTCCGCTCCAAGAAATCTACAGGCGCGGTTTTAAAAGTTTTGTTGTCCACATATTTGAGTGGCTAATATGACCACATCATAATGATTGTTTAAATCGTAACAATTCTTTATAAACATCTACCTCGTTGGATTGGCAGCAGACAGAGCAACACCTGTACAGAATTATGTTCTGTTCCTTCATCCCTTCCCCCTCTCCCCCCGGGTTTCTTTCTCTCACTTTTACTGAATAAATATGATATAAATGATAAACACCACTTTGTCCTACCAGGTGGTATTTCAGGACAGCCCAGGGACAAGACAGGTGTGTTTAAAGACAGCTGGCAGACTTTTGCTTAGCTCCACACCCCATCTCAGGGCCATGGGCAGTTAGATTCTCTTGCCAGTGTCTTCTGAAGTCATTATGGAAAGAGGCTAGGGGCTGGGTGTTCAGTTCAGCCACAGCTCATGTCACCTGCATCCCATATCAGTGTGAGCCCAACAACTTCCGTCCCAATCCAGCTTCCTGCTAGTGTGCCCAGGAAAACAAGATGGATGGTCCCAGTGCTTGGGCCCCTGCCACCCACATGGGAGACCCACATGCAGTTCCGGGCTCCTAACTTGGGCCTAGCCCAGCCCTGGCTGTTGTCAGTATCTAGGAAGTAAACCCATAGTAGGAACCTCTCCCCCTCTTTCCAACTCTTTCACTCTTTTCCAATAAAAATAAATCAATCTTAAAAGAAAAAGAGGGATGAGCTACAAATTATTTACTCTTTGTCATTATATGAGTTGAGGTACTGTAGACAAGTAGTAGATTGGGAAAGATCTACTCATGGGGAGGCAAATCAACCAAACTCCAGGTTTTTGTCTCAGCATCATTGCTAAGATGGCACCAAGGATTGGGCTACTCCAAAGTCTAATTTTTTTTTTTTTAGTTTTTCAAATCTCCTGAATTCAGCTACTCTAAGAAAATGGACAACAGATCAGTTTATAGAATTTCAAATATTTTTTAATTATTTGTTTTAGAATCCTGGTAAAAATAAAAGTCCTTTGACTGATTTTTTCATGTAACAGTGGTTCCAAAGATGAAATAGGTCTAAACAAAACAGCATATGATTTTTTTATGAAATGCCAAATACCAGAGCACTGTGGGATGACAGTGTCCCTGTCTTTCAGATCTTTGATAAGACAGCCAAAATATTGATGTTTCTCTCTCATTGAACACTACGCACTAGCTCTTCAGTTTGACTTCCACAAATGTGAAGTTTAGGAGTTCAGTGTGTTGGAATACTGTATTATAATATGTTCTAGTGTTTTTTTATATACACTGCGTAATGTGAACTGATTTCAAACTTATCTTACCTGAGTTTTTCCTCTTCCATTAAGCTCAAATGTTTAGACAGTGTTTCATAAACTCAGTGTGATCGGGTCAAAATGTATTTCATGAGTAATGTATTACCTTCTATAAAACTGAAATCAGAAAATGTACTTACTGGATCCTGAAATATATTAAAATGGTTTCATCAACAAAAGCACTCTCGATCAGTGAGGTGTTTTCCTGTCTTTGAATGATCGTCAACATTTTTTTCCTCTGGTTGACTCACTCAAGCCCAATGCTAGAATAAACTATAAGATAAGACAAACCAATATGTAATAGTATAAGGCCATCACGGTAAAAGTTACGCTGCTCTACATATGACCATGTATATGAAAATGTGCGCATGCTTGCGAGGAGGAACAGGGTTATTCATGTGTGAATTGCAGCACCACGGAAAAGAAACTCCCACAGCAGAGTTCAACATCAGATTTCTCCACGCATATTTTGTGTTTACACTCAGTTATTAAGCATCAATCCCTTACTAACTCCTTCAATTTTAAAAACTGATTGTAATGCAGGTCATTGTGAGTCTGTCTTTTTAACCCATCCTCAAAATGTTCAAGATTGGCTTTGCACCTTGCTTCAATTCTTTTTTGTTATTAACAAGCATTCAGTATTCCAAAGCGGAGAGAAAACGTGTAACGTTTCTACACTGTCTCTCTTAACTAAAGCATACTTTGCATCCTGCTTTAATCTTATGTAGACTCAGTATTAGAAATGCAGAAATGAGGTTGAGCACGTGATTCCAGTTAAGATACTCACATCCTGTAATGGAGTGGCTAGTTCCAAGTCCTGGCTCTACTAAGGATTCCAGCTTCCTGCCATGTGCTACCTGGGAAGCGCCAAGTGATAATCGGTCAAGTAATGGGGTCCCTGCCCCCCACATGGGAGACTTGGATGGAGCCTCCTGTCTTCATTCTGGCACAAGCTCCAGCTGTTGCAAGCAGGTAGAAACCAGGAAATGAGATCTCCCTCCTTTCTCCCCCTCCCCGATTAATGAATTAAGTAGCTGAAGCAACATTGTTTGTAGGTAGTTATTACACAAATGTACGGGGATCTCATTAAGACTGAGAGTAAACAGAAATACATGTAAGTACATTTACTGGATGGTCTGGGATGAAGAGAAATGTGACCCACTCTTCAGAATTATTAACCACTCTACACTTTATACTTTCTTCTTCTTTTTTTTTTTCATTTCAGCCAACATCTTATTATTAGAAGTGCTTTCCCATGACATCCACCATTAAAATTTTCATTTGCCTTTATTTTACTGAAACTATAAAGGTACTTCAAAATACACTATAGTTACAAAAAACACTAAATAGATAACTTGGGATAAATTTAACCAAGAATGTGAAAGACCTCTAAAATGAAAATTACAAAACATACAAAAACTCAAAGACCTCCTATATTCAATGATCCAAAGAGGTAGTATTATTTAAAAGTCTATAAGCAATTTATAGATTAAATGTCTGTGAAGCAATTTACAGATTGAAATATTTATCAAAATATCAGTGTCATTATTACAGATTTAGAAAATGCAGTCCTAAAACTCAAATGGAAATGCAAAAGACTCCAAATAAACAAAGCATTCTTGAACAATAAGAACAAAACTAGAAACATCACAATACCATGTTTCAAGACATACTGCAGGACTATTATAACCAACATAGCATGGTACTGGCCTAAAAACAATGCATCGATAAATGGAACAAAATAGAAGGCCCCAACATAACCCCATACATCTATAGCCAACTTATCTTTGGCAAATGTGCTAGAAAATCTCTCTCAAGAAATTTCTCTCAGTCCGTTCAACAAGATGGTATTGTGATAATCAGATTTTCATATGTTAAAGGCTTTTTTTTAAAGATTTAGTTATTTTCATTTGAAAGGCAGATTTTACAGAGAAATGGAAATTCAGAGAAAAGGTCTTCCATCTGGTGGCTCACTCCCCAAATGGCTGCAACAGCCAGAGCTGCGGTGATCCAAAACTGGGAGCCAGGGGCCTCTTCCAGGTCTCTCCCTTATGCCAAAGTTTTAAGTAAGATTTCTACTTTATACAAAAAAATCAGCTAAAAGATGGATCCAGGATCTGCACTGAAGACTTGGAACTGTGAAACTTCTGAGAGGAAAACAAAGGTGCAATATAGACTGATTTTTTTCAGATAAAAATCCTAAAGTGTAGGCCATGAGAATAAAGAACTCAAGTAGATTCCTATCAAACTAAAAAGAAAAAAAAAACTTCTACACAGTAAAAGAAACAATGGACAGAGTGAAAAGGCAGCTGACAGAATTGGAGAAAATATTTGCAAGCTATGCATCTAATAAAAGATTATAATCCAGAATATATTAAGAAGCTGAGGGAACTCAACAAGACAAACAATCCAGTTAAGAAATAGGCAAAGGATGTGGAAAAAAAACATTTCTCAAAAAGAAATACACTGGCCAACAGACACATGAAAAAAATTCTCTAGTCACCAGGGACATGCAAATGAATGCCACAATGAGGTGTCATCCCACTCCAGTTAGAATGGCTGTCATCCAAAAGACAAAAAGTAATAAATGCTGGCATGGAGGTAGAGAAAGGGAACATGAATACACTGTTTGGAATATAAATTAGTATAGCAGTTATGATAATCAGCATGGCAATTCTTCAAAAAACTAAAATTAGATCTATCCTTCGACCCAGCTTTCCGACTTCTGGGAACATATCCAAATGAGATGACGTCAGCAGAGGAAAGAGGCACCTGCCCTTGCAGCTCTGCCTGCAGCGTTCTTCACAACAGCAAAGGTGTGGCATCGAGCTGCATGTCAGTCAGCGGAGAATGAGACACAGCAAACGTGGGAGGGAAAGGAGTTAATAACAGGCTTCAATCCTGAATTCGTTGTAAAAATGGATGGACCTAGAGATCATTACACTTCGTGAAACCAGTCAGACGTAGAGACACAAATATTATGTTTTCTCTCATGAAAGTTTATATACATAGTATTTAAAATGCATACATGCCTTATTAGTTCATATATAAGTATTTATAATCTTCCCTGAATTATACAGTACATAAAAGTATACCTTTATTTCCTTGCTTAAAGTTACTTGTCATGAATCGAACAAAATGTGACATAAAAATCCCTGCTTAAAAAAAATTAGTAGGGCCCAGCATGATGCGCAGTGGTTAAGGTCCTCGCCTTGCACACCCGGGATCCCACATGGGTGCTGGTTCTAATCCCGGCAGCCCCGCTTCCCATCCAGCTTCCTGCCTGTGGCCCAGGAAGGCAGTCAGGACAGCCCAGGGCTCTGGGACCTGAACCCGTGTGGGAGACCCGGAAGAGTCTCCTGGCTTCGGATCGGCATAGCATCGGCCGTTGTGCTCACTTGGGGAGTGGATCATGGACAGAAGATCTTCCTCTCTGTCTCTCCTCTCTGTATATCCGCCTTTCCAATAAAAATAAATCTTTAAAAAAAATTAGTATATGTATATAATATTTACATATGAAGAGAGTTTGGTTAAATGGTAAACTTGTGAAATGTATGTTCATGGAATAGTTCTTTGACATGTTCTAAAATTTTGGAAATGCTATTGAAAAATTGAGCTAAAAGAGAAATTTACTTTGGTGAGACTATACATACAATAGACTACCAAAGTTCATGGCAAAAACTATGGAAAAACTATGCAAGTATTTCAAAAATTTTTTCTACAAAAAATAGCATGTTTCTTCCATTTTCCCCATAAGGATCTTGAATTACCTTTGATCTATTTTAAAGATACTTATTTTGCTAAAAGAGTTTCAGAAGGAGAGAGAGAGACATCTTCCATCCACTGATTCACTCCCCAAATGGCTGCAATGTCCAGGCCTGGTACAGGTTGCAACTAGGAGCTTCTTCAGATCTCCCAAGTGGACGGCAAAGGCCTGAGCACCTGGGCCATTTTCTGCTGCTTTTTCCACATGGTTAACAGGAAACTGGATTGGAAATGGAGTAGCTAGGCTGCAAACTGGGGCTCATATGGGATACCTGTGTAGTTTTACACCTCAATGCCAGACTTATCATCCTATAGTTGATGTACGCATGACATTGAAATTCAGGCTGTCCTAGTGATTCACTCTACACAACAGCTGTTTATTTTTCAGAGCTGCATTTCTGGGGCATGTCTGCCTGTGCACCACAAATCCTAGGGCAGTGTCTCTCCAGTCATTTTGTGTATCTAACTCTATCCCTCTAGTAGAGGTCTCAGGAACTGGTCACAAGACCACATTTCATTAAAAAAAAATGAAAGAAAAGGGAAGGAAGGAGGACGGGAGGGAGTGAGGGAGGGAGGAAGGAAGGAAAGAAGGAAGAAGGAGAAAGGGAAAGAAAGAAAGAAAGAAAGAAAGAAAGAAAGGAAGAGCACATTTGAGATAAAAAGAAGGAAGGTCATAGAATCACAAAGCTGCTTAACCATAATACATGATTTTATCAACCCTGTATTAATGCATTTTAGAGTATAGGCATTGAAATTTTTATTTCAATGCAACTTTAGATCCTTTGTCATTTTTCTGTGAATAATAATTTATCAAGTTTCTTAACGTATTTTTAAACTACTGTCACTATAGTGCTATAAAAATAAGTTTATAAAATGATATAGAACAAACTATTTCCTTCCACACCCCAATTCTACTTCCCGTTGAGCAGAATTAACCTTGGCTTGAAATGATTTTTATTACACTTTCTACCACTTACACAGGTACAAACATAATTTTGCTTTGAATTTACAATATAATTATTTTGTGACAGTGTCAGATCCTTATATGACTATGATTAATGTTCTAGTTTGTGCTTAGCAAAAAGTGATTTATCGTACTATTCCCTGTTATTAAAACTCTGGTTATATTTTCTAGACTTCATTTACAAATAAGGTCTGGTGAATAAATAACCTGTATGGGCAGAGTGGTAAATATGTGAGTGAAATAATTTTTCTAAAAGTAAGTTCTAAACAGCTCCCCCAAAAAAGTTACTCGTAAGGTTAATTGTGTGCATTGCTGTTCTTGGAGAGATTGCTGCTTGAAAAGTTACTGTGGCTGGGTATAAAATACTTGGCTCCTACTTACTCATTTCCGTTGAGTTTCCTCATTTCTTCATGACTTCCTACATAGATACAACCATGATTTTGCTTCGATTTTATTTACTCTTAGCAAAGGTTCAGTAACTTTACCAACATAGGACCTAGAACTGGTCTGTAAGGACTAAACCTTCCAGGAGCACAGTACATCCTTAACTGGAGTTTTGACCTCATTCCCTTTTATCTGTAACAGTTTTGTGACTGACTTCGCAATGTTCCTTTTCTGCCTCTCTAGCCCTTTGTAAGAGGGTGGGGTTCAGATACCTCTCCAGCCCCACAAGCTCTCAGTTTTCTCTTGTCAAACCTTGCATTCCTACAATCTGTCTTCTCTTCTGTCTCTCCCTTCTTTTGGCCAGACAACCTTCCTTCATACCTTCTGCTCCACTGCGATCCTGCTTAATTTGGATATTACTCCCAGAAGCTTGTCCTCAGGAAAGAGATTTATTCTAGAAGAGAAGTGGGAATTCTCAGGTTCAAGAAGGCTTTAGCCCTTATCTTGTCCCTGATCTGTTTCCCTACCCATGATCTAGAATGTGTACACCCTTCTGGGTCACTTACTGCCCTTCTCTGCTGTCTGGAACCCTTTGGGGTCATTTGTGTTCTCTGCTAGGCGACAGCCACTGCTCTATGTCACTTCATCTTGCACTGGACTTAGGGCTCAGTGATGTGCCCCATTTCCACTTGGATTTTGAGGATGACGAGCATACCTTGCCCAGCTTTTCATTGCAGCTTTGTTATTAAGTTTGGCTTCACTACTCTGGTTGCTTCATCTGTACTTTTATGATTATAGTTTGGAAATATTAAAAAGTGGTTCCATTGTTGTGGTTCCTTAATCTCCTCCCCATTTTGCCTATAGATACTGATTCATAAGTGAAGACACTGTCATTCTGTATGACTTTGGCAAGGTGCTTTTGTATCGACACAAACAGGAGTCCTTCAAGGGTCCTAGTTACAGAAAATAATCACTCACAAACAGGTTGCCCTTCATTTAAACTGTTAGGGCCATGCTCTCAAGAAAACACAGGGCTTCCAGTCTCCACCAGTCCAGGGAATGGTGCAACCTGACAGCGACCACCAGGAGCTCAGGCCAGCTGTTACAGAATGTAATTAAAACAGTCTTGATCATTAGCACCACTTGTTTGTGAACGTGAGGATATTTCTTATGTGATTATACCGGTCACCTTGTCAGAGGAGGGGTAACTAGGACAAACCCTGTGAGAGACAGAACCGTGAGCCAATTATTAAAAAGCAAACATACTTGGACTGCCCTGAACTACCCTACACTCTGCACCACCTTCACAAAAGCAATATCCTGACTGCTGTGTGTGAATGATGTTACGCTTTGTTTAAAGGCATTCTGTTCGCAAATAAAATGAACCCAACCCATTCCTCCCAGTGGGCACAGGACTGTGCTTGCCTTGAGTCCAATCGTCCACCTCCACATCACTTGCCTGCCATTTCCTGGCATGCCCTCTGCAACTGTTGTTAATTTCGTCACGTTTTCACTTTTATTTACTAAAGGGTCACACATCACCCAGACAATCCTTTTTCCCCCACCTCCTTCCACAGTGCTTCATTCTGAAAGGTCCACTGCTCGCCAGTGATATTTTGCAGTCAGAGCTCAGGATTACAACTGTTTTAAAAATGTCACGTTTGGAGGAAGAGCTAGTGCCTTTTCTTTATTGCTGGGTACCTCTAAAAGCCCTGCCATCATCAATCCACACAATGTCTACAATTAACTCTGCCTGACACCTCCAGGTCCTTGTTGCTGTCACCCACAGCTCCAGCGCCCTCCTGCCTGCACCCCCTCCATGACTTAATACCTGACCAGCTCGCTGCCAGCCCTCTGCCTTACTCACCTGTTCTTTGTGCTAGAGCCCACGAGTCAGTACATGGGCTTTTTTATATCCTACTGTCATTCTCATGGTCACCTATTCCTGCCGCCTACAGTCTCTTGCCAGCCACATTCGTGTATCCAGGTGCCCCCTGGGTACCTTGGCTTCACTTAGATCATGTATAGTCACATGTTAGAACTCCGCATGCCCACAGTGCAGGTCACTGCCCCACAGCCACCCCCCCCCCAGCCACGGTCACATCACAGAGTTGCCCCCTGGCATAGCCCCCTCTCAGGCTGACTGACAGCACCATGCACTTAGTGGCCAGGGTAAAAGCTGAGAGGTAGCTCTCGCCCAGGGCTACTTCCCCTCCCTTGCTTCCTTATTCAGTCTTAAATCCTTCAGTTCTACCCCAGGCCTGCATTTCCTAAGTGTCTCTACAGCCAGTGTACCCCTTAGTATCTCCACTGACCTTGAAAATATTCCAACTCTACATGTCATTCCACTGTGACCAAGCAATGGAAGTTTGTCCCAGCTTCAGGCCTGTCTCTCCCAGGCCTTTGCCCACACCCAGCCCAGCTATGCATGCATCAAACACGGATCTACTTCCCAATGCACAGAGAGAGTAGAAACTCCTGCCAGTCCTTCCTAATCCAGTTCCTCCCTTGTTCCTTGCAGCCCCCTGCCGTCATCAACCAAGGCCTCTCCCTTCTGGGATTCCTGATGCCGCAGCCCTCACAAGTACTTCATCCCTTTTGCCCTCAGGTGCAGCAGCTCATCTTCTCACCTGCCTCCATGCCCAGTGCCACCCTTCACTCCTGTGGCATATTGAAACTTTCATCCTGATGTTACTTCACAGTAACTAGTTGTATTATCCTAAAATACAAGAGCTACTTTCCCAGAAGAGCTGTGTACATCCCCGACTGCCAGGCTGTTGGGCTGTGCCCAGTAAACCTCTGAGCATGCTCTATGGAGATGTCAGCCTTCCGTGACCCAGTTGGGGTAGGCGGAGGTGGGGAACCGTGGACTCAAACTGGATAGAACAAAGCCAGGCACTCACTGATACATTTCAGCTGTCACCAAGTATCTACTGACACATGCCTGCTATGTGCTCAGTCATGTACCCTCTACTTCGAGCTGCAAATTCAATGATAACCAAGATAGACCCCTACAGTTTGGTGGGGAAGAGAGCAAATAAAAAGACAATAATGGTGTTTCTAACTACCTAGCATTCATTGTGTTTTTCAGCGTTTTGGTTCTCCGTGGGGAAGGTGGTAGTCTCAGGGCCAGGGTGCAGGGCGACCCTCGGAGTGCTGGGGACCTTGGTTGTGACCGAGGAGCAGCTTGGTGGTGTTTGCTCCTTGCCGACAGTGGAAGCCCAGAAAGCCCTGGAACCCAGCTCGGCCTCATGCCAATTCTAATTACCTGCTTCAGTGACTCACCCGTGCTTGTGTGTGATGGAATTAACGCTGGCACTGAACCCTCACTTCCGTGGGTTATTTGCTGTTTTTCTTGCAGTATTCAACATGTTAGAAATCTTTGTGGCGAGTCAGAGATTTAGGAATAATGAAATTTCCTTAGATTTGTCCTGGGTTGTGATTTGCTTGTAATAGATTGATACTGAATTGGCTGTCGTCATCGGCTGCTTCTGCTTCTCTGAGTCTCATCCTGTCAGCAGCAGAAAGGAGCAACTTTCTGAGTACCTAGTCCTGAAGGACTATTGTTCTCAGAAATCTTTCTGAACTTCCTTCATATTTCATCCAAACTTGTTGAAGAATTAGAACACATCCAGGTCTTATTTCCAAGACAGTGGCAAGCACCGCCTCTTCTTAGCTCTCCCACAGGTCGCCTTTGCTTGGGCCATTCTTGATGCTTTGTACAAACTGCTGTTTTAAGCAAACCTCTTTGTGTCCTGTTGTGGGTGGGTATGGTGAGATTTGCTGCAAGCATAGGCTCTGCTTTGTTTTGGATCTCATGTGGGAGGCTTCACCTTTGATTTGTGGAAGAGAAGGCGAGGATTCCATGGCTACAGGGTCCCAGGCCTGTTGTTTTGCTCAGGTAACCTCAGGGCTAAACTGGGAGCCAGGAGCATGCCCAGGTCAAGAGCCTGATACACCCTGTGTTTGGCCAATGCAATATCCAGTTTAGATGATGAGTTAAAAAAATAGTTTTTTTTTCCCCTGAAATCAATTTGTTAAGGAGTGAAATCTCAGTGAAAGCCTTGTGCAAGAATCCAGATATTAGAGCCCAGAGGGGGAAATTATATGCTTTTAACCGGTCAATGCTCTTTGATTCAGACAAGCCAAGTCAATTTTTCTTCCTTCCTACGTTATTTCACAATTATGAAATCAGGTGTGCTTAAAGTGACAACTGAGGCTGTCATTCACATCTTTTTTTCGCAGTTATTGGGGTTTGTTTGTCTAATGGCATCTATTATTGAGCATGATACAAAGCCCCAAGTCATTCTGGTGCAGGTGAGCTATGACTGTTGAAGATATGTGATCTTCCTAATTTTTAAAATGGTTTGAGAGAACATTTGAAGGAACAAAAGTAAAAGCCTACTTAATTGCCAGACGAATCCTATAGTAAAGAAGAAATATAGGAAGAGATTTAAAATCCAGCAAATTCTTGCTGTCACTACTGTTTGGTGGCCTTAATGACACATTGGCAAAAGGGCCAGCAAGAGCACTCTTGGGCTGTCTGCTTGGTCCCTGGCAGAGGCCTTCCACTTCCGGGACACCCTTGGCTGACAGCTCCTTGGGGTGGAATGCTATACCCATGTTGGTTATCCTGCCTGGTTGATCATACATGAAGGCAGCCAGAAACAGTCTGTTGAATGATTGAACCAGGTGTGACATAACTGGAAGATACACATGCCAGGGCACAGAGGGGCTGAGCTCAGTGGAGCTGTCACAGCAAATTGAGGGTGCTCCCCAGCTGGGACTTCACCCCTACTCCGAGCCCTGGGGTAAGTGGAACATCACCCATCAGTTATGGAAACAAGGACACGTCCCCCTGTGAACATGGGAAGATAAACAATGGCCTTCCCCTGCACCTCCCTGAGAAATGTGGACCCACGGTGACCCCCAGGCCTGTCTGAGAGGCCTCATATCTCCTGAGTGGCTACAGTGAATTTGAGTGGAAACACACAAGTGTCCAGGCTGGAGATGGAGTGTGACTCAGACTGCTTGCAGATGCCATGTGCTCCCTGGAAGCTTGCAGGAGACCTCTTTCATAAGGCCACCTACCTCCTCCTAGTTTTCTCACTGCCTGATATTGAACAGAACTAATTCCTGTGCAATAGCACATCCATTATACTGAAAATTGTCCTACACTTAATGATGCAAGCAAATTGAAAAGTATTGGCTAAAATCTGGAATCATTTCTCTCTTAAAATCATTGTGTCAAGTTTTAAAACCAAATTTCTAAAAATTCATTTAATGGCCCCTTTCACTAATGTGATGAGAATATTTTTGAATAAATTCTCCATGTATGCTTTAGCCACCCATGAACAGAAGAAATCTTTCTCTCTCTCTCTCTCTCTCTCTCTCTCTCTCTCTCTCTCTCTCTCTCTCATGTTTAGGAAGCCAGTGCCTTAATCCTCCCCTTCTTTCAGTCTCAGTGGGAGCGAGAAGCCTCCCTGTATTTCCTCTAGATAGCAAGTCAGGATCTGCAGAGAACAGTGCAGTGTTACATCCATCCTTTCTTAGCCTTCATGGCCAATCATGGGTGGGGTGGTGGGGGAAGCATGTTGCAGGATGTGCGTGGGGTGCAGCTGCTAGGGCAAAGCTTGCTTCCCAGTGGTACCAGTGCAAAGGCAGGCATTTCCCTGTGCTGAGCAGCTCCCTTCCAAATGGTACTTATGGGCAGGACTTCACCTGTACCCACGTGCCACCTTCACCCCTCACTCCTGAGTTCACCATGCTTCCTGGTGCAAAGTTACAGGACAGAGAAGCTCCACTCACTCCCCCCATCTAGATGGCTTGGAGATCATCCATGGGGTCTCACCTAACTCCAAAGTAAGGTAACTGTTGAGAGGTAAACCCCAGTGAAGTGGAAGCACATCTGATGCCCAGCCAGCTGGATTTTGTTCCATTTCTTAAAGTCATGGGAACTAAAGTAGAAAAATATGAAATCTTTCATGATTGATAGAGAAATCTGTCCCATGAGATAATCCACATGGTTTTCTGGTTTTTTTATTGCCTTGGTTTGAAGGGCACCATGTGGAAATGATGGGAGGACTCAGGTATGTAGGGGGACTCTGTGATTACCCGGAGTGTGGTACATGCCAGCCTGTGTTAGGTTCGGACCCTTGCACACCTTGCAGATGGCTGCAGGCAGTGTAAACGCGAGCTGTTGTATCTCCAGGTAGGGCTCAAGCACCCCAAGGCCGCCTCCACACCATGCATTTCTCCACCCCCACATTCTGTTTACAGGTAAAATCATCCCCATATAAGCAACACTTGAACTGTAATTAATTGATGAAATTTCTGTTTTTCATAAATGAAGTTTCAATTATTAAAAATGTCTTCAATAACATGAAGATATTGGCGCTGATTCACTTGATATGAAATTATAAATCTTCATTAGAAATAATCCCAATGATCTCAGTTATTGTTCTTGTGCCTGGTTCAATCACTCCAAATCCCAGCCTTCCCTATGAGCAGCCTAACAGTGTTCTTATAAAGGTGTTAGCAGTGACATCTTACAAAACCTAATGTGAGAGAGTACTGAACCTAAGGTGTCCAAAACCTAATTCCCTTGACCTGCACAGATGTTCCCCTTCAGAGCAAGGGCACCCATTTGCAGATGTAATGAAGTTATAGGTCGTGGGATGGGAGAGCACCACAGATTACGCAAGTGGGGTCCTGTGTGCACAAAGGTTCTCTTAAGGTCGAGGCAGGAAGTAAAGCCACACATAGATGATTAAGTTGGCGGAACAGGGTAGGACATATTGAAACAGACATAGAAATATTAGCCAGTGTGAAGCAGAGAGGCACATTCCAGGAAATAGGAGAGGACAGAACAACAGCAGAGGGGTATCTGGAGACTGACAGACACAGGAAAGCAGCAAACAAAACAGGGTGGTGTTGTAGTCACTGATACCCCAGCAGCATTCAGTAAAAGGCAATCTGAATTACATCAGCAGCCAGAACTCCACCAACAACAAGGAGGGAAGGGAAATTTACTGGAACTCCAGGGGTGAACCCAGAGAAAGAACTGCCCGTCATGCTGGTCTGTTTGATTGGACCAGGAGCAGAGACAGAGCAGCAGGTCCCAGAAGGGCAGTGCAGGAACAGGGTGGATTTCACAGCCCAGCCTGCCCCCCTAGAGCAGCATCGGGTGCCATTTTGTTTAAGGATGCTATGGGATAGCACTGCACATGCATGGAGCTGGGAGTGAACACATGTCTGACTCAGTGAACTGAAACAATGTGGCATCCTATAGGTTCCACCCAAGACAGGTCCAGGTAGCTCTCACCTGACAGCCAGCAGAACAAGAACTCTAGTAGTGGCACATCAGGTGCCATTTCTTACAGTGTGGCAAAGAATTTAAGACTGCCTAGGACAACTGAGCTGCGCATGTGCTGAGCTTGTGACAACTCAGGAAAATAATACCGACTGTGGCATTGTACATGTCAAAATAGGTCAGTGTGGCCCTCAGACATAACAGCTAACAGGTACTGGCAAGATCAGCACCAACAACAACCTAACTATATAGGACACCTGGTGTCTCCCTAATCCTGGGACCTGCTCCAACAAGAAGTGGGGAGAAAGGTTGTACAGACAATGGTGCAGCCTCAGCACAGTATCACAGGAGGTGGAGAGTGGTGAGCCAGGAGCTGGGGCTGCGGAAACCATGGTGTAAATCTAAGTTGAGAACCCAGACCTGGACCTCACTGGAGGGAGTGGCACAAGTGACTGCAAACCAAGAGCTGTGTACCAACTGCAATAAGTAAAATCAAGCTGTAGACCTGTGGGTGACACGGCTTAGAAACCTGCCCTGAGGAGAAGAATCTGCTAACCAGAAGCGCAATGGCCAAGAGCCAAAGAAGAGACAGAGGCACAATAAATATTACTGAAGACTCCCCTACCAAGGAGCAAAACCCTTTGCCAACATCAGAGTTAACTGAGGAAGACGTCAAGAAAATGGGTGATACAGAATTCAAAACGCTTGTTATAAAGCTTCTTATCAACAATGAGAAGCACATAAAGCAGGCATTCAAGGAGTTTCAGGAATATGTCACACTGGAAATGAATCAAATGAAAGCTGATATATCAGAAATGAAAAATACAGTGGAACAAATTAAAAGTACAATGGAGAGTCTCCAAAATAGAATGAAGGAGGTAGAAGAAAGAATCTCAGAACTGGAAAATAATTCCTGTCACCAGGGGAAAACAAACAGAAACCTGGAGCAGAGCTGGATCAGCCCAAAAAAAGTGTTTAAGAATTGAAAGACACCATGAAGAGGCCAAATATAAGAGTTATGGGAGTCCCAGAAGCTGCAGAAAGAGCAGCTTGGTTTACAAATGTATTTAATGAAATAATTAAGGAAATTTTCCCTAATCTGGAGAAAGAATTAGGAAACAGAATACAAGAGGGGCACAGATGTTCCAACAGGCTTGACCGAAAACAGTCTTCACTACGACACATGATAATCAAGCTCTGTTCAACTGAACATAAGGAAAAGATCCTTAAATGTGCATGTGAAAAAAAATCAACTGACATATAAAGGAATGCCAGTTAAACTCACAGGAGACCTCTCACAGGAAACTCTATAGGCAAGAAGAAAATGGAGCAACATATTCCAGAATCTAAAAGCAAAAAATTGTCAGCTCAGGTTAACATAAAAAGCAAAACTTTTCCTTTGTCTTTGAGAAGAAATCAAATTCTTCCACAGTAAAGAAAAGTTAAAGAATATGCCTCTTGCAAACCTGCCCTAGAAAGAATACTTAAAGATATTCTCTTGACAGAGAAAAGGAATAGCACTGACCCAAACCAAAGACAAATGTGAAGAACATCCCAGTAAAATAACAGAAGATTAAATCAATGAACAACCCATTGCTAAAATGACAGGACCAAATTACCACCTATTCATATTAACCCTGAATGTAAACAGCTTAAACTCATCAGTCAAACATGCTAGATTAGTAGACTGGATTAAAAAACAAAACCCATCTGTTTATTGCCCACAGGAGACACATCTTACCAGCAAAGATCAGCAGAAGCTGTGTCTCATAGACTTTGATTTTTTGTTTGTTTGTTTTATCTATTCAAAAGTTTTATAAATTCTTCAATGACTCATAGATCATGCAGAAGCATCATTTTCTTCAAAAAGGTTCTTGATTCCCTTTTTCATTTCTCCAGCAACACATTAGTCATTCAGGAGCATGTTATTTAACTTCATGCTGTTGTTAATTTCTTTTTTTTTTTTTCCATTTCTGTTGTTGGTTATGTTTTGTGGCTTTTCATTTAAGGGGATGTATAGTAATGGTGTAATGGAGGCTATCATATCTAGCAGCATATTTTTAACTTCATGGCATTATAAATCTTTATTTTTCTTCCTGTTGTTGATTTTGTATTGTAGCTTTTCATTTAAGGGGATATGTAGTAATTGTGTAATGGAGACTGTCATATCTAGATGTGAGGACACACAATGCAGTATACATCTCTATTTTCAGACCAAAGATGGACTCCCAATGAAACTGTTAACTATATCTTGACAATAGGGTCCTGAAGTCTGCCATTGTCCATGCCTGCAGTAATGTACATATGATTGTGTATGAAGAATTATATTATAGTAATGATATAGGGGAACTCAATAAGGGAGGAGTGAATTGGGGAGGGGATAAGGGAAATCCCATGATCTATGGAACTGTATCATAAAATTATATTAATAAAAAGAAGTAAAACTTAAAGAGTTTGAGATGCGTGCTCTGAATGTGGCAGCAGTGCAGGCAGCCTCTAGAATGTGAGGAAGGCAACACAAGAGATTCTTTCCCCGGAACCTCAGGAGCAGCACAGCCCAGTTCACACTGTGACTCGCAGACCTGTCAGTTCAGTTACTGTGTCCTGGGCCACCACCGGGCAACCCTCAGAGAGGAACACACCCTTTGTTCAGCACCTTTTCTGGGTGCACCCAGCCTGTTGACGGCGTCTTCATTCTCTCTCCAGGACACTGCTGTAGCAGAACCTTTGAAGGAGCTGCTCTCCTCAATATCCTATGGGATAAAAGTGGAGGAGGGCGTAGCATCCAACAGATTTAGTTCCCAGGAATCTGGACCGCACTGATTTGGGGGAAAGTGGTGCCTCAGTGGCGGGTGGAAAAGGAGAATGACTGTAATCAAAAAGTGTTTGCTTATCTCTTAAGAAGACACAAAACAACAAACTTGCTCCTTTTTTGCTTCTGGATGTTGCCACCAATTGCTGCAATTCCTGGAGCATCAGCAGCCATTTTGTGGTGTGGAAGGGAGCCAGTTGGCCCTCTACAGATAGCACAAAGGAAATCTTGAAGGGACCTGGCTGCCAGATGGCAGTGTTGATGCTGGGAAGCCCCTCTCCATGTGCAACGTTTGCTTCATGAAAGCCTCGCATGACAGAGGAGTGTCAGACCTTCCAGCAGCAAATATGGATCAGGAGAAAAGCATCAGGAGTGTGCATAAGAGGTCTCTGTGCACCTGTTTCTGGTGATCTTAAATTGGTGGTTGAAATTTATACCGCACCCAAACAAACAAAATCAGCAAATACTACCAAGCAGAGTTTCCCTTTATTAACAGCTCACTGGGAGTAGTGAGAATCAGAAGCTGCTCTCTGTGTTCATGATTTTAATAACTTGGAGTGTATCTTCTCTCTTATCATAATGTAATGGTATGACAGATTGCCTAACTCAGTGTCAGGTTAACTGAGTTACTATGTGGAATCAGTTGCCAGTACCAACAGCACATCAAAGGGTGGACGTCTTCTCTATCTAAAGTCTTCAGCTTGCTTCGTTTGATAATTTCTTCTCTATTTTTTAATTCCGTGTACATGAAATCTGTCTACTCTAGGATTCCTTAGCTCTCTTGTTGCCAGTAGTCCAGGTCCTAAAAGGAATAGTACTGTGCCTGTAAACCAGACTGGTCCTGAGGATGTATTCCGGGTACCACTGCGCTGTGTGTTTGCGGGACATAACACAGAGCCCCGGAAGGAGGCAGCATCTCATTTCAGTTTGTGACACATTTCACAAACTGAAAGTACAGAGCACTAAATGAAATCAAAGGTCCCTTTCAGTTGAGAAAAGAACAATGAACCTAAATAAGTTAGGATTGATGAGCGGGCACTTCAATCACTTCCTGCCTTTGGGCGAGTCATTTTACCCTAAATGGAATTCTGTTTCTCACTTGTGAATCAAAAGCGACTGAAATGAAGGATTTAGAGTCACACAAAACGAATTGTTATCCCAGATGACTAAGTCCAGGAGGTCTGAAACCAATATTTGCTTGACATATTTTGCAGAAATTTATAGAAAAAAATCTCTAAACATAAAATGCATTTGAACTAGAGAGAAGCAAATTAACTAAAAAAACAATTTACTCATTCACTCATTTCCTCATTTTCTCTTCCATCTGTTCACCCACCTATCCATCCAGGTTTGTATGGGACACTATGTGCCATGCTAAGTTCTGGACCAGAGAGAGTGAGTGCAACGAAAGAGAATTAAAAGAGCATGCTGTACATGTGTGATGGGTGCTGTGTGCCACCTGTCGGAACCCTCATTCTACCAGCAGCTGCTCATTTGCGGCTTTGAATACTATTTCTGCTTCATGGGACCTGGGAGGTGGGAGAGGGTGCAAGTGGCCAAGTGGCCTTTGTCTTAGTGCTCCTCATCCTTTTCTCCCTCTCTCCTCACTTGTCATGCTTAGATGTCTCCTATGCAAGATGCAGTGTTGGGGATCAATGCCCCAGTGCCCTCTCCTCACTCCTTCAGGCTCCCAGCCGAGCTTACTTTCATCCAGCCACACCCGGAAGTGGGCCTCCTTGCTTGTAATCTGCTGCCAAGGCCACCAAGACTGGCCCAGGTTGTGGTCTATCCTCTGACCTTGGTAAAGGTCCCTGAAGCTTGGCTGTTGACCGAGTCCCCTTGCTTGGCACACACAGGGGCTGCTGTGGTGCAGCTGTGTTGGTTCTCCTGACCATGTCCCTCCTGGCCCTTTAGTCTCAACTGTGATTTGAAGCTTTCTTGGCCCATGCCCTGAGAAACAAGCTGTAACAGCCAGAAACCACTGACCTCCACCAGCATATTTGGGCAACCCCAGATCCCCCAGTCCCCAGAGGAAATCTATACCTATAGTTCCGACCACTGGCTCTCCTGATCCCCTCTATCCTGCCCCTACTGCCTCTGTCTGAGGGCCACAGCCCAGCGAGGAGGGCAATGGGAGATCCAATTCACATTATTGCAGAGGGAAATATTTTGGAACACAGTTTATAATTGCTTATGTCATTGTAACACTCTAATGCTGTTACTGTATGCTGGCAACATGATGATGAATGCGTCCCAGGCAGTGTGCAAGTACCCGTGAATTACCTTGTGCGTTATGCACCACAGGTGGGAAAAGCATCCACTGTTCCTGTTTCAATTTTAATGAGGAAGCTGAGGGCACTGGCCCAAGATCCTGTCACTGATCCAGGCTGGGGATAGGGGCAGAATTTGGGTTTAAGCTTCAAAATCCACACTGGTAACTGTTACTCTATGGAAAAAGATACAGCATGTATAAGCTTTCATGAAGAACAAAGGGACACACATCAAAATGGAAAGACTGGAAAAGCACTCCAGGCACGCGGAAGGGCAGGACGTTTTCAGCTAACAGTGATGTGTTTGATGTAATTACATTTGGATGTGAGGGCGAAATGTCAGAACTTGGAACTTGAGAAAGGATCTTAAGGAAAAACTCTGGAGCAGGTACCTTGGTCAAGGTCTGCAATTCCTCTGCAAACAGCCAGGGCAGGGCTTTGGCTGGTGAGCAGCATGTACTGTTTGAGGAAGGAGGACCCCCTGCCCTCAGGAAAATAAAGCAAAAAGAACAGGACTTAGAGCTTGGGGGTGGGAGAGGAGGTAACAGGGGGTCCCTGCCTGCACCCAAGGGAAATAAAACTGATGGCTAGTCAGGGGAGACAGGAGGTACCAGGGGTGCCACACTGAAGAATCTGCTCTTTGATGAATTCATTCAGCAGGTACAATCCAATACCTGTGCCGTGAATCAGAGAAATACTGTGGGTCAGCCAGTGGATGGACTGTGCCATCCAGGGCTGACAGAACAGCTACCAACATGTGGGCACCAACCATGCCCTGGGAGAGGTCTGTGTGAAATGCCTGGTGCTGCAGAGGGATGAAGTCTCCCCTGAGGGCCAAGGGAGGCCACCTGCCCTGGAAACCGACGGCACTTGGCAGCACAACCAGATCTTGTTAAATAGCAAATGTTATCGATGTCCAGTATCTGCTGTACACCAAGTTCATCATAAAAAATGAGCTGTTTGGTAGATTTGTACAGAAGGATTCATTTGATTGCTTTTGTCAGACAATGAAAAGGTCTTCACCAACCATGTACATTCAAACATGTTCTCTGTTCCCAAACTAAGAATAATCTGCTCGCTCGGCAGAGCTTAACCTAGAGTCCTGGTGGGAAAGTGATGCCAATCGGCCCTCTGCTCCCAGGGCACGTAGACTATCTGCAAACATCTGTGGTGTGCTAAATCATAGTAGCTTCAGATCATCAACGTACCTGGCCACAAAACATTAATTTTAAAAAGCAGTGAGCACCACCAGGCTAGAAACCCCAGAGCAACCATGCCAGGTGACGCAAGAGATTCCACGACAGGAAGAGCAGCGGAAACCCTGACCACCAGTGCTTGAGCTCGCCTAGCAGACGTGGAACAGGCCCTGGGTACCTGAGGAGAGAACCCACGCCCGCCCACGGCAGAATGAGGCTTGTGAGGATCACCCCCTCTCACTGATGGCTTTGAGTTTTCTCTGGAACCTTCACTGAGTTCACACTGCCAAGTTCAGGCTTAATCTTAAGAACTCTGGCCACATGGCTTAAATTTGTTTCCAGAAGTACCACCCGGAGTACTGACTATCTTTTGCATCTGTGTTGGTATGCAATCTTAAAATGCCACCCTAACTGGACTACAAAGCTATATAAGAAGCATATCTAGGCTTGTGGCCCAAGGTCAGTTCGTCACTGGAAATGACTAATTGGCAGAGAAGTCAGTGGATAAATACGGCATTCATAAATTCTGTATAGTGTTACTTAATCGGCTTGTCTATATAGCTATGATGTTTTTATGAACCTGAACTTACCCATGTGCAAGCATACTACCTCTGACGAGGTCCAGCATTTCATAAGAACACTGAGCCTCGCAGCAGTTAGTGCTGCCCCCCAAGAATCGCCCCCCCGGCCCCCGCAAATCCCGGAAGATGGTGTCGTTTCCTGTCTGACCTAATTGGCTGTCCCCTGAGCTGCAGGCAGACCTTGCTGCTTGCCCGTTTCTGACCCACGAGCTTGCAGGACTCTGTGTTCTGTGTCCTTCACAAATGACTTCTGTTTTTTAATCACTTTCAACAAAATGACAGGAGCCCCAGAACAGTTTAGAAGAAAGTTGGCATACCAAAAAAAGGGGAAAAGGTGTGTGTTTTTTTTCTCTGCAAGGTAAAGCTTAAAGACAGTTGTACTATTGAGAAAGTCAGCTAGTTTATTAGGAAGGTAACAGCTATTGAAAACAACAAGGATTCTTTTGCCATCATCTTTTGGTTTAGTTCTGTCGATTTTCTCTCGTTAGCCAGGTACTGCTGTTAGCCACTTGCATGTATTGACTCACAACAGCACCTGGGAGATGGGGACTGTCATTGCCCCGTTTTACAGACTGGCTGACTGAGGCACCAAGGGGTCACCTGCTAGTTCTGGAGGCCGAGGTGAGCCGCATGAGGCAGTGTCCTTTTTACCTTCTTCTTGTCGCGCACATCAGCAACACATGCCAACCAGGGTAGTAGCTGGCATGTTTTGTGGCAGTTTGGTGCCATTCCCCTACCCCCATCTGTGCCTGCCTCCCCCAAATGCTCCATGCATCAAAATCTCCACTTCTTTTTCTTCATTCCTTCCGATTAAACAGTTGAATTCTTTCAGTACCTGGAGAGGAGCAATTAGATGATCTAATTATAGTTGTACTGCAAGATATGCACAGCATGGAAGCGGAAACGTTCCAAAAGGTGTTTTGTTTCTAAAAAGAAATGAAATTAAGCCTTAATTGATACACATTTGGAGATATTTTTAACAGTATGGCCTTCCCAGCTGTCCTCGCTCCTTCCAGCTCCCAGGGTTGCATGGAAAACTCCATGACAAACTGGAAGAATCAGGTGCACATTTGGTGGCCAGGCAAGACAGGTGGGATGGGGAGGAGGGAGCATGGTAAAAGCTGACAGCAGCGTCTACCTGAGATAATACAGGGTCCTTTGTAAGTATTTCTGTTCTAATTTGAAAAAAGAGAGACATATTGCCATAAAAAAAAAGTTTATGTAGTCGATGCAAACATATATTCGGCCAAGGTGTTGTGTTTCCTGTAGTGGTCTCTTGTTTCCCCTGTGATGCATCAGCCGAGCATCCAAGCAAACCCATGGATGCCCTGCTCTTGTGTGGTTCTCCTGGCTAGGACTTCCCTTGCAGTTCCCCTCGAAGACCTCCTCGCCATGTGCCCAGCCATGATATTCAGGCAGATTCCAGTCGGCAGCCCTGCTTCCGACTCTCCTCCAAAGGCCAAAATGTGAACTCTGAATTCTGGACCCTGTTCTCGAGAATTCCCACGGTCCACACGGCAGACAGAAGCTACAGCCTAGAATGCTGGGCCCTGCCTGAGCTCTCTGGTTCCACGGAAGCTGAGGTTCGCCTGTCTTCAGGGTTTGAACCCTGGCTGTGAGAGGCAAGGCATCGTGCTCTCAGTTCTCAGCGTCTAAGTGACCATCCAGTCCTGGAAGGTGTCCTTCGGTGTGCTCATTACAGAAATAACCCTCTCTTGTCATTTTCAACCTTACTTCTGGAGACATACTGCAATGCAGGCCCCTGTGGCCTCACACCTGAACCTTGGGTCTATGGTCTCTGAGCGAAAGCTCTTGCCCTTAAGTGTCCACACCTGTTTTCTGTCTTCGCAAGTCGTCCTGGGCTCTGCCACCAGCACGTTACCATCAAATGCTTCTTTTCATCCCTTGCAATTTGTCTCCTGCAGTGTTTGTTCAGATTCAGCCTGGCCCTGAAGGCTCTTTCTTGTCTCTGCATCATTCCCAACTCAGGCGGCTGTGGACCAAGCAGCCCCCACCTCCAGGGTGCAGGAAGGTGCACCCTGGTGCCTCTGCTCCTGCACTTCCTCTAGCTGGCGTGCTCACTCCTTCCTGCCTTGCAGGGATGCACTAAGTACTCCCTCCCCAGGCACAACCTTTTCCCACTCACCCCAGTGCATCCTTCTCTCTCTTTTCCCTGCAGTTGCCTTCCTGTGTTGTCATGCTTGATGTGTCCCCGTCATTGGGCCTTCGACCATGTGGAATTTTACTTCCCCTTTTATGCTTGCCTACTTTTCTCTCCAGAGAACTGAGAGAGCAGGGACACCCACATGCTATCTGATTTCGTCCTGACATTGGCTCTGGATGGGGGTGTCATTGTGTGCTCAGGGGCTTACACCAGAAAGGCTCAGAGAGTTCCCACCATGCAGGGCTCACTGCACATGAGGGGGCTTAGAAAGGTCACAATCAAGGGAGTTTAAAGACTGAGTGTATTTTGGTACAAAAAGTTGTTGAAATCTATGCACATGGGGAGTTCACAAAGGTCCACAGAGAATGCATATTATGAATATGTAATGCGTGCATTGGAATTTTTAGGAGTAGCATAAACTTTCAATTCTATTTTTCATATGAACTTTTTGAAGCATTCATCTACAAGGGATGAGTTTGAACCCAGCTTCTGCCTGATTCCACAAGGGGAGGGTGGCGTTGACTCATTGTTTCAATGTGTTGTCCCGAGGAAAATACAAGCCTGATGAAGCAAGTCCTTCTCCTCTAGCTTGCATTCTTTTTTCCTACTGAAGACCCTGTAACATTCAGCACGGCACTATGACTAGTGTGACCACTTGATAACTGTTATTTTAGGGGTATTTTGAGTGAAACGTTTAGTTCAGAAATATGTTTTATTTTTTTAAAGATTTATTTTTTTTTTTGATTGGAAAGGCGGATATACAGAGAGGAGAGACAGAGAGGAAGATCTTCTGTCCGATGATTCACTCCCCAGGTGAGCGCAACGGGCCGATACTGTGCCGATCCGAAGCCAGGAGCCTCTTCCGGGTCTCCCACACGGGTGCAGGTTCCCAAAGCTTTGGGACGTCCTCGACTGCTTTCCCAGGCCAAAGGCAGGGAGCTGGAAGGGAAGCGGGGCTGCCAGGATTAGAACCGGCGCCCATGTGGGATCCTGGGCGTGCAAGGCGAGGACCTTTAACCACTTGCGCCACCGCGCCGGGCCCCAGAAATATGTTTTAAAATGACAAATACAAAGAATTTTAATAAATTAGAACTAATTGCAGTTACAAATATCTGTGTATGTAGATGTATAAGATAAAATTATGTGCTGTATCAGGGACAGATAATACTGCTGTTAGAGCAATCGTCTATTTTTTAAACTGCTTCATAGCATTGACTTCACCTAGATCAGTTATATCCTAACCTCTTGGTTTTATTTGTGAATATTTATTTGTTTGAGAACTCACTCACCAAGCACATCAGGCAGGGCTGGGCCATGCTGAGGCTTGGAGCCTGGGACTTAGTCCACCGTGTGCATGGGGAGCCCAGGCAGGTGAATCCCCCCCTTCCCGCCCCCACTGCCTCCTGGGGTGTGTCAGGACTCCTGTTAAGGGGAAACTGACCAGGGATGGAGCTGGCATTCCAATGCAGGATGCTGGCCCCCTAACTGGCAGCCAAACACTCAGCCCTCATAAGCTTTGTCTTTCCTTTTCCTTGTTGAATGCATTTAAATAATATATTATCTGGCTCAGAGACAAGTTCTTGAAAAAACAGGATCTTGGTTCACAATCAACACCGGTGGTTTTTGCTCTGTCTTGACTCCTAAAACTGCCAGGGTTTTTCCAGGCATATGTATCATTTTTTCCTTGCTTCTCCATTTAATGGATACTTGTTACCCCAAAGTGTGTAAGTATTGCTTCTCCACTTATGATTAAACTCTGCTACTTTAGTGTTATAGAGAAATGTAACACATGAAAAAGAAAGTTTGAAAATGCATTTCAATAGATTCTGTGTTCCCGTTTAGCTCTCTCTGGTTAAAATAAATGCCATTCAAAAAGGTTTAGGAAATTCCTTTAGCTTTATGACGAGCGATCGAAATGGGTCACGTCCCAAGCCAGAGGACAAGGAATTCATTCTGTTTTTATCTATCGCACTTGGAAGTAGCACTCGCTGACCGCTGTGATCAGAAATACAATCCCGCAGAATAAAGGTTAAGTGTGCATACATTCGAGATCTGCTTCCACATGACCTTTAGCTGATTGTGAGCATTTTTGACAGAAGCTTAAAAGAAGGTTGTTCCATCAGGTAATCTGATTCTCCAATGCCATGTACAGATTTGTTGCTCTGGCTTTAATATCTGCCACTTAGAGCCATTTATTTTTGTGGTAAAGCAGCAAGTTACCGAGATAGTGATGAATTGAGGCAGCATCTCCGCCTCTCTAAGCTTCACCCCGCCTTCCGTGAGCAGTCAGTACATCCATTTATGCACACAGGAATGCTCGATTCTCATTTAGGTTTGCCGATAACCTTTTGTAATTGTCTTGGTAAATCTTATTTGTCAATTGTAAGTTCTGATATCTTAAAGCATTTTGCCTCATTTCTGGCTATTGCAGACTTATGAAAATATTTTCTAAGCAGCTTGAAACAATCTAAGAATGCTATTCTTCCCCGAGCGTTGGTTTTTCACAGCAGTCTTTCTCAGTTCTCACACGTTGATAGATTCTCTGGGTATCATACTCAGACGGGAGTAGTTTAGTTTCTTCCTTTCCAGTCTTTATACACATCTCCCCAATTTTACTGATCTGCTAGAACTTCCAGGACAAAGTTGCATGAATATAATGACAACTGTCTTCTTATTTCTAATCATAATATGAGTGATCATGAAGTTTCAGCATAAAATATATGTTTGTTCCAGGTTTTTTGGTAAGAATCTATTTTAAAGATTCATTTATTTTTATTGGAAAGTCAGATATACAAAGAGGAAGACAGACAGAGAGGAAGATCTTCCATCCACTGATTCACTCCCCAAGTGACCACAATGGCCATAGTTGAACCAATCTGAAGCCAGGAGCCCGGAGCTTCTTCCGGGTCTCCCATGTGGGTAACAGGGTCCCAAGGCTTCGGGCCATCTAGGACTGCTTTCACAAGCCACAAGCAAGAAGCTGGATGGTAAGCGGGGCTGCTGGGATGAGAACTGGTGTCCTTATGGGATCCTGGTGCTTGCAAGGCAAAGACTTGAGCTACTAGGCTACCGCGCCGGGGCCCTTTGCTAGGAATTTTTAACCTTTTAATTGAAACAATTGCATCAACTAATTGATCTGCCTCTGCCAAGATGTTGTCATTTTTTTTTCTACTTCAATTTAAAGCTGAAATTTTCTCACATTCTGCAAGATTGCCTGTTTGGCCATGGCTTGTAGTATGCTTCTGATTTCCATGTGCCTACTACTGTATTTTGATTGGAGTGAGCCGGAGCCTAGCCTCGGTTTAGGGTCAGGCTGTCACGCAATGCAGTGCTCAGCTCTCCTCTCTGCCTTCCTAAAGAGTCTGTGTAAGTGACACTCTGTTTTTTGAGGTGAAGAAAATACATTGTGATTCAATTCTGAAGATGCTGTTATTTCTATAGTGAATTTCTGGTTTCTCAGTGACATAAAATTGTTTTTAAATTTGCAAATACAAAAAGTTTTAAAAAGTTTGGTGGGATGTTAGTCAGAAATTCGTTATTTCCTTTAAAAATGTGACATGACACTTTGAGACTCACTTTCTGGCTTATTATTTTTTCATTTTTCTGAAATACAGAATGCATGATTGTAAAAGAAAAGAAAAGTGTTTTCTACAATTGTTGAAGTAAGGGCCTATGTAGTCCATGAGGTAGAACTGAGCTGAAACCTAAGTCTACATTTTGTGTGGAAAAACAAATTAGGATGCAACAACGGGAAACTGAAGTGTAGGAAATTGTTCTGGGAGATCCTGGAATCCGTTAAACACGCGTGGCTGTGAAATCAAAACGCTACTGGTTTCTGAATAACATAGTCAGGCTAGGGAGACAGAACAGAAAGTCAAGAAATAGGAGGTGTGAGTGCAGTGGGCCTGCAGGCCTGGGTGCTGCTCAGTGGGCAGCCCCGGATGGGAACACAGGGCACCCCCTCCCCGGGAGCACTGCCACTGGATGACTGAGAATCCCAGGCGGGCCGCAGTGAGGAAGGACGGCCCCTCTCTTCCTGTTTCCATCCTTCAGTCACAAAACAAGGAGAAACCCTTGCTCACAATGACTCAACATTCAGAACCCATAAAAGAGTAATACCTTCAAAATCGCTTAAAAACTCTGCATGACAAAAGAAAAATTTGCAATTCCAATCACACACAAAAGACTCGTTCTCTAATAGGAAAGAATTGCTTATAAAAAGGCCAATTCCTCAGTGAAGAAAAAGGGCAAATGACATGAAAATACAAATCGCAGGAAAGAAATGTGGGGGTGCTCTACAAAGATCATAGCAAATGGGATGAAATTAGTGGTGGTTACTGGTGCTCAAGTCCACTTATATGTGGGGTCATCAGAAAGTTCATGAGAATTGTATGTTATTAAAAAAAAATGATTGAAATCCCAGATTTGTTTCCACCAAAATAAATATTTTTAATTCCATTTCCCCCCTTAAATTATTGAAATACCCTTATACAACTTTTCAAAAATACCTTTAAAAGGTCATTGTTCTCACAGTTAGCAAAGTGCAAAATAGAAAAACACTGGTCAACACCACTCCTCCCTTTGTAGTGTTAAGGATCAGTTTGGAATAACGTTCTCTTTAAATGGACAGTGTGAAAGCAAATACTCATTTATGGTTGATGAGAATATATGCTGGTGCCCTCACTGATCAGATGACAAAAATACACATGCCATTTGACGCTGCAATCATCTTCCAGGAGTTCATCCTACACGACCATTCGTATTTGTTTTTGTGCTATTTTTATTTGGTAGCTTTTCTCTATCTCTACCTGAATGAGTCTTCGCTCTTTTGATGATCTGACTTTAACAAGAGGATGTAATCTCTGTGGTTGTTACGATTACGTGTAGGTTTGGACTCACGGTTCCATACTTTCTCCTCTCCACATTTTTGTGTAGGGGAGGGTGATGCGTAGGCAGCCTGTTGTTGGAATGGCACAGTTTTATTCATTCTCTTTTCTCCATTCTGTTCCCTTTATTTTTGTTCTCTCAGAGGCAGTCAGTGGCTCTGTCCTCACTGCGCCCAGATGCACGGGCCTCTCTTGCACCCAGATCACCCCCCGCCGCTCTTCCCTGTGGTTTCTTCCTATTTGAGCTCTCCCCCCCTCTTCCTGTGGTTTCTTCCTATTTGACCTCTTCCTTTGAAATCAACCTGCTGGCAGTCTCTGTTTTACCTCTATCATGGCTGCTTGTTAGTTTTCTCAACAACTGACTTATTGTTTCCTCTTGCACCTCACTTCTTTGCCCTGAGTTCAGAATCTTTAACAAATTTTGTCATTTTGTAGAGGTAATGGTTAAATAGTAAAAACAACAACAACAACAAAAAAAAACCCACCTCAGTCTTGATCAAATACATTCAATTTGTCTTTATTTTGAATACTCATTTCACCGAGTTGCCTCGTAGCTTGTGGATTTCTGTCTTTCAGCATGTTGAAGAATTTTTACTTTGTCCCTGGGTGCCATTTGCTGTTTTTTGAGTGAGATAACACCTGATGGGGTTCACTTCTCGCTGTGCTGGGCCAGGGCTGCAGGCAGGAGCTGGGAAACAGTCCTGGTCTTACATGTAGGTAACAGGAAGTGCATCACTACTGGGTCAGCAGTGGAGCTGGACATTGAACTGACGTATGATGTGTCTGCATTAACAAGTGTCTCAACCGCTTAGGCTGAGCGCCCGGCCCTGCCCCTGTTTTGTTAAAGAGATATGTAACGTTGGTACTCATTTACATCTTTATAATTTGTTTTTTGCTTCTAGTTGCTTTAAAATCTTTTCCTTGAATTTTGTAGTTCTGGTTTTTTTTCTCAAAAGAATATAAATATGAAGCTTCAGTCTGAAGAATGATATTCTTAGTTTATGACGCAAGTTTCTCAGGACCATTTCTTGTTCACGGGCTGCCTTTCTCCACCACGGAGTGATGTGGGGACGGCTGATTGGTGGGACTTCAGTGCTACCTCGGAAGCAGCCCCACTCTGCTTGTGGTCACAATGCCTAAATCTCTTTTGATCTTTGGCCAGCCTATCATTCAACCTATCCAGTGGATTTTTAGGTTTATGATACTGTATCATTTTGAACGCTCTTTTGTTGAGATGATTTCAGACTTTATTCGGAACTAGCGAGTTGCCATTCTTGATTTGATTATCGGCTGAGTCCTCCTTATAGTGGTTGCATTATCACAGGGATGTTCATTGTGAGCTCATCCACATGGGATGCACTCCCAGGTACCTGGATGATGCTCGCACCAACATTGGCTCATTTGCTTCCATCAGGCCCCCCAATGATTTCCTTCCCCTCATATGGGTCTCATTTGGGGGGGGGGGTTATTAATTTCTTGGCCTCAGATTCTTGAGGAATCCATTACTTAGAGTTTCTGAAATAGCAGTGCTCTTTCTGTATGCAGGCACAGATGTGAAGTCTCCCTTGTAAAGGTGGGACAACCCTAGACATCTCCTGTTTGCGTGCTGGGAGTCTGGCTTCAGCTCTGCTCTGTAACAGTTTCCCTGGCTTGGCCCAGCCGCACAGTCCCGTGCTTCCTCGCGTTACCTGGTATGACCTGAGGTCACTTCTGGGACTGGATCTCATCTTCGCCTCAGCCCAACTTCACATCTAACACGTTGGAGCTGTCTTAGGGCTGGTAGTTGGACCCACATAAGTCTTGTGTGTCATCTTACCTGGAATCTTTTTTTCTACTTACATATTTTTCATGTTATGAAATGAGGGTGTTTTTTTTTAGCATGAACAGTATCATAAGCTACTACATTATTTTAGTAAGTTATTCAACATCATTGAAAAATATAAAATGAAAAATTGCTTCCAGTTATTTGACACAACTACATCCACAGACATTTGAAAACTTAGCAGTGGCATTAGCGTGAATATGCTGTGTCCCTTCTTTAGACAGTGTTTTAAGCCTGTATGTTTCCAAGACCCCCTGCATTAATTCAGTGGCTACCTCAAGGGTTGGATAAAACATTAACATTTTGTTTCATAAATGTTACAATAAATCCAAAGGAGGCCATAATACATACTCTATTAGTAGATAATTGTGCTTTTTTCAAATTAATTCTTGAATATAAGCAAGCCCTTTGGAAATCAACCTCATGATTCATAATATCAGATATTCCATCTGATAATTGATGCAAAGATGTGAGCAATGTAAGAGTAAGCCTACTATTGTAGTTTTCATAAAGTGTAAGTCATGAGCCTCGTTGTGTTTCTGACCTTTCAGCACCATCTTACACTTTTGTTATGGGAATAAAATATTATACTTGGTCTGCCAGGGTCAAGTTAGAATTTTATTGCTTTTGCTCAAAGGTCACTTGTAAGATTTAGAGATCAACAGGATAAGATCTATAAAAAGTTAGCAAAAATTCCAAAAAGGATTCAATGAATAAAAATATTTTATATTTCAGGAGTTACTATCAAGGAAGTCATTAATCAGTGCATTAACATGTAAAAATCTTAACAGATATGTCTAGAACTGTTCTATGTCCTACTTTAAATATTTTTAAAATCCTACATTGTTTTAGCCTTTGAAGAAAGATTCACAAATTCATAAATTATTATTTTATGGCAATGCCAAATAAATATAATATGTAATAGGTATTATTAGTTACTTAAGAGAAGAATTCTATATTACTGAGGAAATGGCTTATTTTTAAGAAAGCTTTTAAAATTCAGTAAATTTAAGCAGACATAAAAATCCAGAACTCAACAATGTGACTGACTGTGGTCACTACATGACAAACACCGACTAACATGAAGTCCTCTCATCTCTTTTCTGAATTTTAGTCTCATTCTTAAATTATTTGTATTTTTAAAAGTGAAGACCTTATTATCACCAATATGGACATATTTTAATATGCTTGTATTTTATGATACTAAGAAAATCAGAAACTTCTGCTTCTAAGATTTTAAAAGTGAATAGAAGAGCCAATTAAGCCCGCAGTGATTTGGAATGAAATGAGTGAACACAGGTCTCCAAGAGCACATTGCAGCTGTTCCTCTGGGGAGCATAGTGTCAGCCATGCTTGCTGCCGCATCACAGTACTCAACTTCGTGTCACGGCTACATCCACTGCTGCTGGCATTCAGGTGCATGGGACCTGAGGTTACACACCTGTGCAGCCAGTAACTCCAGGCTTTGCTTGTGCTGCTGCCACTGGCACTTACTCACCTGGGATAACCCCCCACTATCCGTCCAAGTGTGGCACCTGCTGTTGCCAGAGGATTCTCTGTTGTTAACCCTCAGGATGCTTAGCCCCAGCACTGCACCTGCTATCCCCCAGCATCACCATTTGCCTCCATGCAACCCCTGATGATACCCCTTCTTTAAAATCATGTTGACTGCAGAGCCCCACCACTAGCTCCGTCAATACCTGCCGACCTGATGACGGAAGTGTTCATACACACTGCTCATGTTCGTTTCAGCTGAAGAAATCACACATAGACAACACCTCCACAGCCAAGCCAGCTGCCCAGCCTACAGCTTACATCCCGTGTGAGTCAAAGGCGTTCCTTGAGAAAGCTACTCCAGACTGAAGGAACTCTGACATCAGATGTGCACTCATCAGCCTAGCACAGAAAAAGAATGGAAGAGCAAGGAAGCGTGAAAGCTCCAAAGAAACAAAATGACTCCCCAGAAATTGATGCAAATGTGAAGGACATCTGTGAAATGTCTGAAGAGGGGTGAAAAAATTCAAAAGAAACTCAGTGATATGGAAGAAAATACAGACAAACTCTTCCAGGAAATGAAGGAAAAAACTCACTTTTGAATGATAAATTCAAGAAACAGATATAAAACACAATGAATAACCCAACAAAAATGTGGGAGCTGCAGAGTGCATTAAAATGAAAAGCTACAGTTTAAAACCTCATCAACTGTGTAGCAGGTAAAGCCACAGGCTGCAGCACCACGTCCCATGAGAGTGCCCAATCAAATCCCATTCATCTTCCTGCTAACGTGCCTGGGAAAGCAGCAGAGGATGGCCCCACTCTCTGGGCCTGTGTGGGTGACCCAGAAGAAGCTCCTGACTCCTGGCTTCAGATCGGCGCAGCTCTGGCCATGAAGTCACTTGGGGAGTGAATCATTGAACGAAAGATCTTCCTCTCAGTCTCTCCTCCTCTCTGTATATCTAGATTTCCAGTAAAAATAAATTAAAAAATTTTTAGAAGAAAAAGAAAATATCATGAACTATTATATACAAAAAAATGAAAATCGGAAAGTAATCAGTAAGTTGACAGATATGTACAACCCATAAGGATTTTTCAAAAAGTAGAAAAACAACAGAACAATGAATAATGACACTGATATTGTAACTAAGTCTCCCATCTAGAATCTGATGATTTTATTACTGAATTCCACCAAATATAAAGAAGGGCTAAATTCTAGTTCTTAAATTATTACAAAAAAAAAATCTGGAAAAGGGTTTTGTCTAACCTTTTTACAAGGCTGACATTATTCTCATCAGAACCAGACAAGATGTGCAACAAGGGAATCCTGCAGACCAATCCGTCTCTGATGAACACAGATGCAAAAAGACCCAACAAAATGCTAACAAACCAAGTCCAGTAGCAAGAATATATGCCAGGATCAAGAGACATTTATCCCCGGAAGTCAAGGTAATTCAACATCCATAAATCAATTTTTAAAAGATATCACATGAACATGATTGAGAACAAAAAAAAATTGTATGACCATCTCAACAAATACAGAAGATGAAGCTGATAAAATTCAACATCTTGGCATAATACAGATGCCAAACAAATTAGGCATATAAGGAACATACCTCGACATGATAAAGGCCATGGATGATAAGCCCACTGCCAACATCACATCAAATGAGGAAAATCAGAAAGCCTTTCCTTAAACATCTAGAAAAGATGAAGGTGTCTACTTACACCACTCATATTCAGTTTGGTATCAAGAGTACTGATGCAAGAGAAAGAAATAAAGGTTTCCAAATTGGAAAGGAAGATGTTGAATTGTCTGTTTGCAGATGATATGTAATATATATATATAGAGAGAGAGAGAGCCGAAAGACTCTGCCAAGAAAGTTATTAGAATTAATAAATGAGTTCAGTGAAGTTTCAGGATACAAAAATTAACACACAAAAATTTTTATCTATTAATTTTTATCTATCAATAGTGAACTTCCTGAAAAAATAATCAAGAAAGCAACCTCATTCATAATACCTACCACAAAAAAAAATTCAGGAACTAAATTTAACAAAGGCAATTGAAGTTTTATGCAATGGAAATTATAAAACACAATAGAAGAGAACAGAAAACACAGAAAGACAAGCCATGCTAAGGAATTAGAACGCGCAATGATGCCATCATGTGTAAGCTATCCACAGTTAGTTATTTGTACAGGTTCAATGCAGTATTCATCAAATACTGATCACTTTCTTCACAGAAATAGGCAAAATTCACAAAATTCATATGAAATCACCAAAGGCTCAAAATGACCAAAGCAATCCTGAGCAAATACCACAAAGCTGGAGTCACAATATCTGACTACAAAATAATAAAAAACCTATGATAATTAAAACAGCATGGTTCTGTCATAAAAAGACATAGAACATTGGAGCAAAACTGAGAACCAGAAATTAGTCCACATGCCCATAGCCATGAACTTAGTTCCAAGAACATAGTTTGGAAAATGGGCAGCCTGTTCAGTAAGTGGTGTTGGGAAGCTGCATATGCAGGAAAGGGAAACCAGGTCCCTTCTCAGTGTGGTGCAAGATCTCCTCTGAATGGACCCAAGCCCTACAGGCTAAGACCTGAGAATATGAAACTACTCTAAGAAAGCATGGGAAAAATATTTCAAGACTTTGGTGTGGGCAAGTATTTTAGGATAAGATCTTAAATGCACAGGTAATAAAACTAAAAATAGACAAATGAGACTCTATCAAATACTCACCCAAAAGTGAATTAAAAATACAGAATACATAAGGAACTCAACAGGAGGTTATCCAGTTAAGTTTTGGCAAATTACCTAAATAGATACTTCTCTAGAGAAGTCAAATGGCCAATAAGTATATAAATAGCCCAGTATCACTAGTCATAAGGGGAATGATAATCATGACCACAATGAAGTGGCATCTCATACTAGTGAGAATAGCTACTATATAAAAAAAATGTTTCAAAACTAAACGCCATCAAGATGCAGAGAAAGGAAACTTGTGCAGTATTGATTGGATTGCACACTAGTACAACCACCATGGGAACAATGTGGAGCCTTCTCAAAAACTAAAATAGAAAAAAAAAACATATGATTCGGCCATGTTATGATGGGTACTTAACCAAAGGAAATGAAATCATTCTATCACAAAGGCACCTGTACCCTCATGTTTATTGAACCATTATTCAATAGCTAAGAAATGGAATCAACCAAGATGTCCCTCAGTGGCTGAATGGAGGGGGAAAGTGTGATGCACAGTGGAATAGATTTCAACCATAGAAAAGAAGATAATGTTGGTCATTTGTAGCAGTGTAGACAGAGGGAGATACCATGTTCAATGAAGGAAGCCAGGCCCACAAAGAAAAAGATTACTTGTTCTTGTTTATTTATGGAAGCTAAACAAACAAATAAAACTCATGGAAGAAGAAAGCAGAATAATGGTTTGAGAGAAGAGGAATGGTAGGAAAAAAAGGGAATGGCAAAATATTTAACAGCAGATGACAAAAATGAAATTACTTAGGTAGAATTAATTCTGGTGTTCTATAGTAAGGCGTGATCATAGAGATTAATAATACATTTCTAAACAATTACAAGAGTCCAAAGATTACCAGCACAAAGAAATCATGAATGTTTGAGGAGATAAAATGTTAGGTACCCTGACTTGCTTAGGATACATGGTAACATGTTTAAATTATTATACTATATTCCATAACTATATATAAATATTATATTTCATTTAAAAACCTGCAAGTGGTCTATTTTAATTATCTGTTAAATGTTCATAAAATACCTGAAATTCAAATAATCAGTGCATCCCTAATGAGAGAAAAAAATCTCACATTGTTTTAATATATCATCATAACATTATTGTTTTGTAACGTATAAGGTTGTATAATTTATAACCTTCTAGTAACCTTCTATAACTTCTAGCTGTTGGAAGCATGTTCAATGCCAGGCACACTGTACACTCTGCCACACCCCCGGCCTCAGCCATAAAACAAACACCATGTTCTGGTGCTTCAAAATGACCACATTCTGGTCATTGTTCCTTAGCTGGTCGTGTCTCAAAGAAGCTACCACAGAGAACAGATTCAGAAGCCCACTGTTAAAATAACCTCTTAGGTGCCAAACACCCTTTCAGACAATGAGAAGACCCCCCCAAAACAGAACTTAAAGCAGTGCAGTGAATAAATGATGAGGGATGCAAAGAAAATGAGGCTGAGTCAGAGGGCCTCCCTGATCTGAATCTGAATGGAAGGACCTGCCAGTAACGAAGCACTGGATGGGAAGAGAATGGTGCACTGCTCACTGAGCTGTGTCCTGCCCCAAACTGAGCTCACACACTGGCATGGCTGGCTGTGGGTGGAGCTGACAATGAGGTAATGAGGGTTAAGTGAGATCACAAAAATTAGCCTTTGAGGTATGACTGTCTCCCTTATAAGGAAAGGAAGGGACCCTAGAGCTTTCTGCACACACATAGCACAGGTTGAGCAGTCCGCTGTCTCCAGGTGCAGTGATTACCTGCTCAAAACCTGGCTGCATGGTACCCTGACCTCACACTTCCCACCCTCAGGACAGGCAGAAGATAACTGTCTGCTTCTTAAGGTGCCAGCCTGTGGTGTGTCGTATCCCAGACATCTCCATCCCAAGAAGATCCCCAAGGAATAGCACGAGTAAAGTCAGGGCGCTGCTGTCCATGGAGCACAGAGCATTCTCAGCAGCCGCATGCAAAGTGAAGTGACTCCAAAGGGCAGATCAGAGAGGCCCTGGTGGGAGCCAAGTCAGGAGCCACAGCAGAGCGGGGACCAAGCACACGGAGAAAGGAAGCAAGGGCAGCTGGAGAAACAGGTAGCTCACTAGGAACCAACCCAAGCAAGGCAAGTTGCTGGGTGAACAAAAACAAGTAGATTGGTCGGGGGAGACAGAGTGGATCAAACTGCTGATGTGTTGGAGGTTGGGTGCATGGAGTCAGCAGGTAAGACAGTCTCACTGGGACAACTATACCAGCACAATGAGAACACAGAAGTACTGGCGGACTGAACAAAGAACGTGTCACTGATGATCTTGAGAACAGCAACTTCAGTGCAATGTTGGACAAGTAGAATAGAGGATGGGAGGGAGTAGCACTGTGGCACTACAGGCGAAGCCACCGTCTGTGATGCTGGTGTCCGTGTGGGTGCCACTTCATGTCCTGGCACTTCAGATACAGCTCCCTGACAATGGCCAGAGAAAGCATCAGATGATGGTCTAAGTGCTGAGGCCCTCCAACCTACGTGGGAGACTCAGATGAAGCTCCTGACTTCCGGCTTTGGCCTGGCTCAGCTCTGACAGTTGCGGTCATCTGGGGAGTGAAGCAGTGGATGGAAGACTGAGCTTCCTTCCTCTGTCTCTCTCTCTCCCACTCTCTCTGTAACTCTGGCTTTCAAGTAAATCTTTTTTAGAGAGAGACTAGAAATAAGAAAGAGGAGAGAGTGACTATGGAGAATTCTTATGAAAACATTTACTGTGAAAATTGAGTTTTAAGGGAAGGAGTTTGACAGAAAAAAAAAGAAACAAAAAAAAAAGCCCATGTTAAAGTAAAGGCAGAAACACTTAAAACAATGCACACACATACACATGCAAAAAAGGATCCTAATATACATATAGTGTAAAACCATTTGGTAATAATAGTGATAGTAATATTTTAAAAGGGCATGAGGGCAGGGATGTTGGCTCCATTGGCTAATCCTCCTCTGTCAAGTGCTGGGATCCCATATGGGCACCAGTTCTTGTCATGACTGCTCCACTTCCCCTCCAGCTCCCTACTTGTGGCCTGGGAAAGCAGTCGAGGACAGCCCAAAGCCTTGGAACCCTGCACATGTGTAGGAGACCTGGAAGAAACTCCTGGCTCCTGGCTTCAGATCAGCTCAACTCCAGCCTTTGTTGCCATTTGGGGAATGAACCAGCACATGGAAGATCTCTCTGCTTCTCCTTCTCTCTGTTAAAAAAAAATAAAAACAAGATCAATAGATATACACATAAACATATGCACATATATTTATCTAAAGGAACTGTATAATGGAGACTATCATATTATGAAGTAAAGATACATTGCCGTATGCATCTCTACTCCCGAATGAAAGATGGACTCCTAATGAAACTCTTAAATATCTCTTGACTGAATTAACAATGTCATTTTACACTTAAATTGTAGAATGATGGATTTATGACTGTTGTTGAAGGACTGTACTATTGTAATGATATTGAGGAGAGCAGAGAGAGTGGGAGGGGAAATCCCTGAGCCTGTGGAACTGTATCAAGAAAAACTTAAAAAATAATAATAAAAAAAAATGAAAAAGAGAATGTTAGAAGATATGAAAGCAGAAATTTAGAGCAAATACTTTACCCTGGAGTAATTATGATACAAATTGTGGTATTTGTTTAAAATGGAGTAACAAGTTGTCATTAGGCAAAAGTTTACAGTTGTCACAGAGAGGTCAAACAATGAATCAGTAGATGACAACGAAAAGCCTTTGGAGAAGAGTTGGGCGAGAACTCTGAGCATTTAAAGAAATAGAGATACTTTTTTTCTCACTCTTTTATTCAGTGTTCCTTTCAGTGTTTTTTTTTTTCTACTTTTCTTTCTTTAAATTTCTGAGGATAAGAATCATGTTTGGCTTATTTGCTATCTGGAAACATAAAACGACAATGCAGGGCGAGGCAGGGAGAGCAGAGAATCTAGTGGTAAACTGTTTAGGAGGGACCTTTCCAGAGAGAGGGAGAAAATAAAAGGATTGAAAAAGGTGTGATAGGCAAAGTAGTCATGGCATTGTCACTGTTGGTGAGGAGGCGGGAGACAAACGTAAATGGCGCAGTTTTCACGTGGGGGTGGGGTTAGAAGAATATGGAAGCTTGGATTGCTTGAGGGCAGAGCCCAAGAGGCAGCACCAGGTCATGCAGCCTGACTGACGAGGTTTGCGGTCACAGGCTGCTGCCCTGATTCTAGTTACGGAACACGGAAATACCAATAACCACGTGTCTTAGACTTGTTGCAGCTCTTGGGTGAACGAGGACACACAGGTGTTTACAACAGTGCTCGGCATTGAAGCAGTCAACATCATCATGTGTCAGTGCCATTGCCTCAAACTGTACAAAGGCAGAAATAGAATTCCAAGGGAAAATTGCCAAATCAACAATCTTAGTAGATTAAAAAAAAACTTGCCTCTCTTACTAAGTTAAATTCATTTGGAAATGCCTCCAGTCACTGTCAGACAGCTGATTTACCTTGAAAGTCATAACCAAAAAGCCCTTAGTGTAGCTAGAGATGCAAGCTACATAAGAAAAGTACAAACTAGACTACAGCAAATGAAAAACAACCAGAGACCATAAACACTAATATGACTGAAGTTAAACTAGGCATGACCATAAATGTAAATGACTTAAATTGATGTGTCAAGATGCAAAGAGGCTTAGATCATATTAAATTGATGTTTTGATAGTTACAAGAGAAAGTACATAGAAGAGCAACAATGGACTAAAGGAAAGCGAACTGAAACATCCAGAACTGTGAATAAAAATGTGTTCCAGGCAGCACTTATATCGTGAAACTAGCTTAGGAGGTAAAATTATAACAGCATTGTACCTTTAGGAACTGAATGATGTGGTAATATATTTTTTAAATACACAAAATACCCCTCTAAAACATCTTAAATGCACAAAAATCTTTGAGATAAGTGACAATAAATAGATATCTCATAAACTTTCACTGACTTGATGAAATTTTATAACCACACAAGGCATATAAACTAAACTTGACACTTGCATACATCTACATTTGGAATTTGTTTCTAAAAGTCCAAAAGAGGATCTAAATGCCATCCCTTGCTGACTGACTACCTCGGTTTAGCTGGGTGCTCTCTTCATGGAGCAGCTGGCATGGGCATTGTGAATCGGAAGATGAAGAGCAGAGAGCTCTAAGGCCTGTGGTTCATTCAGACTCACCATGAGCATCTAGGAACCTGGTGGACCTCCTCTGGTCCTTCCTGGTGGCAGAGGCAGGTGGGCATGTGTCAAGAGCCTGTACAATGTTGGGAGGCAGCCAGGGAACACGGAACCCTCCTGTAATGGCAAAAGGGAGTTTCCCAGAGGTTCTTGCTGACTCGGGAGCCCCTTACTCAACTAGAAGATGATCTTTGGAACATGGGCGCACTCACAGGAACTTGCAAAGCAGAAAAACCGGGTTCCCTAATGGGACCTTCTCGTGCTTTTCCCTGTGGAGATGCTTTGGAGCTGAAGTCTGAGTCTGTTAGCTGATTCCCACGCACACCATCAGCATCCTCTGGAGCACAGTGCTGGGGAGAGTCAGGCTGGGGAACTCAGCAGCAAGCGGCCCTGGCAAGAGAGAATCTCCCCCATGGAGATGATACGCAGATCCCCGTCTCTTTTCTCAGCTCCAGAGCGGTAACTCCCATTCCTTGGCAGGACTAGATGCTGCTGCACAGGCATTGCTGAAGGTGCAGAGTGTGGGCACAGGAAAGAGTGGGCGCAGGTCATTGGAGTCATTGGCCATTTGGTGTCCCAGCAGTCCAGGGGTGTTCAGCCCAATCTCTCTCCCTTCTTGATGGCACCAATAATCTGTCTGTCATCCATGCCCAGGGAAGTGTGTAAGGAACTGTTGGGCTGGCCACACTCATGTTGACCAGGTTCCAAGCTGCCAGGTCTTCACAGAGATGCACTTTATTACACTTCTCGGTGGCTTACTGCACAGGAAAGCATTTGTGGACATCGTTTTTTACTTTCTCTTTGGAATTCTTACAACTGTCTTCTTCTTCCCACTTTATTCTGACATGGGACTTTCAGCAAATTTACTATAAATTCTTAAATCCTTACCACTTTTGCAGTTGTGCCAAATGACCAAAGAAAAAGGGGGGTGGTGGTGTGGAGATAACAAATTATTAACATGTTCTCAAAGTAGATTGCATGTGACCAAGAGCTTTGACTGGTAAAGACTGAAGGTCAAGAATTTTTAACTTCAGTGTGAATAGACTAAAGACGTGATGACAAGCTTCAGGTCACTGGGTGGACTGCCCAGTAAGATCTTCCTGCCAGTATAAAGAACTTGCTCCCCAAAATTGATGACACAGCCTCATGGCTACTGGGGTTCTGCTGTCCCAGTCTTGGTGTTCACATGGCATCTCTTCTCTCTCTGCTTTCAGGTAGAAATTGAGAAGCTGGATTATCATCATTATCTGCCTCTGTTTTTTGATGGGCTTTGTGAAATGACATTTCCCTATGAGTTTTTTGCTCGGCAAGGAATCCACGACATGCTGGAACATGGGGGGAACAAGATTCTACCTGTCATTCCACAGCTCATTATCCCGATAAAAAGTAAGTGAACAGGTGAAAAACCATCACCCACCTTACCTGGTCCCGCTTTTTGACAAGTTGCTAATGAAGCAGTAAAGCACAGCAGACCGAAGCAATCCCCAGGTTTTGCAGGGATTTTTATTCATTGACTCGGGAAGCCAAAAACCCAGATCTTCAAAAACACATCCCATCATTGAGATCGCCCCATAGCTTAGCCGCATAAATCACTTAAATTGCATAGGGTCTGTGCCAATCTAAAACTCATCAAGGCAACAACACAAGCATTAATGGTAACTTACATACTCAGGGGTGAAGTGTCCCTATGTGCACGCACTGCTGTTAATTTCCAACTCCTTTTCAAATGGCATCCCAAATTCTTAGAATGGAGATGTAATTGTGTTGCATGCCTTACACCTTATAGGATTGATAATTTTAAGAAAATGATACATCTAGAATAGAGAAAAATTACTGTTTCCAGAAACACCAAGTTGTTGATCTACAATGGGTTGCTTATGATGACTCTGGGGTCACCCCAACATTGGCTTGATCTGTCTGTGAAGTAGGCTGAGTCCCCTTGAACGGGTTGTCTGAAAGAGTGGTCCACGGAAGCATTGCTGAGATTATCTTCTTCTTCCTTCTTTTTCCTTCTCCTCCTTCTTCTTCTCCTTCTTCCTCCTCCTCCTCCTAACTATTTATTTATTTGGAAGAGTTACCGAGGGTGAGAGGCACGGGGTCTTGCATCCACTAGCTCACTCCCCCAGATGGCTAGAACTAAGCTAGCCCAAAACCAAGAGCTTCATCCAGGTCTCCCATGTGGGTGGCAGACACTGGGGCCATTTTCTGCTGCCCTTCAAAGCCATTGGCAGGGATCTGGAGCAGAAGTAGAACAGTTAAGACACAAACCAACAGCCACGTAGGATACCAACATTGTAGACAGTAGCTTAAGCAGCTTTAGCTTAACTCCCATTCGCCTTGCTGCCAGAGCCACGGATGGCCCTTTTATTACAGCTCCCATGACCATCCCAAGCTTCTACCTGGGTGAATGACAGCGTTCCCACAGATATGCTCAGGCCTTGCCCATCATGCCCTGCTACTGTTGGAACTTTTCACCTGCACACAGTGCTGCTGCCAGTTAGAAGCAGGGAGTCTGGGGCAGTCATCTGGCTTAGTGGTTAAGGCTACGATATCTCATGTCAGAGTTCCTAGGTTCAATACCCAGCATGGTTGGTAAGCACCCAGGGAAGTAGAGGTGAGGGCTAGTAATTGAATCCCTGCCACCCACATGACAGTTTTGTGTTGAATTTCTGGCTCTGGCCTTCAGCCGGACCCAGCCCCAATGACTGGCAGCATTTGGGAAGTGAACTAATGAGTGTAAGCTCTTCTTTTTCCTGTCTTGTGTCACTTGTCAGAGTGTGGTTTGTCTAATCCTGTCTATAGTCCCCTATCACAGATTTGAATTAAACCACACTAACACATGATGTTTGCAGCTGTTCCGATCTCACTGCTTACATTTAATCAGCTTTGAAACTTGCTCTCACACCTTCTTCAAAATCTCTGTAGTGACCCACCACCACTGGCCAGGTTGTAATCCCACTGTGGCATGGAGAGCTGGACCAAAGAGAAGGACAGGCTATAGCTAGGAAACAGAAATGATCCCTTAAAGTGACCTTTCCACAGCAGTTGTCCCTTCCCGTGTGTGTCAGCTGAGGGCAAGGCCGACTTCTGCCACTCTTGCAGGAGTATTTGCAGTGCTGCACGAGAGCTCCTTTAAGCATAATTCACTGTCGGTAATGGATTGTTGAATATGTTGGATTCTAGCCGGGATGCTTCCAATCTAGATTTCTTTTTTAATTTTGATTTTTGTTTATTAGAGAGACTAACAAGTACACAGAGAACTTCCATCTGGTTCTTTCCCCCAAATGCCTGTGACAACAGAGGCTGGACCAGGCCCACAGCTCAGAGCTGGAAAGCCGACCCAGGTCTGCCAGGCTGAGGGGCAGAACTCAGCCACTGACTCCCAAGGTCTGCATTAGCAGGAAGTGGCAGTAAGGAGCCAGAGCTGGGACTCAAACCCATTTCAAGATGCCATCTGAACTGCTAGCATGAACTTCTGCTTACACACACACACACACACACACACACACACACACACACACATTCCAGATGCCACATTTGTCAAAGATGATGGACAAGTTTCATTGGTTAACAGAAAATGCCCTGGAACAACCTGTCCATTTCTTCCCACACCTGTTGGAATAGCAGCACTGTCTGTTTCTGCCTTTCTTTCACTAAATGCTTCATGACAGGGTCCCTGCTTTCATGGGTGTCTCCCCCCAGGCCCCTTTGAAGACACTGAGGTAGTGCTAAGCAATGTATGTATTATGCTATTTATAGGCCAAACTAGACTACCGCGAACCAAGGGTTTTCAGGGTTTTTTTTCCTTTGATCTATATTTTGGAGATATATAAAAGTTGAGACCGAAATGATGTGTGGTAAGGACAAAGCTTGCAGCACACACCTAGGAGAGGTCACTTGCTGATGAGTGAGTGCATGATTAAGAACTCCATAAACTTGATTAGTCAGGGAGAATTAGCTGCATATGGATTTAGTGACATGAGGTCCCAGCAGCAGGGCTGACTTGCCGTGGTGGGGACCAAGAGGCAGCTTCCCAGCTTCCGCTGTTACCTGCTCACCCTGACCCCAACACTGCAACTTGGTTCTTAGTCTGCCAGGGTCAGCAAAAGTCCACCTGACCTCAGGAGGATCTGCTCATTAACTGCATGAGACCACACCCAGTTACAGAACTGTGGGAAAGCACGAATGCCGAGACTCGAGCCTCCCAGGTGGAATTCTGGAATGAGGTTAATCGAACCAGGAGCAGGATGGCGTACAAAACTGGGTGTCTTATTTACATGCCATGCCATTAAGATAATTTTGACCCTGCCCAGGGGCAAACTTAACCTCAGCACCCCAACTAGCATGTAGGCAGTATGTCTGAGAGCACAGCAAAATCCGTCACCTTGCTGTGAGCAGAGCTGGGCTTAGCTGACCGTGTATTTCTTATCCCGTGGGTTAAACTCAGTAAATGATCAGGCAGATGCTACTGGAATGAGATGTGGAAGAAAGAGAAGTGGGGTGGGTAAGGAGAGGGACGCTTCTGATTTCCACTTTCTTGAGTTATTCAGGGTCCCAACTCCAACATGATGCTGGCATATAGTGGTGAAGAACAGTCATGGTGTACTGACTGCCCGGAGCGGCAGTGGAACCTGGGGTTGGCTGGGTGCTGAGCAAAGAAGAAGCCTTGTTGCCATCTGTCACAGGACAGTGCGTTTGCAGTTATCCTATCCAGCAAAGGACTAAATCCCATCTTAACTTAGAAGAGCAATACCAGGAGTTGTCAGATTTGCCATCCACCAGAGAAGGGAAAGTATTTGCCAACTGTTGTAAACGGGCCTTTATTGGGGGGGGGGGGGGGATGGGAGAGAGTTCGTTCTCGGGCCTTTCCTCTGCGCAACTGAGTGGCACAGAGTGTGAGCTGTGGAATGAAAAGGCGGTCAAAGGAGCGTGCAGGAGATTTTTATACTCCTCCTGACCACCGGAAGCTGGAGTAGGGCCTGCTCTGATCCTTATTAGGCAAGGAAATGCTAGCCCAAGCTCATCATTGGTCTGTCAGGGCTCCCCTGTCCTGGTGCTGTGTCGGATCTACACTGCCCCTTCCGGATCAGGCCGGAGGTCCGAGTGATGCGTGGGCGTGACGCAAACTGCCATCTGCTCAGTAACCGCGGCAGCCATCATGGGTGAGGGGCAGGTACCACCGCATTCAGTGCAGAGTGCGGACTCACACCATCATCAACGGAACAGGGAGGAGTGCAGAAAAATCCAGTTCAGTATCTGGAAATCTCTTTCAAGGGACGCAAGAACAGAGACAACACCAGGGCTGCAAGGAACCTTGCAAAACCGAAAGAAAGTTTCCTGCACAGTCCAAAGGAGAGAAAAGCTCAGTGGAAACTTCTCTGACCCCCTCAGGATTCAGGACGAAGCAGCCCATGTGCAGTACAAGTTTGACTAGCATAAGGCAAACTATAGATGCCTTAGTGGGACTGACATCTGCCCAGAGTGATGGAGAATTATCAACAGCACAACGCCAATGTGTGAATACAAACAACTACCTCACTAGGCCCTCTCAGGAAAGCTAGTCCAGAAAAATAAGGTGAGAATGGAAAATTTACTGGAAGATACGGAACGCAAGCAGAAGCTAAAATCTCAGAGGAAATATCGGATCAACGGGGAAAAAAAACAACTTAATGGCAGAAGTAATCAAAAGAAGCTTTGTGGGAGGAAAAGCATCCCCTATTCTGCAGGTAGAAAAGGGTCCCTGTTGCCTAAAGGAAGACCCACACCAAGGCCACCAAGGCACGCTCTGCTGGCGGCTTAAAGCATAATATAAATAAAACTCCTTTACCACTAGGCAGGGGCGGGGGAAGGGCACACCTGATGATAGAAGAACCACTGGGGCTACAGTGTTTCTGCAACAGCAGCCTCCAGACAAACTCCAGGACACCATGGAGTGCGGGGTAGGGCTGCGGTCAGGGTCATCATAGCTGTTGTTCCATCTCATTTGTGTGATGGAAGGGACTAGTGTCCATCGTAGCCATCTGCCCTTCATGCAAGGGTCCTGAGCCTGTGCTGTTGTGCCCAACAGAACCCCTCAAAGGAGAACATCATTGGAAACCAGCAAGCCCAGGAACCACAAAACCTAGAGCTAAGTCAAAATAGTTGGTTATGGTGAAAAAGTTCCAAAACCCCATGAAATGGCAAATAGTAATTTTGCATTAATGACGCTAAAAATCCAGGGAAGCTGGAGTGTAAATCTTGAGTGTCAATGGCAGAGACATTTAAGCAACGGCTGCACATTAAAGAGACAAGAGTCGAGTAGGCAGCAAAGAAGTGCCAAGAGCCAAGAGTACCCAATAGGATGTGGAACATGAAGTCAACCACTAACGGCATAAAGAGCAACCTTCAGTTTGCCTTGGAAAACACAATCTGAATACAAGCTCTATTTGTAAAACAAAATGTTTCAAGGAAAAATGTTCTCAGGAAGATGTAGCTGGTACAACCTTCTGTGTGATTAAAGTCACAACACACTTGGGAAGGAAGAAACTGAGTACTCACAGAGTTTTTGCTTCTAGAACAAAAGTAAATTTGCTAATGAAGGGGAGGTAACTGCTCATCTCCCTTCCACTGCCAGACCTTGTACTCCAAAACCTGGCATCTTGGCCAAGTGAGAGTGGACGAGTGTGTGCACCTGTGGCCCCACGCTACCCCTGCATAAGACCCAGGCTCCGGAGCAGTGACAGCGGCCAGACCAAACATGCTAGCTTTCAAACACCCCCTGTGGTGGTGGTGCTGCTGGCCTGGTCAGAGCGGGGGCGGTGCTTGGATTGGGCATTCCAGGCCCAACCTCAAGGGCATGGTCAGGTCAGTGCACAGGGGCTGGGCTGAAGAGTTGGCCTGTCTCCCTGGGCTCTGCAACTTTGGCGTGTACCAACTGAAAATAGTTGATAACAAATGGGTACTTAGAGATTCTTTTTCTTGTCATTAGTCCCTAAACAGGACAGTGTGGGAACTACTTCTGTGCCTTTACATTGTACTATGGATAATCTAGACATCACTTCAGTTAGACCAGAGGATGTTTGTAGGGAAACGGGCTGTATTCCTTCCTTCATGGTGTAAGTGACGAGAAATTCAAGTGTGTGAGCTAAAGACTCACAGTAAATGGCTCACAGGAGGTGACGTAGCATACAGAGTGCGAGGGAAAGAACGTGAAACAAGATCAGTAAGGCAAGAGTTTTGTGAAAATGAAAGCAGAGTGTAGAGGGCAAAAAGGAAACCAAATAACCTGGTGTGTCTCCAGGAGGGAAGGAAGAGATAATTCGGTCATCAGGAAGAGGGGCGTTGGCGTGGGAATGCATCGTGCACACCAGTCTGGGGAGGGATTGCCGACGGCCGCACAGTCACAGAAACTTCACTGCCGTCCACCGACAAACCTTCTTCCCCTCCCTCTGTCTTAAATGGCTCTAGCACAGTTTTGGTAAATCTGTTTTTTTATTATTTTATTTTAAATTTTATTAGCGCAGCATATTTATCCTGTTATCCCTGTGAAGGCTTATTCCAGAATTATGGTTAATTTATATATATATATAAATCAATATATAATATACAATATATATAATATATGGTATATAGACTATATAACATAGTATGCTATACAGTGATGTATAATATATTATATATAAATTAATATATACTATATATAATATATATAGTAGCTTTGGGGGGAGGAAGGGGCGGAGTTATTTCTTCCTTTATATCTTTTTACTCATGCATACATAAATTTTGCACATCTGAAAAACTCCGCCATCAAATTGATTAGTCGATCGGGTTGGAAGTCCTTTTAGGTTGGAATCATGCTGCCATCTCTTATGCCTCTTGAGAGGTAATGCTGCCAGTGGGTCCCAGTCCTTCTCCTCTGACCTGCTGCCCGGGACTCTGCAAGCTGCACTGGTGGTGTGAGGTCTTCTGTTGACAGAGTGTGAATTAATGATGTTCTCATTCAGTTTCCTGGGAAATTTCAATGTGGAGACACAGGGAGCTCTCAGCACCTGAAGCATTTCATTTGTATTTCTTTAACGACACTTCAGGTTTGTGGTTTCTGGAAGAAGTGTGTTGTTCCTCCTAGACGGATGCTCTGAGTTAATCTTTCTGTTCATATTTTTCCAGTTTGTCTCTTATTGTTATTTCTTGAGAAATTGTCTTGGTTTCGTCTACCAAAATACCTTATTGAATATTTTATTTATCAGGACGTTTTTTCCTCTGACTGATTTCCCGTAGTGTGCTGCTTATCGTTATGGTCGTTATGGTCGTTATAGTTATTCTGTTATTCCTCAAAGAGATTTTAAAGCTATGTAGAATACTTGTTCGATTACTTTGTAGTTTCGAATTGTTTTGTCTTCTTGGCGGAGAGCTACTTCTTGCCCTATTATATCCTTTCACACATTCAGTAAAAAGAAAATTTCCCCTTTGCTAGTCTTTCAAAACTTCTTAGTCTTGCATATAATTCTAAGCAATAATCCTTCTCAGCTTGGGTTCCAGACCAAGTCATTTAGCGATCCAGTGACCTGCAGTGCATTTTGATACCCAGTTTGATACCATTGTCTGACCTATAAAATGGGCATATTATGTATATTTACGCTTTATGTCTTATTTCTCAAGTCAGTCAATGGTCTCCATGTTTTCTATTCCATATTATTTTAAAAAGTCTTGTTCTGTTTACTTTTTAATTTATGATATTTTAATTTTGACGTAATGGATTTATCTGTTTTCTGTATACTTTACTTTTTTTGCTTCTGTAACTTCTTTAGCTACATACTTGTTCTTCACTTGCATGTCTGTTCTTCATTTGGTAATCGTTTTTGATATGTATGTTTTTCTTTGCCACTGTATGACCAACATAAGTATTTGGTACTTATAGTTGTGATTTGTGCCTTGCTACAGAGCTACCACGAGAGTTAAAGATCTTGTTTTTATGGTTATTTAATTTACATTTATTAGTTTAAGAAGAGAATGTGGGCTTCTGTGTAATCATGAAACCTGTAACTTTATTATCATTCCATGGGAGGTGAGAAGAAATTGCATATAATAGATTTTATCAAATCTGTTGGCAATATTATCCAAAGAATTTCTTTTTGTTTTTCACAATGGGTAAAGTCAGATTGAGCTTCCCCACTGTGATAGCAACACCACCACTATCGGTAAGTCCTGAGGGCCAGTGGTGAGCCCAGAACTTCCTGGAACCCTGTGTCAGTAAATTCTCCTAGCTCCCCAAGAAAGCAGCTGATAGAATCCCCATTCCTCAGGCAACAAAACCGAGGCCTTAGAAAGCATTTCCATGCCACATGACATAGGCAGCAAGTGCTAGAGTCAGGATCTGAACCGTTGCTAGTCCTGTGAGCCTCTTCCATTCATCACCAAAGCGCACCACTGCACTGACAGCTGCAAAGCCCGTTTGTCTTCCAGTCACACTTAGAACATGTACAGAAATTAGTCACGTCTTGGGTTGTAAAATACGTCAAAAGACTTCACTGGATGGGAATCACACAAAGCATGTTATGTAGTCAAATCCAGTTTATGACGGTGATCAGAGTTTAAGGCAGTGACCAGAACATTCTTGTATGCTTTAATGTTATTCCTTATGGAATGACACAGTTGAACAGGCATTGGGGTTTCCCCTCCCCAGCCCCCCATTGTTCTCCCCTCCAGTCTTTCAGTAGATGTCTTTCATGTACCCTCGGAGGTCCATCACACTGCCATTGTAGGAGATTTTCTATCGTTTTGCTATGAGCCCATCTTTGTACTACATGCATGGGGTCATACTTCTCTCTCTTGCTACCTATGGACATATTTATTTCCACTATGCTTCCATTACACATCCCCTTAGGTATAATCCACCACGAGTTGAGAAGAAAAAAAATTTAGAAAGAGTGAGTCTTCATCTCCATGGTGTTGTCAAACTTGTAGCAGGGATATAAGTGTGACACTAGGGTGGTACAAAAGAGTGCCCAACATCTTCCTGCAGAAATAAGTGCTAGTGTGTGACCGTGTGATTTCAATGGGAGTACAATAAGGATTAGATCATTGTTACTCATGGGTAGTAGTAATAACAGTGATAAGAGGGATATTAACAATCTCAGATGATCACAAATAGTTTCTCATGGATTATTGATTAATGAGTTACATCACAAGATCTTTTTTCATGTGGTACAGACAGCTAGAAAGTGCAATAAGATAAAATTCACAGATACGATGTTTAGATTTGATGTCGTATTATATTAAGGCAAACATATGATCCTGTGTGCTTTGAAGTGAAAACATACCTTTCCAGTAAGCCAACGCATCTGTAGTGAGGTGATCTTCAACAAAGTTCCTGAAAATATGCACTTGGGAAAGGACCGTCTTCAGGAAATGGTGCTGCCAAAATTAAATATCCACACAGAGAATAATGAGGTTCTTGCCATATTGAAACATTAACCCAAGTGGGTTAAAGATTTCAATGGAGAGGGTTAATGCTTCAGCACACTACCACGGGGAGATTGTTTGTTTAGGAAAATCCATAAAGCATAAGAAACAGAGGCCACAGCAGACAACTGGAATTACAGCAGCTGAGAAGCTTCTGGTCAGCTAAGGAGGGCACCAGCAGTGAAGGGAGAAGTTGCAGGGTGGGAGAAAATTATCCATCCGATAAGGTGCTAATATCCTGATTACATAAAGAGCTCAACCAACTCAGTAAACACAATAAATAAAAAAGTAAATAAATAAATAAATTGAACATGCTCAGTGGATCTAAATAGCCATTTCTCAAAGGAAGACACTAATGTCTGACCAGACAAGGATATCTACTCTCATCACTTTTATTAATATCATTGTAGAAGGTTTAGGCAGAGACATTGTGCAAAAAACATAAAAGAAAGAAAGAAATGAAGTGGGTAGCTGCCATGGCTCAACTGGATAATCCTACACCTCCAAGCACAGGCATTCTGTATGGCTGCCCGTTCATGTCACAGCTGTTCCACTTCCCATCTAGATCCATGCTTGTGGCCTGGGAAAACAGTGGATGGTGGCCCAAAGCCTTGGGACCCTGCACCCACATGGGAGACCTGGAAGGCATTCCAGGCTTTGGATTGGCTCAGCTTCAGCCATTGTAGCGAATGAGTGAACCAGCAGATAGAAATCTTTCTCTCCTTCTCTGTATAAATCTGCCTTTCAAATGAAAACAAATCTTTTTTTAAAAAGAGAAGCAACAAAAGAAAAACTAAAAGAAATCAATGCAGCTCTAATTGAATGTAGGAAGCGCAATGATCCCTGTTCGTGCGGAGTGATTATATATACAGAAGAAGCCAAAGACTCCACCAAGAGACTATTGAAAGTGATCAAAAGAGTTCAGCAAGACTGCAGGATGTAAAATTACACACAAATCAATAACATTCTTATACATCAACAATGATCTGGCCAAGAAACAGTTTGTAAGAGCAATACCACTCAGAATAGCTTAAAATAAATGAAATAACTTACAATAAATCCAATCAAGGATGTGAGAGAGCTCTTCAATGAGAGTTATCAAACAGAAGACACCAAGAAATGGAAAATACTCCATGTTCATGGATGAGTATTAATATTAACAAATGTCTGTATTACTCCAAGCAATTTACAGATTCAATACAATCATCATCTGAATTCCAAGACAATTTTTAGAGAACTAAAAAAAAAAAAAACCTGAAATCCATAAGTAAAAACAGAATACCTTGAATAACTAAACTGACTCTGAACTGTGAAAACAGAGCTAGAAGTATCACAATCCTAGATGTCAAGGCATACCATAAGACTGTTATAATCAAAGCAGCCTGAAGCTGGCACAAAAATAGACTTGTAGACCAATGGAGAAGAATAGCCACTCCAGCACATCCATGCATCTACCACCAGCTACCATGAACTTTGAAAAATCTGCTTAAAACATCCTGGGAGACAGTACTATCTCTTTAACAAATGATGTAGGAAATATCTGATTCCTGCCTTCCAACGTTTGAAACAAGACCATACCTTACACCGTTTATAAAAATCAACTCAAAATATGTCAAACATCTAAAGACCAGAAATCATGAAACTACTGCAAAATACTGCAAGCCATCGGCCTGGGTAAATCTTTTTGGATAAGACTTCAGAAGCACAGGAAACAAAACAAACAAAGCACAGCAAAACGAACAAAGGGGATTACATCGAGCTTCTAGGAGGAGAGGAGACAATTGGGGGAAAGTACTTTTTAAACTGAACATCTGGCAAAAGATTAATATCCACAATGTGTAAGGAGCTCAAAGAACTTAGCAACAACACAATGAACAGCCCTGTAAAAAAAGGGAGCAGAGAATGTGAGCAGATATTTTTCTAAAGAACAACATGAAAGGTCAGAAGATGCATGAAAAACTAAAGTACTCAGGGACCCGGTACCATAGCCCAGTGGCTAAAAGTCCTCACCTTGTATGCATCATGAGCCCATGTGGATGCTGGTTCATGTCCTGGCAGCTCTGCTGCTTTCCAGCTCCCTGCTTGTGGCCTGAGGAAGCAGTTGAGGATGGCCCAAAGCCTTGGGACCCTGTACCCATGTTAGAGACCAGGGGGAAGCTCTTGGTTCCTGGCTTCGAATCAGCTCAGGTCTGGCCATTGCAGCTACTTGGGGAGTAAATCAGCGGATGGAAGATCTCTCTGTCTTTTCTTTGTAAATGTGACTTTACAATAAAATAAATCAATGGACAAATCTTAAAAAGAAAATAAAGTACCTAGGAGCACTAGCCATCAGGGAGATGCAACTCAAAACCACAATTGGATATCACTCATTCCAGTTAACATGGCTGTTATCAACATGATGAGCGCATTAGCAAAGATGTGAAGAGCATTTCCATACCGTTGGTGGCAGAGTTGTAAAGGTGTAGAGCATTCTTGGCAAACCATGTAGCTGTTCTCAGAAGATGGACTGTCCAGGTTCCCAGATACTATACATAAAAAGGCAAGCTGATCCATCTGTGAGAAGACATCTGCCTGCAAACCCATGACTCCTGTAGCACCATATTGATGGATACATATCTCTCTCTCTCTTTCTCTCTCTCTCTCTCTCTCACACACACACACACACACACACGCTACCCAGTCATAAAAGTTGAATGAAATGCTGTCACTCTTGTTACTGAAGTTGGACAAGTGTCATGTGACGTGTGACCTCACTGCCGGGCAATCTATGAAAGCTGATCAGTTTCACTGACGGCGAGCGTGGAACAGTCAGTGCTTTCTGGAGGCTGAGAAACCAGTAGGGAAAAGCTGGGTCAGTGGTGAGAGAGGAGAAATAAGTTGTGAGGCTCTGTGGCAGAGCAAGGAGACTATGGATAATGATAGCACAGCTACGTTTCCAAAAGCTGCAAGAGGAATCTTATGTTTTCACTACAAACAAAGAATAATTGCGGAGGAGACAAATACACTTAGCTTCTTTTGAACTTACACAATATGCACTGGTACCAAAGTATTACATGAAACCTCACGAACACCTAAGTTTTAACATCTTAATTTAAACATTTTAAAATACATATACTTCTGAGTAGCCTATGTCTCCTAATGAAATCAGAAAACATTTTAGCTGTGTAAAAATGAAAATATTACAAAAATTAGATATTAAAAATACTCCTTCAACATTACATTTAAATGTTACTAAAATTACACTGCAATCTTTTTTTATATATGATATAATAACACATTTAAAGAAGATACATAGCCTTAAATATGTTTATTGAAAATTAAAAGCTGTGAGCTCCCAGGCGGCAGGGCTGGGGCCAGGTGTGTCGGTTTGTCCCTGGATGTGGCTCAGGTCTGGAGGAAGGCCTGGGCCCATTGGCCCGCCATGTGCCTGGACCCAGATGGCTTTGGTCTAAATACCTGAGCCGATTGGCCTGTAGGTATTCTGAGCTGGAGGGGGCTCAGCTAGGCCATAACATCAACCTAGAATAAAAGGAAGAGTAAGTGCGAGACTAAAGCACCAACATTAACTCTTTGCACATTATTTCAGACACTAAGACTAAATAATATACATTCGAACTCATTGTTAAAGCTAGTGTAACTTTGGAACCAAAACTTTATAGACCGTATGAGAAAGGAAATTTTGATAATAATCACAATTATTAGCACCCATGGAAAGTTTTTAAACAATGTTTCTAATGAGTAGAATTCATCAACATATAGAAATGATGCCTCATGACACACTTGGTTTTAATTCAGGAATATAAAATTGCCTTAATATTAAAAAATAAATTAAGACAATTTATAACCTTACTGGATGAAAGTGTAAAAACTACATGATCATCTTAAATGTGAAAATGAATTTCACAAAAATTCAATACTCATTCATGTTTTTCAAGGAACCTAATAAGAGTTTTGCCAATCAGAATTAAGTGAGCTGTGCTGTAGGCACAATCAGTTCCAGAAACCCAAGAGGCATAAACCAGGGAGTGATTTAACACAGTGAGCCCTCCTCACTGCATGTCCACAGGAGGCTGTGCTCCTGGTGGTTGTGGAGGGACTGGCCAGGTGGACCCTGCTGACCGTGGAACCACTGGAAGCCAGGGCACAGAAGGGTCTCTCTGGGTCCCTGAAAGCCACTCTTGGCAGCTCACTCTCCTCTGCGATGGTACTCCAACTTTCTACCTGCTCTGGCAGCCCAGGACTCTGTCCTCTGGCACCCATGTCACTCTGCCTGCTACTTTCCTGCATCCCAGGCCACACACCTTAGCTGTCAGACATGAAAGAGATCTTCGACTCATGACCCTTGCACACGGCGTCTTTCCTAGGCAGACTCTAGCCCGACTGCACTTGCAGTGTCTGCCTACCCACAATTCTTTGACATGACATTACAGGAGTCACAACAGACACCTGGCTACAGATTATGTTTTTGACATTGTCTCCTATGATCTCCTACGCTTGTCCCATGCGTTAGCCTGTTTGGTTGTGTTGAAGCATGTCCATTCTCACATCTCAATCTAAAGGTGAAGTGATCTTCGGAGTCCCTGGGAATCCTTCTGGAAAATCTTTTGCAATTCTTCTCTGCAACGCAATCCTCAAGTCCAAAGCCATCCCAACAGGCCTCCCTCTCCAGCACAAGTGTGTGGCTCTCTCATTTCACATAGATATCATGTTAGTCGGCAATGCATTCCCCCAAATTGTAATGCACCAGTTAGTACCCAGCAAATGCATAAAACAACTGAAAAATTACTAAATTATGAACTGCATACTCAGTCTCCACACTGGAATTTATATAGGTGCCAGAGTCAGATTGAAGTGGCAGTTTGGGGCGGTCACTGTACTACATGCACTAGATAAAGACAGACTTGGAATCAAGATGGTGGAATAGGGTAAGAACACGTTTAAACGGATGGAGAAATATTAGCTAGTGTGAAGCAGAGAGGCACATTCCAGGAAATAGGAGAGGACAGAACAACAGCAGAGGGGTATCTGGAGACAGACAGACATAGGAAAGCAGCAAACAAAACAGGGTGGTGTTGTAGTCACTGATACCCCAGCAGCATTCAGTAAAAGGCAATCTGAATTACATCAGCAGCCAGAACTCCACCAACAACAAGGAGGGAAGGGAAATTTACTGGAACTCCAGGGGTGAACCCAGAGAAAGAACTGCCCGTCATGCTGGTCTGTTTGATTGGACCAGGAGCAGAGACAGAGCAGCAGGTCCCAGAAGGGCAGTGCAGGAACAGGGTGGATTTCACAGCCCAGTCTGCCCTCCTAGAGCAGCATCGGGTGCCATTTTGTTTAAGGATGCTATGGGATAGCACTGCACATGCATGGAGCTGGGAGTGAACACATGTCTGACTCAGTGAACTGAAACAACGTGGCATCCTATAGGTTCCACCCAAGACAGGTCCAGGTAGCTCTCACCTGACAGCCAGGAGAACAAGAACTCTAGTAGTGGCACATCAGGTGCCATTTCTTACAGTGTGGCAAAGAATTTAAGACTGCCTAGGACAACTGAACTGCGCATGTGCTGAGCTTGTGACAACTCAGGAAAATAGTACCGACTGTGGCATTGTACATGTCAAAATAGGTCAGTGTGGCCCTCAGACATAACAGCTAACAGGTACTGGCAAGATCAGCAACAACAACCTAACTATATAGGACACTTGGTGTCTCCCTATCCTGGGACCTGCTCCAACAAGAAGTGGGGAGAAAGGTTGTACAGACAATAGTGCAGCCTCAGCACAGTATCACAGGAGGTGGAGAGTGGTGAGCCAGGAGCTGGGGCTGCGGAAACCATGGTGTAAATCTAAGTTGAGAACCCAGACCTGGACCTCACTGGAGGGAGTGGCACAAGTGACTGCAAACCAAGAGCTGTGTACCAACTGCAATAAGTAAATCAAGCTGTAGACCTGTGGGTGACACGGCTTAGAAACCTGCCCTGAGGAGAAGAATCTGCTAACCAGAAGTGCAATGGCCAAGAGCCAAAGAAGAGACAGAGGCACAATAAATATTACTGAAGACTCCCCTACCAAGGAGCAAAACCCTTTGCCAACATCAGAGTTAACTGAGGAAGACGTCAAGAAAATGGGTGATACAGAATTCAAAACGCTTGTTATAAAGCTTCTTATCAACAATGAGAAGCACATAAAGCAGGCATTCAAGGAGTTTCAGGAATATGTCACACTGGAAATGAATCAAATGAAAGCTGATATATCAGAAATGAAAAATACAGTGGAACAAATTAAAAGTACAATGGAGAGTCTCCAAAATAGAATGAAGGAGGTAGAAGAAAGAATCTCAGAACTGGAAAATAATTCCTGTCACCAGGGGAAAACAAACAGAAACCTGGAGCAGAGCTGGATCAGCCCAAAAAAAGTGTTTAAGAATTGAAAGACACCATGAAGAGGCCAAATATAAGAGTTATGGGAGTCCCAGAAGCTGCAGAAAGAGCAGCTTGGTTTACAAATGTATTTAATGAAATAATTAAGGAAATTTCCCCTAATCTGGAGAAAGAATTAGGAAACAATACAAGAGGGGCACAGATGTTCCAACAGGCTTGACCGAAAACAGTCTTCACTACGACACATGATAATCAAGCTCTGTTCAACTGAACATAAGGAAAAGATCCTTAAATGTGCATGTGAAAAAAAATCAAGTGACATATAAAGGACTGCCAGTTAAACTCACAGGAGACCTCTCACAGGAAACTCTATAGGCAAGAAGAAAATGGAGCAACATATTCCAGAATCTAAAAGCAAAAAATTGTCAGCTCAGGTTAACATAAAAAGCAAAACTTTTCCTTTGTCTTTGAAAATGAAATCAAATTCTTCCACAGCAAAGTTAAAGAATATGCCTCTTGCAAACCTGCCCTAGAAAGAATACTTAAAGATATTCTCTTGACAGAGAAAAGGAATAGCACTGACCAAAACCAAAGACAAATGTGAAGAACATCCCAGTAAAATAACAGAAGACTAAATCAATGAACAACCCATTGCTAAAATGACAGGACCAAATTACCACCTATTCATACAAACCCTGAATGTAAATGGCTTAAACTCATCAATCCACATGCTAGATTAGTAGACTGGATTAAAAAATAAAACCCATCTATTTTTTGCCCACAGGAGACACATCTTACCAGCAAAGATCAGCAGAAGCTGTGTCTCATGGACTTTGATTTTTTCTGTTCGTTAATTTCATCTATTCAAAACAGTTTTATTAAATTCTTCAATGACTCATAGATCATGCAGAAGCATCATTTTCTTCAAAAAGGTTCTTGATTCCCTTTTTCATTTCTCCAGCAACACATTAGTCATTCAGGAGCATGTTATTTAACTTCATGCTGTTGTTAATTTCTTTTTTTTTTTCCGTTGCTGTTGTTGATTATGTTTTGTGGCTTTTCATTTAAGGGGATGTATAGTAATGGTGTAATGGAGGCTATCATATCTAGCAGCATATTTTTAACTTCATGGCATTATAAATCTCTATTTTTCTTCCTGTTGTCGATTTTGTATTGTAGCTTTTCATTTAAGGGGATGTAGTAATTGTGTAATGGAGACTATCATATCTAGATGTGAGGACACACAATGCAGTATGCATCTCTATTTTCAGACCAAAGATGGACTCCCAATGAAACTGTTAACTATATCTTGACAATAGCATGCTGGAGTCTCTGCCATTGTCCATGCCTCCATTTCTTGAAATTTAACACACAAATTAATTTAAAATTGGAATTGAGAAGTACTTAAGAACAAATCTAAGTTGTTCTAAAACACAAAAAAGAGGCATATGAGGATTGTTTTGATTATGTGATACAAATAAAAATTATTCAAATTGACTTAAGGAATTGCTCAGTTAGTTGCAAAACTGAACCCATCAGAGGATATTCTCATTCCATCTTTGGTAGTCAGGATGCTCCTTCCTTGTCTTATACTGCTCTGAGGAGCTCCTGGGACTACAGGATTACTCAGTTCCTGCAAAATCTTAAGTCAAAGACTAACTATGATTGCTCCAGCTCCAGCTCCGGGCACGTGACCAGCTGTTTCTAAGAACTGTGGCCAAGGGGGACAGAGCACATTGGTTACATTACCCTCAATCCCGTCGCCCAGCCTGGGTTCAGGTTAGGGCAAAGAATTAGCTGCTCCCAAAATAAATTGAATTCTATGGGAGAGATATTGACTGCACACTGAGTATCCATCTGCTCTCTAACATTTCTTAGTCACAGAGCTAACTCTGCCAATGGCTATGATTGGAATAGATGTGTGTTCCTGGTAACTGAAACATTTGGGAAGAAAATGCACAATTCTTGAAATCTTTCTTCTCCTTCACCGTGGATGTGACCCATGCCTTGTCTCAGTGGTTCTTTCTAGTGTCAAGCCACTACACTTTTAGCGTTACTGCCCTAAATTAGCCAAGACTGACCACTTCTGACACCCACGCGAAAGCACATGGCTGTGAAGGGAAACAGAGTCTTCAGTCTTTGCACTTGGAACATCCACTTTCTAAGGAAGTCATCTCCACGAGGCAAGCACTCTCTAAGCTGATGTCCCTGTCAGTTCCGCCTGTACCTGTCAGGAGGAATCCAGGTCTGGCCCTCCCCATACGAACCGGAGAGATGATTAGAAGCAGCAGTGGGTTTGCGGCAAAGGGGCCCAGGGTAGTAGAAGAACCAGCAATGGTGAGGTTGCATTTTCACACAGCATCTGTCAAGCGTTGATGACCCGCTCCCTGTCTCACGAGGAGAAACAAGTGTACCGTATCATCTCCCAGTGTGGTGTGATGGCTACAGGAAAAGGCTGTAGACTCAAATACCTGCTCAAAATCCTCCCTGAGCCATGTACCAGCTATCAGAAGAATTAACTAAGTTGAGACTCAGTATCTTCATTTTAAACTCAGAACAATAAGTACACCCAGCTATTGAGATAAGCTAACACCTAAGTGTGATAATGTTGTCATTGCCACTGCCACCATCGTCATCACCATTCTCAGTCATCCTTGCTAAATCCTCATCCAGGGAACCTTAAGCCTCCCTCCCCTAAGAGAGTTGAACTGTGTGTCATGAGGGCAGCCCTACTGCAGACTGTCCCTGGCTTTTCAGAAGAGCCCATGGGCCCAGCGCCATTCCCTGATTACTGATGGAGAACAAGACACTACCTGAAGTCTCTAAGCCCCAGGCCACTTTGAAGTTCCCCCAGAACACACTCCGTGTGTCGCCCCTCATGCACAAGGACTCGCAGCATTGTCCCACTCCTTCTCAAGGACCTAAGCCAGAAGTCCAGTTCAGAGGAGCAGTGCGCTCTGATGAGACAAATCCACACCACATTGTCCAGGCACCTGTGGGTCCTGCTGCTGTGCAAGGTGAGCTGTAGGGAGCCAAGCAAGCCCAGGCCCAGCCCAGGTGCCAGCCCAGGTGCCAGCCCAGGGGAAACAAGACTGAGAAGAACCGTTAGGTCACATTCACATTTTCAGGTCACATTCTTTATGTCTTGAAGGCTGAGTATAAAATATGTCCTTGAGATCAGTTTGGTAACCAAATCCCTCTGTTCATTTTAATAGTAATAATTATATACTGACATTTAAAACAAAGTATTTGGTAGTAAAGCATGCCAAATGCTTTAACCTAATAATAATAATAGTATACTGTGGTCCTAAAGTCAGACTGCATTGCCCGTGAAAGAATTGGAAAAAGAAAAAACAAGTAAACAAGTATCACTTGTAATGATAAAGCTTTGATGGAAAAATCTAACTTTCACATAGAGATGATTCCTTTCTGTGTTGGATGAGAGAGACAAAATGCACACACACACATATATAGTTATATATATTCTTGCTACATATATACATATACGTGTGTACAAATAAAGCATCTGTTACTTCAAGTAGGAGAAATCTGAAAAGAGTATATTAAATAAGAGAGTATTGCCCTTATTACAGATTTACTCTGTGTCTGAAAGCTGATTAAGTCCAGGATGGTGTACCTAACCAGGAACACGAGCAAGCAAGCCACATCTCATTTACTTGTTTAGTAACAGAGCTCTGTTGTGGAAGAAGAAAATTTTCAGCAATTTATATATCGAGATGCTGTTTGAAACCCCACTTGAATTCATTCTACCGTATAAATTAGTGACTTGTGGGTGAGGATCCCTCACCTCTGTGCTGCACATCCTTTTCAATCCAACTCAACAAACAGGACTTTGATCTCAACAACCTCAATAAAACATTTAGAGATACAGGGGAAAAGAACTAATACTGAGGGCCTTGGTCTCAACAATGTCAAATATTAATGAAATGTGTCAACCTCAGCAGAAAATTGTACTTACAATACTGTAGACATCTGTAGTAGGCAAATTCCTGGAGACTGAAACTAGATGAGAAGTTTCCAGGAGTTGGAGGGGGAAGGGTCTGCTGAAGGGGTGATGGAAAAGTTGGGGAGCATAGGTGAAGCTAGTGTGGTGGTTGCACAGCGTTGTGGATGTAATGAATGCTGCTTAACTGTCTTGAACCCACTGTTGGGATGCCTGCTTCCCATGTGGAATGCCGGGATGAATCCCGGTTACTCTCATGGAAGGCATCCTGGGGAGGTGATAATGATGGCTCTGGTGTTTGGGTCCCTCCTACTCACATCAGAGACCTACATGGAGTTTCAACCTCATGGCTTCGTCCTGGTCCAGCCCTCAACATTTGTGAAGTGGCTCATCACTTTCTCTTTCACTGATGCTCTGAATTTCAAATTTAGAAACAGTCAGTGTGCATTATGTTGTATGTTTCATTCAATGAAGTAAAAGAAGTGAATCTGCTGAAGTATTAAAAGCCTGACAAATCAGGTGGATGTGATGATGCAGCAGTTAAAGCCGTCACTTGCGGTGCCCACAGCCCGTATGGGAAGTTCTGCTTCTAATAGGGCTTCCTACTGGTGGCAGCCCGCGTGCCTGCTTCACCATCATGCTGCGGGATATCCAAAAGGAGTTATGAGCAGCTAGCTTCAGCCTGCCTCAGCCCTGGCTGTGGGAACTCTGAGGGCATGCAGCAGTACTTTCTCATGCTCTCTAACTAGTCTCTCTCTCTCTCTGTCCATGTCAGTGATATATATATATGTAATATGTATGTATGTATATATATTTTTATATAAAATGTATGTATATATATGAAAAAATTCCTGAATAAATCTAACAGAATTGTATCTGTTCTGAAGTTGTCCCTCGGGCACTTAAGAACAAGGTGAAGCAGTGGGGGCTTCCCGGTGTCCCCAGGGGAAAGGTTTGTTACTTTATAGCAAAGAAGGCAATTGTCTCTCAGCTTATTCTTCAGATTTACTGAGATTTCTATCAAACTCTCACACTTATTTTAAACTCAAACAAAATAAAGATTGTTCCAAGAACTAAATGGAATAATAAAAAACAATCAAGCAAAAAACATGACAGAGAATTTGAATGCTAAATTAATAAAACATGAAAATGAGAATCATGAAGAATAATGTTTCAGAACTGGAGGAAAGCCTAAGAACCAAATTGATAATTGTTTCAAAACACTTTTTAAAGAGTTTTTTAGTGCAACAAAGTCATATGTCCGCATATATTCATGGCACAAATGAGATCTTTAAGTATTGTTAGGATCTAAATTTACAAATTTTTGGTGTGTTTTTCTTATGTAGTCTAATCTATAAAATTAAATCATCATAAAATGTGCTTTGCAGTCTGCAACCTTACTGTCTTTCATCTGATAAACATGTTCCTATTTTACCAACATTTTTTCCTATTATCTGACTATTAATTGAACATTCTCCATTATATGGCTAATGTGTATTTTACTTCCGCAGTCCATTGGTTTTGTATCATTTGTTTTGTCTCTAACTGTAAAAAGCTTCTGTCTTCAGATCATTTCATGTAACTCTGTGCACACCTGCATACTTCTTCAGGCTAAAAGTCCACAAACAGAATTGCCGAGTTCCGTGTCCTGTGCAGTTTTATGGCTTCTGGGGTGGAGTACAGAGACACCACACAGAAATGATGGGATGGTTTATGTAATGTAGGAAGATGTCTCTTTTTTTCAAATATATACCAACTGAGTGTTAAAATTTCAGCAAATTTTAGTTAATGAGATATTCAAACTTAGCGGTTTGTTTGATTAAAAATGGATTTAAACATGCTAGAATATTAACCTCTCATTTATATTTATTAATCTGTATAATATCTACACATATTCTTTGTCTATTTTTTATTGAAGCATTCAGTCATTTAATGGATTGTGATGGCTGCTTGTACATTAGGGATATTAATATTTGTAACAATTATATATATAGTCTTTAGAATGTGTTTACTTTTTGTCTGTCTTGGTGTTTCTGCTTGTTTAAGAACTAGTCAAAATGTTTCTGTATGTTCTGATCTCATAGTATCAAGTCATATCTAATAGTAGAAAATGTTCTCAAGTTGGAAAAAAAATCATAGCCATAATGGATTTTATGCTTGAGAAAGTCATACATGTAGCTTATAACCATCAAAGGTGAATAAGTTTTACCACTTTGATTTTAAGTTATTTTCTCCTTATTGTTCAGCAGTACCTCTATATCTAGAAGTTATATCTTGTTGATTATTGTTGAAGGCAATAAGCAGAACAATACAAATCCAATTTCATGAGTAGAAAGGTTCCAGAATGTCAGTAGACTCCTGCTGTCAGACCTCTCTCAAAACCTTAAATCCTGGAGTTCAAAGTCCTCACTTACATCTTGACAATGGTGTTCAGACCCATCAACACAAGAATAAATACATTTATTCTCTTTCAAGCTACGGAATCGTATTCTCTTTATTGTCTGTTAACATACATTTTCAAAGAGAGTGTTGTTTCAAAACAAAAAAAAGAATTTCTTTCTTTTATTCCTTTAGGACAGTAAGAACAAAAAGACTTTCGGCTTAATGGTATATCTTAATTCCCCAAGAATGAGAAAGAAATTCGAGGAGTTGAAGTGTAAATGCACTATGTTAAAAGGTCCCTCTTGGATGAAGCTTGGAGCTTTTACAGGGCACAGCCAGGTTCTGTTTCACAGCCATGGCTGAGGCCATTCATTGCTCATTTAAACGGACTTAGTATTCCAATTTAGTTGCCTTTCAGAGTAACAGTTTAGATGTTTTTCCGGTTCAATTCAATAACATTTATCACAATCATGTAAATTCAATGAAGGCTGTATTGAAACTACTTCCTAATGGCCAATCTCACTATATATGATGAAAGAGATCATTAATTTATCCCCAAGTCATGAGCCTAATCTACACATTAATTATACCATCTGTATCTATCCCATTCCACTCTGTGTGTGCGTGTAGTTCATTTTTTCATCAGTATGTTCCCTATGGCAAAGCCTTCCCCAGCGCTGGCAGGAAGAGGGGTCCCAGCAGCTTGACTGCAGCTCTGGCACGGCCACCCTTGTTCTCCAAGAGCATGGTGAGGATACAGCATGTGGCAGTCCTCTTTGCAGTCGCCTCATTATGCCTTCCCAGGCCTCCCAGGCTGCTCCGGTGACTTTCTAGTGTCCACAGACAGGCTTCCTGGAAGGCAGAGTTACAACAGTAGAGAAACAGAGCAATTCAGACACACACACACACACAGACAGCGATCTTCCATCCACTGGCTGACTCCACAGATGGTTGAAAACAGAGCTGGGCCAGTTGGAAGCCAGGAGCCTGGAACTTGACGTGGGTCTCCCACAGTGATGCAGCTACGCAAGTGTTTGGGCCAAGCTCCACAGCTTTCCTAGGTGTAATATCGGGGAGCTAGCTCAGCAGTGAGCAGCTAGTACTTGAACCATGGGGAAAGGATTTGTCAAACAAAACACACACACACAATGAAATGAGATCTATATACACTCAGTTTTACATTTACCTTGAAGATGTAAGAGAGGACAAACAACACATTCGTATAATGTGATTCCCCACTTAGATGTGGTTGCAAGTTCTCTTTAAGTAGTCGGGCAACTGGAGAGATGAATAGAGAGAAAAAGCAAAAACCCAAGATGTCAAACACTTAATTGTGCTCAGTTGATTGGACCTAGCACTCCTCTAGTTTGAGACAGAGTGGTACAGCCTCTAGCTCTTGTAATACAGGGCTGCCTACTTCTCACACATCAGTTAATCCTCAGAGACACCCTGTAATGATAAAGCCAGTTACCTCTTTTCCATCTGTGGCTTCGGTCTCCAGTTCCTCAGTGGACTCTCATGCAGACTAGAGCAGACCATGGGGCAGAAGGAGAATTCTCACTGCCTCACTGTCACCTTTTCAGCTCTAGGATTTATCCTTCTCTCTGGAGCTTTCTCTGCTGGCTGTCCACCCCCTTCAATGGACACTAAACAGCTGCATCCTTTGTAGAAAAAGCCATCATACGTGGTCTGTTTGTTCAGAATCAACTTGCAAGACAGGGATACTTTGTCAATCATTTTCATTTCCATCTTCCCAAATGCTAAAACTTTAATGGGAACATATTTACCTTCAATTGCTATTCTGGAAAGGAATGTTTATGAACTAATACTTAGGAAGACCCATGTTTAATCCATGGCAAAACAGTTTCTGAGCAGGTGCAGATCCATGAAGAGCTGAAGCAGGCAGCTGAAGCTCGTCGATGCCTGGGGAAGGACTAGCGACTGTCCACCATCCCCAGGATTGCATCTATGCAGATTCTCTGTTTTCTGGTCGGGAGAGCTGCACCAATAGGCGAGGTCTGGGAGCCCTGACTTCCTGAAAAGACAAAATAATTTTAATTCTGGATGAGAGCCATCAAGCTTGCTGCCTACCACACAGCCCTCTGTGGGTTCTTCTGCCTGTGGTACCCCAAGGCTTCGTTCTGTGGCATCTCATTACCAGCAGCTTTCAGGCTACGGTTAGGGCATTCTATTTTCAGTTGTTTTTCAGAAGCTATGACATGGCAGCAATGTGTCTAAGCATTACAGTAATGAGCCATCATGCAATTGAATCCTGTAGTTATATTTGGGGTGGGGGTAGGGAGGTGCTGGGTCAAGGCTGGGCTGTCTCCATGTCTTTATTTGTGTCTGCTTTCAAACTTAACAAGGATACAATCTTGGCTACTCCGCAATGTTTTTATCCCCAACCCCTAGTTTGTTCCTGGAGGAGGATGAGGCTGCCCATACTTTGCTAGTGATTCCGGAGGAAATAACTGTGAAACCACTAAGTGATACTTTATATTCCTGGACTTTCAACTAAGGGTTTTGTTTGGTTCGGATTTATGCTGAATCCCTCCCTTGTGCCCTAGACACTCTGTGCTTGACTCTCTGTGAGAGCTGTGGCCTCTGGCTCTTCTGATAGATGGGGCAGGGGCATGATCAGACAATACTAGGAAGATTAATCCAGCAACAGTGAGAAAAGATAGGCTGGGGGAGTGGACAAAGACAGAAACAAAGGGAACTGTTTAGAGAGACCAGTGGCAATCCAGCAGAGGAACCCCAAGGCCAGGGCCAGGACAGCAGAGGGGAGAGTGGGCCAGGGGTGATCCAGGGGAGAGACCCCCCAAGGCCAAGGCCTAGGCAGCAGAAGCGAGAGTGGGCCAGGGGTGATCCAGAGAGAGACCCCCCCAAGGCCAAGGCCAGGGCAGCAGAGGTGAGAGTGAACCAGGGGTGATCCAGGGAGGAACCCCAAGGTCAGGGCCTGGGCAGTAGAGGCAAGAGTGTAGACCCACTCTAAGAGAATGGAGTTGTCTGTACAGACCCTAAGCAGGGGAGTGGAGCTGAGGATGGAGCCCCAGACCAGGGAGACTCGGTGAAGGTGCATACAGGGGAGTGGACATGAAGACAGAGATAAAGACAAAGTTAAGGTATTACAGCACAGAACCAAGAGACTTTGCAGCAGGAGATAGGTGAAGGGTGTGGAACAGGTTTGAGACTGAGTAGACACTGTGTGGCATTGCGTGGCACTGCATGGCACTGTGTGGCACTGCTAAATCTGAGGAACAGAAACAAGGAATGTTAGCAGTATCAGGACTATTGGAAATCAGAGGCGGAGTTCAAAAATCCCGTGAGGATGCCTCTCCCATGCTGTCCTGCTTTAGTAGCCCCATTTCCTTTATCCCTCCCAAAGTCAGCACATGGTTAAGGTCACAGTCGATCACCTTCATCAGCAGGTAGAGCATCTCAGAAACAAGGGCCTGACTTGTTCTTGAAATAACCCAGGATATCACTCCTCAGTTCTTCTACTTACGTCAAAGAACATTATCAACTTGGAAAGTAAATCACAAATTCTGTGACTGAGAGAAGTAGGGACTAGAAAGTGGGAGTGAGTTGACCAGGCTCACAGAGCCAGTTATCTGCATCCCTACACCTGCCTGGGCCTCTGCGTTCCCCTGGCAGCAGTCGGCACCTTGCAGGGACCACAGCATGCTTCCCCCGTCCCATCACTGCCATGCATTGCTGTGCTCTAAGAACCATTATTTTGAACTGTTTTGTACTTCTCTGGTCTCCTAATAGCTCATTATTGATTCCTTCTAAGTAGATGTTGAAAATTTTAGCTTTCCTTCCCTACTTTCTTGAGAGTCTGAACAGAGTCACCCTATGTTCATATTCCAGGTGTCTGTAGTCAGCCTGAGCAGTCAGCATATGCTCTGCCTCCCTCCTAAATATGGGGGTCCTTCATAAGCCTTAGTGGAACAAATCACAGTGTGCTAAGCTTGGATTTCAAATATTTTTGTATCAAAATAAACCTATCTCAGATTTAATTTTCAAATACCTTTGGAAGTGCCCTCATCAAGGTTTGTTCACTCGGAATGACCAAGAACATGGTCGATCATTGACTAAAGCAGAGAGTTGGAGAAGAGCGTGTCTGCTGTGTCTCCTGTAACTGCAGTTACACTATGTGACAGTCAGTCTCACCATCCTACGGATTCTGTTCTCTCTAAGCTCGTCAGCCAGTGGGAAGGGACATGAGCTGCGTTCTTAGAGTGGGTGAGAAACCAACACAAATGGGAAAATCCACAGTAATCAACCAAGAGCCTGTTTATGGCATCAGGATAGCCAAGGCCCACTGCCGAGGGCCAGTAGAACAGGGTTTGAGGAGCTGTATCCACAGGACAGCTTCCCCTGAACACCGTGGAATGAACCCTTTGTCTTTTCTGCTTGGTCCTTCCCCTCCCACCTAGATGCCTTGAACCTCCGAAATAGACAGGTCATCTGCGTCACACTCAAAGTCCTCCAGCATCTGGTGGTGTCGGCTGAGATGGTGGGTGAGGCCCTGGTGCCTTACTACCGTCAGATCCTCCCCATCATGAACATCTTCAAGAACATGAATGGTGAGTTATCCCAGAACTCAAATGGCCTTCTAAGCCAAAAGAAAAAAGGAGTGGCTTGAAGTAGAGCTGCTTTCACCAGCAACTCTTTCAGGATTTTATCCTTGCATATTTCCCTAACCCAGATGGAGAGCTAAGTAGCAGGCTCCCACTCCTTCTCCTGCTACTCGCTGGGGATACAGTAAAACGAACAATTTCACTTATTGCTTCTCTCGTGAACAGCCTCCCTACTCAGTCCAGAAGCACTGAAGTGGTTCTATAAGCTTCTAATAATCAAAATGTAAAGTTTAGTTTAATAGTCTGTTGGATAATATTAGCAGATTTTGAGTTTGTTCTTTTTCTTAATGGTTATCCTACCTGTAGATGCTTTTGAAAACTCAATCTGTTTTGTTTAATTGGTATAAGATGAGTTTTTTGAAACATTGTTGTTTAAATCTGGTAAGCCCTTGCAAGAGTTTTAATGCATGTTATCCTAAAAAAAAAAGTAGGAATTTTTTTTAAATTTTGTAATTGCTAATTGTTTAAGAATTTATAGAATTTGTAGTTACCTTGTTGATGGGTAAGTACTGGCTGTACATATATGCTGATCTATTTGTCTTTAAGAATGTTCTTTGGGAAAACAAGGATGAACTGAGATGCCCTTGTCTTGTGCTAACGAATGTACCGGCATGGTATTGGTTTATGTCTGGCAGGCACCGGGGTATACATCTGTTCCTTTGCAATGTGATTTTCTTGAAATCGGTGATTCTAATTTTCTTTTGTGTTGATTATTTAAAATTTCATACTTCTTGCATGTGTGGCATAAGTCAATATTTGTGATCTACTTCTGGTAGCCCTATAAGCAAAGTAGTAGTTTAGTGGGACCCTGCCTGAAGGTGTTGCTACTTGGTCTGGCCATACAGACAAGAAAACCACCCACCATGAAGCTATGTGTGGTGGTCACCATCCCAAGCAAGCCCTTTGGCCTCACTGTGTTCTCATTATTGCTGAGTTGCTATCAGGTTGCTTCCGGCCTGCAATTGTCAGGAAATCGGGGAATTCTCAGCAGCTCCTTAGCTGCTGATGCTTAATATTATGTATATTTAGTAAAATAGCTTCAAACTGGGGTAATAGGAGCTTGAGAATGCTTGTGGTGGGTGGGGTTGATCTCCATTTCAGACTAGCTGAGGAAGTCACTGTGACCATTTAGGCAAGATGGTCACTCTTTGGAAAAAATAAAACTAGGTTTAAGTAATGTGTCTCTTACTGTTCAAACTTAATATTCTGTTAAAGACTTGTCCACTTTATGGGAGATACTTATTAAATATTCCGTATTTGTGATTCATGCTTTTGCCACATAGTATCATCTACTACCCTTGGTGTTATAGCCGCACTATCTATTTCATGGAAACTCTCAGCTCATTCACTATGTTTAGATTCTAGTTGTAACTTGATGGAGCTAGAGAGAGGAGGAAATGCTAGAAATACAGGAGCTAAAGACCACCACAGAGATACTATAGCTACAAGTGGATGGAGGGAGAGTGCAAGAGAACGAGGGAGAGAGAAATGGGACGGAAGGAGATGGAAATGGACGTGGAGACAGAGATATTAAAGACATGGAAGAATCAGTAGCAGCCTCCCGCAAAAAACTTGAAGCTTTTGCTGTGTATGTTTCACAAATATTTCCTTATCAGTACTCACAGAACCCATGTGTATTCTATTTCCATTTTATTTTTGTAAAAGTTGCCTCTGCAGTTTCCCCTGTGTAAATACTTTTTCAGTACTTGGTGCTCATGGCAGATGTAGCTGGATACCCTTCCCCTCCCCGGGTGGAGGGTCTGAACAATGCTGTGTTCCTGCTTTTCGTGCCCAAAAGTAAAATCTGGAACTAAAACCTCAGCATCATTTTCTGCCTTTGTGTGAAAGCAGAAAGTCGGTAATGTTCACAAGATAATTAGAATCTGCCTTATCCTCCAAAAACACCTAGAAAGAAGGATAAATACAGATGCCAGCGGAGATAGACAGACCTCGTTGGGAATGCTTGGCTATTAACAGAAGAGTTGGTTTCCACTGCTTCCTCATCAAAGTCTTGCACCAACAAATGTCCAGGTGACTAACAAGGGCGTGGTTAGCTTTAGAATTCCATTCCTGTTGCGGGGTTACCGTGGAGGGAATGCACAGTCTATGCTGCACTCCTTAATTGGTCCCAAAGACAGCTCATTCCTTTGGAGCATTTCTGTATGCAAGCATCAGGATTTCTACAAACTATCTTTGTGCTTAATATTTTTCTGACATTTCAGGAGAAAAATATCGGTTTCAGCTTCATTTTCTGCTTGTCTTAGAAACATGTCACTATAATGCCAGATTGCTATATATTTTCATTTAATCCTATTATAAAATTGGAGCATTCTAGCTATAAAAACTTAAAACTGTTCTCCAAAGTGGCTGGGTTACTGTGGATCCAATCAAGAAGCCTGTCACTGGGTTTCCAGTTAATATAGCATTCTCACTAAGGAGAGACTACGCATCAATAGAGTTTTAATAAGCTCTGCTTTATCATTGTAGAAGTTTCATCTATGCACACAGCACATACCCATGCATTTTATTTAAGCTTATGTCTTTAGTAATATCTATATATATATATATTTACATACAACTGAAAGTGTTAGAAGTTTACTGTATGTAACATTAGGAAAACACTCATCCTAAATTTTAATGTATTTGAGAGTAGTTTTGTTCATTTCTAATGTCTCTTCCCTGTATGCCCTTTGTTTGAGTCAGTGTCTTTTTAAGGTCAAATTCAAACATATTTAAGTCCCACTATAAAACTCTTTTTAGAATGGGACAAGATGTAAATTTGAAAGCGGGGGAGATACGCTTTCCCATGTGCTGACTGCCCTTTCAAGTGCAGACGTCAGCCAGTGCTAGCGTGGCTGTCAGAGGTCAGATGGGCTTACTCGGAGACGAGCAGTGAGTGCTGAGTAGCTGGAGAGCTAGGTAAATGTCTCAGCACTTGCCCTGCTGGGGAGCCGCAGGCTTGAGTCTTCTTGGGAACCAGTTAGAAAGAGCAGGACAGCGACGAATGCGCACAGTCACCAACCTTTCTACTCTCTCAGAGGTGCGAAAAGCTTACAAAATATTACAAGATTATTCTTGCCCTAAGAGAGAATAACTGCATTTTTATTTATGAATACATATTATTTAGGGAAGAGTTAACAACAAACTAATCTGAGCGTGATGTTTTATGGCCAGAAGAGATGTGACCTTACACATATCATCTAATTTCTCTGATCTTAAATTTCTTGATCTGTGTAAACTACGTCCAATGCCAACTTTCTATTAGGATTGCTCAACAATTAGAGGTAGCATGTCCATTACCACTTCCTGTGGAGCCTATTCCTGGATGAATATTAAATAAGGTAGCCATTCTTATTACACAACATTATGCACATGAGCAATATCATGTACGTACCTTGTTATATGATCTTATATAAAACATAGTAATTAATGTAGTTACTATGCACCAATATAATGAAGTGCTTGAAAGTATCGCATGGGACCAATATCCTTCCATGTCAAAAAACAATGGCCTTGGCCCCTCTGTGACCCATTGGCTAAACCCAACCTCCTGCCCTCATGGCCCTCTGCTTTTAAGGATGCAGCCCACCTTTCTGATGGTCACTGCTGGTGAGTGGCCAGGTAAGTCTTGGCCTCTGGGGCCAATTCAAGGAAAAGCACTTTTCAAGTCTGTCATTTCCTGGCCTCTTTGTTTTATGTTCAGACAAGTGACAATCGAGCACTGTTGTGGGAAGTGTTGTGTTTCAGTAAGGGAAATATGAGCAGGACAGACCACGGAAGTCATGGTCAGGGTCCTCTGTGGATGCCCCAAGCTGACAGCTAAGCCTTTGAGTTCATTTCCCTGAATTTAAGTGGTGAATTCTGAAGCATATTGTTATATTCCCAGGGATTGCTTTGAAATGAGACAGAAAGAGGAACTTCTGCAAAACATTCCTAGAATGCATATGTCGTACAGCCAGTAGCAGGTGCCTCTTTCCTGCGTTCTTTCACACATGCTCTTAAAGGCTACATAAATGAAGACAGTAGGACTGTGCAATTTAGAGCTTTCAGAGGTGAAACTACAAACTAATGCTGCAGGGTGTTCCACCTGAGGGGTCAGAGTAAGCGCATCAGACGCAGGCTGTGCAAGGCAGGTCATGGTTCCCTAGTGACCCTGGCTTCCTGATTTTGTTTCCTTGGCTACCTACCCCATGCATCCTGAAACAGCTCTTACCTGAAATAGCTCTGACTCTGGGTATCTGAGACTCCAAAAATACTGTGAGTTTGTATCCTTGAATATGTAAAACCGATGTGATAATGAAATATTGTATTTCGATGTCTAAAATGATTGAGGAATATGACACCAGAGACTAATAAAAGTCTGTGAAAATAAACTGAAACTTTAAATTTTACATTAAGGGAAACAATGTTGTAAAAGTGGAGGTTTTGCAGGATTTTAACTCTGAACTTAAATGTCTTCTGAGAAACACAAATGGTATTTCTGCAGGGAGTCTTGGAAAGCAGCTTCTCTGAGAACCCAGGAATTCTCAGGTGAGCTGAGTCATCACCACTTAGCTGTGTCCAAGCTCCGTGTGACCCATTCTTGAGATCCTTAAAAACATTTATGAACTCTGGGGTGTGATTTTGTTTACCAAAAAGTAATCTTCAGTTTTTCATCCTCAAAATTGTCTTCTCACAGAGATCTCAATCCAGTTCTGAAACTGGATTCCAATCCTGTGGGATTCTGAGCAGTTTGGGTTCCTGATGTACATTTTAGAATGCTGCTTCAGAGTTCCTCTGAAAACAGTTTTTATTAGATGTATCAGCCTTGGATTATCCTAAGTTTGTTGAGGAAATGATGAGAGCTGCTGCCTCCAAACACCTCTAAGCCGCTAAGTGAGAGCTGCAGCTGGCCTAGGACTGGGCTGGGCGCTGTGAGCACCTCTCCAGGCAGGCTGCTCTTGCGGCACTAAAGGGAATGTCGGGATCATAACAAAACTGGGGTGTGTGTACAGAGGCCCTCTGATTCCAGCAGCTCTGCACTGAACTGAACTCGTAAGACCATTCATTCCACAAAGGCACAGTGTCTGTCTCCCCGTGTGAAGTGAGTGTGGCACAGCTAGTAGAATTAGGTGTTTCTGAACATCTGTGTGGCACTAGCTTGTTAACCCAGCTTACGTGACCAATACCTGCAGCTTCTGGCCTTCATAAGGCAGCATCACCGCTATATGAGGCTAACTCTTGTAACTGCATAGAGAGGCATGCTGTATTGAAATGAGAGCTATGGCTGCTACTTCTCTGGCTTATGTTTTTAGCTTAAACTATATGATTCACTGAAGAATCCCTTTTCTAAAAAACAGGCCCTCAAGGGATTGTACACAGTTTTCTTTCTCCTTCAATCTTTGCCTCTCCAAGTTCAATGTCCCTGCTTCTAAGCATTCTTCCTAAGCAAAGTTTCCAGATGTCACTGAGCAGAACCTATCTGGGGTGGTTGAGGATGGGACAGAGACACACACCTGCACAAGCTGGGAGTTGTGCGATGTTCTACATTAGCTGCCCCAGGAGATGCCTTGGTCCTGGAAGCAGCCAGAGCTCCGACATTATCATTTAACACCGCTCACATGTCATGGCCTTACCCCCAGTCAGCCCAGGAGATATCTTTCCCATGATAAAATCCATAAATGTAAACCACATAAAAATACATTCTACTCTGGCCTAGCACAGTGGCCTAGTGGCTAAAGTCCTCGCCTTGAATGTGCCAGGATCCTTGAATGTACCTTGAATGTGTGCTGGTTCTAATCCCGACAGCTCCACTTCCCATCCAGCTCCCTGCTTGTGGCCTGGGAAAGCAGTTGAGGATGGCCCAAAGCCTTGGGACCCTGAACCCGAGTGGGAGACCTGGAGGAAGTTCCTGGCTCCTGGCTTCAGATTGGCATAGCACCGGCCATTGCACTCACTTAGGGAGTGAATCATCGGACAGAAGATCTTTCTCTCTGTCTCTCCTCCTCTCTGTGTATCTGACTTTGCAATAAAAATATGTTAATCTTAAAAAAAAAAATACATTCCACTCAAGGCTGCTTAGTTGGAGCTGCTTTTCAGCCCAGGTTTTCTGGTGGACACCCTTGATGGCAGAAGGGCGATGACACCACGTCCCCTTGTCTCTGTGAGCACCTGTGCTCTGCTCCACAGGCTGTCTGGCCTGCATCTGCCCATTGCCAGTGGTTCTTCTGTTACTAGAAAGACATGGCAGTGAGAGTGATGGCGGAGCATCAAGCACCCACTTGGGAGAGCTTTGCATTTCTGTGCTGTGGCTGCGGTAACAGATTATCACATGGTATGTGGATCAAGCCACAGGAACAGACCATGTCACCGTTTTGTAGGCCTGGAGCTTACAGTCAGGGCACTGGCAGGACCAGGCTCTCTCAGGAGCCTACAGGGTACTTCCTTGACTCTTTCAGCTTCTGCAGGTGCCAGCAATCCTTGGCATTCCTTGGCTTGTAGATACCTCCACTCAGTCCTCACAAAACCTTTTCCAATATATCGGTATCTCTGCACCTCTTCTCTACTTGTAAGGGTATCAGTCTCCTACACATTTGTCTAAGGGCCTGCTTTTCTAGAATGGCCCTATCTTAACCAATTTTGCTGATAACAACTCTATTTCCAAATAAGGTTACTTCTGAGATTCAGGAAGGGACATGGGAGGACATGGTTCAACCCAGTGCAGACTGCACTGCCCTGTGACAGTGCAGGGAGCGCGAATCCTATCTTGGGCAATAATATTAGAGATTTGGGGTTCCATTTGCTCCCCACCACCACCCTGCCCTACCAACAGGTGAGAATCGCGTCTCAGCACAGCCAGCAAGAACTGCCATCTTCAGCAGTAGTAGAAATCCCTCCCTTTTCCTTCCAACAGGAAGGGCTCCTTCAGATGGGGAAAAGATGTAGGTAAGTTTCAAGGAGAAGAAATAGCAGAAAATGGATTCTTTTTTGTCTTTGATAATGCTGCAAATTAGCAAGAGAATTAAACAGACACTGTCCACAGCCTTTGCATATTCTGGGGTTCTGAGAGATACCTGGGACTGGTCAGGAAAGAGGACCATGTCACCTGAGCCTGCCCCTGCCAAAACTGCTGAGCAAAAAGTTCAAACCCCTCTGTGCCTGAGGGTGGGGCTGCACCAGACAACACAGGCTCACCTGCCTTGCACAGGTGGACTAGCATGTGGGAAAACAAGCGACGGGGCGGAGTGTGCCGAGCAGAGCCCAGGAGGAAGGCCATGGCATCAGATGTCCTTTCTGGCCTCCGGTTGCACCTTTCCAGCTGTGTGGCCTTTGATGGGTTACGGCCGTAAAAGCAAATGGTGAGGAGGATGAACAAAGCACCAACCTTCAGGGAGGCGCAAGTGGGTCATTTTGTGGGAACCTCAACTTGGGAGACACTGAGAGGAATGAATCACAAAATGTGAGTGGAGTGACTTTGTGGCTGAGCGTGATCGAGTGTCAGGCGCCTGTTACATCTGCCTCAAAGGGTGTGACGAAAACTGGGTGGTGTGTTGTTTCTAGGACACACCCATTAGAAACCCATTAGAATTAATGACATGTGAGTAAGGTGATTAAATGCAAAATAGATATTCGGGAATCAATATCTTACCATATGCCAACAGTCAGAAATGGAATGCAGGGTCTGCTTTTCAGATGCTAGTAACTCCTACTTGCTCAAATATTCCAACACAAATTCTCGCAGCTTCTCTCTCCCTCCCCGCGGTAAACAGTTTTAAGGGACTCGCTGGAGCCCTCACTTTCATGCAGAGTGGGACTGAAGGACTTCTTTAATCAGGGCTTGGTGGGGAAGTTCACCCAGCATCACGTGCCCCTCTTAGCCTTTTCAATCCCAGCCTCTTTCTGAGACAGACACTTCTTGCAGCTTTTTGATGGCTCCTGAAGTTTTAGCTTCTCAGTACAAAACTTGCCAAGTCCACAACATGGCTCTCCCACGCATCCTGGTCTCCGCTGCCTCAGCCCTGTCATCCTGACTTCACCTCTGACACCCTTAGGCCACCCTCCCTGTGGGGACAGACTTGCAAAAGAGTCTAGAAGTATGTCCCAGCCCTGGCACAGCTTAGTGGTGTCCAGGCCCATGACCAGGGTGCTAGGTCGACACTTGCTGCTCCTGATGCTTCTGTGTAAACAGCCTCCAGATGGGACAAGGGCCAGCATCTTTGCCTGGTGACCTGCGGGTCACAATGGGTCATGTGGTCTAATGCCCTGCCTGTGATGGCCTGGCAAGGGACCCCCTATCTTAGGACACAGCTTTTACTGCCAGATTCAAACTCAAATATCCGGTTCTCTTTACGCGTCCCCATCCTACTCAGACGAGGAGAGTGAATGTGTGTCTTGCCTGTGTACACCCAGCCTCTGTCGGTGTGTCAAGTTCCTGTGTTTGTGTCAGACCCCTCATCAGGAGGGAGGGTAAAGATTCAGGGAGAGCTGTCTGTGGCTTAGTCTGTCTGCGAAGCCCTATTCACATTGTGTATCTTAACACCTTCCCTCCACTTGGAGCCACCCACAAGGGCCTATTGATGGAATCTTTGGGGTCTGCTGGTTCCTGAGCCTTAGCCATCCCTGCTGCCCACCAGAACCTGGCACACTTGTTGGTGGAAGGTTTCCACCGGTTCACCTAAGGTCTTTCAACTGCACCGAGAGAAATCTGCATAACGTGCTCTACTGTGTGTAAAAGCCCCAGCTGGGCCCCAGATGAGCAACCTGCAGTTACTCACCCTGGAGAAAACAGTGTGCGCTTGTGTTTGTGCGCCACAAAGTGTCACTCCCCCGAGGCAGGAAAGCAAATGGAAATTTCTAAAGCTTTCATTTAAAGAGGCCTCTGTCTTCATTGAGTTTGTAAATCGTCTGTTTTAAAGCACATATCACATCTAGGCTTGCTGATAACTAAGTTGGGATCCTCGTTCTCCTCTGCATGTCAGCCTTTTGTGAGACTGGACAAACATCCAGAGGTCTCTTTGTGGGCGTTGCAGAGAAAATAAGAACGAGACCAGATGAGACTGTGATGTCAGAAAGTCACTGTTCGTCCCTCATCAAAGGCAAGGCTAAGGGTAGGGTGAAGGGGCACTGTTTAATGCCCTGTGAACCACAGCACAGGCCTCGGTTGTTCCACAGCATCTCAGATCCCACTCAGAGCCCTGCCGACAGACCAGAACCCTGACCGTGACTCGCCCTTGATTTTCTTTCCTGATCCAGCTTGGGCCTGCTCCAGCTGGAAGTTTGCCTAAGAGTGGCTGGGCAGCACCTCCGCTTTGGTGCCTTTTCTTGGCTGCTCCCATCCAGGCCTGACTCTGGTATGTAAGAGGTGCCAAAGGGGATGGCCTTGCTCACCGCTGCCTCCTGAACAGGATTGGCAGGGGTTTAGGCCTGGCTTACCCTCACTAGCTGGGCTTCCTCAGCCTCTGCCCTGCAGGTCCCTGATGCTCCACATGGATGCTGTCCTGCATGAACATCCCTCATGACTCCTTTCATGGTCCCAAGAGTCCCCCAGTTTGCTTTTCTGCCCTCGTGCCCCTGGGAATCCCTCTACCCTTCAAGGAGAACCAAATACAACCCCGTTGGTACTGGCCCTTGCATGACAGACTCCCTAACCCTGTGCTTCAGAAGCTATGGGCCTGCAGGCCCAGTCACCAACCCCGCAGCCACTGGCTTGTTCCCGATCTTACCATAAAGTAGGCACAGGACAGCAGCTGCGCATGCCCGGCAAGGGTGCCTCTCTGTGAAGTGTCCCCACCATTACTAGTTCCGCACTCACTGGGACCCCAAGACCCACCAGGGTCTGGGGAGCCCCACCTCCCCTGCCTGCCACACTGGTTTTGATTCACTTCAACTACACATGTCACTGTGGGAGGAAATTTCCTCTTAGTAGGAAATCAGTTCTTCATTTTTATTGCCTTTCCTTAAAAATTGGCATTTTTCACTTTGATGGAATGGAATGGAAATAGCTCAGTGTAATAACCATCAATGAGGGTGGAACTGAAAAACACAGTGGACATACTCCCCAGAAAAACCACAGATATGACTGATGTTTTCTTGCTGCCCTGTTTTCTGTGTTAGAGTTTCCTGTACACCTTGAACTAATGTTCCAAGTAATAAAGAACCAAGTAGTGGCAGCAATGTGGCCATGGCTAAGCTCTCTGTCCAGCCCTCCCTCATCAATTCACTTTTTCTACTTTTAAATGCAGCCCCTTCATGTGAGCTGACATCCATTCTGAAATGATGGTACAAGGGGAAAAAAAAGAAACCACCATACCCCTTCCGTGACCTTTACCCTGCGTATCACACATCCTTTGCATCTCCACCTCTGCTTCCCATCAGAAAGCCCCGCCTTTTGTCTTAGAATGTATCCCTTGGAGTTATCCCTGGCATGACCTGAAAAAGCTCAGGATGCAATATCAACATTTTGAAAAGAGAACTATCATTGGGCCACAATCCCAGAATTAACATGCAGTATTCTCCTACTTTTAAGCTGTCATTTGACTGCTAGGCAAAATGGATATTTATTATCTATACCAAGTGTTCTGAGTCATTTGTAGTCATGCTAACAAGAATTGTTAAATATTAAATGTGCTTGTATATGTGTTTGTTTATTGTTAACTATGGTTATAGTAAACCATAGTTATCTTCATGTTGAGGAGTGGAAGCACCAGTCCTGGCTAACTGACTGGCAGCCTGCAATCCTGAGAAGACCCTGCTGGCATGGATTGTCCAAAACACCTCTAGCCAGGGGCCTGAAGATCTCGGAGTGGCTGTTAGATCTTGGCTGGGAGCGACATTCTTGCTAATGGAGCCATAGGCCACAGGACAGGACCCTTGGAGGACATCTTCAGAATTTTGTTTTTCAAATCAAGTCCTCTGAAAACTGACAGATGACCATGAGTGAGAGCTTATAGTGTATTTTTCAAAGAACACAAATGCAATCCCCAATATTGACTGCATTCCTGTGAAAAACTCAAACACTTAAGATTGTGGTCAGTAAAATCTTAAACAGGCATGGTAAAACATTAAGTTTAAAGGGTTTTCATTGCATTTCAGAGTTAAAGCACATTGTCCAATGACTCCATGATTTACATATAAACAGAGTTCAAATAAAATCAAGAGGAAAATCAAAATGGCAGAATAGGGTAGGGAGACTTAGAGAATCATTATCCAGAGTGAAGCAGAGAGGGCACAATCCAGGAAATAGGAGATGAGAGGCCGACAGTAAGGGGCACCTGGAACTGACAGGCATGGGAAAGCAGTAGAATCAATGGTGTAGTGCTGCAGTGCCCAGGCATCCCAGTGGAAAACAGCAAGCTGTGATCTGAACACCGGAGACTGGAGCTCCACCAGCAGCCAGGTGGGAAGGGGAGTTCACTGGGAGCTCAGTAGCTCAAACCAGACAAAGAACTGCCTGTCTTGCTGGTCTGTTTGATTTGACCAGGAACAGAAACAGAGCAGCAGATCCCAATCAGGCAGTTTGGGAACAGAGTGGATTTCACAGCTCAGACAACCAACAGAGCAAAATCGGGCACCATTTTGTGTAGGAAAGCAAAGGCCACAGGACAGGACTGAGCATGTGCTAGTCTGGGAGTGAACTGATTTCTGGCTCAGTACATTGCAATGACGTGGCATCCTACAGGTTCAACCAAAAATAGGTCCGGGTAGCCCCCAGACCTGATCATCAATAGATCAAGAACTCCACAAGTAGCATATCAGGCGCCATTTTGTACAGTGTGGCAAAGACAATGAGACCTCAGGGACAACAGTGAGGTGCCAATGCACTTGTGCTAGAAGCTAACTCACTTCCAGTTCAATGTTTTGCACTGGTCCCACATCGAAAATAATACTGACTAGGCGTTTTGCAACTCAAAACATCTCCTCAAACCTAATACCCAATAGGTTCAGGCAAGATCAGCACCAACAACAGCCTAGCTATATAGGACACCTGGTGTCTCCCTACTCCTGGAACCTGCTCAAACAGGAAGTAGAAAAAAGGTATTCAGATAACAGTACAGGCTCAGCACAGGATAACAGAAAGTGGAAAGTGGTGAACCAGGAGCTGGGGCTACGGAAACCATGGCAGAAGTCTAATACAAGAACTCAGGTCTGAAACTCGCTGGAGGGAGTGACACATGTGACTGCAAACCAAGAACTGTGTACCAACTGCAATAAGTAAAATTGAACTGTAGACCTGTGGGTGACACAGCTTAGAAACCTGCCCTGAGGAAAAGAATCTGCTAACCAGAAGTACAGTGACCAAAAGCCAAAGAAGTGACAGAGACACAATGAATATTATTGAAAACTCTCCTGCAAAGGAGCAAAACTTTTTGCCAACCTCAGTTCACTGAGGAAGGCATCGAGAAAATGGAGGATACAGAATTCAAAACACTTGTTATAAAGCTTCTTAACAACAATGAGAAGCAAATACAGGAATTTAAAGATTTTGTCACACTGGAATTAGCAACACTGAAACAAAATCAAGCAGATTTGTTAGAAATGAAGGATACAATAGGACAAATAAAAATTCAGTGGAAAGTCTCCATAATAGAATGAATGAGGCAGAAGGAAGAATCTCAGAACTGGAAGATACTTCCTGTCACAATGGGGGAACAAAAAGCTGGATGCAGAGCTGGGTCAAACTAAAAAAGGTGTTCAAGAATTAAGAGACAGTATTAAAAAGCCAAATACAACAGTTCTGGGAGTTCTAAAGATGCAGAAAGAGAAGCTGGGTTTACTAATATATTTAATGAAATAATTAGGGAAATTTTCCCTAATCTGGAGAAAGAATTAGGAAACAGAATACAGAAGGGGCACACATCCCCCAACAGAGTTGATCAAAAACAATCTTCACCATGACACATGATAATCAAGCTCTCTTCAATCGGACATACAAACATAAGGAGAAGATCCTTAAATGTGAATGTGAAAAAAAAAATCAACTGACATATAAAGGAATGCCAATTAAACTCACAGGAGACCTCTCACAGGAAACTCTATAGGCAAGAAGAAAATGGAGCAACATATTCCAGAATCTAAAAGCAAAAATTTGCCGGCCCAGATAACGTACCCAGCTGAACTTTCCTTTGTCTTTGAAAAGAAATAAAATTCTTCCACAGAACAGAAAAGCTCAAAAAATTTGCCTCTTCTAAACCTGCCTTACAAAGTATACTTAAAGATGTTCTTTTGGCAGAGAAAAGGGATAGCACCCACCTAATCCAAAGGCAAATGTGAAGAACATCCCAGTAAAAAACAGAAGGCTAAAAAAAAGAGCAACCCATTACTAAAACAACAGGACCAAATTACCACCTGTTCATATTAACCCTGAACGTAAACAGCTTAAACTCATCAATCAAACATCCTAGATTAATAGACTGGATTAAAAAACAAAACCCATCTATTTATTGCCTAAAGAGCCATATCTCACCAGCAAAGGTTAGCAGAAACTGTGTCTCATGGATTTTGATGTTTTTATTCTCGTCTCTTCAAAACATTTTCTTCTGATCAAATTCTTCAATGATCTATAGATCATACAGTAGCATCATTTTCTTTAAGAAGTTTCTTGATTTCTTTTTAATTTCTCCAGTGACACATTAGTCATTCAGTAGCATGTTATTTAACATCATGGCTTTGTAAGTTTCTATTTTTCTTCCTGTTGTTGATTTTGTTTTGTGGCTTTTCATTTAACAGGATGTATTAACTATATATTGACAATAGTATGCTGGACTCTGCCACTGTTCATGCCTGCAATGATGGGCTTATGACTGTGTATGAAGAACTATACTATTGTAATGATATAGGGAAACTCAGTGAGGGATGGGATTAGGGGAAGGGGTAAGGGACATCCCAGAGAATATGCAACTGTATCATAAAATTATAATAATAATACTTTCAAAAATGAAAAAGGGGAAACAGAAAAAAAAACTTTAAATAAATCAAGAAAGTCAAAGTGTGCCCAAACAGCATAGTGATTATACCATGCCACAAACAGCAGAATTCAGTTGAGTGTGTTAGCTGTGCAGCTTCCCATCACACACATAATATGTTTCCCGAGTAATTTCATCAACATCACCCACAATCCCACAGGCTAGCACTAGAAAGGACAGAGATGTATAATGTTGGGAGTGTCTCCCTTACTTTCCAGAGGAAGAAGTGGAAAATTGGATAAAATGACTTGCCCAAGGTCATATGGTAGAAATAAACCATTATTGACTAAAACAACAATAAAACAAAAAACAAAACAAAACATAATTCCTCCATCCAAACCTGCGTGAGGATAGATGCTCTGGACATGTAAATGGCCTTGCTGAGAGCAGCATCTCTGAGGTCACTCTGATCAACAGGTTTCTTTTCTTTCTTGCATGAAGAAAATGGAAATTGCATTGACCGCCGTAACAGCTGTTATATATGCTGCAGATCAAACGGCCGGCGCAGATCTCCTCAAGTTCTTTTTTCTTTTCTAATTGTTAATAACATTGTATTATGTGATACAGTTTTATAGGCACTGGGAGTCCCTCACCCCTCCCCAAACTCTCCCCCCATGGTGGATTCCTCCATCTTGTTGCATTACCACAGTTCAAATTCAGTTGAGATTCTTTCATTGCAAGCATATACCCAGCATAGAGTCCAGCATCTTATTCTCCAGATAAGTTCAACGGCTTCTTGGGGAGACCTTCTCTGGTCTGAAGATAGAGCCGGCAAGGTATAATCCCGATCAATTAAAAGCTCCAACAAAACATCAGCCACAATATACCATGTTATGGAATTAATTGACATAGTATTGAGTAAACAATATGTTAAAAATAATGCAAGTTCAATTTTTCAAAACACATGGGTTGAGACAGTATTAATTACAGGTTCAAAAAAAACTTAAAGCAAACATATGGTATCTAACCTTTTGGGATTGGCTCATTTCCCTTAGCGTTATGGTTTCCAGTTGGGCTCATTTGGCCACAAAGAACTGCATTTTGGTTTTGTTTTTTTTTTTTTAATAGCTGAGTAGTATGCCATGGAGTAGATAAACCATGGCTTTCTTATCCAGTCTTCTACTGATGGGTATTTTGGTTGCTTCCATGTTTTTGCAATTACTGATTGTGCTGCTATCAACATAGGGGTGCATGTTGGTTTGTTGTGTAACAGGTGTTTTGGATATATTCCTAGGAGTGCTATTGCTGGATTGTATGGTATGGTGATTTTCAGTTGTTTGAGTGTTCTCCTTACTGATTGCCATAGAGGCTGTACCAACCTGCAGTCCCACCAGCAATGGAGTAGGGTTCCCTTTTCCCCTCACCAGCAAGTGTTGTTGGTGTTTCCCTGTATGTGGGCCAGTCTTACTGGCGTCAGGTGGTACCTCATTGATGTCTTAATTTGGATTTCCCTTATTGCCAGGAAACTTGAAACTTGAGCATTTTTTCATGTGTTGCCATATGGGTTGTTCCTTTGTGAAATGTCTGCCCATTTCCCATACCCATTTCTTGAGCGTCTTAGTTTTTGTTTGTTTGGTTTTTTTGTTGTTGTTGGTATTTTGGTTGTTTTGGAGTTCTTCATATATTCTGGAGGTTAGCCCTCTATCACCTATGTAGTGCGCAAAGATCTTCTCCCATTCTATGGGTTGCTTTTTTACTTTGTTGATTGTTTCCCTTGCTGTACAGAAGCTTCTTAGCTTGATGAGGTCCCATTTGTTTAATTTGGTTTTAATTGCTATTGCTTTTGGTGTCCTTTTCAGGAAATCCGGACCTACCCCTAGATCTTGCAGAGTATTTCCAACATTTTCTTTCAAACGTTTGAGGGTTTCTGGATGTAGGTTTAGGTCTTTTATCCATTTAGATTTAATCTTAGTGTATGGTGATAAATGCGGGTCTATCTTTTTGCTCCTCAAGTTCTTGTGCATTACAAACCCAAAATGTTTTTCTGACATGAGTTTCTGTTGTACACTAGTGATCAATAATAAAGGAAATGAGTACAGATGAGCAGCAAGTCTACCTAATCATGAACATCAGAGAGAGTATTAAGTAACTTTCTTATGTAACTCCACTCTGCTGAAAGGCAGGTAACTACTTGAGTGCCCTTAATTTTCGTTTTTAATCACAGCCAAATTCTTTCTTATAATTATGGGCAAAATTGCTGAACATACAGAGTGTAATCAGCTCATGTAACAAGTCTTCCCACAAGAAAGTTATTCACTTGTATGTATTTATTTCATCAAATCTGAAACATCATCGGTAAAGATATCTCACATTTTTTTAAAGATTAATTTATTTATTTCAAAGTCAGATATACAGAGAGGAGAGACAGAGAGGAAGATCTTCTATCTGATGATTCACTCCCCAACTGAGCCCAACGGCCGGTGCTGTGCTGATCCAAAGCCGGGAACCAGGAACCTCTTCCTGGTCTCCCATGTGGGTCCTCAACTGCTTTCCTAGGCCACAAGCAGGGAGCTGGATGGGAAGTGGAGCTGCCGGGATTAGAACCGGCGCCCATATGGGATCCCGGCACTTTCAAGGCAAGGACTTTAGTCACTAGGCCACACCGCCGGACCCGATAGATATCTCACATTTTAAGCAGCACTAATTCACTTTAATGCGTCATCACCATCCTGATTCAAAAGTATTCACATGTAAACAGTGCAACTTATTGAAATGTAGTGTCTGAATCAATCAGAGTGGAGGAGAAAAACATCAGCTCTCAAAAATGGAAAATAGACTCCCGTGGAGAGTAAAAACCATCCCATCCCGTTTTCATCGGAATATTCCTGGGAACCAGTTAACCTAATCGCATAGCCAACTCATAACATGAGTAATAAAATCCATTAACTGGCAAGAAAGTTTAGCCCAAAACATTATCGTGCTTTGCCCAGTTTCCCAAGGGCAGTGGGGATTTGAAGCTAAATGGGCTTGATTCCAGATGAGCTCACTTGTTTTCTAAAAGTAGAGTCATGTCTCCTGCTTCCAGTTGCTTGGGCAGTACTTCTGCCGGCTGAGGGGCAAGCGTGTGTGTGATAAAGGGGGAAGAGGCCAGGACAGACCGTTTCAGAATCCTTGGTGCTTTGTAAAGCAGCACCCATCAGAAATACAGAGTTAACTTAGACAGGATCTGCATTGCCATCTGAAATGTGTAATGCTAAGAAATTATTTGGATACTTGAGTGGGTTCCAAAATAGACATGCCCCAATTTTATGCATTGTTCTACCTACAAAACACTAATAGTCAATCAATTAGCACTGGGAAACCAGCTAGAAGCTTTAATCTGCACTAAAATTAACTGATTCTTCCAGAAAGACCAACTCTCCAAAATAATGAATTTTAAGCTATGATTATAAATGAAGAGCAGCATGTTAGTTCTTCCCAAAAATGAAACAGAATTATCAGAATATTATAAGAAATCAGGAAGTAGAATAAAATAGAGATGATAGGAACAGTGTAACAACATACTGGAGCATATAAATAGTGGAGTCATTCGTTTTTCACATGAAGCTTCTGTGTTCTTGGTTGCTTAACTGGTTATGGGACTGATACTTAATGACCTTTTAACTTGTCACTCAAAATATTTGCTTGATGAATTTAAATTTTCAATTGCTGGTAACATTTCCTGTTTATTTCAGAATATTTTAGAATTACTAGATGGAGACTGTTACAATAATAAATCTCACATGGTTGCTTTGGACAGATTTTACAAGATATGGAGTAAGACTGAAGCCTTGTTGTTTCAGGCAGTGCGCTCTGCGCCGTGCTTTTGTTTCCAACCAGGATGGTTTATAAAAAGATCACTTGTTTAGGTGGGATGATTTGTAATCTCTTTATCCTGACTAATCACATAGTTCCCAAAGCAATACTCCCAAGTGCAGTTGCTATGTAGACTAAGTATTGTTCTTGCTATTTAGTCTTCATTTATTTTGCCAAATCAATATTTTGAGTCTAGCACAATTGTGGATTATACAGGAAACAATGTTCTCCTGATCCTGATAATAACTCAAAGAGCACATATTGCTGTGCTAGCTGTGCAGTGGTTTAGGGGATGGCATCTATCTGCATGGATCAGTACACCAGAAAGAAGCACTTCCGTTTCGAAAACCTGCCTTTTCCTACAATTTTCCAACTATATTTACTACAAATCCTACATACTATTAAATTCAAGTTTCTCTCACTTTGAAAACAAAGTGTAATTCATTCCAAATAAATTTTTCCACAGTTACAGTCACTTAACATATAAGTGATTTTGGCATTCCTGTAGCTAAATTTCTCTAAATAAATTATTTCCATGCCTAACATTTAATGCTTTCAGCATTCCTGTCAAGTGATAGTTTTTAAGTGTGAGAGATTTTGTTGTAAAAACTTGTGAGAAATGATGTTACACATTTAAGGAACTAACACCCTTAGATTGCAATTATAAGATAATCCCTAATTGCTGCTTAGCCTCTTGAAAATCTTTGGCATATATAAATTTATATGTAAGAGTGTCTTGGAACTTGTGCAATTAATACTACTACCACTTAACTCCTGCTTTTGAAGCCGCAATGGCCTAAGACACTTTCGACATGGACAGTTTTTGAAGGGTGGAATACAGACAGCCAGCAGACACGTGGTAAAGGCTCAGGCTCACCAGGCATCAGGCAGAGGCAGATGAAAACTGCGAGGTGGCTAACGCCTTACCCAGGTGGAATGCATATCATCCCAAATCAAAATAACACTGGTGCAGAAGTGGGGGAAAGGTAGCCTAACCCATGGTTGGTGAAGATGTAAACTCATACAGCCCTTACAGAAGGCAGCACAGAAATTCCACAGAAATCTCAAAACAAATCTTGACCCAGCCATCCCATGTGTTGGAATTTACCAAAAAAATAAATAAAGAAAGAAAAGAAATCAGCATATAGAAGAGTCATCTGTATCCCTACATTTATAGCTGCTCATTTACAATATCTAAGATATGGAATCATCCCAGATGCCCATCAATTGATGACAGGATACAGAAAATGTAGAATATATGTACACACTATGGATTAAAAAGAAGAATGGAATCCCATCTACTGCAACAAAATGGATATTACTGGAAGCCACTATGCTTTATGAAATAAGCTCGTCTCAAAAACATAGCTATCCTATGTTTATTCTGATACCAAATGCAGAATACAAACACAGCTAATATCAAATACAGAAGAATGTGTAGTAATGAAATGACCATTCTGAGGTGCGATAGCTGTTTTAACTCTTACCTATGCTCCTGTGGAATTGTAGTCTTACTTTTTACTTGTTAAATGTGTGCTTAGTGGAGAATTCAGACTATGAATTTAGAGTGGATTAAAATCAAGTCTGCAAAAACTGCTGAAGAGAAGGAAGGGAGCAGGAGAATGAGGCTCTTGTGGTCACTTACAACTGTACCTATGGGTGCATAAAAGCTGTTTTCTTTATATCATATAAATAATGAGAAAGAAAACAAAAGAAAGGGACATTTTTAAAGGGGAGAAAGCAAAATGGAATTCTAAATTACTCTAGTTTTAATGATCTGTGATTACTTTAAAATTTACCTGCATATGGGTGAATTGATCATTTTTCCATTTAATTATTGTTTATGGTCATTGTCTGCAGTACCGTTAAACTGAGGTGTTTTTGCCTCTTTATTTGCTAAACTTATTTAGTGAAATACAAGTCTTTTTATTGTAATGTAAGCTTTTTTGGTTTTTATTGTTTTCATTATTTTCCATGATATAGTTTTGCAGGTATAGGGGTTCCCCATTTCTCTGCCCTTTCTTCTTGCCATTTTTCTCCATATTATTACAGTAGTATGGTCCTTTAGTGACAGTCAGAATTTTAACATCCTGCTATTTAGGTGCATCATGGCGCTATAGGTAAAGACAAAGAGAGAACATCTGTTGTCACGTTGTCAGGGGATCTGACTGTTTCCTGGGAGGCCTCCTTCCACTCAGCAGTAGAGATGCAGGCTACAGCACTTCTTCGCTTCTGGGTGCTAGTATAAAATATGTTATCTCAAAAGCTAATGAAAAAAAACCAGGTGGGGGGAAGAAAGGAGGAGGAGGGAGATAGGGGAGAGCCAGAGAGAAGAAATGAATATCGTTGTATTCTTAGAATTGTATCTGTATAGTACATTGAATGTTGAAAACAACATAAAACATAAAAATTAATAAATGGCCGATGCAAATACCTAAGCAGATGACATATATGTCTTTGATTACAAGTTTTTTTTTTTAAATAAAGACAACTAATACTATTTAACTGTTTAAGCATTAAAGAAATTCTCAGCCAGAAAAATGGTGCTTCAAGTCTGGAAAATTTTAAAGGTGGTCATTGGTATAGTTGAATCTGTGATTGCAAGACCCAGTTAACTGTGGGTCATGGACAAAATGATACTCTATAAAAAGTAATCTGTTCAGGGTGTTCCAGGCAAGGAAGATAAACTCTTTCTAGAATTCTGTTATCAAGGTAGTGAACTCATGTGCAAATCAATCATGGAAAATACAAATCTCTTCCCTTATGCATTGATGAGCTCACGCAGTTGACCACTTTAATGACTACTTTAATGTTTTTCAAAATAGAAGTCTTAACAATCTTCTGCTAATTATATTTCTCTGGCAGATTTTCCCATTTTTAAATTTTTAATGCAGTTATTGACACTAATGAGTCCTAAGCATCTTTGTCTATGATCAAGCTGTTTTTAACAAGGACTAACACTTACGTAGTGCTTGCTTTCTGTACACCAAGCGCTGCATTGAATTGTTCTTGTGAATCATGTCATTTAATCCTCACAAATCCAAGAAGAAGAAAAGTGCATCTAACTCTACAAAATAGAAAAATGAATGTAGAGATTAAGTAATTTACATGCTGTTAATCCGTTCCTTAAAAAGCACTAATAGCATTGCTCAAATGGAAAAAGAAAAAGCTTCTATAGTTTCCCATGTTTTATGAGTGCTCAGTGTTTCTTCTATACCAAATTATACATCTGATTCCAACATATTAGACAAGTCACTGAGATACATTCACTGTATTTACACCGGCGGTGTCTAGCAAATACCCCTAAACTTGTAGCTTGTTTTAATGTTTTCTCTCCTTCCTTCTCACTAAGAGAAAAGAAATCCCATTCAATAATATTTATTACGATTTGTTTTTTTAAATATTATGAGTGATGTTGTTTTTGAACAAAAACCTGACCCAAATTAAGCACTGCACGCAATACTATGAAGTTTTTGAACAGGTACACCTTTTGTTGTTGAATTCCAAGCACTGTAACTCAGTATTCCTATGTCCTTACGTTGACATTTCAAGAAGACATTTGTTTCTTGTGTATTATTTCTGTTTGCTTCTCCTGCTATGTATAAATCACTCTACTATCATAGCACATCATTTGAAATTTGATTTTTCTTCCTGTTATACAAGTTTACATTTGAAATTATGCTATGTCCTTAATATAGAGCATAGAAACCCATCTTACTCAAAATGTAGAAAAATTAATCATTGTTTTTAGTCCTCAGTCATTGAAGCTTGGCATAAATAACACTGTTTAAGATTGAGTCTGCCTGCACATAATTAGTGAACGTAGATCCCTCGTGCTTACAGGATGAAACTTCAGATCATGGTTTTGGCCTCAAAGCGAAATACAGCCTTGGCGGAGCTTTGTGTCAGCACTTGAGTGGACTACGCCGACACCTTGGTGGTTCTTGCCCTTTTGCTTAATACCATTTCATTGAATGTGGTACAGCCCAGATGTGTTCACCATTGCCAGAGAATCTGTGTTGGCATGGAAGGTTTCTCTCCAACATACCCTTGAAACCAAATCTGACAGTTATTTTTTTCAATATTTCCTTTGCATTTCATCCCATATTCAGTCACTTATCATTTTTTCCACTTTTTCATTTTCAGTTCATTAACACCCAATCTTATTAGCTTCCCCTCTTGCACTGTTGTGGCTCACCTACTCTGTTACAGCAAGCATTTCATTGTTTAGCAGTCAGCAAAAATTGCATCTGCTGTCCCATGTCAGATTGTAGAATCTCTTTACAATTCTAAGAATACATAGTCACCAGCCTAAAATTGCTAGACGAGAATATGTTAAGAATTTATTTGAAAATCTTTCTATCTTTACAATTTCATGACTTTATCTTAGCTCTTTCACAGAAAACAGAAATTCCAACTTCCTAAGCATATCGCTTTGCCCATTCATCAAAAGCTCTGCAGGTGTCCTGCAGGACAAATGACACTCCCGTTAAAGAAGTCCTAGCAGCTGTCGCTTTGACTGACTGTTGGGAGATAGAATCCCGATCTTTAATAAGATCTTCAGTTTGCTTTAAATTTGCACACCTGCTTTCTCGGTGAGTCCGCAGAACCTGTTGATGAGTCAGTGTGTGAGGGATGGAGCAGGATCTGCCTCTTGCGTCCTGCATTGAGGAGCCAGGCCCTGCAGTGAAATGGTCAGTGAGGTCCAGTTTAACACAGATGCTCCTGGCGTAGAGGCAATATGTGGCGGTAGGGGTGTGAGAAGATACATTCATGCAGAAAGGAAAAAAAAAAAAAAACAGAAAAACAAAAGCAGCAGGCCTGTCCTCACAGATTCAGAATGAGGAAAATGAGTGTCTCCTGAATGCAGGGAGGTGCTGTGCCAAGACTTCAGGAAATTAAAGCACATATAAATATGCATACAGTTCGCATGAGCAGCGATGATGATGATGAAAGCAGCCGATGGTTACCCATCACTCATCCCGCACTAAGTGCCTTTGTGTATGAACGGAAGATGCCTGAAGCAAGCTGGAGGGCGCAGACACCAGTGCGCTTAGTTCTTGCCTGAGGCTCCTGGTGGTCATGTCACAGAACCCTTTGAGAGGCCAAAGACGCTGGGACCAGGGCTGGGCTCTAGGGGAAGACCAGGGTGAGGCACGTGTCATGCTGGCCAGAAACCAGCCACGGGGCTAACTTAGAGGTGAAGGAAATGCAGCCTCTTCCCAGGCAGTTGGTGCCTGAGTGGGAGGAGTGTGCCCATGGCTGCTCTGTTTTAGTGGTTTAGTGGAGATGGGGTGTGACAACGCTCCATCTCCAGGGAGCACACAGGGAGCATAAATGCACCCTCTCAAAGGTCAGAGGGCAGGTTTCAGCACGTGAGCGCCCTCTGTCCCTCATTACTCTCACATTGCTTTTCCTTGTCTTGGGCTTGAGAACAGGGTCCATTCTCATGGCTTCTCCCCAGCAGCCTGGGGCAGCTCCTCGCACTGCAGCACCTGCTCCCCAACAGGAAGACTCTGCTCCCGTCACATGTACCTCTGGGCGCCCACCGCCCTTCTCTTCCTCTCATTAAGCTCAGTTGCCCTGCTCTGTCTCCCACCTGAGCTGCTGCAGCCAATAGTTCCCAAATTTTACAATCCTCTGGCAAAATCAGAAAGATTTCTATTCTGAAGGATGAGGAAGACCTAAGCAGACACTATCGATAATGAGTTCTGTACAGAAACGCAAGGTAAACACAGGGTGTTCCCACCACTTCTGTGCATAATGAGGCACTTACACAAATGACATTCACACAGCTAGTTGAACTGCCTGCAGCAAGAAATAATACTCAACTTTCAAGCCTAATAACTGCCCTGACTTGGAGCTGGCAGGAAGCTTTCTGCTCAGGGTTTGAAGTGCTGATGGAGGGAATTCTGGAGGCTGTTCTCCCTTGCTGTGTTGTTAGCCCCTCACTTGGACACCTCTGGTGGGCAGCGACAGAGAAGGGATGCTTTGTCTGCACGTCTCATTATAAGAAAATGGACCTGTGATGTGTCATTTCTTTGGTGCAGCACCTGTGTTTCTTTGCAATAATTTCTGAGATTTCATGCTAAGTACTAAACATGTTCTTTTTCTATTTTTGCTCTGTTGTAACCAATTTTCTTTGCAAGCTTGGATATATCTCACTTCACCTAACAAATGTGTTCCTGGCATGGAGTGGTATGTAAATTGAATTATAACCCATCAAATCACGTATGTAAATCCCTAAGAGACACCATGCTTAAAAATTTATCCACATTCTGCACTTTAAGTGAATTTTTACGGCCTAGACATTTTTCTGATAGTCTAGGGTTGTTTATTTGTTTGCTTGGTTTGCTTTATTTAGGCTGTATTTACATCAAGTTATTAAATTCACTGAGGACTTTTAAAAGCATGCACCCCAGGAAGAGGGTTCTGCGGAGAGGATAGAGCTGGAGCACAGGAATCCACCTCCCCACACGGATGGCCGCAGCCCTGGCGCACGGCCTCCGACAGCACTGTGTTGGGTGCTGGCAGCCAGAACTTAGGGCTTGCAATTTTCAGGGCAAGACATGGAAGTCAGCAATGTGGCTCTCACAGAAAACACATCTAAAGAAGGCCCCGGGGGCTGCAGGGTTGTGATGGGTCTGGATTGGGGCTGTCCTCTGCCGGCTTGAGTTGGTGAGCGATTAGGAGGACAGAACAACACAGCGTCTCACATGCTGTAGGACACAGGCGAGCGGAGGACAGGAGTAGCAGCCCAGACAGGAGGAAGCAAATTTGGACTTGGCACCAAGAGCAAAGAGGAGGAAGCTTGAGAGTTAGCACTTGAAAAATCACCAAGACTTCATCAGCTGAGGATGGAGGTTCAGAGGAAGGGATGATTCAGAGTTAACGGGAAGGCGTGGCTGCTTAGGGGCGTGATGCCACTTCCAAGAGCACAGTGCGGAGGCACAGGTGCTGCAGGCCAGGAGAGGGCGCTAGGCGTGCTACCAGGGCCTCCGGGAGAACACTGTCCGCTCCTGCCCTCTAGGAGCTGGGCCAGAAGGCCAGGGCAGAGCATGAAAAAAAAAAAAAAAAGGAAAGCAAGGAAGCAAGGCCTTGGGTAAAAACAGGATGAGCCAGGTAATGCTCACTCAGCACATTCTGGAAGAACTTCTGGGTGCCCCAAACCCTCGGGGAAGCTAGATCCACAGCCTCACTCCCATTCACATTTGTGCACGCGGGAACTTTCCCGATGCCAAGCACATGGGGCGAACATAGTGGGCGGCCCCTAGAATGGGGGCGAATCCTATGGAAAAGAAAGGCAAGGTCACTGGTTGGAGCCTTGGGACCTTAGCCTTGTCCAGCAGCACAGAGAACAGGGTCACAGACCTCACAAGGCGCTGCTGCCCCATGGGCTGCGCCGGTGGGAAGGGGACTGCAGGCACCTGCGATCTGGTCATGGAGAGGAGACTTGAGGGGGCTGAGCCCGTGAGCGTGTTGACGGCTGAGACAGGCGTCCACTCTCACCTGGGACGTGGAACAGCCGGGTCTGTAACTGACTGTCAGAAACTCATTACTGGGCATCATATATAGTCCCTGCATATTAGGGGAACAAGTGATGAAAACAGCAATTATTTACTCCGAGCACTCGGACTGCCCAGGTATTTATATGTGGCACAACAGAGAGAAAAATAATGGTTGCCACCCACCTGCCCATTAGGCGTGACGCGTGAAGAGTGGTGTCAGATTCTCTGATTAGAGGGTCTGTGGATAGCACCATTCCATCTGCTTCTGCCCCGGCCCCTCCTTGGCGGATCCACTGCCTGCTGTTAGCATTGCTCAGGGCAGAGCTCCCAGTCCAGGGCGGCTGGCAGAGATGTAAGGGCACGGTCTGCACGGTCTCACTCGACGTTGCTAGTATATGATGATGAGCATGTTATGAATGACAGCACAGCGCACAGCAGAGGCAAAGTCCCGGCCTGGCCAGCCACAGCTTACTTGAGAAGCCTCATTATTTCCTTGTCTGCGGGCACATTGCCTTCCGTCTCAGGTTGATTGCGCCTTACCTATGCTCTTTTGCTCTCAGTAAAGAACTAGTTTTAAAAATTCAGAGGGTATGCTATTTGTTTTCTATACATCTTGTCACTTACTTGTATGTTTGTAAACAAATATGTTCCGTTTTTTTGGAAGACATATGGTCTCTAACTTGCATGACTTAATAAGGTAGCAGAAGCTCTTCGTTGAATCTGCCTCCCCGAGTGGCATCCTCACGGTGACTTTACCACCTCACAGTGCTTCCTTCCAGGGCACAGCCTGTGTGTCCCTGTTGTCTCCACCTCCAGCTTCCTCCCCGAACGTGTAGGACAATGACCCTTGTAAAGAGAGTCTGAAAAAAAAAGCCTAAAAATAGAACAGCTGAAGCCTTGGGATATTTTCAACAAGCCACTCCTATCCTACCCTTTACTTGGAAAAGTTCACAAAAGTATGGCTTGTTCTGTAGATCACCATCTGTGACCACTTGGCTCGAGTTAGGGGATTCCGCATGAGACCAGATCCCAGAGGGTTGCCCCCCCTTGTCATCTTGGGCTCAGCTTTAACCAGAATTTTCAGGGGGCTCTTTCGGGCTCAGGCAGAAAACAACTGGTCTCCAAAGCTGGCAGCACAGGCGCCGTTCGTCTCTCCGGGAACGCTCACTGTTGTCATTTGACCTGGGGCACCGCCATGACTCTGACTCTGCAGCCAAAACCCATCCTGGCAGCAGGGCAGCCACGTACGTGAGCAAATTGCCTAACTTGTTGTAGCTCCATTCCGTCACCGTGAAAGTGGGGCACAACTGGCACTTTGCTCCTAGGTTCATTTGCAGGGTTACAGTAAAATTAGCTAAGTCCTCTAGACTCTGCGTGGTACCTGCTGAGTGCCAGGAACATGGTGAAGGGTTGGGCTTTTCCTGGCACTGGGATCAAGTGATGGGCGCCTGGCTGTCCCAACTGGATGGGTCCTCAGGAGAGGGAGAAGAAGCCAGTTGGCACTGCTCAAAGCAACCTGACACCATGGTGGCACCAGCTCCCCAGTTCTGCTCATCTTGGAATAATGAAACCCTAGTATGTAATGTTTTATAAACCTAATAAACCCTGAACAAATGCAGGAAGGTGACTGCAACCTGTGACATTGTTCACAGTGGCAGGGACAACTCGGGAACATAAAAGCCGTTCCTGGTGATGATGAGACAATCTCGCCCACCCCACCCCCAAAATAAAAACTTTGTTCTATTTGTCATTTCAGCATCATTTTATGTATTCATTGTTTCTTTGTTTCAGTGCTTTATATTTCAGGGTTCCTGCTTCAAACATGAAGTCTGGCCCTGTTTGCCTTTCCACACTTGGCAAGTCAAATGTTCATTATTTCTGGTGTCAGTTCAGCCTCTGGCTCCCTTCCTCATACACATTTTTCTTGTATTCATTTTCCCATTCATGACCTGAGAAATATTATACTCCATTTTTATAACAGAGGGATGGTATGAAAGTTCCTCTAGGATAGGTGGCGTGTGGGGAACAGCTGTGTGTGTGTGTGGCCCTGGGATGAACTGTGTCTAGTCAGATCAGAGGGCAAACTGCAGTGAGCACTGACCCAGAGGCAGCTATTTTTGGAAGGGTTCTGCTGCCATAACTGGCCTTCCAGAACATCAGCTGCACCTTGCCTGAAGTCTTAGCAAATCACCCTTCGCCCTTTGCTCTCCTCCCCAAACCTCGTCTGCCCTGTGAGTAGACCAAACACAAACCACATGGCCCTTGGCTCCCCACGACCTCATCTTCTATTTGTGAAGTGCCCATGTTTAGCCACTTGGTTGGAGTTGAAAGGCCTTGACAGCCGACAGCCTGACAGCTGCACGACACAAATACATGTCTCCCCTGGATGACTAGAGAAGGGAGTCTGAAAGCTCGGCCAAGAAGGAACGTGGAGACAATGAGGCATTGGCTCATCCGGCGTGTAGGCAGTTCCTGTGTGATAGGCAGCATCCCACTTCCTCCTCCTCCTCTCCAAGGTGCTTCTGCTTCCCCTTTTGCTTTGCTTTAGCACACTGTGGACCACTGCACAGGACTGTTTGGGGCAAAGAATTTTTCAACCAAAGGATCTGCAGGGGTCACTCTCCGTGACCTCTGCGAAGGAGTTCTGCTCAGAGTGGGGTTCAGTGGTTGCCCTCATGATAATGAACGAGCTACTCTCAGACTCCCACACCCGGCCTCGTCCCCTTGACTCAAGAACCAGACCCACTCCAGAAGGCCTACCTGTACTTTCCACTATCCAGATGCCAGGCAGCCTCCAGCCATGACAGGTCAAGAACAAAAGTGCTAACCTGGGGATGAGATGGAAACTGCCCTAAATCCAAGGACTGTGAGTTGAGAAGATCATCATCACAACAGATTAACAAGTGGCCCCACTTTGCCACAGCTGGCCCCGCAGATACTTTCAGGAATAAATGAATGGATGCTTGGGGTGCAATTTTTGATTTGCATAATTTCACCTCACCAAACCTCAGTTTATTCTTCAAGCAATAAAAACAATAAGGATTTTGTTGTGAAGGCCAACTATGACAAAGCACTTTGAAGGCTGTAAGCACTAGACAAGATTATGATTTTTCTTCCTGTTGTGCTGTGACGTCTCTACCAAGCAGTTCAAGCCCTTTTGCTGGCAAATCCACATGGGTTGCTTCTGTTTGATGAACCTCTGGCTGCATCTGCAGTCCCAATGGCCTTACCTTATGGGGCTGCAATTCCTCCTGTACTTTTCCCTTCCTGCTTGTCCAAGAATGTTGTGGTCTTTCTGTGTTTGCTTGTAAATGCACCAAATGTCATATTATTTCTATCAGAAAATATCTCCTTGAGGAACTCATTTTCCTAAGTTTGTCCTCCACATAGGAAGCATACATTTCATTCTTCTTGGTCATTTCTTTGCTGCTATATTGGTCCAGACTTCAGCACAGAAATGAAATACTCAAGAAACCTGACTTCTGGAAGTCCAGTTCAGTGATCACATTGAGTTGGCCTCAGATAGGAATGACGGGTGGCAGTGGCAGAGGAGGTAGACAGAAGGGATCACACAGGAGAAAGCATTTACACCAGTCCTCTCACTAGAATGTCCCCCAGGGACACATCCCCAGTGTCCTATGATGCACACTAGGCACACCCCTTAAACGACATGATTGAAGTCTTACCTTCTTGGCAGCATTAACTATAATTTGAGGACTTAACATTCCACATTAGCTCCTGGCCTATGATAGCCCAACAATAGCAGTGGGTTTCTGGAGGGGAGAATTGTTAGTGATCATTTCTACTGGTTGTGCTTCTCTTGTTACTGGATTCCAGCTGCAGGCATTTCAATTGGTCTATATCCACCTAGAAAACTTTTATAAAAATCCTAACCCACATATACTCAGGACATTTACATATCTTAGAAGAGAGGGGACAGACAGACATGTTTGCTGTGACTTGATGTATTTCTTCTGCTGCCTCATCTGTTTTCCCTGTCCCCTTCCCCGTCTGGCTATACCATTTATTAAACACACTCACACTTTTATTTAATATTTGTCCCAAGTTAGACTGGGATATAATCAGCATGAAGATACATCAAAAACTTCATGTAAAAATTGGATTAATGCATTATTTTGATGTAGTAATATTTTGATAACCAAGATATGCACTCTGCATGAACTTTGAAAGTTCCTAATATACAAAACAGTGTGCGTTGTTCGTAGTTATCTTGTGGTGAGTTTGAAGAACACCCATGGTACCGTCACTACAATCAAAGCAGTAATCCTTCACCCATCTCTTGTAGTTTCTTTTGTGTGCATGTGGTCAGCCCGGTTAACCTGCCACATCGTGTACACCAGATCCTGGGCTGCCCGGCAGGTCTCTGTGAGCCACTTGCCTCCTACAGCTATAACCCCACACCCAGGGAACAGCCACTGCCCCTGGCCTCTGGAACCTTTGCTCTAGTTTCTATTTCTGTGCAGTCTTATGCGAGCAGTCATGAGATATTTGTCTTTCTCTGCCTGACTTAGACCCTAGCATGATGTCCTCTGTGTCCACCCCTGTTGGCACACGTGGCAGTGTCTCCTTCATATTGAAGACTGAGTGATATCCATCCTGTTGTATGTGCAGACTACGCTTTCTTCGTCCAATCTGTCAGTGAGCACTGGGACTGTTCCCTTCCACTGGCTGTTGTGCCTGTTCTCAAGTGAACCTGGAAGTTCCAATGTGTCCTGAAACCCTCATCTCCATTCTGTTGGCTGGATGACCAAGGGGCAGATTGCATGCTGGATTGCATGGTAGTTCTTTGGTTTTTGAGAACATCTCTGATTTTTTTTCATAGTCACTGTACCAATTTACCTTCCATCAAATAATATAGTATAATATAACATAATATAATATAATATAATATAATATAATATAATATAATATAATATAATATAATATAATATAACATAACAAGGGTTCCCGCCTCTCCAACAACCTCTTTAACACTTGTTATCTCTTTTTCCATTTCCTTCTTTGTGTTCAATTTTTGGTTTTAATTTTTACTGAGATTTTAATGGATTCAAAGTCGTTCTTAGATGCAATTCTGATGACATGATATCCCCTTCTTTCTTCCTCCTTGTTTCTCCTCCTCCCTCCTGTCCTCTTCCCTTCATCTGTTCTTAAGCTAAAAGCCGTCCCCACAGTGCAAGGTGACAGTTCTTGTGATTCAGACTTGTGTTTCCCTGTTGGTTGGCTATGTTGGATGCCATTTCATATATATGTGTTATTGTCCACCTGTATGTCTTCTTTGGAAAAATTTTCCATTCAAGTCCTTTTGCCATGTTGTCATTGGGTTGTTTGGAATTTTTGTGATTGAGTTATAGGAGTTTCTTACATATTTTGGAAATTAGCCCTAAATTGTGGTTTGTACAATAATTTTTCTCATACTATCAGTTGCTTTTCACACTGTAGATTATTTCCTCTGCTGTGTAGGAATAGATGAGGGTGAACAAAAGGGCAAAAGATAGGCACACCTCGAGATGATAACATTAGCATATTTTTTGAAGATTCATTTTACTTTTATTAAAAGGGCAGATTTACAGAGAGAAGGAGATACAGAGAAAGATCTTCCGTCCACTGGTTCACACCCCGGGTAACCCCAAGACTAAAATTGAGCTGACCTAAAACCAAGAGCCAGGAGTTTCTTCCTGGTCTCCCAAATAGGTACAGCCATCCTTTACTGCTTTCCCAGGCCACAGGCAGGGAGATTGGTGGGAAATGAAGCAGATGGGACATGAACTGGTGCGCATAGGGGATCCTGGCATGTTCAAGATAAGGAGTTAGCCACTGAGCCATCATGCCAGGCCCAATAACCTTTTCTTATTTTTTTTTTTTACAGTAAAACATATAGAATGAAGTATGACATTAGTTGGAGTAATTAGTTAGCTAAGACCTTGTCTACTGCTTGAAATTTCTGGGTTCTACATTTAATCATGAAACTTTGGGAATGCTAACCTAAGTTAAAGTTCTTTAAATTAGTTTTAATGCTATGAGAAAAATCCGGCTTTCTAAAAAGGATGCCAAAGTTGAAAAATTCTATACCCCAAATTTGATTTTCTCCAGTAACTGATACCAAAATAGAGCAAAATCTTTCTAATTACAGAAACTGGTGCCCACCAATTATGGAGATTACCATAAATATGATCTTCATTAAGTCCTTAAATTAATTTACTCTTTAAAACTTAATTCATCTTAGTGCAACCAAACATAAAATAATTTGACTTTACTTTTCTCAAGAACTCTTTGGAATAGAGACTGAGGAGCTTAGGAAGGGAGCTCTGAATCTGTGAAAAAAAAACATCTCATTTCTCTAGGAATGGAGTCCTGCCTGAGAACAGAAGCCAGAGTGGGTGGTGAGCAGAAGGTGCAGGAGGCCAAGTCAGAGTGGGCAGTGAGCAGCAGGCCCTGGAGGCCTTGGCTCCTGCCTGTCCGGAAGATGGGGACCTCCTGTAAGCGCAGCCCTCGGGAGGCAGGGCAGTTCTTTGCACATGTGCCCTGTGGCGATCGTTGTTGCACAGTGTATGGCAGTGTTGTTCACAATACCTGAGTCAGGGACTCAACGTAGCTGTGCATCGTCAACTGAATGTATGAGGGAACGGTGATACATATACATGGTGGAATACTGTTCAGGTGTTGAAAAACCAGTGAGATCCTGTCATCAGCAATGAAAGAGATGGACCAGAGAACATCATGTTAATTGAAATAAACACAAATGTTACATGTTCTCCTTCTTATTTGGGAACTAAAAAAACAAAAAACAAAACAAAACAAAAAACCCCGCAATATAATGTTTTTTATTCTGTATTTGAATATAGAGTTACAGAAAAAGAGGAAGAGATGGGAACAGAGAGAGTGCTCTTGCATTCAATGACTAACTCCCCAAATGGTGGCAACAGCTGGGGCTGGGTCAGACCAAAGCTGGAACCAGGAACTTCTTTTTGGTCTCTCACATGGGTGCAGTGGCCCAAGCCCCTGTGCTGTGTCCAGTTGTTTTTCCCAGGGGCATTAGCAGGGAGCTGGATCGGAAGTGCAGCAGGTAGGAGCCAGCACCAGAAGCAGCAGCTTGACCTGCCTGCCTCCATGCCAGCTCCCAGACTGATGGTCACTCAGGACTGGGAGACATGAGAGGAGCAAAGGGAGTTTGCATTTAAACAATAGAAGACACTGGGCGTGCTGTGTGGGTTGTGCTGAGTACACTAATTAAAGTCGTCACTCATAGAGGAAGCAGAGTATGGAGTACAGAGGGGTGCTTTGCACAACTCCACAATTTGGGTTGTTCAAATTCAAGACCATTCTGAAATCAAAATTTCTTTTCAAAAGGAGGCAGCATGACTGTAACCATGGTGATTAAGAACATTGCTGTAAGTTTTGAGCAGCTGGGATTCCAAAATAACTCCATTGTACAGAGACATCTGTTTTAACATGCCTTACCTTCCTACATTCCACAGTGTATATAATCTTGTGTATCTGAGACTCATGACCAAGCAGAAGGGAAATCCTTAGAATTCTAGAGAAGGAAGAAGAGGTAACAGAGAGGAATATAGCTGCCCTTCCCCAAGTGAAACAGGGCAGGGGCCAAAAGATAAAGTCAATAAAAAACAGTGAGAAGTCAGGGGCAAACCCATCTGTGAGCAGGAATACAAATACCATTTGAAGTCTTCAATTGGCAGGAAAGTCTGCATTATTTAACTCAAATAAGCTAACTGGCATTCTATTTAGAAGAAGGCAAAGGCAGAATATGGACATGTCAGTCAGCCTTGCGGAGCTTCAAGGCAAAAGTGGAAAAATACTCAAACCACAAAAGAACTAGAAGAAAACAAAGGATGATTTTGTAAGACATAATAGGTTTTTTTTTAATTAATTACATTGCATTATGTGACACAGTTTTATAGGCACTGGGAGTCCCCTCACCCCTCCCCAAACCCTCCCTCCATGGTGGATTCCTCCACCTTGTTGCTTTACCACAGTTCAAGTTCAGTTGAGATTCTTTCATTGCAAGCATATACCCAGCATCTTATTGTTCAGGTAAGTTCAACGGCTTCTTGGGGAGACCATATCTGGTCTGAAGATAGAGCCGGCAAGGTATAATCCCGATCAATTAAAAGCCCCAACATAACATAAACCACAATTTATAATGTTATGGAATTAATTGACATAGTATTGAGTAACCAATATGTTAAAAAAAAAATGCAAGTTCCCAACCACACCCTGTGACTTCTTCATTGACATTTCAATTTTAGTTTATATACAACTGGGTTCCATACACCTTAAAATGGCTCTGGATTACTATTCAGCTGTCTCGTGTCTATTTTCATTATATTATTTAGCATTTTATAGTGTTGAAGCATAATGTTGCTGAACCTGGCTGTTTTTCGGGCAATCTAGACTGGCTTATAATTCTAACAAGACATATGTCAACAGTTTAGGTGCAGAACAGTTTTAGGAGGGGTGTGCAGAGAAATCTTAAATACCCTAGTGAGAAGTAACTAATCTTTGTGTCCCACTTAGTGAGGTATATATCACAGCTTCCTCACACATTCTAGGGAGATGGAAGATTTCTCTGCTCTCCTGCTCCATTACAGAATAATATAGTGTATTAAAGTTTATTAGGTTTTACAGTTCTATGATGTAGATCATTAGCAGTCTGACTCACATTGATTGTTGGTTCATTGGTTACTTCAAAATATCTTACTGCATGTGGGATAGGTTGTTTGAGGTTGAGATAATATTACATTTTACAGGTACTATTTTTCATATTGACATCATTTCATCTTAGATTAAGGCAAACATGTGGTATCTATCTTTTGGGATTGGCTCATTCCTCTTAGTATAATGGTTTCCAGTTGGGCCCATTTGGCCACAAAGAACTGCATTTTGTTGTTTTTTTTTTTAATAGCTGAGTAGTATTCCATGGAGTAGATAAACCATAGCTTTCTTATCCAGTCTTCTACTGATGGGCATTTTGGTTGCTTCCATGTTTTTGCAATTACTGATTGTGCTGCTATCAACATAGGGGTGCATGTTGGTTTGTTGTGTAACAGGTGTTTTGAATATATTTCTAGGAGTGCTATTGCTGGATTGTATGGTATGGTGATTTTCAGTTGTTTGAGTGTTCTCCATACTGATTGCCATAGCGGCTGTACCAACCTGCAGTCCCACCAGCAGTAGAGCAGGGTTCCCTACTCCCCTCACCAGCAAGTGTTGTTGGTGTTTCCCTGTATGTGGGCCAGTCTTACTGGCGTCAGGTGGTACCTCATTGATGTCTTAATTTGGATTTCCCTTATTGCCAGGGAGCTTGAGCATTTTTTCATGTGTTGCCATATGGGGTTGTTCCTTTGTGGAATGTTTGCCCATTTCCCGTGCCCATTTCTTGAGTGGCTTGTTTGTTTTGGTATTTTGGTTGTTCTGGAGTTCTTTGTATATTCTGGAGATTAGCCCTCTATCACCTGTGTAGTGCGCAAAGATCTTCTCCCATTCTATGGGTTGCTTTTTTACTTTGTTAATTTTTTTCCCTTGCTGTACAGAAGCTTCTTAGTTTGATGAAGTCCCATTTGTTTATTCTGGTCTTGACTGCTATTGCTTTTGGTGTCCTTTTCAGGAAGTCCGGGCCTACTCCTAGGTCTTGCGGGGCATTTCTAACATTTTCTTGCAAATGTTTGAAGGTTTCTGAATGTAGGTTTAGGTCTTTTATCCATTTAGATTTGATCTTAATGTATGGTGAGAGATGTGGGTCTATCTTTTTGTTTCTGGACACTATCAGCCAGTTGTCCCAACAGCATTTATTGCAGAGACCTTCCCATTTGCCTGGATTGTCATTTGTCTTTTTTTCAAAGACTGTTTGGCTGTATCTGTGTGGGTTCTCTTCTGGTGTTTCTATTCTGATCCATTGATCCTCCTCTCTATCTTTGTGCCAGTACCAGGCTGTTTTGATAACCACCGCCCTATAGTATGTCCAAAGGTCCGGAACTGTGATTCCCCCTGTTAACTTCTTATTTTTCAGGATGGTTCTAGCTATTCGTGGTTTTTTGTGTTTCCAGATGAACCTTTGTATCATTGTGTCCAGTTGCATGAAGAATGTTTTGAGCAATTTGATTGGGACTGTGTTGAATGTATATATTGCTTTTGGCAGTATAGATATTTTAATGATACTGATTTTACCTACCCAGGAGCATGGGATGTTATTCCATCTTTTGAGGTCTTGTTCAGTTTCTTTTTTGAGTACTTTGTAGATTTCTTCAAAAAGGTCTCCTACATTTTTGGTTAGATTTATTCCTAGATACTTCATACTTTTCTCTGTTATTTTGAATGCCATCTTGCTGGTTAGATCTTTTTCCATCTTGGAGCTATTTGCATACACGATGGCTGTTGATTTTTGTTCATTAATTTTGTACCCTGCCACTCTTCCAAATTCTCGTATAAGTTCTAGCAGTCTCTGTATTGAGTCTCTTGGTTTTTCTATGTAAAGGCTTATGTCATCCACATATAGTGAAAGCTTGACTTCTTCATTTCCCATTTGAATTCCTTTGATTCCTTTTTCTTGTCTTATGGCCTCAGCGAGTACTTCCAAGACTATGTTGAATAGCAGTGGAGATAGTGGGCATCCTTGTATTGTTCCAGATCTCAATGGAAAGGGATCCAGCTGTTGTTCTCCATTCAGAATGATGCTGGCGTTAGGTTTTTCATATGTTGCTTTGATTATGTTGTGAAATGTTCCTTCTATGCCCACCTTGGTTAGGGTTTTTAACATAAAGTGGTGTTGGATTTTGTCGAAAGCTTTTTCTGTGTCTATTGATACTATTACGTGATACTATTATGTGATACTATTATTATTTTTCAGTTTTTGAATGTGGTGTATCACATTTATGGATTTCCGAATGTTGAACCATCCCTGCATTCCAGGGATGAATCCAACTTGATCCAGATGAATGATCTGTCTGATTTTTTTTTTAATTCTATTGGCTAGGAATTTGTTGAGAATCTTAGCATCAATGTTCATCAGAGAGATAGGTCTGTAGTTTGCCTTCTCTGATGGTTCTCTATCCGGTTTTGGGATTAAGGTGATGTTGGCTTCATAGAATGAGTTTGGAAAGGTTGCTTCCTTTTCTATTGTTTTGAAGAGTTTGTGAAGGATTGAGGTTAGTTTTGTTTGGAATGTTTTGTAGAATTCTGTAGTGCAACTGTCTAGGCCTGGGCTTTTCTTTGTTGGGAGATCTTTAATCACTGATTCAATCTCTGCTTCAGTTATGGGTTTGTTCAGGTCTTTTGTTGCCTCTGGGCTAAGTTTTGGTAAGTAGTGGGAGTCTAAGAACCTTTCCATTTCTTGGTGGTCTTCTGATTTGTTGGAGTACAGTTCTTTGTAATAATTTCTAATTATTTTCTTGATGGTTGCAGTGTCTGTTGTTATGTTGCCTTTTTCATCTTTGATGTTGTTAATTCTCACTTTCTCTTGTTTTTTCTTTGTCAGTCAGACCAGTGGGGTGTCTATTTTGTTTATCTTGTCAAAAAACCAGCTTTTTGATTCGTTGATTTTGTGTATAGTTATTTTTTATTTCTCTTTGGTTTATCTCCTCCCTCGTTTTGATGATTTCTTGTTTCCTCTTGTTTGTGGAGTCCTTCTGCTGCTGCTTTTCCAATTCCTGGAGGTGTGTGCTTAATTCCTGTATTTGGCGCCTTTCTTGGGCCTTGACATGAACTCCAATTGCAGTAGATATCCCGTAGCACTGTTTTGGCGGTGTCTCACAAGTTTTGAAATGTTGTATCAGAGTTTTCATTAGTTTCCATAAATTTTTTTATCTCGTCTTTAATTTCTTCTCTGACCCATTGTTCATTTAATAGCATTTTGTTCAACCTCCAAGAGTTTCTGTATTTCCTGGGGCATTTTGAATTGTTGATTTCCAGTTTCATTCCATGGTGGTCTGAGAGGGTACATGGTATAATTCTAATCTTTTTGAAGTTATTCAGATTTGCTTTGTGTCCTATCATGTGGTTCATCCTGGAGATGGTGTCTTGCACTGCTGGAAAAAAAATGTATAATCTGTGGCCTTAGGATAAAAAGTTCTATAAATGTCTACCAAGTCCAGTTGTTCCATTGTTTGTGTGAGCTCTGTTGTTTCCTTGTTGAGTTTTTGTTTCGTTGATCTGTCTATTGGTGTTAATGGGGTGTTGAGGTTACCCACACTTATTGTATGTGTATCTTTGTCTCCCCTTAAGTCTGTAAGTAATTGCTTCATGTAGGTAGGCACGTTGGAATTTGGTGCATAGATGTTTACGATGATAATTACTTCCTGATGGATCTTTCCTTTCACCAATATAAAATGTCCTTCCCTGTCCCTTTTGATGTTTTTCAAATTGAAGTCTATATCATCTGAAATTAGGACAGCTACCCCAGCCTTTTTTTTCTCGTCCATTGGCCTGAAATATGTTTTCCCATTCCTTCACTTTCAGTTTCTTAGCATCTTTTCTGGTTAGATGTGTCTCTTGTAGGCAACAGATAATTGGGTCCTGTTTGATGATCCATTCCATTAATCTAAAAACATAACAGTTTTAAGAAAACATTTTTTATCACAACACAAAATCTAGGAAGTATCAAGGAAAGGATCAATGAATCAGGCAAATAAGACTGAACACCCACATAGAGCAATAACTGCAACACAGCTGTGGACAGTAAAGAGGACTGGACTGCAGCACAGCTGTGGACAGCAAAGAGGACCGGACTGCAGCACAGCTGCGGACAGCAAAGAGGACTGGAAGACAGTGAGTTCAATCCATGGAGTAGTAAAGATTTTAACACTCCAGAGATACAGAAAAAGGGAACCTAACAGCAATAAGAAAAAGGCCATAACCCAGAAAAGAACAGTTTCAGAGAAGACACATGGTCAAAAACAATGAAGACATAACCAACCTCATTAGTAATTAAAGTTGTTAGATTTGCAATGCAATCTGAGTCTGGGTCTTACAAACTTCTGAGAAAACAGACATTATTGGTAATAACTAAAGAGGGCAAACATGCTTGAAGCATTGGAAAGATGACTTGACACTTTGCATTCAGTGTGTATCCATTTGACCCCTCATTTTTCCTTCTGGAAACCACTCTGTAGGAAGAATCACAGAGACGTTGAACTAGTGAAGAATTAGGAAAGTCTGTGTCCATCCACAGGAGAATGGCTCAAAGCGACTTCAGAAAGTTCACGAAGAGCCGTGGAAGTCAAGGACATGTCTGGGGTGGGCGTTTGGCCTAACAGATCTGATGCCAGTTCTGACATCCACTTCCCTGTCAGCGTTGAATGCCTGCTTCTACTTCACTTTCCTGATGACCTGTTTGTGCAGACCCCAGGGCAGGCATGATGACTTAGCCTCTGGGTCCCTGCCGTTCCTGTGGGAACCCCGGATGCAGCTCCCAGCTCTGGCGCAGCCCCAGTGGTTGAGAATCCTGGGAATACAGATGGGAACTTTCTTTATCTCTTTCTAAGTCTGTGTACCTCTTTTCTAGTTTCTGTGCCTTCCAGATAGATAAACGAATGAATAATTTTTCAGTGGTATTGATTTTGGTGTAAAAGTGTTTGAAATCCATGTATATTTCTTAATAATGCATGTTTTCCATGAACTTTTCGAAGAACCTTCATATATTCTGCCTGGGGTAAGGGAGAGGAAGGAACACATTTTACACAACATAAAACATGGACAGATGTACACACTACAGAATGTGGAGAGTTCTGTTTCTGTCTGACCATTCATGTGTGCGTGCACTTGTACACACACAGAATTATGCGTATCCTAGGAAAAAGACTGGATAAGCAGACAGCTAACTGTAACAAGTGTTTGTGGGAAGTAGGGGATTAGAGGGACGACAGATTTTTATGTCAAATAGAATGTGCGACATGGTACTTTCATTTCCAAGCTACCAAAACACAACGGTACTGCGAGGCATGCCTCATTAACCCTGGGTCAGCCTTATACCTTTGGTTGAATAGCTGACCTTGAGACACAGAATTCAGAGCCCAAGAGGAATACCTGCCGAAGAGCTGAGTCCCTCCAGTGAGTCCTGCCACTTCTGTTCATCTTACAGAGCTAATTTCTGTGACATTTTATTGTCACACAGCATCGAGACCAAGACTGTCTTCAGTATTTACGAGGGCATTTACAAAAGGAACAGAGCAAATGCCATTTGGACAGGTCACAATAATTCTAACAGTCCTTCTGACGTCCCGTGTTTCAAACCTCACCTTCCTTCAGCACACCCCAATTAAATCAAAACACAGCTCAGGAAACAATGACCAAGCATCTGAAAGGGCACAGGCGAGGTGACGAAAGAGCAGCCTCATGGAAAACAATGCTGTTAGTAGTGAATGCCTTTAGATTTTGTTAAAATTAACAAAAATAGAAATCAGGAAAATTATCAAAGCAAAGTGGCACAAAGACCAAAAGGGACAACAAAATGAAGGTGGCAGTAAGTCATTGCAGCCTGCAGTGCCCATTGTCCATGGTTTCTTTGTTCCCTGAGTGGCCAGCCAGGTTCCGCCCACTAGGCAAAGGTGTCAGATGATGCATAGTGGCTGTGTGTATGGCCCAGAGCTGCTTGTGGTAGCAAAGACACACAGGTCTCCACGCTCTCGAGCCCCTCCCTGCCCTCATCCCCAAGATGTATAACAGCATTACATTACTAGTATACCTAGGAGTTCTCTGATTCTAACCATAATGGTGGCTTTAATATTTTTATTGGATTATGCAAACGAGCCAACAGGGTTAAGTGGAACACTTGATGCCATTTCTGACATTTAGCAAGAGTGACATGATTGCCAAAGCTTTGACAGCCCTCTCTTCTCCTTCAAGGTCTAAAGGGGAAAAAATAGAAAATTTCTCCAACACGTGGTATTTCATGCAGATATTTTCCAATGATGATACCTTGTCAACTTGGAAAGTTTGAAGATCAAACTGCTTGAGTCTGTTCATGCTTCTTGTAAGAAATAACCCGTGCATTGAGTCATGTTGGACCAATAACCCTGCTGTGGTCCCAACTGAGTCCACATGGCAGGGACTTGACTACTCAGAATGTACACAGTCTACACAGAATAAACCCTTCCCTTTGGCCCTTGTTGGATAAGAATCTTCAGGTCAACTGATAACCACATGAGAGTACTTCAAAAGCTTGGAAGAAAAGTAGAATTGATAAAATGCCTTTGGTGCAAAATTTTTTGAAAACCATAATTTGTTTATTTGTTTTGTTCTCATAATACACATTTTCCACACACTTTTCTGAAACTGCCTCTTATATATGTATTTAAAAAAAACTTGGGCCTGGCTAAATCCTTGCCTTGCATGTGCCAGGATCCCATATGGGCGCCAGTTCAGGTCCCAGAGGGCCCACTTCCCCTCCAGCTCCCTGTTTGTGGCCTGGGAAAGCAGTGGAGGATCGCCCAAGGTTTTGGGACCCTGCACCTGCATGGGAAACCCAGAGGAAAGTTCTGGCTCCTGGCTTCAGTTTGTCTTAGCTCTGGCCATTGCAGCCAATTGGGGAGTGAATCAGCAGATGAAAGATCTTCCTCCTTGTCTCTCCTGTTCTCTGTATATCTGACTTTCCAATAAAAATAAATAAATCTTAAAAAAAATTTTTACACCAAATTTGCTTTCTCACTCCGTCCCCACAAACTTCTAGAATTAACCCTAAATATCCTCCTTCAAATTGGTGTTTGTTTTATTTTCCCATTGCTATGGATATTTGAGTAGCAAAAGGCTTGACTATATGCAGAAACACATATATAGCCACTATATAATTTACACAGAAGAAGGTTATGTCATCTGTTTTAGTTGACATGAGATGACTTCTCATGCAAATGCTGTCATCTGGTTCATGCCGTGGTGTTTGGACACTGTGCCCATAACTGCAAAACACACTTGCATACAGCACAGCCTAATTAAAGCCTGCTGGTGATGTCCAAATTAATAGATACCATTGAAATATTATGTTTTTTTGTGGCAGAAATACAGTGTGTGTATTTATTTATGTCTGACTTGCTTTTAAAGTCCATCTTGTAACATGAAATTATATACTCTGTACTTTTTAATATTTATTTGTATCCTGATTGTGATTGATTATGTTTCAAAGAGCTTTGAAATTTCCAATTTCCAGAAGGCTTTTGAATGTAAAGTGTAGTTGTTTTTAAAATAATAAAATTGGTGAGATTATCTAAAGATGGTGCTCCATACCCAGGAAAGCCACTTACAATGGGATGCAGTTGAGGAAGTAGAGCCAAAGCACAGTTCGCAGGATATTAATCCAGTCCTTCTTTGGGGGACAGGAAACAGGGCTGAGAGATTGCCCTCTGTTGGAAATGAAAAAATGAGTTTAAACATCTCCTAAAAAATTAGAATTTTGTTCTGGTCAGGACTAGCTGAGTAAGAGAAAACTGGCTGACATGGAGGCATTAACTATGTTAGGGAAAAAAAAAAAGTACCAGGACCTTCCACCTGGGCAGCAGGCGCGGACTGGCTGCTCAAGGTCTGAGTTCTGATGGAGACCGACAGGCCCCATGGTGGGTGTGCATCAGGTAAACGATGAAGTTAGTGTGCCTTTGTTGTCTCTCCTGGCTGCAAACGGAGTCTTAAATAAAAAAGTGCTATTCACTCAGGTTTGGGAACTGAATTAACTGCTGCAATAGAGCGTAAGTGGTAGCACAGTGAGAAACAGACACCGAGGCTTTCCGGGCTGATGATGTTTCCATGAATTATGGCTGATTCCCAGGGCACACACCACTGAAAGGGTCATGGCAGCATCTCCCACCCCCGGGCCACACCAGCACACATTCTGTGCAGAGGATGCCTTGCCCCAAATTAACAACCAGTGGGAGAATTCCTAACTGAATCAGGATTGGGGACATGCTTACCCCATTATGTAGAAAAAAAAAGCTGGTTTGGGTCCTCTTCTCACATTTCCAGAAGGAATCAGTATGTTCTATGGAATTTAAAATTTAAAAAAATAATAACAGAACTGGATAGATATCTGTCATTACTATCTGTTATTTCAGTAGAGACCTAGATAGCATTATTAAATGGTGAACACAAAATAATTCTAAATATTTTCAGATTAATTCAAAATATCGAGGAAAACACCTGGAATCCATGAATAATGAAGTAGTTCAGACTTCAGTGGTGTTTCCGGAAGTGTATCCTTTGTCTACCCATAGCATTACCTAGTTCCAGCCTCATTTCTCCCAAAAGAATCTGGCATGTTGATGGAGGTGTCTAGTATTTACCATATAACAAGTTCTCAGTGTGTAAATAAGGAGCCAAGACTTTGAGATTAGAACATCAATAATTTTGAAGCCAAATGTAGTCCCATTGCAGGAAACTGTCAAATTGTGTGTGTCCAGTTTTGCTGGGACTTTAGCCTCTAGCTGGCCTGTATTGTGCCACTGGGTCAGATGTTGCCGATGATCCCATTGTCTGACACCCTGGGATGCAGACAAACCAGTCTGCTGTTTGCTCGTATGCCATCTATCCCGAATAGTAGCTGCATTTCCCAGCTGTGACTTTCCTGGTTGACAAGCCCAGTCCCCCATGCTGACCCTCCATGGACCCTTGTCTGCCCAACCTCGGGTTTTTCTTCTGTAGAATGAGGGAAACCATTGCTTTGAGGATGACAATTACATTGGTTTATATTTACAGAAATCTTAAGGCATAGCTCAACAATTGTAAGCACTCATTTTGGGGAAAAAAAAATTGAAAAGGGTGACTCATTCCAGAAAATGAAGGAACCGAAGAGCAAGATGGAAAGAATAATGCTATTCTAGAAGAGGCAGTGTCTTCTGAGCTCCTGAGGACAGAATGGAGCAAAGAAGTAAAGTGTGGAGGAAGTAGGCGATGGCTTAGATGAGGCAGTTTGGACCCAGGAGCAAGGCAGTGGCACCTATACCTTTACATCCGCACAGTTCCTCGGCTCTGAGAATGTCTCAATTGTCTGTATCTTGCTGGGTCAAAGGATGGCTGTGTTTAGCAGCTTTTGCAATGGTCAAATTCAGAACAAAGTTAACCCATAACATTAGGGGTCACTTTGTGTGCCTCCTTTGATCTTAACTCAGGGGAGCTATGTGGCATTAAGCCTCCGCCTCTGCCCCTAGCATCCATAATGGACACCATTTTAGGTCCTAGCTGCTCTGCTGCCAATCCAACTGCTGCTAATACATCTGAGAAATCAGTGGAAGATGGACCTTTCCACCCACATCAGAGACCCAGGTGGAGTTCCAGGCTCCTGGCTTCAGCCTGGCCCAGCCCCGGCCATCACAGACATTTGGATAGTGAACCAGCTTGTGGATCTCTCTCTCGCTCTTTCTCTGTGTGTCTGTGTGTCTCTCTCCCTTCTCTCTCTTCTCCCTCCCCCTATACTCCCCACCATTTAAAAAAAAATTTTTTTACCTTTTTATTGGAAAGGCAGATTTATAGACAAAAAGAGAAACAGAGAACAAAGATCTTCCATCTGCTGGTTCACTCTCCAAGTGGCCACAATGGCTGAAGCTAACAAAATCCAAAGCCAGGACCCAGGAGCCTCTTCCAGGTCTTTCACAAAGGCACAGGGCCGCTTTGGCCATCCTAGACTGCTTTCCCAGGGCACACACAGGAAGCTGGATGGGAAGTGGAGCAGCTGGAACATGAACCAGCACCCATATGGGATATAGCCACTAAGCCATCTCGCTAGACCCCCATCTTTTTTTCTATTTCTCTTTCTTTACCTTTCAAATAAATAAATCATTTCTAAAAGGAGGATGAATTTAATAACTAATTTTAATCATTGTTCTTTTACTTGTGCCATTGTTGTTTCTTCATTTTCTCACTTTTTTGGTACTCTATTTCAGATGCTCATCAGCTTGTGCCTCCACTTTTATAAAAAGATCCTCACCTCTCTTTGATGACATATTACCCTTTTCTGTGCAAAACCTTGCACTATCCAGACTTCATGCAGTGGCTTGTGTGCGGTATTTCCCACTCTGTCACAGCTGGCCCTCCTAGCATCATCTCCTACCGATGGTAGGAGATCTCCATGGGGATGGCTAGAAAAGTGTCAGCAAGCCAGAGGCATTGCAGGTGGCTGTCAGAGTTAGAGTGCACCGCGATCCATGTGCTTCCCGGGAACCCAGGATGGCCCCTTCTTTGGAAATAGGATTATGCTGATAAAGGAAGTTGAGAGGAGGTCTCAGTGTTGTGGAGGTGACTTTACCAGCGTAGAAGACATGAACAGACACACACAGGGGAGGGTACTGTGGAGACACACACAGGAAGGCTGCCAGACAGCAGCAGACAGAGATTGGCATGAGGTGCCTTCAAGCCGAGAAATGCCAGTGGCCACTGGCAATTTGCAGGATGTGGAGAGGCGTGGGACTGTTCCCTTCAGCGTGAGCTCAGACCTTGATAACACCCTGAGTGTGGCTGTGTGGAGTCGCCATCATGCAGCCCTACGAAACTGGTTCCATGGTTTCTGAGTAAGAAACGGCGTGGCCTTTCTTCTCTGGAGCAAGTGTTGTGGGATCAAGTGGAGTCAGATGTATGACCACACTAAGCATGTCAAATTCTAGGCATGTCTAGCCATGTGAAAGTCTTGCTTTGGGGAAGTCTTCTCATCTCATTATGTAATGCCTGGCACAATGCCTTGCCCATGGAATGCCAGTGAGGACTTGTTGGGCGTTCTGTTTTAATGTATTCATTCACTATAGTGCTTTTGTTTTATCTGAAAGAACCCAAAATATAGGTACATAGAACATGGCTCATGTTCACATTAGCATTAGGCCATTCATTCAAGTGGAGCTTTTATTGCTTATTATTTTATTTCAAAATGACATGATTTGATTTATTTAGGTGAACATAAATAATACATTGCATTGTAATATCAGCCTGTCATGTATTAATTTTTAATGTACTAATGAAGCTAAATCTCTGTGGATTTAAACAGAAGATTTATTTAAGTTAGAAATATTAAATGCAGTTTTTTAAAAAAAATTGGCCAGCTTAATTGTTGCTACTTACTAGAAATCCAATAAAAGCATATTTTAGCCATAATGACTACTTTAATTCCCTTGAATATGCTCATCAGTAAATTTAATCAACTATCTATTCAGGCTATTGCACAAACTTTCTAGTTCTGGCACAAGAAAATGATCTCCTGCAAAGAAAAAAAGAAAAAAACAAGCTCCAGATTCCAGGAATCATTATTTACAGAGTGAATGAGAAAAATTTCCCTTTTGACATCTAACTTCCACTTAAAATAAAACAACAAGAATGTTATTCTTTCTATATTGCTTTTCCTCTCACATCTCAAAGTCTTTAAGCAGTTTATACATGCCCTGTGGCTAATCCAGCCTGGCCACAGCCCAGGGAAGCTGACAGCAGCACCATCCCGGCAGAGGAAGTGGAGGCCAGGACAGTGGCAAGCCGCCGGCCAGCACAGCGTGGAAGAGAACTTGAGACTTCCCATGCCGCCAGCCCAGCCGCTCTCTGCCTGTGACAATGCTTCCAGACTCTCCTGTGGGCTCTTAATGGCCTCTGTAAAGTCCAGCAGAAAAACACCAAAAACTCCTGTTGTTAACATTTTTTTAGAAAAAAGAATTCTCCAGAATGGAGGCCAAATTTTTATATCATTTTCAAGTGAGGGTTTGAACTGGATGTGCATTAATTAACTAAAATTTCAGAATTGTTCTCTAGGATTGGCCGAGAGTAGAGATCAAATGATTTAAAGAGAATCTCTTCTGCATAATTTCTCTTGGCTGCTCGTGGCCACATGACAATTTTTGTGGATGTTTCGTTAGGCTAAGTGAGGTGATACCAGGGTGACACAATAAGATGCCCTCAGAGGCCCGAGGTCTGTACATTTGTGCTTCAGGCCATTGGGCCAAAGTTGAGAAGACGTCCCCTGCTCCGTGTAGCTGTGGGACCCAGGCTGACAGTGGCTTTTTCACATTGAACCTGCTGACTGCCTAGTCTTGGTCGTGTACTGTTAAACCAGAAGCCTCAGTAGCCCACTCTGAAGTCAGTACCCTGGCTGGCACATCTGTTCACTTGCTAGAACTCGATCACATGGCCACAGCTCACTGCACAAGAACCTGGGAAAGATAGTTCATCAAAGACCCAAGCAAAAGAGGGCAGTAATTGAAACTGTTGGCTACCAGTTTCTGCCACAAGAAAAGCATGTCCTGATATTCTTCATGGAAGAAGAAAGGCATTAGCTGTCATCTGTGTGTCTGTGTGTTTGTGTGTCTGTGTGTAATCGCCAAAGCGAAAAGAACTTGATTCAGGCTGGTTCTTTCGTGGGGGATCGTTTGTGAAGGATGTTACCAAACAAGCTAGAAAGAAGTTGAGCTCTGTTTTCCTAATTTCTTCCTCTGAGTGTATGCCATTGACAGAGAAATGAAGTGCGTGTTGCCAACAGAGCAAGGCTAGCTGTGTCCTCTTGGGGCCCATTGCACGACAGAAGCGTGGTGCCACAACTCAAACACAAAGCACTTCCCTTTCTTCCGTTGTCTACCAAATTGTCATGAAGTGTTTTTCTTACACATTAATTGCATTCTAAGCAAAGAATTAAAAATTTAAACTGTTAGTATTAATTTTGCCATTCATCAGTATATGATTCAATTTTGAGTTTGCATCCAGTGGTGGGCTTATCTGAGTATGAAATCACTGAATTTACATATTTGCATTCCATAACTCATAGGCGTTTATGCTTTATGATTGCAAAAACCACGAAAAAAAGTGCACGACACTCACTCCCCCATTTGTAGTTCACTTGTGTCCTTTCTGCAGGCAGTCTGTCTCTGACTTGTGGGTGAGTTGGGAAGGACTGCCAGGAAAAGCAACTGTGGGCTCTGGCTCCTTCTCCCTGTTGTTCATTGTAACCCTTCCAGCTCCAAGTACTGGACCAAACAGGAAAGCGTGGCAGTAAGAAAGGACTTGCCTGCTTTCAGCATTCAAAACAAGTTCTTGCTCAAAAAGGAAGTATGGGATTCTCAGACTTTTCTAATCATGGACCCCTGACATGCCATCAGTCTTAGGGTGATATAGAGGGACATATCCATTCTTGCACATCCTAATTGTAAGATAATCCTGATTTCAGAAATCCTTTAACAGGAGATGGGCCTTTACCTCCTGGAACTGTAGTACAACGTTCTTTGTCCTGTTACATGATGAATAATATTAATTGATAATTGATATGTCCATCAAATGTTTCAGACATCTAGAAAAATACAGAAACCAACATATGAATACTTGTACGCACATCAGTTTTCTGTGTTTGTTTCAGAAAATTCTTAAAGGGACAGAAATGTTTGCTAATACTGACATTACCCTTTCATCCTCAAATGTAATGACTTTCCTGAAATTACCGCCCATGGATGTGCATTCCTTGATACAATTGTGTGTAGACCTTGAGTAGATAAGTCTATAACTGAACACAATCCCTTTGGCATGTTCCCAAGGTTTACACACAGCAGTAACATTGTGTGATCACTCTTCAGAGATGCTTCCTTACGTCATTAGCATTTTGAGATGGATTAGCTGCAAGTGATCCCAGTCAGCTGGGTGCTGAAGACAACATATTGTGCGAGTGTTGGGTTGATTGTGGTTTTCACTGTTTCTGAGTTTTCCTTATCATAAACCGTGACTGAGGCGGCCTTTGTTTTGGTGAGTACGAGCTGGAGAACATTAGGGTTCAGACCCAGAGGTGGGAATGTTGAGTTAACAGGCGCATGCTGACGTTGCGTTTGCTAAGGCTGCTGCAGGCTCTCTAATGCACACCAGCCTGAGCACGGTGTGAGACGCATTCCTCCATGTGCTAGCTCACACTGGAGAGAGCTAATGTTTTCATTCTTACTAAGCAACTGGATGTAAGAATGTAGTTGTCACTTTGTGCTTTCCTAATGACTCGTAAATTTGAGTATCTTTTCTCATATTCAATCATCAAATTCCTCTCCAAGTAATTGCCTATTGAAGTGTGTTGCTCATTTGTTCTTGGGATTGCTTATCAGTGGTAGCTTCTTCATTCGGATGCCGTTCCTCGGCTACTCATGTTTCCAGACTTTGGTTTAACTCTCTCTCTAATGATGGGGCCTCTTGCAAAGCTGAGGTGATTTTCAGTGTAGTCTTTGTGGTTTCAGGGTTTTGACCTTGAGTAAAACATGGTAGCACTCTGATCCCATTATCTGTTACTAAATGTGCCATCCTTAACCTTTTCATTTGCTTCTCACACTTGTGAAGTTGCCACTTCCGTAAGCATGTTGGCTGCCTCTTGTTCCGGTCATGAAGTCACATAGCCCATCTCTTCAAAGTTATCTGATCTGGTTTCAGCCCTTTGTTCTTCTGTTGGAGTTTGAAGATCAGCTAGTCAGGATCTGTGAGAGACTAAGCTAGAAGTATTCCTCAGAATTACTGTGAGTTACAAGTTGATTTCTAAAAAACCAGCATGTTGAAGAGATGGACTTTTTTTTTCATTCGTAAACAAATAGCATATCTCTGTTAACTTAGATCTTTCTGTACTTCATTCATACTTTAAGATTTTACTCTATAAATGTTTGCACAGCTTTTGTTTGTCTTGGAGTCTATTTTTAAAGTAGACTCTGCTATTTTCTACAATCCTAGATTTCCTCTATAAGATAATCTCTTAAATTTATTCGTAGTTACAACTTAAAATGTGGTAGTACACACCTCGATGCTTTTGCCAGCTTAGGGATTATTCAGTGAACTAATTTGAAATTCATTTTATGCCATTCTATGCACTTGATTTTGAATAATTTATCTAACTAAATACTTTCTAGAGAGAATCATATGCACTGAGTTAAAATATCTTGAATAGATTGGAAATGCTTCTATTGTGTTTTCACTCAAAATGCATATGAAATGTGTCAGCTACACAGAGAAAGTCTAGGTCACCACTACTGGCATGCTGTATTATTTAGACGGAATGTGTCACTATTTCAGAAGACGAGTAGCTTCGACGATACTCCTGTTAAACACCATGTTTCCAAATGTGTTTCTTACTTGAACTATTTTGAGATATAAAAACAAGCAGAGAGATTTCATGATAGCTTTTCAACTAACAGTGTTTCAGGAACATGGAGCAGGAGGTTGGTCAGAAGGAGCCCCAGCCATCACAGCACATGTCGGCAAGCAAGGCTGTTTAATGAGCTCAGCTTTCTGCTCTCTGCCCGCACCTTCTCCCCAAGTCGCCCCATTCTTCACAGTGCTGCACAGACTTTAGAGATGAATTCAAATGTCATCATTAGCTATGACCTACAATGTGTGTGTTGACTGTAATATATTTTCCCTTTTTGAGTGTATTCCAAGCCCTGCACCTCCCTGATGTGCTTTACTGTTTGCCTGCCAGCCCCCAGCGTTATTTTATTCCTCAGGCACAATGAAGATTCAGTCTGATTCCAAGGCAGCCACTGAATTAACCCAATAAGATCCTCAGAAAAAGCCCATTGATTCAGAGGACTGCCTCAAGAGTCCAGTGTTCCCAATGCCAACTGATGTGTGAATCCCTGTGTACCCCCAAGAATGTGGGATCTAGAACCACCCCAAGTCCGGTGTCTGGTCTCCCCCAGCCACACCATAAATTACAGTGACAATGCTAGCTGATTTTAAGAAAGTACTTACAAAGTGCCAGATGCTGCATGCATGTACACTGAATTAATCCCCGCAGCCCTCAAGGACAGGAGCAGGTTTTACAGAGGGAAGAGCTGCCTGGGTCACCCTTCAACCAACAGCTGAGGCTGGATCCCAGCCTGCATTCCAGCTCAGCTTGCTCCTCACCACAGTCCTGGAGAGGACATGGTGCTCTAGCACTTTCCAGATGAGGAAACCGTGGCTCATCACAGCCACTTTTCTGGTCCTAGAACACATGCATGCCCAGAGCCCAGAATGACCAGAGAGCTTGGGCAGGGCAGCTCCTGGAATTAGCACTTCAGAGTTCCAGACGCTGTAGATTTCACTCCAGTCATGTCCCTGTCATACATTTAACAGCAATATTTTGCAAACGCATGCACCTTATAAACTGTGCAGGGTACTTACCCAAATAGTAAGACGATTTGAACATTATTTCATTTAATAGCTCAGTTTGGACTTGAAAGGTTTTCCGACTTAAGAATAGGATCACAAATGCACTCACAAAGAAGATGGAAACTGCCATGCCCACAGCTGTGGATGAGCTGCTGCCAGCTCTGCCCCAAGGGCACATGGAAGCCATCAGCACTGTGCTCCATGTCCCAGGAAGGCGTGGTTTCTAGAGCAGTTCTTCTCTAATCCAGGCTGTTAACTGCACCACCAAATAACCACGTAGCTGAAATGTTAACCATAACCTACAGTGCACATCATCCAAATATTTGTGCTTGAGTGGTTTTGGCAAAACCTCCTAAAACATCTCTCTGCTCTAGCTTTGCCTTAGTTTGTTCTATCCCATACATCATTTCTAGTATAATCATCCCAAAGCAACATGTTTTCCTAGAGTGTTGGCTAGGACCACCATCTGGAGGCACACTGAATTGTCATGCCTTGAATCAGCCATCTACTGCCCCTGTTCGTTTTCCAGGGCTGCCATGATCACTTGTGAATCTGGAGGCTGGAGATTGAGGATCAGCTCAGACAACTGAAACCCAGCTGTGGCAGAGCCATGCTTCCACCTAGGGTCCCATGGGGCACCGTTCTGTCCTCTGCCAGGGTCTGCGGGCCGCTGTTATGCACTTTGCCCCCTCCCAGAGTCTGCTGGCCACTGGCACACGTGCTGCCCTCTGCCAGGGTCTGCTGGTCACTGGCACCCATACTGCCCTCTGCCAGGGTCTGCTGGCCACTGGCACCCATGCTGCCCTCTGCCAGGGTCTGCTGGCTGCTGGCACACGTTGGCTTATGGCCATGTCACACCATTCCTTGCATATGTCTTTAGGTGGCTACCTTCTCTCTGTGTAGATGAAAACCTTTTTTGCTCTCTCTCCAAGGAATTGTGATATTAGGCCCAGCGGTACAGTCCCAGATTCTTGACTCAATAGCATTTACAAAGATAGTGATTCTCCTGAAATGGCAGCTCTAGGTTCTAGAAACTAGAACGTGAGCCCATCCAATCATGAATTGGCCTGTGTGAGCTTTATTTGAATCCCGCTGCCTCTCTACCACACAGGGGTAACATTAGTGTCTGTTTCATTAGGGTCACTAGAGGCTCACATACGAGTGCAGTAAGGAAATTCTTTATGTATTTGGAAATCCAGAAGCTTTCAACGATTGGCAGCTATTCCTTCTATTATTTTTTGGTCTAAATTTCATCCTTAAACTGAAAATAAGGTGTACGCATTATCTGGTCTCAATAGTTTTCCCAAATTTGTTTTTACTTCTTTCTTTACAGATCTCATTTCTACCTTCATGGGTTTGTTAAGCATTCCTTTGATTTGGTCTTAGTGTTTCTCTACTTTGTGCCTTTAGTGTTTGTGACTCCTAACCACAGTGCTTGATGCTTCCCTCTGTGCCCATCCTGTTAGGAACAGCTCAGTTCTCATCCTTAGAACTTTGACCAGTTCACTTCTCCAGGACCAATGACTTTGAATGACTGCTCTTGACAATGTTCTGTCACACCTCACCATGGTGCTCTGAATATCTACACTGCTACATACAAACACAGGCTGGCTGCCAGCACAGTCGCGGACTGAACATGAACAGGGAGGAACCAAGAAAGACAGATCTGGGCTCAGAAGCTAGATTGCCATCTCTGTAGAGCAGAAACAGGACATAAATACCAGACAGGAAGTGGGCCTGAGATGGCAAGACTTCTAAGATCCCATTCGGAAAGCAAGCAAGGGAAACTGGATGGAGTTCTATGTGGGCAGGTGGGGTGAGAGCCTTTCTGTTGGACGGAGCGTGAAGACCAGACCTGGGGGTGATCACGGGCAGCAGGCTAGAGGCGAGGCTTCTTCCAGAAACAAATGAGAGACCATGAAGACCTGCTGCTGAGGCTGCCTGTTGGTAGACTGAAGGCCCTGGGAGGTGAGCCAGGACAACCACAAAACCGTTTGACAGAAGCAGAGGCACAGGCAAGAAGAAGGTGGGAGAAATGGGAAAACAAAACAAAACAAAATCCACTTCAAGTTAGCCCGCAAATACAAATGCCATAGCCCATGAGGATATCAAATACTTAAGAAGACAGCAAACAAAATGAAAATTTGGAACACGTTTTCATGATGGTTTAAAATAATATACATAATGCTATGAGCAGGACTAAAATAAATAGCTTCTGAATGCACAACCAAATAAACAAGGTAAACCCATATATACAAAAAGAAATAATTGGGACTTCTCTAGCTGATGGATGATATATGGTATGTACTGATGGGGCAAAGTGTGACCATTCGATACATACAATATGTAATGGCCAAATCAAATTCTGTGCTACAGAACATTACAGCTTCTTCCTCTGTGGCTGAGATTCGGTACCTGTTATGTGAGTGCCCTGCACCCCCACACCCTCCTTTGCTTTTCAGCTCTTAGAAACCCTATGCTACTCTTAATTCCTGTGAAAGCAACTTTTCTAAACTTCCACATAGGGGACAGACCATGTGCTCTTTGCCTTTCTGCATTTGGCCTCCAGTTCCATTTATGTGGCCATAAAGAAAGAAAAAAAAATAGGATTTCATATTTTTACAGTTGGATAATATTTCATCCTATATATGTATGTATTCTTTTGGTAAATGGATATGGAAAAATCCAGTGTATTTTTTGTCTTATAGGATCTATTGTAGAGAATATTCCATGTGTTAAGAATATTTTCATATATTCTGTAGCTGTGGTTTGAAGTGTTTTGTAAATAACCCTTAGTTCCAGTTAGTCTGTAATATAGCTTAACCGATATTTCTTGTTGATATTTTGATGAGGCTGGAGGAGTGGGATTGGATCATTTGCTCATTATGGAAAGTGGAGTGTTGCATGTGTTTTTACAATTGTTATTTCCTCTTGTAGTATCGGTCCATTACCATTGTATAGTGACCGTCTCTATCACTTGTTTCAGGTTCCTACTTCTGCTTCATGTGATATAAACATTGCAACTCCTGCTTTCCTCTGATTTCCTTTTGAGTAGAATATCAGGTTAGATTCCTTCTAAGTCTTTGTGTAGCTCTACTAGTAAAGTGAATTTCCTGTTGACAGAGCAGATTGCTGGGTGTCACTTGCAAGTATTCACCCTGTGTGAATTGTTTAATTGGAGAATTTAGCCCATTTACATTTAAGATTTTTTAATAAAGATTTGTCTATTGGTTACTTATTTTAAAGGCAGTGTGACAGAGTGGGGCCAGGGACATTGCTGATTCGTACCCCAAATGGCCACAGCAGCCAGGGTTGCTCCAGGTCAAAGCCAGGAGCCCGGATCTGTGAGATCTTCCACAGGAATGCCAGGGACACAAGTACTTGAAATGTTTTCTGCTGCTTTCCCAGGCACATCAGCAGTGAGCTGGATTGGGGATAGAATGGCTAGCACCAGAATCTGTGATCTCCTGTAGGATAATAATGGTATAGATGGTGGCTTAGCCCATTGTGCCAAAATGCCAGGTCTTGCAAGACAAATATTTTTTCTCTTGTTTGTGTCTCATAAACCTTGCAGGTATTCTTCATTTGTTGAACATTTTCTCCTCATCTGACTGGAGTATTTCAAAAAGCCTTCCTTAAAGCTCAGAAGTTCTTTCCCTCCTACTTGAATTTGTCTGTTACTGAGGCTCTCAACTATGTTTTTGCATTTCCTTATATCTTTAATAAATTATTTATATTATTTTCCATGATGTATTTTATAAGTATAGGGATTCCGCCATTTCCCTCTCCACTCTCTCCGCATCTCCCCTCCCACTATTTTCCTCCATACCATTAGAGTCACTACTCCTTTGTTAACAGTTAAAAGTGTAACATTTTGTTATTTAAGTACATCATGGAAGTTTCGGTATAGGCAAAGATAGATAATTTAGTGTCATGTTGTCAAGGTATGTTTACCTGTTTCTCTGTGATTCTTTTTTTATTCGGAAGTAGAAATGCATAGTGCAGTGTATCCTCACTTCCTGGTATACAAGTCTCCATTATACAGTTCATCTATGAGAATATGTGGATATACTTGCTCATCAATGTATCTATTCTTTTGTATTTTGCATGAATGTTGCCTTTTATCAGAGAACATAACGAACAGATACATTCATAATAGTTGAGACCTTTTTTTGCAGATGGTTGGATTTCATTCATTTTAATACCTGAGTAGTACTCCACAGAGAAGATATACCACAATTTGTGTATCTATTCTTCTTTCCAAAGGCATCTGTGTTGTTTCCATGTCTTCATTACTGTTGATTGCACTACAGGGTTGTATGTCACTTTCTCATATGCAGATTTCACTACTCCTGTTTATATTCCCAGGAGTAGGGCAGCTGGGTCAAATGGCGGATCAGTGTTCACCTGTCTTGGTGCTCTCCATCCTGACTTCAGTAATGGCTATACTAGCCTGTACTCATTTTCCCCACATCCGTGTCAGCAGCTGTTATTATATAACTGAAAGTAATATACAGATTCAAGGTAATCCCAGCCAAAATCTCAACAACATTCTTCTCAAAACTTGGAAAGATGACACAAAATACATTATTCTGGATGTAGTCCATTCTCAGTGGAGTTAGGTGGAACTGCAATTTGGTTTTCATTTAACTAGGAAGCCTGAACATTTTTTTATGTCTATTAGCCATTTGAATTTGTTCTATTGAAAAATGCCTGCTCATTTCCTTCACTCCATATCCACAGAGTTGTTTGTTTTGTTGTTGTTGAGCTTCTGGAGCTCTTCCTAGATCTGGATATTAGTCCCTTATCTGTTGTGTAGCATGCAGTTTTTCTTCCGTTATATTGGTTGCCTCTTCACTTTGTTCATTTACTTTGCTGTACAGAAGCTTCTTAGTTTGATGTAGTTCCATCTGTTTATTTTGGCTTTGCTGCCTGTGCTTTGGGCAACTTTTCTAAGAACTCTTTATCAATGCCTCTATCTTGCAGAGTGTTTCCTATGTTTTCCTCTCATAGTTGGATGGTTTCTGGGTGCAATTTGATGTTTGATCCATTTAAAGATGATTTTTTTTATAAGGTGACAGATGCAGGGGTACTTCTTACTTCTATAAACCAATACACAATTGTCTAATTTGTTGAAGAGGCCAGTGTTTTTCCTTGAGTTATTTTCAGGTCTCTTGTCGAACATTATTAGTTGGCCATGCACGTATGGGCTCACTTCTATGGTTTCCGCTCTGTTCCATTGATCTTCTTCTCTGTTTCTGTACTGATTTCAACTGTTTTGTTTATCACTCATCTGCAGTATGTGTTAAAACATGGAATCGTGATTCCTCCAGCTCTATCTTTATTCTTTCAGGTAGCTTTTGGCTATTCATGCTTCTCTTGTGTGGTCCAGATGAATTTTTGTATCATCTTTCCCAGTTTTGAGTCCTTGACTCTGTATATTACTTTCAGTTATCTGGATTTTTTGATTATGTTGATTCCACTGATCTAGGAACATGATAAATTTCTACATCTTTTAATGTCTTCTGGTTTTTTTTTTATGTTTTGTAATTTTCATCACAGAGGTTTTCTATGTCTTTGGTAAGGCGTATTCCAAGATACTGAAAGTTCTCCACCGTTTTAAAAGGGACTGTTCTGACAAGTTCTTTCTTAGCCATGGAGTTGTTGTGTATGCTAAGACCTTTGGTTTATTTTCATTTATTTATTTCTTAAACATCAGAAATTATATTTCGTTCTTTCTTGTTATTTCTATTTCTTTACTGATCATGAATTTTTTTCCCTAATTTTTCTGAATTATCTGTATTCTTTAAGGAAACATGATAAGATTTCCTTAAAATCATTTTGAATTTTTCAGAAAATTTTTTTTATTCTAATATTCTTTGAGCTAGACAGTTTTGCTCCTTTAAGGATATGATGTCATGTTGCTTTTTCTAAGCTTCTGTTTCACTATGAAGTTTTCAGGCTCAGTGAATTAGTTGCCAGTTTGATAGGGTGATTCTTGCAATAAAAACACTTTCACCTGGAGATGTGCCCTAGAATGTTAGCTGGTTAGGCCGTGTTGGCTTTGGTTCCAGGTGGACATAGTGAAATCATGTCTTTGTAGCTGCCTCAGTTGTAGGCATGTTGTTTCTGCCCGTGTTCTCTCAATGATAAGCCTGAAGGGGATCATGGGATTCCTCTGCCAGCTAAAATACAGCTCTGTCAGGTTTTTCAGTTCTCCAGTGTCTGAATGCAGCTATGAGCACAAACTGTCTGTTTCCATGAATTACACAATGTCAGGGCCATTCTGATGGTCCTAGGCAGGCATTGGATTTCGGATATCCACCAATCTCTGGGAACCGCTTTGGGGCAGGGCCACATTTGTAGCCCAGGTGGACATGGCATAGCATGCTGGTGGTGTGGAGGCTGCCTAGTAGAGTCAGAGGCCCACATTTTAGCCACATCATGCCAATGGACAGAAGCAGAGTTACATTCTCTGCCCAAAGGCTAAGAAGTCTGTGCTTTCACAGAACCTCGAGAGCCAAGCCACTCATGTCAAGCTACCCAGCTGCTTCCCAGAGGCCTCATCCGGCACAGTCACTCAAAGAAGCCTTGCTAGTTGCTTTCTGAGCCAAGGGTTGGTAGACAAGAACTTTCAGATGTCTTCTAGGTCTTTGGAAGGGTAGAAGGGCAGGCAGTGCCAATTGTCTGCTTCCTAAGGCCTCAAGAGGCTGAATCCTGCAGGGAAAGCTAACATTTTGTTTCTGGGCCTAAGGATTGACTAATGCAGCCCCATGGCTACTTTTTGGTATCCTTAATTGGCCAACTGACTCAGGATGGGATGCCCAGGGGTATCTGAGATCTATGGAAGGGTACACAGGAAAATTAAGCTAGTCCATAGGACCAAGTCAACCTCAGTGCTGGCGTAGGTGCCCAACTGTCTTACAGGACCTTGGGTGAGTGGGCCTTGGGATGACACTATGGAACAGAAACCCAAAGGGGAAGGCCACAGGAGACCTAGGCTCTTTCTCCATGGCTGCACACCACGTAGGTCCCTGGTGGCTCTCCAAACATTGCTTAGGACATATGAATGCTGCAAGCTTTTCTCTGCAGCCAATGCCTTAGGTGCCCATGCAGATAAGATAAGATAAGATAAGATGAAACAAGATGAGACAAGATAGAATGAGATAGAAAGATGGACACCGTGCAGCTGGGTCCCTTTTTATGAGGCCATGGAGGCTCTCCATGCTCATCAATATATTTGCTACATCTCCACTTAATTTGGAATGCAAGTTGCTTGTTCTTCCTTTTGGTTGTTTTTTGTAGAAAAGCATCTGAATATAGTTGCAGTCATAAACTCATGAAGTTACTTTTTTTAGGAAAAAGAATGGGAATGTTGATGTGAGAATAGCTCACTATATAAGAGAACAAACTGTTGAGTTAGAGATGCTGCTCATTGAAGATGAATATTAAACTAGAACACTGAGTTAGATTAGCAAATTCTGTCTTAAAATCTCTGATTGAAAAAGTATATCCAACCAAGAAAAATAAAACTTGTAATTCTGATCCTAGTCGTATTGTGACAAAATTGGGCAACACATAAGACAAGTAGAAAATATCTGTGACAGCCAGAGACAAAGAGCAGCACTCCATAAAGAAAGAATGTTATTGACAGTGTGTTATCAGCTATAAAAGATATAAGACAGTGTACTAAGCAGAAATAAAGGTCACTACCTACAATCATATATAATAAATAGATAGATAAAATATAGTTGAAACTGCCCTTTAGAAGTGAGGATCCAGTTCCAGCACTGGGGATCTAGAGATGCACGCATCCTGCGTCAACGTTGTAGTTCCAGTCCCAGGAGCTCAGTTTGCAATCCAGCTTCCTACTAATAAACCTGAGAAAGCAACAGAAGGTGGCCGGGGATGTGGGCCCTTTCCTCCCATGTAGGAGATCAGGATGGAGTTGTCTCCTGGCTTTGGCCTGGTCAAGCCCTGGTTACTAAGGCCTTTTGCAGAGTGAACCAGGAAATAAAAGATCTCTTCAACTTTTCCCTTTGCCTCTCTTACTCTTCTCTCTCCATCACTCTGGCTTTCACATAAATGTACTCTTACCTTTCAAAAGGTGTGAATGTAAAATAAGACATGCAATGATTAAAAGGTTTTCAATTGTACTCAACCCTAATCAAACTATTATAAAAATAAACATACCAGCAGCAAGAATAAACTGAAAGCTAAGACTGAGATGCTTAAAATTATGTCAAGTCCCAAAAGTGATAAAAATTATCAAAGATTAGAGATATCTGTATCTATTTCTATCTATATCAAACTAAATCTAAAGGCAGAAATGACAGGGTATTAGGGAAGTATATTCTTGTATTTACTCAACAGTATAAACTGAAATATAGAAAACAAAGGGTTACAATCATAGAATGCTAACAAATCCAGTTTTGATAAGTTGATGAAACAGATTTTAAAACTTATTTTAAGCAACAATTTAAACAGGTGAATTTTGGCGTATCACAACTCAATATAAAACACAATCCAGTAGAAACATTCTTTTCTGGTTAAAGAAACTATTTACCAAAGCGACCATAATGAGAACTTCAATCTCAAAAATTTCCAAGAATGTATATTAACAAGATTATTAAGTGATATTCTCTACTGACAAGCAAATACTTTAAATGAATTGGTAATTCAGAACATAAACCTCTAAAACTAAAAGGTAAATGTAAACCATTCAGTGTAACAGAATTAGACACCAACAAAAACAAAGTTGAAGAAAAGGGCAAGAATTAATTAAATTGATATCAAAGAAACAGTACACAGCATTTGTAAATACCATGCTTGGGGCCGGCGCGGTGGCGCAAGTGGTTAAGGTCCTTGCCTTGCACGCCCAGGATCCCACATGGGCGCTGGTTCTAATCCCAGCAGCCCCATTTCCCTTCCAGCTCCCTGCCTGTGGCCTGGGAAAGCAGTCGAGGACGGCCCAAAGCTTTGGGACCCTGCACCCGTGTGGGAGACCCGGAAGAGGCTCCTGGCTTCGGACAGGCATAGCATCAGCTGTTGTGCTCACTTGGGGAGTGAATCATCAGACGGAAGATCTTCCTCTCTGTATATCCGCCTTTCCAATAAAAAAAATAATAAAAATAAATCTTTAAAAAAAAAACCATGCTTGGTTCTCTCAAATGGAATAAAATATCCAAGATTGGGTGAGGAGGAAAGAAAGAAAGAAGCAGTAATAGGAGTTAAAAGATGAGTAGGACAGACACTATAAATAATAATGAACTTTGGTGAATTTAGTTAAGTATTTTTACTTGAAAGAAGTAATTTATTAGGAAAATAGAGGTTAAAAAAATTATTCAAGAAAAATGACAACCCCAAATAAATCAGTAAGCATTAAAGAAATGAAATAAGCTAACAAAATCTGCCTTCTTTAGAAAAAAAAAAGAAAGGAAAAAGAATCAACATCACCAAGTCACTTTATAGTCAAAGTTTTCCAAATGTTCAAAGAAAAGCACCCACTTTCCCATGGAAACCATCCCAGAGACCTGAACAGGAGGTAGTCAACAAACAAAACAGCTCTTGCTAGTAAAACTGAGAGAGAACAATGCAAGAAACAACACTGGGTTAGGCTTCTCTGCAAGGCCAAGTGCAAAATCCTAAATAACATTGCTGTCCTGTGGGAGATACAATAATACATCATGATTAAAGGGCCATCCCTGGAATGGCTGTCACAATTTAATATTCCCCACCCTAATCTGGTGTTCCGAAAAAGGCATGCTCTAGTATTCCTCCCAGGAAAATAAAAGCCTTTGCTTCATCTTGAGAAAGAATATCAGCCAACTCAAATGGAGGAAATCCTACAACATATCTGACCAGTAGCTCCCAATCTAGGCTGAGGATGTCCAGTGAGCGGGGAGTGCAGAGAGCCTGAGAGGAGATGGGGAGGGACGACCCAGAAACCACGATGGGCACTTTGTTAAGTTAGAGGTGGCTGATGTTTCTTAGTGGACATTGTTAGAAACTATTTAAATCTTTTGCTTGGCCACGCACTCCACAGTTTAAAAAAAAAATTGTGCATGAAAAACTGACACACATATGCTATACATATATATTTATATCATATTATCATAACACTAATATGGAACATGTTAGTGTACTAATCTTTGTGTATAATGAAAACTCTAAAGCATTATGTCAAAGGCAAATATGGACAGACATGTGTTTCTCCCAACACTTTGTGTATTTCTGGAGTTCAAAGCTGTGACACCTGGTTCAGTTGTTAAGTCTAAGACGGAGGGGAGTGGAGCCTCCAAGGATAGCTGCCTTGTAGAGTGAGGCTAAAGCAGGTGCAGGGATTGGATAGCCCGCCCACCCCCCCACTCTATGTTTCTCTTTCCTTCTCTATGTACTAAAGTTGAAAATACAACTGATGCTTCACACGTCAGCCTTGGTTTTGCCACTGTTGATGTGACAACCCAGTAGCTGCTGGTTTAGAATCACTGTTCCTCTTGTACCCGCAAAAATAATTTGTAGGAAGAATCCAGAGCCTAAAAACTGCTTTGGCTCCAGTCTCACCTTTCTAGCTAATTCTTACATTTTCAACAAATCATCTCACCCATTCCACACCTCTATTTTTCCATATAAACTGGAGGTTTTTCATTTTTGTTCACTGTTCTAATCAACATTAAATGGTATAACATGTATAAGTGAGTTGTGAGCTAAAATTAGTGTTTTCCATGATGCCAAGAACTATACCAGCTCATGTTGTTGCTTTTCTAGAACAGATATTTGTCATGCAGTCTGCATTTTCTGTCTACATCTCCCATCAACTGTAATTATAATATGTCACACTCCCCCCAAGTCCAGGAGCAGCACCAAATCTTTGCAAAACTTAGGCAACCTTTTCATCCTCTGTAGAGCCCTTGTTTGCAACCTGGAATGATTTGCCTTTCCAGGCAACACCTGATAATGTGTGGGGACATTTCTGGTTGCTACAGATGAGAGTGGGGGCACAGTGCCAGTATCTTGCACATGGAGGCTGGGGGTGCTGGTAAACATCCTGCCACACACAGTGCAGCTCCACAGCATGGCCTGGAGAACTGCCAGCAGTGCTGGGACCTGCGCTCAACTTTGAGTTGCTAAGCCGTCTCCAAATTAATGTTTCCAAGGAGAATCTGACTGTGTTTATGTGAGATGTGGAAAGAAACCCATGGGAGTGAACAGCAGGGATGTTTGACTCGTTGGTCTTTGCAGCAGTGCTGGCCTGGTACTGGTTGTGGCGTAGGGCTGACACTGACCCCTCCTGGAGTGGGAAGGCCGGGAAGGAGGAGAGCTACTGAATAGGGGAGAGGACAGCTTAGTTGGTCTTCACTCAGGAATGGTATCTTATTCGTCTATGTTAAATCTCTAATGAAAACCCTAAATTGTTGAATTTCAATATCTTATAAATTAGGGTAGTATTTTCTTATAAACAACAGCAACATTTTACTGTGTTCCCTGCCTTCTGTTCAGTTCTTGACCATTTAAACACAGTCTCACTTGTCAACATTTCTGTGCAGGCCCAAAACCCTTGTATACCTTCTGTGAATTCCCAGAATCCTCCTGTGCTTACAAGTCTGTGTATGTAGCACCCATTAATGACCAGGAGGTGTCATCCGTGGCCTTGTATCCATTGCAAGAGTTGGCCTCTACCAGCACCTCCTGACCACAGCAAATAATCAGTTATCAGAGGCAACTGGAATACTTTGGTCCCTACCCCTCGGCCATTTACCCTGAGGCCTTCTGTTGATTTCCAAAAACAGAAATCAATCTGATCATCCAAATTGTGAATTATTCAGTCTAATGGCATGGAAATTAAGAGAAAGTACCATCTGTCCCAAAGTTATCTTCTTGTAGATGTTTATCAAGCTAAGAAACTTGCCATATGTGCAGCATATTGTCTGAGGGAAAGGAAACCCTTCTTCTTTCAGGAAAATCTTGACATTTTTTGTTCCTTGACACGTTTTTGTTCCAACTTGTTAGCTGGCCTTCTCTTGTCACAGGTGAACCCTCTGGTTGCGTCCCACTCAGCACTCTCTTCTTAGTTGTTAAGACAGTAATTCTGAATGGTTGGTGTTTACACAGGGCGTTCAACCTCGTCCTACAAACGATCGATAACATCTTTCAGGTCCAATCTGTTCTTGTATTTTGCCTTTCAAACTAACATTTTTCAAAAATGTCTTTTCAGAAAAGATATACTTGAGTTTTTCTCATAGTGGCTTTTTTCCAAGCATCTCTAATTGTTTTGCAGATAATATTGTGTTCATTTTCACAATATTCCTCTGAAAATGTAGACAATATTGCGCCACCTTGCACATGGTCAAGCCGCGGCATATGGGATGTGATTAACTCTTTTTGCCAAGCTTCTGAATCGCGCATCCCTTTCACATGCTGACAGCCCTGAGAATGTGACTCATGCGCCTCCACACATCCTTTGCAGTTAGTTGAACATGCCTTATAAAGCTTATAACCCTCAGTTCCCAGCGGAGGTTGGCTGAGACTGCCTTGTCTTCCTTCACTGGCCTGTAGCTTAGCATCCTTGTCTGGCTCATCTTGACTGCATCCTGAACTAAGCACAGTGTGATCAGCACAATTCAATGAATAGAATGACAAGACTGTCCAACCTAGACAAAAGGAATGTGAACATTGTAAATGGATGCGCTGTTGAACATTCCATGTAAACACACTCAGGTATTCATTTCTTCAGTAAAGAAAATTGAAAATACAGCATTCTTACATGATGATGTTCATTCATCCTTCACTGTACTTTTTTTTAATTTATTTAATCCTTGTGGCAATCTCATTATCTTTAGTATCAGAGAGACATCTCAAGGTCTTCCGTGCACGCAGGAATGATACACATCCTGCCAAGTCACAGCCAGCAGCAGGCACACCCTCATCATCCAAGAACATGTCTTCCAGCCGTCCACTCAGCAGTCTTGTCTCCATGTCCACTTTCCTCATCTGTGCTAACACAGCTCTTAGCACATCTGTCCTCCTGCAGTAGGGAATGAGATGTGTGGTACGTCCATGAGGGACTTTTGCAATTGGACTTGTGCTCTCCTACCCTTTCCTCTCACACAGAAGTTTGGCTCTAGCACAGGAGATCTTGGCACTCCTGGAATGGCATCCCTTCTGGGCTTCCGGGTAACTGGTCAAGCCCTCTGTCCCCTTCAAGGCCCAGCCACCCGTCCTACCCACGCCCCTCAACAGCCACAAACAGGCTTGCATCTCACTTCAGCTGCATCTACTGCTGTTTCGCAAGCATCGCATACACCATCTTACCCCCAGGGTGCCCCAGTGTCCTCAACATGAGAGAAGCACAGCTGAAAAACTAATTGTTTAATTGATTTCACTGAAAATTTGAGATTAGGCAAAAAACTTACCCTTAGAGGGGTAAAAGACATGTGCCATAGATCACGTGCAGGCTTGTGAGAAATCTGCACCAGATCGCAGGCCTCATAGTGGGAGGGACTTTCAACTTACAGAGTGTTCCTGAGTGCTTAGCCTTGGAGGGCCGTATTCAACTCAATCATCTTTGAATCTTTCCGCTGAAAGTAGAACTGTGACTGGTATGTTTTATGCCTACAATGAATTCTTTTACATTTTTCTCTTGCTATCTCAATCATTTGGATTTGATACACCAATCACAAAGTAATAGATCCAACGCAGATTTTCAAGGCAGAGGTTGTCCTGGAGCTTGGTTTCAAGTGTGTGCACCAAATCTGGCCCTGGCGAGCTGCTTAGCATCCATAGAGAAGACATTGCTGGCCTGTCGGCAGCATCATCTCTGCGTTCAGCACTCCTCTCTTCAAAGCACACTGTGTTTAAAAAGAATTTACAAGAGCAGTGCCCCTAGATCCACAATTTCCTCTTAAGATTCAGGGGATAACATCCTCAGTATTTACCTACCTACAGTAAACACTTAGAATATGGAAAAGAGATTCCAGCAAGAGTTTTTCCTGGCTTAGATCAGTCTCTTCTCCAACCCTTCTTTTTAACATAGCTTCAACATTGCGTGTGACTTGTGTTTGGAACAGAACAGCAAGGAACGCCCAGCACACAGAATCGAAGGCCAACACTGAAAGTATTTTATGCCCTCACTGATCTGCCTGGTCTGTGCCCTGTCATTCGATATTGCAGGTCACTGGTTACAAATCTCGCACCAAACCAAAGCTGGCAGCTACATAACCACCCGGTGATGGTGCTCCAACCCCAGTACTCCTGCCGAAGTCAATGGATGTTGTGTGTGAAGTCCGTGGCAAGAATAAAACAATGTTCCTGATGTCACATTGAAAGGAAGTTGTGCAACTGCTGATTGGCTTTGCTGGGAACAAAGGATTTCAACCTCTCGGCCCTGACTGGCTTCCTTCCCCTTCCCCAAAGTCCCTGTTTGGCTCTGCTGTCTCCCCTCCCCCTCCATCTCCCACCCCTGCCAAGCAGGCTTGTGTCTTCCTGGCCTTCCCTACTTCCCACCCCCTGCACCAGATGCCACAGAGACGCATGCCTTCCTGAGGATAGCCCCTTTCTCTGCACCATCTCAGCTCACTCTCCCTGGAGGCAGCCTCCTAGAGCCTGACTCCTGGACCGGCTAGGCTCGCTCTCAACCTTTCACCTCCTTGTCCGTGATCTTCCTCCTCCCTCTGAACGTTTACATGAGTCAGCTACTTCCAGATCTGTACCTCCAACCGGACTCCTGGCAGGTGTCTGGCCCTTCTGCAGGCCACCCAGAGGCACCTGCCTGAACATGACCAGACACACCCGCTGCCCTGCTGGCCTTACCTCCAGAGGCTTCCCAGTGGAGCTCCTAGCTCACAGAAGGTACAGTCCCATTTCCGTATCTCTGGGAAATCCAGGGATATCTGGGACTCCCCACTAGGAGCCAATAACAAAACTGTAAATTGTACATTTTTCCTTCCCTGAAATGTTCCTAGGCATGGTCTAGTTCATCCTGCCTCATTCCTGCCTGATCAGCCTTCTGTGGCTGGCCTTCCCCTCCCCAGCTCCCCACCCACACACTGAAAATTATGATCCTACACTAGCCCATTGTCCTGCAGCCACAGTGCTTTTGTGACACCAGACATGTTACTCCATCCACATCTCCGTTTTCTCATCTGGACAAAGGGGGTGATAGTAGTGCCCACCCTGTGAGGTTTTGAATATTCAGTGAGTTTGCCCGTGTCTTGACTAGAGGGCCCGGTGTGTTAGTGTCACGTCAGCACCAGAGCCTTCCTAGGGCCCTCCTCTCCATCCGCAGCTGGCCCCCATATTCTAGTGTGGGTTCGTTCCTTATGCCCTGTGTCTTCTCCATCCTCTGGCCCACGCTTATGCCAGCCCACTGCATACTTTCCTTTTCCTTGTCTTCTCTGCCAAGGAAGCCCTCCCTCCTCTCTCCACCAACTAGGCTTCAAGGTCAATTCATTGTGACCTCCAGGAATCTTCCCAGGTTCAAGTCAGCCCTTTCTCCTCCCCAAATGGAAAACTCCTTGACCATTGGAGTCTGGAGCCATCTGTCTTGAAATTCAGTGAATGACCAAAAAGTGCTGGGGAGATTGTTGGGTTTTAAACGCACTTAAAGTTCTTATGTTCTTACAGTTCTTATTAGGAGCTGATTTCCCATAGCCAAGTCCTCTTTGTACGATTAGTTTACCACAAGCCAGAATCCCAGACGCAGCAAGGTGCTTCAGAGGTGCATTATTCCAGCAGAGTAGGAACAGGAGCAGGGGTGGAGGGAGTGAAAACTAGAAGGGAAATGTGCCCTGCCATGGTGGCAGGATGGGGGGTGGCCAGAGAGAGGAAGAGGGCAAGATGGAGGATGGGGAAAGGGCCAGGTGAAAAGGGAAGGGAAGAGAAGGGTGCACACATGGAGGCTCATTTACACAAAACTGGTGAGCCTGCAAGATGTGGGGGTGAGCCTGCAAGATGTGGGGGTGAGCCTGCAAGGTGCGGGCCTGAGCCTGCAAGGTGGGGAGGCTGAGCCTGCAAGGTGGGGGGGTGAGCCTGCAAGGTGGGGGGGGCTGAGCCTGTAAGGTGGGGGGTAAGCCTGCAAGATGGGGGGTGAGCCTGCAAGGTGGGGAGTGAGCCTGCAAGTTGGGGGGGGTGCAGGAAGTCAATGGGAGGAGGGGCTGTGGATGGGCCTGGTGACAGAGATTATCTGAGCCAGGAGCCATGGGTAGGTGGGTGGGGTCAAGGGGGAGGGGAGATTGGAAAGTGGTACTCTCAGGTTAAGAGGGTCATGAGGTTACATCTTATTGGTGGATAACCGGAACCGTGCGAATTACGCAAGCTGTGGGAAAGGGGAAGCAGGAAGTGGCACCTGGTCCAGATGGGACATTTGAATCACGCCTCACAGGGGTCGTTGCCCAAGTGTAAACTCAGTGGAACTCACAGCCCCAGAAGGCAGTTTTTGTATGCTGACTTTATCACTGTTAGTTTCAGAAGTTTCCACGCTGAAATTTTAAAAGACCTCCTCCTAAAATAATCCTTTTGAAAGTAAATCTCTTGAATAAGAGACAATGGAATTATGACTCCTTCTAAAGAACTGTACTATTGTAGCAACATGGGGAAAATCTGTCGGGGGTGGGAGTTTGGGGGGAAATTCCAGCCTATATGAAATTGTACCACAAAATTCAAAAATTCAAAATAAAAATATAACAAAAAAGTAAAGCTCTTACCTAAGATTTAAATGTATCAAGTTGTTTTATTTTCTTATGAAGGATCTTAGCTTTGTAATATATAGTTTTAGAATTTCTACATCTCAAAAAAACTATGAAAGTGAAAAAATGCCCAATTTACTCTAACATGGCTATGATTTGATAAATATTTGGGGCTTTTATTTGCAAAGAACTATAAAAAACCTTTATTGTAAAGACTTGTCGAGTGGGGCTGAAATATCGCCATTGTGCTCCACTAGAAAGAAGCATTGTTGCCCTGGATTTTTGTGTGCGTCTTTTTTTTTTTTTTTAATTCCTCACTCTTTGGACTGTTGTTTAAAAATCTTATGTTTTTTAATGTGTTACCAAGGAGAAAATGTGATAGCAAATTCCGTTGTGTAGAATGGTATGCCTCCCTCCCCTCGCCAGCAACACACTCCTAATGATGCCTGTGTGTGTTCTCAGCCACATCAACAGACTTTTGTTCCAGGCCTGAAAAAGACAGCCTCCCACTAAACAAATACGCTCTCCAAAGGATGTGTTTTTCTTTGGTGTTCCTGCAAATTAGCACCAACCTATGCCATGTTGTGTGGAATTTCAGAGAAGCGATTCATTATTTGTCCTCAACAGAAAAAAAAAAAAATTGTACAAAATGTGGTTTGCTTATTTCAAATGCTATTCTCTCACTTTTATTTCAGTGTGTCACTATATGAATTAATTATGAATGGTGGTGCTTTTCAAGCCGAGTCTGCCCCCTGAAACTTAGCCTTTGGTCCAAGGAAAATGATTTAGATAGCCTCAATTTTTTAAGCTGCACTTGAATATTATCAATGCTATATTTGGGAGTGAGCTATGGAATCAGTGTATTAAAACGTTGCAATATGCCACATGTCACCAACTTCCACTTAGAAAGTCTCCTTCGTGCCTTGAGCTCTTAGATCTACCCTAACATGTCTGCGAAACACACTGCTTGTCTTCCCTTCTTCGTTTCAGTTTGCTTGGTCTAATGATAGCGAGTGAACATAAATGCCAAATTGTGATGGCTCTTTCCAGCTGTGCACAGAACTTTGCACTTTAAGTACCAATTTGTGATGAAAGAATGCTTCCAGCTCAATTCTCATCAGCATTAGAGGTTTTAGCAATTGCCAATTATTTTTCTAAATTACCTATTTTAATTAAAGTAAAATATTGTGAGTTTAAGATTATGAAGTGTTCAAGCATTATTTTCTCTTTAATTAATTAGTGAGGGAAAAGGAAATAATATTTGGAGACAGTAAGTGGCTACTTACAGAACAACAGGCTTCGATGGTCCCGTTGCTTGAATGTACGGGGCGTACGAACTCCTCCCGTTTCCTGCGGGATCTTGCTGGAGCCAATCGCGGACGGATTCTTCGTTCTAACACTGCGTGCATTTGTATGTTAACTGGAGCCCAAACACGCAGCACGTTGAGGATGTTAAGTGGGGCTGCCGTTCCCACTGCTCCCCTCTAGCCCACACTCAGCGGGCAGACCGCAGCCTGGCCCGGAGGGAGGCCACTGAGTCATGACCGCAGAAACGCTTGGAATCCGTGGTTCATCTTTGGGATTTCCGTCCTAACCTCTGGCTGGATCTATTTTCTGTCCCAGACGAGAGACTGATGCAGCCCAGGGAAAACTGGCCCAGTGACTTGCATCCGTGGAGGGTGCTGATAGCCGTTCTCAACCGACTCTGGCAATGTGGTTTTGAAATATCTTTCATAATTCAGTGCAGTCCCTCGACCATGGCTCTGGGCAGACAGCAATCCCTTGTCAGCGTCGCGAATTCCCGCAGTCCTGCCTGAAAACATGGCCCATTAACAGTGGAAGCTCCAGAGGGCGGCTGCAGGAGCCAGGAATTCTGCTTGGCTGCTTCAGGGAGAGCCAGTGTTTTGCAGTCTAGTGAACTAATTATGTGCTCTTGATGAGAGCATTAGAGGACAATAAAGGGAAATGGAACCGATTTGCAATATGTGTAGGCAAATTCCCACATAGAATAATTTTTGTTTATGCTTAAATGCTGGATGCAAACTTTCTACCACAAAAGGGTCCATTTTGAAATTTAATCTCCAGGTTGCAGTTTTAGGTACATAAGTGCAGTGGGGCCTGTGCATGCCTCTCTGAGGCCATGGTCTGCATGTGCAGTGTGGTCCCTCTGCACAGCCCTCTCTGAGCCCATGGTCTGCGTGTGCACTGTGGGCCCGCTGCGCAGCCCTCTCTGAGCCCGCGGTCTGCGTGTGCACTGTGGGCCCGCTGAGCAGCCCTCTCTGAGCCTGTGGTCTGCGTGTGCAGTGTGGTCCCTCTGCGCAGCCCTGTCTGAGCCTGTGGTCTGCCTGTGCACTGTGGGCCCGCTCTGCAGCCCTCTCTGAGCCTGTGGTCTGCCTGTGCAGTGTGGTCCCTCTGCGCAGCCCTCTCTGAGCCCGCGGTCTGCCTGTGCACTGTGGGCCCTCTCTGCAGCCCTCTCTGAACCCGTGATCTGCGTGTGCAGTGTGGTCCCTCTGCGCAGCCCTGTCTGAGCCTGTGGTCTGCCTGTGCACTGTGGGCCCGCTCTGCAGCCCTGTCTGAGCCTGTGGTCTGCCTGTGCAGTTTGGTGCTCTCACAACACACAGTGCTGGGATTCCTACGCTTACATTTCCTGCACGCTTGTTTGTTTCCTTCATCCACCTAATTCTGGGAAGTCATGTGTGAGAGTTCTATTTTATATGTGTTTTTTCTATTAAAATGCTGCTTTCAGAATTGCTTTCCAATGTATTCAGTAGGCAATTTTAGTATGTATATACATATATATGCATATGTATATATGCATACATAAGGGATGTTGTTGTGTCCAGTACAATCATATAAGTTTTGGATATTCTAAGAAGGGAGTTTGTGGTCAGTGAGGATCCTGCATCACCCAGCCTTCTGAAACATCCAAAATTATTCCATCTGGATGGATAACTCCAATCTACTTACTGTAGATGTCAATGAAGATAAATGCAGGCTAGTGCTTTGAGCAGTAATAATCCTATCAATACAAAGTAAGAAAGAAAAAATATCACATCCAGTACGGGGGACGGGTGAGGAGTTGTGACCGGTGAAGACTGAATGCAATTGGGAAGATGGGCAACTGCTTTCTGACACGTCAGTCTGACACTGTGGAGCAGAAGGCGCTTGGGGTCATCCTACCACAAAACGACAAGGTCTCAGCTGCGGTGCGAGGCTCCCTCGGGCAGCAAACAGGGACAGACCACCTCACGATGGTCCACCCCACAGTTGGGAGCTCCCAGGTGGCAGTACCATGGTGATCGCTGCTGCTGCATTGATCATTTCTCACTACTTGATGGAATCCCTGAGGCAGTCTCTGTATAAAGGACAGGGGCTTATTATGCTCATGCATCAAAAGGTGCAAGGTCCATGGCCTTCATCTTGCTAACAGGGGCCTCAGGGAGCGCAGAGCATCACATGGTAAGAGACAGGAAGAGATGAGTGTCTGTGTAGAGGGAGGGGAGTTGTGTGTGTGTGTGTGTGTGTGTGTGTGTGTGTGTGTCCCTCTGCTTATGAGGCTGCCAGGAATACATCATGAGGACAAGACCTGCACCCCAAGGAACTCACCTGACCTGAGGCTTTTCCCAAAGTCCCACCACTAAGCGCCACAGCCAAATGGTTTCCATGTTATTCATCCAATCGACATTAAATGTAGGGGATTGACCTCCTGCCCAGGGTTGAGGGGCAAACCACAGCAGCACCTAATGGTAAATGCGTCTCTGAGGGCAGGCAAGCTTTGGAACGAGGATTCTAACATCTCCTTTTCCCTGCAAGAGCATCCCAGCCTGATCTGGGAGCAGCCCCTGGAATCAGGAAGACCTGAGCAGTGGTGCCCCTCCATCAGACCACAGCACAGCCTCCTCCATAGGAGCAGTGCTATAACAGAGCTAAAGCTGCAACAGCCGGGGGTAGCTCAGTCGGACAAGCCTAAGAGACCATGTAAAAGGCCCATAGAGTGTGGCCGCAGAAGATCTCCTGTATGGGTGCTGTGGCCATGCCAGCACCGGAGGTCATATGGCATTGTGAAAATGGTCAGTGAGCTGATATTTTAGGTTCCACTTCAGAAAGACAGCATGATAGTAGCTCAGGGAGATGCTGTGACTATCCTTGCTTTATTTATCACTAAGCGAGGTGGCCTCCTGGAAGAATCCTGAGGCTTCCAACCAGGACTGAGGCAGCGCATGGATCATGAAACTCTGGCGGGGCAGGAGGTAAGGAGAGGAGGATGAGTTACATAATCACACCAGTTATCCAGACATCGCACTTCCCAGCGCCTGGAGATTTGCCTGCTGTTCACACACCACCGGGGCTTGCTTGATCCCGCAAAAGAATACAAGATGCTTTGAATTTCAGATGAACAACAAGTAATTTTTGTTCAGTATAACTATACGTCATGCTATATTCAGCATCCGTATAATAAAAATATTTTTTGCTATTTATCTAAGATGTAGAGTCCACTGGACATGCTGTTTCATCTGGCAACCGCAGCAGTAACTACATGCTTTGAATATACACAGCCAATGTCCCGTGAGCACCTACAGATGACCCAGCTGGCATGTGAGACCAACACACAATGAAGCAGGCCTGACCCCTGTCTCTGTCCTGGCTGCTGTCACTACCCTGGAGGAAACAGACACAAATCTTTATCTTTTTTATTTGTTTTATTATTATTATTATCATTTTATAAGACAGTTCCAAATGCTCTGGGATATCGCTTTCCTCCTCCTCAAATCCACTCCTCCCCACCGAGTTTCCCTATATGTATTATTTCAACAGTATAGTTCTTCATAAACAGTCATAAGCCCATCATAGCAGGCATGAACAGTGGCAAAGAGTCCAGCATCCTATTGCCAAGATATAGTTGACAGTTTCATTGGGAGTCCATCTTTGACATGGAAGTAGGGATGCATACTGCATTGTATCCTCACATCTGGATAGGATAGTCTCCATTGCAGTTACTATACATCCTATTAAATGAAAAGCCACAAAACAAAATCAACAACAGGAAGAAAAATAGAAACTTACAAAACCATGATGTTAAATAACATGCTACTGAATGACTAATGTGTCCCTGAAGAAATGAAAAAGAACCTTCTTGAATAAAAGTATAATCTGAGTCAGTGAATAATTTAATGGGAAAAAAAGTGTTTTAAAGAAATGAAACAAAAACGTCAAATTCCACAAGATATAGTTTCCACTGAACTTTGTTAGTGAGATATGTCTCCTGTAGGCAAAGGATGGATGGGTTTTGTTCTTCAACCCCGTCCACTAATCTATGACATTTGATTGATGAGATTAACCCATTTATATTCAGGGTGGCAATTTGGTCCTGTCATTTTACCAATAGGTTACTCATTGGTTTAATCTTCTGTTATTTTACTGAGATGCTCTTCACAGTTGTGTTTGGTTTAGGTGGGAACTGTTGTTTTTCTTGGTCAGGAAAATATTTTTAAGTATTGTTTGTAGGGCAGGTGCGGAAGAGGCATATTCTTTGAGCTTTTCTTTACTGTGGAATAATTTTATTTCCTTTTCAAAGACAAAAGAAAGCTTAGCTGGATGGATACGTTATCCTGGGCTGACAATTTTTTGCTTTTAGAATCTGGAATATATCACACCGTTCTCTTCTGGCCTGTAGAGTTTCCTGTGAGAGGTCAGCTGTGAGCCTGATTACCATTCCTCTACATGTCAATTGATCTTTTCACATGCACATTTCAGGATCTTTTCCTTATGTTCGTTTGAGGAGAGCTTGATTATCACGTGTTGTGGTGAAGATTGCTTTTGGTCAACCCTGTTGGGAGATCTGTGCTCCTCCTGTATTCTGTTTCCTAATTCTCCAGGTTAAGGAAATTTTATTTTATTATTTCACTAAACACACTTTTAAACTTTTGTTGTTCATCCACCATGAGTGCTAAGTCCATGCGCTCTGGGTGGAGAGAATAAACGGAGCTCATCTTGCTCCTTTCTGCTTCACAGTATGATGACAGAGGGCAGCTGCCTGCAGCTACCTTCGTCACATCCGGAGGACAGCCTGAGATGGTCCTGCAGGAAAATTACAGTAAATACAGCCATGGCAAAACGGACAAGGGAAGGGGAGAGGCAGGGCTCAGGCACTGCCTGTGCATGTCTCATTGACTGAACCACTGAACCCATTCAGCCCTCATTACCTGTGTCTGAGAATGAGCAGGAGGCAGTTTGGGCTGATGAGCCAGTAAAGATCAAAGCTTCCATTTTTATGCAAATATCCAAGAGCAATAAACCCAGGAAAGAGGAAACTGGGAGTCTAAATTCCAAGGGAATGTGCGTCACTGAATGGACCAGCAAGCTGCACTCAGGATTAAACCTCTGGCAATGGCAACTCTTTAAATCTGTGTCTTAAATTATTTTCAAAATGAGAGGACAGTAATGGCAAAACATAGCCTGAACTTTCCCTGCTTCAATAATGCATCAGACCCTCACGTGACTTCACCACTCCTGAATGGCTTACAATTAGGGAGTCATGCTGCCCATTGGATGCGCCGGTGCCCTCTCCAGCTGCGGCAGGCCCTGGGCTGCAGGGCCACAAGCTGCCAGACTCCGACCGAAACACCCCTCTGCGCCTCTGCTCTCGCTCCTTTGTTCTGGAGACTCATGTTGCAATTGTAGCCCAGCAGTGGCTTTGTCCGTCATGACGCTCTCTGAAACTGTGGGTCCACATAGGCAACCACACAGGCACACACACACAGAGGCTGTTAGCACGCTGCTTGAAGTCAGAGCATTCTTCGCTGAGCAGCCTGCTCTGACAGCCATGATAGAGAGAGCCTTGGCCACTTGGTGGGCTTCTCCGGTCCCATTCAGTCCCTGGGTACTGCTGCAGTAAGACTCACATGATATAACATTTTAACATTTAATTTGAATGTTATGTCTCTCTTACATTTAGCTAGGGCTTAAAACAATCTCAGTATTTTTAGCTAAAATGAGAGAAACTGATGTGCTCTAGTAAGAGAGTTATTCTATTCTTATTAGAATTGCATTGTGGGCCTGGTATGATGGGTCAGTTCGCTAATACTCAGCCTGCAAGTGCCAGAATCCATATAGGTGCTGGTTAGTGTTCTGGTTGCTCCACTTCCCATCCAGCTCCATGCTTGTGGCCTGGGAAAGCAGTAGAGGATGGCCCAAAGCCTTGGGACCCTGTTCCCACATGGGAGACCCAGAAGAACTATTTGCTCTAGCCATTGTGGCTACCTGGGGAGTGAACCAGCAGTTGGAAGATCTTTCTATCTGTCTCTCCTCTCTGTAAATCTTCCTTTTGAATAAGAATAAATCTTTAAAAAAATTGAATTTGTGCAACCAAGAATAGCAACTAGTGTCAAATGTATCCTGGACGGGGTCCCCAGGAATGGGTATTAGTCTTGGTGCTGTGTATCATGATTTTCTTCCTCAACACCATGTTGAATTTTTAGTGCAACAGGCCTTCTGCTAAGTTCTTTGCAAGTCTCATTTACTCTCACATGCATGATGTCCACCAAACTACTATTCTTCCAGGTTCCAGTTCCTCCACAGGCTGTACAGCAGGTGCTCCAAGTAGCACGGCTGTAGTGTCCCAAAACAACAGCTCTAGCAAACAGCCTTCTAGTTTCCCCCAAAGCACCCGGCAATGGCGGTGTTAGCATGCTAGCATGTGAAGCCCCTATTGGCTGCTTCCCCTCGCTTTCTCCCTCCACTGACCCCTGTCCCAGTGTAGTTTCCATCACTGTGACTGGCTCTGCTGCCTTCTTGTCCCAGCAATGGACAATGGAGGGCTCAGCTTGGCCAGCTGAGTCCCTCTCACACGGATGCTGGCTCTCTTACTTAGGCCAGAGTGGGGTGGAGTGGGGAGGAGGTATCAACCTTCTCCCTCTTTCCTTATTCTTCCCTTCTGTTACTTGTGCCATGAGTCTGAGAGGAGTGACTAGGCTGAGACCCCAAGCCACAGAGGCCTCCACCTTTCTCTGTCCTCTGTCAAGTCCAGGAGACAGGCTCATGGCCATCTCTGTGGGTTGGAGACACTGTGGTTGGAGGGGATAGCTGGGCTTTTGACCATCAGTGCTTCCAGGAAACTCCTTAGATTCTGCAGCCATGGTAGTCCCTGGGAAGATGTGTCGCAAAACACATCTGTGTGTCTGGCCCCAATGTCACAGTGCCCCACCTCACACCCACTGTGAACCTCATGATGTCCTCACGTGTATTTCATGCAAGGATATCTCAGTTCTTGCAGAGTCAGCGCAAACACATTTGTATTCCTTCACGTTCAGAGTTTCACAGGTCACCAAGACTTAAAATAATGGAGGTTTTGACCCATAGCTAAATAATTACTTTTCCTTTTCATGTACCCATATTCACTGAAATGTATTAATAATTGGCATGCCTTTTGTACTAAACTTTAACAAAGCAGCTGGTTTATACAACCTTAAATTACAATGTGCATAGCATTGACATCATGGCAGGAGAGTTAGGCATTTTAGTAATTAAGTCAAACAGTTGATTTTTGCCCCACAACTCAATTTTCCTTCCAATTTCCCAACCCCAATTCAAAATCACTGAACCTGAACTGGCTGAGAAGAACATACAGACTCAGCTTAATTCCACCCTGCAATGCTTAAGGCAACTTCTCGGAGGAGTTCCCACTACATTTCCCAGCACACCCTTTATTTTATTTATTTATTTATTTGGTTTCCTCATCTACCATACTGAGCATTTAATGTTTGGTGTTCTCCCAGGCTCTTTCTGAATAGCATTGTAGTTACTGCACTTTGGGGTAGGCAAGGAAGGTGACAACAGCAACACTGTCAAACCTGAGCGCTGCCTGCTGCCTTGGGAGCTGACCTTGCTATCTGCTGCTCTGGGAAGTGGGTCGCCTGTCATGCCACCGGCCCCGTGTGCCTTTGGTCTCCCTGTTCAGTCTTCGACCCCAATGAAACCCATGGTCCGGAGCTCAAGCTCCTCCTCTTACAGACCCTACCTTCGTGTTGCTCCTGCGTTCTCGCCATCAACATAACCAATCTTCTTATCACCCCAAGACAGGCCATCTTTGCATTCTTCCCAGGAAAATAATTAGTTAGGATTATTCATTTTCAAATTTTTAGGAAATATTTGCACTGCTTCCTGCTTTCCTTTTGGGTTTGGGTTCCACATTCCCCCAACCACTGCATCAGATTTAAGGCAGTCCCTTCTAGAACATTCCATCTGGGGACATGAAGATATATTCATGTATTCAAAGACTGAGTTAGATTTCCTTTTTATGGCTCTAACATATGTAACCAGTTCTCTTTTGATAGACATTAAGTTATTTCAAGGGTGTTAAGATCAACATCAAGCCACAAGTTCTGTGGGCTTGTGTGAACACATCTGAACAATGCATTCACGAGACTCAAATGTACATATCTGTTTCGTTTTGGTAGATACTGGGCGTGGCCCCTCCCATCCTCCAGAAGTGTAAGCAATGGTTTGGTACGGCCCAAATCTCCCCATTAGTGTGAAGTGTCACCTTCTAGAGTGACAGCAGGGTAGGGGTGGGCTTCTTCTGCAGCTCTGTGGATCAAGGGTATGGTTACCCAGATCCGATAGCAGTTACCTATCAGCACAAGGACCTCTCAGTATCCCAGGATACTTGCTTGGGAATTTAGGAAAGAATGAAAACGATAGCCACATCTTTGGTTCAGCCATGCTAATAGTATCTTCCGAACCAGCTTGGTCCACCCAGGTGCTCACCAACAGGAGGGCCATCCTGCTAGGTGGAGTGTGGTCCAGGAAGGGCAGCTGCAGACAGTCTTGGACCTGACATGTCATTCCATGTGTGACTTCAGACCTAGTCAAACCTTGGCAAGAATCACAGTTCTCAGTCTTGCCTGTGTGTGAAATCACATGGGAAGATTTACAGGTTCTGATGCCCAGTGCCAGTCACCTGGGCTGTGCAGTAACCCCAACCCTCCTCAGACACTCCGAATGATCTGAGTCACATGTGCCTGGGCACGAGCAATTTGAGAAGCTTCCTGGCAGCTGCCAGCCTGCCAGGAAGCAAGTTCCACCAGCCAGGTCTAGTGCTCAGAGCTGGCCACCCAAGCGGGTCCTGGCAGTCTCTCACCCAAACCCTGATCCTGGCAAAGTGGAGCAAAGCACACCCCAGAACCCAGCAGAGACCACTTAACAAGACTAGTCCCCCACTTCTCCCCAGCCTAGGCCAGGGATTCTGATCTGACATTTCACCAGTAAACAGGTGCAACTCTGCCTGCAAGTACAGAGCATGCTCAACTCCAGCAGGGAGAGGCTGGAGGGAATCAGACCTGACTTCTTGGCCAAACATTGCCCGCGTGCTGGGCACACGGGGCGACGTGCAGCAGTTGGCATCTCCATGCCTGCTTACAAGGCCACTGCTTTGCAGCAGCAGCGAGGTTTCAATCCTGAGGATTTTAATAGTAAAACAAATCATCCATGATTTCTATGGCTTTGTTCATACACCTAGCTTTGTAATTGTATTTTACAAACTTAGAAATGGTCTGTGAGAGGTTTGAGAAAGTTGTAGCAACCTGTGAAGTATTAAAATTTATAAGAGTTTCAAGGAAAGCAGACTTAGACTTCAGCCTGAATACCTCTTGCTGTGAGTTGTAAATTTGATTGTAAACTGCACAGGTTGATAAATAATTGCAAAGATCCCCTTTCAAGGGGAAACAGAATGTACAGGTCTCAATTATTGCTTTAAGCCTTTGAGTGCTGTGTTCGGGAGACAGAACATCTGATTTATGGCTGCGGTATCATGGGCCCAGCAGCGACCTTTCTCGAAGGAGCATTTTACATTTACATTCCTTATTTTTCTGTTCTCACGTACAACTGGGAAGTTCTACCTAGTTCCATGGGTTTGTTAAAAGTTTGACTTTTAGAAAAAAATATGTTAGATCCTTGTTTTTGAGAATGACAGGGCCACACAGGGGAAGGGTACTTGAGTAATTGGTAGAAATGGGTCACAATCGGTAACAAAACAGGGTTGGTTCCTACTCTGCCTTGCTCTGCAATAACCCTAATCCTTCTCGGAACCTTCCGCATATCTGCATCACGTCGCCGTCTTTTCAGCTCCCGTCTGGCTTTGCCCACTCTCCTGCCCATGCCCTAGGGACAGTGTCCTCGGAGTGGGCCTGACGCATCCCAGCCCCGCTTATATGCTGGGCTGCCAGCCCAGCCCCGTGAATTTCCTCCCTGTTCAGACAGGACTCTGCTCCACCTTCCTGTCCAGCCTCCACATCACCTGGGCTGCCGGTATGATCCCAAGGGGGTTCCATGCTCTCTGCTGGCTGTGGGGTAAGAGCCCTCATGGCTGAGAAGGCACAGCCCACCCCAAGGTCTCCCTGAACATGTCATGACCACAGGCCTGGGGCTGGTGTGCAGAAGCTTCAGACAGCCCAGGCGCGCCACTCCATCCTTGTCAACTTGGAGGCACTTGGACTTGAGAGCCAGTTACAGTGTAGCCACACAGCTTAGAGACAAAAATAAATAAATAATTTTTTAAAAACGCTTAGAGTTAGGGCCCAGTTATCAAGGAGAGCTGAGCTGAGTGCCCTCAGACAGCACCTAAATCATGCTAAGGCTCATAGTGTTAACATGCTGTCCTTGTGGAATTTTTGTGGCATATGGGTGCTAGAACACATGCTCAGTGTACATATGGATGCATGTATGTGCCTGTAAACTGTGAAGTGCTAGACATGGGTGTGCCTTAGTGGCTTTTAAAAGAAATTTGATGTTGGACTCAGTACAATAGCTCAGTGGCTAAATTCTCACCTTGCCAAGTGCCGGGATTCAATGTGGGCACCGGTTCATGTCCCAGCTGCTCCACTTCTCATCCAGTTCCCTGCTGATGGCATGGGAAAGCAGTAGAGGATGGCCCAAAGCCTTGGGACCTTGCATCTGTAAGAGAGACCCCAAAGAAGCTCCTGACTCCTGGTTTCACATCAGCTCAGCTCCAGTCATTGTGGTCAATTGGGGAGTGAACCAGCAGATGGAAGATCTTTCTCTCTGCTTCTCCTCTCTATAAATATGATCTGCCTTTCCAATAAAAATAGACAAATCTGGAAGAAAGGAAAGGGAAGGGAAGTAGAGATTTGATGCCAAAGAAATGTGTTGGGCCTCGCCTAGGAGGCTGGGATCTAAGAGAGCTACACACACACACACACACACACACACACACACACACACACACACACACAGAATAAAATCTTATCTCAGGGACCAGCAGTCTACCAGAAACTGGGATACTTTCATAATCCAGGAGTGTGGACAGGGACGGGGGCTCTGAGGGATAGGGAATGGTACAGCAGTGAGGAGGACAAGACAGGTTTATCTGGGACTCACTGGGTTCCTCCTGAAATTACCCAGGAGCAACTAGAGTGACTTTGCAGCTGCCTGGAGGCCTGGGTGTTGTCAGGCAGGGGGACTCGCCCAGGACAGGGCAGGCAGAGGGCCATGCCCTGGCAGGTACAAGAGCAGTGGAGGACCTGGACTCACTCCGAAGTAGAGCCGTTTCACTTACTCAAGGCTTTCCCCAACTGTGGGCCACACTCCCTTGCTTGCAGCCCGAAGCGCCTTTGGTGGGAGACAGGAGCGCTGTCCCGGTCCCCAGACTGCCCACACGCCCTGGCAACCCCTGCCCGGTGCCTGTGCGCACAGCCCCTGTTCAGCGCCTGTGAGCTGGTTTTGTGCTCACATCTGCTGGGACAACAGTGACTCTGTCTTCCACTGTTTCCCTCTTTGACTGTTTTGCTTGTTGCATTTGCCCTGCACAACAACCAAAATGAGAGGAAGAAAATAGAATCAGCTCTTTATTCCAACAGCAGTGAAAGAATTATTTTGTTAATTGGTGTATTGATGTCCCAAGAACTGTGCACAGTGCCAAGTTATTAAGAATATGTAGACGAGGGGCAAATTAAACTTTGAATCACCTGTTCCTTTGGGCAAAACACCATAAACCAAATTGATTGCCACCAAATGTCATATTATTTATATGGCGTGCACAATTTATTTCCTAAAAATGTGCTCAACAAAAAGATTCAAATTTGCTCTTAAGCATATAATGGATCCCACTTAATAGTGGAGCTCTCTTATGTGCCCTTCTCGATAATTAAATCATATGGAAAAATGTCACAAAACAAAATAAAATGTATTTATTTCAGCCATATCTTCCCACAGCATGACATGAAGTCTGAAAAAAGAATCAGCAAGCATTTTTATGCCATCTGTGCTGGTAGGAGACGCGTTTACCAGGCATGTCACTGTAAAAATATTTCGTTTTGAATTAAGCACGGTCTACTTATTACTATAGAGTGGCTGACTGAATGAGTACAAAATTGAGCAAAATTCTGCATCTGACGCAGTAATTCTTCTCCTGTGTGTCATCATGTAGCAAACCTGGGCCACCCCACAATGCCTTTAACTGAATCTCAGGAAATCTGAAAGAAGGGAACCGCAGACAAACACTGCCCGAGTGGAAGTGTCCGTGCTTCCTCATCCTAATTAAGTTGAGATGGCGTTTGCCACCGCTGGAATCCAGGGTGGCTGCTGGGACAGGAGTGCTGGTAGCACGGAAAGGAAATCACCGTAGGCAAGGGCAGCGCCTGCGTGTCTGCATCCCCCGGACGGCCTTCGCTCAGGCCCGCTCCCAGAGCCGCCACTCCAGCCGGAGCAGGTGCGCCCCGTCACGGAAGAGAAGCCCAACATCATCGTTGTAGCAAAGTGGCATAAGGCTCCCAGAAATGTCCGATTCCTGCGGTCGCTGAGCACACGGGCCAGTCCCCATCAGTTCTTCAGAGGAAGGCTTGATTTGCTCCTGGAAGCAGCAGAGACCCGTGAAGTAGCCAGGATCCACACCAACCAGCCCCGTTGGGTAGGTTCTCAAAGCCCGTATGTTTCCTGAGACATTTGTAAATGACGTAGTACAGCATGGTGCACCAATGACAACATCAACTGCGCTGAGCACCCCTTAGCAATTAGCTTTCCAAGTTAGTAACATTCAAACCTGCAACTCCAGCTGAATTGAAGATATGATTTACCTAAAAGTAATGTAGCATAAAATTATATCATTTTGACCATGAATATACAGAAAAGCTACAATTTTTCAACTATGGAAAAATATAAAAAATTATATAGCATATCTTGAAGTCAAGGGCTGTGCTCACTTAATAATTGTCCGGCATCCTCTCAAAACTGAAAAGATTTGAAGTTCCACAGAGGTTTCTTTGGCACGGAGAAGGTGTTCTGTTTGTTTTTTATTTATTTGAAAGAAAGAGCAACTGAGAGGGGAAGGTGGCAGAATAGTTTCTGTATACTATTTTGTTTCCCAAAAGCCTGCGACAGTGAGCGTTGGACAAGGCCAAGTTTGAGAGCTAGAACTCCAGCATGAGACCCCATGCAGGTGGCAGGGGCCCAGACGCGTGAGCTGTCATCTGCTGCTTCCCATGGTGCATTTTAACAGGAAGCTGCATCGAAAGCAGAAGTGGGACTGGATCCCAGATACTGAGGCTTACCCAACAGGACCACAGCAATTCCCCCACCTTGCCATCCCTGCCGCCCATGACCATGGAGTTCCACTCCCCGGCTCCCTGAAGATGCTTCTGACAGTGAAAATACTTGAAAAGACGATTTATAAACTATGAATGAGACCAAAACCAGGTTGTTGTCATGCACCAGTGTTATCAGCAGTGAGACTGATGGCTACGTCCTTCAGTATTAAACTTGTGGGCTCCTGGCTGACCGTAATACTTTTTCCTATGGCTTCCATTTTACCCACTGAGTGTTTCGTCTTAACTCTGTTTAGTGCACTGCCTTTGAACTTACACGTTTTCTGTCCGATGCTTATCCCTTGCAAGGCCTGCGGGTCAAGATCCTTATCACAGAGGTTGGGAGTTTCCCCCAGGGAATCAGAGTGGGCACTCCCTTGAAAGCTTTGAAGGAATTCTGCTTTTACCCCATTCCAACGTTTAAAAAGGAAATGACTTGAACCATAATTAATTTGAAGCATAGCTTCTGTCTGGCCTGGCTGCCATTTCAATGTAAAAAAAAAAAAAATGAAAGACCGCCTTAGCCAAAAAACAAAACCAAAAAACTACCTTGGTACTTCACAGTTGTGACTTGTATTACTGTGGCCTCTGGCTTGGCCCTCTGTGTGACTATGAGTCAGGACCCACATCCTGGAGGCTAGAAGAGCCCAGTGGGTGCACTGGCCACCTAAGACTTAAATACTTATGACTATACTTTTCCCTTCCTAACTTGCATGCGATTCCGGAGGTTGTGTTATACAAATATGGATTTACTTTCAGCCCAATAGTGTTGTCAGCTGTGAAAGATGTTGATATTTGAAGAGAGCCTGCCAGAGCTAAAGCCAATGCAATTCGGTAGCAGGTGCACTCACTTCTACTTTCTTTCATTTCTTTAATGACTGAAATGTGGTGATCAGGACTTACTGTACCAAGCAAATTTCAGATATGTTATCCACAGTGCACACAGTCACATTTAATGCTCAGGAATCTTGACCTGAAAAGGCAAAGATTCTCCCCCGCCAGATGTTGGAGGGTGCACCTTGCACTGTGCCCTGCAAGTGTAGGTACAGAAGTGGATGTCTGATTTTGCAAATGAGGAAGACAGTGGGGAGCGCCATCAGACAGAGCCATGGCACGATGAGGGGATTACCAGAGAGGCACACATCTGAGACTGCCAAGGAGCTGGGCATGGCTGTAGCTGAGGATGGAATGGGCCACTTTCTGCGGCGGGTATGCTGTTCTACAACAGCAGCCTGCCCAAGAAAGTAGGGATTATTTCATGATCACCAGGTCTGATTATCCTACATTAGGAATCGGCAGGAGGGAAGTAGCCAAAATACTCTGGAACATTCTGAGAGAAACTGCAGGAGAGCTCAGAAGAGACATGGCACTGGACAGCAGGGGTTGGGGGACAGAGGGCAGTCCCAGCAATCTTGGGGTGACTCTCGAGTGTGACAGCTGTCCCACAGCAAATCCCATCAGTGAGCAGCTCAAGTCAGATACGTGCACTTTGCTGCTTCTGCAAGCCTGAAGTCTAAGATCAAGGGATAGACAGGGTAGTCTCCTCCAGAGGCCTCTGCCGTGGCTCGCAGGTGGCTGGCCACCTTATTGTGCCATCTTGTGATGGTCCCTCAGTCTGTGTACAATTTGTATTCACATCTCTTTCCATAAAGTTTAGGCACCACCCTGTGTGACATCATTTTTTCAAATCACCTCTTTAAGCACTCTCTAAGCACCTGTGGGTTGGGGCCCCATATGAGTTCTCAGGGCCATTGATAACAGCAGCAGAGGCGTAAAGAGAATGGACTGCAAGGATGTACAATGGCAAGTACCAGGCTCACTGAAGACACAGCTTCAAGAAAAGCCTGTCATTGCAGAAGCCATCCTTGAAGAGGCACAGGGACCACCAGTGCACCGATTGCCAGATACGTAGTGTCGATGGAGGAGTGCAAGGACTGTGAAAAGGAAAAGCAGCAGAACACCTTCACAGGAGCTTAGGAACCCTTTAGGAACAGATTCTGTGGGAAAGGAGATAGACAAACACCTGACCAAGGCCGTTGTCTCCGTGGCTATGTTCTTACCTTGCAAACACTGGGATCTCATATGGGCACTGGTTCGTGTCCCAGCTCCTCCACTTCCCAGTCAGCTCTCTGCTTGAGACCTGGGAGAACAGTAGAGGATGGCCCAAACCCTTGGTATCCTGAACCCACATGGAAGACCCTGAAGAATCTCCTGGCTCCTAGCTCCTGACTTCAGATTGGCTCAGCTCTGGCCATTGCAACCGCTTAGGAAGTAAACCAATACACAGAAGATATTTCTGTCTCTTCTCTCTTGCAAATCTATCTTTCCAATAAAAAAAAAATCTTTTTTAAAAAAGAATTTTAAAAGAATGATTATGAACAGACTCAACACCTGACATGAATGAGAAATTCAGCAGAGAGAAATAGAGCTGGAAACAAACAAAGCAAAAATCTTGGCATTGAGCTCATTATATCAAATAAAATATGGAGTTGAAATCCTCAGTAACATATCAACAGATCAAGCAGAAATAAAATTTAAATTTGAAAATCTAGTTCATTAGATACCATAGTCAGAAGGGGGAAAAAATGAATGTAGAAGCCTGCAGAAGTTTTGGGGATGCCATTAAATGAACAAATATTTAAACTTGGGTATGCCAAAAAAAAACATAAGAATAAGGCATAAAAATACCTGTGTAATGAAATAATAGCTGAAAATGTGCTAAAGCTTGAGAAAAATACAGACATCTAACTATAAGAAACCTAAGGAAAAAATAAATGTGATTAAAAAAGAGATATTCAAGCATAATAACGTCAATAGTAAACTACCCAAAATACAACCTGCAGAGAGAGTTTTATGTATACGCAGTCTGGAGTGCATGTCCAATAAGAGAAATTGCCATGTAAATCACTCAGTGTCTACATAATGGAACATGATTTATCTAATAAAAATACTAATGCAAAGATCTTCATAATAATGAAAGTGTTTATACTAAATGGCATTTTTTAGTTTTTAGATTTGTTGATTAATCTGAAAGGCAGAGTGATGGGGAGAGATGGAGAGGGAGATGTACCACCTCGTGATTCAGCTTCCAGATGCCCACAACAGCCAGGGCTAGGCCAGCCCAAGGCCAAGAACACACATTCCTCCAGGTCTCTCCCGTGAGTGCAGGGGAGGCAAGGACAGCAAGGACTGAGCCGCTGCTGCCTTCCAGTGCATGGTAGCAGGTGCTAAACCAGAAGCACAGCAACCAGGACTAAACTGGCATCTGATATGTACACAGGCATTGCCAAAAAACCAGTAAGTTACATTTAAGTGAGTCCTCCATTAGTCTATCATTAGGCTTTAGAAAGAGAGAGATTGATTTTATTTGTTTGAATGTAGGAATAATGGGATGGGGTGGGGAGAGCTCTTACTTCTCTTTATTCGCCTCCCAAATAGCCACAGCAGAAAGAGCAGAGGCAGAGAGAAACCAGGAGCCAGGTGCCTCCTCCGGGTCTCCCACGTGGGTGCAGGGTCCCAAGCCCTTGGGAACCTCCCGCTGCTGTTCAAGGTAAATTAACAGGGAGTTGTATCCTAAGTGGAATAGTGCCCACATGGGATGCCAATGCTGCAGACAGAGTTTTACCCACCATACCACAAAGCTGGCCTGTAACAGCAGAAGTCTTAGGGTCCAGGAAGGAATGGATGCTGCATTCCACATTCTGAAAGCATGATAGCCAGTAAAGCCATCCTTTATCGACGAAGGCGAAAATGAAGACTTTCTAAGACCAGAAGGAGGACATTCATTATTGCCTGCCTGACCTTGCAAACAATGCCAGAGAGGATAGCTACCACCTGAAGACTTGCCTTCCATAGGAGGAAAGATACACATAAATAAGAATCAAATGTTATCAATATTGTAAACCTCCCAACCACACAGAAGAACAATACAGCAAAAGAAAACACAGTGGATATGTAAAACAAATGGGAAAATAATTTAACTACAGGACCAAGGCATTACTTAATAATAACCTTGAACATAAGTGGGCCATGTTCCCCAGTTACAAAATACAGGTTGGATAAAAATATAAAGAGAGAATCACTATCCAGTGAGATGCTTGTTGCCAGAAACTGACTGTCAGTAAGTTGCATGCGGCCTCAAAGTAAAAGCCTGGAGAAAGATGGCCCATAACAACGAAAAGCAAAGGCAGATGAGGGAGCTGTGCTTCTCCTGCTGCGCAGAATGGACCCTAAGTCAAAACTGTAAAAAATGTATAAAGATCCACTGCTTAATGACAATGGGATCACTTCTGCAGGAAGATACAACGGTTGTAAATATATACTCAAAGCAAGAGCGTGCAGTTGTATAAAACTAACATCTTTAAATCTGAAAGGAAAGATATACCTCAAAACAACAATAGTGTGGAGATTCCATTGCATATTCACCAGTGGACAGAGCAGTCAAGGAAAACAAACATCCAAGTTAAATTATACTGTCACCTGAACCAACCAGCAGACATTTACAAACATTTCATTTAACAGTTGTACAATATATATTCTTTTCATCAGCATACACTAACCTACAAAATACATTCAACGACTTTTGTTTAAGATATTTCTATTTATTTGAAAGGTGTAATTGCAGAGAGAGAAAAGGAGAGACAGAGTGATTGTAAGAGAGCTCTTCCATCCCCTGGTTCACTCCCCAAATGGCCGCGATGCCTGGCACAGTCAGGATCTCCCCTGGGCTTCCTGCATGGGCACCAGAGGCCCAAGGATCCTCCCATCTTCTGCTGTTTTCCCACAATAGCAGGGAGCTGGTTTGGATGGGGAGCAACCTGGACTTGAAGCTGCACTTATATATGATGCCAGCGCCACACATAACAGCTGCTATACCATAGGGCTGGCCCCTCAGCAAATTTTTAAAAATGAAAACTGCATTAGTGTTTTTCCTGAGTACAGTGGACTAAAAATAGAAATAAACATGAAAGAAACTGAGAATTACATGATATGTGAAATCTGAACAATATGGCTCAATCACTGAAGAAATCAAAAAATAAACTTAAAATTTTTCTAAAAAGCAGAAGTAAAATATACCAAAGCTTATAGAATGCATGTATTTTTAGGGATAGATTTTGCATAAAAATTAATAGAAGGAAAGAAGTAACAAAGATCACAGGAAAAATAAATGAAATAGACATTTAAAATGCAGATAATAAAGAAAATTAAGAGTGTGCTTTTGAAGAGATAAACCTAACAAATCTTTAGCTAGACTAACTGACAAAAAAAGAGAGAAAACTCAAATAAGTGAAACCAGAGATAAAAGCAAAATGCTACAACTGATGCCACGGAAATACGAGGATCGCTAGGCACTATGAGAAACGACTTACACAGATGGTGAAACTGGAATAATCAGATAGATACCTAGACACACAGGACCTTCTGAAAGTGAGCTGCAAAGACGCACCACACCTGAGCAGATCAGTAATAAACACGGAGATTGAATCATTCATTTTAAAAAATCTCCCAACAAAGAAACATCCAGGACCAGATGCCGCACTATTGAATTCTACCGCACTTTTGACAAAGAACCAGCATCAATGCTTCTCACACTATTCTTTGATATTGAAAGAAGGAAAACTTCCAGTCTCAGTGAGGCTGGCAATACCTTGATTTCAAAACCAGAAACAAGACAGGAGAAAGAAGACTGTAGGACAATGTCCCTAATGAAAATGGATGCATAATGTTTTACCAAAATACTTGCAAATTGAGTCCAACATCACAGAAAAAAAAGTTATTCATCCTGACCAGGGGTGCAGGCATGGGTTCAATAGATACAATTAGTTGACAATAATGCATGACATTAAGAGACTGAAGGATAAAATCATGTGACCATCTCATTAGATGTAGGAAAAACATCTGGTGAAGTTCAAGTTCCATTCATGATTCTGAAAAAAAAAAAAAACAAAACCTTGAGCAAACTATAGAACCAAAGTAAGTCAGCAAGATAAATCCTGTACTTGACATGCTCACAGCCAACATTATGCTGAATGGGGGAAAGCTAAAAGCAGTCCTTCTCGTATCTGCAACTAGACAGGAATGCCAGTCTTAGCTGCTTTTACTCATTATAGTACTGGAAGTCCTTGCCAAAGCAATTGAGCAAGAGAAGGAAACAAAATACCTCCAGAAAGGAAGTGAAGAAGTCAAACTATGCCTGTTTCCAGAGGACCTGATTCTGCTTAGATGGGAAAACCTAGCAACTCCACTGAAAGATTAGGAGAGCTGATAAATGAATTCAGTAAAGTTACAGAATGCACAATCAATATAAAAATCAATAACATTTTATATACTAATAATGGACTCATTGAAAAAAATAAATCATAAAAACAGTTCCATGTATAATAGCTACAGAAGAATAAACCACCTATCAATAAATTTAGCCAATGATGTCAAAGACCTCTATCGGAAAAATTACAAGATACTGTGAAAGAAACTGAAGATACCAAGAAACGGAAAGGCCTCTCCTGTCCACGGGCAGGAAGAGTTGGTATCATTGAGTGCCCATACGACTGAAAGCAGTGTACAGATTGAGTTCCCCTTCTAAATCAGTGACATTCTACACAGAACTTGGAAAAAAAAATCTTGAAATTCACCTGCAAGTGCAGGACCCCCAGATAGCCAAAGCCATCTTCAGCAGAAAGAATAGAGTTGGAAACATCGCAGTAACTGCTGCTGAGCTCCAGAATCGACTGATACACCACGCCAAGGAGTGGATGACAAGAACATGGATATCTGTACAGTGGGAACATTACAGCAACATGGTTGGAGCTGGGAGATCTCAGGTTAAGTAAAACGTGTCACATTCAGGAAAACAGGAGCCCTGGGTTCTCTCTAAGACTTGGTCTGAATGTGGAATAGTGGTCACTACAAGTTGGAAAGAGGTTGAGGACATGGAAACCAGCCAAATCAAAGTCAGAAGAAATTAGTTCTAGTGTTACGCAGTACAGTGGGGTGACTGCAGTTCACAACCACCTATTGCACACGTTACAAATGAAAAGACTTGGGCTGAGTGCTCGCTGAGCATGTCTGCTTCCTGTCTATCTGGGGTCCTCCGCACCCAGGCTTGAGACCTACTCTTGTCTTCTTACTACAGGGGAGGAGGCTGAGAAGCAGAGAGTGTGAGCAGTTTGCCCAAGGCCAGGATCTTGTTTATTCCCAGCACAGTCATAGTGTTTCCAAGTGCAAAAGCACTCACTAGTAATCTGGAAATAACATAGCTTCCCATCCTCCCCCAACTGCTCCCAGAAGTACCCAGGTGTGTTCTGCTTGCTGGGGGCCAGTGGGCCGTGGCAAGGCTCAGGGTGTGGTCAGCATTGCCCACCGAGAAGATGCACAGACCGCAGGTGGAGCAGGAGCCACAGATAGGAGCTGCCCGGAGAAAGCTGACAACCCTAAAGGCCCACCGCCAAGGGTAGAAAAGCTAGCGTCCCCTTTGAGTGCAGAGGGCAGACAGGGGCATTTTCCATCACAGACGCAACCGCAAATAATTTTTACCTCCAAATAAACAAATCCTTCAACTGGGTGCACAAACTTAATGGACTTGCCCCAAATTAGAGGCCTTGGTGTCCTGGGCTTCCCTACAGCCAAGACGCCAGTAAATATGCAAAGTGAGGAACTGTCTTCCAAATGTAGGAACAGCTTTCTGTCATCCCAGGAAGTTCTCAAGTTCTACATTTCATTAAACCACAGTTGCTATTTTAGGACAGGGCCATGTGCCTCTTGATATAGACTTCAAGCTTGCAAGTCACTTTTTACCGTGTCAGATGTGTTGCCAACATTGGGAATTTGGAGTTGCCCTGCCCTGAGCAACTCAGAGTAGATCCCCTGCCAGCCCAAGGGGGCGGCTTTGGCTTCCCATACAACTCTACATGGGAAACACATTCTGGATAACTGGATTTTTGTTACTCTCTTGATTTTGAGTACCAGAAATAAGACTTTTCTTAGACATCACGGTAATTAGCAAGTGGTCCAAGAAAACCTCTTGGATCCAGGTCACGGGATGATCTTATTATACTATACACATGCACGCACAGAGAATGCATAAAAGGATGCAGTTTGTTCTCTGGACGCAGTAACACAGCATGCATTGGCTAAGAAAATTTCTTGCTTCCTTCACTTTTGCTAGACCCTAAAGCACATATTGGATGTGTGCCCTTGGAGGGTCAGGACCCAAAATAAGCTCATGGCCCTAAGAATTGCGTGAGTTCCAGAAAATTCCACTCCTATGGCCTCCATTCAAAGTCTCTAAAATACAGATTGATATGCCATTAGATTTTAAAATAATCATAAAACTGATGGAATCATTATAATTCTTGAAACTAAACCTAAGGAAGTAATTAGCAGGGGAAACAACTCAAGCACCTAAATATTTCTAATCTGATTTTAACAATAGTGGGGGGAAAAAACACAGAAATAGGGCCCAGCATGGTAGCCTAGCAGCAAAGTCCTTGCCTTACACACTCCAGGATCCCATATGGATGCTGGAATCCCATATGGGCTCCAGTTCTTGACTCAGCAGCCCCGCTTCCCATTCAGCTCCCTGCTTGTGGCCTGGGAAAGCAACTGAGGACGGCCCAAAGCCTTGGGACCCTGCACCCATGTGGGAGACCTGAAAGAGGCTCCTGGTTCCTGGCTTTAGATCAGCTCAGCTCTAGCCGTTGCGGCCACTTGGGGAGTGAATCAATGGACAGAAGATCTTCCTCTCTGTCTCTTCTCCTTTCTGTATATTTGATTTTCCAATAAATAAATCTTAAAAAAAAACAGAAATAATGAGATTTCCATCAATATGGAAGCAGTTAAATAATTGAACATTGTTTCTAGGAAAAAATATATTGTCATGTAGATGAATGAAAAATACTTAGACATGATAAAATCATATGATTAAAAAATAGATTTTTTTCTATTAAACATCTGTAATGCATATAATACAGACTTAGTTGTGTTTTAAGACTCACATGTGTATTTTCAAACACACAACACACAGTGGAGAGTCGCAAGTCTGCTATGTACAAGTGCCATAACATATTCTGGAAACTGAAACCTTCCTGCCCTCCTTATTGCCCCAGGCACTCTCTCCTCTTTGTCTTCAAACACTTACTTTCACCGTGACACAGAGCATCCTAGCACAGGGAGGAACCATCACCCACCCTGTTCTCCTGTGTTCTCACGTTGCCAGTGGTGTCTGTCTTAAAGCCTCCACAAGGCGAAATGCCAACCTCTACTTCCTTTTATGTGGAAAATACTTGAGGTCGCTCTCTGCAAGCTCAGGACCAGGAGAATTCCACCAAAAGTGCCCACAAGGACCCAAACTCAAAGTCTTTGTACACACTCGCCAGTCCTTCAGTCTTTAGAGAAGATCTTGAAAAGGCGTGGGCATGTGGCACAGTGTTGGTGAATCCACATCCCTTCCAGAGTGCCAGAGTTGGAGTCCCGGCTCTGATGCGAATTCCAGCTTCCTGCCCCTGCACTTGCTGGGAGACAGCAGGCGATGGCTCAGGGACTTGGCTTCCCATCACCTGTGTGGGAGACCTGGGGTGGTTTTCTGGCCCCTGGCCTAGGGCTGGCTCAGCCATGGCTGTGGCTCCTTTGAGGAGTGAACCAGCAGGTGGACAGTCTTGTCTCTGCATCTTTCAAATGAGATAAAAGAAATGGATGAAAAGGTTTATGAAAACGTTGGAGGTATTGAGTTGACATCTAGTTTCTTCCACAAGCCGAAGGCGTTGCCCTTGCTCCAGATGCTGAGGAGGCGGAGTATGCCCAGAAGAGTGTTGCTCTTGGGGACATTTGCCAGCTGAGCAGAAAGACTCAAGGCAGAAAGTCCAAAGCAGTTAAGCAGTCCTGTGGCACCCCTGTGTGAGGAGACGTGTGACTCGGCAAGGTGCAGGCGGCCACGGCACCACTTTCAAGTAACCCTACCCACTGGGAGATGATTTTGTGGGCCAAGTGTCCTTCCGTGGCCACCTTAGAGGGACACCTTGCTCCCATACTTAGATAGAAGAGAGGCAGGAGATTGAGGACATGCCTGGTAACGCTTCAGGCTCCTGTGCCTAACCATGGGATCACAGATGCTCTTCAACAGCATCCCTTCTGTTTTTGTCATTGAAACAATAACCACGATGCAGGAAAGCACCTTGAAAAGTCAACCAGCCTTTCTCACTGTCTGGGAGCAAAATCAGAGCGACCCACAGCTAACTAGAAAAGAGGTCTTTATTTAGGGGCCATAGCAAGAGCAGCCCAGACTTCACCAACTTGTCAGTCATTATCTTGTGTCCAACTCAAACCTTGCATGAGGGTTTGTCCATGGCCTCCTGCGCAATTCTTGTTCAAGATGAGTGGCAGTTGGACTGTGTCTGCAGCAGCAGCAGCTTTGCTGAGAGGGCTGCTGCTGCCACGTGGGCACCGTCTGTGCCCAGCACTCTGCCTTAGTTGCCTCAGCAGCATGGGGGGCTCATGTTCAGCTGTGGAGAGCAGAGGGACTAAGGCTTAGAAAGGTGGAATATTGAACCATGATCAGCTAGTTAGCAGCTAGTTAGCAGCAGAGTAAAATACAAACCCAGATCAGCCAGACTTTTTCTACACATCACCTTACTGCACTTGTCTGTTTCTGTATATTTTTTAAAAAGAAGAAGACAACTTTATTTCCCCATTCTTAATCTTTGTTGTTTAAATTTTGCCAAGTCTGTCTTCTTTCTACCCAGCACAGAGTTCTGGGCCACTCAGGAGTGCTTGCTGATAGCCGCTTGATGGCTGGGGAGCAGGAGCAGCAACTTGTAGCCTGTGCCTCACTGAGATCTGTGCTTTTGAGATCATTGGCTTTGAGCTTGTAGCGAAGAGAGTTGTCTTTCTGGGCTGGTGATTTTTGTTTGTTTGTTGTTTTGTTTGAGTTTTTTTGTTGTTGTTGGAAAGCCAGATTTTTCAGGGAGAAGGAGACACAGAAAGATCTTCCATCTGCTGACTCACTTCCTAAATGGCCTCAATGGCCAGAGCTGAGCCCATCCAAAATCAGGGACCAGGAGTTTCTTCTGGGTCTCCTACATGGGTGCAGTGTCCCAAGGCTTTGTGCCATCCTCTGCTGCTTTTCCCAGGCCACAAGCAGGGAGCTGGATGGGAAGTGGAGCAGCCAGGACGTAAACTCGTACCCATATGGGATTCTGATGCTTGTAAAAGGAAGGTTAGCCAGTTGAGCCATCATGCTTGGCCCGGAGAGTTGCTTATAAAGCCTGAGGGCAGTGTCAACTCCCAGGTCTTCTAGGCAAGCCAGGTGGAAGGAAGGTACCAAAGAGGCATACTAGAATTTATGTTTTCATGTCAAACATAGAGTTTTTACTTAGAGGATGGAGAGATTATTTTCGTTTTCAGCTGAACTGATAGGAGGGGCTCCTAAGAAGGCTAGAGAGAGGGATTAGGAATGCCCATGCCCCTCCAGCCATCCTCAGTGCTACCACTCATGAGGAATGGGAGTGAGTGACTGTGGGGAACCTTGCTGAGATTATCTGGCAACATGAGAGTTCCAAGAAAGCTCCAGGTGTTGGGGCACAGGTGCTGTCTGCTGTGAGCTGCAGGTTGAGTGTAGCCCGTTGTTCCATGGAACAAAGGACATTAGGCCAGAGGAACCTGAGCAACACCCACCCCGGAATGAGAACCATCTCCACCTCCTCCTCAGACAGTTCTTTCCCTGATGGGTCCCAGTGGCATTTCATTTACAAACCCAGTACTTCTCTTCTGGGTCAGAGTGGCTCCGAAGATAAATGGGGCCCTTTCTACATTGGATTTCCAATCCCAGATGTTAGAAGTTGTCCTGATTGGAAGCAGAGTTGGTGATTCAACTCTGGTACCCAGCCCTGGTGAAAAGTCTGTTCCATTTATTTGAGTCCTTAACTAATCCAAAAATCTATGCATCCAAGTCAAAAATAACCTCACTGAAAGACACGAGTGCATCGGTGGGAGGGCCAGTGCGCATGCCCACTTTGCCCCGTCTGCTGGCAGTCTCACTTCTTCATTTGAACAGCTCCTTCCTTTCTCCAGGCAACCGCGATGTTGCCGGACACAGAGGGTCAGCAGAGAAATCATGCGAACACCGCGGGTTCCCTTCTCCTGCCTGCAGCTGCCTCGACAAAAATTGCACAATCTCTGGTCTAAGTCACAAAAAAAGTAGAACTTTCCTATCGTTTCCAGAGAGACACTTTGTCCTATTAATGGAGCGCAAAGGAAGTAAGAAGCAGGCAGAAGGCAGCAGCCCAGTCCTGTGGGGCCCTTCTCTGGTTTCATATTAGCACTTGTTGACTCATGGAGTAAACGTTTGTTGAACACCCAGCAGCTTAGAAGGTACCATGCCCAGAGATGGAAATCCAAAGACAGAAGGAGCAAAACAGCAGGAAGGAAGAGATGAAGGGAGGGACGGGGAAAAGCGTGAGAGAGGAAGGGTGGAGCTCAGAAACTGTTCTCTTGTAACAGCTGCAGTCAAGGTCAGGAAATGATGTGTTTAAGATGCATGGGCATGAAGTGCTCCTGGAGCCTGGATCAGAGACCACATTTTACTAACATTTCACCTAGTTGTCAGAAGCCGGGCAGATGGGAAAAGCAGATTCTAAGCTAAAGAAGGCGTATGAATGAGGTCTTGGAACACAAGCAGCAAACCCCCAGCCTAATTGCATGGAAAAGACTGGGAAGAAAGCAGAGGCATTACACAGTGTTTACCGAGTGACAACTGCTGTTGAATATTGGCAGTTAGGTGAGTGACATCAGCGCAGTGCGATTCAGGTGGGGAGAAGGGGCGGCTCCTAGTGGAGTTGAGGGAGTCTGGCAGGTGTTCGGGAGACAGTCCGGAGGCTGTGCTTTATCCAGGACAGGGGATTGGAGATCCAACTGAGGAAGGTGAAGATGTGGAGGATCCCACTCAGCCGTCCCAGCAAGACCACTTGCTCACCTGTGACACATACCTCATCCACCACTTGAGACTCAACAGAGCCACAAACATGGTCCCTGGCTGGAGACTGGAGGTAGAGTACAAAGCCCTGGAGTCCCATGATTCCAGAAAAGAGGCAGAGGGGCTGGGCCAGGGGAAACAGGAGGACAGGTGAGCACAGTGAGAGAGCTCCCCTGCCCCCACCATCAGGGCCATCCCCCCATATAGAAGCATCCATGGGGCAGGGGGCAGGAAAACCCATTGCTGCCCCTCATTTCTTGGCAGTGGAGCCTCTGTATTGCTCACAACAGCTGTGATATGATGGCCATTGGTGAAATGGAGTGTAGACCTCCACCAGTCAGGGAAGGTGGCCTGTCCCACTCTTGGGAGAGAAGGCTGGGACTCCAGCAGCCACCACTAGCCATGAAGCAATCTTGGCTAGAAAACACGTGGTCAGGAAGTCTCAGTATGAAAGCAGGGGGAAGTCTAGTTGTCCTAGGACATCTTAAAGCCTTTTCTAGACAGGAAAGAGATTAAGCACCCACCTGGCCTGCGTCGGCATGACTGCAATTTTCTATTACAGACAGCCAAACTTAAACTTGACTGCTAGAATCTTGAGGGAAAGTTTCCATCTTGCAGGGGTAGGCTGCCTCCCCGGGGCTCCCTGGGGTGGATGCCATATGAGCAAGGCCCAGCTTCCCCGTCTGCCGCAGCCTCCCACAGAGCAGGCCCGGCTAGCCACAATGTCTTCCGTGCTGCGAGTCTGGCGGAATTCGGTGTCCTGGAGTGCTTTCCATTGCCACTTGGAACCAAAGCACTCACGGAACACAGTAGGGAATGGCCTGGGACGATTCCTGTTGGGGACGGCAGAGCTCTTTTTTTTTAAAAGAGAGAGAGAGAGAGAGAAGAGAAATTGCTCTTGTTCCTATTTTAATTCTGTGTTGACTTTTCTGTTAGAAGTTGGGTTTCCAGGGTGGAGAGAGAAGTCGCAGAGCCTCACAACCAGAGTGAAATGAAGCTTAGGTGGCAAGCTGCCTGCAGGCATGGGAGGTGCCTCCTTCCAGCGGGAAGCTGAGGAGTCCTTGACATGGTCACCTTGGCTCGGGAGCCCCCTCTGAGGCCCAGGGTGCAGCTCCAGCTTCCCAGGGTGCACACAGAGAGGAAAGAGGCAGGGGCAAAGATGGTTCTCGCTGCCTTCCTTCCCAAAACATGTCCGCCTGGCTGCGCTGCTCCCCAGCACTGGGCCTGGCATTTCCTTTGTCGCTGACTGCTCTGCCAAGTGCTGTGCTTATGGCCAGCTCCCGGCCAGACTTGAAGTTCCCTGAGGGCAGGGGCCACTTCTGACTGTGTTTCATAACACATCATCTGTCCAAAACCATACTCTCCGAGCCTGCTCTATCCCTGAAATCCAGAGAAGGCAGGCTGTGTGCCAAGTCTGGGTGGATGTCAGCTGCTCCTGACCCGTGCTCACACCACAAGTGACCCCACCTCTGATCACACTACCACTGCTTCCAGGGCATCTTTCAGGAGCTGGCATCCACTGCATCATCACCATCATTATCCAGTTAGCAGCTCTGCTGCTTCCAACGCTTTTCAAGCTATACACAATTATGTTAGCCCGTTCTTGACTCGTTCTTCCACTGCCCTGCAGCTCCACATAGATTACGCATTCTGCTTAAGATTAAGTTTTGCTGCCCACTTCCTGGGCACACACACTGCTTCTCCAGTAGCAAGTGTGAGTCATTCAGAAACATGAAGACGAAGAGTTCTCGCCACTGGAGGAGCCTCGGCTTGGCTTGATCAGCGAGCAGGGCTCTTCCTCAGGCAGCCGTGAAGCCTTACAGAGCTTGTACTCCATTGTGCCAGCCAAGGAACTCATAGAGTCCCTACTGAATAATGAATCTGCATCAGTTAATATACAGATTCTCATAAGCTCCTAACAAATAGGTCGTGGGAAATACTAGTGATTAGTTTCAATGAGTTTGTGAGGAGTGTTTGGGCATGGACACATAAAATTCTTTTACCCGTTTGCTCTTCAGGACAATTCATTTGACTCTTATTAGCTTACAATAGCCAAACAGCATGCTGTTCTGTAGGATGAACATATGCACAAAATATATATTTAGCTTTCATTTTCTCAAAGACTGTTCACTGATCCTTAACAGTGGCTGTAGCATCTCCTGAAGTGATGAGGTGCCAGCTGTTGTGCATTGGCTCCGTGGAGCCCTCATTCTTGTGTCACATATTTGCAAGTTGGGGCCCTGAGCAGTTAGAACACCTGCCTAGGGTCACTCAGATTGCAAAGAGCAGAGCCAGAAAGTGGAACACAAAATGCCTGTCTAACTACTCCGTTAGCAGCCTTCCCCAGCGCACAGCAGCACTGATTCATCCTGGTAGCCGCGTGGGCACCCGTGTGGGAGAGGACACATGAGGCAGGCGCTGTGCGCAGTGGTGTGTTCCCACCATGAGTGGGGTTGGAACCGAGTCAGAGTGGCTCAAGGCCTGCTCACCTGCCCACTTTCCTACTGCACAGACTGTCTGTAAATGAAGGGTTAAGGACAGCCTAGCAAACAGGAAGCATTAGGAATCTGTTTCCTGGCCACCTACTTGGTCCCATCCAGATGGCCACTTGGGGACAGCAGAGGCTCAGGGGCAGCAAAGAGCAGAGAATGAAAGAGCCAATTTTCCATTCTTCTGCAGGTCCCCAGAGACAAACACTGTGAACTTGTTCCCAGTCCTTGACGCATGCCAGCTGTCCTCCCCTCCCGCTTCTGGGCAAGACCACCCCCAAGGGCTCATTCCTGGAAAATGTCTTCACTGCAGGGGTGAGGACCCTTCCAGCACTGCCTGTCCACACCCCTTCTATAGATTTGCTTTTGTTTTACAGAGTAGACAGCACAACCTATTGTTTGTGGGTTGTTTGTTTTCTCATAACTAACCTCTCAGTTCTCGTCTCCATGTTGTTTACTCCTTGGAATGAAATGCAGATGTAGGGCAGGCAGAAGGCAGCAACCGCACAGTATCCAGCGGCGCCCTGGCCCCTACCCAGAGAGGAAGGTGTTGCAGACCTGGGATGCAGCCCAACCTGGCACTGCTCATCAGGAGAACCCGGGAGCCCCAGCAGAGCATGCCCCCAGGGTGCCATGTGGAACTCCCTCCTGGGTCCGCCTCGGCACTCTGGTTCAGACGTCCGGTCTCACCGGTGACCTAGGAAGTCCTAGGCTTCACATTCTTGATGGCGCCTGGGGTTCCATGCAGAAGTGATGGGCTCTTCGTGCCCCTTTGGGGGGCGTGAAATAACTGCTGCCCCTCTCTCTCAAGCGAACCCATATCTTTCCACCAAGAAATGAAATTATCTCAGCCACTTCTGAAAATGCCTTGTTCATAAAATGAGTGGATAGAAGTTAGTTCCTGTTTGCTTTATTTTAGTTCTCGCTGAAAACAAAATGCCTGAGAGGTCTTTGCGATGTTCCTCTGCCTGCAAAAGCAGTCCAAACAAGATGATTGATGACAGTCATTGTCTTCCTCCATAAGAACACTGATTTCTTAGCTGTAGAGATAACTTCTGGGCTAGATACATTCAGAAAGGGATTTTTCATGTCCAATGTGATATTCATTCATTAATGTTGATCTTTTTTTTACATTAAGCAGGTTCAATTAGAAACAATTGCTAAGTATTTAAGAAAAAATCGTGTTTCAGCTAACATGAATAAGAAATTGTAATTTTCTATATAAATGTATATTTATTCCATCTATATTATATCATTCATTCTTCACAAGTAATCTTGTGGTATATATATTCCTTTATTCTGTATTTAAGGAAACTGAAACTTATAGCTACTAATTGATGCTTGAAGGCCATGGATGGTGTAATTCAGAGAGTACAGTCCTGGGCAATGGTTGTGACTCTGAGACCAAAATTGGGCCCTCCGTTATGCTGTGTGCTCCAAGAGCAGAAGACACAGTAAAGACCCAAGTTGGGACAGGTGGAAATTCCACTGGCCGTCTGCAGTTGGGGCAGCTTTGTAGAGACCAGATAGCAGTTGAGTCGTGGCACCATGGGGCTGGCCCTGTCATGTGGCAAATCCATGCTTGCTGATTGTGGGAAGAATTGGTAACTGAGCTGAAAGTATTCACATGAGGGCTTGAGGGACAGTGTTCTGGGGGCATGTCCACTAGGTGACACAGGGGAGACTCCAGGGGGTGGGCACTGGCTTTCCTAGCCAGTCGGATCAGGCCTTCCGGACAAGTGAGTGGAAAAGCATGAACAAGTCATAGCCCGGGAGCCGATCAGATTCCCCATCAAGGAGCTGGCATCTGTCCACAGCTCCCAGTGCTTCTTCCCACCAGTAGGAAGGGGTAGGGCTTCTTGAAAAAGAAGAAGAAATTTTAAAACAGAAACCTTAAAGCTTCCCGTTTGTGGAATGGGCAGGCTTCTCATCAAGCCTAGATTGTAAGCTGATCAGTGCACTTTGCTGAATCACAAAGGTTTCACAAACACAATGACAAAATGAAACAATTTCACATGGCCAACATGTTCAAAAATGGTATTGAAATTGTGAAAACAGATGCTTATGATAAAAATGTAGCTGCAATGCAACTATACGTCTTTTATTGACCCTTTTGCAAAATATTTCCTGTTTGCTTGCTCTAAGCAATGAAAGACTGAGCTGGTGTAAATGAAACGTGGACAAATCCCCGTGTTGTGGCAGGCGTCAGCCTGGGCGGGGGAGGGGAGGGTGTGACTTGCTAGCACAGTAGTTGGCTGTGTCAGAGCCCGCTGTAAGGAGTCAGAATCCGCTTTGCCAGAATTTCTCTCTGAAAGAATTTGCTGTAACAGTGTCCTATTATATTTCCACTGAACTTCAGCCAGTTGAAAATAGAATCTCACCATCCTTTTAAATTAGCCTTTAACAGCAAACAAAAAAACAAAAATCCATGTGCAAATATGCCTCCTTCTGCTTAGTTCCTGGAGAAATCTACCCGGTGCTAATAACATACAGGACTCATGGGCAAGAGAAAGGAGAATTACTGGAAGTTTTGAAGCAGGATTCAACCCAGGTCTACTCGTGCAACTGCAAGCCCCATCCATGAGCTGTGGCTCTCACACTCCTGGTGACACTGAACCTGTGTGTGTTCCTCCATGGTTGCTCAGCAGCCCAGGGCCTGCACACAGTCCCTGTGGCCGTGGACTCAGCAGCCCAGGGTCTGTGTCCAGTCCCTGTAGCCGTGGACTCAGGAGCCCAGGGCCTGCACACAGTCCCTGTGGCCGTGGACTCAGGAGCCCAGGGTCTGTGTCCAGTCCCTGTGGCCATGAACTTTCCACACTGGTGAAGTTCTGACTAGCAAACTCTAAGGACAACTTCAAACATGGCAGCACCTGCATAATGCTGTAATCTACTCAGACATTGCTTTTAATGAAGAATCGCAAAGAGGCTGAGTTGCCCAGACAGGAGAAGGAATGGCACAAACGCATGTGCAGCCACACCCCATGGGACACATGTGGTCGTGGCAGGTGGCACCGCTGCTGTGGACACCATAGCTGAGTTCCTGGAGAAGCCATGTGGGAGGAAGCCATTATGAGCTGCATGCTGCTGCTTTTCCATGTGCACTGGACAGGAGGTAGACAGGAGGGGAAGGCAGTGTCACCTTACTGCAGGTGTCCACAAAAAGAAACAGATGAAGGTGAGGGGCAGGAGAAAGCCGACTACTCTGGAAAAAGCTAGCGGTGGAAGGGAACAGGCCCACTCAGGGATATGCTGGGGAAGAGGAACAAGACAAACAGTGGAAACCGGGCCACATCCTTGAAGATGTGCTTGGTTTCCATAGCATGACACCTGCAGGACTGGGAAAGCTAAAACCAGAAAGGTAATGCAACTAGCAGAAACCAAACAAGTGATTAATTAAGCGTTCTATTGCCTGGAAAGCAGAAATCAGCACTGTCACCCCACAGTCCACCACCCCCCGCAGGCGGGGCTCCACCACCCCCGGGGCAGCTGGGCGCCTGGCACTGGGGGAGGGGAGGGAGGGGGAATGGAACGTACTCCTACTCCGTGAGCCATCACAATCGACATTCACTGAAAGAAGTAAATGGGAGCAGTTGTCCAGAATAAGCCTGTATTGTAATAGAAATTGAAACTAAGCAAGAAAGATCAGGGGGCCTTGTGACCACGCAATCCTTGTAATTCCTGCAGCACGAATCCATCTTACAGGCGATTCTGAGGCATAGTTCTCAAGGTCACCTCTAGTAGACGGTGGGTTGTCGTGGGAAACCTGGGCTTTTCATGGGAAACTGGGCACTGCTGCTCATACGACAGGATCATTTCCTGCAGAGAGATGTTGGACAGTTAAAAAAAAAATACAAGATAATCCAAGAACTCCTTAGGAATAAAAAGTTCCACTTGTGGCCTAGTTGCAGCTGCTTGATCAATACCCAATAAGAAACTGGAAGAAATAACTTTACGATCAGTCAAATCCCACAGGAAATGTTTAAAGCAGCCATCGCAGCCTGGCTCTGGGACATGTCGTGGCCCTGAAGTCAGAGAGCAAAATTAGGTGTTCTTTGTATTTGTTTCTCAGTTGGTTTCCTGAGTCTGAGATCCGAGACTGCCTACCTAGTGCCAGCGAGTGAGCAGCTCAGATTTGCTTGCATCTAAGCTTAAAGCTGCTTCCCCGTGTTTACTCTCCCACTCCTAGTAGCTCACCCCCACCTACTCTAAGCCCTAGCAAATGACCCTCTACTCTGCACAGCCAGAAAAATGGTTTCACTGCCTCCCTACTTCAGCTCCCATAGACACTGCCCATGGCTTTCTCCAATGCTGACCAGCCTTTCTGCTCAGCTGGCTGGCTCTGACCACCTTCCAGGACCTTTATGATGGTCCACTAAGAATGGAACCCAAGAGTTAATTCCAACATGGCCATGGCATGACACAGGTCCCAGGCACCTGCAGATGGCTGGGGCAGTCCCTCACCCTGTCCCCCACACAACCCAACATCCCCACCAAGATGCCTGCATGCACACACACAGCTTCTAACTCTCGACCCTCTACCCTTCCCCTCAGATTGATCTAGCCTGGTAGAGAGCCTGCTTTGCCTCTCTGTGCCCCAGTTTAATCTCCATCATCACATTCTTTCTCAATTTATAATACTGCCAGTCCATGTGTAGCATTGCTCACTTGAACACATTGCAGCAGGGGTGGAGCTGACCACATGCAGGTGCACATTCCAAACCACACTGCAGCTCAGTTCCACCCAACCCATCTCACTGCAATGCACTTTCCAGAACTTGGTTGTGCAAATGTTTCCTACACACTGACTGGCTCCCCATCTGGGGCAGAGGGGATGAGGGCTCTCTATTCCAGCTGCTCTTTAGCAGCAGCAGGAAGTAGCTGGTTACTCCTCTCAATACGCACATGAGGACGATGTCCATGGCTGCTGTCGGCATCCACTCCTTGGCTTCTCCAGCTTGCCCTCGGCTTCTGTGCTTCCAGCCCCCATTTCCCTCCCCTCACTTGGGTTTGCTCTTCCTCTGTCGTCACAGTTACTCCCTCAGACCTGAGCTCCACTCACTCCTGGGTAACTACAGCCACTTCACATCCAGACCAGAGACAGAAAGATCTTCTATCCACTGTTTCACTCCCCAAGTGGCCACCATGGTCAGAGCCAAACCAATCCTAAGCCAGGAGCCTGGAGCTTCTTCTGGGTCTCCCAGGCTTTGGGCCGTCCTCAGCTGCTTTCCCAGGCCACAAACAGGGAGCTGGATGGGAAGTGGAGCAGCTGGGACACGAACCAGCACCCATATGGAATCCCAACGCACATGCAAGGCAAGGATGTAGACACAAGGCTATCACACAGGACCCATACCACACACTTCTAAGCTGGCAAAACACAAGAGGATCATTGTAAAATAATAGGAATAATAATGATAAGCAACAGTTGGGGAATGGTGAAAACAGTGATCCTGCAGAAAACACTTTGCCAAAACAAACTAAAGTTGAGATTTATAATCAATGCGTAAAGCCCGTTACAGGACCAAAGGAGGCACCATCTCCACCACCGAGCATGTGGGTGGAAAGAAGCCGGACGTGACATGAGCTGACAAGAGGTTTGCTCACAAATGCGTAATAGCTATAGTGATTAATTCTGGTTTTAGGTGGTGTGATTTTGTGAGTGGCCATCTAGCCTGTTTGTTAACACAGTCTTTTTAAAAAAACTCTCTTCTAGAAAAATGGGGGAAGGGAGAATTATCTGTTGCTGACTGAGCGTTGATTACGTGAGGCATTGGAGAATGTTGGTGGCAGCTCGCACCTCGCTCTGCTCTGTTGGCTGAGAGCTTGTAGGGTCTGCAGGGACCGATCGGCGCCTGCTCCGAGCCCGGCTCCCCCTCTGAGTCTACGGACTGCGGGGCCCTGCCCTGTGCCCCCTGTACACAGAGCAGTGACTCATCCCAGTGGGTTTCCTACTAGATGGCCTCACGTTGGCGCCCCCACGACTAACTCCATTTGGTTTCTTTGCTGAGAGGTATAAACGGCTTTTGTTAACATCTTTTACTTTTTTTTTTTACTTTGTGTTAACATAAAGAAAACAGATTTTGTAGATTTCTTATAATTCCAAGAAGATAAACATACCAACCTCCCTTAATCCTCTTCCTTTCCTTCTTTTTTTTTTCTCTAACTTTTGCCAAGACCTCATTTTAATCCATGCTGTGCTCATAGGCTTAATTCACCACTAACTGTAATAGCCAGTAAGTACAACATAGGAAAAGCATCTTTAAACGCCACAGTGGAGCCAGCTGCACCAGTGCCATGTGCCCAGTGCGCAGGGCTGACAGCCGCTGGCCTTCGCTGTCCCTGCCTAGGTCAGTGCTAGGCACTGCTCACCCCGGCAAGGACTTGTCTTGCTGCTTGGTGTCTGCTCGCGGTCAGGCTCCCAGGCGGCCCAGGACTTTTTCCTGTTGAGTTAGATCTGGAAACAACACCGAGACAGCATAGTTGATCCCTATCGGGCAGAGAGAAGTTGCAGAATTCCAAAAGAAAAGCTGACTCCTGGTAGGCAAGGTCAAACCCAAAGAACTCCGGTCGCTAATGTTGTGCTTTAGCAACCAACAGGGCTTCAGTGGCTTGAAGCTGGTCCTGCTTTCCAAACACTCAGCACACGAGGACCATGGGCTCAGGCCACCCTAACAGAAAGTTCCTCACTGCTGAGCCTTAACCAGCAAGAATGCACTGTGACCTGGAAGGAGCCAGAACACTTAGGCCCGAACAGTGTGAACAGACCTCCCCCGGGGTAGGACGGACGTTCCCAGACTGAACTGGAAGGGCCCGGACAGAGGCCTCTCTGTGTGCGTGACCTTCAGGAGTACAGTCACAAAGAGCAGCCAGGCATGAGCCAGCTCCTTCAAAGGGAAAAGACAGGGCCTGGCGCAGTAGCCTAGCAGCTAAAGCCCTCACCTTGCATGCACTGGGATCCCATATGAGTGCCACTTCTAATCCCAGCAGCCCCGCTTCCCATCTAGCTCCCTGCTTGTGGCCTGGCAAAGCAGTCGAGGATGGCCCAAAGCTTTGGGACCCTGCACCCACATGGGAGACCAGGAAGAAGTTCCTGGATCCTGGGTTTAGATCAGCTCAGCTCCAGCCATTGTGGCCACTTAGGGAGTGAATCAGTAGACGGAAGATCTTCCTCTCTGTCTCTGCTCATCTCTATATCTGATTTTCCAATCAAAATGGATAAATCTTTTAGAAAAGTAAGAAGGAAGGGAGGGAGGGAGGAAGGGAGGGAGGGAGAAGGGAAGAGGGGAAGGAGGGAAGGAGGGAAGGAGGGAAGGAGGGAAGGAAGGAAAGAAGGAAGGAGGGAAGGAAGGAAGGAAGGAAGGAAGGAAGGAAGGAAGGAAGGAAGGAAGGAAGGAAGGAAGGAAGGAAGGAAGGAAGGGAGGGAGAGAAAGAAATGGAAAAGACAAGTTGGGCACAGCCTGGTGGGTTCCTTGGTACACAAGGGTACAAGGCCAGTGAGGCGGGCAGGGGTCTGTGGCCTGGACGCCCCAGCAGAAAGCCCCGGGCTCTGATGTAATCCTGCAGGCTCGGCGACTGCCTGGACATTGCCTGCTGGCCTGCCAACAGCACGAGGAGCTTTACAGAATGTTCCTTTCTCACCAAACAGGCTTATCTTTTCTCAGGCCTCAGTCATGTATGAGACTTACAGAACCAGAAGTTAATGAGAAGAGTAAAATCCCTTCATAAAATTCATCCTGGAGTCAGAACTGGGCAAAAATATAGGGTTCTTTCTCTCTCCTGTTAAAAAGTTTATGCCAATGTTCTGTAATCCCATTCCCAGAAGACAGTCATAACTCTGTCTTCATCCACTGGCTCATTCCATCATATTATCACTACTGAACTCCACAGAAGCTGCAGCCTCAGAGTGTGCACTGCTTTACATCCAACATGTTTCCCACATGGACTGTCTCTGGTGGCCTCCTCGGGCCTCTGTGACTTCCCGTCTCCCATTACAGTGGACCACATTCTGCGCCATCATCTGCAGTGCCCACTGTGCCCGAGCCTGCCCTGCTTACAGAGGAGACCCTTATGCCAGTGGTAGCTAAGGCCTCTCCTAGCCCTGGGAGTGTAAGTCTGTCTGTCTGGCACCTGGAGAACCCTGGGAAGCCGTTGCACTTGTGTCCCCCTCATCTGTGCTATGGGCCTTCTAGGGTCTACTCAGTGAAGATGACTTATCGAGGGACCACAGCCCACTGCTGTCTGAGTTGCCACCTTCTCCCCTACTCCCACCTACAGCCATGAAGTCCCCCTTCCCGAGGGTACTCAGGTGCCACGGTGCATCCACCCGTTCCTTTGTCTGCTAGCCCACCTTCCTCCTGCCCTGTGCTGTGTGATGCCCGCTGCACACCACATATCTTAGAGACCGTGTCTCACTCCTCTGGCCGCCCCTCCCAACCAGCAGCAAGGGCGGTGGCTGGGAATCGATTTCAGTTAATTCCATGTTGAACGGAATCAAGTGAAGATCATCACAAGCTTGCTTTTGTAACTGGATAAAGCTGAATGTGCAGCTGCCCACGGCCTCTGGGGGCGGGAGGGACTAGAACAGGGAGAGTCCTCAGAGGCCAGCTGACTGCTGGGCAGCCCAGGTGCCAGAGGGCAGCATCCCACAGTGAATGGAGGAGAAGGAGCTGCCCAGTGGGGAAGAATACCGACAATCTTGCAGATAAACCTTCCAGTATTATTTTGACAAAGAACGCCAGCATTATTTCAGTCCCCTTGTTGACTAATTTGTATGTTCTTCCTACAGATACTTTCAGGGGAAAAAAAAAAGGGCTATTGTCTGTGGCTCAGCACAGCGACCCAGTACACATTGTCCATAGATGTGATCAGAGCTCGCATCGCTGCAAGTGTGGGCTTGGGGGGCGGGATGCTTCTCCCGGCTTCTCTGGACAGTGAAAGCTGTGTTCTTTATCTCTTATCACAGTTCTTTTGTCAAACATTTGATAATTTTTTTTTCTCTCCAGACAAATCTGTGATTTATCAACCATAAAAATGTCTATTGTCTTGTTTGTAAACATTTAAGCTTTGCTATGGTGTCCCAGGTTGAGCGTGAATTAAGGTGTTCATTGGATGTTCAGTGAACCTTTAGTGCTGTGCACAGAGCTGGATCTTGCGAGCGTGTCTGGCTTGGGGGATTTCTGTGGCAGTGGACTTGGTCTCAGCCTGTCTGCGTTCACAGGGAGCTGGCCACGCCATGCGCTCCAGGGCCAGCCGTGTGGGGAGCGCTCGTCAAGGGCGCAGCTCTGTGCAGCGTGTCACTGTCCCCAGGCTTCCTGCAGAGGAAGGCTCTGACATTCTTCACCCCTGGGAGTTCCCTTTCTCCACGTACCTGAGTTCTGACTGTTCTGCAATCCATGACCAGATCCCAAAGCCTGTGAGAGATAAGACACCAAAAAGAAATCCTAATAAATGAAAAATCTGACTTTCCCAATTTAAAAATCACGGCATGGTTCTCAATACTGACACTGGAAGCCTTTCTCGCAAATGGATATTTATCCCAAATCATAGAATTGCATCTTGTACTCTTGCCACTCCCATGATGCTTCACTCTGATTGGGCAGATGGGAACAGTTGGTCCATCTTTTGGTGCCTGCAAGAGGAACCTTGAGCTGAGTTTTAACTTCGTGTCTGAGGGCTGCCTTGAACTTTTTAGGATGTGTGAAAAGAGTTAAGGTCAGAGTTAGCACTTTCACCATTTTTTCCCACTTACATTGCTCTAAATTCTCTTAACCGTAAGTAAGTCATTTCTTCTGAAGGTGGCCAGAGCAGTTCTGAAGCAGTCAGTTCCTGGGGGTCCAGATAACATGTGTGAGAGGTTGGCAGCACGGTGTTCTCCAGGGAGACAAAGAAAGGCCAGGACTGGAGGGGTGTTAGCTGAGCCCTTCCTCCCTCCCTCCCTCCCTCCTTCCTTCCTTCCTTCCTCCCTCCCTCCCTCCTTCCTTCCCTCTTTCTTAAATCCTATATTACTTCATGAAACGACTTCCTCAAAAATAATTCTCAAGATTTTACATTTGATGTTTGAAATTGCACAAGCATGTATTTTGAAAACATTCCTCAAAGTATTTCAAATAAAAATGTGTCCTTAACATAGTGTACATTTTAAGCATGGAAGAAGACATCCAGAAACAGAAGCTGTTTCAGATCTGTAGGAGATTAGGAGACGTGCCCTCGTGCTAAGCGGACTGGCAGGGAAGCCGCCTGTGTGGCCCTGACGCATCAGCTCACCCATGCTCAGTGCCTGATCTCACTCGTGCAGAAGAGGCAGATTTCTTTGCCAGGCTCCCCGGGAGTCTGTATTTTGACTTCTGATGTCACAGAGCCTGGGTTTAATGCCTCCTCTTAACACCTCGCTTTCTCTCTGTCTCTTCATTCCTCCATCTCTCCCTTCCCTTCCCTCCCATCCTACTTCCTGCTCTCTCTCTCTTGTTCATTCTTTCTCCTTGTCCCCTCTCTCCTGCCCTCCCTGCATACATACCTCCCTATCTTTATCTCCTCCCATATCTCCTTTCCAGCTCAGGGCACTCTGCCTCCTCCAGGCTACACTTTTGGGGGTCCTGGCTGCTCCTAGCCACAGGCTGCCTGTCAGGTACACAGCTGCTGGGGTGGGGCTTGTCGCTGCCAGCCCTTCTCCAGATGGGCTGGAGGTGGCTGGAGTTTGCCCCAGGCTTGGTGGTCACAATGCCTACCTGTGCTCAAGAGGACTTTCATTCCTCCAGGGGCAGTTGCTGTTCCTGTCCACACAGCCTACGTGTTAAAGTATCAGTGCCCACAGAATTTGGAGCTGCTAACCCAGATCTTACACTGTGCATGGCTGCATGGCCAGCAGGAGTTGCCTGTCTGTGGGGACTCAAGTGTACTGTACCCCGTGTCAGGGCCCTTGCTCTGCCCTCTTACCTCCCTCTGCACCCCCTTCCACTGAATAGCAGCATACCCTGCAAGAATCAGACAGTCTATGCCAAGCATTTCCCTGTCTAAACTGGTGTTCTCCAGATTGCTGGACAGTGTGCCTACCACCCTGGGCCCCTGGGCTTATCCTCCTCAACTTGAAACTTAACTTGCAGTTGAACTCCAGAGGGTTTTCACTTCTGTGGCCCACCGACTCTTTTTCTTTTAAGATTTATTTATTTTTGTTGGAAAGTCAGATATACAGAGATGAGCAGAGACAGAGAGGAAGATCTTCTGTCCGATGGTTCACTCCCCAAGTGACCGCAATGGCCAGAGTTGGGTCAATCTGAGTCCAGGAGCCAGGAGCTTCTCCTGGGTATCCCACATGGGTGCAGGGTCCCAAGGCTTTGGGCCATCCTCGACTGCTTTCCCAGGTCACAAACAGGGAGCTGGATGGGAAGTGGAGCTGCGGGATTAGAGCTAGCACCCATATGGGATCCCGGCGCATTCAAGGCGAGGACTCTAACCAATATGCTATCACGCCGGGCATGGCCCACCAACTCTTACCCATGTTCAAAATGAGGCAAGTTTTGAAAGGTGGCAACTGATGGGCTCACCTGGTCATTGCACAGGAGAGGAGCACCTGGGGCTCTGAGGGTCCTCTCAGCCACACACATGTGATTGGCATTTGGCCATCTTCATGTTCGTTATAAGGAGACTGTTCGTAATATTCACAAGGAATTTGTTCCCTTCATAATTCCTTAAATCTCACCCTAACTTGGAGCAATAGAATTCAAAACAAGAGTGTTCCTAAAGAAAACTTTGCCCCCATTTGCCACCCTAACCACATAGGCCTGTCACTCTCTTGATTCGGATTCTGGTCATGTCACACAACCGGAATCGTGAAATCTGTGCAGCCGTGAGGTCCCCTCCCCTTTGCAGGAGTCCTTTTAACCCAGGCTCTTCAATCTCGTGTAACTTCCTGCTCCAACCACAGTCTGTCTAGGGGATTTTACAGCAAGGGGAGACGGGCAGGATGGGGCCCATTCATGCCAGAGCCGTGCATTGCCTCCACACGGACATGTTTCTGGAAGACACCAGGAAGCCCACCCTTCTGCTTGCCCTCCCCTGCCCTCTCTCAGTCTTCCTGGCTTCTTTGGTTGCCATGCCCAGGAAGGGAGACTGTGTGTCCGAGGACACCAGCCAGTCCTCATGCATGACTCACTCAGTGTTTCCTATTGTTGTAATTGTTAAGGTAGACGCGTGACCAAAACTCCAAAGATAGTTTCGAGAAGATGTTGTGTACCTGTCTGTTCTGCTTCCAGGGAAGGGCGCTAAGCAGTAAACAAGCATAAACACATCTCTAGCCATAGCACCGCGCCAGGCGGGAGGAGATGGCCAAAGGTAGGCAGGCAGACAGACGCACTGGCCGAGAAACAGACGCACTGGCCATGGAAGGATTGAAGCCTTGCACCCAAGATCTTCCAGGCAACGTCCTTTCCACCAGAAAGTGATTAGTGCATTTTAAATTTCTTTCACAGTAAGTTTTTCTCAAATACAATCCTAGCAGTTTTTCTGTTGCTAAGAAGCAGCTTTCATCCTCATGTGCATTTGGTGCTTTCAGGAGTACAAATCTATTTTGAAATCACTTTAGCTGTATAAGAAGGAAAAAGCACCCTTTGTAAATGGTTTTGTCTAGAGGTATATCATCAAAATTGAGTTCCATTCGCCTTCTCTCCTTAGGAAACTGGTGGCTATTTTCTCTTCTTATTTTGAATGTTCTCCCTTTGCCTTCCATTCTTAGGGAACTGAAAAGGGACCAGCTCAGAGCAAGGGCTGTCTTATCGTTTAGAGAGGGGACTGGACACATTCAAGTGGAAATTAAAAGGGGTAGCTTTCCAGTCTGTGTCAGGCACGCAGCACGAGTACAAAGCAGTGGTGTCCTGTAAGGCGTATGAAACCCTTCTGGCAGAAGCCAGCAGGTCGTCAGTGCAGAGAACAGGCTCTGGGTATGTTCGTGTCTGCCACCCATTCCACACTCACGTGCTCACACCTGGAAGGGAATGGAGTCCAAACAGAAACTCGTCTGCCTAGCATGGTTTCCATGTTGAAAGTCATTGCTGATGTCTTGGATATGTTTGAGCTGAATGGCTGGAACTATTTATTACTGAACTAAGTTTTAAGATTGCTAATATAATTTGCATTACCTCTTTTGACTAGTGCAAGTAGAATTTGGTTGGGTTTTAGTTTTCTGGGGCAAGAGTTTGGTTTGGGGGGACAGAGGGTCAAAGTAGCTCAGTATGTTTAATCATATATTTATAATCTGCAAGAGTGAGCAACTCCCTCTGTCCAAAGAACAGCATTGTGCACCTGGCTTGTCATCAAAGTCAGCAGCTCCATCTCCACAGACCTTAACATGTGTGCATATGTACTTCCAGAACCTTCTCAGATGTTCACAGGAGTTACCTTTTAGTGCTCAAGGCCATATCAGGTGCTACAGAGTCTACATGCCCACCAAGGTGGTCAGCAGCGGCTGGCACACTCCGTGTGTCACTGCAGAAACTGCACTGCTTTGCTCTCTAGTGAGGTCCCAATGTCTGGGAATGATGCAATCAGAGACGCCACATGTAAGGTGAATGAACGAAGTAATGAACGAAGCTCACCAGTAACACGGTGTGTACTCACAGAGATTCTGAGCACTTCCAGAGAGTGATGGCTGCTGCCCTCAGCCAGCTGCAGCCTGACCCCAGCTGCTGGAGCCATTGACTGACTGTTGCCAAAGGACCTTCCGCTGGGACAGGAGGAGGGTTTGGGTCAGACCCCGTTCCCGGAGTTGGCTGTGCACTCACTTGTGTCTCTGCGGCTCACGGCAGCTGTATGAAGGAGGAACTGCCATGGTTCCTGTTTGACCCAAAGAGGGTGGGGAAGAGCCAAGATCTTGGCCACAGAAGAGGACAGAAGTAAGGGCTGTTATGTATCTGCACACACACACACGTGCGTACAGCCAGAGCAGTGTGAGTGCACGATTTGAAAGGTAGATCCGTGTCAGTATGTCATCACGTCCTGAACATTTTGAACATCCCCGAGTAGCACAAAGCTGCCTGTGTTTCTCTGAGACACCTGCCTCAGGAGACTCAACGCATAGAAAGTGACAGTGCCCCTCTTCACTTATTTACTTTAAAAAAGCTATTTTAAAAAGCAACTGCTAATTTTTTTCCTAATAAGGAAAGGGGAAAGGCCTAGGCCTGTTTGGCCCCTGAGTTCTTGCAGCGCAAAATGATACACTAGGACACGGGCCGCCTCCTGAGGATGAGCCAGGCACACGCGCCTTCACCCGCCTGTCCCCGTGTGCTGTTTGACTCTGTGAGCTATAACGTCTGTGTGACCTCACTCGAAGGCAAATGGCATTAACCTTGGGCTCTAAGCAGCAAGGGTACAGACGTGGGCACGTGTCACATACTTCTCAGTTCATGCATACTTTCCAAACAGCACATGGCCACGAGTAGGAGAGAGACAAGGATTGAATTTCATGAGCGACATTCCAGATGTATTGATAGAACTGCACCAGGAGCCTTTTCTCTTGCTAAGTGAGGTCGCATTTTAACCTTCTGGTGTCCAAAGCCAGGACATTTGATAATGATGCTTGACATACCAACAGACATAATGCCTTCAGTATATTTTCACATCTCGCACAGTCCTTGTCCCAGATGGCCCTCTGCTAGGGCCACCAACCATCCCGATTGGCTCAGGACACAGGACGGGCAGTTCTACTCTGGGATGGCTGATCAGCCTCCTCTGGTACGGCATTGCGCCGGGGTCACATAGCACACGTGGCTCCCGACTGTCCTGGCACCCCTCCTGCCAGGGCCGTGCTCAGTGCCACGGACCAGGCTGGGCAAGGCAGCAAGGGCCTGTGTCTCGGGTTCAGGCCCTTAAGTTTACCCTTTTCACGTCCTATCTGCGCATACCCTACATCCAGGGAATATAACCACTCTTTAGCTGTGTGAAAGAGACAGAAACAGAAGAGAAATAGTTGTAACATGGAAAACAGGGCAGGGGGCACTTTTTATAGAATCTGTGAAAACGTGTGATGCATAGGAAGGCATGGTCACAGGCCCACCTCCACCTGGTCATCTGTCACTGGTCCTCACCCTCCACCACGCTTCTGTCATGCCCAGAAGCTGGAAGAGCCAGGGACACGGCAGTGCCGCCACTTCACCAGCAGATTGTCCTCAGGCCCACAGCCGCTGGGTGTTGGCTGTGTTTGGAAAGTTTAGGAAATGGCGTTGTGGTGGAGGTAGGGGTGTTCCCTGAGTCCCTGGCCATGGGAGGGAGAGTCGCCCCCACGGTCACTTGCTGGGACAGACTTATGCAAAGATCAGCTCTCAAATTCAGATTCAAATGCTTAGAACACCCACAGCTGCTTACTGGAGACAGAAATGAGGAAAGCATGGGCACACTCACACGGGGCAGCACAGCCCACAGCAGCCTGAGCTGGTCCACCGCCTGATCAGTCCCCTGTGGGAGTTGGGTCCAAACAGCTGTGGCCGTCTACCACCTGGTGAAACTGGGTGGTTGCTGTGGTCAGAGGCCCCTCCCTTTATGCCACAGGTGTTGGTGCTGAGGGGACGTCAGACCCGCCCTCCGGGCCTTGGAGCAGGGCACCCATTAGGCCAAGAGGCGTAGCCCTAACCAGGAGGTGCCCATATGGCAAGAAGTAGCAGAGAGGGCAGAGGGCAAGTCCATGGAAGGCCAAGGAACTGTGGAGCACGCACAGGGATGTCAGGGTCCTGGGGAGGCGGCAGGTGCATCAGAAACTGCTGTGGAAAGGGCAAAGGGGACAGAGGAAGGCAGGAAAGGAAACAAGTGCTTTGTGTACCCACTCATTGACAGAAACTGATTAACCACTACAGAATAAAAGCTGACTGTCCCTGGCAGTGAGCGCCGAGTGCGCCAAGTCCCAGGTCGCTGTCTTTTCTGTCCTTCACTACTGTTCCAAGTGTAGATGGGGAGGGGATGTATTACAGATTCAGATTTTTTTCATTCCTGTGTTTTCCCACATCCTGCCAACAGTAATAGAACAAGTTACATAAATTGCCACCAACTGTCAAATTTTCAGGATTCTCCATTCTCCAAGTTCAAAGAAAAGTGGTTTTATGATGATTTTTCCCGTGAAATGAGAATCAGCTAAACCAACCTAGAGAGGTTGCTAATAGATCTTGGAATGATTCCTTATCTACAATTTATCTAAACAATCTGTACCCAAAAAATTAAAATTGGAAAACTGCAGTTGTGCCGATATCTCATGAATAACAGAGAAGCAGCAGATGAACGGGGTCTCCACAAAGACTTTCTCCTGCAGTTCCCAGGAAAAGCAGTGAAGGGTGGCTAGGAAGCCAAGCTCCCAAGGCAGACCATGAGGATTGACACTACCGGGTCCCCCTTCACCTGCAGCCTCCTCAAGACACTTCAGGGGCAACCTCCCACAGCAAGGCCTTGCCAGGGGAGGTGCCCCGGGCAGGCGGGCACAGGCCTGAATAAAGAATTGACGAGCAGGGACAGGTGCGCAGCTGTCACTCCCGCCTTCCCCTGCCCCTTCCTTGCATACAGACCACCCCAGCACATTGTCCTGAAGCAGCTGGGAAGCAGCTGCCCTGCAGAGCCAAAGCTTGTTTCCTGAGGAAAGGAGGAGGGCTTGCCTCAGGTTTGTGACTGCTTTCTCCCCTTCCAGCTACTCGGCTCAGGTAGCAACTGCCCCAGTGCGCATCCCACACACGTTGCCCTAAAGGACAAGATAATCCTGCCCTCTCTGAATGCACAGAACAGTGAGAGCAAGCTCCAGGCTTGGGAGAACACGTGGCTCGCCCAAAGGGGCCGCAGGCAGTAGGCCAACACTGCCCAGGTCTTGCAGCTTCCTAAGACTAATTACTCTAAAAACAAAAATGAGAAGTTACCTGTCATTTGGGTGATGCGTGCACGTGCTCTTCCCAGTTGATGGAAGTCACTGCAAATGATTCCGGCTCATTTTATGCAAAGTTTCACAACTCATATCGAAGATGAGCTGTTCGCCACATTTCATACCTGAGTGAGGTGTGATCGTGTTTTAATTAGTTTCCAATAAGGTGAAAATAGCTGTATGTGCAAATAGAACTAGTCTCAAGTATGTCTTCATGATAAATGAGGATTTCTAAGAAAATAGTGAAATTTAAACAATCTGAAAATATATTTGAGTTGTCCTAACATGCAGCTTTGAGGGGTTCAGTAGCACATCACCCCTAAAGGGATGACCTTTTGTTAACTCATGCAAAGGTGCTGATGGGCACAGGCAATAGCATGCAGGCAATAGCAGAAGGCGTGCAGGAGCATAGCAGACGGAATGTGACAGGACTGTTACTGCTAGCTTAGTCTCAAAGTATCTTTCCACTGGAAATGCATATATATATTTTAATAGAGAATTGGTAAACTCTTGGGGTTTCAAGTGCTATCATTCTAAATTCCGTCTTTATGTTACTATCACATTCAGTCTTCTATAAGATTACTTGTGTCAATGCGGTTTCGGCCACCTTCTCCCTTTGGATTAATATTATTTTCAACACAGACGTGTTTTTATATTCAGATAAGACACACAAGCAAAGGCAACACTGCCATGGCATCTGCTGCTCCCGGCCCCTTTTTCTCCTCCCCTCTCCTTGCCAACCCTATGTGGGACCCTGAAATTACGGGGCCCTGATGCACGAAAGGCTGGAAACCAGGAAATGCGTACCCAGGTGACAGGCCGATAGTCAGAACATCTCTCAGTGTATCAGCGGCTTACAAAAAAGATGGAGGAGAAAAAGGAAAAGAAGGAAACAGATGAGAATGAAACCACAGCAGGGGAGGGAGAGAGGAGGGCAGTGGGCAGCGGCACCCCAGAAACACGTCTCAGCGGCTCAGAAGGCTGCGTAAGCTTTGCTGGCTGGGGACATCGCAGGCACAGACTAAAGACATTGTGTGCTTGCTGTTCCTTATGTTTTCTCAAAAGAAGTTATACCACAGAGTACCAAATCCAGGTCTGCTTGGATTCTACTAAAAATAAGTAGAAAATAAAATATTTTATTGTTAATTAACTTGAGAGGCAGAAAGACAATTAGAGCAAATAGAGCTCTTCTGTATCAATTCACTCCCCAGATCACCACAATGCTTGGACTGGGCCATGGCAGCGAGCAGGGATGCAAACCATGCCCCCACCTGCATGGCAGAGTGAGAGAGAGAGAGAGGGAGCGAGGGAGAGAGAGACAGAAACGCACACAGGGCTCCCTCATCCCCAGGTGGCTACAGGCACCACAGAAGCCAGGACCACCAATTCCATCAGGATCTCCTACATGAGTGGCAAAACTTGAAGCACTTGGGCCATCTCCTGCTGCCTTCCCAGGCACATGAGCAGGGAACTGGATTGGAAGTAGAGCTGCCAGAACTCTAACTCCTGTTAATGTGGGTTGCTGTAGTGGCAGGTGGTTGGATCTGCTGTGCCACAATGCTTGGCCCTTGAGTCCAGGTGGTTAGGCCATCCCTGCAGGAAGCTGGAGGCAGGAGTCAGAACTGAGACCAGCACCCAGGTACTGATGTGGTACATCCCCAGACCCGAGCACCTACTCTCTAAATTCAGCTTGCGAGCTTTGGTTGGAAGATAGATACTGATATTTGTTTTCTGTTTTTTTCAGTTCTTTAAATAGCAAACTCCAGATTTTTTTTTCTTTTACCAATGTTTTACATATTTTCATTTGACACTAAGCTCACGTTGGCTTGTGTTGAATGCTCCTCGGTGACTATTTTTTTTCTTTCATAAGCTGTAAATATTTGTCGAGCTATCACTGTTCTGACACTTTGTTTTCTATACAAAAGCTTGGTAGAAAGTGAGAAAAGTCTCTTAAAGAATTATTTTCTTTTTAGTAACAGTTCTTGGGAATCTTGTATCCCAGGAGTCTGTCTTGTTAAGCAAGCAAGCCCTGTTTGTGAAAAGTGTTCTCAGCCTGCCTTATTTTAGTTACAATTTGGATTTTCTCACTGCACCTAAGTGGAGGCGATGCCAGATGGAACAGGTGACTTCAGTGTGTCAAAAATCCGAGAAGAGCAAGCCTCCCTGAGAGAAGCAGGGCTGTGTAGGCCCAGGCGCTGCAGCAGCAGAGGGGTCCCAGCCTCATGAAGCGCTGAAATCAACTGCCATTCCCAGAGAAAATCCTTGTTTCCCATTTTGGGGGATCATCAAACATCTGGCATTTCCATCAAGTTCAGCTCAGTGCCTGGAAACAACGCCCAAGCCCTCTGCTGAGTCTTCCATTCTCATTTTCTGGCCCGGCACTGCACAACGCACGCAGGACTTTTACACTCAAGCCTGTGCCGGTAGCAAGCACCCAGGACGCATGGGGGTCAGGAAAGCACAGCCCCCATTGGTTCTGACATAAGTTTATGCTCTCTCTGCAGACTTTAGATTGTCAGAGCCCATTACTGTCCGCTTTGGAAAAAGGCAGAACACTCCGCAGCCCTGGTCTTACTCTTGCAACAGCATTGTGGATGCTGCTCACAAGCACTCAGTATAGAAGAGTCCCAAGTGAGACCGTGGCAGTCTGAGAAAAGGCAAACTCACAGTCTGTGGGTGCCATCTGGATGCCGTCGCGGAGGCGTGGGGAGTGGGGCTGTGGGGCTGCGGGCGCGAGAGCAGATGGACGGGGCCGTTCGGGGCCCCATACTGTCAGCGGCACTTCCTCTTCTCCTCCCGTCATCTAACATATTTCCACTGTCTACACGCACACAACTCAATAACTGCTTTGAATTCCATTAAAGTGAAATTGCCACAGTCTTGTTAGTAAACCAGCTTATCTTGCATCATTCAGTCCGTCGATTATTTTTGCTTCTGTTTCTACATCCAGCAAGCACCTCAAAAAGAATTGACCCTCTGTCCTCACACATAATCCCTGGGCTGTTCCTTTCTTGCTTTTTGGCCTCTTCCCCAGACTGTAGTGCGGGCTTTCGTGAGGCCTGGATGAAGGGGATGATATCAGTAGGGCATGGTCAAACAGGTTACAAAAAGAAGAACCAAGATCAAACTTCCATCTAAAGGTGGCCTCGAGGAAAGTTAAAGAAAGGCTTGCCAAAACACCATACTTAAACAGAGCACCTGCTCTGTTATTAATCAGTTTTATCAAGAAAAGTCCAGAGGGCCTGGCATGTTGGCCCAATGGCTAAATCCTCACCTTGCAAGTGCTGGGATCCCATATAGGCACTGGTTCTAGTCCCAGCAGCTCCACTTCCCAACCAGATCCCTGCTGGTGGCCTGGGAAAGCAGTCAAGGACAGCCCAAAGCCTTGGGACCCTGCACCCACATGAGAGACCAGAAGCTCCTGGCTTCAGATTGGCTCAGCTGTGGCCATTGCAGCCACTTGGGGAGTGAACCAGTGGACAGAAGCTCTTTCTGTATTTCCTTCCTCTGTATATCTGCCTTTCCAATAAAAAATAACTCCTTTAAAAAGAAAAGTTTAGAAATAAAATATGAAAGAGGTATATACCGTTGAGCCGTTTTAAGAGGCTGTGTGCCTGGGAGCCCAGGTGGCGGAGCGAACTTTGGCGTGTCAGGGATGCTGGTAGAGCTGCCTTGGGTTTTAGTGCAGTGGTTATGTCCATGATTATGTGTTCTTTGTGGGGGTTGGGATGATGCAGAATGATGGAGCAAAATGAAGAGCTCTGAACGTGCGTCTTGTTCAGTATCTACCTTGAACTGCGTGAATGAGCATCTGATAGGATTGACATGACAATGCTAGCAAGGGAGGGGGAGACAGTACCTTTCTACCAAAAATATTTGTCTAAAACCTGTTAGATTATTAAGCAGAAAAGTGCATCAGATGACATCAGAGGATGTTTTGCTTCTAGTTTATTACTAGTCCCTCTTCCTATCAGCCTTCCTTTAAAAGGAGAGGTAATGGCAGCAGCTGGACAGGCAGTACCTGTGAGTAGCTCCAAATAGAACCGCAAGGCAGAGCGATCTTCAGCTGAGCCCTCAAGTCCATTTACCAAATAAGGTGGTGAGGAATACAGGGCCGGTGTTTCTGACACCTTCCACTGCTGAAAAGGAGCCGGGGGAGGGGGGACAGGGAGGACGAAAGCAGCTATTGTCGGCATTCCCCAGGGAATGTGATGAGTGGCCCTGACACACAGCATCCTGCCCTGGGTGTTCCTCGGGAGCCATGATAAGCACAGCCGGAGCCGACTGAGCCGTGACATCCCGCCCCCACGGTGCACAGTGGCACTCTGCAGCAGGTCTGAAGGATGAATTTGGGGGACTGAGACTGCAAGCAGTCAAAAGTAGATCTACCATTTTACATTTCATTGCCCAATTCCCAACTCTATAATAATAATTTTTTAAGAAAAAAACTATAGTGATGTGGGCTATCAAGTAGGGTTTGAATGAAACAAACAACAAATAATTGCTAATATTGATAGCTTGTACCACAGAGATTACCTAATTTCACAGATGAGGACAGCACAAAATGAGACAACTCCCACATAATATTTATTCTAAAGGAATATTATGAGTTACCGAGGGGTTTTTTTTTTTCAGTCTCCTTCATATTGATTTTGTTTCACAGTATGTGAAAAAAGCATACATCAACCTAGTTAACGCTTGAACAAGGGCCCAACACATTCAAACCATAATTTAGTATGAAGCATCCAGTGCAAAGGAAATTCGGCATTGTAAATTCACAGCTGAAAACCAATCAAGACTGTTCCATGCAGCCAAAGTCTACATCCATACGCCTCCACATTCACCAGTGTCATTGCAAAAAGACTTTGGGAGTCTTAAGACTAAGACAACCCATTAAAACTAACATCCCTTCCACAGTAAATGCATGCAGGGCTTGAACCAAGCTCCCAAGAGTCTGTGCATTTGCAACTCTGCCTGTGGGGGACCTCTGCTTCCCACCAAGTGCCTTGTTCATTTAATTGTTGGCAAATGTCTCCTGTAGGACATTATCGCCATGAAGCGTGTTTGTTATGCCCAAGACAGTCACGTAAAAATGTCTTCCACACATTTTAAAAAAATCTTATCAAAGATAATAGAGCAGTCAAGACTAGTAAACACACAAATACATTAGGAATATAAACAAAGGGCTAGCACAATATACTTATTTGACACTCTGAAGAGTGAACTTCATATAGGAGCCAAAATGTCTTCCTCCTAAAGTATTTATAGAGCTGTTGAAAAAGCCTGGGTATTTTTATACCAAGGTCTTAGCCATGTCGTCATGCAGATTCCTTCTAGAATGTAATCTGCTGACAGGTACTCAGTGAAGTGCCGTAATTACCAAATATGAGGGCATGGACAGTCTGCCAGGACATCCTGGTTTTGAGAGTAGAGGCCACTGAGTGGCCGAGGACCTGTGTGGTCTGAGGCTGGGCCCTGTGCATCCTTTTTTAGTGGATGCAGAGCTAACCTTGCAGTGCCAGCGTCGTGCTGCAAACACGTGGTTGCACTCAACTGCAGACGTACTGGAGGGGATTCAGTTAGCCAACCCAAATTAGCCCAGATGCTAGGAGTAGGCTCTTGACTAAGTGCCCCATCTCTGCCCTGAGATACACGCATGCTGAGAATCAATTCATACAAGTTGTATGTTGTATTCAGTTTGTACTTAGACACTGCCCTGAATTTCCAATAGGAACTTCCTTCTTGGTACAATGACAAATCTAAGTCATATTTAATGAGAGGCTGCAAACTGTTTAAATCCACAACTGGACAGGTTGGGTAGTGAAGTCAGCTCATTTCTGGGCAGCCAGATTCCAACCTGGTCAAATCCCCTGATCCCAGCCAGTCATGATGGCATCAGAACGGAAGCCAACCTAAGTTATTTTAAGACGTAAAACTGTCTTGCTTCAAGTGATGCTGACTTAATAAAAAGTCTCTGTTACTTCACTGGGACCTTCCTTGAGGAGACTCATCATTTCTCTGAAGCTCCTAGGATAAGTTCAAATCCCAGAATCTCTCTCTCTCTCTCTCTCTCTCTCTCTCTCTCTCACTGTCTTTGACTCTGAACATTGCCACCGTGACAGCAGCACTTACAGCTGACCTTTTGGTGACAGTTAGAGATTCTCCTCCAGCCAGTGCAGGGACTGCTTGATGCTTCTGCGCAAATGATGAGCTGCCTCAGCCTCCCTGCTCCTCAGCCTCCCGCATCTCTCCTTGATGACAACATTCAAGCTGCTTTCAGTCAGTCTCTCCACACAACAGAGTCGCTGTGTCACAGACTAAGAAAACACACACCCGAGGACAACCTATATTTTAAAACTTTGCAGGATGAGAAGTTTTGCTGTTAATAATACAGCAGGGTAAAGCCTATATGCACAGTAGATTAGTCCTGTGAGTTCAGACCCTTAATGCCATCTGACAACTTAAAATCTACACGTGCATCTTTATAGCAGAACTTAGTTGTAATGTGTTTATCTGAAAGGCAGGGTGACAGAGGTGTGGAAAAAATGGGGTGAGCCATCTCCCATCTGCTGCTTCACCCCCCAAAACCAGAGAGCTAAGGACCATCCAGGTCTCCTACCTGGGCCAGCTTCTGCCGCCTCCCCACATGCATTAGCAGGAAGCTCGGTAGGAAATAGAGGAGTCAGGACTCAAACTAGTGCCCATTGGAGATGCCAGCTGATTTAACCCACTGAGCCACCAAGTAGGGCTTTTATAAAAAGTCTCGGATTCATGAAAACATTTGGTTTAACATGGTCAGTCTTACTGGAGTGAAAGGTGGTTCTCTAGCCCCTCTTGCCAAGAGAGTCACAGGAAAAAATAGAAAACTCGGAAAGGGATTGCAGAGTGACGGGTTCACTGCCGAGCTCAGTGCTGTGCCAGAGCTCGTTCCTCTCCTGGCCCACGAGGCCAGTGTCCTTCTGTAGGATTGCTAGCCAAGTCTATTTGCTTTCTGATCAAGTCTCCTCTTACATCTCACCCACTTTACTCTTGTTTTGCTGCCTTTTTAAAAATCGATTCCTCAGAGTCCCTTGTGAATTAAGGAAATTAGTCTTTTGTCAGTTGCGTGTATTGCCAATATCGCCACAGAAAGTTTGTTAAGTAACTCTGCTCATCTTTTCAACGAGGACATTAAGGGGCTCTGCTTGGCTCTGTTTGCCTATGGGGCCTTCTAAGTTAATTAACTCCTTGGAAACAGAGACTGGCTGGGCCAGGAAGTTCTTCAGGTCTCCCAGTAGGAGGCAGGTATCCACTTCCTGAAGCCAGCATGGCTGCCATTCTGGGTCTGCATTAGCAGAAAGCTAGACTGGAGCTGGAGCTGGGACTCCAAGCTAGGCACTGCTCCGTGAGAGTCTGCTGCTTCAATTGAGGTCTTAGCTGCTGGGCTGAACACCTGCCCTGTTGTCGCAGTACAATATTTGTTGTATCTGGAATTTATATTGGTTTGGAACTTGAAATGAAGATCCAGGTGTGTATTTTTTCAAATAATCAGTCAGTTGACCCCAACTCTAAGGAAAAAGTAGACTCTTTTCTCCACCTTTAAAACCACAACCTTTATCATGATCTAAATCGCACATTATATGGATTTAGTTCTGTTGCATGACACAATGTTTTGAAATACACGTACATTGTGAAATGGTTAAATCCAGCTGGTTTGGTACACTCATCACCTCACATCAGCATCAGTTTTGCAGGTGAGAGCATTTCACGTGCACTCGGCATTTTCAGGCACACAGCACACGCTGACTGCCAGACTGCAGAACGCGTCTGCGAATCCATTCCGCCTAGCGGACAAAAACCGTTTCCCTTGACCAGCATCCCCTGACACTCTCCTCCCAACCACACCAGCCCCTGGTTAGCACCATTCTGCTCTCTATTTGCATCAGATCAGTTATTTTAGATTCCACATAACAAATTTAGAGGAACTGTTCTAGCAGCAGTTAACACCTTTGTTATATTCCACACTTTCATGCAAATGTTTTAGCATTTTATCATTAGATATATTTCTGATTGAAAAAAATATCAAAATAGTTCTTCTGCCACCTTCTAGACAATTTTTTATCATGTGTCTTCTCTAGCCAGTCACTACTACGTATGGATTTTTTTACTAATGTATTTTTTTTTACTAATAAAAAAATGCCACTCATTGCATTGGATGCATTAATGCCACTTAAGCATGGTGTATTTTCTGCAGAAATCATTGCAAAGTCCTTTTAGTAGTCAATTGAAAATTTTGTCATCTCATCCAAGCTAAAAAAAAAAAAGAAAAAAAGAATTGCGTCTCTTTGGAGATCATTAGGATTGTCATGTTGACATACAAGATTGAAGTAGTCCCTGGCATTTTATAAGATGGCGACTGCTTTTGTAGCTTAACTGGCAAGGGCACAGTGGGCACAGTGGGCGTCACCTGCATCTCGTTGGTGAGACATAGCAACTGGCGCAGCAAAGGCTCGTAAGCACAGGCTTAGGGCAAGATCAGCACATGCCCGGGCGGGTATCAGCTTAGAAGCGTAACAGTGAACATGCCTGAGACTTGTTTAGCAGGGTTACCCACCTCTATTTTAAGTGCCCACAACCAATGCTATCCACATTGACAGTCTTCCTAGACAGTAAAATTCTAGGTATAATTATCTATTTTGGAGCAACTCTACCAAGATTTGGTGTCAGCTCTGTGCTGTCACTGTAACAAAAGGATTTGAAAGCTTCTTTCTTGAGCATGGTTTTATTATGATTCAATAAAGGTCTTCCAGCTTCACGGGAAATTGATTTACCTCACTGTGTTGGTATAGGAGATATTTTAAGTTAATTTATTAATAGCTTTGATACTAATACTTGTTGTTAGGTTGTTCCCGTCTCTGTCTCTTTTAAAGACAATTTACTAGAGTCCATCTCGCACCGTACTAGATTCAAAAAGAGAATGTTTTGGATAAATAGTATTATTTTAGTTTTAGATATGTTGACTTTAATTTGTGTATGAGACACCGAGGTATAAATATCCAACATATCCAGTTAAGTGTGGTTCTCAGAGATATCGATATGTAGTCTGAGCTGGAAGATAATAGCCTGTGTGGGATTGGTTAATAAGATCCTCCAAGGAAAACATAAGACATGAGGCAAGTCAACCACAGATGAAAGCCTGAGGTGTTAGCATTAGACTGGGTATGAAGTGAGACAGAAGGACAAGTGAGACAGAGGGGTACATCAAGAGCAAAGGAGTGAGTCTCCCATGCTTCAGCAAGGGCAGCCTGGACCAACACAGAAGAGGATTCTTGAGCCTTTCAGTGAGTGATTGAGGCAAACCCCTGCTTGGGTGGCTGCAAAATGAGCTGCTGGTGCCCAGCCAAGTGTTGACCTCTCTTAATGAATGAGTGTTGTAGTGTAGTTGGTTAAGCTGTTGCTCTAGACACCCACGTCCTTTATCAAAGTCTTGGTTCAAATCCTGGTTACTCCACTTCTGATCCAGTTTCCTCCCAGTTCATCCTGGGAGGTAAAGGTAAAGGCTCAATTGCAAGAGCCCCTGCCACCCACATCGGAGGCCTGGCACGAGTTCTGTGAATCCTGGTTCCAGCTGGACCCAGCCCTGACCACTGTGGGCATTTGCACCAGCATATGGAAGAATCCCGCTTTCTCTTTTTGTCTCTCCCTCTCTCCCTGCCACTCTGTCCTTTAAGTAAAATGAAAACTTTAAAAAGAAGAAAAGAAAAGAAAAACTGGTTTGGAAAAGAGGAGTCTTGTGAGTCTTCAGAGGTGCAGAGATCATCTCTCCCTTGGGCACCTGCTCTCGTTCCTCAGTCTGGGAGAGTTCAAGGGAGAAGCCAGGTTTATCCTACCTTGTCTACACGTTCCAGGAAGCTGGCTGCTGCAGAGCACTCAGAGCCAGTTTCCTTAGATCCTTTAAAGAGATGTGGAGACAATGAGGGGACTGATAATGGGAGTGACAATCTGGAATCTCTTTCCCAGTGAAGAAAGAGTATGCAGGACAAGAACTAGAGAATAGGGCCTTTGATATGCTTCACCAAACCAAACGCCATGCACAACCCTGTGATGGGGGCAGTGGAAGAGACCAACAGGACCCTGGGATTCCTGAGATGGCCATAAGACGAAGAAGGGAACCCAAGAGGACCAAATGCTGGAGGGAAAGGGTATAACTTCTAACCTGTGTTTCTATCTACTCACTGGGTCTACCCATTTGACTACCTACATGTGACCTCCCACATACAGCCCACTTCCCCTCTCTTCTTTGATCATTTCCCTCTCAATCAATACCTCCTGTTGCTCAGGTCCAAAGCCTAAAAGCCATCGTTATTCTTCTATAACCCTTGTAAGGCAGCCCAGCCATTAGCTCCATCCTGAAACCAGATTCCTGGCTGGTAACTTCTCGCTGCATCCACAACCTGTCTGCAGCCTCCCTCTCTCTCTGAGGAGCTGTTCTCCATGCAGTATCTGCAGTTTCCAGCCTCCCTCCCTCTCTGAGGAACTGTTCTCTGTGCGGTATCTGTAGGGGCCGTTAGAGAACATGGCTCATGCTGTGCTGACTGCTGCCGATGTCTGCTCCCCGTTTTCCTGGTTACTTGCTTTTGTGTTGCCGAAGAAATTAGAGTTCTGAATGCAGGAATGCTCAGAAACTGAGCCCTTCATCCCAATCTGGATGTGGCTTGCCTCTCGCGGCCCCCTCCCTGCCCAGGCAGCATCTTTGTGCTGCTGTCACCCTCGACAGTTGTCAGGGAAGGGGCACTTCTGCAGCTGTGCAGCACGTCCCATGCAGAAGCTGGAAATCACATGGCTTAGAGAGGAAAGCATGTACAGTCACAGGAGCTATTTAAAAATACAAACATATCACAGAATGAATAAATAAAATGGATTTTTCCAAGGAACGTTGAAGCTGCATCAGAAGCTTGAGAGTGATACTGGGCAACCCAAAACGCCCTGTATCTGGGGACTTTGCTACAGACCCAAGGTCCAATGTCATCAGTATAGTGTCAGGGGAGACTTGACTTCCACCTCCAGGTGCAGGTGTGTGTATTGAAGAGAAGGGCTCCAGAAGCCAGGCCTGGGAGCTCCAATGTGGCTCCCAGCTCTGGGGTCTGTCAGCTCTGCCTGAGAGTCTGAGAAGAAGGACAGCTGCACCCTGCACCCTGATGACAAGGCAATGCTTGGGCTCAGAAGGAGGTGAGCATTGTCCCTAAATCAGTCCTCGTGGGGTGGCAGTCAGCGTGGAGAACTTTTCAAAGCTGCTATTAGGGAAGCTAGTGTTGCATGAAGTCTAGAAAACTACCCCACCCACAATGAAAGAACAGCTCCGTATGTAAGTGTGTTAACAGAAGACATGAAGATTCTCAGGGGTAGCCTCTAGAAAAGGCAGTCCCCATGAGCCACTGTAGTGGACTCTGTCATGGAGCATGCGCTGAGTGTTGAGGAGTGTCAGGTGAAGGAAGGATGCACGGCATAGCATTGAGGCTGCAGAGTGGGGTGATCACCGCCCACATCAGAGGGCCCAGGTTGGGGTCTCTGCTCCCATTCCTGACTCCTGCCAGTGCAGATCCTGGAAGTCATAGCGATGGCTCAGATAACTGGGCTCTTGCCACCCACGGGCAAGACTGGACTGAGTTCCCGGCTCCCAGCTTTGACCTTGTGAAGTCCTGGCCATTGTGTACATTGGGGAGTGGGTCAGTAAATGGTGACGCTTGTGCACTCTTTCTCTCTCTCCCTCTCTCTTACTCTCTCTTTTTAATTAGATGGAAAAATGTGTGAACAAAATTATTGCATGAAAAGCATCTTTATACATCATTTTATACTATTTGCAAAATAACAAAGAAGGTCAGAATTGATAGTCATCCTAAAAGGTCTTAGGCATTTGTCCAATCGGACATAGTAAAGAAAATTAAACCACCAAAACTACCATCAATGCTGCAGAAACAGATACTGACACCAGATAAGCTTGACAAACATTTACAAATATTAATACATCTTCAGATCCAAACTGCATGCACTCCAAGTAATTAAGAGAACTGACAACAATTAAAATGTTACTGTTGAAAAAATCACAGAGTTGAAGCAGTATCAGAATGCCATTGAAAAAGTTAATGATTATTGAGCACCAAAAGCAAATGTTAACAAGACTCTAATATTTATTGACTTGGGTATGGATTAATCTTGCCTTAAATAATTACCAATTAACTTTTGCTGAAAAATTTAGTAGGTATGGGAAAGTGTATGTCATACGTAGGGGGAAAAGTAAAATAGAAGAATCTTAAGAATGAATTAAGATGTGAAGAACAAACACGCACGCGTTCCATTAAGAAGATCTTTGCTTCATGCCCACTGGGCTCCGAGCGGCATGCCAGGCACAGCCAGGGCTCAGGTCAGAAGGAGAGTGAAACCAGACCCCCACCCCAAGAAACCTGAACCTGGTGGAAGGGTAGAGTGGACAGCTCCAGGTGTATCGCACCAGGAAGAGGTGAATACCACAGGAGAAGAACTGGGAAAGAGATCGTGGTCGGAAAAGGCTTCGGTAGCAGGGGGACGGCTTTTTGCTGATTTTAGCAAGCATCAGACTTCTGTCTGGCTGAGAACTATGTGAAACGTGTAGGGATACAGAGATGGCTCGGTGCCTCCTAAGGCTTGTGCCTCTCACACTGAACTAGGTTTCTAAGCAGTGGGTGAAAATAGAAGTGGAGTGACTGTATCAATTGGTTCCCCTAGAAACAGGCTCTGAGATGGAGGTGTGCATACAGAAACAATACATACATGAGAGGATACAGTCCTAACCAGAAATAAAAACAAATCCTAAAATTCAGATGGACCTACAGAAGCCTGTAAACCAAAGTAACTTGGAGCGGAAATCACAAAGCTGGACGTGTTCCACTACCTGGCTGCAAACACACTGCAGAGATGAAGTAATCAAAGCAGCATAGCACTGGCACACAAACAAAAACTCCTCAAGAAATTAAAGCTGAATTGACCATAAGATCCAGCCATCCCATTTCCAGGCACCCACAGATGAAGGTGCTCCAAAAATGGAAGTAAGACATGCTTGTTTCAGAGCGCGGTTTTTGAAATTCGTGTCTAGTTCTTTTCTTAATGCACATTTTTCCTGAATGTGTTGAAGAAACCACAGGAAAAAATGATCCACACACTTAACATTAATTTCAGCATCATCCACAGTAGCCTAGAGTCAGCTTATGTCCATCCGTGGGAAATGGATAAAAAAAAGAGAAGGAAATTATGCCATTTGCAACCACATGGACTGAATAATACCAGAGGACATTGTGCAAAAGGAAATACATCAGACACAGACAGACATGCTGCATGATCGTATTTCTACATAGAATCTGAAACAGCCAAACACATAGAAAAAAGAGTGGGGCAGTGGATACCAGGAGCCCAGGGTAGGCAGAGGGAGAAGCTGGCAGATGTTGATCAAGGGTCAGAGTTCTGACTGGACAGGAGGAGGACATTCTACAGATCTGTGACCACAGCCAGTAAGAATTAGTGCCAGCAATTTCTAAGACGATAGACCTAAAATTTTTCACCACCAACAGCACACTATGTATGTATGATGGTGTGTCCGTAATCACCCCAATTTGATCGTGCCGCGCCACGACACCAGGCAGAACTTGGGCTGCAAGGTGACCTGGACAGTATTTAGTGGCAAATGCCACCATAACAAATAATATGATAACTCTCACTGGTTTCCATCAACTTCAATTTAGTTTTAATTTTTGTTGACTTGAAAGGCAAAAAAAATAGTATAATGGACTAGCAGATACCTTCTGTCTGCTGGTTCATTCCTCAAATGCCCCCAATAGCCAGGACAGAGCCACGAATGCAGCCAAGGCTTGGAACTCCAGGTCGGTCTCCCCGGATGGCACAGTGCCAGTGGCTGTGCTATTGGAGCCATCACCTGCTGCCTCCGGGACGCACACGGGAAGGAGGAGCCAGGCTGTGACCTGGATGCCAGCATTCTGGTGTGGGAGACTGGTGTCCCAAGCAGGGCCTTAACTGCTGTGCCCAACATCCACCGTGGCTTTCACTGAAACAGCCCATAAAAGTCCATGCCATGTTTTGTGGTGTATAAACAGTATGTCTTCCTGCTCCTCCTGCTGAAGTAGAAATTGAAAATATACCAAGGATATGAAGCCACTTCAAAACTATGTGGAAAATGGAATTAAAAGGCAAGTTTATTTTAGGGTAAAAATTTTTGAAATCCATGCCTTTTTTTCTCATAATGCACACAGTTTGTCAACTTTTTAAAGACTCATAGTATGCATGGATTGTAAAACTTTGGGTAGTAAAATCAGCTTACCTTCTAATTCCATTCTTCATGAACTTGTTGACAGCCCTTCTTCCACTCCCCCAGTCTCCAGGTAAGGTAAGGATACCGAGAGGTTGGCAAGCCATCACGGCAGGCGAGCCATCCTTCATGCCTGAGCAGGTGCTGTCAGCCCCTCCTCAGTACACGTGTGCGCTGAGTTATGCTGGCAGAAGCAGAATAGCTTAAGGTGCAGCATTTTCACACCCACTCCCAGACCCCCCTATGCATTTGTAAGAAGCCTGGCCAGGCAGGTCAGCAGGTACCTGGACGGAAGAGGAGCCGCCTGGCCTGTGTGCCAGTCCTCCCAGCAAATCCACACAGCCAGCAGCCAGTCACAAGTGCCAGAAGGGAAGGCAGATGCCACTGAGCTGCGTTAGGTTCAGCCATGCCGTGAACACTAAGTTTAGCTTAGAGAAATGGCGTCCTAATTAAGCCTTTAAAAATTAACGTCTGATGTAAGATCATACAAAAAGGCAACAAATGTCAGAAACAAAACCCTCGGTGAACAGCAAAAGCAAGCATGAGCTCAGAGTTTGAGGATGTAACCAAGAAGGTTGTTGCTTTGAAATACGAAGCACAAATACAATTGCTTGCCGTCGCTGATGGTATTACAATGGAAATGGATTGATTTCAGTCTGCTGCCGGTCATTTTGACAAAAACCCATACCCAGACAGGAATTTGACTGGTTCTCCAAGCAATGAATTTCTCAAGTGAGAGCAAATCAAAGGACTTTTCGAATCAAAAACAGTAGCCAGCATCCCTGAGCCCTGATAGTGTTTTTATCTACGTCTGAAAACATTTATAAAACTGGATGATGCTGATGTCCCAGCTAAGCTCTGGAAGACTTTGGTAAATCCATGTACTCTGGGGTAAAAAGGGACTCATGTAGACCTAGAAAGTGTCAGGCACACATAAGAAGCTCAACAGGAGCTGTCTTAATGAATCAACTCATTCAAAATTAGCTTGGCAGCTGTCTTACGACAACTGGGTTAAGACAGTGCATCTGTTCACTGAGATTGTAGTATGATTAGAAAAACTATTTTATATCAAAGAACTCCTTCTGGAAAAAGCAAAGTACAGTTGGTGCAATCATGCTTGGGGGGAAGGAGAACCAAACACGATGGCACAACGCTTGACCAGACTGGTGGATACGATCTGCATTAGCTGCTCTTCAGTTCACATTACTGCTTCACTCGGCTGCCACACCTCAGGGGCTGTGGCTCAGACCGAGTGGTCCCTAACTCACAGCATCCCTCCCCGTAGTACCAGTACACAACTGGCTCACTGCACCAGCCTCCTTTCCCCCTGACAGCCTGTACCGTGAGACCCCCTTCCCTGTCTGTGTTCACTGCCCACTTGTTCCTTATAGCTATCCAAGGGTCAAGATGGTGAGGGAAGAAGGCCAGGGGGGAGAAGTTGAGTGTCCACAGCCACACTTGCTCAGGCCCTTGCTAGGTCTTGGGTAGGTCTGATCAATGAAACAGGCTCACAAAAGTCACCCCGACATCCCAGTGCAGTCCCCAGTGCCACCTCTGTTTGAGGGACTGATAGATTCCAAAGGAGACACAGGCAGTGATGTAGTTGAGGAACCAAAAGGGCAATGCATGAAAGAGGTTGTGAGGCCAGTGCCATGGCCTAGCAGATTAAGCCGCCAGCTGAATGCTGGCTTCCCAAATGGGTTGACACAGAAGAGGGATAATCTATTGAAGAAGGTTCAGGAGGAGGTGGCAAGACAGAGCTTTGAGCATCTGCCTAGAGTCGAGAGGACCTTCCCTCATCCATGGTAATGGTAGGTGATGGATAGAATGCTCATTTTGGAAGGATCCCATTACCTGCTGCTCTGTAACATACCCAAAACCTGTAGGATTTCCATTCAGCTTCTTCTGTTCTCTTGAGAATCCTAAAACCCAGAAGGATAGGCCCCACCTGCATTCATAAAGAGTGATACAAGTCTAATGTCTAGACACACAGGCCCAAGTAAAACAATGCCTCGTTATCCCCATAGTGCACGGCCACCTCCCATGAAGATGCTATAAATTTATAGCCAGTAAAATGCCACTGGATTAAGAAGAGTTGGTATTGTGGTCAGGAAATTTCTTTCTCATGGACATGGTTCTGGGGGTCAGCATCCCGGCACAGTGGGCTGGCTTGCCGACAGTGATAGCAGCATCCCATACCGCAGGGCTGGCTTGGGTCCCAGCTGATCCTCTTCCCATCCAGCTCCATGCCAATGCAACTCTCTCTGTCTCTGACTCTCTCTCTCTCTGTATGTTTCTCTTTGCTTCTCAAGGCAATAAATACATCTTTTAAAAAATAGAATACATTTCTCTTTACTTCCATAATAGGAAATACCTGCTCCAAAATTCCTTCCGGTGTTGGAAGTGAGGATTCCCTGTTGCTGCCCATTCTGTCCATCTGCTGTGTTTATGGAGACACTGACAGGGAAGTGATATGCTGGAAACTGAGCGCCTTGCCAAGGCCGAGCAGACAGTACAGATGTATTGCCCACTGCCGCTTCCATATTAGCTCTCTAGAAGAGCCTCATATTCAAAAGGCTCTAGCATCTGCATTTTAAAGACTTATTAAGACTTATTTTTAATGTTTCAAAATTTCCTCACCTTCCTCCCAGGGAATCCGTAAAGCAGCCAGAGTTGCCCTGGTAAATGCTACCCTTAGCAGGCCAATTTATCATTTAGTTTCAATGTTTTATTGTTGTCAAAAACTACTTGTAAGAGAGAAGCTTTGGGAAAACATGCAAAAAATATTCTGCTTTTCCAAAGATTGCTTGTTACACAATACTTAAACACTCTGTGGAAAAGATGCAATTACAAAGTATATTCTGAAAAAAAAGATTTGAAATCTATGCATAGTTTTTTCCCCTACAGTACAGTTTTCAAGAGCCTTTCAAAGTTTGGTGGTTCTCCATGCACTTGTCTATCTGAAAGCATCTGTTAGCGATGCTACGTCAGGGCCACAGTGACTGCATCAGTGCTCTGCAACTGGCATGGGGTGCAGCGCCCTGAGTATGGCACAGTGGCAGGCCTTGATACGTGACAGTAGAATAGCTGCTTTCCTTCCCTGTGCCAAAAGCATATATGTTTTTCTTCTAACCGAAAGGCACCTTGCCCTGGAAGTCAGGCCTCTGAACAGCACTGCCCTTCTCCATCTCTTCCAGCGCTGTCTGCCACACGGGTAATGGTGATTTGCTTGGGACTGTCTGCACCTCCAGCTTCTATCCCTTGTGGTAGGAACTGCTGCATTGAGACCCTCCCGTGTGCTCCCTGAGCAGCTGGGGTGTGGGCTCCCAATGTGCTCACTCACACACAAACATAGCTTAACCTCAGCTGCCCTCTTCACTCCCTCTGCCCGGTAGGATGGCTGTATCACAGTCTGTCCACCTCCAGTTGAAGAAAGGGCCCTGAACTGAAAACATCTGCGGTAGAGGCTGAAAAGGTGGCAAGAAAAGGCAGAGCAAAATTGCGCGAAGGATTTGCTGTCTCTAAAAGGACACTGAGTGGTTGATGGGTTACACAGACAAGTGTTGTGAGATATGCGGTGTGTAGACGTTTTCCAGTACCTAGTTAGGATGATTGTTTTCAGCAATCCTTAATAAATACTGGCTGGTTGGCTGACAGTAGAAGAGAGACTGAGCCTCCTCCATCTCTTGAACCTGGTAGCATAACGTTTAGTTATATAATTGTTTCCTAAGGTTATATTGGGACTACAGTGATTTTCTACTACTATTATTAGAAAGGCAGATTTAAAGAGAGAAGGAAAGGCAAAGATCTTCCATCTGCTGGTTCACTCCCCACATGGCTATAACAACCGGAGCTGAGCCTGATCTGAAGCCAGGACCCAGGAGCTTCTTTCAGGTCTCCTATGGGGGTACAGGATCCCAACCAAGGCTGTGGGCTGTCCTCCACTATTGCTTTTCCAGACTATATGCAAGGAGCTAAAAGTAGAATAGCCAGGACGTGAACCGGAGCCCATGTAAAATGCCAGTTTTTGCAGGTCGCAGATTAGCTAACCGAGCCCTCATACCAGCTCCTGTTTTCTTGATGTATAGAATCTTCCATAAATATGATTTCTAAGTACTGAATATTTTCTATATTAATATTTTCTACCAACATAGTTTATTGTTAAATAGAGAAGAACTTAGCTCTGGTTTGTTTTCTGCTTGAACGAAACAAAAATGCTCACCTTTTGTTGAGAATGCCTATAAAGCCGACAGTAACATTGTGAATGAGATACTGTCATTTCCAAGACAGTCTGGAAATGTCCTCTCTGCCATCCCAGTCATTGTCTCCAGAGTCTGTCCTCACAAGGTACGTTGTGTGACAACAAACCGAATTGCCAAAAATGATGTAAGTCTCAGATCGCACATTAATCACTTACAACTTCTTTCCTCTTGCAAACTCTTTCTTTATAGAGGTTCTGACAACAAGTTGACACTATTGAGCTCACCAGGTTACTACCACCTGTTTTGCTCAGGATTCTCAGACAGGTCATTAGGAAAAGACTGTGGTTGCCAGCTGCCATTGTCCTATTTGACATCATTGAGGAGACGTTTTATTTTTACTTCCAAGTGTTATTTACTCCTGTCACAAGGCATATGCATTCAACATGCAGCTCCAATCCCCGGGGCCTCTCATTGATTGCTGAAATAAAGAACATGCTGTCAGGAGCGTCCGTGGACAGCAGTCTTACCAAACCCTTTATGCACAATTGACATCGCATTCCCTTCTTGGTTAGCCGAGAAAGAAAAGACTTGATGATGATGATGTGGACTGGCATCAGAATTAATTTCACTCAACAATTAAATTTATGATCCAGGGCCCGGCACGGTGGCGCAAGTGGTTAAAGGTCCTCGCCTCGCACGCCCGGGATCCCATATGGGCGCCGGTTCTAATCCCGGCAGCCCCGCTTCCCTTCCAGCTCCCTGCCTGTGGCCTGGGAAAGCAGTCGAGGACGGCCCAAAGCTTTGGGACCCTGCACCCGCGTGGGAGACCCGGAAGAGGCTCCTGGCTTCGGATCGGCATAGTATCGGCCCGTTGCGCTCACTTGGGGAGTGAATCATCGGACGGAAGATCTTCCTCTCTGTCTCTCCTCTCTGTATATCTGCCTTTCCAATGAAAAAATAATAAAAATAAATCTTTAAAATTTATGATCCAGATTTCACATGAGTTATCCCATTGCTTAAAACATGTGTTATATCTTAAGTATTTTCCTCAATCTGTAAATGCTTTCTTCTGTAGTGTAGTTGAGTAAGAGGGAGCAACAAGTGGGTTTTAGATACAATAAATAATTTTTTAAAGAATTAAAAATGATAGGCCCAGCAAAATGGCTTAATCAGCTAATCCTCCACTGCAAGCATCAGCATCCCGTCGAGGTGCTGGTTCATGTCCCTTGCTGCTCCGTCCCATCCAGCGCTGAGAAAGCAGTGCTATCGCAATCCTTTGGGGAGTGAACCTTCGCTCCATAGATCTGCCTTTCCAATAAAAGTAAATCTTTTTTAAGATTTGCTTATTTTTTATTAAAAAGGCAGAGCAGATTTGTGGAAAGACAAAGAGACAAAGAGAAAATCTTCCATCCACCAATGGCCACAAGAGCCAGAGCTGAGCCAAAACCCAGGAGCTTCTTCTGGGTCCCCCACACAAGTGCAGGACCCCAAGGCTTTGGACCATACTCTGTTGCTTTCCCAAGCCACAAGAGCTAGATGGGAAGTGGAGCAGCCTGAACACGAACCAGTGCACTTATGGATTCCTGGTACTTGTAAGGATACAGCCATTGAGCCAACACACCAGGTCAAAAAAAATTTTTTTTAATTAAAAATGACTAATTTCATCCAACAGGTTCTAGAACATGCAACTCCCTTTTTGTACGGGGACAAATGTTGGTGCTAATCAGACTGGGTCTGTACTTTAGATTAGAATCTTGTTCATGGATGAGCTGGAATCAGGTCTCATGGAAAAACAGAATTGGATCTGTATAAATCAGTGTTCTCTTTGTGAAGTTGCAGACACAATGAAGGGAAAGCCCTGCTGCCTGGGATCTGAGGAAGCCACGTGCCACGTGAGCTTGCTGACTGCTGGTGGCCTTAGACAGAGAAGACTCATCCCACAGCACCCGCATGCTTGCAGAGCCCTCCTCCTCCTGCCTGGAAGAACTCCTGCCCGAGCCCTGCTGACTACATTTTCTCAGCATTGTGGAACTGGATGTTCCAAGCATCCTCCACATAGAAAAGCTCCAAAAGCTATCACCCCTCCTGTACTGCTGTCAGCCACTCCTTCTACGTTTGTTCTTTACTTGAGAACCACGCTGTCACTGCTGGTGTTTAATGCTGCCATGTGGTTTAGTTACCTCTACAGGTGGAAGTGAATTCTATGCAAGCCAAGACGGTGTATGTCGTTGCCTCTGTATCCCCACAACTGATCCAAGAGTCAGCACTTAGAGTATGAGAATTATTTGTTTATTGGATGAACTAGAGAAAGTTTTTCAAATGTTAGTCCCAAATGCCATTATTTAAGTCAAACAAACATATCCTGCGTTAGACTTTTCTTCATTCATAAAACCAGGCTAGGAACATCTCTGATTTGGGGAGCAAGCAGACAATGTCTGACAGAGGATTCTGCTTCCAGTGTGTCAAGATGTTGTTGTACATGTCTGTTACTGTACTTGTGCCCGTTCTGTTGGCACTCACCGGTACTTTGCCTAGTGAAGTGCATCTTCTTAAGGCACTTCTCTGGTCCCCAGGCTGCAAGGATCACCTTTCTCAGAGATACCCAATGTCTGCCTTTCAAAGTTTGGTCCCTGAAAAATTATGCCTGTGAGAAATTACTCTGTCGGAATTACTCCAGGACTGTTTTGTTGGATACTTGTCTTCTGCTACGTACTAAAACTCATTGTCTCCCCTATGACTCCTGGTATTAGGTAAGGTTGGCACAGCCAGCTCTTCATCCCCCAACACTCCCATGCTTACCCAGCTGTGATACAAACGTGTGTGTGTGTGTTACTACTAAGGCTGTGCTTCCCCGACAGGTGCTGTGAGCCTGACTAGACTCAGGGCCTGTGTTATCAGAAGGGGTTTAGGAGCCTGTGTTAGACTTGGGTTTGGCAAATGTAACGCTGCTAAAGGTGTTGGAGAGAGACAGTCAGGAGGAGGCAGAGGAAGAACTATTCAATCTGTAACCCCCTCTTGAAGATCTCTTACCATTTAGTGCTGGTTTTTCTGTTGAACTGTGGAAAATTCCAGTACAAGGCACAGTCCCCAGAACAGGTGTGCTCACGTTGCCTTCTGTCACCAGCGTGGGCTACACCATCCCCAGAACGTATGTCCCAGGACCCCTGACTTGCCCTGCCCAGGCTGGCCCACTTCTCCGCTCTTCCCAGCAGGCCGCATTCTCACTGCAGTGCACGTTCATCCAGCCCCCTAAATGGCAGGTTTTCTCTTGTTTTGTTTTGAGACACATAAGAGATACTGGAGCATCTTTAAAGCCAGTGAGCCTAGAACTCTCTGTCAACTCATCCGAAGAACATTCTGTGTAGGTCTTATAGGTGATGCCTCCAGTGGGAAGGAAGAGGCGTAGCCTTCGCCCCGTTCTGCCTCCAAGCCACGTGTGGGGGATTTCGCTCCCTAAATTGGTGCTACAGCGCGATTTCCCCACAGCGTGGAAGTCTGGGGCTTTCCCTTTTGATCCTTCATCATGGAAGCAATCACATTCCAGAAAGATTTCCCTGACATTTGTTTGAAATCGAATCCAGTTCCGCCCCCCGAAAAAAGAAAGGAAAAATGGAAATTTCTTAAGTCTTCTAATTTTTCTCAAAAGGCAACTTGAGTCAGTCTGTTGGATCGTTATCTACCAATCTTTCTTTAATTCATAATGTAAATTATTTAGAAACTTGATGTTTGATATTTTCAGGAATGTATTCTAGTGAGAGATGAGATTTTACACACCACAAAAAATTTCATTAACTTGGAGAGAAAAAAAATGATGAAAGTTATTGTTGAATCAGCGCACTGCAGAAGTGTGGCTTAAATTTACAATATGTTTTCATTATGGGGGAAGTCAGTAAAATATATAGCTATTCACTTAATATATTCTCAAGAAAATCTCACATTTTCTTCTTAGGCCTTTACATGCAGATTCACGCATGTAGAAAACCAGAAAAGGTGACCAGTTAGACTACAAAACCAAGTGTTTATGAATATTTCAGCTTGTAACAGGTGTGTGCGGTAGACGCCTGTCCATTACCGTATGGCCCCTCAGCAGCACTGGAAAGGCAGGGCTGTGAGGTCACCGCCCCCAGAATAGATCAGATCTGGGAAAATAGCTGGAGCTTCTGGAAAGCTTGATCTGGATGAGCCATGAAAGTTAAGATGTGTGTTTACACAGAAAGATAAGAGGTTGAAAACCCAAAGGCAGGGTAAACGGGTGCCTAACAGGTTCAAGGAGGAGACCAAGTGAGTTAGGGACCAAGGAATGACAGCCAGAGTAACAGAAGAGTAGAAAAAAACCAAAAAAGCACTCTTCCTCTTAGGACCAGGCCCAGCCCCATCAGGGATTCCTGACACTCCATCCATTTAGCAAGGCATCTGGCAGGAAAGAAGAGCCGAGCAAGAGGTGAGGCGAACCTCTGACTCAGAAACAACACTGCCGCCACCTAATTGGCTTCACCCAAGTTAAAGAGATTTTTTTAAACTGATGATGTTAGCCAGGGCAAAGCTCTAAAAAAAGATCTTATCATGGAGCTGCAATTTGCAACTGTTTTCATCCACACAGTAGAAAAAGCAAAGTCAAAAGTCAGAAAATTAAATCAGGTTCATTTGCTAGCCAAAGGTCTCCCCTGGCCGACGGAATCTGCTGAGGCACATCCTCTTTCCCTCTCCTTGGAGAATTTTTAGGTAAATGATAATCATCCAATCAACAGCACTGAAAGCTAGTCACCAGCAGCTGTATCAGCACCTATTCTATTCATTCATGCCAGTGGTGGTGTGCATGTAACGAACGCACGTTAGCTAACAGGGCAGCATTGATTTCCTAACCCCAAACCCACCCGTGCGTTCCTTGGTGCAACTGAAATGTATTTTGAATTGGTGAGTTGTAGAATGTAATTGCTTTAGTATTTTCATCTTGATTTATTGGGCTCAGTTTGCTTATATTAATGTCATTTCTAATAAAAGACAAGGAAAAGGAGGCAGAATTTTTTAGCATCAGGCACAGAAGGATAATGTGACAAAACCAAAATTTTGTATTTTAGCACACATCCACAGGTAGGAAAACTTAAAATAGCTCATCCAATGCATTTTGGACTTGATGGATTCAGCCAATAAAGTAACCAGAGAAAAATTAAGTATGTACTAAACAACACCTATGGAATACTTAGCAGAGTACAGGGTTATATCATTTATGGTAATGAGTGCTTTCAGACTCCAAGCAAAACAACAAAAAAATTTTTTTTGCTTGAAAAGAAGGTGTCTCCAAATATTGAAGGGGATTGTTTCTTTTGTGTCCCAATTAAGTTCCGACTTCAGACATTAACCAACATACGCACGGGTGTCACTCGTGAATTGCACATCGCAGTTGAAATGAGCATTGTTTCACTGATAGCTCGGTTTGAAGGATATGGTCTTTTTCCCTGCTGATAGATTATCCCCTTGCAAGCAGTTTTTTGGGGGGCATATGTGCAAGTGTGTGTGTGTTCTAACAACAATATTTGTTTGCTTCAAGAAATGACCCCAGGGAACCAGCTGTGGTCCTGCCTGGGATCTGACTTTTCCTGGTAGCCACGGTGTTGGTCCAGGAGCATTAGTTCTATGACGTATCCAGGGGTCGTGCCATCGACTGACTCTGGAAGGCTGGGCTGCCCGCTGGCCACTGCTGACTATGGCACACATGTGCCTGCAGGAACAGGGTACCAGGCATACCCCAAACATGCCCGCACTGACTATGTCTCTGTCAGGGTCATTTTCTAACCTTCTTTTTCAGTCTTGTTATGTTCATTAAGAGGTATAGGCCTTTCTACTTGCAAGACTATAGAATTGTAAGCTGTGTACACACGCACATAGACACACATGGACTATGTGCAGAACGTGCACACACACTAGCAGTGAAGGCTTCAGGAAGGTGTGCAGGGCCCCCACACCCCTCTGGCTCTTCATTCCTGACAGCCCATCCTGGTGAGCTTCTGTCAACAACCGCAAGCACTTAGAGAGCAAGACTTGAGTCAAACTATCCCTGGAAGGCTAGGTTGGCAGAAATTCTATTCTGTCTCATTCACAAGATCAACAGCCATCTTCATTGTTGATTCGTGTTTTGAGCCATCCAGAGCCACTGATTGGGGCTCCCTAAGGCCCAGCTGCCATGAAGCGGCAGGGTCTGAGCTCCCCTGGGGGCTCAGCATGGGCTGTGACTGGTGAAGTATGCGCAGAAGCCACCGTGGCCGAACCGTAGTTGGAAGCTGAGCTGGAGCCCGGCGGCAAGCGGGTATCCGACACAGCAGCCTCGCGGTCAAGCTTTCCCTGTGACTTGGAGGTTTTGTCTGTGATGCCTTGGCTACTCTGTGTGCTTGGTAAGTGACTCACAAAGATGAATACTCTTTGCACCATGTGTGACTGTATTTCAAACAAAACCCAAGTGTCCTAATCTGGCACACATTCTCCATTTCATTTCTATAGGAACAAGACAGGACAGTTCCTTTAAATCACCATCAGTAGTTCCCCCGCTGCACCCACCAGCAGAAAAGAAAAACTCCTTCTGCTTTCTCCTGCTTCATTTAGTTTGAGCAGCCCTGGTTTATGGCATTTTTCTATGTGAGCTTAGCCAAGGATCTCCCTTTGAATCATCTAGAATGTTCTTTAGTCTCGGACCACAGGGACGTCAGATGTGCTCTTTCTGTGCCCATTTTACACACAGAAAATATACTGCAAAGCCTTGCTGTTGTACTAATAATTTAAGAGCCCCTCTGCCCAAGGAATAAGCTGCATTTGTGTGTCACGCGCTTCCATTTACAAAAGAAATTCTTCATTGTTTACGGCCTGTGTTTTCGAACAGAGGGCCAGCGGTGACTGTATTTCATCCCTCAAGGCCCCATCTGATCAGTTCAAGACTCGGAGGCTGAATGCAAGCCCCGGAAATTACAAGTCCGACAGAGCAGTGAAGGTTTTAAGTATCTAATTTGGGACCCCATGAAATAGTGCTTCGTTTCTCAATACATCTCTCCTGCAAAGGTGGCAACTCATTCAGCTGCCAGACTAATTCTTCATTTTGATGTAATCTTTTGGGAGAATAAAAGTGAACAGTGCTACAATGAAAGTGTTTTTCAAACAATAATGGTGCCGGAACGTGAGATTCTCAACATTGGCAAACAAAGTATTTCAGCCACAAAGCAATCACATAGCTATAAAAAATTGCTGAGGCTTTAATAGAGGAAAATAAATTCTCTGTAATGTTCCTCTTTTTAGTAACCCATCCAGGAAGAAGTTAACTGCCCCTCCCTTTAGGAGGCGGAGCGCGGACTCCCTTCTCCTCTCTGCCATTCTCTAGTTGTTGCTGTTTTTCAAAGTCTGATCTTTAACTCAACTCACATTTCCCTCATTAAACTCCCCAACAAGTGTTACGAATTTGAGAGAACTCATCATTTACAATTCATTCTGAACTAAGTGAAGCAGTTCCGTGTATTGCTTCCACCTGAGGCTGCTCTGTAGCCAGGTGGAGGTTGAGGGAACCTGTCTCTCCGTCTTCCTTGCGGGGGGAAGGGGCACTTTTAAACTTAAATAAATTCTATAGGCTATTTTGGTAAGCTGTTGACAAGGTAAAATGTGGCTTTTTCAGAAGTATGCGCTTCTGCCTGAATTATAAGAATTGCCTAAAGCTGAACACAATTGGACAGGTTACCAGGCTGGGCTCACTCTTCATATTCATCAGAAGAGAGCCTAAGTTGTCACGAAGAGAGTCCTCCCAGACCGGGTGTCTCCAGCACACCCTTGGAAGGCAGACGTGCACAGTGGTCATTGCATGGCCAGTCATTACAGAGAGGACGGGGAGGCCAGGTTAACGCAGCTCTGCCCTCGGTCTGCTTCCGGCCGCGACCTGCCTCTGTTCCCTCGGCCGCTTGAGCCCGACTCACGGTTTTCAACACCGTCTTCACACTGATGACTCGGACACACACATCTTTCCTCACCCCCACACACCTACACACACCCACTCTGCCTTCTTCTCTGAACATCTTAAGCCTCTAACTTCTCACCAACAACCACTCCACATGTCCAGCAGGCCTCTCCCACTGAAGGTATTCAGAACAATTCCTGGCTTGGCGCCTTCTTGGCAGCCTCTTCCCCCAACCCGTCTTCCCTCGGCGCCGTGATTGGGACTGCAGCCCACCTTCCCAGGGACTGTAGTTAGTTAGCTCCATTCTGCACTGCCTTCATAAGCCTGCTCCAGCCCAATTCTACAGTGACAAAGCAGCGTTCCCCCTCATTACCTCCGGGCACCTGCTGGCCTTCAGGGCTTCCCTGCTGGCCTCTCACCTTCTCCCATGGTGCCCCTGCATCTGGTGACCAGAATGGTCTGAAAATGTTAGAAGGTGGAGCTCAGTGTCTTCACCAATGCATTACAGGATGTGACTTCATCTGACCCTACCTAGCTCTCTGACTCCCTAGCCTGCCTTTCTGACTCAGCATTTTCTGTTCCACCAGACACCTGGTGTAAAACCCACCACATTTCCCTGTGCCCGGGGACCTTAGCACTTGCTCGTCCCTCCATCTGGAACATTTTGCTGGGCACCTGTTTGCTGTTCCTTCTGGCGGCAGCTCACCTGCAGTCTTTGTCTTATACCTTCCCTGGAATAGTCACTCAAATCCATAGGTACCCACCTGTTACATCCCTCATTCTCTTTGACCCTCCGTGAATTTACAGCCACCTGAAACGTATTTATCTAGATGTTTGCCGGGTAATTGTAGAAGCCAACCACTGGTCAGGCAGCACCGTGAGAGGGGGGATTCAGAGGCCCACATCTTGTCCAGTGTTGGATTGCTCCTCCCTAGGGGTACCTGACAAATGATTGGGTGACTTTAGAAGCTGTCATTCCAGGAAAATTTTCTCATCGCTCCATATGTACTTGTTTTCATTTTCTTTAACTCTCGACATGAACAATTTGCCATGACTTTAAGCAAAAGCATAGAAAGCAAAAGTCAAAAACAGAAATCAGGCACTAAAGGGGAAAATATACAGGATTAAAAAAGCGAAACGCGTCTGAGATCGGTAGTTCCAACATTGGCACGAGAAAGTCAGAGAGCGCCTGCGCCATAAGAGCATCCTCTGCAGCGCCAGGGACGCCAGGGACGCCAGGGACGCCAGGGACGCCAGGCGCCCCGTTCAATGGCCAAGAGCCCACGTTACAACAGCCCAATGAAGAGGAACGATTAAGGGGCTGTGTTAACCTGCTCCCAGAGTTCCATATTCCACTTTCCTCCCAAAAATCAAGAAATGACTTCATTGTGAAAGATCCAGCCAACGGCAGAGTCAGCATTGTGTATTGCTAAGAATTACAGTTTTAGTAATTCGATGAAAACGATCCCTCGAGGGAACCGTGTTGTGAGCCTGTGTGCAGTGACATCACTCCAGCAAAGAAAGCCTGCCATGTGCACGTGGCTGTCCACGGCCATGTTCAGGGCAACACGAAACATCTGCATCTTAGGAAGGTTCTCCTGTTTGTGCTTCCTGCTCCTAGCGAAGTTTAAACCTACTACAAAAGATCCTTTCAAGATCTCTGTTTCTGCTCTCCACTTAAGATTTACCTCTAGCCTCAATGTCCTTGCCTTGTAAAATAAAAATTAAGAATCATTATGAAATATGAATAAGCATCAATAATTATAATGGACTTTATTATCCACCAGAAAAAAATCTGAATGCCCAGTCCTCGCCAGCACGGGCATTCTTTTGCTGTGCTTCCTGGCACTTTCTGAGTCACCGTGAAGCCGAGCCAGAGCTGTTTCTGATGCTGCTGAGGGCTCCTTCTGTGACAGAGCACTCGCTGCTTGAAGGCAGGACTTTGAAGCCCTTCTAGAAAGGGTATTTGAGCCTTGGGTCAAAGTTATGGTCATTTCAAGTAGGAACACTGCTTTTACCCCACATCCAATCAGGTCAAGAAAAATTCCCTCTTTCAATAGCTCTTCTATGTACAATTGGTTTTTGATTCACGTGCTAAAACCGTAGTCCATTTAAACAGACATTCCCATGCTACTGGCAGGATACAGCCATTCGAGTGTTCACAGAGCAAACACTGCAGAATTTCTGGTAAATCCAAAGACCAAGACCAACTCTTAACTGTGATATGAAATGGTTTCCAAGATCAAGCCGAGCTGTGCCTGTCAGAGCTGCCACTGGAGCTGTCAGCACTGCTCATAGCTTGCCAAGGGGCAAGGGACCCACGGTGCCAGGCGGAGGCCTGGATGGGGTGAGGAGACTGTCACCATCACGTGCTGCACAAGACAAACATCCCCTTTGATGTCCCATCCAGCTGCCAGGAGAAGCAGAGAAGGCATTAGTAATTGCTATTGTTTGCAGAATTCCTTGTGGTTCACAGCCAGATGACCGTCCTTTACTAAAACGCCTCTTGTACTGGGTTTACTCACCACCTTTTCAAGATACCCCATGTTGTCATTGTTGAGGACTATTTTTTTTTTTTAATGTGCCAAAAAATAGTGTTGTCTGGCTATGCCATTCCTCGGTTTTCTGATATTTGCCACACCGATGGGAATTCACTCATAATGTGAATGCACTGTTGGAGAAGCAGGATTCTTTCCTTGTGTAGTTTATTTCCGTCTCCAAAGGACAGACCGCTCTCGCTGTCACTGGCCCCTGGCCCGTCCCGACTTCCCGCAGACATCGGCATCGCATCTACAACTCCTGCTTGTGGCAACTTGGACTTCCCGGCAACTGAGAACGAGCAGTGATGTGATTCACTCATTGAGAAAATAAATGAGTGTCTGTCAACTAAAACCAAAGCCGAGGGTCCAAGGAGGCCACTTGCACGTGTTGAGACTTTCCCTCTGGAGGGATCTTTTCGCCACAATAGGAGGAGAAATACACTAGCAGCCTGCACCCTGAACCAAGGCCCCTCAGTGTCTCTAGGTCGACACCATTTTGTCTGTAGAATAGAAACTGCCTTCACACTCAAATGTCTCTTTGTTTTCCAACATCATGTAAATGACTTGGCTAGTAGTTTCGAAAGACCTGAAAACACAGTCTTTCAATATACAGATTTTTCATGTTTCCAAAACCCATACACCCATATCCACTACATGCTCTCAGATGCACTTGTTCCATTTATTCCACTGATTTCACACCAAAATAGCTGGCTGATGAGTATTTATGGCTGATGGAGATGGTGACTAGAAAGGCCACATGGCTAGGAGCACGGTCTTTTCAAAGGAAGCTCATGGAAGGCCAGCGAGAGGACGGGCCTCCCTTGGGCCTAGGGCCGCAGCAGCTTGTTGTATTCCAGGGTTTAAGCAAATGACTCAATTCCGTAGGCCCCATGGAGAGGGCACCGAGTGCCAAGCTATGCAGGCTTCACCACTGTTTGTGGGCAGGCTGACTGGGAAGCTCAGACTTACCCTTGGTGACTGAGCAGAGGGTGACTCCTCACCGCGGACTGACAGTGAGGGCTGCCCACGCCAGTGCTGGCCGGACGACACTCTCCTTCCCCACTTGCTGTCTCCAGCAAGCCCCCAGAGCACATCACCACGTCCACCAGCTGCCTGGGACCTGGGGGTACTCACTGAGCAGCTGTGACACAGTGAACACACGTCTCTGATCATGGCATCGTTCCTGCAACAAACAGCAGTTCCCCAATTTGTGGTTGCTAATGCTGAGTCCCTCCATTTTGTACAATTAAATGACAGCTAATGAGGCAGCCCAGAATTCTCATCAGTAAGAACAGAGAACCAGCAAAACAAACTGTCCACTGTTACAGGTGCCACCAAATTGGGCCATAAGATAGAATTTGCACCATTACCATGGGGAAAGAGGAAGTAAGAAATAGAATTTTTGTTGTTAACTGATTGCCTGGTAATGAGTTGGACTGGCACAATGCTTGGCTATAAATTAATCAGCAGCTGAAATGCTCAGGGACCTTGGCCCCATGAAGTCAGCTGCACGCCCTGCTGCCTCCGCCTCGCCATTTGGTTGGGGAGCATTGCATTTTGCTGATTTGTAAGAGTCTGTATTGCAAGAGAACCGGGATCATGAAGGGTTTCCTGGGACCTTTTCCTCTGCATTTCTAGGTTTGTTGCACTCTGTCACCTGTTGAGCAAGCGCCTATGACTGTGGTCTGTGCTCAGTTACAGTGGGAAGGACTCCACAGCACTGCAGGAGTTCCATCAGATTCTGTACAGATTTAGCATTAGTCCATCCAAGTCATCAGACAAAGGGTTTGTCACTGCCCTCCTCATTCTGCTCCTGCTGGGGCTATGATGGACAGGGGCCTGTGGACAGCCCTCACAACTGGTCCTTCCTGTATGGCCATCCTTGGCGGCAGCTCACATTGGCATGAGTCATATGATATAAATACTGTAAATACCTTAGTACTGCCATTCCTTGGATAGCTGAATGCTCACTGTGTGAAGGCAGAGTTAATGGCTGCTCTTGGAATAGCTACTACTCAGCAACAGCTGCTCCGGGGACCTGAGTGGGGGGACCTTTGTAAGTTATCAGCTGAGCAATCCTGGGTAAAATCAGTGCCTCTCAGAATGCAGTAATAATGGTGTTAACTCTCATCATTGTTTGATGATGACCAAGCTGTCAAAGATGTAGCAAGACAAGGCGTATTGCAGGTGTGGCAGAGCAGCCACCCCCATGCTTCCAGGGAGTGTTCTAGAGAGCACTGGCTCACTTGCCTTGGAGCAGCCCTGAGATAGGTACACTCCATCTAAGAGCCCAGAGACACCATGTGGCCTGCTGCCAGGTCATTGCCAGCAAGCACCACAGAAGACAGCATGAGCCAGGATTCACTCCTCAGCTGTGAACCCCTGGACGAGGCAGACAGTGCCATGCCTGCGTGGAGTTCAATGCTGGGGCAGGGAGAGAGGGCGAGGGGACAAGGATCTCAGAGCAGCCTGGGACTGGAGAGCGACAGGGCGTGGACTGGAACTCTAAGGAGGCTGGCAAGAGCTCAGCCTCAGGTGGGTGCAGAGGGAAGAGTGTCCCAGGCTGGGGAGTCCCCAGGGAACGGCCTGGGCACAAACAAGCCGTGCTCATAGGGCAAGAGGCCAGTGTAGGTGGAACCTCAGGGGCACAGGGCAAGAGTGTGAGAACACCCGAATTGGGGTGATGGGAGAAGAAAAGGCTCAGAGAGAAGGGCTAGGGGTGCACTGGGACCTCCCTGGCTGCATGGAACATGTGAATGTGCAGCCAGGTTCAGGGCAAGGCAGGACACAGGGAAACCAGCCTACAGATTGCACGTTCACTCTAGAGGTCTGAGCTGCACAAAGTAAACTCAACTCAGATGATCCTTAGAGTCCAGGAGATGCAACTGCTCATTTTTCAAAAACTCCACATACCATGGAGAAACTTCATGTGCTAGCATGTCAATGATAACTGTAAGTGAATGTTCTTTAGTAAAGAAATATAATTACTAAATAAATAATTAAAATATTCTTTTTGTGCCTCGTAATATAGGGAACACCAGAGAAGGAGACCTAAAATCTCACAGTCAGGAACAAATGCCAGTGTCACATTAGGGCAGGGCGAGTGGGGCTGGGGAGAGGAAGCAGGAAAGGCTGGCCACGCTGGAGTGGAGTTGGAAGCAGTAGGGCTGGTCATAAGGGCTTCCAGGCCACCATGCCCCAGGCCAGAATGTGCTGGCCAGGTGTGCACCTAGCTAGGCCTCTGGGAGAGGGTACAAGAGTTGGAGTGAGGAGATGTGTTCTGCCAGGATCATTCAAGAGGAAAATCAGGTGCCGCCAGCCATCTTCCCAGGCATCTTGGCGCACAGCAGGTGAATTCCTACTGGCTCAGGAAGGTCCCAGGGCTTGGGTTGCCCGTCCCCTCTCCACTCCATATGCAGGTGATGAAACGCAGATCGATGTGGGTGGGTCATGGCCAAGCTGTCGTTGAGGCCCAGGTCCCCAGTACTGCCAACAGTAAGCTGCTGCACTTTTCCACCAAGCTGTCTTCAGGGGAAAGCTTTCTTGCTTTCTTTCTTTTTAGATTTATTTATTTTTATTGCAAAGTCAGACATATAGAGAAGAGGAGAGACAGAGAGGAAGATCTTCCATCTGACGATTCACTCCCCAAGTGACAGCAATGGCCAGAGTTGTGTCAATTCAAGGCCAGGAGCCAGGAATTCTTCTGGGTATCCCACATGGGCATGGGTCCCAAGGCTTTGGGCCGTCCTCAACTGCTTTCTTAGGCCACAAGCAGGGAGCTGGATGGGAAGCGGGGCTGCCAGGATTAGAACTGGTGCCCATATGGGATCCTGGGCGCATTCAAGGCGAGGACTTTAGCCACTAGGCCACGCCACCAGTCCAAGGGAAGCTTTCATAATGCCTGGGTACCTTTTGTCAGTGTGCTGTTTTCCTCATGGCCACTCTGGCCTGGTGCTGCAGGGACCGTGAGGCCTGGGGGATGGCTGCCAGACACTGAGTCATGGCTCTCTTGCCTGGGTCGTTGCTGTGGCCCTGCTCTGTTTGTGGAAGCCACCTTCCAAGTCAACAGATAAGCTACGGCAGTGTGGAGGCAGCAGAGCAGGTCATCCCTGCCCTGGTGCCCTGGGAGGCCCCTCCAGGCCTTCTGCTTGCTTGGGACGCTAGTAGCCAAGCCATGCTCCTAAATCTTCCAGAATGTCCCTTTTTTAAATAAATGTTATCATATTTGATGTTATGTCATGAAGCATGGGATGCTTGTAGATAGTGAATATTTCCTGTGGTGAAGCTGATTCCCATCATGAGTTCTCATGGTGTCTGTGAGAAGGGCAGCTGCCCATGCATGGATGACCCCTAATACGGTCCAGTGTCCCATGCCACCTGCTCTCACGTTTCAGTGACTCTCCTCTGGTTACCTCTGCATGCCTGACCACTAGGTCTTGTTTTAGATCCACGTGTAAGTGAGCCCTGCTTCTGTCTGCTCCTGGCTTGATGTCCCTCAGCACAGTGACAGCAGGGTTTGTCCAGGTGATGGCAATGACACAATCTCTGTGTCCAAAGCCATCAGCTTTCTCCACTGCTCTCTCCCCTTGCACCTTGGTTGTCTCTCACAGCGTGATGGCTGTGACCTACGCGGAAGGGGACCTGGAGCAGATAGGTCCCTAAGGTACTGGTTCCATTCTCTTGAGACACACAACCAGGCAAGAGAGTGTGTCAGTCACCAACCAGCTCCGGTCCCCTTTTTTTTCCAGTGTCTCCACACTGTTGTTTGTAATGGCTGCCTCTGTCCACGTGTCCCCAACCACAGGGCTTCTAGATCCACTTACTGTGAGTGAACCTCAGAAAGTCTTTATCCAAAGGCCCAGTCTTTACCTCCTATTTAAAAAAAAAAGAGGACTTGAAGTTGAATAATGACTTATCAGCATCAAACATTCCAAAATTAAGGCATATGAGAATTACCTAGAAGGAGATCAAACTAATTTCTCATGAATTAGCACAGAAGAAGAGAGGCTGGGACGCCAGCAGGATCCGTCTGGTCAGTACAGCAGGCTCTGTCACTGTCTCAGAGAAGCCACCAGAGAGATTCCATCACTGTTATCTCCTGCTTCTGACTTTCAGCTTCAAGATGAACTAGGTGCTTTGTCTTTCAAATCCTCAAGCCAGTTGCAGCCCAAGCAGCAGCTTCCCAGTGCTGCCTTGACAGTCACATAAACAATTCTACCCTGTTGGAGAGACAGCAGGAGAAACTGGGAAAGGGCCTAGCTCCCCAGAAAACTAAAACCTAAGTCCATGATGGGGAGTAACTGCAACACCACCCAGGCAGGTTCTGGAACATCAGCCCAAGCCACAGAGTAAACAAAGGGAGAGCTTGCAGCTCAGAACTGAGCCAGAGGCAGAGACTCATGTCCCGTGGCTCTGGACACACGCGGGGTGGGGAGCTCAGTCCCTGTCTGTGTGTGTCACAAGGCCTAGCGTTGGTGTGTCTCACTGTGTGCGTGTCCAAGGACTCATGTGTGTGTCCCGTGGCTCTGGGCACACACGGAGTGGGGAGCTCAGCACCTGTCTGTGTGTGTCACGAGGCTTAGCACTGGTGTGTCTTGCTGTGAGTGTGTGCAGGGAGTCATACATGTGTCTGAGTACATATCAGCTGTGCATTTCTTCTCCATTGCTGGTCCAGCCTATTCAACATTTCAAAAGCTGCAAAGAAGATGCTAAAGCAGGCAGAAGATGTAAAAAAAAGTTAAGTGAGCTCTTGTATTTTTAAAAATGTATGAATCTATTAGTATAATTAAATGGGTTAGAGTCTAGAAGCTTATGACACGATGAATTTTTAAGTTTCAGGACAAATGTCAAATGTCCCATCTAAGAATTAGAGGACTTTTAGGGTATAAACTAGAGATTGTCACTCCAGGTATCTTTGTGGGACAGAAGGGGAGACTGAAGCCTAAGGAGGTAAGCCTGCTGTCTCAGTCCCAGCCAGGGAGCACTCAGCGTCCTCCACGTCATGCCCAGGCCTCTGGACTACACTCTACTGAGAGATACAATGCACCTGTCGATGCCAATGTAACAGTAGAAAAGATAGCATCAATACCAAATTATCCTTCCTCACCAGATACCTCCCTGAGCTCAGACTTTCAGTATTAGAGCAGGGTTCTTTGGGCAAATACATTCTTGGCTGGACAAATGGAAGTGCCCAGAGCTGTCCAACAAAAGCTGTGTGCAGTCAAGCTTTGGGCTCTAGGAGGGTGGAAGTCCACTTTGCCAGAGTCCCGAGCCTGGCAGCAGGGCTGAAAGGCACCCGGAGCAGAGCAGGGGTGAGGGAGCAGGGCAGGGGCATCCGCCAGCTCTCCTGGCTGCCTGGTGGCCTGGGTTGTGCTTGTCATCCTGCACATCCTAACAGCAGCAAGTTCAATGTCACCAAAGTGGAAAAAAGAAATAAATTCCATTCATCATGTAATATTTTGGATCTTAATACTGGCATCTAATGTTTTAAGAAGCTGTTTCAGAAAGAACTTTCTGTGTTGATCCCAAGAATTTGAAGTCCCATGAATGACAAGTATGTGCCCTGGAGGGACGACGAGGAGGGAACAGGCCGAAACTGACCATCCCTTCAGGAGAACAGCGCAGTCCCTCTGGAGGGGACTTTAGACTCCATCCTGAGAAGTCCCAACAGACGGAGGCATTGTTGTTTGTTGTTTGCCACCATGCATAGACAAGGCATTGTTAGCCAGTGCAGAGCTGTCCTGTCAGCAGACCTGAATTCAGTGGCTTTGGAGTGAGGCTCAGGAAATGGAGCTTGCCGTCCGCTCCCACTCACTGGCCAGCACAAGGCCAGGTAACCCAGGGTTTCAAGGAGACGGACACCACAGATGCTCCAAGCAAGATGGTGGCAGCAAGGCCATGAGACCCCCCACTGACCACCACATCCCTGGTTCCGTCACACCCCATGCCACTGGTTAGCAGGTCTTTTAGGAAGAGAGCAGTTCCAACTGTACTTCCTGCCAGCTTGGCCTCACCGCTCTAGATGGTGTGTGTTGGTGTTTTATTTGGAAGGACAGAGAGAGAGAAAAAGAAAGATCGGGGGCCCGGCGCGGTGGCACAAGTGGTTAAGGTCCTCGCCTTGCACGCCCGGGATCCCATATGGGCGCCGGTTCTAATCCCGGCAGCCCCGCTTCCCTTCCAGCTCCTTGCCTGTGGCCTGGGAAAGCAGTCGAGGACGGCCCAGGGCTTTGGGACCCTGCACCCGTGTGGGAGACTCTGAAGAGGCTCCTAGCTTTGGATTGGCATAGCATCGGCCGTTGCGCACACTTGGGGAGTGAATCATTGGACGGAGGATCTTCCTCTCTGTCTCTCCTCTCTGTATATCCGCCTTTCCAATAAAAAAAAAAATAAATAATAATAATAAAAAATAAATCTTTAAAAAATATATATGGAATTTAGAAAAAAAAAAAAAGAAAGAAAGAAAGATCAGCCACATGCTAGTTCATTCCCCAAATACCTCTACCATTCAGGGCTGGGCCAGACCTAAGCCAGGAGCCTAGAACTCCATTTGGGTCTGTCACATGTATGGCAAGGACCCAAGTGCTTGGGCCATCCATCCCCTAGCTCCTCCCAGGGTTCTCCTTAGCAGGAAGCTGCAATGAAGGGCGGAGCCAGCACTGGAACGCAGGGACTCGATCTGATCCTGGATGGCCCACGCCTCGGATGCCCCACCCTCTGTGGATGTTGTTCAGTCATGAGCCATCACAACAGAGAAGATCCTCAGCCTACTCTTTGCCCGAAGCCTCCTCTTAATACCTTCTTTTTCTAATCAAGGATTAAATTATGCAAACCACAGACTCTCCAAGGCAAGTTCCCCAGGAGTGTGAGATGACACTTTACAGAGCCCACGAGAAACAACCTGTCACACTGAGAAGTTAATAAGTTCACCTGGACTCAGGGCCATTCCCAGTACACGAAGGCCCTCGGGTCCATGGCAACATCCAAACAAAGCAGCTTCTCCTCCCAAAATGGGCTCTGAGCGGATGCAGTTCTCACTGTCATACAAGCACAATTGTTAGGGAAGCTGGGAGACTCCAGGAGGGAGAGCCTAGATAAGGAGGAGGAGCAGGCTGCAACCTGGAGGACCAGCTGCCTGGCCAGGCTAGCTGCCAAGGCTATCACGTCAGTTTTCAGCCAGCCAGGCAGGGGTGACCCAATTCTTGGTACCTTCACTGCCCAAGAGGTGAGTGATGAGTGGTGCGCCAGGAGGGGATCTGGGTGCTGGGCCATATAGATGCCACCTCTAGGCTCCAGCGAAGGAGTAAAGGCCACAGCCATGGTCTGCAGGGACAAGAGCATCCTGCAGCCTAGCACAATCCAACCACCTGGGAGTTATTTGCATTAACAACAGCTCCTAACTCTAGAAGCCAGGGCACCAACCGTACAAAAGTGTTACTTTTAAAAAAAAGTACAGCCAGGACATGCACTGTGGTGTAGCAAGTGAAGCTGCCACCTGCCGTATGGGTGCAGATTCAGGGCTCCTCTTCCATTCCAGCTCCCTGTCAGTGTACCTAAAGAGGATGGCCTAAGGCCTTGGGCCTCTGCACCCATGTAGGGGACCTGGAAGAAGCTCCTGGCTCCTGGTTTCAGTCTGGCCCAGCCCTGCCATTGCAGCCACTTGTGGAGTAAGCCAATGGATGAAAGAGTCTCTCTCTGTGACTGCCATCCAAATAAATTTGTTAAAAGAGAGAAAGAAAGGAATAGGAAAGAAAGAAAAAAGCAAGATTTCTTTCTGTTAATTTTGTCACTTGTCCAACTGCTTCCATTCCTAAAGTTACCCTTCCAGAAGTTCATGCGCTAGTCTACTTTCTACTAACTTCCCTGGGAATTTCCTTAAGCAATTTGACTTGTATTTTAATACACAGGAAGGGATATTCAGCTAAAATTAATTTTTGTCTAATGTACTATACCTCAAACCATATATTAATTGCTTTTTCCCCTACTGTTTTCTAATACCTGCTTTATTATATATTAAATCCAGACACAGAAGTCAGTCCATTTACATTCCTTCATGTAACAGGCATACCGAGTCTTCGCTGTGTGTCAGGCCCTGTTCTGGGTGCTAGACATACAGAAAGTCTTCAAGAAGTTCGTGGGAAATGTGCAATATGGAAAATGAAAGTACGGATTTTGAAGTTTTGTGCACTGAATTAAAATCTTCTAACTTTGTTTTCCACAAACGTTCTGAAGTCCCTCATGCAGCAGTGAAGAGTGAGTGCATCAGAACCCACTGCTTTGCCTGAGCATCCTGAGTTGCAGGAAGCAATATAAGCGAAGGAATGAACCATCCACTCCACGAGATGGCCCTGACTTAGGAAGGGAATGGGAAACGACTGGCTTCGTTGGATCCCTGATGGCTGTGCAGATGGCTGAGGAGGCAGAAGCCACTGGGACACCATCCCGGTTATCCGAATGGGAAGCCAAGGGCAGCCGGGGAGGTCAGACAGGAGCAATAATTGTGTCCATGAACTCTAGTTTTAGAAGAATGTTATTAGTATTAGTCAATTTCAATTATTGAAATAGCTGTTGTTTTTTACATCTACCAAGCTTTTCTAATTGTTGGTTCTCTGTGTTTTTGAAATACCTCAGAACCTGTGCCTGAACTGCATAAATCTATTCATTTAGTTCCTTGAGATTTTTTTCCAGACTTAGCAATATAAACTTAGTTTGCTAATAGATTGGTGTCACTTTATTCAAGTGTTTTTATTGTGTTTTTAAGAACTTTTTTTTTCTTTATGGCAACGACACACATCGCTGTAAGGTTCCTGCTCGGGGTCCCTCGTGGGAACAGTGGTCAGGGTCTACATTGTGCCCTGTTGCCTGGTGAGTGTAGACCATTAGGAGGCTAGAGCTTGTCGTGTGTTTCAGACCTGCTCTCCCCTTGAATGATTCTTGTTAGCTGTGATTGGTTTTTGCAGATTCCCCTGCATACTCTGGTTCTCTGTGGGTGATCAGGCCTCTGGTTTTTTCCTTTCCTCGTTGGATGAGCCAGTTTTCTGAGTGTTGTGAGAGAAGCTCTCCTGTTCTAAGCTCTGCACAGGATTTAGTTCATCTCCCCATTACGCATGTCATGGGCTGCGGTTTACTACATTTTTTCTTTTATCCTGGTAGATACAGACGCTTGCGCTAACCCTAACCCTAACTCTTAGGAACCTTCAGAAGCCCTCCCGGTGTCCTTGACACTCGTGATGCTGTGTACCTTGTCAGGACACCAGTCCTGCCCTGCACCTGCCAGCGGACTTTTACCTTGTCCCAGGGAGAGATGGTGGGGTATTCATTTCTGCATTTCTTTGTCTCTGTTCAAAATTAGACACCTGTCTTAACTTTGGTAACACCCTCACTAAAGTCAATATTCTCACATTGTGTTCCAACATTTGCAGTCATCATGGCATCTTGGGGGAGGGTCTCGGAAAGCTGCCTTTACCGGCGATTGTGCTAACACTTCTGGAACATGGTAGTAGCTTCCTGTGGCAATGTCGCGGTGATGAGATGCATCTGCGGCCCACGCTGATGGTCGCCGGTGCTTTGAGCAGCTTTTGTCCCCTAGGAGCTGCCAGCAGCAGCCACTCTCCCAGCCACCTGTGCAATTCTCGGTCATCTCCACACAGGAACAGAGGGTGGCCAGACTGGGTTAGCTCTACAAAGAAGGAATCTGACGCCCACATGATGATGCTTTAGCCTGGTATCAACTAAACAACCAAAACAGGTAGAGACAGGGGTCTGGACTCAAGTTCTCAGCTCTGTGCTATTGCCAGTCACCACACCAGCTGCCCAGCCCAGCAATGAACATAGTATTGAACAAAGTGCCAGAAGCCAGCTAGCCTGGAGCAAGGCTGGAGCAGGGCTGGAGCAGGACTGGAGTGAGCCTGGAGCAGGGCTGGAGTGAGGCTGGAGCAGGGCTGGAGCAGGGCTGGAGTGAGGCTGGAGCAGGGCTGGAGCAAGGCTGGAGCAGGGCTGGAGCAAGGCTGGAGCAGGGCTGGAGTGAGCCTGGAGCAGGGCTGGAGCAGGGCTGGAGTGAGGCTGGAGCAGGGCTGGAGCAGGGCTGGAGTGAGCCTGGAGCAGGGCTGGAGCAGGGCTGGAGTGAGGCTGGAGCGAGGCTGGAGCAGGGCTGGAGCAAGGATTTCTCTAGGCAGATTGGAGAGAGGTACTGGGGAACCCTGTGTGACTGTCCAGCCATTAATGCCGTGCACCCTTTTATGGTCCCACCGTTCCTGCCCTGCCCAGGCCTGTGAGATGTGCTACCTGATGGCCCTGGGTCCCTGAGGAAGCCTTCTCTGTGCTGACCCCAAGGTAGTCTCTGTAGGCCTGGGAAGGCCACCTCCTGCCGCTCCCCATCTTATCCTTTGCACGTCAAGTCAGCACCAGCTCCCCTCCGCCCCATGCCCAAGGCCATGCACTCTCCCTCTCCTTAGCCCCTTTCTGGTCCTTTGTCTGGCTCTGGCACTGTCTCCCTGTCCCCCTCCCCATCCAGAAGGCTCCCAGGCTACTCCCCCTGGGTCCTGCTACTTCCCAGACAGGTAGGGCTGTATTGTTGGTCCTCGGAACCATCTGAGATCTTTGCAAGGTCCCAGTGCAACTGCGCCACAGTTGTCAGGGGTTAAGGGAGGGTCATGAATCCAACCCACCAGACTAGAAGAATTCCCCCAGGGGGTTTTACATGCTCAGTTCTGACCTCTGGGGTCTCAGGGTTAGAGGCGGGCCATGTCTGTGCATTTCTGAGGAAGGCGCACCCCACACCTTTGGCAGGGGTGCCCTGCCGTCCTTATCCTGCCCGCCCTTCCTGGGTTTCCCCTGTGGCAGGGCTGATCCTGCCATCCGCACGGCCATCAGGCCTCTGTGCAGTCCTTCCCCAGTGTGACCCTGGGCCAGGCTCAGCACTGGCTTCAACCTGGCCTTTTGCCATCATGGTTATTTCATTTCTTGCACCCACGGATTCCCGGGTTCCCACAGGGATCCAAATGGGTTCCAGTCCCTTCCAAGCTGCAGAACCTGCGCCCAAGAAACAAAGAGCAGTGAGTCTCAAAGTTCAGTCTTCAAAATGTAGAGATTTTTCGGCTTCCTCTCCCCACAGCTCAGCAACTGCATTTCCACTGCTATTGTGATTCTATTTCAGTGCCTAATTGCTGCTTTGGAAAACCGAGCCTGGCCAAGCAGAGGGCTCCCTTCAAATGTAAATGTGTTCTGCAAATACCCGGGGAGGCTGGGCGTGGGACCCTGTGGTCTTCTGCTGGGCCGCCAGAAGAAGAAAGCTGTGGACTACGACACTGCCCCCCTCATTTCAATGCTAGGGCGCGGAGGTGCTTTCCTGTCTCTAACTTCCTCTCCCACTCCAGCAGCTGAATTTAAAGTACTTGCACCAGATCCAAGTGCTGCTTCGTGGACACTCAACTGCTTAACTCGTTCCTGGTCTTTCCCCACCACGGGGCACAGCGCGTCTGTCCCCAGCCTTCTGCCAGCGTCTCGGGATCCTGGGGGTAGATAATGATGAAAATCCAGGAACCTCCCCACTGCCTCTGTGGAAACTCACGGAGCTCCACGAGACAGTGGTCCTCATTAGCAGGGCGGTGTCCAGGCTGCTGGAGACCCTGCCATCTCACCCAGAGCAGGCAGTCCGGCAGCTACTGAGCCCGCTGCAGTGTGGGCCTCCCCGGAATCCCTTCCCTGTGCCCAGAGTCGCTGTCCCCCTCTGCTGCCTGCCTACCGGGTGCCACTCTCCTCTAGGGCTCAGCCCTGGCTCCCCAGTTTTACTGAGTCCAAACAAGGAGTTCAGCTTCTGAACTGGCAGCTCACACACCTGTGAGATGGAGATCCTGGTGCTCCCCGAGCACCTGGCAGCTCTCACCTTGGGGTTTGTCAGTAGCTTACGCATGTAATACTGGGCAGTGTTAACATTTCCCAAGTCTGTGTGTGTGTTGAGATAAGGGAGGTGACACTGCACCTGTACGGCAACACATCCCAACACATCCCGTGCGTCCTAAGACGAGTTAAATGCTCAACCTGTGAAATAGAAGACAGTGAGCCCGTGGCCTGGCCTGTGCCGTCGAGCTGTTATTGGCACCATCGAATGATTTAATATTCCCCACAGCTCTGCCACATCCTTCTGAGTTTCAGAGAAACACGGGGGATTGACTCTGCCCTGGAACATCATTTATGTTCTAAAGTGCTAAAAATACTTTCAAGTGCAATTAGCTGATTTAAGAGGCAGAGATTCTATCCTCCGCTTGCCTACCTCCTGGGGTCACTGGGAGGATAACGTGGGGAGGGGGAGGAAGACACACTTGGCGCTTTGAGCGCAGTGGGAAGAAAAGTCCTGCGTAAATTCAGGGTGACTTTCTAATTATCCAGCAAGAACAGAGTGTCTGATCAAAGAGATTCACTCTGATCCACTCAGTTATAACATGATCTCCCCCTTTCTAGGCCTAATAATGCAGCGCAAATTAACAAGTATTTGTGAAAATAATGTATGATTCCGCTCAATCACTCTGTGGCCACGGCATGTCAGTTGTGCACGACCCCCGCCCCCCACCACCACCACCACAGGCTCCCAGCCCTGCCTGCTGGCTGCCCTAGCCCACATGGCCTCTGGCCTCCATGCGTTCCTCCAGGGAAGAAAGGGTTGCTGGCCGCCTACACTCTTTGTGCAACCCCCCTTGGCCCTGCGAGTCCCCTCTCGGCAATGTAACTGGCACTGCCCAGAAGCAGCACCCACCAAGGGCCTCATGGAAGCCTCTGGGGAGCCCAGCACCCAGCAGGAATTGCAGCAGTCTACCCAGAGGGGAGGTGTTCCAAGGCCTCCCCCCTCGAGCTGGTATGAGGTGAGCAGGATACAGGACACACTGTGTGCAGAGCCTCACCCGGGCAGGGAAAGCACGGGCAAAGGTGGCGTGTGCTCAGCATCATGCCACCCACGCCTTGATGGCAAGCGAACCTCCTTACATCGGGCACTTGGCTTCCATGCCACCCCGAGCCAAAGACGCAGGGTCGAGTTAAAAATGACATTCTCGGGGAAATGACTTATGAAAAGCCTATTACCTAACAATTTCATATTTTGAGGCAATTATGTTAATGTTATTAGTACATTATGAATGGGACTAATATGATTATTGTTTTGTTTGGTACTACAGGAAATTAATTTAAATAGATTTACATATTTTTCAGATAAAGGGCACTGCTACTATGGATAAATAAGAAGGTTGACTTTCTACTGGGGGAGGGAGGGGAACAAAGCATGAAGAGAAGAGCGAAGTTGTGACTTCATTTATGTGAACACAAGCATGGTTGTACTGTGCGTTGATGGAAATACTTTGCAGGTTTGAAAGTGTTTTTCTTGTTTAAAGGAGCAATCGGAACTCATCACCCAGACCCTTCAGGGGTGCCAAAAGCTCCGAATCCCTCCCCCAGCCCAGTACCAGCACCCATAACCATAACCAGGGGAAGGGGAGCCAAGGCTAGATTGGACCCACTGCTGCCGGCAGTGACCCAGGGCCCAGACAGGGCCTAGACTCCCTTTGCCCGGAACTCAGGCTGCGTTTCAATCACCCGGGAATGCGCTTTCTGCATGACATCATTTAGGGTTCTAGTTAAATAAGACTGGCCTCTGCCAACACTCCCAAGTCCCAGGATCTCGGTGAAAGGGGCCCTTTGCTGGGGCCTCAGGGAGGCTGATTTCCATCTCCAAGAAGGCTTGGCATGCCTCTGCTATTCTGCCTGAGGGACACAGCCCTCACCTAGCACCTGCCAGCCCCAAGTGGCATGGTCCAAGCCTGAGCACCCAGCAGCTAACAGCAGGAGACTGCTTGCACTTAGCCAGCAGCCAGGGCAAACCTTAGGTGCTGGCTGGTGTTGTTACCAGGGAGGTCAGCAGAGATTGTCAGGAGTGGCTTCCCAGAGGCAGGACCTTGGGCCTGGGCAGAGACTGGACCAGTAGCCACAGGGCGGCTGAGGTCACGCAAGCTAAGGGCTCAAGAAGCAGAGGCAGGAATAGGCATGGCAGGTTGGAGACCTGGAATTAGAGGGCAGGAGTGGCAGGGCACTAGACAGCTGCAAAGACAAGGAGGGAGGGGCAGGCCAACCAGGCAGCTGTGTACAGGGAGAATTGGAGAAGGAAGAGGCAGGGATGAGGACAGAAGGACCTTCAAGTCCATAGGCCCCAGAGTGGTGAGGGCTGTGGCCTGGCCAGCCAAAGGGACAGGAGCTCAGCAGGCCATGTATATGCTAATAGCCAGTGATTGGCTTTCAAATCAAAAGTGCTTTGAGGACCAACACCCAGATTCTTCAGCTTGTGGGTAGCCAACAGCTGACTCTTAATAAAGGCTCAGGGAATGAGTGAGCGTAGACATCCGGAGTCTGAGGGATTGTGGCTCAAGTGTCCACAGCACACAATGGGACCCAGATAACAAGAATTCATCTCTGCCTTGAGTATTGCTTGTGAGGGTTGAATATGAATAATTTAGTCCCTGATGTACAGTAAGCACACAATATACAAAAGTTAGCTGATATCATTATTACTGTTAACTTCACAATTTTCTCTACCTACTAAATTCTAAATATTTTCATTCTACACATAAAAGAAATAAAAATAACTTATTTAAGAACGCTCCTCCTTTCCCTTAAAGTAGCCTTGAATTTTCCAATACTTAGTTAACTGGCGGTGATTGATGTTAGATATCACAACAGGATTGCTCCTCCTCCCCCTGCCACAGGGAATACCTGGATTGAGATCCTGGCTCCCGGCCCAGCCCCAGTTCCATCCTGACCCAGCTCCGCCCGGCCCAGTTCTGGCCCATCCCCAGCTCCAACCCCAGCTCTGACCCAGCCCAGCCCCAGATCCTCCCCGGCCCAGTCCTGACCCAGTCCCGGCCCAGCCCCAGCTCCTCCCTGGCCCCAGCCCAGTCCTGACCCCAGCCCCAACCCAGCCCAGTCTTGGCCCAGTCCTGACCCCAGCCCCAACCCGGGCCAGTCCCGGCCCAGTCCCAGCCCAGGTCCAGCCTCAGCTCAGTCCTAACCCAGCCCAGGCCCAACCCTGGCTGTTGTGGACATGAGGAATGTGACTCAGCAGAAGGGTCTGCCCTAGCACCTCTCTCTTTCTCTCCTGCTCTTTTTCCATCTCTGCTTCTCAAATAAATAATTTTTTTAAATGGCATCAGGATTATATTTTGGTTACTAAAAAAATAGATTCTTATATTAACATTTATCATAATAGAATATTTCTCATGTCTGAATCAAAAATTAGTATCATAATATTTTGATTACTATACATTTCACTAAGGCAAATAATAATTTGATTCATAAATTTAAATGGATATTATATTTAGCGTTAACATCATTATCATCACTCTCCAATTATCTTCTCATGAAGAAAACAGTAATATATCAATTCATAAAAAGTCATTTGTGTTTAATTAGATCGATGTTGTGCTTGATTAAAATATGTTGAGGCCATTAAAAGTTCTTGCAGGTCTATTATTGGTGAATCTTCTCCCAGTGCTACCAAGATGGGAAGAAACAGCAATTGAAATGTTTATGAATAGAAGCTAGAAATATGTCTACCCTAGTTTTCCTGAACAGATAAAAACACTATGCAATTATAAAGTATATGTATTTCAAGCATTACAATTGAATTAGGTGCTGGTGAGCTGGCCCGTAAGCTATCTGATGAGGAGGATATGCAATGAGGTTGAAGACTGTTTTGACATGGTTAGCTATTTTATCAGTATACTGTTCAGCAAGGGGGTTTACAGGAAGTCCCTCATTTTCTGTGACTGTGAATTCCCTGGGCAGTGCTGCAGGCCACTGGTGCCCAGGAGGAGGAGGACAAGGAGGAAGGGACCCACCCGAGGAGGTGGGACTGAAAGAGCAGGACAGGGCTGGAACCAGCATGGGAACCAGCACCTGGGACCTGAGGCAGCTTTCTAGAACCATGGCCTGAATTCCTCATCCTGCATCTGCTCCCCTCTCTGCGTTGAGCAGACAGGAAACTCTGGGAAGCCCATGCCTCCATGGCCACAGGGGCTGTTCAGGGCTTGATCCACAGGCCCTGGCCACTTCATAAGTACTTTTTCCCTCTGGCCCTAAATTCCAGCAGGCCTCTGCCTGCCCTTAAGCTCAACTTTAAGATAGAAAATGCCTGCCTTAAACATCTGCATTGAAGCTGTCTTCCCAGAACTGGCCAGAGAACAGGGCCTCAGGCTCAAGAAAGCAGAATATGAAGAGCAAGAAGACTGAAGTGCTAGGGCAAGCAGCATGGTACCTAGGGAAAGTCGGTGCAGAGAGACCCTGGCTAACTGTGCACACCCCAGCCCCCTGAGCTCTGCCCCGTCAGTTGTGGTGACGTCACACTTTGGGCCATGTCCTGGAACTCCCAGTGTTTCTTCCAGGAGCTGCAGCTTCTGCCACCACCCTCCCCAAGACGCTTTTCCATCCACACAGTGCCTCTCCCTCGGTTTAGGAAACATCCATGATGTCCCAGGGGAAGTGGCCAATGTTTAGCAGTTGGCTAGCCAGTTAATAAGCCTCCAATGGGAGAACAGAATATCCTGAAAGTGTTGCAATGTCCCCACTGGCTAATCCTCCACCTCTAAGTGTGGCATCCCATATGGGCACCAGTTCATGCCCCAGCTGCTCCACTTCCCATCCAGCTCCCTGCCTATAGCTTGAGAAAGCAGTAGAGGATGGCTCAAGAGCTTAGGACTCCCTACACCCATGTGGGAAAAAGCTCCTGGCTTTGAATTGGCCCAACTCCAGCCATTGCAGCCATTTGGGGACTGAATCAGAAAAGAGATCTTTCTGCCTGTCCTCTCTGCACATCTGCCTTTCCAATGAAAATAAATAAATCTTTAAAAATTATATCCTACTTTTAAATCTCATTTTAAACATTGTTTTTAACATTGCACCACTGCAATGGGATGACAGTGTTTCCCAGCAAAGCTACAAAGAGCCAACGAAATGCTGAAATCATCAAATGCTGGGAAAGTAGATTGTTTCTTTGAAGTATCAACAATAACAGATTTTTATTAATGAGATATTACAGAGCAACTACTTTAAAAAGTGGTTTAAAAAGTAATTTTTACTTTTTATATATCCATTCAGCTTCCATGTGCAGATATTCTATACTATTCTAAAGCATTTTGAAACAGTTTGGTCCGAGAACTTACCGTCTCAATCGCTGCCACGTTTAAGCCATTTACTCTGAGTGAAGACTCGCTGAGCAAGCCAACTTCAGCACGGTCCCCAAGACACCAGCATTAATTTCAGATGAACGTGGTCTGTCTCTTCCTCTCCTCTCCAGTTGCCCCCCTTCTGATACCTCACACGCTTTCTCAGCGTTGGCAGATCTGGGAGAAAGCTAAGCTCTATGCAAGTCACGTGCTTTCCTCCCAAACACAATACTAATGCTTTCAACAGACAACTTTGGAAAATATTGAAATAATTGAAAAAGAAAATAAACTTAGATAAGAATTAATCATATTAGTCTTATTTCTGAATGTTATGGCCCAACTCTTTTTAAAAAAAATTATTATTTTGAGGTCCTGGTGTGGCTCTGTAGCTAAATCCTCCCCTCACACGCACCTGGATTCCACATGGGCACCAGCTCATGTCCTGGCTGCTCAACTTCCCATCCAGCTCTCTGCTTGTACCTGGGAAAGCAGTAGAGAATGACCCAAAGTCTTGGGACCCTGCACCCTCAGTAGCTGCAGCTGAGCCAATGGAAAGCCAGGAGCCTCTCTGAGTCTCCCAGGTAGATGCAGGGTCAGGTTTAGACAATTCAGGCTCCACAGGAACCTCTGCCTGACTTGCAGATGACCGCCTCCCTGCTACGTCCTCACGTGGCCATCGTAAGGAAAGAAAAGCGTCAACGCTAAGATATGAATTCCAACAGATGGAGGCAGCACCAATGAGCCCTCGTTTAACCCTAACTACTGCCGTACAGGCCCTTCCTCCAAATAGGGGAAGTTGAGACTTCAACATAAACATTTTGGGGAATACAGACTTTTAATTCATCATACTCACAGAATCACATCTTAGGGCAGGAGATAGCATGAGGACTCCAGGTAAAACTACCTGGCTATAGAAGTGCCTGGCAGTCAGAGGTCTGTGCAAGTAGTGCTGTTGGAGCGGAGGCAAGGAGAGCCAGGCTGCGCACCCCCACAGAGGGGGCAGGAGGCCTCTCTGGCAGAAACCATGCAAACCACCACAGAGACCCAAGGCATCCAGGCTTGGGCAGGTGCCACCCCAGTTGCTCAAGGAAGTGGAGGGCTAGTGAGGAGGCTAAGAAGAACTTGGCCTCCTGTTTCAAGACCTGCTTCATTGCAGTCCTCAGAGATGCCCACCTGGGCAGCAGGAAGTAAAAACTCGCACCATTGTGTGAAGTAGACGGGGAGGGAAGAGAAGACCAAAGCGCGGTGTGACACAGCAGCTAAAAACAACGACAGCTGTACATCAAGACACATGCTTTGCTGTACTAAACCTAAGTAATATTTAGTTTTATAGGTAGAAATCTAGGCACTGACATTTGACCTCATGGTTAAGCCCTTGGTTGGCCTGCCCATGTCCTACCTCGGTTTGACAGCTGGTCCCAGCTCCCATTTCTGTCATCCTTTACTAGGGACCCTGACTGGCAGCAGCAATGGCTCAGGTAACTGGGCTCCTGCCCTCACCAAAAAGGAGACCAGGATTGAGTTGGCACCTGTGGCATTTGTAGGTCTTTGAGGAGTGAACCAGCAGCTGGGAGCACATGCTTTGTCTCTCTCTAGCTCCCTGACATTCAAATAAATAAGTGTATTTTTGTAAAAAGAAACCTATAGTGAGTGTTCCAGAAAAATGAGCCTTCAAAATCATCATATTGGAGATAAAATTTAAACAGCTTACATTTGGTGATTACAAATGCTAAGAAAAATATAGCATTCGTGGAATGATAATGTGTAATTGAGACACCCTGTATAGAAGCCAGGCAACACTGGGCTAACCTTTTGATCTAGTCATTTAACAGCATAGGAGACGAAATGAGGCCTGCCCAATTTTAGGATGCATCCCAAACTCAATTAACATTAAACCAGCACGTTGACAGCATTCTCTCCTTCATTATTAAACTAAAATCTCTAATAGATTCGAGATAAAATCAGATCAAGTTTTTCAACAATAGTTTAAAATATTACAGATTGACTCATTAGAAGTAACAGCATTGATTTGAGTGTTCTGACGGGGATTTACTTCCTCATTTAAAAAAAAAAACCCTTATTTGGAAAAGTTTAAAGAAAGCAGTACCATCTTCTTTTCCCATTAAATGAAAAATTCAGGTAATATTAGGACATTTAGAATAAGGCATCATGATGAAAAGCTACTCTTTAGTATTATTAGTTTAAACCAAAGACTGTGAGACAGTCCACATGCTGCACTAATCTTGATGCTCAAACAGACATGTACTATTGAAGACAAAAGAACTTCACCGCTGCCTCCCCCAGGATCACCTGGTCACGCTTGTCCTTTTAGTGACAAAAAGTAAAATTCTAAACACATTGGTCAGTAAGTCTTTTCTTAATAGATATAAAAATTGTGCATATTTATGGGATATTATGTGGTATTTTGTTACATGTAAGTATATGTAATATCCAATCAGAGTACATGTATTTATCAAGTATTTAACATTAATTTTTAGTGAAAACACCTACAATTTTATATTCATAGTTTTTATTTCCATAGGGAACATGCAGTACATTATCTAGTCACCCCGCTGCTCAGTGGAGCCCCTTACTTACTCCTATCTAGTATAACTATCTAGTATAACTGATGATCAACCTTTCCCCATCTTTCCTTCCCTCAACCCCTGATAGTCAGCATGTATGTAACTTGTCTGAGATAATCCATTGTAGAGACTCCACATCTGAGTGAGTGTCTGCTTGGTCTCTCAGTTAACAGCAGGCCTCTGGTTTTGTTTTCTGTATCCGTTTATTGGGGTTTGGGCTCAGGTCATTTCCCCTTCTTGGCGATTGCGAGTAGTGGTGCATTGAGCATGCAGTGCAGGTGTGTCTTCCACATGCGGATCTCATTTCTTTGGATGTACACCGAGGACCAGGATTGGGTCACACAGAGTTCTAGAGGGAGTTTGTTGAGGAACCTCCATGATAGAGTCACATGGTTTTCACAGTGACTGTACTAATGTCCACTCCTGCCAGCAGAGTGCATCCACGCTAGCACCTGTCATCTTCTGTCCTTTTGATAATAGCCATTCTTCTTGGAGCCGTGTGACAGCTCCATGTAGCTTTGATTTCCATTTCCGTGATGGTTGGTGACACCAAACATTGGCTCAGGTACCTATGGGCCATTTGTAGATCTTCCTTTGACAAGTGTTTGTTTAGATCCACTGCCCTTTTTCAAATTGGATTTATTGTCTTGCTGTTGAGTTACTGGAGTTCCTTATATTGTCTCAATATAAACCTCTTGTCAGATGCATAGCTTGCAAATATTTTATCCCATTTCATAGATTTTTCTCTCCAACTTGTTAACTTTTTTGTGCAAAAGTTGTACAATTCAGTGAAATCCCATTTGCCTAATTGTATTTATGTAAAAATTGTATATAATTTTTAAATTTATTTATAGAAAGGTAAAAAATTTCATGGCTTTCATATATACAGTTTTAACAGCATAATAATGCCTTCCCACCTACCCTCTCTCCTCCTTCTTTTTCTTATTTTCCTTTTAACCTTTACAATGACATTCTTTTAATTTTCCTCATAAGCACAAATATAACCCTCCACTAAATAAAATCCAACAATCAGTAAGTAGAAAGCCGCTTTTCCTCTAAAGTCCAAGAAACAGCAACCAAAATTTACAGTCAGTTTTGCTCATATACAGTACATGCTTTTGTACTCTGTATTAGTTACCATGGATTTGCATGTGTATATTGAATTTTCCCAGCACTGTTTATTTAAAAAGATTGTCGTTTTTCCAATGCGTGTTGTTGGCACCTTGCTCAAACGTCATTTGGGTATAGACAGGTGGGTTTACCTCTATTCTCTATTCTGTCGCGTTGATCTATGGAACTGTTTGTATGCAAATGCCATGCTATTTTAATTACTCTGGATTTATTAGATTTTAAAAAAAGGATTTACTTATTTTGAAAGAGTTACAAAAACAGAAGAAGAGCAGGGAGTCAGGGAGATAATACAGAAAATCTCCCATCCACTGGGTTCACATTCCAGATGGCAGTAATGGCTGTGCTGGACCAGGACAGAGCCAGGAGCCAGGAGCTTCATCCAGGTCTTGCACATGAGTAATTCAGGTCCAAACACTTGGGCCATCTTCTGCTGCTTTTTCTGGCCATTAGCAGGGAGCTGGAGAAAAAGTGAAACAGCCGGGTAATGGTCCAGTATCCATACAGAATGCTGGTTTCTGACCTCTTAACCTGCTGTACCACAGTGCAGGCTCCCTGTAATCTATTTTTGAAAGTTGGGTAATATAATGTGTCTTTCTGTGTTCCTTTTAGTTAAGATCACTTTGTTAACTTGAAGTCTTTTGTGGTTCTGTATAAATTTTAGTCATATTTTCTCAGTTCTGTGAAAATTTTCATTGGCATTAAATCTATAAATCACTTTGGTAGCATGGCCATTTTAATGCTATTGACTCATGTAATCCGTGAACATGGTATGTTTTTCCGTGTGTTGGTGGCCTCTTCAGTTTCTCTCATTAGTGATTTAGATCTGTCACCTCTTTGGTTAAATTTATTCCCAGGTATTTTGTTACTTTGTAGCTTTTGGATATAGGATTATTTTGACTTCTCAAGGATTCACTAACACTGTATAAGATCACTACTGATTTTTGTATCTGAAACTTGGATGAATTTGTTAGTTCTAGTAGCTTCTTGATGAAATCTTTGCAAGCTTTCTGTACATAAGATTGCATCCTTTGCAGGCATTGACAATTTGACTTCCTGCTTTCTAGTTGGTGGACATTAGCAAGGAGCTGGATGGGAAGCAGAGCAGCCAGGACTCTGAGCAAGCACTGAAATATAGGATCAGGCATCCTGAATTGTGACTTACAACACCAAATGGAAACTGGTGTAAATTTAGATAGTTTAATAAATCATTTAATAAATGCAAACAAATTTAACCAAATTTAAATGCAATATAGTAAATACTGCCCAGTTCTTTTAAGTGGGTGCTGCCCATTTTCCCCAGGGAGCTCACACACACACACACACACACACACACACACACACACACACACACGCTCGCGCCGGCATCTTCTACATGATGAAGAGCAGTGGTCTGGCAGAAGGCCCTGTAGCAGGAAGATGGGAACAGGTGTTAGAAAATTGCCCATTTCACTGCTTAGTGTCTTTACCAGATTAATCTCATCTTACTTTAGCTGTCTTCAACCCCCAAACACAATAGATGCCATAGCAACATAGATGCCATCATGCAACAGCTCTCCCAGTCTCTTGATGGGATGTGAGATGCCCAGCAGAGCTGCCTGCCTCGCTCCACTGCCTCAAAGCAGCTTGCCCTTAATGGATCCAAAGACAAGTTCACCTTCTCCCTCCTTCAAAAGTTCCTCCCTTCACCTCCTGTTAAAGTTAACACTGTTGTCCTTTATCTAAAACATGCCCTCTCTCACTCTGTCAGATCTAACACCATGTTCTGGTGATGACGCTCACGCCCACCCACTCACCAAGTACACCTTCATTTATCACTCTAGACCAAAGTGCTATCATCACTTTGAATTCAGCTTACACCACATCAAATGTGGGGCAAACAATAAGCAAAAGACAAGATTCATTTTGTCGCTTATCTATGTAAGACCTTCCTTGTCCTCCCGTTTTATTCTTAGGATAATGGCGACTACCCTTCCCATGTTCCCTTAGGTTCATCTCGTCCGCCTCTTGTGGCTGTGTCTCCAGCCACACCCAGCAGCCACACGCTCAAACGGGCAGACCCAACTCTCCTCCCTGTAAGCCTGTACTTAACTGGTCGCTTTACCTGTGACCCGCCCCCTTGCTTCTTGCTCTGCCAAGCTTCTCCAGAGGGGCCGAGGAGCCTCAGCCCATGTCTCTGCACCCCAGTTGGATTCAGCAAGCCCAGCTGCGGTGTTCCTAAGTCCCTCGTTCTTTCTCCACCGCCCCGCAAGGTCAAAGCTGTCCATCACTGTATCTGCCATTCCCAGTGCCATCCTGACATCAAACAGACGGTTCTTAATTTCATCTCTGCCTGCATACCATGTGAGGAGAAGCCCAAGTTACTCTGGAGACATGCCATGCAGGAAGAAGTTAGAAAAGAAGGCTCGGTGGGGGGTGGGCAGACAGCTGATGTGCAAAGGTCCCTGGAAAGAAGGTGCCATCTGCGGTGGGCGAGGAGCCGCGAGCGCAGTCCGGCTGCCTGCTTGTCAGCACCAGGAGCGGAGCTGTCCTGGACGTATGGCCAAGCCCTGATTGGCTAAGGCATACTGTGTGCTGGTAGTGGCAGTCATGGGCAAATGACGTTCCTAGCAAAGATGTGACCCATAGCAGGCTTGCTGTGTGCGCCCCAGCCGGGCCAGCCCAAGGAGAACGCTGTTGTACATGGAGCTCCACCTTGCACATCACTTCCCTGTCTCCTCTTCACAGTGCTGCGTGATTTGGAACATGATCTGTGTTTAGGCCAGTGGTGGGGTGAGCAGAATATTCCACAAATAACTATTTACCCACGATGCATGCTCCTTCCCAGGCCGTGTCTTTTAGAATGGATGGTGGTTTATAAAATCTTTCAGATGGAATGATGAACTGACATCTGTTACAATTGGTATGGATGATAAAACTGGTATGAACTGTCCATCAGTATTTATTGTCAGGAAATATCAGTATGCATTGCTGTTTTGGGGGAATGTTACTGGCACATAAAGCAAGACATTTATGTGTACTCCATGTGATAACACAGATAACAATAAGATTATATTCTAAGTAGGCTCTCAGACAGGCAGAAAGAAAGATGGAATTTTGGGTTCTGGAGCTAATTTCAAAAGCAGTTTTTTGGGCCCCATCCTAATCTTACAAACCCCATCGAGGCATTAAAAAGCTCCACTCGGTCAGGAATAAGCAATTAAGTTTCAAACTCAGTAATTCTTGTTTTTATTATTCTATATCAATTTTATGTTTTCAACCTAATCTCATTTTCACATTTTTAAAATTTTATTTATTCTTTTACTATTATCATTTTATGATGCAGTTACGTAGGCTCCTGGTATTTCCCTAATCCCAGCACTAATTCCCTCCCAACCTAGTTCCCCTATATCATTACTAAAGTGTAGTTTTTCATACACAGTCATATGTTCATCATTGCGGGCATGGACAATGGCAGAGAGTCGAGCATCCTATTGTCAAGATATAGAGAACAGTTTCATTGTAAGTCCATCTTTGTCTGGAAGTAGAAATGCATTGTATGCTCACATCTGGATGTTAGTCTCCATTTCACAGCTAGTGTACATCCCCTTATGAAAAGTCATAATACAAAATCGACAATAGAAAGAAAAATAGAAATTTACAATGCCATGAAGTTAAATAACATGTTACTAGATATGACAGTCTCCATTACACAGCTACTATACATCCCCTTAAATGAAAAGTCACAAAACAAAGTCAGCATCAGGGAGAAAAAAGAAATGAACAACACCATAAAGTTACACCATAAAGTTAACATGCTACTAAATGACTAACGTGTAGCTAAAGAAATGAAAATCAAGAACCCTCTTGCAGAAAATGATGCTACCGTATCATCTATGAGTCATTGAAGAATTTAACCAGAAGAAAGTGTTTTGAAGAGATGAAACTAGCAGAAACTATCAAAACCCATGCGATATAGCTTCCGCTGATTTTTGTTGGTGAAATGTATCTCTTCTAGACAACAAATAGATGGGTTTTGTTTTTTAATCCAGCCTAATCATCTATGACGTTTGGTTGAGCTTAAGCCATTTATTCAGGTTTAATATGCATGAGTGTTACTTTGGTCCTGTCATTTTAGGAATGCGTTGTTCATTGCTTTAGTCTTCTGTTGTCATGTTATTGGGATGTTCTTCACATTTGTCTTTGGTTTTGTTGGGTGCTATTTCTCTTCTCTGTCAAGAGAACATCTTGGAGTATCATTTGTAGGACAGGTTTGGAAGAGGCAAATTCTTGTAACTTTTCTTGACTGTGGAAGAATTTTATTTCATTTTCAAAGACAAAAGAAAGCTTTGCTGGATATGTTATCCTAGGCCAACAATTTTTTTCTTTTAGACTCTGGAATATGTGACTCCATTCTCTTCTTGCCTGTACAGTTTCCTGTGAGAGGTCTCCGGTGAGTTTAATTGGCCTTCCTTTATATGTCAATTGATTTTTTTTCACGTGCACATTTAAGGATCTTTTCCTTATGTTCAGTTGAACAGAGCTTGATGATCGTGAATCTGGGTGAAGATTGCTTTTGGTCAAGCCTGTTGGGAGTTCTGTGCCCCTCTTGTACTCTGTTTCCCAATTCTTTCTCTAGATTAGGGAAATTTTCCTTTATTATTTCATTAAATACATTTGTAAAACCAGTTTCTCTTTTTGCAGCTTCTGAGACTTCCATAACTTTTATATTTGGCCTCTTCATGGTGTCTTTCAATTCTTGAATACTTTTTTGGCCTAATCCAGCTCTGCTTCCAGCTTTTTGTTTGCTTCCCCCTGAAGACAGGAAATATCTTCCAATTCTGAGATTCTTTATTCTGCTTGCTTCATTCTACTTTGGAGACTTTCCACTGTACTTTTAATTTACTCTATTGTGTTCTTAATTTCTGATACATCAGCCTTGGTTTGCTTTATTGCTGCTATTGCTTGTGTAAAATATTCCTTAAATTCTTTGAACTCTGGTATCTGCTTCTCATTGTTGATCAGAAGCTTTAAAATGAGTTTTCTGAATTCTGTGTCCCCCATTTCTCAGTGTCTCCCTCAGTTAACTCTGAGGTTGGCATAGGGTTTTGCTCCTTAAGTGCAGGGGAGTTTTTGGTAATAATCATTTTGCCTTTGTCTCTTCTTTCACTCTTGGTCATTGCACTTCGGGTTAGCAGAGACTTCTCCTTGGGGCAGTTTTCTAAGCTGTGTCACCCACAGGTCTACAATGTGATTTTACTTATTGCCGTTGGAACACAGCCAATTGTGCCACTCCCTCCAGTGAGTTCCAGGTCTGGGTTCTTATGTTAGATTTCCACTGTGGTCTCCACAGCCCCGGCTCCTGGCTCACCACTCTCCACCTCCTGTGATACCATGCTGAGGCTGCACTGTAGTCTGCACAACCTTTCTCCCACTTCGGTTGGAGCAGGTCCCAGGATTAGGAAGACACCAGGTGTCCTGTCTAGTTAGCTTGTTGGTGGTGCTGATCTTGTCGGAACCTGTTGGACATTAGGTCTGGGTGCCACACGGACCTATTTTGACCTGTATGATGCCACAGTCGGTATTATTTTCCTGCCGGACCAGTGCAATCCACGGAACTCAGTGAGTTCTCGCGAGCTCAGCACATGCACAATTCATTGTTGATCCCTGCAGTCCTAAAGCCCCTGCCACAGTGTACAAAATGGCGCCTGATGTACCACTACTAGAGTTCTTGATCTGCTGGCCATCAGATCTGAGGTCTACCCAGACCTGTCTTGGGTGGAACCTGTAAAATGCCACGTTGATACATTTCACTGAGTCAGAAATGAGTTCACTCCCAGCTCAACGTATGCTCAGTCCTTTCCCTTGCCTTTGCCTCCTTACGCAAAATGGTACCCAGTTTGGCTCTAGGGGGCTGACTGGACTATGAAATCCACCCTGTTCTCACACTGCCCGTCTGGGATCTGCTGCTCTGTCTCTCTGCTCCTGGTCAAATCAAACAGACCAGCAGAACAGACAGTTCTTTGTCTGGGTTCACCTCCCAAGCTCCCAGTGAAAGTCCCTTCCCACCTGGTTACTGGTGGAGCTCCAGCTGCTGGTGGAGTTCAGATCGCCGTTAGCTGAATGCTGCTGGAGTATCAGTCACTGCAACACCACACCATTGTGTCTGCTGCTTTCCAGTGTCTGTCAGTCTCCAGGTGCCCCTCTGCTGTTGTTCTGTCCTCTCCTATTTCCTGGAATGTGTTCTCTCTGCTTCATCCTGATTAAATGTTTCTCCATCCATTTAAAACATGTCCTTACCCTATTCTGCCATCTTGATTATCCCAAACTCAGTAATTCTAACTCTGCCATAAGAAAAGGCTTATTGGGCCCGGTGGCGTGGCCTAGTGGCTAAAAGTCCTCGCCCTGAACTCGTCGGGATCCCATATGGGCACCAGTTTTAATCCCGCAGCTCCACTTCCCATCCAGCTCCCTGCTTGTGCCCTGGGAAAGCAGTCAAGGACAGTCCAAAACTTTGGGACCCTGCACCTGTGTGGGAGACCTAGAAGAAGTTCCTGGATCCTGGCTTCGGATCGGCATAGCATCGGCTGTTGTTCTCACTTGAGGAGTGAATCATTGGGTGGAAGATCTTCCTCTCTGTCTCTCCTCCTCTCTGTATATCTGACTTTCCAATAAATAAATAAATCTTTAAAAAAAAAAAAAAGGAAAAAAAAAAGAAAGGGCTTATTATGTCCTGAATAAGTAATGTGCCCACGCTAAATTCAACAGTTGCCCTCACCCATAATGCCCACCTCGTCCACCTGTACAGGAACCACCCCTCACTGGGTTCTGCACTGGGCCTGTGTCCCATCCATGGAAGCTGTTAGCCAGGAAACTCTGCACCATCGGTGACTTTAAGAGAGCTGACGACGGGGATGCCAAGTGTATGTTGCTTATATTACTTACAACATACAATACAACGCAAATGCTGTGTAAACAGTTGTCCTGCATTGCTCAGGGAATAATGGCGAGGAAATCCAGAAGGTTCAGTCCAGGTGGGAATTTATTGTTTTTTTTTTTTTCTCCAACGTTTTCAGTCCTTGGTTGTTTGCATCCGTAATTGTGACCCTTTGGGCTGTGGCACGCCAGCCGACATTGTGTGTGTGCATCCTGTGTTTGTGCGTGTGTGTATATGTGTGAGTACATGCACATACGTACATGTGGCCTTGAAAACCCTCTGGTCCTCCGGTTACCAGGGAGCAGATAAAACTTGAACAGTTTTTGTTAAACGTTTAACAGATTGGTGGCATTGCCAGAACGGATGTACTTTCTCCACGGTAAGCAATGCTCAGAATGAGGAACTGTGGGTAATGCAGCTTCCTTCTGGCTGCTGGTTTTCCTTGGCATTCACAAAGGCAGTGCGCTCTCTCTGTGCTTCTCCAAGTCTGACAGCCTGGTCCTCTGGTCCCCAACAAAAGAAACAAACAGAGCTGTCCAGATTCACCCCCTGGGACCAGGAGGGCCTTAGTGCTTCCTGACCGTGCGCCCTTAGAAGCCAAGGACAGCGTCCACCCACAGCCCATCCCTGTGGGCGTTGTGCCAGGCGTGGAGCGGCTCCATGATCTCCTCACAGCCTGCAGCAGCTGCAGGAATATCCAAACTTGCTCCGAGGACCACCCTGAAGTTCTGAACTTCTTATGTTTCCTTTAAATCCTAGTTTCAATTCACCCAGAAAGAACACCCGGGTCCTAAGCATTTCCACAGATGCTCATTTAGCACTGGAAATAGAAGTATTTGTGCGAAAAACACCAGAAGAATGAAGTCACCAAGCCATCCCCTTGCCAGATGCACGATGCTATTTTCACTCATTTAACACTGGGAAAGAATCGAGCGTGGAACCCGAGCACACACTTTGCTGCTGGTTGTGGGGCCGGCGTGGGGCGTGTGGCTTGGGAACCCATCGCAGTGCAGTGTGCAGAGGCTGGGGGCCTGGGAGGGGCACGTGCGGCTTGGAGGTAGTGAGATTTTTTAGGGTTTTCAGAACAAAGATACCAGAGCAAAAGTGATTCTTCTATCTTACTGCTTCCTCTCTAAACTGGAAAATGATTTGGGGAGAGTAAGCCTCCAGGTTGTTTCTTTTCACTTTTCCCCACAGAGTTTAGGTATTATTCAGAAAACATTTACTCTGTATCATCCTTCCAGAGTTTGTGTTTTAAAAGAAAGAAAGAAGAATTCTTTAGGCTTTGATAACGGCTAGTTGTAAAAAGTTACTGAGTTGCTCTGATTTTGCTTTTTCTGAATGGCAGTTTCATCTGAAGCCTTCGAAACTGCAAGCAGTAACAGCTGCTGTCCGATTCACCTGCGCAGTTGTGTTGCCTTCTCAGTCACTAGAATGATGAACTTGACCATGGTTAAGAAATGTGCTGTGCTCCATGTGGGTGGCATTTTGTCACCGAGGTTATTACAGGTAAACATTGGAGCAGCCAGGACCAAGCAGACCTGCAGCCACGTGTGGCTCTGACACCGGGCAGCTCTGGGCTAAGCTGTTACAGCAGCTCAACCTCAGCTTCCGCAGCTACACCCACGCAGGGTGCGTGAGCGAGTTAGATTCCGGGCCTGCGAAGTGCATGGCCCACAGCCAGCACATCCCCGATTACATTGACGGAGCGCCCTGCGTAGCACTCTGCCTGAGATCTGAGCACAGATTAGTTCTGGAATATCGAAGAAATATAATAGAGAGAGAACTTTATATTCCCTTGTTTATACCGCTTCAACTGGTTTTTCCTAATTCCATTCCCAAAATACACCTGCGATAGAGATTAGTTTCATGTATTACCTAAAATGACTACAATTTGGTGGATATACGTGTTAACAAAGATGATGGACTGAGTTCTTAAGAGAAACGCAAGTGTATCTAGGCTTCGGCAGCCCCTCAAGGGTGACCTACTCAGATGCCCACCTGTATTCATGAAATTAGCTGTGACATAGCTGAAACCTGAGTCAGTGTCCAGGCCACTTTGGAACGATGCAATGTCATCCATCAGAAAGTACCAACTTCAAAGTCAGCGCGCACCATGGAGATGTCAGACGGGGCTTGCAGAGGGAGGCTGGCCATGGTGAGGGGAACCATGGGTGTTCTGTGCACGGAGGTGAAGCCCATAGGAGCACATGCTAAACGTAGCCAGGGCTGGCCATGCCCGTGCCACTCCCTGGGCCCGGGACCGGCTGGCACCTGAGCATCGGTTTGTGCTTTGGCTTTACATTTTTGTGGCTTGGGTTTTGGTATATGTGAAAGTATGTATGTTTTAGAGCAAGAATGGCAGAGTGTCAGAGTGAGAATGAGAGACAGAGGCAAAGAGATCTTCCATCCACTAGTTCACGCCCTAAGTTGCTGCAATGACCCGCGCCGGGACCAATCCAGGAGCCAGGAGCTTCATCTGGGCTGCCACATGGGTGCAGGGACCCAAGCACTTGAGCCATCTTGTGCAGGATTCCCAGGCACACTAGCAGGGAACAGGATCAGTAGTGGAGCAGCCGGGAGTGAAACTAGCACTCATGAGGGACTGCGGGCATTGGAGGCAGCAGCTTGACCCTCTGTGCCACGGTGCCAGCACCAATCTTGTTTATTTTAATTGATTGACTTTCCTGATTTGGTATTAGCTGTATTTGAGCCTAATCAATTAAAAGATGTCTTTATGCGGTTTTTTCCCAAATATATCCAAATCACTTTGCTTAGTGATGTGATAGATTATAAGAGTGCTTATGTTTCTCATACCAATCTTGTGCCTGATTTTCTTTTGTAAAAATCTTTTTTTTTCACATTGATGCCCTCAATATCTCTTTATACATGTTTTTTGAATTTTTAAATACTTAAGCTTATATTTGAAATAGAATCAAAGTTAAGAAAAGCTTATAATTAATCCTGGCCTGCAGTGTCATCATATTACATAACTCTAACATGACCCCAGTCTAAATAATATCAGCAGCCATAAGGATAATCATGCATCATCCTCGCTGGGTGCTGGTGCCCACTGCCCTTCCTGATGCTGTACTGACCTCAGGAAAGAGTCAGCATGAGGCCCCACTTTACCCAGAAATGTAGGCTGCCAGAGTCCAGGGCTGACTGGCTGAGTTCAGTGTCGGAGTCCCGGCAGCCAGGCAGGCACGGGAGATGCGTGCTGCAGGTGGCCTAACCTGCTCCCAGTCCTTTACTCACTCTGTGCAGTCTTCTTTAGGTTAGCCACTTCTCTCCGAGCCGTGGCAGGTCCTCACTGTCCCTCAACCCACATACATGGCAAGCACTGGATGGCCATCTCCACGGGGCAAGGTGACATTCAGAACCTGTTTGGTAGGACAGAGTGTTCCGAGAGACCACAAATGTGTGTCAGCACTGAAGTCTGAAAGCTGTTCTGGCCCCCTGGTCTGTGAAGAATGGGATAGGCAGCACCCAAAAGGAGAAGCCAAGAGCTTTGAATCTGGGCACTCCCTGCCCGGGAAGGAAAACCCATGAGCCCTGCTGGGCCCTGTCCCTGCCAGACCTGGGCCAGCCTGGCCTTGCCCACTCAAATTGTTTCATTTCTGTAACAGCTGATCCCTTAAAATCAAAATAAGGACATGGATCACAGCACTTGTTCTGCAGTTTGTTACGAAGACAAGATGAAACAGCAGGTGTCACCGGGATCGGCAGTGCCCACACTGCGGTGGAAACAGAGACCGCAGATGCTCCACAGGCCTGAGCCTTGTCACTGTTGTTATGCCGTGACTCGCGAGTCCATGGGAGAGCACTTAACCTGGTGCCTTCCACACACGGCCATCTGTAAGTGAGGCTGAACTGTGTGACACCGAACCCACCTGAGCTCACACGCAGCCCATGGTCGGGGAGTCAACAGCACAGCGTGGGGAGGCTGCTAGGCCTCTGGAGGTCCTGCAGTCATCTCCTTCCTGGCTGAGTGTCCATGAGCACATGACTTCCTCACCCCTCTCTGCCTCCTTCCTTCCAGGGACACATGGACCCAGCCTTGAACTCCCATCCGTGGGTCCCCTTGGCTGTCCCCACATCTTCCCCCTGGCTTCCGGAATTTCAGGATTCTGTTCCACCCCCCAGACCACTCCTCTGCTGGCTGGATTGAGCCCTGTCCTGAACCTGGCACCCACTGTGGCCTCTCCCTTCACACAGCAACGCCATTTCTTCATGTTGGCCCCAGTTACCTGCCGACATAGGACAGCCTGTGGCAATAGATACAAAGGTTGTTCCACCGCATAATTTTGTAAAGTGTAATTTGTTACTTTTAAAGTTTATCTGAAAGGCAAAGTGACGGTGACATAGAGAGCTGATTCGCTCCCCACACCAGTCAGGGCTGAGTCAGGGCTGAGTCAGGACTGAGCCAACAGAAGCAGGGCCAGCAGCTCTACCCTGCATGCCACAAGGATAGCAGACATCGCCTGCCTCCTCTCAGGATGCCCACTAGCAGGAAGCTGGACAGGAAGTGGAGCTGGAATGGGAACACAGGCCTCCAACATGTGATGCCAGTAACTTGACCCCCTGTGCCACAACGCCCACCCCCAGACCTGCAATGCTTGTGAATTTCACATTTTCACAGTAACTATTGAGCAGGGCACCGCCGGGGAAGCATAAATATCTGTAAAATAACCAAAAGTGGAAAGTGTCTTCTGACTTGGGTAACCAAGAAAGACTTGGTAGAAGGTGAACTTGACAGAGCTGAGTAAGCAGACGTGGGGAAGGAAGGGCACAGGACGAGTGAGCAGAGCGAGGGCAGCAGGGACCGTGGCTCTTGCTAAGGAAGTGAGTGGCTGAGACATGACTTGGGACTAATATTCCGGTGGGAGATACAGAGAAAAGGTGGCCAGGAGGGGCTCAATGCCAGGCCGAAGAAGCAGAAATGCATCCCACAGAAGCCAGCAAGTTCCCAAAGGTTTCCTCAGTGGAGAAGCACAATTAGGCGATTGTAAAAGGCGAAAGATTTATGCGATCTGAAGAGAAACCAGAGTGTTCCAGTTAGGCGATTGTAAAGGCTGAATGTGAATATTCAGAAAGAAGGCAGGAGAGCTGGGAGGAGAGCAGAACTTGGAGACATAGCATGAGGAACGGAGTACCATGGCAGCTACAGAGACGGGAGGAACATAGCACGTTGACCACCATGGGCCAGAGCGTGAGAGGGGCCCCGGACTCTTCTTCTAGCACTTTTCCAGTAGTCAAGTTCAAACTCTCTTGGTAGCATAAACCAAGGTCCTGCATCCTCCATGTAGTATTCACATCCAAGTTAAGCATGACCAAGTCAGAACTAAGGCGGAAACACCACAGGCAGACAACCATTAGGACAATGTTTCAAACAATGCATACAGGGCAAGCATTGGGTGTCATGGCTAAGACTCTGCTTAGCGTACCCACTTCTCAAATCAGAGTGCCTGGAGGCCAGACCTGGCTCCACTCCCAAGTCCAGGTTCTTGCTGAGGCACACCCTGGGACACCTGGTGATGATTCATGTGGCTTGAGTTCTCAGCTTTCAGCTTGGCTGGCTCAGCCCTGGCTGTCCTGGGCACCCGGGGAGAGAAGCAACAGTTGAGAGCTCTCTCTGCCTTCTCTATTGCATTCTCTTTCGCTAAAATAAATATGTATTTTTATCTCCTGCATAATTCAAAGATACAGCCCTTCACCACAATGGCTACTTCAATGTTCTTTAATAATCTTGAGTGATCTAAATCAGATTAATTCAAATTTCTATTTTCTAAAATTTCTTTTAATTTCTCTTCATTTTTTGGTAAAATATTTGTGCAAAAGGTGAATATTATCTTGCGACTAGGGCTTTCTCACACACCCAAAGAGGTTTCTCGAAGACAGAAACAGGTATCAATTGATCTGACAGTAAAATTAAGCATAGTGCTAATATTTAGTTGTCTTCCCAGTGTGTTAAGGGATTCTTCAAAGAACTGGAAAAGAAGTTCCATGACTCCCCGTTCTTCCAAGCAGGAAAGATTTAAACAGTAAATACAATTTCTAGGAAATCCTGTAAGCCATCTTGTTCTTTGGAGATTTTAGTGATAGTTAGGTCATAAACAGCAATCAGTAATGAACTATTGATTTCAGTTCTAATGCTGGTGTTTTACCTCCTCCTGGCATGACCGCAGCTCAAGGGCAGCGTCCATGCACATGAGCACACACATGCATCACACATCAGAACAAGTGAACAGGGTGACCACCAATGTTATCAGTGAGGTGGGACCATCAAGTGAACCAAAGCCAACCATGGTCTCCATCCTGACAGCAACAGAATTAAGTCAGGTAGACTTGCGCTTGAGCGATGCAAGGCAGCGGTCTGGTCCAGACACTGCAGGCGTCACAAACATGCTGCTGCCTAAGAAACAGCCCACAAACTGTAGGAATATGATATTTGGAAATTCAACTTATAGCCTGGAAAAGGATTTGTAACTAAAATATATAACCTCTCATTTGGAGCTGGGATATTAGATCTGTTGTGGCAGCTTGGGTTAAGCTGGCATCCCCTGTGAGTGCTAGTCCACTCCTGATAACACTCCGGGAGGGCAGTGGGGGCTGGCCCATCTTCTCAGGTCCTGCCCCTCCGTGGGAGCCTCCGGTGTGCCTCCCAGCTCTTGGTTTTGCCTGGCCCATCCCTGCTCATTTGGGACGTAAGACAGTAGATGGAAGACCTCTCTCCACAACTCTGCCTTTCAAACAAATAAAATGAGTCTTTTTTAAAAAAAAATGAGAAATTTAAAAGACATGTGACAAGAACTTTCACATATATAATGACAGTCCACATTATTGGTAGAAAAAGCCAACAGACTCAAAACAGTTGCAAGATGTATAAAGAATATAAGATTAAAGTCCTGTGAGAGTTTTAAAACTCTTTAAAACATTTCTTTATAGTAAGTAAGAATCCAGAAAAAAAAAAAAGTCTGATTTTTCATCGTGGAAATGAAAGCGGTGACTCTGAAGATAAAACAGTGATTATAACCATATGTTGATATATTCTCATCAACTCTAATCTCTCCCAAAACTTTCTGATTTTTCAGTTCCAACCTAGGTTTGATTTTTGCCATGATAGTACCTGGTCTGATTCCTCCAGTAACAATAGCAGAATATAACCCAATTATTCTCTAAGAAAAAAAAAAAACCTTTTATTGTGAGAAAACAAAAAGAATTTTAATGAAAATTATCTAAAATTAAAAATGCTGTTATGATAAAATAGATGAGAAAAGTGTACTTCTTTGCATTAAAATAGTTTACAGAAAACATTACAAATAAATTAATGACAGTTTAATCTCCTTTATGAAAGTCCGTCCGCTGTAGTGCTGTTTCATGGGTGCTTAGTGCGTGAGTGTAAAACCAATTCTGTCTCCCTCACATTGTCCTGTATCCCCCACAGAAACACTTCCATAAATGCATTAAACGCATATCATGGGGGAGGAACACCTTCAACTTCATGAGAATGGTATCTGTAAGCAAATTATTTTCATAGTGAAAAAAGGAAAACTACTGAAAAGCAAAATTTACATTTAAAATTAGTCAGTAAAAGTCAGATTGTCAAATACAGCCTTCCTTTTTGTCGTGTGAGACGACAGCCCCAGGAAAGGAATCACTTGAGGACACTGAATTATTTTAAAGGAGCAAATATAAACATTTTTATTCTTTCACAATACATTTTCTGACAGGCTTGTCTATCTTTGCATTGAAATTGTGGCAATCGCAGTGGCCCCAAATTATCATCTGTAATTCTGATATTAGTCAATTAATAATTTCAGAGATAACTCAAAAGCAATGGATGAGATAGAAAGCGGCATAGTTAGACTTTAGGATTAAAAAGAAAGCGATTTTCTTTTAGGTCATTAAATAATATTGTAAAATGACATTTTTTTAACCTCATTTTAAATCAGAATCATAAATCAGAATCAGGTAAGACAAATCTTGCAATGCTGGTTTACTCCCCGGATGACCACTCTAGCCAGGAGCCTCACGGGGGTCCCCCCCAGGAGCCGCAGGGACCCCACATATGGCGACCCTTCCCTCTGCTTTTCCCAGGCCGGTAGTGGGGAGCCAAGCCACGTGGAGCAGAGGCAGTGCAAATCAGAGGCAGCATGGGGTGTTGCGGGAGGCTTTAACCATCTTGTTTTCATAATGTCGAAATTGAATTTTTTGATCAAAATATTCACAAAGACAAATGATTTTGCACACGGTGGCTTACATTTTATGCTCAACAATCTGACTGCCCGTCTCGACGCTAAGAGCGGGGCAGTGACGCGACCAGCATCACCAGGCTGCTGCTGGCACTCCTAAGAGTCCAGTCAGTGACATTGGCTTAGCACAATTTGTAAACTATATGAGATGGTAAGACAATGAGTGGAAGTCGGTAGGGAGAGCCGTCAGTGACATCCCCTGGGTCACATACGGAGTGGTGGCTTTCACCATGGCCCACACCTCCAGCATCACCATCTCACAGTATTGCTAAGGATTCAATCAAGGACCTCTTACCCCACCCCTGAAGCTGTGCCCTTCCCCAGAGGGCCAACACAGGGTCCTGTGCTGTCTCTGAGGGTCCCTGTAGCTCTGTGTCCCTACAACCCAGAGTGGACAGTCCCCACTACCCCCACGGGACTGGAAGCAGGCCATACCGAGGCTGGGAGTTGCCCCATGCTGGAAAGCCTGCAGTTTACATTGTCTTCATCCCACAATCCCCAGGGCCCGAGGAGGCTCCCTCCTACAGGAAACCCAGCCCCCAACAGTGTCCCCTCTGGGAGACTTCTCCTGGCCACCCAGGTTTTGAGGTGCCCAGCCTGGCCAACAGGCCATTCCCTGTAGGCAGGCAGCAGCGAGCAGGGCATGAAGACGCTGCTTTTCTGCGTAGCTGAGCTTGTGGTCAGGCTCTTGGCGAGGATGAGGTCTGAGGTCCTTGGTGGGTAGTTGTTATAGGCTCAGTGAGCACTTCCCCGACGGACTCGGCCCGACTCCAGAATGCCAGAGGCAGTGTGCGCTCACTTGCACAGCCCAGGGTTGTGCGCAAGCATTTTATTGTACCTTGGTCTTCCAGATGGGACAGTAATCAAATCTGCCTGTAGCTTTTCAATATAGAAGAAAAAAAAAATCTGTATACACAGATTTTTTACACTCCATTCTTCACAGGCCTTCTCTAAGCAGCTTGCTTTTTCTTCATTTGTAACTTAAATCTTCTAACAGGCTCTAGCTGCATGTAAGGACATGAAAAAGTAAGAGAGAACCTGGGTAATGCCTAAATGAGGACCACTGAGATGTGAACACAGCTGAATCCAGCAGCCTTTGGAGGTGCCTGTTGTAGCCTTTAACCTGCGCTCTCACTGAAATGCATAACTCTTCCCGCTACCAAGCTTTGTTTCATTAGGTGAAATAAGAATGTTTAAAGATCTCTTTTTCCCAATTATTCTTAAAAGAGAGTGGACAGATTCTTGAACAGGCCTCAATGCCAAGAGCGGCACAACTGTGCTGATGGATGCCTAAACGGGAGAGCAGTGTGCCCTGGGATGCTGTGCCCCCCAGGGGTCATGGCTAAGGTTACTGGCATGGTTTTCTAAGGAGGCTCATGTTGCAGCTGTCTACACTGTCTCTGGCCTGAAGATAAATAGCAGACTTTAGTTTCCACTGCTATTGGTCCTTTAACCTTCAGTAAGTCCAAGTGCTCAGCCTGGGCTCCACCCACATCCTCCAAGTTACCTCCCAGGAAACCCTGAGCATCTCTTAGCTGCCTCCAAGCCTCCAGCTCGGGCTGCCTGGAGGTCAACAGAGTCCCAGGCCACGCTGGTCCTGGGCAGTTCTCCATGGATTTTAAGACCTAGAAATGTTAACGACGCAAGGCTGAATCAATTGCGGGAGCTCACGGAGTACACTTAGCAAGAGAGTAGCAGCAGATGCGTCCAGGTGCCCCAGGAGACACTTCATCTGGAAACAGCCCCGCCTTGTAAGCAGGAGGCCCAAGTGCAAACATTCTCGCCTTTGGTTAGCATCGTGGTCCCCGTGCGAGGCTTTTGACAGGATGGCCTGCGAGGCAAACTGATGGGTCTGTGGGTAGCTGGGTGGACAGTCCAAAGATATAGAGAAAGCATTCAGAAACCCACTTCACTATCGACTCCGCGGCTTGCGAGGGGTAGGGGAGGGATAAACTACCCCGCAGGATCCATGCTGCAACTTCTGCAGATTGCTTAACACCACCCCTCTGATTCGGCAATTCCCGGGAGACTTTCGGAGGCACACTGGCCACCTTAGTTCTAGTGGCCTCTCCAATCTCCTTGGCTGCTGTCTGCAGTCACGTGAATTCAGTCCGTCAAAAAGAAACTACTGCTGAAACATCTGTGTGCCAGAAATGTAACCCAGAGGGCGGTCCACTCCCTGGCCTCCAGGTACTGCAGGAGACTTCGTTTCTAATATATACATCCAATAAAGAAAAAGAATAAGTCTCTCTCACAAGGGAACAGAAAACACCCCACATAGAAAAAAATGGGAAAATGCCAAACCTCCTTAGGAATCAGAAGAATGCTAACTGAAGCAAGCTGAGGGGAGCATTTCCTATGCACTAAATGAGCGAACAGGAATCGTCATGGTGACACCCAATGCTGTAGTAGAGCAAACACACTCGTGCTGCTGGCAACCTTGTAAACTGGCATAACCTTTCCAGTCACTGTGGCCATATAGGCCAATAACTACAAACTGCTAATATTCCTTGAAGCAGTAATCTCCAGTCTGAGAGTTACTGTGAGAAAAGAGTGTTGGTCAGAGGGCAAAGACTGCATGCCTTGGGGCATCTGTTGCACCGCTCCTGAAACGGGCCCCGGGGAGGCAGAAGACGCTGCACCTGACCAGAGGAGAGCTAAGTGGCTGGCACCGCTTTGGGCCCGTTACTGTTAAGCAGCCATCACAAATGGTGATTGTGTGTCGCATCTAGCAGTGCTGAAATGCCAACGCGATAACTTGGAGATACAATGTGTTCCAGGGGCAGCTTATTCCAACCTCAAGGTCTTGGCTGTTGACGTGCTGTCCAGCATGTCCTCCCTGGCTGGCTTGCCGCAGAGTTAGACTTTTGTCTACCTGCAAGCTGCTGTCTGAGCTCTGTTCGCTGGACAGAGCAACCCTCCCCACCCTGCAACTTCTGTGTGCTGAAGGCTCAAGTCCGTGCCTCGCCACAGAGCTGCTGTTTGCGGTTGGTGAGCTGGCTTGCTCCTCCTTACTCCTGATTGAGATCGGCAGTCCCTGTCTTCCCACCCTCACCGCCTCCTCTATCCCTGGCTTCAGGAGCCTGGGGACTAAGTTGGTCTCTCTGCCACCTCAGCAGTTGTAGAGACATAAGTTCGCTGAGGATCCCTGGACACACGAGGACTGGCTGGAAGTCAGCCTACTAAGAGTCCTGCTTGGAGCACTGGATGTGGTGTGTGAGCAGCAGGCTTGTCCTATGGGGGACAAAGAGCTAGCCCCCAGCTCCTGTGGCTGCAAGGACCATCACAGCATGTCAGCTAGCTCGCCAGCCCACCCCACTGGCAGTAAGGTCTACCTGCAGGAGGGTGCGTGGGGCTGTGGGTTTGGCATCATCAAACAAGCCAGCCTTGACCCCTGAAACTCCCACTCCCCGAGGTACTCCTATGAGCTAGCAGTCCCTGTAAGCCCATCAACATGCAAGACCCCCGCCCCAGGACATGGCAGAGCTGTACATCTGGGGACCCGGCGCACAGGGTGGAGTTCCTCAGCACAGACTGTTCCCAGGAGGCCAGGACTAACTGGAAGGACTGATGGCAGGGTCTTGGTCAATGGAAGGGAAACAGATCCCTGGTAGAAGACCCTGGGGGAGAGGCTGAGAAATCAGGGGCACCACGAACCCCAGGCTGCAGGCAGCAGCCCCACAGATGCCCGGCGACGTGCCTTTTGCCGGGACATTTGCCCCACTAGCCTTGGTCGGGGCTCTGACTCCAACTGGGAGACTGGCCCAGGACAGGCTCATCCCAGGGGACTTGTCACTGCAGTTTAGAAGGGCAATGAAGCCAAGGAGCCATCACAGTGATGGTGCCATGAGCTTAGCTGCAGCTCAGGAAGTGGGCAGGCACGTTTCCTCCAGGTCTCCTCCAGTGCTTGCCCCACTGTCCCCCGCGAGACAGCTCCCACTCTGGTCAGCGACACGCATGGGGTCTTCTCCCCATTTCTTGAAATGCAGCTACTTACCTGATAGCAAATTGGAATGACATGTACTCAGTGTGTCACAACACAATACAAGTAAATATCAATAGAAGTTGTTTTGTAAATGTTAAGCTCCATAGGAATGCTACCCAAAGATGACCTAGAAACTTAAGTCCTGGGCTAGCAGTCAAAATAAAATGTACTTCCTCATGTTGCTTTACTGGAGACTGGTTCTTCACAAACTGGGCTCCTGAAGTTAGAAAAACCAGTTCTTTGCTTCAGTCTGAGAGAAAGATAGAAGGCCACTGGCCCTGAGAGAGCTGGGAGTGAGCGTACCTTTCCCCTGTTCCTCTGGGCACGAGGGCGTGGACCGCAGCGGGGAGAAAGGACACTGAGGGCAGACCTGTTGTCTCACCTCGGCCTACGTCCATGGCCTTGATCAGAGCAGGAAAGCCAACAACAGCTCAGTCATGGAGCTCCAGGTAGATCTGGGCACTCAGGCACCCCCGGAGCCAACTGTCTTGTCTCCACACTGCCATTGTCTGGACCTCCTGCTCCAAGTTCTGACTCACAGAAAAGCAGTTGGGTGTACAGCCCTGAAACATCTTAGGAGATAAAAATATAACTCAGACAAATAAAATCCTGTATTCAAAAGCATCAAAAGTCCGCCTGTTTCAGTGTCGATTCTTGCGCCAATGTGATTGTGCTGCCATGGCAAATTAAGCGTCCACACGTACATTCCACCACCAGCCCACTGCCTCGACCACCCACCCACCCCGCATGGGTTAGACATCTCTCTCTGCTTTTCTCTCGCTCTCTTTTACTGCCTGGTCTAGACTTGACTTGGACATTAGCAAAGCCGCAAATGTTTGTGTTTACAAATAGTTTCAGACTATTCTGTCCTCATGAGCTTAATGTCAACACCTTTAACTTGCCAGGGTCAGAGCCAACAGAAGTTGGTAGGCAGAACTTTGAAAGGCGTTCAAGGTTCTTTTACACTGAGATGGTTGTAAAAAGGCTTCAAGGTTTTAACTCTGCCACTTTCACCACCGTTAACTCAGTACAGCACAGCGGATTGCTTTGATTTGTTCATTAAATATATGATTTTTGCATTAATTGAGCTCATTTGATGAGAAATATTCCCACTCGGTCAAACTCTCGGCTAATAGCTTGGAAATGTGTTAGAATTTTGCATCCATTAATTCATTTTAGAATTTGCAAAGAGTAGATACTTAAGGCAAGCTGAGATACATCCCAAATAGTCACGAAACGTCTACAGAAATGGTGTTAAAGAGAATAATGTGTTTTCCCATCATAAGCACCACCAGTGAGCTTATCTATAGAATTCTTCTCAGCAGAACAAAGAGTGCATGCAGACGGGGGAGGGGGAGGTTCTGCTCTGTGGATCAATGCCTGCACACTCCATGCCATCTGTGAAACGCTGGTCTCACCTGATCACTTGCCAGCACCCGGTGTGGACACGCCAGGTCCTCCGGGCCCTGTGTTCTAACAAAGATGATGTTCCCATAGATTACTGCTAGCATTTCTTAGAAGCCTGAGGTTTCCCTTCTTGTGCCCAAGTTACCGAGGCACACTACACAGCCAGAGCTGAGGACGCTGTGCGTGGCATCATGCTGTTGCCTGGAAAGGAGTGGTGACAGCAGCTGCCATTCTGGCTCTTTTTAAAAAGTGTTCAGCATCGTGGAGAAGCAGTGAAAATTATTTCCAATAGATTTGTAGCACACCAAACAGCAATCAATAGTTTGTTTTCAATCAAAATCGCTTGCTATTTCTGGAGCCAGTTGGAAATTACCCAGTGCTGTGTGTGAAATTACATTAAGCACAAATTTCAGTTATTAAAGAAAAGTATGATTTTTTAAAAATCCAACATTTTCTTCATCTTAGAGCAAAGGCTGCTAACAAATAGGATATTCTGATTTCCCGCTTGAGGGAGGAAAAGCTTCTTTATTGCCCCATTTTAAGGATGACCCATGTAAGTCCAGCTTTATATCAAACAGGAAATTGAAAGAAGAGCTGTGAAACCCTCTCTCTGCCGGAACTCATTTGCTCAAACCTTTCCAGATTCACAGAAAGGCTATTTCCATGGATAACAACTCACAAATGTGTAAATAGCGAATAGAGAATGAGAGTGGCAAATGGTGACTTGGAGCTGAATTTGCTTGTTCTGTCTGTGAGTCCAGTAAACTCAGAGCAATCATTCACTCATTCTTTCTCCTTCATCAGTTTATAAGCGTTCAATTTGCATTCGATGCCTGTGGATGAAGTTTATGCGTTAGAACACATCCAAAACATAGTAAAATGTGGAAGAGCTGAATAAACATCAAACAAGTGCTAAAGACTTCTGAGTGACATTTGCATGGTGATGGGGCTATTGTAGACTCCAGGAATGAATATGAGCGAGAAAGAGGATTGTGGAATTGAATTCCAAACTGGCCTTGAACAGAGGGCATCAGGAGAGGGGAGCAGGCTCCATGGGCATGTCAAAGGAGTCAGCAGAAAGTCCAGGCTGAGGGCAGGAGAGGGGCTCCCTGGGAGTCAGCCCAAGCTGGAAGGCTGGCTTCGCCTTTCTGAGGGAGAAGCCATTGCAGAGCACCACAGGTGACAGAACGCCAGTGAGACCAGCCTATTCATGAGATATCGGTGAGGAACAAGGCAAGAAAATGGAAAGACCGGGCGGACAACAGGCCACCCCCGGGCACACAGGAAGGGGGCGCAAAGGCAGCCCTGAGTCTGGACACAGGCTCTGAGTGATGCCAACTCTGTCCCATCGGGCTTCCTGGTGGCAGCACACTCCACCAGGGACTGTTGGAGGGTCACGAGGAGTGATGCCCTGAAGAAAGACCAAGCCTCCTCCTGCCTGGTCCTTCAGCAGGTGCCTGCCTCGGCTCCTTTTCCAGGTCCCCGAATCACTTCCCGCTTGGATCACTTGACTGTCAGCTCTCCAGTCCTCCACTTCCTCCTCTGTGCTGGGGGTGACTGCTGCACTGGGCTCCTGGGCTGTTTAATCTGCCTGAGTGACATGCTGTTGTGGCTCCTGACACAGATGTCAGGCCCTACAGACACGCTGAAACTCCTGTGTCTTTTCGGACACAGTGTGCTCATTACATTGTGTTGGTCAACAAGGAGGGAGGAATTTCTGCTTAGCAAGTCTGAATTCAGATGAATCCAGCAATGACCGAATCTATCAGTAGAAACATGTTTTGACGGGATAAGTTGGCAAACCCACCTGTTTTTCTCAGCATAACCCCCAAGTCAAAGAATCACCAATCAGAAAAGACACTTGACTTTTTTGTAGGTTTAACCAAGTCATTGTCAATTGGATGGGTTTTTTTTTTAATCCATACATTTAATTTTTAGTCTAAGAAATTCGAAGCTACACAGAAGTTTGAACCAACACTGGGTGGTGTGTCAACAAAGGCTGTGAGTTTGTGTTCACTTTCTTAACTAGAACCAACTCCTTAGCCATGCAGATCTTGGAGATTTTCGTAAAACTTGAAGGCTGCCTTGGATGTGTCTGACACAGGTGGCCGACTTTGAATACCACCTTTTCCATTTTATGTAAGACATCCATTGAATATTCACCCTTTCAAACCTTTGCTCCAAACTTTTACTGTGAGATTATAAAAAGTGATGGCAGGATGAAGAGGAACCAGAGACCATGCAAAATTCGGTCTTCTCTTCAAACAGAAACCATAACTGGAAGACTTTACCACCCTGCCTGCCGCTGAATGGCTGGGAAGTTCCTGCACACTCCAGCTACGAAGTTAGTGAAAAGTGACATCCCACGTCCTCTGGCTTCAAGTCCAATGTTCTTTCCATTAAGGCAGAGTGCTCCAGTTGTTAGCTACCATTTGTTCACTTCTTGGAGAATCCTAATCTACTTTACACTTGAAAATGACATATGTTTGGAAATTGTCCGTATCTCTCGGTGGGAAGTTCCGGTGTTTAAAAGTCAACAGGACCAAGACCAATTAAGTATATCCAGTGACCCAGGCAGGGGACAGGCAGCATGTGTCGGGGGAGAGGGGAGGACAAGCTTTCTAGAGCCCCTGGAGATGTGATGGTCTAGCAGCCTGCTGCCTCAGTTCTTCCTTCAGTCTCAGAGAGGAAGAGAGTGTGACACCCAGCTGGGCATGAGGGCTGGCTTCAACACTTACCTCTCCAAAGGGGGAAGAAATGTTGGGAATGTCATTCAGGGCAGCTGGATCTGAGACGCTGTGGAGGATGGAAGCCTGTGCGCAGGTGCCATGGTGGGAAGCTCTGGATTGTCGTTTCACATACCCGTGAACCAGACATTGCGCACATGCATGGTGAGGTCATGCTAAAGGGATGCTGGCAGCGTTTCCATGACCCAACAGGGTTGGTCTGTGCAGTAGTGTCTGAACATGGCCTGAGTGGGAATGCAGGTATGGCTAAAGGAGGGAAAAGGCCACAGTTACCCTGCAGAGCTGCAAAGGCCGTGCAAAGAAGGGCCCCAAAAGCAGATGGCCAGCCACATCGCACAACAGGCCCCGTCTTCTACTTGCTGTCAGAGCTTCTCCTTCCTTCGTGGCTTCCCCATCCCCTCACCCCCAGCAAAGAGCTGGCTGGGATTCACAGCAGCTTCCCTGCAATTACCCAAACTTTATGGGGAGGGAGAAAGCATCCTCTTATTCCAGATTAGGCATCACAGATTTCCCTGAAAAGTAATTTGAGTGCAGACATAAATGAATATTTCTGAATAAGCAAACTTGAGCAGTTTAATCTGGGTCTTAAGATGGAAATTATCTGAAGAGATAGGACAATAACCCTGTTTCTTCCTGCTTTCTTAAGTCAGATTTAAAAAAAAAAAAAAGGGAAAAGGCTCAAAAATAATTCAAACTCGTCAACGTGATGAGTTGTTGTTTCGCTGATACTTTGGGGTGGTAGAGTAGCTTTTGCAGGAGCATCTTCTGAAAACCTGTAGTTGCATTCCATGACACCTAGCATTCCTGCTTAAACCCCAGACAGCGTAGAGACCTGCCGTTTCTGTCTTCTCTATCTTGCATCTGCTGAATCTGCTAAGCTCCGCTGCCCCATCCCTGCAGGGAAAGTTCCTTCCATATCATCCAACAGAAAGCCTGTGATGGTCTTGCAGACATATCATAACAGCGCTTCCTGCGGGTTCCATCTGCACCTGCCTGCTGGGACCTGAATCCAGGCCCCACATCCCACTGTCTCCAGCCACACTGGGTGATGTCACCACAGCCGCAGGGGACGGGGGGGGCTGTGACCAGTGCCACCGAATCCCAGAGGTCTTGACAGAGTCCTCCACTCGGACCTTCTGCCCTGGACATGTTTGCAGCTCAACGTTTGAGGACACAAAGGCTCCTCTTCTGGTCCTGCTCAGAGTCGCTTCCATGGCCGCCCTAGCCCACTGTTCAGCACCTCGAGGGCCAAGCTTTGCTACCACCGGTCAGGTGGCACGTGCCTCCCCCTGGGCCACAGACAGCGCAGGCACTCTGCAGGGTCCCACGGGTGGGTGCAAGGTCTCACACAGAGAAGCGCTTCCAGCGAGCCCACATTCAAGCCCTGGGTGTGCAAAGTGGCTGCGCTGGACAACACATCCTCCACACACGAATGGCCAGGGAGACAGCAGTCGACCAAAGCAGGCGTAGCCAAACCACAAGGCTGCGACAGCGGTATCTGGCCAGCTGGGTTTCGTGCCAGTTCAGCCTGAGGTGCGTGGGGCAGTTCCTGGCTCTGACTCAGTGTCTGCAGCTGCCCGTGGCCCAGGTGACTGCTGTCCCATTGCCTTCATCCTCATTCTCTTTGTCCCAGAGATCTGCTCGTTCCTGCAGGTGTCTTCAGCGAGCCTGGGGCAGTAAGTCCCAAGTCAGAGCTTGCGAGAGTGGATGTGTAGGCTAGACGGTGGCAGTGTGACCGTGGGCTGCCAGCCTCACCATTTCCAGGTGTGCTTTGTCTAAACGTCCCAGGCTGCACTTTGCTTAAAGAACCTTTGGGGTGCAGACTTCCAGAAGGCTCCTGCTTGAGCTGGGTCCTGGAGGAGAGGCAGGGTGGAGATGGGAGGGTTTTCTGCCTGGGCACCGCACACTCCTGCCTCCGAGCAGCGATTGTCCTGCCCCACAAGGGTGCAGTGCTGCAGCCTAGGCAGGGCCTTGGAAGGGCTGCATCTCCCACCTCGCACCTGCTTTCCTGGCCCTCGTCAGCAAGTCCAGACAGACCCCACAGATGGCCCCCTAGGGATCTGGGTGGAAGGCAAGTGGCACTGCGTGGAGTAAGCATTTCTGGGTCACTGCTTTGTGTGAAACAGACACACATTTGCCACGTGAAGATGTCTCCGCCAGAAGCTGTGAGCGCAAAATCTGAACATGACACACACTCACTGTGGGCCTCCCCGGGGCCAGCCCCACATCCTTTACCACTTTCTGTGCCTCCGTCGTGTCATGCTGAGCATCTGTCACAGCAAGCGGCAGCGTCTGTCTCCCAAGCCTGAGTCCCAAGACTCAAGCCCAGGCAGGGACAGAGAGCAGCCGAGGCCCTGGAAACGGGCTCCCAGACGGCCTTTCGACCCTGGGTCCCTGCAGACTGGGGCTGCCACGGGACAGCAGCTCTCAGGGCACTCGTCTGTCCTCGCTCACAGTACTCCGCGCAGCCAGCAAAGCCCAATACAGGATTCAGTGCTCAGGCACAGCTTCCCATGATGGCCACTGCAGTCGCTGCCGCCGCCACCGTTGACATGTCTGACACCTGCAGACATGGAACCTCTGGGCATCCAAACTCTCTGTTCTTTCCTTGCTGACTTGTTTGCCTTTCATTCTTTTTTCTCTGTGTCCATGAAAAGAGGGAGGTTTCCCTACAGTCTAGAACTTGAGGCCCTAGTGAGAGAGAAGGCAGCAGCCATGCCACCCAGCTGAGAGATCTGGATTAGGTGCCAGCTCCCAGCTTCAGCTACGGCCACTTAGGGAGTAGAAACAGGCGGTAGCTTGCTTTCTCTGTGTGTGTGTGTGTCTTTGTGTATCTGCCTCGCTGATAAATAAATATAGTTTTAAAAAGGAAATTCAACATTCCAGGCAATAAATGGACTCAGAATAATGCTAAGCCAGGGCCGTCCTGCAGGCCCGGTGTGTGCATGAATCTGCGCAAAGGACGGCCCCTCTGCCATACTCTGCCCGCATCCGGTCCTTTTAGAAGTGCAAAGTCCGCCTGAAGCCATTGCTGCAGTCCTATTTGTTTGGTTATAAATAAAGTATATCCTCTCCATCCCCACGTACCTTTCTAGTTGCAGAACATAAAACAGAATCCTAGAGTCCTAAATTGAAATGTTATATTCCTAATCAGAATTGACAGTTGTAAACAGCCATGTGATTTGGTAAGGGTTGTGTGTGTGTGTGTAGTGTTTTAAGCATCACATTTTGCAACAGTTTTGTGTGTGTTTAAAATGGTGAGCTCAAATTAATCGCATCCATTTCAGGTTCTCAAAAAACCTGGCAATGCAGCCATTTTGAAAGGAAGATGCCGTGACTCAGCCGCCTCTGCCACGAGATCGGGCGGGGCCCAAGCAGAGCGGGCACAGTTAGGGCCAAGGCCGCTCCAGCCCGCTCCGGCCCGCTCTGGGGCCTGCTTTTCCCAGCGCTGCACGTTCTGTACCCGGCCAGGAGTCCAAGCCCAACTCGCTTTGTGACTAAGCGGCTTCTGTTCTTCAGTCTTTTGGGCTCGTACACTGCTGAGAAACAAAAAGCTCCATAGTTTGCTTACTCCTACACTCACATATTTCTTAAAAACAAAGACTCAGACTACAGTGTAGCTGTCACCACTGCTCGCTCTGGAAGGCAGCGGGGGAATGGGGCGGGGCAGGCCCGCCCTGGTGCCAGCGCTCTGCCTGGTCTCTGCCTCCTCCCGGAAAATACGTGTGTCTGCCATCTCTTCGGCTCCTGCCTCTTGGGCTGGCACGCTGACCCAAGCGGTGCTTGCTGGCGCTTGATGCACGGATCCTGGTCCACACGGAGCTGCGCCGAGGCTGTGCAAAGCCAGTATGCCATCTCCAGTTGGGTTCTCCCAACTGCTGCAGGCTCCCGGCAGTCTGTGGTAACCGGGAGCAGCTGAGCTGGGCTGAGGGCCACAGCCAGGAGCCCTGAGCTCTGGCTGGGATCCCGGGAATGGAATACGAAGTGGCACCTCGGGGGGGCTGCTCCCCACGGATCCACTCCGTCACTCGCCCCCTGGGGCACACGGCGTTCTTGCCTGCCCGACCTTCAGACCACTCTGTTGCTGGGTGTCCTGCCCCCTCCAGCCGCGGCCTCAGCATCCTTGCTCCAGCATCAGCAGCGCCTCCTGGAGCCCCACCTGACCTTCATTCAGCTGAGATGCAATGGCAGTCCTCTCTCCCCAGACCCACCTCCGTCCTTACAAAGGGCCTGTTTACCTCTGATGCGCATATGCCGGATTCTGTCGGTTTTTAAAATATTTACACATATATATCCTCCTTGATTATTCAAAAACAATAATGCAGGAACCATTTTATTTGAAACAAAGACTCTCTGCTCTCTGTTCTATGTATTCTATATATGAGCATGCCTGAAAAAGTTCATGGGAAATGGAATTTAAAAAGTAAACTTATGTTGGTGGGGGGAAAGCAAAGAACTTGACATTCCTCACAGTGTGTTCTAAGGATCCCCATGTCCCACAAACATCTAGAAGATCCCTCCTGTGGTCTGTGTGTGTGGATGGCACGTGGGGTGCTTGATTATCGTGTACACTCTACTTGAATTCTGCTCCCCGTCTGGTAGCTAAGGGCCTTCTACTCCGAGGAAGGAAAATGAAATTAAATTAAAAAAAAAATTATTGAGCATGGCTTTGAGGTTCTTTCTTTCAGTTCCCACCTTTGGGAAAGTTGACATGCACCATGGTTAAGAGGCTCCCTCTTAACAGCACACTTCTCTCTCTGATAAGTGGCTGGTATTCTGACCCATCTTTGCTAGCACCTGGAGACACGGGGCAGCTCAGGTCCTGAACCTCACAGCGGTCAGGGATGTGGCTCCACAGCTTCTGGAAGCATCCAGCCCCTGAACCAGGGTTCATCCCTGTTCTCTCTGCTTTGGTCTGCACCTTTACTCCTGAATGCCTGAGTGGGAGGGGTTTGAAACACCGTGTTGCACTCCACATTTAGGAGCTTGGGATGAACACCACCCGGTCCCCTCAACTCCCACCGGTGGTGCCAGGCTGTGACTGACCAAGTCTAGGCCCAAGAACACACTGCAAGTGTTGCAGCCAGATGGAGAAAGGTCCCCAACCTGGACTCGTGCAATGTGGTCAACTCACTTCTTGTTTGCCCAGCCATTTATTTGAGATTAATTTTGGTTGACTCCCATTTGGGGCTCAGCATACTTTTTTTAGATGTGTTTGTCACCACTTATAAACCTCTGTCCAGTCACTCAGTAAGCTTGCTTCTGACAAGCATTTGCAGAAACACCCCCAGGGTGGCTCGGGAGGCTGCCCGGGACTAACTGGCCCCTCTGTGTGTTTGCATGAACTAGTTAACTCCGGAGATGGCATCGACTACAGCCAGCAGAAGAGGGAGAACATCGGAGACCTGATCCAGGAGACGCTGGAGGCCTTCGAGCGCTACGGAGGCGAGGATGCCTTCATCAACATCAAGTACATGGTCCCGACCTATGAGTCATGCTTGCTGAACTAACGCTGGGCACAGCTGGGCCGGGGGGAAGGCAGCCCCTGGTGCCGTGGTCGTGGGCCTCCTTTACTTGTGACTTCTACAGCTTTCTTTTTCCAGCTGCTAGAGTAGTGGCTTATGGGCCCTGGGATTGTTGGTCCTGTTGAGAGCAAAGCTTTCCAATACATAAACAGTGCCTGTTTCTTGGATTACAATAGCTTACTGTGTTCATTTGTTCCATGAGAAGAATCGCTTCTTTATACGGCTCGAACGGGGGCCGGGGTGCGAGCTAAACCTTCAGTTGCATAGACAATAAAACTATAATTTTCATACGCAATTCAGCAATTGCTGTTTTGTGTCTGCCTCCCTGGAGGGCGATGCCAGAGGATGCAGGGGAAGGGTTTGTGCTGACTGCTTAATAGGTGTTTGTCATGGGGGACAAGCATGGGTTCGGCAGCGCCTCTCGGGCCAGCTGTGTGGAATAATGTGCTTTGACAGTCAGTAAAACTGTGGAATCTATATTCTAATTAAAGTGGGAAATCTAGCCCCTGATAACCTCGGCTGCAGTTGTAGTTAACACTTCCGGTCTCCCAGTACCCTGGCCTGCAGGGCCTTTCCCGAGCATATCTTAGCACGCCCGGAGGGAAGTGTTGGGGAGAGAACCGGGTCAGGGTTGTGTAGGAAACATTACATGTGATAGCACAGTTCAGAGAGCAAGCTAGCTCCCTCCTAGTGGCATCCGACACCTGGTGTGCCACCCGTAAGAGGTGGACCAGCAGCTGCTTCAGCACTGTCAGTCATCTTCAGACATGACTTACAGGGGCCAGCATCGTGGCACAGCCGGGCAGCTGCCACCTGTCACACTAGCACGCCATATGGAAGCACTGGGTAGGTCCCAGCTGCTTCTGATCCAGTTCCCTGCTAATGTGCCTGGAAAGGCAGAAGGAGATGGCCCAACTGCTTGGATTCCTGCCAACTACATGGGAAACCTAGATGCTGATTCCTGGGTTCCGACCAGTCCAGCCCCAACCACCATGACCCTTTGCGGAATGGGCCAATGGATGGAAGCTATCTCCCTCTCTCCCTCTCTCTGCTTTTCAGGCAGATTTTTGGTTTTGTTTTTAAAGAAAATGACTTAAGACCATTTTAACCATCACCCCTTGAAACAATCCACACTGGCCCCTGGCCTGTCCTCTCTTTGGGCAACCTGCCTGTGGTTGGATGAGTTTTCATAGCTCCACTCAGTGGGTCTAATGGCACATACTGGAATTTTATTGAAACCAGAAAGAAAAAAGAGGACAAAACTCCTGTACTTTTTCATTCTACTGAGAAGAAAAAGGCACCCAAAGAGGAGACCCACGGCAAGGCAGGCAGTCAGCCATGGACAATGGCTTTTCAGGCAAGCCGGGTGGGGAGTTCAAGGCTTTTGAAATTCAGCCCAGAGAACTCCATAAAGACGGGACATTGACTGCACACCTGAGAAATGCCACGACTGCCCCAAAACGCACAGCCCTGAGCCTCTCCTCTCAGCTGCCAAACGTGATTTCTACCTAAAAGTGTAGGTGCAAAGCGAGTTTCCACTGACCTTCGCCTCGAGGCCATCATGCTCATTACTCAGAGCACAAGTTTCCAGCAAGCACAAGTTTCCAACAATCAAGCACCAGTTTTAGAAATCAGTTCCTTGTCCGGTTTCCCTGTTGCTGGGACACAGGATTATTGTTGGTGTATTGTTTTTGTCAATCTTGTAAGACAAAACAGGGATGCATAGTCAGGTGGGACAAATGAGCTTTCATGTGTATTTTCTGGAAAAGATATTGCCAGCAGCAGTACAGCAACAGGTGAAGGCAAGCCTTTGCCAAGACAGAGATGTTTGCCTGCTGTTGTCCTGGCGTCGCTGGTGTGATAATAGGACACCGAAGCCTGTGACATCATCAGGCCATGCACAGCTCCCTCCAGAATGGCTCTACCAGCCCTGTTAAAACCCGAGCAGGTCAGGTCCCTCACTCTAAGTCATCTACATGGAAACGGCCCCACGTAGCAGCCAAAAGCCCTAGCTGCTTGGTCCAGAGCCCTAAGCTGGGCTTGGACCTGGAAACAATGACCATCAATGACCGTCTCTGCAGCCCGAGGTCACCCCGCATGCAGGTGATCTGTGTGAGGTGCTGACCTGATTCCTTACGGCGGTGGGACTGTGAGCTCAAAAGAAGCCGCGTGTGTCACTGGACCGTGCAGTGACACCAGTGCACAGCTGGCAACTCAGATGGCGCTGCCAGCACAGTCACAGTGAGTTCTTCCTAATAGGAGATAATTGCTCAGAAAGCCAATCACAAGTGATTTAGAAAGCTGTATTTATTTACTTATTTATTTCAAAGAAAGAGAGAGCTCTTCCTCTCACTGGTTCATTGGCCCCAGCACTTGAGCTGCTGCTTTCCCAGGCACACTGGACAGAAGCAGGATGGGCAGAGGGAAAGCCAGGACTCAAGTCAGTGTTCCTACAGGATGAAGACATAACTTAGCTTGTTGCGCCTTAACACCAGCCCCGAGAGGCCAGATACCTACACACATAGAACCATGTAGAGATCCCAGCACGAAACACTTCCTTTGTTTTACTCATACACAGTTCATCACGGCCCACTTTGTCAGCCCCCTTGTCCCAAATCATGTCCAACTGACTCAAAAGGCTTGTGGAATATGCTCAAAGAGACGAGAGCAACGGAATAATGAGCTTGCAGGTGGCATGTGCTGTGTGTGTGTGCATGTGCAGCTGTGCATGTGCTTGGCACTGATTGGAACACATGCACAGGTGTCTCCCTTAGGCAAGGAAAGCAGCCTGGGAGGGATGAGCTGGCACTTGCCCTGGTACTCAGGAGCTCTGCCTTCCAGAGCCAGCCACAGACGCTTGGCTTCCCAGGGTCACCAGAAGAACCTGGCAAGCCTGGAGCAGCAGTGAAAGGCTCAGGACCTGGCCGGACCAGCTACCTTGTGAAGGCAAGAGACACAGGTCTACCTTATAAAGCCCCAATCCCTCATCACTCAACTACAAGCATCACATGATAAATGCATTTATTTTATTGGCAAAGAGATCTCCCATACCTTGGTTCACCGAACAAATGGCCAAATGGCTAAATGACCCCACCTGGGCCAGGCCAGAGCCAAAGGCCTGGAACTCCTCTGGGTCCCCCTGTTGGTGTCAGGGATCCAAGCACGTGGCCCATCATCTGCCCCTGCTTTCCCAGACACTGGCTTCCAGCAGGGAGCCAGATCTGAAGCAGAGCATCTGGGACCAGTAGCAGTGCCCCTTGATGGGATGCTGGTGTCAGAAGAGCTCCTAACCAAGGCGTTCCTGGAAAGGGCTTAGCAGGACCCCGGCGGCGTGTGGGAGCACGGGGAGGAGGTGTCTGTGCATGCGGCTGGTTTGGTGGCAGAACTAGCCTGTCTTCTGTCCACATGAGAACCAAGTCACGTCACAGGTTGTAGCACAGTTTCCCTGGGAGAAAGACAGTGGCAGGCATTGCATGAGGTGCCTCTCTGGGCACAGTCCCTGTCAGTTAAGCCAGGGCAGCACACAGTAGCTGAGAAGTCCCAGGCTGACCAACAGCACTCAAAACCCTGACACAGTTGCACGCTCAGAGAATATTCTTGCCGAAGCCGCCTAATACAGTGAGGTCCTTTAGAGGATGATGGGCACGATTCTGGAGCAGCTCAGGCCCAGATCCTGGGAAATCCTAGAAGGCCGGTTGCAAGAAGAGCAAAAGGGAAAAATTCTAAGTGTGTTTTGATGCCCACTGCACTTATTACTTCTCTGGGCTGTTCAGCTTGTCCAGAGCCCTCTGCAAGCCTCAGCTGGGAGGCTGTGAGAGCGTGTGGTACGGACGTGACACACCCAAGGGAGCTAACCCAAGAATATTTTCCTCTATGTCAAACTTGACTCTACTATATAGAATTAAAAATGGTGGCAGAAAGTTTGAAACGCCATGTCAACTGTTCTACCTACCAAAGCATCCCTCTTTCTAGAACTCTGCCAGGGCCGAAGTGTGTCTATAAGACACTGTTGCCAGATCCAAGGAGCTTCCGCTGAGCCCAGCTGACCTTGCTCCTGTTACCCTGCACACCAGGCCAAGGGGAGTCCAGGCCCTCCTGAGGCCTTGGCTGTGGTATCCCAGGAGGGCCTGCCGGGGTGCAGCTCACGTCCCAGCTGTGCTCCCAGGCCCAGAAGGCACGGCTTTCCTGGGAAGAGTCAGCCTGGTTCCTTTCCAAACAACATAATGAGCTGAGCCGGACCTGCTGCCCCACACTCACCCTTTGCTTGTCTGAGGGAGAACCTGAGGCGTGGCACATCGCTGGGTCCTACAAGGGGGGGGGAGGTTTCAAACCAACTTCCGTGTCCTGTGACAGGATGTAAAGGAATGCTACCATCATCCTCTCTCTGCCCTGCAGGGCAAAGACACACTGCTAATCCGAGACACGCGTGCCACTCAAGGGCACTTTCCCACAGGGAATCCTACACTTGGCCAGTGCTAGGAATGTGGTCTCCTGTCAGCTCGAGCGCTTCTGCAGCCTGGAGCGGATGGCACTCATCGCCACTCCAGATCAGGCACGGGTCGGCCCCTTCAGGTCTGGTGCAGACGTGAGAAGCAATGGCATTGCTGTGGGCCCACGTGCGCCAGACGCTTCACAGAGTCCCTGCCATGACAAGCACTCCTGTCACCACCGTAGGCAGCTTTAGGTCGCTGCCCTGCCGCGGTGTTACACTGACCACCTCCGGGCCTTGTCACATAGCCTAAGCCCCATCTGGTCAACCCACAGCACTTCCCACATGTGGACCATAGCCTACAAGGTCAACCCAGAGTCACCTGTAAGAAATGGCTTCACTTCCAGTAAGAGCAGGAGCCAGGGGAGCCACTGTGTCCTGGCCTGGCCCCAGCGGCCCTGGCGGCCCCAGTGACACACAAGCCTGGAGTTTGGGGAGCTGTGGATTCTCTCATTTCTTTATCCTCTCTCTCCCTGCAGTGAGGCCAGCCCCAGATGAGTGGCCTCTATCCTACACCGACACCCTGCCAAGAGATGTCCATTAGGAAAGGTGGCCTGGGAAAGCAGTGAAGGACGGCACAAAGCCTTGGGAACCCTGCACCCAAGTGGGAGACTTGGAAGAAGCTCCTGGCTCCTGGCTTCGGATCGGTGCAGCTCCAGCCATTGTGGCCACTTGGGGAGTGAACCAGCGGATGAAAGATCCATCTCTGTCTCTTATTCTCTCTGCAAATCTGCTTTCCAATAAAAATAAACTTTTTTTTTAAGAAAAGCATGGTTTTGGTCAATCAGCAGAAAGGCAACACCAAAAATGCAACATCTTTGCTTCACGCGTTAACAGGAAGACCTTTCACTGTGGATCTAGCATTTCCACATACCGCACGGAATTGCCGCTGCTGCACTTGAAACTCAGAACGAGCCACTTGTCTGGATCCACAGAAAGCAACTTCATCGTGCAAGGTGCAAGGCACTGGGTTCCTGATGCAGCTGGGCTTCGCAGACACGCCTTCCCCCGGAGAAGGCTGCCAGCTTTAGGCCCCTGTGGGCTGCGTGAAAGCAGCCTACAGCTGAAACCATGTTCCTTACAGCAAAGTCCATGTGTCCCTTGCTTCAGTTCATGGCATAATAGGGGCATTCTGGAACCAAGTTTTAAATGGCGTTTTTGTCTCTTCTCTCATGCATCTGGGGGCAGTGAGCATAACATTCAAATACAGCCAGAAAAAAAAAAATGTCCCATAAAGGACTTGATTGACAAAAAGGTAAAATTTTAACCACCCTTCAGTCGGCTCCATTCCAGAACGGGCTGCGGCACAGGAGTGGGACCTTTACAGCTCCCCGAGGAATTCCCCGGGGAAAAAGAATGTGTGCAGTGTATGGGGAGTCCAGCCGGCAGACACTCCCCAGCTGGGTCAGCCTTGGCCGCAGCCTTGAGCAAGCAGAGCGTTTAGGGGGCAGTGGGCTACACCCCACCAAGGTGACTCTGTCCCTCCACTCAGACTCCACAGCTACGACCCACACCACCATGCTGGTTTAAAACCTTCCCCAGGAAAGAACAGGCTGAAGTTGCTGGACACGCCCACACGACTCATTCCACCGCTGGCCCAGCACACACCAGCACACCGCCCACAGGAGGCTGGCTGACGGCGCCTGTCCAGGGCAGCCCTGTTGGCACCCACGCAGCCGCTCATTGTGCTGACGGCCCCTGTTCCTGCAGCCATGGGGCTGGGACCCCACCTTCTGGGCTGTTTGGAGAGGGGTGATGCACACGTGGACAAGTGCAGGACCACTCACGTGTGGGGAACCGGAAGCATCCATCTATGACAACGTCAAACATCGTGCCCTTTCCAACAAGGAGCTAAAATCTGAGTCCCACATTGGTTCACAACAGGACTACCGAACAAATGAAAGATGGCTTGGTGGAGCACGGTTAAAAAGGGGGAGCTTGTCATATGGATTAGACCAACCTTGGGAACAAAGAGTTGAATTCCCACCTGAAAGGCTCAGCCAAGTTCACAGATTGTGGGAGAACCCAGTTCAAGGTCAACTTGACACTTAATCCCACCACCTCTCTCCCAGTGATGCTGGTCTTTCAATATAATCTTCTGAGCTTCAATTTCTTATCTGAGAAATGGGAAGGAACTGAGAGGATGTAACAAGATACTTTGTAAGAACAAACAAAAAAACTGGCCACTGACTGCTCTGCGCCTGTGCTGTGTCCTTGCCCCAGGAAGCATCTGCCGCATAGAAACAGAACTGTAACAGAAATACAAAACAAGTAAGAATACAAGTCTGGAACTGTGGTGCAGCAGCTTAGGCCGCCACTTGCAACATCAGCATCTCAGGTCCAAGTTAACTCCACTTCCAGTCCAGCTTCCTGCTAGTGCAGCCAGGAGGGCAGAACAAGATGTTCCAGGCATGTGGGTGCACTGATCATGAGGCAGACCAGGAAGGAATGTCTGGCTCCTGGCTTCAGCCTGGCCTGGACCTCGCTGTTGCCATCATTTGGAAAGTGAACCAGTGGGTGGAAGTTGGCTCTTTCCCCATGTCTCCCTCACCATCACACTGTCTTTCAAGTAAATAACCTTTTCTTTTTTTTTAAAGATTTGTTTTTTTATGATTTTTTTTTTTTATTGGAAAGGCGGATATACAGAGAGGAGAGACAGAGAGGAAGATCTTCCGTCCGATGATTCACTCCCCAAGTGAGCGCAACCGGCCAATACTATGCCGATCCGAAGCCAGGAGACTCTTCCGGGTCTCCCACGTGGGTGCAGGGTCCCAAAGCTTTGGGCCATCCTCAACTGCTTTCCCAGGCCACAGGCAGGGAGCTGGAAGGGAAGCAGGGCTGCCGGGATTAGAACCGGCGCCCATATGGGATCCCGGGCGTGCAAGGTGAGGACCTTTAACCACTTGCGCCACCGCGCCAGGCCCAATAACCTTTTCTTAAAGAGAATAAAAAATCATACTGCAAAAGTGTCTCAAAAAACTAAAGGAAGGGCCCAGTGCCGTGGCCTAGCAGCTAAAGTCCTCACCTTGAACGCGCTGGGATCCCAGATGGGCACCAGTTCTAATCCCGCAGCTCCACTTCCCATCCAGCTCCCTGCTGTGCCCTGGGAAAGCAGTCGAGGACAGCCCAAAGCTTTGCGACCCTGCACCCGTGTGGGAGACCCGGAAGAAGTTCCTGGATCCTGGCTTCGGCTCGGCATAGCATTGGCCGTTGCACTCACTTGGGGAGTGAATCATCGGATGGAAGATCTTCCTCTCTGTCTCTCCTCTCTTTATATCTGACTTTCCAATAAACAAATAAATCTTTTTTTTAAAAACTAAAGGGAAAATATTGAATTAAAAGATACTTATTTTGCACAAAAAAAAATCTGAAATAAAAATCAGAAATCCAAGTTTCTGTTCATTTATTTGAAAGGCAGAGAGGGCGGGAGATGCCCCATCACTGACTCAGTCCCCCAAGTGCCCACACTAGCAGGCACTGTACCAGGCGGGTGTGACACTAGCTGATAACTCAGCCAGCCCTTCCATGTGGGTAGCAAGGACTCCAGTGCTTCAACCACCACCTAGAGGAAGCTGGAATCAGAAATGGAACCGAGATTTGAACCCAGGCACTCTGATATGGATGCTGGCACCCCAAATGGTCTTAACTGCTACACCAAAACCCTAGAAAGGTCCACTTCCCATAGAGCTCCCTGCTTGTAGCCTCAGAAAGCAGTTGAGGTCAGCCCAAAATCTTGGGACCCTGAACCTGTGTGGGAGACCCAGAAGAGACTCCTGGCTCCTGGCTACGGATCAGCTCAGCTCCGGCTACTGTGGCTGCTTGGGGAGTGAATCAGCGAATGGAACATCTTTGTCTCTCCTCTGTATATCTGACTTCCAATCAATCAATCAATCTTAAAAAAAAAAAAAAGAAAGAAAGAAAAGTAAAAGAATGGCCACTCACTTGGACCGTCGGGGTCATCACGGTGCGTCTGCCCCTCAGTCAGTCACTTTTCTCCGGGAATCACCCCATGGCCAGTGTGCCCTGTGCATTGGGCCACAGGCCAGCACCTGCACCACACAGCACTGGGCCCTTGCTTATGGCTGAAAAGAGCATAGCATGGCACTGAAATGCTTCCCCACGCCACGCACCAGCCGCAGCAGAATACCAGGAGACGCTGTTTTAGCTGTTGTTTCTTTGACATTTTGTGCGTGGAAGCATCAGCTTGGCTCAGCTCACCCTTCTGAGATGCATACCCTGCTTATGCCCACAACCATCCGTCCTGCCAGTCCACACCAGTCCTGCCTGGTTTCCTTCCCCGGCTTCCTACTGGTCCCTCCAACCTGATAGGCAGTCAGTAATTGGGCGAAGGCTGCTAATGTCCCAGGAACCACAGAGGTGAAACAGGTGCAGGGTCCTTGCACTGTGGTCCCAGATGAGATCTGATTGGTGCATTCCCGGCCTCTCGAGAAGGCCTGGCTCTTCATCCACGTGCAGGAGGAATGGTGTCCCTCCCAGGCTTTACGCAATATGGGGAGAGGTTGCTTCCCAGTTCCTCTGAGGGACCCAGCATGGCACCCATGTCTTTCTCCTGGAACAGTCATCTGTAGGGGTTAGGAGGCCCCTGCAGGAGGTGCCCTCGGCTGGGTGGAGGAAGCAGGCGTAGTTTCAGAGTCTGTGCTCACACACATGTCCCCGGGCACTATCATGGCTCTGGAGTCCCGGGTTTCTAGGATTCTGAGTATGTGCAACATACCTGCTTTCTTGTGTGCTGCCCCAAGAAAGGGAGCAGGGAAGAGGGGGAGACATAGGGTGGCATGGAGAACACCACAGATCTGGAACAAGCACCGAGTGCAGGCTGGTCCCACAGTAGAGGCCAACAGGAAGTTCTGGCCTTTGGGGAGATAGTCATTGATGCCCTGCCACAGCCGTGGGTAATGCTGGGAAGCTGCTGCTCAGAAATGGGAACTTGGCCCAGGTCTCCCCGCTGGTCACCAGCTAGGCCAGTGCTGGGCGGCCCCCAAGCCCCCAGGCCTCCCAGGGGTGGGTGGAAACAGAATCAGGCTCAGTTCGCCCAAGCGAGCTTAAGGCTGGGCTGAACTTCCAAGGTCCTGTGGGTGACATTTAAAACACCACTGAAGGCTTCATGCACACAGCATGGGGACCAGGTCTGGCACCTGCACAGCCGTGTTCAGACATGCACCATCTCTCAGTACTGGGGGCGACAGCCCGCTTCCCTCACCTGCACCTGCTCCCTGAAGCCAACCTGAACAGCACTTCCCACATGGATTCACGCGGGACAGCGCTGCTCAGATGACCCCTCCTCCCCGCCCTCCCCAGTTCCCAGCTCTCTGTTTCTTCGTCCCAGGTGGTGTGAGGCCCCCAAGCTGAGCCAGAACCGGACCAGGCTCTCCATCCCCGTCTGCAATGACGGGGTCAGACCTGGATCTCTGAAGTCACCTCCAAGGACACAACGCTGCTGTGCCCCCCATCTGGCATCTGCAGCCTCTTGAAGGGAGGTGGCACGGCCAGGGGCACTCCCTGTGTGGAGTTTGTCCCAGGAAGACGTTGGGGTTCCTGCTGCCCTGGGTGAGCCAAAGACTTGTCTCCGGGAGGAAGTGGGACGTGGCCCAAGGTTGGCCGCTGGGGCCTGGGAACGCTGGATACAGGAATGGGCAGGAGTGGCCCAAGCTCACCGTGCACCAGGCGCCAAGCTCCAGGGCACAGGCCGCTGTGGGCGCTGACACTTTCTCACAGCCGGCGCTGCTGGAGACACGCTTAGCATGGCAGTCACGGAGGGCCTGCTTTGTCCTGCCAGCCTTTCTTATCCCCCGGACGCTTTTCTTCTCCCAGCTCTAATCCTTCTCACCCCCGGTGCGGGCAGACCCCAGAGGCCCCAGGACCGAGCTCAGCCCCCACACTGCGGCTTTCTCCTTGGGGCCTGGGAAGGTTGGCAGGGCTGCTTTGGGAGCCAGCTCCCTCTTGGGGCACCCCCAGGTCCTTTGGGAGCAGGGAGAGTGGCTTGATGCGGTGGCCGAGCATGCTGGGTCTCTGTGCTCCCACTTTGCAAGACAAGGATGCCTGCATAAGACCTCCTTGGAGTACAAAGTTCCTTTTTTAAACTTTTTTTTTTTTAATCTGTTGACATTGTTTATTTGAAAGGCAGATACAGAGAGAGAACAGGAGAAGGAGGCTGTTCCCACCCACACGGGTTTACTCCCCTGAATGCAGCAGTCTGAGGCTGGGCTGGGGCTGGGCCAGGCCAGCCTTGGGAACCAGGGCCAAGTGTCCCCTGCAGCTGGCCGGAGCCGTGGGTGTCTGAGCCATCACTGCTGCCGTGTGCCGATCGCGTCTTCTGTGCCAGGGCAGAGCCCCATCAGCCTCACTCCTGTACAAACCCCTCAAGGGTGGGGACCCAGAGGCAGCTGCATCGCTGGCTGCTGATCTGCCCCGCTGCATCTGTCTGGGAGGCCACCCTTCTGCCTGCTTCTCCTTCATTCCTACATAGGCCCCTTTTCCTAATCCAGCTGTTTTTCCTGTCTCCTTTTCTATGGCCCACTCCCAGGGTCCCTGGCAAGCACCCACACTCTCACGGTGGCAGGCCTCGAGTGACAGCATCCTCCAGCCATAGCTGTGAAGGAGGGGCCCACAGCAGCCAGGGTGGGACAGAGAGGCTGGGTGAGAGGCTCCGGGGGACCCAGTTACCGGGGTGTCCCAGGCTGCTTCCATTTAGCCACCTGCACTGGCTCCGGGGAGCCTGGGAGGAGCTATGGCAAGGGCTGCTCTGCGTCTGAAGATGGTTCTTATTCCCCCAAGACCAAAGGGAAGCTCCTAGGTCCTGCTCTCCAGCAGTCCCGGAACAACCTCATCTCCCCCGCTCTCAGCTGCCGTCTCCTGTAGTTCTGTTCCACACCCAGACACATCAGGTGAGCCTTGGGGTCTTTCCTGCACTGTCCCCTCCTCCAAGGACTCATGCACTGATGTTAACAGAGCCCTCGAAGGGTGCACCACAGGCCCAACCTCACCAGCAGCTCCTGCTTCCCAGCTAAGGACAGGACTGACTGGTTGGTGCCACCTCCCTTCAAGAATTCCTACCATTGGAGCACGGGAAGAGCAAGCCAGCTTGACCTCTTCTCCGAACTTGGACCTTCCGTTTGCACCTGGCGCACTGAAGGGTAAACGAGAACTTCAGGTCATATGTGGAGTGTCTGAACAAGTTCGGCACCACTTACACTGCCTCCTGAGAAAGAGTGCTTGGTACAGTGGCTAAGGTGCCACTTGACATAGCACCCCTGGTACCCTGTTCCCATTCCAGCTTCCTGCTGACGCGCACTCTGGGACACAACCGGTGGAGACTCATCCATTTGGGTCCCTGCCACCCACGTGGAAGATCCAAACTCAGCTCAAGTTCCCTTGACTTTGACTGTTGGGGGCTTTTAGGGAATGAACCTGAACATGGAAAAATTGTGTGTGTGTGTGTGTGTGTGTGTGTGTGTGTGTGTGTGTCTTCCAGAACATGGAAAAATCGTGTGTGTATGTGTCTTTCAAATACAATGAAAATAAACAGGAAAAAAGTAAACTTCTTGTGCAAAAAATGTCCATGGAGTTTTAGTCACACTAGCCAAGAATTGGTAAGAACCAGTGTCCACCAACAGGAGAATGAAGAAACAACCTGTGCACTCTCGAAATAAGAAGTGACAAATAAGAGGCCACACTTGCCCCTCCATGGATAAAATGCAAAGCTACACTGAAAGAAAGAGCATGCCATGATTCCACCTGCCTGAGCGGAGGGCAGCAGTGGCCTCCAAGTGGACAGAAGTCGCCTGGGAGGGGCAACACGCAGTTTTCCAGGGAGAAGGAATTCTTCCACATCTTAACCGAGATGCGGCTTCTATAAGGATCTTCACTTATTGAAAAAGCAGCACACACACACATAAAACGCACTGTAGACAACACACTCTGGTCTTGCCCGGAAACAGGTGGGCCTGTGTCCTGCGGTCTATGCTAAGGACTGGGTGGGGACACAGGTGTTTCGGGAGCTCACGGGTCCATGGTGCCACACCAACCGACCAGGGCCGGAAATCCAAGGAACAGTACTTCCTGGAACTTGGAGTGGCATCAGTGTGATCCCCAAAGGACAGCAGAACCTGCCCTGTCGTGCTCCCCGCACCAGGATCCCAGAAAGGGCCTTCTTCTCCTCTTGCTGAAAAACTAGTCAAGTTGAGTGGTCCTGAGGTCCTCAGCAGCCCCATTCTCTCCCAGGGCCTGCCATAGGTCGATCAGATGTCCAGTGTGTTTCTCCTGAAAGGGCTGAAGTCCAGCAGGGGGTGAGCCACGAGCCCAGCTCATGGGCAGCACCAACCAGACAAGCCCCACAGTGGGATGGAGTTCAGGACACTCGCCTGAAGAAAATCACTATTCCTCCAAAAGGGGCAGTGCCAGAGCCTTCCGGGCCTCGGGGCCGGCTCAGCGAGTGCTGTGGACAGAGGCACACACCGCAGGGATGCAGCCAAAGGCGAGAGGCAAAGTCTGGTTGAAGCCCACGGGCCATCAAGCAAGGCAGGGCTCCTGAGTGCACCATTTGTGCTCCCAGACACCTAGCGTGGGCCACCCTGGGCTGGCGAACTGAGGAACCGGCCACTTTGTCCCTGCCTTTCTCTTACGCTTAGGTATGTTTTTCTGACTTCCCACCATCCGTACATACCCTCTGCCATTCCCTGAGCCATATGCAGCCCCACACCCCACTCCAAACCCAGTTCCCAAGCTGTCAGTCCCTCCAAGTGTGACCTGATGAGGAAGCCGGGTGGCTGTGGAAGTGATGCCGGACAGAGTGGGGGTGCAGGCAGGTGGAAGCGAAGGCCTGCTCCAGGGCCACCAGCAGAAGAGACAGTGGTCATGGGGTGAGCCACGGGCTACGGTCATACACGACGTCACTCGGCAGGCTGAGACAACAAGGCCAGCTGCGCAAACGACATCCATCTAAACGTGAGAAAGTGGGGACCGCGTCCCAGGCCTGGCTTGGTTAGGCCCGCCCTGCCCTGAGTCAGCTCCCCGGGGCTGCTCTTCCTCCGGGCCTTCCAGCGGGTTCCGTCGGGCGGAAACGCCTCGTCCTCTCCGCCCCGCGGCCCCGAGGCAGCCGAATCCCGAGCCCGGCCGGATCAGAATGACTGCCCAGAATGGCCGGCCGTGCCTTGGCCCCGAGCTTCCTCTCCCCGCGCGCCTCGGGCCCAAACAATCCCCGGAAGCCTGGCGCTTTCTCCACACAGGAGTGGGTTTAAAAAAGAAGAAAAAAGAAAACGACTCTTGCTTATCAAAGACACGCGGTTTATTCAGTTGCTGTGAGCCTCCAGAAGAAAGGCCGGGAGGAAGGTCGTGTCCTCCAACCTCGGCCACCCTGTCGGTCAGGTGACCGCCCCTCCCTGACCCCACCCTAAGTCCGGACCAGGCCTGAGCTGCTGCGCCTGCAGGGAAGGGAGCTCAGCCGGCAGCAAGGGAAGGAGCTGCCCAGCTCCTTCGGGCACCGAGGACCAGAGGCCAGGGTGTGAACTGAGCCAGTGCCCCTGGGCACACAGGGTAGGGGGAGTGGGGAGTCCTGGAAGGCACTAAGGGGAAGCAGTTTCAGTCTTCCTGGCGGCCTCTCACAGGAACCCCTGGTTTGCACCCAGCCCCTCCAACCCCTACCTGTGTTTCTCCACCTGCCTGAGTTCCCTCGTTCAAGCAGGAGCCAGATGAGGCTTCCAGAAAGCCCTGCCATTGCTGGGCCACCGGCTGCTGCAGACCCCTGCCCTCTGGGAAGGCGGCCCAGGTCACTCCATTTCAGCAGGACCAAGCCCTGTTCTGGGCCCTGGCTCCCTTGGCCCAGAGGACCCGCTGGTGCTCCTCCCTCCTAAGCAGCCCCTGGGAGTTCCAGGAGGGCCTGTGCCCTGCTGGGGCTTCAGTGTCTGCACACTGCGCTCTTTTTTCTTGTTTGTTTTTTAAGATTTTTTTTTTTATCTGAGAGCGTTTTCAGAGAGAGTGAAAGCTCTTCCATCTGCTCTTTCACTTCCCAAACAGCTACAACAGCCAACACTGGGCCAGGAGCCAGGATCTCCTTCCAGGTCTCCCACGTGGGCTGTCTTCCGTTGCTTTCCCAGGCCATGAACTGGGAGCTGGATAGGAAGCGGAGCAGCCAAGATACAAACCGGCTCCCAGTTGGGATGCCAACATGGCAGGCAGTGGTTTTCCAGAACACTTGGCAATGCCGGCCCTAGGCACACCGTAGTCTTAGTAGTGTGTATGTGTGTGACTTGTGCCATTGTGTCAAGGCAAGGGTCCTCGGGCAGCCACTCCACATCAGACCCTTCCAGTGCTCAGGGTCCTGGCCTTGGGCCTCACTCTGCCCAGGGACTTGACCTGAGGGTAGGCGCCTAGGTCATGGGTCATCACGTCGGAGACCGACCAAGCAGTGTGGAACAGTCACGGTCATGAATAAGACACCTACACATGAGTGTCACCGTCCCTCTTGGCACCTGTGAGGGTCTTCCTGCCTCATTTGAGGAAGAAACTGCTCCTGTGGAGGTGGGAATGGACTGAGCAAACTCCTGAGACGGCCGACAGCCCGGAACCTACAGAGTCAGTACAAGGTGGCACGTGACTCTGGGGCAGCTCCTCTGCCTCTCCTGAGGACACATGATCCTAGATTTAGAGGGAACTTAAAAAAAGAAAAAAGTCATTGATGTTCACTTTAGCTGGAAGGCAGACAGAGACCTTCTTGATCTGCTGGTTGACACCACAGTCAGCCACAACAGCCAGGGCTGGGCCAGGAATCTGGACCTAAACCTGGGCCTGCCGGATAGACGGCAGGGGGCCAGTCACCTAGCCATTGCCTCGTGCCACCCAAGCTGGACACACTCAGGAAGCTAGAGTCAGGAAACGGGACTCGAGCCAGGGACTCCAACATGGGATGCCGGTGTGTTCATTGAGAGAAGAGTACATGGGGGGCAGTGAACTCTGTAGACAGTCTGTTTTCTGCAGGGGCCTCCCTGAGTTTGCCAATTTTTAAAAGCCAAGACCCAGGCCTTAGGCTGGAAGAAGCCAGAACTGGTTCGAAGAAGCATCCACTTGCATCCATGCGACACTTTAATGCTCAAGGCTGCTTCAGGTTCAGTATCAGTGCAGCTCTGGGCTCCTTCCCACATGCAGGTCGGTCATCTCCACGCACCAGGTAAGCAGTACCTGGCCGGCAGCTGGCTGGTCCTCCCCAGGCATCTCCCAGTCCAGCGCCCCGAGAGCCCTGCAGGATCAGAGCTCTGCCCCAGGCCCCGCAGTTAGTGCTGGGCAGGGGGCTTGAGTGCAGCCACAACACTGGTCCTTAGGCAGTGGTGCTTACTCTCCTCCAAGCACACCAAGGTCTTTTGTGAATCAAGCAATGAGTTGACACAGAACCCAAACCCTTCTGTAGACATCTTCAACCTTCAAGGAGTGGCTGCCTCAGACCCACTTGGCCATTGACTAAAAACTCTGGTTCGTGGATACAAATAGAATTCACCTCAAAGTGCTGTGACAAAGAGCCCGTATGGTCCTGAGGATCCAGACACCTTACAGTGTCTCCCTTGGGCCGCCCAGGAAGACTCCCTGAGGTCCTTAGGGATGCTTCCTGTGGAAACCCCATGCAGGGGCACGGGTGTGGATCACATGAAGGCAACCTTAGCAGGTGTCATGGTGCAGGCACGCACATCATTGAGCTCAGGTGGAGGAAGACTGGGTTGATCCAAAGGATGGAGGAGATTCCAGCAAAGGCAGACAAGGCAGGGCCAGCTGACATTCCACACCCGGAACGCGGAACACGTCTGCCTGCCCGCCAGGAGTTTTTCCCGTGACACAGAAGCTCACAGCTGGGTCCCAGCTAAGCCAGGGGCCCGGCCCCTGCTGCTGTGGAGTCCTTTTGATGACAGCGTGAATTCTGAGAACAAAGCTCTCAGGCCGCCAGGCCCTGTGCGTCACCAGACCCAGGGCAGAAATAGCCCCTCCTCCCAGGCCCATGGAGAAGGCTGACCCCTGCGACAGCCACCAGGCACAAAGCTGAACACGCCCAGATGGCGGCACCGCGTCTGATTATTTGGTGCTTTTCCAACTTTGGCTTCTCATAGAAAAATCTAGTTACTCTTTTTCTAATTATTAATTATTTTTATTTTTGATGATTTTTACATAGTTGACTAGGGTGGTTAGGGTCAAGGGCCGCAGGAAGGTGGCTGAGATCACCGTTTTCACATTCTCTTCTTTCCTTCCTGTATCTGGGGGAGGGGGGAGACGAGGAGCGAAGCCACACCCAGCCTCCACAGCCTTTGCTGAGGTGTACTTGACCCGTGGAAAGATTCGAATTCCTATCATAACTGCAGCGCGGAAGCCAGGGCACAACTGGAGAGAATAAAGTTTTCCTTACAGAAAGCACATAGGCTCAGCTGCTATTTCTAAAATAGAGTCAGAAAAAGTCCCAGAAAGGACATACCCGGTGTGGGTCTTCGTCCAGTCCCCGGGCTGGACATCCGCGCCCTGCGTTCCAGCTAGGCATGAGACACCCGTGGGTGCATGTGTTGGAATGAGAAACCACTTCACTGTATGTGCAAGACACCTGTGGGTGCATGTGCTGGAATGAGAAACCTCACTCCTTCGCTGTATGTGCAAGGCGTCTCTGAGGAGTTCCTAGAAATACACAGCGTGAAAGAACTATCCACGGATTTCAAAAACTTTCTGCACCTCAGTAAACGACTCTTTTGTTTTTCACTAATGTCCAAAGTACCCTTGTATTTATAACAATACAGCTATATACAAAATCTCTATAAAACAAATTGCACTCATCTTTAGTTTCATCTCATCTTTATCCACAGATACATGCTATTTTAAAGTATTTGCCATTAATTATTTTAATATGTGATATTCTACTTAACACTTTGTTCATTAATTACCAAATACTATGTTACAGAACCAGTATTCTATGAACAGAGAAGCTATCCAAGGAAGCAGGCTTGGTGGTGTGAGTGAGGCCGGAGTTTGCAACATCTGTATCTCGTGCTGGAGCTCTGATTTGATTTGAACGCTGCTCCTCCGCTGCTCCGTTTCTGATCCAGCTCCCTGCTAACGCAGCTGGACAAGTGGTGGGAGACCTGAATGGGATGCTGGGGTTTGGGCTTTGGCCTGGCCCAGGTCCGACTCTGTGGGAGACGTAAAAGGAGGCCTGAGAGGGTTGTACTACGGTCAAAACGATAGCAGTGAAAGAGGCTTGAAGATACAGAGCTGATACGCAGATTTAAAAAGCATAGCTTTCACCTGATGAAGAAACTCTGCTGCTAGGAGCGACCCTCCTGCCGCCAAGCTCCGTGGGAACGCATTCAGGACTCCACACCCCAACTAATGCGGGCACAAGCTCCGAGTCTTCGGCTTAGCCTTGTCCTCTGCTTTGGTAATGGCCCATTGAATCTCAGTGGAGCCATTGGCACCACTTTTTGCCCCCAGCCCAGGTCCTGGTGTGCTGCCCACACTCTGGCTGCCAGCCAAGCTGTCTGTTAGCCCCAGAGCTGGCGGCCCTACCAAGCCTGAGAAGTGAGAGCTGAGGCACCGCTGCCATGTTTCCAGGGTGACGGAACACACTGTCATTCTGGATACAGGCTTTGCATCTCAAATCTGCCACTGCCATTCTAGGGACAGAGGTGCTCCGCCAAGCACAGAGGTGCTTAGTTCCCACGAGCATCCCGGTCTAGACAGAGGCTCTCCTGTCCTTCCTGTGCCGTGCAGGTGGCTCAAGCTCCTGCCTTCTCTGGAAGTTGTTAGACCACGAGTGTGGACAAGCGTGGCCTCTACTTCATTCCAGAGCTGCCTCCTCTTCCAAGCCCTTGCGCACTCTTGTCTCGGCTGCAGGCGTCTCGCTGGTTGTCCTCCGCACTTGTTTACATCTCAGTGCTGCGTGGCTGCGTCGCCCGCACGCAGATGCTCTGTTCGGGCCTGTTTGTTCTGAGGTCACTATGATTCCAAGCACACTCCGTATTTGGAGCAAAGAACTCCACACCAGGGACTCAAAACTGTCCTTCCACAGTTCTGGGAGCCTCAGGCAGATATCTGGGGGACAGCGGGGGCTTACCTGGAGGTCCCAGGGGTTCCCTGTCTTATAGCAGTGTCACTTCAATCTCTGTCTGCCTCATCACACGACTTGTGCATCCTCCATCACCTCCTCTTGTAAGCACAGCAACCATGCTGGGCTAGGGATAACACCAGAGACCCCGTCACAACTCAGTGACATGTGCAGAAACCCTATTCCTCAGCAAGGTCACACCCACAGGAACCAGGCCTGCTGTTGCCAGTGTGTCTTTGAGAGCAGAGAGGGGGCACCACTGACCCGGTCAAAGTTTGTCATCAGCTTCCTTCCTCCCCCATCACTGCATCCTGAATATCCCTCCCCAGCTTGACAGGAGCTCCTTCCTGCCCCGAAACCCGCCCCCCTCCCCCCACCCTGCGCAGGGAAGGGCTGAAGGCTGCGTGGCACCAGCTCCCGTTGGGGTGGAATTAGGAAGCTGACAGTAAGCAAGTGAAACACGCGTCAGTGGAGGAAGCAGATGTTCGGCGGCCCGGGAGATCATTTTTGGGGAGACGCTTGCTTGCTTCGCTGAGACAAGGGCTGACACCTGTCCCGGGAGAAGGAAGGGAAGCAGCATGCTCGCCCAGCTCCCCAGTTCCCAGGGCAGTGTGGATTCCTGACAGCTGTGCGTACCTGCAGGGCGGAGGGAAGGACTCCACCCAGGGAGCTGAGCAGGCGCACAAGGGTGACCCCGGCAGAGTTCCCGGGGCCTGCGCACCCAGGCTGGTGGGTAGGTGAGAGGTACCTGAGGAACCAGACATAACCAGTCCGTCAGGGCCCCACAATGCCCAGCTTTTTCAGGGGGACCAGGGTTGGGGGAGAGACAGTGTGCCAAGCAGAAGATGCACACTTTCTGGGATTCTTGGGACCCTGAAACACTCTTGGGGTTCATCCCAAACAGAGGTCAGGATAGCACCTGCTATCGCAAGAACTGACTCAGAAATGAAATCCCTGGTTAGGGCATTGTGGCAGCGAAGGTTAAGCTGCCACCTGCTATCTGGCACCCCCACATGTGTGAGTCCTAGATGCTCCACTTCTGATCCAGCTCCCTGCTGATGCACCTAGCTGACCAGCAGATCGTCCAAGTACTGGGCTCCCTTACACCTATGTGGGAAACCCAGACTGAGTTTTAGGTTCCCAGATTTGGCCTGACCCCGCCCTGATTACTACAGCCATTTGAGAAGTGCATCAGTGTGTAGAATCTGTCTCTCTTTTTGTGATTTTTTTCTCCTGTTTTTCAAATAAATAATTCTTTCCAAAAAAAATGAACGAGTCTGCATTGTGACACAAAGGGATAAGCTGTTATCTGTGGTGCTGGCATCACATATGGATGCCAGGAACAGTAGCAAAAGTTAGCACAAGAGTTGGCCCCTGAACCCACATGGAAGGACACCCAAAAGAAGCTCCTGGTTCCTGGCTTCCAACTGTCTCAGCCCTGGCCATGTGGGGAGTAAACCAGCAAATGGAAGATCTCTCTCTCTTCCTCTCCATGCATCTTTTTGTAATATGAGAGTCATCTGCTCCCCCTTGATTGGCCCTGGAAAGCCCCTCCCTCCTTCCCTGGGAGGAGCTGCTCTGACCTGCTGCTGCCCACCTGCCCACAGGTGCCCTCCTTGCCAGCTGCTGGCAGCTAGGGCTGAGCAGAGAGCAGGGAAGAGCCTCAAGTGAGTAGCTGCCATCCATAGCTCCTGAGCTTTGGCAGGCAGCTGCACTGCCTGGCAAGGGGAGCCAGAACCACACTGCTCCCTGGACTTCAGCCCCTGCCAAGGTTGGCAAGGAGAGAAGGCGGGGCTAGAGGAAGTGTGTCATGGGCCAGTGTGGCACCTTTCAGTAAGGCAGGAACACACACAGGGTCCCACAGACCCACAGTGCCTTGGGCGCCCTGGAGGGCAGATCAAGACCCAGGCTGCGGTTCAGGCACCCAGTTGCTCTGACCCAGGCAGAGGGTACCACCATGAGCCAGCTTCAGGGCACCTAAGCTCCAGCAGCCACAGGGATGTTAGACCCATTCCCTCCCAACACCCTGACACCAAGAGGGTGGCTGCTTACCCACTGGAGATGGGAGGGTAGAAAGCAAGCAACCCCCACGGAGCGGCTGTCACTCTGGTAACTCCACAAGAGCAAGTGAATGTTCCCCACCAAGGTCAGAAACACCCTGAAAGTCTCACTTTCCAACTTAGATAAAACTGGGGGAAACAGCCTCAAAATGCCTTCTTCTCACTGGCGCTCCATGCAGGCTCTCCCTGCTCCTGCTCCACAGCTTTCCAGAAGCTCTGAGAGTGGAGAGGCCGGGGCCTGCGCTCCCCTGCTCACACGCGCAGGCAGCTCTGCTCGAAGGCCAACTAGAGGAAAGCCACAGACTGCTTAGGGCCCCTCCTCATCCAGGTTCCCTTGGCTGGGATTGTCGGGGACAGGGCAGGAGGAGGGCATCAGCCAGCACGTGGAAGTGAGTCCTGGCACCAACTCCACACACGCAGGCAGGCGAGGGCGCCCGTGGGCACAGAGACGATTGATGGAGTGGCTGCAGGCTGCAGGTTCCACCACCAGGGTCCCGGGCACTGCCTCTCAGCACAGCCACTAAGTTGCATAAAGCCCATAAATTAACCCAACCATGAATATTAGCGCTGCCCACCTCACTCCCGCCACCATCCCAAAGGCCTGAAATAGGCAGGCACAGCCTGAGTTCACCATGGACTGGCAGGGGCATCCCAGGGGCACGCCTGCCGGGGAACTGCCTTCCTGAGAGTATATATAAGTATTGCGTCGCAGCCTTTTGGCTAAAATTAAGCATGAGAGTAAATACAGGTGAGACAAGTTGCTGCGTGTATTTTGGGAGGCAGCTGCTTGCGGCTCTGCTCCTGGCTCCGGGGGCTGGGGGCTGGCGTGGGTGACGGAGACCTGGAAAATGTGGAGACAGTGGGTGAAGGGAGGGCGTGGGGGCAATGATGAATGAGTAAGGCAAGCGCTGAACTCTGCTTTGAGGGCAGCAGAGTGCGGGCACTCCTTCCTGCAGGCACTGGTGGGCAGAGCAGGCAGCCTTCCTGCGGGCACTGGCAGGCAGAGCGGAGGGCAGCGGAGTGCACCGATGGCTCCTTCCCGCGGGCACTGGCGGCCCGCTGCTACAGATGAACATGGTAAGATGTTTCATATTGATGCTTGAAATAATGGCTAACATCCTGAGACTTTAGTGCAAGCATTGGGTCACACCCTGGAGTCAAAAGCCACAGTCTGCTCGCTCTAGGAACAATGGCAAGGCATGTGTCCACTCCAGGCCAGCCCGGCCACAGTCCGCAGCTTCCCACAACAGGCCTGGGGGTGCACCTGCTTCCCACACCTTCCGGGCCAGCCAGCTCCTCCACTGGCCTCCTGGCTAGCAGGGCCGAAACAGTGTTTCACTCGCTGGAACAAAGAGTCACTCACCCCGGGCCCTCCCTGCCGGCCTGGCTGTTCCAGGGTCAGAGCCAAGGGCACACCTCATCTCCTTCTGGGCCTTGGGTTCATGATGTTTATAGAGTGACGTCACAGGGGAGCTTGGAGAACTCCTAGTCTCCCTGGAGCTGACTGTGCGGGCCTTCCTGCCCCCGCCCCCTATCACTCGTCCTGCAGTTTGCAGGGTAAAGCCCCACAGCCCATTTCCCAGGAGCAGAGTGCGGACTGCAGGAGCCGCCAGCACTGCGGGGCTCCACCCAGGCCTCTCCCCAGCTCCTGCACAGCGGGCCATCTTTGGCGCTCCTTGGTTTTGTAGACCCTAGAGGGGCCCAAGGCACGCACCCTCTCTTAACCAAACACTTCTGCAGAAAAAAAAAAAAAAAAAAACTTTAAGGCCAAGATGGGAGGAACTAGCAACAGAGTTCAAAATTAAATTGGGAGGTAGGCCATGAGGGGACTACAACTGGATCCACAATCTTGGGAGACAAATTCCCTTCTGTTACAATCACAGTAGCAACAACCTGTCAGACTTCTTGGGAACTCAGTTCTGGCAGTTGAGCTATACAGGAAATTTTATCGAGAATGGAGTTTCCAGAAAAGGTAGTGCGGCTCTTCACTTTCTCTCATTTCTTCCTGCAAGACTGTGATGCAGGGGGCAGCGCAGCCATTTTGTCACAATGAGGATAAAAGCCTCCCGGGTCTGGGGTGATTTTCTGACACACTACACAACCTAAAAAAAAAAAAACTAAAAGATAAATGTTATTTAAATTAGTGGTGCCCAGCCAGGAACGATTTCCCACCTGCATTAGAACTACGGCAATGAATGGAGACATGAGGGAAGGTCCTGGGGGTGCTGGGAGAGGGAGTCCTGGAAGCTGACCAGCTTCATGTAGGAGACAGGATGTCCCTGGGAATGAAGGCACACAGAACAGAGATGCTGCTGAGGCCCGCAGACCTTGGCTTGCCTCACTATTGACACATTTTTGATACGTGAAACCCCAACTGATTGGCCAGGAGCACAGAGCCGGAAGGGAAGGGAGGCTGCAAGCAGGGCCTCTCCCAGGCAGCCAGCCTCCCCTTTCTCTCTCTCTCTCTCTCTCTCTCTCTCTCTCTCTCTCTTTCTCTCCCCCGCCCCCCAGGTCTGTCCTATTCTTTCCCCTCTGCTAAACACAACATCCCTCCCTCTCTTGACTATCTGTCCGAAGCTTGGGCCATCTGTAGAAATTAATCTGTCTCTCTGACTCCACATTCCTTGTTTCTGTAAAAACCAAACGGACTGGCTCCAGAGTCAGGCAACCAATCAGCTACCGGGGCCTCTGCGAGAGCGGCCATGGGAGAGGCTAGGAAAAGGGGTTTTTCTAAAAATGAGGTCCCTGGCTGGGAAGGTGGCCCAAAGGAGCACCACGCCAGGAAGGACCTCTTGGGGTGTCTGCCCCCGGCTCAGGGCCTGTGCACAGTAAGTGCTCAACACACAAGGTTAAGAGGGTGGCACGTTGCAACCCTGGGCTGAGCTACCCTGTGATTTGTTTTGGGGGGTGGGGGGGTCCCATGGCCTTAAGATGGATAGAAAAAGCTTGTTTTCCTGTCAATCTCTATATATTTATCCCAATAGGTAGCAGGTGGGGCCACCCTCAAGCCACACCTACCCCAGCTCTGCTTGCTCTCTTACACTTGTTGAGGTTTCCAGAATTCTTCAACACCTGCAGTACACAGGCTGATCCGCACTGCACTTGTTAGACAAACGTTCGACTCTGTGGCTTGCCAGTGGACATCATGCAAAGCTGGGTGGACATATGCCAAGCAGATTATCTGAAAACAGCTACCTTCCCATTTGGAGAGGCCTAGGTTCAGCCCTTCACAGCTGGGAGCTCTGTGAGGACTGTTTAGGAAGCCCTGACAAGCCCCACGTCCACCTTCCTTCCACCCTGTCCCCAGAGGCCCTGCCCACAGCCGGCTGCATGCAGACTGTGTCGCTGGGCAGTCCGGCAGTCAGCACCCTGCTAGTTGGCTGGCTGGTTGACTTTGTGAAACAGTCGGGCCAAAGGCGCTCCCCCGGCCTGGCCAAGCGCTTCCTGTCCCGGCCCTAGCTTGTGTTTGTAACGGGAGCCTTCCGTGTCTTGGGACAACTGGCAGGCGTTTCCTTCATCACACAGTTCGGTGTGGGAGAGAATTCGAACTGAGGGGGCTTTTCCAAAAACCACTGAACCCAGACCTGTGGCACCCATTTCACTGGTGGGGTCGGTGACCAGCCTCGCAAAGGCCCTGAAATGGGCTCAGGGGATGGGAAGACCAGGAGGCCACACAGCAAGCAGAGAGGAGACCGCGGCCATTTGCCCTCCCCAACCTCCCCACCCTTCCTCGGGACAGACTCCAGGAAGCAGCAGCCAAAAATAGGCCGGGTTGTGTGCTGCTTCCTTCCTGCCTGCCGAGGCAACAGCGGTGCAGGGGAGGGTTCCCCAATTTCCTCTTCCTAGTCAACTGTGGGTGCTCCAGATACAACGCCGTCTCATGGAGGAAACCCTCCTTAGAAACCAGGGCAGGAGGGGGCGAGGATTTGGCTTCTGACCCTACTCCTTGGAGGAGCTGTGGCTCTCCAGGATCGGTCACTCTCTGGGGGCTGCCTGCACCATCGCCCCTGCCCGGTGGACCTCTCTCCATGCGCGGGGCGTGCATGGTGATGAGCTTAGTGTCACGTCTCTTTCCTGTGGCATCTTGATGAGCTCTCTGTGACAACAGCCCTTAGAAGAAAGGCCCTGCCAGCCCCGGAGCAGACCACAGCATCAACTTCCAGGTGGCAGAAGACAAGTCCCGCCTCCCTCGGTCCTGCGGAGGAACTGAGTGCCTGGAGTCTTGCTGCGGTGGCAGGGAAGAGCGCACAGCGCTGGGAGTGCTGGGACAGACTGGCCAACGCTGTCGCTTCCCAGCCTCGAAGTCACCAGGGGGCTGGGCCCACCTGGCCACAGGGCTCCTCCCAGAGCCCACCCCTGGCAGGAAATCTACCCTGTTCTCCATCGTTTTTTGGCAGAACCTGGCCCTGAGAGGAGCAGGACAGAGTACCCGCCAGGCCGGGACCCAACTCTGCTTTCTTTAGAAATATCGGTGGTGACAGGATTTCCACGCCTGTGCACCTTAGCACCTTAGCACCAGCGCTATGCTGTTCCGTTCACTGCTGTGGCTAAACTTCCCAAAGTTGTAGAATCCGGCTAGCAAACAAAACAAATTCCAGAAGCCAGGATACTGCCATGTCAACATGAGTGTGAGTGGGAGTCCCGGCTGCCCAGCTCCCTGCTAACCTGCCTGGGAACGCAGCGGAAGATGGCCCACGTGCTTGCTCGGGCCCCTGCACCCACCTGGGAGAGCCGGGACTGTGGCTTCCCACGGCCATTGTGGCCAGGCACGGAAGATCCCTCTCTGCGCGTGGCTCTCCCTTTCTCTTTGTCCTTCTGTCTTTGTCTTACAGTGAAACCGCCTGCGCTTGGCCTCGGTCCTCTCCCCACCCCTTCCCTGCAGTGCCTGGAAATGTGGTCCATGCACCTGCCACAGGATTTTGCCAAAACCCAAGTAAGATTGTCAAAAATATGACGGGCCAGAATTCCTGAAGCTTCTACACATCTTCCACAGCGGGCTTCGGCCTGTGCGGATCCTCCCCAGCAGCTCAGGGCCCTGCGGGCTGGGGCCGGAGGAGGGAGAGGCAGGAGAGGGCAGAGGCAGGAAAGGCCGGATCCAGCTGCAGGTGTCTGCTGGGCTCTGGGGCAGGCGCAGCCCCTGCATGCTGCGTGGGACTCAGGCATGCACGGGTGGGCACTATGCTGCGTGGGACTCAGGCATGCACGGGTGGGCACCATGCTGCGTGGGACTCAGGCATGCACGGGTGGGCACCAGCAGCTGCTCCATGGAACAACAAAGGGAACATTTTTCAGAGTAAGAGCTGTTTCTGCCTGAGAAGACCACCTCACTGGCTGGCTACGTTTCTTGCAGACCAAAAGACGTCCAGGCACTTCATAAAATGGTGGCTCTCAAGTAAAGCATGACGAGGCTGAGGTTTCTGGTGAAAGCTACAAAGGCTTTAAATAACTTGCTAATTAATTATTCAGAGAAGCAGTCTTCCTCTAGGCATGGAGGACCGGACCACAGGAGGAAAACCCAAGGTGTGGGGACAGGATGTAAAGGCCCACCATCTCTCACAAGGAACCGTGGGGTCGGCATGCGTGGCACCGACAGCACGCGGGGAGGAACCCCGTCATCCCTCTCTGTGACCTAGAGGAACACAAGCCTGGCACAGGCGCCACCTCCCGCTTGGCAAGGACACCACAAGGTTTAAACTGTACCCCCACACTGAGGGTGGCACACCACGCGTGGAGGGTTAAAGAAAGACGTTTCTAACCAGATTCATTTCCTTTTTGGATTTCCCAGAGCCTGACTTTCATTTCCCCAAAGTGCACGACAAGTTGGCATGTGCGCCCCCAGCTTAGACAGAAGCAGCGGACGCTTCCTGAGGCTTGGGGTGGCACTGGCAGAACCCGGAAAGCTGAGACCTGCTGGGCAGCTCACTCAGCCTGGTGATCACAGCCTCCAGTGGTGGGGCTGGACAGTGGGGTGTGCGCTGGGCCAAGGACAGAACGGGGGCATCGGCGTGTGTTCACCTGTGAGTGAGAGGTGTCTGTGCCCTCCGTGCCTGGCTGCAGCCCACATGAAGCCCAGGAGCAGCTGCATGCTCTTCCACTAGTTGCCCGGTTGGCAACTCACATCTCACCACTGCCCTGAGCAAAAGGATTGGCTCAGCAGGAAGGTCTGGCGGAGACAGACTGGCCCATGCCAGCCCAAGCTAGCCCTACTCGCCTCACTGCCCAGTGCCGCCGTAGTAGGTGAATCAGCTGCGTTATACAAAGATGCAAATGGTGACACTGACAAAGACTTTCTGTAACCTGGCACTGGGAAGCTGTCACTGCCAGAATTAGCAAAGACTCAGTTCTTGATGACTTTGGTCCAAGTGGAGGCAAATAAGGGTCTTGACCCAGCAATAATGATAAATGACTTTTACGAAATCAATAAACTAGTAGATCTGTCAAGAGCAAACCATCTGGGACCCCCCAGAGGCTGATCACATCAATATTCTGGCCCCACAGGCCCGTAGTCGGCTCCCCTCTACTCCACCCCACACCCTGCCCCAGACAGCCCTTGGTCCCGCCCTCCTGCCCTACCCAGGGAAGCGGAAGAAAGCTGCGTTGTACAGATCTCTCCGTGGTGCACACGTCACACAAAGAGGAGCCCTGGGCAGTGGCAAAGGGCGGCCCCATCACCCCAAGAGAGCCCCTGCTACCCAGCCCTCACATCCAGGTCCGTGTTGTCACTACCTCATACAGGTATGCTACAGGTGCCTGGAGCAGCCAGCTATGTCAGCCTGGAGCCTGGGGGGCCTCCGGACTGGGAACCCCTACCTGCAACTGCCCTACGCCTGCTGCTCCCTGGGATGGAGTCTCTCCACAGCTGCTGATTCACGCACACATGTGTGTATATACAAAGTGACATGCAGCACAGATATATTCACGGAAACACACACACAGACACACTCACATGTAAACAGAGCCGTGCACCAACAGCCAGACACCTTCTCCCTCACCAGGGCCAGGCCTGGGAGTGGTCCGGTGCAGACAACGGGTGGCTTCCTTCTTTTGCTAATTCTCGCTGAGGCCGGTGCTTCCCTGACGCTGGCTAGCACCCCAGCCCCCTTTCCAGACAGCAGCAACACCGAAATGAACCCCGGGTTCTGATGATGGCACCTGCCTGTCAACAACAAGCCCCCTCTTAGGAACGAGCTCCCCCTTAGGAATGCTCCATGGGGCTTGCTAAGTAAGAGTGGCACCTGGCCTGTCTTCAAGGAAGAAAGGGAAATGGGCTTTTTCTTTACTAAGCTTATGTCTGCAGAGGAGTGGGTCTCTGAAGTGTGGCTTACCGGGAACAAGCCGTGCTCTGGGAAGGGGAAGAGCTTTCTGATGGTGAACAGGAAGCACAGATGAGGGGAGGACTGTGCACAGGTGTGTCACCCTGACTTGACTGACAAGCACTCCGTCTGCCCTCAGCCTCAGCCACATGGGCACTGAACCTGCAGGTGCAAGAAAAGCCACCTGGGGAACAACCCCAGGGAAGATGTCCTGCTGAGGTGGGTCCAGGGACAAACAGGGTTTGGCATCCAGAGCTGCCAAGTGCTGTCAAACCCTCACCGGTCAGCCGCAGCCTGTTAGCATCAGTCCAGTATGAAGGTCACACATTTAGCAAACTGGTAAGCATGAATATTGCATTTACCAGGCAGCCATTGTGTGCAACTAGCACTTTGTCCAGCTACAGCGGGGAAACATTTGTTCAAGAACAACTTGCAGAAAACTACAGCAAACTCCATGTCAATAAATGACAAGTTGTTCAAGGACACAAAGCCTGAACCCCCCAAACTCACACAAAGTATGCCAAAATCTGAAGAAATATGTTCTTCATTGCTGCTCATAAATGTCAAGGAGTTGCTGAAATAGCTGCAGTGACACGGAGTCATGCCGAGGATTTGATTCAAAAGTTTCCCAGAGGAGTGCATGAGGGGTGAAAGTGGAGAAGGGATGGAGGGAGGATGAACTGGGAAGTCAGGCAGCAGAGGGGCTGGATCTTATCTGTATGTTGGCTAGGAAGGCTTCCTGAAGGTCAAATGTCATGATTGAGAGCTGTAGGTTTTATTTGGGGGGGAAAATTGCCAATAGGGTGGTCTTATGGCTCTGGAAAGGCTTGTGGGGACAGGTTGGGGCAGTGGGCACAGGGTTCGCTTACACATGTGCAGGGGCTTTGAATCATGGCTGTGTGAGCGCAAAATAGGAGGATCGCCCCGGAGATGACTTCCCTGGCTGCATCTTGGAGAAGCAGGGCAGCGCCCTGGGCCCCCCATGAGCTCCTCAGCCAAGTTGCCATGCTGATGGGAGTCTGATCCCAGCATGGAGGAAATACCACGTGAGCCTTGGATACTGGTGGATTTCTAGGTAGAAGCTTCCTGCCAGAATGAAATAAAGAATGCCCGGACTTGGTGGGGATGGCTATGGTAGGATTCTGGAACCACAATAGAAAGGACAATTGGCAGTGCAGCCTCCAGGGCTGGGAGCTGGCCAGGTACGAGCTGCCCACTGGTCCACGTTCAGCCTGGCTCCTGGGGGTGGGGGGACCCCAGCTGACAAGGTGTCTTTGCAGTTTGCTGTAATCCAGGGAGGCATAACCTTAGACCCAGACAACAGCCTCCATGCTCCTGCACTCCCTGCCATGTTACCTTGTTCTCCGCTCTGTGGAAGGTTTCCACATGTCCTTGTTTGTGATGACCTTGGCCATTTTCAGGACTACACAGGTCATTTGTTTTGTAGAATGTCCCTCACTTGGTTTCCGCCCCTCAAGCAGCCTGCACTTCACTGGTTTGAGCACAACCACAGAGACACATGTCATTCTCATTGCATCTTGTCTCAAGCCCACGTGGTCTAAGTGATGTGTCCCTGGAGGTTTTTAATGTCACCAGGCTGCGGCAGTGTCTGCCAGATCTATCCAGGGCAAGATTCCGCGGTTCCCTCCTCCGCCCCGTATTCTGGAAGCAAGACAATGAACCCAACACCTCTCAGAGTTGAGGCTGGAGGGAAGTGTGTGGCATTGCACTCCAGGTCCTGAATTGGGGAAGTGTCAATGTGAATTACAGTCGTGTAGCACATGGTGACCTTACAGGCAATGGGACCCTGCGGGCCCCACTACGTCATGACCGTCTCAGCCGGGGCAAGGGCCCCACAGTGACGAGATGGGCCACAATGCTGCATTCCAGACACATCCCTGGGGTTGGCAGATGTCTGGCAGTGTTTTGAGTCCTTCCGTAAGGGACGTGGGTCCCTTCTTTCTCACTCCTGTAATCATATATTGGTGTAACATGGACTCCTGTGTACTGCTTGCATATCACGAGTTACAATGCAATTCTATATTATTTATTTATTCACTCAAAACTTTTTTAGCTTTGGCCACTGAGACCTTGTTGGCAACGCCCGCGTTGCCACGTACTTCCAGCCCCGAGTCGAGCGGAGGGACTAGGGTTATGAGACAGACAAGACAGCCAAGACAGACAAGACACACAGCACACTGAGGCTCATTCTTGTGAAGTGAGGCCTTTATTCGACATCGAACTCTCTTATATAGTCTGCTTGGCCCCTCCCAGGATCTTCCCAATGGTTAAGCAACACCTAAGCTCCCCCAAGGATGTGCAAAAAGGGGAAGCAGGAAGGAGGGAAATTGCAGTCAAGCCACGGGCTAAATGTATCAGGCCATGATTGCCCTTCCTGTTACACCTTTGAGAAACAGCTGAGCTGTGGAGTTAACCCTTGGGAGACCGGGGCCTACAAGACCTATTTCAATTTGACTCGCATGTCCCTTGGATGAGTCCCCCTCCCTATGGTAACAGAGCGTTTGTTCCTTTGAAGCTGTTACAAGGCAATGTAAACCTGTCTTGTATTCTCCCTGACCCAGCCCCCACGATGAGCCACATCCCCAAGGAGCCCCAACTCCTTCTGTGTGAGAACTGGAATTAGAAATCTAGCCATGAGTCCAGAATGTGCTTGAAACGACTGGGGTGTCACCACTTCCGGCCACCTGAACAGAGCAAGGAAACACATCCATATGTGCCAGCTGATGCACACATACTTTCTTTTTTAAAAAAGAATTATTTATTTATTTGAAATTCAGAGTTACAGAGAGAAGGAGAAAGGGCAAGAGGCAGTTTTCCATCTGCTTGCTTCCCCCACAGAGGACCACAACAGCCAGGGCTGAGCCAAGCTAAAGCCAGGAGCCAGAAGCCAAGAGCTTCATCTGGGTCTCTCTCGTAGGTGGCAGGCTTCCAAACACTTGGCTCCTCTTCTACTGCTTTTCCCAGGCCTTTAACAGGAGCTGGAGCACAAGTGGAGCACCTGGGACATGAACCGGCACTGTGGGTAGGACACCAGCTTTGCAGGCAGCAGCATTACCCGCCATGTCACACCCTGGTCCTGCATGATTAGTCCTGTATTTGTCTCTCTGCATAGACACACTATGCATGCCGCGCTCTGACCCAAGTCCTTCCATATCTGTAGGGTCTGCACTCCATCCCAATGAACACATTCAGTGTCATGGACCAGCTTCCTGTTGAGCTCCTCCGCCTGTGCTTTTGCCACACTAAGTATTCACGCATGCAGCAAGCCGTGAGGGAGGACAGAAGCACAGGAGAGAACTGAGATTCAGAAAGGTTCTCAAATGAGCGGCAGTAATGAGTCCGAATGAAAAAGACAAATGAGCACAATTCATAAGGGTTCCAAAAGTGAAACAGTGGCATGAGCAGAGCAGAGGCCAGGCTCACGAGCAGTTCCACGCAAGAGGAGGAGCGAGGTGGAGGGACCTGGTTGGCCACAAGCTCAGGGTATGATGATGTTGCTAAACAGAACCTCGGGTGAAAATAGAAGCTCCCCGGGAAACGCGTCTCTGGGCTGGGCGCAGGGCAGACAGGCTCTCCACAGATGCAAACATTTATATCCATCCTTTAAAAAGTGCATGGGCAGAGGGCGGGGAGCTGTGCGAGTGGGATAGGCTCACACTCCCAAAATACTAGCAGGGATTAGATGTACCCTGGGCCGCTCCAGAGGACAGGGGTGAGGCCGGCGAGGCCAGCGAGCCCTCCCCCAACCCCCTGCAGGGCTGGACAATATTGTGCCCATGGCCCCTGCCCTTGACTGCCACGTGGCGGACAGCACCCTGTTAGAGCGACCGCAGTCCATGAGTCTGGAGGGCCGTGTTGGAAGTCATATCCACAGAGTGGCAGGAACAGCTGGAAGGGCGCCCAGCTGGGCTGCTGCCGACAAAGCTCCAATGAAGAATGCCAACGAAGCGAGGGACCAGCACGAGGGCGGCTGAGGGACCTCCCGGAGCCCGTAGGGCCCAAAGCCCACCTTTTGCCAAAAGTCAGTGCCCATCTGCCTGCACACCCAGTCCTTCTGAAGGACAAACTGAGGGCAGGAGAGAGCAAGGCCGGTTGAATCTGGACGGTTTTCTAACAAATGGAGTTGTCCCCAAATGGAACCTCGTCCCTGGTGAGAAAGCAGCAAGGCAAGAGCCGTGGTGGCTGCCGGTCCCTGTCCAACACAGACATGCGTGACACCAGGCAATCTCTGACCAGACAGGGACCCATGGGCTTCTGCTGGGTTCACAGCGCACTGACCACCGGCTTCCGCTCCCAGGGCAGTCGGTCAGAATCAGGTGTTGAGGATGCATGGGATGGAGCAGCAGGTGCAGTTACACAACATTGGACCCTGCGAAGGTCACAAAGTTACCTTTCTTTCATATATGTGTATACGCTATACGTGTATAACACATGCATAATACATTAACATACATACTACACACATATCTGAACACAATATATATTTTTATTAAAGATTGATTTATTTATACTGGAAAGTCAGATTTAGAGAGAGGAGATACAGAGAGAAAGATCTTCCATCTGGTGGTTCACCCCCTAAGTGGCCACAGCAGCCAGAGCCGAGCCAATCTGAAGCCAGGAGCCAGGAACTTCTCCCATACGGGTGCAGGGTCCCAAGGCTTTGGGCCATCCTCGACCACTTTCCCAGGCCACAAGCAGGGAGTTGAAACGGAAGTGGAGCAGCCAAAATACAAACTGTCACATATATGGGATCCTGGTGAATGCAAGGCAAGGACTTTGGCCACTAGGCTTCTGTGCTGGGCCCCACACTACATACTGTACACCTTTAATATACACATATAATATAGGTACTACATATATGTGATACATACATAATATGCACCAACAAATATATACTACATAAATAATACACATACAGACAATAAATGCCATACACATAATATACGTGGACACATTATACATTACACACCTATGGCATACATATATGATATACATGTATGCCACTCAAATGCAGTACACACATAATACAAACCCACATATATATACTACTTACCTAGAATATACATGCAAACACAATATACCATATGCATAATATATTATAATTGCATAACTCACACATATGTACTCCATACATATAACATACAGGTACCTCATATATGTGACACATACATAATATACACATATATATTTAATATACAGCACATACATATAATATATGTGCCATTATATATGAGACATATAATACACATCACATATATACTATGCACCTATGCATGTACAAGCAACACATCACATATGCATAACATGTGTGTATGTTGCATACATATGAAATATATAATATACACCCACATATGTAAAATACACACATGTAACAATGTAAGTGCAATAGAAAACACATGCTATGTGTTCAATAAACATATACCACATGTATTTAAGTGTGTATGCGTAAATATTACATATGTAAATAACTACTCCGTTGGGACATATTTAGCACACATACATGGTTGATAATAGCCTTTAGAAAGAGACCACACACAGGGCTCAGGGCTGTGACCGGGCTCCATCCCTGACTCCCAGCAGGACCTCAGGCGCTCACTGGCATCTCCCGGCTCTGCCGCCTGAGTTTTGCTAAGGTCTCAGCCAGCTTTACGTATTCCAAAGAGGAGGGGTCTCTTCTGGAAGGTACCTGCACTAAAAGGGGCCCTCCTCGCACCACGGATTATAAACCGTGAGACAGCAGGCAGCAGCTGAGTCCCCGTCGAGTAGTGGTGGGGAGGGGACAAGAAAAGCCTGAGTGGACTCCAGGACGTTGCCTTAGTCCTATCCCAGAGCTCCCGCGCGTGGGCGCGAGGCCGCGGGACCTGGAGGTGAGGCCAGACGTGAGTCAGTGCACCTTGAGAAAGGAATCTGGCTCACGGGCCCAAGCTATTTTGGTTTGCGCTTGGAAAGACATCCTGTCACGGGATATTCTGCTCTGCCTTGAGTGCAGTGAGGAGCAGGGCTGCCTGGGGTGAGAGCCTGAGGCCGGGAGGGAGCAGCGCAGGAGCCGGCCGACCTCTGCCTCCTGCGCAGACCAGAGCCAGGGCCGGGGGCCACTGCCAACACTGTGGGGAGGCGCTTCCGGCCTGGGAGGGAGGGACCCAATCTGACATGTGCGCGCGGGCACACACACACACACACACACACACGAGGGTATTACCAAAAGTCCACGGGGCGGGGGGAGGATGAAACTGAAACACGTTTCAATTTTAGTGTCAAAAAAACCTGACATCCATGCACAGTTCTTTCATAATACCCACATTTCACAACCCTCTGGGAGACTCTTCCCAGCAGTTGCTTGTGGCAAGGTTAAGGTCAGTGGCTGCTCCGATTCTGACTTGGGAGAACAGAGCTGCAGCGTGATGGATTCTGGTGATGGAGACTGTCTGCTCTGGGTGGGTGCTTGCTGCGGGCACAGGGTTGAGCTGTGGCCACAGTCCAGTTCTGAGGTCATGATTAAGGGCTGGGAGGTTTGGCACAGCACTAACCATCAACCACCATGCCCCTGAGTTCCCAGTCAGCTGATTCAAAGTGTTGGGGTGTGGGACCAGCATGATAGCATAGTGGCTAAAATCCTCACCTGGCATGCACCAGGATCCCATATGGATGATGGTTCATATCCCGGCTGCTCCACTTCCCATCCAGCTTCCTGCTTGTGACCTGGGAAAGCAGTCAAGGACAGCCCAAAGCCTTGGGACCCTGCACCTGTATAGGAGACCCAGAAGCAGTTCCTGGCTCCTGGGTTTGGATCAGCTCCGCTCTGCCCATTGAGGCCACTTAGGGGGTGAACCACCAGATGGAAGATCTTTCTCTCTGTATCTCCTCTCTCTAAATCTGACTTTCCAATAAAAATAAATAAATCTTAAAAAAAAAAAAGGAAAGAAAGAAAACAAAACATTGGGTGAAAATACAAGGATGTCTGTACGAAGCAGGGACCGCTCCTATCTGTGTAAACTATCTGTGTGATTACTATGCATGTAGCACATACATCCCGTTGAGTATTACAAGCTGAGGTGCGCGTGATGTTTGATCCAAGCTGTTAAAATCCTACTTGGGACACTGCATCTGGTATCACAGTCTAAATCCAGGCTCCACTCGGGATTCCAGCATCCTGCCCCGTGCACCACGGGCAGCAGACAATGGTCAAGTAACAGGAAATCTGCTTGAGTTCCAACTCTGGCTTTGGCTTGGCCCAGCCACAGCCACTGTGAACACTTAGGAAGTGAACTAGCTGTGCATGTGTCTGTGTGTGTACATAGTCTTTCTGGCTCTTAAATAAATAAAATAAATAAGTAAAAGCTACAAATTGTTATAATAAGGCATCCAAGAGGATGTGCATGGTTACATGCAAACCCTACGCTCTTTTTAGTTTATTTATTTATTTGTTGGAAAGGTAGATTCACAGAGAGAAGGAGAGACAAAGATCTGTCTTGTGGTTCACTCCCCAAGTGGCCGTAATGACCCGAGCTGAGCCGATCCGGAACCAGGAGCCAGGAGCTTCTTGCAGGTGTCTCACATGGGTGCCAGGGTCCCAAGGCCTTGGGTCATCCTCCACTGCTGTCCCAAGCCACAGCAAGGAACTGGAAGGGAAGTTCAATGGCCAGGACACAAAGCAGCTCCCATGTGGGATCCCGGTGGATGCAAGGTGAGGATTTAGCCACTAGGCCACTGCGCCATACCCCAAACCCTACACTCCTAAGCAAGAGACTTGAGTTTCTGTGGGTTTTGATATTCGCAGTCCCAGTGGGTGAGGAAAAACCGAAGTAGACAATTTCCACAACAAAATGCCAGGTTCTAGAGGAGATTCTGCTTGGGATGTTCTAGAAGAAATTGGCCAAAATGAAGTCCTGTGGTGTCACATTCCTGGGCTGACCCTATAATCTGGGCTCTCAAGCTCACCAAGGGCCTTGACTCCCGGGCAGAGGATGGTCGCGGGTCAGATCTGCTTCTGCGCCTTAACTACACGACACACGTAACATGAGGAAGGTCGTCCAGTTTCATTCCAGAGAGTTCCATGAGCCAACCCTCAGAGTCCCAGCTATAGAATGCTTTCACTTGAAATAGAAGAGTGTTTAAATGCTTCCAATACAGCGTCTTGCATTAAATGTGGGTGCAAATAATCAAAGGCCTTGTTATTTCATTCTGTAGAATGAAAGTAGGAAGTTCCTTGGAAACTCAGAACAATCAAAGGCCAAGTGCAGCAACCAAAAACCAGAGACTTTGATTAACTGTCCCTGAATAAGTCAAAAAATCTTAATAAGAGACACTTGAACCTTTTAAGTATCATCTTGTGGTAATGATGACCTCACATGCATATTTATGCACTTAGCTTTATGACAACCACTTGAAAGGCTTGCATTTCCCCCCAGGGAACGAAGCTATGTGAAGTATAGCAAAATATTCCAAGTTCAAAGGTCTAAATGTGTAAAATACAAAATGTTGGAATTCCTTCCACGAGGAGAAGGCTTCTTGGTTCAGGGAGCACGCAGACACTCCAGGAGCTCTCGAAAGCCGTAGGGCACCAACCTCACCCTTGGTCCCATGTGCCTCCTGCTGCCTGGTGTGTGTGCCTCGCCGTTAGGACAGCTAACGGGCCTGGGCAGACACTGGTTCCAGTTTGGTATCTGATAGAGGGCCCGTGCAGGCCTCATGCTTGGAGCAGCCTGGAGTCGCTTTGCAAAAACCTTTCTGTTGTAGTTATTCCATGTCATTCATTACCCTCTCAAAGTAAAATCATATGATCCCATTTCCTCAGTAAGTTAATTATTTGATTTTTTTTGTATGAAGCAAAAACACTACTTTTATTGTTAATTAATATGCTAAAATTAGGTTATTCCATTCTGGACATGGGAGATTTAATTTAGTGCTTTCAAATATATATTTTTTAAAAGGCAGCTAAAAATAAATGCCCTAATCGTCTTTTCTTTTTCCAGCGGAGCCTAAACTTCCTTCCTGTGAAGCTTCACTCCTCCCGCTGTGCGAATGATACAATGCCACTCGCTTCCCAAAGGGGGGGGACGATGATAGGGGGCTTTCCGCTCACATGTCAAAATTGAGATATTTAATAGTGGATGGAGAAAACTACGTGGCAAAAAGAGAGATTTTTTTTTTTTTTTAATTTGGGGGCCAACTTCAGGTGCTGAAGTTTCCCTTGTAGATTCCTTCTGTCGCTCTCCCCTTGGCACAGCAAGACAGTCTCTTCTTGAAGGCAGGCAGAGTTCACGGGGAAGCGCAGCGTGGAAGGCTCACTTGAATTTCTCAGTTCTTCCCACTCTGATGAACTTCCCCCGTGCACAGATCACTGTGCCTGTTGCCTGCCTATGGAGCAGAGCTGCGCAGTCACCCACGGCCCAGAAGTGCCTCGACCCCCACTGGGGTGCAAGCCAGCTCCTGGGCACTGCTCTACCTGGTCAGTGTAAGGAGGGCTTCTTCCCTCTCTGTGGAAGACCAACAGCCCTTGGCAGTAAGCTGGTCCTGGGCCTTCACTGCTTCCCGCTGGGCTAACCCCTGCCTCTCCCGCCCTGAGAGTTACTGCATGATTCAGCGGGAAGCTCTCAAGTGGGAAGGGGAGTGCTGTGTCAGACCTGGCTGTAAGTGCAGGGTTTTAAACCGGTGATGTCAATTGTCCATTAAGCTATGCTGTGCTTCCAGAGACGGATGGAAGCGCAAGCTCAGGTCAGCCCAGCCATGACGCTGAGACTGCCAGGGCTGGGCCTCATTTTTCTGTCACCAGCTTGCTACCAAAGCGAACATGTCTGTCTGAGCTACGTGCATGTGGACCCGACCTGCCAAGACACCGGGTCATCTGATGGTTGGTGCGAGGGAAAACAGAGGCCAAAACAGTGTGAACCTCCGCTGTTCCTCTCAGTTCCCGGGAGCTTGTGCCGCCAAAGAGGAAGGCTCATAGCTGTACACACAGTAGATCAGTGCACACTCCCCTTCCTGAAGATGGGCAGCCCCCCCGTGGGGTCTCTCACTACTCAGGAAAAGAAAATCTCTCGTTGCTTTGCTGTGCTTTCCTTTCACCCTCCCCACTAGTAAAGCTGGTCTGTTTCCAGGCTGGTGCTGTGGCCACTCCCTGCGATGCTGGCGCTGTGGCCACTCCCTGCGATGCTGGCGCTGTGGCCACTCCCTGCGATGCTGGCATCCCATATCCAAGCGCTGGTTCAAGACCTGGCTGCTGCGCTTCGGATTCAGCTCCCTGCTAATGTGCCTGAGGGAGTGGCAGAAAATGGTCCCAAACACCTGGGCCCTAATGTCCACTGGCAGCCGCAGGTGCAGGCAGATTAGCCTTCTGGCTTCATCCTGGCCCAGCCAGGGAAATAAACCAACAAATGGGAAGATCTCTCTCTCTCTCTCTCTCTCTCTCTCGTTCTCTCTCTCTCTGCCTTTCAGATAAGTAAAACAAATCTTAAACAAACAAAAAGAATCCCAGTGCAGAAAGGCAGTTACAGAAGCAGGCAACAGTGAGATTAGCTGGCAAGTAACATCGTGCCTTCTGTGCCCACCCGTTGGTCAGAACTTTGTCCTTAGCTGCAGGGTCCACAGAGTGGCTCTTTCACGCAAACAGCACTGAAGTGACCAGGGACCACCCCAATGCAAGCTGAGAACTATCGGGGTGACCACCGCAGGCCTCCTGGGCCCAGGGGTACCTTTCTCAACCTTGACGGCTCCTGCCCGTCCTGCTGTGTCACACATGCCCACCCTGCCCACTCGGACACACACTGGCTCCTAGATCCTCAGCGTTCAGAAAGACTAGTTCTAAAAAAAAAAAAAAAAAGTTATTTGAGGTGATTCAACAAGCTAATCATCCATGCGATGCCAGCATTCCATATAAGCATACGTTCAAATCAGAAGCTCCAGTTCTGATTCAGTTCCCCTGCTTATGGCCTGGGAAAGCAGCAAAGCATGGCCTGAGGCCTTGGTTCCCTGCACCCGCATAGGAGACTGGAGGAAGCTCCTGGCTCCTGACTTCAGATCAGCTCAGCTCTGGCTGTTGTGGCTATTTGGAGAGTGAATCAATGGATGGAATTCCTCTTTCTCTACCTCGTCTCTCTGTAAAACTTGGTTTTCAAAAAAGCAAAAATAAGTAGCTTTTAAAAAATATTTACTTATTTGTATTTGAAAGGCAGAGTGATGAGAGAGAAAGAGAGAATTGTTGATTTACCCTCCAAATGCTCGCAGAGCTAATGCTGAGTCGGCTTGTAACCAGGAGTCCTGAACTCCATCAAGGGCGGGAGGGAGCCAGGTCCTTCATCCATCACCTTCTGCCTCCAGGGTTGCAGTTGCAGACAACTGAATCAGAGGTGATGGGCATCCCAAGTGGTGCCTTAGCCTCTGCACCTGATGCTCACCCTGCTCTGCATCCCGACCAGCCCATCCGCTACGGGATCCACCCAGGAGAGAGCAGCCCAGGGCTCCGCCTCTTCCTCCTAGCCACAGTGACAGCCGCCTCAGTGCCACCCTCTCTGGGTTCCTGTCTCTTCCCTGCCCTTCCTGGCATGCAGCCTCTTCCTCTTCTCAACTCCAGCTCTGCTGCCAGCTGCAGAGTTGAGTCCTATCCTACAGGCTCTACGTTGCAAGGCGTCTTACGCTGTCCGCACCAAACCTTCCAACAACACGGGTGAATCCCGTCAGCTGCACTGACTGCCTTCCCCAGCCCTGACTCTTCTTTCCATCTCCCCCTCCTCCCGCTGTGCGGCCGGGGGCTCTCCTCCACACCTTGGCCGTAGGGCCGGTGTGTAGACCCCATCGCATTGTGCCAGTGTTACTTCTGTCAGGGTTGAGATGACCTCTTTTCTTCTCCCAGTTAGAAAGGCTGATTATGCCTTGGAGTCTATTAATCTTGTAAACAGTTATGGAGCTGAAGAGGTTTGGAGGCAGTTGGAATGTCGAGGCCATCATTCTAATGAAGCCCTGTGATGTATAATCGTGTCTCTGATGACCAGGCGCAACACGCCGAGTCCGAGCGATGGCAGACCATGTGCAGTTGTCTTTTGTCTCTCCAAAGCCCGTGCTCCTACCAAGAGCCCCCACCACGTCGCCCCTTTCTGGGGCCACAGCCGGGTCAGCCAGACCCAAAGCGGGCAGATCCTGCAGGCTCAAAGAAGCCTGCACTGGGTCCTCCTGCTCCGCCCACCCGGGGCCTGGGTGACAAGGACTACGCCGCTGTCCTCTTCCATCCCCTCCTGCCTGTCCATCTCCCACTTCAACTTGGTTCAGCAGCATACGAAAGAATTTATCTGTCTTCGCAGATGCAACAAACAGATGCTGGGGACCTGAGACCTTGCACAATCCATAAAAGATAAGTTATAAAATCAATAAAACTGCTGAAAGAAATCAGAATTTCAGCAAATCACAGTTGTTTTGTTTTTTTTCAGGCTGCTCCTTTTGATGAACAGGGAGGCAGCAGGCGAGGGTGGGAGGGGAATGAGGCATAAAATTCCATCTGTTATGACAGCATGGAATAAATGTGGCCTGGGAGTGAATTCTGAGGTGCAGCAGCGACAAAGAAGTGGAGAATGGGACCAGTGATGGGACCATCATCACCAACTAGCATTGAAGATCTTGCAAGCCATGGCTCTCTTGCATTTAACGTGCAGCCTCCACGTTGATTCTGTAAGCTGCTGAAACAAGGCTCCATTTTTCCACCTCCACATAAGTTGTTTATACAAACCATCCTCTCCAATCCTTGGATATGCAAATACAACATCAAAGTGATTTTCCCCCTATTTTCACAGAATGGGATGTTGTTGCGGCGATAACAAGCGACAGTACCAGCAGCAGTAAGCCCACGCATCTGGCATACGGAGGCCACACAGCTTTCGGGGTTTGGAGACGAGAGGCAGGGCATACACGGCTGGGACCAAGAGTCAGAGGACCCTGGCTACTACCCACAGGGAAGCTTGCCCGGCAAGCTCAGAGCTTCTGCTTACCCAGCTGTAAGAAAAAGAGGAATAGTCGTGAGACATAGCTCATGGACACGCTGCAACGGTTGGTAACAGGAGGAGAAGGCCTCACAGAGAGAGTACAAGACACGCCCATCATTGCAGTAGCCACGAGCTCGCACTGCCAGGTAGTGACCCTTGGCCTATAGCAGGTCACAGCCCGGAGGGTGGGGACGAGGCCACACACGAAGAGTTACACCATCATGACTACGGCCAGTCATGCTCGTCAGCCTGCAGCTGAGTCTTGGCACTTGAGAAGCCTGAGATTGATGGACCAGTGTCACCATGTCCCCTGAATGGTTCCCTGGCAGAGGGTGACCGACTCCCCCGGCTCGGGGACAGCAGGCAATGTCCAGAGATATTTTTTGGTTCCCACAACTTGAGGGTTCTGTGGGCCTCCAGTGCCTAGGACTCGGCCAGCCACGTGGCTGCAGAGTCAGGACAGCACCCAGCCACCCCGCCACTCCCATTCCCAAATGCCAGTCCCACCCTGCAGAGGCCTTCTAAATTACAGGGACCACGTGTGCACACAGCAGCAGGCACGGGAACGTGCAACATGTCTGGGACATCCCAGCTTGTCTGCCACAGCCTTGCACTGCCAAGTGCAGGGGAAGTGGGAATCCAAATGCACAGGAAGGGGTCAAGACGGCAGGACCGTGCAGGCCGCCAGCAACTTGTCCTGTTCCGGTCTGCACCTGCCACGAAATAGCTGCTGTATTAGAGGAACTGCACCAGGATGTTTAAGTCACGTTGGTCCTCTGAGAGACTAGCATATGCTTGCCATAACCTAGAAGAGAAAGCAGGGATGGGGTGGGATGCCTGCAGCAGGGAGCAGTGCCCCTGAGGGAGCCCCTCCCGGTCAGCAGTGCCCCAAGCAGAGGCGTGGCCACACGTCTTTGACCCCAGGCACAGAGGCGTGGCCACACGTTTTGAGACCCAAGGCCACAGCTCTGACTCTGAGCTGGGACTCATGACTAGACCAAGTCCCAGGGTCTGGCCTCCACACTGATGGGCTGTGTGCCCTGAAGCATGTCCGTTCATCTCCCTGAGCCCAGAGTAACTTGGTTGGGAAGATCCCTGGGCGTCCAGTCCTCATATTGGGTGCCTTCTCTCGGGCCAGGTCTGGCTGGGCAGTGGTCACACAGTGCTGTGAGCTGGGAAGCCACCCAGGCCCTGCCTGGCCCCTACAGCACCCAACATCACCACTGGGGGCTGGCAGAAGTGCCCTGTGAAATTTCACGGCCTTAAGTTTAATTTTCCACTTTCATAACTTCATTCCTTGGAGTCTTGAGAGCATGTTGGCCTGTATTGCACAAATGTCCCGAATCCCTTACCAGTAACATGCTGGGCTTTGGGAGCCCTTGGGTGAGACCTGGGATAGCAGCAGAGAAGCCAGCTCACTTAACTGGTGCATCAAGACTGCTGGTAAATTTCCGGACATTGCCACATACGTATTTATTTAGACAAGGCTGTTTCCCTGGACCGTCTCTACCTGCCCAGATGCCTTCCTGGTTGAGTCAGGGGGAGAATAAAGCAGGGGTAGGGAGGGAGAGGAGAGTGGGGGGAGCAGAGGTCTCTGTTCTTCCCCTGCGACGGTGAGGCCACACGGTGTGGGAAGTCCTTGTCTCCAGCAGGCCACCGCCGCTGTGACTGAAGAAGCAGCAGATCTCTGGCCACAGGGAGAGCGGACAACTGAGTCCATCTCCGTGTCCCCAGGGAATTTTCTAAAATTCACTCTCCTCCCAGCCTGCAGTTGTTGTGGTTCTTCTTCAGACAAGAAATGCCATTGGGCCTGGCACCGTGGCCTAGTGGCTCAAGTTCTAGCCTTGAATGCGCCGGATCACCATATGGGCGCTGGTTCTAATCCTGGCAGCTCCAATTCCACTCAGCTCCCTGCATGTGGCCTGGGAAAGTGGTCTAGGACGGCCCAAAGCTTTGGGACCCTGCACCTGCGTGGGAGACCTGGAGGAGGTTCCGGGCTCCTGGCTTTGGATCGGTGCATCACTGGCCATTGTGGTCACTTGGGGAGTGAATCATCAGATGGAAGATCTTCTTCTCTGTCTCTCCTCCTCTCTGTATATCTGACTTTCCAATAAAAATAAATTAATCTAAAAAAAAAGAAAGAAAGAAAGATGTGCCACACCTCTGCATTGGAGAACACGGTGTGCATGGCCTCGGCTGGTAGCCACGTCCTGTGCAACTCTTCCAGCCTCTTGGATCGGCTCAGCTGCTTGGCCTGTCCAACCCTACCCCAGAAGAGCCAGCCAAGGTGACCCAGACACCTGCCCTCTTCTCACAGGAGGAGTCGGATGCAGGTAGGAACCAGAGGGGAGTGGATCAACCCAGCCCAGTGAGAGAGCTTGGAGCCTGGAGCATGCTGAAGGGCTCTGGATGGCTTATGGACCCAGGCCACCTCCCTCCCCACCAGGCACTCCCAGGCAGGCTGAGCCTCCTCCCAAAGCCTGGAACTCAGCCCCAGGCCCCTTGTCTGGCCAGCCCCGAGCTGGCCTCTAGGTCTAGGCAGCTCAGTCCCCATGTCCCGGGGGCTGCCCCTGGCTTCTGCTGTCCCTGGGACTGATGAGTCACAGAGGAAGTGCTCTGACGGACTGCCATGCCTAAGCCCTGGCTAGGCACATTCCCATGAACTGCTTCTTTGCCCAGCCTCCCATTCGCTCCCGCTAGCTCCATTTCCGCAGAGGATCTGAAGGCATTGCACCTGAGGCCTGCCAGTCACGCTGGGCAGGCTTGTTCTGGAGCCTGGGTGCCTCGGGTGCTCATGAGGAAGTTCAAAGGCAGATTCTCTCACAATGACCCCAAGGTGGCATTTCCCTTCCTCACTCCACGTGCAGGGGCACACGGTACTTCTTCTCCAGGGTGCCCCTGGGAATGTTAACACTCACTCCGACAGCAAACGTGGTACATGCCATGTGTTCTCAGGCTTAACTGCACCACGAACTCAATACAGTCAGATACAGGCCACCTGCTGGGGTGGGATGGGGTCCTGCATGGCTGTTAAGAGGGAAAAGCAGTTGAGAACCATTGCTCCGTGCTACTCCTGCTGGGTGCTGCCTCCCCCAGCCCTGCCACCTCACAGCGCAGTCCTTCCTGGCCGTCTCACCCAGCCTGCAGTCCCAGGGCAGCAGCTAAAGCCCAGAACCCTGGGCCACCCCCACCTTCTACAGACTCACAGGCTAGATCAGCAGGCAGCTGCCCTGCCCTCCCTCACACCCACAGTGGCCGTGTCCGCACCTGGGCCCTTTATCTGGGCCACTCGCATCCTCCCCAGAGAAGCTGAACTGTGAGTGAGGGGAGAGCTGGAGTTACTGGAACATGTTACGGCCCACATGTGGAAAGGGCAGAGTTCAAGGGCAGAGCCTGCTCCGGATCCTGCGCCGGCCATGAGAGTGGGCTGTTCACCTGCTGACTCTCAGCACCTGCAGTGGTTGTCACATCCTTTCATCACTTGAGGTGGCTTGGAGGAGAGAGGAAAAAAAAGAAGCTTAGCTAACAGGAAAAATTTAATATACTTTGCCCAGATTCCCCACTCCATCTGCTTCAGATAATCAGCTAATTTACCTTTGGGTAGTTGACTGGCAAAGTGCTGCTGGCTGCCTGGAGCTGCCGGCTTCCTCTCTGGGCTTTGCCCACAGGGCCATGTGCCACCTGGGCCTTCCTCCCACTCAGGCCTCCTCGCATCTCCTAAGACAAGCATCCAACTTGGTGCTTCGAAGGCCAACGGCACCAACGAACGCATGAGGCCTTGGACATGGCTGCCTCCTTAGCCCAAACTCCACTGAGAACCCCAGGCACATCTCTCCCCTGAGTGGCTCAGCCAACCCACACAAGAACCTCCGCTGGGAGCAAGCAGGCGGGTGTGCAGCTGCAGGAAAAATTTAGTTAAAAGAGAAATGAACAAACCTTAGCTCTGATTGGATAGGAAAGATGCAGAGAGAATGTACTGGAGCCCCTCCCCTTGTCCCCCAGGATTCCTCTTTCTAACCCCAAGAACCTGTGACGGAGACCTGCTTTAAGGCATGGGGGAGAATATGTGCAGGTGTGATTAAGACTCCTGCCATGAGACCACCCCAGACATCACACATGCAAAGGAGTGAGGGTGGAGGCAAGACTGGCGGCCTGAAAGCATGGGTTATGCTACGGCCACCAGAAATCGGAAGAGGCATGGAGAGATTCTGTTGGCACCTCCTGTTACCCGGAATTTGGACTTCTGCCTCCAGGGCCTTGAGAAGCTACATCTCTGCCGCTGTGTCCTGCAACATGGGTGGGGCTGTGCCACAGCAGCACCAGAACACTGGTCCCCAGCTGGCATGGAGTCCTACCTTCTTGAGGAAAGCACACACAGTGAAATGCAGAGCTCCTGGTGGCCCGGTCTGGCATGTGGCTAAACCCACTCACCCAGCTCAGGGACAGTCTCGTCCCCAACCTGCCAAGTAGCTCCTAGGAGGAACTCCGTTTTCTGAAGGTGAGCCCCTATGCGGCCTTGGCCTTGGCCTTGGCCTTCTCCGGTGTTCTGGGGTGCCTGTTGATATCCGCTGCTCCCATTGCCCATGATGAGTAATCCAAGTTCATTTAGTTATTGGTATGACTCTCAGGACCCTGAGCAGTTGCAGCAGAGGCAATGGGGTGTTTCCTCCTTGGACAGAGCGCCCGCAGGTCAGGACTACAGCGATCTCAGCGTGTGCAGGTGGCGTGAGTGTCACTTTGCCTCCCTCTGTCCTCTCGCTCCTCTCTGTAGTCCAGCTTTCCTTGCCTCTGCCAAGCAGATGGGGACGGTCACCTCCACTGCCCTCATCTCAGACCAAGGAAACAGGAGAGAATTAACCCTTCAACATTCCAAGACCAAGTCCTTGGAAAGAGTCTAATCAGGAGAGGTACTGTTTGAGACCCCTGTTTGTATGCATGCATGCAGTGTCTTCATACCAACATGGCTGAGTGGAGACTTCTCAGTTAACCTGTGTGTAGCATCTTCATTTGAAGTGGTTCTCACGCCAGGTTCCAAATTGATGAATAACTATCGTGTTAAGAAATATGGGATTCCATTCCTGGCTGACACCTAAATAGACTTGTCTGGAAGTCCGTGTCGTGGACTTGGACTCAGGTGTTGGCCCTCCCTGAGCAGAGATCATTAATGGGCACATGGCTCCATTCATGGGGACTCGTGCCTCTGCTTGGAGCACATTGGAGAGTCTCCAGAATGTCATTGGGACACGATGAAAAGGTAAGTGAAGTTAGAGTGAAGACTTCTGAAACTCATACAGTTTTCTGATGATATATATTTTCCACAATTGTTTTGAATATTTTGGAGACCCCCCTCATATGTGTCATAGTGAAACATTTGGAAGGAAAGAAGGAAGGAAGAACAGAAGGAAGGAAGGAAGGACGGAAGGAAGGAAGGAAGGAAGGCAGGTCTGAGTTTTTGAGGTAGAACAGCAGAAGTGTGGAGATGGGAAGCCTCGTGCTCGCATCACTTTCCGAATGGCTTCAGGGTTTCTGGTGCACCATGCCCAGGGTCCCGAGTAAAGGACCACAACAGTGCCTCCCGAGCAAAGGGCAGAGCACCCTGTTAGGTGTGCAAATGGATAATGAGAAACCCCAGGCTGAGTCCTGGTGGGAAGAGGATAAATAAAATTTAAATTCAAAAATTTGCTTTAAATGGGTTGTTAATTGCTGTTGAGCTTTAAATATTTGAGTTTATTAATTTCTCCCTCACCCCCCTGAATTATATTTCAGCAGCAGTCCCCTGTTATTAGGCTATTAAATCAGACATATCAAAAGAGGAAGCATTTATTTATATCTTCAGAGACATGAACATCTAATTAAGATGGTGTTACTTGCATATTTTATATTGGGCAAAGGCTGCCTGCGTTGTCTGTCTTATCAGCTCTGAAGGGTCCTAATAAGCGTCTGGGAGGCTTGACATGGGGCGGGCTTAGGGGAGGACAGCCTGCGCCCTTCAGAGCAGCAATGCCTCACTCACCCTCACCCCAGCCACAGCACCATTCCTGGCTGCTGTGGAGCACCTCTCGGACCCAAACATGGAAGCTTCCAGGAAACAGCAGCTTGAGAAATGGACTGCCTCGCAGGGGTGTCTCTGCGTTACTAAGACAGTAAGACTAGCTACCACGCAGAGATTGCCCACCATCTCCCAGCAACCCCGCAGGAGTCTCCACTGCCTCATGCTGTCCTCACACCGTCGGAGGCGCAAGGACATTATCAGCCCATCCTGCAGGTGGGGGACTCAGGCAGAGGCTCCCACAGTGAAGGACTCTGCGAGAGAGCCAGAGGCAGGACTAAAGCTGACATCTGCCTTCCCAGAGCCTCTGCCTGTCGTCAACAGCTACACGAGTCGGTCCAGTCCAGCCCACTCTCCCCCCGGAAGATGTGCCCCCACACATTGCCCTCAGCAGAGGAGGACTCACGCTGGGGAGCAAGCCCTGATGACATTCTTTTTACAGCTGTATGTTGAATATGTGACGGAAGCACGGTCTACCAGCAGGCTTGAAACTCCCTGGGCGAGCAGTTGGAAGTCCGGGACTCCTAAGGTACTTGGAGCGTTGGCAATGGTGGAGGCTCTTGCTTTACTGAGATGGCCTGCCCCTCGCTGGTCCATGATGGGGAACACCGCCCTTCTGCTTCCCCCCAACAACTCAGGCGAGCTCATTCTTCGCTCTGTTACAGAACCCAAGCTGCAGTGTGCATGTGCCAGGTCCATCTCCCTGTGGCAAGTCTCTTATCTAGGGAGAGGACATCAAAGACAGAGATAGCCATTTCAAAAGGGAGGCCAAATGTGCTACGTGACAGCAAACATTTGGCTCAGCAATTAAGATGTGACAGCCTCATCCCACATCAGAATATCTGGTTCAAGAACCAGCTCTGCTCCTGATAATACATATGGTGAGAGACAGCAGGTGGGGCCTCAAGCAGCTGAGTCCTACCAGTCACATGGGAGACTGGGGCTGACTTCCCAGCCCCCAGGCCAGCCAGACGAGCCCTGGCTGGTGAGGATACTCCGGGATTGAACCATTGGCTAGGAAATCTTGCTATGATTTTCAAAAAAAAATTTTTTTTCTCTGTACTAAGCCATTGCATGTCATGGAAATGATTATATGGTGTTCTTATGCATTTAAATTTAATCTTTGTTAGCCCAAGGTTCTTGAACCTATTTTCTTTTTTTAAAAATATTTACTTATTTTTATTGGAAAGGCCGACTTTACAAAAAGGAGATAGAGAGATAGATCTTCCATTCACTGGTTTACTTCCTAAATGGCTGCTCTGGCTAGAGTTGAGCTGATCCGAAGCCAGAAGCCAGGAGCCTCTTCCAGGTCTCCCTCACTAATACCAGGTCCCAGAGCTTTGGGCCACCCTCCCCCACTATCCCAGGCCATAAGCAAGGAGCTGGACCAGAAGTGGAGCAGCTGGGACATGAACCGGCACTCAGATGGGATGCCAGCCCTGACAGGAGGAGGATTAGCCAGATGAACCATCACACCTGGCCCTGAGCCTGTTTGCTGTAATGCATGAGAAAGTTTTAGAGAAAGCAAGAGCTTGGGTTATATCAGAAAAACTTGAGGCTGAATCATGGTTCTGGAACTTCCAGTTGAGGACATCTCATCTCAGAATCTGCTTCTCGCTGCACGTCAAACGTTCTTCTCATAGTCTACCCTAGACACACGTTATCTGATGCAGAGGTTCTCATACCATGTGGCTGTTGACCTTTCCACTCATTCACATTAAATCGCAAGTTGCTCGGCACGTGAGCCACTGCAGCGACAGACTTACCCACCGGACGGGCCAGACGACAAACACGGCTGTCACAGGAAAGCTCAGAGTTCTAGGGATCACCCACGCACGAAAGACAGGCACAGACGGGCCAAGATTTTGTTCATTTCACCAGTTTTGAATGTGAGCCCAAGGCATGCAGTCCCTGTTCCTTGTGTGGAAGATGACTCCTGACCAGCAAGACCAGCTCTGGGAGACGAGTTCCCATCACCATCCAGGTGGTTGTGATTTCCCGACTGAGTGTGGCAGAGCGGGTGGTACCTCCTTCCTCACTGTCAGACCTTGTCTCCTCATCTGACCGAGACTGCTACTGACGCCACAGGATTGCCATTGCCAGGGAGACGAGATGAGGAATTGGAAGCTGGGGAGACTTAATACAGCATCCATCACAGCAAGTGCTCAATATCTTAGTGCTCCCCTTGTTAAGATAAAAATCAGTTCCCCTAATTGCTGCTTTGTTCATATAATAGGATATTGCCCCTGCTGTCCAGAATTTATTGGTTTGTTATTAAGGTTCTATCTCAGGATATTCCTAGAGGTGATTTGACAAAATAATACGAAAGTCATGCCTAGATTGCCATAGGAATCCATTCTTTAATTCACATTTGAGAATTAATTGCTCACAAGATAATCTTTACAGGATTCCTGCTGCTATTGGTTGCTATAATTATAGACTCTCACAGAGCTTGAACAGTGTTAGGGAAAAGGTGGTGAGATTCAGAGTCTGTAGACGCATTCTCCTGAAGCACCCAGCCAAGGTGGGTAGCTGGGCACCAGCACTCCGTCCTGCCCCCCCAATTGCAGGGTGCTCCCAGCATTCCCCAGCACTAGGGCGGCTGCTGTGCCTCCCAACGGAAAGCAACATCACGCTAACCAAGCTGGAACTGCCCAACCAGAAAACAAAAGGTTTTAGAGACATTGTCTACTTAATTTTTTAGAGGAATTTTACTTGATAGACAAAAAAGAAGTTATGAATAAAGAGTTTTGTTTTTGTTTTTTAGAGTGTAAGACTTTTTCGATTTCCCGTTAGAAAGCACAGAGTGAGAAATCACAGGGGAATTTGGATCCTCAGGGCTCCTAGATCTTCCATCTCCTGCCACAAAACTGTCTCCGTCCAAACACACAGTTAGACAAGCTAGTTTCCATCCGTCGCCCCTGGCAGTGGGTGGGAAGATGCCAGAACAGGGCAGGAGATAGAGTGTAATCAGTTACAAGAACAATAAGATGGTAGGACAAAATAAAACGCCTCAGTAAGGGCAGTCCCCCGTGGATGGATGGTGGATGGGTAACCAAAGCGTGCACGAAGCACGCAGCTCAAAGTGGCCCATTTTCCTGTCAGAATCCTTTTTAAGGAATTAAATTATTTGGTGTCTCAGTTGAAGACACTAGATAATTTTGCCTGTGTATTAGCCAAGTCTGTATTTATAGACCAATTACATCATCAATTATCCTTAGTTTTGAAATGTTTTGAAAGGTGTATGGTTAGTTTTTGTATGATGACTGATCTTGTAAACAGAGAGCCTAACCTCGCCATTGGACTCTGGAATCACAAAGCTTTCTGACTTCCTCTGGAATCTCATGGTGTTGGACACGCACAAAGAAAGCCCCCACAGGAAACAGAGGGAAGAGGAGGAAGTGTATGGATAATTAGATAAAGCACAGATGCTGCCACAGATCAGCCTGGCAGACCCACCTCCTGCGCACGCGCACACACGCACACATCAGGCAAACAATCCTGAAGCCACGTGCACGGCCGACGGTGAGCTCTCTCAGCTGTGCTCAAGCCGTCTGGGGGCTCTGCGAGGTGACAAAGCAAAAGGAATTGATCTCTGTTTGGATAAAGGTCACGCTGTGAAACCTGAGCTGGGCTCCGTGTGCACCCTCTCTCGTGTGAGATTAGGATAACTTAAAGGGCAGAATTTCCTATCCATCTGTGAAGGAGCCCTAACAGCAAGCAGCCTCCACTCAGTGGAGGACAGGTGACTTCCCCGCTCAGTGGGCAGCGAGCCAGCTCCCGCCTGGTTCTCCCATGAGCCCAGCCGCCTGGAGCACACCAGGTTAACCACCCATGACCTTCCCCGGCGTGGCCTGTTGCTCTCGTTCCCACTGGTCACTCTTGACTTTCTCGGAAGCTCAACACCTCTCGTCTTGGCTCTGCCACCCAGTTTTCAGTTTTCCAATACTTACTTTAATTTATGACATGGTTTGGACTCACTCACTGGCCATGACCTTGGCCCTCACCCCAGAGATATTATTTTCAGCATGTATCCTCTGCCTCTGCCATTGGCACTCTGGGCAGGAGGTACTCCACCCTCTCACGTACGCCAGTGCCCAGTCCCTGGCTCCCGATCAGAGTTAGGGGTCCAGAGAGCAGTGGGGCAGGGCAGTGGGTAAAGTTTGACCATTGTGAGTCTGCTTTGAAGATGCAATGCCACATGCTCTTCCTTTGCCCACTTCATGAAGAATAGACAAACTGAAAGGCCTGGAGTGTGTGACAGAAGAGCCCACCCCAGGCCACAGGCACGGTCGCTGCCAGGCTAGACAGGAGCCAGCTCAGGGACATGCAAGGAGGCCCGAAGACAACAGGCCGAGTGCCTGACCCATGTAGTGTGGGTCCACCCGCTGCTGCTTCCCGAGCTCGCCTCCACTGCCGTCACCTTTGGGTGTGCTGCAGGATGCTCTGCAATTCGAGGGTTACCAATGAGGAAACTTTCTGGGGTCACCCCACAGGAATGACACCCCACAGGAATGACACAAGTGGTTCAACAAAGGAAAGCCAAGATTCTTACTCTGGGGAAAAAAAAATTTAAATCTCTAAAATAAAGCTGCATCAGAAGATAGTAGATCCAGCGTGATGTGTTCGTCCTCACTCCAGCTTTCTGGTTGAAGTTGCCAACATGAGTGACTCTCCCTCAGGCTGCGGCTGGAAAGAGAACACTGAACCAGCAGCATGCACTTGAGGCTGCTCAAGGCTTCAAGCCCATGGTGTGCTGGGCCCCTCACATTCCCTGGGGAAGCGAGGCAGGGTGAGGTTTCACATTGCCCACTATCCCAAGAGCTGCAGCCGTGAGCCCAGAGGCCTGAGCGGTGCAGGAGCAAGGCGGGAGTCCGGCTCCACCCTCTGCACTCCTCTGCGAACAGCCCTGCTTTGACTGTCTCTTTTCTGTGGCCACCACCCCTCTGCTTGGCCAGCTAAGGACCTCACCTTGTGTGAGCTATTGAAGTCTTTGTCTGGGACTTTTTATTTCCTAAGATTTATTTAGTTATTTGAAAGGCTTGGTCACTCTTTCAATGACTGGGACAGCTGGGGCTGGGTCAGACTCAATTAGGTACTGCTATGTGGATAGTGTGGTTCCAAACACCTCAGCCATGTTCCATGGCTTTCCTAGACACATCAGCAAGGAGAGGATCAGAAGGGGAGCATCCAGGACTTGAACTGGCTCTTCTTTACGGGATGCAGACCCTGCAGGCAGTGGCTTAGCCCTCTGTGCCACAATGTGGTGCCATGCTTAGGATTTTAAACTGCCATCATGATTGGGTGAGGAGGTACACAGCTCTATGCAAGTTTTGTTTCTGTTTTCACATGTGGAAGTTGTGAGACTGGAGCTCTGGCAGCTCTGGTCCAGCCACACACAGGTAGCTTGTCCGAGGGATGGAAAACAGTCTGTAGCCAATAGGCAAAAGTTGGCAAGGCCATCCCTGCTTCCAGTGGCTTCTCGACCTCAGCTGCTTCCTTGCCCTTCCCCTGGGTCCGGGAGACTTCCATGCCCAAGAGTGGTAACTAATTGTATCTATCCTAAACGTTACACTACAGATCACTGCCATCTCAGGAGCCTATTATAATTCCCCTTCCACTTACTCCTCATGGAGGCTCAGTAGAGCGGCACAGAACACCCAGGCCCTATACCGAGTCACTACAATAGCATGCTATGTGAAGTATGCCTTATTTATTTTCTTTATCTGAAAGGTAGAGATACAGAGATAGAAAGGATGAGATGGGGAGGGGGCTGTGGGGGTGGGGCTGGGGTTGGGGGGAACAGAGGAAGAGGCGGAGGCAGAAGAGACACGAACGCTGTGCCAAGCAGCGGCTCCTCCACGGCACAAGATGCCCGCCTGTTTGAGATTCAGGATTGTTAATTCTAATTTTAGATGAGAAAGCCGATGTTGGGAGACATTAAGCAACTTTTCCACTGTCATTCAATGCGAGAAGGAACAAGGGCTTAAAGCTCTGCGGAGCCGTGCTCGTCGTGCCCCAGTGCACAAACAGGACACGCCCAGATCCGTGTGCACCCAGTGCAGCTCCTTGCACTTCAAAGTACAAACTAAATTCGGTGGAAAACTGTGCTTAGGATTATTTGTAAAAACCGCTGTCAGATAGTACTGCCCACAACGATTTGTTTTTGATGCGCCACTAAAATATCGGCTAAGAATCTCTTCCTTCTAACGCGCGTAAAATACTTCCCACTACCTTGAGACTTGATGGACTACAAAGAACTTGAACTTCCTCTCCGCTGGGTTTGACACCTAATGCAATGTGAACAAGGGAGATGACACATGAAAGAAAAGCAAAAGGTAACAAATTCAGAGATTAACTTTGGGAAAGTGCCAAAATTCGACCACAGTTTAGAAGCCTTTGGTGGGATTCCATTTACACAAACAACTTCCACGCACGGAGTTGAAGAGGACTGAATCACTTTACAGATGAATTATGCTTAAAATGGAGAGTTACGTAAGTCACATTCTTCATGTTTCTCTGTTATATCAGTTTGTTGTAACAGTCTAGGAAAGCCAAAATTAGCATTGAATTGCTTATTGGAAAAAAAAAAAAATCAATGCCAGATAATAAAATGCTGGGAGAAGTTCTGCGAAAAGCTAACCCACAGAACTCCTCAGGAGCCATGCACGCTTCTCCGAGACGTGGAGTCAAGGCCAGAAGGTTCCAAACGTGGCGTGCCCTAGGGTTCACATCCTTGTGCAAATCTGTGCAGGGGAACTGAGTAAAAGACTCAACAGGCTCGCTGGGTTTCAGCATGCATTTTTGCTGTGGCTGTTCTTTAGGAAGTTCTCCTTACAGAAGAGTCACACAGACTGGCCCAGCTCCAGAGGCCACACTGGGGCCACGGAGACGCACAGCCACCAGCGGCCAGGGTCATCATTAACCCAGTGGGCCATTCCCACCTGCAGCATCTATGACTCAGCAACAGCTGCATTGAGCTGCAGGATGAAATATCAATTACAGTAATATGGTTGTCACTTAAAGCATCTCGTGATGTAGTTCAAAGCCTTTTTTTCTTTAGATTATGGAAATTCATATTAAAGAGTCATTATGAGGATAACTCACAGAATAGCCAATACAAAGAGACCATGCAACTAAGTCACCAAAACACTTAAAAAGAAAATATGTACTTTTTCCCCCCATCGAGCTGGTGGGTATGAACAGAACAAAGCGATTATTTCACAGTGGGAATACTTGCTGGGGAGTTTCTCCCTTGTTTGCAAACCAATCCTTTCCTGACAAGTTTGTACAGGAGCACACTGTTGGAGGACAGAGCAATTCAGAGCAAGAGTAGCTGTGAATTTGGGACTCGGCCAGTTAAACCTTTACAGTCAACTTGGATTTGGGCTCAACTGTGGACTTGTCTTGGTCTAGGGCAACGCCCGTGTTGGGCTGCAGGAATGCCACGGTGTGGAACGGTCAGTCCCAGTGCCCGTGGCTGGCCTGCCTGCGCCTATCTTGTTTGAGACAACAAGTAAACATTCCAAAAGCAGACGGAGTTTCCAACTCTGCAATGAGTGGGGTAAAGGTTTCAAGGAGTAAACATTTAAAATTATTTGAAGACTGAAAATCATCCCAAGACGTAACATTTTGTGAGAAAGGAAGTGATGCAAACTGTCACTTTTAATATTTCAGCTCGAAGTTAAGACTCTGTATAGACATTTCCATTTATTTCTTGCTGCTATAATAACAAATTCACATCAGTTCTGGTTGGAGAAAAGATGGTGTTCTGAGACGCTTTTCTATTTGCATGAAACTCCATTGTAATGAAGTTGTGCAAAGAAAAAAGAGAGGTTAAATAAGAGAGGAGGTCTCCACAATGACAGTGGGAATGCTAATGTAACCTGTATTTTGTGTGAACTTTAATTACACTTTAACTTATTTGACAGACAGGTAGGCGCACGCGCACACACCCGCCTCCTATCTGCTGGTTCATTTCGCGAATGCCCATGTCAGCTGGGGTGGGCCAGGCCCGAATCAGGAGCTAGGAATTCCAGCCTTTCACGGGAGTGGCAAAGACCTAACCACTTGAGCCATCAGTCGCCACTTCTCAGGGTGCACGTGAGCAGGGTGGGGGGCTGGAACTGTGAGTGGAGGTGTGCCTGCATTCCAGACGCCCTGAGATGGCTGTAGACATTCCAACCAGCACCTAATTACCAGGCCAAACATCCATCCCTTGCTGTTTTTTAAAAAGCAAATGAGAGGGCCCTGACCTAGCCCGGGTCTCTGTCAGCACATACAGGAAAACAGGGGAAATGGCCCAAATTCTTGGGCCCCACACTCATGTGGAAGGCCCAGCCGAAACTTCTGGCTTTGGGCTGGCCCACCTCTAGCTCTTATGACCATTTTTGAGTGAATCAACACATGGAAGCTCTCTTCCACTGTCTCCATAACTCTTTCAAATAAGTGAATCTTTCTCTTTTTAAAAATTTATTTATTTTTATCAGAAAGTCAGATATACAGAGGACAGGAAAGACAGAGACGAAGATCTTCTTCCATCCACTGATTCACTCACCAAGTGGCTGCAACAGCCAGAGCTGAGCCAATCCAAAGCCAGGAGCCTGGAGCTTCTTCTGGGTCTCCCACGCGGGTGCAGGGTCCCAAGGCTTTGGACCATCCTCTACTGCTTTCTCAGGCCACAAGCAGGGAGCTGGATGGGAAGCAGGGCTGCCAGGACATAAACTGGTGCCCATATGGGATCCTGGTGCATGCAAGACGAGGACTTTAGCTACTAGGCTTTCATGCTGGGCCCAAATAAGTAAATCTTTTAAAGAAGCTAATGAGAAACGATTTATGTGATGTTTTCAGAAATACATATTTTTGGTATGTTTTTCAAATCATGACCAATTAGGTGAAATGTTTCATGTTTTCTTTTGATGTCACAGAGGAACCATTTTTTAAAGAAATATTTATTATTTTTAATAGAAAGGCACAGTGATAGAGAGGGCAGGGAAGAGTGAGAGAGAGAGAGAAGAGAGAGAGAGAGAGAGAGAGAGAGAGAGAGAGACAGAAGCAGAGACCTGTCAGTTCCCTCCCGGAAGGCCAGAAGGGCTGGGCCAGGCTGCAAGTCAGGTGCCTGTAGCCCCCGCGGATGGCAGCATGCCGAGCACCTGGGCCTTTGTCAGAGGCAGAGCAGCCAGGGGTGGCTTCACCCCCGTGTGCCACACTGCCGTCAAGGCTCTGTCCTGTGAGGGCCTGCACGTGGATTTTCTCTACATCCTGAGCATTTCTGTCATAGTGGGGAGTTTCCACGAAGCAAGGGACCTTTCTTGTTCATCAATAGATACCGAGGAGTTCACTAACTGTGGACAAACTTTTTTTTCTTAACAAACTTTATTGTTAATGTCTCATTACATAAGTAATTCCTGGAGCTTTTAGCCAAAAAAATAAAATAATAACACTAATAATAAAATAATTTTCTCTCAATCCTTTCATTTGACATAATAACATTGCTATTTCTTTGTCCTTCATGGTTGTTTATACAAACTAAATTCTCAGAAGTGAAATTATAGCCCAAAGGTACATACAATCCTAAGTCATTTGATATTTGTTATTAAATTGCCTTGCAGAAAGATCCCATTGATTTATAACATTACCATCCATGTATGGGAGTCAAATGGCAGATAATATTATATTCAAAACATACTTTTAAATTTTACAGGCTAAAAAAAATTGTTCATGTTGGGCTCAGCACAGTAAGCTTAGTAAAGACTAAAGTCTTTACTTTGGCATGTGCCAAGATCGTAATGGGTGCCAGTTTGTGTCCCGGTTGCCCCACTTCCCATCCAGCTCCCTGCTTGTGGACTAGGGAAGCAGTAGTGGACGGCTCAAAGCTTTGGGACCCTGCAGCCACATGGGAGACCCAGAAGAGACTCCTGACTCCTGGCTTTGGATTGGCTCAGCTCTGGCTGTTGCAGCCACTTGGTGAGTGAATCAGTGGATGGAAGAAGATCTTCCTCTCTGTCTCTCCTGCCCTCTGTATATCTGACTTTCCGACAAAAATAAACAAATACATATTTTAAATTGTTCATGTTAGTTTCACTGTTGTCAAGTTTTTCTACACTGTGGAAGCTAGTGGTCAGTGGAAAGTTTTCTTCAGCTAAGCAAGCGCATACTGCCTAGCCAGGCTACCCACACACAGGATGAAGAAACAGAGCGTAATGAAAGCAGGAGCAGCCCAAGGGAATTCACGCCCACAAGGCCGACCTTACGAGGTCGCTGCGGACGGTCGAACAGGCGGGAGTGGAAGGCTGGCCACGGCCACGGCCACAGCGCAGCACCACCAGAGAAGACACACAGAATAGAGTCAAACTTCACCAATCAGAAAACTACCAGACAACAAGGGCAGAAGAGAGGAACTAAACAGATGCGAAAACAAAAAGCAAAATAATTTAACTGATAAAACAGTCTTGAGGCAATAATTTTGAGTGTGAAAGGGTTAAATTCTCCAATTAAACTATTTATAATGGATGAATGAATAAAAATAAAAATAAGGGTTAGCAATATCTTGGTTTTAAGAAATTCAGTTCAGGCACAGCATGATCGCTCAGTGGCTAAACCCTCAGCTTGCAAGTGCTGGGATACACCTCGAATGCCAGTTTGCATTCCAGCTGCTCTGCATCCATCCGGCTCCTTGCTTACGACGTGGGAAAGCACTGGGGCATGGCCAAATGCCTTGGGGCCCGCAGCCACGTGGGATACCCAGAAGTTCCCGGCTGGGACTTTGGATTGGCTCAGCTCTGGCTGTTTCAACCATTTGGGGAATGAAGCAACAGAAAATTTTTCTCTTTATCTCTCCTTCTCTCCATAAATCTGATCCGCCTTTCTAATAAAAGTAAATGAATATTTTAAAAATATTATTCTAAAGAAAAAATAAATTAACTTTCAAGGGCCAGCATTGTGGCATAAAAGATTAAGCTGTCGTCTGTTACTCCAGCGTTTTATATGAGCACTGGTTCAAGTTTCCACTGCTCTGCTTCCCATCCAGCTCCCTGCTAACGGCCCAGGAAAGCAGCAAAACTCGGCCCAAATCCTTAGGCCCCTACATCCACTTGAGAGAGCTAGAAGCAGCGCCTGGCTCCAATCTGGCCCAACCAGGACAATGGGGTCATTTGAGAAGACCTCTCTCTCTCTGTCTCTCCTCTCTTGTAAAACCTGCTTTTCGGGAGCTGACACAATAGCTTAGCTAGCTAATCCTCCATCTGCAAGCACTGGCATCTCACTTGGGCTCCAGCTTGTGTCCCAACTGCTCCACGTCTGATCCAGCTCCCTGCCTGTGGCCTGGGAAAGCAGAAGCCTTGGGACCCTACACCTTTGTGGGAGACCCAGAAGAGGCTCCTGGTTCCTGGTTTCAGATTGGCTCAGCTCTAGCCATTGAGGTTATTTGCACAATGAATCAGCAGATGGAAGTTCCTTCTTTGTCACTCCTTTTCTCTGTAGGTCTGCCTTTCCAATAAATAAATAATCTTTAATAAAAATCTGCCTTCCAAATAAAGAAAATAAGTCTTGTAAAAGAAAGAAAGAAATGTACTTCATCATAAAGACATACATAGATTGAAAGTGAAGGGATGGAGGAAGTTGCTCTATGCAGATGGAAAGCAAAAGGAATAGCTATGGTTGTGCCAGATAAAATAGACATTGAGTTTAAAAAAGGGTCACTATATAATGACAAAAAAATTGATTCAACAAGAAAAAATAAAATTGTAACTATATCTGCATCCATTGCTGGAGCACCGAATTATACAGAGCAGGCACGATCAGCTCCAAAGAGGCAGGTAGATTGCAATGCCGCAAGAATCGGAAAATCAACCCGGAAAGATCAATGTTAAACTCCACTGTAGATCAAGCGATATTATGTAGCAAATATTAAAAATGACATTTCATGCAACTGCCACAGAACATCCATTCTCCTCATCACTGACCACCCACGCAGCCACAAGAAAGACTTAACAAACAAAAACCAAAAGTCAAAGTCATGGCATATATCGGAGATCTCTGCTCACCAGGAGGCCACAAGACTAACCCTAGAAATAGCACAAATACATAGAGTTATATAACATGCTCTTGACCAACCAGGGGTCAAGAAGGCAATTAACAGAGCAGTTAAAAATATGTTTTGAAGCAAATGAAAACCTGTGGGGTGCGACCGAAGCAGTAGTGAGGGCACTGAGAGCACTAAATGCTGCCGTCAGAGGCAAGGTGTCTGCGGGGCCAGGCGGGCTGGCAGTCAGAATTCCTACTTCCACCACTCTGAACACAGAAACTCTCAGCCAGATCACTCAGACAAGAGAATAAGGACCGCCCAGTAGGAAAGGAGGCTGTCAATCACCCCTGTTTGTACATGACCCCTTGTAGGTCAGACGTCACCAAAACCTGCTAGCACGGATGAATGAATTCAGCAACGTAGGAGGATTCAAAAGCAACACCCACAAATCGCGGGCACTGGTACAGTCCGGAAGTTGCAGAGTAGGAAAGGAAAAAAAACAGTCCCATTTACAACAGATACACGCACACAAACGCAGTTGGGAACAAATTTAACCAAGGAATGAATAATAGATATGATGAAAGTTACAAAGCTCTGGTGGGAGAAAATAAACAGGAAACACACAAAGAAATGAAAGACACCCATGTTCATGGATTGGAAGGATAATACGTTGAGAGGTCCATATTAGCCAACATAAAGTACAATGCTCATTATTCAAGGAAAAGCGAAGACAATTATGAACTTCATATAGAGCCACAAAGACCCCAGGCATACAAGGAAATCTTCAGTAAAAGTACAAGGTTGGAGGCATCAAAAAACTGATCAGAAAACAGACTATTAAACTATAGTAACAAGAACAGAATGGTCCTAGAATGAAAAACAGCACAGGCCAACGGAACCAATAAAAAACCAAGAAATAGATCCACGCAACCCCTGCCGGCTGATCTTTGCCGAAAAGCATCAAGCGTGTACACTGGAGAACGGTCACTTCAGTGAGGAATGCTGAAAAACTGGATATGCATCTGCAGGAGAAAAAAGGCAAAGCACAAAAACCATCTCAGAATGGCTCAAAGACCTGGAATACAAAGTTATTAGAATAGAATTTTGTAAAAACACTGGAAGGCGTGGGTACAGGCAATGAGTGGATAACACAGCTAGAAATAACTTACTCCACACTTCAAAATAGCCAAAAATGTGCAAGTTCCCCAATACATACAAATGATAAATGTTTGAGATGACACATAACTAATTGTCCTGAGCTTCCCATTAAATATTTTAATATGTGTATTAAAATATCACAATTTGCCCTATTAATATGCAGAATCATTATGTGTCAGGGTTGGTGCTGTGACATGTTAGGCTACCATCTGTAGTACCTTCATCCCATATGGACCCTGGTTCAAGTTCTGGCTGCTCTGCTTCCCATCCAGCTCCCTGCTAACGTGCTTAGGCCAGCAGCGGAGCAGGGCGCACGTCATTGGGCCTCTGCACCCATGTGGAAGACCCTGGGCCTGGACCGGACCTGGACCAACAGCAGTGAGCTGCTGAGGCCATTTGTGGAGGCAAACCAGCAGATGAACTCTGTCTCTAACCCTGCCTTTCAAATACATACATACATAAAACTTTAAAAAACCGAAATGCCCATCAGCAGAAGATTGGATAAGAAAGCTTTGGTTCATCTACTCCATGGAATACTACTCAGCTATTAAAAAAAACAAAATGCAGTTCTTTGTGGCTAAATTGGCCCAACTGGAAACTATAATGCTAAGGGAAATGAGCGAATCCCAAAAGGTTAGATACCACATGTTTGCCTTGATTTAATCTGTAATTTTTTGTTTGGTTGTTTGTTATTTTTTTGAACCTGTCATTGATACTGTCTCAACCCAGATGTTTCGAAGAATGGAACTTGCATTATCTTTAACATATTGTTTACCCAATACTATGTCAATTAATTCCATAATGTTGTATATTGATACTGAGGCCTTGTTGGGGCTTTTAACTGACCGGATCTTTACTCTGTTAGCCCTATCTTCAGACTAGAGAAGGTCTCCCCAAGAGGCCACTGAACTTATCTGGACAATAAGACGCTGAACTTTATGCTAGGCATGTGTTTGCAAGGAATGAATCTCAACTGAACTTGAACTATGGTTATGCAACAAGGTGGAGGGATCCACCATGGGGGGAGGGGTATGGGAGGGGTGGGGGGAATCCCCAGCGCCTATAAAACTGTACCACATAATACAATGTAAACAAAAATAAAAAAAAACAATTATTATTATGTGTCAATTTAAACAAATAATGAAGGAAACATATAGTTACATTTTACAATCAAAAACCAAGCCAAGACAAAAAACACAGCTGCTTCAGGTGAAGTCCGTCAAGGCCCTCCAGGTCAAAGGCCAGAGCTGGCCTTCCGTCCTGTGTCCAGTGCTGTTTGCAGACCCCAGCCCCAGCCTCAGCCCTGGCCAGCGATGGGGGCCCTCGAGGGGACCGGACGTCTGTGGCACAGGCCCTCAACGCAGTCAGCTGAGTGTTTGTGATCAACCAACAGCAAGAGGGTTGGTTTATTTATGCATATGGTGATAACTGTATTTACCTGTTCATTTCATTTTTTTATTAAAGCGACACAACAATTTAAAAATACATAGACGGGCCTGGCGCGATGACGCAGTGGTTAAGGTCCTCGCCTTGCATGCCTGGGATCCCATATGAGTGCTGGTTCTAATCCCAGCAGACCTGCTTCCCTTCCAGCTCCCTGCCTGTGGCCCAGGAAAGCAGTTGAGGACAGCCCAAAGCTTTGGGATCCTGCACCCGCGTGGGAGACCCAGAAGAGGCTCCTGGCTTCGGATTGGCATAGCATCGACTCGTTGTGCTCACTTGGGGAGTGAATCATCAGACAGAAGATCTTCCTCTCTGTCTCTCCTCTCTGTATATCCGCCTTTCCAATAAAAATAAATCTTTTTTAAAAAAGTAAAATACGGGCCCAGCGCGGTGGCGCAAGTGGTTAAAGGTCCTCGCCTTGCACGCCCGGGATCCCATATGGTCACCGGTTCTAATCCTGGCAGCCCCGCTTCCCATCCAGCTCCCTGCCTGTGGCCTGGGAAAGCAGTCGAGGACGGCCCAAAGCTGTGGGACCCTGCACCAGTGTGGGAGACCTGGAAGAGGCTCCTGGCTTCAGATCGGCATAGAATCGGCCCGTTGCGCTCACTTGGGGAGTGAATCATCTGACGGAAGATCTTCCTCTCTGTCTCTCCTCTCTGTATATCCGCCTTTCCAATAAAAAATAATAAAAATAAATCTTTAAAAAAAAAAGTAAAATACATAGACAATAGTCATGCCAATTCTTACAAAATGCTCTGTTGAAATGGCTTCCAAGCAAACTATTTTTTTCCCCTCTAGAGGGAATTTGGAATGGTTTTTGAAACTTTCATTAGTTTTTTTTTTCTTAAAAACATAGTCTTTTTCTAAAGCTTGGTTGTAGTCAAGTGCCTATTCACAGACAAGTAATAAATGACTAAAATCGTGAATCGTGCTCAGTGAGTTGAACCCTGACAGTGTCCCTGTGGACTTACAAAACTTCCGGATGAGCTTCTGTCTCAATTTTAATGGATGCAATTGATTTAAAGCCAACATCACTATAAGAGACTAGGTAACGCTCTGATTGTCACATGGTAACACAAACCGACTAGTCACTTATTTTTAGACTTGAATAACTAATACTGGGTTATTGAGGCGATCGAGAATAGAATTAAAAATGTATTCTGGTGCAAATATTTTGAAATCCATTTTTTTTTCTCGTAAAATGTTTATTCCGTGGTCTTTCTGAAGACCCCCTCACAGGGGTCTTCTGTTGTGCAACGCTGAAACCGTTTTTCTTGGTCGCTGGGCAGGCCGGCCAGGCCCTGCTTAGCAGGGACCAGCTCCAGTTTGCAACATTCCTGCTGACTCCGACGGCGGCTGCACTCGCAGCTCGAGAAAGCAAACGAAACTTTGTTGTTTCTTTTGTGCTGAGCTGCACAATTGTTTCTCCCCGGCAACAGATTTTCCATTCCTCTTCCTCCCCCTCTCGCCTTTGTGTCTTTGCATGGGAACCGGGTGGTGCGCGCCCGCGGGGCGGACAGGGCGCGGGCCGTGCGCTTGACCCAGGCTGGGCTGCGGGGTGTGTGCGCGCGGCTGCGGGTGTGTGTGCGTGCCCGCACGCAGGCTTCAAGGCCGCTCGAAGGCGCCCGACCGGAGCGCCCCAGAAACCCCAGGAGAAAGCCCTCATGAATATTTAGAGCTCCCTCACCTTCCCAAGGCGAGAGAAAGGAAGTATTTTAGAGAGGAGCTGGTCTGAGTTAATCTGCATGTGAATCGGGAAGCGGGCACAAAAGGATGAAAAGGTGCGGGACTTGGGGCTACCACCGCGGTCCCCGGGGAGCCATTGAGCCCGCGCGGACCCACCCCGTCGCCCCGCGGCCGCTTTGAGCCGAGCCGGCTTGCCGAGACGGTTGGTCCGGGGTGTGTGCGCTTTGTTCTCGCGTGCACTTTTTTTTTTTTTTTAAAGTTTTGTATTGTTCTGTTTAAGAAACAAAAATTGCTCTACCCTTCTTTCATTGGACGAATTCCTTCATTCTTTGTTGCCTTCGTGCACAGAAGGGCTGTTTCAGTATCTGCTAAGAAAGCAGGACGGAAATATTTTGTTTGAGCAAATGCACACACACACACACACACACACACACTCAGTTTAGTGACAGTAACTCCACTGATGAGGAGGGGAAATTAACACCAGTTAGGATCTATGCATACCCCTCCCCGCTCGGTAATAACTAATTTTCTGTGAACTTTCAGAGGGCCCTTGTATCTGCGTACATCCAACAGAAACTTTACAAGGGAGCGGGAACTCCAGCCTCTTCCCGTTCCTTCAGAAAGGAGCAGGGTCGGTAAATGCCTTTGGCAGTTGTTCCGCACTTCGTTTTGGAAGGGCTGGGGCGGAAGATTTAAGGGAGAATAATGCTAGAAAAGGTTTTTTTTTTGTTTGTTTGTTAAATTTTTGAGAGGGCAACAAACCCAAAGCGTGGAAAGGGAATCTGAGAGCAGAACGCCTGGGCATCGGGGGCCACCCTGCTGTTTGCCAAATGAAAGGAAAGGATAGTTAAGTTGCACCTGAAATTTCTTCATGTTGATAAAGACTTGGATTCTATGTACCAGATATATATATTTTTAAGATTGATTTATTTTTATTGCAAAGTCAGATATACAGAGAGGAGGAGAGACAGAGAGGAAGATCTTCCGTCCAATTATTCACTCCCCAGATGACCGCAACAGCCAGAGCTGCTGATCCAAAAACAGGAGCCAGAAACCTTCTCCAGGTCTCCCACACAGGTGCAGAGTCCCAAAGCTTTGGGCCATCCTCAACTGCTTTCCCAGGCCAGAAGCAGGGAGCTGGAAGGGAAGTAGAGCTGCTGGGATTAGAACCAGCACCCATATGGGATTCCAATGTGTTGAAGGAGAGGACTTTAGCCGCTAGGCCACGGTGCCGGGCCCCAGATTTTTGAAGTAAGATTCAGAAACAAAACCTTAGTCACACCCCAATGCACTTTAGACAAAACGAGCAGAGGCATTATTTTACAGAACCAACCCAACAACCATTAGTAGATATATTGAACTTGACCAAAAGACTGAAATGAAGAAATTGGTCCACATAACTAAGTATAAACAAATTCTGTTATCTTCCATTTCCCCCAAATCTCTAGGGATTCAGTTATACTGTTCTAAATGAGAAGAATTATTATTGGTCAAATTCCAACCCAAGGGAATATTACAGAGGAAGTTGGCACAAACATTCCCAAGCCTGCAGGTGCACACGGAACCGTAAGCATCTTCAATGAAAGCAGAAGGTCAGTGCGGTGAGACGCAGGCAGTTTGACTGAGTTCCTCCTAGGATTGTGAGTCTTAGCCAGGGTCCTGCTCTATAAGCGATCTCAGCTGTTGAGGCGCCTGTGCGTGGCTTTCCCTCAGCGTAAGCCAGGTCTGTCACTGTCACTGATGTTAGGAATGGGATTATCAAGAAGGCCTGCAGGACAGGGTTAGGGAAGGGATGGGGCAAGATTTCTTCTGAGGCCCAGGGGAGCCGGGCCCTGAGCAAAGCTGATAGGTTGGTACCTTGTTTTCAGTACTGGGGAAACCCAGCATTCATCAGCTTAAACAAAAGGGAGATCAGCCAGGCTAGATAATTGTCCAAAGTGAATCAAGCATTCCTGAGTCCAGGGGCCAGCTCAGCCTTCAAGCACCAGCATTCCACAAGGACACCAGCTCCTATCTCTGCTGCTCCATTTTCCATCCAGCTCCCTGCTTGTGGCCTGAGTGAGCCCAACAGCATGGCCCAAGTCCCTGGGACCCTGCGTCCATGTGAGCGATGGGAAGAGTCTCCTGGCCTTTAATAGGCTCAGCTCTGGCTGTTGTGGCCATTTCGGGGGTGAGCCAATGGATGGAAGACTTTTCTCTCTATCTCTCCTTCTCTCTGTAAACTTGCCTTTTCAAAAACATAAATAAATCTGTTTTTAAAAAATGACTAAAACATCTTCACCTTGTAAAGTCAGCAATGACACATAAATTTAGAAAAAAGCGACCCCACGTAAGCCTCATCGAGCAAAGCGGCTGCGATGGGACTGAGGTCCAGGATGTGGATCAGGGCCATGTCTATGAGTTGCTGGGGGAGGGACATGAAGCTCCCCCAAAATCACATGGTGTAAACTAGGAGAGGTCTTGGGGGGCGGGGAGGGGCTTGTGTCTCACAGGCACTGCAGGTTCTCTCCCTCAGTGAGCTCAGCCTGTGTAGGTCTGTCTGTGGAAGCAGAACGGACTAGCGAGGTGGCTGGCCCAACACTCACTACTTCACACACTATGGAAGCCCGTGTCTCCCTTGGACAGTGGAGCTGCGGATGTGGGCAATAGTAAGAAAGTCGTGTCCCCACATTGTCACTGGAGGACCTTCATTTCCAAGCAGTGGTCCTGGCAGCCGGATGGGGCGGAGACCTCCTAGGGTCTCTGAGCCAGGCCCTGCCCCAGGCTCAAAGCCCGCGGGTTTGCTGGCAGGCTCCCGGGAAGGGCAGGGCGCTGGTTTGGGAGAACTGACATTGTCTTCGCCTTAGCAGTGCTCACTGCTCTCAGAGTGGGTTAGGAAAGCAGAGGCACATGCAGTGGACTGAGGGTCGCTGACGGTTCTGAGGTCCCACGTGCGTTCGCTCACACGGTGTCTCATCCACCTGCAAGCCGGGCATCCCTACTGTCAGATAAACAGACTCAGGATTGCCAAACCAGACAGTGGCAGAGCGAGAACCTGACAAGTGACAAGAGGCCCACATGGAATTGCTGTTGGTGAGACTAACGGGGTGTCAGCTCATGGAAAATACCCAGTCAGTGGAGGTCGAGAAAGCACATGGTATGAAAAAACACTGGGCATGAGTTCTTTTCTTTATTTGTACCTAAATAGACTTATCTTTTACTTCCTGCACAGTGCCTCTGCCAGAGGCTTATCGCAGGTCGAGCTTGGACAGAAGACTACAGAAGCAGGTTCCAGATGCTTTTCCGATGGAGTCCCTGTGACCACTAAGTGACACTGGGTTCATTTGTGAAAGCAGTGCAACCGTGGAACCAGTCAAGGCAAGGGCGCCTTGCCCTCTGTACCCTGTGTCCTGGAGAGAACCCTTCCTGGGGCTGTTCCCTCTAGTGCTGCAGCTCCTGAGGGAGCCAGCTCTATATCGCCTTCCCTGGCTGCTGTCCTCAGGCCGACTAGCCCCACCTCCCTAAAGGGTCCCTGGTGGGCACCCGTGAGCAGCTTACTCTGTTGCTCAGCAGATCTTGTTACTTGCCTCTTTAAGCACCCTGCTAGGTCCTTGATGACAGAGACTGCTGCTGACCTTGGCATCTCCAAGGCTAGGCGCTGTGCAACAGAAGACAGCCCAAGAGGAGCATGGGGTATGCATGGCATGGTAACAATAGGGATCGGTTTGTTTTTTATTGCAAAGTCAGAAATACAGAGAGCAGGAGAGACAGAGAGAGCAGGAGAGACAGAGTAAGATCTTCCCTCTGTTGATTCACTCCCCAAGCAGCCACAATGGCTGGAGCTAAGCCAATCCAAAGCCAGGAGCCAGGAGTCTCCCACGCGGGTGGAGGGTCTCAAGGCTCTGGGCTACCCTTGACTACTTTCCCAGGCCACCAGCAGGGAGCTGGATGGGAAGTGGGCTGTGGGGATTAGAACCGGCGCCTATACGGGATTCTTGTGTGTGCAGGATGAGGACTTTAGCCACCAGGCCTGGGGATTGGTGTTTGAGTAGTCGCCATATTCCAGATAAGGGCTAAAGGCTTCCCAATCACTGCCTCATCTCATCCTCACAAGAAGGCGACAGAATGGGGAGGTTTGCTGTGCCCATTTTTCCTCCAAGAACATCGAGTGTTCTAGAGATCCAGCAGTCGGAGCAAGGCCACACAACAGAGTGGCAAAAGGCTCCATCACACTCCTGTGTGGCCTTGTCGAGCCAGCTTTAAGTCAGTGACCAAGAAGCCCACATCCTACTCTATGCTAGAAGTATATAAAACCAGAGAAGTCTCCAGGGGATGAGGGGGGTGGCAAGTGACAACAGGGAGGGAACCCCAAGACCCCAGTCACGGCCAGATCCTATCAGGAGAAGGAGCTCTATGCTAGGGGCTATGGAGCGGCGAGGGGAAGGGGTCTTTCGTTGAAGGGCCAGGGACTGGGAGTGGATCCTGCCCAGAGCTAGGAGCAGCTCAGTAACAGAGCATGGACATGGGACCTCTGGCTACACGTAACAGCAACATGAATGTTTGGGAAATACTGGATGGATTTGGCTCAGTTCCCCTGGGAAACTTAAATGAAGTCAGGCTTTGGAAGTGACTACTGGCAGTTTTCTGAGATTCTTTAACGGCTTGTGATTTTTCCACTGCTGATAATTTTTACAACCTCTTGACCTTTCTGTAACTAAGGCTGAGCACAGGCAGGGGAAGCCTTGTTCATCCTTGGGAGAAGGGGCAGGTGCAGGGAGTGCAGGTGGGGCCGGGTGTGTGGCCCCAGGCAGGGGCTGCTGTGGGTCCTTTAGATTCCTCCAGCACCCGCCTGTGGACCCCAGGGAGGATTCCCAGCAAAGAGAAATGCGTGGGCGCACCTGGGGAAGCTTTTCCCTTTACCTGCTCACCGCAAGCACAGTTTGTACCTGATTAGGAGGAGATAACCGCAAGCTTTTCAAATCTCCCTTGTAGGAATTAGGGAGATTAGAGGCACTTGACAACTGGAGCTACCTGAGGTTTGTCATGGCCAAGGCCGAGGCTCTGGCTCCTCAACTACTGGCCCAGAGTGGCGGGCATCGGGAGCTGCTAGCGACTTCACAGATCAAGGCTGTTCACCGGCACGGAGATCTTTGCCTCGCTTAAGTTGCTGCCTCCTTTGGGGAAAGGATATAGTGAGCCTGAACACGTGTTAGTTTTGTGAAGTTGACCAGGCATTCCAATCAGAATTCAGTTGAAAGCAGATGGCCTATCCAACGCCCTTTTAGTTAGAGATACTTTCTAGCACTGTCCCGGGGTGGCCGGGCAGAACGCCCGGCTCTCTCCCCAGCAGTGCTGCCGCCGAGAGTGGCTTCAAACGGGGCTCGGAATCCAAATGTCCTCTGGAACCAACCGCAACTGTTAAATTTAGAGGTGGCCCAGAGACCCCCAATACAGTGGGGCTGAGAAATAAGGAAGTGGCCATGCTTCCAACTGGAACGATTGGGGGGGGGGGGGTTGTGCCTTTGGCTCTCTTCTCATGCTTTTACATGCTGAACAAACCAGAATGATGTTGGTAGAACCGCAGAGGTGGAGACTACTGTATGCAGTGTACAGCAAAGGGTAAGTGACAACCATCAACTTTCTTTTTTAAGGTTTATTTATTTATTTTTTTATTTGAAAGCAGATTTACAGAGAAAGAGACAGAAAGATCTTCCATCTGCTGGTTCGCTTCCCAAATGGCTGCAACTTATCTGAAGCCATGAGCCAGGGTGCAGGGACCCAAGGGCTTGCTCCGTCTTTCTTTACTTTCCCAGGCCACATGCAGGCAGCTGGGAGGGAAGTGGAGCAGCCGGGACACAGACCTGTACTCACAGGGGATGCCAGCACCTAGAAGTGGAGGGTTAGCGTGTTGAGGCACAGCCATTGGTTTATTTTATTTTATTTTAATGTCAGCCGAGTCTTGAGAAGTCATGGTGAGGTGCTGGCAGTCTCAGATCCAGGAGGTACAATGATAAATGTGTAGAACAAGGCTTTGGCATAAACACATTGTGGAGCTACCATGAATATGTTGCTCTGTAAATTAGGAGTCCTGTCGGGGCACACCGGTGAGTTTTGGGACTGAAGGAACTCAGCCTGTCTGAGCAGAGGGGCTTGGAGTCAGAGCTGCAACACTGTCACAGGGGCGGGGAGAGGCAGAGGTGGAGCTGTTTAACTCAAGCTCCCAGCAGAGGGGAGCTGTTCCCTGTGCAGAGTGGACACTTGGCCCACTCGCTAAGGGAATGACAGCATCACACTACGACCAAGACTTTGCCTTGATATCAAAGCAGGTGATTATGGCTTTCTGCTGTGACCTGTGCAGCCTTATCCTTTCTTACCACAGCCGTGTGTAAAGCTCCCTCATTTTTGTAAAAGCAGGCACCCTGAGGAAGATGGCTAACCAAGTTTCTCACAGTGTCAGCGACTCGACTGTGGTTCGGCGTGAATCTCAGTGCCGGGTGTCTGCAGAGAGCACGTGCCCTCTTGGAGACCAAGAAGATGCACGCTGCACGTGTGAGCTCTGTCCGTCGCGCATGGTACAGTGTGGCATGAGGCTCCCTGTGAAGCCACACTCGGAACAGGGTCACACACAATGTTTCTTTGGAATGCCCTTGATGGCACCAGGTGAACTGAGCTTCTGAGAGCTGCTTTTGCACTGGCTTCCTGGCGCGTTTCTTTGGAGGCTCTGTGGGTGTGTGTTGGTTTGGGGAGGGGGTTAGCCTAGGGCTGCGTGGTGCTGGCAGGGCCTGCTTGGGCAGGCAGGTGCACTACTCCCTCCTGCTGCCCCACCCTCGGATTTCAGGTGCCCTCCAAACAAGGGCTATTTTCCCCACGATATCTGATTAAAAAAAAGGAGTCTGTTGCCTACTCTTGCCCAGTGTCTGCTGTGGGTGTGTTTCTGCTGAGTGGCTCACGGGACAGACACCTCAGGGCCGCTTCACTCTTCTGCACTCACAGCTGTGGGTCCATGCAGACGGGTCTGTGACAAAGGCCTTGAACAGGCCAGCGGTTGCCTGTATATAGTTTTTAAGCTTTTTGAAAACAGGTTTATTTATTTGAAAGGCAGAGTAACAGACACACAGATTTTCCAGCTGCCGTCCCACTCCCCGATGGCCGCAGCAGCCCAGGCCTGGGCGGGCTGCAGGTCAAAGCCAGGGACCAGAGCGTCCTCTGATTGTACCCTCATGTGGTAGCGGCCCTAGTACCCGGGCTTTCACAGGCACATCCGCAAGCAGCTGAGTCCTGAAGTGGAGCAGCCAGGAGGTGAACCAACACCCGTTTTGGATGCTGGCATTGTAGACTGCAGCTCAACTTGCTATGCCAAAATACCAGCCTGTGACTGTCACGTTTCAGACGTTGGATCCAAAGTAAGGTGGTTAAGCTAACATGTTGGAATTCCTGCATCCCCCACGGAGTGGCTGGATGCGTTCCCAGCAGTGACTGCAGCTTCCCTGCCAGTGCAGACCCTAGGAGATGGTGCGAGAGACCTGGGTTCAGTTCCTGCCCCCTGACTCTAGCTCTTGCCCACCTCCAGCTGTTGTGGACAGCTGGGAAGAGAAGCAGTGGAGAGCAGCTCTGTTGTGTCTCTGCCTTGGAAACAGTCCTTCTAAAAACAGAAGGTAAGAATGAGCCCTGGAGCAGCCCACAGCTGTCAGTGCTAAACGGCCCGGTGTCTAGTGAACCTCGGGAGGCTGGTGTGCGTCCACCAGACACTCCGGCACCTTCCCAAGACCTGGCCTGCTAAGCTTCCTCAGCTTCCAGGGCCCGGCAGGGAGGAGCGGGAGAAGGCAGCCGCTCCTGTCCATTGTTATCTTGCAGTTACAGAGCTGCGTCTGCCATCCGTCCACAGCTGGACATAGGTCTGGGAGTCCGTGGGGCCCCGGGCCAGCTTTCGATCCCTTGCTGCCGCTGCTGGCAACAGTGCTGGCCTGGAATCCAGGCTCCTGGTCATCGGCTTGTTGTCCTTTTACTTCCTCTGTCAGCAGTCCTGGGAACAGGAAATGGTTTGTGCAATAGGAAGCAGGCATAAAACTGATGACTACTATACTTTTGAGCTTTGTGGATAAAGTTTCAATGTAAACTGGAGTTATCTACACACACACATTCTAAAATCCTAGTGCCCTGATAAATAACAAGCTCCATCCAGGCCTCACTCTTTTTCATTTCTAAAATGGTAGTGTTTATTTTGAAAGCTTACTGAGCCCCAGGCACTTTGCTAGGCACTTCCTGATCAGGAACATGGGGCAATCTTTGGGTCCTTGTGTTGCATTGTCCCGTTTCACAGGCGACAAACAAAGAGGCAAGAATAAGTACATTCAAGCAGCTTGAGGTAAACAGCAGAGCCAAGATGGGAGCCCAGGACTTCCCTCCCTTTTGAGGTCTCTGGGCTGCTGCTCAGGGGTGAAGGACAATTCGCCTTTGACACGTGGGAGAAGAAGCATCTACAGGCCTTGGCAGATGGCTTGATTGTGGGGCTAAGGTATTATTAGCTCGTATTTTCACAATGCGCAGGAAGTACTTATTAAAAGGGCCCCAAACCAGTTGTCTCAGCCTGGAGATGAAAGGGCCCCCTCCACCCGCCCCCCGGGGCTCTGACGCAGACACTGCCTGCCTGCCTCTTGCTGTCTTGGGCTCGGTGTCTGCCCCCTGCCCCCATACCCAGTGGCAGGGCCTGCCTGGGGCCGTCTGATCAAGGGCAAGTGTGTCTTCACGAAAGCAGGCATGGGACCAGCTGAAATGTTGAAACTGGTCAGCTGAGTGAGAGAAAAGTCAAGCCTGGCTGTGCCGGTGCTCAGAGGTCAGGAGGCTGGCACGGGGAAGGATGTGCTCTCCGGCCTGCAGCAGCCCAGAGAGGCTCTGGCGCCGGACCCGGCTGACTGCTGCCACGTCAGCCGATGGGACGGCTGGTCCGCACACTCCCTGAATCCGTGTCCTTTCTCTCTCTCCTGAGCGTGCAATTCGACAGTTTAGCTTTCCTAGCCCTGCTCCTGTAAAAGGTCTACCTGCACGGGGAAATGGTAGCAGCCCTGGCTGTCACATTTTCAGCTTGCAGCTTCTCACCAGTGCTGAATTCCAGACTCACACTATAAATAGAGGCCATGCATTTCGGAAGTGCTAAACCTAAAAGTGTTACTCCTTTTACTATGTCCCATCGTGCTTTCTCCCAAAAATCCATGATTGCTGTGAAAGAATACTGAGAAAAATGCAGTGCCTTTATTGCCAGCTAATCAAGCTGGTGGCCCTTGAAGATCTATAGAATGCAAATGGAACGCACTTTTACAGATGGGCTTGGACAGAATAATTAGGAACTAGTAAACGCTGCATCATCAGTATTGCTTGTCCAGCTCAGCAGAGGCCGGCGAGGGGCTCTGCAGCAGGGGCGCTGAGCGGGCGGGCGTGCTGTCGTGTGAGGTGCCGTTTACCACAGGCAGAGGATTAATCATTGTTCAGCACCGGCAAGAACTCGTTTTCTTCAAATATTATTTGGGGGAGAAAATAGTAAAGCTGATTTCATTGTAACTGTGCGAGCATGATTTTTCATGAGCCTTTCTAAATGAAGACGGTTCAAAACATTTGTGGAAACTGGAATTAAAAGATAGTTTTATTTTGGTGTGAAATGTTTTTGAGAGCTAAGCACAGTTTTTTTTTTTTTTTTTTTTTGCATACTGTGCATTTTTATAAGCTTTCTGGAAGGGCTCACATATACCTAAAGAACTTATGGCAACACTAGACACAACATTCTCTCTTTTCATTGCAGTTAGCAAAAATGAGTAAATCCAGCCTTAATGGACATGAAGATAGGAAACAGTCATTTTCCAAATATGTAAAGATGCTGATGGAAATAGAAGCAATAGTCACAAAAAGGTTTTATTAACTGTGGTGACATGGGTGCCAAGTGGCAGGAATTGTGCCTGCTCGAGGTTCAGCAGGTGCCAGGGCCCAGGCTCTGGTTCCTGAATCCTGCTGTGAATCTCAGGGATGTTGGGGTCCGTGCAGTAGATGTGGGGGACGTGAGGGGGTGAAGAGTGTTCCATTGCAGGCAGGGCCGCAAGGAATTTCCTGCTGTTCGGCAGGGCCCGCCCGGCGGATGTCTCTACAACCACCTGAATGCAGCTCCACCTTCTTTTGCATAGACACTGGACCACCCTGCAGAAGAATTCTAATTCATCCTGGCATTTGCTACTGCAAGGTTAACCTTTTGCTCAGCCTGAGCTTGGAGGTCAATATCTTGCAAAAAGGGCCCTTTACCATTCCCACTGTCTTGGCTGTCCCCATTGAACCTATGCTAATGAAAGGACCTGTATTTAGGCTTTCATTCTTTCCTTGATCTTTAAGTTCTCCTTTTCTTTGTGATACAAGATTGAGTTGTAGGATAAGAATCCTAGCAGGAACTTCTAGGTACTGGCAGCAGGAACTTCTAGGTAATACCATGGCAGAGTTATCTTTAGAAACACCCACTTGACCATGACATAAAAAGTCTGAGCCAGAATTTGACTGATTTTGTATAAATAAAGCGGACAGCTTTTGTGCGTTGTCCATTATGATCATGAAGTCCTAGTGGTCCATCTCTTTCTTTCCTCTTTACGCCTCATCCACACACCCTTCGCGAGTTCCAAACTCAGCTGGAGCTGGACTCCGGCACAGGGATCTGGGCATACAGCTCAGAGTAGTGACTGCTTGTCAAGTCTGGTGGAGATATTTCAACTTTTTCTCAAAGATTTTATTTGGAAAAGCAGAATTCTGGAGGGAGAGAATGAGAAAGAGAGAGAGAAACAGAGAGAGAGAGAGACAAAGTCTTCATCCCCTAGTTCACAAACTAAAATAACCGCAGCGGTGAGGGCAGGTCAAACCAGGAGCATACACTTTAGCAGGGAGTTGGACGAGACGTGGAGCCGCCAGGACTCAAACTAGCACCCAGATAGGATGCCGTGTCGCGGGTGGTGGCTCAACTTGCTAGGCCATGGCCCTGGCTTCACAGTTAGACATAGAAAAACCAGATCCAGGAGTACTGGTAAGTTGTCAAATACTTGCTTTCAACCTCCAACCTATGTAAGGAACAAAGTGAAAATGATTCTGCTAGAATGTGATGGCTACGCCAGTCCCTTCCATGTTGGGAGCCTGGCTTTCCATTCTGCTACACATTCAGGAGCCTACACTACTCTGGCCCATTTGCCTCCTATCATTGGTCTCTTTTGAGTCTCATGCCTCTTGCATTTAGAAGCCTTCTTGGGAATCATGGAATCGCTCTGCAAACACTGGAGATCCCACCCCGGCCCTCCCAGTTCCCTATGACACTGAAGGCAGAGAAACCCATCGCATCTCCGCTGCTGCGAGCCGCTTACACAGCTGTTCACTCTCCCTGGGGTCCAGGCAGGTCTGTGTTTCCGTTTATCATTCATTCACTGAAACAAGTCATTATTGAAGAGTGGGCTGCTTATAAAGCACTTTGAGAACAGAAAAACGAGTTTGACTGCTTGAGGTAAGTTTTTCCATTTACAGTTCTGGATGAAAAATTTTTGTGCTCTTCTTTTAATTTATAATGGGTTAAAAAATAATGTGGCTGTAACCCTTTGGAAACTATAAAAATGTTAAGTATTTTAGTAAAATGCATTATATTGTTTTTGGGAGACCAACAAAGTCATCAGATAAATTTTTATTTTAATAAAGAATGCATATAGAGCTATCCTAGGTATACAAATTAAAGGACCACCAAATAAACTTGCTGATCCTCATGAGCAAATTTTATTCATAGTCACAGAATTTTGGAACTCCAAAAGATATCTTAGGTCACTGAGTTCAACTCGGCAGACAGTTATTGACTCAAAGTTTGTAATAAGATGGAACTCACAAACCCCGCCCCCTTTTTATACCCAGCTCAGCAATTTTCTCTGTGCAACACCAGCAATGTCTCAACTGCATTCAAGGGTTCAATGCTTAAAAACATGTAACTCAATCATGACAGTTATTTTGGTTGTGAAAAGACACGCAGAAGGCCCAGCACTGTGTGGTCAGCGCATCATAAGCTGCATGGTCCGGACTGAAAGCTGTCCTCAGCATCCACGACTGGTACAACTCGGGTTCCTCAACTCACCCTCTGGGCCTTGGCTTATTCAACTGTAAAATGGGGCCTCCCGCCCTTTACTGGGGCTTTTATGAAATGCTAGCCCACTCTGGTCTTTCCTGAGTCCCCTTGGGAGTTCCTTTCAGAAGGCACAGGATTTACAGAAATCAGTGGAAAATTACAGCCAGTGTCTAAGTCGAATTTCACTAAGGGACAATGGCATTTCATTAACTATCTGGGACACATGTGGTTGTTTTCTTTGCTCACACCATGGTTACCCATATTAGCTATTTAAAACTCACAGACTCTGAATCAAACCACATCTGTTTAATCCCTTAAACATCTAAGCACAGATTCGTCTAAGCACACAGATGCTGAAGGAAGCTCATGAAGGCAGGGGCTTGTCAAGTCCTCCTGCAGTCAGTCCATGTGCCTATCAGAACAAAACACATTTTTAATTCACTCTCATATTCCTATGATTAATAGACCCTTCTAGTTGAGGTTTCTGTTCTGGCCGGGAATGAGCCTTGCATTCTGCGGCCCAAGGGCCCCATCCTGGCTGGGAAAGTTTCTGCCTCTACGGTTTCACTTGGGGTCAAATGAGTAGAAACTTTATACTGTCAGTTAACATTTAACCACCAGGCCGTGGTACTACATCTGGAACTCTGCTGCCCTCGGGCTTGAAACGGCAGGACAACAAACATGAGAACACCAGTAGGGAAATTCACAAATGCTGAGTTTGTACCAGGAGACAAGCATGCTTCCCGCTGACTGATTCATTTCCTTGGAGTTAAAACTTCCCGAGGCCCTTCATCTGCAAACTCTTTGGTGCGACGCTGGAGCCAACCAGGACCTGGCACCCACTTCTCCCCACGGGGACGCCTGTGCCACACTGGGGCACCTTCCGCCTGTCCGAGTTCTTGTTCATGTCCCTCCCGCAGCTCTTGGGTTCTCCCCTTAGCGGAGGTGCACTGTGACCTAGTGTGGCCCTGCAGGTTTTCGGGGGCAAAGGACACTGCTCATGACATGGCCACAGCATCGCGTCTTTGCTTCGTGCTTGGCGGTTACTAGTTAACTGGAAACGCGGGTGCAGTGACCTCCCAGCTGACCCCGGGAGCACCTCGGGGTCAACGCCCACTCATTTACTTGTAACAGGTGTTACAGAGCAGATCAAGATACTCACACGTACGGTGTGCCATCTGCAGTCTTTCAAACAGCATCTCCTATGTCCTGCATCAACTAAAATGATACCCGAGAAATCACTTAATAAACAGGTACACAGCTACCAAAGAAATGCCCCATTTCCTGTGTGGAAAATTTAAGGATTAAGATTTTTCAAGAGAACACTGAGATACAAAGTCATCAAACAGGGAATTTTAAATCCAAGGGACATTTCAGTTCCCACAAGAGGCCTCTGGGTGGGCCCGGCGCGGTGGCGCAGTGGTCAAGGTCCTCGCCTTGCATACCTGGGATCCCATGTGGGCGCTGGTTCTAATCCCGGCAGCCCCGCTTCCCTTCCAGCTCCCTGCCTGTGGCCTGGGAGAGTAGTCGAGGACAGCCCAAAGCTTTGGGACCCTGCACCTGCGTGGGAGACCCGGAAGAGGCTCCTGGCTTCGGATTGGCTCAGCTCTGGCCGTTGCAGCCACCTGGGGAGTGAATCATTGGACAGAGGATCTTCCTCTCTGGCTCTGCCTCTCTGTATAACTGCCTTTCCAATAAAAATTAAAAAAATAAATCTTTAAAAAAAAGGGGGGCCTCTGGGTGACAAGGACGGGAATGTTTGAACTATCCCAATTTTTCTATTTTAAATGTCAAGAGTAGCAACAACCAAAAATAACTTATCAAACATAGGAGAAGAGAGGGGGAATTTGTACTCATGTTAATTGCTGATCACAGGAGACACATCAGATGACACAATCGCCCACAGTGAAAGGACACCACTGCCAGGGACTTCAACTGGACACTATATATCCAGCGTCTACTGCAACATTCTGAGTTTAAGATGCTACTTTTTATTCTATGTTAATTCAAAATTTCTAAGTTTCCCCAAGGGAAGCCATGTATCTCAAGATGTTTTGTATTCCATTTCTGGTGCAATGGCCTAGGTGCTAATACCTGGAGTTGCAACCTCAGGGATCCCATATGGACACTGGTTCAAGTCCAGGCTGCTCCACTTCCCTTCTGGCTCCCTGACTGTGGCCTGGGAAGGCAGTGGAGGATGGCCCAAAGCGTTGGGACAGAGGCTCCTGCCTCCTGGCTTTGGATTGGCTCAGTTCTGGCTGTTGCAGCCACTTGGGGAGTGAACCAGCAGATGGAAAATCTTTCTCTGTATCTCCTACTGTAAATCTGCTTTTCCAATAATAATAGTAATAATAATAATAATAAAAAAAGATTCTTTGGTATTCCTTGCTGAATCTAGTGCATGTTCGGTAATTAATGTTGTGATGTGTTTGGTGCATAAAACTATTGAAATCTACACATTGTTTTTTCCTAACAAGCATTGCTTGATGAATTTTTAAAGCATTCTCTGTATATCGAGATGCTTGAATCAAGAGTCGGCGGGATGGAGACGTAGATGCCTGGGATGGAGCAGGTGTGTCCCGGGAGAGCTGTGGCCCGCGAGGGCCCAATGCAGAGGTGGCCGGTGACTGGCAGCCAGGCCCCTCCTTCTCGTGTGGGCGACAGCTGGCCCTTCCCCGCTCCTGTACATACTTCCACACTGCAGGAAGGACAGGAGAGTCTTGTAGCGTCCCTGTCAAGTGCTCACTGATTGAATACATTCTTACAGAAAGTCTACCCGCCATGTGCTCTTTAGGTGTTGGGAATTCCAAGCAGTCACGTGGCTGCTCAGAAGAAGCCCATGGGGCAGCAGTAAGTGGCCAAGCAGCAGCTGAGCTCAGCGCACACGGCAGGTGGACACCAACGCTGGGCAGGTAAGCAGGACGACAGGCCGTGTGCGCCTTCACTCCTGGTGCTGACGCAGGGCTGCCCTGAGGGTCTCTGCGGAGACCCCGGAATAGCAGGGAGCCCAGCTCGTGGCGCCCCCAGGACAGCAAAGGCCGAATTCAGGGGCCTGGGTAGGAGAGCATGCTTGGCAAGTTGAAGGATCAAGAGAAAGGTAGGGGTAGCGTCCATGGGGCTCCCGCTCTTCCCCTTTCAGAAGAGGGCAGGCCCAAGGCCCGTGGCACCAGGGGGTGGGGTGCTGGGGTCCCTAAACTCTCAGAAACCAAGAGTAGGCAGTGAGCAGGGAAGTGCTCACAAAAGTCTTATACAACAGCCGTCACGTGGGATTCTACGTGGAGCAAGAGCACTGCGTGTCATCCCTGGTCCATCTGGTCCCATCGGATGACCCCAGGCGGTTAGGCCACGCCAGACAGAGGTTTACTGGGGGTAAGGCCAGGTAGGCAGTCACAGGTGCACGGGGTCACGTGCAGATGCGGCCAGTGAGAAGGTCTGAATTCCTCTCAGGACCGTGGTCAGGGGCTAACCGGGCCCAGAGTGGAGGGAGGGTCCAGTGCGGTCGCCGGACCCCAGGTGGAGGGAGCGATCCATGACCTGCTCAGGAGAGGGAGTTAGCTGCGACGGAGCCCAGCAACCGAATAAACCACGTCATAACCTGCGAAAACGACCGCGGGGTTCCTGCTCCAAGGCTGTGTTCCAGACAACGGCTTTTTGATCAAATCAGTAATCCCTGCGTTTGCACAACCCATCAATTAAACAGACAATTAGGTGAATATTGGAAGCCCCTATAAACGGCCATGGCTGCTGGGGAATTGAAAGTACTCGAGTTAAAGGATTTTAATGTGTCTACCAACTCCATCTCATTTCCTCGATCAAATGAACTTAATTTTAAAACGAACCCGTTGTTCTCAAACGGGCTCACCAGAAGCTCCCGCCGACCGCAGAGTGCTGGAAACGAGTCCGACACCTTTTGTTCCGCCCGGGCTTAGCAGGCGCTCAGACATTCCGGAGAAGCAGGATTCTAGGCTCGCCCCCCTCGGCCTCCAGCGGAAGGCGCGAGCCGAGACAGAGCGCTGGCGCGACTCCATCACGTCGTCGGCTCCGCGGCCCGCCTCCTCCGCCCAGGCCCGACGGGGTGGCCGGGCGCAGCCCCTCGCACCGCGTCCGCTCGCGACGGGTCGGGGAGCCGGGGGGAACCGGGGGCGGTCGCGCGGGTGCCGCTGCGGGGGCGGCGCCGCCCCTGGGGCTCCCGGGCCCCCTCAGCCACCGCGGGGGAACCTTCGGCGGCGCTCGGCCCGGGGGGCGGGGCCGCGCCGGCCCGACGGCCCGCTCCGAGGGGAGGGGCCCGGCCCCGCCCAGCCCGGCGGCGGCCCCGCCCCGGCCCCTGCCCACGCAGGCGCGCTCCGGGCGCCCCTCCCCCCGCCGCGCGCTCGGGGAGCCCGGCGGGGGCGGAGCGACCCTCGGGAGGGGCGTGGACAGCGGCCCGCACGCGCGCACGCGCCCTGGAGCCCCAGCGCTACGTGTCGCGCCACGTGACGCCCACCCCACCAAAGTCCCCCGTGAAGCAACAGGACGTTAAGAGAAAAAAAAAAAATTTTTTTTTTTCTTTCCTTCTGGAAGGGTGGCGGTCTCTTGCCGAAGGGCGGCGGAGAGAGGTTTCTAACAAAAAAAAGAAAAAAGGCAGCGGCGGCGCGGCGGCGGGCGAGGCGCGGGGCGGCCGGAGGGCGCGGTGCGGGCGGCCGCGGCGCGGGGCGGCCCCGGCCAGGGCGGCGGGCAGACGCGGAGCCCGGCCCCGCCAACGGCCGCCCTGCGCGGCCCCGCCCGCCGCCCGCCCCCGGCCCGCGCCCCTCCCCCGCCGGCAGCGCCGCCTGAACTGAGGCGAACTCGGCCGGCGAGTGAGTGAGGAGGAGGACCCGGAGGAAGAGGAGGAGCGCAGTCGGAGCGGCGGCGGCGGCCGAGCGGCGGGGACCGAGCCCGCACGCAGCCCGCGCACAGCCCGCGCCCCGACACCCGCAGCCGCTCCCCGGCGTCGGCGCCCGCCTCGCCCGCCGGCCTCGCGGGGGGACGCGCCGGGCGGCCCAGGGTGCCCGCGGGCGGCGGCGGCGGCGGCGGCGGCGGGGCGCGCGGGGCCGGCCGCCCCGGGGCTCGGCGCGGGAGCCGGCGCGGGAGCCGGCGCGGGGCCCGGCGCGGAGCGGCACGCCGCGTCCCGAGCGGCCGGCGGCCGGGGCTCGCCCCCGCGCCTCCCTGCTCCCCGGCGGCGGGCCGAGCGAGCGGCGCAGCCTGGAATATGGTCGGGGAAATGGAAACGAAGGAGAAGCCGAAGCCCACCCCAGATTACCTGATGCAGCTCATGAACGACAAGAAGCTCATGAGCAGCCTGCCCAACTTCTGCGGGATCTTCAACCACCTCGAGCGGCTGCTGGACGAAGGTGAGCCGCCGCCCCGGGCCGCGGGGTCCCCGGCGGGCTGCGGGGGGCGGGCGGGAAGGTCACGGCCGGGCGCGGGGGGCCGAGGCGCCGGCCCGGGGCTCGGGGCGCGGGGCGCGGGGGGCGCGCGCGTGGCAGCCCCGCGCGTCGCGAGCTCGGGGGGCGCGGGGCGGGAGGGCCGGCTGGGGCGCCGCGCGGGGTGACAGGCGACGCACTTTTCTGTCCTTTTGTTTGGGGAAGCGAGAAGTGTTGCGGGAGTTGAACTTCGCTTTGGGGAGGGGGTGGAGCCCGAAGTCCCGCGGTGACGGACGGGAGCCGAGTCCCGGGCCCCGCCGCCGGCGCCCCCCGCGCTCCGACCGGAGCCGGGCAAAAGTTTGCGGGGCGCGGGGAGCGGGCTGGCCGCCGGCGGCCCCGCGCGTCGTGCCGAGCAGCCGTGGGCCGCAGCCGGCGGCGCGGGGGAAAGGCGCCCGGCGCTCCGAGCGCGATGTCAGCGCCGAACAAAAGGCCGGAAACGTGTGCGGGAGGAGCCCTGCGCGGCCCCCGCGCGGCCCCCGGGCCCGCCACGCAGCAGCCCCGCGCGTGGGAAGGGGCGCTCGCCCTCGGGGTCGGCGGGGCTGCTCGCCCCCGGGGGCTGAGGGAGGCTGAGCTGTCCCTTTAAGGGGCTCTGCCTTTCCTATTTGTGTTGGCATTTGAAAGATTGTGGAGGCAGAAAACTTTCTGGAATGTCAAAAAAAAAAAAAAAAGGCAGGAACTCCCGAATCGAGTGTTTCCAAATGTGAGCGCTAAGGGGCGCCAGTTGTTATTGTAACGAAGGAAACGCCGTCTCTGACCTATATGGAATTTACTTGAAACTTAAATTACGGAGCATTTTTATATGTTACTCTGTGTCCAGAAATATGCTTGCAAATACGGGGGGCCTTTTAAAATTGTTAACAGCTTTATCACGGCTCAGCGTTAACACTTATTTTTCTGGAATGTTTGGATTAAGTTTTAGCAGTAAGCGTTTCTGAGGAAAGCTTGTTTGTGAGGTGAAGTAGTTGAGAAGGAATCTAGTAGTGAAATGAAAAGAGGCCTCGGCCATATTTTAAGTTAATTAAAATCGCAGTTTTCAAAGTTGAACTCAGTCGAATGGCATAGGAAGTTGCAACGTTGTAATTATTTTCAGCTCGTGTGTACCATTTAAAAACGAAACAATTCGAATTTCTTTGGAAGGAAAAGATCTTCGTTCTTGTGTCTTTTCGTTGATCTAGAATCACTGAATAATTTGACGTTGGTTTCCTGTTAAGTTTCTATCCTTTTGGCCTTGGTAGTTTCTTTTTAGACCCAGAAGTCCCTGTCGTCATTATTTCTAACCAAGATTTATGTATTTGTTTATGTGAAAGTGTGGGGTTTTCAGAGAAGAAAATGACTAGCGTGGCAGAGGCTGCTCGCTGGAGATCGCTGCGCCATGGAGGCTCGCTGCCCTGAGCCCTGCGCCCGGAGCCCGGAGCCCTGAGCCCTGAGCCCTGCCGCCCTGAGCCCTGAGCCCTGCGCGCCGCCCTGCACCCTGAGCCCTGAGCCCTGAGCCCTGAGCCCTGAGCCCTGAGCCCTGCGCCCTGCCCGCCGCCCTGCGCCCTGAGCCCTGCGCCCTGCCCGCCGCCCTGCACCCTGAGCTCTGCCCGCTGCCCTGCGCCCTGAGCTCTGCCCGCCGCCCTGCGCCCTGCGCCCTGCACCCTGCGCCCTGCCCGCTGCCCTGAGCTCTGCCCGCCGAGGCCTCGGAAGCCCGATTGTTTTAATCAGACCAGCACAAGCCTGCCGGAAAAGGGGCTGTTCCCCAGTGTGGGATAAGCCGCTTCCTGTGATTGTTAGCTTGTTATAAGCTTAACATGACTTGAGAACTGGATTCGTCTGTTAACTGCATTTTTTTTTTACTTGGTGAATGATTTAAGTAATGATAGAATTTGGCAAGTTATGCCTCAGTGCTTTGCAACCGGTCACTGCCCCGAATAAACTGTGACTTCTGTTTGTGGCTTGAAATGTTTTTGTCCAAATTCAGAAAAATTAATTGCAAATTTAGGTAAAACTATAAAGGCTACTTTTTTGATTAATGGAGTTAAGTTTTTTGCTAGTAGAGGTGCTTGATTATTTTTTAAATGAAACCATTTAGGATTTTTATCACAAAATGTTTTACAGTTTGCCATTTGCTTTTACAATTTGAGGATTTTTGTTTGAAAGTTTGGGAGTGTGGTGCGATTTCCTGCTTGCCTTGCTGCTCCCTGGCCAGCCTTCGGCTCGCTCTCCAGGGAGTTGCCGCTCTTTGCTGCCAAGTAGCTGCAACACGGCTTGCTTTTTTTTGAGTAGGGATTCGTTCTAGGTTAGGCCAGTCAGAGAGGGCCTAAGTTGGTGGTTTCAATACATGGAAACCTTTCATGGAAGACAGATGGTGACAGATCAAACCTGGGACTTCATGGCCGCCCGTGGGGAAGAACAGCTGGCCCGATTGTGTCGGTGTCCTTTCCTTGTCGGGAAACTTGACTAGATGGATGCCAGCTCTTGCTTTTTACGAAGTTTTGCAATCAGAATTGAGAAAATGAAGGTTAAAATGGACTTAAAAATGAAGTGGAGAGCCGGATTTCTTAGTCAGAGTTGGCTTGGGTGGAGAGGAGGGGGCTGACATTGTTGATCTGGAGCAAGTGTGGAGTGTGTGAGCAGAGGCCGCGGCTCCGTTCCGTGGGGTGTGGAGTGTGTGAGCAGAGGCCGTGCAGCTCCGTGGGGTGTGGAGTGTGTGAGCAGAGGCCGTGCAGCTCCGTGGGGTGTGGAGTGTGTGAGCAGAGGCCGTGCAGCTCCGTGGGGTGTGGAGTGTGTGAGCAGAGGCCGTGCAGCTCCGTGGGGTGTGGAGTGTGTGAGCAGAGGCCGTGCAGCTCCGTGGGGTGTGGAGTGTGTGAGCAGAGGCCGTGCAGCTCCGTGGGGTGGGGAGTGTGTGAGCAGAGGCCGCGGCTCCGTGGGGTGGGAGTGTGTGAGCAGAGGCCGCGGCTCCGTTCCGTGGGGTGGGAGTGTGTGAGCAGAGGCCGCGGCTCCGTGGGGTGGGGAGTGTGTGAGCAGAGGCCGCGGCTCCGTTCCGTGGGGTGGGAGTGTGTGAGCAGAGGCTCCTCTGTGGGGTCAGCAGTGCGTGTGTGGCTCGGGAGGTGAGCAGGAGCCTGTTCTATGTTCCTGATGGAAGAAAGTGGACTTTGCGGTGTTTTTAGAGAATTTTTTTGGCTTCAGAGGAGTTGCTCCTTGTTTGCTTCATTTCCCTTAAACATTCTGAGCAGAAATATTTTAAATAGACATTTACTTAAGGTTTTTCTTAATATGGTTTTTTTTTTTTTTTTTTTTGGAGTAATACGCAGTTTTCTTACAGGCCTTTCCTCCAGAACCCTTGTCATTTACTAACATTTTAGTTCAGGAGCTGCTGTCTGTGGAAGCCGGCATGGTTGACAATGTTCCAGGCGCACGTCCCTGCGGGATGAGGTCAGCAGGCTCCCAGAGCTGGCCTCGCTGCTCCTGGACCTCAAGCCCTTTACCTTGGTTGTGATGAGAGGCTGGCATCAGTTCCCAGGGAGGTGTCACCTGCTACAGATGGCAGACTAGGAATGACCCGTTGTTTTAACAGTTACTCATTCAGCTGCATTTTGCACTTTCAGTAGCTTCTCTGTAAGTGGGAGATGATTCCTTTATAAACTTGATTGGCTTTACATGTTCTATATTAAGTTTAGAATAATTGGGTTTATTTCAAAATAAATCACTTTGCTAATCACATTCATTAATGTGTTTCATATGAATATTTCTGCTTAAATGAGTTGAAGAATATCAAGGTGAAGTAAGTTAATTTGGCTCTTTAAGATGCTTCCTGCACATTTGTATCTGCTGTCTGTGCGGGAGCCCCCTTGCCGTAGGCCCAGTGCTTGCTGGTGTCTAGCTAGGGCGGTGGATGACCAAAGCAGCGAGCTAGCATACAACAGCCGGCTTGGACGCCGCTGCTCTTCACAGGAGCCTCTTAACAGCAGATGCCAAAGAGGCTGCTTTCTTCTGGGTTTTGCAGGGTGAGTTGGGTGGGTGTGTAGAAACTTTACAGTTTTTTTTAATGTGCTGTCATAAGCAGAACTTCTGTCTCCTGGATGGTAAATGCTGTGATATAGGTGAGTTTTATTTGTTGATAAGTTGGAAGTTGGCCCATTGAGCAACTTCATGCTATTGGCTCGTTGATCGTTGTGAACACAGTCAAGAATTCTTGTTTTAAGACCAGGAACGGGAAGAGTGGATGGACTTGTCGAGGAGTCAGAATTCTATACCAGGTTTTATTTACATGCTTAATGGGAGCTCATTATTTTCCTTGTTTTTTTTTTCTTTATTTGATGTTAAAGACAGTTCAGTGGGAATTTTAAGAGCAATAATGTGTTTTTTATTCAATGAAAACTTTTAAGTAATGCTTACACACTAATTAAAAATTGGTGTTTGCTTTGGGGTCTCTGGGCAGTATTACTATAAACAGTGAGTACAGTTATGTCAGGCTGCGCTAAGAAGTTGACCCTCTGTAACCTCAGCATGTGCGTGGCATCTTACCTTTGCTGGATTCCATCGTGTGTTTCGGGATGGATTGTTGCCCACTCTGAGATGTGTGCAAAGCACATTGACACCTATTTGTGGTTGCTTTCTTGTTTCTCAAGTATGGGATGTGAGCATGGAGGTAGGTTTTTTTTTTTTTTTTAATAATCTTTAATAGATTCTTTTTAACAATTTTTATTTACTCATTGGGGAGAGAGACAGACATACTCTGTCATTGATTGACTCCCCAAATGGGCCTAGTGGCTGGGATGGTGCCAGAAGCCAGGAGCATCTTCTGTTTCTCCCCAGTGATTTCAGTGGCTCACACATCACGACGACTCTGCTGCTTTCCCAGGCCTTTAGCAGGACACTGGAGTGGAAGTGGAGCATTCAGGGCTTGAATTGCTGTCCTCAGGGATGCCGGTGTCACAGGTGCCAGCTTAACAAGCTGCACCCCAATGCTGTCCTCCAGAGGCAACTTTGGAAACATTGCCTTAACACTAAAAAGTTAAGTACTGACTGGCAATGGCTTTGGACCTTTTTTTGAGTAAAAAGTTTATTTTTTCTTGAGTGGTTTTAATTTTATTTGTAGTACTTGCCTTCAGGGTGGCCAGTGATGGTCTTGTTGTACTGCTGTGGATGTTAAAGAGAAAGAGAGCAGTGTAGTGCTTTCTTTTCCTCAACCTTTATCCCATGGTGCGCCAGCCCCCCAGTGCTCATCTCTGCTCTTGGGAATTTTGGCATTTATGGAGTTACCTAGGTAAACGTTGTTCCTCATCAATTTCTATGTAAAACATAACAAATACAAAGATTCCTTGTTTTAAGTCATGCTATGATGTGTTTGGATAAAGGACCATTTGAATGGTTTTAGTTTAAGAGAAATCCGAGTTTACTTCTATGTGCCAGTTTGTCACTTAATTCATTAGTGTTTTTGAAAATACAGGTGCATCTTTAAGCTAATTTGAAATGGTGCCATGTTTTAGAAGACTGATTAATTGCAATTTTCAGTTAACTGACAGTTCATTTCTAAAAGATACCGAGTCTGTTTTAGTAATTACAGTGTTTAAAAGTCGTGGTGAGTTTTTAAAACTTAGATAGCAGAAGATGAGTGATTTATTTAGAATTCTTGTGATTTTGTCTTTTTGTCCTGAGCAGAGCTCTATGTGGAATGGAGTCTGCCTGTCAGCTCTTATGCTCGGTGTGCTGCATTGAAAAGTTTGGGTCTGGTGAAATGAATTCATTTACTATAACTTTGTTTTTTAATCACCTTATTTGTAGTAAGCAGAATTTGTCAGATTGGCTTGTATTTAAGCCTTTCTATATATATATGTCCCAAATTTTTGCATGATTCATAAAGTTGGGTCATATATGTGTGATTATATATATCTGTACATTTGTATATTTACAAAGCGACATAGACAGTGGATGTGATGGAATCTGTGACTGTTAAGAACTGGTGAGGTTCCAGATGAAGAATGCTTTTAAAACAGTAAAAAGCTCATTAAAAAAAAGTAGAATAATTTTGATTTAAACATTTTTGGAATCCATGCACGATTTCTCGAACTTTCTGAAGGCCTTTCCTAGTTGGCGTCAGGATGGACGTGATAGGGTGTTGGCCCTGGGATGGATGTGGTAGAGTTGTAAAGAGGCACCTGGCTGTGGAGTTTGACACGGGCTTGGTCATCTTCAAGACTGGGGAGGACCGCCTGGGCAGCGTCAACACCTGGGCAGCGCTTGGCTTCTAAGTTGATTTCAGGTTAAGATACGTATTTAATTTGATAGTAAAATTATGAAAGCTGGTATAATTTTTTCAAATTCGTAATGCAAACCATTTCTTCCTGATTGCATGCAGGGAGTGTTGAGGTAGCGTGAGGCGATTCTTCTTGTTATTTCCGAGCAAGAAGGTGCCTGGGTCGTTGCGCAGGTGCAGACTTGGGCCTGGTGAGGCTGTGACGTGGGCATGTCACAAGCTAAGGTCTGAGCAGAGCTCTGTAAGTGGAACTAGAGGACAGAAATTAGAATATTTTTGTAAGTGAAGAAAGTGCTGTTGTTGGCTTAAGTTGTGTGTGTTGAACAAATGTTGATAAAATTCTTGTAACTGGAGTACTGTTGTTTTTTTTCTTAAATTGTAAGTCTGATGAGAGGCTGCAAGTGAGGAAGTTACGGTACTTTTAGAGGATTTCAGCTCATTCACGTGAGCTTGTCTGTAACCAGAACACAGCCCGCCAGTTCTTTACATAATGCAATATAGTTACATTCAGTTGCTGCTGTTACTATTTTTAAATGACCACTCAAAAGAAAACAATATTTTTGATGGAAAGATTTAGTATGGAGTCCTAATGTTGCTAACTGATTCAGATCCGAAACATACATTCCCAGCAGGCTTGGATCTGAAGCAGGTGTCTAAGCCAGCGGTGTGGAGTGGCTGCCACCAGTACCTCAGTGGCTGTGTGGACTGCGCCTCTCCAGTAAATTCAGGCAACTTGTGTATGAACCACAGTTCTTTTGTTAACTGTAGTACAATAATTGTGTTCCTCTGATAACGGTTGTTTTGTATTGTGACTGAATAAGTTTTCTAAGAATAAAAAAATTTTCAAACCCGGGACAAACAAAAATGATTGTGCAGTTGCCTGCGCTCCTGCTGTGCTGCCGCTGCCTCCGTGGCTGGGAGTGTATGCCCATTCTTAGGACAGATGCCCGGCTGTTAATTCCGTATGTGAGCACGCAGGTGTGAGCCGGCAGAGAGATAGAAATGAGTGAGTTTGCTAAGGAGACCATGTGGTGAAGTGGTAAGAATTCTTTTTGGCTATGCTCATACAACCTGTAATTTAATGGTGACTGCAATTAATTGATTTAATTTGATCTCAGACAAGATATTTAACATTTCTGAATAGCCACTCTGTCTGTGAATGGAATTACCAACTGCCCTTCAAACACTAATGTAAACTTTGTGTGGTTGAAGAGTGTTATATGAAAGAGCTGCTCGTACTGTCGGATGGCAGCAGTATGTGATTTCTCAGTGTTTGTAGGTTAAGATGGGATGCACAGTGACGTTAGCCAAGTAGCCTGTAGAGAAGAGAGACGAGAAGGGGAGCACTGGTGGGTTTATGGTGTGCACCCGGATCCCTCGCTGCCGACCTACTGTGAGATGGCGTGTGGGGAATCAAGTAGACCATGAATTGGTGTTCACCCCTCCCTCCCTCCCTTCCTCCCTCCCTCCCTCCCTCCTTCCCTTCCTTCCTTCCTTCCTTCCTTTTCTAGATTTGTTTTTATTGGAAAGGTAGAGAGAGATGAAGAGACAGAAAAAGGTCTTTTGTCTGCTAGTTCACTCCCCAAGTGGCTGCAGTGGCCAGAGCCAAGCTGATCTGAAGCCAGGAACTTCTTCCCAGTCTTCCATGTAGGTACAAGATCCCAAGGCTTTGAGCCGTCCTCCACAGCTTTCCCAGACCGTAAGCAGGGAGCTGGATGGGAAGCAGAGCGAGCCAGGACCCCAGCCTACTACCACTTGGGATCCCAGTGCTTGTGAGGGGAAGGTTAGCCAGTTGAGCCGTTGTGCTGGATTCTTGAGTTGGTGTTGAAAGTGGATAGGATTTAATAAAGTGAGTGAGGGTGTGGACCATGTTCCAGGCAGGGTTTTTGGGCTATTTATCACATCATTCATAGACCATATGGAATTATTAGCATAATATCAGCCTGCTATAATTGTACTAACTTTCAAGTCCTGTCTGTGGTTGCCTTGGCAGAGCCAGACCAAATGATTCCACAGGCCTGATGTTCTTACTTGTTCTAGAAGGGAGCGTTCAGCAGGTGTCAGAATGGTGGGGATGTTTAGACTGCAAGGCTTGTTCAGAAAAGGTGTGTAGATTAATAAGTGCAGTTTACAGAAGTTCATATTTTATCGTGACGTCTGTAGGGGATCATTGGAAACTCGGGCTATAATGTGAGGGCAATTATAATGAACTCTTTAGCAAAGCAACAAAGTGTAGGGTTGATGAGATTAAGAAAATGAAAATTACATGTAATGTGAGCTGTCGTGATAACCCATTGGAAAATTTATTTTTTTGGAATAGTTCCATTTTCTGAAAGTGATACTTATTTTCATTTTGAGGTTTCTGTATTTTGGATCTAAATTTGAGATTTTCTTTAGTGTTATTACTACAGGAATTTTTGAAAATTTGTTTTGTTTTTATTTGAAACAGTTAGGGAGGAGTGGTGGAGAGGGTGAGAGAAAAACAGAAATGAGAGATTGGTCTTCTAGCTGTTGCTTTATGCCTAAGTGGCTGCAGCTGTCAGAGCTGGGCTGGTCTGAATGTAGGAGCCAGGAGTGTCTGGGTGTCCCAGGCAGTGTGCGGGTCTGGGAACTGGCTGGGGCGCCCTGTTTTCCCAGGCCCATTGAGGAATTGGGCCCACTATCACTGATGTGGTGTTCTGTGTGTTTCCAGGTGCAGTGGAAATCCTGTGAGCTTATTCATTATTCATTCTATTGTTGATTTTTAAAAAGGCTTATTTATTTTTATGGGGAAGTTAGATATACAGAGAGGAAGATCTTTTCACAGATTCACTCCCCAAGTGGTTGCAACAGCCAGAATTTGAGCTGATCCAGAACCAGGAGCCTCTTCTGGGTCTCCCACGTGGGTGCAGGGTCCCAGTGCTTTGGGCTATCCTCGACTGCCCTTCAAGGCCACAAGCAGGGAGCTGGATGGGAAGTGGAGCTGCCGGGATTAGAACCGGCGCCCGTATGGAATCCTGTTGCAAGCAAAGCAAGGACTTGAGCCGCTAGGCTGCTGCGCCAGGACCTATTGTTGGTTTTTGTGCTTATGACATTAGTTGGTCCCTTGACATTCCTGTTCATATATCTCTTCAGTAGTTAATATTTTCCTCCATTATGGCTACTGAACAAAATGGGTTAATCCTACACACACATAAATGCAATAACCATTCTATATTCAGATTTCTGTCATTGTTTCCAAGTTACTCTTTTTTTTTTTTTTAAAGATTTATTTTTATTATTTTTTCATTGGAAAGGCGGATATACAGAGAGGAGAGACAGAGAGGAAGATCTTCCGTCCGATGATTCACTCCCCAAGTGAGCGCAACGGGCCGATACTATGCCGATCCGAAGCCAGGAGCCTCTTCCGGGTCTCCCACGCGGGTGCAGGGTCCCAAAGCTTTGGTCCGTCCTCGACTGCTTTCCCAGGCCACAGGCAGGGAGCTGGAAGGGAAGCGGGGCTGCCGGGATTAGAACCGGCGCCCATATGGGATCCCGGGCGTGCAAGGCGAGGACCTTTAACCACTTGCGCCACCGCGCCGGGCCCTCCAAGTTACTCTTAAAACTTAGATTTTATTGGAAGTTAGAAGGAGAGAAGAAGGGGAGGGAGAGAGGAGGGGGGAGGAATGTCTGTGATTGGCTGATTTACTCCCCAGTAGACGCTACAACCAAGACTGGGCCAGGTCATCCTTCCCTGACCCTGTGGGTGGCAGGATTCTAAACACCAGGGCCGTGTTTCTGCAGCCTTCCCCAGAGGCGCCAGCAGGAACCTGGGTGCAGAGTGTGGAAGCTGGAATTCAGCTCACCTCACCACAATGCTAGGGCCTTTTGTTAGAAAACTTTAAAATTTGTATATTTTGTTTGCAAGGCACATACTTTGTGTTCACTGGTTGGTTCTCTGTGTGGCTGCAGCAGCCAGGGCTGGGTCTGCAGCTGTGGTGCAGGAAGGGGCTCCAGCACTGAAGACGGATCCCTGCTGTGTCCCTGGAGCTGCACTGGACGGGTGGTGGGCTGGGACTGAGTGCAGGCGGCGCGTTTGAGCACGTGCGCTGTGCTCAGGGTGCCGTTCCTTGTGGTCCACTTTCTGTGGGGGGGGGAGGGGTGACACACAGAATCAGTCTTAAAATGGGGCTAGGGTTGCTTGTATCTCCAATTCCACTCTAACATTACAGTATATATATATGTATTTTTTTAGATTTATTATTTTTTTATTTTTTATTGGAAAGGCGGATATACAGAGAGGAAGATCTTCTGTCTGACAATTCACTCCCCAAGTGACACAACGGCTGATACTATGCCGGTCCGAAGCCAGGAGCCTCTTCCTGGTCTCCCACGCAGGTGCAGGGTCCCAAAGCTTTGGGCCGTCCTCTGATGCTTTCCCAGGCCACAGGCAGGGAGCTGGATGGGAAGCGGGCTGCTGGGATTAGAACCAGCGCCCATATGGGATCCTGGGCGTGCAAGGCGAGGACCTTAACCACTGCGCCACCGCGCCGGGCCCACATTACAGTATATTTTATGATCTTTTTTTTTTTTTTGGGCCAACACTGAACTGATGAGGAATCTTAAGTGAGATAATTACTTATGAAAATCTGTAGTACAGAAAGGAAACTCTAAGGATGTTAATAATGTTCCTAATAATGCTAAACTGCTGAATGTTTAAATATTTTAGATGCATTTTAGACATTATGAATTATAAGTGCAGCTTGTTGTATGTAAATTAAGTAGTTGCAAAATTTCTACTGCAAACTTCTTTGTCCTTAAGAATTTTTAATAGTAAGGAACTTATGTTCCAGTAGATGGGGGTATTAATACACGAAAGAGTGGTTAGTGAGTAGAATGAATTGAGTGAGCCCTGATGTCAGAATTGGAAATAGTTTGTCTTTTAGTTGTAAGCAATGAGTTACTCGGGAATCTGATGGAAGCGGAAATGGGTGAATGACTGGGGTGTGAGTGGAGAATGCTTGTCTTAGAAGAACTTGTCTTTTGCACAAGTTGTCGCTAGGCTGGGTGTATTAACAGCTCGTTCAGGACTTGGTTGAAATGGCTGCGGCTGGCAGCTTCGTTGTTGGCAGGTTTCTGTGTTTTGGGGGAGGGCTGGGTGGCATGTGTGTGAAGTTACGGTATATCTGTATTGATGCAATTCTGAAGTCTGTCAGGCAGCTGGTTTGTTTATGTAAGTCAGAAGAACGTGTCATAGTTTATTGTCACCTGCTAGAAAGAGAAAGTTCTTTTTTAGGGATCCTGGTTTTATTATCGTAATAAAAAATTATCAGCAGTAGTAAAAAGATAATCTTATCTCACTTTATTGTTATAGTTTACAGCATTATAACAGTCTGTCAGCTTTTTTTAGTTAGGCAGATATTGTAGATTTTGCTTTAAAATGTATCTCGCAGTTGTAGAAGATATACCGCTTATTTAAGGTCTTTCATAGAATGTGTTTTGGTTAACAATTTATTGAGATTATGTTTTCTTAGTCCTTTGATATTGAACTTGTTTTTTTTAACTAGCAACTCCAGTCTCTTGCAGTTGAATTCTGCCCGCAGGGGAGAGTTTGCTTTCTTTGGTTCTACATGGAGGGGAAGGGCGAGATCCCCTGGATACCTTTATAGAACTGATCATAATTTGCGTTTCTCTCCCCACTGCCACTTTTCCCTGTTGTGTCCTTTTTAGACTGGAGAATTGAATAGCCAGCTGTTCCCAGGCCTGAGAGAGGCGCTGCAGGAGCGTTGTCCTGTAACCTTATTGGAATTGACATCTGTTGGGGAGGTTAGGACTGACCAATTTTGTATCTATACTGTCAAGAAAGACTATTGTTACAGCTCACGGATACGTGAGAAGCTTAGTTGTCCTTCTCCCACAAATTATTAAAAGTTGTTAAGAGGAAATAGATGCACTGGACACACTAATTTAATCTTGAGGTTTATTTGTTTCAAAGACAGGCGAATGACCGAGACAGGGGCAGCAGGCCAGTGGGAGGCAGGACGGAATCCTCTGTAGCTTGGCTTCCTAGATTTCTGTAGAAACTGGTCTGGGGCAGGAGGAATGTAAAATCCGCTTGCCTGGCAGGGACCTGACTCTTCCCTACAGCCTGTGGTTGAGGTCACGGTGGGCATCAACAGGGGCCTCTCGCTGCCAGGAGAGAGTAGAGCTGCCTGCAGGTCCTCTGCCATGGTGCGCGGGTGGCCCAGGCAGTATCTGTCGGCTGTGCTCAGTGCCTGCTCCTTATGACTCACTTTGTAAAAGGATTTAATTTGTAAATATTCTGAGTGGGCCCTATGAGTGCCAACTCTGCTACTGTTACTCTGCAGTTAACCTGAAACCTGTTACACTGCTTGACAGTAGAAAGTGATTATCATGATACATCATGTCATTTCCAGATAGCACTTGCATATTTCCACATTAATTTTTAATGATTGAACATGTAGCTGAGCTTTTTTATTCAGATTAATCAATATTTGAGTGCGTGCTCTCTGTAGATCCTGTGAGGGGTACCCCAAAGCCTCACATGCATGCTGTATTTTTCAAGTTGTCTGGGTACTTGGTAGATACTATGAAAAGTGCTGCAAGTAGTGAAAACATAAGAGGTTATGGGATCTTTGAGAAGAGATAGGCATTCATTTGGCTTTTGAAGGTAGGCAGGATTGAGTGCAGAAAAGGTGAGCAGGAGGTGCTGTGTGCCTCGTGCGGAGGACCTTGTCTGCACTGCCTGTGTGGTGGCGGGCATCCTTGTAGTTCACCGGGACATTGTTCTCAGGGTTTCCTGTGTGTGTGTCTGGTTCGAGCGCAGGGTTGCTTGTAGTCTGTGGGTTCCCATTGCAGTGTGGCATGTCAGTGGATTGCTGTGGTCCTGCTGCCCTTCTCTTCCCCTTGCCTCAGGTTTTCTTTGACCCTTTTTGTTATTCAAGGAATCTATTTTACTGCTTTCATAATCTCTGTATGCTTACTTCAGCTTTCTAGTTCTTTATTCCTTTAGTTCATTTGTATTTACTTAACTTCTTGCTTTGTTGTCTTGCACTGGTGATTGTCTTGGTTTTAGGAATCAGTCAGGCCAATGAAGGAGGAGCAGTGGTTGATTCTGTTGGTTCTGGAGCCATGGCGTCTAAACCCCAGGGCCGAGTTGCTGATAACCTCTCCTTGATGTGAGATTTCACCTTAGTGCCTTTTCAGTGTCCTTACCCATTGCTTTTGTTCCAGTGATTTGCAAGACCAATCAGGTTGGAAGGGAAGGGATGATAATTTGTATCCTGAACATGGATTATTACACAGAGTACTGTAAAGTACTCCAGGATTGATAATAAAAGTGTTTAGTTTAGCAGAATATTTTCTGAAATTACTTAGAAAAATATTACTAGGTAAATTTCACTTAGTCCAAAGTTCAACTTTTAGCTGAAAACAGGGAAACGTGTTGGTTTCTGGTTTTTGTTAAATGACAGTTTAGTCATGTGGTTTCACTGAATAATAGATTTTGTGTAATTCAAATGTATTTGTTACTTAAATATACAAAGTAGACACATTTCACGTATATTGTAACACAGGGGTAGCTTAGGGAGACTTCGCCCAACCTTTCTTTCTGTCCAAGTTCCCCACCTACCTTCCTTTCTAGCTTTGCAATAGCATACTTTGATTTCTCTTCATTCACAGGTATAACAGTCCATTAGGTAAAGATATCAGCATATGGCAAGTAGAAAATAACAAAAGAGAACACACACACACACACACACACACACACACACACACACATTCCTGCTGTTCCTTGGGAGTGTGAAACGGCTATGCACAATGATCAAATCCCAGAATGGCAATCTGGCTCTTAGAGATGACATTTTTTTTTTCCTTTATAAATTTGGAAATGTGTTTAGTTGAATTTTTGGCTTACTGGTCACATTTATTAGGGTAAGTCCTAACTACACTGATTCTATAAAACATTTTTGCAAATTCAGTAATACCAGTTTTCTGAAAATGCCTTGGTGAGTAGATTTTTTTTTGAATTTAAACATTATTTTACTTGAAAGGTGAGAGAGCTTGATTTTCTGTCTGCTGGACTCATCCTATGCCTGAAGCCAGGGACTTCTGGGTCTGCCACCTGGATCCAGGGGCCCAAAGCCTTGGGCTGTTCTCTGCTGCTTTCTTAGAGTGTTAGCCAGGATCTGGATCAGAAGTGGAGCAGGTAAGATCTGAATGAACACCCCTGTGGGATGCTGGCATTACAGGCTGAGGATTAACTTGTTACGCCCCAGGACTGGCTCTGGTGACCAGCTGCGATTCGGGGGCTCTCTGCTCTGTCTTTTCCCTCCTTGCTGCAGGCCCCTCCCCCACTACTAAGAAAAGTCAGGTCAGGTAGAAGTGTTGTGTAACATAATGTATGACAGTTGAGTCAGATGGTGAAAGTTAAGCTGAAAGTAGAGAAGAAACCATAAAAGTAGTAAAAGGTATTTCTTCATTTTTTCAACACTTCAAAAGATTTTTGTTCCTTTTTTATAATTTAGAAATATTATATACATTGATTTTTCTGCTTGTGATTCATTTACTTGATAACGTTGACTGAGAAATTTGAAGTTGAGTTTCACTGGGCATTTCTGTAGAACTCTGTGTGCTACACGATTGTTAGAGGTTTTCTTGTGAGCGATAAGCTGCCACAGCACGTGGAAGGAGCTGGCGTCGGAGTGGCTCTGATGGCAGTGCTGGCTGCTGCAGCGTGACTTCGCCGTTACCAGTGAAAAATGCTTTCCTCATAGTAGTTGTGCAGCAGGCCATGGGGTAAAGCCCATTTGTATAATAAAGGTGATGAATTTAATCAGAAACTGGCAGCCAGTTGGAAATTGTAGGCCTTGATACTGGGAGAAAATTGCCTATAAAGCAACTCTTGAGAGAACAGGCTTGAAATGTATCCACCCGTTTCAACACTGAGGACAGGGATCCCAGGGTCGTGTGCTTCCCTGCTTCGTTCAGATGGATGGCACTTGAATGTGTAAAAGCTAGAGCTGGCTCATTTAAGGTAGCATAAGCTTTATACAGAAGGCCTTTAGCACATAGGAGTACATTGTTAGTATTTTCTTAAATAAGATGCTCCAATTCGGATCATAAGCCATATCTTTTCCCCAGCTGTAGGCTACTGCCTAGGTTGCTTGTACCTAGGTAAATGTTACATTGCTGGAAGAAAAGCAGCCATTATCTGGTGGGCATCCTGGGCCCGGTTAATGCCAAATTTGTGCTGATGATACAGTGTGCCAGCATACTTGCCCCCTGCCCTTTTTTCTCAGGAATATGTGGGAAGGACGGGGAGTACCAGGCTTGGACATGCAAGCCCAGCCCCTGGGTGGGGGGGCTGCGGATTGCCAGGGAAGGGGCTTTGGGGCACATTGGCATGGGAGTGGCTGAGAGCTTATTTAACAGGGAAGGACTAACTTCTGGGGGACTTCCATGGGCTGGCGGTCATTGCACTCACAGGCAGGTGAGGGAGCTGTGCCAAGGAGGGGCGGCCAGAGGACATGTCTGGGTCAGGCCAAGGCACTCATCCACGTGGGAGAACTGGGATGGGCTAAGTAGCACCTCTGGGGGAAATACCTTGCTGGACCTGGCCACAATACCTCCCCGCGAATGTCGGAGCAGGGGGAAGGCCACGTCAGGTTGGGCTGCAGCACCCAGTAGAGAACATGGGAGAACCAGATCTGGGGGCAGAATCTGTAGGGTGCTTGTGGGCTGGCCTCTGTAGTACTGCAGCATCTGCTGGTTTGTATGAGAGCTGTGGTGCCAACAGGTTGAGCCAGGCTGGACTAGGAAACTCACTGACACTTACAGGAGCCAGGTCTTAGAAGAGACTGGGTGGGTCCAGGCCGCAACACCCGCACTCACATGCAAAGTCTGAGACTGAGGGCAGACCATGCCAGGCTGGGCTGCAGCACCTGGTGGCATGTGTGAGGTCCAAGGCTAGGGTGGAACTGACCAGGCAGCTCTGTCCACTGGCATGTGCATTGGCTGGTTCAGGTGATGGACTGAATTAACCCTGCACTGGCTGGCATGTACAACAGTTAAGTCTGGGGTCACCCCAGGTGAGGATTCTTGGAGAAATCTCCAACTAGATGTCTAGACAAAAAACCCTGGCCACATGGAAAGTCACAATATATGTGGTCTGACCTTGGAGTGCCTGCATTGGGCCTGGTATCCTCAGTTGCTGATGCCTGGGCAGCGGTCAGAATGCCCAGATGCACATGGGGGACATGACAGCCAAATCGTTTAGCCAGCAGAGGACAGAGTTCGTCATCAGAGGATGTTGGACAGCTCTTCTGGCTGAGCTTTGCAACATGTTCCTGAGTGTGGATGCACTAAGGTGGATTCGGTCAGGCAGCAGATCTTGGAACGATGTTCTCAACCCCGGAGCAATGAGGCCTACAGTGTCATACCATTCAAGTAGCACAGTAGCACCCTCAGAACTCTCCCCACATCCGGGTCTGGGAGCAGTCATCAACAGACCCTTCCTGTCCGCTGGTTGCTCACAGAGTTTGGCAGCAAGGAGTGGCCCCCTCAACTTCCTCACCAGCAGAGCAGACACAGTAGAAAAAAAAGGCAATATTTGTCGCTCCACCTTTCTTCATACCTCGACCCTCCCACCCTAGTTGGAAGTCTGCATGGGCATGCATCTTTCACAGCTGTGTCGACAATATTGAAAATAAAATGGGGTCTGGCATGATGACTCTTGCTAAATCCTCACCTTACATGATCCAGGATACCGTATGTGTGCCAGTTCTTGTTCTGGCTGCTCCTGGGGCCCTGCACTAGTGTGGGAGACCTGAAGAAGCTCCTGGCTTCTGGTGTCAGATGGACTCAGCTCCAGTAGATAGACCTTTCTGTCTCTCCTTCTCTTTGTAAATATGATATTTTCAATAAAAATAAATAAATCTTTAAAGGCCTGGCACTGTAGCCCGTTGTCCAAAGCCCTTGCATTGCATATGCCAGGATCCTTAGGGGTGATGGTTCGTATCCTGGCTGCTCCACTTTCCACCCAGCTACCTGGCTGTGGCCTGGGAAAGCAGTGGAGGATGGCCCAGAGCCTTAGGACCCTGCTCCTGCAAAGGAGACCAGGTGGAAGCTAGGCTCCTGGCTTTGTATCAGCTCAGCTCTGACCATTGGCAGCCACCTGGGGTGTGATCCAGAGGATGGAAGATCTTTCTCTCTCTCTGTGAATCTGCCTCTCTAATAAAAAGAAATAAAATCTTTAACAATAAAAAAGCCATTTTTTTCATGAATGTGAAGAATTGTAATCTTAAAGAATGCAGAACACTGTTGCAGTTAATGCTGAGTTGATGGCTTCTCCGTCTGTTTCATGTTTTGCTTTAAATAATTTATAGTACAAAACTTTAGTTTTTTCATGTGTTTGAGAGACACAGAAAGGAAGACAGCGAGGGAGCTCCCGCTGATTGCTCTCCTGCCACGTGCCTGCCGCTGGGAGCCGGAGCCCTCCATGTCGTCTAGGCCTCCCTTGTCGGGGCAGGAACCCAGTCGCAGTTGCCATGTGGTTCTGGATTAGCCGGAAGCTCAAGTCAGAGCCAGAGCCAGGCCTTTAAGATGCAGATGTCTTCAGCTGCTAGTCTAAGCATGCTCGCCCTTCATCATCAAGTTTAAACACAGTATAGGACAGTTTCTATTGTGGGCACCATGGGCTTTGTCATTTTCTGCTTCTAGTGACCAGTGCTTGTCATTCCTTGGGGAGTTGCCCAGTCCTTATCCACCTTAGCGAATGTACGCCTAGAGCTAGGTTTACATTCGCACGGGTTTTGAGGTGTACCCCTGTAAGACCGGTTCACCGAAAGACTGCTGTGTCCGTGTTGGGAGGTGGGCTTGTCACTATAAGAAAGGGAGGCATTATCAGCGTGATAGATGTTTGAAGTGACAAATGCTAATGTAAATGTGAAAATAATATCTTTTATACCTGTTGATACTAGTGTTTCCTAAAGGAAAATAAGGGTTGCTCTTACTAGATTATTAGATTTGCTTCGGTGTGCAGCTCTGATGTGACCATTTTCTGGGTAGCTCAGTTAAGTGATAAAGGCTTGTAGCTGTGGTAAATCTGCTCCTTCAAGTGTAGGATTTTAAGAAATGGTAGTTTTTGAAGACAGTGGGAGAACTTAATAATGGGTTGAGGAAGCAGCAATGGAAGGAAGAAATATTTTAAACTTTCAGGAAACAAATGATTGAGGTTGTGGTCAGAAGGTGGAAGGTCTTTTTTTGTTTGTTTGTTTTTAAAATAAGAATCAGTAAGTTACTGTAAGGTTGATTGTCGCTCCACCTGGCTCTTTACCACCGCAGAGTTGCACTGAGAGCGCAGTGTAGACAAAGCTCCTTTAAGCTTTTCTCTTGTCAGTGATACAGGTGCTCAGTCTTCTGCTTTATGAAGTTTAAGATGTGGCAAAGTTGGCATTAGGGCTAGAGCTGAGAGAATATGAATACATATGCTTTGTGAGGAAATACCCAGTGTGCTTGTTTTAACTGTAACGCTGCTTATCCAGGAGAAGAACTTGCAGAGGATCACAGTGTTTTCATGTTCAGGTAAAATGTAAAATTTTATTGTGTTTTAGCATCAAAAGTCAAGCTAGAATAAGGTATAGATAGCTTTTGTGCTTCGTATCTCTGCAATTCATGTGTTTGTGTAATTTGGTGATCTTACTCTTGTGTGTTTAGTATTCACATAAAAATTTGCCATTTTTCTGTAGCAAGCTGTGAATTTAGTAAATTGATTGTTCTGTAGTGTAGCTGGTTGCGTGTAATTTGCTCATAAACTGATATTAAATTTAGTTCCCACAATTACTAATGATGCATTACCTTTTCAAAAGAGTTTTCTTATGATACACATCCAAAGCACAACTACTGTGATAAATGCAGCCATAACTTAGTTGATTAGCAGTTGATCTCAGTGCCTACGAAATCTGAAGTAGCTCACATTTGAAGTTACAGAGTGATTTTAGAATCATCCATATGAAAACTCATTGTCACTGAGTGAGTTCAGTATTGGAGGATTGCCGGGGTCCTATAAAGGTAAGGAGGGTGATCGCAGAATTACAGCATGGTTTCAGACTGATGTGCTGCTGAGTATGGGGGTGCAGCACTGTAGGTGCAGCCATTTGCTGGAGTGATGCTGGCATCCTGTTTTAGAGTACTGACTCCAGTTGTGGCCATTCCATTTCCATCCCACTTGGGAAGGTACTGGCTTCTGCTCCCCGTGGGAGACCAGCCACAGTTCCTAGCTGCTCTTTGTCCTGACCCTGTCCTGGCTGTTGTGGCCATATGTAACTTAAGGGGAAAAAAAAGATGTCTTTCAGTTTATTTTTGTTTTGATTACTGTTTCAGGGTTTGAAGTTACAGCTATGTAAATATAACACATTATTAAGTTACATATGTATATATTTTAAAGATTTGTTTATTTGAAAGGCAGAGTTAGAGATGGGAATGGGAGAGAGAGCGAGCGAACAAGCGAGAGTGCAAGAGTCAGCTTCTACCCACTGAATCATGTCCACCAAATGGCTGCAGTGAGTAGAGCTGGCCCATCTGAAGCCAGTCGCCGAGAACTGCTTCTGGGTCTCCAGATAGGTGTAGCAGCCCAAGTGCTTAGGCCTACTTGTGTTGCTTTCTCAGGAGGATTAATAGGAAGGTGATAGAAAGTGGAGCAGCTGAGACTGAAACTGCTGTGTGAGATGCTGATACTGCAGGCGGCTTTGCCGGATATGCCAATGTTGGCCTGGAGAATGTTTTTTTTTTCTTAAATACTTATTCGTTAGAAAGTCATTTATGGGGATGGGGAGGAGAGAGAATGAATGAATGAGTCTTCCATTCTTTCGTTGACTCCCCAAATGGCTGCCATGGCTCGGGTGAGCCAATCTGAAGCCACAGGCCTGGAGCCTCCTCCAGATTCCCATGTGGGTGCTGGAGCCCAAGCCCTTGGCACACATAAGCAGGGAGAATGGTTGAAAGTAGAGCAGCTGGCCCCTCCAAGGATACTTTTAATAAACTAATATACTTTGGGATTGATAGCTCAGATTATAAGATTTCCTGGATTTTATACCTGAATATTTGAGGGGAGTTTAGTGAAAAGGAGTTGGGGAAAATGTAACTATTTCTTTATTGTATTCTAACCATATAGGATTAATTTAAGCAGACACAATTTGCTAGGTGGCTTTCTCTGAATATGTTCTATGCACATAGTGTCTGGGAAAAGACCACTTGCACGTTTCAGATAAGAAATACTTACATAGATGAGCAGATGCAGTTTGGGCACGTTTGGTCCATACTGTGAAATTCTTCAAAATCTTAAAAACTCGTTGAATGCTCATGTGATACCTCTCATTTCTTGAAGGGTCCTGGGGGTTTCTGGTGTGCTGGTCCTGCTGTTGTTCTGGAGACAGCCCACTAGACACAGTAGCGCTGTTGCTGTGTGTAATTTTCTTGGGGTGCTTGGTTTTAAATTACTGTCAGGGAGAGGGTCCGCTCTAGCTCAGTTCTGGGATTCATCTCGAATGGCAGGATTTCACCAATTTTCCTGTGTCAGTGTGAGGGTGGAGATGGAATGCTGTTTAAAAATTTTTCAAGGAGCTGGTGCCATGGCATGGTGGGTTAAGCTTCCGGTACTGTGGTGCTGACACGTGGTAATGACACTGGTTCAAGTCACGGCTGTTCTTCCTCTGATACAGCCTCTTAGGAAAGCAGCAGAGTGGCTCATGGCTCAGATCCTTGGGCCCCTGCACCCGCGTGGGAGACCCAGAAGAAGCTCCTGGGTTCGAATCAGTTCAGCTCTGGCCAGAGAAGGTGTTTGGAGAATGAGTTTAAGATCTCTTTTTTGCTCCTTGTCTCCATAACTCTGCCTTTCAAAAAAAGTAAAATATATCTTAAATTTTTTTAAAAGATAATTTTGGGTCATGCCAGTAAGTTTCCACTTAATGCCTATCCAGACTGGTCTTGGTGAAAGCAGATCTTTGCTCTCAGAGATTCTGTTCATTTGATTTCCACTGGGAAAAATGCATACTGGTTTTATGGAACCAGATAGCTAATCTGAACGGCAGCTGCCATATGCCAACCTAGAGGCTGCTTTAAAAAACACAATTGTTCATTGACTTGTTTCCTGAGAAGTTTTTCAACAAAAAGTACCTTGAACAAGAAAAACAGAAGCACTTACCTGAATCACCGCAGGTGTTGCTGGCATATCCATCCAGCAGTGATGAGATTGGGGTTAGAGATCCAAGCATGGGAAGAACCTTCGAGGCTCACAGAAGCGTGTCTTCTAAGCTCGTTTCACGGATCAGAGCCGTCAGTGTAATGATGCCATCAGCAGATAAATAGGAATCTTTACTTTTCCTACTTTTGTTTTCCGTTCCTTCATGATAATTGATATGAGTTAATGTGAAAGCAGACTTAAGTTTTCCTACAGACTTTTTCTTTTGTAATAACTGGAAAAAAAAACATAGAACTCTGGCCAACTGTGAAAAAATGGGTGCTGTCTGAGGTTTAGGTCAGTGCAGGACGCTGAGCCGCGTGTGCCCTTTGAGCCCTCTAGGCTGTACCAGGAAAGGCGCCCAGGGTTGTGCTGGCAGGTCCTCGTTGCCGACCATGGTGCGTGCAGGACAGAGGTTGAAATCAGAGACCTAAGTGCTCTTGAACAAGTTAAGAGAAATGGGATTGCAAAGATCTGAATGGGATTTTTCAACTACCCTTGTAGGATGCATTTAGTTAGTGATAGATTCTGTTTTGTGTTTGATAATTTACACATTTGAAAGAATTTATTAAGCTCAGAAGGTTAACTTAGTAATAATTGAAGATGTCATTATAGATGAGTAAACATTGTGACAAACTTAAAATAACTTGAAGGATGTGCAGTTAGTCTGTGAGAAAAGTTTAAAGGAGTGTTTCCTACCTGACTCTTGTCTCTACTTTCCCCCATTTGTCGTGACCATCGGTTTTGTCAGAAAGCAAATCTAATTTTGGGGATGAAATAGTTAAGTCTGCAGAGGCCATGTTGTATGAGAAGAATACAACTTTTAGGGTCAGATATAGTTTCTGATTTTTCTGTTTACCTGTGATGGAATCTTTTGCTGGAAATACTTAATACTTAGACCTCTGTTTTCTACCTATTAAAAAAATGAAGGATATCTGTTTGGAAGTGCTTTTAACTACATTGTGCCATTTAAGCACTGTCATCTTAGTAAGACTGTGTGGAAAGGAGTTAGGATTCATTGTTGTGTTTTTTCTCCCAAGATCAGAGTTGCGGAGAGACAGATTTGTGCTTTTCCCATGGGTTCAGTGAAGCCAGCCAGCAGCCTGGTGCTTCATCTGGATGTCCTGGGAGGTGGGGGCGGGGCCAAGCACTCAGGCCCTGCCCTGCTGATTTCCCAGGCATGTTAGCAGGGAGCTGGATCCCAAGGGAACAAGCAGGAATGGAGCCTGTGTCCATATGAGGTGCCCAGCGGCTTAGCCCTCCTGGCCACGACTGGCCCATGTGCTACATGGTGAATTTGAGAGATGTGTCTCCTGTGGACCAGATCTCTCTGCCATTCGCACTTGCACTCTGCTCTGCTCGGGAGTACTGCAAGGTCATGTAAGGCAGTTTCTGGGGAATGGTTGAATAATGGCAAAATAGGGACTAGCCAGCCTGGTGATGTCTTTGCCAGGAAAGCTCCATTCCGGCTTGTCCCTCCATGTGTAGAGGCTGGTTGGCTTGCTGATCTGAGGCTTTGGAAGCTGTGAAGTCTAGAAGGAGCCAGGGCTCTCAATTCTCATTTGAGGACTCAGTTTTTCCCAGCGTCCTAGTCAAGCAGCCCACATGACCACTGAATCCAGCATAATGCTTTGTGTGTTTATGTAACTTCCTTAGATTGTGTGAGTGACTGAGATAAATTCCAAGAAAGGTAATGCTACTGCTACTTTGCATTATGAAATATGTTGGGGTCCTTCTGTAGGAGGTCATGACTGCGTACCCTGTTTTTGCCTGCTCTTGTTGTGCAGCAGTAGGGAGCAAGGCCCAATTTGCCTGCTTGTATCCCTAGCCTTGGCCAGAGGCTGAGGAGGAGGGAGTAGGTATTATAATATGTATTTGTTACATGTGTGGGTACAAATCCGCTGTATTATTGGTAAATATAGCTTTTAAAATATTTTTTATTTCAGCGTAGTTTTAAATTTGTGAAAAACTTCATGATTTCATTCTTACTTGAAGATTGTTTGAAAAGCAGAGTTGTGGCCGGGGTGGAGAGGTTCGCTCCTGAATGACTGTGGTGACCAGGAATGAGTGTGTCCGTGTGAACTTCTTCCTGGTCTCCCGTGGGTGCAGGGGCCCATGTGAGCCGTTCTCCATTGCTTTCCAAAGTGTATTAGCAGAGAGCTGGTCTGGAAGTGAAGAAGCCAGGACTTGAACTGAGGGAGGCTGCTTTACCTGCTGTGTCATGGGGCCAACCCTTGTTATGGCACTTGCGCGCGTGTGTGTGTGTGTGTGTGTGTGTGCATGCGTGCGTGCGTGCGCGTGTGTGTGGGGGTGTGTTGCCTTTTCTTTATTCGTTCCTATGCCGATGGACACCTTGGTTATTGTTAATAGTGGCATGATAGTCTTGAGTGGTCAGGTCAGGTCATTTTGACACAGTAATCCCTGCTTTTTGGAACCCACCTTTTAGTGGGGTTGCTGGATCACATGGCAGATCTGTGCTGTATTCTACAGTGGTTGCACTAACTTACATTCCCATCAGTAGTGTGTGAGACATTTCCTTTTTACGCATCGTTTTTTTTTTCCTTAAGATTTATTTATTTATTTTCATTGGAAAATCAGATATACAGAGAGGAGGAGAGACAGAGAGAAAGATCTTCCGTCTGATGATTCACTCCCCAAGTGGAAGCAATGGCTAGAGCTGCGCTGATCTGAAGCCAGCAGCCAGGAGCCTCTTCTGGGTCTCTGATGTGGGTGCAGGGTCCCAAGGCTTTGGGCTGTCCTCAGCTATGGGAAGCAGAGTGGCCGGGATTACAATCAGCTCCCATATGGGATCCTGGCGCATGCACTGTGAGGACTTTAGCTGCTAGGCTACCACACCAGGTCCTTCACATCCTTTTTGCAATAGTGTTGTTTGTTATCTGTGTTTTCTGCAATTACGTCTGTGGTGTTTTTTTTTTATTTATTTACAGTGAGTGTCTAGTTGCATGTACATGAGTACATTTAATTAAGATTTTTGCTATGAAAGATTTCTTTATTCTTGTATGTTTATAGTATATTAAGATGATTAACAGTTCAAGCAAGCTCCTTTTTAAAAAAAATTATGTATTTGTATTGGAAAGGCAGATTTATAGAGAGAAGGAGAGACAGAGAGAAAAATCTTCCATTTGCTGATTCACTTCCAAATGGCCTCAAGGTCAGGGCTGGGCCCTCCTTACCCTGGGAGTGAGGAGCTTTTTCTGGGGCACGGTTTAAGGTGGGCACAGGGGCCCAAGCACTTGGGCCATGCTCTGCTGCTTTCTCAGGCACAGTGGCAGGGAGCTGGATGGCAAGGGAAGCAACCAGGACTTGAGTACTCATATGGAATTCCGTGGCCACACATAGAGGCTTAGCCATACTGACTTGATTTTTATTTTGACAGGAAGAGAGAGAGATCTATTTATGTGCTGGTTCATTTCCCAGAAGCCGGGAGCTCCATTTTGGTCCCCCACATGGGAGCAGGGACCCATGTACTGGGGTAACTTGTGCTTTTTGTAGGGGACTGGACTGGAAGTGGAGCCCTGTGATGCTGATGTCACAAGGCTGAGTCCACCTGCAGCCCGTAAACTTCATGTGCTTTCAACTCTTTTTGAGATATTCTGTTGTTGTTATTTATAAGGGATTATTTAAAAATAGTTATAGTAATGTGAAGCAATGATTACTGCTAACAATTAGTTACAGTAATGAGTATTTTTTTTGACTTCTGTATGTCTGTACATATAATTAAGTATAATAAATTGGGTTGTATCGTTGCCATTCCTTTTTATATTACGTAAAAGAGTACAGAATTTGCAGCTTACTGTCAAAATACATTTCTTTATACAGACCTGTTGAGAAAAATGAAAGTAGAAGTAACATTGTTAAGATCTTTGCTGTTCTGTGTGTGAGATTTATTAAGTTCCATGCAGCTAATTTTAGCATTGTAAATGAGGACTATGAGTTGACGTCTGCATTTATAAATCTACAGTATAGCACATAATTCAGTGCCCAAGATCAGATCCCGTCTGACCCACCTCCCCCTGATCCATGCTGTTTGGAAGTGGGCCCTTCAAGATAAAATCAGATTTAATTATTTTGGTTGTTGAGTGGGCAAAGCATATCCTATTCACTAATTGTACTTCACTCCTGTCTTTTTTTTTTTTTTTTTGCGTATTTGCTTGTTGTATGAGCAACACATTCCATTACTGATGCATACTCTAGAGTTTGTTCTTGTTACTGTTAGCTCTTGATACTGTGGATGAGGGCGGCTTCTTAAAATAAGCTTGGTGAAGTTGCCGTCCGTGGATTTTTCTGTGCTGAAAATAGTTTTAAAACTTTTTCTGTGTTTATTAGTTGCACCCTGAATTAAAGGTTTCTTTTACCGAAGAGTTCTTTGTTAACCCTCACCACATTAGGGTATCAGCAGCCACCCTTTTTTTAGGGTGACAGTTCCTTAGTTATAAATAGATGTTTAGAATTATTGTAATATTTAATGAATGTAAAAAAAACCTGGCAGTCTGTTAATTCAGGCTTAAAATAGCTGCACACTTGCTGTACTGCTGTGCTTGTGTGACTTTCATGTTCAGGAAGAGGGGAGGGCGGGTAGAGTGCAAACACTCAGAATCCAGGTAAGCCGAAGTTGAAATGTGAAGCTAGTGTTTTAACTTGCTCGGTGGAATTTATATTTATACTTTGTATATCAAAGTGTATTTAGTTGTAAATAGGCAGTATTTTACTGAGTAACTTAATAGAAAATGTTGAATGAAACAGGCAGTCATGATCAGATGACACTCCGTCCCGGTTTTATGCTTTTTTTGTGTTTTAACTCTAGTGTGTTACGCTGATCTGCTCATTTTCTTTTTTGATGATTTTAAATTTAACAAAGAAATGCCTCACTAAGCAGGTGAAGAATTTTATTCAGCTTAGTATAAGAGTATAAGATGTGAATACTTTAATGCTTAAAAGATTTTTGTTTTAATATGGATTGTTATCAGTTCTCAAAAGAATTCATTTGTATATTTTGTTGATTATTTACACAAGTATTTATAGATATCATTTGTTTTTTTTACTACTGAGCTAGTAAATAATTTTCACACTTGGTAATGTTCATTTGACTTAAATTCGTTGGAAAAATTCTAAAACAAAGTGAAAGATGACTCCTCTTTTCCGGGCCTTCCAGCATTGCGGTGTTGACTTTGTGGGCAGCCTCAGCTGCTTTGTATGTGACCGCCTAGGTCCGAAATTGGCATTTCTCAACCTGTGTGTTTTCCGTTTTCTCATGCTGTCCTTGATTATGATTCTCTAGTTTTCCATTTGGCTAGTTGATCTGTTAATACAGCAGTTCAGATCTGTAAAGGATTGCATGAAACTGTAAGAGGCAGACTGGGCATACTCTAATTCAGATACCATCAAAGTGGCAGTGATAGGAAAACAAAACAAGGAACTGAGCCCGAGAGACATTAAGGATGACTTAACCATCTTGAATCAGATCAGTAGTTGGGTAAGTTAAGGAGGATGAAAAGATGCACAGTGGACAGTGAAACATAAAGTCACGTAAAACAACAGGTACTACACGGTTTGATGAAGAAAAAAAATATTGTTGGTTAACATTCCCTTTACTTGAGGTTCTGATTATCAGGACTACTGGAGTAAAAAGAATTTTTTTAAAACTCACTCTGCAGTGGTAATAAGCCATAAGTATGGGCCAAGTTGAAGGCAGAATCAGAAACTCCATCCTGGTTTCCCACATGAATGGTAGGGGCCCAAGGACTTGTGGTTTTCCTGTACTCCTCAGTAGAAAGCTGGGTTAGAAGCAGAGTAGCTAATGGACTTGAGCTGATACTCTGTAGGATGTGGGCGCTGCAAGCAGTGACTTAGCCTTCTGTGCCACAGTGCCAGACCTTGGAGTGGAAGGTTCTTTACTGTGAAACTACAGAGAAAATTATTGGGATTCTTGGAAGTCAGTATAATCCGATTACTCGCTCAGTGAACAACTTCAGCTAACTGATGTACAAGTACAGAGGTTAAATAATACTCATATACAATCACAGTCTTACTGGTAGAATTGGAATCAGAACTTGTGATTTGGTTATTATTACAAATAAAACACATCTGGAAGTGCTGATTCTCTGCTTGGAAAGGGAGTCCTCAGGGACTCAACAGTAAATTCCTCAAGGACCTAAAACTGTATGTACTCATCTTGTCATTGCTTTCTGTACATAATCTCCCTTCCCCTCCCCACCCACCCTTCTCCTCCCCACTTCACCCTACCCCTCCTCTCCCCTCTCCTCCCCTCTCCTCTCCTCCCCTCTCCTCTCTTCTCAAGATTTATTTCTTTTTATTAGAGAGGCAGATTCACAGAGAGAGAGAAAGATCTTCCATCCTCTGGATCACACCCCAGGTGGCTGCAATGGTCAGAGCTGAGCTGATACAAAGCCAGGAGCCTAGCTTCCACCTGGTCTCCTTTGCAGGAGCAGGGTCCTAAGGCTCTGGGCCATCCTCCACTGCTTTCCCAGGCCACAGCCAGGTAGCTGGGTGGAAAGTGGAGCAGCCAGGACGTGAACTGTATCTCATATAGGATGCTGGTGCTGCAAGGTGGAGTATTAGCCGGCTGAACTATCACACTGTTCCCTGTATTCTGTTAATAAATTTAATAATGTATCTTAAGAGACTGAAAAAGTTATGTTGGAAAGTCTTCTTGCCATTCATGTTAGACCTGAGTTTGGGAGCCAAAACCAGGACTTCATAACTTAGTTCATTTTTTCTTTCTAAGTCTAATAAATTATTATTTGGAAAACCATAAGTCTATGATCTGTTAAGGTGATCCTCCTACTTATAATCTAGATTTTAGAATATTGAAGTATACTTGTAATTGTGCTATTAATTTCATCTGTTCATAATGCATTCTTGTAAAATATTATAGTGGATTATTTGTTTAGGATGTTTGAATCTATTATAAGCGAAGCTTTGTAGCTTCCCTTCATGTCTTCATATTGGTACAGAATTGGTAGCTTGTGATTCAGGCATTTAAGTGAATAGAAATCTGTAGGTTCTTTTATTGGAGACCCAAATTAAAGGGTAGATGTGCAGTTGTCATGATGTCAGATTTCCTAATGTCTTTTCCTTGGGTTAGGATAAATGCTAATCGATGCTGGGCATGGTTAGGATAGATTTGACTGTAACACTAGGACTACAGAAAGCGCTTTAGGAGGGTCTGAAGTTTTCTTTGTGTAATGCATTCAAAACCAGGGCACTTTGATTTTTGTTATGTACTAGCTAGGGAGAAATCTTTGCTAAGTTTGACTGTTTAAGAGAGAAAATTTATGATAAAATAAACTACTATTGAAGTAGACAGTGTGCATTGTTTTAACTGATAAAAACTATTACAGCTGAACAAGAGCACTTTTGGTCATGTGTTCTAGCTGTGTTGGATTTCGTTTTACTGAAACAATTAAAGAATTTAGAAAAATTAAAACATGGCATTTTTATGGTAATTCCTTAAGGTCAGCAAACTGAAGATCCATATTTGGAAGATATCCAAAATATATTTTATAATAAAACCCATTTTGTTTCTAAACAGTGATGAATGCGAGGTGGGGCGTAAAGTGGCAGTTGGTGTCCAGTGAGTCAGAGCAGCGCTTGTGGTGTGTTCTGGCCAGGAGCCTCTCGGGCGTGGTGGATGAGCAGTGTCTGAAAGAATCTGTTTGCTTGGTGGGACTTGCTCATTCATTGCAGTAGAAACACTCCTCCAGCCCCACCTCTGCGTAGAGAAAGAAGCCTAGGAACTGTGTGGGCTGTGCTGTTTTAGGCAGGCCTTTGATTTTAGGTATCTCTGCATCGTTACAGTGTGGTCTGACCTGATCTAACTTGATCTCTGGTTACCGTTTGTTCATGACATTTCTGTGCTCACCAATTAGTGATCAAATCCCTGCTACCGTCTTCTGCTCTTAACCTTGGACTTGTGTAGTATTTGACACTGTTGATCATCCCATCCTGTCATTAAATTTCACATTTCTTACTTTCTGTGATACCTCTCTTCCCTGTTCTCCCTTTGTTTCCTCTTGGTTTGAGTATTTTTTTTTTTCACTCAGTATCCTAGAATATCCCTTTTCGTCCTTCCTCCCCTTTTCCCTTTGAGACATCTCATAACTTTAAGCACTGAGCTTCTATAGCAGACTCAGACTTCATTTGAGCTTGCTAGCTTATATTTTGATCACCGATTTGAATATCCTAAGGATAAAATATTTAGAAGTGCGGTCCAGGTTAAACTTGCTCAGATCAGCTCTGGAGTGTAAAAGAGCCTTTGGTATTAATTTCGTTTATTTAAACTAAAGCTATTACTTGGAATAACTTGCCTTATTGCAATGTAAAAAATTAGTTAAAATAAGATGTATATTGTGCTGGTGGTCTGTAGTGAGTTTTAATAGAATATTTTCTTAACATAAATTTTATTTGTGGTAGATATGAGGCTCATAGACCTGTTACAGATGAACTTTAGAGAATGACAGAATAAATCAGTAATTATTTATTGGCGTTCTAACAGTTGATCAATGAATTCCTCCACTGCCTATATTTTTTTCTTGGACTAGCAAGAATATCTTTTTGTCTAACACATTTAAAATTTTTACTTTTAACAGAAATTAGCAGAGTACGGAAAGACATGTACAATGACACATTAAATGGCAGTACAGAGAGAAGGAGTGCAGAATTGCCTGATGCTGTGGGACCTATTGTTCAGTTACAAGAGAAACTTTATGTGCCTGTTAAAGAATACCCAGATGTAAGTATATTTTTTTGTTCATTTTTTTCCCCTGTTTTATATAACTTGGAGAAGAAATTTATTTGATAGTAAATACTTAACTATTATCAATTGTTTTTAATAAATTCTTGCAAGGGATAGAGATATGAATAGTTCATCATGAATAGTTTAAAAAATCTTTGAAAATGTGTTGTTTTGTTTCATTTGGAAGTGAACATGGACTTTCTGGAGGAAGTGAGGAACTATGGAAAGAGCTTTGAACACCTGTCAGCACCAAGTGCAGCTGCTACTCGTGTTCCTTCTGACCTCTGAGAAGCCACGATTGAGCCTGCACTTCTCTAGAATGGACATTCTTTTGGCTCTAATGGTTTTCTAGAATTATTGTTTGTGATCTTGTTGCCCCCATCTTAGTCCATTGCTCAGCCATTCTCTGTAAGCATCTTATTACAAATAATGTCCTTGTCCTATACCAGTTGATTTCCAAATCCAGCCTCTTTGACTTAGGTTACAAAACTCTACATACAGTCTATTCTGTTTTTCTGACCTTGCCCTGTTTACTACAGTGCAGTCACTGTGGCTGCCTTTGGCATTTAGAGCAAGCCAGATCTGTGCCCAGCCTTAGCATCTTTCTCTTACTTGTGCCTTGGTTTATACTGGCTGACTTCTTGTCCAGATTTAGGTCACTCCAAAGAGGCATCCCCACACCAGCTTACTCACTGTTGCACTCAGATTTTTTTTTCCCCCGTGAGGTATTTCTTATTACCTGCTGCTTTTCTTTCTTTCTTTCTTTCTTTTTTTAAGGTATATTTATTTATTTGAAAGGCAAAGTTAGAGAAGAGGAGCAACAGTCTTTATCTGTTGATTAACTCCCCAGATGGGCACAGTGGCTGGGATTGGGTCAGGTCAAATTCAGTGCCTCAGTGTTGGCCCATCTGCCATATTTTCTTTCTTTTTTTTTTTTAAAGATTTATTTTTATTATTTTTTTTTTTGGAAAGGCGGATATACAGAGAGGAGAGACAGAGAGGAAGATCTTCCATCCGATGATTCACTCCCCAAGTGAGTGCAACAGCTGATACTATGCTGATCCGAGGCCAGGAGCCTCTTCTGGGTCTCCCAAGCGGGTGCAGGGTCCCAAAGCTTTTGGGCCGTCCTCGACTGCTTTCCCAGGCCACAGGCAGGGAGCTGGAAGGGAAGCGGGGCTGCCGGGATTAGAACCAGTGCCCATATGGGATCCCGGGCGTGCAAGGCGAGGACTTTAACCACTTGCGCCACCGCGCCGGGCCCTATCTGCCATATTTTCATGTGTGTTTATTTTTCTGTGTCCCCACCAGAATGTAAGGAACTAAGAAAAGGCCCTGTCATTGTTACTCGTGGCTGTGTCCCCCATAGTGTTGACACATGAATATTGAATAAGGAGGCAAGTTTCAGAGAATTTTCTAGTGGACGGAGTTGGTATTAAAATGTTGAAAATGTGATGTGCTTTAAGATTTATTGGTTCCATGGACCAGGGCACTGTTTTTATTTCAGGTGGCAAGTAAGTGCCTTAAGTTGGTTATGGGAAAACAAGGAAGCTGATGTTTCATGATCTGAATTTCCTATTTAGTGTTCTTTAAGGCTTGTGAATTTACTCTGTACATTTTTCTTGTCGTCGTAAATGTACACACAATCCTAGATATCACACTGAATAAGAGTTTGGAGAACAGAACTTTGTGGAAGAGAGGAATCAGGGAGTGTCTGAGAATTGTGTCGGCCAGCCTCGGGGGAGCAGCTGCTTGCTGTGCCGTTAACTTATCCATGCCTCCCAAACGTAATCTTCAAAATTCAGATTCTTAGAAAATGTGGTTTGGTCCAGTCTGCATGTTGAAGGAGAGGAAGTGACAGGCCTAGATGTGAGCGCTGTGAGCCTGTCCTGGGTATTTGGGTTTTTCATAGCGGTAGGAACTTGTGACTTGGGTTACTGTAGATGAGCTGTGTGGGTGTAGTGGTCCGTGGTGAAAGGGTAGTGACTGCTTGGGAATGTTGTGTTTCTTTCCCTGGGAGTGCCAGTCTGTCCGGCTCACACAGCGTCTTAGTCAGGCTTTTACTTCTGCTAAGATCCAGTGGACGCAAATTAATAATTTTGTCTCCAAGGACAGTGGATGCTTCTGGAGAGGGTCTTGATTGGCAAAACCTTGTGCTATTGCCATAATAGCGGGTCGCAGTCAGAATGCTATTAAGCATGCAACATTCATGCATCAGCACCTGTGGGAAAGAGTGATGTGGCCCGAAATGTAATGGCTGTATCAAGTCAATTCAAGAGGAGGAGACTAGAAAAAAAAATAATTCAGATTATTACATTGGCTTTGAGTGTTAAGTTTTAAGCATATTGCTTTGCAGAAGTCTGCCTCATAAAATTATGTTTTGAAATAAACTAATGTATGGCACCTGATAGAGTACAACTAAATATGGTTTGTTTAGTCATGAATAAAAAAATGGTTCCTATTCTTGAAAAGCTTTCATTTTTATAGGCAAGAGGTAGAAGATAACTGCATTGAATCATTTAAGACAGTTGAGGTTTTTATAGTGGACTACTTGAACAAATTTGCAGAAAATGAAGTTAAAATATGCGTGTAGGAATCAGTGTGGTGGTGCGGGGCTCCTGTTTCTCAGCACAGCTCTGAGGCCCAGTTACTTCACCTGCTGGTCCAGCTTCCTGCTTCCTGCACTTAGAAGACAGCAGATGATGAACCCAGTGTTGGGACCTGCCACCCATGTGGACTTCCTGACTCCTGGCCTGACTCCATTGTGGCCATTTGTGGAGTAAAACTGCAGGTGGAAGATCTAAGATGAATTTATTTTACTGCAACAGTTTTGAAGAGTGTGAATGGGTTTTCATGAAATATTTTTAAAATAAGCTTTTAAAAGACCCTTTTGTGTAAGTTTAAAAATACTTTTACATAAAATGAACTTTTTCTGTTTTCCAAGAACTAGCCTCATTGATTCATAAATGACATGAGTGGGTATTCAGATAACATTTAGACTTATTTGGCTGGTGAAATCATTAATAATTTGCTTCCATTCATCACATTCATAAAAATAGAGTGAAGCCAGTTAACTGATAGATGTAAGTATTATGTTTGAAATATGTTTTAACAATTGTAAGTTTTTTGTAGTTTTATATATACTGAGTTTCTTTTTTTATTTTTAAAGATTTATTTATTTATTGGAAAGTCAGATATACAGAGAGGAGAGACAGAGAGGAAGATCTTCCGTCTGATGATTCACTCTCCAAGTGAGCGTAACGGCCGATGCTATGCTGATCTGATGCTAAGCCAATCCGAAGCCAGGATCCAGGAACTTCTTCCGGGTCTCCCACGTGGGTACAGGGTCCCAAGGCTTTGGGCTGTCCTTGACTGCTTTCCCAGGCCACAAGCAGGGAGCTGGATGGGAAGTGGAGCTGCCAGAATTAGAACCAGCGCCCATATGGGATGCCGGGGTGTTCAAGGCGAGGACTTTAGCCACTAGGCCCCGCCGCCGCTGGGCCCTGTATTGAGTTTCTTAAGCTGTTAGTAGACTGGTAGAGACCAGAATTGAATTCCCAGGTATTTGCTTTTATCAGACCCATCTCTGACTGTTGTGGGCATTTTGGGGAGTAAACCAACAGATTGAAGGATACTTTGTCTTTCTTCCTGTCTCCCTGTCACATTAAGTGGGAGGGAAACAGAAGCAAGCCCTCTCTGTCTCCGAGATTCAAATAAAATGAGCAGAAGTGGACAAGAGTTTTGTTTTCAGGCAGATGAACCAAGTTCTTTTGCGGTAGAAAATTTGCCTGTGATTTGACTTAGTCCAAGAGTTAGGATCGACTCTGGTAAAATTACTGCTGCAAATGATTTACAGGTAAGGTGGATCCCTAACTACAGGTGTCTGAGCTTACTGATGGAAGACCTGTGGGGGAGAAGCATGCCTCAGCACTGTGGGCACAGCAAGGCTTAGCAAGTGCAAGGGAGGCTGTCTTTCAGCATGTGTTGGTAGAGATGCATCTTGGAGTCAAACAGTTAACACCATAATTCCTACTATTTCCTCCAATATTGGGAAATGACATGGGCTATAAAACACTCAAAAGCTATATACTTTTAACACATTCCATTTCCCGTTTACGCAGGCTGCGCATCCCTTGGCTTAAATGCTTGGTATAGAAATGATTTGGGTTTTGATGTATCACATCGGGTCAGATGTGAAAATTTCCATTTGTGGTATCATGCTAACCCTGAAAGTTTGGGATTTGAAAGGATTAATGTTTCCAGGCTTTTGAATTAAGGATGTTTAACCTGTATTAGGGAGCTTAGATTTATTTTTGTAAGTGAATGAAATCATATGTTCTTTCTTGTGATTGCTGTTTGTGCAGAAAATGACAGGGTTTTTGAGAGAACCTGTGTTAACTTTACCTCACAGATATTGAAATGGATTTTTCCAACAACTAGCTTTGGAATTAAGATTGATTAATGATTTCATTGGGGAAAGTATTATTTTGTCTTAGTCAATCTAGCCAGTTAGCACAAAAATAGTTTACAAAAAAATGAGAGACTTGCTGAAATGTAGTTATAACTACCTTGCAAATCTACTTTCCCTAATTAAAAATCAATATCATTGGTAAAAAAAAAATATCTGCCATGATTTGACTGTTTTTCATATGGGTGTGATGTTTTTTGTTTATTTGGTAAGGAATTAGTTGAGCTTAAAGTGTGTACTGGGGGTTGTACAGTAATGATAAGCAGTATAAATTTGTCACTTTAAAGACAAAAGGAGAAGTGACATGTGAACATTAAAAATAGTAAAGTTAGAAAAGTGGACCTGACCATGAAAGTAACAGCAATGTTTTAGGTGCTAGGATATAATCTTCGCTACTGTGGTGCTGTCACAGCCATAATCCAGAGTGGAATCATGTGAGTGTGAACTCAGAGTGACAGTTAACGTGAAGAAGGAATGCACTAAACAGTGAAAAATCTTAAGATTTCTGTATCTTACTGTGATGCATGGAGTGAGCGTCATGAGACGTTCTTTGACTACAGAGAACAGAAGGGGCTGATGTGTTCTAATGCGGTAGCACAGCCGAGGTGGAGGTAGTGACACACCAACTACCTGAACACTATATACTAACTCAAAGTCACTACAAGTGTAGTTGTTCAGGGCCCGGGGCAATGGCCTAGTGGATAAATTCTCACCTTGCACTGGCTGGGTTATTGTGTGGGTACTGATTTGTGTTCTGGCTGCTCCATTTCCCATCCATCTCCCTGCTTGTGGCCTAGGAAGGCAGTGGAGGACGGCCAGAGGACTTGGGACTCTGCACCCGTGTAGATGACCCTGAGGAGGCTCTTGGCTCCTGGCTTCGGATTGGCTTATTCCGGCTGTTGTGGTCACTTGGGGAGTGAACCAGTGTATGGAGGATCTTTCTGTACCTCCTTCTTTTGTATGTCGGCCTTTCCAACAGAAAAATAAATTTTTTTTTTAAAGTAGTTGTTTAGAATATAATAGAGCATTGAATGGGGGTGGATAAAAGACAGTTATCAGTATGTTAAATAGGTCTAAAATTGGTGCCTATAAGAGCAGTTCATTTTTTAAAAAGCTGAATAATAGTTTATGGAGCTAATGTATTTTTAAAACTTTACTTTTATTTGAAAGGCAGAGTTACAGAGAGAAAGAGTTGGACATCTTCCATCTGCTGTCTCCCAAATGGCTGTAGCAGCTCATAGCCAGGTTTCCCATGTAGGTACAGGAGCCCAAGGATTTGGGTCCTTTTTCTGCCAGACCAGTTCAGCTCCAAACTGGAAGTCGAGGAAAGACTTAAAATGTCCCTTCCAGTGAGCATATACCATTACAGGTAAGGTAACAGAGTCAGTTAACCAGTGCACAGGCTGCTCCTTCTTCTATAAGTCTATAGCCTGTTGTTGCCCATGATTGCTTTAGACCAAGTGTCTACAGACTAGAGTACTTGCTGTAGAAATTGGCCTAAGTGTGGGCCAATCTGCCTAAAGTGGTCATCTGGGTTTTAACTTAGCTAGCTTCATGTGATGCACTGAAATCGACTGCTGCATTAGAAGAACTCACCAAGGAGTTCTGCCAGTAGCAGCTTCCAAGGAGCAACAAGAGGAGAGGTGGGTAAAAAGAGCCTTAAAATGGTATTGGCCTTGATATGGTGAAAGTAATGGCTATTCATACCTGTTTGCCTTCGCAGAGGTACTTGAGATCTTGGATTAGTTCACTGGGTAGGCCAACTTACCCTTTGTGTGCACCTGGGCGTGTTTCCCTTCCTTGCAGAGGACGTGGCCCAGTGTGCACTGAGATCAGGACACAACCTCACAGCTCTGATCCCTGAGATTGGAGACCCTGGCGTGTCCAGAGCCAGCTGGACATGGAAGCCCAGGCTGCTAACCAATGCCAGAGGCTCTCAGTGGGATCAGGAGCAGCCATGGTAAGGGCAGGTGCTCCTGGAGGCTCAGGTGACTGCCCTCTGGAGTATGCAGGAGACATAGGCACCGATGGAGCAGGACAAGCCCTGCCTGCCCTCTTTTGAGAGGGAGGGAAAGAGGAAGATATAATTTATTATTCAGTGATTTTTGGTCCTTTCAGTTTTGTAGATAAGCAGTTGACAAAATTTTTGCATTTTTGAGATGTACCATGTGAAGATTGCTACACTTTGTTCATAACCTTGCCTGGTGAGAACCCTTGACTACCATACCATATGTTAGATAACCAGAAGGTGTTCATCTGGTATGGTTGAACATTTGTAGTCTGATGAATGTGTTCCTGTTGTCTTCATCCCCTACCTACAATCACTGTTGTAAGTAGCTTACTTATTTTTTGAAAATTGACTTATTCCGTAGACACAGTTTAAGGGGAATAAGCATCAGGAGATCTTCAGTCTGCTGGTTTACTTCTTGAATAGCTATAGCGCTTTGGGCTGGCCAGGCTGAAGCCAGGGCTCAGGAACTCTGTCTGGATGTTCGTGTGAGTAACAGACTCAAGTACTTGCACTAGCACCTGCTGCTTTCCAGGCACATTAGCAGGAAGCTGAATTGGAGGCAGAGTGGCCAAGGCTAAGACTGGTGCTCCCTGTATGTCGGCATTGTTGCTGCATACCCCAAGCTGAGCAGTGGCACTAGGGTTACAAAACAGACAACACACAGTGGGTCATTCTTGTAAAGAGAATGCCTTTTATTCAAAGTCAATCTGAATCTTTTATAGTCTGCTTGACTCTTCCCAGGATTTTCCCAATGCTCAAGCGACTCCTAAGCTCCCACAAGGGCATCTTAAAAAGGGGAAGCAGGGAAGATGGAACTTGCAGTCAAGCCAGGGGCTAAATGTATCAGGCCAAGATTGCCCATCCTGTTACACCTAGAGAAACAAGCTAAGCTGTGGAGTTAACCCTTGGGAGACCCTTGTGGATGTCCTAAGTGATGTTTTAACTCAAAATACCTTTGTATCCACCCCAAGTTCAGCTGTTCAGATTTCACACGGAAGTTGGGTTATGTGGTGTTTGTGTCTGACTTTAAAGCTCAGTGTAATGTACTTTTCATCCCTGCTGTCCAGAATTGGAGGAGTTCCTTTTTTATTGTTGAATAGCACCACACCTTTTTTTTTTTTTTCAAAGATTTATTTATTTTTATTGGAAAGTCAGATATAGAGAGAGGAGGAGAGACAGAGAGGAAGATCTTCCGTCTGATGATTCACTCCCCAAGTGACTACAACAGGCTTGGGCTGCGCCGATCTGAAGCCAGGAGCCAGGAACCTCCTCCAGGTCTCCCATGCTGGTGCAAGGTCCCAAAGCTTTGGGCCGCCCTCTGATGCTTTCCCAGGCCACAAGCAGGTAGCTGGATTGGAATCTGGGCAGCTGGGATTAGATCCAGTGCCCATATGGGATCCCGGGGTGTTCAAGGTGAGGACTTCTGCTGCTAGGCCACCACGCCAGGCCCGCACCACACCTTCTTTATCCACTCAGCTGTTGTAGGATATTTCTGCTGTTTCCATATTTTGACCCTTGCTAGTAATGCCTGTGGTCATTGTGGGTTAAATAATCTCTGGACATAGGATAGCTGGATTTTGTTTTCTAATGGTTGAACCAGTGTATATTTTAATTCATTACAGAGGTGAGGAGGTTGCAAACCTGTGTGGGAGAGGGTTGGGATGGAGGGGAAGGCAGGTGAGATCATGTTTCATCTACCCTTCCTTCTGTGCCCAAGGGCTGAGGGAGGGAAAGTGCACCCTGCACTGCTTCTGGCTTTAGGACTGCATCGGCTCTCAGAGATGAGTGAAGATGGCCCTTTCTGTGACCTCAGAGACCCTTTGGAGTGGAAGAACGTGTCAGCGATGTCACTTGAGTGGTCTTAATTGTTCTGAGAAGTTATTGGCATCAGTGCACCAGAGGTGAGGCGTTCTAAGTAAGGCCTGTTGGCTGTGCTTGTTCCCGGTGTGTCTACTCCTCTAGGTGCTTGCTGTGAAGGCTGGCCTGGAGAGGTTTTCCAGCAGCCCTTCTCTAGCCTTCCCTGCTTTCCATTCTTTGAAGAGGCACTTGAAGTTCTCTGCTGGGTTAGATGAGCCAACCATCTTGTCTTTCCTGTACCTCTGGATATAAGGTGGCAGTCCTGTGCTCTGGGGTTGGACCAGCTGTTAGTGATTTCTCTGATGAAGTCTGGGATGAAGTGCAGAGGTCTAGAGGGGGAGCCGAGAATTCTTACCTGGGAGGTCTTTAGACCTTGATCTTGTGTATGCCAGCTGATACAGTCAAGCCCAGCCTGCCCCCAGCCCTGGGTATCGGGAACCAGCAGGTGGTGCTGCCTAGCCTTGTCTAGCACAGCCCAGTCCAGCCTGCCCTTAGGTCTGGTTCTCTTGCACTCTGTGGGGTGGGGGGTGCCACCCTGCAGCCTAATCAGGGTAACTACCAACTTCCCCTATCTGGCCCCAGTCACATCCCACTCCCTGCCTTTGTTTTCATGTGTGCTGGCCTATGCTAGGGTCTAGTCTGGCCTGCCCACAGCCCAGGCTCTTGCGTGCAGCCATAGGTGCTACAGCCTAGTCAGGGTGACCCCAAAGAATCCCTGCCCCCAATGTGGTGTGATCCTCAAGTCACCCCTATCAGACCTGCCCCAAAACATGGCTCTTGAAAACACCAGTGGGTACTGTGACCTGGCCTGGCCCTGTTCACCACCAGCCCCAGATTCTCAGGCATGCCTGAGAGTTTTCTTGGCCAGAAGTAGGGAGACCCTCTGGATCCCCCTGTCTGATCCACCCCATCTCAGCTCCCTGGATTACCTAGGGCTGGTCTGTGGAAGCCTCTAGAAAGCATCTCATACATGCAAAACAAGCCCTAAGTGGCCCGTGCTCTTATTTGCCCTGAGATTCCCTTCCCTGGGCAAAGTGTCTGATCCCCATAGTGGTGGCCATGGCAGTAGGGTAGCTCTGGCTGGCATCTACTTTTCTCTTTATTGTCTGTTATATCAGATCTTTAAAAACAAAACAAAAACCCTAATTGTCAAGACAAATGGCTTAAGAGGTAAATCCTTTTTTTGGTAGTTTTACAGATTCATTCATATGTTTAAATCAATCCATTTTTACTTAGTTTTTGTGTGTAGTATGAGGATCCCATTTTCATTCATTTGAGTGTGAATGGCTAATTTTTGTTTCTGCAGCACCAATTATGGAAAAGGCCGTTCTTTCCCTGTTGTGCAGTTATTCTATTTATTTGTGCATGAGTTTATTTCTATACTCCTGTACTCTTCAGTCCATGTGGCTCTTGAGCTAGTATCATGCATACATTTAAATGATTTGTTTGAAAGGTGGTGCAAGAGCCAGGCTGAGGCCAGAATCCAGGAACTCTGTCCAGATCTCCTGCATGGGTGACAAGGGTCCAAACACTTGGGCCATCTTTGGGAGCTGGATTGGAAGCAGAGCCACGAGGACCGGAACTGGCTCTCTGATTTGGGATGTTTGCGTTGTACTACAATGCAGACCTCTCCCTTTGATTATTGTAGCTTTGTAATAAAGTTTGAAACCAGGAAGTACAAGCCCTCTGTTCTCTCTCAGCATTACACTGGCTATTTTGTATCTTTTGTGGTTACTTAGGAATTTTAGGATTTTCCCTTCATTTCTGTGAGGAATGTCAATGAAGTTTGATAGGAGTTGCTTTAAATATAGATTGCTTTGTGTAATGTGAACCTTCTTTCCATTCATTTGTGTCTTCACTTTTTTCAGTGTTTAGAACTTTGACATACTTGGTTAAATTTGTTCCCAAGTATTATTTTCTTGGATACTTTTGGGAATAAAATTACTTCTTCATTTGTTTTTAATACTTTGTTAGTGTGTGGATGTAATTGAGCATTGAACGTTAACTTTTTGTTTTGAGGTTTCACCTGCTTTGTATTTAGTGATGGTGTTGCTATTTCAGGCTTTTTTGTCAATCATATGTCACCTACAGGAACAATTTAGTAGTTTGTTTCCCAGTTTGAATGTGGTTTCTTTTATTTGGCCTTACTGCTCCAACTAGGTCTATTATGTTTATGTTAAATAGAACTTGTCAGAATGAACATTCATGTCTTGCTCTTGACTTCTGTTATTTTTAGGATTTATTTTTTATGTTTACTTGAATGTCAAAGTTACAGAAAGAGAGAGTGAGCGAGAGAGAGACCTTCCTTCCACTGACTTATTCTTCAAATGGCTGCAACAGCCAGAGCTAGGCTGGGCTGAAGTGGGCCAACGACTAGAGCCAGAAACCCTTCCAGGTGTCCCATATAGGTGCAGGGGCCCAAGGTTTTAGGCCATCCTTCACGTCTTTCCCAGGCCATCCTCTGGGAGACGGATCAAAAGTGGGTTGATTGGGATTCAAACTGCAGCCACAGGCCAGAGGATCAAGATGCCATACCACCATGCTGGCCCCGCTGGTTGATTTCTAAGAAAGATCTCATCAGTGTATGGGAGAGTTATTTGTACCTCCATGTTGATAGCAGCTCGATTCAGAAAGCTGAGATATGGAATCAACCCAGTTGGCCATGAACTTGCCTGGATGCACTGTGGAATACTACTTAGCCATAAATGAATGAAAACTTGTCTTTCGCAACTAAATGGATGTAATTTGAAACCATTATGATTAGTGAAATAAATCAGTCCTCTGAATATAGATGTTTTCTCAGTCTGTGATAACTAATATTCAGAGTAAAAATGTAAACTGTATGAGTGAGATTGATATGCTGGGATTTGATGATTATTTACACCCAGAGGAAAAGTAGGTTTTGTTTTTTTCCCCTTTTTTCTAGTTGCTAAGTGATATCTTTACTTAATGGAATATTAAGCCTGCTGATTGAAATGAAATGAAAATATGCTGCTGTAAGAATTAGGAAAGAAAGAAGGGTTTGTGAGGTGTGTGTGTAGGCAGGAAGATAGAATGTTAGAATGATATCATTATGCTTCTAAATTTGTATTGTTAAATATGTGAAAATTGTTAACGTTATATAAATAGAAAAAGGAAAAGATTTCCACTTGCGTTTGCTACTGTGGGTCACACGTGTTCGTTGCATATGTGGAGTACACATAGCCGTCCTCAGTCTGGGTGAGTGGTTCTTCTGCGATGTTGGAGTCAGGTGCCTGCTACTTGTTGAGGGCTTTTGTGCTCGGGCTCGTCAGGGATATTGGTCTTTGTTGTGTTTTTCTGCTTTTGAAATTAAGATGATGCTAGAAAAGGAGTTTGGGAAGATTTCCTCCCTTTCAGTTGTTTCAGATAATTTTAGAAGAATTGGAATTAGTTGTTTTTGAAAATTTTGGTTGAATTTGGCAGTGAAGACGTCTGGACTGGGCTTTTCTGTGTTTGGGGGCCTTTGTTACTGCCTCACCCCAAACTGTTGAAGCTTTCTGGATCTTCGTGACTCAGTTGGTAGGTGGATTGTGTTCAGAAGTCTGTCCATTTCTTGTGGTTTTCCAGTTTGTTGACACACAGCTGTAGTAATAGTTGATTTGTTGTGTTATTGTGATGTCCCTGTTGCATCTCCTTTTTCATCTCTAATTCTGCTGATTTGGATATTACTGTTGTTTTGGGTCATCTGGGCCAAAGATATATTAATTTTTTCCCCAAAAACAAGCTCTTAATTTATTGATTTTTTTAGATATTGTGAATTTTTTGTTTCAAAGCTTTATTTCTTCTCAAATTTTATTTACTTTTAATTTTGTGTTTTGCGGGTTGACTTTTAGTCCTTGAGATGCATTGACAGACACATTACTTATTTGATGCTTATGTATATATTTATTGAGAATTTATTTATGTATTTTTTAATTGGAAAGTGGTATTTACAGACAGAAGGAGAGACAAAGATTTTCTGTTCACTGGTTTACTGCCCAAAAGGCGCAGTGGCTGGAGCTGAGCCAGTCCGAAGCCAGGAACTTCTTGCGAGTCTCCGGCGTGCCTGCAGGGTCCCAGGGCTTTGGGCCGTCCTTGACTGCTTTCCCAGGCCACAGACAGGGAGCTGGATGGGATACAGACGGGCACCCATATGGGATCCTGGAGCATACAAGCCAAAGACTTTAACTACCAGGCTATCGGGCTGGGCCCTGTAATTTTTTGATATAGTTGGGAATTCCCTGTTAGCCCTGCTTTTGTTTTATCCTGTGAATTTTGGTATGCTGTGCTGCAATATTCATTTAGGTTCAGGAATTTTTTTATTTTCCTTTTGAATTTTTCTTTGACCCACTGTCATTTCAGAAATGCGCTTTTAGTCTTCATATGTTTCCATACCTTATAGAGTTTAAGTTGTTGCTTTCCAGCTTCAGCCAATTGTGGCCAGAAAAGACGCATGTTTTTCTGAGACTTGATTTATTTTATTTATTTATTTTTTTTAAGATTTATTTTTATTATTTTCTCATTGGAAAGGCGGATATACAGAGAGGAGGAGAGACAGAGAGGAAGATCTTCCGTCCGATGATTCACTCCCCAAGTGAGCGCAACAGTCTGCTATGCAGATCCGAAGCCAGGAGCCTCTTCTGGGTCTCCCACTCGGGTGCAGGGTCACAAAGCCTTGGGCCGTTCAACTGCTTTCCTGGGCCACAGGCAGGGAGCTGGAAGGGAAGCGGGGCTGCCGGGATTAGAACCGGCGCCTGTATGGGATCCCGGGCGTGCAAGGCGAGGACCTTAACCACTTGCGCCACCGCTCCGGGCCCTTGATTTATGATCTGGCATAGACTTGAGGAGGTTTGGTGGGCTGGTAAAGAAGGTGTGTCTTCACACTGTGGGATGAGATGATCTGTAGATACCAGGTTCATTTGGTCCGCAGGTATGTTGTTAACTTCGTTGGCTTTCTGGTCAGTATGCCCACTGATGTGGGTGTCGAAGCCCCCGCTGTAACTGTGTCTCAGGGTTTGTTCTCCCTTCGGACCCGCAGTCGTTCCTTTCAGATAGCCAGGTGCTTTGGCATTACGTGTATTTACATTCTCCACAGTCACCTCTTCCTGTTGAATTGATCCCTTAATCATTACATCTTGCTGTTCTTTATCTTAATATTTTCTGCTATGGTCCATTTTTTTTATGATATTAAGAAGGCTATGCCTGTTTGTTTTTGCTTTCCATTAACATGAAATTTCTTTTTCCGTCCTTTCACTTTCAGTCTGTTTCTTTGCTAATGAGGTTTAGTACTTGCAGGTAGCAAATAGATAGATTTGGCTTTTTTAAAAAAAAATTTTAAATTTACTTACTTTTATTTGTTTGTTGTCAAAGAGAAGATATTGTAGAGCCATGCGTCTGGGTGGGGTGGGCTCTCTGGGGGAGGGAAAAGACCTCACCCTCCCTCGGTGGCCACGGAGTGGGGGAGGGGCAGATGTTGCCAAGCTCCTTGCTGCCAGATCACATCAGAGTCAGGGGACAGAGATGGTCCCTGGATTTTGTCCCAGGGACACTGATGGGAGTAAGCATGTCCTTAGGTGTTAGCCTGAGTGGTCACAATTGTTCTGAGATGATGTTGGCTTCATTGTACCAGGTGTGAGGCATCACTTCCTGTGCTTGTCAACCCTGTGTCTGGATGCTTGGTGCATAATTTGGCCTGTGGTGTTATTTAACCTGTTCTTTCGTCTTTTAATAAGACACTCAAGGTCTTCTCTTGAAGAATCAGAGAGGCTGGTTGTCCTGTCTTGTGTGTGTATCCCCAGTGTGGTGTTTTTCTTTACATGAAGTTAGCAATGGGGGTGGCCCATTTCTTTAACAGGTGCTTGAGGCCAGACCACATGTCCACAAGCTGTTCTCTGAGGTTGGCAATGAGTGGAGCCAAGATCCTCTTCTGAGTCTGCCCTGTGAGTGTGGATGATCAGGACATGCATGGGCCCTTCTGTGCTGACTTCCCAGGTCCTTAGCAGGATGCTGGATCAGAAGTGGAGCTGCCATGCTCCAACCAGCATCCACATTTGGGATGGGATGCTGGTGCCGCAGACAGTGGCTTAGTCTGGAACACCACAGCGCTGGCCCTCAGTGTTATCTTTTTGGTAAATAACACCTTGGTTCTCTCCCTTTTTCAATAAATACTCTTATTGTTTGTTTTTATTTTCCTTTGGTCTTTTGCTGGGAATTTTTCTGCCTTCATATTGTTTCATTTTTTGATGCTCATTGTTTGTTGTAACACATCATTAAGCATTGTTTGTAAGGCTGGGCGAGTGGTCACACAGTTTTCTGTCTTGTGTTTGCTTTGTGGAAGGTCTTTATTTTGCCTTCATTTGCAGATGAAGGCAATGCTGTGTGCAGTGTCCTGGTTGGATTCCTGGAGAACTTGGACTGTGTCTCCTCCTTCTGTGGGATTTCTCGTGAGAAATCAACTATTAGTCTAATCAGCGATCCTCTGCAGATGCTCTGGTGTTTTCTTCATGCACGTGTTGGACTCTGTTCTTGTCTCTGCTGCAGTCTGACCACGATGCGCAGTGCAGATGTGTTGTGATGACGTGTAGGTGGAGTTCTGTGTGCTTCCCGCACGTCGACATCTCTAGTATTCTGCTGTTACTCTGCTGAATAGGCATTGTACCCATTCTCTCCCTCCTTGCTGGCATGTGCAGAGGGTAGCCGGGGAGCTCTGGGCAGTGCTCCAGGTGAGGCGAGAGTCCAGGGTAATCCCCAATTGGCCATGGTTCATCTTCTCTGAGCAGCAGACAAGTGGGTGAGAGTGATAGAATCATGTTTGCTAGAATAATTGATCTCACCTCTCTTCTGAAGTAAGCAGCACCCAAGTTCCCCCTCAGTGGTGGCAGCCCCTGTCCATATTGGCTCAGGAACCTCACAAATGGTCTGTGTGGGCCTTGGTGTGAGCACAGGGCAAGACAGTGATGTGCTTTGGGCCATTGGGGGTCTTTGTGTCTGTGATGTCAGATATGTGATTGATCAGAGACCCAGATCCACACCACACCCTATTATTTGGTCAGTCAGTGTGCAAGACTGTTATGATCTGAGTGCAGTGATCCACCCTGACCAGCTGTGGCAGCTCAGGCCTCAGCGTCTGTAATATGGTGGGAGTGGAAGTGGGTTCCCCTTGCTGAGTCCATGCCCGTCTGAGTACCAGAGGGGAATGCAGACTTATCTTTCTCCTAAAATCCTCCAGTTGCATTTCTGTGTTAAAGCCACTCTCACCTGTTTTTTGGCATTAAGTTGGCACCATCCCTGCTGGTCAGTGGGAAATGGTTAGGAGGACGCAAGGGACCCCACAATGGCTTATTCCGGCACCTGCTATCCTTGTGGCTCACACAGGTTCAGGCCTGGTTAGCGGTGCTGGCTGGCCTGCGTCTGCTCCACGTCTCTGGAAGCTGACGTCACCTTTAGTTCCTGCTGTTGGGATTGTTGGCTGTGTCTCAGCTTGTGCAGTACTGTTGCCATGTCCACCCTTCTCTGTGGTGTGACTCTGCCTGCTGTAGAATCTCCATTTCAAACTTTGAACTTGCCACCTGAAAACACACTATCTCTGTTGTTCTGCTGGTTAGAATTGGCACGTGTTTCCCCTCGGGCTGTTTGGGCAGTCCTCTTCGGGATCTTGGTGGTTGAGTTCAGTCTCCTTCCTAGTTACAAGCCTGTGGTGATTTTTTGTTTCTTCACTGTTCTTGGTGTAGGTTTTTTGTTTCTTGAATTCATTCGTTATGTCATCTGCTTGATTGATTCGTGATAAATCACAATAGTTTCTTACAATCTCAGGATTATTTCTTTGGCATTAGTTATATTTGAACTTCCATTTTAAAGTTTTATTTAGTTGAATTCTCCTTATTGCCTTTGCTGGTCAAACTAAAGACTTGTTGGCTTTGTTTATCTTTTGAAAAATTGGCTCTTCCATTAGTTAATTTTCTTTTATCCTTCTTTGTTCTTTAATTTTTGTTATTTCCTTCCTTAGCCTGTAGTATCTAGTATTCCCAGGCAGTCTTCTATACATGAAAAAAGCATTCCAGCAAATTTTCATTATAAAAAGCAGTAACCCTTTCTGAAATAATTGGGGTCAAACTGTTTGAGATGTAGGATGTTTTTCTATTGTAATGTTAGTGAAGCAGTTGGCAGGTCAGTAATCTGAACTCTTACATGCTTCAGGATCTTAGACTTTCTGAGTATCTGATCAACAGTTAACACATTTCAGATTTCAGATTGGGGTCATGCAGCATGTATATGATTTCACATAGAAATACATGCTAGTTTCTTACATGTGGTGTACCTTATGTGCAGCCCTGTGGCTGGAATAAACCAATAAAGAAGTAAAGAGACAAGGCTGGGTGCCTGATTTCATCGGTCACCTTCGTGACTGTGTGAAAGTCTTTGCAAGCCATGGAGTGGAATCAAGGCTTTGCTGGAGAGTGCTCGGAGACCCTCGGCTCGGGGCAGGGAAGCCATTGGAACACAGAACAGATACAGAAATAGTGGGAAGGGGGAAGAATCTGTCTTCTTTGATGGGAAGGAAAAACATTAAAATGAACTGCCCCTTTTATAGTACTGTGTAAATTGCATATTACTGGAGCATAGGGTTGTTAGCAGAACTCATGGAGCTACTGTGAGTTGAAGTCTTTTAACAGACCTGCATGTAGTGTTTCACATCCTTCGTTCTTACAGTATTTTCTTCATATCTTAATTTTAATTGATTACATCTCTTATTGTTGTTACTTTTTATTGTTATTTAGTTTGTGGAAGGATCATCAGCAGTGCTATTTACTGGAATTTAACTTCACTGCTTTCAGTCTCTTGCTCAAATGCATCTTATTTAAAGAGTGAAGTGTTACCATAATTTAGGCTGTTCACATTTCTGTGCCACAAATTTCACATTTTGGTTGTAAGCAGTTACTGATTTTCCTCCTTTGCAGCCGTCGTTTCTTGGTTGTCTTTATGCAGCATCTTTTCTTAAGTATTATTTAATGCATTTATTGTCACAACTTGAGTATTTATAAAGGTTTTTCCAGTTCCTGTAAGAATATAACTTATGTTTGATAAAGTGGTGTCTGACTACTTATCCAGAATCAGCATGGAGGTAGAAAAGAGGCAGTTATTTCCCAAAACTGGTAGTCATTTCCATTTACTGATTCTGAAACTTTTAATAACAATTTTGCCTTCTACATAATGATGACTCTTGCATCTCATAGACTTGTACCAGACAGATCCCCAGTGTTCCCTGGGCTGGAGGTGGTGATTTGCTTTGCTCTTGTGCTGAGTGCAGGATTTCACCCCAAGTATACGTTAGACATAGGTTTCTCTGTGGTGTTCATGCTTGCCCTGTTGTTTGTTTGATAAGGTTTGTAAGGTATCTACTAACATCATGTTAGAAATCTTGGACATAAGGGTAGTATCAATCTAGTTTATAGAGAAGAATAGAATTGCAAATTTCATATGTCCCCCCCCTTTTTAAAATATTTGTTTATTTATTTTTATTGGAAACGCAGATTTACAGAGGAGACAGAAAGATCTTGTGTCTGCTGATTTACTCCCCAAATGCCTGCACTGGCTGGAGCTGAGCTGAAGCCAGGAGTTTGGTCTCCCACGTGGGTCAGGGTTTCAAGGCTTTGGGCCATCTGCTGCTGCTTTCCCTTCGCCCCAAATTTTAACCAGGAATTACTCTTTCAAAATTCTGAGAAGTGTTCTGAGATGCTTTGAGAATATTACCATTAGTTTTCCATCATCCTAACAGTGTGTCATTGGAGGTGTTATCTTTAAAAATGTTACTGAGAAGATGTTCTAAGGTGGGTTTTTTTTTTTTTTTTTTTTTTGCATTGGGAGAAGGGTGTCGTTTTGTTTCTTTGTAAGATGGAGTGCTGGTATTTAACCTTAGATATGGTGGTTAAATGTCTTCTTTGGAAATTAGCATGCCATTTGGTAGAAATACAATTGTGAGCCACAGAGAAGCTCTATATTTAAACAGTGGGGTTAATGAAAGTCTTTTTTTTTTTTTTTTCCTTTTCTCTTTCCCTTCTTCTGGTCTTTAAAGTTGAACTTAGCTCTGGTTGCTTTGAAAGTGTGTGACATTGTTTTAATTGAATAAAACTGCAGAACTGGCATGATAAATCAATACAGAATGGATTTTAGTGCAAAGCAAACGATATTAACTTGGAAATTGGTTGCACAAGACAAAGCAGATGGTATGATTAATTTTTTTCATTCTCCACTTGCCACATTTTGCAAAGGCTGACCTTGACAGTCCCAGTTGTATTTCAACATATTGAGCTGTTGTCTGTTGGTTCTTGAGGACAGTTAACAATTGGTTCATTTTTAAGGCTAGGAAAATTTAGTCACGGATTTAATATTTTGGCTTTAGCCGGCTTAACATGCTTCTGGTAAGTAAGTAGAAATTGTGCAGATAGATGAGCTGTGGTAGAAACTTTGTAGTGTAGACCAACTGGTCTGGTACAGGTCAAAATCAATTAACATGCTAATTATTTCATGTACTAAATAATCTCCAGTCATAATGCATTTAATAATGTATTTGCTTACTTACCTGGGAGATAGAATGAGACAGAGTTTCCATCAGCTAATTTACTGCCACAGCTGGAAACTAGAAACTCAACCTAGAGCTTTCATTTTGGTGGCAGAAAGTCACTTCAGCAAGGAGCCCTGTTTCTGACTTGGGTGTTCCGCTGTGGTATGTATGTCACGTGACTGGCAGCTTGATCACGGAACCAACATGTACTCGCATCATGCATTTCTAGATATTTTTTGTCATGTTTGAGGTAAATGGTGTTCATCTAGTAAATGAATTTATCTGGACAAAGTTCTGTGTACAGCACAACAGTTACTAAAAAGCAGCTGAGTAGGAATTGTCAAAAATTAGAAATTGTCAAAAATAGGGACTGTTGTGGCGTAGCAGTGCCAGCATCCCCCATGGGTGCTATTTTGAGTCCTGGCTCCTCCTCTTCTAATCCAGCTCCCTGCTGATGGCCTGGGAAAAGCAGTGGAAGATGGCCTATGTACCCTGGATGCTGTGCTCATGTGGGAGACCTAAAAGTGTAGTCTGGCCCTGGCGTCCCTCAGCTGTAGTTGGTGCAGCCGTTTGGAGGGTGAACCTACAGGTGGAAGATGTCCTTTGTTCTTGCTCGCCATCTCTTTGTGTCTCTCTGTGTTCCCTGCTTTTTCTGTGACTGACCTTCAACTAAGCGAATCAGCCTTTTACAAAAGCATTTCAGAGTGAAAAGTAGAGAGTGTAAGTATTTTCACAGACTTGTGGAGATCAGGAAGCTTCTTTGTTTATGGGTTGATTTCACTCCTTGTCAGTTAGTAAGCCTTAAATAAAAATTTTGACTTGATTTTGAGGATTAAAGCCTGTTTTTCATTCTACTGAAAGATGCAGAAATGAAACAAAATGTGAGTAGAGGTGAATGGTGGTTACTGTCTGTTCAGGTTGTTTTCAGGGGGGATGGAATAAAGTTTTATCCAGTATCTTAATACATTTATCATAAGTTTCCAAATTGCAGAGAAGCAGGGGAAGAGCTTAATGGAGATGCAAAAGGCCTGGCATGTTGATGGATTCTCTGTGATTTTTTTTTCCCTTTTCCTGAATCCCTCAATCCAATTATTATCCCATTCTGTTTGCTGTTATGTCACTTTTGTGTTTACATTAAAAGGCAGCTTCTTCAAAAATGGTGACCGACTGTGTGTGTTAAGGATTGGCAAGGTAGGTATACCAGTGAGCACTTTAGGTATAATAGGACACAGTGAGGGAAAATCTGCTCGAATACATCAGAGTTCCAAGAAGCAAGATTGTAAATTACTAGTTTCTGATCGTCAGGTGATCAAAGATCAATATTGGCTTTGAACACCCCCCCCCCCCCCCCCGTGTTTGTTGAATACATAGAGGGCTGCCTGGAGAGAGCTCTGACGTTCGGGATTTGGAGCTGTGGTTTGTCAGTTTGGAATCTCCACTACACTGCCCGGTGTTTACTTTGTGGGCCAAAATAATAGATGTGTACAGTAGGAGTTAGGAGTTAACTAGGAGGTCTAGGGACTTTGAGAGATTGCATCTAAACTCGAAATTTTCTCAAGAAGTGAAACTCTTGGTTTTCTAGTAACAGTAGATATTTGGCGTGAGCTAATAATTTTCCTGGAGGCAATCAACATCCTTTTAGATTTTACATTATTTCTAAAGTGATTTAGTTTATAAGAGTTATTTTTACTATGGTGCTAGGTTTTTATTGTTATGTTTCACTCTTTACCCAATGGAGTGTTTTTTTCTTCAAGGATGATGCATTGTCTTACCCCTTTATCTTGGTTGTACCATGGTTTTCCTGTTAGTACCCTTCTAAACTTTTCATGTTGACATGTGAAGCAATGGAAGTTTGAATTAGGGGCTTTTGTTCCTCAGTGGCATTTGTCCACAGCCAGTGTTGATTGGAGCTGGTTGCCAGAAACAGTCATGTTTCACAAGCAGGGCTCATGCTGTCTGTATTCTTGACTGTTTTCTAGCTAATGTAACCGTAGCCTGCTACGTGCACGAAACTTACTTGGCTCTTGATATTCTGGGGTGGGATTTTCAGTTGTCTTGTGTATGTTTTCCATCTTGGTTTCTATAGCTCTTGGTGTCTGAACCTCAAGCCAAGCCTGTCTGGATTTGGTTAGTGCTCCATCTCATTCTGTGTCATTCTAAGCTAACACTGAGTTTTTGGTGCACTCTTGATTCTCGGTCATGTGCCAGATTCTGCTGGTCTGCATTAATGTGTGGTGCTCAGTGTGCATACACACACCCAGGGACTTGGCATGGCGGCTTTACCAGAGTTTCATCCTTGTTTTATATTTGTGGTTTCTTTGATCTAACTTTCGAATTTGTTATAAATCTTTCTTAGAGTTAACTGCAAGCCGGAATAAATGTACTTTCTGAGTTTAAACCTTGATTTTATTCAAATTGGCCTCTTGGGAAGGCCACATTGACTTGGGGCTCTCCACTGTAAGTAAGGTTCTTGTTGAAATGGATACAGTGAGGGTTTAGTTTGGATAAAGAGGTAGATAAAGTCCTGTGTGTTGAGGAAATGCAACAATTTAAGTTGTCCATGAAGGGCTGATTTGGGTGAAAGTTTCAGTATTTGGGCTGTTGTGGTAAAGATAAAATGCTGTTCCTCTCCCGCTTGGGCTAAGGGAGGTGCTGGGATCTGCTGAGAGCCGGGACCTTTGTTGAGATGACCCCTGGGTGTGCGCTCCTGCCCTTGGGCTAAGGGAGGTGCTGGGATCTGCTGAGAGCCGGGACCTTTGTTGAGATGACCCCTGGGTGTGCGCTCCTGCCCTTGGAGAGTGCTGAGGCCCGAAGAACCTGCTTCCAGAGCCCTGGCAGCTTTGCCTTTTTGCAGAATGGTGTTGAAAGAGGAGTGAGGAAAGTCACCTATGGGTTTTTGTGGAATTGATATGTAAATAATTTTGCATTTTATGCAAATAAAACACACTTTTGAGTTTCAGAATCAATTTGTTACTGCTTTTGTCTTAAACTTGAATATATAAAAACACCAGAAATTTCTCTTCAGGGATGTTCATTTTCTGTTTATCCAGTTACTTATATCACTGTCCTGTTAATGTAAAAAGACTTTTCTGGGTAAAAAATAGTTCAAGATAAAAGTAGATATGGATAAGAGAAAACATAAAATTGTGCACAGAATATGATGAAATTTTTGTATTAATTTAGCACAGGGTCGAATCCACATTTGACCTAGGTGTTTTGATGTAACCCAGACTTGTGTGTTAGCAATTCCCTGAGAACAGGTTTGGACAAAGTGTAGCTTTCCTCTGTAAATGAATAAGAGAATTTTTTCCCCAAGGATTTCCGTCTAAAGGGCAGCCAGTATGTAACATAATAAACAACCTCTTTAGCACCTTCAATTCCTAACAGGATTTTGGGTGTTTTTAGGAAGGATTTGTATTCTTGAGTAGCAACTGGTAGTTGATCAAAGTCTTTACTGTAGTCTGGTTTAGATGACTTGTTGATTATGGTATCTGTTCTAGCTGTACTGTCGCTGCTGATTCATACTGTATTTTATTAATGCATATGAGGATGTTGTGCTAAAAGTGGTCAAAACAATAGTGATGTTGAAATAAATTTGTAAAGACTGTAGCTGTCATTTCAACTTAGGATTTAAAAAAGTTGTTAACTTAAGTATAAATGAAATACATATATCCGCACATACCTGAATGTAATTGAAGAACTGTAAATTCTTGCAAATGAATAATTTGTGTTGGCTTTTTTTTTTTCCTAGTTTAATTTTGTTGGAAGGATCCTTGGACCTAGAGGGCTTACAGCTAAGCAACTTGAAGCGGAAACAGGATGTAAAATAATGGTCCGAGGCAAAGGCTCAATGAGGGATAAAAAGAAGGTAAGTCCTTGAGAAAAGGGCAAGTCTTGTGAGTAATATGCCTCTGGATGCAGATACTAAAATATCTAGGTCTTTTATACATACAGTACTCAGGAATTTATACTTTTAAAGGTTTTATTATTTTCTCTTGTTAGTCATCATTTTTCATTTTAGTGAACCAAAATATCAGTTGATAGGACTTTGACATTTACACTAGGGAATACTGCCAGTTTAGAAATTAGTACTACTATAGTGTTGCGTAATGAAAACATACAACTGAAGTCGTGAAAAAAATTGAAGATTTTGTATCAATGTGCTTCTTTCACATTGGGAGAGAAGACCTTAATAAAATAAAAGCTTGCATTTGACATGAATGACTGAATTTTAGCAATATTTGGTTCTAAATTTTCTAGGTATTTTATAATGCATTGTTGATTTCTTTTTCCCCCTTGACAATTCTTTTATCTTTATTTATTATTTTTTTTTTTTTTTTAAAGATTTATTTTTATTATTTTCTCATTGGAAAGGCGGATATACAGAGAGGAGAGACAGAGAGGAAGATCTTCCATCCGATGATTCACTCCCCAAGTGAGCGCAACGGGCCGATACTATGCCGATCCGAAGCCAGGAGCCTCTTCCAGGTCTCCCACGCAGGCGCAGGGTCCCAAAGCCTTGGGCCGTCCTCGACTGCTTTCCCGGGCCACAGGCAGGGAGCTGGAAGGGAAGCGGGGCTGCCGGGATTAGAACCAGCGCCCATATGGGATCCCGGGCGTGCAAGGCGAGGACCTTAACCACTTGCGCCACCGCGCCGGGCCCTATTTATTATTTTTGATCATTCTTATTAGTATAGTTTGTAAATGTCCAACTATTTGTTTTTGTTGCTGCTGTTGGAAGGTTTAGGCTTGTTTCTTTTATCTGATAATACTGTACACCTGGGCACTTAGGAAATTTTTGTATCCAAAGTTGTTTGGAGGGAGGATTTGTTGTTGTTGTTATTGTTGTGTGCCTTAGTCCAGCTCCAGCTGAGTTCGGAGCTCGAAAAGGGTGCGTGGAGTCGGAGGTAAGAAAAGACACAGGCACTGGTGCCTTTTTGCCACAACTCAAGAAGAAGCTGTCCTGTTTATTTACTCAGACACAGCACAAGCCTCTGCGCAGACATTTGATTGTACTATCTTTGACTTCAGAACTAAGCCAGCATGCACAGATGTTCAATTAATTTTTGCTTCATGGTCAACCAGGTGCTCTTAAAGATAATCCTGTAAGTTACTGTAATTTCTTTAAAGCAAGCCATTATTCATTCTTCAGAAGTAGCCATTAGGTGACAGCCAGAACTCCAAGGCCAAGGCACAGATGGTTACCTGCTAATCAGTGAAACATTCCTACTACGTTTTATTTTCACAACTTATCTGTCACTTACGGGAGAAATACAACAAAAGAGAAAAAACAAAGTTCTAAGACAAAAAGGTTCAAACATTAAATCCTCCTACAACTGCAGGTTCTACAACCTCATAAACAATCAAACAATAATTAAAAGTATATCTCTGTGATGTTAATAAAATCTCCCCATATTTCCTGTAGTTAAAAAATTATGAAAGCAACTAAAACAACCACATTTTCTATGCTCTAAAGAGTTGCAAGGACAGTCTATCCTTTAAGGTCACAGTAACTATATTTTTGCCATAGCAGTTTCCACTCATACTCCCTTCACTTCCATTACTTTGTAAAATTCTTATCAAGCCGTTTCCCAGAAGGCGTGCTGTATGTCTGGGCCAGATTTCAGGGCAATGGGTAGGCACACAGTAAGGTGTCCAGAAACGGCATGGGTTAATTGTACTCCTGTGTGCAATTAAAGGCTCCCAAGCTCATGTTGGTTGCAAAAGCCATCTCACAGGGGCAAATAATGCCTCAATAGATTACAGAATTCTTAGTGGGGTGCTTGAGTGTCCATGCAAAAAGGGGGTGAGACTGGGTGAAGGTGGCAGAGAAAAATCCGCCGGGCCCTGCCAAACAGGGGAGCTGTTCTCTTCACACCTTCGTGCCATCCACACCTAGTGCATGCAGCCCAGCAGTTGTTGTTGGAAATGTGTTGATTTGAATAGTCGGCCTGTGATTGGAGTGTGGTGAGCGTGCACTGTAGCCTAAGTGCTGAATGCCTTTATAGACATGCTGCAGTGAACGTCAGACCCGCAGACCTGACCTTTAATAGGCCTGTGTTCTCTGCGTTTCCTATGCCCTCCTGTAAGTTGCTGAAAGCCTGCTTTCTCTCGTGCGTTGAATGTGAGTGTTCTTTAAGTATTTGTAGATGTTTCATTTACCTTTTGATTAGCATCTTGAAATAAAAACATTCTGAATCAGTTGTAAGGTAATCTTTTCAGATAGAAGAGTATTTCTATGAAGTTCTGGTTCCCAGATTTGGACTTAGTACTAACTTAGTTGCCAGTGGACGCAAGTGAGGTCTCTACAGAAGGACGCTACAGAAGGACTCCTGTTTCCCTGAGAGATTTGTGTATTTCCATTAGGCTGAGGAGATGCTTGCTCATGTGGTTAACTGCCTCTCTCCTCACCTTGAACTCATAGTAGAGCTGTCATCGTGGCTCTTCAGTCACTCACTCACGGTAGGGCTAGGGTATGGAGCCATAGTCAGACATCTGGAATAAAGATGAATTCTTGCTGGTTTGACCAAAGACTGTGACTAGATTGCTTGGGTTTGAATCTTGGTTTTACCATTTAGCAGCTTGATGACATTGGACAAATGTTTTTTCCGGAGTTCTTATTATACAAAATTAGAATAGTGTTGTCACTTGTGTCTAATACTGGTTTTGAGAATCAGTGAGTTAGAAAGCACTTAGAACAGTGTTTCGTATGTGGGGAGTGAGTGATGCATGTTAATGACAGTTCTTTATAAATTTAATCTTACCATTGTAGGTCTGATAGTCTTGTGTTTTTCAGTTTTGGAAATTTTAGTACTTCTTATTTTGAAATAGTTTACATTTTCTCATAGTTTTTCTGTTTTGTTTCTTCAGTTTGTTACTTCTAAATTCTGTCTGGACTGCTTAGTCTTCCTCATCTCCAACTAAAAAATTGTCGTCTTTGAAAGATTGGTGGTTGGGGGGCTTGTGGAAACAGGAGGATAGGAGGCAGAGAAAGTGTGCCTGCTGCTTCGTTCCCTACATGGCTGCAGTGGTTCAGGCTGGCCCCAGCTGATTTAGACTGGAGCCAGGAATGTGAAACTCCATCTGTGTCTCTCACCAGGGTGATGGCGACCCAAGAATTTGGACATCTCCCACTGCCTTCCCAGGCCCGTTAGCAGAGAGCTGGATTGAATTGGCGCTCACATGCCTGTGTCCTAGGTGCTAGCTTAAACTGTTGGGCTTCACTAGCAGAACTTTTTCTTTTTTTCCTTTTCATTGAATTATTCAATATCTGTGAATTTTTGTCATTATGTGGAAATTTTTCTGTAGACATTGACTTAGGAAACTTTGTGTCAAGTATTAAAAAGGTAGCATCAGGGCTTGGTGCGGCAGCCTAGTGGCTAAAGTCCTTGCCTTGCACACACCGGGATCCCATATGGGCGCCGGGATCCAAACCAGCCCCCATATGGGATCCTGGTGTGTGCAAAGAGAGGACTTCAGCTGCTAGACAACTGAGGCAGGCCCGGTGATTTTTTTTTTTTAAAGTGAAAGATTTTTCATTTCCTTGTTTACCCCTATCTACACCTTAAATGGTGGCAGCAGCCAGGACTTGGGCCAAGCTGAGCCAGACGCTTTGTTAGATCTCCCACAGGGAAGCAGGGACTGAAGGATTTGGGCCCTGTTGCACCACTTTTCTCAGGCCCTTAGCAGGGAGCTGGAAGGAAGCAGAGCAGCTGAGACTTGCACTGCCACCCCTGGCGGGATGCCTGCATTACAAGAGGCAGCTGAACTTGAAGTCCCTCAGCACCAGTGTTACAAAGGCTTTTGCTGTTCCCAAATCTTGACAAGAGTTTTAACTTCAGAGCTGATTGTATCTATTTTACTGGATTTCCTTGGTGTTTGTTACATGGAGCTAGAAAGAGTATCTGTAATAAGAGTGACTATTCATTTCAGGAAATAAATGTGGTGCATCATTGTCCCTGAAGTGATTTAGCAAATACAGGAAATTGTGAATACTACGTATTTTTAATTCTTTTGGGAACCTAGGTAGTATTGTGGCGTTCTAAACTGCCATTCTTGAGCAAGTGGGTTAATTTTGCCTCTTTAAGCTTCAGAGGTCATGGTGGGATCAGTGGTGTTCATTTTGTCAGTGCTCCTGGGCAGCCTGGAGCCCGGGGGCAGAGACTGTGGTGATGGGGCTTGGGGTGCCGCCCAGCCTGTGAGTGCACGCTGGCGCTCCTCTGCAGCAGCCAGCCGGCTGCATACAGGACAACAGGGCAGGGAGAGAAAGTATGTAGCAAATGAAACTCAGTGCTTCTAAGGAATACTTCTTTGATTTATGCAGTGTGTATTTTATACTCAGCATTGCTCTATTTCTGAGTGCCATTTGCTGGATCAGTTACCAAATGCCCACAGTGGTCCCAGGCACCCTGATAGGGAACGTGGGCTTGGCCAAATGCCTCCTCCTTACATTTGTGTTAATTCATCTGAATTCTAATACTCATGTCTTATCAAGGAGACCACAGAACCTCAGGAAGATTAATTCACTTAAGGTCTCATGCCAAAGTTGGTAGTTCAGATTTGAAGTTGGGCATGAGATGTCCAGCCTCGTGCTGAGCTGCCTATACTTCCCACCAGAGGAACCGAGTGTGGTTGCTGGATCCTCTGGCCTCCAGCTGACTGCCAACGCACCTCCTGGAGGCAGGAGCAGCTCCCGGCTTCAGCACAGGTTTAGCCCTTGCCATTGTGCTTGTTGGGCGAGTGAACCAGGAGGATGGGAATACTGTTTTCTTCCTCCCTCTCTGCCTTTCAAATAAGGTTTTCAGTTTGAAGCCAGGAGTGAGGCATTTCACCTCGTGGTTCCGGAGCAGCACAGCTGGATTCCACCTGCCCTTCCTGCAGGCGTGCCCCACGGCTTGCGTGCCGGGCTCCTCCCGCCAGCACAGAGGCTGCGCTCGTGCTGCTGTCTGCAGTCGCCACCTTTCTTCAGTCCCAGTAATTTTGGAATAATGAGCCATGAGGTGGGAGCTCTTTCTCTCAAATTGGTTAATGAGAAGAAATGTTGAGTCTGAAGTCTGTGCTTGGTCTGAGCTGTGCTACCTTCTCATCATAAACCATTTCTACCAGTGGTGGCCTCAGAAATATTAGACCTGAACTGGGAAGCTGATGGAACACACTTTATAGAATCTCTGAGGACTTTCTGTTTTTCCTTCAGTGATAAGTTTGAAGCTCAGTTATGGTTTGAAATCAATATGTAGTATTTTCATAATGCACATGTTCTATTAACTTTAGAAGACCCAGTATATTCAAGGACTTAAAAATATGTATGTATATGTTAAAGATTTATTTATTTTTATTGGAAAGTCAGATATACAGAGAGAAGGAGAGACAGAGGAACATCTTCCATCTGATGATTCACTCCCCAAGTGACAGCAACGGCTGGTGCTGCGCCGATCTGAAGCCAGGGGCCAGGAACTTCCTCCAGGTCTTCCACACGGGTGCAGGGGCCCAAGGCTTTGGGCCGTCCTCGATTGCTTCCCCAGGCCACAAGCAGGTAGCTGGATTGGAAGTAGAGCTGCCGGGATTAGAACTGGTGACCATGTGGGATCCCAGTGCATTCCAGGTGAGGAATTTAGTCACTAGGTCACCGTGCCAGGCCCAAAATTATATTTCCAAAAAATTCTAGTCATATTTTTCATGAACTGTTTGGAGTGTACTCTTACAGTTGTGTTTTTTGTAATGATCACTTTCCCCCTCAGCCCTGCTCTGTCGTGTGTCAGGTGACTCAGTGATCTGTGTCGCCAGGACTTGGGCTTGGCTAAGAGAGCTCCAAGATCAAGTTCCTAGGCAGCTTTGAAGGTAATAGCAAAGACAAGGGGATCTAGATTGTTTACACTTATGACACACTTTTCATCAGCACTCTGAGGAAAGAACTTGAGTAAGTTCAGTTTGTGGTTGACATGAGAGTGGCTTTGACGGATAGCAGCCTGAGGTCAAGGGTACGTGTGACTCCACATAGCCTTTGGATTCATCTTGTTGATGGTTTTAGTTTATCTTTTTTTTTTTTTTAATGAGTTAGTCATAGGAGAACGATAGTGTGGTGAACTGTCACCTGCTCTTCACGCAGAGCGGTCCCTGCTGTGTTGCAGGGTACTCTTCCTCATCCCTCAGTTCTGATGATCGCGCAGATGTTGAGGAGCAGATTCCAGACGTGCAACTCCAACTGTGATTGTTTCATTAGATACCTCAAAAATAGAGTCTTTAATGCAACTGTGCTTTCCTAAACCAGGACATTCTGTTGTCAACTCTGTCGTTGGTGTTCCTGGTTCTTTCACACCTCACAAATGTGTTGCAAAAGCATTTGTTTGAACATCCTGCCGAGAGCCTTGTACATTGTGGCTGGGTGATAGGTCTCTGAGCCAACCCTGCCACTCACCTCCATCTTTTCCTCTTGCTTGAAAGGGGCCCTATGACTTGTAATGAAATTTTCTCACAGATTTTGCTGATTGCATTATAACGGTAATGTGTTTTTTGTCCTTAGAAAGACTTAGATTGCAATCTTCCAACTTCATTTCCTGATCTCTTCTTCTGCTGCAGGAATGTTTCGTAAGCACTGTTGTGATGTGGCACATAAAGTCTTGTCTCTGCTCTGTTATTTAAGCGAATCGTCATAGATGGTTTTCTAGGTTCTTTATTTCAGTAAGAGTTGCAGAATAGCCATACTGTATTTCTTCATTAACAGCTAGATACAATTTGATAAGAAAAGTTGAATAAATACTCAAGTAATTCCAGAGTTCTAAATTAGTGACTTGGTTTCCAGAAATTGCATCCCAGGTGAAAAATGAGCTTTTGTTTTCTAAGTTGATGAGATACAGAACTAGTAGTTGTAGTGTTTGTAATCATGTAATTTGGATCCTAGTGAAAATCATTATCTAAATTTTTGGTACAGATCTATGAGGTGCTTATAGTGTATGCACACACATAATGTATATGTGATACATACAGATATGCTGTATGAAGAATGCATTCATGGAAATACATGTAGCACATACACAGACACTCCCCATGTAATGTGTGTAACACACTGACGTGTTCGTGACATGCAGAAGCACTCCATGAAGTCTGTGTACAGACATGCTCTCTGTAGTGTGTAGAATACGCTGAAGTGTAGTAAAGTGTGCATACACAGACACACACCAAGTGTCGGTAGGACAGACTCAGACTCTAACATACGTATGGTACACAGACACATGTAAGTGTGGAGCACACACAGCACTCCGTGCAGTACGTACAGTACATGCAGGCACTCTCAGGTACGTACAGTACAGAAACTCGTGTTTGTAATTTCATTCTCATTGAAATTGAGGCTTGCACTGACTCCATCTTGATTTGTGTCTTCCCTCACAGAAAATTGATTTCTACTAATGCAAAATGTATTCTTCATTAGAAATTATGCCTGATGGGCAAGTCTTTGCAAGAATTAACGTGTGGCCCCAGTGCAGTGGCCTAGTGAGTCCTTGCCTTGAACGCACCAGGATCCCATATAGGTGCCGGTTCTAATCCCGGCAGCCCCACTTCCCATCCAGCTCCCTGCTTGTGGCCTGGAAAAGCAGTCGAGGACGGCCCAAAGCCTTTGGACCCTGCACCCGTGTGGGAGACATGGGGGAAGCTCCTGGCTCCTGGTTTTGGATTGGCACAGCACTGGCCATTGCAGTCATTTGGAGAGTGAATCATCAAACAGAAGATATTTCTCTCTCTCTTCTTCTGTGTATATCTGACTTTGTAATAAAAATACATAAATGTGTAAAAAAACAAAAAAGAATTAGCATGTTGCATGGGATGCTTGGGTCAGATGTGGGAGGGAGTACCAGGTTGGAGTCCGCTTTGCTGCCCGGGCAGGCAGTGGAAAACGGCCCCAGTGAGTTGGGTCCCTGCCGTTTACGTGGCAGACCTGCATTGAATGCGTGACAGGCTTCAGCCTGACCCAACTCTGACTGTTTGATGCTTTCTGGAATGGACCTGCAGTTGGAAAATCTCTGTTTTTCTAGATCTGTCTCTACCTTTAAAGTAATATGAAAAGAAATAATAGGAAAATTTAAAGATATACCAAGCAACATCAAAATAATGATAGAAACAATACTACCAATAAAATAGTGAAAGCAGTTTTGCCTTAGTTCTTACCTTTTCAGGATAATTCTGTTGGGAACCACCATCTTTTAAAACATTCAGTTGTAGAGTGTAACACCTGGACTACTGTATACATTCACAGTTAATTTGTTACACTTTGTTTTCTACTTTTAGGGAATGATTTAAATATCTTCCATTTTATAACTGAAGATACTTAGTTTTCCAAAGTCAGCTCTACAAAGCAGGAAATGGTTAATTTTCAGAGAAGTCTGGCTTTTATTCCTAGCCCTTTTGCCTATTCCCTCTCTTGCCATTTCTTCCTGTCCTCTTTGAAAAGCAAAGTGAAGGATGGCAAAGGCTCAGCACATGTTTTGGCTGTGATGGTCAGGGCTGGACCAGGTCGGAGCTGGGTGCCTGGGACTGCCAAGTGGATGTTTCTGGCGTGGGCCATTTTCCATTGGTATCAAGTCCTGCTAGTAGACTGCGGGGTCAGAAGTGGCACTGCGCTCTGATAGGGGCCCTGTGATGCCCGTGCTGCAAGCACTGACTTCATCTGAACCAGACAGTCTCTCCCTTGCTTTTTTTTTTTTAAGATTTATTTATTTTTATTGGAAACTCAGATATACAGAGAGGAGGAGAGACAGAGAGGAAGATCTAACGTACGTTGATTCACTCCCCAAGTGAGCGCAACGGCCAGTGCTATGCCGGTCTGAAGCCAGGATCCAGGAACTTCTTCTGGGTCTCCCACACGGGTGCAGGGTCCCAAAGCTTTGGGCCGTCCTTGACTGCTTTCCCAGGGCACAAGCAGGGAGCTGGGTAGGAAGTGGGGCTGCCGGGATTAGCACTGGCGCCCATATGAGATCCCGGTGCATTCAAGGCGAGGACTTTAGCCACTAGGCCACGCCACCGGGCCCTCTCCCTTGCTTTTTAAAGCCACATATAGTTTTTGAATAATTGTGTGTAATTTCTCAGTTGTTCCATAGATTGTTATATAACCAACACTTCTCCACATCCTTGCTATTTCTTTTTCATGTAACAGCACATCATTGAATATATAGTCTTTATTTTTTAATAACCTAATATTCCATAAGCTATGTATTTTAAATTATATTTGTCATCTGCTATTACAAATGGGAGTACTGCTCTGTGGAGTAATTTTCACATGTAGCTACTAGATCGTTTTGGGATAGTATTGTCCAAGTCATACTGAACTGTTAATTTTGCTTTCTAGTAGGGATACGCTCTTTGGAAGGTTGTTCTTTGCATGAACATTAAACTGTTTCAGAGTATCAGTTTCCTTACAGCTGAATTAATAAAGTTATTCCTCCTTCCCTCCCTCGCTTTTCGCTTTTTCTTCCTTTGCTTTCCTTCTCTTGCTCTGTCTCTTGAAATTTTTGTTTTTATTTGAAAGGCAGTTATAGAGTGAGGAGAGACACAGATCTTTATCTGCTGACTGAATTCTGAAGGGCTGACGCAGCTGGGGTTGGATCAGGCCGTCACAGGAGCTGCTTCTGTGTCTGCAAGTGTGGCAGGGGCCCGGGACTTGAGCTGCTCCGCCACTTTCCTAGGCAGTCAGCAGGGGATTGTATCAGAAGTGGGCATCAACCAGCACCCGTGTGGCCTGCCTGTTTTGCAGGCCTAGGTGTAATCCTTAATGCACAATGCTGGTCCTGAACTAGCTTCTGTATTATATACAGGAGATAAATGAAGGGAGGGTGTGTGTGTGTGTGTGTGTGTGTGTGTGAGAGAGAGAGAGAGTGAGAAATGTACTAATTTTTCCTACTAGATTTTGTATCTGTCTCAGTGAGGGTTTCTCATCTAAACCACATAAATAGAAATTATTCATACTTCTCATTAATACCAAGGTAGTTGTATAGGAGGGAAGTTATGTGAAATCAAACCTTCCTTGTGCTGGACCATACGACTTTGTATTTTCTTTTCTTTCTTTTTTTTTTTTTTTTTTAGATTTATTTTTTAATTTTTATTGGGAAGGCGGATATACAGAGAGGAGAGACAGAGAGGAAGATCTTCCGCCTGAAGATTCACTCCCCAAGTGAGCGCAACGGCCGATGCTATGCCGATCCAAAGCCAGGAGCCTCTTCCAGGTCTCCCAAGCGGGTGCAGGGTCCCAAAGCTTTGGGCCGTCCTGGACTGCTTTCCCGGGCCACAGGCAGGGAGCTGGATGGGAAGCGGGGCTGCCGGGATTAGAACCGGCGCCCATCTGGGATCCTGGGCGTGCAAGGCGAGGACCTTAACCACTGTGCCACCGTGCCAGGCCCTACAACTTGGTATTTTCAATCCTTGGTTGAGAAGGACCATGGCCTGTAAGGAATGGACGTTTTCCCTCTGTACTTTATTTTCCTTCCTTACCAGCAAACTCGGTTATCTTTGCTCCTCTCCCACCTCCTTCATTTGATTACTTTTGACAAGATCAGCTAGAGAGGGACTGTTAAAGATGCTCTTGTAAAGTGTTCTTCTTGTAAATTAGATATTAATAGACCTTCATGAAATTGGATTGATTGGTAGTTTTAGCTATGAAAATAGACCACTTGCTTTAGAAGTGCAACTATGAAATTTATGCCTTTGTATTGTCTGGTTTAGAAGGAGCCTTATTCACTAGCCCTGTGGTAATTAATTTTGTGATACCTCAGTTCTAGTACAACAAATGATTGTTACATCCGAATTTCTTCCTGTAATAATGTACTATCGTCTATGAGAGTTATCAACTTTAAAGGAAAATTATTTTCATTTACTTTGAAATGTGGACAGATGTTTTGTTCACTGGCACACTTGGCACGTGCTTGCCTGGCCCCGGTCCAGGTTTCCCCAATGAGGGACAGGAGCCAGGTTCTTGAGCCTCCTGTGCCGCGTGCAGGGTAGGAAGCAGGATGGGAGGCAGAGAGGCTGAAGCTTGAGGCAGGCGCTTTGGCAGGTGTCCCAAGCAGTGACTTCACAGCTGAACCACACGTCTGCCTCTTTGCCCTGAAGGAGCCCTCTCTCCCTTTCTGGATCTCTCTCTCACATACCAGCACGCCCCAGGACAGTTAAATTGTTAGTAAACTAAAATATAATGTGGCAAATACTAAGGCAGAGATGGGTGGGTGTTTGGCTAATGGGAAGTAGTTTCTTCAAGAAATGTGATTTTTGGGCTTCACAAAAACTGGAAAAGATTGACTAGAATAGTTTACTGAACAGATGAGTAAAATATTACTGTGAATGTCAGAGAGAATCAGGCAGTGTGTGTGTGTGTGTGTGTGTGTGTGTGTGTGTGTGTACTGTGTGGGTGCTTGGTCTGCTGCAGTGGAAAGGCTCAAGTGGTGTTGACATGGCAGACAAGGTAATCCATGAGTGAAATACCACAGGATTTTCCTTCTGATTTTTAAAGTGATGCTTTGACACTGTGAGGCTCTTAAGAAATTGCTGTTATTTCTTTTTGAGGAAAAAAAAAAGACTTGTTCATTTGTATATATTTTTTTTTTTTTAAGATTTTTTTTTTTTTTTTTTTTATTATTTTTTCATTGGAAAGGCGGATATACAGAGAGAGGAGAGACAGAGAGGAAGATCTTCCGTCCGATGATTCACTCCCCAAGTGAGCGCAATGGGCCGATACTATGCCGATCCAAAGCCAGGAGCCTCTTCCGGGTCTCCCACGCGGGTGCAGGTTCCCAAAGCTTTGGGCTGTCCTGGACTGCTTTCCCGGGCCACAGGCAGGGAGCTGGAAGGGAAGCGGGGCTGCCGGGATTAGAACCGGCGCCCATATGGGATCCCGGGCGTGCAAGGCGAGGACCTTTAACCACTTGCGCCACCGCGCCGGGCCCCATTTGTATATTTTAAAGGCAGAGAGTAATAGCGAGTGAGCTTGCATCTGCTGGCTCTGTCCAACAGCCTGGACCTGAATAGGCTGCAGAGAGGGCCCGGGAACTGTGTGACAGGCACTCCAGGGCTAGCACTGCTTCCCAAGGACTTAGACTGACATGCTGGCAGGGGATGGCACTGCCCCGTACCACAAGGTTCACCCAGGGTTGATTGTCAGAGTGGGCAGAAGAGCCACACCAGCAGAGACTGTCATCGCAGGTCCTGGAGAGCTCTACTTGGAGGGGTTTTAAGACTGAGTCTGGATCTTAATGCTAGCTTGAATTTAAAACAAAATCTTTTAAACATTAGCGCTTTAGCATATTTGATACAGGGTTAGGGTTTTCTATCCTGTTCTGGATTTTTGTTTTAAAGAAGTTAGTTAAAAGGCAGAAAGAGTATAGAAAATAAAATTATAATATTCCTGTTCGAAAGGCAGATTTAGAGAGAGAGATGTTCCCTCTGCTGGTTCACTCCCCAAATGCTGCAGTGGCTGGCGCTGTGCCCATTGGAAGCTAGGAGCTTCTGCTGGGTTTCCCATGTGCGTACAAGGCCCAAGGGACTTGCCATCCTCTGCTGTTTTTCCCAGCAATAAATAGTAACTGATTGGAAGTGAAGCAATGTGGATTCAAACTGTCTCCCATATGGAATGCTTGCACTGCAGGCAGAGGCTTGGCTGGCTAAGCCACCATGCTGGACTCCCAACCTAGTGTCTGAAATGAAGGTGTGTCTTGTACACTCTCTCTCCAACCCCCAGAGGGTGCTGAGATGCCATTTGGCTTGCGGATTAAGGTAACGGGATGCTCACATCCTGTGCGAGTCTGGGCTCTCTAGAGTCAGTCCCAGCTTCCTGCTGGTGCATACCTAGGGAGGCAGCAGCTGATAGACCAGGTTGTTGGAGACCTGGTGATTTCCCTGCTTGCACTTGTGACCTGGCCCAGTCTCGGCTACTCTGGGGTGTTTGCAGAGTGAACTGCCGTGCAGGAACTTCTGTCTCAGGCACCCTGCCTCGCAAGAAATGTCATGGGACAGTTGACTTGAGCTGCAAAGGTGGTTGACTGTTTTTGTTTTTTTAAAGGGACAGGAAGGCTTGCCTTTCTGGGAGATTCTAAATAAATTTTTTTAGCTATCTGTGTTACTAAAGACTGCCAGGAAACAAAAAGTCTAACTCATTGCATACTCTTTATGAAATAGACTAAAATTAGTTATCAGGTGAAATTTTAGAAAGCCACAGTATAATCCAGTTTAGAACCGCCTTATTTCAGCAGATACATAATTAGCCAGTCAGAATGCTATGAATTTCTGAAAGTGCTTTGGTTCTGCACTTGAAGCCGCACTTGGAGCAGCCCTGCCCGCTGCCGGTTTGTGGCATGATCTGTAAGGGAAGCCCGTCTGGCCCCTCCGGTCCTGGGCCTCAGCTGCCTTTTGTTCTTTGCACTCTTAGTTGTTGGGTGTTTTCAGAGTAAAATTATTGCTAGAATTTTAGTAGATTATTTCTTAGTTCTGTTTCTGGTTACGTTTTGATTATGGGCTCAAGTGACTTGGCTTTGTTTGTTAAGATGGAAGAGTATAAAGCAACAAAACAAAAATTAATGCTATTTTAGGTTGTGTAGTATTATCTGAGTAAACCTAAGAGTTATTATTTTGCCTACACTGCTTGTTAAGAAAGATTGGGAAAATTTGAGACAAAATTTCTATTTTAATGTTATCCTTATTGAAATTTTTGAGGCATTATTTTGAGGGGCACTAAAAGATGGAGCCAATGAAAATAAACCTTTGTTTTCATTAGTAAAGTAACACTTTGAGTAACCTGTAAAATTTGAGCTAATTACTGTGCCATAGATTTAATCCCAGGATGAGTTAATCGGCCGTGTCTAATGAAATGAGACATGAGTTTCTGTGGAAAGGGAGAGTCCATTTTATCACTAGATGCTCTTAATGAGCCTTTTAAAATTAAGCCTTGATTAGATTGCAGTCAATTTAGTTAAGGAATATTTGAGTGCCTTGTGGTTGTGTTGTATGTTGCAAATTCTGTTTAGAAGATTCAGTTCCCTGTTGACAGCATTAGTAGGCTGCTGTGTATATCATTATGCTGTATCAATTTCATTCTTACAGTCCCTTAACAAGAAACTTCGGGATATGTTTTTAGGCGTAGTCACGAGATTATTAAGCAGTTTCATAATCATGATAAACCATAGTATCGTGTTCTGTTGTGTTCTGTTTATTCTTTCCGTCATAAAACGCTAAAATATTTTGTTGTTGCTCATTTTGACTTTAAAACTTTTTTTTCTAAAGAATTATTTATTCCAGTTGCTGGATGTCAGTGTCTCAGAGCCTGCAGCAGCTGGGGGTGGACCAGGCTGAGCCAGGACTGGAACACGGACCAGTGGCTGGGGGGGAAGTGCTTGGGCAACTTTCTACTGCTTCCTCGGGCTCATTAGAAGGAAGCTGGATCAGAGGCCACAGCAGACTCCAAAACAGCGTGGAATTGTTGAATATGGATACAGGCATTAACTTTTTTTATAATAAGTTTAATTTTTAAATAATGATTGCATGGTTTATCAGGGTGGGAAGAATCGAGGCTTAGGGAAAATTGCTTCCAAATGTGCTGTTTCTTCTTGTTCCTGGGGAAGGGGAGAGACAAAGGGGGAATCGCTCACGACTTTCCACATGTCCCAGTACCCAGGGATGAGGATCCGCCAGCTCATATAACCCAGAGTCTCAGTGTGTACGTACCCTGAGGGTTCTGCCCAAGTGCTTTGGATAGTTCTGAAATGCTGCTGCTTTTTGGGGGAGCGGGGGGGGCGCTTTAAATAGCAGACTGTTGTGGGGTCCCCACAATTGTTGGTTCCCCTCCCCAAAAGTTAAAGCTATGAATCCTAAATTTCATGTTAATTACTGGGTTTTTAATTATTCAGAAAAAGAATAAATAAGAATTATAGGGCATTTTTCAAAGGTGCTTATATGGTTTTTTAACTTGAAAATTTTGCTACATTAAAATACCAATCTAAATAATCGATAAAAATACTGTTCTAAGGATTAGTACTGGGCTCAACGATAGTGGTACTGTGGGAGGCTGACTTAGAGTTCCTTTAGTAGGCATTCTACATTCCTGGTAACTTTACCACAAGCAGTGAGATCCAGCACCACATAGAACCTTGTTTATACAGGAAGAATCAAGATGGCGGAATAGGGTAAGGACACATTTTAAATGGATGGAGAAACATTTAATCAGGATGAAGCAGAGAGAACACATTCCAGGAAATAGGAGAGGGCAGAACAACAGCAGAGGGGTACCTGGAGACTGACAGACACTGGAAAGCAGCAGACACAATGGTGTGGTGTTGCAGTGACTGACACTCCAGCAGCATTCAGCTAACGGTGATCTGAACTCCACCAGCAGCCGGGACTCCACCAGCAACCAGGTGGGAAGGGACTTTCACTGGGAGCTTGGGAGGTAAACCCAGACAAAGAACTGTCTGTCCTGCTGGTCTGTTTGATTTGACCAGGAGCAGAGAGACAGAGCAGCAGATCCCAGACGGGCAGTGTGAGAACAGGGTGGATTTCATAGTCCAGTCAGCCCCCTAGAGCCAAACTGGGTACCATTTTGCGTAAGGAGGCAAAGGCAAGGGAAAGGACTGAGCATACACCGAGCTGGGAGTGAACTTATTTCTGACTCAGTGAACTGCATCAACGTGGCATTCTACAGGTTCCACCCAAGACAGGTCTGGGTAGACCTCAGATCTGATGGCCAGCAAATCAAGAACTCTAGCAGTGGTACATCAGGCGCCATTTTGTACACTGTGGCAGGAGCTTCAGGACTGCAGGGATCAACAATGAATTGTGCATGTGCTGAGCTCGCGAGAACTCACTGAGTTCCGTGGATTGCACTGGTCCGGCAGGAAAATAATACCGACTGTGGCATCATACAGGTCAAAATAGGTCCGTGTGGCACCCAGACCTGATGTCCAACAGGTTCCGACAAGATCAGCACCACCAACAACCTAACTAGACAGGACACCTGGTGTCTTCCTAATCCTGGGACCTGCTCCAACCGAAGTGGGAGAAAGGTTGTGCAGACTACAGTGCAGCCTCAGCACAGTATCACAGGAGGTGGAGAGTGGTGAGCCAGGAGCCGGGGCTGTGGAGACCACAGTGGAAATCTAACATAAGAACCCAGACCTGGAACTCGCTGGAGGGAGTGGCACAATTGGCTGTGTTCCAACGGCAATAAGTAAAATCACATTGTAGACCTGTGGGTGACACAGCTTAGAAAACTGCCCCAAGGAGAAGTCTCTGCTAACCAGAAGTGCAATGACCAAGAGTGAAAGAAGAGACAAAGGCAAAATGATTATTACCAAAAACTCCCCTGCACTTAAGGAGCAAAACCCTGTGCCAACCTCAGAGTTAACTGAGGGAGACATTGAGAAATGGGGGACACAGAATTCAGAAAACTCATTTTAAAGCTTCTGATCAACAATGAGAAGCAGATACCAGAGTTCAAAGAATTTAAGGAATATTTTACACAAGCAATAGCAGCAATAAAGCAAACCAAGGCTGATGTATCAGAAATTAAGAACACAATAGAGTAAATTAAAAGTACAGTGGAAAGTCTCCAAAGTAGAATGAAGCAAGCAGAATAAAGAATCTCAGAATTGGAATTTATTTCCTGTCTTCATGGGGAAGCAAAACAAAAAGCTGGAAGCAGAGCTGGATTAGGCCAAAAAAGTATTCAAGAATTGAAAGACACCATGAAGAGGCCAAATATAAAAGTTATGGAAGTCTCAGAAGCTGCAAAAAGAGAAACTGGTTTTACAAATGTATTTAATGAAATAATAAAGGAAAATTTCCCTAATCTAGAGAAAGAATTGGGAAACAGAGTACAAGAGGGGCACAGAACTCCCAACAGGCTTGACCGAAAGCAATCTTCACCAAGATTCACGATCATCAAGCTCTGTTCAACTGAACATAAGGAAAAGATCCTTAAATGTGCACGTAAAAAAAAAATCAATTGACATATAAAGGAATGCCAATTAAACTCACCGGAGACCTCTCACAGGAAACTCTACAGGCCAGAAGAGAATGGAGTCACATATTCCAGAGTCTAAAAGAAGAAAATTGTTGGCCTAGGATAACATATCCAGCAAAGCTTTCTTTTGTCTTTGAAAATGAAATAAAATCCTTCCATAGTCAAGAAAAGTTACAAGAATTTGCCTCTTCTAAACCTGCCCTACAAATGATACTTCAAGATGTTCTCTTGACAGAGGAGAGGAATAGCACCTACCGAAACCAAAGGCAAACGGGAGGAACATCCCAGTGAAATGACAACAGAAGACTAAAGCAATGAACAACGCATTCCTAAAATGACAGGACCAAAGTACCACCCATACATACTTAACGCTGAATGTAAATGGCTTAAGCTCAACCAAACATCATAGATTATTAGACTGGATTTAAAAACAAAACCCATCTACTTGTTGTCTAAAAGAGACACATTTCTCCAACAAATTCAGTGGAAATTATATCGCATGAGATTTTCAGTTAGTTTCATCTCTTCAAAACACTTTCTTCTGATTAAATCATTCAATGACTCATAAAAGAACCTTGTATATATATATTTATAAAAAACAAATATAGAAAAAAATAACAGTATTTAATTTTAAAATTAAATTGTAGATGCTGTGATCCTTCATGACTGTCTTAGAGTACAGTTTGTGACACAAATGGAATTTTTTTTAATGGTTAGCAGAGTGTCTTTTTAAAAATTGTTTACCACAGTAGTTTTGTAAGCAGAGGGGTTTTTCCCTCTCCTTTCCTGTCCTCCTCCTGTATTATTCCCTGAATTATAACAGTAGTATAGTCCATAGTAACAGTTACAGTATTAAATTTTCTGTTATTTAAGTGTGTAAACAATGATGGTTTTGTTTTGATAATAAGCACCTTTGTAAATTTCAAGTTTCATATTGTTAACCATATTATGTAAAATAAGTATTCAGCCTGGTCTGCCCCCGACCCATGCCAAATGCATGCCAGTGGGACACTTTCTATGAGCTCTTGGCTGTTACCTTCCATGTTCCTTGCGCTGACCTGCAGGGTCTGTGTCCTGCCAGAGGAGTTGCCCAAGCTCCTCCATCAGAACCCCTCCATGTGCCAGGTTTTGCGCATACCAGCGGGTCCATGTGCCAGTTTGCCTCCTGTCCTAGCAGGAACAGTGGCCTTTCCTAACTGGCCATCATCCCGTTCTGGTTCTTGCTGTAGAGTGTTTCAGCCCAGCCACGGTCGTCCACACCCCCATATAGCTCGTATATGGCTCAGTTGAGGTTGGGACCTAGCCTAGTCCGTCCCACATCCACCCTGGTACTCCAAAGCACCAGAAGGTGTTACGGTCTGGCCTGGCCCGGTACGTCTTTTTCCAGTCCACACTTGTGCCAAGGGAGACGACAACTGTATCCAGACCCTACCGCAGCCCCATCCACCTGTCACGACCCCTGTCTTAGACACCGTGGCTCAGCTCTGTGCTTAATGTGGACCAGTTGGAGCCAAAACCAAGCTAGGCATGTAGTGTGCTGTGCCAATCTGAAGCCAGGAGTCAGGTACTTCCTCCAGGTCTCCCACGTGAGGGTAGGGTACCAAGGCTTTGGGCTCTCCTCGATTGTTTTCCCAGGACACACTTAGGGAGCTGGATGGGAAGTGGGGCTGTCAGGGTTAAAACTGGCACGCATATGCCATCCTGTTGCATTCAAGGCAAGGAATTTAGCAGCTAGGCCACAGTGCTGGGCCCATTATGAAAATCTTTTTTACGCAGAACCCAATGTACATCCCATTTTGTGTTTGTTGTATCAGTTTGTCTCTAATTTAAGTTTCTCAATCTATGATTTTGTGTCCCAGTGGAGTGTGTCTCCGCTATGATTAGAGTGAGGCCATGCATTTTGGCAATCTCAGTATTGTACAGTGGCTTTCCCCATTTGGGTGGTGATTGCTTTTGATCAGTTGGTTAAAATTGTTTTTTTTTTTCTTCCCTTACTGCACAAATTTTTACATCCATAATTAATGAGAAAATGCTAAATTGGGGCAGTGGCTTTAGGCTTGGTTGATGACTTGCTTACTGCTGTTTCTCACTTTGGTTTTGTATTATTTTAGTGAAAATATTGTCATTAGTGATAGGATCTCTTTCTCTATCACGTCTTCATTCTTTTCTTGGTTTTAGAATTCTCATCTCCTGCCTGTCTGTCTCACCCGCAGTCCGGGCTGCTACTTAAAGGCTTGCCTTTTGGTGTGGTGGCAGGAGGGTTGCAGCGTCGGGTGCTGTTACAGGCTTTAGCTGGCTAACCTGTCCTTGTTCCATGGAAACTAGTCCATGTCAGCCATGACTGCCCTAGGAGGTAGCTGCTATTGCCCTCACCCCCTCAAAAGATTTATTTATTTACTTATTTGAAATGGGGAGAGAAAAGAAAAGGAAGAGATTTTTCCATCCTTCAGTTCATTCTGAAGATGTTCAAATAGCAGGGTCTATACTGTGGCATAATAGACTAAGCCTCCTCTTGTGGTGCTGGCATTCCTTATGGGTGCTGGTCGTCTCCCAGCTGATTCACAGTTGGCTTAACATTTTGTGCACTGAGTCTTAAGTGTCAAACTTGAAAGTTTTTCCCTTTTTGGTTTATTTAAAATATACTTGGCATTGGGCCAGCGTGGTGGCCTAGTGGCTAAAGTCCTTGCCTTGAGTGCACTGGGATCCCACATGGTCACCAGTTCTAATCCTGGCAGCCCCACTTCCATCCAGCTCCCTGCTTGTGGCCTGGGAAAGCAATCGAGGACGGCCCAAAGCCTTAGGACCCTGCACCCGCGTGGGAGACCTGGCGGAAGTTTGTGGCTCCTGACTTCGGATCAGCACAGCACTGGTTATTGCGGTCAATTTGGGAGCGAGTCATCGGACAGAAGATTTTGCTCTCTTTCTCTCCTCCTCTCTCTATATCTGACTTCTCAATAAGAATAAATAAATCTTTTTTTTTTAAAGATTTATTTTTATTATTTTTTTTCATTGGAAAGGCGGATATACAGAGAGGAGAGACAGAGAGGAAGATCTTCTGTCCAATGATTCACTCCCCAAGTGAGCGCAATGGGCCGATGCTATGCCGATCCGAAGCCAGGAGCCTCTTCCGGGTCTCCCACGTGGGTGCAGGGTCCCAAAGCTTTGGGCCGTCCTGGACTGCTTTCCCGGGCCACAGGCAGGGAGCTGGAAGGGAAGCGGGGCTGCCGGGATTAGAACCGGCGCCCATATGGGAACCCCGGGCGTGCAAGGCGAGGACCTTTAACCACTTGCGCCACCTTGTCGGGCCCCAAGAATAAATAAATCTTTAAAAATATGTATATACTTGGCATTGTGTGCTGTCAGTTTTATGTGGTTAGATCTTTGTTTTTAGAAATTATTTTTTCGTTAGGATTGGAAATTCTACTTTATAAATGATTGCTTTCATAACTTAAAAGTTTGATTTGATTTGATTATTGTGTAATTCTTTCAGTATGTGGAATGTGAAATTCAGATTTAGGGAACATTCAATTTAGTAGCAAAATAAAGTTTTAAAGGAATATTTTTTGATTCAGTGATTCACCCGAGGAATTGGCTCTTACTGTACAATGAAAATGTGCAGGTCCTTTGCTCTGTTTTACTGAGATGCTGCATTTATAGCCTAATGATTTGGAAGATGATGCTAAGAGTAGAAACTGCTTGCTAAAGTCATGGTGTTTCTGAATTGTTCTGCCCTCACACTGTTTCTCTCTGCATGTGGCTGTTAGTCTTTGGTTTACAAGGACAGTATTAGCTATACTTCATGTGTTTATTTCATTGTTGATAATCATTTAAAAAATCTCTTGCTTTAGATGTCCACTTACCGTGGGCATCTAAGATTTGGCCATTATTGCGGTTAGGAAGCATTGGCCATCCTTCTGAAATCTGTTTATCTACTGTTGGGGGATTTCTTAGGGAACGAAGTGTGTGATACAAACCTAAAATATCATTTTAAATGCGTGTCTTAGAATAAGAATGAAATTTGTATGATATTTGGAGAAAATGAATTATTAAAGCATACATCGACCTTTTTAGCCTCTAGTACTTGATGCTTTGTTGCCCTTGCTGGGTTTGCGCAGAAGCAGCAGTGAGGCAGACAGGAGCACTGGCGGCAGCTCTTTAACACAGTGGCCTGGGTGCACTGCTCAGGACCCTGGTGTCACCTCGCTGCTCCCATCACTGCTGCTGGGGCAGGGGAGCTGTTTGTGGCCCGTCCTTCTGTTCTGTCTAGCTAGACACCACTGAATGTAATTTGCACTGTTTCTCTGTTGTTTCAGTTGCAAGATTCTTTATTACTGCGTTGTTGGTGTGTATGTGTGTGCTTAGGGTTTGGTGAGATTATGTTTTGTATATGGGAGAATGTTGTTACTTCTGCCAAGCAGTTAAGTGTCCTGTTGCTGCCACGTGATTTACTTAGTTACTTCATCATTTTTTATCATTTATTATGTAGGTGATGTATATAATATGTACAATTTTAACGGTCAGCTTTTAGAATGTCGTGTATGGAACACTTTTACTTGTTGATTCCAAAAAGCCTAAGTTTTAAAAGTTAAACCTGTCATAACTGCTAAGATGTTTTCCTGTGTCTCCCATCAGTAGGAACCTGTAGCTAATAAGAAGCATCTAGTATCACATTGTAAGAGCTTTAACATTTGCAAAGAAAGTTACAGTTGTCAGCAAAAAATGATTAATGTGGGGTTCATGTTAGAGGATTTTACATGCGTAGAGGTAACTGGTAGAAGACTACATTTTTTCTGTATTTGTGATGATGACAAGTTATTTGAAGTGAGCACAAGGGATCAGAGAGAGTTATGTAGGGAATGGGTAAGACTTGAAGGAAGGGAATTCACTGATAACGCTGTGGATGGTGGAGATGGTGTGAAGTAAAAATTGTGTCAATTTCATTTTGTTTCCACGTTTGTCTTTGGATTCCCGATGCTTTTCTCTGAGTATGCAAGGTAGTGTTCACACAGACGGTGCTGTTTCTGTTTCTTTGTCCAGAGCTCTCATCTGGACTTCTCAGTGAGCTGTGGGCAGCACTGATCCATCTGACCAACTGTTACTGGGATGGAATTGTAGTCATCCAGTTTCTTATTCTCTGAGATCGGGGGCAGTGAGTAGGTAGTACTGAGTAAACAGCTTAAACAGTTCCAACAACTGAGTGTGAGTTAGAAGCTGAATATGAAAAAGGAGGCCAAGAAGCACTTGGTAAGTAATCGTTGACATTAGCAAGATTGAAATTGAAAGCCTAAAAGTAAATTGGCAAGCTAGGAACCCAAAGTGAGCACAGGCAGCGAGGAACTGCAGTAGTTTTCAAGCCATTACCAAACATTTAGAAGGTTGCTTTTTAATGAACATGAAACATAGACATTTGTATCCCATCTCCAAAATATGTATGATTGTCCACGATGCAGTGTGCTCATGGCTTGTAATACAGGCCCTTAAATTAGCCAAAAACTGTTAATGAGATGATTGGGACATTTCATAGTACTTTTTTTAATGCATTTGGTTTATTTTGTTACTAATATAGGACATTTGGCAGAAAGCTTTAATGGATTTATTAAAATAAACTCTAAACTGGTTGGCCAATCAAAGTATTTGGCTTTCAGTATGTCATGTGAATTATGGTGGGGTTTTCTCTCTGGTCCCTTACAGGCTCCCCTTTAACCCACTCTGCCCCCAGCACTGGTAAATATTGTTTTGTAACCTAACCAGGGTCTGCAGATGTATTTTGAAGCCTTTTGATGTTATAAAAAGCAAGCATTTGAGGCATACTTTGTTTTAGACAATGGCTGTGTAATGAGCTGCTAACATATACAAGAAAAGAGAATGGGCCTGATTGCTCACCATGTGATGTTTGAGAAAGTTTTTCTGGATCTTACATATTTGCATACCTAATTGCTATGTAATCAAAACTAAGTGAACTGTAGCTACTTGAAGCTAAAATGAAAGGCAATCATGTGTACAGGGTGGGGGAGGAGCCCCACAGCCACCTCCAGCCCCCGTGCAAGCCAGCCCGAGTATTAGCATGATAGTCTTCTTGTGTTTAATTATAGGTGTCTGACTGAGCTGTGAATGTATGCTTGTGTAATAAAGAAGTGAATGTGACCCTGAAACTCGGGCTCAGCTTGGCTGTAACTGAGCCTTGGCTTTGAGAGTTAGCTTCCATTGTGTGTTTCTCTGATAAGGGATTGTGCCAGAATGCTGTTAATTACCTGCTTTGTTTGATGTGGAAAGCAGTGGTTCCACACTTTCTCCCCAACAGTGACAGCCCTCAATTAACATTTGTATAAGCAGCCGCAGTGCCCAGTCTATCTGTTGGGAAGGCAGGAGGTGAAGAAAATTAACTTTATTTTTCCCAGCTGTTTGTTGGCTGCTTTTTTTTTTTTTTCCTAAATCCTTTTAGAATAAAAAAATCCTTGGTAAGATGTGTCCTTTGTGTGTTTGTTTAGGCTTTATGTATTTCACTTTATTTCTTACTACTTCATTAAAGGGTCATTTCTTTGGGATTTTGTTTTTACTATTGTTTTTAGCATTCTTAAATTAATTTGATAGTTTTGTATCAGTTTGTCAGGGGCTAGTAAAACTTTTTCTAGTTTAATTCATTTGAATTTATAAAATGTAATACATCTTTGAAAGTATAATTTTCAGTTTCATTAATGTTGAATTAGAAGTTGTTTTTTAATATTTAGACTGTGAGAAAAGATGGCAGGTATCACCTTAGACCAAAGTTCATATAAAGGATTCAGGGTTGGGCAGAATAGACTGCTAAATTTTGGGGTGAAATTTATTCTGTTATTTCTTAGAAACTGAAGATTTTATTTTTCTAAAATTTTTGTGCTTATAAAAATTCAAATAAAAAATAGTAACTGTTTATTGCATTCAGGATGAACTTGAAAATTATACTGTCATTTTAATGCTGATTTTCATACGAGTTTCTAAAATCTTGCCCCCATCTGCTTGAATCCAAGTGTTTACCATTAAGCTGTGTTTTAAGAAAACTCCTTTTTGTTGGCCTTTGAAAATTCTGTTTTGTAATATTTTAGATACTTATAATAAATCTCGTTGAGGTAAAGTTGTCAGGCAACTAAATTTTAGTTATCCTTGTGAAGTTTTCTTAGTCGAGTTTACATTTCAGTGGCTTGTGTGTATAATGAATGCATTTACTTTACAAAAGCCTTGCCATTACAATTGAGTGTGAAGAGGAAAGGCCAGGGACTTGATGCTGAGCTGCTGCAGCTGCAGGAGGTGGCTCTCCACCCCCTCGCCTCATGGCACTGTGGTCTCAGTGTGTGCATCCAGATATGCAGTCTGCGTTTTGGTCTCGTCTGGGTTTTTCAAAGTTGTTTCCTGCTTGGGTGATCCGGTAACATTCACATCTTTCAAGTATTACTGTGTCAAGTAGTTGATTGTGCAGTTGTGTAAGGTTAGTAACTGAAGGTTTATAATTTCTGTCACTTGTACAGTGTCAGCCTCTTGTAGACACTCAGTCTTGCTGAATTAATGTGATTCTTAGTATCCTATTTTTGAGATAATCCATTGGAATTTTAAGAATCTCTTTCATTACTTCTGTATAATTACAGTTCTTTTCAATAATGAGGTTTAAGATTATCTGACCACTTTGGTTTCTCGCCACTATTCCTACCTGCCAGTAGCAGTGTTGGTTAACATGTGGCTGTAAGCGAAGACACACTCAGCTTTAGGATGACTAGGGGAAGGCTGTTGAAGCCAGTCTCACAGGACTGTGTGCGTACAAACTGCAAGGCGTGCCTCCATAACCTCTAGTCAGTGGTTCTGGTTGGAGGAGGAAGGAGAGAGAAATTTGTCACCAGAATTGGTTCCATATGGTCTCATTGTGAGAGTGTTGGATTATGGAGTTAATAAGAAAACTTTCTTAACAGACTGAATCCCCTAGAATAGTTAAAAAAATATGGATGCAGTATTTTAAGAAAAGCTACGCCAAGAACTGCACAAAAGCAGCCTGCAATGTGGTTAGCTGCTGGAGCAGGAAAGTCTGGCCAGTGGGTACTTTTTTACCTTGCTTGTAGCCTGTGTCATGGTACAGCAGGTGGCACTAATCCTGTCCCGGAAAAGTGTGTACTTTTGTAAGAAGGGAAGGAGAAACAATGAGAGACTCGGAATTGTAGCTCATTAGCGCCTCTCACTTCACTGAAAAGGTAGGAACTGCGATCAGAGCGGACACCTGAGCAGCAGCGTTTTCCAGGCCTCAGCTGGATCAGGAGATGGCCTGCCAGCACACAGCACAGACCAGACACAACCCTCCAGACAGACAGAATCCAGAAACAGGACATTTCAGAGTTAAACCTTGAAAAATAGGTCACATTCTCAAAAGAAATTCAGCTGAGAGCAACATCCATACTTTGAAGCTTACACACACACACACACACACACACACACACACACACACACACACGAGTATATTTCTATTTTTTAAACATAGCTGTTAGAGTGATTCTCAAAAAATAAAGAGAAAATGAACAAATGTTATCCTCACAGAGAAGTGAAGCAATGAAGAGGAAAAATGGAACCTTTTAAAATAGTCAAGTAGAATATCTGAAATGAAAAATTAATTGGATATACTACTTCAGAAAGGCTGAATTTGAGGTTTGAATAATTGGAAGCTCTTTTGTGAAGAACAACAATTTAAATACAAGAGGATAACAAGTTATGTGACCTAACATATGTATAATTGGAGTCCCAGCAAAAGGGGGGAAAAGCCTAGGTGGGAGCAAAATGTGTGAGTGATGGTTGGGAGTGTTAGCAATTTGATGAAAGACATAAATGTACAGACTCAGGGTGCTCAGATGCTAAAAGTAAGATAAATGTGTACCCTGAATTCTGTACCCTGTGGAAATATCATTATGAAGGTGAAATAAAGCTGTTGAGAAATTAAAAACTAGCCAGGAGAACTAATTATCAGCTAGAATGCAGAGTAGGAAATGCCAAAAGAATATTTGGCAGACAGAAGTTGGTTGCCGCGTGGCAAACAGTGGACACCGGTAGGAGCGTGAAGTGGGCTCACAAGAAACCTTGTTTTCTTCTCTTGCATATATAATTGTTAGCAAAAGTAATTAAAGAGACATTGTCCTATGGATTTTTAAACTTACGTATCTAACTGTAGCCCTATACGGTGTCAGTGTTTCTGCATATTACATATTATCTGTAAATGCTGAATGTAGTAAGTAGTCTTAAGTAGTTATCATCTTTCTCCTCCAGACCGCTCTCCTCCTCCTCTCCCCATCCATAGATGTTTGGTCACTTTTAAATAAATATTAATTACAGTAATTGCTAATCATAGCTAAATCTATAAGCTTGAGTAATTACATGGAGTTGATGTTTTTATATCTCAGAAAATGGTTTTCATTGTATTTATATTTCCGTTAAGATAGAGAAAAGGATATACTGTATCTGTTCCTTATTTAAGCCAAAGCGAGCAGAGATATTTGGACAGACAAGGCCTTGAGGGAAGCTGTTAGTCGCCAGTAGGTGAGTAATATGCACTTTCCTGGGTCATTGGAAATGCATTGTGGGAAACCAGGGAACTATATTTTAGAACCATTAATAAAATTTACAGAATTTACAAAGCTTACTTTTTGATTATGTAGTTGTGGATATTAGGTGATAACAGGAAGAAGAATTTAAGAATGGATTTTTAGTTACCTTTGAAATTTGAAATGATTTCTAATGAAGAAAATAAATTATTCTTAGAATGTTTGTCTTCTAATTCTGGCACATTGTTGAATTACAGAATTCAAAATGGTTATACAAAAGCATAAAATTAAGAAATATAGTTTCTTCTTCATAAGAATTATAAATATAATAGAAATAATAATGTATAGGATATATAAAAAGTGACAATTTGTCATAAGAAAATATCATGAATGTAACCAGATTTTATATAGCTTCATTTATATATATGTATTAAACACTTATTTGAAAGACGAGAGACAGATGCTGCGCTTGCTGGTCGCTCTCAGTAGGACAAGTCAGGACCTGTTCAGGAGCCTGTAACTGTGGCAGATGCTGTGACACTCGAACCATTGCCTGCTGCCCTAGGTGGCACATGATGGCTGCAACAGGATGTGGAGCTAGAATTGGAACCTGAAGGTTCTCACTGTGTGGTGTGCCTTGCAGGTTTTGTTGTTGTTGTTAAATATTTATTTTATTGGAAGAGTTACATGGAGAGAGGAGTGGTAGAGAGACCGTGAGATCTTCTGTCTGCCGGATCACTCTCCAAATGACGGCAACAGCCAGAGCTGGGCCCTTCCGAAACTGGGAGCCAGGAGCTTTTTCCTAGTCTTTTAGGTAGGTATGGGGATCCAAGGTGTTGGACCATCCTCTGCTGCTTTCCCAGGCCTCAGCAGGAGCTGAATAAGAAGTGGTGCTGCAGACTCAGACCAGTGGCCCAGGCAGAGGATTAGTGGGATCAGCCCTGCACCATCCTGTCCTGTACAGTGCTCTCACTCTGGGTCAGGGGACCCTCAGCTTGATCATTCTTAAAATGAATTTTTAAGACATTTTGTATACCAATTTTTAAACCATGAAATATCTTCACATAGTCAATTCACCTATTAAAAAAGCACCATCAGAATGAAATTATATAGAAAAAGTACCCTGTTTATCTTGATTAGTCCATTAGATAGAAACATTCCTGTGGTGCTTTCAACCTTGTGCACACTGTGTCACTTGTGAGCAGACCCTGGTGAAACCTATGGAGACATCATAACAGAAATGATTTTTTAAATTAATTTATTTATTGTAAAGTGAGGTATGCAGAGAGCAGGAAAGACAGGGAGGGAGCAAGATCTTCTTCCCAGTGATTCACTTGGCAAGTGGCTGCAATGGCCAGAACTGAGCTGATCAGGAGCCAGGAGCCTCTTCCATGTGTCCCACGCAGGTGCAGGGTCCCAAGCCTTTGGGCTGTCCTTGACTGCTTTCCCAGGCCACAAGCAGGGAGCTGGATGGGAAGTGGAGCTGCTGGGATTCTGGTGCTGGCATGGCTGAGCGTTAGCCAATGGAGCCATGGTTCAGGGCCCCATTTTTAAAGCTTCAGTGTCACCACTAAGGATCGTGATTATGGCATCTTATATGATTTTGACTGGTCATCTGCATTGTTTAAGTGAATCATTGAATAATTGCTAATTGTTTGCTGTACCTATGAGTTTGAGCCTTTCTAATTGAGCAACTCAGACATTTCTGATTCTTTGTTAAATATTTGAATATAATGACAGGGAGAAAATTCTCCAGTAGAATCAAGGGGAATTCTGTTAACTGGAAAGTTGTCATTTCTGTGGGTAGATGTGCTTGGGCTACCAAGTTTCATTATTTGAAGAGATATTTGGGACAACTTCCATGACCCTGAAAGTTGCTCCATAACTGTGGAAGCTGTGTAAGGCTTGTTTACTGGCAAGGGGCGCGGTGTGCCCACAATTTTTCATTGAATAAGTACGTTGCCATGTGGAGACACATGAGAGCAGTTGTGGTTTGGGAGCCACCTACTTCCACAGTAACTGTACGTGCTAGAACGATTTAGGCAGAGTTGTCTTGGCAGGCAAGGAGTGTTACAGGAACTTCAGCAACCTAAGGGGGAGAGCTTTTTTCTCGTGGTTCACTCTCCAAATGACAGTGAAAACAGCTGGGGTTTGACAAGGCTGAACCCCAGAACTGGGAGCTTCACCAGGTCTCTTTTGTGGGCGACAGAACCCACACATGTGAGCCACAGTCTGTTGCCTCCCTGATGCATTAGCAGGAAGCTGAATTAAAAGCAGAGGCAAGACCGTACCGCAGGCTCTGATGCAGGTTGGAGGCACTCCAAGCAGTGAATGACCCGCCCCGGATATCCCAACCGTGGGGACACCATGGGGTATCACTTACCTTGCTCGTAGGGGATGTGGAGTCCTTAAACTTGGATTTCATTAGCCTATTGAACAACTTGATAAGTTGTTCACTTGATAAGTTTTCTCTGGACTTTTCAGAATAACCATTTGTTTCTTGTTTTCAGAGACATGCTCTATCTTGATTGTATTGCTTTAAGCATTGTTTAATCGTTCCTCTCACCTTTGTTGTAAGGTCTTTAGAGGCTAAAGCATCAGCTACTGAGTGCATTGAGTCAGGTTTCTGTCCTTCAGTGTATTTCATTTCTAATGGTGTTAAAAGGATTCATTTATGAATATAATAAAATGCTGAATATATAGAACACTTTTGTTAAGTGTCCTTGGAGGGGAGACTCAGTTCTGTGCCATAGTGAATACCCAGTTGTTAGGGGCATTGGTTAAGTCATTGTAACAGATATGGAAATAGCTCTGAGTCAGAACTGTTTGTGCCTACCACATGCAGCTCAGATCTAGAGACTGTTCGTTTCTTTTTTTTTTTTTTCTTTTAAAGATTTATTTATTGGAAAGTCAGATACACAGAGAGGAGAAGAGACCGTGAGAAAGATCTTCCCTACGTTGATTCACTCCCCAAGTGAGCACAACTGGCCGATACTATGCCGATCCAAAGCCAGGATCTAGGAACTTCTTCCGGGTCTCCCACACGAGTGCAGGGTCCCAAGGCTTTGGGCTGTCCTCGACTGCTTTCCCAGGCCACAAGCAGGGAGCTGGATGGGAAGTGGGGCTGCCAGGATTAGAACCAGCACCCATATGAGATCCCGGAGTGTTCAAGGCGAGGACTTTAGCCGCTAGGCCCCGCCGCCGGGCCCGAGAGACTATTCATTTCAGTGCTCATTGGAATAGTCCAGTATTATTTGGCTAGGATTGGGGTTACATAATTTGGTTTGAGCATATAGTAATTAGAGTTAATGGAATTAATATGAAAACTGAAATAGGACTTCCTGACAGTCTGAATACTGCAGCTTTGGGAGATAGATATTCTTATGAAAGGAAGCAATTGGAAATGATTTTTTTTTTTGTTCGTTTGTTTGGCTTTTTAATTTTTACTTGTTATGATATGGTTCCATAGTCACAGGGATTTCCCATTTTGTTTCTAATGTGGAAACTGATAAAAAAAAACAATGGTTGTTTTGGTGTTGGTTTTTGTGGTGTTTTTTTTTTTTTTTTTTTTTTTTACTTCAGCGGATTGTTTTATTGTGCTTGATTTAATAAATTTGCAGAGTGCCTTCTGCCAGGACTTTCCTTTGATTGTTTGAACAGAGTGAATATAGAATTATCTTCATCTTCATGTAATATTAGAAAGTACTTTATTGAAAGCAACATTGTTGTTGGATTTATACTTAAGTTAAAGAAAATATTTTTTGAAGTCTGCTTTTGGGCCTAGAGAGGGTGAAGGATTAGACTATGTGAAATTTGCTTTATGTCCAGTTTGTCATTGAACATTTCTTAAACTAATTTAAGACTATATGTGACCTGAAGATAATTGTCTATTTTAAACTTTTGTAGTTGGTTTAAAATATATACATTTGTAATTAGCTCGCCATCTGAGTCTTTGTACCTTTAGTACAGAAGGGTTTTAAGTTTATCACAAAGAGATTTTGGTGTCTGAACTTTCCTGTGAAGAGCACAGTAGGAACAGAAGTCTTGTGCTCATTTGCTTGACTACAAATGCATAATTAAAAGAATCTGTCAGCAGGGGTTGGGACAATCAGTGTGCTCTGCTGCTTCATATTATAGAATTACTTTGTTGTTCAAACAGATATTGTAATTAGAGAACAATTTTAAACTTCATAGGACAGTGACTCATCAAGTGTTTTTTCTGATCACAATTTCTCAAATGTTTTGCTTAAGACTTTTTTGTTTGAAACACAGAACAATAGACAAAGACAGAGAAACAGAGAAAAGAGGTCTTCCTTCTACTGGTTTACTCCCCAAAGAGCCACAATGGCTAAGGCAGGGCCAGATTGAGGCTAGGCGCCCATAACTCCATGCAGATCTCTTACATGGATGGCAGTCACCCAAATACTTGGCTCAAATACATCAATTGCTTTCCCAGGTCCATTAGCAGAAATTGGAAGCAGAGTGGCCAGACTCAAATTGGCACTTAAGGGCCTGGCACCGTGGCCTAGTGGCTAAAGTCCTTGCCTTGAATGCTCTTGGATCTCATATGGGTGCCAGTTCTAATCCCGGCAGCTCCACTTCCCATCCAACTCCCTGCTTGTGGCCTGGGAAAGCAGCAGAGGGTGGCCCAAAGCCTTGGGACCCTGCACCTGCATGGGAGACCTGGAAGAGCTCCTAGCTCCTGGCTTTGGATCAGTGCAGCTCCAGCCTTTGTGGTCACTTGGGGAATGAATCATCAGATGGAAGATCTTCCTCTCTGTCTCTCCTCCTCTCTCTAAATCTGACTTTGCAGTAAAAATGAATAAATCTTTTCTTTTTAATTGGCACTTTAATGCAGGATGCCTGCCTTCCAGGTGATGGTTTAATTTGCTGTGCATCCCCTTCATTTTTTGTCAGTATATAAGCAATTTCAAAAGTGAGATGGAAGATATTTTATCAGAAAGTAATGATTTGTATTTGTGAACAGAAGGAGTGTTAATCTGCTCTGACTCACTAGTAATGGCCTTCACCTTTTCGGAAACTGAATATGTAAACAGTTCTTTGTCTAAAAGAGCAAATGGTTTATCATTTTTCAATTTCCACCATGCCAGTTTATTAGGTAGTTCTCTAAAGAGAATGTGTTTCTGTAGATAAGTAGACCTTTGTATAGGCGCTTTTCTCCTACTTGTTATTATTCTTATGTAACTTACAAGGAAACTGTAAGGGCACTTCACCTGGAAGCAGGAGATAATCCAAAAGATGCAAGAATTCTGTCGTCCCAAATTTGTGATGCAGTTTTAACAGTTTGCTGCACCATGTGGCTCTTGTGCACACACTGCCTTGTACTAGGAGTTATTTGCTACGAATCCATTTCTGTGAATCCTGGCTCACTGTTTTACCTTTGTTTGAAGACTGAAGTTTGGTGGTTTGAATTTTTGAAAATTTTATAAACCATGTACTTGTTTTTACTGTCATTTTTCCCCCCGTTGCTTTAAATGTCACTTGAGTCGTATAGTTTTTAAGAAGACTGTTTTTTATTGTCCTCTATTATTCTGAGATATTTAAAATTGGCACTGAGGGGTTATAAAAAGAAGGAAAAGCACAATCTTTGATAGGACATAAAAACAGACTCCAGAAAAGTTGTAAGAATTGATCAGGAAGGTAGTAATAGAACAGGAATGAAATGAAGACGACGATTGTGTTGGCTGGCAGCTTGAGATCAAAAAGACCTAGAAACTTAGATAAATTAGCAAACAAGAACATGTGGACGGTTACAGAGACAGAGATCCGGTCATCAGTGTATGGCAGGAAATACAGCATATGATGGATCATTGGGTACAGTCCGGTCATGAGCTGAGTGATGACATTTTGGCCAAGAAGGTCAGTGATCCCCTAAAATGGTGTTTTTAATGATGTTGTGGCCATTTTTATTTGCATAGGGAAATGTGCCAATGCATGATGACAGCACTGTCTGCCTTCATGTCTCAGAATGTGATCCTTTTATTAGACGAGGCCTCATTCTCTTTCAGTGATGTCCTTCAGTAACTGTTACCCAGTTATCCAATTGAGCCAAGTTATTTACTGTTAAATAAGACTAAATTTTGTGTATTTATACAATATGAAAATCAATAAGACATTATTCTGATGTTAACTAAAAGCAGTACAAGCAGTACAGAGATAATTGTACATTGCTGTGTGACACAGGAGAAATGAAGGCAGAATCCCAGATAGAGGTGGTAGCGTTGCCGAAGGATGTGGCAGGGTGTGTGTGGGAAGGTAAGTCATGGACTGAGTGGGGAATAGCGCTGGAAGTTGGTGTGGATTTAATGCTGAAGCAGTGCGGCTTCAGATTTTCCTGCAAATCTAGTTGGTACTTGAGCTGTTATAATCATCCATACATACTTCAAAAACTGCAAAAGCAGCTGAGACTGTAGTTGACTGTGGGCATGTTGCTCGGGGAGACAGTGAACTCCAGTTTGGAAGGATGCTTCAGAGACCCTGGCCCCTGTCCGTCTGCAGATGGATGGCAAGTTGGCAGGTGGGCAGAGCTGCAGGTCCAGAAATGAGCTGGCACAACTGTGCTGGAAAGCATACAATTGTGAATATACTGGTGGAACTCAAGGAAAAGCAATGTGTTTTATACTGCTAAGCAACATTTTTAAAAAGTCATTAGGAGCCATGAGGGTTGTGTTTTCCTGCCTTGAAATGTTAGTTGAAGTGTGACTATAAAAAGAGCTAATGCTGTAGGGGCACACTTTCTGAAAGTTTATCCATTTTGTCATCCTGCCTTTCTGTTGCTTTTGAGTATTTTCTTTGTCCTTAATTACTTAATTGAAATCAGAAGTAAGCAGCCAAAAATCATCTCTCTTAATTTATGACTAAATGATAACTTTGTGGACATGTGTTATAATATTTGTTAGTCTGGTTGCTTTTGGTGTGTTTCACAAATGAGGCACAGGGAGACATTTTACTATTCAGTAATATTCAACTCAAAACCTAACTGTTGGGGCAGGCCCGTGGCCTAGTTGTTTGTACAGCTGCTGCTTGGAACACCCACAGCTTGCGTTAGAGTTCCTTGCAGCGGTCTCGCTCCAGCTTCCTGCTGCTGTGCATGGTGGAAGACAGTGGGTGAGGGATCCTTGCCGCCCCCCCCCCCCCGGGAGACCCTGAGAGTCCTGCTGGCTCTGCCCAGCCCATTGAGGGAAGACCTGAGCAGATCAAGATTAGCTGTTCTGGCTTTGTCTGTCTTTGCCGGCTTTCAAATAAAGTTTAACCTGAAAGTTCAGATGCGTCACTTATTGCTTCCATAAAGCATGATCACGAATTGTAGTTTAATTCTCTGTCAAGCAAATAGTTGCTTCTTTTAAATCCTTCTAGCTTTTGTTTCCAATGTAGTATGAAAGTAATGGTTTCTGTTTTTAAAGATTGATTTTTATTGGGAAGTCTGTTATACAGAGAGGAAGATCTTTCGCCCTATGATTCATTCCCCAAGTGACTGCAGTGGCCGGAGCTGAGCTGATGCTAAGCCAGGAGCCAGTAGCCTTTTCCGGGTCTCCGACGCGGTTGCAGCCTTTGAGCCATCCTCTGCTGCTTTTCCAGGCCACAGGCACCTGGATGGGAAGTGGGGTTGCTGGAACATGAACCAGCGCCCATACGGGATCCTGGTGTCTGCAAGGCAAGACACTAGCTGCTAGACTCCCGCCCTGGGCCCTGGTTTAGGTTTTTATTCTAGAGCTTATCTGAACTGATTTTATAACAGATGTTGCTGATATTAATGTATATGCAGTAGCTGAATGCGATGTGCATGCGTACACACGTTTAAATGTCTGTGTACTGATTACCAGATCAGTGTTAATTCCAGTCTTCATTTGGGCTGTTTTCCCCTGACCTGTGTACTAATTGAATTTTGCTGCTGCTTTGCGTGCATGTTACTGCATGATGAGATACCAGTTGTGGATTTCACCTTCTTGGATAGATATTTTTGTATTCTTATAAATATCCTTGAATTTGTTCTGGTGTTAAATTCATTGGGAAGGGCTTATGCTCTTAAAATTTTCTGGATAATTCTGGAACAGTACTCAGACAGGGTCCTTTGGTGTACTTGGCCCTCGTTTCGTGAACGATAAAGTCCTCCAGTCTGGTGTGGTGTGTTAACCAGGCACTTTGAGCTCAGTTTCTTCAGGCTGATCGTTTTTTCTGGTCTCTGGGGTTTCCTGCTTGGGTGAGTGTTGCTTTGGCCCTCTCCAGGACTCCTGAATCCCTCCTGCTTCTGCTTCCTTGGCCTCTGTGTATAGTGTCCTCCCGCTGAGGGGCTCCTGCCAGTGGACTGGGCCCTCAGAGGCTCACCTGATTCCCGTTTCCTTCCATTGTTGTTCTCACTCGTCTTTCCAGTGCCTTGAAGCTGTTGTTTCACGTGTTGCCTCTCGGTGATTTTGGTTTCCTTAGCTGGAAGCAGGAGTCTCTTAGACTGTGAATTTCGAGAAATATTTACAGTTTTAAGCACAACAAATGTTACAGGTTAAAAAAGGAAAAGTGGGCCTTATCCCCTCTGCTAAGAAGCAGTGTTCCACATAAGAATGCTTGGCATTGTCCCCTAGCTTTAGCTCCTCACTTGAGCTTCTTCACAGTGTACATTCTCTGGGAGGCGGTGGTGATGGCCCAGTTAATGAGGTCTCTGCCGCTAGGAGAACTGGGTTGTGCTTGGAGCCCCTGGCGCTGGTCTGCTAGGGCCTTGGCCTTTGTGGAACGAGCTAGTGAATAGAGGAAAGCACCCTTTCTGTTTATGTCTTTCTCACTCCCTACTTTTTAGATAAGATAAAAATTTTATTGGGACAGTATAGTCAGCATTCTTCATGAAAGTTAAAAGCTGGGTTTAATAATTAATTTCCATGCCGTAACAGAGATGTTTATACATATTTTAGTTTTGCTTTTTTGAAAGGGAAAGCAGTGTTGGGGGGAGATGAGAGAGAGGCCTCTCTTGTCTGCTGATGGTTCTGTGCCTGAGTGGCTGCAGCAGACAAGGCTGGGGACAGGTTGAAGCCAGGAGTCAGAAACTACATCCAGGTCACAAGCTCTGATCCAACAGGATTGAAAGTGGAACAGCTAGCATTTCAGCCAACAGTATGTGCTGCCACTGTTGCAGGAGGCAATTTAACTTGTAGCACCAGCCCCTGTATACTAAAGCTGGTAGTTGAAGCTTAACTCAGGCTCCCCAGAAGCAGGAGTCCAATTATTTGAGCCATCACCACTGCCTCCCGGCTCATCATTGACGGGAAGCTGAATCCAGGCCCTGGTATCACCTGCCCTGGAACCCAGGCACTCCAGCTCAACTTGGGCTCATTGGACTCCTTGGTTGATCAGTTTCTTATGATGCCCTCTGGGCAAAACAAGAAAGCTGCACACAGATGCAGGGTCCCAAGGCTTTGGGCCGTCCTCTGCAGCTTTCCCAGGTCTCAGGCAGGAAGGTGGTTGGGAAGCGGGGTTGCTGGGACATGAACCGTTGTTCACATGGGATCCTGGTGCATGCAAGGCTAGGACTTTAGCCACTAGGCTACTACCCTGGACCATGGACTTGTGGACTTGCTTTGTTTTAAGGTATTAATCTTTTTTTTTTTAACTATGTTATGATTCAGTTCCATAGGCTCTGGAATTTCCCTTCCCTCCTTCCTAAATCCACCCCGATTCCTCATGTTACCCCAGCCCCCGATTTCCTCATGTTACTACATAGTACAGTCCTTCACAGACAGTCCTGTTCTGTCATTCTGCTATTTGAGTGTATCCTGACATTGTAGGTATGGACAAGGGCAGGGCATGAGCTTGCTTTTAATTAGTGGTTTTCCAAAACACCAGGTTTGTAGTTTTGGTATGATATAATGTTGAAATAGCCAAATCACTTGAGTTAGTAATTTACATAGTATGCAAACACTGATTATTACTTTGCTTCCCTTGAAATTTCCTTTTTCTCTTCTCCGGATTCTTAACCAAGTTATTTCTTTTTAATTACTGTTTTCCATGATGCAGCTTTGTAGGCACAGGGATTTTTCCAACTCTCCTTCCGTGTTTTCCTCTTAGGCCAATATTCCCCAAGTTATCATAGTAGAAGAATTATGAGTTTACCTTCCTGTTATTTGAATGTATCATGGTGTAGTTGGTACAGGCAGAGGTAGGGAGTCTGGTGTCACAGTGTACAGGCCTGTTTAGATGTTTCATTGGGAGCAGAGCTGGGTGCTGCAGTGTATCTGCTTCCCAGTACGCTGGTCTGTTTCACAGTTGATTCATAAGGATATATGTATATACATGTTTACCTGTTTCTGTTCATTTTGTGTTTCCCTTGAAATTTTAAGTATCATTCTAAAGATGTTTACTGAAAATAAGAATATATTATCTTGTTGAAACTTATTTCTGTTTTCTTTGGATGATGTCAAAATATGTGTTGTAGTGGAAAGCTGTTTGGTTTTCTCTGGCTAGAATCTGACAGTAAGTAGTGACTTCTAAGTTCAGGGCCCGGAAGCAAGAGGTACGTCTAGCTGTTGCCTTTGCTGCTCTGGGCTCTGAGCCAGATGCATTTATGTATACCAGTTATGTGTTTATAAACTTTTATTTTTTAAGTTTAGTATATGTAATTTATACACTGCGAATTATGTTATCTCCAAAATGTTAAGCAAGAACATATTATGAAATATTGTATCTTTAGTGGAAAGTATATACACATTATGTATGTACTTAAAAAGCAGGAGAGAGAAGTCTTCAGTCTGCTGATACATTTTTTTTTTTAATTTATTTTATCTTTATTGGAAAAGTGGATATACAGAGAGGAGAGACAGAGAGGAAGATCTTCCGTCCGATGATTCACTCCCCAAGTGAGCGCAATGGCCAGTGCTATGCCGGTCCGAAGCCAGGAACTTCTTCTGGGTCTCCCACATGGATGCAGGGTCCCAAAGCTTTGGGCCGTTCTCGACTGCTTTCCTGGGCCACAGGCAGGGAGCTGGAAGGGAAGCGGGGCTGCAAGGTTAGAACCAGTGCCCATATGGGATCCCGGGAAGTGCAAGGCGAGGACCTTAACCACTGCGCCACCACGCCAGGCCCTGCTGATACATTTTCACATGTCTAAAACAACCACAGTAAGACCAGTGCTGGGACAAAAGCAAGAACTTGAGCCCATCTGGGCTTCCCCTGTGGGTGACTGGGACCAGCCGCTTGCACCACATGACTCCCTCACTGTTGCATTTAATAGCAAGCTGCAATCAGAAGTGGAATTGGAAACATGGGCAATCTGACGTAGGATGTGGGCGCTTCACACAGGGTATGTGCCAGACGCCCACCTCACCCAGCTCTACTTCTAAGAAACGTCCCTGTAAATTGGCAGATTTCAGCATGAGAATATTCCTTGTCAGGCTACTAGGCAATAACAAGGAAATGAAATGTCAGTATTCTTTGTGAAACTAATAGTTGTGACTTGATTTTAATTGGGAGTGATCTTAGAGTTCACTTTTTAAAATGTAAAGTTTATTAGGAAAGTTAACGGATCTTAAATTTATTCCTTGTTGGGATTATAATGAAATGTTTAATAATTACTACTTGAAATACTTAAGTAACACTGTAGTTATAGAATATTAACCTTTGCAAATCCCTTGTCTTAATTATGGGTGCAGCTAGTGGCATCAGAAACAGTTGTGGAAAGTGGAAAGAGTTTTGAATTTGAGAATGAAAACTTAGATATGTGATTTTGAGAGGTCTTTCTTATCCTTGGCAACATTGTGTTTACCTTAAGGAAACTGCAAGTTAGCCTGTTACTTAAGCTGTTTCACGTGGTGAGTTAATGACGAGGCCATATATAGAGTTAGTTATTACTCAGAAGCACTGTATAGGTTGGGATTCTCATGCGACTGTTGTATCTTTAGCGTCTGACTCGTGCATAGTAGGTACTCGTCAATTATTTATTGTAACGCCATTTAACCTAATAATCATACATGCAGAGTGTGTGTACGTGTGTGTGTACGTGTGTGTAAGTTGAAGATTCACACTGAAATAATTGATAAGGTATCTAATGTCACTAAAATAAAATAATGCAGACTTATTTTAAAGAGAACTCTTTGAAAAAATAACACACCACTGAGTTACCAACACGTTTGTGACAAAAAGGAAACACAGAAGTGTCTTGGGAAAAATGGTGCCATTGTATGATTCATGAGCACGTGATGAATTTTACTAGAGAAAAGAGATTATTTGAAAGATTATTTGGAAGGTGCTATAATTTGTTGTTGATGTTGTTGTTGTCGCTGTTCTAACTCATACCAGTTGTTGACCTTGTTTCATCGTTTTTCACTTATGGTAATTTATACTGATGGAATACTGGGGTCTATCATGTACAGACGTGGGGGTACAATGGAACATGCATCCCTGCATCCAGACAAAAGATGGATTCCCAATGAGACTGTTGGACATGTGTAGACAATGGAATGCTGTATTGTCTGACATTGTCTGTACCAACAGTGCCAGGATACACTTAAATAAGAGACTGAATTATGATTCCTTATGAAGGACTACACTATTGTAACAAAATGGGAAAAATCTGACGGGGGGTGGGAGTTTGAGGGGGAATCCCAGCCTATACAAAAATGTACCACAAAATTCAAAATAAAAATTAAAAAAGAGAACTCTTTAATAATGTGTTTTATAATTTTTTTAGGAGGAGCAAAATAGAGGCAAGCCCAATTGGGAGCATCTGAATGAAGATTTGCATGTACTGATCACTGTGGAAGATGCTCAGAACAGGGCAGAAATCAAACTGAAGAGAGCAGTGGAAGAAGTGAAGAAATTGTTGGTACCTGCAGTAAGTAATTATTTTCAAATCTTAGGTTTGGGCTTCACTCCTAGTAGTCAGCTTTATTTTGAATTTATGTTTATTCTAATACAGTACAACTTATTAACTAGAAAATAGAGAAACATAGTCAAATATAATGTTTGACTAATGGACAAAAATGCATGTTATTGAGGTTCTTACCTGGAAAATCCTTTTCTGACCTATTTTTGTATAATAGTTGTGGAGGGGGAGCAACGTCAGTAATGACTGATTTTCAAAAATAGTATTCAACTCTTGAGTCAAAATATATTGGGGAAGAATGTAAACTGAGCACATCAGCTAGACGATGGAAGCTGTTCAATTGTGTCGACTCCTCTCCTGCCCACGTGGAGTGAGGGGGACTGCGCTGGGAGGATGCTGCTGCCGAGTGGCTTTGTTCCTATGGCTTGTGGATGCCGGGTACCTCTCGGTGGCATCGCCTTATTGGCTACAGGAAGATGAATGAACTCTGAGTGTAACTTCTATTAATGTACAGGATTTACTTAGTTATTTCGGTGATAGTAGAACTCTTACATTTTCATTTTATCTTAAATAGGACATAGACTGATTTTGAGGGTGACATCTCATGAGAAATTACTGAGCCACTTTTGTTTTCTCATTTTTCCTCCATTTCATCTCTATTCATCTCCCTTGGTTCTGCTTCACTTTGTTAGGAAACTTCTTAGTAATTTAAAAAATGGCATTTAAACTATTTACTAGAGTATTACATCCAACAAAAATGTTTTAATATTTGCATAAATGAGTACAGCAGCCATTGCCTTTCTTTTCCCATTGGTCTAATCTTTATTACCTAGTTATGTTAGTGTCTTCTACAAATAAACTCACAAATCAAATACTTTCCAATAACTTTACATAATTAATTCCTTTAAGTTAAAGAAATCATTTAAATTCTTTTGATTTTATAAGGAATCACAAATCAATTACTTTCCAATAATTTTACATAATTAATTCCTTTAAGTTAAAGAAATCATTTAAATTCTTTTGATTTTGTAAGGAATAGAAATAGAAACCAGAGTTTGTGTTGGTACACTGTTATGTAATCCTCCTTTTCTTACTTGCTGGTTTGGAATACATTGTATCGGAACGGGGTTTTTGGAAGCATATGTGACTATTGGTTCTATGAGTAATAGCATAGACTTATTGCTAAGTATATCAGAAAATAATCAGCTCATGTGATGCTAAGCAATTAAGCCCCATAATATAATAGACTGGTGGAAGCTATGAGTGTCCTGCTAAGTGATTCTGTTAATTCTGTAATAATAATTTTAGTAATTCTTTAAGCTACTTTAATTCTAAAAGGTATTTTCCTGGCATAAATTTTGTGTTGTGTGCTGTATAATTGGTAGAGCTGCATCTTTCAGAAAGTTCTGCCTTCTTTCTGTATATATATGAACTAAGAGAGTTTTTTTTTTAAGATTTATTTATTTTATTGGAAAGGCAGATGTACAGAGAAGAGGAGAGACAGAGAAGATCTTCTGTCTGATGATTCACTCCCAAAGTAGCTGCAATGGCTGGTGCTATGCCGATCCAAAACCAGGAGCCAGGAACTTCTTTCCGGGTCTCCCACACGGGTGCAGGGTCCCAAGGCTTTGGGCCGTCCTCGACTGCTTTCTCAGGCCACAACCAAGGAGCTGGATGGGAAGCAGGGCTGCCAGGATTAGAACCAGTGCCCATATGGGATCCCGGCGCATTCAAGGCGAGGACTTTAGCTGCTACGCTATTGTGCCAGGCCCATGAACTAAGACAGTTATAATGATCTATTGCTGTGTTTATCTCTTTTGAAGAATACAAGGTTGTTATTTAACAGATCACAATAATTATTATAATTTTTTTAAATCTGTTGAGGTAATAAACTTTCTTAGGATTACAAATCAAGAGTGTTAAGTACATGCTTAGGGAAAGTAACCCCTCTGTAGCCTTAGTAGAGAGAGAATGTTGCTTTAGAACTTGATTGGGGTTTGTATGTATATTAAGAGATAAGAGCTCTGTCAGGCCACTGCTTTTCTCTACAATGCCTCAGCAGCTGGGGGTGGACCAGGCTCAAGCCAGGATTGGGAATTCCGTCTGAGTCATGTGAGTGAGTGGTCTGGTTCCAAGCACTTCTGTTAGTCCCTACTGCCTCTCCACTTGCACGGGAGCAAGCAGCTGGAATCGGGCGCTGGGCCGTGCGTGTCGCCCAGCCAGCATGGGTTGTAGGGTGCAGCAGCTGTGCCAAGCTTCTTCCCAGAGCAAGCCGTTTATTTGCCAGAGCAGAAGGAGTTCTGTGTCATGGAACCTTGGCTCTGCTGAATGTCGTTCAGTGAACTTGCCCGCTTTGGGTACTCAGAATTGCCAATTTCAGGACATTCTTCCTAGTGGTTCTGGGATGTGTGTTACTTACACAGGGACATCTGTGCTGGTTGGATCGGCCCAACTACCTGATCTTGAACTGCATGCTTTTATACTAAAGGAACAGAAAAAGTGAGCATGTCATGTTTTAGAATGAATGCTCTGTTTCCAGACAAGCTTCCTCCTAGTTCCTGTTCGTTGGTCATTTTTCTGATATTGATTACTTTCAGTTAACACTGTACGTTAGTACTCCTCTATTAGAAATGCCAATATCAAGTTAATGGCAATTTATTCTTTTCATTGAAGTTGGATTGCGGGAGAGTTTTATATAATATGAATCCAATCTAATCTTTCTTTTCCTTCCTAGTGCTTTTAGTCACACAGCTTTTAAACTTACTAAAATTTTTCTGTCAAGTTTTATTAATTCTACTAAATTTTCTACTAAATTTTTTTCCTGTTCGCTTGTTTTCATGGTTTTTCTCATTTGAAAACAAGTAAAGTCTTTGCATTTTTTTCTAAATTTTTACTTTTAGTGTTTTACTTAGCCTTTAGCTTATTGCTGTATGCTGTAATATCATCTATAAATTTCTTGTGTTTGTGAAACCTAGTGTTTCTTGTGCCAGGCAGCTCACCTTCTGTCTGTTTTCTCAGGGTTGTGAAAATCGGTGCTTTTATCTCCTTCCTTTCGTACCTAGCTTGTTTGTGTTGGTAAGATGTGTGGGTTCTTGTTTTCATGAGCAAAACTCCATAGGTTTTGTTAATTTTCTTTTTCTGAAAAACTCCATACATTTTTAAAATGAAAGCATGTGTTCATGGAGAGAAGAAAGCTGGAGAGCTAGATTGCACTGTGTAAACACAGAATATTTTCAATGTTTTTAAGAAAGGTGTAGAAGTTATGCTGGGTTCGGCATGCTTTTTGCATCAGAGGTTATCTGAGAATAAGAAGAGAACAGGCCTGGGTCAGGAGGTCGAGGAGTGTTATCTCACTGGGCTGTTTAGGATTAGGAGAGTGTGAAGAATTGTAATGGAAAAAATATTTGAAAATATGTTAATGTGACCAAATTACTTAGAACTTTTCCCGTTGTTCAAAAGATTGAACGGTGTGGCAATTTAATACATCTGAACAGGCTGCAAAATGGAGAAACTTACTCATTTAGAGCATTTTTGCTTGCAATAAAGTATAAAAGAGTGGCTAAGTTATAAGGTAAGAGAATAGGAGAATTGTAGAAGTTTTTTTTTAGTTTGTATCTTGTTTGACGTTAGCCTCCAAATCGAATATTTGGGATGATTCTGACATGTGAAACCTCAGTGACTGTGAATAATGGCAGTTTTTTTTTTTTAACCTTAAGAGAGAAATTTGAAATTGAAAATCAAAAGTAGTGATTTCCAGTTTGGGGTTGGGCTGTGTACCTGGATTCTCTGCCCAAGATGATGGACAGTACAATGTTTGTATTTTAATGCATTTATGAATCTGTGGAACTCTGCGTTCCTAACTTCTTGGAGAGAAGTGTAGTGCAGATTCCAAGCCATTCCCTAAAGCTCTACCCAAGGAGATGTTTCCAGGACAGGTGTGTGTTTTGAAGATTGTGAACCATTTTCTGGCACTTAGCAGAAACTTCGCATCCCATCTCTGCCTGTGTGATGTGATATTATACTCATTTGTGGGCTCTTCTCTCCCGAGCGTATGGAAATGCTGCTCCTGCTCTTTCCCTGAAGCTCAGTGACTGTTGAGTCTAGCTGTGTTCTTTTGCAGTCAGAGCATTTAGTAGGCAGTGCATGGACCTCCAGAGAAGCTTCATCCTGTCCTGACGCCTGCAGAGATGAGACACAGCCAGCCTGGACCCTGTGACAGTGTGCGGCACAGCTTCTCTGTCTCTGTACAGGAGATAAATTGTTGGGTTGCACCACGTGATTTGGGGGCTTTCTCAGCACCTCCCAACCCCCATGGCAGAATTTTAAATCAATGAAATACCTTAAACTGTATAGCTGTGAGCCAGGTTGTGGGCCTGGCACAGCGGCTTAGCCATACCAAACATTTCAAAGCATCTCATATCTTACATGGCGAGTTCTCATTACCTGGGACTGTGTCAGGCATATAGGAAGCTTTCTGCTAATGCTTATTATATGAATAAAAGCATTAGGGTTGAAGTTGGTGTAAGAATTTGAAGATTCAGGAAGATAATACTTGGATACTTACTACGGAAAATGCAGCCTGGATTCAGTCAGTATTGTCTACCTGTGATGCATTACTAAGTTACAGTGTATTGTGTCAACAGGAAGGTGAAAGCATTGACCTTTCTGATACATCACGGCTCCCCAGGCTGAATTGATTAAATCACTTCACCCTGCTGCTTACATAGTTTTAACTGATAAAATACAATCTTGTTGGAATATCCAAGCTTCGCATTAAGGGCTGATGGTTTCAGAGTGGCCCAAATAGATCAGCTTTATTTATTTCTTTTTTATTTTTTAACCAGAGGATTTACTTACTCAAAAGGCAGAGTGACAGAAGAGGGCAGAGAGGTGGTGAAGTAGCAGGAGGGAGGCAGAGGTTTGCTTGTTTACTGCCCAAATAACCACAAGGGCTGGTCTTGTCTGGGTCAAGGCATGAGTCTAACTCCATGCGCGTCTCCACATGGATGACAGAGGTGCACATACCTGGGCCAGCAGGGAGCTGGACCAAGAATGGAGCATCTGGAACCTGAACTGGTGGTCTAGCAAGGGAGGCTAGCATCACAGATAGCAGCTTAACCAGCTGCCACACAAAGCTAGCCTCAGCTTTAAACTTAATACGGTCCTACTTTGTGAGGGTCATGTGGCTTAGGGATAGAATTACGAAGCAAGAGTCAAAAACCATTGGAGTTGATGATAAATATAGTGGCTGCCATAAGACCAGCATGATGGCATAGTGATTAAAACTGGCGCTTGTAACAAACACTAATGTCTCATAAGTGTGCCAGTTCGAGTTCCAGCTACTCCACTTCCAAGCCAGCTCTCTGCTGATGTGCCTGGGGAGGTCACAGCAGGTGGGAGCCATGTGGAGAGTGAACCAGTGTATGAGACCTTTCTGTCTGCTCTTTGCCTCCCTATAAACTCTGCCTTTCAGATACATAAATCTTAAAAAAAAAAAAAAGAGAGAGAATATGTAATGGCTGCTTAATTCCGTGAAACACACGACTGTTTCTAAAGCAAACTAAGGCACCCAAAAACCCAATACTTGATTTTACACTAAGCTGCTTTAGACGCTTTTTTCTGTGGTGCTGATCTGCAGTGTCACAATGTTCATTTTCTCACGTGGTTTTCTGCCTTAATTACTTTTGCTGGTTCATTTTTTAGGTGCCTAAAGCAGCTGGGGTGGAGCCAGGCCAGTGCCAGGTGTCAGGAACGCAGTGTGGGTGGCCCACCTGAGAGGGGCTGTCACTTGCTGTCCCCTGTTGTGGTGCACTGGCAGGAGCCCAGCTGGACACAGGATAGGGCTGGCATTCAAGCTCCAGGACGACTGTGGGCATCCCAAATGCTTGTTAACTGCCCTGCTATGCTACAACCCCTGTGACAGCTAGAAAGTATTTCTAATTTTTTTTTTTTTTAATTTTTACTAGGAATAGTTGCAGAACTGGTCTTTCTATTCTGATGCATGTATTCCATAGCATGATATCAACAATTGTTTAATACTTCCTTACAAAAATACAATCACTGGATAGTGGAGCTGGTTAGATGGAACTAGGCTTTAATACTCAATGACATGTATGAGAGCTGAATGGGATGTGGGGCAGGCTGGACTAGTCTGCTGCACATACTGGCAATCCAGGGTAGGGGGCGGGCCTGGTGGGAGTTATTGTGGGTCACTCCGACTAGGCTGCAGCTCCCACTGGTTTATGTGAGGGCCAAGAATGTGCTGGGCAGAACAGGCTGGACTGCAACACCCATTGGTTCCAGTGGAAGTCGGGAGTGAAAACAGAACCAACCCAGCAACTGCAACCACCAGCTGATCGGGGTGATGGACTGTGCTGGGCCCTGTACTTGCTAGTACATGCAAGAATCAGGTCTGGGAACACCTCAAAGTTTCTTTGGGGATCTCCCCAATTGAATTGCCAGACTCAGAACCCTAACCATGAAAAGACCGATGACAGAACAGGTCAATCAACCGCCTCAGCCATATGTTGGCAGTGAAAACTGGGCACACGGAGGCTCTGAGATGGACTATGTCAATCAGTGGATTCTTCAACGACCTCATCATGCTAGGAATGGCGAGATTGGCAGCAGTTCAGAACTGTTGAACTGTCAAAACCACTTGAGCAAGACCTTCGGAGCATGCCCCACATCAGGGACCTGGGGTGGGTGGGAGACTGGGTGGGGCTTCTCCCTTAATATCCCCTTTAGATACGTGAAGGAAACGATGTGGAAATAATAGTCTTACCCACTTCTGTAGCCCTTGAACCTTTTTACCCTAATTAACTATGTTAAGATTGTCAAAAATATAATTAAAAAATGGGAAAAAATACAATCATAGTCTGACTTTTTTTTTACTTCCACCTTTACCATTAAATTTGTTCTTCCAAAGTGTGGTGCTTCCAGTGACCATGGCATGTATGATGCTGCCTTACAGCTGCTGCTGCTGCTTTTGTTTGTTCACTCAGCCTTCATCTCTTGCCTTGGTTACTGTTGTTTTTTGTGGTACATAGGATAGTGTCAGCACACAGCAGTGACACAGTAAGTTAATAATAAACAAATGAGTGAGTTTGGTGGGAGAAAGTCAGGATTTGCTGTTAGAATACAGCAGATAACTGAAGCTTCCCGAGTTGTCAGTGAATTGGGCTTTTTCCTAACTAGTCCACTGGCTGTTAGGTTGTAGAATGCAGTGTCTGAGAGGCTCAGTGTCCTGAGCTGCAGGACTGGCCAGCATGCTGTCACTGCCGCTGTTGTGAGGCATTAGTGGGGGTGAGACACCGAGGATGCTCGGCGTGGTTTGCTGCTTCTCCTTGGACGTTACCTGAGGGATGCTCTCACAGATGATGTGCTGTTCTTCCCAGATGCTTCTTATGAAAGGAATTGGAGAAAGTCAAAGGAAATTTAGTTTCCCACCAATTCATTGTTACTATTTCTAGATAGGTTAGGCACTCTTTAAAAAACGTGTATAAGGCTCATGGATTTATCATTCCTTCAATATGTTTAAGAAATAATTATGGCTTAAAAATATTGAACGATCTTATCGTCACATGTAAATAAATTCAGCTGTATCTGTTTTTTTCCTTGCTATTCATGTAAAGTTTTAATGGAAAAGATGTTTCAGTAATTCTTCTAAGATGTGTTTTTATTAAGAACCATGCATTGAATTAAACTTAAAGAAATAAGTTACTTCATTAATTTCATGGAAATGGAATAAAGCATATCAGATTCATAGTATGAAAGAAGATAATTTTTAGTGATTTGTGTAATTTTAGATTTTGATTGCCATGAATGCCAGTATGATCTTTCTGTTAGATTTTTTATGAAATCTTTCTGAAATTTCCATGTGTTACTTGTTTCAGAATTTAGGTTAAGGGTACATGACAGAGTAGGTAGCACCGGGAATTTTCCCCCCAATTTACACAATTGCACTAGCAGAATCTGTCAGTGCAACTCTTCCGGAACTCTGCTGGAGTCTTGGATTGTAATTGCAGTTAATTTTTGACAGTTTGGGTAGAAGATACTATGCTGAGAACTGAAACCATTGTAGCAGCATACACACCGCTTTCATGGCCTAGGGTGGGCAGAAAAAGGACCCAACCCTGCAGAAGTAAGCAAAAGCTAAGGAAAAAGAACTGGTGTACGTGGGGGATGCTGTGCAGTGACTCAGACATCAGTCCTCAGGAGTGCTCAGAGCCCCACCAGTGTGGACTCCTTTCCTCAGCCCTGTTCCCAGCATTCCATTTTCCACATTCAGTATCATCAGGCCTGAGACTGAATGGATCAGTAAGAATGTAGGTATAGGAGGAAAGACCAAGGCCTGACCCTGGGGTGTTTCTCTGACTAGTTGTGAAGAAAACCACAGCAGAAGGCAGAGAGGGGTCAGAAGGTAGCAGAAGGAGCAGTGACACGGCCAAGGGATGGAGCATCAGTTACATTGTTTCCAACTGAGGACTTCGCCATCAGGTGTAGCAAATTGTGGATGGTTGTGAGCTTCTCAATCCGCCTGGCTGCAGGGCAGAGAGGTTACAGACTGGTGTGAGTTCAGGCAAAAGTGCCACAGCAAGGAAAGTTGTTGTGATTCTGCACCTCGTCCAGCCCCCACTGGTTTCACTTTTCATGTAAAGACAATCTTTGCCGCATGTGAGTCCCGCAGTTCCTTCCTTTCATGCTGTCGTACTCGCGCGACACCATGCAGGAGCCTCTCCGTCTGGATGTGCAGTGTTGTTTATTTTCCTTCTTACCAAGGAGGAAAAGCTGCATAAAATTTGAGTGTGCATTTACTTTAAGTTGTGTGAATATACTTGTGGCATAATTTTTAAGTTCTGTTTATTTTACTTGGGAGAGAGCCGGACAGTCCATCACCTGATTCATTCCTCAGAGTGACTCCCAGCCCATGAAGCTGGGAGCCCAGAGTCTCTGCCCAGCTTCCCCATCAGGTGCAGGGGCCCAAGGCCTTGGGCCATCTCCACTGCTTTTCCTGGGCATAAGCAGAACTGGATATCAGGTGGAGCATCTGGGATTTGAAGCTGCATCTATATGGGATATTGGTGCTTCAGGCAGAGGATTAGCTTGCTAGTTGACCGTGCTAATCCCAACAAGTGCATTTTAAATGCTAATGCTTAATCCTGTTGAAATGTCTGGGTTGTTTCCTAGGAAGTCTGCACTAGGTTATAGTGCTGCTAACATGACAGGAAATAGCTGTTTCCCAGCATCAGAGCTAGCTATTACCAAGTCTCTAAAACTGTGTCTTAACTATTTGTTGTTAAAGGTCAATTTTATCTTCATCTCTTATTTATTTATTTTTAAAGATTTATTTTATTTTAATTACAGAGTCAGATATACAGAGAGGAGGAGAGATAGAGAGGAAGTGGAGCTGCCGGGATTAGAACCACGACCATACGGGATCCTGGTGCATTCAAGGCGAGGCCCTTAGCCACTAGGCCACGCCGCCAGGCCCTATTTATTTATTTTTTAAAGATTTGTTTTTTATTGGAAAGTCAGATGTACAGAGGAAAGATAATGATTTTCCGTCTGCTGTTTTACTCCCCAACTAGCTGCAGCAAGCCAGAGCTGAGCTGATCTGAAGCCCAGAGCCAGGAGCTTCTTTCGGGTCTCCCACATGGGTGCAGGGTTCCAAGGCCTTGAGCCATCCTTGACTGCTTTCCCAGGCCCCAAATAACTGGGATACGAACTGGTGCCCATATGGGATCCTGGCATGTGTAAGGCAAGTACTTAAGCTGCTAGGCTACTGTGCCAGGCCCCTGTCTTCATCTTTTAGACTGGTATACAGTTCTAGGGGAATGTCATTTAAAGAATACATTTACAGCTAGAGCCCAGGATTATTATTATGTCTGTGTAAATGTTTCTAATTTTCCCTGAGGAGCGGTGTCTCCTTTTGGAAAGACGTAAAAGAATTTTGATTAAGCAAATGATCTAGTAGTGACTCGAGGGGGATAGAAAAAAGCAAATAGACTTTCTTGGCATTAACATATTTAAAGGTAAAAAAATCGTTTTTATGCTTTTTTTATGTGCTGATTTTAAGGTTCATAAATATCCGTACAAGTTTCTAGTTCCATTCCTTGTTTTTGTAATTATTTTGAAAAACTAAAAGCATTCCTATTAATTTTGCAAAGCTGCACATGTAACTAAGTGTTGGTAACTCATTTCAGCTTTCCTCCATTGAAGGTAAGGACTCAGTCCTGTCTTAGCAAGGAAGTCTCCTCGCCTCGGCAGGGAGCAGAGACTCAGGGCAGCTGGTCCTCACCTGGGCAGGGAGCGGAGACTCAGGGCAGCTGGCTCAGTAGAGCAGTTGTTTCCCAGAGCACAGTCACTATCTGATTCAACTATAGAAGTAATAAAGGATTTTCTGTGATCTTGTATCGTTAGTTAGTGGAATAAAATAATATTTTATCTGGAGAATTTTACTCTGAAGATATTACATTTGTATATGAGATAGTTCTTTGTTTTTAATAACTAGTTCACTTTCCTCTCTTGTTTCCTGAATAAGAATAAACATTGCAGTAACTAGACAAAAGTTAGCATATCTACTTAGACTGTTTTTTATCTGACAAGTTCTTATCCATTGCCTTCAAACTATGTGAGTGATGTTAAGGGCCAGCGCCATGGCGAGGCAGGCTGATTGTTGGCCTGCGTGCGCCAGCGGCCCTCGTGGGTGCCCTGCTCCTTGTGCACCTCTCTACTCAGGGCCTGGGAAAGCTCCGGAGGATGACCCGAGGCCCTCCGAGGGGGCTTGGGAAGAATCCCCTGGCTTCCAGCTTCCTATAGGTTCAGCTCAGCCCTTCGGCATTTGGGAAGTAAAAAAGACCTCTCTGTAAACACCTGTCGTTCAAATAAAAATAAGTACATCTTTTAAAGTACATCTTATTCAAATCTCAGCACATAACCCTGAACTAAACCTCCTTTAGACAGATCTGTAAATTCTTCGGGGTGCGGTTCTAATTACTGTGTGATGCTGATCTCGTTAGTCTGGAGTTGTGTTTGCTGTGAAATAGTAGGTCAGCAATATACACAAAAGCTCTGAAACATTCTATCAACATTTCTCACCAGGAATGTCACCTGGGCATGTGTATCCAACACGCACTCTGGGAGTGAGTCGCAGCTGTCAGATGCCATCCTTGCTTCTATTCCTCATCCTATTTCATTGGAAAATATCAAATTATAATATTTCCCAGCCAGGAGTTTGTGTGAATACATAGCCTATAATCTTTCCTGACTGTCTTAGGGGCCCTACAAAACAACAAATCGGTGAAATTGATGGAGTTCTGTGCTGGACCATGCTGATAGGGCAGAAATAGGAAGTGGGGTATATGCCCCTCTTCTTGTTACAATCCTTAGTCATTCTAGTACAAATGACGATCAGAGGTTTCTGTTAATTATGAAGACTGTGCTAGCTGTGTAGCAATAACCTGAAATGGTCTCTTCATGTAAGACAGACCTTGGCCCGTAAAGGCAGACTTTGGCCAACCAAGCCTCAGGCAATTCACAAAGTGTTTATCTGTAAGCTTTTAACTTTATGATAAGTAGAATCCTTTTTCATTGCTGTTTTTTTGTTTACTTACACGGATACTGAAGAAAGTGAATATGAAAAAATTTTTGGCATGTGGTTAATCTCCTTATAAAAATAAGCAAAGACATTGAAGTCAGTAATACAAAACTGAGCAGTTTTTGTGCTTGTTTATGACCGTTTGCAGTGAGTATATTTGAGCGAGTTAATGAATAAGGTACACAGAAGCTCTGAGTGGTTTCACCTTGAGTTGAAGTGTTTAAGCTTAGCGGTTGGTGAACTGGTGCTGCTCTACAAGAGTAGTTCTTGACCAAATCTGAGTAATTTGATTCTTGGTATTGTTGGCCACCCGTTGATGTTGTTCTGAGAGAAGGCAGAGCGTAGATCTGTCAGCCCCAGGTGCTGGTGGTTCCTTGGGAGAGTGCGCCTGTTCTGGAGGGAGCCGTGCTGCCCCTCTGTGCCTGGAGAGTCATTTCAGTCTGAGTGGGAATCTGGCTGGGACAGTCTCTTCAGAAGATTGGAGCAGAATTGTCATTGTAATGGCTTAACTACAGGAGAAAGGGGTTGAATTTGGGTCTTCATGTCTGCCAAACTAATTGAGCTGCCATGGGAATTTTCAAATGTGAGAGGCGTTTACTTAAAGCAGTTTGGTGGGTTTGAATATCAAACTCATAGATGATAGGTTTGAGAGAAGCCAGGCCTTGCTTACATTCATGTAGGCAAGACTGATCACTTCTTAAACTCTTCATGAGAATGAGTTGATCCGTGTTCCCTGAGCAGGCCATCGGCTTTTTAAGCCTTGTTTTTTTTTTTTTTTTTTACTAAATATAGTACGATAAGCACGCTGAAGGAAACAAATTTTGTTCCAAATCTCTGGAGGGAAAAAAGTGACAGCTCTAGATAATAATTTCTCTTTCTAAATTAAGTATACATTAAAATGCTATTAAAATGGTTCTCTTTTAATATACATTAACCAGTTCCTGGCCTTAATTTTTCTTAGTGCATAGAATTCTTATTTATTTACATGTTTTTCATATTTGTATCTCAAAGTAGTATACACATTTAAACCTGTTTTGGAAAATAAGGTACTCAAGCTCGTGAAATAGATTATTCAAGTTGCAATGTAGAAAGAACGTCCCTTCCGCCCGGCTCTGGAAAGCACTGCGGTCAGTTGAGGACCTGTGCCTGCTGCGCCGCACGCTCCCGGGCATGCTCCCGGGCACGCTCCCGGGCACCCTCCCCGGGCACGCTCCCTGGGTGAGCCCGGCAGCTTCTGGGACTTCCTGGTTCCCGGCAGATCAGAATTAGCAACTTGCCCTTGAAACACTCAGAGGGAAATTTTAAATAATGAAATTTTTGAATTGTAAGATATTTTCACTTAACAAATAAGATCTTTGAGAGTTAGTTTTATCCATTAAGTTATAATTATAAAGAGAAATTAAAATGATTTGTTTGTTGCTAATCTCTGTGTCCTCAAAATATGCATGCATCTTTCACTGGAAAAAGTTGGTTTAATTTTGTTCCAAAGGGGTAAAATAAATACTAACAAAAATCTATTTTATTTATATGTTAATCTTTGCCACTTAATATATGCTTATCTATCATTGTAACTTAAAATTCCCTTTGAACCACTATAATGTTCATGTCAGGGATGGTAGGATCCCAAATTGTAATGTTAGGGCTAGGCTGAGGAAATCCACTCTGCTTCACCTGGAGCTCCTTCCGGTCGAGCTGACACCGAGCTTCCTGGGAAACTTAAATGTGCTGACACACTTGTTTCTTCTTGCAAAACGAATCAAAGAAAATTTAACCCAGTTCTTTTTATACTCATCGCTGTGTTGTAGCTGTGCTATTTTATTCCACTTTAGAATAGTGGAAAATTCTGTTAACATAATCTTCACAAAGTGGTGCTATTTCTAGGATAACAGTTCATACAGATTAAAAAATATGGCAAAGTGTGTGTTTTAAGACTTGAGTGTCATGTTGGGATTGCAGAAATCCTTGAACGCTGTTTCAGCTGTGTAACACACTTTCCGCATGCCGTGGGGCTGCCTGGCAGTGCTTCAGACTTCTGAAAACCAACCTCCAGGGTTTTTCCCCAAACTTGGCGCTTCAGTAGATGAAACTCCTTGGTGATAATGTGGAAGTGTGTCTTGTCGGAGGTAACTGTGAACAAGCTCTCACAAATCCAGAACGTGCGGATGGCACCCTCCTTTGGATTCTTGTGAGGATTTACTGCAGATTAGCTTCTCTGCGTCAGGATTGGTTCCTGTTGACAAGCCGTCTGGATAGCCTGTGGCTCTAAATCTGAGGTGCTGCAAGTAAAAGAGACACAGTCTTGGGCATAGAGTAATAAGGCAGTGTGGGTTGATTCTCTTAAAAACGTTTTTGTAGTTTATATATGATATCTTCTCATTTTAGCCTTGGATACCATGTATCCCCCAAAATTTGCATGTTGAGTTTATTATGTAACAGTTTAATTACACACACCTGCTAATTCTTAAATAGTAATGTTTATATTCCATGATTAAATAAGCTTTTCATTGTTCAGTATAATGCATTCTAGTGTTTTGTGTTTGTATTTTTTTCTTTTTACATTTCTTTATATATTTATGGCATTCTAAGCAGGTGCTCTAGCTTAAAATATTTACTAACTTTTATTTTAAAGTAAAGTGCTTAAAAGAAGAAAACTAGTTGAGTGATTTTTTTTCAGTGTATCTTTTTAGTTCAATTATTTTCTTACGTCCCTTTAATTTGTTTGCATGCCATTCTGATGGTTGGTAAGTAGCACCTTTAGTACCTTATTTTTAGGCAAACCAGTTGTAACGCATTTACTTTTTATGTGCATCGAAATACAGTTGGGAAAGTTATTAAGAAAACCAAATGTCCCTGATTTTACTTATATTTTTATTCAATTATATTAATTTTTGACATTTCAAATGTTTATAATATTTAAACATAGTTATTCAGACATCTAAATATCATGGTCCAGATAAGCATTTTAATATTGGGGTTGAAAAGTTTGTGATAAAAGGAGCTATTAGATTAGTTTACTTACATGTGGCAGGACTTTTAGGAATTAACTCTGAAACCATGTAACTGAATTATAGTACATAACTTTTTCAGTAAGTTAAACATACTCCCTTTATAGAAATAAGTCCCTTGTTTTTAAATTCTAAATTAAATTAAATACATATATTGGGTTGTTTTTAGTTATGTTATCAAACTGACATATCATTATATTGATGGTAATATTCTTTCTAGTGTATTTTAGCAAAATTAGCAAATTCGTGAGTTGGGTTACTTTCTGGTACTAATTCATATGTTCTGTTAAGGAGTGCAATGCTCAGTTTAAATACATTTATTACTAAATTTACTGCTTTTGAAATTATGCCTGTGAAGATTTGAAAAGTGTTAAGTGATTGCCAGAAGCAATTCACGTCCCAAATTTCAGTTGAGAAACTACTGTTCAGCAGGCTAGGAACGAAGACAGAGCGCCATAAAAAGACAGGCTTGGGACTCCAGAGCAGGGATGTCCCTCGTTGGATTTGATGTGTCCTCTTCAGGAACCTTCCACGTGGACTGCGGGTGATGCTCATCTCGCTTCTTCACCCTGTTGTTGGTCAGTTGTGGTCATTACCACAGTGGTGATGATTGCCTGTGGGACACCTACCCATCTGTGTGTCAATTACATCCAGAGCCTTCGTTTTAATATACAGAGAAGTCCTCCTCCTCTGCCTTTCAGCCGTGGCAGACGTGCCTGGCTTAGTCAGCGTGTGGAGAGTACCTGCCTTTCCAGCTTGGTTTTCATGTCATTGCTCAGACGCCCACCTGTATGAAATGCCTGGGCAGTTCCTGCAGCAGCCCTTGTAGACTTAGGGCAGAGTGGCGGCCCCTGTCACCCTTCTGCTCTCTTACACGGTTTTGGAAATGTGAATGTTAGTTCCACTAGAACATCATCTCTGAGCTCCTCCTGTACAACTCCCAGCACACAGGTACAGCCACATTCCTTTGATGTGTACCCTGGGTTGTGTTCACTGTGACACAACTGCATTTCTCTTTCTTAATCTTCCATGCCCTGACTCTGCATTTTAGGAACACACACAAAGCCCAGTTCATCTTAGTAGCTATTCCAAAATAGTCCTTATTACTCAGTGATAGTAAGTACAGGTTGAATAGTGATTAAAAAGAAACCCACTCAACTATTTGCTTTTATGTTGTGATTATAGAACTTAAAATCGCATGAGTGAAAAACCTTGCACAAGTCACTTAATCCGTTAGTTCTCGCTAGCTGGCTCTGCTCTGGCCAGCGTACACTCTGAGGATGCCAGTCTCACCTGAAGAGCTTGAGGCGCACATCTCAGAGTTTTAAGAAGATGAGGGTGTCCAGGTATATTTTCATTTCTCCAGGATCAGGGATGGAAGGGGCAGAGTGGACACTGAAATTAATCATGCCTCTGTTTCAGCCTATCAGTATTTTGTGCCAAGGAGTGAATAGTTAGAAAAGAACTGAGTAGAACAGACAGATGCTTAGAAACCAAATGATGAAAGGTGAGTGACAGGAAGAGATGAGGTATACACTGAATTCTGCTTGCGTTGCCTGTTGGAATGGTACTGCTAGTCACGAAGATAGACAGCAGGGACACCCACGGAGGTTTATGAATTCAGGCTTGACCAGAACAAGTGTGAGATGCTCTGTAATGTGTTTATCTGTTTAGAAGAAAGTGTACTCCACAAACATCTGTTCATGGCTAGGAATTGGAGATGTTTAAGACTGCTGAATCTAGTGTAGTGGCTGAGTGGTAAAGACTGAAGTGCCACAGGCAGGTGGAAAGGGCAGCAAAGACAGAGGGTTGGAGATGTAAAGAAGTGATGGGCAGTCAAGCACAGACTCTTCCCAGAGTAGTCAGTGCTGTAAGTGTAAATGATGGTTGTGAGACCCAGATTGGAGTAAATGGGTCAAGTGTGCAGATTCAGCATGGGGTAGAGATGAGAAGATACAACTTTGAGGTGGGATGCATGTTCTGGGTGATTTTTTTTTTAAGGATGGGAAAAGTTGAAAAAAGTTTCGTTGTCCATTTCAAAGTGAATTAGAAAGGGTAACTCCTGAGAAACTCCTGAGAAGGTAGCCTTCTGTGGAGACAGGTGCCTGAGGTAATGATGAGAGCAGATCAGCCGCTTCAACGACTGATTTATATCAACAGACCTGGGGTGGATTTGGAGGACATGATAGGCAGATGCTCAGGAAATACCAGCATAAAGAATTTGTTAGCATTCTGGATCTTTGAATAATTTAAGATTTGTAGTAAAAGCCTGACCAGTTAAGTTCCTACGGTTTTAAATGAGTTTATAATAATGTGTGATAATTATTCACCGACTCTCAAAACAGTTGCCCTTTTTTAACATATTTGATGAGTGCGTTAAACATGTACTTGATTTCATTTCACAAATATTTGCTGGAATTACATATGCCAGAAGGTGAATAGTGAGCTTTTCAGAGTTGAGCTGCTCAGTCTGTTCTTTAGTGGATGAAGAGATAGCTCCTTGGTACCATGTAGTCAAAAGTTTGGTGATGGGCCCGGTGCGGTGGCGCAAGTGGTTAAAGGTCCTCGCCTTGCACTCCCGGGATCCCATATGGGCGCCGGTTCTAATCCCGGCAGCCCCGCTTCCCTTCCAGCTCCCTGCCTGTGGCCTGGGAAGACAGTCGAGGACAGCCCAAAGCTTTGGGACCCTGCACCCACGTGGGAGACCCGGAGGAGGCTCCTGGCTTTGGATCGGCATAGCATCGGCCAGTTGCGCTCACTTGGGGAGTGAATCATTGGACGGAAGATCTTCCTCTCTGTCTCTCCTCTCTATATATCTGCCTTTCCAATAAAAAAAAAAAAAGTTTGGTGATGAAAATCCACAATAACATAGTTTCTTTTTCTGTACAATTCTGTGGTGCAGTGTTAGGAAAAGTATCTATGTAGTGCTCTGCAAGTAGGGTCAGAGCAGGTCAGCTCAGCGGAAGTGCTTCTAGCTGCCTGCCTCCTTTCTCTCCCTCCCTCCCTTCCTTCCTAACTTCCTTCTTTCCTTCTTCTCTCTCTTCCTCCCTTCCTCCCTCCCTCCCTTCTTTCCTTCCTTCCTTCCTTCTCCGTCCCCACCCCCACTAAGATTGTTTCTTGCAGCTCATACTAAATACTTACAATGCCAGCCACCCTGTAGGAAGCTGCCAACTTTGGGCTCTCATCAGCTACTAGTCAACAGTCATCAAATACTAGTAAGCCATCATGAATGTTGTTCCGTAGCTCACTGGTTCCTGACTCTATTTCTTCCCTAGAAATCTTTGCTGCCTTAATGCCTGTTTGTATGCTGCTAATATGAGTATGGCTATATTTCATTCATTCTCAGAACACAGGCTACTTTGACAATTCACCAAAATGTGTAAAGATTTCTTCCAGTAGCAATCAGGTTTGGCGCTTGTTCCTTGGAGACAGCATCAGATCTAAAAGTCTCACCAGACTGCCCCATTTTAGGTGCCAGTAACAAGTAGTATGTTTTCACTCTTACCTTTTGATAATTAAATTTAACTTGAAATGTCCACAATCTCTCCTTGGCTTTAATTAATTTGCGGGAGCAGTGTGCAAAATTGAGGGAACTGCTTTACTTACAGTGACCCATTTATCATAGAAATGCTGTAAGACACAGACAAGCAGCCAGCTGGAAGAACAGGGCAAGGTAAGGGAGGATCAGGCCCACCACCCTCCCAAAGCTCCGTGCATACATGTCTGAGTCCTGCTCTTTGGAGGCTCCATCATGCTTTCAGGATTAAATGTATCGTTGCTATGAGTGATGAATCCAACCTTCTGCCCTTCTTCCTTCCCTGGAGATTGTGGATGGGGCTGAAAGATCAATTCTGTAATCATGCTTTGATCTTTGAGTAACCAGTTTCCATTGTCTAAGTATCTAGAGAGCCCCCTCCTGGTTGTCTCATTTGCATCTAAAAGACACCATTCTGGAGATCTGAATAATTTTAGAGGCTGTATGCCAGGAGATGAACTCAAAATATATTTCATAAAATCACAATACAAGCACCTAGTGGCTAGAACCTGGGCTTGCATGTGCCAGGATCCTTATGTGGGCACTGGTTTGTGTCCCAGCTGCTCCACTTCCCTTCCAGCTCCCTGTTTGTGGCCTGGGGAAGAGTGGAGGATGGCCCAGAGCCTGGGGACCCATCCCTGTACCCATGTTGGAGACCCCGAGGAAGTTGCTTGCTCCTGGCTCCTGTCTTCAGATGAGCAATTGCAGCTACTTGGTAGAGTGAATGAATCAGCGGATGGAGGATATCTGTCTCTCCTCTCTGTGTATCTGCCTTTCCAATAAAAGTAAATATAAAGAAAACTTTTTTAAAAATCACAATACAGTGCCTGTTTAGGCTAGAATAAACATACAAAACTCAAACTCTGGAGTGTGCTTGAAAAGCAGAAGTTGTGCTACTCAAGTTGAAACTAGGTGAAGCAGCCAGGTGGTTGGTACAGGTAAAGGCTCTGCTCAGGAAGAACCAGCTTCCCGACTGAGCAGTGTCTGAGTCTCAGCTCAGCTTTGGAGTCCAGCGTCTGCTGATGTGTGCTCTGAGGGAACAGAAAACAGCTCACCTGCTGGATCCCTCCTTGCCAGGTACACGGGAGGCCTGTCCTGCCCGCTCCAGCTCTCACGCATTTAGGGGCAAGCTCCCAGCTGGAAGGACGTTCACATTCTCCCTCTCCTCCTGCCACTCAAAATTTTGAGTGAGAACTGAATGATGCAGTGATTCTTAGATTTGACTGTAATTACAGTCACAGTGGAAAATGCCTGTAAGCCTTGTTCAGTTGCTTGCAAATGTTCCCAAGTTTAAAAAATATATATATTTCAACAGTTTATATTTGTCTCTTATTTAACTGGTATAATTAGAAATATTTTGAATATGCAGTGTGTCACTGTATGTCTATGCTTGATATTTTCCATATTAAAATATTTTTAATGACTTGAGTAGCATATTCTCCATTCAGTTAGCAGTTTTATTTTTAAGTAAAGAACTGAGGCCAGTTCTGTGGAGTAGCAGGCTAAGCCACCACCTGCAGTGCTGGCATCCTATTTTTCCCTACTCATTACAAGAGTGTAGTCCATAAGCAGTCATAAATCCATGATTGTGCTGTTTACATTATAGGTATGAACAGTGGCAGAGAGTGCAGCAAACTCTTGTCAAGATATATTTAACGGTTTCATTGGGAGTATATCTTTGATCTTTGATCTCACATCTGGATATGATAGTCTATTACACAGTCACTGTACATCCCCGTAAGTGAAAAGCCACAAAACAATTTCAACAACAGGATGAAAAAAAGAAATTTACAGTGCCATGAAGTTAAATAACATGCTACTGAATGACTAATGTGTTGCTGAATAAATGAATACTGTTTTGAAGAAATGGGAAAAAAAAGTACATCAAAATCCATGAGATACATCCTGCTGATCTTTGTTGGTGAGATATGTCTCCTGTAGGTAACAGATCCATAGATGGGTTTTGTCTTTTTAATCCAGCCTACTAATCTGTGATATTTGATTGATGGGCTTAAGCCGTTTACATTCAGGGTTAATATGAGTGGGTGGTAATTTGGTCCTGTCATTTCAGCAGTGGGTTGTTTATTTGCCTCATTTAGTCTTCTGTGGTTATTTTGTTAGGATGTTGTTCACATTTCCTTTAGTTTTGGTGGCTGCTATTCCTTTTCTCTGTGAAGAGAACATCTTTAAATATCTTTCGTATAGCAGGTCTGCAAGAGGTATGTTCTTTTAGCTTTTCTTTACTGTGGAAGAATTTTGTTTCCTTTTCAAAGACAAAGGAAAGCTTTGCTGGGTATGTTATTCTGGGCTGACAATTTTTTTGCTTTTAGAATCTGGAATATGTCACTGTATTCTCTGCTGGCCTGTAGAGTTTCCTGTGAGAGGTCAGCTGTGAGTCTGATTGCCACATTCCTGTATATATCAATTGATTTTTTTTACGTGTGCATTTAAGAATCTTTTCTTAGGTTCAATTGAAGAGAACTTGATTTTCATGTGTTGTGGTGAAGATTGCTTTTGATCAACCTTGTTGGAAGTTCTGTGCCCCTCCTGGATGATATTTCCCAATTCTTTCTCCAGATTAGGGAAATTTTCCTTTGTTATCTTCATTAAATATGTTTTAAACCCAGCTTCTCTTTCTGCACCTTTTGAAACTCCTATAATTCTTAGCGTCTCTTAATTCTTGGATACTTGGGACTCAGTTCCTCTTCCAACATTTTGGTTGTTTTGCCATTGTAGCAAGAAATATCTTCCTATTATGAGATTCTTTCTTCTGCCTCATTCATTCTATTATAGAGACTTTCCACTGAATTTTTAATTTGTCCTACTGTGTCCTTCGTTTCTTATAATTCTGCTTGGTTCAGTTTCCAGTTTGCTATTTCCTGTGTGACATTCCTTAAATTCCTTAAACTCCTGTATGTGCTTCTCATTGTTGATAAGAAGCTTTATAAGAAATATTTTGGATTTTATATCTTCCATTATCTTGATGTATTGCTCAGTTAACTCTGAGGTTGACAGGGGCTTTTGCTCCTTTGCAGAGTGGTGTTCAGTAATATTCACGTGTCTCTGTCTTTTCTTTTGTTCTGGATGATTATACTTCTGGTTAACAGATTCTTTTCCTTAGGGCAAGTTTCTAAGCCATGTCACCCACAGGTCTACAGCTTAATTTTACTTACTGCGGCTGGTACCTGGTTCTTTGTTTGCAGTCACTTGTGCCACTCCCTCCAGCAAGTTTCCGACCTGAGCTCTTTAATTAGACTTCCACCATTTGTCTCTGTAACCCCAGCTGTTGGCTTGCCGCTTTCCACCTCCTGTGATTCTGTGTTGTGGTTGCACCATTGTCTGTACAACCTTTTTCCCACTTCTTGTTAGAGCAGGTCCCAGAATTAGGAAGATACCAGGTGTCCTAAATTACTAGGTTGTTGTTGGTCCTAATCTTTCTGGAACCTGTTGACCATCAGATCTGGGCCCCAGCCGAGCCTGTTTTGACCCATTGTAGGATGCCAGAGTTTGTATCGTTTTCCCTTTGCAACAGTGCAGTGCAGTGAGCTCAGTGAGTTTACTCCCAACTCAGCACATATACAGCTCACTATTGTCCCTGCAGTCTCGAAGCCTTTGCCACACTGTACAAAATGGAGCCTGTTGTGTCACTCCTAGAGTTCTAGATTTGCTGGATTTGGGGGCTACCATTCCTGGACCTCTTTGCGTCGAACCTGTAGAATGCCGCATCAATTCAGTGTGCTGAGCCAGAAATGAGTTTGCTTTAAGTTCAGTGTATGTGTAGTCCCATCTTACAGCCTGTGCTCCCCTTCACAAAATGGTGCCTGATGTGGCCTGTTTGGGTGTCTGGGCTGTGAAATCACCCTGTTCCTACACTGCCTGTTTGGGGTGTACTGCCCTGTCTTTGCTCCTGGTGAAATCAAACAAATCAGTAGGATGGGCAGTTCTGTCTGATTTTAGCTGGTGAGGGCTCAGTGAACTTCCCTTCCTGCCTAGATGCCGGTGCAGCTCTGGCCACCACTGCAGCTCAGTTCTCCACGTGCTGACTGCCACTGATGTATCTAGTCACTGCAACACTACACTGTTGCCTCAGCTGCTTTCCTGTGTCCATTGGTCTCCTGGTGCCCCTCTGCTGTCAGCCTGTCCTCTTTTGTTTCCTGGAATGTGCTCTCTGTTTCAACCTGGCTAATGATTCTTTGTAGGCTTAAACTTGTCCTTTCCCTATTCCACCATCTTGATTCTGCTGTAATTACTTGTTAATCTATATGGTCCTCCTGCCTTAAACCGTATTTTTCCTAATGTTATTTGTGCTTGAGGTAAAAGAGAACTTGTCACGTACAATCTATTAGGACTTTCTTTAAATTAGTAACTTAAAGGAGTAATTTCTAGGAGTAAGTCCTCTTACTTGAGTGTGGCATACAAACTAACAGGTTCAGCTGTTGTTGGACACACGTACTCCTAGACAGTCTGCAAGTGCTGCTTTCAGTGCAGCTTCCTGCTGGCTCCCAGGGAAGGCTCAGATGATGGCGTAAATGTTGTGTCCACATCACTCGTGTAGGTGATTGGGACAGCGTTTCTGATTCTTGCCTGGCCCGTTCCTGGCCAGTTGTCGGCATATGGGAAGTGAACCTGCAGATGGAATGTCTCTGTAGCATTCTCTATTTACTTTTTTTTTTTTTTAAGATTTATGTATTTTTTATTACAAAGTCAGATATACAAAGAGGAAGAGAGACAGAGAAGAAGATCTTCGTCCAATGATTCACTCCCCAACTGAGCGCAATGGCCAGTGCTGTGCCGATCCCGAGCCAGGAACCAGGAGCTTCCTCCAGGTCTCCCACGTGGGTGCAGGGTCCAAAGGCTTTGGGCTGCCCTCTGCTGCTTTCCCGGGCCACAAGCAGGGAGCTGGATGGGAAGTAGGGCTGCTGGGATTAGAACCAGTGCCCATATGGGATCCTGGTGCATTCAAGGCAAGGACTTTGGCCACTAGGCCATGGCACCACGCCCCTCTGTTTACTTTTAAATTAAAAAAATTAAAGGTCTTTAAAGGCAGGGGGAATTGAATTTCTTACCACAACTGTTACTTTATGAGCCTTGTTGTTTCAACTTGAGTCTGAATTTTTTAAAATGTGACTTTATCAGAACTGCGTTGGCTTTTTTTTTTCTTTTCTCTTTAGCACTTCTGTGTCCCTTGAGTGTCATTTTGTATTGATAGTGTGAAGGCCTTTCGTGTCCTCTGAAACTCAGCTTGACACTTTGCTGTCTGTTCCTGGGAAGTCCTGTTAACCGTTTAATTCCTTGAAAATTATATTTTTTTCTAAAAGTCTGTGCCTCCACAGGTTTCTAGGAGAGTAGATTTATGCTAACTAGAGAAGAATGGTTAGAGAAGAACATTTCTAAATCAGTTAGGATTTTTAAAAGTTTCAAGGACTGTGATGCAGAACCTTGATAATAGCATTTCATAGCAATAGTATAATAAAATAATATAGCAACTGTTAATGGGAAAATTCTCATTCCTCATGAAATCTAAGTGGGGACAAAAATTCTAAAATGTCTTTGAGTGTTTAATTGTGCATACATGCATACATTCTAAAATATAATCTGAAATCCCTTAGATTTAGATGAATGATACTATTTCTAGGCTCACATTGATTTTGATAAGCATTTCTTCTAGTACTCTACTAGATGGAATTGTGGTTCTTCCTTTGTGGCTCAAAGTTTGTCATCCTCACTGTTTTCTTCTCTCTTGGTGAGTTAAAGGAGTCTTAAGAAATTTATGGAAATTGCAAACCGCTTAACCAGCTGTATCACAATGCCAGGTCCTCGTATGGGTGCAGGTTCAAGTCCTGGCTGATCTCCTTCCAATCCACTCCCTGTTAATGGCTTGAGAAAGCAGCGAAAGATGTCCCAAGTGTCCCTGCACCGACTTGGGAAACCCAGATGATGCCTAGCTCTGCCCCAACCATTGTAGCCATTTGAGGGCTGAGACAGCAGATGGATGAGCTTTCTGTCTCTGTGTTTCAAATTAATTAATTAATTCAATGTAAAAAAAAAGTTCATGGAAAATAGTTTCTTGAGAAGCACAAAGAGCTCCCATCTCCTGATTCATCCCCAAATGTCTACAGGGAATGGCCAGGGCTGTGCTCGTGCCCAACTGGAGAGCCGGAAGCTCCATCCTGGTCTTACAGGCAGGCAACAGGAAGTCAGCTATTTGAGCCAGTATGTCTGCCTCTGAGGACTGACATTGGTGGAAGGCTAGAATTAGAAGCAATATTAGGTCTCAAACCCATACACTCGAATATTGGATTTGTGTATCTTGACTGCCAGATCAAATACCCACTCCTGCATATTATCCTTTTCAAAATTGGGGCCAGTGCAGTGGTATAGCATGCTAAGCATCTGCTTGTGGCACTAGTGTCCTGTATGGGCTCTGAGTTCAAGTTATGGTGGCTCCACTTCTGATTCAGCTCCCAGCAAATGGCCAGGGAAGGCAGTGGAGGATGGCTCAAGGCCTTGGAAGCCTGCACCTAATGTGGGACACCTGGCTCCTGGTTTCCAATGGGCTCAGCTCCAGCAGTTGCAGCCATTGGGGAAGTGATCAGCAGATGGAAGAGTTCTCTCTTTCTCTCTCTCTCTCTCTCTCTCTCTCTCTCTCTCTCTCTCTCCCCGTCCTTCCCTCCCTCCCCCCTCTTCTCTAATTCTGCCTTCCAACAAACCTGAAGAAAAAAAAAAAAAAACTGGGCCACTCCAGTAGAGCAAATGTTTCACTGAAATTTTAGCAAAAGTTTCTGAAATTTTAGTTCCATAATTGACTTGTTCCTAGCCATAAACTCCTAGACAACCTTTTAATTAATTCTTTGCTTACTTGGAAGTGAATTGTTAAGTTGCTATAAAGATTGCTGACCACTTAAATAATGGTGGAATATTTGCTTTTTATTTTTGATTTTTTAAAAGATTTATTATTTTTATTAAAAAGTCCGATATACAGAGAGGAAGAGTTTCCATTCCCCAAGTGGCTGCCACAGCTGGTGCTGTGCCAATCCTAAGCCAGGAACCAGGAGCTTCGTCTAGGTCTCCATGCAGGTGCAGAGTCCCAAGGCTTTGGGCCGTCCTTGACTGCTTTCCCAGGCCACAAGCAGGGAGCTGGATGGGAAATGGAGCTGCTGGGATTAGAACTGGTGCCCATATGGGATCCTGGCACATTCAAGGCGAGAACTTTTACTGCTAGGCCTCCACGCCAGGCCCTTTGCTTTTTATTTGATTAGTAAAATATGTTCATTCCTACAAGAATGTGTTTTTGTGTTTCAAATTTCGTTTGTTATTTACTTAATTCTTGAAGTGTGACTTCATGATATCTTCATGTAGCCTTGTAATTAAATATTCAGCCATTCATTAACATAATGGCACAAGAAATAATACCTTTATGATGGGTTTTATAGAATTGTTCAGATTTAAATGAGTAAAACAAAGGTGACATTCTTTATGACCTATAAATACTTGGAGTATATAATTTCAATTGAAACTCCACAAAATATGATTTTATAAAAGCTATTTGTTTTAATTTTTTTTCCTGACTAGAGAAAGGTGAATTGGGGTCTTAGTCTAGAACAGGAATTGCATTTCAGCGGGATTAATCCTGTCTAGCTGTAATGCAGTTTCTTGTTGGTATTGTAAGAGGTCAGGCCATGTGTCAAGAGGCATCAGTGATGTCAGCCTTATTTTTGTTTCCAATAATCTCTCCAGCCCAAACTAGAGCCAACTGGAAAGAACCAAACTCTGTTGTCAGGGCTCCCCTTGATGACCACACAGCACAGCAACTGTGAGAGAAACCAGGAAAGGTGACTTGGAGGGTTGCCTCAGGTGTCCTCCCGGCCATGCTGTGTTTAAGGTTATCAGGGTTGTGCTTGGTGGTGGTCCAGTCCCAAATAGCTAGGAGTGGGTTTCTTTGAGGAGTCCCTGGCAGGGGAAGACTTTCTGGCAGGCTTACCTGAGAAGAGCAGGTGGGGTTAATTAGCGTTTCTTACACATCCTCCCCAGGTAGCTCCCTAAACAGGAGGCAGTGTTTCTTGCCTGTAATCCTCATGTTTGCCTTCTAGAGAAGGAACTTGTGTAACTTCAGGCATTGGTGCTGTTCGTGTTCTCTGTGCTGTTTCATTTGATCTGCCCTGCTCCTTGGTACCACCAGTTACACTTCAGTGAACTCGCCTTCCGTTGTTCTCCCACTGTCAGTCCCAAAGACTATGTCTAGTACTTTATATACCTAAGTAAGTGATCATAAGAATCAATGTTTGATTTAATCTCCTCTGTGTGTGTGTGTGTGTACTTGCTTTAGCTGAGGAAGGATGTTGCCACTACCCAGGTATTATGTTTAACAGGATATATGCGAGAGAGTTTAATGGGAAATCCAAAAAGATAGACAAAGCCTTTTTCTTTACTCTGTCTTATTATTTTGATGTCTGAACTTGTCAGTGAGACTGTTCTATTTTGCATATTGTTTGAACTAAGGGTTCTTGGAAAAAGAGAAATTGTCGCTGTGACCCAGGTGAGACATTGAGGCTCTTGGTATGAGCCTAGCAGTTCTGACATCTCCGCTGACAGAGGCACGGGCACCCCACGGCAGAAGGCGCTCCTCAGGTGTCTCTCCAGTAACCGGATGGAAGACTGGGGAAAGATGGAGTGTGGGATGAAGAGCACTTTTAAAAAGCTGGCCATGGAGTTCACAGACTCTTGTCAGAAAATGAAGTTGGTGATGTCAGCAGAGTTGGCCCACTTGTAAATGACAGCCTGGGAAATCAGGAGATCACACATCATCTGGATTAGCAGAGTAAAAGTCACACTAGATATTTCAGCAGAGAATTAACAAAGGAATTGGTTAAACAGGTATTCAGAAATGGCAGGAAACAGTTTAAAAGCTTGTGCGGTTACCCCGGGACCAGAAGAGCCTGATACTGTTAGCAACTGTTAGACATTTAGAGCTGGGGCTGTACAGAGTGCATCAGAGACCATAGCCTGGTGTCCCTCAGCTCATGCTGGCAGATGGATGCCAGCAGCTCAGGAGGTGAAGGGAGGGCGGTATGCTGCGCACCAGGGTTGTTCCTGGAGGCTGGGGAGCCTGGAGACAGCTGCCACGGGAGTGTGTAGCTGAGAGGAGCTGCTGCGCAGAGCAGGGAGCACACCCCTCTTCCTTCTCTAGCTCCTCTGGGCCATCTGGGACACTTCAGTATATCCCTGTGCTGGGAGCCTCACAGGAAACCTGCGGGCCGAGAGGAAGAGCCAAGAGCAGTAGAGCCTGGCTAGCACATGGCAGGTCATTGGGGAACTAAGTAGCTGTTGTGTCATCTTGCTAAGGTTTCTCATTGTTACAGGATAAGTTGATGTAAATTGGCCCAGATTCATATTGAATGTCTGTCTGACACCTCATGTATTTGAAATAAGAATTTCAGACGTCACCTTTTTTTTTAAAGATTTATTTTTATTATTTTTTCATTGGAAAGGCAGATATACAGAGAGGAGAGACAGAGAGGAAGATCTTCCATCCAATGATTCACTCCCCAAGTGAGCGCAACAGCTGATGCTTTGCCGATCCGAAGCCAGGAGCCTCTTCTGGGTCTCCCACGCGGGTGCAGGGTCCCAAAGTTTTGGGCCGTCCTCGACTGCTTTCCCGGGCCACAGGCAGGGAGCTGGATGGGAAGCGGGGCTGCCGGGATTAGAACCGGCGCCTGTATGGCATCCTGGGCGTGCAAGGCGAGGACCTTAACCACTTGCGCCACCTTGCCGGGCCCCCAGACGTCACTTTCTAAGATAGAACATTGATTCCCTTCCTCTCAGCTGTTAGCAGTCGGTTAATTAGAGCTAGCCTGAGGTCCGTGTGGTTCTTTAGTGTCTGTCCCTTTCACACCGCCCCCATCCCATTCACCTGCTGGGTTTGTCTAGTCGGCTGAACGCTGTTCCTCTCTTGGAAGCCCTTTAGTTTAAGTCTGTTGAATTCCTTGTCAGACTTTTGCTTGCCAAATTGACACAACAGTGAGAGTAATGGGTTGATATTATAATTGTTTATAAAAATATGGTCACTTTTTGTTGTTACTTTCTCTCAGTTTTTTCAACTGTTACTCTCTAAATATGTTTGTCATGTATTTCTATTTGGAAAATCTGTTCTCTTGTTTCAGATTAGTATAAACAGTTGTGAAAGTCCTATTTTTTATTTGAGGGACAGAAAGAGTTCCCATCTTCTGGGGCAGGCCCAAGCTGGGCACCAGTAGCTCATTCCAGCCTGAGCCCTCACGTGCCAACCCTGTGGTCTGTGTTGGCAGGAAGCTGAGTCCGGGAGCCCGAGCTGCAGCACAGGTATTCAGTTGGAGGGAGAGGACGTCTGAACTGCTGACTTAACCTCTAGTTCAAACACCTACACCATTTTGTTATGTGGGTTTCTGCTTTTCCTTTGTCTTTAATATAAGGGAAATGATCAAATTCACTTTTGCAAGTCTTTAGGAGTTACAGTGAAGGCTGGTTAGTTTATGGATATCAGCCATGAGAACTTTTTTCGTGAATACCAAAAATAGAGAGGATGAGGGCCCAGCACGGTAGCTTAGTGGCTACGGTTCTCACTTTGCATGTGCCAGGATCCCATGTGGGCACCAGTTCCTGTCCTGGCAGCTCTACTTCCCATGCAGCTCCCTGCTTGTGGCCTGGGAAAGCAGTCAAGCATGCCCCAAGGTCTTCGAACCCTGCACCAGGCGTGGAAGACTCCAGGCTCGTGGCTTTGGATCACCTCAACTCCAGCCATTGTGGCCACTTGGGGAGTGAATCAGCAGACGGAAGATCTTCCTATCTGTCTCTCCTCCTCTTTGTATATATGACTTTCCAATAAAAGAGTAAATTACTTTGAAATTATATGGAGAATGAGGTATAGCACGTGGTATATGATAGAATGTCCACACAATAAGGGACTTGGATTTATGAAAGTAATGCCATCTTGTGTGGCATTGACTTGGAACTGCATTGTGGGAAAGGAAAAATGAGATTCCTCAAAGAGAAACACAAAGGGCTTCTAGGCAAGGGGCTGTGACAAAATGTTGATTCTTACGGGACGTTGGTGAATAAGAGTCCTTCAGTGTTGTGAACACAAGGATGAGGAGCCAGTGTCATTGGCAGTTCAAGTCGTGTTTTAGCTGATACAGTGTTGGTGATTTGGAAACAACATTCATAGATTTGCTTTTGTTAGAGCTTTGTAGTAATGTAGTAAATAGATTCTGTAAGTGATTGGAAAGGCATAGAGGAAAGATAGAGAAAGATCTTTGATCTACTGGTTTGCTCTCCCAGTGACAAAGTTTGCTCTGCAGTGACAAAGGCTGAGCCAGGAGCCAGGGACTTCTTGCAGGTCTCCCGTGTGAGTGACATGCCCAAGGGTTTGGGCGGTGTTCTGCTGCTCTCCCAGGTGCAGTACATGGAGCTGGGTCAGAACTGGAGCAGCTGGAACGCAAACCAGTGCCATGTGGACCCAGTGCTACAGCAGCGGGTTACCTCATTGTGCCACAGAACCAGCCCCAAATGGTTGCCATTTTTAAAGACTATGAATTCCATTATAGTAAGAAAATGAAATTTTATTTAGTACTATTTAAATTTCTTGATGAATTCAAAACATGCTTCTGCTTAAAGTCATCACATCATTGGACAGAGTGTTTTGTGAAGTTCATGAGGTCTGTGAATCAAGTACTATGCTTTGGTTTGACCTTGTGCAGCTTTTGGTCACTGCCCTTATTCATTCAAGCTTCAGGGCTAATACAGTTGCTTTTGACACACATTGTGGTGAAGCATAACTGCTTAGATGATGATTAATATCTAGTATTAATTAACCAAAATAGTGTACACTTTATTCTATTTGAGAATGCCTTGTTTTTTTTAGTAGTGTTGTATGTGATCTGTTCGTGTAAATAGCTGTTGGCATTAACTGAGAACGTACCTTTTTCTTACTATACTATGTGTGCATAAACTAAAGTATTAATACCTACTCCTGAGTCTGTTATCCATATTGGCAGAAGGACCCCCAACTTTCAGAAAAATGTTTACAGTTTACTCCACTTGTGTGAATTGTTTGTTTCTGATGTATTATTTTGAGTGTACCCTTTCCCCATTGAGCCTGTTTCTACCAATCTGAAAAATTACATAATTCTCAAGATACTTCTTTGATGCCACATGTTTTAGTCATTTGATGCTTCAAAAGTGAAGATACAATGCTTAATTCAAACCTAGCTCTTCCCATGCGGACATCAGGAGCGAAGCTTGTTCCGAAGGTGCAGCCACTCTTACTAAGGCTCTATTCAGGCTAAATGAAATCTGGCATGATATTTTTTATAGTGACTTCATTTACAATATTCCAGACACACTAAATATATTTTCTTTGCGACTTATTAAAAGCCCATTCCAGAGTTTTGTTTACTACAAATCACACATACCATTTGCTGCTCTAGTGCCAGGGAGGACATTCATTTGTAATAGAAAAGGAAATTTAGTATCTTGTCACCTATCCCCTTCTGTCCCTTTGAATCAGGGAGGAACAAAATTGTTAGAAAAATGTATCACTTATTACATGGTTTTAAATATTATGTCCCCAAAACTAGATAATGCATATCAGTAGCAGCTCCACGTCACTGTCCAGATAGCTTGGACAGGTGGACCTTTGTCTGCTGTTGTTTCTGACTGACTACAGCTTATTCTTCAAGATTGGAAGTGCAGAGCAGTGTCTGGGCTTGGTTTACGACAGTAGCTGTGTGCGTAAGGTAGTAGGGAATTAAATGGCTTAACTTGAGAAAGGTAGTTAGGCTCTAGATCATCTTCAGTGACCTAACTTTATATTTTTAGATAGCAAGTTACCATTTAAGGATAATGAGGTATTGAATATTGAGGCTGTTAAGGAGGATGTTGTGTTTTGATCAGTTATATGGGCTGTGCACGTTCGTTGGAAGACAGATACCATTAATGGAAGAGTCTAATGGGTTTGGTATTGTATCAATAATAACTAGAACAAAGATGAACAAAAGTAAGTGGAAAGAGAATGCCAAAATCAAGTTAACATAGGGTGGCCAAATATTCAGTGATCAGAGTGACCCTGCAGTGTGACCGATCTTATAGCTCTGTGCTTTGGAACACTGAGCCGAACAAGAGGTGCTGAAGAGAAGATGCTATGTTTAATTTTACTTAACATTTAACTTCCACTTGAAAGTGAAGTTTTTTGAGGAACTTTTAATAAGTCAGTAGGACCTACCTGAAACTTTTCAAGTAGCTACATAAGCAGTGGTGGTGGAGACTGCCATACACCGCATGCCCTTTGGTGTTGTCAGCACCTTTCCTGGTTGAAGCAGATGGCTGTAGTCACGTGATATCTGTTTTAAGTCTGTGTGTAGATATAGCCGTGGTGTCTGTAAACAGTCCTAAACTCCAGTGGTTTTATGTTTTTCCATGTGTAGGCGGAAGGAGAAGACAGCCTGAAGAAGATGCAGCTGATGGAGCTCGCGATTCTGAATGGCACCTACAGAGATGCCAACATTAAATCACGTAAGGCTGAACCCGAGGCCGGGCTTAGGGCAGTCACTGCCGGGCAGTAGGAGGGGCAGTGAATGCTGTGTGCACAATCCTCGGTCTAATACTTCGAAGAACTGAGGGTATTCTTGATTTTGGTTTATTTGTCTAAGAACTCTGTTTTTATTTGTAGTTTTTGTGATGTGTCACGCTCTCAATGTAAGAGTTTCACATAAGTTTTTATTCTGCCTAGATTTCTTACTGTTATTCAAAAGACATATTTTTTAAAACGTGAAAAATTTTTTAGTAGACTAAATTTTTATGGGGTGCCATGTGATGTTTTCGTACATGTATATGTTTTGTATATAACATCAAGTCAGGGTAAACATATCGGCTTACCGTAGTCATTGTCATTTGTTTATGGTGATGACTTGGTTTTAAAAGTGTACCTGTGAAATTCTTTGGTTTGAACCTCATTTGCTTGCTTGTTCTCATGCCAGTGTTTCTCTGTTGCTTTCATACGCAGAGTTCACAGGAGCCGGCTGGCAGTAACTGTACTCAGTGTACTTTCCCTGTCTATATCTTCTTTGTATAAGGCGTGGAAGATTTCCTTTCGGCTTTTTTGTTTTGTTTTGTTTTTTGCTTTCAATGGAATAGCATGAAATTTATACTTTCAGATGGTCCAATAATGTTTACATATGTCATTTATGAATGTAACATTTAAATTGCCACACTTCTTAATAAAATTTTGAAGTCATTGAAAATTTTCCAAAATCAAAGCAACCTAGTGGATTTAGAAGTAGTTACTTAGGAGGTAACTGACTAATTTACTCATGAGGATGTGAGTGTGTTATTTGTAGTCATAGAAAATGTGTGTTATTAAGTCAGTACACACATGGATTTCAAATTTCTTGCAAATTTCTTTTCATTCTTTATCCATGAACTTTTTTCTTTTTTATATCATTAATTCTGAATTCATAAATAGTTATTCCCTAAGATGGAGGAATTTATTTGTAACACTCATTTTTTAAAGTGAAACTGAAACAGGGTTTTAGAAATGTGCCTCTGTGGACTCTGGTTACAAATGTTGTTCTAACGGTTCTATGCGGTGTTCCCGGGTTCTGCATGCGCCTCTGGTCCTGACATTTTATAGGCAGATAAATATAACCTGTTTTAATGGTGTCTTTTTGTTTTTGCAGTGGCTTCTTAATCTGTGCACATTTGTTAATCACATTGGGAAGGGGAAAGCTGTTTGCTTTGACATTTCTGTGTGATTGGCGCATGTACTAATGATTTCCTTTTATTTTTCTTCTTTCCTGCCTTTTTCCTTTCTTTTTCCTGCTCCCTTCTTATTTTCCCATGTTTTATATTGCTGTCTCTCTACTTCCTTCTGAATTTCTTTGCTTACTGTAGCAGCCCTTGCCTTTTCTCTTGCAGCAACAGCCCAGGCTGCCCCACGGATCATTACCGGGCCTGCGCCTGTTCTTCCACCAGCTGCCCTGCGCACTCCTACGCCAGCTGGCCCTACCATAATGCCTTTGATCAGACAAATACAGACCGCTGTCATGCCAAACGGAACTCCTCACCCGACTGCTGCAATAGTCCCTCCAGGGCCTGAAGCTGGTTTAATCTACACACCCTACGAGTACCCCTACACGTTGGCACCAGCTACGTCAATCCTTGAGTATCCTATTGAACCTAGTGGGGTATTAGGTAAGTGCTTCTCCATGTATGGTGAACATTCTTTTTAATAACTTTTGCTGTCCCAGATTTTGAATTGATTACCAGTTTTAGACAGTCAAGGCAAATTTCCACTTAGGAAAGTCTGTATTTAATTTTGACTTTCATAAGGCTTTCCCTTTTAATTAATTGTACTTTAAACCTGTTTAGGTGCACTTATTAACTTAAATTCACTTTGGTTCGGTAAATTTGCTACATACACTTTCACATAGAAGGCATGTTTCACTTTTGACATCACGGAGGTAATTTTGAGTGTTAGGGTCTGCCTACTGGCCTGTCATCTCCATCACCTCCACTTCATGAAGCTAGATTTCTTTTGCTTTGCAAATTGTCAACTAAATTTGAAATTTTCATGTGTAATTATTTTAAGATGTTTATAATATTTATATTATTGTGTGTTTTTAAAGACTCGTAATCACTTAAAATAGCAGACCAGATAAAATTTTTCAATGTTTGTCATTTGAAGTTTTAGTTATAATTAGACATGGATTTCAGTAGTGAAGTATTTAATGGATGAGGTGATAAATACCAAGTCACTGAATTCAGGATCACACTTAGCCAGAAATTAAGATCGTGGTGTGAACGCTTGGTGTTACATGAAAAAAATGATGTTCTCGAAAAAGACATTATTGCTGCCTTTTTTTTATAGAGTGGATTGAAATGCCAGTCATGCCTGATATTTCAGCCCATTGACTTGCTGGATGGAGGAGTAGCGAACAGCAGCTGTTCCAACACGACCAGTCCATGTGGAACACACTGCTTCTGTGCAACCCCTTTGTTTTCCCACACAGAATTCAAATCCTTTTTTTTCCCTGAATTGTACATGACCTTGGTGCTGCATGCATGCTGTGCTGTGGACTTCTAGGACTTCGATGTTTTAAGGGATTTTTTTCCTCCAGCATTAATACTGATTTATAGAAATTTGAAAGTCTAATGAACCTGAACACTAAGAGTTAAACTCAAAAATGCATTGTTCAATTAAAGCAAGCTACAATGCTCTGTATGTTATCTGTGTGTGTGCATGCACTCAGGTGCCTTCTGTTTTATGAACAAATACGTTTTATTGTACATGTTTTCCGTTCATCTCTACATCTCTGTATGAAATAATCACAGGTCAGAATCATACCACAGAACTGCTGATGAAAGCCTTGTTTCTTTTGCATATTTCTCAAAGCATTTAAAAAATAACCTATAACCTGTAACCTCCAATTTCCTTTCTATTAATCTCTGTCCTGTGGCCCTGTGCATGCTTCCCCCCGAGAACTCCTGTGTGCTGCGCCCAGAGCATCTGTCGGAGGAGTTAGGGCTCGTGGCTCGCACGGGCCTGGGGCTCCCTCCCGCTGCTCCTAGTCTAGCACTGTCCATGTTGCCCTGTGCAGTTACAGTCCTGTGTGCCGAGCTTCTCCAGGAAAAGGGGGGATAGGCCAGTTACTGCTTAGAAGCAGCAAGAGGCACTGCTCTAGAGCTTCTCACCAGAAAACACTATTGTTTTCTTTGATGGGAAGTTTTTAGTCATAAAATCTGAATTATTAGACTGGCAGAATTAACCATAAAATACTATTTTCTAATTGGAATTTAGAAGATGAGTAATAATCAATACTAAGTGAAGTCTGTTATTATCAATTTTATTTCTTGCTTTGCAACCTAAGCAGTAAAACTTAACCATCTGAAGAACTGAGAGAATTCTCATAAATTGCTGTTACCATAAACTTGCACACAGATAACATGCATGCTGTAAATCAGCTCTCACATTAAATTATCTTAAATGCGCAGTGCCCTTCAAAACAATGCAGACATGTGTGTTGATGGTAGTGAGGAGATTGGTGTTAGCATCAAATCTTCATTGATGACTAATTTTTAATTCCCTTCCTTTTATCTTTAGGTATGGCTTTCCCAACGAAAGGCTAAGAATTCAAGAACGGTCTTAACTGAACCCTCATCAGATCTGAATTTAACAAATGCTTAGTCTCAGCAGCCTCCGGGGAAAAAGCTTAGCCTAGCAGTCAGTGACTTACTTGCACTTTTTGCACATAGATATAAAGTTTAAAAATTGTTATTAATTTGGTTTAGTCGGTCATATTACCCAGTAACAGTAATTTATAAAGGAGTGTATAGTAGTGTACTGACTGCTAAGTGTACTGTACTGTTTGCTTTACTAATCACCTAATTCATTGCAGTTCATTCTTATTGACTGAGTTTAAAACCACAAGCTGTAGGCTTTCAGGATTGCTTTGAAACCTTTTTAAGTGATAAACTCTGGAAGTGGGCTTAAGGTTAGCAAATAATTCTCAGTATGAAACATGGCATTATTGAAGTTGTCCTGTAAGCGAGGCACGTCAGTGAATATGTGACTAGTAAAGCTTCAGTGTGTTTGCATCTGACAGCTCATGAATACTGTGACCTGGGAACTGTAAATGAACAGATGAAATAGGTTAAGGGCAAGATGTTTAAAATAAATGCAATATTAATAGATGCATATATACATGACATGGTTAACTTTAAAACTACTGTGCCTTAGCATATTTCCTAAAGCAAATTTTTGTAGTAAATGACATTTGGAGTCCATTTTGATAAACCTGCTGTTAATGTTTCTTCCCTTGTGAATGTTTTCTAACTTTGTCTTGGTAATTGCGATTTAACTAGGTGCGGTGGCTACTAAAGTTCGAAGGCACGATATGCGTGTCCATCCTTACCCAAGGATTGTGACCGCAGACCGAGGTTAGTGTAGTAATGCACTTGTTGTCTGTAAGAAGTGCGCCGGGTGGCCGTGCACTTTGCAACACCACACCTGATGCGAGATGTAACTGCTTGCCTGCTTCCTGTTGCTTTTCCTTTTCTAAATTCATTTATAAGAATTGACAGATTGAGGGGTTTGGGGCTTTTGTTTGGTTTTATTTTGTTTCTCCCTTCATATTTTAACTTATTAAGTCTATGATTATGTACTATGGAATTTATTCCTCCTAAGACATACTTTAGTTAATTTCAGAAGCTATTACATTTTTATGTTGCCTTAACTATTTTTCAGTAACTTTTGCTAAAATTTACCTTTTAATTGTCTAAATTCTGGGTTGGTATTGCAAAATGAGTTGAACAGATGGTGCTTTAATGAGAGAAGTGAAGGACTCTATGCTTCCTGTGTACTTTTGGAGAAAACTGAAGATTTAGTTTCCATTTTTCTTTGTAATGAAATATTTGAGCCACTTTATAAACAAGAGGATGTACATGTCAAATGCCTAGCTAAAATTCACAAAGTAAGGACTGTGAAGATAGCTTTCATGTAGTTGGTTTTTTTATACATATACATATATATACACACACATATATATAAATTAGAACATCAGTTCCCTTTTATTCTTACATTTTCTTGCCAAAATGGATCCTTTGATTTTTTTTCATTTGCTGCTAAAATGTGATCTGAAGGTAAACCTATCCTGAAATTCTGTGGTATGTAAGATTCAGCTGTTTAAATAGCCTTTTTAACTCACCTGTGACTGGAAAGTAAGTCTTCATTTTTCTCCTTTTCAATATTTGTCATTTGTGTCATATATATATATACATATATATATATATATGTCCTTGGACCCTTATATACATTATTTATGCTTATTGAGGAGTGATTTTTTTTTTTTCGGTTTATTGACATTGGATTGTTTTCTTAAGTTTTTACCACAAGAGTCCAAAGCATTGTAGAAAAGAATGCTTTCCAGTTTTCTGTGATGGCACATTTGTCATCTACTAATTGAGTTGATCAAGTCTCTACAGGTAGTAGGGGAAGGAAGTGATGGGTTTGCACTGCAGTTATATGCCTTCTGAGACCCACCTACTTCACAGTTACTGCGCATGTTAGGTTGGACGCTGCTGCTGTCCACGTAAGGAGTGAGATACCTTTCCGTTGGTGAGGCGCATGTGGCTCACGCACCGTTTAAAGAGCCTGGAAGACTTTTAACTCTCATGTACATGAAACTTGGGGTGATCATTCAGTGAACAAAATGGACTCTCAGCTCAGTGATTGTTTAAAGTCAGACTCTTCGCAAGTCTTGTGGAGATGGAAAGTTGGCCTTTTTTTTTTTTTTTCTTTTAAAAGCACATTTAAGTGTGAAGAAATTGAATAGTCCCATGAATGAATTAAAGCTTCATTCTTATTGGTAATGCTAAATTAGTTGTAATGAGTACAATAAAATAGTTTTTCTACTCTTACGTTTTCCCTGGAATCCCCCCCCCCCCAGGAGGTTTTTCATTATTTTAACATGATAGTCACTGCAGTACTTAAATACTCTGATGCCTTGAGATAGGTGAAAATATTATAAGAGGAAGGTTTTATCATATTTGGAAAGTGACAACACATTCCATGCATGGCTCTTTTTTAATTAAATGTGTTTTAATTCTGTCGCTGTTTTTATTCAGAATGCAATGTCAGCAAACCGAAATGCTATTTTTTGAAATAGCAGAATCCTTATATACTTGCTCTCACTGTGTGCACTCACTGGGTCTAAGGGTGATGTCTGAACTCCTTAAATTATTTTATGATACTACTGTTTTCTCTATTTTTGAGGTTTTCTTAATTATTTAAAAAAAAAAAACTTTTGAAGAGATTACTATGACTATTCTCGTAATACAAGGGAACTCAGCGCTTGGATTTGTAACCATGTAATTCTATCTAAATGAACATTTAGAGTACTACATGGTGGGCAAATCTTTGGTTCTTTACTAAAAATCAACCCATCTTTATAAATAAGTATGTCAGACTGAATTTGAAGCCTTAGAGACCAACTGACTTTCTAGTTGTCATGCCCTGTCAGTGGTTTTGCACGGCTGCCACTCCTTTGTGTGCTGTGGGAAGCCACGGCTGGCAGAGGGCACGTTCGAGGTGCACTGTACCAGTGGCAGTTGCTTTGTTTCTATATTCCACACTTGAATAATGATTTTATAAAAACCATTGCTTACACGTAATTTGTATTAAAAGTTTAAACAATTATAATCAGAACTAATTAATATAAAATGCTTTAAGATTCCATATTCTGGAATACCTGTGAAATAATATGATTATATAAATACTTATTTTCTCCTTTGACTTTAAAATAGCAGTTTTATTTTAAACAAAATGTCCACTTCTTGAGAAATTCAGGGAAGATTTGGTCACATTGAAGATAGAATATTTTTATAGTATTTATAAACTATCCTGACTGTGGAAAACATTTTGTCATATGAAGGTAAATCAGTCCATTATATATATTATATCATTTAAACTCTGTGAGCATTATACCTACTGGTTTTTTTGGTTTGTGAAGTTAAAGAAAATCTGACTTTGCACTGAATAACTTTTGTTCACGTCTCCTCTGCCTTAAGTCACAAATGGCAACAGTACAAAAAAATTCTATCAAACCTCAGAATATAGTAGAAATAATTAAGCTGTTGAATGAGTCTTAAAAAAATCATACTACTGTTAAGTGGACCAAGTTGGACTAAGCAGAATGTGAGAGGTGTTGATTAGGGAAGGGACAACTCCAGGACGCTGGGAGGGGTAACTTTTCCACTTGAGAACTACTTTATGTTCTACTGTAATTTTTAAAAATTTTTTTTGTTACTTTGCAAAAGAAAATAGTATTTACAGGTGGCTTCTTTTAAAATATAAAAGTATAAAGCAGGAATGTATATGAAATGTCAGATTTTATTGTATTTGCAGAGTATTAGCTTTGAAGTTGAATAAAGAAAGCTGTTTGTAGTTTTAAAATGCCTTATTGGTATCAATTAGAAATTTCTTCTATTTTTTGATGTATCTAGAGCTTTTTGAGTATAGAATTTTAAATGGCAGGATTTTACAGTGTTTACATGCAAGTGCATTTTATAAGTGTTCTATATGTGTAAAATAGTCTTTTCAACTGGAAACTGTCGGCTGGTGCAGAGGCCTGGCCCTTTTCTGGTTCCCGTGATGTTGCCTATACTTCTAGACTACAGTTTAGTATTGCTTTGTATCATGAGGCCAAGAAATTCCATGTTGTTTGTAAATAGAATAATTGAAAAAGCAATAAACATTTATTGAACAAAAGAAACCTGTTTGGCCCAGAGTTTATGTTGATCCAAATTGTACATAGAAATTTAAATTCCATTAGATTCATTTCTGTTGATCATCAATTATTAATAATCACATCCATCATTAATAGTTGCTTAATGCTTGCATCTGAGAGAATACTAATGCTTAATAGCAGTCAGAGACACTGTTAACTGCACTGACTGTTTCAAATTCTGTATACCAAACCTATTCATTGTTGTTTTCTGGTTTCCTTCATTGACTGCTACTAACTATTAGTTGTTAGTTGTATTTTATTTCTATTTTTTTTCTGTTAACCAGTTTTTTTTTTTTTTTTTGTGGGAGTGGGCTCTTCATTTGTTCAAATCATGATACAAAATTGTCATGATTTTGATTGTATTCTGTAGATGGTGTCAATCAGTTTGTCAGAATTAAACATGCTTTTTTTATTAGTTGTGATTAGTTTTCATGTTGTCATTAAGCCGTCACTAGCTGAAACTAATCTCTTCTCTATCTTTTCTTTTCTTTTTTTTATTTTGTTTTTTGTTTCTAACCACCCAGCCGCCACCGGCAACTAACCTATGACCTTCTGACCTCTGAACTCTTCACCCAATGATGACCTGACCATGCCTGCCTGCTGATCAGTTAACTGGTAATCGCCTTTGCTTGCCTGTCGTCAGCGCAGCGAGCTGAGGCACTTGTCCGTTCGTCTTACCATCTAACCAAACAAAAGACAAAGAAATTGTTGTCCTCCAACTCAGCTTCTTTTCTTTTTCCCATTTGGGTGAACGTGGTTCTAGAAACTGCACTGAATAGTAGTAAAGCAATAAGGCCCAATTCATCCCACAGCACTGACCGTCTTTTAATGTCCCCCTCTGAGCGAACGGTAAGAAGGGGGGACAGCTGGCCCTTAACTACTCATTGACAGAGGCAGTTACTGTGAGACTTCTAGGAACCTTTCTCTTCTCATAGCAAAGTCAAAGCTCTCTGAATGTACTGTGTGATGATACATCATGCATGAACCTTCGGTCAGGGATGTCATTGGGGAATGACTTCAAAAAGTATTCGGAATCTGATACGCTGTTTGGTCACTACAGCGCCCTCACAGGGCGAGTGGCAGCCTTGTTACATTGCCTGCCAATATTTTGAAGTATTAGAAGAAAGTGTGCCATGAGAGGAAAGCATAACGAGGAGTTTGAAAATTAATGCAAAGTAAAAAATTGCAACACTATTTTTAAAAAGCTAAATATCTGAGTTAAAATGACGGAACCTTTATTTTACACCTCCGTTAAAAATACACGAGAACAAGGTACATGCATTATGTGTCACATTACTGGGCAAACTGTTCAAGTGTTTTTTTTAAACCTCCCTGTATAGAAAAAATCATTAAGGATGTAAAAGCCATGCTTGCCTACTTGCTGTATACATGTAATGAAATTGTAGATAAAGTGTAGTGCATTGAGACAAATGAACAAAAAGTAGATTCTTTTACTATACAAGGGTGCTGGTGCAGAAAAAAATATATATATTTTTGGAAATGTAGCATTTTATACTTTCAAGTGTTATAAAAAAAAAAAGAAAAAGAACAAAGAAACCCTTTATTTCATTAAATGATTTTTTCTGGTGGTTGTCAAGAAACAAAAGACCAAAAGAGCCTTTTTGTCTTTATTTTTATTTTTTAAGTATTGGAATAAGTCTAAAGAAAAGAAAGTGCCTTATTTTCCTTCATGGTCATTTAGTCAAGTGTCTCGTAAGGTCAGCTCCTCCCTCACAATAAGAGTTAATGCATGTTCCTCAGTCGCCCAGTATGTGAAAGATGAGAAGGGAGACAAATGAGTTGATGGTTTGATTTATGATTTTTGCCACATTAACTTGAAACAAATTTGCCAAATCTGATACTGTGAACAAAATTGATGATTTGTCCAAGTCTGATTTGCTACATTTTTGAAACATCATTTTTTTCAAAAATCATAATGGAGTACTTTTATTACAATCTCCAATGCATCCAGAGAATTCTGAGATTAAAATTTTGTGAGGTCCTCTGAGCATTAGTTTACAGACGACATCACAGCTGCGCTTCACTGGGAGTCGGGGAGACGGTGGGTTTTTTTCTCTCTTGCTAATTGGAGAGTATAGCAGTATGCCTAGCAAAACTTTTACCAAAATGAGTCTTAGTAATACTCATTCAGGAAAACAGCTTCTGAATGACCCAGTTCAATCATCCTCTGTCCACCAGCATCAGAGAACGTGTGCTGTACATCTCTGCTGGTTTGAATAACCTCCTCTAGCCGACACAACTTTTTGACCCCTCTGTTTTTTATCTTTAAAGTACTCGGAAAAAGCATCATTGTGGATATAAATGCTCAAGTGCACCTCCATTGCCATGAAGTTCAGTTCTGTACTAGGAGCACTTTGCACTTTGTGTGCAAAACTGTATCTTAACACTGAGTGAATCATTGTGACCTGCTCAGTACCAGACGTGGCAAATCTCCAGTGGCAGTGAACTTCAGCTGGTCAACTCGCTCCCTTCCCCACACTTCCCAGGCAAGGTCAGCACCTTCACGGTGACCTCCCCTTCATCGTGGCTCACTTGGAAACCCTTATCAGTTTATTTACTATGCAATAGACATTCATTGTTTTGTATTCCGCTAGCTTGGTTTAATGTGCCACTGCTTTGTCTTTCTGTTACACATACCATTGTTTGGATTTATTTACGATATATGCTGTGCCATTTTGGTTTTTATTTTGTTTGGTTGGTTGAATAAATTTGCGACACTCAAACACTTGAGGTGATAGTTTAGTTAAAAACGATACCAGTATTTGATCCAGTTTCATCTCAGCTGTGTTCAGCCTGGACATTTTAGATGTTCATCAAAGGTCTTCTCTAAGGAAGGAAGGAAGAAATGTGTGACATTTACAAGTAATGCTGGCTTGGAACAAACTTTTGAAAACTTAGTTGATAAATTTTGGATCAACTGAAAAAAAAGCATGACTTTTGAAATCTCTGAATGCCTTGGTTCTCAGTATTATCATTCTTTATTGAATTTATTTCTTATTAAAATATGTAGTTTTTAAGACTTTTTTTCTGACAGTATTATGTAATTGTTTAGTGCAGGTAGATGGGAGTGTCGCTTGTATGTTCCCATACAGCTGACGTGGATTTTTGTGTCTTCTTTATTATCCTAGTAGTTCATGCTGTGTATGTACCATAACCAACCTATTGCCTATGAGAAACATGTAAGATAATGTATTTACAGCCATTGTTACAAGTTTATAATGTATTTTTCTATCTTGTTTTATATGTATGTTATATAACATTCAAAAGAATTTTTTTCTTGATTGAGAAAAGGATACAAAATGCAAAATCCACAATTTTGATAACTGAAAATTGCCAATTGTTTTGCAGTACTTTATTATATTGGGTGTCTTGTCTTTTCTTGAGCTTTTAGTTAGCTAATGAATGAAAACATTAGACACTTTGGGTTTTAGTTGGGATTTTACATAGCTTGCCTTTTAATTCTTTGGTTCCTTGCTGTTTCTATTAACCCATAGCATTATTTTAATAAATGTTATAATACCAACCTACTAACTCTGGACTGTTTCTGTTTATTAACCTTTACATGTCTAATTAAACAAGCAAATGAAGACGAAAGATCCTGGACTAACCCTGGAGAGCACATGAGCACAGATAACATGCCGTCACGTGTCTGTTGTCTGTCGGCTGGCACCGTGTAGACTGCTGTCCAACAGCTCTGGGCTCCCGGCCTTTCCTGGGGGCGCAGGAGCTGGTGCAGACAGGAACGGAGCATCAGCTCCTAGTCTCCCGACTTGCCTTTCAGTGTCTGCATTGCTAATTCCACACTTCGTTTTCTGAAATAATCGTGATCTGCTCAGAGCATGAAGGTCAGAGAGATTCCTTGTAGTGATATTCCCTGAGAAACCAGTTTGATTCCTTGTTGGACCATTTATTTAATTCCTATAAATAGATAACTATGTCCACATCATGAAGAATCTTTTTATTTTATTTATTTTTATGCCAACTGGCAAGCTTGCGTAGCCAGGTGCTCATGGTGCTGGTCTTGCACCAGGGATGACGCCAAAGGCATAGGGTCTGTGCGTTAGGGCCTGGCACCGCGAGATCCCACCCCCTCCTGGGGTCACGTCGTGGACATTGTATTTTCTCAAGCATAAAATGACCCAATCGTGACCTGTAATTTAGCTCTCATTTCATTTCATATACTTTCATTTTTCAGGTTAGCCATTATCTTTTCTATGAAACAAACTTTTTACTATCTTTTGCCTAATACAAGTATTTTTTTTTTCAGAATGAATTTTAAATAATGGCTTACCAATATACACCAAGTTTTATTTAGAGTTTTAAAATTTAGGGCTGAAATGAGTTCCATGTAGTAATTGCTCTTGACCCAGTATGTTGTTACCCAGACTGCCTAGTACCCTCATATTTCATGAATATGCATGCACACACGACCCAGAATTGGAGTGACTGAATCGTTGTCTGGGGGTGTTCTCTGACAGGAGAGGTGGAGCAAGGCATTGTTAGGTCGACAGAATCTTGATGTGTTGCCATCTGTAGACGTTCCCATGCTGTAAGAACTTTTGTGTCCTGTGAAAATGTTATAGTATGCAAAGCTGCTAATACACAGGTTGTCATGTTCCCACGTCACTGAAGCAGATGAATGAGTGCCTGTGTAGTCGCCCCTTGTTGGAGCCTGTGAGTGTAGTATGCAGGGCACTGGATAGGTGCTTAGGTCACATTGTCACCTTTTACATTGCAAACATTGTAAAAAGACTGTTTTAAAAGCTGAAAATAACATTACAAACCCCATCGTTACACAAATTGCAATAGTACTCCTGGAATACTAAAATGCTATTGTTTGAACTTAATTGTTTTATGAATTACTTAATGAAACAACTTTCCTTTCTTGTTGAACAAAATGAAAAACCTAGCATGCAAATAGGAGTTCATCTGTGCCTTAGTGCAGCAGCTCCGTGTGTGGTTGGCTCCCCACAAAACACACATGCATACATACACAAAATCAAAAAGACTGGAATTTTCTGATGCACCATAAGCTGACGACGAGTTTAGAAGAAATTGCTCATTAGCAAATCAAGAATCATCACTAATGAAGCATGATGATATTATATGAAAGAATTTTTTTTTGAGATTTATTTTTATTGGAAAGTCAGATATACAAAGAGGAGGAGATGCAGAGAGAGAGAAATCTTCCATCCAATGATTCACTCCCCAAATGACCGCAACGGCCAGTGCTGTGCCGATCCAAAGCCAGGAGCCAGGAACTTCTTCCAGGTCTCCACATGGGTGCAGCGTCCTAAGGCTTTGGGCCGTCCTCGACTGCTTTCCCAGGCCACAAGCAGGGAACTGGATGGGAAGTGGAGCTGCCGGGGTTAGAACCGGCGCCCAAATGGAATCCCAGTGTGTTCAAGGTGAGGACTTTAGCTGCTAGGCCACGCCACTGGGCCTCTATATACGAGAATCTTAAGGATCTCTTCTGTTTTGCTACTTTGGGATGGGATATATTTATTTTTGTTTGTGGTAAGATTTATTTTTATTGGAAAGAGAAGGAGAGACTGAAAGAACTTCTGTCTGCTGGTTTACTCCCCAAGTGGCCACTACGGCCAAAGCTGAGCAAATCTGAAACCAGGAGCTTCTTCTGGGTCTCCCACACTGGTGCAGGATCTCAAGGCTTTGGGCCGTCCTCACTGCTTTCCCAGGGTACCAGCAGGGAGCTGGACGCGAAGTGGAGCAGCTGGGACACAAACCAGCACTCATGTGGGACCCCAGCACTTGTAAGACGAAGATTTAGCCACTAGGCTATTGCACTGTGCCCTAAGTTTATTCTCAACAGCAATATATGGTTAATAGCACAGTTATCAACTAGTGCTTTTTGGTTAAGTGAAGCATTTCTAAATTTTAATCCATTATTTAGTAAAAACTAAGCTCAAAATTTTTCCTAAATCTCTAGAGTAATTGCTTTACATGTTTCTTCTGTTTTCATTAGTTATCTTTTTGTGGCTTTTTTTGGTTTTGTTTGTGCGTCTTTCAGGAGCAGAAAGGGCCATCCCTCAGGTTGACTCCACAGTGGCCACGTCTGGACTAATGCTGAACCCCGGGGCCCGAACCCGATGCAGGGTTCCTACCGACAAATTTCTTGAGTTGTCCCCTTTTGCCCCCTGGGGTCTACACTGGCAGGAACCTAGCATTGAGACTTAGACTGAAGAAGCAAATCCACTCAGTTTAACGTGGACCAGGCTCTCTCAGGGCGAGGCCCAATGCATGTCCTTGCGATTGATTCACTAGGATGTTACCTGAATGGTGTTTCTGCCATGAAGAGACTAAAGGTTAGATTTGCCAACCCTGGTACTCAATGTTGAATCAAACTGGTTAGTCTAAACGTAACGTTCCTCTCATGTTTGTGCTGCACTGATGATAGGGAGGGGTGCCGATAGGTGAGGAGGAGGAGGTGCTTGTGGAACTGGGCAGAGTGTGGTGAACAATGCAGAACAATGACTTCAGATTACTCAGTATGGTTGACTGTGCTTAGTAAAAGACATCGTGGGGTGATCTCAGATCCCAGGCTAGGAAAGGCTCATTTAAAATGTTGCTGAGAAATTCTCCAATTACCAAACATACCCTGTATGATTTAAATGTGGTGGGGGGCATATAAAACATTTAGAACTTTGTGGAAACTGTATTTGTATGACTGAGAGAGCAAGAGGCAGACTGAGAATACATGCCGTGTTCTGGAAGTGAGTCACATGGAGCTATCCTCAGGATGCCCCGCCTCCTGGGCAACGCGCATGCTCTGTGGCATCGCTGCAGCTCAACACGCTGCTGCGCTTCCAGACGGGGCAAGGGTCACAATAAAAAAACCACTGCTTAACTTTTATTGCCACTTTGAATAGTATCTAGAAGCTTGAAGGATCTTGTCATTTTAGAGTGACCATGAAACTAGCTCTGACCACAGTGACTCGGAGTGAACGGACTTCTGCATTGCTCTTCAGTTGGGTTGTCGCTCCAAAATAGTTTCTGATTATAGTTAAGAACCGGGTGCGATTTTTATTTGGTTTTTAAAAGGAAGATCTCATTTCCCGTGTGCAAAGAGCTGTTGAACAAAATGGAAGAGTGGCTAAGAAGCTGTACGTGGTTCCTGTAAGTTGGAGACCTGTAAGCTTTCTCTGTGGCGTCTTGGTCTTGGGACCCTGCACTGCCGGTCTCACACGCTGCAGGCCCCATGCCGTCCTCCGTCCCGGCTCCTCCAGGAGAAGCCAGCAAAGCACCACCTAAAGGGGAGTAGTTTACCTTTCCGGTTAACTTGCTGATGTTGACAACCTACACAGGAGAGTTCGAAGAAGCCGGACTGGTTTCTACTGAAGTAGCAAACACGTGTTCCAAAAGCCCGAGCTGAGACTTGAGTGGCAGTGCCCTTCAGAGCGAGCAGACCTGTCCGTGATCCGGCCACTGCCAGGGCTGCCCTTGGCTGTCACCTGAGGCCTGCAGAGCCTTTCCTGCCCGTCCCTCCTGCCAGTGTGGCATGGGAAGGGACAGTGCAAGACCGAGCTTAGGCCTCACATGAGTGTCTTCGCAGTCGACTAAACACTGATTGTCTTCATAAAAGGAAGACTACTGAGTGCAGCAACTGGATGACTTGAGGCTTTTCCACCTAATGTGATTTCTTTTTTGCAATTATCAGCTGCTTTCGTGTAATAACTGACCTTGTTAGAAGGCAGTTACGAATTAATTGAACATGTTAACAGATGTCCTGAAAACATTCTCCAACTAAAAGAAAATACCGTTGGTAAACTGCAAAAATGGCATCTTTTTAGAAAATGTAGCATTCGTTTCTTCCAGCAGAGTGCAATTGTTTGATACAAGCACACAGCACATTTGCTCAAAAAAGTACATTTTGTAATGCATTAATTTTGGAGACTCTCAAGATTAGGATCAATTTTAATGAATCCTGTGGTCCTTGTTTTATAATGCATGCTCTACAGTCAGTTACCTAACTAGATGTGAATAAATTGAAGTTACTGCGAAGTAGGGGAAGAATTAGAAATAACAAAAAGAGAGAATATACTTACAAATGAATCCCCAAGTATTTTGTTGCATATCTCTTTGGAATTGATACTAAAAATGTGACCCTCACTCTTACCTGTCAAAGCTGGGTAATGCCAGTGCCTTGTTTCACAATGGAAACTTGAATTTCACAGTCTGCCCTTTTTTTATAATGTTCCCTATGCTCAGGGACTGGCCCTTCCATCCTCCCCATTCCTTGATTTCCTCTGTAATATTACAGTAGTACAGTCGGGTTTAGTCTATAAAATGAAAAAGACAAGTAGTGCAAGTGGGAAGTTGTCTTGAACACATTTTAATTGAATGATTTACACTAATGATGCTTTTGCTTATTTTCTCAAAAAGGCAAAGGAGGCATTAGAAAGCCATCCAAGATTAAACTCTGTAGGGTTCTAGGGGATGGAAAAATATACGCCTCACAGTTCGTGAGTGGCCTCTCAGGAAAGAAAAGTAGGTTAGCAAGTGAAGCGTACAAAATTCCTGTGCCTCACCCTGAACTGGTGCTCAGCATGCCATTTGTGCCACCAGCAGGAGTGTTGATTGCAGGGAGAAGGGCTGAGTGGGCAAGGTCTGATGCCATGCAGAGCTGTGGGTCTCATCAGTGAGCGTTGATGTTCTGAGATGGACTCCATGACTAGGGAGACTGGCCGTGGAAGGCTCCCTGTCCTGAAGGGACCTGGGTTCATTGGGTCCCGCCGGAGCTGCAGAGGCACCCCACACCCTCCAAGGGAGCATCAGTCCTGTTCTCTGCTCCCCCAGGAAGCTCCGTGCTCAGTCCTACCTTAGGCCAGGGCAAAGAGAGCTCAGCAGTGAGCACCTTTTCAACCAGTGCCCAAGTAAGAAACCAGTGTGGAGGTGTGCAGTACCGTCACCTGTAGAAGCCTGCCCTTGAGCAGGTAGGCAGTGAGCTGGCCAGGAGGCCGTTTAATGCAAAGAACGGGTGTGGGAGGTGCTAGCATACCGTCATGAGGTCTTTTTGTGTTTGTTGTGCTACTGGGAACAAGGCTGTGCCAAGGAGAACGTGCCTTGTTGCCACGATTTCCTGCCAGGGGCCTGAGCAGTAGGATTGTGTGCACAGCCGCCGTTTACCATTTCTTCTGGCAGCAGGCTGCATAAAGCTGTGGTTTGGCCCTGCCGAAGCAGTCTCGAGCACAACTCAAGATGCAGTGAATCTGTAACAGGTTGTTCTGGTGATTGAGTTGATCATGTGTGGTCTACAAGTGATGCTGTAAATATCAAAATGGTCCTTGGCAGAAAACAGGTTTCCATCTCTGTAATGGGGCTGAAACTGAAGCCCAGAAATTCCAAAGGGAAATGTAGGTCATTTGTCCTGAAAGGATGCTATGTGAATGGCTTTAGAGATGAAAGTAACATGAGAAACGTTTGCCTTGTGGCACAGCAGGTTAAGGCACTTGCAGTATCAGAGTGGAGGCAGGAGTCTTGAGCTTGTCGGCTTCTGATCCAGCTGCCTGCTGATGACCTGGGAAAGCAAAGGAAGATGGGCTCAGTGCGTGGGCCCCTCTGTCACCCACATTAGAGACCCAGAATTCTGGGCTTCTGGGCTTCACCCCAGAGCAGCCTAGGCCATTGCAATCTGTGCTGTCTTTTCTATTTCAAGTAAACAAATTTTAAGTCATACACACCTTGTTTGCAGTTACTCAGACTGAAGATAAACACTGTCTACTTTTGAATTAGATGAAGTTAAATAAATGAAATCAGTTACATCCAAATAATGAAAATCGCCAGTTCCCTACATATCAAACTTATCAAACTTACATGTGCAGAACATGTTTTGCATACAATCTCAGGGGAATCTCAAAAAATCATCTCAAAAAATGCTTCCTTCAGGGCTGGTGCTAGAGCAAAGCAGCTGCTGCTGGCAACCTCTGTTGGAGCTCCAACGGGCACCCAGGCTGGTTCCCTGGCGCTCCTGCTCCCTGCTCGTGTGTGGGGGAAGCAGTGCCTGGTGGCTCAGGTCGTTGCACTCATGCTTCTCCCTGGCCCAGCCCTTGCTGTTGCAGCTTTGTGAGCAGTGGACAGTGGACGGAAGATTCTCACTGTTCTCCCACCCTTGTCATTGAAATAAATCTTGAAAGAAAAAATACTGTGACCAATGGGTTTTTGCTACTGGTGTAACTGGCATTGCATGAGCTGAGTGGGCAGCAGAAAGAATTTCAGTTGCCTCATTTTTACAAGCTTAGTGTCCTCTTAAGAATTGGCACATGTCTTACTGCCACCCCCTTTTTAAGTCTTGCTTTTCTTCGGTGACAGGAACTTGAAGGTAACATGTGGTGCAGGCCACCAGCTTCCCAGCACTATAGCAAGAAGTGCCCACAGGTGTGCCTTCCATTCATTCAAAGTCAGAAAAACTTGCTTCTCCTGCGTGCACTTAGCTCAAAAGCTGGGGGTATTGAAAAGCAAACTGGAAAACACTGAACCTGCCGCTGAGTGCTCATGTGCCCTCAGTAGGACTGTAAGCCTGCATAGTTCGGTCTTGGAACCCAATGGGGTGATGATGAGAGAAGCAGATTGGAAATACAGGAATTTGGAGACAGGATACAGGATCTGGTCAGGTACATTGATTCCAAAGGTATCCAGTCTGCAATCGTCTTGATGTGTTAAAAGTCCCAAGTGTGGGCGAAAAGAGACCTTCTGAAGAGGGCTCTTGTGCTCATTCAAGAAGACGCAAAGGTTCTACATCTGGCTTCTGGGGAATGGGACAGGAGGGAAGTGCTCCCGTGTCCCTGCTTCCACAGCTGGCCCTGGAGGATGGTGGACTCGGGATCAGGTTGTGGGAAAGCTGAGGGGTCAGGTGGTCCCCAGCAGACTGGGGCATATGTGCAGCCAGTGCCAGGGGGACATGGCTGGCCTCAGTGAACCAACTGTCAAAACCTGAGCTCTGCTCAACATACACACGTTTTTTGCATTTTCAGGACTGCCCTTGCCACTTGACACCATAGATGGTTTTTGTGAGAGGAGATTGAGAAAAGTGTAGTGTCCACTGCTTCATGTAACCCAGATTCTTTCTATAAATGATATGACGAAAAAAAAAAAAACTTCTGAGGACAGCTGCTCTACATACTGCACAGACGAGACAGTACACACGCAGATCCTGCCATCCTGTGTGTGAGCCACATGTGCGATGTGGAATCCATTCCGTGAAGAAGAAGCTTTTTAAGGAGGCCAGGACCAAGGCTCCTTGGAGCCAGCACTCCCAACATTGACTGCTGTCCATAGGTGGGTCAGGGTGGTGAGAGAATGGGGACTGCAGTGAGACAGGATACAGTAGGACACACACTGGACACTGGTAGAAGACACACGTGGACACTGATAGATGACACACACTGTAATAGAGGATACATGCAGATGCACAGTGATGGGGAACTCACACAGACACACTGATAGGAGACACGTGGACACATTGTGACAGGACACACTATGATAGAGGGCATACATGGACACATTGTGACAGAACATGTGCACACACTGATGGAAGACACATAGCTGCACAGTGATGAGAACAAACTGATGGAAGACATGGACACATAGAGGACACACAACGATAGAAGACATGGACACATAGGGGACACATACACTGATGGAAGACATGGACACAGAGAGGACACACACTATGATAGAAGACATGTGGACACTGAGGACACACTATGATAGAAGACATGGACACATAGAGGACACACTATGATAGAAGACATGGACACATAGAGGACACACACTATGATAGAAGACATGGACACAGAGGACACACACTAATAGAAGACATGGACACATAGAGGACACACACTAATAGAAGACATGGACACAGAGAACACACACTATGATAGAAGACATGGACACAGAGGACACACTATGATAGAAGACATGGACACATAGAGGACACACACTAATAGAAGACATGGACACAGAGAGGACACACACTATGATAGAAGACATGGACACATAGAGGACACACACTATGATAGAAGACATGGACACATAGAGGACACACACTATGATAGAAGACATGGACACATAGAGGACACACACTCTGATAGAAGACATGGACACATAGAGGACACACACTCTGATAGAAGACATGGACACAGAGGACACACACTCTGATAGAAGACATAGACACACAGAGGACACACTCTGATAGAAGACATGGACACATAGAGGACACACTTTGATAGAAGACATGGACACAGATGACACACTATGATAGAAGACATGGACACAGAGGACACACACTATGATAGAAGACATGGACACATAGAGGACACACACTCTGATAGAAGACATGGACACAGATGACACACACTAATAGAAGACATGGACACAGATGACACACTATGATAGAAGACATGGACACAGATGACACACTATGATAGAAGACATGGACACATAGAGGACACACTATGATAGAAGACATGGACACATAGAGGACACACACTATGATAGAAGACATGGACACAGATGACACACTATGATAGAAGACATGGACACATAGAGGACACACTATGATAGAAGACATGGACACATAGAGGACACACACTATGATAGAAACATGGACACATAGAGGACACTCTGATAGAAGACATGGACACATAGAGGACACACACTATGATAGAAGACATGGACACATAGAGGACACACACTATGATAGAAGACATGGACACAGATGACACACTATGATAGAAGACATGGACACATAGAGGACACACACTCTGATAGAAGACATGGACACATAGAGGACACACACTATGATAGAAGACATGGACACAGATGACACACTCTGATAGAAGACATGGACACATAGAGGACACACACTATGATAGAAGACATGGACACATAGAGGACACACACTCTGATAGAAGACATGGACACAGATGACACTCTGATAGAAGACATGGACACATAGAGGACACACACTATGATAGAAGACATGGACACATAGAGGACACACACTATGATAGAAGACATGGACACAGATGACACACTATGATAGAAGACATGGACACATAGAGGACACACACTCTGATAGAAGACATGGACACAGAGGACACACACTCTGATAGAAGACATGTGGACACATAGAGGACACACACTATGATAGAAGACATGGACACATAGAGGACACACTTTGATAGAAGACATGGACACATAGAGGACACACACTATGATAGAAGACATGGACACATAGAGGACACACTGTGATAGAAGACATGGACACATAGAGGACACACTTTGATAGAAGACATGGACACATAGAGGACACACACTATGATAGAAGACATGGACACATAGAGGACACACTGTGATAGAAGACATGGACACATAGAGGACACACTTTGATAGAAGACATGGACACATAGAGGACACACACTCTGATAGAAGACATGGACACATAGAGGACACACACTCTGATAGAAGACATGGACACAGATGACACACTATGATAGAAGACATGGACACATAGAGGACACACACTATGATAGAAGACATGGACACAGAGGACACACTATGATAGAAGACATGGACACATAGAGGACACACTATGATAGAAGACATGGACACATAGAGGACACACACTCTGATAGAAGACATGGACACAGAGGACACACACTCTGATAGAAGACATGTGGACACATAGAGGACACACACTATGATAGAAGACATGGACACATAGAGGACACACTTTGATAGAAGACATGGACACATAGAGGACACACACTATGATAGAAGACATGGACACAGAGGACACACACTCTGATAGAAGACATGTGGACACATAGAGGACACACACTATGATAGAAGACATGGACACATAGAGGACACACTTTGATAGAAGACATGGACACATAGAGGACACACACTATGATAGAAGACATGGACACATAGAGGACACACTGTGATAGAAGACATGGACACATAGAGGACACACTTTGATAGAAGACATGGACACATAGAGGACACACACTATGATAGAAGACATGGACACATAGAGGACACACTGTGATAGAAGACATGGACACATAGAGGACACACTTTGATAGAAGACATGGACACATAGAGGACACACACTCTGATAGAAGACATGGACACATAGAGGACACACACTCTGATAGAAGACATGGACACAGATGACACACTATGATAGAAGACATGGACACAGATGACACTCTGATAGAAGACATGGACACATAGAGGACACACACTCTGATAGAAGACATGGACACATAGAGGACACACTATGATAGAAGACATGTGGACACAGATGACACACTATGATAGAAGACATGGACACATAGAGGACACACACTATGATAGAAGACATGGACACAGATGACACACTATGATAGAAGACATGGACACATAGAGGACACACACTATGATAGAAGACATGGACACAGAGGACACACACTCTGATAGAAGACATGTGGACACATAGAGGACACACACTATGATAGAAGACATGGACACATAGAGGACACACTTTGATAGAAGACATGGACACATAGAGGACACACACTATGATAGAAGACATGGACACATAGAGGACACACACTCTGATAGAAGACATGGACACATAGAGGACACACACTCTGATAGAAGACATGGACACATAGAGGACACACACTCTGATAGAAGACATGGACACAGAGGACACACACTCTGATAGAAGACATGGACACAGATGACACACTATGATAGAAGACATGGACACATAGAGGACACACTATGATAGAAGACATGGACACATAGAGGACACACACTCTGATAGAAGACATGGACACAGAGGACACACACTCTGATAGAAGACATGGACACAGATGACACACTATGATAGAAGACATGGACACATAGAGGACACACTATGATAGAAGACATGGACACATAGAGGACACACACTCTGATAGAAGACATGGACACAGATGACACACTATGATAGAAGACATGGACACATAGAGGACACACACTATGATAGAAGACATGGACACAGATGACACACTATGATAGAAGACATGGACACATAGAGGACACACTATGATAGAAGACATGGACACATAGAGGACACACACTCTGATAGAAGACATGGACACATAGAGGACACTCTGATAGAAGACATGGACACATAGAGGACACACACTATGATAGAAGACATGGACACATAGAGGACACACACTATGATAGAAGACATGGACACAGATGACACACTATGATAGAAGACATGGACACAGATGACACTCTGATAGAAGACACGGACACATAGAGGACACACACTCTGATAGAAGACATGGACACATAGAGGACACACTATGATAGAAGACATGTGGACACAGATGACACACTATGATAGAAGACATGGACACATAGAGGACACACACTCTGATAGAAGACATGGACACATAGAGGACACACACTATGATAGAAGACATGGACACATAGAGGACACACACTCTGATAGAAGACATGGACACAGATGACACTCTGATAGAAGACATGGACACATAGAGGACACACACTCTGATAGAAGACATGGACACAGATGACACTCTGATAGAAGACATGGACACATAGAGGACACACACTCTGATAGAAGACATGGACACATAGAGGACACACTGTGATAGAAGACATGTGGACACTGAGGACATGTGTGGTGTACAATGATGTAGGACACACATGGACACGTGACAGAGGACAGCACACTGGTAAAGGACACGTGGACACACTGTAAAAGACGATCCACATGACACACTGACAGGACATACACTATGACACAGGACAACACCTTCTGCATCAGGCCACATTTCTGTGGAATGCAGTAGGATGTGTTTATGGAAAACCGAATCAAGTTGTTCTGCCCTGTCCCGCTGTGCTTCCTCCTTAGAGCATTTGGAATCTCCCACTGACCATCAAACTCAGCATAGTGTTTTCTCTGCCTGCATGCCTGCCTCCCTTGTCCCACATCTCGCCAGTCCCCGGCCCTCTACCAAACTAAGACCTGTGAGTGTGAGCTCTCCTAAGTACCACATCCCTTTCCCTCCACTGTGAGGGTTCAGGGGGTCAATGGTATGTGGGAGCTGGCTCCTGGTTTGTCCAGCACATAGAGCATGGGTGAGAGCCATGGCTCTGCTGCTGCTCCTAGGAGCACAGGCCTGGTCAGCGCCTGCCCACTCGACACAAGACTTGCAGCTACATTTGTAGACCCTTCCTGGCCACAGGCCTGGGAGGGCTGTGGAGAAGCTATGCGAAGCCCAGGCAAGAATTCCAAGCGGAAGCATGTGAGCCCTTGCACTTACGATAGCGCAACAGATGTCACGTGACTCCTCGTGTGGCATGTTTTTGACAATTGAAAGTCAAGTTAAACTATAGAGTTTTGATTGATTTTTTTTCCCTATCAAAACCAGGCGTGATCTGGCCTATGTTGCCCATTGTCAATCCTACTCACGCGTCTGGGTCTCCTGTTTGTGACTCAGCAATGAGAAGGTTTGAAGCAGTGACCTTTGATACCACTGCACCTGCTGCTGAAAGTCATGGGGTCCAGGCCACTGCCAGTCCTGATAGTCAGGAAAGCAGCTTCAGGTCCCTTGGACCTGCCACGACAGTGTGTCCGGCTCAGGCGTTCATAGGGTTGCTGGGATCTGCTGCTTGCTTCCGTCCTGGCATGAGCTGTTACATCACAAGGACCCTTCTTCCTTTAGTCTCTGGTAACACTGCCTCCTGTGGAGCTCTCTGAAGCCAACATGACTTCAACGTAGCACTCTGGAGATGGTGCAGTCTGCATGCCCATCTACAGTTCTCTTCCACTCCTGCTGATGGCCTGTGGCTTGTGACAGTTTGTTTCCTAGGAGACCCTCATGCTCATGCTGCTGTTGGGCAACCCTTAGCCAGGATGGCCGGTATCCTAACCTCTTGCATGTCTAGCATGGGATTCTGCAGCTGAAGCAACTGGCCGTGGAAACCTAACTGGACTATCCACTAGAAAAACTTGTATACCATCTCGGAATTGAGCCCCAGACAACAAGCTTGTTATTTAACCTGGAAGTCATACTTAGCACTCATTCCTAATTAGTACCTATTGCCATGTCCTCTAAAGCGAAATTTTAAAATCCACATTCTTTCTAATACTTGAAATGACATAGAGAATGCTGCAAAGCACATCACCAAATAATGATACTTTTAAAACATTATTTTTGTTTAACAGCAGAGTTGCAGAGAGGAGGAACAGAGTTCTTGGATCTGTTGGTTCACTCCCCAAATGGCTGCAATGGCTGGAGCTGGACTGGGCCAAAGCCAGGCTCCAGGAGCAGCTTCTGGGTCTCTCCTGTGGGTGCAGGGGCCCAAGGCTCTGGGCCATTCTCCAGTCCCTCACAGCTTGCACGATGTTGATGCTTCCAAATTCAGATACTCAACAAATAGAGCAGGAGCACATGAACAGGTGGGTGGAGGTCACCTGCAAAGGAAATCCCCCCCGCCTTCCTCAGCTCACACACATGCCTAGATTGTTCCCGCAGGTGACAGCCACTGAGTTTATTGCCTGCAGTCTGGTAGGCATGGAGTCTGGAGAAAGACTTGGTAGGGCTGAGGAAGCCTTCAAGGGCCGTGGACCTTTTCCAGGGTGCCTCCCTCTTTTTTTTTTAAATTTAATTTAATGTTTTTAAAAGATTTATTTTATTTTTTATTGGAAAGGCAGATATAAAGAGAGGAGAGGCAGAGAGGAAGATCTTCCGTCTGATGATTCACTCCCCAAGTGAGCGCAACGGCCGAGCCTCTTCCAGGTCTCCCACGTGGGTGCAGGGTCCCAAAGCTTTGGGCCGTCCTGGACTGCTTTCCCGGGCCACAGGCAGGGAGCTGGATGGGAAGTGGGGCTGCTGGGATTAGAACCAGTGCCCATATGGGATCCCGGGTGTGCAAGGAGAGGACCTTAACCACTGCGCCACTGTGCCGGGCCCTGGGTGCTTCCCTCTTGATGGACTTTCTCTTGGTCTCCTTACTTGCTTCACAAACTCAGCTTCTCCATCCGCACAAGGACCTGACTACGGTGCCATCTGCCCGGGTGGATCCAGGCCTGTTTCTCTCAAGCTCTTGAGTAACCCATTTGGTGAGGACTCCGGCCCTTCTGGAAAATGGGCTAGATCCTCTTCCTTGGGCAGCTGGCAGAATATGAGGTGAAATTGTGGATGCCAGTTCTCTTACATGTCACCTCTTGAGTTGCCTACAGGAAGCTTCTGGAGTTAAACATGTGCTTCTTGGCAGTTGAGCACCTTGTCCCTGGCATTGTAGCTGATCTCCGGGCTCCCAGCTCTGCAAGAGGACTCGGTGGCAGCAGAGTTCCCTGGAGGAGACAGTCTGCACAGAACAGAGGACCCCGGTGGAAGCTGTTCACGGGGGTAGATTGCTGAGAGTGGAGCTCCCTGTTGTAAACCACAGAGGTGTGATAAGAGTGCCATTGGCCAACCAGCAGAATCATGAAAACTGAGTTTGAAATACAGTTAGGGGAAATGCAGAAAGCAGCCACGTGCTCATGCTTGAGAGCATAATTTTTACTCAGGCTCCTGGGGAAGATTTGTGTAACTGGCATTCTGCATTTACAGTACTTTCTGAGTTCAGTGACTGCTCCTTCCACCTGGTCGTGTAAAAAACTCCAGGGGTGAGAATGGCCTGAACTGGATTCTCCAGCGAGGGCAGGAGCTCCCAAGTGGAAAATGAGGCACAGTGGTCACCATCATGGGGCTTTTCACTAAAGGCTGTTTGCGTTTTACACTCTTGCCACTCTGGAGCTGCTCTAGTCAGTCCTGGTCCGGTGGTGGCTGCCCCCTCAAAGCTGCGGGAGAAGGTGCCTGTGGCTGCCCAAGACCAGCCACAAGCCCATCGTTCCTTCTAGGCTTTCTCAGCCCTCACTGCCCATCAGTTGCTCATGAGGAGGACCTAGGAATCAGCCTTGACTTTTTGTTATTTTGCCTTCCACTTTCCAGGGGCCCTTCCCGTCAGCTGCCACTCCTTCCCACTGGCACCACACCATGTTGGTTGATGCTGCTTCGAAGCCTGCAACACCAGGCTCTGGATGACACCTCGTTTCCACCCACCATCCCCAGCACATCCTCCATGCAACTCTTCCCAGGAAGCACTTGCTCCTGCCTGGGCCTCCCCAGTCCCTTATCTCCTTGTCTTTTTGCATCTTGTGCACAGAAAGGGTGGGTAGGCTCTGCTTTTATTGGATTATTGTCCAAAATTTCTGCAAGACACATATCCGTGTGCCATCCAAGCATATGTGTAAACTGCTGGTCCTAGGGCTGTGGTATGCTCAGGGCAGCAGTGCTTCTAGGTTTCCCCTGAAGATCTTCTCTCCCTGCTGTGCCAAGGCCTTCCCTTTTGCAGCTGCCTGACCCCGCACCTCCGTATTCTATTCCTCCTTTTGTATTTTAGCTCCACAGGCACTGGAAGGCAGCAGTCTTCCCAAACCACAACCTCCATGGCTGGTTCTTTCCAAATCACATCAGCGAAACAAAAGCACTCCAGGGAGTCAAACTCCACCTGCTCTTCTTTCCCCAAACACCCTCCAAAACCAGCAGCACCCTTCTGAGGATCATCCTGGGGACCCCAGGCTGCCAGCTTTGATGGCTCCTAGATCCTAGCTGACCAGCCCTTGCTTTTAGTACTTCAGACACAAAGTCTTGTCTAAACCGCCACAGGGCTCGTCCCGTAAATCACCCTGGGGGATCCACAACCCCTCCGTGTCAGTAACAGTTCACCTCTCCACAGCCTGCTCCATGTCGTCGTGTCCTTGAGACAGGAGCTGTGGGTTATCTCACCCTCCCGGTTGGTACTCCACTCAGGTTATGGTTGCACGCAAGAAAATCTCCAAACACATGTTCTACAAGTGAAGGAGACTTCTGTTTTTGCTAATATGGCAGGGCAGCCTCGTGACAGTCCCCACTGAAAGCATCCAAAGGAGCAGTGTGAATTATTGAATTTGTGACAAGTGTCAACACAACAGCAAGAGAGTAAGGAACCTTTGTCCCAGCATTTCGAAGAGGGTGTGGCCTGGGAGAGGTTGCACAGGCCTGGGACTGGCCTACATCACGGGAAGTGTTGCCACATTGGCTAACTTGAACTGCAGTTTTCTTCACCTTTGAGGCACAGGACACAGGAGGCAAGATCCGGGGTCGACCGGAGGCAGATACCCAATGGGAGACCCCACCCCATAGAGCAGGGAATCCTTAGAATAAAGGGTAGTTAGGACTTGCTCCCTCCAAAGGACCACAAGGCAGGGCCTCTTTGGCAGCTTGGAGCCTGAAGAGCAGGTGAGCACACGCTTGCTTCCCCAGGAGCTTAACCACAAGCTGCCCGCACGTGGGTCAGCAGCCAGAACTCCAGCTACCTTGCTGACCTAAAAAAGCCTCAAGCCAAAGACTTTCTTTTTTGAACTTAAAGTACCCTACCAGGACCTTCCAAAAGGAAACGCAAATCCTCCTTAAAAAAATCTTCCTTCATCCCAGGCCTCAAATGTATAAATGAATATGTTTCCAAGAAAAACGAGCCACTCGCAATGAAAATGAATGCATAAACAAATAAGGGACTAAGATACCATGAGTGAAAAATTGAGAGTATGTGTGTGTGTGTGTACTGTTCATAGATACAAACACCCTTACATAGGATGGATACAGAGCATCGCATACTGGTGTAGCTGTGGAGATCCCGGAGTAGATTCAGGTAAGACACATTGCTATAGACAGAGGCTAATATGCAGATTTGCTGAGGCCCTAAGGTATGAGCAGAGGATAAGGAACTATTGGAAAAGTGATCAAGCACAGAGATTCGGAACAGACAGAACAGCTGTTAGTAAAAGAGCTGCAGCTGGAGAGGGGACTGGCAGTGAGCTGGTCCGGCAGACTGCTGCCAGCTGGCGAGACCGTTCACAGATTCTGCACCTGGAGCACAGCCAGTGTCCGAGCGCGCCCTGACGAGGTGGGGTGACGTCCAGCTCACGTCCAGTCAGAGGCCCAGACTAGTCAGAAGAGAAGGGAGAAACAGGAACAGCTGGAAATGGATGAAAAACACCAAACCAAAGATCCAAGCAGGTCAATCAATGAAAAGAAACTCCCATTCAGACCTCCCAACTGAAGTTTATAATCAATTAAAATATATTTCAGATGAACACAAAACCCGTGTAAAAGGGAGTTCTGAGTAGCGTATTTCAGGCGGAAGCAAGGTGATCCATAATGCAGTATCCGACATGCAAATAGAAGCAGAGATCAAAAATAGTTGTGAATAAATCATGATCATACAAAACCACACTTGAGCTTCAGAAAGTGATAAAACTGGAGGTACAACTTACCCCAAAACCGCACAAAAGTGAAGTGCGTGACAGTTTGTACATCAACGAGAGATGAATGCGGTGAAAGTTGTGGTGTGTTCCGCTCGGGCTGCTTTCTCCTGCAGTAAGAAGCGGTCCTGAGCTTAGTGAGCGGAGGAAGCTTTGTTTCCTGTGCCCGATGCGAGCTGGCAGGGAGCTCATTTAATCATTAACACGTGAGGCCTGGGGAAAGTGTCCATCTTGACACAACTTTCCAAGTTCACTGATGAGCTCCTCAGCACACTTGAGCACCACATCACTTGTGGGCTAGAGCAGGAGCCGCAGCGCGGCGGGGAGCAGAGCAAGCCTGCAGAAGGCCGGGGCGATGGTGGAGTCTGCGTGGTAGCCCTCGTGACCGCTCCTCGTGCTGCCTGGGAATGAGCATCATGGCTTGTCCAGGGATCCGTCCTCGTGTTCATGCCTGGGAGCACCCGGAGCTCCCCAACAGCACAGTGATGGCAGCGTAAGAGCGGAAACAAGTGAGAACCATATCCAGTTAATCCAAACAATATGCAAAGGAAATGGAAATAAAAATAAAAGCAGGGAAAATAACTAACAAAATAACAAAATAATAGTTACAAATACAAATCAGTTATGACAAGTAGAAGTGAGCTCTAAGTCCCAATTAAAAGCAAAAACTTCTTAGACTGGATTCTTTAAAAAAAAAAAAAAGATTTATTTATTTTTATTGGAAAGTCAGATATACAGAGAGGAGGAGAGACAGAAAGGAAGATCTTCTGTCTGATGATTCACTCCCCAATTGAGCGCAACGGCTGGGGGTCTCCCACGTGGGTGCAGGGTCCCAAAGCTTTGGGCCGTCCTCGACTGCTTTCCCAGGCCACAGGCAGGGAGCTGGATGGGAAGTGGGGCTGCCGGGATTAGAACCGACGCCCATATGGTGATCTGGCACGTGCAAGGCAAGGACTTTAACCACTATGCTAGCGTGGCAGGCCCTAGACTGGATTCCTAAAAACCTGTCTGTCTGCTCTTTATAGGAAAGAGAAACCGAAATGCAAGAGACAAAATGTTTTGCTAGTGAAAAGACTGGCCAGCAAAGTCCTGAGCAGGAGGAAGCATTCCTATTATAACAGCAAAAAATATGGACTTAAGACAAAAAACAAGAACCGATATAATGACCAAGCTGCGACTTTTCGATATTTAACATGTAAAAAATTGCAGCAGATACATAAAATGAAAAACCCCAAGGAAAATGAAATAAAACTGCATTCAGAGTTGGAAATTTTATGGTTTTCTCTTTAATGAATGCTGCAACCCATGTGCTGGTATGCAGCAAGGAACAGCGTGCAATTGAGAAAAGGAAAAAAAAAGACTCAGAAACAAGATCAGATTTGAGGTGGTGACGGAGGGAGCTCTCCCAGCACGCTGAAGCAGAGAACACTTGATGTTGCCTGGCAGCTTTTTAAAAATTATTACTTTATTTTGATAATCTTTACATAGTTGATTAGGGCACAAAGGGTCAAGGGCTACAGGAAAGTGGGTAAGACCCTTGTTTCCACATTTTTTTTTTACATCTGGAGTAAGGCGGGAGATAAAAGGAAAAGCTCCACCCCACTTCCCCACCCCCCCATTCTAGGGTCCCCAACAAGGGGCATGCTCCTAGGGTCCTGCTCAAGTGGTTTTGAGAGTTCAACAGTTCTGAATTGCTGCCATTCTTGCCATTCCAAGCACAATGAGATCTCCAGAATCCACTGGCGACATAGTCCACCTTAGAGTCTCCATTTGCCTAGATTTTCACTGCCAACACATGGCTGGGGTAGATGATCAATTTGTTGTGGTACCAGGTGTCCTCTGCAGGGTCCAACTGCTTGCCATGTCCTCCATGTGCACCTGGCTATGCTGTCCACTGCTCCGTCTGAGCCACCGAGGAGGCTCAGCTCTGACACATACACTCAGACCATGGAACCTGCACTGCTCTTCATGGTTGGGCTTCCGAGACCAACAATTCAGTTGAAGGGATTCCCAGTGAAACTTCATCTGACGTGATCCAGACCTGATTCTCATGTGTGCTTGCCAACACAGGGTCTGGCACAATCTGTCACCCCAATCAGCTTATGCACATGCTGGTTGTTTCAATTGCTAGGTCAGTTCTGTTTCTAGCCCTGTCTCCCACATGAACCAGCGGGTGTTACAGTCCAGCCTGATTCTGCCCACCACACACTCAGCCCTCACACAAACCAGCGGGAGCTGCAGCCTCGTCGGGGCGACCCGCAATAACCCCCACGAGGCCTGTCCCTTACCCTGGTTCCGTGCTTGCCAGTATGTACAGCGGACTGATCCAGTCTGTCCCACATCCCATTCAGCTCTCATACATGTCAATGGGCATTGAAGCCTAGTGCAACCCAATCAGCCCCAATGTCCAGTCCACACACATACTGGCAGGTGTCTTTCTGTCTAGCCACCTCTGCCCCTGTCCTGGTTTTCGTGCTCTCCAGTGGGAGTGGTAACCCAAGAGGGAGGTGCCCACTATTTCCCTACTCGGCCCATTCCTGCTCCCGGATCATGCAGTCTCCAGGTGGTTCTGCAGTGTAACTTGACAGAATTAGCCCTCAGTGCCAGCCTCTGCCAGCTGATGCTGAGGCAACGTCCAACCAACCCTCACACACTCTGATTTTTGCTTGCACCAGTAGGAACTGTCAGCTCAGCCTGGCTTTTCCCTGATCTAGCTCACATGAGGCCCACAGTTGTTGCAGCCCTGCCCTGTTTGGTCTGTTCCTATCCCAACTCATGTTCTCCAGTGGGAGTCGCTGTCCAGCAGGGGAGCCCTCTACATTCCCGCTACCAGCTCTGCCCCCTGCCCACCAGTTCTCACATGTGCTGGTTGGGTACTGTGGCCCAGTCTGGCATGGCCCGCCTTTCCTTGGCATTTGCCAGGGGGTGCTATAGCCTGGCCCGGCCGGCCCACCCCTAATTCCAGCTCCTGCTGGTGGGGGTTACAGCCTAGCCCAGCCCAGCTGGTACCCAGTCCCAGCCATAATGTGTACTGGTATGTGTTGCAACCAAACCTGGCCTGACCCACACTCTATTCTGGTGCTCGGATTCGCCAGTGGGTGATGGGAACTAGTTCAGCCTGGTCCACCAAATGTGTGCTGGTGGATACCGTTCCCTGGCCTGGTCTAGGCTGCTCCCTGTCATGGTTCTTGTGCTCACCTGCAGCAACTGTGTTCTGCCAGAGTAGTTTCCCAAGCTCCTGCATCAGAACCTCTCCCAATGCAAGATCTTGTGCACACTGGTGGATCCATGGGCCAGCCCTAAACAGCCTACCTGCTGTCCTGGCAGGAACATTGGCCTTTCCTGACTGGCCTTCAACCCATTCCGGTTCTTACTGTTGGATATTTCAGTGCAGCCAAGGCTTGTCCACACCCAGACATAGCTCACACATGGCTCAGTAGGGGCAGATACCTAGCCTAGTCTGTCCTACACCTACCCTGGTCCTCCAGAGCACCAGTTGGTGCTGGAGTCTAGCCCAGCTCGGCGTGCCGAGCCCCAGTCCACATTTGAGCCAAGGGAGACTGCAGCCGTATCCCGACCAGAACATAGTCTCCACTCTGGCCCCCACGCTCACCAGTGGGAACCCCAACCTAGCTAGGGTGTCCTCTTAGCTCCCCAACCAGGCTTGTTCCCAGCCATGGATTGATTGCTCTGACCCAGCTTGTCATAGCCCCTCACCTGCCTTGGCCTTTGCCTTAGATGCTGTAACCTGGCATCCCTGGGTCATGCAGACCAGTAGGTGTAAGAGCCTAGCTTGGCATGACCTGTGTTCCAGCCTGATTTATCTTCTTGCTGGTGAGCTCAGGTTTGCTCAGCTCTACCCAATCTGCCCCCTTCCATAATCAACCCACACATTAGCCAACCATTGGAGCTACTTTGCCCAGCTTGCCTGATTTCTAGGCCTGGACCATGTGATTGTCAGTGAGAGTTTTGACCCACGAGGGGAGTTTCCCAAGTTCCCCCATTTGACCCACTCCCAGACTCAGCTCTCATACATGCCAGTGGATGTTAGTCCAGTGTCTGGCATAGTTTGCCCTTCCATCTTGGCCTTTTTATAAGCTGTTGAACATTACACTCAGGCCTACCCCACACCCTGGTTTAGAATGCACATGTGGGTGCTGCAGCCTGGACCTGTGCAGACTGTTATCGGCCCCTGTATCTGTGAGTATTGGCAGGTTCCATGGTCACACCTAGCTCAGCCCATCACCACCTTAACTCTTTAGCTAATCACTGGACTTGCATTTCCATAGGTTTGGGCCCCTACATTGCCCACAGAATCTACACCCAGACTTGGTTCTCTCATGTGCTGATTAGTGTCATGGCCCTGGCTAATGTGACCCGTCCCCTGTTCCAACATCCTATCAGATATTAGGGTCTAGCCTTGCTAGACAGGCCCCCAGTCCTAACGTTTGCGTGGACTGGTGTGAGCTGGTCAGCATTGTTTGGTGGTAACAAGTCCTACACAGGACTCGCATGTAGGCTGGTATATCAGTCTGACCCATACAAATTGTCTGGCCTCTCCCCTCCAAATGAGCCGGTCCCAATATCCTCGCTTACCTTTCAAGTAAAGTGACCCTGGCATTGGGAGTCCCTCAGGATTGACTCCTCACCAACACGCACAGTTGCCTCATTCAGGGACATACTTAGGCAGCAATTCCACACCCCCAAGACCCCAGAGCTCACCTCTGGGCAGCCAGCAGCTGGCAGCCCAAAGGCTCTGGACTCGCTCAGCATGTGGCAGTGGTGGCTGTGGCTCAGTTGGCAGCATTTATTCTCAGGGAACACAGCACGGATGCTGACACGTCTGGAGGACCACCTGGAGCACATCAGAGGAGAGAGCTAGGATGTTCCTCTGGGTGTGCCAACCCTTGGAGCTTGTTGCCTCGAGAATATTCACTTCCCCACAGCCTGCATTTGTCAACCACAGATTGTCACATGGAATGGCCTTGTAGGCTCCACAGACTCTGTCACATGGAATGGCCTTGTAGGCTTGGCTTTGCTAAATGCAGATTTTGTCATTTGGCATCACCCTGGGAAGCTTCCATTCCAAGAGCTCCAGTTCACATCCTTCTCACTCCATCTCGAGCTGCATAAATCTTTTTCTGATGGCTTTTGGCAACTAGCAAAACATGTATCAAAACACAAGGGTATAGAAAGAAGATAGAACACTTGAGCAACATGGTGTAAAGATTGACCTATCCTGCCCACGTTAGATATTGTACTCAACAACTACTGAAACACATTATCAACCTAATACTGTGTCAGAGTGAGTCTTCAAGAGGAATGAAATAGTGTAGACTATGTCCTCTGTCCACAACACAGTTAAAGCAGGAATCAGTGTAAGTGGCTGGGAGGACAGTGGAAGATGGCCCAGGTACTGGGGCCCCCACTGCCCACTTGGGAGACCCAGGTAAGGCGTCTAGCTTCCACCTGGTCTTTCCCCTGCTGTTGCAATCATTTGGGGAATAAACCAGCGAATGGAAAAATCTATTTCTGTCTCTTTCTCTCCCTTTCTCTCTCTCTCTGTGTAACTCTGCTTTTCAAATAAATAAATAAATCTTGAAGAAAGAATGGTATTGAACATTTAGACATGTTTTCAACAAAATGACCATAGTATTGTGTATCTGAAGGTGTGTGATTCAGCTAATGCAGTAAGTAGAATACTAGTCATACCCTTGGCTGTTTCTATTGGAAAATGCACAAAGCCAAATGGCAGAGCAAGGTTCTGGGAAGAGTGTGGTAGGAGCCACACTACTATATCATGAATAATAAGGGAACATAATGGAAGCACTAACAGTATTGATCTTTTGGTAAAGCTAGAAGTTAAGAATATACAAATTCAAAAACACTAGCATTATTTTGTGGGAAAAATGAAACCAAACAACCCAAAACAGTCATTATGTTATAGCAAGAGAGGGTTAGTAAAAATATAATAGCAATACATGAGCCAACCGTTTAACTGAGAGACCAAGTAACCTTTTCACTGATTTGGGTTCTTCTACTAAGAGCTGGCTTAGTAAAATGCAGCACACGCAAATAAGAATGTTCAAACTTAAAAAAAAAAATCCACCTTTGTCACATGGAATGGCCTTAAAAGAAATAGGAAAAGCAGGTAAGACCACTGCCTGTGCCGGTGGCATCCCGTGGGGGTTCTGCTCCATCTCTCCAGCTCCCTGGTGATGTGCCTGGGAGAGCAGCAGAGGACAAGCCAAGTGTTTGGGCCCTGGCAGCCACGTGGTGAACGCAGAAGAAGCTGCAGACTCCCAGCTTTAGCCTGGCCCAGCCCTGGCCATCGCAGCCGTTTGAAGAGTGAGCCAGTGGAGAGATTTCTCGCTCTCTTTCTCTGTCTCTCCCTCTTTGTGCACCTCTGCCTTCCAAATAAAGAAACAAATATTTAAAAAGGAAAAAGAACTGGGAAATTAAAGCTTCTCATCAGAAGGAAAATATATTTTAAAAAAGAAAGAAAAAAAACTACAGCAAAACAGACTCGACAAAGCAGCTGATAACTGGTATCCTACATTGCAAAATTAATTTAAAAAGAAAAGTCACCTATGAAGGAACTACAATTCTGAAACAAAAATCACAAAAACACTTTTTGAAAACTTCAGAGAGGAGGTGAGGTGACTGGAACTTGAAAAAACACTTGAAGAACAGTGCACATGAGTGAGCACACGCAGATCTCAGAGTAAGGGACAAACATGAGCACAGCGGAGAAAATAGGAAAGCAGATTAAAGGAATCAGAGAAAGAAGACTAAATACAAGCAGGAGAGACCTGAGAACCCTATAATTAACCTGTCCAGGGAAAGAAAGCAATGAAACACAACAGGTATTTTTGTGGCTTTTTTTTCACTTACAGTAAGGATTTATATTCTAGTATATTTAATTACAGGCATAGAACACTGGGGAAGGAGGACTTGCAGGGGTTGCCTGCTATGCCCCATGGCTCATGTAGGGGTGAAGCCATGCAAACACAGCCACGGGGCAGCCTCTGGGCCTGACTTCAGATGGCTGTGCTAGCTCCGACCCTGCATCCACACCTCTGTGCGCTCTGCCCACCCCCTCACTGCCCTCACCCCTCTGCAAACCGCAAAAGGAACACATCAAACTTGACACAGTAAAAAGGGTTCCCTCACAGCTCCAGCCTGGGCCAGGGTCTGCTCTGTTGGGGGCCCAGGCCTGGTGGGTATAGAGTGTGCAGGGACACAGGCTGCCCCTCGGTGGCCTCACACCAGTGCTAACTGGGCTTGGCATGGAACGGAGGCATTGCGGTGAACAATTGCTGGCGGGACAGGCTGGGCACAGGGAGTCTTTGCTTAGCGTTTTTTGTTTGTTTGTTTGTATTTTGGTAACAGAAGCTGATGTTACAGGAGTGCGATCAGTGTGATGCAGAGGGAAAGAGGAACCAGGAGTGAGGACTCGTCCTGCTGGCCTGTGTGCTAAGCAATTCCAAGTTAGGAAGCAGTACACTCAGGCGGGCTAGGGAGCTGCAGAAACACACAGCTGGCCAGTGTCCGGAAAGAAATGTCAGGTAAATGATGGATTTTAATATGTGACTTGTCACCTCTCACCTCAGTGGACAGAAGAAGGGATGATTCAATATTAACAGCCCTGGCACAGCCAGTGGTCTCCTCACAAGCAAAGTACACAAATCGTATAAGTCCGTCCATCATGATAGATCGATTCTGGGTGAACTAGAAATTAAATGCAAAATAAAAGAGAACAACTAAATCCTTCAGGAAAAAATGAGCTGCTCAGTTGACAATCTGTGGGTGTGAGATGCTTCTGTCTGGAACTATGCAGCAATAACATGGCAGATAGCCCTGAGTGAGTGTAGAAACTGCAAACTTTGTGAAATTATAAGCTTTGGTATGAGAAAGGACAAAATGAAATACAATGAAAAATGAGCAAAAACACGGACAATGTGAAGGAAAGCGCTTCACGCGTGTAAAGGGAGAATCCTTACTAACTGGCCCAAAGAGCACAGGTTCCTGCGTGAGAACCTGAGAGGACCTCGCACGCGCAGACCCGAAGCCCGGCCGAAGCAGGGAAAGACAAGTGTGCTCCAAAGGAAGTTTAGGGCAGTCACCTGGTCCCACACTTTTTGTGTCTCACCCATCAGGGGAGTGACAAAGAGGAGGGTGGCGACAGCGTGAGGCTGAGGGAGACTGGCAGAGGGGCCTGGTGAGGACGCACAGACAGGGCACCCTCGGGCTCGTGGACGTGTATTTCCTCCAAACAGCCGCGTGGCATCAGGAGCACCTGTTGCGGGGACTCCGTTGCTGGTAGTGGTCGCAGCAGATGAAGGCACAGAGCCAGGAAGTGATGGGCTGTGCCCTTTCAATGTCACCGTGCACTGTGGGGCCAATGGGGGCCACCTCCCCCCGGCCCCGTGGCCCCAGTTCTGTGCTCCTGGCTGTGGCCTCTCTGCCTTTCAAACAAAATGATAATAAATAATGTTGCACATGTTTAAAGATCTCGAGTGAGTTGCCGCCTTGTTTTCAGAACCGCACTTGTTGCAGTAGCTTCCTGAACCTGCCGAACCATCACCATATATTTGAGTTTTTGGTCACCCCACTTTTCAAAATCTCCATTTCTGTATTATTTGTGGACACACCAGCTGCTCTCCCTCAAAAAAGAGACCAACAAAATCAGGTGGCCCAAGGCAGAGGTCAAGATTGACCAACCTTTCCTCCTGGGCAGGGTTGATGAAACCAGGCCTGCAGGTGGGCCACAAGCTTGCTCAGCCCGTAGATTTTGGGAAAGTAGAGAGAGTGGGTGCAGCCCCTGTGCCCAGGCCAGGTCCAAAGGCAACCTCATGGCAGCCAGCCAGCGTGAGATGGCACTGCCACCATCCAGGCTTAGTGGCTTTCTCAGCGCTGTCCTGCCAGGGGCAAAAGGCAGGCCACAGGAAGGATGGAGGACATAGCCTTAGGGTAAGTGGTGCCAGCTGGGAGGAGGGCCGGGTAGAACAGGAATCAGAGAGCGGTCACGGAGTTAGGAACCACGTCTGGGTGATACTTCAAAAGCAGCAACTGTCACCTTTTCCGTGGCAGACAGATGTTCCCAAGCCTGCAAAGACTTGAAGACACCAAAGACACCTCAAGCTCAGCCTGAGCTGGGCTGGGTGAACGGCGACCTGGGCTTCCACCCCGTCCTGTTGGCCCAGTGCTGCGGCTGCGGTTTTAGCCCGCTGTGGTTGAGCGTGTTTCTATATCACATCTAACTGGACACTTTGGCTTCTTTGTTTGTGTGCCTTTGTTTACCCAACAGTACCATCTAGCACAGGCAAAGCAGGAGCCAGAGGCCAGGAGGCCAGGGACTCCCCCCCAGAGAGCAGAGCTGATCTTAGAAACTGCCTGGAGATGCTCATGCAGCCTCTGCCGCTGGGGTTTGCGTAACCGGCTGAGCAGAGCCACCTGCTACTGCATCACGTGCCACCTGGTCCAGGTGCCCAGAGCTCATGGAACACAGTTCTATTCTCATTCTCTGAGAGCAACATCCAGTGGGGTCCTCATCCTGTGCTTGGCTTGTGGGGAATGGTGGATTTATTTTTCATAGTTGCTGCAATTGATCACAGGGGACTTCCATCAGCACCACTTTTGGACACAGGACTCGCTCCGACATACCTGGACCACTGCTCTCTGCAAATGGGTCCCTTTGGTCACCTACTTGGATGAGGTGGCTTTAGGTGTAACAGTGCACAATGTGCATTATTCTGTCCCCCAACAGGAGGACAAAGACGGAAAAGGATTGGGGGAGCTGAGCAAGAACAAAGCCAATAAAGAGACCCCCAGCTGGCACCTTCCTAACACAGTGCCCTCCTGGGGAGCGAAGCACTACCCCAATGGGATGCAGAATAACACAGACCAACTTCCCGTGAACTTGCTGAAGCCCGTTCCTATCTGCGGAGGTCATTCTGAAATAACGTGGCGAGGAAGGGAGCAGAGGTGGGAGGAGGAGTAAGTGGAAAGCACGCTCTGGCGCAGGGGAATTTCCGGCTTGCGTCCCCCTGTGCCTCCCCGCGGCACAAGGTGTTTCACAGCAAGAATGGCCAACTCCAGTGCTTTTCTTCTCGCTTGAGTTTCAGTTCCCTCAAAGCCAGAACAGGACAGCCAGTGAGGCCTGGATGGGGATTTTCAAAGCGCTGTGTTTCCTGGAATGCACACGCCCTGCCCTCTGTGCTGTGCGCCCAGCACGTCTCCTTCCTCCCACCCGGCTCTTGGCACACTCCCTGCCTGGCCTCCAACCCGCTGGCCCTGCCCCCAGGTGCTCTGCCCACTCCGACCGTGGCACAGAGCAGAGATTGCTTCTGGGAGGAAATTCTTTTGGGTAGAAGTGAGCTGGAATCAGAAATGCATCCCCTACTTTTATATTCTTTGTTTCAGTTCATATTTTCTGGAAACAAGAGCGAGATTACTACGGGAGGATTTCCCTTGGTGTAATTCATAGTTTTAGGAGTCACCGCTTCTTTCCTTCGCAGTACTTTCCTCTCGCACTGGAGGCTAAAGCCTGGAGGTTCATTGCCGCACACCACGAGGGGCATGTGCCGCAAGCCTGCCAGGGGTAACGCGGGCCCAGAGCCCAGACTTGCAATGGATGGAGATCTGCGGACAGAAGGAGGGCAGCCCAGTGCTGCAGAGGGAGGCAAGGAGAAGGGTCTGCACCAGGGCCATGTGAACTGCACAAGGTTGCGGGTCTGCGAGGATGCTGGGAGGACGCTGGGAGGACGCCGGGAGGATGCTGGGAGGATGCCGGGAGGATGCCGGGAGGATGCTGGGAGGACGCCGGGAGGACGCCGGAAGGATGCTGGGAGGATGCTGGGAGGACGCCGGGAGGACGCCGGGAGGATGCTGGGAGGACGCTGGGAGGACGCCGGGAGGATGCTGGGAGGACGCCGGGAGGATGCTGGGAGGACGCCGGGAGGATGCCGGGAGGACGCCGGGAGGACGCTGGAAGGATGCTGGGAGGATGCTGGGAGGATGCTGGGAGGACGCCGGGAGGATGCTGGGAGGACGCCGGGAGGACGCCGGAAGGATGCTGGGAGGATGCTGGGAGGATGCTGGGAGGATGCTGGGAGGACGCCGGGAGGATGCCGGGAGGACGCCGGGAGGCGGAGGACGCTGGAGGACGCCGGAGGACGCCGGAGGACGCGGGATGCGGAAGGACGCCGGGAGGATGCCGGGAGGATGCCGGGAGGATGCTGGGAGGATGCTGGGAGGATGCTGGGAGGACGCCGGGAGGATGCTGGGAGGACGCTGGGAGGACGCCGGGAGGACGCCGGGAGGACGCCGGGAGGATGCCGGAAGGACGCCGGGAGGATGCCGGGAGGATGCCGGGAGGATGCCGGGAGGATGCTGGGAGGACGCCGGGAGGATGCTGGGAGGATGCCGGGAGGATGCCGGGAGGACGCCGGGAGGATGCCGGGAGGATGCTGGGAGGATGCTGGGAGGATGCTGGGAGGATGCCGGGAGGATGCCGGGAGGACGCCGGGAGGATGCTGGGAGGATGCTGGGAGGACGCCGGGAGGACGCCGGAGGATGCTGGGAGGCTGCTGGGAGGATGCTGGGAGGATGCCGGGAGGATGCTGGGAGGACGCCGGGAGGACGCCGGGAGGATGCTGGGAGGATGCTGGGAGGATGCTGGGAGGATGCCGGGAGGATGCTGGGAGGATGCTGGGAGGACGCCGGGAGGACGCCGGGAGGATGCTGGGAGGATGCTGGGAGGATGCCGGGAGGATGCTGGGAGGATGCCGGGAGGACGCCGGGAGGATGCCGGGAGGACGCCGGGAGGATGCTGGGAGGATGCTGGGAGGACGCCGGGAGGACGCCGGGAGGATGCTGGGAGGATGCTGGGAGGATGCTGGGAGGATGCTGGGAGGATGCTGGGAGGACGCCGGGAGGATGCTGGGAGGACGCCGGGAGGACGCCGGGAGGATGCTGGGAGGATGCTGGGAGGATGCTGGGAGGATGCCGGGAGGACGCCGGGAGGACGCCGGGAGGATGCTGGGAGGACGCCGGGAGGACGCCGGGAGGATGCTGGGAGGACGCCGGGAGGACGCCGGGAGGACGCCGGGAGGATGCTGGGAGGATGCTGGGAGGATGCTGGAAGGATGCTGGGAGGATGCTGGGAGGATGCTGGGAGGATGCTGGGAGGACGCCGGGAGGACGCCGGGAGGACGCTGGGAGGACGCCGGGAGGATGCTGGGAGGATGCCGGGAGGATGCTGGGAGGAGCTGCTTTTGGCCTCGGCGAGGCGGAGCCCGTGGTAGCGGGCGGAGGTCTGATGCTGTTTCTGACTTTTGGGTTACATTTAAAGTCCTGAACAGAACTGGTGGAACTGTGTGTACACGTCACACGTGTGTGTTTTCCTGAGCATGTGTGTATGCAAAGTTTCTGTGTGTTGGACATGTGCTGATGTGTGTATGTTCCTGAGAGCGTGTGTGCAAGGTATGTGTTTGTAAGGCTTATGTGCATATGCATGCGTGTGTGTAAGGGTTGCATGTGTGCATGTGTGTGTGTGTCTGGTAATACAAGCACAGACCAGGTGGGCACCAAGACATAATAAAGTTAACTTTCAGGCCTGGTGCAATAGCCTAGCAGCTAAAGTTCTCACCTTGAACACACCGGGATCCCATATGGGTGCTGGTACTAATTCCGACAGCTCTTCTTCCTATCCAGCTCCCTGCCTGTGGCCTGGGAAAGCAGTAAAGGACAGCCCGAAACCTTGGGTTCCTGCACCCACGTGGGAGACCTGGAAGAAGCTCCTAGCTCCTGGCTTGGGATTGGCTCAGCACTTGGGGAGTGAATCAATGGACAGAAGATCTTCCTCTCTGTCTCTCCTCCTCTGTATATCTGACTTTCTAATAAAAAAAAATCTTAAAAAAAAAAGGTTAACACTTGCCACTCTGTTGGACCTGACAGTGCCACTATTGCCTTTTCAGCTTTTATTGGTCTGATCCATTTGACTATTCTGACGCTTCAATAAAGATTTAGAGGAGAATTCCCGTGACGCTGTGGGGCAGCCTGCAGTGACTGCGTGCTAAGCTGTGGCTTTGTGCATAAAGCCCGGTAGCTGGAATGAACTAGGGCTCATCTAACCCGTCCTCTCACTGCAGACGCAAGTGCACATCTGCTTGGAGCTGGAGGGACCCGCAGCCACTCCTGTTCTTAAGCTGCACCATGACGCAGAGGCCTCATCTGTCCCCTTTGCAAGTCGTGCTTCCTGTGGGCTTGCTGCCAGGGCCAGGGCCAGGGCCTGGGTGCTGGTCCTGATGGCAGCATTGGACCTCAGCCTCCTATTCCCTCCCCCCAAGAGTCAAACATCCCCAAGGATTTTTTTAAAAAGTCTTTTTTTTTTTTTTTGGCAGTGGGATAATATGGTAATTCTGATTGCAGTCATATCTTTAATGGATGGAAAAATGTCCAAGTCAGGAATGAATTTAGACACATCTTTGTTACAAGAAAATCCCAGCAGGAAGGTAGACACTCGGCGAAGTGCTTTAAGGAGCGCTTGGCCGCTGGGCATTTCAACCCCTGGAAAAATGCAGAGTAAAAAAAGGGGAGGAGGACAAAACCAAGCAATGCTTTCAGGAATACAGATGTGCCAGATGTGGGAAATTTGTCACATGGGACCATGTAGGAATCTAGGGATTTCAGAAACAAAGCTATCTAGTGAGACTGGAAGTCTAAGTTTTGCATTGCAGAAAATTCACTGTTTAATAACAAGCCTATCCCACACCTACTGAAAAACTGGCTTCGAACAGCTGCCAGAATCATACCTCTATGTTCTCCTTGATTTTCTCTAGTGTCACTGATAAGGACAGTCTCAGAATTAAAGAAGTTGGCGGCAATTTTTGAATCTGAACGTGGAAGTTCATATCTACTTTGACATGCTCAATCAGACCCATTAAGAAAGAGATAAAGAAACAAAATTAGCATTATTCTGTTTAAAAATATCGTTGATAACTAGGAGCTACTTGGAAGGCTAGCGTTTCTACTTAAGCAAATCTTTTCCAAAGAAAAACACTCTCTTGGTGCTTATTCAGAGTGACAGCTACTTAATCCTCGTATCGTTGGTGAGGCTTTAAATTGATCTGAAAGCTGCACCATGCCCAGCATTTGTGAGCTGAGACACTGTCATGGAGAGTTTTACAAAGTGCTTGGAAAGACTTGGTCTACTGAAGGGGGCAGAGCAAGCAATGGATTTTTCTTTTCCCTCAAAGTTTTTCATAAATGATCCATAGCTCATATTCAGAGAAATGTTCAACTTTCACTCATTTGAGAGAGAAAGAGAAATCTCCCATGTACCAGTTCAGTTCTCAAGTGCCTATACTTACTGAGTGTGGGCTGGCCCGAGCTCGGAGCCAGGACCTCAGTCAGGTATCTCACCCAGGTGTCAGGCCCTTCCAGGGAAGTTGGAACTGGGAGTGGAACTCGGACTCAGTTCTGAGCCTCCTGATACAGGCCACAGGTATCTCAATTGACAATTTGACCGTTGTGTCAAATGCCCAACCCCCAAAAAATTGTTTGAAGAAAGTTTTCCCAGTATCCAACTTGTACTGCTTAGTAGAGCATGGCATTGCTCTGCTGTTACAGAAAGGAAAATGAGCCAGAACAGGGCCCAGCCTGCCCTAACTCAGTGCACGCAGAGGGACAGACAACATGGCTGTGCAATAGGACAGGCTGGGAGGACAGAGGGCCAGGAAGGAGAGGGGAAGAGGATGGGGAGCATCTTGGAAGGGTTTCTAGAAGGAAGCTTCTGGCATCACCTGGATCTCAAGGACCAGTAAAATGCCACGAATGCTGAAACACACATGCAAGTTATTGCGGCTTGCTAATGGTAGTTCTTCCAGTTAGTTTTTTTTTTTAAAAAACATCACAGTGTGATATCAGCATTGTTTGAACAAATGAAGGAAAATTTAAGACAAAACATGTTGTTTCTAACTTTTTAAAAGATTTATTTTTTATTTATTTAAAAGGCAGATTTACAGCGAGTAGGAGAGACAACTGCAGGTACACTCCCAAAATGGCCACAGCAGCCAGAGGAGCTGAACTGATCTGAAGCCAGGAGCCAGGAGCCCTTCCCAGGCTTCCCAGGCGGGTGCAGGGACCCAAGGCTTTGGCCCGTCCTCTGTTTTTTCAGGCCATCAACAGGGAGTTAGATCAGGGCAGCACAATCAGGACAAAAGCCAGTGCCCATATGGGATGCCAGCACCTGCAGGCAGAGGATCAGCCAGTTGAACTATCTATCATGCCAACCCCCAAAACATGCAGTTTTATAATAGAATATTCCTTTAAATTAGATTAAGTAAGCTTTATTTTAAAATTGCGCAAGGTTTCTTTCTTCCTTTCTTCCTTCCTTCCTTTCTTTCTTTCTTTCTTTCTTTCTTTCTTTCTTTCTTTCTTTCTTTCTTTCTTTCTTTCTTTCTTTCTTTCTTTCTTTCTTTCTTTCTTTCTTTCTTTCTTTCTTTCTTTCTTTCTTTCTTTCTTTCTTTCTTTCTTCTCTTTGGGAATTGGAGAAAAATGCCACCACGGCCATGGGGAAGCGTAACCAGACTGAGGTCCTGAGGTCACAAACCCCTGTGTCCGCAGTTCACGGAGTCCACATTCCCTCAGCAACGAGGCCCTTGAGGCTGGCCTTTCAGCCCACAGGCACCAAGTCCAGAATCTGTTGCTTGCCTCTAGCTTTATCCCGTACCAGCTGCCCACGTCTTGTTACCGCCCAAAGACCGGGACTTGGCAGGACGACACTGAACTTGAGCTCCTGTTTCCACAAGGACATCTTCTGGGAGCTGTCAGCTGCATGCTCTGGGACCATTTGCTGAGCCTGTTGTCATCAGAGATAAACCCTCGTCCAAAAAGTGAAGAGACAAATGTAAGTCGCTGTGATCCCGGAGCCTTCATCGACACAGCTTCCTGGGGAAGGCATTAGAGCTAAATGATCATTTGTGTTTGTCACAGGGGTGGCAAAGGCATAATGAGATTCTAGAGTTAATGTTTTGTATAAAGCACTTAGGAGAGCCGGGAAGAGATTGGTGCAGAATTCTGATGTGGTGCTTTAATTAAGGATAGTTTCTTATCGAGGATGGAGCAAAGGCTGCCTAAATGGGCGGGTAGCCTCTGAGGATGAGCACAGCGGATATGGGGGGAAATGTCCCATCTAGAGGTGCTGGTGAGGCCTCGGAGCCCACGGGTGCCACTGAGAACAGCACCTATGCCAGCGTCCCCAGTACTAGCCCAGCAGGCTGGTCAGCACTGCACAGCAGCCTCACGGCTGTGACTTCAGCTGGGACCGTGGTGGGTGGAGCACAGTCCTGTGTTGCCTGGGCAGTAGCCTGCTAAGCTGTGATTTACTCAAGGTGCTATACAAAGAGCAGGGACCTCCCACTCTTTGTCTCTCCACCCCCAGTCTCCTGTACCTCTTGAAGGTCCTCTAGGGACTTTGAGAAAGTTGTGCTGGTGGCCAGGTTGGGGTGAAGGGAGATATCTGAATCTGACAGAAGCCCTTGGTGCTTTTATAAAGATCTGCTTATTTATTTGAAATGTAGGGTTACAGAGAGAGAGGGAGGGCAAGAGGGACAGAGACCTTCCATCTGTTGGCTTACTCCCCAGATGGCCACAAGAGCCAAGATGGGGCCAGATCAAAGTCAGGAGGCTGGAACTCCATCTGGGTCTGCTGCAGGAATGCAGAACCAAGAGTTCCGACTATCTTCTGCTGCTCTCCTGGATACCTTAGCAGGAAATTGGATTGCAAGTGGAGCAGCTGAGACCTGAGCAGGTGCCCATATGGGACAGCACTTACCACACCACCACAACAGGGCCCATGTTAGACATTTTGTGTGCTCTTATTGGCATGAGTCTTCTAGTCAGTTTTTGGCTTTGTTAGCCATGCAGGGAATGGCGTATCTGAGCCTCGGCCCATGCACTGACCTGCATGGATTCGGAATGTGAGAGGAGAGGGAAGACTACTTTGGAAGGAGTATATTTCCCAGGAACTGGGGCCACGCCTTCTCACCTTGCCTGCCACACTCCCCACAGCATCTGGAGCACCTTCTGACCTGTCTGCCACCATGGACTTGGTCTTAGTGGATGCAGTGAGAGTTGCTGGTAAAGCAATGACGTCTTGGGTGGCTTGCATCTGATTTGGGTGTTGTGGATCAGTTACAGTGTCCTGCCTGTCCAGGAGGCCGTGTGACTGGTGTGTGAGATGGGGAAGCCAGGCCAGGCTACCGAGAAGCTAAGTCTCCTGTGCTCCCATTCAAGCCACCAGGGATGCAGTGTTGACGGCAGACTTCCCCCATGCTCCTGCCTCCAAGCACCTCTGCATTGCTTTTGTGATGCTGCAGGGCCAGCAGGCTCAGTCCACACAAGACCTCCACACCCCAGGATCTTGGTCTGGAGCCTTCTCCATGGAGTGTCTTTGGCAGCTGTTGGACAGCGACTCCGGGTGCCCTGTGTCTCTATTGCAGAGCAATAAGCCGAAGACTGCTTAGGGACCCATGCACTTGCTTTCTGCCCATGTACTTTTCACGTGGCCTTGCTGGCTACCCCATGTGGAACCCAGAGCTGTGCCCGAGGCAACTGAGGAGCTCAGCCCATTCCTGCCCAGGATGGAGACGGCCGGCAGCCTTGCAGTGGACTCTGCCCCGTCACTTGTAAATCGCGAGCTCACACCTAGGGATGTGGGAAGACACACCCATGAGAGAACAAAGGCTCCGATGATCAGAATTCTTTGGAATGGTGCCTGCTTGCTTCCAGGGGAAGGAAGACCCCAGGTCTTGGCTGGCAGCACCCTGTGCAGGAGCTGTGTATGGGTGGTGGAGCCGCGTGGAGGTCGAGCACCTGTCACAGAGCTGAGCACAGGGCCTGACAGGTGTGACCTGCAGTGTGCCCCACACCACTCTTGCTGTGCCTGTGGCTTTAGGGCTTTGTCCCATTCCAGTAGCAACCAGATCTCTGCCTCTCGCTGATTTGCTATGTCTGGGCTGGCAGCGTTCCCCGCTGCGGGGGCTTGGTCCGCTGGGAGGATGCCCCTGACTCCAACCCTCCCCGCCACAGCACTTAAAGCAATCACGTTAATGGGCAATTGCGTCCACGTTTAAGAGCAAGTGGCCTCGGGGAGGGTCTGGTGCGGAACCGCAGCGTTGCGGCAGGAAGCGGCCGAGGCACGTCCAGGCACACGCTCTCATTTCATTAGTGCTGCGGCGGTGAAGCCAGATTCCAGCTTATGAAGCTAATTGAGTAAAACATCGGGAAACAGGCATCTTATCTCGAGTTTGCAGCAAATAGTGGGTCTTCTGGGAATCACTAATGCATGCATTTGATGAAGATGATTTATAGGGATTTCCTTGAAGATGTGAGATGTAAATTAAGGCCTAGATAGCCTGGATGGCTGCTCAGGGACTCCCCAGGACCAGAACCGCTCCCATGAAGATTTAAAATGCATTTTTTTTGGGTAAGGAAGGTATATAATGGAATAATAAAATCACAGTCTTTCTTTTTCAATCTAGATCTCAGACCCTCCCCTCCCCCAGTTTGTTTTGGTTTTGTTCAAGCTTTTATTTATTTTTATTTGTATTGAGAGAGTGAGGGTTTCTACCCGTTGGTCACACCCTGAACATCTGCAACAGAGTCAGACCAAGCCAAAGGTGGAGCTGAGAACTCAGTGGGTGTCCCTTGGGTGCAGCAGGCAGCCAGGCAGGCCGTCCTCGGTTGGCTCACAGGGTGTGCGTCAGCAGGAAGCTGGAACGTGAGGCTGCCAAGGCGGGCATCAGGCAGCCTCAAACGGGGTGCAGGCAGCACGCACCTGCCTCTTCCTCTTTGCTCTCATCGCAGGCATTCCCAAGTCCAGTTACTCTCATAGCAGTGCAACCCTGGAGAGGAACGTGGGCTTTTCTCCTTCCCAAGTGCAGACAAAGCAGTGACTCACGGGGTGGCCACCGGGAGGGAGACATCGGGGCCACAGGAAGGTGTCTCCTGGCCCGGGCCTCCACCCTGCTTTTCTCATTCTCTTGTTGTCCAATCATTCGTGTGGATTCAGTTTTGTCTTCTGTGAGAACACACCTTCTCCTGGGAAAGGACACGTCTTACTCCTTGTTGCTCATTGTTCTTGCTGTGACTGTGTCTACCACCTGTCTCCTGCATGCAGAGGCTCCAGGTGAGGCTGGAGGAGCCCGGGGCGGGCGAAGGGGCAGCAGGCCAAGGCCCGCCGTGGAAGGCCAGGCGCACAGGGGCCTGACTGCCTGTCACTGGCACGTGTCTGCAGGCTCAGATTTGATCAGCTCTGCATTTGGGGTCTCTGTGCGCAGGCTGGGAGCTACACTGCACGTTTGAATGCACTTATCTCAACCATCTATTTGTCATTTTCATCTCATTTGTATTGTTTTTGTATAAAGAGCCAATTTTTTTTATTATTATTTTTATGCATGGTAGTCATTAGGAATTATGTAGTTGCATTAGCTCATAGCAATCTGTCATCCAGGAAACTAGTTTTCATTTCATTTGGGAAAGAGATGTTAATAATTAGATGTAATCAATAGTGGAATTATCACTGCAGCAGGTATCTGAGACAGAAATGCTGTTGGCCTGCATCTGGTGCCGGTGTTCTTTGCTCCATCAGCGGCTCTCACTGTAAGGGGCATCACCATTGTGCTGTCCTCCTGGGGTTCTGCCTCCTCGCCTCTGTAACTGCCTCTACGCCCTGCTCACGGTAGGGCAGAGGGCAGGAGGGCCGGCGCGGCTTCCCCTGAGGCTGGCCTGTGCCAAGCTCCTTCGGCCCTCCCCTGGCCACTCACACGGGGCCTGGGCTGCATCTTTAGGAAAAACACACTAGACAAAGGCAACAGTGGCCAACCTGGGGTCCAGCCGCAGGCACGGGGTCCAGCACCCATTGGCCTCCTGGTGGTGGTTTCCCAATAAAGCCAGAAAGGCTGGGTGGCTAGAGGGGAGGGCAGTCGGCTTGATGTGCCTTGGGTGCCTGGCCCTGGTACTGCTTTCCTGTGTGTTCCTGTCAGTGGATCCCCCCTGTGAGGATATGCCCCCACCCCCACTTGCTATCTTTATCACCAGGGCCCTGCCTTTTCCCAGGGATGCCACCGTGCCCCCCACTGTGGCTGTGACCACCAGGAGCAGACCTGACTATCACCTTGGGTTTCTTCCTCCCGCTCCCCGACTCATTTCAGGCATCCCGGAAATCCCACCCCACCTAGGGCTCACTGCCACCTCAAGCAGTCACCAGGCAGAACGCGACTGTGTTCGAACCTTTAGGATCGGCTTCCTGCTAGTCCTACTTGAAATAACGAAACATCTTTCTTACAACCTCTGACTTCAGATTTGCAAATTGTGCGCATTTTATTAAAATATTTATTTATGTAGTTTGAAAGGCGGAGTGTCAGAGAAAGGCAGAAAAGAACTTTCTGCCCATTGTTTATTCCACTAAGTGGTGGCCAACAGCCAGGGCTGCTCCAGGCTGACACCTGGAGCTAGGAACTCTCAGGTCTCTCCTGGAAACGATGCTGCCCCATCTGGTGACAGCAGGGTCCTTCCAGGCCATGTGTGGGCATGGACTGAAAGGCAGATGACCCTGGGTTTGAATGAGGAACTCCAGTGTGGATGGCAGGCATCTCAAGCAGCAACCAAAGCCACTGCACCACAATATCCGCCCCAAACCATTGTTCTACAGATTTGTTTCTGTTGAAAGTCAGAATTATACCAACCTAGAGAGAGAGAAAAGAGAGAGAGAGAGAGAGAGTGAGAGAATAGAGAGTACTTCCAGCCACTGGTTCACTGCCCAGGTGGCAGCCATGGCCAGGGCTGGGCCAGGAGGCAGGCACTTCATCCACGTTTCCCATGTAGGCACAGGGGCCCTGTGCACTTGGGTCATTGCCCACTGCTTTCCTAGGTGCATGAGCAGGGAGCTGACTCAAAAGTGGAGCAGATGAGAATTGAACCCGTGCTCCTGTGGGATGCTGATGCCACAGGTGATGGCTTAACCCACTGATCCACAACACCTGTCCCTTCCGAATTGCTATGAGAATGAAGAATTTGCAGACTCACATCCATAAGATCTGCCATGGTCAGGGAGGGCAGTGGGAAGGAGCACCATCCACAGGGTCACGTGAATGCCAAGACAATGTGCGTCTGTGTTGTGGATGCGATAATCAGGGACTTGGAGGCAGGAGGTGGCTGTGTCTCAGTTCTTCCTGGACGAAGCCTCGTCCAGACAGTGGGATGGGAAGGGTGGCTGCTGTGCAAAGCTCTCTGGTGCTTCAGGCTGGAGCTGAGCCTACCTCCCTTCCCCCGGTGCAGTTCAGGCTGTGAGAACACTGGGAAGGAGCACCATCAAACCCGCCCAGGTGGGTGGCTGGCTGACTTTTGTCTGGTGCTCCCAGAGACCACACAGGGCTTCACCACATCAGAGACCTGAAGCTCAGCTGTCTCATGGCCAGCACCCCATGTCCCCGGAATCCCATTCTCACCCCTAGGCCTGATCAGCAGCTCTGGGGAGGACTTGAGGATTGGAGTTTTAATCAGTTCCCAAGTCATGCCTCTGTCGTTGACGCAGGTCCAACACTGAGAACAAATGTTCTGTATTGATTTCCTTAATATTTATTAAAGATTTAACAATTTATTTATTTATTTATTTAAAAACAGAGTTAAAGAGAAAGCAAGAGCGAGAGAGAGGGTGAGAGAGAGGAGAGAGGAGAGAGGAGAGAGAGGAGATTTTCTGTGTACTGGTTCACTCCCCAATGACTGAAAACACCGACTTGCCCAGGTACTTTCTCCAGGTTTCCCACACGGGTCAGGGGCCCCAACAATTGGCCGTCCTCTGCTGCTCTCCCAGGTCATCAGGAGCTGGCTCAGAGTGGAGCAGCCAGGGCAGCAGCCAGAGCCCATGCAGGACATCGAAGGCTGTGCCGTCACTTGCGGGGCCACCATACTATCCCACTTGACTCCAGCTTTGTAACAAGCCTCTATAATGCAGCACTCATGATCTCCATCTTGAAGTTGAGAAAGTCCTGCTAAGACTAGAGCAGCGGCTTGTCGGTGCTGCTGTTGGGAGCGGGCCTGCCTCTGAATCTGCTGCCTGGACCAGCTGGCACCTATGACCCAACCCTCGGGACACTGGAAGGGCGGCTGTGGGCCCAGGGTCCTCACAGGCAGAGGCCCCGGGTATCTGGAGTGGCCACTCCTGTAAAATCCAGTTGCTACTCCTGAACAGAGACAACTTTGGTGTTTGCCGTGAGGGTCCTTCCTGCCCCGTGTGCTTGCAGCTCTGCTTTCCAGCCCAGCGTGAACGAGGAGCCTTCTGCTGAACTCATTTCACCAGGGTCTGCCCTTCACAGCAGCAGCGCCCGGGCAGGGGCACCAGTCAGCACCCCGCAGCAGCGCCCGGGCAGGGGCACCAGTCAGCACCCCTTGGTGTCTAAAATTGAACGAGTCTGTTTCAGTTCTGCTTTCTTCCTAAAAGGAACAACCTTGCTCCTCTCGGACCAGACAGGCGTACACAGAGCAGTAACTACCCGGTGCTTGGGACTTTATTAAACCGTGCGCTTCTTCAAATGTGTAATTTCCATTCTAAGTATCCCTTACATTTTAATTAAAAAAATACTAGATGATGCCCGATGTCTCACCTAGTGGTTAAGATGCCCTGTGAGGCGCCCATATTCCACGTTAGCATGCCTGAGCTCTGATTCCGGCTCCAACTCTGGGCTCCAGCTTCCTGCAAGTGCAGACGGCGTTGGTCCCCGCAATTAGGTCCCCGCCACCAAGTGGGAGAGCTGGCTGAGCTCCCAGCCCCAGGCTTCTGCCTTCCCGGCCTACCCCAGTCCTGGATGTTGTGGGAGAGAACCTGCAGATGGACACCCTGTGTCTTTCTCTGTTTAAAACAGTTTAAAAAGGGTTCTGACATGATTAATTTGAGCATCAGTCCTAAAACAGCTGCACGAGAACTGAAACAATAAAAGCCAGTAAATGGATGAGCCTTTCTGCGGTCCTGCCGACCTGCTTGTGTACAGACGGTCCTTGTTCACGATGGACAGTTACTCGCAGGCAGCCCGGGTCTCCGGCTTCCTTTGACAGACTGCAGTCCCGCAGTGCGGCCCGCTGGAGGGCCCAGGCTCTCTGCGTGGCCCTCCCTGTGCACAAGCGTCCTTTGAACCGGCAGCCTGTCTGATTATGAGGGACCTGTGCTGCAGCTGGACTCAGGAGGCAGAGGGATGCCCCTGCAGCTCCCAGCCCCAGTTGGCTGCTCCCAACAGCACCTTTTGCTGAGGCTGGGCCGGGGTGGCCTCGGCTGGGCTGGTGTGGCCTCGGCTGGGCCGGTGTGGCCTTGGCTGGGCCGGTGTGGCCTTGGCTGGGCCGGTGTGGCCTCGGCTGGCTGACCCGGGCAGCCGAGGGTGCCTCCTTGTGGATCCAGATTGGTGGGGCCAGTCCATGAAAGTCACAGGCAAGGTGAGACTCGTGGTGTAGCCCCCTCAAAGGTGCCTCTGCTGAGGGTGGGAGAAAGAGAATGTTTGCCAGGTGGATCATCTGTGTGGTCACACCTGCACGTCCATGGTCCCGTGAAAGAACTCAGTTCATCGAGAAATGACCTGGACAGGCCATGCGCAGAGCTTCACTGAGGGGTTTTGGCTGGGTAGACTTAACTGCAGGTTGTTGCCCAGCGCTGGTACTGCCCCTGTTTTCCCACAGGGTTCACAGTGCTTGGTGAAGGTCCAGGAACACACAGGGTGGTTCTGCCAAGGGGCCTTTCGGCCTCCCTTCACCCGCTTTGGTTTTGCCACAATTGGGACACACAGGTATTGGCTCCACGATACCAAAGCTGAGAATGGCTCCAGGGGCAGGTGTCTGTGATGCTGGACAGAGGCAAGGTCCATCTTCAGCCCGAGAAGAGCTGGAGCAGGCCATTTCCGTCGGGCTGGGTTTCCTGTTCTAGTTGCTCATATGGTTCGGGCTTGGGCTCCTGTCCCGCAGTTTGAAGGAGGCCATTATGTTTGTCCTGGGGACAGGATGTCAGGGTGCGGCCAGCTCAGCTGCTGGGCCCAAGTCCAGATCACGGGAGAAGAGTGTGCGTAGGGCAGGGGAAGGCATGGGCACCGTGTGGGGCAGGCACCCTGAGAAGACACAGGGTCAAGGGCTACCGATCATCCTTGGGGGGCACGGGCCCCTCGCAGGAAGGTCACACACCTGTAGACTTTGCCCGTTCGCAAGCATCCCTTTGACATGCAGTCTTCAAAGAATCAGAAGGAAAAACGACTTCAGAAGCAGAGAGAGTGAGCGAGAGCGACCCCGCCGCCCGCTCCACTCCCCAGTGCCTCAACAGCTGAGGCGGGGTGCAGCCGCAGCTAGCGCCTGGGTCAGGTCTCAGGAGTGGCTTGTAAGGAGCTGACCCCCGCAGGGGACACCTGCTGCCCGCTGTGGAGCAGGAGCTGGAAGTGGGTGTAGACGCTGTACCCCTCTGCCCGACACATGGCCCAAATCACTCGGCCAAATGCCCGCCGCTCTAGATTTTCAGGGGTAAATGGAGGTACAGAGTAAGGCTTTCACGTTAAATTCCAGCTTGCCTCTGTGTGTTTGTATTGCTGTGACTGAATACCAGAGATGGGGACATTTATGAAGAAAACAGATGTATTTGGCTCACGACTCAGGAAGGTGGGACTCTGAGATCAAAAGGGGAAAAACAGAAAGGAAGGCCTCGCCTTACGGCAGCGAGTTCAGGACAGGATAGCTCTACCGGCTGGTCACCACCCCGCGGGCCTTGCTGACAGCGCCACGGTATACACCCAAATTGGCATGCGTTTCCCATGGGCCAAACTGCTCCCAAACACTTGTCTGTTTGTCTCTCCGCTTGGATTGGCTCTTGTCTGTCTTCAGCAAGGTCTCTGAGACTCTTCATTTTGTCCTGAATCTTGCCCCGGGAGCCAGGTAGGTGGCCACAACGCCCTGGATCCCAGCGAAGGCCCCAGGCCCTTCTGCTGTCCAAGCTCCTTGTGGAGTGTTTCATGCTGGGTTTCTTTCAGCAGCAGGACTTTTGGTGCCTCTTGCCACACTTCAACAGCGCTCGGCCAGCAAGCAGGTGTGCTGGGCTGCCTCTGGGCTGCTGGCTGGCTTCCTGCTGGTGGCACTCGTGGCTCTGCCAAGAGGAGAGGACTGTAGTTCGGGGGCTGTACCAGTGTCCATCCTGAGCACAATATGCCTCTGACCTCCACTTCTTCTCTGGGTTCAGGGACAGAGTCTCCTTGGGGGGCTGCATGGCTGCCTACTTGGAAAGAGATGTGTGAACTATGCCAGCTCTCCTTTCGGTGTGTCATGAAGGAGGCAGAGACAGCGAGGATCTGCGTGTGAGCCCCAGGCTCTGTGTTGGTGAGGGCATGGTCTCTGCCAGTGGGCCTCCAGAGACCCCGCCAGGCAGCAGGGCTGCCCTAGGGTGACGAATGCAGATAGCCTGGAAGTGCAGCCCAGGGAGGCCATGAGCTTCATCCCAGCTCTCCCTGCTGCGGGGCTGCTGGGCTGTGGGGCTGCGGGGCTGTGGGGCTGCGGGGCTGCGGGGGTCAGAGCTGTAGCTTCTCCTCGGACGGTCCCAGGTACCCCAGCTCTTCATAGACGCCCCAGGAGAAGCCACAAAGGAAGACAGAAGTTCCTGCATTACTGTCACTTCCTGTTTCTTTTCTTTTTTTTTAAAAAAAGATTTATTTTATTTTTATTGGAAAAGCGGATATACAGAGAGGAAGATCTTCCACCCGATGATTCACTCCCCAAGTGAGTGCAACAGCCGATGCTATGCCAATCTGAAGCCAGGAGCCTCTTCCGGGTCTCCCACGCGGGTGCGGGGACCCAAAGCTTTGGGCTGTCCTCGACTGCTTTCCCGGGCCACAGGCAGGGAGCTGGATGGGAAGCGGGGCTGCCGGGATTAGAACCGGTGCCCATATGGGTTCCTGGGCGTGCAAGGCGAGGACCTTAACCACTTGCGCCACCTCGTCGGGCCCACTTCCTTTTTCTTTAAATACACATTTCCCCTTAAATCAGATGATGTAAGTTGCAGTTCTCATGCCTCTTTATTCGTAGATACTTCAGAGTTTGGCAGGGTCTATTTCTTAAGAATGATTACACTCTCTTATTAAGTCACAGTTAATTGAACACAATCTGGCAAATGGGGGTTGGATAAATAACGCCGCCAGCTACATGACTGGCATCACTCATTTGAGTTCCGGCTGCTTCACTTCCCATCCAAATCCCTGCTGGTGCGCCTGCAAAAGCAGCGGAAGATGGCCCAAGTGCTTGGGTCCCAGCTCCCCTGTGGGAGACGCAGAAGAAGCTCCTGACTCCTGGCTTCAGATTGGCCCTGCCCGGCCCACCTGCCGATTGCAGCCATGTGGGGGGTGATTAGCAGGTGAAAATGCGCGCTCCCTGTCTCCTCCATCTCTCTTTGTAATTCTGACTTTCAAATATAAATAAATCTTTTTTAAAATCCAGCAACTGAACACTGATCTAGGCACTATTATTTAATTCATAAGTTATTTTCAAATGTCTTCAATTGTCCTATTGTATTTGTGCTCATTTCTCTTTTACATGTCTAGAATCTGAGAACCACGCAGTCCCAGAACTATTAAGGTGATTCCGTGTATCTCTCTGCATGGGTCTCGTATTTCTTTATTAACTGTTTTTACTGTTGACTCTTGATTTGGCTTCCAATTTTCCTTCTGTATTGGGAATGTCCTTACTCTTAAATCCCTATCAGTTGGTGTCCCTAACGTAAGTCCGCATGTTCAAGCACAGCCCTTCCCAGCAGTGCTTCAGTGTGTGCGGTCACCCTTGTTCTTCGCTTTCCCCGTTCTTACTCAGGATGACTTTCAGGATGGCTCTCCACGTCTGTGAAGCTGAGCAGCACAGAGGAAGAAGCGCATATTCCTGAGGCCAAAATGTAATTGGAACGATGGTAGCCAGTGACTTGGAGTTCTTCAAGCCAAGAGGGTTCCTGGGGGCTCCCTGACCTAACGCGGCTCAACCGCCACCATATGGTTCTGTGGTGCAGGGAGAGCTTCCCTCTTGCTGTTCCCTGTTAGTCATCGACGGGGGACAAGGTTCCCCAAGGGCCACAGTAGCCATCGGGAGCCAGCAGAGGGGCAGTAAGGCTAACAGTCGGACCCACACGTATTTCTGCTCATCTGCACCACTCCTGGGTCCCTAAGGCTCCAGGCGGAAGAGCTGTCATCTGAGCTAGTGGAAACCAGCCTGAGTTTCCCTTCAGCACATCCCAGAGTATCCTGTCTGACACAAACACTGCTCACCTGTACTCAGACAGCGGGTTGGACAGTGACCTTCAAAAAGCTATGTCTCTGCCCTGAGACCCGGATCCCATGCATAGGACCCGAGTAGGCAAATGGGGCTTTGCAGATGTAACTAGCTAATAATGGGCATATGGGATCATTCTCAATTATTCAGGTGATCCGTAAATCAATGATAAGTTGAAAAGACAGTCACTCCTGGAGGGGAGGCCTGTGTGGACTCCAACAACCTTGGCCTGAGAGGACCGGGCCCTTCCCCTTGCAGACACTCAGCGTCTTGTGCAATGCCTTGTTCTTGCTCTAAAGGCCCCTGTGGATTGTCAATGATTTGGTGATTCATGCTCTCAGGCCCCCTCTGTGGAGGTTTGCAGGCACGCCCTTGGCAATACGTCTTCAGGAAGAAGGTATGAGCCGATCAAAAGTGAATAAATAGCTAAATCCACTATTATTCAGATTTCCTGGTAGAGTTATGTTGAAATTTTTTCAAAAAATTAATTTTACAGACTTCTAAGAGACAGTTTTTAGATGAATGGAAATACTAGTTGAATTGAAATTCATCCCATTAATCACTAGTTATGTTATTGTTGCAACATGTTAATGGCACACAAACAAAAAAGAAATCATGTAGGAAAGCTATGTGGTTTACTGCGTGGGGTGATTTGAGCCAAATGCTTAATAAGATTTACCCTTAATGGTGAGAGCAGAGCGAGAGCCATCAGAGGAGAGACCCAGTGACAGTGGGCTGGAAATCTCCCTTGCAGGAGGCCTTCTCCAGCAGGACAGGATGGGGTCCTGTCACCATGGGGTCCTTAACCCTGCTGGGTTCCTGTCTCCTTCCATCCTGTTGTTCTGCAGCTTCCTTCCTTAGTGCTAGTGCTGCCCCAGAGGGCTGGGGCACCTGTCAGCTCGGCCCCCTCTGCTTCCTCCTGCCTTGCTGAGCTGCCTTACAGAGTGCTGGGCTGCTGGAGTTTTGTTGTGGTGTTTGGCATCTTTAAACAGTGCAATACCTCCTTCACACTTTAAGAAAGGGCAAATCCTTTCTTTTCCAACTGAAGTGCTGACAGCTTCCTTTACAAATGCACGCTGCATGTCCCCTCTGCCATGCTCTATGGATTCCATCTCCCTGTCTGCCCATGCCTCTTTCTGGCCCTTGCTCCCCGAGACCTGGCTTCTTCAGCAGTCCCTCATCCAGCTGTACTTCTGCAGGCGTCCACCATCAGCCCTTGCCCTTGTTGCTGGACAGTCCTCCCAGGGCACGATGTGGGTTACAGCACTTCCTTGGCAACAACAGCAACAAACAACCGTCGACCTACCATGACAGATGCAGAGCAGATTCCCAGGACGGGAGCCTCTGTGTCAGGGGCCCATACTCTCTGTTTCCAGTGGAAAATGACAGTCTTACTTTCCATCATGCTGTTGCCACCCTCGCTACAGCCAGATGGAAATATTCTCTGTTGTCTAGCACGGCGTTGGAGCCTCTGGTGCAGATCTGTGCACAACCTGTAGGACACACCTGTCCCTCAACATCCCCTGATGGTATCTCGCTTGTCCCCATGGCCCTGATTTGTGGTCACTTCGTTTGCGAAGCCGCTGCCTCATCTTCCCAGAGGAAAGGGCTCCTGTCTTCTCTGGATGATGTGGCCTCTTACCATCTCTTCCTGTGCCCTTCTCTTCCCTCTTCCTGTGGCTGTGTCTGTGTAGTCACATCTTATCCCCGCTCCAGGACAGGTGCTCCCTCGAGGACATGACCTGGTGGGCTATCTGTATGTGCCCACGGCCCAATCACAGTCTCTTGTGCATAAGAGGTTCTGTATTTTTAAAATTTAACTCAATTAAAAATGTATGTGTTTGTTCACTTCTTGTTCATATGCTACCTGGTTATTATTAAAAGCATTTGGGGGCAGCTTACAGAAAATGCCAAATATACAAAGAGACTGAGAAAATAAATATAAAGGTCAAATATGTATCAAGGAAAGGCAGAAGAGAATCCACACATACATACAGATATTGAGTTGGCCAAAAACATATGAAAGTCTTGCAGCTTTCCTGGCAGTCCAAGAAATCAAGCTAGAAAAGCAATGACCACTGTCACCAGTTGTGACACTGGTATGGTAGGACACGCCGGAAACTCCCAGTGGGGAGGCTTCCAGAAGGCGCCTTCCTGCTGCTGCCGATCTTTATACTTCCTACTGGCTGCCTGGTCAATGTTTCAAAAACCCACCTGTGGTTTCCTGTGGTAATTTTACTTCCATGTAATCATTGAAAGGAAATAATTGTTGGTCAAACACTTAGATAACACTTTTCAAATACAAGTGTGGGTCTGCATTCTTAACACTGAAAACTTATCCTGTTGGAATGAGCCTAATTATGTACTGTTTCATTCCTAGTATATAGAATTTTAAAATGATAATGTTATTGCTAACTAATAAAAGGAGTGGGTCACTGAGGATTACTCTGAGGTATGACGTTTAGGACACCCTACAGGTGTACAGGCCATCGAAATACTGTGTTTTAAGATCAAACTAAGAAGTTTTCTCTGGGGGATGTGCTGCAGCTAAACATTCTTCTGCTTTCCCTCTCTTTTCCACTGGATGCTCTTGCTGGGGTCCCCTTGGTACAGACTCCTAGGTACAAGATTGACAGTAACAGGGAAGTGACAAGTTGGTGACTGCTCCTGCCAGTCCTTGTGTAGGAAGCCCTGCCACAGGGCTTCCACCAGTAATGCTTGTGGGTATGACTCCCCCAGCCCGGCAGTGGAGTGTGGGGCTGAGCTCTGGCTTTTGGCTCATCTAGTTGGTGAGAAATGGCATCTTAAGCCCAGCGCAATGGTTCAGTGGCTAAATTCTCACGTTGCAATCGTTGGGATTCCAAATGGGAGCTAGTTTGTGTCCCGACTGCTCCACTTCCCATCCAGCTCCCTGCTTGTGGTCTGGGAAAACAACAGAAGCCTTCCCAAAGCCTTGGGACTCTGCACCTGTGTGGAGAACCCAGATAAGGTTCCAGGCTCCTGGCTTCAGATCAGCTCAGCTCCAGCCATTGGGGCCACTTGGAGAGTGAACCAGTAGATGGGAGATCTTTCTTTCTGTCTCTCTTTCTCTCTGTAAATCTGATCTGCCTTTCCAATAAATATAAATAAATAAGTCTAAGAAAGAAAGAAAGAAAGAAAGAAAGAAAGAAAGAAAGAAAGAAAGAAAGAAAGAAAGAGGAAGGAAGGAAGGAAGAGATAGCAGCTTAGTGCAGTGTCCACAAGGACTTTCCCGAGTCTTCGCAAGGTCAGGCGTCTCCTAAGGATGCTGCTTGCCACGCTCTGTAAGACATAGCCTCTTCATACAGCTTGCTTATTGCTTTTGGGGGTGAAAACTATTTTCCTTTCCTTCCTTGCTTCCACCAGGTCTGACTGCAGAGATGGTAGAACGCATCGAACGGAGTTGCAGCTTGGTCACCATGTGACTGGTCTTGCTTCTACAACGTAGCTGCCTAGCTAGCAAGGCCTCACACAATTAACCCTCAGAAGGAATGGCTCTCGGTCACATTGATGGGTGAATGACTGTGGCTTATTGCCTGGAGACGCTGCAGTGGGAGGGGGGTAGGGGAAGAGCGGCCCTCAGCTCTGGGCACTGCGGTCAGTCAGCTCCTGGAGCTGGGGTTCAGGGGGTCGCTGTCACTGTTTTCCTTCGACAGATCCAGTTCTAGTAAGCCAGATAATGACCCATGATAAAAAATAATAAACAAGTGATAGACTGGAGGCCAAAGGCTTGGGGCACTTGTGAATTAGGAGGAAGGCTCAGCACAGTCTCTTGGGATGGCCTTCCAAGGGGCCTGGGGTTATAATGATGCCCGAGGAACACCCCAATGTGATCAGGGTCTCCATGGAGTGTGGATGATTCTGGAGCATGTTGAAGCAATAGTGGTTCACAGTTCAGGTTTTAAAAATAGCCTATCAGAACAACAAGAAAACAGGCGTGTAGGTAATTGGAACTAGTATGACATACTTGAATGCTAAAAACAGATATTGGAACCACCTGGAAAGTTATATCGCTTTCCTGAACTTTACTATTTTTATTTGCAAGAAATCTTCTCTACTAAGTTGTGATAATGATTAAACATGGTGCTGTGTTTTCACAGCACTGAGCAAGTTTCTTGGCACACTGATTTATATGTGCTGCTGGTAGTCCATCACAGTACTGAATCCAGATTTTGAATTTAAATTCTTTTGCATTTAATCTCTAACATGTGATTGGTAAGAGTGTGCTTTCTCTTTATTGAGTGACTTGAAGTTGCAGTGCCAGGGTCCTTGCCCTGTGCCCACAGACTGCTGAGTGTGGTGATAAGAAACCACATCCTCCCGCGGGAGCCCTGTGGCCTCCTGCCGGGGTCAGAATGCACAGGACAAATCTTTTACATCATCTTCGATGGTTCCCAAGAAAGTCTGATCAGTGCTGTTTGCAGCCTCCATCCTGACCAGCTGACACTGTGCGAAAGTACTGGGTGCTTGGTCACAGGCGATCAAGTTCACCAGCAGTCATGCTGTAAGCCGGGCCAGGAGTCGCAAGTCTCCAGCAGCACCGACAATAGGAATGAAGGTAACCTGTTCTTCCTTAAATATGTGAATTGCTCTGAGGATAGAAATAACCACTGGAAAAAAAGTGGCTGATGTGAAATACTGACTCCATTCCCATCGATTTATCTGATGCTGCGGATCAGATGCAAGAGGGCCCTGTCTTAATGTGTCAGGCCACAGAGGGCAAGTGGGAACTGAGAACGAAGTTGGACTTTAGCTGAGGGCAAGCTGGTCTCACCGTGGGTGACTCTTCTGGCTGCCTCGCCAGCAGACTGGACTGTCCCTCACTAGCCTCGACGCAGAGGGTCCCCACGTGGGAGGAAGGTGAGCAGCCTCAGAAGCTGGGGAGGCAGGAACTCTGCTGTCCTTGTATTTATTTCAAGGGGAGAGTCAGAGAGGAAGAGAGAGTGAGGGAGAATGAATGCCTTGCAGGTGGTGGCCGCGATGCGGGCTGAAGCTCCAGACAGCAAGCAAGGAGCAGCTCAGCTAGCGCCTTTCACAGCCCAGGCTCTGGGCTGGGCCAGAGGACAAACAGCTGGCTGTGGTCTCTCCCGAGAGGAAGCCAGCTGGGCAGCTGCACAGACCCTAAGACCCCTCCTCACCCCCAAGGCTGTGCCAGTCCCTGGACCTTGAGGAGAAGGAGTGGGGCTGCAGAGCCCCCTGGAGCCAGTGCAGCCAAAATGGCTGCTTGTTTGTTTATCTAACTTCTTTCTCCCTCCAGGAAATGGCAGGACAGAGTGGGGACCATTTCTCCCCAGGTGCTGCTTGGACACAGTCCAACTCCTTTCCAATCAATTCCTTCTTCTCGTGGTCAACTTAAAACTGACTTTGACCAGCTGAGTTAGATATGAAGTTACTCTAAGTGTGTGTCTGCAGGGTCTGGTCACCCAGGAGGGCCAGGTTCTCTGGGTCACTGGTGTGTGTGTTGGGGGGCTATTCTTTGACTTGTCTGGGTGGCAGGAGGGAGCCCATACTAAATGGACTAAGGTGGGGTTTTTCATCAGAGCCTCCAGGGAGGCAGAAGGAGGGAGGGGCTGCTGGGAAATGAGGCAAGGGACCAGGCAGGAGAAAGTACATGGGACCAGCTGAGATAAAAGGTGGAGGAGAGTTGAGGCTGCCCTGCCCTGCTGCTGTGTCAGAGGCTTGCAGGCACGTTCCAGGTCAAGGCCAAGGTCAAGCTGTGCATCTGCTCTCTCCCTTGAGGGAAGGCAGCTGCTGCTGCAGGGCTGTGAGGCAGCTGGAATTCATTCTGGTTGGCGCTCCAGGCCCTGCCTCTAATGAGGCGTGGTCCCCTGTCCCTCGCCAGCCAGCCAGCCGCAGTCACTGCCGTGGTCTTCTTTACCTTTGCGTGACCAGTGACCACTGTGCACGGCGCATTTGTCACCGCTCATGTAGGTTGTGCTTGTTTTGGCTTCTCCTGGCTGTGTGGAGCTCGGCAGAGGTGAACGTGCGGCTGACGGGGCCTCATTAGTCTCACTCAAAGTGTGTGTGGGAGGCTGCGGACTGACGAAGGGGTGCCAGACTCCTCATCCATCAGTCACAGCTCCTTCCGAAGGTCCCACCCCCACTCGCGCCTTGCCTTGTGGCACCTGCTGACTTTCTCTTTGTGTTCCCAGTTTTTGAAAGGCTCCTTTCATTGGCGATGTTGTCTTCTCACAGCTGCGCAGGCCGCAGGTGCGTCATCCACGTGTGTTCTCTGGCGTGGTTATCTCTAGCTGGCCACTGGGCAGGCTGATTCTTACCCTCTGTTCATTCATTCAGTTATTGGTGCCACGTGAAGGCTTTGTGCCTAGTGCCTTTGTGTGCAGGTGACCTGGTCCTTGTACTCCAGGGGAAGAAATCACACGCAAATAGGCCAGGAGAGACCCCACTTCTGGAAGGAACGGAGGGGAGTAATGGGGCACAAAGGGAAAGGCACCCCACATTGCCTGCCATGGCACGGATCTCATTCTGCAGAAGAAGGGGCTTGGCAGCCTGGAGTTGTGCAGACAGCTCCTCCTGTCTCCTGTGTTGGCTGCACAGGGAGGCGATGGCTGACCCACAGTCGCTGGTGGAATGTCTGATTCACTTGCAGAAGGCACTGGTGTGGACGCACAGCCGGTGGGAGCTGCTGCTCGGAGCCAACCTTAGGCCAACATTAGGACAGAAGAGCGTGAGGTGTTGGAGGTGCTCCGTCCAGCGCCCCCGCGGGCTGGGGATGGCAGACTGGCATGATCACATAACGTACGCACAGAAACAGGAAGGTTAATTCACTAAGTAACGGGCTCTTCGTATCCGCGTGAAGCTTGCTCTGTCGGAACAGCCAGTGCCCGAGGTACGAACAGGATCGGCTTCTCTAGGTGGTGCAGAGAGAAGTGTAATTTGGCAACACTTGATAGAACCAGAAGAGTGAACAGTGCAGGCAGGGCAAATACCTCCAGCTTGTCATCTATTTCTTTTCAGAATTAAAGATGTGAAAGCTTAAGAGTTAGGGAAAATGCCGGGAGGTGCTGTAAGCAGGGTGTGGAGTGGCAAAGCTAATTTTGAGGGTCACGCCTGAAGGTAGCGCTTTAAACGCTGACCCACGCATAAAACCAGAATGAATAAGTAGAAGACAGTTCTTTGCTAACTTGGGATATTTGACAATCCGTCTTAACGAACACAGGCCCTGTGCTGTGACTCAGCTGTTTATTCGTGGACAAGGCACTACTCAACTTCTGTGCCTCCAGCTGTGGGCTGACCCTCCCGGCTCTGGCTGGGGAGGAGCTCCTGCAGGTCTCACGGGACTGATGGGACAGGGCTTCTCTGTGGGGCAGCTGAACTGGAAGTGGAGCCATGGGACCCGGACTGGTACCCATCTGGGATACCAGAGTCTAAAGCAGCAACTTCAACTTCCGACTCTCTGCTCTTGGTCCTCTCGCTCTGGCTGCCTTCCAAAGAGGGAGGCGCCGGGCGTAGACGCAGTGCAGGTGGAGAGCTATGCAGAGAGAGCAATGAAGGTGGCCAGGAGAAGACAGTGGGTGCATTTGTCTTCAGCCCAGGCAGTTCGGTTTGCTGACGCTCAGCTGGCTTGGTTCTCTATTGCCGACGGTTAAGCAGCCTGTCCGGGAGGTGGGGCTGAGCTTCTCAGGGACACAGCGTGGACCAACAGCTGTCTGGGCCTCTGTTTGCTCTTGCAGCTGCTGGAATGCCCACTGTCCTGAAGGCTCCCTGGGGTCTGGGAAAGCCCAGTCGAGCCCCTCGGGACAGAGCCTGGAGGTCAAGCATCATTCATTGTGGCATCCTGTAAGTGCCCGGCTCTGAGCTGTCTGGGCAACAGTCTATGCCCTGGGGAGTGGGCTCTGTGCAGACCCCCACAGCACAGGGGTCATAGGTGCTCCTGTGCCCCAGTCCAGACCCCCGCAGCACAGGGGTCGTAGGTGCTTCTGTGCCCTGGGGAGTGGGCTCTGTGCAGACCCCCGCAGCACAGGGGTCATAGGTGCTCCTGTGCCCTGGGGAGTGGGCTCTGTGCAGACCCCCACAGCAAAGGGGTCATAGGTGCTTCTGTGCCCCAGCACCACAAAGCCCCTCACACGGCTCACTCATCTGCCCTGTGTCTCCTTTTTTGGTTTCTCTTCTTGACCAATCTCCCTTAGTTGTAAGTGCAAAAAATGTCTGAGCCCTCATGAATTTTCCCAAATCTTTGTTCCTGACCGGAGTACCCTTGGTTTCCCATGGGCTGTGCTGGCTTTTGAAAAATAAATAAAGAAACGAAACTTGGTGTCCCTGCCTTCCTGTGGCCTTGGTCCTGGGGATACAACTGCCCTGGCGGCAGAATGTTGATGGCCATGTGGTGTGTAAGTGTGGGATTGTGTGTGTGCGCGTAACCTAGTGACAAGGGCAAGGATGAGAGTGTGTGGACGGGAATGAGCGTGGGCTGAGGCTGGGCAGTGTGCATCTGCAAGAATGCGTGTGTGAGACAGTGAGTGTGCACACAGCTTACCACGCAGGCTGCACGAAGGTGCGCCCTCCCCAGCTCCACAGGACTAACGGGGGAAGCGCTGTCAGGGGTGCAGTGTCCGTGAAGTTCTTCCCTTCCGGAAGAGAGAAGCAAGCGAGGGTGGTGCGTGTGCGGCTAGCAGGCAGAGGCCCAGCCTGGAGGGGAGGTGAGAGTGGGGGGCTAGGAGAGCCCCTGATTCTCTTGGGTGTTCATGTAGCTGGACTGCAGCCCCTGATGGCTGCCCCTGGGTTACTGCCCTGTTTCTGCATAAGCCTGAAGCATGAAGGCTGCACCCCACCGTTGGCCTGACAACCTTTCCCCGAGCTCAGGTCTGTGCGGCTCTGGCTCGAGACACTCCCTCTTCACAGCTTGCATAAGGAGACACATCCACTGTGGATGAATGAATAAAACGTGACAACAGACACCTGCCAAGCACTGAAGTCAGAATCCGTACCGGGACTCGGACCCAAGAAGGAAATGAAGCAATCTCACAGACGGTGGCTCTCCGGCCCTGTACTGCCTGGAGATTTCCCAGTGCTGCTCACCACTGCCACAGCTTTCTGCTCAGACAGTGGAGCCTGGCAGCACCGCCGTCCGCTCCAGAACTCACATGCAGCGTCAGTCTCTGAGATGAGAACTCCTGGGTGGGCTGTGTGGGCCGTGCTGTCATGAAGCAGGCTCTGCCCCCATGAGCTGGCTCAGTCCCTTGCTTGATGAGTGGCTGAGTGGGCTCGGAGGCCAGCATAGCTGGGTCTCTCGTGGGCTGTGGCCCGGTGCCCGTGCCGGCAAAAGGACCTGTGTCCTGCCTCCCTTCTTGGCATCCTCCTCTGTCTGCAGTGTCATGCTTTTTGCTACAGAGAGAGCCCTGTGATAGGGTGTTGACTTCCTGAACACACTGCCCCGTGTCACGGCCATGCCCCACCTGGTGGAGTCTTCTTATCCACTGTGCACAGGAGAGGATACCAAGCCAACGGGGGCTAGCTGCCTGGACAGCTCACACATCTGGAAGAGCTGGCTGTGCAACCCAAGAGTCACCTGCCCCCACAAGGCCAGTCCTGCCCTCTCGCTGTTGTCCTCCTCATACCCCTTACAGGGACACAAGACTTTCCAAGGGCGTGACCTTGACTGCAGCAAGCAATTGCTACATGATTTCTGAGTAAATAATTAAGCAAGTGGATGCAGGAGTGTGAATGATTGCATGTAAACATGGGGTGCTTTGGTGGAGAGGTGGAAGTCTGTTTCAAGCCCGGTGCTCTGCATGAACCTGCTGCTCCTGAAGAAGTAGTAAGTGGCTTGGGTGCTACGAATGCAAATCCGTGACCTGGCATAGCCGCACCGGATTTCTGACCAGCAGCGCTTGTTCAGACAACCGGAGTTTAGTGTTATGAATTATTTAGTTTCTCCCTTGACATGGATAACAATTCAGACCTGATTGCATCTTTTAAAATGTCAAGTGTGGTGTTTAGCTGGGTTCTTAGCATCTCCGCTGATGGGAACAAGGGTATCTGGGTAAATGCTTAAGGAGGGCTGGCAGTGCCTTCCAGGCATCTCAGAACTGGTTCTGGGCAGTGACTGCGGGATAAGGGTAAGCCGCTGTTGGGTTCCTGGCATTGTCACTTTGGTGACAGCTACGAAGGGTGGAGGGAAGCAGGTGCTGCCCTTGGCCAAGGAGCTGGGAGGTGAGCGACTGTGTTTACTGAGTCCCCGCAACCCCCCGCGGGGTGCTGTCACTAAGCTCTATTTTATACATTAGTGACCTGGGTATCACGTGACTTCCTCATGTGGCACCCGGATATCCTGTCTTTTCCACCAACACAAAGTTGTCTTTCCTCAAGTCTTACGTGAACTGGGCATTTACACTGTCCTATTTATGCCCCGTGAAAGGATGACGAATCCACTATCTTCAAAACGGTGATGAGCACTTTGTACTCTAGAGAGGAGCTTTGGGTGAGGGTGCAAGTTCCCCGGGCCCTGGCTCCTTGTCTTTCCTAGACACCAGGCTGAAGGGGTGGGCTCCACTGGGGCTGGAGCGGTGGGTGCAGGCTCCTTCTCTGTGACCACGGCTCCCACTGAGCAGGGAGCAATGGACTGCATTTCAATCCACTGGACTCCAATGTTGAGAAATGACTCCCCCCTTCCTGAGACTGGAGGGTTTATCCTGGGGTTTACCTGTTTGAGAGCGTTGTCCTCAGAGAACACCACCCTTCGTGTTGAGCTGTGGGTAATGAATTTCTTATAATAGGGCTCCCGGAAGAACGGTTGCGTAATCTTTCTGTATGGTCCACCAAGAGATTCAAGGCCAACCTTAACATTCAATTCACCCCTAGTTGGAAAGTAAATCATCCACAAGCTCTGTGTATTTGGGGGAAAAGCCTGAGCCATCGTGTGTTTTCCTACTTTCCCGGAATACGTTCAGATCATTTGGAGTGTCTTTTCTACACTTACAAATGGGGATTTACCATAAGCCTTTCTAAAGCTTTTCTTGGAAGTGTGCGGATGTTGAAGTATATTAAATCTGTAAGCATTTCCTTGTGGAAGGAACCTTAACACACCGTGCACGTGGTGGGAGGAGGCCCCGGGGTGGGTGCCTGTGGGGAGGAGGCCCGAGGGTGGGTGCCTGTGGGGAGGAGGCCCCGGAGTGGGTACCAGCACTCTTTGTCTCACGTGCCCAGAAAAGCAGGATTGGCAAGCTAACGCATGCGCACCAAATGGAACCTACTGTGTATTTGCATAAATCAAGTTTTCTCTGGAACCAATCACCTGTGTCTGTGCTTCTGTCCTTTAACCAGCTGAGTGATGCCACAGGACGCTTGCCCCTAATCTGCAAGGCACGGAATACAGCTTGCTGACCCGAAATGGAAACATTGAAGGCCATCGGCCTTGTAGAGACCCATGTCTGCAGCGCTTCTGCCCTGATGGGAGGAGCACAGGACGTGCAGGTGGAGGACTGTGTCAGCTTAGCAAGAATTTCCATTGGAAACCATGTCACTTCACATGTGTGCACTTTAAAACGCTACTGGAAAATGAAATTTAAAGTTGACTTTATTTTGGTGTGAAATTTCAAAAATCTGCCTCCAAGGGAGTCTTCAAAGAGCTCATAGAAAATATTATGAAGAAAACACAGAATACCCTTTTTTTGTTGACAAAGTCAGCTTGTCCACGAAGGGTCTTCAGGGAGGGATGCAGGGCTCTGAGAAGTCATCAAGCGTCACCAGGTCCCCAGGCACGCTGGCCTCAGTGAGGAGCCCTCTGCACAAGGGGGGCTCAGGAACTGTGATCCTGGTCAGGCACATTCCACAACGCGCTTTTCCTGGGAGCCCAGTCGCTGTATCCGCTCCCTGTCTGCTTCCCCAGTGTCACTGTGCCAGCCGCAGCCCTTCGCTAACTTGCATACTTACCAGCACTTCCGGTCTGCACTGTGCGAAAGGAGAGACTCGGCACCCATTCATCCTGAGAGGTGGGAGTTGATGCCTGCAAATACTAATCCGAAAAGGAAGTTCAGTGAATTGAAACTGCATTCTATAGAATAAGCCGATTTTTTAAATAGTTGAATTAGATATTTCTCCCAGTTTGTATGTTTGGTTCTATAGATATATCTTTAGTTACTGACGTCATAAAACATCATAGATTGAGAAAAGTCTGTATTAAAATAAAATGTAAATGACTTTTCAGTATGGTTGAATATAAGAACCTATAAAGATCCATTGCCCTCATTTCAAACATCACAGAAATTAGACTTAATTATCTGTGTAATTTGCTAGAAATAGCATTTCAGCATTCCCGATCAAGTATATGCCATTAATTTTCAAAAGGAAATATCCTAAGCTAGATTATAAAAAAATTCCCCAAAGCATCCTTTTGAAGCAGCCTGTTTTGCTGGGCTTTCTTGGTTGTGAGCCAGCTTTTCACCACACAGTAAGTGCCCGAAGCGAACCACTGAGGCAGGCGTCTGTGCAGGCTGGCAGGCCAGGACTCGGTGGGGCCGGTGGCTGGTCTGGCGAGGCTGGAGACCAGCCATGGCGCTCACTGCCTGCAGAGGCAAGATCATGGGCAGCCCTGGAAGCAGCGCAAGCCCCTGGCCAGTCTGTGTGGCCACAGGGACCCAACAGCTTCATCCAACCACATCCCCAGGGGTCCGAGTTTACATACCAGGATCAGTGTCATGAAGGCAAGACTTGGGGAGGGAACAAACCTCTGCTAGAATCCACACCGCAACGTCTTCCTCCTGTCCAGTTCTAAGTTCTAAGCGTTTTGTCTTGCCTCTTTTTTTTTTTTAAGATTTATTTATTTTTATTGGAAAGGTGGATATACAGAGGAGGAGAGACAGTGAGGAAGATCTTCCGTCCGATAGTTCACTCCCCAAGTGACTGCAATGGCTGGAGCTGAGCCAATCCAAACCCAGGAGCCAGGAGCTTCTTCCTGGTCTCCCATGTGTTTGCAGGACCCAAGGCCTTGAGCCATCCTCAACTGCTCTCCCAGGCCACAAGCAGGGAGCTGGATGGGAAGCCGAGATTAGAACCAGTGCTCATATGGGACCCCGAGGCGTGCAAGGCGAGGGCTTTAACCACTACGCTATTGTGCTGGGCCCTTGTCATGCCTAACTCTTAAGTAGATAGCTTTCATTTAATTGTGTACTCTTTTTCTTTTCTTTTTTCTTTTTTGACAATGACAGTTTTGAGTGGCCTACTGGGTTTATTTGAAGGGCAAGAATTTCCATGTCACAGGAAGCAAGGAAAAGCTTTACCCTTTAGGAATTTTAGACTTAGAAAGGACTTGAGTTCATAGTGTTTTAATATTGGGGCTTCCTTTGGGGAAACAATATCTTGTATTTCCTCAGGGTCTGCGTGTGTCTGCTGCCACAGCTGACGTGCATGAAGTGAATTCATTTGGATATTGCCACCGAGTTAGCAGACACTGCAGTCTTTCTTCATGATCCACTTTCTATCAGGGGACAAGGCTACGTGTGTGTTACCAAAGCTCCAGAGACTGTGACTAGCTAGGAACTCTGGGCGTGTTCTAGCATTATCCGTAGGCTCTTACATCTCCTGCCTTCAATAACTACCTTGATCATTTGGTTTCTGTTTGTTTTAAGATTTGTTTGTTGTTTGTTTGAAAGGCTGATTTACAGAGAGAAGTGTTGAGAGATCTCCCTTCTGCTGGTTCATTCTCCAAATGGCTGAAATGGTTAGAACTGGGCTAGTCTAAAGTCAGGAGCCCGGGGCGTCCTCTGAGTCTCCTACTTGAGCAGTAGGGCTCAAGGCCTTGGGAAATCTTTATGTTGCCTTCCATTAGCAGGGAGCTGGACTGGAAGTGCAACATCTAGCACTGGAATTGATGTCCATATGGGATGCCAGGGATGTGCGGGCTGCCCAGGGCTCAGGGCACTGGCTGCCTCCCATTGGCGTTGGTGACATTGTCGTGAGTAGAGGCACAATTGTTGTGGTCATTTACACAAGGCCAAGTGGAGCTCTCAGTTAGGGCAGTGAGCAGGGAGGTGGCGGTGTTGGCCCAGCCCACTGGGCATTGCTGCTCATCCTGAGTGCCTGAAGGAGGGTGGAGGAGGTACCGAGACCCAGTGCCAACAGGGGGAGATGAGAAGAGATGTGGGTTGTGCTGGCTCTGCATCTCAGCCTTGGGAGCAGAGGGGCACACAAGGGCCTGGGCATACAGAGCAAGTGATGGTCTGGCTGAGAGCAAGGGGTGCAGCCTCTTCCGTCAACTTCCACACGGAGGATTTGCAGCAAGTTTCCTGGCTGAATCAACTGATTCAAGTAGAGTAGCTGATTCCAACTGATGCTTCACTTTTTACAAAGCGCTCTGATTAAACAAATAACTATGTATTATTCTGAATAGCTCTATACATCCATGAAGCAACTGTGGCTGCACACGTGGTCATTTAAAACATCATACCCCTAGTGTTTCTGTGGTCAGTAGGTGGGACATGGGTCCTCAGCTCAGGGTCCCAACAGGCTGAGATGAGGTGTCCGCTGGGGTTGGGCTCTCCTCTGAGGTGCAGGTTGGGCTTCTTAGCATGAACCTCGCTTCTTTCCAGGTAGCACCTGTGTTAGTTAGGTCGGTGTGTTAGTTCTTGGGGGTGTTCTGTCAAGCAGGCCCTGCGACCACTGAGGGCTGAGGCGATGGCACTCTTCCGCAGCAGAAACACTGGAGACAAACTGGTGGTGAAGAATGTCTGTTTATTTGAGAGAAGTCACAAGCTTATATAGGAGAAGGGGGTAGGCAGAAGACGGTCCCAACAGTACTTCCAGCCACCACCACCACCAACAACATTGTGACTGGCTAACAGATATGTCTGTCTCTCTGGACCCTCCAATGAAGTTATAGGTCAGGAAACACAGGGAGCATAGTTAGCTGTGTCTCAGGGCAGACTCCTTACCTGCTGCAAAGCAGGATGAATGTAACACTTGACTTCCTAGAGTTGTTTACAAAGGAAGTCCTAGCACAGAAAAGTCCTAGCAGAAAAGACAGCCTGGGGTGCAGCCCATCGCTCTTGCTGCATGCCCAGTGAACAGACCATATTGGGGTCTCAGTTAACCAAGGGCACAGTGTGCCATGTGCCTATGGCCACCCATATGGGCTAGGCAGGCAGAGATCCAGGTGTGATCTCCCACAGTTAGCTACCCACTTACAGACAGAGCTCCCACCCCCAGGGAAGGAGGGGATGCTGCAGGCGCACACCAGGGAGCAGAGATGGCCAGCAACTTGAATCAACTTCTCTTCAGATCCTGGGTGAGCCCATTTCTGTTATTATAACAAAATATTTTAGGGTAATTTATACAGAACAGAAATCCATTTCTTAGGATTCTGGATCTGGGCCACCCAAGGTCAAGTCTTTGACACTTCACTCTCTTTGTGTCCTGACACTGGTGAGGGGTAGGGAGCTTGGCCAGACCCCTGGAGCCCTTTTAGAAGAGGCTGCCCACCTTGGAAACACTTGGGTTCTACTAAATGTAGTTGGGGGAGGCCTGCAAGTTCAACTCCTAGTTGGCATTGTTATAGATGCGTTTCCTTCGCACGCCTTCTCATGCATTCAGAGAAGAGCCCAGTGCTCCAGAGTGGTTTTGCCCTCCCTGTTAGCGTTTGAGGGGTCAAGGTCAGCCTGCTACTCCAAGGCCTGGGGCAAGGGCAGGAAGACGGCTTACGGTGGGTTTTGCAGACTTGACTTCATTCTGCAGAGTTGAAAGGTAGTGAGCACGAGAGCTTGTCTACTGTGTGCCTCATGTCAACACAGCTTCCTGGGAGAGTTGGATGCTGTTGCTGTGTGGCCGGGTTGGGAAACAGCCCTGCAAAGCAATGATGGGTAAGTTTCTGTTTGTTAGAATCCCGCAAGGCCTCTTGATGACTGTTTTGTCCTTTTCTTCCTTCTTAAATGTACTGTGCTTGTGGAGAGCACAGCTCACTCAAAGCCAACCTCTGCTCCCATTGCTGCAGCCGGGGCCAGAGCATTGAGGTGATTTGGGGAGGTAATTAGTGCCCAACTCGAAGCTGTCTGCCCACGTGCATGCTCAAGTCTGAATAATTCACAGGGAAGTACCCCGGGTGTTTGGCATGTTTGGGAAGAAACCTTTACCTCGTTTTCCTTCGCAACAGTCTCCTAGAATCCCTGGTTGGCTTGTCGATTATGAATAATGAGGATCTTACTCCTGCCCTGGAGCATGGCATTTGCAAATCACATCAGCGTTTCGGTCTGAGCAAATGCCGCATTATTCTATTTTGACATATTTTATCTCCAGGATGGAGAGTGGTTATCTGCGTGGGCTCACCTCAAAGCACCCACAACTGACGGGGCTTTAGCCTCTCACATAAACAATTTAGGCATGAGTGTCGTTATAAGCATAAATCAAAAGGGCAACTTGTGTGCTTGCTGACTTGCCTGTGTTTGTAAATTTAGATCGGGTTTAGTTGGGACGCCAGTAACCTGCAGAACTATTCAAAGGAGTTAAATCTCACCAACTGTCGGGAGCCGGGCAGTGAAGTCAAGAAGCGGCAACTTCATTGGCTGGTGCTAAAGAGACCTGCCGTTCGCCGTGGAGACGGGAGGAGGGATGTGTCTGGAGGGCTGGCGGGGCTCTGCAGCATTGGCTGTGGGTACGTGTACATCTGAATCATCTGTCAGGGGCTGGCAGCGGGGTGGCAGGTGAGGCCACTGCTTGGGAGGCCAGCATCCCATGTGGGCATCAATTCCAGTCTGGTTGCTCTGCTTCCAATCCAGCTCCCTAGGAATGCATCCAGAAAAGCAGCAGAAGATGGTTCAAGCAGTTGGGCCCCTGCCACTCATGTGAGAGACCCAGATGGGACTCCAGGCTCCTGGCTTTGGCTTGGCCCAGTCTTGGCTGGTGCAGCCATTGGGGAGTAAACCAAGGGATGGAAGAGCTCTCTTTCCCTCCTCCCCAGCCCTTTGAATCATTATGCCTTTCAAATGCATCTTCAGATAGAAGTGGGGCTTTGGGTGAGGGGCAAAGGACTTTCTGCTGAGGCTGGTCCGAGTCAGAGCAGAAAGTAGAGGAGGGCTTTGTCACCCTTGAACCAGACTGCTTGGAGGCCAGAAAGTCTGTGTAGAAAGTGTGTCTGCCCTTGGGGGACTGTCACCCGTGGCACCTGTGACCCGGGCACGGTGGGATTTGCCAGGAGCATTGGGCAAGTTTGGCAGCGCTCTGAGTGGCTCCAGCCTCAGCGCTGCGGCCAACTGCCTGTGGGACACCAGCCTCTTGGATAGGTCACTGGACTTCATGCTGCACTGCAATAGCTGTAAAGGTCATTGCATGTGTTTTCCTCCATTATTCTATTGAGGCAGATGAGCAACTTGCTCAAGGTTACTGGCCCAAAGCTCTGTGAGAGACTGAATCTAGGGTGAGCTCAGAACTCTTTCTGCTCCCCATTGACTCCCCAAGTCCAATGCAGACCAGGCCAACCCAGCAGGCCAAACTGAGGATGGAACCGCCTTGGTGTGCAACGATGTCAGTGTGTGTCAACCTCCATGTCAATTACCTACTTCAGTGAATGGTTCTGTCTTTGACGTGCACAGCACTGTACCAGGAGTAATGACCTTGAGGAGCAGCTGAGTACTTTGTCAGGCTGAAATTCTGTTGCTCTACGTTCTTGTAGTATCATTCTTGCCCTTCCTCCGAGCACGTGGCTGGATGACATGGGGCAGCTTCCTTTGCAGCTAGAAATTCTTGGCGTTCCAAGTCTTAAGTAGCAGGACCCCAGGAGCTGTGGCCTGTGCCACTTTCAAGGCAATGCTGGGATAGTCCTCGGGATCGTCTTGGGTAGTCCTCCACTCTCTGCTGGGGACTTTGGAAGCGTATAGCTGATAACGGCAGAGCTATGGATGTAAGTAGCTGGGTCCAGAACTGGGGAGAGCTAACCTTGTACCCCGAATACCTGCTGGTGCTTTTCCCAGTAAGCCACTGGTTAATAAGAGAAAAATATGTCCCAGAGAGGGCTGTAGACTGGTGATATGCTAGCCAGACTGGTTAGCAGATTTGATTTGCTTAGCTGTTCAAGCTTTTAAACACGTTTGAACCAATTGCCAACATTTAAAAGTAGAAGATTGCACATGAAAATTTGGATAGTTTACTTTTCTTTAAACTTCAGAGCCCCCCCCTTGGTTATCTATAGCTAAATATCAGTGGCTCCCTTGAGACATTGGTCTGCCTCTCTCTGTTTGAAAATGGGTCCACTTATTTGAATTATTTGATGGTCCTTATTGCATTTGAATATCTAACTCTCATTAACAATAAATTTGATGCTATAAAATAGGGTCTATATGAACAAAGTGAGAACTGGCCATGTAGCAAGCATCTGGTCAACTAACTGACCTTAGTAATGTGTGCCAGACCACACTAGAATGAGCTAGTCGGACAGGTACAGTTACAACTGGAGGGAGGAGGATTCTGATGAATGGGGGCCTGATGGGGCGATCCCGGTTAGGGGGCCTCTTTTTGACTTTCTCCTTGTAGAACTAAGCGTGAGTTTCAGACATGTAGCAGGGAACCAAATTGTCCCCAGGCCCTGGGAAGCTAAGATAGTCATTTGGACGCTCTGTTCTCACCCATTTCCTGAGCCACAGCTTCCAACAGAGTCTGTGAGGCAGAGGGCTCGGGGTCATCACTGGTGTTCTAAACACATCCTGTGTTTGCAGGAAGACATGCAAACATCTGCTCAGAACAAGGTTAGCTAGGGGAGGTGTCAGCATCTCAGTGAGAGCCACAGTGGCAAAGGGCAAAAGGCAAAGGGCAAAGGCTCCTCCAGCAGAAAGACCTTGTTCCCCAGAAGAGGTCACCTGACCGCCTAAGTGCTGCAGCTCCCCTCAAGCACTGATGCAGGCTGAGCCTGGGGTGGGAGGGGGCTAGGAGCCTGCAGCGTGTGAGAGGAGCAGAGCACGAGCGAGGGATCCTGGAAGGCAACTCGGAGTCGGAATGGCTGTGGCGCTGCTCCACCCAGCCAGCGGAATCATCCTGGCTGCCCTTGGAGTGAAGGTGGACGCTTGATTTCTTGGAGATGAAGTTTCTCCCTCTGCGGGCAGAGAATAGCTGGGTGTGGTGCCCCACCAACAGATTCTCTCATGTCATTTGTTTCAATTTGGCTCAGTTCAAGAGATCAGCAGCCGTGTACTATCCCGCCTAGGTTTGGAGTGGTGGTGCTCCTTGTCTCTCATGTGGCTAAGAGTAAAGCAAGTCCTTGGCAGGTGATAGAAAAGTTCTTCTTGCAGGGAAACATTGAGGGGCAGCTTGCCTGGGTGAGCCAGAGACCGAGAGGGTGTCCACAGGTCACAGATGAGTTCTCCGGGCCAAGGCACTTGGGAGCCAGGGCTGTCAAGAGTCCAGCAGAGGTGTCCTCCGTTGATGCTCTGTTGCAAGCTTGCTTGGCCAATGAAGACCCCTGGCAGGGGGAGGAAGCAGGCTAAAAGATGCTCTAAAGCAGGAAGTGCAAGCAAGCAGAAGTTAAGGTAGTTTTTAGAGGGTGACCCCCGGCAGCTGCAGCTCCTGGCAGCCTGTTACAAATTCAGATGGCTTGCTCCCAAAGCAGAAGCCTGAGATGGAAGGGTGAACCCAGCCCTCGACGCTGCTGCACCATCTCCTGGGGACTCCGGTGCAGACAAAGCTTGGAGACACAGGGTTAAGGGGAAAGAGCCCAAGTGCAGAGAAGGCGTGGCCGAGGGGAGATGTACTTTTAGTTCCAAACTTGGGTGGCAACTTGCATCCTCCTGTCTGCACTCATTACTCCTGAGGTCAAAACTGTGGGCAGGTGATTCTAAGATGGGACCGCAGGGTGATTGAGCACTGGCTGCTGCTTACAATGGTCCAGGACTCTCTGGACATCACTTCACTTGAGTGTTCTGATCATGTGTTCTTTTGTATGTGTGTTTCTTGTTCAAAGTTCCCACCATGCACTTCACACACAGTTGGGATTCAGAATGTCCCATACTGGGCAGGACTCCAATGATGGCAGAGGGGTTGGATGGAGTGTGTGTGCAACTGCCCTCCTGGACACTTGCAGGGAACAGGCATGTCCTGGGGATCTACCAGACTGCTGTTCATGGTCACCACCCCCAGGTAGGCCGTGCTAATCTTAGGACTCCTGAGTGGCTCAGGCGAGCTTGAACCCACCCCCTATGTCCCTGCCCCGGGTCCTCGTCTAGTTATGAAGACAAGCATTTTATTTACCTTTTCTAATGAATGTTGTCCTGAGGTCATTCTTGTTTCCTCTTTCTTTTGTCCCTCCACCAAGAACATCCGTGCCCTTCCTTCCGGCCTTACAACACACTCAGCTGAGCGTCTGTTTTAACCTAACCATTCTGGTGCTCAACTTGCTGTGCTTGGCTTTAGAGGCAAGGGGTTTATTTAATCTATTTTAATATTGCTCTGTCTTCATTTTCTCGACAACCGACAATCAACAAGTCATGAAGGGAACTTCTGGTTCAGGGCTAAAGCGGAGCTCATACACGTGGGAGGACGTGTGGTTTCGATGCTCTGTGCATCGCTTGATGAGAGCCAGCCTTGACGGGGAAGGAGCATGGCCACTCTGGTGCATGGCCCTGCACTGCGTCCTGCTCTTGCCAGGATGAAGCTGGGCTCCCTAGATGGTGTGATGGTGGCTTCCTTGGCTGCCCAGCTCAGGAGCTGCTGAGAGGCAGAGCTCTGGCAGGGATGGCAGTGGTGTGATTTTTCCTTGTGCCCCTTGGTTTCCAGACTCACACATTTCTCACGGAGCTCCAAGGTCAGGTCATCTGGGCTCAGTGCCCAGGTTGCTCACTTGGAGGGTTTCATCTTTGCCCAAGCCTTTAGTGGGCTGCTCCACCTCTCAACAGGGACAGCTGTGTCAGGATGGCACAGCACGCTGTGTGTGATGTGACAAGCAGAGCCTGTAACAATAGGCCCACATGGCCTTAGCTGCAGAGTGGGGCTGTGTTCTCCCCTGAGTCCATGGGAGAAGCAGGTGGTTAACCCTTAGGCAGTGGCTCTGCCTGTAAAAGGCAAAGACAAGTGGCAGGAGTAAAATGCAAGAGTCAGGATGCCACTCTGGGTACCCACATGCCATTCAGGTTCAACTCCTGGCTCTGCTTCTTATTCCAGCTTTCTGCTAATGCACATCCGAGACATGGCCGGTGATGACTCAAATACCTGGATACCTGCTCTGATGTGGAAGAGCTGAGTTCTGGCCTGCTGGCTTTAGCCTAGCCCATCATGGTCCGCTGTGGGCATTTTTGGAGGTAAAGCAGTGAATGGAAGCTGTCTCCATCTATCTGTTTCTCAAATCGAAACATTAACAAAAGGTCAGGTATCTGTACCATGATGTACGTTCATTTTTATCAGGTGGAACGACCGACCCCACAATATGGGAGAGATTTAGGGTAGTTGACTTGCCTGCAGCTGGCTGACGCCAACTGTCCCATTCACTTTGTCTACCTGTTGAGTGACTCTTCCGTGGGGACGGTTTTCATCCAGCATAACACTGACACGAATCCCATGACACTGTGCCAACTCTTTGCCTCCATTCCCTACCCTCCAATCGCTCCTGATTGATCAGAGAAGCAGGCTACTAACAACCACCTGGGGAGGCATTTTTCTTGCCACCAGCAGTGAATGATCACCTGTTTTTCCAAAGCTCCTCCAAAGCTGGCTCATCCATGAACCAACATCAGGGGTTTTCTTCCTACTGGCTAAAGAGTGTCACACCCTGCAGGCTGCTGATGCACAGACTCAGCAGCATCTGTGACTTACCCCTCTTACGTAGTGGCCAGGCACGAGGGATCCAGGCTGTGGTCGTGAGGTGCCAGGATCATCTCTGTGGTCCAAGGTGTCCCATGCCAGCTCCTGGACAACCAGAAGTCCCGTCTTAGATGGTGCATGCATCATACCTGCTCACATGCTTGGGGCTGTTGCATCATCAGCTAGCTACATGCCTCTGTGACAGATCTCACGTTCCCACCTGAAAGCTCTGGTCCCCATGGCTGCATGAGGAGGGATGAGCAGACACCCCCATTTCCCATTGCTGACAATCCATGTATCCATGCATTTCTATCCCCAGCCCCAGACGCCTGGGACAGAATCCTCGACTCCAGCTCACTTTCTCTATTCGCATCAAGGCAGGACACCACCAGGGGGTCTGTGTAGAACAAGCATTGAGAGACCTGCCCCCCAGGGGATGAGGGTGGAGATCCAGAGCCCATGTGGCTCACCCCTGCTGCTGAGTTGGTCCTGGTGTGCCCACCCTGGCCACGCGGCTCCTGCGGGCGCTTGCTCCCTGGTCCAGGAGAGTCTCAGGAGCTTGCTCCTGTATTACCTGCCCTGGTCACCCAGGCTTCCCGCTGCAGGGCTGATGGCTTCCTCCGCTCACTTCCTGCAGGTCTGCCTGATGGTACCCACTCAGGCCGGCCTGCGCTCCCCTGAGTGCACGCAGGTGTCCGTCGGCGAGTCTGGCTGGCATCTCTGCCAGGGCCCCACCTGGCTGGTTTCCAAGCTGGAGCTCTGTTGATCATTTCTCCCCAGGCTCTCGGTTCTGCCACCTTCTCCTCCCTTCTTTGTCACAGTCCTCTGTCGGACAAAATGGACTTGTGTAGATGGCCACGTGCTTCTGTATTCTGATTTCGCCTGCTGAGCCGGAGCCCTTGATCTACCCAGGAGTCTGTTAGAAAGAAGTAGTGGAGACAGGCTTGGGCTCTGTCTGGTCTCCCGCTGGGCTCTCCCCTCTGGAGCCGCTTCATGTAAGGCTTCCTCTGGGCTTGTAGTTGCGTTTGGCATCTTCCACATTGCATTTCAAAGCCTCAACCATTCATGCCAGGGAGACGTGTCCTTCCTTCCACTTCCTTTGTTCGCTTTGGCTTTGCTGATTGGGGCGACGAGCCTATCTGGCTGCCCGGCTCTGTGGATGGGACCACAGCATACCAACACCTGAAGTGGTACAGAAGGCTCCATTCCGCTGGCCACTGCAGAGACTTTGCTTCTGGTGGCCAGTGTCCTGAGACTCCGCCCCTAGATATAGCGTCTCGGGTTTGACACAGCGTTCATGCTTTGGGAAGTGGCAGCAGATCGTCCAGTGGGGTGGGGGTTGAGCACTCCTCTGCCCCCATGAAACTTGCTCTGAAGTGACAGTAGATTCTGCATCCAACTGTGCACACTTGGTGCCCGGTCCTTGTCAGGTCATCAGGGCCAGGCTCATGCCTTGGCCCCGCGTCATGTTGACTTTTGTGTGGGCAGAGCCAGTTCCTTCCTGGAGCTTGAGGGAAGCCAAGCAGTGGACTCCCGCCCCCCAAGTGCTTGCAGCTCTGCCCTGCCTGGGCTGACCGTTTCCACAGGGGCAGGTCAGAGAGGGTCAGGCTGAATTATGAGTTGATGGTAACTGCGCCAGAACAGAGGGGGCCTCCCTGGCCGGGAGTCAGAGCTCACCTGCTCTCCGCAGCCGCTTTGCATGCGGCGGGAAAACAGCTGCTAAATGCAATTGGGATCCTGGTAAACAAGTGAGGGAAAGGTGAGGAGGAAGGGGCCAATTTAATCAGGGAGCAAAGGTCAAGTAGAGGTCTGAGCAGGCGTCAGGTGCGGGTGGAGTGACCTGTGACCTGCAGGTGGTGTCTGCTGCTGTGCTCACAGACTCCAGTTAAATCTGGCCACTGGTGGTAGCACCATGCTGGGGACTTGCAGGATCCAGTGCAGAACCAAACTCCCGCCGCCTCACCTCCTGGTTCTCGGAGGTCGTGAGCACGACAAGAGTCTGTGTGTGGCACTGCTGTTACACTTGGCTGTGCTGCCAGTCCCCCAGCCTCCTTCCGCATTGCCAGGCTTCCTGGCCTCTCTCCGCCAGAGACTCTGGGGGGTCTCCCTGCTGGCTCCCCATTGCAGCCTGGTCGAGTCCTTGTTCTGGTGCACACTGTGTTTCTCCCAAAGCTAGGAGCTGCCCCCTGCTTAGGGGCCCAGCCTGTCACGTGGATAGGAACTGGGTGCAAAGGTTAGAAATCCTCCAGCAAACATGGACACCCCGGGTCCTGCCCAGAGAGGCAGACTCAGCCACAAAGTGCCCAGCTCCTGGGCTGTGCCCGGAGCCCTTCTCGGCTCTGAGTGACATGTGTGAGGGAATCAGAAGTGTTGGCAGTTCTGTGGACGTGGTCCACGCTCGTACTCGGCAGTCGGAGAGTGCTGAGCCCAGGCCCTCTGGCACCTGCAGTGTGATCTCTGCCCCCTTGCCATCATTCTCACTGGTGGGAATGATGACAAAGGACACAAAGTGACAAAAACAAAAGCTGACACATCTCTGCTGGGCCCCGTGTCCAAGGAAACAGACAGAAGGTCATGCATTGGGCAGGCTCAGGGCAAGCCCTGAGGCACCTGGAGCTCCAGGGCCTCACTGGCAATCGTTAGACATGACCTTGGGCCTGTTTATGTCCTCCTATTGCTGCACCTGTGAACAGAGGCTCTAAACAGTGTCTGCAACAAGGATCAGGTTTGTTCTGCGGAGCATCCAGCTCCTCGTGAGCACTCTGATGTTATTGGGTAAGCCACTTGATGGAAAGGGCTGAGAACAAGCTGAACCAATGAGCATGTGCCCTTGCTTGGGCTGAGAAAAATGAGTGACCAGGAGGCAGGCCTGGAGAGCTGCTCAGATCTTGCGGATGAAGCAAATAAGGCAGGCAGGTGCCTGCCATGAGCACAGCAGCAATGGGATCAGGAGGCAGAGACGCTGAGGAGCCTGCTTGCTGTGGGCAGGGGTGATGGTGGGAGGCCCCAGCGCTGTGGGGTCACCTGCCGGTGGTGGTGTTCTTTCTAGGTGACTCCTAGGAACTGCTCACAACAGCTGCAGCAGCCGTTCTTGCCAGTATACCGACTCCTGGGATTTATCCACCAAGAGAACTGCCCACGCAGAAGCCTGGTTTGGAGAGAGGCAGGGGACACAGAGCAAGCTTGGTGCAAGAGGTGGCGAGGTTTTGGGAAGGCCTTTGAGGGAGGGCTCCATGGGCTCGGTAGTCTTTCTTGTTACCTCTGGCCACTGTGCCCTACTTCCAGCTGGTTCCCGTGGCTGAGCCACTGGACATGTGCTTATCTGGATCCCGTGCCTTCTGGAGGCCCTGTCCGTGACCGAGACGCACCTGTTTCCCTGCCGTGAGCAGCCTGCCTGTGCCTCGGAGGCAGTCGGTCCTCAACTGCCACAGGCTTTCCTGCCCATGAGTCCTGGGGTCTTCTGCCACCCTAGGGCCCATCTGTGCCCATGGTGCTCCTGATGGATCCTTGCCATGGATGGGAAGGAAGACGAGCCCAGGGAATGAATGCCGGCAGGACGAACCCCTTCTTGGGGTAGTGTGGGTGCTGTCGGTGGCTAGTACCATTCCAACACTGCATCCCTGGGGACAGGCACGTGCAGCGGAGCTGACTTGGAGCTGAAGACGCATGGAGGATGACATTTATTGTGAGGTATGCTGGTGGCAGCTACTTGAGTTCTGGTTGGTCTCAGATAACCGGGAAACCTGGGCGGCTCCCACCGATGGCAGACCAGAGACCCCTGACTTAGTTAAGCTCGTGAGCACTGATTTGAGGCCTTGTGGAGTGGCCAGCAGGCACCTGCCATCCTTTAGGTCAGCTTCCGTGGGCTGTTTTCCACGAAGGTTCTGGGATGGCCCCTCAGGCAGAGGTGTGTGGGTCCCTACAAACTTTAGGTGCAAGAAGTTAACAATTAAGCAGCTCAGGGAGAAGTGGCTCAACCTGGCAGGCTGGTCCTCCTCCCAGGACGCTGGGTGTGTTGGGGGTGCATCTTTCTCCCGACCCATGGGAGTCTGTCGTTTTGGGCAGATCGGAGCCTGGTTTTTCTTAGTGTTCAAAGTAATTTAAGTAGTGGATCTTGACTAGACGGTCTCCAATGCCCTGACTAATTTGTCTTGAAGGAGAGAAACTACCCAATAGAAACGGAATTGACAAAAAGCCCGTGTCAGATCCATCAGTTAATCAACAGGCATGTATTGGCAAGGTGATTAACTCTACCAGGAGATCATGGCCTTGCCAAGTTTGCTTTAAACCCAAGTAAGGGTGGTAAAGAATGTGTGCCTTCCTGTGCGGCCCCGCAGTCTGTCTGTCTCTTTGCGCAGAAAAGGTGGAAGCTGTACCACTTATTCAGCCCTCGAATGACTGAGTGCCTGCTCACACACAGACACCAGACACACCCAATCCAGACACACAGGGGCACCCACATGGGCACTCCCATATACAGCCACACGGTCTCGCTCACACACACACCTGGCAGGCAGTCATACAGTCAGAGACAGACATACATATAGTTACACTCACATCCATACACAGGCACGCCCACAGACAGCTAGTCAGACACACTCGGACATGCACACACACGTACTCGCACACACGGCAGGCAGTCATACGGTCTCATGTACATAGATGTGTCACATGTACGTATAGCACACGGGCAATCCTATATACAGTCACAAAGTCATAGGCATGCATTCACACATGCTCATATACACACAGATGCCCCCACATGCAACCATTCAATCCCTCAGGCAGACATGTTCATACATAGTCACACACAGGAAGATACATGGAGACAGACACGCAGGAACACGCCTGTCTTCCGCCTTAAAGTTTAACACAGAAACTTCTCGGATTTGTTGCATTGCTGTGTGTATGTCCACCTGGAGAGATTTGGTTGTAGGGTGGCACCGTGATGCCGTGATGTCACTGTCTTTGGGGAGATGGGTACTGACCGAGGAAGATGCTCAGGCGGAGCTAACGTGCTCACATCTGTCTGAGCTCATACCTGATGCTCAGCCAAGTTAGTACCACATCCCCACCGAGCCCCGCCCCTGCTCCCTGGATTACATAATAGATCACAGCAAGTCCAAATGAGCTGTTCTCCTCTGCGGAAGACACGTGTACAGTTAAAAAAAGACGCCCACAGGAAAACACCGAAACAAATCACAGAGCGATTTTGGTGACTGGTTCTACCCAGCGGTGTGTGTCAGCTGTCTGGTTCTACCCAGCGGTGTGCGTCAGCTGTCTGGTTCTACCCAGCGGTGTGCGTCAGCTGTCTGGTTCTACCCAGCGGTGTGCGTCAGCTGTCTGGTTCTACCCAGCGGTGTGCGTCAGCTGTCTGGTTCTACCCAGCGGTGTGCGTCAGCTGTCTGGTTCTACCCAGCGGTGTGCGTCAGCTGTTTGGCGGTTTGCAGAGTTCCGAAGCTGTGAGACACGGTTCCGGAGCCACCCAGCACTGCTGTTTATTTTTGAGTCAAAGCCACTTTAAGAAATGTGAAACGTCTCCTTCCCCAACCTTTCCCTTTTGAGGCTCCTAAAATGTAAAAATGACATCTCAGTTATTTTCTTGGCCGATCTTTGTTCCAATCAAATAATGAAAAGTAAAAATACTAAAAACTCGGAGTGGCCATCACCTCCTGAGCTTCTGCTGTTTGCCAGGTGCTGTGGAGTGCATGAAGCATCCTGTCAGGGCAGTCTTCCCGGCACACTGGGGGACGAGCCAGGAGGGGACCAAGGCCCTGGGGTGGGCAGGCGGAAGGAAGCTGGGTTGCAACCTGGTCACTGCTGGCATTGTTGCTTCTCTTCAGCAGTAATGGCAGCTCCCACATTTCCATTTCCTAAAATGTTATCTGAGTATAGAGTTTTGTATTCTCCCCATCTCTGGTCAAAAACCGGAGAGACTGAGACGTACTCAAAGGGCTACTGGGCACACAGCTTAAAAGAAAAAGCCAACCTGCACCCTGGGACCCCAATCCTAATACCCAGTCATAGTCTTACAGTGATGCCAGCACTGCTCCTGTGTGCCAAGCACTTAGGGTGCCTACACTCTTTCCCCATGTGTGAGTGGGGCTGGACCAACAAGCAGCTTCCCCCCAGCAGAGGCCAATACTGGGAGGATGTGGCTGCAGTCCCCTACCCACTTTGGCCCTGGGGCTGGTGTGAGGGACTCAGTGGGCCAGCCTCAGCTGAGGGGGTGAGATGGCGGAGCCACAGCTTGAGTCTTTTCTCCGGACGGGGTGTGAAGGGAGGGGCAGCTGAGCAAGTCAAGAGACAGGGAGACCTGTGGGGATGGCTGGGAGCTGCAGGCCTGGTGAGGAGCTCCCGGGGAAGACTGCTCAGGGGGTGGGCGGTGGGGGAGCCTCCAGAAGCTGCACAGGGATCCCTGGGGCAGGAGTGATACCGCTGGCCCCATCTCATCTGTGGTTAGGTGGTGGCAGTGGGGTGGAGGATATGCATTGCAGGAAACCACTGGTCCTAATGGAAGTCCTGGCAAGGTTCCTTTCTAACTAGTGTTGCAGGGGGTGAGGGCTGCGACAACCTTGCTCTTAATTTACGAGAGATGTTAAATCCTGTCATTGCCGGGGACGTGGCTGCGGGAAGTGAGACAGTAAGTCGGGGGAGCATACCAGTTTTTCTCTTGATTTGACAACCACAAGAAATGGCCATCAGCCAAGCCTCCAGCAGAGAGAGTGTCTGGTGGCTGGGCTTTGTGCCCGGGGTTGTAACCTCAAAGGCCTCCCAGGGGGCTCTGCTGGGGTCGGGAGAACAGCAGGCTGGTGAGGACCAGACCTGCATTGCACTGCCCTGGAAGGGCACTTCCCAGGTTCCACCAGGGGCAACTCCAGGGTGCCCAGACCCAACCCAGGTCTACCAAAGCCTTGCCAAAAATAGCCAGGGTGGACTGGGGGCCGATTACACAAGTGTGTGTCTTTTTTGAATGATTTTTTTTCTAGTCTTATAGCTTTCCTCAGGCTACCAAAAGTTCTTGGGGTTATTCACATATTGTCTCTAAACCACGCATGGTTCATTTAGGAGGGAAACGGCTCTTGGGAGTTACGGCAGCTGGATGTGGCCTGGGCTTTTGGCGGGTGGGTCTTCAGTGAAAGCAGATGGCCACAATGGTATTAAAACTAAAGACTTCAGTAAAGCTTTTAATTGAAAACAATTGGACCCTGCTGGATGGTAATTACCTTGGCTGCTTGCAAATAATATCTCGCCCCTAACGCCTTGAAAGGAAAAGCTGAGATGGAGCGAGTGGGATCTGCCTCCCTTCCTCTAAGGAGGCTGGGGCTCCTGCAGCCGCCTCCTCCCGGGACTCACCAGGAAAACACGTTAGAGACAGAATGTAATTGTGCAGACAAAGTATTCATCTGTAAAGGAATGGAATGGGTCCACATTTATTTGAAGAAGATTGCAATTCCATCTACCATCAGGAAAAAAAAATAACCCTCCCCTTCTTTTCCAGTTAATGATAAGACGTGTCGTTTGCATCATTTCCTGTAGGTTGTTGGTGTTGTGCACAGCTCCCACGGCTGAGCACCCACCGGCACTGGGTGGCCAGGGCCGTGTTGCAAGCTGCACTTTCTTCCTGGGCATAGTGGTAACATCTCAGAACTCATTGGCTCAGGCAGCCTGTGCAGCTGCATGCCTTACTTTTAGGAGGTAGGTATGTAATATGGCTCTGATCAACTCAACCACTTTCACCACGGGCTTCTGTCTAGCACACAGACCAGGCCTTCTTAGCAGTGGTTTCCAGAACCACGCCTGCAAGGCTGATTCAGCGGACTGGCCATGGACTGGCCATGGCTTCTTGGGATTCTCAGCATCAGGGTCCAGGGGCTGGTGGTCCCACACGTGAGGTCCATGGGCAGCTGGTGGTTCCTCCTGTGAGATCCCTGGGCTGGTGGGCCCATGCACCTGCCAGCAGTCCTGTTTTGCCTAGGGGAGGAGTGCTGATCTGAGCTTCACACAGATTCGCTCCAGGCTGGAGGTGGCCACTCCCGGACACTGTGTCCCCTCTGCTTCAGGGCAGGTGCTGAGGGTTATGGTGTAGCTTTGAGATTCTTACTGATGCATGAAACACATGGAATACAAGCCTAAGCCAAGTGTGTCCTTTTGGGTGGAGTTTTGGGGGTCCAACTGTGCGCTGACCTTGGTGAGCGGCTGTGCTCTGGGTAGGGACTGTACCATTAGTTTGAATCCACAAGTGGAGTGGAGGTTCCAGTCAACCTGCTGTGGATGAGCAGGCTGAGGAAGAGGCCACCTGTCTACTTTGAGTCAGTCTTGAACGTGGCTGGTGGATTCCTGAGCGTGACACCTGTATGGCAGGTAGGCTCTGCAGGGAGAAGACTCTGCGGATGCACAGCAGAGAAGCCCTGATGATTCTGGGGTGAGTTCTGAACATGACCAACACTGGCCAAGCTCAGGTCATGTCTGTGGTCTGGTCTGGACCAGCAGTGTCCGAGGTCCACCTTCAGTCCAGCACCACCACAGTGCAGGGCTTGGGCTGTGTTCACACCAACGGAGCTGAACGATGTCTCCGAAGTTCACATGTAGACATCTCATGTCCCTTGCAGCAGTGTTGAGGAGACAGCCCAAACAAGAGGTGATTGACAGTGCTTTTCTGGGAGTGGGCTGCTGTCTGGAGAAGCCGCCTTGTTAGGAAGCAAGCCGAGACCTCCACTCTGCTCTCTCGCCCTCCCCTCTTTTGCATGGGCTGAGGCAGCAGGCCCCTACGTGTTGACAGTTGATTTCCTAGTTTCTGATGTGGCGGGAAAAACACCTTCCTTTACTTTAAACCTCACTTAGTCTTTGGTGTTCATCATAGCAACACAAAAGTAAGACTTGTAAAATGGAATAGTTCATGGAGTGAAAATTAAGCGTAGCCCATGATGTCATTCTTCCTTGGGAGGCTGGTGTGTGGGAGGGGCTGTGCAGGCCACCAAGTCCTCTGTTCTCCAAGAGACAGGAGCCCCTCCTGTTTGTCCATGGACTTCCAGTCCTGATCTGGAGTAATAGGAGCTCTCCGGGGCCTGGGAAGTCCTTATGCAGCTCAGAAGGCCATGTTTTAGCACGGCTTTCTGGGCATCGAAATAGAATTCCTCCCAGTGGCTCTGACTGGGCTGCGGAAAGGATTCGTCTCCATTTGCAGCATTTTAGTAACTATTTGATGACAGCGTTCCCTAACTTGGAAAACAGATCCCACTTTCCTATTTTCTTGTTATCACCGGTTTTTCACACAGTAGACAGTATCCTGCCTTTTAATCACATTCACGAGCAGTTATATTTACCCATGGCCTTCGGGACCTGAGCCAGAGCTCAGAGGCTCATCAGGCACAGTAGTGACTTTGAAGTGGGTGCAGTGGGAATCCTGCATTCATGCAGCCTGGAGCACCTAATGTGGATTGAAGTCGTCTTCAAACTAGTGGACAACATTTAATTATGTATTCCTCTTTGGTTTTTTGAATGTTGACTTTTAAAAAAAATTATTTTATTTGAGATTTTCCCCCCAAACTCCCATCCCCAAAACAAGTTTTTCATACGTTGCTACAATAGTATAGCCCTTCATAAGGAGTCAATTCCATCAGCCTCTTATTTAAGTGTGCTGGTACAGACAGTGTCAGACAGTCCAGCATCCCATTGTCTACACATTTCCAACAGTTTCATTGGGAGTCCATCTCTTATTTGGAAACAGGAATGCATGTTGCAGTGTACCCCCATGTCTGTATGTGGTAGACCCCAGTACTCCATCACTATACATTACCATAAATGAGGAGCCATGAAATAAGGTCAATAGCTGGTATGAATTAGAACACTAGCCACAACAACAACAACAACAACAACAACAAATTATAGCACCATGAAAAAAAAAAAGCACACCACTGAGTAACCAACACATGGGTGACAAAAAGGAAACACAAAAGTCTCTTGGGAAAATGATGTCACCGTGTAATCTGTGAGCCAGCGATGAATTTGACAAGAGAAAAGAAAGTATTTGGAATAAATGAAACAGAAACAAAAAGACATCAAAGCACATGGGATGCAGCCAAAAAAAAAAAACCCAGTATTGATTGAGTTATTGAAGTTACACTTTCCATGATGGTGTCCTTATATTAGAATATATTATATTTGTTCTTTTGTGATTGACTCATTTCACTAAGCAAAATGGTCTCTAGTTGGGACTACCTAGTTGTAAATGGTATAATTTCATTTTTCTTATTAGCTGAATAATAGTCCATGGAGTAGATGTACCACAGTTTCTTTAACCATTCTTCTTTGGAAGCACATCTGGATTATTTCCATGTCTTTGCTATTGTAGATTGTGCTGCTGCAAGTATGGGATTACAGATCCCCTTCTCACATGCAGATTTCATTTCTATTGGGTGTATTCTTAGGAGCGGGATAGCTGGGCCATATGGCAGGTTTATTTGTAATTGTCCAAGCACTCTCCATTCTGATTTCCACAGTGGTTGTACTAGCCTACACTCCCACCAGCAATGAAGGAGGGTAATTTTCTTCCCACATCCACACCAGCAGGTGTTACCAGTCGAGTTCTGAATGTAGGCCAGTCTCACTGGAGTTAGGTGGTACCTCAACATGGTTTTCATTTGTATCTCTCTGATAGCTAGGGAGCCTGAGCATCTTTTCCTATGTCTGTTAGCCATTTAGATTTGTTCTTTTGAAAAATGTCTGTTCATTCCTTTTGCCCATTTTGTTAGAGGGGTTTTTTTTTTTTTTCTGTCCCTGGGTTTCTGAAGCTCTTTGTAAATCCTGGATATTAGTCCCCTATCACTTGTATAATGTGCAAAAATGTTCTCCCATTCTGTTGGTTGCTTCATCACTTTGTTAATTGCTTCCTTTGCTGTACAGAAGCTTTTTTGATGCAGTCCCATTTGTTCATTTTGGATTTGATTTCTTTTGCTTTTGGCGTCTTTTCTAAGAAGTCTTTCCCTGTTCCTATATCTTGGAGTGTGCTTCCTATGTTTTCCTTTAATAGTTTGATGATTTCTGGGTATAGATTTAGATCCTTGATCCATTTAGAGCTAAGTCTCGTATACTGTGACAGGTGTGGGTCTTGCTTTTTTATTCTGCAAGCTGTTACCCAGTTGTCCCAACAGCATTTGTTGAATAGACCAGATTTTTGCCTGGATTGTTTTCAGTTTTCTTGTCAAAGATTAGTTGTCTATACATGTGTGGGCTCCCTACTGGTGTTTCTATTCTGTTCCACTGATCTTCTCTGTTTCTGTATCAGTACCAGACTGTTTTGATAACTACTGCTCTGTAGTATGTCTTGAGGTCTGGAATTGTGATTCCTCCAACGGTTTCTCTGCATGTTTATTTTTTTCTTCCCCCTCTGCTCTTTCTCTTTCTTTTTGTGTCCCCACTTCTTGGCTACACAAGCTGCTGTTGCTGCTGCTGAAAGATTGGGCGCTAGGAGGGGTCAGGCTGTGCTGGGGATCTTCAACCCTACACGTCTGGGGACATGAATGAGGTCCAAGGCAAGAGAAAACATTGCCCAGCGATAGTGAAATGCTCCTTCTTCCCCCACACAGCAGGCATGTTTGGGAGAACAGGCCACGTCTTTGAGCTTAGGGACATGTGCTTTCTGCAGCCTAAACAGGACCCCACTAGAGAAAACGACATTCCAGGCATAGAGTCTTCAGGGGTGGGCTTTTAACCAAGTAGTTAAGATGTCCATGTCAGTGGGGAAGCATCTTAGTTCAACTCACAGCTCAGACTCCAGCTGCCTGCTGACACACACTCTGGAAGGCAGTGCTGAGATGGCTCAGGTGGTTGGTCCCTGGCCACCATGTGGGGGGCCTGGAGAACTCCTGACTTTCGGTCTTAGCCCCTCCACCCCAGCTCCAGTTCTGGCTGCTGCAGATACTTGGGGAGTGAAGTGGCAGAAGGAAGCTGGCTCTGTCTGTCTCATTGCCTCTAAAGCAGATAAATAGAATTTAAAGCGATAAAAATACAATTTTTCAGATCATCTACTCATCTTAATGGGTACTGGACATTTTGATTTTGGTGACAGTGTCAAAACATGTGAATAAAGGACTACAAACAAACTTTTTTTTTTAAAAAAAGATTTATTTTTATTATTTTTTTTATTGGAAAGGCGGATATACAGAGAGGAGAGACAGAGAGGAAGATCTTCCATCCGATGATTCACTCCCCAAGTGAGCGCAATGGCCGATACTATGCCGATCCGAAGCCAGGAGCCTCTTCCGGGTCTCCCACATGGGTGCAGGGTCCCAAAGCTTTGGGCCGTCCTGGACTGCTTTCCCGGGCCACAGACAGGGAGCTGGAAGGGCAGCGGGGCTGCCGGGGTTTAGAACCAGTGCCCATATGGGATCCCGGGCATGCAAGGTGAGGACGTTAACCACTACGCCACTGCGCCGGGCCTGAAACAAACTTCTTGATACTGGCCTTTGTTTGGGAAGGATGTAATGGAAAGCAAATTAACTTGAAGCATCCCGTAATTTTTCATGGGCAGTTAAGGTAAGTACTTGCTGTTGGTATTACACTATATAATTGTACAGTGTAATCGTTTCTTGTAGTCTCACAGGATGTATTCTGTGGCATTCTGTTTTATTGGTATTTTAAGGTGTATTTTTTATTGATCTGGCACACACACAGAGCAATGAGCTGCTGCTGGGTTGATGCGATTCTAGAGAGAAGCTGAACCATTTAGTGCATTGATTCCCAATCTGTAAAGATGTTTATTTGTAGTTCTGCATATATTTATTACCATGGTGTAAGCAATGCGCATATTAAAAGGAAGATGTGAAGTGTGATGGAGGCTTTGGGAAAAGCTCTTTCAAGGCACTGCCCGAGTGCACCAAGGTTTAGAGCAGAAAGCCTGAAGTTAAGCCCAAATGATGGCCTGGTCAGGTTCCTGGCTTTTCCAGGCTAACACGCAGCTGGCAACATTGTCAGGCTACAATTAATAAAGGTCGATTGAACAGTTCTAGGGAGACTTGTTGACTCTTAACAGCAATTAGCATTGTCAAGTGATGCTTTCCGTCTGTCTATATTGAGCACAACAGGATGGCCGTGGTTGCCTCTCTGAGAAGCGGTGTAGCCCATGTGCCTTCCCCCGTGTCCTGCAGGGATGGTCTCTGGTCCTTCTCTGTCTTCTTGCATATTTAGCTGGTGTCTTTCTCATGGCTCCTATATGGAAAGGCCGCTTGTCTTTAGATATCTAAAGATAGGATGTGTCTGATCTCTACTTCTTCTTCCCATTTCACTTCCATCTGAGACCAGTGGTGGTGTGTGGGTCTGAAGCCTGGATGTGCTGTGGGGGTGAGAGGTTACGTGGATGCTTGTTTGTGCTCTGACGGGAGAGCAGCCTCTCTGAGTTACAGGGGAATGGTTAGTGCACTGATTCATTTTGGAATGTTCTCGTTTTCAGTTTCTCATTGTGCCTCCCTATGTGCAGACCCGACTGGAGAGGAGAGAGGTGGAGGGTCGCGGGCGCCCTGGACGCCAATCTCAGCAAGGCTATGGATGGATGTGGGGTGGCCAAGGGCTGCAGAGTGTGGCTTAGTCATCACTGTGATAGGAGATTGAGAGAGCCTGAACCGTTATTCACAGCTCTCTGTAAAGTGAATAATTTACTCTCTCGTCTGCCATAGGAGGAAACCTGGAAAGCCCGTGGGACTCTTTGGGTAAAGTGCTCTACAAAGATGCTAGACGAGCTTGGGTTTTATTACCGAAGCGCCGGGCGAAGATGGAAAACGAGAGTGAAGCGAAACATGAGGATTTATGGCCTGAGGGAGCCTCTTTTAACATAATTATTTTAAGAAAGCAAATCTGTGATAAAAGGGTTGAAATCATCTGCACGTTATAAATTACATTTGAAATAGTCACATTCTGAGCACAGGTGCAACTCATCTTTAGTCAATTATTAATATTGTGTCTGCAGACTTGCAAAGCCCAGGTGATCACTTCAATGCACTGGTTCTTCCTCGTGAGCTCAGCAAGCGCACTGCATGGCCGCCGAGGTGCGCTGGAAACTGGGACAGCCTGTGTGTGTGTGCGTGTGTGTGTGTGTGTGTGTGTGTGTGTGTGTGTGTGTGTGTGTGTGTGTGTGTAAGAGAGAGTGAGGGAGGGAGAGCACTCAGTGTTCTGCCTGGGGGAAGGAGAAAGGACAGTGGTGGAGAGGGAACAAGGGAAAACGAATTATGGAGAGTCAGGATTGCACCAAGGAATCTTGTCTCCAAGTAGCTCTCCGTTGTTTATGGTCGTGGTTAGAGGTAAACCGTGTGTCTTGAATGGAAAGTAGCCATTGTACGGTTGAATGGGGTGGGGAGATGATGTTAAGCTGACAAAACACCTTGTCCTCTGGGGAGCATGGTGCTATGTTAATGTTGCCCAAAATAGAAGTGGCCTTCAAAGGAAGGAAATGAGAACAGCTAAGTGGAATTTAATAATAGGAAATGTCTTTGAGTTGAGTGTAGCATTGCAGCGTGGTTGTGCAACTCTAAGTTGATAAGCAAGGGTTCTTTTTTCTTTCTTTCATCTTTGAATTGGCGCTTTCTTACAACTTGCTACAATGGACTGTCAGTGCAACTGATCTGAACATGTTCTTGGCCCCTGGGTCAGAGTCATCACTGCGAGGGCCAGGGCTGGTGCAAATCCAGGCAACTTTCTGAATGCTTGGGGGTTCCAACAGCCTTTCTCCTCTGGATTTTCTCTGTCCTCTGCCTATTTTTTAAAAAGATTTATTTTGTTTTTATTGGAAAGTCAGATACACAGACAGGAAGATCTTCCATCCATTCATTCACTCCCCAAGCTGCTGCAACAGCCAGAGCTGAGCTGATCCAAAGTCAGGAACCTGGAACCTCTTCCAGGTCTCCCATGTGGGTGCAGGGTCTCAAGGCTTTGGGGGCATCTTAGACTGCTTTCACAGGCCACAAGCAGAGAGCTGGATGGGAAGTGGGGTTGCTGGGATTAGAACCAGTGCCCATATGGGATCCTGGTGCACAAAGCGAGGACTTTAGCTCCTAGGCTACTGCTTTGGGTCCAGCCTATTCATTGTTATAGTGGCTTCTGACCTACTACTGCATGTTGTATGTGACACAATATATTCATGAGTGCCTATTTGTTCTATGTTTATATCATTCTCTATGTGATTCCTATTTGGTCTAGGCATAGCAACTTTTTGTTGCATGTACACCCATGAGGCTGGGGCATCGCAGGGGATGGCAACCGTACTCCGTGCATGTTCCTGGGCTCTGCCAGCTCTGACCCCTTGCTGCTGTCCTCAGCAATGGGACCCTTAGATAACACACAAACCCATCAGTTTTTTTTGAAGTAATAGTTCTATCAGGTAGTTAATTTTATTTACTCAACAAAAGCACAACATTGAGCAGCACCAAATGGTTATCTTTGGAAAGCACTTTTAGCATGTCTTGCCATCTCATGATTGCGCTGTTGTATTGTGAGAGAAACAGCTTCTGGGACCCCTGACCTGGGCTTGGTGTTAAGGGTCACAGGTTCTGCACCTTGAGATGGGCACCTGTGTGGAGACAGCCCTCAAGCACAGTGTAATGGGTTGAGAATTCCTGAGCCAGTTCTATTCTCAAGCTCCCGGATCTCAGATGAGCCACTCCAGGCATGCTTCCAGAGGCTTAGGGGCGGCCCAGCTGTGGATACTCTCCCAGACTGCTGCTGTATCAGCTTCTCATGACGACTTTGCTTGAATACAAAATGTGTGCCCTGCTCTGAAATGCCCGGTAATAATTTGCTCTTGACCTCGGCTTCCTCTTTGGCTTGATGATTTTCAGAACAAAAAGGCCATGAATCTTGGTTTGGGTGGTGGGTTGGAAAAAGATCATTACTCTTTTCAGCAAATGCAGTGTAGGTAAGAATGGCTTCCTGATACATCCGGTCTGGGGCACTGGCCTCAGACTCACAGAGAGAAAAGAGTCCAGAGGGGGAGAGAGAGAGAGCTCAGAATTTAAGATGACTTCCAAATACCCATGTCCTTGTAAAATCCCCCAACTCTAGAGTGTGGTTGTGGTCTCTCATTTGCTTTTAAGCAGCGAAGCTTGGCAAGCGTGAAGGGATGATGGCACATATAATCAAAGTACCTGCTAAGCTGGCTGCATCAATCAAATGCACGATTTTCCTGTGTGTGCCAGACATAACCAAGTGAGCCTTAAGCGTCAGAAGCCGAGGAAATCTAACTCTGCACTCCTGGCCTTGAAGAAAGGAGCTGGGGTGTGTGTGTGTGTGTGTGTGTGTGTGTGTGTGTGTGTGTGTGTGTTTCCCCACCACAGTGAAAGGCTTGTGCTAAGCAGTCTCTGAACTTGTGCAGCATGCCGGCTTTACATGCAACTAAAGTCTTGCCTACTACTGTGTGGGGTCCAACCTTATGGGACCCTGACAAGAACACTCAGTTCTGCTCTCCCTGGACCCCAGACTCACAGAAGCTACAAGATGATAAAGTTGTGTTGCTTAAAGGCACTCAAATTGTGTTCATTTGCTGTGTGGAAGTTGAAAACTAGTATAAAGGGCAACCTCAGAGCTTTTGATGGCCCACATTCTAATCTCAGTAGTTAGCATGTGACATGATGGACAGCTGTCAATGCTGATGGAACCTGCAACCCAGGTTCAAGGATATAATCTTCAAGGAAGAAATTTCATCCTCCACTTAGGGTCTTGAGCCAGATGAAAATTGCCTTCTCTTTCTTGGGTTGTAAGAACAACCAGGCAACTTTATTCACCTCTCCCAATGTCAGTAGATTAATTGCCACACGTGGTGGCCTTCACCCAGTTTCATAAATGTTCCTACCATCTTTCTACAAAATACCATTCATTCAGGAAATGTTCCCAGTTCCTCACAGGTGTTCCCTGCGGCTTCGAGATGGTCCCAGCTGGTGACAAGGCTCATGAGTGTCTCGGGATGTATCGACTTTGATCAACTGCTGGCCATCAATTTGGTACTTCTGGGATCACTGGCTTCCATTATTTTGGATCTCAGTTGCTTACATGATTACTTTGTGTCTTCTTCTTCTGGAGCCTCGAATGTCATGGGAAAGGGACTAGGGAAGTTATTTTAAAATTTAAATTCAATATTAATTAATTCAAATTAATTAAGTATTAAATTATCTAGTCCTCCTGGCACTTCCTTAATACAGAAATAAGCTTCTGTTTGAGAGGTAGGTGAAAAAGGACACAAAAGGAGACAGTGAGTAGAGGCAGTGTATGAATCGCTCCAATGGGTAATTATTTCACAGCAAAATGGAATTATCAAATCATTTTATCCTGATCATCAAAGTTGGAGGACAGCTATCATCTAATTTTAGGCATTTTCAGTGCGTGTGTGTGGCAAGCAGCCCCAGCTCAATGGAAATAGTGATGGAGACTGGTTCTCTATCTTCTGTTTAGAGAGACAAGTTGGTTTGTACTAATTAGATGCATTGATGTGGAGTTTGGACGTTGCTGTTGAGAGGGTGGCATCTACGATGATTTTACACACAGGGAGCCAGCACTGTACTTCAAAATTCCTTGGTCCTGGGACCCATGTGGCCCTGGCTATGGCATCCACTTCTTGATCCTTCAACATCAGCTATTGGAATGAGTTTTTGGCTCTCGTAGGGGAATTAGATGAGGAGTTTCCCCCTGGGGGAACTCAGTTTTGTGGGTGTCGTGTTTGCTCAGCTCCTCTAGCAATTCTCTAGAAATTCCTAATTTCATCTGTCAACTTCATTACAGTTGAAAGCACCTCGAGTGACTTCCATTGAACTTTGACGCACACATCTGGTTCTGCATATGTTGTAAATGTTTTATTTACACACTATCATGTATTGAGATCTTGGAAGAAATCTGCTTTGGCATTATTAATTTTCTTTTTGTGTCTTTTGTTTCGTTGTTTTCTGTTCACACTTAAGAAAATGATTTATCAACTCATTTGAAAGGCAGAGTGACAGAGAAGGAGGGAGAGGCAAAGGGGGCAGATTTTCCATATGTTGTTCATGTGCCAATGGATGCAATAGCCAGAGCCGGGAAAGGTTGAAGCCAGGAGCAGAAAAAGCTGTTGCCTGCAACACTGGCATTCTGTGTGAGCGCCGCTTTGGGTCCCGGTGGCTTCACTTCTGATCCAGCTCTGTGCCTATGTGCTTGAGAAACATCAAGTGATGGTTCAAGTGTTTGGTACCTGTTATCCATGCAGCAGTTCAGGCTCCTGGCTTTGGCGTGGCCATCCTCAGCTGGTGTAGTTATTTGGGTGGGGTATCAGATCTCTTTGTTTGCATGTCTTTCTTTCACCCTGCCTTTCAAATAAATAAATAAAATAAAAACTAGTTTGTTTCCTCTGTGATTTATGCTGGACTATTTCTTCAAATCTCTTTTCCAGTTTACAAATTCTGTCTTTAGAGATTCTAATCTTCTGTTTCAATATATTCCTTGCATTTATATTTTTATTATTTTAACTTTATTTGCTGTTTTATTTTTAGAATTCTCAAATACAGATTTTTTAAGATTGTCATGATTATTTTGTGGTTTTGTGTTATGAGATTGTATCTTCCATATTTTCTTCAAACATTCTAGACATGTGATTCTAAATCATGTATTTGATCATTCAAATTATATTTCTTTATAGGTTTGCTTTGGATATTGATTGATTTTGTTATTTGTTATTCATGACAACTTGCATTCTTGCATTTATTATCTAATTTCCAGTTGTGAATGTATTACTTGGAAACCTATGTGTAGGAATATTTTTTTCCTGTACCATGGCCACAAACACCAGGGGTTGCAGGGGCTGCAGAATTAGTATGTCAATTCTGACCAAACATTAATGTTGAAGCAGTCTTTGCGTATTGTGTATTCATTTTTTTTAAAGATTTATTTTTATTATTATTATTTTTTTATTGGAAAGGCGGATATACAGAGAGGAGAGACAGAGAGGAAGATCTTCCGTCTGATGATTCACTCCCCAAGTGAGCGCAACGGGCCGATGCTATGCCGATCCGAAGCCAGGAGCCTCTTCTGGGTCTCCCACGTGGGTGCAGGTTCCCAAAGCTTTGGGCCGTCCTTGACTGCTCTCCCGGGCCACAGGCAGGGAGCTGGAAGGGAAGCGGGGCTGCCGGGGATTAGAACCGGTGCCCATATGGGATCCCGGGCGTGCAAGGCGAGGACCTTTAACCACTTGCGCCACCGCGCCGGGCCCTGAGTATTCATTTTTAAAAGTATGTACTTTATTTATCTAAAAGAATTACAGGGAGAGAGAGAACAACAGATATCTCCCATCCACTGGTTCATTTCCAAAATGGTTATAATAGCTGGGATGCTCCAGGTCAAAATCAGGAGGCAGAACTTTCTTCCTGGTCTCCCACATCTGTGCAGAGGTCCAAGCACTGGGGCATCAACAGGGAGCTGGATTGGAAGTGGAGCAGCTGGGGCTCACATGGGTGCTCCTGTGCGATGCTGGCACTGCAAGCAGCATCTTTACCTGCTATGCCACAATGCAGGCCCCATGCTCTCTTTCTTGTGGGCTTTGCTTCCTCAGGGTCCTGTCATTCGTTCCATAGTGGTTTCTGATTTAGGTCCTCACACAGATCCCAGACTTCCTTGTTCTATTTTCTCTGCACAGTCCCTGAGGCATCAGAAGACGACAGTGTCTACCAGCTTTAGCTCTGGCTTACTTTTCCTAGGCAGGATTCATCATCATTTTTGACATGTGAAAATTTCTTGTGAATTTATTCCAGACTATCTATAAGAGGAGTTTAAAATTAATATTTCTACATTAGCTTTTAATAGTTTTGCACTGGAGACTTTGATCATGAGCCATTGGTTGTCTTGTTGATAAAGCAGAGCACTGTTCAGCTCACTTGTTCCAGGTAATTTGCGTGTAACTTCCCCTGTGCAGCACCTGTACAGTAGGGCATCACAGTGAAAAGAGAGCAACATGTGCAGAAACCGGAGCTGTAGCCAGAGAACTCCAAAGCTTCCATCATTCACGCAGAATCATAATCTGAGGTTCATGCTTTCTGTTGGTCACTTGGGCTCTTCAGATGCAAGTCCACTAAGAGAAAACAAAAGTCATTAAAAGAATCACTAATCAGTGGAAGAATGACCTGTCTCTTGGAGAGTCCTTTTTTATCAGCATTTTTATAATGTGGGATGTTGCTATGCACATGCATGAAAAACATTTTTCAAAATGAAATCCAAGTCTTTGATAGAGGTATGAGTCTATGAAGGTGACAAAAGAGATGTTGGGAGAGTTGTTTAAATCTTGTGCAAAACTCTGGAAAAATGAGCCCTTGTACAGGAAGTGAAGAAACTGACAAAGACTGACACATGTCAATAGATGCATCAACAAGAACACTTGTCAATAGATACATCAACAAGAACACTTGTCAATAGATACATCAACAAGAACACTTGCAAGCCTTGATGGCCGGTGCTCTGAAATTTTTGAAACAATGAGCCTTTCTTGCATTGTTCTGAATAAGTTAAATGTAAAATGCAGTGTTTTAAAAATATATTTATTTTTATTGGAAAGGTAGATCAGATTTACAAAAAGACAAAGATCTTCCATTTGCTGGTTCACTTCCCAAATGGCCTCAGTGGCTAGAGCTGAGGTGATCTGAAGTCAGGAGCCAGGAGCTTATGTGTGGGTCTCCCATGTGGGTTCAGGGTCCCAAAGCTTTGAACCATCCACTATTGCCTTCCCAGGCAATAAGCATGGAGCTGTATGGGAAGTGGAATAGTCAGGATACAAACCAGTACCCATATGGGATCCTAGCACTTGCAGGGCAAGGATTTAAGCACTGAGCCATCACAAAGAGTTCTTGTACCAACTTAATGGCAATGTGACCCCCACTATGACCCACCTTATTATTCATATAGCATAAATGTGGGGTAGACTGCCATGTCCTTCATGCACTGGCTTGGTGAACCTGTGACATGGTGGGCAGTGGGATACACAGCACTGGTCTGGGTGAGTCTTTGTGCCCAGTCCAGGTTGAGGTGTTGCATGTATACCTGTAAATGGAGAGTCCCTTTGATGGGCAAGGACCTTGATGACCTTCAGAGGATTCAAGGGCCACACCGATGGACACTGTGTGTATTTGTCTGGAGTCTTCAATGTTCCCTGTAGCTGTGTTGAGTCGATTCATCTCATGTGGGCTGTAAACTGTCACACAGTCTCTGGGCCTTGGGAAGACCATTTTGCTCTGCATGGGGACACAGAGCTAATGGGTCTGCTTGGCCATTTCTGCTTGCAATGTCTTTGTATTTTGTCATTGGCATGCTGGGTGAGGGAGAAGGTTATCGGAAAGAATAGTTGCTGGTTAGGATTCAAGCTGAGAATAAATTCTCTAAATTGGGCAGAGGCATGCCCAGTGTCCTGACCCTTGCTGAACATATGAGAGAGAGAGGCTGCAGCAGCCTCTGGATGTCAACATGATTCTCAGCATCCAGTGTGCAGGAAGCTCCCCAGGCAGACGTGTAGACTCAGGGGACAGCAAGCCTGCGGCAGTATCACAGTGCTACAAGAGGGACTTCATTGCTCTGGGGTTTTGTTAGTTCTTCCCTGAAAAGACATCATTATTATTCCTCCCTTTTAGGTTTGTCATGAGGACCAATGTAAGCTAGTATTTGAGGTTTGCTAAATAAATGTCAATTAAGTGTTAAAATAAATTGTGTTGCATGCAAACTCCATCATATTGAGAATAAATTAATTCTGGGTTTTTAGACAGAGTTGCTTAGGACAGTTGAAGCAGTGTGTGTATGTGGCAGAGGATGGGGAGTGGAAGACGATCCTGAATTAAGGAGCACTCAGTACTATTAAACCTTCATCAAGTGTCAGAGTCCGACACCGGCACATAGAAAATGAAGTGAATATTTGCTGGGACTAGAGGATTCTAAATTATTCATGAAGGCTTTGCTATTGCGAATCCTTTAATTCCATCACATCTCTAGTACAAAAGGCAGAGCCAATGTTGTCTGGCTATGGGTTTTGTAAAATAAAACCCTTTAGCTGTGCCAATCCGGTGAAACTATATTTTTTAATATTAGATATCAGCTGCTGTATCTATTGCTACAATTAAAACCCACTAATGGAGAAAAACCAGAAGAAGAAACCGAAGTCAGTGAGAAGGAAGTCATGAGCAGAGGTGACTTTAATCTCTGGATGTGCTATTGAACTTGCAAGACTGTGCTATGGAAGTTTTATACAACGATAAAGGCTCAAGATGGTAAATTAATTCTGTCTTAAATGCAACAATGCTGTGTCTAGGACGCAGAGCCAGGGGTGATGCCTGGGTGTTTCTTCTTGGTCACGTGCATCACTGTGTAGCTGATTTTTTTTTATTTTAGATGATGTTTACATAGTTGATTAGGGTGGGAAGCATCTAGGATTAGGGAGAAGTGGATGTGATCATTGTTTCCAAACTTTCTATATCTTTTTCCCATTTCTGGGGGGAGGGGAGAGATCAGGGCATACCCAACCTTCCCACCATCCCAGTACCTGAGGATGTGGAAAGGCCACCCAATGTCAGCCCAGGGTCACGATGGCGCATGTTCTGAAGGATTTGTCCAGATGGATGTGCTAGTTTTGAAATGCTGTTGATCTTACTATAGATAAGGAACCTTTCCATTGTCCATTGGCTGACAACATCATAGTCTCCACTTGCCCAGATATTTGCTGTCACATGTTCTGTTCTCCATTCTCTGTTATGGTACCAGATATCATCTGCAGGCTTCAATGTGCTACCATGACCTCCATGTGTGCCATGGTCTGCTGTCCAGTACTCTGTCCTCTACACTGAGGAAGACCAGTTCTCCTAGGTGGGCTCATGGACCTGAGCCAGGCAACTTGGGCCATGCTGGATCCCCCACCCCTGGGGCTCATGGACCCAGCGGCCACCTTGAAGGCAATCCCATGGCCATGTGCCTTGTGACCCAGGACCCATTAGACCACTCACTCCTGGTGCTCATGGACCTAGCCCCCAACCATTCAGATGAGCTTGGTGACCTGGACTAGGAGACCTATGCCACTCCGGACCCCCCTACCCTTGGGGTTCATAGATCTGGTACCTACCTGACTGGCAAGCCCAAGGGCCCCTCCATTCTTGGAACTCATGGACCTGACACCTACCTTCCCCAGACTGATACGACTCGTCTGCCCTTGGCATCCACCAGTGGGTGCTTCAGTAGCCCCCAGTCCCTGCATGAGTGTGAACTGTTGGTGATGTGGTCTGACTTGGCCTCTCCTGCATCCCATCCTTGTTCTCGGATCTGTCCGTGGATGTTAATAACTGGCCTGGCCTGACTCGCCCTCTGACCTGACCCATGTCTATACTGGCAGGCACTGTAACCTGATCTGGTTTGGGTTGCTCCCAATCTTGGCTGTTGCATTTACCTGCAGGGACTGCAACCTGACAAAGGAGTTCACCAAACTCCTCTATCTGGTCTTCTCCCAGTGGCAGATCTTACCATACCAGTGGGTCTCTGGCCCAGGTTGACTTTGTTAACTTATTGTCCTGGCAGGAATGGTGTCCTTGCCTATTCAACCCATACCCTTTTCAGTTCTTAATGTTGGGTGTTGCAGCCCATTCACACCTGGTCCGTGTCCAGACACAGTTCTCATATGGTTCAGCGGGGATTGAGACCCAGCCCAGCCCATTTTACACCCTACCCTGACTCTCATGAGTGGGTGCTGGAGTCTAGCCCAGTCTGGCTCTCCCCAGACCCAGGTACACCCATACCAAGGGAGAGTATAGCCATATTCAGCCAGGGACAATGCACTGATTCTGGCACTCACATTTACCAGTGCGAATTTCAGCCCAGTCTGAGCATCCCCTTTGTTGTACAACCAGGCCTGTTGCCAGCCACAGTTCTTGTGCATACTGTTGGAGATTGCTGTTCCACAGGGTGAGCCCACACAATCCCCTGCAGATTCTATCCCCAGGCCTGATTCACTCATTTATTTGTGAGCTTCGTGGCTCAGCCTCAGAGTACCTTTTCCCTTTTCTGATATTCTATGGTGGGTTCCATGTTGCAGCCCTTCAGGTAGAGTGGCTTTGTCCATGGAACTTCCAGAGAAGCCATTCCTCATCAAGACATGAACCCTATTCAGACACCCATGCCTTTACCCAGACTTACCTGGACTCTGCCCATCAACATGGTGGCGGTGGGTGGAATCATGGTCCTGAGTATGCTCAGAGCTGCCCAAAATCTGTCCACAGCATGGTCACTGTGGACAGAGGGAATTCTCGGGCCTCAGGCCTGGACAAGCTCAGGATTTGTCCAGCGCCTGGCAGTGGTGGATTGGGAGCTAGGATTGCCAGCAGGAAGCCTGGCCTGGTGTGGGTTCCCCAGCTGGGAGATTCAGAGACCTGCACATCTCTGCCCTGGTTGATTCTTGTGTCTTTTGACCAAGTAGCCTCTCCTGCCCTGGCCTTTGCTGAAATGTTTTCCCCTAACCTCTCTCCTCCTGCCAGTTGACTGAGTTAGCTCTTCCCCAAACAGCTCTGGGACTGATGCAAGAAGGCACCATTGAGCATATGCTGAGAATAGTAATGGTATAGATCAGGAAGCCGGAGTGGGACTACCCTGCAATGCAACAGCTCTGCATGTGGCTTCATTCCCAAAGGAAATTCAGTCTGTTGGAGAGACCCCTGCACTCTAATGTTTATGGTGGCGCTATTTACAATAGCCGAGAAATGGAGATAAGCTAAGTATACACCAACCGATAAATAAAAAACACGTCGTGGAATGCGATTCAGCCATAAAAGTATGAGTCTGTGTCATTCATGACAATGCGGATAAAACTGGAGGTCATTATGTTGAATAAAATAAGTTAAGAGTGATTTCATTATTTGTAGAATATGAGGAAATAGTTATCTCAAAGAAGCTACGAGTTCAAGAGTGGTTAGCAGAGCCTGGGGAGGGTGGGGGCGGGATGGGAGGAGAAAACCTGATTAATGAGTTATAGTTTGTATGAGAAAGAAGTTCTAGTTTGTTTTGCACAATAGGGAGCAGTAAATCACGAGAATGCACTGTATACATTCTTTTCCTGAAAGGTTAAAAGAGAATTTTTTAAATCTCTTCACCATAAAAAGATGGTAAAATTTCAAGGAGATGGATGTATTGATACCGATTATACCGATCTGGTAATGTCTATATGTGTTGTGATATTTTCATATGTAGGTAAATATTTTTATGTATCAGTTAAAAATAAAATGAACCCTGTTTTCAATACATTTGTTTGACACGTAAGATGCGTTGTTTCTGTCATGTTTTCAGTTAAAATGTCGCTTTAACAAGGAGGCAGATTCGATTTACATCCTTCCAAGCCTAAAGGATCATACATAATTACCGAAAGATTGGGTTCAGGACCCTTTAATTGCAGCCCTGGCTGTGTCACCAACTTGCTATTGCAATACTGACATGTTGCCCCATGCACTGTCCTGCCTGGGTGATCAGAATCCTAATGACAATACCAGTTATCACGCACCGAGTCTTACTGTAGTTCCACGTTGCTTGGCGCCTCACATTCGCGTTAGTTGATTTAATTGGACAGTGTGTGAGGTGCGAACGGTTTGTTACCACCTGATAGTTGGAGAAATTGAAGCACAGGGCGACAGAGTGTTCTACCCCAAGAACTCACAGTCGGGCAGTCTGGCACTTAAGTGTGTTGACTCCCATAACAACAGAAAACCATGGGGGATGGCTTCTGTTGAGCTGCCTGGAAAAGGCCACCCCATGTGTTGCTGTGAAGGAATTTTGCAGGTGTAAATCAAGACTGTACTTGGTTTACTCTAAGTGAGGTTATCCTGAAACAGTGTGGGAGGGTCTGACTTGGTTGCATGAGAAGCAGGACTTAGGGTGGGCATTTAGCCCAGGACTGCAGACACCTGCGTCTAACACTGGCATGCCTGCGCTCCCAGTTCCAGCTTCCTTGGGAAGCAGCAGCTGGAGGCCCAAGTTCGTGGGTCCTTGCGAGCCACATAGGAGAAGTGGATTGAGTTGAAAGTTGTGGCTCAGTCCTGGCTGATGCAGACTCTTGAAGTGTGGCTTCTGCAGTCTCACCTGGAGGCTTGGTCAGTATGCCAGACACCTGGATGTCTCCCAGGAACTCAGGGATGGGATGCTGAAGCGAGACCCCAGCTCAGCCCTGGGCCCTTCACTTTCCCCGTTAGATCTGTCATGTCTGTGCCTGGTACAGAACAGGCATTTAATAATACCTGCTAGCAGAACCGGGAGCTGCTTGATGAAAACCTCTCACTGGCTTGGTGGCCCTTCAGAGGGTCACTGGATGTTTTCCCTCATAGGTGACTCTGCTGGGAAAACATTAAATTGCTCAGAAGGCTTGAAGGATTTTGCTGGAAGGAAAATAATGGTTGGACCCAGTGTAGTGTTAATCTGTCCCTGACGGTAGAAAGCTATATTCAATTCCACAAAATGTCAATCAAATCATGTATTTACTCTACTTATTAAGTGTGCCTTGAAGCTCCCAGCTTGGTAGAGGAAACGAAGGGAACCAAGGAGATCTACCGACTCTTCTGGGGAGGCAGGGTTGGTTAGAACAGGTGATCACAGGACTTGGTAGCAGAGAACACATCATTGTATCTCTTCTACAAGCACTTGTTGAATGTACTGAAAATCAAGACACCTCTTGTCATTTCCCCGAAGAGAACAGTTCAAGGTTGATGCCTGGGTTCATGAAACTACTACATCTGCCAGGGTTATTTGTTTTGTTTAGGGTTTGTCTGGGGTAAAGTTTGTCCAAGTTTTTTTTTTTTCTTGGGATAGCTCAAAAATTTTGACAAAAGTATGCATGAATATTCCAACATGAAGATGAGACAACTGGGTTGAAGCAGCTACCTGCCTATAGAGTTACAAAGCACAGAACTGTGACCAAATCCTGTGTGTGCCCATGTTTACTGAAATTTTAAAAGGAACAAAGTTACCTTGACACTCTCAATGACTAGCTTTATTCATCCATAATTTATCCATGCATTCTCGGAAAATATTTCGTGTCATTGGAAATAGTCTCATGATAGCATCCTGTAAATATTTCCATGTAGCAACAAGTTATGACATGTATTTTTAATAAAATAATCAAAACCACGGGTCCCCAGAATTGCATTGCTCTAACTCATGGTAAGTTGAGCTGTTTATGGCATGTGCTGGAATCATGCATTTTGAGGTTTCAGGAATGGCCCTGAGGCCACAGTGTGGTCCCATGACTCCTTGGATGCACCTGTGCTTCTTTGGTTTGGGGCCTGTGTAGTCTTAGCAGACACATTACAAGTACACAATACATGTTGACCAGCCAACTTCTGCTATTCAGTGGTTTGATTTCTATTATCATCATGCCAAACCCATAAACTATATCCCTAAAATAAAAAAGACAGGGGCTGGCGCCATGACTCAACAGGCTAATCCTTCACTCTGTGATTCCAGCACCTCACATGGGCACTGGTTTGTGTTCTGGCTGTTCCACTTTCGATCCAGCTCCCTGCTTATGACCTAGGAAAGCAGCAGAGGATGGCTCCAGTCTTGGAGACAAGGCATCCATGTGGGAGACTCAGAAGAGGCTCCTGGCTTCAGACTTGCTTAGCTCCAGCTGCTGTGGCCATTTAAGGAGTAAGCCAGCAGATGGAAGATCTTCCCTCTCTGTCACTCTGCCTTTAAAATACGCAAATAACTATTCCTCCTACCCCCGACAACACACATACGGAATTCATGCGTAGTTTTGAAGTGAAGATGAGCCACGGTGCTGATCTGGTGTCAGAGGTCAGTTAAGCCGAGTAGGAGCGTTTCAGGAAGCAGAGGCAGGCTGCGTTTCGCACATGCAATGTCTCCAGTTCCACGGACCCTCCTTCCATTGTGACTTCGCTATTTGTCTATTCTTAGGTGACATTTATCTTCCTTAAGTTAGGCAGCCTCAGTGCTGGGACAAAGTGAGGCCATGTGATTTAGGAGTTGGGGCAGCACATTGCCCTGAGACTTCTTGCCAGTGTTCTTGAAGATGCTGGTTACCCAGCTGGCGAGGTGGTTAGCGAAGGCGCATAGGCAGTAAAGCAGTTAGAAAATAGACAAATATAGGAGTTAGAAAGTGGGCAAATACAGACTGAAACACAACTGATAACTTGGGGCATGAGTTTAACTCATGGTGTGGAGGGCAGGCAAAGTGGGAGACGGACTGTTAATGGAGCGGGAGTTTTCCCTGCTTGATGGAATGTTCCAGAACTGTTGGAAGTGATGTTTTCCCAACTGTGAGGACACGAAGAACTTCAAATACACCTTAAATAGATGGAGCACATGACATGTGACTCTGTCTCAATACAGCTGTTTAAAACAAAAGGAAATGCCCCATTTCAGAGCCAGCCAACACAATGTACAGAAGCTATGCAGAAGGCTAAGATGCACGGTCAGCTGGTGGACAGGGTCAACCCTCAGATTCGAGTTCATGCCCAGCCCAATGATGGCTGCCCACACACTCAAGTTCCCCGAGGCTTCAAGTCTTCCTGAGACTCACCGAATTCATGATCCTGGAAAAACGGTTGTTTTGTGTCATTAGAGTGCGATAAGTTTTTAAGTAGCAATAGTAAGTGGAATAGAAGTTCTGATGCTAAGTGTTTTGTTTTGAGAGAGGAAGAAGACATGCTATAAGGAAAGGGGGTGGAAAAACCGGAAGGGCTAGATGCTTTCGAATGTGCATTTGACCTTGGCTGATAAGGCATCTATAACAAAGAAGTAAGAGGGCACACTGGTGGGGATAGGCCGATATCTGTTTATATCCGTTTTTGGGGGAAGGGATACCCTATTTTGTCTTTTAAAAGGATTAAGACAACAAACCATGCGTTTCCTCCCTTTGGAAGAGAAGCACATGGGCTGTGCCTGGAGGAAATGCATGGTGAGGCGGAAGGCCAGCGAGGGGCTAGGGAGAGGGCCGAGGCGGACAGAGGGGAAGTGAGCCCCACGGAAGGAGGGGCACAGTGAGAAAGTGACGGTAAGGACAGAGCTGTGTGGCAAACCAATGTAGAGAAAGACGGATAGTCCGCGAGTTCAGGGGCACACGGGGTGGGGGTCCTGCGGAGCCCACCGATGCTGGGAGGAGGTCAGGGGGTAACTCCCAAGGGCTCCCACGGAGCAGGGCCCAAAGGTGCCGGGAACTGTCACTCTTACCGTCCCTTGGCTCGCAGAAGGGCTCCAAGGGCTGTGTCCACCTCTAGGCTGCATTCTGCCCACGTGTCTTGCTGTGTCTCTTCCCATAAGGACATCAGTCCTACTGGGTTGAAGCTCTCCTTGGCTGCCCTGATTGAAGCTGGTTACAGCTGCGCAGACGGGTTCTGGCCAGGCATTGGTTTTCGGGGGATGACATTCAACCCCACACAGGTCAGTTCCAGAGATGTGTGGGGGAGAGTGGGGACTGTGAGTGGAGGGGTGAAGTGCTGGCCTTGGGAGAGGAGGATGCTGGGAATGGGGCTCTGTAGCAGTGGTTGGAGCAGCAGCAGCTTGAAGAGGCGAGCTGCTGAGGGTTTCTTTCTTTTCCCTCGGCTGGGAGTGGAGGGTCCGTGGATAGGCTGGGCAAAGGAACCCGACAACCTGGAAAGAAGCAGGGTTTGACTTGTGTCAAGGAGCGGGAGAGGGGCCACTCCTGCCCGGGGTTGGAGGAGCATGGTGGCCCGAATGGAGATGTCAGCCCTGCACCTGCACAGCGGCAGAGCTGGAGCAGATGGCGCGGGCAGCCCTTGGTCTCGGGAGCCCCGGGGTCTCCCCTCTCTGTGGCTCTAGGCCTGTCCTCCTGTCCTCTCATCTGCAAAGGTAACTGTGGAGAGCAGATTCCCTCCATCTGGCTCCTCAGACTCTGCTGCTCCCCGGTAGGGCTTAGAAGTAGTGATTAAGCAGTCAGCCCGTTTGCAGGGTTGTGTCAGCCCAGCTAACAATAGGCTCACTCCTGGGTCTCCGTGGGAGGCCGAGTCCCCTGCAATTACAGGGAACAACTGGGGGTCAGGGGGCAGGGCTTCAAGGCCTCAGGAAGCCAGCTAACAGAGCCCAGCCCAGACTTGGGCGGCAGTGGCACTGCAGGGCCAGAGTGCAGGGTGGCGTGCGTTAGGGACCTTCACGCAGTTCCTGGCAGCAGCTAGCCGAGGGTGTTTTCTGGGAGACAGGCTTCTGCGGCTCTCCCTGCCCTGAGGTCGAGGCCACAGGGTTTGGAGGGACTCAGCACTCCCACCCAGTCCGAGCCTGAAACGCAAGAGGAAGACTCCGAGTGCTGGGACAGGGCTCAAACCTCGTTCTTGGCTGGGAAGTCTGGATACAGTGGGGCTCCGGGCTTGCTGTTCCTTTTCTCCTTAACTGAACTTCCTGGCAGGGCTCAGGGGCCTGCAACTGGACAGAGCCTGCCATGCAACTGGCCTCACAGTCTCAGGGAAGAAGCAGCTCCACAAAAAGTCCCAGGAGAGCTGATAGAGCTGGGTGCCTTTCTCTCAAAGAGTGGACTGAGGCCGGATACTCAGGCTGTCCGACTCCCCTGTTACACCAGGGGTGTCTCCCCAGCGAGGGTGGGCAGAGGGCAGTGGTTTGCTCCTATGCCTCCTCTCTGAGGGTTCGAGGCAGGTCTGGGAAGGACAGTGGCCCTTGCAGGCATCCTGCTAGTGGGTGTCCCCTGGGAGTGGCTGCCTGCAATTCCTGTGGCCTGCAGGGGGTGAGACAGACGTGAGGCCCGCTGGTACCTGCTGTCAGATGGCTCATGTCAGAGCACGGATCTACTTCATCTAGAACAGAACCATGGACCCACATTCTCTGAGCTCGTGATTCACGGCTCTGCAGTGAAGAGCAGGCTGAATGAGTCAGGACAGGCTGGGGGTCGTGGCAGCGGCCACCTGCAGCCTTCAGGGGTGGGATACGCATGCTCCTCTTGCACATATTGCCTGCCGCTGGCCGAGGTGGCTGTGTGGGCAGTCATCTCCCCCGGGAGGTTCAAGAACGCAGGCTGTTTCACCCTTGGGTCCTTGCCACCTGAGCACGTGCATCTGTGGCCACAGAGCATACTCCGGGGGTAATTCCTTGGCCTTGCGTTGCAGAGGTGGCCCAGGTCCCAGCACCCTGCCGCAGTGGGCAGGCACCAGGAACCTCTTAGGTGCCTACTTCACATTGGGATGGGTAAGTCCTGGGGTCTCTACCCCACACAGCCAGCCTTTCCCGCCTGTGCTCCTCTGGTCATCCGGAAAGGACATAAATTTTCAAATAGGTGAGGGGTGCTCACCGGTCCTTGCCCCCTAGCCAGTGTGTGGGGTTCTCACCGGTCCTTGCCCTCTATGCCAGCATGCAGGGTGCTCACCGGTCCTCGCCCCCTAGCCAGTGTGCAGGCTGCTAGTATTTCCTTGATTCTGAGCAGTAATGGATTGAAAAATGTTCTTACCTGATCCAGGTTTCAGTCTGCGAAATGCTTTTATGAGTTATTTTGTCTAAGTTTAAGCAATGTTATGACTCTGATTGGGACTCAGAGAGGGGCTTCTTTCCTGGGGGGTCACAGGCGTTCCCTGGAGGCCCACCTGAAGCCCATCTTTTTCAGCTGTTGTGGATACAGCTAGCACGTTGCTGTGGCCCTTCGTCTTTGTGTTGATTCTTTGCAGCAGTCGCTTCTTCGTGTCTCTCAGCCCTGCGTGACAAGTAAACTCTACCTACCTCCTCCCTGCAGGCGATGAGTCAAACACTCAAGCCCTCTCTGCTCTGCCTCCCTCCGGTCTCCAAATTCACTTTGCATCTGCACCATGTAATTTAGAAGTTAATTGTGCCTTATTTTGTTCTGTAATTGTTCATTGTCTTAGTCTTGTCTTTTTTCTTGGAGGGATTAATGTTTGAGAACTAGGTCTGTCTTCCCCAGTGTACCCGCAATGACATTTTTAGATTATCCTACAGCTGGGGCGGGAGGGATGGTTTTCAAAATTGAAACACATGGAAAATGGTAGAGGATAAAGCTGAGTGTTAATCCTTTGGAGTGTGATGAAACTTTGGGGAGATGTGACCTGGCAGCCATGGGAGCCTGGGAGGAAGGACATCAGGTGGGGAGGTTGAATGTGTTCCTTCTCAGAGAGGAAAGAACAGGGCTGGCTTTGGAATGGATAGGAACTGCCCTGATTCCAAGACCAGTGTGGATGTTGAGTGAGGAGGAGGAGGAGGGCTTATTCCACAAGGCAAGTAGCATGTGCGCGTGTTTGAGGAATGGTGACGAGTGAATTTGGAATTGGAGGAGCTAAGGCTGCAGAGCATCGGGGTTGCACTTTGGGAAGATGAACCTGGTACAGGTTGCAGATGTCATGGAGGTATGGGTACTAATCAGAAAGTGGTTGTGGTAGCCAGTAAGAGACACAACAGCTTAAATCAGAGCAGCGGACTGACCATGGAAAGGGACAAAAGGTGGAGCTTTGCAAAAGTGGAGTTAAGAGATTATCAGTTCAGTGTGTAGGGGAAGTCAAGGTGAATATCAAGAAGGCTGATGGGGTCAACAGCAGCTTTGGCACAGAGAACGTTCAAAACGCTTGGATCTGGTGACCAGCTGATGGAAAGCAGAGTCCCTCAGTGGTGATTTGAGTACGAAAGCAGTGAGTACTGCTTTGCTGAGTTTCGATGGTGTTGATCTCGTTTGTATCATATTCATTTGATTCATAGTGAGTGACCCCCCAAATCAGTACACCAAGTGTCAGTCATCTTGTGTCTCGTGCATAGTGGACCCTGAATCTGGGCAAGCACTTGCCACAGAGTTCTTTGCTTGGTCTGGAGGGTTCAAATAGCCTTGTGCATGTGCCTGGGGCCACAGAAGGGTCCCCTAGAAAGCGGGGCTCACGTGGGTGTGCTTGAGTCATACAGCTGTTTTTGCTCTTAAGTTGCTCTGGAACCAAACCCTGAAGATTTTTGGAAGTCATTTGATTTATTTTTTTAATCAGAGCAGGGCTTTGAGGCAAGTCGCAGGCATCCTTGGCAGGACCCCTGACATGCTCTGTGAGATACCACCTCATTTTGGTCTTCCAAGGAATTCCAAGGTATTAACAAGGACACTTGCAGCCTGCATTTGATCTGGGCCTCGGAGCTGCTCATTCCTTTAGGAATCTTTGCTGGGAAAAGTTAGACAAGCGAAAGTTGGCTTTCCAGTCGAGCCAGTGCTGGTTTTTCTATGCTTGGTCCACAAAACGAACAGTGCTTTTCCTGGCTCATCTTTGTCTCCTTGAGTGACTGCCTGGCTGTCGGCAGTTCCTTCAGCTGAGTGACTCCATCACTTCAGGAGATGGTTTTGCTGGAGCCTTTGCTCCATGTTGGTGTCACAGGGTGAGGAATTCAACAAGGACTCAGCTGGGTGATTCTCCTATCCTGCTTGCACTGGTTGACTGCGTCCCCTCGACATTCCTGGGCAGCTCTCCTCATCCCTGCGCTGCTGGCCCAAGGAGATGGGGCCTTTGGGAGGGGACTGCTCTGAACTTGACCTTAGTTGTAGTGTGCGACCTTCATCAACTCTCCCATTCCTCGGTGTCTATCTGCACTGTTTGGGAAGCGAGTGACAACAACCCTTACTTTAGATGGCCCGTGACACTCAGGGCACTCTCCATGTGGCATTGTCAGCTGGGTGCTGCAGTCATTGATCTTTGGTCCCCTAAGTCTGCAGATCTGGCATGTCCATGCCAGAGCTACCTTAGGGAGAGGGTCGTCCCCTACAAGGCACACACACCATTGTGGCACAAGCCTCGATAAACCAGGGTGGATGAGGATGACAATTTGAAGTTTTTCTTCCAGATTAAGTCTGCTGCTATGCATCAGCAGATCTAACAACAAAAATACACTGAGAGCTTAAGGTCCTTCCATGGTCGTTTGATTTCTAACGAGACAGCTTATTGCTACTTAAGTTCTAGATTTCAGTCAGGATTCCATGCCCGCTGTGTAGTTCATACTCATGACATGCCTGTAGTGATCTGCTGGCCTTTAAGGACACGTGAAGTCGTTTCTGTGCAGTCCATGTGCCTTGCGAGTGAGTGCAGAAATGCTGTCAGGGTGGTTTCTCCATTTTAGATCCAGTTTTCTGCTAATATGACCGTAAAACCAATGGATAATGGCCCACATACTTGGGTCCTGCCTCTCATGTGGGAGACTCCTCTGGGATTCCAGGTGCCTGGTTACTGCCTGGCCAATCCCTGTAACCTTCTGGGAAGTGAAGCAGTAGTTGAAAGCTCCCCCTCTGTGTGTCTCTATCTCTTTCTCAGAAACTCTGCCTTTCAAATCAATAAATGCATCTTTCTCTTTTTGGAAGAACCACCAAGTTAGGGTCTGGTGGTGAGCCAAGGGGTACAATGATACACGCCATCCTTTACCACCTAGAAAACGCCCCACACTGTCACCATCGCCAACTCGTCCACTGGGAAAGCACATACACCCAGACTTAGCTTTTTCTATCTTCTGTGTTTTTCTTATGTTTTATTTAAAAATATTTATACTGCAAAATACACATTTATTTACTTTTCTCTACATAAATTACTTTAATCTATTTACTTCTAATTTCAAATATTGAAATTAATTTCTTTCTGTTAATATTCAGTTGCGTGTTAGCTTTTCTTCTCTGACAATCTCTTTTCAAAAATATTTTTATTTTTATTGTTATTATTATTTTCCACGGTATCATTTTTTATGCAGAGATCCCCCCGCCTCCCCCTTCTTCCTCCTCACTCCCCTGCACTGTTTTCCCCTGTTATTACGACAGTATAGTCTTTCAGCAAAAGTCACAAGTCCAGCATTCTGCTATTTAAGTGTATCATGTCATTGTAGGTATAAGCAATAGTAGAAGATCTAATATCTTATTGTCAAGGTATATTTAACAGTTTTTCCTTTTAATAAAAATTTATTTTTATTGGAAAGACAGATTTAAAGAGAGAAAAGGAGATACAGAAAGAAATATCTTCTATTCATTGGTTCACTCCCTGAATGGCCACAATAGCTGGAGCTGAGCCAATCTGAAACCAGGAGCCGGGAGCTTCTTCTGGGTCTCCCATGGGGGTGCAGGGTCCCAAGGCTTTGGGTCATGCTGTTTTCTAGGCCATAAGTAGGGAACTGGATAGAAAGTAGAGCAGCCCAGACATTAACTGGTATCTATGTAGGATCCCAGTGCATGCAAGGTGAGGATGTAGCTGCTGAGCTGTCACATTGGGCCCTGCTTCCCATTATACAGTTCACTTACGAGAATCTATGTACATGCACATTTACCTATATGTCTGCTTATTTTGCATTTTGCCTGAATATTGCTTTATACTAAAGAGAACATCTGTTTGTTCTTTGAGGATTGGCTTATTTCATTGAGCATAATGGTCTCCAGTTGGGATCACTTTGTTCCAAATGGTAGAATTTCATTTCTTTTCATGGCTGAGTAGCATTCCATCAGTAGATGTACCACTGCTTCTTTATCCATTCGTCTTTCGACAGGTAGACAGGTATCTGGGTTGTTTTCACATCTTCACTATTGTAGATTGTGCTGCTACAAATACAGGTTTGTAGGTCACTCTCTCCAATGCAGATTTCATTTCCTTTGGGTATATTCCCAGGAAGTGGGATAGCTGGTTCATGGAGTGGACCGATTTTCAGTTCTCTTAGCACTCTCCATGTTGACTTCCAAAGCAGCTGTACTAGCCTATGTCGCCTTCAATAGAAACAGGGTATATTTTTTTCACCTACAACCATGCCTGCAGGTGTTGTTGGCAGATTTATGAAGTAGGCCAATCTCACTGGAGTTCGGTGAACTTCAAGGTGATTTTTTATTTGTATTTCCCTAATAGGCAGGAAAGCCTGAGCATTTTTCATGTGTGTGTCTGTCATTTGAATTTGTTCTTTTGAAAAATGTCTATTCATTTCCTTTTCCCATTTTCCCCCCACAGGGTTGTTTGTTTTGCTGTTGTTGAGTTTCTGAAGCTCTTTGTAAATCCTAGATATTAGTCTCCTATCTGTTGTATCGTGTGCAAAGATTTTCTCCCCTTCTGTTGGCTGCTTCTGCACTTTGTTGATCGTTTCCTTTGCTGCACAGAAGCTTCTTAGATTGATGTAGTTGTATTTGTTTAGTTTGGCCTTGATTACTTGTGTTTTTTTTTTTTTTTCAAGAAGTCTTACAGTGTGTTTCCTATATTTTCCTCTAACAGTTGGATGGTTTCTGGGTGCAGATTTAGGCCCTTGATCAATTTAGAGCTAATTTTTGTAAAATGTGGCAAGTGCTATTCTTGCTTCTTACTTTTGCAGGCTGCTATCCAGTTGTCCCAACAGCATATGTTGAAGAGACCAACCTTTTTTCCTGGACTATTTTCAGTTCTCTTGTCAAAGAGTAATGGGCTGTACATGTGTGAGTTCCCTTCTGAGCATTTTATTCTGTTCCATTGATCTTCTTCTTAGTTTCGGTACCAGTACTGGGCTCTTTTGATTACCACCCTTAAGTATGTCTTGAGGTTTGGAATTGTGATTCCTCTTGTTTGATTTTTATTCTTCTGAATAGCTTTGTCTATTCATGGTTTTTTTGTATTTCCAGATGAATTTTTGTATCATTATTTTCAGCTCTGAGAATGGGATTTTAATTAGGACTCCATTGAATCTGTGTATCACTTTTGCTCATGTGGACATTTCGATTCTACTGGTATAGGAATATGGTAAATTTTTTTCATCTTTTAATGCATTCTTCTAGTTTCTTTTTTAGTGCTTTGTAATTTTCATCGTAAGAGTCTTCCACATCTTTGGTTAGGTTTATTGCAAGGTATTGAAAGTTTTTCTCTGCTATTTTTAAAGGAACAAGTTCTTTCTCAGCCATGGAGTTGCTTGTGTGTACTAGGGCCATTGATTTACATTCACTAATTCTGTGCCCTGTTACCTTGCCAAACCCTCTTATGGATTCCAGTAGTCTTTTCATTGAGTCCCCACTAATACTGTACTGGAACTATGAGAGTCTCTATTTCCTTTTAAAATCTGCTAATATATTATATATTTTAACATAGCTGGGTGTCCTAGCATTCAGTGTATTAACATTTATTTTTGCATATATTATTGTAATTTCCTTTTGCTGAATGGATCCATTGGTTATGAAGTATATATGATCTGATATTAGAATGGCTATGCAAGCTCATTTTTCCTTTCCATTAACCTGTTTTTTGAGTCAGCCCACCAGTCTGTGCCTTTTGATTGATGGGTTTAAGCCATTTATATTTAGGGTTATTATGGACAGGTAGGATTCAATCCTGTCATTTTAGCATTAGATTTCTCTTTGTCTGATTTAGGTTTCCTCTAAGGTTTTTTTGAGATGTCCTCCACTTCTGCCCTTGGATTTAGTGGATGTTACTCTTTTTTCTGTCTGTAGCAGATCTTTCAACAATACTTGTAGGACAGGTCTTGTAGAGGAGAAGTCTTTCAATTTTTTTTTTTTTTGCTTCACTTTCAAATACAAATGACAGCTTTGCTTTGTATATTATTCCTAGCTGACGATTCTTTTTCTTTTAGGCTCTGCAATGTGTCACTCCATTCTGTTTCTTCTGAGAGGTCAGCTGTAAGTCTGGTGTTTCTCTAGAACTTAGTGATGTTTTTCAGTTGCTTCCTTTATATTCAACTGAAGAGAGCTTTGTCGTGGTGTGCCATGGGGAGGGTCACTCATGGTTGAGTCTGTTTGGGAGTTCTCTGCCATTTCCGTAGTTGGTTTGCCCTTTCCCTTTGCACGTTAGGGAAGTTTTCATCTTATTTCATTGAGTTTATCTCTCAACCCAACTTACCTTTCCATACCTTCAAGAGCTCCCGTGACCCTCGTGTTTGGTCATTTAGTTCCTTTTCCAGCTTTCTGATTGTTTGGACATTTTTGCATGTGATATCTTCCAACTCTGAAATTTTTCTGCCTCACTCATTCTATTACTGAGACTTTCCATTGAATTTTTAATTTGCTTTATTATATTTTTAATTTCTAATAATTCCACTTAATTTTGTTTCAGGCTTGCTAGTTCCTGTGTAATGTGTTCCTTAAATTCCTTGCACTCCTGTATGTGTTTCTTGTTGTTGTCAAGGAGCTTTATAATGATTTTTTAAAATTCTTAATCTGGCAGTTCCTTGATGCCTTCATCAGTAAATTCTGAGACTGAAACAGCCTTTTGCTCCTTGTGGGAGAGTGCTGGCAATCTCACTCATTGTGTCTGTGCCTTTCCTTCGCCCTTGGGCAGTGCAGCTTGGATTGGTGGGTTCCTCTCCTCAGGGCCGATGTCTAAGCTGTGTCATCCAGGGGTCTACATGCTGACTTTACTGATCCTGTTCAGGGCCTGGATCTCTGCGTCACTCATGCCACTCCCTCTGGTTTCAGTGCCGGGTTTCCATTCTACACTTTTGCCATTACCTCATCAGCTGAGACTCCTGGGCAGCCGCTCTTCAGCCACTCTGATCCTGTGTTGGGGACACATCATTGTGTGCTCAGCTTTTTTTCTGCTCCCTGCTCACAGCTCAGCAGCACCTGGTAAGCTGTGTCTTTAAACTAGATCATAGGGTTATCTGTGATGCCCATGACATAATTTTCTTTTCTTTTCTCTTTTTGCTGGCATTTAGGTCTGTAGACGACCTGATCCTGTTTTGGATGGAACCCATGTGATGCCAAGTTGGTATTATTTTCCCAGGGGCTTTGCTGCAGCACTCAGCATGGTACCTGCTTTGGCATTGATGGGGTCCATGAAATCTGCCCCATGCCTACCCCCCTCTGATAGGGTTCTGTTGCTCTGATTCTGCTCGTGATTGCATTAAGAGGTCATCAGGACCTGCAGTTCCATGCGAGGTTCACCTCCCGAGTTCCTGGTGAGCTCCACTTCCCTCTTGGCCGTCAGTGGAGCTCTGATCACCTCTGGGCGAGCTGTTCATTGCAGTGCTGCTCCGTTGTCTCCGCTACTTCCTGTGTCCATGCATCTCCAGCTGTCCCTCTCCCATCTGTCTGCCGAGTCCCATTTCCCGGGACCGTGCCCTCTCTGCCTCTCCTCCACTAATCCTTCTCTGTCTGTTTTATCAATGTTCTCACTTCATTCCTGCCATCTTGTTCTCTCACAATGTGTTTTTCTTATGTTTTAACATCATTCAAGGATCTCTGGTCCCACAGCAAAGGACCGTTGAAATTCAAATACCCAGGCATGGCTATCAATCATAAACCATGCAGGAGTTAGCATCTGCTTTCTTTCCAGTGGGCCAAAGGTGTCGTTCTAGAAATTGGTTTAGCTGCTTCCTTTATTTTATTTGTTCTTCTCTCCCATAACTCCAGAACTCTGGTATGTCAGGAGCTGTCTGCAGACTCCACTTAGGCCTTGTGAACCATGTCCACTGAAAACAGAGAAGTAAAAGCAGCTGTGTGTGACACGGTGGCAGTTGTGGGGAAGTGTGTGCTTAGGGCTAGGAGGAAGGAGCGAGGAGAGTGTGGGAGGAGAGACAGTGCTAGACAAAGAGCAGCCTGCACCTGTCACAGGTGTGACCTCCCAGCAGAGTGCATCTTCTTAAATGAGTGTCAACAGTGAAGCTGTTGTTGCAGGCGCGAACAGTGTTTCACTCAAAGACCCAATGTGGGAGTCGGGCAAAAACTCGCCCTTTGGATAAGTTTCTGGGAGGAATCTACAGAATGCTCTGCCTGTTAGGGCAGGGAAGGCAGAAAATGCCCCGAATCTCACGTCAGGATCAAGCAAACACAGACGTGACCAGGAGCAGGAAGAGCTCACAGCTGAGGACCTCTTTGGAGGGGCCCGTGCCGTGTGCCAGGCAAACGGGCGTCAGCCAGCCATCCTGCTGCAACTGCAGCTTATGATGTGCTGATTCTAGGTTACGGAGCCTCCTTGGCTTTCGGGTGCTTCATTGGTGTGGAGTTCATGGCTGCCTAAGGCACAGAGATGTTCTAAGTTCGGGATGGTCAGTCCGACAGACAGTTGGGGCCTTTATAAAAAGCTGTATGAGCCTTGTGGTTTGGCCCAAGTACAGCACAGCCATGGTACAATCCTGTCAACCTGATTACTTGTGTGACCTAGAACTTGCCAAAGGGGGACACAGTCATAAAAGAGGCCCTTCTCTCTGCATTGCATGAAGGATGGCCAGCAGCCTGGGTGCCCGCCACCTGGGGAGACCTGAGCTGGTGTCAGTCCTGCTGTCGCCCTGGCAGGTGCCTCTCCAGCCCAGAACACCTGTGGGCTCCCAGTGAAAGAGAAGACAAATGATCCTTTAAGCTTCTGGGAGCTGAGTATGTTTTATTTCTTTTTAAAAAAGAGATTTATTTGTTTTTATTTCAAAGGCAGATCAGATTTGCAGAGGAGAGGCAGAGAGAAAGATCCTCCAAATGGCTGTACCAGCTGAAGCTGAGCATATCTGAAGCCAGGAACCAGGAGCTTCTTCTGGGTTTCCCATGCAGGTGCAGGGTCCCACGCCTTTGGATTACCCTTGGGTAATCCTCGTCTATCTTCCCAGGCCCTAGGCAGGGAGCTGGAAGGGAAGTGGAGCAGTTGGTACATGAACTGGTGCCCATATGGGATCCTGGCACGTGTAAGGTTTAGCCATTAGGCTGTTGTGCCAGGTCCCGTGAAGTCTGTTCTTTCTGTTTGGAGACTTGGTCTGTATGGCTTTGTGGTGGAGTGGTTAGGGAGTGGGCTGGGGATGGGGAAGGTCTTTAGAAGCTGACTTCCTGGAACTTGCCTTTCTGGAAGAATTCCTTAGACCTTGTTTAACCTTGGCGCTTCTCTCGTCTGCTGCTCCAGCGGGAGGTTGGGGGTACACCTCTGGATCCCAGGGTGCTCAGGGGTGTTCCCTGGCTGCTGTCAGATGCCCTCCGCCCCAGCATGTTGACCTGGGATTGCCCATCTTTATTCTCTGGCTTTCTGTCCCCACCCCACTCTACCCCGTATCTACAAAGTGAGTCTTGAGTTTTCTTTCTAACACTGGCTGGAAAATGACCAGAACACGCAGAAGCCAAGGCCTGCACCTGAAGCAGGACTCACTGGGTCTCACTTTGGAACTCAGCTTTGGAGCTGTGGCAGCTACAGATATCTGGAAGAACTGTCACACAGTATTTCATCTTGATCATCGCAGCTGGAAGGGCGCGTGCGTCTGTCCCGAAGGCCCGCTTCAGCAGCGTTCCAGGCAGGAGATGACTGTCGTCAGGCCAGCGTTTCAGAAGCAGCATGAACATGGTGCTATGGTGTTAGGCACCGGAGGGTCTCCTACTGAGGAGGTACTGGGGGGAATAAAAGGGAGAAGTGCTCCCTAGAAGCCTTGGCAGGACACACTCCCCTCCTCACAGCAAAGGAACGGAGACCCAAGGTGACCCTTAGAATGAGGTGCCTCCTGGTTCAGGGAGAAGCTCATGGTGGAATGAGGGTGTGACGGGAAAGAGGCACCAGTAGCCCTGCCCAGTGTCTCGGAAGCCACACCCGCTCAGTCCGAGGGGGAGCAGAGAGCTGGCCCCTTGGAGGCACACATTCCACATTTTGCGCTGGAAACCTGGAGGCAGGCAGCTGAGCTGGGTTGATGGAGTGGACGCTGACTGCCGTGGCCTGCACCCTCCCCCACTCTCGGGGGCACCCTGGCCTCTAACTAAACAGGAACCTTCCAAGGAAGCTCATGATTGTTTGCAGCATCCCGACTTGCTCTCCCGTTGTGCCTGGCCCCTTCTGGGTCCACACCCTCCCTAGCCAGTCCATCACCTCCCTTCCTGTAGCAGAGGAAGCCAGGACAGCCGCCCCTGGGGGGACGTTGGGGACCTCACTTCATTCCAACTGGGAACAGTACCAGATGGCAGGCAGGAAGGCCTGACCAGCCTCCAAATCTCCCTGTCCCCATCAACCCCGGGCTTGCCTGGCTGGGTCTGAGGTGCTTGGGACAGAACACAGAGTCTGGGGGCCAGGTCCCCAGCGCCTGCCCTGCTGGAGATCGTAAATATTGGGGGGAACCAGAAGGCCTGCCACAGAGTGTGGAGCACAGGGCTGGCTTCTCTGTGGTCCTGGACATCCCTTGGTAATGATGGGTGCTCTCCTACACATCAAGTGAATCAGCCAGGTCAAGCTGGTTGTTGAAGGCTAGTGGCACTGTGGAGGGGGTAGGGTGTGGTCGGGTGGGGTGGAGGGTGGTCAGGCTAAGCCGACAGTCTGTGAACATTATTATACACTGATAAGCAAAGCTGACTTAGACACCAAGTAGCCAAAGGGGGATGTTGTTCTGAAGTGTTGGTTATGAATATGAAATATTCTTAAAATCTTACTGAATGTTCATGAACTGACAAAATACATAGAATCAGTGCAGAACAACACCCATAAACCGTATATTCAAATGGCTCAGATGGTTGTGTTGAATTTCACAGCTGCTTTTAGTCCTTTCTGAATCATAAACCCTGCATCGATGTTTCACAGAAAAGGAAAGCAAGTTGATAAGATTGAGTCCTGGAGGTTGGTCCACATTGGTGGTGTTTCTGGGTCACTTAGAGGTGAACAAAACCCCCACTCCCTGGCTACCCCTTGATGTGTGGCATCCAAGCCAGTCTTCAAATCTGCTTGTCTGACACCTGCCTGCTGGGATTCCGGGGTTACGCCTCTCTGAGCGTCGCCTCCTACGACTCTTAGCCGTGGATCACTCGGCCCGCGCGTCCATGAAGAACGCAGCTAGCTGCGAGGATTAATGTGGATCCAGTTCTAGCTTTCTAACACTTACTCTGGGAGGCAGCTGGGAGGATGGCTGAAGCAGCTAAATCCCTACCTCTCCTCACTCATCTTTGGCCTGGGCTGGCCCTGGCCATTGGAGCCCCCAGAGAGTGAGCCGGCACATGGAGCTGTGCCTGCCTTTCACATCAACAGCAAACAACAAAGCACAGCTCTAACCAGCTCTGGGACGGACAGGATCGAGCGGGAGGTCACGGATCGAGCGGAGCCAGAGGGCTGCTGAAAGCCCCACGCCCGTCACCCCGCATGAAATCAGCATTCCAAATCATCTGTTTGCAAGGAGTTCCCAGCTAGCTGGAACTCCCTGTCCTCCCAGAGTCTCAGCGAGAACGCTGTATTTTGAACAGCTGATGAGGAAAGCAGTTGTTTTCCTGTCTCCACCCACTGCACAACTGCAGGCCAAGGGAGCTGGGCTGGGCCGCTGCTCGTTCCACCGCTGATGGAGGCCGGCCGCCAGCTGGGTCCACCCGTGCTGCCACGCGTTCCATGCACCCTCATTAACCAGCCTCCTTGTCCGCGAGAAGGATGTGAAGAGAGGTGTGGGAGAGATCGCTCTAGCTAAACTTGGACTTCCAGATCAAGGCAGGAATTGAAGGGGTGGAAGAGAAATACTGCGTTTATCCACGTGGGGGGTAGGAGGGAGGAGCGAATATTTGCTAAATTTAGAACTATTTGTGCTTGCCAGTTTTAATGTTGGTGGTGTTTTTGAAGCAAACACAAGTCATTTCCCGACAGAAAAACCGTGGCTAGAAGTGAGAACAGCAGTTAAGTAGAACGGGTTTTACAAACCAAGTCCCCTCGCCAAGCCGAGTGAATTTTAAATTCCATGAACATCTCGAGAGAAGCTTGGGAAATGGTGGGTTGGTGCAGAGCTGCCGACACCAGCTGCTTGGGGCTCATCTCCACCCTCCCCTGACAACCAGGGTTGACCTGCAGCTGACAAGTGCTGTGGACGCCTCATCTCCTCCTTCCAGCTGCACTCTGGAAGGGTGCTATCCAACCTCGGTGCTGCCCCAGGGCTGCCTTGGCCTCCATCCCCGCTGGGAGAGAGCATCGCAAAGAGAAAAGTGCTGATTCACCCTTGGAATCTTTCAGGGAGAAACCTGGTGGCCATCTGGGAGGCTGGGCTTTGGCTCAAAGTCTTCCCCCAGAGGGGAAATGAGGCTGGTGGTGGGCAAACAGCTCCTTTTTCCAGCGACTTACAGGGTGTTAAGACAAGGCTTCAATTCAGTTTGAGTTCAGTTGACAGCAGTTCAGTTGCTCTGGGGGTTCTTATGGGACACAGCGACTCAGTACGAGGAAGACGGAAATGAGCTGGGTTTCCTGCCCTGGGCTCACTCCCCGACAAAGCCAGACCCCAGGCCAGAGCGGGATGTTGCTGAGCACTGCAGGCAGGGCCTGTGTGGAGTGGCACTGGCTGGCAAGCAGGGGGAGAACTGTGGGAAGCGGGGAGCAGGAGCAGCCCCCATGAAGTTGAAAGGCCGTTGCAGGATGGCGGCTGGCCCAGGGCCAGGAGGTGGGATTGATCTTGCCAGCAGATAAACAGGAAGTCACAGGGATAGGCTGATGCCCTCGCAGCGATTATGTCATTGCGCCTGGCCTATCAGGTAGCGCCGAGTGGACCACGGTGAGAAGTGATTGGTGGAGAGCGGTATAAAAGCAGCCGCTAAAAGCAATAAGACGAATAGGGAGAAGAATGGGGCAGCAGAGAGGGGTACAAAAGCAATAAGACCTACGGGAGAAAAGCCAAGACCTACGGGGAAAAAGCTAAGACCTTCAGGGAGAAAAGCTAAGGCCTACGGGGAAAAAGCTAAGACCTTCAGGGAGAAAAGCCAAGGCCTACGGGGAAAAAGCAGCGGAGACAGGGGTATAAGAGGAGAAGCAGTGGAGAAAGGGAAGAAAAGGAGAGAAGGTAGAAAAGCAGCCGCTTTTTTGCAATAAGGGGTCCGGTTGCGGTTCCGGCTTTTCCCAGAGCCTCAAGAGTGTGCCTCGTAGGTAGTGTTGCTGCTGGTCGGTGACAGAGAACTGCTTCTTACCTTTAAATTTCAGGAGGACATATGTTAGATGAGGGAGGGGTGGGTGCTTTACAAACCATGGCCCTGTGGGTCTGCTGGATGTTCTCTTCCCCACATGCTCTGCAACCTATTTAGGTCTTAAAAGTTGGATTTTTGGAGGGCCTGGTACAGTAGCCTAGCAGCTGAAGTCCTCGACTTGCACACGACAGGATCTCATAAGGATGCCGGTTCTAATCCCAGCAGCTCCACTTCCCATTTAGCTCCCTTCTTTTGTCCTGGGAAAGCAGTCGAGGCTAGCCTGAAGCCTTGGGATCCTGCATTCATGTGGGAGACCTGGAGGAAGCTCCTGGCTCCTGTCTTTGTCTCGGCTCAGCTCCAGCCATTGTGGCCACTTGGGGAGTGAATCAGTGGATGAAAGATCTTCCTCTTGGTTTCTCCTCCTCTCTGTATATCTGACTTTCCAATAAAAATAAATAACTCTCTAAAAATGTTGGATTTTGGACAGATCAAAATGATAGCAGCTGTGGCTACTTTACTTTGGCTGCATGGGATTTGGGAAGAGAGTCTCAACAGTCAGATGCAGACAAGGAGTGACCCCACAGTCTTGGGACAAAAATCCCAAGATTTTTGGGTGCTGCAGGGCTGCTGGGTCTTCACCATGAGGGCTTCAGGGAGACGTGCCCATCTGTGAGCCAGGAAGTGGCCCTGGCAGAGAGCAGGTCTGCCAGCGCGACTGGGGACCGCTGGGTGAGAGGTCCTGGCTTTGCTCAAGGAAAGGATTTTCAGTGTGAGATGGAGTAGCAGTGAGCATGGTGGCCACATTTACTGAACGAAGTCCACTGAAAGGGCCAGGTGGGCATTTCAGCGAAGCACTGAGACTGGAGATGTTATGGCTGGGGGCCACCATGTCTCCTCCCGTGGCCCTTTGCTCTGGGCGATTGCTGGGCAAGGGCTCAGGACTTTAATCAGCTCAGTGTTATTGGATCTAATGGACCCCTGGTACATGGGGCTGAGGACTAGTCCCCCAAGCTACCATGCTGGTGAGGGATGGGACCGAACAAACAAGGTAACCCAGCAAGGGAAGGAACTGAGGTGTAGACGCGGGGCTGCCCCCACACGTCTCCCCTCACTCGGCGGCACACCAATCCCCTCACCCCCGCGTCCCATGGCAGGTTGCCCACTATTTTCCACCAACACCAGTGCTTGGACTTGTAGCCTCCAGCACTAGGAGAAATGCATTCCCTGTCTGTACAAACCACTTGGTGTAGGGTATCCTGTTATGGCACCCTGAGTCCACTAAGGCGGGCCCCAGGATTCTGTCCATTCCGCCTTCCCAGCTCCCATGACAACTTCTTGCTCTGAATCTCCAGGGAACAGCCTTGTTGTGCAGCACATCCGCAGGCCCTCTGGTCCTGGGCAGCTCAGGAGAAGGCCTGCTGGGAGCCCAGCTACAACAGCACCCTCTGCAAGGACTCTGTCCCCTGACACCCAAGGCACGTAGGGAGCTGTCAGAACCACCGACAGTCCTCAAGAACATGGCCTTGAGGGTGGTGCTGGCTGAAGGACAGCATGGTGTTCGCTGTGGGGATGCAAGGCCTTTCCTCCGTGGGTGTCCTCATGCCCCTCATGGTGCTGGGAAGTTAAAGCCGGGGTTTGAGTCTTTCAGTAAGTAGGATTCACCCACTGAGGCCACCACAGAGTGCTCTAGAACTTTCCTGGTGGACACTGGTTGGCCTTGTGTGAAGTATCCCTCGTATGCTTCCTCTCCTGCACTTGGTGGAGGAGGAGACTCGACTCAACAAACTGGAACCCTGCACGCAGTTCCAGTCTCTACTGGAGCAGGCAGGTAGCATGGCATGAATTCCCAAGTTGGTGCTTCAAGGTACCCTGCTTCTGGACAGCATTCTTGTGGGTTTTGATCTTTATCGAGAGAGGCTTAATTACCTCTCCAATGATATCTTACCTGCTGCAAACCTACATTGCTAGTTCATTGTACCCACGCGTCCTGGCTGCTGTATTTCCCCACATCACAGCAAAACTGGTGAATGGAAAGGAAACTGAGGCTCCTGCCACGCTTAGGCCAGCCCCAGGCACAAGGACTTCTCCAGGTGGCAGGCGCTCCACTGCCTCTCCATCCCTAACTCGCACCCCCAAGCAGAGCCCGTCTGTCTTTGGTTCTCTAACCCATTTCTCATCTCTGCCTCATCTCTCTCTGCTAGCTCTGTGCAGGTGCTTTTTGGTCTCTGAGGTGAGCTGCCTGGGAGGTTGTCTTGTTCTGTTTTCTGCAGGGTGTCCAGGCTCCAGCGCTGGGTGGCTGTTTTCCAGATGTGTGCCTGTGCGTGGCTGTAGCTGTGGAGGCTGTGTGGCCAGGCACAGTCAGCACTTTGTGTCACCTGCTTTAGTCCCATCCTTCCTTAAAAGATGGTTGGGCCGGACGTGTTTTAGGGTGGGAGAAAAGAATGGTGTCGGATCCAGAGTTGGGTAGTGGTGATTATAAGTGCTGTGAGCATCCAAAGGAAATGAGAACGTCTGGGCAGCTGTTCTCTATTCTTTTCTGTTTGCAGGATATTTTCAAATACCAGATATTTTTGGCTGTTCCCTTGAAGAGCTTGGATACCTAAAATCACTACTAAACAAGTGAGCTGGGTGTTGTTTGAGCATAACTCTGCTGCTCCTGTCAGCTTGCTTGGCTGCTCTAGCAAGGAAGTTGTTTCTTCCTATGCTGAGTTTGCCTATCACAGTTTTGGTTATCTGTAGCCAGGTTGGATTAAAAACGACACAGTTTCTAAGAGTTGAGCCTTCAACTTGTGCATAAGGGGATGCAGCATAAACCATGTGCTACACCCCCTGCTGGTCCTGAAGTTTCACAAGGCATGTTTCAATGAGACCCCTGCGTCCCTCAGGTGAGTGCTGGGCCATGGGCTCCAGGTGCGCCCCTGTTCTCTGAGGGGCTCCACGACCGCTCCAATCGGCCCTCGGCTGCTGCTGCTAAACTCAGATGCTCCTTAGCCATCATTAGCATCATCTCTGAACAAACACACGTGAATTTGGAAAATGCGTCTGCTGCCCCTTGACCTCTGAACCAGCAGCTCAGCAGCACAGGGCAGTGTGCACCATCTTTCCTGGCCTCTAAAGGGCTGGTGGCTAGCAGCATCAGAGGATGGTCCTGCACCTGGTTGGCTCAGGACAAGAGCAAGATTGGGGATGACAACTATGGCTTCTATTTGTTCACCCACCGTAAGACTGAACTAGCTTGAGGAGCGTCGTTATCGTTCAGGAACTGCCTGCATGGGGATTGCTCATTTGAGTGGAATGACCGCAATCTGTGGCCAGGTGTGGTCGCCTGCTTATCATGTGCATATGCCATTGGCTGGTGATGGGTAAGTTCAGTGGTGTGATCGGTTATGTTTTCTTTAAGTTAAGAGCGAGCCCTGGGGACAGAGTGAGGAGCCCCTGATCCTTGTCTGGTGGCTATGAGGATCTGGGGAAGTTGCTCTGGCCAAGGTCAATTCCAGCTCTCTGATGTCACTGCGTCTGTGAGTTGGGGTCTGCAGGTGGTGTCTCAGAGCCAGGTGTGATTGCAATGATCTCCAGCTGCTCAGCTGGGGTGTTTTGCTTACTCCAAGAAGCCAAGAGGACTCGGTTTTTCATCAAGGCCTCAGGATGTGGATTAATTCATTAGGTAACTCCATCAAGACCCAAATGCCTATCAAAGAGACTGGGAGGACACACTTTCCCTGGCTCTGAGTTATGGACCCCGCCAAGCAGAGCTGCAGTGAGTGGAATGTGAGCTGTCATCAGCGTGGTTTGGTAAGGCAAATTCTGTAGTCAGTGAGCAGAAAAGCAACACAGATGCTGTGGACATGGGGGCCCAGATGTTTTGAGGCTGTGACAACAGCAGCACCTGCCCCTGGCGGCACAGACAACCTCAACAGGAGCTCCAACAGGAGAGGGGCCTGAGCAGGGGGTTGTCAACAAGCCTGCCAGGCCGGCATGGTCCCTGCAGCAGCAGCCAGATGGAGACTGTTTCCACACTAGCGGGCCCCCTTGGCCCTGGAGCAGGCGCGTGTACAATGTTAATGTCACGCCACTGCCCCTTGCTTCCCTGGATTCCCTGGGCCCTCATGTCAGACACACTCTCCAGATGCTCCTAGCCCTGCCTGCTGGAGACCTTGGCCACCAGGCAGGCCTGTGGGAGCGAGGGAGACTGCCAGCAATGCTGAGGACGCAGAGTGAGGAATCCAGGCACGGTTCTCAAGCCTGAGCTTGCACGTTGGCTGCCAAGCAGAGGTTTCTCTCTAGTTTGCACATCTGCCAGAACCTTCTCTTAACACAGTGTCTCAGGAGTATTGTCAGAAAAGCTAAGCAACCTGTGCGTGTTGTCACAGCTTGTGTTCCTACAGATGGAACTCCCTTTCAAAGAATTTGTAATTCTACATTGATGTGTGCAAATATAAAACAATGGAAAATCCTTAATGCATGTAGTTCTTATATAGATGTCAAACTAATATTTACAATCACGAGAGAGAGGAAACTGCAAGGACAGGTGGAAGTCAGATTAGCACCGTGTGTTGTGATGATCGACATTTTGCTGAAGAAAAGAACAATGAATTTGCTTTAATTCCCAATTATTACTTTTATGGACAAACTAATGTATAAGCACTCCCCAAAGTATAAGATGAACAATTAAAACAATTAGATCCATCCTGTTTTTATTAGAAAGGCAGAGTTAGAGCCACAGCTGCAATGGCCGAGCTGAACTATCCTGTCAGGAGCCAGGAATTTTTTTCAGGTCTTCCATGCGGATACAACACTGCTGCTTTTCCAGGTCACAGGCAGAGAGCTGGATCCAACTGGAGCAGCCAGGACGTGAAGTGGGACCCGTATTGGATGCTGGTGCTGCAGGGGGAAGCTTATTATGCTGTGAGACAGTTCTGGCTCCAAGATTGAACAGTTTTTTAGAAAGCGTTCACCGAAAGACCATTCTCGCATGTGGGCTGTCTCACTCACCAGTAACCACTATGCACTGCTTCCTACGTGCAAGCAGTGAGTCCCAGTTACACACCAGCTCCAAATGTGGGTGCGGCCACTGGTGCCACATGCAGCACCTGTTCTCTGCTGTGCTTTTCAGACTTGACCCCATACTCTCCCCTCCACTCTACTCAAGCTGCTGTAAAACTCTCCATGTTGTGATGCGAGAATGCGACACCTACAGATCAAGACGTCAACGTCTGTGTTTAACTCACTAATGCTAGAATACAGTAATAGTACAACTCTAACTCATTGAGGCTGAGATGCACCAACTTGGGGGACCTTTAAGAAACACCCATCTGTCAACCTATGCATGAAAACCATCAATTGTAAGATGTGAGATTGCAGAAGCAGTGTGTTAGAAAAATTGATTGGACAAGCTTGAGCAAATATTTGTGTGGCCTTATGTGCTAGCATTTTTGAAGTGTTTATGTACACTAATTCATTTAATCCTCACAACATCCTGTGAGGAAATGCGTCCGCCAGCACAGCTAGCCTGTGCTAGAGTAACAAACAACACTAAAAGTCTCAATGGCTTAACTCAACAAATGTTTATTTCTTGTGCAAGTAAAGCCATTTGTGGGTCTGGGCGACTGTCCAGGACTAAGTGGAGGCTTAGCTTTCTAGGCTGTTTCCGTCTTAGGTCATATCTAAGTCAACTTGAGCTTCCGTACTTATCTTCCTTCAGAAGAGAACTTGGACATGCCGGCTTCTAAAGAATTCTTCTGTAGTGACTCTCATGTCAATCCCTCTGACATTTCATGTGACCCCCACCTAACTTCCAGGGGACACATACATGGCAGGAAAGGACTCAAAATCTTGCTGAGAGCAGTGTTTGGGCTCTTCAGGACAACTGAGGCTTGGGTTGGGTCACTGACCCGATGTCCCACAGATGGTGTGGCAGTGCTGTTAGTGTCGTAGCTGCACCTGCTCTGCAATGTTGGACATCAGCCCACCATGCAGGTATGCTGCATGCTGCCACTAAGATCTGTGAGGAAACTTAAGAAACCAGACTCCTGTGATTTGGACATGGTCCTCATTGAGAATGACTCTGAAACAGAAACTTTATCTTAAAAACTGATGAAAGAAAACTCAGCAGGGGTTCACCAGTGGGTGCTGGAGGGTGATGGGCTTTAGCCATGAGGACGTGGCAACCAGAAGGCACTCAGAGACGACAGCCAGCGTAGCAGGGATTCGACACATTGAGGCCAAGAACTCCATCCAGATCTCCTAGGTGGGTGGCAGGGGCCCAGGTTCTTCGGTTGTCTGCTGCTTCCGCAGGTACATTAGAAGAGAGCTGCATTGGAAGTGAGCAACTGGGACTCATACCAGCTCCCATGTGGTACCATAGGCTAGGCCCCAGTGGAATGTTTGTACATGATGTGTACCTGGTGTGTACAGAACATTGGCTGGGTGGGAGAAGAACCAAGGTGAAGGTAGGCCAGGGTGGTGAGGCTAAATCATGGGCCAGGTGCTTCCTCTGGGTTAAGCGTTTGTCTCAAGGTTGAGCTGAACTGTTATGAGTGAGTGATTGTCCTGGAACTTGCAGACCAGCTGTGGTTCTTTTCTCCTTCTTCTTTTTTACCTTTAAAGACACTGATGCACACCCTCTAGAGCCAAGCCATCAAGTTTGCAGAAACAAAGAAGGTTTCCCAGCGGGACCGCTCCAGGGAGGGAGACAGAGTAGGGTATGCTGCTACACAGCCAAGTTCATTCATCAGCTTGAAGAAGATGTGAGCCATGCAAACAAGGTTCAAGATGGGGGCAGGACTGGCCTCCAAGGGGATGAGAAGGGAAGTGAACCAGCGCTTTCTGGGGATGTCAGAGAGTGGCTGCTGTGGAACACACAGAGGGGACGCTCCTGTGGGCGTCTTAGCCGTGGGTGCAGCTGGGCTTGTAGTGAGAGGGAGATGGGCTCCAGTTGGGTTCCTAGGCCAGAGCTACCAGCAACCGCCCACCCTGCTGGCCTGCCCAGGTGCTGACCCCCTGGTGGTTTCCTGCTGGTCAGGCCTTATTCCCCAGAGGGAATTTAACCCTGTTGCTGTAGGTAGACTCTCCCTCCTGTGGTCCGGGCCAGCAGACCTAGCTCTCTTCTAGTGAGTGCCTAAGGTGTCCATTTAGAGGTCCTCAATTCAGCTCCCAGTGAATGTGCTACGTGGCTGCTGTGGCCACTCTCATTTTGCTTCTGGGAAAACTGAGGCGCACCAAGGAATAGGAATTACCCAGCCTCTCACAGCACCTTCAAATGCTCAGTGTCATTTATCAAAAGAACACTTTTTTTTTTAAATCAATAATTGACACTATAGTTTCCCATAAAACCTACCCTGAGTTCTTTGTCATGACGTGTGTATTTAGTCCTGCCGTCATGAGTTCACGCTGCAGAGCCTCGCCTGGGAGAGCTGGCAGTGTGGTGAGCATCATCGGCTTGTGACATGTGGCTGAGGTGACCCCCTGGCCCGCATGGACAGGTGGGCCTGGAAGACCCAGGGTAGGAGGGAGACTGCCAGGTGGAGTAGGATGGAGGTGAGGTGAGCTAGTCAGAGGGGGCTTGGGGCACCAGTCATTGGGTGGGTATTTTTACTTCCTGCCCTGTAGTTTTGTGGAAATGGGATGAGAGCCATGGCTAAGGTTTCTAGAACACTCTGCAGAGACAGAGACAAGCGTACTGCGGTTCAGACCAAGGTATATGGTGCAGATAGGAGGAAAAATGGGTGAGGGGCAACTGGAGCTCCCGTGGGTGGTACAGAAAGAAGGTGAGAGGGGCATCAGAGAGTGGGGAGTGCAGAGTGCAGAGGTGTGAGCATGGTCTACCCAAGGCTCCCATGCTGCTGCCTTGCAAGCCACCAGCAACTGCTCACTGCAGCCATGGGAATGCACGTGGCCCTAAAGCTGAAATTACTACCCTCACGATTTAAAGCTTAGAGGGACTCTCGTGAAACTTACCCAGCTGAGCTCCAGTTTCATCCTCTCCCCTGGACACCCCAAAATGTTGGCGATGATTCCTGCAGGCGTCAGGGCAGTCCCTGGTCCGGCGGAGGTGGGTTTGCCAGGAGGAGCAGCCTGGAGCTGGAGGCAGCCACGTGTGTCCCTCCCCTGCTGTGACACCGGAGGCTGGGGGGCTCAGGGGGCGAGGCAGCCTTCCTGAGGCAGCCCCTGAGGCTGGTGGGCACCCATGTCCCCAGGAAGGCCTGAGGAGCGCCAAGGCCTCGGTACACGGCTGCTGTTTCTTCTCTCATGAAATATTCATCTCTACACCTCATTTCGTATTTCTCATAAAGGCTCCCCAAGTTGTGCAAGATTGCGGCGCACCCGTCTGCCATGGGTCACCTAGAACCCTGCTGTGGGAAGGCCAGGCTGCTTCTCTTGCTAGAATCCTGGTGCCCTTGCAGGTTCTTGGCCTTTCTTAATTCCCCATCCCTGAACACTTGCAGCTTTGAAGGGGAGGAGGGTGTCTCACTCGGGTGGTCTAAGCCGCTCATGGGGAGGAGGAGAGCCCTGGAGCAGAGGTGACTGGGCAGGGGCTCTGGGCGAGGGGTGGGCAAGGCCAGCCAGTGACTCTCAGTGACTGGAGCTGGGGGCCTGAGCTTCTGGCTTGTAATTTGCTTTCACATTCCCCATGGTTACTATGGTGATTCACCTCTCAGGGGACAAAGCCTGACCCTGCTGCCCTGGTTCCCTCTCTATCCCTCTGCACTGGCATAGTGCTTTTGGTAGCAGCCTTAGCAATAGCCAGGCAGCAATAGGAGCCATGGCTTCAGCTGCAGATGCCAGTATCTGTGGGTGCTCACCAACCGCATACTCCTGAGCCACACAGCAGCCCCGTGGGTGGACGTTGCTCTCCTCGCTCACACAGGGAGAAACTGAAGTACAGCAGGTTAAGTGGCTGCCTGTGTCAATGCAATTATTCAACACCTTTAAGAAAATCAGCGAGCCCCAATGTTTGGAATGGGGCCCAGCCATGCCTGATGTCCACTGGGCCATCAATACTGGACTCCTTTGGACCAGGAGACTTGCCACAGGGTCTACCTGACCCAGGCTGGGGAGATGTAACAGCACCCGCTTCAGGTTGGAATGGATGTGTAAATTGGCCAGGTCTAATTTAGACCAAGGAGCTAAAAAGTGTGGAGCATATATGTGTATGTGTGGTTGTGTATGGATGCACGCAAATGTATACGTGTGCAGTGCCTGTGTGCACAAGCGGGCGTGACCGTGCATGGCTCTGTGCAGATGTAGGGAGGGGGAGACTGGAGGAGCAGTGAGCAGACAGCAGGCCACAGTGCCAGCTGCGGCCGGTAGCGGTGACGCTGAGGGCGAGGCTGCTTTCCCTTGCCCACGGTGTCTGTGCTGACTCTGGTGGAGGCCGATGAACGTGGCCCAGGAAGGATCACGATGAGGTGTTTGGCTTCTGGCTGACAGCCAGAATGGGATGGGTATGATGGCTGCAAGTCTGGCCAGTGAGAGTGAAGCCGACCAAGAAAAGCAGTTATCGGACGGCCCGCCCAGTGTCTCCTGGAAGACAGGAGCAGGCCGCAAGAGCAGCAGAGTTCTCCAAATCAAGACATTAGAGAAACCCGGCTTGTGAAGAAGCCTGCTGTGGTTTGCCCCTGGCTGCCGGCAGCCTGACATGGGGGCTGTTCTACTTTGCTCAGCAAACGGAAGCTGAGTGCAGCTTCCCCCATGAAACAGGGCAGACACCTGGTGGGCCTTTCTTGGGCTGCGCCTTGAAGCCTTGACGGCCTTCCGGCCTTCCGTGGGGTTACAGCTCAGGGCCACATCTGCTTCTGCCACAAGCAGAACCACTGGGAAGCATGGCTGTCCACAGCGATGGTTTGCGAGCCCTACTCCTGTCCTGTGGAGCCCCACATCTGCCCTCCCCCGACTTCCCCACCAAGGCTCCGGGTGACAAGAGCTTGTCTCCTCACCTCCAGCCAGGGGCTGCGGGTTCCCCGGAGCCTCTGATGGGGCCGAGGAGGGGAGCTGAGCAGCCAGGCAAACAATCTTTCCCTGGAGCCTTGGCTTGCTTTCTTTCTTGGCAACACAAATTCAGCCAGGGGAGGCAAGCGAGGACTGAGCAGGGACGCAGCAAGCTGGTACTGCCTCTGGCCTTTGGGCGAGGAGCAGGTAGGGACACCCCAATGTGGGCCTTCGAATGCTAGTGTCCTGGGCCCCAAGGCTCCCAGGTGGAGACCCTGCTCGGCCCCTCACCCACCCTTGCTCCACCATCTGACAGCAGCGACAATGAAGGCCTGTTTCAGTCCCTCTCAGCTGTTTGCTCCAGAAAGATGTCCTGAATGTGTGAGGACAACACAGCACACGTATTTTGGGGGCAGGAATGGAGCAGCTCCCTTGAGCAGCTAAAAAGAAGTTCTGTTTCATAGGCTGGCAAAGAAACTGGCTGTGGCCAGGCTGCAGCTGTGCTAGATCAAGTTTCTTACTTTGGGCTTCGGGTTTCTGAGCATAGAATCACTCCTTTCATGTTGGCTGCCAGCAAATGCTGCATGGCATCAAATGGTGAAGCCTGGCCCAAAGACTGGTGCAGTTTTGCATTTTCTGTTCTTCAGCCAGCGTCTTGGACTGACCCCAAAGACAGACAGCAGCAGGTGGCTGAGGTGACAAGTGGCTGCAGGGCCAGACACCACCCCAACTCCAAAACACAGGCCCCCTCACCCATGGGTCAAGAGAAGCGGAAAGTTTCCACTACGAAGACCCATAATTAGCGTATTTCAAGAGTTTGTAACTTTAAGTTCAGAAAGTTGTTCATTTTGAAAACAGTTGGCGACTTTGTAATTTTAACTTACAACAGAAAACACATGTCACAAAAGATAGAAACCTCTCTATTTCATCACTTTCTAGAAGCTTCAGTTTTCTTTGGACTCTTCTTGACTGTTAACGTTCTTCGTCCCGTTAGCTCTGCATGCACTTACAGGGTGGCGCTCAGAGTCTGAAAATATGATGCTGTGGACAGGAGATTGACTTCTCAGCTGTGGAAGAAACAGATTGAACCAGCTGGGATTACTGCTGGTTACAGAAGCACGCTGCTCCCGGACTCAGAGCAAGTGAGACATTGGCCAGTACAATCTTGGGCTTATCTGTTAGTCTTATCTTGCCTTGTTTTTTCAGGGCTGCCTCTAGCTGAGAGCAGGCTCCTACTCTTGGTGATCCTGGTGGATTACTCCTGCAGGCGAAGGGTTCCAGCAGACTTCCTAGTTTCTTATGTCGTTTTGGGATTAATCCTGAATAAGTATTCATGATATTATAATAGTCTCATAAAAGCCCACCAGCCGTTCCAGTGTTGTTTCTTGGGAATTAGCAAGCACCGAGGGCTTACGGGGACATTACATTGATAGGCACAAGGGCCTCTGGCTGAGCCAGATGAGCTTGGTTGCCAAGTACTTCAAGCAAAATTGCCTGTTCCATGGGTCACCTTGCAGAATTTTCTTCTGGATACAGTCTGTGTCAAATTCCTGTTTTGTGGGTGCAATTATTTATGCAAAAGCACTCAAAGTAGCTTAATGACAAAAAAACAAAAGCAAGAAAACTGCACATTGGCTTACTGGAAAGCAGAAGCACGCCGCAAACACGGGCAGCTCTGGTTTTCCCCTTTTAACAGGTGGCACTCAGACACCGCTCCTGGGCAGGTCACTGCATTTTCTAAAGGGCTTCCCAGGAAGTTGTGTCTTCAGGAATGCTCTTTTGAGAGGCATGTGCATGACTTTTGCCCCTACAAAAAAAAAAAAAAGGCTGGCATCAATACACAGGTGGCCCTCAGTATCCAGAGTGGATTGGTTCCATAATCCATTCAGACCCCCAAATCCGTGGGCAATCGATTTCCTCATCTACCATGGAGCACGGTTTGCCTGGGATCATGTCTAAATTGCTGTGTAAACCATCAACACACCATACTGCTTAGGATGTAACATGCAAAAAATTTGCCCACATTCAGTATGGAAATAATTGCTTCCAGTACTTTCCATCCACGACTGGCACATGCTGGGGTCACTTTCCCACTTTCCTGTCCTGCTAACACACCTCCGTGTCTTTATGTAGGTTGCCTGATCCAGGGAGGTGTGGTCAGGGTGGGGGGTCACACCACTGCCCACTCTGTCCTGAGTGGGTGGTTGTTTTGGGGGTTGTCTTCAAGGGACACCTGGCGATATTTGGGTTGTCACCACAGGACGAAAGGGCCACCACCCTGCCCGGTGCCCCAGCGGCCCCAACGGTAGGGAGTCCAGCCTGCACTTCGATGGCTGTCAACAAACAGCCTGGCAGAGGAATCCTGCTCTGAGCATTTTTTTTAAACCAGGAAGCAGAAGGTTTATTTGCAGGACCAGAGGGCCCCAGGGATCCAGCAAGCCCCAACACATCTTGGGGTGGAGTGCAAGTGGGATAAAACCTGGATGTGTGTGTGCATAAGGAGTGGCCTTCTTTGGTGGAAGGCTCCTTCCTGAGAAAGGGGTGGTCACCAGGAAGTCAGCGCTGGGAGCCTGTGCTAGAGGATGCCAGCTGCAGCAGGGAGGCCAAGTGGCTGGAGGAAGGGTGGGCAGCCTGGGGAGAGGACGATGCAGCCAGAGCTGGGCAAGGCTGGCTGCTCCCTGGCCTCAAGCCTTTGGTTTGCATAGCAGGGAGATCTAATCTTTCTCTGCTGTTCTCCCAGAGCTGGAGGAGGCCTGAGGGAGCTGCAGGCGGGTGGCAGAAGCAGAGGCGGGGTCTTGGGAGGGACAGGGATGGTCCTTAGGAGAAAAAGGGCCCAGATGGCAGAGCCATGCAACAATTTGGCTCCTTCTATGCCTGGAAAAGAGAGAGAGAAGAAAGAAATTGTCCCATTCTTTAACCCCACCCCCCTTCTTCCCTTTTGTTTTTGTGATCTTAGATGCTTTTCCAAGGTCTGGGGGCCCAGGGCGGGCTGTTTGCAACCTACCTGAGGTGGTTTGAGTTGCCATTGATTATTTCCATAAAAGCCAGGCCCGATCCCTTGGGGCCCATGTGGCTTTCGTTATAATTCTATGGAATAAGCTCTTCTCTGCATAATTGGCATTGATTGGAGAACAAGCCAGGCTGCACGCAGGGTTTTGGTGGGAAGAATGGTACAGGACTGCGAGGGTGAAGTGGGGCTTTGCAGGAAGACATTATCTGCACCATTTGACAGCAGATGCTGTCAAATGTGTCCCTGCCTGTGGTGGGAAGGCAGGTCCCGTGCAGCGGCCGCAGTGATGTGGAGACAGTGCCTGTAGCTGAGGGTCCTTTGGGGGTGGGCTCGCCCTCTTGTTGATACATAGTCTGTCCCCAGTGACACATGCATCTAATCTGTCCCTGAGCTGAGGCCTAATTATCCTCAGGAGCCTCGCAGCTGCGCTGTGAAACGATGTTGCTGCAGCCTCCTTGGGGGTTTGCGGGGTCTGGGCGAGGAGCTGATGCTTGCGTCTGGGATTCAGGGCGTGGGAGCCCACAGCTGTGGCTTGTAAACCATTCTCGGGTGTAGACTCTGGGGTGTCAGCCCCTTACCTCCACGGCTGACTGTGGGCTGGGGAGCAGACGACCCCATCCAAATGTCACTAAACTAGGCCACAGTACACGTGCATGGGGGATTCTGATCTTGGACCCACCAGACAGGATGGCATGGCCAGGCGCCTCTGGCTCTGCCTTTACCTGGCTTTTCTCCCAGGAGGCTGTGGTGAGCCCCAGTTGGGAGCCGCTCCTCCTTCACAAGCCCCAGTGGCTGCATTTCCAGCCTGGATATGACGCCCTGGCTCAGCTGCTCTTGCTTTCACCCATTGCTGGTCTCTCCTCGCAGGCCCACACGACCCCAGCATCGTCGTGTAAGCACCCAGGGCTCCCCTTCGTCTTCTCAGGGGGCTGCCTGTGCTGTGCTGCAACCAGTCCCCACGCACTGACTTGTCACCGCAGCTCCTGCCTTTTCTCATTCCAGATGTGCTTAGCCCTTCAGATGTCTGCGCCCATGATGTCACACGCCCTCCACCCTCCTTGGCAGGTGTAATCCAATCAGAATCTCGAAGGTGGGAGCTGGCGGTCCTAGTGTCATCACTGGGTGTTCTTAAGCAGGGTGTCAGGGTCGGGAGGAGGAGAGGTGAGGCTGGAAGCAGGGGCAGCCGTGGTCTGGGGCCAGGAGCACTGTGATGGTTGCTGTAAACCAGCGAAGGTGAGGGGGGCTTTGCCATTCCTGCTTACCTTGTGGTGTCAGCCAGTGAGTCCTGCAGGTGCGTGTGACCTCTTGGGGTTCCTAGGAGACTGTCTAGAAGCAGTCACATCCCACATTGGGGAGGTGCTTGTTTTCATTTCTGTTGGGATCAAGGTGGGACTCACTGTGTCCCTACTTAGTGCCCCGGGCTCACCTCGGCTTCAGGAGCTGCTTCCATCTCGGCAGCCAAACAGCAGACTCACCCTCACTCCGCCCCTCAGTGTGCCCCCAGGCTGAGTCCTGCCTGTCCCTGGAGTCCCTGGACCCCACTGTGTGACTTCACCATGTGTGCTGTGCACTGAGCTTCTTGGTGACAGTGATGGCTCCGCCTGTCCTGGGGCTGGGTTGGGGGGTCAGTCATTACGAAATAGTTTCAGAAAGTCATAATCTTGGAACTCACACAACACTTTAAAATGTCTTCTCAAATTTTGAGAGTTGTGTATTCTCATGCAGTGGCAAGGAGTAGTGCCGACAGACAGGCACACGCTACAGCCACTCCCCCAGGGACACAGGTGTTACGCCTTGCAAAGTTGCATCCCAGCTGGGAAGCTGATGCTGAGGCAGGGGACTCGGAGCCAAGGGCTCTGCCCCAGCTGGCTCTCGTGGGCTTTGTGAGGGGAAGGTGTCCTTGCAGGAGCTGTTCCATGCCTTGACCGTGGTGGTGACTGCGCAGATCTGCACATGTGATAAAGCCACACACACACAGCACTCATTAGTCCTTCTCAACATTCCTGGGTATCTGGCCATGCCGTAATTGCTTAGTTCAATAAAACACATAAAATAGGGGCTGATGCTGTGGTGTAGCACGCTAAACCTCTGACTGTGACACCAGCATTTCATATGGGCACCTGTTTGAGCCCCAGTGGTGCCACTTCCGATCCAGCTACCTGCTAATTGCCTGGGCAAGCAGCATCCTTGGGCCCTGGCACTCATATGAAAGTTCCAGAAGAAGCTTCTGACTTTATACGGACCCAGTTCTGGCCCTTGCTGCCATTTGGAGAGTGAATCAATAGATGAAAGAGTCGCTCTGTTTGAAATAAATAAATCTAAGAAAAAAATAGAACACGGGTTTCTCTTTAGATAAATCAGTAGTCATTAAGAAGACACGAGACAGCCACATCTCTTCAGAGAGGCCCATGGTATGGCAGAAGGAACCTCCGGCTTCCAGCAGCAGACCTGAGTTCAAGGCTGGCTTTGTCCTCTTCCAGCTGAGAGAACGTAACTCCACACGGTGGTCCTCAGCAGTTGGGCTTCTGCAGTGGAGTCAGGTGTGTAACCTTCAGGGACCTGAATTTGTTCCAGAAATTGTGACAGCCATTAGCTTTTTAAACTCGCCTTCTCCCCTTATCCTTGCCTCATTATCTGAGTTGATCAGCTTAGTTTTTTTCTTAATTTTTATGCTTTGACCCATGGAAGAAAGCAGTTTTCTATTTGACTTTTCTCTCCCGACCACAGATGACGTGAAAGATTCACCTTTGCATGCAGATTCAGGAGCTCAGCTTTCAGATTCAGAGATACATGTGGAAACGGTTGGAGGTTTGGGTACCCGTTCGGTGTGGCATAGCCTGGGCACAGGGTCACAGTTCCAGGAACCGCAGCTGCTGAGCTGGGTGGCTGGGTGTGTCCCCTTCCCAGTTGTCCAACATGAGGCTCCGCACCAGAACGGACGGAGGTGCTCCTCCAGCATGAGTCTGACAGTGTGTGCTCAGGCCCCTCCCCTGCCCAGGGGGCTGCCTCCATTCCCAGATCCCTGACTGTTGACCAGAGATGTGAGCAGGGACGCCAGCAAAGCTGCAACAGGCAGTGCAGTGTTCTGGCTGCGGCCATTACTATCTTAGGGCCTCGCCTCGGTCCAGGGACCGGGTTTAGCATGGGCCTCCTTCTGACAGTGCTGATGAGTCACACCTGAACTTAGGAGTGACACAGGGACATTCTGGGGCCGAGGGAGGTGCGTTTCTTTCACAGGCTGTCCTTGAGCAGGAGATGTTAGAATGCGACCAAAATGAGAGAGATGCTGAATGCTGGATGTACGCTCAGCTGGCCTTCACTGTGTAACTGGGCAGTGCTCTTCCTCCTTCACCTAGTCTCCTGACCCGTAAAATGGATGGCAAAGCCTGCCGATACCTCCTGCTTACTTAATCACCCCGTCTTCCTCTGCTCTGCTCTGGCCTTGCTGCGGCCTCCATCATGCTGCCTGGCCTCCAGGAGGGGCCCACCGTGTGTGCTCTGACAGCTGGGAAGAGCAGAGGGTGGCCCCCATGTGCGCTGGGAGCTGCTGTCTGCTGTCATCTGCTTCGTGCTCTGTGGGCTACCTTGGCCATCAGTCCTTAGCGTCCTCGGTCTGTGAGTCTCCGGGCACGCTCCTGGAAGTGCTTGGCGGGCTAACACAGGGACTTTCGTCTTCCCTTTAGGCTCACCCAGGACCATGAGTCCTAAGAGATAGCAGTCTCACAGAGGGCATGTGAGTGCCTTGCCCGCCCCACAGAACGGGCAAGGTTCGGAGCCACAGAACGACCTGGAAGGGTTGTTAGGCCGACCCCAGTGCCCGGGGTGCAAGCCGGGGCAGCAGAGGCAGAACAGACTCGGTGCCGGCTAACGGAGGCAGGACGTGCATGGGGTTCTCGGAGCCCCCCTGTAGCCGTCTGAGAAGCCCGGGCATTCGGATGAGCCCTGTGCAGAAGCAGGCTGCATTCGTTACAGCTGTGCAGCTGGGCTTCTGGAACGGGTGCATTCGTGTGCTGCTGTCTCAAAGCTATGAATTTTCTGATTGTGTCACACCCTGGTAAGATGAGAAAAACAGCTCTGTACGCTTTCGCTGGCTGAACTGCCGAAGTCATTTCTCATGCAATTGAAATCTAAGGCTTGGTTGATGCTTTACCCAGTGGGACAGGAAACAATTCATCAATTCCTATTAGCTTCCGTCACCGATTGAGAAAGAGAGCCGTGGCCCGAGTCCCTTCCGTTAGCGTGGGAGATGTACAGCTCACTATTTCTCTGGCTGAAAGAAGTTTCCCAGAGCGCAGGCCTGCTTGATGGCAAGGCCACGGCCGTCTGGTCAGCCGGAAGGATGTGGGAGCCAGTGGGACTTACAAAACCAGCTCCCTGCCATAGCACCTCCAAGGAAAGCCCCACGGGGTGAAGTGAATTAGGTATTTCAGGACCTAAATTAAAAAAAAAAAGATTTATTTATTGTATTTGAAAGGTAAAGTTACACACACACGCACTTCCTTCTGCTGGTTCCCTCCTTAAATGGCTGCAATGGTTTGGGCCTTGTGACGTCACAGACAAGAGTCAGGAGCTTCTTTGGGATGTCACATGTGGCTGGCAGGGGCCCAAGGATTTGCACCATCCTCTGCTGCCTTCCCAGGCACATTACCAGGGAGCTGGATCGGAAGTGGAGCTGCCGGGAACTGAGCTGGCGCCAGATGGATGGTGGCAGCCTCACTGGCGATGGTACGACATGAGCCTCAAGGATTTGAACTTCTAAGCAGAGAAACTGGTGACCCTCCTATTTTCCATCAGGTCAAAAACATCCAAGAGAAAGTTTGCTGTGTGTTTAGTTTCAGCATGACCCAGACCCCAGAAGCATGAACTGGGGGCAGCACCTCTCTTCCTTCTCGGCGAACTCCACGTTCTTCTTTTTTCCGCTTGTTTTCCATCTAAAATAAGCCGGTGCGGACCCAGGCTTGTGGCCGAGCCAGCCCTGGGAGGAGTTTTGCTGTGTTCCTGGAAGGGACCTCCAGCCGCGGATACCCTGAGTGGTGACTAGGGGCAGACAGCCCTCTGTCTGCTGGGGACCTTCCATCTCCACTTCTAAGGAAAAGAAAGAAAGAAAGAAAGAAAGGAAGGAAGAAAGAGAGAGAGAGAGAGAGAGAGAGAGAGAAAACAAAGTAAGAAAGAAAAGAAGAGAAAGGAAAGAAAGAAAGTCAGGAAGGAGAGGAGGGAGGTAAACAGTAAGTTAAACACCAAGGCCTTGGAGCGGAGGTGCAGGCTAAGCTGTCACTTGCACTGTCGGCATCTGCTGTGGGCACCAGTTGGTCTGTCTCTTATCCTCTGCAACTCTGTTATTCAAATGAGTAGATATTCAAAAAGCAAAATCAACACAAACATTAAGCATTAAAAATCGCTGAGATTGGAAATGCTCTGTATTCTTACTCCCTGTGCTTTTTTCCTCCAAGAAGACGCTGGAAGACCGAGGCTGTTTGGAGAGTGGCTTTTGGTGGAGGCTTGCTGTTATTGTGAAGTTACACTGCACATCAGCTTGGCAGGGGACATGCTGTGGCGACCTGGGCATCCTTATGCTTTAGTGGGTCGTGGGGAGACTGGCCTCTCAGGCTGGTGGACAGGTCCTTGAGCCTCCTTGTATATTCTGTCTGGGTTTTTTTTAACCCTTCAAGAACAATATCCTTTGATTTATTCTGGGCTTTGGCAGCGACTCAGCAGGGTGGGTAGCTTGAGGCAGGAGGCAGCTGCTGGCAGTCATGGCATGGACGGCTTTTCCAGATTTCACTGATCCCTCTGTGGCATCATGGCTGTGGGCACTGCCTACACCTGATGTGGCAAGGAGAACTCGCATGCAGACCTTCCTTGAGTGGCTGGACAAGCTGGGGCTCAGTGGCTGATTGGACAGACGCAAGCTCACCTTGAGTATATAGCTCTGGCCTTGTTTGTGTGAATACGTGCACCTACCTCCACAGCACTAATGTTAGAGCTGATTACTGGAGGGCTGCGACGCATGGAGGGAGTGGATGTTATCCAGGACTGACAGAAGATGGGCATGCCAAGGGCAGCCTGGAGTGAAGAAAAGAGAGAGCGTGATGTGGGCGTGTACTGCTCAGCACGGAGGGGAGTCCAGGGCAGCTGGACAGCAGACCATCATCAGTGTCCTGGAATGGGTCAGAGCAGGGACCCAAGGCCCAAAGTGGGCAAGCTAGGGACAGTGAATGCCCATGGCAGAGCATCAGCCTCTCTTCCCGGGAGAAGGGGAGTTCCAGACACTGCCATGTGTTCCTGCCACCCCAAGGTGGTGAGAGCTGAGGGCTAGTGCTCTGCCTCTCCCCCGCTGGGAGAAGTACTCCAAAGTGGAAGGAGCCTCTCCTCTTGGACTTGGCACGGAGGGGAGGGGTTGGTGGGGAGAATGTGAGGCTGCAACTGGGAGACGATGTGGAGCAGGGCAGTCTGTGCTGCTTTTTCCCAAGCCACTGCAGGCACTTCTGAAAGACTTGGCTCTCTGCAGAGGAGCTCTGTTTGGCCCTGCAGCTCCACTGGCAACTGGTTTGTGTCCCAGCTGTTGCTCCATGTCCAATCTAGCTCCCTGCTGATGGCCCTGGAAAGCAGTGGAAGATGATCTCTGTACCCACCTGGGAGACCTGGAGGAAGCTCCTGGCTCCTGGCTTCAGTCTGGCCTACCTGTGGCTTTGTGGGGAGTGAACCAGCAGATGGAGTTTCTCTCTCTCTCTCTCTCCCTCTAACTCTGACCTTCAGATAAGTAAATATTTTTAAATGTTTCCTTTTCCATCTGCAATTCTTAACCTCATACCTAAACACATAATTGATGCTCAGTTGCTACGTAAGACATCAACTACACATTAACACCAGCAAACCCTACGGAACAAGGCTTGTGTATCTTTTCTGGTGAGGTCTTCAGGAATTCGACCTACATCTTAGAAAAAAGGATCAGAAACAGCCCCACTGTCTTCAGGTTCCCCATTTTTGCTCATGCTTCTGCTCCTACCCTCACTTAGACCACAGGACCTGGAAAGGGCTGGGGTTCAGACTTCCTGAAGGACCGCTTCCCTGGAAGGAAGGTCCTGCTACTGGGTCCCTTCCTCGTGACAACTTGGTTCCTTCAATACAATGACTCTATCCCACAGCAGGGGAGAGTCCCCAGTCTCCCCAGCCCTCTGCTCACCACCGTCCAGTGTGAGGTCTACCCTGGGATTTTAACTAAACAGTGACACTCAGCTCTTGGCTTCTTGCATTGTGTTTGTGGTGGTGACAGAGGACAGGGCCATTTTTAGGGAAATAAGCATAGTACAGTGTTATTCATAAGATGGCTTTTAAATTCAGCCCTACTTAACATCTTTATCAAGGATCTGGAATCAGGGCATAAACATAACATTAATTCCATGCCTGAACATTCAATTGAAAGGCATTGAATAAGATGGACTAATCTCTTGGTGTTTAAAACTTGTGTAATTTAGTGCATCACCTGATAAAAAGTGAGATCCGTCTTTTTCGACAAAACCATGTGTTTGCTTTGTAGCTGGTGTCTTGGTTGTCCTTTGTACCTCTGTAACGGCACTGGGAGACTTCCTACTTGCATAATTTTCAGAATGATGAGTCACCCTGTTTATATACACAGTACTGAAGTGGAGAAAAAAAGATTTTTGCAAGAGAGAAGTGATGTAAACAGAAGCAAGGACAGAGAATAATATGAAGGAGTCAAGGCCAGATAGTCAGGACTCTATCACTGGTACAGTCTGTTCTAGATTCTCGAGAGGCACCTGCTCTAACAAGTAGCCATTGGGCTTTAGAAGAGTTTACTGAGAACAGGGTTAGAGCTTAGCCAACTTCTCATAGCTGTGGGGTAAATCAGGAGTCCGCATTTTATTCCTTGCTCTCCCCGTTTATGGTACATAGCTCTGATGAAGTCATTTGACCTCTGAACCGTGGGATGTCTGTAAGTGGAAGGGGAGGTGATATGCGTCATCCACAGTAACGTGTGACCATGCAGCAGAGTGAGATTCTTGGAGGAGTTCTGTGAATTGTAAAGCTTTCCAAAAGTTAGCACAACGTTGGAGTCAATCTCAAAGAACAATGAGTTCTTTTGCTGTGCATATCAAGCACTCTTAATAATTATTATCGCAATGGCCAAGAACATTCAGAAATATGGATACAAATTTCAATCAGGGAAAGTGCTAGCAAATGCACGGGAACAGTAGGTCACTGGCAGTGTTTTCTTCATCAGACTGGCTTTCAAATGCTTTGACTCAACAAGCTATAATGAGTTTGCCAAGTACCTTTTCTTAGGAGTTGGGGCACCTTTGTTGCTCTCAGTCAGAACATGACCCAAGAACGTCTGATTCACTGACAGGCGACTTCTCAGCAGCGGTCACATGGACTGGAGGCCGCTGGGCCCACTGAAGATGCAACACAGACATTCCTCCAGATCCTGCTGCACACACAGTGTCCGGATCACTCAGCCAAATCCCATCATTCAACCTAAACCATCATCCTGAATTTGCACTGAAGGGAATATTTTAAGTATACATGTTTGAATATGATATTATATGTAAAATATACACATATAGGTATTCAAACAACACATGTTGCACTCCTAGGATGTGACTTATTTCCGGATTCAGATAACTTCCTCTTCTTTCTTTAGTAGGCAACTGGCTGGTAAAAACACAAAGATGTAACTGGGTACAGATCAGACCCAGACATTCGTTAGTAGGAAGTTGGACTGGAGAAGAGACATTGAACTGGGGCTCATGAGGAGCTTGCTGGTACCTCGCCCTCCGTGGGACCACCTGCATAGTCCGACACAAGCTATTGAAAGATAAAGCTCGCAAGATCAATGGCTGCCTGGGGCCAGGCCTGCCCAGGGACTGCACACAGCTAGAGGGTGAAGGGCTCCTGTTTGGGTGCTCATCGCCTTTTGAACAATCATTTCTTCACTTTTTTTTTTTCCCATGGGAGGAGAGATTCAAGTGAAGAAGGGATTTTCTCTCACCCTGATCTCTTCTGGGAAATCAGGCATAGTGTCTGCCCTCCCCTGACTCTGCGGGGGAAGCCACCCAGGGGATGGCAGCTTCCTAGTAGCCCACTGGTGTCCATCTTTGCTTTGCGCCTGACACTGTTTCCACCCATCCCTCCGTGTGAGTTTGACTCAGGCTGTGTAGCTGCTTCTCCCCAGCTGCAGGAGAGGACAGAGGTGAATGATAGTGGCTTCCAACTGCTGACCTGCCTTACAGGAGAGTGGTGGGACCCACATTGGAAGGTTTTTGAAAGAGCTGGGAAAGTGCAGGGCTGGGGTGGGGGACAGGGTTTTCATGGGCTCAGCATCCTGCGAGGTGGAAGGTGTTAGTGCCCTCCAGTGCTGCCCAGGATGGCTGCCAGTCATCATGCCTGGATGGCATAGCGTCCAGCTGAACTCAAGGTGTAACATCGACAGTCGATAAGTTGATTGTCAGTTTCCCCCTGTGAATACAGCTTTGGCTTCCCTCATCCCCATGGTTAAGGCAACATGAATCCCACACCAGGATTTTTAGAGACTCCTGGAAAAGCAAGAGAAACATAAATATTAACCTGTGATCCATCAGGTCTGTTAGCATCTTCTGTATTTTCCTTCAGTCTGTGTGTCTCTCTTAGGGCAGGTAGAGTACACTTATACAATTAGGACTGTACTATGTAAACAATTTTTATATTTTTCTTTGTCTGAGGTGATCCCAGTCCTGATTCTTGTGTGTGTTTGCCAGCACAGGGTCTGGCACAGTTCGTCGCCACAATCAGCCCATGCACATGCTGGTTGTTTCAATTGCTGGGTCAGTTCTGTCTCCAGCCCTGTCTTCCATGTGAACCGATGGGTGTTGTAGTCCAGCCCGATCCTATCCACTTCATACTCAGCCCTCACGCAACCAGTGGGAGCTGCAATCTAGTTGGGGAGACTCCCCATAACCCCTACCAGGCCTGCCCCCTACCAGGCCTGCCCCCTACCCTGGTTCCCATGCTTGCCAGTATGCACCGCAGACCTGTTCAGTCTGTCCCACATCCCGTTTAGCTCTCGTACATGTCATGGGCATTGAAGCCTAGTTCAACCCAACCAACCCTACTATCCAGCCCACACACATGCTGGCAGGTGCCTTTCTGTCTAGCCACCTCTGTCCCTGTCCTGGTTTTTGTGCTCTCCAGAGGGAGTGGTTATCCACGAGGGAGGTGCCCACTATCTCCCTACTAGGCCACTCCAACCTGTGGATTATGCACTCTCCAGGTGGTTCTGACGTTCAGTTTGACAGATTAAGCTTCCGATGTCAGCCTCTGCTAGCTGATGCTGCCGCAAAGCCCAACAAAACCTCACCTACTCTAATTTTTGCTTGTACCAGTCAGAACAGTCAGCCCAACCTGGCTCTTTGCTGATCTAGCTCACATGAGGCCCACAGTTGTTGTAGCCCTGCCTGGTCTGTCTGCCCCCATCCCAACTCATGCTCTCCAGTGGGAGTAGCCGTTTAGTAGGGGAGCCCACATTCTCCCAGCCAGCTCTGCCCATCCCCCCCTGGTTCTCACATGTGCTGTTTGGGTGCTGCAACCACATCTTATACAGCTCACCTTACCTTGGCATTCCGTAATGTGCACTGGTTTGGGTAGTGACCTAACTCGGCCTGACCCACGCTCTATTCTGGTGGTCAGATTCACCAGCGGGTGTTGTGAATGGGTTCAGCCTGGTCTGCCCCTGACCTATGCCAACTATATGCCAGTGGTTCCTCTGGCCTGGTCTGGGTTGCTGCCTACCGTGGTTTTTGCACTTACCTGCAGGGACTGTGTCCTGAGAGAGGAGTTTCCCAAGCTCATCCATCAGAACCTCTCCCTATGTTAGATCTTGCACACACTGGTGATTCCATGGGTCAGCCCTCATTGCTGGCCTTCAATTCATTCCAGTTCTTCAAAACATCCAGTTGGATGTTTCAGCCCAGTCAATGCTTATCCATACCCAGACACTGCTTACATATGGCTCAGTAGGGACAGAGAGCCAGCCTAGTTTGTCCTACATCTACCCAGGTTCTCTAGAGCACCAGATGGTGCTGGCATTTAGCCCGGCTTGGTGCGCCCAGCTCCAGTTCACACTTGTGCCTAGGGAGATTGCAGCCATATCCAGATCAGAATGCAGCTCCCACTCTGGCCCACACTCTGCCGTGCAAACCTCAACCCAGCAAGGGTGTACTCTCCCAGCTCCCCAACCGAGTCTATTCCCAACCCTAGATTACATGCATGCCAGTGGTTATTCTGACCCAATTGGCTAAGATCCCCACCTGTCTCATTCTTTGCCTTCGGTGCTGTGGCCTATATCCCTGGCTTTTGTAGACCAATTGGTGTAAGAACCTACTTCGGTATGACATGTGCTCCATCCAGATTTCTATTCTTTCTTGTGAGTTGGGGTTTGCTTGGTCCTGCCTGGTCTGTCCCCTTCCAGTTGCAGCTGGGCCCACGCCACATCCTATTTTAGGATGCACCTTTGGGTGCTGCTGCCTTGACCTGCCCAGACTGCTATCAGTTCATCTACTTGTAAGTGATGGCAGGTGCCATGGTCACACCTAGCGCAGCTCATCACCACCCCAACTCGCGAGTTAACCTGCAGGGCTTGTATTTCTACAGGGCTGAGCCCACACTCCCCTCAACAGAGTTTACCCCGGTCCGATTCTCTTGCATGCTGGTTAGTGTCTTGACCTGCTAAGTGTGACCAGTCCACTATTCCACCACCCAATCAGGTAATGGCACCTGGCCTGCCAGACAAGCCTCCATCTGTATTTTTCTGTTTTTAACTTCTGTATCATGAGCCCTTTTCTTTATCTTTCAGTATTTCCCAAATGCCTGATTTTTAATGATGACCTAATATTTTCTGATTTGGTTGTTGCTAAATTTGCAACCTGATCATTTGCAATTAATTGGCATCTCTGCATGTGCTTGGCATGAGTCCTCAAGCCTTTGGAGGATAAGTTCCTACAGCTGGAGGTGCTGGGTCAAATTGCAGAATGCACTTCAGCTTTTTTTAACCCAAGTACATATTGTTAACTTGACGTCAAAAACTGCAGCTGTTTCCCCACTTCATTCGAGCAGGCCTGTGTCTCTTCTTATGGATAATGCTGTGTGAGATTGCGCACATTATTATTTTATTAAAAACGTGGGTTTCAAAGGCAGAGAGTCAGAGAAGGGCAGTGCAGAGAGAGAAGCAAAGTGGGTGGGGGCGAGAGAGAATCTCCTATTCTCTGATTGCCTCTCTAACTGGCTTCCCCAGCTATGGGGGGTCCAGGCAGGAACCAGGAGCTAGACATTCCATCTGGGTCTCTCAGAGGCCATAGATGGCCCATAGTGGGGCCATCGTCTGCTGCCTTAGCAAGGATTAGCAAACAGATGGACGAGAACTGGAACAGCTAGGATTTGAACAGGAGCTCTGATACAAAATGCTGACATCACATACCGGGCTGAACTCACTATAGCACAATGCTGGCCCCTTGGGTATTATTTTGAAGCTCCTGCTCCCACTTTTGATGAAGTCAAAACTTCAGAGCAAGGGCCTTCATGGCACAGCAAGCTGAGGACTCCTCCCTGTCCAACAGTCTCTCTCTGATGTCACTTCCAGGCCCTTCCTAAGGATGTGAACAGCAACCCCCACTCAGGTTATCCATCCAGCTACAGGCCGCATGTTCCATCTGAGTCCCTGATGAAGGCCAAGTTCCAGAAAACACCCATTCTGTGATTTGCCCATTGAGCTCTTCGGCTGTGCCAGGTATGCAGGAGGTGGTGTTCAGACTGGGATGTGAAGCATAGGCATGTGGGAGAGGTGTGAGCACCCCCGCAGACACCTATCAGTGTGCCCCTTGGAGCTTGCACTGCAGCAGCTTGCTGCATTGGGGCCCAGAGCATCCCAGGGCCTGAGCTGGCTTGCAAGGGGAAGTGACAGCTACCTGCTCCTCCAGGAAGGCCAGGGGAGAGGACAGCTTCCTCTTCTTGGTAGTTTCTGAAGAGAGGCTGAGCAACACCAACTGGTGGGAGGGAATCAGTCCAGGCCAACCATGCAGGTGAGTGTGTACATGTCAGGAAGAGAGCAGGTGCGATGCTGACTTAGATGAAGTGCCCGGGCTTACTCACAGCAAAGTCCAGGCTGCAGGTCCTGCTGGTCGCCTTCTGCCTGCTTCCCATGGCTTCCTGGTGGGCTTGTGCTCCCTTCTCAGAGTTGCACCTCTACAGGATGAGCCCCCGTGCCCCTCCTTCTGCGGGATCCTCTATGGGGTTGCGCAGTCCTTCCTCTCCACCCTCTTCATGAGTGGCTTGAGCATCTCGGCCTACAGCCCCAAACCCACCCAGCACCCACCTGTAATGGCATCCTAGTGAGAAGGAGACATTGATTTTCTGCCTTCTGTGACTCCATCTGTGCATGGAATACCTGACACCTTTTGCAAGCCTTGGCTTCCTAAGGCTGTGATGATGAGAGCCGGGCTCTCTTATCCGTGTAACTTCAAATGAATTATGCATTTGGTAACCTTTCTGCTTCACTTTCCACGCCATTGCCCAATCAGGAAAGCATCTCTAGGATCCTGAATCAGAAAAGTGGTCAAGAGGAAACTACTGAGGAGCATATAACTTCCAGAGGAGTGCAGGGGTCCAGTATCCCCATCCCTAACTGGTGAGTGAGACTGTGGGGTTGGCGTTCTCCTGTGCCTGGCCCTGCTCTGAGGTTCTCTGGATGTTTGTGACCGTTCATGGGGCACTTCTTAGGAGAGCCCTGGGCTTGTGTACTCTGGGATCGCATGTCAGCCTTGGAGCCCATCGTGGTGCAGAGGATGCCATGCTTGTGGAAGAGCTGCTGAGGGCTGAGAACAGTCTTTGCAGTTCTGTATGGGAAGGGGCTTTTGCTAGGGAGACTAGATGAGTGAGTTTCTATACTCTGGGGAGCTTTCTTTCTTTTTTTCCTTTTCTTTCTCTCTCTCTCTCTCTCTTTTCTTTGTTTTTTAGCGATACAGAGTGGGGACCATATAAAGCCTATGAAATCATATGGCTTGGCCCTGCCAAGATCCACAGCTGGGAACTGAATCGATCTCTAGATTTTGTATGGTCCAGGAAAGGTATTAGAAATATGTCACTGTGGTGGCATGGCAGGCTAATCTACCTGCAGCACTGGCATCCCATATGGGCATTGATTTGTATCTCAGCTGCTTCACTTCCACTCCAGCTCCCTGCTAATGGCTTGGGAGGGCAGCAGAGGATGGCTAAAGGCTTTAGGTCCCTGTTCGCATGTTGGAGATGAGGAGAAAGCTCCTGGTTTCTGGTTAAAGATGGGTTCAGCTCTGCCATTGTGTTGAGTTAGGGAGTGAGCCAGCAGATGGAAGATCTTTTCGTCTGTTTCTGCTGGTCTGCAAGTCTGTCTTTCAAATAAAGATAATAATAATAAAAAAAACCCAGAAATGTGCAAATGGTTCCTGTTAGAGGAAAATGGAGTCCCTACCCCAGACACTAGCATAAAGCTGGGCATATTAACTAGTTTTATGCGTGCAGCTCTATTTCACTGAGTAACACCCAGGGGTGCCCAACCCTCACCACCTGCTCACCTCCCAGAACTGATGCTCTGTCCCCCTCAGACACCACTGCCAGCCTCGCCACCCCAGCCCTGGTATCTGCTCTTTTGTGCCTTACTTTCCTTCAACACTTTACCCTGTTGGAAACAGCACACAGCTGCTGCCCTGGCTGCCTCGGGCTGCGGGCGATTGCAATTAACTCCATGACCACGGCTTGGGCATTGGCCATGGCCTTCATCCCCACTGTGGGTCCCCAAGGGGGCTCGGTACCCCTAGACCTGCACTGAGGCAGGCCTGCTCCCTGCACAGAGCAGCCAGGCCAGGTCAGCACTGACCACACGCAGGGGGCCTTCTGCTTCTGTGTAAAGAACCTAAAGGCAAGAGCCTTGCCTGGGCTTCTGTAGCAGATTAAACACAGGGCATTTCTGCCCTCATAGGTGGGAAGCCTGGGCTCACAGTGTCCCCCATGCCTCTCTCCTGGGCTCACAATGTCACCTGCTCCCTCTGTGTGTGTTTCGCCAGTGGGACCTTACATTAAACAGATTACTTCTTTTTTTTTTTTTTTAAAGATTTATTTTTATTATTTTTTCATTGGAAAGGCGGATATACAAAGAGGAGAGACAGAGAGGAAGATCTTCCGTCCGATGATTCACTCCCCAAGTGAGCGCGACGGGCCGATACTATGCCGATCCGAAGCCAGGAGCCTCTTCTGGGTCTCCCACGCGGGTGCAGGTTCCCAAAGCTTTGGGCCGTCCTTGACTGCTTTCCCAGGCCACAAGCAGGGAGCTGGAAGGGAAGTGGGGCTGCCGGGATTAGAACCGGCGCCCATATGGGATCCCGGGCGTGCAAGGCGAGGACCTTTAACCACTTGCGCCACCGCGCCGGGCCCAACAGATTACTTCTTAAAAGGTCCTCCTCCAGCCAGTGTCCTAGAGGCCTGGGGGCTAGACTTGAATGTGGGATACTGACCCCAGGTGCTTCAGGTTCTCAGGACATTGGCAGGTGACAGGGGGATATGCAGCCAGCCCAGAGAGGTCCCAGAGCCAGCTCATGAGACCCTGGCAGCCACCGCACATCCGATTCGGGGAAAGGTGCTTCCCGGGCTGCTTCCCTGTGTGTCTGGGGAGCCAAGGGGCTAGGGGCTGATCCAAGACATGGTGCCCAGGGCCCAGTCTCTGATTTGAGCTGTTGTGCTTTTGGATCAGGGTGATTAGTGCTATTTGCCTGAGGCTCAACATTTATTCCTGTTCTATCCATTCTGCCTGGGACTCAGTCTTGGCAGCCAAACAGCATTCCCCTTAACCCCCCACTTGTTAAAATGGTTAGAGAAAATGTCATCCAACACACAGCTTGGAAAGGAGAGCTGGATTGCTGGTGGAAGCTCATTGTTTTTCAGGACACATAGGGCTCGTGTCCTCAAGTGTCCTGGGAGTCCCCATGATGACATCTCGCTGGGGACTGGCGCTCCCTCACACCTTCCAAACTGCCAACTTTATCTGACAGCTTGGCCCTGTCTCATGGCTTCAGTTCCTTTTTGATGCACTCTATTAGATTTCAAAATCAAAAGAATGTAATATGAATGCTGTCAAAATGTTATTAAATTAACATTTAAAAAGCTGAAAAAAGATGTATTTATTTGAAAGGCAGAGCTATACAGAGAGGGGGGAAAGAGAGGAGAGAAAGAGAAAAAAAAGAGAAAAAGAGATAGGGAGATGAGGGAGAGAGCGAGAGAACGAGAGAGCTTTTGTCTGCTAGTTCTCTGCCTAAATGGCTACAACAGTTAAGGGTTGGGGCAAGCTGAAGCCAGAGCCAGCAGCTCCATGTGGATTTCCATGCGTGTGCAGGAACCCACTCAGGGCATCCTCTGGCGCTTTCCCAGGGGCGTTAGTGACCTGGACCAGAAGTGCAGCAGCTGGAACTCAAACTGGCAGTCATCAAGGTTGCCAGAGTTGCAGGTGGTGGCTTTCACCACAGCACAGCACGGATTCCAGAAGTTAATTTTTATATTGCTTCAACGTAACATTCCAATGCCAGAGTAACAAAACGGGGGCAATATCTTTAGGAAGGCTTGACTGTGTTGAAATGGAGCATTTCTGCGTGGTATCAGCTACGCCTCATACTTGACAAATTCCTGTTTCAAAGATAGTTCAAAGACAACTGCCCACATTCCACGTACTCAGAAAGAAACAGCTTCCAGATGACTAGAGGGTGTGTGACAACGGCTCGCTAACCATGCTACAGGCAGTATTTAAGTCGGCTGGCTGGGTTTGACCTTGTCATTGTGGTGTTGTGGCCGTCTTCTCTTTTCCAATGGACTTCAACACACTTACTTTTCGAACGGGAGCTTGCCGGTGGGACCTGGGCCTTCCGCCTGCACTCGGAGCATGTTCCTTTGGTGGCAGGGTAGGAAGGCTGGTGCCTGGGGCTCTGAGGAGTGGACTGCAAGGGTGACAGGCGTGATCATGTTCCCGTGGCCAGTGAGAGAGCAGGCGGGAGGACCTCCTCGCTGGGTGACGGATGCGTAGAGCTATGCGCCGGCTGTCGTCAGTGCCAGCGACACCCACTAGACACGCTGTGCCTATCTCGTGTTTTCATTCTGGCAAGTCTTCATCAGGCAGGAATGCTGTCTTTCTGATTAAATTGCATGTGGGCCTGTAGGTGATGAGAGGAAGGAAGCTGCACACAGCAGTTCTGTCGCTCAGTGGTCTGGCAGCACTTGGCTCGGGGCTCAATGACATCATGGAACAGCCTGGGTCAGTCGAGGTAGGATTTAGGATTTAGCTTCCTGGCAAAATAAATCAGGGTAAAGAATTCATTATACAATCTATTTTTTTTTTAATATTTAACAATTTATTTAAAAGGCAACGAGAAAGAGACACAGAATTTTCCATTGCTGGTTCATTCTGTAAAGGCCTGCACCAGCCAGAGCTTGCTCCGACCAAGGCCAGGAGTCAGGAATTCTATCTGGGTCTCCATGTGGTGGCAGGACCCAAGCACTTGGAAGCACTTCCCAGGCTCATTGACAGGGAGCTGGATTGGACGCAGAGGGGGCAGGGCTCCAAGGGGCTTTCTGACATGGGGTGCAGCTCCTCAAGTAGGGGCCCAACACGCTGCACCATGAGGCTTGCCCCACTGCAGTGCAGTCCAAGGGCCATCCCTCACCTGGCACACATATCCTGTGCAGTAACTGGTGACACTGTCATCCTCCGTTTAACCTGGATCACTCATTGTGTGACTTGTCCTGTTCCCCATTTTTCAGCATTCCAAGGTGTGGGAGTCCTGCCTGCAGGGGGAGTTTGCCCCATGTGGTCGAAAACCCCTGCCTGGAGTGAGGGGAGCAAGGGGGGCTGGCTCCCGGGTGGGTCCAGAGGCCTGGCGGGGTTAGAGACACCCCAGAGCCTGGGCACACGGCCTCTCTGAGCACTGCTCGGATGCTGGCTGTACATCTGCGTCACCTGCCGAGCTATGCTCTCTCTCTCTCCAAGTGGACACCGGCTTATTGGGTGGTAATAAATTGGATTTCGGTCCCTTGGTCCACTTTGTGATGGGCATTCTAGATAGTCCCGTGTTAGATATGTGACCCCCTCCTGCCTTGGGAAGGAGGGGACCAGAGAATGGGGTAGCCTTCTTATCCCAGGGTGGGACAGAAACACACTGCTCTCTTCGCAGAGCTGGTCCATGACTATTAGGGCATTCTGGAAACTCCCAGGTGAGGCAGGTATGCCTTGTGACTTGAAGCTCAAACCCAGGAATTTCTTCCCCACACCCATATTTTCTGGGGTCCCACTGGAAAGTCGGGTAAGCCTGGCTGGGCGCTGTTCTGGCACAAGAACTTACATGGCTTGGGTGGGTTGGTTTCCGAAAGGGAGCCGGGAGAGAAGGGAGGGGGTATGGTTTAACAGCTTCAGCCTTGCTAACTGGGCCTGCCCATCGTGGGCCATGAACCCCCACGGCATGTGTGTCCCCATGCCTGAGTCCGGAATGGAGTGCCCAGGACAGGCTGCTTTGCCAAGGAAAGAGGCTTGTTTCTCTTGTGACTTTGGAGGCTGATAATTGAAGCAGCGGTTGCAGGCTCTGTGTCGGTCCCCTTAGCTACATCCCACATGGAGGGAGATGGGAACCTCGGCTATCTGCCTCTCTCTCTCTCTCTCTCTCTCTCTCTCTCTCTCCTTTTCCTTCTGCTTATAAATTGCCACGATTGGGGCAGGAGTTGCGTCACAGTAGACTGAACTTCCACTAGGAAATTCTGAACTCCATCCTGGAGTTCTGCTTTGTATCCTGGCTACTGTGTTTCTGACTTAGTTGATGTACCTTGGAAGCAACACATCATGGCTCAGGTACTTGAGTCCAAGCCAGCCAGGTGGGAGACCCAGAAGAAGCTCCTGCCTTTGGGAAAGTAAACCAGTGCACAGATTCTCTCTCTCTCTCTCTGTCTTACTCTGCCTTTCAAACAAAAAACAATTAAAGACATAAAGTACCAAGATTGCATTGTGGGAGCTCCATCAGGAAGCAGTTGTATTGCTGCCCTCCTGTGCCATTGGCATTTGACTTTGGGAATTAAGCTCTGTATGACCTGGGCAAACCCTACTCACAGCACAGCACAGCACTGGGGGGCTTTTCAGCAGGCACCATCTTGTGCTCCTTACTCCCCGTAGCTGCTGGTTGCTTGCTGGAACTCTTCGCTTTCTGCATTCTTCCAGACCGTGCTGGCAAAAAATAAAGAGAGAGAAAGGGTGAAGCAGAGGGAGAAAGCCGCCGAGTTTGTTGCGTTACTCGGGAGGCGGATGACATCTCAGTAATTCACTCATGCTGTGATTCACTGCTGTCTACACACACACAAGAGGTCTGTGTCAGCGACTGTCACACCCAGGCACACGGCTCCTCAGGCGGGCCCACACTTGCAACCTTTCGACTTTTCTCAGAACACTGGAAGGATTTTCTCTTTTTGAGCTCCCATTAATTTAAATCAAAACTAAAGTTCACGGTGTCTCTCCTCCGCTGGTGACATTTTCCTCTTCACACATCGTCAACCTTATTTAACGTGTTGCTACTCGGCTGGGTCACCTCTGCAGGAATCCGCACCCCCCATGGCACGCCTTTCCTTCTGCCTTGCGCTCTTTGTCTGTCTGAAGTCAGGTGGGATTAGTGACCGGCTGTGGGCAGCAGTGATGTCCAGCGAAGGCGCCTCTCAGTGCTTTTCATGGAGAGCAGGTCCCTGGCGGTGACTTGCAAACGAGAGGAAGGCGAGAGGAAGGCAGCTGTAGGAAGGAGCCCCTGTCCACTGAGGTGCGGTGTTGGACCGGAGCAGGAGTGTTTGAATCCTCTGAGCCCACAGCTTGATGGCTCTGACCTGCTGTGTCTCTGGCTTGCTCCAGGGACACATGGCCCAGGGCGAGCACTTGGTCTCAGCTCTGGCCATGCCCCAGAGCCTGAGCCAGGTGATGGATACACATTTTTGAGTGGATGAGGATACACAGGAGAAGATGGGAAACCTGTGGTCACACTCACTGGACATCTGAGCCTTAGCCAGACGATGGAGGCCTTCTCCCTTCCTAGATGACAATGACACAAAGTCCAGGGCATGGTCCATGCAGAGGCTTGGCACTGGCAGAGGGTGTGGCATGAGTCAGGGATGACACTTGTGGTCCAGCGCTGCAGAAAACAGGGTAGAGGCTGGGGTTGTCACCAGGAGGAAGGGAGGGGAAGCCCAAGGGGTCTGTCCCTGAGGCTCCTGCTCCACAGCATCTGGAATATTCTCTTAGGAGGATGACAAACAATAGCATGAAGCAGAGTAGGAATTCCTGAGAACAAGGTGATTTGGTGTAACGTGGCAGCTTATCAAAGTTTAGATGAGCCGAATTCTTGTACAACTGCTGAGGGGTACTGTCTCTTTAACTGCCAGTTTTTCTTTCTGCTTCATGGGCAGCTCTGTGGTCCCTTCACATTGAGTATTTCTCAGTGTGGGGTGGCCCATACTTGCACATGTATGTGCATGGAGTCCCTCACTGCCAAATACATTCTGTTCTTATTTACACACAATGCCACTTTCAGCTTTGTGTTCTTACCTCTGTGGGAGGCAAGTAGCCTGAGCTGGAAATCCATGGCCAACATCAAGGGGAGGTCCAGGAGCCCTCAGAGAGTGGGGGGAGGCAGCCCCGGCTACAGTGGAGCCCACGGCAGGTGGACACAGTGGAGCCCACGGCAGGTGGACACAGTGGAGCCCACGGCAGGTGGACACAGTGGAGCCCACGGCAGGTGGACAGCAGAGCTTCCATTCATGCATGTTCCTGAAAGAAGCCTGTGCGACCTCCATGCAAAGGTCAGCATCATCTTCTTCCTTTTACAAATGAGGGATCTAAGGAAGGGGAGAGGGGAGGACGTTCAAATCCAAGCTCTCCCCTCCCTCATCCCAGACCGCGCTCTGGTGGCCCTGTCCCCAGACACAGCCAGAGTAGCTGGGTGTGAGAACAATCTCTTACGGACAAAGCTCTGCCCAGTCATGTGTGTGACGGACAGATGCTCCCACTTTCCAGCTAAGCCTAGGATTTTTCACTTACTTTTCTGTTTTCTTCTCTATCCTGTTTTTGCCGTCTATCTGGGGACCTCAGCAATGCCTGGTGACCTGGTATCGCAAAGCCTTCGTTGGATTCTCTCTCTGCCTACCTTCGATTTATTTGTCCACAAAATTATTTTAGTCTACTTGTCACCCAATGAGCTCCATGTAAGTTTGCAGTCCAGGGCCCTGTCAGCCTAACAACACATTTTCCCTCTGCCTGAATATACACATCCCTGAAAAATGACAGAGGGAGTCAGGTAACAGGGCACTGTGGCTGTTGGCTTGTCACAGCACCTTCACCCTTCCCAGCAGTCCCACTGCGCGTCACCAACTTCTCCCAGCCTCCTTGGTGACTCAGACCTGCTTGTCCTTCTGGAAGTTCCACAGCCTCAGCCTCACCTCCCTCTTGGAAGAGGACCCGGGTTCTCTGCAGGCAAATGGCAGCATTTGCGCCAAACCCACCAGCCTTCTGCTTTCAAGCCGACACGTCCAGCTCTCCTGCTCAGTGCTCCTGTATGTGTGTCCTGCTCTGACGTCATCCTCCACCTCCGACAGGTGCTTCCCTGTGGGTTATTCTCTCCAGCTCATTCCTCTCATCTGGTAGATGCTCTACACAGCAGCAGCAGCAGCAACCAATGGCCCTTGATGCCAGGTTTGTCTTTCAGTGACAACCGTCTCTGTCTCTCCAAGTTCCTTTAAAGAAGCTTTTGTGATTTTTTTTTTTTGACTACTGATATGTGATGTATTCCTTCTATACATAATGCAGGTCTTTGTTTATGGACAGTGCATTTTGAAAAAAATTACACATGGAGTTCAATTTTTTTTTTTTTTGCCAAAGTACACTTACAGTTTTGATTTCCATGAATTTTAAAGTATTTCCTTATAAAGATTACATTTTAAAAGCTAGTTTTAATTGTAACTGTGATAAGACACATACAACATAAAATGCAACCACCATAACCGTGTTTAAGGGTACAGCTCAGGAGGGTTAAACACATTCACACACTGCAGCCAGTCTCCAGGGCTCCTTTCCTTTCACAGGACTGAAACGAATGCTGTGTCCACTAAAAAGCAACCCGCTCTTCCCACCTTCAGCCCCTGGCAACTGCCCCTGTATTCCGTCTCCACGATTTGACTACTCTGGATGCTTCTTGCAAAGGCACTCACTCGGTGTTTGTCATTTTGTGACTGGCTTCTCTCACTTAGTAAAGACCATCTAAGCAGTTGCATTTGTCAGAATCTCCTTTCTTTTTAAGGCTAAATGACACAGTGCAATGTGCGTACACTGCATTTTGTTTATCTATCGCCTATTGATGGGCACTTGGTTTGCCTCAATCATTGTGCTGTTGTGAATAGCACTGTGGTATACATACTTCCTTTGAAGACTGCCTCCAACACCTTTGGATTTGCACCCACAAGTAGAATATGCTAATTCTCTTTAAATTTTTGAGGATCCTTAGTACTATTTTCAAAGCAGCTGCAGCTCTTTATTTTTTATTTATATTTTTGTACCATCAGTGCACAAGGCATCTGATTTTTCTACATGCTCACTAACGCTTGCTATTTCTTTCTCCTTCTTTATCTTTTGAATAGTAGCCATCCGATGAGTGCGATGCGATACTGGTTTGTGTTTCATTCCTTGCTCACTCTTGGTATATCTATGGAGAAATGCCTGGTTGAGTCCTATCAATCTCTAAAATGGAGTGTCTGTTTTTGTGAGAGTAAATGGCTTATTTTTTTTCACTTCCTGCTCACTCCTCAACGTATCCTTGGGCTCTGCTAACAAGAAAACAGTAGCTCTCCCCTGTACCACGTATATTTGCTTGTGGTCATGTGTAGTGGATGCTCTTGCGCCTTTGTTTTGTGTTTCCAGCAGCACCTGACATGATTTCTTCCCTTTCTTGCCAAGGGCTTCCCTGATATCACGGTCAGCATCTTCTGTCTCTTCCTCTCCCTTCTGTTCAGTTCGCTTTTCTGGGGCTCCTCCTTTTCTGGGGCTCCTCCTTTTCTGGGCTTTTTTTTTTCTTTTTTTTGCCACGCATGGCTACACACCTTCCTTTTCAGAGTGCTTGTGAGAGCTCATCCTGCTAACCCTAACCCTAACCCTAACCCTAACCCTAACCCACTTAGGAGAAGGCTTCCAGATATTTGTGGGGAAAAGGAATGGGAAGATAATACACAGTTTCCATGGACACTTTGCAGACTTCAAAATTCCAGGGACTCTAGAATTTAAATTTCTCATAAGTCTGCCACTCTGAATTCTAGATGCATATTAGGTAATTATCCATTTGACATTTCCACCTGCATAACTTAAGAATGTTTCTTCATGTTACGCAAATGAACCTGGCAAGGGCTGTTGTAGCACAGGGAGAATCTGTCTTTTGGGACACCAGTATTCCGATTCCAGCCACTGTTTCTGATCCAGATTCTTGCTAATTCTCATCCGGGAAGGCAACAGCTGATGCTGTGAGAGTGGGTTCCCGCTCGACTGGGGCGGGGCTCCTCCTCGGTTTCCTCCTGCACTGGAAGGCACCCTGATCCAGCTGGTTATCAGGATCGTCTGAATTATGCCATCATTCACTTCCGGTGCCCACATGGAATGCCAGTTTCCCAGGCGGAGGCTTAACCTCCAACACTGGCTTCAAGATGTGGCCTCTTAGGATTACACATTTTTTGAGTTAGAGCTCATGGTGTTTCCCTGCTGTTAGCTATTCCTGTTTCCCACATGTCCATGAAATCCCGCGTGGCATCCCGTGGCCGTTTCCTGGACGGCTCCTTTCTCCTTGCTCTGCAATGCCCTCCGGACCTGTGGCGGTGTGGTGCTGGCTGCTTAGCACTACCCAGGGATGTGGATAGTGGCTGGCTCATGGTGGGTGCAGAGTAGATCGTTGTTAAATGCATGACTGAAAGAAGAGAAACACGCACTGTCTTTGGGAAACACTTAATTTTGAAGACTTCAAAAGTATCTTCAGAGACTTAAGGACTCTTGCAAATAATTGTACAAAGGCACGTTTATGGTAGTGACCAGCACCAGGAACAGAACAGTGGTCAAAGCTGAAGGCATTGTCTCCGGATTACAGCGGGCTACGTTTTTATAACCAACATCTGCTGTTGAATCATAGGCCAGTTTCTCAACACTTTATGTGTAAAACGTGTCCTCACCTGTAGTTTTTGCTTTTCCACAGGTTCTATAAATATGCACAAAACTGCTTTCACTGCAGAAGTTACATGTGCACCTCTGTGAGAGTTGAAGTTATCTTTGTGGTTAAATTTCTTGAAAACGTAATTCCATAAAGGTGCCGGGCTCAGGCTGAGATCCCTCGTCTAGGAAGGTGTGGTACTGTTATTTCCGCTTGGTTCTCTGACTGTACACACTGTGTCACTCGCGGCTGCTCAAGGCCTGTGGGACTGTGGCTGTCAGGTCACAGGCCTTTGCACATAAGATGCTTCTCCAGGCTCATAGGGGCCTCACGTCTTCAGATTACACTCAAATGTCACTTCTGCTCAGAGGCCTCTGTGATGGACATGTCAGAGGCAACAGCCTTGATGTGGGTGGAATGGCTGACATGCCTCTCGTCCCCACTCACCATCTGGACCTAGATTCGTCTTTCTGTGCTTACTTTTCAGCTGCCCATGTCCTGTGCAGGAAGGCTAGGAGGACCAGGCTGTTAAATGCTGAGTCTTCAATGTTGGGAAGACTATTATGTGTTCAGTATTTGTCTGACAATTGAAAGCATATTTAGGCTGCAATGAGTTTCATTACAGGAATTTAAGGAACTAGAGTTAAAAGTAATTTTTAGGAAGCAAAAGCAATGTAAGATGTCTTGGCTTTTGCACTGAGTGAGTCTTAGGTGAGTGTTATAGATGTTTTATGAAAATGAGACTTAAGATCACAGGACAAAGAAACAGTCTGCCAGTGTGTGAGCTGGCATGATGGCATATCAGGCTAAGATAGCACCTAGAATGCCAGCATCCCATTTGAGCTGACTGCTCCATTTCTGATTCAGCTTATTGCTAAGTCCTCTGAGAAGGCAGTGGAAGATGGCTCAAGGGCTTAGGTCCCTGTCAGTGATGGGGAAGACCTGGCTGGAATTCCAGGATCCTGGTTTTGGTCTGACTCTGCTGTGGTGGTTGAGGCCGTTTGGAGAATGAACCAGCAGATAAAAGACCTGTCTTTTTCTCTGATTCTGTGTTTTCTCCCTCTAAGTAGATAAATATATCTGTAAAAGAAAAAAAATTTCCCAGTGTACAGAAGCCAACTTGTGTTCTCACGCTGCTGTGCTCAGCAGTAGCTGGGAGGACTTGAAGATAAATACAGCGTGTGCTACAGTCTGAATTGAAGCTCATGTTGACTTGTTGAAGCTGTAACTCCCAAGGCAACAGGATTTGGAGGTGGGAACTTGGGAGGTGATTAGATGACTAACTTAGTGTCCTTAGAAGAGCGGACATTAAGAGATATGTTCTATCTTAGGCATGTGATCACAGAGTAAGAGGGTGGCTATGTGCAAGCCCGAAAGAGGATCCTCACTGGACCTGGACCCTGCTGGCTTTCCAGTCTCAAGGTGGCCCCTTTGGGCTCCATGACTGTGAGAAAGAAGTGTCAACTGCTCAAGCCACTCTGTTGATGGTCTTTTATTATGGCAGCCAAGGTGACTAACACAATATGTCTTCTCAACGTGGTGGTGCAGCACACTGATAACTCATGAAAGGCCGCCACCACCTGCACATCAATGATAACAGAGTTTTCTATGACTCAGTATATGAATAAAAAATGTCAAGTCCAAAACCCACTAAAATACTCAATATCTTTGTTCAGCCTCTTGAGGAAGCAGAAAAGCGAGCACAATTATATTTAAACACAAAGGTTTAAAAAAATTTCTTTGGCTTCTCTCTCTTACCATTCCTGATGTTCTTTTATTGATAACAGCTCTGCCTTCCTCATACAAGGCAGCTGACTTCCGGCTCCCCGGCTCCTAACACTCACGCCTTGGGGTTCTCACTGAGCACGTTGCAGAATTTGATGAGCAGGTTCCAGCATCTTTCCCCTACCACACTGAGATCCAGATAGGTGGCTGAGCTTCCAGAGATTTCCATGCTGGTACTGTTTCAGTACTGGCTCTAACCATGACTCAAAGAGCTTTTTGACTTGAACCTGTGTCTTGTCATGTCCTGTGTACTTCTCAGATTCATAGCAGAAAGCCAGTTGTTCAAAAATCAGACTCAATCTTAAGTCCTCTGGCAGCTGCCAGGCTCCTGAGGGAGCTGGTGGGAGGATCTTTCAAAGGCTTGAGTGAACCCAAGTGTGTTTGGCCAATTGTCCCTTTAACTTCTGGACTGACTCTGATTTCTGGAGGAAACAGGTGTGTGGGAAGTTGGGGTCAGACAAAGCTGATTTGTGGTGTAACCACACACATCTGCTGTGGTATGAGACACTGAATGCTAGCCAGAAAATTTCCGTTCAAGTTGTCAAACTGTAACACCTCCTCCTTCTTTTTATTACTATCCATTTCTAACAGTAATTCTAGTTCTCTTCCCCTTTGTGGAACTGGTAAGACTTCATTGAAAAGCCCAGTCCACTTTGCAGTGAGGCAGAACCAGGTTAGACCATTCAGACCCATCCTGTAGCTTAGCAGGCTTTCTCTCCATCTTGGACAGCTTTAGAGGTGCCACATGATTGGATTCTGGGGAGCCCAGGAGGGTTTCCTCCATGAGTCTCACTGTAGCTGTGTGTGTGTGTGTGTGTGTGTGTGTGTGTGTGTGGCAGTTTAGCTGTTGAAAATTGGTTCTGTTTCGTTGTAAATAATAACCCACGCTATTCTGATGGTTGGAATATCCTTCCAGATCTTGGATGTTTTGCGAAGAGCCTACATAGCTTGAATTCGGTCCCTTCTACTCCATTTCATCATTTTCATAATGGATATTCAATATACACTCTTGGGCAGAACAGCTGACAAAGCAGGGTGCAGCTAACAGTTCTAACTTGGCTTTAGTTCACCAGACCCACAAAATAAACACAGAAATTGTCACCCAGCTATAACCAGACAGCATTTTCTTATTATCAGCTCAAATACCTATGAGGTAGAATCAAGAAGTCATATGCAGCAATTAAATATTTAACCTCATTAATAAAGGAAATAGCAGATCAGTGGGTTAAGTGTACATTTTCAATATGCAGAAAATAATCTCTTAAATTTCCTGACTCTATCACTGTCACTCTCATTATCCCGCACACAGAAGGCATCTGATCTGTGGACCTGTTGCTTGCGCCCCATTTCTCATGTCTGGCCCTTCACGCCTACAACAACTGGGACTTGCCTGTGCAGAGCTTCACTCCACGGCCATGGCCAGACCCTCCCTCTTCCCGTCTCCCCATCTCCTTTCTTTGTCAGTTGTTCTATTCCTTTTCCACAGAAGAGAAAAAGGTTGAATCTGCCTGTGTACACTGAGAACTTCTCCGCTGTAGAAGACACAGGAATCAAAGTCCTGTGAAAACTCAGCATGAAATTCTGAGCTAGCATAGAAAAGTTCAAACTTTGTCCCAACTGTAATCATCCGGGAGATTTTTTTTTTTTTGGTCTAGATCTCCTGCTTGTTAGTAACGTAAATGGGACAGTAAATTAACCTTTCTGAAATGCTAGCAAATGCATTTGAAAGATGAAGTTACTGATGCTGCCTCCTCTGCCAGACTATTGTGAGTTCTTAATGAGGTAATCCAGGCAGAGCATTTACGGATATTTGTCACGTAACAAGAGTCATATGAAAGTTTAGCATCCTGCTCTAGTAAACCTCTTCCTCGCCTCCATTCATGCCACAGTCTGTCGTATGTCATTCTTGACACATTCGGTTCCTGTAGCTCACTTCTTCCTTGGAACAAACTTTGAACTAAGGTTCAATCATGTTCATTTTCAGCTATTGGTGTGGAGGAAAACATGAAAACTAGGCCAGGTGACATACAGATAAGAGACTTTTTAAATTCAGCCGAGAGATGAGCCAGTTTTCTGCTTCTGTACTTGAAAATTCCAAGCAAAATCCTTTTAGGTATTCCCAGGCTCACAGCAGTCACCAGTTGGAATGTATGTGTATCTTTAATAATTAGCATGAACCAATGTGGAAAAGTAAAACTTAGAATAATTTGGCTAAACAGGCATCTGAGCGTTTGGCCGATGGCTGAGATTTTCCAAATCTTGTTATGAAGAGGAAGTGACTAGTGTGTTAATTTCCCAGTGCTGCCTTAAGAAAATATCACAGACATGGTGGTTTCCATGGGGCAATTTTTTCCAGTTTTGTGGGCTAGCAGCCCAAGATCAAAAGTTTGGCCTCTGCTGAGGAACTTCATCTTGTCCTTCAGACAGCTGCCCAGTTGCTGCTTCTTCACACAGTCATGGCACTATGTGCAAGTGTCTAGCAGCTTGCTGTGTGTTTGTCATAGCTTCCTCTTCCTAGAATAACATCAGATTGAATAAGGGACCAGACCTTTGACCTCATCTCGGCTTAATCATGAAGACCCTGCTTTCACACATTCAGCCATTTTCTCAAGTACTGGGAGTTAGGACATGGAAATATGGACTTTGGGGGTTATAAAAATATAGTTCACAACTGCAAAGTCAAAATACAGTGTCAGTTGGTTAACATGTACATCAAAATGTATGGGAAGTCCATTGTGTTCAAAACAGCAGGTACTGCCCAAGTTCCGTAACGCCACCATGAACTTGAAGCACATTCAGGGAAATGGAAATCAGTGTCTGGGTGTGCTACCTTTGGGAGCTGTGGAAAGTGGGCCTCATTAATGTTCATTTTGGTTAGGATTTAATGATGAGCCAGTAATACATTACTTGCTTCGAAGGTCAACACAGGAAGTTGAACTTGGAGTCATTTTTTTTTTTTTTCTGAACTTGATTGTGGTCATCATGACTTGAGAAGGAAGGTAACAATGCTTAAAGGAGAACCAACACTTTCTGAATGCAGGATAAAGGAGAGGAAGCAGCCTACTGCTCCAGGCAGACAGCCGTTAGTCTATGGCTATTCTAAGACCAGCCTGCTTACAAATGCTTTGGCCTCAATACGTCCAGGAATTGTTTGACACCATCTTTGTAAGGACCTCTTAGATATTTAAAAAAAAAAAAAAAAAAGCAAGCAAGCAAAAAAAGAAATCCTCAAGCGATTTTATTCCTACAGAGCACTATTTCACAGTGCTATCAGCTATTTTGGGCTGAATATTTTCTGCTTTAAGTTTTCTTTTTGATAGCAAAAACTCAAAACCCAGGGACTCAAATTGTTATCAAAAGCCAACGGTCCCAGTGGGCTGGCTGGGACTGAAGGTGGGCTGGCTTCCTGGGCCTTCCTTTAGCAGTCCGGGCCAGAAGGAAGCCAAGGTGCAGGTGACCGTGCAGTGTTGTTTTTCTTTGCCTGACAGTCTCACTCTCCCGGGAGATCTGCTAGTGTTTCAGGTGAGAGCCTGGAATATGAGTTTGGACCTCAGGCTTACTAAGGATCTTTCTTAGTTATTTGACCCTGTTGGAAGACATGATTTTAACAGATATTAAAAAAAAGGGGGGGGGGGAGGAGGGGTGGCATGGGCAGAGAGAGAGAGAGACAGAGAGAAAGAGTTTTCCATTGGTGGTTCATTTCCCAAATATCAGCAACAGCTGGCAACAGCCATGCAAAGGCAGGAGTCCAGAACTCGATCAGGGTCTCCCACCTGGGCAGCAGGGACTTAACTACTCACGCCATCTTCTGCCTTTCCAGGCACCCTAGCAGGGAACTAGGCAGAAGCAGAGCAGCCACGACACACTGATACTGTGACACGGATGCTCTATAGCCCGTCCCTGGAGGTCACACTCAAAGTCATAAACCCGTTAGTCTTGCTGATTGTGGGATTTAGAAATCATTTCAGCTTTTACAGAGTGATTTTCGTAATAGAGAGCTCCAATAACAAAACAAGAAACTTTGAAATAGCACTCATATTCAATGACTCCTGAGTATACATTCTCAGTGGCGTCTCCCCAATCCCACCGCTGCCCCATCCGCTCCTGCTCTCCCTCTGACACTCGGCACACCCTCCTCTGGTGACGACCTCGCTTTCACCTGCTGTGACACACACGTTCCCCCTCCCTCTCCTTCAGCCTAACACTTCCGATTACAAGATGGCTTCAGCCGGACAATTCGTGTCCAAGTCACAATGAATTCAGAAACTCTGGGAGTCTTTGTTTATGATGTTGAAGGCGTCTGAAGGCTCTGAAGTTTCCATCACCCACCACCTCATCTTCTAGCTGATCCACAAAGCAACACAAACCTTGCGTGCCCCTGTCAGCCCGTGGAGCGCTGGTATTCGGTGAGCGGTTCCTGGGCCTTGCTGTCCCTTGCATGCTGCCAGATACCGCAGGAATACGTTCTATCGCCTAGGTTCTTGTTTTCCTTAGTTTTACGGCAATGACAGCTTGTGACCTTGCCGGACTCAGGCAAAACACCGGGCAAGTCTCAGCATGTAAGAGTTTGTCAAGTATGTTCCACAAGTTTTCCTGGTTTCTCCTTTTTCCTGCACCAAGAGCTATTCTGACCATCCGTTCATCATCTGTCTCCCTCTGTCGGCCCCCTGAGGCCTGTGGCCAGACAGGACGGACGTAGTTTCTCTGACTGAATGGCCTGTGGACTCCAGGCATTTCCCTGGGCAGGGCGGTGCCCTCCTCACAAGCCAAACAAGCAAAGCAGAATAAAATCCCAGCAATGTTACCGGCCTATAAACAGCATGCCTTTGGGGTTCACTTCCTGACCCCTCCCTGCACTGTCTGGGTTTCTGCAAACATCCTTGCTGGCTTCAGGAAGGGTGTGATGGAATTGTTTAGTGGATCGTGGAGTTCTGAAGGCTCCCTCCTCAGCCCACGGGCCCTAAGGAAGCTGGTTCAGGAAGAACAGGCCCTAGGAAGGGAGAAGGCACGGAGGACATGCTGATCTCAAGTGCAGGTCTGGGAAGGTTTGGTTCCCGGATTTCATTCACAGCCATTAGAAATACTAGTGCAAGTGTGCCCGGCGTAGCCTGGGATCCGCAGAAAACCCGCCTTTCCATGTTCAGCTCAGGCTAGCAGAATTGCGAAAGCTGCAAGACCACACTGCAGTGGGGGAGACGGCCAAGTCATTCTCCAATGAAGGCTGGGCAGGCCCTCAGTTTAGACCCCTCCGTAGGGCTTTGGGGTTTGTTGTCATGGACAACAGCTGGGGAATAAGCTTATTGGAAACAGAATGCAGAAGCAGATCCCTTTCCTCTTCCCTGCTCGTTTTCTTCCCTTTTCAAATAGAAGGACAGAGAATGGGCTGACCCGAGTGCCCTGCCACTCTGTCTGCTTTCTGTCAGCAACAGCTGCGGCCTTCTGGGGGACAAAGAAGGAGTGATTTGCAGAACCGCTGGGCTACATGAGCCAAATGGCGCTCCTAACGGACACGTGGATGAGCACGTGACTCTGAGGAGGGTTTTTGGAACTTACGCAGCCATTACGTGTGCCATTGGAAGTGTGGTGCCGCTGCGTGTCTGCTGTCAGGAAATAACTCAGGGTCATTATAAAATGGCCAAGCAGATTATAAATGTTTTCTTTTCACTCTTTAACCTGTTCTGAAATAGGTACTCGGTAGTAGATACCTTGCTTCGGTTCTGGTCTGATTGTGTGGCTGTCCTGGAAATTCAGCTTGGTCTTTATTTTTCTAGGCTTGCAGTGTGAGGATATTTATAAGACTTATTTTGTGAGGGAAAGGCAGACATACAGAGAAGGAGAGACAGAGAGAAAGATCTTTTGTCCACTGGTTCACTCCCCAAGTGATCACAATAGCCAGAGTTGAGCCAATTTGAAGCAGGAGCTTCTTCTGGGTCACCCACGTGGGCGCGGGGTTCCAACACCTTGGGCCAGTTGCATCTGCTGTCCCAGGCCACAAGCAGGGAGCTGGATGGGAAGTGGGGCAAGGCAAGGATTTCGAGCCCAGGATTTATTTATTTTTCATTGGAAAGGCAGATTTATAGAGAGGAGGAGAGACAGAGGAAGATTTCCCATCCACTGGCTTACTCCCCAAGTGGCTGCAATGGCCAGAGCTGAGCTGAACTGAAGCCAGGAGCCAGGAGCTTCTTCTGAACCTCCCATATGGATACAGGGTCCCAAGGCTTTAAAGGTTGTTCTCTCCTGCTTTCCCAGGCCACAAGCAGGGAACTGAATGGGAAGTGAAGCAAATGGGACATGAACCAGCATCTGAATGGGATCCTGGTGCATGCAAGGCAACGATTTAACCTTTGAGCCCTCATGCTGGTCCTTGAGGATATTTTTCAAATAAGAATTGTCAGGTAACTGGGACAGACAATTCTCCCAAGGGACCAGTGTGCTCTGAACTCAGCCTAGAAGCTGCCAAGTACCTTCACCAAGGCGAATGCTGTCTTGCTTGGATGACCAGTGCAAGGCTGGAGTACCACCCATTTCTCTGATTGGTGGTGAGGAGTGCATGATGGGAGAGGGTGTGTGATCCATGGTAGCTATGATGATATCATGATAACCTATAAGATTGTGGTGGATGGGAGGGTCACATACCGTTCAGCCACTTTGTATATTTCCAAGCAGTGCTGGTGCCGTTTTTGTAAGATTGTGCAACTTGTGGTTATTGCTAGGGGTGGGGCCTAGCTGGTGGTGGCTGGCAGGTGGGCCTGCATGCTGTACATGAGGGGACTTGTTAGGACAGTTGAGCCACACTGTCCCACAGAGGTCACAGTTGTCACAATGGGAATCACCCAGAGCTGCTGCTCATTTACCCATACTGTCATGTGTGTTGGGGAGGAGACCTCAGTGAGATCCCAGCTCTTTCCCCCTCCTTCCATATGTTCCTACAATGCCAGGATTGTTTGTAAAGAGGCAGACTGAACAGTAGCACAGTCGTGCCCTATTGAGTTTTATGCTGGTCACTCTAGGCTTTCTCAATGAACTGACCATCAGGTAGTTACTTTCTGGGGGTGGGAAACATTGGTCCTTGTCTTTAATTCATAGCCCCAAAGTCTCACCACAATTAGTACTATAACCAATTACATAGATTACAGACACAATGGTGCCAGATTTTGCTGATTTATAAATATTTTAATGTCTAATTTGGGCAAACTTCATCATGCTGTGTTGCACTGCTTTCTTTTTGATGATGGAATTATTAAAATCATGTTGGTAACTTGAAGTTTTGGTTTCTGAAGATCCAGTACTATGGAGGTTATTCTATTTTGCTTTGCCACTTTGTTAGGTTTTTATATTGCTAGCCCTTTTTTCCCAGTCTCCATAGGATGATGGAATCTTTTCTACCTAGGTTGATTCCGTTAATGTGTTTTAGCAAAGTGGTGAAAACAGCCCAGGAAGTAGCGTCGATGGTCTTGGCTTTGTATCACAACTCTTGCAGTGAGACATTTCCTGAGTCTGTGTCTTCCTCTTTGTGTCTTTTTCCTTCCAGCAGTTGTGGTCAAATCAGATAATGGAGTTAGAAGTCTGATTGCTAATAATTGTCCTGAAGTCATTTAAATTTCAAGAATACTAATGCATATTATAAAATTAAAAATGCTTTCTAAACTTGAGTATTATTTAAGGGTAATGTTCATGAGTATTTCTAGCTTTTTGCTTATGTACCATGGTGTGTAATTCTACCTTCTTAGTTAGGAAACAGTTCTGCTGTGTGGTATTTTTTTTCTGCCAGCTGTGAGAATAAGAAAAATAGACTAGTGAGTAAATTATTTATTTATTTACTATGACTATGTTTTCTATTGTTTCTATTGTTTTAATGCTTTTATAAATGAAGTAGTCTGAAGTTTTGATACCTTTTAATAATTTAGTGTCCATGTCCAAAATCTCATTTTGTAGGTTGTAACTTGTGGTTCTTGTAATATCTCAAAAGAAACAATTTGGAGGGACATTTGACTAAAGCAATTAGATCTCAGATGCATAACAGTAGCTGTGAATTTTTGCACATCTCTGAGTTCCTTAGAAAATAAGAAAAAACATGTGAATCCACATCAAAAACAGAAACAATGAACAAAAAATGGAAGTGGTCTCTTCCCATGTGGAAAGCTTTTAGACCATGTAAGGTAGAAAAACGAGGGCCCCACTGACCCATTGGTCCAGTTCTTAAGAAGGTGGACAGTGGTCACAGGTAAGTAGCACCTCTGGCACTTGGGAGAAACAAACATAAAGCTTTTAAGACGAAAAGCTTCATGTGTTAGAGTATTGGAGTCACTACTGATAAAATTGGGCTTACAAGTACACACTTCCCCGAAGAAAAGAAGCATCTAGTATAAAAGAAAACCAACTAAAATGTACACAACATCTCATCTGAAAATGCTAGAACGATCAGGTACAGAATATAAAATAATCACAGATGAAATGTTTAAAGTAAAACAAAATACAATAAAAATAACCAGACAGCAACAGGTGTTGGAACTGATCAGGCACATCTGAAAGACAAAAGGAATCACATGGAATTTTCTGAATGGAAAACTCAAAACTTAGAATGACGCTAAAGGAGTAGGCTAAAGGGAAGTTTTGGCATAGATGAAGAAAGACATCCTGAACTAGAGGATAGATCAGAAGACATTATCCAAACGGTGGTCAAACACCAAAATGGAAAATTTGAAACAGAGGTTAGGAGACCTGGGGACACAGAATGAGAAAAGCTGGCTTGTATCTAAGGTACTTGAAGAAGAAAATAGAAGTCACTGAGGGTGGGCGAATACTAAAAAGATAATGACGGATAATTAACTTAGAAGTAATGAAAGACACAAATCTGCAGATGCTTGAGACATAAGCTATAAAAAATCAAAATAAAAAATTAATAAATAAAACAATAAGATTTAAGAACAGCAAGAGAGATGTAAAAGAAATCTACTAAAAATTAACTAATAAGAACTGGCACTATGGCGTAGCCTTAAAACCACTGCCTATGATCTTGATATCCATGTGGGCACCAGTTCAAGTTCTTGCTGCTCCACTTCCAATCCGGCTATATGCTAAAGTGCTGGGAAAGCAGTGTAAGATGGTTTAAGTCCTTGGGCTCCTGCATGTATGTGGGAGACCGGGATGAAGCTGCTGGATCCTGGCTTGAGCCTAGCCTAACTGTAGCTGTCGGAGCATTGGAGAGTGAAACAGCAGACGGAAGATTTGCCTTTCTCTATTTCTGCCTATCCATCTCAGTAACTCTGCCTTTCAGATAAATATATCAATCCTAAAAAAATCAGTGAAAAATAAAGGAGGCAAAAGATAAAATAAAAATAGGAAGCCAGAAACTAGGCAGTAGAAACTAGTTCAGATTTGGGAATAACATAATTAATTAATTAGGTGTTTATTTGGGAAGCTGAGTGACAGCAACACATACATTTACACATGTGCATACACCATCCATCTGCTGCTCACTCCCCAAATGGCCGTAACAGGATTGGAGCCGGGAGTCAGGAGTGCTGCTAGAGTTCCCCTCAGGGATAACGGGGCCCAAGCACTTGGCTCATCATCCGTGCCTTCCCATACGTTAACAGTCAGTTGGATTGGAAGTGGAACATCCAGGACTTGAACTGTGTTCCATTACGGATGCTGGGGCTGCAAGCAGTGACTTTATCTGTTATGCCAAACACCAACCCCCTTAATTAAACATTAGATTTATTTTCATCAGGGCTGGTTGTGCTGGGCTAACGCCAGGAGACAGGAACCCAATCTGGTCTTCCATGTGGGTGGCAGAGACTTAACTGCTTCAGCCATCACTACTGCGTTCCAGATCAGCTTTAGTAGGAGGCTGCAGTCAAGACCAGAATTAGAACTCGAATCCAGCCAACCCCAATAGGGAATGTGAGTGTTCTGAGTGGCATTTATACATTGTGCCAAAGGCTTGCCCTGGAGAATATACCTTGCTGAAGCGTTTTGGAAAAATTAAAAAAGTAATGGCATGCAAGGCCAGAAAGACATTCTTAATGTATTCCAAATAATGATTATAATCCAGTCCATTTTGATGAGAATGATTATATTTAACCTGATGGTAAAAGAAAATTCTATCACATGCTTAGACTATTCAAAATAGCAATTAATTGATCAAAATGGAAAAAATGGAAATGTGAAAATGTTTGACAGCAAATGATGAAGTATTACACGTTAAAGGTATATAAAGGCAATACTTAAAGGATTATTAATACTGTGAACATTGTAAAGAAAGATAGTCTGGAACTCAGACAGCAGCTTCAATACTCAAAAGACAGAACAATGAAGCAAACCCAGAGACAAGAATGAAGTCAATAATACAGACAACTGAAAGCCACGATGCCATGAAAAGGGTCACTAAAGCCAAAAGTTCACTGTGAAGAGATGAGGAAAATGGGCTAGTAGCTGTAAAGAAAGCAAGGGAAGGGGCAGCAGTCACAGTAGGCAATACGAGACATAAAGGGGACACAGTACGAGAACAAATGCATAATGTCATTGTAATACTCAGCTTTATGCTAATCACTTAAACACGTGGATGAAACGGTGTATTGTTACTAAGAAAACAGATCTAAAATGATCTAAATGATCTAAAATGATAAGGAGACAGAGAAGAAACAATCCTATTAGCATTACACAGTCAAAGAAAACAGCAGGCAAGCAGTGGGTGTTTCGTGCAATGCGATGCCCACATTCCGTACTGGACACGCGGCTGTGCTTGTGACTCGAGCGGCCTGCTGATGTGTCCATTGGGAGGCAACGGGTGGTGGCGAGGCTGCTCCTTTTCCTACATCTGCAAGACTTGGTTTGAATGCCAGGCTCTTGGCGTCAGCCTGGCATGGCTCTTAATATCGTAGGCAGGTGTGGAGTGATGGAGTGGATGAAAGGCATCTCTTTACCTTTAAAATAAACAGAAATGGGTAAAAAAGAGTGTTAAGGAAGAAAGACTAATATTTCAGAAAATATCAAATGATTTTATAAGTGATTATATAAAAATTTTAGAGCATATGTAATTCTGTTATAGCAGCTTAGAAACAATGTTGAGTGAAAGAGGAAGTCACAGAAAATTATATGCTGTGTGATGTAATTTTTGTAAAGTTACAAGCCAGATGAGTTCTGGTGACAGAATGCAAGGTCAGAGCAAATGTTCCTTCCAGGGTTAGAGGATGCTAGAGACCCGCGGTAAGACGTTGAGTCTTCCTTTTTATGCCGTTGGTCACATTTCAAAGTGTTGTAAAGGACCTCAGATATTCCTGCATATTCTTCCCTTCCCTAGAGATGACTTGTTTGCATTTGGGGTAGAGTTCCTCTTATATTTCCTGTTGAAAGCATAGGAGAGCAGTGCCAATGGCAGGGTCACCCTTCCAAGGCCCCTCCCCTGCGGCAAGGGCTCCCCGCGTGTGCGCAGTGTAAACCTGGGCCTTGCTTCCTGAGGACATCTGGGCTGTGGGGACCAAGGCAGGACCTGCTGTGAGTCTCGAAGAGTTTGCCTCTGACCCAAGATGAGTTAATGAATAATAAATGAATGAGTAAATAAAGAGAAGGGCCAACACTTAAACTATACATGAATGCATTTCCTATAGATATGCCTATGTGGCAAAATTATAAAAAGCTATAAATGCATTAAATAATCTTTAGGAATATCAGCAACTAAGGCTTTACAAATAACATGTTTATGAGTCCTTGGAATATATCATTTTTTAGATAGTTGATAATGAAATTTAAATATTTTGCATAATTAATATGAAATTAACAATGAGTATGTTTCAAAATAAAAAAATGAAAAATATGAATTAATTTATGTTAGTATGGGGCTGCTGTTGTGGTACAACATATTAAGCTGCCAGCTATGGGACATTGGCATCTATATCAGAGCATCAGTTTGTGTGCCAGCTGCTCAGCTTCCAATCTGGCTCCCTGCTAAGGTGCCTGCAGGATGGAGTCCAAAGACCCATGTACCTGCCACCTGCTGTCTGGGCTTCCATTTCAGCCTGGCCCAGCCTTGGCCACTGTGACCACTTGGGAGTGAAGCAGGGGAGGAAAGAAATCTTTCTGTCACTCTGCCTTTCAAACAAATAAAGAAATATTTAAAAAAAACAGTAGCTTTTGTAATGTATATATACACTCATTCACATGGAGGACAAACTTTGTTACATTAAAGCTCTTTTGGCACTCATTTTGCTAGTGGCAATGTTGGTGTTATAATTCAGATTGTTCTGTGTGATAGCCTACCATTCTCAAATAATTTTGCAGTGGAAAAAAGAAGATTTTGATGTATGACATATGATAGAACCAAGTAAAGATACAGGAGCCCTAGATTTGCCTTGGAATATGGGCTTACAATGGAATTTATGTTCAAAAGAATAATTTTTCTCTTGGATCTCTTTACGGAAAAGGCTGAGAAGCAATGTGCAAGCCAGCAAGAACAAGCACCATGACAGCCCAGACTACAGTCTCACGTGCCATTCCCAGGACACAGGGATCCTTGGTGGAACAGCTCACTCCAGGCTTGAGGAGCAAACCCGGAAGATGAGCCTTCAATGGTGTAATTCACTGACCGCCACCTCATGAGCGTGCTGATTCCAGAACTCTGCCCAGTTAACAAAGCGGCATGCTGCACTCAGTGCTAGTGATCACAACACGTTGGTGCATTGTGTAAGCATCTGCAGCTATACACACACACACACACTTATGTAAAGGACTCAGTGCTGAGCTAAGAAAAAGAACAAACAAAAGGAAAAAGATCAGTTACTTGTCACCCCTGAAAAACTCGAGAAAACCAACATTTTGTTTCAAGAAACAGTGAAAAAAAAATCAAATATTGCTTTTACTTTTCCTGTAAAAACTATACCCCAATACCTAAATTGTGGGTAAGGACAAAATGTTGTGATTGTAGTATTCCAGCCAACAGAAAAATGGAGTGATGGGATTAGAATAGTGCTAATTGAATGGATCTTGTTTAAAAATAGTTCTATATCCACATAAAGGAAGCGGATTTTACAGATCAAAAACAGTAAAATGACACATTTACTGACCAAAATGTAAAGTGTGGATGGAGCATGACGGGTACTGAATCAAGTATTTAAGAAAGTTCGTTGTGGTACCTGTGAGGCAACTGGAAACTTGAACCCTGCTGTGGATTATTACTCAACGACGAATGCCCAAGTTACACTTCAGTACCACTTCACTGAGGGATCAATATAACTGCTTTAGTTATATTATGAAAAGGAAATGAGACTCATGCGGACATTCCCTTGCTCCGCAAACAGCCACGAGTGTCTCGGGTGTACCACGGCAGGGCTTCGTGGTGCACGATGCTGGCATGTTTGACTGGTGGCTCTTTTGATCTTGGCCCCACTTTCAGTGTGAACTGCGTCTGGAGGTGTTCCTGGCTGTGGGCTGATCTAAGATGCTCTGATGCTAAGGTGGCCAGCTAGGATGGCCATGTGTTTCTCCTTCTTTGGCAGGTTAACTCAGCAGGCTCATTAGGAGCCTGGTTGCACAAGCAACTTTCAAGTTCAACTTGCAAATGTTCACTTAGTGATATTGGGCCAGGCACCAGGAAATGGCACAGCCAGGGAGTGGATACAGGGCAAGGAGGAGTCATCCTTGTGACTAGGCATTACGCTGGGCAAAGGAAAGCGGGCAGGGTTCCAAAGAAAGCAGGATGATAAGGAGACCACTGCTGAAGCAGGGCACTAACTACACAGGGACTCATTTATCTGTCAATCTTATGTGTTTGAAATTTTTCGTGACAGAAACATATGGTAAAAATAAGGCTCCGGGTTCAGTACATAGGAAGCTGAAGTAAGTTTTTTTTGGTTGTTGTGGTTGGCTCTAATTATGCTGAATCAGTCCATACTACAGTGACTTTTCTGCGTGACCGAGAGCCAGGCTGTGCCTGTGGGCTGCATAGTAGAGGCAGTTGGGGAAGGCTGCGTATTTGAGAACATGTTGGTGCTGAGGACATCACACAGCAGTTCTGTGTCCAGAGACTCAAGGTTTAAGGAAGAGTTGCTTAGGCACACGTATCCACCCACACCTGACTGCTTCTATACACCTGCTTGTACTTCCTGGTCTGACTCCACCTGCTCTCTCTCCCTCTCATTCACCCCTCCTTCCCTCCTTTGTTCTTTGCTTCTCCTGCTTCCTCGTCCCTACCCTTCTTCCTCCGCTACTGCCCCTCCTTCTCTCTCACAGCTATTTATTAAACTTCCACCACAGCCAACAACTATGCCTGGCACCAGTGATAAATGGCTGAGCAGAAAAACATATCTATTTTTCCCCACTATTTAGTGTTTCAAGCTCAAATCCATGATGCATTCAGAGGGTCTAGTGTGATTCAGATGCATCTGCATATTTCTCACGATATTTAAATGGAAATGCAAGCGCAACCTCTGGAGCTAAGCAGATGCCTCCTGTGCATCCAAATCTTCACTTATTTGCTGCTTCCAGATCTTTGTATTTAAAGTCACAGGTCTAAACTTTTCTGATAATAATTTTGCATTTTGGGGCTGGGTTGAATAATCCATACATGATGCGGTGCTTCAAATTCAGCCATTGAGGGTCAAATGCTTCATGATCATTTTTTTTTTGAGAGCACATGAAAACAATCAACCACATTTCATCCTTACTACAGTGTCACCCTGAACTGGTTTTACACTTTCTACTGGTCTTGCCCAGAAAATCCCATCTGTGGCATCTGCCCTCTCTGCTGCGGCCCCTGTGGCAATGGTACTGCAGTCCAGGAAAGCAGGGGAGTGGCAGAAGAGGAAGCCCAGCTCTGCTGCACCTGCCCAAGTCCTGAAAAAGTCACTCTGAACTGGGGAAACTGAGAGCCAGGGAAGGGACAGGCACGCCCAGCGAGGCATCCTTGTGATGCCACCTGGCCCAGCACCTCTGAAGTTGGAGCAGTGGATTAGTTTAGAGCATGATTCTGCAATGTATAACCTATTGGTTAAACCTGGCCCGAGTCCTGGCTTTGGATTGGCTCAGCTTCAGCTATTGCGGCCACTTGGGGAGTGAACCAGCATATAGGAGATCCTTCTCTCTGTCTCTCATTCTTTCTGTAAATTTGACTTTGCAATAAAAATAATAAATAAACCTTTATAAAAAAGAACTCTGGCCTATGGCCTGTTTTGGGGAATCCATGAGTCAGAACAAAGGCAGGCTACTTCCATACCTTGTCTGACTGCCTCCTCCCACTGCACTGCACTGAGGTGAATCGCCCACGCAGTCCCCCCATGTGCTGCCTCAGCCTTTCTTGATGGGTCACTTGCTCTTGGTTTAGAAAGAGGAAGGGCATAGCTCTTTGATCTTGACTTTGTGTTTTAGTGCTATCATTCCAGTCATGGGGTGTAAGCATGTCCCACTTTCCCAGACTGACACTTAAAGAACAAGTTTGCTCACCAACCTGCTCTATGTGGAGATTTACATGAGGTTTTTACAAGATGCTTTTGCAATACTCTGGCTGACTCTCATGCCACTGGTGATCACGTTTAGCTGTTCCTGGAACCCAACGCTGCAGTTGTGTAAGTGACAGACCAGGAATCACGCCAGACACAGCATCAGGCACAACAGCGTGAACAGGAGATAGAGCGCATGTGGAGGATGTAAGTAGGAAAAGAGAAGGACCCAGTAGGAACACGATTAAATGTAGACAAAATCTGGTGAAACATGGAAAAAACCTTCCATGTGATGGTTTCCTGGGTCCCCGGATGCTGTAAATCTGTTTGGAAGTGAAGGAGGACAGAGTGGTGATTGCAGGACGATGAGAAAGGAAAGGAGCGGTAGCAAAAGGCACGGCCCAGCAGACACTGCTTTCTGGTGGCTCTTGTTCCAGAAACTTCTGGATTGCCTACTAGTCAGCTGTAGCTGGGAGCTGTGAGTCCTAAGCTGTGTGCCTCATTCTGAGGAGCGGTGACAGGTGGCCATCAAATGGTCATCACCCACTGAGGTGCCCGTCCAATGTATTTCCAGAAAACCGTTTGTGGGTGGAAGAAAAGGAAACAGGGAGAATAAGGTGATTTGGAATAGAGAAATTTGAGGTAAGGACTGAGGCATTGCAAGGATGAGCGTACAAATGCGCAAGACTGCAGTTCACCTGAGAGTGAGGGCGTGATGTGGTGGGAAACTGGCTGGTTTGGGAAGGGAATGCATTTCCAGTCCCATCTGTTACTGGAGATATATGAGATTAGAATGGTCACTTAATTTCCCACACGCTCAGCTTCCTGAGAAATTGGGTCGGGTGGGATGGGGCAGAAGATGTGATGAAATCCAGCAGTGCTTCTTGAGCCCGAAGTACCGCTGCCTTTGCCCCCATCATGGCTGCGTTAAAGGTTGGTGTCTCAAATCTATCATCTATCATCAATCCCTGTCAATCTGACCTATCCAATGCATTTATTTTCTCTGTAATCTGCCTAGAGAAATATGCCCTCTGTTTGGCTTAACAGAAATAAGTTGTACATTTTTGTGATTTTCTTTTAAGCATTTGATTCAGTCCACACAGCTTGGTGACTGGGAAATTTCTGATTGTCTGAGAATCATTGTAAAGACAGAGGATGATGAGCAGGAAAAATGACATTTCAGCCATCACAAAGAAAAACCAAGAAAACATTGAACATGTATAAAAGTTTGTGCTTGAACAGTCACTGGAGTGTGTGCTGCGGTCACGTGGCTGCTGGAAGGGACAGAGGGGTGGGGCTGAGGCAGACCGGCCATCGGCGTTGGGCGGGGAGCTTTGCCCTGCGTCTGTGCCTTGGCCTCTCCTGACAGCTCCCAGCTGGGTCCCATGCCTACTCCGGTCCTCAAGGGCAGGGCAGGAGCCAGTCCCAGAGCAGTCGGCTGACTTGCCGAGAAACGGGTTCAGGTGAGTTCAAGATACCACAGGTTCCTGTCGCCTGGCAGCCGGCACACTGACCGACATGCCAGTCAGGACACGGCAGCATCTTGGACTGGGCTTGGTCCTGGTGAACCTTGTCAGGAGTCCAGCAGCCTGTCCTGCCTTCTTGTTCCTTCACTCCTGAAAGAGTGAACACGGGCAACGTGGGAGCTTCTATGTTCGCAGGTGTTCAGTGCAGACATGAATGCGCCCTGCAAGGACTGTAACAGGGATTTGTGTTGGAACTCAAGGTCCTGCGCGGAGTGGAGCTCGTGAGAAAGCCAAGGTTCTAGGCACTTCAGAGCCTCCCGTGCTTTCTGTTGCGTGCACACATTTGATATTTGTTTTGCTTTGACTTTAGGTACATACAGGCTATTTAATGCCTAGGGAGAAAAAAATTAAACTGTGAAAGGCATTGGAAAAAAGGAGTTTTATTCATATTGGTTTAAGCTTTCACAGGTTAAAGATTGACTAGATAAAACTCTAGAAATAATGCCTCTTAAGATCTTGAAAAAATATACCAGCATAAAGATTTTTATTAGTCTATGGCTCCCATCCAAATAGTGTTCCCAGTTGGGAGAGAGCCCTCGCAAAGCTTGCTTTTGCTTACCACGCATCCTGTACAGCAGAGGTGGCTTTTTATGGCTCACCATTGGATGACACGAACACACATTCTTTCTTTATCAGGACACACATAACCAAGGGCCTCTCGCTCTCCCCTTTGTGTTGAAGCAGCGGAGTGCCCAGGGACACCAGCTCAGCATCCTTTGCACGGCTCTGTTCCTTCCAGAGGCCATCACTCACCCAACTGCTTTGCTTTGAAGGTAGGAATGTTTGTGACGTCTAGCCATTCTGCTAGGTGGGGACTGAGTCATGGAAGTCTGTCTGGGCTTGAATGCCCTTCCAGCCCCTTCAAGACAGAACATCGTGTCAAAGCGTGTCTTGTTTAGTCTGGGACGTTTACCTTGACAGGGGAGTTCATCTCTGTGCCCGTGGATGCCCAGCATACCAGGAGAGGAGGGGATCCTCAGACTCACAGGGCTTGTACTCAGGGACCCTGGGCCTCCTGAGGACAGCTGCAGGCAAGCTGTCACCTAGTGGGCTGGGCTACAGCTTCGCTACAGGACCTGGTGGCACAGCTGGCCTGGGCTTCAATCCTTGACAACAGCTGGGTTCCCCAGCGCTGGTCCCAGCTCTCAGAAAGGCCTAGGCAGATGACACAGGGAGCAACTGCCTGGCAAGAACAGACTGCTGGTGCAGCCAGCTGCGAGCGCCTCCTGTACCAAAGGCTCCATCCAGGGCTGGGTTGCCAACAGCTGTGGCTTGGGGCTTAGATTGCCAACCAGAACAAATGGCTGGCTCCAGCATGGGGCTTTGATGGTACGTGAATGTGCTGCGTTTCAGCTGTTGACTTAATGGAGCTGACTCTGGTCAGCACCCCAGGTGTCTTGGGTCATTTCAGATTTCACTGACAGTCCCTCCCCAACCGTCTTTCTTCTCATCTGAAGAGCCAGAAGCAAAGCTTCTTCCTGTCTGTTTTTCTTTAATCAACGTACAATGACAATCCCTCCAGTCAGGTGCTAGGCACAGTGCCCATCACATGATGTTTGGTGAGCTCTTATGATAAGCCTGTCAAATGAAGGACTAATGATCTAGGTTAGATAAGTGTTATTGAAAAGATGGATAAAGATGGGAAGGGAACTTTTTGGAATCAGCGGTATTATCGCCTCTCTTCTGAGAGATCACATTAAGTCAGTACAGAGAAGGAAATGCAGGAGTGCAACTTACATGCACATTCAAGCATCAACTTCAGCACACACACACATGCACACACACGTGCACACACACAGACACCCCACACATGGACGTGCACACACACAAACGCACACTGCTAAAACCATGAGACATAAGTGATGCAGGGCAAGGCACCACAGGCCTATGGACCCTGAGGAAGGAGTGGGCAGGGGCACTGTGAGGGCAGGTTCTCCAGGCACAAGGAGTCCTCCGCAGAGGCAAAGACATCCATAGTGCCTCTCTGAACAGCAGCTTCTCCAAAGACTTGTCTAGAAAAGAGTCAAGGTGGGGACAGCCGAGACATCCCAAAGGCTGTCTGCATTTTCAGGAAATGGTTATTTGCAGCTCTTAGTGGCTTCATGGGAGCCAAGAGGCCAAAGAACTCATAAAGGGCACCAAAGAGCGGTCCTGTAAACCTGTCACACAACCTGCAAGGAGCAGGCCTGGGGCAGGTGAACGGAGGTCACTGCGGAGCAAAACAGAGTCTTATGCAAACAAGTCCTGTTTTGTTTTTAAAGATGCATTTATGAGCCCAGCATGATGGCTTAGAGGCTAATCCTCCGCCTTGCAAATGCCTGGATCCCATATGCGTGCCTGTTCATGTCCCGGCTCTTCCACCTCCCATCAAGCCCCCTGCTTGTGGCCAGGGAAGGCAGTTGATGACCGCCCAAAGCTTTGGGATTCTGTACCCATGTGGGAGAACCAGAAAAAGCTCCTGGCTTCATATCGACTCAGCTCTGGGTGTTGTGGCCACTTGGGAGTGAACCATCGGCTAGAAGATCTTTCTCTCTGGTTCTCCTTCTTTCTGTAAATTTGTACTTTCAATACAAAAATAAATCTTAAAAAAGAGATTTCTTTGATGTTTTGAGGGGAGTGAGGAAAGAATGGAGGGAGAGACAGACGGCTTCTACTTGGTGGTTCACTCCTCCAAATGGCCACAATGGCCACATCCGTGTCTTGCTCTCCTGTGGGTGGCAGGAGCCCAAGAACTTGGGCTAGCATCCTTTGCTTCCCTCGGCACATCTGCAGGGAGATGGGTTTGAAGCCGAGAAGTAGGGACTCAAGTCAGCGGCAGTATTGCACCTGGCACAGCAAGCGGCAGCCTAGCTCACTGTGCTATGATGCCACTCAGCAAACGAGCCTTAAGAAGAAAAGATGAAGATGAAGGCAGATGAGCAAACAAATGGGAGACAAGAACTTAAACGTTGTTGTGAGGTGGATTCAAATCACCATCCTCCCAAACTAGAGGATTTAGGAATGTAAGCAAAGGCAAGAGTGAACAAATCCGAGCAGTGGGACGGAAAGCAGAGATCTGGGCACTGAGCAAGACATGGTGCTGAGGGCACGGAGGGCAGTGTGCTGAGGGCACGGAGGGCAGTGTGGGGAGGGGGAGGGCAGTGTGGGGAGGGGGAGGGCACTGTGCTGAGGCGAGGAGGGCAGTGTGCTGAGGGCACGGAGGGCAGTGTGGGGAGGGGGAGGGCAGTGTGGGGAGGGGGAGGGCAGTGTGCTGAGGGCACGGAGGGCAGTGTGCTGAGGGCGAGGAGGGCAGTGTGGTGTGCCCGGACTTGAGTGAGCACAGGGAGAAGCAGAAGCAGCCGCAGAAGGAGGGATGGGCGGAGACAGAACCTGTGAGAGGACAGGGCTGCAGAAGTGAGCAAAGCAAAATGGAAGTGAGTAAAGAGTAGACACTAACAAGCAGAGTGATGGAGAGTAGCAAGCCGGGAACACGTGGCATTGAGCATCTCACGAGCTGCTGTTCCCTAAGAAGCATATCAACAAAGTGGAACAAAGATAAAACAACAGCCCAAGAAGATATTCCACCATTAGATGAAAACAAAATCCACAGATCCAGAGGACAAATGGAATCCTGTATAAACTGATATGCTAGTCATAGAGTTTTAAAAAAAAGGTCATTCTTTGAGAAGCTGAGCAGAGGCATCTGAGCATGAGAGCGCTCTCTGGCCTGGACTCTCCCCAGGTGCTCTCAGCACGGTGCAGACAGGACTGAATGTGAGATGCAGCCAGAACGAAGAAAGCCAGAGTGCTCCGAAACATATGTCAGCAGATTCCTAAGCAAATGCAAGCCAGAATAAAGCCATAGCTCACAATCGCACGTTAGACCTGGGGCAACCGACGTGCCAACAAGACAAACAAGGGCACTTAGGGGAGGCAGAATGCCATCAGCGCTGAGAATGACACAGCGTCCTGTGCACCAATCGCGCAGCCTTGCTATTAAAAACACATAAATACACACAAAAGCAGCAGTGCAAGAATAAACAGGCACTGACTTATTCCTGCACATCCGTCAGACAAAATCCCTGCATTTAATAAAGCAGAGCAAATTGTGACAAATCCAAAGAGTGCGCGTAAAGCAACATGTACACCTTTACGTCCCACAGATATGCATCAAGGCTCACCCTGGATAATCACGCTGACTTTCAGAGTAGGTCGGCATTTCTTTATCATATCATCTCCTACCCCAGTGCCTGGGTTTGGGTCCTGGCTGCACGCCTCATTTTGTCTTTCTCATACCGTGCAGGAAGAACAGTAGATGATGGCACAGTTATAAGAGACCTAGTCTGAGTCCCTAAGTCCTAGGATGATGGCCTGACGTGTGTGTGTTGGACCCAGCCTGAGTCCCTAAGTCCTGGGGTGAAGGCCTGACGTGTGTGTGTGTGTGAGACCCAGCCTGAGACCCTAAGTCCTGGGGTGAAGGCCTGACGTGTGTGTGTGTGTGTGTGAGTGTGTGAGACCCAGCCTGAGTTCCTAAGTCCTGGGGTGAAGGCCTGACGTGTGTGTGTGGGGGACCTAGCCTGAGACCCTAACTCCTGGGGTGATGGCCTGATGTGTATGCGTGGGACCTAGCCTGAGACCCTAAGTCCTGGCTTTGGTGGCTGGGAGCATTTGGGAATGGCATCAGCGAGTGGGAGCTGTCTGTGTCTCTGTCTTCTTAAACAAATAAAACTTAAAAAGAAAGCAATTAACAAATATAAGACAGATATTATTAAATTAGAAAAGAAATTGTGACAAAAGTGAAAATGCGCATAAAAAATTCATTTTTGGAAAGTACACAGAGAACAAAATATATACACATGTAAAACTTGTACATCCGTAGACACGAACTGCACAAGGGAGACCGTACACCCAGTGGTCTGGAGTCTGAGACCCGTCACTTGTCTGTTGCTAAAGAAAGGTAGGACTCCCAGTGGGCGTCACGGTACTGCGTTTTCTAGCCGACTTCTACTTACCATGTCACAAGATATCTAAATGTCAGAAAGTTAAACCTGTGACTTGTACTAGGGACTCTACCGCTGTGATAATGTGGGAACAAAGGGGGAGAAGAGAAAATGGGGAGGGTCAAAAGGGGTTCATGAAGGAACCCCTATACTCCCAAAGCTGTATCATGCAAAACAATAAACAAAACATTAGAAAGACAGATTTTTGAATAACACTAAATACCAATATAGATGAACTGTTGGCAGATTCCGTTAAGATAAAGAGTGAGAAGCACGCAGGTGTCAGTAATAGTTACCAATTATAAGTTAAAGTCACTGGAAAGTACTACACTTACATTAGGAATCTGAGACCTTAAGGCGACAATTCATCAAAACTGACCCAAAAGGAGAGCAAGCTTTCTGTGAGATCAGGAAATGGATATGAAATACAGGGAGCTGACAGCCGTGCCATTCTAACATTGATCGAATGTTCTAGAACATGCAGAGAGGAAAGAGGCAGTTTCTAGAAAGCTTTACATGAATTTAGCACTATCCTGACAACATGTTAACACTCAAGGAAAGTATTCAATGTGAGCAAGCATATCTCTACAGTTCAGCAGAGAACGGCTGTGATAACACACCGCAGAATGAACCTTATGGAATTGGTAGGTATAAATTGTAAGAGAAACGAGGCATTTCAAAATAGGGAATATGTGAACAGCTGTCACATTTCTTAGTACAAATAAACAAAATATAAAGTAAGATGAATCTGCAGAGCAAGTAGCACTGTGAACTACCTAGAGATAAACCTAATTAGAGACATAAGAGGCCCAGGAAAGAATCAAATCAATGGGGAATTTGAATAGTTTCATATCTATTCTGAAAATTGAATTTAATACAAAAAAAAACCTCCTTGGAAGATACAAATAGCTTCACTGGAAAATCCTGTCAGACACGTAAGAAAGTCATAATGTCAATTCCACATAAAATCTCCAAAAAATGAAAAAGGAAAAAATTCTATGGAATGAAAAAAATCTCACATAATATATGAGCAATATCAATATATGAGCAATATATTGCAGCAATATATGAGCAGCATCACAGAAAGATAAATCAATTAAAATTATGTTTATTCCAGGAAGTCTGGAGAAGTTTACCATTAGGAAAATCAATATGATTTATAATTGCAATAGATTAAAAGAGAAAAATGTTAAGACTTTACCAAACATGGCAGAAAGCCATTTACTGACATTCAATGCTTATTCTTGAAAAGAAGACATAAAAAGATAAACAGCCCTCCCACCTCATGCCTCTCCCAGGATGCAGTGTGCCTGTCAGCAATGTGTCAGTTACAGGTGTCTGGCAGTGCGGAGAGCAGCGCTGTGTCACGCTGCACTCCTCCCGGCAGCTGTGGAGAGGTGCTTGGCAAATGACACGAGACAGCACCAAGATGCAAAAGTTAGAGAGGAGAGGGAAGGTTATCTGAAATCCTATACGTTTTTTAATGATTAAATTTTAATTTTTTTCTTAAACAGATTTGATAACATAAAGCCTCAATTCTCTCTTGGTCATTTTACAAATTTAATGAGAATTCAATAATACTACAGATGAATATATTATTTTGGAGACAAAAACAGATATTTTAAAGATTTCTATTGGAAAACAGACACACCAATGTATCTTTGAAATTTTGAAATAGAATAAAGTTGGGGTAGCGTTCTTAAATTCAAAACATCATGCTTCACTATGTATTCAAAAAAGGCAATGAAATCAAAATAGTTCCAATACTCTCCATGTTTTATAACACAAATTCAGGGGAAAGATGTTGATATTCAATAAAAATGGACTGGTATAATTATAGTCCAATGTCTGGAAAAATTAAAGTGGGATTTCTTATTTTAATATCAGCCCAGCTGCTGATTAAAGTTTAAGATATATGATTAAAATTATAAAGTCATTTTAAAATATGAATAATCATTTTTAGAAACTACCTGTGGCCCAGGGAAGCTCTTATAAAGTTGACCTCAAATCCGTTAACCATGTATGAAGAAGGAGTGATGAATTGGTCACATAAACCTAAATGAGATTGTGCATGGCAAAACAAAGAGAAAAGGAAAGTGTACAAGTTACCACAACTCTTTCACAAAGGGTCTCATTGCTTTCATATAAAAGCAGCCTACACATTCATAAGAGAATTGTCAGCAACCCATTGGAAAATGAGCCAAAGATATGATCTGTTGGAGTAAATAAAAATCAAGTGACTCTTAAACACGGAAAAAGATACTTAGCCCTAGAAGAAGAAATGTTCAATTAAATTTTAGATGTAAAATATTTCCCCTACAAATCAGCCATGGTCAAAAAGTTTGGTATTAAGGGTTTTATGTAGAGAAAGGAACCAATTGCCTTGGCGAGTATATATTTTTACAGTCTTTATAGAGAATAAGTAGGTAATAGTCCATAAAAACTTAAAACATACATACCAACTTGAACAATTCTAGCTCCTAGGAATTTATCCTACATACATTCTCAAATGGAGGCGAAACAACATATGTGCAAAAATATTCATTCTACCTCCTTTTTATAGGAGCAAAAGTGTTATCAGATGACAACGGGAAAATGGTTAAATCAATTATGAAACATCCACAGAGAAAAAAATTATGCACCTGTTAAGAAGAATGAAATGGTGCTTTATGTAACGGCAGAGAAAACGTTGTAGGGAAATGGCAAAAAGACAGGGTGGGGCTGAACATCTCTGTGACATCATTTGCAAGAAAACAGAAGCGATGACGTGCTGGGTGTGGAAGGAACGAATGCTTTTCACTGACTTTGATGTTGTTCCTCCAGAACTTTGCAGGGTGTGCGCACGCCATCCCTGGGGTGTAATTACGGAGGGAAGGCCTAGGAGTAATCATTTTGTAGCATCTTTTGATGATCATTCCTGGAATTAAGAAAGCTTTGGTCATATTCTAAAAGCATGCTATAATTATGACCAATGCCATCATGTTTCACTGTCTGTAAAAGTGTCAGCAATCTCTGCTCTTATGCCCATTTGAACATAATATTTCTTTGTGCCAAGATGTTTTCAGAGACACAGGAGACTGGCATGGCCTTGCCATCGCCCTGTTCTCCACCTTTTGCATCAACATTCCTTGCCACGTCACACTCCAATTTCCCACTGAGGTGCCAGGCTCTTCATCTACACACTCATTTTTAGATTCTCTCTCTGTTCTACAGCTTTGCACCACCCAAGTTTTTTTTTTTTTTTTCCGAGAGTTTCATTTATTTGGAAAAGTTGGGGAATGGGCAGTGTGGAGAGAGAGTATGACCCTCTCTGGTTTACTTCTCAGATGGCTGCAACAGGAACTTAAGGACCAGCTCTAAGTCAGGAGCCTTGAACTTCCTCTGGGCCTCCCACATGGGTGGCAGAGACCCAAGCACTTGGCCAAGGGCATCTCCCACTGTGCTTCCTAGACACATCAGCAGGGAGCTCGATTGGAAGAGGAGCAGCGGGTCATGACCTTGTACCCATATGGAATGCTGGCACCATAGGCAGTGAGCTTACCTGCTATGCTTCGATGCCAGCCCCCAAGTCTGTCTCTTTCGTCCCTTCTCTGTGAAGCTCCCATCAAAACTGACCTTGAAGACCTGCCTCAGGTATTCTGACCCCTGGTGCCTCACTCATATCTGAGCCTTGGCTGTCCATCCTGGCTCCTGTGCTATCGACCTCGGCACTCCATGTGCCGTCATGGCCATTGCCCTAGGCTGTCTGAGCCGCATCCGACACCTGGAACTCCTTTAAGACAGATATTTTGTCACAGTCATCAGTCCCTCTCTCCCTTGCACAGAGTGCCGTGAAGTAACTGAGAAGTTAACCTGAAGAGTGCGTGGCGACATCTGACTCGTCCCTGAAGGGCCTGAGGGAGCTTAGGTACAGGGAGGGCCACTGCATCCTCCAGGCCGCTCATGATGGCTATACAGCCAGCATAGTGACTGCCCTTGTTGCTGGGTCCCTGGTGTTTCACTGTGGGAGCGCCGAGTGTGGATTGTTGAGGGGAAGCTTGGGGTTAGTATCCAGCTCTCTGTCACGGGGCACTGCTCCCACTCATTCCCTACGAGGTCACTCTCCCGAGGCCCGTCTTGTGGCCTTACCCACTCACAGATCCGCTCTGTCAGGGGACTCTTCGGGAACTGCGTGACCCTGCGAATCAGAATCCTCTTTAACCCCTTCTACCTGTCAGGTTGTCCGTCAGTTCACCGCCTTCTCCCCTGCCCCACCGCATGTGTAATTTCCCTCCTGCAGTCTGTTCTCTGCTGGGCACTTGGCCGCTCTCCCATGCCCTCCTCCTGCTCAGAACCCTCAGAGAGCTCACTCAGGATAAATGTCACACTTGTTCATGCAACATACGAAGTCCTCGCCATCTGGCAGTCTCTCCTCTCGCAACTTATCATTCGCCTCCATCACTCATTCTTAGTTTCCAGAACATTCCAGCTGTTCTTCTGCCTGTTGTGGGTCTTCCAACATGTGCTGTTGCTGATTGTCATGTTATTTTTCATGTTATGTGGACTTACACACATACAGGAAGGTCAAGCATATCTTCTTACATGTGTACATGATGAACTTATATACATACGGGACATTCAATCGGGTAGGATGCTGCATGTTTTTGCTTTAGTCTATAGTCCAGAGTCCAGTGTATGGTAAGTGGTGAGCTAATCTGTTATTAAGCAGCAAATGAAAGTGCGTGATGTCTCCATATGACCATGGGAGGTAATATTCACGCTTGAGGGTGACATTGGTGAAACATCAGTGTGGAGTAGTTAGGAAGGAAGCTGACTTGGAGAGGGGCAAGGAGGGTCTTCCTGTACTCCCATGGTTATTGCGAGTATAGCACCATAGTATGTAACTATGCTACATTTTTATATCTTACATTTTCATATTGTAACATTAAAGGAAGCAGTATGCAGAAACATAATTTATTCATAATATTTAGTGAACACATTGCTTTAAAAATGCCTTTATTATTATTTTTCATAATACAGTTCCACAGGCACAGGGGTTCCACCTTCTGTCCCTCATTCCCGAACTCTTCACCCATATTATCGCAATATATAGTCCTTCAGTAACAGTCACAAGCCCAATATTCTGCATGGCATTGTGGGTACAGGTAGTGTTATTATATTTTCTTTTCATTCTTTGTTTACATGATATACATTTTCTCCACTTTGAATTTTACTGTAGACTTATCCCCAACATTGTATAATTTTTGAAGGCAGTAAGCAGGGTAGACCTTAGCTTTCTCTGCTCCAAATGAAGTAACTGTCAATCCTCCAAGGCTTCCTCAAGTCCTTGGTTTGCATTGACTTAATCCTTTCAGCTGTCCATCTGTGGCTTCCCTCCAGACTGCACAGGTTCTGTGAAATGCAGAAGCTGAGGCTGCACCCCAGTCCATGCTGATCCCCAATCTTCCATCTCGGCAGAATTACCTTGATCATTCAGCTGTCGGTTCATGGCAGGAGACATCTGTATCATGGATGACCTGTCGAGTGGTTGTTATTTACAAAGCATTCTAGCTCTCCAGAGGCACCCATTCAATGGCCTGGCATTCCTGAGAACTCAGAGATACATGGGTGGGACAGGCTCGCTGCTGGGACACCCGGTGTGTCTCATATCAGAGTGCCAGATTTGTGTCCCAGATATTGCATGCTTTGGATCCAGTTTCCTGCTCATATAGATCCTAAGAGGTAGTGGACGATGGCCAGGTGTTTGTGTTACTGCCAGCCACATGTGAATCCCAAGAGGGGTTCCACTCTTCTGGCTGCAGCTTCACCTGGCTCAGGTTATGGTGGGCCTTTGGGGAGTGAAAGAGTACAAGGAAGATTCTGTCTCTCCCTTGCACTATGTCATTCTATCTTTCATAGAAATCAAGAAATTTCATATTCTTTACTGTTGAAAGGATTTGCTGTTATGTATCTTTAAATAGCAAAATTTCTAGGCTACATAAAATAAGTTGGATTAAGACTCACATAATTTACAAAGGCTTTTTGAGGACTGAAGCAGCTTTATAAAGTGAGTGCACTGGTCAAAGACAAATCCCGTGTCTTTCTGCCAGTGTCCATGTGTTCTTCATTTCAAATCGAGCCTTTACACCTGATTTGTAGGCTGGGTTGTCTTTGGCATTGGCCAGTCATGGGACTGAGCTTAATACCTGGTGCTGGGCTTGACTGGCTTTATGTTGTTGCCCATTAGACACAAAAATAATTACATTTTGAAATTTGCATCTAGCATCAGGGAGATAGACACCTTTAGTCTCTCATAAAGCCTATTTAATGAACTGAACTTTTGTGTTTCTTATAGGTGTATTGGCTGAGCATTTGCCTTTTCATTTGGTCAGCATTCAAAATTGTTATTTAATGTAACTCCTTGCCCTTTCACCTTTCGTTTAAAGTTCAAATAACAATAGATATTTCACAATGAAAAAAAAATCACTGATGCTTTGATCAATGAGTTTTTTATTATTTTATGGAAGTACTCAGCTTCTAGAATTTCTGAAGACTTAAGAAAAGTTGGGGAAAGAACATGTAGCCTGTGGAGTCTTTTTTATGAATTTGATGGGACTCAGAGATGGGAAAATATTTGTGAATCCTATATCTGATTAGGTTCTAGCATTCAAAACATGAAGACAAGTGACCCAATTAAAGCAATGGTGAAAGATGTGAATGAATAGATAGCTCTTCAATGATAACATACAAATGAAAGATGTCTCAGATCATGAATCATGGGAAAGTAAAGCCACAAATGATATGCCACTTCATACGCAGAATGATGGTATTAATCAGAACAATCAGAAAAACAATCAACTGCTATGTGCTGGTGAGGATGTGGAAAAATTAGAATGGCAAATGGCTCAAGCATTGTGAGAAATTTGCTGGTTCCTCAAGTATTAAACACAGAGTTAGTATTTATTTGACCAGCAATTCAACTCCCAGATCTAGCCAAGAGATTTAAGAAAATATTTATAAGAAAACTTGTATGTAAATGTTTGCAGCAACATTATTCATAACTGCAAAAAAAAAAAAGAAAAAGCAACTTAAAATTTTCCATTAGCTAAGGAGTAGACCGACAAGATGTGTTCTCTGCAGACAAAGGGGTATCAGTGAGTCACTTGCAGGAATCAGGAATTAACGCACATGACGACTCGGATGACCCTTGGAGGCATCAGAGCACAAGGAAAAAGCCAGCCAGAAATAACCATGCTTTGCCTTATTCCATTTACATGATATATGCAGAGGAGGAAGCTTTACAGAGAAGGAAATGGATTAATGGCCATGGGAATTAGATCCGGCTGCAAACAGAGGATGGGCTTTTTGTTCGCTGCAACAGACTGCGGTGAAGTTAGATGATTCTGAAGGATCACAGAGCATGGTGACTATATGGCAAAGTACTCAGCTGTGCCCTTGAAAGTGGTAAGCTTTAGAGGAAGTCTTCATAAAAACTTGAGTTAGTAAGACTTTCATTCAAGACACTTGAAATAAATAGAAAAAAAAAAATGGAAAAGGGCTAGGAAAGTAGAGTAAGAAAAATGCAATGTGTACCCCAGACTTGGACACCAGCTTCATACATCAAAAACCGAAAAAGGACCAAGGTCAGTGGTAGCACGTCTCATGGAAGGGTCTCATGGTGCCCCACGCCACTTCTCAGAACACTCCTACTGTTGCAGGAGCAGCCGCAGGAGCCACAACAATGACAAACACAAACAAACCAAGAGAAATCCATTCTGGGGAGAGGCAGATTTGTTCAGAACCTGTGGGTGTAAGTGCAACAGCCATTTCCCACCTTCCCTGGAAAACAAACCCACATACTCTTTTTGCCTCCTACTGAGAACACATATTTGATAGTTATTTATTGCATTCTTCTCATGTTCCATTGCAACAATGGAGTTTGCTTTCTCTTGGGAAAATCAACAAAGGTCAAATGCTTTATGCCTCGAGGAAGCACAAAGGCCTTGCTTGCTCTCCTTCTCTGTGTGCTCTCAGCCAGCACAAAGACGACCTTGAGGTGGTGAGAAGACAAGGCCACACACTAAGACACATCCCATTCACTGTGTAGGTTAGAAGAAACCGCAGCCTTCCAATGAGAAGTTATAATTTTGTCATAGTGAACTTTACTGCTAGGGCACACTTGATGCCAAGTAAATAAATCTCTTACCTATTATGATCTATGGAACTTAGCAAGATTTTCCAAGGCCGGTAATGAAGGCATGGTTGAGATTTCCGATCTCATAGGGTACTATGGCCGATGACTGCCCAACTTGTCTGAAATTGTCACACTGTTATATGATCTAACCGATTCTTGATAACCAACCAGATACCGTTCTCAGGAGCTTAGACACTGACAGAGACTTTCTGCGAGTTAAAATTAACCTTTTAACAACCTCTCAGTCTGCTTACCCAATCCTCTATAGATTTCTCCAGGAAATGAAAGTCCTTCAGTCACTGGCTTGGTTTCAGAAGGATCGTCAGAGACTTTCTCTTGACTCAGTGGCACAACTCTTCTATGTATCTTACAAACCATAACCGCAGAGAAGCCTTGCCAATCTGGCTTTGGGGTCTCCTTTACTTGAGTTAGTCTACAATGGGTTCAAACTTAGTGTTCACTAAATATGCATAAAACGTCTCAACAAGGAGGCCTGGATTTTATGAAATTCTATTGGTCCCTTAAGTCATATTCCTCTCTCTCCATTTTCTTGAAGAAGGAGAAACATAACCTGTTTCTAAACTGTCTATAGTCCTAATAAAATTTGTTACAAGCCCCATTAGAAAAAGCGGTATGAGTGTTGGTGTGTCATAAGCAGTTAAGCCAAAACAAATCTCAGCCTGCCTCTAAGCAATGGTTCCTTTCCAGAGTTGGCATCTGGTCAGGAGGGAGGAACGCGGTCAGAAGGTCCACCGGCACACTGGCATTTGCTTTGGGAAAGTCCATGCTTTGCAACCAACCAGAGCTCTTGACTCTGTAGGAACGCAGTTAGGAGAGGTGTGCACAGGAGGACTGTGTATTCTAAGGCTGCTGTAAGAGTAGATGCTTACACAGGAAGAAAATACCCCAGGAACACCATTAGGCAACCTTACTGAGTTCTAGCCATCATCACACACCAAATGGCTATATCTTTGCCAATGTTTAGAGTGGCTATTGTGAAATGAAAGAAATGAACTCCAAAGTAAAAAAAAAAAAATAATAAAAAGAAAAGAGAAGAAGGAAAAAAATACATCCTATTCTGTGACTGGCCCAGCAGAAGTTGCAATGTCCATATTAATATTAGGAATAGGAAATATTATAACCAGGGATAAAGGAGCCTATTTCATAATGACAAGGGAGGCAATTAGTCAAAAAGAACTTAACCTTCTAATTCTAAAGATGAAAGACCAATGCATGTGAACTGACAACTGAAAGGACTGCAAAAGGTAATTGCAAGTCCATAATTAAATTTCAGTAGACATTTATCAAAACGAGTAGAACATGTAGACAGAAAGTCAGGTTTGTATACCCGAGCAATACTTTAAAGCAATGTGACCTGATTAAAGCATTCATTAGAACACTATGTAACAGCACAGTCTTCAGCGTTAACAGTCATTAAGGAAGTACAGTTAGTTCCACACTAAGGTATAACTGTATGTTCCTTTAAAACGTACTGTACTAAGTGTTGATGAAGGTATAGAGAAACTGGAAATTTCATGCAGTGCTAGTGGGAATGCTAACCCTAACTTTAACTTTGGAAAACACCCAGGCGATTCCTTCAGGAAATAACCACAAACGAATTATCTGACCGTTGGACTAGTCCTTGCACAACAGGAATCAAAGCACATCTCATTGCAAGCACTTGTACTGAAATATGTAATATTTTAAAATTCCTTGTAAAAGCAGAACTGAAAACAACTCAGATGTGCTTCAGCTGGTTGTGGTATGCCCATTCAGTATAGTTCTGTTCAGTAGTAAAGACAGCAAGCTGGTGATGCATGCCAGGTAAGTCTCAAGATAACTGTGCCACACGGAAGATTACCAGACATACCATCGGATCTCATCTGTGTAAAATGAGTCTCTTGCCACAAGAGCTTGTCCAGGATTGGGCAGGGTAGAGTGTCAGAGATCAGGAGAGATGGGCTGTCAAGGAACATGTAAGACCCAACAGGAAAGAGGGTCATGGCTGTGGTGGTGCTTTCATAGGTGTACACATGTCAAAACGTGTGTAATCCTCCATTACAGACATGTGGAGTCTGTTGGGTAGCAAGTACACCCCTAAAAATAAGATAATTCAAAACACTTAGAAATGGAAAATCATCCCATGGTCCTTGCTGAATCTAGCCAGTTGCCTGAATTCAGAGTCTGCGTAAGCCAGGCTTCAGACCTCGGTAGATCGCCTAACTGTGTGCTTCTCCGTCCGAGATGCCATCCTGGCTCTCTCACTGGCTAACAGGGAACTCAGCTCTGGTGTGCGTACCAGGTTAGCCTGCTGACACGTTGGGGGAGTTCTTTGATGCCAATACTTGGAAGCAGGAATTCACGCCAGCAGATGTGGAGTAATTCCAGTAGGTTGTGTTTAAACGAGAGAAGCCAGTTGCAGAGAAATGTTCTGAATTTCCGGAACATCTTAGACAAATACACGAGCATCTACTGTGATGGTTGTGTAGAATTATGCCAGCTAGTGAGCAATGGCTGTCTGGGGGAAAGAAGATTTATAGTAGGATAGGTGAGTGCCAGGCCAGATGCTAGAAGAGGAGAAGGTAAACTGAAAAACAAGCAAGGCAACAGGCCAAGTCATCTGTTGGAACAGAAAGGAAAGTGTAATCAAAACACTTGAGCTATGAACCGATTTTGTTGATTGAGGCATAGCCCCAAACTGTTCGTGGAGACCATGTTGAATTTCCTTGGAAATTTTTAACTGAACAAATGCAAGTAAGCTATTCTCTAAGTACTCTTTCTGTTATGTCATTCTTCGTGTTGGAGGCCTATTGTCTCAATTATAACAATTCTTGTGTAGTCGGTAGCAAATTTTCTTATATTATCTCACTAATAAGGACCTTTGTGGCTACAAACAGTCATAGCTTTTGTTTTACCATTTGTCTTACAAATCTCATTAAAACTTTACTGCTTGATCAATGTTTCATCAATTTTTAAAGATAAATCTTCTATTGCATTTTTTTTGGAAAGAAAATGGTTCTAGTGCTCCTGTTATCACTCCTGAACAACTGGCCTAATTCCATACAAATTGAAAAGACCTTGGCAATGCCTTTGTCTCCAGTGAAAAATGAGCCCTGTTTGATGGCTGACCTTCTAAACAACTGTAGCATCCACAGAAATATATGGGATCCCTCGGCCACAGCTGTTGCCTTGTGAGAACCATTACGGGAGTGCTTCAGGGAAGCCTCGGTCCACTGGTAAGGCCGAGTTGATAGAACTCTCAGAAATACAAGAAAACAAACAGGTGCCTCTACACTCTGCGTGACGGCTTTGAGTAGGAGCAGGGGTGAATGTCACCAAAGACATTGGCAAGTGGTACTGGTGTTTAAGAAAATCGACAGTTTCCATTCTGAGTTGTGGGAGAGACTTAAAATAGATGAATCTCACAGCTCTTCCTCAAAGAGGGTGTTCACAAAGTAGAAGTATGACAGCGGTGTTGTGTGGGTTGGAGAGCCGAATTTTCGTCTCGTGTCTATTTGTCCTCTTGTGGGACATTCCTGAGGGCAGTGGGGCGAAGAAAGGAGGTTGGTTCCCAGACCCAACTTCTTTTCATGCCGTGACTTGCAGTTTGGGTTACTTCTCGTCCCCAGAGAGCCCGCTCCTTCAGCCTTTCTGTGCAGCTCTCGAGCCCCAGACCCAAAACACATGCTTCCCTTTACTTTCTGGAAAGTGGAACATTTTGGAGTTTGACAGCTGATGTGGTTTCATTGACAGCACTCCAAATTCTGCATTTTGGACAATCTGATCATGCTGTGGCAGGTTTTGTGGGGTGTCCTGCCTTTCCCGTGCCCCTGTCATGTGCCTGCTTCTGCACCCTGTCTTGGTACCTTCTCATCAGCTTCCTTCTTGCTCCCTAAAGGACTATTCAGTTGTTGCTGGGAGGTTTGTTTTACTGTTCGACTTCAAAGGCAAAACATGTGATGCAAGAAATCCAAAGATTAAACTGCCGGTACCCTGACAATAAGCCCTTGTAGATAAGCAGAGGGAAAATTTTAATTAATTAAAATCAATTAACATGAAATTGGTGTTTCTGGTCGTTAATCGTGCACAGTCTGATTCAAACTTCCGAAGTTCGCTAGTGACTGAATCTTTGAGAGTGTAGATGGTCATGGTTTTGTCTTTGCAAGTGGCTTTGCTGGGAGTTGTTTTTTTTTTTACAACTTTTCTTTCTACTCTGGAATCGGATGACAATAAAGGTAGGGATAAGAGTGATCAAGCTTGTCACTGCCTTTCCCTGGAGCCTGTGAGCCACCCCTCCTGGGGGCCCTGCATTCTCCTCCCCAGCAAGAAAGTCACTCCTGGAAGCATCAATGGCTTCCGCAATTGATTCCAATGAATAATTTGAAGCTATTGCCTTTCCTTTGGGCTTCCCAGTCTCTCAGGGAGAGTGGTGGGGGGTGAGGACAGCGGTGAGGGGGCCAGAAGGGCACAATGACCTCAGCCAGTGTCTGTGGCTGTGCTGTGGGTAGGTGGGCGCTGCTACCTGGCCTAGGCCTGCTGAGTGTAGCTCAGGGTCCTGTGATGTAGGGGAGGTCTGGCCTGCGAAGTTGCCCCTTCCTGCCATGTACTTGAACCTGGAATGAGTCTTCCATAGGTAGTGTATCTGATTTCTATCACCAGCGAGGGAGACACGATAGAATTATGATGCCTATCCTTGAGCCAGTTCATCTGACATTGTGAACTATCCTGGTAACCAAGGGGATTGTGCCAGGGTGACTTGAGAAGAACAAGTGAGTGATAGCAAACACTCGTGCTATGTGAGGAGTTCAGCAGACAGGCAGCCTTGGGAGGCACAGCCAACACAATGGCCGGTTGCACATTGTGCCCATAATGCATGCTTATGGGAACGCAGCCATGTCTGCTTTAGTTGCACTCTGAGAGTTGTGCCCTTGACTGATTTTCAGTGTTGTGAGAAAGTCTTAGGGCACGAGTGAGGAATCTTTTCTGTGCCAGCTACTGCTTGGATGTTTGTGACACCATTTGTGGGTCATACACAAGCATTAGCTTAGAAAGTTCGCCTGCTGTAGATTTATTGAATTTCTCACGTCCTGCATTGTCATAGATCTAATGTGGCCAGTTGGACTGAACGTTGAGGGTGCTCATACAGACTCAGATGGCTATGGCAGCACCACGTGATACCATCCCATGGGACTGTCATCACGTATGTCATCTTTTGGTGGAAGCACTATCATGAACACAACTGTATCTACACATACAGAGAATGACGACACCCATATATACCTGTGTTGGAATTGAAACATGCATGCACACACACACACACATGTCCAACTTCTATGGACATTTACACATATATCTATGTAACATAGCTTAAGAATGACTTTATTTTTAACAGCTTAAGAATTCTATTCTTATGCAAGCATTGCATGACAGGGATTGTTTTCCTGCATCTCATTTTGGCCAATGTATCTTTTTCTTCCTTGACAGACATGCATGTCCAGCTACATTTCCAAGTTTAAAACTGTAAACCTCCAGCATTGCTTATGCAGGGCCATTTATGTGGCGCCACTGTGATTCAAAATCAAAACCTTGAAGCAAGCAGATTCTAACATCAGAAGAGGGCAAGCGTGGGGTGGGGGCTGCTGTGACTTCATTTCTATTTCTGTACGTTTTCTGTGGTTGACTAACGCCGTGCATTAGCCTGAATTACAGTCTTCATCAGAAGCCTCTTCATTATTCCAGTCTCAAACATCAAGCCTCCTCATCTTTAAATTCAATCGAGAAGAGTGGTCAATTTAGAGATTAAAATGGATTCCAGCCATAAGGGGCCAGTTAAGTCTTTTAAATAAATTATCTGCAAGAGCCAAGCCAATAAGAGGAGGTGCAGTGTGAGCTCCATAAACAACCCTGCACCAGTTAGCTGTGACCGCACGCCTGTTTACAGTGAAGGAGGCCTGGAGCTCGTCTCTGTATTGACAGGGCTGTGCCTGGGTAAACGTGGCAGAGTGCAAGCCCAGGAAGGAGGGTGGCCGAAGGAAAACCTTGTCACGTTAACGGCTGGCACACATCTGGCAAGTTCTCCGTGATGTTTAGTATCTTTTGACAGTTCAATGATTCTTTCTCAAGGTGATCAAGCTACTGGACATTGGTTTCTCCTTCCCACACATCTTTTTTCTTCGAAGTTATATCCCGGTCAGAATGCCTCAAGAGCCTGGTGTTGTGTCACGTGTTAGCCACCACGTGCAGTGCATCCCACCCAAGTGCCGGTTAGAACGCTGCTGCTCCGCGTCGGATCCAGCTTCCTGCGAATGTGGTTTGGAGGCCGCAGAGGATGGCCCGAGCCCTTGGGTCCCTCCACGGATGTGACAGACCTGGGTAGAGATTGTGGCTCCCCGTTTTGGTCTGGCTCAGCCCTGGCTGTTTCAGCCATTTGGGGAGTGAACCAGAGAATGTTCTATCTCAGTCTCTCTCTAACCCTGCATTTGAAATAAATAATTAATTTTTTTAAAAAAAGAAATCACTGAATTTTCTTATTAAGATTCCTCAATTTCTCCCAAACAATTTGCGGGCACCAGTGTTGTTGCAGAGAGCATAGCATTTACCTCTGGCATTTACCAACGTAACTGTTGGTAAAAGATTCTTGAATACACAGCTTTTCCAACATGTTGGGCAGCTAACATTTTGAAAGAGGGTCAGATACTTTGTGGAGATAAAAAATCAGAGAATGGGACTGTTGTCAACAAGAGGGAAAATGGCATTGAAAACTAGTGACCATTTAGACAAAGAAAAGCCAATCCGTCTGAGCTGTCAGACCTACGGGACCTCTCTCGCCTTTGCCAGTGAATGTAGCAAGAGCAAATTGGACGACGCAGAGTGGGGGATAGAGTCTCTGGGCATTGGCTGCATGGAGAAGCTCCAGGCTATCTCACACATGGGGTCCTGACAAAGTAGCAGCGGGGGGATTTGTTGATGAATATTCCAAACATTTTCTTAGTATGTGAAGCATGTTCTCTCTCCTCGCCTTCTCTGTCTGACAAGGCAGCTCGTGCTCCTGCAGGTGCAGGCAGGGGCTGTGTTTGGAGACACACGTTCCCTTTCGTCCTCTCTGAAGAGAATTTGATGTAGGGAAAATTCAGCCAAGAGGCAGAGGCCCACACACTTCTGTTCCAAAGCAAGAGTCTCCAAACCCAGTGTGGGTAAGACTGGCAGTCAAGATGGACCTATTTTTCACTATTTCACGGATGGTGCCTCATGGCCCTGAGTGGTCTTAGGCAGTCTTCAGGGCAAGTCACTTTTTGGATAGATGGATCATAGAAAGGGCAAAAAATAGGAGCTGAGACTTATTCTGTCAAGTCTTGCTCTTTTGAACAAGCAACATGTGAAAAAAGCAGCTGCTAATATCTGGGGTTTCTGAATATTTGCTTTGCTACATGAGCTTTAAAGGGATAGCGTGTGTACAGGTTCTGTAGAATATGGATTCACGCGCTGGGGGCTGCTTTGGTGTCTTGCTGCTGATGACATGTGGTTACAATCAGAATGACAGTAGCTTCTGTAAGTGTGTAGGGTAGAAATTTAATGGAAGAGAAGGAGGCCTTTGGCTCAAACGGCTAGTTAGCCCCCATCTTTACAGGTAACTGATGAGTTCCTGTGATGACTGTGTGCATGACACATGCTTACGGATGAGTGTGCTGTGCATCTGGGTGTCTTCTACAAATACACTCACCTCAAAACACAAGTAGCTGGTTGGCTGACCTGTTGTGTGCCAGCAGGCAATGCTATTTCTTGCTGACCTCAAAATGCCACCTCTGCAAGGTTTACACCCACAAGAATTACTTTGCACCGGAGCAAGCAGCGTGTCTGTCATAATCATTTCTCACATGCACTTATCATGAAGCAGTTCTTTTGAAATTGCTGCTTGAGGAGCAGAAAGATCACGGCAGAGAGATAGAAACATAGATAGCTAGAGAGAGAGAGAGGAGGGGATAGAGAGGGAGAGAGCAAGCCAGTGCCCATCTGCTGGGTCACTTCCCAAAACCCAGAACCATTGCTGAGCTGGAGCTGGAGCTAGAGAGAGAGAGACAGAAAAACAAACAAAAAAAAAGAGAGAGAGAAAGAGAAAAAGAGAGAGAGAGAGAGAGAGAGAGAGAGAGAGAGAGAGAGCAAGCCAGTACCCATCTGCTGGGTCACTTCCCAAAACCCAGAACCATTGCTGAGCTGGAGCTGGAGCTAGAGAGAGAGAGACAGAAAAAGAAACAAACAAAAAAAAAAGAAAGAGAAAGAGAGAGAGAGAGAGAGAGAGAGAGAGCGAGCGAGCCAGTGCCCAACTGCTGGGTCACTTCCCAAAACCCAGAACCATTGCTGAGCTGGGGGCAGAACCAGGCACTGGGCGTGCAACCCAGATCTCCCACACAGTAGGTGGGAGCCCACTTACACCATCCCAATGTTCCCCAGAGTCTGCATTGACAGGAAGCTGGAGGCAGAGCCAGGCTCTGGGAATTGAACCCTGTCCCGTCCAACAGGACAGTCAATGGGGGTCGCAACCAACCTAGGAGAGAATGGACAAGAGACACGAAGAATGGACAGCAAGACAGAATGTCTGATCAAGCTGTCAGTTTATTGATTTCAACTGAGGGTTTTTATATTCTTCAGTAACTAAGGCTCAGGGAGGGAAGGAGAAACTGGGACACAGGCCATGGTTTCCAGACCGATTGTTCTTGAGCAACCACCATATCAACAATAGTAACCAACATATCAACAATAGCATAGGTAATCAGTGACAAGATGTCGGCAGGTACAGCATAAATCACATTCTGAAACAGTTGCTACAAACAATTGTAGCTAAGTGTGTGATTAGTTTCATAACCTCTATCACAAGCATCTAGCCAACCGGGGGTTTTCCACTGTCCCATAGGTCTATATTCCAAATAGCTTCAGTGTGGCTATAGTACATGGTTTCTGACAGAACCCAAGCTCTCCACTGAGGGATGTGGTGCCCAAGTGCTAAGCTAAACAGTCCCTTCCCAGCATGTTGTTCTCAAGGTCCCCCTGCTCTGTGGTCAGATCCGCAAGGTGGAGTGCAACCCAGGACACAGATTTCAAAGCGGCATAGCAGCACCCATAGGGTGGCCTCAGTTGCCAGAGTTTCAGCAAGAGAAAGGATTTTAAATGAAAAGCTAAAGCCTTTGACATCATTTTAGAGAATGGCTACTCTGACATTTAGGTCTCTGTTATAAATTCTAACTTTCTCAATTATGGCTTCAGGGAAATGTAAATTGCTGTAATTGGGGGCAGTAGATACAATAGAGTGTGCAAATTTTAACTAATATGTAAACAAAGCCCTTAAGGCAATTACAGGCTGCACCTCCTCTGTCCTGTCCTCTGCATTTGCTGAAGCAAAGAGTTGCCTCCTGACTTTGACATCGAGCATCAGCTGCTCCTCTGAGGCTGTTTTCTTTCTTGTAGCTATGCACACTCCATGCACACTCCATGCACACTTCATGCACACACACACACACACACACACACACACACACACTCTTTCATGGCTCCTCAGTCCCTCACAGACACAGCTGAGGATGTGGAGCAACTTTCCAGAGGTCATGTAGTTCACGCTTCAGCCTCAGGCCATGCCAGCCAGCCACTTTGTGAAGATGCCACCAAACCCTGCTGGTGGAGATTTCAATGGCTCTGCCTTCTCTCTGTGGTCTTTGCTAGTATTTAATCATTTAGACAAGACACTTTTTCTTTCAGCTGAACAAATTTTCTTGTATTTGATGCATGTTTGCATTCTCTCAAGCCTTCATTTATAGATGAATAAAGTGCTGCTTCTTTTGAGGGATTGCGTTTCTCAAAATTTTTCAGCCGAGAATCAAGATGGCAGAATAGGGTAAGGACACATTTAAACAGATGGAGAAACATTAGCCAGTGTGAAGAAGAGAGGGCACATGCCAGGAAATAAGAGAAGACAGAACAACAGTGGAGGGGCACCTGGAGACTGATAGACACAGGAAAGCAGTGACACAAGTGTAGTGTTGCAGTGACTGATACCCCAGCGGCATTCAGCTAATAGCGATCTGAACTCCACTAGCAGTCGGAACTTTACCAGCAACAAAGTGGGAAGGGATGTTTACCAGGAGCACTGGAGGTGAACCCAGACAAAGAATGACTCATCCTGCTGGTCCATTTGATTTGAGCAGGAGCAGAAACAGAGCAGCAGATCCCAAACAGGTAGTGTGGGAACAGGGTGGATTCACAGCCCAGTCCACCTCCTAGAGCTGAATTAGTCGCCATTTTGCTTAAGGAGGCAAGGGCTATGGAGCTGGGAGTGAATTCATTTCTGGCCTAGTCAACTGCAACAATATGGCATCCTACAGGTTCCACCCAAGATAGGTCTGGGTAACCTTCAGACCCGATGCCCAGCAGAACAAGAACTCTATAGTGGCACATCAGGCACTATTTCCTATAGTGTGTTAAAAATTTAAGACTGCAGGGGAAATAGTGAGCTGAGTATGTGCTGAGCTTGGCGAGAACTCACTGAGCTCAGTGCATTGCACTGGTCCAACAGGAAAATAATACCGACTATGGCATTGTATGAGTCAAGATAGGTCCAAGTGGCCCTCAGACATAACAGCCAACAGGTTCCAGCAATATCAGTACCAACAACAACCTCGCTAGATAGAAAACCTGGTGTTTCCCTAATCTTGGGACCTACTCCAACTGGAAGTGGAAGAAAGGTTCTACAGACAAGGGTGCAGCCTCAGCACGGTATCACAGGAGGTGGTGAGTGGTGGGCCAGGAGCTGGGGCTGTCGAGACCATGGTGGAAATCTAAGCTGAGAACCCAGACCTGGAACTAACTGGAGGGAGTGGCACAAGCGACTGCAAACAAAGAGCTGTGTACCAACTACAATAAGTAAAATCAAACTGTAGACCTGTGGGTGACACAGCTTTTAAAACCTGGCCTATAGAGAAGAATCTGCTAAACAGAAATACAGTGACCAAGAGCAAAAGAAGAGACAGAGGCACAATGAATATTACTGAAGACTCCCCTGCAAAGGAGCAAAAGCCTTTGTCAAACTCAGAGTTTACTGAGGAAGACATCGAGAAAATGGGGGATACAGAATTCAAAACACTTGGTATAAAACTTCTTATCAAAAATGAGAAGTACATAATGCAGGCATTCAAGGAATTTAAGGAATATGTCACACTGGAAATGAATCAAATGAAAACTGATATATCAGAAATGAAAAATACAGTGGAGCAAATCAAAGTACAGTGGAGAGTCTCCAAAATAGAATGAAGGAGGCAGAATAAAAAGTCTCAAAATTACAAGATATTTCCTGTCATCAGGGGGAAACAAACAAAAATCTGGAAGCAGAGCTGAATCAGGCCAAAAAAAGTATTCAAGAATTGAAAGATACTATGAAAAGGCTAAATATAAGAGTTATGGGGGTCGTAGAAGGTGTAGAAAGAGAAGCTGTGTTTACAAATGTATTTAATGAAATAATAAAGGAAACTTTCCCAAATCTAGAGAAAGAATTGGGAAACAAAATCCAGGAGGGGCACAGAACCTCTAACGTGATTGACCAAAAGTAGTTTTCACCATGACACAGGATAATCAAGCTCTCTTTAATCAAACATAGGAAAAGTTTCTTAAAAATTCTTAGAAATCAATGGGCAGATAACGGAATGCCAATTAAACTCACAGGTGACCTCCCACAGGAAATTCTACAGACAAGAAGAGAATGGAGTGACATATTCTAGATTCTAAAAGAAAAATATTGTTGGCCAGGATAACTTACCCAGTAAAACTTTCCTTTGTCTTTGAAAATAAAATAAAATACTCCTACAATAAAGATGAGTTAGAAGGACCTGCCTCTTCCAAACCTGCCCTACAAATGATACTCAAAGATGTTCTCCTGACAGAAAAAAGGAAAAGCACCCACCCAAACCAAAGGCAAATGTGAAAAACATCCCAGTAAAATAACAATAGAAGATTAACTCAATGAACAAACCATTGCTAAAATGACAGGACTAAATTACCACCTAGTTGTATTAACACTGCATATAAATGGCTTAAACTCATTAATCAAACATCATACATAAGTAGACTGGATTAAAAAACAAAACCCATCTATTTGTGGCCTATAGGAGACACATTTTACCAACAAAGATCAGTGGAAACTATATCTCATGGATTTTGATTTTTTTTTATTTCATCTCTTCAAAAAACTTTCTTCTGATTATTCAGTGATTCATAGATCATACAGAAGCATCATTTTCTTCAAGAAGGTTCTTGATTTTCTTTTTCATTTCTGCAGTGACACATTAGTTATTCAGTAGCATGTTATTTAACTTCATGGTGTTGTTAATTTCTTTTTTTCTTCCTGTTGTTGATTTTGTATTGTGGCTTTTCACTTAAGGGGATGTATAGTAACTGTGTAATGGAGACTATCACATCCAGATGTGAGGATACAATGCAGTATGCATCTCTACTTTCAGACAAAGATGGACTCCTAATGAAACTGTTGAATAGTTCTAGGTAATAGGATGCTGATCTCTCTGCTATTGTCCATGCCCACAATGATGGGCTTATGACTGTGCATAAAGAACTATACTATAGTAGTGATGTGGGGGAACCCAGTGATGGGGAGGGAATTGGGAAGCAGATGGGGGAAATCCCAGGGCATGGAACTGCATCATAAAATGATATTAATAAAATGAAGTAAAACTAATAATAACAAAAAATTCTTCAGCCAGCCCGCTGGTGTGGCCTGGTGAGAGGACTGCAGCTGTCCGGTGGACTCCACTGGCTACTGGAGTGTATGGCTTATGTAACCTCACTTGGGTGCTTTCTTGCTTTCTCTTCTTTTTACTAATTGCTTAGTTTAGTGCTTGGCAAGAATCCGTATCCGGTGTATATTTGTACAATGGTAAAATGAATACACTTCAATTATGATTGTTTCTATGTTGTGCAGAAATAGGGCTCCACTGTCAAGTTAGTTAGTTGAGCTTTGCTGTGTCACACAGATGGTAGACAGATCCCTTGGCTGCAGGACCTGTCAGAGTCTAGAGTGTCTGTGTGTGCCATGCAGAAATAAAAGGATATGGAGTTTCATGGAAGTTGCTTTCCTTGAATATATTTTGTTTTTTTTTTTTGCACTATGTGTGATGACAACTTTTGTGTCCACTTGACTGGGCTATAAGATACCCAGACAGCTGGCCAAATATTACTTCTGGGTGAGTCTGTAAAGTGTTTCTGGAAGAGAACCAACAGACTGACTAAAGTGGAACAAACTCCCCACTGGGGTAAGCATTGTCTGCTCTGTGAGGGCTTGGCAGAGCTGGGCTCCTGCCTGCAGCTGGACACTGAATGACATCACCAGGTTCCTAATCCTGCAGCTAGCAGGTGCTTTCGTGTGGTGCTTCTGTACCGACAGAACTGCGGGAGCCAAGACCGCAGTTATGTTTCTACACATGTATATCCCTTTGGTTCTATTTGACTAACATTTGGTGTAGAATAATTTGCATGTGGTTATTGATGTGTTAAAAAATATTATTTATTTAAAATTAGAGTTATAGAGGGAGGGAGAAGATGGGGAGGAAGTAGGAATGTGTGTATGTGTATGCGTGTGTGTGTGTGTGTGTGAGGGAGAGAGAGAGAGAGTGAGAGAGAGTGACAGAGAGAGAGAGAGACAGAGAGAGAGAATGGCCAGCCCTGGGCCGACTTGAAGTCAGGAGCCAGGAACTTCATCTAGGTCTCCAACATGGGTGGCAGAAGCCCAAACATTTGTGCCATCTTGCATTGCTTTTGCTAGGCCATTAGTGGATCAAAAGTACTTGGGACATGAACTGCCACCCGTGTGGGATTATGACAGTGCAAGTGGTGGCTTCCCGTCTTTTGGCACAGTGATGGCCACAAGGCTGGTGATTTTGAAACCATTGTCATTACCCTCTATTTTTAGGTGGTTAATTTATTTGAAAGACAGAATGACAGACAGAAAGAGAGAGAGATCTCTGATCTGTTGGTTCACTGCTCAAGTCCTTGTCAAGTCTGGGCCAAGCTAATGCCAGGAGCCAGGAAATCTATGTGGGTTTTCCATGCATGTTGCAAGGGTTCATCTTCTGCTTCCTTCCCATCACGTTATTAGGGAGGAAGAAATAGAGCAGCTGGAAATGAATACTCCTATGGGCTGCTGGTGCTCCAAGTGGCAACTGAGCCTGCTGTACCACAATCACAATCCATACATTCTTAGCAGCACTGTGTATGCCTTTGATACACTTTCCAATGCATTTCTTAGGAATAGAGCACTCCTCTATAGAATATACTTTCTGGAAAGGTTGCCATCTATGTTAGAGAGACTCCTGACCTTTAGCATGGTCACCAAGAGCTGTGCTGGTGTTTACTCTTTCTGCAACAGTGCTAATTGTTAGAAACCACTGTGGGCAAACCTCAGGAATTATGTAGGATTCTGTGTGGATGGCCTTCAGGACACACTTTGGAAGTGTGCATCATTTGTTCCAGAAGTTCTCATGGACCAACGGCACCAAAGAGAATCACCCAAGTCTCTTCCCTGGCAACATTTGATTGGTATATCTTATTTTGTGTATTTCAAAATAAAGGCACCCAGTGTGTGATCTTCCTTGTTAGTCTGAGTGAGGTGGGCCGCTTGGGATCGCTCCCTTTGCATTGAGCTGAGTTGGTCTTGCACTGCACTCTCAGCCCCAGTGCATCATCTTCCCTAGCCTCCGTGGGATCTGCGGGAGTGTAACTTGGGGTGAGTTTCTCAATCCTTGGGAGCCTGTGTCTGTTGCACCAGGTGGCAGCCGCTGGTCACACTTCCCCTGGAGTGTCTTCATCTCAGAGCCTTTCTCCTCTGCTTTCCAAGGTGATATTCCTGCTGTCACATGAACAGTAAGTACTCTGAGCTTCTCCCAAATCTTTGAGGTGTGTCACTGTCAGAGAAAGAGATCCAATGGATCTGGCAGAATTTCGTTCCTTGCTTTAAATAATGTTTTCATTGGCATTTGTCAAGGAATCCTCATTTAGAAAGCAGCCTCACGTTTCATCAGCCTCAGACTTTCAGGTGACTGCCCTGTCGCTACCCAGGCAGGCATTCACCCGTCATCCCTTTCTTCCTTTCTCTCTCGTTTGCTTACTTTCCCAGGAGCACCTGTTTGTCCTTGGCCAGGATCTCTCTCCACCTTGTAGTTCATGACTTTTCCAGTTGCCAACAAAGCCTGCCCCCTTGCAGAATGCCTTTGTTGTTCTCCCTGGTCTGGTGCTAGGGGCCTTTTGTCCTCTGGATTCATGCCTGGTGGCTGTGAGGAAAGTGATGCATTCATAAACACACATTTACAAGTAGAAATTTAACATTAGCTTCCTGTTGTCAAATTAAAAAAGAAGATGACTTACAGTTTGATTTATTGCAGCTTGAAAGGAGTTGGAAGAGCATTCAAGACAAATATTTCAGGAGTCAGAACATGCATGAGGTCACTTTGCCCTCGCAGGAGGCTGTTGGTGGTAATGTCGGATGGAAATGGGAGACGGAAATCAGAGTCTATTCCTGGAATCTCTTCTGACTCATCCCGGTTTCCCGCGGATGGTTCTTCTTATTTCTGCATGACTCTTTCATTTGGAAAGGGGATGCCTTTGATGCTGTGCTCTTCAGGTGCCCTTGAATCTTGAGTAATTTGTGGAAGTCCAGCCTTCAGCAACTTTCTGGAAACAACCTATGGACAAGGGGTCAGATAGCTTGAGGTGGGGAGAGGTTGGAAGGGGCTGTGCCTTGGCAGCAGAGTTGAGGGTGATGGCAGAGTCTGGGAGCTGTGCATTAGGTGATGCCTGGAAGGCTTCTTGCAGGATGGGAAGCTCTGAAAAGCTTCCCGAGTTTAGGTCTTGGGTGTTTGCCAAGTGATTAATTGTATGGCTTTTGTAACAGCTTAGAAACGTGGAAGATATATGCATTTTAAGGCCTTTATAGGATAGCAGCTTCCTTTGTCCTTAAGAGGGGAGTTAGGTAGACAGAGCAAAGGCCGTGAGGAATACACAGACCATTTCTAGAAGGGTTGCTAGTGATCAAAGTCCAGGTGCATAGGTTCAGATAGACGAGATCAGCCACGTGCATCGTGACTGATGTCCTGGTGTGAAGCCCTGGGTATTTGCAGGGGTGTCCTGCAATCATTTTGTTCTGCTGCAGCCTGTCATGAAGTCACACTGCAGCTGCGCAAGGAGCAGGCTGCCAGGAAACCCCGCATGCGGCAGGGTGGGTGGTGGAGGCGGAGTGCCAGCGGCTGCTGCTTTGTCCCGCAGCACAGGCTGCGACATGCTTTGGCAGCGTGTGGCTTCTTGACATGTAACAAGTTTGTCACTAAGCATCAAATGATACTTGTGAAACAGCAGAAGGCGCAGTGGATTCAAGGTATATGACCAGATTATGCGGCATCTGTTCTCTGATATAAACAATCGCCCCCCAAAAAACCAGAAAGCAGATTTCATAATTTTAAATTGGCTCTTTGTTTTTCTCTTTAAGGCATTTGATTAAAAAGTGAGAGTGGAATAAAATCACCACTCACTGTGTGATTTTATTTCCTCTGTTTTTAGGAGGAAGCTGCTGAGCACAAGTCTGAGTCAGTAGTCTTGTTAAGGAATATGCAGGAGGGCCTTCTCTAATGTCCAAGGTCTTGGGCTAAGCAGATGATGCATCGTAATTAGGCATTAATGTGCAAGGGACCTAGAGTTCAGAACCATTTTCCCCAATTAATTTGGAGAAGCACGTGAAGACAATAGGAGCAGGAATTTTATCCCACTTGAACAACCCAGAGGCTTTCCACACCCTAGCCATGCAGAGGCACCTCTAATGCTCCCCCAAGCTCTTAGGGGGCTCCTGCCCTGGCAGCTCCTGGAGCCTGAGGATGCTCAGAAGGCATGCCGGCCCCATGATGGGACTGGGGAGTAGATGAAAGCAGAAGCTCCTAGAAAGCTCTGTCCTTAATGTCTTCCTGATGTCTTGTTCTCTAACAGCAAAGCCGGTAGTGTGCACCACCAGGAATGTACAATGTGCACTGTTGTCTCTCAGTGCTATATACTGGCAGTGCCAAAATACGAGTGGTACTTCCTGCAACATGTTTGTACAAGGGCTTGGAACAGGCAAGTGGGATTTTCTTTGAAATGAGCTGTATGTCCTTGGGTAAGTTTCTGAACTTCTCTGAGTCTCACCGCTTTACCTATAAAACAGGGATAATGGGAGTTCCCTGTCTCCCAAGGGAATAGTAATAATGGACGTATGTAATCAGTGTTGGTTGCTCAGTTTCCTTCTTTCATATGAACCGATCAGCTCACTCTTGGCAACACTTACAAGTCAGAGCTCAGAGCAGAAGAACCCCTGGATGCTCATGTGATCGCAGCCCAGGCCTCTTCAGAGAAGAGACAGACCGGCCTGAGCTTATCTCGGTTGCTTGTCTTGGAGTCTGTGCTGACTTAAGACTGTCCAATGCAGTCATTTGCAATGTCTGCAGCATCTGTGGGCACCCGAGTGACACGCTGCTCCCTTGGTCCGGGATGCATTGATGAGAGCTGCTGTAGTTTATACTTGGAATGGACGACTTGTGCTGAGACCTGCCCTGGCTTTTGGGACTTGGGATAAAGGCAGATGTGGCCTTTGGTTCCGCATATCTGCAGTGATTGATAAGCCTGTGTGGCAATCAGTGTTTGTTAGAGTAAATAACATCCATTTCAATTTCTGCTGAAGAATGACCTTCTCCTGTACTTCCAGATGCTGCCTGAACAGCAGCTCCTGTGGCTCCCAGGTACCAGGGGGAACCGTGTGGGCCCCGATTATTAATGCGTCTCTGCGTGGATGAGATGAGTGGGAATGTGTGGGAGGTGGGCAGTAATGGGTGTGCGAACTGCAACTGCTTTATGGAGGCAATTTTCTCGATAGTTGAGTTATCTTCAGAGGCTGTTCAAGTTAGACAAAAAGATAAAACCTGGTGTGTTTTGCAACATATAGGGATGCTAATTTCACATTTCCTCGCTTATTAAAATATTCTGATCATAAAAGGAATGTGTGCTAACTGAAGAACAAATTATAGAAAGATTGAATTAAGATAATTTACTTTTGGGATGAATTTCTCCCAATGTTATTGTGTGCCAAACACGGACTGTGTCTCATGAAGACATTTGCAGCCTGTAAGCACTCCCCATGCCATTCAGCCCAGGCAGCATGCTGTATGCTTCCAAACATTCCGTGTTATATTTGAACTTGATTAATGGAACTGCTGTGTTACACTGAATGACAAGTTTCTGGAGAACATCGGCTGTTGTAAACAAAGTGGTCATGGGCATCCTCTTAGATAAACCTTGCCTCAGTCTTGCAACTACCCATGCACTTAGTGTGTGTGAGGGTCTACAGCATGTCAAAGCAATGTTGCCCCGGCCGCTCCCTCGGGAGTTGGCTCCATGGGTCATTGTGGGAAGGGGGCGTCCCTCCCAGCTCACACTGCTCTGTCCTGCCTTGTGCCCATGCCCTGAGCTTTCTCAAGTGTTGGCTTAGTCGTACTGTCATCAGCACAATGAAACATCTGAGACAACAGACTCTGTAGAGGTTTATCTAGCATTCTGTTTCGGAGGCTTTCGCCCAAGCCCAGGATTGGCTAGTCCTGCTGTTTCAGCCTTTGATGAAGAGAATGGAGGGCAATAGTGGAGCGTGAGTAAGGGTGTTGGGTCCCTGGGGAGGTGGAGACAGGCTGGGCATCACTCATGCTTTCCTAACACCCTGCCCATGGGAACATGCTTCTAAGGATGTCCCGCTGAGCCCTTTTCCTGAACAGAATTGGGTTAAACTTCTACCCTCTCAACACCATTCACTTATGCCTTAGGGGTGCTTCAAAGGAGACTCCGGGAGGCCCATGGAAAGTGAAACTGCTGAGGTGATTTTTGAAATTGCATGAGTATTTCTACCCTAAAGACAAAAATTTACTCTACCACCTCTTCCAGTTACTGTCTAATTTTTCTATTTCGCTTTCAGAAGGAAGTGTGTGTGTGTGTGTGTGTGTGTGTGTGTGTGTGTGTGTGTCTGTCCCTTCAGGTTATATTACTGTGAATACTTAGAGGCAATCTCAAACTTAATTTGACTAAAGTAAAATTTTCTCCCTAAACTTACCTTTTGCACAGGGTTCTCCGTCTCAAAAACTCTTCCCTGCAAGTGCTTCGAGCAAAAATCTGGGAGCATTGTTGGTCTTCCTGGCTCCAGGGCTCACATGACCATGTCAGCAGATTCCAGCTCTCAGAGCCTCCTCAAAGGTGTTGCCTTCTGTCCACTCCCAGCACCACCTGTCCTGCGCACGCCATCTGTCCCCCAGCTGTGGAGCAGGCTCTCTCCCGGAGTGGCAGTTCTCCTTCTGGTCACCTAGCGATCAACATCACCTCCAGACATGTCAGCCAGCACCTGTCACCCCGCTGCTGAGCACTCCCACTGGCCCCCACCTACCTATAGTCACCTCCAAACCTTGGCTTCCACAGCTCAATGTTACTTCCTAGTCTGATCCTTTACCTTGAGTCCTGCTGCCCTCCTGCCCTTCACCCAAGCCATGCTGATCTTCTGTACCCTGGACAGTCATGCCCACCCTAACCCTAGTTCTCCCTGCTGGGGGATCTCAGGCTGCGTGTCACTCCCTGAGTACCCCTCCACCTTCTGAAGAAGGTGCTGTTCCCTGCTCTGCCGTCACCGTGCTCTGACTGTGGCCTCACAGATGCATTTAAAAGCCAGCTAACTCTAGGACAGTCAGGCCATTCACATCTCTACCGTGAGTGTGGGCTTAGCCAGTGAAAGGATTCATGGCCTCCCTGCACACTTGCTCAGCAAAATCCATGCCTTTTTTTTTTGCCTCAGGCTACAATTCAATCAACCATCAGTTTTGCTTTTTGAGGTAATCTCTAAGCTTCTAATCTTTGAGGACCAATTGCAAGCCTGTGCCATGGGGTGAACTCTCCTGTCTGAACCCCAACAGCACCTTGTGATTCTCATGGATATATGCTTTTCTGTTACATATTCCACAGTGTTTTTACCTGGATGATCCAAGTTGTCCATGGAAGGGACTTAATGATGAGAATGGTATGTCTCTTTAACCCTGTTTCTTCCATAGCTCCCAGCTTTGGGTCAGAGGCATGTAGGGGTGGGGTGGCATGGAGGAGTCTATGAACATTTGCTTAAGTGAATCCATTTCCTAGAGTTGTACGCATGTAAGACCTAACAGCAATGCTCCATGGGTTCTGCTGTGCTCTGGTTTCTGGTGTGCAGCATAATCCAGCCTTCGCATAGATGTCCATAGATGTCCATGGCAAGCGATGGGGGATGGGGTAGCGAGGTAGTCTGGAGTGTACCGCCGGTCAGATCTCTGTCCAACACCAGAGCTGAGCTCCCTGGCCAGCTCGGTGGCAGTGGTCCTATAGCTCTTAGTTTCCTGAGTTTACTACACCCACTTGGGCTCTGCCTGTCTCGGTGTTGATCCCAGGGCTGTCATCTTTCTGATTTCCTGATGAATTGGGCTGCTGGTGTCTGACATCTCTGAGCTGCGGTGGCTGGTGACATCTCCGCTGGGTGTCTGTGCTGTGTTTCGAATGACACCGACTGACACTCAGCTCAGCTTGAAGGGAATGCCCGCAGGCAGAAACTTGGCTGGCAGAGCCCACGGCGAAGGGCGCATCGCAGGGGTGCAGTTTTCCTGCTCAGGGCCCCCAGTGGAGTGCAGAATAGATGGGCAGGCAGTGGAGGAGGGGAGGGAAGCACTCCAGCCTCTCCCAGAGCGTCCCAAAAGCTTACCCCCAAACCTTACGCTACCCACTGCGCTGTCCTGAAACAGGAGATGGGCGCAGTAGAACTGCCTTTCTCCTGCTGGCAATGCCTTTTACCTGGTAAGTCTCACAGCACCCGGGGCCGCTGCTCCTAAATCCATCCTCTGAAGAAGACATCATCAATCAGGAATGGGATCATCTCCCCCTCCTAATTTCCTTTCCTACAACTAGATTGTCAAGTTTCTAACAATATAATTATGTCTGCTACCATGACACCAGTGATAAAAACATCTTCTTTCATTCAGTCTCCATCTGAAGGGTCCCATAGCCTTCTCTCCAGGTACACAAACTGTAGGATGCACTCTGAACCTCTGACAGCCTCCTGCTTCACTTACAGCCTGATTTGTAAAGACACTCAGAGAGGAAACCTGGGGTTTGGGGCAGTGGTTAGCCCCTTGCCAGCAGGAAAGGAGACAGTCACCAGCTTTATTATTCTAAATGCTGGCAAAACCAGACAATTCTAAAAGAACTTCTGGATGCAGACACATGTTTTTGTGTCACTCATCCATTCTATCAGGCTGATCAACTCTGAAAACATCTATTTCATTTCTCTTAGGAAAACTATCAGACAATAAGGGACAGACAGTCCAGTGCATGCAAACATTACGAAAACACATCCATCAAAATGCAGCTACCCAGGGTGTGTGTAACTGTGTATGTTGGGTGATGTATGCTGGGGGGGCTCACCTGACTCTGGAGTGCCATGCCCAGTGGCCCCATTAGCATGGACATGCCTGACCAGGGCCAGCACCAATGATACCAGCTCCATGACCATTGCTGCCAACGATGCCAACTCACATCTCCCAACACTTTCAGAATCTCTGGCTCCCATGTCACCCACTGAGCTCTCACTCACTAAAGATGAAGTCACTATTACTCCATTGGACGGAATGCACATCTAAGATTGTAATGGGTAAATAGCACAGCCAAGATGGCAAAGGTGTTAAATGACAGAGCTGATACTCAAATCCAGGTCTAGGAAGGAGTCCATGTAAATACATTATCATGGGAAGTGTCTTGGGCCACGTGATTGAAAAGCAGTGGTGTTCTGTGCTTGGCATCATAAGAGACAGTTACCTGAATGGTGCTTTAGAAGTCAAATTAACTCGATGTGGAAGGGGCCTTCAAAGGCTTAAGTAGCCATGGCTGCTGCTGTTTCCTCACTGACCCCTGTGCACAAACACATGGCAACCTCATCCACTGTCCTGTGTGCAGATGGGAGGGGCCCTGCAGGACAAGCTGCTTGGCTGCATAGGGCAGAGTGTGGCCTGAGGGAAATGGGGCTGAGCTGGACAGAGCTGGCCAGTGGTGCTGCCAGCTGGGGAGGGACACATGCGAGCCTCTCCCAGACTTCCGAGTCCTGGGTAGCACAGAGGGTAAGGCTGGGAAATACAAGAACCTCAGCTGGTGTCGCTGGTGCTGGAGGATTATTCTGACTCCACGTTAGCCTGGATTCTTCCATTTCATTGCATCATCTTCTTTGAAATCCACATGCCTACAAATTGTTAAACTATTTCAATTAACATGGATTCTAAAAATAATGGCAGATGCCTCTTGAAGGGTTAATGATTTATTAATCAGGAACATGTGAATACACATTTGTTCAAAGGGCTTTCCTCCCAACATTTAGTTAAGATTTAATGCACTAAGAAAATGACAGTTTTATTTGGGCAGAGATGAAAGGAAGCTTTCAAACACTATAAAGGCAAATTAACATCGATCAAGTGCCTACCATGTAACAAGCCCTTATGGTAACCATCCCTGGTGCTGTTGGCATTGTTGTCATTCTTTTCATAGACAAGGAGATTGAGGCTTGAGGAGGAAGAGCTGCGACTGAAGAAGGCTGAGAAAGAGCTGGAGAGAGGGAACAATCCAGGAACAAGCCAGAAGATTCTAGAAGGTGGAGGCAGAAGTCCGAGATGATGACTGCCCTGTTTCTATACTTTTTGAAAACAGACTTTTCTGTTGATTTTTTTAAGCAATCAAGTTGCAGGAGCTGCAGCAGTCTGAAGGCTTGCACCTTCCTCTCCCCTCTCTTCCAGGTCATTTGTTGAAACTCTGAGCCCCGATGTGATGATATTTATAGGTGTAATTTTGAGGTGGCAATTAGGACTAGATGAGGTCATGGCAATGATGAGTTTAGTACCGTTCTAGAAGAGGATGAAACCGTGGTTTCTGTCTCAACCTCTGGCTGAACCACAATCAAGAACAAACCAGACAGGGAGTTCTCATCAGGAACTAGACAGGCAGGCATCTGCACCTGCTCCTGGACTTTCCAACACCCACGATTGTGCAAGATGAACTCCTCCCATCCAAGGACTAACCAGGCCCGACCCTGCTTAGCTTCCAAGATCAGCCGAGATCGGGAGCGTTCAGGGTGATATGGCTGTAGACGCAAAATGAACTCCTAATGTTTGAGCTGCTCAATCTACTGTATTCTGCCTAAGTTGGTGACATTGGTCATAAATCTATGACTATTACAATTCTTCTGCCTCCTCCTTTTCTGGCTTCATGTCTCACATTCATGAAGAACAAGGATCAAGGATATAGAAGAGTGTGCAAAGCAGAAGTATTTCATTGAAAGAATGCAAAGAAAGGGGATAAAAGTTCCTGACTGTACAAGGAAGGGTTCCTATACAAGGGTCATTGTCTAGGGGAGTTTATGGGCCGTAAAACAGGAAGTCCCCATGAATAGCAAACACATGGAATTCTCCTTCCCTAGACCCACTGCAACAGCATGGAAAAACCTTGATCACAGACTAGCTGGCACACACAGTATCCCTCCAGAGGCTGGCCGGTTAAGTTCGCATAGGTCTTCAGCGATTTCTTTCCTGATGGTGTGTATGTAGAGGGAGAGGGGAGGGCTGCTGTGTATCTCTCTCCCAACAGCCCAGGAGTGATACTAAATCCTTTGGACTGTCTTAGGCTTTTGCACACATTGGTTCTTTCGTCTCCGTTGTGCTTCCTCCGTGGCTGCTTGGGCAGTTTCCACATCTCTCCTGAATGTTATTTACAACAGCTGCTCTCAAGTAAGACATTTTTCTCCGTAACAGTGACCTCCCAACTTACTAACATACTTTATCCATTTTGCTTTTTGTTTGAATTTTCCTTCTATTTCCTTTAATTTTTTTTAAATGATTTGTTTATTTTTATTTGAAAGATAGATTGACAAAGAGAAGAGAGAGAGCTTCCATCTGTCGGTGGTCTCCCCAAATGGCTGCAACAGCTGCAGCGGAGCCAGCCTGAAGCCAGGAGCCAAGAGCTAGGAAGCAGCAGTCGGTACTGTTCTTTTGTTCTTGCATGTGCGTTCAGGGGTCCAAGGGCTTGGATCATCTCCCCTGCTTTCCCAAGTCACAAGCAGGGAGCTTGATGAGAAGTGGAGCAGCCAGGACACCAACTAAACTCATGTATGTGATACTGACACTGCAGACAGAGAGTGAGTTTGCTAGGTCATCACATCGGCCTGGGCTTTTCCTTCTAAAATGCCTGCTTTATGAAGGTAAGGAGCTTAGCCTGTTACCCTCACAGCCATGGGCTCAGACACCTTAGAGCAGTGTCTGGAATTAGCAAGTAGTATTCAAAATAGTTTCAAATCAATGGATAAATTTCCTGGTTGGACAGTTTGGTTGGGGTAGATGAAACCTACATGGATAGGCACGCCCAAAGGACTGTTGAGGCTGAATGGCAAGTCAGCACTGGGTTCCTACAGCGCTCTGCCTGGGTTGCTGCCCCCTGTACCCCCGTATCCCCTGTGCCCCCTGTACCCCCTGTACCCCCTGTACCTGGCCCGACCCCTCAGTTGGCCTGGAAAGAAATCTGGTGCCTTTTTGTTTTGTTTTGTTTTGTGTTTGAGCAGGCATTGTCTATTGGATCCTTGTGGGTCCAGTTTGTCTTGGCATGAAAAGAACAATCACATTTGGGGGAATAAAAATAATTACTCTGTATTGCTTAATATACCTAATAAGTGTTTAATAAAGGATATAAAAATTTCCCTGCTTTTCACCTTAGTAAATGTCATTCAGTCTATAACCTAATTACTTCAATTTTCCATTTAGAAAATTAATTCATTTTGAAGGCATGAAAAAGCAGCTGAGAAATTTTTCTTTCTGGCCACACAATTAGAAACCCAGTGGAGTTTATGGAGCTCTGCTGTCAGAGGTCAAAAGCAGAACTTCCCAAGTCAGCCAAGTGGACTCCAATTGTGTCACCGCTCCTGGAGTGTGACCCTAGTAAATCAATTGAAGCCACTACAAGAGTCTCACGTTTCTCTCCAGTCCTTTCTGTCTTTCCAATTCTCCCTGCAGGAGAGCTGCTTCATGCACACATCCGAGCAGCACCAATTCAGTGTGTTGGGGGAATCTCACGGTCTCTGTCTCTCGTTCCTCATTTGTGGAAAACAAAAGGACGATAAAGTCATGTGCTGATACACCCTGCCTTAACCATTCATCACCTCTTTGTTAAGTGAATGGAGAAATGGGTGACTAATGATCACATTAATATTGTCTAATGTATGCTAGAAGAAAAAAAATATTGTCTAATGTTTCATAAATGCCTCCTGTCCTCCAAATGCTATGCAAAACGTTTTACATGAATTACCTCAATTAATTCACATAATGTCTCCACAAGGTAAGTATAATCATTAGATTATTAATCCCATCTTCCCCAGGCGAGGAAATGGGAGGGAAGTGGGTGCAAATAATCTGCTGGAAATCATTTGGTGCATCCGTAGCCACTCCTGACGCTGACGCAAGTGTTATTTTTCCCTAGTTGAAACAAAGCTCAGATTTTTTCAATATCCTCTCTAAGATCACCAAGTTAGTATGTGGCAGGTCAGACTATAAGATATTCTTTCATTACATTACATGTAAGTGCTTTCATGATGTCTGTGTGATGGTCCATTTAACACTGAGATAATCCTTGGATGCAAAACTGTGATCAGCTAAAAAAGATGCCTGCTCAGCACACTCTGCCTGTGTGTGTGTGTGTGTGTGTGAGAGAGAGAGAGAGAGAGAGATTACGCATGCACGCGAGAGAGCTCAGAGCTGAGATCCCACAGCCAGGGTCCTCTGGCCAGCTTCTCTGTGTCCCCCAACAGGTCCAGGCCTCCTCTAACTTACAACACTGATGCTGCCTCTGTTCTCCAAACAGGAAGCATACCAAGTCCCTGACAGAGTGAACACCTGGGTCCTAGGGACTTCCTTGCTCTCTGCTGCACAGCGGGCAGGGCTGGGGTGGAGTGGAGTGCCCTGCAGGCTGTGGGGCAACTGGAAGCCGGAGCACGGGTCGAAGGAGGATGCGGTGCTGGGAGGTGTTTCTGAAAACAGGCACTTGTGCTCCGTGCGGGACTGGTCTTGGTTATGTCTGGGATTCAAGCCTGGCCCAGTGATTTCTCTGATGACTGGCAGGAAGTTGCTTGAAGCAGGGATTTACCATGGGATTCACATTTTCACACCAACACAGTGCGACTGTAGAAGCCGACATACCAGATGCTAACTGCAAGTTTTCTTTGAGGAAGGAGGCTTTAAAGAGATCCTTAGGTTCTTGTTCTTTCCTACCCCATGAGAAAAATTAATTGTGACTTGATCTGAATAACACAGAGTTTTCTTCTTTCTCTAAGCTTCCTCCAAGTAGGAAGGGCACGGTCACTCAGCTTAGGGAACCTTTCGCAGGTTCCGCCGGCCCTGTGCTGACACCGTCTGCAGGGCCTGTGGAGGTCCCTGCTCGTGTTTTGCTTCAGTAGCCGTTATAGGTTTGCTGGTGATGTCTGGTCAGTGTTTGCGAAGAGTAGAAAAAAGAATCTTCTTTTCCTAAAACCGCCTGACATTATTCCCAGGGAGAATGTTTGAAAAAAGAAAGAAGGAGGTTTCTGTGGGTTTCACAAGGCACAGGATGCAGCACCACCGGGGAGCACTTTTGAGGGACTTGACAGTCAATGAAATTTAATATTCAGTTCCCCAGGGCAGCTGGGTGTGATTACAGAAGCCAAAGATGGAAACACAAAGGCCTTTCCTTGCTCATTCTAGAACCACCAACTGTAAATGCAGATAGATCGTTGAACTGTTGCTATTAAAAAGAAAAGTCAAGGTGGTTTCCCTCAGAAAGAAAAGCTCTTTGCAGAGTATGATGGATCATCCACTTCTAAACCAGGAGTTGCTGGTGAGGATGACAATGGGCTTTGCCCCTCCTTTCAGAGATTTATGAATTCAGACTTGTTCTAGGCCATGTGCAAAAAGTGGATGGGAATTCCTGGTAGGATTGGGCTTGCTCCTAGTGACCGGTGGCTTTGGCTCCAATTCCCGCTGCCTGCTACAACTGCAAATGCCTTTTTCGCTCTTCACTGTTTTTTTTTTTTTTCAGCTTTTCCACGGATTCATTACTAGAATTTTTAAAGTTATTGAAGAAGGAAAATATTACGTACTGAGGTGGGGTGAAATCAGCACATTCTCAGCAGTTACCTTTTAGGTAGAACATGCCTTTAGAAGTTAAACACTTCAAGAGAAACCATTGTAATTCCGTTTTGTTCACCAGGAATGTGAGCCTTCCAAGAGCTCCACCGGGTGTTGGGGTTGGGGATTTCATTGTGCTAGTAGGAAATTGGCCTTCAGCTTGCTAAGGAACAGCCACGAGCCTTCCTGAGCATCCAGCAAGGTCAATGCCACAAAGTGTGGCTTGAAATTGAGTCATTTCTCACATACAACAGGATGTCATTCGCATGTCTATATTTTCCCACTAGTTTTTAGGGAGAATAATTTCAATTTTAAAGCACATCATTTTTACTTTGCATCCTCTTCAAAATGCCTGATGCGCTCTTGTACGTAACTATTGACCCTTCATCGGGAAGTGGCGGTTAATGAAAGAGGCAGCCTGGCCACTCAGTGATGCAGGCTGTCAGTAGGACGGTGCCTCTGATGTAGCGGGAACTGCAGGAGCTGTGACTGCTCTGGTGTTGGTGTTGTGTTTGCTATCCTGGTTTGTAGTTGCCATGCCTTGTGTTGAGTGAATTCACATAAAATTGTTCCTGTTGGCCTGTTTTTGTTCCCTGGAAGTAGCAGCTTCACAGAGTTCACCCTGTCCGTTACAGGTTACAGGGAGGGCGCACAGATCACGGGTGGGAGTGGCATGTCAACAGGGCAGCAGCAACCCTAACGGTGAGTTTCCTGAGGTGGGGACTGGCCCAGTGGACTCATTGCAAAGTATGGAGCTGACTGTGCACCTGGGAATCCTTCCTGAGGGAGTTTCTTGACTTCTTCATGTGTCCTGTGTAGCCCACAAGGACCTGGGAGCCTCAGGGAGAGGACATAGCTGGGCGAGCCCATTCCATGCTCTGTGGGTGGCACTGCAGACTCTCCTGCTAGAGACACTGAGTCTGACATGCCTCTCTGGAGTTACTGCTGGTGCAGACTGCTCAGTTTGGATGTTCAGCGTCTGAAGAGTGCCTGTGTAATAAAGGCATGGTCCCTGCTGTGACACTCTTTCGGGGATGGGCCTAGGGAAAGACCCCAATGTGACAATGCCGGGTGCTCAGAAGGTGTCTCATTGTTACAAAAGCCTGAATGTGACCCGCTGCCTCTGCTTCCTGGTTTGCCCTGGGATCCTCCTCCTGCGTAACACTTCAACGGTTTGCTTTGGCTTGTTCACCATTGGATTTCCAACCTGAAATTATAAGCTAAACAAATCTCTCCTTCATAAGCAGCTTATCTCAGGTGTCTCATTGCAGTGACCAAGAGCTACCTCGAAATGCTAATAGTCTTCCCAAGGTTAAAGAGGTCAGCCGTACGGGCTGCTGGGAAGTGCAGTGGGACACGTATTTGGGAACAAGGGAGGACTGAGCTTCAATCATTCACCAACTTTAGGCATTTGGAGTGAGAGGCAGTTCTCTTTTGCATGGTGCTCCAGGTCTCCTTAATTCTCTACATTATCTTTTAAATGTTGCTAGTTGCTTGAGGGCATTTTAATTCCCAAAACAGTCCCCTATGGGCCCCATACAACAGTCTCCCCTATGGGCCCCATACAACAGTCTAAAGTTTAGCTGATGCACACAGATATAAAAGCCTGCTGATGAATAATTATTTTCTCCCAATTTACATGCTGCAAATAAAACTATACTTTTCTGAGTTGAATTTGGAAGCCTTTTGAGCCGTTTTTAGACACCATTATCTATGAGCAAGATGTTCTTCTCTTGAAAAAAATCCTACAGAGTCAATATTGGCTCTTAGGGCAAGGCGTGTAATGTGCACCTTGCAGCCTTCCGTGTCAGAATCATTTCCAGGCCAACAGACACGACTTTGAGTTTCCAAGATTGCTAACCTTCATCGCTTTGGCAAAAGACCTTGTGAGAAACTATTGCCGAGGAGTCCTTATTACCTCCTACTCACATTAATGACCTCTGCTTTTGCCTCCTACATCCTTAGGTTTATTGCTGCCAAAGCGAACAAACACAGCATGATCCTATGCCTCTTTATCTTTTGCATGCGCGTTTTAATTACAGGAAGGGCACCAGCTGTAAGAGATACACCCTGAGAGTTGAATGGCTTAACATGATTCAACGGATCAACTGTAGAATAGTTCAACAAGTGTGTTCAGTGCTTGGTCTTCCACATACTCAGGGACCCAAACCCCACACCCCTCATCATGGCTCCATTATCTTCCATCTGTCTCTCACACATGCTTAAAAGGAGAAGAAAAGAGTGGTGAAGGCATATTGGCCTCTTAGCTTAGCCCAGAAAAGATACACGTGACTTCTGCCAACAGTCTTTACTAAGAATTGGTTTCCAGTCCAGATGCAAGAGGAACCAGAAAATGTGGTGCTCACTGTGAGGAGTGATTCGAAGGTCATCACGGACTGACACCCTGGACCTGGCGCCATTTCCTCTTCCTCACAGCTCATGAAGTTTGCGCTAGCCTAGCCATCCACCAAACGGATGCAGCCTAGCATTCCACCTGAGAATCCCACCCCCAATCTTCCAGCCCTTCCCCAATCCAGCCCACTCACCAATCATCCCCAGGCACTAATCCCCTGGGGCCTGCCCTCAAGCCCTCCCAGTCCCGCCCCCCACACCTTGGGCCTACCTGCATAAAAAGGCCCCAGGTGCCTCCTTCTCCCCTTTTTCTGATCTCCACCGCCTCTACTCTGTTCCTGCTCCGCTGGAATAAACCTCCTAAGATACCTCGTTGCGTCTGGTGTTTTCAGCTCATGGTAAAGAACCAGGTTGTGGGAATTAGCTGCGCGTGAAATATCGTAGCATCGTATGAACTAGAACTAGCACTCTATCACTTTTAAATAACTAACATTCACCCAGGCGCTCACTTCTTGTGGGACTGAAGCACATGTCTAGGTTGGACGGTGGTCCATGGGCTATGAGTTGCTGTCATTAGAAAATGGCAATGTTCAAGTGATGCGTATTTGTGATTTTTCATGCATCTGTAAAAAGGTGAATTCTCGGAGGACCTTCCTTTTCACCCCCCAAAGGCCAACTGCATGCGCACAACCTGCCATGTGCCTGTCAAGGCCTGCAACTTTGGTTTCTTGTGCTCTTGCTGCTCAGGCTCCAGGAAGGAGTCACCTCCCTTCCCATGACAGCTTGTCTAGTACACGTCACCTGCAGTGACTGTGACATGGGGTGATGTGCTGTCACTAGGGAGAGGTGTTCCCCAGGCTATCATAAATGTCAAATTGGGTTCAGCCATAAAGGGCTCCTGGAGGAATTCGCCATGAATACACCACAAACTCATCTAGGCAATCTGACATGGTGTAAGTACGCTTGGCGTATGTCACAGACCCTGGTGTGAATTTCAGGGGTGCACTGCCTCTGTGGGTGGGGGTCTGCTCCTTCTGAGGGTGCTTGAGGAGAATCCCTTTGCTTTCCCGATTCTTGGGGTCACCAGGAGCTTCTCTGGCCTCACAATTCACAACAGGCTGAATCCTCTCCATCCGCAGATCTGCCTCAGTTTTCCGTTTTAGGAGCTGGTGATTTCACCTGCTTTGGGTAACCTAACATTATCTCTCCAGCTGAAGCCAGCTGACTAGCAATCTTAGCTGCACCCACGGCCTTCCTCTCTCTTTGCCAAGTAGCCTAACACAGTCACAAGTTTTGAGGATTAGGATTTGGGCATTTTGGGAAGCCACTGTTCTGCTCAATGTTTGCATTGCAAATTGTGCTTACAAAAGCATTGGAATATTTTATATTCCAATTTGCTTGGTGTTCTGCTCTGTCCTTTTTGAATTGAGAATGGACTGAAACTGCTAATATAGAAATCTTCCAAAGTGGTTTTTCTGATGTCTAACTCATGTTTTTGCTCCAGAACAGCTATTTTAAGCACAGTGGACCAGAATAGAGACAGTGTTTTATTATGCACCAGTGGCTATTAAGAGCAGAATAATAATGCACATTATCAGTTTTCTCCTTGGAGGCTCTCATGTTGCTAGAAAATACGTTAAGCTGGGAGCTGACACAAGCGGGTGGCGAGCGGGCATTCAGCGGAGAACAACCAATCCCAGCGTCTCTGAAACAAACCACCTGAGTGCTGCTCACATGCAAAACACTCATGGAGACAAAGCCAAACAAAATATGACGAGAAACTGTTGCTCTCGGACACAGTTCCTTCCTGCGGAATTTGCATTTGTGGGATTATCTCTGTGATGGAAGCCACAGCCGCCTGGGGACTTACAGGCACCCCCAGACAGAGGAGGTTGAGGACTTCAGGGCTGGCCCTTTGGCAGGTATTCATGACTCTTCCCTCCTTGTCCCTTAAAGGGATTGAAAGGTGCTTCCTTGCACAGGAGAGAGCCTGCTCTGGCACCGCAGCATCTCTGACACCGCCTGACGTCGAGTGTTCACCCAAGCCATGGCCCCCGGTTTCCTGGGCCTTGCTTCCCACTTCCTCCTCTTCCTCCTGTGGGAGTAGGGTGGGTTGGGGGCTGCAAGTGGCAGCCTGTGGATCTGAGACTGAGGCCTCAGAAATAATGCTGGCCAAGGGAGGGAGGGAAGGAGGAAAGCACTATAGCAGCCTGGCTGTGAGATCTGGGCACAGAGCCAGTCCCCGGAGGGCAAAAAGGAAGCTCTGAGCCATACAGGAATGGGAAGTTCCACTCAGTGAGCAGTGGGAGTCTCCTGCTTCTTCTTGTTTCTTATGCTGTCCCTCGTTTGTAGGCCATTGCTCAGCACCGCTGCCTACAGGGCCAAGAGGGACCCTGGCAGGCCAGCCAGTGTGTGTTGGGGCTCCAGCTCTTCTTGTATACTTTAGGAAACATCAAACAAGTCTGTACTCCGATCCGACAGGATGGAACCTGTATTCCAGCCTTTGTCCAGCGTGTACCTGCGCAGTGCAGCTGCCTAATCCCATGCCTAGCACAGTCAAGTTTATCACCATGGTCCCAAGGAAAGCACCAATCTGTCCTTTCAGCTGGCGCAGGACCTGCAAGACCCCCCTTGGGGTTTTCTGGCATGAACTGAGAAACGACAGCATGGACTCTGTGCTCTCGCCTCACTCTGTTGCAGAAAAGAAGGATGCCTTGGCCTGAGTAGAGAAGCTGGGTTTGTTGTGCTTGGCTGGTGGAGATGTGAAATGCCACAGCTTCTGTGAAAAAATGGTATGGAGAACTCCCATATGATCCAGGAATCCCATTGCCAGGATTCATCTAGAGATGCGGAAGTCAAAATCTCCAGGAGGATTTGTTGTACACTATTTGTCGTAGACACAGGGTAGATCAGTACCTGTCAGCAGATGAGTGGATGAATATCTGCAAGGGAATATAATGCAGCCTTAAAGAAGAGAACTCTGAAATGTGCAACAGTGTGGATGACAGTTGAGGACGTTATGCAGAAGAAAACAAGCCAACCTCAAAATGACGTGTCTGGCAGGATTTCTTATGTGAGGCATCTAAAATGGTCAAATTCTCAGAATCAAAATGTGAGCAGTGGCTGCTGGGATCTGGGGAAGGCGAGATGGGGGGTGACCAGTTAGTGGGCAGAAAGGCTCAGGCAAGTGACGGAAATGGCTCCAGGGAGCTGGTGTGTAACCCTGAGGAGGTAAGTTCTCTCACAATGATTGTGATGAGCAGGTAGACAAATGAGTGGCCAGTCAGAAGGACTCTAGCGCATGGTGGTTCTCACACAACTTTCCTCTGCTCCTTCCCGTGGTGCCCTAACTAGGCTCACTGTCTTTATCTGTCAGGTGCTAACACTGCCCACATCTTTAGGTACTTGTGAGAATTAAATGAATCCCTACTTGGTATGTGGCACAGAGTGGTCTCCAGCTGTGGCTGAGGCTTAATTACTATTATTATTTTTTTGGTAGGAGATATATACAGGTTTTCAAATTTCAGTTGCTCTCGGATTTTTGCTTATATATCATGAGATATGATAGGAATAGGATCAAACTGTGAACACAAAATTCATTTAGATCTTGCATATGTAGACTGGAGGTAATATAATTTTTAGAGTACTATTGTTAAGTGAATTGAAGTTTAATGGTATGGTATTTTTTCTGCTTTTGGCATTGTTTTGGCTTTCCTAAAGGTTCAGATATTGGAGCACTTCAGATGGGGCACTTCACATTTGGGGTTGGGGGTGTTGAGCTGCACCAAAGCTCTTGGAAGTGTTTGGTTGGATGGCTGCTTGTCACTTGGCAAGGTCAGGAAAGGGAGTCTTTGTAGCACTTACCGGATGAACTAATGTATGGCTCAATGACAAAATCTCATGCCCACCTTTATTTTTTCAGTATTTGCTGTCATCTCTCTTTATTAAAAAATGTTTATTTATTTGAGAGGCACATTGAGAATCAGCAGCCTCCCATGCATTGGATTGGTTCACTCCCTAAGTGCAATGGCTGGGATGAGGCAGACCCAATCCAACAGTTGGCAACTCAGCCCAGGAGTCTCCTGTTGGCGGCAGGGACCCATGGTCACCTACTGCTTCCTGGTGCGCATGTGCAGGAAGCTGTGGTCAAGAGCCAGAGCCGGGGATAGGACTGTGATGGTCTGAGGGGAGATGTGGGAATTTGGCTTAACTACTAGGCTGAACGGTACCCCAGCCTCATCCTGAGTCACCCCAACATGTGGCTTTTTCCTTCCTGGTGCTGACAGTCTGAGTCATCTACCATCAGGAGTTAAGTTTTGCTGTGTACAGTGCTACAAGGGGGAAAAAACAACAGGAAGCGTGAACAGGTCCCAGCACTGTGGAGGGACCCTCTGTGTGGAGTGTTCAGCTGTGGAAGGCTGTGACCATGGCACGGAGCCGTCCCACCTGGACGGGCATTCTCAAAGGCTCGTCCTCCTGGAATCATTCCTGGATTCTGTTTTAGGAACATTGTGAAAATTAATCTGTGTGGAATATAAGTTTTGTGGACCTGTGTGGCAATGTCAGCTCGCTGTTCTGTGTCAACGTACTCCGGCTTAGAGACAATAAAGCTGTTAACGTGGTCATCACTGCTGAAATTAACCAGCTTCTATCTAATGTGAATTTTTGCTGTAATGCTGTCTGGGAAAAGCATCATTTTACAGTGACAAAAAGTTTCAGAAGTCCATGCACAGAGTGACATTTATCATCTCCAGTATCTGTTTAGTTACAAAGGATTTTTTTTTTGCCAAATATGATAATTAATTAGCTCTGTGCTTCCAACTCAGGAGTAATTGTCTCTCATTAGAAGCTGGAGAGGGCCCTGTGTGGTTGCTCCATGGTTGCTTGGTGCTCTGGGAGGCCCATATGCAGAAAGGCAATGCAGTATAATTACCAGGAAAAAAAAATGCTGGCCATGTGATTTTTATACGGCTAGTGTTTCTTTTCTTGGGAGTTAGTAATTGCAAGACTTGAGATGCAGGCTGCAGTCGAAATAAGAAAATAATGCCTTTGTGATCGATATTAGTGACACAACCCTGAATGTAGGAGGGAAAGAAAACCCAAGCCCTTTAAAATACATGTGGTATTTCCGGATGCGATGCTTTTCTTTGCTCTTTGGTGATTCGCTCCTTAGGCTTGGTTGTAGGATCTGATTTAGTTTGGAGCTGCTGTCTGTATCATTTTGTTATTGTTAATGTTATGCCAGGGACAAGCGAAGCGTAAAAGGCCATCTTTGTTCTCAGGGCAGCGATGATTTCTGCGTCCTTAGGGTTGAAGACAAACGGAGGTGGTCCAGCACCCAAAAGAATACAATAAGCAGTAGTAAGAGCATAATTGTACGTGTGTGTTTTTTTAAGCAGAGAGACAGACTGGGCTGACATTTTTATCTTTCTTCCTCTGTTTTGACGTTTGGTCAGCCCTGCAGAAAATCCATGACCTGCTTCGCCAGCCTGCCAGAGCCTCAGCGGGATGCTCCTTCCTGCCACCTCGTCCAGCTGGGCTTAGGTACCCATTTAGGCCCATGTATGCCCTGCATCTAGCTCAGGGACATTTTTGCCTGTGCAAAGCCAGGAAGATTAGGAAGTCAGCCCTTCCCTGGAGCCCATTTATATCCACGTGAGCTTCATTGCAGCTGAAATCTCTGATTTTCGGTGTGTGTGCATGGAGCTTGCTCGGGCCCACACAGGCTTCTGCAGCAGCGTGAATGGAGTGTGTGATGCCTCGGCCCCTTCCATCCACACCAACATTGGTCCCAAACCCTTCCTTAATGCTGTAACATAATTCATTAGGACAGCCTTAATGAGCTGATAATTAGTCTGGTGGGAGGAGGTGAAGAGGGTGGGGAACGGAAATGCCAGACTGGAGAAAGTTGAGCAGCCCCGGGCATCTTAAAGAGCCCTGGGAGAGCTTTTTGTCAACAAAATGGATCGGTCTTGCAGGCAGTAAAACTTTCAAATGACCTTCATGTCAAAATATTAGGCTGCTATTTTTCGCTGGATGGTAGTTTCATAAACATAAAAAGCACACATATCATTCAGTGTGCAGCAAAATTTGTCTCAAATATGTGGAAGCACTTTTTTTTTCTTAAAGAAAGACTAATGTAGCCTCCATGTGCTGGAGAAAATGACATAATATCCCAGACTTTCACTTTGGCCGAAACGGCCATTTACAACAGCCTCATGCATGCGCCCTATTTTTGTTGTTTTTGGTGACCGTTTGGCAATATACATTGATAAATAAATAGGTACAAGAGAAAGATAACTAAAATGTTGCTTATTTTCATCTGCAACATTTCCCATTGAGTGTGTAGAAAAGGCCGGTGCACTGATATTAGAGGCAGTCAGGAGATGGTTGTGAACCCCCTGAAGGAAGCAGCTTTCAGACAGCAGCCCGTGCACTTTCTCAAGGTCAAACTGGAAGGCAGGTGGTCACTTGAATACGCAACATGTAAATGATGGGATGCGTAATTAGGTAAATTCCAAGGGATCCTTGGTTCCATTGGGGAACTTCTGGCGCCCCTCTTATGTAGGAAGCAGCCAGTTCAATGAGACCCACAGGACTGACGGTGCTTTCTGACCGCAGATGCAGCAGCCAGGTGAAGCAGCAAATCCCAGGGCAAGTGGCCAGTTCAGAGAACAGAGAAACAGCATTGATTGGTGGAAGACAGAAAATCCAGTAATTGATCATGATTAAAAAAGTAATTGTTTGTTATTTTCTACTAGTGCTGTGGTCATCAGTCAATAAAGATAATGTGCATCAAATGTGCCCTGCCAAGAAAAAAAAAAGTGTTAAGAAGTGTTGTGTTCTGCTGTTGCTTTTATAACAAAGAAGTGATGACTTAGTTCGAAATGGGCCCTGCTTCTCCCTGTCGTCTTTTGCACCACTGGATCACATACAGCTCCATCCTGCAGGAAGATCAGCTCGAATCCAAAGTGCCCCTTGGTAAACCACTATCATGATCATCACCTTTCTATCCGAGGTTTCCAAGATGTAAGCAGGCATGCAGAGCACCAGGCATGATCTACTTCTGTGGGATTTATTTTTTGGGGGTCTACATTTCGAACAAGCTCTCCAATGATGTCGTCACTGCTGGTCCAAGATTGACAACCTCTGACCTTTGGAGTCACCTTAGGGTCTGATTGCACAAGATTGCTTTCTCAAACATTTCTGCCTCCAGGAGCAGCCTGGGCTTTGATGAGCTGGCATACAGCAGGGGGTTTGGTTAAAGTTCACAAAACCACCTTATGAGTCAGCTTGAGTGTACATGATTCAAGCGGACCGTATCTGTTAGGCTTTTTTGAAATCCTGATAGACTCAGATCTTACGTATTATCTACCTACTTTTAGGTTCCATTTCTTTGATGTGCACGACAAAGCTCTTTAAAATAGAATGTGACACAGCCTCCAATATTAGATCTCAACACAGAGGCGTCTCTTGCCAGCTTGGTCAAGTGTCTAAGTTATGAGTCGAACTAGGGCCAGGCTGGGTGTGGGCACCGTTGGAGACATATCAGAGGGACTCCAGCCAAAACTGGAGCTTCCCTTAGAAAGATGCAAACTTCACAAAGGGCTCTTAAGATCGGTGGCTTTGGAAGGCATATAATCAACTTGGAAAGCAAATTCTATCTTCTTTTATTGTTCAGGGATTATTCTATTAGGGAAAGCATTTACATGAGCAATACTGGTTCTTCTTTAAACAGTTATTAGGTCACACGTCTGTGAGGTTATGGCAATCGTGTATCTCCACAGTCACGTATTTTTAGAGGAGTTGCACATAACTTTGAGCCATTGCATGCTGACTCTACGGGCCATGGAGCTGCCACTCCCAGCTCAGTGCCTGGACACCACACTGGGCTTCCGCACAGGGCCATTGCTAAGGCCCTTGGTGATCAGAACTGCCTTATGAAGTGAGGTGATCCTCTCTGACTGAATGTTCAGCCAAATTGTTTTAAGTGCCCCAAGGATTTTAGAAGAATTTATTCACTTAGAAAACAGTAGAGTCACCAGTTTTTAGTGCATCTAAATTGACAGGAATTTGGCCGGTTAGGAGGAAATGTTGAGTGAGGAAGGCGATGAATGAGCAGCTCTGAGCAGGAGCTTCTCTCTCCGCGACCAGCGAAGCTATCTGGAAGCCTCATCTTGATGAAGTCAGGGATGGCTTCCCCACAAATCCCTCTATGTCATATCACAGAAAATCGTTTTCTTAAGTTGAGAAAGTCAAAAGTAGAAAATGCCAAATGGGAATCAAGTTTCCATGACCTTTTCTTGATTCTACTGTCTGTGCACTCCTCGCCCACTTTCTACGAGCCCACATCACGTGCCTGCATGTCACCTAAGTGGGTCATTAGTATCCAGAATTTCTCACTGCCTGATTGACTTCATTTGCATTTAACCTGTCTAGTCTTTCCTTATTTAGCTTCTTGGGTCATAGTCCATCTATCACGGATTGGACATCTGCGAAGTTAAAGCCGCACTGCTTAGTTAAAAGAGTTCTAAGAGAAAATGAGAATGCAGCACTGGGTTGGCTGCTGAGATTTTGGTTCTGAGCTAACCGCAGCAGAGCAGAGTAAGGAAAGGAGCCTGCAGGGTTTCTGGGAGAGGAGAGAAAGCCCAGTTGTTTACAGAAATGGAGGGGACTCCTCAAAGCCACAACAGACCAAGCTGGGTCCTCTGCAGCAAGTGAGAAAGAGAGAAAAACCTAACCTTACGTGGATTCACAGGCAATGGCTCAACCTCTTGGTGTGTATTTTTGGGCAGTGGGACTGTCACACACATATTCCTGTGGCCACTGAAGTTAGTGCCCCCTAGTCAGTTTGGAAGTGGGCTGGTTTCCTACTGGAAGAAGCATGGCTCAATCCGGACAGGCAGTCTGGGGGATGCCGAGTGCAATGCCACCCCAAATTGGACAATGGATTCTGAGTCATAGTATTCACATACAGACGTGAGTAAAATTAAACCAGTAACTGAAATGTGTTCTCATCCCTCTGAAATGTATTTTTCCATTTCTGTAACAAGTGATTAATTTTTAAGTGTTCTACCAAGTCTCAGCCTCTGGCAAGACGGATGGACAGAATCACTTCTGTTTAACCAGTAGTTTTAAATAGGACTTCCCAAGTCCTAGGAGCAATTTTGAGATTGAAATTTAAATCTTATAAACTCTTCTACAGAAATTTAACAAGTTTCTGACTCTGCAGAAAAGCCATGCTAGCGACAAGAAGACTCACGAGGGAAGACCCCATCCACTGGTGCTGTGGTTGGCAGCAGGAGGCACAAGGGTGTCCAGGACATGGTGAACCCTGTCCGCTGTCCCGGGGCAGGAGGCAGTCTTGCTCAGTCTCACTCCAGCTCCAGAACATGTTCTCCAGATGTGATAAACCCAGTTGGGATTAAAAAAGAAGTTGGGTCCCTGTGTTTTTCCTCCCAGCTTGATCGGCTTAGAGTGGGAAGTATTTCCTCTTTGTCTGGTGCTTAGCTCCTGGCATCACAATTTCCTCCTGATCATCCTGTCTACAGTCGCAGAACCAGGATGAGAAACACAGGCATCCCCAGCCCGTGTCCTTCAGAGCAGCCGTGTGGCACTCTCCTGATCTGCCCATGCCCATGGGAGCAGGGTTAGGGTTCCCTACCCTGACCCCTGTGTTCCCCCAGTGCTACATTCTCATCCAAGTGCACCACCCCAGCAACTCTGAACAAGTCCCCTGTTGGCTAAATGAGGATGGGCTGCCTCTCCCAGGTGCAGGTGTAAAAACATCTGGAGGGATTGTTCAGAGGAGGAAAGCAGCAGACGCACCCCCCCCCCCGGGCTCATAGCCCTCCATTCTTCTCTATTTATTTATTTTGGTTTCCACTACTTCCCACCACAAACTCGTGGCTCCATCCAGACTGCATGACTCCATGCCCACCCCTTTGTCTGTGACTTTGTTCAATGCTATGACACAATCAGCCCCTTGGCCTTCAACTCCCTGTCCCTACAGAGCAAGTGCTTCTGGTGCCCAAGGCCTCTGCCCCACCCATTCCTGTTCTGTTGCCCATATTAGTAACTGGTGGGTGCTAGTAACTCCTTCCAAGGTGCCATGTCCATTCCCGTTCAGTGGCAGTGGGTCATCGGAGTGCCTGAGCCACTTGTATGGACACGAGCCTAGGCTGGTTTCTTCAGGCTGCTGACCCAGCATCCTATGGGTGCTGTTTATCAGCACGAAAATGGATGCTTCTTCAATTCCTGTTATCTCGCACACTAGCACATGTTGACACAGTTCCCAGATACTGTTGGAAGCCTGTGTTCTCCAGCAAGTTGTCTAAGTCACACAGATAAGCAAGGTCGGGATAAGCTTATTCACGGAAGATGACTGCTGGATGTTTTCAAATCCTGAGGCAGTGTAGAAAACACCTCTTGCTGTCTTAATCTCAGTCAAAGTTTTATGGCATGATTGTAAACCTTCAGACATAGGCACTTGTAACGAAGGCGTTTCCTAAAGTTCAATGATTGCAGAAGAGGGATTCCTGAGGAAGTTTGTAACATGAGTGTGAACTGCAAGGAAAACTCCAGGGAGAAGAAGGTAGCGGCGAGGCAGTATCAGGAACTGCCTTGGAGAGTGCCTGGATGTGCAACCTAGGCCACCGAACAGATATCGTACCTTTGAGATACTGGCAGGTGTCGCTGAATTAATCTACCAGGTTGTGTTCAGTGCATTGTGCCATCTTCTTAGTGGCGCTGTACACAGAGTGCTGAGTAAGACGGAGTGGACAGAAGCTCTTGCTGCTCTTAAACGTGCTGAAACCACAAGGACTTGTCTTTGTCCCCCATAGTGATGGGAAGATGAAATTCCGCTTGTTTCCTCTGTGCAAGACCAAACTGAGAAAGTGTGACTTTATATAAACTCACAGTTTCCAAGTACTCAGAGATGCAGCATTATTTGGCAAGTACGTATTCAAGGCCATGAGTTAAAAATATTTGTATATTTGCTTTTACTTTGCATCGTGTACAGCTGCTTGAGAGCCAAGAGCACGTCATTTCCTAAAGGGCCGGAGGCACCGATGTTCTGCTGGCCCCAGAATCTTACTGCTTTGGAGTTGAGCCCTTGCACCAGCAGCACAGACTTTTCGCTTTTGATTATGGTTGGCCAATCCTGTGTGCATACAGTTTACAACAAAATAGAAAAAATCTTAAGCCTTAGTTGATAAAGCTTCCAATTTGGCATCATGGGGAGGTTTTGGGGGGACTTGTGTCCTTGCATTCTGCTTGCTACCCATATACACTTCTAGTAACTTTTAACTTCTCCAATGTTAGGTGGTTCTTCCCTTGTGGTGTAGATGCACTGGTCATGCCCGCCCTACCAGTGGAAGTGCCTTTCCTTTGGGCTAGGATTTCTCCTAGGTACAGACTTTGATTTCATAGTTCCTGGTCTGGGCTGCTCCCTATTGTGTTTCTGCAGGGATTCTGTCCTGACAGAGGAATTTCCCAAGCTCCTCCATCAGAACCTCTCCCAATGCCAGATCTTGCACACACATGGGCCAGCCCTACTTAGACCACCTACTGTTCACCTACTGTGACTAGCCTTTACCCATTTTGGTTTTTAAACTCGAGAGGCAGAAAGACAGAGCAGAGATAAAGAGACTAAGAAGCAGAGTGAGAACGAGAAAGCTGGCTTGTCGGCTGGCTCCTTTCCCAAATGCCTGCAGTTACCACCCTCCATCCGTGGATCTCCCATGGGATGTCAGGGATCTGACCATTTGAGCCATCACCACTGCTTCCTAGGGTCTGCATTAGCAGGAAGCTGGCATTAGAAGTTGGAGCTCAGAATCGAGATGCTGGAATAGGGTAAGGACACATTTAAAAGATGGAGAAGCAATTAAGCAGGGTGAATCAGAGAGGCCACATTCCACGAAATAGGAGAGGACAGGTTGATGGCACAGGGGCACCTGGATTCTGACGGACATGGGAAAGCAGCAGAAACCAACATTGCAGTGTTGGTGTTGCAGTGACCAGATACCTCAGTGGAAATCAGTCAGTGGTGATGTGAACTGCACCAGTGGCTGGAACTCCACAAACAACCAGGTAGGAACGGTATTCACCAGGAGGTGAACCTAGACAAAGAACTGCCCATTCTGCTGGTCTGTTTGATTTGATCAGGGGCAGATACAGAGCAGCAGATTCCAAACTGGTGGTGTGGGAACAGGGTGGATTTCACAGCTCAGACACCCAACAGAGTGTGCATGGAGGCAAAGTCTGTGGAACAGCACTGCATATGCACTGGGCTGGGACTGAACTAACTGGGTACCAACTGCAAAAATAAAATTGAATTGTAGACCTGTGGGTGAGAGCTTAGAAACCTGCCCTAAGGAGAAGAATCTGACTATTATAAGTACAATGACAAAAAACAAACAAAAATCCAGACAGTGGTACAATGAATATTACTGAAGACTCCCCTTGAAAAGGAGCAAAAGCCCTTGCCAACCTCAGAGTCAGCTGGGGAAGTCATCGAGAAAATGGGTGATACAGAATTCAAAAAACTCATTCTAATGCTTCTTACCAACAATGAGAAGTACGTACAGGAGTTCAAGAAATTTAAGGAGTATGTTACACAGGAAATAGTAACACTGAAACATGATCAAGCCGAATTATTGGGAATGAAGGACACAATAGAGCAAATTAAAAATTCAGGGGGACATCTCCATAATAGAATAAAGCAGGCAGAAGAAACAATCTCAGAAGACATTTCTTGCACAATGGGAAAATGATAAAAAAGTTGGAAGCAGAGCTGGGTCAAGTTAAAAAAAAGTATTCAAGAATTAAGAGATGCTATTAAAAGGCCAAATATAAAAGTTCTGGGAGTTCCAGAAAGTGCAGAAAGAGAAGCTGGGTTTAAAAATGTTTTCAATGAAATGGTAAATGGAAACTTCCCTAATCTGGAGAAAGAATTGGGAAACAACATCCAGGAGGGGCACAGAACTCCCAATAGGGTTGACTAAGATTAGTCTTCGCAATGACACATGGTAATCAAGCTCTCTTCACTTGAACATATATGTGCATATGAAAAAATCAATGCACATATAGAGGAATGCCAATCAAACTCATAGCTGACCTCTCACAGGAAACTCTACAGGCAAGAAGAGAATGGTGTGACATATCTAGATTCTAAAAGCAAAAAAATTGTCAGTCCAGAAAAACATACCCAGTAAAGCTTTCCTGCTTCAAAAAGGAAATAAAATTGTTCCACAGTAAAGAAAAGCTAAAAGAACATACTTCTTCCAAAGCTGTCCTACAAATGATACTCAAAGATGTTCTCTTGACATAGAAAAGGAATAGCACCCCCTAAAACCAAAGGCAAATGTGAAGAACATCCCAGCAAAGTAACAACTGAAGACTAAATCAATGAAAAGACCATTGCTAAAATGACAGGACTAAATTACTACCTATTTATAATATTCCTGGTTGTAAATGGCTTAAGCTCACTAATCAAATGTCATAGATGAGTAGACTGGATTAAAAACACAAAAACTATCTATTTGTGGCCTTCAGGAGACACATCTCACAAACAAAGATCAGTGGAAGTTATATCTTATGGATTTTGATGTTTTTGTTTTTATTTTCATTTTCTCCAAACAGTTTTTTTTCTCACATTAATTTCTTCACTGACTCAGGGGTCATACAGTGGTATCATTTTCTTGAAGAAGGTTCTTGATTTTCTTTTTCATTTCTTCAGCAACACATTAGATATCCAGTAGCACGTTATTTAACTTCATAGAGTTGTATATCTCTATTTTTCTTCCTGTTGCTGATTTTTGTTTTGTGGTTTTTCATTTAAGGGGAGGTATAGTAACTGTGTAATGGAGACTATCACATCTAGATGTGAGGATACAATGCAGTATGCGTCTCCACTTCCAGATCAAAGATGGACTCCCAATGAAACTGCTGAATAGTTCTTGATGATAGGATGCTGATCTCTCTGCTATCGGCCATACTTGCAATGATGGACTGTTTATGAAGAATGATACAATTGTATAGGGGAACTCAGTGTGAGGGGAAGGGACTTGGCAAGGGAGTAAGGGAAATCTCAGGACCTATGAAACTGTATCATAAAATAATAATAATGAAAAATGAAAAAAAAACTGAAAAAAGAGATTCTTACATGACTATATTGGAAAATCACATAAAAAACACATTTGGAGCTGTGTATGAATCCAGGTGATCTAGCATTGTAGCTGGCACCTTAACTGACAGTTCAAATGCCCACTCTGGATGTTAAGACATTTCTCTAGGCATGATTTTCATATGCAAAGCTGAACTTGCTTCCTGAACTTTCCTCTAGTTCCTTTAATTATTGCTTTCTTGCTATTTTTTTAAATTAAATATAACGGTGGGCTCTACCCCTGAGCAAGTCTGAAGCACAGTGGACAGTACCTCACTGTCTGTTGCAGGCGCCACGTTTAGAATCCAGCTCCAGAACTCCATTTCCACTGCCCTGAAGTCCCTGTCACCAGACTTCCACTCTGCTTCTGTGACATACTTCGTGGTAAACGAGTTGGTACAGCATTTATCTTTCTGTGACTAAGGCCAATCAGTTCTATAACGAGTATGTCATGATTTCTTTGTGTATGAGGCGGAGTGGTGCTCTGTTTAAGAATCATGCCAACTTTGCCTTGTCCATTTTTAGTTAACTGACCTTTAAACTGTTTCCATACGCTGCTAATTGTGATTCATGCTGAATTGAAACTGGGAGTGCAGCTGTATCTTAGTCTCGTGGTAACGATTTTGCTTTTTTGGCCTGGGTTGGGTAAATCAGACAGTTGCAGCACTTTGAATTTTTGCAGCACCTGCAAGGATTTTCTGTAATGGTTGTACCAATGGGCATTTCCACTAACAGCGTGCCGGTGTTTCTTTTGCTCCACACTCTCCATAACTTTTGCCATCCTTTCTTTTGAATAGCTGCTCTAACAGGTGTGAGATGACATCCATCTCCCTACAGTTTGGCTCGCATTTCTCCAATAATTAATAGCCTTGAGCACATTTTCAGAGTCTGGTTAGCCACATGTATGTACTGTTTGGAAAAATTTCAATGCATATTTTTACCCATATTTAAATTGTGTTGTTTATTTTTGGTACTCAGTTGCATGAATTCTTTGTATATTTTGGATATTAACACCAGCTACAACATTTGCAAAGATTTTTTTTTCACTTTATAGGCTGTGTGTTAATTTTGTTGACGGACCGATTAGTTATGCATAAAATTTAGGTTGATATAATCCAAATTGTTTATCATTTTTACTTTTGTTTTCTGTGCCAACTCTGAAGTCAAGAACTTTCCCTGGGTTTTCTTTTGTTGTTTTCCCCTTTAGGTTAGAAGCTTTAATCAGTTTTCACTTAATTTGCGAATGGTGAGAAAGAAGCGTCCAGTTTCATTTATTTGCATTTTTCAGTGTTTCAAACCATTAATGGATGAAATTGTTCTTTCTTCATTGTGCATTTTTTATCACTCTTGTAGAAAAATAGTTGAACATTTGTGCATTGCTTTATTTGGCAACTCTTGTTTTTTTTTGTTTTTTCCCCATTGGTCTATATGTCTGATTTTAGGCTGGTACCATTTGTTTTGATTATTTTGTGATGTGTTTTGAAATCAGGAGATGTGATATTTCAAGCTTTCTTCTCACTCGAGATTTGTTTGAATAATTGGAGTCTTGTGTGGTTCCATACGAATTTGAGATTTGTGCTTTCTACGTTTGTAAAATGGCATTAAAATTTTGATAGGGATAAAATTATTATATAATTTTGGATATTCCATATATCTCACAAATGTTAATTTTCCCACTTGTGAACATTGTGTACCTTTTTATTTCTTAGTGTCTACAATGTCATTTCTTCAGTTTTTTTCAGTCGTGTGCTATCATTTTTACTAAGTGGGCACTTTACTTTCTGAGACTTTGTAGGTAGAATAGTTTCTTTTTAAATTTCTTTCCTGTGTAATTCAGTTTCTGTTCATTGTATGTTGATTTGTGTTGTGCAACTCCACTGCATTCATTGTTTTTTTTTTTGGCAGAGTTGTAAGATGTTTTACATGTAAGATCATGCCTTTTACACAGATAGTCACACTTCTGCCTTTCAAATTGCAATGCCTTTCATTTCATTTTCTCATCTTATTGCTCAGGTCAAGTCTTCCAGGATTATATTGAGCAAGAGTGATAAGAGGAGGTATCCTTGTCTTATACTCTGACTTAGAACAAAATCTCAGCTTTTTAACCATTCAGTAGCGTTTTAGCTGTGGACCCCTTATATATGGCTTTTATCATTTTGAGGTACATTTTTCCTAAACTTAATTTGTTGAGAGGTTTTATCCTGAAAGTACATTTAAAAAAAAATATCTTGTTCTGAGACTGTGAAGAGAATTGCATGCTTTTTTTTAATCCTTCATTCTATTACTATGAAAAATCACATTTGTTGATTTGTGTTGTGGATCCATCTTTGAATCTCAGGGACAAGCCTAACTTGATCCTGTGCCTTTGTTTTTAATGTGCTGTTGAATTCTTCTGGCTAGTGCTTTGTAGCGAATTTTTGCATCTTTATTCATCAGAACACTGACCATTATTGTAGTATCCTTGTCTGTTTTTCATATAAAAGTAATGTTAGCCTCATCAATTTTGGGGGAGGGCTGGTGTTAACTGTGGAGTCATTTGGTCCTGGGCTTTCTTGGGATGATTTGTTCATTAGGAGTTTGCTCAGATGTCTGTCTTTTTCATGCTCTATCTTGAGAGGTTGTAGGTTTCTATGATTTTATACATTTCTTCTAAATTAACTAATTTCTTTGTGTAGAATTGTTCACAATAGGTTCTTTTTTCCTTCTATTTTATTTTTAAATTTATGACACCATTTGCACCCAAATGGTCCCAACTAGAGACCATTATGCTCAGTGAAATAGATCAACCCGTGAAGGACAATTACCATATATTCTCTCTGATATAAGGCAGCCTTCATGCAAATTATAAGATCAATAGCTTTTTCTGAACTGTTTTTGCTGCAACTCATGTGTTTTGCTATTTTTGTTTTTATTTTCATTTCTTCATGATAGATTCTTACCATCCTGTGTGTTTCTGTGGCATCAACTATAGTGATACCTCTTTCACCTCTGATTTAACGTGTGTTTCTTTTATTATTAGTCTAGCTAAAAGCTTTTTTTTTTTCTTTTCATGAAAACAGCTGTTGGCTTTCTTCACCTTTCTATTATTTTTAGCTTATTTTCCTATGAATTGATCTATTATTTCCTTGTTTTTACTAACTTCAGGCTTATTTTTCAATCAGTTCCTGAAGCATTTGTAACAGTTCCTGTTACAAATTTTCCTCTTAAAACTGTTCATGTAGGATAAATTTTGACATTCTTTTTTGTTGGACTGAAGTATTATGTATATGTCTACTGGCTCATTTGGTCTATATTAATGTTTAAGTCAGTTGTTTCCTTATTGAATTTCAATCTGGATATCTAGTTATTACTGAAAGTAGTGTCCTAAAATTTGCTACTATTTTGCTGTTGCTGTGTGTTTTTGCCTCGAGTAGTTTTAAAGTTTGACTGATATATTTAGAAAGTTGGTGCAGATAGGTTTGTAATTGTTATTACTTATCACTGAGTTGCACCGTTCATTACATAATCATCTTTGCCTCTTGTGGTATTTTTTGACATTAAAGCTTCTTTTGTCTGATACAGGTGTAGCCACATATTCCCTCCTCTAGATAACATTTGCATTGGGTATCTGCTTCTGTAATGTCACTTTCAGTCTACTACTGTCTCTAAACCTAAAGAGAGTATCTTAGAGGCAGTAGATAGTAGCTCTAGCTTTTGTAAGAAATCCTCTTGCTTTTTCTGTATCGTGTGTGTGTGTGTGTTTGCATTATTTTATTTTATGACGTGGTGCCATAGGCTCTAGGATCTCCCCTCCCTTCTCCTCAAGTCCTTTCTTCTCTATTGATTTCCCTTCTAGTCTTTCAATGCTGCGGTCCTTCATGAACAGTCATAATTCCATCATTCTTCTTTAAGTGTATCCTGACATTGTAGATACGGACAGTATCAGCGAATGCAGCATCATGGTATCATCAGTGCCAGGGTATGTTATGGCAGTTTCACTGGGAGTCCATCTTTCATTTGGAAGTAAAGATGCACACTGCCTTGTGTCTTCACATCTGGATTTGATAATCTCTATTACGCAGTTACCATACATCCCCTTGAATGAAAAGCCATAAAATAAAATCAACAACAGGAAGAAAATCAGGAAATTTACAACAACATGAAGTTAAATAACATGTTATTGAAAGATCAATGTGTCACTTAAGAAATGAAAAAGAAAATTAAAAAAAAATTCTTGAAGAATAAGATGCGACTGTATGATTTATATATCATTGAAGAAAATAGTAAAACAAATTTGAAGAAATTAAAAAAAACCAAAAATATCAAAACTCATGAGATAAAGCAGAAACAGCGTTGAGAGGGACATTTGTAACATCAGGTACTAACAAAAATTAGAAACATCTCATGAATGATCTAATAATGCATCTCAAAGACTTATTAAAAAAGAAACCATGAACAGGAAGTAAGAAACGATGAAAATCACAGTAAAAATGAATTGAAACTAAAAACTACAAATTGCAAGAGGAAAGAGCCAGTTATTTAGATGAACAAAACAAACTTTTAGCCAGAAAAGAAATCCAGGAGAGAAAAACCGAGCACAATTAGAGATGAAAATGAAACTAGTAAGATTATTTCTTCTTGTTAGATGGATCCTTCGATCATTATGTGGTGTCCTTCTTCCTCTCTTGATATTTGGACGTCAAGGCTGTATTATCTGATGCAAGAATGTCTACACCAGCTCAATTTTCTTTCCATTAGCCTGGAATATCTTCTTCCATCCTTTCACTTTCAGTCTCCACCTACCTTTGTTGTTGAGTGCAACAAATAAATGGATTTTGTTTTTTGATCCAGTCTACTAATCTATAATGTTTGATTAATGAGTTTAAGCCGTTTACATTCAGGGTTAATATTGATAGGTGGTAATTTGGCCCTGTCATTTTAGCAAGGGGTTGTTCATTGCTTGATCTAGTCTTATTTTGCTGTTTATTGGAACTTTCTCCATATTTGCCTTTGGTTTTTGTTGGTTCTATTCCTTTCCTCTGTCAAGAGAACATCTTTACGTATCATTTGTATGGCAAGTTGAACAGGTGAATTCTTTGAGCTTTTCTTTACTCAGCCTTCCCCCCACCACACACTGTTTTTCCCCATAGTATTACAATAGTATAGCCCTCAGCAACAGTCGCAGGTGTATCATTATCTGATTGAAGGCATTGTGGGTACAGGCAATGGTAGAAGAGCTAGTATCATATTGTCAAGGTCTATTTAGCAGTTTCATTGGGAATCTTCCTTTTTTCAGGTGTAGAGATTCATCTTTATTTTCTTATACGGTAGTCTCATATATGAGAATATATGTATTTATACAACATATGCAGTATAGCATATATATATATAATGTATGTATACCTAAATGCATGTTTACCAATGTTTCTATTTGTTTTGTATTTTGCATGAATGTTGACATGAGAGAACATATGATACTGTCCTTCGGGGATTGGCTTACTTCGCTTTATTGAACCCTAACTTAGGAATGGTACTTTTACTTGGTGTAGTATTCTAATGGGCAAAATTTTTTTCTTATAACATATTGATCATGTTTCTCCCCTTCTTTCTAATCTGCAAAGTGTTTGCTGAAAAATATGCTGTTAGCCTTATGAAGATTCCTTTTTATGTGACAAGTCATTTGTTTCATGTTGCTTTCAGAATTTTCCACCTGCTTTCACGATTCCAAGCATGCATATTCTGAATAGAGGGTCACATCAGCGTAAGGCTTGTCCCAGCTGAGCCTACTCAATTCAGCCTGATGAGACCGCCACTGGTTGAAGAAGACTGGCAGCAAGAAGCACCACGTGTCAGGTGAGGGCCAGAACCTGCCCCTCTCACCTTGGTATCCATCCCAGTAAGCATTCAGCAAATAGTTTTTGAGTTAGTTAATTAAGTGAATGGATTGTAGCTTATGAAATATTTTATTTAAAGATCCTGAGAGGTGCTAAGAAGGAGGGAATGATGGAGGATGGCACAGCTATTCTACAAGGCTCTAGAATCTCACAGTCATGGGCTTCTCAACCAAGTGAGCAGATTAATTAACTATTTTCCACTTTGACGCCCATTGTCCCATGCCCCTGTGCTGTACCAAGTTCGGCTCCACCCAGACCTTCCTGACAAGGATAACTGACTGTGACTGACAAGTGTCAGAATTCACACAGCAGAAAGTAAATTAGCCAAGGCAGGAGGAGGAGCAAAGCCAGATCAGGATAAGTTCCTCATAGTATCCAAGAGCTTCTTTGTCCTTCCCCATCCTTATCCTTCTCTTGAGCTGTTGTCATTAGGGGAGGAAACTCTTACCCTCTGGAAGAGGCATGCTGGGCAGCGCCACATAGCCCTGGCGACGTGTGTGAGCTCGGGTGTTCAGGAGCCTTTACAATCATGAACTTAAGCTGCAGACACTGGGGGGCGGGTTTGGCCTAGACAAAGATGCTGCTTGGAACCTCTGCATCCCATATTAGAGTCCTGCCTTCACTAATGATCCCAGCTCCTGTTAGCACAAACTCTAGTAAAGAGCAGGGCAGGGCTCAAGCTTTTGGATCCCTGCCACTTTTTTGGGAATTGTGGGTTGAATTTTCAGCACTTGGGCCCAATAAGGCCCACCCTGACTATTGTGGGTATTTGGGGAATGAACCAGTAGATGGAAGATCTCTGTGTCTGCCTTTGTATTTCCTCTGTCTCAATCTCTCTGCCTTTCAAATAACCAAAACAAAATAACACTGGGAGTTTGATACACCGGTTCAAGTACCATTTAGGACATCTGCATGTTGCATTGCAGTGTCTGCTGTTTAACTTCAGTCCCACTTCTGACTCCAGGTTACTGCTAGTCTAGTCTCTAGGAGAAAGCAGACTCAAGTACTTGCATCCCCATTTTTCAAGTGGGAGTTCCTGACTTCAGGCCTGGCCTGGCCCTGGCCTTGCTCTGGCTGTTGATGCCATTTGAAGGCTGAGGCAGTCAATGGGATGTCTGTAACTTAAATAAGCACAAAAACTAAGAAATTAAAAAGAAAACAAGTGTAGGTGCCTGATTCTGGGCGCAACTTAGTGATAGGAAAAACACATTCCGGAAAGCAAGGGATCACAGTTCAAGACTCCGGGTTACGAATCCTCAGCCTAGTGGGCTGAGCACCTGCCTCGATTCTTCATTTTCTCACCTAGGGGAAAAGTTAGATCGTGTTAGAGGCTCCCTCTGATCCCTCCACCTTGTAATTACGGCACCTGTACGAGTTATGGCTCTGTTGGGAGGATTTTGCCTTCCCAGCAGCTCTGAGGGAGGCACAGGCAGGGGGATGGTGAGAGCTTGGCCTGCCCAGGGTGGCAGGGACAGGCCCTTGCTTCAGCCTGCTTGGGCCTCACTCAGCCTCTGCTACCTGCCCAGGACCTTCATGCATCCCAGCTACTGGGGATCCGGCCCACAGATGACAGAAGTTAGTGAGAATACCAGAGCCACACACGCCTGCACCGTGTTCTATGGTGAGTGAGTTCTAGGAGGAAGAATGGCCCTGCTGCTGGAATGAAAATGGGAGCCTTGCACATGGCTGCTATGCCCACACCACAGCCTGCCCTTCCACCAGTGCACACAGAGGGTCTGGTCAGAGGCGAGACCTCCCCGTGGGAGGGAGATCGCTGGGATCCGTGGACAGGATTTAGACCTTTCGTTTTTGCACAGGAAAGCAATCTGGGATGCAGGAGGTTAAAATTCCCAGTTGCTTTTTTTTTTTTTTTCAAAAAACTGCCCCCACAAATGAATAATAAAAGACATTTTGGCCATTTGGTCATAAATAGCACAGTTCAATAGCATAAGAAATCATGGCCACAGCGCAGGGAGACATAAAAACCTGAATTATGCATTAATGTGTCGTGTGAGAAGAAAAAGTGCTAAAGAAATAGTGTAAGAAAAATAAATAAAACCACATTAAAAGTGAACATGTCCCATTTGGTCAGTTATGTCAAACGCAAAACAACAAAAAAGCACCATTTGGAAGTCAACAACATTTTTAATTTTACCGCTGCTTTCTCTATTATAAACTCTATCAAGGTGTGAATAGAGTCCTGGCTGCACGTCAATTTTTATGTCCACACTGCATATAAATACATTTTTAGACAATGTGCAAGGTGGATGAAATTATGCAAGTGGAACTGACACATTTTCTCACCATCATTACTTCCTGTTGGGCCTCCAGGGAGCAGGTGAGGGGAGGCCTGACTCGAGGCTCAGCTGCACCATGTCTGTGCTCCGTGTGGGCCTCAGCCTTCCGTTTCCAGCAGCTACCGTTGGGTACATTTTGTTACTGTTATCAATTACAGCAGCAATGTAACTGCAGCATCGCTATTGCCCTGTGGGCTTGCATTGACTGAGTCAAACACCCCCATGGAGGTGAAAGTCCCGAAAAGCAAGAACAGGCCATGGCTCTGCTTCTTCGGAAAAAAAGGGGGGGGCGGTGCTGGGGGAGGACTTGCTGTTTAAAGATTTATTCACGTATTTGGAAGACACACTGATGGACACACACACACACAGGGAGAGATCCCCCTTAAGCTGCTTCACTCCCCAAGGAGCTATAATGGTTAGAACTAGGCAAGACTGAAGACAGAATGAAGAACTCGCCTAGGTGTCCCATGTAGCGACCCAAGCATGTGGACCACGTCTACTGTGTGGGCATATCTGTTGTGTTCCCAGGGGCGTCAGCAGGGAGCTGGGTTGAGAACAGAGCAGCAGCACTCAAACATGCCCATATAGGATGCTAGGTTGCAAAGAGCGGCTTAAGACTCTGTGCAACATCAACCCTTAACCTTGCATTGTAAAAAAAAAAAAAAAACTTGGACCATGGAACTTGTCTGTTTGGCCCTGTCGTTGTTTGTCTGTTTGGGTAAATCACCGCAATTTTCTGCTTTAAGGGGACATTCACATCACAGGATCATGAAGGATACATCTGGAAACATCGAATTCAGTTTGACTGCAGGATTTAAGATCCTGTAGTAAAGGATGGCCACCTGCCCGGGTCCCTGCTAGCCACGTGGGAGACTTGGCCAGAGCTCTAGGCTTCTGACTTGGGCCTGAATCCAGACTGGCTATTTTCTGCCATTTGAGAGTGAACCAGTATGAGGCAGTTCTCTGTCGCTCAAATAAATAAAAATAGATATTTACAGAACAGAAAGATCCAGTGTGAGAGCCGCAGGGTGGGTGAATGAGCCGCCCCAGGTCTCCTTGCTCCCCGTCCTGTGGATTGGAAGGGGCAGGGTTTGGGTGAGGAGGGCCCTGAAGTAACTATGACATCAAACTGACACTTCATCTTGTATGTTGACAGTTTAGATCTCATAACAAAGTTTTTAGTTGTACGAGCAGACTTCCAAGAGTAAGTTGAGGCATGAAAGGCTGAGCTACTGCCAGCTTCCAGTGTCTGCTTGGCCAGGCGTCTTACATCTATTCCCATTGAATCGCTGATGGAGATTCCTGACTTCCTGATGCCAATTCCTAGACTCCACCACAGAGTGAGAGAAAGAAAGGCCAGTGGCATCTTGGGTTTGAAATCAGAGCTAACAGAAAGCCCTGCTTTCCTTTTTTTCCTTTCTTTTAACATGAAGACCCAAACACTTGTGGCTGTCGGTGTCTACGGCGTTGCTGAAAGAAGGCGATTTGGGGTAGGAGCATTTGCCTCCGTGTCGGTAGCAGAGGTTAGCTGGGAATGAACGGGAGGCCCTGGGGCCTCTGTGTGATGTGTGACAGGAGGTTGTTCTGGAACCAGCCCCTCCCCCCCAACAGCACGCTCATAGCAATATCTGCAAGTGCTCCTCTTCTGTGCAAAATGGCATGGGAGCCACACATACCCTCTGATATACTTTAGATCACCTCTAGAGATCAGTCTAGTATGCTGCATTGTATAGAGAATGAGGAAGTAGAAAAAAGAACAGGGCCCAGTATTATGGCTCAGTTGGCTCATCTTCCCCTTGCAAGCACTAGGATCCCATACAGGTGTCTGTGTCCTGGCTGCTCTGCTCCCTGCCTGTGGCCTGGGGAAGTAGCAGAGGATGGTCTACAGCCTAGGGACCCTGCACTTGCATGGGAGGTCAGGAAGAAGCTTCAGGCGCCTGGCTTCAGATCAGCTCAGCTCTGGCTGTTGCGGCTGTTTGGAGAGTGAACCAACGGATGAAGTCTCTTTCTGTTCTCCTTCTCTCTGTAAATCTGCCTTTCCAATAAAAATACATAAATCTTTAAAGAAAAAAAAGAGAGAATAAGTATGTTGAATACAGACACAGTTTTGTTTTGCTTTTTGGGACTTCGGGAGTGTGGAGCTGCAAGATCTGGAGGGAGGACTGCATTACTTTCCTCCCTGTGAAAGCGGAAGATAACAACCGCCCTCGATGGGAAACCTCAACACGGTGGTTATGAGCGATGGAAGAACCACAGCACCAAGAGGCACGGACAGGCACAGGAGGCCATCGGTCCTCCGAGGTCTGATGGCATGCATGTTTGTGACTTGTTCCTTAGGCCAGCCACCCTATTATCTACCAAAGCTACTTAGTCCCCGTTTCTGAAGTTTAATATAATATCTTCTCTTTTATAGTTAATAATACATATCTCACACACAAACACACCCACACAGCGATTACTGATGCCTGTGTGCACATGTTGCCTGGGCCTTATGACAAATTCTGATTTTACTTGTTACATTTGTTATAGTTTTTATCAAAGCAAATAAATGCATCGATAAGTGAACGGCCTTCTGACACGATCTTCATGGATGAACTTTCCTTGGCCACACATGGATGGCTCAAGGGGTTCTTTCTGATGCTGCTACTGTAACAGGAGTATTTGTGAAATAATGAAATTGAAGACAGAGGGGTTACGTGGCTAACAGCCCCCATGCAGACTTCATCCAGGGGTTCCCAAACTTTTAATCAAAGCTGAAACCTGTCCAGGTTGTGGAGACCATGGCAGTTGCCTCCAGTGCTGACTGGGTTTTGTACCAAATGAAATGTTGAATGTTTTGCCCAGGATTAAAAAGGAATCATTGCTAACAACTAGCTTCAATCATCCAAGAAGAGGGGAAAATGCAAAATAATTGTTACAAAAAATTCATCGTAACAAAACAAAGACCTCATCGGAAAAGTGTTCTCTAGCAAAGAAAGAGCCTGTGCGTTTCCTTTAGCTGACTAAAGAGAAAACACAGTGAATAACTAACGGAAAATGACTAAGAAATGCTTAAAGAAGGCTTAGGTTCACTGCTTGGGGACTAGCAAAATACCAATTAAGTTTATAGAATGAAGGGATTAAAAGTAACATAAATGAAAAGCAGAAAGAAGTGAACTCCATTCTAATCCTAAAAATGGCTTAAATACAATGCTCATTACAGCAAGGGTTCAGGAGGTGCAGCAGAAGCCACAAGGATTAGGCTGCGTGGATTTAAGGGACAGGAAGCCTGCTTTTGATGATGCCAAGCAAGCGCCTCTCCCGGCATCTCCCACCCTGTGTCATGGTAATTCTGGTTAAAACCACGTTGTTTTAAGACTTGTCATCAGCAGTAATTAAACATTTATTTTCAACGGACTTATCCTGGACAAAATTCCACCAAAAAAAAAAATACACAGGTAGAGCTTATATTTATTTGCAGAAATCCCTTTATATTAGAAAATTGTAGCAAATACTGTAGTGCCAAATGATGCCTAAAATAGAATTATTGCAATTCAGGCATGGAAAGCAAATGAATAAGCAAATGCACGTCTAATCTTAACTGCAAGGCATTTCCATAATTGACGCTCGGCGAGCAGCCTGTGAGTGATGGGCCTGAATGCTGTGGGATTTGACTTGAAAAGGCTCTGACACTTCATGATTTATGGCCAGGCTCTTCCCCGAGCTGGGCCCAGTATCTGCTCAGCACAGAACACGACCGGGGCAGCGGGAGCCAAACCCTCACTTAGTTATACACACGGCCTAAATGGCGTGTGGCTCCAGAGATCAACGGGATCTTAATGGGAAACCGGTGCTCCCTGGAGCGGGCAGTGTGCAGCAGCAAGCCTACCGGGAGGTGTTCTCAGCCAAGGTTTATCTGCTCCCACGGTGGGGGCTCTGCCTCCTGGAGCTCTGTTTGTCTTGATGCACCCCAGAAAAGGGGTGGTTCTCTGGCACGTGCTATTTTGCCATTCTGAATATTTCATCAGTCCCCAGTCGCCTTTCCCTTTGGTTTGCTAAGCACTCTTATTAGACAAACCGAGGTGCTGAAGGAACTGAAGCCAACTCACCATCCTTTGAAATCCTGATTTCTGGTACTGAGAGCAACCCGAGCCTGGGGAGAGTACACTGGCCCTGCTGCTGAACAACCTCAGTATTGGGTGAATCCACAGTGCGACTGTTGGGCAAGGAGGTGCAACCTGACTCTCTAAGGCTTGGAGCTGTTGGAATGAGTGCAGTGTGGGCACGACCAGGTTCTCCTTTGCACTACTTGTTTTAAATGGGCTTGCCTAAAGGTTAAATCAAGAGTACCTGTGGAGGAAACTGAAACTGCTAAGAAAAGGCTTTAAAGATGGAGCAGCCCAGGGAAGCAGCGAGAGACAGTTGAGGAGCAGGACAGTAAGTTGGTAGTCTTCCCCCTGTGTCCAAGCTTGTGCCAGCAGCAATGTGCAGAGGGGTGGCAGACTGCCAGGGCAGTGGCCTGCCTGAGGGATTTGTGTTCTCTGCACAGCACAGAAACCCGATGTGAGAAACGTCCAGAGCTGAAAGTGTTAAAAAATGAAGCAGAAGCAACTGCTGACACTCAGAGGTGAAAAAAGATGATGATGATGATGATGGTGATGATGATGATGATGATGGTGATGATGATGATGGTGGTGATGATGATGATGATGATGGTGATGATGATGATGGTGGCACCATGGGGGCCAGGCTGGGATGACCTATGGTCTCAGGAGGGTCACCTGTCTCCGAGCCATTTGGGATCAGATTTGGGGATCAAATCTCAGGCCCCACTCAACACTGGAATAAGACTCTATTGCATGATGCAGGTGCCAAAAAACACCTGACTGGATCCTGGCAAACCCAGGAAACAGGGTTCATTGCCTGGGCCAAGCCTTTAGCAAGTAAGGGCTGCCCACTGAGCCTCACACCTGGTCAAGACAGAACCAAAAACTATCCAGGGTTCACATGAAGTTGGTTGAACTTTATAACTGTAACACAAGTTAACTTGCATATGTCTTATGGCCAGTTTCAGCTCTTCTTGTCTCTTTGTAGACTGACATAAAAAACAGTCTAAGACGATTTTGTGTTTTTTTCCAATAGACAGTCTTGCCAGGTCCAACTGACCCTTCAGAGCAAAACCATGGAAAATGAAACCCCAGCTATGGGAGGCATCCTGTCACTTAATACACAACATACCTAAAACAGTATCTGTGAAATACTCAATAAATATAAAATTTTATTGAATGTCCTTAACATTTTTTTACTAAGTCTTCAAATTCCAGAAATTATGCTAAACTCGTATCCCATCTTAACTCCAATATCCATAGGTTGTGTGCTAAGCAGTCGTATGAAGCTACTGGCCAGGGTGTGTCTAGACTACAAAGTTTCCTCATGTCTCCTGTGTTTTATACTTTGGAGAGACGAACACACACACACACGGAGGGAGAGAGAGACAGAGACAGAGACTACTTCCCAAAGTTGTGCTCGGGGACTCCAGACCAGAGACCGAAGCAGGAATCCCGGAGTTCAGTTTAGGTCTCCTCTGTAGGCATCATCAGGGTCTCTGTTAGTGGGAGCTGGAGGCGCCAGAGATGGAGCCGAGGACTGACCTCGAACACTCTGATGTGGGACCCGGGAGCCTTACCAACTATGCTAAATGCCAGCGCCAGCCTCGTGCCTTAACACGGCGCTTCAGCGGAGTCCCTGCCTCTAGGATTCTGGGTGGGCTGTGTGCTCCCACCCCTGCCAAGCTCCTGGGACCAGGCCTGTGCTGCTGTCCATTGCCTACAGCTGGGATTTCTTCTTGGTACTTAGTGATCTGTCAAGCAGGGCAGCCTGGGTCAGATGGTTTTCTCAGCACTTTTTCATTCTTTCTATTTTTACATGGACTTATCTGTGACCCTGAAAGAAGTCAGTGATAGGACATTGTTCTCTATCCCTGGAGGGATGGGTTCCTGGTTAACTGATTTCCATCCTGTCATTCGCCCCGCAGCAGCCAGACTGCCTGTTTCCTGATGAATTACATCAGGAGTGAGAGTCTTTGATAAGGTGAGGCCTGGTTTGCTATGAAAATCACCACTTTCTCATTCTGTTGGCTCTGTCTCCATATTTCTCACCCACTTAAAAGCTTTGTTGTGTCTTTCACTCTATCAGGCACGACAAGGCTGTAAATTCATTCTTCCATGTGATTTCCTCTCTGGGATAACTCAATTATTCTGGCTTCTGGGACTTCATTCCCTATTAATGGGGTTGCTTGAACTTTTTGTAGTGTTTTCCTCTTAGTTTATTTCTTTGATTTATCGGCACTGCTTAAATTCCTGTTTCACACTAAATTCTTCTTTCTGATTCCATCTTGCATCCTGTCCCCGTAATTTCATTCCCACCAATAAGTGCTGACATTTGTTAACTACCAAATCTCCCGACGCTGAGCTACAATTCATGTCGCTCATGAATCAGTCAGACTGCTGGGATGAGATCTGCTGCCCAGTTCTTACCGGGGGGTGGTACTTCTTCATCCTGGAGCAGGTGTACATGCTGGTTGGTGACCCTGGCGTGGTCTTGTCTGGATTGGTTGTGGCATGCTGTACCCATTATTTGCCGAGGGACCACAGAACAGAGAATCAGGCGCTGGAAGGTTGTGACTCCCACTGCAGTTTCTGTCTTCCTCTGGTATCTCTGAGGCAGGACTGCAGGTGGGCAGCAGGGTGGAGGATGCTTATGGAAACCTGTACAAGCCTTCCCCGGACCACTTTCCTCTGCTCCAGCTGCAGTGCTGCTCTGAGCCAGGCGAGTCTTAAACTCTTCACCACCACGGTCAACAGCCCTCTCCACCACTGGGCAGCAACTCTGGAATCGAGCCACTTACACCTGCTGCTTTCGACAACGGAGGCTTGTCAGATATCTGCCTTGTTATGTTCTTTGGCTAGTGTTTGTGTTACAAAGACACCATTTTCCACATTTTCCGTGTTTTACATTGGCAGCTGGGCATGCCCATGATGCTGATGCCTGTGATGGTTCCACATCCTATGAAACACTAGGGTACCCAGTTGCTGAGGAAGGCCCGGGGCTGAAGAGTTAACCCAGAAGGCAACGGGTCAAGGGTGGGTTTTGTGTGACAGCCTCGCTATCCCGAGGCATCGTGTGGGTAATTGCCCACTCACCAGCCCCTGATCTTGACTGGATTTCCTCCCTGCATCACTGCTGTTCTGGGAGGATGCTGGTTTGTCATCAGCTGGTTGTACCAGCTTAGGGAGGGACTTAGACTCCTCCATGCTTCGGTTACCTCCTCTGCAACACAGGAAATGTACTCTAATTACTCCACAGCATCCTCATGGCATGAAATGAGTTAATTTATAAAACATGCTTTGAGTAATGCTTACCTCTCAGTAAGTAATAGCTATTGTTTTTATTGCAATATGAAAAAAATGAGGGTGATCAGACCAAATCCACTGTGAACTCCCGAAGCTTCAATCAGAGAATGCACAAAGACCTGTTAGGGCAGTGAGACTGGCTCCAGGCACCACAATGGCTATTCTTATGCTTAATAAACAGCAGAATGCCCTGTGACTGTAGGGCCTTGATGCAATTTGAGGTTGTTAAATGAAAAATAGGTTTTGGACACAGGAGACCTCAGAGGACTGAGAACTGAAATGAAACATCAAAGAAGTACAGCTGATCATTGAAAATGTGCTCATCTGAGGTGAGGTCAGAGAAAGACTCTAGGCCTTTTGGCTTTTGGGTGAAATTCTGCAAGATGTACAACAGCAGGTTCTCCTCTGGGCCTGCACTTGGTCTGCATCCACACATGTGTCTCACCCGAGCAGTAGTCTAGGTGGGCAGAGGTGGGGAGAGGTTGAGGCAGGTAAATAGGCCACTAAGAGGAGATTCATGGTAGGAACTGGTTCATGTGATTCTAGAGTCTCCGCACGCTGGAGACCTAGGACTGCGAAGGGTGTAATTAACTTGAGGCAGAAGGCCTGGAAACCAAGGTGTAGGGCACAAAAAAGGCTAATGCTGTGAATCCTGGAGTCCACAGAACTGAGTCTGAGCTCTACTGACCAAGGGCAGGAGAAAACAGATGTCCCAGCTCCAAAAGAGGAACTGCGTTCTGCCTTAGGCCTCCCACAGATTGGTTAGCAGCCACTTACATTGATAATGGTGGATCTCTCCCTTTACTCAGCGCACTGATTCAAACACCAGTCTCTTCCTGAAACACCCCTGCCCCCCAACAATGTGTCAGCTCTCTGGATACCCCTTAGCTCAGTCACACTGGCCTGTGCAGTTATCGTCATGCCAAGGAACAGATCACAGAAAAGAAGGTTCCTCCTCTTGGACTTGGAGTTTTGACACAAGGGAAGAAGGTAAAGAGGAATGTGACCAGAGAGGATCCCGGGGCAGCACAGTCTGAGGGTCTCTCGGATCCCGGGGCAGCACAGTCGGAGGGTCTCTCGGATCCCAGTGCAGCACAGTCGGAGGGTCTCTCGGATCCCGGGGCAGCACAGTCTGAGGGTCTCTCGGATCCCGGGGCAGCACAGTCGGAGGGTCTCTCGGATCCCGGGGCAGCACAGTCGGAGGGTCTCTCGGATCCCGGGGCAGCACAGTCGGAGGGTCTCTCGGATCCCGGGGCAGCACAGTCGGAGGGTCTCTCGGATCCCGGGGCAGCACAGTCTGAGGGTCTCTCGGATCCCGGGGCAGCACAGTCTGAGGGTCTCTCGGATCCCGGGGCAGCACAGTCGGAGGGTCTCTCGGATCCCGGGGCAGCACAGTCGGAGGGTCTCTCGGATCCCGGGGTAGCACAGTCGGAGGGTCTCTCGGATCCCAGGGCAGCACAGTCTGAGGGTCTCGGGAAAGACAAAGCACTGGTGACGTGGCTCAAGCACGACTCGCCGGGACGTGCCTCGGGAAGGACGCTGGGGCCAATGCTTTTGGAGGCTGGAGTCAGTCTAGTGCTGAAGCATCAGCCTGTTGTGTGCTCATGGATAGGTTGGGAGAGATAAACTGGCAGGACTTCAGATGGGATCAAGAGGGGAGTCTGAAGTAACCACTCTCCAAATCCTTGTGATGTTAATAGCTGTAACTTACACTGCTGTGGATATAAAGCCCCCCCCCCGTTCCCTCGGCAGGTTGCCCGGCAGCACCGTTTGACAGTTACGTTGCTCTATTCGGCATCTTCGCTGTACCAAATGGTCGTGTGCTTAGAAGCACCAAGACCAGGTGACAGAATTGTGATCCACATCATTGGAAAATGGGATACCCTGTTAGAACCATAAAAACTCAGGGGCTCTGAAGATCAACTTCCTTTTTTTTTAAGTTTATTTATTTGTTTTAAAGGCAGAGTTAGAGGTAGGGGAGACAGAGAGATATATCTTCCATCTCCTGGTTTACTCTCCAAATGACTGCAATGCTCAATGGCTGGGCCAGGCTAAAACCAGGAGCCTGAAACTCCTCTAGGTCTTCCACGTGGGTAGCAGTGCCAGAGTACTTGGGCCATCTTCTACTGTTGCATTAGCATGGAACTAGATCAGAAGCTGGGCCATTCTCCAATGACAACAATGGCCGGGACTGGGCTAGGCTGAAGCCAGGTGCCAAGAACTCCATTCATTGTGTGTCCCAAGCATGTCAGGGGTCCAAGTACCTTGGCCCTCCTCTGCTGCTTTTCTCAAGCTATTAGAGGGGACCTGGATTGGAATCAGAGCAGCCAGAACTTAAACTAGGACCAGCAGCAGCAGCTTAACTTGCTGCGTCATACTGTGGTCCTCACCTTTTGTTACCTTTCAAGGTCAAGATGCTTTTGGGGAGAAAGAAATGCAGGCACTGGGAGTGACAGGAAGGTGAGGAAGGGACCAGCAGTGTATAGCGGACTCTGGAGGACCACAGGAGGCCAAGGCAAGGCTCCCAGTGGCATCCTGAGAGCAACAGGTGGCACCATGCTTGAAGGTGGTTTTACACAGGTAAGATGATGAGTTGCTCTGTGTGATGTGAGAAATTGGAAAAAGAAGTATCTTTTAGGAAGTGAATGGAACAACACTTAGCCAGAAGCAGGGCTCAGGTGAAATATTTGGCAAAAATTACCAAAGAAACATTTCTGTGTCAAGGAGAAACAAGCGTGGTTTCTTTGTCCCAGCTGTCTTTTGCTGTTGCCTTGTTTTGAGTGTCCCCATCAGCAAATCAGTAGCATAGCTGTCTATTTAATTGTCACACTGGTGAGTGACTCTAGCAATGGAATGTTGACATTGGTTACGTTGTTTCTGGCATGCACAATGATTCAAGACTTAGGTTTGTGTGTACAATACCTTGATAAGTACAGACATATGAATATGTATACAGGTAGCAACTAAATTTGGAGTTGTAAAATCCTAGAGGGATCTTTATGGTTAGGTTCATGTTTTAATATATATAAAAGTTGTCAAAATTTTTCCCCCAATATAATATACCGCATATCATTTTGTAGGTTGGAAGCAGATAGTTTTCTTCAAGCTATTTTTTCTTAAAGATTCATTTTATTTTTATTGCAAAGTCAGATATACAGAGAGGAGGAAAGACAGGAAAATCTTCCGTCTGATGATTCACTCCCCAAGTGACAGCAATGGCTGGTGCTGTGCCAATCCAAAGCCAGGAGCCGGTAACTTCTTCCAGGTCTCCCACATGGGTGCAGGGTCCCAAGGCTTTGGGCTGTCCTCAACTGCTTTCCCAGGCCACAAGCAGGGAGCTGGATAGGAAGTGGGGCTGTTGGGATTAGAACCAGTGCCCATATGGGATCCCGGGGCTTTCAAGATGAGGACTTTAGCCAGTAGGCCACCGTGCCAGGTCCTCTTCAAGCTATTTTAATAATGATAATCATAAACACAATTTTTATTTAGTTGAAAAGCAGTGAGGAAGAGAGAGAGAAGCCTTTTCTCCACTTGCATCTGGGGAGGACTGGCTCATTCACACCTGACCGCCAACAATATACCTTACGGAAGGGCTGAAGGCTCCGTCTGGGAGGATCTGAAATCCAGCTGGCGCCTGTGGTCCTCCTGTTTGCAGTGTAAATCACTGGGGTTGGAAGACGTGCCTCCGCCCACTGCTTGTTTCATCCGTGTTGGCTTCCCCGCCCGCTTTGGCAGAGGAGGACTGGCTGCCTCTTCCCACTCTTCACATTTATCCTGCTGTCTTCAGGGACTGCTGTTGGCAAGGGTCAGGCACACAGCTGTCGCCGTGCAGTCACGCCTTGCCAGAGTGCTAGTGGAAGTGGCTCATCAGGATCTGACCCTGGTGACATTTTAATCTTTGTGTGCTCAACATTTCATAATTTTTTACAAATGTAAACTTTTTTTTTTTACCATTTCTGAAATGACAAATGTGGGGGAGGCATTCAGGTCGAGGGGTGTGAAGGTTAAGGTCACTCTTAACCAAGTGGGCCCTAAGTCCACGCCTTTGTAAAGATGAGATTTTGGCATGAAAGTTGATCTCCCATGCTTCAGTTTTCTCCTGTGGAAATGAGCCTAATCATGCCAATTCCCGACCCACAGCTTTGGTGAGAGGATTAAATGCTTAGTGTCGGAGGGTCCGGAGAAAAGCTCCACTTAGAAATTACACTGACCGGATTCTATAGACTCCATTTTGATAGAAATAGACAACTATTGGAATTCTAACTAATGGGAACAGCTTTTACTGTTACAAAACATCTCATTAGCTGCCTATTTCTTTTGAATTATCATACTAATACACCATCTGATGATGGTATGACATTGCATACATGAATTTGTCAGTCATACTTGAAGTGCATGTTAATATGAGCATTCATGCCACATGGAACATATGAAGCAAAAAGAGTTCATTCCTTTGGATCCCTGTGTCCTTCATGCTCTGTATGTCAAAGAAAGCCGAGTACTGGTCCGGGGAGGGGACTTCGCCTTACCATCTAGAGTGGACAGAGCACGTTTGGGGGAGGAATGGCTGTGACTTCGCCACGTGGTGTTTCATGGACACACATCAAAATGGAACACAAACAGGCATTTCTGGTTGGTTGGAATTTGCAGGGGAAATGTCATGGCTTCTGGAATATTCCATCATCTGAGAGGTTGGGTCATCTTTACTTGGCTTATGGTTGTGACCAGTCAGACATATTTAATTGCTCAGTTACCTCGCACTCAGGATCACATATCTCGTATGTTTTAGGAATGTATGACTTGCGTTTCTGAGAATACCCTTCAAAAGCATACAATTTGTACTTCTGGTTTGGGAACATTTTAAATAATAAAAAAAGAGAAATTTATGATGGTTTACTGCCAGAAAAAACTGTCTGGAAACACAGATGCAACAGTTCAGTGACCTGTATTGTGACACGATGAAGCAGGCACTTGTGATGCCAACATCTCCTGTGAGCACTCGTTCAAGTCCAAGTTGCTCCAGCTTTGATCCAGGCCCCAGGTCATCTGTCCAGGAAGGCAGGGGAAGCTGGACCAGGGCCTCGTGCCTCTGCCACCCATGCAGAAGACCAGACGAAGTTCTGGCATTCTGGCCTTGGCTTGTAATCACCTTGGCCATTTTGGCCGTCTGAAGGGTGAGTCAGCTCATTAAAATCTCTCTCTCTTGTTTTATATCTGTCTTTCAAATAAGTAAAATTCTCAAAGAAAGAAATGTCAAAATTAGTAATAACTGACTAAATATTAAATATGTGTTTTCTTGTCCACCATATTTTTCTGCAGCATTGAAGCCTGTTCATGTCCATTCCATCTAATGACAGGAGCCTGCTGCAGAGCCTTCCCTCTTTACAGCAAAACGTGGAGAAGCATGCAAGGCCGCCTCTGTTGTTTCCTCCTGGCATCACACAGCCAACCAGAGTGGAATTTTTATCTGCCAAAATCAGGTTTGCGTTTCCCTCATGTACGATTTCCCCAGTTCCATTGAAATGAGTCTCTGGAAGGCAACTGCTGCAGCCTCCTTGTTTGTCATCAAAGGGCGCTTCTCTGCCCGCATCTTTGTAGCCACTGTTGCTCATTTCTAGCCTTGGAGTCGCTCCCTCTGTCAGCTTCCACCGGGCCACTCTCACCTGGTCTTCTTCCTGCAAGTCTGCAGGAGCCTGTGAGCCCTTCGTCCCCTGCCTGGCGTCTGAGTGCACCTGTGCCTGCATCTGGGCTTTCCTCATTTCCTTCCGCAGTCTCACTCCTAAGCGACTCCTCTCGGTGCCCTAAGGACAAGTCCAGTCTCCTCTCAGCAGAGTCAAATAAAACATGGGTGCTGAATCAGTCAGTGCCAGTGTCCACTTGGAGGACGTTCTGCAGGAGCCCTCGGGCACAGGGCTCTCCCTCGAATTTCTTTCTGAGGGTAGCACTGAAATCCAAAGCAGCACCTGCTCCAAGATCAGTCCATGTCAGTCAGGACTTACCATTTCTGCTTAATTCTGTTGTTTCCCTTTCTGCTGCTGTGGTTTCGACACCTGTCATCTCTGTTTTCTTGCAAGGCAGAAATGTTTGAATTCTTTTGTTATGGAAATAGGGCTAACATACACAAAGTATGTGAAACAAAAGTTCAGGGACAAATAAATATGACAAGTTGTTGTAATAGAACCTATTTGTGACCATAACTCAGACCTGGACATTGGACTTGGCGTGGGGCCCTCCATCCCTCTGTCACCACACAGTTTGTTTTTGACTTCTCTCATCATCTCTCTCTCTCTCTATCTGGTCTGTGTAAGCTTTGTGTTTTCTAACGCCTTTCCAATGGCTTGTTAGCTCTCTGACATCTTGCAGTCTTCTTTCTTTTCTAATCCTGACCCTCCCAGTTAGGAACTTCACTCTAAGTGTGACTGTGCATCCTGAAAGTTTTCACATGTAACATTTTCTTTCAGTATGATTTTTAATTTTATTTTTCAACAAATGATTTATTTTTCATTTTCTTTAAATATATTTTAATCTGCTTGGAAGGCAGAGCCACACACACACACGTACACACTCACACACATGGAAAGACAGAAGGACAGTAAGAGAGAAGAGAGAAAGTTTCCATCTATTGGTTTCCTACCCAATTGCCCACAGCAGTGGTGCCTGGACCAGAGCTAAGCAGAATTCCATAACTCTATAGAGGCCTTTGTTTGGGTAGAGGAGGGTCTAACGACTTGAACTTGCAGGACATATTAGCATAAAGCTGGATTGCAAGTGGAGAGCTGGGGCTTAAACCAGGCATTCTGAAATGGGATACCAGCACCCCAAGTGGTAGCTTCATGTGCTGTGCCACAGTGCCCAACTCTAAACCAAGGAGTTATTTGGAAGTTTTCTAAATTTGTGAAAGGATGTTTTCCGGTGTGAGTGTTTAGCCTTACTGCTACTGCCTCATCATCAGCGTTCCTGGGTTTCAGTCCTGGCTCCAGCCCTTGACTCCAGGTTCCTGTTGACAGCAGGTGATGGTAAAAGTGATTGCATTTGTATTTCTGCCGCCCACATGGGGAACCTGGATCACATTCCCAAATCACCCTATCTCTACAGTTTTGTATAATTTGTTTCCTGTGGATTTTTGAGGATTCGTTTTGGAGGTAGGATAGGGTTAATTTTTGCCAACATTGTATTTATGCATTCTGCAGTTGTTGAACACAATAATCTCTTAGACAGCCATCTAATCAAACTCGCTAATCAAGGTGTTCAAATCTGTACTGCTCTGATGTTTGGTCTGCTTATGTATTACGTACAGAGGTGTGGGAAAGTTCTCACCATGCCTGTGGATCTATCCCCAACACCACCCCTCGCCTCCATGTAGACTAGCCTCTGTACCAGCCTCCACAGCGCTTGGCTCATGCCCCAGCTTCATGGCTCATGCCCCAGCTTCATGTACCTGCAGTGTCTTTGTGCAACACAAATGTGGTTAGGCACAGCTAGAGCTCTTGCATCCAACCAAGATTTATTGAGTGTCTCGGAAGTATCAGGCACTTTCTAAGCCTTAGGGATATACTGGCAAGCCAGAAAGATGATGGCTAAGCTCTCGCAGAAGCTGCAAGACGATGGATGGATAATAGATCGATGACAGATAGATGGTTTCTTTTGTTGTTATTGGAGTTAAGTTCAAATTCCTTAACCTGGCTTATAAATATTTGCTTGTTTTGTTCCCTGATTACTTCCACAACTTTTTTTTTAAAGATTTATTTTTATTATTTTTTCATTGGAAAGGCGGATATACAGAGAGGAGAGACAGAGAGGAAGATCTTCCGTCCAATGATTCACTCCCCAAGTGAGCCGCAACGGTCGATGCTATGCCAATCCGAAGCCAGTAGCCTCTTCTGGGTCTCCCACACAGGTGCAGGGTCCCAAAGCTTTCCCCTCCTCGACTGCTTTCCCGGGCCACAGGCAGGGAGTTGGAAGGGAAGCGGGGCTGCCGGGATTAGAACCGGCACCCATATGGGATCCTGGGCGTGCAAGGCGAGGACCTTAACCACTTGCGCCACCGCGCCGGGCCCCTTCCACAACTTTTTATCTTACTTGATGTCAGATCTTTAAAGAGGCAGGCCCACCTGTAATCCCTTCAGAGCTCTGAGGTTTGTCACTGGACATGGACACATGCAGCCATACCCGGCTTCCCCCATCTGTTTCCTGGCTGCTGTTCCCTCCTTCTTGCCATGCCAGCTTGGACATGCCTCCTCTGCAGAAGCTATCCAGACCTTTGGTGATGCTCCGGGGTTTTCCTGTGTGCTCACACAGCCCCATTGTTTGTTTGCCTCACCAGGTTGAGCTCTGAAGTCAGAGATCGCGTCTGTTTATACTCTCGAGTCCACAGCAGTGTAGTCAGATAACTCTTCCTCAGAAGTTCATTAAGTGTGTACGTCATGAAGACTATTTTCCTTCAAGGTGCTATTTTTTCATATGTGTTCTCAGTGTTTCTTCGTTTCTGATGCAGGAAAGGTGACAGTTATGGGGCGTGTCTAACGAAGCACTCCGTGGCTGTGAGCTCTCTGATTCTTTGAGATAGTTCTGATGGTTGTTGGCATGTCATTCACCCCTTTTTGCTTTATACATTTCAGAGAAGTCTCTTTTCTGTCCTCACCAATAATTCATGTAGATGATCTGATCCAAACCTCCAAGTCCATTGTGTGGGTTGCAAAGTGAATTCAGTGAGGGACACATCTAAAAGACAGAATGAAGGAGAAAAATCTTTTGCCATTGTACTTTTAGAAACTTTGAGTTGTTAATTGTTAATGACATCTGTTTCAGATTTCACTTGGGAAAATCATGACACACATTTTAAAAAATTCAAAGAATCAACATGTCAAGGGTTGGAGAATCAGCCTCTTGTACCACTTCTGAGTTCTTGTTACCTTGCGAGGTAACTAGAGCTCTCGGAGCTTCAGAAAAGAAGGCTGCTTCATCATGTCTCACGTTTCCTCTTTTCCTTTTCCAGGACTGATGTCTCCTGGAGAAAGCAAGCTCCCCCTGCTCTGAGAACACAATGTCCTGCCCACACTGCTGGTTCAGTGTTCAGAGTGCAGTGGGGCAGCATTGGGCAGTGTGGGGGAGCATGGGGGAGCGTGGGGCAGCATTGGGCAGTGTGGGGCAGCATGGGGAGCGTGGGGCAGCATTGGGCAGTGTGGGAGAGCATGGGGGAGCGTGGGGCAGCATTGGGCAGTGTGGGGCAGCATGGGGGAGCGTGGGGCAGCATTGGGCAGTGTGGGGCAGCATGGGGAGCGTGGGGCAGCATTGGGCAGTGTGGGGCAGCATTGGGCAGTATGGGGCAGCATGGGGGAGCGTGGGGCAGCATTGGGCAGTGTGGGGCAGCATGGGGAGCGTGGGGCAGCATTGGGCAGTGTGGGGCAGCATTGGGCAGTGTGGGCAGCGTGGGTCAGCGTAGGAGAATCATGGGACAGGGCTGGGATCCACTGCTCTGTACCCATTCAGCATTCCTTTGAGCTCTGTGGAAACCTGCACAGTAGAACACATGGCCAGGCCTCAACGCTTCCCTCGGTCTGTGCCCTGGTGTGATTGCAGTGTCACAGGCACTAATGCTTGCTTTGCTTTTTATTCACACTTTCTCACATCTTGGGACACATTTTTTAGACTATGGGGAAATCTAAAATCTCAACAAAGGCAACCTTGCAGTGCATTAATGAGTTGTTTTAGGGCTGGGAGGCAGTTGAAAGTACGAAGTGTCATTATTTTGCTTGTGGTAGGGATTGGGTGCTGCCCGGCACCCCAGTTGACACACTTCTGGAATCCTAATGAGGCTCCCTGTGCTCTGCGGCGGCCCTCCCCAGCATCTGGAGTAATTGCGAGTAGTAGCCAGCAGGTATCAAGTGTCAAGATAAATTGTCTACTGCTGCGTGAGCGCTGGCTATGAAATTGATTTGCTATCTTTTAGGGAGTGTAGTTGTGTAATAAAAACAACATAAAGTTCAAAGCCAACACATTCATTATTTATGTGGATATTCAAATTCAGAATCAACAGCAAATTTACCGGTTTGGATGGCTCTCTCCCTTTCTGACCCGGTGAGGAGCATTTCTGATGCAATAAAGTGGAAGTTACATTATTCCAAAGTTGCCAATTAGTCTTTCGTAGGTAGCAACCCACGTGCACAGGTGGATTAAAGCAGCATCTGTCCTGCTAACGGCTGAGTGCAGCTCGGCATGGTGGTTTTTCTAGTTTCCACTGGGTTCGCTCATGCAGATCTCCAGGGGTCTGTTAGGGGCAGCTGGTCCAGGATGGCTTCAGTAGAGAGAATCTCTGTGTTTGGGACTCTCATATCGCAGCAGGGTGGCAGCTCATGTTCCCTCAGAACCCTGTTGTGCCAACACCTGGACTGAAGCATTTCTCAAAAAGTTTAGTTTCTGTATACACTCTTTTCCAAGAAGTTTCTGAGGGATATACACCATCAAAACAAGGGAGAAAACCAGAAAATTGGCAGGCTTAGGACAAAGGAAACAGTGAGTACTACGTCAGAGAGGATGAAGGACAGGTGCCTTCAGTACAGTACAGCACAGCACAGGTGCAACGGTCATGTGGTCACCAGTCTGATGTGGAGCAGGGATGGAAAGACCCTTCAAGAGGGCCAAGTGAATAACTGGTGCCTCTAGACGTACTTGGAAGAGATTTTTCCTGTTTTATTTTTATGTTTCATGATGCTGTTCCATAGATATCCTTCCACCCTTCTCCATTTCTCCCAATTGTTTTTTCCCGTGTTATTACAGTAACAGCCACAGGTCCATCATTAAGTTTTTCTTTTTATCATTAAGCTTTGTAAGTGTATCATGCATTGTAGGTTTAGACATTGGTAGAGAGGCTAGTATCCTATTGTCAGGATATACTTCACAACTTCATTGGGCGTCTTTCTTTTATTCAGGAGTAGGGATGCATGCTTCAGTGTAGCTTTACTTCCCAGTGTGCTGGGCTCCATTCTTAAAAACAATAAAATAATAAGAAGACATTTTGAAATGAATAGAAGCTCTGGAGTCAAAATATTGCAAATAACAGGATCAAGAAAGTTATTAATCCAGGTATTTTAACAATGTACTTTCAACACACTAACCTGTGTGATGAGTATTTGCATAGATACTGAGATGTAGCCAGCAGGTACGGCTGCATCTGGGTAGGTAGGATGGGCCTGCAAGGACAGATAGGCATGTGGAAAGGGGTGCTGAGCAGGGTGTCATGCAGATGCTGGAAAGAACACTGCTACGGGGAGGGGATTCTTCAGAGAAGGGAGTGCAGGGGATCCTTCCATGAAAACTCAGGGTGATGCACTTTGCTGGTGGTGCGGTGGAAGTGGGGAAGAGAGTGGTTGGAAATCTCATTAATGCAATGTAGACAGGCACAGAGAGAGCGAGGACAAAGTGATAGATGCGTGGAATTCAGGAGCCAGTGGAGCAGAAGCATCCTGTATGGGTGACTGTTGGAATGCAGGCTGCTCTGCTTCCAATCCAGCTTCCTGCGAATGTACTTGGGAAAACAGCAAAGAACGGCCTGAGTCCTTGGTCCCTGGACTCATGTGGAAGGAGTGGAGGAAACTTCTGCTCCTGGTTCGGCCTGGCCCAGCCTTAGCCATTGTGGCCATCTGGGAAGTAAACCAGAACATGGAAGAGCTTTCTCTGCCTCTGTCTCCCCTCTTTGTAGGTTCATCCTTCAAATAAACAGAATCAATATTTAGAAAATCCATGGACTTTAGAGTTATAGAGGTAAAAATTGAAAGAAAGTAGTTTCCTAGGATGTAGGAAAAATGGAGATGGGAGACACTGATGATTTTTTAATGAATTTTGAGACTAACTCTTCATGTATGTGTTTCCCAGTTATGTGTAACTTTGATAGTAACAAACCTTTAAAACTGTCAGGAACACATTGCTTTAACTTCCAAGTATCAGAGTGTACTTGAATAGGGTTAAGGAGACAAATATTTTTAAAGTCCATCACGCTGACCTGCTCTGAACAGAGACAATTCTTAAACAGTAAGGGAGGGAGGTGTCAGGCTAACGGCTAAGAGGCCGGTCAGAATGCCTGTAGACCTGCATGGGCTCAGTCCCAGATCCGGGAAGCACAAGGAGAGCAGTCCATGCCCTCACAAGAGCACCCTGGAGTGAGTTCCTAGCACCTGCCTCTGGCCCAGCTCTGTCTGTCACAGGCATTTGAGGGTGTGAACCAGCGACCTGGAGGGCCCTGTCTCACTTCCGAACACACTTTGAAAAACAAATAAAAAGGGGTGCAATCTCCCAGATATAAACCATTGTTATTTCCAGCAAGCTAGGAAAGAAGTAAATAGGTAAAACCATTTGGTTTATTGTTTTTGTAGCCAAAAATTCCAGTTTAAATAGGTCCTACCCTGGCATTTCAGCTGAGAAAAAGAAATGAGAAATTTTGGCAATGTTCCTTGAAACCAAATAGATCCATATTTAACTATTTCATGCCCTCTAAGATAACATCTCCGCAAGGGTGAACTAAACAGCAGTTTCTTGAAGAGGCGTCTCTTACTCTTATCAGTGCAACTAGAATCTGAAGAAGTGGACAGGAAGTAAAGCTAACATTACTGCCTTTTCAGAAGTCTGTAGTCGACATCTGACAATTTGAATATGGAAAATATAAAAGAAAGTGATTTAGAGCACACACGTGTGCTTCTTGGAAAAGACAGTGTTGTGTTTTTGCCAATACCATGCTGTGCCACTTTCAGTATGAGACTGTTTCTCTTCCTGGTGCAGCTATTGATACCTACTCATTGCGCTCTAAATTTTTTGATGAGTAAGCAAGTATTTTTAGCACTATCATTCATAGAATTTGGTAAAATGCAACAGTTTGTAAGCTACATATGTTCTTGTAGCTATTTTATTTTTAAATTATGCACATGCCTTGTTCATCTTCTGTGAACAAATTCAAAATAGAAATCAGACTTGAGCTGAGCGAGCTGGCCTCCTACAGGGATTCTCCTCCCTCAGAACTTGTCAGGGACTGTGTGGGCTCAGGCCAGACCACAAACTGGGAGCCACCTGACGCGTGCGCGTGCAGACCAAAACCAAGTTCAAAGGTTACCAAGCCACGAGACCGAGTGTGACATCCAAAGGCCAGTTTAAAGTGGAGAATTAGATTACTCATTAGCAATACGGATAATTCTTCTTTTTCCCAGTACGGAGTAAGAGGGTGCTTGTTCCCATGAACCCAATAAAACACTAAGAAATTGGAGAAAAGATGTGAGAGAATGCGCTTGCTTGAATTAGTTGTTGTGGAGCACAGAAAGATGATTTCTGAGAAAGAGGAACAAGCAGACCAACCCTGTGCTTAAACTCAGGTCTTTAGAGTTTGCAAGCAAGGGTCTTGGGAAAGGAGATCTTGCTGGAGCAGCAGAGAATCCCTGTGTTGAGGAAATGAAGCCCAGGGTCCTGTGAGGTCAAGGCGAGGTGTGCAGGGGGAGTGCTGGGTGGCAGAAAGGCCACCTACATTGAAGTGGCCACTGTAGAGAGTATCAGCAGCACAAAAGGAGGAGACAGCCCTCCGAACTCACACAGTCAAGGCTGATGGTGTTCCTACGAAGCATACGAGAAACACGAGGGTTCCCGGGGCCCTGGACACAGCACTCGGAGGACTAGGTTACAAACACTCTCTGGGACTGGTATTGTGGAGTAACGGATCAAGCTGCATCCCACATGGGTGCTAGCTCACATCCCAGCTGCTCCACTTCTGATCCAGCTCCATGCTGATGTGCCTGAGAAAGCAGTAGAAGATGGCCAAGGTCCCCAGACTGCGGAACCTATGTGAGATACCCGGAAGAAGTTCCTGACTGTTGTGGCCGTTTGGGGAGAAAAGTCAATCAATAGACAAAGAAAATAAAACAATCGTATAATTCTATTACGTAGGTTTATTAAGGTTGAAAAAACAAAGATTAAACATGTTAAGTCAAAATCTGTATTTTGGATATAAAAATAAGCCAAGTTGAATTTCTTGAAAACTACAATATTGGACGTGAAAATATAAATTGTTTTTGACTAACAACAGAGTAAACATCATAGGAAAAAAGTTCAGGCTCAAATATTCAGCAACAGAGAGTATCCAAAATGAAGCACAAAGCAAAAACTAAATGCAGGCACGCAGTGTTCTATGGAGATATGGATAAGTCTGACGATAGCCATGCAGTTTACCTGGCATGCCCAGGTGAGGGGGGACAGGAAACGCCTGAAGCATTAAAGAGCAAGAAGTTTCAAAGCTGAATAGGTAACACTACGGGACCACATACATGTAGATCTGAAATGCCAACAGCAGGCACAAGAAGAAACCACAACCAGACATAGTAACTGAACCGCTTGGAAGGAGTAAGAAGAAAACCTTGAAAGCAGTCAGAGCGCAAGTTGCATGATGTGCAGAAAATACTGATAAGAATGGCAACAGATTTCTTTTCAGATACAATGCGAGCCAGAAGAGAGTGGAACAGTGTCTAAATTACTGAAAGAAAAAAAAAACCTATAAACCTAAAACTCTGTCATAGACAAAATGTATTTTGGAAAACACAAGGGCCAAATAAAGACTCCCGTAGTTTGTCCAAAACTGAAAGAATGAACCAACAGCAGATGGATGTTACAAAGAGCGAAGCTAGATCCTCAAAACAAGGAAAATCACCATAGAAACCTAAATGCAAAGATCCGTAGACAGAAGCAAGAGGCCAGGCACGGTAAATGCTTGGGCAACGTAAAACTTTCGTTTTTCCCCTTCAAAGCCATAATAACTTCTTAAAGCAAAAATAATAGCAATATGCATGTTTTGCTTATAAAATAATTTGTTGGTAAGTGGAGAATAGCTGGATTTTCAGGCTGAAATGTCTTACCTCATAGACTGTTTCTGTTTTCCAGCTGTAAATGCCCTAACACTGCTGACTTCCAGTCACTGCACGGCAGTTGAATTTGGAAAGAAGGTACAATTGACTACTATATAACAAAAGCTATTATAGAAAAGCTTTTATACTAGTTATAAAACTTGTAACACATTTGAAAAATATAGAAAATAGGTTTAAGGGAGGAGAAATGTGAATGCACTATTTGAAAATTTATGCCAATAACCAGAGTAATATAAAATTACTTCAAAATGGACTATGAATTCATATAGATGTTAGCCCCATGAGCCACCGAACAGCAAGCCAAGGGGTTAGCCCTTAGGGTCCATCAGCAGAGATAGGAAATATAAAGCAGAAACCACCTCAGATGCTCTTACAGGTAAGCTTTGAGTCATCATGGAACCCATGATTCATGAGAAAATGAGAAAAATTTATAGTCTGTGAGTAATAACAAGCTCGATGCCAGCACCAGAAAGTATCTATAGGTCAAAATTGATAATGTCCAGTAACACTGTGCGTTTCTGTACTCAGTGGGTGAGCATTTCCACTCTGGTCTGTGTCAAGAGTAACGTGTTACACACACACACACACACACACACACACAAATACTCACTGCGCTCTTTCTTAGAGTGGTGGGAACTGGAAAACTTAAATGCCTGCAAACGGAATGCCAAATTCAGAAAGAAGGTATCCTACTGTGTCATATTCACAAAAACTACGTGTCCATCTGGGGAAGTTTCAGAAAAATAATTTTGAGTGAATAAACACAGCACATGTATGTGTACTCATTATGCAAGGCTTGTAAAGTTGTAAAGACCAGTAGAAATTTCTATGCATTTTATGAATGCACACTGCACGTGAGCACCTGCAAGATGAAAATACTTACGAGGACAACAAACATCGAAGTCAGCATCCTCATGGCTTGTGGAGAGGATGGGAGAAAGAAGACCACAGAGAATCCCAGGGCAGTCGGCTCTGCCTCGCACAGTTTATAATCATGCAAGAAAAGCGAACCAAACACGAGTGTGGCCTTGGGATTAGGCCCAATGCTTTTCTTCTACTTCTTTTGCCAGCACTATTTTCATTTAACCCTCTGTCTTGGTTCATTCCTTGTGAGTATTTTAAACTTGCAGCTCACAGAGAAGCAATTTTCCGTCCTTCTTATGTCCTAAAGGATGGAAATAGAGGGTGGGTAGAAGCGCCTTCATTTAGTCCTAGAGTATTAACAAAAGTCTGGTGCAGCCTGTAAATGATTTATTTTAAATTGAATTAAAAATAGTTTCTTTTTGCCATCACATTATTGTGCATGCAGAAGTCTTTGCATATATGTTCCATATGTTTCTGTGCAGAGGTTAAGTGCATTTTTTGTATGTAATTTATTTTTTGGATAAAAATGACCTGTTGCTCACCATAAGATAGAACTGTACGTAAAGAAATTACAGTGATTCATTATTAAAATGTGACTGAGTTATCTAATAGCGTGCTTTGGCCAGTGGCAGGGCTTTGAGGAGAAAGAAAATGGGTTTCTGTTGCGTTGGCTCTGCCTGTTGTCAGTTTCCTTGTCAGGAAACGAGAGGAATACTTTCCTGAGGGTCCGTGTCTCCCGTTGGGCACCTCTAGTATGCAGTGCTACATTCTATTTCTTGAGCTGAATGAATAGAGATGTGCCAATGTGAAGGCGTCCTCAGATGACGTGCGGTGTCTCGTTGTCTCAGTAGATACACAGCATGGTCTGGGGATGGCACTCTGTCATTATGGCCGTGGTTCGGGTGGAGATCTGGGGGGCGTTCGCGGTCTCTGGAGCGTTGTTCCTTGCATGATATTTTGACTGAAAATATTTTCTACAGTCTCTAGTGTCTGCACCATGAAAGAGAGAAACCTACATGTATTATTTTTGTTTCAGGGCAAGGGGGGGATGTGGTTGCACTATATTAAAAGCTTGAGTTTTATGAAAAATGAGAAAATTTTCATTAGATAAGATTAAATGTTTTTTAAGGTATTAAAAATTAAGTTCAACTTGTTTTAAAAGGTGTCTTATAATTAAAAATGAAGAAAAATGAGTTTCAATGTGACTCAAATCATTCCTACTTTGCAAATACCAGCAAGATGCAACTGGGAATGTGGATTGTAAAGCATGTGATATAAATTGTGTGTTGTGAAAGCGATTGCTACAAAGCAAGCCACTAGCAAGTGGTTTAGAAATCTGAAGGTGCTTGAGAAAGTTTATGGAAAACAGAACTAAATGATTATTTTGGTGCAAAAAATGAAAGTCATATATGGAATTTTAGAAGTGTATAGAAAATGAATATTATGAAAACACTGTTCATGCGTTTCAAATAATTTTTGCAAAAAGATAAACGTCTTTCCCTTTTCCATGAGCAGTTTGAAATACTCGCATGCATTCTCCATAGCTGTTTAGGCCACAGAACTCCAGCTAGCTTATCCCACAAAACATAAATAATGGTTTACACTCTTTGCAAATTCTCTTACAACTTTTTAAAGGTCCCATTTCACAGTTAGGTAATTCAGAAAATTTTAGTTGAAGTCACTTTTCCACATGCTTTTCTTCCCCAATAGGTTTGTAATCCAGACATCCCAAAGCCAACATGACACACAGTATTTGCACTAGAGCTAGACAGAGCAGGCAGCCCCTTGATCTGACTATATTCTGGAGCCTAGAGAAATGGACTAACCTAGCAGCATGAGGTAATGGAGGTTGGACTACGACATGAAAAGAGATGAGCTGGAAAGATGAGGGCTAGTATTAGGGTTTAGGTTAGTGCTGCCATGTGATTTAGAGTGAGGGTTAGACAAGGCAGGTACACAAGGCTCAGGGAGCTATTTCTTGTGTAAGTTCTGAGAGGAGTGGCAGGGAGGATGCTCAGCTAACTGAGGAAATCATTGCTCAGCTCACTGAGGAGCCAGCAAAGGTGAATCTTCCTCGCAGGGCCAATGAAGATGATTCAACACCTCTTGGATGAGGTTGCCAGCTGTTTGACCTGTGGTGCCACTGGGCAGAGCTGGAGGCCTCGGTCTCTGTTGTTTTACCCAGACAGTGATGAGTTGACCTGTTGGCTATAATTTCTGTCATTATGTACTCAGCTGGAGAGGAGTTCCACTTGCATTTTTACTGTATAACCCACAGGCCGTGTGCCACCAAGCAGCGACACCAGAGACAAGAAAAGAACATTGGAAGCCTTGCAACACAAAGTTGGCAACACAGGGCAAGGCTGTTCGTTCCATTGCACAGCCCCTGGGGGTCCTCCGTTGCAGTGTGCGAGAACACTGACTGGCTGCAGCCTCTAAGCGGTGTGAGGACTGATTGTTTGTCTTCCACTGCGTAAGGTAGTGGTTTTGTCTTACAATGATCTGTTGAGTAGACAATTGAGTTAGGCAGATCTGTACTCTGATTCCAGCTTGGCTATGTAGCAGCTGTGGAACTTTGTAACAATTTCATTCATTACTCCAAGTCTCAATTTCTTCATCCACAAAAAGGGGGGAACTAGTAGTCACCCAACCGGTTATTTCAAGGAGTAAATCATGTAGCTTTGATAAGTTGGATATAGTGTGTGTTGAGATCCAGTCGGCAGTTAAACTTCTGCTTGCCTGAAGTTGGCGATGGCAGACAGATCTTCATGTCAGGTATTGGCAACTGAGCATCTTCCCTCACTCACCCAGACCACTTCCCAGAACAGCTGTGGATGGAAAGCACCAGAACACAGTGCCTGCCTAAAGTAATTCAGAGGTGTTGGCATTCGGCACACACAGTGTCTCTGGGATTGACAAAGAATAAACGGCACTTAGCACGGGCTTATTGAGAGGGAGAATGGTGGAAGAAAGCCTGTTTGCCACTTGGGAAGCCTGCACTCGTCCCGTGTGCAGTATCTGCTCCTGACCCAGCTCCCTGGTAATGTACCCGCTGCGGTAGTAATGGAACAGCTGTGACAACAAGTAATTGGATCCCTGCCTTCTCCACATAGGAGATGTGGTTGAATTCCCAACTCCAGGCTTTGGTGCCCAGCTCTGTGGGCATTCGGAGATTATACCAGCGGATGGCAGCTCTCTTTCTTTCTTGGTGTCTCATTATCATTCTCTGCCTTCCCAAGTGAATATACAATTTCAAAAAAAATTCTCCCCCAAAAGGAGATGGCTCCTGAACTTAACTCTTGGCAGAAATGCAGCCAGTGATGATGTTGCAGTGGAAAGTTTCTGAACCAGTCTGAGTCAGTCTGGGTTCCCGTCCTCTGAAACTTTTAGCATCAAAGCACTTTTTGTCTTGAGTGCACAATGTCATTGGATTCACAGTTTTGTTGATCTGTATTACCCAGCACCTTAAACAGTGAGCACTATGGGCAGCCTTTACTGCAGGCAATCTTCTTAGGAGCTGTGAGTCATCTGAGTGAGGAATTAATTGATTTTAATGCTCATGCCATTGAGCCTAGATCACTTTGGTGAGCAATCCCTGGTTGATGTCTGCTGGGAGGGACTTCCCTGCACAATGTAGTCATACAGCAATTTTTCTCCAAGTGAGTTTCTTCAGTTAATGTAAGAGAGTTATAATGATTGCTTTTTCATCGCCGAAGGGGGAAAAATACCAAAAAACTACTATGGTGATTATGACCATGTGCCCCAGACTTTCTGTGCCCCAGACAGTTCGGATTTTATAGTTTTATTCCTTTCAATAAGGGGAGATTCATTAAGTGTCAAGTAATCATTATTCAATTTTATACCCCTGTAAGACTCTAACAGGAATAAATTTACACATCAGAAAGATAGTATAGTATCTTAGCCACAATCCGAGATGAATGCTATAGTAATTAAGTAGTACTCAATTTCATTTAAAAACTCCTAGTTTTAAAAAGAGGAACTATGTAGTATTTGAACTGTCTGGGCAAATCCAGGACCTTGGGTTGGCATCCCCAGTGTCGGGTTGGGTGTGGGAGACACTCAGTGTGTTGCGTGCCAGTGGCTGCAGGACTGATCTGACAGCGCAGTCAGGGAGGAACAGAAGCAAATTACCCTACGGTACACAATCCCAGAAAAGTCAAGCCGTACAATTTTCATTAGAACCAAGAAGTACAGAAGGATTAATTTTATGATACATGAATAATGTACACGAAACATGAAAGCTTTGAAGGAATACTTTTTCCAGTTTTAAGAATAGGAAGGAAATGGCTCATGGATTACACGGTTACACCATTTTTCGCAAGAGACTTTTGTATTTCCTTTTTGTCACCCATGTGTTGGTTACTCAGCGGCACGTGTTTTCATGGTGCTGTAATTTGTTGTTGTTGTTGTGGTTGTTGTTCTAACTCATACCAGTTGTTGACCTTGTTTCATAGCTTCTCAATTATGGAAATGTATAATGATGGAGTACTGGGGTCTACCATATCCAGATGTGGGGTACAATGCAACATGCATCCCTGCTTCCAGACAAAAGATGGATTCCCAATGAAACTATTGGACATGTGTGGACAATGGGATGCTGGACTGTCTGACATTGTCTGTACCAGTCCCTTAAATAAGAAACTGATGGAATTATGATTTCTTATGAAAGACTATACCACTGTAGTAAAATGAGGAAAATCTGTCGGGGGTTGGGAGTTTGGGGGGAAAATCCCAGTCTATATTAAATTGTACCACATAATTCAAAAATTCAAAATAAAAATATATTTAAAAAAGAATAGGAAGGAAGTGAGTTTAGAAAACAAAGGAGCTTCATTACTAATTGGATAAATAAGAGGAGTAGGAAGAGAAAGGAAATGGTACTTAGTGCAAAAGGAGACTCTGAACAAAGAGACAAAAGCATGAGTTCCCTGGGCTGTTGGAAAGGCAGTTCATGCTACTATGAGCCCGAAGATACACACCAATGGCTGTATGTGTGGCTTTGCTTTGAATTTTGATTTTTATGATGATCTTGCAGGGTAGACAGTGTCTTCCCTGGTCTTTGCTGCCTCAGTCAGGCCTGGAATGTGACTCCGGGTCCACCAAGTTTCAAAGCCTCCCACTTGCTTGCTGGGCCTCCACTAGGGGCCAGGTCTGTTTCTGGCAATTTCTCCTTCAGACTCAGAGATGCAATGGATATTGTTTTTAGACAAGTGTTTGGTTTATATAAAATATTATAATTGCAGATCTCTAAGGTTATTGCCCATTATCTGAATGTTTATTCAGGTAATTCTTAGTTTTAATGGAAAACTAGTATTGCATATAAAGATAAAATCAAAAATAAAAGCACAGAGGAAGACTGAGTAAACTGGTTCCATTTGTTGTGGAATGTTCCTCTGAGCTGGCTGGACTTAGCCTGGTTCAGAACATGGTTCTAATGTTGTGGTCCCAGGCTCAGCCATGCTACACTATTATTTGGGAGTGTTAAAAAATGAGCAAGTCCTGAGTCCTCATAGAAGCTTTATTTGAGTAATTCTGGAGCAAGGCCTTCCCAGTCTGCTTCCCAGAGTGCCTCCGCTCCAGCTTTGTGTCTTAGCTTTTCCTATTAGCCAGAGATGAGAGTGTGAGTGGTGTAGGGTGTTGTGGTGCGGGATGGCATGGCTATGAAACACTGGGGAAGCCCCTGGTGCGAGAGAAACAGCCAGGAAACACAGCGCCCTCCTCCTCAGAATGCCCCTTTCTCGACTGTGTAGAAAGGAATTTTCTCTCTCTCTCTGCTAACATGCAGCAGTAGATGCTGTTTTCACCTCCAAATCTTTGTCTTGACTTTTCATTTGTTGAGACCAACTCCCTTATAAAATGAAGACACTTTTTACAATGTCTTAAAAATAATCTGTTTTAAGGCAGAAACACAAAGAGAGGAAAGAATAGGAAGATGGAGAAGCAGAGGAAGACGAGGACCTTCATTCATCGGTTTATGCCTGAAATGCCCACAAAAGCCAAGGTGGACCAGGCCAAAAGCAGAAACCTGGTGTTCCTTCTGCCTTTCCCATGTAGGTGGCAGGGACCCAAGGACTTGAGCCATTGCCTGCTGCTCCCCAGGATGCGTTAGCAGAAAGCTGGAATTGGGAGTGGAACCAGGCACTCTTACATGGGATGTGGCCATTCCAAAGGATGTCTCAGCTGCTGCTCCAAATGTTTGTGCTATGTGAGCCTGACTTTCTCCAAGCCAGTGTGTAATATCAGGTAAATAATAATATAATCACTTGTATGCTACTGTATCTATTGTTTAACTAGCTATATATTGCTATTGTAATATTATGGAGTATTAATGCGATAATTACTCAGTGATGACACCATTTTGCCCCCTGCACTGCTCACCAGGAAGGCACTGTCTTCTGAGTGTGATAACTCAAAATGGCAGAGATGGTAAGCAGCCATGCTCTGGGGTGACAAAGGCAGACGGTGTCCCCAACACAATGAAGTCACTCACTTCTGCCATGCCACCTGCTTGGGGGCCGGCGCAGTGGGAAGGTGAGCCCGAGTCAGCCAGGAAACCGTCAGTTAATGTGTTCACCCTTTTGGAGCCTGAACATACCATTTCTTCTTCTTTCTAAATTCAGCAACACACACGCAACTGAAAAAGACAAACAAAGCCTGGCGAGTTGTTTGAGGATGGGTGCGTGTTCTGGGAAGCGTTTCTGCGTTATCAACACAGACAGCGTCTTTAAGGGCTCAGCTGAGGCCTCCCTCGGAGGGACAGTCTGATGGGAGCATCCCGTGTAAGGGGTCTGTTGTCAGTGGAGATGGCCAATGTGACTCACACATTCACAATGACAAATGCAACATTCTCTCCAGCTTTCCTTCCCTCCCTTCCACTATATTAGGTCATTCTGCTACCTCCCTGCACATTCTAAGTAAAGTGTAGCCATTTTTATTCTGTACCATTTAGGTGTCATATATTGACTTACGTTAAGAAAGGAATGTTAGTACTTAGCTCTGTTAGATCTTGCCCTATCCTCCCCCTGTTTTTCCCAGTCCCGTCATGACTTGGAACATTGGATGTTTTCACTAACCTGACACTTGCCCACAGGTGAATGCCACTTTACTTCTGTATGACATTCATCTGCAGATGGTGAACACCACATGACCCAAAAGCTGGGATGGAAGTGAGGCAGCTGCAGACTAAGGACTGCTGACACACCATGACGAGCTGAAGGGGTATGGCAAGACTCTCCCAGAACCCACAGAACAAGTGACCGCCTGCTGACACCGTGGGATGGACTTATAGCTTACAGTGTGAGAGAAGACATTGCTGTGTGTGTTTTAAGGCAGCCCTTGAAAAACAATACAGCCCCATTGATTTCTCTCTGATTTCTCTCCATATCGATCCCTTCATAGTCAAGGTAAAGTAGTCTTTGTTAAGGTCTGTCATTTTGGACTTGGGTTACTGTAATGACAATTTACTTAAGTTATTCTAGAGTTGCTCCCACTTGGACACAATCCTCCTTGTGTCATGTCATTTGTGAACTGTTGTAGTGTCCTTGATGCTGGTCTGCTTTGTGGTATAAGCTCTCAGCAGTGGCCAGGCTCAATAATTTTGGTAAATAAAGCTGACTACTAGGTTACAGTGCCCAGGACCAACAGAGAAGCTTAGAAGACTATTTAGATGCCCTGGATAGCCTCGTCTCCAGTGGAAATGGATGGTCTTAAGCTTGTCCCATTTCATATTCTTTCTCATTCTGACGCCTGAGCACTCCATGGTCTTAAGTCTGCTCCCGCCACCATTGGACCCACAGTGCCCATGGGTCATCTCTGCCTGAGAAGAACACGATTCGGGAAGGAACCAGGAGATCAGAGCAAGTGTCAGGTGCGGGCTGTGAGGGTGCGGGCAGCTTTGGGCATGTGACCACACCTGGGAAAGGAAGTGTGTGAAACCACGGCCTCTCAGCTCCAGCCTCTGCTGAAGAGGAAACAAGGAGTGGGGAGAAGAAGAATTCCCAGTGTTCACCGAGCCCTTGCTGGCCTGTGAATTGTTGCAGGACCTGTTGCAGTCCTTACACGTGTCTAATTGTGTTCAGCCTGTTGGTGGCTGCATCCACTGTGAGTGTGCTAAGCTTTCTCTGTGAGTGGAAGTAGCTCCTTTTGGGCAGCTAAAATGGCTGTCATAAAAATGTCTAAGATCCCCATTTAGTGCTCCTTTTCTAAAAGTAGTAACGATAGCAGCGTCTGAATACTCGCTCTGTGCTCACTCGGAGTCAGACTTCCCTTTCCTCATTAATCCTTGTTAATCCACTGTTCCTCACACATTCCAGCTCAGCTTCCTTTTCACTCAGGCACAAAAAGCACAGGAGTGGCCACGTCCTGCCAAGTCTCTGGTCTTCTGGAGCCACTGCAGCAATCACAGAGTTCACTGGGCTGAGCTGAGTCAGGGGACTTAGCTCATGTCTGACCCCCAGGCAACCACAGGCAGGCCCACACACCCACCTGCTCCTGAGTCTCCTGCCCCTGGCGTTTCCATGGGCCATATGAACATGTGGGGAAAACATGAGCTGGGCGCCTCCAACACACACTGTTGAGGAGTACCGTTGTATACCCTACTTCCCTACTCTACAAAGGAACTGCTAAGACACTTGTTTCTTCATCTGCAGACCCGAATGGCAACGATCAGTGCTCAGTACTAGTGGGTGACTTTCCAATTCAGGCTGTTTAGATCTAGGAGAGGAAGCACTTGAACCTACAGTGGAATGTGAAGGTTAATATCCACACGCTGCCTGTGTAGGACTTTGAATTTTTCCCAGCGTTCGAACCTCAGACGCTGTTGCTTGGAGAATATGGCCTGAAGTGATTCCAGCAACATACTGTAATTTTTGTGGTGCTCCCTGTAGATTTATTTCTTGGTGGGTCAGGTGGGACAGACTGCAGATGAAGATGTAGCATGTGCATTTGAATCTATACTTGAGAACCGGCGGGAGGAAAAAAAAATCAAGAATTTCTTTGTGTGTTAGGGCAGTGACGCCTCAGTATCGTGAGAAGGCTCCTTAATTACACTTGCCCGTTTCCCCAGAATCCAGAACAGAGAGCTGGAGTGAAGATCGCTGTGGCGACTGGACATGACGCCCGTTTATTTTCGGTAACAAAAAATCCACACTGCAAATCGCGATCATTTTCTTTCTTTTTCTTTTTTTTTTCTTTTTTTTTTTTTTGGCTAACCTTAATGTGTCCTCATTTGAAGTACTGCAGTTCATGAGCAATGTTAATGGAAAGCTTTTTAGTGTAACTGCATTTTCTATCTCTTTAACCTCTACCACCACCTCCAGGAGAGGAATCCATCTTGTAAAGCTTTTAAGGAGGCGTATTCCTGAGCGTTGCTTCCCCCTCAGCCACCCCGCTCTGCCCCCCACCCGCGGATAATTTTACATTATTTCTTTTGTCCACTACTCCATTCATAGCGTCAGGATTTTTATTTTGCTGATCTAAGAGTGGAAGAATTGGCTGCATTCTATCTGGTAATTCAGCAACCAGTTCTGCTCCCACGACGAGCGCTTTCGCCTCTCCCTGGTTCCTGGCAGCTCTCCCTGCCAGGGGGGCGCTGAGCACTTTCCCGTTTGAAGAGTTCACATCAGAAGCTTTCACCACATGCCTCTAAGGTTTCACCTCGTGAGACATTCCTCTTCAAATCCACGCTTCTGCCTCTTCCCAGGACCTTTGAATTCCATAATGGCAGCCCGCGCTGGCTGAGCAGTGTGGCCCCTTTGAAGCCAGCACAGACGCTGTTAGTAGTGGTTTTTGAAAGGAAAAAGGTTGGTGGCGATGCTGGGGGAGGGGCTGGGAGGCCTTCCACAGGCACAAGATGGGCTTTGAATAATTCAGGACTCACGGTGGGCCACAGCCACAGCCAGGTCCCCCAGAGAGGCGGGCAGCTGCGTCCACTGATCCCTGGTCTCTGGGGAAATGGCTGTAGCAGACAGTGGAGGCTCTGTGCCCTTCAGGCATGATTTTGGGGTGTGTGGTGTGCAGTGTGTATGTGTGCGTGCGTTAGGTTTCCTTTGAGTTTTGGCCATGTGTGAGCATCACCTGGGAAAACATGAGTAAATCCCAGTGCCCAAGCCTCTGGAGGGAGGAGGTGGTGGCCCAGGGTGGAGGGCTTTCTGGGGCTGCTGAGAAGCTCTGAGGAATGCCTGGAGCCAAAGGAGCTCCCCTGCTGGCTATGCAGGGTTGGGAATGGTGAAGCAGCGTGCTGCAGATGTGTCCTGGGAATTCCCTTTGGGTCCCCTCAAGAGCAGGGACACTGGGACAGGTCTGCCTTTGCTCATTTCCACGGAGTTCCCAAGCACACAGACAACTTAGTTGCAGCTCCTCCGAGTGATGGCAGCTGCCACCACCACATACGTCCACCTCTGACTTGCTGAGAGCTCCAGTGTCTTGCTTGCATGGCTAGGAAAGCCTGTTTGGGGGTGGTGGGGGGAGAAAGGTGATGGGCTTGAAGCCAAGTGGGAGGAAGGAAGCATGTGCAAATTAACCATGCTGCTGCTTCATATCTGAAAGAAAAGATATTGGCTTGAAAAATCAGGAGATGTGTTTGTTAACCTGGCTACTGATACACCCCTGGGTATTGCAAGCACACAATTCAAGTTTCTCTAGAGAACCTCCCAAGGCTGGGGAGCCAGACCTCCAAGGTGCTGCCCGCATGTTCCGCCCCTCCGTCCTGGAATCCACACGATTCAAGTTTCTCGAGAGAGCCTGCCAAGGCCTAGTAGACCAGGTCTCCAGGTGCTGCCTGCATGTTCCTCTTATCTCCTTCCCCCCACCAGCTATCTTTCCCTATATTGTTACAGTAGCATATAATCTTTCAGCAGCAGTCACATGTCCATTATTGTTCTGTTTAAATGTAGCACGACATTGTAGGTATAGACAATGCAAAAGAGTCCAGCATCCTATGGCCAAGATGTATTTAACAGTTTCATTAGATGTATTTAACAGTTTCATTAGATGTATTTAACAGTTTCAATCCCAAGAGGACAAATCTCATATGTTTTCTCTGATTGAAGGCAACCTTCATGCAAAACACAAGATCAATAGATACACAGGTAAACACGTAGGCATGTAGATTCATCTAGAACTGTGTAGTGGAGACTAGCATACTGAGAAGTAAAGGTACAGTGTAGTATGCATCTCTACTCCTGAATGAAAGATGAAAGCTCGTATTTCTTATCCCAGAGTGACAAGCATTGTGGAAAAGTTAGCAAGGATTGACCCACCAAACAAATTGCACAGTTGGAAATCCCACTCCCGTTTTCCTCTCATCCCATCCCGGGCTTGGGCCACGGCTAATGAATCTGCCTTATTTCTTGGATTTAAGTGTAAGCACTACCTAATTCAGCAAACTAACCCTTAACTGTGGACATTCACGTTTCCCTGTTGTTCTTTTTGTCTGCTTCCCCTCTGACGTTGAACCTAGGCCCTCCTTCTGCTGGCTTCACGTGCTTTCAGAAGCTCCCAGGGGAAGCAAGTCCCGACTACAGCATTTGTCTGTGATGATCTGACCCGCTCCCCTCCCTCATGGCCGCAGCCTGAAGACCCTGCCAGTGGAGTGGACACACACAGAAGCTCTTGCTATCCAGGTGAACTGGCTGCTACCTTGGAACAGGACTGGGGTCACCCACATTAATTCCAGGTGAATTCCCAAAAGAGGAGTTTCCAAATCAAAGATCAGGGACATTGTAAAAGATCCAAAGAGATTTTCTTTGTGAGTATTCTCCATCAGGAGCAGATGAGGAGACTCCAAGCCTCAGTTTCCAGATCCTCTCTGTGCTAAGGAGCTGTGGATCCATCTCTCAGAGACAACAAATGGCACGAAGCAGCTCATTGGCCACGAATGCAGCCATGAAAGTGACAGTTGGGCTGAATCTAAGCACCTTGAACGCTGCACAAAACGAGCACAACAAAGAGGCTGGAAGGAAGTTTCCCAGCTGAAAATGATCAAACCTGGAGAGCCAGAGAGGTTTAGAGCAAAGAGAAAACACACACAGGAGTGTGGCTGACAGGAAGGGGGACTGTTTGGCGAGAAGGAGTGAGCTGGGGGTTGAGTCGCTGTGTCCTTGTCAGTCCCCTTTTGCGTGTAGGGCCTGGATTCCACGCATCAGCAGCAGATGGAGGGAGGCAGGAGGGTGGCAGCAGCAGGAGGGACTGGAGTGTTGCCTGCAGGAGGCTCTTTTCAGGCTGTCCTTGCCACCATCAGCAGCGTGCATGCATGCAAGGAGATGCTCCCTTGGCCTGTTTCTGGCCAGCTGTCCAACTGACTCTTGCCACCCCCTTCTTTCATATTAGGAATTTAAAAAAAAATCCCAGTTGAAATTCATCTTTCTGATGATGCTCAAAGAGCACAGCTGATGGACAGAAGTGTGTGGTACCAATTAGATCGGCAGCTCTGATTCCCTGTCTGGGATTAGACCTCTCTGCACAACCCAAATATCAGATAACATTTAAGGTTTACATTCTCTGTAGAAAGCTACCCCCAGAATTTATTGATGTCTGCAGCATCTGATTACTCTATAGCCAGGAAGAGAATCTTAGATTTTCTCTCATTGACCTTTGGAAAGTAGCATCTTGTGAATTTTTCCATTGAACCCATGACCTTCAAGCATCTAAATCTCCAAATTTTCCACAAATTATGCCACATGTTTTTCAATTTTTTTTTAGCAGATATTATAATGGCTTCAGTGTTTGCTTTTGCTGGTTGGAAGGAAAGTGTTGGGAGAAAGGGCACGTCTTTTTTCACGCAGCCTCCCCTCCTCGTGTCTGTGGCCTTGCTGCCGAGGTGTCCGCAGCCTGAGCATGTTTCCCAATGAGATGGGTGACAGTGGAGGGGAAGAAAGGCTTTTAAAAGAATCATTCTCACGCTGGATGAAATCTCAGATCTTGCAATTTTGTTTGTTTTCTCCCTTCTCAGCTGTTTCCCTTTGAAGTCAGAGACTGCGACGGCTTTGTGCGAGTGCAGCTGTGACTAGGCGACCATGGTTTATTTTAAGACAAGAAAAGAACCCAAGCAAGAAATACCTATTGTTATTTGTCATCCATTAGCAAAATTCAAATGCACTCAGCCTTGTGCAAATATGCAGATGAAGCCTCCGTACATGAAGACCCTGTACTCTGGGACACCGAGGCTGGATGAAGGGGCTTCTTGTCCACCAAGCTCGGCACTGTGACAACAATGCAGGGCCAGATTTTTGCATTATCCTCTCTGATCCCATTGCCCCCGCCTTAGTTCAGAGCTTTATTCCTTTGTCTCTGAAGGATTGTGATCGCTTCCCATTAAGTTTTCTTTAGATTCTATATCTCTGACCAATCTTGTCTGCATACCACGGCCAGGGAAATCCTTTAATGCCAGATCAGCCATATCGGTTCTCTGTGTAAAATCTTCTGAGGCTCTCTGTTTCCGGGGGAGTAAATTCCAAGTTCACTGCCTACTGTTTCAAGGGGTCCTTAGTTAACCACTTCCTGAACTTGCAAGCTTTCCTTTCTGTTCTTTTTTTGGAATGACCAGTGTTCCTAAAATAGTGCACTCACCAGGTGAGCATCGTGTGGGCAAGACGTGAAGAAACCTGTGTCTGCCGCGGGGCCTGCATTGGAGCAGTGCTTCTGCTCTGAAGTCGATGGCTTCTCGGGACCCACAGGGACGTTACACCATTTTTGTCCAGAGTCGCAGCCTTACAGATGCGAGAGCTAATGCTTAGGAATGAAGTGAAGTATCCCAAACTGCCAATGATAACAACTTCTTTTTATCTACATGGAAGTGTTAAAAACATCTCATTGAAGTCTCTCAGGCTGAGGGACTGGCCACAGCTTAGCCAGATGGCAAAGAACAGGCCAGGGCTCATATGCCAATCACTTGACAGGAGGGCCTCACTCACAGCCACTTCCTCCCAACGATGCTTACCCTGAAATATTTTGGTATAGCTGTCTCTTACTTGTGCCTTTGTATATGTAGGCCTCTGGAGGCACTCCTTGGCTTCCAAGTCTTCGTTCCCAGCTGTACGGATTCTTAAAAAATGTGTTGGCACTGACTCTCGAACTCAGATGCTGGGGATGCAGAGTGACTGTACAGGCTCCTGAAATCCAAGCCATTCTCTTTGCACCTTCAAGTGCCAACAGGCTGCTGACTGATCCCCTTCCGTCGTCCCGGTGTCTTAGCCCCAGTGTCTACCTACCTTCGTCCCAGCATCCCTCTCCCTGGTTTTCTCTGCCAGGATTCTGTTCCTACAAATCCCAAACCTGATCCTTTAAGCACAAGAATCCAATGACCTAAACACTGTATTTTGAGCCTTTGCCCCCGTTACAAGCCCGGCACGTAAGTCTATGATTCCTGGGCTCTCATCTCAGCTTCATCATTTTGGACACAAACAAGTTTGGTCTTTTTTTTTTTTTGGCATTTAAGGAATAAACCTTAATGATAAATCACTGAATTTTGATTATCAAACATTAAATGCAATCACTGTGGTTGGAGAACAGGAAATGATTTATTCAAGCCTGCCAAGTCATTTTGTTATAATTTTCCACTGATTTAAATATGTAACTAAAATACAAAGATTGTCAAATAATAAGTAATGATATGATAAACGGAAAAACTATTATAAAATAGCAATGATTTCCCTGTATATAACTTTGGAAATATCAATTCTGTCTCATTTGGAAGTCTTAGTATTACTCTCAAATATTTTAAAAACATTTTATAAGATCAAACATTTGTTGAAATACTAAAACACAAACATTCCAGCCTATACAAAACTGCATTAATAATAATAATAATAAACATTAAAAATGATAGTATTGTCACTACAAAATTAGTAGTTGCGTAAGAAAAAAATATATGAATATGAAAGTCGTATGGATATATATGTATGCTACAAGTAACAATATATACATATATTTATATTTAGTGATAATTTGTGTTTTATAAGTTTGTGTTCATAAAGAAACCGTGAGATTGATAGGCATCAAAAAGAACCATTGACGCCTTTGTAAGAGTGTGGCATCCAGTTGGCCGCATGAGGCCAACACCAGGCTGCTCTCCCATCTCCCCTTAGAGCTGTTCTGTGCTGATTCCCACGAGGCAGCAGCACACACGGCGTTGCTCATGCCTCATAGCGATTCTGTGATGCAGTTTTATCTTCATTTAACAATCCAGGAAAATAATTTCTCTCTGGAGAAGTCGTCCATCTGATGGCTTACTCCCCAAATAATCACAATGGCCAGAGTTGCCAAAATCAAGAGCCATGAGCTTCTTCCAGGTCTCCCATGTGGGTGCAGGGCCCTGAGTACTTGGGCCGTCTTCTGCTGCTTTCCTAGCTGCATTAACAGGGGGTTGGATTGGAATTGGAGCAGCCAGGACTGGCATTGGTACCCATATGGGATGCTGGTTCTGCAGGCTTTACCCACAATACCAAAGATAATATTTAAAGACACAACCACCTCCACTCCCCTAATCCATTTGCATCAGCTAAGTCACTGGCTGGTACTGAGCTCGTTGCTACCCTCCAGCATTGCTCATGGGGTCTGGAGATTGCTGGGCTGGGCTGGGCTGGGGAGGCTGTGATAATTTCTGTGAAATCATCTCCAAATTTCTAACTGCCCAGCAAGCAGCATGGTGACAGCCAGTTGGGGCTGGGACCAATGAATACTCTGATAGAAGAACAGGTCGGTCTGAGAATGCCGGAAGCACAATGAGATCGCACTCTTAACTGAAGATAGCCGATGCCTGTGATGACCTTGGTGTAAGAGTTCTGGTTCTCATGATTGCACTGCGAATGGAAACAGGTAGAAGACTGGAAGGATGATGGCGAGAAAGAAAGGGGTCAGCGTTTTATTATTAGCTGCTTGTGGGTGCTTGTCTTCATTAATATCTTGGATGGTCTGGAAGGTACACTTGGCTCATTGATGTGCAGGTGGGAATTGACATTCTTCAAAGGCTCTGCTTGTGGGGCCATGACACAGGCTGTTTTCCCTGACCCCCGCCCTTTCCTAGACTCTTTGAGGGTGACGCAGGTCCCCATGGCTCCATGTTGGGGCCAGTTTCATCACTTGCTCCTGGGTGAAGCACATCAGCTCCACGATTTCAGCTTGCCCTCTTCCAAAAGGACAGCTTTATATTGGTACATAAAGAAATGCATTTTCTGTTGTGAGAATTTACTGTAGCAGTAAGGTGTATATGTGACTCACTTGTTTGTTTATAGTGTCCACATGATGAATAGAATAACTATGGGTCAATTTGAAGCTTTTCAAGGTTTCTCTTATTCCTTCCACATATATCTTTTATGTTTTATTAATATTGTTTCTTATCAACGTATTATTTGTGTCTATTTAGGAATTAAAATGTAATGTTGGATTCACGTATAAATGATCAGCTCGGGCAATTAGCATGTTCCTCACCTTCAACTGTTGTCCCTGCATTATGGGGAGTATATTCAAAATCATCTTTTCTAACCCTTTTGAGAAACACAGTGCCTGGTTGGCTGTATACATGCCCCCACTCCTGTTGGGACATAGAATACCAGATTTATTCCTCCTTTAGAATCGCAGCTTAACACTCAGTGAGCAATGCCTTCTCTGCTGTCTTGTCCCTCAGTGTCTGGTAAGCACTACTGCACTTAGGATTTCCACTAGACACTTGTTTCTGCATTCCACGTGTTTGTCCTTTTGTATCTGACTGGCTTCATTTAACTTGGCGGCACGAGTCACGGGATTCCACGCTCTGTGTGTGCGTTCTTGGAAGACAGCACACTTTCTTCATTTCTTCATCAATGGCCGGACGCATAAGCTGTTATTGTATCTTACCTACCAGAAGCTATGCTGTAAGGATCCTGGGGGTGAGCTGCCTCTCTGATGGCACAGTTGATCTTCTAGAGGCAAGATCTTAACTTTCAGACTCCTTGACCTGGGTTTTCTTCCTGCCATCCACTGGCAGGCCCACACTCAGCTGTGTCTTCCCCGCGCCTGGGCCTCCTCCTCCAGCAGGAAAGGCAGCCGCCTTTTGCTGTCATCCTTGCCAGCATCCTGGCTCTGCCCTCCAGGCTCATTCTCTCTCATGCTGCCTCATGCTCCCCACTTCATGCCCAGGGTGTTTCAGCTTCATCGCTGTTACTTAAGTATTCACCACCATGGCCACGTGGAGAGACAGAAGTCTTGTCAGTGACGTTTCATCACGTCAGCTCCGCCTTCTTCCTTCCGTGTTCGATAGTGCAGCCCCAGTGGTCTTTGTAACTCAAAGACTTAACCAGAGCCCTGTCCGGATTGGGACTGCTCACCTGATTCTGGCTCTCTCCATTCAACTTGTTTTGTTTCCCTTTGCTCTTTAGCCTCATCCTTAGTGCCCCGGTGTCCCTGCACAGAACACTCCTGGATCAATGGGCTGTGAGCACCGTAAAAAAAGAACATGTGACACAAGCATGCCGGTCCCTCTTCCTGAAATCAACTTTCCTCTCTGGTGTGGCTGATTCTTGCTCATTTTCTCATTGTCCTTTTGCTATTCCTTCCCTTCAAAACCACTGTTTTTCTAAAACCCAAATCAGCTATTCCTTTTCTGCGCTCATCCAGTAGTGCACGTGGAGGCGGAATGACCCCAAAATGGGACATCTGAAGATCAATGGGGAAAAAGGACACTTTATACAGCCATGCTGCAGGGATGTGCTGCTGTTTGGCCAAGTCTGCTCTCTCACTAACAAGAGATACTGTGGAGATCCAGCTGAACAGCTCTGTCTTAGAGAAGGTGATACCACCCCACAGACGCGCATTGTGCTCGTAGGCAAGCTTCACTTGGAGTGGTTGGCAGACGATGCGCCTCTCCCTTTTTCCCAAGCCTTTTTGTTTAACTGAAGAGATTTCTGGTAGGACCGTAAAGGCTGCAGCCTCAGCGCGCCATGGCTCAGCTGCAGGGCGAGATTGGTTCTTCTCTAACACGGTTACCATTTTGATTCCTTGCTTGCTTCTTAAGATTTTGTTTTTGCTGTTCAATTACATGAATCACAAAGGATGTGACCCTGGAATTTGGGAAGAAAATGAAGAATTAACATCAAAGAGGCAAATAAAGTCGACAGCTCATTTGTCAATGCCAATTCTGCCGCGTGCTCCTCCTGGCTTAGTATAGGGCTGCATGAGGTGCATTTGTAACTCATGGCTAGAATTTGGAGTCATGAAACTCATGTCCTTAGTTTTGCAGACTACCAGCCTATGACTGTTTTCATTTTTGGGTTTCCGTTTGTTTCATTACTCCACATTTAACAAAACAAGCATGTAAAATCCCAGCATGCTGATGAGTGTGCTGTGCTGTGGACTGTGCTCTAATACTCAAAATGGCGTCTCATCAACCCCCTGCAGGTTCTCAGTCTTTCTTTCTTTCTTTCTTTCTTTCTTTCTTTCTTTCTTTCTTTCTTTCTTTCTTTCTTTCTTTCTTTCTTTCTTTCTTTCTTTCCTTCTTTCCTTCTTTCTCTCTCTCTCTCTTTCTTTTTTTCTTTCTCTCTTTCTCTCCTTCTCTCTTTCTTTCTCTCTTTCTTTCTTTCTTCAGGGACCCAAGCCCTTGAGCCATCCGCTGTGGCTTTTGCAGGTCCTACATAACGAGCTGAATCTGAAGTGGGGCAGCTGCAGTCTGAACTCGTGCTCATAGGAGATGGTGGTGCTGCACCCTGTGGGAGCCTCAGCCTAGCGCGCCCTGGTGCCAAACCATGTTTGTCAGCATTTCTAACTTGCTTTTGTAGCTTAAAGGATTTTATTTCAATATATCAACTTTTTTCAAAATAAAGGTAAAATAGACTTGACTTCCTAAAAAAACAAAACAAAAAACAGGCCATCAATTAGGATTTAAAAGGAATCATCACTTTAGCTAATTTATCTAATTGAATCCTGAGATCATTTAGCTCTCATTTGATTGTTCTTGTGACTTGGTTGAGTTTTAAATAATCATGGAGAAAACACATGGTCTGTTGCTGTTAGAAAATAAACAGCTCCTTCCAAGGTGGAAGAAATTCAGAATGTAAGATCCCTTTGCTGCTGAAAAGATGAAATGATAACACCCTCTACGGTGGCAGGGAAGACCACTGGACAGGTACCACCCCGTGCCATGGCAGGGAAGACCACTGGACAGGTACCACCCCATGCCATGGCAGAGAAGACCACTGGACAGGTACCACCCCGTGCCATGGCAGAGAAGACCACTGGACAGGTACCACCCCGTGCCGTGGCAGGGAAGACCACTGGACAGGTACCACCCCGTGCCATGGCAGGGAAGACCACTGGACAGGTACCACCCCGTGCCGTGGCAGGGAAGACCACTGGACAGGTACCACCCCGTGCCGTGGCAGGGAAGGACACTGGACAGGTACCACCCCGTGCCATGGCAGGGAAGGCCACTGGACAGGTACCCCCCGTGCCGTGGCAGGGAAGGCACTGGACAGGTACCACCCCATGCCACTGGACAGGTACCACCCCGTGCCATGGCAGGGAAGGCCACTGGACAGCACAGCACTGAGATCCAGTGGATCTGGCAGAACCATGAGCAGCTGGAACAGCAGGATGCACCTGAACAAAGTGCCCATTACATGCAAGACAATACCTCCCACAAACAGCATGTACATATGACTGCTGTTCACATAGGCAAGTGACACAATGGATAATTACAAACCCTGAGAAATGATTCTAGGAAGAAGTCGCATTTGAGTTCAAGAGAAACTATTCTATTTGTACAACCGTCATAGCTAATGCTTCCCCCCTGAAGGGCTGAAACTCACATTCCTACATGTGCTTTCTTCATGCTGAGTGAAACTTTTGGTCAGATCTTTCCCCATGTTTGGGACGTTTTCAGTCATTATTTCCTCAGCTGTTTTCTTCTGCCTGTTCTCTTTCCTCAACAGGTATTTGTGACTTGGTTTGTATTTCTTCAATCATTTTTCTCTCAGTTCTTCAGATTTAATAATTTCTATATATTTCCAAGTTTATCAAATTTCTGCCTTCTCTAATATGCTTTTAGGCCAAATCTACAAACTTATCATTTCATATTCTTCAGTTATAGAATGATTTTTGTAGCTTCTGTTTCATTTCTAGTAGCACCCATTTGTTAATTCATTGTGAGGTTTCTTTTCTTTGAGGCTTCAAACATGCATGATAGTTTAAAGTCTTCTTAAAATGAAGCATTTAAAAATGTTTTAATGGAAAAGTCAAATATACAGACAGGAGGAAGGATAGAAAGGAAGATCTTCCATCTGCTGGTCTACTTCCTAAGTGGCCACCACAGCCAGAGCTGAGCCTATCCACACAGCCAGGAGCCAGGAGCCTCCTCTGGGTCTCCCTCACAGGTGCAGGGTCCCAAGGCTTTGGGCCATCCTTGACTGCTTTCTCAGGCCATAAGTAGGGAGCTGGATGGGAAGTGGAGCAGCTGGGACATGAACCAGTCCTTATGGGTTCCTGGCGTGTGCAAGGCAAGGATGTTAGCCTCTAGGCTACTGAGCTTGTGCCAAGCCCTGGATCTAAAGTCTTATATCCTAACTATGTGTTAGCTGGGTAATTATTTTTTGACTGCTTTTTCTCTTAAGCTCTGGTCAGCTTTCTGATTTATCCATAACTTTTTTTTTCTAATGGGCTCATCTATTTTTTTTTTTTGAAAGGCATAGTGACAGAGGAAGAAAGAGGCATTGAGAAACAGACACATCTTCCATCTCCTAGTTCATTCCCAGACGTGCACAGTGGCTAGGGTGAGGTCAGGCCAAAGGCGCTCCATCTGGAACTCCCAGGTGGGTGACAAGAACTCGAGTACTTGGGTTGTATCTGTGCATTCACACGAAACTGCATGGGAAGCATCAAGTAGCTTGGACTTGAACCTGGCACCACATCTTCGGATGTGGATGTTCTAGAAGAACAGCTCTCTGCACTGGAACAAGTGTCTCAATGCAGTGGTCTTTAGTCGTCGGAGATACAGACGCGTAGCTGGTCTGCTCCGTGGACAGTTCAGCACCACCCTCCCTGCAGTGGGCAGAAGCTGAAATCTTTGCTCTAAATTTCTGGCCTGCTCTTTCACCTGGGCCGCCTTGGTATCTCTAAGTCTACACAGATTAGCGGCCAGGCTTCCTCCCTCCTTGGGCACGGGTTCCTCCCATCTTTGCGACTGCTCTACTGTTTGCTCTGTTCTCTGACACTGTTGGCTTGAGGCTCTGACCTGCTGCTGCACAGAACACATGGATTGGCGCAGGCCTGCAGCTCAGCTGCTACAGATGCACGGCTCCCAGTCTGCACGGCTGGAGTTTTCTTTTAATGTATTGTGTTCATATTTTCCCACTGTCACCTGGGGAAGGAAGACTTGACCAGGTCACCGCAATATCACTGCCCTTTGGTTAAATCCTGACGACGCTCAGTGATTCTATAATTTTATGTTGATAAATCATTTTTAGAAACATCTTTAAAAAACCAATAGTCTTAAAAACTATTTTTACTAATGTTCAGTTAATGTATTTTACAAACTTCAGGAAAGTCACAGTGCGGAGGGTTTGGAGTAAAAGTGACTGGCTTAGTGCTTTTTAAAACAGATTACTAGTATGACAGAATCTAAGACACTTAAAGTCTGAATTTATATCATCATTTTTAAGCAAATTCTATCTCATAGACATTTATAGAAAAAATACATAATGTACTGGGTTAATATTTAAGATGAGTCCGATATGGAAGACTGTTCACAGGGAACTCGAGTGTACAGAAATAGGAAGATGTGTCCCCAATTGTTCAGGTGAGTGACACGGCACTGTGCAAATCCCTTCCTTGTGAGGGTTGCTCACCTCCAACAGACACATGTCCCTGATCCAGCTCAAGTGGGAATCACCAAGGAAGGGCTGGGCTGCAAGGCCGGGGTGAGGCAGAGCCTGGCTTGGGCTGCAGATCCAGTAATGATGGTTTTTGTCCCACGTGGCCTTCTTTATGAGGCGCACTGATAGGGGAATAACGGGGTACATGTTTTGAGTCAATTCTCCAGAGGACATAGAGTCCAGGGATGCGAGTCTCCTGGAGTTATGCAGGTAAGGTGTGATCTTTGAGCAATTAAGGTGGCAATTCTTGTAAACAAAGATGAGAGCATCCATGCTGACAGGTGGGTGAGCCAGCAGTATGAGGCAGGACCAGTCGGAGGAGAAATGGGAAATTCAGACTGACTCATGTCAGAAACTGCCTTTAAAACACTGCTGCTCAAAGGATGTTTAAGACTCTGCATCTAGGAGCCTCAGGAGACACCCAGACTCACACACTGAGGAACTGGGGCCCTACTTCACTGTGAGAAAAAGGGCTCGTCTCTCTCTGCATCAGCTGGCTCACTTTCTCAATTCTTATTCTGGGTTTACAAAGCAGTCAGTCTAAACTTTTGTTTCTTGGATTAAAATTCAATGGAAAAATCAATTAATTTTGTAAAAATATACTTGTTTGAAAGACAGAGTGACAGAGAAGAGAGAGAAAGAGAGATTGGTCTTCTATCCACTGGTTCATTCTTCAAATGGTTGCAATGACTGGGCTGGACTAGGCCAAATCCAGGAGCCTAGAGCTCCAGCTCTGTGTCCTGCATCGATGGCAGGGGCTCAAGCATTGGGCCATCTTCTGCTGACTTCCCAGGCAAGCTGGCTTGGAAATGGAGCAGCCAGCATTCCAGCCAAAGCTCTGTTATTGGACGTCTGTGTTGCAGGCACTGGCTTAATCTGTTGCATCAAGACGTTGAACCCAGAAGGGACAATGCAATGTGTATAATCCTGTATAGACTATTGCTAAATAGAATGCATGGTATGCATGTGTAGCTGGTTGGAATCTAAGTGATTTGCATAAAAGGGAACACTTTATTTTATAAGGCTTTATAAATTCAGTTTAAATCAGGAAGCAACATATTGAACTGTTGATGGAGATGTCGTCTCTGCTGTACTGAGCCCAGTAGGTAGGGGAATTTTTAACAATGAATTTAAAGTGACAGTAAATACCTAATATGCTTGTATATGAGAGAATGACTTCAAGGAGATATTCTGATTGCTTTATGGTGAAAATGAATGAGCAGATTGTAAGCTCTATGAATTTTTCCATTGAGAATGTGCATACATGGTAGGAGGTTGTGTCAGTAGCAACAGTAATATACCAATCCCTTCTAGACTACTATTTGTTTTTTCTACCTTTTCTAAATTTACGTATAGTCTGAATTCTAGGGCTAATTATTATTGGATAAATTAAAAATAACTTGAGGAGGCAAAAACTTTAGGAATAATCAATCTGCTTTTCTATTTTAATAAACTTTTTTGTAAAGCTCAATGCATTCACAAGATGAACACAAGCACTTCCCTACAGCCCCAGTCCAGAAATGAACACTACGGGCACCAGAGAAGCTCCCGGCATTCCTTGGCCCGGCATGCCTGGGCTGATCACCAACCCCCAGCATGCCTCTGCCGGTCTCCACCTCCTGGCCTGCCTCAGCTGGTCGTCACCTCCCTGCATGCCTCTGCCGGGCACCGCCTCCCTGCATGCCTTGGCTGGTCTCCACCTCCCGAGAGGCAACAGCTCTCCTGCCTTCTAAAGCCAGAGTTCGGGGAGGTGTTGTGTGTCATGTTAAGTTGCTGATGCTCTACTTTTGATTTAGCTTCCTCCTACAGGCCACTTTTATTGCTATGAAGTATCATTTAATGGAACTATCAAAATGTGTTTGTTTTCCTCATTAATGGATTTTGGGGTTTCTTCTGCTGTGTGCCTGTTACAAACAATGCTGCCACGAGCTTCATTGTGTAAGTCTTTGGATGCACAAAAGGGCACATTTTGCATATAAACAGGAGGGTCAATTTGGGATCATAGGTATGCATGCTTTCAATAGTGCAAATACCACTAGGGAGTTTTCCAAAGAGGCTGTACAAATATGAACTCACCTAAGCCACTTTTGGAACTCCAGTTGATGTACATACCATTGGTTTGGTCATTCTTTTTAATTTTAGCTTTACTCATTATCACACTGCATCCTGTAGTTTTAATCTGCAATTACCTTGATGACTCAGTGTTCAAGGACATTTTGCATGTTTAGCCAATTTACAGTCACTTTAGAGAAGACCTTTGTCTGCCTTTCGTAGTGATTGCTAGAAACTCTTCCTATTATGTTGCAATGGAGGTAAACCATAACGTTGGGCTCAGTGCAGCGTCAAATTAGAGCTTGCCCAAGGCCTCAGTGGCTCCTGGGGATTTCCTGGGCGTTTTCTACGCGCTGATTTCTCCTGCTTTGTGAGTATTTCTTGACATTTGTTTTGCTTATTTGAGAGGCAGAACTACACAGAGAAAGGAAGAGAACTCCCGCCCACTGGCTAATTCCACAAATGGACCAGGGGAAGCCAGGAGCTGGGAACTTTTCCCTCATCGCTTATGTGGGTGTCATAGCCAAAGCATGTGGGCCGTCCTGGGCTGCTTTCCTCAAGCCGTTAGAAGGGAGCTGAATCAGAAACGGAGCAGCCTGGACAGGAACTGGTGTGTTCACATGGGACTCTGGCATTGCAGGCAGCCACCTCACCCACTGCATCATAATGCTGACCTCCGGTGCAGGATGCTTGCTTCCGGCCTTCAACAAATGGGGGAATGGGAAGAAGTTGACTTAACCCGTGTGCATCGTTAGGAATGTTTGGCACAATGCTTGATTTGACATCACCAGCTCCTGGAATGTAGCCACAGGAGACAATATTCAACAGAAATCTACATTAGGACTGAAATGGTAGGGAAATTAAAGTGCTCCGTGTTCCACCAAGCGCTGGATAATGCTGGAAAGTAAAGGATGAGTGTATGTCCATAAAATGAAAGTTGACCGCAGACAGGCTCCCTGGAAAGGGTCCCGATGCAAGACCTGGGTCTGTGATTTCAAGGCAAATCCATGTGGTATTGGGTCAGCTCTCATCATGACAAACTCCTCCTTCCTGCTGCTTCCACCTGCAGCTCTTAGGTCTCACCTCCGGAGAAGGAAGGAGAAAGAGCACTTGCTTGTCCCTCTTTCTTAGGTTCTTAGGGCACTTGACGAAAGCCACCATGCATTGCCTTCCCTCTTATTTTTACCTTTAAATGAAAAATAAGAACTCACCTTTCTGGAATAAGCAGCTTTAAGTGGAAAGGGGCAGAAATGATCACAAGGAATGCACAAAAATCAACATGAGTAATTTATTGAAGACATTTTCTTGTTTGATAACATCCATCCCTTTCTTTTTTGTTTCTTCGTATTAAATCGTGATTACCAAGTCATTCTCCACCAGCTTATTAAAACACTTACCTTCCTTTATCCTAGGAAATACCCCTAATTTTGTAGATCAGTTGCTTCCTGCCTGCCAATACCCACTGTTACTTTTTCTTCTTTTAATTCTTGTCAGAATAATTTTGCAGTGGGGGTCTTTTAAGTGTGTGACTCCAGTGACTAGCAAACCACTGCTTGAATTGAACATATGCTCCTGTTGTTTAAAGGAAATTCTCAAAATCATTGCAGCGCATCTTTTCCGATTTGCACAAGCAAGCGTCATTCGTGACTTTGTGGGCAGTTGGAACACATTCCGCGCGTGTGTCTGCTTCCAGAGGAGAAGGAAATAGAGCTAGGAGGAGTGCGGCGCATGGGGGTGGTGCTTTCTAGTTTGCACCTTACTGTGCCTGTGCAGTGCATCCTTCAATAGCTGATAATGTTTACGAGGTGGCTCCTGTGTGTCAGGCACTCTGCTGTGGTGACAGTTGCTCCCGTGAGCTGACCTGCCTGCCAGCTGGAGACTGCGTATGTAAATGTGGTCTAGAAGCTTCCTCACGTTCCTGGTAGTACGGGCTTAAAAACTGGGAACCATCAGCACTGCTGCCCTGTCACTGCTACTTCCATCACCGCAGAGACTCTCAATGCCCTCACTCCCCCATTACTGCTGCTAGCGCCGTTACTACTCTTTCATAATAATAAAGATTTATTTATTTATGCTTAAAAAAAGTAGTAGAGAGGGAAAGATAATTCCATCCACTGGTTTATTCCCTAGATGGCTCCGATGGTTAGAGCTGGATCAGTTCCAAGCTAGGAGCTAGGAGCTTCTTTCAGGTCTCCCACGTGGGTGCAGGGACCCAAGTACTTGATTCATCTTCTGTTGCTTTCTTTGGGTTGTTATCAGGGAGCTGGATTGGAAGTGGAGCAGCCAGGACAAAAATCAGTACCCATGTGGGGTACAGTCAGCATAACTTCAGTTCCTACTATTACCCTAAATGTGACTGCCGCTGGCACCTCGATTACTGTGCTGCTATTATTATTATCTCTGCCACTTTTGCTACTGGTGCTGCTAGTCTGTGCTGCTACTGAGTGATCTGTGCCCTTCAGCGAATTACTTCATCTGCTCGGGACTTTATTTCCCCTGTAAGTTAGGAAATGGAACTGGTCAGCTCTCTCTGTCCTTGAGGTGGCTATGAGTGTGTTATCAAAAGCAAAGAATCAAGACATGACATGAAATGATGTCGGCTTGTTCTGGGCAATGACATTTTAAACAAACCTTGCTTTTCAGAGAACTTCCCTTTAATTTGTCACTATGCGTCATGAGTCTCAGCGAGCAGGCATGAAATGTGTCTGGTTGCCCTTTATTCTCTGTTTTCTGGATTCTCGGTGCCAAGCTGCATGGCTTCCCAAGTCCTCGCCAGCTCTCAGGTTCTGTGCTGTTGCTTGAGCTCTCTTAGTTTGAGGACAATTGTACATCCTCATCTATGACAGGCAAATCAGCCATTATGAGAGCTCTCTTTTCCTTTGAGGTATCGCTGCTTTGAACAGCAAGCCACATGCGTCACCTCGCTCACAGTGCCGTGCCTCACTGATTTTGCCTCGTGTGCTGCCCCAGTCACTGTAGAGTTTCTCAATACTCATATACCCACCGAATGCTGTGTGACTGCACCCTTCCGGCCCTTCTGCTTTGCTCAGTTCATTTCCACCACTTTGTTCCATCTGATTCACTGTTCAAGTGGAGAGTGGGAAACAGTTACGGCTCGTCGGCGATGGGCACCGAGCCCTGTGACTGAGCTGGAGCACGTGGAGGAAGGCCCAGTAGTGGTCTGTGCCTTTACGGAGCTTAACGCCTTTGCTGCTGGGTGATGGCTGGTGTGAGGCAGGGCCTTTATTATTTCTTCTAAAAATGTATTTATTAATCTGAAAGTCAAAGTTAGAAAGGCCGAGGGAGAGGCAGGCTTAGATCTTCTATCTACAGATTCACTCCCGTAATGATTATAAGGGCAATGGTCGGGCCAGGCCAAAGATGGGAGCCAGTGGCTTCCTTTTGGCGTTTCATGTGGGGGCCAGGGATCCTTTACTTGAGCCAACCTCAACTTCCATTTCCTGGTGCAGAAGCAGGGAGCAGGATTGGAAATGGGGTACCATATGAATGGCATGCCAGTGGTGAAGGTGGTGGTTTTGCTTGCTACACCACTATGCCTGCCCCATGGCCTTTTATGATGTAGTAAATGTAGAAATTAACCAACAATGTCCATTGTTGGTTTTCTTTAGAAAAAAAATCTGAATAAGAGCATATAAATTGGTTGGTAACTGGATACCCAAAGTATTTAATTTATGACACTGATTCATTAATTATTCCAAACTTTCACCTCTCCTCTCCTTCATTTCAAGCAACAGTGATGTGCACCAGTCTTAGGGGCAGAGGACAAAAGCGATTTAATTTCTGTGTGGGTTTCTTGAACATCAGGAACAATAGCCTGAAATCCAAACTCATTTTGATGTACAATAACCAGAATTTATTGAGAAAATAATAAAAATTGGGGTTTTTTTTTGCGGGGGGTGAATTGAAGCTATTAGAACTGAATAGGAAAAGTTAAGCTTAGAACACTGAGTATAAAATGTATATTAACTACTTAGGAGGAAGAAAGAACATTGGATGGCACCATCATCACTTTCTCTCCCCTACCTTCCCATGGACATGTATATTGAAAGCTATATTGCTTAGTAGTGTAGGAGAAGATACGGCAGGAATGTTCTAGAAAGGCTTCCCTCTGGGGAGAAGCAGTGGACTCTCAGGTGCTTTGGAGTGACCTCACATTTCAGGGTTCAGCCAGGGAAGCTCCAAGCCACTGGCTTCCAATGCAGGTAGTCAATGAGCAGACACTAGGCTTGCTGGGAGCCAAATGATATTCAACCACACCCAGCATGGTGCAAGGAACCCAGGTGGAAATTCTGCAAATCCCTTCTTAACAGTGGGCCCCAAAGGATGTTGATAAACACAGAGGATGGGCAGTAGCCAGAGGTCAGAACAAGGATTGAGAGTTTTGATGGAAGCTAGAGAAAAACATCCGGCTGTTGGATAAGACAGCCAAGCTTCAGCAGGTGCCACAGCTCAGCATCAACAGTTCAGGTGGGCCACTGGGGGGAAGAGAAAGTAGGACAACACTCAAGTGTCTTGGACACAGAGGCGTGATCAAGGGAAGAGCAGAATTTTGAATTGGGCCTACTGCTCAAAAAATAGAAATTATAGAGGTTTGTTGAACTAACAATTTCAAACAAAATTTTCCACCATTCCTCTGAAAGAAGAGCTGGAAAACTAGCACTCAGATGGAGCCATAGTCTGTCCTGGTGAGTTTGGGGTATTCAAGTTGGCTGTGTTCAAGAATGGAGCAGAGCTGTAAGTCCAGAGAATTGAAGCTTGGCCTCTGCTCATCAGAATCAACATGTGCTTCACCCTCTAGTTGGGTCAGTTGCCTGTTGGGAAATGTGGGTTGCTAAGAACAGTGTGTGTGTGTGTGTTTGCCTTTCTCTAGTGTTTCTGTCTTAATGAGGTCTTTCCTTACAGCATAATGAATGTGCCATTTATTTGGAAACCTGTGGATCAAGTGGAATCCTCTATTGTCCTTTTTATTTTCCCCTCAACTCTTAGTTTTGATGGACACGTCCCCCGTGCTGCTGCTGACCATTCCCAACACACACCTGGCTTTCTTGCATTCCTGGACACCACCTTCAGTTTGGAACTGACCAAGACCATCATGCTTCAGACAGTCATGTTGACATGAAAAGGTAACTCAAGCTCTGGCAGATGCACCTAGAGTCATAACTGGCTTCAAAGCCCGAGTGTTCTACTGAAAAGTAAGTGTAAACTGGATTTTTGTAGATCAAAAACTGAAGCTTTTACCAAGTGGCCTGGTGCAGGAATATTATTGTAAGTTCTTCTGAAAAATTGTCAATTGCTTCACAAATCTGTAATAACTTGTTGATTGAAACAGGCACTCTTTTGTGCTGGTTCTTGTGGTAGGTGTTTCATCGTGGCTATAAATATCATTTTGCTGCTATGGGGTTTTCTTGAGCTAAGATGTTCTTGATGCTATCTATTGTGACAATAAGTTCCTTTCTAATGTTGTCCAGGAAAAGAAGCAGTCCACACATGAGTCTTAAGGATATGCGATTTCTACCCTGCAGTGCTTTAAAGCTCCTGGCTTTTTATTTCTGTATTTCACCTTTATTCCAAAGACCTTTGAGTCACTGGGTGCGCTATGACCTGGCCGGATTATTTCTGGGGTGTCTGTGTGTGCACACGGGCTTCAGCGTCCGCAGGTGGACCTGCCACAGCAGCGGGGCCGCTGGAATTCTCCCTACAGCAAGAATTCAAAGGCTGCGAGGAAACAATGCATCTTGGCCCCAACAATTCCAGCAGGAGGAACTATGATTGTGTTAGCTACTCTGATTCTGTTGTATCCGTCAGCAACCATTTGCTAAAGAATGACTGAGTCACACATTCTTAGTCCCTGTAGACAGAGAGACCGGAGAGCAACCTGTCTTCAGACAATTCCTGGGCAGATACATCTCTAGATAATAATAATAATAATAAAAGCCTAGTATCTATTTATTTGTACAACAACCCTTATGCTTATTGGGTGCTCCAAGAGGAGGGTTTAACTAGAGGTCACTGGCAAAGCGTCTGGCAGGGAGTAATTGTGAAGCAGTTCACCAGGCCTGGAGGGATGGAGAGCGAGGAAAATGCCAGGAGTTAGAAGGTCAGATAACAGGGAAGGAAGAAACGGAGCCCAGGCTTGGCATTAGTGGGGAAACGGTTCCAGCATCGGACTGCGGCAAGGGGCAGGGTAGATGACGGGGACACGACCATCGGCATCAAAGTCTACAATGAAAGAAAATTGAGATCCAGTTCACAGAAACACAGGCAAGAGAGATGCATGCCTGCGCTTTCCCTGCAAGAGCTGCCTTGAGAATAACACGAGAACATTATGTACTGATTAGTCAGTCATCGCTGGGCATGCCCCTTCCATCATTTAAGGGAGATATTGAACTATTTGCACTGGCAAGTTTGGCAGGTTCTGCTAGTTGGCCGGCTTACAACAATCAGCTATATGCTGGATGCTTCAAGTAAAGGCTGAATTTCCCATGCTCCTTTGTCACTATGCGTGCTTATCTGACTATGTCCTGGCCAACCAATTTGGGAGCTGCAGGAAGGTACAGAATCAGTTGTGGGAGATACGCCCTTCTTTCATTCTCTGATGATATCTGAAGTACAAGTGTGATTGCTGGAGCCAGGGCTGACTTTTCCAAAAGGCAAAATGGGCATCGTGCCTTTAAGCCATAATACTTTTGGTGTCCATTAAAACATTTTTAGCTATTTTGAAAACCAAAGGAAAAGAATAAGCCTTTAAGTCAAAGAAAATATTTGAATATGATGTGAATACACAGGTTTTTACACCAATGTAGCCATTAAATGTAATTCATAACTTTAAAAAAGGTTTTATTTATTCATTTATTTATTTACTTATTTATTTTTGAAATTCAGATTTATAGAGGAGATACAGACAGGAAGATCTTGCATCCACTGGTTCACTCCCTAAGTGGTCACAATGGCCAGAGCTGAGCTGACCCAATGCTAGGAGGCAGGAACTTTTTCTGGGTCTCCCACATGGGTGCAGGGTCTCAAGGCTTTGCGCCATCCTCTACTGCTTTCCCAGACCAGAAGCAGGGAGCAGAAAGTGGGGCTGCTGGGATTAGAACCGGCTCCCATATGGGATCCCAGTACATGCAAGGCGAGGACTTTAGCCACTAGACTATCGCACTGGGCCCAATTGGTAACTTTTTCAAGGACCCACAAAGGCAAAAGTGCACAGGGAAACGGAAGCCCTAGGGCAGCTCCTGCTGGACCCAAAGTACGAGAAAGTTGGAGGGAGACAACGTGCTCCTGGAGAGTTAGTGGGGTGGCACTGTTTCAGCTGGTGTATAAGGGTTCATGCGTGGTTCCTCACTAAGGCATTGGCGATGCCTTCATGTGGCCTCGCTCAGCTTCTGGGTGACTGAGTGGAAGCAGAGATGGGGCAGCCCAGCCTTCCCTTTGCCCCATATGCACCAACGCCTCTCACACGGCCCAAGAGCTTTGCTTCCTGAGGCTAAGTTAGCAAGACACTGAACTCCCAGGGTTTTAAGAAGTTCTTCAGTGTAGGCTGCACTCCCAGCCCGGGCGCCGTAGCTTCGCACCTGTGTACAAATCAACTCCAGCCAGTATTTTGGAAGTTAGTGATGATTTTTCTCGTTGTAAAATCACTGCAACTCCACTGTCTGGACAGGTTCTTAAGGAACAGGAAGTGTTTGCAGTTGTCCCCTCTTCGTCCCAAAGCCAGCCTGGACTTTCATTCTGCCCTCCCCATCACATCCCGCTGGCATCCGGCTCTGGAAAAGAAGCTCCCAGCACCAACAGCATCTCTCACGGAGGGCAAAACAAAGTCCAACTTGCTGCAAGTGCTGACCTGGGGAGAGGAGGATTCCCAGCTCCTGTAGGGTCAGTCCTGTGCGTGGAGCCATGGGCGGGTGAGGGTGCTAATGCCCTCACCGCAGAGCTTCCTCTGCCTTCATGACTTGCGGTGGAAGGATGGCAGCCAAAGACTTGGTGGTTAATAGGTAGTTGCTTCTGTACCCATTTGACTCCTTAATAGAAACTGAGAACGACTTGGGGATGAGCCTTCTCATCAGCGGGCAGTCTTAAAGATCTTTGCGAGTAGGCTTGACAGAGAGCAGAGCCAGGAGGAACGTCAGAGATGGAGGGGGTCATTTCTCTCCGTGTGTGTGTGGCCTCTCCTCCCTCTCTCTCCCCTCTCTCCCTGATGTAGCATCAGCCAGTGCAGACAAGGATGATACTACCCCACATTCACTTAAGGGGCTGTCTCCGTGCTGTGCTGATTTTCAGCATGTCAGTAAAGGCTAGTGAAAATACCACCTGGCACATTAGACATGACATCTTGGCTTTCCGTTTTGATCACAACAAATGAGAGAGAAAAGGAAGTCGGCTTGCCTAGATCAAAGAGGTACACACTTGGGGTCAAGGGGAGTCTGATGACTACAGGGAAAATGGAAGAAAAAGATAATAAGCTAGGTCTCCAATGGAGAGGGAGAGAAGCGTAATGGGCCTTCATTTCTTTCGGAAAATGAGAACACAGTGTGAGGGTTACCTAACGGTGTCCGTGTGCACCACATGGTCCAGACGTTCAGGAAGAGTCGAGCGTGTGTGCATGGATGGCAGGTGGAGTGTGTGGCACGCAGCCAGCAGGGTATGGATGGCCTGTGCCTGTGGGCCTGTGCTCCCCTCGGACTTCAGCATGTGCCCAGCTGCTGCCGGCTGTGCCTGGTATCTGCAGTAGAGCCAATGGCTTTTCCTTTTCTTCTTTTCCACCGTTGTCTCGCAGCCTCTTGCCCATTCCCCTCTTCCCTTCTGACGCCTGTCATGGCCTCATGTGAAAGACCTTGACACACACATCTGCTCTGTTGCTACTTTACCAGCTTACTGACGTTTTCTTAAATCGTGCTTTTACTGACTCCTTGGGCGGGAGGAAACAGAAGACATTAGGTCGTGCCTGCCAGGCTTCTGCAGCTGTTGTGTGATTGTTGTATGCCCCATCATGCTTGACGGTCAGGTAGCCGTACCTGTAAGGCACTGGAAACATAAGAAGTAATATTATTAATAGTTTGATGAAACAGGTTCAGCTTGATTTTGAAGTGAACTGTGTGACTTTAAGTTTTGGAAATGGAGCATGGGCCTCTATGGGTTCTGGGCAGGGGGATAATTCTACAAATCCATGAACTTTGTAGGCAAGGTCTGCGAATGTTTTAGGGTCTCTCTCCCCTGGAGAATGCTGTCTGTTGATGTGGCAGTGAAAGCCTTAAATGTGCAGGCCTGGTCAACACAAAGTGTAGCTGAGTGCACATTCCTGCAGGGGGCCAGAGCCAGTGCAGGGGTGGGCATGGCAGTGCAGGGGTGGGCATGGCACTGTTGGTTTCCAAAGCAAAATTCAAGGTCAAAGGCCAATGTCTAAGCGATGCCTGGATGCTCACCTCCTCTCAAAGTTAACACGCACAACTCTTGTTCCCAGAGCAGTGATGGCAGGTAGGCCTGAGGGCAGAGCCTTCCTAGGAAAGAGGGTGGGGACTATCCTTGTCCCTTCTCCCTGCAAGGTTGGAGTAATTAGACAGCTGTCCAAGTGTCAGGCCGGGCTCTGCCTTCCCAGCCTGCAGAATGGTGAGAAACTGGATTCTGTTCATGATCTGCCCTGTCCACGCATTTAGTTTTGGCAGCCCAAACAGTCCTGAGAACTTCCAGCACTGACAAGAGTGTCTCCTCTGTAATTTGGTGACATATTTCCCAGTGTAAATCTCAGATTACTGTTAACAGCTGTGTGAATTTCAAGCATGAAATCTCTAATAAAACCACTTTGTTTATTCAGAAGATTTTTCTCTATCAGAACTCTGAGTTCTGAGGGTGCAGGGTGAGGTTCCAGAGTTATAACAATTAGGAATGCGAATGGCATAACCTCCGGAAGCGCTGGGCAGACCTCAGCCGGGCCACACCGTGGCTGTGTGAGCACAGGTGAGTGAGCAGCCTGTCGGAATCTTCCTGTGCATTGTCTACTACACTTTGCTGTTGGCAGAGCAACAAGGGGGTACAAACAGCATCTCCCAGAGCCTGGATGTACAAGAATTGTCAGTGTGTGGCGTGGTGAAGTGACTGCCTGAAGCACAGCCATTCCATATGGGCACCACTTCTAGTCCCCAGATGCTGCACTGCTCACCCAACACCGTGCGCATGTGCTTGGGCAAGCAGCTCATGTGGTAGAGCTCTGGCACCTGTGGGAGGCACAGCGTAAGCTCCTGGCTCCCGGTTTCAGACCGGCCCAGCTCTGAGTGTTGCATTCATTTGGGGAATGAGTTAGCAGGTGAAAGATCTCTGTCTCTCCCCACCCCTCTCTCTGTAACTCTGCCTTTCAGATAAGCAAATCTTGGAAGAAGGACTCGTTGGCCAAACTGAATAAACTGCCTAACTTTGCTTTACTTAAACACAGGTTCTTGGCAGTTACAGAATTCTAACTACACAAAAATCAAGTATCAAAAACCCAAATTCTTCTTCCAAGAACTGATGGTTCATTCTACATTAAAAAAAAAAAAAACCTGCCTTATTTCATCTTGTAAGAATTTGCCTTGGCACCAGTTGATCTCAGTTTGAAGTAGTGCACTTAATGTGCACAACCACAGCTTTATTTTGCACAATCATATATCTTTTTAAAATATTTAATGATTTGTCCTTGTAGCCTAAATATATCTGTTTTTGTTAACTCTGCAAGTAGAGGGTGTTTTACTTTTGGAAACAGGATTTGATACAGTAAGCCATGATGATTTGACATGCTAGAATTGTCTGTTAAGGAAAATAGGCTGCCTAATGTGGTTCCAGGCAAAGAAAGTGACTTGGAGGCCAAGTTCCTGTCGGCTCAGCATAGTTCCCAGGGAGCCTATGGGGTGTTATTGTGAAAGGCATGCCAGTGGGCTGGGATGGGAGAGAACTGAATGCCTTCAGAAGCAACCAGAGGGGCCCGTGTCCTTGCTTTGCCCAAGCTCAGTGGGTTACTGTTGACGCCAGGAAGCAAAGCATTGGAACTTGCTCACTTGGCGTTCTCACTGTTGTTGAGTCACTTGGTGCTGACAGTAGCTGCCCTTCCTAGGAAGGAAGTATTTTTCCCACTACACATTAAGTGCAGAGCTGGAAGATGGCTAGCAAGTCCCATGGCCAAATCCGGCTCTTTTGGGTCACAGTGATGCTGCTTGGCAACCGTTTTGAAGAAACTTTGCTAAGTTCCAGTTGGTGACCTCTTGCCTCATTTATCCTCGATTTGGAGGAATTTAAGAAGCAGTTGCTGTTTGTATGCCAAAGCAGTAGAGCTTTCTACAGAGGCAATTCAGTGGTAAGGAGTTGGGGATTTGACCTGTGGCCCTTTCCTTTGTTTGGTGGTTTCCTTTTCTGCTTTTAGGATTGGGTCCACATTAGAATCTGTTGTGTTTACTAGCATAAGTTATATGTAATACAATCGGTCTCATGTTTTGGGCTCAGTGATGTGCGTTAAGTTCAGCTGTATACAATAGGATCAGCAGTGGGCTTTTGAGATCAGCAGTAGGCTGTATATTATATATTACATATTAGGATCAGTTAAATGTGTTAGAATCAGCTATGTACGTTAGTATCAACAATATTCCAAAGGGTTAGCTAATGCTAATGTAGAGCAGGAATATGCATGGAGTTAGCCATGCACATTCAAGTTAGCCATATGTATTAGTGTCACCCATAGACCTTAAGGTCAGCATGCATTAGTTATATACATTAGAGTCTTGGGGTTAGCTAGAAGTGTAAAAGTCAGCCGAGTACATTAGAGTCAGCTACTATGTTAGGCTCAGTCACACACAGTGGGGTCAGCCTAGAGCAGTGGGGTCAGCCCTGAGCAGTAGGGTCTGCCTTGAGCAGTGGGGTCAGCCTTGAGCAGTGGGGTCAGCCTTGAGCAGTGGGGTCAGCCTTGAGCAGTGGGGTCAGGCGCATGGTTTAGGGTCAGCATATGCTACAAGGCCATTACAGTCAGCTGGGGTGTTAGGGTCAAGGATCTACGGACCCTTGCTCCTTCTTCTGGCACTTCTTCATCCCCCAGTGTCCCAACAACACTGAAGAGTGACATTTTACAATGTCAACATTTGAATTCCAGCCACTTTCTCTTCATTGTTGGTAACACAATTGCATACAGGTCTCAGGTGCAAGGAGGATGCAATGCATATGACCCAATGGTGGCTCTTCTTTCTCCTTGCAGGGCCCCACATTTATCATACAGTGCATGCCTCTGGATTGTAACTTTATACTACAATCTAGGCAATGTTCAGGTTTATTCTTTTAAAGGCCCCCTGAAATGCTTTAAACACAGACAATAACCAAGACAATAAAGAGAAAAGAAAGTTTTATAATAAACCAGGGAAAAGCACAAAAGGAAAACCCCATAAAGGAAAAAATAAGTAAACAGTGCATTGAAAAGACAGGAGGTGTTTCCAGAAAAGCGAATCATTTAAAAAAAAAAATGTCTCTTTTGGGAAAGGCTGACATATCTGAAGAAAAATAAAAAAGCAGCTAAAGAATTAAATTGACAAGAAAGTCAATTAAAAAAAAACAAAGAAAGAAATATAATGTTGTTTATGCACAATGCTCAACTCAAGGTTTGTGTTGCTGAAGCGGCCTCATTGGAACTGAAGACCAACCCTACATCAAGACCATCGCTTGCTCAGCTGCACAGGTGCACCGTGTTTGCCTGGGAATGTAGTCATCAAAATTAGTGAAGGGCTTTAGAGTGTGTCTGACTTACAAGACATATATAAACACTGGTAAATAAAATGTGAGGCTGGGGCAGAGGGCAATGAGAGATAGAGGATATTATATTATTACATTTTGGGAAAGCACTTTTCTTTCTTCCATGGATCCACTAGGCAAAGGAACTTGGTGGGTCAATTCTTCAATGCGCTAAATCCCCAGGGCCTATGATCTTCAGTGGCAAAACCTGGAGCCTAGAACTCCAGGCATCTTATAGAACTGGATGGAGAGACCGTTTTCGAGCAATGTCAGCTCTCTTTAGGCAACAGGCCATGTTACCACCAGTTACCACACAGTGGACTGTTGCTGTGGGCTTGGGAAGAACAGTCTCCTGAGCCGTGTCTTAAGGTCACAGGGGGGTCTTGATGGACAGTGGAGGCATCGAGACATCCCACAGCACCCTCCTCTTCTTCCCATCCTGCTCGCAGTGTCCTTGAACAAGTGCGACAAGGGGATTGTGTCAATCAGGTCTGCACGTGCTGTGGTCACTCCACGTGGATAGCAGTAGGATGGCAGGGTCAAGGGGAGATGGAAAGGAAATGTCATAAGGAGGCTAAAAACTGCAGAAAGCAAGCTGGCACTTGGCGCTGCCACTCCTTCCCGGGCTGGTGTGCCCTGCTCTGACTCTAGATTTACTCCTGTTGGCAAAGGGGATTGGAGGAGCTGTTCAATGCTGATGGATTTCCCTTTATATTTATGCGGGGATTCCCTACGCTCGAGTTTCTGATTTATAATCAGAATTTGATGGCTGAGTCTAAGGACAGATTTCGTGTGTGCATTTGTTATGGCTGGGTAGTATTTGATTTTCGAGATTATTCATTTAGTCAGCAAATGCCCATTTAGTGCCTGCTCTACTTCATTCTTAGCTGTTGGGGTCAAAGCAGAGACGAGGGCAGACAATGGCTCTGTGCTGACAGAGCTTCTGTGACAGTGGGGGATGTCACATGAGGAGGAAATGAATCAATGTAATATGAAGATCAGGACAATCAAGGGACTGAGAGAGCATACCCACTGTCTTGAAGGTGACAGATTGCTATGGTGACCATGGCAATGTGCAGGGGCCAGGGAAGCCTCTCAGAGTGGCTTCCAGCTAACATACAGAAAAGGAGCACCAGGTAACCCTGGGGAAGCTCTCACCCTGGCCCCAGGTGCTGCTGTGCTTGGGGATGGGAGCACCTGCTTGGTTGGAGTGCTGGTCCCATGGAGAGATGTAGGAGTGCGCGTAAGAGGTAAGTAGGAGCCTTCATGTAAGACTCCCCTATAAAAACAGATTTGCAAAGGATTGATAACTGAAACTACACTTCTTTACAGAGAGCTAGCATCAATGTCCTCGGCGGTATTAAAAAATCCTCATTGCCCAGATGGAGACACTAACCCTGGATTACCAGGTGGTCCTTGTAAGTCACCTGGCTGCAGGGTGGCAGGGGCTCGGGGCTCACAGAGATGCTCCCTGCTGAGTTGGTTTAAAGCTGATGCCTGCTCCTCTTTCTAGAACACAGACAACTGACTGTTTTCCAGAAACTTCCCAGGGCATCCAGAAACAACTAAGATTAACTTGTAGCAATGAGTATAATTCTGCTTATCCTCAGAAAGCTGTAAATAATCAACCAAATCAATCAAGCAAGCAGACAGATGAAAAACAGACAACTGTCCTGAGGCTGTGAGGAGCCAAGAGTGGACTCTTCTGTCCAGATTGGACACACCGTTTGGCATTTTGCCCTTCCCACCTAACTCTCCCCAGCTACTAGATGCAAGTCCAGTGATTCGTACCCCTTGCCTGCTGCCAGCTTCTTTTCTCTCTAGAGAATATCCAGGCAATACAATAAACACAGAGTAGATAGTGAAGGGATGTCAGCCATTTCCTTAATGCAATACTCCTATCAAAATATATACGTGGTGCAGTTATGGTAAGATAATACATGTGAGATAATCTGTATAGAAAGTCTGTTCTTCCTGGAAACTATCATGCACGCTATTAGAATGGAATTTCTTAGATAATTTATACAGATGGTATATATGTTATACACACATAGGTAAAGCATGTATTTTATTAATCCTAAATATATCACTATATGTTCTATCCTAAATATTCTTGTATTTTTTTCCTAAATGTATTGTTTACATTAAACATGCTTTTGAAAACCTCATAGAAAACAATACATGTGTTTGACCTCATTTGTTCCAAATGAACTTATACCAACTTGGCACAATACATTTGAGCAGGGTATCTTTAAAGCACCAAAAGGAATAAGACATCGATTATAAAAGAGCTCCAACCAGTATAACAAAAATTCTGCTAAATTTGAAGCAAGGAAAAACAAAAACTTATGAGAAACTTGGGTGGAATAGTAGTAAAATCACTGATAATTTATGAAAAACGTAAGGGAAAATTTTTTCCCAAAGAAATCAGTACTTCCCAAATAGAAGAATTGTTTTAGGAACTGTAGAATGGCTTTTGGAAGCAGCATGCAGGCAGGCAGCCAGGTGGCTTAACCTTGGAGGTGGGCAAGTCCAACAAGGGCCTGGGCCATGCCAGCCTGGGTCTTTTGGAACTGGCATGCATGTGGGCAGCCAGATGACTTAACCTTGGATGCAGGGAAACCTGGATCAGATGGCTTGGGTGCTGATGGCACTGAGTCAAGCCCTCAGGCTGCCTGGCATGGTGCTCTGGGGGCATGGGGGTGTCGGCTTGTTGGGGGGGTGGTCTGGGGATTGGCATTGGGGGTACATGCAGGTCCTGAGTGTTCACATTCAGGTTAGGAATGACTTCTGAGGGACTTCCATCAACAAGGCCATTGTACTTCCAAGTAAATGGGGGACTGAGACTGAGCGGTTGGGAGGATGGGGGGACTTTAGGGGTCAGACTGAAGCACCAGCACACGTGGAGATGTGAGCAGGGCTAGTTAACATCCACCTCTGCTGAATATCACTCACTGTCTCAACTAAAGCTGGGACTGGGAACCTATCTGGCAGGGCTAGATCACAATATCCACCAGTGAGAGTCAGAACAGGGGCCGCATAATGTTAGACTGGGCCATGACACTAACCAGCATGTGAGATAATCAGGTCTAGTGACAGATTCTGTGTGGACGGTAGGTGGGTCCACCCTAGTGGAACTGCAACTTCCACTGGTTTACTTAAGAGCTGAGATTGGTGATTGGCTGGGTTATGCATGACCATGGAGCCCTCCAACTCTCATGGGTACTGGGGTTGGGTATAGGTTGGACTGGACCAGAATGCAGAACCCACTGGTGCACCCAAGAATGGAGTATGGGGCAGACTGGGCCACAGCATCCACCAGCTCACACATACACTGGGATGGAGGGAGCAGACTGTATCAGGTAAGGGCCTAGCATCTACTGATATGCATGAGATCTGGGAGAGGGAGTGAGTCCAGTGGGGGAATTTGGGAAACTTCCTGGTGGACTATCGCTCCAGCTGGTAAGCATGTGATTCAGGCCTGGGTGTTAGTCATGCTTGGCAAGGTAGCTCCACCTGTTGGCAAGTGTGTGAGCAGAGCCAGGTCAACCTCACTGGCAGGGCTCACTGGCAAGTGCAAGAGCCAGGCTGGAGTGTGGGTCATGCTGGGCTAGGTTATTACACCTACTAGTCTGCAAGAATCGAGGATGGAAGCATATTGGGCAGGGCTAGGCTGCAGCACCCACCAGTGAGAGTTGGGACTGGGGGCAGGCCGGGACAGGTCAGGTTGCAGCATCAATGTTGAAGGCTAACATGGGGGAAGGGCTATGCTGAGTTGGGTCGGAGCCAACCACTAGCACATGCAAGATCTGTGGGTTTGAACAGGCCTGGTTGAGATGCTAAGAGGATGCACCGGCTGGGTTGTGGTTCCCACTGGTGAGCACAAGGGCCAGAGTGGGGGTGGTGATTTGGGCTGGACATGGCTTCAGTCTCTCTTGGCATGGGTATGGACTGGGTCTGGGACATGTCAGACTGGGCTTCACTCTGGCACCCACTGGTGCTCGTAAGAACCAGGGTGGATATAGAATTGAGTTAGGTCTCGGCACCCACTGAGCTGTGTGAGAGAGAGCTGTGTTAAGGCACGGACCAGGTATGCCTGGTGGGTTACACCCTGCAGTATGAACCAGAATGGGTATGGGACGGTTGGGCAAGGTCACTGTTCCCTCCAGGCAGCAGGTGGACTAAGTAAGCCTGGGCCAAGGACTTGACAGTGTGTGTGAGTTCTGCCACTGGATGGAGACATGATAGAGGTGCCTGGGGAGCTCTTTGCCAGGATATAGTCTTGGCAAGTGAGCACAAGAATCAAGGCTTGGAGCAGCCCAGATCAGCCCAGGTTACAGTAACAACCAGCATATATGTGGGTGTGGGTCAGGTTTGGACAGTCCATCAAACCCACTGGCAGATCTGATAACCAGGATGGGGTACCAGATGGGTCAGGTTGGGCTGCAGCACCAGGCAGTTGACATTAAGGCTGGGTAGGGGGCTGGCTAGGCTAGATTTGGTGGCAGTGCCCTCTAGCATGAGTTGGAACTGAGGGCAGACCAGGCTGGACCAGGCCACAGCACCCACTGGCAAATGTCAAGGTGAGGTGGGCCATGCCAGGTTGGGACTTCCCTGCTCAGTTGCTGCTCCTGCTGATGAGTGTGAGAACTAGGACTGGGGGCAGACAAGACTCAGGAGGGCTATAACACCTGTTGGCCTGCATGTGAACTGGGTTAGGGGGAGAGCCAGGCTGGGATAATTGACTATATTAACTGTTGCATGGATAGGCCAGAGTAAGAACAAGCTGGTTGTATTTTGCCACCATATCAGCTGGCAAGTGCTGGGACTGAGGACAAGTCCTGTTGAGCTAGACTGAAGGACCACCTTGAGAGTAGAATATCTGGGGCAGGGAGTGGGTCCACTGGGGAGGCTATGGGCACCTCTCTGATGGGTTGTAACTCCCACTGCTGAGCATGAGAACCAGGACTGAAGGTGGGGCTGCCTAGACAGTAAGTGGCACCCGCTGGCATGAGTGAGGGATGGAGGGTGGAATCTGTTGGGTTAAGTTAGGATTCAACACCTAATGATGTATATGAGAGCTGAAGGTGATGTGGGACAGACTGGACCAGTCCACTGTACATACTGGCAGGCAAAGGAACCAGGGCTGGAGGCAAGCCCTGTGGGGGTTCTTGGGGGTTGCTCTGACTGGGCTGCACTTCCTGACGGTGTACATGGGGGCTGAGTGAGTGGGTAGATGGGATTGGGTTGGGCTATAGCACCATTGGCTTGCATAAGAGATGAGGCTGGAGACAGATCTGACCCAGCAATTGCAATTAGTGTGTGTAGGCTGATGTGGGTGACAGAATGAACAGGCTTTGTACTGGTGGGTGCACATAGAAGTCAGGTCTGAGATCACCTCAGATGAGATTTCTTTGAGGATCCCCCCAACTGCACCACTGGACTCAGAACTTCAACTATAGAAAAGTGGGCGGGACCTTTGATCTGACAGTGGAATGCAAGTGTGTTGACTCTTGGGCCTCCTCAGTTACTGAAGACGGTGCAGGGGACAATATGCCCAGATGCATGTAAGGATATGGCAGCCCACTGGAACCTGCAGAAGACATCTGATACCATGGCAGAGGAAGCAGGACAGGAAAAATTGGTCAAGTATCCCAGAGAAGCCTGACAACAAATGGAGACTCTGGGGTGGACTGTGTCAACCTGTTGGAAGGGTTTCCTCATCCTTGGATCACTGAGATTGACAGCATGTCAGAACTATTGAAACCGCTCGAACAGAACCTTTAGAGCATGCTCCACACTGGGGATCTTGGGGTGACACTGGGTGGCTGTTCCCTATCCCTGGGTACTGGGGTGATTAGGAGGCTGGGTGTGGCATCTCCCTTTGTCTCCCCTCCCCCCCCAGATATAGGAAGAAGATAAAGAAGGTATGAAAATAATGATTCCACCTGCTTTCCTTTAGTCCTTGACCCTTCCCTCCATAATCAACTGTGTAAGCATCATCAAAAGTAAAATTGAAAAAAAAAAAAACCTGAAGAAGAATATCCATACTGTGAAAGTGCTTTGAAAAAGTTCAAGTTCTAGCAGAAAAATAGTAGGAAAGCTTCACTAGAAAACGTTTCCCCGCCATAATGCTCCTGTTGACTCATCACAGACACGAGGGTAAGGCGGCAAGACTTCAGCATGAAATCATTAGGTATCCACTATAGTCCCGATCTGCCTCCCTCTGATGTCTTTTTGTGTCCTATTCTTAACAAAACCTTCAGAAAACACCTTTTTAAAATCATTTATTAATTAAAAATGACAGCATTAACATCAAATTCCCAGGACCCCAAGTTCTTAGGGATGGGCTAAATAATGGAAATCACTGCTTGTAAGAGTGTCTTAAACTTGATCCAATCATGAGACTTTCTATTTTTGTATCTTAATCTTTTTTTAAGATTTTTTTATTGGAAAGTCAGATTTACAGCGAGAAGGAGAAACAGAGAGAGAGAGATCTTCTATCCGCTGGTTCACTCTCCAAGTGGTCACAATGGCCAGAGCTGAGCTGATTGGAAACCAGGTTCCAGGAGCTTCTTCCAGGTCTCCGACGCAGGTGCAGGGTCCCAAGGCTTTGGGTCATTCTTTACTGCTTTCACAGGCCACAAGCAGGGAGCTGGATGGGAAGTGGAACAGTCAAAATATGAACCAGTGCCCGTGTGGGATCCTGGCACATACAAGGTAGCCACTAGGCTATCACACTGGGAACAGACGGGACATGAACCGGCACTCACATGGGATCCTGTTGCATGCAAGGTGAGGACTTTAGCCACTAGGCTACTACATCAGGCCTTTATTTTTAGCAAATAATGACACAAACCCAAGCATCAATGACAGTGAGTCATACAGGAAAGGCAGCCACAGCGAAGGGCTTATTCCAGTGGGAGAGGCAGCCTCGCAGAAGTGAGAGACGGCAGGACAGAGGAAGATGGCCGTGGGAAGGCAGAGAAGTCAAAGAGCAGACAGAGAGGAGAGACGGTTCCTGTTTTAGTGGCTCCGAGGGAGATGAGTGGGGAAGCAGAGGGCTGAGAGCCAAGAACCGCGAGTGGGGAGAGCCAAGGACCCAGAGAGGGGAGAGCTGAGGACTGAAAGCCTTGATTTGCACTGAGGGAGATGGCCACGTGGAGAAGCTGTTGTAGTAGAGGGCCGGGAGAGAGAGAGCCAAGACAGCCGAAAGTTGAGCAGGAGCAGAGAGCTGGGAGAAGAGAGAAGGCTGTGAGTCAGGAGAGTGAGAGCAGGAGAACAGAGGCTGGAGCTGTGAAAGCAGAGAGCTGGGAGAGAGAGCAAGAGAGAGAGGAAGGAAGGAAATGTGCTTTTGTGGCACTGGGGCGGGTATCCGGGATTGGTAATTACAGTAGTAGGTGGGGACAGGGATACAGGGCCCCAGGGAGTTGGTGGAGAGGGCTGTCAGGGAACAGAACTGAGCGTGGAACTAGAGACCAAAACTGAACTGTAGGGCAGCTGGATCCTAAGGCAAACAGCTAACAAAGTGGCTGTGCGGCTGAAATGGTGGGCGTCACGTCAGTCTTCCTGGCTGCCGCTCCAGTCACGCCTCACACTTACCTTGATAGATTATATTAATATGTTATATTAGTGAGTATTTAGCCCTTGGGTTTGGAAAGAATCACATCTTTGTTGTGATCCAGCTAAAATGAGTCAGATGGAAGTCCTCTTGTTGGCAAGATTGTTGTCTGAGAGAAGGGAGAAGGGCAGAAGCAGTAACCGAGCAGAGCCGTGTTTCACCCTGGAGTGGAGACTGGATCAGTCACAGCTCCCCGGCGATAAGGTGGAAGCTGGATCTGGAGGGAGGGCTGTCAGCGGACTCTCCAAGTCCACTTCCTGTCTGCCCACCTCAGCACCTGGCCTTGTCCCACCCCTATGCTTCCATCCATCCTGCGCCCCAGGCTGTAAACCTAGAGTTATCCTCAACTCATGTTTTTGTCTTGTATTTTTCAGTCTATCAGCAAGTTGCAGCTGCTATATCTTCAAAACACATCCTGAGGTTCAGATGGAAAAGTTATCTAAATCATGCTTTAGTGATGAGGACACAATTTTGGTTCAACTGTCTAATTCCAGTCCTGACTTTGTCCACTGCTCCCTCAGGGGAGCTTGGAAGCACAGGTGTGGGTAGAAGCTGGTGTCAGAGGAGGGATGTTGGGAATTGGATTCAGAAGGAGGTTGGAATTGAGTTCTGGAAAGGTGTAAGTTCCACTTTGAAAAGATTGGATTTTATTTTATAAACAGTGCAGATGTCTGAGTTGGAGTAGGGAAGTGGTAGAATTGACACCACTGTAGGGAGATGCATCTGGCCAGGGAGGGTGGGGTGACTAGAAGAGAAGCATTTTGAGGTGGAGGCTATTGCAGTGAGAAACACCGGTGCCCACTGAGGGTTCCAGAATGGCAGTGGCAAGAAAGTCAGGAAACTGGGCATCTCAGGGTTCATGGCCTATACCATGGGCAGTTCATTGGTTTAGCAGACAGGACACTGGGACATACGGCTTACAGAGAACAAGCGTGCTGGAGTGAAGTTCTGAATCTAGCTATGACAAGATACAGATGTCTTTAGTAGAACTTTATGCTGAAAAAGAAAGAATTTGATTTTGAAGTTCTTGTGGTTCTCTGTGCTGAAATAATCAAATAAGATGGAGATACGGGGTGAAGATGTTGATGGCACAATTCAATATTCAACAGGTTTCAGACTAAATATTCTAGAATTTCTCTTAGTAAATGCCTAGGCAATCTCTACAGCACATGCTGTATGAACACTCTTTTAATTGCGTTCTCGAACACACAGGAAGCAAGCTGAAGAAACTGAGCGAGGTAGGGGTCAGGCCACGAGGAGAGCGGGGTTCTCAAAGGTTGCAGCTGGAGCAGAACGTACCCACAGAGAAGCAGGAACACTAACTTACACATCCACTCTAGTTCTAAGTGGGATAAATGCTCTGCAAAGTTTTATAAACACAGCGGTAACCATGTCACTTTTTTTTTTGGTGATATCACTTTTTGAGCTGAAATCGACAGTATTTGTAATATAGAAGCTCACAAAACAGAAAAATATTTATAAAGTGGCCAAAGGCTGATAACATTCCTGCAGTGCCTGATAAGCACGAAGGATCTGTAATTAAACCTTTATGTCCTCACTGAGCTGAGATGGGGCGCTCCCATACAATGCCCAGCCGTACATGTACCTGCTTGAGGCTGTCTTATGAGTAATAGTCAAACAGATAGATGACGTGGATGGAGGACCAAAGCGAAAGGAGAATGGAGGAGGATGGAACAGAATCCAGCATTAACCCCAACATGCAAAAATTCAGAAACAGCACTACCAAATCAGTGGAGAAAAAAAGTATGAATTCAGTCATGAAATAATTGACCACTAATATATGAAGAGTGTGATTGCATTTGTACCTCCCATTATACACCCAAATCAATTAAAACAGTAAAATTTACAGAAGATAATAGGAATTATATCTGATCTTGTGGTAAAAATGAACCTTAAAACTGATATACACAGTGCAAACCTTAAGATGAAAAGACCAAATGATTTAATGCTAAGATTAAAACTTCTCTATGCCAAGAAATGACTTCCAAAAGCTGGAAGGAATGGAAGGAGTGGGAGGAGCTTGAGCAGATATTTGCAAATGCAGAGAACCCAAAGGGAGGTGTGCATACAAAGCTCGCAATAAAACTCAACACTTTAATCAAAGGACATACGAGCCAGCTAAAAATCAAGCAACTACCTAATCAGAAAATGTTTGCAAAAACAAGAGATTCAAATATTTTTAAAGGAAGCAAATTATACAACCAGAAAATACTGAGAGATTTATTTTTTTAAAGATTTATTTATTTTTATTACAAAGTCAGATATACAGAGAGGAAAGAGACAGAGAGGAAGATCTTCCGTCCGATGATTCACTCCCCAAGTGACCACAATGGCCGGTACTGCGCTGATCCGAAGCCAGGAACCAGGAACCTCTTCCGGGTCTCCCACATGGGTGCAGGGTTCCAAAGCTTTGGGCCATCCTCAACTGCTTTCCCGGGCCACAAGCAGGGAGGTAGATGGGAAGTGGAGCTGCCTGGACTAGAACCAGCTCCCATATGGGATCCCTGCGCGTTCAAGGCAAGGACTTTAGCCACTAGAACATGCCGCTGGGCCCCTGAGAGATTTATTTTAAAAGCCAGAATAGGTAAGTTAAATATCTAACACAAATGACAGGATGTTCAAACTTTGAAGACAGATTAACAATGAAATGCAATTTACCTTTGAATAACCCAGCATGGCCAGCTTGGGAAGCAGTGAGGCAACCTGTACACCGCTCGGGAGAACACTCAGCTGCTGCATCCCTTTGGAGAACGTTTGGGGAAAGCAGCAGTGCTGCAGGAGACACCCCTACCTGGATTCATGCAGTGCTTCTCTGCCACATACCCCTGGACTCCAGAATCCCTGTGAGTCGGGGAAGCAACAGGGCACCAAGAGATGCAAGCAAGTTGTCAGAAGGGATCCCTGCAGAACCTCCACGGGAAGAGGAACAGCAAGTGTGGAAGAAGACAACCTGGACAGAGAGGAGAATGAGGTGCGCAGGCCAGTGTGAAGACAGGGTGTCAAGTAAGAAGGTTGGCCAAGTCGCATCCAGGGCTGTTGGTCTGAGGAAGGTGGCGTCTAGGAAAAGGTGGATGCTGGCTGGAGAGCTTGCTTCATGCAATGCCTGACCGCTGACCAGCTCTGGCTCTTGCTCATGAAGGCTGGGGAGGCAGAGGCAACAGCCTGGGTGACTGGGTCTCTGCTATCCATGTGAGAGACCAGGATCCCTGGTTCCTGGTTTGGGCACTCTGTTTTTTGCAAGTATTTGGGGAACAATACAACAGATGGAAGCTCTCTCTCTTCCTTTGTCTCCCCAATACCTAGATACCTAGAATGTTTAGATATGTGGGCACATGCTACTCAGTCTGTAAGATTTCATTTTGTCTGAAGATAGGACTAAAAAGGGTGTTTTTGTACACTTTCAAATTTAATTTACATACATTGGAATGTAGCAAGCTATAGAGGACAGAAGGAGCAGCAACGGTACAAGTACTTACTAATCATGGCTCCGGGACCGGTTACATTTGAAAATACATTTTAGTTTTCTTCAGTTTCTTGGGATTTTGCTGTCGCTGGTTCCTTTTGATTAGATAAATATGGTTTCATTATAAAATGTGGGAAATTGATAGACGGAGCTCCTTCTGTCTTCAGTGTGAATTCACATTTAACTTGTGGAATGCCTTATGTGAAACTGAGCTGTATTTTGTTCTGTGCAAGGTTTTGTGTTCAAAATCGCATTTTCTTTTTAATTGTTGGGAGAAAGGAAGAAAATCATAGATGTCTTTTCTTGTCTAGGACATGTTTAAAAAATAAGAATACTCCCGCGCAGGCTTTCTCTTGGCTGGGTTGGAGCTGGCCTACCCAGCAGTTTCCCTGGCCTTGCTCCCTCCTCGGCCTCTCCACCCTGTGCACCCAGGGACTGCTGGGCACCACTGTGCCAGCCTTGGCTGGCCACAGGCTAGTCTGCTGACTCTCAGCTCAGCACTTCAATGGATGAAGAACAGCTCTGCAGACCCAGACTTGAAGGTCTCTGTTTGAAGTCACATTGCACAGCTGCAGGGAAGGACAAGGCTGCAGTCTGAGAAAACCTCTTGCTTGAGCCCCACAGGGAACATCCGGGCCAGCTGGGGCACCATGGGAACTCGCCCTACTCCCCCTGTCCTCCAGCTGCCCGCATTCCTTGCAAGCCCTCCTTTCTCAGGCACAGCCTGGGGATGCTGTTGCTGGACCGTTGCACTCTCTCCATCTGCCTCCTCACCTGAACTCTGTGAGTCCCCATCCCCCAGCAGCAGAAAAGCAGGTCTCATCTCTTAACTCACGCCACCCTAGGAGAGAGGGGTTTGCCAGGGTGGCTCTGGGCATGAAAAGAGGTTGGGCAGCCTTCCTGCCTCAGCATTTCAGCTTCTTCAGCTCTGTAAAATCTTACACTGCTATAAGAAGCTAGAAAACCAAAAAGAAAAAAAGAACAAACATGATATAGTTGTTCAGTGCACCCTTTAAATCCATTCTTCTTGTCTTAGGATTGGACCTTCCACCCAGATGTTTTGCTGTCCAGGCAAACCACACTTGCAGGGGTCCTTGGCAGCTTGTTTTGGTCATGGGCATGTGCAGGGTTGATGTATGGCACCCTGGGCAGTGGCCTTGGAGGTGAGAGGCTTGTTGCCTGTTTTATCTTTTTTCATTGTGTTCATGAAGCTGTTGTAGTCTAGGCTTGGGCCTAATAATTCTTTTCTATGATCTTGCCTCTTACTTAATAAGCATTTTAAGCACAGACACCGACACAGCTTAAGAAAGCAGTAAGGTTTATTCAGAAGGCAAGGAATACAGACACACGTGGGCCAGGAAGGGAAAGAGTAACGGAGAGACACAGGTTTCTACCTTTTGTCCTTGAGGCCTATCTGTAGGGAGAGACAGTGTGACCCTCCTCAGCATGATGCCTAAAGGACTTGAAAGGGGGAGCTATAGGACGCTGTCCCCCTCAGACCCCAGAGGAGGGGGGCGTGCCATTGGAAAGGAGTCATTTGTTTGGCAGGTGGGCAGAAAGCATCACAGAGCTGTGGAGAATGTGGCTTCCAAACCCACGACCCTGAACTACCTTCCCACCTAGAATCACATCAAATCCTGTGTTTGATGGGAGACAGCCTTGGAAGTGGCTGAGCTCAAGGCACTTGGATGATGGAGCAGAAAGACAGCAGGAAGCAAAACGAAGCCTGCCTGGAATCACTCCCTCCCCTTAGGACAGGGAAATAGATTTCTTTCCTAGCTACTGTCGGTTGTTTCTGTGACAGCAGCTAAGCCTATGGCTCTAACAAATGCACGAGGATTCTTCAAAAAGTTCATAAAATTGCTAATTATAAAAATCTAGGGCCCAGTGTGAAAGCTCAATGACTACATTCTTGCCTTGCAAGTACCGGGATCCCACAAGGGTGCTGGTCTGTGTGTCACTGTTCCACTTCCCATCCAGCTCCCTGTTTGTGGCCTGGGAAAGCAGTAGAGCCCGGCCCAAAGCCTTGGGACCCTGCACCTGCGTGGGAGACCTGGAGATCCTGGCTCCTGGCTTCGGATCAGCTCAGCTCTGGCTGTTGTGGCCGTTTAGGGAATGAACCTTTGTCTCTATCTCTTCTCCCAGTAAAGATTTGATTTGCCTTTCTAATAAAAATATTTAAAGAAAATTTGTTAAAAAAATTATATGTGGTTGTCAGAAAAATCTTTGCACCCAAATAAACAATTTTTAATCACATCTTTTTATAACCTTCTTGAGGTTCCTTCATCTACACAGATAAATGTTCAGAACACCATCCCAGTTACATAATACTGAACCTCACAGAAGTTCTGGGGCCACATGTATCAGTGAATGGAGACTGTGAGAAAGGGGGAGTGAACACAGTGGAGACGTTATCAAACCTTCAAGTATCATCGAATTTAACATAATGGCATATGTTCATCTCACTTGGTAACGTGGAAGCCAAGCTTAGCAACAATCCTTTCTGTCACCTCAACCCGGCGATTCTGGCTAATTAAATGCTATGGAATTGATCTGTAAGACGAGTTGCTTTTGGTCCTGAGTGGCCTCCCACAAGCAGGACACAGGCTGTCCTTCGGTTGTTTGTGAGTGACAGCTAGCCAGCAAGGCCCGCTGCAGAAGTGTCCACCAGAAGTCTGCCATCTTTGATGAGCTTGTGACTGGTAGGACTGGAGTTAGGCAGACAGGGGAACTGGCTTTTTATTTTTAAAATCGAGTTCCTCATGGGGGGAAAAGTAACCTTACCAAGCGTTGTCACCGAGCTATTGGACTTCCTATTCAAGGGCTTTGCTGCCAGCTGCTACCAAGTTCCACGAAGCTGTTCCCCAAAAGTACCAATTACCTGAGGTCCCAGAGGAAAGATCATCTCAGGACCAATGTCATCGTGTCTCACTCCGTGACGCTGTCGGAACAGAACGTCCTTCACTCTTACCTTCCTCCGGCCATGTCACTCGGGGGCTGTGCACCTCTTGTGGGAGCCTGCCCTCCGCCACCCTCTCTCAGCACTCCGCATGGTCTTCCACAGCGGCTTTTACTTGTCCACTGCGGGCATGCCGCAACATTACCGCACTGCTGGTGAGGATGTGCAGGCTGTGTGACCCACCCAGCATCAGCGGTAGAAGCTCTAGGAGGCCGCCTGCACTTTGTGTTTGCTGCTCCCGTGTGGAGGACATGGCCAGACCATGGCCTCACTTTCTCAGGCCAAGCAGCTCCCCTCCATCTTTCCATCCTCCTCTCAAGGTGGTACTGGGGACAGCTGTGTTAGAGGTCTTTGTCTTTACATCACGAAAAAAAAAAAAAGGTCAGGTGTGAGACAGAGATGAACAGCTGGCATGCCAGCCAAGTATAATGCCGGCTTGGAAGATTCCCTTTAGTCATTCCTGGCAAAGTGGCTGGACTTGGGCAAGACTTCTGAGATGCAATTGCCATGGGGTGACGTCATCGTTTGGGTCCTTGACCCCCGAGCGTGCCCCTGCCACGAGAAAAGCCTGGAAATGAAGGAGGAAAATGGTGAATCCTTCCTTCCTTTCTGCTGGGTGCGGGAGAGGCGCGGAGCATTCACTAATCACACTGATGGATGGCCGCCGGTTCCTGATAATGATGTTACGGTCTTCCGGACTTCCTGACTCTGAAGTGTTCATTCAAGGAAGACTCAGAAAGAAAAGCAAAGCTGAGAAGGGTGCTGAGAAGGGTGAACTCTGTGTGGTCCAGCCAGCACTGCCCGCAGTCCCCGCCCCCCAGGCAGGACTGCGCCTGCTTCGGCATCCTGGGAGCCAACAGATGCTGCATGCACGGGGCGGGTGAGCGAGGCAGAAGGCGAGTTCCACGATGGTCTCCAGCACTTATGACACATCTATTTCCCACTCTCCATGAATGGGCGTGATAGGAAGCAGCTCCCTTCCTGCCCTGTAGCCTGACACACCTTCCAACCCCGTGAGGCGGCCACTGGGCTGCACGTTCCTTGGTTATCCTAATGTAAATGATGAAAGCTGACCTCTTCATCTTGCAAAAGAAAATGAGCTGTGGATCTCATAAAAAAAAAAACCCATACAAATGAAACGCCAGTGTCTTGGGGTCGGAAACCTCTGCCTTGGAGGGACAGCCAGCACGGCGTAGCCTAGACTTGGACACACTCTGTAAGGCTTTTAAGGAGTGAAGTGGCTTTGAAAACTTAGAAACTTGTGGCTCTCAATAGTTTAGTGCTGATCTATGGACAGTCCTAAGAAAGATGCCTTTTCACATATATATTACATATATATAAATTTTATTTATATGTATTTAAAAAGCTGTGACACTTGGCAAAACGATGAGAATTTATTTTTGCAAAATTTAGTTTTGCACGGCATCCTCCAACAGATTAAAAAAAAAACCCCTCTTTGAATTTAATAGTCAAAATGAACGAGGAAAAATCAGGGAGTTAGAGCAGCTAGTCCAACGGAGAGAAACCCGGCTCATGGGTGACCTGGGACCAGCCTGCCCCCTCTCTTCCCACGCGCATGCATGCAGAGGCCACCCACACCTCGAGGGCTCACTCTGCACTGCAGCCCTTCTCCGTCCCAGTCCCCCCACTCCGTGTGTGATCAGCGCATTCCTCCTCCCCGGATGCTGGGCATGAGACACCGCATTTCAGCCCAAGTCACGCGTGGTGCTGCTCCGAGAAGGGGCGAGCCACCCAGCCGGAGCCACCGTGGCCTCCCGGTTGCCTGGGAGACTTTTGTGCGGAGATTGGAGGCCGCCCCGGAGGCCTAGGGCCAGTCCTCCCTCCTGGCTTTCCGCCTCGGTGGCCAGCCGGGCAGGAGGCGTGGCGGAGCCGGAGGCCAGGCTGGCCACACAAACGCTGGACGCTGGGCAGCCGGGCCGTTGCCATGGACACCGGCGCAGGGCGGAGGGGGCGGGACCGAGTGGGGCTCTCCTTCCTCTGTCTCTCAGAGGAAAGCACACTATCTTGTGGAGATTTCTGTGTTAATGAAAGTAAAAGCCTGCCCTCCTGCAGGCGTCCGCGGAGTCTCCCAGGAGGGCGTTCCAACCTCTGGGTGCGGGGACGGGTGCTGACTGTCCCTCGCTCTCCTGTCTCCGTGGTGATGCCAGGTCAATACTGGCCTGCTTGTCTGAATCCCAGTGGGGCTCTGGCCGGCGTCCAGGCACCGGGGAGGTGGAATTCTGAGCCGAAGCTCCTCCACAGGGCCTGGGGCGTTCATGTTGGGTCGGGGCCCTGGTGGGCTTGCTCGGCAAGGAGCATTGCCTTGGCCAAGGCAAAGATCCACTGGCGCCTCAACGGGGCCGTGTTTCTCGTCCATCGTCTCAACCAGAAAGGCTGCGGGAAGAGAGGTTTAGGATTCAGCACTGGGCAGCACGACTGCATCCAAAACAGACAAAAACTCACAGGCCAGTGTTTGCGCTAGTTACAGCCCAGTGGGGCGTCAGCAGGTGCATGGGGAGCACATGCGTTGGAAGAACCATCTCTGGCCTTCCTGCAACCCTGTAAACTGGCCTTGAAATTCCTTCTTTCCCAAACTTGTCTGAGTACCCACAGGGAGAAATCCAAAGGGAAAGTAAGTTCCCACAGAGACCCTGAAGGACCAGGGTTGGGTTAAGTGCTGGGTTGGGGAAGAACCGGCCCTGCAGGATCTCCTCCCGGAGTCATGTAACTGCTGTCACTATCCACCTGCTGCTGCATGTGTGGCTTGGTGGCCTCATTGTTGATGAACCTCTGGTGGATGGGCAGAGGGTGTCATGCCTGGAGCCATCCACAAAGCCCTGGGGACGTGGCTGGTAGACACTGCTTCCTGGAAGGGGCCGTGTCCCTGCCTGGCTGTCACAGGACCATCGGTGCAGATGTAACCCCGGTGTGTGGTGTTATTCCAACAAGGTTCATTACAGTCCTGGCCTTTAGTAAGATCAAGAGCTCTCCTCTTTCTTTTTTTTCTGAGGTTTATATACATAAAGAGGTGGGTTTTGTGTGTTTTCTGTTTTTCTACCAAAAACCTAGAGCATTTTCAAAGTGCTCAAATGAGATTTCTTTTTCAGAGCTAAACAAGAGTGCTTAGCACGAGAGCCAATGTGAGTTTTTATTTCCTATCAGGGCAGATCCTGACTTTTGCAGGTTTTGAAGAACAAGATGAAGCTCCCTGGAAACATGAGTTAGTTGAGAAAGTTTTCAAAAAAGGTGACCACAAGCAAGGTCGCTTTCTTTGGATGTCTGAAGTCTTCTCATTGCCCAGCCTGTGAAATTTATGGTTTAATCAAGAGGGAAAAGTTCAACCTCAAAATTTAAATCTGTAGCCTAATTAATGGAGGCACTGGGGCCCTGTATCAGCATCCATTTGCATCAGCAGCGGGTTCATGACCAGGTCTATTCTGTGCACTGAAGAGGCAGCTTCAGCACCAGAGGGGACCTTGTGCGTGGGAGTTGCTGGGTGAGCCCAGCTCTGATTGTCAGATGGCTCAGAAAGTCACTAGGAAGACTTGAAGAAGCAGTGAAGTGGGCCCCGGGCCGACTGAAGCTGAGCCAGCAGGAGTGGGGGAGCCCAACTTTACACTTGCTCATCCGCGGCTGTGCAGGGGGATTCTATCCCCAGTCTCCTGCCCTCCTGGGCTAGTGGTTCACCTTCCGCTTGCTCCAATTGTAAAGGCTTTACTGTGCATGGGTGGATCCACTGGTTTCATATATGTGTTTTCTTCCATTCAGGAGGTTAGAATGATACATGGGTAGGGGTTTGATTAAGTTGGATAAATGAGAAAGAGAACAGAGTCTTCTCAGTTTCCCAGCAGGATAGGAAGCACAGGCTCTTCGTTGGTTTTTGCTTTCTCTTCCTTTGAAGAATTGCCAGGGCAGTGGTGGGGGCCCTGGCTATGGAGGCTGGGTTGGGTTGTAAGGTCAAGGACGTGGAGGGTCAACCAGAGACCACCAGGCACTTCTACTTTGCAAGCGCAAGAGTTGGGCTGAGGGCAGCGGCCTTAAGGTGCTGGGCCAAGCTGGAGTTTCTACTTTGCACCCCAACTTCTGAGTCTTGGATTGTGCAAGCCCTGGGGTCCGTGCCAGCCTCATTCCACAGATTATTCGCAACTGCTGCTCAGTGACGGCAGTTTTCCCTGGGGCTCAGTTAATGAATGTGATTTTATAGCAACAAAAGGATCTGTGAGAACCGAAAGTTCTAGAGGGAAAACAGCACTTTCTTTCTTGCAAGTTGAACCCGGGTTCACACGGTCTGGGTGAGTGAATGCCCCGTTCTTCCCCTGGGAGGGTTTGGATTTCCCACCTATGGAGACATTCAGGGCTCCTTTGGCAGTAATAGCACACACACACTTTGTGCACATCCAATTCACAACAAGCACTGGTGATGTTTTGAAACTGTGTCAAGCTACACAAATGAGAAACTCAGAAACAGTCCTCTGGCCTTAAACAACGGGACTCAGCGATGCCAGCAGCCTTGGAGCTCCGAGTGCTGCTGCTCCGAGTCGGTTCCTTTCTTCTTTAGCTCTGTTCCTCCTCATCTATTTTAAATATTCCTGCATTGAATTCAGAGGCTGCCTTTCCACAGGGCACTGAGAGCCTGGGAATGCTGTGTAGACAATACGTGCGACTTTTTCCCCAGGAATTTCTGCTGCCTCCATCAAGCTGGCTGTAATGAAGACAGATAATGGGTTGGTTTGTTCTGTATGAAGAAATGACGGAAGTGTGGAAAATGCAAACCGTGAAAAACTGTGCACTGATTCTAAAGACTTTTTTTTCTTGGTCCCAAATAAATACATCTTTATTCACTTCTGCACATTCATTTGTGAGAGGGTAATGTCTTAGAATCAGTTCATGGGCGTTCTCATTGGCTCACAGCGCATGTAGAGTGCTGAGGCTGCATACCATAACATGTCAAAGCTCATGTTTGCAGTGCCCTGTCTGGAGCAGGGCGTGCCTTCGGTAAGTCACGCCTCCCCTCCCTTAGCTGATGGCCTGGCTGAGATCCCACCTGCTGTGATTCTCAGATGGCTGTGGGACTCGCCATGACTGCAGCTCCCCAGAAGGCACAGGTGGCAGAAGGTCTGATGGTGAGAAGCCTTGTGCCTGGCACGAGGTGCCGATGGTTTACTGACCATCTGCTCCTGGGTTTACAGACACGAAACCCTGGTGACTCCTGTGCAAGGTGAACGAGGCAGGCTTTGGCCTGCACGCTGCTCACGACCCACAAAAAGACTCACAAAAAGAAATTGGTATTAATGTGATCTAGGTGATTGGAGTTAGCTACTATGTTGTAGAAAAAACCTTGGGAAAATGACTGCATGTGTTACGGAGGCATGGAAGAGAAAAGAAACTTGTTGGTAGGGCTTACTCGAGGGAGAAGATAAGGTGACAGCAGCCTGTGGGTGCCCTACAGGCTGTTTCTCTGGGAGTCCTTTCTTCATAAAATGAATACAGGGTCAATATTTCATGTCTTCCTTAGTACGAAGCTGAATGTATTGACTTTGTTAAAAGTTTGTTTGACATCAAAGTTCTTTGCTTTCTTCTGATTTGTAAGTGAAATAATTTATAGGCCCCTCAAAGTCTTGTGGGTCGTTGGCACCGTGCCTGCTTTGCCCTGGGGAGGAGGGATGAAGAGGCAAAGAAGAGAAGTATTGCACTGTAGGAGGAGACAGGAAAGAGTTTCCAAAAGAAGAAAAGGCAATATGAGGAAAACCACAAAGAAAATTTAATATAAGCCCACCAAAAAATAAGTTAAGAAAAACCCTTAAACATAGGAAAAAGAAGAAAAGCCAGAACAGCAATGCTGAGCGGCGGGGGGCCTGAATCAGTGTGAGGACTTTGGGAAGGGGAGGAGCTGGCTAGAGAAGGTCAGACGTCAGACAGCCAAGCTAATGCTAAGAGGCTGTGTGTGAACATAAACGCTGTGGTCCCCACGATTGCGAGTCTGCCCATAGTGAGAAAATGCTGGAAGCCTATGGCAACGCCTGGCACTGAAGCCGGGTTACAGGCACCTCTCGGCTCACCTGCTGCTCCTCAGCTGTTGGCCTCTGAGACCTCATTACTTGTGTCTGTTGCTCATCTAAAGAAGAAACACCTCACCGGTTGAACAGATTTGTTAGTTCACATCAGGTTAATATTCATGGCCGTCCTGCTTTTCTGTTTGTAAATTAGGAAGCAGCCTCAGAGCTTAGGACTGTTCAAAGCCACATGATTCTGAGCCCTGATGTTAGGTCTAGGGGTGTGTGTGTGTGTGTGTGTGTGTGTGTGTGTGTGTGTGTCCGTACTTGGACACATGTGTTTAACTATTGCTCTCTTTCTGTGTAATATCAAACTTAAAATAGAACTGATCTCCCACAGATTAGGCTATTTACACATCTGATTCCCTATTTTTGGCTTCCGTGGTCATTTTCTCATTCTAAAATCTGCCTGGCATTTTTGTCCTTTCGTTTAGCAGAAGCGTGGTCATGATGGGTGTGACCCAGCTGACATCAGAAAGCCAGAGTCCCGAGCTGACGATTCGCGCGCTGGTGCTGAGACGTGGAACTGGCACACCGAATGCTTATGTTTATAAAGTTTTTCTGACACAGCTTGGGATTTTCATGCCTCTGTTGATGTCATGCAAATTGTTTCCCTCAGCAAGCAGGAAATCCACTGTAATTTGGGAAACATTTCTTAGAAGCATTAAAATGGACTGAAGGTTGTCATACTGAATGCATAACTTGGCGATTTTTGTTTTTATTTCTTTCTCCGCAAAATGTAATTTCCAGGGAACCCTCGCTCCGGAAAGCTCTTCCTGTGTTGGAATGAAGTAGAGTTTTATGGAGGATGTTGCCTCCAAGGGGGTTACAGCTACCTGGGCATCTGTTGGTGTCAGTTTCCATGTGACTGGTTCAGCCAGTGAGAAATCTTGGAAGAGCAATAGCTTATGGTCTGATTCATTATGCCCACATCAGATCTGTTGATCCACACCTATCCTACCACCAGGGGCAGTGCCAGGAGGGACGCTTCTCACCCCTGCTCTCCCCTAAGTGTGACTGCGTAGGCCACAAGACTGATGGTGTAATGGACTTAGAGTCACATGGGCATTCAGTAAATCTTGGCTGCTAGCTGCGGCTCCGTGGTTAATTCACCAAGAAAGGCCAGTAAATTAGTCTGGCTTTTATGTGCTAATGTTTTCACATGTAAAAAATGAGCACAATAACAATGGCTGTGCTATTAATTTTACAAATAAAAGTTTCTCTAATGCAAGTCCTGTGGATGTATTACCCTGCTTACAGAAAGGAAGTTGAGTATACAGGATGTGTTAAAAAAAATGCATGACATCTCTGGGCCTATTATTCAGTGGGCATGGCTACCAACTCACTGCTGAGACATATATATAAGTCTGCCCAAATGAAAAACACCATTTGAAATAATCACATTTAGAAGCCTGTGAAACTTCATTTATTCAACCAACAAGTACTGATTGAGTACTTACGGTGTGGAAGCCACTAAGCACAGAAAGAAATACAAAACTGTCCCCACCCCAGGAGACCCCCATTTCAACAGACCCGTAGTGCCTAAATGCAAGTGTAAGCTCTTCTGTGTAAGAAACTGCTGCAGACTCAGAGAGGAAGAACTTCACTGCGGAGGACAGATGAGGAGGCAACGTGTAGGAGTCATTCCTAGGAAGTGTAAGGTGACAGGTTCTCGACAGAGAAGGCGGAAGAGAACTTCACGGTGGCATTCAATGTAGCTTTGTGAGAGAGGGCAGTGTATGGCACCACCCAGAACTTCCAAGACTCCATAGAGGTGAAGCACAAGTGTGGCATTGTGAGTCTCAACCAGCTGGCAAAAACGCGTGTGTTTATTTACATCTGTAGGTTAGTGCTGAAGCCATCTGAGGTGTTCAAGCCACAGCAAAGTACGGCTGGAGTTGCTGTCTCAGAGGTAGTTCTCAGGTGGCAGAAAGGAAGTGGACTGGAAATGACTGATTGGGAAACTAGTCCAGTTACAAACCTGTAGAGGTCAAATCAGCTTTGTAAGAGCCAGATTGTCCTGGCCCAGCCACATGCCCTGTGACTTCTGTCCTTCCCCACTGCGTGCACCTAAAACCCAACCTGTGGTCTTCCACCGATGCCACGGCACTGGGTGGAGAGCCATTTTAGGCATTGTACTGAGGTTATACCTCAGCCTAGAATTCAGAGACCGTTCTGTTTGCGCTCATTCGTCTGCTGTGAGCTGGGGCACATTAGCTCTCTGATCGGTGTTAAGTTTGTTAAATTAATGTATACTCACTCTGTGGCTTTATTCTGGCCACTCCGATTGAGCAGCCACAACACCACACACACACACACACACACACACATTCAAGTTGCCACTTTAAGCTTTGTTTGTCCTTCCTTTGACTGCTAGAGATGTGGTTGAGCTACAGGGTTAACAGCTGCAACAAAGCATCATCAGCAGTGAGTGGAGGATGTTTTTCCCCTTCAGAACTGTTTAGCAAAGCGCATTTACATAACATGATCAGGCACTCAGAAAACTTCACAGAAAGGAAAGCAGGGATGGCCAGCTTCCTGCTTCTTTGACAACACAGGGGCGGTGATGCTTGCTTGGCTGAGATTGTGCAGCTTCTGAGTTGGTAAAGATGTGTTATTTTCTTGATGCACTTAAGAGAGAAAGAAGGCACGGGGGAGGAGCTCCGTGTGCTGTGAGTGGAGCAGTCACGAGCCCATTTCCGCCACAGCTGATCTGGGTCCTTTCTTTCCTGGGAAGGTTCGTGCTTTGGGGGTCACCCTACAGTGAGGCGAACACAGCATGTATTGGTCTTTTTGTTTTTTGTCTTGAGTTTTTTTTTTTTTTTTTGCAGGTTGCTAGAAAATTCTGTACCCAAGCTGGTGTGCTTTGATTGTTTTGTATCGTGTTTCCTTTGTGACAGTTGGCTGTCTGAAATGGTGTTTATGTTTTTTTACTATTGTTTCAGAATCTGCTTATGTTAGGAAATGGTGATGGTGTTTCCCAAATACATTTGTCTCATTATCTAAGTTGAGGGCTCCTTTTTCCACTTTAAATGCTTGTCTGGGTTTTTTAGTTTTCAATTTGTTCCTTTTGTTTCCTATGACAGTTTTCTTGATATATAATTATTTCACTAATTCCTTAGAGCTTCAGTCGTACATGCTTTTGTGTGTGTGCTTTTAAAGAGTTCATTCTGATCTTTTTATGATAGATTTCTCAGTTGCTTGAAGTCTCTGAGTATAGCCCATTGATTATATAAATTTTTTGAGGTCTTATCACACTTCTATTTTATTTCAAATGCAATTGTTAAAATTCACAAAAATTGCTCTATATCTTTACAGGAAAGTTGGAAAAAAGAATATATCATTTTGACATGTTCAGAGTATTTGCAATCCTAGGGATTTTTTTTTTCAAAGCACATAATCTGTTCAAGAGTACAGGACAGCCTCGGGGGACAAAGATGAAATTCACTGAGTTATTTCCATTCACCTCTCTGTTTGTAGTAATGAGATAAACGCAGAAACAACATGAATACTAAACGATGAATTGAAAACTTTAATTTTATTTTTTAGGTTTTGTCTTTTCAGATGCTCATTATTTGGAGTCATTTGGTGACTCTTTTATAAAATTAAAGCAAGGAGTTTAATATAAAAATCTTACTGACCTAAACCAATGGTTTGATATTGTACTTTACAGCAATTTTAAATGTCTTTCTCAACAAGAATTTTTTCTTCAGTCTCCACTTTAGTATTCCATGGGCCACTCATTTAATTGCACAAAATCTGGAGGAAATTTAAATACTTTGAAGTTCATAGGGATATGAAGAGCCTTATGACTTTTGGAATTGAAAAGATTATTTTTAAGGCATTATTTATTTGAAAACACAGAGTTATAGTAAGAAGGCAAAAGAGCTAAAGACTTTCCATCCACTGGTTCAGTCCCCAATGGCCCTCAACTGCTGGGCTTGATCAGGCTGAAGTTGAGAGCCAGGAGCTTCTTCTGGTTCTCCCATGAGGTGTAAGGGCTCAAGCACTAAGATACTCTTCTGTTGCCATCCCAGGCCATTGGCAGGGAGCTGGATGGAAAGTGGAACAGCTGGGACTTGAACTGGTACCCATGTAGGATACTGGCACTGCCAGTGGTAGCTCTGAAATTTTGATTTTATGTGGCAGGAAGAGACAAGAGATGGAGCCCAGAGGTAGGGCAAGTCCAGCGTGAAGGCTGTGTAGATCATGCCACAGCATTTGGTCTGGCCTTGCTAAGGCTGCAGTTGAGAGTCATTACATTTTTAGCAATGTACCTTGTTAACTTGATAACTGTGGGACCAGCATAGCAGGTAAAGCCACTGGCCGCAGCATGGACATTGTATCTGGAGGCTGATTTGTACCTCCCCTGTGCTCCTTCTGATCCAGCTCCCTGAAATGGCCTGGGAAAAGCAGCAGAAGATGGCTCAAGTGTTTGAGTCCCTGCACCCACATGGGAAACACAAATGAAGCCCCTGGCTCCTCTCTCTTCAGCCTGGCCCAGTGTTGGCTGTTGTGTCCATTTGGGATGTGAGTCAATAGGTGACAGAGCTCTGTTTGTGTGCATGTGTCCCAGCAGCACCCTGTAACTCTTTCAAATAAATAAGTAAACAATCTTCTTTCTTCTTCTTTTTTTCTTAATAAGAAGTTGATAATTTCACAGGACCCAGGCAACGATGTCACAAGTATCCAATGATTCTCAGCAGTTAACAGTCCCCAGCCTTGCATGGTGTTGTGTTGGGTCCAACAGTGGGCTGAGACCCTGGGTCACCTCCATGGCTCTGTGGCTGCTCACCTCGTCCTCCCCTCTGCTCTGTCTGTTCTCTGCAGGTGCATCCTGTGTTCCTTCATAGCTGGAAGGCTCTGGTGAGGGCACACTGGGGAGAGAAGGTGAAGTGGCCATGGGTCAGGCAGACCTGAACCATGGCTGTGCACACATCGGTGGCATGGAGCTGGAACACGGCTCAGTGCCCATCTCTGGTGGCTCTCCCCAGCGCCCTAAGCGCTGCTCTCAGAAAGCCCTTACGGCAGTAGCCAAATGAGGCCTGGTGGCTGGTTGCAGAAAGCTGCTCTCAGGAAAAATTATTTATTTATTTTTAACTATTTGATTGTTTGCTCACACTGAGCTTGACAGATATCCCAAGGCGTTTCAGATCTGTTCTGAGCAAATCCTCATTCAAGATAGAGAGAGGCAGGCTCGGTATGAGGCAAAGTCTTCCCGCATCAAATCATCTTGTTCCCTGAGTTTGGAGTCTGGAAGCTGCTTGTTATGCTCTGTGAGCCTCAGTCGCCTCTGGGTGTCTGGGAGCCTCTATTTTGGGCCCAATGCTGTCCACACACCTGCTCCTAAGGGTGCGTCCTGATTCCCCTTGCTCACTGTGCCTGGTGATCTCATCTTGCTGGCTTTCAGTTAGGTGCCCGTGGTGGGAGCATGTACGCAGTGGACATTGGCAAATTCCACACTGGAGGGCTTCATTTCCTGGAAGAGAGCAGTAGTAGGTACTTGCCAGGGCGCCTCTTTCTGGCTGATGTCCAATGCTCGTTCTGTTTGGAAATCCTGGTCTGATTCTATGACACAGGAATTTGGTTGAGTCTCCTGAGTCCCCTGACCTGGTGTTGTAAACCCCAGGCATTTGCGGCTGGTCTCCAAGTCCTCTGGTGGGAGCTGTGAAAGCAGCTTGGCCATGGGGGTGCAGGCACTGTCCAGGGGCTCTCAGGGTCATGTTGTGCCACTCTGAGCCTCATTCCAGCTGCTAGAAATAGCCAGCATGTGGCCTGCAGAGCCTTGTTCAGATGAGATGTACCCTCAGTGTGGACATTCCTCCGCTCTGCCCCTGAAGTCACGTGTCTCAGCAAAAGGACAGACCTGCGAATGACTGTGAGCGAAAGTTTCTGTATGTTGAAAAACACTTGGCAATCCTGTGTCCTTCCAGTTCATTCTGTCCCCTCCAGATTTGCCCACTGGACAGTTTTCAGTGTACATGTTGCCTACATTGCCACTGTCACTTTCTTGGAGAGAAACGAAAGTAAGACAAAAGCACCTACTATGTGAAAATAACAACCTTACATAAAACCGATTTGTAAACATGATCAAAACATAGTGTGAAAATAATCATGTTCCCCAAATCATTGACACAGGGTTATGTGAAAACTAGAGAGCAGACTGTTTTATTTGTAGAGACAGCTGTGGCGTTTTATTAAAAGAATGGCAAACCTCTGGCTGTCTTACTCATGAGATGTTTTGCATGTGTGTCTATGTGTGTACGTCACGTATAAACTCTCCTAAGACTTGGGAGGGGGTAAATTGTTCCGCTGTTCTGCAAACGCCATAATTCATTAGCTGTTTGCACCTGCCCTGCTGTTTATTTCTTTCCTACTGGGAATGCATGCCGCTTCCAGAAGCTACCACCTCTGTGCCCCAAGTGAGGTCAGAAAGATGTGCATTTGTCTCAAGCCTGTTTCGTATCTGATTTCATGGCCTGGCCATTTTAGCATCATTCTGACTATTCTTAGTAAAGTATGGATTGACAGACTTTGAGTCAAATATTTTCATTTCCTTGCAATTCAACATGTAAGAATTCAGAAATGCCTTGTGTCGGAAGTGTTGGTGGTGGAGGCAGGGTTCGGATAATCAAGGGAGGGATTGAAGAAGAGCTAGCCCTAGCTAGAGGTGTGAATTTACCCAAACCCACAGCTCCCTTAGGATCACGTCCTCATTTACAGAGATTTTTTTTTAAAACATTGAGTTTCATCTCCTTCTTAGTGGAAGCGACTTATTTCCATTTATTTTCAACTTCTACAGTCTTCATTTTCTTCTGCACTAGTTTAAAATTGCTGTGTTTGTGTTGTCAGTTAGTTTGAAAACCTTCTAAATCCTTTTAATTTTTCCAATGTGAGCCTTACTACTAGACAATGATTTTACAAAACTGCTCTTTGGTTTCTGATACAGTCTCCTCCACCTTTGAGCTCTCAGCTATATTTGGCAGCCTAATAATAAAATTCTGAGCGCGGATTTTTCTCATGGCAACATTCTTGGATCATGACTACAGTTTTATAATGTTATGTCCTAGTGGGACTGATGACATTTCTGCCTTTTTATTTGTGGAGCCATCTTAACCTTGAGCTCTTTAAGTCCTTCGCAATCAATGCTGGGGGACAGAGCCCTCTGCTGGAAGACCTGGGGACCCAGACTCCCTCTGGGAACTCAAGGTCACTCCCCAAGTCTGTGACGCAAGGAAACTGGACCACATCAAGGAAAAAATAGACAGGATGCTTTTGACTGACAGTGTGAGTTAGTATTGCTTTTCCTTTCTTTTTTGAGCATTTGGGCAAGAAACACAAACACAATGTGCGTTCAAATCCCCCAGTGTTTCTCAGGCTGGCAATTCCTGGGACAATATTCTTTAGATTGGTAGTAGCTACGGGGAGAGGGAGCTACATCACGAAGTCAGCCTCGAACATGGTCAATTGACTAGGATGAAATAGGATTGACTGTTTCAGAATTTAGCAAAACATTTAATATGTAAAGAACATGTCCAACAGCAAGCTTTCCCCATTTTTTTTTTTTTACCTTCATTTTATGGCACATTTGTTAACATTTTGGGGGAGAATGTCCTACAGATTAGCAGTGTAGGAAATCAGTGCTGTTATTCACTTTTTAAACTTTTATTTTCATTTTACTTGAGAGGCAGAGATTTTTCCTTCTAGATTTCTGCAGCTTTCAGGGCTGTGCCATGCTGACACCAGGAGCCAGAACCCCATTGGGCCTTCACATGGCTGGCAGGAAGCACTTCCATTGCCTGCTGCCCTCCAGGGTGTGTGTTAGCAGGAAGATGGATGCAAAGCAGGGGAACCGGGACTTGGAGCAGCAACTCCGAAATGGGATTCTGGCAGAACAAGTGCTGATTAGCAACCGGGCCAACGCCTGAGCCTTCATTTGTTGTCTCTAAGGGTTCTGTTTCCATGAACATTTTACTTCAATTTTGTTGTATACAACAATTCACATTGGTTCCTTCTTTATGATTTTTTAAAAAGCATTTTCATGCTGCGGGGTCATAGCTTTGCACCTGTACACCCGATGAGTTTGTGGTTGTTCATTTAAATATGGTAATTCATGTGTGCATAAGTGCTGGGTTTGTCCAGATTTTTGCTTATACCTAGTTCTCTCCTTGATAATTCTTTCCTCATTTTCTTTTACTGATTTGTAGATTCTGAAAGTGAGGTGGGAAAGTTTCTGGTATTTTAGATTTACAGGCAAATGAACTTTTGAATCTAGAGAGGAAAATGTGGACTTGTCTCATATGGATACTATGGGACCAAGGCAATCTCAAATATTCAAAAGGAAAGGTATGGTATCAATGCTGCAATTGTAATAGGTTTTCTACTTTAAAAGCAGTTCTCTGGGATCATATGCAGATGAGAAACCACATTGCATGCATAGTTGGGCAATGAGGATATTTCCTGGAAAATACATGGGATCTCACGAAAAAACTTTACTTTTGCAGCATTTCCAGTTTGAAGTATCCTCAGGGCTCGTATTGCTTATTGATTGCATTTTAATAAACAAGCGTTGCTGTCCAGTCCAGGTTCTGCAGCTGATTATCACTTTCTGCATTGATTAAAACATTTCACTGCAAAAAAAAGTTTTTAGTTCACAATTCAAGTATTGTGCTACTCCTCATGAGAGTGAGAGGAGAGGAAGCGTCATGCTGCCCCGGGTCAGAGCGTTCCAGTCGTGTGACATCAGCTTTGTTCTTGGGGCACCGTGTCACATGCAATTCCTGCTGCTCAGTTTAGGCCACTGCTAAATGTGGTTCCAAATAGACAGAGCTGCAAGTGTCAGGTGGTGCTTACCAATACGTATGGCTTGACTCAGGAGGCAGATAAGCTCATGTCTCCAGTCCTAAGCCTTCCATCCCAGCGCTGCATCCTAAGGTTCTTTGTGATTCCTCCTCACCCTGCTCACCCTGAGTCAGGAGATAATCAGCTCCAGCTCATCCCTGGAAGAATGGGACAGTCAGACACAGAGACTGACTGCCGGTCATTCTGTGAGCTGGTGGGTTCTCCCCTGAGCTTCTCAACAGGTGCCTTGGGGGAACCAACATCACAGCCTTACTCTTCTTTCTGTCGATGGTTCCTTTAAGAAGATGCTGTGCATGTATTTCTGACTTGTAAAGTACTTGACTCAATTGCTATTTTTCCCATTACAGAAATATTTGTTCCTCTGCCAATGCATTTGATTCTGTCTTGTGAGAAGCTTCTGGAAGCTGCAAGTGTGACATGTCAGAAAGGATGGAAAACCGACCTTAGGCTTAGAGGGTCTCCTCTGGCACTGCTCTAAGTGCAGCAAATCCCACCAAAATTCCAGAATTATCTGGGTGCCCAGCACTTCCTTGCTACCTCTTAGTGAGGTTTCCGGACAAGGTGTGGAAGTCTGCCAAGGTGGGATTGGGGACCCACTTCCACGGAAATACCACTCACTGCTTCTCTGAAGCTAAAAGCCAGTAGCTACCCTCTGGCCATCCTAACTCCAAGTGATATGGGCTCTGAGAAGAACAGGGCCTGGAACAAGCAAATAAAAGGACTTTTGCTCTAGGGAGAAGACGTGTAAGGCTAATGCAATTCCTGTTGTAATCAACACACTGAATTCTTCAGACTGGAGCTCTGCGGCAACTGCATGCATCTCCCTCGCAGATATCTGGGACTGGCTCTGGAAAAGCACAGAAGGCATCCCAGGAAGTTGGTGGGAAGTAAAACTAAAAGATTAACTTGGGTGTGGGCGATGGCTCTGCCCGGAACAAGTGCATCCCAGCGTTCTGGCGTCGCACACTCGGCGAGGCAGTGCTGATGGCACAGGGCTCAGCTCCCTGTTCATGAGGGAGACCTAGGTGGAGCTCCAGGGTCCACACTCCAGCCCAGTCCTTGCTCTTGTGTTCAAAATAAATGGATCTTTAACTCCCCACAAGCTTTTTGAAATATTGGGTCTTCAGCAAATCCCTGATGCTCCTCAATTGTCACTTGTGGTTCCGTGTACTGCTCCAGCAGCTGTGCCCTAAACGGGCCACACTCAGTCACCCAAGGGCCTCTGCTCTGATCCCTCCCAGCCCACACCCTGCCCTTACCCCTCACTGCCTCGCCCAACTCTGGGCCATGCTCCATACTTCCAAGTTCTCTTTGTTCCCTTGTCATGGTGTATGGTTCTCTGCAGGGGCTTAGTCCATGTTCCCAAAGATTTAGACATTGATTCCAGCATAGACCTGGCCCTCTGATCTGACACATGCGCTCAGAATCCTCGTTGGTGTAAGGCAGTGCCTTGCTGCTGGCTCTCGGAGGAATTCTCACGATGGATCTTGCAGCCCAGGCCTCATCACAACAGTGACCACTCTGGGTCCTCTGCTTCAGATTTGCTTTCCTGAACTCAGCAATTGAACAGGTGTTGTGTGTGTATCAGTTTTCTGTCTCCATCCCTCTCTGTCCTGGCTTCCAGACATGCTCTTGATACAGCGATTGTTTTGACACTTAGTTGCTTCGTGTTTCTTTCTCTTTCTGCCAGCTCAGAGGAGCAGAAATTCCCAGTCTGGCATCAGAGAGGCCAAACCCTGCCCCAGTGCCTTTGCTGGTGGAAATGTAGTTGTGGCATCCTCTGCATGGGCAGTCTGTGGCAGGCTCAGGCCTGTGGGAGGCTTCACACCTTGCCAGGCCCGTGAGGTTGAGCCAGGGTTGGGGAGGGCTCAGGCATGGGGTGGTTCAGCATAGTGATGGGAGGCTGCAGTTTCTGTGCAAGTGTGGTCTCTTTTTCAGAAAGCAACCACTTTCACAGACAGAAAGTTTTTCAAGCTAGTTGGGGCAGAGGGAAGCGTGGGAACCCAAAACAAACAGTCACAACCTTCTCTTCCTGGGTCTTTGAGGGATGTGGGTTTGGCAAAGTCCCATGCAGTTCCCTGCAGTGACTGTCACTCATTGCCCAGCCAAGGGTGTTTGCTGTTGGCCACTCCTCCATCATGGCAGAGCTGGTTCCAATAGCTCCTGTCAGAGTGACTGTGGGTTCCTGATGCCATGTGGGTGATGCTGAGCCCCTGGCACAGGCTCCTGGGGCTGTGCAGGAAGTACGAAGGCACCACAGGAGAGCTGGCCCACCCCAGGCCAGGTCACACCCCCGCAGCCAGCTCTGTGGACGACTGAGTGCTGGGCTTGAATGCTGTAGCTGTCGCTGTGTAAGAACGATGCCATCACTCCCCCCTGCCCCCCGCGGTCGTTTTTGCTTGCTCCCCCACATTGTTGTTCACACAGAGGCTTCTATTTCTCAAGTGTCAAGCGGCTGCTTTAGGAATTTAGAGAAAGTGTCAGTGACACTGTTACCGCGACAACGATAGTTGCAGTGTGCTGTGTTGGCAATGCCTGGTGGTGTCTGAGGGTATGCCTGGTAGGACCATGACATATCACCTCCAGCTGTCCTCCCAGACGATAACTCAGGGAAGTGGTTCTTGGTCCTGGGTTGGTAGTGAGAGAACAGAGGCTGGGGGTAATCTGCTATTGGTTGTTCCATGACCACCTCCCTGTGCTCCTGTTGCTTAGCAGAGCAACTTTGGACTTAGTCCAGGACCCTGTGGCCAGGCTGTGGTCCAGCTGGGAGCCTCTGGTGAGGCTGACGGGATCCACACCTTTCAGTCCCACTAGGATGGCCTCAGGCTGTGTGCAGTGCGTGCACATGTGACCAGGGCAACTGGGCCTGGTCCCCTATCTTCCAGTTTGTTCATGTCTTAGCCAGAGGTCTGCCGACAGCAAGCAAGGGCACATCCCAGCAAGTTTCTCAACTCCAGCTCAAGCTGTACTTCCAAAGTCAACCCGTGGCAGGGCCTTGGGGCTGTGGGAGAGGGAGGTGGAAAAAAGCGTATGACCATCAGGAACCACACCCCCAGTAGCTTACCCCAGGGATGCTGAGTAGCTGACTGAAGTTACACAGCTCAGGTGAGGAGCAAGTGGGCTGGGAACAGGCATAGGAAGGCAGAGCTCAAGGCTCTGCTGCTTGGTTGAGTGTCCCTGTGCAGTTCCTCTTCTTCCTGCTGCAAGGTGAAGGATGAATGCTCAAAGTTCACTCCTGACAAGGAAGGCCGGAGAACAGAACAGCCTCATTCATCACAGCTCCTGGACAGAGCCAGCACCGGGCCCCCAAGCTCAGTTGATTTGGCTGTGACATCAACAAACTCACTCTTGTTTCCCTAGCCACACATGCCACTCATGGCTGCCCACCCTGAGGGAAGCACTGGGTAGCTCACAGGCATGTAACCCAAGCTCCCTGCCTCTGTTTCCCTAGCATTCTCCAGATTTGCACTATGAGGTATGGGGACTAGGGGCCACTCTGGCAGAGGCCTTGGGGGTTCTTGCCATCCTAGGAGGAGCATGGGAGGGTGTGCTGCTGCCATCTCAGGAGTGCAGCTGGGCATCTGACAGGTTACCTGGATGGGTTTCCAAAGCATGTGACACCTGTGGCTAGAGAAAAATGCCAGGTCGCAGACCTGGGCCTGCAGGATGTGGTGGTGGGGGATTATGGGCACTAGTGAGCACCAAAGGCTGACAGGTGCATCACCCATGGGAGGTGGGGGAATGGGAGCTTGGGGGACCCTTTCCTACCCACCCTGTGGTTTTCCTCCTAAGGCCCTGTACCTATCCTAAGGGGTCTGCCCTTTCGTCACATCATGGTCACTTGGCTCCCCATCACAGGTTTCTTTTTAGTTTTAATATTGTTTACATTGAGAAGGATGTATTCCCATGTAGGCCTGATTTGGATGTGGAGGGTTGAGGTATGGAAGAAGGTGGGTGGGACAAATGTTTTTATTTTTTCTTCTTTTTCTGTCTGCAGTGAAGGAAATGGGAGGAAGCCAAACTCCTTGGTGCCAAACTACATCAGCACTGGGGGTTGGGTGACAGTCATTTGATGTCATCTTGGAGACCTCAGAGTGGGGAAGAATGTTCTGAGGGTATTCCTCGAGTGCTTTTGATAGCTCTGAGATGTTGTCAGCTTTGTTGCTCCAGGGAGAGAAATTCTCGGGCCCTCCTGAATTGCTGCCTGTATATTGGAAAGCATGCTCAAATACACACGGGGAACAGGACAGCCAGCTCTTTTAGACCAGCAAAGGATTTCAAGTGTCTCATCAGAGGATGGAAAGTAGAACAGGTTGGACACCTCTTTTGGTCAAGCTTTGCAGCAAGTGCCTGGGTGTGTGGATGCACTAAGGTGGACTTGGTCATCATAAGCTTCTTAAAGAAGTGAGGACAGTGCCAGAAGCCCTGGTCCACACTGGGAGGTGCCTGCTGCACTGGACTGCTATTTGTAGCTGAAAAAGGACCTGCTAGTAAGGACATATTGTGAACTTCAAAGTGGCTGAGAGTAAGTTTCAAACATTTCACTGCAAATAGTGACAAATGAGGGGATAACCTGCTTAATTTAGTCACATTGCACCATATACCATACAAGAGTGTTTACGCTATATGTACAGTTATTTGTCAATTGACCATAATAACAGGGGCAGGTGCTTATTGCAGCCTTAAGTTAAGGTGTTGCTTTGAGCAGTCACAACTCATATCTGAGCATATGGGTTCAAACCTGGTTCCACCCCAGATTCTAACTTGCTGTCAGTGTACACCCTTCGAGGCAGTAATGATGGCCTGCCCATGCAGAGATCTGAATGGAGCTCCTGGCTTCTGCTTCTGGCCTGACCCAGCCCTGGCTGCCTTAAGTATCTGAGGACTGTAGCAGATGACAGATCCCTGTCCACCTCTCTGTGCCTTTCAAATAAATCAGATACAGTTTAGGCCACCTTCATCTGCCATGGCTAGTGAAACCGTCGCAATGATAGCAATGCAGAGCAGCTCTGCAGGGAACTGGATTGGAAGTGGAGCAGTAGCATGTGGAATCGGTGGTGGACAGGATGCCAGCACCCGCAGAGGTGGCTTCCCATGCTGTGCCACAGTGCCAGTCCTGAAAATGAGCTCTCCTACTAGTGTCCTGTCACTGTCACGGGCATAGCCTGTGTGAGTGAATGGGCAAAGCCAAGCACGGGGACTATTTGTTGGCCGAGTTTGGGCTGAAGGGTTGGCAGCATCACCATGGCAGGATGTTTGTTCCCGGTGACAGTCAGAATCGGGGAGCACACAGCTTGGTTTCTAGGTTCCAGGTTGAGCCTGCCGGGCTGGCAGGAGATGCTGTTGCTTTGTCAACGAAGCAAATTCAATTCCAAAGTCACCAAGAGAGATAAAAAAAATCCAGCTCTTTTTGTGTCACTTTTAATTTAATAGAATTTTAATAACTGAAAATTTTGTATATTTCCTCCCCCCCCCCTCTATTTTTTAAGGTTTTCTTCCAATCTGGGGCAACAAAACATTTTGTCCTTTTGAATTTTTTTAAATAAACGGAAGCCTTAGAGCTCATGCTGTGTATATGCGTGTTCATGGGCACATGCGTGTGTGTGCTTCACTTGTGCGTGTGAACTCTTTGAATAGTCAAAAAATGGGCAATGATCTACAGGCTTGTTCCACCAGTGCCTGATGTGTTCCCTCCCCAAACCACGGCTTCACTTCTTGGGCTTTGATAACTAAAGTAAATCCAACCATATCATTTCCAGCTGCCAGGCATCCAGAAGTTTATGTTGCAATGCTGCACAGGCTCAGAGCAGAGACGGGGAGGGGGCAGTGCCCAGCACTGCTCGGGAGCCAGCATCCTCAGAGCCACTGAGCCCCACAGGGGCTGCACAGACTCAGAGCAGAGACGGGGAGGGGGCAGTGCCCAGCACTGCTCGGGAGCCAGCATCCTCAGAGCCACTGAGCCCCACAGGGGCATCTCCAGACGGGGTTTGATTAGACATGAAGGTCAGGTGCTGAGGAATCAAGGTCATGCCACGTTGCATTTTTCTCAAGAAGCTGGGCCTAGATAACTCTAGCAGTGGGTGATAGCAACAAACAGATAAGGTGGCAATTTCCAGCCATCTTAAAATATTGTTACTGCAAGGAAGGTCGTGATAAGATCACAGCGCTGGGAATGATTTAATGGGTGCTGAGATCTCCTTTGTTTTTTCATCCCTGTTCAGCACACACACACACACACACACACACACACACACACACACACACACGCACGCACACACATGGCTACTGACAGTTCCGGACGTGAACAAGCCACTGTACAGATTGGCTTTTGAATACAAATTCAGGAAGTGCTTGATTTGGTTCCCCTCTCCTCAGAGCCGCTTGATTTATGGCCTGGATTACTGGAAGCAGTAATTCTTTGCTCTTTATGATGTTTTGGTGGAAGGTGCCGTAGCCCGCAGTCAGAACAGCATGATTTCAACGAGGTTTTTACAAAAAGGTCTCTGCGGAGAGTGTGGCTGTGAATTGGACGGCTTCTGTAACAGAGCAGTTAATAAGACACCAGCACATTAATCATGTGACAGCTGTTGGGTTTAGCAGGGAAAGGCACTGGCTTTTAAAAAACAGCAATTTAGGTGACTACTGTGTTGAAAGAGGTTGGCTGAACATGCTGTTTTTAACCCAGAATTAACAGCCAAATTGTATTGCTGGTTGTTTGTAGATGTGTTTTCATGTTTCTGGAATTTCCAATAAACCTAACAAAGTCATTAATCTTGTCTTTTGTCTTTTATCCTAATGTTAACTTCCCGAGTGAGAAGTGTTCTTGAGGAATAAGTTGGCCATCCAGTCATTCCGGGACAACTGTCCCACAGTGACTCGGATGTGATCTGCGTCAGGCGTAATTCCCGCTCCAGCGCGTGGCAAGGTGAGCTTGGCGGCATCCTTGCTGGAGGAGCTGATGACGCCCAGACCCTGAACAGGGTCTCTGAACGCTCAGCCCTGCAGAGACCCTGGCCTCTGGAGAGAGATCAGCCTTCTGATTCTCAAGACCAATAAAGGCTCGTGGGATAAAACTCGAAAAAATAGCACAAATGTGACTGAGAATTTTTACACAACAAAAAACAGTTATCAGGGTGAATTTTGTAAGAAGGCATAGCTTTGCACTTTTCAAAATAAACACAGACTTTCTCTTGTTTCCACTCATTTGCTTTGTTTTCTTAGTGAAAGTTCGTATAAATGGGGCTGTGTTTCCTGGGTTATCGTGCTCTGTGGGGATGAACTGCCTCTTCTGACTGAACGAGAGGGAAGCATGGAAAGGGTTTTAGAACCATGACTGCTTAAACGAGGGCACGGCCGCTTCTAAAGTCCCTTAGCTACTCATGTTTAGGCAGGTTGCTTAATAATTTTCTGTGTTCCAATTTCTTTCTTGTTCCAACAGGTGTCATGATGTAGCCCAACTCATAGGGCTGTTATGACCCAGCACATTCTTTGGAAAAATAACCTTAAAACAACAAATGCTTGTGTCGGGAGCTCTTCGTAGGTAAACTTTGGCATGAACAAATGATAGATTAGGATGCATTTGTTAAACTGCTGGTCAGCTGTGAATTTAGAAAGAAGAATAGGATAATGATAGAGAGGAATGAGTATAAAACATTTTGTAAATTCTTAACTGGATACAGATTCTTCATCGACGATGGTTTGAAAGGAATTCAGTGGCAGAAATCGGCACTGTGGTGAAGAAACAAACTGGGGAAGATGCCTGCACTGTATCAGAGGGTCTGGGGCTGAGTTCTGACCCTCCTCTCCCCAGCTTTTTGCTAATAACACCCTCGGGGACAGCAGGCTGTGCTCGGAGTACCTGGTTCCCATCACCCATGGAGGGAAGCCAGGTTAAGTGATGGATGCCTAGCCTCTGCCAAAGGCCAGCACTGGCTTTTTCCCTCCCAAGGCAATGTGCCTCCCTAACTCCCACTGTAGGCTGTGGGTGAAATTTAGATGTATCTGGGTGGGGAGCTAAATTAATGTTCTTTTTCTGAAGAACAACTGGAAATCTCCAACAAATGCTCTGCTATTTGGCTTTTGGCCAGTCAGTGCCAATCTTAAAGAAAACCACCACCATCAGAAGAAGCCCTCACCCTTACTGCTCCGTGACAATACGCATCTTCTGCTAGAATCCATACTGCAGCCAAAACACGCCTGAGTGTCACGCACTAACACATGGAAATCACCAAAAACAGCCACAAGCTTCGTCAAGCGTCAAGGCCAAACAACACATACTGTATGATAGAAGTCACTGACTGACTTGGTAGGAATCAGTCAAAACCAACACAAGGGTGTGAAGGCAGGATGGCCCCTCTCTCTGACGAGGTGGGTGCTGCACAGGATGCAAGTGAGGGGCTGGCTACAGCTCTCTGGCTCTCTCGAGTAAGGTTCCTCATGCAGCTGCTGACTCAGGGATAGTTCTTGGCACTGTCCATGTAGCAGGTGTGTGTATTCTGCATTCTCTGAACAGAGCTGCCCTCTTCATCCAAAGCAAGCAACTGCTCACTAAGCACTGTGATATGCCTGCAGGAATTCAGATTCATATTCCTATGCATTCATTACATGATTAAGCTTAACATTATGAGTTCACAATTCAGTACTTTTTATTCTCTCTGAATGTAAATACACTCATCATACAGTGAACAGAAAACCTATGCTACGACCAGTTTTGTCCTCCACCATTTGAAGTTTATAGACAAGACCCTGAAATTCTGGGAAGCTAGAGAAAAACGCATGAATAGAAATGATGTTTGGATAATGGGATCCTAGGGGACCTCTTTTCCTTTTCTTTCCAGCATTTACGGAATGCTTGGCAACAATCGCACACTGTCACCTGTGGACCACTGTGTCTGCCTTCTGTCTGCCCCTGTGCCATTGCAGTGCCCAGCTCCTGTTGATGTTGATGTATAAGCAATCATCCAAGTCCGACCCAGGGGGCCGCTCTCATGAATGAACCACTGTGGGGCATCCCATTGCCCTCAGAATAAGATCCCAGTCTCTCTGCAGGCGTCTGCACCTGTGCCTCCCTCTGCTTTCTCCCTGGCATGGCAGGAGGCCTGGGAGTGCTCTCCTTCCCCCACGCGCTCAACGGCTTTCCGCAGGCCTCCTATCAAACATGCTCTCTCTGCTCTTACTTCCTGCTTTTCCAGTCTCTAACATGCTTTCTATCCACACTCACAATGTCACCTTCATTCCAATATTAACTTCCTAAAAGTCTGCTTCACTGGGGCGGGATGTGCTTATTGGGTTCGTCCTTGTGTCCCCACAGCCTGTGCTGTGCAGTTACCCACCAAATGCCTGGACCAGACAGGTCCCAAAGGGAAAAAAGGCCAGACTGAGACCTGTGACAGGAAAAGAATGAAATGAACTAAACCACCATTAAATAGTAGCACAACAAAGTGCTATTCTAACTGTATTCTAGGAGGGTGTTGATGATATGGAATCTGATTTGGATATAACCCCCTTGTTAAATGAAAAAGAGAGTCACCAAAAATTGTAACTGTCGGAGCCACTTTTTAAAAAAGGATGAATTTATGAAGACAGAGAGAGAAAGATGTGAAAATCAATGGCTGCAAAGCATCCACAGCGGGTGTGTCTGTGTGATGAGCGAATGGAGGCTTTCTTTTTTTTCAATTTTCTTATCTGTATTTCATCAAACACATGTTGCTTCAGTAATGAAGATACAGTTGTGATTTTTAATTAAAAAAAATACCAAAGCAAAGTAGCCAATTGTACATGGTATAATGGCTTGGATCTGTAACCCGCTTAGCAGGAAATTGCCCTCCCAGTCCAGCATGCCCAAGGTGTGGAAGGCGAGAGATGTGGCAGACAATTTGGAGTCAGTTTCCAGAGAAGTCCTGTCCACCTGCAAACAGCATCACAGCCCACCTAGTTCCAGGCTCACAATGAGAGAGGCTCAGAAGGGCTCCATGGGGTCCAGTTTGGGGAGCTGCCACATTGGAAATCCTGTTTGCGGGTGATCTACTGCAGGGTTGTGCACTCTGCAGGGCTGCCAAGATCAAGACAGCATGGACACTGACCATGACCAGATGAGGAACAGGGCTGCCACCTGCATGGGCATGCAAGACAGATGCACTTGCCAGGTGTGCCCGGTTGCCCAAGGGTCCCTAGGAAGCAAGGCTGAGGGGAACAATATGGCCAGGGGTCTGAAGGAAGGACAGGAGACTACTGCATGCTGTCTCTCCAGGAAGAAAGGTGGAGTGTGGGAGTTCTCTATGTCGCAGTAAGGTGGGAGAGTTGTTGGAGGCTCACTGTGCGCTCTGGGGTCCCCACGGCTGCTGCCTTCTTGAAAGTTCTAACTTTCAAAGGGGTTCTAAATAGTGTCAGAACCACCAACCTCCAAAGACTGGCTTTTTAAAATATGGACCGCTTTGGTCACCTTCAGCCCATTGTAATTTTCAGAAACTGAACCGTCCTAAGTAATTTTCTCAGAGTTTGGAAACAAAGTCACCTGAACAGAACAGGCTTATCAGGTGCTGCTCCCTTTATATCCCTGAAGGCGCTGTCTCCAGGCTCCCTTCCACATGATCTTAGAACTCCTGGAATCCAGGGCAGTGTGTTTCCATAGTTCCCCCTTCCAGGAGTCCCTCTCTCTGAGAGAGGGAGCTGTGTTTGTCTCCCACATTCCTGTGCTGCGGTGGTGCCTGCTTAGCTGGACAGAGCTTGGCGTGTTTGCATTGCTGCAGCAACACGCCGCCTCCTCGGTGAGCAAATAGGGCGCATGGAAAAGTGTCAAGACTGGACAGAGATGGCGTCTTGAGAGCCTCGGAGAGGTCAACAGGTTCCAGATTTCCTCAGCTGCACGGAGCGTGTGGGGGTTGTGCTCAGTGCAGCGTGGATGGCTGCTTCCAGCCGGGACTAGATTCGCACTGGGTCTCTGAGGCTCCCTCCGGAGGCACCCCACCTCTCTCAACAATAGTGGAACAGTGAGGCCTGAGCACCCTAAAGTGCACTGTTCCTGTTTCTCTTCCCAGAGTTGAGAGATTGCTTCCTGGTATTCCCTGGAATCCATTCAGAAGCCCAGGCAGTGGGCACAAGTCCAGAATTCTCTGCTGCTCTGGGTGTGCGGTCAACCTTGGAAGCCACTGTATCCCTAACGCGTTGGTGACTGTGGTGTCGCCTGAGCACAGCAACGCCCAGTTGGGTTGCATCGGGCAGGGCTATAGGTGTTTGCCCAGGAAGGCTGGTCCAGCAGCACCGGGACTGGGCAGCCAAGAGGAAAAGTCGCTTCCCTGTCATGAGAGAGCAGGATGGAGTGAAAGCCAGAGGTGCCACCAAAGCAGTTCATTCAGTGAGCTGTGTGGTCAAGGAGTCGCAAAGACAGCACCTAAAGTCGCGGCCATCGAATCCCGGTGGCTGCACCTGGACATGCAAAAACCATGAATTGAAAATGTGCACCTAACTTCTAGTCATGTGGCCTTCAGATCACATGTTCATAATCCACAATTTAGGATATGTTAGCTGATTTCTGCGGGAGGATGTCTGTTAGATTGATTGATTCATCGCAGCAAGCCATCGAAGGAGAAAAAAAAAGTAGCAGCAGATGGACAAAGTCTGGGAGGACATTCGATGACGCTAGCACATCTTCCCGAGGAAGAGCTATGAGGACCAGGGTTAGCAGAAAACACATTCACATGTGAGTGTAAAAGAAACCAAAAAGAAATTTAAAATCGAGGTTATTTTTTCAGCGCAGACATTATTCTAAATGTTACAGTGTGAAACCCATTTCTGCTAAAATGAGGAACAGCTCGAGATTATTTACTCCAGAGCTTGCTTGATGTTTCTGAAGATTAAAAAAAGGAAATAGTGACTTTAATATTTTGAAAGAAGACATAAAATTCCTTTGGCTGCTAATGCTGTTCATATCTATGAAATTCAAACTGTAATAAAATAAATTATTATAATTAATAAGAGAATGTGTTAAAGAAGTTAATGTGATACATGTGAAAATCAATAGCTCTTTTGCTACTAATAGCTAGTTAGACATGAAAGCAGAAATATCCTGCTAAAAGCCAACAGCAGCTTAAAGTATGAATTATAATTCATATGAAGGTTGCATGTCAAAGATTCATTCAATCATAAAGGTATGGAAATTTTCTGAAAAGTTTTCAAAATTTTATAGAAGAACATAAAGCAGGATCCACACAAATGGGAACATATTTTATTTTTACATGAAGTGAGATGTTAAAATACTGGTTCTCTCAAACACACACACTAATGCGATTCCATCTGAATGTATCTTCCGCCGTGAAGTCCTACTCAAAGTGTAGCAAGAAAGCTGTGAGCGAGGTGCATGGGCACAGGTGCTGGTCTTGCTGGACTCCGGAACAGTGTAAGTCAGGGCAGACCGTGTGGGTCTGATGTTGGAAAGGACGAGAATGCAAGGAGCAGGTTCTTGCGTGCCAGGGGATCTAAAGAGGCACACTCTTAGGTACAAACACGTGTACCAGGCTCGGCCGGACACAGAATGACTGGGACTACCCCACTCAACACGCATGATACTAAGTGCATTAAGGTTAAAGGCCACAGAGAAAAGTTGTAGAGCAACACTTTGTAGGGCTAAGCTGATGGACTTGTTGCAAGCAAGGTAGAGCACGCCGAAAACACAAAATAAATGATAAACATAGTTGGCTATTGAAGAATGAAATCCCATTTGTAAGGCAGAAAGATCCCATGCAGTGTCAGCTAACAAATGAAAGACCAGGGTAAATCATGTTGCTGTGGGTGAGTTAGAGAGTTACAATGTTAAAAGGGCGAGGAAGAATGAACAGTAACAAACATTGGAAGAGCATTTGCAAATTGTCAATAGCAGGATAATTGAATCAAACAAACAGATACCAAGGATGAAAGGTTAGCGAGTCCAGCAAATCCACACAGCCTCCAAACACATGAATACATGCCAACCTCCATCTTAGGTCAGTTCCAAGCGATAGACTTTACAACCTATTAGCACTTTTGGTAAGTTGAGAAACACCACCTGCGATGAGGGGAAACTGCATCCATATGATATTTTTAGTGAAAATGTGAAATGTTTCTTTCTTTTTGGAAAGCAATTCAGAACTTTCATTAGCATTTAATTAACTCCCAAGTAGCCTTGACATAACAATGCCATCTATAGGAACTTATCCCACAGAATTAAAACGTCAGGCTCTATGGACCACAGTGCTCACTGCACCACTGATCATCCTCAGAAAAATAAAGCATCAGCAGCCAAGGAACCTGAAAATGGTTAAATAAAACACTGCATCCTTATACAATGGGATATTATGTACTTACTAAAATCAACATTGCTCTTCACTCAACAACTTGAGGATACTTCAAAATTGACTATTGTATAAAAAAAGGAGGCTGGCAGAATCGAAACTACATATTGGACCTAATTTTTTATTTTAAGATTTATTTACTTGAAAGGCAGGTGAGAGAGTGTATTCCAAGTTCTGATTGAGACTGAGCAATAGAGAGAGAGAGAGATTGCCCATCTATTGATTCATTCTTCTAATGCTGCCGTGGCTGGCACTGGGGCAGGCCAAAGCCAGAAGCCAGACAGTTCCCTCTGATCTCCCACATGGATTTACAGACCCAAAGACTTGTGGCCTTTTCTGCTCACGTCGTGGGTGCATTATCAGGAAGCTGAATGAGAAATGGAGTAGCCAGGACTCAAACCAAGACCCATGGAATGCCAACATGCTGTGCCACAATGCTGGGTATCCAAGTTATACTTTGAAAGGATGAACTACGGTCTCCAAGAGGCACCCAGGCAGCTGTGCGCCTGATCTTATTCATAAACACAAAGGATCTTGAAATGAGATTGTCCTGGGTTTAGAATGAGATCTGAATCCAGTTAATGGTGCCTTTATAAGAGAGAGACAGGAGACATTTAGGACATAAAGACATAAATCTATATGAATCAGTTTTATGTGACTAACAAAATGAGAGAGGCAACCTACTTCGCAAAAAGAGGTTCATTTTGGTTCACGATTCTAGCAATGACAAGGACTCTGGTAATCGCCTTTTGGTTGATAGAGTCCTGAAGTAGAACGGGGCCTCCTGTGACACAAGAAAAATGAAAGTCCATTGCTATAGGTTCCACACTATGTGATCATTTATTATAGCGTTCTGAAGACAGTAATACTGAATCTAAGACAGGGACCTTATTTGTGTGCACTGCTGTTCATGAATAAAGATGTGTTATATCAAGACACAAGGCACCCAGCAGGTTCCTAATGCTGAACATCTGAGCCTGGAGGAGCAGTAGACGGACTCCAAAGAAGAGGGCTGAGAGCTGAGAAGAGCAGTGCTTGGCTGGGGCAGCCTGTGATGTGCTAGTGGGAGCTGAGCCCTGGTGATGGCAGAGGGGGCCAGAGATCTAGACCTGAGCCAAGGCCTTGGGGGGCTGTGGAGAGGTGCCCAGAGGTCTAGACCTGAGCCAAGGCCTTGGGGGGCTGTGGAGAGGTGCCCAGAGGTCTAGACCTGAGCTAAGCCCCATACTCTGGAACACAAAGCTTCGAAGGGATGTGGCCCATCCTTCAGAGTAAAGGATGCAGGATTGATGTGAGAATCTCTGCACATTTTTCCTTCTGTGGGGATATAGAGCCAAATGCACAAAGTTGTTTAAAAAACAGGATAAGTATGGGGAAATGCTGCATAATGTTGTGTTGTTAGACCCTTCTGTACATAAAATATTCTCCTGACTTCCAGGGACCCAGACACGCAAGCCTGCTGGCCGTGGACCCAGCCTCTCAGTTCTTGAAGTGGGAGGAGTGGGTTGGAAGCAGGAAGGACAAACGAATCACTCAGCTGTAGGAAACCTTAGGAATCCTGCCCTGCTTTCCTGCTCCTGGTGACAGCTGTGCTTGCTGGGGCTGTGGCTATGTTGTGCTTAGAACAAGCAGTCTGCAGGATGTGGGTCAGGACTGGAGGGCAGGACTGGCCTGGTTGGCAGGGTGCCTTCTCTTTTAACTCCCTCACCCCAGGCCAGGGCTGTGTGCTCTCTGTCCTGTGAGTAACAGAATCACATTCTCTAGACCTGGGCTCTCAAAGATGGGCCTCTCTAGGCTCCTGGCAGGGATGTTGGTGAGAGTTGGGAGGGAGGTGCTGCAGATGTGAAAAGCAAGTGCTCCCAGCCTCAGATGGGCCTAAGAGGCTGCCATGCAGTGCTGACGGGCACTCTAAGGCAATGAGGGCCCCACTGCTTTATTTTGCGGGACATTGTGGTTTAGGGTGCTGTGTCTGCTGTTCTTTAGCCTCTGAAAGCTATTTCCTTATTTTCCAAGTTCTGAATGGCTCTAGTCGAAGGAGGTCTGAGCCCAGGGTGTCTTCCAAGGTCAGCAGTTTGTCACCTCTGATTTCTCAGCAGGTTTTTGTTCAGTGATTGCTAAATGGTTCATAATTGCTTAGAGTAAGACCTCTTCCAGGCTCCTCACATCTTGGTGATTAATCCTCATAGTTATGTCTCCTGCTCTGTTCAGAGTGAGGAAGCTGCACTTATTTAAGAAAAAATTATCTTAAAACCTTAAAGCACTTTAAGCTCTAAGAAAATATTTCAGAATCTCAAAAGATGATAGTTACTCTCCAAGTTGCACTTGAGTGAGAATATATATATATATATAAACATCAAACATGTACCAAAATTCAGTAATCTCTTTAAAAACATATGTATTTACATTTCGATAATCATAACATTATGTTTTTAAAGTGTAGGTCAAATTTTAGCTTCTAATCCTGATGAGGTAATAGGAATTATATATACCCTCTTACCTGAAACAACCACTAGGACCAGAAAAATGTAACAACATTTTTAAAAATATTGGACATCAACCTGTAAAGGACATTGATCATAAGACATAAAGACAGGTGCATCGAGTCCGTCAGTTGTCTTCAAAAGACACCACAACATGAACAGATAAGTTAAACGCTAATGGAAATGATTTGCAAGCTTTCCTACACAGAATAGATAAGGAATTCTTAGAATTCTATAATAAGGAAACAACTCAATTTTAGAAGTGGACAAGACATTTGACTTTATCAGAGAAAACACAGATTGCAAGTAAGCAAATGATGGCAGAATCAACGTCATTACTGATAGGAAAAGGAACTCAGAATCACAACATTCTATAGATTCTCACTGAACTTTCTAGAAAGGCTGACATCATCAAGTGTGGGCAAGAACATGGAGAGCCTGAAGCTCCCCAGTCAGCTGCAGAGACGTGCAGCTAGGCGCCTCTTCAGGAAGGATTTTGTAGCTCCTTGCAAGGGTGAAGATGCAGGCACCACATGGCACAGACATTTCCTCTCCAGGCATTTATTTAGGAGAAACACATCTCATATTTGTGCAGAGACGCACACATCAACACTCTTGGCAGACTGATTTAGCACAGACCATGATAAATTGTGATAGAACTGTATGGCAGAATTCTACTCAGCGGTAAGAAGAAGTGACCTATTGATACAGTTTACAAAAATCATTCCACTGAGCAAAAGAAGTCAACTAACAAAATTTGATTCTATGTTTTGTGGGATTTGTTTATTTTTGTTTGACAGGCAGAGTTACTGAGAGGGTAGGATTGAGAGAGAGAGAGAGAGAGAGAGAGAGAGAGAGAGAGATCTCCCACTCTAAATCATCACACTGGCTGGAGCTGGGCCGATCCAAAGCCAGGAGATAGGAGCTTCTTCCAGGTCTTCCATTTGGGTACAGGTTCCCAAGGACTTAGGCCATCCTTCCCTGCCTTCCCAGCCAGTGACAGGGAGCTGGATATGATGGGAACTTGAAATGTCATCCATACAGGATGCCAGCATCGCAGGTGGAGGCTTAATCTGATACAGCACAGGGCGGTCTCCTGATGCTATTTTAAAAGTAACATTCTGGGTAGACTCGTTTATTGTGAAAGCAAGCAGTTCAGTTGCTGGAGGCAGGAGAGGTAAGTCAAAGAGAAGAAAGGGAATAAGAGGAGCGACTATGAAAGACCAGGAGAAACCCACTTGTGTACGGAGAATCAAAATATGGTATACCCATACAGCAAATGTCATCCAGCCTTATAAGAGGAAGGGAATTCCCATACAAACTACACTATGTGTGAACCAGGAAGATCCTACGCCGAGTCAAAAAGGTCGTAACAACAACAACAAAAATATAATAACATGCACATTTGAATCTGCTCGGGCTGCTGTGGCAAAATAACTTAGAGTTAGCAGTTTGCAAATAGCAATAACTTGGGGGCTCACAGTTCTGTAGGCTGAGGGATCCTAGATGCAGTCATCTGCCTATTGCATGGCTTGAGAAGGGCTCCTTCTTTGCTTCAAGGATGATGCCTTTTGCTGGGTCCTCACATGGCAAAAGGGACAAGGACACTAGGCCCATCCTGAGACCTCCACCTGTCGATGCCGCTGCATTGGGTGGCAGGTTTTCACATGTGGATTTGGTACATTCTGGCCATGGCAGCACAGTTCTGCACACATGAGGTTAGCAAGTAGAAGGGCAGAGGCCTTGGGCTGCAGCCAGGAGCCGCTGTTTCACAGGCATGAGGTGTCTTGGCCAAGACTAAGGCCTTAACTTCCTCATCTGCCCCATAGTCACGCTGCGATGTTCTGCTTGCCGTGGTTGTGAGAATGAAAGGAGACGATTCATGCAGAATGCAGAGGATGGAGATGGGCATAACAATAAAACATGAGAACCAGGCGACGCCCATCCTCTGTGGGTGAATCACGTTTCACTCTGCACGCACTTTCCCAAATAATCAACTAGCCATTCTGAAAATGTAGCCAGTGGGGCTCCATCTTCTCTCAACTCGTCCCAGTTTTGGAAAAAAACAAAACCAAAAATGAACAAATGCTCCACTTATTTGAATCCCAGCTGAAACAATGGGGGACTTGAAAACAAGTGACTCAACATTCCATGTGTGATGTTTAATCAGTAGCGAACTCTTCTAGATGCGGCCAGATAAGTGCAGCAGGCTTGAAGTGGCCCTAGCCAGAAGTTTATACTTTTTTACTTTTTGGATGTTTTGCTTGGTAGCATGTCTGTAATTCTGATAGAAATTCTTTTAAAAGCTCATTGGAATTTCTCTTTAACATAGTGGGAGTTGCAAAGATTCTAATTTTTTTTTACCACTTTCATATTTAAAAATAATATGCCCTTTAAACATTTACATTCAAGATTTGCTTTTCCTCAGATGTGTAAATAACACACAGCAATTTGCATCTCATGTATAAACCTTACTGCAATGAACATGAGCGTTTGCAAAAGTTTCTTGTCTTTGCGCTCCGCTTTCCCTGCTGGTGGTAGCTGAGTTAAGAATTCCAGAGGGGCGAGAAGGGGCGGCATAGGTGTGAAGAACATGCCTGCCTGCTTTCTGCTCTCCTGCAGGCAGTGGTCGGGGCTGAGACTGGAATAAGCAATTTACTGTTTATATCTCACAGTTGCCTACTTTTTCAGAGGAATGTCACAGGAATGTCTTCTGGTGGTGACACGTGCAGGGAGTGTTCCAGAAGGAAGCTTGTGTTTCCTGGTGCTGTGAAGAGAACGCACTCACGGGTCGCTCCTCACTGTGGCTTTCCCGGCTGACACCAGGACACGGGTACAGGAAGCTCTGCTCCATTCTGCGTGCTGCCTGCGTAAGCCCTGAAGCTTGTCTTATGCGGTAAAGTTTCTGCACCACTGCTTCTTGGCGTTCCAATCACCTGCTGGGTCTCAGCTGGGTGACCAGACACGGAGCAGAGCCTTCCCCCAGCATAAAATGTGACCAACATACCTCATGGGGTCATCAGCCTTAGGTACAGCTCACTCTGCACTGAGTGTCTGGTGAATCTTTGACTAGAAGACACTGCCTGAGATAAACGGGAGTGTTTCCTGCTCGCAGCGCTGCTCTGCTCGTGTACACTTGCTTTTACCACTAGGAATTTACCTTCTTTACCTTTTAGCAAAACCTCGTTTCCAAGCTGTATTTATTCACTCATTCTCTCTACACAGCTGAGCAGGCGTCCCTGGCACACCTGTTCTGACTGGCACGTCCTGGTAAGTGAGAAGCACAATGCAGGGTCCCACTCCTCCAGGGACAAGGTTTTCCAGAAGCACGACGCGCAGCTGTGACGCAGTTCAGGAAGCTCATAGTGGAATCAAAGCCAGCCCGTGCTTCGAGGCACTGGGGAGTGGAGAAATGTGTGGGAAATGCGGTAGTGAGAGATTAATACCAGGAGCTGTCATCAGGTTATAGTAAGAGGAATGCTGATGACTGTGGGCTTGTAATTTGCGTATCACCGAGCAGCAGGTCCTACGCTATGTATTTCACACCTATGATCTTGGAGTAGCCCGTGGGCTAAAGGATGTAGTAGGTGGGGCTGGCACTGTGGCTTAGTGTTAGGCTGCCACCTGCAGTATTGACATCTGGTATGGGGTTAGACACCTGCGCCTATGCGGGATAGTGAGAGAGTTTTGGCCTGGCACAGCCCTGGTCCTGTTGTAGTCATTTGGGAGAATGAACCAATAGATGGAAGGTCTCTCCTTTTCTCTCTCATCTTTGAAATAAATAAATAAATACCTTTTCTTAAACTAGCCATTGTGTTGGTACCCTATCCACAAAAGGAATCTGTAATGGGAGGGGCTGAGCAGAAGAGGTAGAATTGGAACAGGTGATGAAAAGGAATAAGTTATTTCCTGGGAATGGAGGGAGGGAACAACACCAACCAAGGCTTGGCACTTTACAAGCGCTGGATCGCTAAGACCTCTGGATGGAGGAACCCGACCTGGGAGTGAGGGGAGACAGTGAGTGAGGTGGGAGTGGGGGCAGGTCCAGTCAGGTCTTACAGAGCAGCCTGAGGAGTTTGGGCTTCATCCCAGCATCGTGGAAAGCCTTTGGCCACATTCAAGATTATGGGCAGCTGCCACACGGCCCAGCAGGGCAATGGCTGAGCCGAAACGTTGTTTTCACGGAAGTGCTCAGTGTCCGGGGGTTTTGTAAATGCAGTTAGGAGGCTGAATTTCCTCCAGCTGTTGTTTCTAACGAGTCCTCATTTTTTGTGAATCCAGACTGAAGTGAGTCCCTGTTACTTTGCTACCAGATGGTCCTGAAGTGAGTCTGGATAAAACCTTTGACAATGAAGTTTACCACGAAATAGGACAGGACGCGGTGATGTTGTCAGTGTCACCGTCAAGGCCAGTTATAGGGAGGTTCACAGCCCTTGTGTCCCCAAAGAAGCATGCTGGGCTTTTGTTGAGAAAATGCTGGGAAAACTAACCACACCATTTCTCTGCCCTGTTCTGTCCCCAAATGTTCCCCCAAGGTTAAGGGAAAGTGAACCTCACCCTAATTCAAAGACCTTCTGCATCCTTCGGCTGACCCTGCCCAGCCCCTCAGAGCCCACTCACCTGCACGGTGCTGCCATCCCTGCCGTCCTGTGAGGTATGGTCCCTCTACTGGAGCCGTCTGCTCCGCACACAGCCTGAGTTTGCATCTTGACACATCCAGTCTTTCTGTTTACATCTTGGAGCTATGCCCTGTGGTTGTTTTGATAACAGAATTGCTATCTTTTTGGATAGAATAGATACCCACCTCACATACTCTGAGGTATGAATGACTAATGATGATTGATGCCAGGCACGGCCTTCATTCAAGTTCAGTGGAGGAAATATTTAGGTGTTGCAGATGTCTTTAATATCAAATTTTAAAGGCCAGTGTCCACTTTCTCAACTGCCTCAAAGATCTGTGACTGTTTAGTCATGACTATGAATTAGTGCAACATGCATTTCAAGCTGTAGTGGTCCCTGCCATTCCTTTCTTCCATCCTGGTACTGTCCCTTGTTTCTTAGCACTGGGACATCCTATTCAGAGTAATAAAGGCATGGGTATGTTTTGGAAGGAGTACAGACTCTAAGTTGAAGCAGTATTAGAAGGCTTATTAAAGCAGAGATAGTGCAAAGAAATGATGTGACTCACTTTGACTGGAGTTGTGAAACAAATGGTCATGCACCTACTTAAGAAGATCCAAAGGAATGCTTACGGTCAATAGAACAAGAGAGGGTTTTATAAGGTAAAAGGTTGAGAAAGGCACAGACAAGATGAGGACAAATGGCAGCTGGTGGTTGTGGTCATGGAAGGTCTGTTGGAAAAAAGACTCAGTGGGCCTCCATTCAGGGTTCACTGCAAGGATCTCTTACTGTATTTTCAACAGGAATGACATGCTCATGTGAGGAAACGTGGCTGATGGGTTAGACCAACAAGCACAAAGTACTGTCCTTGGGCATTGTGCCCTGGGTTGCATTGCATACAGGCCATGTGCCCATCACCAGGCGGCCCTGTCCACAGGCAAACACCCCACTTGCATGGAATTAGCCAAGGGATGCTGAGTTGGTCTGCTAGCTTTTCCCACACCCCAGCTTCTCTCCCTTGTCCAACTGCAGCTCCACCCCACAGTTTGGGCATCCAGGATCTTCTGGGTTCATTGTGAGACTCCTGGCTCTAGCTAAGAACAGGCAGGCATGTCCAGCACCCCAGGCCTCTCTGACTCCCAGAAGACTCCATAGCAAAGCATGTGAACCCCCGTTTTGAACAGGGACAGTTCCTGCTGTCTTCCTGCCTGCTCCAAGGCTTGGGGATATCTTGCTTGCCTGGCCTTACTCAGCCTGATCCAGGTACGGGCTCCTGGTTGCTCCCTAGAAGATATCCTGGTTGGGATAATCTTTCACGGAAATATCCATATTTCTAAATTAGAACATGTTGTCATAATGTTTCAATTTTTCTAGAATTTCTAGAGTTTTATTCTTGTAAAGCTTGTTCTTTTGTGGTGTAAGTAAAGAACTTTCAGTTCTGAAGAGACACAGCTTTTATTGCTTAATTAAGAAGTAAGCTTCCAGGCCTGAAGCAGTAGACTTGTGGCTAAAGTCTTTGCCTTGCGTGTGCTGGGATCCAATATAGGTGTTGGTTTGTATTGCACCCATGCCACTTCCCTTCCAACTCCCTGCCTGTGGCCTGGGAAAGCAGTAGGGGATGCCCAAAGCCTTGGGATGCTGCACCCATGTGGGAGACCTCAAAGAAGCTCCTGGCTTAGGATCAGCTCAGCTGCAGTCTTGGCCACTTGCAGAGTGAACCAATGGATGAAAGATCTTTCTGTCACTATCTCCTCTCTGTGAATCTGTAAATCAATAAAACTAAATAAATCTTTTTTTTTCTGTCCATCTTGAGGACTGGCCAGCACTTTGCATATCATTATGGGCAGTTGTGATGTAGAACTTTCCTTCCTAGGAGCAGATTTGTATTTGATTTGCCTGACCAGTCCCAGCTGTGGGTGTATAGGCGCACTGCTTGAATGTGAAATATGCAAAGGATATTTTGTTTAAAGACGTTATCTTGTAGATTGGAATAGTCTGTGTGAATTATGTACAAGCGAGAGCTTTATAAGAGCGCAGTATTCAGAGTGCAACACACATTCTCAGTGAAAAGTGTTGCGAGGTGTGGTCTTACCAGTAGGGATTCAAGTGGGGATTGGGTGTGTGTTTGCTTTAATGGTTTAGACACTTATCAGAATGCTTAGGCCCCACCTGGGAGCACTTGATTTCAGTTTCCATCCGTGAGTCATGATTCCAGCTTCTTCTAGGGTGGACCGTCAGAGTCAGCAGGGAGGGCTCAGGTGGGAGCAGTCCTGGGGACTCGGGTGGGGGGGACCTGGCTTGAGTTCCCGGCCCAGGTTTCCCACGCTGGCCATTTTGGATACTCTAGGAGAATGCCAGTGGGTAGCAATGCTCTCTTTCTCTCTCTCTCCTTCTCAAATAAATAAATAAAAATTAAAGAAAGATATGGTTAAGGTGCAGGATTTCTCTGCGGATGTATTCACATTAGCAGGACCTGGAATTATAAGAAGCAATGGGAGGCTTGATGTCATAAGAAGCCAATTCCATCAAGAGTTAGCTCTTGATTTTCCAAAAAAGCAACATTTCAGGGAATTCATTTGGCATCAGTTCATTTCTCTGTCAACCATTGCAGCATATCTCACTGATAACAACACCATAGGATACTTCCAATCAGTTTATAGTCCATTTTCTATAATTTATGGCAACTCAGGCTTGCGAAATCCTGCCTGCTCTCTTCTGAGCTAGAGTTCCATTTTTAAAGTGGATTTGGATAGGATTCTTTCATCTCTGCAGCAGAAGCATTTTGGAGCGGATATGGCAGAGCGTCTTGAGTTGGTTCTTCTTGCTCTGTCTGGAATTGCTTTTGAAGCTAACAGCTTACTTAGCTCAGTAGTCAGTGCCCTGGTGTACAAGTTATCAGCCTGGTATACGCAGCAGAGTTAGGTATCTCTGCCAACCCAGAGGCAACTAGATGCTTTCCCTGAGGTGTCTGACCTCCGTGGCCTCCGCACTCAAGTTCCCTCCTGCACCCATCGGGTGCAACCATCTCACTGTGGAGGGAGAACTGGTGAGCACTCAGCTCCATGGCTTTCTTGTGCTCTGTTCTGTCAGCACCCGTGTCTTTGTAACAGCAAGCTTGCCCTGTGAGGGGCGCTTTGAAACTTGGCAACAGCAATATAGCCCATCTTCTGTTCAGCAGTAACTGCTCAGCAATTGTGCAGTAGCAGGAACAGTGAGGAGGGTTTGAAGTGTCACAACAAGCCTTCTAGCACCTCCACTTGGGCCTTGGCACTGTGAAGGACAGACCTGCTGTTTGTTCCTCTTCTTTCTCATCACGTGGAAATTCTGTGTGAGCAAAACCAAGCCTAACGGATTGGCAAGAAGACACCCAGGACATTTCCCCTCACCATTATCGTTTGTCTTCAGGAGGCGTATTTTTTAATTATTTGCATGAATAATGCTGTGATGCATTCATGCCAATACAGTTCTGATATCGAATTTACATGATGGAAATTTCATAATGATTTCGATGTCAGTGTTAATAGCAACATTTGATATTTGTTCTGTGGATGTTGACATAAATTTGACTTTTAATATTCTATTGCTAGCACCACCAGCAGTATGAAATTGCTTCACAAGGAAAGGCAAAATAACTATTGGGAAAGAAGGTGAACTTTGTTGGAAGTTTATGGATCTGGGACAAGGCTATGCACTCAGATGTGACACAGACTGGTGAAAATGAGCCTGTCAGAGGCTGTGGTTTCTGGAAAAGAATGTGTGAAAATGCCATCCGTGCCAGGAGAAGGGGCTCCTGCAATGACCTTTGTCTTGTTTTCATAATTTTAATTTCCAAAAATCTTTCCATAATGTTTGAAGCCTTTCATGTGCCACTCCCGTGTTTTTGTCTTTGGTTGCTAATTTAAATGTTTCTCGAAACATTTAACAGGGAAAATGACATACCACTGTCAGTTTGTCTTAAAGCACAAAAGCGCTCGTGTGTTGAGCACTCCGTCCACTTTCATTCGTTTCAGTCGGTTAGGCAGTGGAGATGCTAAACTCCATTAAGAGAATGGGTCCTTTTAATTGCGTTATTTTCTCCCCAGGAAGCTTATGCAATGCTCTGTGGAAAACCACTGTTCAGTTACAGGTGAATTCATTATTTGGTCTCACCATCTGAGAGCCCAGAGCTGGAAACAGGAAACGAGGCCCGTCCTTTCAGATCCATATGCTTCTGTGCACGCCTTCCTATAGGAATGTGTGAGCACACTCAGTCGATAGATGGGAGCATACTTTACAAATACAATTAGAAGATAAGCTATGAGATCTATGAAGCATCCTTACTCATTTTCCCAAATTTTTTGACATGAACACTCAAAAACATGCTTACACATATATGCATACATCTATATGTACTTATATATGTATACACACACACATATATATAGGTTTTAAAATTGTGATTTCTTAGATATGCTTTTTAAAAAAAGATTTATTTAGTTTTATTTGAAAGACTTTCAGAGAGAGAACAGACAGAGAGGAGATTTTTCATCCTCTGCTGTACTCCCCAAATGGCCACAGTAGCTGGAGCTAGGCTGGTCTGAAGCTATGACCCTGGAGCTTCCTCTGGGTCTCCCATGTGGGTCAGGGCTCCAAGGACTTAGGTCATCGTCCACTGATTTCCCAAGCTCAACAGCTGGGACTTGAACCAGCACCCTTATGCTATGCCAGTCCTGCAGGTTGAAGCTTGCTATGCTGTGGTGGCAGACCCCAAATGTGTTATTTTTAAAGATAAACATTGTAAAATTCTGATTGCACAGGTCCTGGGTACTTTCCTGGTACTGCTTTTTCCCCCCTTGTTCCTGTAGGTGCACTCTTCGCGTGCAAAGGTGAATCAAGTGGGACATTGTGGTGGACTGCATCCCACTGGTCCTTAGAGTCACTGGATATTTTATAAAAATCACTTTTCATGATGCTTATGCCCTGGAATAAAATGAACACTTAGAAATAACAAGGGACATGAAATAAGTAGAAACATTTAGGCCAATTTCCATACAGATTTGGGTTTTTAAGGGCTGTGTTGTGGGCGCCTAAACAAACAGACACAGCTCGGGTGCGACGTTCTGCAGGGCGTAGGATTATTCAAAATCGTCTGGAATCAGAAAGGAGGGAGGTTACCTACCGTGTCGCAAACATACCTGGCCAGACGTGCTTTGCATCCCTGCCAGCTGCAGCACTTACGGGGCTGCCTGCTGGCTGTATGCTAACTCACAGAAGTGGCTTTCCTAGGGCAGTAATTAACACAGAGCAAGCACAAAACAGTTTATGCTGTGCCTTTGCTTGCTGGATACAGTCTGAGTGCTTATCAAAAGCAGACAGCATCCACCTTCACTGACTTTTCCTCTTACATTTGTTCCAGTTTCCTTCTAGGAAAAAACTAGAAAGAGAAAGAAGAGCGTGGCCTAGTTGGATTTGCTAGAAAGGATGAGCTAATGCAGTTTAGGGTCCACTACTGAGCTACTTCTGCAAATTTCATGTTGAAAATATTTTTGAGAGTGCTTATTTTGATTGGTTTAAAATAACTTCATGGCTAATGAGAATTAGTATATAATCTTGAAGTTCTTAAACAAAAGTCTTACTTTAGCTGATGTCTCATCACTTACTAAACACACGATCACGTCCTATGGGATCTGAAGTAATGGGATTGATTTTGATGGGTTCAAGTATGTTCCTCTGGGTGTTACGGTTATACAGTTCAAGGAAACATTTTTATATTTGACACTAATTTTTTAACACTATGACAGAATATTTCATCTCTTTTACTTTACTGATTTCTAATTGCTTTGAAAATGTGGTATGCTTAATTATAGAATGTGGTTCTTACTGCATAGAAACTTAAAAAATGTGCTTTGGTTAAATCATGAATCACACATTAGGACTAACAATGTGTATGTTTTTCTTTAGATTTTCACACACATGCTATTTCCAATTGTTTACATATGTTAGAATGTCTTGCATTTAAATAGCTCATCATGCAAATATTTAAGAAAGAGTAGGTTATTTATTTTCATGGAAACTTCCACTCCAAAAGTGAATTGAAATGATACCTTAATGTTCACTATAATATTTTACGTTCAGTAATAACACATAAATATTAAAATCTAAATCAAATCATATTGAGGCTTTGAAAGAAAAAGATAACTGCTCATGTTTTGTGATTACATGCCCACTGAACCCTTAGAGTTCAGGTGCTAGCCGTGAAGGGAGCAGGACTCGGCCGTGCTTGTCTGCTGGTTAGGACAGTCTACACTGGACAGCGGGTTCTCGGCAGCAGAGCAGCCACTGGTCAGGAAGACGGAGACGGTGTGCTGTGTTTTGTGCCATTTTAAAATCTGGCTCTGGCTTTTGATTGGCTCTGGGACCGTCCAGCACACTGCTAGAGGCATGGACACTGTGTCTGGTATGATCACAGAGACTTCCAACACCAGCAGAAGGCAAATGCATTCTAACTTTTGACCCAAGTTTTGGTATCTTTAAACAGCCAAGTCTGCAATTCCTACTTGGCCCAGTAAATTAGGCCCGTGATGGTACTGTATGTGTGATAAGGGGTTCAGCAGGATACGAGGTGTGACAGACTGCCCAGAGTGCTTTGGCTGTTCTCCACGTCTTACCACTTAACTCAAGAATGAAGCGTCCTCCAAATGCACCCTCCTTTGGAGAGTTACGGAGTTATTTTTAACTGAGCAGGAACCTGACACCTGCCCTGTGTGGCCTCTGCCTTTCAATTCTGCTGTTCTCTCTTCGGTCTCTGCTTGCTGTACTACCAGGCTTGCTGCAAGCACAGCCCACCCCAAATCTCCCTATTAATACCTGCTATTTGGCGTTCCTCTCCATGATTTACAGTGTCACTTTTCCAGTTTGTGCCCCTTATGGTAGATGGGACCATTGCTCAGACAAGTCACACTCTCTTGTCCTTTTCCAACAGGGAGGGGGACATTTCCCTCTGTTGATGCTAAACTTGAGCAGGTGGTTGGTTAACCCAGGGCTGGGGCAGACACTCAGCTGCATTCATACACTCCAGCTTCCATCCTGGCCAGGAGAAGACCGTGCCAGCACTGGCCCCCTGGTACTGGGAGGACATTTGAGTCAGATTTCAAGGTTTGTGGGCTTACACTGGTCCTTGTAAAATTAGGAATGATCTCAAATCATGTTCTGTTCCTTAGGAAATTGCTTCATTCATTCAATTAACCATACTTCATGGTTTACCACTTGCTACTCTCAGTTTATAAGTAAATACACATTGTAATTTTAGTCCAGATACTCTTAGCTAGCAAAATTTCCACGGGAACTGTAAGTTCCTGGTGGATTTTAGCAGGAAAACATGCCATGTTTCACAATGTCCTGTGGGATTTCGGGGAACCCAGGACAGGGAGTCACGTATCCCACTAGTAGTAGTGGCTGGAGTCCTAAATTCAACCCATCACCCTAGAATAAATCAACTGTCAATCCACTTCTTCTGTGGCCCAAAGACTGCTGTACGCTCTGGTGAGCCACTAAGGCTGCTAGAAAAGGCAAGGAAATGTTTTCCAGATGAGTCACGTTGGTCTGTTGGTGCCTTTCTTTTACCAGTGCTTCACCAAACACCACTGGACACATTATTTAACTATAGTAGGACTAAGCATTTTCACTCTGCTTTAGGAGTTGTCTGAATCTTACAAAACTGGAGAGAATGACTCACTTCCTAACAGAGAATGTGAAGGTCAAGCTGGCATGAGGGTGAGGGAAGCCATTGCCTGGAAGGCATCCCTGCTCCCACAGCTGACAAGGGGCCATCCTGTGCCAGGCTGCACCTGTCCTGGGGCTTTGTCACGTGTAGTGCCTGATTTGGATAAGACATTGTGAAAGCCAAAGTGGGATATAACCAAGTCACTGTGGTTCATTCTTATAAGCCATGGGAAAAGACAGGCTTATAAATGAATAGCTTCGTGACTGCTCACCAAGCATTCCGCCCATCACGTCAGTTTTGATTATTGTGCAAAACTAAAAATGCCTGCTTCTGTGCTGTGGATGCTGCAGCCTTGCTCAGCGGCAGGAAGCTGTCACGTGTTAGGATATATGTGTTTCCATCCAGAAATGTTTGGTGTGGCTTATAAAATTGTGTCTTTCTGGGACCTGCAGTAGTTTTAAGTGAGTCTTCTTAGCACACATGCACATACACACACAATCCACACATACATACATGGGAATATATAAATCTGTAACTATATTTTTGTCACTATTATTTGTAAATAGGAAATGAAGTTACAATCCTTGAAATTATAATGGCAAGTGTACAAAGACACAGTTGCTGGCACAGAATTCAATTAACAGATAACAATCACCCTTGGATGACTGTGTGAGGTAGAAATATACAGGCATGCTAATAAGGAATATTTTAAAGCCACCGCTTTATCAGCCAGCAGCCAGACACAGGCGCAAGTGTGGGCAGCCAGCATTGCTAGGGGATATTTAATACAATCCAACTCTCTCCATTTAAGGATTTGTGTTTAATCATTCAGTAGCATTTTAAAATATCCCAACTGGCAAGCTTTTCACATAGAGCTGTTTCCGGCAGAACGCTGCACAAGTAATTTTGATCCACCTGGTTGAGGATGGGAGGAGCAGGGATGAGAAGCTGAGGAATAATCACCCTGCATTTGTATTTTTAAATGTTTTTCCTTGTCGTTTTCTGACCTTGAGCCAATCTCATGTGCATCTGCTGGGTGAATCATGGCTTTGTTTAAGGAAATGCACAGAAGGCATTCATTAGCACGGGATGGCCGGATGAGCGACTCGCAGCAAATGGCCCCCTTCTCCGGGCCAGGCTGAGCAATGCTCATAGCGACATTGTTCTGGGCTGGGATTTTATTAACAATGAACACAGGGGGTGTTTGGAAACTAAAGGCTGTTTTTCTTCGATGATTTTCAGATGGGTGAGGATATTTCTGCATTTGGTTGAAGAGATGCCTCAAGTGTGTTTCAAGATATTTGTACTGATGAGAAGCAAAGAGTAAGGGAAGGCTGTCTTGCAGTGTGGCTTGGTGTAAGCTTTGCAGGGAGTGGGGGATTGATAAAAAAGGAAAGCGCCTTCTATGGAAGGAAATAGAAACCTTGTTTACAGGTGCCAAGATGAAAATCCTCATCACACAGAATGGTTCAAGAACAGCTAGTCTGTTGGCATCTAGGTCGAGCAGACTGCCTGGAGGTGTTGTGTCATGTTTGCTACAAACAGATGCCTGGGGGAATCCGACTGCCTAGCAGATGGCTGTGCTGGGAATGCGGCTTCTCCAGTCCGTGCCTTACTCAATCAAACATTATAGAGATCCCTTAGTATCCTACACAACATGGAAGGGAGGCAGGAGATGAAAGATGATAGCAAAGACCTGCACTTTGGTGCAGCCAAGGCAAGCCTGGATAGTGCTTGAGTTCTGAAGAACTTGGAAGGGAGGATGCAGGAGAAAGGTGAAGACACAACAGAGACCTTCGTGGCGGGCGCAGCTGAGGAAAGTATGAAAACATGCCACTAACTGTCATTTCAACTGCTTACATCCTGTTGATTATTTCTCCTTTAAGTTTAAGCTTCGAGTTTTTTCCAAGTAGGAAGAGGGACTGAATCAAAAGTACAATAGGAGCTATTGTCAAGTCCAGAGGTTTAATGCTTCTTAAGCTACTAGAGTTTTAAGCATGTATGTTTTTCGGGGGTATTAAAATGGCACTGCTAGTCTGGGAAAGAATGACCATTTACAGTTACCAGTTCCTACTGACCCAAGGTCAGCTTTCAGAATCAAGGCTGTGGACCCTACTGGGTTATTTCGTGGTTATGTCCTTATGGTGAAGTCTGAACTGTTTTCTTAGATGGCTGCCTGCTCCACAACGTGGCCACACCTTAATCCTTAGAGGAGAACCTTCTCTGTGGGAAAAGAAGCATTGGTTTCCAAAGGGAAACTGGGAAGAGAGTGCCCAGCTTCTGTGGTTTTTCCTCCATCGGCTAACTGAGGGTGCACCCAAGATTCATCTCACATCAGGGAAGGTCACTCACAGGACCCGTGCTTTGATTTACCATTTCACAGGGGATGATGTGGACGGCAGAGTGGACACACTCTGAGATTCAGCTGCAAAGCTGGATGCTCAGGCACAAGATCCATGTTCAGGTGCTTTACTGAAAATGGGCAGGAATTCCTATGAACTTTTTCCTTTTAATAATATTTATGAATCTTAGTTACAGCAAAACTGTGCATTTCTTCAACTGACTGAAATAAATACTTTACTAAATTATCTTCCTTGAATGGATTAGCAATTATTGATGAAGTCATAGAAATTGCACCATACAGGAAAACAACCAAATGAATATATGTGCTTGCTAAAGCATTAGTCTGGGTGGCCAGAGTTGTGGTGTAGAAGGGTGGTCAATCACCCTTGAATCTAGGCTCCCATAGAAGCAGGAGTTCAAGGACGGGATGCTCTGCTTCTTTTATTAATTAATTTGTTTTTTGTTGTTTTGTTTTTAAAAGGATTTATTTATTTTTATTGAGAAGTGAGATATGCAGAGAGGAAGACAGACAGAAAGATCTTCTGTCCATTGATTCACTTCCCAAGTAGCTGCAACGGCTGGAGCTGAGACTTAAAATCGTCGTTTCAAACCTTAGACCCAAGCTTGCAAAAACAATGTTTAATTTGGCCTAAATTTGTTTTAAAGTGTTTCTAAATGTTTCTTAATTCTGTTGTATTAAAACAAAGACTACTGGACAAATGAATGACTTGTTTCACTTGTACATTTTATGGTTTTCTAGCTGTTTCTTCACACTTTTGAAAAGCCTGGATGGAATACAGAGTACTGTGTCCGTGACTGAGTAAGAAGTATTGGAGCCGGCAGCTTTGGACAGCAAGATTTGGCCCGGACCCTGTCTAGTGTTGAGATGGAGAGAGAAGGAAGGTGCTTAAATTCAAGCCTCTTTCTGAAAGCCTTAGGAGAATGGAGTCATTGGGCATCTGGAAGGAAAAGGGATGTTATCAAGGTCTAAACAGAAACGTTATCTCATGCATAAGGAGAAAACTGTTGACACCTCTTGGGGGAGGATAAGAATCTCTAACAAAGATAGTAGAATTCTGGGAAGGAAATACTGAGATAAATGCAAGAAACGTTATGGTAGGAAACTTGAAAGAACTTAGTAACTGGTTTGGAGGATGAAGGGAAAATCCAGAGTGTTGAAGCAATACAGCCATGAGCAAGAAAGGAGGAGGAAGAAGAAGCAGAAGAACCAAGTTTAGCATCTGACAGTTGAGGAAACAAGCAGTTGGTAACAGGGACAGGAGGTTTCCACTAATTTTCAAAGCTCTTTGGCCTTGGACTAAAGCAGACTTGGGGAGGTGTAAGACACCCCTCCCTCCCATAGACAGACAGCAAAGTGGTGTTGAGAAGGAAAAGCTTAAAGATGAAATAACACATGCAATTAGAGGAGCAAGGTCATGCAGATAACAGTGTTAGCATGCAGTTGATCCATGGAATAAAAGTCCTTCCATCCCAGAGCTCAAATTATCCCACTGATAATGAGCTGGGGTTGTTGCTTGGCCCCTGCTTCCTGTTCCGCAAATTAGCATAATCATGCTCATTAGTAATGTCATGATTAAAATGAAGGACACACGTGCATGCAATGTGGTTAGCCCATGACCTGAACAGCAGGCATAGTGAGAAAGAAGAGGACTGGCGGTGAAAACATTCATGTTAGTAGACCCAGGGTAGTGCACACCCAAGACACTGGATATATTCAATACCATGTACTGATCTCCATGGAAGCAGACGGGGTGGGGGGTACTGGACAGTGCAGGATCAAGCTCAGTGAGGTGTCCTCTGGCATCATTGTCACCTCCTAACATGGTGCATTAACATCTGAGGTTCTGGATTCCATGAAAGGAGCAGAGTACGGAGTTTGAAGTTGGAAGTAGAAAATGTGACCCAGGCTGAGTTAAAGTGCACTGAGTTATCCACCAGAGGTTGAAAGGTTAGGGACCAAACTCGTGGTCTGAACAAAATATCAAACCTAGTAGTCTGGGCCAAGGAAAGAGAGATATGAAAGACCCTATGCAGGTAAAGGAAAGCACAGCCAAGCTTTTATGGGGCACCTGAAGTTTGATTGTAGGTGGGGAGGAAGCTGTTCCAGGTGCTGAACAAATTGACTCTGAGGTATCAGGGTGGTGAAAAACTCTGGTCCACTGATGTCCAACTTTGCAGCACTTGGCATTGGCATCAGAGCTAGGGAAAGTTGAAATAAGCGCATGCTAGAGAGACCTTGTAAGAACTTAGTGGAACAAAGCACATTTTCCCTAGGATCAGTTGATATACAATGCAGGAACAAGGACAGAAGCAGGAAGAAGGAAGGGGAAAAGCTTGATGATCAGAGGGAAATTGCACAAGTGCTTGGCCATACACAGCTGTTGCTGCAGATTCTTGCTGTTTCCAGGAATATGGGTTTCTCTCAAAATGTGTTTTCAGGAATAACACATGTGGGGCCACTGTCCTTCAAGGACCGTTGTTTCATGCAGTGCTGACACATGGTGTATGACACTCCATAAATGTATGTTTACAATACATCTCAGTATGCATCCATACTCCCAAATAAAAGGAGGACTCCCATTGAAACTTTAAAACATATCTGAACATTAGGATTCTAGACTTTCTACCATCGCCTTCACCTGCAATGCCATGGCTTGTGTAAATAGCGGAATGTTGGACCTGGGACTGTTGCGAAAGGATTATAGTGTTGTGATAATGTGGAGGAAACAGTGGAGGGAAGTATGAGAAAGGAAGAAGGAAAGGTGGAGGGGCTAATCCCTATGCCTACTAAACTGAATCTTGGGAAATACTATGAAAAAAAAGAGAAAAAACTAACAACCGAATCATATAATATTAAATACATGTCAACTGCTATCTGTTATTTAATCAGAGATGAAATTCAAAATATTTAAAAAAAAACACTGTTATGAACAATGGAAACTTTTATTATTAGAAAATTCACCTTTTTCCAGTGTGTCCAGAAGGTCAGATACTGCTTAAGAAAATCAAAGGGTGTTTGCTCCTGTGCTGGCACAGCTGTGCATCCTACCAATGGCAGCCCCTTGCTTTAGAACACGCATGCCATGTCTGGAAAATTTCCCCTTCATGTTTCAAGGTGGGTGAGTTGTTTTCCAGCTGCAACAATCCTATTTTTTCTCTCCTTCTCCTGAAGGAAAGGTCAGGCTTAATTTATAATCTCTCTTCCAGATTAATATTTACCTACATCTTTCAGTCAGGGTTTGGAGTGGGGCAAATGTTTACCCTCTGCTTCCAGTCAATGCAGTGTCAAGAACCCAATCTCAACAAAAGAGGATGACTCACTCAGATGGTGCTCCTAGGGTCTACATTTGCAGGGAACTAGAATCAGGAGCGGGGATGGGCAACAAACCCAGACAATCTGCTGGTCGGGATGTGGATATGTTCATTGGTTTCCTAGCCACTAGACCAAATGCCTCTGCTGCGTCTTTGTTTCCTTCTCAGCTTCTTCCCTGCAGAGCACTTCGGATTGGCCTGACTTGCCCTGCTGAGCTCTGTGCTTCAGCTGGATCCACACCCAGTGGACAAGGCAGGGTTGGTGAATGCCAGTGTGGCTGACCTTCCTTGAGCCTCATTCTAGGACACTTTGCAGTGCCTCCTAGATGACAGAGATCCATCCTGTCCTCCACCCTTCATCTTTACCCCAACATTCTCACTGCTGATGTTCCAACCTCGTCTAGAGTCCTCTCAGGTGCACCAGAAAGTGCTCGGATGGCCTCTTTCTCTAATGCTCACCCTGCCTGAACATGTGAGCCTCGGGCTGTGCATTCAGAAAACTCTCATGCCCAACCCAGAATAAACTGATTGTGAGTCTTCCCATCCCCTGGCTTCCTTCTCAGTCCCGTGGCAGCTGGATTCTGCCTGTCTATTCCTGGCTGTTGTTCTGTGCCACTGCTGTCCCTCTTGAACTGAGAGTGTGTGGAGGGCAAGGAATGACTTCATTGTGACTGCTATACAACCTCCAGACTTTTCATCACTTCTGGCCACTCACCCTCTGCTGGGCTACCTGCTTCTTCATGGGAAACCATGCCCAGGACAGCTACCCGGAGCACAGCGGCATGAGTAGGTTGTCCTTCTTCTCAATCATCAATTTGATGCCGGCATCTAGGGTTTCACTAGTTATTGGCACATAACCTTATTCCAAATGGGTTGCAGGCTCCATCAAGGAACAACTTTTTACAGAACAGAATGACTCATCTGTGACAGATCTTCCTGATATTGCAAGTTTTCATCCAATCTGGTCTTTAATTCACCTATTGTTTTACTTGTTTGTTATATCGAGCTTTCTCTCTCAAGTCTTTTGGGTCTTCAAATGATAGACAGTCTGTTAGCTTTTCTGGACAACCTGGACCTTGAGTGAAGGGCAGTGGATTCTGCAAAACCTCCACTGCAAAAACAGGTGCTGCAAATCAGAGCCTGATGCTTTTTCTCGAGGGCACACAGAGTGAGTACAGGGGGTGGGCCTCCTGTGGAGTACAGCGCTTTACCTCGCTGGAGATTATGTCGTCAGGGTTCATGAATCCAACACTGGCGACATTATAAGGGAGGTGGCACAAATGCCTGGTATCGGTCAGAATAACTGACAACCATCTCAGGCAGAAGTATCAAGATGTCCTTGTTAACTATCGTCACTGCACTGCAGTAACTCTCTGGGTTCCCCTGGTAGCAGAAACATTATGCCCCCTGGGCCTTGATGGAGTCAGCGGACAAGCAGCTGCCCAACTCAGTCTCACAGGAATGGCCACAACCACAACGCCCAGGCACATTCTAGATGCCTGAAGTCAGCTCCTTTCATGAAACTTTTTCCCTGCAAAGATGCGCAGAGAACCATAAAGATCATCTCTGCACATCAGGCCTCTAGCATGTGCCTAGGAAAGCCCATAGGCTGAGTAACAGGAGTGCAGGGCAAGTCACCTGCTTGCTTACCTGGAGTGAGTTTTAAATGAGTCAAATGAATGGGTATTTGGCTCTTGGATTAAGATGCAGCTTGCCACCTCTCCCAAGCCCATTTCAGTGTTCCTAGGCTTGAGCTTGGCTCCACTTTTAATTTCGGTTTCCTACTAATGCCTACTTCGGGAGGCAGCAGATAGTATACAAAGTGCCTGGGATTCTCCCTAGCTGGAGACTCAGATTAAAAGTTGGACTCCTGGCTTCAGCCTGTCCCAGATCTGGCTGTCGTGGCCATCATGGGAGTGAGCTAATGGAGGGAAGATTTCTGTCTGTCTCTCTGCCTTTTAGGCAAAATGGAAATAAAGTTAAATGAGCAAATGGAATTAGAATGAATGTTAGAATTTTTTTTAAAGATTTATTTTTATTATTTTTTTTTATTGGAAAGGTGGATATACAGAGAGGAGAGACAGAGAGAAAGATCTTCCATCCGATGATTCACTCCCCAAGTGAGTGCAACGGGCCGATACTATGCCGATCTGAAGCCAGGAGCCTCTTCTGGGTCTCCCACGCGGGTGCAGGGTCCCAAAGCCTTGGGCCGTCCTCGACTGCTTTCCTGGGCCACAAGCAGGGAGCTGGAAGGGAAGCAGGGCTGCCGGGATAAAATCGGCGCCCATATGGGATCCCGGGCGTGCAAGGCCAGGACCTTAACCACTTGCGCCACCGCGCCGGGCCCGAATGTTAGAATTTTAATGCAAATTTTCTAAATTTTGCTAATATTATTCGTAGGTCAAATACTGTATCACAGTTATTGAGTTTATTTTTTTTTTAAAGATTTATTTTTATTATTTTTTGATTGGAAAGGCGGATATACAGAGAGGAGAGACAGAGAGGAAGATCTTCCGTCCGATGATTCACTCCCCAAGTGAGCGCAACGGGCCGATACTTTGCCGATCCGAAGCCAGGAGCCTCTTCGGGGTCTCCCACGCGGGTGCAGGTTCCCAAAGCTTTGGGCCGTCCTCGACTACTTTCCCAGGCCACAGGCAGGGAGCTGGAAGGGAAGCGGGGCTGCTGGGATTAGAACCGGCGCCCATATGGGATCCCGGGCGTGCTAGGCGAGGACCTTAACCACTTGCGCCACCGCGCCGGGCCCAGTTATTGAGTTTAAATGAGATTCCAAAATGCTCATACTTTTCAATGACCATAATTAAATTGGTCTCAGAAGAAACGGTCTTTTGTTGGGCATTACTGTTAGAGAAAGGAAGGTTTTGCAGCTTTTAATCGTCAGTTCTGATCACGTTGGAAAGCTGCAAACAATTCTTTACTATTGACTAAGCATACTTGAATATCCTGTGTTTGTTACTGTAATCATGCTATTCCACAGTTCTGGGAATCTTTGGGAACAATATACACTGTATCATAATAATCACGAGATACCAGAAAGCATTGGTCTTCTGAATATCTTGCTTCCTGATATGGGGGAGGCAGATTTTGTACCACCTTCTTGGTGTATGGTTTAAATAATATGCAGTCATAATGATCATTATTAAATAGTAAATAGCTTGCTGATCATTGAGGGCTTCTGGGCTCTTTTGTCTGTGATATGACATAGTTTTTTAAAAAAAAGCCCTTGTTACTGCTTTGATGCTAGCCCCCATTTTCCTTTCTCTGTACTTTCTTTTGGGAGGGACGCCACCGTGAACCCCTAAATCCGATGGTGACAATTGAAGCAGCAGGGCATCTCAAGAGCTTCCGTGAGTGTCACCTGGAAATTAAACTCGGTTTCTCTTCAGTCATTGGGTTTCTTTGCCAATAAAAGCAGCAACTATGGTGGATAATCCCACAAGAGAAGTGCCACATTCCCATTAAATTACCTTCTGCACAGAATTCCCGCAATGTGCAGTCACTCTAGCTCCTTGGGAGAGCCGGCAGGCAGAGTGAGCTGGGATTATGGCTTTTCATCCTCTGTGGAAGCTGGATCTGCTCTACTGGGACCCTTTGAGTGCAATGACCTGGTGCTGCTGCTGTTCATGAAGCCCAGAAGCCCTGACTTGGGAGCCTCTGGAGCTCCACAGCTCAGCCCCTGAGCACAATGGCACCGTTGTTTGTGACTTCACAAGGAAGTCACATTAGCCAAGAATGTCTTTAAAGAGAGAGAAATTAAACGATCAATAAAGCAGAAATCTTCTGAAGTTCCCGCTGTGTCACATAAGGAGTAGTGATCATGTGTTTGGGTCTGAATCCTCAGGTCTCGGGGAAGTCGCCAACCTCCTGCTCCCACTCCTGCCCTTCCCAGGCACCCAGCCTGGAATGTAAGCCCAAGTGAATGACTCTGCTTCTCAGAGGAGGCAGGGACAGGTCAGCCACAGCCCTCAGCTCAATGGGGATTCTCACAGGATGAAGTCTGACATTATTTGATTTGGGAACGGGATAAAAAATTGATCATATCTGATTTGTAGTTTAGCCCTGGAGGGGGAAACACTAATTTCAAATATCATTCATCTCCCTTTTTATCTAGTCACTGCAAGCTGTAATGAAATTAACTGAGGAGCCAGTCCAACTTGTAGAAGGCTCAAAGGAGTTTGCACATTGAACTGGCAAATTAATCTGTGCACAGTCCACAGCTGAGCATTTATTTAGTCAATAGTCACAGAATAATAAAACTTGAAAGCACATTTTTTATTTCTCCACTTATTCAATAAAATGTTTTCAATCAAGATGACATTTCAAGATTTATTTCCCATTTCCAAAATCAAGAATTTTGAGCTAATTGCATTTGTTTTCTCTGACTAAATCCCGAACTGTTGAAGTAAATATGTTTACAGGCTAGACTGAGCACGCTGATTTGGAAGACAAATTAGAGCAGGACTCAGGGGAAGCAGAATCCATGGAGTTTGGTGGAGAACTTTATCAGGGATTGCTCCCAAAGAGTGAGAATTAATTCGAGACAAATAGAGATACTGTTTTAAAATAATGTGTAAAATAGGATTTCAGAGTATAGAGATCATTACACCATGTGTACTTTCTGGCAGATTCTATATGGGAACCAATTTTTGTGTAATGGTCATTGCAATATTTCAGTGAGGCCAATGAGTGTTATTAGTTCATGGATTTATTGGCTGGAGCCCGGAACCAATCGATTGTTCATTTATCATGTCTGAGAGCTGCAGAAGTCACCTGAGCTCTCTGCACACATGTTTCTTATCAGTGTATGGAAGATAATGACATGAAAACGATAGAGCAAAAGCCAGGTTCACTGTGTGCGAACAGACTAGACAGAGCCTGTACTTTAGTGTGTGCCACCCAAGGAATAGAGGGGGAGGTGGTTAATAGAACGCATCACACGCCACACTCTATACTAAATGTTAAAAATGAGTAAAACCAGCTCACCACCTTTGAGGGATTCAGTGAGAGAAAAAGGCATGCGATCTATTGAGTGGAATATAGAACTACAAAATTCATAATCAAAGTCTAAGCCATACACAAGCCTTGCCTGAGAAGGGAAATGCGGATGTTGCAGAGGACAGAATGTCTGTCTCGTGTGTGCTAGGAAGCAGCAGCGGCTTTCCCAGTCACGCAAGTTGAGACATTTGGAATTACTAAGTATTTCATGGCTAAAGGTGATCGAGTCAATGAAAGCAGGTGAGTGAAGACTGGCTGGATTTCTGGGAGACGTCCTATGATGATGGTTAAACAAGTTTGTCTCTGATCTGTCTGCGATCACATGCTTAGAGCAGGAAGGGATCGGAGAGATGAGCTGGTTCCAGGGGATGAAGGCATCACAGAGCCCAAATCAAAGGCTTTTGGTGAAGACTGGGATCCTCACCCTGACTCCAAGTCCTAGGGCATTGCCCTCCCTCTTGTCTTGTGTCTTGCATTGAGCTTCTTTGCACTTAGTGATTTCATCTGGGGAAATGAGGCTTAAAAACAAAAGTAAGATCAAAGGCTTTTCATGAGGGAAAGGTAAGAAAGAGGTCTTGCATTCTGACCAGAGACCCCCTGAAGAGAGCTTTCTGGAGGGACATGACCCTGCCTTGTGAGCAGAGTGCATATCCTGTATGTTCTTGGTGTTGTGGCTTGGGAGGGCTTGCACTCAGGGAAGGATGATGGGCTGGGACATGAGGCTTCTAGCTAGGAACCTGGTGATCTACACCCACGGCGAGGCTTAGTGGGTGCCCTGTGGTGTGTTTGGAGAGGACCTGTGGTTGTTTCTGGTTTAGAAAATGTTTTAGGGTGGGAGGTGAGGAAGAGGTCTCCACAGCAGGCTTGGCAGAGCTGTGTTCCAGGCACCTGAGTGTCTTCTTGGGTTGTTTCAACCCCTGCCAATGGTTTACAATGAGAGCAATAACTGCCTTCCAAGGAGTGGTTCCCTACAGCAGTAAAAACCTCCAAAGGAAGTGGAGCCCAGGACAATTCTGTTGATTTCATCCTTAGCCAACAATACTGTAGATAGGAAACCAAACAGATACCAGCTACCATCTCTTAAAGGTATAATTACTTAGGGAAAAAGACACATGAACATTTTAGAACAGAGAGAAAGTTAACTTTGAAGAAAAAGAAAAAAGAAGAAACACCTGCGTTTGGTTTTGCAGAGAGCTCTAGATATTCTCATTGCTTTTTCTCATTTCGCCACAAACCAGTAGCAGTCCTGGCAAGGAGCAGCTTTTCTGACTGATCCTAGGACTCCAAGAGCAAAAGAAAAGAAAGAAATTTCCCGTTTCCGCAATCTGATTGTGATCCTCAACAGCAGCGCTCACCACAGACAGACGGCACTGTTCCTGCGGGCAGGCGAGGCCCTATTCGTGTCCTTCCTACTTCTTCAAAAACACTTCTGTGTGAGCAGTATTACTGACTCTTGGGAACACACAGGCCTGCTCGGTGGGTCTTGGGTCACCCATGAGGGCAGGATGAGTCCTGCAGGTGGTCTGACCTGCAGTGAATCGCCGCTATACATACGTTGAGTTTCACAGTCAGATTGCGGAAACGGGAAATTTCTTTCTTTCCTTTTGCACTTGGAGTCCTAGGATCAGTCAGAAAAGCTGCTCCTTGGCTCCCAGATGTTGGCTGGCAGGAGAACCCCATCAGCTGGGACCTGTGACTTCCTCAGCAGCTTCCAGGCTGTGATGTGGCTTGGAGTGGGAGCCTGCACAGAAACCTTTCTGACCTCTGTCGTTGCCTCATCACAGCAATGCCTGGGTTTGTCTTCATCAGATGTCGGCAATTGTTAACCTCCTAGGACTACTCAATTTGTATACTAGGCCTCTTTATAACTTCCTTATCCTGGGAAATGCTGGAGTTGCAATAATAATGCCTTTCTTTGACTATCGATTTGAGCCTTGAATTCCAGGTTCTAGATGTCTGCCTCTATCTGCCGGCTTGTTGGGTTCCACTCGCGTGGCTGTGATCGGCTTTGGCTGGGGTTATGCTCTTGTTTGTACAGCCTAAGGTGAGAGTGATGAGAAAGAAAGGCATGTGTGAGAGGTAATTATAGCAAAGCCATGGCTTTGATCAGACCTGCTATTTCTGAGCTCATCACATAATGGTGCAATTAGCTGCTCTTTAGTTTTGAAGAATCTATTCAAGAACATACTTGAAACACGGGAATAAGTGGATTTGCTGAAATGTACTCATTGTTCAGTCTTTGAGTGTCTGAAAGAAGCTGGATGTGGAGGACACAGTGTACGGAATGCATCAACAAAGGCTTCTGCCATCTGGATTATGTCAGCACCTCTTCTTGGGGTGGGTAGGCTTCCCTGGTCATGCCCACCATGGGAAAGGACAGACTAGCACTCTCATCACTGTCAGAAACATGCGTCCCGCTTCCAGGAGCTCCCTGGGCAGTAGGCTGCTATGCGTGGCCAGAACAATAACCAATGTTGTAAGCCTCTTGGGAAAGAGGGGAAGCCCCACATTTCTAGGCTGTCTGTGCTTATGAGAATAAAGTGAAGTCTCCTACTTACATAACTCAGGACCTTGATACAGCCTTTCTCTCTTGGATCCAATCAGTATATGTTTGCTGAGTGCTGAGGACACAAGGAGAGCAGGTTCTATCTTCAATTCTAGTGAGAACACAAGAACACAGACATGTTCCATACTTTTGTGAGTTCTGGAAGTGATACTAGGGGCGGCAAGCATGGAGCAAAGGCTGCGAGGACGTGGGTGGTCACTGGAGATGGGAGAGGGAGGAAGCCAGGGTTGTTCACGAATGTGTTTGTGTGTATGTTTGTGCATAAGTGTAATGTGTGTGCATGTTTACTTGTGTTTAACATGTACCTTTCATTTTAAAGATTTTCTGTGAAGGGAAGAGTTAAGGAGAGATGGTCTCCAGCTGCTGCTGTGCTTGCCTAGTTGTTGCAGTGGCCATGTTTGCATGAGGTTAAAGCCAGAATCCAAGAGCTCCTGAGTGTCCCATAGGGGACAGGAATCCGGGCACTTGGCCTATCTTCTGTTGCTTTACAGGGAGCATTATTTGGGAACTGGAATGGAAGAGAAGTGACTGAGAGTTGCACCAGTGTCCATATAGGAAGTGGATGCTTCAGGCGGGGCCTTAATGTGCTATGCCACAGTGAGTTTTGTCTCTCTCTGTATATTTTTCTCTCTCACTCTCTCTCTCTCTGTGCGAGGTGGCTGCTCAGGGAAGCTCTTACCAGCATTTATTAGAATTCTCTTTCTAAAAGTTCATTTTTGTGTTTTGATGTCTTAGAATCTTAGGAAAAAAAACCTGTAACATTTGTGCTTAACGATTTGAAGCTCTAAGTCTCCGGACATTTCCTGAACAAATACAACAGTATGCTGCAGAACAACCTCAGACATTGGCCCAGATTCCAGGACAGGTGAGGGCCAGGGCAAAACTGAGCTGGGAAATTCTGAAAAGAGATGCAGACCAGCGTGGTCTCAGGTCTCCTGCACTCCTGACAATGCTCTGCTCAGTCCCACTCTCCAAACCAGTGGTGTTTTGTATACATTCAGAGCTGAAGCGTGTGAAGAACCTGCTGCTTCCATCATGTTGTTTAGAATGAAAGAACCACTCAGATAAACAAGAAGAGATGCATGAGGGGCACTTGTTTGGGGGTTGGCTCATTCACTCAGAGACTGTAAGTACCCCGACATGTTGGCTATGAGCTGCAGAGCCACGGAGCTCTGCCAGGTCTGAGGCCTCAGAACCAGAGCACACAGTCATTGTGAATCTCAGCTGGAGGCCAAAGGTCTGCCAGTATGGGCTCTAGGAAGGGGACCACAGAACCTAGAGTCCTGACATCCCAGTGTGGGGGATGAAGGAGGCCTTGGCTGTGGACAAGAAAGCCAGGAGTTTTCTTTTCTCTGCCTTTTGGTTCAACTGGGACTGCAGCTGACACGTTGTTGCCCACCCACGTTGGGATGGACCTTCCCATTCAGTCTACCCACGCATGTGCCACTCTCCTCCTCAACGTCACACCTGGGCTAGTTCAATCCTAACCCAGTGCCAAGTCTCCTGCCTTTCTGTTCAGTGGAAGAGTAGTGGGCTCAGCACCCCTAGAATGATATAGGTTGTATCCACAATGATGATGAGCACAAACATGGAGAGTGAGCATGCTGTTAACAGAGTGCCTGTCCAATCACAGCGGTGAATGCCCAAGACCAAGCATCACATGTGCACTTTTAGCTCACTTGTTTATTTTTTGTCACCTTGGCTTTGTTTGGGTGTAGTTTTCTTGTTGTCAGGCCTTCTGCCCTTCCAGCTGTGATACGGATATATTTACTTGCAAAGCCATGGCTTCCCTGCTGTGTCTCTAGCAAGGGCTCCTTCTTGGTGATGTGCTGCACAGGTGCAGGAGGAAGGCCAGTGCCCTCCTTGCTCTTTTCAGACCACTGCCTTTCTTAGGGATAGACAAAGCAAGCAGGTAGTTCCTATAGCTCCAAGCTTATGCTATCATGTCAGAGAAGTCGCCTGCCACCCCCCAGGTGGTAACAGAGCCTAGCCCCACTTCAGTGTGTGTCATCGCTGGTGATGCTCTCACCCAGGTAAGGAGCTATCAAACACCTGCTCTGCTGCTTCATTTCCTCACTTCCTGATGTTGCTGCTCCCAGTCTTGCCATTATTCTCACAGCTATGTCTAGCTAGTCACCGCCAATGGTTTCACTCTCTACGAAATCTTCCTTAAAGCACTGCACTCTCTGCCCAACCTCATCTTTCTACTTACTCTTGTTTTTCTGCACCAACAAGCTTCACTTAGATAGGGTTCATCACTCATTGGACTGATGCCCTTTCACTGTCCCTATCTTCTTTCATCTTAGACTCCTTTAGTCTCACACCTTTGGTTTTGTGCTTACTAATTTTGGGAATCTGGACCATCGTCCAAAGAGTCTGGTTAAATCCAGCCTTATAAGTCATGTGCTCATTCCTGACCAGGTGATACGAGCCTAATAACAATGACCTAATGGTGTTGTTGGTGATAGAAAGAGGATCTTGTTGGGCTCGGCGCCATGGCCTAGTGGCTAAAGTCCTTGCCTTGAATGCTCTGGGATCCCATATGGGCACCAGTTCTAATCCCGGCAGCCCTGTTTCCCATCCAGCTCCCTGCTTGTGGCCTGGAAAAGCAGTTGAGGACAACCCAAAGCCTTGGGACCCTGCACCCGTGTGGGAGACCCAGAAGAGCTCTTGGCTTCGGATCAGCTCAGCACCGGCCCTTGCGGTCAGTTGGGGAGTGAATCATTTTTCTCTATCTCTCCTCCCCTCTCTCTCTATGTAAATATCTGACTTTGCAATAAAAATAAATAAATCTTTGAAAAAGAGGCTCTTGCTTTATACTTTCCTCAGATGTGGGGCGAGTTGTCAGCCTGGAAGCACTAACAATCTCTCAGTTCAACTTGCTCAGCTTTTCATACAACATCCACGCCTCACCTTTCTTCTGTAGAGCCTCAGTCCCCAGATGATGACGTTGTTTCTTTTCTCTGAAAACATGAGTGATCTAAAGGGAAGTTTCTCCTTGTCTGATCATGAACCTGCCTATCTACAAGTAATGCTAAGAGTTTGTCTACACTCCATACTTACTATCCCAACTGTCACGTGCACCGCACTTCAGTTATTCATCCTTGATTCCTCTTTCTCCCTCATGGAGCACATATATCCAGAAGATTCTGACCTCTATTCACTCAGCTCACTGCAAAGACACCAAGTTAAGCAAGATAGTGATTTATCCTCTCGGAGACTGGCCATCCTTGGGTGGCTGGGGTGATCTTAGGCTCATCCTTCTGTCTTCCTGCTCTCCCATCCCAGTCAGCCTGTGCCCTGTCATGCCTGGTCGTTAGGCCCCCTGACACAGTGGGGACAGGCAAGGAGACCGCAGCTCGTGCTGTACCTGTTTCCCTGTCTTGCAGGGTTCTTAGAACTCCTCAGCAGCCTGTGATTCCACCTCACCCACAAGCCTGCAGCGTAAGTGCAAGCAAATCATGCTGTTAGGCAGTTACGTGACCTCTTAATATGAAAATGAGAAGAGATTTGGGTAGTTAGTTAGCAGCAGTTGCTAGATTTTGGTGTTGGCCTTACTGCATCTGTTCACACCCTTTCCGTAAGCAGCAGCCAGCAGAGTATTTTAAATGGTGAATCTGAACATGTTTTTCCTTTATTTAAATGATTACGTAGCTTCTGTCACTCTTAAAATAAATCCCCTACTGTGTCCTTTATGGTCTGGATCCCAGCAATTCTTTCTCAGCTCTCAGTCTGCCCAAGCTCCTCCCTGGTGGCCTCGCCCCTCAGGCAAACCAGACTTCTGTACACACCCCATCTTTGAGTCTGTCATCTTTCTGCCTAAACTCCTCTCTCATACACGTCTTGATGTTTCCATCTCCCTGCTTGCACTGGCAGCACCGCTTTCTCCCCTCCGCCTCTCCACAGCCCCACCTTGCATTATGTCCCACAGCTCCTCAGCACCTGGGCTCTCTGCTCACGGCCGCCATTGGCTGCTCTCGGCACCAGCACCTCACTTGGTGAGGGCAAGGCACCTGCTTCTCTTGTTTACCCTCCTACTCTAATTCCTAGGTTTGGGTCAGAATGGAACCAGGCCTCAAAAATGTAAGTGAATGAAAGATAGGTCAATTCTAACCTTGAGGTTTTAGTTCACTCTATTTGTAAAATCTAAAAAGTCTATTAAAAGAACTACACTGTGATGTAAGTAAAGCTTCAATGATACCACGGTTAATGACCTTGTAATTTGTGAAAATACAATGTCGTGCACATGGCAATGGAGGATTGCAAAAGCAGCTCAGCGCTTTTCTGTGCCAAAGTGAGGCTTTCTGGTATTAACAGGTAGGAGGTTCTCTGTGGGCTTATTTTATATGATGCAGGTCTAGATGGCATTGGCAATAATATAACTAGGATTTTCGATTGTGCTGTCAATGGAATACCCATGGAACCTATATTTTTCATCTTAAATATAAATTGTGCATTTCATCTTATTTGGAAAGATACAGTTTCTCTATGTGATATGTAACTGGCTATTTTATATTTATATGAAAGATTTGTTAAAATTTAAAAACAATTGAAATAAAATTCTGTCATTTAATGCAGAATTTTACAACAAAAGTAACTCAATTGAGTATGTGGCCAGGGAGATTAAACAAAATGCCTTATAGTCAAGAAACATAAATAAACTTTATCCGCCACTAAGAGGCAAGCTTGCTGATTCCTTGGGTTGCTGTAGTCTAACAGATTGGATCGCCTACACAAATCTGGAAACAAACACCCAGCCCGAGTTCCTGGCGAGTTTATGTAGTCATTGACCCGATCCAAGGTAGACCGTTTTAGCACAATCAATGCAGGTGCAATCAGATAAGAACATTCTACTGTTTTATTAGAGTGTACCTAATTCAAAACTCAATAACCCTCACACATCCTTAATCAGGGACGACAACCTGGGCGGTGTGTACAGGAGCCATCTTCACTCTGTCGTTTCTGAGAGCCCTCAGGCCTGTGAATTCCTGCCATCCACCCTGCTATGTCTGCTTTCCTAGCTTTCATGGCTATGGCTATGTGGAAGTTGTCCTTTTTTTCTCGTTGGCAGTCTTGGGGTGGCCTGGGGAGCTGGTGACCCCATAGAACATGCAGGACTCTGTGTCTAACACCACGAATGCCATCTTCACCACCACCCCATTCCAGCTCTCCTAACAGCAATGATCATTGAAGAATCAGAGAATTATGTAGCCAGGGTGCAATGACAGTGTTTCTGGAAGTAATTCCAATCAAAACAGGATGTATGATATGGCTGACTGTACAGGTGACTTTTGGTGGGTGGTGTCTCCAGGATTTCAAGGGGAACCTCGGGAAGTGTGCGAGGAACTGTAACATGGGATAGTTTTAATCTGGATTTAATACAAGGTCATATGAAATATTTGGAAGTAATTTTTAAACTGAACATTTTTCTTAGTTGGGCCAATCATTAGCTAATTCGTCACAGTCGCCACTTGCCCTGGAGAGGGGCAGATAACAGGTTGGGATGTATCACCCACAGCAAAAAGGGCTCCAGGCCCCTGTGTTTAGAAGTGGAGGGCAGCAGCACTGCCTCACTCTCACCGCTTGCACAAACAGACAGGACGAAGGGCAGCAAGGCGACATCTGGCCCCAGAGCAGACGTGCTGTCTGTTCTCAGAGTCTGCCTATCTGCCTGCATTATCCTGGCCTCTTCGACTCTGTTACCCACAGAGGAGGCTGAGCCCTGGGAACCTCGTAGTTCATCAGCATCCTATGCGTGTATACATAACACGTGTGACACGGGCCTGCACACATGCACAGTTCACTCTCACAGCACAGGTATACCCATGGACATTCACACAAAGCAGGTACATAGGTGCACCTGTGAAATCATACCCACATTGAGCATGTATGTGCACTCATCCTTGTGTACATGCAACAGGCACACATACAAGCCCACGCGCTGCACCAGGAAAAGGGTTGCTGTGAGAGAACTGCGGGACAGAGGATCATAAAGATTTATTCATTTTAGTTGAAAGTCACAGTTACAGAGAAGGAGAGGGAAAGACAGGGATATCTTTTATCCACTGGTTTACTCCCCAGTGACTGTAACAGCCAGAGCTGAGTCGATCTGAAGCTGGGAGCCAGGAACCTCTTCCAGATCTTCTATGCAGTGCAGGGGCCCAAGCGTTTGGACCATCACCGTCCGTCACTTGGCCAAGGAGCTGGATTGGAAGTGGAGCAGTTGGAACTAGAATCAGTACCCATCCGGGATGCCAGTACCAGAGGAGGAGAGTTAGCCTGCTACGCCACTGTGCCAGCCCCAAGGACAGAGGATTTCAAAGGTGACTTCTGTGGGATCAGACATCTGCTTCTCACTCTTCCACATGTGACTCTCTAATGACCAGGCTGCTTGCTAGTGTTTTCTGAGGGTGGTGTGAGCAGTGCACACTCCAGGCACGTAGACAGCACTGACTTTGACAGGGCACTGATGTGCAGAAGTGGGAGCAGGGAAAATCAGGCTCCTCCCTGAGCCATGGTGAGGAAGGGCTGGGAGGCGGCTCTTCTCTTCCCTCTCCCTCTTCTACCCTCACAGTGTGAGCTTCAGGGTAGCATCTGATCTCCGAGGCTCTGGAGGGCACATTTGGAGGAGTCAAGGCAGCGGGTTACTGCCAGCGTGTGATAGAGAGTGTGCCCAGGACCAGCAAGGAGATATTTGAGTCATGTTGGGGAAGTTTAGCAATCATACTTACACTGTTCCTATAACGACTGTGATGAGTTGGGGTTTTGAAACCTTTGCTTATTTTAAAGTCACATGAAACGTACACATTAAAGAGGACATATAATGTGTACACATGATTTAATTCAGAGTAGTTAGACAAAAAGCCTGGGTACACGCCACTCAACTCCGCACATGCCAGATTTCAGGCTCACTGGTGTTCTCTGCCACCAGAGAGAGCATCACTCCCCCAAGCTGATCTCTGACAAAGAGGATAACTCAGGGCTTTAGGGCTCAGAGCTGCTTCTGGAGGCATCAAGGGTCTAGACGGGGTCACAGACTGGGAAAGAAGACATCCCATGGCACTGATCACCCCAGCAACTGGCCTGGTCAAAGGCTTTGGAGAAGGGGAACACAGATAAAGGAATGCTCCAGTTGTTCCGGTTACTGGGGGTGCCGGGGCATCAGGAGAGTACAGTCCGTTTGTGTGTCTGGTTCTGGTAAATGAGTCAATGAGCAGGTCATACCTGTGATAACGCAGGCCAGAGTGAGAATGTCACGTGTGCAAAATAGTAGGCTTGGATGACAGTCCTGAGTCATGCGCAACAAGTGGTTTTGAGAGTGCCATATGTGGAACAGAGTAGGCCTAGGATAGGCAAATACTGGAATGCAGATTGACATTTTTAACTTGGAGGTGAATGTGAGATTTGTTACACTGGATAAGTATTTGAGAGTCACCTGCTTTCAGAAAACGCCAGAGCAATGATTTTCTAAATAGCTTATACTTCTACAAGCAATCACTCCAAGACTGTGCATGTATCAGTTCATTTAGTCCCCACAATAGCTGCAAGGCTTCGATTATTAATCCTGCTTTCAGGATGAGGAATGAAGCTGAGCTTCTGAGTGACTGGCCAACAGTGGTAGAGTCGTCTTCCCTAGAACTCGGGCTGTCAATCAGTGTGCTACACTGGGAGCCAAATACTTGGAAGAGAGAGATTTCTGGGGGAAAGGAAAAGAAGAAACAGGAGACTGGGAGCTTGGAGATGATCCAGATTTGGGGCGTGTTACAAGCTGAGACGTATTCACACCTGGAGTGTGGAGGAAGAGGGAGTACAGCGCGTCTCGTTGTCTAAAGCCAGACGCAGGCTGTGAGCAAGCTTTGCGGTGGTTGACCCAGGCTGCACTGTGCTTCCATCAGTTCCCAGGCCCACCCTGGGACACTTGGGACAGCTGGACTGGGTATATGGATGATCAACTGAGGGAATGGTCAGTGGAGGGGTAGCAGACCCCCTGGCAGCCCATGTCAAGATCCCTTTCTGATTCCTGATATAGGAGCTGGTGTTCTAGAAGCCAGAACATAAATGTGCCATGTTTCTGCATTCATTCCACTTTGAATATGCAGGTGCTGAGCACGTTTCTGTGGGGCAGCCTAGGTTCCATCTCAGGGAATTTGAACTCTGGATAGAGAGTATGGAATGTCTGACTGCTGCTGCACCACAGAAATATTGTGGGAGTATTCCTCCATAGGGCTGATCGTTAGGCGAAGGTGGATGACAACACTGTTACACATTAAGATTTTTAAATTGTCTTTGCCAACTAACTAAAAGAAACATGCCTGGGAGTCATAGGAGGGTAGCATAGCACAGGACACATCATGCCCTGAGATACCAAGAACACTAGTTTTAGAATAAAGGACACGGTGCTCTCCCATGGGTGGGACCAGGGTGCTGCCTTGGTGAAGCAATGCCACCCCCTTCCCCACCCTGTCTATAGCCATGAGGAATTTATTTGGGCAATGCTTTGGTGCCACCAAACCTTCCTTCTAAATCTCTGAAAGCTATTTTTTAAAAAAATTCCAATTGCTTCCTTAGGTTTAATAATGCAGGTTCATGGTGAGAGAGAATTCCTAGCCCGTATCAATGAACAAAGTCCTTTCCTCCAGGATTCCAGGGGCACGGGATACTCAGTGTCTGGTTTTTGAGACCTCAGTGAGCAGTACAGGGACCCAGATGTGTTTGAGCCGGTGACAGCGCTTACTCACAGGTGATGAGTTTAGTTTTGTCCATGAGGGGAATTAGAATCTGTTTTCGGTCAGGGACTAGTTGCAGGTTCACTGTGAACAGCGGTAACTGCAGGAGGCTAGAGGATTCTCACCACGGTGTGAGGCCTGAAAAACATCAGATCTTCAGCTGGAAAAGTCTAGACTAAGTGACAGTGGCTGACTTCTAGGGAGCGTTCACATGCGTGGCTTCTGGTGTTTTACCTGGACCCAGCCCCATGGCAGTGTCATTGCTATCCATGTGATAACTAAGGATTGGGAGGATGTGAAAAGCTCCCAAGTACCCATGACTGTGGTGAGATTTTCTGCTAGATGATCATACCCTAAAACCCTAATGTGCTGTTTGCCCAGGGGGCTGGGGGAGTTGCACGGAACTCCAGAAAATTCACTTATTTGCAAAATGGTACACAATCCTTAAATCCTATCTAGATTTCTAGCCTCAGATCCTAGTCCCTTTCGAAGAGCAGGTCCTTCAAACTGTCACTCCATCAATATTTGGTGAATTGATGATGGATGGATGGATAGGTGTATGGATAGAAACAGCAAATGTTACGAACTTTTCTACTGAGTCAGCCCATGATCCGAGAAAGATTGGGATAAAGTATGTATGAATTTGGGAAAGTAGAAGTCTGGGAGAAGAGGCTCTGCTTAGAAGAGCTGCTACTTCTTGGCAAAGGAGGCAATTGCCTGCACGTTAGAAGAGGCAGGTGTGTTTGATGAAGGAGTTTAAGTGAGGCTCACGGGGGAGAACGTGTCAGATTCATAGCAAACTGTTAATTGCAAGTCAGGAAATGAGGATGTGGCAGAGTTTATAAGGTGAGTACTTGAATATAAGGCTAAAGCAAGTAGGAACTATTGCAATCTATTAGCAGTCAAATAAATGGAATAAAAAGCATGTGATAAATGTTTGCTGTTTTCCTTACTGTTTGTTGTATTGGGCTTGAAATGCATTAATGAAATATGCTTGTGTTTTCAACTTCTGTGGTTATCTTATTTCATGGAAAATACTGTGTGCAATATTTCCGAGTTCTGGGAGAACCACAGTGGGTCTGAATGATTTCATTATCTCCTCGTGCCTGTCCATCAGTTACCTTCCGCTGTCACTGACATCATTCATCCCACATTCCCATCTTTCACCCGTTACCACTATGGCAACGTGCCGTTTACCCAGACGAGCTGCTTTGTTGTGTCTGGGCGGGATACCCCTGCTTTGAAAGAGGTCAAACATCTGTGCTCAAGGGCATGCCGTTTGGTGCGGGGCCTCTGGTAAAAGCCCGACAGCTGCAAAAGAAACACCAGCCCCTGTCCTGGGAAGCAGGGAAGGGCAGAACCGCACTGCAAACGTTTGGGCCTTTCACACCTGTGCTTGGTCTAGCCTGATCTTCTCTGGGCTTAACCTTGGCCTAGAAACTCTTGCCTCTTCCTTCCCTCCCAGGTCATAACAGAGCCCTTTGCAGTTTCACAATTAGGAGGTAATCCAGGGGATGAATAGAAAGACATGTTTAATTTAGGAAATACTCACTATAAATCTTTATCAAGAGGCCATTGCCTAAAGAATGATCAGAAGGAAAAGAGGACACAGATTAAGCAAAAGTGTTGCAAAATGAAAAATCCAAATGGCACAGGGGCTGAGCAGGTGCGGCAGCAGCCAACGGGGCCGGCTCCAGCTCTGCACACACAGTGACATGTTCTCCTGGTCCAAGGCCAGCGCACATTTGAATGGGATTGATTAATGCCAAGTTCGCTTTAATTCCTGTTGTAGCACAGATTTACCAAATCATAACTCAGGGGGTTTTATTTTATTAGTGCTAATCTTAAGTACAGAAGTCATATTGTCAGATATCATTAGGCTCCATTGCTTTGTGATATGTTAATATTATACTCCAGGAACTCTTTGTACCAAACTATGAAGGTGAGTTGTATTCAAGAATTAAATGAATGAACATTTGTTTAGTACCACTTAATGTAGGTTTGAAGCCTTGTGCCAAGCCCTGTGTCTAGTCTATCTCAATTCTCACAGTTGTCTTGTAAACTAGAAGTGCTGTTCCTATTTTTTTTTTTTTTCAGATTGGAGACAGACAACAGGGCTTCGTTTACTAAGTTGATTAAAACTCATGTCCTTTTCTGTCTCTTTTCATCAAACTTGTCAGTAATTGTTCTGGAAATAAAGATAGAGAGTTGAAAGACACTGAGCAAGTGTCTTTTGTGAAGTGAGTTTTGCCCCTTCTGCTTTACATTCTTAAACCTTTGACTATGTATTTGCTTTAAAAATAATTTTCAGCATTTCTGTATTGCACACAACCTGAGGTCTCTTGCTTCTGCAATGTTTCTTGCTATGGAAATTTTAATAGTGGTCCACCCCAATTTGGCCTACCAAATTTTGTCTCTTTCCCTCTTCAAAATTTGATTTAACAATTCGTCACCTGTATATGACTTGACCGGAATAATTCTACTATTGGATTTTCATACACAGCATAGAATGAAAACCTAGTGTAATATTTATGGTTGTTGGCTAAGGTTTACTGCAGGACTATCCTTGGTGCTGTGTCTAGTAATTGAATTTTCCTGTTTGGATCCTGAGCTCTGTGAGAGTATTCATATATACTTCCAGACCCTGGAGGCCATTGTCGGAGTTCTGCAATATAGAAAAAACTCAGTGCAAATACACAATTTTTAAACTAAATGACCCAAGATGGATATCGAGGTTCAGCCTCAGTCATAATCTTTTCACTTCTTAAAACAATTAATTAATTGTATTATTTTGTGATACAGTTCCAATAGGCTCTGGGATTTCACCTCCCCTTTTCCTAGCTCTCCTCTCCCTAAATGATTTCCCCTACATTATTCCAAAGTACAGTCCTTCATAAATAGTCCATCATTCTGCTATTTAATTGTAGGGAAGGACAACCACAAATAGTCCAGCATCCTATTGTCAAGATATATTCAACAGTCTCACTGGGAATCCATCTTTGATTTGGAAGTAGAGATGAATTCTACCTTGTATTTTCACATCTGGATATGATAGTTTCTATTACACAGTTACTATACATCTGCCTAAATTAAAAGCCATAAGACAAACTTAACAACAGAAAGAAAAATAGTAAAATTACAACATGAAGTTAACTAACATGCTACTGAATGGCCAATGTGTCATTGCAGAAATAAAATCAAAAGTTTCCTTGAAGAAAAAGATGCTACTATATGACCTATATTTCACTAAAGAAATTAACATGAAAAAAATCTTTATTAAAGATATAAAAATAAAGACAAAAGTATCGAAACCCATAAGATGTCGCAAAAGACAGTATTTAGAGGGACCTTTGTAACATCAGGTGCTTACAAAAAACAGAAATATCTCAAATAAATGATCTAATAATATGTTTCAAGGACTTATTAATAAAAGAAAAATGATAATCACAGCAAAAATAAATGGAATTGAAACTAAGAAGTACAAATCACATCAAGAAAGAGCCATTTTTTAAAAAAAGATTTATTTATATATTGGAAAGTCAGATATATAGAGATGAGGAGAGACAGAGAGAAAGATCTTCCGTCTGATGATTCACTCCCCAAGTGACCACAACGGCCGTTACTGCGCCAAGATTCGGAGCCAGGATCCAGGTCTCCCACGCGGGTGCAGGGTCCCAAAGCTTTGGGCTGACCTCGACTGCTTTCCCAGGTCACAAGCAGGGAGCTGGATGGGAGGTGGAGCTGCCGGGATTAGAACCGGCGCCCATATGCGATCCCGGTGCATTCAAGGCAAGGACTTTAGCTGCTAAACCACACCGCCAGGCCCGAGGAAGAGCCATTTTTAAAGAAGATGAGCAAAACAAACTTTTAGCCAGACTAGCAAAGAAAAGCAAGAGAGAAAATCCTGGTGAAGTTAGACAGGAGAAATAACACATTCTAAGAAACTAGTAAGGTGATCTCTTCTGTGATCATCATGTGGTGTTCTTCTTCACCTATTTTAATATTTTTCACATCAAAGTCTATATTATCTGATATAAGGATGCCATACCAGCTCGATTTTCCTTTCTATTAGCCTGGAATATATATATATTTTTTATCCTTTAACTTTCAGTTTCCACATATCTTTGTTGTTGAGATGGATCTCCTGTAGGTAACAGAAGATGGATTTTGTTCCTTGATCCAGTCTGCATATCTATGATATTTGATTAATGAGTTTAAGCCGTTTACATTCAGGGTTGATATTGATGGGTGTTGGTTTGCTCCTATCATTTTAGCGATGGGTTGTTCACTGTTTGATTTAGTCTTCTGTTGCTGTTTTGCTCAGATGCTCTTCACATTTGCCTTTGGTTTTTGTGAGTACTATTCCTTTTCTTTGTGAAGAGAACATCTTTAAGTATCATTTGTAGGGCAGGTTCAGAAAGGGTGAATTCTTTGAGCTTTTCTTTACTGTGGAAGAATTTCCTTTCAGTTTCAAAGACAAAGGAAATCTTTGCTGGGTAAGTTATTCTGGGCTGATCATTTTTTCCTTTCAATATCTGGAATATGTTGCTTCATTCCCTTCTGGCCTCTCTTCCATCCTCCTCTGAGAGATTAGCAGCAAGTCTACATGTTAGTTGGTTTTTTTCACATGCATATTTAAGGATATCTTCCCTGTGTTCAACTGAAGAGAGCTTGATTATTATGTGTCATGGTGAAGTTCGCTTTTGGTCAGTCCTGTTGGAAGTTCTGTTTCCCAATTTTTTTCTCCAAATTTGAAAAATTTTTCTTTATTATTTCATTGAATACAATTTTTTAAAAAAATATTTTTGATGATGTTTTCATTGTTGATTAGGGTGGGAAGGGTTGAGGATTACAGAAAAGCTGATGAGACTATTGCTTCAGAATTTTCTTTTTCTTCTTCCTGTGTCTGGGGAAAGGTGGAGAGTAAGGGGAGAAGCCACACCCAGCCTCCCAACTGCCTCAGTACCCAGAAGTGAGGAATGGCCACCTAATGTCATCCCGGTGTTGTTGAAGTGGGACATGCTCTGAGGGTTCTGCTCAAGTGCAAGGATGAGGAAATCTTTCCAAGGTCCATTGGCCGATCTAACCCAATTTAGAGTCATTATTTGCCCAGATATTTGCTGTCAACACTTGGCTCGAGTAGTTGTTCTACCTCCTTCTTCTGTTATGGTACCAGATGTCTTTTGCAGGCTCCAATGGATTGCCATATCCTCCAGGTGCATCTGGGCATGCTGTCCACTGTTCCATCTGAACCACTGTGGGGGCCTAGGTCAGACATGTACACTCCTTGCCCAGACCACAGACCCTGAAATTCTCTCTGTGCTTGGAGTTCTGAGTCCAGTGGTTCAGTTGAGGGGATCCACAAAGAAACCTTGTGTGAAGTGATCCCAGACATGACTGTTGTGTGCCTTAACAGTACAGGATTTGGCTCAGTCTGTCACTCAAATTAGCCTATGCACACTGGTAATTGCAATTGCTAGGTCAGTTCTGTCCCCAGCCCCATCTCTTACACAAACCAATGGATTCTGAGACCTAATACAACTCTTCCCACCGTGTTTGCTTCGGCAGCACATATACTAAAATTGGAATGATACAGAGAAAATTAGCATGGCCCCTGCGCAAGGACAACTCTTCCCACGACACACTTGGCCCTCATGTACACCAGTGGTAGCTGCAGCTCAGTCAGAGTGACCCCTAATAACCCCCACCAGGCCACCCCCACCCTTGGTTTCTGTGCTTGCCAATATGTGCAGGAAACTGGTCCAGTCTGCCCATATCCCATTCAGCACTCATACACGTCAATGGATATTGAAATCTAGCCTCATTCAACTGATTCCACTATCTAGCCTTCATTCATGCTGGCCAGTGCCACTGCCTGTCTGGCCAGGCCCTTCCCCAGCCCTGGTTCTCACGCAGTGCCAGTTTCAGTCTATCAGAATAGTGACCACAGTTTCCATACTGGACCTACTTCCAGTCCTTGATTTTTCATTCTCCAGGTGGTTCTGCAGTCTAGCTTGACAGGTTTTGGCCCCAGCACCAGGATTTGCCAGCTGATGCTGTGGCAAAACCCAACCAGCTTGTTCTTACTCTGGCATATGCATACACCAGTGGATACAGTGGGTTAGCCCGAACTGGCTCTTCCGCAACCAAGGTCACATTCAGCCCAACAGGGGTTGTAGCCTTCCTCAGCCTCATCTGCCTGGATCTCAGTTCTCACACTTGCAAGTGGGAGCAGTGAACCAGTAGGGGAGCCCTCCACAACCTGCTACAAGGTACCTCCTGCCCTGTGGTCTCATATGTGCTGGTAGGTGTTGTGGCCCAGACTGGCACTGCCAACCAGACTTCGGTGTTTGTCAGCAGGTGCTGTAGCCTGACCTGACCTGGTCTGCTCCATTTTAGCTCATGATGTTGAGTGCTGCAGCCCTGTCTAGCCCAGCCAGCCCCAAGTCCTAGCCCTAATGTGAACTGGCTGGTGTTTTGGTCTGACCCAGACTGTCCTGTACCCTGTTCTGGTTTTCAAACCTGCCAGTGGACATTTTGAACTGGCCCTACTTGGCCTGTCCCCAGGTCTGACACACATGTATGCCAACAGGTACCATAACCTGGCCAGGTCCTAGCTGCTTCCAGGCTGGTTCTTAAGCTAACCTGCAGGGAATATATTCTGGCAAAGAGTTCTCCCAGCTCATCTATCAGGTTTCCTCCCAGTGGCAGATCTTGTGCATACTGGTGGGTCCTTGGCCCAAACTGACTTAGTCCACCTCCTGCCTAGAGGGAACAATGGCCTCACTCAACTGGCCCACACCCATTCCAGTTCTTACTGTTGGGTGCTGTATCCCAAGCACACCTGATCTAGACACAAGCACAGCTCTAGCGTGGTTCAGCAGGTCTGACACCTAGCCTATCCTGTGTAACCCCCTCCTTGGCCCTCAGGAGCACCAGTGGGTATCAAAGTCTAGCCCAGTTTGGCACACCCCAGACTCAGTTCACACCAATTCCTAGGGATACTGTAGCCATGTCCAGCCCAGATCACCACCTCCACTCCAGCTCTTATACTCACTAGTGGGAGCCATAACCCAACTGGGGCATCCCTGTAGTTCCCCAACAAGACCTGTTCTGAGCCACAAATCTTGCACGTGCCAGTGGTTGCTCTGACCCAGTTCAGCATAGCCCTTCTCCCATCTTGTCCTTTGCCACTGGTGCTGCAGCCTGACCTGATCTGCCCTCAGTCCCAACTCTCACTGGCAGGTGTTGCAGCCTAACCCTGCCCAGTCTGCACCCATCCCTGCCTCATGCAAACTAGTAGGTGATCACTTAGCCAAGCATGATCCACAGCCCAGTCTGGCTTCTGCACCAGCCAGTAGGATAAGGTTGGTTTGGCCCTGGCCAGTCTGCCTCCCTCTAGAACCAGCTCACACACTTGTTGACAGGTGGAACTACCTTCCCCAACCTGACCAACACCCAGGCCTGAACCTCATGCTCACCAGCAGTTGTGGCCCACGAGGGGTTTCCCATGGGTCACTTATCCCCAGCCCACTCCCAGACCCAGATCTCACGCATGCCAGCAGGTGCTAGACCCTTACCTGGCATAGCATGCCCCTTCTGTCCCAGCCTTTGTATGAACTGTTAGATATCATGGCCTGGCCCGCTCCACACCTCATTCTCCACACACAGCTTTAGGTATGGGACCTTAGCTCTCCAATCTCCTAGGATACAAGTGTGTGTGCAAGATCCCAGGCATAGCTCACATGCACAACACACTAGCCTGGGGTCTTTCCTTCCCTCATCCCACCTGCTCTTGGGACCAAAACACATGCTTGATTCCAGGCTCACTCCAACAGTCCCCAGGGCGAATCCCCAGACCTGGGAGCTCATGAAAGAGAGACTGCTGGCAGCTCCAGTCCAAAAACTCAGAAGAAAGGCACCTACTGCTCTGGCTTCGCAAAGGCCTCAATGAACACACTTTTAAGCCCAATTCTCTTTCTGTACGTTCTTGAACTCCCATAGCTCTTATAATCTGCCTTTTACTAGTGGCCCTTAATTCTTGAATAATTTTCTTAGCTTGACTCAGTTCCTCTTCCAGCTTTTTGATTTTTCCCCTATTGTTCAAGGAATGTCTTCCAGTTCTGAGATTCTTTCTTCTGCCTCATTCTATTTTGAAGATTTCTGCTGAATTTTTAATTTGCTATACTGTGTTCATCTAGTATATCAGGTTTCAGTTGAGTCATTGCTGCTATTTCCTTATAATCTTTAAATTACCGTATGTGCTTCTCATTATTTTTGAGAAGCTCTTTAACAAGTTTTTAACATTCTTTTTCTCCATTTCTCTGATTTCTTTCTCAGTTAACTCTGAGATTCACAAAGGCTTTTGCTCGTTTGTGGGGGAAGCATCCATAATATTCATTGTGCCTCTGTCTCTTCTTTTGCTGTCAGTTATTGCTACTCTGGCTAGCAAATTTCTCTCCTTAGGTCTGATCTTTAAGGTGTGTTGACCACTGATTGCATTCAGTACCCACTTTTTTTTAAGCTTTATTTTTCTTGGGCAATCAGACATATGGAGAGGAAGGGAGACAGGAAGATCCTCCTCCACTGATTCCACTAAGTGGCTGCAATGGCTGGAGCGGAGCCAATCCGAAGCAGGAGCTCAGATCCTCTTAGTCTCACACATGAGCGCAGGGCCCCAAAGCTTTGGGCTGATTTCACTTACTTTCCCAGGCTGCAAGCAGGGAGCTGGATGGAAAATGGGGCCCCTGGATTAGAACCGATGTCAATACCCAATTTTTTGTTTGCAGTCACTTGTGCCACTTCCTGCAGTGAGCTCCAGTTCCAGGTTCTTGTGTTAGACTTCCACCATGGTCTCAGTAGCTCCAGCACCTGGCTCACCACTTTTTACGCCCTGTGATCCTGTCCTGTGGCCACAGCATTGCCTGCACAGCCTCTTTCCCAGTCATGGTTCAAGCAGTGCTTTGCATTATGGAGACTCCAGCTGTGCTTAATCACTGGAATGTCAGCGGCTGATCTTGTTGGAATCTGCTGGCTATTAGGTCTGTTGGCCACCTGCATCTATTTTGGGTACAACCTGTAGGCTGGCAATTGGCAATATTTTCCCTGTGAGACCAACGCAACGTAGTGAGCTGGACATACATTCTCTCCTGGCTCAGTGCCTTCGCAGTTTGTTGTTTTTTTATTCAGCCCTACAGCCTTTTCCTTAGCACACAAAATGGTGGACAATGTGACACTGGTGATGGTCTGGGCCTGCTGGCCATTAGGTCTGGAGGCCATCCGGACCTATTTTGAGTGGAACATGTAGGATGCCAAGTCAGTATTGTTTTCCCTATGGGACCAGTGCGATGTGCTGAACTGGACATGAATTCTCTCTCAGTTTAATGCTTGTGGAGCTCATTGTTGTTCTTCCATCTCCCCTCCCCTGATATGGCACTGGTGGGAGTCTGAGCCGTGAAATCCATCCTGTTCCTGCACCCGTCTGATCCGGCTCTGCCATTCTGCTTCTTTTCGTGGTCAAAAAAAGCAGAACAGCAGGAAAAACAGTTCTATGCCTGGGTTGACCTCCTGAACTCCTGCTGAATTCCCCTTCCCACCTAACCATTTTTGGAGTTCCGGTTATGGATTGCTGACCACAGCTGGGTTATCTGGTTACTATAATACCTTCTGCTGTCTTGGCTGCTTCCCTGGGTCCACAGGTCTCCAGCTGTCCCTCTACAATTGGCCTGTCTTCTCCTATTTCCTGGGATCACAGCCTCTCTGCTATACCCTGCTTTTGTTATCATTCTCTGTTTGGTTAAACATGGGTAGTGTTGTGTGTGTATACATGTGTGCACCATCTGGGTAGTGTTATGTGTGCACATTTGTCTTTGCATATATGTTTGAATTCATGCATGCATTTAGCCTGTGTTGAGCACCTTTCAATATTTTACAAAAGCCATCTACTTTTAGATTAAAATCGTACCACTATTTGTCATTCAATTTCTAATTTTTCTTTCAGGGCTCACAGGACAAAGCAAGGATAGCAAATTATCTTAATGGCCTTACAGACATTACTGTTTAGTTTAGTGGAGCAACAATTGGGAATGGATGTCTGTATTCTTAAAATGCAATTGGATTAACGCTTACTCGGTACCCATTCAATAGCACCCCTAACCTTTCTCTTGCTTCGCATGCATGATTGCTGGTTTCTTTTGATAAACTGGTGGTCACATCGTGTTCCACAGCCACACACAGGTTTCAGAGAGATTTTCACACACATTGGTTATTAAGTTTTCAAAGATCTAAATACTGGCAACATCTTGAGCCTGTGATTTTCAACAACAAGGCTTTAAATTCTTCTGACATTTAACGAAATTTTCTGTGTTGTTAGAACCATGTTCTACACAAAACGCATTATGGAACATTTGATTTTTCTCTGAAGGAGGGGAAAAAGATAGCTACAGAGAACTCTTGAGAAAGGAAATCCAGTTCAACGGGATTTCAAGTATGTGTTTTCAAAACAGGTCTTGTATCTGCGCACCCTTGGGTGATGCTTAATCAGCAAACTGTATGCTGAGCAAAGCGTACCCGTTCCACAATGTGCGTGGCACCCTCTGGCATCAGCTGGCATGTGTCACATGCAGTGATGGCTGTGGTCTCTGAATCACCGCACTTGAACCTCTTTTAAACGATTTGGAGTTAAAGGTCATGCCAACCACCATTGGCAAGGTAATGTCCTGGAGTTGACAATGACATCTGTGATACAATTCATAAATGGGAGTCAAATGTGAATTAGCTGGCAGCTGCCTTTGGATGGATAATTCTTCTCTTTTCTTAATTCTGACAGATAAAAATGGAGATATTATTGGAGATGGAGGAAGCTTCTTGGTCCTAAGTGGGAATATGAAGGTCACTAATTGTTCTAACTTTATGTATTTGTCTTTCATTTTCGGAATGGGGCTGTCTGGCTGTCAAATGGGAGGAAATGACTCCACAGTGAATGGGAGGAGATCTGCTTTCTTGTCAGTCAGAAGCCCATGCTTGCAAAAGTCTGAGCAGCCAGGTCTGTGACCTTTCCTTACCTGTTGGCTGCGGTGCCAGCCATCCCTGCCACTCTTTCCTTCATTCTTATAAAGGGGATCATTCTTACCAGAGAGCCTAAAGTACATGCACATAGTGTGTGTGTGTGTGTGTGTGTGTGTGTGTGTGTGTGTGATCATTTTCCTTTGTTAGAATTTTGAAAATGTCACATCAGTACATGTGAGTCTGAGCCCAGGCACCCTTACTTGTGAACTGGCCTTATCCACACATGACAGGAAAAAAAAGTGCCTTTGCAAAAAGTAAAGAAAAAACAGAAAGCAAGCAAAGAGGGGGATTGAGGGAGGGAGAATGGGAGAGAGGTTGCATGGTTATCTTGTTAGAATGGTAGCTATGAAATACATGGAAACTATTCTGTTTACATTAAGACAACAGAATCTTCTCAATGAATTTTCATGAATGTGAAGTAAGCTGGAAGGTAGAAATTACAAAGTGCTGATTGGGAGGACATTGCTTGCTGTCTCTGGTGTCACAGAGGCCATGGTACGGGTGCAGGTGCTGGGTATTGGCAGGGTGCGGGTGTAGTTCTCCACGGAGCAGTGAGGAATTCCTGGTGACCCAGGGTAAGGATGTGTAAGGAGATCATCACCAACATGACAACCCCTGTGCCAAGAACAAATGAACTCTTTTACTGCCACTTTTTAATACGTTGCTTGTAGAGAAGAAACGATTCAGTTTGGGTGCTTACGAAATAAGCTGTGGACCGCAAAACTCGTGTTAAAACTGAACCAGCAAGGTGACAGTACTAACAGGTGTTTCTGGAGGAGGTGACCCAGTCACTCCAGGGCCTGAGGGAAGTGCGCAGTCCGCTTATGGAACGTGAGGACCTACTCCCTCCAGAGGACACAGCCACCAAACGCCCTCTCAGGAGCAGAGAGCAACCCTGCTGGTGCCCAGATCTTGAACAAATGCATGGAGACCGGGATTTAAGCTTCATCTAATATTCAAATAAAGTGATTCCTAGGGTCCCTTTCACTCTGTAAGATTGATTTTGTCCATGGGAGCATTTCTCTCCTTTTTCTTTTCTCTTTCTCATTATCTGTAAGGTGTCAGAGCTGGACACTCATTCCCGGAGACAGAACTACAAGTTTCACATAAGCCACTGTGAAGAAGTTCCATTTTTCTTCCCCTGAAATGTGTGGAAGAGACAACCTAGCCACACAGTTGTTGCCCTGTCCACTGTAGGGACATATGTGGTGCATAGGGCCACAGACTGTTCAGGTCAAAGAGAGCTCCCAATGTGCTTGGTTTGACAAGGAGGAAGTGGGTTGGGCAGGGACATATCCGGGAGGTGCAACCTGGAGCTCCAGGTGCCAAGGGTCCCAGGATTGCAGACCTTGGTTGCTTGGGCAGGAGTCTAGTGTGTCCACGTCAGGATAGACCTGCCTGTCTCCTGATTTATTCAAACTTCAGCATTCCACGGCCACTCCTCCCTTATGTTCTCTGGTACTCATCCAACTGTGCTATATCAGGAAAATTTTACGGCAAAACTGACCTGAAAAGAATAGTCCACACTTCCATGGATTCATAGGGCTCTTGTGCAAATTGATCCACTCATTTACAGCCATTCTTTCCATTATGAGTTTCTCCTTAAAATTGTGAGAAACTCAGGTCTTTAAAGAAAAATGCTTTCCTAACCCAAAATATTCAGTTATGTGGATAGTTTTCAATAAACTATGTCTCCTAATCTTGCCAGTAGAATTAGAACACTAGAAGATTTTCTTGCTAAATATTTTTTAAAAATCTGCTTCTCTGAGAGCTCAGATACATAGATTTTTAGTAAAAACAAATGTGTTTTTGACCCATTTTCTGAGTCATAATCGTTTCATGTAAATCTGGATGAATACGCATTATTTCATTTTCAGCAGCCAGAATCAATAAAATCATGAAAATTCAGTGAAATCTTAGAATTCTCAAATCCAAAGGAAATGTTAAATAAAAGTAGCAGTTTTCAACAGCACACAATAAAAAAAGAAAAAAATTAAGCGATCCATGATGAAGTTGTCAACATAGCTGTCTTTTGTGCTAGGAATTCTCTTTAATAAAGGTTAAAAAGAGGTACATCCACTCTATGGAATACTATTCAGACATTAAAAAGAATGACATCCTATCATTTGCAACAAAATGATTCCCAACTAGGACCATTATGCTCAGTGAAATAAGACAATTTCAAAAGGACAAAAATCATATGTTAATCCTGATACAAGGCAACATTCACACAAAATACAAGAGCAGTAGATATATAGGTCAACATACATGTACATATAGTCATTTAGAGTAACTGTACAATAGTGTCACATTGAGACATGAAGACGCAGAGCGGTATACATCTCTGCTCTCCAATCAAAGATGGATTCCCAATGAATCTGTTACATAGATCCATGCTCGACTGTTACATAGATCCGTGCTCGACTCTCTGCCATTGCCCGTGCCTACAATGTCAGGACACACTTAAATAGCAGAATGATGGAGTTAAGACTGCTTATGAATGACTATTCTATTGTAATAATGTAGAGGAAATCAGTTGGGGAAGGGGATTTGAGAAGGGAAGAGAAGAAATCCAAGACCATATGGAACTGTATCAAAAGACATATATATATATAGAGGACAGACAGAAAGCAGAATAGAAAACAAAAGATGTTACCACTGCCTCATATACCTGTGGACACCGTGGGAACCACCTGGTACTTCTTGAAATGAGCTGCAAAGTTGCTTCGTCAAATCCCAGAGATCCCAGCTACATGGGCCACTGAGCATCTGACGTGTAGCTGGTCCTGCGCAATGTGTATGAAATGCATATCAGACTTCACTTAATAAATTAGAAAGCAAAACAGCACATACGCGATGTTGGTGTGGATTTCATGTTGTAATGATAGTGTTTTAGTTGGGCAAATCTTTGAGCAATACAAAATGCATCATTAAAAAAGTAAAGGTTGGCTGGCTTTAAATGCCAGTCTCCAAGGTGCAGTTATGACAGCATGGCAGAGGAGGCTGTCATGCAACTCATGTGCTCGTCTTATCGTCCTGGTGAATGTGATAAGAGCTGCAGGAGCCCTGGCCTAGTATCATGAGTGACGCTGAAGATCTGTCCTCACTATTACAATGATGGCAAAAGTTCTGAATGAGACAGACAGATCAAGCGACCATTTAAAAAATCTACCAAGTTTTTCTGCAAATGAGACAGGGAATGAGGAAAATCTTTCCATCTAAATGTATGATCATACATAGGAGTTTATATTAGTTTTTGCCTGAAATGGACATATATTCAAGTTATCTGCTATTTCATGGATATTATCTTTTTAAAGAAATTTTTGCCCAGGTTCCTTATAAGCATGAAGTCCGTATTATAAAAGCTGAGGATGTGACATCATCATGCCTCCAAGGAATAGAGGATCTATTGGGGAGGTGAGACACAGGTAATGCCTACCATTCCATGCTAGTTGTCTGAATGAAGCACAAGGCAGGACCATTGCTGGGAGGAGCAGGTGGCTTCTGAGTTGCCAAAGAGGAGAGTCCCGCATGGGTTGGAAACACAGTGGTAGAGAGGGTCGCCTCGAGCTGGGATGTCGCTCTGTGCTTGGGAGTGCGTTCATGGTAAGAGGCAGGAAGGGGAGCAGAGACACTGTGGGTACAGAAATAGGGAGAACTGGAACCTGCAGGGAAACAGGTGGCTGTTCGTCAGTGTGGTGGCTCATTCACATGGGGAAGGCAGTGTGAAATCCTGCGAGTCAGGGCTGTGACTCTCAGGCTCCCTGGTGGCAAGACTGAGCGTCCCTAAGAGAAGCTGTGCAACTCTGAGCACCATATGACTGTGATTGGAAAATCCCATACCGCAGTTTTTCTTTCACATACAACATCATTAAAATATTTTAGAAATTTAATTTGAAGCTGTTTTCTAAATTATGTATGAGGCATAAATGAACACAAGTTTAGACTTGGGTCCATTGAGAGGGTATCTTGTTATGTAAAGGCAAACATTCCAAAGTTCCAACCAGTCAGAAATCCCAAATGCTTCTGCCCCTACATGTTTCAGTTTCAGAGTATTCCATCTAACCCAGAAGATGAAGTTGGGCTCTGTGTTGGTACCAGTGCAGGGTCCTGAAGAACTTTGGCAGTGAAATAATTGGAACTGTTGTGGAAAATTAGCTTAGGTTATGTAACAGGAAACATGTAGGAAGCAGAGCAACTTAGAAGGGAGTAATTGTATTTTGCCTAGGAAAGGCAGAGTCCGACTGGGAAGGGGGTAGCGACCAACGGCCTAGGTTCTGCTGGTGGGGCTCTCCTGGACTCCTTGGTCATGACCCTAAAGCTGCCTCATACAAAACAGAGCAAATGGGTGGCTATGCTCTCCTTGTGTTCTGTTGACCAAAGTAGGATTTAGCTCTTATTTGTTGAGCCCTGTTCAACAGGTGTTAATCAGACAGGTCACCTGCATGTACACCATTGCATGTGAGAAAAATTGGGTTTAGGATCTCACATGGATTTTTATTTGGGCTCATATTCTTGTTCCTTCTCAGAAGTAATAAATGTAATAATGCATGTCACAGTATCATATACTTTATAGGAATTCAGACAACGTAATACTCTTTCCTTTTATTTAGTACCATAATGTTCACTTCTTGATTAAAAAACGTGATAAAAAGATATGTATTTCTTTCTCAGAGCCAATCTCGCAGGATCAATTATTTGTACTCACACTCATATTCAAGCACCTTCACATGCAGGCTCCTTCAGCGGTTTTAGTCCCCTCTGTGGTCTGTTAAAAACATACAACCCATAAGCTTCCCGTGGCTCATTGTCATGATAATCGTGTAACTGTCGCTGAGAACAGCGGCAGAGGTTGCAGTCACAGGTATTGCTGATTGATCATTGTGATGATTAAGCCCTGTGCTGAACTGTGCAGAGTCACTTTATTAACTCCTGGAACTACCTGCAGTGTAAGCATTACTGCTTTTATGTAAGAGGTGAGGGAGACATGGGAAACGCTGAGCTAGACATGAAGACACATGTAGAAATCATTTTCAAACTTGCTTTTCTTATCTGTAGTTCTTAAATTGCTCTTTCTTATGTCCTGTCTCCTCTCCACCCATGAAAATATGATCACATCCTGCTTGAATCAAATCCTTTTTTGTAAAACCCTTCCCATAATATCTCAGCTTGCTTTGATCTCTCCCTCCCCTGACATCTTACATCATTTAAAGTCATCACCACGTGACTCTGCTTCTTGCACCAACTCTGCCCTTCCGGTGATCATACTACGAGCTGGTGGACATTATGAGTCCTTGCTCATTGGATAAATATTTGCTTAGCACCAACTAGATTCCATATGGTCAGGAATTTACAAAAGGTTATGAAGAAGGAGGAACTTAGAGAGGCAGTTGGCTTACCATGAGTATAAGCCTAGCTAGCTTCTTGAACATTTGGAGAAATCTATATTTAAGTCAAGAAGTGATCAGCTTAATTTTTGAGAGCTAGGAAGAAAGATGGCGGCTCAGGGGAGTTACTTGGTGACTTCACAGATGCACTGTATATGTGACAAGGACCTATTACACTGGTCCTCAAAGGATGGACTCTGTATATTTCAAGGTTTTTCTTCCCAAGATTTATTTATTTTTTATTGAAAAGATAGATATACAGAGAGGAGAGAAAAAGGAAAGATCTACCATGTACTTTCCAAGTGGCCACAATGGCTGGAGGTGAGCTGATCCAAGAGCCAGGAACCAGGAGCTTCTTCTGGGTCTCCCACGTGGGTGCAGGGTCCTATGGCTTTGGACAATCCTCCGCTGCAATCCCAGGCCACAAGCAGGGAGCATGATGGGAAATGGAGCAGCTGGGACACAAATTAGCTTCCACATGGGTTCTGCGACATACAAGGTGAGGACTTTAGCCACTAGGCTGTTGTGCCTAGTTTGGAGGTATAGCTGGCTTACTTCTCAGTGCTTGCAGTAACAGAGAGACAAAGACAGCAGAACATGGGCCATTCATTGGCCAGAGCTCTGTGGCAATGAGCTAACGCAAAGAGGTCATTGGAAGAGTGGAGAAGAAGGGCCATTGAGCAGGGCTGGGCTCCCAAAGCTACCAAAGCCTGGGATAAGTGACTCCCACCACCTTTGCCCCATAGTGAATGCTATGCTACTGAGACTGTTCTGGAATAACTCATGAGATCAGGGGCATAGCACAGGATCACACCTGCCACTCTTTGAAAGGTTGCCAGCTGACCCAAAATATGGTGTGTGTTGAGAGCAAATTCTTCTGAATAATGTAATAAGGAGCCAAGCAGTATCTTGTTCTATTATACAATAATCAAGGATGGGTAGATCAGTCAAGTCATTTTTATCACATGGAGCTGTTCCATCTTGGGTAGGTCTTGAGAAACGGCAGATGGATTTCACGAGCCACAGATTTTATTATGTGTCTAACAAGTATTTTCAAGAGCACTCTCTTTTCCTGTCCTGTGCAAAATGAAATAAGTGGCTTTGAAAATTATTACTTGGGGAAACAGAAGGATGAATCATGACGTTGGCCTGTTGGGTGGTCTGAAGAGACACTGGAAGTGAATGCAGTCTCACCCCCGGCAGTCACAGCGAGTGGACTCGATGAAGAGGTAGGACAAATGCCATTCTGTGTAGACAGGATTCAGTTGGACGGCAAGTCCCGGGGCTGTAAGTAGCCATCACTGGTTCTTAAGCAGCTCGGGATCTTTAATGGGCTCCCGGGAGAGCAGCTTTTGGGTTGACCCAAAGGTGGATGTGACATGAATCCCCCAGGGCCCTTATTTAATCTCCTTGTGTGATGCAGAGATCCGTAGGCATCACCAAGGAGACTAACATATTTGCAGGCTTCCACAGGACAACTGGATCTCACAGGAAACTAATTGGTATTTCGAATAACGCTGGGGAGGGAAACGATGGCTGGGAATGTGGTGAGTTTGTCAGAGACATGAAATAGCAAGATCTGTAGAAAGCTGGAGCTTCCTTTTTGGTATTGATTAGAGGTTTGGCCTATATAAAACAAGTGCTGGGGAAAAGTGCTATTTTCCATAGAGACAGGTTTCAGGATATAGTAGTGACATCAAGGAGGGGTGGGAAGGGGAGATGGGAAGAGAAGTGGGAGGAGGAGAAGCCGTAATATATTTGTGTGCATCTTTTGTGCTCTGAAAAATTGATTATTGAAGCCAGAAAGCAGGAAGTTGAATCCTTCTGTGATATGACTATAACAATATCTATTAGAATTGGTACATGCATTGTCATGAAAAAAAGGAAAGAAATGCGTTTGAATTCAGCACTTACCTGTGCTAAGGCAAAGGAGTTATCTCCTAAATTTAGTACAAGCATTTCCCAGGAACCCACGGTTGCATCTGTGGGAATTTCAGCATGGTAGTGAACTCCTGTCTGTGTGGCTGTCAGTGAATGACTGACATCTTAAAATCAGGTTAATTTGACTATGGCATCTTGGTGACGCAGTTAACTGGTCTACCCCTGTTGAGCCCATTATCACGGCGACATTCGTCAGGCCCAGCAGAAACAAAATTTACAGGAAGGAAACTATGAGTATTAGGGTTCAAAAATTGTCACTCTTGACAATCCCAACAGCATTGGTTAGTATCATTAACCTTCCCTCAGCAGGAAAAGCAGGTTTTCCCCCCGCCCCCAAATCAGACATCAAGAAACCTTTTGTGGAAGTCCAGTTATGGAAAATTACTTTCTGGATTATCAGGAAATTTTGGCATTTTCTATATCATTTTTTACACTATCTCTTCACACAGAAAGGCTGGTGTAATGGCTTCAGATAGCATTCAGGTGCAGTGCTGCGGTGTGCTCCCTGGTGACACAGACAGAAGATAGAACAGGAACGTGGAGCCTGGTGGGGCCCTGAAAGCTTTCTCTTTTGTGTGCTGGAAAAGGCTCTGGCTCATTATTGGGGTGGGCACTGGAGCATGCAGGGGTTCTGAGGCAGCGACAGCTGATCCCCTCTGTCCCACTCCTTCAACACATGCACACAGGACCAGGCTTACCCGGGTGCAGAAGGAAGCTGATTTATTTTTTACAATGAAACAAATTAACATGTTATTGCAGGAGAGCAGTGTTGTGAGTCAGAGTTGTGGAGAATGATTTTTGGGAGAGATAGGAGGCTAGCAAGTTGCCTCCCTTCCGGATCTGTGTTCCCAAGTTGGCTTTGCTGTGGTTGCTGCTTCCCCTCCATGGCTCTGAACTGAATCAATGAGCTGCAGGCCTGGTAGTGGTAGACAGAGAACTCTCCATGCTTGCATTGAGCAGAGGGTTGTGGAGAACCAGGCAGGGAGGCCAGGAGGTTGTGGGCAATGGAAGCACAAGTGCTGGAATGCGGCCTTACATAAGCACTGTGTAGACCTTGCTCTCCTGCATAGGGCTAGTCCTGGGCTGTAAGTCTGTGCTGTGCCCCACAAGGAGGGGGCTGTTCACAGGAGATCCTGTGACCTTGGATGGATCTGGATTGACAGCCATTCAGATGGTGGTAGAGAGCCACAGGGGGAATCACCACAGAGAAGTGACCAGCCCCTGTTGGAAACGACCCTGCAGAGCTAGGGTAGAAGCAGAGTGGCTTGTTAGAAGGTCAGCTCAGGTGGCCACAGGAAACAAATCAGTGAGATGCTGGGGACAGATCTTGGCGTTGGAAGAGATGCATTTGAAGGAAGATTCTGGAGGGAACATGGCAACATTCCAGAAACGAATCCCTAGTGCTAGGGAGCTCCGGGTGCCTTGATCCCAGGAGCTGAGCCAATGTGTTAGACCTCGATGAGGCTGCCCTAGATGGGCAAGTGCCTCTTCTGAGGGTGTTTCCCCTGAGCAGGTGGTGTTCAAACGGTGACACACCCATGGCCTGGGACCAAAACGGTGGACAATGCTTTTCAGATGAGCCTGGGCATATAGTTTGTGGAACTTGATGAAAGACTTGGTTGTTGCTAACCGCTGCTTGCTTGGACCCTTCATCTGCAAGTCAGGGATTTGAGAAGTTACAGTCTGATTGATAGCTGGTATGATAGAGTAAGGCAATAAATAGATAGCAAGTGCTCTGACAAGGGCCTCCAGCACAACAGTGTTGGGTAGAGTTATAGTTGGGAACAGGTAAGTGGCAGAAGTGGACATTTGGTATAGTGGGTAAGATGCTGTTTGGGACATTTGCAGCCCTTGTTGGAATGCTTGGGTTCGAGTCCTGGTCTATCTTCTCTTCTGATTTCAACTTCCTGCTAATGAACCCAAGAAGGCAACAGTGTTGACTACTCAAGTAACTGGGTCCCCACCACTCATGGGGAACCCTGCTTTGAGCACAGCCCCAACCTTTGCAGGCATTAGGGAGTAAAACAGCACATGGGGAATCTCTGTGGAACTTTCAAAGAAATAAATAAAATAAATAAGTGATTTACTTAAAACACCAGACATGACTGGGGTTGTTTTGTCCCTTCTCAGACTGAGACAGAATTTTCATAGGGAAATGTTTATCAGGGTGAATAATTTGACATTGATGGTATTAATTCCATGAGTGCTATGTTATCCCGGTTAATAGAAATTCACAACCATATAAAGATGCCTGTTTGCCTTTTATAGGCACACAATAATTCAGAGGAAGGTGGCAGTAATGCAATTTTATTTTTTGTCTCTCATCAACAATGGGGGTATGAGCCTGGCTTTTGTTGCTGTCACACTGTGGTCCTGGTCGGAGATCTGTTGTGTTGCTGCCACACTGTGGTCCTGGTTGGTGATCTGTTGTGTTGTTGCCACACTGTGGTCCTGGTTGGAGTTCTGTTGTGTTGCTGTCACACTGTGGTCCTGGTCGGAGATCTGTTGTGTTGCTGCCACACTGTGGTCCTGGTCGGTGATCTGTTGTGTTGTTGCCACACTGTGGTCCTGGTTGGAGTTCTGTTGTGTTGCTGTCACACTGTGGTCCTGGTCGGTGCTCTGTTGTTTCTCCACTGGTGTTTCTTCAGGTGTGTTCTGCCAGCCACTCTTTTACAGGCGCCCGTCGGGGATGTAGCCAGAGCAGACCGAGCTGGGAAGAGGCTCCGGCGATGGCTCTCAGTCAGCAATGTTTCTTGAGGTTCTGGTGTTTCTCAGGCCATCTCACATTTTGTATGAAACAATATATTCTCTCAGCAATAGGATTTCACACCTTGAGTCTAAAAGCCCTCCAAAAAGGGAGCACAAAACCCATTTCTCCACTCTTGCTTGCAAATTGTTCCTGTGATACGACATACTCAGAAGGGCGTGTATGATGGCCTTACTCTAACATAATCCTCCTGCACTCCTATCATCGGTCTCCTTATTAATCAAGTTATACTATGATACCAGCGTCTATTGTGCAGAAAGAAATACAGGTGGAACCTGTGTACCCACAGGCCTTTGAAATGCTCACCTTTCTAATGATGGCCATCTGAAGGGCATGGCTTCAATTTGCTCGTCTCAAAATGAGGCTAACAAGATCTATTTGATAGTATTATGAAGTTAAATGATTATTTGAAAGTGAATATTAAACTCCTTTCCTCTTATAAACCTGTGAAAACTGCTCTATCTGGGAATTTTGTTACTTCCATCATTCAAAAATTGTGTCTTGATAAGGCTGGGGTAGCGTGTGAGAAACTGCTAAAGCCTCGAGTACTGGACTTTGTCAAGATGTATCAGAATATAAACTCACAAAAGAACAACTCACTGAGTGAACATTTTTCTTTACATTTTGTTTTAATGTTTGAAGCCACAGAGATAGAATTCTTTTTGCAATGTACTGAATATGGAACTTTTTTTTTAAGGAGTGGTTGTAAAACAATGAAGTTTAATAACAGAAGGTAAGTGGCATAGGAAATCGTGACTTTGTTTTTCATGCAGAATGAAAAGATTCTGTAGGTCTGGTGAGAACACCCATCTGAATGAATGGCTTGAGATGAATGGGTTTGTTTCGTAATCTGTGTGTGTGTGTGTGTGTGTGTGTGTGTGTGTGTGTGTGTGTGTGTGTGTAAGAAAGGTACAGTTAGAAGGGCAGTTAGAAAGAGAGATCTTTTATCCACTGGGTCAGTTATCAGATGACCTCCACATCTGGTGTTTGGCCAGGCCACAGCTGGGAGGTGACATCTCCATCTGGGTCTCTCACATGGGTCCAGGAGTCCAAGTGGATGAGCCATCCTGCATTGCTTTCCCAGGTACGTTAGCAGGGAGCTTGACTGGAAGTGGAACATTCTACACAAGAACTGGCACCCCTATGGGAGGCTCACATTGTAAGTGGAAGCCTGACTAGCTATGCCACACTTTTGTCCCCAGTTGCTGTGTGTTTTTTAAGTCCCAGAAGCGAACACGTGGGTCATAATCAATCCGTAGGCCTTCATAAGTGGAATAACCGGGATAAGAAGACCAGCCAGTGGAGAAGAAATTACGCTGTACCATGCACCAGGAATTTAAAAATACACACACACACACACATATGTTTAAAGTAACAGCTAGTTGAAAAAAAGAAGTGGGTAGTCTGAAACTTGAACTTTTTAATGTGATGATGTTGCAGAATCAATGTCATGACTGGTGATCATGAATGAGTTAGGAAAGCTCATCACAGAGAGAGATGTGCTGCAGAGCACCCACTGTGCAGACAGCTCCCTGCTAGGTGGGTGGGAAGAGGCCCAGCGGGGAAGCACAGCAGAGTCAGGTCCGAGGGGCTCTGGGCAGCTGGAGGCAGCAGGCAGCCCACCCAGGCTTCCTGAGAGTCCAGCAGTCTCTGTAGGCTGCAGCCTGGGTCATGGCTGCCCTGATTTGACGCCTCCATTTCCTTCTCCAAATGAAATTAGCTAATTCCTGTGTCAATCAACACTTTTCAGAGTCCCTGGGGAAGCTGACAAGGGTAAGTATTTTTAGCTCCTTTTTCAGATGAACACTTTTCTTTTTGGCTGCAGCAAAGCATGCTTCTTGCAGGGCACGATGCTGACCGAAGTCTGTAGTTTGAAGGATTCATAGGGATTCGATGAGGCTTATTGACTACTTTTCTGTTTTCCACAGGCACCTAGGGAATACTTTGAGGATTCGCACAGGGTCTTCACCTCACTACCTCATCACTAGCTTCCTTGCTGCACCTGCTGGACCTGCCTTAGAGCTGTCAGTCATGACTGAAAACGGAAACCCTCCAAAGGAAGGGAAGGCCTGTGCTCTCTAAGATCTGAGGAATCTTTGCCCAAGTCTGTCATCAGTGAGGAGAGGTCCTCCAGGAACGAAACTCCGTTCTGTAAAACCTGCTAAGTGATTGCCAGCGAGTTAATCAATTATTTATATTAAAAGGTATTGTGGTCAGAAGAGTTCGACTATAACAAGGAACACATAAAGCACATATTTTGGGGTACAACAGCCGTGCAAATCTTGAGACCCAGTGAAAAATGAAAGTGCAATCAATTATTATTATTCAAAAAGCAGAAACATGTGCCACTACATGTGCTAAAGTGAAGATTTTTCCTTTTAAGGTATCTTAGTATACAAACGTAATAAAAGTGTTAACAATGTATGAATCATACCATATATATAAATTATGAAAATACTTAAGTGCTAAAATTTTATGTAATAGCTGATGTTTTATTAATGTGAAATCTTGATTATTCATGAGATTTTTTGAGCTCAGTTTTCTGGAAATTCATTTATTAGATCAATATAATTTATATTTTAATAACAATTAATGCAATATAAATAACTTCATTTTTTAATTTTAGAAAGATGGTTCTGCTTATGCAAATAACATGTTATCTGTGATGTTCAGAATATCCTGTAACCTTTAGCATTAAAATGAGTTTCTGACAAATCATTCATAATGTGCATTTTGGTGTGCTTAGAGGTCATGATTCTAATTGAAGTTCTATTTGAAGTGACAAAGCGAAAGTTTCTGTTCTTTTGCATCAAGTCTGAAGATCTTTACACTTAATTTCTAAGGTACTTATAAATATCTATGAATAGTTGATTTGTAATATTATACTACTCTATTTTTTAGGATTTATTTGTTTGTTTGGAAGGCAGAGTTAGAAAGTGAGAGACAGAGTGGGAAGGAATCTTCAGTTGCTGGTTCACTTCCTGTGTGTCTGCAAGCACTGGCACTTGGCTAGGATGTAGCCAGGACCCAAGGTTTTGTGCAGGCTTCCTGTACGACTGGCAGAGTCCTAAGTTCTTGAACAATCCTCTGCTGCTTTTCTCGGTGCATTCGCAGGCAGCTGGATTAGAAGTGGGGCAAGTAGACTTAACCAGGTGTGCTGATATGGGATTCTAGTACCATAGGCAGTAGCTCGACACCTTACCACAATACTAGCCTCTCCCTGTGTTGTGAAAACCATAGGTTTTTAAATCTTTGAAACATTCTGATAGTATCCTGATAAGCTTTATTATGATGTCCATGTTGACTATGCTTCTATTCACTGATAAAATTCCTCTTGGCTTCTGGGAGATCCTTACCTGGAACCTAGGTTGGAAGGCAAGGGAGTGTGGTTCAGAAATGGAAGGGGACCCAGCCCCTTGGGAGTCCTAAATCTCCCAGACAGGTAGCACCTCCCCTCTCCTATGGTTAGTGCTGTGGATGCCAATGCAATCTCTGTCCCCACCCTGAGTCCAGGTTATGGCTTGTGCCTGCCCTCCAGGTGCCACGGAACACACACCTGAGTGCCAGGCTTACTGCTGCACCTGTGTGGTGTGCTGTGCCTCTGAGCTTGACCCTGTCCACCCGGAGGCTCTGTGCATGTGCCCTGTTTACTCAGACTTCAAAAAGACAACAAAACATTAAAACAAGTTGGTGGTCTCAGACCAGAGCATCCATGCCGTCTTTGTGAAGCCAGCCCTATTGGGAGGCAAAAGTCACCCATGAAGAGTCATTTCACTTCTTTGACAAGCAAATGAATGACAAGCAAACAATGCGGGAAGAAAACTAGAGAGGCACGATTCCTGCATATAGCTCTTCAGTGAGACATTTGCAACAGAGAAACTGAGCGTTTGTAACCTACGAACCACGGGTGAAGTGTCATTCTTCTACTTGTATAGACTGCAATCACAGTTCATCATTATAATGAATCAAAATTCCTTATCAACATTTTCTACTTTGAGGCTCCTTAGAGGAGTGTGGAATTAAAAATATTAGCAATGCTATTTGAGCACAGAAGAATTGAATTTTAATATTTCCTCCCCTAATATTTATTAGTTTCCTTATAAGTGACGGAAACTACATACGGCTACTCATCTTCTGTTTTGCAATCACATATTAATTTTATGCTGTTTATTCATTAGTTTGCAAGTACTAGTTAAAATAGTATAGCAAAGGCAGCTGACTCTTCAGAATTGACAATCAAAATGGAGAGAATGTCTTTTTATTTTATTTAAAAATATTTATTTATTTTTATTGGGAATGTAGAACTACGGAGAGGAGATAAAGAAAGATCTTCCATCCACTGGTTTACTCCCCAAGTCCCCAAGTGGCAATAATAGCTGGAGCTGAGCTGATCCAAAGCCAGGAGCCAGGAGCTTCTTCTAAGTTTCCCATGTGTAGGAGAAGTCCCAAGACTTTGGGCCATCCTCTATTGCTTTCCCAGGGCACAGGCAGGGAGCTGACTGGGAACTGGAGCAGCCGGGACATGAACCGGTGCCTATGTGGGATCCAAGTGGATGCAAGGTTTGGCCAATGAGCCATCATGCTGGGTCCAATCAGCATGTTTTTATAATGGAAGTTGAGGGTGCTGACTTCTGTTGAGTAGTTGGTTAAGAGAAATCCCACTGGAGCTATCTAGACGCGTTAAGGAATGTAGGACACACATACTTACCTTATCTCTCTATGTGTTTTCATGAAGATCTTTGCTCAGTAACTTTAATGGAAGATTATTTTTCTTAACTTAAAAGATGAAACTTTTGCATTAAAACAACTCTTTTTTTAGGAGAACAATCAATTTTGTTTAAAAAAAATCTAAAATGCTTCCTTCGGTTACATGGAGCGCACAATTTTGGCATCACATTCTTTTACATAAAATGTTCTGAATGACAGAAGTTAAAGCAGAGAGAAGTTAAAGCTACGGTTAGTAGCCCTTGAAGAGAGGAGTTCAGTGCTAACAGCACACCACCCTTTCAGGAGGACAGCAGAGGTCCACGGGCAAGACCTGTGATCACAGCTCTGGCTACAGGGGGTTGGAACATGAACATGAAAGTGGTTTTCTAGTCCTCTATTTGATGATTCACACAGCCACATTAGCTCATGATGGGGGCTGTTTGGTTGAGGAGTTAGGATGCTGCTGTTCACACCCCTGTTTGATGATGCTGTCTCTGACTCCTAACTCCAGACTTCAGCTAGCACATGACATGCGAGGCGGTAGAGTGGCTCAACTGACTGGAAGATTTGGGTTGGGTTTCTGGCACCTGGATTTGGCTTGGCTCAGCCATGGCATTGTGAGCATTTGGGTAGTCAGCTGGAATAAAGGAACTTGCTCCATCTGTCATTCAGAAAGAGTGAGTTAATCTAAGGTAAAGTGAGCCACTTGTGAAGCTGCTCTCCTGGCTGAAGAAGTTCTGTTAAGAAACCTTGCAGCTGATGGAAACTACTTTTAGTTATCCAGCTTTGTAGTACTTCAGTTTTCATAGAAGTGTGTTTCTTGCACATTCATGTTGTATTGGTACATCAACTCCCATGTGTGAATGCTTTGGAGACGTCTTGGTTGGAAGGGTAAATGAGGCAGATCAGCAGCTGTACTGCATCGTCTTGGTTCAGGGTTGACCTGGGGTGTCATGTCACAGGCATACAGCGACAGGCTTTGGAAGAAATATTAGCAAATCATGTTCCCATTTACTGTATTACTAAGTTTGTGAAGTCTTCCTTGTGAGGGCACAGAAACGTGAGCTTATCATCCATGGACTGGAAGAAGCTTTGCTTATTGGAGGTGGCTGTTCCCCTGCTCGCTACGTGCTGGGACAGTCAGAAGCACGTCTACCTCACTGTGTGTTTGCAAAGCAACGCAAGGCAGGGATTCGTTGGCTTCATAACTTTCCACTCTGTGTGTTTCCTTCATCCTAGTTCGTATTTATTTCATAAACCCTGCTGTGATTCATGTAATAATGTAACTCACTTCAAACCATTTTTACAATACAGCAACCTTAAAAGACATAAGCACACATCGTGTTACCTAAATCCTATCTTCTCACTCTTCTTTCCTGTGCCTAGCTGTTGTCACCAGGGGCTGCTCAGGGAAGGAAGCTGTGTCCGTGATCATGGTGGCTGCACTGTCACAACCAGATGGCATCCATCTAGACACACAGACTTGTACATGCTTTACTGAAAAACACAGATTCAACCCTTAGAGCCCAAAGTCTAGGTGTAATCAAGTGCTCTTGAGCCCTGGCAGTTCAGCCTGGTGCTGTGATTAACCCATCCGTTATCCTGGGGGAAATTCAGTGAGTCAGACAAAATTTCCCCTACTAGCTCATAGTCTCCTCGTGTGTTCCAGCCTTTCAGCCAATGTCAGGTTCTCCATACTCTGTATCCTGTTTACGTTCAAAGGCCGGACAAGGCACATATTTTCAGTGTGATGACATCCTCATATTACATGTAGCCATGCAAATGTCATCAGCACATCATGCTTACCATTTCACACACACACAAAAAAATTCCTGGATCTAAAGCTTGTCTGAAGTCTGAGCAGTAGAGCAGGTACCTTATGTAGTGCCAGGCTGAGGACCCTGCTCCCTATCTGCTGCTCCTGGGTGGGGGAGGGTCCTGGGCTCATGGGTGGCCAGTGTGCCAACTGGCACTGGGCTCTGCCTGCTGGCAGCCTGGCGGTGAGCTCTGGAGTTTTGGGGGTATCAATTACTGCCTAGGGACATCCATGGATAAGGCCACTATGCATGTAGGTGAGGAATGAATCCTGAGGGACACTCAACAACAAAGCCACTGTACTTGCAGGTAAGCAGTGGGACTGAGACCTGGTTGTTTTGAGGGAAGAGGCCCTGAAGATCTTTATGGGTCAGACGGATATACAAGCCCACATGGGATTCCTGGGTCAGGCTTGTTAGCATGGAACATGGCTGACCACCACAAGCCAGGACACATGTAAGCTATGTCTGGGGGCCTGTCTTGCAGGTCTAGGTTCTAGTATCTGACAGTGAATGTCGGATCAGGGAATGTGTCACATCAGACTGGGCCATGAGACCAACTAGCACACAAGAGAACCAGGTCCAGGGGTGGATTCTGTGGGGGACAAGTGGGCCCAACCCTATGGAACTACAAGTCTCACTGGTTAGCTTGAGAGTTGGGATGGTGATGGACTGAGCTAGGTGTGACCATGCAACTCACTGATGCTTACCGGTGCTGGGGCTGGGAACAAGCGGGGCTGGTCCCGCATGAGCACCCTAAAACAGGGTGTGGGGTGGGCTGGGTCGCACCAGCTCATACAAAGGCCAGAATGGATAGAACAGACCATGCTGTGTAAGGGCCTAGCACATGCCAACATGCATGAAATCTGGGAATGGGAGTGGCCCGCATGGGGGAACCTGGGAAACGTATCTAACGGGTCATTGCTTCACTGATGAACGCGTTGTTCAGGTCTTTGTGTTGGGAAGGCTGGGCTCCATCTGTCAGCAAGTGTTTGAGTCAGTTTTGGAAGTGGGCAGACCAGGTAGGGCCAAGAAAACCATAGCCCACTGGCAAGTGCAGAAACCAGGATGCAGAGCAGGTCAGGCCAGGCTAGGCTGCCATACCTACTAGTTTGTATTAGCCAGGGATGAGAGTAGATTGAGCAAGGCCAGGTTGCAACACCAGCCAGTGAGAAAGCTAGGCCTAGGGGCTGGCTGGGCCAGGCCAGGCTGCAGCTTCCAAAGGCAAAGGTTAAGAAAGGGGAGGGGCTGTGCCAAGCTGAGTCAGAGCAACCACTGGCATGTGTGTGATCAGTGGCTGAGATCAAACCCTGCTAGGTTGTGGGTTCCACTGGTGAGCGCAGGGGCCAGAGTAGGGGCTGCAGTCTGGTCTGGATGCAGTCTCCCTTGGCACAAATGTGGACAGGGTCTGGGATGTGTCAGAATGGGCTAGACTCCAACACAAACTGGTAATCATGAGAACCAGGGTAAATGGGCTAGTCTAGGTGTCTGCCCCTGCTGAGCCATGTGTGAACTGTGTCTGAGTGTGGACTAGGCTTGTCTAGGCTGTAGCACCCAACAGTAAGAACCAGAATGGATGAAGGCCAGTCAGTAAAGGCTACTGTTCTTGCTGTGACAGGAAGAGGAATAAGTAGGGCTGGCCCATGAACCAACCGGTATATGCAAAATCTGGCATTGGGAGAGGTTCTAATGGAGGAGCTTGGGAAACTCCTCTGTCGGGGACACAGTCCCTGAAGGTGAGTGTGAAAACCAAGAAAGAGAACAGCCCAGACCAGGCTGGGTTACAGTACCCACAGGCTTACCTTTGCCACGTCAGGGGTGAGTTAGGCTAGGCCAGTTCATTTAACTCACTGGCAAATCTGAGAGACAGAATGGTGTGTGGGTCCTGCCAGGTCGGGCCGCAATACCAGGCAGTTCACATTAGAGCCTGAACTGGGGGCTGCTTGGGCTGGCTAGGCTGTATTTCCCACCAGTTTGAGCTGAAACTGGGGTTAGGCCAGGTTGGTCCAGGCAACAGCAGCCACTGGCAAATGCCAAGGTGAGGCAGGCCATGCCAGTTTGGGTCCAACCAGCACATGTGAGACTCAGAAGAGAGTGGGTGAACCTGGTAGGGGAGCTTCAGGGAGCTCCCCTGTTGAACCATTATTCCCACTGGTGAGTGTGAGAGCTGGGATGGGGGCAGACCAGACGAAGCAGGGCTACAACATCTGTTGGCCTTCATGTGAGCTGGACTGGGGACAAGCCAGGCTAGGTGTACTGTACCTACTGGCACATGCATAAGCCAGAGTGGGTGTGGGTTGATTGGGCTTTGCCATAGTACCAGCTGGCAGATGCTGCCATGGGAGAGCAAACTGTCGAGCTAAAGTTCAGTACCACCTGAAGAGTGCCAGATCCAGGAGTGGGAGTGAGCCCATTAGGGAAAGAGTAGGCACCTCCCTCTTGGGTTGCCGCTCTGGTGAGCATGAGAACCAGGACTAGGACAGGCATAGCTAGATAGAGAGTGGCACATGTGAAGGCTGGATAGTTGAGCTGGTTGGGTTGAGGTAGGGTTCAATGCCTATTGATATGAGAGCTGAATGGGATGTCATACAGACTGGACCAGTGTGCTGTACATACTGGCAAGCACAGGAGCCAGGGTAGGGGGCAGGCCTGGTGGGGGTATTGCTGGTTACTCCTACTAGGCTACAAATGCCACTGGTTTGCCTGGGGGCTGAGTGTGTGGTGGGCAGGATCTGACTGTCTGCAATACCCATTAGTTTGTGTAGAAGACAGAGTTGGAGACAACTGACCCGGCAATGGCAATTAACAGTGTACACAAAGAGAGATTTGGGTGACAGACTGTGCCAGGCCCTGTATTGGCATGCACACACAAGAATCAGGTCTGGTATACCCCGGTGTGGATTACTTTGCATTAACATAGCAAATTAACACTTTTAGGTATGTTTTTAAAACCAGTTATCAGGGGCTGATATTGGGTAAAGTGGGTTAAGCTGCTACCTGCAGCACTGGCATCCTACCTGGACACTAGATGGAGTCTTGGCTGCTCTACTTCCTATCCAGCTCCCTGCCAATGCACTGGGAAAGTGGAACAGGTTGATTCAAGTGCTTGGGCCCTAGCACCCTGTGGGATCCGGGGAGGTGCTTATAGGTGATCTTGTGTGTGTATAATGAGAACTTTCAAAACAAATCCCTTTAAAAACTGTAATCATCAACATGCTGTATGCTGAGTATTCAGAACTTATCCATCCTGTGTAAATAAAACTTTATGTTCTTTTAGTAATATTGATTGCTCTAATCCATGAACATGGTTATCTCCCTCCACTTATTTAAATAATATGCAAGTCTCATTGTTCTGATTCTAAATATTCATGATATATATCATGAAAAATAGCTGAATGAAAAAGGAACAAATATTCCTTAGAGAGAAATCATAGTTCACATCTATATTTACTCTTCCTCCAGGCTGTTGAGTTTAACACGTGCTCCCTCACTCAAGGCATGGTCCTCAGGAATACAGAGGGACGAGGAAAGCAGCAGGGCACAGTGAAGGGCCCCAGGCAGCACCACCTTTCTTGCATGACTAAGGAGTACAAGTCACATGGATAAAATTGGCTGTCTAGTCGGGCTTTCCATCTCTCTCTCATTTCAACTCCGTCTAGAATTCTGAGTGTACTTTGAGGATAATGGTAGAAATGGATCTTGAGGATCTTTGAGACAAAGACAGATGTTAGTTTATAAACTGGCATTCAGGAAAAGCATGTTGAGTTCTCTGCAGGAGCACAAGAAGCAAGGATGGAAGAGGTTAAGGAGCTGTCGGTTCTGGGATAAGGACCATGCATATTGTAGAACTGTGAGCACACAGGGCAAAGGTTTTGATGAAATCTGCTTGAAGAGAATAGCGCCCTTCCCCCCGCCCTGTACTCTCACAGATGCTGAGTGAGTGCCCATTTTATCTCGTGGTTAACGAGGCTGGATCAGACACATTTTCCAAAACTATGTTTTTTAAATGCCAATTACACGTCAATGGAAGCAACACTGCTTCCAAGTCACAATTCCCACATTGCTGGAATGCTTGTTCCTTCCAAAGTTAGCTCTGCTATTGCTGCAAGTTGTCCCCTCAGCACACGTTCTGTGATGCAGTGACCCTAGGGAGGGATTGCCAGGTTGATTTATTACTGCAACTAGGTGATGAGAAGACTGCCACAACAAGGCTTTTACAATTTATCAACTTGTGGGCGCCTAACGAAGGGTAATTACTTTCTGGGGTTGATGTGATGTGTGAACTAATGCCAGCACTGGGGGTATGAGCAAAGACCATTTCTTTTTTATGGAATCAAATTTAAACTATAACATGTTTACTATACATTGGATAAACTGAACGGTTTCGAGGACTGTGTCCTGGGAAAAAAAGCTATCCTTCAAGTAATAGGACCCTTCTGCACAGATGGTGGCTGGGGCTATGGAGTCCTTGCTAGCCAGAGGATGTGCTTTCACAACTAGCTTTTTTTTTTTTCAATAAAATTATCTCACAAAATCCACATATGGCATGACTTTCAGATTGACTCATAAATAATGAGAATCACAAACAATAACCTTTTAAGTTCCGATGCACTTTAAAAATTTGTGTGAAGGAATCAAAATGAAAAAGGTATTTTTCTAAACATCAGTCATAACTGTTCATGTTGCTATGGGGTTAGTTAGCCTAAAAAAGGATGAGAGAAGGTAACTTAAAATATTTAAAGTGTCATCCTGGGGAAGCTGATACAGAGTTATTTCATAAACTTAAAAAAATAGTGATAGTAGGAAAGCAAGTTTAGATCCATCCAAAAAAGTAACATCTGTAATAATTACAAATGTCCAACAATGCACCTGTTTTGTATTGTGCTTGGTTTTTGCAAAGCAATGAATCACTGAATGGATATGTTGAGTGGTTTGTTAATCCAGATTATCCAGGAAGTGGCATAAGATTGTACGCTCTTGCACTTGTTGATTTATACCAGTAAGTCAAAATTCTAGGTAAGATCTTTTTGCATTTTCTTCTCTCTGTAGCTGCCTTTCCAACAAAAACAAACACATATTTTAAAAGAAAACTGTTTTAAATATTGCATGTTTTCAAATGTTTCTTTTTAACCCATCAGCACAAAAGCACAGTTTGTAAGAGCTGTGACTGAAGGGAAAGGTGTGAAGTAGTGAACGTAACTGTCATCAGGATGCTGGCGTCCACCTGGGATCCCTCTGACCTCATGACATCTCAGTGTTTCTGATTCAATCCTAGGGCCCGGCACGGTGGTGCAAGGGGTTAAGATCCTCGCCTTGCACGCCCGGGATCCCATATGGGTGCTGGTTCTATCCCAGCAGCCCCGCTTCCCTTCCAGCTCCCTGCCTGTGGCCCGGGAAAGCAGTTGAGGACGGCCCAAAGCTTTGGGACCCTGCACCCGCGTTGGAGACGCAGAAGAGGCTCCTGGCTTCTCACTTGGGGAGTGAATCATCGGACGGAAGATCTTCCTCTCTGTCTCTCCCCTCTGTATATCCGCCTTTCCAATAAAAAAAATAATAAAAATAAATCTGATTCAATCCTAATCTCCTCATTTTATCCTATCTCTGATTATGGTAATTAGTCTAGGGATTGTCATGTGAAAAAATGAGCCTCAGTCATACTTTCCTTGAAACTTTGATTAACAGACTTGGAACCTGAATTTCCCCTTTCCTCCCTGTTTTCTAGGCTGCAGTCTGTCATCCAGTGGTTAATAGCTGTTTCTTTTTCCTAAGGAGACACTTAATCTGGAGTAAAAATGAAGCTCTTGGTTGTAGAAGCATGAATGAGATAAATTGGGACAGAGCAGCTATTGAACCCTTGCTCTCAGCTTCCAAGTTAGTAGTTTTAGAACTGCTTCGGTTTGTAGAGCTCCTTCTTAGAAGATGCTATTATCCTTTCGACAGATAAAACCACCCACTCTGTCACTCAGGTTACTCCAAGTTGAGTTTTAAGAATAGTTTTCTTTGGTAATATAGAAAATAAAGTAGAAAATGGAGATGGTAGAGGCAATAAACTTGAAGTATTAAGTAAGCTAGTCATACAAAGGACTTAGAATACTATATATATTAAGCATTCAATGATTTTTTTAATGAATAGAACAACTAGGAGAGCGTCAATTGGTGCAGAGGTACAAGGCAGAGAGAGAGAGAGTGCAATTTTCCACATGCTGGCTTACCCAACAAATGTCTGCAACAACTCAAATCAGTGCTGGACCAAACTGAGGAGATCGGAACTGCATGTAGGTCTCCCACATGGGTGCAGTGAGCCAAGCTCTTGGGCCATATTCCATTGGTTTCTTTGGTATATTGATGGGAAACTGGATTGAAAGTGGAGCATCCAGGATTTGAACAGACATCCTTATGTAATGCCAGCATGACAGTTGGCAGTCTGCTGTGTCATGATGCCAGCCTTTCCTCTTGTCTTGAAAGTTACAAAGATGTGTAATTCCAGGAAGGAGGAATATGGCAGGAGGTAGCGATGAAAACAGATGTAGAAAAGTCTCTAAAACATAGGCAATTAAGCCAAAGTTAACAAACAGAACTGCATGAAATCAAGAAATCTTTGTACAGCAAAGGAAATGTTCAACAAAGTGAAGGAGTAACCAACAGAATGCTCCCACGGGAGAAACGTTTTTGCACATTACATAACAGGTATGGGACTCAGATGCAGGATTTACAGGAAGCTTCAGGAATCCAGTGAGAGCCAACCAAGCAATCTTGTGAAGAAACAGATGAAGGAAACGGACAGGCATTTTTCAAAAGAACCAATGGCTAGTACACATATGAAAAGAATGCTCAGGCTCACTAATCATCAGTGAAATACAAATAAAAACTGCATTGAGATTCCACCTAACTCCAGTGAGACTGCCCTACATTTAGAGCTCTACTAACAACACCTGCTGGCGTGGGTGTGGGGAGACAAGGGTCCTACCCCACTGCTGTGGGAATGTGGGCTAGTAATGCCACCTAGGAAGTCAGTTCACAGAGTGCAAAGGAAACAGAATATTGATCCACCATATGACCCAGATATCCCACCGCTGGGAATACATGCAAAGCAAATAAAACCTGTATCTGAGAGAGACCTGCAACCCCACATATGCAGCAGTACAATCTACAACAGTGAAGACATGGAAACAACCCAGAAGCCTGTCCAAAGAGGAGTAGATAAAGAAACGGTGCAACATATACTCTGGAATATTACTCAGCCTTTAAAAAGAATGAAATTTCTATCATTAGCAACAAAATGATTCCGACTGGAGATCATCATGCTCAGTGAAATAAGTCCATCCTGAAAGGACAAAGGGCATAGGTCTCTGATATCAACCAACTTCATGTAAAACACAAATCAATAGATATACAGGTCAACACGTAGATGCATATATTCATGTAAATGAACGATTAAGCGAGACTAGCAAAACAAGAAGAGATGATATAGAGCAGTATGTATCTCCACTCTCAAATGTAAGATGGAATCCAATGAAACTGTTCAATGTATCTTGACAGTAGAATGCTGGGACGAGCTTTCTACCACTGTCTATAGCTACAAGGTCATGGTACCCTTCATTAGCAGGACGAGGGACTTGTGACTGCTGTTGAAGGAGGACACTATTGTAGCAATGTAGGGTAAAATTGTAGCATGTGGCAGGAGAAGGGGGTGAGGGGAGAGTGGAGAGGATAACGGGAAATCCCTGAGCCTATGGAAGTGCAGCATGAAAGATAAAAATTTAAAAAAAATTAAAGAAAAAAATATCTAGTGGTTATCAGAAGCCATAACCATCACATGTCATCATAGCTGGTGCTTGTAAGGTACATTTGTACCTTAGCAGAAAGTAGAGTTTACACTTTCTTTTCTTAGGTTTGGTTTACTGACTGATGGCATACTTCACCTTCTTTTCTGGAAGTTATTTTTGTAGCATTTCACCAGAAAGCATCCTGCAATGTTGCCGATCCTCGGCGGACAACACGTCCTCCCTATGGAGTTGCTTACACTTTCACACACCCCACCTGCAGCCATGTTGGCTGGATGTTAAGAGGGCACCTGGCTGTCAGGATGGCCAGTCTGCTGAGCACTGTGGACCTGGCAGGTGTCGCTTACAGATGCTTCCCAACGGGCTCTTCCATTGTGCTGGTGTACTTTTCAGGCCTACTCTCAGATCATATGGCACATTCTCCCTGGATGCTGTCTGCCCCAGAAACCAGAGTCTTCCTTTCACTGGCATTGCTTTCCCAGCAAAGGAAGGAAGCTTTTGGGCTGGCCACGCCATAATTCAACAAGGTTTGCTTAAAACAAGGAAACTTCTGGGCCTCCCATGTTCTCCTTCAATTTCCTTCCCTGCATGTCTGTATTGAGGGTAGGGGCTCCTCTCTGTCCTTGTTTACCTCCCTGTTTCTTGGGACCATGAGCAAAGACAACATCCTTCTCTTTCTCAGCAGATACTGACCTGTGGTTCTGTGACTTGGCCTCAAAGCAATCTTGAATTGATGCATTCCAGTGTTCTGGGTAGCGCTGTTTGGTCTGTGGCTGCAGAAACGACTTCTTTTGTAGTTTAACTTGACTTGGACAAGGTGCCGGCAGCATAGGCTCCTGAGATGATTGAGAGAGAGATTCTAGCTTGATTTCATGGTTTAGAAAGAATCACACTGCCCCGCTCTGCTTTGCTGTGGGTCTGAGGACATTGCTGTAAATCTTGATGTGCATTTAGGTGGTGCCATCTCATCAGGTTGAAACAAAATAAGATTATTGTCCTTGGGATAAAATCCAACTTAATCCAAATCTCCTAGTTAATTCTTTGTTTCAGAACAGCTCAGACCTCCCTGTGTGATTATTGTTGAATGTGTGTTGCATGTCTATCCATGTATGTCATTCTCATTTAATCTGTGGAATAACAACTTGTGTCTTAGCTCACCAGCAGGACAAGATGATAGGCATAGGTTTCTATTTCAGTGGGTTAATTGTTAGATTATTGGTCCTTCAGGAAATATGGTAATTATTATGATTATCATTTTCTAAATAACCCAATGCAAACATCTCAGGATTATTTAGTTGGAGGCATGAAACCGAGAGAGATTATTTGGGGAAAAAAATCTATTTATAATGCAAATTTGTAACTGCGTTAATGCCATTTGCTTCGGGAGAACATGAGTAAATTTGCAAGTAAGATATTTTGTAGAATTAATATTTGTGCCACTTGATGCAACTGGCAAAATTCTTGCATAGCTTTAGAGACCACTCTCACATATTAAAATTGAGGATGTATTTTATAAATTATAGTAAAAGAAGCATTGCAATGATAGGGTTAGATACTGTCTGATTAGCTGATTCTGCCATGTAATTTCCATAAACACATGTCAGAGGAACAGCATTCTTGAAATAATTAAATATTATAATATATCTTCACGTGTTTATTTTATATATGTTTGCCTCATGTGTTCATGCTACTATCTGCTTTGTCATTTTGGAATATGGAAATAGAGGCTTAGAACTTCCCAAACCGGAATTCCTGTCATTTTCTATGTTGCACGCATCTTATTAACACAACATATAATAATTTGTTTTAATGTAGCTCTAAAAAACACAAAAGCTGAAAGTGTATGCGGGAAGGGCCCCTGAGGCCAGGATGTTATTTTGGACTGCTTAGGAAACTCACGGAATCAAACAGAAACCCACAGAAAAGGAAGTCGACCTGATGACGGTGCAGCATGCCTGACAGGGTGGATGTGCCCGGCAAGACACGAAGGCACCACACACAGACTATGCAGAGCTTGAAATATCCTGGTACTCAGGAGCAGGTGATTGCCCGAAGATGTGTGGATTCTTCTGTGTCCCTCCCTGACTTTGCATCCTGTCTGGAGGGACCCAATCCCTGAGCTTCTTGCTGACCACCACTGTACTGTCCTTGTGGTGTTATCATATTGCATACACAGGAATGGCAGTAGTTTCTGTTCACTGATTAGTTACTTTATTTTCTTTACTTTGTAGCATTCTACTGAAAAGATATTTTGCCAGGAATATGTAATTTACACTGAGGATAAACGTGCAAATTACAAGCAGTGCTGTAATAACATTCTTATATGCTTCCCAATATTCCTCAGCAATATTTTCTCTGAGGCTAGATTAGTCATAAGGAATTCTTTTATTCAGCTTTATAAGGAAATACAAATTATATTGGAGTGTTTGTACTAATTTACACCTCACTCACATTTGCAATATGATGGCAGTGAAATATATTTTACATGCATTAAATTCTCATCTTCTTCATGAATACAATGAGTGGCGTATATTTAGGGATAAATCGTGTCTTCCATTTTTGTAATATGTAATCATATGGAATATTATGATTTTTTGACAGATATTTCCATGGGATAGTTTGTCTCACGGTTTGCAAATATTTTCACTTTCTACAAATATTATGTGACCTACTCATTCATTTCAAGTGTTAAAAATACCTTTTCTTTGGTCATAGCTTGCTATTTCATTTTATACTATCTTCAGATTAATAGATTTTTTTTTTCATTTCGATGAGGTTGAAATTACCCACTTTTTGCTTTTGAATTTTTTTTTCAGAAATCTCATCATTCACAGATATTGTAGCAGGTTTTACTTTTTCCTTTAAAATGTTAGCAAAGGTTTCATTATTTTACAATTTGAATAAGCATTTGATATGGTCATAATTTCCCCTGGTTGCCTACGTGCCCTCCTTCATAAGTCGTTTTTGTGCGTGTGCACCTGCTCCTCGACTCTCAGTAGGTTTGTTTACTTTCATTTATTGCCACACCGCCTTAATAACTAATGTTTCACAGTGTTCTGTGACAGCCATCACTTGAGTATTTATAATTTCATGGCTATTATTTTATAACAAAGTCTCATATCTCCAACAGAGCCTTGGATTCTTGCCTAGATATCCCTCCTTTCAAAAGTTAGAAGTGATTTTTGAAATTTGTAAAAACGTTTTTGAAAGTTTATTGGAACTGCATTGATTTATGCTCAATGTTCAATTCTTACACAAAATGTTGCTGTGTTTAACATTTTATTTAGATCACCTTTAACATCTTTCTTTAAATGTTGTACATATTTTTGGCATGTTATATTAACAGAATGTTTAATTTTTTACTTTGGGTTCATTCTGAGCATTTATATATTGTTTATTTTTTAAATGTTATCCTATTTTAAATATTAAATCACTTGCTATGAAATAGAAATGCAACTCTACATGTTGAGTTTATTTTTGGCAATTTGGCTACATTTTCTTAATTTATAAAGTGTAGCTGCATATTATTTAAGATTTCTTTTAAAATTATCATATTTCCTAAAGCAATGACATTTTGTTTAACTTTATCCTGGTTTCTCATGCAATTTTTTCCTTTGTGTATTTTAGTCCATTTGCTGATTAAATCCCAATTTTAAAGAAGACCCTTGTACTTTTTCCTTTATTCAGCACATTTTCTGATTTAATGTCCTGGAAAACAGATGCAATAAAGATGACAAAAAATGTCAGACTTCAATTTCCGCTTTGATGATGAAGAAAGTAAACAACGATTCGAGTAATCGATCACTAAACGGTAGAGAAGTGGCAGGTGCCCTGGAAGGAAACACGTTAAGTAAAGGATGTGATGAGGCTGTGGCAGAGAAGTGCAAACTTGTGAGGCTATCTTAGCCAGCCCAGACCTGCCAGAGAGAATCCTGGCTCCCAGCAGGTGGTGAGAGTGGTGGCACTGCTCGTCCACAGCTGGCCCTTGTGAGGCTATCTTAGCCAGCCCAGACCTGCCAGAGAGATCCTGGCTCCCAGCAGGTGGTGAGAGTGGTGGCACTGCTCGTCCACAGCTGGCTCTTTTCCAAAACAGTGAATGAGACACACTGACCGGATTCAAGACAGATTCTGGTCTGAGAAGGAATGTGGAGAAGTGGCCCTGTGGTACAGTACTCTGGGTTATCCAGTTGGCATCCTTGACCATGTCTCCAGCAAGTTTTTGACAGATGGCTTTTCCTGATTTAGCATACCCTGTCTGCGCCTGGGTAAAAGGCACCTCCAGTGGAGTCTCCTTCCCTCCCATGCAGAGGCCACCAGGCAGCCGGGAGGCATGGTCAGAATCTGGGCAGCAGGTCATTGCTGTTGAATGGGGCTAAGGTCCTTGTATCCTGGTCGTTTCCTGCGGGGAGTGTCTGCTCAGGTCCACCTTCTGTGGACGTGTCTTTCCCTCACCCTCATCCTTGAAAAGGTTGGACACCTGCTCTGTCTGTTCCTTTCGCTCAAAGCTTGACGCTCCCTGACGTTTCTGCTTTCCTTGTGGAGACATCAGCAGGCCAATCCTCATTTTTGTGTGTGTGTATTGTTGTGTTTTTCATGGTTCTTTCTCTTTTCTACTTTGGATTACCACTTTTCTACAATTTCAGAACAATATGCGGATTTTTAAAAGATGGGTATTCATCGGACTTCATGACTATAAGAATGTCAATACTTTGGGGAGTTTCCAGCCATTGTTATTATATCTTGAATGTTGATTCTAATTCTTTATCCTCTTTTTCTCCTTCCAGGAGCATAGTAGGCAGATGTTTATATATTTGACCTTTTGTGGGGCAATCTTACATTGCCCCACTCTTTTTATTCTGTGCTACATTCTGCATGACTTCTTCAGTTCTATCTGACAACTCATTAGTTCTTTTCTCAACTTTCTCTAACATTCTCTTTAACATATTAACTGATTTTAAGTGAGTTGTAGAAGATAGGCTGTTGATGTCACTCTTTTTCAATTATTCATCTTTTAACATTCTACCCTGTCTGGACATACATAGTTTAATAAAGCTTTCCTCCAGCAATTACCTCTCTTCAGCCGCTTCTACATGGCTGCTACCTTGTGATTTTTATTTATGCATGGTAAGTGTCGCTCACTCATTTTCTTGGACTTAGTGGTAAGGATGTGTTCAGGCCCGGTAGTCCTCCACTGAGGAGGATTCGGATCCACTTCTGCCAACTGCCTCTTGGCCCTCAGGGTTTCGGTTTGTAACCACAACTGGTGTGGAACTGCATCAGAAGATTTCTGAAAGGTCATGGTTAACGCAAAATATGAAAGAACTGTGAAGGAATTTCAAACTTTTTTCATCAAATTAAACATTTTTAATTTTTCCATCCATAAATTGTTTCCAGTATCTTACATTTCCATTCTCTATTATCTATTTTATCATCAACACAATTTATCTTCTATCATTTCAATTTTCAGTAAGGAAAGTCAATATCAGTCCTGGAAGCTGGAGGTTCAATTTAACATTTTTGAAGATATTTATTTACTTACTTATTTATTTATTACTGGAAGGTCAGATTTACAGAGAGAAGTACAGGGGGATAGTCTATCCATTGATTTACTCCCCCATGTAGCTGCAGTGGCTGAATCTGAGCTGATCCAAAGCCAGGAGCCAGGAGCTTCTTCTGACTCTCCAACACGGGTGCAGGATCTCAAGGCATTGAGAGTCCTTGGCTGCTTTCCAAGGCCACAAGCAAGGAGCTGGATGGGAATTAGAGCAGCTGGGATATGTACCAGCATCCACATGGGATTTCGACACACACAAGTTAAGGAATTTAACCACTAGGATATCATCCTGGACCCCAATTTAACTTTTTTGTTGTTGTTGTTAAGATTAATTTATTTCTTTCAGCATCAGAATGGCAGAGAAAAAGGTCTTCTATCTGATGGCTAAAATGGTTGGGGCTGTGCCATGTTGGAGCCAGGAGTTGGGAACTTCATCTGGCTCTGCCACGTGATGGCAGGGGCTCACATACTTGGGCCTCCTTCTGTTGATTTCACCTGCACATTGGCAGGGATGTGAACTAGAAGTGGAGTAACTGGGCTGTAACTGTCACTCCTGTATTGACTGCTGGCAGTGCATGTGTTAGCTTAGCTCTACCACACTGCTAGTTCCCTGTAAGGTTTTATTATGTGAGGAATAGAAAGCTGATGTGCAGAGAAAGGTTTACAGAGAGAAGGAGAGACAGAAAGAAAGATATTCCAACTGCTGGTTCACCCATCAAATGACCAGCAGTCAGAAAGAACCAAACCAGTCCAAAGCCAGGAGACAGAAAACTCCCTCAGGTCTTCCATGTGGGCACTGGGTCCTGATGCTTTGGGCCATCCTTCACTGCCTTCCCAGAAACAAGCAGGGAGTTGGATGGAAAGTGGAGCAGTTGGGTGACAAACCAGCACCCATATGGGGTCTGGTGCTTGGAGAAGGAGGATTAGCCAACTGAGTGACATACAAGGCCTTCTGCTGTGCACAATGAATGTTAAAACTTGCTTTTGGAGTCTTGAACTCTAAAATCCAAAATAAGTTGCTCTACAATAATAGATCTTAAAGGCATTGAGTTGTGTGTGTGTGGGGGGGGGGGTGGTGGTGAACACAGCTTTTACTTTTATTTTTTTCTATTACAGACAGAAAAGTTTATTTGTGAATGGACCACATGATCAGTGAACGGGGAGGGAAGGGGAAAGCACCTCCAGAGAGAAAGCCGGGAGGTGGGGTGCCTCTCGAAAGGGGAGGGGCAGAGACACCCTATTTTGTTTTTCTTACCTGGAGTTTGTACTAGACCTGTATTCAGATTTTTTTTTTTAATTTTCTCATAGGCATTGTAATTTTAGACATGGGAGAGTGTTTTTAACAGCTTCCACTAAGCATTGAATCATAAGACACCACAGTCACAGACACAGGGAGAAATTTCTAAAACTTGAATGCAGTGATAAAAGACTTCAAACATCCGAACAGTCCTTAGTGTGATGGGGTGCAGCAGGGTGAGAGTGTCCCTTCGCAGTGGACAGCTGTGACTGCGATTTGGTTCCTGAACTGAGTTTGGAGCAATAGCTGTCTGCTCCTATGAACACTCTTGCCAGCTGATTGGCTTAAGCTGTGGTCTGAACCTAAGTTTATTGGATGGTTTGTATTGCATGCTGACCGGATCATGGTCTGTTATTTGGATGGTTTGAAAAAAAAATCCCTGGCTGCTGCGTGGGTAGCAGGAACTGTGTAGCCACGCCTGGCTAATAAAGAGTCCTCCTTGGGCCCGGCGCGGTGGCGCAAGTGGTTAAGGTCCTTGCCTAGCATGCCCGCCTGGGATCCCATATGGGCGCCAGTTCTAATCCCGGCAGTCCCGCTTCCCTTCCAGCTCCCTGCCTGTGGGCTGGGAAAGCAGTCGAGGACGGCCCAAGGCTTTGGGACCCTGCACCCGCGTGGGAGACCCAGAAGAGGCTCCTGGCTTCGGATCGGCATAGCATCAGGCCGTTGCGGTCACTTGGGGAGTCAATCTTTGGATGGAAGATCTTCCTCTCTGTCTCTCCTCTCTGTATATTCGCCTTTCCAATAAAAAATAATAAAAATAAATCTTTAAAGAGTCCTCCTTACACGCTACACTTGTGTCCAGCATGGTCTCTCTCGCTCTCCATAACATTGGGCAAAAAGAATAAGATTGGTGGCATCCACCTATCTGACCCCAAATGACACCATAAAGTTGCAGCAATCAAAACAGCATGACCACAGAATTAAAACAGACCCATGGGCAAATGGAACAGGTGAGAGAACCGGAAATAACTGAGTTCAAACAGAAGTTCTAAGAATGTGCAATGGGGAAAGGATAGTCTGTTTAACATGTGGTGCTGATAAAACTGGACGTTCACGAGAAGAGTGAAATGAGACTCTTAACTCACGTTACGCAAGGACAGACCAGAAAGCATATCTGGCAGGAGAGCGCTAGGATGCCCCGGCGACAGATGTCCAAAATACAGGCACCACAGAGAGAAGTACACAGCCCAGACTGCACTACACAAAGGAAATTCTGCAAAGAAGCAATCAACAGAGCAAGTAGGCAAGCTTTAGAATAGGAGAAAATACGTGAGGTGTGTGACAAAGGGTTAGTATCCGGAGTGTACGGAAAGCTCAAACAACCCAACATCAAGCGGAACTTGATAAACACAAAACAGATAACCAGATGGAAAACTGGCGGACAGTCTCAACAAACAGACACACCAGTGACCAACAGGTCTGTAAAGCAGAACAATGCAACAACAACAAAATGTGTCTTCAGAGAAAGTGAGCTGGGAAGTTAGCAAAGGATAAACGATGACAGCTGTCATGAGGTCGTGAGGGACACGCTGCAGGTGGGAACGTAGGCTGACACAGTAATTATGAAAGACAAAAATTATGGAAACATAAAGTAACAATCATAGAAATAACACAGAGGTTCTTTAAAAACGCTAATAGAGCTACCATATGCCGCAACAATCTACTCATATATACATATGTTCATATATTCACATATATAATATACATAATAAAGAAGCAGATTATCAGCAATATCTGCATTACCTGGTTGATTACGGCCTGATTCCTAATGATCAAGTTATCAACCTAAGTGCCCATTAAGGGTGAATGCATAAGTAAGTATGCCATGTACACAAAGGAATGTTAGTTCGTCTTAAAAATGAAAAACTCTTTTATGAAAACATGGATGAATCCAAGGAAGTGAGCCAGGCACAGAGAGAGAAGCACCGCATGACCCCACTTGCATGTGCAGTCAAGTTGGTCTCATGGAAGCAGAGAACAGAATAGTGGTGGCTGTGGGTGGTATGAGGATGTTTGCCAGGAGATGTAAAATTCCTGTGAGATACAAGAAATATGTTCAAAATAGCCACTACACGACATGATGACCGAGGCCAACTCTGGATCAGATTCCTGACACATGAGGGCAGGACGGGAAGAGCTCTCACCACGTGCATGACAACAGTGTGAGGTAATACCTGTCTCTCTGCTGGAATTAATGGTTTCATAATGCATGCGTACTTCAAATATGACGCCTTATAAATGTATATAGTTCTTCATGCCAGTATTAAAGAATCAAGATATTAGACATGCTGGAAAAAGCTCTAGGACATTGATCTATTTTATAAGAGAATTTTTTTTCTTATGCTAGAGAGATCGAGCCTTTTGGGCTCACCTTACTTTGATTATTTAAATTAATGAAAGAACTAAGATGCTTTTGTATTAGATTTTTTTCTGTTTTAAAAAGTACATATTTTTCATTGAAAGTAGTTCCCATCAAGAGAATTTGAAAGTGCCCTTTGTAGCATGATGGAGGTACACGTACCGGGGTGAAGTATGTTCTGGAGCCCAGGCAGAGAGGACTCATTGGAGATGTTCATGTAAAGACAGTTCTGACGCAGAGCATCGAGAAAAGCTAGTGAGGAGTCTGAGGGTAGCACGCAACGTCTACACACGCTGAGGGTCAGGCCATGGCGGGGTCTCAGCTCCTGGGTTTCCGCTCAGCGTGGCATGCTGTGCATCAACACCTGGGGTAGGATTGGCAGGGGCTTTACCTCTGGTTAAGGGATAGACCGTGCTCGTTAACTCAGCTCAGGAAGGGGTCGCCTTCTACTAGTCCACTAGTCACCTTCCCCTTCCTCCTGTGCCTGTAGCTTTTGGCTTTTGTTGTTGTTTAACTGTGGGCTATTTCCGACAAACACATTGGAAACAAATCCACAGGAGGCAGAATTCCTCGGTAGTCTCCTAACGACGTCATAAAAGCAGCTTCTCTAACGGAGCACACTCACCATTCTTCATGGCACAGAGCTCCCGAGGGCACACGGCCTTATTGGGCAGGCACGGCTTTATTTATCACACTTCTCTGCCTACGTTTATGATGGCAAGTAAATGTTAAATCATAATGATGGGGCTTTGAATGTCTTCCCTGCAGCGTCTCCCACAGTGGGAGATGGACTGATGGTCATCAGTTTAAACACAGCTCCCTGTATTTTGAGCAGACTGGAGACTGCCTAGGTTGAGAATAAGCTAAACGTGCTTTATTTATATTCAAAATGGGCAGGATGACATTTTTAAGACCTCTTTGGCCTCGGTAATTTTTTCCTTTAGGATATTGGTCTTGGCTTCATGCTACATTTGTTGTATTCCTTAGCTGACACACACACAAGTATGAACACACAATTTGTATAGATAGGTGCACATATTTACACATGCAAGGTATTTTACAAAGTCTAGAGCACAAAAATATCACATATCTTATGCAGATTTGGGCAATGAAGTCACAAGTGCATTTCAGAAGTCAATAATTAAGCAAGCACATCAACACGTAGGGAGGAAGAATTGCATCTTTCTTGCAGGCGAGCGCCATGTGTAAACAGAAAGGCAGTACTGATGTTGGAGTACGGAAGCTCTGCATGCTTTGCAATGAAAATCAAAAGCCAGAAACGGTTGGCAAATCTAAGGGGATGATTTGATGAAAATCATTAAAGGTTCACTCCACAGCCTGCCCATCCATTTCCTCCTCCACGTGGAGAAGTTGACCAGAACCTTCATGGGAGACCACAAATGCACACCACTGCTGAGGAACTGGCGGGTGCCCAGGTCTGGTTCCCGAGAACACCGGCTAAGAATGCATTTCCCAAATTGACCCATGGCAAAGCCTCAGACAAAGCCAACCCAAGGAGCCTGCAACTAAAAAGGGGGGAAGAACACCGAGGCTCTCAAAAACATCAAGCTCCTGGAGGAAAGAAGCTGAGGGAATGTTCCAAAGAAAAGGACACAAAGACTTGTGACATCTCAGAGCAATACCTGGCTCTTCCTGCAGAGCACAGGTACCTGACTGGGTTCACTGCAAAGTCTTGACTACACACACCATAGTAGAGGTCAAAGCATTGTGTTTGCATGGTTATAAAAGTGGGAGCATGTCCTATGGGTGTGTATGGAGATTCACCCACTGAAAATCAATATAAACCATAGTATTTATTTAAAGGTAAAATTACACATCGTACAAAAATTATTAAATCTACTTTTTAGAAATTTTATTTGAAAGGCAGAGAGATGGAGCGAGAGAGGACAAGAGAGGATAGAACAAATGAGAGAGAGAGCTTTGACTTTCATTTCCTGGCACATTCCCCAAATGCCAAAATAGTCCTGCTTAACATGGCCAATGGAAGGAAGGAGGAACCCAGGCCTGGCGCACCATCGGCTGCCTCCCAGGTGCACATTGGCAGGAAGGCAGAATCCAGGGCAGAGCTGGGAGCCCAACCCTGGCATACACAGATACAGGAAGCTGTCATCCCAGGATGCATCTTGATCAGTATGCCAAACGCCTTTCACGAAGAACCCACTTCTGGTCTCCTTTTATGATTCAATTGATGCATAAATAATGTTCGTGGTTTCACTATTACCACACATTCTATGCAACTTATAAAACCTGAGCTAAACAAATATTTGTCTTCTGATAAATATAAGAAACACTTCTAGGAGAAAAACCCTTTGAGAAGAATAGCATTACTCTTTTTCAAATGTGCTGCTGTTAAGGCGGTTAAGAATGTTAAAATAAATATATGTGTGCTGGGTTTTCTTCTTCGGCTCTCTATTTTTCTCGAACCCTAACGCCCTGTGTGTTGAGGGAGTTGGGATTCCTACCAGCTTACATGTCGAGAGAAAACAGTCTCCTTTCTGGCCTTCTTCTCAATCTTGCCATCTCCCAGACTTGTGCCAGGGCTTCCTTGAGCTTAGCACTCACTCTCTCTGTTTCCAGGAGGTTCTGGTGACTTCATCCAATGTGTGACACATGCTAAGAACCCATGTAATTACAGGCAGGTGGCGGCATTCTTGACATCTGGCCATGCCCTGGCCACTCCTCACCACACACAGGGTCAGGCCCAGGCAGCCTCATCCTGAGCAGTGTCCCTAAGGAACATGGGTTACCTGTAAAAAGGTACTTGCATCCTTTAGTTCATAACATCCCAAGCCGCTGCCAAGGGGATAAGAAGAGCTCTGTCTTGAATCCAGTCCTAGAGCGAGGTTATAAGGCAAAGAGTGTGCTAAAAATGGACACAGTTGAAACTTGTGTGTAGAAAGAAAACTGTTGCATTCACAGACAGCAATGTATCAAGGACATTCCAGTGTCTGGCTACCGTGATTGTGGCACTAATGTGAACTGAGTTTTTTATTTCACAGTTTAAAATAAAATGACCCAAATATAATTACCAAGGCTTATTAAGTTATTTGTTCTGGGTCAGTGATCCTTTGCTGTTTGCAGAGGGTTCTTCCATGAGAATTTGAGATCTTTGGAAGACCGAGGAAAGTACGTTGAGGTGGGCAGAAGCAGTCAGCTCGCTGCTTATTTAGTCACCCATTGGGTATCTGATTCTTGGAAAGCCAGGTTCATCTTGCAGAAGAAGCACTGCAAATCTTGGGGCGCTCAACACTGCTAACTTCAGGCTCTGAGATGCCCCTGTGGGTGCCACCAGCTGCGGTGTCACAGCACCCTCTTCTCTGCCGGCTCGTGCATGTGGGCACAGACAGAAAGAAGACTTTGTTTTAATGACTTTCTGTAGAAACTTTTATTCATTTTAAAGTTTGCCAGAATTTAGATGCTTGAAGATTAAACATTTAAGAAGGTTAGAAAATTAGCAACTTAAAATTAGTATGTTTTTTAATGAAATCTCCTTAAAGCTCATGTCCTAGAAGTAAGTAATTTCCTTCTTGCTGCTTCTAAAAATGTCAGTGCCCCCAGTAAAATGCATGGTACCTGAGTGTCACTACTCTGTGCAGATGAAACTGACTGATAATTGCCAAGTCTGCTGTCACTGTCTTCTGAAAATTAACTGTGGAACAACCTCAAATCAGTTCTTGAGACCCTACCTGCAGGCTTATTTAAGCTGGCAACATCAAGGTGTGCGAGCCTGTTTCTGTGCATGGCACACAAGATGAATGACCACGCATGAGAATTTTGGGAACAAAGAAGTGTGATGGAAGTTTGCACAAGGAGAGTTTGAAGGCTTGCTGCTTGGGTGCTGAGTAAGCTTACAGGAGCAGGTGGGAGAGGCTGGGCTCAGTTCCCCCCGCCCCCAGCCAAACTCGGCTTTCTGCTTAGAATCCCTTTGCCACATGGGAATTTCCTGGTGTGTTCATCTGTACACCTGTGAGAGCAGAAGTGAGCAGCTCCCTGGGATGCTGCTACAGCAACGTGGAGAGGGGCATGGCTGATCCTTTCTCTTTGTTAGGAAGCAAACAAATGATTAAAACACCACTACCGACTTCTGAGCAGTGAGCGCTGGGCCGGGTGTCGGAACAATGCCAGTTCCATGGTACACCATTTAGAACCTTCCCTCTTCAGCATTACACTCCTACAGACAGACCTCTGTGAGGTTGAATCCTCATGGAATTCAGTGTGTGACATCTTCAATGTCATAACATCTCCTTCACAGTCCAGATCTTAGCAGATCAACACAAGCACAGCTGCTAAAACCCTGAGCTCACACGTGGAGTGCTTGTAGAGACTTCTCTGTCAGCGTCCAGAGAGCAAATGTCTGAGGGCTGATTGGAAACTCACAGCCAGAAATACAACTCCAGCAAGGAAATTGAAACTTTTTACTATCTCCCATGCTCACGCACATCAACAAGTCCATAAAACTGTGTTGTTTCTAAGGTTCCGGTGTGAGAAAGTCTTTCCGTTAAAGAAAATGACTGTTTTCCTTTTACTGAGCCTGGGCTATCAGATATGGCAGCCGCACTTCTGTTTTATGAGGATGAAGTTGATAGACTGGCTCATGGAGTAAGAACGACTCTGTGAGGGATTCTTATGCCTGAACTCAGCCACACAGGACAGCCCGCCAGTAATCCGAGTTCTAGACAGGCCTCCCAGGTGTCCTTGAGCCCCAGCATCAGCTGCCATGTTTGTGAAAAACCAAGAGGTCAGGATCTGCTCCAGAACCATTCAACCCAATACCAAAAAAGGGGAGGTGAATTCGTGTGTGCTTGAAGCTCTTCATTGGGAAATCATTGTAGACTCACGCACAACTGCAAAAATTAGAACAGAGTGGACCCTTGTATCCTTAACCTTGCCTGAATATAGAATAGCAACACAACCAAGAAACCAATCAGGATGTGCCCCACCAACCTTCTCAGATCTTACCAGTTCTCTCTGTGTGTTTGGTTCTATGTAGTTGTGCCATCCAGGGAGATCTGCATGACCACCTCTGCTTCCTGTCTCCATAATTTTCTCATGTCAGAATGCTCTAGGAATGGGGTGACAAGCCAATAAGCCATCTAATATTTCGTTGTTATTATTTTTTCACTCAGAAGAATACTTTATATGTTCAAGGAGGCTGCACAAACTTTGTGGAAAAATAAATGAAAGATAAGTTTAGTTTTTTAAAGATGTGTTTACTTATTTAGAGGTAAAGCGAGAGAGCAAAAGAGAGAGATTTTTCTTTTGTTGGCTCACTTCCCAGATGGCTGCAAGTGGGCCAGGCTGAAGCCAGGAAATCAAAACTGTAGGGAGCCTGCATCCCACACCCTAGACGGACGGCGCCGGACTACTGCTTCCTCCTGTGGTAGAAAAAACAAGTCACAGGAAGTCTGCTGTGATTGGCCCAGGGGTGCGTGGATGGCGAGTGGACAGCGCGTGATCTGTGTGATGATTGGCCTGCCCGCTGCGTGCACAGGTGACCTTTACGTCGATTGGCCGGGTTACCCAATATATAAGGGAGCCAGAGAACCGGGGAGGGGGAGAGAGAGCGCGCCTCAGAAAGAGAGAGCACGCCTCGCGATGGTGTGGCTGTTGCGCGGCTGCAGCCGCCACGCCGGTTTTGCTGTGTCTTCTCCACAATAAAGATTCCGCAAAGACAACGAGTGTCGGGGTTTGACTTGCTGGCCAAGGGGCCCTGACACAAAACTCCATCTGTGTCTTCCATGTGGATGGTAGAAGCTCAGGTTTTCAGCCATGATCTGTCGTCTTCCTAGGCACATTGGCAGGGAGCTGGATAGGAAGTGGAGCAGCTGGGACTCTGACTCTCATAAGGGATGCTGCTAGAATAAAACATCACACTGCAACTCCAGTCCTGGTAAGTTTATTTTGATGCCATAGTTTTGGAAATCCATGATGAGGTATTTGTAAACCATCATAGGAAATGTACATTATGAACATAGTTATGCTACTTTTGTACCTGAATAAACTTTTTTATTTCTCCATGGTTGTTTGGAAGAACTTTCCTGTGAAGTGTCAGTCTTTCTGTTGTGAAGCCTGTGGTCTGAGCACCAGCCCTGCATGAACCGCGTGCCGTGGAACAGCCAGTGGGCTGTTAGAGGAAGAGCCGCTCAGACATTTGCGTATGACTCAAACCTCCGTCTCTTCAACACAACTTCCCGATGCAGACACTGCATCACATGTTGGCTTCATGTTTAGTTCTTTTTAAAAAGTGTCCAGACTGTTCTAAAGTGGCCATGGCATTTTGCTGCAATGTGGCCTGGTCTAACCTCTGTCTGCATGCTGGCTTTGGTGTTCGCACTGTGTTTCGTTGCAGTAACTCGGATAGGTCTACAATGATGTCTCATTTGGGTTGTTATTTGCATTTCCCTAATGACTAACAATGTTGAGCGTCTTTTCATTTGCTTATTTGCCATCTGCATTTTCTCTGCTGTGAAATGGCTTTGCCTGTGGTCTAATTGGATTGTTTATTTATTTATTTTTGCTGTTGAGAGTTCTTTACAATTCATTATAGTAATACTTAGTCAAAAATGCATTTTTAAAAAACCAGTTTGTAGTTTGTCTTAAGGAAGTCTTTCACAGGCCAAGAGTTCCTCAGGTACAATTTATCAATGTTTTCTCTGGATCCTGGTTTTTGGTGTCATAGTTAGCAGTAACTCGTCGCATAGGTCCTGAAGATGTTCTCATCGCCCCACACTCGCTAAAATGTTTCATTTTATATTGAAAGCCCATGATTCATTTGGAAATACATCCAGAGAAGTTTAGACTGAAATTATTTTTTCCTACATTTTAAAAAAGATTTATTTATTTTTATTGGAAAGGCAGATATACAGAGAGAGGAGGAGAAGAGGCAGAGAGGAAGATCTTCTGTCTGACGGTTCACTCTCCAAGCGGCTGCAACGGCTGGAGCTGAGTTAATCTGAAGCCATGCGGGTGCAGCATCCCAAGGCTTTGGGCCATCCTCCACTGCTTTCCCAGGCCACAGGCAGGGAGCTGGATGGGAAGCAGGGCTGCCGGGACTAGAACTGGCACCCATATGGGATCCCGGTGTGTTCAAGGTGAGGACTTTAGCTGCTACGCTATCATGCTTGCCCTTCCTTATTTTTTGTAAGAATCGTTGCAGCACCCGTTTCAGAAAAGACAGCCCTTCCTCTTTCCGCTGTTGTTGTAGTCTCATGGAAATCAGTTGGGTCTACGCCTGTGGGTCTGTCTTCAACACTTGTCCTGCTTCCTGACACACCGCCCAGCCTTGACGCAGTGTCAGCTGACTCCTGCCACTTGACTTTCATTGGGAAGTCTTCCATCCACTGGTTCACTATCCATACAGTTGTAGTACCTGAGCCAGGGCAGGTGAAAGCTAGGAGCCAAGACTTCCAACCAAATGACAGGAGCCCATGAGCGTGGGCAACCTTTTGCTGCTTTTCCAGGTCATTGACAGACAACTGGATCAGAAGTGGAGGACCTGCTGTCCATGTGTGATGCTGGTGCGGGGGTGCTTGCTTTCCGTGCTATGCCATAACATCGGCCCAGCTCAAGTACTTGGGTCCTTGTCACTCGCTGAGGAAACCTGGACAGAGGTGCTGCCTCCTGGCTGCAGCCTGGCCCCGTTCTGCTCATAGCAGTAATTTGGGGCATCTGTGTCACTCTGACTTTCAAACAGTATAAGTGAGGAAATGCTTTGTAAAACAAACAAACCGGGATAGTTTTGGTTAGAAACTACACTGAGCTTTGGGTCAAGCTGCAGAGAAGAAATACCTGTGCTCTGTTGCAGCTCACAGACTCTTGCTGATGTCTGGAAATGTGACTTTGTGTGTGGGCTGATTGCTGAATTCACCAGTGATCTCTAACAGCTAACATCTGTAGATGCCTTGGACTTTGCTACACAGATAACTGGCATCTGCAGATAGGTAGTAGAGCTTAACTTCTCCCTTTCAGTCTGCATTGCATTTATTTTTTTAATGAATTATTGCATTGGCTAGAACCCCCAGTCCTGAGTTGGATACAAATGGCCAGAGCAGAACTCTACTTGGATCCTGCCTAGGGGAAGTGGTCTGTCGTCGTGCACCAAGGTGAGGCCAGCTCTGGGCTTCCAGCCAACACATTTTATCTAGTTAAGGAAGTCTCCTTCCATTCCTGGTTTTTTGAGAGCTTTTGTAGTTGTTTGTTTCATTTGTTTATTTATTATTATATTGGTTGGTATCAGTTTTTGCAGAGGTGTTGCCTGTGTCCGTATAATGACACATAATTTTTCTTTTCCATCATATAGGTCTGGCAATGACAAAGTAGCTTCGGACATGCTTAACTGGAAGACACCTGTAAGGGCTCTTCTTCAGAATGGGGCCCAGGGCCTAGGCAGTCACTGTCTGCAGTAGTCAGAAGCAGTAATTTTGTCTCCAGTTTACACGATTTCTTGTCATTCCCTAACCAATACAGTTTGAACAGTCATTTGCATAGCATTTACATTATATCAGGCATTAAAAATGATCCAGGGATGGTACAAGACACAGGAGGAAGCAGTGTATAGATTAGGGGCAAATCCCATGCTGCTTTATATTAGTGGGTTTTGGCCTCTGTGGGATCCTAGAGCCAATCCCCGCTGGATATCAAGGGGTAGTGGCATTGTTTAGAGGATCCAGTTGCACCCCTAGCAAGAGCATGCCTCACGGTCATAGCTAGCAACTGGAGCTGTGGCTGTCCGAGCCTCCACAGTCAAGGACTATTTCATGCTTCTGTTCATGGCTGTGATTAGAGAAAGGGCACCGAGAACCAGCCCAGGAGACCTGTGACTCCCCTGCCCTCCTTGTGGACAAGTGGCTCTGCCTTCTCCTGCAAATTAAGATCAGCTCCTCGGGCCTGGCATGCTGGCCTAGAGGCCAAAGTCCTGGCCTTGCATGCGCTGGGATCCCTTATGGGCACCGGTTCATGTCCCACCTGCTCCATTTCCCATCCAGCTCCCTGCTTGTGGCTGAGGAAAGCAATGAAGGATAACCCAATGCCTTAGGACCGTGCACCCATGTAGGAGAGTTGGAAGAAGCTCCTGGCTCCTGACTTTGGACTGGCTCAGCTGCAGCTTGTTGTGGTCACCTGGGGATTGAACCAGTAGATGGAAGATCTTTGTCTCTCCTGTCTGTAAATCTAACTTTCCAATAAAAATAATAAATATATCTTTAAAAAAAATAGATCAGCTCCTCATGAAGTAACCAGCATGACACCACTTTTACTTGCAGGTTCCCAACTTAAGGAATCTGGAGTGTCCAGATAGGGCTTACTGCCTGTGTTCCTTGGGACTTTCCTGTTTCCTCAGCAGAAGAAACGGGTCTGTGGATGGCAGGCCTAGAATGCGGCCTGGGAAGGACTGACTCCTTCATAGACCACAAAGATGGGCCTTTGGACGGCAGGCCTAGAATGCGGCCTGGGAAGGACTGACTCCTTCATAGACCACAAAGATGGGCCTTTGGATGGCAGGCCTAGAATGCAGCCCGAGAAGGTCTGACTCCTTCATAGACCACAAAGATGGGCCTTTGGACGGCAGGCCTAGAATGCGGCCTGGGAAGGACTGACTCCTTCAGTAGACCATGAAGAGGGACGTGAAGGGTTCCATTCCTACTTCTACTATTGGGTTCCCTGACCATGCATCCTCCCTGGGAATGCAATCCCATCAGGAGGCCCCTGGTGTCACGCACAACTTGTATCCTAGCAGCAAACTCTACCTGCTGTTTCAGGTGCCCTGAAAGATGTGTCACAACCAACCTATTCCACGGCCATGTTCCCTACCACAACTCCCCAGGGATGAGTTGGGCCCTTGGGTCCAGGTAGGTTGGCAGCTCCTGGTGCTGGCTGAGGCTCTGTGGATAAGAGAGGCAAAACCACACCCTGTGAGTTTAGGAATTGTGCCTTCCCAGGGTGTCACTTCAGGATAGGCCTGGCAGATCAGCTCCAGTGGACCCTGATCTGGTGTAACTGCAGGGAGTGCAAGCCAGGGAGCATGACTGTCCTTCTAGCAAGGGCAGTACTGCATCCTTTGTGACTACAGAGGCTCTTAACTTGATTACTTATGAAAAGAGAAAAATTATAAGTAAAGTCACAAAAGGAAGTACCGTGGTTAGGGTCTCCAAACACAAGCCAAGGGCAACGTGTATGATTTAATCTCCCCCAGCAGACAGGAGGACTCCTGCCAGGCCAGTGGGTGATGGCCCTGAACACAGGCCACACAGTTGAGAAATCCCAGCTGCGGGAGAAGCAGAGAGGATCCCTTCTTACCTGCCCTGCCCAGTTACTGGCTGGGAGCAGAACCCTGTGTGAGGAATTCACAGTGTGAAGATGAAGATTCTTGGTAAGGGCTGGGTTGGAAACAAGAATGAGAAAGTGGGGCCAGGGCATGGCAAATTTCAAGGGATTGGGAAAGGAGATTATGACAATGGGAAAATAAGAAGCCAAAGTCAACTCTGGAAACACGATGGGATTAGTATCTGCCAAAGAATAGTCCCCTGTAGTGCAGAGTTTTAGTCAGGCTTAGTGTAGACACAGCTGCGGGAATCTGGACTCTTCCGGCTGAGGAAATATGAGGGAGGTGGTGATGGTCTTTGAGAACCGCAGGGCCTAAGCAGTTTTCTGAGATTTTTGAAGGGAGGAAAAAAAAAAAAAAGGCAGAATTCAGCAACTTGTTCCTGAGGATAATAGTGACAGATGAGCTAAAAATGACTTCTGGAATTTGCATACGGGAGAGTTGGAAAATTGGTTCCATTAATACAGAGGAAGCTCCAAATTGGTTTTATGACAAGAAATTGAATGGCTCATATTTCTAAAAATCTGGGAATTGATCCGGTGCAGGCTGATGCAGGGACTAAGACGTCATCAGGATTTGTTTCTCTTGTCAGTCTGTTGACTCTCCTTGTTGGCTTCTTCCCACCCTGAACAAGGGCCACTGTCCATGTTCAAGGACCCAGGCTCAGTTACAACAACTCCAGCAGGAGCCACAGAACTGTGTCTGGTCAGATTTGTTATGGCCTGGGCAGTTTGGTCTGTATGGCTACCATTCCGGAACGGATTTCATATTTAGGGAGTTTTGTGCTCTCCTTCTGATCCACACAATTTAAATCTCACCCCTAGAGACTGGGAAACCCCAACCTGACCCCAGAGACGGAAGCTGAGGGGGTGGTTGACAGAGGGAGGAAGATGAATGGATTATGAGGGATTCAGAAGAGGCTTCTGGATGTGGCTCTTAATTGAGAATGTTTTAGAGTCACGGGATTTTTAATGGGGCTTTTCTGCTTCAGAATTTCTGCTGGAACCCTAGAGATGGAAAGAAAATGGCCAGTAAGCATGGCCGCAGACCCAAGAGAGGCACGATGCCTAGATGGAGAACTTGCAGCACAAGTGCGTTCTGGGGCCATCAGAAGAGTGACTGTGCAGGGCTCCGAGGATACAAGAGAATTCCAGTGAGGAATGGAAGTGTGCCAGCATGATCTCAGAGTTTTCTCTGTTTTTCCGTAACACAGATTAAGGGATCTCTTGATTTCCAAATTTGCGCAAGCCATATGAAAGTAAGCACTAAAAGAACAAGACCATAACATCAGGCAAGGCTGTCAGGAAAGGACTTGGGTCTTCTGGGAACTTGCTCAGCCATAAGATCCTGAGATTCTAGCCAGTGCAGTGGGCTATGTGGCCAATGGCCAAGCCTCCTGGACTTGAATTTGACTCTGGAATCAGGGTGAGAATGGCCCTGATAGCTGCCTGCTTTGACACATGGTGGGGATAGGCTGAAATGGGATCAGGATACAGTTTTGTAAGGTCGGGTGCATCTGGCAGAGGATGACTGCTTTGGAGCACTCTGAAGAGACTCCACCCAATAGGACAGCCTGCCACAGGGACAGGGTCCACCAGCAGGGCCTGGGCCACCTCCTGGGCAGAGGTGAGAAGAATACAAGAGGACAGCCTGCACAGGACAGGATTCTCCGCTAATGCCTAGAATATCTATTGGGCAGAGATGAGTTCAGAAGCAGCAAGAAGTAGGAAGTATGTCTCATGGGGATCCTTGCAGGGACCTGGAGACCCAAAGGTGCCTGTGCTAGAGCCCGCTTCACTGACTGACAGCCATTTCAGAGCAGCCCAACTATGCATTGGACACTATGGCCAATGATTGTGCATCCAACCAGCGACTCTCAGCCCATTTCTCAGGAAAAATATGAAATGTTCATGAGATTCAAGTCCGATTCTAAACTGAATGGGGAGGTTTCCACGTGGAAACTAAATCAACGTAACATCTGAAAAGGACTGAAAGCAAGAGGCTGTACCCATGTAAGAACCAGGGACATGCACTCCACAGCCCACGTATAAAGACCAATTGGGAAAACAGCCATTTCTTATTGCTTTATATTAACTACAACTCAGTCAACTAACTGAATGAATCAGTTAGTGAATGCAACTCAGTCACTGGACACTCAGCCACTGGACACCCAGGCCACTGGACACTCCTACCATTGGACACCCGGGCCACTAGACACCCAGCTACTGGATACCCTGGCCACTGGACACTCCTGTCATTGGACACAACAACTACTGGACACACCAGCCACTGCATGCCCCAGCCACTGGACATTCCATCCAATGGACACCCCGGCCTCTGGAAACCCAGCTACTGGACGATCTAGCCACTAGAAACACCAGCCATTGCATACAACAGGTATGTGTCCTCTTTGGGGAGACATCCTTTTCTGTTCCATCCTATCCATTGCTAATCTCTAGCAGCCCTGTCCAGAAACTCCTTCTCTCCAAGAAGCCTTGTTTCTCTTTTCTCTTTTCTCTTCCTTCCAGCTCCTTCTCTTCAGCCTTTGCTGCTGGTGGACATCACCACAGCAGCCAGTCTTGTAAGGAGGGGTACTGAGTCCCAAGGACTGTGGGCACTGTACTCTGTGTGTTTCTACATGAGGAAAGGATTCAGGTTTGGGGAGTGGGTATAGGATCAGAGACTATGGCCCAGGACCAGGTGTGGTTCCCCAAAATGGGGCAGTAACAAAGGTCACTTGGGCACCAGGGCAAGAGGTATGGCGCAAGGCTCTCCAGCCCATGGTTCTAATCTCTTGTCTGGATTTCCACTGGGGAGGGGCTGCCTGGCCTTTTGGGGAGCTGATTGTCGGGGTGTGTAATACCTGCTTTCTGGAGTGTGGTCTTGAAATGTATCAAAGAAATGACTGTCAGGAGTTCAAGTCCATTCTCCAGGAGTGAGCAGTGTTTATCTGAGTCAGTGGGTGCTGCTGACCTGGTGCTGGCTGGCACGGCTGCAGGTCATGGGAGTGCCAGGCCCTGGGCTCTGTGCGGAGGTCAGCTCCTTGCCTGCTGCACAGCCCTCTTCAGCCCTCTGCTCTCTGCTCCTCCACTGCAGCTCTGACAGCTTCCTCCCTCTCAGGGGGTTCCGGGCATGTTTGGAATTTTCTTGGAAAAATTTTCTCACTCTCCTCTTGTGCTAGAGAACACCCAATACCGGGTGCCAGGGCCAGCAGTGCGGGTCTCTTGCAAGGTGGCCCTAGAGCCCTCCCTGGCTCTCCCTGGCTCTCCCATGCTTCCCGCTGGCTTTCCTGGGCTGACTTTCCACTGACTTCTGTCATTTCCCAACCAGGGCTGTCCGGGCCTTGCTCCCTCTTTTATTCTTATCCCTCCTTTAAGCATCTTTTTTCTTTTTCTTTTTGTGCAAAACATCAAGTGGAGAAAACCTAGGGTTACCATGGCAGTACCATTGCTGTAGGCCTTCAGTGGATTTGAGCTCTCAACTTTGAAATAGTGACCTCAGAGAAGCTGGAGGGAGGAAGAGGGAGGAGAGAAACATAAGACTGGGTAGCAGCAAAGGGGAGCGAGCAGGGGAAGGAGGGCAGAACCTAAGATGCATTGGGGGTGACATCACTGCCTTTCCCATGCAGCCCATTGACTTGGGAGGCCAGAGCGCCCATTCAGGGCCCCCAAGCTGGCTCTTCAAGGCCCGAGAGCCAGCTCGCTCTTCCTGAATGCCCTTTTTGTTGGGAAACAGTGGGCTGTTGCTGAGGGCCTGCATAAAGGACTGAATGATTCACCACTGTTGCCAGGAAGTCTGAGCCACTTGTAAGCTAACAATAGTGAACTTTATCTCCTGCCCCCATGCCTCAAGTCCCAGCTGTAGGTCTCGAATTCTAATAGGGGCTTTACTCTTAGCCTCCAGAGGTTATGGTAATATTTTATCCAGCCTTTTTCCTTAAGACCCTCTCACAGCTGCCTTTGAGAATGGATCCCAGGTCTGAGGATGGAGGTAGGTTGCAGGGTGGGGCTGAGTATGTGTGTGTGTGTGAGAGAGAGAGAGAGAGAGAGAGAGAGAGAGAGAGAGAGAGATTGTGTGTGTGTGATTGTGTGTATGATTGTGTGTGTGTGTGTGCATGCATGAACACCAGGGGAAGATGAAGAGGGATGAGAGGAAGGGGAGGAGAGTCTGCTGTTTAAGATGAGACACTACACTGACCTAGAAGAGAAATATTTCACTCTACTCCCACCCCAAACTCTTAAACAGAAAGATAACTTTAAGAAATGTTTCTCTGTTCCAGTGCTCTTGTCTCCTTTTCAGCAACAAGAACAGCAGCAAAGCTGAGGCCGAGCTAGTGCCCGGCTGCAGATCCTCACTGGCATTCCTGTCGGCGGCCTACTGTGCTCAACTTCAGCTGATTTCCCACCCCAGGCAGCCTAACACCTCCTTCAGAGAAAGTACTTAACCAGTCAAAGCCTAAAGGAACTGTTAGTTCTGCCTTGTGAACTGGGATAGCAAACACAAGCACACTCCTGTGAAGCTGTTGTGAAACACAAAAGAGCGTGTATGAATCCACCCTTAGAAACTGATCAAAGTTCTCTGAAAAAGCAATAAAACAGAAGGTTGTCACGGAGTAACTGAAATGGAATTAAATCAAACAAACATTTCCAGATTTGAAGAAATACCTCACATAAAAAGAGTGGGAATTAGAAGTAGAAGTGAGGAACACAGCTAACAGGAATAAAACAAGAGTTAATGGAGCACAGGAGAGAAAGAAGAAAGCATATGAGCAGTGGAGGTAAAATTGCAGGAAAGCCCTGGAAGCACAGACTTAATGAAGAATTCAAGAGAAGCTAAAAACACCTGAACAGGAGACCTTAGAGGATGCAATTAAGATACAGAAAGAAATAAAAAGAATGAGAGGGGGAAATGATGTCAATGTGAGGAGAGGCAGACAGTGTATGTGTTGTGTTGACTCCGGCATCCCTTGTTTAGAAGATGGTCATGCCCAGTGACTTGATCAAATGAGCTGCCAAAGTTGTATTTCCTAGATGTAGCAACTTCTACAATCAATTGAGTCCCGAGAAGGAGCCAGCACTTGTTAATATGGGGGCTTACCTAAGCAGTCAAAAGACTTCGAGGAAATTCAAGATTTTCTACGAAAGGTGAGCTATCACACTCTGTCTGATTTCTGATAGCTAAAATAAACAGGACAACAGCAACCACAAACCCTGACTGCACAACAGCGACACTGGCATCATTGCCAGCCCTTGGGTATATCTCTGTGGCGCAGTGGTCTTCTGACTTTGTATGTGTTGAACACTTCATGAAGCGGAGCCTCAAGCTGCTGATTACACATTTGCTTTGTTCTTGAAGTTGTATCTATGCGACACATGAAATCTGCTCTCGTGTTATTTTGGCAGAAAGGAGAAAGCCTGCCCCGAGACTGCGGCTTCCGCCTTTGCCTGCACGTCCAGCCTGTTGCTGCTCTGTTCCCCCAAGTGCGGGACTTCCTCGTTCTACCAGGGAAGGTTCAGTTTCCCAAAATGAAGCTCTAAGGATCCCCTTGCCCTTGAACCTGCCAAGAGTGTCTGCATACACAGATGATTGCATTTCTGAAGAAGAAAAGTCATACAATGCGGAAGAGTTAGTGTTTGAAACTGTTATTCAAAAATAAAAAGAGCTGTTTTAGCAATATGTAAAAAGTCAATGAGGTATGTTTAAAAAGGTGATGATAGAAAATGTACAGACCCAGCTTCTGTCAGCCAAAAGATAAAAAAGAAACTTAATTTAAAACAATGAGAAAAAGCATTAAAGCAGGCAGAAAGAAATATCTGATAATGACTTTAAAAAGAGCAAAATAAGGTAAGAAAACCAGAAACATGTGGATTGCGTTAAGCACAAATATTTTAAAGGCAAGAAAAAAAAAACTAGTAACAAGGCAATCAAGAGAAAAAAGTAAAATTTTTAAAGATAAAATGTGTCAAGGAGGAAATAACTCTGGAATATGGAGAATTTTTAAAAAAAATTATGAGATTGAATGTAATACTTATGCAAATAATCTTATTCTTAACTTACTGTTTAAATGTTCATTTCAGAAGGTGAGGGGATGGCAGACTCGTGTGGACCTCTGGTTGGGATGGAGAGGATGAGGGAGAAGGGGAGAGAGAAGCGTGTCTCTGGTGGGCGTGGAGTGAGGGAAGACTACGCTGCTGGGGCCTCAGTAGTGGCACCTGCAAACTCTGGTCTGTGGCCTAAGCTTCCTGGGTCAGCGTCCTAATTCTGAGCTTCATCTAGTGGATCCTTAGCACTGCAGAAAGGCTTTCTCTGCCGTGGCTATTTCTGTGTCCCTGCCTCCCCACATCATCTTGGTTGCACTAAGATGTTGGCTTCATTGTGTTGGAGGCGGCATCATCCATCTGTCCTCATAGGTGTTGTTTCATGTTCTCTCTGTATACGTATGTTCTAGAACCCAAAGGTTGTCCAAGTCTGCATCAGAGTGTCCACAGGCTTAAGCGCGTTTTGTAAAACTTGTTCTAAAGTGTTCTGCACTTGCTTTTATCTCCATCCTTTGAAGAGGTATTTGAGAGCCTCGTGGGATCAGAGGAGCCAGTTCTCTTTTCCTTCTTGTGAGTCTGGGTAAGCTCTTCACCCTTGCATGGGAGTCAGCAATGGAAGGGGCCCAGGCTTGCAACATGTGCTCTGCTGTTAGACCAAATTCCTACAGGATGCTCTCCTGGATCAGGAGCATCCAACCTCGTAGGATTACAGAATCATCCTACATTGGGAAAGGTAAGATATTTCTCTCAAGGACAGAAAAAAGAAAAAAAAATTGTACTTCCTTCACTACTCTTTAATATTGTTCTACAACCATTGGCCAATGTAATTGGGTGAGAAAAGAATTGAAAGCAAAAGAATTAGAAGAGAAATAAGCTCTTATTTGTAGAGACAAGAGAACTCCAGAGAATTAATGATAAAACTTAGTTGAAAAATTAATGAATTAGTAGGATATCAAATTAGCATGCAAAAATCAATTACATATGAAAAGAGCCAATTAAAAGTATAATAAATGAGAAAATCCAAATTACAGCAGCAATTCAAGATAAAATACATTGGATAAAACCTAAAAAGAATTCTTGAAACGTGTATGAGAGAAATTGCAAAGCAGAAGCAGCATGAGCTGGAGATGTTGCAATGCAATCGACATGACAATTTTCCCCATTTAATCTCTAAATTTACGGCACCTGTTGATTAAGAAACAATTGTACTTAATCCCAAGCTTTCACCATTAAGTTATTTTGGCTGAGGCTAAAGTGTTCAGCAAAAGAGTGGAGAGAAAGCGGTGACAAATATTGAGATGCATTGCAAAATACCTTTCTGTAACTCACACATGAGTAGTTTCATGAAAGGACAAATAGAATAGAGCACAGGGCCGAGAAAAAGACCCAAGTATGCATTAGAAGGTGCATATGTATACCCAAGTATACATGAAGGTGGTGTGTTTGCTCCATGGGCGGGGGCAGCGGTAACAATGCATTTGGAATTAGCTGGATTCTTTAGGAAGCTACATTTCAGATAGAGGTTTCTAACCAAGGCTTGAAATGCAAATGTAATAAATAAAAACACTGAAGGTTGCTTATATACACACACACACACACACATAACTTCAACATGGCAGTAAATTCTACATATAAGACAAAGTGGAAAACAAGTAGGAAAGCATAGAGGTGAAGGGTTGGGTATCTAATGGGGAGGAACTGTCACATTGGGGAGAAAGATGGAAAACCTTAGAAAAAAGGGCTCCAATTCATTGTTGGGTATAAAGTTTTCAAAAGTGATGCAAGGACTCTGTCATTCATTTTAAGAAAAGGTGTTATTTAACTCATAATAAGCAAAACGTACAGTAAAACTATTCAGAAACACCCTTCCTGTCAAAGCCATTTGGATAAGACAGGAAGACTTCACATTGCAAGCTTGAAACAGTCCTGGGATTACAGGCGTTGCAGGCGGAAGCTCACACTAGGACAGAGGCACTTGGCATGAGGTTTAGATGGCATTTGGGATGCCGTATTGCATCAGGGAGTACCTGGGATATTTTGGCCCTGTTTCTAGTACCAGAGTCCTGCTGATGTGCACCGCAGGAATTGGTGGTGATTTTGGGATCCTGATTTTGGCCAGGCCTAGGCCCAGTTACACTGTGCATTTGGATATGAACACTCATTCTGTGTCTGTCTACATCTCAATGTCTTTCCAATAAAAACTAACAAAGGCGACTCTTGTGGAGGGGATTTTGATCATTCCTAGTGCAGCAAATATGTTTTATTCTTCAACCCTGAACTTCTGCTTCGAGAAATTACTCTGAAAAAATCAGCCACCAATACTGGCCAGTAAAGGCATATTATCTGCTACAACAATATGTACAATTATAACATATTAACAGCTACTAGTGTCTAATTGGATGAGATTGATTTGATCAGGAATGGTAGATGTCCACATACCATGGAGTTGGGCAAAAGAACAAGCCAGACCTACGTGAGAGGCCCAGGGGTGACTTCCGGAAGTTATCAACTCTACGGTAAGTGGAAAAGCAGGAGTGAAAAAAAAATATGCAATACACTTACTGAGATATTACAATGGGTTTGTCAGGTAAAAGTACTGCCTGTGGCATCTCATGTGGGCACCTGTTTGTGTTCTGGCTGCTCTGCTTTCAATCCAGCCCTCTGCCAATTTGAAGCAGTGGAAGATGGCCCAAGTGCTTGGGATCCTAACATAGGAGACGCAACTGAAACCCCTGGCTCTGACTTCAGCATGACTCAGCCCTAACCATTGCAGGTCCTCCATCTGCTGGGGCGTGAACCAGTAGATGCAGACCTCTCTCTGCTTCTCCTTCAATCTTTATTGACTTTCTAATAAATAAATCTTGGAATAATACATGAATATATGATGAATAAACTAAGTCACGCTGAAGTAAGCCACTATGTTGTGACTTGTTGTATGGAAGACATGCAAGTAAGGCTTGCTGTTTGAATGACTGAGATTTGAAAGTATGTACGTGGGGTGGACACTACATCCCGTATGGATGCTGGTTCAAGTGTTGGCTGCTTCGCTTCCAATCATATCTCTGCTGGAGCACCTGGGCAAACAGAAGAAGGATGGCCCAACTGGCTCAGCTCTAGCTTTTGCTGCATTTGTGGAGTAAACCAGCGGATGGAAGATTCCCATCTCTCTCTCTTTCCTCTCTCTGCTTCTGCCTTTCAAATGAAATGCAGCTTTAAAACAAGTATGTGCATACTGTATGTATTCAAACAAAGACTTAGACAAAAATGAATGAGGAAATAGAGCTGAAAGGAAGCTGACACAGGTCGGCGAAGAGAATCTGAAATTGTTCCATTGAGGATGGGGTGGGAAGGCCTTGTCAGCTACTGTGCACTTTGCTGAGTCTGTTTCCAAAGCCCTGGGCACTAGCAGGGGGTCACGGTAGGCAGACCATGGATCAATGAGTCTACACAGTATGCATCTTTGTTGCTGGGGAAAGGTGGCCAAAATTTTGATTCTCTTAGGATCTGCTATAAGGTTGAACATATAAGTAACTGGATTGACATGAGAAATCACATTTTTCACTGTGGTGGAGTGATGAGTGTTTATACACACACACATATGTGCATATACATGTGTAACCATATATGCATATGTTCCATAATATTATATCTGAGAAATCTTCAAAAATTCATAGAAAAGGGATATAGTGAGAAAATTGTACATGAGTTCCAGATTTTTGCACATAAATAAACTTATAATATACTTAGAGTTTTTTCACAAGCTCTTGGAAGTGCCCTGTTCGGCATGAATTTCTGTAGTCTTGTTTCTCTCTTTCCTTTCTCTTTCACCGGGCTGTAACCTGCAGTGTGATGGTCTTGCTCATAAAGTTGCACAGGAGCATAAGATCACTGAAGCCTATTGCCTTGAAGCAGAGCAGTCCTGCAGCCTTCTCTACCTGTTGGCTTAGGAAGGACATGCCCATGGCCAACAGTTGAGAAAATGGAAAGAGAAGTCAGCATGAGATTTCACCTCACCCTGAACAGGATGTCTGTCATCCAAATATGAAAAAAACCAATGCTGTTGATGTGGGAAATGGGGGTACCCCAATCCAGTGCTGCTAGGAAGGTAAGCTAGCACAGCCATTAAGGAAACAGTATGGGTCCTCAGCGATCTGCAAATGGATCTACCACGTGACCCAGTCATCCCACCCCTGGAACTTACCCTAACAAGATGAAATTAGCATATAAGAGAGCTGTTGGTCCTGCTATGTTTATTTTAGCTCAGTTCCAAATAGCTAAGACAGGGAATCAACCCAAATGTTCAGGGACTGATGACTGGATAAAGAAAATGTCATATAAATAAATACACCATGCGATACTAACCAGTCAGTCGTACAGAATGAAATCCCGTGTTTTGCAACAAAATGGATGCAACTGTGAAACCATTATGCTCTGTGAAATCAGTCAGTCTCCAAAAGACAAATACATGTTTTCTCTGATAGGTCACTTTAATATGGAATGCAAAAATACAGGAATGGAATGGTCACTTTGATCACTGTTTTAATCCTGTGCTTATATTTTAGTGGAACGGTGATCTTCCTGCTTAATGCTTGATGGATGCTATGATTAGTCATGAATTAAGCCTAATATAGAGTGCATTAAGATTTTGTTTTGCAAACCCTGATGAAGAAACAGAAGGGAGGGAGAAATAATGAGGGGGTGGGGGGAGTAAGGTAAACCCGGCCATCTTCTATGAACTGCACCTACGGAATGTTCTTTGAACTGTACCTACGGATTGTGCAGTGTCTGCTCTCCTTGCGTTAATAAATAATTTAAAAAGAGAGCAGTATATTGATGTGTGTCACTTGCCTTGCCTCATTCTGTATCCGAGTGCCTGGTTCAGATCCTGCCTCCTGTTAACATGCAGGTAGGAGGCAGCAGGTGGTGGCCTACAGTCAGAGCGCTGGACTGAGTGCTCCCCTGAGTGCTCCCGCGGAGTGGGCTGGGACAGCGACGATCTCGCCACCTCATCCTTGGTCTCACTGCCTTTCTAATAACAACAACAAAAAAAGAGGAAGCTTTAAAAATGGATCTTCATTCATTTGTGACTGGAAAACCTCTATTGGTGTATTTTTAGGATCTGGCAGTTTGGGAGGTGGAACGTCTCATCCTGTGCTTACTGAAATGCTACAAACTCTGTTCTGGAGGAGTTGGGATTGATTAGAGCTCGCTGTCGCCGTCTCTTTGGCCTGTTGCTGTAGCAGAGAAAAACAGCAGCACAGTTCCTCTTTCCGGGAGCAGCGAAGACCCCTCGACAGGAGGTGTGGAGCGCTGTCCAAGCCTGCCTTGCTCCTCGCACTGGACTAAGTGCTCCCCAGCAGGGAGAATAAAGCCAGTCAAGTGCTGAGAGAAGTACTCTCAGGATAACTGTGGACTGAACAAGAGGCACCTTCCTTAATGGTTAAATCAGCTTCAGAAATCCACAGAAATGAGAAACCTCGAGCGCTTGGCTCTGCACACTTCCCATGGGATTCCAGAGCAGATTGTCTCGGCTTGCAGCTAAAGCAGGGTTAAACTCCAATATCCCTGCAGTAACTGACTCATTTCCTGTTCATAAAAATAGACTGATGAATAATAAACTAGGGGGGAATCCTTTTCACTTTGCCTTCCATCAATTACTGCCTGCCCGGTCACACTGGGCTCTGACACCGGTGCATTTGTAAAGTGGCATGCGAGTGCTGGGGGCCTGTGGTCAGTGGAGCACCCTCCCTGGGCAGCTGCAATTGCAGAACCCCAACTAGAATCCTTCCTCCGCCCTTCTCTGCACTATTTCCACTTCCCTTCTAGGGAAACGTACATGATTTTTAACTTGGCAATCCTGACCATGTGTGTCGGAGAACATGAGTGAAGCCTCAGACAACACAAGCCGCATGACGACAGCAGCGCGTTTATTATCACTTCCCATTACTGCAGGTGTTTTGCTGGTACCAGGTTGTCTCCTAAGCTCAATGCAGACCATGACATTTGTCTTGGAGATTGTTTATGCCAGTGTAAATAGCTGTATTTATGTTCACTGACTTAATAGCAACAGAGAAAAGTTTTCAGAACTGAGTGGAAGAAAAATTCAGTTTAAGGTCTGTGCCAAGAAGCATTTATCAAGGAGTGGGGCATCAATGAAGCTCATATTCAATGGTGTGTGGTCATACGGGTACATTCTCACTGTGTTGTCTTGGCACTTGATACTTTGTTCTTCTTAGAGCTTTGCCCTTTCTTCTTCCTGGATGCACTTAGCAAAACTGCATTGTTAATAATACCCGCTACACTGCTGACAATGTTCTGCATATCCAACTCTGCCTTTCTCTTGGGACAGAGAACATCCATGACTCCTGACACTTTGAGGGCACAAAGCCACCTATGTACCAGTCTATGTACACAACCACCTACACCCCCATGCACACTCACATGTGGGCGAATTCCAGGTGTTAATGGCCATTCCCTGCAGAAGAAAACAGAATTGGGAATGAAGCAAAGGCTAAGATGACCTGGAACCTTGTCTTCGGTAGCTGATGCAGGGAGACTATGAAACAAATGAAAGAAGCAAAGGAAAATTAGATTCTCCACATTGATATAAATGTGCATAGGCTCACACTCAAAATTGTCTGCTCTTTTCCCACCATAGAGTTCTTCCAGTGTTAGAATAAATTGAGAGCCCAGGGAACTTTAGCAAGTGAAGAAATATGTCTGGGTCATCTCTGAAAGTGACACTGTGAGCGTGTGAGCTTGCCGGAAGATGGGAACTGAATCACTGGGCCATGGCCTCAGAGCGCAAGGGGCAGGGCGATCCCAGCTTGCACAGAGCTGGGTTCACGAGAGGCTGTGATTTGAACTTGGTCATGTATTCATCTACTCATCAAGTAAGATTATTCCCCAGACATATGTTTGGTGTCTGTGTCAAGCTCTTTGTGACAGAAGACTGAGGTAAGGTGGCAGATTTAGGGGATATTTAAGTAGAGGAAAAGATACTGTTTCATGATGTATTCAGTATGGGAGTGAAGAGAGGGCAGGACCTGGGATGGCACACTGCTTAGAAAAGCCAGTGGACAATGGTGCCATAACCTACACTAGACAATGCCAGAACAGGGGAGAGAACAAATTTGGTTTCGAGCTGTACCAAGTGTGAGATGACTTTTAAGTCTTAGGCATTCACAGCTAACCTTCACATAGAGTAAATAAGCAACAATGAAAGCCAAGCGCTCACAAAACTGGAGTGGTAATGGGAGAGCAGGTATTTCGGAAGACAAGGGAAGGAAAGATGTGAAGAACCATGGCAAGGGAGCTGTGCAGCCATGGTAGGCAGCCCAAATAAGGCAGGTCTGGGATGGAGCCTGTGAAGGCGGAACATGCGCACTCGGGCTTGACACACAGCAAGTCATTGTAGTGTAGTTTCTGGACCTGACAAGCGTATACAGCAAACAGCTGGACATCAAACATGGTGGCCAGGAATTATCTTAATTGGAGAGAGAGATAGAACAAAAGCAAACTGGCTTGGTTGTTTTCTTGCTGTTTTGTTTGTGTTAGAAGAGAGCATGGTGCAGTGGTTGAGCCGTCATGTCGATGCCTTCATTCCCTATCGGAGTGCTGTGCCTGCAGTCCACAGCTGCTCTGAGTCGCATCCAGCTCTCTGGCAGCATGTTGGGAAGCAGCAGATGGTGGCCCAGGTACCTGCACCTCTGACGACCAGGATGGAGTTCCAGGTTCCGGCCTTTGACCTGGCTCTGCCCTAGGTGTGACAGGTGCTTGCAGAGTGAGTCAGTGGACAGAAGATCTCTCTCATGCAGCTTATAACAAAGGAACAGAATCTGCCTGCTAGATACTCCAGGAGAGGAGGCTATGGGACTACCTACCCCTGCCCACCACTCCCCACTCCCAACTCCCACCAGCGTGGCCTCACCAGCTATCACACCTGACGCACAGCAGGTGGTCAGCAGGCTCCTGCAGGCAGCACAGGTGCATGAACAGGCAGGGGAGCATGGTGCATCCGTCTTTCTCCTCTGGTGTTGGCAGCTGGCTGTCCCACCCTGCGTTAGTCCCCAGCAGGAGGTCGCAAAGTTTGCAGTAGTGTTCTGCTCAGAGAAACCCTTGGGTGCCCTCTAGTCTGTCTTCAGCCAAGTGCTCAGAGATGTGGTTCCCCATCCAGGGAAGCTCCTGCCAGTCGAACGCTCACTCCTCTGTAGCTGTCTCCCTGCTTCATATCCTTGTGAACTTCCATTTTCTACTCTATTTGCATAATGTCCTGTATTGATCAGCTCCCGCCCTTCTCACTGAAATACAACTCTGCTTCACTAACCCCTGATCCCTTGCTCTCAATGACTTCATTAAAGAGAAATCTCAGCAAAAGACATCTGGACCTCTGGTGCTTTCCGTTCCACCTCATGAGCTGTCCATGGGGCTCTGGACAGGCCAGGAGATGACCTTCAACTCTCAGTGTGTGGAGTAATTTTGTGTTACTTATGGGCACAAGTTCCATGAGCATTTCAGGCCTTCATTTCCCAGTAGCTTGCAAGGCCAGCCTGGGCTCTCTATGTGGCCTGAGCAGGCCACCCCACTGCCCTACAAAGCTCCTGCTGCCAGGCTTCCTGCACAGTTCCTGCCCTTCAACAGACCCAGCACTGTCCTCAAACAAAACAAAATGGAACTACAGTGAGCCCGACAGGAACCCTCCATCACATATGTGCACACAAATGCAAACACGGGCACACACCGGAGGAATGGGTTACACTGCGGTTTCAGACACACCCAGCTGTAAGGACCAAAAATACAGACAGAACAACTTGGCCTCTGAGGCAAGCATGATGTAATGATCCAAGCAGTGTGAGTCATGCTTCTATAATTTAGCTGAGTGCTTTCGGACAAGTTATTTAAACTTTTTGAATCCCAGAGGCCTCATCTACTTAATGGAGATGTCTAATGGCTGCTGAGGGGATTAAGTGAGATAACTCATGTTAAAAGCTTGGCTTGGTGGCTGGCACACAGCAGCATGCTCATCATCCAAAACAGTCATTATTGATTACCGTGCTTTGCCAATAGGCGACACTGGAGCTTGAAGAGCAAAGATTCGTCTCCAATATATAAAGGGTTATGCTGTTTGAGTAATGCCATGGGGCACAGAATCCTTGTTCAGCTGCTGCTCAGCCCAACACACTAGGGACAGTGATGGACGGTACCAGTGATGGCTTGCTTCAAGCCAGCGTGATGTTAGCTAAAGCCAGTGTGCCATTCTGATAGAAACCAAAGATTCTTTCTCTCCACTATCCAAATATGAGAAACTTCTTCTGTTTCCTTACAATAGAAACATCAGGATTTAAACGTGTGCTTTACAACTTTGATCTCGATGCTTGCCACTGCGTCGACAGAGGCTCCAGGCTCCTCAAAGAGGGAAAAGCAAGACAAACAGCTCAGAAGGGGGGCCGTGCTGCTTGTCCAGCCTCTGTGACAAGGGAACCAGTCCTAAGTCGGAACCCCAGGGAATGAGCCTCTGCCCGCTCTGTGCAGTCAGGCAGCTGCAGCCAGGGCTGCTCTGGAAGTGAGCAGGTGTAAGGCAGCCCGGGTCACACCCTGAAAACCACCACGAGAAACAACAGCTGCTGTGGATCAGGAACACGACATCACTGGAGAACTGAAGGGCGACAGGCACTTAGCGAGTAAAAATAACCCCTCACAAGCCTCTTCACGCACCCCGCAGGCTTCCTTAGCGTCTCGTGCTTAACAGGGCTAAAAAGGAACTGAGGTGTGAGGGTTCCCTATCATTTTCATCTCCTTCACCCTCGCTAAAGCTCTAAAGGACAGCCAGGCTTAGAGAGCTGCCTTGAGACTCATTGGGATGACTTCAAGAAGTTCAGGTTGAGGAGACTGCGAGTAGAAGCCAGGCAGGACAGAAGCATGCTGGGAGCTTCACAGGAGAGCTAGGAGGCAGTGTCCACTAAACGGAGCAGGAAGAAGGTTTGGGGCAGTATGTACGCAAAGCAATTCAACATGGAAAGGCTCAGAACAGGGGCCTATGTTAGCACACAGTGGGTTAACCCACTACCTGAAATGTGAGCATCCTGTATGAGTGCCAGTTCGAGTCCAGATTGCCCCACTTTTGATCCAACACTCTGTGAGAGCACCAGATGATGGCTCCATGATCTGGGCCCTGACCATTCATGAAAAAGACAAGGATGGTGCTCCCGGCTTCCTTCTGGCCGTTGCAGGCTTCGACTCTGCATTCCAAATAAAAACCTATCCATTTTGGAGACTCGGAAGAGTGGGGTCCTGTGTATCTTATTGGCTGAAGGCAAACAGTGCTTATCAGGAAGTACTTTGCCATCGGTACTGGTGCTGGTCTGCTGAGAATCAGCATTTTGGGTCCTTGTGTCTCCCTTACTCCCCAGCTTCTCTTAGGTTTTGTAAGTGCCAGAGCTTCTTCTAATCCACAGGACTTGTTGCTCTGGGTGCCAGATCTCTACAGGGCTATGCTGCCCCTTTACTTACACTGTCAAAGTCAATGTTGCGATGGTGCTGGACATTAAGCATGCGAGTGTGCTAAGAACAGAAGTTGTCTTTCTACTTTTATTTATTTTTTAATATTTATTCATCTGAAAGGCAGAGTTCAAGGGAGAGAGGCACAGACCAAGAGAGAGGGAGGGAGAGACAAGAGAAAGAGAACTTCACGTTCACTGGTTCACCCCAGGAAGGCCAAGGCCAGGCTGGGCTGAGCCAACACACAGGAGCTCCGTCTGGTTCTCCCACCTAGGTGTCAGGGGCCCAAGACATCTTCTCTTGCTTTCCTAAGCCAGTTAGCAGGAGCTGGACTGAGAGTCGAGCAGCTGCGACTTGAACCAGCACCCCTGTGGGATGCCAGCATCCCAGGCAGCAGCTAAATCTGATTTGTCACAGCTCTGGCCCTGTGCGCATGCTTGTGCATGTGAGACTTTTGACCTCGCACTCAAATAGAGTCTAAGCATGCATGCCACATATGCATTTGTATTTCTGATGTGCCAATGATGTTTCTGCAAGTGTATTTAGTACCAATTGCCTCATTTGCATGTCTTTCATTTATACATGCAGTATCTTCAGTTTTCAAATTTAAATGAGCATACCCAAAATACAAGCCTATTAAGCTATAACTAGAGAATGTCTCCTCACATTCTTTGCTGCCCCTGGGGGTGCGCCTGAGAGCAGATCATCCCTGCCTGTTGGAACTGGCATCAAATGCCAGGTGCTGCTTCTTCCTCCATCTGACCTGCCTCTATCCGCTCCTCTATAGAGCAGGAGTGATCTTTAAAAAATGGCGCAAATCATGAGATACCTTTGCTTTAAATTCTTTAGGGAGAGGAGCCTTATGGGTTAAAGAAACTTCAGCAAGGTGTCAGTGGGTTGTACAATGAACCTGACCTGAGCAAACCTCATGCACATTCAACATTTACACATGAAACAATATATGATCGGGGGCTGTATTGTTTACAACATTAGCCAGCATTGGCATTAAAATCTGGGCAGGATGGAGAGGAGTGGGGCTGGGACAAAACAAGGCTGATCAGGAGCCACCAATGGCTGAAGCCGGATGAAATCTGCGTGAGGTTTGACCTGCTCTTCTCTACACTGTGGAGAGTGTTTAAGATCAACTGTACTGTCCCAGCAAGAAACATACTCATTTGTGCCCAGCACTGCCCTTTGGAAACAACCTGGGCTGGCTGGTTCCTCTTGCCACAACTCTAGCCACCACTTCAGCCTCTTGGGCTCCACCCGTGTGCGGCTCGTTCCTGAGGCGGGCGTGGCATCTGCTGTGCTGTGAGTCTGACCACGGGTTCTGCAGATCATGGCACTGTGGCCTTGAGTCTCACATCTGCTCCCTCACACAGGGCCTGCCTCGTCTCCTCCCTGCTTCCTGGGCACTCTCTCCTTTGTTTTCTTGCTGGTGACCATGTCCAGCAGCAGACACAATGCAGCTTCCAGAAAGCTGGGACCCCACTGCCCTTTGTCTCCCCCTCCACCGCTCCCCTTTCATTCAGGGTCTCAGAGCCTGGCGCATTGCACAAAGTCACCAAATATTTGTTGAATAAAGAAACATGGGCACTCGTCCCCAGAGACAGAGCGAAGTCCATTGCGCTGTGTGCTCAGCCTTGGCTTCTTACTCTTCACAAAGGGACTGACTGGAATTGGCTGATACACTTGATATTCTCTTCCTCTTCCCTTCTTCTGTCTCTCTCTGAAAATTACACCAGGAGAAATGATAAGAGAAATCTGAATGGGCATTGTTTGCCCAAGGATATGCTCCTGTTAGTGGTAATGCCACAGAAAAAAGACAAATGTAGGAAAAAATATCTTCTAAAAACAAAATGAACCAGAACTCAGATGCTCCACTTTTCTTCCTTTCGGACTTTCTGTGCAGATTCTGATGCAGTGTGATTCCAAAGCCTACACGGTTGCCAATAAACTGACACTTTGTTGAGCAAAAGACCTTACCGCGTGGAGATAGCCTCTCCTTCTTCTAGCCTCAAAGCCTGTCAAGGTTTTTCTCCAACTCCACAATCCTCTGTTCCTGCCAGACTCCTGGGCCTTTTCCCCAGGGGCTCGCTCTCTAAGAGCCAGTTGCTTTTGATGTCCTGCAAAACATTGCTCAAAGTGGAAGCTGAGTCACCGCAAGTGCACGCCTTCTCTGTCAAGAGCACAGGACGCATGTGGCCTGAGGCGACTGGACCCCGAAGCCAACGGGTTAAACTCAGTTTCAATTTGCACACAGATGGGTGCATCCAGTTGTCCCTTTATCTGAGAAGCCTGCATCCATAGGACTGCAATAACAGATATTCAGGAAGCTGCCTTCACTGTGAAATTCAACAAAGGGAATTAGCCACAGTATGTGAACAGTGACTTTACATAGCAGAAGTGACAAAGAGTACTGTGGCTGGTGATAGAGAACCAGTAATTACAGTATTAGTACCCTTTCCACGTTACGTTTCTAACTTTATTGAAAGGTTGCTCACGATCCCAACTGTCCTTTCTTCTAATAAAACACAGCAAAAGGAAATATAATAGAGATTGCTTTTTTCTAGATCCTTTTGCCAAATGACGCAAGCAGTAAAACGTATTCTTATAGTGAGATTTCTAATTGTAAAAAAAAAAATATTTTCAAAACTTAAAAAATATATTTTTATAGAGATTTTAACTACATGCCAGCCTCAAGAGAGGCAGAGTAACAAAGCTCCTGAGCCCTTATCCAGAAGGAGTGAGCTGCAGCTTTTCTCTTTAATATTTAATCTCAAGTTTATTAATATTTTTAAATAAAAACTTCTGCATCTAGCTTATGCTCACCTCCAGGACTATTCAAAAGTGCAGCCCACGTGACACAAGGTCCACGGTGAAGGCTGCCTCGTCTGGCACTTTATTATCAGTTTGCCCATGTTTTTCCTTAAAGCGGTAAAATGCATTGATCTGAAACACACCCTTGCTCTGCCACTGTGGCCCGTGCGGAAGGGAGAGCTGGAGACAGGAGCCCAGGCACCCACCACCTGCAGACCCCTGCTGATGAGCATGGAGGACTGTCGTCCGTGTCTCCAATATTAGCACTTCCAGAATAACGTGTTCTGAACCTTCTCTCACAATTCCTGCCCACCCGACACATGTCTTTCTCAGCCAAAGCCCCGTATTGTCACAGGAATGTCTTCGTGCTAGAATGCTCAGAAAATCCATCAGCTCCAGGAGCATGCGTTGTCAGTCTGGGAAGGCCCCTCCAAGGGAAAATGGCCCAGACACACTGAGTTGCCGTGGAGCTGGGGAGGAAGACAGCAGGTGGAAGTTCCAGGGTGACAAGGGATTTCTCCCCAGGAGGAGTTTCTTCCATCAGTTGGATCTGCCCATGAAAGGTTGAGCAGGTCACCATGCAGTCAGCAGCTTTCGGTGCCCAGCAGTGCCCAAAGCCTGGGGTGGGCCAATGTTAGGCCCAGGCACAGGTGCGGCATGACCACACAGCAGAGACTCAGCTACAGTGGCCTCTGATGGCCAACCCTGTCTTGGGGTGTGCCCAGTGAAGTTCTGTGCCTCCTGGGTTAGGGAGTATTCCATTCATCTCACATCCTCTTCCTCTGTGTGGCGGTCCAAGGAGGAAGGAGACGCAGAACTCACAGGAGGCCACGGATGAGGAGCCATTTTCTGGCCTCTCCCACCGTAGGCCGGAAGCTGGTGACATTTGGACATGCGTTTGTGTCTTGATAAACCTGTATGACTCCACTTCCTGTGTGCTGGTGCCTGCTTTCTTCGGATGACAATGGAGACTGCATAGATACGGCTCACAGCACGGCCATCCTGGTGACATCTCCCATCAGGCACTGATAGTCCCTAAAACCACGAGTTAAAGATCTCCATTGCTACAACCCTGGTTAAGAACGCTGTCCTGGGGCAGTTTCAGACAGCACAGGAGATGGAGCTCAGCAGAGACTAGGCCCTGTCTTGGTTGTCTGCTGAGCTGTGTCCCAGAGGGGGCAAGACCAGGGCACTCAGTGAGGCCACGGGCAACAGATGGGGCCTGAAGTGGGGTTGGGAAGCCAGAAGCTGGAAGCCAGGACCCCTGCAGGACCATTCGGACTTGCTGCCTTGTGCTGACCGATGCCCCATGAGCTAGATTCTTTACATGCACACAATGTTTTCCTCCTGTCCATTGAGGGAATTTGCACCTGAAGCTGCAGGCTAGGAGAGTGCGTGGAACCCCAATAGCAGTGAGTGTGAAAGACCCAGACTTTGGGGAGACCCTCATGCTGTCATGCTGTGTGCTCTGGCCCCCAGGAACTGAGGCCTTGCTTATTACTTTTGTCACAGGGGTGTGGGACCTGAGGCAACCAGAGCTTAAGCCTTTTGCCGGAGGTCATGCCAATCCATGGCACAAGCTGCCCAGAAGCCAAGGTGTTTGTTTGCTTGCCGCGCTCAGTTGGACGCAGGGAATGTTACTGCTCAAAGATCAAACCTTTATCTCCAGCCAAATTCCTGCAGAGGGAGGGGGGAGGGACACACAGCTGCCCTTTCTATGTGCTGGCTGTCTGCTCCGTGTGCACACCGAGCCAGGTTAGAACACGGCTGTGTGCTGTATTTCACCTCTGCGGTAGCAGCGGTGCCTCATTTCCAAAACTCTCAGGATGAGCGGAGATGTTTCTAGGACTCACAGTACTTGACTGTCTTCCATCAGCCGGGGAAGAATCCGCCCGCTCCACAATGTGGTCTGTCTGTCAAGGATCCAAAGCATCCAGGTTCTTCCCTTTGGGTTGTGGCGGGGACCCAGTTGTGCGGACAGACAGGAGGAGGGCGCCTCTGGGGCCGCCACGGGTCACCAGGACCCAAGGATTCTGAGTTACATTCAGCTTCTCTTTGGTTGTAGAGAGTTACGTCAGCACTTTCCCTGGAAATGACGTGAGCGCAGCAGTGGCCAGAGCTGCTGGGCTATGTGACCCCTGGCTCGTGCGTGGTGCTGTCAGTCCGTGAGGCTTTGCCCACCCTAGAGAGCAGCTGTGGGCACAGAGTGGCTCCTCCCTGTGTTGGCTGCTGCGTGCTTTTCCGAGGATTACACAATCAGAGCTGTGACCTTGCGGGCCCAGGCGAGACTGGACAGTTCAGCTCCAACTCTCCGGTGCTTCTGTGGGCGCGGTTTGCTCTGCTCCAGAAGAACCCTCACCTTCTGTGAGAACAGCCCTAGTCCAGACGCTGTGTCCACAACTATCCCCTGACTTGGTGGTGTGGGCTACGGGTGGCTCTGAGTGCTGTTTGGCAGCCAGGACTCGCCCCAGAGAGAGCCAGAAGCGCTGCAGGTGCTTCTCAATGATGTGCAAAGGTTACACCCACGCGGCGCTCACACCCCTGGGCCTGGGACCATGTGGAGGTGGCTGTTAGGTCAGGGGCAGGAGTCATCCCTCAGCAGGGACCTGAGGACCTGCTGGCGCCCGTGCCCTGGGCTCCCCCTACTGGCTGTGGTTCCAGAGTCCAGACCCCCCTCTTTTTCTCTGCTGGGAGGCCCCCATCTGCAGGTGTCTCAGCTCCCAGGGCAGAGTCGGAGGCTCCTGGGACACCTGGGATTGAGGGGGTGGAGCACTCTTCTCTGGCTTTAGGTCGTGTTTTGTGCCAGGGAGCTCACCGCTGAATTCTGATTTTGAGACGCCCCTTGGAGGCAGAGAGGAGCAATCACCTCCTGCAGCAGGACTAGAGCCAGCGCCCCGCCAGCTCAGCTCTGGCACATTTTCAGTTGAATCTTGTAAAAGTTTTGAATTTATTTTGTTTGAAAGGAGGGAAGGAGAGAGAGAGAGAGAGAAAGAGACTGGTTAATGTTCCAGATGCTAAATAGCCAGGGCTGGGTCACGCTGAGGCAAGAAGCCTGGAACTTAATCAGAATGTCCCCTGTGAACACCAGAGACTCAAGCCCTGGACCATCACCACGGCCTCCTAGCATGTGCCTTGGCGGGAAGCTGGTTCCGAAGTGAAGACAGCACTTGCATCAGAACCCCCTTGGGTGCATCCCATGACATTGCAGGCTCTGCCACACGCCACACTTTGCTTCAAGTCTCACATGGGCATCGCAGGAAATGCTGCAGCACATGTCCATGCAGCTGAGAGGCAACAGTGTCGCCTGTCCAGCTGACTCGTGCAGCGAAGGCTCCCATCCCTGTGCAGAGAACACTGGGGTCCCTGCGTGACCACCTCCAGTTCCTTGAGAACCAGGGGTTTCTCTATGCTGTGCTTCCTATGGAACTCATTCCCTCTTATCAGAGCAACAAGGATTTTCTTCTCAAACAGGAATGTGGGATCCTCATCAAGATGGAGGAGGGAGTGAGCTCGTGGCCCCTTCTGGCTTGGAGTCTGGCTCTAGTGTTCACTTTGGTCCTCAGCCAGGTTCTAGGCCTCAGGCCCTTCATGTCCACACTTGCAGACCCAACACAGAGCACCCCAGGCCTAGCCGAAACCGACACCCCGGGACAGGGAGAAGCAATAGGACACAGAACTCGAATAACACCCAAGGCACGCATGTCATGGTGCCGCTTGGGCATACCTGTGCTTTTGGACTGTGTCATCAACTAGACTGATTTTAGACATTTAGTCAAAGGTGGTGCTGTCTCGCTAAGCTCTTGTCTACCAGGCAGCGTCTCCCAGGGTGTGCTTGCAGCTGATGCAACTGTTGGAAATCAGAGGTCCCGGCTCGGATGCCTTCAGTGTGCAGTCATGGACTGTGCTTTATTTGTGGAGGCTGACTGCATTCTGACCCTGGTTATCTTAGGATGCCTTTTACGTGGCCTGAGTGAAATGCATTTCAGACTCAAGCCCAGCTATAAGAGGGCAGGTGTCCAATGGAGAGTGTTGGCTTCAGTCTTGGAAACTTTTGGGGAGAGGACAAACTTTGGCTTTACCCAAAGATCCCAACGATCTCCTGACCTAACAAAGGACCCCCTGGATGATGGTCTCAGGCCCAGAAGTCAGGAATCAGCCATGAACTGTCAGATGGGAACAGGTGCATGGAAGCTTGTCCCAGCTTGTCCTTCTCCAGAGGTTCATAAAAGTGAACAACGAAGGTGGGGGCTGGGGAATCTGAGCTCAGAATAGAAGTCATGGCGTTGACCTGGCCCTTCTGAGGACACATTGGAAGCCCAACATGTCCTTTGCTGGGAACTTCTGGAGGACTGTCATCTTGGGACAGGGTTGGGGACCTGCAGTGGGAGCTAAGCTCTAGCCATGCCCAGTCCCTGATGGCCCCCGGCTTTGTCGGGGCTGAGCTTGGTTCTCCCCATTGTAGCTATGAGTGTAGAAATGACACACTTCTTCCATGGCATAAACATATCAACTTGTGTTTTTCTTTTAAAAATATTCTTTTTATTGGAAAATCAGATGTACAGAGAGGAGAAACAGAGAAGATCTTCTGTCCTTTGATTCACTCCCCGGGAGGCCACAGCTGCTGGAGCTGCGCCAGTCTGAACCCAGCAGTCCAGAGCCTCTCCTGGGTCTCCCACATACAGGGTCCCAAGTCTTTGGGCTGTCCTCGACTGCTTTGTCAGGCCACAAGCAGGGAGCTGGATGGGAAGCAGGACCATTAAGATTAGAAGAAGTGCCTACATGGGATCCCTACGATGCTGGGTCCCAGGCTTGTATTTTTCAAGGACAATCACGGTGGAGAGAAGTTAAACTTGGAAGAAATCACAGGAAATCTCTCTGCAGTGGAAGCGAGCCTTGTCCGGCTGATCTTGGATGGAGTGGCTTGGTGGTTTCCCAGGGGACTCCTTATCAGCCCTTGAATCTTCTCAAAAAAGAAAAACACATTGTGGGGGTGAGGCTGGGGTAGACAAGACATGCCCTGGTGACTTCTTAACTGCCCTGACACTGACGTGGCCAGACGCATTCAAGGAAAGCCATTTTGGGGCAAGGGCAATGAATAGAAATAACCCTACCAACAGACAAGGGAGTTGATGCCCCTGCTTTGGCTCAGTGGTCCCCACTCACTTCTGGCCTGGAGGCCTCAGACCCTTTGCCTGTATGTTGCATCCTCAGCCCTTTCTCTCTGAGGAGATGGGGCTGTTGTTACTGGGTGAGGCACTCAATCATCGGGGCACCTCTCAGGCACCTTTGTCACCCTAATATAGACCTGCAGCTATGGAAACACCCATTACCCAGTTACAAAAATAGCATTCAAGTGTGCAAGATGCCATAAATAAATGGAAAGAGACAGCCAGGAAGTGGTGCTAATCATGGCTTTGATGTGGCATGAATTACTGTAGCTCCTGACAGCCTGGTGCAGGTGCCACATCTTCAGTGCGAGCTTGAATCCAGGCTTCCACTTCTCCCTGATGGCGACAGCTCTGTCCCATCTCCCCATCCTGCCCGCCTCCCTGGCAGGCCTCCTGTGCCATGTCCCTGGCCTGGCCGAGGACAAGGGCAGAGCTCTGGGCACAGGCGCTCCTGGGTTCCTATGTTCCTGGCCAGCATTCCTGGGACTGTGCAGCAACATCCTATTTTTAATCTCTGGAAAGCTGCGCCCTGTGGGTGGGCTGTGCAGGGGAGTGGGGGCTCGGTATGGTTGTGTAAGAGGAAGTGGTGGGCTCAGAATGCACCTGTCTTGCAGTCATCAAGTCGTTAGAATCCCAGGATGTGCTGCCACTCATGAGGCTGCAAGGGCTTGGGTTTGTTGAGAGCCTAGCGCCTCTGGTGTCACGTGGCACAGGGCTGCCTCGGGTTGTCTCTGTCCTGGCTCTCCCTCTTGCTCCTTCGTGTAGGGATCCTGCCTGCAGGAGCGCCCTCTTGTGGTTGGATGAGCTGAGTTGTGTTATTTTATTCAACATGTGTTCATTTGCTGTTTCCGTCTCATCTCTAGAGTGGATGTGTTAGTTCCTGATTGAAATATGAGTAGGTTACAGATCAACTATGAGCAGTTTTCTTCTCTTTCTATTTGTTAGTGCTGTATGAATACCTCAGCTGGGCTGTGCTTGCCCTCCCAACAGGGTGCTCCAGTATTCTGTGTCTCAACCTCATCCAGTTGTGCTAAAGTGAAACTGTATTTTCCCACGAGTGTCTGGGCTGTCTTACTTTTGTCCTCGTGTAGTTCAGAAACTGCTACAATCTGCGTTCGGATGCAGGGCTTAGATGCTCAGCACTCAAAGACTGGACTGCAGAGCCGGCCAGTTACGCCCTGAGTCCCAGCCTTCCTCTCCCAGGGCCACCTGTGCCCTCCACCTGGAGGTCCTTTGGGTTGTTTCAGCTCTCACACACCCTGCACTTGGGGATAGGCTTTCCTCTTTGGTTGGTCAGTAGCAGATGCAGTGATGATGGGCCATGGAGATGAAGGGCTGTTTTAACTCTGCTGGGCACTGGCTCAGCCTAATGTACCTGGTCCCCTGGTCTTTGCTGGGACACCTGCCTTGTGTCTATCTCACAAGGTTGGGCCGGCCAGGACTGATTGAGCTGCTAAGGTCTGTGCTGGCTGGCAGGTGGACAGGTGAGGAGAGCATAGTTGGCAAGTGGAGTGCCCTCCTGATGGGGTGCTGCATGGTCACTCTGGATGCCCAGGGATACAACAAAGACCCAGGAGAGTAAGCATGATGATAAAGAGTCGAGGTTCCTCATCTTCCTACATGGATGTGGTGTCTTATCTGGAAAAACGAGCTTGATTTCATTTTTAAGTCCTGAAGGATTCAGTTACAGGTTCACACATGATGGCTACTAGTGGGGACACACCTGTCACTGCTTCGCTCTTTCTGGTGGACAAGTGATCCTGGCACAACAGGAAGGTGCTGGGCATGAGCACTGAGACCACATTGGCATGGACAGTAAGCACCTTGATGGTCTGCTGACACTTGATGCCTGCTGTGCCAGGTCTGTGCCCTTCCAGGACCACTATATTGAGAGGGAACATCACGGAGACGGAATGCAGAGGGGCCTGTTGGAGCCACATGGAACTCCTTGTTTAAAAACCTGGAAGAATTTAAAGCTGGACACATGGAGCACTAAGTCAAGCTCTGGGCCCCTAGGATTGGGTGGGACGGACCATGCTGCTGTCCTGGCATGGGCATATGGATGGTGCCCTTCCTGGGCAGGGTCCTTCTTGGGCTAGGGTGCCCTCTGAGCAGCTGCCGCTTGGATTGCTTCCCAAATGGAAGTTGAGACAGAACACTGTAGCACTGATCTCTAAGGGTAAGAGCCTGGCTTGCCTGAGCAGGAAGGGGCAGGCCGGGAATGGGGCACAAAGGCAGAGTGGCATGATAATGCCTCTGTACCTCACATGTGGGGTTCACTCTGGTTTCCAGGAGGGAAGGGCCAGCTCCGGCCCAGAGACTACCCCAGTGATCCAGGTGGAAACTGTCCTTCCTGGCCAAATAAGTGCTTGATTAGTGTAATTATTCAAATGTAGGCTGTGCCACGGGATGTGTGTGGGCTCGCATGCTGCACTATTTATCACATTAAGCTTCTACACTGACAGGTGTGTAAAGTAGGATATTACACAGCTAATGTTTATTTAAAATTGGAATGTATCCCCAAACTATTGTAGTTCAGGAGAACTCAACTTGAGCAAACCAGGTCCATGCTCTCCCTTCCAGTTTCAATGCTGCTCCAGTTCCTGCTTCTCCCATCCTCAAAGAGTCTGACCCTAACTGCTTGTTCCCATGACCCTAACTGCATGTCACCTCTGGGCCCGCTTTTTGAGTCTGTCTCTGCCAGGAGTGCCTCTTAGGAGAGCACCATGCTGCCTGCAGCTCCACTACAGAGCCTCTCCCTGGAGCTGCAACTTGCTGCAGTCCTGTTCTCCCGGAGAAGTGCCTGAGCGGCAGGCGTGCATCTTCGAGTGTGTGTGGAGGGAGCATCTGTGTGATGAACGCCTTGAGGATGCCTGCAGGCAATGGCAAGAGGAGGTGGATTTGGTCCTCCCCCTCTGCGGCTCAGCTGTCTCTCCCTTGTTCTCTCCAGGTCGCAGGTTCACTATGTGTAAATGGATAGAAAACGGAAGCTCCTGTGCCGATGAGTGCTAGGACTGCCTGAGAAAAGATCACACCCAGTATTATAACACGTGCTCCTGTATTATGTGACATAAATAATCACGGTTTTCTCACAGTCCTGAAGTCACAGTGTGGACAGGGCAGCCTCTGCTCAGCTATTGGATGGCTGTTTCAGCCTGACGTCAGTGGTCGCCCTGGGTCTTGTGGTTGTGACACACCACGATGGACTGTATCTCAGGCCAGGAACAGACACAAGAGTGAGCGATCTCACGGAAGCAGAGGGAGCACCACGCCAGGAAGAGGCCAGCTCACTGATGACACTGTCCTCACTGGAGATCAAGATGTGAGGATGGGCATGAGCCTGGCACCTCCCGTCAGACCCCTCCACCTGGCAGCATCACCGCCCTGGCAACCAACTCCAGCACATGGACCTCTGGGATGCAAAACCAACCCAGACCACAGCTGCTGCTTTCTCCCCGGGTCTTCCTTGTTCGTGTGCTTCTGTGTCCTAATCCCGTCTTCTTATAAGGGTGCATCGGGTTAAGGGCACGTTCACACAGCCTCAGTGTAACTTCATTATCAAAATGCAGTCTCCATCAGGAGGCCTGGCGATTGAGACTTCTACACCATGCCACGGGGTGGAGGCACTATCCATGCCCTTTGTCTTGCAGAGCTATAGCACACATTACCTATGGCTGTTTAGGAAGAAGCAAGGATCTTGGTCTTGGGCAAGCTAAGGCACGGGCTTCATTCTAATACACAATTGCTGTGCTGAAGCTGAGGGAGAAGTTGACCTAGAGGGGCTGCAGTGGCTCCTCTTTGCAGCACTGAGGCTGACTTGGCTCAGGACCGTGGCCTCATAGGTTACACTGAATATGCACAGCCCACAGTCACCTGATGACAGGCTGTTTGTTGTGTATCTTGTTCTGTCAAGGGGCAGCCCTCTCCTCTTCCTGTGTATCCTTCTTGGTGGTCTCATCTTGACTAGATTCTTAGCATTTGCCCATTGAGCCACACGGAGAAAAAGTTGTGCCAGAGGGGAGGGACAGGGCAAGTTGGGCATGCGTGAGCAGATCCTGCTGACCGCATGGAGATGCAGCAGAAGAACTCTGGTGTCCAGAACAGACAGAGCAGCTAGTCCTGTCTCTGCCCGGTGTGGCCAATGCTCTTGGCCTAATGACAGTGCTGCTTTCTGTAAATGGGAAGTCCTCCCTGGGTCTCGTGCTGTAGATAGGCATTTTCAGGGACAGTTGCACGTGTTGGCAAGCAGCACATATTCCAAGTAGCTGATCTGCAGTGGCACGGGAGGGGTGTCAAGGACGGCCCATCCAAATGCTCCTCCTTCACAGACTCTGCTCCCACTCAGTACATCCTGGTGCATCTAGTCCATCGATGAATCTATATCAACTATCATTGTGACTTTAGGTTCAATATCAGGATTGTGGTGACAAAAACGACACCTTCTGTGAATGTCAGGAAGTATTCTAGTGTGTTTTAGTATGCGCACAGAAACTGCACAAAGACCTCTTCCTCCTGTTGGATGACTTTGCTTCTTCCCCAGCACGTGGCTTGGGTTTTAGCCTCATTCCCACCAAGGTTTCCACCTTTGTAAAACATGAAGCAAGCCAGCTCCCAGGTTCCCTGCTACTTTTGTCAAATACTGAGAAAACATTGGAGGCATCTATGGACACAGGGGTGGCAGAGCCTCTGTACCTCCTCCAGCCAGCACAGCTGCCCGTTCCCAGGGTGAGGAATGGTTGGAGCTGAAAGAGCGCAGGCAGTGGAAGAACTAAACGGCATTGAGTCTGCCTTCCAGGCGCATTAAAATGTACTCCTCCATGAAAGGTTGCTTTCTTTAGAAATGAAGAGGGATCGTTTGGTTGACAGAGATTTATTGCACATAAGATACCAGGACCTGGGGAACACAAAATAAAACAGGGAAGAAAATAATCCCAGCTTGCATGGAGTTTGGCCTAGGGAAGAGAGAGAGCAAACAAGAAACTTAACACATCACACGAAGCAGGTGCTGGGCTGCTGGGTGGCAGGCACGAGGGGCTGCAAACAAGTCCTTTCACTACTTCACTTAGGCCAGCGCGAGCTGAGCAGAGGCAGTGAGGGAGCAGGACATTCTGATGTTTCCAGAAAGAAATGTTCAGTCAGCCTTCAGGGTCGGATTGCCCCAACACAGGCTTCCAGCCCAGCATGGACTCCGGTCCCAGGCCAAGACTGAGAAAGACCTCGTTGCTGAATATGTTACATCTGAGCATTTCCCTGGATTTGTGCAGATCTCATGTCATATAACCAAAAAGACATGGAATCAACCTACATGTTCGTCGATGACCGCATGGTTGGATGAAGGAAGCGTAATGTATGTGTGTGATTGAGTATTACCCAGCCGTAAGGGGAACGAAACCATGCCTTTTGCAACAAGATGACTGGAATTGGAGATTATGCTAAGCCAAATTAGCCAGATCCAGACAAACAAATGTTATTCACTTTCTCTCATTCATGGAAGTTCACGTATCTATGGAGAGTATACAGATTGTGTGACGTTACATTATTTGGTATGCAGATATTAAAATTGCTGCACTGTATACCACGTACATGATAATTTCTCCAGTTTATAATCCTTTACTCATGAATCCTACATTTTGTTTCCAAGGAAAAATAGTATGTGTGTAAATGTATCTACATATTAATAAATGTGGCAAATGGCAAAAATTCTTACATCTGAAAAATTAAAAATTAAATGTATAAAGTAATAAAATGAAAAAGGCACTCCAGCACTTTAGTCTCGGGTGTCCTTTGGCCAACTCAAGGGCAGGTCTAATTGGCATGTGTAATGGCTGCTGTCTCAGGATTAAACCTGGTGTGTTTGTTTATGTCGGTGATGGTGACAGGAAGTCAGTTTCTGATTATCTGCAGGTCAGCAAGTCTTTGGGCTGCATGCTGGGCTGTTCCCTGAGACTTTTTGATTTGAGCTTCTACCTTGAAATGTCACTTTTGTACATGGGATGGATATCATCTTTCTTCTAGATTTTTCCCTTTCTTTTTTTAAACTGTCTGCTCTTTGGGGCTGCATGTCTTCTTGTGTCTTCTCTTGCTGGAGCCATGCACGTGGCAGGCGTGATACATGTGAGTTGTGTAGGACTGAGTCATGGATTTTCTTGTTCATGATGTTAACTTCGCCCAGTGTCACAGAAGAACTGCGGCCTCAGGCTGTGCAGGAAGCAGCGGGTCCTCCTCTGTCTTCCTCTATCTTGCTACTGTTTCACTTCTTTCCCTATTTGCCACGTGCAAAAAGGTCAAGGAATGTTTCATGCCGAAAGAAATTCCAAGGTGTCAAACAGTCCCCACACCCCCATTAGACTCGGAGTTTGTTTGTTTATGTTTTTATCAAAATATAATGGATGTAAAAAAAGTTGATCCGTGTGCATTTCAGGTATATATTGTAATGACTTTGGACCTAACTTACACCTGTGAAACCATCACCACAAACCAATACTGCAAATGTGCCGGCAACTTTCAAAGTTTGGTCCTTCTGAACTCCTGGAAGAACACCTAGAGGGGGAGCTCCCTCTTACCGAGCTGGGGCGTGCACTATTGCTTGTTGATTCAGCCTGTGCTGCACGGTGGGGGCCAGAGACTGCTTGTATGCACAATGTCAGCTTTGTAACCGTGGAGCAGCAGCCCCCACGTGCTCCTTCCCCTACCCCCACTCTCTTGTGCTCCTTGTCCCTATCCCCAGGGAGCCCCCCATATGCTCTTCACCCCTTCCTAACTCCCTGCCCCCAGGGAGCCACCATTCTCTGCTTGGACCACTTTGCTTGCTACACAGTCATGCCAGTGAAATCATTGCATGTCTGTTCTCTGTCCTCTCATTCTTTGAGTATGTTACAGCAGCTAGGTTTGGGGTCAAATTTCCCCCCACACCGGAATTATATGATTCGATTCTCTGTCTGCAACTCCAGGCACAACTCTGAATGAAAACTAGTCTTGCCTCCTTTGCTTATCTGCTGACAGTCTTGCTTCACACTTACATTCAGTAAGCTGCACGAGGTATTTGCCAAATGTTCGTGAACCGACTCCCCCAACTCAACTACCAGAAAATTCGGGTACCAGAACGCACACTGAATTCAGGTGCCCGAAAGCTAGAGAACAGGACATCAACTTCACCCGCCCTTTCCAGGGACTTGGAGCTGGTTGACCCCTCATTAATTACCTGGAGAGGTCTCAGGGTTCTCCTGAAGTTTTGTATTCCAATCCTGAAAGCCTTGTGAATTGTGGCATTGTGTAGTCGCCAGGAGGAGCTGCCTCGAAGCTGACTCAGCTGCACTATTTTACCAACCCCTGCTGAGAGGCTCCGGCAACTGACGCATCGGAAGTTATGAGGGTTTGTACACTGGTGAAGAGCAAACGTCAAGCACAATTTGCTGAAGAAGAAAACATACAATTTTAGGGATGAATATGATTTTAAGAAAGAAGACTTGCTGCAAAGCTATTTTGGTTGGAAGTTGAAAGCAGAATTTAAAATTGTCTGAGGTCCCCAGGGTACCCATTAATAGCCTATTTCATGTATTTGATTTTTGCGAAGTGAAGATATTGTGCTACAGAGTCTCCTAAAATTAAGAATATATGGGTTTAAAAAAATCACATTTGATTTATATATTCTTAGATTTTCCATAAAATCCAGTTTTTAAGCCCTGAAGCATTTCTGTTACTTTATTGCTTGCATTGATATCCAGAGAGAGATTTGCCCATATTTTAACTTTCACAAATACTATTTTCTGCACAAAATAAGCCAAAATATTTTCACACAAAATAAATAAAAATGGCTGGATACGCTTGTTTTTATACCTTCAAAGTTTCCTGGTTAAACTCTGTCACTCTATACCTGCAGTTTATTACATTCAAACAAATTGAACGCAAGGAGTGGGCTCCCAGAGACCTTTCCTACTTCCATTGTTCTGAGTGCCTGCCCACGCAGACCAGACAACCATTTCCTCTGGATCTTTCTGTAGTTGCCTCTCAGTGCAGGCCTGGCTTTTACACATTTTTAAAAAGATTTATTTATTTATTTGAAAGGCAGAGAGAGGCAGAGAGCCATCTTCTGTGTGCTGGTCCATTTTCCAAATGCCACAACAGCCAGGGCTGGGTCAAGCTGGAACCAGAATCTCCCAGCTGGAGGCAGAGGTCCCTGTACTTGAGCCATCATCTCCTGCCTCCATCAGATGCACATGAGCAGGAAGCTGGCTGGGAAGTGGATCAGCCAGGACTCAGCTGAGAGCTCCGATGTGGGATGGTGGCGTGGCTGCACACGTTGGCCCTTGGGGGACTTCCTGTCTTCCTCTTTCTCCATTCAGAATGAATGCTCTTCTCTAGTTCCTTTGCGTCCCACGGTCACTGTGCAACCTCTGTCTCCTTCACGAAGTCTCAACTGTGGAATGTCAAGTTCATTTGCCAACAGCCCTCGTTCCTGTACCTCAGCTGTTCTCAAAGATGTCACTGTAGACTGCACGTCTGCCCTCTCGCCTTTCCTCCCGGACAGCAGCGGGACCTCGTCCGCTCGCCTGGGTCAGGCAGAGGGTCGGCGTTGGCGCATGATGCATGCTTATGCTCAGTCACAAATTTTTTGATATTTAGATATTTTTGAGGTACCAAAAAGTATTATGTTACTTTAGCAGGGATTTCTTGTGTCTTATTACAGAAAACTTAAGTGTCTGTGTTCCAGCACCGAGGCAGCTGCTCAGAAAACAAATACAGGACCTCTTTTGTTCTCACACCTGCAGAGGGGGAGCAGATGAAACAGCTAATGTATTTGGGACAACATAAGGTAAAATTCAATCCTATAGATATGTAACTGCACTGGAGAAAATTCTGGAAAACCATGGCTATAAAGAGTGAAGAAAAGTTAGAACAAAAAAGAGGTTGATCCTCTGGTATAGGACAGTGTAATAAAATCTCAACTCGGAGTGCTAGCGCCTGCCACAGTGCACGCATGGCTCACGGCTTTACGACGGCTCGGGAGCGCCCCCTGTGGCAGGAGTGAGCAAGCGCTTCCTGCTGCTAGCTTGCAGAGGAGGAATTCCAGCTGAGAGAGTCTTAGCTCTAACGCTCCCCTTGCTCCAGTCCACATCAATGCAACTCAGCAGTAACAAGGAGCAGAACAACAGTTTCAGGTGTGTGTGGCCTGCCGAGGTGAGCCTACGGCTGAGGGGAGGGGCAGGGAGAAGCGGTATTTTCAATTTAGTTACACTGGGCCTTCAGGCACTGAGAAAGCTTTCTGACATAACCTCAAATCTGATTTAAATGAAGACCTGGGTCGTGTGCTGGTGGAGCAGTTAGATCAGCATTCGGGTGCTTGTACACATCCTGGAGTACCTGCTTCAAGCCCCGGCCTTTCACCTCTGATGTAGCTTGCTGCTAATGCGTGTTCTTGGAAACAGCAGGCAATGACCCAAGTTCCTGCCGCCATCTGGGAGACCCAGCTACAAGTCTGCACTCGTGGCTTTGGCCTGGCCCTAGCTGTGTGCAGCATTTGGGATGTGAAATCAAGCTCTGTCACTCTGCTCTCTTTTCCTTTCTCTGCCTCTTAAATAAAATGAAAATACAGAGACAAGAAGTGAGAAACAAGAAAAAGTGCTGATTAGAAATACACAGGCTGTGGCTCTGTGATGCAGAGTTGGCATTTGCGAACAGCGGAAGGATTTCAAAAATGTGCAAAATGAGAAAAGACACATTTAATAAAATAAATGTAAAAGCATTTCTCTGCTTCATTAAGAAGGCTCGACTATAAGAACACAAGAGACCAGAGCTGGATGAGGTTGTGTGGGAGTATGGAGGTCCTGCCAGCCCCAGCCCTGACAGGAAATCTCTGGTGGGAATGTGGCCAAGAGCCTGGCGAGATGTTTGCTTCCAGTGATGGATGGAGGAGCTGCAGAACAGTGTTGCCTGGGATGCTGTAGCTCAGGGTCATCCAGAGGGGAGGCCGTGCTACAAAGGAACAAAAGAACAAGGTACACGCAACAGACGACAGCTGGACTGTTGATTTTGTCCGAGAGAACCCTGGGCCTGGGCTGCAGCTGTGCTGAGAAGGGAAAGGCCTGCAGTGTGGAGAGCGGATGGGGGTCACTGTGAGGACTCTGGGGGCTCACCTGGCTTCTGTGGTGGGGCAAAGATGAAGAATTGATTTCATTTCATTAGGGGGAAGAAGGATGTTCTGGCAGTTAGAGCGGTCCAGTGACGGAGTGGCCGGCCTTGTGCAGTCCTACTGAGCGCCAGGTCCGCTTGAGAAAATTTAATTACCAGGAAGTGCTCAAGTGATCACTTTAACTTCTATTTCCCTTTTAAAATATTAAAAATAATCCTGAACCACATTGCCCAAAGCCTTGTTGTGGGGCTGCGTTTTACGTTAAGATTTCTTTTCTTAACACTGATTTGTTTCTAAAGGCAGTAGCACACATTTTTGTGTTGGATTATGCATAACTGTGTATGCATTTGCTCCGCAGACAGCCACATCTAAGAGGGCTCAGCATGTGACAACCATGGAGTCACTGCCAAGCGCTTCTTTCCTTTGACTGGGATGGTGGAATCCCAGCTTCCATCCCCTCTGACATGATTGTCCCCTCTGAGACTTTCTTGAGGTCTGCTTAATTGCTTTTGCATTCTCACGTGTTAGCACCTTGGCACCTTGGGTCACTACAGGCAGTAAGTATTTTCCATTAGTTTTTAAAGTGCAGAATGAGGGAGGGAGAGGGAGAAGGAGGGTGGAGAGAGAATCGTTCTTCTGGCTTGCTCCCTTAGTACCTGCAACAGGGTGAGCTGGCGGAGACTGAAGCCAAGAGCACCTGGGCACTTTGTCTGAATCACCCTTCTGCTGGCAGGGATCTGAGTACCTGAGCTGCCCAAGAGGAAGTTGGATCTGAAGTAGGGATAAAACTCAGGTGTACAGATGCAAGATGTGGCCGTCCGCATTCATAACCCCAGGACCACGCTCTCTGTCCCAAAGGATTGTTGGTCTTTTTAAATAAAGAACAACTGCTTTACCATAGATGTTCAAACAGAAATTAAATGATTCCTAAGTAACTAAATCTGGGCTGTTGTAAAGAGCGTTGCCACTTCTCAGCATCTGCTCTGTGCTTCGCTGTGCCAGGAATTCCACGTCCAGTACAGGTGTCTGTGTGAGAAGGTGACGTGGATGAAGTGATGAGGAGGGTGTGGAAGCTCTGAGCCAGGACTCCTGCCCTCACACATCTGGAATCTGGGCTGCCACAGAGTAAACTGGAGTCCCAAACAGTGTGAGTTTTAAGTTTGCAAGTCAATTGCTTGGTGAAGAAGGCGCTGGATCTGCCTCCCCGAGAAGCAGTCACTTCTCTAGATAAATCCACTTAGGACAAGGTAACGACAGGCTTGGATTATGGCCTGTGGTGGAGAGGGGGTTGAATGAGAAAGTGAACATCTGACAAGTAATGTGAGGGGTACAAAAATTCTAGAAATGAGAATATCAGGATGAAACATTAAATTTCTATCCATGTGAATCAAGTTGTAAGTGTGGGGAAAGTGTGGCTTGCAAAATGTGGAAATAGATATTTAAGACAAGCATCGCGAAGCTGTCAGTTCTGAATAAAACTGTGTGTGAGCACCCCACACACACACACACAAGCCACCCTACTGTTACATGAGGACAAGAATGAACCCGAGCTTTCTATGGGATGAGGTCTGAGGGATGCTACAGATGGGAGCAAGGGTCAGACTCAGGAAAAGAGGCTGACTGTGGCTTGTCAGAAGTGGAGGCAGAGCTCGCAGGTCCATCTTGTTGCAGCTCAGAAGTGGAGGCAGAGTTCACAGCTCAGTCTTGTTACAGCTCTGTCCCAGTTTCCCCACCTAGGAAAGTGCCATTCTCATCCTCAATGTTGGCTAGGGAATCTGGGAAGGGAACCCAAACCTTCCAACAATTTGTGGGATGTAATATGGGCAAGGCTGGGCAAGTGTGGCTCTGCACAAACATGAAGTATTAAGTAGTAAAAGAAGTCCTGGTAGGAAAAGGGGGTGAGCGTGGAGGACGCTGGGAAGCACGCGGAGCTGTAGCGGACCCCAGCGTCCCAGCCAGCCTCTGGCGTGGATCTGCTTCCGTTGAAGAGCAGGGAGGGCTGGATGGCTCTGAAACGACACAGCTGTCCACCGAGCCCAGGTGTGAGCAAGGCAGTGTCAGGTGCTGCCGACGGGGCATGGGTGTTCATGCTCATGTGCTTTGGTGCTTGTTAAAGTCTGAAATGTGTAGGTCTCTGCAGAGGCAAAAAAATCACAGTGAGGCCATTGAGGGTGAGCCCTAATCCTGTATGAGGGGACATTTATAAAAAGGGAAATGCGGGGGCAAGTGCTTGGCTTAGCAGTCAGGTGACCAGAGTGGAATTTGGTGTGTAGCTCTGGCTTTTGACTGCCCGCTCCCCTTAGGGCAGACACAGGCAGGCAGTGGGGGAGGCGCAAGTGACAGGGTTCCCGCCAACGCTGTGGGGTCCTGGATTCAGTTCCAAGCTTCTAGGGTCAACACGTGCCCAGCCCTGGGTACTTCTAGTCATTTGTGGAGTGAACTGGCATTGTGTGTGTGTGAAATTAATAAGTTAGTAAATTACAAAGGGAGAGGCAAATTGAGGGTGCCATGAGCATCAAGTCTGCTGCAAACAGGAGAAGATGGCCTGGAACAGACTTTCCTCACTGCTCCCAGGAGAGAGCAGTCCAGCCTCGTGCACACCTGGCCCAGCACAGCCTCTGTCCCCTGCAGGGACCCAGGGAATGACAAACGAGGTTTCTGTTGTTAGCCAGTCTGGAGTGTGTTGTTCCTGTCCTCAGGGTAGCAGCATCAATGGCATAAAAATTGTCATTGTAGGGCCTGATGCAATGGCTCAATGGCTGACTCTTTAACCTGCAAGTGCCAGGATCTCATTTGGGCGCTGGTTTGTGTTCTGCTTGCACCACTTCCCACCCAGCTCACTGCTTGTGGCCGGGGAAAGCAGCAGATGATAGCCCAAAGCCTTGGACCCTGCATGTACATGGGAGATCTGGAAGAAGCTCCTGGCTCCTGGCTTCAGATTTGCTCCGCTCCAGCTGTTGCAGCCATTTGGGGAGGGGGCCAGAGGTAACAGATCTTTCTGTCTCTGCTTCTCTCTGTAAATCTTATCTGTCTTTCTAATAAAAATAAATCTTTTTAAAATGTTATTGCACCCCTTTTGTTATTTGTATTATTGACATTAAGTGCATCCACTATGTAGTACAAACCTTTGCTTTTCTCCATTTTCAAAATGGTTTCACTACCACAAGCAGGAACTCTGGTATAAAACTTTTTTATTTTTTATATATAGTTTTTAATTTTTAGTGATACGGTTCTACAGGCAAAGGGATTTTCTTTTCCACCCCATCATCTTCACTGTTTTCTCCCATATTATTACAATATTATAATCCTTCACCAATGGTCACAAGTCCATCATTCTATTTAAGTCTGTCCTGCCGTGGAAGGTATAGATAATGCTAGAAGGTCCAGCATCGTAAGCTTGTACACACTTGTGGGTTTTATTCCTAGTGCAAAAAGGGAGACAAGAGACTCTTATTTCTCTCTTTGATGTGTCCCTACATTGCCAACGTGGAGGACTTGAGCTTATGGAGAACTCAGAGGGAAGTGAATGCGAATGGCTTTGTCATTCCTCGGCTTTTTCTGCCATCCTTCTCAGCGCAGGTAGCTTGCTGATTCAAGGGAGGCACAGGAGGAACAGAAACCGACATGTGCTGCTGCAGGTCCTGGACCTGACCATGCTGTTACCTGATTTCTACTCGAGGCATGTCCCGGGTGGAGAGACCAGCATGGCTAGTGGGGGCTGACAGTGTGGAGATGTCACAGCACACTGACCTTAACCTTCACATGCCTTGGGTTCTTGGAATACTGTATGCAGGGACTCATGTGACTAGGGCAGAGAGAGCCATGATGGCTGCCTTGCATGGTGCAACTACCTCCTCTGCTCCTCAGCAGCCCCTTGCTCCCACTGGATTTCAACTACAGTGTGCAAGCTCCAAGACAAAATGGCAAACGACTGTAGGACTGTAGGACAGTGTGGAAGAGCCTTAGATAACAAACAGGGCCCTTCTGGCACGGTGAGCCCACAGGTGATGAAGTCACATGCTTCCCAGCGTCCAGCAGACAGGGTGCTGTGTGTGCCGCCATTCACTGACAAATGCACCTGCACACATCCCTCCTTGGCCAAAAGCAAATTTACAGTCTTGGATTCAGAGCCAACTCCCTTTCATGTTCTCCAAATTCTTGCACAAATTTAATTTGACTTCTCAGCGGGCATCCTCTCTGGGCTCTGCAAGCTTGTCCAAATCTCCGTCTTGCAGAAACGACGACATATGTACTACAGGAAGAGCTGTGGCTTCTCATTATCCATCTTCCCTCGTCCCGGGAGCCAAGCACCCTCCAAGAACACACTGGAGTCACTCTTTGCTCCTCTGTGGCTCTCAAAGTCAGGCCCTCTCTTCTGCAGCCATCTCTGTGGGTTCCCCTGTATGAGTGCAACAATGAATGACACGCAAAGGCAGCCACTCACACCAGGAAGTTAGGTTTCACGTTATCCTGGGGTATCCCTTTATTTCTCAAAATGAATACAGTGCGTGGAGGACAGGTGCAGGTTCTGTCACAAAACAAGAGTGGCAGGTGAACGGCAGAGTGATGACTCCACGTGCAGGCATTGGGATTTTAACATGAACATGATGACAAGCATGATGGTGTTTGGTGTCTGAACTGGGGCAATTAGTTATCCCTCTCCTGTCTACTTTGCTGAAATAAGCTGAGATTTTTAAAACCCTACCACTAGAATAAGACCCCTGTGGAGTTGCCATCTCCACACCCAAGCTTTCCTCAGAGGTCACACCCCAGGGAGCAATACTAGCTTTGGGGACCTGAGGTTCATGCCTCAGTCTCCCAGCTTCCAACTCAATCCTCACCTGGGGATTTGCAGGAACTCTCAGGTGGAGTTTCTTGAGGAGAGAGCTTTCCTGGCACTGAGTGAGGGCTGCAGCAGGTGCACTGTAAGTCATGCCAAAAGGTAGTAACTCAGACATTGGATGGGTATCCATGGGACCACTGGGCCCTGGCACAGCATCCTGAAATGCTGTGTCTAACCCCAGCAGACAGCAACTCCACCTGCTGGTTCCTTTTTTTTTTTTTTAAGATTTATTTATTTATTGGAAAGTCAGATATACAGAGAGGAGGAGAGACAGAGAGGAAGATCTTCCATCCGATGATTCACTCCCCAAATGAGCACAACGGCTGATGCTCTGCCAATCTGAAGCCAGGACCCAGGAACTTCTTCCAGGTCTCCACATGGGTGCAGGGTCCCAAAGCTCTGGGCCATCCTCGACTTCTTTCCCAGGCCACAAGCAGGGAGCTGGATGGGAAGTAGAGCTGCCGGGATTAGAATCGGCGCCCATATGGGATCCCGGAGCGTTCAAGTTGAGGACTTTAGCCACTAGGCCACGGTGCCGGGCCCCCACCTGCTGGTTCCTAAATGAAGCTGAGACACATCAGAAGCAGGCTCGGCTGTTGCTGAGTCACCTGTGGTTTGACTGTCAGGTGGTGCCAAAGAGAACATTCTGTGACTTGGGAAGGAGATGAGAGCAGGGGTCTCCACCTGAGGAGCTGGCACCTTATCTGAGGTTCAGGATAAATTCATCGGCATGGCAGCTGCCACGGGCATTAAGGACTCCTGTGATGGGACAAGGGCAGCACCCGCAGACCGCACTGCCATGGTTCTGATGGTTCTGGACACCACGTACCACCATCACAGACTTCCTGTGTCTCCACCCAAAGAGGGCTTCCTGTCCGGCGCTGAGAAGGCCCTGGGTGCCGTCTTTCCCTGGGGAAACTGCCTCAATAGCAGTGCGGAGCACATTGTCCGCTAACAAGAAAGTCTTCTGGCCACCCAAAGGGCAGAGGGAAACGTTTGTCATTGGGACTTGGTAGGACTAGATGTCTGTAAGTCCTTGTCCCTGAATTGGCAAATCAAGTGCAAATCACACACATTTTCTCATTTTATATGTGCTTTACATTTGGTTTTTAAAATTAACTTAATGTCTATTTATTGTAAAGACACAGAGACAAAGAGAAACAGAAAGAGGGTGCTGGCATGCTGATGTAGCAAGCTGAAACAGCCTGTGGTACCAGCATCCTCTAGGGGCAGTACTCTGAGTCCTGCACTCTGCTGCTTCCGATCTAGCTCCCTGCTAGTGGCCAGGGCGCAAGAGAGCATAGCCCAAGGCCTGGGGCCCCTGCACCCAGCTCAGCTCTGGCCATCACAGCCATCTGGGGAGTGAATCAGTAGCTAGATCTCATTCTTTCTTTCTCTTTTTTTCTTTGTGTAACTCTCTCAAAGATAAATAAATCTTAAAAAAAAAAAAAACAGACAGAAAGAGCTCGGAGTCCCATGGAGCTCTCCCTCGTGAGTGGCAGGGACTCAGGTACTTGAGTCAGCACTTGCTGCCCCTTCCTAACCACCTTCCCCCCATACCCAGGGTGAGCAAGAAGCCGGAACTGGGCAGTTAGCCAGTGTTCAACCCCAGGCACTCCGTTGTAGGGTGTGGGTGTCCCAAGTGGAGTCCGCATCACTGAACCGAACACCTGTTTCATAATCCCTTCCGGTGTGACAGCATACTATAGGCTCAGCTTCCTGTTTCATCCTACGTAATCTCAGCCTTAAATCTGACCCGTCCTGGAATTCGCATTCCTTTTCTCAATGACACTTGCTTTGATTTTAAACATGGAGCCCGATTTCATTACACACAAATAGAAGAGATGTGAATTTTTCTACTATTATTTCCTATGAACAAGGATTATTTTTGTAATGTTAAGGGCTGAGATCGGTTGCTTCTCATCTAGCTTATATTTAGATTTTTATTAGTATTGGGTGTGGGCTTTCAATGATCAGTAATAATTGGATGTTTTTGTTTGGATTTATTTTGTTCTCCTAAGTTTTAGAACTCTTCCACACCATCTTATGTAACTATGTCAGCAAAAAACAAAATTTCTTCTTTTCTGTCATCACTAACACTATTTTCTGTAAAATATTCAGTGGGTCAGCCTGGAATGTACGTTTAAAACCTAAAACGATGCCTGTTTCGAGGATAAGGGGCATTAAGGGACTGTAACACTGATGTCCTGCGACCACAAGCTGTTCACCAAAATCTCACCTATTTTGCCTAAGATGATCGCACTGCTTTGCATTCATCCTGTGGCTAATGCTAAGCGAATTAACTTTTTGTTGTTGTTGTTTCTGTTTAATTTTCACACTACCAAGGGCCAAGGACTATTTCTTAATTACTTCTAAGATTTGCTCTTGAACATCTGTCACTCTCACTTAACACAGAGATGCCAACACGCAGAGAGGGGGACGAGGCCCCAAACCCTCACTCATCAGAGAGACCCACAGAGGACGAGAGCCCTGGACGAGCTCTGAACCAGCATCGCTGCCCTCCTCACCCACTGGCCACTAGCAGACTAGTGAGCTTGGACACAGCTGCTGGTCACCCTGGCTTTCCCTGTCGGGCTCACAGTGGCTTGCATCTCCAGGGGCGCTTTCCATTAGACACCACTGTGAGACCATCAGCCCTGAGGGTGAATCCTCACCCTCTGACATTCGATGTGACAGGGGAGGCCAGATGTCTCTGTGCTGGATGTCCAGGCAGAATGTTCTAGCAGCTCGATTTCTGGGTGTGGACGCCACGGAACACAGACACGTCACTGACCTGTGAGTACTGAGTTTCTAGGTTGTGTTTAGAACTTCAGAACCACTGAGATGGACGTTCTGTGGGGAGATCTGATCCAACCACCTCCTCCCCCTCCACCTTTCAGAATAGGCACATGCTTTGTTTATTGCTCCAGAATAACAATTCTGTCCCCGAGCTTGATTTGGGTGGGCAGTGCACGCATCCGCCATGATCAGCTGGCCCGTTGCATTTGCCCTTTTCTGTGACAATCCCTAAGGCCAAAGATACATAGTAGCGTGCGAAAGTGTCATATCACCTGTGTCATTACACGTTAAGAAAGGCTCACTTTGGTATCGCCAAGACTAAGACAACCCCTCCCTTGACCTGCTTCTCAAATCTTTCTGGCCTGTCACTGTAATTTCTGATGTGCAGGCAGGAAGGGGGCAAGTTCCACCCAGTTATTCTGACTTATTCATTGGTGATCTGCGAAATTCTTGACTGCTGTTACACAGGCGTGCACATCACGGCCTGAGCCTCAGCAGTGTTGCAATCCTTTCTCATGATAGGCATATCCCAGACACAGTTCTTCACTCATTTCTCAAGCTATTTGCACTTGCTGAGGGTCATGGGCCTCCTCATGGGAGAAGACCGTTGCCCCAACAGCATCGAAGTGGAGAGTCTGGTGGCCGGAGTGCCCCTCGGCTACAATGGGAATCCCGCCCTTGCTGGAGGCTGCCCAGCTGCGTCTCTGCACTGTTTGCCTCCCTGGTCCCCTGAGTACGGTTGCTGCCTGGAAAACACAGATCAATATTTATGCTTTACACAAGTTTCCATTTAGCGGTTTTAGTATGCCCATGAATTAATAGATAAACTTGTTAAGGACTGAAGAAAAAAAAATAATTAGTTTGCTGAGTAAATTGTTCCTCGGCTGGAAGTCCAGACGAAATAATCACACAATGTTACTTGACAGTGACATTTCCTTAAATCAATTTTTTTGTCATGATTTTTCCACAAAAGCAGCTTACTGTCACTAGTGCTGCCTGGAACACCAGCTAATTGTTTTCTGTCTTACTGCTAATGATGTTGGGTATGACTCCTTTTAAAATACTATGCGGATTCTGAAATAAAAGCATTGACCTGCGATGCAAAGGCCATGTTCTTCACTGAACGGTGCTTGTTGAGTGTGCAAACGTGAGGCAGCCTTCTGTTCATTTCATCAGTCGAGGGGTGGATCAAAAGACCCTCACACGGATAGGGGGCCGGCCTTCCGTCTGCCATGCTCTGGGCAGGTGCGGAGAAAGCGGGAAGTTGCCTGATGCAGAATCAGACAGGGCAGTGAGCAAGAGCGGCTGTTGCTCATGAAATGGACCTTCGTGTGTTTTCCTTGCACAGAGAAGCCACGGAGCCCAGCACTGCCCAGTCCCAGTGATGTAGCCTCGTGTCCGTGGAGAGAAGGTCCACCACCTGCATCCTTACAGAGCTACTTCCTGATGAAGTCTACCCCTTGATCATCTTGGTTTTATCTTTTAAAGATTTATTTTGTTTTTTATTAGGGAGTCAGATATACAGAAGGGGGAGAGACAGAGAGAAAGATATTCTATCCGCTGATTCATTCCCCAAGTGGCCACAGTGGGTGGGCTGTGCCTACCTGAAGCCAGAAGTCCACAGCCTCTTCCAGGTCTCCCATGTGGGTACAGGGTTCCAAGGCTTTGGGCCGTCCTTGACTGCTTTCCCAGGCTACAAGCAGGGAGCTGGATGGAAAGTGGGACCGTCGGGATTAGAACAGGCACCCATATGGGATCCTGGCACATGCAAGGCAAAGACTTTAGTTGCTAGGCTATGGTGCCGGGCCCTTTGTTTCCTTAATAATCATCTTTGATGCTCTCCTCTTTCCCTGTAACAGGCCCTGCTTTTCCCTTTCAGCTTCCAATGCAGCACATGTCTCCATTTTGGTGTGGTGGTGTTCACAGGAGTGTCAGTGGTTGAGCTCCGTGGCTCAGCTTCTGTTGGGTTGTGCTCATCCTTCCGCTTCCATTTGCCAATGTGACAAGCAGAGGGCTGTCATGTGAGTGTGGTGTGGCTGTTCTGCTTTTGTTCTTCATACTCAGTTGAGAATTAACACCTATTTAGGCAGATCAGGGCCTCTATTGGGAGAAGTAAAGGTCCCCTTGCACGGTGGCTTGAAGGCACACACGTTGATTCACTTTCCAGAAGGGTGGCTCATCTGACTTTGGGCCACAGAACATGCTGGGATCTTCCCAGTGGCAATGCAGAGGAGGCTGCCTGCCAACTTGCTGCTTTGCCGACTTGGTCCTGGGGTTGCCTTTCGCATCATGGTCATGGTGAGGATCACTCACACAGCGATGACATATTTATGAAACTGCTACTTGGAAGGTTTGCCTTGGTACAGAGGACGCAAAAGCTGGAAACTGATCCACAGAACTTAGGATTAACGCAAGCTAATCATGCTGGCAGAGTACTTCCCTTCTGCACCTGAGTATGTACACATAAAATCCCACATCACCCAGCGTCTAGTTGGTACTGTAGCTGCAGTGAGGCCTCTTCCCACCTTCATCCTCAACTGTCAGAAACACTCGTACTGGAGCTTTTCAGCACTGACAATTTTGAAGTCTTAAATGAGATGGGAGAAAAGATAGGTTCCCAACCTTCAGTGCTGATGTCCAGAAAGGAAGTGAAATGATTTCTACTGGGGACTCTCTGAAGAGATTGGAAAGATGTTTGCTAATATAATTACGAGGGATTCTTTGAAAAGTTCATGGAGAATGCGTATTATGCAGAAACTCCATGAGTTTCATTTTCCCACCAGAATGAAACTGCCTGTTAGTTCCATTTCCATGGACATTTTAAAATATCCTTGCACTTGCAATTCTGTTTCTGTAGGTTAGCAAGCAGGCAATGGATTGCAGAACTCAAGTTTCCGTACTTGAGGGATGCCATGAAATTTCTGCACTCAATCGTTTCAGGTTCCATGCATTTTCAACCACTTCATGACAAACTGGCAGCAGGTGTCTCCCCTGAGAACTGCCTCACCCTTATTTGAATGTACTTCAACCCTAGAATATGTTAATGACCAATAAGCTTGGAAACGAAGGCCAGATAATCGAGACTAGCAAGAGCTTTCAGGTCCACACCACCATCTTTGTGTCTTAGGGAAGAAAGTACTTTGCAAGATTTGCATTGTTACAGGGCAGGGCGGGATCTAATCCTAAACCGGATCTCTGTAGTTTATATGGCATGCTTATGTAATTGAAACCGACCCCTGCAGTGTGCCTCTAATGCAGATGTTAGCTGCTGTCTTACAGCTTCCTAGTCTTGTTAGCTTAAAGCTTCTTTGCCTTGCTTTTTTTAATGTAAAAATTTACTTATTTAAAAGGCAGTGACAGAGAGAGGGTGGAAGAGATAAACAGATACATACATAGAGATCTTCCATCCACTTGCTCGTTCTGCAAATGGCTGCGACACCTGGGACATGGGCAGGCTGAAGCCAGGAGCCAGGAGCTTCCTCCAGGTCCCCCGCCTGGTGCAGAGGCCCAAGCACTTGAGTCACTGCTAACTTTGCAGGCGCATTAGAGGAAGCTGGATCAGGAGTGGAGCAGCTGGTACTTAAATCAGCCCCCAAATGGGTGGCTGTATCTGATCAGAGGCATTAACTTAACCTGGAATTTCACGGTATCTTGCTTTTAACCAGAATTAGGCACGTGACCTAACTGCTCAGCATCTCTGAACACAAGATTGATTGGGTTGTTATCTTCCCTGTAGATTGCATCTTACTACCTGGTCTTTTTGAGGGCTTTCTTTTCAAGGTACTACAGTTTCTGAGTGAAAAAAAAAAAAAAACAAAAACAAAACAAAAAAACCAAAAAGCTGCACCTGTACGCAGCCCCAGGCTGCCTTGGAGTCCACTTTGCCATCGTTAACATTCCTAAAGAACGTGACTGCACTGACCCCTTGAAGCAGTTGCAAGCACCATGGAGCAGCCAGGGACTTGGATATGAGTTGACCCCACACTACTCAACCAAATCATTTCAGAAACCTGGGACTGAGGCAACAGCTGCCCAGCTCCTTGCAATAAACACCTATGCTCTTCCACCAACCTGGGGTCAGTAATTGGCTTGCTACCTCAAGGAAGTGGACCGAGTTTTGGGAGTTTTCATGGCAGCTCCTTCAACAAAGTTGGAAGTGTTCCATAACGCTATTACTATGATAATAAGGTGTTACTTGGGCAAACTTGTTTTCCTTCTTTGTTCAACATACTTGAATTCTCTAAAGATTTTGATCAGAAAGCTCACACATTCAGCTATCAGAATGAATGGAACGTGCAAATTCATTCATGTAAATCTCTTGTAGGTTTTATATTTAAAAACATGAAACTAGCTGTAAATTTTATGGTGTTTTGCTTGATGCCCTCTATGAGGTGTCGCTCTTAAAATCACATGAACCCTTTCATATAGAATCTAATGAGAAAACCAAACATTAAAAATATGGAATACAAAATAGTTTTCCCTGAAAAGAGTAAAAAGCTTTATAATCTACCCATTATATGTAACTCTCTCACCTCCTGGAACTAAGTGCTGTTGAGAAGTGTGTGCGTGTGTGTGTGTGTGTGTGTGAATTCTTCATATGTCACTTGTTATTCCTGTACCAAATATGTATTTTTACTGACAGCACACAGTGCTATTTTTGCATTTTAAATATTTATGTAGCAGCATATATGACAGTATTAACATTCAGAAAACAGACATGCTTGTTGGAACTAAAAATTGGAAGATTTGCTAATTATCTGTCAATTGTGTTTCCTGGCTCTGTAAATGAGCTATTTTTACAAAGGCTGCACCTTGCACTTGTCCCTTATTCATAAGAGGAATCATTCCGCCTTTAGCTACGTGCAGTCCAACACTGCCCACATTAACCACAAATGGCTTCTAGCGCCAGAAATGTGGCTAGTTTGTGTTAAAATGTTCCAGCTCCATAAAATACTATTCACATTCATAAAGTATGTCAATTTTTATTCTGATCATCCTCTCAAATAATAACTTTTGATATATGGAGCACAATAAAATACACTGGTACAGTGGATGGTACTTTTTAAACTTTTAATGTTGCTGTTAAAATCTTCCACTGTGTTTATGTCTCACATTCATTTCCAATGAGCAGGTGTATTTGGAAGGGGCTGGAGCTGGGTTTGAGATGATTTGTTGCTTCTAGCAGATGCAACTCACCATCAAAGATCAGCGAAAACTGCATCTCATGGATCTCGACATTTTCGTTTTCAGCCTCATTTCTTCTGAACACTTTTTTTCTCATTAAATTCTTCTCTAACTCAGATCACACAGTAGCATCATCAAGAAGGTTCTTGATTTTCTTTTTCACTTCTTCAATGACACATTAGTCATTCAATAGCATGTTATTTAATTTCATGACATTGTAAATTTCTCTTCCTGTTGTTGGTTTTGTTTTGTGGCTTTTCACTTGGGAGGGGTGGGTTTATACTGACTGTGTAGTGAAGACTGACATGTCCAGATGTGAGGACACAGTGCAGCATGCATCTCTACTTCCAGATAGAGCATGGACTCCCAGTGAAAGTGTTGGATGTGTCGTGACAATGGGATGCTGGACTCTGTCATTGTCCATGCCGGCAATAATGAAGCTATGACTGTTTATGAGAAATAATATACTGTTGTAATGATAAGTGGGAACTCAGTGGAGGAGGGACTTGGTGAGGAGATGGGGGAAATCACAGGGCCTATGGAACTGTATCATAAAGTTAATAAAAAATTTAAAAAGAAAAACTCAAAATAAAAATATACAAGTGAACAAAAAAGGAGGGGTTGACGCTGCACTGTCACCTCCACGCTCCCCACAGGTAAGCAGCTCGGTTCTTCTCTTTCTCCGCTTCCACCAGCTGCCCACTGACGGCAAGTCATTGAGTCATACATTCAGATGGTTCTAGATTGCTGCTAATGTTCCATGGCCTGGAAGGGCTGCAGCCACTGAGGGTAAGACATGAGCTGTGTCTGAAAGCCTTTCCGGCTGTGCAGTCACCTCTGTGACTACCCTGGGCTTTTGGATCGTGGCTGCTTGCATTGACTCATTGAGTGTGTTCAGGGAAGTCTTGGGACTTAATTCCAATAATATTTCAATTCTCAGTTATTACGATCTGTGGTTTTAATTAAGTCTCCTGCACTTGGGTGTGAGCCTCTCGATCTTGGTCACATGAGATCGCCTGAACAGAAGCAGAAGAAAGTTCTTCAACTGTTCTCTAGTAGAATGTGCCTGGCGGAGCTGGGGCATCTAGCTACAGCACACTGAAAATCAGCCACACATTGCTGCTGCATATATTATTTATTAATTATGATTTTTATGGGTTTTCTTATTAAGTGATAGTGTCCTGTACCCAATTTCTTAGAGTGTGAGGAGTGTTTTGGGGAATTTTATGCATAGCAATATTCTTTTTCAAAATTGAACTCATTTAGTTTTTGTTGTAAAAATGCTTAGTTTGGACTAATTGATACTTTGCTTAAGTTGCAAATTTCTTCAAATTCACCATCTGTGGCTAATGCATTTCTTAAGTGTAAATCTCTCAATTTATTTACCATTTGTTGATTTGGGAGACTTTTATCTTGGAAGTTTTATGTTCATGTGACTAAATTTTGGGAGCTTTTCTCATTATTATGTGCGATTATTTTCTGAAGGCAATACCTTCTCTGAAATGAATTGCAGAATTTAAGATAAAGATAGCTTTAATGAATGAAAAACTTCATGCACTATTTATGTGGAGACACGGGGATTAATTATGAGATAAGAAGCATAATGTCACATTTCATGTCTGTTTCTCTTCTAGCACTATACAAAACTTTAAAAAAAAAAAACAAGTGGCTGAATTCAAAACATAGTTTTTACAAGTATGGATTTTCCACTTCTGATATTATCATCTAGAAATGGTGTGACGTTCTCTCTCCATGATTCTGTTTCATTACCTGTGTGCCAATATGTCGAGCAAGTTGGGTTGGGACTCCCATTTCCAAGAGAGATTGCAGGTCTGCAGGAGACCCCAGATTCTACCCACAGGGAAAAAAAAGCCCAAATGAAATGTTGCACTGCTGTTGGCAGAGAACGTTGAGGGCTCTGAAGCCAGGTCCTGAGAGACGCCTCCCCTAACTTCACAGCCAGTGTTTCCCCAGGTAGTTGTTGCCTGCAGTGTCAAGGGACTCTCTAAGAATACAAGCTGCTTTGGCAGAGAGTGGCAAATCAGAGACAGAGAACACCTGCACATCTGACAGCTGCGAGGTGTGGAGGAAGAGAAATTGCAGAGGCCATGCAGGGCCGGGCTCCTGCTGGAACCAAGATCCCAGGTGGAATCTGACACTTGAGCTGCCATCCTCTTAGGCAAGGCAGTGCTGGCAGGGGCTGGGTGTGGGCAGAGCATTTCATTTGGGGCGGGATTTCCCAGAGGTGTGAAGTTCAAGGGACACAGCGAGAGTGCTGAACCTGACCGAAGGTCGTGATCTCACGCAGAATCTGTAAGGGTTGTCCCCCAGAGCCAGGGATGAGCCAGAGAGGAGGGACTTGGCTAAACTGCCTTACCTCACATCAGCTGGGCTCCAGGTTAGCCTAGGTGATTAGGGCCTCTTCTGTCTGATTACAGGGAGGCATGATTGCGTGTCATTGTAACTTTTTATACAAAATCATGTAAATTGTCAAAATTGCCAGTCATGGCAAAAATAAGAATAAATAACTAACAACTGGGACAAAGGTAAAGGCAATAGGAACAAAAACACATGTGATCCAGGAGACAAGAAACTTGCAAAATGGTGTGCATTTAATTTAATCAAAATACAAAGAAGAAAAGTAGAAAATCTAAGTAAATATGTACTTTTAAGGTCAACAATGACAACAAAAATGGGGAGTATCAATGAGCAAAACACTGCAAGTTAAACTTTAATAAATAGATTAAATGTAAATTGGACCAACGGAAGATACAATTCTAGGATCTGAAGGTAGTTCCATAGAAAATAACAGCATTAAAGCTGAGAGTGAATTTAAGAGAAAATTGGCAATGTAAGGAAAGCAACATGGAAGACAAAGGACATAGACCAGAGAATGTCTAACATACAGGAACCCGATGCACCACAAAGGGAAGGGGTGGAGAATGAGACAGGCGCAGTAGTTATAGACAGAATGACCGAAAACTTTTTGAAAACGTTTAAAGTCACAGATTCAGGAGGTCCCCAAGAGTCTATGAAGACTGAGAGAAATATGGAAACAAGATCCAGGAGGGGCACAGAACTCCCAACAGGGTTGACCAAAAGCGATATTCACCACGACACATGATAATCAAGCTCTCTTCAATCAAACATAAAGAAAATATCCTTAAATGAGCACGGCAAAAAATCAATTGACATATAAAGGCATGCCAATTAAACTCACAGGAGATCTCTCACAGGAAACTCTACAAGCAAGAAGAGAATGGAGCAACATATCACAGATTCTAATAAAAAAAAATTATTGGACCAGGATAATATACCCAGCAAAACTTTCTTTTGTCTTTGAAAATGAAATAAAATTCTTCCACAACAAAGAAAAGTTAAAAGAATATGCCTCTTCCAAACCTGCCCTACAAATGATACTTGACACAGAAAAGGAATAGCACACACCAAAACAAAGACAAATGTGAAGAACATCCCAGTAAAATGACAACAGAAGACTAAATCAATGAACAACCCATTCCTAAAATGACAGGACCAAATTACCACACATTCATATTAACCCTGAATGTAAATGGATTAAACTCATCAATCAAATGTCATAGATTAGCAGAACGTATTAAAAAACAAAACCCATATATTTTGTTGCCTACAGAAGACATTATTTCACTGCGAAGATAAATGGCAACTATATCTCATGGATTTTGATTTTTTGTTAGTTTCATCTCTTCAAAACATTTCTGATTAAATTCTTCAATGACTCATAGATCATACAGTAGCATCATTTTCTTCAAGAAGCTTCTTGATTTTCATTTCTTCAGCAACATGTTCAGTAGCATGCTATTTAACTTCAGGGTGTTGTTAATTTCTTTTTTTCCTGATGTTGATTTTGTTTTGTGGCTTTTCATTTAAGGGGACATATAGTAACTGTAGTGGAGACTGTCATATCCAGATGTGAGGGTACAATGCAGTCAGCATCTGTACTTCCAAAGATGAACTCCCAATGAAACTATTTATATATATCTTCACAATATGATGCTGGACTCTCTGCCATTGTTCATGTCTGCAATGATGGACATATGAAGAACTATACTATAGTAACAATACAGGAAACTTAGTGGGAGGGGAGGGGATTGGGGAAGGGGTAGGAGAAATCCCAGGGCCTATGGAACTGTATCATAAAATGATAATATTAAAAAAAGAGTCTATGAAGACTGAAAAACAAAGAGAGAGAGATGGGGGAGTGGGGTGAAGAGAGAGAGGGAGAGAGAGAGAGAGGTGGATGCAGGTGACCCTCTAAAATGTGATGATGTAAGATCCACTTTTAAATAAGTAAAAGTGATGATAATTTGGAAAGCTATTTTGAAATATTTATAAGATAGTTTCCATAAACTTATAGTTCAATCTCCATCAAAATGTAAAAGGATTTATCAAATAAGTAGTGTGAAAAATCAAACATTTAAAATATTTATACTCCTCAAAATATATAACTTCAAAGTCCATAGAGCAAGAAGGAATCAGAATGACAGAGAAAGCACGGTCATCTGTGGCTACTATTGCAAGACTACAAATAATCGGCGAGGTTCTGGAGGGCCTGTGTCTCCTAGTGAAGTGGACACAGTCCGACATCTGCAGAATATCGCCTCCCTGAACATCAGCATATTCATTGTCCAGACAGGGCACTTGCCAAACTGACTCGTCACCAGCTCACGAACACACTCCAATACTTGAACCTAATGTCGTCTTTCAGAATAGGTGGAGCTGGAAATAAAAACACACAAACACCAAAGAGTAATTGAGACAATAAATTGCTAAATAATAACAGATGGGCAAGACACGTGCCAGGGGAAGATGGAAGACTGTGAGAGGAATGCTGCTGAACGATGCATAGAGGGACTCTATGACCTTCCAGCCATGCATTACAGCAAAACGCGTGCATATTCATCCACCTTTGTACATGAGGGAAGGGCACGTGACACGGGAATTAAGACACTTGCATCAGATCTCGTTCTAGGCTTCACTCTGTTCCCGATTGCAGCTTCATGCACACTCACTTAGGAGACACGCTGGCTCTCCAGGTCCCGGGTTTCTTACCGGCCCATCTCTGACACCCCACCTCTGGCTTGGGGAGTCAAAGAGTGGATGCAGGATCTCCCTCTTCCTCTATCACTCTGCATTTGAATAAATGGATATGTAAATCTCAGGGGAAATGCATTTATTCTGCTGTGATTATAAATATGTAAATCTTGAGAAAAGCCCAGAACAACTGGTGCAACGCCAGTAAAATAAAAACATCAATACGAAGAGTAAATGCACAAATTACCAGAGCCAGAAATCATCATTGCTATAATGCTAAACGTACACATTCAGATCTTAAATGGCGATAGAAGGTATAACAAAATTTATGCTGGTGACTTAAAAATGTAGGTGAGATGAATCAATCTTTGGAAGATAAAGTTGAAGAAAGAAGAAATATTTTCAAACTTAATTCTGTAGGTAAGTTGCAAATCTTTGAAACTGAAATCTGAAATCTCCCCCAATGCCACCTGTAAGCCCAGCTGTACTTAAAGTTAATGGTAAGTTCTAGACAGTATAAGAAGACAGGGAAGTGAAAGCGAAGTCATAAAACTGGGAGTATTAATTCTGCAGACTAATGGGTACATATCAGATTTCCGAGCATGATGGCCACAAGAAAAAATCTGATTTCGCATGGACACTGGTAACACTGAAGAACTTTGAATGACACTAGATAAGACACCTTAGACATCAGTGAATGGCTGGGAACACCTGGTGAAGTGTGCTGGAACTAGCTGCACACTGAGAGCTATGTTATTCAGAGAACTAAATATGTGAAGAAATATGTCACCTGCTGGACTGAAGGATCCAGTTGGAGTAATTTGGGAAGAGTGATTTTCTGTGGATTCCCACCTTCTCTGATATAAAGTCCACTTCTCAGACAGGAGCCTGCTGCGCTCCAACCCTGAGGTAGGCGTCTCGTGACCCTGTAGGCAGGGCCAACATTTCACTCAGAAGAAAAGTGTATTTCACCCTCGTTGAAACGTCCGTATATGACTCAAAGTTCAGTGTCAAGGAGTCCCACATGTGATTACCAACCTTCTGATCTGGAAGAATACAGCGTTTATGCTTTTGGGCTTGCCTCATCATACGCGAAGATTCCATGTCAGCATAGAGCAATCCTTCCATACTTAGACTTCAGAGCTTCCCACAGTAATAGAGGCACTGCACGCAGTCCTTGTTGGAGGGCCAGGCAATAGTGTCAGTAGCTTTGGGTGATGGGCTCACTGAGTCTTCCCTCAAACCTGGGAGCGTGGTAAGCATGTGGTCTCATTCTAAAGGAGAGGAGACTAAGAAACAAAGAGGTCTCCATTCAGACATCATCACTCCTCGTCTGGACAGGTTGCTTTTACATCTGCTCTCTCAGCCCCTGGGCCCCGATGCCTCTGCTTGATCTGAATTTGTCATATCCTTGACTTGTAACAACCGGAAAACCTACTTACGGAGATCTTTGTCCTAGCATGTCAGATTAAGAAGTTTGATAATAAGCAAATCATAAACTGGTGGAAGACTCAAAACCTCCCGCATTGCACTATGGTGAAAACACTGTGTCTTTAACATAAACAGAATTTCAAATTTTAATTTACTATGGGAGGATGATGATATAAAACCAGACCACGCTAGTCTTGCTGTGAGTCTGCTTGGGGGAGCCCAGGGGTTGTGATCAGCCACGCAATCTGAACACAGGCAGAGAACACTGGCTCTTCATTTCATGAAAAACTAAGGATGCTACGAAAATGTTTGGGTTGTTATTTAAAGGGAGGGAAAAAATCACCAGTGGGATTTCTTTCTGGAAGTAGACAGAATTTGAAATGTCTGTGCTGCTTTGTCTCCTGTGTGCTGGCGAGGACAAGTTACGGACCTGGGTCCATGGAGGCAGGGCGAGGCAGCCGAGGGAGGCACTGGCGTGAGATGCCAGCTGAGCCCAGGCGAGCTTGGCAGCCGAGGGCAGCGACTCCGACTGTCTCCCTGAGCATCTACCCAGCAGCGGGTTATCGGGCGGTCCAAGCGTTCACAGCTCAGTTCTCTGGGCTCAGAAGGGAAGCAAATATTTCATAAAAATGTAAAGCCAACGTAAAAATGAATAGTTTTGTTGGTGTTGGGTTCAATCTACAAATTTCTGTTGAAATGCTGTCTCATGGTGTGTCCTCAAGAGTTTAATAGAAATAGATATCTTTCCATTTCCTGGCATGGGGTTCGATGGCACACGCGGTGCTAATAGCTGTAAGATCAGCAACGGCGAGGTGTTGAGGGCCTGCTCTGTGCAGCGCGAGAGTTTGAAGCACATTGCTCCTACGAGCCCTCCGAAAACCTGCTAAGGCAAATGGCACTGTATCACTCACTTTATGCTTCAGAATCCTGAAATGCTGAGATGCTAAGATATGAGTTGCAGGGTTAGTGAGCTCCTTAGTTAAGGATTAGAAGCAGGGAGCCAGCTTGAATCAGTAACTCCAGGAGACAGAAGTTTCTCACTCGGTAGTTCATGTACCGGGAGGGCCTTGAGACAAGAAAGGCACACGTTTGACCTGGGGATGACTGGGCAGCCAATTGCAGAGGCAGACACTGCCACACTGTGCTCACCCTTCACAGAAGATAAAAAAGCAACTTTTATTGAGTTCAGTATTATGCTCTTACCAAAGTATCACAAAGCCAATTGCTCCCATGCAGAATCGATACTTAGGAATATTAAAAAAAAAAAGCTTCTGAATTACTTTAACTCTTGGTAGCGATGGGGGAAAATGTCACAAGAGTCAAGTTTAAACAACCAGGAAATATCTCTGTGTAAAGGTAGACAGATCCAAGTGCGAGCTGGCAGCAGGTTCTGGTTCCAAGGGTTAAGTTTGTCACCTGCTGCTGTCTTAGAGGAAGTGTTGGCCTTTGACAGGGCAGAGGGGGCCTCCCCTGCGTCTTCCCAGGCACTGCCGTCCTCAGCGGGGTGAAAGCTGACTGCCCAGGAGGCAGCCAGAGAAGCCAACCTCATTAATAATGACGCCCGGGAGTGCTGTTGCCAAGACCAGGGAGTCAATGCCCTTTGGCAGGTCCGGCTGCTGTGTGCTTTGGTACAGCAACGTGAGGTTTTTTTTTTTTAAAGACTTATTTATTTATTTATTTATTTATTTATTTATTTATTTATTTCATTGGAAAGTCAGATATACAGAGAAGAAGATCTTTCGTCTGCTGATTCACTCCCCAAGTGCCAGCAATGACCAGAGCTGAGCTGATCTAAAGCCAGGAGCCAGGAGTCCGAGGTCCCCCCAAGCCTTAGGGCCATCCTTGACTACTTTCCCAGGCCACAAGCAAGGAACTGGATGGAAAGCCAGGTGCTAGGATATAAACCGGTGCTCAGATGAGATCCCAGGACTTTAGCCATTAGGCTACCACGCTGGACTCAGCAATGGAGTTTTTATTCTGATAAAAAGAAAGGGAGACAAATGCTCAGGCAGAAAACTTGCCAGAGCCACGCAGAGCAAGCGTGATGTTCAACGTGGCCCAGGATGACTGCCTGACTGAGGAATGGGTGTGAGGCCAGTCCTGAGAGCAGCAGTGCAACCTGCGAGGCAGACGGGTGCCTCTCTGTGCCCCAGACTGTTCTTCCCTTGCAGCTCCTTCCTTTCACAGAAATTGGTTCACGAGTTAAACAGACAAAAGCCCTAGGACAGCAGCTCTAACTGCACATCCGACTTGCCCACCCTTTCTCTCCCAGCCTCCTCCATGCACCCCATTTCCAAGCTTTTTCTGACACAATATTTTGTGAAGAATTTTCAAAACGTTCATTGAAATGTGAGTTATGAAAAATACATTACAGATTTAACCTTTTTCTTGCTGCAAAATAAAATTATCTCTTAATTCCATTTCCCACAAGTATTTTGAAGTGCCCTCATGTGAATATATGACATTTAGAATAAGTAAAACTTGAAAATAAAATCTGGTAATTAGATGTTTTTGATCTATATAAGTGAATGTCAATATAGAAGCTCAAAGAGTTCCTAATCCTTGTACCAATAATCTTAGTTGGGAATTGTTTCCAGAACATTCGTCTGGAGACCTCTTAGCCCCGTGACTTTCAATAGTGTGGAGGAATCCACAGGGACCTCGAATCAGCAGCAGAGCCTGGGTCACCGTGTTTGGTGAGCCCTTTATCGAGTGCTGAGGAACGTGCCAATAAAGCGTTTGCTTTCTGAGTCTGCATGCTAAGAATGATGTTTAAACAATATCCTTAATACCCAAGCTTAGTCTAATTACACTATTTTCAATGCAACTTTAAAATCACATGTAGTGGTTTTATTCAATTATGAGTTAAATAACACCTCTAATGGGTCACAAATCATTAAGAAAGATATTTTAAAATAATGTGCTCCAAGGGCATGCAATATTAATTATTATCAAATTAATGCATTGAGGAATAATTAGGCTGCATCACATAAAATCTGACTCAGAAGCAGACTTTAAAAGCAGACTTAAAAGCAGGCATAGTGACTAACGCGGTCACCTCCAAAATCGGCACTCCATATGGGAGCTAGTTTGGGTCCCGACTGCTCCACTTCCATTGCAATCTTTGACAATGGACTGTGACAATCAGCCAAAGGTGACTCAAGCATCATCACCCTGCTGCCCGTGTGTGAGACCCACGGGAGCTTCGTGCCTTGTGGTGTGGGACTGGCTCAAGCCTGGTCTGCAACCACCAGGGGAGCCGAGTAGCAGGGGAACAATTTCCTTCCTCCCTCTCCCTCTTCATAACTCCAATTGTCTATAAGTAAATTGATAATTTATATGATTGCATTTTCCCCAAGAGCAGTGAGTCCATGGATTTTTAAAAAATTTTTTTTTCTTAAAAGGCACAATTACATACACACAAACACATACACACAATGAGGTAGAAAGAGAAAGAAGGAGAGAGAGAGAGAAAGAGAGAGAGAGAGGAGAGAGAGAAGAGGAAGGAGAGAGAAGTGGAGGGAGGGAGAGAGAGACAGAGGCATATTTTTCACCCCCTGGTCATGCTCCAGATGGCTGCCCTGGCCAGGGCTGGGCTGACCTGAAGCTGAAGGCCAAGGAGTCTGCCATGTCTTCCACATGGTACAGGGCCCTAGAACTTGGACCATTCTCTATTGCCTTCCCTGGCCATTGTTGGGAAGCTGGAGCAGAGATCAGCCAGGACACCAGCTGAAACCCAGAGGGGATGCTGGTGCCACTGGGTAACTGTGCTGTGCTGCCAGGCTGACGCCAATAAGTGAATCTTTCAAAAAGCTTCATGAAAGTCATTATGCGATGATACCATTGAGTGACATGCACATTTGATATGCTATTTTTATCCCAACAAAAATAATCCATCTGTATGATAAGCTTAAATGGTGAGTTTTCTCTCAGGATACAAACTCCTGGAGTAGCTGCAATTTCCTTCACTGAAATTAATTTACATGATTCCATTTATATTGGTGTATCTTTTAGGAAGGGTATGGTATTTTTATTTTTCTTAAACATCTTTTTTATGTAATTTATTTTAATTTCAAACAGTGTGTTTTTTGGCATTTAATGACAGAAAATGAGGTTCAATTCTTTTGGTCTAAACTTTAGAAAATGCCACCAGATAATATCTTCATGATTTCTGTGTCATGTGGTAAAATTTTGATGTGTTGCTGCATTATCACTTGAAAGCAGTTTTCACAATTGGCTGATTTGTGTCTTGGTGCTTTGCATCTCTGTGTATTTCCTCTATCACAAGGTTCTGCCTTGTTCCCAAGTCTGTTTCTGATGGAGATTTCTGCTTTGAGTGCTCTTAGAGACCTCCAAGTTCAACCTGCAGGGAAGAGATGGAGTTAATGAGAGTCCCAGGAGCTGCAGGTGCTGAGAGTGAGATCTGAGATGAAAAGAGAAGCAGAGAAGAAAACAAAAATTAAAAAAAATGTGAATTATAATCCCAAGAAAAGTCAGTTGAGAGGAACACAGACCCGGGAAGCAGTCAATGTCAGGGAGACCTTAAAAACCCCTCTCACCATTGGGAAGAAAAGAGCTGAGAGACTGAGAGGGGATCGGCATGATGTGGGCAACTTGAACTAGTCCTTGAGATCACACAGCAACTAAGCCACAGAGGTAGGTTCTACCTCCACCTAGACGAGAAAGAGAGCCGTGCTTCCCCTTCCAGGATGATTCATGAGTTATAAGGATGAAGAAAGAGAGCTGTACTCATGGAAGTAGTGATGAGCCTCTGTCCAAACAGGAAAGGAGAAAAACGCACTTTTCTTTTCTGCAAGGTAGAATCCAGCGGTAACTTTCAATGCGAGCCTTACAGGGTTAGAGGGCAAAGTATCATGGGGCAGGAGTGCTGCTCACCCTCCCGGAGGTGGCCACAGCCTCAGGAATGTGTGACAAATATGCTATTCTGTGACAGTCTGTGGGAGATAAACTCCAGGCAGCCAAGTGAGAAATATGAAAATTGAAAATACAGTGATGAGAAAGCCACTGGGCAGAGCAGTCTTTCCTCTTGAACCATGGAGTCTCTGCCAGCAAAGCTCAGAAAATTTCATGGGAAACCCTCCTTAACCCTGTCCCTGCCCCCACATCTGGCAAGAAGAAGGGGCAGTGGGAGAGAGCACAAAATCCCACTGTGTGAACCTGTGGATGACTTCCAGTGGAGGAGTGATTCAGTTTTCTAACCACATTGTACTCCTTTGAATTCAACAGAGTATGTTTAAATATGGTTACAACCATGATGAGACCTGTAGAAATTGCAGTTCATAGCCAAAGATGTGAATAAATTAGTTTTTTAAAATTTATTTATTTTAATCTAGGTGAAAGTGGCATGACAGAAAGAGAGGAGTGTGTGGGTGTGTGTGGGTGTGTGTGTGTGTGTGTGAGAGAGAGAGAGAGAGAGAGAGAGAGAGAGAGAGAGAGAGAGACAGAGAGAGCGTGCAGTAAGCTGGAGTGGGAACAAAGCTGGGCTCAAACTCAAGCACACTGCAAAGAGATCCAGGCATGCTCAGTGGTGTCTCAGCTGCTACGGCACAAGCTGACCCCTAGATTGCATCCTAAAGTGAATCATACATACAAAGGTCGTGCAACCAGCAAGTTTGTGTATATTCCGTACACTCCTGCAAGTAAACTCAGATGAGAGAACTCGCCTTCAGCTAGGTTCGGATGTAGTCCACAATCTGCATTTCATGCTCTCCCGTCTCCCCACCAAAAGTCACAGCCTCTTTTTAGAATTTTAATCTGATGAATCAGTTGTCTTGTTTTGTTACTGAATGTTTACTTACACAGGATATATGTTTCTGTGGCTGGCATCTGTTTTGATCATTATGTTGTGTTCCAATCCTATATAAGAGATGTATAGCCTACACTTTATTTACCTTGCCTGTAGGTGATGACCGCTGGGACAGCTGCCAGTTTGGGACAGTCATGGGCAGTGTGCTGTGGACATTCCAGCCCCTGCTCCTGATAGAAGGACGTGCGTGTCTCTGTTGTGCAGGCTGCACTGGGTGCAGGTATGGCTAGTCATGGCGAGAGCGCATGTTTGATGTCAGGAAGCTGGTGGGCTTGACCACACCTCCCTCTCACGCAGTGTGTGAGGGTACCCCATCCTCTGCGTGCTCGCCTACACTCACGCTGACTTGCTCTGTTTGCCACCTGTGGTTCTACAGTTTTACTTTGTGACTCTGTGTGCATCGTTGGTTATTTGGATAATCTCCTTTGAGAAACATTGGCTCAACTTTTAATTATTTTGTCCTGGGCTCCTGTATACCGTTCTCTTGGTTTTAGAAGGGGTTTCCATATTGTTGGGGAGAGTTTTCTATCCTAGGAATGTGTGAACCCCCGTTCGTTGTCGTGCTCTGTGTGCTGCTTTCCACCACCTGGACTATGGTGCTTCATCAATGAGCTTATATGTTTCAACATTGGTTAATTTGTCATTTTTTTTCATCTATGGTTAACTCCTACTGTGAACTGCTTAAAAAAACTCTTCTTACTGCAAGGTCACAACAACCTCTCCCTGCGTTTCCCTCTGAAAGCTTCCTGTTTGCCTGTTCCAATTAGATTTAAAATCAATCAGAAATGGATTTTTTGGTATGGTGTTCAACTACTTTCGTTTCCCATGTGGACAGCCGTTCTCTGTCTTAGCACAAAGCTGCCTCATTTCAAGTCAGACACCTGTGAGGGGTCTGTTCCCAATCGGTGCTGTTCTATCGATCATGTTGTCTGACCTCACCTTTCCACAAAAAGAATGAAATTTTTTTTGGTCCCTCTGTTCTTTCATACATTGGAGAGAGTACTTCCAAAACTGTGTAAAATGAGTGTGACATGGTTGCAAAACTATGCATGGATTCCAAAATCATTTTCACAAAATGAACATCTCTGCATTCCATTTCTCCATGAGCTCTTGGAATACCTTGCATGCTGGATTATGTAGAGAGGAATTTTCTGGAACTGAGAAGGAATGGCATTGGACTAGGAGTTGATTGGTGGTACCTTGTATGTTCGGAGAAGATACAGATATTTTGATTTCAAGGGATGCTGCTAATTTTACCTCCTAACCTTCTGAGGCAAGGCCAGAACAGAGAGAAAGCAGAAGGGGAGGAGTGTGTGTGTGTATGCGTGTGTGTGTGTGTGTGTGTGTATGTGTGCTGATGTGTGCAGGAAGCAGAGGAGAGCGGATACAGACACCTTTGAGTGCTGCATTTGGGCAAAATGGAAAGGCTGAACTAAGGAGGGCCTTTGTGCTTGGAGTCAGGACTCAGGAGCAGGTGTGCAGGAATGTGTGTGTGTGCAGGAAGCAGGGGGGTGCTGTGTGTGTGTTGATATGTGTGTACAGGAAGCAGAGGGGTGCTGTGTGTGTGTGTTGATATGTGTGTGTACAGGAAGCAGAGGGGTGCTGTGTGTGTTGATATGTGTGTACAGGAAGCAGAGGGGTACTGTGTGTGTTGCTGTGTGTGTGCAGGAAGCAGAGGGGAGGAGTGCAGCATCTGTGTTCTGATGGGTGGGCACATGTACCCAGGCTGGTTGGAGAGAATAACCCACGGTCAGTGTGAGAGGGCTTCGACTGCAGCCAGTTCTGGCAGTGTCACCTGTTGCTTTTCATCTCACTGATGGACAGCCATGACTGCAGAAACAGGTGTGTGCCAGTCTTGGTCACAGTGGGTTGAATAATCACCCCCCCCCAAAAAAAAACCAAACAATAACAAGCAATCAAACAAAAATCTCATAGCTACCAACCCGTGTTTGCCACCAAGAAAACAAAAATAAAGACATGAGTACCAAAAGACCTGGAAGTGATAGAAAAGCATACATCATTGAGGCCATTTCAGGAGTCCGAAGGTTTGAGAAGACTGCTAGAAGTGTGCTTGAATAGGCTCATCTTAAAAATGGCAGTGTATGTATTGCTTGTCACTGGAATTGTTTGAACAAAAACTGTGCAGTATTTGCTGTGGAATGTGCTTGAAAGTGTCACCATTAACTCTGAACATTTGCTGGCAAGGCAGGTAAAGCTTTTGCGGTATACCTGAGCTGGCTTTCAAGGGTCCATTTTAGTACATCAATTGATGCTGATTTTAAACAGTTTAAAGCCAAGCATTCTATTCCACTGCCTGTGGGGCTGTTTTCTGCATTTAATTAGATAGGATGACTATAATGTGACAAAAATAATGATGATTTGGTAAAACAAGGTTAAGCTCTTGGGAATAATTTGACTGTTAGTGGAAACGGTTACTCTCGGTTTTTCTCTGTACACACAGGCAGACACACACACATACAGAGAAAGAGAGAGAGAGAGAGAGAGAGAGAGAGAGAGAGAGAGAGAGAGCTGACACCTGTGTGTGCTGCATTTGGGCAAAGTGGAGAGTGCTGAACTAAGGAGAAGTGCTTGGAATCGGGACTCGGGGCAGGTGTGCAGGAAGCTGAGTGAGAACAGGACCCGTGGGAGAGGAAGCCTGTGCATCTCAGTTGTAAATGAGACAGAGTAGAGAACAGGATGCTTGTGTTCTGGAAGGACATTTTGCCACAGGGAGCGTGGAACAGACTGGGAGTGCGGCCACAGCTAGCAGCTTCAGGCGACCCGGGCCCAGAGTGTTCGGTCTGTAGCAGAGCTGCCTCTGGGAGCAGGAAGAAGCGAGACAGAGTGTTCTCAACAAGTGGAGCTCTAGGAGCCAGTCAGCAGTGTGGGGTGTGAAGTGGAAGTTCTAATAGATTCTTTCAGAAACTGTGCACACATTTCCAGCTCTTTCTACTCAAGCAAGGTTGGGGGTTGCGTGGATAGCACCAAGCTGGGGGTGAGGCAGAGCTGGCCCGGGGGTTTACCCACCAGAGCAGTCCTAAGGTGTCCAGGTTTCTGCTCTAATCTTAAAAAAATGGCAGGGCACGCTGCTGTCATGGGCAGAGAGGCTTGGGCTTGCTTGAGAGCCACCGACAGTTTCTTCAGCTGCTCTTTTTCTCTTATTGGGAAATACACAAGCACAGCAGCAGTTAGCCATGTGATATTTGCAGTGACTTTGTGTAACGTGACACGGTTGCATTGGGCCTAACCATGTGCCAGTTTTGGAGGGAGGAGTGTTTGGTGGTCCTGGCTTCCCCCAAGTGGCCCTTCTCACCCCACACCCCACCATGACCCATTCATTTCAGGTCTCTGCTGAACAAATGAGCTGGGCTTCACTATGGCTCCTCTGCCCGCTGTGCAATGGACCAGTTATCTCCTTTTCAGCAGGCAGAGTCAGAAAGCACCAAGTTGAGAAGGGTAGCTTGGATGGAGGGGCAGAGTGAGCGGGGGAGGGGGGTAAGCACTTCCTGCAGGGCTCCCCCCAAGTCCCTTGACAGCAAACAAAGGGTTCACTTATGCCCCCTTTACCCGGTAGAGGAGTGCCAGTGCCAGCTCCCTCACCACAGGCTGCAGATGGCTGCCAAAGCCCTGTCCTCTTCATAATAGGGAGTCTTGTCTTTGAGAAACACTTTAGCTCTACTGCTGGGGTTTCTAGGGTATGAGAATTCACGGTCTTGGAAAAAGAACTGAAAAACAAAGTTCTTTTCTTTGTTAGCAAAAGTACTGCAGCAAGCTGCCTCCAGCCTAGAGCTGGCTTTGTTTTGAGCCCAGAGATTGTCTTTGATCCAAGTCAATGCAACAAAGGCAGATGATCTCACCTTTTATCCTGGGAGCTTCAGCAGGAACTGGGTGGCATTGGGGGAGGGCAAAGAAGTGGGGAGCAACCAGGATGCCATCCCCTGACTATTGCAGGACCCGGGCCACTGAAGGAAGCACGTGGGAGGAGCAAGGGAAGTCATTACTGCAAACACTGAAGGCTCTTTCTGCAGAGACTTTCAGAAAAAGAAGGCTGTCAGAAATAGCGAGTCATTCATTGTGGAGGGGAAGCTCCAGGTTCCCGATCAATGGAGTGCATTGTGTAGGTGTCTGGTTGCTGAGGGATGCTTGCCATGCCACTCCCCCACCCATCTTCACGATCCAGCCCTGGGAGCTAAGGCATTCTCTCGGAGGACCCCTTCTCAACTGGTTCTGAGGCTTGCAAATCAGGAGCCACCTGGGAAAGCCTCCCCTTTGTGCAGGAAGGGAGCCAGGGGCCAGAACAGCCCTGGTCAGGCCAGCGTGTCTGGCCCAGTCCTGATGGCAGCTACTGCTGCAGGAATTCACCCTGGACCTCATTTCAGTGTTAGAAACATCAAAAGGGAACTTTGTTTTGTGACCCTGGCAGTCACATTTTGTGTATTTCTAATTCTGTATCTATAAAGTGGAAAGGGCAGGCACAATTTATAAAGCCAGTCATAGTTATTGAAATGTATTATCATCTCTGAGTTATAAAAGAGGGCCTGTTAAAACCTGACTGTACACACACACACACACACACACACACACACACATGATTCTGTGCACAATTCAACATATGAAAAATAACCTATGTGTGTATTCATAGTAAAAGATGCTGACTGTGCACTCAGAATTTTATGTTAGGCACAGGACTAGCTGCTTTTAAAACTTCATTCCATTGCCCTGCACATCAGTGCTGTAAGGGGCTCGGCTCCTCCCTCTGTGGGCAGGAGCATCAAAACCCCCGAAGTCAGGCACCTTGACCACGTCTACGTGGTAAGCACCGACATGATGTTTGTACGGTGAAGTATGCCACTTAATCATGGCATTGTCCTGACACTGAGAATGGCCCTGCATTCCACAGTGTCCAGTGCCCCGTCTGACACAGGTCCATGATGACAGACACAACTCCATAAACCCATCATGCTTCTTTTCCTGCTAGCACCACAGCACAAATGCAGATGCACGTGGGGCCTGACTCATGACACATGAGAGCAGAGAGCTCATGTCCCCCTGCGAGTGAGGATTTTTCTAGCTCCACAGTGCCACTAGAGTTGTTCTTCGAGAATCTCTAGCTTGGATAACAAAGACACTTGTGTTGAACCCCTAGGCTTTGTGCCAGCACACGGGGTAGAACTCTCTTCAGTGTGGAATCATTGGCTTTGATGCACAGATGCTTGGTGAAATGATTTAAAATCTGACAAGGAAAAGCAGTCAGATGGGCTCAGCAAGTTCGGTGAGCAGTTGCCTTGAGACACTCCAGGGGCAAGTGGTGGCTGGCTCGGGTCTGCAGACAACACGTCTCAGGAGGCAGGGAAAGGCTTTCACTGGAGTCAACCATGTTGGGGCCCTTTTTGCATTTTCTTGATTCACTATGTCCCATTAAACTTTTCATGATGCTTTGTTTGTTTTACAGACAAGGCATTAAATTCAAATTACAGCTCGAATGAGATTTACCCAGTTCATGTTTCATTGTAGGAATATCTCATTAGCCAAGCTCACATTTATAATGTAGATGAATGGCCCAGACTTCATGGTAGGTTTAGAAAGTTGAGGTTGGTTCTGTCACCCCAAAGTATGTTTGTGTCAAAGTTGTTTTTTGATTTTGTATATTTCTCACTGATGGACACTTCGGGAAAAGGGCCTGAAAAATATTAATGCATGCGTGTGTATGTGTGTACATTTCCCCAAGTAATAAAACTGATAAAGTGCCCTGTTCAGCCCCAAGCCATAATTCAATATTTCACTGTTGATTACCGACACTGCGTTTATCTGGGAGACGTGCCGTGATGTTGCACAGGGTATAAATGGTTTTTCAAGCTCTGCTGCGAGCACTTGCAAAGTCCTTCTTGCCCCGAATCTCAAATATGGTCATCTGTAACTCCTGACTCCCTTGTCTCCACGCTATTTGTGTACATGTCATCAGAGAGACATGTGTGTGAACAAGCAGAAAGCCTTTATTTGCCATTAATTTGGTTTTATTGTTAGAGAAGCTCCTTTGTTCTGGTATTTATTCCACCTCTTTTCTTCTTCTTCTTAAGTTTTATTTATTTGTTTGTTTGAAAAGCAAATACAAACAGACAGAGGCAAGGAGATCTTGTGTCCACTGGCTTATTCACCAAATGTCTACAGGAGTCAGGACTGGGGCCAAGCTGAAGCTAGGAGCCCCTGAGCTCATTCTGGGTCACCCACATGGGTGGCAGGGACAACGCTCTTAGCCATCACCTACTGCTTCCTAGATTTGGCATCAGCAGGAAGCCGAGCTGATCAGAAATGAGGCCAGAATCCAAACTCCACAACTCTATCCACTGATTCAGCCCTCTAGTGTCCGCATGGGAGAAGGAAAGCCAGTCCAAATCTCCACCGATTTCAGGAACCCAGTCACTGAGCCATTACCACCGCTTTCCAAAGTTTACCTTGGCAAAAAGTTGGAGGTGGGAATTGAATCCAGGCATTTGTTTATGGGGCATGAATGTGTCAGCTATCCTGCTGATCACTACAACAAATACCTGTTTAATCAAAACTGATATTTCCATATTGGTATTAGAAGTATATTCAAGGACCTGCACATCTGTGTCACATACATGTCCCTAATGAATAAGGCATCATTAAATTTCTTAGATTAATTTTTTTCTATATTTCCACATGATAGTAATTTTATACCTGGAATTCCTAACCATGGAACTTACTTATAATGCAGTGACAAATTTTTTAAAAGGATGCAGTTTTTCGTTTATGCAGAAAATCAAAATTTCATGGAGGTCCTTTCAGGGCAGATTCTGGGATAGATCATTCTAGCGGAAATGCCATTCCTTTGTCCCACAAGTCTTGAATTCTGCCGGGGAGAAGCAGTGCAGTCATGCATGGGGAAATGGCTGAATGTGGGTAGAACTTAATTGTGATGTTGAATGTTTGCAAAGGTAAACTTGCTTTAGTCTTATCTTCTGTCTGTGCACTCATTTCTTTATCTGATAAATTTCTTTATCTAGACAAATTGTAATTTTTCAAAGACAGGGCTCAGTGTTGGGGCCTAGAATGACCCAAAAGGTGTGATTAAGGGCACAGTCCCCTGAAAGCAGGCTTACTCAGGACTTTGACTCCACCTTCAAGATGTTAGTTTATGCATCGAGCTAGGGGAACAGTCCACTGATGGCCCCCATGTAGTGCACACCAACTGCAAGCTGGGGTCTCTCCCAAGAACTTGGAGTGTGACAAATGAGTGGACTCTCAGAACTCACGGAGTCTGTCAGACTCAGGCCCATGTTTGTTGCAGGGAAGGACTCTATTGAGGTGAGAAGCACATGGGACAGAATCTGTAAGGCTCCATGGTCCTCAGCTGGGGAAGCTGCCAGATCAGCACAAGACAGCAGGCTTGGGGATTGACTACATGGAAGATCGGATGAGGCTTCATACATAGGCACCATGGATAGAGTCCATCTGCAGCACTGGCTCTGGAGCTCAGGCTGAAGTCCTGAGAGGTCTACTATAAGTACTGTGAGTCACCTTGTCAGCAAACAAAAGAGACTGCTGTCATTCTAAACATCAGAGTCTGGAGGCCACTTTAACAAGACCACACCTCTCTGGGCCAGACCGCTTCCCCTGCAGATGGGGAAAGAACTGTAAGCAAATCAAAGTCCTGGCCCCTATCTGCTCCCAATCTCAAGGAGAGACACACTGCGACCACCTGAAACAGGTAAAAGTCCACTGCCCACCTGGGTGGAGTGTTGGTAATGAGAGAAGCCACTGCAGGCTGAGGGCTGGTCCTGAAGAGGTGCTGTCCCAGATGCAGTGGCCAGGGAGGAGAAGGCATCTCGGCAGGCACAGAGCAGGCTTGGGGGAGGGGCAAGGTCAGACAGGACCGCCTGGAAGGACAGCATCCAGGCATTGAGGCCGAACACACCGCAGCATACTGGGAGTGGTGTGGCCATGGCGCAGCCACAGGGAGGAAAGTGCTGGGCCAGGAGGGTAAAGAGTTTGTGAGAGCTGCAGGGAACCTGACCAGGAAGCTGCTGGGTCACTCTCCCTGGGATTTTGCTACAAATGAAGTGGGAAGCATCAGAAGACAAACCAAGCTCCTACTGCCTAGAATCCCTTGGGACTCTGTTGACAGCGGGGACAGAGGGCATTGGTGGATACAGAATTCCCAACATGGGCATGAAAACCCTCAGGAGAGCTGCTGAGGGCTTGGGCTAAGGAGGAATCAAGGTGGAAATGGATCAGATCTCAACCAGCTTGATGAATGAAAAACCTGTGTACAGATTTCAACTTATTTTGTAAAACAAACAAACAAACAAGCATACCATTGATTCTACTTTCCCATGAATTGTTTGGAGTTCCTGAATATTTTAAACAGAAAATGGACGAGATTTTAACGCTTAAGATGTGGATGTGAGTGTAAGAAGGAGTCAGCTCTGATGTTTTACCTGTGGATCAGAAAGAAGAGATGCCATCTCAAAAATGCTGAGGACTGTTGGAGGACATGGCCCAGTGGGTATCTTGATTCAGGAGCCATTAAATCTGGGTGGAGACAAAGTCTGAAGGCAGCTAGATTTCAGGTTTTCAGAGGGTCAGACTGGCCCTTGAAGGCATAGTGCATGAGTGGTGTGTAAAGCCACGTAAGTGCAAGAGCCCGCCAGGAAAGTGTGTGGAGAGAAGAATGACACCAGGACCTGAGTCCCCAGATTCCCCCAGTTGGAGTTGAAATAAATGAGGATGAGTCAGCAAAGAAGACATGAGACAACGGCAAATGGTGGCAGAGAAGAGGGGGAGGCGGCAACCCACAATGTTATTTCAGAGGCCACCATCGACAAGGAGGTTCTGGGTGGTTGAGACTGAAGCTGTTGGAGGAGGCGTAGTGGAGACATTGAGGAAGGAAGTAAACAACCCCTCCAGACTGTCTGAATGCAGGGTGAAGGAATCAGAATGTGCAAGGGAGGATATGTGGATGTCAAGAGATTTTTCTCTCAGAAAGTAGAAATAACATATAAATTATCTTGCATTTTCTTGGAAAATCCACTGGGCGAGATGTGAATTGCTGGGGCAACATCCCAGCTTAGGTGAGGGGATGAGATGTAGTATTCGGTGTAAAGCGGCTGGGTGTCCCTTCCTTGGCAGCAGGTGGTCGCCCCGCACAGAGGCAGTGAAGGCTGAGAATTTCTGCAAGGAAACTGTAAATGCAGCCAATTGCACAGTGTATGTGTTAGGTGCCGCCTACTCAGCAAGCACATGTTACCTCCTGGATTCCCAGCAGTTACCGACACAGATGGATGGTGTAAATACGGACGCCTCAGGCCCCACAAGATGCTGTCTATCAAGAAGCGTCACAGAAGAGTAAATGGGGGCCTTCCTGTATTAATTTCCATTTCTCATTGAAATAAAAAAAAGGTTGCTCAATAAGAGAGTAGATGATTATGGTTTGAGAAGAAAGCATAAGCTAGACCTGAAAGAGTAGGAGGGGTGCAGGTGAGGCTAGCCACAACCAGCTGTTATTGGCGGCCCAGCTATGGTTAGGGTCCATGATTTAAAATATTGATCACCAGGGAGATGTACTTAGTTTAATTTAAAAAATTTGTTTCTTATTTTTAATTGTATGGCTCCATAGGTACAGGGGTTTTCCCTCCCACCCCTGCTTCCTCTCACCCCACGGTTTTCCCTCAAATTATTATACTGGTGTATTATTCTGCAACTTAAATGTATCATGACATTGTAGGTGCAGACAAGGGAAGAAACTTTCCAGCCATGCTCAGTGGCAGAGATGCAGGCGCAGAAAAAGACCGGTGTGGGGCAGACACAGATTTCGTATGATCCTAACAGAAAGGTGACTGAGGGGAACGTAAAGCAGTGCCTTGAATTATTACCTGTAGAAATAAGGCTGTGTAAGGATATCAGGAAAGAAATACAGGAAGAAGACAAGCTAGCAATTCAGTTCTTCAGTCAGCATTCCGTCCTGTCTGGAAGTTGATCTGAAAAGCTTGGCTGTGCCGAGAAGGGAGAAGGAAGCTCGGGACTCGGATTGGAAAAGGTTGCTGTTACTGTGCTGGCAGCCTCAGGGGCTAGGCAGTGGGGCTGAGTCAGCCATAGTGTGTGTGTGACGAACACTGGAGGAGAGGCCGAGGAGTGAAGGGGTAGAGCTACAGGACAGATTCTTCTAGGCGGATAGTGAGTCTCCAAGAATCGCGGAGGTAACAGTGCCTGGAGCAGGCAGGAGCCAGGAGTCAACTCTAAAGGGAAGAAGTGCAGCTGGCCCATGCACAGGAACTGGCAGTGTCATCTGAGGGCTTAGGAGGTCAGGCTCATGTGGGGGATGCCACGTCACTGTCTTTGCCTCTTTAGCATCTATCTAGTAAAGCACAAGTTGGCTGGACAAGGTCGAGCTGTTCACCTGGGGCTGCGGACCCTCAGACGGTTTTCCAGGACCGCTTCACCTGTCAGTCAAGGGTAGCCATATCGGAACTTTCTCCCCACTTCTCCCACTGCGTCCTTCATCAGAAATGGACAGCACTTCTTTAAGGTTCTTTCTCGGCATTTTCCTAGAATATTTTCATGGATTGGAGATTTCAAACATGGGTTGTCTGATTATAACCAAGTGCTGAAAGAACTTCCAATTACCACTAATAGTCAAAATTCTTGTCAAAATATTGTATTTTTCCAAAAGGACAATGTATATAAGCAAATAAAAACTTGATTTGTTTTCAGTCTTGGGATTATTCCAACTTAAATGGATTTTCTTACGGCGTAGATGCACACACAATAAAACTTGAAAAACTTCAGACATGTTACCGATCCAGTCATTGCTCACCAGCTCAGGGGCAACATGAGAAGGGAATACGTGACTGCAAACATCCCACACAAGCGAAGAGCCAGCAGCAGTTAATTCCCTAGTATCCTTGTAGGAGTGAATCAAGTTGTTTAAGGATCTGGATTCAAAGTAGGGATGGAAGAGAAGTTCAATGTCGTGTGAGCCCTGTGTTGAGACAGTTCTGGAGGTCAAGTCCCACTTCAACGGGACAGTCCTGTGCTGGATTAGCAGTAGCCTCCTCTGCAGCCTGATCTGATCTTTTTTTTTTTTTATAAATGTGAATTTAAGCAGCTGATGAAAGGATTCAGAAAAATTCAGGAGTAGGCATTTGCCTAGCAGTGAAGACTCGGTTAAAATGTACAGGTTCCACCTGAGAAAGTTTAGCCTTGCTGCTAATGACCGTGGCAGGCATTGGTTATAGCTAAAATGATTCAGTTGTGTCATTCATGGGGAGAGCCTGGGTTATCTTCCTGGCTCTTGGCTTTGCCTCGACCTAGCTCTCCAGGTCACTGAAGAAATTTGGGAAGCAAATGAGCTGGTGGGAGTGTTCTGTTTCTCTCTCTCAAAAACAACAACAACAACAAAAACAAATATATGTTTCTTTTTTACAAGGACAGGGGATTACTAATTTCATACTACGAGTTAGGAGAACGGACAAGAGCTCAATGTCCTGGACTCCATGGAACATGTAAGAGCACGTATTCTCCATGTGCTCCAGATCCTTGAGCATTCAGTGAACAGGATTTCTAAGAGAAAGGACACACGGCCATCAAGGAAACCTGGATGCCATCACCCAGTTTACCAGCAGCTGAGATGTAGGGGCACTCAGGGTTAAGGACACAGAGCTTGCGTGTTCAGAAGGCAAATCACTGTGCTCCAATGCCTGTTCTCATCCCCGGCAGAGGAACAAAGAAAGGAGGCAGGCTGACAAACAGCCTGCCGATCTCTGCAACAGCTTGGCCTGGGCTTCCTAACTGCTTGTTGCAGACAGCAAAGGCCCAGAGGGATCACTGTCCTCTCCTGGATCCACTGCTTCCTGATATGTCTGTTCGTATTTTCCCTTCCTCTGCTTCATCTTGATTTCACAGCTAGATATGATTAGATAAGCTCTCTGAGTGAAGATCGCAAGGTGCTTCCTCCAGGACTACAGTGTTCAGGAAGCTTTAATGTTCCCATCGAATCCTGCGAGCAGCAGAGATGTTAGAGATGTCAGCCCTGCAGGGGAGACGGGGTTCCATGTCGGCTGAAGGACACTGCGCTGGGGATGGCAGGGCAACAGGCCACTTGAAGCTTGTCTCTGATAGCAGGACAGACACGTGTCTCTTCCCTTCTGCTGCTCCTTCCAAGTTCCAAATTCTGCGTAGCTAATTCTAGAAAAAAAAATGTTTCATTTTCTTCTTAAATTCTAGTTTGGCTTCACCTTATGAAGCTGAGTGTTTTCCCACAGACTGTTATAATTTGCATACTAAAATCCAAGAATCAGGAACATCCCACACACACCTCCCCCTCACCGGGAAATGCCTATTGCTCTAATGATCACATTGGAGACTTCTCCCAGAGGCTCTGAGCTTCTGCAAGTCATCGTGGGGAAGACACTGTGTGCAGAGTCTCCCAGGGCAAGCAATCATTAGCTCCTGCGCCATGCAAGGCTCTTTTGAAGCGCTCCCGCAGGAAACTTGATAGGAACTCAAGGAGCAAGTGCCATCTACTGCAAAGCGACGGAGTTCCCCTGGGGAACCTGGGTCTCTCACAAGCAGATTGCAAGAAAGCAGAGCAAATGGTGGAGGAGATGTTTTTCACCCTATGCTTTGGCAGGCTACAGCAGGAGTCAGCTTCAACTTCTCCATTTTCTTCCCATTAATAAGATAATCAAGTTCAATTTCATTCCTACACCTAATCCACTTGGCTTTTTACTGTTCTCTTTGAATCCTTGGGTGCCAGAAGCCTCAGAGGCAGTCTATAGGCATTCAACTCACTCTTGGCTTTTCACAGGGTGAGACTCAATAAGAGGCTCCTTCAGTGGGATGGCAAGGTCGGGGGCGGGGTACGGAGGAGGAACTCTGCCTTCTGGCAACTGTTGTGGGGAAGAGCTCATTATGAGTAAAGTTTGGCAATGCAATTTTTAAGAGTTGGCCTCTGATTTGAGAGGTGCATGTAACATATGAGCAGATATTGGGGAATGGGTGCAGAAAGAGGAAGACCATCCTAATTTCTGAAGTCACAAGGGTATGAAAATTACAAGTGAGGTGCAGTTTCATTACTTCCATTTTTGAGTTAGTGAACACGCAATCAGAAGTGGAATTTTTTCACATGCTAGAAACATGCTAGTTCTCCATAAACTTGACTTCTGGGGGAAAGGGGTGTTGATGCTCCCATGACAAACAAGCAAGGGGCATTTTGCAGAGCAGCAACTGAGGGTGGGCATCTTGCAGTGGAAATGTTCTGGAAGCCCCAGGAATGCTAGCCACTCTCTCATCGCTAGGTGGAAAGCCTGTGCCACACTCCATGCTCTCAGATGGCAGAAGAGACTGGGTAGTTGGTTAGTATCCCTTGGGAGAATGGCTGTTTCCTCTACTGACAACACCCGGCATGCCGTGGCCGGCACGCCATAAACAATGCTGACTGCGACAGGCTGTGGTTGGTGAATGGGTTCTGATTACATTGTGTCTCATGGGTCAGGCCACACACCTGCAGAAGCAGGAGCCGTGTGGCCAACTCATGATGCCCCTTCTTTTGATCTTTCTGGCCATTCAGTAGAATGGAAACCGACTGAAGCAGCAGTGTTGCCACCTCCCACTTCAGTACTCTCTACTGAGCCTGCAGATTTCTGGCGTACCTCCTGAGAGCCATCTCAGACGTGGATAACAGCTGCAATGGCTTATCCCCGACTCCAAGGTGGCCCTGCACCTGCATCAACAGGAGTGTTTGCTAGCTGTGCATCTCAACTCTTACACTGAGGCTTCTGAGTGATTCCCATTTGCTGCTGCTATTTCTTGACTTTTCTGAGCTTTCAATGCAAAATGTGGTTGACTGCTACTTTGGAGGATCTTTACTGAGACAGCCAGCACTGACCTGTGGCTCCAGGCCGAGTGCTCTGGTTTCTGTAACAATCACAGATGGGTGACTCTGTGAACACCTGAGATACCTTGCAAGAGCTCAGAGCTCCCAGGCCCCAGCACCTGCCACTCAGTGTGAGCTCTCTGGATGGCCCCACTCCCCTCTCCGTCTGAGGAGGAAGCGAGGCCAGCTTTCTACAGGAACCCGGGCTCACGTTGCATCTGCTTCCCACTTGACGCTGAGTGGCAGAACTGGCATTCAGGTTTAACAACAAATTTCAAGCCTGCCTTCCCTTCTGTAGTGAGGCAAAAGGATCCCTGCAGTACCCAGGGTACTACCCTGCAGGATCCAGAAGGAGGACAAAGTCAGTGTGCTGCTCCTTGCCTCTTTGGCAATGGTAAGTTCTTCCTGCTCAGTGCTGCCTGCCCAGCAGGTTGAACTGGAGGAGCTCTGCTCTAATTAGACCCGAAAAGGGCTGCCAGGACTGGTTGCTGTCCTTTCCTTACTGGCCTTTTGCCACTGCAAGTGTGGCAGCCCTGGCAGCTGCTTGGTCTTTATGTAAATTGGAGAATCCCAGACCTGGTCCCTGCTGTGCTTGAATCAAAATCCACATGTTAGAGTCTAGTATACCAATGCCACAGGCAGAACACTGCCTTCCACTGTTGCAATGTTTTTTGAGAAAAAGTGATCCTCTAGTTTCTGCAGGGAATGGGTTCTGAAGAAATTCTAGTTTCTCTCATGACACAGGTCAGCATTTGCATAGATCCTACACCCATGCTAGATGACTTACCACACCTAACACAATGTGAGGACAATGTGAAACAGGTGTTAGACTGTGTTGTTTAGGGAACAGTGACAAGGGCGTCACAGTCTGTGTGTTCAGTACAGAGCTGAATTCTCCCCATCCAATACTGTTAGTCCATGGTTCATTGAATCCACAGATGCTGACTTTGACAGAAAGCTGGCAATCATTCCCCTTGTGTGTGTGCCACTAACTTTATTGTCTCGGCACATGTATTTTGAAACAACACAAGATTTGCTGCAAGATTCACAAAATATCATATAGGAAAGTTCTCCACAGAAAGGTATTTGGATAAGACATACTGAGTAGAATTCCAGTTTTAAAACTGGCATCTCTCATAGCTGCCCAGAGGAGATGCACTTCTAATAAGTCCAGGCTATTCAAAGGCCATTGATTATTTGCCTCCACAACAAAGGCAGGCTGTCAGAAGACTGCTCGCTCTTCCCAAACACTGCTGTGGGGTCATCAGGGACCCACAGTAAACAGACAGGCGCCAAAGAGCAGCTCCTGATGATGTCTGATTAGGCAAGGACCTTGCAAAGAACAGCAAATGTTGCAGAAGGTGCAGCTGATGAGCGCCCACGGGGGCAGCCCTGGGCCTGCGAGTTTGACAATGTTCTGCAGAGAAATAAACTGGTGAGTATGGCTGGATTTTGGTGGACGACTGCCAGTGTTGACTTTGTAAAAGAGCGCAGCATGCTGCAGGCTTCTTGGGCCCTGATGGATTTGCCAGCACCAGAGGTTGGTTAAGCATGTATTGCGAGCTCAGGACCCTGTTCAGGGGCCAGTGCTGCTTTGCAGGCAGCACACAGAGGTCCAGGAGAACCCTTGCTGTGGCTTGATTTGTTTCCCTCAGAAACAAAATTGCTGCCCATTAGTCCTGCTGCAGCACCAGCAGCTGGATGCCAGATTCATTAACCTTGGACCTCAATGAGGAGGTGGCACTGACCTTGTGAGCAGGGTAAGGAGATGTCCTTTGCTTACCTAATATTCCCCATGGCTTCAAGCAAATAAGCCATTTTTCATGGTGGGTCTTAAACGTTAGTATAATGCTATCCTGATTTATACACAAGTCTCCCATTTCCCCTTGAGGGGGATGCACTCTGGTGCTGTGTGAAGTGATCCACATCTACGCTGTTTCTAATCCATTTGTAGAGCCATTTATGAGCTGACTGTGGAGGCAAGGTGGTCTGGAAGCGTCTGGAAATAATAATGATTGTGAGGCTCATGAGCAACGAGCGATAAGGAAGCTTTGTAGCAGGCCAGCCGTTGCTGATTCAGGATGTCTTTTTCAATCATCTAAATGTTTTCTGACCAGTTGATATTTGGAAAACGAAAATTCCCCCTGGAGAGTGTTCTGATTTGCCAGTGCAAATTAATGCAGAAGAGTTATATCAGTCTTAAAAGGATCATAATTATCCATCTATGTGTGTAGTTGAATCGCTTGTTTCAGATTAGAAGTTGTCCTGGTGTCTACGGCTGTGAGTCTGGCAGGCACACGTGTTCCATCATCAATATGATGCTACTACGTTGAGATGCAGAGAGAAAAGGGGCTGCTGTGTACCTAGGCCTCACAGAGACAGGCACACACTACTGCTTTTCTAGATTCTGGGTGTTTCCCCGTGCAGTCACTCTTTGCTCTTACATTGTTTTCCTTGAGCGTTCCGGCTGAGGCCAGGCTGAGGAGGAGACCACCGTGGTGTAGAGGAAGCAACATGGCGGTTGCAGGTAACCTCGGGCCACGCTGCTCATCCCTGACTCACACTGGCATCATAGCTTTCTCTCTCACATCTGTTCCCTCGTTTCCAGAGACAATCTTTGCGTCCCATCTGCCCTATGATTTCCTTTCAACTATAATCCCATTCTGTGAGTAGGGGCAGAAGCAGTGTGATGCTGAGAGCAAGGAGGGCATGTTGCTGCAGTCGCCCTGGAATGGCTCCAAGAAAGGAATTGCAGCAGAGTGGATGCGCGTCTGGTGCTCTGAGTGTGTAAGAAGACAGTTTGGGTTTCTCTGCCGATGGTCCACAACACAAGACTTCCGTTCTGACAGTTACTTAGCCAAAAATGTGCCTTGTTCAAGGCAACGAGTTTCTTCAGTTGTATTTCTAACAGAGCACTTTATATTAGATTTGTGTGTGACTATTTCTCAAAATTTGTGATCTGCCATAAATAGTTTTTCCCCAGGATACATTAAACCAGATATCTCCCTCGTGGTGTCTTTAAAGGAATATTTTCTTATTCTTATAAATAAAGGTTCTACTACTAAGGTTCTAATCTATGTATACACTCATGATATACACATTCCAATGCATTCTGAAACTTGTAGGTACAAAGAAATTATTTATATTTTGAGTTCTTTTTGTTATTTAAGAGAGGGAGAGAATAAAGAGGGGGAAGGAAAGAGACCCGCTCTGCTAGGAGCTATGGTTTGCCATTTAAGACACTATCATTGGGGTGTGCGTATTTAGCCGCACCGATAACCACCAAGCCAAACCTCTACCAAGATTTTTGCTACAACATAAGATTTAAAAGTTTCCCATAGTTTGTCCACCCCTCCCCAAGGAACAGAAGTGAAGCGTGGAATCCCAGTAAGCCATAGGCAATGTGTCTCCACCCTGCATGGCTGTTATGCTTTCCGCAACCTCTGTCCTTTGGTTTGTAACAAGCTTTTTGCTGAATATATTCTTCCTGTCCATTCATACTAGATTCAGGTGTAAGAATGTCCCGCGCTGTGGTTGGGCCCCCAGTTCTCGGGTGGACTAAGGCCGTCGAATGCCTGTTCACTCCTGGTTTCCTCTATCTTTGTGGTCACACCTTTCAGGAGCGCGGCTTAGTCTCTCGCAGGTCAGGGGCACGGGGTGGCCTTCAGAGAGCAGTGACTTGAGGACTGTGGGTTGTATTTCCTGAACGTGTCTTACAGCTCAGAGAGTTACTCCGGGAGATTTCAGTAACTTAACTCATTTTCAAAATGCTGTTGTTATAATTTGAAACATTGATATAAGCACATGGAAATAAACTAAAGTAGTACAAAAGATGTATAATGAACTCTGCCTTCCCGAGCATATTTGGTTCTTAGAGAAGTTTAATCATTTTTAAATATGATTGCAGATGATAGTCCGAAAGTAACAAGCATGTGAACGGATTTGTTTCTTCGTTCTGTTAAAACAGAAAGTAGCATATTGTGTGTGCACAATTTTGGAGCTTTATTTTTAATTTTTTTCTTTAACATAAGAAATATTGATTTCTGCCCATATGTAAATCTAGCTCATTATTTTTGATAGCCTTTTTGATTTGTGTGTTTAGGACCCCCTTCAATTTTTTCGTTAATTATTTTTATTTTTTTTTACATAGCTAATTAGGGTGATTAGGGTCAAGGGGTACAGGAAGGTGGTGAGATCACCATTTCCACATTCTCTTTTTTTGTGTTTTATTATTGTTTTTTAAATTTTGGGATGATATTTGGTAGTTGATTAGGGCAATAGGAACAAGCAAGGCACACACAGCCTCCCAACCATCCTTGGGTCCTCGAAGTGGGCATGCTCCAAGAGCATTGCCCAAGTGGTTTTGATAGTTTTATGGTTCTGAATTTCTGCCGATCTTGCCACTCCAAGCATGATCAAATCTTTCCAGAATACACTGGCTGTCATAGGCCACATTAGAGTCTCTCTTTGTCCAGATTTTCACTGTCAACATTTGGCTGTGGTAGTTGACCAATTTGCTCTGTCCTCCATCTTCTGTTATGGTACCAGTTGTTCCCCGCACATTTTAATGTACCACCATATTCTCCGTGTGCAACTGGCCATGCTGTCCACTGTTTCATCTATGCCAGTGAAGAAGCTCAGCTCTGACACAAGCACTCCATGGTTGGAATCTATAATTTTCTCCATGATTAGACTTCTGAGTCTTACAGCTCAGTTGGAGGATCCCCAAAGAAACCTCATCTGAGGTGATCCCAGACCTGATTTTTGTGTGTGTTGCCAATACAGGGACCAGCATGCTCTATTGCCCCAATCAGCTTATGCACATGCTGGTGGTTGCAATTGCTGGGTCAGTTGTGTCTCCAGCTTTATCCTCTATGCAAAAAATGGGTGTTGCAGGCCAGCCAGGTCCTGCCCACCACACACTTGGCCACATAAACCAGTGGGAGCTGCAGCCTAGTTGGGATGACCCACAATAATGCCCACCAGGTCCGTCCCCTGACCTGGTTCCCATGATAGACTATGTGCAGCCAACTGTACAGTCTGTCCCACATCCCACTGAGCACTCATGCATGTCAATAGGCATTGAAGCTTAGTTCAACCCAACTAGCTCTACTCTCCAGCCCATACATGTGCCAGTGGGTGCCACTCTCCATCTAGCCATGCTTGCCCCAGTCCTGGTTCTCATGTTCACCAGTCAGAGTGGCAACTCAAGGGGTGCCCACTGTTTCCCTAATGGGTCCACTCCCACTCCCGGGTCTTACACTTTCCAGGTGGTTCTGTAGTTTCGCTTAACAGAATTAGCTCCCAGTGCCAGCATCTACAAGATGATGCTATAGCAAAGCCAAGCCAACCCATATCTACTCTGACTTGCACTTGCACCAGTAGGAACAGCCAGCCCAGGCTGGCTTTCACCCAAACCAGCTCACTCACAGGCCTGCAGGTGCTGCAGCTCTGCCTAACTTGGTCTGTCCCCAATCCCAATTCTCATGCTCACCAGTGGGAGTAATGGTCCAGCATGGGAGCCCCATTTGCATTCGCTCCCTCCCCTGACCCCGGGTCTAATGTGTACTGGTTGGGTGTTGTGGCCCAGTCTGGCATAACCTACCTCACCTTGGCATTTGCCAATGGGTGTTCTAGCCAGGTCTGGCCTGGTGCCATCCCCAATTATAGCTCACGCTGGTGGGGGCCACAGCCTAGCCTGACCCAGCCCAGCCCAGGCAGCCTCCAGTCCAAGTCCTAATGCAAACTGGTTGGTATTGTGGTCTGACCTGGCCTAACCAATGCACCATTTGGCTCTCAGATTTGACAGAGGGTGATATGGACTGGCCTAACCTGGTTTACACTAGACTTGAGCCAAATATATGCCAGTGGGTATCATTACCTGGCCTGGACTGGGCTGCTCCTTGTCTTTGTTCTTGTGCTAATCTACAGGGACTGAGTCCCAAAAGAGGAATTTCCCGAACTCCTCCACCAGAATCCTTCCCAATGCCAGATCTTGTGCACACCAGTGGGTCCATGGGCCAGCCCTACTTAGTCTACCTCCTGTCCCACAGAACAGTGGCCTTTTCTGACCAGCCCTCACCAATTCTGGTTCTTACTGTTGGGTGCTACAGCCCAGTCAAGCCTGGTCCATACCCAGACACAGTTCACACATGGCTCAGCAGGGGGCAGAGACCTAGTCCAGCCCATTCTATACCCATTCTGGTTCTCACGAGCTCCAGTGGGTACTGGAATCTAGCCCAATCTGACACACCACAGATCAAGTCTCCACCCAGACATAGCCTTTTAATCCTCATGATTTATTTAACTAGTTGAGTCAGGTGGGATTTGATCAAGGAGGCAAGACCAACAGAGTGATCTTGAGAAATTAGACTGCTGTCCATCGGTGGGCTGTTCAGACCAGAAGACTGTGTGAATCTTGGTGCTTGGCACCTGCTACTGTTCTCACATCAGCAGAGCAATAGCTGGACATGAAGAAGCTGGGGGATGGTGGTGGTGGAGCTAAAACCCATGTAGATAAGGTGGAATCCCAGTCTCCTCACATTCTCTTTACTGTTGACCATATAGGAATGACAGAGCCCTTTCGACTGCAGCCAAACTCAGCTGTGGCCAACCTTTGGAGATCCTCACGAGGAAGCAGAGCTGGAGCCAGTGATGGGCAAGAGCTCTCGGAGTGAAAAAACCAGTAGCTACCTCACACCAGCCTTCAACTCAGTGAATGTGTCACTCGTTCGCTCTGTCTGCTGCTTACTTCCTGGAGGTGCGTGGATTCCAGAATCCTACAGGGAAGGGAAGTTGGGGCAGTGTCATTCTGGCGGCGCAATGCCATGCTGCAGAGGACAGATTCTCCACAGCAGGCAAAGGCTGATAGAAACTGGAAGTGTTTCTGCGTGTTGAGACGGGAAACTGTGTTGTTAAAGTAGGTTGGTGCACACATCTTTGTTCATTTGTGACGATGTTGCTGCGAAATTAATTCGTGGAAGCGGAATTGCTGGACCATTGGATACATGCATTTTTATTTATAACAGATTGTAAAGTTTCACTCCACAGAGGTTGTACCAATTCATATTCCTGTCAATGATGTATGAGGGTTCAGATTACCTGACATACTCAACAGCAGAATGCATTATTCCACTTCTTGATCGTTTGTGATTCAATAGGTAATAACTAACAAAAATCTCATTGTATTTTAATTTGCTTTTCCTTCTACAAGATGTAGGAATGAGGATCTTTAAAAAGTGTTAATTCATTTGTATTTTCCTCTTATTATGCATAGTCATTTTTCTATTATACTTGTTTTCGTTCTTTATCTTGATATACAAGACTTCATTATATATTTAACAGTTTTTGATTATGTATGAGAGTCTTGTTTCCCAGTTTGTCTTCTGTCTTTTCTATTTTGTCTTTTCAAAGATGTGTTTTTACATTTCATATTCATACTTTCATTGTTTAAGCTTCCTACTTGTGGAAAAGATTGTTTTCCTACAAAATTTCTAGGACTGATCCTAGGATTCTTACTTTAGCACTGAGCAAGGTGTGTTTGCAGAAGTTAATCAAGTGGCACAGAGCTCCTGATGTCCACAGGGTCCTCCCGATGCCCACCGGGTCCTCAAGAAGCAGGTGTTCTGTTACGTCTTGGATTTCAGGACCATCTCCTAGAAGGACTATTTTATAAAAAATTTTGACATGGGCTTGAAAACCCTGAGGCATCTCCAGGATTATTGCTTGCAAGGCAAAGGAGAGAAGGAATGGAGGGGTTACTGAATCTGAAGTGAGGTCACAGCTGGGAATGTGGCCACCCACAGGGCTCCTGTCTTCTTCAGTGAAGATAATGCCAGAGCAGGCACTGGACTGCCACTCTGTGAGGAGCTGGAGAAATAGTTATCCTTTGCCCTCCCTCTCTCACCCTTTACATCTCCACTCAGTAATGCCTAGTGGCTTGGGGTAACAGCCTCTCAGAGATTAGACCCGGATGATGCTAGATCTGGAGGGGTGGAGAAGAAGGTATTGGTAAAGCTTCAATGGAGTCCCCTTTCCTTACACCAGCACTCACTACCCCAGACAGACAGTGAGTGCATAAAGACTGGAAATGAGTTATGATTATGGGACAGCATTTTAGAGCATGAGTGGAGTGTGTGTAAAGTTTGAGATGCAGAAAGCAAAAATGATATTGAAACTTCTCATTGCAATTGTTGCAAAAATAAAATGAACCTCCCTTCAGGGTTGTGAGGGAGAAAGGAGACGAGATAAGCAAAAACCTCTTGCCAGTGCCATGAACACGAAAAGAAGATGAGACACTAAAGGGTCAGTGGAGTCCAAGGCATTGGTTTGCCATGACAAGCTACAGTGTATATGAGACTGGAATTGGGACATACTGCCGTGCCAAGCAGTTAAACTGAACAGGAGCTACTTGTATCAACTTTCATTGCACGGAAAATATGCATAAAACTAAGAATTCAAGAGTAAGCCTTAAAGTTTATTGTAAGGTTAAAAAAATCAGAGGATTACAGAAAGTAGATATTGGGATATTGTATAGAAAAAACAAATTCAGAAGATATAGAAAGATATAGTAATGAATTTACCCATACTGTAGCAACATCAATTTTTGAATATAACACTTAGCAGTAATTATAAATCTTTGCTACCCATGGGATTTGAAGACCAAGAAACAGGGTGATGTTTTAGAAGATCCCTAAGTATCCAGTAAGAGCTTATAAGTCAAGGCAAGAGCAGCAGAGATAAATGGGGCAGAGCTGAGAATCTGTAGAAAGAAAGAAGATCCAGACTTAAGGTCTAAGTGGTGGATTGGCATTATTACAAATCAGATTAAGTTGCTGGTGTGTGTCCAGTGGCATCACATCCCTCAGTGCCTATTAATGTCCTTGGTAATTCACTTGATACCCAGCTTTCTGCTTACATCCCTGGGAAAGTGGCAGATGATGGGCCAAGTGCTTGTGCTATGTAAACTGTGTAGGAAAACTGGGTGGATTTCGTGGCTCGTTGCTTCAGCCTGTTCCAGCTCAGCTGTTGGGAATGGATCAGTTCACGGAGTCTCTCTCTCTCTCTTTCTCTCGGTGCCCTTCAAAACCTTGTTTTGAAAACAGATGTAAGGGAAAAGAACATGCTAAATTCTCTAAAATGTTACGCTTTTATGCTGGAGGAAAATGTTATATTAAGGAAAATTTGCCATCAAGAGTAAATGGATGATGTACGTTGTTATAGATTCCTTAGTTGAGGAAAATGCAAATACTTGTGGATTTTTTTTTATCAAATTGGAAATACTAACCTGAACTATGTAAAGAAATTGATGATGAATATTGTCTGTATGGAAATTGCAGCTAAATTTTGGCACGTGATAAGTAAGATTTAAGTTTGTACAAGGAAAAAAGAGAGCTCAAAAGAAGACTTGGGAGAACTCATTTGATTACCTAGGATCCCAGTGGTGTGTACTTAGTCACATGTCACAAGGATCTGCATGAACAGGATGAGGAAGATCCAGCAAGAGTGTGGGGGAGATATCAAACAGAAAGACCAGATCGCAATATTGCTGTGTCAGATGATGTGAGATTTCTTCCAACACACTGTTTCATCTCATCTAAGCTACTAATTTTGTGCATACAGAGTTCTTGATAACCGTGTGTTGCCAGTTTGATGTCTGTGGGATCTGTAATGATGCCCTCTTTTACATTTTATTTTCTTTCATCAGGTCTGGCTAGAAATTTAACAATTTTATTGCTCTTGCCAAAGAGCCATGCTGTCATTGACTCTGTTGTCCCCTATTTGCAATGTGTTTGTTTTTCTAACATATGCGTGTAGTGCTACAAATGTCTTCCTGTACTCTACTTTTGTTGCAATCCCTGCATGTTGACCAAACGTATTTTCATTTAGTTGAATATAATTTCAGTCTCTCTGCAGTGCCATGTGACTTCAAATGCTGTATCAGGGGGTGATAAATTGGTTTTACAGGTTGTTCTCTAATTTTAAAGTGTCACAACTGTCCCCACAGCCAAAAGCTTCATGACTCGTCCTTGTAGAAAGTGCTTACATATGCACTGTTTGTCTGTATAGACCCCACTCACACTATGCGTTTAAATGTGTTTACTTGTAGAAAGCTATCCAAGGGCACAACTACTGGAGGCAGAATTAAGGGTTGAACGCACATGCAGCTGTCTGAAAAATCAGACTCTGGTGTTACCACTGTTTATTTATTTATTTATTTATTTGCTAGTTGTTTATTTGTTTTTGTAGAATAAGTGTAACAGTTGTGCTCCATGGTTTTGTAAACAACATGGCCACATTGCATAACTCGGTGTTTTTCCAGAGGATCTTGATCCCGAGTCATCCCCATCTGCCTCTGTGCCCAGCCGTTTCCTCTGTAATGACCAGAAATGAACCTGCCCTCTTCTCTCCTCTTCATAGGTCATCCTTACATTCTGATTGCTTCCATCCAGACAGCCAGTGGACTTGGCTTTGCTGACATTAAGACATTTGTCCAGGAGAACTTTTTTGTTTTTAATTTCCATTGCCATTCCTTGGTTTTCATCTTGTCTGACTTGCCTCTTGCTTCAGGCATGTGCAGTTTTCTTCCTGTGCCTGACGTGATGGTACTATCATTTCTATCTCAGACTCTAATCCTGACTTCTCCTCTCAGCTCATTTTAACCTTGGGATCTCTTGCTCACGTTCTTATGTCCTCTGCATGTATTTCTGTTTTCAGGGAGGTCCTGCTGATGCTTGTGGACACAGCCCTTGTTATCGTCCAGCTTCTGCTGAAGACCTGCCCCGTGGAGGACCAGCTGTGCCTGTTTACTTGAGGCATTGCAGATTCTCTATGCTTAAATGGATGCATTATTCTCCTGAAAATCATTTCTTTCCTGGTGTTCGTTTATGTGTCTACACACTGAAAGCAGAGTCATCCTAATGCTGCAGGGTTTTCCTCTAAGACTAAGAGAAATAAATCAACCTTGAGCTTTTATCTGGCAATTGCAATTGATGAAGCAAAAGTCAATTAAGCAACAGAAAGAAATATTGATTGAACCTGGACCTCCAGCTTTAGGCAAATCTTGTAATTTATAATAATTATTATCATATTAAAATGGGGCATAATAATATTCTTTTAATTATTTCTCTGTATTAATGCATTTTTTTATAATTATACACATCACAAAACTCAGAGCAAATAAGTTATGAAAACACCTCAGGATTGTCTTAAATTTGGGGAGATAAAACTTTTCCTGATTTTGGTAGTTTTTTTCTAGGATATTCATAAAGTAGTTTCATTTGATGATAAAACACTTATGAATGCATTTTGTAGTTTAAAGAGATGAATGTGAGGAGAAGTACTAATGATTAGGAATTTCAATGTGGAAATGAATCTTGAAGAATTTTGTCTCTCTTCTATGTAGGCGTGAATTCTAATATCATTCTTTTCCCGTGAAAGATCAACTGATTAGTTTCAAATTCCTATCGAATGAGAAACTGCAGTCTTTGATATCGAGTTGCAACTATTCCACTCTTTTTATTTTTTTATTTTTTTAAAAAGATTTATTTTTATTATTTTCTTATTGGAAAGGCGGATATACAGAGAGGAGAGACAGAGAGGAAAATCTTCTGTCCGATGATTCACTCCCCAAGTGAGCGCAACGGGCCGATACTATGCCGATCCGAAGCCAGGAGCCTCTTCCGGGTCTCCCACAAGGGTGCAGGGTCCCAAGGCTTTGGGCCGTCCTCGACTGCTTTCCCGGGCCACAGGCAGGGAGCTGGAAGGGAAGCGGGGCTGCCGGGATTAGAACCGGCGCCCATATGGGATCCCGGGCGTGCAAGGCGAGGACCTTAACCAGTTGCGCCACCGCGCTGGGCCCAACTATTCCACTCTTTTTATTTTTTATTTGGCTTTTATTTGGCATTCATGACATTTTTGGTGTGGGAATAGCTCCAGCTAGAACTGGAATAGGACTTTTCCACCAAGATGACACAGAAAGTGAAGGAGGAACCTCCTGTCCCCTCCCAAACCAAAGCCAAAGCTCTGACGGCCATGGAGGAGGTGGCACACGTGTCTAAACCACACACACAAAAGAAGATCCATGTGCCACCCAAGTTCTAGTGCCCTGAGACACTGCACCTGCAGTGGGAGATCAGACACCTCAGAAGAGGGTACCCAGGAGATCCTGCATGGCTCTCACGCGTTTCCCTATAGCATGGAGCCTGCCGTGGAGAAGACAGAAGACAGGTGCACACTCATGCTGCTCGAGGGAGACAGGCTGACTACCACCAGACCACCACCTGGGCAGAGGCTGTACGTACTGCTGTGCCAAAGCCCATTCCTGGATCAGACTTGACAGGAGGAAGAAGGAATACGTGTGGCTGACCCCTGGTTAAGATGCTTTGGGTGTTGCTAACAAAAGTGGGATCCTCTAAACCGAGTCCAGATGCCTAATTCTAAACACGTGTTTTCACCATAAGACTAAAAACAAAACAAAACAACAAAAAAGAATGGAAATAGAAATCTGTAGGTTGAGAACACTTGAAGACAGTGCCTGTTCAAAAACAGTACAAAGTGTGGTCAGCGAAGGATTTTTTTTTTCCATTTAAAAAATGAGCATTGTGGGGCCAACTACACTCTCAATGCATCCATTTACTGGAGTGTTGATTGTATTGATTTTTTTCTCCACAAATCTCAATCCAAATAGTACGTATTTTTAAAGTAGTGCTTCACAGTCCTGACATGGTTCTTAGATTCCAAACTATGCCTTTTATCTCCTTGACATGTGTCAGCTACAGCTGTATTAAAACTCTACATTTTAATCTTTCTGAATCCAATTCTCTTGACAAATTTCTTCTTCCTCCATGTCTGGAGTCCTGACTTCAAAAGCAGCTTTTCACACACAAGAGGGATAAATGGCAGGGGAACTGCACAAAGGGTTGGGTCAAAGAACACTGGGAGCCCTTTCTTCCTGCATGCTGAGATGGGAAACCAAACTCTAAGTGGTAAAAGGAATACAGTTCTTATTATGCTTTCGATAGGCTCTATTGGAAGAAATAGTCTCCTAAAAAGAAGAGTTCATAAACTGTCTGACTTTGCTTGCTTTCCACTCTTCCCAGTTCATCCTTTAAGTGGAAAATGTGCAGATTAAATGATGTGGAATGTAAGAGACTGCTGGTTCCATTGTCGGGCTGCTGCATCAAGAATGACAGCTGAGGCACCCAGTGCTCAGGAGTGTCGGGCCGCCGGCTGGCAGAGGAAAACGGAGGATCTGTTGGTGCCGACAGAAGGATGTGTACCCTGGCTCAGGTTCTGTGCCTTCTCCTGCCTTTAGCTTCCTCGTCCCTAGCTGCGGGGAAGAGGAAGGAGACTGGCCAGAGCCTGGAAGGGTATTATGAGGGCACCGACCAACACTGCAGCAAAGATTGCCTTCTGAGATGAACCATGGAGAGCACGGACCAGGATGGCTGGAAGGCACCTGACAGAGTGGAGGAGACAGACGAGTCTGAAACTGAAACCTCTGCCTGGGGATCCTATCCTGGCCAGCACGGACAATGTCAGGGTTCTCTGAGGGTAGCGTTTATTTGCTTAGTATTTAAAATTTCAACAACATTTTCCCTAAGAAACTCCACTCTGAAATGCTTAAAGTGCATGTCTATGCTCTTTCCCAAGCCAATGGAGTGTAGGTCCCCAAATCCAGCATTGTTAGTGTGCAGCCCAGATGTTACCTAGCAGTACCAGCTCTGAGAATGAGGGCCAGGCCTGAGGCTGCCCTGAGCCCCACATGCCAGCTCCACACTCCCTCCTGTCTCATTGCACCATTTACATCCTATTGTATGTATTTTGTGTTTGTTTTGCATCACTGTGGTGTCTTTGAGGCCATCTCCTTCACAAGCTTTCCTCCCTTCAGTTCTTTTAGCAAACCGCCGATAGTTGCCATCACACTGCTCTCTTCAGATCAATTTCAATGGTGACTTTCTGTGGATTAGTGACAAATCTAACACTGCAGACAGGCCTGCAAGTTCTTCATTGTGACCTCAGTTCACACTGCAGTATGCCTCTCTCGATGATTCCATTTGCAGGGACCAAGAGTAGACTCTTTCTCCTTCTTCCCCCAATCTAACATCCAAGCTGTATTATTATTTATCTTGCTTTTCTAACTAGGATTCTACTCTCAATGTGTCAGACTCTTAGCTTGTCAGACAGCGTAATGCCATCAAACATCTGCTCATCCCTGCTACAACTGGCCCAGTGACGTCCTCCCAGGGACCATTGGGTTGCTCTGTGCCACAGAAGACCCTGTCCAGCTGAACTCCCAGCTGTCTTATGGCAGCAGTGTGTGCTGTGCTGGGAATGCAAGCTGGTGCTTGGAATTCTTTTCCACAGTAGCTCCTCTGCTAGGTTCACACACTTGTTGGCACACTTGTTCACACCCCCCTGGGCTTCACCTACATGCTCCTCATTTCACTCCTTAGGTTCCTCCATTTGAACCTGGGGATTCTTGGTTGCATGATGCTATGAGAGCCTGGGGCTAAGTTTTCTCGGTGACCCTGAGAAAATTCTAATCAACTCTTCCAGTGGCTTGCTTGCTCACTGAGCTGTTCCCAAATACAGAGGAGGTTTCACCTTCCTTCTGGCTTCCTTCAGTTTGAAGCATGCATCGGACACAGCAGCAGTGTGATTGTACAAGGCTTGTTAGGAGCCCAGAGGTGAGTGGGAGTGGGGGATCTCATCATGCCATCTACACCTTGAAGGTCCTTGCCAGGTGCCAGCATCACTCCCTGGGCATCTTGGCCTCCAAAGGCAAGTGAGCTTGTGTGTGTCATAGAATGCTAAGTCTCAAGTATTCTGTTTTAGCAACAGGAAACAGACCCAACCAGCACACAAACCTTCCTCATGGTTGGTCTAACAGGGCCTTGTTTTACTGCCCATAAAATTACTATTTCGCGAAAGAAAAAGCTGCTAATTCTTGGGTTTAGACTGTGCTATATCTTAAGATGAGGATTGTCACCATGGTTCAGTTTACACATCCGGGGACTTCCTTCTCTGGCTGTGTTTGGTGAACAAATTCGCAAGCCCTGGCTTGCTGGCTGTCCTCTCTTTTTCCCATGTTCCTCCAAAACCACAGGGTGAGACCTGAGGCTGACACCCTTGTCCACACTTCTCACCCTGTGGCTCAGACACTGCCAAGCCCAGGCTGCTGCAGAGGCCACTGTTGTCCTGGAGTACAAGTCACACATGGAGCAGGGGTTTTCCATGCATCCACTGTGGAGTAGTTGGCTGTGCGACAACACTTCTTCACCCAGTGGTGTTTCTGTACATATTGCTAATCTTTTGCTCATTGACTGCTTCACAATCTTGGTACAGAAGTGATTTTGCAAGAACCTCAAAATTCCTCAATTTGGGAAAATTAACTGGATTTGCCAGTATTGTAATCTAAGCTGTCTGAGCAACAGTCTCCTAGGAAGAATGCAACTAAAATCAGCCTCTTTTGTTTTGTATGTGTTCTATAGTTTACAAGTCACTCTGTAGGCAGAGAAAGCTAAAGCGCTCCAGGAGTGTCCAGCAAGGATGGGCTGTTTCTCCAGTGCCCCGACCCCCGCTCAGGCTAATTTCCCCTAGCTCGTTTCGAGGGTCTTTGTTGAGATAATATAGATTTGCATGACTCTAAAATTGAATTTTTTTTTTTACATAGCAGACTTATAAATATTCCCCAAAGTAAAATAATTCTGGCTAAATTGATGTCCCCAAACACATCAGTGTCTTAGACAATTGGATGTGACAGCAGAGGTTCACAGCTAAAATCTGGCACCATTTTTCTCCTTTGTTTATTCCCAGACTATTTGTAAACCTGCGTGTGGCATAACTTTAGGGGCCAAGTGTGGCAGACGTGTTGTTTTCGTATGACACGAGCAGAGCATCCCCGGGGAGAGAGCTCCTGCTAACTGATGGAGATGTACACCATGTCACCCTCGTGTCAGCAGCTGCATACTTATCATCGCACTGGGGGCCTCTCAGGCTGAAAGATTTTCCTGTTTATTCACAGCAAAGACACTTAATTAATGACTAGGCCTAATCAGCCTGTCTTATTATTTACAGAGATACCAGTGTGGCTTAGCTCAACTGATGTGCAAACAAACCATCCTTGAGGAAGCTTTAATTAATAATTCTGAGCCAGGCATTCCGAGGGGCCCTGTCACCCAGCTCCCGGGTGACTCACTGCATTTCCTTTGCCACGTTCTTGTGTCCCTTGCATGCAAATGAGTGACCACACCAGCAGATCTTCCTGCTTCACTACACCAGGCCTTGCTTCTCACAGAAACACTCTTATCTTTGCGTGGGACTTAATGGAGATAAATTCTTCAAATGGGAGAAAATCCCTGGTTCCTTTTCTGGACACACTGTCTTTCAAAAAAGCATTGCCCACTGACTCCACTGATTCCAATATTGAAATACAGAGAGGGTTCAATCACTCTAGTACAAACAAAATGGAATTGTGAATGGTAGTGCTTGTTCTGTAGCTGAGTAGAAAATGACAGACACAGACAAGTTTTAGTATGCCAAGGTAAAGCAGAAAGCTTAAGCTTCAGACTTGGACTGCTGGCTCCACACTCACCTAGATTCTAAGGCACAAATGCCACAGCCCTGATCTCAGTTTCTTGTCCACAGTAGGTAAATGTGGTCATTCTAGGTCTGATCTCAGCACCTGTGACCTTAAGGATCACCATGATGAAACAGAGAAGGAATGCATTATCATTTGCTTAGTGACAAAGCCAGGTCCCCGATAGCAGACACTTGGCACTCTCCTGTGGTGTCACCATGCCAGCACTCTCTTCCTTGTAGCCCCTTTATGAATGCCCGAGCAGAAGAATAGTGGTCTCTGAGACGTGGCAGTCCACTGCACTCTCATCTGTCTGTCAACAGTTTAAATGTTTTCTTTCCTTCACCCCAAACCCTCCTCTTGGTCACTGACTGGCACCAGTGCTAGGAACGGGGTTTTGGTAATATTTTGGGGGTCAAAATCGAGTTGGAAATCTGATATTTAAACAAATGCTCCAGTGTAAGATCAGTTACACTCCATGCTAACTCAGAATAGGAAACCCACGGCAAGAATAAGAGGGAAAGACACACATGGAGGCAGGGTCAGGAGGCAGAGAAGGGGAGAGTGAGAAAGGCTTCAGAGACGTCTGAGAACACTGAGTGTGCACATGGCCACAGAGGACCAGCTGGGAGCCCTTTGCAATTGATTATTAATATCTGCATGTAATCTAGAGTCTGAGCACTTGAAACGGAACAGGGAGCATCACATTTGGGCTTGTTCAGAGGCAGGATCAAACGACTCAACAAAGGGTTGGAGGTGGGGAGTGAACAGGACTTGACAGCAGGACTGATGGGGAACAGGTATCTAGCTTGTTCCTCGAGACAGAGTTTTAGGGGCAGGTATTTGCACAGTGGTTGAAATGCTGTCACTCACCTCCCATTTCTGATTCCTGGGTTCACACCTGCCTTCTCTCTCAGTTTCAGCTTCCTGTTAATGCAGTCTGGACTGCAACAATGATGGCTCAAATGCCAGGCTTCCAGCCATCCACCTGGGCCATCCTGGTGGGGTGAAGAGAGGCTGGCTTCATCCTGACCCAATCCCAGCTGTTGGGAGCTGAACCAGACAATGAGTTCCCACTGTTTCAGCCCTTGTCCCTGAAGAAAATGAATGAATAACTGAAAAAGAGGTTAAAAAAAACCCCTAAAAAACAAAAGACAAAAACATAAAACAGAAAGTTTTAGAGTTTGATGGCTGTGTTCATCAACATACGATTAGTAACTTTTTGTTGTTGTAACAAAGTGCATGATGAAGGGTAATGTTACAAAAAGCAGTTCTGTTCAGAGCAGACAGCATAGCAACACGGTGCAGGCTCTGATCACAGCCTTTCCCGGTCGTGAGAGTGTCCTCTCACGGTGGGAGCAGGTGTCTCTGTCCTGAGTGATCTTCCATCCTCCTCTCAGAGCCACTGGGATTCAATTATAGCCCTGCCCTAAAAACCTAATGCAATCACGCACCAAAGGTGTCACAGCCAGGCTAAATCCCCACTCTATCCACACCATCAACAGATGACTCTGAGAACAAACTCTTGGATGAGTGCAGGGAACAAATCCTCCAACAATAGCACTGCCATTTTCAATCATTGCCTTTTGCAGCTTGCATTTTCTTCAACTCCTGTGGACACGGGCAGTTTTCTGTTCTTTGACAGGTATGTGCATGTATTTATTTCCTGGCTCTATCTTTCTTATCAACCATCTATCATCACATCAACTTAATTGTCCTGTGAAAGATTTTATATTTTCAAAATTCTTGTGCTGCAAAATTTCAATGTACTGTCTCCACGTGAACCTTGCATATCTGTCCTGTTTGTAGGTCAAGATGTCTTAGAATCTGAAACTTTGTTGATTAGTTCTGGACCAGCAGTTGTTGGTCTTCCTGCCTATGGCTTTTTGTCTTATCTTGACAAATCTCCCTGTGTGGTGTGGAAGCTAAAGAGTGGATGCTTGTCTTGATGCCATGTGTCATATTCTATCCTCTTGTATTCATGAGAGATGTCTCCTTCTGACTTTCTGGCTTTCGAATCCATTCTTGATTCCGTCTGCTACGTTTTCTAATCAATTCATTTTCACTCTATTTTACTGTTTCATTTTAACTTTTTCCATGATGTCTCTTGTTCCTGCTTTACATTATAGCCTTGACTTCTGCTTTTGAGATTACATGAATACTATTTTTTAAACCCCGATGTTCCTTTTCTATGTTCTCTGTTTTAGGAAGTGCTTGCCCTTAGGACTGTTGTCTTGTGTGTCTTGCCTGTAACGGGTGTAAGCACTCATTGAGGCCTGTTTGGGGAGAATCAGACAGCTCTGGCCCTCTGTGTGGAACTCCACCAAAGCCAGGAACGTTTTCCTATGAAAATGGAGAAAACTCAGCCCTTTGTTTTCTTTGCATCCTGTAAATATCGCTATGAAGAAACTGCTTTCTCTGGGTAATATGGTTTTGAAATGGTGTCAGACGGTATTGACACCGTCAGCTCATGGAAGGGGGTGAGATGGGAGCAAACGGAGCTTCGTGGAGAAGTCCCTGACCTCCTGCCAGCACTCTCCTGTTGTTGACTGTGCACTCGGAGCTTCTCTCTGGGGCTCCCATGTGAAGATTCTTCCAAGTCTTCCATTCCTTGTATCTTTTCAATTTATACCTGTCCACTTTGTCATGAGTAGGTACTACACCAAACTTCTGATCCTGTGTTGTCACACTTTCCTATTATTTTCCATGTGCGCCTGTTTCAAATCTGTGTGTTCCATGAGGAAGAGGTGGGAAGCAGAGAGAGAAGCAAATTAGGACTTGAAATCAAAGTCCTAATAAGTTCCTGCATCATTCTGATGGGTTCTGGATAGAAATCACTATTTATTTGCTTGAAGGCATAAAACGACAGTTCCTTTAAGATACAGCGTGTGGAAAGCTAAACTAAGTAATCTGTGATTCTATGGAATGTTGTTGAATGTACGCTTTCTGGCTACCGTGTAAAATGGCAGTTGTCACTATCTGATTCCAACTTCCTACACACTTGACAACTCTTTTTACATGTGTTTATTATTTAGTTAAATCAGTTCAATTTGATTAACTTTGGTTAAGGCTTGTTATGGCTGTAGTCCTTAATGTCGTCGTCATTCCAAAAACATAATCACTGAGTGTTTAGTAACATGTCAAAACCTATAAAAGGAATTATGCAGACTTAGTTAGCACTTTCCAGTCATTTGTAAGTCTAAGACAGTCTTGACAGTGACACAGAAAACAAGTTATATTTCTTTTTGTAAAGTTCCCAGAACTGTTTAAGATGCAATTAATTCACATCTATCCAACAGATATTTTAGAATATGACGCTTGCTGTTATAAGTTTTGTGGCTTATGTTTGCTGTGTACAGTTACCATATTTTATTTTTACTGAGATTCTTATAATAGCTGCACCCAATCATTTCTGAAATACGTGGTAATTGGGGTTGAGGTGAGCAGAGAGATGTTTCAGAGTTGCATGCCTTTGATGGAGAGTTATTAAAACTCTGCCATCGACTTCAGCTTGGGAAGAGATGGGCTTTCTTTCTTTGTAAATCATAAGGCTCATCTTCACTCATTTTGGAAAAACTCCCTAGAGAGATCTACTTTTTCTCTTTTTAAGATTTTGTTCACAAACTTTTTCCTTTGAAATCTGAAACTCAAGGATCGTTTCTAAAAAGCACAGTGTCAAATGCTCCTGAGTCATTTGCATCCCAAGCAGATGCTCCTTTTTATGGTTGAGCCACTTAGCAATTTCATGATGTCTGCACTTTGACTGTAACTACCTACTTCCTCAGCATACCATACTCTCTTTACATCCATCATTCCTGTGCTACCTTGTTCTGATGGAAGTAATGTTCTCATCCTTTTGTACATCACATCATTTTTATTCATCTCTCCCTACCTGCTGTGTCCTCAGGGAGGTCCCAATACACCCATCTCCACCAACAGGCTCACTTTTTGTGCCTTGGAAGGGTGTGTGCCTCATGGGATGGTCATGGCTGATCTTAGTCCATTTTCCATTGCATTAAAATACCCGAAGTTGCATATGTTACAAAGAAGAGAAACACATTTCATCTTACAGTTTTGGAAGTAGAAAGTTCAAAAAGCCTGATTCCAGCTCTGGCCAGGACTCCCAAACTGGGTCATGACATATATACCATGATTCATATATACCATGATTGGAGCTCAGGTGAGAACGAGAGAACAAGCTGTGGTGAGATTGTTAAACAGAGAGATGCATGCACAGGCTTTTTTCCCAACGACCTCAGTATCCTTCACCAGAATTTGCATCCTAATGGTAGCCCTAGCTCTTAGCATCAACACACACAGGATCAAGCTTCCAGCACACAGCCCTGTAGAGGACAGAGTCAAGCCATGCTTAAGATGTAGCATTGCTCCACCACCTGTTCCATTTCTCCCAGGGAAACAACGTTTCTGCATCTTTCATCCTTGGATACCTACAACCCAGCTAGGGTTGTAAGGACTTTAGAGGCTTTGTTTTCAAGTCCAAATCTGCACCCTCTCCATGGAAGCACTGTGACTGCATTCAGTATTTAGATTTACTCTGAAAAGCAGAAGCTATGTGTATGTCTTCATGTTCATTCATCATTCTCTTCTTACCAGGAGAGTCTCATAAATTATTGGTAGTTTTCATAAAGCAGTGGAACTGGCTAGCTCTGAAAGAGGTAAATTGTGTGAGAATCTTGGTGGAGAGTGAGTCTTAGGGTTTAGTTACCCTATGAAGTCACAAATGTGCCCTGTTTCTGGTCGGCCACTGAGCACATGAAGACTGCTGAAATTGGAACATGCTATATTCAAAAGAAATTAGTCTAGTGGCCACCATTCTCTTCAACTGAGTGACTGAAGTGAGTTACAAAAAGCATGAGTCGTGGCAAGCACCTGTGCTTGCACGTGCATGCCATGCAATGATAGCTTCATACTCCCAGCATTAGGCTGGCAGCCTCCGAGCCGAGGGAAGAAGTTCAAACATGAAAGATGGATGTGTTCCTTCAAGAAACAAAATGTAATAATCAAAATATGCTTGCTTTCTCAACTGTAAAACATTAAAAACCGAATCAATAACCAGTTTCTTTAATTAGTTAAAACATTTCTATTATTTTTCAGAAATAGCCTTCCCAGTGTTTTACAGTATTTTGGGATTTTAATATTTTCTTTGTATTGCAGATGTCTACAGAAATAAATCATTTCACTGACAGTCCAAATCATCCACATTTATTTGATTTGTTATTCTACTTTTAGTTCCATTACTGACACTTGACCTGAATTTCCAAGCATACTGATAATTTACTAGTAAATGTATTCTATTTGGTTTTTAAAAGTCTAACTGGAAGTCACGTTGAAACTCATATTTTCAAGTACCAGGATTCCGAACATGGCACATGTGCAGTGTTTGCGATGATTAGACTGACTGTTGTTCCTACGCTGGTGGCCTCCAGTGAGCTGTATTGTAACAAATCATGGTTTTCTGGTGGCGTTCTTTCTGTTGTTTGCATTTGTAAATCTTCTTAGTCGTCTCCAGAACATTTCATTTCTGAAATGATTGAAAGTCATGGACCTTGGACCCACACATCCACTTACAGACCAGCACACTGGGGCTTGCTCACGTTGAGATGTGTCTGAAAAGGGAGGGTCATCTCTGTGTCAGTGCTCTGCATACACACCTGAACGCAGGTGCTGCTCATGCCTGACAGTAATGGATCTCCGTGTCCTTGCATGTCCTGCGTTTCCAAGATCTTTCATTGGAACTGTGCACATGCACAGCCCTCTGTACCATCTTCGCTTGAGCTTCTGTTGACACAATAATCATACAGTGATCACGAAAACTCCCCTGTATCTTAGTAAAGTTTGAAGACACCTGTATATCTGTAGCAAAGACAGGGATATTTTTGACTTTTCAATGGATCATATATTTGATCACACATTCCATTTATAAAGGTGCCATTCAAAAATTTTTGCTGGAATAATTATGATATTGATTATTTTATCAGCATGAAACAACCTTATTTTAATATATGATTCATGCTAATAAAAAAAAAACCACAAAGAATTGCGAATTAGTCCCTGAGTGTGTAGCACTTTCAGATAACGGCCTTGAGTATCTCGGCACACATCACTGGCACACCTCCCTATGCACAGGTGCTAGCCTGCATGGTTTTAAACAAATGAAACTGCAGCCTGCATGCTTTCCTGTGTCAGCACATTCGTGTTCCCTGCATGGCTTCTTTTCGTTTTTGCCTACTGCGAGTGAGTCATTGGCATCAGTTGTCTTGCTTCCTGTTCAGCTGCTCACAAGCACTCAGGTGAGTGAGCGTCCGGGCTGAGAGCAGGACCTCACCGTGATGGAGCCTGTCTCAGCAGCTCCCTTGCCTCTGCACAAAATGTTGCTTTAAAACCCCCAGTGCTTGCCACTAATGCAATTGATGTGTTCGTTGTAACAGCTGTGTGATATTTGTGATATTTTCTTTCTATTGAGAGCTTCCTTGGTTTCAACTTACTTTTGTCAGTTGTAAAGGCCCTGAACTGGGGGGTGTACAATGATGTGATTTCCTGTGGTTTTCAATTTGGAAGCCCTCCTCTCTTACCTGCGCACTGACTTGGAACATGCTGTGATCTTTACTCATCAGCGCCTAAGCCTTGTGAAAGAAAACACCGGCTAAGACTGAGAGACCTAGAGGAGCAGGACTGGGCAGACCCTGCAAGCCCACCACAATCCAGACACAGCTATCAAGTCAAGCAATTTCATATCTAGGATATTTCTTAGAAAAATTTTGTTTGTTTGTTTGAGAGGCAGAGCTACAGAAAAGAGAGAGAAGAGAGAGAGAGAGACAGAGAGAGAGACCTTGCATCCGCTGATTCCCTCTCCAAATGGTCACAACAGCTGGAGTTCAGCCAGTCAGAAGCCTGAGGCAGGAGCTTCCTCTGGGTCGTCCATGTGGGTGCAGGGCCAGAGGCCTCTGGCCATCCTCTGCTGCTTTTCCAGGCCATTAACAGGGGCTGAATCAGAAGTGGAGTATCCTGGAGTTGGACTGACTCCTATATGAGATGCCAGGTCTTCAGGCACAGACGTTTGCTTCTATGCCGTGTCACCGGCCCCTCAGATCTGGTTATTTAATTGCAGACAGCCCTTGTGCTTTCTTCCTGCTTCTGCTAACTGTTTCAGCTCTTTTACCGTGTAGTTGAATTAATACGTTTTTAATGAGAAGTTATATTTCTGGGCAATGCTTTTAAAGATGAACAAAGTACACTTGTGGCAGGTTATAAATGCAAAATGAGTACAAAAGGGCTCTCTAAATTTAGCAACTGGCTGAGTTTGCCCCCCTTATAATAAATGTGGGATCTCGTCAGGATACTGACTTGATGGCAGTGAAACAGGAGCTTTTCTCTCTCAGGCTTTTGCCCACTCAGACCTGGAGGCTAGCGCTTTTGTGAGCTCTTAGCTCCACTCCTTAGACCTTACCTTCAGCAAGGATGTAGTGCCTCTGATCCTCGGCTTCCACCAGTTAACCAGCCTCTGCCTTCAATTCCTTCTGCCTCCCCAGCTGTTGGTGACCAAGACTGGGTAGCCAACTTCTCTGCTGAGGAGACAGAGAGCCTGAGGGGTAGCAATTACAACCCCTAAGCATACAGAAAAGGACATGAAAATCCTCTGGCAGGAAGAAAACAGGATGATTTTTCTTCTTATTCCTTTTTTTATTTTGTTGCTGCTTCTGAAACAGCAGCAGAAGAGGTATTTATAGGCACGTGATTTCTCTGTCATTGCTGGTTGCTTTAAAAAATGTGTGAACAATTTTTAAAAATATACAACTCTTGCAAGTACTTAAAATTGTCATTTATGAAAGGGGCATTTTGCAGGTGGAGTGCCCAACTACAAAATACTTGGAAGCAAATTGCACTTGGCAATCAAAAATCCCCTCCCCTCATACCACCTTGCCAAAGCCACCTTGGAAGTAATCTCTTAAGAACTGTAGGAGTTGGAACTCATTTTCTTAAGAAAAAGAAAGTGTCAGTTAAATTGAGTGGGCAGTGACACACCATGTCATGGTGCATAGTTAAGAGAAACCTACCCTTCTAATCTCCCAGTGGCTCTTTCCTCACCACTAGGACTGTCTTCCCTCCCTCCCTGTGTTTCTGAGCTGCAGCAGGTGTTACTGTGCTTGGGTAGGCTTTGAAACTTACCCACACAAGAGCCAAAGAGCTTAGAGCTGCTTCTCCATAGAGTATTATTTTGGGATGCTTTTTTCCAGTCTGGGAACAGATAGCTTACAGGTCTTACGGGCCAGGAAGCCATAGCTCTGAATCAAGAGGGCAGAGGCTACGTCCCGTTCGGTGTTATGTGCTTCCTGCTGCAGCATTGCTTGAAATGTCAGGGAGCTGAGCCCCATGTCTGCTTAATTCAGGTTTACACACTGAGTCTAAGTAACTGAGTCGACAGAAAAAACAGACTGGAGAGAGAAGAGAAGAGAAGAGGAGAGGAGAGGAGAGAAGAGAGAGAGTCGTTCACTTTGTAAATGTCCACAGTGGCCAGAATTGGTCTAGGACTGAGACAGGGAATGAGAAAACCAATACAGTTCTTTCACATGGGTAGCAGGCATCCCAGTACCCAAACCGTTACTATTGGCTCCCAAGGACTGCTTTGCCAAGGAGCTGGAGGTAGGAGCTGGGGCTGCCAATCAGATCACTAGACTAGACAACCTCTTCTCAATGTACATATTTTCAGCCTATTTTTTGGTTGAAATTTTCTCTATATGTAATATTGTGTTTAAAAATGATGGGCCTGGCATGGTAGCTTAGTGGCTAAATTCCTTGCCTTGAACGCACCAGAGATCCCATATGGACACCAGTTCTAATCCCAGCGGCTCTGCTTCCCATCCAGCTCTCTGCTTGTGACCTGGGAAAGTAGTCGAGGATGGCTCAGGACCTTCAGGCCCTGCACCAACCTGGGAGATCTGGAAGAGGCTCCTGGCTCCTGGCTTTGGATCGGCACAGCTCCAGCCATTGCAGCCACTTTTGGAGTGATTCAGCGGATGGAAGATTGTCCTCTCTATTTCTCCTCCTATCTGTATATCTAACTTTCCCATAAATATAAAATAGATCTTTTTAAAAATGGTGAGCTTCTCTAAAATTATTTTCTCACTGATAAATCAAGATATCAACATATATTTCCATTCCTCATTCTCAATTTGTCTTAAAATTTTCAAAAATGTTTTCTATTCTCCTCTCCATAAACCTGATCTGCCTTTCTAATAAATTAGTCTTAAAAACTTATTTGTAAGGATTTATGTATTTATTTGAAAGCAGAGTTAGAGAGAGAGACAGAGGACAGAGAGAGAGGAGGAAGGGGAGAGAGACGGAGAGCTTCAGTCTGTCTTCCATCCAAATGGCTGCATTGACCACAGCTTGGTCAGTTAGAAGCCAAGAACTAGGACCTGCATCTAGGTCTCCCACATGGGTTTTAGGAACACAAAGGCTGGACCATCTTCTGCTTTGCTAGGTCATTTGTAGGGAGCTGGGTCAGAAATGGAGCAGCTGGAACTTGAACTGGTGCCTACATAGAACACCAACACTGTAGGCAGCAATTTACCTTGCCAGGCAGCAGTGCCAGGCTCAGAAAAAAAAACTTTTTTATCATGTGTACAACTCGCATTCAGGAAATTTGTTTTATGTTTAATTTGTGTATTTATTGGAAAGAGAGAAGGCATGCATGGACATGGATTTATGAGAGAGGGAGAGAGACAGACAAAGAGAGATCTCTCGTCCACTGGCTCATGTCCCAGCCATCTGTCACAGTATAGTGCAGCACGGCTAAACCAAAAACCCAGAACTCAGTCTGTTCTCCCCTGTGGCTGATACGGATTCAGCCACGGAAGGGATTATGGCATCATAAATGGTATGTGCTGAACCGAACACAAGTCTGTTTAGTAACTTTTATTTTACCTTGTCTAGAGGTGTATTTATCGATCACTTACCCAAGTGTCCTTCAAACTAAAGGTTGGGTCATGTTGAAACCAGGAACCAGGAATTCCATTCAAGTTTCCCATGTAGAACTTGGTCAGAGTGGCACTTTCAGGACTTTAGCCCACAGTCATGGGGCGCTGACAAAAGAATTTTAAAAGGAATTGAGTGGCTATTGTTGTGGCTTTGCAAGCTGACCATCTGACTTTCAGCACTGGCATCCCATATGGGCACCAGTTCATGTCCCAGCTGCTCTACTTTTGATCCAGCCCCCTGGTTATGGCTTGTGGAATGAGCAGGGGATGGACCAGTTCCTTGGATCCATGTATCCATGCGGGAGGCACAGAGGAAGCTCCTGGCTCCTTGCTTTTTGTTAGCTCAGCTCTGGACATTACAGCCATTTGGTGGAGTGGACTAGTTAATTGAAAATCTCTATTTCTTTCTGTAGATCAGTTTTTAAGATAAAAATTTAAGATTAAAGCAAGCATTGAAATAGAGAAGACACATTCTTTGTGCTTCCAAATCTGAGGATGACTTCTAAAATTTTCATGAAAATGGAATTACGTATACATTGTGCAGTACAGAACACTTTGAAATCAATGCAATTAGAAAATATTTATTCTATTGCAAAAGCAGATTTACAAGAGAGGAGAGAAAGATTTTCCATGCACCAATTCACTCCCCAGTTGGCCTCCACTGCTGCAGCTGAGGCAATCCAAAGCCAGGATCCAAGAGGTTCTTCCAGACCTTCTCCACGGGTATAGGACCTGAGCCATTCTCCACTGCCTTCCTAAGCCACAAAGAGTTGGATCAGAAGTGAAGTAGCTGGGACATCAACTTCCATCCATTTGGCATGTCTTGCTTGTAGGAAGATTAGCCTGTTGAACTCCGCCATCCCCAATTCGTGATTTTTTTTTTCCCATCAAGCATATTCTCTTCCATGACATTTTTTGGAGATTCATTTGGACTTCCTTTTTTTTTTGGTAACAAAATGAACTTGGTTTTTAACTCCTTTTCTCACATGTCACACAAAGGACCCTCTGTGCACATATACTTAGTAGTGTGGCACCTGCGGAATTCTTCCTACCGTGCCTATCTCAGGAATATAAGAGCAAACAGCATTCACCTCTTGGATACGCCAGAGAAGTCATTTTGCCTAAAGGACTTGGTAAATACGCTACTTCTGAAGCGTTCCTCATTCAATAAAATGCTAGAAGAGGGGAGAAGTCAATATGGGGCTCACTGTGTGTGCAGATGGCTTCCTTCAAGGCTGAATGTGTAGCTTAGTCAGCCAAGTGAATTACTTGTTGGTACTGACAACGTGGTGATCAAGGAACTTGTAAGTTAAGACTGTAAAAATATGCTCCTGCATTCCACTTTAAGTTTAGCCTTTACTGGACAGGAAACTTCTTTTTTTTTTTCTAGTGTAATTATTAGTTTTTATTATGTGTTTGTACTGCATCAATCATTTTGAAAGTATAATGGATAAAACAAATGGATTTCATAGCCAAAGAGTGTAAGTCATGTAAGCATATCCGCTTGGCTCAAAGAAGATGGTAAAAATAACACTGGGGGTTGGGGCTGGGGAAGATAAATGATGAGATTTTAATCCATTGCAATCCCTCATGTAATGCACTGCAAGAAGCAATTCATCTACTTACCCGTTTCCACATGGTTTATCTGCTAATACCTTGGTATTTAAAGGAGGGCATTAGATGGGATCAGAATAGAGAGGGAATAGATTGTATTTTCTCTTCCCAGCATGGAAAAATCCTATGCCAAGCTTCCACGAAGTGGGCATTCAAGCCATGGAAGATCCAGGGGTCTCACGGGTCAGCTGGGGACATGGAGTCCAGAGAGCCCCATGGTTCTTTCTCCTCCCATTTTTCCAGCTGTGAAAGCAGGGCTTCAGTTTTCCAATCTGTGTGGGGACAGTGAGGCCAGATCTACGGGGCCTTAGACTGTGATCACACAATGCTGTATAAATATGCAAACATGGGGCCACCCTACTGCTAGAGTTGGACACTGCTGACTATGAGGTATCCTGTCAGTGGAAGAGGAAACATGGAGTCCCTTATGAGAGACGCATGTGCAAGTTGCATTTATAATTCTTGTCTCCCGAGGCATCTACTGAGGACGCTAGACAAGAGGGCTGAGTGCTGTGGTCCAGACATGGATCAGAAGGAGCCCAGCCTGACTCGAGGCACATAGAACCTGCTAATGTCAGAGGACCCAGAAGACAGAGATCCATATTTATACACAGTTACAAGGATTTCGTTTTGTTACATTGCTACATCACTCAACGGGGTGGACCTGAGTAGGTAAGCCATCAAATGTCACAACTTGTAAGTGCACTTCCTAAAAATAAATGCTCCTGGCTTTATCTAGAGAGACAACCAGCCTAAGATACCATTGAACTGAGTTCCAGGTTTTACTTTAATGCATGACTTTGAACATTATTTCTACAGTTTATGTAACGTATTATTAATTTCTCTCCCTCTGAGGACAGTATTGTCTCTTTCACATTTGAGGATTGGGATTCAGGCTGTAGACCAGTCTATCCACAGGGTGAATTCCAGGGTGAGACATACCCTGAGCTTTGTTCCCAGGGAACAATGGCAAACAGCTCTCTTGAATGTCTTTGCCACCTGGCTGATTCTATTCAGACTCTTGAACCTAATTGCGGTGGTCTTTGGGAAGCAGCGCTCGCTCACATTAATCTCCCAGAGCATACCAAATTAATGCCGCTATTAAAGTCTGTCCATTTCAATCTCAACCTTTAGAAACAGAAATAAGGTGTTAATTTACTCATCTTATTGAATTTGTCATACATGGAGGAGAGAGGTGGGAGGACTGTTCGGGAGAACGGTCTGGAAAAAGAAATGAGTTCTTAGGAAGGCTTTGTCCACCGATCTGCCAGAAGCCAGGCAGACATGTCCCTTGGATGCCCTGTGCAGCTGGATACTTGTTTTGCAGTTTTGAAGCGCAGTTGTATATCAAAGCATTGGTTAGACAGGATCGTACAAAACCGAACCTGCCAAGGTGCTAACTCTGCCTTGACGTGAATGGAGTGAGAAACCCTGGACCAACTTCTCTACCTTTGTTCGGCATCTTTCTGCATAGGTATAAAGAGATGGGACCTGGCATTGTTAGTAATAATGAGTGTCACGCCCACGTTTCTTATCGTCCGGCGATAAGAGGCAGACGCGAGTGAAGTCTTCTGCGGTAATCTTTATTGCGCGCACCAAGATGAGGAGGGAAAGGGCTCCGAACCCGGCAGGCTGTCTGCTGTTATGTGCTGACTGGCCCCGCCTCCGCCGATGATAGGTCGGCGTCATGATTATGCAGGGTCCTGGGCGACTGGATTCGTCAGTCCCAGTGTTCATGCGCCGGCCACGCCTCAGCTTACTGCGCATGCGCTAGGCGCCTGTGCAGTGCCGTGAAAGCTACGTAACTCTCCACCAGGCACGAAGGTGTGGCTTTTCCGGCCGGCGCCATTTTGAGTACAGCATGTGGCCAGTACATACAGATGCGGCTGGCAACAAATGAGGACAATGTAAATATAATTAAGACTAAATCCTGTAAAACTCCAATTATTTTCATGAGCACATGTTGCAAATCTACCCAAGTGATGAAAGAAAATCCAGTTATCTGAATGCAACGATTAGACAATATCTGTTAGACATCAGGGTAGTGCCTGGGATTGCATAATTTAAAAAAAGCTTTGTTTTTATTGATTGAAATTTTTGGTTTTCAGCTGATGTTTTTCTTCTGGTACTGCTGACCCACCACCATCCCAAGTGGGGGCCAGTTCCTGTCCCTGCTGCTCCATTTCCAATCCATTTCTTGCTTATGGCCTTGGAAAGCAGTGGAGGTTGGCCCAAAGCCTTGGTTCCCTGCACGTGTATAGGAGACCCACAAGAAGTTCCTGGATCCTGGCTTCAGACTGGCTTTGTTCTGGCCTTTGAAGCCATTTGGGGAGAGAACCAATTGTCTGAAGATCTTTCTGTCTGTGTCTTCATCTCAGTAAAAACTTTTCAATAAAAGTAAATAAAATAATTTTAAAGTGTATTAGGGTTATATTTCACTACTCGTACATAGAGGAATCAGTGAATCCTGTAACTAAGAAACTATTAAAATATAAAAATAAGCATCCTCATAAATAAAAGCACATGGACATTTGTGTCTTAAAGAAATTCTCCATGCTCAAGAATAATGTGATGCTGCTATTCTTAACCAAGGTATGACATGGTACAACTGTTTGTAAACTTGAACGTTACAGAAGAATTCTCACAAGCTATGAGAAGGAGGCGAGTTACTTACAAGCATAATAATAGTAATAATAACAATCATACATTTCTTAAGATTTATTTATTTTAAAAAATTTGAAGATTTATTTTATTTTTTATTGTAAAGCCAGATATACAGAGAGGAGGACAGACAGAAAGGAAAATCTTCCATTTGATGATTCACTCCCCAGGCGACAGCAACGGCTGGAGTTGAGCTGATCTGAAGCCAGAAGCCAGGAATTTCCTCTGGGTCTTCCCATGTGGTTGCAGGGTTTTAAGTCCTTGGGCTGTCCTTGACTGCTTCCCCAGGCCACAAACAGGGAGCTGGGTGAGAAGCAGGGTCACTGGGATTAGAACCGGTGCTCATACGGATCCTGGCATGTTCAAAATGAGGACTTTAGTTACTAGGGCTCTGTGCCAGGCCCAAGACTTATTTATTTTTTTAATTGGGAAGTCAGATATACAGAGAGGAGGAGAGACAGAGAGGAAGATCTTCCATATGATGATTCACTTCCAAGTGGTTGCAATACCTGGAGCTGAGCCAATCTGAAGCCAGGAACCAGGAGCTTCTTCCAGGTCTCCCACATGAGTTAGGGTCCCAAGGCTGTAGGCCATCCTTGACTGCTTTCCCAGGACACAAGCAGGGAGCTGGATGGGAAGCTGGGCTGCTGGGACATTCTACACTGCTTTCCCAGGCCACAAGCAGAGAGCTGCATGGGAAGTAGAGCAGCCAGAACAGGAACAGGCACCCACATGAGATGTGGGTCTTTCAAAGTGGAGGATTAACCAGTTGAACCATAGTGGATAAATTCAAGGAATATTTAATTCTAAACTATGATAAGCTGAGTACTCAAATGAAACATTGACAATTTGGGATATGAATACAAAGGAAACAAAATCCCTAATTAAATATTTCTCAAGAACTTGGTCCGGAATGGACAATCATGTAAATTACAGCCCAAGGAAAGAGTGCTTCTGATGTGTTTCCGTTAATCAAATGAGCCCTTAAAGAGTCCTGTGCTTCTGGCAATAAAGACCAAAGCTGCACCTGAACGCTCAGTCCCTGGTCCATATCTTAACAGATGCATGACCCTTCTGAAATGATGTAAGAAAACAATGCCAGCCCATGATCCAGGCTGGGGTCTAACTGTGCCCGGGAGTGCAAAGCCAGGTGGGGCACCCGGCCGAGTTCTGGCAGACCTCTGCATCCCCAGGACAGGACCAGCCACTCAGGCAATTACAAGATTGGATTCAGAAGCGCAGATGCCAGCAATCTGCAGCTTCTTTGTCTGCATTAGCAGATTATGTGATTCTATATCCGGACACTAAGAAATCAACCGCCAAGCTGTCAGGAAGATGGGAAATTAGAAAATGAATGAAAAGGCAGCAGCTTCCCTGCATTCGTGTGGAATATTATGAAAGAAAAGCTCCTACTTACAACTCTAGGGATATTTGCATAATGCCTCCATCTCCGAATGTTTAATATGGATCATATCAAGGCAGCTTTGTAATTATTTTTTTAAATATTTGTCTGAGGAATTCTCAGCTATACCCATAAAATGAGTGTGTAAACAATTAGTGGATAAGACTCTAGGGATATAAAAATATATTATTTTTCTTAAAAAAGGATTTATGTATTTATTTGAAAGTCAGAGTTGCCAAGAGAAAGGGAAAGACAGAGAAGGATCTTCCATCTGCTGGTTCGTTGCCCAGTGGTCACAATGGCTGGGGCTGAGCCAAGCTGAAGCCATGGAGCCTGCCCTCAGTTACCTTCCCAGGTGCATTGGCAAGGAGATGGATTAGAATGGAGCAGTGCAGTTTCAGAGGCACTGACATAGGATGCCAGCACCCTAGACAGATGCTTTACCAGTTCTCCAAATTTTTGGCACCAAATAAGTTCTTACAATGTTTAAAACAGTGCTCACATAGGAATAGCTAGAATGGTTGCAGCTAGTAATCTATTGCCTGTGTGAATACAGACCTTGGGGATATATTTATTATTTCAGGTTATGAAAAATACCAGGTTATCTAATAAGTACTACTGGTGTAACTGATTAAAGTGTGCTTTTTAAAGCTAAAAACGTAATGTGTTCATTACAGCAAGTTAAATCACAGATAGTCAAAAATGTTGACTTTAATAGCAGGAAAATAATTTTGTACTAGGAAAAAAAAAATCCTCAAAACACATCATAGCATTCTGAAACCAAAAATTAAAAATAGCATTGGTTTCTAAACTGTATTAGTACTTCAGATTTTTCTACCAGAAAAGATATCCTAAAGAAAACAGACAGAAAAGCAACTTGTAGAGTCACAATTTGTATGTTTTAGACAAAACATGAAATCACTACTAAACAAAAGTTTAGGTAGTTGATAATGAGGAACTGAACTCATGGACACAAACAGGACTAGATGTGTCCCCAAACGTCGACAAAAAGAAGTTCGGTTGCACTAGCATTTACATAAAAAGTTAAAACTGTTTCCACATCCAGTACCAAAACTTGAGGACCCTGTCAGCACGTGAACCACACATGACTGAGAATTGGAGGGGTGTGAAAGTTGTTGCCCTATTGGAGGGAGTGGGGTGACCCTTTTGTGAAGAGCTGCTATGGGCTATGCACCAGCGTGTGAATGGCTATGAATTGGCCTGGAAACCCTGGGCTGTTTCCCAAGGACAGGGCACCTGAATGAATTGTCAACACGGTACTGAGGGAAGTGCCAAGTTTTTTCCAAAATTCAGTGATGAAATCATGGGTATGTAGGTCTTATGTAGAAAGTGGAACACTGTGCAGCAATTAAAAATGAAGATATAGAAAGGCAGTTTCTAACTTAAAAAATGCCGGTGACACATATTGAAGAGGCAGAACAGGTTGGAAAGCAGTTTGTACAGTGTGATTCCAGTCTTGTCACCTGCTGGGCTGCTTGTGCACCTGCTCTATTCATTCAGCTCTCTGCCAGCAAGATGCGAACTATAGAAAGCGATGCCCTGCTCTGAAGTAAAGCTATTCAGGGAATTTTACCCTCGTGTGTGTGTGTGTGTGTGTGTGTGTGTGTGTGTGTGTGTGTGTATTTTCTGTCTAGTCTGCTTCTTTCTTTCCGTTTATACTTCACTTATGCCAATACCTCTTCTCCTTCTGATGTTAGTGTATGTCAGATTTCACGAGTCAAAGAAGCCACCTTAATTTTGGAAGGTATTATCAACAGACAATGCTTTCTAAGAATAATCAAGGTCTTTAGACACTTTCCAAAATGCTTAAAAAGTGTATGTGGAGATTCATGTGACGATGTACAGGGAGCAGTAGTTGGGAAGTTAAGCTATTAGCTAAGAATTTTAAATCGATAACAAGCACACATTTAGAAGCCATATGATGTTTGGGGATTTAATCTCCTAAGATAATCACACTTTTGCCATGCTCTGTTGTACAACTTGTCTCCTTAATGATATTTTCAAATTGCCCCATCAAGCCTGGATAAAATATTGCCACTAAGGGTAGTTAACTACATCCTATTATTGCCACTGCAGCAGGCTTTGTTATCATAAAGTTAAGACCAAGAATTCAAATTTCAGGTTTGACAATTAGCAGGGAAGTGTCTAACTTTGAATTCCATCCCATCCTGTGCTTTCTGTGAGGTCATGTTGACCATCTTTGCGCCATGGACTTCACTCCTGGTCCCAGAGCAACAGCTCTCTGGCTTCCAAGCTAGAGGAAGCACTGGACTGCCACCCATCCCTGGCAGGGGGCAGGAGGGATGGGGCTGCAGCTGCTCACGTGTGGGGCTTCCCTCCACAGTTGTAGACTCAGGAAGTCCATTATGATGCTGAGACCTTGCGCATGTGTCTTCCACAGGCCAGCTGCCCTCACACAGCTGGAAAATTATTTTCCACCTCCTAATGGCAAATCCAAATTGTGCTTTTGGGGAACAGTGTGAAGCTGAGTTACCAAGCACAAGGTTGCTTTCCAGAGGAAGTCAGCAGAGGCCATTTCCAGTGCAGAGTCTTCAGCCTCAGCGGCGCTCTGGGCATGGACAGTGACCATGGAGGACGTGCTCCACCCCAGCATGACTGTGGCTGACCTGGAGACTCTACCTGGCACTTTTATCACTCCCAATTGCATGGGTAGGGATCTGCCTCTGTGGTGGGCTTCTTAAGCGTGTCTTTATAGACACAGATTTCACACTGCTGAGCTAGGAGCCTTTACAGCAAGTGTCAGCCATCAGAAAAGGAAGTCAAGATGGGTATTTTAAAAGCAGCGGCACTGATGATCATTCATCCAGGTCCTTGCCAGAGTCTGAAATAGTAGTTTAACACAAGAATTAAAAACTGATTTCTTGCAACCCAATTGGAGGAGCAGGTCAACCACTTGAATCTATGCATTGTTTCTGTGTGTACTGAACATGGACAACCATGTCTTCCAGAACATGCTTGATCTGCTGTCCTTTCCTCCTCCTCATCCCATGATTGGCCTAACTGTGCTTTCCTTTCCATCCTTCTAGTCCTGCAACTGTGTAAGTAATGAATCCCAGCCCCTTGTTAGAAGATGCTAATCTGCAGCCTGCATCCTCCTTCCTGTGAAAACAATATCTATGAGCTCTTGCTCCATTAGCCCTTGATTTGCATTCCCTTTTCTCCAAATTTTAGGTTTTTTTCCCCCCAAGAATGTCTCAGATTCTCATCAAGGATTTATTCTCACTTTAAGCAAAGCAAACCAAAGAGCAGAAGGTTTTGTGCTGCCCACTGAGGAATACCTCGAGGAGGCAGTGTTGTCCTGCAGGGGCCACAGATGTGCAGGGCACAGCCCATGTTTCTGGCTACGCCGCAAAAACCCTGAGTGTGGCTGCAGAGAGAACCACAGCCCTGGCTGTTTCCCAATGGACGACTTGTTGCATTGATTTTGTGGTTTCTGTATTTGGGTGGTGGTTTCTGCTCCCTAGGTGTTGGAGTAATTAATCCTTGACACGGAAACACAGCAGACTTTCCATGTAAAAAATGCCACTTTTTCCTGTGTGTGAATTTACAGGCTTCTTTGCCTACTCTCCTTTCATCCCCACTCATGCCATTTGTTGTACAAGAAATATTGGCAGTGGCATATGGCCTGAAATAACTCCAGAGCCAGGAGAACAAGATTGAACTTTCAATGCCCAAGATTTATGCATCAAAAATGTCTAGGTCCCAAAGCATGCTTCACGAGAGCCAGAGTGGGAGATATAGTCCCTGTGCTTCAGGTGCCGACAGGCCATACGTCTATGAGATTGACCGCTTCCCAGGCTCCCCGATATTCTATGGGGGCTCAGAAACCCTTAGTGATCACCTCAAGGTGCATTCTGACCTCCTCTTAGTCACAGCAACCATAAGCAGCAGAAATGACAGTAGGAATTGTAGCTCAATAATCATCCACAACAGAAGGAAAAAATATAGGTGAAGGGAGGCAAGATTCTTATTCGACAATTGTGCAAGCCACAGAAGTGAGAGGGGCCAGTTCAGCTAGCTGCGTTCATCAAGGTGTGCCAAGTGTGGCTGCTCAGGCTCCTATGCCATGCATGCCATCTGATGTGGAGACGGCGACCACATGGCGTTCAGGCTTGGGAATCTTGGGGACTTTAATTCCTTCATCAACTCTTTTTCTACACCCAGCCTCTCTCCTCTCTTGAAAGGGCTTTGGGTTCCATCACTCTCACTGGTTCGCTCTTAACTTACTGTCTGCCCCTGAGCATATTCACACAGTGGTTCACATTTATCTGTTGTTTTGGTCATACCACTATAATTTATTTTGTTAAGTTATTCCACCACATATATCTTTGTGATAAAAAAAGGCTAGGAGAATCACAATAGCAGGATAGGGTAAGGACATGTCTAAATAGACAGAGAATCGTTAGCCAGGGTGAAGTGGAGGTGGCGATTCCAGGAAATCGGAGAGGACAGAACAATGGCAGAAGGGCTCCTGGAGACTGATCGACACAGGAAAGCAGCACAGACAACCAGTGGTGTTGCAGTGGCCAGATACCACAGTGGCCATCAGCAAGCAGAGATTTGTGCTGCACCTTGTGCTCCAGCAGACAGGTGGGAAGGAGAGTGCAGGGGAGATCAGGAGATGAATCCAGTCAAAGAACTGCATGTCCTGCTGGCTTATTTGATTTGACCATGAGCAGAAACAGATTGGCAGAGCCCAAACAGGTGGTACAGGAACAGGTTGGACCTTGTAGCTCAGACCCCCACCAGACCTGAATTCAGTGCCGTTTTAAGAAGGGAGGCAAAGGCTTTGGGATGGGACTGTGCATACACTAAGCTGGGAGCAAACTAATTTCTGTCTCAGTCCATTGCACTGAGGGGGCATTCTATAGGTTCCACAAAGAACAGATCTGAGTAGACCCCAGATCTAACTGCCAGCAAATCTAGAACTCCACCAGTGGCACATCAGGTGCCATTTTGCACAGGGTAGCAAGGCTGAGATTGGAGAGACAACAGTGAGCTGCACATGCAGTGACCTGGGAGCAGGCTCACTTCCAGCTCAGTGCATTGTACCAGTTCAAAGAGAAAATAATACCAAATTTGGCATTGTACAGGTCAAAATAGGTCCAATCGGGCCTCAGACCTAATGGCCAACAGGTTCCATCCAAATCAGCACCACCAACAACCTAGCTATGTAGGATACTTTGTCTCCCTAATCTTGGGAACTGCTCAAACAAGAAGTGGAAGAAAGGCTGCACAGCAACATTGCAGCCATGGCATGGGATCCCAGGTGTTGGAGAGGGGGGAGCCAAGAGCTGGGGCTATGGAGATCATGGCGGAAATCTAACACAGAGTCCAGACCTGAAATTCACTGGAGGGAGTGGCACAAGTGACTGTAAACAATGAACTGGGTACCAACCGCAGTAAGTAAAATCCAACTACAGACCTGTGGGAGACACAGCTTAGAAACCTTCCATAAAGAGAAGAGTCTGCTAACCAGATGTATAATGACCAAGAGCAAAAGAAGAGAAAGAGACACAATGAATATTACTGAAGACTCCCCAGTAAAGGAGCAAAAGCCTTTGTCAACCTCAAAGTTAACTGAAGAAGACATTGAGGAAATGGGGATATAGAATTCAAAACACTTGCTATAAAGCTTTTTAGCAACAATAAAAAGCACATACAGATGGTCAAGGAATTTAAGAAATATGTCACATGGGAAGTAGCAATACTGAAAAAAAATTAAGCAGAATCATTGGGAATGAAGGACAAAATTGATCAAATTAAAAATTCAGTGTAAATTCTTAATAATTAAATAAATGGGCCTGACACAGTGCCTAGCAGCTAAAGTCCTCATCTTGAATGTGCTGGGATATCATGAGTGCCAGTTCTAATTCCAGTGGCCCAGCTTCTCATCCACCTGCATGCTCGTGGCCTGGGAAAGCAGTCAAGGACGGCCCAAAACCATGGAACCCTGCACCAACATGAGAGAACAGGAAGAAGCTCTTGATTCCTGGCTTTGAATCAGTGTAATTCTGGCCATTGCGGCTGCTTGGGAAGTGAATCATCAAATGGAAGTTCTTCCTCTCTGTCTCTCCTCTCTGTATATCTGACTTTACAATAAAAATAAATTACTCTTTAAAAAATAATAGAATAAATGATGTAGAAGAAAGAATCTCAGAATTGGAAAACATTTCTAATTACAATGGTGAGACAACTTTAAAGCTGAAATTGGAGCTGTGTCAAGCCAAATAAGTATTCAAGAAGTAAGAGACACTATTATATGGCTAAATACAAGAATTCTGGGTGTTCCAGAAGGTGCAGAAAAAGAAGCTGGATTTAAAGCTGTGTTTGATGAAATAATAAAGGAAAGCTCCCCAAATCTGGAGAAAGAATTTGGAAACAGCATCCAGGAAGGACACAGACCTTCCTATAAGGTTGATCAAAAGTGATCTTCATCACAGACCATGATAATCAAGCTCTCTTCAATTGAACATAAGGAAAAGATCCTTAAATGTACATGCAAAAAAGAATATTGACATATAGGGGAATGGCAATCAGACTCACCACTAATCTCTTACAGAAAACTCTACAGGCCAGAAGGGAATGGAACAATATATTCGAGATTCTAAAAGAAAAAAAAATATCGAGCCAGAATAACGTACCCATCGAAGCTTTCCTTTGTTTTTGAAAATGAAATAAAATTCTTCCACAGCAAAGAAAATTTAAAAGAATATACCTCTTTCAAACCTGCCTTACAAATGATACATAAAGATGTTCTCTTGACAGTGAATAGAATAGAACCCTCAAAACTACAGGCAAGTGTGTAGAACATATCAGTAAAGTAACAACAGAAGACTAAATGAAATAAAGAAAAACCCATTGCTAAAATGACAGGACCAAATTACCACCCATGCATATTAACCTTGAATGTAGAAACTTAAACCCATCAACCAAGCATCATGGATTAGTATCCAGGATTTTAAAACAAAAACCATATGTCTGTTGCATACAGGAGACACATCTCACCAAAAATGTCAGTGGAAACTACATCTCATGGATTTTGATGTTTTTATTTTTATTTTCATTTTTTCAATTTTTTTTCTTGTGTTAAATTCTTCACTGAATTTCAAGTCATTGAGTAGCATCAATTTCTTCAAAAAGGTTCTTCATTTCATTTTTCATTTCTTCAGTGACACTTTAGTTATTTGGTAGCATATTATTTAGCTTCATGGCTTTGAAAATTGCTATTTTTCTTCTTGTTGTTGATTTTGTTTTGTGGCTTTTCATTTAAGGGGATGTATAATCACTGTGCAATGGAGACTATCAAGTTCAGATGCGAGGATAAAATGCAGTATGCATCTCTATTTCCAGATCAAAGATGAATTCCCAATGAAACTGCTCACTATATCTTGACAATAAGATGCTGGACTCTGCCATTGTCTATGACTGTTTATGAAGGACTACACTATTGTAGAAATGTAAGTGACATCATTGGGGTGGGGGATTTGAAGAGGGATTCAGGGAAATCCCAGAGCATATGAAACTGCATTACAAAATAATAATAATAACAATAATGATAATAATAATGATAAATGGGGAAAATCAAATAAAGCAAAAGGCAAGTAATATACCTTCTGATAATCACTACACCTTCCAATAAACTGATAGTCTACCTTCCAAACTCCTATGTTTAGCACATGATTTCTGTCCTATGGTATTTCTCAGAATGCAATGTTTTCATTTTGAACAGAGTCATAATATTGCTTTGGTTGCTGTTGGACATCAGTTGTCCTTATACAATGGGACATTGGAACTAATCAAGCAAGACGTCCTTATACTAGATTCATGCATAATGAGAGTTGATGGACCAATTCTCTTCTGAAGCAACTCTGGATCAACTGTGGAGACAAAAATAGAAGCACATACACAGAAGGAAGGCGTTTTTTGGTAAAATCTGTGAAGTGGCACATGCTTGTCTATGAATATTGTTTATCTGAGTGGTGAGGCTAGGTCCAAGCAGGTGTGTCTTATGCATTAGGCTCATTGCAGCATTTCCATGGATTCACTTGATGGGTTGTGCTGGCTGGGCTTTGCCTCCTCTCCAGCTCCCTGGATTTTCTTAGCTTGCCTGCTGTATCCTCCTATTCACTCATGGGATTCTCCTCCATGAAAAGGATCAGGGCAGCTTTCGATGGGTAGCTGGTGTATTCCAATCCCCACAAAAAAGTGTGTTCACTACCACGGAGATGGAAAGATTTCACTGAGAACTAGGATCCTCAGCTGGCAATTAGGGATGGAGAGATTTGGGTAGCAGAGACTTAAGTCTGTGAAATGTATAGAAGAGTTAAGATAGAACGGATGTGTTAAGGGGGCAAGTACGTTGGAAATAGAGTCACTACCTGATACAATAGTGCTTTGGGAGTTGTCTACCTAGAGGCGCCTGTTGACATTGCCAGAATGGGTTACGGGAACCCAGAAGAGAAACTAAGGAGAAAAGAGCAGAGGCCTCGAGTTTGAGTGGAAAGAAAACAAGAAACTATTGAAGGAGAAAGAGAAGAATTTTATATAACCGAAGATGAAGGACTCGTAGTTAAGAGGAATATCAAATAGATTGAAAATTGGCAATGCTTTGGACCAAGCACTATGAAAATCAATACTTTTCATTAAGAGAGTGCCTTGAAATGTGATTTGATCTTATTTGCAGGCAACATTACTCTTATGCTCCTAAGTTCGGGCATAGAAACTGACATTAATCATAGATATTAGCTCATTTTAATTTTTCTTTGCTACATTTTATGGTTGAGCTAGTAATACCATTTGGGGACATATCTATATAAAAATCTATATATTGAGAGAATGAGAGAGAGATGTTCTAGGGTTTAAAAAAAATCTTTTTGGCAATTAAGTGGATGGTTGATTCCCTTAATATTCTCAGAGCAAACACAGCTATCATTATGAATCACTGGAGTTGATGAGTCTAATTCTTTTTAGTGCCATTACAGCAGATGCTCACATTTCAATCCTCCATGGACAGATCAATCTTCGTCATCTCCTCATACATATTCTAACATCTGCACTGGGGTTTTATCATGCTGCACTGGCATGAGACAATAGCGTCACTTCTAGAGTGAGCTAGCAAACTAGCTACCTGGGAAACAAAAGAACAGCGCCCCAACTCTCGTCCTTTGCAAATAGAACAACAACCTCCAGTCACTGGCACATGAAGATTTGGCATAAATGGCATGGATGGTGCCCACTGGAGAGTCTTGGTTTTCTGTAGGAATTTGCTCTACACAGGTGACAGTTGAGATTTCTGCGTTTGTGCCTTACTGTATAACACTATTGTGAAACTAGTAAATGTATCACTGAAAATAGGCTTTCTGATGTAGGCAACTGAAAATGCATCCCCTGTATGGTTGTGTAGGAAGCCATGGCACATGCACACGCACACACACATACATGCATCAAATGCCATACACCAGACACTTTACCTAAGCCTCGCAATGAGTCACACACCTCACATGTTATGCATGTCACACAGGTGACAAACCACACACACACACACACACACACACACACACACACACACACACACTCAATTCCAACTTCTTGTAAACCCATGTGATATTTTGGATTAAACGATATGAAGTGCCTCAGAGAGAAAGGCATGTGTTTTGTGACAATCTTGCTACTTCTATTAACCTGGGTCTTGAAAAGGTCCAAAGAGTCTCACTGAAGGACATAGTCCTGCTCTTGTTTCACCTGCCCAGAGAAATGCTAGGTAAAAGGCCTACGTCTGGATATTGACGATTCACAAAGTTCATAGAAAAAGGGATCTAACAGATACATTTGTACTGATGCATAGTTTTACAAGTGCACACATATGAGAGCTTTTCTAGAAATTTCATGGAAAATGAGAATTATGAGAAAAACGTTTTGAAAAATGCCTTGGGAATAAAATGTTATTCCACTTTCTCCTGAACACCCTTGAAGCCTCAGCCTGTTCACTTCCTTTGGTTATAGTAATAAAGCACTAGAATTAGGAGCCCGTTCTGGGGGTTGCAGGTCTTCAGTCAAGGCCTTGGAGGGTTGGTTCCCTCTGGGTGGAGGGAGGGTCTGCTCCAGGCCTTCTGCCCCCAGCTTCTGCCGTCACTGGCCATCGCTGGTGCGTGCAGGCTTACAGAAGCATCACCCTGTTTCTGTCCTCAACTTCTTATGAGGTTATTTATCCCTATGTGTTTGTGGTTCTGCATTCAAATTTCCCCAATTTATAAAAAGAGGACTCTGCTATTCCGGTGTGACCCCACCCTAGCTAACTGTATTTTCCATAATCCATTTTCCAAAAGTGATCCCATGCTGAAGTTGTGGAGATACAACGTCACCATCAGAAGTTAGCATGACTCAGCTTGTGAGACTGTCCTTTGTTTTCATCCCCGCCCTACTCATGGCCTTCTCCGTCTCTTTCTGCTACTCAGTCCACCTTGGCCTCCCCAACTGTGCCAAAGCAGTGTGTTTTGTGTCTTCCATATCCACATGCTTCTCTGCAAGGCGGCCTGTAATTTTCATAGTAGGAGACAGACTGTACTGCATCTGTCTTTGACTCAGTCTGCCCCTCACTTGCTGAATCAGCAGTATTGTGGGAGTGATGCTGTGCAGCTTGCCTGCTGAGCCTGACAAGACCTATAACATCTCCCTCAACCACCTTAAATGTCCTTCACAGGGACCCTCTGCCTGCCACATGGAGAAGCCCTCTTGCAAGGAAATCAGAGATCCTGCTCTGTATCCTTCAGCAAAGGAAAGCCTGGGCCAGATTGCAGCTCTAAGATTGAAGTGATTTTGAAACCTGGGGTTATCCCAGCATATTCTATGACCACACAAAGCAGAGCTTCCTGATGACTCAAAATTAAGAGCTGATGATGCTCTGATGTTGATGTTTAAACCACTGTGATTTGAGGTGTTTTGCTGAACAGAAGGAAAGTGGAAATAGAGCTTTGGTATCATAGGAGTGACGCTTCAGTAGCACAAACCCAGAACAGATGGTGTTGGATCTGGTTGGCAGAACCGGAAAGACAATGAGGAGACAATTGCAAAGGCGAGAAAGCCAGTGAAGACACTGTTTGTTCCTCAAACCCAGGGAAATAGCCACCTATACTCTCTAGTTCAGAACATTCGGCAAAACTGGAGTTTATAGGAACCTAAAGAACAGAACATGTACTTAACTCCATGCACTTTCGTATCACAAAAGGGAAATCTATCAGCAAAATTTTGAACGTACCAACATGAACTCTTGATGACAATACACGGAGAGAAGGTTGAATTTAAAAAGAAAATTTTAAGGACAAGCATTTAGTAGAGTATTTCCATGCACAGCTCTCATTGCTGACTTCTCTCTCTTATTAATGTGTGCCTTCAGAGGCCATAGCTGGCAGCTCAAGGGAAGCGTGGGAACCCTGGATTGGGTTTCAGATTCCAGTGTCTGCCTGGTCCAGCCCTAGCTGTTGTGAACATTTGGGGAGTGAAGCAGTGAGGCCTGTTCACCTATTTAATTTCTCTTTCTCTCAAATTATTATTAAATAAATAGCTGATTTTTAAATAGAATGCAAAGTATTTCATCTTGGTTCTTGCTGGATTGAAACAAAACTATTCCTACTTTCAATCCAGAGAGTGAAGAAGCTCGAGATATAACATAACTTAGGTAAAACCCAATGCCTAGGCCTGGGGTTAAGTCAAGTCAAGGATGTGCATGTAAGATCATAAGACATTTGTTACTCTTTCCGAGGTTGACACAACTTCTGCTAAGCTTCTTGAGGACATTTTACAACCACTCACTGAGTTACAGCCAGAATGGAAGAAGCCTGTCTTAGACACACACGTGGACACAAATTTCATTGGTTGGATGGGCTACATAATCTTGCACACCGGAATCCCCTAAAATGTGTAAGCTTTTCTGTTGGATTGGACTAAGCGAAACAAAGAGAATACAAAAAGGCAAGAGATCTCCTTTCCCCAGGATTCAAGGACAGTTAGAAGCCGACTCTGTTGTAAGCATAACCATAGAGGATTGCAGATTGACTTAGTGTGGGGCATAAATTCAAATAGAACTTGACTTTCCAGCTGTATGCTAGAAAGGGGTCCTCTCAGAGAAAGCTGTGCACCTAACTCAGTGAGCAAGAGAAAATGGGACCAGATTTCAGAACTGTTCCATACATTGCCCTTTCTGTTTCAAAGCCTGCGATGCAGTCACGTGGACGTCATGCAATGACAATGCATCTTTCCCATTCGTGGTTCTATCCACACCTGACTCAGGTGATGAGATCCTGGTCTTCATGTTAGACTCAAGCCCTCAGTGGGATGACAGCTACAGTGTATTGGAAGCAAAGAGTATCTTCCACATTGCTGGATGGGTCACACATGGCTGCAAACCCACACACCTGCTGCAGGACAGGGTCTGCACACCTTCTGTTGAATTTGATTTGCTCTTTTGCTTGTGTATGACTAAGAGAAAGCGGAGGAGGGCATTGAATGTGGCTGTCACCTTGAAGCTTTCACTGCAGCTCTTGCATTTGCTCTTCTTGGAGGGCTCTCCTGAGATGAAGTTGCACATCCAGGGGAAAGACTCAGAGAGGTCTGGCCATGCAGTTTCTCTTGAAGATGACAGATATGTCAATGAAGCCAGGGGGCTGATATTGATAGCAATAGCAGTGTCTCACAGAGCAAATGAAACTCCCCACCCTTCCCTGCATGAGTCAACATGGTTAATCAAACAACATGATTGATGATTTAAGGTCCCAAGGTCTGGGGGCAGATGCCCACAGGCTCAGCAGTGGGTAAACCAAATGGTTTCACAAAGGAGACTATCATATACCTTGGCCAGTCTGCTCTCCAGAATTAAATTTTCTGAAAATTCAAGAACGATGACTTGATGAAAGTAGACTTTTTACATATGCTTAATTAAAATGGAACAAACTTTCTGAGAGTGCAATTACAGTTGGCCAATGTGGTACAAATATTACTGAATTCAAAGACTGGGCAATTCGGACCCTCCTTGTTTTCTTTTGGCTTTCTTGCATCTGTGTGCTCACTACGACTTAATTTGACTGTCATTGAGTTTTTATCATATTTGATGAAAACAGACAGATGACAAGAAGCAATCTTAGGACGATGTGCAGAAAGAGGATTACTATCACAGGTGACTGACAGTCCTCAGACCTTCACCGAGGTTGGATTCTCTCCCTGTTTCCATCAGCATCCTTTTCATTTACAGAACACACTGCTATGTGCTGTGATGAAAGTTTCCGAAGTAAAAGAAAACAACATTTTAAATAAAGACAAATTTTAAGCCCCGGACTCTGAAATTTCAGGTAGTTTTCCTTCATTCAAAATCCATAAGGTGTAAATGAGGAGCCACGAGCGGCAGCGGCATATCGTTGGAGTGTCTTGTTGATCACAGGCTCTCTTTCTCTTTTCATGTTCCCCAATTTCCATTTAGGGAGTTCTGAGCTACACCCACAGTTATTACTAGACTTTATTTTGAGTCTACATCTAAAGCATTTTCCACTACTTCTTGGAAGAAGATGAAATAGATGCTTATCAGAATGTCCTGGCTGAATCACAGATAAACAAAAGCTGACAAAGGCAACACCAGCATATTTGTGCTCTTAAGAAAGAGTCATCCTTTGATTTCAAAATGTCCTTCCTCCGTTCTCATCTGTGAGGAAGCTTTCTCATCGAGTACAGGAAGCCAGCAGAGGAAACAGGTGCTGCAAGTCATCGATGTCTAAGCAGACTGTCGGCGAAGACACGTATACCTGGAAGGCACAAGTGGCATGTTGCTGGAATTTCCATACATAACAACATTACCCAGGCATGGAAAATGTCAGGCACAACTTCGCAAACAGGGCTCTGATTTGCTCCTGCTGTCCTCACTGGTGGAGCCAGCTCTGGTGCGAGGTTTCATCTCTCGGGTTTTCACTGGGGTGAAGCCCTTAGCAGCAGCTCTTCCCTTCACAGAATTCCGCCTAGGCAAGCAGTTTCTCCCTCTCCACAGCATTAATTAAATTACATAAAACTGGCAGCGGTTAAATTCTGGCATCTGTACTGTTTCACTTAATTACATCCCTGGATTCCTTTCAAAATTCTTTCATTTGCTACAGGGACATCTATTGGTGAAAAAGGAAGAAATCAAATACAAGGGAACAAATGCCATCTGAGATTTGTACTTGGCCTTGTCACTACCCTTGCTGCATTGAATCTCTCTGTGTCATGCCCACCAGATGCCAAGTGGGTGCAACCAGACAGCCAAGGTACCAGATGCCAGCGGAGATGCAATGTAAATGGAGTGCAGGAGTTCTGAGTAAAACCCCCCTGTGTTTGTGCAGCTTCGAATCCGCAGGGCAATTCTTCCAAGTGAGGCGGGTTTGCTATCCCCGATTTCAGCAACTGCTTAGGCTGCAGAATCGGTTTCCTGGAGGCTGAGTCAGAGGTGAAGTGTCCACGACCAGACCCCAAAGGTCTTCCATCCAGGGCTGGCCTCCCTGGACTTTCTTTCAGGGCTTTCCATGGACAGCAGAACCAAGTGCCCAGCTCAGTTTCCTACTAAAGAGCAAATACCAGTGCCTAAAGACCAGTGTGACAACAAGAATAGTCCTTTCATGATCTCTCCTTCCTCCTCATTCATTTCTTTTTTGTCTTAGTGAGTTACTACCCAAGCTAGAAATCAGAGGTCGTCTGATTACTCCTTCACATTATCCATTCCCAAATCTCAGCCTGCAGTTTCCATTCTTCAGCACTCCAGAGACCTCAACCTGATCCAGCCACCTCGAGGGCAGCCTCGAGCACCTCCCTGGATCGTCTTGGCTGTGGCCTCCTTCCTACTGCCAGTGACCCTTTCAAATACGAGTCTGGGACAGTTAACCTCCTCCTGGGTTCAAAATGCTGGCAAAATCAAGCCCAGACTACCTAGCAGGGAAATAGAGAGCATCTGTTTCCAGATCTCGACTCCTCATCAACATCATTTCTCTCTGTTAAACTGTTCACTGCTGTGGAATGACAACTCTGGGACCAGCAGACCGAATGCAACGCTACTAAATTTCTTGTCTATTTTGTATAAATTCTTTGAAGAGGGCGCAATCTTAGGTTTGATTAAGAAATACAGTTTTTCTGGTATTAATAGAAATTCAGCATGTTTTTCACTAGAAAATTAACACGTTTAGCAATTCAGTGCTGTTATTAATCAAATAGCCAAAATTTCATCCCTCATTCTTTCATTTATTCAGCAAACATTTAATGATTGCAGCAATATGCCATCCAACACATCCAGCTCTAATCACAGGAAGACAAACGAGACATGGGTCAGCCTCCACGAGCTCCCACGGTTGCAGGAAAGATGGTGGGAGCTGTGTGGTAGTGTGGCAAACGAAAGAAATGCACTACCTTTGTACTACTGACCAGTCACCACACTTTCTGAATTACTATGCATGTTGCTGTTAGCCCACAAAGCACATTTTCTGTTGCAATGAGAATTTTGTGATTTTGCTTCCTTTTTTAAACAAAGATTTATTTGAAAGTCAAATTTACATGAGAGAGAGACAGGGAGAGAAAGATCTTACATTTACAGATTCACTCTCCAGGTGGCTGCAATGGCTGAAGCTGAGCCAGTCTGAAACCAGGACCCAGGAGCTTCCTCTGGGTCTCCCTCATGGGTACAGGGGCCAAGGACCTGGGCCATCTTCTACTGTTTCCCAGGTCAGAATCAGGTAGCTAAGTCAGAAGCGGGACAGCTGAGCCATAAACCCGTGCCCGGATTGGATTACAGTGCTTCAAGTGGAGGATTAGCTTGCTATGCCACTACATTGGCCCCAGAAATTGGTTTCTTAATCAGGTCTTAGCATCTCACTTGTATAGTTAGATTTCTAGTACACATAGTAGAAAATCAAGGCAAAAAAAAACCCACCTGAAATAGAGCAAGTTTATTGTCTTAAGGTAAAGAAAAATTTCAGCTGCAGTGTATGTTCAGTTGCCAGAGCCTTCCTCTCTCATCTATTGCTACATTTGTTTCGGCTTTCTCTGCACAACTGTACCAGTTAGTAATACATGAGAAAGAGTTGGCTTCTATTTCAGCAGTTGGATAACTTTGTACAATCAAAGTTTATTTCCTTATTATTTTATAAAATGCTCCCAGATGGTTCCAAGTTGCTCGTGTCCACCTTTATTAAATGATTTATTGTACTTATGTACACCACAAATGATGCCTTTGCCACTACTCCATATTTTTTAGCCTATTGAAAATCAATCTTGCATTCGACTGATCCTGTCAATTATGCCTCAATTTAAATTCCTTTTAAAAATATTTATTTATACTTATTGGAAAGTCGGATATACAGAGAAGAGGAGAGACAGAGTGGATGATCTTCCATCTGCTGATTTACTCCCCAAGTGGCCACAATGCCCGGAGCTGAGCTGATCCGAAGCCAGGAGCCAGGAGCCTCTTCCAGGTCTGCCAAGTGGGTGCAGACTCTCAAGGCTTTGCGCCATCCACACTGCTTTCCCAGGACACAAGCAGGGAGCTGAATGGGAAGCAGGGCATGAACCAACACAAATGTGGGATCCCAGTGTGTGTAATGCAAGGATTTTAAGCTGACAGGTTACTGTGCCAGATCCTTAAATTTCTTTTGAGTTGAATGCTACAAGATTTTTTCAGTTTCTTATTTTTTTTCTGTAGCTGAGGTTAATAATTTTTAACCCATTATTTCACTTTTTATAACTTATTTACGTGAAAGGTCAAAAGAGAGAGAGCATCTTCTACTTGCTTGTTCCCTCTCCTAGTGGTCACAATAGGCAAGACTGGACTTGAATGAGGCCAGGAACCAGGAGTGCCATCTGCCTACTTTGTGGGTACGGACTGGACCCAAGCACTTGGGTTATTTCCTGCTGCTTTTCTGGATGTGGGAGCATCAATTTGAATTGGAAATGAAGCACCTGGGACTTGAACAAGCACTCATTTGTGATCACAGGCAGTAGTTTAACCTACTTTACCACAACATATGTCCCAGGTGTGCAGGCTTCACTCAAATACGCCTGTAAAACAATGATAAGCAACCGTCCTCCCAACTTTGAGGCAGATGCTGGAGGACAACATGGGTTAGAGAGATCTCCAGAGCAAACTCACCACCAGGACAAGGAAATACTGGAGACAGAGGGAACATTTGTCATAGCACATGAACTAACTCCTATAAGACATGCCCGAGTTCCCTGAGTAGCTGGCAAATGTTATTCCAGGAAAGGTAGCAGATTTTTATAAACACATCTATGAGGAATGTGGTGCTTTCAGATGTCTTTTGAAACATTGTTAACATGGTAGAACAGGTGTTGAGTATATGGCAAGTTAAACAGCCAGGGATGTGGGTGCAAATTCTGAGTTCTGTTCCAAGAGTAAGCTGGAATACTTGAAAGTTTAGGTAATTGTTGGGTGAGACTTGGCATAGCCAAGATTTTAGTCCTTAAAATGTCAATATTATTCAGGGAAGATTTTTGGTAAGCCCTGTAAGTACAAGCTCTGAGCCCGAGTGTGGTCGTCATCACACTGGCTACCTTCAAATGGGAAACAGATGGTTTTTAGATCTGAAGATGAACTTGAAAGAAAACTCTGTTCCTAAGTACCCTGTATTCGAGTGTCCTTGAATTCACTTTGTGGCAAGAATCTACAGCCACGAGAGACAGAATGTGTCTTGAGCCACCCAGTTATCCCAAGAATGTTCTCGCTTTCCAGAGACCATGCTGATAACTTCTTGCTTGATTCTACTGTGCAGGCAAAGCTGAGTTAGTAGTTTCCTATTATTTTTCTGATGAAACCCCCTTTCTCTCTGTAACCTTCTACTGAAAAGAAACCGAATAATTTAAGACTTCGCTTGTGTTGATCAATGGCCCTCATTTTCAACCACTATCACTGAGAAAATGCTGAACATTTTATTAATGCTCAACGCATTTGCTATGGTTTGACCATGAGCTGCATCCCAAGTCACATAGGTATCTGAACACCAAAGTCCTGGCATTAGGAAAGTGATAGGCCATTCTGATTGTCATAGTTAGGTAGTGTGCCATGTGGGGATGTTTAAGACATTTCAAACATGTGAGGACACAGTAAGCAAAGTGTTCTGTTGAAACACTGGACTGAAGGCTCAGGTGCAAGTCCAGACATAGCTTGTGTTGGTGACGGACCCTGTTGGTCTTGCAGATGCTAAGAATCCAAGAGTTAGTCACAAAAGCATCTACCACAGTAAGCAGAGTGTTCTACTGAAACACCGGACGAAGGCTCAGGCGCAAGTCCAGACATTGCTGTTGTAATGCCGAACAAGGATGTGCCAGAGCCATCAGAGAGGACCCACCAGCCCCATGCTTCCTAGAGCTGCAGAGATGAGATGCCTACCTGTGACACTTGAGACTTGAGCTGTAATCAGAGCAGCCTTAGAGACGAATCGCTGTTGTCTTTCAGTCATTACCACTCACCATGGTATAACCAGGATGCCAGGTGTGGAACTTTAGGAATGTTAACAGTGGTCCTTCTGGGTTTCAGGATTTCTGTTTCTGATCTCATGTTTTGCTTACCTGTTACCCCATAGTAGAGGTCGGGGAGCTTCCTTTGCCAAGGCTCAACAGGATATTTATAATATTTTTCAAAGACCATATAAAAATATCAACTGAAAAACTGGCCTGCTACAGATTAATCAGATTTCAAGTCTCCTGCCATTGCTGTGACAAAGCCAGATCAATTGATTTAGACAGTCTTCTACTGCCTGTGGGATGGTTGCTCCCCACTCCTGCCCTGCTGGGGTGGGAATACATACTCTGTGCTTCTTCTACCATTGCTTCTTGGGATGATGTAACTTGCTTCTGATTCTACAAGGATGTACAGCTAATGGAATTTCCCTTGAGTCTCAGATGGGACTTTAGATTTCCAGATGAATTTGGATCAAATCATGACTGGAACCACTGGGGCTGGAGTGATGGCACACGATGTGTGAGAAGCACAAATGTGTCAGAGACCCAGGAGTGGAATATTGTGTTGTGAACAAGATTTTGTTCCCAAACACAGTGGATATTTAAATTCTGGGAGGTCCTTGTGGGAGGTCTTTGGAACTCTGGGGACAAATCCTTGGAGAGCAGTTCTGAGAGGTTGTTGAAAAAGTCACGTAGGGCTCAGTTGCTCTCTCTGCTTCCTTGTTCTCCACATGGTGCCTGTTCTGAGCACGGTATTCCTTACTGCATGATGATCAGTGCCAACTTGGAACCCTATCACCAAGAACGTCCTCAGCAGGTACCAAATCAACGGGGCTGCCAGATTCCTGAAACTAGAAGCCAAAGTAAACTCCCCCTTTCCCTAAGTGACTTGTTTCAGGTATTTTGCTGAAGTAAGTTAGGCTAACTCTGTGTTTCTAAATTAAATCAAGAGGAAGAGAGTGGGTAAGCCAAGTGCTTAATTTCTTCTGCTTACATGGCTATGTTGTTCTATTCTCATCATAACAAAAGTCCTTATTTTTAGTCTTCTTGTCTGGTGGCAGAGACTTTCATAACCAAATGGTGCTTTGGAAATCCTAACTACGTGCTCAGGACTTTAGCCTGCTTGATACCAGGCATTATTGCTATGATGTCAGCGCAAAAGCTCACACATGTCCAAGCAGAGAAATATGGCACCGGTCCGATGGACCTAAAAATCAGCAAAAGTAGGCTGCAGCCTCCAAGGGTTTCAGGATCCTTATTTGTGTTACAAAACTCTGTACTGATGGATACTTTTAATTTGAAGCTTGCAATATTCTATTCACCTATAACTGTAGGGATGTTAACAGTTCTGATATGAAATTAGTGGGTGAAAATCCTTGGTGTAATTTAGATAGGTATATTTTTACGGAGACATTTTATGAAGACGCGTGCTATTTGCAAGCTAAGAATATCCACTGCTATCATCTGTTCCACCATACAATTGCCTTCATAAAAATGTGATTTTGAGACAATGGACCCTTATACATGCTTCCTTCCCTGGTCTTTGAGGCTGGTGCCTTGGGAGACATTCAGCATGGGGCCATATCCTCCATCTGTGTGGTACAGTTTCTCAGAAGACTGGATAATGAGGTTGAAACATTTACATTAATATTTGTTATCTGGAAGAGATAATTAGATATTTTCACCACAAAATCATTTACATGAATTGGCTATAGCTTTCAGTGTGTAGCTTCAAATCGCGCATTTATATAATATAATATCTGTCTTCCTTAATTTTACTATAATTGTCCCCACGGAATGAGTATATTTTTCTTTTCAAAAACACAATCAACTGAAACAAGATTTTAATGTCTAGAACTTATTAGTTTGAAATTTTAGAATAAGCCACAGAGCCAGCCTGTTCAGAATTTTATGAAATTTTTGGAATGCTAAGTGAAAATGGCTTTGAAATGAAAACAGCAATAAAGCTGCAGCCTTGACTATAGAGGCACAGATGACACATGGGGTGAACTTGTCCTGGGGGAAGTGAGCAGTGTAGAAATTCTTTTGTGTCTTTTGATTATTTTTGTATGTAATCTAAAATATTTGCCAGCTATTAATTTGAGGCACAAATCCTCCTTACTCCATTACATGCATAGTTTGTGCTCAGCTGAGGATGGGGTCATGGTCAAGCCCTTTGTTGAACAATGAGTTTCTCTTTCACTGTGTGCTGAACACTTTGCTCACTCCTCCAACTAACCCATCGGTTAGGATCCATGAGACAGAGGGCAAGTTCCCCGGGAACTCAGTGTGGAGGATGACAGGTCTCCAGACGACTTTGCTCTGGGAGCTGATCAGAGCAGGACTTGCCATGGAGAACTGATTCCAAGCCGGGAGAGTTTGGAGCGATGAGTGAGGTTCATGACAAGCAGGACATGGTCTTGTTCTCAACAGTTCTTGGACTAGAAACTGTGTCATTGTACTCAGCTGGTATTGATGAAGTTGATTGTAATATGCTTGATTAAAATTATGTCTGGTTTAGAGTAGATTGGTGAAGAATATTGAAATGTTCCAATTTCTCCTGTGTGAGGATGGACAATAAGTATATGCAGTAACCCTTATCCAAGTAGTTTAGATTTCGAAGGTAAAATTCATGATTACCAATCAGTCTAATCAGAAGTTACTTTTCTGACTTACTTAATTTCTTAGGATCCGGTTTCCTTATTGATGAACCTTTAGGTTAATTAGTGGTTTTAAATACTATAATCACACGCAAAGTATGAGTATAAGCACTACAGAAATGTTTGCATAACAATACCAGGGATAGAAAACCCATACCAGTAATGTAGCTGCTCCCCTCCGAGGGTCTTGAGGGGGTATTTGGGATGAGATGCTAATCACCGAATTCTCAACTTCTCCCACAGTTATACCCTTTGTAGAGTCTTTCCTAATTATGCTTTTTTTCCTAAGTAAAATCAACATTCCCGCAGCATACTTGTTTGTGCTATTAATTAGTCACATTTAGAAAGAGGTGTTCACAGATGCCAGGGTCAACACACAATTCTCTAAACAGGACTAGTTAATGTTAAGAAGTGCAGTTCGATCACATGACAGTACTGTCATGTGATTCACACATTAACATTTTCTGCCTGCTCACTAGCAACTAAAACAATTCACATCTAATTTTGCTGCTGTGTCTGATCATTTGCATGCCTCCCAAATCCCCACATATAAAGCTTATCACCAAGGTTATAGGATGAGATGATAGGGCCAAGGAAGGAGCCATAGACAAGCTGTACCCAGGAAGAAAACGTCCTTTCTAAAAGACAGAGTCCCCACCACTCCTACCACTTGGAGGGACTCTGAGAAGTCTTCATTTGTGATCTAAAGTGCAAGCCCTAACCAGAATCTTGATCATTGGTGGTTTACCATGGGCTCCCCAGATTCTAGAACTGTGTAAGAAGTAAATTCCTACTGTCTGTGAGATAACTGGCATACAGCGCTGTGGCTATTGAAACAGTTCATGCTAGGTTCTCAGAAATGTCTACAGAGCCCTAATCCAGTGGCCACCTTCCAATCTCTGCGTTGTATGTACTCCTTTGTAACATGCCAGACAGCTGCCTCCAATGTGACTCTGTTGACTTCCTATGGCATTCACATTCTAGACTGAGCATGCCTACTTGGGTATTGTTCATTGGATAAAGGTGACTGTGGTCTGTCTCTCTGGCAGGTGACAGCTGAGAGCGTCTCAGAAATGTCATTTTTGGGTAAGAACAGAAGGAAATCCCCCGTTGTCTGACATTCCAAACGAGGCAGCAGATTGAGAACTACAGAAGTCACAAAAGCCACACCACAGTCATGGGGTGACATTTGTAAACTTGGGGCTTAGGGAAATGTATTTAAGAAATCGGAATGTGGGGAAACCCAAGCAGAGACGTGTAAGAAAGACAAATCCGTGGAGCAGATGTGAGCTCGGTAGACTCTAGGGAGCAGGGCTACAAGAGTCACCATCCCCTGAGTGTCACAGCCTGGGAGGAAGCAAGTCAGACATTTGTGGACCAGCGTGAGAAGTTTGGTCCTGCTGCAACATAAAACTGCACAGTGAGCTTTTATTTTTAAGATTCGTCAAGACCTCTTTCTCTCTATCTCCCCTTTCTCCCACCCCCTACTCCGAAGATGGAAACAGAAGGAACTTCCATCTACTGGATCACTTTCCAAATGGTTGCAATAGTCAGGCTTGGACTAAGGCAAAGCCATGAACTGAAGTTCATCTGGGTCTCCCATGTGGTGCCAAGGCCCAAAATACTTAGGCTGCCTTCTGCTGCTTCCTCGGGTCCTTAGCAAAGAGCTGGATTGGAAACAGAGCACTCTGGATTTGAACCCAGGCTCATATGTTACACTGGCTTAGCTTTTCATGCCACTATGCTGGCCTTCCAATGAACTTATTTTCTCACAGGCTCTCTTGAATATTTATATTTGTATTTTATTTTTTATTGAATTATGCTTATCTTAAAATCTGGCAGGTCTTTCTGTATCACTGAAAAATATAATTGAATATTTCACACGGTTCCGTTTTAACAAGAGGATTAGGGTCATTAGATCATTCTCTAAACATATGAAAACTAAAATTACACAATAATAAATATTTCTGTGGAAAACTGCACAATGATAAACTTCTATGTAACTAACATACAATTAAGTTGAGGTGAATTCTTCTCAGGTGAGCAGAGGGCTGTCCAAGTAGGAAGCACCGATTTGTAAAGTGACAATGTGAAGGACACACTGGCTTTCAAAGACATGAAGAAGTAGCAAGATGCTTAGAATAAGGACGCTAGACACTGACTTCACACAAAAGCCTAGGGAAGGTGTTCAGTTCACGTGGAGTCAGGTAGGGGACCACCAAAGCACAGGGTGTCAGCCACCTGTTGCCGTTTCTACAAAGCTCGCACCTACTGGGAAGCCAGAGGCGCTTTCCATCCTTTGTTGGCCAGGAGGCACAGAGAACAAGTATTTTGAAGAACACGATGGCATATGCAGTAAAGTTGAAGAAGTGTGTGTTCCCTGATGGAACCACTCTACTCCTAGGTACATGGGTTGGCATATGGGCAGAAACCCAGGAATACATGAATAAGAATGTTCACAGTTCCTGGAAGAATTCAGAAGAAAAATTCACTTCCATGAGAGTGAACAGAAATAGATGTCTCTGTGACCTGGAACATGACGAGGATGGGGAAGTAGATGACCTAGAATTGTATATATCATCAGATAAACTTGCTCAAACACAAAAGAAATCAGTGCACAGTTTTTAGGAGGAATACAAATGAGGTGGTACAAATTACAGAATGCTTTGAGATATACAAAGCAGTGGTATGCACTGCCCCTAAATAGCACTTGGTGTTGATTAACTTCATTCATTTATTCCAGGAAAGAATCTTCTAGTTATGATGTCTGCTTGCAAGCATTAAACCAGGCCAGTTTGTCAGTGGGTTTTGTCAAATTGGACATTTTTGCTTTTTTCATGTTCAGCAGAGAGCTGTTCATTTATCTACATTAATAGTTAATATTTTAGTAATTTTAAAAGTTTACTTTCACTTGAGGTGAGACAGAAAAAGTCTTCAAAATAATGACAATTCAGCCTGCTACTCATAAATCTTACTATGCAGTAAATTTCAGAGATCAAACTATAGTTTTCTAAAAAGTGTTTTGTTGGGTATGTTTTTGGGTGCTACCATGTGCCATGACAATGCATGCATGCGAAGTACACTGATTAATCCAGAGTCAGCAACGTTTCTCCTTCTTTGGCACCAGATTCTGATGGCAGTCGTGGGGCGCTTTCCTGTTGTTGTCACAGTGTACTACGTCATTGTGAATGACAGTCCGCGCGTCTCATTTTATGATGAGAGTCTACGTCTTGCAGAAGATCATCACAATTACTCAAGTATTACTATTTCTGGTTGTGTAAGACCACCATACTTGGTCATTCCTGTCATTCTTCTAAATTTAATACGTTCACTACTCTGTGTTGCCTTCACTGTCAGGCTGTTTCTCTTTAGCACGTGTGCGCTGATGCTTAAGGGACATCCAGAAGTATTTGTATCTACTGAACTTTAGTGAGGTTTATGCCACTCAGTTATGTTACAGTATTTCACACATGAGATAGAATTCACACTAAAGAACCAAAGGCATTGCTTTTCAGTTTGTTTCATTTTTTTCCCATGTTTTAAATGTGATGACAACACAAAATCATCACAGAGTAACAAAATTGGAGCAGCACAGATTCAATTGCTTTATTTTCCCCCATGACGTTTATCATGCTTAGTTTTAAGTTTGCTTAAAACCATATAGGACTGAAGGACATGAATTGTAACCAAAGCAAGCTGATATAAACCTTGACTTTGAAACTCACTCCCCAAACTGCTACCTGCTCGTGTGATCTGGGATGCAATTGTCAAGTGGAACACAGCTTACATTAAGGAAGAATAGAAATATATGCTTATTTGTTATTCACTTACTTACTCATTTGAAAGGCAGAGGAACAGAAAGACATGGACACACGAAGGTCTGCCGTCTGCTGGTTCACCTCCAAATGCCAAACTCTTGGGAAGCAATGTGGGTTGCCCATGCAAGTAGCAGGTACTTCAGTCTTTGAGGCCTCCCCTGCCGCCTCCCAGAGTCCCTAGATGCAGGAAGCTGAGACTCAAACGTTGCTGCTTGACAGGCGATGTTACGGTTGTGCCAAATCTTTCTCCATTAGAGCCTACTTAATAAGTTTTTAAAGTTTACCACAGGACAATAAATAATTTGTTGGATTATTTTAGCACCAGAATCATTTCATGGTGATGATGATGATAAAATGTAGGCTTCTTGTTATCTGAAGCATGGCCTTCCCACCACTGCTCCTACTGTGCGAGTTGGGGGAGAACCTGACCTCGCACCCTACTCACAGGTCTGGGAGCTGGGACCTCTGCTTTGTCTCAAGTGCCTCTTCTGACATTGCCACAGCCCTGACCTTTACTCACCTGCTTGAGACATCAAGAGCAGTAACTCTCCCACACTGGATCTGTAGACACCTTTCTCCCCACCCTACACTCTGGACCTTGCCCTGAATGACACTGCCTTCCTTGTTGGATCAGTGTGACTTTGGGGTTAGAATTTCCTGTTGGAATATCAGAGACTAACATGGAATTTTCGGGAGGAGGGCCTTATCTGACAGACAATAAGACAGGAGTGGTGAAAGAGTATAAATTATGTGACGTTAACTATAGGAAGCTTAGACAAGGTACATTTTAGAAAGCCAGACCTTACCTGGAAAAGAGCTCAAGGTATGGAATGCCTGGCCCCACCTTCAGGATCTCAGGTATCCAGCAAGGGACTGCATTGACATCTCCCTGCCTTGCCGCTGACCTTGAGTCTGGGGATCCAGTGACCCAGAATGGAAACCTGCTTCATCAGAGCACCTGCTACTTCACATGGAACTTGGGAGTCACAGATCCCTCGCTCCCCTTCTGAACCAATCTGGAACTGAGATGATGGAGCTGACTCCAGGCATGTCAGCAGAGAAGTTGGATGTTGGAGTAAGACAGTGTCTGAGAAACTGCCTCAGGAATGCCTGGGCGCTATGCCATTGGGATGTCTGCTTTTACACCATGTGCGCTGGGTGCTATGCAGATGGGATATTGGTTTTCATGCATGTGTGCTGGCTGGGGAAACACAGTTTTGAATGTTTGGGTGATAGGACAAGTGTGGTGGGCAGAGGTAAGAAGATTGGTGCCGTGCACCTGAATGGGAATATTTCAACAGATGCAATTTCAATGGTGGTGTGATACTGACATGGGAGCCCAGTGCTTTCTCAAGGTCCATGAAAGTGATGTGAAAATTTGCCAGAAATGGCCTCAGGAAACAGGAAGGAGATATTCTGCTTAGTTTAGCTTGTAAATAAGAGGTATTCTGAATCCAAAGACACAGGTTCTCTGGTAAAATCTCAGATCAGCATAATCACCACTTCCAAGCTGTTAAACTAAGACTGAGGGAGGAGTTATGGCCATCTCTCTGTGAAACCAGAGGTGTTATTGTCTACTTGGGAGAACTAGCTTTGCCAATTTCAGAGGTTTCAGTCTTCGTTGAGCATGAACTGCCCCATATCTCTGCATGTTCTGGGGACTCCATCACCCAGTCTGGGAGAAGCAGCTGGGAGAGTTCTTCTCACTGGTTGTTCCACAGCCACTCCACATGTGGTCCTGGGCAAACACCACATTTCCAGATCAGAGGACATGGATGGGACAGTTGCCTCAAACAAAACAGGGCTGAGATCTTTTCCTTACTAGAGACAATTGGAAGCAGGACTGTACGACATTTTCCACACCAACAGCTTAGTGCTGGCAGTTATTGGGGCTGCCTGGCTGGATCTGCCACTTAACAGTGACCCTGAGGACAGGCATCTGCCCTCTCTGCCCTCCAAACAACACTGCTGGTGGTGCTGCCTTCAACGTCTTCCTCCACAGATGCGAGCAGGCTTAGTGAGCACAGGTGCTGGGAGGTCGGAGGGAGCCAAGAATCACCCAGCACAGGTGGCAGCCCAAAGACAACTGCACTGCTGTTCTGGGGTGGTTTTGTTTGATCTCCCCTGCTGGACTTTGTACAATCTGAGTCTATCATCTGCTTGGAGGATAACCTGGCACATTCCATAGCAGGGCCGTCATTGAGCTCAGCTCTTAGTCCCAGCACACGGCTAAGCATATGTTGTATGCCACACCCCAGAAAGCACACAGAAGACCACCAATGTCAGAAGGCTGGACTTTTCCCTGAAGTGACATTCCCTTCTGTCCTTCCAGCGAGCTTTCTGATGACTTTCTCTTCTCTGCTGTGCACTTCACAGCTTCCATTCTGGTTTGTACGATTGAGTTCTGCACGGTTTGACTCAGACAGCCTACGTATGGCACTCTGCTTTTCTTGGACTTGTTGGGAAACAGCCTGCTGTATACATGTGAATTCCCCAAGTGGCCACCAGAGATTACTCCTCAGGATGGAAATGTTTGTTACGATTTCATGCCCTGTATTGGCTTTCACATACACTAAAACGTGACTTAAGGATTTTCTTCATGACTCCACTATCTTGCTGTGCCAGGGAACAGCAGTGTGATGTTGGCTCCAACTTGAATTGTTCTTTCTTCGTGTTGCTGACAGCTCCTGTTTGATGCTTGCACATTGCTTCCCATTTTTCTTTCCCTTCTAGTTTCTTTTTGAAATATGTTGCACCAAATATCCCAAGAGGAGCAGCCTAATGCAGCTATGTTCCATCTTCACAGTGCTGACAGTCAAGAGCTACTGAAACAAGAACAGAAAAGGGAGGTGCTTTGTGACCAGATCAGGTCTGTGTAAAGGAACCTTCCAGAGGATATCAAGATATTCTAGATGTATGAAGAACAGTGTGTGTTAGGTTCTTGAAGAACTTGCAGTCCACTAAGGTCATCCATTCCTGCTTGGATCTCCCACATGGGATGGAAGAAGTCAAATCCTTCCCTGCAGGATCCAAGAGCATCAGAACAACAGCCAGGAGCCCTGAGCAGTCTGCAGAAACAGAACAGTAAACTTCCTTCGGGACTCGGGAGGGGAGCTTTCTCTGGTCCTCGCTTGGTTCCAACTTTGGGTCCCCACCCTCTCTGGCAATGACCATCAGGATCTCTCCAGAAATCCCTCAAAACAAACAAACAAACAAACAAAAAATAGATAGAGAACAACAAGGAAAGCTTAGAATCAGACAGGAAATAGCGTGGATTCACTTATACCTTACTAGGTGGGACACAAAGATTAGTTACTCCTCACGAGGGCATTGAAGATTTCTCTGTACACCCCTCCTAAAACTGTTCTGCACCTACTGTTGACATATGTCTTATTAGAGTTATAAGCCAATCTAGACTTCCTGAAAAAGAAAGCCAGGTTCAGCAAAATTATGCTTCAACGCTATAAAATGCTAAATACTATAATGAAAATAGACACGAGACAGCTGAATAGTAATCTATAGCTATTTTAAGGTGTATAGAACCCAGTTGTATATAATCTAAAATTGAAATGTCAATGAAGAAGTCACAGGATGTGGTTCAGAACTTGCATTTTTTTTTAACATATTGGTTACTCAATGCTAAGTCATTTAATTCTACACCATTATAAATTGTTGCTGATGTTATGTTGGGACTTTTAATTGATCGGGATGATACTCTGCTGGCTCTATCTTCAGACCAGAGCTGGTCTCCCCAAGAAACCGTTGAACTTATTTGAACAATAAGATGCTGGACTTTATGCTTGGTAGATGCTTGCAATGAAAGAATTTCAACTAACTTGAACTGTGGTAATGCAACAAGGTGGAGGAATCCACCATGGGGGGAGAGTTTGGGGAGGGTGGGGGGAATCCCAGTGCCCATAAAACTGTGTCACATAATGCAATGTAATTAATAAAAAAAAAACCGACTTCTCAAATTATCTATCTTGAATGACTGGGCCAATGCTTCACTCCCTAACTGTACTCATTTCCATTCCAAAGAGTTTAGATGGCTAGTTAAGCAACTCCCAAACAGGAAGGTGCTGGACAACATTGCCACCTAGATTCTGATTGTTGATTTAATCCCTTTAGAAAGTAAACTAGGAGTAAGCATTTGGCTTAGTGGGTAAGAAGTCACTTGGGATTCCTGAACTCTGTTTCTGAATGCTTGATTTGAGTCCTGGTTACATTCCACTTACAACATTCTGCTAATGCTTTGCTTCCCCTAAGATGCAGCGAGTGACTGTCCTATCACCCTGAGTTCCTGGCTCGCAGCTTCAGCCGGGCTCAGCACAGCTCTAGTTGTTACAGGCACTCGAACAGCTCCTTCCCTTCCTCTGTATTTCTCACACTCACTGCCTTTCAAATAAAATCAATAAATATTTAAAAGGAATTGAGTGGACTGAATAATTTGTGCATAATTTATATCGACTTTAGCAGTGCATGGGACTTGACATGCATATTGAAAAGAAATATTAAAATAAGATTATAAATTTCAAGCAAAATGCTTCTATGAAGGCATTTCTCCCATGAAACAACCTAGGAGCACTTTTTTATTAGTAAAAGACTGGAAACAAATATCCCAAGAGGAGCAGCCTAATGCAGCTACGGTCCATCCTCACAGTGATGGCAGTCAACAGCCATTGGAACAAAAACAGAAGAGCTGCTGGGTGACCATGCAGGTCTGTGTAAAGCAGCCTGCCAGAGCACACATACAACAGCAGGCATTCTGTGCCCTCCTGATGTGGGCAGCTCTCCTTCTGGGCCTGTGGCCACTCTGCTGTATAAGCCCATTGCCCTCCAGGTCCATTATCAGCATCTCCTTAGAGTTTATGGTCCGGAGCAGAGGCGTGCTGGTCATGGACTTGCTACCTCACTGCTGTCCACAAAGGGACTGGGCAGGTGTCTGCTGCACATGCAGGGCAGCTGGAAGCAGTGGCAGAGTCCAGCAGCTGCTTTGAAGTTATAGTAACTGCCTTCCACGAGAAGGCTGAACGTATGCCACTGAGCACCCAGGGATCTCAGCTCACACCTCATCTACCACTGTGTGAAAAAGCAAGGTGTATAATATTATTACTATGATACTATTTGTCATGGAGAAAGGACAAATACACATGCACACACACACACAATGTATATTTGTATTTGCTTGTGTATGCATTAAAAACTGGTAACCATGGTTACCTTCAGAGTGAGTTCTGGAGATTAGCAAACAGGAAATGAGATGACAAACTCATTTTATGACTGTATATATACTTTCAAAAGGCAAACATTGTGAATGGGAATATTTATTCAAACAATTTCAAGATGAACAATGAGAGAATGCCATAAATTGGAAAGCGAGAAACATGACTTCCAGACACACTGCTGACCCATCTGGCCCCATTCTTTGCCATCTTGCGGGCGGAGGAGGACCAGAGGAAGACAGCTGGGTCCAGGGCACAGCTCTGAGCAAAGTGGAGGCGGGACATGACAGAGTAGAAGTCGTGAAAGGAAACCTGATTTTCTTCGCTTAGAGAAAAAGGCAGACATTTATGGAAAGAATATCTCACTGCATGCACTCTATGAAGTGTGCTTAAACCAAGCAGGTGTAATTTCAGAGCTCTGATTGCTCCCAGTGCAGCGGGGGGCTTCTCCCTACAGGCAGCGGAACGTTGTTATTCCGTTCTGGGTCTTTCCTCCCAAGAGCCCTCCTTGGATGTTGATGAGAAGCTGACGAAGGACTCGTAGCTGCTGCTGCCCACGAGGTTCCCATTTACCTTCAGGTCTGGAGGTACAGAGGTATATTCTAATAAATGCCTAAAGGTCCCTGCCGTAGAGCCACGGCTCTCGGGGACTCCAGCTCAGGACCTGTGGTGTGTCATCAGGCCGATGATACCTTAGTGCCCCTGCTAGCCCAGGCCTCCGGAGCATGGGCTGAGGCTTCTTGGAGGCAGACCCATTGCCATGAGTAGCTGAGGGTCGAGGCTCGGGTGTGTTGCCTCCATCATGCATTGGATTTAGGTTTACTGAGAAAATGAAGGAATAACTTGTTTATCAGTGATTTTATAATTTCACCCTTCCCCTAAAGAGTCAAAGATGGTTCTGGCCTCCAGGAATGAGCCCCATGTGCAAGTGTGAGCGTTATCACTTCAAGGCCTCGTACTTTGGTTTTCCTTCATGATCATGTAGGGAGGACCACAACATTCATTGCCCTGGAGTCCTGTGATTCGTGGGGAAAAGATATTTTGAAATTAATGCAATCAGTTTTGAGAACTACTGTGATAAATGGCCTCTTTTGATCACCAGAGTTTTTTGAGGACCCCCCCCAATTTTAAATGCAATATAAAATTAAGTTTTCAATATTTACTTTGTCAAAAAAGTTCTTAAATGAAATCTTCCATTTACTGTTACCCCACATGATGAACTAAGAATTCTAACACATACACACACAACCAATGAAAGCATATGATCTCAATAAAGAAAGATTATTCTTTGTGTTTTTTTAATTCAAATGCAAAAATATTTTTACCTTAAAATTTTCTTGTATTTTATAATGCACAAAGTTTTGCCTAGTACAAGCTTGTCATTTGATTGTCAGTTTGGGAGCCTATAGCCAACACGCAATATGCAGCGAAGACGGAATGTTCTGCTTCCTCCAGCAGCACATTTACCGTAATCATTTCAGACAATTATTTCATGCAGTTTTAATGGTGACAATTGAAGAAATGTTTGTAATGCTGTTTGTAATAGAATGCTGTTCTAGGTAAATTGGCAAAATTAAGATCGTTATTCCTGTTGCTACTTTTTTTTCCGATGTCAGGTGTCTCTATCCCCAGGCCTATGGAACGTGGTGTTGCTTTTCAGTTGGGCCCCACACCTAGGGCCATGTGACTGCAGGGCCATAATCACCCATAGGGGGCATTCAGGGCTTTTTTCCTGGAAGGATGTTACCTAATTAGAGAGTCAGTATTGGATCCAGACAGGTTTATTACCGGGTATTGAAAACAGCTGGAGCATGACCTCGACTTTGTTCTAGGGAATAAAGGTGGATTTCTAGGGAAATTTCCTTTTAGTGTTCAGGTTTGCTGAGGGTTCCAGTTGAGGGTACCAACAACAGCGTGTTGGTGACCACTCTGACGTGCAGAGTCCTCAGTGTAACTTCCTTGGGAAGTTCAAGGGCATTCTCCCTTGTTGTCTAAAGTGAGGGGGCTGAATTGCCACAAACTCCCAGATCCTCATTCCCAGAGCATCCACACCATGCTCTTCCTTGACCACAGTCTATCCCAGTCCTGGATCATCACTGAATATACAAAGTTTGTTCCTTTGCTTGATTAAGTCCTGAGCTTCCCCCCACAGGTCTTTTTTCTTTCTGTAGGTTCTGTCTCTTGAGTATTTGCCTAGTGAAAAAACATGCACCAGCATTTTTAATGATGAACTAACCCTGCATTGTGGGATAAGCAGAGAATGGTCCTGGAATGTGAATATTGTATATGTCGCTTTGTGGACCTCTGCTAACCACCCCAATCTATTGTGGCATGGTTCACAGTAACCAAGAAACATAACCAATCTACATACACATTTACTGTGAATGGATAAGGAAATTGTAGTACAGGTACCTGCTGGATTAATTATTAAGCAGTCATAAAAATGAATCTTGTCATTTGCTAAAACAGAGATGGGACAAGTCATTGTGTTACGTAAAATAAACCATGTGCTAAAAGTGTTACATATCACACAAAATGGATCTAGAAGAGTTGATGGCATAAAATTTGAATGTAATGGTGGTGGCTGGAGGAGGTAGAAGGGAAGAAAGAATGCGGAAAGTTATTCAGTGGGCACTAAGTTACAGTAATATGTCAAAAATTCTGACTCTTCTGAATAGGGTGATGATGGGACACAATTATAGGTTACTGCGCATTTCTCCAAAGAAATTAGAACAAAGCACTTTCAGTGTTTTCCTCATAAAGAAATGTTACATTTTAAGAATATAGATTATTGTACTGGACATTGTGTCACATGTACCCATGTCAGAACACAATTATATAGTTTTGGTGGGTTACTTAGAATGCTTAAAATCATATAAGAATATTAATATGTCTATGTGCATAAGTGAGAATATAATTTGATATATTGCTACACTTATTGTGCTCACCTATGTTTAGAGAAAAAAATCAACATTACAGTGGCCATTAACTGAGTTGTAGGGCAGGCCCTCGACACAACGGTCACCCTGCTGATGTGCCTGTTTGATGTCCTGGCTCTTCCTTCTGGTCCAGCTTCTTGCCAGTGCTGACCCCAGGAGCCAGCAAGTAATCACTGAAGACCTTGGGTTCCTGCCGCCCACAGGAGAGATCCAGCATGGAATCTGCATGCCATGATCTATCTGTATCATTGCCTTTCAGATTTTAACAACAATGATAAACAATAACAATAATAACAAAATGTTGAAATGTGATTTGAAGAGGTGATCTATTTTTCCATTCTTTAAAGCATTTGAGTTAGTCATTCTTGAATATTAATTACAGCTGCTTTTTGAAGACTTAATTTGTTGGGAGAGACCTTTTTAAGTAAATAAGTTGCTTTCTTTAATGACTTCTTTTCCATCTTGAATTTATTTTGGTAGCTTTGTGTTTCTATAACTCTCCACCCACTTTACATAAGCAACCAAATATATCAGCCTACGTTGTTCATAGATTTCCTCATAAGTTGTTTAACCCTGGCTGTATCTCAAATTATATATATGTGAACATATATATATATATATGAATATATATTTAAGATTTATTTTTATTGGAAAGACAGAGTTACAGAGAGAAGGAGAGACAGAGAGAAAGATCTTTTGCCTGCTGGTTCACTCTCTAAGTGACTGCAACAGCCTGAGCTGAGCTGATCCAAAGCCAGGAACCAGGAGCCTCCTCCAGGTCTCACTCATGGTTGCAGGGTTCCAAGGCTTTGGGCTGTCCTTGACTGCTCTCCCAGCCCACAAGCAGGGAGCTGGGTGGGAAATGGAGCAATCAGGACATAAACTTGTGCCCATATGGGATCCAGCATGTGCAAGGCAAGGACTTAGCCGCTGAGCCATTGTGCCAGGTCCTCAAATGCTTCCAACATTGGGCATTTTGTGCCTGTGCTCATTCTTGACTAATATTTCTAAGGCTTTTTCTGAAAAGGGACTAAGGTAGTCTTTATAGAATTGGGCTTTCTTTTGTTGGTTGTGTGGATGTTTTTTTTCTTTATATTATGCCACTATTTCATTATTGGTTTTCTTATTTTCAGAGGACTCATTTAAGCATACATATATGTTATGATGGATACTTATATTTTAGCCAAAAAAAAACTACTGAGGAGTCTGTTTAAGTCTGCTTTACTGAATCCCATGGGTCATGAGTAACATTGATTTTACAATCTCTTCTAGTTATTTTTACTTTTTAATTATGGCTTTTAGTCTCCTTTAAGAAGAATTGCTTAATCTTTGTCTTCACACCTTGATCTTCATGCTTCTTTAAAAATTTTTATTTTATGGATTTGAAAGGCAAACAGGTAAAGAGACAGGAGAGAGAGAGAGAGAGAGAGAGAGAGAGAGAGAGAGAAAGCTCCCTTCTTCTGATTCACTCCTACAATGCCCACAATGCAAGGCTTGGTCAAGAACCAGGAACTTGACTCATGGCTTCCAAGTGGCTGGCAGGGACATGAGCTCTTGGGCCATTAGCTGATACCTTCCCGGGTGTGCATGGTTAGGGAGCTGCAGTCAAAAGCAGAACTACGGTGCCAACACCAACATGGTAAATGTGGTGTGCAGGCTTCCCAACTGGAATCTCCACTGCTGAACCAAATGTCTGCTCAGCTTTCACAGGATTGAAGAGTAAAATCCAATTATTTCGTAGGCTTTCCTCGATTTGGAGGTTTGTTGTGATCTCTTCCTTCCATTTACACTTTTGTGCTTTTACCACTCTGCCTCGCTAACGAAGTGACGTTTCGCCCATGGGTAATGCAACCCGCTGCATTTTGTTACAGTATGCCTCACAAACTGCTACTGTACATTTGACACCAGCATAAACACTTCAGCAATGTAGCTAAGGCTTTAGGACTGTGTACTGAGTAAAGAATGGAAGATTATTGAGCTTCAATGTACAAAACCTTGATTTCCTTGAAGAGATTTTCAGTGGGAATATGAATGTTAAAAATGATTCTGCTAAGTTCTGAATGGAAAGGACGGATATGTTACTGAAAACCATGGGAGCAGCTATTGTGGTTATAAAGTGATTGAGAACTTAGCTTCATTGTGTTCCAGTACTTAATGAAAGTATAAATAGTTTGTAATGGACGGGGAGATTTTTAAGATTTTTGTGTGAGTCTCCTGTGAAGACTTTTAAGCAATGCATTGACCGGTTGTTAGATGACTAAAATGCCCTTATTATTCCAGAAAAAGTTAGAAGGGTGAATGACAGCATGGACTGCCAAATAAAAAAGGAACCCAAACTTGAGTTTATAAAATCCTCAGCCTGTCCATGTTTTAAAGAATTGGAACATCCCTTCTGGAGAGGAAGCAAGGGTGTCATTTGTAACAATCTTTGGTGAGGAGATGAGGTGGGATTCGGGAGAGGGATAGAAATGCTGTCAGCACACTGATCTTGCTCAGGATTATGATGGAGCTGAGCGGCAGGACCATCTAGTGTCCCTTAAGGAAAGGACCGCCCAAGGGTGATGCCCAGCACTGATTACCCACTGCCAGCCCAGGAAGCCCAAGGCTGCAGGCACAGCTGATTCCTCATTTTCATTCCTCAGTTTCTGTGCCCAGACTCTGCACCCAGAACTCAGGCTGCAGACCTCAGCTCAGAGCTACAGGGCGAGGTCATATCCCAGGTAGGGCTCCAGGGGCTTAGAGGACAAATATCATGGCAAAGAGCCTAAAAGTCAGATGCATTTGCCTTCCAAGATTATGAATTTGCTTGGGATGTAGCAGCTCTTTCTTATTTCTAATTTGTTCTCTTCAGGATTGGGAGTTTCTATCCTGTGGTTATTTCACCATCATATTTAGGAAGTTCATAAATCGCTCAGTTTGACAGGTTAAGAATCGTGTACGAATTTGTCTCCAGATCAATCAAACTTGAACTTTCAAACATATATATTTCAGAGTGGACATAGGAAGGTAAGACTCCCAGGGCTGTTGAGATGAGGGTGTTTGCATTTTACACACACACACACACACACACACACACACACACACACACACACACGGATTGAAGGAGTCCAGAGGACAGAGTGAATTGTGTCCTGGGATGGAGTGAATTCTAATGGCATGAATTGGGTCCTTCCTAAAATTTCTTAGCTTGGAGCCTTAATTCCCAATGTGAAAGTATTTGCAACAGGGCCTCCTAAGAGGTAGTTAGAGTTAAATGAGATTAGAGGGATGAGCACGTTGTCTGCCTACATAGGGGAAAGGGCATGTGTGAACACAGAGAAAAGACAGCCATCTATGAGTCCAGCAGACTGATTTCAGGAAAATCCCTTTGCTCTTGAACTTCTGGCTGCTTAAATATAGTGGGAAAATTAGAATTAAAGCCACTCAGCCTGTGACTTTTCATTATGTCAGACATCTTCAACACAAACGAAAAACTTCTCTATGCAATAGTTTTCCTTCCCATTGCATGCAGTGTCTGCCTCACACTTCTACCACATCACCGTCTTGGCTTTGTCCTCAGCTCTTACACCCACTTGGCAAATCCCCCATTCTTGATCGTTGCAGCATCCTCTACTTCTAGTAGCTCAGTGGCATAATAAATGATTCCAATCATTGGGCATGACTGAAGAAACTTAATTTCATTAATGACCATTCCTCTGTGTGCCTTTTTTGCTTGTTTGTTTGCTTCCAGCCACATTTTTGCTTTCTGTTTCACTTTAAAAAAAATGATCCCACCTGACATTTCATGAAAAATAAAAAAGAAAGAAAACTTGAGTCACTTGGCAACCAAACTCTACATAAAATCCACCTTACCAATCTTCCCCGACCCCCTTGGAAACAGTCCACATTGTCCTGTGCCATACTTTTGATAACACAGCTAACGATTTATTAAGGTTAACCACAACACTTCCCTGGCCTCCATACCAGCACATCCTTTTGTTCATTCTCTGTTAATCCATTTATTCATCTACTCATTCAAGAAGTATTTATCTTGTATCTGACACAGATGATACAATTACACTGTAATCACTGACCTTACTGTCTTAATGTTTAATGGGGAAAAGGCAGCAGCAGTTACCATGCAAGTGGTCTTTTATCAGCTGTGAAAATGTCTCTCGGATTTCCTGTTGAGGGAGCAGGATTGACTGACAGTCCCAGAAGACGCCCTCCTGAGTCGCACTTACGGCCAGGCAAATGAGCATGGGAGTACCGGTCTGGCAACTGACCCAAAGACACTAAAAACCCCCCATCTTACCCACAGAAGCTTTCCTGGGATTTGCTAGAAATCTGAAAGGAAACAGGTTTTATGAAAATGGTGCTAGTTTGGGATGATTTGGGATGATTATTGACAACAGTGAGTTTATCACAGAGAACTCTACAATGTGCAGTGATCATAAAGATTTGAGCAAATCCAGAGGTTAACGAGCTAATGAGCAAACGTCGGCTCTGCCCGTTCCACCTCTGTGTGTGTGTGTCTCTCACTTTCTCTGTATTTCTCTCTCTCTCCTATTTCCTCACTCTCTTTCAATCCTAAGTAAAATATTGCTTCAAACAGGCCTAATTAATGAGTAATAGTATGGTAAATCTTAAGAGGCAGGAAAATTGAGGTAACAGGGTTAATGGCAAGACATGACAGGAAATTTGTCTATATTCTAATGCCATGGGATAGGTGCATGTTGAGAGTTCTAACTAAGAGAATGACATGGCCAGACATTATAAAAGGGTATTTTACAGTATGGACACTGCTGGAGGAAGTCATCTTAGTGGATTTCCATTAACCCCAAGTATAATTTGCTTAGGATCTGAAATAACAATGGCAGTGGCTAAGCAAGGCGGGAACCCTAAACACAATGAGGATTGAGAAGTAGCAAAAACACTTCAGACTCGTTCCCACTTTCTTGTTTCCAGTTGTAGGAGTTGGTGAGGCTGTGTCCTGTGCTGATCAGTACGCAGGTCTAGAGCAGAGGAGACCACGTGTGTGAGATTCGGCATGTGTTTGGTGGGAAGCATCTCCGGGCTCTTCAAGAGCACATCCAGCCAGGACTCCTGCTATTTCTCTGATACATCTCCCATTCTGTTGTTTTCCTAATCCCTTTTACCTAGCAAGTGCGCTTGACTTCAATCCCTTATTGATTAAATATCTTAGCACACAGATCCTTCATTCAAAACTGCTTCCCTCTCTCTTCACTGTCACAGACCTTGCTTGAAGGGAAGATCTGCATTTGTACCGTCATTCTTCTCCCTTCCACTGCCTCCTCCTAGAACTGGGCACTCCCCCTCCTCAGCACAGAATTTGTTTGCCAAGGTCAAGCTGGGATAATGTCCAGTCCCTTAACCCCACCTCTTTGCAGTGCTGGCTACGGCAGACAACTCCATTCCTCCTGAAATGCCCTTTGATTCTCCAAGACGTGTGTCTCTCAAAGATACTCATTTTCGCTCTCTACTCTGATACTAATCTCAAAATTTTTTATTTATGTACCAGTCTGTCTGCCTAACCACCTCCAATCTATCCTTTCCTTTATTTTCAGGATTCCTTTGACTCCTGGCCAGACCATGGCCACTCCCTTGTCCTGCCTGGCACATCTGTGTTACCTCTGCCACTTGCTTTCTTCTGTGTCCCTGCTACTGCCTCTCGTCTGACTTTCCAACTCAGTGCCTCTCAACCTCAGGGTCACACACATATTATCAGTGAGGATTAATGTGATTCACCTCCAAAATCTGCTGCTCATCCCTTCCCTGCGCCGTAACTGTTTCGTCAGCACCCCCAAGCTTCTTGTGACGTGTTCCATCTACTGAGCTACTCAGTTCTCCACATGAGGACTGTTGTTGGGTAATCTACCCCCCTCTTCTTTTTGACTACCTGTAAACACCAATTCTCAGGCTCAGATACATCCATCTGGTGTTTTCGTTGATCACAGCTTCATCACGGATCTTCCACTTCCAGTCTCAACCTCTCCATTCCATTCATGACACTGCTCCATCCACAGTGAACCAGTCACACCTTGCCACTGTGACCTGCTAGAAATTTTCTATTATCTCTCAGTTCTGGAGAATCACACAAAGCTCTGAAAGCTTTACCCACCCTCTCCATTTCTGTAATCACCTGTCTCCAATCCCTATCCTGTGCAGAAACCCAGCTCTCATTGCATCACCCCAATGGACTTGCCTCCTTTCCACAAGCAGCCTCCCACCCAATGCCCTGATAATCTTCACTCTGTTTCTCTCCTGAAGCAACTGTACAGGTCCAATGTGTTACAAATACATGTATTTATCCTGATGGTTATTTAGTTTACCATTTCCTCTACCCCAACTCAAGAGCAAGCCTCATCATGCCTCATTCACCATCATATCACAGCTACTTAGACAGCTTCTGTTCCATGGCAAGTTTTCCATATGTATTTATTCAATAAGTGGGTTTTCAAACATAAAGAAATGACTGAGTCAGAGATGTGATTCCCTTGAGATGAACCAGCTGGTTTCAAATGGATCTGTGCACAGCAGGTGTCAGAACTAAATCTACCACTGAGGACAAAAGAGTAATGATTTTCATCAAACAGCCCTGGTTTTAAGTTTCCGACCTTCTGGTGTAAGTGAACAAATGACACTTATGTTTTAAAAGTCACTAGACAACTAAATCCTTGAAGAATCAAATTATTCTGGTAATATCCCATCTCTTTGCCAACTAACTGCCTTCAGCTTTCATTGAGTAGTTGGGTACTTCTGGCAAGAGACAAGACTTGGCCAGATCCTGTGATCTTACCTTGAAGCCCACAGCCATTGATGAAGGGAGCAGGTGCAAGAGACTGATGCACACCGCGGCAGCTGCAGAAGCAGTCAGCACCAATCCCTTGTAGCACTGAGAGTTAAAGCCTTGCCCATCACCACCACCTACCATCCAGATTTTTTTCTTTGCTAAGTCTTAACTGTCCAGTCCACTATACCTCAAAAACAAATTGATTCGAGAGCAGCATACTGGGTTGTTGTCCAGCTGTGTCCCTAGTGAATGAACAATGGATTTGCACCAAGCCATGATGTGTAGCTCCTTGACATTTATACATTCTTGTGTATGTTTGGATATATTTAGATACATTTGGATACACACAAATACAGTGCATGCACACATATTTGCACAAATGCAACCATTTACATGTACACATAGCAGGCATACATTAGCACATGGATCCATACATAAATGGGTCATGATGCATACATGTTCATATACAAAGAAAGATGCATGTTTATGACCTTCCCATTGTTAGCTTTGGCTTGAGGCAAGGAGTTTTTCATTCTCCTGAAGTGAGAATAATTTTCCCTCCTGAAAGCAGAGCACAAAGAAAAGCACACTATAGCTGAGAAGCCAGTTCAGAGGACAGTGCTGGATTCACAGAGAACAGCAACATCACAGAACCAGCCATCAGGTACTAACAGGTGCAGCAAGTCTGCTGGAATAGTGGTCTCAGGAATCCTCTTAATGAAAATCTCAGTGTGACCTCTGGAAGGGATGTTTGCAAGGATCTCTGCAGAATACAGTGAAGATCCTGAGATGGGATATCCTTGGTGAGTCTGTTCTCTGCATCTGAAGAGACAGAAGACAGAGAGAGCAGGAATGAGGCCACACGGAGATGACAGGGCTAGGGACAGGAGTGAAGGTTATACAGACAAGCACAGCCACGCTTGTTGGCAGCCCCCAGGGTGTGGGAGGTAAAGGAACACCCTTCTTAGAGGTTTTGACAAGAATGCAGTCTTGTGTTCAAATTTCTGGCCTTAAGAATGTGAGACAGTAAATTACATTTCTGGATACCGAGCCATGGTGCTCTGTTAAGGCAGCCCTCAGAAACAAAAACAACCAGGGTAGCATGGGGAGAGCAAACAAGCATTGCAAAGAAAACTGGGGACAGAGGTCGTGCATAAGTATTCTGGTTATAACCAGACCCAGAAATGCAACAGGCAGAGTGGATGTAGCAGTCAGTGCACATTTTCTGAGAGAGCTGCCATTCACTTTAACACTTGTCACTACAAGACACGGCTTTGTCCTTCGTGACACCACTCTTTGTGTTACGAATCCTCCCAGGCTTTTCTCAAGCCACACAGTAGAACCAGTTAGGGCCACGTGTCTCCTGCCCTGCTCTCTTTTGGGTGTGTCTTGTTCTTGTTACCAGAAATGTTAACAAGATGCTTAGAAGGGGACATTAGTCATCAGGCAACCATAATTTTCACATTGAGAATCAAAGACATTGCCACTAGGAGAGACAAAGGAGATAGATGGATAGAAACCAAGTATTCTCACCTGCTGGTTCATTCTCTAATGTCCAGAGTCAGACCAGGCCATAATCATGAGCGGGAATGCAGTCCAGGTGTCCCGTGTGGCTGGCAGTGACGGATGCATTTGAATCATCATTGTGCCTCCCAGAGTGCTTGTTACAGGAAGCTAGATTCAGGAGCTGAACTGAATGTTCAACCTGGGAAACCTGAAGTGGGACTTGGGCTACCTGACAAGTGGCTAAATTGTTAGACCAAGTACTTAACCCAGAAATCTGCAGAAAAAAAGAGTAAGTTTGAGAGATGCTCCTGATCCTCACAGGAGGTTCCATGCACTTGGCATGACCCTGTGTCCTGGCCCTTTCCTGTTCTTGCCTTGTAAGTGAATTCAGCCTCTGCTACTGTTCCTCCTGTCTGGGAAGGGGCTGCAGTGTGAGTACCCACCGTAAGACCTTTAGAAGTGCATGCGTTCTTGAGGAGCCCTCCTGGAACAAGCATCCCATCTTCCTAATGTCTGAAACAATAAATGCATGTATGTTGTGCTGGATGTTAACACCTGACCTGCATAAACTCTGGCTGGTATAACAAGATTCTGATGCTCTTAAAAACCAAAGGTTCAGCATTTTTGTGCCCCGATCTGCAACTTTGTTCACATTGCTTTTCTGAGAGTTAAATATTGACTGTCGAGCACTTCACAGTTGCTTAAAGAAAATGTGTAAAAAGAATGGGGGTCTACAGACAGCTCTTTCTCCACGTAGAGGAACCCAAAGAATCCTGCACCTGTTACAACTTCTTTGGTGTCTTTATCTTCACCTTGGAAATGCATATGCATTTTTCATCTTCTTGTGTTAGGTTCTGAGGTGCTTGGGAACAGGGCCTTTTAGTTCAGGCAAAGACAGACTGGCCAGGCCCACTTCCACATGGTGGGGTGATCGCCCGAGGGAAATGATACCTAGAATATTGAGCACTGAGGTTTTATACATCTTAAATGGGGGCTATGGGCGAAGGCAACAGCTCCTTGGTTTGCTCATGCATGTGACATGTAGCACAGTGACAAAGTTAGGGTGATCCAGCATTCCAAATGCTCCCGGATGAGTGTCAGCTTGACTTGGGCAGAGTGGTGGAGTCATGTTTGCTCTGCCCAGCCTACATGTCGCATATACCAGCAGTGCCATGTCCAGGACATCCTGGGCATTTCCTGTGTGTGAACCTATATCTCACATATACTAGCTGTGCCACACACAAGACATCCCGGACACTGCACATCTATGTTTGCCACCTGTGCTGGGCAGAAGAAGGTGCCCACCTCAGTTCCCTCCTCCCGGCAGGCTGGGCGTTCAGTGTGGTCCCCTACCTAGTCGATCACAGTCACATCATCTTCCTTCATTCCTTGGGCAGTGGCTGCTGCCTGTTCAGCTCTGCCTGGACACTGTTGTGGATGGTACTCCAACTCTCTCCATATCCAGTCAGCTGAGCCATCTAATGTTCACAGCGATCCACCTGAGGACGACACAGCTGTGGTCAGCCCCTCCTTCTTGAATTACTCTTCTCATTTGGGATCCGGGCGGCTCTTCTTCAAATTTTGTTTTTGTTCCCTGATCATTCCACAGCATCTTAAGCACTGGAGAGTTCCAGGTCTCAGCCTTCAGATCTTTTCTGGAATTGCATTTATTGCTTTAGATACTTTATTTGATCTCAATAATTTTGAAACAACCTTATATAGTCATATTCCGATTACATTCAAATTCATTTCTCTTGCTTTGATTTGTTCTCTGGAATTGAGTTGTACAAAGCACCAAGCCCTCCCTGCATGTTCAACAAGCAGTTTTAAATTTAAGGACTTAATCTCTCTCCTTTCCATTGCCTTCCCTGCGACTTTCCAGCTGTCTGTGTCTTGGTGCAGCAGTGAGTCCAGCTCAGGCCGGTTGCTGTGGATTCCTCAGTCGTCTTTGGCATCTCTGTTTCCTAAACTGAGGGGATCGACTCAACTCAGTGTATGCAGGATTTTGTGGGTTTAACACTGAAAGTCCATGTTCCAGTAATCCTTCAGTTGTGGGTAAGCCATCTTGTTGGTCAGTCCACATGTACTCCCTGTGCATGTCAGAAGACACACACACACACACACACACACACACACACACACTATTCCCCATCAATGTCAACATACAGATGCATGCACTATCCACATTGTTTTATTTTTATTTTGACAATCTTTACATAGTTAATTAGGGTAAAAAGATTCAAGGGCTACAGGAAAGTGGATAAGACTAGTATTTTTTTCCATATTGTTTCCTTCATGTTTAAAGGGGGTATTAAGGGAGAAGGCCCACCCAGTTTCCCACCCTCCCAGGTCCCGGATGTAGGGCATGCTCTGAGGTTCTTGCTCAAGTGGTTTTGTTATTTCAACAGTTATGAATGCTGCCAATATTGCCACTCAAAGCACTATGAGGTCTTTGAAAAATCCACTGATTGACATAGTCCATCATAGCTGAGATGGTTGGTTGACATGTTCTGTCTTCTCTCTTTTCTTGGTTGGGGTTCTGAGTCCAGCATTTAGATTAGGAAGATCTCCAAGGAAACTTCTTGTATGTGCTAGCAAGTACAGGGCCTGGCACAGTCCATCACCCTGATCAGCTGGTGGTTGTAATTGCTGGGTTGGTTCTGTTTTCACTCCTGACTTCCACTGGAACCAATGGGTGTTGCAGTCCAGGCTGGTTCTGCCCAGCACACACTCAGCCCTCACACAAACCAATGGGAGCTGCAGCCTAGTTGGAGCGACCCGCAATAACCCCCACCAGGCCCACCCCCTACCCTGGATTGCCAGTTTGTGCAGCAGTAATCCAGTCCGTCCCACACCCCATTCCACCCCAGCCACTGTCTTAGTTTTATGTCCTCCCGTGGAAGTGGAAACCCAAGAGGGATGAGCCCACTATTTCCCTCCCAGGCCTCTCCCACTCCCAGATTCCAGCTGATGCTGTGGCTAAGCCCAAACAACCCTTGCCCACTCTAATTTTGTTAGCACCAGTAGGAATAATCAGCTCAGCCCGGCTTTTCCCTGATCCAGGCCGCATGAGGAGCACAGGTGTGGTAGCCCTGCCTAGTCTGGTCTGCCCCCATCCCAGCCTATGCTTTCCTGCAGGAGTAGCTGTCCAGCAAAGGAACCCTCCCTTATTCCCCTGCTGGCTCTGCCCCCTCCCTTTCTTGTTCTCACACTGGTTGGGTGCTGCGATCCCTTCCAGTACAAGCAACCTCACCTTGGCATTCCACATTTTGCACTAGTCATTGTTGCGACCGAACCTGGCTCGACCCACACTGGTACTTGGATTTGCTTGGATTTGACGTGGACAGATTCAACCTGGTCTTCCCCCAACCCCTGCCAATTGTATGCCAATGGGTAACTTTCCATGGCCTCTTCTGCACTATCCACATTGTATGCTAGCACACATATACACAACAATCTCCCCATAAATATGAACACACACATATACACTCCCTGTCTATGTTAACATACTCAGGAGTGCGCACGCACACACACACACATGCACTTACCCCTGCTGATATGACAATATCCATATATACACACAGCATATTAATGTCCACATGGACCTGCACACACATTCACTCTCAGTGCAAATCAAACAGTCTCTCCAGCTTGACCTTCAATAAGAGTCAGCATCCACATGTTTCACTATTTCCACTAACACCATCATCGTCATTTGAACTAATTTTTTCTTTGATCAAAGTCTCTGTCGCTTTCTTCCTTTGCACTGATGGTCCATGCTCAGCAGCTGCTCCCTGAATTTCCTCATACTATCTAGACACACAAAACGGGCAGCCTCCCACTCCAAACAATTGCAACCCAATTGTCCCCTTTGCATACTATTTTCTGGCCCTGGTCCTTGTATGGCTTGCTCCCTCGCTGTTTTTGAGATTTATTTATTAGGGTGACTGCCCTGAACAAAGCAACTCTGGACTCCTTCCTGCATTCCTGCTCTACGAGGTTCCATGGCAATCCCCTTATCAAGTGTGGCCCCTTTCCTTTATCCTTCCCTTCTGTTCATTGCTCCCACTCCCACCCTTCCACACCCCGTGGAAGTAGGTGTCTTTGCTGGTATCTTCAGTGTACCAAATAGAATCTGGACTGTGGCAGATGCCTGGTCGATGCATGCTGCATGCATGTTCTGTTGGCCTTGACTCATTCCCGATTCTAGTTACTGCCAGGCACAGCTTATGTTTTGTGCATCTGAACTGGCCTGGCATGGGGACACCTCCATGGATGGCCATGCTCCCAGTGAGACAGGAACATTTCAAAGTGAAACTCAAGACTCCACGTGGCTTTCACCAGAAGCTTGAGTGCAAAGAAGGAAAAAGGGCTTCCTCTGGTCTCCTGGTGCAAGCACAGGCTGGGAACCGAATGGGCCCTCAGCCCTACCATGGAGTGCTGGGGTGGGCTTCAAGGCACTGCCCAAGCACTGCCCTGCTTTCCCCTTGTATTTGCATCATGCACTGTGAGCGTTCCTCCTCCAGTGGAAGGTAAGTGTCTGTGAGATAATTGCTTTTTTGTTTATTGCAGTGGTCATCATAGTGCCCAGAGGCAATATCTCTTCAACAAAATGCTGCTAAATACTTTCCTGGAAGAAAAAGGGATACCAGGGAGCTGCTTCTGAGAATTACATGGGCATACACTTGCCACGTTTTGTTTTGCAGTCCACAACAGTGGGCAGCAAGGGGCTGTGGGGCCTGGGTTTACCCATTAGCACCTAATTGCCTGCAGGTCTCCCGCCAGCAGCTTTAGCAAAGGAACATTTTCAGCCCAATTAGCCTCTGGGTGCCTCCGATTTGGTCTTGTGGATATTTAGGCCCACAGCCTACAGCAGGGCTGATGCATAATTGGCGAGGCCCTGCTGAGTTCCTCTCCACAGAGGTGCATCTGGGCCTCCCATGGAGGCTTCCAAGAATAGCAGACCAAGTCATGCGGAGCAGCACTCAGGACCAGGCCCATCAAGATTCCCCTCAGTGCTTAGCACAGTGTCTTCGTCAGCAGGTGGCCTGTGTGCCACAGACCTTGAAAGACAGAGTGGCCCTTAGCTTGATGTAGTCTCATTTTATTTTATTTAGACATGTGAAAAAAATGACCAGATTCTCTAGCTATTAGGGAAATACAAATTAAAATTACATTGAGGTTCCACCCAATACCAGTGAGATGGTTCTACATTTGGAAATCTACTGACAATCTCTCCTCTTGTGGACCTAGAAAGAAAAGTATCAGTACAATACTGGTGGATATGGAGGTTCATACAGAGTACTCAGACAACTGGTTTACCATTGATCCATGCATGCCAGAGTGCTTAGACAACTGATCTACCATTGACCCATGCATGCCAGAGTGCTCAGACAGCTGGTCTACCATTGACCCCTGCATGCCACTCCTGGGAATATATGCAAGTATTGAGCAAGTGACCTGCAGCCCTACATTTATAGCAGTACAACTCATAACACCAAAGACATGGAAATAACCCAGCTCCCCTTTCAAAGAAGAATGGATAAAGGAACTGTGGTGCTTCTACTCCAAGTTATATTATTCAGCCATTAAAAGAATGAAAGCTTACCATTTGCAGCAAAATGGTCTCAAATGTAGAGAATTAGACTCAGTGAAATAAGCCAATTAGAAAATGACAAACATTGTATGGTCTCTCTGATATAAAGCAACATTAATGTAAGATGCAAAACAGATATTTAACTAAATATGCATATACATGTATTGTCAAACTGTATAGCAGAGACTAGCATACCCCAAACTGAAGATATGTTGCAATAGGCATCTCTAATCCTGAATAAAAGAACTCCTGATTAAACTATCACTATACTTTGGCAATAAAACTAGCTTTTCTAGCACAGCTTGTACCCACAATGCCATGATGCACTTAAATAGCAGAATGTTGGATTGTGACTGTTGCTGAAGGACTATGCTGTTAAAATGATATAGGGGAAAATAGTTTCTGGGGGGCAATGGAAGGTGAGGAAGAGGAGAGGGAGGGGAACTCTACCTACAAAGCTGTATAATGAAAAATAATAATAACAAGTAGATACCTTAAAATTTGTAATAAAAAGGAAAACAAATTTTTTTTTGCAAAAAGTGAACCAATAGAAGCCTGTATGACTCATCTGTCTGCTACCTATCTTGTTGTATACAAAGATTGTAGTTTTTATTATAATATAGCTAACTCTTTAATCATTTGTCCTTTATTTGTATCCATGAAATAAATGAGAGCTTTAAAGTGGCAGATGCTGCAGAAGCTGAGGCATACTGACAATGTAACTTTGTCTTTCTGGAATTTACAAACTAGACTGAAATGAAGAAATTAACGCAGCAAGATACAACAGAGTGGAGAAAATTAATGACTAAAATATTTACTTCCTTTTCTGGGTATTTGGCAGAATTTGTGGTGTCAGGAGAAGGACCATCTGAGGGGTGAGTATAACGTTGTAAAAGTAAATTTAAAACACTTCAAAAGATTGGGAACTCAGAACATTGTGTTCTGTTGATGTGAGCAGGTACACCCAGGAACCGCCCTTTACTCTTTACTCTCTCAACAAGTACTGAACACGGAATGAGTCTTGGTTCAGGTGCTTGGACAAAGCTCTCCTGCACAAGGCCTGTTATGTACAGGGTCACTTGGCACGGGTGGTCTGGGATGCTGTATGGAGAGGAGGGATGAAAGACCGGAGTGAACTTTCTGGACAATGTGTGCTACGTGCCAAGCATGAGCTGTGTCTGAAACATTAATAAAATACAATCCTTTTAATTCATATTTGAATGAAATGTGGTTGTCAAAATTTACAGGAAAATACGAAATTAACTGTGGTGGCCAGCTTGTAAGTAGTGATGTGGAGTTTTCAAAAACCAAGTCTGATGTATTCAAGTCTTTCACAGGCGGAGTTGAATCCTAGGCCGAGAATCCAGCCGGGCACTGGCCCCAGAGCTGGAATAAACAGTATTACCAGCAACTTACAAGGCAGAGCAAAGACAGGGACTATTCCAGCTGGATCACATCAGAAAGGCATGTGTAATGTGAAGTACAGGAGTTTGACCTGACCTTGTCTGGTTAATAATGGGTAGATTGCAGAAGAGTTGAAGTGGCAAGTGCATTTTGCTGAGAACCATCAGTAAGCAGAGGTATGGACTTGAAGGAGTCCTGAGCAGATGACTGCAGAGGCTCCAGTGGCTGAGGCTTCAGAGCCAGGGTAGCTGCAGACCTGGGTGTGAAATCCTACTTTATACCCAGAGGGGGACACCTAACTGATGCCACACCTGCTTGGTTTCACTGTTGGAAAGGTGACAGCCTAAAGGGGCAGCTGTGGAACCTAGATGCTGCTGGCAAGGGGAGTGCATTGAGAGGTTTTCTGACCACCACGACCACGTTTGCAGCACCCATGTGCGAGTGAGCCTGACCATGGGAGCCTACGGGCAAGGCTGAGGGCTGTCATTGCCTTCTTGATTGCTGCCTGCTGGTCGGGGTACAGAGCATCTCAGTAAGTAGATGTGTCATGGCAACAGACACAAGGGGCTGTGTGATAACAATTGTAAATTTTTCATCTGTACCCCATTAAACTTTGATAATAAACCATTTCATTTGTCTTTGTCACTGGCAGGTGTTATCCACTTGCACATTTAAATTTTGTTGTCAGATATTCAGGTCACATTGCCTGGCTTGATGGTGCCTTTCTCAAGAATGCCAATGAGTGAGATGTCCACTGGCATTGGTAGACAACAAACATGACCAAATTAGCTTAATTTTCCTTTTTGTCAATATTCTTATGCATCAGAAACATTGCCTCTACTCTGTCCATGTAGATGAGATTAATAGTATTAATATTGTGCCTGATTTACCAAAAAGGCAAGGTGATTCTTGGTATAAGGCTACAAATAGGTGCACACACACACACACATACAGCACAGATACATACACACCACACGTACATACACACATATGCACACACATACACACTCACGCACACACCACACACACCTTGCGTGAGATAACTCTTGGACAACATTATCTTGATGAGCAAAGTTGTTTCCACTGTGGGGCTTCCCTTAGGGATTTTTTTGCTCTCCATTTTTATGCTAAAGGCTCCCCAGTCAACGCCATTAGCAGTGTAATGCTCATCTTTTCCTTACCTGGGAAGGGCCCCTCACCTACCCACACTGCTGTGTCTGCCTGTAAGCCCACAGTTCAGCTCTGGATTGAATGAGGTCGGAGCAGCTGCAGGACCAGATGGGAGGTCTTTAGTTGTAGGGCTTATCCATCTGAAGGACAGGAAAGCATCTGGGTAGTAGCAATAAGGATGGGCTCTCGCTTTTATTATTATTTTCTTAATCCACTGGCAAAAACAAAAAAATCAAAAGCATTTGCTTTAGAATTTGGGAGATGTTGTGATACTCCTAAAACCTGACATTTTAATCAGATTCGATCCCAACAATAATGTCCTAGCTACAACCCGAAAACCAACAACTTTGCTCTATTATGCTTTCTGAATTAAAACACGGTAAAATCTGTCTAAATACAGACAAGAGCTAAAGAGTTCCTCGTTGTCTTCTGCGTCGGAGTAAACAGTTTGACTTCACAAGCGCTGTTTCCCTAACTTGAAATCAACCCTCTGATGTGAACACAGTGCTGGCCTTCAAAGGTGAGGAGGCGGTGTATCCTGGCCTCAAAGTCGGGGCAGGGTCTCACCTGCAGCCATACTTGATGATGATTTGTTGTGTCCTATGTATACAGGGCTGCTCCTATACAGGCTCATGGAACACTGGTCTTTTCTCCAGGGTACATGCAGTAATTTACAGAAGAACTAAATACATTCAGTGAAGATTGAGTCTTGGAGTCTCATGAGGGTCACATCTCTGCTTTTAGTTCATGGCTATTCAGAGAGCCGTGACATTTCTAGAGCAGTGGTTTTATGATTTAGCATAAAATGGATCATGTCTAACAGTTTTAAATAAATGCATTTGGAGAGTTGTTCCCCTACTCTGCTTACATATCAGAGAAAAGGGGTGTGTGTGTGTGTGTGTGTGTGTGTGTGCTGGGGAGGGGTCTTGTTCAGCCATGGAAGAAACCCCAACTTTGTCCTTGGACTACAATGTTGCTGTCCAGGCCTCGTGGTGCTGACTCACAGTTTCTCCTTTCCCTCTCCCAGTTTCTCTGTGCTTCCTTGCACACCTATGTTCCCTTTCAAACAATCAAAATCCACACAATCAGTGCTGCAGCAAACTAATGTTGCCATGGAAAAACAGGAAATTTGAGCAGCTTGGGCATCTGGGAAATACTACAACATCCACTGCACGGCCCTAGGAACTCCACAACCTGAAGAAGTGGAAGCTTAGAAGTAAAAGGAAGAACACACTAAGGATAGAGTTATGTTGGAATGGATTGTACTGACACTTTCAAAGCCAGCAGATTACAGTGCAGTATCACTTTGAGTCCTGACTTTTTTATTTTCTTAAAATCAAAGATTTTGTTTATTTTTATTGAAAAGACAGATCAGATTTTATAGAAGAAAGAAGAGACAGAGAGAAAGGTCTTCCAACCTCTGGTTCACTCCCCAAATGGCTGAAATGGCTGGAGTTTCTTGAAAGCTGGGAGCTACTTTCAGGTCTCCCATGTGGGCACAGGACTCCAAGGTTTTGTGCCATCCTCTACTATGCAAGCCAATGAGTAGATCACCTAAGTCAAACATTTCAGGCAGAACTCTTACTAGAAATGCCAGAGAGAAGCAGACATAAAGACAGACCTTCTAGTATGCTATTAGGTTGCTGTACTAAAATGTAGTTTATTAGCAGGGAAAATGAAGAAAAGGCCGAGAACCAGGAAATGCTCTCTACGTGAAGGGACAGATTATCACTCATGGCTACTGAGAAAAATTGTTGCATCTGTACCTGTAGGTCAGCCATGTAGGTTCCAAGTTGGTCAGGAGCTGGAGGGGCTGCGACACTGGGAACAAGAGCGTTTACTTGTGATGAGTGGTAATAGGCCTGTTTGGACAATTGCATCGCACTAAGGTTTTAACGGGCTATTCCTTGCTGTGAGGTTCTTAAGTGACAGGGAAGGTGGACACAGATCCAAAATACCTGAGATATGGACCCACTTAGACTTGTATGTATTTGAAAATGGCACCCTCCACAGATGATTCCCCCCAGCGATGGGACATTATGAGGCAGACAGCAGGGGAAGTCAGACTGGCACGGTGTGCAGTTGAGGTGTCCAGGATGAGACATGTCCAGGCCACTGTGTAGGACAGATGTTAAACAGAGTTTACAGATGGTTAGAGGCATGGGTAATGCGGCCATCACTGTTTTACAAATATCTCCAACAGAACACTGAGTTTCACTGATGCCTAGCATTTCCAGCTTACCCATCAGTAAATTAGGGTGAGCATTTAACATTTACCTTCTGTGAGAAAAAAAAGGGAATTCATGCAGTGGCAGTTTATGTAACACTCTAAGAGCCTTATGGTAAAAAGTGCTAAACAGACCCAGTATTTAAAATAGCAACAGCCAGCAAACAGCATAGACGCATGGCAGAGGTTAATTCCATAAGCCAAGAAGCTAATGCTCTGAGTGAAAAAGGGGAAATCGTACATTTGTACTTGCAGTTGTAAACAAGAAGGCATGCTGGGTAGGTAGCCTGAAGCCAACAGAATTAGAAAAATCCTGTCTGAGGTTTTCCTTTCCATTATTTATAGGCTGGGGACGATTCGCTGCCTGCAGAACAACAGGGCAATTCTTTCACTGTCAGTGCAGAGAAGTCTTCTTGCGGAGGATGCATGTGCGAACCTTCAGTGACTTCCCCACCACGTCTGGACATCTCACACAAAGGAAGTCAAGCCAAGTGCTGTGCTCCGTTCCATGCCAAGTACTCATTAAAAGGGAACACGGTTTAAAGGAGTGGTGCTGAAGGTGGAAAAACAAGGAACTTGAGTAGGACATCTCTCATTTCAAATACTTTTCTTGCTTTGTTAACTTCAAATGTTTCTTTATGGTTGATGTGAATTCTCAATGGAGGTAATGTTGATTTCTGGAGAATTTAAAAAGGAGAGAATGCTAGGCTTCAGTTCATCAATTGGTGTGTCAATATAATTTCTCCAGAAAACGCCAGGACTTGGGAAATAGATGCTTCTGTCTTAGAAGCAACTTCTCATTAACACATTGAATTTTTTTTCTTGATCTGTTAATTCTCATTTTCAAGAAATCCTCTAATCATATTTCTTCTCATTATATATACATATATATAATATTATATCATATATATATTTAAGGTGCTCAGTGTAAGTATATAAACTCTATATTTGTGATTGTGTATATTTAAATAACCCATACTGTTAAACATTACTTAAGGGAGTTTGCTAGTCAACCTTAGAGCTCTAGGCCTGGACCTCATATGTAACCTTTGACCTCTATCTTCCCACTTGCTGCTCCTTGCTGTGCCCTCCCCTGTAAGCGTTGTTCTGGTTTCTGTTGCTGTATATTCGTTTTATCATTGTTAGACTTAGGTGTGGTTTTTAGATTCCTTGCAGATATGAGATCACACATTATTTGTCTTTCTGTCTGATTTGCTTCATTTAGTATGGTGATCTTCATGCTCATTCATGCTGTTGCTCTTGGAGCTCCTGTTTTGAAACTGAACCATTTTCTGACTTGTGTATATGAAACCTACTCAAGATTCTTTGGCTCACTTGCAGATGGAAATTAACAGGAGGCCAACCTGCAACCCAGACAAATTAAGAACTCATGGGTGAACACAAAAGAAGCAGTGGACTAGAGGTCCCACTCACAGACTACATGGGGAGTGAGACTGGGGATGCGGGCTAAGCCAGGACTTTAATCAAGTGGCATGCATCTGTTTCAGTATGCCACACGGGGGTAGTTCTTCTTCTTCTGCAAACAACATGGTCAAAACAGCTGAGCTGTTCATTATCATCATCCCCAAAGGTCCTATATGGCCTTTACGAACTGTTTTGGGTGTGTGCAGGAGGGGGAGTTCCCTTGAAGTGTGGATTGAGGGTCTTTTGTACCTGGAGTTTGGATGTTCCTTCCTCTCGGCTTAATTGGAACTGGATGTGTAGTCGGGTCAGGAGATGGGTAGACACATGCCAGGATGGGATTTGTTGAGTCCTGATTTGTTCTGTATTCAGCACCTTTTTGTATCCCTTTGTTCGCCGGTGGCCACTGGGGTCATCTGCAGAGCCCGACCATTGCTAGGAATACATAGGGCTCTGGGAGCATAGAGGTCTTTATAGTGTGATGCTCATGACTGGAGTGTATCCCAACCAAAGGTGCTTCTGAATTGTTGACAGCTCTGTTTTCCCTGTCTTTGGAAATGTCCACCCCAGTTTCCATAGTGACTACCAAAATTTACACTCCCAACAGTAGTATCAGGTGTCTGATCTTCTCCACAGTCTTGTGAACTTGTATCTCTATCCTTTGTGATGGATACTGTTGACAACCTACATGAAGTGATATCTCATTGTATTATTGTTTTGTATTTTCCTTGAGATAAATGATAAATACTTAAATATACCAGGTAGTTCTTTGTAAAGCATGCTTGGAGAAAATCTGTGTAGGTGTTGTTTTTTTTGTTTGTTTGTTTACTTAAAATGCAGAGAAGAGAGAAAGAGAGAGAAAGAAGGATATTTCCAAACACCTACACTGGATAACTGGGCTAAGCTGAAACCAGGAGCCAGGAATTCCGCCAGGGTCTCCCATTTCCCACTTGGTGCAGAGGCTCAAGCAGTTCAACTGCCCTGCACTGATTCCTATGATGTATTAGGCAGAAACTGAAGTTGAAGCAGAGCAAGCAGGACCCAACTGGCACTCGGTGACTGATGCCAGTGTCCTAAGTGGTGGCTTTAATTGCTGAGGCCTACCCCATTTGGTCATCCTTAACAGGATGAGGGATACAAACTGTTGTTATTACATTGTCAAATTCCTTATATAATTTGAATATTGACTAACTTTAGCTATTTGTGATGGCCACCAAATTCAAATTTAAGGTGATGATTCAGTTTGCAAGTTGAACATAATAGTTATCTCATTATTTTATAAAGATTCATGGAAAAATTTCTATGCATTTAAGTTGTATTTTCTGCTCAAACATTGCCCACATACACACACACACAAACACACACATACAGAAACACACACACACATTCACAGACACACACAAACTAGTGTGACAGTTGAATGAGGACGTCAGCAGAGTACAAGACCCCATCTCTTGTGTGGATCTTGCATCACGTTCCCACACTAAAGAAAACCCTTTTGGTTGAAAACACCAGAATCATGTTTATATTTTCCTCAACAACAATTGGATGGGAAGAGGGTCGATTTCAGGCCAAATAAGGGAAACAATATGATGGCAGGTTTTTTTTGTTTGTTTTTTTGGTTGTTGTTCTCTCTGTCACTGCTTGCACCTGTTACATTTTCCCTCTCTCTGTAGTTTCGTATTCAATGTGGATTAAACACAGCTACCACGTACCTACAGTGTAGCTCTGTTAAAACCACAGAGAGGGACCTGGATTGCCTACCAGTCTCATTCCAGTGTTCTAGGGTAAGACACACAGAAGGGATGGGTCCCAGGAAAGAGGTGCTGGGCTGCCAGACACAGCTAGGGGAATTCATTGTATCAGTGACTGAGTTCTTCAGTGCTAGACCAAGTGTGATGACAGCAAATGTAACATCTGTGCAGTGTTGAATATGCCAGCCTTGTGGACCACATTACCTGGGTTTGTGTACCAGCTCCACATCTGATTCTAGCTGCCCGGTACATGATAACTCTGGGAGGCAGCAAGCAATGACTCAAGTACTTATGTCTCTGGTATCCCACAGGACAGATCTAGACTGAATTGCCAGTTTCTGTTAGTCCCTGCCTTGGTGTTGTGGGCTCTTGAGGAACGAATCAACAAGTGGAAGATCTTTCTCTCTGTCTCTGCCTTTTGAATAAATAATCAAAGCTTCACATGTATATATAATTAACAATGCCAAAATATTCATTGAAAAATGTTGAAAGCTACCAGTGCAGAGTCATGGGTTACTTCTAGAATGAAGTGTCATCAGCATGCTACAGAGTTGACCATGGGATTCATACTTAGAGCTCCTTCCTGAGGAGTGAAATTGAATTTGTTCTGATTCATTCAGACTCTCTCATCCATCCAGTCCCCTGCCCTGGAGCCATTGGGGTGTGTTTCTCAGAGGACTTAGCTGGGTCAATTGGTGGCTACAGCATTTAGCAAAGTTAACTGTGCAGAGCAGCAGTGAGTCTGGGTCCATGAGGCTGGGCAGTGTGGTTTGCAGGACCTGCTGTCAAGTCAGAGCCAGACACCTTCCCCAGTGACTCTGTTGTAACACGTGAATCCAATACCCATGTGCTTACAGGGATTCTGTTGTGAGTGCTGTCTAATCTTTGTGGGAAACCACAAATATTAAACAATCACCACACAGCTTCACCATGCTTGCTGCATCTTGTTTTGCGTGCATAATTAGAATAAATGGCAAATTCATGTCAGTCTCTTCAAATAAGATTCACATGCACAAAATTGATTGTTTAAAATATGAAGTCAAACTGGATAGTTTAATACCAACATGGCATTATGAATCATTCTAGACATCTCTCTATCTATCTAAATCTGGATATTAGAAGCAAGTCAAAATAGTTTCCATCTAATAAAACATGACACATTGTCATAATGCTATTGATTATTTCTCAATAGACTATCTCACTGGGTATCTGTGAATATTAAGTATTTTTCTATTACTCAGGAATTTTGAGCCTTTCGTAACTGCCAATGAGCCTTTTGTAATTGCACACTGCAAATTGTTCAACGATTATTATTCCTTTCAAGAAAATACACAGCAAGCTCTGGGGAGAATGAGTACGTGGGAACTCTGTTAAATGACTTTACAGGAATGGAGGCGTGCAGTGAGCGTCACTTATTAAAAACCGTTCACACATTTCAGTTGTTGGGAGCAGAGAAATGTGTTTTAAGAAGGCGATGTAGGCTGGAGATTTTATTCCATGATTTATCAATTGTGTGACCCTGTTCAAGCCAATTAACATCTGTACATTTGTTTTCCAATCTTTAAAAACATAAACTTCGTTCAAATAAGAAGATACATGAGAAAATTCACATAACAATACTTTGCAAAAAAAAAAAGTCTGGAAATTGAAGCAGTGAAATGACGAGGCTTTGTTGGTTTCTGTAAACGACCAGTGTCTCTGTTCTTCCATTTCTCTTTATAGGTCTTATCTGGAAGTGATCTAAGCATTTCCCCTAGGAGCAATTTTGGCAAGATAGACAGGTGTGTGCCCAGTGTGGCTTAGGCACTTGTGTGTTGATACATCGAGCTCTTGGTGTAGAATTTAAAAAAAAAATTCATTTCCTAGAGAAATAAAGAGCTGGATTAGAGTCTTAAAGAAAACCATTAAAGCACATCATGATTTGATCCTTTTTAAAGCAGCTGAAGTTCACAGGCAATCAAGATCTAACAATGTGACTGGAGATAAAATTATATTGTTACTGAAAATTGTGCTTCTGGGAGAGCTGTGGTGAGACATACATAAACAAATTTATTTTGCTTTGTTATTGAAGGTTTGTTCTTGGGATCAATTTCTTGGCTACAAATGGATTCAGGAAACGGCCATTTACCACACTATTACTTAGTGACTACTCCACACATACGATGACGGATACGATGTAACGTTAGCTCTGCAGGATTTTATTGCACTCCTGGCTCATCTAGCCAGTTTCTCTATGATAGTTTCTAATTCAGTAAGATAAAGGAAACAATTTCAAGAAGTCTTCCTAAGTGACTTTTCTTTCCTTAATGACAGCTGTAAGCAAAGGAAGATCCACTTGCGCCTGGAACGTAAATGCCACGATCACCTTGTACTTTGAGTTTCCAATTAAATCATCTCCAGTGCCCTTAGTTTGTGTAGGGAGGTGTGGTGAGATGTCAGGATCACTGCAGGGTCTTGGAAGACCGTACGGGATTCCCAGACACTTCCGATATGCAGTTCTTTCTTCTGCTAAATCCGTCCTGTATTTGGTAGCTTCTCAAGCTTCCGATGTCCATTAGGCAGGGTGTGTGTATAGCACTCTGTATGCATCTGTACAAGAATTCTATAAACCAATAACCATATTAAACTGAAGTCCATTATTTATTTTATAATCATTCATGTATTATAATTCCAAATATGTGGTGTTTTGGAAAAGGAAACATTCTAGCAACACTACTGAGGTCATTAATTGCTAGGGATTTGGGAGTCGGGGAGTTTGAACATATGAACCAAGGGTGATAATGGGAGACAAGTGGCACTGGCCACTTTGTTCTTGTTCTAGAACTTGACAACCAAAATGTTTGTTTTTATAAAACGGTGTTTATGAGGTTGTAAGCGTGGAAGGTGAAAGGCTAAAAAAGAGAAAGAATATCAAACTTTACCACCAGGATGCAAGGCACTGTCATGCTCCAAGATGGAGCAAAAGGTTCTGATCTAAATAACCTGGGAAGTTAATTAGTTCCATCACAGCAAAGGCAAAACTAACTACAAACACACCATGTTCTAGGTGACAGCTTTGTTTCCACACAGCGGTGGTTTAAGAGCTCTGATACCATACTGTTACCTGTGCGTGCAACTGGACAATTAAGTAAACGGCTGTGTATAGTAGAGCAGGATTTAACAGAGACTGATCCTCATGGAAGAGGTTCAAGTTGAAGACGTCAACGTGGTTGCAGGCTCACACAGATGTCTGGGTTCCTTCCACAGGTACTTAGACGTGCCTGTGTACGTTTGGGTCAACAAGTGGCCAACTGGAAAGGCTGTGAACAACGGTACCTGGAAACCAAGAGCACAACCAGAACCTCCATCTGGTGCAAGGAATCTAGGACTCTTTGGTTTAACATCGGACTCGAGGTCTGAGCAAAAATCGTGTACACACAGGAAGAGGAGCCTGTGATAGCCATATTCAGAAAGTAAAAATGTGATCAAAGCCGAAGAAACCAAATGATTAGTACAATGATGATGATGTATTGAGAAATACAATAAACACATAAAATAATGTCCCCATACTTACATGAATAAGTGATACAGCTAAAAAATATGGTACAGATCAAATCTAGTGGGAAGAGTTGGATAGAATCACCAAGGCGGGGCATGACTCCTCTATCCTTGGGTTGGGCTTTTGCAGTGTCTTCCCTGCAAAGAATACCTACAGAACTGTAGGGTAGGGACTCCAAGCAATGTCAGCCATCAAGTTCAATAGGATCATGTTGCTTGTGTGTGCCTTTGTATGTGAGAAAAATGATGCTTCCCTTGAGACTGAGCTATTGCACTGAGCAGATATCATGTTCTCTCTGGTACAGGACAATCTTCATGCAAAACAGAACATCAGTAGCCACTTCAACATTGTTTTACTGCATCTCATGGGTTTTGATATTTTTATTTTTGTTTTCATTTCTTCAAAAATAGCTTCTTTTCTCTTATTAAATTCTTCACTGACTCATAGATCATGCAGTAGCATAACTTTCTCCAAGAAGAGTTATTTTTAAAATTTTTGTTTTCATTTCTTCAGTGATACATTAGACATTCAGTAGCATTTATTTAATTTCATGGCTTTGTAAAATTTTTAGCTTTTTCATGTTGTTGATTTTATTTTATGGCTTTTCACTTAAGGGAATGTATAACAGCTGTGTAATAGAGACTATCATATCCAGATGTGAAGATACAATGTAGTATACATCTCTGCTTGTAAATCAAAGATGAACTCCCAATAAAATTGTTCAATATATCTTGAAAATAGGATGCTGACCTCTCTGCAATTGTTCCTAGCTACAATGTCAGAATACACTTAAACAGGAGAATGATGGACTATGATTGCTTATGAAGGTCTATACTATTGTAATAACATAAGGGTATCCGTGGGGGTGGGGAATTTGGAGAAGGGGTAAAGAAAATTCCAGAGCCAATGGAATTGTATCATACAATTAAAAAGAATAAAATAAATGATGCTTTCATGATCTTCTTCCCTAAAATCATTAGATTAATCACAAGTAAGACGCTGAACTTTAGTGGAGACACATTTTACAACGAATCTGATCAATGTTTCTAAAACCACTGAGTCACTGAACACAATGAGATTCTTAGAAACCAAAGAGACATTACAGCTGTTGTAATGCGGCATCTTGGAAGCAGTCTTAAGGCAAAATTAGAACATTGGGTACAAAGTAAAGCATATGAGTAAATAATTGTGTCCAGATGTCGGTATTGAGCCATTGATTATAAAAGTTACCATATACTTATTTACCGTAAATTTGTAATTATCATGCATGTATTTATTCATTTATCCTATATTACATCCTATTGATGTTAATTATTAAGGAAAAACACTGTGAGATATGTGGGAGTTTTCTACACCACCTTTGAAATTTTTCCATATGAACCTCTTCTGGAATTAAAATGTGTGTTTAAAGATTGAAGTAGAAATTCCTTTCTTGTGCATTTTTCCTGTTTGATGCTGTTACCCTTCAATGCTCTCTATTCTCACAACACATTCCTTCCCTTCGCTTTACATCGTCTCCACCGTGATTGGCCTCATCTGTATGCACCTGCAGAGTGCAATGAGGAGCCATTATCCTGTTGATGAAGAGCATGGACTTTGGAACATGACTTCTCTGATGCCTTACCGTGCTGTTTATAAACTAGTTTTGAGCAAAGTGTGGATTCCTAAAATCAAACAATTTTTTTTTGTACCCAGGAAGAGTTTGACTTCAACATGCAGCACAGTTTTGCTTTAAAGATAATGTTTACAGGGCCCGGTGCAGTGGCCTAGAGGCTAAAGTCCTCGCCTTGAATGTGCCAGGATCCCGTATGGGTGCTGATTCTAATCCAAGCAGCTCCTTTTCCCATCCAGCTCCCTGCTTGTGGCCTGGGAAAGCAGTTGAGGCTGGCCCTAAGCCTTGGGACCCTGCACCCTGGAAGAAGTTCCTGGATCCTGGCTTCGGACCAGCATAGCATCGGCCATTGTGGTCACCTGGGGAGTGAATCACTGGATGGAAGATCTTCCTCTCTGTCTCTCCTCCTCTCTGTATATCTGACTTTCCAATAAAAATAAAATAAATCTTTTTAAAAAAGATAATGCTTGTATAGTTCTTGGTCTATTATCCTAATTGTAATAATAGAGGGTTTTTTTCCAGTTTTCTATTTTAACCTAGGGTTATCAGCACAGTTTCAGCAGGAAGCGCTCTAAGAATGTGCAGGAACCAACAGAGTGGTGGCAGTGTATGACATGTTCAAGGGAGAGTTCTGGAAAAAGACAAGGTTAGGTTGTAATTATCTACCTAGTTATCCAAGCAGCCTCACATTATGCTGATTAAGCGGAGGGTACCTGAACTGTGACAATGGACGTCAGGCCAAGCGGAGAGTGACGCCTTCAGACAGCAGTGGCTCTTTCCCTCTTCCTCGTCTGTGTTTTGACTTGTACTCATTTCATGAGACTTTAGGGCACCTCATATGGCAAAGCAGAGCATAAGGGTCACAAAGTTACATTTACAGCTCATGACATGGACAGGTGCATGAGAGAAAGGTCAGGGGATATTTGAACTCACTTTGCAGCAGTGTTCAAGAAAAAAATGAAACAATGGTGGGTCTGGCACAGTAGCCTAGCAGCTAAAGTCCTTGCTTGCTCACACTGGGATTCCGTATGGGCGCTGGTTCTAATCCCAATGGTCCTGCTTCCCATCCAGCTCCCCACTTATGGCCTCAAAAGGCAGCAGAGGAGAGCCCAAAGCCTTGGGACCCTGCACCTGCAAGGGAGACCCAGAAGAGGCTCCTGGTTCCTGGCTTCAATTGACTCAGCACCAGCCATTGCAGCCACTGGGGGAGTGAATCGGTGGTTGGAACATGTTTATCTCTGTCTCTCCTCCTCTCTGTATATCTGATTTTCCAGTAAGAACAAATATTTTTAAAAAGTGAATAATGGCAACAACTCACTACTTGTCTCCTGGTTGAATTTCAAGTTGGGGTCTTCTGTTAAGATTTTCAGCTTGATGGCCCCGGTGCAATAGCGTAGAGGCTAAAGTCCTCTCCTTGCATATGGACGCTGGTTCTAATCCCGGCAGCCCCGCTTGCCACCCAGTTCCCTGTTTGTGACCTGGAAGGCAGTCGAGGATGCCCCAAAGCCTTGGGACCCTGCACCCATGTGGGAGACCCGGGAGAGCTCCTAGTTTCGGATTGGCTTAGCTCCAGCCATTGAGGCTGCTTGGGGAGTGAATCATCGGATGGAAGATCTTCCTCTCTGTCTCTCCTCCTCTCTGTATATCCACCTTTCCAATAAAAAGAAATAAATCTTTTTAAAAAATGATTTTCAACTTGCTACTTTTGCTGCTTTGCTGGACAAAACCTTCTCAAGTTTCATGCATCCAGCATGGTGAACCTGCTGGTGCTTCAACCCCATGATCAGGTGTGCCATATGGTAAATCTAGGTGGATTTGGCAAAGGCCTTTGGCCCCGCACTTAAGATGCTTACAATTCAGTTTGTTAGGGCACCTCAGTGTTAATCCACGTTGAAGCTCCTGCCCAATGTAGCTTGCTCCTACTGCAGACACTGTGAGGTCTCAGGGAACTGGGTCTTGATACCCATAAGGGACACCTACATGGAGTTTCGTAGTTCCTGTCTTTGATCCTGCCCATACTTGGCTGTAGCAGGTGGTTTGGAAGCAAAGGAGCAAATAGACAGGCTTACAATGCCAGTTCCTATCACCTAGAGTCTTCACTTTACAATGGAGTCTTCACTTTACTTGCATGCTGAAACGCAGTCTTCATCAGATCTCAGGTTACGGCTATACTGAGTGTCTTGCGTTGATCTCTTTCTGGTTTGAACCAGCTACACCTTCATTAATTACCTTTAGTCCCATCCTACGAAGAGCTGCTTCATTGGTCTGTTTCCTTCAAACAAAATAATCTTAACATCAATAGAGTCCAACTCATTCTGTTGCTTCCTAAACAATAGTGGTGAATTTATTTAGCATTTTTAAAAGGACAATGACACAGGCTTGACGCCGTGGCCTTGTGGCTAAAGTCCTCGCCTTGTACACACTGGGATCCCATATGGGAACTGGTTCTAACCTTGGCAGCTCCACTTCCCAGCCAGCTCCCTGCTTGTGGCCTGGGAAAGCAGTCAAAGACAGCCCAAAGCCTTGGGACCCTGCACCCGCATAGGCGACCTGGATGAAATTCCTATCTCCTGGCTTTGGATTGGCACAGCACTGGCCGTTTTGCTCACTTGGGCAGTGGATGATCAGACAGAAGATCTTCCTTACCGTCTCTCCTCCTCTCCATATATATCTGACTTTGCAATCAAAATAAATAAAAAAATAAATAAATCTTTTAAAAAAGGACAATGACACAATGACCAGAGGATGATCAAAACTATATATCAAATGAAGTTTAAACAGTTTATAAAACATTCCATAAATAAACATAGAAGATGGAATTGAAAATATATCATTATGGACTTGTACTAAACTGCCAACTTCATGCAAGCATGAACTACTGTGAAATACCTGTTGGCCCACACTCGTCTCACAGTAGGCAGCCCTGGAATTCTTCCTGAAGTGCCTCAAGTGTTGATTTACTTCTTCCTGTGACTCTGAGGCCCTGTCATCTACTAATTTCTTAATATTGATATCGCCAAAGCATATAGCTTACTGGCTTACCCTGCAATTCCAGAGTGTTCAAATATTATCCGTATCTCTATCGTCTTAGGAAAGGAATTGGGGAAATATTCTTGGACAAGGCAAGCTAGGGCATGGTGTGTGCTGTCCGTCTGTGCACTGATCACTCGGCCTGGAAGCGGTCATGGGGAGTCATCAGGAGTGAAGCAGAGGGCTTTGCTTTAGGGTCTGTGATCTTCCACAATTCTGGCTCTCACCACTTCGCTATGTGCATGTCACGGTGAGCCTGACATGCATGCCTTCAAGTTTTGCCCTTTCTTAGCAGTTGTGTCATCTCTGCCTGGAGACTCAATCCTTATGGGATCCAATTTCCTGGTTTAAACATCCTGGGAATGTTGCAAATTCATCATTCTGTGTGCTTCATTTTCCTCTTGAATAAAATGACAGCAGCAATCATGCCCTGACAGTGGGGATATGTTAAAGATCGAGACAAATAAGTCACATAGTGAGTATTGGATAACTGTTCGGTGTTATTCCTCGCCTCTGCCATGCACCATGGGGCAATAATCTGGTGAGTAAACCAGCAAAGGGAAGATCCCCGTAGCCTGTTTCCTGGGTTTCTCTTCTTCCTGAACCTTGGAGCTCTGCAGACTGTCCCGCTCCTTGCATTGTGGACACACCGACAGACTGCTGCTGCTCATGCTGCTAGCTGTCAGAGGCAGACCATGACACTGGAAGGGACAGGAGCTGCTCAGTGTGACCTACAGGAACTGACACTCACGGCTCTCCACAATCGGTTCCAGTCTCTAAGCAGGACGACTCACTTAGGGCCGTAGAGATGTCATGTCCTGAGGTAGCAGGTCCCTTGTCCAGGGACTGGTGGACTCCTTGAGAGCCCCTTTAGAGAACCGAGCTCTTTCACATCTGCCTGGTAAGAACTGCTGAACAATGTTAGACAAGAGGAAGGAATCTGTCTGTTTGAGCCATCATTGCACAGCTGCAGGTGGACTCTGTGAGTCCACTTTCTTACACACACTCTGTGAGACTTGCCCTGTGTGACTTCAAGCTCCATTCTCAGGTGTTGTTCTCACCCTCAGGGGTGAGTGAGGGCAAATGTGCCCTCTTCCACCAGGCTGAATCTGAAGTCCTGTGTCTGTGGCAATTGTTCTACTGCAATCCCATTGCACATGGCAAGCAGTAGACCAAGTCCCACCTGTTTTCTACCTTACTGCCTCCTTCCCCAGAAGGAAACAATACTCCATTTACTGGTGGTGCTGGGGCAGTGGTTGCCTCGGGTAAGTGCATGCACGAAGGTACTTGGGACACACCTGCAACAAAGGGACCGATGTTCTGTAACATTGGAGAGCCTGTTGTCATCTTGTCAACAACCAAACAAGGCTGCTTCCTTCAGAGGAGAAAGCTAGGTTGGGCATTCAGCATAGCGGCTCATCTACTGAATAAAGACACCGTGCTTCCATGTATGAAAACCTGGCTTTCTGTTAGTGAAGACCCTTGGGAGGCAGCAATGATGGTTCAAATTTCTGAGTCCCTGCCATTCATTGGGAGATCTGGATGGGTCACAGCTCTTGGCTTTGGACCTCCCATGGGAGTTCACTCTGTCTCTCCAGTTAAAGCAGAAATAAGAAAAGGCTGAAACAGGTAACAGATTAACATAAAGAGCACGTTTTCTTAATCATGTTTTGCTCAAAAACACACTGTGTTGTGTTACACAGAAGGAAACACCCACAGTGGAGTTGCCAGAGCTCAGATGGGGCCACTGGCCATGAGGCTCAACAGAGTGGCCCTGTTTCTGGTAGAGAAGGGGAGCTCCATGCCCTGATGCTGCCCAGTGCCTCTGCAGGGAGCACTGGCCTCCAACTGGACTCACACTGAGACAAGGACTCCTCTGCAAAACTGGAAGTGTGGTCCCTCGGACAACCTTGTCCACAGGTGGAGCTAATGGGAAGTGAGTGCACAGTTGTTGTGTTCTAGAGGCTGCATGGTGACACAGTGACAGGGATGGGTCGCACAGGTCCTGCCTGACCTCTCTGTGCCTATCCACTGTCCCTACTGACCACTGGCCTGATTAGAAGTGGTGCTTACAGATGATGAGCCATGACTTTCAGCAAGATCTCTCCAGTGGCCCTTTGTGGGTCCCATCTGTTAGATGCAATGCCATGGCTTCTGCCAAGCCCAGCAGCTGTCATAGCATGCCACGTTGATACTTCCGGTTACTCCGCACCATTGCCCCCACAGCCTCTGCTCCCTCTCATCCTCAGGATGCCCATATTGTAGACTGGAAGTCATGTCTCTCCAAACTTTGGTTGGTGCCCTAACTCCCATTGAAGAGATAGAAAGAAGTAATTGGAGTGAGGATCTCATGTCAGGATTTGAGTTCTGGAAAAAAGAGAACAAAGTGTTCACTCGCTCTCTCTCTCTTTCTCTCTCCTCTTGGCCATGTCAGGACACACAGAGAGAGCAGCTATCTGCAAACCAAAAGGAGGACTGTCTCCCAGGAACCCAATTGCCTGCCACCCTTGGACTCCTAGCGCCAGACTGAGAAGTACGTATCTGTGGCATAATCCTCCCAGTGTGTGGCATTTGGTTAAAACAGACACAGCAGGCGAAGACAGAACTGCTTGTTTAGGAGTCTGTGAACTTAGCATTATGGCTTCTAAATGCATAGCAACTTGGGTCAGCTTCCTTGATTTTCATGCAAATTGCTGAGGCTGGTTTTCAAGCTCATCCATTTCAGGCAGCCAAAGAAAATAGGATTATGCCAGAAGGCATTCCATCTAAGACAGTGGGAGAACTTGATCAGGGATCAATTAACAATAACCCATAGCACTCCATCTGTTTTTGTAAATACAACTGAGAGGAACACAGCTACACACATTCATTTGCTCAGTATCTGTGGCCACTTTTGCGCCATAGCTGCAGAGCGCCTGGTTGCAATGCCAACTCAGTGATTTGAAATTGTAAAATACTCAGCATCCATACTATTCAAGGAAACTTGCTGACTCTTAACCTCCCAGGTTCCAGTTATCCTAAACCATCATATTTGGCTGAAATGCTTATTAAAATACCACCAGTCTTCTGTTATCCACTTCAGAGTCAATTGCCTATACATCTTGGTTCTGCAGAGAAGTCACTGTGTGCATTCTGTCTGCCTTTGGATGGAATTGTTAGGTCTCTGGGGAACTCTAGAAAATATGGATTTGTAACTTACCAGGATTTTGTCATTCCTAGTGTCAAGGTGAAATTTTGCTTCAGATTTTCCACATCCTATTTGAAGTGGAAAATCATAAAACTTAAGTTTCTAAATTATTAATACTAACAACTGATAAGAACATAAAATGTGTTATTCAAGAAATGCCAGCATATCTCACCCTTCTGCTTAATGACTCAGATGGAGTTACACACAAATCTAAGAGTGAGACTTTTCTAACTCCGCGTGTAGGTCTCTGAGACGTGGACACTAAGTCAAAACCTCCTTCCCTGGCATCTTCTCCCTTAAGCTTGGACACCTGCTATGGCACTGAGTTCAGGGCCACTTAGAAACAAGAAATTCTCATTATAGTTAGGTGAAAATCTTGGTGGAGAAAGTCAGTGATTCCTTTTGCCTAGTTCGGTGAGTAAACGTTGGAAAGTTGGTGTTATTTTTATGCCTTTAGCCTATCAATTTAACTTTATTTATCTATTGCCAAAGTTCTATTAAATTTCTTTTCCCTTGAGTTTAAGTATTGCCAGGGGCAGGCTTGCTTTATAATGTTAGCAGAGATAAATACCATGGGAGAAATGATGGTCCTTTCAGATGCCATTAGCTGTCTGAAGAGAATTTACCACCTCCCGAGGCAAATTTAGCATTAAGTGACCCAGATTGATGACTGTCACAGCGTCAGGGCAATGCTGAACGGGATGAACCTCCCAGAACAAAAGGCTGAGCTCAGCTGTGCCCCATCAGCATCCAGTCAGTGACCCGGTGCCACTGCTCTGCCACCTAAGAGTTTCTGCTCGGGCACAAGGAATCCTTAACTGGGCAGAAGGTGGAGCTTCTGGGCAGCTCAACAGGTAAAGTAATTGATTTGCACAATTTGAGGCTTTCTAAAGGCATTCTACCAACTCCCTGTACAGGAATAGCAAAAACAAACAAACAAACAAAAACCATTTGTCTCCATTCTTTTAATTTGTTCAAGATCTCTTTGATGGGAGACTATTGATAATGTCACCGGGTCAGGGTTGTGGTATTTATGAGTGTTCACTGCAGCAGCCGAGTCAAGCCCTCTATTTTCTTCTGGAAACCAAGGTCAAACAGATCAGGTTTCATCTAGACAGGTGTGACTGGAACCTGAGCATTCAACGTGCAGGTATGTGGACTCTGGGGAACCTGTGATGGCGGGAGGGGTCCCTAGTATTCCTGCCTTGGACCAGAAAACAAACATGCAACTTGACCTATTCAGTGATTTCCTTCCACCGTGAAAATTATAGAGCAGTTTTTATTTATTTATTTTTTTAGAAAACAAGCCACCTGCAAAATGTTTTCTATAAAGTATTCCAAATATTTCTAAGGAAAGAACAAAAGCTGCGCATACGGCTGTAGGAGAGATGACATCTCTTTCCATCTTCTCTTTGGATCATTTTAAAGTTGATTGAATGGAAGATTCCGTCTAACACAGCAGGAGAACGTTTCTGTCTCTGTGCCCTAGTGCTAGCCACCTGTGCAGCTGCCCTCTGGCTTCCCCCGCAGGAGTCTTCCTCCAACACTACTGGCTGCCTCGGCTGTGCCTCCGGTCCATGTGTAACTTGCTCTTTTTCCTGCTGTGTCTTATTTCTGCGTCCCTCAGAACCCCAGCTGGTGCATGTCCATCTGCCTCTGAATAAACCCAGGATGGTTCCCAGGCCTGAAGTCCATTTGGTCCAGTCCTTCCAATCTGCTGAACCCTTAGGTGTCGCTATCATCGTCTGCACCCGCATTAGACCTTCCTCCCAGAATTGTCTAGCTCATTCTCAACAGAATCACCTACACACATCTGTATTCATTATCACTGGTGTGTAATTACTCCATTGTACAAACAGCACATCACTATGCTAGGTAAGGTCTTGCAAACCTTGCTGCTGTGGGAACTGCCTGTGTCTCCTGGTGCTCATGAGTACTATTGTGTTTTGAGAAACGAAACAGTAATATCAAACATGGGCACACATGAAAACCTTATGAGTTACTGATGGAAATCTTTGCCATGGTGGTTGTATTCTCTTTCCCATCACATTCCCCAACACTTGACAACGGTGGTATTTTCAAATTGTTTTAATTTGGCATGTGAAGCCTAGCTGGTCATTCTTGTTTCCTGTCTTGCGATGCCTCTGCTCTAGCATTTCGCTCATTTTTCACTGTGCTGTTTTAGACTTTTACTTACATTTTACATACACACACATAAATGTTCGTGTGTGTGCAAAAAAGCACTCACACATGTATCCAAGAATGTAAGTGGGCATATATAATTGCATATATGAATGAACACATATATGAATTCAGAATACACACACATATAGTGTGTGTGCATTCTGGAGTCTACTCTTTTTTAGGTTACATTACTGGAATTAGGTCTCCTGAGTTTGTGAATTTTTTCATGCTTTGTTTTTATGGACCATATGTATGGGTCTCTTTTGTGAATTTCTCTCTTTTATCCCAACTGCAGACCGTTACGCTCAGTGAGCTGAGTCAATCCCTAAAGGACAAATACCATATGCTCTCTCTGATACAAGACAACCTTCATGAAAAATGCAAAACAAATTGCTATACAGGAGAATAAGAGTATAGTAATATTCTCTTAGATGTACCATATAATGTAAACTAGCATACTGGTAAGTGTGTGCACCTGTACTCCTGCATAACAGAAGGGCTCCTAGTGAAACTATTAAATGTATCTTGACAATTCGATAGTAGATTTTCTACCCTCAGCTATGTCTACAATGCCATGATACATTTATATAGCAGAATCATAAGCTTATAACTGTCGCTGAAGGGTCATGCTACTGTACTAACTTTGGGAGATGGGATGGTAGGAGGGCAAAGTAGGAAGGGAGGAAGGAATCGCTATACCTGCACAGACGAATCATGGAAAATAATAAAAGCAATCAAACATCTTTTTAAAATGCCATATTTTTAGGTACCTTAGTTTTCTGCTGGAAAGTTGATAGAGAATCTTCAACATGTGTTCTACTCATAATTTTTCATGCAACTTTTATAATGAGCACTTTTCAAATTTAGTAAAATTCCCATCAGCAATATCATTGTAACTTAGGCAGGACTGACAGTCTTTGAGCACAGTGTATTATGTCGTTTACGTAGGACTTCTTGCAGTTGTTTTAGTAAGCGTGTATGATTTTCCTGCTGGAGACAGGCATTGTGCATCGTGCCGTCTGGGGTCACACACAGGAGTTTGGGAGGAATGACCCCTTAGACAGCACTTCCCCTGCGTTACAGGAAGGGTGCTGGACACGTTACTGTCAGGACATGCTTGATTGACAGCTCCTGCATGCTCTGCTCTTCTTTCTCCTCTTTGATGTGCTGGAGTTTGAGCAATGATTAAAATTTGTCACCCAGGTGGGGTACCTTTTAGGTTTGGTTCTGACAAGGTACTTGATGTTGTTTTTCCATATATAAGAAAGTTTAGGTAAAACATGCATCAACATTTTGGTTGCTATGGAACAACCTCTTTAAATGTGGGGTTTTTGTTTATTGTTTTATACAGTTTTATCCAAGTTTTGATTATTTTTCTAAGACATCTTTGTACTTTTTTTTTTTTAACTTACAAGGTGTCTTGGGCCCAGCATGATAGCTCAGTGGCTAAATCCTCTCCTTACACACCCCAGATCCCACTTGGGTGCAGGTTCATGTGCCAGCTGCTCCATTCCTCATCCAGCTCCCTGCTTGTGGTCTGGGAAAGCCGTAGAGTATGGTCCAAAACTTTGGGACGCTGCACCTGCGTGGGAGACCTGGAAGAAGCTCCTGGCTCCTGGCTTTGTGTCAGCTCAGCCTTGATCATTGCAGCCACTTGGGCACAGAACCAGTGGACAGAAGCTCTTTCTCTGTCTCTCCTCTCTGTAAATCTGACTTTCTGATAAAAATAAATAAATCTTAAGAAAACCTCATATTATTTCTATACCCTTGCACAGGCTGTGTTCTTTAAAAATAGCATTCTGTATTTAGTGACTCTGCATTTTTTGTCAAGGATATCTTTGACAATAGATGAATAGATAGTTTTAAAAAGATTTATTTTAGTTTGATTTAAAAGATGGAGAGATGGAAAGTGATCTTCTCTCAACTGATTCCCTCCCCAGGTCATTGCAACAGCTGCAGCTGACCTGCTCTAAAGCCAGGAGTCAGGAGCTTCTTCTGGGTCTCCCATGTGGGTGCAGGAGCCCAAGAACTTGAGCCATCTTCTGCTGCTTTCCCGGGCCGCAAGCAGGGAGCTGGATTGGGAGTGTGATGCCATGGCAGGAACCTCCCATATGGGATGTCAGAATCAGACAGCAGCTCAGCTGCAACACCAGCCCCCAGGCCTCTACTAGAATATTTTATTTATAATACTTTAATTTGGTCTTATTCTGGTCTATTGATTTTTAAAACATTTTCCATGTCTGCCGTCCTTTCCATCTTTCTGTTTAACCTCACATCATCTCTTTGGCCTTTTAGAATTAGCTTTTCTGTCTTTCCATTCAATTTTTTTCCTGTTTTGAATTTTACAAACATTTTCCATAACTAAATTTTCTAAGCCTAAGAGGAACCGCGATTTCTACATCATTCCCCCATGTTAGCGTTCAGTATTTTAGGATTCGCTCATTTTCACTAAGCATTTATCCAGACAGGTCTGCGAGCCTGTGGGGCTGAGAAGTGATGGGCACTGTTTGGTGCAGTCAGGACTGGCTTCCTAGCAAACCTTCCTCACCTTTCATCCTTCCGTCTGGGATGACTTGCTTCTGTCTGGGCCACTAAGAGCTTTGTTGGTTCAGGCTTAGTGACCTGTGCCTGGGAATGCGTTTCTCTTCCATTTGCTGCTCAGGAGTTGTGCAGAACGCGGACTTTCTTTCCTGCGATGAGTACAGCATTCTCCCTGTTCTGTGTTCTCCAATGTTCCGTGCAGTGACTGTGTGTCCTCTGTTCTTTCTCCCAGCTGTCTTAGAGCCTTTTTGTGCTTCATGTTCTGGTTTTCTGACATGATTTTATAGGATTTCTCTACTCAACAACTTAAAAATATAGAGTATCCCACTACATTTCATATCAGTCCTGATTTTTTTCTACTTTTTTTTTTTCTGTCTTATAAGGCCCCATTTGGCACGTCCACTTGGCAATGGGAAATTAAAATGTGACTAGATGTTGCATAGTTTACGTGACATCTGCGTTTACTTGCGACTCTATCAGTGTTAAATCTGGCTTCTTTGACTTCCTACGTCAGTGATTGGTCCATCTATTGATTATGCAGATTTCCTAGTCAATGCCTCATCCAATACCACTTTCAGGTCTCTTTTAAAACTTTGAGTTAGATCAGGATTTTTTGTTCTTTTTGTCTTCTAACTTTTCTTCTTATGTTTTTTCTTTCTTTGTTCAATTGTCATTGTTTCTTCTTTGTAATTTCACCAATAATCTCTTAGCAGCTTAAATTTCTATAAACCTGTCTAGTGAATTTTCAATTATATATTTTCATGTCCAGAGATTCCATTTTATTTATAAAGATTTTAATCAGTTTTTAGTCCTTTTTCATCAAATTTTCAATGTCCAGGTTTTGTTGTTTCAGTGTAACGGTTTTTAAAGTGTGTTTGTATGCCACATTGGATAGTATTTTAAGATTTTGCCTTTTTGTTAATGCAGACTTTGTGATAACTGTCCAGCTTTTTTCGTCTTTCATGCTTGTAGAAGATTTCCTGATTCCTGCAATTTTATCTAGAATTCTTGCAGGCATGAGCTGGGGAGTCACGCCACAGGGAATTCACACTGGGTTCTGCTATTTGCAGAATGCCAACATGTCAGGATGACTTAGAAAGAACCTTAACTCCACAATTTTGTTTTTAGATGTGTCACACTTGAGGTGTTCTCTTGGCTGTCATTCATTTTTTTTTTCTACTTGGGGGATTTAACCAATGGCCCTACCCAGCGCCTGTGTGATGCTCTTCATTTTGAACGTTTCTCATGCATTCATGGGTATTCCATCTCAAAAAGAGCCGTTTGAAGTTGGACTGGTCTCCATTGCTGTGTGCCTGCTTCCTTCCTCCTGCATGCACTCTCCGCCTTCAGCTCCTCTTACTCCAACTCACTCAGGTGTCCAGGTTCCCTGGGAGAAAATCTGGTCGGCTGGCTCAAGGGACTGCCCAGCCTTGGTCCAGTCAAGTATGCCAGGCATTTGTGATTATAAGAGTCATTGTATTCTCCGCAGCATTATGGGAGAATTTTTGAGAAGGCAGGATAAGAAATAGACTAGCAACATCACACAAGTGCTACATTAGGCAAAAATTCTGTTAAGCCATTTTCTAAAACCGAATTTATAAAATCGATGGTAATTTTCACTCTGCATTTTACTGCTCCGTTAGCAATATCTGACCCTTGCCCCTCCCTTCTCCTGGAATTTTCTACTTATTTATCCAGAATGTCAAAATATCTTGAGTGTTTTCCTTCAGCCATAATGATTGTTCCGACTTAACTTGATGCTTCATGTTTCTCTTCTCTTGATCTCTAAAACCACAGGGTGTCCGAAAGGCCCAGTTCTCAGGCAGCACTTCCTGTCCCACCACAGTTTCTGCTTTCGTAGCCTTATCTGAACCCTGGTCTCTAAGTTGCACCTGCATGAGATGATATCCGACTTTCTTTCTCTAATTTACACACTTCTTCCTTAAGAATCATACCGCCCTAACGCTGTTTTCTCATAGTCTTCTCTATTTCTTTACCTTTAGCCTTCAAAAATTCATCGCATTCTGTCCTCATATGCTGCTTCCTAATCATAAAGACCACTCTCACTGTTTTATCTGGGGATGCTGTGTGGCTCCTGTCCCCTGGACTGTGGCAACAGTACATGTCCACTGCAGGGCCTCTTTCTTGTCATAAATACAAGGTAGACAGAAGCACTCTCCTTGGCTTCTAAACTGCAAAGAAAAAGAAGCCAAAATCCACTTTGTGACAAATTCAGGTGCATCGTGATGAGTGCATTCTACCTGCACACCTCCTCCCGCCCTTACCCATTGCTGCTTTGCACTCCGTGGAGCTCAGCAAGCCAGCTTGTACAGCAGGACTCTGCTCTGCCTGGTCCTGTGCTTACCATTCTCTGTCCACAACAGCATGACTCCCTCCCTGTTTCCTTCATGCCTTTATCCAAATGCCACTTCTCAGGGCGGCCTGCCGTGGCTTCCTCGCACTGTGAATTCCACTATCAAACATCTAGCTTGTGATTCCTTCCTGCTTTGGCACCCAGCAGGACCCACAGCAATCATCTGCCTGTCATGCTGTTTGGTGTCTGATGGTCCACCTGTCCCATGAGAATGCAAGTTTTCTGGGGAAGAGGGCTTTTTGTTTTCAGTTGACTTTATATTCAACTCCTAGGGGGGAAAGTATAATACATAGACAATAGTAAATTAATATTTGGTAAATTTCTTTTAAAAACATGACTAATAATCTTGATTCTCAAAATAACACAAATAAATGTTATTCTCAAGTTAGGTGGGGTATAAAAGTTCAGAGAAAACATCATTGCTTAAACCTTGCAGGAACACAGCTTTAGTTCCAATACAGAGTCGTGTCACAGAAAATTCACCTTTCTCTCACATTGTGTATTTCAGAAGTTGCCCTAAGATAACACCTTCAATGTATTAGGAGCTCAGAAAAGTCTTGCGGTTTTCTGTACTTACGGTTAATTTTTCATGAAATTAAAGCTGGAGTTATGTATTATTTACTTACATATTTTCATCTTCCCTGAGGGTACGATGACCTGATGACTCTTTGGTCTTCACTCCAAATATATATTTTGTCTCAAGTAGAAGAAAGTACTCCTCTACTTTATCTGTTGAATGTGATGCTAAGCATCAGTACAGGATTCATTTCAGGTGACTTGATTTTGCTTTCTATGGTTTTCATCAGATCTCAAGTTACCATCTCTGAAAAATAGTGCCCAATCTCCATGCCTTCTTCTGTGTGGCAAGTAAGGCTGCCTACCAAATACACATGCTACTGAGCAAATGTGCCCCTTTCTTCCCTGTAGAGTCGTCCTCTCCCGGCGTCCTCCTTCTGTGAACGGATTTCCACACAACCTCCTCCACTGAGAAGCCCGGTAGCAAGGCCTGTGACTGACTGGGCATGGCTGCTGTATGTAACCGTGGGAATTTGTTCCTGTGGCAAGATAAGCTCAGACGAGAGATCACTGCTAGCTGTTGCCAGATGTAAAAACATGTGTTCTGGTCAGCAATTCTAAGAGAGCTAAACACTAGAATCCACAGGCTGCCAGTGTGCACTGCCAGGGCAAGTGGTGCACTCTGGAAAGAAGCTTCTCGATGTGTTAGATGTGTGACACATCCAATCCTATTAAAATGTCACCTTTGGTAATGGCACTGAGGTGTGGCTGCTTATCACTGACAGTACTGGAGTCCCGGTGGCTATTGATGAGGTGCTGTGGCTTGGGGGCTGCAGGCTCCAAGACGGATTGTCTGTAGGGGAAGGCACCACGCATCCTCAGCTGCAGCAGGAAGACTGGCTGAAGACAGATGGTGTGCTTGACTCATGTGTCTTGGAGATCAAATGACACTGCAAGTGTTCTGACAGCTGTGACTCGTACATTTGCTAAGTTAGATGTGATCTTTTAGAAATTCTGAGACCTATTAGACAGTCAATATTTCTTTTCTTTTTAAAATATATATTTACTTGAAAGGCAGAGAAACAGAGAGAGGAGAAGAAACAGAGGTCTTTCATGGTCAAATTCATTTCCCACATTGCAAGAATGGCTGGGGCTGGACCAGCTGCCAGAAGACAGGAATGCCACCCAAATAGCTCATGTGGGTGGCAGGAGCCGAGGATTCGAGCCATCTTCCGTTGGTTTCCTAGGATCTTTAGCAAGGAGCTGGGTTAGAAGTGCAGTATCCAGGTCTCATACCGGTGCCCTCATGGAGTTCTATCACCTCAGGCAGTAGCATAACCTGTTGTACAACAGCAAGAGCCCTGATGGTTCACGCTTTCAACAAGAGCCCCGTGCTAGGTGATGGCAGCATTATGACAAGTAACGTGAATGCCTGCTAAATTTAGAATATTTGGAAACATGAATTGATTTTTATCGAGTGTTTTCATAGCTGATGTTAACCCATCATGGCCTCATTCAAGAACACTATGATTTTTCACTCTTAATCCACCTTCCAACTCTTCACCCTCAAAAAAAATGAATAAAAACAACTACAAAAAATCATACAGAGTGGATCTTATTGTCCTTTATAAGGAAATATCTTCCAAAAACATGGTTTTGTCTTCAGATGTCATAAAGTTCTTAAAGAACACATATTTATTTCCTTTTCCATCTGAGTTGAGAGATCCAGGCGGCCGTGTGTGGCGTTCCGTGAATAAGACTCAGCGTACTTTGTACTGGGCACTATGTCTGACGTCTCTGACTCTCTCTCTCTTTCTCTCTCTCTCTCTCTCTGCCTCCCTCCCTCCCTCTCTGATGCAGTTTTTACCACAGTCTTTTGGAATAACAGGACCACACAGTCAGCAGCACACTCGCACGGTTTTCGTGACCTCGCCAGTGTCCCTGCTCCCAGGCTCCGTGCAAAGCAGCCCAGTTTCGCACAGGACACTCCAACCTTCCTCAGCACTTGCATTCTGCTTTGAAATGTCACCATCCTGGAAGTGTCACAACTCCAAGGAAAACAAGCTCACCTTTCCTCCTTCCATGCTTCCCTCAAATGCTTGCCATTTCCTGCCTCTAGAGAACCATCTTTTCAAATCAGGAGAAAATCAAAAATGGTATGAGCTGACAAACCGGGTCACGAAAGAGGACACGTGACTTCTGTGTGAACTCTTAGGTTTATATTTTAACGACATCGGGGGCTGTGCTGTGAGTCTCAGATTTATGTCTTGTGAGCTCAGATTAGTAATGTTTACCCTCTGCCCCACTCAGTTATTAATAATAATGGCTGCTTTCCATTCGCTATTGTCGAATCTAGAATAATGAAAATGCAGTGACCACAACAAGCAGGCAGGAAATCAATTCTCAGGCTGGGCGATTAATATCAAGTCTGTTATTATCGCTTTGCTTTTTTCATAGCACACTTGGGGGAAGTCTCTTTCACTTGTTCTTTTTTTATTCAAGACAGTACAGCAGACTTCCAGTGGTCACATTAACATGCTAAGTGCTGGAACCAGATGTTTGGTTAGTTTTGCCATCTTAGAAAAACAAATAATGTACTGATTTCCTTCTTAGCCATGACACAGGGACTGGCAAGACCATCAAGTGGTAAAGCTGAGTAGCCCGCAGATTTACTTACAGAAATACAGCACTAAGCATCAGTAAGATTCAAGCCCAAACCTAGGTCCCACTGACCATAGCTGCCATTATGAGAAACATGTCTCAGATGTAGAAAGTGTGGTGTTTCCGGCAGGAGGTGCAGGAGTGATGGGTCCTGGATCTCGCCCACTACCTTCAAGTGCAGACTGATGAATCTGCAAGGGGACCTGAGGGCAGAACACTTGCTTCAATTCCCAGAGGATGCTGCGTAGAATGTTAGGTACCTCCAGGTCACTTAACATTTGGGGCCAGTAGGCCTACTTACTGAATTCAGAAGGACTGTTGGTGAGTGTGTCCACATGGAGGTTTGCTGAGAAGAGGAAGGAGGGAGGTCACCCATGGTGCCTTCAGGGAATGTCTTCTCTGCCTTGGTCCTCCAGCGATGGTGACCACCTTTCCTGGGCTCTCACTCACGGCATTGCTCCTTCTGTGTCCTCTCCCCCTGAGTGCCCCAGCACTGAGGTAGCTCACATTACGTCACATGACCATGAGGTAGCTTACAATATGTCACATGACCATAGATAACTACAGTGACCTCACCTCTGGTCTCTCTCACCTCCAGTCTAGCAGGGGGTCTTCCAGACGTCCATGAGCAATGCAGATGACACAGAAACTACGCATGGATTTCAAGCTTCGTTTGCACTCTAACGTTTCTTGCAATTCTATTTTTCCTTGAGCTTTAAGAATTTCCCTATCAGTCATAGCACTTCTTACTGGATCCATTTTCTTTGGGCATGCTTCTAATTTCCATCAATGATTGTTTTTCAGTCAACATCTTTAAGGTATAGGATGCAGTGATCAAACTCTTCAGAGAACCCCTGATGCTCCTTGTGCAGGGGTTCTGCCTTGTCTCCCTCTCCCATATTTTATTTGTCAATTCCTACAGTTGCAAGGGGAAGATGCTAATCCCACAGTCTTGGATGTGCAGTTCCCTACACACTGGCAGTGCTTGCTCCAGTTCACTTGGCTTTTGTTGGGGATTAACGTGATCATCTCCTCCACCTGGGGGTCACTTCTGCCCACTTGTTTTCCAGGGCTTCCCCTGTGTCCTCCTACTCACCTGCAGTCATCCTGCCCTTCTCCAGGGCTCAGAGCCAATTCCACCCTTTCCTCTCATCCTTCCTTCTGGCATTTTCCTCTACCAAAATCCAATGCAGCACTCCTCAGCAAGCCCCCAGCACATTCACTGTAGGGTTCCACTGTAAAGCATATTTTCCCACACATTATCACATTTTCTACACTTGCCATATTTCCTCTCATGGATACACTCTTTGCAGTCAGGTCTGCCTCTGATTTATGCTGTGTTCTGCTTTCTGTTTGTTACACGAAATGGCACTGGCTAAATATTTGTTGAATGAAAGCAACTCCATCTTCCTTTCCCATATTCCTATTTGCGTACATGTCCTTCATTTCCAGAAGGATCTGTGCCTTGAAATTCTGATCTGAAACAGAAGCTAAGATGATGACATTACAGAATATGCATATACTTATGTTATCATAGCTCATCCCCTACTCTTCTTCAATGGCTCAGCTGACACATCCAACTGCTCGCGTTTTAAGAATCGTTTAAATATAATCTTCCTCCCCTCCAATTATTTCAATCACGATGAGCTTTTGCTGAGCTACTTCTGCACCAGGGGAGGAAGCCTTCCCCCAGCCAAGCCAGCATGCATGATTGCCTGTGGGGAGAGGCTGCTGTAATTATCTCTTAACTGACTCAGAGTGAAGTCAGAGCAGTCAGGCTACTTCACGCGTCATCTCCTGAGACTGAACAGGGCTCCCGATCCACACCATCTTGTTTAAAACCACCTTGGAACTTCTTGAGAAATAAAACCAAGAAACAAGGCTGTTGAAAGAACAGAAATTACGTGTATCCAAGGATGGGAAAATGGATTGCACATGTAAACAAGAGGGGTGGTCTCACCCCATCCAGACAGATTGACTAACTGCCCTGGTCCCACACAAGGAGTTCTCCATCTGGGGTCCACCAGTGTATGGGTCTTGGAGTCCCAGACGAGGGCTTGAGGCAGGACTGAGAGAAGGTCAAGAAGGGATCATGCTAGCAAGGAGCAGCTGCTGTCAGCAAGGGGAAGGTTGGCTGAGTCACCCTGTTCTCTCCAGACTGAGCAGGTACAAGTCATCACTTCTTCTCTGCTGGCTGAGGCTGCAGAAGAGTCAGGACCTGGGCAGGAACCATCAGTGCCACCCGGGAGAAGGAATGCTGATGCGGTGTGCACAGGAGCAGGAGTGGGCACCGTTCATCAATGTCACCTCGGGTGCCATCACCAGAGCAGAAAGGGCAGTGTTTTCTTTCTGTAAGAACTTTTTATTTACTTACAAGTAAAGACAAATAGACATATGGAGAGAAGGGAGACAGACAAAACTCCCACGCCACGATTTACTCCTCAAGTGACTGCAGCACCTGGGCTCTGGTTCAGGATTACTCTGGGAACCCAGAACCAAGTCCTGGTCTCCCATGTGGGAGGCGGGAGCCTGACACTGAGCCACCACTGTACCTCCCAGGATCTGCATTACCAAGACGCTGGAGTCAAGGGCAAGGAAGAACTTGAGCCAGGTACTCCAACATGGGATGTGGTTGCCTAACCACTGTGATGCATGATAATCTCATTTTTTTTAACAAAAGAAAAGCAAGGAACCATCGAACACACTGTTGCACAATTGCTAGAAATATGACTTTACCAAGTCAATAACTTTCAGTGAAATAAGAAAAATGAAAAGATAGTTTTATGAAAGCAATTAAAGCAATATGATTTCTACAAACACCAGTTAAGGTTAATACACAATTCATGTCGGTTATCATTGGGTTGGGCAGAGCAAAAGTGACTCCCCTACCTTACCAAAAATCTTAAAAACATTCGAAAAACAAAAATAGCATTTCGAGCTGATATTCATTAGTCAGGCACTTGGGGTACATCACAGACTATGGGCTTGAGTGCAAGCAGGAAAAGCCCGTACTCTCTCCAGTTCTGTGCAAGCCCCTTGCCCAGCCTATGAGCATCTTGTAATCTTGGAGATTTTGTGTTTGTATTGCCCTTTGTCCAGTCTTAGGAGGGCAACTGATGCAAAATCTTCAAAGATCACTTCTTGGAAGTCCGCAAGTGTTCCTGTCATTTAATCTTCAAGCTTTGTCTTTGCAGGAAGGATCATCTATTTTGCCCCACACTGTGATGTAGATTTGGGTGAACAGGTGTGGCCAAGCGGCCATGTCTACTCTGATCACAGACCTCATATCCAAGAGGTCCTCATTGCCAAGCTGACAAGTTCCTGTAGGCTGCGAGCTGGACCCTCAGCTGTGAGTATAAGTGAGGATTGGGCATTTTCTTGGGATGCGTCCCTCCAGGAAGGTTCTGCTGCTTCCTTGGGCCTGATCACTGGATCCCCACAGTAAAGTTATAAAGGAAGACAATGGAGTTGCCTTTCTCTCCATGTCTGGGTGTAACACCCACATTCCTTGTTAGGCATCAAGTTTTGAGCTGTTCCTACTCTTGCGGAAGACCTGCAGGTAGTTCAGGCTCCTGGCTTCAGCCTAGTCCAACCCTGGGTACTGCAGGCATTTAAGGAATGAACCAATGAGTGGAAGCAAAGATCTTTCTCTGTCTCTCTGTAAACCTGTCTTTAAAATAAATAAATAAAAATGAATCTTCTACATTTGTGGTTGAAGAAGTAATATTGTCATTTTAAACAGTAAAATTTATTTTAGACAGTAAAATGACAGTGTGTCCTTCTCCGTCAGGTCTGTGACAAGGGTAGGCATTTGGTGCATCAGTCAAATCACCATTTGGGACATTTGCATTCCGTATCAGACTGCTTGAGTCAAGATCAAGATCCTCTACTTCCAATCCAGCTTCCTGCTAACACATCCTCTGGAAGGCAGCGATTGATGGCTCAGCTACTTGAGTTCATGACACCCACTTGAGAGGTCCAGATTAACTTCCCAGCTTCTGGTTTTGGCCTGGCCCAGCCTGGCTATTTTAGGCATTTGGTGAATGAATTGGTAGATAAAAAGTCTCTCGCTCTCTCTTTATCTTTCTCTGCTTTACCTTTCAATAAAATGAAAATGTAAAGAACTGTATAAGTGCCTGTGTGTCATCTCTTGTCTAATGTAGAACTAGGATACAAATCCTTTGCTTTGTGGAAATAATTTAAGGTCCTGGTGATCTGCAGTTATGACAAATAAACTAGTTTCCTGTGTGGCATTAGATGAGCTCACAGTGTTTAGCATTACCTGTTCTTTATAATAGTGACTTAAATAGTGACTGTGTCAGCTTCGTTTCTACATTTGTACCAAGCCATGGGCAGGTTTGCGCCCCACATCAAAAGTATCTAAATTGAAGCGCTCACCCTCCAGCACAATGATGTTAAGGGGCAGAACCTTGGGGAGAGGGAACGGCCATGGTGGCACAGGTTCCGCCAACAGGAGAACACCTAGAAGAAGGCACAGGACGTGTGAGGATGGAATCAGAGAATTGACACCATGAAGATGACCTTCACCAGGCATGGAGCATGCAGGCACTTGGCCTTGGGTTTCTCCCTGTAGAACCACGAGCCTCTGCCTCTGGTGACCTGTAATGGCAGGAGGACCAAAGGTAGAATATGACTGTAGCTGTCCCTCAAGAGGGAAAGCAAGGTGAAGTAAGGTTGTTGTAGTGGGCCTGGATACGTGGCAAGGAAGTCTGGAGACAGACACAGCCTACAGGAACATGAAGCAAAGATGCGGGCAAAGATAGCTCTCCGCCTGCCAAGGAAAGAGGCTTGGAGCAAAGACTCTCAGAACAAGCCAGCCTTGACCACATCTGGGTACTAAGGAAACAAATCCTGTGCTTTAAGCCACCACCTTTTGTACTTTGTCATGGTAGGCATTACATATTAAAGCCTGTATCTGTACAGGGAAACTTAATAAAAACAGAAACACCCTTGATTAAGTAAGGAGAGCTTTATTGTGCTTGTCTATTAATGTGTTTTTTCTCTTCCTCTCCAAGTGCCTCCACTAAGAGCATACACATTCCAAATTTCACAAATCAATGAACCCAGCTCTGTCTTTAATTACTATTTTCAGTGTCATGGTTCATGTCAAATGATGACAGTATTTTGAAGTTTGATTCTGAGAATATTTTTTGAATAGCATACTCTATGACCTTTCTTTTTGACATTCTTAGATTTTCTAGTCTAGCAGTTGCATGACTAGAATCAATAGTAGAGCATCATTTTGTGTCCCTTTAATATTTTTAAAGATTTATTTATTATTGGGAATGCAGATTTACAGAAAGGAGGAGATATATAGAGAGATTTTCCATCTACTGGTTCACTCCTCAAGTGGCTGCAACGGCTGAAGCTGAGCTGAGCTGAGCTGAAGCCAGGAGCCAGGAATTTCTTCTGGGTCTCCCACATGGGTGAAGAATTCCAAGGCTGTGGGCCGTCCTCTACTACTTTCCCAGGCCATAAGCAGGGAGCTGGATGGGAAGTGGAGCAGTCAGAACATGACCAGAGCCCATATGGCATCCTGGTGCATGCAAGGTGAGGAGTTAGCCACTGAGCCATCATGCTAGGCCCTGTGCTCCTTGAATATAAAGGAAATGATTCTTAGCCAGCTGTTGCTTCTGGCTTGCTGACTCATCACAGATCGTAGAAAGTGATAGCTATATTTCAGTGGACTCTGTCACACTGTTGAGTGGAAACATAAGTTAACAAACTAGAAAAAGAAAGAAAACAACACCCCAAACTTCATGGTTTAAAGACATAGATAGATGTGTAGACTGTGAGTCTGTGTTAGAGGAATGGTTCTACCCTTGTCTGAAATTCATCATGTGTGTAAGACCAATGGTCAGATTGGCTTTGGGCTGGAGAGCAAGCAGTGGACTCTGTGACCCTTGTTACTGCAGCTGGCTGAGTCTTCCTTCTGCGTCCTGGTTATGCTATTGAATTCTGAGCCACAGCTCCATAGAGCTCCATCGGATACTGTGCTTCCGTTGGCCTGGCTGCCTCCAGCACTGGCTCTGTCTGGGTTTTCTGTTCTCTTGGATATGGCACTGGGAGCCTCCCATCTCTCCCCCTGGTCCTGGTGCTTGCCATCTCTCTCCCATACAGTTGATTTGCAACCAGTTGGCTAGAACTGGCAATCTGGTTGTTTATTGTTTTTCCTCCTCCTTTGTCCGTGGTAGAATATCACACTCAGAAAGCAGCAAGGATAATAACACCTTAGCTCTGCATCGACTAGTAATTCAGCTTTCTATTTGAGGCAAATCACCGTGGTCAGAAAAATACTTTCTCTCATCTTCAGTGTAATAGGAATAATTACCAGCAGACCTAGAAATTGTCAACTTTTAAAAGGCAACTCTATTAGACCTATCTTCAGACCATAGAAGGTCTCCCCAAGAGGCCACCGAGCTTATCTGGACAATAAGACGCTGAACTTTAGGCTAGACATGTGTTTGCAAGCAATGAATCTCAACTGAACTTGAACTATGGTTATGCAACAAGGTGGAGGAATCCACCATGGGGGGAGGGGTATGGGAGGGGTGGGGGGAATCCCCAGCGCCTATAAAACTGTACCACATAATACAATGTAAGCAACAATAAAAAAAAAAAGAAAGAAAAAGAAAAAAAAAGGCAACTCTGATTCATAAACCAGGATATTATATTCAGGCTCTGGGATGATAGCTGCAAAACTAAATACATCCTGGAACTTCTTCACTCATTGGAGCTTAAAATGACTGAAGGTGGCTGTGTGTGAGAAACCCAGTAAGAAAGAGAATGAGAAGCTGGAATGGAAATTACTGTAACTACACAGTGGGCCACACTCCATCACCTTGCTGAGGTTGGCAATGAGTGAGAAGCAGAAGGCCGAGGGAGCTCCAGACAGCCCTTTCCACCTGGGAAGTGGGACTTCTTTGTCTTATGTTGACTGCAGATGCTACTTTACTGAGATGACCAGGAGTTTTGGTGAAGCTGGGAGACACAAGCTTAGGTCTCAGCACTGCTGAGTGTTCACATAATCATTTACATTGGAATAATACTTTAGCCAATACCAGAGACCTTCATGGGTATGTCTATGTTTTTTCCTGACAACCACCATTTAAGGAAGCTTGCAACTTAAGGTCCACATTTAGTCAGGAAAACACTAAGATCACCGAGGTAGAATGGCGCTCCACCGTCCTGGATAACGGGATAGAGTGATGCCGTGGTCACAGTGTGGGGTCCACGCCCTGATTGGTGAATCTGCCCCTTAACATGTTGTATGAAACTGCTTGAATTATTTACTCCTCATGTGTCAGTTCCATCTTCTATAAACAGGAGAAATAGAACAGATACTTTAGTTACTAAGTTGTTACTAAAAATAAAAATTATGAGTCATTGCACCATAAAGCACTTTAGGACACCACACGGCACATGGTGCTATACCTGCTAGTTTTCACAATAACGTTCTCCCTAAATGTCTGTCTGCACTCCCCTGATTCTTAGCCTAAGTCATTATTATAAACACGTCTGATCAAAAGCATTGATCAGCAATTGAACCATTCATCAGTGATCTTCCATAGGAAAATTACTTAGAACAGCAAATCGCCACGCAGGGGCTCACAAGTATCTTCAGCATGGCCACATCTATGAAAAGTTGATTAACTGCCAATGTGTCAATGTGTCTAAATTTCAGGCCTATGCAGCAACATGCTTTTCTATGTGCACCAATGGTAAGCTCAATGGGAACAGCTGCCCTGGGTTTGAGTTAACATGCAGCTCTCCCTGTCCCCTCCTTCTGCCAGGAAAGGACTCTCACTGCAATCTCCCATTCCAGAATTCCCTTTGGTCTTCCTTTACACTCGATTCTTCTGGCACACTTTGCACACCCTGATGTTATCTGTGTGGCCCTTGCAACAATTTTAATTTGCAATCCAAGGCTTAGAAAAATAGAACCTTGAGGAACAATGCTTCGAAGATGCGTATCTTTTAAAAAGAGCAACTATGACTCATAGAGCACAAATCAAGCATATTGAATCATAAGGCTGGAGAGCTATAGTTCAGCTGAGTTCTATAGGACTAAATTCTCCTTTGAATGCCTGACCTAATTTCACTGTGTTTCTCATCAACGCTGCTTCTTGCAATTGTACTGACAGAGAACAATGTTTTAGAAATAGAGTCACAAGTAAAATTGCAAGTGCATGTACTTCTGGTTCCCCCGAGAGCTTCTTTTTCATGCCACATGGTTAGCAGTCACATTTGCAATCCGTCTCTGCACTGGTGAGCTAGATGAAGAGCCTAAAACTTTATTTTCAGTCCAGCTGATGACCTCAAATGTCAAAGTCTATCCGTGCTTCACAAATATGAATTCCACGGAAAATGCATACAATTGCTACTTTGATCAATGCTTTGTTAATGGTTCATTTTTTGTTTTTATCAGCTATCCAATGTGATGCATGATTTGTTGTGATGTCACACAAGGCATGCAAGACAGAAATGAGTTACACAGACTTTCATTGCATTAAATTATTTGAAAAGAGAGAGAGACAAGAGAGAGAGAGAGAGAGAGATCTTCCATCTGCTGCCTCACTCCCCAAATGCCTGCAACAGCTATGATGGACCAGTTAAAGCCAGGAGCTGAGACCTTAATACCCCATTAACACAAACGGACAGAGCAAAAAGCCAGAAACTCAGTAAAGAAGCAATAGAACTCATGCAAACTCTAGATCAAATGGACTTAGTTGACATTTGTTAGACCTTTCATCCTACAGACAGAGAATACACTTTTTTTTCATCAGTACATGGAACTTTCTCCAGAATTGATCATGTTGTGGGCCATAAAACAAGCCTCAGCAAATTTTAAAAAGTGGAAATCATACCATGCATCTTCTCAGACCACCAAGGAGTGAAGCTTGAGACCAAGAAGTCAAAACACCAAGGAAGACTTACAAACATATGGAGACTGAATAATGTTACTAAATGAAGGAATCAACACAACTTATCAAAACTTATGGGACACAATCAAGGCAGTGCTGAGAGGAAAGTTCATTTCAATCAGTGCTTAAGTCAAGAAACTAGAAAAGTACCAAGTGAATCAGCTAACCTTACTGCTGAAAGAACTAGAAACACAACAACAAAGGAATCCCAAGATTAGTAGGAAAAAATAAATCATCAAAATAAGGGAGGAAATAAACCAAATAGAGACCAAGAGAACTATACACAAGATCAATCAATCAAAGAGCTGGTTCTTTGAGAAAATCAACAAAATAGACTCCCCACTAGCTTGACTAATCAAAAAAAGGAGGGAGAAAATACACATCAGTAGATTCAGAGATGAGAAAGGAGATATAACAACAGCTACCTCAGAAATACAAAGAATCATCAGGACTTATTACAAGCAACTAACTATATGCAAACAAATCAGAAAACCTAGGGGAGATGGATAGATTTTTGAACACATACAATCCACCAAAATTGAATCAAGAAGCAATTAACAATCTAAACAGCCCAATAATATGCATGGAGATTGAATCAGTAATTAAAGCACTCCCAACCAAGTAAAGTCCTGGACCAGATGGCTTCACTGCTGAATTCTACCAAACATTCCAAGAGGAACTTACCCCATTCTTACACAAGCTTTCTAAGCAATAGAAATACAGGCAATCCTTCCAAGCTCTTTCTATGAAGCTAATATCACCTTAATAACAAAGCCAGAGAGAGAAACAACAGAAAAAGAGAACTACAGACCAATATCCTTGATGAACATAGATGCAAAGATCCTCAATAAAATACTAGCCAACAGAATCCAACAACACTTCAGGCAGATCATTCACCAAGACCAGGTGGGATTCATCCCAGGCATGCAGGGATGGTTCAACATCCACAAAACAACAAATGTGATACATCATATCAACAAATTGACAAATAAAAACCATATGATCCTCTCAATAGATGCAGAGAAGGGATTTGATAAAATCTAACACCACTTCATGTTAAAAACCCTAACCAAGATAGGCATAGAAGGAACATTCTATAACACAATCAAAGGTAGAAGGAACATTCTATAACACAATCAAAGCAATTTACAATAAACCCCATGCCAGCATCATACTAAATGGGGAAAGATTGGAAGCCTTCCCGCTAAAATCTGGAACTAGACAGGGATGTCCACTCTCACCACTACTCTTCAATATAGTTTTGGAAGTCCTTGCCAGAGATATTAGGCAAGAAAAAGCAATTAAAGGAATGCAAATTGGAAATGAGGAATTGAAATTATCGCTATTCGCAGATGACATGATTTTCTACATAGGAGAACCAAAAGACTCAGTCAAGAGCCTATTGGAACTCATAAAAGACTTTGGCAGAGTAACAGGTTACAAAATTAATGAACACAAATCGATGGCACTAGTGTATGCAAATAATTCCACGGCTGAGAAAGAAATTGTAAGTACAGTCCCCTTTAAAATAGAGGAGAGCAATCTTAAATACCTAGAAATTAAGCTAACTAAATATGTGAAAGACCTCGGTGATGAAAACTATAAATCACTTAAAAATGAAATAGAAGAAGACCTTGAAAAATGGAGAATCTTACCATTTTCCTGGATTGGCAGGATCAACATTATCAAAATGACCATATTACCAAAAGCAATATACAGATTCAACACAATCTGAATCAACAATCCCAACAACATTCTTCTCAGAAATAGACTACGAACAGCTAAAGCTATCCTAAAAATAGAACCCAAACTGGAAGAATCACAATTCCAGACCTCAAGACATACTTCAGAGCAGTGGTTATCAAAACAGTCTGGTACTGGTACAGAAACAGAGAAGATCAGTGGAACAGAATAGAAACACCAGTAGGGAGCCCACACATGTATAGACAACTAATCTTTGACAAGAAAATGGAAAACAATCTAGGTAAAAAACCTGGTCTATTCAACAAATGCTGTTGGGACAACTGGATAGCAGCTTGCAGAATAAAGAAGCAAGACCCACACTTGTCGCATTATAAAAAAATCAGCGCTAACTGGCTCAAAGACCTAAATCTACACCCAGAAACCATCGAACTGTTAAAGGAAAACATAGGAAACACACTCCAAGATATAGGAACGGGGAAAAACTTCTAAGAAAAGAACCCCAGAGCAAAGGCAATCAAACCCAAAATAAACAAATGGGACCACATCAAACTAAAAAGCTTCTGCACAGCAAAGGAGACAACAAAGTGAATAAGCAACCAACAGAATGGGAGAAAATTTTTGCATACTACACAAGTGATAGGGGACTAATATTCAGGATCTACAAAGAGCTTAAGAAACCCAGGGACAGCAAAAGAAACAATCCTGTAACCAAATGGGCAAAAGAAATGAACAGACATTTCTCAAAAGAACAGGTTCAAATGGCTAACAGACATGTGAAAAGATGCTCAGGCTCCCTAGCCATCAGAGAGATACAGATGAAAACCACCTTGAGGTTCCACCTAACTCCAGTGAGACTGGCCTACATTCAGAACTCAAATAACAACACCTGCTGGTGTGGAAGTGGGGAGGAAGGCACCCTTCTTCACTGCTGGTGAGTGTAGGCTAGTACAACCACTGTGGAAATCAGTATGCAGAGTGCTTGGAAAATTGCAAATAAACCTGCCATATGACCCAGCTATCCCGCTCCTGGGAATATACCCCAAAAGGGTGAAATCTGCATGTGAGAAGGGGATCTGTAATCCTATATGTACAGCAGCACAATCTACAATAGCAAAGACATGGAAACAATCCAGATGTGCATCCAAGGAAGAGTGGTTAAAGAAACTGTGTACATCTACTCCCTGGAATATTATTCAACTATTAAGAAGAATGAAATTATTCTATTTACAACCAGGTGGTCCCAACTAAAGACCATTATGCTCACTGAAATGAGCCAATCACAAAAGAACAAATACCATACATTCTTTCTCATATAAGGAATCTAACATGGAAAGTGTAACTCCAACAGTCCAATCTATACTGTTTTTTTTTTTTTTGATTGTCTGTTTGCTTTTTTGGCTGTATCCCATATTATTTGATGTTTTTATTTCAGTTTGGTTGCTTCTGAATAATCCCTATTCTCTAGTAGAAATTCATCACGTGCTCATGAAGTATACAACGGCATCATTTTTCCCAGGAGACTTCTGTGTTCCCTTTTTGTCACACATGTCTTAGTTAGTCAGTGGTGCATTATTATTTCAGGGTCACATAATTTGTTGTTGATGTTGATGTTGTTGTTGTTGATGTGGCTGTTATGAAATAATGTCAATCTGAAAAACAGTAATGTTATTTCAATCCCAAACAGCCTGTATCTCATGCAATAAGATATTGTGAAGTAACCAATGAACCAACAATCAATATGAGAATATGAGTCAGACTGCTTATGATCTACATCAAAGAATTGTAAAACCTAATATCCTTGTAAGGCCCTATGCTACTTGGAAATGGGGAGGGAGAGCTGAGAAATCTTACATCACCCTAGAAGGTGTGAGGAAGACGGGAAGTATAACCTATCAGGATCATAACTGGTAACTCAGAGACAACAGACTCGAGTCAGCATTAGACAATAGCAAAACTACAAAGGCATATGGGGGGAATCAGCAGTGATCCTAACAACCTCATAACAGGAGGTCATATGCACGGAGCATGGGGGACCCCAGAGTGGAGCAGGGGGACAGAAGGAGGCTTGTATCCCAACCCTGAAGACTCCCAGATCCTCACCAAGGACTATCAGTATGAGAACCGAGGTCTACGTCCCAACTGCCAAGGAGATCACAGGGAATTGGAATGCCTTCGGAGGCCGAGAACTCTGAGGTCACCCACCTCCATTTGGATCTCCCACATAGGATGGAAGAAGTCCAAATCTTGCCTTGTAGGATCCAATGTCATCGGAACAACAACCTGGAGCACTGACCGGCTCGCAGAAACAGAACAGTAAACTTCCTTCGGGACTAGGGAGAGGAGCTTTCTCTGGTCCTTGCCTGGTTCCGACTTTGGGTCCCCACCCTCTCTGGCAATGACCATCAGGATCACTCCAGAAACCCCTCAAAACAAACAAACAAACAAACAATCTAGAACAGATAGAGAACAACATGGAAGGCTTGGAATCAGACAGGAAACAGTCAGCAGGGATGCACTTATAACTCACTGGGTGGGACACAAAGATTAGTTACTCCTCACTAGGGTATTGAAGATTTCTCTGCACACCCCTCCTAAAACTGTTCACCTAAACTGTTGACATATGTCCTGTTAGAGTTATAGAGTTAGACTACCTGAAAACAGCCAGGTTCAGCATAATCATGCTTCAACGCTATAAACTGCTAAATACTAAATTTAAAATAGACATGAGACAGCTGAATCTATAACCATTTTAAAGATTATAGAACCCGGTTGTATATAAACTAATAAGTGAAATGTCAATGTAGAAGTCACAGGATGTGGTTCAGAACTTGCATTCTTTTTTTTTTTCTCTCTCTCTCTTTTAACATATTGGTTACTCAATACTATGTCAACTAATTCCATAACATTATAAATAGTTACTGATGTAATGTCGGTGCTTTTAATTGATTGGGATGATATACTGCCAGCTCTACCTTCAAACCAGAGATGATCTCCCCAAGAAACTGTTGAACTTATCTGGACAATAAAATGCTGGACTTTATGCTTGGCATATGCTTGCAATGAAAGAATCTCAACTGAATTTGAACTGTGGTAATGCAATGAGATGGAGGAATCCACCATGGGGGGAGGGTGTGGGGAGGGGTGGGGAGAATCCCAGTACCTATAAAACTGTGTCACATAATGCAATGTAATCAATTAAAAAAATAATACGGGGGGAGATGGTTGGGAATGGGAATAGGAAAGGAGGAAGAAAAATAGGGTGGCTGGAATCCCTATACCTACAAAACCAAATTGTGGAAGATAATAATAACAACTAAAAATGCAAAAGCCACTCACCGCCTTCATTTCCTTGGGGGTAGAGGAAGGAGAGAGAGACGGAGGGATTCCCGTCACCTGACAAGACCGCATCATGGGAAATGATCACAAGAAGAGACTTCACTTCTGCAGCCTTTCTCCTCAAGATAAAACCATGCTTCCATTTTCTCAGTTCACAATTGTCCTTTTTGCTTTTATTACAGCACTACAGTATTTGTCCACCTAATATTTTTTGAGTATGTGATGTCAGAAGATATTTACCTGCCTGCATCCTTTCTGAATGTGGGATTCTGAGCTCAAAGAGCACCCACTCTGCACACCCCTCTTCATCTGCTGGGTTGGGGTATAATCACTATTATTACCTGACAGTTAGGTAGTGATTACTGTTAGCACAATCCTGCACACTCTATTTCTCTCGACTGAACATTGTATTTCGATGTGACAGAGGAATGTGATGTCTGTCAGCCAAACTGTCCTGTTCCCTTGAGCCCACAGGGTGATCAGTGGATCCTGTGTTATCCCTGGTGCCAATATACTTCTGTCATGTTTAATTGTTATGTTTTAATTTTTCACATTTAAAAATATTTTATTTTGTTTTATGATGCAGTTCTAAAGGCTCTGGGGTTGCCTGTGCTTTTCTCCAAGGTCCATTGATTTCTTCTCTGGTTTTACAATGAACGTCCTTCATGAACAGTCACAAGTCCACCATGCTACTATTGAAGTGTTTCCAACAGTGTAGGCATGGACAATGTCAGAGAGTCCACTATCTTGCTGTTCTTACACTGAGAGTCCATGTTTGGTCTGTATGCACAGAGACACACAGCACTTTGTCTCCAAATGCTGCATGTTTGCTATGAGGTTCATCACTTGAACCAGCATCACACCAATTCTTTCTTCAAACTCATGTAATTCATGAAGAAAGCAAAGCCAGACCCTGCATTCATAAAGGCAAGGTCATCAGTCACAGCTATAGAGCAGGTGTGTCCTTAGAGCACCACAAAAAATGGAAAAAAAAAAACAATAACAAGCAAATAAAAGGCATCAGTTCCGTTACAGTTTTTGCATATGTGCAATAAAATAATCAAAATAAAACAGATAAGGCTACTGTTTGCTTTAGTAACACATTGTGCTTTAAAAATCTGCCCCCAAAAATGTAACTTGCAAGTTTTATACAAAGTAAAACAAACCTCAAGATATCTTTTTTGCTTTCTTAGAAAATTAAAGGAAGTTTGAGGTCTATCAACAGCTTTACAAGTAACACTTGATTCACAATGGCCTTGTGGGCAACAGAACATGAGTGGCCTTGTTCCTTCGAAAGGTTTTCCCCACTGGTCCAGCTATGCCCACTTCTACTAGTTGCTCCCATCTCATCCAGAAAATACCCACCTGGTGGCAGGAACATCCCAGGACAGCCCTGAGAGGCAGCCCTCCATGGAAACCTTCTGAAAATCGGCAGCAGCAGTATTTCTCTCTGTTCTGGAAAATTGTGTGTTAGAAGCAATTGTAGTATGTTGCAGAGATGAAAAACATCTCTCATTACAACTGTGACAATCAAACCAAGAGTTATGATCTGAACTTGTTGGCGACACCCATCGAAAGCCTCCCAGGAAAGCAAGTCAGTCAGGCAACAGAGCTCAAAACCAAACTGATAGGCTTGGGGCAGACTCCAGCTGGAACTCTTCTGGTCTTGGAGCCAAGTCAGATGAAAGATGGCCTGTGCACAATAACTACTGTAAAACATTTGAAAAGTCAGTAAATCTTGCACAAGGGTGTGTCATGGAAATCAGCAGAGCAGGCAGTTGTCATGTTCCCCTTTATCAACTTGTAGCTTTTGAAATTTAATGACTTTGTTGCAAAAGCAACAGTAGCAAGCACATGATATTAATTTGTCCCTTAGGAAATTGTATGAAATTTAGTCTCCCTGGTGGCAGGATAGCTCAGTGCCTCACCTACAGAGTCAATGCCACAAATAATCCTGCTACAATTGTAATTATTGCACACCATGCTGCTAATATAATTTTTTTCATATTAGTTTCCTGATTCACAGGATCGGTGTAGGATGCTAACATTATTTTCCCCATCTTTTTCATTCTAACCCTCCTGAACCTTCAGTGCTTTTCTCTTCCCCATTTGCCCTATTGTAGGTTGAGTTGTTTTATAAAAAAAAAAAAAAAATTTAAATCAGTCCCAATCCCTAGCCTCTTGGAAAGTGACTGTATTTGGAAACAGTCATTGCAGATATAATTAACTCAGCTGAGTACACTGCGTTGGAGTCAGTCTCTGAACCAAAACAATGGTGTCCTTATTTTCAAAAGGACACATGAAGAGGCAGCAACACAACGACAAGACAGAGTGAAGTGTCCGAAGGCAAAGGCGTGTTAAAGAACATCAGGAAACCGGCTGAACTGAGGGAGAGAGCAGAGAGGAATCTGCTGCTGGCTTCAGCGGTTAAGGCTCCACCAGCAACTTGATTTTAGGGTTGTAGCCTCCGCAACAGTAAGACATACATTTCTCTTCTCTAAAGATTTATTATTGGGCCCAGGGCAGTGACCTAGCGGCTAAAGTCCTCAACTTGAATGTGCTGGGATCCCATATGGGCGCTGGTTCGGATCCCATATGGGCGCTGGTTCTAATCCCAGCAGCCCCACTTTCCATCCAGCTCCCTGTTTGTGGCCTGGGAAAGCAGTTGAGGATGGCCCAAAGCCTTGGGACTCTGTGCCTGCTTGGGAGACCTGGAAGAAATTTCAGGCTCCTGGCTTCAGATTGGCACAGCTCCAGCCATTGCGCTCACTTGGGGAGTGAATCATCGGATGGAAGATCTTCCTCTCTGTCTCTCTTCCTCTCTGTATATCTGACTCTACAATAAGAATAAAATAAATCTTTAAAAAGATTTATTATTTTTTTTTATTTGAAACCCAGTTTTGAAAGGCAAAGATAAGGAGAGACACACATTTAGAAATCCTTTTCCTCTGGCTCAATCCAAATGTCTTCAGTGGCCAGACATGAGCTGATCCAAAACTAGAAGGCAAGAGCTTCTTCCAGGTCTCCCTCAAGGGTTCAGTGGCCTAAGGATCTGAGCCATCCTCTGCTGCCTTCTTAGGGCACAAACAGGGAGCTGAATCACTGGTGAAGGAGCCAGGACAGGAACTGGCACCCACATGGGATCCTGGTGCTGCAAGTGCAGGCTTAGTCTGTTGAGGAACCATGCCCGGTCATTTCTGTTTCATAAGGCCACCTGTATGTGGTACTTTGTTAGGGTCACCCCTGAAACACATGGGCTCCTGTTCTATGTAATCATCTGCTAGTCCTAGTTTAGTTGCCAGAGTCCACCTGCCCTGTCCCTGGCAGTTGACTAGGAAAACTACAATCGGCTCACACGGTTGCCCTTTGCTGTCCTCCTGGATGTTGTTATCAGAGAGGAGTGCGCTCAGGATCTTTACTCCTGCGTTTCTGCTGTTGAGCGGCTTGGCCTTGTTTTGTCTCTTGACCAACAAGGATGAACACGGGACATCACCGAGAGCCCATTTTTTAATCCCCTGAGGATGCAGCATTAGTAGTCTCTTTAGGCATAAAGAAGCAGTTGTTTTGTTTCATATTGGGGCTTCCTGGCTTGTCTTCTTAGACGGAGACTTCTCAACGCTCGCCCTCTGTGTCTGGCTGTCTGAAAGTCCCTGAGTGAAGACATCTGTGGCTTCACTAGTCTTGCACTAGCTGTGGAGCTCCCTCCTCTTCCGTCTGGTCTTAGTTGATTGTCTGTTGGTGATGATTCTTGAATCTATACTAGTTTGAGTTAGGACAGAGTCGCTTCCCTCTGAGACCCTTCGTTCTGCAAAGACTGCAGCAGAACATCATTGAAATGTGCTCAGCATTTGGCATGGCTTCAGTTTCCACTCTTGAAATTGTCTTTCCTTTCTGCAGCCAACTGTCAAATCTGGCAATGCCTGCTTCCATAGGAGGTTCCAGGCCATCCTGTGGTGAGGGCTGTTCTGGGATCAGAATCTGCAGCGTTATTTGCACTGCTCCCAGAGTGGCCCCACTGTGGAAAGAAAGGCTATCCCAGGAGCTAGGGCCACACAAAGTACCCCTAAGAGATGAGTACATCCTGCTCGCAAAAGTAGAAATAAAAACTGAGCAGGTGATAGCAGAGATGTGTCTCTTGCAGAGACAGGAGGGAGCAGAGCCTACATTGCCAAAGAGTTCAGAAAATATATTGCCAGATAAGGAGAGTTACGTAATCTTTTTTTAAAGATTTATTTGCTTTTTATTGGAAAGGGAGATTCACAAAGAGAAGAAACAAAGAGAAAGATCTTTCATCTGCTGAATCACTCCCCAAGCCATTGCAATGGCCAGAGCTGAGCTGATTCAAAGCCAAGGACCAACAGCTTTTTCCAGGTCTCCCACACAGGTGCAGGGTCCCAAGGCTTTGGGTCATCCTCTACTGCTTTCTCAGGCCACAAGCAGGGAGCTGGATGGGAAATGCAGCAGCCAAGATACAAATTGGCACCCATATACTATCCTGGGTATGCAAGGGAATAGCCTCTGGGCTGTTGGGCTGGGCCCCAGGTGGGCTTTTTGTGTCTCCATCTAGATTGTGCAAGTGTTCTTGCTCTACTTATTCCCATGAGAAAATATGAGCAATTTCTATCATTTTAAGTAAGTGTGGCCCATCTCTCATTCCCTTCAGGAAACTCCTTTCCGATTCCTCCTTCACATGTAGAATTAATCCTTATCCCATTCTACTATCGTAAGAGTCATATTACATGTGGGTTCAGAGGGATTTCATTATCATGTTGTAGTGAATTTATTTGGAGCTATTTATTTATTTATCTGAGAGCTCGTATGATTCCTAAGACCAGCATTGTGAGCGGGTGGTGTGGATGGGAAAGCAAGTTATTAAAGGGGCCGACGACTGTGCTTATGCTTTAGGACCAAGTGTACTTTATCTTCCCATTCAACATACTTTTGCAAAATATGCTGTGAGTCATTCTTATTCACATGTTTCATGTTCTACCTTGACTGTCCTTTCTGGAAAACTCTCCATATATGCCTTGGTGGCTCCCTCCACTTATTTGTACTCAGTATTCTTGTTTCAGGAAGTCCTACTCACATGTTACCTACTGAAAATGGAGCACCTTGCTTCCTGTAGGCTCAGCCATCTAGAGATTCCCTTAATGAGCTGCACCCCCTTTTTTCCCCTCCCTCATAGGAATTACCATCTTGTAACATTTTTGTATCTGTAGTAGTTATTATTTATTTTATGCATTTCACCAGTAGCCCACAAGTATTATGAGGGCATACATCTCTGCTTGGTTCACTGGGGTGCCCAAAGTGGTCCTATTCAGTGCTAGAAATACAACAGATGCTGCAAAAATGTTTGATAAGCACATGAAGTCCAGTGGATATTCCTGCAACAACACTCCCACACCTTGAAGTCCAATGTGTGGATAAGTTGGCTTCTCTCTGGAGCTGGTACTATGTTATGGCCAAGCAAAGATAATCCGATTCTTAAAAGGAGCCTGGAGAACTGTGCAGACTGCAGCTCTGAAGGTGGTGCAATCATGGACTGTGGCAGGATTTTCTTCTTCTACTAACATTCCTTGAAGTGATCTGTGGCATTATCACCAATCTCGTTAACAGCCTAAGGCTGATCTTGGATGGACTGAAACAAATCCAGAGTTTGGTTCCATGTGAGGGATGGGTAGCCAGGGAAGAATGGTGTTCCCTACCTCTCTGTCTGCTCTCAGTGAAGAATGATCATGGCTGCACAAACAGGAGGAAACACACCGACGGGGAGTTGAACATCCGAAAAAGAAAAGCCCTGAAATTCACACCCTGTTCACATTCTAGGCATTTTTGAGAAAAGAGGGTTCATGAGCAGAAACATGTCAACATTACAGAAATAGAAGCAGAAGGCAGAATACACTGTCGATGAAGGAAACAAGGAAATGATGACAATTTACAAGTATATGGTGCTTGTTGGGTGCCAGATACTGTGCAAGTTATATTATCCTCATGACTTCTTTGTAAGAGTTCATGAGGTGCCTGTTTTGCAAAGAAAGGACTGGGTTATTTATGGACTATTTCTCTGTCCATCTGTCATGTCTATCTTCCTGTTTCCATCACCTATCTTTCACCCTTCTCTATCTCTACTCACGTTTGTTCTACCAGACACAGGTGTTATCTATTCTTGCTTTCTGTCTATTATATTCCATCTTCATCTGCACGTGAATCATCTACCTATGCTGTATCTGTTTATATCTGACTCTTCAAGAAAGACAAAGGAAGGAAATGGAAGGTGAAAATCCAGCATGGAAGTTTGGCAAATATTAGCTCATGTGTTCCTGCACTAGCACCACTGGGTTTCATCCCTTGTGTCACTTTATTTAAATATGTGATTATTTTATCTTTGAATATGTCTTTTGTAAGTGAAGTCCAATGGGACAACCCACACACAGGTGCCACAGGAGACATTTCAGCTGGTCATGTGCAGGCAGAGGAGTTGTCCTTGTGACCCAGTACGTAAGTGTGAACTTGAGATAGTCTGGCGCATCATACAGGCGTCAAGAAGAGCTTGTATTTCACCCTGCAGCCCAGGGGCAGGGTGATGGTGCCGCAGAGAAGAACCCTTGGCAGCAGGTGTCACCATTTGGGAAGCCAAAGGAAGGATCCACAACCAGCCTGCACTGGTACTTATGATGGCCACAGTCTTGTGCATAGATGTTAACTGGCACGCTTCAGGCAGGGGCTTGGATCAGTGAACAAGTGTACACATGAGCAATGCCTGTGAGTGCAACGGAGGAGGAAATTCCTTCCTCCACAAGAGCAAGGAAGAAATTTAAAAAAACAATGACTTAACTTTCTCAGAACTCTGAAACTGAGCAAAAGCTTGAAGAAATTACAGAAGTATTACAAGTATTTATTTACTTACTGTTTGTTCTTACTCTTCTCTGAACGGTTGGCTTTGTCTTTGTGTGGTCTTGACTTGTTATACTCCTTTCCATCAAGCTCCATTTTTAGCGTGACCTTGAAAGATAACAGCTCAAGTCTGAAGTGAAAGCCTAGCTTGGCATCCATGAGCTAGAGCAGAATGGTCCTTGAGTTCTTTAAGATCACAGTTTTCCTAATGCTGCCATTATTTGATCTATCTGGTGGTTCCCTAGAGAGAAACTCACTTACAACACTGTTTATACTTGACTTGGCATTACCCTTTATCTCCTAGAGGCAAATGTCAGCAAACCTAGTGAAAAGAGGAAGACACTTGATTTGAACTGCTAGAGGAAATGAATAAAAGTTGGAGCCAACAACAGAAGAATCAAAAAGCTTTAAGAATTGGTAAATGACTTTTATTAAACATGGACTTGAAGGCCAATGAAGTGTCATCAAGTGTGACAAAATGCATATACTGGGAACATCAGAAGGGAACAGAATAAAAAAGTGAGACAGAAGATTACTTGACAAATATTAAGGGAAAAAGTCCTAAGCTGATGAATAAAAATATCCAAAAAGCACAGCAAACTCCAAGCCAGGTGAAACCAGATGGGTATGCAAACATTCTCATTGTCAAGCAGCCAAAAACCCCAGAGAATCTCAAAAAAGTAGCAAGAATGAAGGTACATGCCACACACATGGACTACATCGTGACATTGTAGCATGCTTCTCATCACGCATTATGGAAGTTGGGAAATGGCATATTCTAATCTGCACGAAGCAGTAAGAACACTAGTAAATTTGCATACCAACAAATGTAACGGAGAGCAAAATTTGTTGCATGTTTTAAATGTATTTTTCTCCTACATTATTTCTTTAAACTAAATAAGCCAATTCCAAATTGGTGTTGATAGTCACATGTTAAAAATAGGCAGAATGTATATGACCACATTATTATGCACATGATATATGTATGCATATGTTTATCTATATGATGTGTATACGTACATGTGTGTACCTATGTGAAATGTTTTTGGATAATCACCACAAAGCAAGGTGGAAGGAATGGAGACATTCAGCAGAATGAGTTTTGTGTCATTTGAAGATAATATCTATCTAACATACATGAGGTCATAATGAAGAAAAAAAAGAAATAATACAGACAACAAGTGCTAAAATAAGAGGTGCAATCTGCCTTATTAGTAACTACATTAAGCATAAGTGGACTGAAGGATTAAGCAATTTGGTAAGGAAACCTTTGGCAAGCATGCTTTAAAATAATTACTCTTTTTTTATTTCTGAAATTTTGCATTAACAGGAAATGAGTTTAAAATCTTACTCATTGTAAAGCAAATATTTATCGGCTTTGAAAGATAATATAATTGTAATATGTTGCATTTGGTGAAAGAGAACTTTTTATCTGAATATTCAAGTGATCTTATTATTAATCAGGAAGGGTTGTAAATTTAATTTCAGTAAAGGAAATAGCAGTGGGTGAAACTCTTATTTACCTTTTGATACAAAGATCACTGCTACATTATCATACATATTTTGCCTTATTCTTTGGCTTTTCTTATACATTCTCTGCACAGTTTTGCAAACATTTTTTCATAAAATGCATATTCTTTTCTTCGTAAGCAAAGCATGAGTTGTCCAAGAGAAGGCTTAATGTTTAATATTATTCATGTCTGTTTCCCATAAATGATATGCAACACATGAAATCACAAACCACCATGTGAGGTGTGGAGATGCGTCAGGAAATGTCAATACGCCATTGAATAAATATACAATTAAAGTCAGACATAAAATCACAAACCACCATGTGAGGTGTGGAGATGCATCAGGAAATGTCAATACGCCATTAAATAAATATACAATTAAGGTCAGATTCAGGAAATGGATTGTATCAAAAATTGACATTTTACAAAAAGCACCCTGGAAGGATCTCTACCCGCAGATGCACACACATTTATATTTTCAGGTGATTGGTTAGAACTTTATCTCCATACTGTTATGATTTATGGTTCTATCAGTAGAAAGATCCACTTGAAAATTTGGGTTGAGTATTTTCCAATTTGTTGGTTTTTTTAAAAAAATATTTAGTTTTATTGGAAAAGGCAAGTTTACAGAGACAAGAAAAGACAAAGATTTTTCTTCTGCTGGTTCATGCCCCAATGGCCGCAAGGGACAGAGCTGAGCCATCTGAAGCCAGGAGTCAGGAGCTTCTGCCAGGGCTCCCATGAGGGTGCAGGGTCCTGAGGTTTGGACCATCATTTACAGCCTTCCCAGACCACAACAGGGAGCTGGATTGGAAGTGGAGCAGCGGGGACACAAACCTGCCCCCATCTGGGATCGCGGCATCTTCAAGGGGAGAATCAGCCCATCGAGCCATTGCACGGGTCACTTGCAGCTTGACATTTGCCAAGGTTTTTTTGTGCTGCTGTCAGCAAAGGTGGATTGGACTCCCAACACATGGTTTAGTCAGAGCCTGGCCTTTGGAGCAACTCGACGTGTCTTCCTGTGCAAGCCAGTTAAAAGAGGGAGGAGTTACTAAGATGCCAGCCTGGGTCCTCCATGAAATCTAATTCTATCCTGCATACACTGTATTTCATCAATACCAATTACCTGTCAGATAACCAATTTCCTTAAAGGCCTTATAAAATGACAACCATAAAAGTAGCAACTGGCTGGAGTTTTCAAGCTGCTGCCAAACATATAAATCTCCTTGACTTAATAAATGCATTTGCAGAGAAGTGAGCCAGAAAACCTTTATGATCAATTATGGCGTCACATTAATAACATAATTTTGCATTGCATGAAACAAAAAATTTAAAAAATTATGTTCTCAATTTGTATCATTCCTGTATTAATCTGTTTTATAAGTAATAAAATATATTTTAAAAGCAAAATATTTCAGTACCCTAAATGTTGTTTTCCCTATGCTTTTTTTTTTTTAAACAGGAACTTAAAGGAGTTCATTTGGCATTGGGCTGACTGTAAAGTGCCAGGAGCTTCAAAAATCCACGGAAAAACAAGCAAAACCCATAAATTTAATTCTGCACAAAATTTTTTGAAATTTGGGTAAAGGATTTTTGACAAAATATTATTTATTTTTAGACCTTTTTGAAGACTCCTCACATATTGCTTTCAACCATACCCTTAAATTGATAGGACATCCCTTTCAAATAAAAACAAATGGGTGTCAGGGGAGGGAGGCATTAGTACAGCAGCAGAGCACTTATGCTTCAGCCTACAGTACCAGGATCCTACCGGTTGAACACCAGTTGCGTTCCCGGGACTCCGCTTAACATCCAGCTCCCTGCTAATGTGCTGGGGAAAGCAGTAGAAGATGGCCAAGGTTTCTGGGCCACTGAACCTACATGGTCTGCCCAACAAAAGCTCTTGGTTCTAATAGAGGTCAAGTACACTTCTAGGCTTACTGGAACAGCAAGCTGCCAATGGTGCTATCAGAGTGGGTTCAGATTTCAGTGTGGCCCAGCCCCACTCACAGGAGCCCTTTGTGGGGACAGCCACTTGATAGATCCGTCTCTTTCCTTCTGTGTCTTAACTGACTTTTTAATAAAGAAATATATCTTTTTTAAGAGATAAAGAAGAAATAAAAAAATCATAGTGCCACATTATATTAGATCCCGATGGTATCTGGGAGCGAGGCATGCTGCTCTGGCAGACATAACTCCAACTGCTGTAAGCAGCATCTGCTGGTGCTGTGAGGTGGGCGCTCACCAAGGCCCGGGGCAATCTCAGAAGGCAATGATCCCACCAGTTGCTTAACGGAAGAGGTTGGGAGACTTGAGTGGAGTGCTGGTTGTCACAGAGACTTAGCTCACTGCTGTCACAAAGAAGGCCAGGGCATGGCCACTCTTGGGAGTGTTCTGCAGAGTCCCTTACAATGGAAATTCACGTTGGTTCCAAGGTTGGGAAAGATCCAGCCAAGGAGAGCTATTTTTCTCCTGCCCAGCATGAAGCAAACCGACAGTGCACTGGGAATCAATCTGCCTGCACCTGTGGAGAACGCCCACACACAACATGTTCTGAGAAGCAGGTTTCCGGCTCACACATGAGCAGAAGCCAGGATTTGCTGCGAGCTGCTTTCCTAATGCCCTGGAGTTTGGACACCCACCTGCTCTCCATTCCAGGGTCATGCTGAGCTGAAGTCCTGGCGGTTTTCTACCGGGGTGTCGGGCAGAGTTCATGATATTTGGGGTATCTCAGCAGCTTGTTCATAAGCCAAGAACTCTCCACATTTTCTGAATGCTGTGTAAAGTAGCAGGTTAGGATGAGACTTTGGATGCCACACCATGCTTCCGCAGTGAGGATGACCCTTCATGGCCAATCATCACCTAAGCAATGCGGGCTGCGTTAGCAACATACACTTCATGAATGCTGTCACTGCATTTTGTATGGCCAGCCTTCTCATTTTCTTTCTTAAAGATTGGTATTTAGTTACTGAAATTTACTCAGCTGGCGTCCTATGCTTCTACTCTGCCACATCTGAAGGTAAATTGGATTACCAAAATAAGACATCAGGACCTGGGAAGCTATCTGACGGTCCCAAGGTGGCCTGCAGTTCTGCAATTACGACATTTCCTGGCTACAGACCTTTCCCGCAGAATTACCCACATTGTTCCAATGTTTCAACAGAGGAGCAATAAAAAGATCAGAAATGTAACACATAAAAAAATTGAAAATTATTTTTGCAGAAGTGGGAAATTGCAATAGATTGTTAAATCTGTCACCTGCTCTCAATTTAGTAAATGAAAGGTATCTTCTTACTATCAGTGTTGTAGCATTGGAAGTTAAACCGCTACCTGAGGTGCTGACCTCTCCTGGGAGCCCTGGTTTGAGTTCCAGTGTCACCAGTTTCATTCAGCTGTTTGCTAATGCTGCTGTGAAAGCAGTGGAGATGCCACAAATACGTGAGTCCCTGCTACCCATGGGGGAGACCCACCTGGAGTTCCAAGCTTTTAGTGCAGCTCTACACTGGACAGCTGGGGAAGAGTACCCACAGATGGAAGATTTTCTCTCTCTCAGTCTTATTCTATGTCTCTCTCTGTAATTCAAACTTGCAAATTAATAAATAAATATTAAAATCTTTCTGCCATTCCTATTCTTTTAAGTAAATCACTTTATTTTTCTCAAAATATTAAATGCATTTGGAAATATATCCAGATGGTTTAGCTTCTGTAGAGAAGTATATACACCATGATAATAACCACAGCTGCCAGGAAATCTATTCCTCCATTGTGGCTACCACCTGATGTTAACAATGTAAAGCCGGGACACACACACACACACACACACACACACACACACACACACACACACTCACGCACACACGTACACACACTCACACACACACACTCACTCACACACACACACTTACACACACTCACGCACACACATACACACACACTCACATACTCACACACTCACTCACACAAACGCACACACACACAAGGATTACAGAGAACTGAGGTGATCACTACGTTCTCTCAGAGAAAAGAAGTAATCTAGCTGCAATGTTGAAGCGCATCATTAGTGGGCAAATGCTCGCTAAGCCTTTGAGTTTGGTGGACGGAAGACAGGGCAGTTGCACATCTGCATTCAGAGATAACTGTTCTGAGCAGTGGCTGTGAGGCCTGAACACAACACACAGGCTGCCTCATCATCCAACAGAGTTGCAACATCTCAGGGGAAACAAAATTCAATGCACATCCAAGCCATTCAAACTTAAAGATTCCCCCGGCACTGGAGTCTCCTAAAGGTCCTGATTTTCCAGTTAGTCGAGAGTGTTATTCTGAATCTACTGTATGAATGAAGATTAAAAGACACAGCACTCGCCAAATGCCATTGCACTGACTTCAGATTCTTCCCTGTGCTGCAGTTGATCCTTCTTCTGTCTGAATGCTTTAAACCAGTGACACAAGCACACTGTTCCGGAAACATCCCAAGACTGCTTAGTACTTAACATGTTGGTGGCAGTACTACAAATCCAGGTTCAGTTCATCATGCCTTAAGGCACAGAAACATAAAGGAACTTCCTCAAACTCATTTAGGAGGTTTAGAGCTGAAATTTAAACCCAGGCTTCCAGGCTACAGAGCCTGAAATCTTAATCACATTTCCGTATTTTCACCTTTCTCTTTTTTCGTCTTTTCAACAATATCTTTCTCTAACTAGTGAAGTTTCCCTTCAGAGCTGGGCAACGCTAACCAAATATATTACCAAATATATTACCAGAAGACAGGAACCTTCTGGTTCAGAGTCAGAGCACGTCATCACCCACAACAACAGGACGTATGTGGGACAGTCACCTGGTCACAATTTTCATAGGGTGAAATGAGGTCAGACTGGGTACTACACCTGCCAGGAACAGGATTATCGGAAGGCACCTTGAGCTTGAGGGCCCCGTCTTCTTCTACACTTACATGTAGGCAGACAAGAGAGGCAAAGGCCTCTCCACCTGCATTTGACTGGTTTTAAATCGGAAAGTAAAATACATTTATATTTATGATCCACAAAATGAAGTTTTGGTGGAAGAGGTAAGTAGGGATGTTAAGCAGACGCCTTGCCTCACATACTTGCCATTATTGTTTGGGTGAAGAGAACACTTAAAGTCGACCCTGCCAGTGATATTGACATATTGCTGCTGACTGCAGCTACCGAATCACACACCACAGGTCTCTTGAACTGCCTCCTTCCACCGAGCTAAGTTCGTGTGTCCTTGGAACATCTTCATTTTGCAGCCCCTAGCAGCTGGTAACCTCATTTTACTGTATTTCTATAAGCTCTGTTTGTTTAGATTCCACAGGTAAGTGATATCATGTGGTATTTATCTTTCTGTATCTGCATATTGCACATAATAATCCCCATAAAGTGTTATTCCAAGTGAATAGGTTTGCTTTTCCAACAGGCTAAATAGCACGGGCATGAATGTGCCTTCAGTCTTCCTTCAGTCACTTGCATGGATGCATATGTTGATGTTTGTGACTGATGCAGTCAGATAGGAGGTGGGTCTCTCGTCCACACACACTGATTTCTGCTGTTAGTATCTACTACAAGTGTGATTGCCTTCCTTTATAATTTATAATTAATGTGCAGATACACTAATATCTTTTATATGTAAGTTTTATGTCCAGAACCTTCACTGAAATTTCAGTTGTATCAAATTTTAATAGTCGTTAGGATTTTTTATTATATAACACATTCATGGCTGTAACAGAAATGATCTAAATTCCTTCTTTCTGATGTGGGTGAAGTTTCTGGCGATTGTCTAGCGTCTCAGAATGGCACCTGCTCACACCTGTTCTGTGTTCAATGAGCGGTGAACGTGGAAATCCCATCATCTCTTCAATTTAGAGAAAAAAGATTCAGCTTTTTACCACTATCCCTGAGGCTTCATGGATTTGTCAAATGTGCTTGTTCTGCTGCTGATGTAAATCATTTCTGTACAGAATTTGTTGGGGGAATTTTCATCATGAAATGATGTTGAATGCTTGACATCATGAAATGATGCCAAGAGTTTTTGGTTTTTATTGACAAGATTGTAATTCCTTCATTCCTTAGGGTATGTGTCACATTCATGTATTATATATTGTCACCATCCTGGGAAGATTACATTTAATCAAGATGAATAATTCTTTTGATGTGCTGTTCAATTAAAATTCGCTAATATTCTGTTGCCGGTTTTTCACATGCTTCATCAGGGAATTCTCTGGAGTTTTCTTTTGCTTGCAATGTCTTTGACTTTGAGGTCAGGGTCTTCAGAAGCTTAGGTTGTTTCGTCTCCACTTTTGTTAAGAGCTTGACAATGACTGGTCTCACTTCTTCCTCAAACGCTTTGTGGAGCTCAATAATGACACTTCACTTTGACGGAGGGTTTTATTATTATTATTGATCTAAGTATCTTACTCGTGATTGATTTGTGAGGATTTCCAGTTTCGCCGTGATGCACTCTATAGGTTTTGCGTATCTGGAAGCTTCTCTATTTCTTCTAGGTCATGTAATTCACTGGTATGCGAGTGTTCCGAGTAGTCACATGTGAGACCAGTGCTGTCCGTTGTAAAACTTCTCTCTTCCAAAGGCGTTCGGTCTGTGTTCATCCTTTAAACAGCATGCCTGAAACAACAGCAACAAAAACAGTGCTTCGACTCACAAGACAGTAGAAACGGAGTTGACCCCACAACAGTCACACAACCAGAAACAGAAGAATTCAGTCTTGGATGTCTAACTCCTGTTCTGATATTTACTCCCAGGATATTTCTCCAATGACATTATTCTGGAAAAGACATTTGATGCAGTGGATAAAGAGACACTTGATATACCCGGGTATCAGAATGTCTGGGTTTAAATCCTATCTCTGCTTCTAATTCCAGTTTCTTGCTTTCATGCAGTTCTGGGAGGAAGCGTGGGATGGTTCTCTACCATCCGTATGGGAAACAGGCTGAAAGACCTCCTTACATGTTCCTGCCTCCTCTCGTCCTCTCCCTCTCTGCCTCTGCAGCCCTGTCTTTCAAACAAATCCTTCCTTAAAGGTATTAATTATGGCTGTATTTATTGTACTTGGTTTTATTTACTCTGACCATTTATTCATCAGAGCTTCTCCTCCTTGTACATTCTCTAAAAATTAACCAAAAGAACGCCAGAAATTCAAATTATACTTTCATGACAACAAAAATGAAAGAGAGATTCATTGCCATAAATTTTCCCAGGCCAGAGGTTCCCACTTAATACTGAGTGGAATGGAATTGTGCTCTACGTAGCTACAGGTGTGTGTTTGTATGCCATATCCATCTCATCACCTCTTTGGTTGATCTGATGGTGCATTTGGTGGACAATAGGGTGTGACACCTCTGGTGAGGCACGTGTTCTCTGTTTAGGATGTGTTCCAAGCATGGCTCTTTTCAGCGTGTACCAGGGAATACTATAGGAAAAGGTTTCCCTACAGCGAATCTTCACAGTAGCACACGATAGCTTTGTGCATTTGTTCCTGTATTACATGTAGGGACGGTGTGGCATGAGCCAGGACCTGTTTTTCTGTTCCTTGGAGCACACTATCTTGTGCAAATTCCCCGTGATATTCTCAGTGATAGGTTCCATTTATTGACAAAAATGGCCTTGAGTTGGTTTTTAAACAAGTTAAAGATGTTAAATGGAAAAAAATAGAGTTATCTTCCAGGTAAGATATTGGGACAACAGATCAGGCTCCTGGGCGATGGGGGTGGGATTATTTTGATATACTTGTGACAGGGAGCATCCTAGCTGCTACAGCATCTCTGATGAGAAGAAAAGTAATAAAAATTTGGAAAAGTGTTCATGAAAAGCATTCGGTATTGGGCTCAAAAACTTAATTGTCTTTGGAAACTCTGAATAACCATTGATGGCTTTTCTTTCTCATAGTAATAGAATCATCTTAGCAGATCTTGTCAATTATATTAGAGAGAGACTTGACTTAGCCGAAATTTTGATGTTTCTCTAATGCCTTCTTAATGTTTTGATGGAAGAAATGCCTTACTCAATGTTTTGTGAATAGAAACCAACAGAATTATGTAAATGAATGAATATAAATAGTGGCTATAAGATAGAAAATAATTGAGAAGACCTCATAATAAATACACAAAACTGTAAGAGAGAGGAAGATAATAATTCAAGTTTGAAAAACTGGAATTTATAAAGCCAGTTATTGGAATTTGGTCTTGGGAGAGAGTTACTTTTGGTTAGTGGGCAAGAAAGAAAGAGAGCCAGAAACAAAAGAAGGCAAGTGAGCAGAGGAGACTGAAGCCAGCCTGGCTCTGCGTGTTCAAGGACCTGGGAAGGAAGAATGCTATGTGCTGTGTCAGAGTACCAGCAGCTTTGTGGAGGGACATAAAAAGTTACAGACACATTATTGTTCCTCATTGTTAAAATGCACTGATGAGACAATAAAGAGGTATGTGGCAACAACTGTATTCATTATTTCAAAAGGAAGATCTTTAGAAGGAGTAGCTCAAGAGGCATCAAGGTCAACGCAATTTTTTTCTCCGCAAATATTATTTGGATCATCTAAATGGCTGAAAGAATGATGCAGTTCAATGAATGCCCAACGTAGTAGCCTAGTGGGTAAAGTCTTCCCCTTACATGCACCGGATTCCATATGGACACAAGTTTGTATCCCAGCTGCACAACTTCCCATCCAGCTCCCTGCTTGTAGCGTGGCAAAGCAGTGGAGGATGGGCCACAACATTGGGACCCTGTACCTGTGTGGGAGACCTGGAAGAAACTTCTGGCTAATGGCTTTGGTTTGGCACAGCTTTGGCAGTTGCAACCACTTGGGGAGTGGACCAGCAAATGGAAAATCTTTCTCTCTGTCTCTCCTTCTCTCTATAAATATGAATTTCCAATAAATGTAAATAAATCTTTAAAAAATAATGATAAAACAAAGAGATAATGGGAAACATTAGAGGCACTCTTATTAGGTTCATCCAATTTAATCCATTGTTGTCAGTTGAAAGTTTATAAAAAGATAATCAGTATATATTTTTGGCAATGTCTCTCTCTTTCTCTCTCTCTCTCTGTCTTCTTTCCACCTGAGATGATGGTGGAATGCAAAAAAAAAAGGTAAATTTAAGTGAGTCTAGATTACAATGAATTGTTAAAACAGCTGTTGAAACACTCGGTGAATGACTCTTGACACTAGAAGAACGAGGCAAGGATTTCAGTGTGTAATTTAACAGGGGCACATCAAGAACGTGAACTTCTTCTTTGTAAGCAACTCTGGCATCTCGGTGGAGGATAAGTTATGCATAGCATTTTCAGTAATTACACCCAAACACAGCAGAGTTCTCCCCTATGAGGAAACTGAAGCAAGACTGGCCCAGTGACTCACAGAGTCGCAATGAATACCGCTTATTTAGATTCTTTTAAGTCTGAGGTCTTGTTGACTATTAGTCTCCCACTGAATGTAGAGGGATTGTGTGTGTGGAGGGTGGCATCTCAGGATCAACATTCATCAACTATGGTATTTGCTCAGTTGTGTAAGGACACAAGTCATTCACAAGGGAAAAAGCTGTGAACAAAAGCTGTGTAACTTTGTGACAGAAGCTAAATATTTTCTTTTCTTCTTCTTTTTTTAATGTGGATAGAGGCTAAGTAGCTATCCCCAAGTCATAATGCAATAGAAACGAGTTGTTCCTTGAAAGAAACAGCCTCCTTTTACAGTTGGTACTGTGAGAGGACTCAGCTTTTGTTACAGCTAATCAGAGCCCAAAGTTATTCCAAAAGGATTCCGGATCAACATGAAAAGGCATTATAAAGCGAGGCAGGAGTTCAGAAGTTTAGACAGGAGGTATCTATAGTTATTGCTTCGACTACAAGAGCACAATAAAAGAGCCTAGCTCTCGAAGAGCAGGCATAAAATTCAAGTTAGCCTTATGGAACACACACAGATTAAATTCTCAAACTCAATTAATTCAAGGTTAAAGCTGCATCCACGTGTAAGGAGATAGGGGAGAGAAGATGTCCATTACTTGGTACATCAGTGAGCAATATATTGGAGTGTTAAGACTACATTTAGTATAATATGATATCGTCTTTGAGAGGTCATAAAAATGTGACTTTTATTAAAACTATTCTTTTTTTTTAAATAGAAACATTCAATATGAGATATTCACGCATTTGAGAATGGGAGAAGAAGAAAGGAAAAGCATTTCATGTTCTGCCTCTAGAGGCGTTCCCTGTTCCCTGTCAGTGTTCCTGTGACTGCCCACTGCTCCTTCCACCTGCTGTGCACACAGCCAAGTCCCCACTCGCGGCAGAACACAGCTTACACACATATGATGACTATGAAAGTAGTTAGGACCATTCCTTTCTTGAGATATGTCGTGATATGTTCTCATAAAATGTCCCAGAACCAAACATTTAAACCAAGTCCCAATTTTTCTCACCAGAAAGATTACACAAATTTACACTGCATTATAATGTGAACACACACATTGTTAAACTTGACAATAACAATTTGTTCATGTTCTGCACATCTTTTGACACAGTGAAGACATTTTCCATTCATTAAATTTGATTCTATTTTTTTAATGTACTTGTTTTTATTTGAAGGTCAGATTTATAGAGAAAAGGAGCAATAGAAAGAAAGAGCTTCCATCCACTGAATCACTCCTCAAGTGGCCACAATGGCCAGAGCTGAGCAGATCTGAAGCCAAGAACCAGGAGCTTCCTCTGGGTCTCCCACATGAGTGCAGGGTCCAGTGCTTTGGGGATTCCTGGGCTGCTTTTCCAGACTAGAAGCAGGGAGCTAGATGGGAAGTAGAGCAGCTGAGATACAAGTTACACAAACCAGTGTCCATAACAGGGCCCAGTATATGTAAGGTGAGGATTTACCCCTGGGCCCAAATTTGGTTGTTTTAAAATTGTGTGTTATTCAGTTGTGCTTTTGAAGGGATTTTCCGAAACATGTTCCCCTTTTTTTCTGTCCTTCTTTCCTCCTTTCCCTTCCTCCCACACTCTCTTCCTCTTTGTCTTCCTCCCACCTTTCTCAATCTCTCTCTTTTTCCTTCTATGATTCTTCTTTTTTTTTGCTTTTGCTTTTTCTTGTACAACTTTAAGGTATTACATGGTATTTTGAGATACGAGGGTACTTTAAATGTTCATCGGGGGACCAACATTGTGGCATAGAACATTAAGCCTCTGCCCGGGACACTGGCATCCCACACTGCAGGGCCTGGATGGAGTCCTGGCTGTGCTGTTTCTACCAGCTTCCTGATAACATGCCTGGGAGGCAGTGAGTGATAATCCCAGGGCTTGGATTCCTGTCACCCGTGCAGGAGAGTGGACGGGTGGTCCTGGCTACTGGCTTCATTTTCAGTCTGGCGTAGCCCAAGTTATTATGGGCATTTGGGGAGCGAACCCACATATGGAAGATTTCTCTCTGTTTATGTGTGTCATTCTGTCTTTTAAGTAAGGAAACACATCTTTAAAAGTCTGTAACACTGTTATATCTGATTTATTTAAATCTTGTCAATGTACGGTCAATGCTTTTCATCAATAGCATCATCTCTTCTTTAAGATACTGACTTGGAAGCTGTCAGTTTTCTGTGTAATCTGGTAGAAGACCACCTCTTGGCAGAGCTAGGTGCTATGCCTCCTGAGAGTGGAGGGCAGGCAGCGGATGCCCCCTTCTCTTCCTCTCATGAGTTTGGAAAGAGGAACTTAGAGAATCAGACAGGATTATCCACATATTTCCTAGAGTTTGTGGACACAGCAAATGCACATATGGGTTATGGCTGGGAAATTCCAAATCGAAAGACTGTGACCAGTTCACTGCTTTGTGACAGCATGGCCAAAAAAAGCAGAACAGGCTGGACTTGTTTTATCAACTGCGTGTCACAGGGGCAAGCTTCTGGACACTGATTGAAGAGGACAGCAACAGATGCCAAGGTGCCAAGCGAGTGTCAGCCAGAGGATCTGGGCCTTGTTAGCACAAGTCGTCCAGTCATGTTTTCCTGTGAGAACAGTTCTAAGGAGTCGTTTTCCCTATATGTAGCGTGAGTCATAAACTACCCACAGATAACATTTTTATGCACTCTGCCTGCTGTTTGCAGCCCAAGCCTGGCAGAATCAATGCTGCCGCAGGAGTTGGAGACAGAAAGCTGCAAGCAGCTTCACCGGTGCAAGACTCCAGCCTGAAGCCAGCCTGCATGGCAGGAACGTGGGGGAACAGCAGAGTCTGGCTCCTTCGTTACGCTAGTGAATAGCAGAGATGACGAAGCCGTGGTGGCTTGGAGAGAATCCACCTGAACTCACCCCACCAGGTTTGCTGAGAGGAGCTTTACAAAACTGCCTAGTGACTGTATCCCGTCATGCTCTGCTTGTGGAGACCACTAAGGACAGACAAAAGGACACCCTATTCTCATGGAAAACTCGTGCAAAAGCAGATAGTGTTTTTTCTTTTTTTAAAAAATATACATCTGCTTGTGTATATACATTCCACATAGCAAATATCTCCTTAGAGAGTTAACTTCTATTATGATCATGCTACCTGACGTCTCTGCAGTGTGGAGTTTACAAGCACTTTCCTGGTAATGATCTTAATCAATACTCTGTGATTGGCTCTATCCCTTCCACATTTGTGAGTGACACCTGCATTCAACAAGATCTTGATGTGTTCGGCATATTTCATTGTGTTGCCTTGCAGTCTTGTGTTTAGCGGGTGTGCCACATGTTACAACTGATTCACGTCTTTAAGGAACACAAAACAGCCTGTACAATCAGCAAAGAACACATCACGCAGCTTGGATGTCATTTGTCCCTAGTCTAAGGACAAAAATGTCAGACAAAGAACAAGAGAACAGCAATATCACTAAATGTCGGAAAGCCATGTGGCAGCTGACTGCGGCACAGTGAGCTAAGCCCTTGCTTCCAACAGCAACTTCCGTACCAGGACGCACATCCAGTCCTGCATGCGCCGTTGCCATTGGTGCCAACAGGGAGCTGAAGATGGTCAAGCTCTCGGGTTTGTGCCGTTTCAGTGGGAGCACAGGTTGGAGTTCTGGGGCTTTGACCCGTTCAGCACTAACTGCTATAGACACTTGGGAGTTAGCTGGAGGATCTCACACTCCTTGTCTCTCCTTTTCTGTCTTCTCTCTATCTCTGTTGATGTGCCTTTGAAGTAGATGAAAATAAATATGCATTCTAAAAAGCTGTATAGACCATATGGTTATTCATTTAGGAAATAATCAGCTTCTTTAATTCAATTCAGCATTTTGCATGACCAGCACTCTTAGGATGAAAGGAATTGGAGTGCAGGAAATAAGGGAAATTGACAGGTGCTGGATTTCCATAAGAAATCTGTGACATTCACAGAGCAGTGCTTCTAATTAACATGCAAAAACCAAGATATAGTAAGATTGCTGTACGAATAAAAGCAAATTCCGTAATTATATCTCTTTTCCTCACAGAAATAAATGGCAATGCACACCATTGTCAGAATTAGAAGGGGTTTAAGAAAAACGACTCACTTCTCTCTTTTACCAACAGTACTGAATACCATATGGGGTCACAGCTTAGGGTTAGGCTGCTAAACATCTCAGGAAGATAGCATTTATCTTCTTTGTGAAGAATGAAATGACTGTAATTAAATGGCTTTTGTTTAGCAACCCAATCGGGAAGGGTATAAGGTCAGTGAAAAACATCATGTCTTTATTTAAAGACATTATTGAGGGGCCAGCAGATACAAGCAAGTTATCTTCACTTCTACCTTTGAAAAACCTCCCTATTAGCCTATTTGATGTCTGTTCAGGGACCAGCCAGCACTTCCACGAACAAAGGTTTGTCGGACAAACTCAGGAGGAGGGTCATCTCATGGGCCCGGGGCCCGTTAGTCCAAAGGCCCGTGGAAGCATGCAGACTCTTACTGCAAGAGTATGCTTTGTCCAAATCCCTGTGCTTTCGGAGTTAGAAATATTTCCATTCATAAGATTCTCTTTTATTAAGACCACAGTGTTCTTTTTTATGTAGTAATTCTGGCTATACATATTGTTTCACTTGTTACAACGCCAATCTTGATCGATTCAGATGTGTTGAGAGTGTAGTCAGTGTCGCTCCAAGTCATCTCTAGGCTACTAAACAGAAATAAAAGCAATGCTACGTGCCATCAAGTCTGTAAAGACGTAAACAAAGCAGATAGGTGGATGATGGATACGTGATAGGTAAATAGGTACCAAGGTAGCCTTCAAATTCCGATTATTTAATTCTTTTATAATAGAAATTTGTTTCTGAGTGAATAAGAGACATTAAGAATACATTTAGGAAAGATTTACGACCTCATCATGGCCTCATTCATTTCATAAAGAAACACTAAGGCATGTATGAAGTTATGCCCCGATTCCAGGGCTCTTCAGAGTCTGTCATCCAGCTTAGTTTTAGCAAGATTTGCAAAGTAGATTGTGATTTTCACAAAATATGCTCCAAAGAATTTTTTCCAAGATCCCCCAAAATATGAAAGATCCATTTCATTCTCTTAAAAGAAGCTTGGGCTTTGTGACTTCAGAACTGACACAATGTGATATTTGAAGCTAGATCAAAGAAGGTTATGGACCTACACCCTTGGGATGGTTGGTCTCTGACTGAGACCCCTGCTTTGAGAAAGCTTAGGTAATCGATGGAAAGAAAAATGAAGGAAAAACTCGCCTCCCAAATTACAGTGTAAAGTATGTAGGCAAATATGATTCTGTTGTACTTCAGATTATCGCATCACACATATGCTGCAGTTTGGCTTACTGGATATTTGAGACCTGCTTAGAAAATTGTCCTCAAAAACATTCTTGCTCAATGAAAATGCCCCTTGTGTCAGAGAAGCATTGTCCACCTCTGCCATCACAGCATCTCTCCAGCAGTCAACAGAGGACAGGCCTTCTGTCCTTTAGGAAATGAGTGTGTGGCTGACAGAGCGATTCGTTTGATGCATGTGGGCAAAGGAAAGGAAACCCTAGGGGAAAGATTTCAGCCTCCAGGATGCCACCTAAAAAGTCACGATTGGTAGAAGTCAAGTTACAGACCTTCGGAAGACGTTGATTCCAATGCTCATGGACGACTTTTGGGGGTCTAGACTTTAAAATGAGAACAGATGTGGTGGGAGACTGTAAGAGAACTGGGAGTAGGTTCACAACGTAGATATGGGACTAGAACATTGCATCATTGGGTACAAATTTCACAACGAAGGGACCACTGATCATGAACTAACAAAAACAGGAGCTGCTTGAATGGAAGTTACTTCTGGTGAAGATGCTGGGGACTTTGTCAAAATGGGAATGAAAGAGTCTGACTGTGACCTTAACCTAGTTGCTGGAGCAGCCGCAGCCCTTGAGAGGAAAGAACTTCCACAGTGTATAAAATAGCATCCCTCACAATCACAGACCACAAGGAAATCTTACATGTGTGGGGGATCAATCCATGGAGCCAACTCCCTCCCTGTCCTGTTCTAATATGCTGTCGTCCCAGCCTTGAGCCACCACTGCTCTGACCAACTGCAATGACAAACTGCAATCATCCCCCAGCAAAAAGCTGCAAACTTCCTGGAAGTTCACATCAGCATGAGTAATTTTGAACAATATTTTTACTTACAGTATAGTTTGGTATATTCTAGGTGTGCCATATAAACGTGATTTCCTATCATACTAGACTGCAGTAAACGTAACTGAAATATGCCCTAAGAAACAAAAGATTCATGTCATTGACTTTATGTAGATAAGTATTGATTGTCTTGGTATGCTATCAAACCTGCTGTATATCCAAGCTCTGCCTATTTATAATTTTATGTGTTAAAACAACACATAAGACCCTGCGTGATGGCGCAGTGGTTAAGGTCCTCACCTTGCACGCCCGGGATCCCCATATGGGTGCCAGTCCTAATCCTGGCAGCCCTGCTTCCCATCTAGCTCCCTGCCTGTGGCCCAGGAAAGCAGTTGAGGACAGCCCAAAGCTTTGGGACCCTGCACCCGCGTGGAAGACCCAGAAGAGGCTCCTGGCTTCGGATCGGCATAGCATCAGCCATTGTGCTCACTTGGGGAGTGAATCATTGGATGGAAGATCTTCCTCTCTGTCTCTCCTCTCTGTATATCCACCTTTCCAATAAAAATAAAATAAATCTTTAAACAAACAAACAAAAAACAACATATAGTGGTGTTAAAGAGTAAAGGATTCAGGTCTTTATTTCTAAATATATATATATATATATATGTGACTGTATGCTATATTTTATTTTTAAAATACTATGGGGCCCTGCATGATAGCACAGCAGTTAAGGTCCTCAACTTGAACGCACCGGGATCCCCATATGGGTGCCGGTTGTAGTCTTGGCGGCTCCACTTCCCATCCAGCTCCCTGCTTGTGGCCTGGGAAAGCAGTCGAGGACGGCCCAAAGCCTTGGGACCCTGCACCCGTGTGAGACCTGAAAGAAGTTCCTGGATCCTGGTTTCAGATTGGCATAGCACCGACCATTGTGGCCACTTGGGGAGTGAATCATTGGATGGAAGATCTTCCTCTCTGTCTCTTCTCTCTGTACATCTGCCTTCCCAATAAAAATAAATAAATCTTTAAAAAAATACTATGAAACAGGAATTCAACTCATTATTTCCATATAGTCTAGAGGGAAATATTTCAAAATAATAACAGTGATTTTAGCTAATTCATGAGATACCAAAACATTTTTTGAAAACATATATTCATTTATTTACTGAAGGTCAGGGTTACAGAGGAAAGCAAAGAGAGGTCTTCTACCTGATAGTTCACACACTAGATGTGTGCAGCTAGTGCTGGCCCAGGCCAGTCCAGGAGTCAGGCACTTTATCCACACCCTCCATGTGGGCCTCAGGTGTACAAGCACCTAGGCCTCCTTCTGCCACTTTCTTCAGCCGTGAACAGAGAATTGGATCAGAATGGAGTAGCCAGGACACAAACTCGCTCATTTTGATTTTCTTCATTTTTAACTTCTCTATAATTCTAAGTTCTCCCACATATCATTTCTATTTGGACAGTAGAAGTTATAAAATTGCACAGATCAATACCTCGTTTCTTATAGAAATTTTTCTTGCTCACTTTGGCCCAGTATTTCATAATGCAAAAACAATAGAAGTAGTTTGCCAAAGCGACCAGACCCATGCCTCCTGAAGTCATCCCCAATGGAGGATGTGAACTCGCCTGAGTCCTCTCTTCCCAGCAACATGCTCCCTTCCACCCCCAGGAGAAGATAACCATCCCTGCTTGCTGCAAACAGTTGCCAGTGAACTCTCAGCAGCAACCAGCGTGAATCCATGATACGACCTGCTTGGGATTCATGAAAAACATTCCAGGTTTGTCACATCTCCACCGAGTTCGTTGACTTTGACGTATGAGTAGACATCAGACTTTGAGCTCAGTTGAGTTTCCAATTTTCAGAGTCACTTTTCAATATTGTATTTTAGAGTTAGACATAAGCTGTTCAGCGACTTCCTCTTGTTTTGCTAAGCCCATCACTCCAGTTTGAAAAGCTTCCCATTAGAACTTCCCAGCTGAGGTAAAGCCTTTAGTGGGAATGAGAGGGCAGATTTGATCAAACTTATGCCTTAATCTTCTCTGGCTGTTCTCTCCTCCCACTGAGGTATTATACAGGCAACAAAAGCGCCATCCCTTCCTTGTATTTGTTAAACAGATCTCCATGGTGGGTGCTGTTTTATAGAATACGTCTCTAAGAGACAAGGATTTAATTGCCTATATGTAACAAACCAGAATGTTCTCAGTTTTGCTACACTCAGGAAGATACAAAGGAGATCAAATGGCGTCTCTCTTGAAAAGCCAAGGAGCTGGTTTTATCACTGTATGCAGTTCTTATAGCTCGTGTGCTCAGGCTTCTAAGTGCTGTCATTTTTGTGAGGAAGAGAAAGAGCACAGCCATCTTCTGGCTCACCTATCACATCGCAGCAGCCAGGAATTTACCTCGGATCTCCCATGCCAGTTGACAGGAATCCAGTTCCCCGAGCCGTTACTGCTGCCTCTTTATGCACCCGCAGAAAGTTAGAGCGAGAGTCCAAGGTTCTGAGTTGGACCCATAGTCTGCGAGGTGCATCGCAGGATGTCTCGACCACTCAGCAGCAAGACTACTGTTGTGACAACTGGTAGAGCTATTGTGGTTACTTTATAGAAACTATTCATTGACTACTATTTTTGTTTGGCCAGCATAAGGCGGTATTTTAAAATTGTCGCAGAAGAACCTAAATGTAAAAATGTTAACTCCAAAGTCTTATAGAAAGATCTATGTGGTTGAGACCCATAATGAAATCATATTTGATTTCCATACTTGGCATTCTATTTAATTGGTTTAGCAAAATTGTAACACTAGGCACATTTTAAATATGACTTTCTTTTCTATATTATTATATTTAAAAAAGAACTCATGATGTTAAAAAAATGATTGGTATAGTGGTTACATTCCATAATAGAAATGACAAGGCCAGCCAAAGCTTCAGGATAAAAAAATACGGTTTTAAAGAATAAACGAAAAAGCTCATATCTGGAAAGCTTTTATTACCCAGTCCTGGTCCTTTTTAAGTAAGGATTTGTGATTTGTATGGCTGTTGGAGAAATGAGTTTGCCCCTTCCCTGGGAAAGAAAAACAAGAGAATAAAATGAATAAAAAGAAGAAACAAAGAATGAGGAAAAAAAAGTTGGAAATATTTTATGCCATGAAAGAAATTCAGCATACTGGAAACATATGTGTGTATATAATCAGACAGATTCTTGTCATAAAAGACGTGCCCATCAAAGTCACAATAAGATATGAGGCAGCAAATAATGTTATAGGCACTTTGCAATAAAAAAACAGACTTAAAAAAAAGTGAGAAAATGGCAACTAACTTACGGTATCTTGCAGAAGAAAAACAGACATTGGATATGAATATGTGTAATCTTTTAGTAACTAGAGAAAGGCCATGAGGATGGCAGTAACACATGAGGCAAGCCCTCACTGGCTGTGAAGCTGCTCCTGGCACACTCAGCCGTGTATCTAAATCCGTGTGCCGGCCCCAGTTCTCAGTCCAGCTTCCTGCCGCTCTGCTCAACTAGTTGCATTCCAGCACCCACACAGGGGACCTGGACTGAATTCCCGACTCCCAGCTTTTATCCGCCCATTCTGACCTCCCTCCCTCTATATGAGTATGTGTATTTACCTCTCACAGTAATGGAGCTGAAAGCACACACGTAAGAATATAGTTTTTTTGCGCTCACCAAGCTGCAGATCCTTTTTCTTCTTCCTCCTCTTTAGGAATATCTTGCTGACTTTAAATGTCTGTTCACTAATTTATACAAATACTGCGTTAGAATTAATTCTCATGGAGTGATGAGCCAAATTGGAGGAGCTCACATTTTTATAATGGACTTCAGACTCAACGACACAGAATGTCTGTTTAATGAGATGATGGTTTTAAATGAATTCCTAATAAGTATTATGATTTTCTTTAGAGACTTACATCTAAAAGATTATTTCAGATTACCTTAAAGTTTTATAACTATGACTAAACATATCAAATTATTGATTTTTCTGCTTACTGTATATCCCCTTTATGTGTATCAATAGTAAACAGGAAAATCAATTATATATATATATATATACATCCAGCAGGAAGCTGGATCGGAAGGTGAGGAGTTAGGAATCCACCTGTTCCTCTCATATGGTGTACAAGTGCCCAGTAGCACTTTAACATCTTGTATCAGAGTGGTTGTCGCTCATTCTTAAAGTCTGCTATTTTCTGCCAAGCCTCTGGACTCGGACCTTCCTTCCAAGCATCCATAGACTAGCTACTATATGTGTGCTTCTGTGTTAAACTGTGTTGTGCTACAGTACATTTTGAAGACTATGTGAAGAAAGCAGGAGATTGCCTTGCTAACAATTTCTGTATAGACCGAGTGTTGAAGCGATGTTATTGGGGTGCACAGGAGCGTAGGTCAGGGCTTCTGTGACGGGCAGCGCGAGAACAGCTCATAGATTTTTGCACGAAAGCTGCCAAATCTCTCCCTGTGTTGGGAATACTCCAGCTTTCCTGGGCAGTAAGGAAGGTCTCACTTTGCTTATCTGTGGCAAGAGGTAAATTACACTGAAATTACAGCGCTGTGATTTAGAAAGAGCCTAGAAATGGTTCGTTTAAACAGACTGGAACCAATTCAACTTCCTTTGTTTTGTAACTGGAGATTGAAAAACTTAGTCTCTGTGCAAATGGAAGTTTTGCTGATGAGCAAACTATTTTTGAAGCTATCTTTGAAACTGTTTTCCCTCTTTTGTCAAATTCCCGAGGATTCACTCTCCCCTTGCTGTAGTTCTTCCCACAACCCTGTGATTCTGAAGCGACATGCCTGCTGTTCCCAGAGGGTGAGTGCAGGGGAGGGCACAGGGGCCACACTGCCACCTCCTGCTGGTGAGCTCTCAGGACTGCCCTGGAGTGTGAGAACAGGCTGGCCCAGCTCCCTGCTGGCTGCAGTGAACCTAGCTCTCTGCACCCTCCTTTGTGAATCCTCAGTGTGTCTCTGTGCCCGGGACCTGGAATCTGAAAGTCCTCCTTCCGGCACAGCTGGCGGGCACTGGATTGCCACCATCTTGATGCCTCTCTGTGCCTCAGTCCTGTCTGGGTCCCTGAGGGGCCTCTAGAGAGCTTCACATCAGCATGTAGGGCCCCTGACCACAGTCGGGCCTGTGGAGTGACGAGATGTGTGTCCACTGTCCGCTCAGAGCTCCCAGCTCTGAGTGCCCCTTGCCGCCTTCACCCTCACTCTGCGCAGTGTGTTACCCAGGGCCCGCCAATCAAAGGCCAGCTCATTCCCTCTGACTTCCTTTTGTGAAGCTCCCCGCTGCCATGTCCACCTTGCCCGTGTTCTGAATTGTTCATGTTCTGCTCGCTGGCCCGTGGGATATGGTCTCTCAGCGAGGGCTTCTTCCTCCCCTACAAAGCTCTTCCAGTCGGTTCAGACACAGAGGGACTCTCCTTCCCTCTGCCTTCCTTTGCCCAGTTATTTCACAGCTGAGAGGAAGCACAGCATTCCAGAGGGCTGGATTCAGGAGGGCCCAGTCTGCTCCACTCCTTCCAAATCATTTCTCACCCGGATCCCTTGCCTCTTCCTGCCTCTGTCACAATCAATCCCCATCGCTGGCTGCCAAAAAACACACAGCATCTTCCCACAGGCCTTGTTGGCTCCTGCGAGCTCAGTGTAAGTGCCTCCTGAGCTTTTCTCCCAGTTACAATGATTCTGGAACAGTCTGCCGCTTTGAAGAGCTTTTGGCTTCCGCACTGGCCACACAGTGCCTTTTTGTGCTTCTTCCCACCGACCCATTCAGAAGCTGCATAAGGGGGCTCTGGTGCCAAGGAGACAGACTGGATTCATTCTCAGGGCTCTTGCTCCTTGACACCATTGATATGTAAATAGAATTACACCAGTGTTGCCTAAGTTGAGTGGCAAGAACACAAATGTCCAATGAGATGCTAATAGGGGTTCTGAAAAGAAGAAGAAGAAAAAAAAAATCTGCAGTCAAATGAATTCCAGGAACCAGGGCACAGCCTTGGAGGGCTCTCAGGCATATTAACATATTAAAGAATCTGAGCAGTCCTTCAGTGGAAAATTCCATTATTTTATGTAGCTAGCACTTGCCAAACTTATTTGATCACAGCCCCCTTCTATTCTGATTTATACTTATTACCATTTTCAAAGGGCACTAGGATTCAGTTTGTTTCAGTTTAGGAGACCCAGGAATTTTCCTTTCCCATGGTTCTTCTCCTAATCTACTCAAACAACCAAAAGACTTGATTGTCTGTTGTGCTGTAACTTAGCACCATTCTATATACTAGGGTCATTACTGCTAGTGCTGCCAAATCCTCCCCAACAATCTGTAAATTTCGTCACTCCTGCATGGCATGCCCTGGGAGAGTCCTGGGACTTCAGATCGGCTTTGTCGGCCCTTCCTCCTCTGGGCCCTCTGGAAACGCAGGGCACCAGCCCTGTCACTGCAGCCCTTTAATCACTCAGGCCCCTTAGACTGCTTGTGCCACCTCTGCACTCTCGGGGTGCAGCTCCGACTTCAGGGAGCAAATCCCAAAGCTAGGAGTACAGTGTGTGCCTTTGGCGATTTTTTCTAGAGCTTTGGTGATTGAAGGAAACGGCCAGGGAGTCTAAGGATCAGATTGCTGTGAGCTCCAGTTTAAATCCCCCGCTTACAGAGAGGTGAGGGAGGCCCAGAGAGGTGTGGCATGCTCCAGGGCACACAGAACACCAGTTGCCGGAATTGTCAGGCTCAGAATTTATGCCAGTCAGCTCTCAGTCTGGTAGGAGAACATTTTTGACACAGACAATGACAAATGCCTAGCAACTGGCATGCAACACACATCCCGCCTATTCCTTCTGCTCCTGCTTCTGTCTAAATCTTTTTCCTTAAAAAATAGGTTTATACAAATCTTGGGAATATTTCTTTACTCAGGTCAGCATTGTAGTCCTTTCTCAGTTTTATTATAGTCCTTTTGTTTTCCCCGTTACCATTTTCCTTTATGATTTGGTAACTTTTATCTGGTAGAATGCTGTGATTACTTGCTCATTATTTTTGGTAATTCCATTATAGATTTTTGCTGCATGATTACAATGAGATTAAATGAAACAAATGTGATTCCAAGAAGCTGTTTTGAAATGACTGGACCTTGATATTAGTTGTAAAGGGAAAGTAGCAAATGGAGGTAATAATCCCTAATCAAGAACTCTACTATTATACTCCATTTCTCCCCATCGTTTGATTTTTTTGTCCCTTGTTTGTGCTTTACTTATGTGAAAGGCAAAGTGTGTGTGTGTGTGTGTGTGTGTGAGAGAGAGAGAGAGAGAGAGAGAGAGACCCTCTTCCTGTTGTTCACTACTGCATGTTTCACAAGCCAGGGCAGGGTCAGGCTGAGGCTCGGAGCCCAGAATTCTGTCTGGACCTCTTACATGGGGCCTAAGCTTTTGGGCCGTCATCCTCTGCCCAACAGAGTGCATTGGCAGGAACCAGCCGAGATATCAAGTGGCACTCCAATAAGGAATGTGGACAACCCCATCTCCATCTTGACATGCCAAAAACAACCCTGCCTTCAGGATTTTTGCTGTGTCATTTGACACCTTTCCACATTTTATAACATCTGTATTACTACGACTTCCAATGGGTTTCCTCTTTGATGTTCATGTTAAAGTTATGAATGGTTAATGCAGCCCGTTCTCTTTATTATTAAAGTGCTCTGAATTGTCTGCATGGCTCTTCCACCTTGTGAGGATTCTGCTTTCTTTGACTTCCTGTTCATTCAGTAGTGTCTGTTTGATTTACTTCAAAGAACTTCCTTTAGTATTTCTCATAAGCCAGAGCTGATAGTAATAAATTATTTCTGCTCTTTTCTGGCAATGCCTTCCTGTTTCCTTCACAGCTGTGGGGCAATGTTCCTGCCTGGCAGGTCTCCCTCGTCAGTACTGTGAGGGTCTTGCCCTGCTTCCTGGACTCAGGTCCTGCTGTAACGTCCACATGCAGGTGCTCCAGCACTCACTCGCCTCTTGCTCATCTGGCCTGGTGTGCATTTTGTTGAGTCTGGCTGGTGACCTCACACTCACTGTGCCATGAGTGCTGAAGCTGTCCTTTACAAATTCCACCAACATCTTGGTGCAGAAATCATTGGAGTCGGGGGTGATGGTGCTGACTCATGTAGAGATAAGAGGCGCTAAAGTGTTAATGCCAGACTAGACAAGGCAAAAACAGCCAAATCTTTCGGAGTGGGAGCATTGCAGGAAACCCTCTCCTTGCTACCCTGCCCCAGCCCGCTGAGGCATGACCTTTTGCCAGCCTTCTGGGAGAGGATCAGTAAGCACCCAAGATCCAGCATTGTCTCTCTGTCACTGTGCTTAAAGAATAGCCATGAGAGATCAGTCTACAAAGGCCCCAGCACGCCGCTTCCTCCCCACACCTCCACGAAGGCCCAGCAAACCAGGTCTGGGCACTGGCTCTCCTGCCTGGCTTTGTGAGAAAGACACAAGCCTCAGAGGGCAGGAGTGCTCCTGGTGGCAGGCACATGCCTAGGGCTTAGAGGGCTCCTGAAGCCAGGATGGTTCAGGCGTGTCCAGGGTTCACTGGAGCTAAATCTCTTAGTCCGTTGTGCAAAGGGTCACCTCTGAAGAGGTTTAGCTGTTATGAGCTAGTGAAACACGCAGAACCCGAGCAGCTAAGTGTTACACATTATAAAAATTACTCCTGGCTGTTGTATGTTGGATATTTGCGTGACTCAATAAATAATTCACCTATCCTTTGCAATGCAGATCGTCTAGGTTCAGATCTTGGATCTGCTTCTGATTCCAGATTCCTGCTGTTTCAAATATTTGTGTCTGGACCCTGAGAGATAGACTAGTGGCTAAATCCTCACTTTGCATGCAGCAGAATCCTATATGGTCACTGGTTCATGTCCCAGCTGCTCTAATTCCCATCCAGTTCTCTGTGGCCTGGGAAAACAATAGAGGACACCACCAAAGCCTTGGGGCTCTGCGTCTGAATGGGAGACTCGGGAGAAGCTCCTGGCTCCTGGCTTAGGATTAGCTCAGCTCTAGCTGTTGCAGCCACTTGTGGAATGAACTAGTGGATAGAAGATCTGTCTATAAATATTTCTTAAAAAAAAATGTGAAAACTATATGTTTGTGCCTCTGCCATCCATTTGGGAAACTGAGATGGATTTCCTAGCTCCTGGCATTTTTGTAATCTTGGGGCATTTGGGCAGAATGAATCATTAGATAAGAGTTTTCTGTGTATGTGTCTGCATGTGTGGTTCTCTGCCTTTCATACAAAATAGAATAAATACAGTGAAGTAGCCATTCACAAGATCGGTAAGAGAATGTATAAATTCATTAAGAACTTGGAAAACTGTGAGCTACTGACAAATTATAGGGCGCACGCATAGAATGCAAAACAAGGGCCATGACGACTGTGGACAGGGTGAGGCCCTTTGCAGGTTCCTCAGGGGCTTGCATTGTGTGCTTGGTCTAGGGGATGCTTAGCTGCTGAAAGTCTGATTCACACACACACACACACACACACACACACACACACACACACACTGTGGAGCGGGGAGAAAAAAGGATACATTTTAGAATAAATGTACGAGGTAAAACCAACAGAAATAACAGCACTGGACAGAAGGAGCCATGAGATAGGGAGTATTTTGGAACTCTTGTTGAAGAAAGCAAGTGATGTGTCACTCAAAGACAACGCTCTATGAAGAGGCACACACTTTACAAGGATAATAAATATTTGCTCTAAATCTATGGGGTGTGAGGTGTCAAGGAGCTTCCAGGGTTATTCACAATCCAGAGAGCACATTGTTAAGAAAACAATTTTACTTTTCCTAAGGAGTTTCCCAGTGGCTCTGTCATTATATTTTTAAAAGCCTCTGGCTGGGATACACACATTTCATTCCAGTGTGCCCTGTTGCAGTCCCAGCTCTTCCTCTGATTGCAGCTTCCTGCGGATGTGTATCCAGAGAGGCAGCAACTTAGGACTCGGGGATTCGGGTCCCTGCCACCCACTTGGGTGACCCAAAAGGAGCTTTGATTCCTGGCTTTCACTTGGCTCAGGCCTGACTGCTGCAGTCACTTGGTGTGGCCCAGGGGACAGTAACTCCTCCATCTGTCTGTCTCATGCTCTCCCTCTTTCTCTGCTTCTTAAATCAAACAAATCATTACATAATTTATTCAGAAAAATATGTGGGTGAGAATGCTTCCAAAGTACCTGCTATCACATCCCCCCGTTAAGCCCACAGTGCCCGGTCCACCTGCTTTGTGAGGTTACTGCACTGAAGGGGAGTCTCTGTGATCTGAACATTCCAAAGTTTCTCATCAAACTTTAGCTAATCATTTTCATATTCAGTAAAATTGCTGCCTAGAGCCATTTTGTCATTAGAGGTTTCGAAATGGTGATTTTAATATAATATCACCTCTTCTCTTCATTAGCTGTAATTTTTTATAAGAAAAATGTGTTCTTATGCAAGTGTATGAATGAAATATGATTATCCTGAAAAGAGTTTTCACCAGAAAGACAAATTAAATGTATTATTCTCTCCTTATCCATTTTCCTCCAGAACGCATCCATGCCCTCATCACTCGCAGCAGTGAACTGCTCATGGTCACATGGGCCGGGCTTGACCAATCACAGCAGACTCTCAGCTTTGCCCCTTGGGGCATCTTTCATGACCCCTTTAATCATTCATTGCCCTTTTCTTTGGAAGACTGTTGCTGAGGCTCATCTTGCATTTTGCTTAGACAAGTCATCAGACATTGGCTCCTGGAGTTCCTTCCTGTAGAAAACATGGCACAGAGACCAGAATCTGGATTGGTTATTGTTTCTTCTACACTTTGAATACACATCTTTCAAATCTAATGTGGATGGGATGTGTTTCATTCCTAAGTGATATATAACCATTGCACGTATTTGTGGAGTTCCTTTGATGTTTCAATACCTGTATGCGTTGTTCGATGCTGAAGTCAAGTAATAATAATTTCTTTATAGTGAAGACTTTCATAATCTTTTAAGTTTAAGGACTGAATATGATGACACACAAATGCAAACAATGCCACACCAATCAATCTAATTATTAAATGGACAGTAAATTTAAGCAGTTATTTTTCAAAGGAAGTCATACGAATGGCCAGCAGGCAGAAGAAAAACTGCTCCACAGCTTCAGTTATTGGTGAAACACACATCAGAATCAAGATGCAGGGTGTGTGCCACGGTGCAGTGGGTAATGGCACAGCGGGTTATGTGCAGTGGGCCATGGAGCAATGGGTCATACAGAATGGGTCATGCATAGTAAATCATGTGCAGTGTGCCATGGTACAGTGGGTTGTGGCTCAGTGAGTCATGTGTAGTGGGTCATGATATACAGTATGCCATTGCACAGTGGGCTATGCGCAATGCAATGGCACAGTCTCCCATAGTGTAGTGTGGCATGGTATCGTGAGTCATGTGCAATATGCTATGACTCAGTGCGTCATGTGCAGTGTGCCATGGTGCAATGGATTATGCACAATGAGTCACGCGCAGTGGGTCACGCACAGTTGGCCATGTGCAGTGGCCTGATATTTGAGAGACTCACCTCCCCAAGTGGAGTGACTAGAATCCTGTGTCTACTTGTGAACACTAACCCTAGGAGGCAGAGCGAGTGAGTGGGCCCCTGGTGGCAAGTGAGGGAAGCAGACAGGTTCCTGGCCCGATGAGGATCTCAACTTTCTTCCTGCCTGTCAGGCCCCCTTGTTCATCTTCTTAAATATAGTGAGTAAGTGAAGCTTAAACAAACCAAAAACAGGACATTCCAGTTGCTTGATTTGTTCATACTTAACATTGTAAACTCTAAGCTCCATTTCAACAAGGAGGCCACTTATTTTTCACTCAACTCATGCATAGCGGTATCTGCCACAGAGCTCACACAGTATTTGTTATGAAATGATCATTAAAAATCAGAGTTATTTTCTATGCAAACATCCCATGTTGAGGGCATCACATATAATACTGATATTGTCACTAAATAAGTCACAGCTCCATTTCATACTTTGTAGCCCATCTTGACTTCAGTTTTGGAAATGCTGTGTGGAAAGGCAGCAGCTCCATTTTATGTACATGGCGTTCCTTAGCTGTATCACAAGGATCTCCTCCTCATTCCTTCACATTTTAGCAATTCCAGTGAGAGAAGAAACATTCCTGACTCTGAGTAAGTCTGGTTTTAGTTGGACTCAACAAGCCAGTGTTGTGTCAGGGTGGGTTGTGTCGGATGCTGTGGTTCCAGCATCCGATGTTGGGTGCAGTTTGAGTTCCTGTTGCTTCACTTCTGGTCCAGATCCCTCTGAATTCACCGGGGAAAGCAGAGAAGAACAGCCCCAGTGCTTGGTCCCTGCTCGCAGGCGGGAAGTGCAGAAGCTCCTGTCTTCTGGCTTTGGACCTGCCCAGCTCTAGCCAGCATGGCCATTTGGGGAGTGAGTTACTGGATACAAGATCTCTCTGTTCGTCTCTCTCTCCTCTCCGTTCTCTATAATTACATCTTTCAAATAAATAAGCAAAATTATAAAACACACACACAAAACCAATAAAAACCCACAAAGGTATATGCCATAAATTAGCAAAAAAGCAGCTAATTTAATCAAAACTTTACTCCTCAAAAACAAACCAGGAATGAAAATGCAAACCACAGAATAGCAAAAGAAAAAAATCATTTATGAAACATGTATCAGGCAGATTTGTGTCTACAGTTTTGAAAGTGCTTGAAACTCAGGGGGCTGACCTATGATAAGCAGATATAAAAGAGAACTCCTTATTGGTATGCAGCCCCTGTCTGAACACTTTCTTCAGGTGCAGGCAAATCCTGTGAATGCGGTGGTTGGGTTTCTCATGCTTTGAATTGATCCAAAAGAGAGATTGTCGGCAGGACTGTAAGACTCTTTGGTCCTCACAGAAGCAAGCATCCACACTGTGCTGGCTATAGAGGCCATAAGGAGCCCCAGGGGAAAGCAGTTCTGCGAGTTCAGGCCAACCCCTAACTCAAACCAGGACCAGTATACTGATCTCAGTCCTACAACCACCATGAACTGCACTGTGCTGCAGACCTCGGCACTGAGTTCCAATCAGGACCACAGCATAGCATACATCCAAAACGTGTAGAGATGAACAAAGGACTCAGCTAAGTCACACTCAGACGCTGGAGTGAAGATAAGCGAGGCAGTAAGTGGATGCTGCTGTTAGTCATAAAACAGGTAGCCATTTACTGTGTGCCAGGAGACACTGCTGCACCACAGGGTTTACAAACAACAAAGCTGTCTTGCGAACGCGAGTTGGTTCACAATCAGTAAAGTGCAGTAGTCCTTTGACAATGGATGGCATGCCATTTTGGAATCCTAGCTAGAATGGGCATGCCAGAGCAGTAAACAGGGTTTAGTCATTCACCTCCAAGAATTGAATGAGCCAAAGAGGACACAGTGTCCACAGGTCAAGAAATGTGGTGGAGCCATTGCCCTGAGTGTTCCAGGTTACTACCAACAACTTATGCTGATTCTGTAAGTCTCTGAAAGGATACCAATTAGAAGAGCATGAACTGGGCCTGCCTCAGTGGCCTGGCAGCTAAAGTCCTTGCCTTGCATGCACCGGGATCCCACACAGGCACCAGTTCCTGTCCCAGTGGCTCCACTTCCCATCCAACTCCTTGGTTGTGGCCTGGGAAAGCAGTCCAGGAGGGCCCATGTGGGAGATCCGAAGGAGGCTCTGGGTTCATATTGGTGCAGCTCTGGCTGCTGCAGCCGCTTGTGGGGTAAATCATGAGATGGAAGATCTGCCTCTCTGTTTCTCCTTCTCTCTGTGTATCTGACTTTGTAATAAAAGATAAATAAATCTTTAAAAAAATGTAAGCCAATTGTGCATCAAATTAACCTGACATACTTTCCCTCTATTGCAAAATTCAATAACTTCAAACATCCTTCAGTGTGTCAATAAGGAAAGTTTTGCTGTAATCCTTTTTCCTCTTCATGTTCATATTTCCCCTCACTGACATTTGACTTCGAATTAATCCCCTGCCATTTGGAGATGCGTTTGTATTTGCCATAACGTCTTCAAAGAAATATTTTTCTGTTGAAAGAAAACATTGCTGAAATTATTAGGGAAGAAAATAAACAAAAATTTGAATACAAACTTCACAGAAAAAAGTGCCTAGGTAGCACAAAGCACATGAGGAGGTCGTGAGCCTCACTGGCCCTCACAGAAATAGCTGAGGTTAAGAAGATGTCATTACGTACTCAGGAGTAACTGAAGGCAGGACTGGACGTACCAAGTCTTGGGAAAGATGGAGCCAGATGAGCACCTGCCAGGTGCTGATGCGGAGGGAAGGGATGCAGCCGCTTCGAGTCTAGTGAAGCCTTCCTACGATGCAATGCAACTTACTCCTATGTTACATGTGAAAATGAAGGCGTTCTACAAGAACACTTATGGTTCCTTGATTGAGAATGGCCCACAGATGGAAGCAAGCCAATCAGGCAACTGGCTAAAGCCATGGTGGTAGGCTCGTAATGCAATCGATACTTGGAAAGAGATGATGAGCTATTGATACGAGGAACAACTTTGATGAAACTCAAATAATTACATGGAGTGTCAGAATCCACCCCCAAACGGCTACTTGTTCTTCAAGTGTTATTTAGCACACAACAACCTGGAGATGCTGGATCACCACAGTGTCAGAAAGTGCCTGGGCGGTTTATTGTGTAACAGCCGTGAGAAACCACAGAGGGACTGGGAAAATCTTAGTGGCAGACATGCTCATTGTCTTTGGTGATTTGCACTGTTTGCCAACATACAAACTCATCAAACTGCCCTCTTAAATTTGTGATGTTTATTTTATATCATTTACACATGAATTAAAGTGTAGGAGGAAAGCAAATTACAAAAAAGAATACAACACAGTATCAGTCAAACTTGCCCTGTCTCAACTCTTACCAACTCTTGTCTGGGGCGGTCTCAGATAACTGGTATCCTGCAGGTGGTTCTAAGGCACGAACTGTGAGAAGCAGAGAAAAATTGAACCAAATTTATGTAGGTCATGATTCTTTCTGTATTCACAGTCAAGTTATTTTAAAATTAGTATGTGCACATTTTTAAAATTGTTCTTCGTATTAAAAAAATCCTTCAGTTATTGTTTGTGGCAAGATGTCAGTTCCATCTTTGCATTCCATTTTTCTCCATTTGTGAGACTCCTCCACTCAGCTCCTAAACTGCTAACAGGTTTCTCCAGACACGGCTGTTATTATCAAATTAACATAAGCAGCACTTGCTGAGGAGGAGTGGGAGGGGTGAAGTGGGGAAGTCACTTCTCCCACATGTCTTTTATGATGCACATTTCAAAGAAAAGAATGGATGTGTCTTATGAAGCACTAATCTCACATCTTCCCTCCTGCTCACCAGCATCAACGTTATTAATAAAACGTTCAGGAATAAGGAAGCTGGTGCTGCAAATGAGCATGTAAGAGGAGGATCAGTGCTGGCTGGCTTTGCAGAGATGAGCAGGGGTTTGGGAAAGGTGGGTGATCCTGGCTAGCCAGAAATGGAAAGACAACACAGACAAACAAATCTTTTGCAGACTAATAAAACCCCTAAATACTTGGAGTTAAAATACAAACTATAATGTCTTTCATTAGACTAACCAGAATGAAAGCAGAAAGAAATAATTGAATCTAGTCGAGTAAATGGATGAAAAATATTCCTCAGTATGTTGGAAAGGAGTTCCTGGTTATATCCCAGGTGACTTAGACCCATCATTTTATGTAAATTCAAACAAGGCAAGCAAATAGGAAATACACAAGGTGAATATTTTACAGATACTTACTGATACTTGGAACATGTAAATGAATTGAGCAAGTTCATAAAATTGTCGCATATCTGAATCAAGAATTCAACTAAGCATTTATATAGGCATATAACAGACTTATATTATATTAACTTACAGATTCTTTGGTTGGAGGACCCAAGAGTTATTCCTTCTTTTAGTATTTTTTGCTATGGACATAGTGGACATGTAGAGTCATTATGTTGGGCATATGTGACAGAAGCATATTATTTTCTTTTGCTTCAGTGACCTATGAGTGCTATTTAAGAAATTTTGACTACTCCACACTCATGCAAATAATTCACCACTCTAGAAAAAACAATTTAGACTTTAATATTTTATGTTTAGCATTCGGGAATACAATCATTCCAGGAATTATTTTTAGTTTATGGTGTGAGGTAGTGATTGAGGTTAACTTCTGGCTCTGCAGGAGTTCCAGAGTGGCCCATTGAAAAGCCAACCCTCGATATTTCACGTTAGCCACAGTTGTGTAAAAATTTAGTATGAGCTTTTTTCTGGACTTCCTCTTGTATTCATCTATTTTTCTTGTAGCAGTAAAGTGATCAGTGATTGTCTTATTGTGTGATATATAATGTTTTATACCAAATTCACAGGATTATTTACTGATTCCAGTTTAGGGGTTTTCTATTTAACGGAAGCTTTAAAAAAATTCTGACAAGCATATTAAACAAATTTCATTTCTTTTTGCTTATATGAGAGGCAGCCTAGGAAAGAGTGAAATAGAAAGTGCTTCCATCCACTGGTTCTTTCTAAATTCCCAAAATAGCCCAAACAAGGCAAGGCAGAAGTTGGGGTCCAGTGACTGCATCTACAGGTCTCACAAGGGTGACAGAGACCCAACTCCTTAGCCACCACCTGCTGTATCCCAGGGTCCAGGGGACACATTAACAGTAAACTGGATGGAAGGCAGAGTTAGGACTGAACCCAGGTGCTCAACACATGACACCGGCGTCCCCAAGCTAAGACTTCACTGGCTGTGCACTCTGTGATCCGCAGTGAGGAACTCAAGGACTGCCAGCCCTGGGAGGCTCTGAACAACGTTCCACAGAAGGTCTCCGTGACTGCTTCCCCTTGGTGTCATTCTGGTACAGCTTTGTGAGGTGTCACTCCATGCGTGTACAGACTGACACTATTCCATAAAAGACGTAACTTGGCTACCTTCGGGTTTCTGTGTATCTTCCTTGGTGTAAAGCAGAGCTCGCTGTGCCTGTTCTTTCTCTCTAGGAGCTCTGTCACAACTGCCTGCCTTGCAAAGTCTGCAAATTCTAATTTCTATATTGTTCTGTGTTTCCAGATATTGGCAATGGGAGGTTAGCTCTGAGTCGTCACACCATCTGTGGGACACACATAGAATTCTGAATGCATGTCCATTCTCTCATTTATTTGAAAAGCAGCAACAAAGGAAGAAAGAAACGTATATATATATATATATATATATGGATTTTCCACCTACTGCCTCACTCCCCAAATGCCCATACTGGGGAAAGCTGTGGAGAGCCAATGCTGAGAGCCAGGACTCGAACCAGACCTGCTGCCTTGCAGGATCTGCAATAGCAAATCACCAGACTTGGGGGCTAGAGGCGAATTCTCTGCGTGGGAAGGTGGACAGCCTTACCGGCACAGTGACCCTTTCACTAAGCAGCTGGCCCTTGTTTATTATCTGTTTAATCTGATTTGTCTTAAGAGAACCTTTCACATACTTTGACATGCACCTATAGCCAACAGATGATGAGGTGTTTTGGGGGCTGTCATAAATTTCTTCCTGAATGTGAGAGGCTGAACATGGAATGGCAGCAGGACATACACATTTTCCAAACATGAAGATGAATAAAACCTCTCTTGGTGATTCTACACCTGACAACCGCCGAGGTATTCTCAATTTAACTATTGGTGTACGTATTTTCCTTGCTTTCCTTCAATGCTGTGTACATGCGTCAAATAATTTGTTTTGTAATCATGAGATCTAGAAATCGCTCAGCATTGAAGCAAAACCCACGAAACTACTAGAAAATCTAATTCTACAGTGCATGTCCTATGTTAAATAGTCAACTGAACTTTTGAGATTTCCCCAGAATATTGAAATGAGCACTGTGATGTACATGGGCATACCCCATGCATCATCACAATCCCAGCAACTTGAAAGCCAAGGGAACTTCGCTTTAACATCACAGCAAGTGATCAGCCATTGTCCATAGATCCAGAATTTCCGAGATTCAGCATTAATGTTAAAAAAAAAAAAACCTTTTCCCCACTTAATTGTTACTATTTCTTTTAATGATGATAATGATAACAAAGAGTCACAGATGTGAAAACATCATGACCATTCTGTGAAGAGATTTCTTCACAAGAAAGAATGATTGTTTCTCCATCAAATAATGTCATGTGTGGAAACTACAGAAAAAGCTTTATTTCAGAGGTGGATAACTGGTAGACTGAACAAATCACGTATTTGCTGATGTTTGTTGCAAGTTACATGAACATTTGAAGATATTACATAAGAGATACCACATCTTACTACATAAGAGAAATCTATCATCCAAATAGTGCTTGAAACGCCTACCAAAAAGAGCTATCCTTCAACAAGTCCCCTTGATGCATGGTGTGCGCTTCAGTGCAGGACAAGAGCAGTGCACTGCCTCAGAGATCACAAAGTAAGACATTCAGTATTGCATTTTATTACCACAGATTTAAAAAATTCTCACTAATCTGTGAAATTGGCTTTTCAGAATATTTTATTTTTATTGACAAAGCAGATTTACCAAGAGAAGGAGAGATGGAAAGATCTTCCATTTACTGGTTCAGTCCCTGAGTGGCTGCAACTGCCAGAGCTGAGCTGGTCTGCAGCCAGGAGCCAGGCGCTTTTTCTAGGTCTCCCACATGGATGCAAGGTCCCTAGGTTTTTGGGCATCCTCTACTGCCTTCCCAGACCACAAACAGGGAGCTGAATGGGAAGTAGAGTGTCTGAGACACGAATCAGCATGCATATGAGATCCTGACTCACATATAAGATGTTGGCACTTGCAAGATGAGGATTTAGCCATTGAGCCTTTGCACTGGGCCCTTATAATCTTGTATTTTTCAGCCTTGCTATTTCACACACCAGTGCTTACATTCATTTCACTGTGTACAGGATGCCTGCATACACTATTAGAACAGAGTCCAGTTGGCTAATTATCAAAGGAATAAGATATTCTCATAGCATAAACAAACACTATCTTAATTTTTATAATTATTTGAGAAATTTTACTTACCACTATTAAATAACCCACTTGATTAACGATGTGAGTCCCATTCAGACACTACATGGCCCCCTGCTTTTCACTATTCATATTCGCTGTGTATGTCTCAATTCTATGTGGCATCAAACAATTAAATCTGATTCTTGTCTTACATAATTTTACAGAAGTTGTGGCACTTGGAAGTACTTGGTGAAACACAGCCGTTTAGTATGGAGGCTTTGCTCTCAAAAGCCACACAGTGTAGACATTCACACAGCTACCATTTGCCAAGGGAAATACTTCTGTGAGGTTCATTAATTTAATTGGTCCCTGTCATCCTGTTTTTAGAAAGAAGAAAAGAAGAGCTTTTTTTGACAAAACCAAGGATGGCTAAAAATCCTATTAGACTGTGCAGCACTACAGAAATGTGTCAGGAAGGAAACAGAAGAAATAGAATTCAGCATTTCTTAAGCCCAGCTCCAGCCCTCCCCTTTCCCTGATCTCCCATGGGATGAATCATAAAATATCTAACTAAAAAAGAATCAGAAATCTTAAATATGAACAACTTTTCACTAATTAATCTCTTCCTTTTAATTGAATGTAAATGCATTTTATGCCTGGACATAAAATTGCAGTCAGAATCAATTTCATTGTGAATGGTTGCCTAAAGTGTGTCCAAGAGCTCTTAGCCTAAGAAACAATAGGCGTGTCTCTCTGCCTTTCGAAGCAGGATCTTGTGCCCAATCAGGCCTTATCTTTTCCAAGCACTCTGTTCTTCTTCCCGCCTTGACATGGGAGAGGTGAGGAAAACCTAATCCAACAGCTCCTCTCCCCATGATCCCACGCCCACCCCACCACTGGTCTCTAACTTCAGCTTCTGTGTTTATGGGCATTTATGACACCAATGCATCCAGAAGGTTGTTGGGGCAGTCGAGCAAGAGCTAACACAGCTACCATGAATGTCCCTAGGCACGATCATATCTGCTTTTGTAGAACATGAAAATCCTTCTGAAGGAATTTAGGGTGAATTTTACCTCCAATCACCTCTCTTCCAGACCCAGCTCCTGGCAGGAACTCATGCCCCTCTACTCTGTCCCAGAGTGATTTTGCAAGTCTTCCAACCCTGCTCTGTGCCCTAATCCTTCTTGCTGTTTTCAATATCAAGGAGATGAACAAATCAGGCTTCAATCAAAATTCTGACTTTCATTTTCCACCTGGGTTAGTATTATGTGTGAGGCAACAGTGATATTTTTGATTTAAAGTGACTGAAAACTCAAAAGAAGGATAATTCATTATGTGTGAAAATAATACAAAATTTAAATTTTGGTGGCAGACTCAACATGTTGCTGAAACACAGCTGCAATCCTTTGTTCAGGCTTTTCTGTGGCCCCTCTCATGATGGAAGAGCCAATGCAGGAGCTCTCTGACAAGACAGTATAAACCACAGCTCCTCATGTCCTTTCTATGAGGCTCTGTGCCCAAGAAGCTTGCTGAGTGAATCCTGCCCTGGGACACAACCAGGACACAGGAATGTGCTACTTCTGGGAAGTCCTGGATTCAAACCACTATTCTCTGTGAAAGCTCACCTCCAGAAGCCAGGATGCTCTTCAATTTGTTTTTACCTCATTCACTGGTGTTTCTTGCTCCAGAGCATAAATGTATTTGATGTGTCCATGCACACAGTTCTCAATTAAGACAGAATTTGTGTTCTACGTTTTAACAGTAAAGAGTAACCTATAGCCAAATTAATGATATATAATGAGCTCAGATCAATTGGAAAAGCTTGTATAAAAGTGATGCAAAAAGGAAATAAATTTAAACAGAGACACCAACACACTAACACACATACACACACACATGCAGAAGAGCTCAAAAATCACAACCTCTCAATACTAACTCTAAACACAAATGGTCTAAATTCATCAATCAAAAGACATAAATGAACAGAGTGGATCGGCAAACAGAACCCAATTATCTGTTGCCCACAACAGGCACATCTTCCAAAAACCTGAAACAAAGATCTTCCAAATCTTGAAACAGAACAACTGTCAACCAAGAATAACATACCCAGCAAAGATCTATTTGTATTTGAGAACGAAATCAGATACTTCCATAGCAAAGCAAAACTAGAAGAATATGCCAGCATAAAAGCAGCTCTACAAAATCTCCTTAGAAATGTGCTAAATCCAGAAAAAAGGAGGCAAACCATAAGCAAAGATGGCAAACAGGAAGGTCTTCCCAATAAAGTCCACACAAGGTAGGGCAATTAAACAGATACCAACACCCACAAAAACACACATGCATGGCAGGGCAAAATCGCAACCTCTCAATTTTATCTCTTAACACAAATGGTCGAAACTCACCAATCAAAAGACATAGATTAACAGAATGGATCATCAAACAGGACCCAATATCTGTTGCCGACAAGACAACAGAAAACACTAGAAACTGAAAGTGAAGGGATGGAAAAAGATATTTCATGCCAATGGATGAGAAAAAATGCTGGGGTAGCTGCCCTAATTTCAGATAATATAGGCTTCAATGTGACAAGCATCAAAAGGGACAGCAAAGGACATTTTATATTGGTGAAAGGAATGAACCATCAGAAAGTAATCACCATCATAAACATCCATGCAGCAAATTCAAACGTGCCTAGTTATGTGAGGGGATTACTTACAGACTTAAGGGGAGACAGATGCACATACAATAATTGTGGGGGACCTCAACACCCCATTAGCACCAACAGACAGATCAACGAAACAAAAATTCAACAAAGAAACAACAGAGATCACACAAACAATAGAACAACTGGACTTAGTAGAGATTTATAGACATTTTTATCCTAAGGCCACAGATGATACATTATTTTCAGCAGTGCATGGCACCTTCTCCAGGATTGACCACATAATAGGACACAAAGCAAATCTAAGTAACTTCAAAAAGATTGGAATCATACCATGTGCCCTCTCAGACTGCCATGTAATGAAATTGGAAATCAAGAACTCAAAACACCCCAGGAAATATAGAAACTCTTGGAGGTTGAACAAAATGCTGTTAAAAGAACAATAGGTCAGAGAAGAAATTAAACAAATTTAAAAAAAAAATTGACACCAATGAAAACTCTGATACAACATTCTAAAACTTATGGGACACTGCAAAAGCAGTGCTACGGGGTAAGCTCATTGTTATTGGATCTCATGTCAAGGCCCAAGGAAGGCATCAAATACAGGAATTAAGCACACACCTCCAGGAATTGGAAAAGCCGCAGCAGAAGGGCCCCCCACACAATTGCAAACAGGAAATCATCAAAACAAGAGAGGAGACAAACCAAATAGAAATTAAAAAACTATACACAACATCAATGAATCAAAAACTGGTTTTTTGAGAAGATAAACAAATAGACACCCCACTGGCCCGACTGACAAATAAAAAACAAAAGAAAGCGAGAATTAACAGCATCAAAGATGAAGAAGGCAATGTAACAAAAGACACAGCAACCATTAAGAAAATTATTAGAAATTACTACAAAGATCTGTACTCCAACAAATCAGAAGACCATCAAGAAATGGAAAAGTACTTAGACTCCCTCCACCTATCAAAACTTAGCCCAGAGTCAACAAAAGACCTGAACAAACCCATAACTGAAGCAGAGATTGAATCACTGATTAAAGATCTCCCAACAATGAAAAGCCCAGGCCCAGATAGTTTCACTACAGAATTCTACAAATCATTCCAAGCAGAACTAAACCCAATCTTCTACAAACTCTTCAAAACAATAGTAAAGGAAGCAACCCATCCAAACTCATTCTATGAAGCCAACATTACCGTAATCCCCAAACCAGATAGAGAACCAACAGAGAAGAAAAACTACAGACCTATCTCTATGATGAACATTGATGCTAAGATTCTCAACAAAATCCTAGCCAATAGAATTCAAAAAAAAAAAAAAAAACATCTAACAGATCATTCATCCGGATAAAGTAGGATTCATCCCTGGAATGCAGGGATGTTTCAACATTCGGAAATCCATACATGTGGTAATATGCCACATCCAAAAACTGAAAAATAAGAATCACATAATAGTATCAATAGATGCAGAAAAAGCTTTCGACAAAATCCAACACCACTTCATGCTAAAAACCCTAACCAAGGTAGGCATAGAAGGAACATTCCGAAACATAATCAAAACAATATATGAAAAACCCAATGCCAGCATCATACTGAATGGAAAAAAACTGGAACCCTTCCCACTGAGATCTGGAACAAGACAAGGATGTCTACTCTCTCCACTGCTATTCAAGATAGTCCTGGAGGTTCTCGCTGAGACCATAAGACAAGAAAAAGAAATCAAAGGAATTCAAATGGGAAACGAAGAAGTCAAGATTTCACTATTCGCAGAAGACCTGATCCTTTACATAGAAGAACAAAGAGACTCAATAAAGAGGCTGCTAGAACTTATACGAGAGTTTGGCAGAGTGGCAGGGTGCAAAATAAATGAACAAAAATCAATAGTGATAGTGTATGTGAATAGCCCCAGGATGGAAAAAGAACTAACCAGCACGTTACTGTTCAAAATAACAGAGAAGCAAATATCTGGGAATAAATCTGACTAAAAAAGAAGATGTCTATGAAGAAAACTACAAAAATAAAAAAAAAGGAAATAGAAGAAGACTGCAAAAGGTGGAGAAATACATCATGTTCCTTGATGGGTAAAATCAATATCATCAAAATATCCATATTATAAAAAGCAATATATACATTCAGTGCAATCCCAATCAAATTACCAAAAGCATTCTCCAGAGAGCTGGATGCAAGGGTTCATCTGGAAACACAAAAAAGCATGAATAACCAGAACCTTCTTGAAGAATAGGAATCTAACAAGGGGAATCACAATCCCAGACCTCTGAGCATATCATAGGGCGGTAGATTTTTAAAACAGCCTGGTATTGGCACAAAGACAGAGAGCAAGAACAATGGGTCAGAATAGAAGCAGCAGAAGGGAATCCATACAGGTACTGCCAAACTATCTTTGACAAAAAAACAGATGACAATGCGGAGGAAAAGGAAGGTCTCTTCAGTAGATGTTATTGAGACAATCGTTTGATAGCCTGCAAAAATAAGAAGCTAGACCCACATATTTCACCATATACAAAGATCAACTCTAAATGAATAAATGACCTAACTGTACATCCAGAAACCTTCAAACTTTTGGAAGAAAATGTTGGAGATACCTTGCAAGATCTAGGGGTAGGTCCTGACTTCATATAAAAAGCAACAAAAGAAATAGCAGTCAAGACCAAAATAAACAAATGGGACTACATCAAACTAACACGCTTCTGCACAGCAAAAGAAACAATCAACAAAGTAAAAAAGCAACCCACAGAATGGGAGAAAATCTTTGCACACTACACAGGAGACAAGGGGCTAATTTCCAGAATACACAGAGATCTCCAGAACAACCAAAACAATAAAACAAACAAACCACCTAAGATATGGGCACAGGAAATGAGCAGACACTTTACAAAGGAACAAATCCAAATGGCTAACAAACACTTGAAAAAAAATGCTCAAGCTCCCTGATGATAAGGGAAATCTAAATGAAAACATTACTGAGTTAGCAGCTAACTCCAATAAGAATGGCTCACATACGGAAAAACACTAAAATCCTGCTCCTCTGCTGGTGGGGCTGCAGACTGGTGCAGCCTGTGTAGAAGTCGGTATGGAGAATAGTCAAACAAGTGAAAATCTACATACCATGTGACTCAGCAGTAGCACTTCCAGGAATAGATCCAAAACACCTGTTACACAAGCAACTCACGTACACCGCTATATTCATAGCAGCACAATCATTAATTGTAAAATCTTGGAAGCAACCAAAATGCCCATCCACAGATGACTGGATAAGGAAACTATGGTTCATCTAGTCTATGGAATACTAGTCAGCTATTAAAACAAACAAACAAAACAAAATGCATTTCTTCATGGCCAAATGGACCCAACTGGAAACTATTATGCTAAGGAAAATGTGCAAACCCAAAATGTCAGATGGGTCTGTTCAAATCTTTCTGTATTAGTTAGTATCTCTGTCTATCTGAGCTAATTTTGGGACTCCTGAGCCTTAATATAAGATAAAATGATGTTAAACCCAAAAATAGTACCTGTAAATTGTAATACTATCACACCCTCAAACTATCTGTACCACACTCAATAAGATATTGTGATGTAATCCATGAATCAATAATCAAAGAGAGACAAACTGCATATGATAACATTGATAAAAATTGACCTTGTAATGCCTAATTTTTAAAATTGGCCTCAAAGTGACTTTAATATTCCAGCTGACATACACTGTTGTACATTCTCAGATAGGACCTTACCAGTTCCTGTGTAGATAAAATAACTAAATGACTACTATCCTGGAACACTAATAACCCTTGGCAAAGGTCATGTTCTTATCTCTAGACTTTTTTGAGGGATTCCCCTGAAAATCTGTGGGTTTCCCTATGACTCCTAAGAACCCAGAGGTGCAACAACCACCTTGATTACAACATTTCCCCTGGAGAAGGTAGGATCCCCAGAGGAACAGCATCAAAGAACTGGGAAACCTGATATGCTGTTAATATACTTTTTATTGCACAATAGGTTGGAAGGGCAGAGAAATCTTCCACCTTCTTAGAGTGTGTGAGGAAGATGTTAGGAATGATCTATCAAGATTGTAACAGATGACTTACAGATAGCAGATTCTAAACCGTATTAGACATTAGCAAAACTATAGAGACATACAGTGGGATCCAAGAGTGATCCTGACAGCCTCTTAACAGGAGGTCATATGCACAGAGCAGGAGGATAAGGGGAGGTCTGTATCCTGGTCCTGGAGACCCCCTGGAACCTCCCAAGTGCTTTTGCCACAGAAGCGGTGGATATTTCATCAAGGATTTTCAGTATGGGCACCAAGGACCATATCCCTCCTGCCAAGGAGATCACAGAGAATTTGAGTGAGAACTCTGAGGTCAGCCAGTGTCTATCGGATCTCCCACATGGGATTGAAGCAGCCCAGAACCCTCCTCATAGGGTCTAATGACATTGGAACAACAGCCAGGGGCCCCAGAGATAGAAGAATTATAGATTTCCTTTTGGACTCAGGGGAGGAGCTTTCTCTGGTACTTTTAGTTCCAACTTCAGCTCCCCATCCTCTCTTGCAATGACCATCGGGGTTGCTCAGGAGCCCCAAAATTAGCTCAGATAGACAGAGAGATACTATCTAATGTAGAAAGATTTGAACAGACAGGAAAAAATCAGCTGGCCTGTAATTGCTCAGGCTGTACCTTACTGATCAGGCTCCGACTTGGCTCTTCGTAGAACTCATCAGGTAGGATGTAGCATTCAGTTCTTCCTCCAATGACATTTTGGGTTAAGTAAAGCAGTCAGGAGACTGGGTTCTGTTTTTGTATTATAAAAGTTTGATTTCAGAATCCTAGAGGCAGTGTTGTTATGGGGGAACTTAATGCAAAAGTGAATGCAACCTTGGTTTTTGTCTCCCATGAAGGAAGAATTTTGTTGCATACAAATTCAGTGAGTGAAGAAAAATTTACTAATTCAGAAATCTGTTGCAACAAAATGGGGGGCTCCAAAAAAAAAAAAAAAAAGAAAAAACAACCAGGAAAATGGCAGAAGTGGTGTCTTTGAAACACAATTCATCTTATCAGAACAGCTGACAGAGAAAGTGAGGACTCAGAACATAGAGGACTCGACTTCTAATCCTGCTTATCTTGCTCAAAACAAACAAAAAACTCACCATCATGGTGTGATTGACAACCTGATTCTCATGATAAGCTCAAGTGTCTGAAGTGGGGAGTGAAAATTCTCTGGGGAATGCACGTTCCATCTAACTACTCCACAATGGCTGTTCTTATGATAAACACACACTATAAATGACTGGATGTTATGCCTTTCCAAAGAGAAATTCTATACGGTATATGGGAGAAGCAACATCTTGAACCTTTTGAAAGCAACCCCCCTTGTCTCACTTCACCAGAAACATCTAACTTCTTATGGTGTGATGACATTCAGGTAAAGGCTAGCAAACTGAGGCCTGCTAGTGTTTAGTATCTATATTGAACAGGTTATGCTTTTTTATTCTATATTTAATAGAATATACTTAATAGCTATATTGTTTTTGAGAATTTTCAATCACCCAGGCAACATCAGCAGCCTCTTTGGGTCATTTGAGCAGTGCACTGTAAATGTGTTTTCCCTTGATGGGACACTGAAATTGTACCCTATTCCAGGTTACCTGTAGATTTTCAATATGTAACTACTGGTTGGAAGAACGGTGCTGAGTCTGTTTGAATCAAGTACCTCAAGTTGTTCCCCTTCTTTGTGTAAGGACCTCTGTGGAAAACAAGTCTTGATGGCGGGGTATCGGGGACGCTGCCGTTCAGCACCACCTTTCCACTGTAAATTACATTTTTCAAGATATTCATTCTACCGTATTTTCTCTTTTGTTTGTAATAAAAAGCTGGAATAACCATTCAAATTCTCCTTTGTTGATTCACTTGTAGACTTACATGCTTTTCTTGAACTATTCAAATGAAATTTCCTTGTGTTGTAAAACTTACCCAGGGCAAGAAAGTTCAATTCATCAAACACCAACTGCTGTCTGTTTAAAGACTCGCTCTCAGGCTGCTTGCATTCACTCTGCTCTGCAGGTATGGCTACACCTGCACATTACTTGTTCACAGTTCTTCGGTGACTGATTCACTCTGAAATTTTTTCTAGGAAAAGCAATTGTACCACCACCCAGGTTATCTCTGGAATGATTCTTTTCAATCTTTATGACTAGGGAAATTTTTGTGTTTTTCTAATCCTTTAGTTAAATGCCACTTCTTTCTCTATTCAAAATATATCTAGAAAACAAACAACACCACGAATTTTGCAACATGACTTGAACTGCCATGTTGCTATTTGTGTGTAAATAGCAATGTGAATGCTGATTGCTTCTGCACGCTTACCTTGGGCATTGCTGGAGCAGAGGTGATGCTTGGTAACCGCCATAATGAACTGTACATCCCGGGCCTCCTTCCTTTCCTCTCCCTCTCTCTGCTGACAAGTAAAGGCGGGTTGGCTGTGAATGGCCAAACATCTGCCTCATGCTGTTCTTTACCTTCATCTCCTGAGTTCACTCAAAACATCTTTGTCAAATCCCAAAGAAAGCCTGCCTTAGTCACAGAGCTCCTCTAGAACACAGGTAATGACTGTGAGAAATTAGTGAGGACTAGGAAAACATGAGTGCTTTTATACTTGTCATGTAAATTTTGGATTTTAAGCATTTGATATGGAGAACTCAGATTTCTCTGTGGGCAACTTGGAATTTACGTGGTGCAGCATGGTTGACCAGCTTCGTGAGTCTTTTCTCCATTGGAGTAACCTGTTACTAAGATTGTGCATTCTCACTTAAATAATGTCACTTTGCACATCGAAGTTGTCTGCATGAAAATTCTTTCATGTGAGACGAAGTTGCCAGTGTCTTTCACATCGAATTACTTGCAGCAACTTGTAATCCTTCCTAAAATTGTACCTTGTGAGGTGACCTGGATCAGGTGAACTATGTAGCTTACTACGGAATTTGAAGTTCCAAAGCTCTAAAACTGCTCCAGATTACAGGTACCATGGCATGGAACTTTGCCCCGGCCCGCGGGGTCTTCAACGGAGACCTGGGGAGAGAACCGACGATTGGGGGGGACAGGAGACACGAAGAATGGGAGCAAGACAGGAGATCTGATCAAGCTCCGAAAACTTTATTTTCTCAGGCAGTATTTAAGCCGCAGGTAAAGGCTGGGTGGGGGGCGTTTTACAGCAGGATGTGGGCCAGATAGGGCAGAGGTCACCAGGACAACCGTTATCTTGGGTGAACAATTACAGGTGAAAGATTACGAGGAAACTGGGTGAAAGATAACTGGATCTAGCATTCCAAGACCATTACAAAATGAGGAAATAACAAAATGGAGTCACTCCTGCTGTTCGGCAGTTCTCTGGTCCCCGGCAGAACTTCTGCAGATTGAAATAAAAGCACAAGAGAAAATAATGTGCTATTCAAAGAAAAAAAATCCCAAGACTCAAGTACCCAGCAAAATACTTACCAGCACACAATACTTACCAGCACTTACGACCAACATCTGATAGAAAGCAACAAAACCAAACAAGTTTAACAAATAAAACAGAAAAACCCATTTCCCAAAGGATTAAGAGAGGTTTAGTTGTTATGCAAGGATAGGAACAGCCTCCTCTAGTGTTCCCGAAAGCCGACACCTTGGGAGCAGCAGTAGAGTGCCAGTCATTTCATGAGTTGCTATAAGAATTCTGATGAGAGCTGGGCTAAACTTTATAGGAATCCCACCAGACAAATCTGTACAAATCCCCAAGGAGAAGACAGTTCTTAGAACCGCATTGCACAAGTACACAGTGTGAGGTAGACATACATTAGCTAAAACACAGATTGAGAATTGAAGATCTAGAGGCAAAAACGATGATGCATGAAGTAAAAAACATCACATAGATGGGATTAAAGCACATCAGAATAAAAGGGATTTCAAAATGTATAAAATGTCTATGAGATTTGAGATAACTGGATAAAATGTACAGATATTTCACTCTTCAAAACAAAAACAGAGACACACACAAAAAAACTTAAAAAAATAGCGGAAATTTTTTCTGATTATGATGAAAGCATAAATCTCAAAGTTACAAGAATTGAAATGAAAACCATGCAATACTTGAATGTAAAACGGATATTATACCATGACACATAATTAAAACGTCCAAAATCACTGATTGAGGAATTACCCAAATTAAAACAATAAGAGAAAAGAAAAGCATGCTACAGAGGAATTAATGGGATCTCAGACAAGGAGGATAGCTTATTTTCCAGAAACAACACGTATGAGAAAACAGGGCAACCGTAACTTGAAGGAGCTGGAAGAGAAGCTTTGTCAATCTGATAGTTCATAGTTCCAAAAATGTCTTTGAAAAATCTAAGTGAGAAAATGTTTCATGTACACAAAAGATGAAATAATCCACTGCAAATAGAATAACAAGAAATGCTAATGACAAATTCTCAGGCAGAATTAAAATTATACCACCAGGCACCCAGATCGGCATAAACTAATCATTGCCACTGGATATAGAACTGTATGAAGTATAAAATCATTTAAAATATGATTGCCAAGTTTGAGTAAACATAGCAAAGGTTAAATTAAAAAAGCAAAACCCACATTTTCTTTCTGTAGAGAGCATATTTTAACAATAAAATGAAAAATCTGCATCTTCAAAATATACAAAAATATACCAACACCAGAAAATGTTTGGATTGACAATGTCATTTAGAGGATTTGCTATACCAGTCAATAATTGGACGAACATGTAGACAGAGCACAGAATGTGTGCAAAATCAAATAACCTAACATTAGATCACTGGAACTGATATAGCTCCACCTAAAAAAAAACGAAATAAGCATTTTATCTGAACACTAGTTTACTGAGATCGAAATCTAAAGGATTCAAGTGATGCCAACTGCTTTTTATAAGAATAGAAATCCGCAAAAAAAGATGAGATCCTTTGGAGAACATCAAGCATATAGGAACTGAAGACATGTTTCTAACTAATATGCAGCGAGTGGAAATGAAAGAGGTAATTGAAAAGTATTGAAGTGAATTAAAACAAAAACAAAGCTTGTAATATATATGACATTAAATCACTGAGTTAGGAAGAACTACCACAGGCTTAGCTTCTACTTTCTTTCTTTCTTCTTCTTCTTCTTTTTTTTTTTTTTTGCTTTGTTTATTTTAATTGGAAAATCAGATTTACAAAGAGAAAGAGAGACAAAGATCTTCTGTCTGCTGGTTCACTCCCCAAGTGGCCACAGTGGCCAGAGCTGAGCCAATCCAAAGCTAGGAGCCTGGAGATTCTAATTCCCGGCTACTAGCCAGAATGAAACGGGAATCTCAGACCCATAACCACAGGAATTAAATTCTGTCAACAAGAAAAAAGATTTTACCCCAGAAATTCCTTTGGAAGAACTGAAACTTTCCAACATTTTAGTTTCATCCCTGTGGTATCCTGAGCAAGGAACTCAGCCACATCCTACTTAACTTCTGACCCACAGAATATGTGTGTGTGTGTGTGTGTGTGTGTGTGTGTATGCATATATCTATGTAAATGAATGTTGCTTTACAGAGCTAAGATTATGGGACTGCATTATGCAGCATTAGGAGACTAATTCACATGATGGATTAAATTTGTTGGTTTGGGGATGTTAAATCAACGTTGCATTCTGGGACAAATCCCATTCGGTTGTAATATGTTATTCCTTCTAAATATTTCATGAATCAATTTGCTAAAAATTTCTTTAAATATTTATATCCATATTCCTTAGAGATACTGGTCTGTATTTTGGTTTTCTTTTAATGCTTTTAACTTAGTTTTCATAGTATAGCAATACTAATGTAACAGCATGAGTTGAAACTTTCCCTTCCTCATCAATTTTCTGGAATAATTTGTGCAGAATTAGTATAATTTCTCCTTTAAATATTTGATAGAATTTACCTACAAATCCATCTGTGTCTGTAGGTTTCTTCAAGAAAAGCAATTTAACTAACATTTCAGTCGTTTCAACAAATATGCAGCTTTTTACTCAGCCTATTTTTTTTGGAGTAAGATCTGGTAGAATCTCTCTACTTAAAATTTTCATTGTGAAAAATATGCAAGCTACTCATTTTATATAAATTTAAAATAAGACTAAAATGAAGAGCCCAGGGACTCTCGCCACACCATCTGGGATTAGTCCGTGGACCTGAGCCGTGTCCAGCAGCCAGCTTCCCTGACGGATGCCGAAGTCCAGAGCTCTTTTCTCTGGCTTGAGGATTCTCTGTGTCACTGTAACGAGTCCAGATGGCAAAAACGTCATGTGTCTTGGATGTAAGTTTCGTATGTTTTCTATTGTTTCTGTTATGTCTCAGCTGGACTTTTCACCCAATGAATCCTTCAAAATCCTCCCTCTTCCAGATCAATCACTTGATCTTTCCCTTTCATAGCTCCTAAACACCCGTTGAGAATGAGCCAGCCTCCTTCCCCAGGGCCTGCCCTAGGCTATGTGATGAGCTCGTCCTTTCACTTTTACTTTCTCTGCTGTTGTCATTATTACCATTATTATTGTTACTATTGAATAAGTTTTGCTTTGCTCACTCTTCCTTGTGCATACATATTCCTTATGTCAAAGAGACACAAACCCAAGTAACTTGTAACTACAATGTTTCTTGAGGGCGCACGGAGGGTCATGAGAACAGGGAGTGAACAGACTGCTTTTACTTGATTTTCTTCAGACATCGTGTTCTCCACCCCAGTCTACTATCAGTTAAGAACACTGGGACTCTGCCAGGCAGCTGAATGCAATCAGCACGCTCTGTCACATGTGACTGTTGGTGTTAGGAATGGTGGCCTTGTTCTGCCTCAGTTTCCTTTCACAGAAATGCATCCAACACATGAGATTGGTGCAACTTCTTGGAGTCGCTGAAGGTCTTCTGGCAGGGCAGTTGCTGATAAGGAGCTGCTTCTGTGAGCTGTGAGTGCAGACTAAGATCTGCTGACCTCACTGTCTCTCTTTCCCGTTTGCTGCACCTCAATCCAAACACTCAAATGTCACTCAGGTTAGGTGTATCATTACTAATTTTACTTGAACCAGATTTCCTACACTTCTAACAATTCTTTAGATTAAAAGCTTTAAACTGAATCTTTTCCTTAGCGATTTCCAGTTGGATCACAGGCATTCCAAAAGATAAGGCTCTCAACTGCCAGAGATAATAGCTGTTTGAATTAATTTAAATTTATGTTGTGGTCACATGAACGTCTGGCATGTAATGCTTTGGGGGTCAATGAGATGTGGTTACAGAGCAAACCCAATCTGCATGGCTTTATATCAGATAGCTTACGCTATGTATTTTGTTGCTTGGGTGATGATGGAGAGCAGTGGGAGTGTCTGCTCTTTTACCTAACCTGGACTCAGTTGGTGCTGAGGTGGGGGGCAGGCTGCCTAACCCCATGCATTGCCATCCTTTCTTACAACCCTGACATTTGTATCACGTGCTGACACTCAGGGTGGAAGCCCCAGGCAAATGCCATTCTCCATCACAGGGGTCCCATTAATAAATGCATGGAGAGTCTCTACCTTCTGAAAAAAGAGTCTGCAAAGCTTCACAATATAAAACCTAATTCTATCAACATATCGTGAAGAATCTAGGCCTCATCTTATCTGAATGGACTAAGGCAATGAAAGACAGAATCTACATGTCCCAGGAAAGTGATACTTTAAGAATACTGACTATGCTTGAGGGACAAGCTTCACAGCTTGCAGCATTTCTCAGCAAATAACTTGACCCAACAGCCAGTATGGCCAGCCCATCTCTGGGAGATGGCAGCTATCAATGTGCTTATCCCCAAAGCCACCAAGCTGAGCCTGGGAAGTGAACACTCACTGCAATATGGCAGAGGTTTTAGCCTCAAAAGGAAGCCTCCATTTTATAGTAATTCATCAAATGCCACACTGTAAGAGGCCCCTGAAATAGAGCACAAGACGTGCTCCTCCCTTAATCTGACTATGTTTCCCTCAAGGAGATGGAGATTCCAGAGCACAACGGTGAGCAGTTAGTTCTACAGACCTATGCAGCCAGGGAGGACCACATGGGAGCCCCTTGACAGATTCTGGAGGAAGAACTGTGCCTGCCTTCATCTCTTACATTCAGAATACTCCATAAATAAGGAGACCAATCAGTTCTCCAGTCCACCTAAGCCGCTCTTGCCTGCCCAGTGGCATTCTCACACTGCATTCTTCTTCAATGACTCTGAGTGACCTGCAAACATGGTGCTTACTTATCTTACTGAAGATGCTCCCGTAAGTCAGTTTACCAACTCAAAAAAATGTTACAGTTACCCCTTTTTTACTCTGCCATATCAAATTTGTCTTGGTTGAGTTAACTGCACATAGAACTTGAAAGAAGGATTCCAGAGACACGACTGCTCTTTGAAAAGAAAAAAAAATCTTAATGGAGATGAGGAAAGCAGGGCAGTGAAGAGGGAAAGACACTATAGACGCATTCTGCGGGCAAATCTGGACTTGGGCTGGTCCACAGGTGATCTGACCAGCAGCCTCGCCTTGCCCTGTTGAGCCGAAGATGTCAGTGGGTGAAGCATCCCCCTTATCCTGATCCCTCCTTGGCGTAAACACTAACATTTCCAGATCCCAAGAAAACTGAGACCCTTGACCACTCCAGCAAGCCTTAAAACCATGTGTGAGTCAGACACATGAACTGGACATCACCCTGTGAGGGAGGGTTAGGGAACTTTCTGGGAACAGAGGCTCCCATCAGCTCAGGGTGTTTCGCAGAACAAGAGATTCGGCTCTGAATTTTTACCACCAGATCTCTTAGTAGCTAGCCCCATGAATGGAACATGGACAACCTCAAATACAGCATCTACAGTATTGAATGGCTGTGCCAACTCTCCCCTCCACTCTAGCTCCCAGGAAAGTTAATTCTTACTTGATTTCTGGTAAATACACCTTCTCTCATTTTATAACATCTCTGTGGTCACAACAGAGTCTAAATCTCCATCATTACTCACTAGAAATATTGACTTTGATTTTAAACTAAGTTCCCCAAAAAGATTTCTCTGACATTGGTGGTTTGAAAGCCAAAGTTGCATGCTTGGGGAAATAAAACAGATTTTTGTCCAAATTGTAATTTTATTATATAAAAAAGGGAAGACAGTGATTCTAAGATGATTGTTTCTCACACATTTGGGCAAATCCACACCTACTATTTCAGGCATATCACCAATATTCATTAATTTTAAACGAGGATTGTTTATGAAGACAAAACAGTTTGGTGTAAGAAATAAACAGTACTTATAGGAACACATGGAAGTGAATGCATGCTCATGAAGTCAACCATCCATGTGAAACTCTTCCTAGTGCCTAGAACCACCTCAGAAGACAGCAGGTGTTCAGTGAATACGTGTAGATAGCTGGCTGCCCAGCTGAACTGGAGAAGGTCCTTTTTCAAGTCTTCAGTGACACATTAATCATTCAGTAGCTTGTGATTTAACTTCCTGATGTTGATTTTGTTTTGTGTATTTTCATCTAAGGGAATGTATAGTAACTGTGTAATGGAGACTGTCATATCCAGATGCGAGGATACAATGCAATATGCATTTCTACTTTCAGACTAAAGGTGGACTCCCATTGAAACTCTTTACTATATCTTGACAATAAGATGCTGGACTCTCTGCCATTGTCCATACCCGCAATGAAGGACATACAACTGTGCATGAAGAACTGTACTATAGTAATAATATAGAGGAACTCAGTGAGCGGGGAGGGAATTGGGGAGAGGATAAAGAAATCTCAGGATTTATAGAACTGTATCATAAAATGATAATAATAAAAGTAACTTAAAAACGAAAGCCCTTGGAGTCTGCAGTGACATAAGGGACTATCTCATGGAAGACAATGGTGCTTTCCTAATATTTGCCCTGTGACTCTGGGATGCTAACTGGCCTCAGCCGGACCAAGTCTGTCTGGTTCAGAGATTCCTGTCCTGGGCACAAGGAAGAACAGCAGCTTCAGAGAAGAGATGCTGGCCTTGGTAGCCCCATGGTCTTTACCTCAGAGAAGAGACGCTGGCCTTGGTAGCCCCGTGGTCGTTTACCTCAGAGAAGAGTTGTTGACCTTGGTAGCCCCATGGTCTTTACCTCAGAGAAGAGTTGTTGACCTTGGTAGCCCCATGGTCTTTACCTCAGAGAAGAGTTGTTGACCTTGGTAGCCCCATGGTCGTTTACCTCAGAGAAGAGTTGTTGACCTTGGTAGCCCCGTGGTCGTTTACCTCAGCCCTGGGAGGCAGCGCTCACTCTGTGTCTCCGAATCTAAATTCCCAGATATAAAAGCACTTTGACCTACAAATAACGAGACATGGAACAAAATAGTTCATAGTGAAACAAGAAATTCCTAAACCACTCAAATGATATTTTATAATGAAGAAAAACACATTTACATTTTGGATTATCTCGCCCTTGTTTGCGGTTTGAACACATGATTTTCCTTTTTTTTCCTTTTCCTTTGTATTCATATGATGTGTGGTCACTAGTCAGTGTTGTTAAGTGGTGTTGCCCAGTGTTATTTCATATTGGTTTCTCCATCTGCTTCGTGAAGATAATAGAAACAGCATCTGTATCGCATGAGGATTCTAGAGTTCAAACAAGTTTCTTTACAATCATTTTAGGGAGAACATCTGTCATATTGTAGGAGATATGCTGTGTCATAATATACTATGGATGTCAGCTACAGACAGTTCCATGATTACAATATGCAGAACACCGCAAAAGATGACACAGGGTGGCAAGGAAAACTTCCTTAAGTATCATATGTACGGCCTGCCAGGTGGTAATGAATGCTTTTCATCACTGCCTGTCTCAAAGGATCTTTATTTCACTTTAGGTTGTGAATAAGAACTTCGTTGGGAACTCTGGTTGGACAGTCTGTTCTCTCCTTCAACACCTGGAGTGTATTGCTCCATTCTCTAGTGCGCTGTCGGCTTTCTGCTGAGAAATCTGCTGTCAGTATGATGGGGATTGTTTTAAGAGTGATCTGTTTCACGTTTTAAAGTTTGACTATGCTGTGTTGTGCTGAGGATATTTTTAGATCATATCTGTTCGAAGTTCCATGAGTTTCTTAAGGTGGTATGTCCATAACTTCCTACAGATTGAGAAAGTTTTCACTCATTATTAGATTTTTTAAGCCATTCATTTCTCCATTACTTCAGGAATGACCACACTTGCATAGTGGTTTTGTGATGTTATCCTAGACACTGCTTTTATTATCTTTATGTTTTTATGTTTTAGTTTGAGATTTGTCTTGAGCCTGGCACGGTGGCCTGGTGCTAAAGTCCTCACCTTGCATGCGCCCGGATCTCATACTGGCACTGGTTCTTATCCTAGCCACTCCACTTCCCTTCCAGCTCCCTGCTCGTGATCTGGGACAGTTTCAGAGGACTACCTCAAGACTTGGGACCATGCACCCACGTGGAGGACCTGGATGGAACTCCGAGCTCCTGGTTTCGGGTCAGCTCAGCTGTGGCTGTTGCAGCCATTTAGAGAGCAAAGCAGTAGATGGGAGATCTTTTCTCTGTCTCTCCTTCTCTCTGTAAATCTGACTTTCCAATAAAAATAAATACATCTTTTATAAATGTAAGTAAAATGAAAATATCTGCCTTCCAGTTCAGATTTCCTTCTTCTGCCTCATCTTTTCCGTAGTTAGGCCTTTCTATATGTTGATTTAGCTTATTTAGTTTTTCGTTTCTGCTACTTCTATTTGATTGTAGTGTCAGTTTCTCATCTACGTCATGTGGTGATTTCCTAATGGCTTTAGCCGTTAATCTGTCTTGTCTTGAATCTCTGAGTAACCTTGCAATTGCCTTTCTGAATTCTTTCTCAGGAAGCATGTTAATCTGCTTTCCTTCATAATAGATATTAATGTTTTATTGTGTGGATTTGGGGGATTCATACAGCCTTGCTTATTCATGCTTCTTGTGATTTGGCATCGATTTTAGTACATAGGGGATAATTTGCTTATATGACTTTCAGAGGATGCATGATAATTAAAATAAAAATATTTCAATCCTACTTAAATATATAGTGGATAATTATTGGGGTCCCTCGTCCCGCGAGTAAGACCCCAATACGGTAAAGATTCTTAAAAAGGTTTATTGGATAAGACTTCAAGCATTGTGTCAAAGTGAAAGCAGTTACAGCACTTGTAAGATTTATTACAGTAAAGCAAAAGCAGCCTAGTGCTAGCTAGCAATAGCCTTGAAGTGATAGTGATAGCTCTAGCTCTAGCCTTGAAGCGCGCCTGGGAGAATCTCCTCATTAACTATTTTTCACCCAGACCTTTTTACATTACACAAACCAATCCATACACAGTTCCTCACATCATGTGATAAGCACACCAATCATGACTTAAGTCACGTAGCTTCCCTGCGTGCTCGGCCCAATCCTCAGTAACTTCCCAAAACCTGTTTACCACCTTTGTGCCACGAAGCAATGGTCAGCAAGCGCCATCTTTGAGGCGCGGCTCCGCTCTCCACAGATAATAAACTAAATAGGCACCAAATTAAAGAGTTTAAGCATTAATTGAATAAAATAAATTATTAGCCTTTAAAAGAATCCTCAGAAGCAACGGAGAGAAAGAAAAACTTTATTTTTATAGTTATCCATTCTGTTTAACACGCACAAATCCGAATTTATGCTAGAACAAGTTTCACCACATTCCCTCGTATCAGTGACCATGAACATTTCTCATCCCTTCCTTTGTTGTAAACATTGACTTTCCAGTAAGTTACTATTCCAAAGCATTTTTGGTTTTCATACTTATTTTTTAGAAAGTATTTATATTTCGAAGTCATGATAAGTAAGAGAGAAAGAGAGGGAGAGAGAACACAGGAGGATCTCCCACATGGATGGTCATGTTTTGCTGCTTTGCACGCGACTCTGGCAAGGAACTGGGTCTCCATTACAGGGCTGGGACATAAGTCGGCTCCAATAGTTGATACAGTCATCAGAACCACTGGATTTTTCTTCTACACCACAATGCCAGCCCCTGTTTTTGTTGATTTGTCATAAACAATATTCCCCATGTTATGTAGCTGAATGCCATGCTTAGTAATTTTTGTTTTCTCTCAAGTTGCTTCTGTGTGTAATGTTATCTGCTATTTCATTATAGCTTGACTAGTATAAATTCTCAAACCATTTTCTTGCTACAGTTAATCTCATTGTTCCGCTCTATGGAGTTCAGGACTCTCTAGACTCGGTTCTGACATCTGTCTTTCCTGTGACACAGACCGTTCTCTTAGCAGAGATATTCTGCATTTTCTGTTAGAACACTGTTATATCCCTTGTGGACTTCTCTCAACACTGAACCTCCATAACAGAGTTATTTTTCTGGAAGTCAAATTTTTACAGGTTGCAAACCTGTTGAACTCATGGTAGCAGGCATGATTTTTTAAAGCTTGGGTATACATTTAAGTTTAAACTTTATTATTAGTAATGCACACTGTCAGTTACATTCCTATATGTGACGGGTTCACTGTGCTCATTTTTGGGACATGGTATCCACCAAACATTCATTTCAAAATAGTTGCAGAGTGTGCATTTGTCCTTCAAGTAGAAACAATGTCTAATGCAAAAAGAACTAAGTTTGAAAAAAAACCATGACACTTTACTTTCTTGGAGACATTTGCTCTACTTTTGGGTATGCCAGAAGTAGCACATGTAATTTTTCAGCTTATGCTGTAAACTATTTAGGAAGGATAAAATCTGATAAAGTTGATGATTTTAAGTCTTTCAATGAGGATATATATGAATGAAACTGGAAAATTTTTCTACTACCAATTAAGAATGTCATTATTACCACGTCAGGTCCATGGCTTAGTTTATGGTGGCTTCACAGCCCTGTATCCACCAAAGCTTTATTAACATTATCACTACAAATGCACACACTGAGAGGACTAACATCTCAATATTTTTATGAAAACAATTTTGATTCTGTGTCCCATGAAGATGGCTTCAAGTAACTCCAGGAGTCTCTAAAGTTCTTTGAAAACTATTGAATTGGACAAAACTATGGGAGGAATTAAGGAAATTATTCCCTATAGTGGTTGTCAGTAAAAAGAATTTATGGGGCCCGGCGCAGTGGCGCAGCTGGTTAAGGTCCTTGCCTTGCATGCCCAGGATCCCATATGGGTGCCGGTTCTAATCCCGGCAGCCCCACTTCCCATTCAGCTCCCTGCTTGTGGCCTGGGAAAGCAGTCGAGGACAGCCCAAGGCCTTGGGACCCTGCACCCGCGTGGGAGACTCTGAAGAGGCTCCTGGCTTCAGATCGGCATAGCATCGGCCATTGTGCTCACTTGGGGAGTGAATCATTGGAGGGAAGATCTTCCTCTCTGTCTCTCCTCTCTGTATATCCGCCTTTCCAATAAAAATAAAAATAAATCTTTAAAAAAAAAGAATTTATGGATCTATGGCCTTTGAATTTTTAATTGTTTCACCTCATCAATGTTACTTTATTTATTTATTTACTACATTCTTTATTTTTCATGATACAGTTCCTTCAGCTCTGGAATTTCCCTTCCTACCCTCCCTCTCCCAGCACTCACTTTTTTTTCTCTATATTATAATAATAAGTTAATTCCTCAACAATAGTCACAAGTCCATCATTCCATATATTACTTTTATAATTCATTTTGAAATCTCAATCAGGAAAATTTAAGAAAAATATGATCATAACCAGCAGCAGCAATTTGATCCAGATTAAATCAAGGTTATATTCCAACCATTCTAATACCTGTTATAATGTCATTGCTACTTAAAAAAAAAGCAAAACTGCTCATCTGATGCTTATAAAATCACCAAAGAATTTAAGATTATACTTTGCAATTATGCACAGTTCACTTTGAATAAATATTAATTGATAAAATTTACTATATGATCACTTTCAACCTGTTGGCAGAATCAAAAGTAAAATCAAAGTTTTCACAGTCATCAATATGTGAATAAATATTCAGGTGAATCTTACATTTTAGCAAGAAAGAAATTTAAAATCATTTGCTCCGTAGATAAGTTAATGAGTTTCACCAAAGCATGTAATAAGCTAAAAAAAAAAATGAAACCCCAAGATTGCCAAATATATGTCATTATACAACAGCACGCCTCATTTTTAATGATTTCCCCTTGTCACAAGCTAGTTCAATTCAATGACTCAATGACTCAATCAACACAGTATTTATAATCTCATTTATGCACATCAAACTGAGAGTATAATAATTGATATTATATAGAAACTCCTTTATGTCCCTAGCAGGCCAGTGGTACTATTTTGAGCTTATTCAGGTTGAAGAAAACTGAAGAGCATCTTTTCTGTACAAAATGATTGAATGTTAATTGCACTTGCCATATTCCTTATAGATTTTGTTCAGCATAATTAAACCAATTAAACTTTCAAGACACTTGTTCATGGAAGGTGCCAACTAAAAAGAACTAAGAAAAACCATATTTTTCAGTTGCTTGATAGTGTCTTGAGTTTTGAAAGATTAGATTAGACATCATTGCAATTAGTTGAGTATAATTAAAAAATGAAGATGTGTCGTTACCATGGTCACTCACTGAGTGAAGAAACAGAAAGTGCCGAGGCACACTTGACTGAAGAGCTATTGATGAGCTGTTTCCATATAATTTATCTCAATGAATGTTCATCAGACACAGAGGCCCAAGAACAAAGCTGGGGTTAGGAGTGCTCAAACAATAAATGAAGATTCTATTTAATATCATAAGTGTTGGATTTTTTTAATGATCCCTCAGCTGTATAAAATTTGGCAAAACTTTCCTAAGATAGTGGCATAGCTTTTGTCACAAGTATTCAGATTTTCCACTATATCATGGAGACAGCCATGAAGATTCTAAGCTCTCATATCCAGAGGAACTTTACTCAGAGCCACAAGCAGAAAGATAGGCATGCTTTTCCCATCTGAAAATAATCAATATAATCAAAATAATCAATCTTGGTTCTCCAACAGGAACCCTATAAATTAAACCAACAAAAGGAAGGCTGATAACAGAAGACCAAACAGAATCTTGTTAACATGTTGGTGTGGGAGGAAGAGGCAGGAAATTAGTTGAAGACTACTGAGCCGGAAGTCACAAAGCTCTACGTAAGTACGTTCTCTTCATCAGTCAAAACACCACCTTTCCTGAGATGTATTTTATGTTCATTCTAATATACAACAACTTCCAGAGAAAATAAAAAAACAAATAAATAAAGGAGAATAAACATGTGTAAACTTACAAATGAAGGATGTAATGGAGACCAGATTACCAGGAATCAAGGAAAATCAACAGAACACATCTCTACCAAGGAATGAAGGTAGACTGCCAATGAAACTTCTAAATACACCTAAACAAGAGAAAAATGGCAATCCCTACTATTGCCCATGCTAACAATGTCATGATCCATGTAAGGAGCAAAATTTGGAGGTGTCTCTCTTTCATCTCTAATTTCAAGTAGTTCTCCCCTGGCGATGCACATTGTTAGTACGGCTGAGGTTCTGTTTTGCTCATCTTCTTAGGGAATGGCACTTTCATGCTTAAATTTTCAGGGTTTTGGTGTCAAGCCTAATTATTTTTGCTGTGAACTTTATCTTCTCTCACTTCCTAGTTATCTGTATCCTTTCCAATAAGTCCTTGTGATTCATCAAATGATCAATCATAAGCTACTTTCTGATTGCTTGTAAGCACCTGCGATTGGAAATATCACTTTCAACAATGTTTTTGCTACAACTCATAGGCAATGATGTTCTTGTTTTTGTTATAGCTTCTTCAGCGCCATATGGGTCATGCAGTAGCATCAATTTCTGCAAGAAGATACTTGTTTTTTTTTTTTCATTATTGTAGTGGTGCATTGGTCATTCTGTAGCATGTTGTTTAACTTCATGTTGATGAAAAATTTCTGTTTTTATTCCTGCTATGGACTGTTTTCTGGCTTTGCGTTTCAGGGAATGTAAAATAGAAGTACAGTAGAGACTGACATGTTCAGATGTGGAGGCATAGTGCAGTAAGCATCTCTGCATCCAGGCCACAGATGGACTTCTGGTGAATCTGTTGAATCTGTGCGGACATCAGGATGCTGGAATCTCTGACATTGTCTGCAATGATGGGCAACACTTCAATACAGGAATGATGGACTAATCTATCAGAACTCAAACAAGTGTTCAGTAAAATCGCAGGATATAAAATCAAAACACAAAAATCAATAACCAGTTTATACACCAACAAATACATGGCTGAGACAGAACTGGTAAGATCAGTTACATTCACAAAACTGCATTTTTTTAAAAGATACCTTAGAATTAACTAAGGATGTAAAGGATCTCTATAATGAAAATTACAAAACATTGAAAAAAGACATCGAAAACAATAAAACATGTGGAAATCTTCCATGTTTGTGTATTGATAGAAGTAATAACATCAAATTCTTCCTGGTACTAAAAGCAATTTACACCTTGCATGTAATTTCAATCAAAACACCTATAGCATTCTTTTTAAATCTAGAAAAAAGATGATAAAAATATTATGGAAGCATACATGACTGAAGCAATAGCTATAGCAATATGAACAATAGTTCATGTCCCAGATGCTCTACTTCCATACAGTTCCCTGCTTATGGCCTGGAAGGGAAGGTGAAGATTAAGTCAGGTTCTTGGGACCCTGTAGCCATGTGGAAGTCCCAGAAGAAATTCCTGGCTTCTGGCTCCTGGTTTCTGGCAAGATCTTTCAGCATCTCCTTCTCCCTATAAATTTGCCTTTCCGATAAAAATAAATAAATCTTAAATAAATGAAGCTGTAAACATCACAACCAGACTTCAAGACGTCTTTCAGGGTAGTTATAATCAGCACAGCTTGACACGGATACAAAAGTAGACCTGCAGGTCAATGGAGAGGGATGGAAATCCCAGAAATGAACACACAAGTATATATCCAGATAATTTTTGACAAGTAAACTGAAATCAAATCATGCAGAAAAGACAGGCTGTAATAAGTGGTGCTGGGAAAATGGATCTACATGTGCAGAAACATGAAACAAAACCCCAAACTTACATCTCATAGGAAAAAAATCAACTGTAAATAGATCAAGGGTATGGGTCTGTGACGTGATGCCACTGAAATACTGGAGATACTTTGCAAAACATAGGCACGGGCAGAGACTTCTTGGAGAAGACCCCAAATAAGCAAATGGGATCACATTGAGCTAAGAAGCTTCTGCATTGTAAAGGAAATCATCCATAAAGTGAAGTGGCAGGCATCAAAATGGGAGAAAATATTTGTAAATGATGGCAGTGACAGAGGATTAATATCCAAGGTCTACAAAGAGCTCAAGAAACTCAAAAACAATGCAAGAAACTTTCCAGTTAAGGAATGAGAAAAAAGCACCAAGACATTTCTCAAAGGATGACTTTCAGATGGCCAATAGAAATGTGAAAAATGCTCAAGTTCTCTAGCTGCCACAGAATGCAATCAGAAGCCTCAATGAGGTTTCACCCCACCCCAGTTAGAATGGCTATTGTCTGAAAATAGAAAAAAAAAGAAGACCAACAAATGTTGGCAAGGGTGTGGGGGAAATGTACTCTAATCCACTGTTGTGGGAGTGTAGATTAGTGGAACCACCGTGGAAGACAGTATGGAGATTCCTCAGATAATCTGAAATGAAATCTACCATAAAATCTAGAAATTTATCCAAACAAAATGTAATCAAAGATATTTGTACTCCCATATTTTCAGTAACTCCATTCACAGTACCTTATATTGGATTAACCCAGATATGTGCCATCAAATGACTGGATCAAGAAAATGTGGCGCATATACACTATTGAATACTACTCAGTCTTAAAAGAGAATGAAATCTTGTCTTTTGCATTTATACTCCAGAAGAACACCACATTTTTGTGTTATTATTATTATTTAAAGATTTATTTATTTTTATTGCAAAGTCAGATATACAGAGAGGAAGATCTTCCTTCTAATGATTTACTCCCCAACTGACCATAATGGCCGGTGCTGTGCTGAGCCCGAAGCCAGGAGCCAGAAACCTCCTCTAGGTCTCACATTAGGGTGAGAGGGTCCCAAGGCTTTGGGCCATCCTCGACTGCTTTCCCAGCCCACAAGCAGGGAGCTGGATGGGAAGTGGGGCTTCCAGTATTAGACCTGGCACCCATATGGGACATTGGCCCGTTCATAGCGAGGGCTTTAGCCTCTACGGCCCCTTTTTGAATTATTGTTTTCTACTTGCTATGTTGATATGTTTACCTCATGGAGTTTTAAACCATGATTGTGAAGTCAAATGAAAGCATGTTATTGGTAAAAGCAGATAAAAAGAGACAAGGAGGCAAGAGAGTGCATAGGGAATGTGGGCAGGAGGGAGGGTGGGTTGGAAAGTATCACTAATCTCCTAAATGTGCATTTCCATGTAGATGAAATTTGTCCACTTACACAAATAAAGTAGGTAATGGCTCTGCATGGAACTTGTGGAGTGCTGTATAATTCCCATGTGGTATCATATCTAGAAAGGCATTGTCCCATCCCCGTAAGAGAGACCAACCAACTGGGAACAGTTCCGTCTCTCTCTCCTTCATGCTATGGACTATAAGAGATGTTCTTCCAGTCTCTATTTCTTATCCGTTCTGCATTTGGGGAGATCTTCTGGTCCACTACCTTCTCATGTTGAACATTCTGCTGTCTAGAGCAAGTCATATCCCCATGTTTGCTTACTTTCTCACTAATTAAATAGATGCTGCAGTGGATTCTGCTCTGTATTCAAGCAGAGGGGAGGCGGGCACACTTTGTTCAGGGTTGCGTGTGTCATCGTCTTCAGTGCAGTGCTGTTCTTGCGTGGAAGTGGGATCATTTTTATTCTCTTGGCAGGCTTCCTCTGGGCAGCTATGTGGGAAATGTCCTCGTAGTTTTCAGCAACTCACTCCTTAAGTATCAAGCAAAGGTTGGGTTTTGCTTGGGAACATGGCGATCCAAACGGTCGCATGTTACGTATCTGAATCTGTCTTTAAGTTTGTCAACAGCAAACAGAATCAGTCAAAAATGGAAAGAAATTGAGCAAGAATTCATGAATAAAGATCATTATTTTTAGTTACAAAAAGCCACTCTCAAAAGGACTAATATCATATGTTATCTCCGTTTTAAGTCAACTATCATGCAAAACATACGATGAAAAATATACAGGACAACAATTTCACACACATAGCCTCATAAGTGAGTGACAAAATGGAGACTAGAGTAGTGGAAAAGAAACACTGCAATATGCATCTCTTCTCCTGAATAAAGAAGACCCTCCAATAAAACTGATAAATATACCTTGACAATGTGATGCTGGCTTCTCTTCCACTGCCTATGCCTGCAACGTCATGACACACAGAGCAGAATGTTGGAACGGTGACTGCAGCTGTAGGACTCTACTATTGTAAAATACAGGAGGAAATGGGGATAAGAGCAGACGGAGGAGAGAAGGGCTGGGAGAAAGCCCACACCTACAAAACCAAATACTGGGAAAAATGAAAAACAAAAAGAATCGTTTTTTGTTTTTCCTCTTCAGAAACCAAGAAAAAGATAGGACTAATGGAGACCCTTGATACTGACTCTGGCAGGGCGTCCTCTGTGTCTTCAGTCAACATTTCCTGAGTGACCAGTGGACGGTGCATCAATAAATCTGGCAGTCTTTATAAGTTCCTGAGATGTTGACAGAAACTCCAAAATGGCAGGATTTTCTCCCTGTGAGATAGCCGAAAGCAGCCAGTAGCTAAGGCTAGTAAAAGTGCTTCTGACACAAAGAGTTGAAATCTCTTTCCTGTCTCTTTCTGGAGGATTCGAAAGGAGAGGTACTTGTCCAAGCCAACCTGCCATCCACAATAAGCTCCCTCTTCAAAGTGAGGAAGGAAAGCTATTCTACTCCAGATGCTAACAGGAGGCAAGATCAGGTGCAAGGTCAGCTACTGATATGGTAATGCATCCTCCACTGGTGGCCGCACAGCCCCAGGCAGTCCAGACTCTTCTTGACTTCACACACTCTCTGAGTTATTTTCTTCGCACAAGTGAAACGTGTGGGTTTCCAGGGCAATGGATGTTCTCGATTTGGGGCTGGATATTATTAGCTGGATACAGATGTCTTCTGAATTGTTTTTCAGTGTAAATAATTTCACTTTCTAACAGTCATAGCAGCATCTCTCTGAGCTTATAGGGGACTCCTGTCTTAATCAACTTTTAAATGTGTTATTTGTACAGGAAGCAAACATTATTTGCAAGACAAATAAATCACTCTGCTGTCCCCTTTCCCTGTTATTCCAAAGGCATGCCCACTAAGCACCCGTGTCTCATGCTGCAAGGTCCCGAGAATGCCAGTGGGAAAGCCTGTGCAGAGTAGAGTATCCTTGCACCTAGGCTGTAAGTGCCCCTCCTCGCTGCTTGAGCGTCTCTGTTATATAAGAGAAGCAATTTCAGATCCCTGGTTATTTTATGCTTGTTCACACAGTTTACTAATTCACATAACAGGTCATTCAAAATGGGTCGCTCAGTTACTGGGATAATTATCCAGGTTCACTCGCTAACATAATTAGGGATAATATAAATGTGAGCAATTCTCCAAACTGTAATTAATAGGGCACAATAATATTTGGAGAAATAGAAGACTCAATTTTCTGAAATTGCCAGTATCATCCTTATAAGAGAAAGCTGCCTGGGATACCTTGGCAAGTGCCAAGCCCCAGAAGCTGCTGGGAACAGATGGTCACTGAGTCTTTGCTCCTACTCTGGGGACAACAAACAGGCTGGTAGAGATTAAGAAATTTGGTTCAAATGCCCAACAAGCAGCAGTTTCCAGATTTGTCCTTGGGTCAGTCTTACTTGAATCACTGTGCTATGTTATAAATTCCCAGATTTAAGTTTTGGAAATTAATCTGTAATTCAGAGTTCCAGGAGTATTCTTTCTGGCAATATTTTCTTTGATTTCATTCTTGGGGAAAATGTCAGATGACAGGAAGTTGAGGGTCATACTCTCTCCCTGCCTGTTCGTTTGTTTCCCAATCTCTACTGCCTCACTCCCGCCCTCCTCTCATCCCTTCCATCAACAGCTCCATCTGATTTGCTATGGCGCAGAATGCAGGACTAGTGAGTGGTACCCCTGTGTGCCCAAGGCCCTTGTCAGTAGTCTTTCAGCTTTCTCTCGCATTTACAATGGTGAGCCCCAGGAACCATGATGTAAAATGAGACTCTGTATTATTTACTTCATTCTCCGTAACAGTTCTTCTGCCGAGGGAGGGAGGCTACTGAGTAAAGACTTAGACGAACTGAATCCCCACGTAAGCAATGGGTTGATGTGCCTGAAGGCGATTTCATGGGACACAAATTCTCTTACGGTGAACCTTAGGACTAGAGTTGACCATGCTGCCTGGAGTGATGGCTGGGAGAGGAGTCAGTTCAAAGAGAAGTGGCATTGTGAGATAAAGAAAAAATATATAAGTCAATCAATTTTCCAGGTTTTCCAGGTTTCCCTCCCTTGGCTAAACAGATATTTAGTTTGTTTCTACTTGTTTAAATAGAGGAGTTCCACTATCAAGTTCATCATCACAGGGTGTTTCAATTTCTGAAACCTCACAGTTGATTCCAGCTTTGCCATGTCATTCACTCACACCAGATCTTTCTCTGATATATTCTCTTGCAGGATTCTCCACAGCTTCATTGTTCTGCTCAAGATATTTCAGACAGCCAGGCAGCCTGCAAAATACTTTCCGAATGTTTTGAAACTTACGGGAACTCTGATTAATGTGCCTTCTTGGCAGGAGTAACGCTCCTGAGAGGCAGCATTGCTGGCGTATTTTTTCCTATAATGAGATTCCCAAAATGATTTTTTATACAAATAACTGTTCCTTTAGAGTAAATAATGATTCAGAATTTGCATGAAAACCTTTATTCAATAAATTGTCTTTGTTGATGGATATTTCCAATGCTAGTATTATATTTTCTAATGCAAAATCTAAACACTTTACTTTTTACTGTTTTTTTTCAGTGTTATGAATCTTTTGAAAAAATATTTTGTTGGTTGTTCCACTATGGTTTATCCTCTTTTATTTCTGGACACATAAATCAAATTTATCTGCATTAATAACCTATTTCTGGACATATTTAATAATGAGTGATGACAAACTGTGACTCAATGAACCAAGCTTTAAATGATGATTCTCCAATCTGGAGGAAATAGGCAAGTCTATAATAAGATGCAGAGGAGACTGGTAGAAGCACGGCATCTGGTGGGGAAGAAAGCAAAGCCTGGAGATGAAGTGTCACCACTCATTAATTTATCAGACTTGTGCTCTGAGCCAGGCACTCTTCTAGGTACTAAGAAACGAGCCTTCTAGGAGCCAAGCCCGTGAGTCTACATCAGAATCCTGGACAGCGCAGGACGCAGCACACATTACACATCCCACTTTTCTCTAGGGGTTCCCTGTGCGAGCACTCCATGGAGGTGTATCTTCCTCTCTTGTTCTCTTCTCCAAATCTGTTTTTTTTTTTAGATTATGTCTTAATTTTATCATGTGGAATATATAAGATTATCAGGGAACATTCTGGAGTCATTTATTTAATTCCACCTGTTTCTAACTTGCATACCCATTGTAAAATATGTTTTTACATGTTTGTCTTAGTTATATAATACAGAAAAGCTATACATAGCTTCCTTCATGTGAAGCACAGGACCCTTTAATGGAGTTATCATTTCTCTCACCTTTTCTGTTGCTCTTGTTGTGCAATTGGCATGCCATTGCCCAGTAATTCATTGTTGTCAGATGAGTCTTAAGTCACTAATATGTCTATCCAAGATAATAAAACGCTCTTCTTTACACCTTCAGGTAACCATTTCTGGCATTCATCCTCTTTTTTTGTGTGTGTACAACAAAGATTATTTTCCTTCTGAATGACTGAATTTATTTAGCACGTTTTCCAGTGAAGGTTTAACTTGTGAATTTTCTCTGATTTTTCTGGCCTGAAAAAGTCTTCACTTTTTTGTTTTTGAAAAATGGTTTGCTGCATCTACAGTTGCGGATTGACAGATTCCCCTTCCCCCCACCCCCGCCAGCGCTATGACGATGTCACATCATGGTATTCTGGCTTTCCACTTCTGATGGAAAACCTGCCTTCATTTTCGTCCTTCTCCCTCTGTGATGTGTCATGTGCTCTGGCAAACACAGCAATTTGAGTATGAAGGATGGAGATGCTTTTCCTTCCTTTTTTTTTTTTTTTTGTATTCCTGTCTTCTTTTTTTTTTTTTTTTTAAAGATTTATTTTTATTATTTTGTTATTGGAAAGGCGGATGTACAGAGAGGAGAGACAGAGAGGAAGATCTTCCATCCAATGATTCACTCCCCAAGTGAGCCGCAACGGGTCGATACTACGCCGATCCGAAGCCAGGAGCGGGTCTCCCACGCGGGTGCAGGTTCCCAAAGCTTTGGGCCGTCCTCGACTGCTTTCCCAGGCCACAAGCAGGGAGCTGGAAGGGAAGCGGGGCTGCCGGGATTAGAACCGGCGCCCATATGGGATCCCGGGCGTGCAAGGCGAGGACTTTAACCACTTGCGCCACTGCGCCGGGCCCAGTATTCCTGTCTTCTAAATCTGAATTTGTTCTTTGAAATTTTTACTTATGAAAAATTCTCAGCTATTTTCTCTTCACATATTTCTTTGGGCCATTTGCTGTCTCTTTTCCCTTGGAACTTTGCTGTCTCTTCTCCCTTGAAACTGCAATCACATATAAGTCGTGTCTTTTAATAAGACCCCGTGGCTTATGAATGCTCTGTCCCTACCCTTGGTCCTTGCCCTCCACAGCCATTCTTTTCCACTTTACATTAATATTTTAGGTTTTGAGTAGTTTCTGTTGAACAATCTTCAAATCCACTATTTGTTCACGACGTTAATGGATAAACTTATATGTTTTTCATTTGTTTGCCATGCTTCTAATTTCCTAAAATGATAACCTGAATAATGCCCATTAAGGATATCCATGTTCTAATTTGTGAAGCTGACAAGTGCATGGCACATGATAGTTAATATAATGCAATTAGGGTTGTCAAGCAACTGAATTTCAGGAGTCCACGTGGGCTTGGTCCTTGTTGCCGCTGTCCCCGTTCAGTACACAGTTCATCCCAGATTCCTCCAGTGGTACTTGTACTTAGCTTCTGAGGACTTTTTCTCTGAGTTGCCATCTAGCCACAGCGTGTGGTCATGCTTTTGTTCCTGGGCCTTCGAGAGGGACTACTTCCATTTTCTTGTCTCCTTCAGCGACAGAAATCCCTGGTGACTGGGTGTTTGGCAGCCTGGAGGATCTAGACTGATGACTTCCGTTTTCCTTTTCCGTTTCTTGGGATCAGTGTCTGGGACTTCAGAGCTAAGTGACCCTGCCTCTTCCTCCGTGCCAGAGACGCTCTAATCGTCTGCGTCAAGGAAGGTTTTCTGCATTTCTTTCCCAGCAGTCTAGACCCTGACCTGCACTTGTATCCCCATCCACTCGATAGCTGACAGCACTTGTTGCCTTACTGCAGAAGCAGGAAGCTTTATTTCTCAGGAAGGAAGTGCTGGAGGTCTTGTCATGTCTCTCGTGTCTCCCTGTGGCAGCTTTGGCGCCACCCTCCAGAATTGTGAACTTGAGCCTCCTCCTGTTCCACTGCTCCCAATTGCTCATCAGTGCACTGTGGGCTGGACCAGGAAGGTTTACAAGGGCTTTAACTTGCCTTCGACCCATAGCTTTCTACCTGTACTGGGGGCTAACTCTGCTCACTTCCTTGCATAAGTGCTCAGGTGTAATTCTTCCTGGACATGCCGATTTTTGGCATTCAGTGGCTTGTCTTTGACCTTAGTTTCCTTGTTGGCTAAACAAAACTATGCCTCTATAGGTTCTACAGCTTACTGTTGTCATTGCTGTTGTAGAAAATACATGCTCACATAACATGAGAATGCTATACACACGTACATGCATCACTTACAACAATGAGTAAATAGTATAAGGGAGATGGGTTGACAGTTTGTGCTTCTCCTGTGGACTGTCTCCCTAGTTTTCAATGTTTCTTTCAAGATTTACTGCTATTTTCTTGCTAATCCTTTTCACCTCTATCATTATGTCTATTTTAAAGTTTGCTCTAAAACTTATAACAGAAGACTTTGCTGACATTTCTCCCAAAGGAAGATTCTACTGCTCTCTCGTAGTGTTTTCTTGAGTTATCTGTATGGGCAAAGAGTGCCAAACCTTGTGCTTGATTTGCTTTATAGTAAATAATGTCTATGTATTAAAGTCCAATCCATATAGAAGAGACAGGTTGGCCGAGGAGATGTTGTAGCTCAATTGCTCTTTATGCAAATGCTATGGAGATGAGCTTTCCTTTGAAAAATGTGGCACACCTGTATAATTTGCCCACTTTATCTCTCACAAGGTTAAAAATGCCAGCAGCCTTGCACTATCAACCTTATGTAAGTCACTGTTATCAAGTAAAAAGATGTTTTCATTTCCTTCCAAAGTTGGAATTCTTGTCCTAAGATCTGACACCTGTAAACTGTAAGCATGTTGCTTGCCTTTCTTCTTGCATTCCCAAAGTTTTTCCTTGTTCAATCTCTGCCCAACTCATAATACTTCTACATAAAGTAGATCTCTTTTAACGTCAAGAGATTATATTTTTTAAACTTCTGAGCTCTTCCCCACTATTCTCTCTCTGATTCTGTATCAGCACTTTTTACTTCTAGCTTCTTACCATTCCTGATTGTCTTAATTGCTTTTTATAAAACTTTCATATACTTTTTTTTCCCCTGAGCTTGTATTATATGTGCTTTTGTTATTCTTGTTCCTCCTTTGCTTGCATGTTTTCAGTAAAAAATGGTGGTGAAATTCTGAAATAAGTTCTGGTAGATTCATGCTGCTGCCAACCGTGCCTGTTTTCCTTGCTGCAGTGACAGCTCCAGGATTAAGAACGCAGTTGTGTATGATGATTGATGGCTCGATGATTTTCAAGACTGATTTCAACACACACAATTTTAATTAATATTCCCTCCTGGTCCTGGTGGTATCAAGTATGCTGATTACCAAATAGACCACATTGATAAAATAATTGTTCATTGTCAAAGAGACATTGATAATATCCAATTAAAGTTGCTAATTAGCATGAACATCAGGAGTTACTCTCAATGAACTGAGGTAGTAATAGACAAAACAAAAGAAATAAGGAATTTTAATTGGTCTATGCAGCCTTAATGCGGATGCATTTGCATTCTCCTCTTGGCTCTTGAAATATTGAAACCATTTTAAAACACCAATTATAATCAACAGGAGCAGATTCAGGATGGTGTAGGAGCTCAAGCTGTGAATTATGGAGAAATAACTTTGGAACTTCTTCTTTTCCAGAACTGTAATTACTTTCATTTTGTATTTTAGAGTTTCCCAGTTTTGTATAAGATTGTGACTACCTGAACTTATAGAAGCGATTTTATGATCAAAAGTTAAATTCAAAAATAAGGACATTTAAATGTTGTACTTGATAAAGGAGCAGTTTGGGACAGGATGGGTGCTAACACAGTGGGCAGGCACTCAGCCTGCATCTGGAAATGAGCAGTTCTTGAGAAACTACAGTTGACTTTTCCTTTGACAAACTTTCTCTTAAGTAAGCAGAAACTATGAATAAATCATTGGGTTTTCTGTGTATACTTTGTTATCAAATAATTAAACTACAGAAAAATACCAAAAGATAACCAAATGAAATTGGTATAAATATTTCCATATTCAAGAGTAAAGCATTGCATTGAGCTTGAAAATACAATATCCTATTCCAGAATTGAGTTTTGTTTTTCCTTTGTTCTAGAAACTCCATACCCAAACTGTGAACCTTATTATTTCCATATAGTGCTTTCAACACTTATAACACACTCATGTTCAGATAGTTTTGAAGAATATATAACATGGGTTTCTCTATTGAATTGTATGCAAAGTACACCATATGTGCTCATTTTAATCTTCATTTTTTCATCAGAATTGGACTTGTGAGATTCACCCACATTTTAAAAAATGTAATCTAACAAACATTCATGAATTTCCAATTCAGTACTACAGCACTGTTCTACGGTAGGGCAATGCTGTTTCTATTCACTGAATCGAGACTCGTGTAATTTCCAGTCATTTGTTATTACATTCCAACCTGCACTGAAAAGTCTCTTTTTCCTCCAGTTTATTATGTATGTTGGATGACAATCATTGATAATTTTATGTGCCACAAATATCTTTTTTTTAGGAATACATTAATTTTGTACCTTCTTTTTTTTTTCCTTTGATTTATTTTTATTGGTAAGGAAGATGTACAGAGAAAGAAATACAGAGAGAAAAATCTTCTATCCACTGGTTCACTCCCCAAGTGGCTGCAATGGCCAGAGCTGAGCTTATCTGAAGCCAGGAGCTAGGAGCCAGGAGCCTCCTCCGGGTCTCCTATGTGGGTGCAGTGTCTCAAGGCTTTGAGCTATCTTCGACTGCTTTTCCAGGCTACAATCAGGGAGCTGGATGGAAAGCAGAGGAGCCAGGCCATGAACCAGTGCCCATATGGGATCCTGGTACCCACAAGGTGTTGAACTATTGCACCGGGCCCATAATATTTTTTCAAGTCTGTTAATCTTCACTTTCTTATTTGTGCTTGTAACTGCTCTAGTTTAGTTTGTTGCAGATCTTACTCTTTCCTAAATTATGTCCAGTATCACTGTGTCAAGGTCAAGGTCACGTTCTGTGCAGGTGTGCAGGGGTCTCGGGAATATAATTTTGTTCAATTTACAAACATGGCTTTCAAACCTTTTCTTTTTTTCACTAAAAATTAGCTTATCTTTTAAGTCTATTTTACTTGTAGAACTTTTTGAAGTGAACTGTATCCTGTGATTTTATATTGGGAACAAAATTTCCTTTTAAGTCACACATTATAGAGATTATAAATGTCTTTATATCACGCACGGCATTTTCAACATCTTTACTTCTACTTTTAGTTTAGTTTATATGCCTTGAGTACATTGCTATTTTATCACAATTACATTTTATAATTTCTATTAATGCTATATCTTAGTATGTGAGTGACCTCATTTTTAGAAAACTATTCTGTATATAAAGGGTTTGTCCCCTAATTCAATGCAAAATCCACTGTGTTGGAAAAATATAGCATGTTCTTTTTACATTTATGGCTATTTCTTATATTTAAAAAATAACGCCTTTGGCTATAGGCCTTGGTATCTTAACCTTCATTACAGATTCTTGCCCCACAGAGCAAACAATTCAACGCAAAGGCATAACGCCGTGTACAGTAAGACCAGGCGGGATCTGCTTAAGAGAGAGAATTAGCCTGCATTCCCGATGAGGCCCACTGGACATGCAGAGATGTGCATCAGGGTCCGGACAGAGAGCGGCCCGTGAGAACAGAGAAAAGGAGCCAGGAGGGACTGTAAGCGTGATGCCGGATGACCCCCTCTGTGGAACAGGGTCAGTGCTTTAACCGAGTGTGGTGCTGAGCGTGTGTAAGGCCTGTTGGATTTTCATCGGAGCTCCACCTGAAGCTTGACTTCCCGGTGGCCATCATGGCGTCTCTCTCCTGGTTCCAGATGAGACACAGGCGTGTTGCGGGAAGGTGAGTGTCTGCTGAGAGCTGAGGGGATGGAGACACAGAGCGCGCCCGCCTACCTGTCTGCCTCAGTCTCCCACATAAATGTCGTTTCAAAGGACTTGTCTCTTGTCTTGTTTTCTCCGAATTTCTGCCAGCCATTTGCTCAGTGGTTTCATTCCATGTTCTCCTTCTGTTCCTTAGAAATTATGTGTTTAATTTCACTTTCTCAGAGTTTGTGCTTGCATTTCCATTGTCATTATTAGGGTCATTTTATCATTTCTTGCCTGTATCATGGGAGGAGCTTAGCAGACTAACTCCGGGATCATCTTGCTTGTTAACAAGTGGTATCCCAACCCAATATCCCAGACCTTTTAGTTCTAAGACTTAGCACTACAATTGCTGTAACGAGTCAGTCACTTGTAATATTTAACCCAGATACTAATATTTTCTATTGTTTCTCTTGTATTAGACCTTAATTTTTGTCATCATTTTTTCTTTCTGAAGCTTGTATCTTAGGAATTAATTTTATCTGTTAATGATACTCTTAGTTTCTATTCAAAAAACATCTTTATTTTAATTTGTTTTAAATCGGTATTTAGCACGGCAGATCCTTTTGTTTCAGCTATTCCTTTCCGTAACTTGATCTGCTACTTTATTGTCCTCTGTCTTCCCTGTTATCCGGAAATCTGCTCTAAGATTGTTGCTTTTCAATGATCTAATTTTCTCTCTCTCTTCCTTAATCTTCTCTACTCTTAAAATGTTTACATCTGGTACCCTGTGGTTTTGTAATACAGTACAATTTAACATAGAATTGCGTTTTAATAGCATCAGGTACTTTATGCCTCCATTTCAGACCCGCTTGCTAACTCGCTAATACTGATGTCAGTTGTAATTTTATGTTCAATCTGATCACTGAATTTTCTACTCAGTGAGATTACCTGTTTTTAATGTAGACATACTAACATGTTTTCCTGTTAGTCCCTTTCTTAATTTTATCATGATTCCTTGCATGCTTCTGTGTTTAATGATCTCATGTATTTCTTTAAAGTTTTAAAACACATTTGGTGCAGACCCCGGATCTGCTGCTAACCACTATTTTGACTGACACACAGAATGAGGAGTTCTGAAATACTTGTAATTTTTTTTTTATTTGTAATTCTTTTTTCTGGGTTAGTTGGATTTGATTTTGTGGAGGAGACATTTCTCCGAAAATTTGATGATTTTGTTTCTGCCATGTGAGGTTTAAATACTGTCCTAAATGGTTTTATTGAGTTGCGGAGTAAATTTAAGCCTGCAGGAAAGCATCTCATTTCACTGCTTCTGGCATGGACATAGTCAAGGGCCGATTAGGTGCTCTGTGCAGTTTTTTCCCAACAGATAGATATATTCTGGTGCCCCTGGGGCATGAGGGGCCAGCCCTTTCGTGTCCTGCACTATGTATACAAGCCCACATCATCCTCTTGCTGTTTAAAAAGCGTGCAGCTCTCGTTCTCAGCACACCGTGTCCAGCACACAGGACTCCCTGCCACTGCTTGCTGGATTCATGATTTCTTTTTTTTTTCTTTCTTTTTTGGCCCTGAAAGTCCCTTTTCTTCTTGGTGAGCACTGCCATTGTGAACACATTAGTTTTACTGAGTGTTGTATCGAATGCCCAGTAGTTGTTAGGTGATGAGAACCAGGACACATGCTCTGTACAGCGGTGACCAGAAGGCTACGTCTTCAAACTTTACAGTTCCCCATTCTTCTTCTTCCCCCAGAAATGAAGCTGATGAGATTAAAATGCAGCGTAGATTGAGGAGGATAGAAGCTACACATTTTTGAATGAGGTAAGTTACAGGTCTACCCACCCTTTAAGTCCTTTTAATACAAATAAGCAAATGACAGATATAATTCTTTTAAGTCATCTTCTTTGAAATATATTGATATTTTCAGTCTTTCAATATAAATTGTGAATCACCTCAATGTTCTATGGAGCTGTGATTCTGATGTCATTACAACAAATCTTCTGGATTCTGAGTCCCTGACCCTGAAATACAGTATATTTCTTAGTTTATTAAAATCTTTAATTTATACCCACAATCTTTTAAATCATTTCATCTACAATATATTTTAAAAACATTGCTAAATATTTCCTGGCTTTGATACAATTATAAATGGTATGTTTTATTCAAATTTCCACATAATAATGTGTAAAAACACAGTTAAAATCTCCTTATTAAATTAGTATCCTGTAATTTTTTCAAATTAAGTTACATTTTAGTAGCTTCTTTTTACATACTCTTTTGCATTTTCTAAATAAATTAGTGTTTTCTGAGAATAAGTAATCTTACTTCCTTTCTGAATAGCATGCCTTATTATGTATTTGTTGTTTTTAATATATAGTGAGTTGGTGCCATAAAAACACCTGTTCTCACCCTGTTCACACTGTCAGACTGGAAATATTAAAATTTTAAGTATAATGTTACCTGTATGGTACCTCTGTTCCTAGTTTGCAAGTACTCTTCAAGAATGGACATTGAATTCCAAAAAAAAAAAAAAAAAAAGAAAAGAAAAGAAGAAAGACTTGTTTCTTCCTTATTAAGATTTTTCAAGAAAGTTTTGCTTAATTGGTTAGGGCACATTGCACTGCTTTTTCAACATTTAATTATGCTTGTAATCTTAGAATAGATTGAATATGATCATTGTAATTATCCATTTTATGTTACTTGACTGTTATTTCCCTATTGCAGGTACGTATTCATGAAGCAGTATATTAGTGAATCTTTTCTTTCTTCTTTTTTTAAGCAAAACTGGATCTTGTGTTGGTGTCAGAGTGGATAGTGAGTTGGTAGAATGAAACTGTGAAGTCATTATAACCCAGGACTGAGACAGAGATATCTCCTATCCACTGTTTTACTGCTGAAATGGCTGTCAGGGTAGGGCATCCATCCCGCTCTTCCCCACGAGTTCCGGGCCTTCCCCTGCTTTTCCGGGTGCAGTACCAGAAAGCCAGGTCAGAGGCGGGAGCACTGGGACGCAGACTGGCACTTGTGTGAGATGCTGTCAACACAGGTGGTGGCTTCCCTTGACGTGCCACAATACTGGCTCTAGTACTCTAACAGGAAGTCAGCTTCTGGGGAGCAGCAAGTTAACCTGCCACTTGGCAGCTAGAGTGGAATCCAGCCTTTGCTTATCCAGCTCGCTGGTAAAGTGTTTTTTAGAGGCACCAGTTGATGGTCTAAGTGCCTTGATCTGAGCCACCCATAATGGAACCCAGGGGAGGTTCCAGGCTCCCCTTTCTGCTTTGGCCCAGTATTGACAGTTACATGCATTTTGGAATGAACCAGAAGATGAAAAAAATCCCTCTTTTTTCATACCCTTTCCCTCTGCTATTCAGATAGATATGATTTACAAATGATTTCTGTGTAAGATATAAGCTTTCCTATTTTTTGAGTAAGGTGAAATGGTTTCTTGTTTTCAAGGAGTCTGTTTACCAATATTCTCAAATTCACCAACAGGATTGCTTGTAATATTCTGCTTGTTCTTTTTTTTCTTAAGGCTTGATTTATTTTTTTGGAAAGGCACATTATAGAGAATGCAAGAAAGAGGGAGACAAGTCTTTCCTATGCTGATTCGCTTCCCATGTGGCTGTGACAGCCAGATTTTTGCCGTTCAAGCCAGAGCCAGGAGCTTCTTCTTCCAAGTTGCCCACATGGGTGCAGGGGCCCAAGGACTTGGCCCATCTGCCCCTGCTCTCCCAGGCCTAGGCTTATCCTGCTTGACGCCATGGTTCTGGTCCTGGCTTCATCCTTTTAATGTCCGTAGTTTACGCAGTGTGACCTCATATTCATTCCTTCTCACTCACTGATAAAGAATTGAAGTTCTCGTGTGCATTTTTGGAGTTTTCCATGTCCACTTTTAATTCCATCTGGATTTTGTGAGTGTAGCTTGAATTATTTGCTTCATTCATAATTAGGATCATTATGTCCTCTGTATAAAGAGGGAAATGCACATGGCAAACTTACTCTATTTCTCTTAGTAACCTGTCTTGTTCTTGCAGTTAGCGTTTTGACACAAGGAGCTGAGTCAGATCCTGGAATGCTGTATCCGTGGACGACTGCCAGGTTCCAGCCTTGCTACTGTGCATTCATCTCAACTCCCTGGTAATGTGCGTGGGTCTCTCACATCCACCGGGCAGATTCAGATGGTGGCTTTTGTTCTTAGATTGGGGGGTGGGCGTGGGGCTGTGCTCTCCGTCCTGTCTTCTCTCTTTTCTTGCTCTTGCTTATAAACCTTTTCCATTATTCCCAGTATTCTTCATGTCTTCCTTTTTTGTTTTCAGTATCTGGTATTATTAATTTTTGTTTTAAGATTCATATATCTATTTGAAAAACAGCGTTAGAGAGAGGGCGAGATGACAGAGATCTTTCATCTACTGATTGTTCCTCAGAGGACTGCGACAGCCAGGTGTAGCCAGGTGGAACTCTGGAGTTCAAAGCTTCGTCTGGGCTTCCCACATCAGCAGCAGGACACAGCACATAGCCATAACCCTCTGCTCTTCCCAGGTCGTTAGCCAAAGTCATCGGGATCAAAGCAGCAGGACACAAATCAGCTGGTGCCTATTTGGGATGTCAGGATTACGGCACCGTCGTCATTGTCTGCCAGAGCACAAGCTGGCCCTCATACTCTTAATTTCAGATAAAAACATTTTTTTCTTTTAGTCTTCAGGCCTGCTATCAATGATAACAGAATTTTTATCTTTCTGGAAAAAAAATGCCTGTGCAAATGGCCTCACATGCTGCCAGATTGTAGCATTTCCTGTCGCTCATTTCGTGCGTTTTCCCCCAGCTCTGCTCGCTTCTGATGTGCGCGGTCTCTGACACTTCATATGGGCTCATCTGTTTTCTTCTCATGAGCTTTTCTTTTCTTCTACTGTCTTTAAAATTTCTGTCACCTCTAATATTTTTAGTAGTCTGAGTATAATACATTTACATTTATAAATGATAGGAGTTATCATTTGAGATTTACGCATCTACACTTTGTTAACTTTTGCCAATGTTATAAGGCTCTTGGCCACTGTGTCTCACTAAGTAATTCCTTATTGTCTTTCTCTTCCTTTGAGATTCTAATTAATCGCATACACACTGTTAGAGCTCTTAGCCTTCTTGTTACCTGATCAGGCTGATGGAGAGAAACATCACACACCATTAAGATTTGAAAGTCTTCTGTTGCTAGCAGTGGAGAACAGGCTTATGCACAATAAGATCTCTCCACTTGCCAAGTACAGAGTAACAGGGTTTGGAAAGGCCAAAGCCATACACCAGGGGGGTTCTGTGGGACTGAACTGATACAAAGCTAGCTTGGAGATGAAGAATTACTAACAGGTCTTTGTCGCCAAGCCAGGTGAAATTCATTTTTCTCCAGTCTTACTTGAATAGCCTCACCTTTTTGAACAGGATGTGGGTGTCTTCCTGGATCAGGCAAATGGCTCACAAGTGGGTGTACTGCACCTAATATCTATCCCAGCTCTACATGGAGTACCTACGGTGAGACTTCTTACTTCAATACTTTCTTATTTTTTCTCTTTCTTTCACTTTGGAAAATGAGCGTTTACCTTCATTAGTCTAGATGTTCCAGTTTTGTGTATGGCTTGCCTCACCACAGAATTTGCGTTCTGTTTGAAAAATGAATATTCAAACTGCTGGAGAGGCTGTTCAAGCATGAATAGTGAGAACGTGTCTCTATCTGCCGTGTTCTTGGTGAGCCAGCTCCGGTGCTGGCTCCAGGAATGAGCTGGCAGGTGGTCTGTGTCTCCCTTGGTGTCTGGGCTCCCAAGAGCTCCGAAGTTAACTCTAAATTTGGGCACACATTCTGGCTTTTGGGAATTTGTGCAATATGATAGTTGCCATCACTTCTGCTCAGACATTGATCAGTTGAAACCATGTGTGTGGCCCCTCTGCTTGGGAGGGGCTTATCACTCTTCAAAAGTGAACTTGGCTTACAACGTACTCTACGGGTACATGTTTCGTTTAAATCCCTTTTGAGTAAAAATGCTACTGACTTTTTTTTTAATTGATTACATTGCATTATGTTACACAGTTTTATTGACACTGGGATTCCCCCCACCTCTCCCCAAACCCTCCCCTGATGGTGAATTCCTCCACCTTGTTGCGTTACCACAGTTCAATTCAGTTGAGATTCTCTCATTGCAAGCACATACCAAGCATAAAGTTCAGCATTGTATTGTCCAGATAAGTTCAATGGCTTGTTGGGGAGACCATCTCTGGTCTGAACCTGGCAGACTATCATTCCGATCAATTAAAAGCCCCGGCTTTTAAAAGCTTCATTGTTCATTCTACACCCTTCCTTTTTCTTTTTTTGAGATTTATTTAACTTGAAAGAGTTACACACACACACAGGTGTAATGGGGCACCACCATTGATGGTGGCACCTGCTTGATAGCTGATGGGGCATTTTCTGCATACTGCCCTTCTTACCTCCTCTTGCACCATTAAACCTCATTGAAAGTGTGAAAAGTGCATCCAACCCCTCTTGTGTTCCTCACCATTCAGAACAACTGACAACATGGAAATCACTCCAGAGGCTCCACACCTGGCCCCTCCTGCCTCCTATTGTACTAGATCAGGAGAATTACAAGCAAACTTGGGGCTCTGCTAACTCCCTTCCTGCCTCTTGCACACAAAAACTTTATACTGCATGGCTCTCAATCTGATTGGACGATGAGAACAACCTCTGACTTTTGCAGCTCGGTGCGGAGGTCCTGGTGTATAGTGGGAGCTGCTGTCACCAAGCTTGGACAATAAAGACTCCTTCTAGCATCCCACACATGGGTCCAGCGTGATTTTTCTTGCGCTCCGCAACAAAGGGAAAAGAAGAAATAAGAAAGTAGAAGGAGAAGATCTGCCATCTGCTTGTTCACTTCTCAAATGTCTACAACAGTCAGATCTGGGCTTGCCCGAAGCTGGAAGCCAGGAGCTTTTTAGATTCATCCTTCTACGTGGGAGCATAGGCCCAAACGACTCAGGCCGTTCCCTGCTGTCTTTGCACACCATGGGCAGACAGCTGGATGGGAATGGAGGCAGCTTCGACATGAACCAGCAGCGTCGTGAGATGCCAGCATTGCAGGTGCATGGTTGTCCTGAAAATGAAGCTCAAACTATAGAAAAGGACAAAATCTATAATGGTGTGTTGATACCTGGGAGGCCCAAGAACCATTTTATTTTGAGTGCAGTATGTTAAGGACAGAATAGAAACGCTCATTATGAACCGAGAATGTAGAATCCATGCCATTTCCACAGGACTGACTTGAAAATGAAATAAAAAATCAGTGTTTCTGTGTAACTTTAAAAGGGAGAAAGAAATGGATTAAAGTTACCTCCAAAGGCAATGCAGACCTTTTCTCACACAAAATGCAAAAGATGTCTGGGGTTTTAGGATTGAATTATAATTATTACAAGAACATTTTTTTCCAAATATAATTAACACAGAGTTTACAATTTCTTAATAGGTAGTACTGGAATTGGAACTTGCTGAAACAATTTGGCTTTTATTTGGATTTTGTAAAGGTGGTGAGGATATTCAAAACATTACATCCTTTCAGAATAATACTAAAATTCTGTGTAATCATGACTAAATTGATGTCAGTTAAAGGTTATTTGTGAACACATAATTTATTTAATTACGGTTTTTTCCATTAGCATACCATTAGAACCATAAGTTATAAATGTGTTTAGTATACTTCTCAGCAATACATGAAGAACTATCCACATTGCCAGAATTGTTAGGGTCTAACTGTTTTTCAGGCTGTTCGATGAATATCTGTGATAAGAACTTTCCCTTTGATTACATCTGTATTGGTAAACTTGCTTAGTTAAAAAATGTACTGAACATTACAAAATAACTTCCTTGAAATTTTATAAGACCAATGATTTTCCATTTTAAAAAAGGTATTTGCTGTCATTCTAAGTGGAGTGTGAATACAAAAATAATGTAGATAATACCATTTAAAGAGAAATATATAGTCAAGTTGACTTTCTTTCATTTATGCTTTTGCTTGGGAAACTTCTATTTCTGGAACCTTTCTTATTGTTTTAAATAGCAAGAGCTGAAGTTGTATTGCAGTAAGTTAAATCACTTCATGAAGAGCCTGTATCCTATGTTAGCGTGTCTGATTTGAGTCCCAGCTACTCTCTTCTTTGATCCAGCTTCCTGCTAAGGAGCTGGGAAACAGCGGAAGATGAACCAACATCTCAATTACTGCCACCTGTGTGCAAAACCCAAATGGAGTTTCTGACTTCTGACTGGGTCCTGACCTAGCCTTGCATGTTACAAGCCACTGGGGAGCGAACCAGCAGGTGGAAAATCTCTGTCTCTTTCTCTGTCTCTTTTTCCCTGTCACTCTGCCTTTTGAATGAGCAAATAAATTTAATAAAATAATATATATTTCTATGAAATGTAGAGATTGAAACTGTTTAGTCAATTTAACATAATGTGAGATTTAATTAAGCATAGAGATGTCAGAGGGGTATCTTCATTTTGGTCATTTTCATTTATTGAAAGTGTTTATTTCTTAAATAAATTATGTGAACATGAATTACTAGTGGCATATCACTTCCATTAAATCTTGCCTCATAAAGTTAAGGAAACCATGTAAGCTGACAATATTGAGTGAAATGAACATTTTTATTTGGCTCACATAGTATAAACCACATATTCATTACATGCCTATAAAAATGACTTATCAGGCCCAGTGCAGTAGCCTAGTGGCTAAAATCCTTGCCTTACACATGTCTGGATCCTATATGGGTACCAGTTCTAATCCTGGTGGCCCTGCTTCCCGTCCAGCTCCTTGCTTGCATCCTGGGAAAGCAGTCGAGGATGGCCCAAAGCCTTGGGACCATGCACCCATGTGGGAGACTTGGAAGAAGCTCCTGGCTTCTGGCTTTGGATTGGCTCAGCTCTAGCCATTGTTTAGAATTCTGAAGTGAATAATCAGATAGAAGATCTTCCCTTCTATGACTCATCCTCTTTGGATATCTGACTTTCCAATAAAAAATAAATAAGTCTTCAAAAATGACGTATCAAACTTTCCTCTGCTAACTGATGTACTCTGTACCCTGGTAGCTGGTATTCGAGCAGGACTGCCAGTGCATGGGCATGCATGTACACACGTGTTTATCTAGAGGATCTGTGACGGAGGGAAGAATGAAGTGGAGTGGAGACATATCACAGCATGCACCTACTCGTGAATAAAAGGATGAATGCCAATGAAACGGTGAAGTATAGCTTGACCCTAGAATGCTGAACTTTCCTTAAGATTTTTATTTACTTTTATTGGAAAGTCAGACACACAGAAAGGAGGAGAGACAGTGAAGATCTTCTATCCGCTGATCCAGTCCCCAGGTGACTGTAAGTGCTGGAGCTGAGCTGATTCTCTTCATCTACAGTGTCAGGATACATTAGAATAGCAAAATGATGGACTTGTGACTATGGTTGAGGAACTATTGTTACAATATAGTGGAGAACAGTCGTGGAGCACGAGGAGTGCAGGGGGGTGAGAGGGAACATTCCTGAGCCTAAGGAACTGTATTATGAAAAAAAAAAGGCCCAGAATGTAAGACTTTGAGTTAATGCGAGATAGGTAGAGGTGTTGTCCTTTTGAAGAACTTTGTTTTATCATTAACTTTGACCTTTTCTCCTTATACTTGGACGTCCATATTCTAACAAATTTCCCCCTAATGACTATGATTTAAGAAACATTTTCTTATTTAAAAATTTTTAATGGAAAACATTTATTTTTTTTAAAGATTTACTTATTTATTGTTTGAAAAGCACAGAAACACAACCCCTGGTTCCCCTAGCAACTGCGAACTTAAAGCTGGGAGTCTGGAATTCCCTCTGGTTCTCTCACAGGGTGCCAGGAACCCACGTTCTTTGACCATCACACATGGTCTCTAGTGTGCATAGAAACAGGAAGTTGTGGTTGGGTGAGCCGGGACTGGACTCCAGGCACTTGGACATGGATGTGACCTCCCAAGTGGGATCGTCACTGCTACAGCATCTGCTTCCTCTGGTAATCCTTGTTCTCAAAAATATCAACCCTTAACTCGCAAATTCACTCCTCATTTTTTGACGTACTTGAACCTCCTGGGTCTTACGTTTCTATGGAGTACAACGGGGATGAGAGCTCTTGATTTGTGATATAAACTGTCACTTTTCTGCTTCCTCCGAGGACAGTTTATGCTTTCACTTCTTTGCAGTTTCAGGGTTGACTCACGTGTTTCCATCCTACCTTCTGAAGTCAGTTCTTCTGCTTGTACGGGTTGGTAGTTTCAGGAAGATCCCTTTATTTTTATTGTAGAGCTTTTGAGATATCTAAAAATAACACTATTTTATTTTTTATTCTTTTAAAGGCTTATTTTTATTGGAAAGGCAGATTTACACAGAGAAGGAGAGAAGGAGAGAAAGATCATCCACTGGTTCCCTACCCAAATAGGTGGCTACTGCTGGGTCGATTCAAAGCCAGGAGCCAGGAGCTTCCTCTGGGTCTCCCAAACAGGTGCAGGGTCCCAAGGCTTTGGGCCGTCCTAGACCGCTTTCCCAGGCCACAAGCAGGGAGCTGGATGGAGAAATCTAGAATTAACCATATTTCTAAGTCGATCACCTATTTTACAAAGTCTACACTTTGATAGCATGTCATTTTGATCACTTGTTAATTCAATCTAAAGTCAAAATATGTTTAATTATAAAACACATATCAGCTTTTTATAAAACATCAGCTGATATAGTCCGTCTATATTTTGCTTATAAAAGCTGAGCATTTTTTATTTCATTAAATATAGGGAAAAATTAAATGGCATATTAAACAGTATTTAAACTATTTTAAATTTGAAAAATATTGAAAGTGATTATTCTTTTTCCTCCATGGAGTTTAACACCATTTATTGAAGGAGACTAAAGGCTTTTAGCTGTGAGCTCTGTTATTTCCATTTTACCTCTAGAGTTGTGCTGTGTAGCCTTTGGACGTCTTACTATGCTCTATCTAACTGCCTATGAGAGGGACAAGTCTAGTGTGATGCAGGTAAGGCAACCACTTACTTTGTTGGTATCCTTCATGAGCCGCGGTTACAGTCCTGACCTCATCTTCTTGTTAATTGAGAAGGTAACAGAGGATGGCCCAAGCACATGAGCCCCTGTCTCCCACACGGAAAATTTGGGAAGTGAACAAGTGGTTGGTAGATCTCTTTGTCTCTGGCTCTCACTCTCTCTGGAACTCTGTCTTTCAAAAACTAAAATAAATACGAAGAAAAGAAATATTTATAAAAACAGATCAAAGGCCTAGTTTCTATAGCTGTGTGTAACTGATTATATTCTGGGAAATTCAAATACACTGGAAATGAAACCTTGAATCCAGTGTCTCCAACAGATGAAGCCTTCTCCCTGCGTAACAGAGCATGAAACAGTAGTCCATTCCCCCTCCTTCCTCCTCAAAGGAAATGCGGGCACTAATGAGAAAATTCGGATGGCACACACTTCATCACAGCTTCAATATCTGATTTTTTCCTGTATTTTTTGGGCAAGGGACAATTGCAAGAAAATAATAGTTTTCAGACAGTTTCAAAGGCTCTAGTTAATTAACTTAGGCTTCTCCATTTAGAATTCAATTGAAGTTGTTATAACTGGTATCCACAATTCATTGAAAACCAGATGGTTTGAAAGATGAGCTCTCTGCTGCAATGTTAAAATGCTCTATGCATTGCACATCTCATTTTTTTTTTTGTTCCTTTTGAACTACTGGTGTCACTGGGGCATCACGTTTAGGACACTGAAAATACTCTTCTGGTTTTGCTTAAAGTCATCACCCATGTTCTGCCTCTCGTTAGTTTCCAGGATGTACATTCGCTTGTATTGAAATTCCACATTTTAAGAAGACCTTTCAAAAGTTCATGAACAAAAAAATGTGAGGAAGAATGGTACTTCAGCCATGGCTGTCAAGGTCTGCAGAAATCCATGAATAGTAATCCATAATAGAGTAGGAGAGAGAGAGAGAGAGAAGAGGAGAGGAAAAGAGTTCCTCAGAGACCTTCATTTCCCTCTTTCATTGGAGAAAAGCCGAACGGACAGTCTAAGTACTTCAACCTTCTTTTTGACGTCAACTGTGAACATCAATCCTAATCATTGCCTGAATGTGACTGCCTTGGGTCATCTCTTTGTGAGGAAACCTTATGGCACATGTCTCAGGACTGGCCAGCTCCAGCTAAGGCCCCATGGCAGGGAAAGACGCCACGAAAGACACCACAGAGCTCTGCAGCTCTACTGGAAGAGCAGGTTTTGATCGCTGCTGTGGGTGCGAGCATGGGGAAGAACACTGGCATGCAGACTCAGCCATGTGGACTGCCCTTGACTTGAAGGACAAATGGCACCTTTCTTTCCTCTTTCTCCCCTCCAGGGCCCCTCATGCTCTATGCTCAGAGCAGCACATGCCAGCACGCAATCTCTGCTAGCCTCCATCTCCTGGTGCTTACTGGATGGGGTGAGCCATGAACTGTGGAGATGTCCCTGCCACTAGGTTCCACCGACTCTGCACAGACACTCTGGGTGGGGAGATGATATTTAGCAGGGCAGGCACCACTCTGAGAACACTGAAAACTAGATATGACTAGCATACTTAGATGGAGACACCTCAGGACCAAGGGATTGGGAGGGAGGCCGGTAGGGAGAAGGGAGTGAATTCTTCAGTCAATAGGGCACCTGAGCAAAACTGTCCGTTTCAGGGTTTAAACAGAACCTTGGTTTCCTCCAAAGGCAGACTACTTACAGCATGTTTTAAGCATTAATTTTAATGCTTATAACAAAGGGGAAGGAACTGTAGGCCCATGTGGACGACTGATTGGGATGTAGGAAGTTGGGGGTTAGAAAGATGCTTCTGCCCTCCCACTTATGATGGCTGGGAAGGGTGGAGTAAGAAGTGTGCGGCATTCTTTGCTGTCAGATTACATTGATGCCAGCCGACGAAGGTGGTCTTTTGCTGTCATCTTAGGAGCTCTGGTGGTGGGGCAAGGTATGTCCTAGGTGGTGTTCCTCCAGGGGTAGGCATGCAGGACTGACCCAGCCCTCTGGCTGTGGCTTGAGCTTGCCGCTCAGTAGTTGCTAATCTGCTCCTCCCCTAGTACTGATGAGACTGTCCTTTCATTGGCCATGGCTGTGCCCCATGCCACCTTCTTTACTTTGGTGTCACTGGAAACCGTTACGCTTAATGAAATAGTAGTTTTTAAGGAGACAAATGTCATACGTCTTCCCTGATTTTGGTAACTAACAGAGTACAAAAATATATGATGTGCATGAGTGCAATTAGCATTTTAGATTTGATTATTTGTATAGCCCTTGTCTGTAATCTTCATGAACCGTGGTTTTTCTAATTATTATTTATTGAGTTGTCTATTTACTGGAGGGACAGTTTTGTGACCATAAAATGTTATAAACTTATGAAAACTGAAAAACAATAAAAGATGAAGGAGGAAGGATGGAAGCTGTGGGAGTGAGTTAGAGATGGCAGGTTATGAAGTCTCATTTTGCTCTTCAGTCTGTTTATCTCAAATTCATAAAACAGATTCTGTTCATATAAATTTTAAGCAGAAAAGAAAGAACAGAGATATCACTTTCACAAAGAAATGTTGAGAAGGTAAGTAGAATATATGAGTGGTGTAACGGCAGAGATTCTTGGCAGATATTGTTCCTCCATGCTTCAATGTTCCTCCATGCTTCAATGTTCCTCCATGCTTCAATGTTCCTCCATGTTTCTTAATTAAAGAGCTACTGAGTGAAAAGGAAAATCAGAAATCTTGTACAGTTCCCATCTAACCGGGCAGGACACCTATGTGTCCCACCAGTTCAGCACATTTGGTTTCGAAAGGGTCAGGTACAGATAGTCTAACCTTACAAGTTGTAAGGCAACCACCATCATTGTTCTAGCTTGCCATTGTAGTCAGAACGCAGCCTATGGGTAGGTTCATATTCATGACTATGCCATAATCAACACTTTACAAACACAGATCAGGGGCTGGCCTATAGAATGTGGTTTATAAATCTCTGAACTGGCTGGAAATATGAGTCACATTTTTAAAATTCATATATATTTGGGCAGTGTAATGTAGAAATTTGATAAGTCGGACTTTTGTATAGAATGCTATTTGCATTTTTTTCTTAGGATATTTCTCCACTGAACTATGAGTTTAAGAGACTTTTGTAAGCATCCATTGTCTCCCCGCCTCCAAGGGAAGTCATTGCAGAAACTCATTCAAACTAAATTAAAAGGTCATATGTGTAAGAAAGATACATTTCTGACTTTCACTAATTTTATCATCATTTTTTCTTCTATGGACCTGATGGCTTAAAAGAAAGTGAATGATAATTTGAGTAAGCTTATAGACAAGAAAGGCAAATATTTCCCATTGCAATTGTCACTAAATTGGTAAGAAACATCCAGGAGGAGGCTCCCCCATGGTTCCTTCAGTTGTTTATCTCCTTCTGCACAGGAATACTAAGCCTGTTCTCTGTGGTTGCTCTCTCAACCATCAGAAGAACATTAAACGAACAATGTAAGACATTTAATGTTCTAAATATGTCACCCTGTTCTGACACTCACATGTGTCATTTTTCATCTACATTCTTTTCTGTTTTCACCTCTGGGTGAGAGAATGTTTTGTAGCTGGACTGTGCAGTCCTATGTTCTGTCAAATGTCCATGAGGTTCACACTGCCTATAGGGCACAGGCTGACTGTGGGCACATGCATGGTGCCTTCAGACACATCCAGATGGCTTCCTTGGAACACTTCTTTATTTTCTTTTCTGAAAACAATTGTATTTATTTTTTTTAACATTTTACAATTTATTATTATTATTAATATCATTTTATGATACAGTTCCATAGACTCCTGGTATTTCCCTTATCACAGCCCCAATTTCCACCCCCCCATCCCCCTAGATCCTCTATATTATTAGTAAAGTATAGTTATTCATACACAGTCATATGTCCATCAAAGGCAGAGAGCCCAGAATCCTATTGTCAAGATATAGTGAACAGTTTCATTGTAAGTCCATCTTTGTCTGGAAGTAGAAATGCATGCTACATTGTATCCTCACATCTGGATGTTAGTCTCCATGTCACAGCTACTGTACATCCCCTCAAATGAAAAGTCATAATACAAAATCAATAATAGAAAGAAAAATAGAAATTTACAATGCCATGAAGTTAAATGACATGTTACTAGATATGACAGACTCCATTACACAGCTACTATACATGCCCTTAAATGAAGAGCCACAAAACAAACTCAACATCTGGGAGAAAAAAGAAATTAACAACACCATGAAGATAAATAACATTCTACTGAATGACGAACGTGTAGCTGAAGAAATGAAAGTCAAGGACCTTCTTGAAGAAAATGATGCCACTGTAGGATCTGTGAGTCATTGAATGGTTTAATCAGAAGAAAGTGTTTTGAAGAGATGAAACCAACAGAAAACAACAAAACCCATGTGATCTAGTTTCCGCTGATCTTCGTTGGAGTGTGTCTCCTCCAGACAATAAATAGATGGGTCTTGTTTCTTAATCCAGTTTACTAATCTACGACGTTTGATTGAGCTTAAGCCATTTACATTCAGAGTTTAATGTGTATGGGTGGTACTTTGGTACTGTCATTTTAGGAATGGGTTGTTCATTGGTTTAGTCTTCTGTTGTCATTTTCCTGAGATATTCTTCACATTTGCCTTTGGTTTTGGTAGGTGCTATTCCTCTTCTCTGTCAAGAGAACATCTTAAAGTATCATTTGTAGGGCAGGTTTGGAAGAGGCAAATGCTTTTAACTTTTCTTTGTTGTGGAATAAATTTATTTCATTTTCAAAGACAAAAGGAAGCTTTGCTGGATGTTACCCTAGGCCGACAATTTTTTTTTTCTTTTAGAATCTGGAATATGTCACTCCATTCTCTTCTTGCCTGTAGAGTTTCCTGTGAGAGATCTCCTTTGAGTTTAATTGGCATTCCTTTATATGTCAATTGATTTTTTTTTCACATGCACATTTAAGGATCTTTTCCTTATGTTCAATTGAAGAGAGCTTGATGATCATGTGTCTTGGCGACAATCGCTTATGATCAGGCCTGTTGGAGGTTCTGTGCCCCTCCTGGAACATGTTTCCTAATTCTTTCTCCAGATTAGGGAAATTTTCCTTGATTATTTCATTAAACATATTTGTAAAACCAGTTTCTCTTTCTGCACCTTCTGGGACTTTTAAAATATTATATTATATTTGGCCTCTTAATAGTGTCTTTCAATTCTTCAATACTTTGTTTGGCCTGATCCAACTCTGCTTCTAGCTTTTTGTTTGTTTTGCCCTAATGACAGGAAATATCTTCCAGTTTTGAGATTCTTTCTTCTGCTTGCTTCATTCTATTTTGGAGACTCTCTGCTGTACTTTCAATGCTCTACTGTGTTCTTCATTTCTGACATATCAGCCTTGATTTGCTTTATTGCTGCTGTTACTTGTGTGAAATATTCCTTAAGTTTTTTGAGCTCTTGTATGTGCTTCTCATTGTTGATCAGAAGCTTTAAAATGAGTTTTCCAAATTCTGTGTCCCCCATTTTCTCAATGTCTTCCTCAGTTAACTCTGAGATTGGCATAGAGTTTTTGCTCTTTTTCAGGGGTGTTTTCAGCAATATTCACTGTGCCTTTATCTCTTCTTTTGCTCTTGGTCATTGCACTCCTGGTTAGCAGAGTCTTCTCCTTGGGGCAGGTTTCTAAGCTGTGTCACCCACATGTCTACAGTTTGATTTTACTTATTGCAGTTGGTATACAATTTTTTGCCTGCAGCCAATTGTGCCACTCCCTCCAGCAAGTTTCAGGCTTGGGTTCTCAGCTTAGATTTCCACCATGGTTTCCGCAGCCCCAGATCCTGGCTCACCACTCTTCACCTCCTGTGATACTGTGCTGAGGCTGCACCATTGTCTGTACAAACTTTCCCCTACTTCCTGTTGGAGCAGATCCCAGGATTAGGGAGACACCAGGTGTCCTATATAGCTAGGTTGTTGGTGGTGCTCTTTTTGAAACTGTTGGACATTAGGTCTACCACATGGTCCTATTCTGACCAGTACGATGCCACAATTGGTATTATTTTCCTGCAGGACCAGTGTAACCCACTGAACTCAGTGAGTTCTCGCTAATTCAGCCCATACACAGTTCACTGTTATCCCTGTAGACCTAAAGCTTTTGCTACGGTGTACAAAATGGCACCCGACATACCACTGCTAAAATTCTTGATCTGCCGGCCATCAGGTCTGAGGGCTACCCAGACTTGTCTTGGGTGGACCCTGCACTTCCGTCTTTCTCTGAGCCTTTGGCCCCTCTGCCTCTGTGCGTTCCCCCTCCAGTCCCTCCACCATGTTCCAAGGTCATCTCCTCTTCGTTCACCTCTTCTCTGCTCCTGGTCCTTCTTTCATGTTTCCTGACGCCCTCTTCACTTCCTGAGTCGCCGCTGGATTCCAATGTCATTTTTGCTTCACCCTCTGCTTCTCTGCTATGTTCCTACCCCTCCCTTTTTCTATCTACTCCCCAGTACAGTTCTTTATAATTATTCTCATCTATTTATTTCTTTTCTTTGTTTTCATGATGTGTGTGTGTTTGTATGTGTGTGTGTGAACATTAGAGTCATAGCAAGGTTTTTTTTTTCCACCTAGAATGTTCACAGGTGTTGTGCATGGTGTTTCTCCACACACTTTCCCTGGTGTAGGGCTGGATATAAAGTTTTCTTGGTCTGAAGAGCATCACTGATTCTCCTTGGTGTAAGGTTGATGGACAGCTGAGCTCATCCAGCACACTATGGCTCCTTCTCCCACTTGCACCCTAGGACCTTCAACTCTTTCCTTCTTGATCTCTTAACAATAAATATATTTGTGTTTTCTCTTGTTTGTACTGCTTTATTTTTTTCTCAAGATTGCAAGAACTTAAGAAAATGTTATAAAAAACCCATGTGAGAGAATGTTGTTACTCAACGTCTTTTCACTCATAACTAAATATAAGACATTTTGTTTTCTAAGTAGACGGTGCACATGGGGGAAGGGCAGATCTTCTTTGATGAAAGACTCCCACTCCTCCGCCTAATTGAAGACTTCAAGCATTGCAGGACACCTGCCCTCCTCACTACCTCTGCCTTCTTCCTACTTATTTCTTATGGAAGGAAAATGGGTAAAAGAGACTTCCATTCTTCCAAGCACATAGTTTAACTAGGACTTTCCACAGACACCAGTGCTTTCATTTTGGAATCATTGCTATGGGGAAGTCCTTGTTCTAATCATGTGCTCTTCACCTAACTATCATAAATTAGGATAGGAAGGTCAAATGGGAACATGGTTGCTAACTGTAAGTTACATTTTGTTTTGCTTAGTAGTATTTCTTCAATTTTTGATTCATGCCTTTGACTTTCATTTCATTGACTTCTGTAGCCAAACTACAAATTGATCTGACCCTGATATTTTTTTAAAATTTTCTTTCTGTTTGGATTTTGAATCAAGAAAGATATAAAATCTGGCTTCACATAGTGCACAGTGCATCTCAAGCCCTCGATAATTATGTGTGCACTGAAGGGTGAGATCACCCTGTGGATGTGTGTCAGTATCTCTCCCTTCTCTAAATTGCAGCTAACACTCAACCCCCAAGTTCAAAAGTCTACATGTGTCCTTGGAGATGAGTGGTGGCAGCAAGCAAAATGAAAGAATGTTCTAGAAACACAAAGAGGCTAAAGCTGTATTCCAAGGAAACAAGAGATGATGTTTTGGGCTGATCTTTCAGACAGTGCCTTCCAATCCCTGGGGCTACATTGTTCTCCTAGTGCTGATTTTCCAGATCTCTGGTCTTTCAGATTACATTTGATCAAATAGAAATAAATTTCTATAACTAGATTGTTTGGAACTTGCTCAAGATTGACCTGTGACCTTCATTTATGAAAAATGGAGGCACTTGATTGCTCTGTCTCAATACCAGGCATGTTCAATTAATGCTTACATTATAAAGAATGTGCAAACAACAAAACTGGAAATTAAATCCTTTTCACTATCCATCTGTATCTGAGCATTCATAAATTGAAATAAGTGTGAAAGAGCTGTCTTCAATCAATTTCAGCTCCATTCCCTGACCTCATTATGCTCTGCATATCAATATACATTCCCGTAATTAAATGTGGTTCAGTGAACATTAATGATATTAAAAAGAGAGAGAGAATTGAGACCTCCTATTACTACCTATTACGTTGTTAGGAAAAACAATAGAGAGACTGATGAAAAGAAACGTTAGCAGGAGAAATAGCTGTTGCGTATATTTTCATAATTATCTCCTATGCCGAGCGCTTCCAAGGCAAACACCAGGCACCCCGGTTTGGTCTGCACGCTCACAGGACGTCTACAGATTGTGGAAGGAGGCAGACCGGCAACACGAGTTTGAGGGATTGGGTGCTGGTTTTGACGTTCTTACTATTATTTTGACACTGCTACAAACATCTCCCAGCCTTTTCCGACATTCCCTGTAAGTAATATGAGGACTTTACTTCAACAGACTGTGCTTGCTTTCTGGGGAAATAAAGTGAACATTTTCTCTCTGAGCTGCAAAGAGGAACTAAAATGTCTCTCTCCTCACGCTGTGGGTTGCTTTCCTCGCTGCCCCTCTACCTCCTGGGGACCGAAGCAGTTGGGAATGAGGCTCCAGTGCACAGGGATTCTGTAGGCTCACATCACTGCGCCCGGCAACGGCGAGCTTAAGTCGGGTGCTGCGTTCGTCTTTAACGTGCTGGTGATGATGTTTGGAAGTTGTCCATCAGAGATTCTCAAAGAGACAGCTTTGTGTTCGTTTTACTTTGGAACCTAAAACATAAAATGCTGCAAGAGTCATGTATTGGCTCAGAGGAGGCGAGAGGAGAAGAGCAGGGTATAATTCCTCCTCAGAAACTGTCCTGCTGCCAACTGATGTAGGTGCCTGCGGATTAGCATGCCTTCGATGACTGCCAGAAAGAGGAATGTATTCTTGTCTTGCCACTATGCCAGAGAAAGAGAACTCTGAAAACCAGGTAAGAGTAGTAGTAAAGTAAAAGATAATTATTCATGGAAGTGTTGGCATCGGAGACTGAGCCAGATTCCTTTTGGATGCAACATAAATGACATATACTCCTAACTCATGGGTTAATTAAGTCCTGAAATAGAAAATAGCGCCTAATAAAACCCACAATATTCATCAGAAATCTATTGGCCTCGTTGGTCCTGAATGTGCTCTATCAAGCTCAGGAATGTGTGTAACAGGTGGGGGTTGGGGGAGGGCAGAGTGAAAGATCCAGTTGCTCAGTGCACATGTCTCACTAGGAGAAAAGATGTGATGCACCTTGGAGCTCAGGAACCAAACACTTTGCTCTCTTACGGGTACTCTCATTTAAATAAAATTCATAGTTCTCATGAATTGGAAGAACTAAATTAGAAGAAAATTATTTTGGCCATGAAGGAGGCTATGGGTGATTTTGTTCCCTTTTCTTTTCCCATTTTGATAACTGGTTTTGCGATGTCAGATTCTGCGACAGACCCAGTCAACCCAGAACTCGTCTTTCATACATGAACTCACTATTTTTCAGTGCTTTCAACTCAGATTTTCTCTCGCTGCCTCCTCCTTCTTATGAGCATTTGAATATGCTTGAATCTCTCCAGCTTAGGAGTGGATGTTTTACCTGCAACCCGTATGAGGGTGCTCAGATACACGCCTCATCTGCAGCTCCTGATTACAGCTTCTTCCAACGCACCTGCCAGAGTCAGTGATGGTTACTCAAGTGATTGGCTTCCTGATGCATCTGGGAGACTTGGGTTGACTTTAAGACTCCTAGTTCAGCATCAACACAGCGGTGGGTGCTGAGGGCATTTGGAGAAATGGAGTACTCTCTGTTTTTCTCCTTCCCTCCCTCACTCACCCTCTATCATCTCCAGCCCGGGCTTTCCATGTCCACTCTGCTCTGTCCCTTTCTTTCCTCCCCTCCCAACTCTGCATCTCTCTCTCTTGCAAATAAATGAACCTATAAATAAGTCTTGGGACTTAAAATATGGGAAAAAAACCACTATATATCAAGAAGAAAAAGAGAAAAGAAATAAAGGCCTCATGAAATAACCTGATGCTAATCCTTCTTTTGTTAGCTGTGTGCACCTCTCACTCCCTTCTTTCAAGAGCCGAGCGTACTGAGATGCTTGTCTACACTGGCTGTCTCCAGAGCTCTACCACCCACTCACAGACTCACAAAGGATGCAATGGGCACAATGACCAATGGCCCTGATGTCAAGTCCATAGGACAACTTTCAACCCTCAGCAGCACTCAGTTGCATCCTTCTAGAACTGCTTGGTTCCAGGAGCCTGTGTTTCTGGGCATCGCTCCTGCCACCTCCGTGACAGGGCTCAGTACTGAGTTCTTCACTTTCCTGCCTTTGCTCACTCTCTGTGCCTGAATTGCCAATTATCAATTATGAATTAACAAGTTTCAATTACCAAATTTAGGGTGATTATTCTTAAATTTTTGCGACCAATCCCTATGTCTTTTATGAATATATCTCATGGGCCTGGCACGGTAGCCTTGTGGCTGAAGTCCTCGCTTTGTATGCCTGAGATCCCATACGGGTACCGGCTAGTGTTCTAGCTGCTCCTCTTCCTTGCCAGCTCTCTTGTTGTTGCCTGGTAAGGCAGTGGAGGATGGCACAACACCGTGGGACCCTTAACCCATATGGGAGTTCTGGAGGAGTCTCCTGGCTTCAGATCATCTCAGTGCCAACCTTTGTGGCTATTTGGGCAGTGAACCAGCAGATTAAAGATCTTTCTCTCAGTCTCTCCTCTCTGTAAATCTGACTTGTCAATAAACATTTAAAAAAAAAGGTATAACTTTATGTCCCCATCCTTTCTGTGCAACTGAAAAATGAGTCTTTCATGTGTGCTACAAGAGAAACACAACAGAGAACAGATATATAATCTTTCCTCATAAAATAGCTCCAGCTTCCAGGGACTAAACTAACTTCCAATCAATTCTACGACAGAGTGTCCTGGACTGCTCCCCCGATCAATCCTTCCTCCTCCACAGTCCTGTTGCTGACAATCTCTAATCCATTTTCTACATCTGATTCATCCTTTGCCTTCATTACACTGGCCAATGGCTGCCTTACTTCCCACCAGCTCTTCTGGCATGTCCTCCCTTTTTGTTTTGGTCATCTGAAGCATTGCCCCAGTTCTACCCTTTGTGGCTGGTGTATCTCTAACATGGATGTCTGTCACTATCACTCAGGTGACTTCATGCCCATACTGCCTGGCCGTTCCAGAGCAGCCTTAGAGCATATCAATCTGCTATTCCGTCTCTGGCCATGATGCATTTTCTTGTACTCCCAAGGTTCACTGGAGCGTTCTTCCTCCTGCTTCTGCACTTCCCATCAGGAAAGTCTTAATACCTCGCCACCCTCACCCTATGCTAACTAAAGTGGTCCTCAACGATGCACTCCTCTAATTCTTCTCAAATTTTCTACATTTTTTTTTGCTTCATTTCCTTACCAATACTTATGGAAGGAAACACATCAATGGCTATTGGTAGGCTTGCTTGTTACAAAATTTGTGAAGGGCACTCAGGAGAGGCATATAGTATAACTACTTATATAAATATGTTAACCGAAGGGGGAATATTTGTAATATTTTATATGATGTCTTATTATGTGAAAAAATGTTAGGGTTCAATATAGCATACACACTATAGTCCCTGATTTGATCATTTTGCCTTAATTATAACAATGGAAGGGCAATTTCTAGATGCTGCACTGATGATCTTTGCGATTATACAACCTCATAAAACCAACAGAGGTACTGACAGCCATATCTTAACATCTCTAGACGTAGGAAGCCAAATTGAAAATCAATTAACTTAATGAACAACAGAACTAAAAGTAAGTATTGTTGTATAAAATTTATTTTGGTACAAAATTTTAAAACATGGGCAATTTAAAAAATTGTTTGTATTTTTTTCAACTTTTTAAGATACCTGTGTGTGAGTTTTTATCAAGAAAATCTGTAGGAATTGAGTGATAACACCTCAATATGTGGCAACATATTTTTACTTATTCTCTGTTCTCGAGCCTGAGACACCAGAATGCGAAGCCACCGAGAACTGCAGTTCAGGCTGGAAACTCTTATGAATTCTAGGATATTTTTAAAAGATCCATGCACTTATTTGATGGTGAGAGAGACAGAGCCACAAAGAGAAACAGAGGAAGAGAGATATGCTCTCTGTCGTTTCATCCCTCAGATGGGCAATGGCTGGAGTTAAGCCAGTCCAAAGTCAGGAGACAGGATAAGTACAGCGTCCAAAGCACTTGGTCATCTGTCACTGCAATCACAGGTGCAGTAGGAGGGAACTAGACTGGCAGTGGAGTAGGCAGAATGGGAACTGGTGCTCAAATGGGATGCTAGGAACTCTAGGCAATGGCTTTACCAGCTCTGCTACCACTCTGGCCCTATGGGGCATTTTTTTAAAGATGTATTTATTTGAAAGGCATATTCGCACAGAAACAGAGATATATTCTATCCACTTTTCAGTCCCAACCTGGCCGCAGTCATGAGGTTTGGGCAAGGTCAAAGCTGGGAACCAAATCCATCAGGTGTTGTGCACCTGGGTTTCAAAATACAAAGCTGTGGGACTCTCAGGTAAAGCATCAGGAAGCTGAATCAGCTGGGACTCAAGCTGTCATTCTGATACAAGCTATTGATGTGGGCTTTGCCAGTGTCTGCTTGATGTACTGCATCACAAGCCACCTTACAATCCTTGCCTTCCCACGGCATTGTACCTCTTTGACCTGTCTCACACTGAAGACTCCAAAGTTGTTCCAACCTTGACACAGAGCTGTCTTTTCAAGAAGACCTCGTTTTTCATGACTGGGGACAGAATTCTGCCCTGGTATGTTCCCACCGGAGCTGCCTGGGGTTTCATGTTATTAAATAGTTATTCACCCTCAAACTGATCTGGAATCAGCAGAGTTCATATTGAAATTGCAACCCAGTTTGTTGTTACGGTTTGCTGAATTTGACAAACTGATCCGAAATGAATACAGTGACCTTGCATAGACAAATCCAATTTGAAAGAGACCAAGTTGGAATACACTCACATTGCTTTTGCAAAACTTGCTACAAATAAACCTGTGTTTTTTTTCTAGCATCTGAGTATGTAATTGCAATAAACACAAGGGTCTTCAAAATTTCATGAAAATTTCTAGTTTTAAAAAAAAAAACTGTATATGTGCTTCCAGTTTATTTCACATAAAAATAAGCTTATTTTTAATTCTGTTTTTCCACAGACTACTTGATGTTCCACAATATATTAAACAACAAAGAGATCCCTCTCATCAGCTCGTTTTCTGTTAAGAAGTGTCAAGCAACTACCAGATACTCCAGCAGACGTAATGTTCCTTGGTTCATGAAAATGTGCTGACGGTAGTTGCATAGTGACAACCTGCCCTGACCTCAACAACAAGGAGACCCGAAAAGCAGCGGAAGGACCATCCTCCCCGGAAAAGAGGACTTTTCTGAGAAGTGACAGAACACACAGAGGCTCCATGGGGCAGGAAGAAGAGAAGACAGACATCCTGCCGCTGGCTGTGCTGCTAGACAGCTCTGCATCCAGTCACCCACACTCAGCTGGGAAACACCATGTTATCAAAAAAAGCAGGGAGAAGCCGACACGCGCCAACCACCGGAAGCTGTAACAGAAGAATTCCACTGTCTGCACTGACTTCAAGTCTGCAGACTTGAAGGGAACCAACAGGAATCTGAGGCACCACTTTGCTCCATAAAGGAAAGCAGCATCTTCCCTCTTAACACCTCCTCCTGCCCCCTTAAAGCACCTGATGCTGTTTGCTGTGGAAGAGTTGTTGTTGAACTCTGCTCTAATCCATGACAGCTCAAGAACTCCAGCTGTTACCAGGATCCACCAGCGCCAGAGCTGAGAACCTGCCAGGAGCAGAGCAGACCCTCTCCGTCCTAAGGCACCAAAGGACTAAGGAAAGTACAGCTTGGGGCTGCGTTGCTGTGTCCCTGCCTGGCCTGACGGGATGCTTAGCGTGTACTTGGGACGAATCTTGCAGTGTGGTCAGGGGATACATTCCAGGGTCAGTGCTCTAGATAGAACACACACTTGGTGGCCATGCAGGGAGGAAATTCTGAATGGGGCATTGGCAAGTTCACACTTGCACAGAGAAATCCTGGGACTGTACATGTACCAGCTGACTCTGGCATTTGTACCACTGATTGTCGTCTGAAGCCAGAGGCATCTGACCATTTTAGCCATCACGCTGGGACTTTTTATCCCATCCACAAAGGATGGCCAGAGCTCTCTGTCCTACCCACCACACACATTTGGAACTCAAAAGTTTAGAAACTAGACATTCACCACATCTTAAATTCGGAAGCAGTTTCTTCAGAATAGACATAATCAACAGATTTCTAGTTGTACAAAAGTCAATGTAGAATCACAAGAATCATTAACAAGGAAAGCAATAACATACTAATATTGAACTGTGATGAAGGTGAGATGGATGAACTCTATCTAAGAGTTCAAAACACAGTTACTCAAAACCACAGAGAAACAATTAAGTAAAATTAGGAAATCAGTACATGACAAGAATGGTAAATCCAGGAAAGTGTGTGTGCATGTTTGTTTCTAAACATATATCTAAGTCTATATCTATGTCTATCTATCTGAAGAGAAATACTGGAAATGAAGTATTCAAAAAGTCAAATAAAAATACAACAGAAAGCTGTAACAGCATACTTGGTGAAGCAGCAGCAGCAGAAGAAAACACACAGTTTAGAGTAGGTCTTCAGAAAGGTCTTGGCAAACAAAAAAGAAGAAAAACCTGGAAAGACGAGAAGCAGTGGGGTTTATGGTATACATCAAACAGCTAAGGATGTCTTTGGCATTGCTAAAGATATGAGAAAAATGAAATGTCTTAGAAAAACTGCCCAGTAAAGTAATAGCAGAGAACTTCCCAATTTGGAGAGCGATATGGAGATCCAGCTGAAAGAAGTGCACAGAATCCTAAACACAGATGATCAGAGAAGGTCCTCAGCATGACATCTCGTAGTCAGACTTTCAAAAGTAAAACATGAAGAGAATTTGCAAAATGTGCAGGAGGGGGATGCCAGATCAATCCCAAAGAACTCTCACTAGAGTGACACAAGATTTCTCAACAGAATCCTTGTCGGCCAGGAGAGAATGGGGAGTTAGAGTCCAAATTTAAAAGAAAATAAAACACTGCCAAAACAGAATATTTTACTGAGCAAATCTCTTATACTAGGCCAGAATCTCATTCATAATTAAAGATGAAATAAAAACCTTCCAAGATAAGAAAAATTGAAATAATTTCTCACTTCCCATTCAGTTTTACCACAGATACTTAAGAATGCACAAAGTTCAGAAACAGTTATTAGCATCCTGAGAGAAAATGAAGTCAGAAAAATCATTACTATAAGACAAATGAGATTAAAATAAATAATTAGAATATTTATGGGAAAATATCAGGACAAAGCAATCAATTAGTTAATGATAATCTTTAAAGTAAAGGTCTAATTTCCCCAATTAGAAGATACAGACACACACAAAAAAGATACACATTGGCTAAATGAATAAAAAGAATACAATATTCAGAACTGCATTTCATTGATAGACACAAAGATTGAAAGTGAGAGGATCAAAGTGAGTGGACGTATTTTATTCACATCAGATAAAATCGAATTCAAGACAAAATAGGTGAGACAAAGAAGCTCATTATGGGATCAGTTCAACAAGAGGAGGTAACTATAATAAATTGATATGCACCCAATGCTTGAACAATGCATTCTACATTTTTAAATATATCTCTCAGTCTATAACAAAGATTAAGACAATCTTAAGCTCCAATATAGTAACTGTGGGAACCCACCACACCATATTTTCATCGGGGGCAGATAAACTAGACAGAAATTCAACGAAAAGAGAACTGACTTAAGCTACATACCAAATTATCCTAGTGTATATAACATTTCATTCTTCAACAGCAAGGTACACATTCTTTGCATAATATATGGAAATTTTTCTAGGATAGCCCAGGTGCTAGTCAACAGAACACGTGTTAGAACATGTCAGAAAAAGGCGATGTTATTATTTTTTGTCTGACTATACTGGAGAAAAGCCTAAATATGAGACAATGAAGAAAATTTTAGAAAATAAATGAGCATGGAAACTGGATGACGTGTTCCTGGATGAACAGTGGGTCACACAAAAAGCCAAAAGATCAACAGAAACAATTGTAAAGGAAAACGTAACATTTTAAAACTTACGGAATACGACAAAGCAGTGTTCAGAGGAAAATTTATAACAGTAAGTGCTTATGCAGCCAGGGAAATGTATCAAATAAAGTGACCTAATAATACATGTCCAGGATGTAGAAAAAGAGCCAACAAACCCCAAATTAGTACAAGCAAATAAAAAGAAGTAAGCCCAACAAAAATGGAAAAAGTACGAAAGCTTAGTAATATAAATAGCTGTTTTTTTTTAAATAAACAACGCAGATAAACCATTGGTCCACAAAACAACATTGAGGAACGGTGATCTAAACTAAGAAAATCAGAAAAGTAAAAGGAGATATTTGAAAGGTTCACAAGAATCAATGGGAATTACTACAGACAGCTATTTTTTTTTTTAAATTGAACATCTAAAAGAAATTGATTCATTTCTAGACATGCATAATTTATTTCCAGCAAAAAGACAGAAAATTTGATGAGATCAATAAACAGCAAAGAGCTTGAACCAGTGATGAATAGCCTTCCCACAAGAAAAGCCCAGGAGTGCAAGGCTTAACTGCTGAATTCTACCAAACATTTTTATTAATTCTAAGGTTTCATTTATTAATTTTAGACAGCTACAGAGAAAAAGAGATAGGAGATCTTCCACCTGTTGGTTTACTCCCCTGCTGGCTTCAATGGCTAGGGTTGGGCCAGACCAACACTGGGACTCAGGAAATTCTTCTGGGTCTCCCATTGGGTGGCAAGGACCCAAGAAACTGGGACATCTTCCACTGTCTTCCACAAACCATTAACAGGGAGCTGGATGGGAATGGAGCAGATGGGATACAAACCAGCAGCGGCAGTTTTACTCATGATGCCACAAAGTCAGACCCTCAACCAAGTTTTACTTCATAAACTGTTCAAAACAACTGAAAGAATAAGCATGCTTTTGGGCCCAGCGCAGTGGTGCAAGTGGTTAAGTCCTCGCCTTGCACTCCCGGGATCCCATATGGGCGCCAGTTCTATCCCAGCAGCCCCGCTTCCCTTCCAGCTCCCTGCCTGTGGCCCGGGAAAGCAGCGAGGACGGCCCAAGGCTTTGGGACCCTGCACCCGTGTGGGAGACCCAGAAGAGGCTCCTGGCTTCAGATCGGCATAGCATTGGCCGTTGCGCTCGCTTGGGGAGTGAATCATCGGATGGAAGATCTTCCTCTCTGTCTCTCCTCTCTGTATATCCGCCTTTCCAATAAAAAAAATAATAATAAAAATAAATCTTAAAAAAAAAAAACTCATTCTGAAGTCCATATTATCTTCATTCAAAAACCAGAGAAAAACAAAAACCACAAAAAAGAGAACTATAGACCAAAGTCCTGAAGAACTTAGAAATAAAAATCCTCCACAAAATTCTAGCAAATCGGGCCCGACGCCGTGGCGCAAGTGGTTAAAGGTCCTCGCTTTGCACGCCCGGGATCCTATATGGACGCCGGTTCTAATCCCGGCAGCCCCGCTTCCCTTCCAGCTCCCTGCCTGTGGCCTGGGAAAGCAGTTGAGGACGGCCCAAAGCTTTGGGAACCTGCACCTGCTCCTGGCTTCGGATGGGCATAGTATCGCCCGTTGCGCTCACTTGGGGAGTGAATCATTGGATGGAAGATCTTCCTCTCTGTCTCTCCTCTCTGTATATCTGCCTTTCCAATAAAAAAAATAATAATAAAAATAAATCTTTAAAAAAAAAATTCTAGCAAATCAAATTCAACAGTTCATCAAAACAACTTATCCGCCTGGACCACGTAGGATTTATCCCAAGGATGCAGGGATAATTCAGCATGTAAAAGCCAACAAGTGTGATATATATCATGAACTAAATGAGGGATAAATTCCGTGTGATTACTTTTATAGATGGAGAGACACCATTTGATACAATAGCATCCTTTCATGATACAAACCTTAAATATGTTAATATGGAAGAGATATAACTCAGTGCAAAATGGTAATGTAGGACAAAGCGTCAGTTATGTATTGGATAGTGAAAAGCTGTGAACTTTTCCGGTAAGATCCAGAATTAAACACAACCACATTCTAGTTAAGAACTTGTACAGAAATAAATCTTTCCACAATATGTACAACAATAGATGACTGGACTTAAATTTAACCAAGCATGGGAATCATGTCTGCATGAAGGATCACAAAACATTGATGAGTGAATTATAGGAACATAAACAAAAACGGAAGTAAAGTGATCAGAAAGGCCATATTGTGTAAAGCAATTTATGGTTTCAGAGTGATCTCAGTGAAGAGTCCAGGGAGATTTCCTATAGAATGGGAATTAATTCCTAAATTCAATGACAATAGGAACAAATAATTAAACTGATCATCAACATTTGAAACACAGCTGGAGAGATCTCAAGAGCAGGTTCTAAACACGCTATGGTGCTGCTGCCGTCAGCACAGCCTGACACAATCGTGCACATAAATGTACAGAATCAACAAAAACAGAATAGAAAGCCAGGAGTGAGTCAACACAATTACAGCCAACGAAAGCCTAACAAAGAAGACAAAGTCACTCCATGGGCCTGGCACAGCAGCCTAGTGGTTAAAGTCCTCGCCATGCGTGTGCTGGAATCCCATATAAGCACTGGTTCTATCCCGGCAGCCCCGCTTCCCATCCAGCTCCCTGCTTGTGGCCCGGGAAAGCAGTCGAGGACGGCCCAAAGCTTTGGGACCCTGCACCCGTGTGGGAGACCTGGCAAAAGTTCTAGGCTCCTAGTGTCAGATCAGCACAGTTTTGGCCATTGTGGCTGCTTGGGAAGTCATTGGACAGAAGATCTTCCTCTCTGTCTCTGTTCCTCTCTGTATATCGGACTGTCCAATAAAAAAAAAAGATTAAAAAATAAAAATAAATCTCTCCATGAAGACAGAATAGTTTCGTCACCAATGGTGCTGGGAAAATTGGGTTTGTATACATAAGTTTAAAACAAGACTTCTACCTTCCACCACATGGAATCTAAAGTTAGGTCTGAAACCACAAAATTATTAGAGGAAAATGTAGGGGAAATGTTTCAAGACATTTACCAGAGACTTCTTGGATAAAAAACTCAGAAATATTTCAAGGTATTAATCAGATATTTCTTGCATTAAAAAACCCAGAATCCCAGACATTAAAGAACAAATACGTTCACATAATAAGCTTCTGCACAGCAAAGAAAACAAGGGCCTAAATGAATAGGTAATTGACAAGATGGGAGAAAATATTGGCAATTCTAACATCTGAAAATGAAGTGATATCTAGAATATACGAGAACAGAATCTATTTAGGTATGGGTTTATGTAAATACGAAAGGCATTGGTTTAAAGATTTATTTGTTTTTATCAGAAAAGCAGATCAGATTTATGGAGAAAAGGAGTGACGACAGATCTTGCATCCACTGGATCACTCCCTAAGCGGCTGCAACGGTCAGTGCTGAGCTGATCCGAAGCCAGGAGTCAGGAGTTTCTTCCAGATTTTCCCAAAGCTTTGGGCCATCCTCCACTGCTTTCCCAGGCCGGAAGCAGGGACATAGATGGGAAGTGGAACAGTAGGAATACGAACTGGTGTCCATATGGAGTCCTGGCGCTTGCAAGGTGAGGATTTAACCACCAAGCCATCATGCCAGACCCAAAAAGGTATTTTTCAAAGGATGAGCTAGAACAACAAATATATGAGAAAGTGCTCAAGATCATTAACCATCAAGGAAATGCAACTCAAACTCACAGCGAGCTGTCACTTTCCTGCGGGTAGAAATTCCACTATCCAAAAAGCAAAGGGTGGCAAATGCCCATGGGATTTTATAGAAGAGAGTACCGTAATACACCGTGGATGGGAAGGAAGCTGAGAAGTCCCACGGAAAGCGGTATGGAGATTGCTCAGTAGATAACAGCCGCGTGGCTCAGTTACTGTGGGATAGTGCCCAAGGTGAGGGCATCAGCACTCTCTTGAATCAACAGCTCAGCGCACAGCAGCAAGGATGCAGGACCAATCCAGATGTCCTTCCAAAAACTGAGTACATGTCATATCAGCTATTGTTTAGTGATAAACATTGCCTCATTAAACCAAAACATATAAACAACAATATGCCCTCCCCTTCCCCCCTCCCGCCCATGCTAAGCAAAGAAAAAGTACAACGGGAATAAGTACAATCTTAGGCTCCTGGAAATGTTCTTTGCTTTACTTGTGTGTGGATTTTGAGTGTGCTGAGAGGATAAAAGCATATTTATCTGTATACTTACATGCAACTATCGGTATGCATACTGTATTTCAATAAATAATCGACCAAAAAAATTAGAAGATTTTTCCCTGAAACCAGTTATTGCGATTTTTACTGTCAGCAACTGATACTTCTGACTGTTACATCAGTTTCTGAGTAAAAGACTCAAAAATCATTTTATATTTTGATTTTAAATAATTTCTAAACTGTGTCATGCAGATGCCCTGTGCCAGAAAGATAGTTACAGGTTAGAGTGTTTGCTGTTTGGGTTTTGGCTCATGGAGTCTCAAGTTCTTTGTTCTGGATTCTGCCCTCCATCGTTCAGTGGACACCAGCTTAGGAGTCCATGCTGTCAGTCATGTTGTGAAACAAAGGCTGAACACTCTCCAGATATACTGGACTCCCTCTGTCACTGTGTTTCAAACAAATAAACACAATTTTGAAAGGAATTAAATGATACGGTTATTTTGCTGCAATAATATTTGGAGCCCAGGCATAGTTGTACCACAGTATGCAATTCCATGCATGGATTTTTAAATGTTTAAATCAAAATGAAGCCACCTCCTCATCCTGCTGTCCACAAAATCTTTGACGTGCCCTCTCTAAGAAAGGAGAGAAGCTGTTCTTTCCCTCTTTGCTCTTGGTTTAAGATGTGATCCTTTCTGCCACAACACAGCTGATTCCAGTGCTTGAGCTGCTAAAGCTTGAAGATAAACGAACCAGTTTTCTGCATAAAGTTAATTGCTTCAGGTACTTTGTTATGTTGGGGAGTGGGAGCCACTGGGGCTGGGCAAGCATCTTTCTTCTTCTTTCTCTCCTTAGGAAACTGCAGCATTTTTCGTATGCTTTATCTTCATGAGTATATTTGGGCTGCCTTGTTGCCTGGTGGCCTTAGAGCAATAGGCTCACCTATCGTTTAGTCAGTTTCAGGATAAGATTTCCAAACACTCAGGGAGATGAAACTGTGCTCTCTGCCATAGACTGAGAGCTATCGAGGAGCAAGGACACACATACAGCTCTCCACAGGAATAAGTCATGCTGGAAAACAGCCCCTGGATGGGCTGTCCCCTTTGCTACCTTTGGAATAGGCACTCTGGCAGGCAGCCTAATGTCACAGTGTGATTTGTTCCCTATGTGCATTTCACAGGAATCCTTCGGCATGGCTAAACAGCTGGACCTTGGGGGGTAGGAACTGATGCTCAACATTGCAATCCATTCAGTTGAGTTACAGCTGTGGCTTTCAGGAGAATGTCTCCATATATAATTTCTAGTTGCATGTTTGAGATAACCAATGTTCTGAATTGAGTTTATTTGTAGGAACACAAAGATGCTTCCACCCATGTCCTAAGTGAAATTGCTTGAAGAAAGCTTGTTACAACTTTTAAAGACAAGGTCAAACACAAGAACTCTACGAGTCCTTAGAAAGGGAGGCACAGGTAAGTGTGTGTTTTTAAAAAAGGTATTGATTTGTGTGTCTTCATTTCATTTGAAAGACAGAGTTGATGGAGAGAGAGTCTCTGTCTGCCGGTTTACTTGCCTAATGCCCACAATACCCAGGAATGAAGACTCCTCTGTGCATGGCAGGGAACCACAGGTTTGAATCCTCCTAGCAAGAAGCTGGGATGGAAACAGAGTAACCGGGACCCAACACAGATGAGGCCTATCCAAGTAGCAAATTATCTACTGTGTCACATTTCTGCACTGCAAACAAGCCTTGTCACACCACTGACTGAAGCTACAATTTTGTATCTGCTCCTGTCGCCACAAATGACAGTCAAAACTATACAGTGTCAGTTACCGCCATCTACAATTTAGAATAACATACTCTACTTTGGGAAATCCAGAGGTAACGAAGACCTGAAGTCCAATAGTGCAGAGGAAATGCGGAAAACTATAAAATAAATTTCCAGTCCTGAGGAAACTCTCCCTAAGTAAGAGTGTGGGGATAGCTTTTCCCCTGTAACGTTAGTTCCAAATAAGAAGAATATTAATTATTCTTTCACCGTAAGCATTATTTTTCTTATTTTAAAATCTTAAAAATAATATAAAATCATTGCCATTTAGTTCTTATCTCCTTGTTTTTAAAATATTTGCCAATAAAATAATTGCTAAATGTTGAACTAATGCATATCCTAATCTATCGTTGCTGGGCCTCAAGTTGACCCTGTAACTACAATGAGAAATACCCAGTGAGTTGATTTGTAAATGCTACTCTTGGCACAAATTCCCTTCTCTTCAAATGTGCTGAGCAGGGCTGAGATTGCAGGATGGTGCTCCCGGGAATCTTGCAGCCATGAGGATAGACATGGTTTGTGATTCTGGAACCACCTGATTGTGCCAGGGGAATTTCCAGCCTATAATGAAATGTAAATTAACTTTACATTCCTTGAGGTTCAAATAAAGTTCACTATGATGAGTCTTCTTGGTACTTGTTATATTGGAATAAGTCTTACTCTGTGTGTAGATTCATAAATTTTCACATTTCCTTTTCATTATTAAACTAAATAACACTTCCTACTCTCAGGTGACCACGGGCTTAGATACATTCTCCAAATAAACTAAGGTGACAAGCAAAAAATCCATAACCCAATAAGGCTGACCTCCCTGCTTCTCATTCGCCCTCCATCATAATTCAAGGTGGGTCCTTAAAGTTACGGACTTTCTGCAGGGGAAAGGCTGGGCAATTTGTCCACAGCCTCCCAGCTTTGTAAGATGTAAGAGCAGACCAGAGGACCTCAGATGCCTGCAGGCTGATCCCCACCTTTCCCAGTGGTGAGAGGAAATGGTTTACACACAGATGTGTCAGGCAACCAATGAGTGAAAAGCAAAGAAAAAATGCCATCTAGGCATGAAAGTCATCTTTTCTTCCCAAATATAAAAGCTTTATAAATTCTCTTTATTCCTATTCTTTCCTCAAATTCTGTAGGCTCCTCCATCCAACTATGTCTTCAGAAAAGCCACTCGAGTTTTGAAGATTTATTTTTATTATTTTTTTATTGGAAAGGAGGATATACAGAGAGGAGAGACAGAGAGGAAGATCTTCCGTCCGATGATTCACTCCCCAAGTGAGCGCAACGGGCCGATACTATGCCGGTCTGAAGCCAGGAGCCTCTTCCGGGTCTCCCACGTGGATGCAGGGTCCCAAAGCTTTGGGCCGTCCTCGACTGCTTTCCCAGGCCACAGGCAGGGAGCTGGAAGGGAACCAGCGCCCATATGGGATCCCGGGGCGCGCAAGGCGAGGACTTAACCACTTGCGCCACCGCGCCGGGCCCGCCACTCGAGTTTTGGAATGACAATAATTTCCTAATTATTCTTAGTTTCTTTGTACTTACAGTTTTGTTTCTTGACAAGACAAGGCAAGGATAGAATAATCAGTACAGGCTGTTAGGACATCACACAGCAACGGATCTCATGTTTTCATTTGATTTTAAAAGGTGAACAGGGTGTGGCTTTAAGTATACATGACAGCTAGACACCACACATTCATAAACATTAAGTGCCTTCTTCAAGCTAAAAATCTGATGGAATTCAGAAAAAAAAATGGATCTTCTACAAAAGAAAGTATGATTATTCTTTATGAAAGGTTTTCTTTTTTTTTAATTTTTATTGCAAAGTCAGATATACAGAGAGAAAGATCTTCCATCCAATGATTCACTCCCCAAATGATCGCAATGGCAGAGCTGAGCTGATCGAAGGCCAGGAGCCAAGAGCATCTTCCGGGTCTCCCACACGAGTGTAGGTCCCATATTTGGGCCATCCTCAACTGTTTTCCCAGGCCATAGCAGGGAAGGTGAGGGTGGGATTAGAACCTGCACCCATCTGGGATCCCGGTTCCTTCAAGGCGAGAACTTTAGCCATTAGGCCATCATGCTGGGCCCAGGATGAGCATTTTTAAAGAACCATGCAAAACTAACATGCTTCTTGAGAGAATCTAAGTTTCATGCATGGATTCTTCTCAGGGATCCAGATGCCCACCAATTGGCAATCTGTATCAATCCCTGAGGCCTTCCTAAAGAGAGACAAATTCAGAAAAAAGCACTTCAGATTCAACCTGTGTTACCATTTGTGTTTAAAGTTTAGTTTCTCAAATGTAAGCAAGCTGTTACTGAATAGATGAATTTGTGTTCTGCTGCCCAACCCTCACTCGTATTCATATTTAAATATATTTTTCTGGGCTCATAAAACTTTAAATGTTTTACAGATGTTTTCTCTGTTCGCTGTGCTTAACCCAATGATTGGCAAGTGCCAGGAACTCAGAGATACCCCAATGGGACTCAAGTCTTCATCGTCAATTTATTCCATTGCGCTTAGCACACTACTAACACATTCTAGACCATAAAAGTTATTTTGATGAGGTCAGCAATTGATACAGGTATGTTCACAAAAAGTATTTTCCTGAAAGTAGGCAGTTTTATTTTTCCTGGATTTTTAAAGGAATGGCGAGTTTTGGGCCTGGTGTGGTAGCCTAGTGATTAATTTCCTTGCCTTTGCACTCGCTGGGATCCCATATGGGTACTGTTCATGTCCCTGAGGTCTGCTTCCCATCCAGCTCCCTGCCTGTGGCCTGGAAAAACAGTCAAGGATGGCCCAAAGCCTAGGGACCCTGCACCCATGTGGGAGACCAGAAAGTGGTTCCCAGCTTTGGATCTGCTCAGCTATGGCCATCGTGGCCACTTGGGGAGTGAGTTAGTGGATAGAAGATTTTCCTCTCTATTTCTCCTCCCCTCTGTATGTCTGGCTTTCTAATTACAAATAAGGAAATAAAAAATAAGATTTAATAAAGAAAGAATTACAAGTTTTGGCTTATATATCAAGCTTGCTTTCTGGTGCCCAAATTTTTCTCTTCTTTTGCATTACTCATTTTGGTAATCATCAAAGATGCTTAAAAGGTCACCATTGCCTAGAATAATATGATGAAAGCACTGTATCTGCATTTGAGTTGTTCTGCAATGTACCTCTCTGAATATTTTTTTAACTAGTATCTTTCAACTTATAATGCTGTAACCCCACATCTATTGAAAAATGAATATATCTTGTAAGATAAATGATGAGCAAAAGAACTGAGAGTCTATGGCAACAAGAGGCACACAGATGAACAGCACCAGCACAGCGGCCTGGGTACTGCCTTAGGAAAAATGTTAGGGGTGGGAGGGAGGGCAGGAGAAGGCAAGCTTGGGCAGGCAGTGATAACTTTGGCACAGGGAGGGCATATGTTAAAACAGTTAATCATAGATAGGGGTCCATGAGGACTGCCAAGGAACATGCTGCCACTTTGGAGAGAAAACAGAAAGGCAGCAAAATGTGGGGACCCTGATATATATGCCAAGCTCAGAGTCACCTTTGATTACAGTATGTTGAGGGGAAGGAATGATTAGTGATTTTCCCATAGAATATTCAAAGTGAGAAATCCCACGCTCTGGGCAGCCGTCTTTAACGGACTGTTGGCTTTCCAGACTGCAGGACGCAGGGTTCCGCCATGTAAGACAGGGACAGTAAGACACTTGCTTTAGGGCATCATGAGTTTGAAATGCCAGTGTGTTTAGGAAGGAGTTGAGATTATGGGATTAATGTTGAATAGAGTCTTACATTAAGCAATCTAGATGTGAAAGTTATTACAAAGATGATGTTTGTTTCAGAGATGAAATATTTCAGAAGAGACAGAAAGTTAGTAAAAGCTATAGAGTCATTTCCAAAAGCCAATTTAGACTATCCTAAAAACTGCCAAGTTCAGCAAAATTATGCTTCAACACTATAAACTGCTAAATACTAAAATGAAAATAGACACGAGACAGCTGAATAGTACCCTATAGTCATTTTAAGATGTATAGAAGCTGGTTCTGTGTATAAACTAAAATTGAAATGTCAACGAAGTAGTCATAGGATGTGGTTAAGAACTTGCGTTTTTCTAACATATTGATTACTCAATACCATGTCAATCAATTCCATAATGTTGTAAATTGTTGTTGATGTTATGCTGTGGCTTTTAATTGATTGGGATGATATTCTGCCAGTTCTGCCTTCAGACCAGAGATGGTCTCCCCAAGAAACCATTGAATTTATCTGGACAATAAGATGCTGGACTCTATACTTGGTATATGCTTGCAATGAAAGAATCTTGACTGAATTTGGACTGTAATACTGCAACAAGGTGGGAAAATCCACCATGAGGGGAGGGTACGGGGAGGGGTTGGGGGAATCGCAGAGCCTATGAAACTGTGTCACATAATGCAATGTAATTAAAAAAAAAAGAAAAAAAAAACCTTGAACTTAAAGATGACCTAAAGACTGCAAGTGCACCAGGGCCTGTGGGCACATTTTGAAATTCCTAATGGGAGAAGGACCACACGCTGAGTCTTGTCTCCCAGGCAATGGCTTATTCAACTTAGTGGGTTCAAGTGCACTGAGATACAAGTCCTGGAAGGAAAGATTCACACAGGTTCAACAATTGTATGCTGAAAACATTAGGACCAAGAAACTTCTTAGATGGGAATGAAGCAACGTCACAAACTCAATTGGTCTTCCTGCTTGGATGTTAGCAAGAGTATGGTTATTGTACATTTTGTGTTTCAAAGACTGAGTTAGATAACTCAGGAAGAAGAAGCATAGAAGAAAGATCAAAGAGCACCAATTGAGACCTCTAAAATTGAGGGATCAAAGAAGAAACCAGAAAAATATCTTGATAGTAATGCATAGTATACTAAACAGAGGAGAAAGTATGATTAAAATTTTTTATGATTAATTGAATTTAAGGATATTGAAGTATTGGCTAGATGAGGGAAGGAAGATATTCATTACACCTTGTATTATGAAAGTAATTTGAGACTCCAATAAAGTAAAATAAGAAAATTTAATCTTTCTACTAATAACTGGCCTACATTAATATGACTTTGAGAGTTTTACTGACTTCAACACAATAAGTTTACTATTGAAGGAAACTTTTCCCCAGAAGACAAGTTGAACATAACTTTATTTTATGAATTTCTTCAGCTATTTATCAATGATTAAATTGTATCCCAAGTCTCCTCAAAGCGCATTGTATTGTTTTTACCAGTCCTATAGCACACAAGGCTTACCCAAACCTCGCCAACTCCTCATAGTCAAAGTCACCATGTACAACAGAGCAAAGTCAGCAACACCCCACTGTGTGTCTTCCCATCTGAGAAATGTCATGACGGTGATATCTTGGGACCCACATCCAACAGTAGTAAAAGGAAACAGGGAGAAAAACTGTGAGAGCAAGAAGGAAAACATGGAAGTTGGGAAAACAAGATTGTAATTTTGAATACTTTAGTTTTAACAAGGAGGTACCGAGAGAGATAAGAAGCCAAGAAAGGGATTATTTATGTAATGCTTTTCGGATGCCAGCCCAGAGCTTATGTGATGCCTCACAAAAGTAATGATCCAGAAGAAAGACAGAAATTGATGCCAAACAGGAGAAAACTAGAGTTAGCAACTGAAGCAAAGGAACAGGTGGATTCTGCCTCACACCTGCAAATATCAGCTTTAATGAGAGACTTTCTTCATTATCCCAGGAGGAAGGGCAAAACTGCTGTGGATGCAACTGAGTTTACCAATGGGTTATGTAAGATGAAGTGTTCGCTCTTGGTTCCTTTGGCCAGATACAAAAAAACAGTCTTCACAGAGTAGCATATAACCAACAGAAACTTACTTCTTATAGTCTTGAAGGCTGCAGAGTCCAAGACCCAGTCATGCCCAGACCCAACACTGACGGGCTGCATTCTTGTCCTTGGCTAACTGATTTCTTCCTGTGACCTCACATAGCAGAATGGGTAAGGAGTCTCTTTCAGCCATCTGCATTGAGGGAAGCAGCCTTGGCTGTCAGGAGTCTGCCTCTTGACCTAATCTTCACTAATACCATTACCTTAGGGGTTAGGTTGTCACCATATTAACTTGCGGTTGGGTGACAAAATCCTTCAGATTACACAAGACTTATTTTTTGGCATGCTGGAGTAAGTATGCATCAGGTAGGACATGGTGTGGGAGAGAGTTTGAGAGCCAAGAATATGGGAAAAAGATCACTTCTGTGTCAGGTATTTGTGAAAACAATGATGTGGTCTGTGGTGAAGATGATGAAACAGATAATGATGAAGTGGCTTTGCAAAGCGCAAAGACAACATCCTCACTGTAGAGAGGCATGATCCCTGGCTGAAGTGTTGGGAAGATATGTCCTGATGGCTGCCATCTGCAGATCCACAGTGCAGCCCCCACCCCTTGTCAACTCATTCTGGAGCAGCTAAAGCTAGCTAGCCACTTTCGGACCCTCTAACAGCTTATCTGAAAATATTGACTTGACTTTGTTTTGTTTTTGTTTGAGGATTCAAGCACTTAGAAGTTTTCAAGCACCTGTCTATTGACACCAACTCCCCCATTTTTTCCCCAGCCAGATAAGGATCTGTGCTGATGGCAGGGAACTGTTCTTTACTCAGATCTACCAGATAAAAATGGGGAGCGAATTGTCTCAGGTCTACCTTCTTGCTTTAAGTGGGCTGCTTCACCTGTGAGCAGGAGCATCGTCAAGGGTGCCAAGGTGGAGTGTAAATGCAGGATCCCTGAGTGTACTCTTCATGGTCTACTTTAAGTCCTAGTTCCACATACACGGTTTCAAAGCTTGCTTCCAAGAGAAACAATAAAATTTCCCTGCACTTTTTTTTTTATTATGTTTTGCCTTTTCCCAGGTAATTTGCAGGGTAAAACTGAGAGTTAGCTCTTCAAGGTCATGTTCCAACCACGGGCTTGAGGCACAAGATTGCGATGTCTCCACCCTCTTCGCTGACGTTCTTCTCTGATCAGTCAGCAACAGTCAGTTACTTCCTTCCACCTGTCTCACATACCCTCCCTTTGTAGCCATGTTCACTGGACTTCATATTTTTAAATGTTTTACAATCCACTTTTATTTTTTATTATTTTACTAGTTTTGGCGGCTGTCCGACTGTAACTGTATGGTCACTTCAATCCTGCACTCCAGATTTTTGATTCAGATTGGGATAATTTTAAGTGCCAGTTTTAAATATTTCCATATGCTCCTTGTTTCCTGGTTATTGAAGACGCCTACTTTAGAAGTACAATTTGGATATTTTGCATGTTAATGATTCAGGAAGCCATAGTTTAGCTCCCTCTTTTGTAATTTTTATGTGAAAAAGTTTGACATCATACCTGAATATGCATCTATGTGATCTGTCAGTCAAACTGACATGATTAAGAGAAGCCTCTGTAAGGTGCTGATTTGTAGAGAATTAACACATGCCCATAGGCTGTTTTCCAACAGAGAAAAAGTGATACAATTTGGAAAGTTTTCAAAAACACAGAAAAAAATAGACAAACTAAGTTATTCAGAAATGTAAATATTAGTTTCGGTAAATGAGTCAACCCTGTTCTTCGCTATGGAAAATTCTTGCCAGTATTTCTTAACACCCTGCCTGAGGTCTTTGTGTGTGCTTTACCCATTATGCATACGATTTAGTTTGGTAAGATTTTAACATTCTACAAACTAAGCCTATGTACATCACATTTCAAGTATAATATTATGCAGGGTATTTATTCATTCCTCGTGTAGTACAATTAAGACTCATGGATATAGTAATTTTCATCACAATCACAGTGAGGCGTTCCATTAACTTATGAAAGCTGAGTTCTGCAAAGCATTCTGATTGTTAACACGGAGCAGAAGGTCCCAGATGATTGGATTCATCCTCTCAATTTTCTAACTTTTATTCTTTCTTGCTCTCCTTGTGTAGCAGCTGTTGAGCTTTTTTGCAAAAGTTTGCAAGTCTTAAACACTGACGTGGGAAGTTCTGTTGAATTTGTCCCAGTTTTTATGAAGATGTATAAAGTCCAACTTAGATTTTTTATGTTTCTCTCCCCCAGATATACCATAAAGAAAATGATTTATCTTACCCTCTCATAGAGTGGCGAACTGAAAGGGAAAGGCTTGCAAGAATGTTGGTGTCAGTAAGTGACTTGATTAGTTGATCCTCCCACTCAAGGGCTCAAGAGGCTTTCGTTAAATTCCTGGAAACAATGGTCATACAGTAATTGAAAGTGCAGTGGTGGATAAGAGAGGCTGGAGAGGGGTTTGGCATGGTGTGGGAAAAGGTTGATTTGTGAATACTGTAAGTGTTGGGTAGACAGGAGTAAGGAGTTCTGAGGTGCATGTGCGGAGTGAGATAGTTGCAGAAATGTCTATGCACTGAATATAATAACAAACAGAAACACCCTTGAAGTTAGGGCCTTGAGTATTTTCCCATAATGTCAAATGTTTGAGCAACATACACCCCCTGATTGGCTAGTGGGTGAAGCCAGTCAGACTAGCCTTTCCTAAGCAGTTACCTCGAGGTGGTATGTCTGAAAGGCATAGACTGATTCTCATGAAACACTAGCTAGCTTCCGCTCTAGACATCACGTGGAATAAACCGGGACGTAAAATCTCCACGCCTCTCTTCTCCAGCCAGCAGAAAAATTATCAGACCCTGCATTCACAGCTGCTCAAAGTTAATATTGCAATCTTGACTTAGTTTATAAGGAGAAAGTTGAATTCACATGACAGCTGTGTGTTTGGTGGGGGGACTGTGCCGGGTGCTATGTCCAGTGTGTTCGAAAGGTCTTCCTTTTCTCCTTTCCTTAAATCACATAAAATGTCAACCTCTTTTGACTTATTGTTTGCTTTGTGAAAAAACACTCCAAGTTCTCCATTTGTTTCCTTTTCCAAATTAGGACATGTCCTTTACATTTGAAGAGAATAAGCATTCACTTTTTCGTGGATCTGTAGCACTGCAGGGAAAACTATGCATTTATGTAATGAGAGGGATTACTTTAATTTCTAAGCTTAAATGGGTATTCGACTGTTGCCAGAAAAGTTCGGTGGGTTCTTTCCTCAGCTTATTATAGAAATAAAAAGCCAGGAAACTGTTGCAGTCAGATTTTTATTCATGGAGGATCAGGTGAGAAGGGAGAGAAGAAGGAAGCAGAATGCATCTCCCAGGAGAAGGCCGGGAGGTGGGGTGCCTCTTGAAAGGAGAAAGAGCGAGACACCAAAGGTTTGAGGAAGGTTCTTGAGATCTTAAGCATTCCCTGATCCCTCCTTGTTGGGCGGGACTCTACGGATAAGATGCTCCCCATTGGCGGTCTCTTAACCTGTTAGGATACGGTGGGCAGTGCTTGTGCCACCCACTTGAAGTTGTAGCTAAGATTTCAGCAGTCTTGGGTGGTCTCATCAGTTTTCTATCGTCAACGATGATTTTGTGCTCCCATTTGTGGCGATGACTGTCTTGCTTAACATCTTCAAGCCTCACATCTACACAGCCTTCTACTCAGCGTGCTCAGCGGAGAAATAGCATCCACCAAACGTGCAATCTCCTGCTTACCCCCACAAGATAATATGCTCAGCTACTGCTGTGTGAAGCTTTGTCTTTCCACCTCTTATTAAGTGTGACCTCACTTGTTTTAGAAAATACCATACTCTATCCAGCGTTTAACCTATCTTCTCCAGCCAACCCAAGGCATTCTTGCCGTGGATTAGCCACTAATGTGTTTCTGACACAAACAGCTTTTGGTGTCATGGCTATCGTTATGCCAACATGCTCTGGGGTGTTTTCTCCCACCTGAATCTGTGTTAAATCACCGTTATATTGTGTGTTTGCTTTAGCAAGTAAGCATCCACCAAATATGCAAAAGTGGCTTCCTATGTTAAGTTTCTCCATCACCAGCCTACATACAAACATGCACAAACACACACAAACATGTGTCTACTGATACCGTTTTTGCTAGTCACCACAGTATCCACAGAGTCAAATGGCCATATTCTGACAAATTTGTTCTCTTGGTAGAAAGGAGCTAAGGACCCTTGCTCTCTGAAACTCTACCTCATCTTGGTTTGCAAGAAATTATAAGTCTGTTTTTCTTCTCTTTGGTTCTTTTTCCATTCTTGCTGACAGTTGTTGATCCTCTATGCTTAAAGCACAAACTTTTAAACAACTTGATTATAAACATATTATTTTGCTATTTTCATTTTTCCATGTTTTAGCGGTGGTTTGTATCATATAATTACATTTGATCTCTTTTAAACGTATTTGTTTATGTAATGTGAGCATTTTCTGCATATTTTGTAATATAGCCTTGGGTGTATAGTGACACTTCCTGCCCTATCCTCCCTTCTGCCTGTGGTTCCACACACCAACTCCTTTTTTCATTTTTTTCAATTTTTACATTGGAATAAACAAGCTTACCACTGCATTAGATAAGTCATTCAACAAACAGCAAGTAGAAAAACAAAACAAAAAAGCTCTACTATTCTTCGAGTCTAGACAAAGGCTGCAAACAACGTCAGATCTCAATGTCAATCTTACATTCATAACATTTTCTGTTCTCTTTCTATTATTTACCATAGATCAGTGAAAATATTTGTTAGTTCTCTTCTGGGGACTGATTTATTTCAATAAGCAAAATGACTTCCAGTTACATCCAATTTATTACAAAAGACAGGATTTCACTTTTTCACTGGCTGAGTAGTATACCATAGGACATGGCACATGTCCACACATACCCACACACACCCCATTTTCCTTATCCAGCCATCCGTTGGTAGAAATCAGGGTTGATTTCATGTATTAGCTATTGTGACTTCAGCTGCCATAAACACGGGTACAGCTAAGTATGTAATATGCTATTTTTTTTCATTTGAATAAATTTAAGGAGTGGGATATGTGGTTCACAGGGTAGATCTCTGCGTAGATCTCCGAAGAATCTCTAATTGGCTTTTTTTGTTGGTGATTCTCAGTGGTACTTGTACACAGTTGATGTCACCTGGATTTCTAGCAAACAGCTCATAGGTTGTGAAGTGTCGCTTCCCAGAGAAGTGATCCCCTCTCCTCCTCCATCCGTTGAGGTCCAGCCTGAAGTTTAACGAAGGTCCTGCTCTAGCGTTGTTGTGATATTCTGATGTTTAACTAATTCATTGTTTTGTTCTGTCTCCAATACAAAGATCACTATCAAATGATCAGGAGCACTTCCGGCTACAAGGATGTGCGTGCAGTGCTCGGTCGACGGGGTAACTTACTGGGTTGGAAGTGTACATCCTGTGGATGTCAGTAATGATAAACATTTCACTTCGGGAGCAGTTTGGGCCTCGGATTATTAAATACACGTGATAGTGAGTGAGTTTCCTTGGGTGGAGAGCTTGGCTGATCAACAGTACAGACAAGCGTGGTAAAACATCTCAGTGGGTTGGTTGGGTGGTGCAGGAGCTTCTGCTTTTGCCAGAACTGCTGTGAGCAGTCTTAGGTCCTTTCCACACTACACAGTGTTAACTCCACCTCTTCTCCCATTCAGAAGGCAAACGCTGATCTAACTGCCCTAATGCTGAAGAATAGCATCCATTATTTCCAAATAATCATGTTTATTATTACAAGTTACAGGTGCCACAGGCCAAGGCAGGCACAGACACAAATGATTGTGTCAGAATCTGGAAGGTTCTTTTAAGGCATCTGGTAAAGTTATCATCATTTTCAACTGTGCATAATTAAAAAAAAAAAAACCTAAATGCAAATACTTAAATGCAGCATTTTCCAGAACACTGATAGGAATGTTTAACTCAATTTTGATAACACTCTTGAGCTGCTTCTGTCATCACGGTGAGAAACACAGTCTTTTATTCTGCTATTTTTAGTTCTTTTAGGAAAAATCTCTCCACAAGGACAAATATCATTGAAACGGCCCCACGTTTAATCTCTGAAACTATTTTTTAGGCGATTAAGGAATGAATGCAACGTTAGATTGAATTTTCTCAGAAATTGTTTCACTGACTTAACTGGCCCATGAGTAATAAGAGCTGTCAGTGGCCTCTCCCTCTCCCTCTTTCTTCCTAATTGTATTAATTAACTCTCTCTTACCCTGTAAATTTCACGGAGAACAAGCATTTTATCAGGACGCAATAGTTTTACCGGAGGTGAAAAGGTTATATAATTGCAATAAAATAAGAGTAGCATAATTACCCTTGCTAGTTCTTATCTGCAAGGTTAATTTTCTAACCTCCTCCTGGATCCTGTTTTCATGAAGATGCTGGCTTTTCCAGTTCCCAGGCAGGAGAGAGGAGGCAGAGGCTGTGAGACACCAGGCGCCTGTAGAGGGCACCACGCGGTGTGGCATTTCCTCCCACTGTGCTGGTTGTCATGGAAGAAGCTTTCCATCTGATCCACGCAGCCCTTGTCACCTGTGGCTGCCAAGGAGCCTGCAGCAGCTGTCCAGCCAACTGCAGCACCAGGAGCCGACCCTGGCAGAAGTCGCCGGAGAGGTTCTCCAGGGTGGTACCTGTCAGAACCCAGAGTGGTGCGTGGGTCCCCATCCACACTGCCTGGGACCAGCACAGTTTCAGCTCAGCTATGAACACAGTTTCAGCATGCAGTGGACATGTGACGTGGCTGCTAGCCTAATCACGTGGTAGACTCTGATGTTTCCCACAGACTCTTAAACTCCTTCAACACGTGATGGAATGACCAAGTGAGGCAGAAAGACACCTTATTAAAGGGAAGAAGTAAGTAACCTAAAAATAAATAAATGAATAAATACATTAGTCTATAGAAGCAACAAGGATTCCATGTGCAGATCTTGAAGAGTTGAGACATTGTAATGCCCGCTTACATAACTAGTACCTGGGAGCCTTTAAAACACTGCCATTCTTTCGTTTGAATGTTCCCAGTGTCACGCCAGTGTCTGTGTAAGTAGAAAGGTGTCCTTGAGACACGGGCATTGCACTCTGTGTGCTGTGGTGTCTTACACTGGTCAATGTTTACTGTCTCTGCTAGATTTTAAGTAGCTTGCTCAGAAGGAACGTCCTATTCTTCATGCTCTATCCAGCAATTCCTAACAGAACACCTGAAACTGGTGCCATTGATCTAGGAAGGACATTTATCACAGAGCGATCTCTAGATGACCTCCTGGTCTTCCATTTGCACGGCCAGCCCACACCTTCAAGATCAGGCGAATTCCACATTCTCTCTTTGCATCTCATCTGCTATACTTCTCAGACAGCGGGCAGTGGAAGAGCCTGCAGTGCTGGAATGTGTTCCAGGGAGCGGGCACACACGCTGAAGCCGAGCAGTCCAGGGAGCTGAAGAGAGCCTGCTTAGCTGCATCTTCTCCTGTCTATGCAGTGGTATCATGCTCCCCGGTCAAGCCTAGCTTGCTGTCATGGTGCCACTCGCCGTTCTTTCTTCTTGGCTCTCCCCCTGTCGCTTCAACTCTCTACCCCACCAAGTCTTGGTCATCAACATTCACAATGATTTCATTCCCGCCCCTCGTTTGCAGTCCATGCAGCCCAGCAGAGTACTGACTTAGCTTCAACCCACTTCCCCGACCAATACCCTCAACTTTGCTCTTCATCATGTTCCATTGAGCTGGACCATTGATACCTTATTAGATCTATTGATATCTTATTATCTATAGGATATGTATGGAGAGGCATTTTTTTATTTGCTTATTTGTATTAGAAAGTCAAATATACAAAGAGGAGAAGAGACATAGATTTTCTGTCTGCTGTTTCACTCCTTAAGTAGCCACAACTGCTGGAGTTGCACCCATCTGAAGCCAGATGTCAGCAGCCTGCTCTTGGTCTCCCAACAGGTGCAGGGTCCCAAGGCTCTGGGCCATCCTTGACTGCTTTCCCAGCCCATAAGCTGGGAGCTGGATGGGAAGTGGAGCAATGCAGACACAAAGGGTGCCCATATGGGATCCTGGCACATGCCAAGGTGAGGACTTCAGTTGCTAAGTTACTGTGCTGGGCCCGAGAGGCGTTATTGATGATGAAGTGGTAAATTTATTTGTGAAATACCCAAAAGAAGCCATTGGGAGACTGAGCATTGCCGGCATCTTTTCCCACACTAATTCCTTTCAGTGGTTGGTGAGTACTGCGGTTTCCCACAGTTCACACCCTGTTCTCAGCGGGATGTGCTTAGGAGAAAGGGATTTACACTCAGGGTTGGGATTCCTACTCTTAGGAGAGGCTAGAGTGGTCCACACGCTGCCCCTTCTGCGGGTAAGAATGAAGCAACAGGGCACATCCCACGGGAAAGGATCTCGCAGAACCAACACTACTGCACCGGGGCTCTTTCAGATTCTGGGCTGTGAGCAGTAAACTTGTGTTTCTTGTAAATTATGGATGGAATGGTACTTTTTCTGTGGCTTCAAGCAGAAGCTAAGCTGTTTTATCTCTCACTCAGAGAAATCATTTTGATACATGTGCAGTTCTTTGAGAAAGTACATGTTATCAATAAGTAGATTTGTTTAGATGTGTCATAATCCACTTTGAGTATTAACATACATTATCAAATTTTCAGAACAAAAAACTCACCTTTTAAATATTTCATCCTAATGAAACATGTACTTTTTAATTATCACCTCATTATTTGACCTAGTTTCCCTGCTCTTCCCACTCTTGCTTTTATTATAATAGTGTGGTTAGTTTTTAAGTTTTTTTTCCTCTGTGATATTTTCTCCAGGGATGGTTGTATTTGTTCTTTGTGAATATCCCCTAGGAAAGACACCAGAAAATGTGCATTTGTCACTGTGCTGCTGGGCGGGAGCATGTCTGTCAGCACAAGCCTTTCTGTCCTGGCTACCTTGACAGTTTCGTGTGGCATCGAGGTATAGGGAAGGGGGCAAATGGAGTAACAGCTTGTTGTTTTCTGAGAACGGATTCTATACTTTAAGTCCTTTAAACCCCACGAGCTAGGACAGTCCCCTTTGTCTGCCTGCAGACATTGGCTTTCCCATTCTTAGGGCTTCAAGAATCAGGACCCACAGCTGCAGGGCCCTGAGTTCTGACTGCGTTTCAGATGAATCGTCACGTTTGCCTCTCTCTCTCTCTCTCCTCTCTCTCTCTCTCGGTGTCTGCCTTTCACTCTTATAAGTATGTGTATAAATGTTTATGAGGAACACGTACTGTGAAAAACTGCACAGTTTCAAAGCAGTTTTTAAGGCAAAATAAACACACTATTTTTATAGGGTATAATTATAATCAGCATTTATTTTCTAATGCTTTATTGCTACACTTCTATGACACAGGACAGCCTCAAATATGATGGATTATCTACTGTGCTTCCATGAATCCCGTTAACTCCAGTTTTATGGATTCCACTGCTGCAATAATACTATATATGGCATTATTGAAACTATGTTCTTAATTAGCTTCAGTATTTCTGTCAGACTCCAGAAATAAAGAACAACAAAGGAAACCTCAAATTTTGATCAGAATTGTACCAAAGTTGTTCATCATTTTGAACATTAAGTAAAATGTGATATTCATACCTTTTTATGTGCCAGTAATGAAGATTTCTACATTTGAGAAACTGTAATTTCCTGTGTGGTTTTCTCTCCATTTCAACGTTTTATCCCCAGTTTTGGGGCTTGCATTTCACTTTTCCGTCTTCTTCCTCTTTTCTTGTCTGTACTGCTTCTCAATCACCCCTAAGAAATGGTATAAATATTTATTTATTTGAGTGATTGTAATATGTGCTACGTTTTTAGCTGGTTGGTTTATTACATGGGCTTGTGTCAGCTCTCTCATTTTCTTTATTTCATTTTTCCCCCATGACATAATATTTGCCTAAATTTACTTGTTTATGTAAATGTGTTTCTTCTCTCTTTATTCACTGAGAGGAAAATTTAGGTGGCTATATTTTAAAAGGAACTATCTTTGTTAACCTTACAGCATTATCTTACATAGCAGGATGGGTTTTTATTTTTCAATCTGATTTACAGATGTTTAGATCAGCACAGAGTGTATGTTGTTTATAAAAATGTAGCATTTACTTCCAGTATGTTTATCTACATGGGAAGAAGTGAAAGTGAACTGTTATATCAACATCAGACTAAAACATTCTCATCACACATTTATACCTAAGAGATACTTTGCATTCCCTTCCTGTTGGCGGATCACTGTAATTATGAAAAGCTGAAAATGACTTCTCTGACGGTAAAACCTTTCTTAGATGTTTTCTTGAAATACTGGCTTGTTTCTTGTCCCCAGCTAACAGAATAATGTCTGGGAGGAAATAGGAATAAAAATACATTGGCTGAGCTGGTTGTTTAATGGATGGTTTAGAGCATTTCATTAGAGTATTTTAATAAATGCAGGAGTTCTTCTGAAGAGCTGGTGTGTTTTGGTAGTTAAGCGCTGCCCAAACATAGCCCAGGATGGGTGCTGGAGATCATTGGATCAGAATCTGGGTTCAGAAATATTTGGAGAACATAAATGTTTTATGCTTTCTAAAATCTTCAAAACATGAAGAACACTAATATAACAAAGATACTGAACAATCTTATTGTAAAGTTATCTACTTAGACTTCCAGAAGATATTTAGTTAATATTTTTATTTGTGTTTATGTGAGTGATTCTGTGTGTGTGTATGTAAAAATCTACTATATGTTTTTCATGTAAATCATTTTAGGGAATAATTGCTAGATACATTTTTCACAGGAAGTAAAGTAAGGAGTTTCTTGACAAATGTTGCAAATATATTCAGGGTGAAACCTGAACTAATTTCTGGGGAGCATTTCTAATGGATTGCTCATCAGTGCACGTCAGCTGGAGTCAGTCTGTGTCTCTAACAAGTGGCCCCCTTCCGCTCCATTGTCATCGCTGTGGGACTCGTTCTGTCTATAAATTTCTGTCCGCTCAGTTGTTTCAGAATCACTACGCTGGAGCTCACAAAGTCCTGGCAGCTTTCCTTTTCCGTGTAATAACCTTTCTCTTCACCTTCTTATTCAAGTATTCTTCCCTTTGTTAAATATCTCTTATGGAACCCCGTCACTTTTAGAGGAGGCTTACATTTATTCTTAAGGTAATTCAGAAATAATGCTAATGTGTCTACTTAATCCACTGTGACTGTCACATGCCACATGCTTTTTAGAGGAACGTTTAAATTTTTTTTTTTTTTAAGTAAGAATCATTTCAGTTGTTTCATAAAAATGCAGGTTTCCGGATTGGCTCAGCTGATACCTAAATCAGTGTCCTTGGTGAGAATTTTCTTTCACCCTGTGTGCAGCCAGAGCTTGCTGCAGGTTCACAAATGTCAGGACTTGTCATGAGCTCTCTTTTCCCAAGCCTCACTCGTGTGTCTTCTCTCGGTTCTGTCTCCCTCTTCTCACATTGAACCTACACTCCTAGTATTTCTTTCAACTAGTAGAATAAATCCTTATTCTACTCTTTCTGCACACCACATGAGTTGTTCTGGAACAGAACACTTATTTATAGATTTTATTGAAGTATGGGTGTGGCACTTGAGTTCCTGAGTAGAATTCACAGTTCTTAAACCAAACTTTTCTAGTAAGAACAAAGTTCAGCAATTATTTTCCAAAGTAATACTAGCAGCGACTATTAATGTATTTGCTTCCTGGTTTAACAAAAACAGACTTAAAGAGATATTTAGGTTTTTAAGATGGCCGACGTAGGAGGAAGGCTGTGAGGGAGCGTCCAGTGAGAGAGGGATAGAACGCTACAGAAGCAGCAAAGAGGAACAGCAGGGAACCGCAGGGAGAGGTCCGTGAAGCTCCCCGGGACAGTGTGGAGCCAAAAAGATCCACACAACTCTGAAGAACAACGAGAATGAAGCAGGGAAGGTAGAGAAGCCGACATCCCACTCCAGACCTGCTGAGTCACTTTTGAGAACGGCCCAACGGGAGACGCAGTCAACTCAGAGACAAGGAAATCGGGAGGGATCCACGCCGGCAAAGGTCTTCAACAGCAGCAGAGGCAGACTGCAGCAGCCGGAGGATTGGTGAGCCAAGGAAGGGTTAACAGCCTCCGCATTCCTCCCCCCCGCAGAGGTTCCAGCCTCTGAGAACACAGGGCAAGCACCTTGAAACTGTCAGGTCTGTGCCTTGGGAGCAGCGCACAGTGGTATTGGTGGCTGAGAAGGCCCCGGGAAAGCGCCTCAGATATTCCTGCTCTGAGGGGGCCAGTGCATCTCGGTGCGCAGAGGCTGCCGGCGAGGGTCTGGAATCCCCCACACCCTGATACCCGGTGGGTGGGCGACAACACCAGGAGGACTCTGAACGCTGCGCCGGGCAGGCTGGGCGGCCCCGCCTGCAGCAACCGCCTCCGCAGCGCAGGTGTCAGGAGGGCTCTGAGCACTGGGAAGGGTAGCACTGTGTGTCCCTGACACGCAGGTGCCACTCCCACAGTGTGATTTGCCCACTCCTCGCCTCCCACCCCGCAGTTCTGAGCGTGGGCAACCCACCAGGAGAGCTCTGAAAACTCCTGCGCCACACTGACACTGTGCGAACCCGCCGTGAAGTCATTTTAACAGGGCGCCTGGGTCACTGCTCCGCTAAGGTCCTGTGTGGGGGAGCCACACGGGGGCGGGGGCTCTGAACACCCACACACCACGAGTGGTGGAATCACTGCACAAGAGCCACGCCCAGAAAGTGCCTCACCCACAGTCCCGTGTGTGGGAGACACACCAGGTGGGCTCTGAAAAACCCTGCAGTCCCTGACACGGAGAACCCAGGGAGAAAGCACATACAACCTTCTACGCCCTGTGGATTCCCGTGCAGGGGACACACCCAGAGAGCGCCTCCATCCCTCCACGCCCTGGGGTGTCACACCTGTAGAAGAGGTGCCCAGAGTGTGCCTGGAATCCACTGGGCCCCCAAGGTGGTGCTCTACAGCCCCGGGCCCTGAGAACACACCAACGGTGCCTTGAAAATTACCACGCCCTGCAATACCACACCTGCAGGCTCCAATCTCTACAGGAAAGCGCCTGACGGCCCCTCAACACAAGGGTCCATTGGCCCCACCAGAATACACCAACGCAATGGGAAAAACCACCAGAAAGAGTTGTGCTCCAGATGAAAGAGCCAGCACCCCACCAAACAAGGGCCAAAAGCCATTATCAATATCGGTGATGCGAGATGAAGACATGGAAGAGTTACCAGAAAAGGAATTGATGAAAATAATGCTAAAATTTATCAGAGACGTGGACACGAAGCTGGAAGACCTCCAGAACCGCATAATCACCGAAATACAACAAATCAAAACCAAACTGGATGCCCAAGATCATAAAATTCAAAGCCTGATCAACAGAATAAATGCGGCAGAGGAAAGGATCTCTGAAACAGAAGACACACAAAATGAAGGTGCCCAGCGAATTAAACAGCTGGAGACAAGCCTCAGCAAAACTAATAAAATGATGCAAGAGATGAAGGATTACCTTAGAAAATTGAATATTCGGATCATTGGCCTCCCCGAGGGAGTAGAAAGAGAATCAGGAATGCAAGCAGTGCTTGACGAAATTATACAGGAAAACTTCCAAAACACTTGGAACACGAATCCACCCCGCATACAGGATGGACAGAGAACTCCCAACAGACATGATCCAAAGAGATCTTCACCCAGACACACGGTGCTCAAGTTCTACTCCAATGAAGACAAAGAAGGAATCCTGAGACAAGTACGAAGTAGAGAAAAGATCACATACAGGGGAAAACCCATCAGAATTACTGCTGACTTCTCCGAAGAGACCCTACAAGCAAGGAGAGAATGGACAAAGATCTTCCAAGTCCTGAAACAAAACAACTGTCAACCAAGAATAATCTACCCAGCAAAGATCTCATTTGTATATGAGAACGAAATTAGATACTTCAATAGCAAAGAAAAACTAGAAGAATATGTCTACACAAAACCAGCTCTGCAAAGTCTCCTTAGAAATGCGCTAGTCCCGGAAAAAAGGGAGGCAAATCACAAACAAAGTTGGCAAATAAGAAGGTCTCCAAACTAAAGCCCGCACAAACAAGACAATTACATAGACAACAACACACACACAACACAATCGCATGGCAGGGCAAAATTGCAACCTCTCAATTTTAACTCTCAACACAAATGGTCTAAATTCACCAATCAAAAGACAAAGATTAATAGAATGGATGATCAAACAAGACGAAACTATCTGTTGCCTACAAGAAACGCATCTAACCAGAAAAGATGCAAATTAACTGAAAGTGAAGGGATGGAAAAAGATATTTCACGCCAATAGATGAGAAAAAAAAGCTGGGGTAGCTATCCTAATTTCAGACTAGATAGATTTCATTCTAACTAACATCAAAAGAGACAGGGAAGGCCATTTTATACTGGTGAAAGGAATGATCCATCAAGAAGCAATCACCATCATTAATGTTTATGCACCGAATCTTAATGCACCTACTTACGTAAAGCAATTACTTACAGACTTAAGGGAAGACATAGATACCCGCACAATTCTTGTAGGCGATCTCAACACGCCTCTAACATCAATGGACCGGTCTACGAAACAAAAACTCAACAAAGAAACAACAGAGCTCACACAAACAATAGAACAACTGGACTTAGTAGACATATATAGAACTTTTTATCCTAAGGCCACAGACTATACATTCTTCTCAGCAGTGCATGGCACCTTCTCCAGAATCGACCACATGATAGGACATAAAGCGAATCTAAACAACTTCCAAAACATTAGTATCATACCATGTACCCTCTCAGACCACCATGGGATGAAACTGGAAATCAACAACTCAAAACTCCCCAGGAAGTATAGACACTCTTGGAAATTGAACAATATGCTATTAAACGAACAATGGGTCAGAGAAGAAATTAAAGATGAGATCAAAAAATTTATGGAAACCAATGAAAACTCTGATGCAACATTCCAAAACTTGTGGGACACCGCCAAAGCAGTGCTATGAGGTAGATTCATCGCAATCGTAGCGCATGTCAAGGCCCAAGAAAGACGCCACATACAGGAACTAACCACACACCTCCAGGATCTGGAAAAACAGCAGCAGAAGAGTCACACGCACAATAGGAAACAAGAAATCATCAAAACAAGGGAGGAGATAAACCAAATAGAAATCAAAAAAACTATACATAAAATCAACAAATCAAAAAGTTGGTTTTTTGAGAAAATAAACAAAATAGACACTCCACTGGCCCGATTGACCAAAAAAAAAAAAAAAAAAAAAAACAAGAGAAAGTGAGAATCAATAGCATTAAAGATGAAAAAGGCAACATAACAACAGACACTGCAACCATTAAGAAAATGATTAGAAATTACTACAAAGAACTGTACTGAAGTAAATTTGAGAACCACCAAGAAATGGAAAAGTTCTTGGACTCCCACCACTTACCAAAACTCAGTCCGGAGGCAACTGAAGAATTAAATAAACCCATAACCGAGGTAGAGATTGAAACAGTCATCAAGGATCTCCCAACGAAAAAAAGCCCAGGCCCAGATGGCTTCACTACAGAATTCTACAAAACATTCCGAACAGAACTAACCCCAATCCTCTACAAGCTCTTCAAAACAATAGAGGAGGAAGCAACCCTTCCAAACTCATTCTATGAAGCCAACATCACCTTAATCCCAAAACCGGACAGAGAACCATCAGAGAAGGAAAACTACAGACCTATTTCTCTGATGAACATTGATGCTAAAATTCTCAACAAAATCCTAGCCAATAGAATTCAAAAAATCATCAGACAGATCATTCATCCGGATCAAGTAGGATTCATCCCTGGAATGCAGGGATGGTTCAACATTCGGAAATCCATAAATGTTATAAACCATATCCAAAAACTGCAAAACAAGAACCACATAATAGTTTCAATAGATGCAGAAAAAGCTTTCGACAAAATCCAACACCTCTTCATGCTAAAAACTCTAGCCAAAGTAGGCATAGATGGGAAAATCCACAACATAATCAAAGCAATTTATGAAAAACCCAATGCCAGTATCATACTGAATGGAGAAAAGCTAGAACCCTTCCCACTGAGATCTGGAACAAGACAAGGGTGCCCGCTATCACCACTGCTATTCAACATAGTCCTAGAGGTACTTGCAGAGGCCATAAGACAAGAAAAAGAAATCAAAGGCATACGTATAGGAAACGAAGAAGTCAAGCTTTCACTATATGCAGATGACATAATCCTATACATAGAAAAACCAGGAGACTCAATACAGAAACTGCTAGAACTTATACGAGAGTTTGGCAGAGTGGCGGGGTACAAAATTAATCAACGAAAATCAACAGCCATAGTGTACACAAATAACACCAAGATGGAAGAAGATCTAACCAACAGGATACCATTCAAAATAGCAGAGAGAAGTATGAAGTATTTGGGAATAAATCTAACCAAAAGCGTAGGAGACCTATTAGAAGAAAACTACAAACTATTTAAAAAGGAAATTGAACATGACCTCAAAAGATGGAATAACATCCCATGCTCCTGGATAGGCAAAATCAATATCATTACAATGTCTATACTACCACAAGCAATATACATTTTCAATGCAGTTCCAATCAAATTGCCCAAAACATTCTTCACGGAACTGGATACAATGATTCAAAAGTTCATCTGGAAACACAAAAAACCACGAATAGCTAGAACCATCCTGAAAAATAAGAAGTTAGCAGGGGGAATCACAATCCCGGACCTCTGGACATACTATAGAGCAGTGGTTATCAAAACAGCCTGGTACTGGCACAAAGACAGAAAGGAAGATCAATGGAATAGAATAGAAGCACCAAAAGGGAACCCACACAAATACAGCCAATTAATCTTTGACAAAAAGACCAATGACAGTCCAAGCAAGTGGGAAGGCCTCTTTAGTAAATGTTGTTGGGACAACTGGCTGATAGCCTGTAGAAACAAAAAGATAGACCCACATCTACCACCATACACTAAGATCCAATCTACATGGATAAAAGAACTAAACCTACATCCAGAAACCTTCAAACTCTTGCAAGAAAATGTAGGAAATACCCTGCAAGACCTAGGAGTAGGTCCCGATTTCTAAGAAGGACACCAAAAGCAATAGCAGTTGAGAACAGAATAAACAAATGGGACCTCATCAAACTAAGAAGCTTCTGTACAACAAGGGAAACAATCAGCAAAGTAAAAAAGCAACCCACAGAGTGGGAGAAGATCTTTGCACACTATATAGGCGATAGGGGGCTAATTTCCAGGATATACAAAGAACTTCAAAACAACCAAAAAAACCAAAACAAACAAGCCACTCAAGAAATGGGCACGGGAAATGGGCAAACATTTCACAAAGGAACAAGTCCAAATGGCAAACAAACATATGAAAAAATGTTCCAGCTCCCTGGCAATAAGGGAAATCCAAATTAAAACATCGATGAGGTACCACCTAACACCAGCAAGATTGGCTCACATAAACAAGAACACCAACGACGCTTGCTGGCGAGGATGTGGGGAAAAGGGAACCCTACTCCACTGCTGGTGGAGCTGCAAATTGGTACAGCCTTTATGGAAATCAGTCTGGAGAACACTCAAACAACTCAAAATCTGCATACCATATGACCCAGCAATAGCACTCCTAGGAATATATCCAAAACACCTGTTTTACGACAAACCAACATGCATCCCTATGTTCATTGCAGCACAATCAGTAACTGCAAAAACATGGAAGCAACCGAAATGCCCATCAGCAGAAGATTGGATAAGAAAGCTTTGGTTCATCTACTCCATGGAATACTACTCAGCTATTAAAAAAAACAAAATGCAGTTCTTTGTGGCTAAATGGGCCCAACTGCTGGCCCCATAATGCTAAGGGAAATGAGCGAATCCCAAAAGGTTAGATACCACATGTTTGCCTTGATTTAACCTGTAATTTTTTGTTTGTTTGTTTGGTTGTTTGTTATTTTTTGAACCTGTCATTGATACTGTCTCAACCCAGATGTTTCGAAGAATGGAACTTGCATTATTTTTAACATATTGTTTACCCAATACTATGTCAATCAATTAATTCCATAATGTTGTATATTGATACTGAGGTTTTGTTGGGGCTTTTAACTGACCGGATCTTTACTCTGTTAGCCCTACCTTCAGACCAGAGAAGGTCTCCCCAAGAGGCCACTGAACTTATCTGGACAATAAGACGCTGAACTTTATGCTAGGCATGTGTTTGCAAGGAATGAATCTCAACTGAACTTGAACTATGGTTATGCAACAAGGTGGAGGAATCCATCATGGGGGGAGGGGTATAGGAGGGGTGGGGGGAATCCCCAGCACCTATAAAACTGCACCACATAATACAATGTAAACAACAATAAAATTAAAAAAAAAAAGAAAGGAAAAAAAAATAAAAAAAGAGATATTTATATAGCTGCGAATCAGTGTGATGAATAGAAACACATGTATTTGGCCAATAATTGTACTATTAATAGATGGTATTATTTAGATTTTGTACATTTTCCAATCTTTCCTTAACGTCCAGAAAACTTTATGCCTCTGAAGTGGTAAAAATTGAAAAATAGTAAGTAATAAAATAAAATGTATAATTTTGCATGACCCCACATAACTGTATGTGTGGGAAGATGGTCTCATTTCTTTGGTTTCTTTCTTTGCTTCTTTTATAAAATGTACGATAAAATGCAGTTGTGTCTGCTTGAAGAACCTTCATGGATTGGCATCAGAGCTCCTGGTTTTCCTCTACTTTAGTTCATATAAGATAGTCAGCATCTGGCAAAATTCCTGCACATAATAAACGATCAACAAATCAGTACATGAGTAGATGATCTTATATTTTACAGAAACATTTGAGCATGCACAACCAAACCATGTGCTTGTATAAGCTTTTGTTGTTTTAACTCATTATTCATTGCAATAAATCTACAATGTAGTGACCACATCTTCTCCAATGAACAGACGAGTTCAAGAGATGAAAGCTTTCCTGATGTTACGGTCTGGAGTATCAAGAACAGGAAGTCACACCTGTACAAGGACACTCCAGCTTTCTGTGGCTTCCCGAAGCAGTGTGGATATCCCCAGAGATGCACATTCGTGTACGTGCGTAAATTTAAGGGCAAGTGTCAGGTAATAATCGGACTGCTGAGTGTTCTGCTATGCAACACATTATCCTTCTTATGGGCTGGTTTCCCTAAACTCCAGCCACAAATCCACTTACTGTTTCTTTATACCTCTAATCCAGCCTTTCTTTTTAAGCCTGGCAATGTACATTTCATAGGCTGTGAACCCGTGCTGCTGTTTAATGACAAGCGTTTGCTGTGTGTCTGCAGTTTTGGAAACTGCGTGTCTTCAGAAGCATAGCAGCCTCTTCCACCAGGTATGCTTCTGTGCCTGAACTCCTGATGAGTGCTATTGATTACCAATTGCTGTATGAAGTCTGCTCTGCTAGAGTCACTTGGCCATGGCTTCAACACTCTATTTGTGGTATTCATTTTCCTTTTTATGTTGGCACTAGTTGCATTGACATGCCTCACTTCAAGATCACAATGCTATATATTAATTTCTACTTTAAGATTCCTGTTTAATGATAAAGAGCAGACATCTGGAATAACAAATTCTGCAACCAATCAGGAACAGCTTGTCAGTTACAGGTGGAGAGCGACATTGTGCCGCTGGATGATTGCTTTGGAGTTGTTTCTGCAGTGAGTCCTATACCATGCCCAAAGATGAGCTCTCCTGCCTGCTTTTAACTTTCTCTCCCTTATTGCTTTCTTTATTGTCTGTGACTCAATCTATCTGGGGCCTCTGGGAAGTCCTGTCAAATAGATGGGGGCAAAAAGTATTAATTCTTCAAAAAGAAATACAGCTTAGGCAGGTTGTAAGACTGTTCTGAGTGGCAGACACTGACTTTTAACCAGCCCTACTGCTTTCATCGAGCTGTGTAGATCATAACATTAATTTGGAGAGATACATATTTCCAATGTTTAAGATTCACTGTAACTTAATTACAATTAAAGTCAATATTATCAGTTTCCACATATCTATATCTATATATTCTAGATCGATCGATACTTTACAACTTCCTGTAATAATACAAATTTATTGTTAGTAGAATGGACAGTATTTTCATATATGGCTGGAATAAGTTAGGAACTGAGTGTTTCAATTTATTTAGTTTTGATTAATTGGTGTTTAAACACCCACAGTAAGGATGTGGGACATGTGGATACTGTAGTTCTGATTCTTGAGATGAACAAAATCAGGGTTATGAATAGCAAATTCAAAATCAGCCATGTACTCACTCAATAATACACAAAGCAAAGAGCACCTAAGTATTCAAAAATACACTTGACCACATTGTATAAAATTGTATATGTTATCAGAAAAGCACAGTGGGTTCTTTCCTCAGAGCTAATTATAGAAGTAAAAGGCCAGGAACAAGTTGCAGACAGAAAAGTTGATTTGCAAAGGGACCAGGTGAGCGTGCAGAGGGGAAAATACTTTGCAAGAGAAAGCCAGGAGGTGGTGCCACTTGAAAGGAGAGAGGGAGAGGCACCAAAAGTTTAAGGAAGGTCTTGGGATTTCAAGCCTTTCTTGATTTCTTCTTGTTAGGCAGGAAGCTACAGGGAAGATGTTCCCTGCTGGTGGTCTCTTAACCTGTTAGAAAATGCGTGGGCAATGCTTGTTTCACCCACCTGAAGGTGTGGCCTAGACGGCAACGAGGCTGGATGGTCTCAGTATACGTCTAAAATTTTCAGGATATATGGTTACTCACTAGTGCTAAGAAGCAGTATGTGGGAAGCTGGCATGTTTGTCAACCCATCAGGCCACTGGGACCTCCTACTTCTGTTTATTTGCAAAGAACTAGAGAATGTTTAAGTTTGACATCTGCAGTACAAGGAGAAAGAAAAAAAAAAACCTTAAATCAAAACTCCAAATACCATGTTCTGTTGCTAACTCTTTACCGCCTGGCTATTCGTGGGGCTGTGGAGGAGGGCAGTGGGTAGAGCTAGGGCACCCGGTCTAAACGTGCCCCCTTTCCAGTGTGAGGATGTGGAAGCCATGGAGGGCAGCAAAGGTGTGACCCACTGGAGAATGTGGTCAGTGTTTTATTCAAGGAGTGGTTTCCTTCTTCTGCCTGTGGCTTGTTCTTCTCCGCTCTTTTCTTTGCATTGTTGGTGCCAGGACTTGAATGTGTACAGAAAGCCACTTACCTGACACTTCCTAATCAATCCCAGGATTGGTTACTGCAGCTACAGACTCTGCATGGAGTTTGGGAAAAGAGGCAAAGCGGGGGAGGAACAAGCCAGAGGTCTTATCACACAACAGTTAATATCTCCCTGGGAGATGCTAAAAGAGGCTATTTAAATTTCACAACAAAATTAAAACCCAAGGAAAGTCTTCCCTCAGCATTTGTCTAATATGCATGTAATTGAACACAGATGAATTTCATCTCATCCAAAGCTTTGTTAGAAAATTGTAGAATCTTTTTATAGTTCTATAGCCATTCAGGGAAACTACCCACAGTTCGCAGAAGCTATGCAGACAGAATCACTTTTATTATTTCTAACATGAAGCTCACTATTGAAATCCACAGCAACTGCTGTATTTTTTCACATGCATCATTTATGTGACCGATTGTCCCACACTGCTGTTGATATGGGCTTCCTTAATGTTACTTAACTATTCTATGCCATGCCTCACGATGTTTCACATCAAAGGAAGCACACATCAACACATACACAACACATGCATAGACATACGTGCACACATGTTGTTTGCTAAAATAACTGGCTGCTCATAAATATGCAGAAAGTGTCAATGGATGGCTTGGTTTTACACGGAAGGAGCTTGTTGGTGTAAGCGGGAACTCTGCAACTATTTTCCATGATGTTGATAGGGAAGTTATTGCAAATGTTAAAGTGAAAAATGCAATGAGCTAGGACATAATCCTTTATGGTATGCTGGTATTTCATGGAGTATAAAGCTCAAACATTTAAAATCTGAAGCTCTTTTGATTAGTAGATATGTGGCTTAAAAGCAAAGGCCTGCTTTTTAAAATAAAATCGAATAATAAGTATAAACAGGTATGTTAAAGCCGCTGGTGCATATTTACCGGGGGATCAGCACAGCGTGTGAGATGATCATCTTTCTATCCATGCTGAGCTTACTGGGTTTAGCACAGGTCCAGGAGGATATGCCAAGATCTTGCAAATTCTGAAAATGAAGGCCTTGTCGGTAGTAGCTTGCCTTCTGCAGAGATTCAAAATGTGGACAAGTTATACCAAGGGTTGAAATAGAGAAGCAAAATTTTACACAAGTTATTCTTCTAATCTACAGTGTTTTACTAGACCGTATTTAAATGTGGGAATCATGACTTTGAGGTCGAAGAACTCAATTCAAGTGTAAAATGTTAACGGTCTATTCAACCTTTCTTTATTGATGAAGGGCATTACCCCAATTTTTAAAGTTTAGGGTGTCATGTAGATTTCAATGTTAGGGTTTTTAAAATTTTAGTTTCTTCTTTACTTTTTTTTCCTCTTTTCCCAACTACTCTCCAATGTATATTCTCCTGTCTGTTTTTAAGGCATGGTAGTTTTGTTATATACACAAAAGAAGTGAAGTTTACATTTTTCCCATGAAGAGTTTTGGCTGACGTAGACGAGTTAGGTGAGAATGTCATTGTCCTCCTACTGAATTAGCTTAGCCTCTCTGCAGACATTTGTTGTCCATGTGTAAATGGGCTTATTTCGAGACTCATTGTTTTCACTGCTCCATATGTATGCAACATATGGTCTTGATAACTGAAAATGTATGGTACGACTGGAACCTGAACAATGTGAACACTTCAACTAAACAGATTTTTGCAGTAATTACTGTTCCTTTGTTTCTTTTCCTGTCACAAGCTAGGCCTTCTGGAACAATGTAAACACAAGTGTCACATGACATCATTCTTAGTGTGTCCCTGACTCAGTGTGTGATGTTGACTGTAGGAAAGCGTTATCATTTGCTGTTTCGGTAGTTAATCTTTTCTTCTTCATTCCTAAATTACTGAAACATTTTACTATTAATCAACATTGAATTAATTAAATTTTATATGTAGCTAGAGACAAATGGGTAACTTTGCTAACTTGAGTTAATATGGGGGATTTGGACATTCACACAAGCCAGACACAAAGATTGAACATTCCCGATCTTTCTGCTCTCTTCTCCAGCGAATAAACTATGTTCTGTTTCCCAGGTACCTGTGGCAGGAAAGAGCAGTGATTGTCCATTTATGCAGATTTTTCCATTTAAGTTATGCTTGAATTCTATTGATACATTGATCCTATTTTCTTTAAAGGCTAGGTGAAAACTTCATTTTCTGTATTTATTTTTAATTAACATACACAATTCTATGTATTTATAAATATTATGTGGGGTTTCAATACTTGTATACCTTGTATAATGTTCAAACCAGTATAAACTTATATATCTTTTCAAATATCTAGCCTTTGTATGTGATTAAAGCATTCACAAATCCCTCCTTTTAGGTAACTGAAATATACAGTGTATTATTACCTATACAATTTGAATCTGTTCTCGTGTCTTATTCTTACAACCCGTTGGCCAACTTTTCCATGCGTCCCATCTCCTGCCTTCCTCAACTCTGACGATCATTCTACTTATATCTTGTGTGAACCCAACATTTTAATTTACACATATAAATGAAATCACCAAAAACTCTCTGTCTCTGGGATAGTTTCATTTAACATAATGCTTTCTAGTTCAATTCATGTTCATGTAATCAAATGTGTTGTTTTATGGCTAAATAGAAGCCCGTTTTTACACACTGCGCAGTTTTTTTATTCACTGTTTGGCTGATGGTCACTTCATGGTTCTGCCCACTTGGCTCTTGTGAATAATGATGCAAAGACCATTGACATGAAGAAGTCTGACTGTGTACTCCATAGAGGGGTTACTTGATCACAAAGAGTAGTATTTTAATATTTTGAAAACAATTGCAAGTGTTTTTCTAGAACGGCTCTAATAATTTCATTCCCATCAATAGTATGCAAAACTTGCCTTTTCTGTGCATTTGTTGTTTCTGTTGGATTTTTTGCTTATTTTGTTTTGTTTCTTGTTTTTGTTTTTTTATTAACCAATCTAACAACAGTTACATAATATATCTTGTGGTTTTTACTTGATTCTTCCTTATGATTAGTGACAATGATTCAAAAAGAAATTATTTAAAACAGGGGAGAGAGTCTTTCACCCATCCATTCCCAAGTTGCTGCAGCAGCTAGCGAAGGCACTGAGCAGAACCCCGAGTCTGGACTTCCCTCCAGTTCTCTGTGTGGACAGAAGCTCCTTCTGCTCCTTCCCAGGCTCTCCCTCCTGGGGAGCTGAATCAGGAGAAGAGCCGGAACCTGAGACCAGGGGCTTCAACATGGAATGTGGGTGTGTTAATAGCATCTTGCCAATATGCCAAACGCACACTCCTTGAATATTTTTCACATATGCATTGAAAAAGTGTATGTACTCCCTACAAAATATATTTAGATCTGTTATTTTGCTACTTTGCATTTTATTTATTTATATTTTTATTTTTTATTGGAAAGGCAGATTTACAGAGAGAATGAGAGACAGAGAGAAGGATCTTTCATTCACTGGTTCAGTCCTCAAGTGGCAGCAATGGCTGTAGCTGAGCCAGTCTGAAGGCAGGAGCCAGGATCCATGTGTAGGGTCACTAGGCTTTGAGCCACCCCCTGTTGCTTTCCCAGGCCACAAGCAAGGAGCTGGATGGGAAGTGGAGCAGCTGGGAAATGATCCAGTACCATGTAAGTCCTGGCAGATGGAAGGAGAGGATTTAGCCACTAGGCTATCAACTCAGGCCCTGTTATGTTGCTTTTAAGCAGTATGGATAGCATGTATAATCTATCCAACCTAGATGCATACATAGATACATAATCTGAAAATATTTGAAGAATAGTTGATCATAGATATGTGGGTTTCCTGCTATTTTTTTTTTCATTTTACTGATCTAGTACCTGTTTTTTATTCCTGTACCATGCTGTTTTGATTACTAGAGTTTCATAGTAGCTTGAGTTTCATAGTAGCTTGAATTCAGATGAGGTGTTGGCTCAACTTTTTTTTTTTTTTTTGGACGAGAGTGCTTTGGCTATTCCAGGTGTGTGTGTGTGTGTGTGTGTGTGTGTGTGTGTGTGCTGTGTGTGTGTGTTGTATGTGTGTGTGCACACATGTGGTTCCATAAGCACTGAGTGTCTGTTTTTTTTTCCGGTTCAGTTAAAGACCCTGACTTACATTTGGATGCAGATTGCATTGAATCTATATATCATTTTGGATTATACAGACTCATTGGAAAGGCAGATCAGATTTGTGGGTGGAAGGAGAGACAGAGAGAAGGACTTTCGATACACTGGTTCATTTCCCAAATGACTTCAACAGCTGGAGCTGAGCAGTTGCCAAGCTATGAGCCAGGAGCTTCCTCTGGGTCTCCCAGGTGGGTGTATGGTCCGGAGGTTGTCGGTCACCCTCTAATGCTTTCTCAGGTCACAAGCAGGGAGATGGATGGAATGTCGAACAGCCAGGACATGAACCAGTGCCCATATGGGATCCTGGAGATTAAAATGTGAAGATTTCACATTGACCCATTGTGCCAGGCCTGATAGGGGCTTTTAGTAAAACTTTAAGTTTTGAAAACTCTTAGTTAATATTCAACATGGTCTGTAGATAGAAAGATCATGAAGATGTTCTATTCCTCCCTCTTGTTTCCTTCCCCCTGGATATTTTGACAATATTGATTTTCCCAGCCCACTGATGTAAAACTCCTTTCCATTTCTTTCTGTCTCCTTCAGTTGTTTTAATCAATGTCTTATTGTTTTAATTATATAGGTACTTAACTTTCATTTCAAATTTGTTTCCACATATTTTTGCTTTTGTGGTTATTGTAAAGAGATAATTTCCTAATTTCTTATGATCATTCAACACTGGCATATTGAAATGATGTAATGTAATTTTGTATGCTAATTTTGTATAATCCAACTTCAGTAACTCTGTTTTTTAGTTCTAATATGATTTTCTTTTGATAGAGTTTTTGAAGTGTTCTTTTAAAAAATCCTGTAATTTGCGAATGACAACAATGTTACTTTCTGCTCTCCTCTTTATTTCTCTAACTTATTTGATTATTCTTGCAAGGTCAGACAGTTCCACACTGAATAAGAAATGCTTAAATAACTTTCTTTAGTAAGCTGTTGAATTTTTTTCTGTGTACTTCCTTTGAGTTTATTGAAAGCCTTACAGAAACTGTTTTAAATACTCTGAGAGTTTCATCACCAGTTGCTTTTGGGAAATATTGGCAAGCCTGTTTTATCTGTTTGGTGAGACGGTCCTGAAGCTTGTTGGTGTACAGTGGCACCTCAGCATTCAGTGATGCCCTGTGTAGTTCTGTGTCTATAATCTGCTTTGTTCTGGTGCAAGCCACCCAGAAACCTTTGGTAGGTGCTGCCTTTTCAGCACTAAATTGATTCCTAAGTCTGTATGTATGCAGTTGGCGTATGGCCACTGCTTCAGTAAGAACACCATAGCACACGTTTGTTACAAAGTCACCGAGTGGTTGTTCTGCTGAGGATGAACTGCGAGATTGGCTGCAAAGGGTATTACATGTCTCCAAATCTCCATCTTGAGCCCACTACCCCGCCCACGGTCAATGGTTTGTTATCAGTCTTTGCAGAATTCCAGGACCTCACAGTGGAGGGACAGGCAAAGAATGAGGGTATCAGCAGTTTTTACACTGTTTGACTGTGCCCTGAACCCACAGATGATGGGGTCGTTCTAACTCAGGAACAGGATCAAGGCCCGTGATGCTATGGTTTTGCTGATACTATGTTGCTCTACTTAATTTTCTTTCTCTACTCCAGGTCGGAGGGTCTCTCCATTCTACAGTCCTTGAAGCTGGAGGACTGACTTTTCATGCTAAAACATAGGTGTTATGACAATCCATCTGGTCCTCTAAGCCCTTGTAAGATATCTTTATTCGTAATTGATTGCTAAAAGTGATCCCTTTGGGCCTGGTGTTGTAGCCTAGTACCTAAAGTCCTTGCTTTGCTTGTGCCAGGATGCCATGTGTGCTTCCATTCTGTTCCAAAATCTCCATTATTCATCCAGCTTCCTGCTTGTGGCCCAGGGAAATAGTCAAGGATGGCCCAAAGCCTCGGGATCCTGCACCAGTGTGGGACACACAGAGGAGCCTCTTGGCTTTTGGCTTCAGAATATCTAAGCTCCAACCTTGTGGCTACTTGGGGAGTGAATCAGCACATGGAAAATCTTTCTCTCTCTCTCTCCTCCTTGCTCTAAATCCAACTTTCCAATAAATAAAAATGAATCTTTTATAAAATGGTTATCCTTTTATGAAAGACTGATCACTCTAGGGAAATATTAAGTGTCTACCTGTTCTGCCTGATAAAACTTTCACTTCTTCCCTTCTTTCTCTTACCTACTTCATCGTGGAAAGATTAAGTGAACTTTTGTCTTACAGTGCATCTGTTTTGTTTTTGAAAGCAGATGTCATGTATAAAAATATATGCAGTTTTGGTGGGGCATTTTCTGGAGCAGTTAGGACATGATTTGAGATTCCTGCATTTGAGTTCTGTTTCTGGTCTTGGTTACTGCTCCTCACTCATGCAAGTCCATTGAAGCAACGCGAGGCAGTTCACATGCTTGGGTTCCACACACCCACTTGGCAGCTCTGCACTGAACTGCTGCTTTCAGCTTCAGACTGATCCAGCCTCGGCTGTTTGGTTGTTTGGCGAAGGAAACAGTGGATGGAAGACAGTTTTCTGTTTCTGTACATTTTGTGGAAAAAATCTACTCAAAAATGAAATATCCATGTTGATTTTCTCTCATATCTTTTATTTATGCTTCCAGTAGGCAAGAAAAATTCAGATAAGTTTATTTTTACCAGAAAATCCAGTTTATTTTTTTCTTGATGTCTGTTGTATGTGTTTAATTTCAAGCTCCTATGTGCTATTTAGGAATAGACATAGAAAATTTGCATGGAAACCATTCATTCACCATGTTTGTTTTTGGTGGACCCTGGACTCCAAGCCTTCTGGAATTGCTGCACTCTAAGTGACTTCTTATTGTCATGGACAGTGATGTCGGCAGCGGTGGCTTAACTGGGGAGTAATGCTCCCTCCCAGTTGTGCTCATTCCATTACATCATGGAGCCACAGATTCTTACCGTCAGTCACCCCAGTGCCTTCAGTTGTTGGTGTCTGTAGGATGTGTGTCCAGATACAGAGCTGTAACACTTTCTTGTTTTCTAGATCCTTGAGTTGCATTTTTACATCCTTTAGTTTACAAAATTCTTGATGTAGGCACTACTTGCAGTAAACTGGATAGCAGCGGTAATCCTTATCGCTGGTTTTGCTGTGTCTCGTAAGTTTCCATAGGTTGTGCTGTCATCCTCATTCATTTCTGTTAATCTTTTATTTGTCTTGATTTCTTTGATGAATCATTATTCACTTATGAGTATATTGTTCGGTATCTGTACGTTTGCATTTGTTTTTATAATTTCTTAATTTGTTAATTTCTGCCTCATTACATTGTTTTCAGAAAAGATACATGATATAGTTTTAAGTTTTTGAAATTTGTTGAAACTTGCTTTATGGCTTAGCATATGGTTTATCCTACAGAAAGTGACAGGCACTGATGATAAGTGTATGTACTCTGTATCTGTGAGATGAAACATTCAGATGATATTATTAATCAGGAACATTTGATCTGTGGGATAGACCAGCTCTGTGTTCTCCGTGAATTTGTTTTTGATTAGTTCATCTTCAAACCAATGGATGTGGAGGATTAGAATTCCCTAGTATTATTGTATTAGATTGTTTGTCTCCATTTAGATATAGTAACATTTATTTTAAATAGCCAAATGTCCTGACAAGCGGTGTGTACACATTTACTATAGTCACACCTTTGCCAAATCCCCTTATTTGTCTCTTTTAACAGTCACAAAAGTTCATACAAACAATGCAAAAAATGGATACATTTTTTTGACACATACAGTCTACCAAAATAGAGTCAGAGTAACATAGAAAACTAAAGAGAGGAGCAACCAAGAAAGACATTGAATCACAAGACAAATCCAACATTGGATGGCTTTGCTACTCAGTTCATCAAAAATTTAAGTAATAATTGATTCCAATGAATATTAAATGACTGAGGACAGAGGTAAGATATCCTCTCAACTCATTCTGAAAGCTGAGCCTCAATTAAATTACAAGACCCCACAAATGCAAAAAAGAAAAATAACTGTAGAAGAGTTTCCCCATAAATCTTGTAACAAAAATCCACACAAATACCAACAGTGAAATGCAGCAACGCAGCTGAACCAATCAGACTGATCGCAGGAATCCAGGCATGGTTCAGCATTTGCAAACCAAAAAGCTGTTGCAACACTTTAACAAACTGAAGAATAAAAAGCAACTGATTATCTCAAAAGGTACTGAGAAAGCATTTGATAAAACACCACATACCTTCATGATAAAAAATTTTAAGTTGGGTATAAAAGAAACATCCCTTAACGCAATCAAGGCAACATATGAAAAATGCACAGCCTGGATCACACTGAATGAAAAGTTGGAAGCTTTCCGCTGAAATCTGAAACCAGACATGAATACTCATTTTCACCATTGCCATTCAATATAGTAGTGGAACTTCTAGCTAGAATCATCCCACTAGGAAACAAAGAAAGCAGTAAAAACAGAGAAGGAGGAAGTCGAGCTATCATCTTTTGCTGATATATGAGCCTATGTGCAGAGAAATCAAGACACCTCAAAGAGATCAGAACTCTGAGGAAAGTTCACAGTTATTTTTGCTGGGTTTTTAAAACATTATTTCTGACTTCCTGCTCGTTTTTCTTTAATAAGTCCTTGAGATGCATTATTAGATCATTGATTTGAGATATTTCAATTTTTTGTAAGTACCTGATGTCATAAATGTCCCCCTCAACCTTGCTTTGTCTCATGGATTTGATGTTTTTGTATTTGTTTTCATTTCATCAAAGAAATTTTCCTTTCTTATTAATTTGTTCAGTGACATGAGGATCATACAGTAGATTCATTTTCTTCAAGAAGATTTTTGATTTTCAGTTCTTCAGTGACACTTTCCTCATTCAATAGCATGCTGTTTAACTCCATGATGTTATTAATTTTTAAAATTTACTCCTGTTGCTGATTTTGTTTTATAGCCTTTCAATTAAGGGGATATATAGTAACTGTGTAATATAAATGATCATATCCAAATATAAACATAAAATGCAGTATGCATCTCTACTTCCAAATCAAAGATGGACTTCCAATGAACCTGTTAAATGTATTTTGAAAACAGGGTGCTGAAATCTCTGCCATTGTCCATATCTACAATGTCAGAATACATTTAAATAGCTGAATGATGGATTTATGACTTATTTGTGAAGGATCATACTACTGTAATTATACTAATGTAATAATATATGGGAAATCGGTATATAGGGTCTGGGGAGTAAAAATTCAACATTGATGAAACTGTATCATAAAATAATAAAACAAATAATTTAATTCAATTTAAAACTGTGCATGTGAAAAAAAAAACAATTGACATATAAATGAATGGCAGCTAAATTCACAATTGACTTCTCATAGGAAACTCTACAGGCCAGAAAGAATGGAGTGACATATTCTAGATTCTAAAAGGAAAAATTTCGTCCCAGGATAACATAACCAACAAAGATTTCCTTTGTCTTTGAAAATGAAGTAAAATCTTTCCACAACAAAGAAAATTAAGAGAATTTGCCTCTTTCAAACCTGACAAAGACTACTTTGTCGCGCCCACGTGTCTTACCGCCCAGCAATAAGACGCAGACGCGAGTGAAGCCTCCTGCGGTAAAATTTATTGTGCACACCAGCATGAGGAGGGAAGCGCGGATCCCGGCAGGCTTCTGCTCTTATGTGCTGTCTGGCCCCGCCTCTGCCAATGATAGGTCGGCGTCATGATTACGCAGGGTTCTGGGCGACTGGATTCGTCAGTCCCAGTGTTTACGTGCCTGCCGCGCCGCAGCTCACTGCGCATGTGCTAGGCGCGTGCGCAGTACTGTGAAAGCTACGTGACTTTCCACCAGGCACCAAGATCTAGCCTCTCTGGCCGGCGCCATTTTGGGTACGGCATGTAGCCAGTACATACAGATATGGCTGGCAACACTACTTAAAGATGCTCTCTTGACAGAAACGGGTAGCACCCACCAAAACAAAGGCAAATGAGAACAACATCCCAGTAAAATAACAGAAGACTAAATTAATGAATAACACGTTGCTTAAATGATAGGACCAAATTACCACCCATTCGTATTAACCCTGAATGTTATTAGCTTAAACTCATCAATCAAATGTCACAGATAATTAGACTAGATTAAAAAATAAAACCCATCCATTTGTTGCCTACAGGAGACGTATCTCATCAACAAAGATCTGCAGAAACTGCATCTCATGGATTTTGCTGTTTTGTTTTTGTTTTTAGTTTCATCTCTTCAAAATAGTTTATTTCTCATTAAGTTGTTCACTGACTCATAGATCATACAGCAACATCATTTTCTTCGAAAAGGTTCTTGATTTTAATTTTCATTTCTTCAGTGACACGTTAGTCGTCCAGCAGCATATTAGTTTACTTCATATCATTGCAAATTTCTACTTTTCTTTCTGTTGTTGATTTTGTTTTGTGGCTTTTCATTTAGGGGGATGTACAGTAACTGTGTAATGGAGATCACCATATCTAGCAGCATGTTATTTAACTTGGCAATAGGATGCTGGACTCAACCGTTTTCCATGCCCCCAACGATTGACATATGACTTTGTATGAAAAGCTATACTGCAGTAAAAATAGAGGGGAACTCAGTGGGTGGAGGGAGAGGACATGAGGAGGGGATAAGGAAAATCCCAGGGCCTAAGAAACTGTATCATAAAATAATAATAATAATAAAAATTAAAAAACAAACAAAAAAATCAATGACTGTAGAACAGCAGTCTTTGCATACAGAAACAGTGCCAAAGCTGAGAAAGCATCTGTACTATCAGTTCCATTTATGGCAGGTACAAAAACAATTGAGCACCTTGGAATAAAGTCAATGTAGGCTGAAATATATTTATAACACGTATCACAAAATATTTAAAAAGTAAGTCACAAAAATGGAATATTCTTCCATGCTTATGAATTGGAAGAATTAATATCACCAAAATGTGCATACTACTAAATTCAAATTACAGAGTCAATGGCAGTATGAAAATACTTATGACATTCTTCTCAGATCTAAAAAAAAAATGCTAAAATTATTCTAGAAAATGAGATCCCAAATAGCTGAAGCAATCTTAAAAAAGAAAAACTGAAGTGATCACAGTACCTAATTTTAATACATACTATAGGACAATTATAGTTAAACATCCTGGTACAGGCACAAAATTAGACATGCAGGCCAATGAAACAGAATAGAAACAAAATAAGTTAATACATACATCTATAACCACTTAATTTTTGACAAACAAGCTGAAATCAATCTCCAGAGAAAGGACAGATTTCTCAAAAAATGGTGCCTGGAAAATTGGATCTATGCATTCAGAAGTACAAAACAAGATCCTTTTCTTACACTGTATACAAAAATCAACTTGGAATAGATTATCATGCAGTGTATCTAAATCTATGACCTGATACCATCCAGTTACTGGAGCAAACTACAGGATTTGCCATAGGCCATGGCCTATTGGAAAAGGTAACAGATACAGGCAATAAAAGTAAAACTGGACAAATAGGATTATGTCAAGTTGAGAATCATCTACACCAAAGCGTTAGCATTCAGCAACCTGAAGAAGCAACCTAGGAAAAGGATGAAAGTGTTTGTAAATTTTGCACCTAATAAAAGATTAATATCCAGAATTTCTGAAGAGCTCAAGAAGCTTAACATCAAATAGGTAAGGAATTTAGCTAAGAAATGGTTAAAAGACATGAAAAAGTATTTTTTGAAGGATGAAACATAATTGGCCAACAGATATAATCAGATGATCATAGTCACTGAATATCAGGAAAATGTAAATAAAAACCACAATGAGGTTTCAACAGCCTGGTTAGAATGGTGAGCTTTCAAACACCAGTGATAACTGCTAGTGAGAATGTGAGAAAAGGGTACCCAAATCCACTGTTACCGGGAATCTAGTTAGTATAACTGCCATGAAGACCACGGAGGACATTTGGAGATTCCTAAGAAATGTGTAATTGATCTGCCACATGACCCAGCCATGCCACTGGTGGGAATTTATTCCAACTAAATGAAATCATATTAGAGAATCATCTATACTCTCAGATTTATTTCAGCACAAATCAAAATAGCTAATATGAACACAGCCCATATGTCCATCAATATATGACTGGGTAAAAAAATATATAGTATATATACACTATGTAATACTACTTGGTGATAAAAATGAATCAGATTCTGTCTTTCACAACAGACAGATGCAACTGGAAACCAATAAATTTACTGAAATAAATCTGTCCCCAAAAAAGAAATATCACATGTTTTCCCTGATTTCAGGTAACTAATATAGAGAGAAGCATGTGACAGAAATGGGCATCTTGAGAGCTGATTCTTCTTTACAATCCTGCATGTATTACTGAGCAGCACTGATGCGATGCTGTAGATTTTCTATGTACTACTGCTTAATTCATAGTTTAATTGAAGGCTAAGCTTATAATCATGAAACAAACTGAAAATGTTTCTCTACAAAAATTTAAAGAAAAGATAAGAAAGCAAGGAGGGAGGGTCACGTGAAAAGTATCATCTGGTCTTAAACCTGAACAAATAGATTCAAGATGGTGAAATAGAGTTAAGACATGTATAAACAGACAGAGGATGGTTAGCCAGGGTGAGCAGTGAAGGCACATTCCAAGAAATTGGAGAGGACTGTCCTTCAGCAGAGGGGAACCTAGAGACCAACAGATACAGGAAAGCCACTGTGACAATGGTGTGGCATTGCAGTGATCAGATATCCCAGTGGCAATCAGCAAGTGGTGAACTGACCTTTACTGGTTTCTCTTCATCACCATCCTGGTGGAAAGGAGAGGTCATCGGGAGCTCAGAAGGTGAACCCAGACAAAGAACTGCCCATCCACATGCTGATTTATTTGATTAGGCCAGGCACAGAGACAGAATAGCCAATCTGAACAGGCAATGTAGGAACAAGGTGGGTCTCATAACCCAGACAGCCACTACAGCCCCATTGGGTGCCATTTGGTGCAGAAAGGCAAAGGCTGTGGAATAGGACTGTGCATTCACTGAACTTGAAATGAATTCATTTTTGGCTCAGTGCATAACACCAACTTGGCAAACTGCAGGTTCTACACAAAATAGGTCTGACCTAACAGCCAGGAGATCCAGAATTCCATGAATGGTACATCAAGTGCCATTTTGTGCAGTGTGGCAAAGGCTTTGAGGCTGCATTGGCAACAGTGAGCTGTACAAACACTAAGCTGGAAGTGAACTCACTTCCAGCTCAGTGAATTGCACTTGTCTCATGGGGAAAATGATACTAACTTTGGCAATTATGGGTTAAAATATGTCTATGTGTCTTCAAATTTAATGACTAGAAAGTTCTAGCAAGATCAACAGAACCAATAACCTAGCTATTTAAGACACCTTGTTTCTACCTAATATTGAGAACTGCTCAAGGTTGGAAGGTTGTACAGAAAATGATGCAAACGATGCTGGGACCACAGGAGATAGAGAGTAGTCAGCCAATAGACGGGGCTAAGGAAACCATGGGGGAAGCCTAACAGAAGAGCCAAAATCTGAAACTTGCTAGAGGGGATTGCAGAAGTGACTGCAAAGAACAAGGCACTAAACGTAATAAGTGAAATTGATCTGTACACCTGTGGGAGATACAGCTTAGAAACCTGCCCTAAGGAGAAGAATCTGATAACCAGAAGTGTAATGACCAAGAGAAAAACAGGCAAGCAAGCAAACAAACAAACAAACAAAAAACAGAGGCACACGAACATTACTGAAGACACTCCTAAAAGAAGTCGGAGGCTTTGCCAACTTCAGAATTAATTGAGAAATATATTGAGGAAATGGAGATACAGGATTCAGAAAACTTATTATAAATCTTCTTATCAACAATCAGAAGCACATACAGGAACTCAAGGAATTTAAGGAAAATGTCATATAAGAAATACAAAAACTGAAACAAATCAAACCAAATTCTTGGAGATAGACATAATAAAGTTAATTAAAAATTCAGTGGAAAATCTGAATTACAGAATTAAAGAGGCAGATGAAAGAATCTCAGAATTAGAAAATATTTTCTGTCACAATGGGAAAACAATTGAAAAAGCTGGAAGCAGAGCTGGATCCAGCTAAGAAAACTACTCAAGAATTAAAAGACAATATTCAGAGGACAAATATAAGAGTTATGGCAGTCCCAGAAGGCGCAGAAAAAGAGACTGGGTTTAAAGGTTTTTTCAGTGAAATAATAAATGAAAACTTCCTTAATACGGAGAAAGAATTGGGAAACAACAAGCTGCAAGGCATAGAATTCCCAATGGGATTACCAAAAGCAACCTTCACCCTGAAACGTGATAATCAAGCTCTCTTCAATCAAACATAAGGAAAAGATCCTTATATGTACATATGAAAAATATCAATTGACCTATAGAGGAATGCGAATCAGACTCATAGCTGACCTGTCACAGGAAACTCTACAGGCAGAGGGGAAAGGAGTGAAATATTCCAGATTCTAAAAGCAAAAATTGTTGGCCAAGAATAATGTATCCAGCAAAGCTTTCCTTTGTCTTTGAAAAGGAAATAAAAATCCTGTACAGTAAAGAAAACCTCAAAGCATATTCCTGTTCCAGATCTGCCCTACAAAGGATTCTTAAAGATGTTCTCATGACAGAGAAAAGAAATAGCACACACCAAACCCAAAGCAAATGTGGAAAATACCTCAGTGAAAAAACACCAGAAGACTAAATCAAAAAACAACCCATTGCTAAAATGACAGGATGAAATAGCCATCTATTCATAGTAACCCTTAATATTAGCGACATAAACTCATCAAGTAAATATCACATAATTAGAATGAATTAAAAACAAAACCATCTATTTGTTGCCTACAAGAGACATAACTCACCAACAAATATAAGCAGTAACCATATCTCATGGATTTTGATGTTTTTGTTTTTATTCTCGTTTCTTCAAAATGTTTTTTTTCTTCATATTAAATTTTTACTCATAGGTAATATAGCAACACTATTTTCCTCAAGAAAGTTCTTGATTTTATTTTTCATTTCTTCATTAACATATTAGTCATTCAGTAGCATGTTATTTTACTTAATGTCATTGTAAATTTCTATTTTTGTTTCTGTTGTTGATTTTGTGTTATGTCTTTTCATTTAAGGGGATATATAGTAACTGTGTAATGGAGACTAATATATCCAGATGTGAGGATACAAAGCAATATGCATCTCTACTTCCAGATCAAAGAGGGTTTCAATGAAACTCTTAACTATGTCTTGACAATGGGATGCTGGACTCTCTTCCATTGTCCATGCCCACAATGATGGACTTATGACTGTTTATGTAGAACTACGCTGTTGAAATAATATAAGGGAAATCAGCGGGCAGAGGAAAGAGACTTGGGGAGGGGGTTAGAAAAATCTCAGGGCCTATGGAACTGTATCATATAGTAACAATAATAATGATAATAATAATAAATGAACATAATAAATAAAATCTGTATATATAAAAGACATCAACATTGTTCACCTTGATTAAATAAAAATATTAAAGAATCCATGAAAATGGAATTACAAGATACATTTATGTTGCAGCAAAAACTTCTAAATCTATGCATGGTTCATTTATCCTTAATATTGATACTATTTTTATAAGTTTTTGGAAGACTTCTTAGAGATAATATATTTTACTTTGGTTTTTATGAGAACATGTATCTGAAGCAAAGACACTACATGGTAAGTGGGTCTGTAAGTTTAAAAGAACCAAGTTTGGATATTTTATAAAGTAAACAAAAATCCCCAATCTGAGTAAGCACATTTTAAATAACTTAGTTACCAAATTTTAATGTTATCTAGTATTCTTGCAAATGCGCTCCGTACAGTAAAGCAGGACAATCCAAGTCTTTCTGGAAGAGAAAGTAACCATGCCAAAGCATGTTCCATTGAATATTACGAGGAAATAAGTCATATATAACTAGCCACATTCAATTACCACCTTATTTTTATGATTTGAGGCACAAATTGTGATTAGAATCAGTGGTTTGCATGCTAATTTTCCGTAAGACAGTGTTTCCTTATTCTTTTACTTCATTTGTCAATATACAAAGCTGCATTCTGATTCTATGCTGTGAAAGCAGTGAGAACAAATAGAACAACTCTACAGTAACCCACAGAGAGCTGACGGTTCAGTTCCTCTTTCCCAGTTACTATGAAAGACACACACTCTCAGACACGGAGGTCAAATGCAACCGCAGCAGTGATTAATATCTGCAGGCATTCATTCCCTTGCATGCCATTTATTCAATTACTCTTCAAAAAATTATAAGACACTGTCTTAACATTTCTGTGAATATGGCTTTATTGAGCCTTATTGAGCGTGCGTGTGTGTGTGTGTTATTGATGAATATTATCTTATTCAACTTTTCCAAGCAGCGCCAGCTACCAAAGAGCCAAATGAATGGGGATAGCTTGGTTATGGCTTGGTAGTTTGTATTTATTTTGTTCAAAAGTTAGGACTGTTGTGACCAATTTTTTTTTTAAGATTTATTTAGTTTCAATAGAAAGTCAGATATACAGAGAGGAGGAGAAACAGAGAGGAAGATCTTTTGTCCAATGATTCACTCCCCAAGTGACCGCAATGGCCGGTGCTGTGCCGATCCAAAGACAGGATCCAGGAACTTCTTTCCGGGTCTCCCACATGGGTGCAGGGTCCCAAGGCTTTGGGCTGTCCTCTACTGCTTTCTCAGGCCACAAGCAGGGAGCTGGATGGGAAGTAGGGCTGCCAGGATTAGAACCGGTGCCCATATGGGATCCCAGTACGTTCAAGGCGAGGACTTTAGCTGCTAGTCCATGCCACCGGGCCCAGACCAAGACAATTCTAAAAGCTTTCCCCAAGATGTCAAAGTCATTATGCCTCTTCCTGTAAGTTATTTCTCAGCTGATTCCTCATACAGTGTGGTCCTGTGAGTGACTGCGTGGTAACTGACACAGGATACTGAGTCTCTGCTGATGGGAATTTCCAGGTGCCTCAGTACAGGACTGTATCAACATGAACAGCGTTAGATAAAGCTATAATATTATTCTAATGCAGACCCTGAGCAAGTGCAGAGTCTCATGATTTTCTTATTTAAAATGCATCTATATTCTGATATATTTGAGAGTAATATCAGGAAAATCCTTGAATAACTAATAGAAAACCTGATAAATTATCTTTGTGTCTTACTATTTATTAAAAAAATCTGTGAAATGTAAGTGAATAATAGTGACTGACTACAAACTAACTTATGTAATATAGGGTTATTACAAATTCTGTAGAGGATCAGGCTTAAAAGTAAGGTGGATTTTGACATTAAAGGCAGAACCTTAATTCTGGCTCATAGCATTAATGAAGCAATAATATGATACTGTGTGAGTAGAGTGGATTGCATTGCAAAGTCTGACTTAGACAAGATAAAGCACTATATTTAAGAAGATTTTCTCTTTTTATTTCCAGAAGAGTTAAGGCTTCTATTCTCTGGCAAATTGACAGTCTATGTTACTTAAAAGATACAAAAAGCATTTTGACTGAAAAGACAGTGAATTCAAATCTCTTACAAAACAGTTTTGAGTGAATTCATGTATTTAAATATTTAGTATAAAGTATTCTGACTCAACAATTAGAGTGCCTCAGTGAAGAAAATTATGTGGCACTCAAGGTTAAAAGACAGTTTTCCAAAAATAACTTTAAAAAAGGAGAGAAGATTAAAAATAAATTGTTTGAAATAATATACATTTGAAATCATCAAATCCAACACCTTCAGTTTATATGGGAGATAATCAAGCCCTAAGATCCCAAGGAGAATTTACTGGCAGGTAAACACTGGAGTTCTCTGGATTTCCAGTTAGCTGCCTGCTCTTTCAAATCATCTTGGAAATCCATTGCAAGTTTTACAGCATTCCTGTAATCCTGATGTGATTAATCCCACTACAAACTGGAAGTGAGGGCAAAGTGATGCTTTGATTTTATGGGTTGTTTCCAAGCAGCATCAGACCTAGTCACGTTGAAGTAAAAGACCATCTACACTGATACTGTATAGAGAACACGACAATAAACTTGACTAGAAACCAAATAGCTACAGCAAAGGGGCTGAATCTGAAGGAAGTGTGCTTCACGGTGTTAGATAATAAACTCAGAGGAAATAAAATTGCTAGATGAGCACATACTCATGTGTGTTCAACAGATGTCTTGCGGTGAACCGAATGCCACAGACATGTAGTGAACCTGGCTGCAGTACAACTCCAGCCTGTGTTCAAACATCTATCCCACCTTTGCACAAAATTTTGCAAAGACTGAATGCAGGAAGTCCATACCAGCAGTCACCTGGAAGTGATACTGGAGTAGGACTGTGGAAGGGGAGAGACTTGCAAGCTTTCTTTCTTTTTTTTTATTCCTATTTCTCTTTTTTAAACACTCATCACTTTTATAGTAATATTTTATTATTATTTATTGAGATTTGAAATCCAATGTGACTAAGTCAACAAATCACTTTGGCAAGCATAATCTTAAGCATTATCTAAATGACATTATCTCCAGCATTGACTAAACGACTTTAAAATTGTCAAAGAGATCAAGAAATCATGACAGACTTTTAATGAGAAACTATATACCAGTGGGATCCCAAAGAGAATACAGATTAAATGAAAGATACTTAAAAAGTTTTCTTGAATTATTGTTAATTATTTTCAAAACACCTAATTTTAAACCTTTGATTGTTGAGTATTATTTATTTGTGAAAATCCCACTAAGTTGTCTACACTAAGTGTGTAAATTCATGCAAAATTAGAAAATTAACTAGGAGAGGAATATCTATGTTCTTCACATGTATGCTAAAAATATTTATACATACGCACATGTCTCTCAGCTTCCTTTTGACAGTCTTGTTGACTCAGTGTCTCCCTCAGTCTTACTTGGTCACTGAATTGTTACATTGAGTTAATTTTTTAAGATTTATTTTTATTTTTTACTGGAAAGGCAAACATACAAAAAGGAGGAGAGCAGCTACCATGGCCAGAGCTGAGCTGACCAGAAACCAGGTGCCAGGAGCCTCCTCCAGGTCTCCCATGTGGGTGCAGGGTCCCAAGGCCTTGGGCCATCCTTGACGGCTTTGCCATGCCACAAGCAGGGAGCTGGATGGGAAGTGGAGTAGCCAGGATTAGAACCAGCACCCATATGGGATCCCAGCAGTTGCAAGGTGAGGACTTGAGCCACAAGGCCACTGCTCAGGGCTCAGGTTGAGTTAATGTTAATGTGTTTGCTTGCATCACTGAAAATGCTTTCTTATCTGGGTGCTGTCAAGATGCACCTGTACTTTGGTTCTTGATAATCTCCTGAGCCATGACTTCAGTGGAACCCCTCTAAATTTTCTGAAAGCAGCAATGAATATCATTAGTCCTACTATTCAGGACTAGGTTAGGAATCAATATATCTGCAGTCCATTTCTGTACATTCTCATTTTTAAATTATTAACTTGTGTTAGTCATTGATTCTTTTGCTTCAGTACATGCTCCAGTATGTTATGTTAAGAAACAGAATTTCATAAATTTAGCTTTTAAACTCCATTTTCCACATAGCTGTTGGTGAATTCCATATACATGGGGATGCTTTTGAGAAATTCAGCCAAGTGGATAATTAAATGAGTAAGTATTTTAACATATTTTATGACTGGAAGCTAGTGAATTTGAATATGGCCATATCTATGACAACTGAGTTACTTTAGAATGTAGAAGTCTGCAATAGTTTCATTTAAATAAAAAGCGCACTCAAAAGTCCTAACTCCCACCAAAAGGCCATCTATTGTTTTTCACATATGACTAAAAGTTTGTGTTCTATATGATTGTTAGCCAAAATATGTATTTGTTGCTACAATAAAATATGATTAAATATTAAAATAATAATAATTAACTCATATTTGTGTCTTTGTTTTTGTGTATTCTGGACAACCCAAAAGCACCCAGTTGAAAGAGCTACTTGAAAGGAAGCTTTTAAGACTAAATAATGATTAAAATTGTTCATCATTTTCTGTTTGCAGTTCAACAAAGAAAATCTTTGAAGATTGAATCTCGTCCTTCATCTCCTTGGGAGCTTCAAAGTAAAGAAAAGCAAAATAATGACCCGGTTTTCCCCACATGCTTCTTACTGTTATGCATTTCTTTTCAGAAGTGGTAGATTAATTATTTTTATTTCAACCATTTTCTATAACCCTCATCAAAGGCGTGCAGTCTGTACTAGCACAACAGACAGATGATCGCATCGGTCACTCAGGAATGACGGCGAGAAGCTCGGAGGGAATCTTGTGCTCCAGACGCTCTTCCCTTTATTTCTTTTGTCCAATTTTCTGTTGGTAGCCAGGATCGATCGCCACAGCCCATACTTCAGGTCACCAAGCAGGACAGACACAAACATATGCCCAAGCAAATGTGCACACGACATGTGTGCACAAACAAAACTGCAGAAAACACATCCACAACTCGTGCACACAATCATGACACACACACACAAATCCACAAGCATATGTGCACGTATTTTACAAGCTTCATTGATAAGCAATTGAAAGGTAAGTTTATTTGGTAAAATCTATCTAGTTTTTCATGCTATGCATTTCCATGAAATGTTTGAAGACTTCTATTACACACAGTGAAAAACTGAGCAGGCCTCTAATCTGTCATTATCTTTACTTGAAAGCTGCAGATTAGGAAGAGCTTGACGGTACAAATAAGTCCAAAACTGAGAAACCGAACTTGGAAATCCTTGACCAAGGGATGGATAAAAGCAAACGACATCTTTGTCAATTTCTAACATAAAAAAGAGAAAAAAAAATGCATCTTCCTTCTTTTTAGTTTTAATCTGGTTATCTACAGATTGAATGATGCTTCTCCCACCCTGGGAATCAAATTCCTCAGTTTCTACACCCATGACTCCAGTATTGATTTCATATTGAAACACCCCCAGAGGCATTCCCAGAAATACTGATGTTCTGAGCAAATAAACTTGACGGGTAAAGTCAATCACCACAAACCTGACTCTGTCAACTTGACACCACATGCAACTCCTTAAGAGATGCTTCATCTTTAAATAAAGATAGTAAAGAAACCATAATCCTTTTTTGAAGTACTTATGTATTTAAAAGGAGAATTACAGAAAGAGAAGGGAAGACAAACAAAGAGGATTTTCTGTGCACTTCTCAAACACACACAACAGTCAGTGCTTGTCCAAGCTCAAACAAGGAATGCAGAACTACCACCAGATCATCCATGGACGTGCCACAGGCTCAGTACCTGGCATCACGTGCTGTCTCCCAGGAGTGGCATCAGGAAGCGTGGAGCAGCCAGCAAGCAGACCCAACACTCAGCACGCAGGATGCAGATGTCCACACGGCAGCCTTACCTGCTGTGCCGAAATGCTCATCCCACCGTCCTTTACTAACAAGCACAGAGACTCCGTTTCAGGAGAGGACACGAAGTCGGAGTGTTTTCACTCCTCTTGGTGCCGTATAATTTAAATTCTAATGGTGTCAAGTTAATAATACTTATATGCTGTCATGTAACATCAAGTTATCTAGGTTATCAGTAAGTAAGTGAGAGAAGAGCTTTTTTCTTGTAAATACAACTTTTCATAGAAAAATGGGAAAATGCACATGAAAATTTTAATTTTAATTTTTGTAACTGACTATATGGTCAAAGCTGGAATTGATACATACTTATTTTTCTATATCACCAGTTATAAATTTCTTTTTGCCTTCTACAAAATTGATGTGATCCAAACAGCCATTCTTGAAGAGGCCAAGTCAGTAGTACTGTTTGGATTTGGTTGCTGTGGTTTTCTATTGACCATTTTCACATGGAATGATAATACCAAGGGACAGTTATGTGATAGCAACTATTTTTAGACATAGCATCCTTACTTTCATTGTGGGATATTGGTGAAATTTCTTTTTGGCAGTCAGGAGCAATTATTTAAGCCAAAAGTGTGACTTTATTTTTGGCCTATTGATTCAGTCTTAGGTAGCCCCAAAATAGCTGGGTAGCCTTGACTTGAAGTTCAATAACATTGCACTTTCTCCCGATATGAACATTCCTCCTTTCAGTTGGAACCTCTAACCCAACATAGCACAAATCCATGGAAATAGGAAGGGAAGATTTTGCTCGTGGATCACCAGGCACAATCACAAATTATTCCAATTTTTATCTCTTAGTTTCCGGACACATGAATCTTGGTTATGAGAAAATCTGCATCATATTTTAGAAGTTAATTTGTAGCAAATGCAGATTTATAGAGAAAACTTCCCCAGCTCGGCAAGTTACTGACACTTAGCTGTTCCTGTAATTGAGTCTGAAAGAGTTCACTCCAACCCTCTGTAAAGTTAACTAATTCAGGATGGTAAGGAACATGGTGAGACTAGTGAATTCCCTAAATGCAAGCAATTTCTGCTCTTTTGGTGCTGAGTTCTTCGAGCAGATGCAACACTGCTGATGAAGGAAGCACTCTCTAAATGCATGGGTACATTTTGGCAGAAACACCAGTACACAGTGAGAAGGACAAATGCTTTTATGTGAGTTGCCCATGGATGTACTAATCCGTTATTAAAGAAGTCGCAGTTTGAGTCATGATCTGGTTGTGGTTATGATGGTCTGCTTCGTTCTCTAAGATTCATGTGTCTCCTGAGCAGCTCAGATAGGAGACCATTCTTGCACCTTCCAAGTCCCTGAAGGTGTCACTAATTGTTGTGATACTCCCAAGAAATCAAGTATTGCTTTTACTGAACTATTTTCCCAGGATTCCCACTTGGTCTTTCCTATAATAGCTTTCACTTCACCTGTCAGCAAATCAGTATGGCGTTTCTGTCAACTGATATAAATAAATTTGCACTGATCTCAAAAAGCTTATGTCTGAACACTTATAATGGATAATAATAAACTACTGTGTTTTCTATGTGGTTTTTTTTTTTTGCATTATTGTTTTAAAGGGCAGTCCAAACTACAAAAATGTACTTTAAAACTGTATGCCATACTTACTTGTGGTAAGCTCACAGCACTTGTATTTATCCTATATTTTGCATTCTTCACTTCTTCAAGTGCTTCATTAAGTAATTGACCTCCCATTTGGGTCTAGGTTAGTACATTTGAAGTTTCTCGAGCAGCAACAAGTTGGGCTAACCTGGTGTTCTTCAGAATGTACCTCTAACAGTAATTGTTGGATGACAACATCTTTATTTTATTTTATGCATTCTATAAATGAAGAAATAGCTTTCACATGGATTGGGAAGTCACTAGAGCCATGTTAAAACATGTCGGAGCAAAAATGCATCAGTCGCCTGATTCCTATGCTTCTTATTCTCCAACTAGTGGGCGGCAGTGATGTTTTGAACATCTTAGGACCGATTTAAGTTCCGAGCTGTTTTCCAATATTCTCTGAAGATCTTTGCACTTTTCTGTAGCTTAATCACTCACACCCAGGACCATGTGTCCTTTTCACAAAGGTTGGAAGGAAAAATGGATCCAGAGTTGCAGAGGTTGCTCCTGCTGGAAGTGGAGAGAAAGGATGCTAACTGGAACTGAGGGTGCATGATTCCACCTATATGGCAGTCTTCCCACATGTTCCCATGGCAGTTTACAGACATATTTCTTTTTAAATTTATATATTTTAATAATCTTACATGGTTAATTACAGTACAAAGGGTCAAGGGTTACAATATGTGGGTAAGACCATTGTTTCCACACTAATATCATCATTTTTCCCCGTGTATCTGGGGTCAGGGGAAAAACAAAGGGGAAAGTCCCAACCAGCCTCCCACCCATCCCAGGTCCCCGACATGGGGCATGCTCCGAGGGTCCTGCTCAAGCAGTTTTGATAGTTCAACAGGTCTGAATTACTGCCAACCTCGCCATTCCAATCATGAGGAAACCTATTTGGAATCCACTGGCTGACGGAGTCCCTTCATGGTTGGGGTTCTGAGATCAGTAGTTCAGTTGGAGGGATCTCCAAAGAAATTTCATCTGAGGTGATCCCAGACCTGACTTTTGTGTGTGCTTGCCAATACAGGGTCTGGCACAGTCCATCGCCCCAATCAGCTTATGCACATGCTGGTGGTTTCAATTGTTGGGTCAGTTCTGTTTCCAGCCCTGTCTTCCATGTGAACCGATGGGTATTGTAGTCCAGCCTGATCCTTTCCACTTCATACTCAGCCCTCATGCAACCAGTGGGAGCTGTAGCCTAGTTGCGGCGACTCCCAATTACCCCCACCCGGTCTGCTCCCTACCCTGGTTCCCATGCTTGCCAGTATGTACCACAGACTTGTTCAGTCTCCCACATCCCATTTAGCTCTCGTACATGTCTAAGTAAACATCCTCCTCTCTTTGGAGACACACTGTGAGGCTGGAAGTTCATCCATGCTCAGACTGAGATTCTGTAAGTGATTTTCAACAATTCCATCACTATGGTTGTAGAAAGGAAGCGGTTCCCTGAACTACAGTAGAAGCTCTTTTGCCACATTGTGGGGCTTCAGCTGGGATTTCAACTTCAGAGCTCATGCTGCTCTTTAATTGTATGCCCAACCACAGCAGGCAAACTCAGCAAGCATCATTAATTTCCTTATTTTGGAAGAAAAGTTTCAAAAAATATTATATGGGGAATTAGCTAACCTTTTGCAGTTTATTGATGGTTGATTGGATTTATTCAATACAGATATTAATCATCTCGATATGCATGCAGTTCATGGCATATACTAGCAGTGCACTCTTTATAACTAGAAAAATAATAATGCATATTTTCAATCCAATAAGACTATAGAATCAATTCTGGAAACAAGAACACTAATTCAGAAAGCTTGTCTTTAAATTTCTCTTCCTGAGGCTGGCTTTGAAATGTAGTAGGTAAAGCTACTGCCTGCGATTGCTGCATCACATATGCTTGCCTCTTACTGTCCAGGCCACCTTACTTTCAATCCTGTTCTTTCCTGATGGCATGGGAAAAACAGCTGAAGATGGTCTAAGTGCTTGTGTCTCTGCCACTCACATGGGAGACCCGCAAGAAGCTCCTGGCTCATAGCTTCAAATTGACCCAACCCTGACCACCTTGGCCAGCTGGAGAGCAACCAGAGGCTGCAAGAGTTCTACCTTTGTACTTCCCTGTCTCTCTTTCAAATAAAGATAATTATTTAAAAATCATCTTCCTCTGGAACTGCTTTTGATATCAAAATCTATATGAAACAGAATATAGCAGAGTTACAGAATGAGGAGAATATGCTGATATATGGATGATAAGTAGATAGATATAGACAGGTGAAAGATACATGGTAGATAAGTGAAAGAAAGAAGAAAGGAAATAAAGGGTTTGAGAGAGATCCAAGAAAAAAAGAAAGGGAAGAAAGAAAAGGGAGGAGTAAAAGAAGAAGGAAGGAAGGAAGGAAGGAGGGAAGGAAGGAGGGAAGGAAGGAGGGAAGGAAGGAAGGAGGGAAGGAGGGAAGGAAGGAAGGAGGGAAGGAGGGAAGGAAGGAAGGAAGGAAGGAAGGAAGGAAGGAGGGAAGGAAGGAAAGAAGGAGGGAAGGCGGGAAGGAGGGAAGGAAGGAGGGAAGGAAGGAAGGAAGGAAGGAGGGAAGGAAGGAGGGAAGGAAGGAAGGAAGGAAGGAAGGAAGGAAGGAGGGAAGGAAGGAGGGAAGGAAGGAAGGAAGGAGGGAAGGAAGGAAGGAAGGAAGGAAGGAAAGAAGGAAGGAAGGAAGGAAGGAAGGAAGGAAGGAAGGAGGGAAGGAAGGAGGGAAGGAAGGAAGGAAGGAAGGAAGGAGGGAAGGAAGGAAAGAAGGAGGGAAGGAGGGAAGGAAGGAAGGAGGGAAGGAAGGAAGGAAGGAAGGAAGGAAGGAAGGAAGGAAGGAAGGAAGGAAGGAAGGAAGGAGAGAGACCGAGAGAGAAAGAAACAAAAAGAAAAAAGAAAGAGTAACAAGAATGAAAGAAAAGATTTCACGTAGAGAGTTAACTGTGGAGACTGAAAAGTCTCAGGAGTTAACTTTTGTAAACTGGAAATCAGGAGCATCCAATATGGAAATTCAACCTGATCCTGAAGCTTTGAAGACCTCAGGCTAGTGGATAGTCAACATCTAGTCTGAGGACTGATGACAGTGAGATTCCCTGTGAATTATTGAGACAGGAAAGAAATATACATTCCTCCTCTATTTGCCTCACATTCTATTCAAGCCATCAGTAGGTTGGTGGTGTCCACACAGTCTGGGTGTGATAAGCAATTGAGGTCACTAATAGAGGGGTTCAGTTCTAGCAGAAACAGCTTCACAAGCATACCCAGGAACATCATTTAATCTGGGAACTCCTTGATTCCTCAGGTTGCCAATTAATTCATCACTCAGGGTGCAACAGTGGGTGGCAGTGGGAAGCACAAACATTTCTCACAAACTTTAATGTTTTTGCTCTGATATGCCACAAAGCATAACATAAGTAATATCCTCATTAGCCAATATTTTATATCTTGGATCTATTAAATTTTTCCTCTGAAATAAGACAAAACAGGATGGTTCTCCTTTGTAAAAAGGTCCCCTTTCATTCTGATTAAAATTGTGTTTTATTAGAAAGCCAATAGTTGACTATGGTTCATTCACTGACAGCAGTGAGCTGTGCATGCACTGAGTTCGGCAAGAACTCCCGGAGCTCAGTGCATTGTATTGGTTCTACAGGAAAATAATACTGGCTATGGCATTTTACAGATCAAAATAGGTCCACGTGGCCCTCAGACCTAGTGATCAACAGGTTCCAGCAAGATCAGCACCACCAACAAGCTAGCTATATAAGACAACTTACATCTTCCTAATCCTGGGACCTGCTCCAACCGGAAGTGGGAGAAAGGTTGTACAGACAAATGTGCAGCTTCAGCATAGGTGGAGACTGGTGAGCCAAGAGTTTGGGCTATGGAAACCATGGTGGAAGTCTAGCACAAGAACCCAGACCTGGAACTCACTGGAGGGAGTGGCACAAGTGGCTGTAAGCAAAAAACTGTGTACCAACTCCAATAATTAAAATCAAACTGTAGACATGTGGTTAACACAGCTTAGAAACCTGCCCCAAGGAGAAGACTCTGCCAACCAGAAGTACAATGACCAAGAGCAAAAGAAGAGAGGTACAATGAATATTACTGAAGACTCCCTTGCAAAGGAGCAAAACCTTTTGCAACCTCGGAGTTCACTGAGGAAGACATCAAGGAAATGGTGGATATAGAATTCAAATCACTTGGTATAAAGCTTATTATCAACAAGCAGAAGCACATAAAGCAGGCATTCAAGGAATTCAAGGACTATGTCACACTGGAAATGAACCAAATGAAAGCTGATATATCAGAAATTAAGAATACAGTGGAGCAAATGAAAAGTACAATGGAGAGTCTCCAAAGTAGAATGAAGGAGACAGAAGAAAGAATCTCAAAATTAGAAGCTATTTCCTCTCACCAGCTGGAGGCAGAACTGGATAAGGCCAAAAAGACTATTCCAGAATTGAAAAACACCATTGAAAGGTCAAATATCAGAGTTATGGGAGTCCCAGATGGTGCAGAAAAAGAAGCTGGGTTTATAAATGTATTTAAAGAAATAATAAGTGAAAATTTTCCTAATCTGGAGAAAGAATTGGGGAACAGCGTCCAGGAGGGGCACAGATCTCCCAGCAGGGTAATTATTAAATCTTCAAATGATGCTCTTTTTGCAATTTTTCAAGTTTTTCACATTTTCTGCACTTGCTTATTGGCACAATTTTTAAATAAAGCATTTGCATTTTCTATGCATCTTTTTTAGAGATTTTTTGCAGATGATCAAGGTTTTCCATTGTATCGATATTATGTTCATGGTAATTGGAGCCACCATCCTCAGAGAAAACTATTTCTCTAGTTATTACAAAAAGTTCAGGAGTGGCATTTGGCTTATTTTTAAGAGACCCCCTAAGATGCACATGTTGGGCTAGTGTGGTAGCTCAACAGGCTGATTCTCTGCCCTGCAGCATGGACATCCCATATGGGTGCCAGTTCTGGTACTGACTGCTATACTTCCAATCCAGATCCCTGCTATTGCACCCAAGTATTTCAGTCCACATCACCTATGTGGGAGACCAGGAGAGAGTTCTTAATTCCAGCAATTAGCTTTGGCTTGGTCCAGGCCTGGGTCTTTACTCTGAGAAGTAAACCAGTGTATGGATTATCTCTCTTCTCCTATTCCCATCTCTCTCCCACCACATTCTATTTCTCTATCCCTAGTTTTCTATTTTTCTAACCCTGCTTTTCTTTCTTTTTTAAAGATTTGTTTATAATTATTGGAAAGGTTGATATACAGAGAGAGGAGGAAAGACAGAAGGGAAGATCTTCCGCCCGATCATTCACTCCCTAAGTGGCTGCACTGGCCAGAGCTGAGTCAATCCAAAGCCAGGAGCCAGGAACTTCCTCCAGGTCTCCCACGCAGGTTTAGGGTCCCAAGGCTTTGGGCCGTTCTCAACTGCTTTCCCAGGCCACAAGCAGGGAGCTGGATGGGAAGTGGAGCTGCCAGGATTAGAACGGGCGTCCATATGGGATCCTGGGTTCAAGGCGAGGACCTCAACCACTAGGCTATCGCGCCAGGCCCTAACCCTGGTTTTCAAATAAGCAATCTTTTTAAATGGTATTAAAATCCTCTTCATGAATGATGGTGATACACAAGTTCTCAGCATGCAACTTTTTCAACACACTATCTTTGATGCACATACTGATAAACTTTTTGACTTGATTGCTTCTGTAACAGATTATTTAATTGTTTGAGTAGCTGTTTTGATTCAATATGGGGAAAGCAGCACAAATGATGCAACTTGAATTTAAAAACTGGAATAGCAGGCCCGGTGTGATAGCAGAGTCGTTAAAATCTTTGCCTTGCACGCACTGGGATCCATATGGGCGCCGGTTCTAATCCCGGCTGTCCCTCTTCCCTTCCAGCTCCCTGCTTGTGGCCTGGGAAAGCAGTCGAGGACGGCCCAAAGCCTTGGGACCCTGCACCCACATGGGAGACCCGGAAGAGCTCCTAGCTCCTGGCTTTGGAATGACTCAGCTCCAGCAATTGTGGTCACTTGGGGAGTGAACCATCGAACGGAAGATCTTCGTCTCTGTCTCTCCTCCTCTGTGTACATCTGCCTTTCCAATAAAAATAAATAAATCTTAAAAAAACTGGAATAACAAGCTATGTTTTTAATTGAAACGAAGTTGGAGTCACAATCCACTGAAGCTTGCAAGTGACTGAAGAATTGGTGAGAGATGTCCTGCGATACCGGCTCAACCCCACGCCCACTGCACTCCTGATGCTAAGCAAGAATTGGAGTCACTTACTTTACATATTTCCTTTTATTCATATTGCTAAAATAAAGACTCCAAAAGTGGTAATAATGAAACTCACTCTATATCACCAAAGTTAGCGACAATTGTGTAAATGATTAAGCTGTGGATACATAAATATAAGTAACTTAACTAAGACTCATATCATAAAACATTAGCTCAGATGAGAGTTGCCTGCACTCACATGTTTGTTGCAGCCCAATTCAAAATAGCTAAGATATTGATCAACTCAGATGTCCAACGACTGATGGGTGAATAAAGAAAATGTGATATTTGCACTCCATGGAATATTGATGAGCTATAGAAAGAACAGAATCTTGTCCCCAAAAGACAAATATGTTTTCGGATTTGTAGCTTATCCATATACAGAATATAAAAGAGTAATGCTTATGATGAAAATTAAATTTAGATTTAATGGTTCTTTATAATCTTGTATGCACTGTTGAAGAAAAGTGGTTTTTCTACTTAGTACTTGTTGAATTCCTTATCAAAGAATTAATCTCATGATTATAAAATAAACTGGAAATATGTCATAATAACGAAAAGAAAAAAATAGCGAAGGAATGATGATGAACGGTGGGAACTTAGGTGAGAAAGAGGAAAGGCTGAAAAGTATCGCAGTCCAAAATCTGTATGTATGATATATGTGAAACTTGTTCATTTTATAAAAATGAAACATTAAGAAACCTAGAAAGAGCAATCCCATCAAATTATGCCCACATTTCAAAATATTAATAAGAAACGCAACTTACATTGAACATGGCTAACATAACTCTATAAAGCAGGTTGATACTCTCCAAAATAAATATCAGCAGTACAAGTGATCCTTGCTCTCCTGCATATCAACTTCTTTGGTCAGCTTGCTCTCCCACACGTGCCACACTGAAGTTCCTCTCCCACCCTTTCATGCACTCATGCCCAACTCCTGGGTGAATGGTTGATGAACAATTGAGGTTGATGTTCAAATGATAGAGTCTTCTTCATCTACTTGTATAGCTCAAGTTATTTATTCCTGCTTTATTGGGACAGGAGGTAAATGTAGTGATCAAATGCTATCAAACACATCATTTACTATGGGTTCAATCTTGGGTAAATGAATTATCCTCAATTTATCTCAGGATTACCAGATGGAAAGTATAATTTATACCTATTCACAAGATCAAGTGAGGCTCATATTTTGTAGAATGCTTTCATAAATATTACCTCAGAAGAAACACCAGACAAAATAGTTGTTTGGGTTGTTTAATTCAATTTTAATACTTGCCAGTGATTCCATTTTACACCACATTCTGTGTCAATGTGAAAATCCCATGATTGTGTGATGAATCGGTTTGCTAATATTGAAGTGTCACCAACCATGTCTGTTCCCTGTGGGAAAGATTTTTATAGAAAAACTTTGATTCATCAGGCAGAAACAACTTAGAAATATCTTACCAGTATGCTGTTGTTGTTTCCTGTATCATGCAGTGAACAGTGATTTTGGTTTTGTATAAAAATATTTACGGTCAATTTGTACATCTATAATCAAATGTGCAGGCTATTAGATTAATAGAAGGACAAAAGTAGCCACTTGAAATTAAGATTACACAAAGTAAAAGATGAGTTTTCTATTACACAGCAGGTGCCGTAACACTCAAAATGATGCTGGCTTTTTTTGCACCATATGTTCCAGTGACTTTGATGTGAATTTCTGCAGTACTATAGACACAGAAATAAATACATTATAGGTTTAACTTCAAGTAATTACAACGTTCATATGATTTTTTGATGTGTTGTCACTGTATATGATCATAATTTCAATATAATGCTGCTATGTACATTTGTGTTTAATTGCAAATTGTGCTACTATGAATAACATGGTTTTAAAATCTAAGTAGAACCTCCAGGTGTAGGCAACTGCCTAGATTACCTTGTACACAGGCAAGTGTTACACCACTGGGAGAAAAACAGTCAGTAGTTGACAGGCATTCTAGACCTGGTTAATGCCAAATTTGTGTAACTACAGCAATGTGCCAGCATAGCTGCCTATTCTATTCTTTCTTTCTTTCAAGATATGGGGGGAAGGCAAGAACTCTGGCCAGGCTATGCCACCCCAGCTCCCAGGTTGATGGGCCCATGATTGCCTGGGGAAGGGGCCCGGGGACATGATTAAATGACATGGGAAGGCTAATTTCTGGGGTCTTTCACAGACTGATCACTGTGCTTGTAGGTAGGTGAGGGAGTGAGATAGAATGGTTTGAGGTGGGGATGAGAAGATATTTCTGGATCAGTCCATGGCACCTACCCATGTGAGAAACCTGGGCTGGGCTAAATAGCACTGCCTGCCACCCACTGGTGTACTCAAAAGCTGGAATGGAGGACGTACCTGACTGGGCTAGGCTACAGTGTGTTAAAGCAGAGAGTCACCTTGGGATGCAGCACTTACCAGAACACGGAAGAGCTGGATTTGGACCAGTTTCTGAAAGGCACTTACAGACACACATTTGTAGGATACAAGTATCCTCTGGTATAAATGGAGACCTGGAGGTGGTGATAAGCCAAACCTGACTGGAACCACCTGACAAGACTCCACCTGACAGGAACCCACCTGACACTTGTGTGAGCTAGGGCTAGATGGAGGCCAGTTGGGGTCTCGAAGCAGCACCTACCAGCACATGCAAAGACCGTAAATGAGGGCAGATGTTGCCAAGCAGAGAGCAGCTGCTCCTGCTGGTGGATGTGGGATCTGGCCCTGGAGCAGATCTGGTATGGAAACTTAGAAACTTCTCTTGTTAGTCTGCAGCTCCTCCTGGGGAGCACAATAGCAGGGTTGGGGGCAGGCCAGGTTAGACAAGATCACAATACTACTTAGCATTTGTGTGGACCCTGTCTGGAGGCAGGACAGGGTGCTATGCATAAGAGGCAGGACAGGGTGTGAGCAGAGCCCAGTTGAACTAGACTGCAACACCCACCAAGAGCTGAAACTGAAGGTGGACCATGTCAGACTGGGTCAAAGCACCTCCCAGCATGCACAAAACCTGGGGCTGGGAACAGGCCTGGTAGGGAAATTTTGGGGGGCTGCATCCCTTGGGCGCTGCATCCCTTGGGCTTCAGCTACCACTGCCAAGTGTGAAAGCCATGACTTTGAACACACAGTGCTGGGAAAGGCTATAGCAACTCATCAGCATGTGTATGCGCTGAATCTGAGGTCAGCCCAAACTGGGCTAGGCTCCAGCACCCACTGGTGCTTTCAAGTGTCATAATGTCTGTGGGACAAGCCAGGCTAGGTCACAGCACCTGCCAGGTCACTTAGGATCCAGCTCCGGGGGTGGCCAGGCTAGGCTAGTCTGTAGCCCCTCCATTGGTGACAGCCAGAATGGGTGGAGGCCAGTCAGGCTAGGCCACAGTACCAGTGGTGAATGCTGGGACTGGGAGCTGGCCATGTCAGTTTGGGCAGCAGCATACTCTGGCACACATGAGATCTGGGGCCAGAAGTAGGCCTGATAGATAAACTTGGGGAAATCCCATGCTAGACTGCAGTCCCACAGGTGAGCATAAGAACTAGTGCCAGGGCAGTCAGACCAGGCTGGGCTACAGCACCTGTCAGCATCCATGTGGGCTAGGGATGGGGTCAGATCATTCTGGTCTAGTTCGCAGTGAACACTGGCATGACTGGCATGAGTGAGAGCCAGGACTGGGTTCAGGCTGGGCCTAGTTGGGTCACAACACCCACCAGTGTGGGGCTGTTTCTGGGGTTGGGTTAAACATGCTACTACATGTGCTGGTAATAGCTGGGCTGAGCCATGTTGTGTGCCTTCTGGTAAATGCTAAAATGGGCATGTGTGCCATATCAGACTGGGCCATAGCACCCATTGGCATGCACAAGACCCAGGCCTGGAAACAGGCCTAGGAGGGGCAACTCTAGGACCCCTGCTGGGCTGCTGCTTCCATGAGTGAATGTGGGAGCTGGGCTGGTGAATGGGCCAGGTTGGGCTAGGCTACTACATTCTGGCTCACACAAGAGTTGGAATGTGTGTGGGTCAGACAGACTGAGCTGCTGCACCAGCTGGCAAGTGCCAGGACTGGGCATGAGTCATGTAAGACTTGATTATAGTAACTCCTGGCAGGCACAGGATCTGAGGCAGGAATTATGCCTGTCAGGGCAAGGATGAGTAACCCCCTGCTGGGCTGTACCTACTGCTTATGAGCACGAGAGCCAGGGCTGAGAACAGGCCAGGTTAGACAAGTCTGAGGTACCTGTTTACATGTATGATTGTCAGGTCTAGTGGTCGGCTGGGCAGGCCAAGCTAAGCCACAGCGCCCATGGGTGCCCACAAGAGCCTAACGGGATGTATGCTGGGTCAGGCCAGGCTGCAACAACGGTTGCCATGCATAAAAATGAACTGAGGGTGATCCTGGTGAGACTTATCATTGGTTGTCTGACAAGGCTACATCACTCACGGGTCAGTGCCAGGCTGGTTGGGTGGGCTATGGCGCCCATTGGTTTGGATGAGGTATGGGGCTGGGGTGGAACTGACCAGGCAGCTGTACCCACTGATTTGTGCATTGGCTGGTGCAGGTGAGAGATGAAGCCTGAACCTGCACTGGCTGGTGCTCACAGGAGTCAAGTCTGAGGTCACCCCAGATGACGTGGGGGACTCCCCAGCCACACCTGGACCAAGGGAAACATTATAGGATGTGCTTGTTGCATGACCTTTGAGTGCATATCAGGACTGGTCCTCACTGGTTGCGATGCCTTTGCCCATCAGGTGACCTCATCCTGGAGGACATCCCCGGGGGTACAAGATGAGGGGGTGGGACTCAGCAGCCAGCTCACCTAGGTCAGCTGGAGGTGTTGACTGCCTCATCAGAGGATGGAAAGCAGGACAGGTTGGACAATTCTCCTGGCCAAGCTTTGAAGCACATTCCTGCATCTATGAATGCACTCAGGTGGACTTTGTCCACTAATAGACCTTAGAAAGTTTTTGTTAACTCTGGAGCAAGGACACCCAAGCAACAGCCACCCAAGTGATACTCTCAGAACACTCTTTCCCACATCTTGTTTTCTAAGGCATCATGAAATGGCCATCCCCATCCCTGAGTGTTACTGTAGAGTGATGGCAAAAGCAAACCCCTCCTTCTCCGTCCCTGTGCACACAGTAAATTAAAAAAAAAAAAATCATTTGTCCCACCCAACATCCTCCATAATTGATCCTCCCAACCCTAATCAGAAGCCCACATAGGTGTGCACACCTCTCAATTACATAAACTAATTCAAAAGAAAATAGAAATTCCTTAAACAAAATCTAAGTAGGATGAAAACATTCAGAACCCACTCCCCTCTGATCTGGCACAACTTGGCAAACTCCAATGCCATGGTATACTGTGTCCAATGCCATGGTGTACTGTGTCCAATGCCATGGTGTACTGTGTCCAATGCCATGGGTGCACTGTGTCCAATGCCATGGTGCACTGTGTCCAACACCATGGGTGCACTGAGCCCAATGCCATGGGTGCACTGTGTCCAATGCCATGGTGCACTGTGCCCAATGCCATGGGTGCACTGTGCCCAATGCCATGGTGCACTGTGTCCAATGCCATGGTGCACTGTGTCCAATGCCATGGGTGCACTGTGTCCAATGCCATGGTGTACTGTGTCCAGTGCCATGGTGCACTGTGTCCAATGCCATGGGTGCACTGTGTCCAATGCCGTGGGTGCAGCTGTGCAAGAAAAGCGCTGGAACTGGCAAGCAACAAGAACTCAGCTTGTAGCTGGTTCTTTTTTTTACCTTAAAAAATAGTCACTGGAGACTTCAGGGCACTTTTACCAACTGGGCTTCTGAGGCATGTATATTCCCAGGATATTTAGTTCAATTAACAGTGATGCTGGAAATGTCAAACTATTTTTGAAGTGGGTGGTGAGTTAACATAGCCACAGCAGAGGCCTCACATGCTGCTAGTCCCTGAGAACAAAGCAGTGCCAGTGGCAAGCAAAGTCACAGCTCCAAAGGCAACTGGTAAACTTGCCAGTGACTTCCTCACTTTCTTTTGTGCACTGCTGGAGAGTCTATGCCCATGGGATTTAAACAGGTACCTTGGAATGTTAAACCAGTCCCAGCATCTCCACGCTTCTAAGCCAAAGCCAGGCAGCTTTCCATTTCTTTTTGTTCCACATGTAGAAGCATTTTCCTTTGAGAAATAAAAGTCTTATTCATTGGCCGTTTCTGCTACTTACTGCACTGTTAATGGATCATCTTAAGTTTATCTGTAATTTAATTACAAATTGATTGGTGAAATATTCAGCTTGCTTTTTGTTTTCTCTGTGTTAATATATATTACCAATTAGAGATGAATTCTGTCCAAACCAATTCTTTTGTTTAAATTAGGCAATAAAATTAGATTGCTTAATAGAAACGCAATAAAGCTAGACGTCTGGATCCCCTTCCAAGAATACTCATTTATTATAATATCGTGTCTGATTTCCAGGTAACGTTTGTGGGGTTAGAATTTCAAGTGCCTCCGTTCTACAAAAGCAGACACTGAAGGCGATAAATCAAGCAAACTTTGTTTAGGGCAGGGAATTCAAGTTGCTGGAATCGATGGTGTACCCCAGACGACAGTGGACAAACTCTGTATTCCCAGGCCTCAGGTTACAATCTGTCTGTGTCTGTTAAACTTGGTGGCGTACACTAATCAGCAAAGAGACTTTGAAATAGCATGATCTACACAGATACACAGAGATAGAGAACATTCCCAATGTTGGTATTTTAATCTAAACATTCACTACATGAGAACAAAAATTTAAAACATCATAGTAGGAGAATGGTATAGTATAATCTTAACTCAATTTTGTTCAAAATTTTCTCTTTTCTTTCTTTCTTGTCTTCCTTCCTTTCTTCCTTCTCTCCTTCCTTCCTTCCTTTTTTCTGCCTTTCTTTCCTTCTTTCCCTCTCTCCAGTTATTTGTATCTGTATCTACCTATAGATATCAATATACCTACTTATTTCATTTCAGTTTTTATTATTAAATTAAAAATACGTGGAATGCTACAAGAGAGGTATAAGTTTAACAGTGAGATGCTAGCAATGCTCTTTTCTAAGACTTTCAAATTTATCTATGAATTACATTTTATAAGACAACAGCCATGTGCACATGTGTCAATCATTTTCTCCATGTTTGTTTTTTTTGTTGTTGTTGTTGTTTTGTTTTTGCAAATGTGACAGAATTGGATCTTCCAATCATAAAATTTAAACCGGTCCTCTTGACTTCATGGCTTCCTATTTATGATGTGAAATTTCTGAGAGATTTGTGCCTTAGATTTGTATCATAACTAAATAATTCCCTATCTTCTTGAACTCATCATGATTTGCTTTGCATATCTAGAATATTTTTTTTGTATATAAAATTGTTGACTGTTAAAGAATCTTGAGGAGTTGCCCATCTGAGCAAAGTAAACATGCCTCAGTTTTGTTTTATTTGTTTCATTGTATTTTATTATTATTTTAAAGACACCAGCTTTTAGGAATCCCCACGTTCCACTCTTTACACACCCACCACTTCCTCTAATACGATTATAACAGTGTAGTCCTTCAGTGGAATGTCGATCACAAGTTCAACATCCTGCTCTGTAAGCCCATCCTGGCATTGTAAGTATTGAGAATAGTGGAAAGTCTAGTATTCCATTTTTAACTATATTTAGCTCTTTCTTTGGGGGTCATTCCTTTATTTGAGAGTAGAGGTGCATACTGCAATGTATCTTTACTTTCTGTTCTGCTAGTCTCCATTATACAGCTCAGTTGAGAGTATATATGTATATGCATGCTTACTCATGTATCTATCAAGCTTGTGTTTTGGACGAAAATCTACTTACATCAGAGAGAACATATTATATTTGTCATTATGGAATTGGCTTATTTCACTGAACATAATGGTCTCCAGTTGGGAACATTTTGTTGCAAATAGTATAATTCTATTCATTTTAAACGGCTGAATAGTTTTCCATAGAGTGGATGTACCACAGTTTATTCATCTGTTTTTTGATAAGCATCTATGTTATTTCCATGTCTTTGTTATTGTGGATTGCACCTTTATAAACGTAGGATTACATGTCACTTTCCCATATGCAGCTTTTACTACCTTTGGATGTATTCCTGGTAGTGATACAGCTGGGTCACATATTAGATCAACTTTCAGTTGTCTTAGCACTCTCCATAATGACATCCACACTGGTTGACTAGCCTACACTCCCATGAACAATGAAGGAAGACACCTTGCTTCCCACATCCATGCCAGCAGGTCTTGTTAGCACAGTTCAGAATGTAGGTCAATCTCACTGAAGTCAAGTGAAATCTTAATGTAGTTTTCATTTGCCCTTCCCTAATAGCTAGAGAGTCTGAGTATCCTTTTTAAATGTCTATGAACCATTTGAATTTGTTCTTTTGCTAAATGCCTGCTCATTTCCTTCACTCAATTCCTTACAGGGTTGTTTGTTTTACCATTGTTGAATTCCTGAAACTCTTCTTAAATCCTGGGTATTAGTCTCCTATCAGTTGTGTAGTATGCAAAGATTTTCTACCATTTTGTTGGTTGTTTCTTCACTTTCTCAATTAATTCTTTTGCTATAGAGAAACTGCTTATTTTCGTGTAGTCCCATTACTTTATTTTGACTTTGACTATCTGTGCTTTTGGTGAGTATTCTAAGAAGTCTTTCCTAATTCCTGTGTCTTGTGAAATGCTTCCTATGTTTTCCTCTAATATTTTAATGGATTCTGGGGGCAGATTAAGTTCTTGATCAATTTAGATTTGATTTTGTATAAGGCGACATGTGGGGGGTCTTGCTTCTTACTTTTGCAGGCTGACATCCAATGGTCCCAATAGCATTTTTTGAAGAGACTCAAATTTTTCCCCTGGATTGTTTTCAGTTGTCTTGTCAAATATTAATTGGTGATATATGTGTAGACTCCCTTCTGTGATTTGTATTCTGCTCCATTGATTTTCTTTGCTTCTCATTCAATACCAGACTGTTTTGATAACCACTGCTCTGTAATATGTTCTGAGGTCTGGAATTGTGATTCCTTCAGCTATAGTTTTGTTCCTCAAGAGAGCTGTGGCTATTTGCAGTCTCTTGTGTTTCCATATGAATTTTGCATCATTCTTTCCAGCTCTGAGAAGAATGTTGTTGGAATTTTTGGTAATATAGATATTTTGATGATATTGTTTCTACTGATACTGGATGTCAAATTTCTTCATCTTTTAATTTTCTCTTCTATTTCTTTTGTTTTAATGTCTTGTAATATCTGCAGTAGAGGTCTCTCATGTCTTTGGTTAGGTTTAATCCAAGGTGTTTAAGGACCTTCTTCATTATTTTAAGAGGGACTACACTTACAAATTCTTTCTGAGCCACGGCATTGTGTGTGTGTACTTGGTGCATTGATTTATGTTCATTTGTTCTGTAGCTTGCAACTCTACCAATCACTCTAATGAGTTCTAACAGTCTTTCTGTTGAGTCTTTTGGTTCTCCTAAATATAACCTGTAAAGAGGAATAATTTTAATTTCTCATTTCTTTTTGAATTCCTCTGGTTTCTTTTCCCAGTAAGGACTTTCCAAACTATGCTGAATAACTGTAAAGAAACTGGACATCTTTGTATAGCTCCAGATCCTAGTGGAAAAACTTCCTTTCTTTCCCCATTTAGTATGATGTCAGCATCGCATTTTACATATATTACTTTGATTGTGTTGCAGAATGATTCTTCTATTCCTATCTTGCCCAGAGTTTTTAGCATGTGGTCCCAGGATTCCCTGGAGGGAGTGGTGAGAGCAACAGGGATGCAGGCACTGAATGGCATCATTAAATCCAACCTGTAGACCTGTGGATGACACAGCTTAAAAATCAGCCCCAAGGAGTAGAATTTGCTAATTTGATTTGCAATGACCTAGGGCAAAAAAATAACCACAGGCACAATGAATGAGCTTTCCAACATCTAGTCTGCAGAGAGCAAAAGGCCAAGCTCAGAACTAACTATTTAAGATATCAAGGAAGTAGCAGCTAAGGAATTTTTAAAAATTACTTTACATTCCTTAAAAACAGATTCATATACAGGAATTTAAGGAATTTAAACAATACATTACATAGGAAGCAGCAAGATTGAAACAAAAGCAGCTGGACTATCAGAAAAGAAGAACAAAATACAGCAAATTAAAATTCAATGGGAATCCTCAATAATAGAGTGAATGAGGCAGAAGACAGAATTTCAAAACTGGAAGAATCCACATATGAATGTTCTAGAGCAGTCGGAAATCTGAAAGAGGGGATGAACAAAGCCAAAAAGACAATTCGAGAATTAAGTGATACCATTGAAAGTCCAAACATAAGGATTATGCATTCCTGAAGGGAAAGAATGGGGGGCTGTATTAAAAGATATATTCAATGAAATAATAAATGAGAATTACCCAAATGTGGAGAAAGAAAGAGGAAATCAAGTACAAAAAGGGTAGAGAAGCACGAATAGTCTGACCAGACACTACAATAATTAGTCAAACTCATTGGTTGAACATAAAGAAAATGTACTTAAATATATAATTTACTTACAGAGGAAACCCAACTGAACTCAAAGCTAACCATCTCAGAGGAAACCCTACAGGCCAGAAGAGAATGAAGCAATGATCAAGAGATCAATTCAGCAAGAGCAAATCACAATAATGAATGTATACACACCAAATGCCAGGACACAACTCTGTGAAACTGTTGGGGGCACTGACCATTTCCTGCCCTGTGATTGGCCCTTTGCCCTGATTGGTGTGCCTTGGTTATCTTTAAGCTGATTGGACAAGTTTGACAGATAAGCCAGGGGCTTGGCGGGGGATGGGCAGGAGCATAACGGAATTAACAGACATTACGGTTTTTAACGGAAGATTGGAATAAAGCGCCTTGGAGACTCTCTCAAGTGTCAGGTGATTTCTTCTGCAGGACGGGAGGACCCCTGATATGAAACACGCATTATTCGACTTAAAACAAATAGACTCCAGTACAATAATAGTGGATAGTCTTAACACTCACAGCCTTCAATGGATAGATGTGACAGAAACTCAACAAGGAAGCAACTTATTGATATCTATAGAGCTTTTAATCCTATATATGTAAAATACATTTTTATTCAACTCATGGAAACTTCTTCAGGATTGATCATATTATAGACCACAAAACTACCCTTCGAAATTTGAAAAATTCAAAATCATACCATGTATCTTCTCATATCATCACAGAATAAAACCAGAAATCAATACTGCAAAACGTTCTGGAAGATACACAATTACCTGGAGATTGAAATACATGTTGCTAAATGAACAACGGACTGTGAAATAGATCAAAGATGAAATTTTAAAAAATGCTTGAAACGAATGAACACAGAAAAATAATAATCAAAATAAGGGAGGAAAATAATCGATAGTGATCAAAAGAACAATACCTAAGATCAATGAATCAAAGGGCTGGTCCTTTGAGAAAAATCAACAAATACATTCCTCACTCTCCCAACTAATCAAAATAAAAAGAGGACAAAGATATGAATCAATATAATCAGAGATAAAAAGGGAAATGTGGCAACCGATACCTCAGACATGCATATGATAACCAGGAACTATAACCAGCAACTATGTGGCAATAAGTTGGAAGCCCTAGATAGATTTTTGGAGACATAGAAAAATGATTTTTTGGAGACAATCTACCAAAATTGAATCATGGGGCATTTAGTAATCTAAATAGACCTATAACATGTATGGAAATTGAATCAGTAATTAAATCCCTCCCCCAAAATAAAAGCTCAGGATGAGATGCCTTCACCGCAGAGTTGTACAGAATGTTCGAGAAGAACTTTCCTCAGTCCTCTACGGGCTAGTCCAAACAACGGAAAGGTAGGCAAGCCTTCCAAGCTCTTTCTATGAAATCAGTATCACCTTGATATCAAAGCCAGACAGAGACACAACAGAGAAAGAAACACAGGCCAATATTGTTGATGAAAATAGATGCAGCAATCCTCAGAGAAACACTAACCAGTAGAGCACAGCAACGCATCACCAGAAGAGGTGGAATGACTCATCCCTGGCACGCAGGACGATGCCACCTACACAAATCAATAAATGCCATACACCACGTCAACAAATCAAAAAGTAAAGACCACATGATTATATCAGTAGATGCAGAGAAGGCATTTGATAAAATCCAACACCACTTCATCCCTCACTTTTAAAAATTTTCTCCTCAAGTTCTATCTTACCGATTTTTTTGTTTTTATTAATTTGTTTGAGATACAGAAAGATTGACAAAGAGACACTATCTACTGACTCACTCAGCCATGCTTACAGCAAATGGAGCTCAAGACTGCAGGAAAACTGAAGCCAGGTCTCTCCTGGGACGGTAGGAACCCAACTATTGTTTCCCAGGATCTCCAAGGACAGGAAGCAGGTATCTGGAGTGCTGGCAGGCATGTGCAGGCTGGCTTACCCAGGGCCAGGAAGCTGGGATTCAGAGCAAGCGTGTACAGACACTCTGGTGCGGTGTGAGGGCATCATCAGCCATGTGCTTATTGCCAGGCCAAAGGTATGATCTGCCTCAATACCTTTTTCATTCTTCTGACTTTTTGTTTTTGTTTTTAAATAGGGATGCAACTAAGCTGCATTTAACATGAATTTCTGAGATTCACTCTTTGACCATTTGCTGTTGCCTCTGCCACAATTTTTGTAGATCTATTTCCATAACTCTCCAGTTGCTTGCGTCTCCTCTTACTTATGCTTCAATGTTCATGTCTTTGTGGCTCATAAAATTCAGCATTTACTTAAAATATTAAACTCTCAAGCAGTCCTGCAATTAATTAATAGATGTTGTTTAACCTGTCTACATTTTTCTAGGTTCCTCCTAAATTGGTCTGTAATTTTACAAAACATGCAGCAATTTTGATAAAATTTTCACTATCACTATGTAATTTTAGAACTTTCTTGTATGTGCTTTTCCTCCACCGCTGATATTGCATTCTTTGATCCCTGTATTTTGCTTGCAATGATTTACCCACCAGAAAATTTTGGGAAAAAGTCTATGGGAAGCAAAGTTTCTGATTTTATGAATCTGAAAATGGTATGATTTTAATCTCACATTTCATTGATGATTTGACATGATGGAGCATGAATATGGGTTTATTTCTCACTGCTGACAAGATATTAAATCAAACTGGCTGTCATTCATGTGTTATGTAGACAATTTCAGTTGTTTTTGGAGATCTTATAGTACTTTTCAAATTTTTAATAAAGATATTTTTAAAATTTGATTGTTTATTTGAATGTCAGATATACAGAGAGGAGGAAAGACAGAGGGGAAGATCTTCCATCTGTTGATTCACTCCTCAAGTGGCTGCAATGGCCAGAGTTGCGCCAATCCGAAGCCAGGAGTCAGGAGCCTCTTCTGGGTTTCCCATGCAGGTGCAGGGTCCCAAAGTTAAGGACTTGACTGTCCTTAACTACTTTCCCTAGCCACACTTAGGTAGCTGGATGGGAAGTGGGGCTGTCTGGATTAGAACCGGTGCCCATATGGGATCCCAGCACATGTAAGGCAAGGTCTTGAGCTGCTAGGCTATCGCGCCAGACCTAGTAAAGAATCAGTGTGGGGCATCTTTACAGCACCAGTTAGTACCACCTGGGAGCACTGGGCTCTAAGCAGGTGGCCCCTTGCCCATTGAACAGGTGGGCTGTCAATGGACAGCTGAGTAGAGGTGCTTGTTTGTGACATCTTCCTGGCAAACCATCTTGGGGAAAATTCTCTCTGCCTCTTCCCTGGAATGCATTCCCAGCACAACTGGAGTGGGTCTTAAAAGAGTAGCCTCCAGCCCGTTTTCCAGCTCCCCATTGGAAGCAATCTCCTTTTGCATAATTTATTTAATTTTTTACAGGATTTTTGTATGCGAAATGCAGTTACAGAAAGAAGGTGAGAGAGAGAGAGAGAAAGAGAGAGAGAGGTCTTTCATCTTCTAGTTCACTCCACATACATTTTAAACTGTACATCTGATAGGTTTTACTATACAAAATATATGAATAGCTCAATTATTTCAAATCAAGAATTCAATTAAGTGATGGGCATCAGATCTATAATGCCTTATCTTGATGGACAAATGACCAACAAGCACATGAAAAAAGTGCTTAATGTTACTGCTTGTCAGGGAAATCCAAATCAAATGCACATTAGATCTCATCTCATACCAGTTAGATTGCCAATTATACGTATCTATGTATATGCAAATGTTGGTAAGGATGAGGAGAAAAAGGCTTGAACATTCTCTATTTAAATGTGAATTAGTACAACCATTGTGGAAAACAGTAAGACAGTTGCCCAGAAAATCTGAAAAATCAGCTAGTATGTGATCCAGGGGATGTATCAAAAGGAAATGAAATGTTGAAAAGATATCTGCACTCCCAACAGCCGTGAAATAAGGGTGCTGTGCAACTGCATTGATGAATGGCCACAAAAATACAAGGCATGCGTAGAATGAAACGCTACTCAGCCATGGAAAGGATGAAATCTTACACTCAGCAACATGGATGGGATCGGAGGCCATTGTGACAAGCAAGGAACCAGAGTACCACAAGCTTTCACTCATTTGAGAAATCTGGAAAGCATGAATTAATACATAGAACTTGACAGTATAATGATGGCTGTCAGGGGCTGGGGGAATCAAGAGAGGATGCCTAAGAAAAGATATTTTATAAATGACAAATAGATTTCAATTTTAAAGCAACATAACAAAGAACATAGAAATAAAATAACATTTTAGAGAATGATCGTAAAGCTAAGTAGAAAATGTTAGATTAACAAGATAACCTTGAAAACGTGCTTCTACTAATGCACCTTTCTGTGAAGGCGGACAGGGAGAGGGCAGGTGGAGCCCTTTTCCCCACTGGATCACTCCCCAGATAGCAGCAGCACCAGTTCTTGGCCAGGCAGACGCCAGAAGCCAGAGGCCTCATGCTCGTCTTTCATGTGACTGTCAGAGGCTCAATCACCGGAACCAATGCCGTTCCAGGTGCAGGTGTGGAGAGCGGAACTGGAAGCAAAGCAGCTGGAACCTGAACCAGCACTTGCTACAGGATGCTCGTCTCACAAGAGGCAGCTTCAGCTGCTCTCCCACAGAGCCAGCCTCCTTTCATTACATTGGTTTGAGATCTAGAGAAAACTCTTAAACTTCATGCTTTAGTGTTTGTATGTGGAAACAAAAGTATTAAATGATGAAATCTAGTAAGTTTGAGTTTCATATACAATGTTGTAAAATATTTTTCTTGTTATTTTTCACCATAGAAAGTTTAGATAAGTAAAATCAGGGTGCACAAGCAACTTAGTTTAGTTTTACTGTTTAATAATCTGTTTAATCTTCACACTTACTGATGCATGGTTGTGATATTTATGCCACTAATGGCTGCATAATAAGTCATTAATTTGATGCACTACATTATTATTATGCATTTGTATTTTGTAAAGATTATTCAGTCAGATGATGCTACACAGAAAACAAACTTTGATTCTAAAAATTCAACAAAACATGTAATCACTCAGTAAAGTCTGCAACAATTATATACATAAATCACCACGTTGTAAATGAAGAGCAATGCTTAGAATGTCTGCCCTATGTACACAAGTTCTACTGCAATGTGCGTTGCGTATGTACCACTTGCAAGGAAATGTCACACCGAGGTAACAGTGCAGTGAGCTTCTTATAATAATACTATTATTTTAATTTCCTTTTTGTGTTTCTTAACTTTCAAATTGTCAACATATTATTTTTATTGAAAATACTTCTTTTAATTAAAGTAAGGTAATTTTCAGCCTAAAGCATGGTGGTGTGGGTAAAGCTTCTGGCTACAATGCCAACATCCTTTGTAGGTGCCAGTTCTCTTCCCTGCTGTCCCACTTCAAATCCAACGCCCTGGGTAAGGTCTGAGAAAGGAGAAGATGGCCTGAGGGCGTGAACCATGGCCATGCATGGGGGCAGAGGCGCAACTCCTGATTCCTGGCTTCTACTTGGTCTAGCTCTGGCCATTGCAGCCATTTAGGAAGTGAAGCAGCAGGTAGAAGATCTCTTTCTTTCTCTGTGATTCTTTTCAAATAAATACTTTGAAAAAGTAATATGCTCTAGAAAACCACAAATTTGACAATTTAGGTTGTCAATGTTGAGATAAAAGCAGCATCTTGAACTTGGAAAAAAGCAAGTCGTATGAACGCTGTACTTTGATCAGTAATTGTTTCTTGGATGTTTGTCATAAAGAAATAATTTAATAGAAGCAAAGTACTTATGAGCAAAGAATTTTGTTGAAAGGAAGAAAACAAATGAGTTGTATTTTTAAAATTAGAGCATAATAAATTATAACATAAGAGTGAGAAGGAATGTTGTATATATAACTATGACCTAATCCACAATTTATGGAAACAATGTTTGGTAAATTTATTTTTGAAAATAGTTTATGTATTTTCATCAATGTGTGCATAATTATTGCCAAACAATATGATTTGCAGAAATTTATCCACAGCAAAAACATGCCATATGCACTTAAAACATCTGTATAAATATGTTTATTGTTATAAAATTATACATAATTTAAGTGATGTTCCCATTAGTATGGTATAGGATAAACATGTCTTAGGCTTCAAAAACAGTCCTTCTGATCTGATTAAGATGTCTGTTATTATGTAACTTTAACATTAAATAATAAACATGACATAATGATATAATGTACTACATAAAATTTGTGAATTTGGCATTTGATCAGCATTTTTCAACGCATTAGTTTAACATCGTTTCATAGTTTTAACATGTTATCGAAATACTGAACGACAGAGGAGAGAGAAGTTCTACTCATGTGTTTGCACTCTGAATGACCACAACAAGCTATGTCCAGGCCATCCAGGAGCCACGAAAGAGGAACCCCATCCTGGTCTCCCACATGAGGGGCAGGGGCCCACGCTCCTGAGCCATGAAGTCACTATGAAATATCACTACCCACATGGGAATTCTTGTCCTGGGATGAGATAGTTGGGGTGCTTGTGGCTTCTCACGCTTGGGGTGCTAAGAGGGGTAGCTCCTGGCGCTTTGCTGCAGCGGCTCAGATAATTGCTGTAAGTGTCCCCTCTTTCCCGATGGGTCGCAGATGTCAGTCTGTGGCCTTTGCTGCAGCATCTTCCTGGGATCTCTTCCAGCTGTGGCTTTTCCATTTGTGTTTCTCTTCATTCCTGTCCATTTGCCCTCTGTCTGGGAGGTAATCTAGCTTACTGATAATATAGAAAGACTTCCTTTCTCCAATATGACAACATCTTTTCTCTTATTTTAAAGGACTGGGGATACGTCAAGCTGGACATGGAAAAATGGAATATCTATAAAATGCACATTCCCCTCTGATATCAACATGTTGTTTACAGTTGTAATCATGTAATCCTATCTCTGTTAGCTTGCTGGCTGCTTCCAGGAGTCACTGTGTATGCGTTCAGTAGCTTTGACCTCATAGCACCATTTGGAAAAGCCTGAGATGAATTGCCAATGTCCGATCCAGATCCCAACTCTGGATGTGAACTGATGCAGACCCGGAGTGGGAGAGGGGCGTGTCGCCAGCTCAGATATTTGGCTCCCTTCTCCCAGGTGAGTTCTCAGCTTTAGAGCTTGGCCTGGCCCAATGATGCTCTTGCAGGCATTTGAGGAGTGAGAAAATAAAGGGCCTTTCTGGCTCTGTGTTTCTCAAATAATTTTTTTAAAGTTTACATTCTGTGTGAATGCAGAAAGTGGACAAGCTATACATTAATTTCAAACTTTTTCTATCAAAATAAACATTTGTAATTGCATTTTGTCCTCATATAGGAGGTAGTAGCCATAGATTAGGTGCAAATACTGTAAATCAATTTATTTTCTTCTGCTAGAAAAATTTGCTGTCGAGACATCCTTGTTTTTTCCTCCTTCTAAGAATTTGATTTTAATTGGACTTTGAAAAGGAAAATATATAACTTTACTGAAAGAAAATCACTGATATTAAAACTATAGAGTGATATTACTTCTTAAAAAATAATTGTTAGAAACGTTTAAGCAAAGTACTTTGTTTCTACACAAATGCAGGCTCCTCCAATAGCATTGTATTTCTTTCCAGCTCAAGAATATCAAGCAGTAAGTTAAATTGAGGTGTATCTGTTTATTTGTGTTGAATTCTTGGGCTCTGTTGTTTTCTGTGGGCCATCCGCCTCCTCAAAGCTTCAACACGGACCTCTTCAAACTCTCTGTACCCACAACTTCACAGATCATCCCGTTGTTGGCTTTGCTTTCCATCATTCGCCAGTCCAAGTGGTTGGCAAGGTTCACCTGCTTGCTACACGATTCCTTGCCAGGGCTGACACGGGTGCTTTTGCTCCTGCCCAGTGTAATTCCTACCATGCATTCAGATGCTCTTTCCAAAGCATGGATCCCTTCAACTGTCCAACAGCTACCCAAGTGTCACGGATCCTATCTGGGTTTTACGGAGTAGCATCAGCCAACTTCAGTGACAGGCTCTGGCTCCACCACACGTGATCAAGTTCACCTTCTTGCCAGCAGACTTTGACGTTTGCTAATATGAAGAGTGCTGTTTGGATAAATCCACCATTAAATATGGTGCATGGATACGTATTGTAAAATCTCTTACATTGTATGGAATCAGAGAAGCAATAAGGAGGCAAAATAACAAAATGCAGAGATGAGAGGCTTTGAAATTAGCTCTGCCCAGAGACTAGAGACACAATCATGTGCAGGGTGCTTTCGCGGAGTTTAGAAGCTTCGTACTCCAAGGCTGCTAGGACAGGGAGGCTGCCAGCTAGGCTCACCTGCGGCACTGCACAAGGCATCGTTAACCTCTCCCTAGCACCAGCGTTACATATGCCATTCAACAAGCCATTGCATGCATGTGGGTTGAGGTCTCCTTCACTCCATAACAGCAGCGTTCTTGCCAAGAAGAGAAGTGTGCTGCTTTTTGTCCATTGCCTGATTTCCTGCGTGTAGTGGAGTCTTGATACACGCAAACTGAATGAGCACATGATTGATGTGAATTCAGTAAGCTACCTCCTAACCTCCTAGCTCAGTAAGGGGCAGCTATCCATGAAACCTGACTGGTCCCATTTGAATATGGTTTAACTCTGATGTCTTTGCAAGGGAAGATGAATATGTAGACCAACACAGGGACATGCATGCTTCATCCATGGTCAGTGTTCACAAAAATCTGCAGCTTGGTGCGTGGACCTTATGCCTGCAGAAGCATGAATAAAAATAGACCTTTATTATAGATCTCTATCCTGAGAGAGAGCAAGAAAGAGAGAAACACACATACACACACACACACACACACACACACACACACACACACACACACATCTTCCTTGGTGATTTCATTATATCATTGAAAAGATGACTGATACGTTATCCAAAGAAACTTGAATCCAGAACTTTTGTTTTTGTGTTGCCCAATTTTGACCTGATATTTGAATCAAAGGTATAATAAAAATCACACTGGTGACAAATTTTCATTGCTTAGCTTAGAAAAGCAGCAGGTTCAAAAGTAGTCTTTTTAGGAGACATACAGGCAGAACTCAGAGCTCAAAATATCTATAAGCCACTGCGGTCAGTGAACCAGATGGTCCATTCAGAGTTACAGACAACCATGGTTGATGTTCCCATAAGATAAGGGGAGGAGCGTATTTAAGGTCTTACCCCAGCAGCTTCCAAGAAAGCAGAGTGTTTTGTGCATTCAGAACTTGCACTTGTAGGTTGAAGACAGCTTGTTTCCACCCCTCTCTTCTGGAACATCAGAGCCCCATGTTACACAAACACATACTGCTTCCATTACAGCCATTCTGTCACAGGGATGCCACTTTAATGCTAAATTAGTGTCTTAAAGTAAAATGAAACCAGGAGACTTGATAAAAGCATTTTATTAAAATTTTCTACATTTACTTATACATGTTATAGCTATCATATAATTTGCTACATTTATGAGAAGTGGAATAATTATAGCTCAACACAAAATCTCTGTATAGGATACATGATTTAAGTTGGAGCAAGTTTAGAATCATTTTTATTTACTGATCCCTGGTGAAAAGTAGTCATTTATAAGCTAGAAAGCTTGAGGTGCTTTAGAAAGATATTAAAAAATGACTTAGAAATGTTGAGAAATCTTCTCTCAGTTGAGATAAATCTTATGATGAGCATCCTGAACAGATTCTTGTACCAATACCATGTGCAAAGCACACATTCACCTAACAGCAACCCATCACAGTCCATGGGGGCACACTCCAACTTTCCCCGACCACGGAGTGAAGTCCAAACACTGGGCCACAGTTCACAAGCCTTCACACAGAAATGTCACCGTATGTGTTCCTTCACTGTATTGACCATGTCCACAGGCACACCCTGAGTTAGCAGGGGCCTTAATCCAGGCAGCTGTGTGTGCTAATTGTGGCCGAAGGGAGGCGTCTGTGCCATGGTCCCAGAGTATTATTTTGGGAAAGAAAGTCACACTGCACAGTCACTGTGTGATCATTGGGGTGAGACAAATCCTGGATGACACCCAATAAGGTTGGAATTTCTAGAACAATAGTGGTTAGTATAAATCCAAGCTGCTGTCTCTTCTTTCTCCTGAAGCTTGTACTCTTAATTCTCTTTATATCATGTGTTTTAATGTCCTCGTTTTGTCTCTAGCAGAGTAGAGGTCGTACTGTTCTGCAGAGTTGGGATGCAGGGATTCCAGAGAACCTGTCGTGTGATGCAGCCAACCCTCTGGACCACATAAGACACTATCTTTCAAAGACACCCTCAAATACGCTAGAAGAGATGAATACCTATAACCAGCTCACCAACTGCACCTTGAGCTGCCATATGGGGGACCCAGAGGACTCCGGCCGCTAGCCTCAAACAGGGCCATCATAGGACTGAATCAGCTGTGAAAGATTCTCTCTCTCCCTCACACACACAGACACACAATCTTCCAAATAAAGGAAGAAATTTAAAAATAAAGAAAATACAGAAGACAGATCTGAGACTGCCACAGTGGAACAGGGAGTTAAACTTGAATGTCAACAGCCGAATTCCTTGTGAGCAACTGTTGAAGGCTTTGCTGCCGTACTTCTCCTCTGTCTGCTAACATGCTTGGGAAGGCAGTGGAAGATGGTTCAAGATGAACCAACGCTTGGTTGGTTCACATGGGAGACCTGAACGAAGCTCCTGGCTCCTGGCTTTGGCCTGGTCCACACCCAACCATTGTGACTATTTAGGGAGTAAACTAGCAGATGGAAGAGCTATATGTGTTTTGGTGTGCCTTTTTCTCTTTGTGATTTCCTTCCAAACAAATTGATGGATCTTTAAAGAAAGAAGGGACTCTTTGATCTTATCCCCATGAAATGGGTTACTGCTCTTGATAAAGGAATGCAGGTAGGTAGATATTAGCCTATGTATTTGAATATACAAAAAGAGGTGAGTTTTTGTGTGGCTGAATCAGATAAGAAATGTAGCAATAAGTCATGGAATCAGTCCACCATTTACACATCAAGAGTCTTGTCCTCGTCATGATCTTTTTAGGTGGATTCCAGCCTTTTCCATGGGAGAAGCTTAGGAGAATCATCCCACTTTGTAAGGAATTTCAGAAATTCTATCCCCAAGAAGGGCTCCACCCAACAACATTCCCAAAGAGGGGGTGAGAAGGAGAGATAGAGGGCACACGTCCATATCCCTAAAGACTCCAGCTTGAATACAGACATCACCGGGAGTGGACTCTCCTCATGGAACTGTGCTGGCATGTTTATGTCTAAATGTACAAAGCAGGGATCCATGCTCCACAGCTCTCTTCAGCTCATGACCAGAAGGCAGCGCCTGCACTGCACTCCAGTGCCTGGGCCTGTGTCTCACTGCCTATTGTCGTACGGGGACTGTGTCTCACTGTGTTGTCGTAGATGCTTCTGTATTCCTCCTCATCTGTAGAGTCACAGGCACCAAGATCATGATAGTGTTTGTGCCTTAACAATGTTTTCTCTCTAGAAATAAGCATGCATTGACCACACTTTCAGCTGTGTTGAGTCTGTTCTAGCTGGATCCCCAACATACATCTGCCCCAGTAAAAGGTGCCTACATCTTCTCAGGAGGGGAAGGCGGTTTCTACTGCTCCATTAATGCAAATGTAAATTATAATGTCAAGCAAATGTCCATCTGAAACATGGTGCTAAATAGCATTTCTGCTTAGTAATATTTAACAGAGCTCTTGACTTTGGCACAAACTTTTTTCTCACTTAATCTTTGCTCATAAATATTATTCCCATCCACTCAGAATACTTGAAAAATAGTTTTCAAACTTCTTGGTCTGAAGATCTCTTTATGCATTTGAAACATGTTGAGGATTTAAAAGATTGTGCTATGATTTGTAGCTCTAATTACCATATGATAAATCAAACCTGAGAACATTTAAAGAACAAAATAGCAGTCCCCCACATCTGGATACCCCTCAGGACACAGAGCTCATGAGGCACCTGCTGAGCTCAGCATCCCACACAACTCCACAGTGTCTCGGAACCTGGCATGCATTGTTAAAAACACTGATATGAATTATCTTTTATTCCCAGGCTTTCTTAATGTGTTCAGCATTTTCTGTCAGCTCTGAACAATCTATGTGCAATCTTTCCAATTCACATGCTCGCCGCTGGCACCTTGAGGTGTGAGGTGTGGACCCTTATGCTGAACCTTGCCTCTGGCATTCTGTGCTCAGCTGAGTAACAGGTCTCTCTGGAAAGTCTTCCTTTTCCCACTCCCAGGACCCGTGAATTATACCTGTGCAGCACCTGGGAACACCAGTGTCTAGGCAAGGCACACTTTACGCTGTGTGTAAAGGATCTTGCGTAGGGAAAAGCTGCCTGCTCTAACCCATCCCGATCCTCCCGAAGGATGATGCACTTATGCTATTGCACATTTGAGCAGTTCTCCACAGTAGGAAGCTAGTGCACTTCAAACTGTTCTCCCAGATCATTTTGTTGTTTTTTGCCACACTTGAATCCATTTTCCACCCCACAGTCAAAGGGAGTTCTAGTATTTTAATCAGATCTTTCTGAGCCTCTCCATTCAATCCCCCACTGTTTCTGTTGCCTTTAGGTAACACAGCTCCTCCTCCTGGCTTGTCTAACTACCATCCAACACATGCAGACAATCACTACTTCCTCCCACCGTCCTTCCCACTGGCCTTGGTGACCACACCTCCGTCTGCTCGATCTGGCTCTTCTCCCAGAGCACTGTCACTGCTCACCTGAGCACAGGTGCTCTGCGTCATCGCTGGGATCGCAGGGCAGCGTTCTGGCCGCAGACAACCTTCCTTATGTATACTCTCATGGCTGTGGCCACCTCATCACAAGATGTGTTCCCGCTTTTGAATCTTTCTGTATTTTTATTTGACAGTTTGAGACAGGGACATGGGACACAGAAATCTTCCAGTTCCTGCTTCATTCCTCCAATGACTGGGCCTGGGTCAACCCAAAGCTCTGTGCCAGTAACTCATTCTGAAGCCTTCATGTAGACGGCAAGACAACAAGGAGCTGATCCAAAGTTGCTCCCTCGTAAGATGCACATTATCAGGAGACTGGGATGAGGAGCTAACCTTGTGACTCAAATCCTGGAATCCCAAACACTCGATCAACACCCACTCCAGTTTCTCTTTTAGCCATTGTGGCCATGATACCTGGAATCATTTTGTTGTTGTTGTTGTTGTTAATTACTTGTGCTATGTCCTTTGTTGTGTGTCAGTCAAAATTTGTTAGCTTTGCTCACTGTTTTATTCGCAAAGCTTAGACCAATGGTGGTCCCCTAGCAGCTGACCAACAAATAAGCACCAAAATAGAGTTAGCCTTTGGACCTGCTTTTCTTTCTTTTCATTTTCCTAATTCTCTGAGTTGGAAGATTTTTGCAAAAGAAAGCACAGAAACACTCCTGTTAGTGATCTCAGGGTTACCCAATCCATGGCCCTTACCCAGGATAAGTGGCTACCTCAAGCCCAGTAGTGTATTTCCACAGGTGTCTCTGGCCTTCTCTCTGGCACTCGGGTTTTGCATGCTCACTGCTATTGTAGGGTATGCAGAGCCCAGCAGAACCCACCGCACCTTTCATAAACTTTGAATTCTTACATTAAAGCCTAGATGGCAGGCACCTGCACAGCAGAAGCTGGCAAAAGGCATACTGTCCTACAACAGCTTGGCTCAGTAATTTCTTTTCTCAGTGTCATTCCTTCTTTAAATACCCTCATGAGACACATTTTCTAATAACGTTTGTCACTCAGTTGGGAATTCACCATCCTAGAATGTGTACCTGATCTGATGGAGAACTCGTCTGATCCCGCAGTTAGAGAAAACCATTGCTAATTCATCTCCTAATAACAAACATTAAATTGCTCTTGGAGATCAGGAAATTTGAACATTGCTGAAATTCCCGAAGCACATTTATTCCATTCCCTACCCGCTTCACAAATTGTGCCTTCCTCTATGTTTAGAAATGGAGCAGATAAACTTTCACCATATCGGAAAATAAATCCCAAATAAACCGTTTTCTCCTCCCGGCGGAAGAGCAAGGGGCACACTTCATCTCTCAGCAGAGCATTTTGCAAATTGGAAACATATCAGCGGCAATTATCAAGGCACAGCTCTCAAATGTGCTCTTCTCTGCAGAGTCTAGCAATTCTTCTTCCAGAAAGACATTAACCAAAAGCCATGTGCTGCAAATGTCACTTGGAGTAGACAATAGGATTAATTTATTTGTTTTATGATATTTTACAGTTAGTCATGTAAGAGGTTTTCACTTTATTTTTTGCCTGTTCATTTAGATAATGCTCTAAGTGCCATAAATCCCAGCTCTGGTGAGAAAGAAACTGTACTGAGAATATCAATATCTTCTAAATATAACATGTTGAAAACCGCCTGGATGGGCATTCGCTGTCTCTTTCTACCACAAATGCTCCAGTTGGAATGCCCTCTGTCTTCCTAGGTAACACGAGAGTTGTATAAATTTTCTTGGTGAGAAAAACAGAAGAAAGTCTGTTGCAAACTTGTTAGAAGAAAGCATATTGGGTCCTCAGTAGAGGAGCTTGGGAAAAATGATGATGTCATCACCCTGGGGAAGATGATGATGTCATCACCTTGGGAAAGACGATGATGTCATGAATTGGGGAAGACGATGATGTCATCACCTTGGGGAAGATGATGTCAGACTGCTACACTCACTGTCTTTACTCCATGGGAGTGGGGTAGGCAGGGGTAAGCTGAGTGTCTGTAGCCTCTTGATCCTCAGGGCAAAAATAATACCCTTTAAAAATACATATGTTTAAAATGGGGTTTAGATATATGAATCTATCAAACCTTCTTACCTTGCAAAGTAACTGTGCTGTGTCCAAGCATGCTAACATGGTTGGCTTTTACAACCAGGTCACCAGGCTTGAGATAGCAGTATGCATAATGTCCTGTAAATACTCTTAAAAGCTGTCTTATTGGTTATTGTTCATGTAAAGCAGCTACGTGTGATGGAGATCACACATACACTGTGCCAAACGTCTCATTAGGCACGAAAAAAATGCTGCATATTCATCACTTCCCATCATAACTGATTTGTCGTCTCTATCTAGGAACCAAAAATCTAACGTATCTATGAATAATACCCAAAACTTCATTTGTTTAGAACATCTCATCTGATGGAAGATCTTTCTCTCTGTCTCTCCTCCTCCCTATATATCCACCTTTCTAATAAAAGTAAATAAACCTTAAAAAAATAAATAAAACATCTCCTCTTGTGGAGAGAGTCTGGCTCGTGCAGTAACGAAGGCCTTTCTCATATCCGCCGTCTGTGCACGACCTTAAAGATGGGCATCCTGCTTCTGCTGGGCTCAGATGTAATCCTTCCACCTCAGTTCACACGAGCAATGCCGGGCACGGGTGAATTTATCCTTGCACGAGAAGGACTGTGCTACACTCACAGGCCCCTCTCCTGTTACCTGCTATGCTGAAGATCCTTTTGTTGTGTCACACTTCTGCGTCCTTCTAGTCTAGAACGCGTGAGGCCTGGGACCCTCCAGCTTCACTGCGGTGCCCCTAGTACCTGCTTGGGTCCCTGGTACTAGTATCATTTTGTTTTCTGTTTTTCACTAATTTGGCAAATATTCTGAATGTCGCATAATGAGATTTGAGAGGTAAAAGAACATGTGTCCACATGAAACTGACGCTCTAGGGGGATCCTGCCGGTACGGCCTCTGCTTTTTAGCTGTGCTTGGAGCATCATTTTCTCATTTTCAGTGTAAGATTCTTAATTTCCTCAGAAAATGGAGGGGGAATTTTAGTTAAGATATTATTGAATTTGTAAGTCAGTTTGGAGGAAATTGGTGTTTTAAAATATGTCATTTTATTAATTTACTAGAATCTTCCAGAATGCTGTAGATATTTTAGTCCATTACAGCTTGAATAAAAAACACTTTCCTAATTACTAGGTACTTTGTCATATCTGAATATTTCCTTGTCTATTTTTAGCAATAGACAAACTGCATGCTTTTGTCATCTCTCCATTTATTCAATAAAGTAATTCACTTGTTTATTATTGCAGTGTGTGTGTTGATGATGTTTGTACCGCTATGCAGATGAGGCCATCGTCCGGAAATACCAGTGTTTCTCTGTCAAAGTCAGTGCACTGTTCTTCCCTGTTTATACAATATTGGCATGACATTCTACTCTCTCCTAGAAAGTGCCAGGGAAAGCACCCGGCTCGCCACACACCTCGTCAGCTCTGCTGTTGCTGCAGACCACTGATCCCCACGTGTGCTTGTCTAAGGAAGCCCTTTTCATTTCCAGCTTGCTGTAAGTTTCTAAAAATCAAGTGATTTCTCGTCATCTACTCAGACATGTTGCTGTCCGGCAAACGAGACTCATAGATTTTTTATTAATTACTCATGCCGTTGTTAAGTAAATATTTGTGGATCATGATTTATTTGTTTCATATGCTGCCAGATTTAAACTGATGATATTTCATTTTTACCTGCATGCATAAGTTAAACAAATACATATTTTGGTCTTATATAGTCCTTATAATGCAAGTACCTTTTTAAAAGATAAATGACAAATTCTTTCATATGTATATTTGAAAATTACATGTGTGGCTGGTGAAAAATAATTTATTGGCACTAAAATTGCCAGAATAAAACTACATAAATTTCAAAAATGTCGTAAGTACAACTTTCACATATCTAACAGTTTTCCAGTTTTGAATATTATTAGATGTAACTACTATAGTAATTATGATTTGTTTTGTGAGGGTATTTCTTTTTAAAATATACATGTTTTGCCTTAGATTTTTTACTTAGTAGTGAGTTTGTTCCATTGAGCAATTCAGCACTTCATGATGACACAAATTCAGTCTTTATAAATTAATAAATCCAGTTGTTTCTAGGCTGGCTATGGCAAAGGTTCTACTTGTTGTTAAATACGTAAGTGGATTTCTCTATAGTTGGTTAGCACTAGGTCTGTGCAACATGGGGCTTGCCTTTGGGTAAGCTGAGGTGCCCCTGGAGAAGCCCTGTGCCACAGTGGCTGTGTTCAGTGCCCACCTCCTCAGCAGACAGGAGAGGCGGGGAGGCAGGCTGACGGAGCATCACAGGCCCTGCCACTCCTCCGGGACATCACTACGCCTCCCTGAGCCTTGGAACTCACTGCGCACAGCCAGAGCTGTTAGAACACTGGGCACTGAGGCAGTTGAGGGAAACTTTATCTGCCTTTCTGTCTCACACATTAATTAATCACTAAATAAGTATCTCTAAAATAAAACCTAGCAACTTTGTAGGTTTTAGGTTTCTACTTTTGTATTTTAAAATTGCACAAAACTGGCAGATTTTTTTCTTAAACTACTTATATTTTGCTTACATTTATACTGTTGACTTAAATTAGAATTGTACCTGATTAGGTAATAAAGTGAAGTATACCTTTATTTCTTTTACAAATGATTTGTCAGTTATCTCAAACTAATTAGTTCACAACATAGTGCTTCTCATAGTAAGAGACACTGTCATGATATACATTCCTGTGTTTTTGTTATAATTGTGCCCTATGTTTCCTGATAAATCATTTCTTCTTCATAGCATTGGTGCCACCGAGTGTGAATGAGGCCGATCAGTGACAGTGACTCCAAACACACGATAACCAGGTTTTTTTTCCCTCTGGTTTCTGCAGATGCCGTCCACTCAGGCCCTGGGGACAAGCAATGCTCTTCTCTGCTCCTTACTCAGAGCAGGGTTTGGTTTCAGTCCCTCAGCTTCAGCTTGGACCCCGCTCTGGCGCTTGAAGGACTTTGAGGAATGAACCAGCAGAAGCAAATGGTCTCTCAAATAAAAAGCAAGTTTTAAAAAATATCAAACTGTTTATTTCCAATAAAATTCCATCCTGAATGTATTAATATGCATTTCTCTGAGCATTTTAGGAACTGACAAATAGTTTTTTTTTTCATTATACTCAAATTGTAATTTGATCAAAAGGCATTAGTGATTAGTGGTTATTCAAGTGATTCTCCTCAAGAATAATTACACAGATAATTTTTAAATATTTCTGAATGACTTTTCTAATTATGACAGCATCAAGGAAGAAATCTTTCTGACTCTGTGTAAGTATTTTCTTTATATATACACGTGTGTGTGTGTGTTTCAAACAAAACCAAAGGAAGCCTCAGCACAAACTGAGAACTGAAAATAGCCAGCCATGTGAAAGAAATAACCCACATTGAGCCTGGCACAATAGCCTAGTGGCTAACATCCTCACCTTGAATGCACCAGGATCCCATATGGGTGCCATTTTGAATCTCTGCGGCCCTACTTCCCATCCAGCTCCCTGCTTGTGGCTTGGGGAAGCAGTCAAGGACGGTCCAAAGCCTTGGGATCCTGCACCATGTGGAAGACCCAGAAGAGGCTCCTGGCTCCTGATTAAAGTTTGGCACAGTTCCAGCCATTGTGGTCACTTGGGGAGTGAATCATTGGACAGAAGATCTTCCTCTCTGTTTCTCCTCCTCTCTGTATATCTGACTTTAAAATAAAAATGTAACAAGCAAGATTGAATACTTCTTTTAATGACAATTTGCTGTATTTTTATTATATTATATTATATTAATATAGAGAAAAATGTCATATCTGTAATTTTAGCATACTACCAGTTTTCAACATATATTATCTTTCTCCTCCATCTTCCTTTTCTTATTACCTTTTAAATTTTTTATAAATTTACTTTATAATCAGAAGCTTAAACTTCTACTAAATAAAATATTCAACAAATAGTCGGGACAAAAAAACCATTGTTCATCAAGAATACAGACAAGAGCTGGAGGAAATAATCAAATCATAAAATGTTAATTTCACTCATAAACATCACATTTTTGTACTCTTTACATTAGTTATCATAAGCAAGGGAGGAATATATTTGTCTTTTGGGTACTAGCTTACTTTATAAATATAAATGTCTCCATTTACATTCAATTTGTGGCAAAATAGGATTTTTTAAGACTGTCACCTATTTTCAAAAATATTTATTTTTATTGGAAAAGTGGGTTTGCAGAGATAAGTAGAGACAGAGAGAAAGATCTTCCATTCACTGGATCACTCCCCAAGTGGCTGCAACGGCATGAGCTGAGTGGATCCAAAGCCAGGAGTCAGGAGCTTGTTCCAGGTCTCCCATGAGGCTGCAGGGTCCCAAGGATGTGGGCCATTCTTCTCTGCTTTATCAGGCCACAAGCAGGGAGCTGGAAGTGAAGTAGAGCACCCAGGACACAAAGTAGCACCCATAAAGGAGCATGCAAGGCAAGGACTTCAGCCACTAGGCTATTGCACTGGGCTAAAGACAGGATTTTAAAAAAATAATTTGTTTAGGCTGACCAAGAAGGACAGGCATAGAGGAGGACGTGGTAAAAGAGGGATGAAAGATAGCTGAGGGAAGTGCCATAGACCAGAAACCTGCAGAGAAGAGTGCTTGAAACGTCCCCGAACACCGAGCAAACAAGAAGAACCACATAACTTGGAAGCAATCCAGAGAAAGTAAGCAGGGAATACAACAACTCACTCAGAACGTGCCAAACACACCCAGTAGAACCAGGAAAATTTTCTGCTGTATGTAAACCAAGTAACAGTAGCAGATTCACAACTACTCCAGAATACTGCACTGAGACCAGAAATTCTGAACAAACAAACCAGAGAATAAATCCCCCAAATCAACAGTAAACAATAATACAATGGAAAAAAAAGCATCAGAAAAAGTAATGATCCAGCTGAGAGAGCCAGCAGCCCCACCAAAAAAGACCAAAAGCCAATATCTATTTCGGAGATGCGAGATGAAGACATGGAAGCTTTACCAGACAAGGAATTTTAAAAATTAATGATAAAATTTGTCAGAGACAATGAGAAGTGGGAAGAATTCAAGGAATTCAAGAACCACATAGTCACAGAAATGCAAGTCAAAAACAAAATTCATGACCTGGAAATCAAGGTTGAAAGTATGACCAACAGAATAAATAGAGCAGAAGAAAGGATCTCTGAAACGGAAGACACACAAAATGAAGATACCCAGCTAGATAAACAGCTGGAGACAAGCCTCGGCAAAGCTAATAAAACAGTACAAGAAATGAAAGATCACCTCAGAAAATCGAATATTCGGATCATGGGCCTTCCCGAAGGAGTGGAAAGAGAGTCAGGAATGCAAATTGTGCTCAATGAAATTATACAGGAAAATTTCCAAAACACTTGGAACATGAATCCATCCCACATACAGGATGGACAGAGAACTCCCAACAGACACGATCCAAAGAGATCTTCACCCAGACACATGGTGCTCAAGTTCTACTCCAACGAAGACAAAGAAAGAATCCTGAGATAAGTACGAAGCAGAGAAAAGATCACATACAGGGGAAAACCAATCAGAATCACTGCTGACTTCTCTGAAGAGACCCTACAAGCAAGGAGAGAATGGACAAAGATCTTCCAAACCCTGAAACAAAACAACTGTCAGCCAAGAATAATGCACCCAGCAAAGATCTCGTTTGTATATGAGAACAAAATCAGATACTTCCATAGCAAAGAAAAACTAGAAGAATATGCCAACACAAAACAAGCTCTGCAAAATTTCCTTAGAAATGCGCTAATTCCAGAAAAAAAGGAGGCAAGCCATAAACAAGGATGGCAAACAGGAAGGTCTCCAAACTAAAGCCCACACGAAGAAGGGCAATCACACTGATAACAACACACACAAAACACACTCGCATGGCAGGGCAAAATTGCAACCTCTCAATTTTATCTCTTAACACAAATGGTCTAAATTCACCAATCAAAAGACAGAGATTAACGGTATGGATGATCAAACAAGACGAAACTATCTGTTGCCTCCAAGAAACACATCTAACCAGAAAAGATGCAAAGAAACTGAAAGTGAAGGGATGGAAAAAGATATTTCATGCCAATGGATGAGAAAAAAAGGCTGGGGTAGCTGTCCTAATTTCAGACAAGTTAGACTCCAATGTAACTAACATCAAAAGGGACAGTGAAGGCCATTTTATACTGGTGAAAGGAATGATCCATCAAGAAGTAATCACCATCATTAATGTTTATGCACCGAATCTTAATGCACCTAGTTACATAAAGCAATTACTTACAGACTTAAGGGGAGACATAGATACACTACAATATTTGTAGGTGATCTCAACACACCTTTAACACCAATGGACAGGTCAACAAAACAAAAACAACAGAGCTCACACAAACAATAGAACAACTGGACTTAGTAGACATCTATAGAACTTTTTATCCTAAGGCCACAGACTATACATTTTTCTCAGCAGTGCACGGTACCTTCTCCAGGCTCGACCTTATGATAGGACACAAAGCAAATCTAAATAGCTTCCAAAAGCTTAGAATCATACCATGTACCCTCTCAGAACATCATGGAATGAAACTGGAAATTAACAACTCAAAACACCCCAGGAAATATAGACACTCTTGGAAGTTGAACAACATGCTATTAAACGAACAATGGGTCAGAGAAGAAATTAAAGATGAGATCAAAAAATTTATGGAAACCAATGAAAACTGATACAACATTCCAAAACTTGTGGGACACCGCCAAAGCAGTGTAAGGGGTAAACTCATCGCAATCGGAGCCCATGTCAAGGCCCAAGAAAGACGCCAAATACAGGAATTAAGCACACACCTCCAGGAATCGGAAAAACAGCAGCAGAAGAGCCCCACACACAATAGGAAACAAGAAATCATCAAAACAAGGGAGGAGATAAACCAAATAGAAATCAAAAAAAGCTATACACAACATCAACAAATCAAAAAGTTGGTTTTTTTGAGAAAATAAACAAAATAGACACTCCACTGGCCCAACTGACCAAAAAAAAAAAATCTATATATATGAGAGAAAGCAAGAATTAACAGCATTAAAGATGAAAAAGGCAACATAACAACAGACACTGCAACCATTAAGAAAATGATTAGAAATTACTACAAAGAACTGTACTCAAGTAAATTTGAGGACCACCAAGAAATGGAAAAGTTCTTACACTTCTACCACTTACCAAAACTTAGTCCAGAGGCAACAGAAGAATTAAATAAACCCATAACCGAGGCAGAGATTGAAGCAGTGATTAAAGATCTCCCAACGAAGAAAAGCCCAGGCCCAGATGGTTTCACTACATAATTCTACAAAACATTCCGAACAGAACTAACCCCAATCCTTTACAAACTCTTCAAAACAATAGAAAAGGAAGCAACCCTTCCAAACTCATTCTATGAAGCCAACATTACCTTAATCCCAAAACCAGATAGAGAACCATCAGAGGAGGAAAACTACAGACCTATCTCTCTGTTGAACATTGATGCTAAAATTCTCAACAAAATCCTAGCCAATAGAATTCAAAAAATCATCAGACAAATCATTCATCTGGATCAAATAGGATTCATCCCTGGAATGCAGGGATGGTTCAACATTTGGAAATCCATAAATGTGATACACCACATCCAAAAACTGAAAAACAAGAACCACATGATAGTATCAATAGACGCAGAAAACGCTTTCGACAAAATCCAACACCACTTCATGCTAAAAACTCTAGCCAAGGTAGGCATAGATGGAAAAATCCACAACATAATCAAAGCAATTTATAAAAAACCCAACGCCAGTATCATACTGAATGGAGAAAAGCTAGAACCCTTCCCACTGAGATCTGGAACAAGACAAAGATGCCCGCTATCTCCACTGCTATTCAACATAGTCCTAGAGGTACTTGCAGAGGCCATAAGACAAGAAAAAGAAATCAAAGGCATACGTATAGGAAACGAAGAAGTCAAGCTTTCACTATATGCAGATGACATAATCCTGTACATAGAAAAACCAGGAGACTCAATACAGAAACTGCTAGAACTTATACGAGAGTTTGGCAGAGTGGCAGGGTACAAAATTAATGAACAAAAATCAATAGCCATAGTGTACGCAAACAGCCCCAAGATGGAAAAAGACCTAACCAGCAAGATACCATTCAAAATAACAGAGAAAAGTATGAAGTATCTGGGAATAAATCTAACCAAAAGTGTAGGAGACCTATTCGAAGAAAACTACAAACTACTTAAAAAAGAAATTGAACATGACCTCAAAAGATGGAATAACATTCCATGCTCCTGGATAGGCAAAATCAATATCATTAAAATGTCTATACTACCACAAGCAATATATATTTTCAACGCAATTTCAATCAAATTGCCCAAAACATTCTTCACGGAACTAGACACAATGATTCAAAAGTTCATCTGGAAACACAAAAAACCACGAATAGCTAGAACCATCCTGAAGAATAAGAAATTAGCAGGGGGAATCACAGTTGTGGACCTCTGGACATACTAGAGAGCAGTGGTTATCAAAACAGCCTGGTACTGGCACAAAGATAGAGAGGAAGATCAATGGAACAGAATAGAAACACCAAAAGGGAACCCACACAGATACAGCCAATTAATCTTTGACAAAAAGACCAATGACAGTCCAAGCAAATGGGAAGGCTTCTTCAGTAAATGTTGTTGGGACAACTGGCTGATAGCCTGCAGAAACAAAAAGTTAGACCCATACCTCTCACCATACACTAAGATCCGATCTACATGGATAAAAGACCTAAACCTACATCCAGAAACCTTCAAACTCTTGGAAGAAAATGTAGGAAATACCCTGCAAGACCTAGGAGTAGGTCCTGACTTTCTAAGAAGGACACCAAAAGCAATAGCAGTTAAGAACAGAATAAACAAATGGGACCTCATCAAACTAAGAAGCTTCTGTACAGCAAGGGAAACAATCAGCAAAGTAAGAAAGAAACCCACAGAATGGGAGAAGATCTTTGCGCACTATGTAGGGTATAGAGGGCTAATCTCCAGTGTATACAAAGAACTTTAAAACAACCAAAACACCAAAACAAACCATCCACTCAAGAAATGGGCACGGGAAATGGGCAAACATTTCACAAAGGAACAAGCCCAAATGGCAAACAAACATATGAAAAAATGCTCCAGTGCCCTGGCAATAAGGGAAATCCAATTAAGACATCGATGAGGTACCACCTAACACCAGTAAGATTGGCCCACATAAAAAAGAACACCAACGACACTTGTTGGCGAGGATGTGGGGAAAAGGGAACCCTACTCCACTGCTGGTGGGGCTGCAGGTTGGTACAGCCTTTATGGAAATCAGTATGGAGAACACTTAAACAACTCAAAATCTGCATACCATATGATCCAGCAATAGCACTCCTAGGAATATATCCAAAGCACCTGTTTCACGACAAACCAACATGCACCCCTATGTTCATAGCAGCACAATCAGTAATTGCAAAAATGTGGAAGCAACCAAAATGCCCATCAGCAGAAGATTGGATAAGAAAGCTTTGGTTCATCTACTCCATGGAATACTACTCAGCTACTAAAAAAAAACAAAATGCAGTTCTTTGTGGCTAAATGAGCCCAACTGCAAACTCTAATGCTAAGGGAAATGAGTGAATCCCAAAAGGTTAGATACCATATGTTTGCCTTAATTTAACCTGTAATGTTTTTTTGTTTGTTTTTGAACCTGTCATTGATACTGTCTCAACCCATGTGTTTCGAAAAATTGAACTTGCATTATTTTTAACATATTGTTCACTCAATAATATGTCAATTAATTCCATAACATTGTATATTGTTGCTGATGTTTTGTTGGGGCTTTTAACTGACCAGGATTTTACTCTGTTAGCTCTACCTTCAGACCAGGAAAGATCTCCCCAAGAAGCTGTTGAACTTATCAGGACAATAAGATGCTGGACTCAGTGCTGGTTGTGTGCTTGCAATGAAGGAATCTCAACTGAACTTGAACTGTGGTTATGCAACAACGTGGGGGAATCCATCATGGGTGGAGGGTTGTGGGAGGGGTAGGGGCAATCCCAGTGCCTATAAAACTGTATCACATAATACAATGTTAATAACAAGAAAAAAGAAAAAAGATCGCTAACGGTTCCTAGAATTCACTGCTGATGTATAAAAATTTGTATTTCATTGCTATGATCAAAGAGTTCACTGACTGAAATAAAACATTATGTGTTGCCAAAAAAATAATTGTAATAATTTGTTTGAAAAGCAGATTGAAAGAGGGAAGGAGAGACTCACACAGAGAACGTCATTGTTTTCAGTGTTTTGGCAGTGTTCCATCCTGTGTATGTACCATGATTACGTCATCTGGTGAGCATCAAGTGATGGATGCCTGGGTTGTGTTTAGAGTCTCTACACTGCCTTGCACACTGGTTACACCAGTTTACATTGCCTCTGACGGAGTGTTAGGGCACATTGCCACACCATGACTTAGTCAGTAGTTGTTACTTGATGATTCTTGGATGTTAGGTATTCTAATTGGGCTGATGTGAAGCCTCACAATGGTTTATTTGTGCATTTCCTAATCTCTACTGATCCTGAGCATTTGGGATGTGTCTCTTGGCCCTTTGCAGTTCATCCCTAGGAAAATGCCCTTTCTTGTCTTCAGCTGATTTGTTAACTGAAACATTTCTTGTGTATTTATTGAGTTTCCTGAGGTTCTTAAATCTATTAAATATTAATCCTTTATCAAGTGCAGAATTTGCAAATATTTGTTCCCATTCTGTTCACTTGTTTTTCATCTTATTGATATTTTTTTTCATTGTGCAGCAGCTCCTTAGCTTGACGTACTCCTATTTGTCTATTTTTTTTTTATTGCCTATGCTTCTGGGGTCTTATACAAAAAATCTAGTCATACAGCAATGTTTAATATCAGTGTTTTTCCTTTGTCATCTTCTGGTATTCAATGGTTTCATGACTTGTATTTAAACCCCCAATCCACTATGAGTTAATTTTTGTGAGGGTGTAAATTAGGTGTGTAGCTTCAATGTCTGTATGCAGAGCTCTAATTTCCCCAACAATATCTGCAGAAGAAATTGTTTTTTTATGGGAATTATTTTCACTTATTTGTCAAAGACTAGTTGGTTATGGATGTGCTGGCTACTTTCTGGGTTCTCAAATCTGTTCTTGGTTGACATGTCTATTATAACACCGAGCTGTTCCGATTGTAACTGCTCTGAAATATGTTTTGAAATTTGGTGTTGTGATTTCTCCAACTTCAATTTCACTGTTTAGGATTGCTTCTGGATTTGGGATACTCTGATTCCTAATGAATCTTGGAGTGACTTTTGTCCAGTTCTGAGAATGCATTTGCTATTTTGATTGGAGTCACATTGAGTCCATAAAGTGCTTTGGAAAATATGGATATTTAGATGACATTGCTTTTTCCGATCCATGAACATGGCAGATTTTGTCTGTGTGTGTGTGTGTGTGTGTGTGTGTGTCTTATATTTGTATCCTTGCTACTTTTTAAAATTTTTCTTGTAGAAATCTTTCATTGGTTAAATTTACTCAAACATATTAAAAATTTGTAGCTATGATGAATTATATTAATCTTACAAATTCTTAAACATTGCTTTGTTTGTGTATACCAAGGCTATTGATTTTTGTGTACTCATTTTATCTTCTATAGCTTTGCCAAGCTCACTAACAAGTTTCAACAATCTATTAGTGGAATCTTTTGGTTATTGAATATATAGAAAGAATCGCACCCTCTGCCTCCATTCCCATTCATATCCCATTGATTTCTTATACTTTTCTTATGGCTCTGGCTAAAATTCCCAAAACTGTCCTGACATGCAGCAGCCGTTCTTTTCTGGTTCTGGGTCTCGGTGGTGGTGTTTTCATTTTTTCCTTATTCGATGTGATGCTGAATTTGGGTTTGCATAGATTGTCTCAATTGTGTTGAGGCTTACATTATTTATACCCAGTTTCCTGAAGCTCTTTATTATGCGGTCGTTTATCAAATATTTTCTCTGCATCCAATGTCTTTAGCTTGTTATTATGTGGGCTCACAATTATTGAAAATTATATGTTGAGGGCCCAGCGCGGTGGCGCAAGTGGTTAAGGTCCTCACCTTGCATGCCCGGGATCCCATATGGGCGCCGGTTCTATCCCAGCAGCCCCGCTTCCCTTCCAGCTCCCTGCCTGTGGCCTGGGAAAGCAGCACAGGACGGCCCAAAGCTTTGGGACCCTGCACCCACGTGGGAGACCCGGAAGAGGCTCCTGGCTTCGGACTGGCATAGTATTGGCCGTTGCGCTCACTTGGGGAGTGAATCATCGGATGGAAGATCTTCCTCTCTGTCTCTTCTCTCTGTATATCCACCTTTCCAGTAAAAAAATAATAAAAATAAATCTTTAAAAAAAAAAAAGAAAATTATATGTTGAACAATACTTGCAGACCAGGGAATCAAACTCACTTCATCTAGGTGAAGTTTTGTTGAATTCAATTGGTATTTGCATCTCTATCAATTTGGGATATTAGTCTATAATTGTTTTGTAGCCCTTTCTGGATTTAGAATTATGGTGATGCTGGCTTCATAGAAAGACTTTGGAAGGACGCTTCCCTCCAATTGTTCTTATAGTTTGAGAATTGAAATAAACCTTAGTGCTTAAAAATGTGGGGAAAGCCCATTGAAATTTCTAGATGTTTGAAATATTTCATCATACTATGTTTTACTCTATATATTTCAGGACTACTTTCCAAAGACTTGATACACTTTGAAAGACAACAATCAGATAATTTTCACATTCTTATAGCATCATTAGCTTTAGAAAAGTCTGTGGTCACACTTTAGCTGTCAGTTAATACGGATGCTTACAGAACTGCAAGAGGTAGCATAATTTATAGTGAATCAAAACCACCAACAAATACTTGTGGACAGAACAAAATGAACAAGAGTAAAATGAATGCAATGTAACTTGCCTCACATTCAAAAATTCTGATTTAAAATGCTGGGATAAGTCAATATTTGATTTCCTAAAATGTACTTTAGATCATCCTAATACAGAAGGTATGTGGACCACAGGTTTTTATTAACATTCTTTAAACTTATGTAAGAAATTATCTTTTCACCTTTGATGTCAATCATTTCTGCACACTTCATTTGACTAACACGTTCTTATGAAGTTGAGGAAGATTTTAAATCACTTGAAACGTACAGTGTGGTCCAGGCTGCTTACAAGGATGCTCCTCTTTGAGTGTTCCCAGTCCTTATTTCAGGTCCCCCCCAGCCTGGGGCTATGGAACAGTGGTAAATACACTCCCTAAAAGCCTGGATCTCATCTAAGTACTAGATTTTGTCCCAGTTTCTCCATCTCTTATCCAGCTCTTGGCTGCTGAGCCTGGTGTTTAGACCACTGGTGCTCATGAGGAAGACCAGGCTGAAGCTGCTGGCTCTTGGCTTCAGCCTCTTCAGGGATGGCCACTGCAGTCACCGAGGCAATACACCAGTGTATACAAGATCTCTCTCTGTCTTCCCTTCTCTCTCTCTCTGTATCTGTGACTATCAAATAAATATACTTTTTAAAAACGCCTTAATGATAAATGCCATTTTTTTTCAGTAGCTGTTTAGAGTGGAGTCTTCATTGGTGTTAAGAATTTTTGATAGTTCTTAAATTTAACTGATACATAGATTATGCGAATACAGGATGGGCTCTGGATAATAATAATCCAATTCTGGGGCCGGGACCACAGTTTAGAAATGTCAGAATAAGGCCAAAGTTGCAACATGATGTTTTTCAGTACAGCTGGTTAAAAGCAAGCAACCACACACTAAGCAGATACAAGAGAGTTTTCTCCCTGAAGAACCAGCAGCATGTCACACTTGCTGAAGTGCCAGTGTCTGTGCAGCAGTGTGGAAGCAAAATTCATCTGCTCACCTATCCTTCCAGGACGCAAAGCGAAAGGTCAGAGAAGTGATTTGCTGACTGCGAGAGATGGTGTAGCAGTGGCTTTCAGCTAATCTTAGCACCAAGGAAAGTTCATGTCTGAAACAAGGTAAAGTTCTTGGACGGTGGCCAAGTTTGCACAAAATAGCGGCTATATTCTTTTTTTTTTTCCTGTCCAAAATCTAGTCTATAGCTAGCTTAGAGATAACTACAGATCCATCAGTTTGAATGTGGAAAAGCCCCCTTGCTTAAACGTGTGCATTTTACGACAGGTAAAGTATGACAAATAGGCACAAAGGACTAACATGGTGCTGATGAAAACAGACACCTGGAAACCAAATACACATTTCCATTTGTCCAAGAAGAGATATGTGCAAATTATTTGGTGCACCTTTTTAAAATCAGCCACGAAATTGTGCCACAGAGTATCTATAATTTTCTCCACTTCAGTGAAATAAAATGGATGTTTAAATAGATTACCAAACTATTTGTGGTCTGCACAGGTGGATTTGTCACTGTCAGCTAAGTTCTGCGGTTCTAAGGCCTCAGCTCTCCCTACAGGCTTTGCTTCTGTGACCTTTCTCAGATCTGTATACTCCCCTTAATAACAGAAACTCTAGTGATTGCTTAGGACTACTGGGTGAGAGAGAACCAGTATTCAATCCTGTGTGCATGAAATCTGTACTCTGCATCAGGCATGACTGTGCCTGTTAACCACTTCACACTGAGCCTTCTGTAGAAGAGGGGAGAGCAAGCTGAATATCCCAAACATGTGCTACTGATCTGTACTCTTTTGTGATTAGACCAGTTTAAGTTTTGTTCCATGCCTATCTCATTACAGAAGCAGGTCACTTACCATGGTGTGACATTACCACCTAGGGAGCTCTTTAAATATCAGATGTACTGCCAGGCATCACTAGCCATTGGGGCAAAATTAAAGCCACAGTAAGTTTTCATCTCCATTCCAGAGAGAATGGCTAGCATTCCCAAATCAACAAATAGTAAATTCTGAAAAGGATGTCTTCAAAACTGTACAGCCATGCAGTTAATGTGAAGGTAAACCTGTGCAACTACTATGGGAGACACTATGGAAATTCCTCAGAGATCTGAAAATAGAACTACCATACCTTTCAGTCATCCCACTCCTGAGAATTAGCCCACATGAAACAAAATCAGCATATAAAAGAGTTATTTACACCCCATGATTGCAACAGCTCAGTTTACGAAAACTAAGAGAATCAAGCCTTCAACTGATGATTAAAGAAAATGTGGTGAATGAATATACAGTATAGAGTACTACCCAAGCATAAAAGAATAACACTGTCTTTTGCAACCAAATGGAGACAGCTAGAGACCATTATGCTTAGTGAAGTAAGCCAGGAACCCAAAATATCAATATTACATTTTATCTGATATGTGGCAGTTAATACAGAATGCAAACAAAATGAATCATAATGAAACTGACATCATTGAATTTTGTCACAGTACGCAACCCTTATCTATATTTCCACGGAATAGGTGGCTTTCTGTGTTTTACTTCCTGAACATTATGCTTAATGGTGCACTAAATCTATGATTAGAAAATAGATGGAAAGTATGTTATTGAAAATAATTAAAGAAAAAAACAAAGAGGAAGTAATAAGGAAGTGAGGCATAGAAGAAATTATGGATATGCTCTAAAATTTTATTTATCAACTATGTAAGATTGTTTTCTTTACATTAATAAAAGCTTTATAAAAGAATGCCATGAGGCGTCCACTCTCTGTGAAAATCCCAGTGTCAATCCACCAGCCTTAGGAGGAAAGATGATTTTGCAAATTTCCAATTTGAAGAAAATGCGTGTCTCAATTCAATCAGATTAGAGTACTTGGAAATCAGAGATATTAAAGTAGCAGCCACACATTCCCTTGGTTAAGGAAGGTGGAGAAAATTTTGAATTTGTTGACTGGCAACAAATTGAAAACCCAGTAATAATACTTGGTACACTTAGATAATGTCATCATAAGCTTGGCTTTAATTACATATTGTAAGAATCAACTAAATTATTTATGATTGATGAACTATGAAAAGGCGTGCTGGCATGCCTGGTGATGTGCCTCTGCCAGAGACAGTAGGCTGCTGGTCGTTAATGAAGGAGATTTTCTGGAACCGGAACTTTTGGTTTTTGCCTAAATTGGTTCTTCCTTTATAGACCTTATATTTATAGCTGTCTGTTGGGCATCCACAGGACTCTGCCTGTCTGCTTGTGGTCTGCTACCTAGAAAATTGAGCCATAGATCAGATTTTTTATTTTTATTTTTCATGATAAAAAAAAGGCTCAGGAATTTCTTGTTTCACCATCCCCACTTACCCTTCCCCCACTATGTGTTCCCCTGTGTTACTATCATAGTATAATCCTTCAGCAGTCATCACAAGCCCACCCTTCTGCTATTTAAGTGTATCATGACATTGTAGGGTGTACACAATGCTGGAAAGTCCATCCAGCATCTCATTGTCAGGATATGTTTAACAGTTTCATTGAGAGTCTGGCTTTTATTCGGATGTAGAGATGCAAACTGCAATGTTATCTTCATTTTTTCATCTGCTAGTCTCCATTATACAGTTCCTATAAATGCATATATGTATATACATGTTTACCTGTATATCTATTGATCTTGTATTTTGCTTCAAATCTACAATGGGAAGTCAAAGTAAGTTTATTCAAGTAGTCAGTGCACTGGGAAGATTAATAAGAATTAGTGATCATGTAGATAACAGTGATAACTTACTTGAGCTGTCAGGGCTTTGAAACCTAGTTTAATGAATCCACACGGGGTCTGTAGTATGGCCATCTGTCACATGGCTTCCCCTGGAACCAATGAAGTCTCAACTTTTTACTTTTTTTTATTCGAAAAGCACAGAGGTATTAAGGGGAGTCATACACAGAGAGAATTTATATTTTTGTTAAGCACTTCCTAAGCTAAGAGCCACCTTTCTGGTCCAGTCAACTACACCACATTCTTTTGGAAAATGTATAGTTGCACAAATAAGATTGAGAAACAGGAAAATGCAGTGGAAAGGGTCCTGGTATGTTTCCACATACAGGGCATCTATCACATGAGTTCAACCTAAACCTAATTCCACTGGAGAAGAGTATAAGCCAGGGACAAGGAGAAGGTAGCATGGATCACACCTTGCCTGATTCATTGTTTAAGAATTTCATTCAGATGATTAGGTTAAGGTAAGACCTCATTCCAGTCTTTCCCCAGACTTCTGCCACTCTTTTTCCTTTATATTTGTTAGTCTACAGTGCAATTAGTTCTGTCTTTCCTCTCTTCTCCCACCCTGCTTTTCCCTTCCTCCTTTCCTTTCTCTCTCTTCTTTCTTTCCTTACTTCTTTCTTTTTTTAAACCATAAAGGTTTCTTCATACTGGCACAGAAAAGGCTAGTCCATGAGTTACAGTTTATGTTGTCATTCTAGTATGCTCTGCCACTTAATCACCCATATCCGTGTGTAGGGATGGGAGAAGGAGGGTCATGAGTGGGTGTAGATAAATGTTAGCTGACTGATGGATTGAGGGCTGTAGATACATACACATGGAGACTTTCTTACGATGAGAATACAATGTATAGCTGCTCTGTTCAAAGGGAATTTTGATATTCTATGAACATCCTATACTTGTTGAAACAAATCCATGCCATCCATTTTTTCATAGTGATTACATGGTTGATCAGGGTGGGAAGGATGGAAGGTTAGGGGAAAGTGAGTCAGATTGTTATTTCCAAATTTGTTATTTCTCATTATTTCTGAGGGAAGGGGACAGATAAAGAGGGAAGCCATACCCATCTTCCCAAATGTCCCAGGGTTAGGAAACTGCCACCCAATATCAACCAAGGGTCCTGGTATGTGCACATTCTGATGGTTCTGAAATGCTGTTGATTTTGCCAATCCAAGGATGATGCAACTGTCTCAATGTCCATTGGTTGACACAGTCAACCTCAAGTCTCCATTCACTCAGACTTTATGGTGTCATCTGCGGGGGTCCACGCAGTGGGTGTGGAAGACAGGAATGTGTGAAGAGTATTGTTCCATTGCAGGCAGGACTGCAAGGAATTTCCCGCTGCATGGCAGGGTCCGGCGGCTGTCTCTATGACCACCTGAATGCAGCTCCACCTCCCTTTGCATGAACACCGGACAACCCCACTGAGATTTCTGTAATCTATTTAGCCATGTCTGCCACTGAGGAGTTGGTCTTTACTATCAGTGTGAGCTTGGAAGTTGATGCTGCTGATGACATCTTAGCAAAAGAGCCTTTTCCAATTCATGCTGTCTCTGTCCCTGTCTCTGCTGCCCCCATTGACCATCCTTGATCTTTAGGTCTTTCCTTCTGTGATGCATTTCCTCCCTTAACTGATTCAAGATTGAGTTGTAGAATGAGGATTGTATAGGGCTATGTTACTGATTGACATGCCTTATCTATTGAGAACTTCCTGACCTCAGGGTCAGGATGGATAACATCCTGCTTTAAGGCGAAACAAATGGCAGAATTATCCTTGGAAACACCCACTTGACCATGAGGTAAAATGTCTGAGCCAGAGTTTGAGTTTATACAGAGTTTATACAGAGCTTCTGTATAAATAAAGCAGACAGCTTTCCCGCAATGTCCATTATGATCCTGGACTCATAGTGGTCCATTCCTTTCCTCTTTGTGCCTCGTCCACGCACCTTCTCAAGTTCGAAACTCAGCTGGAGCTGAACTCCATCAGTCATTGTTTGACTGGGTACTTAGTTGTCCAATTTGTGCTGTTCTCCTTCTTCTGCTATGGTACCCAATGGGCTAACCTATTGTGCATGTGTGTCAGGGTCTGCTTCTACAGCTCTGCCTTTTTACTGAGGAAGGCATGTTCTTGTAGGTAAGTCCAAGGACAGGTCAGGAGACCCAAAACCCACCAGAGTCTTTGCCCTTGGGGTTCATGAACCTAGCACCTCCATTGCAGGTGGGCCCAAGAATGTGAGTCAGACAACATGAGCCCTGCTGGATCCCCTGCTCCTTGGAGCTCATGAACCCAGCATCCACCACACAGGTGGGCCCAGGACCCAGGCCAAGCAACCCAACCTCTGCCAGATCCTCCATCTCCGGAGCCCATAATCTTCAAACTCACAGAGTAGGCAGACCCCAGGTCCCAGGCCAGGCAGCCTGAGCCCCCAGGGCTAATGTACCCAGCACTCACTTATTCCAAGCTGGCATGGCTCACTTCACCTCAACATCCACTCTCATCATGCAGCCTGGCTCAGTCTAGTCTCACCAGTTCTGGCTCCTGCTAGTGAGTGCTACAGCTTATCCTGGCCCAGCCTGATCCCTGTCCTGGCCTAATGTGAACTGGTGTTGCAGCCTGATTTGGCTGTTCCTGCACCCTGTCCGGGTTCTCAAATCTGCCAGTGGATGTTATGAATTGGCCCAACCAGAGCTGTCTGCAGACCTGATCCACACATATGCCGGTGGGTACTGTAGGCTGGTGTGGTCTGGACTGTTCCTTGCCTTGATTCTTGCACTCACCTGTGAGGATTGTATTCCAACAAAGGAGTTGCCAAAGCTCCTCTATCAGGTCTCCTCCTAGTGGCAGATCTCTCACACACCAGTGGGTCTTTGGCCCGTGTTGACTTTATCCACCTCTTGTCCTGTCAGGAACAGTGGCCCTGCTCAACTGGCTTACACTCATTCTATTTCTTACTGTTGGGTGTTGTAGCCCAGCCATACCTGGTCTGCATCCAGACAAAGCTTTCACATAGTTCAACAGGAGTCAAGACATAGGCCAGCCCATTCTACACCCACCCTGGCTCTCATGAGTACTAGTGGGTGCTGGAATTTAGCCTAGTCTGGCGGTCCCCAGACCAAGTCTATTCCTGCACCAGGGGAGGCTGTAGCCATGTCCAACACAGCTGTCTGCCAGCAATCCAGCTCTTGCCCTCATCAGTGGCAACTCCAGCCCAACTGGGGTGTTCTCTTAGTCCCCCAACCAGGCCTGTTCCCATTCATAACTCTTGGGCATGCCAACAGAAATTGCAATTCTGCAGGGGTGAGCCCAGATATCCTCCACAGATTCTGCTACCAGAACCAGTTCTCTCATGTGTTAGCCACTGTCACGGCCCATCGTAATATCACCCATCCCCTGTTCCAACTGTCATTGGTAGGCCCCAGCCTTATCCTTAGTGTATGCCAGTGAGTAGTGCTTGGTTAGGGTTGATGCTAACTACCCCAGCTCAGGTCTCTCACATGTGCTCATATTTTAGCTTAATCATTAAAGGCCCTCTTGTTCCGCCCCCTCAAACCATTTGGCCTCAGCCAAATACATACACGTACAGTAGTCTTATTCATGGAAGTCCTTCAGCAGTAATTCCTCACCTGGCAACGAACCTACAGGTTCACATGCAGCCCCTTCTGTGTGATTCCCCATGCTCCTTGCAAATCCATACCCAAAATATCCCAGACTGTGTTGCTGGGGGACCTGAGGGCTTCGCCCAGTGGCCTTGAAGCCCGGGTCACCCAGGGTCTAACCCAGAGAGCCTTGTGGCCCAGCTGAACACACCTGTGCCAGTCAAAAATCTTCCAGCCTAGGGTGTCATTCTCATGATAGCACATGTTTCACATAAGCTCATGTATTGTGGTGAGATCCATGTTTATCATATTCAAACCCATGCTATCTATTATGTTATTTTTATTTGTTTCCTTTTTACTACTAAAATAATGTTTATATGTTCATATTTAACCCACCCCCATCTTGTTGTTTATTTTTTCTTTCTTTCTAATAAAATAGTTAATGCTCCGTATCTGCATATTTGACCTATCCCCACCCACTAAACACACACGCAGTTTCTCTGTTTTGGGTTTAGCTCACAGGGTATTTTCTGGAAATCACAATGATTTCTACTATTTCCAACTAACTTCATTTACCACTGACATAGCTTGTTTACTTTCAATGTTTTTAAGGACTGTAAGAATTATTATTTTCACGTATATAAAGTTGGCAGATTTCACATATATCACAACACCATGGTACTTCCGGCCTTATCCTCTCCCCTGCCCATGTTTAACACCCACTTCCTCATTCCTTACTTTTATTTTTATTTTAACAATGGCATACTTTCATTTTACTTAGTAACCACAGGTAATCCATTAGCTAAAGATATCAGCATGTGGCAAATAAAAATAAGTAACCAGCTTGAAAATGCAGTGAAAAATATACATGATATAATTTTTATTGACATTTTGAGAAATGTTTACAGATTTCTAATTGCTCATGTGAGTGCTGACTCTTAATTACAGATAAACAAGACAGGCCTCCAAGTGTCATACATAAGATACGTCTCACTTTACAGTTCAAACTTTTAATATCTATTTGGAGAGTATCTGTTATCTGTTATATTGAGAAGGAGAAATCTCTGATTCATCTCTCTGGTCCCTTGACCCTTGAATGAACTTGGCCAGTTAGTAACTTTCCAGGTCTCCCACAAAACAAGCAGGGGCCCAAGTATCGGAACATCTTCCGCTGTTGCTGAGGTGCAGTAACAAGGAGTCAGCTAGGATGATGAGTAGCAGGGACCTAAACCAGCACCCGTCTATAATGCTGGCTTCACAGGTGGCAGATTAAGTCACCACTCTATAATGGTGATCCTATGATTTGATTTTATCTCCTCATTGTGCCACACATGACACACACTCCTGAACCTTGCTCTCCCTTTGGTCATGGATGTGCTGGAAAGTATTTCATCTTGGCTTATGGACACTCTTAAGAGACAAAGTTCAAGACCAAACTAAAAAGAAACAATGTTAATAAAAATCATTGCCATGAGGTATGATTTAAGACAGGGGGTAAGATGCTAAACAGGATGCTCATATCCCATATTGGGGTCCTGGCCAAACCGTTCCTTTCCTTTTGTTAGTTTCCTGCTAATGTCAACCCTGGGAGGCAACAGGCAATGCACAGGGACAGCTGGATTGAGGTCCAGGGTCCTGGCCCTGCTGGCTCTGGCTTGATTCAATCCTGGCTGCTGTGGGCACTTGGGAAACCATTCTCTCTCTCTCTCTCTCTCTCTCTCTCTCTCTCTCCCCCCCTCCCTGTCTTTCAAATAGATTAAATAGTTTGTAAACATCACAATGATGAACAGGCACTTTAATTAGCAAACTCCCAAATCTCAATCTTTTTTTCTGTAAAACCAGGTTGAATTTCTTTTCTCCTTATTGAAGTCTGCCTCTTCTCAAATATAGATTTATTATTATATTGTCAATTTCTGTTCAAAAGGCAGAGAGAAAGAAAACTCCCATTCATTGTTTCACACGCAGATGACTGTAATAGCGAAGCCAGAAAAGGACCCACAGCAGGATCTCAAAGTCAAGCGAGGTCTGTTCTGTACAGGCAGGGACTAACCTGCTGCTTCCGTGGCGTGCCTTAACAAGAAACTGGAAACAGGGTTGGAAGTGGGACTTCAACCAGGCACCCCATTATTCTGAGCCAGAACAGCTGCAGCGTCTACTGCCTCTGCGTTGTTCTTTCTCCCATGAGTTATTGCCCAGCCAGGGCTGATGGGAAACTCACCAGTGTGATGTAAATGTGCTTCCTGGAAACAGCTAATCCATTTCTGCAGGGCTGTAAATCACACTTGCCATCCTCTCTCGTTGCTTACTTGATAATGTGTCGTTCCTCACTTTCTCGCCTTCATTAATTTTCTTCTCTTCATTATTTATTACCATGGTCTATGGCTGTTGCTTAACTCTTTGGATATTTATACCGTTTTCATGAATAATGCTATGTAAAATAAAATAGTACCACATTACAGATTAAGGAAACTCTCTTTATAATGTATGATTAATTGTAAGTGACTACTCTTTCCACAAGTTAACGTAAAATGTACTTTATCATGTGTTATGGAGATGTATAATATATAAATATTTTTATGTTCTGCTTTAATCAGCATTTTATATTAAGTTACCTTATCATGTACAAAATGATTTCAAATTATTCCTAGGCAAGCCAGACCAAATAATACTGACTTCATGCTAAAAAATTTAATAGTTCAGTCTTAAATACTATTTGAATGTGGTAAACAAAACATAATGGGATTTTCTTTCTAACAACTTTGATCATTTCTAAAATAAAGCAAGGCATATAATCAGCAATAGTTTTGAACCAGTAAAAGAAGATATGAATTTAGAAATTTTAAGATCTAAGTTTCAGCCCTGGTTCAGTGAGTGAATTATAGAACATCTTTACATTTCAGTGTCTTGGTGGTTTGGTATAATTGGAATAATGTTGATGTCTATCCGTCAGCATTATAACATCACTATAAGGACACAGTAAGTAGTGACCTTGTATGAGTTGGATTTTTGACGGTGTAGTGAAATACCTGACGAAGATTACACTTGCAAAAATAACCGGCTTGCTTTGCTACCTGCTTCATAGCTGAAAGATCTGCTGCAGTGTCTTGGGAGAGCTCTTGCCTGGCCAACAGCATTCACCCTGACATGCCAAGAGAAGGCACAGCAAATGGGCAGGGTTTGTGTAATCCTCACTCTATCTTTTTATACAGCTACCAACATTGAGCCATGCGGACCCTACATTTCCAAAAGCCCTACCTGTAAGTTTCATGATTACATTTTCCATATTCCACTAACACATGATTTTGAATATCAGATTATTCATGGATTTCTGAAGTAATATAATATTCAAGCCATAATAGATCTTAAAATCACTACCTGCTGCCTCAGTGGGAAGCTACAATCAGGAGCATAGTTGGTACTCAGACTCAGGCCCATTGACTTGAGATGGAGGTGAACCAATTGGCATCTCGACTACTAAACTAAACTTACACCACACTTTACATTTTAAAGTAACTGCAAGGTGCATGTATAATTGAGTCCTTTTCTCCATATGTCTACAGGACATTTAAGGACTGAATGGTTGGATCCCTTTAAGATAAAAGAAGTAACATTGCGAATCTGTGGAACTTGCTTTGGGAACCCCAATCATCCCCAGCCAGCATGGGACATTACTTGTGGCACACGTGTTTGTCTCCAGCTCTGCCAGTCACTGCAGAAGCCCTGAGAAGTTCTAAGGACCTGGACCTTGTCTAGGAATGTCCTTTCCCGAGACAATCTCAGGTTTTAATCCCAGACTAGCAGTACCTAGCAGCAACATTTTTTTAAAAAGAAAAAAAAAAACTCGTAGTGCATTATCAATAATTTTGTTTTGTTTTGTTGGCATCAGTTCTGTAAAACCTATGTGCAGCCACTCAATCTTTCTGGAGCCATACTTTGGCTGTTGTATAACTCTCAAAAGCTCCTCATAGAGCATGAATTTTGTCTTTTATCTTGACTAGCAGTAATGATTGCCAGTAATCATACATTCAAACAAACCATCAACTGATATCTTCATTGTGAATAAACAAAATGCCCCACAAATGGGAGACACTCCCCCGCGAGTCTCCACCAGGCTGAGACACAATCCCAGCACCAGCAGATCATTTGAATTTTGCTGGCCAGAGAGGCCACAGTGCTACACTCATGATGAACAGAGCTGACCTCAGAATCTTCCCTTTATACCTACTCATTCTGCGTATTGGGTTGAAGAAGGGTTAGGTTGTTACAAATGCCTCTGTCTCCCAGCATCACTCAGCACCCAGTGTTCGGGAGACATTGTCATCAGAGCATCACATTGTCTGTGGCAGAGGAAATAATAGAAACATGAATTACATAAGGCTATCTCCTGCCTCAGGCGAAAATGGCAAGCATTGCCATCACTTATTATTTTTGACAGCTTAATATATAATATATAAAGCACCCAACAAGGGAACCGGCTCTTTCTTCTTTACGTAGTAAAAAAAGGAGCATTGGATACAGTGAACCCTACAGAAACATAAGCAGCCTGAAGTAGCCTTTATGTGGAGTGAAGTGGACTTAGTTTGAAACTGTAACCTACAGAAGCGGCATTTTCATGTAACCAAGCAACAGAGCTTAGGCCAATCAGAGCAGCTCAGCTTTCAGCCAATGAGAGCCTGAGATCACCTGGAGCAAATGTTGACTGCAGCCAATCATGTCATTTCTTAGCATCACTTCACTTCCTCTGCAGTAACACCATCTGCACCTACGGCGGGCCCAGGTATTTTGAACTAACCTCCACCCAGAATAATGCCGTTTCTAAACCAACTTCTTCCTGTGCCTGGTGAAGCGTGTCACATTTACTTGTTTTCCATTTTCCTGTTGCTTCTCATCCACTCACTTCCTTGCTGATGGATCACATCCAGTCTGGTACAATCCCTCACCAGGTTACCTCCATGTCCTTTCTCCCCACCACTTTACTTGCATTTGCTTCCTCCATGGATGAGTTGGAGTTGACGTTATAAGAGCAGCTGACGGTGCCGTGTAAACCTATGTGAGCATTCTGCCCTCATGTTATAAAACTTTACACATCTAATCCTCAGGTTCATTTCTCATGAGGGTTGCTGGACGTGTCTTGGGTAGAACCTGTAGGATGTCACATCATTGCAGTTCATTGAGTCAGAAATGAGTTTACTCATAGCTCAGTGCACACACAGTACTGTCCATAGCCCTTGCCTCCTTAAACAAAATAGTGCCCAATATTGCTCTAGGGAGTGGACTGGACTGTGAAATTCACCCTGTTCCTTCACTGCCCATCTGGGATCTGCTTCTCTCTCTGCTCCTGGTCAAATCAAACAGACCAGCCAGCAGGTCGGGCAGTTCTTTCTCTGGGTTCACCTCCTGAGCTACAGTGAATGTTCCTTTCCACCTTGTCACTGGTGGTGTTCTGGCTGCCAGTGCAATTCAGATCGCCACTCACTGAATGTTGCTGGGGTATCAGTCACTGGAACACCACACGGTTGTTTTTTTTGCTTTCCTGTATCTGTCAGTCTCCAGGTAACCCTCTGCTGTTCTTCTGTCCTCTCCTGTTTCCTAGAACGTGCCTTCTCTGCTTCATCCTGGATACTATTTCTGTTTGTTTAAACGTGACCACCATCTTGATTCTCTCTAGTATATGAACTTTAAAGGACTTAAGTTCCTTGATGGTCAAGCAATTTCTCACTCATTGCCACGGTCATGTCATCGTAAATATCAACCTGAGAATGTCACCCCCTGATTTGGAATTTCCAGACCATACCATTCAAATACCTTTGCAAAAAGACATTTTCAGGAGAAATATTTAAATCTATGACATTGCCATTTTCCAAAGGTGCTTAAACACAAGTGATTCAAAATATGTGTCAATTTTGGCATGAGTGTTTATGTTCCAGGATGCGGACACATTAGTTATAATGCATAGTACTGATGATGTTATATGACCAACACTCCTTACCTAATGCCAAAACGTAAGGAATCTTACTTGTTCAGTTACGTAGCAGTGTCTCAAGCTAGTAAAATAGAAAACAAAAGTTTCAGTGACTGTTGGTCAGTCAGTCGATTTGCCAGTACGGGCCTCTGCAGTGTTTCCCTGGCCAGGTGATCTGTAGCTCCAATCCAGAGCAACTTTCTCTTTTTGTTCCCTGTGAGATTTTATCAATTTGAAAGTGTCTAAGATTCTGATGATTAAGCTTTGCAAGTTTCTTTTCTCTTTTAGCATTTACAGGCTAGCTGGGTTAAAGGAGGAGAGAATATTACAGGGAAAATTCACAGAAATAAGTACTCCTTTGACAGTTCCCTGATAAGGTACCTGGAGAACATGCTTTCTCATTAACCCATTTTTTTAGTGCCTGCTGGAAATATATGTCACTGTCTTATTCTCCCCTGAATTTGATGTAAGAATGCCCAAACCCAGACTGTCTTGTTCATCCCTTAGATAAAATTTAGCTTTCTTTTTCATCCATGTTTCTGCTGAGCAGTGGGGTCCCCACTGAAGCAAAGAACCGTTGACCAGGTTACAAGACAACCAGCCACTGCTTCAGAAGACAGGAGGAAGCAGACAGCAGGCCAGCACTGTAAAAGTTGATGACTTGAATGGCATTGACTTTTTTCTTACACTCTTAGATAGTTTCAAACTTTAAAAATGAATGCCTGGAATTTTCTTTAAGAATTTAAATTTCCAAGGTCATTTGAAAAAAGTGACTATTGCAAACAGTGTCTGAACAGAGGCATTCAAAAGCATTTCCACTTTTCCAAAGAGAATGCTGTGAAACCTGACTCTGAAGTACCAAAAGGTCAGTATTGACAGCCACGTCAGCTGACCTGGCTGTTAGTGACAAACCGCTGCCCGTGATGTGAAGCCAGGTGGGGACAATACCTGCCAGCCACTTCCGGTGGTCTACCGGAAGACAGTCACCAAGGTTGCCTCCAGCATTCATTCAAATCAACATTCATCACAAGAGACAATGTTACAAACTACAGGGTTACTTGAAGAAATGTTTGTCTTTCTGCAGGAATTGATTGGCTTTACTCTGTAGGAACTTGCTGAAATGCTTATAAACTAGCTTGCACCTCATCAAGCCCTGCCTGTAATTTGGGATCCACCATCACACCCTTGGAACCTTGCACTGTGCCTTGTACTGATGGTATCTGAACTGGAGGTTGGCGGAGAATGCAGCCTGAATTTGTCTGTGGGAAGGGGTAGCGAGGCCTGGAGGTGTTAAGTGTCAACCACATGATGTGACTACAGTCTCGGCCACTGTCTGAAATGAAACATAGGTTTTAGGATGTCATTCCTTTGCTTAGAGTTTCAAAAAATTTCCATTTCTTTTTTCTAAAAATGCTTTCTTTTGTCAAAGGTTCAACCATTGATGCTTTGATGAAAAGAATTGTTATAAGCTGTGATAAATTAAGCACATTCCTCTGTGTCTAGCTAAATTCTTCCTCAAAGATTATTCATGTTAATTTAGCTAATTTCTAGATTAATTAAAATTTGAAATTAAATACATTTTGAATCCTTTATCAGTGGGTCATTAAAGAAATTAAAAAAGAAATCAAACTTTTCTTGAAAAAACTGATAAGTAGTATTCCAATGTTAGTTTACCTATCCTTTACAATGATTGGGAAGAACTTGTAACACTGATCCCATTTTACATATGAGAAGATGGAGGCACAGAGGCATCAAAGTATTTATCTAGGATGACTCTGATAGGGGGATGATTGTTGTGCTCAGGGTCTTTGGATGGGGAAGACAGAGAGAGGACAAATGGTAGCCAGGTAGATGAAGGATCATCATTAAAAGATTTATCATGGCAATTTATCCACCCATTTTGGCAGATGAGAAGCCCTGTGACTGGGCATCCATATCTTGGAGACAGTGGGATGACATTATCATAGCCAAGGTCAAGCTCAAAGGCCTTTAGAGCTAAGGAAACCCATGGTGCATCTCTCAGATGTAGATGCAGGGCTTTAGCACCTGGGAGTGGGGCTGGGATTGCTGATGGAACTTAAGGAGTTTGAGGGTCAATGATCCGGGATTCCGGATGTCCACACACAGGAGTGTCCAAGTTTCCAGAGACAAGGAAGTTCTTCTTTGGCTGTCCAGGAACCCAGAAGACTGAATGATGCCCACACGGTAAAGCTGGATCTTTTCCACACGTCGAGTGACTCACACACCAGATACCCTCTGGAAGCAGTGTCTCAGACACACTCTGAAATAATGCTTTGTCAGTTGATGGATTCTTCAATCCATTCAAGTTGAGCACTAAAATTAATCACCATGCCAAGATTTAAATCAGTGTCTGTTTGTAGATCAGTACTTGTAATAAAAAATACATACTCTAAGGAATTTATTAGTATTTGTTGTATTTGGGTCATACCTACAAATGCACCAGGGAAATCCAGGTCTGGGTAAATATATGAGGAGAACATTGTCTTTCTATATTATCCCTTTAGTGTGATTCTGCATAGCTGATGACTGTGCCCACACATTGTGCATCCCACACTCATCCATGCACCTTGCACCCCATTTATTTGCTCATGGCTTTTCTCATGCCTTCCCTCATGTCTTCTCTCACATGACTGGTGAATGCTTCTGATCTCCAAAACTTTCGTTAAAACCTTGACCACCAAAATGATGGCATTGGTATGTGGGAATCCAGAAGGTAATTGATTTTTTTTCTTAAATATTTTTTAAGCTAATATAAGGAAAACAGTTTTCATGAGTTTGTAGATACAATTCTAAGATTGCCATACTTTCTTCCATCCATCCCTCAGTACGCCTCTTTCTTTGCTTTCATTTTCGCTGTAATGTAATTTTCTGTTTATTTTATATTCCTATTTATTTTATATTCCTTCTATGACAAACTAGCCAAAGTATTCAACAAGGGGCAAGTAGTTCTTGAGGGTGAAACACTTATGACAGGCTTAGTGTTCTTATTAAGAAGACCCAGGAGAGTCACCTCAGCCTTTCACCATTTGAGGACACAGTTGAAGCAGTGTCCATGCACAAGTTCCCCTCATCAAGCATGGAACCAACTGGCACATTGATTTCAAATTTCTCATTCTCCAGAACTAGGAAAAATCAGCTTTTAAGCTATTGAATCTATAGTGAAACTGCATTCAAATTTTTGAACAGCATAACTTTCTGGTGCTTTACTTATTAATAGATTATCTTTAAGGTTTTAAAATGTGGGCCCAGCATGATAGAGTAGCGGTTAAGGTCCTCGCATTATGTGTGCCGGGATCCAATAAGGGTGCTGGTTCTAATCCTGGTGGCCCTGCTTCCCATACAGCTCCCTGCCTGTGGCCTGGGAAAGCAGTCAAGGATAGCTCAAAGCTTTGTGATCCTGCACCATGTGGGAGACCCGGAGGAATTTACTAGCTCCTAGCTTCAGATCAGTGCAGCTCCTGTCATTGCGATCAATTGGGGAGTGAATCATAAGACAGAAGACCTTCCTTTCTATCTCTCCTCCTCTCTGTATATCTGACTTTCCAATAAAAATAATAATAATAAAGAGTCCTATATTTAACATCCATATTGCTTCCAAGACTTGGGATGTTCTCAGCTATTATTCCATTTAAGATTTCTTCACTTTCCCAATATTGTCTCTTCTGGGAATCACTACAATATGGATGCTTAGCCACTTAATGGCATCCCATATGTCTCATAGGATTTATTTACTCTTTAAAAAATTTTTCTCCCTCTTTGGATTATTTAAATCACCTTGTACTGTTAAAACATTCAATTATACTTTCTATTTCATTTATTAATGTTTTTATCTCTAAAACATCTCCCTGACGCTAATTCTCTTTTTTGTATTAGTTTGGATTTTATGTTTTATTTATTTTTATTTTTGATGATGTATCTAGGGGAGGAGGATCCAAGGGGAGAAACTGTGTGCAGCTTCCCAGTCACCTCAGTACCTGGGGATGGGGAACAGCCACCAATATCATCCCATTGGTCTCAGTGGCAGAGCATTTGCTGAGGGTTCTGTTCAAGTGGTTTTCATTATTCTGACTTGTTGCTGATATCACTGCTCCAAGGATGAAGAAATCCTTTCAAGATCAATTGGCTGACATAGTCACCTCTGAGGCTCCATTCACCCAGAAATTTGCTGTTAAGCTTTGCTGGGGTAGTAGATTAATTTGTTCTGCCCTTCTTCCTCTGCTAATGAATGTGTGCTGCAGCCCAGCCCAACCCTGCCCACAATATTCTCAGCCCTCACGTACACAATTAGGAGCTGCAACCCTGTCAGAGCCACACCTAATAACCCCTACTGGTCTGGACCCAAACTCTGGTTCCTGTACTGACAGCATGTGCAGTGGACTAGTGCAGTCTCTCCAACATCCCGTTCAGATCTTGTACACATCATTCGTGTATTGAAGCCTAACTCAATTCAATTGATTCCACACTTCAGCCCACCATCCCTGCCTGGACTATCTCCCTAGTGGAATTTTAATTCATGCCACTTATTGTCTTTCTAATTTCCAGGTCTATCTGCATTCTGTTGCATTGCACTGCGTTTCCTATCAGTAGCTGTCATTTGTTTCTGGAATTCTATGTAGAGTTCCTTCAGATCAGAATCTGCTTCTATAAAGCTATTGTGTTTTTCTAGACACATCATGTCACGTTGCTCCTTCATATCCCCTGCAGCCCTACTTTGATATCTGCACATCTCTTTATGGAAACAAAGCTTAGTCAAAGGACTGAATTTTGCTTCACTTATGCACAATGAAACTCAGGTCTACCGGAGACTTTACAGGCGGATATGGGTCCCAGACAGGTGGAAGGCAGACAGGTTCTTCCCTAACATATGTTGGGCAAATTCCAGTGAATTTGAGGACATTAATACAGAGGTTATTACAGTGCTTTCATTATCTAGATCTTCCAGAGTGGGTTCCAGGTATTAGGGTTGGGGGTAGCCATCTGTCTGAGACAGAGGTGTAAACAAAACACTCCAGATACCACAAGTGAGTGCCAGTTACTTCGAATATTGTAAAACCATGATTAACATCCTAGGTTTGCAAGGCATATGGGGAACTGGGTGCAGTTATCTCATGGCAACACGGAATGATATTTTGATTTGCCTGGAGCTCCTAGCACTATGAGCTAGAAGGTGTGGAGGGAACTTCCATAGGTGGTTTCCAAATTTTTATGGCTGGTTCTAACCCAAGAAGCTGAGGAAAACCTACCTGAACCACAGCAGGTGAGTGCATGTACCTTCAGGGATAAGCTCAGAACTCGTGCAGTTGGCAGTGAAGGATATGTTCTCTGTACCCTGTAGATTTTCCTGACTGGCATACCTGTCTCCTGTAGCAACAGTATGACTTCTCACTGTCTGCTGCCACCCAGATCTCTACCACAGCCGGTAGGCCGGGTGATATGGGAGAGTGTGTAGAAGGGGAAGAAGGCAATGGAGCTGCCCTTCTGGAAGCCAAGCACTTGCTCAGATACCAGTCAGTTCCGCAGATTGGACTCAAAGTGCAGTGCCATGACGTTCTGCTGCCACAGTCACTGGTGAAAGGGCACTGCAAGCACGATGTCATCGCAGCTGCTTCCTGTTTTGCCCAGGAAATATGGTGACTGTCAGCTGACAGAAAGCTGAACAGATGCAAGGTGTGACCAGTGGCATTGCTGTCCTTTCTCCTTCTTGGCCACAGAGTCTCTTCTTTCTTGTGTAAATTTCCCATTGAAATTTTCCCTTAATCAGTCTCAAGAGTATATGGTCATTCCCAGTTTTGTTTGTTTGGGTATTTCTTCTGTTTTTGGTATCAGTGCAGTTTCTCATTCTTCAGCTCTCTCGGATTTTCCAAACATGGGGTTACCACCAAAGTACTTCACAATACAAAAAGCAAGGCTGTAATTCAAGAGAAAGAGCATTTGCTTGGTAATCCATGAGAGAGTCTGCTCATTGAATTGAGAATTCTAAGTTTTGTTTCTTTTATTTGCCTGCACATTGCTTGTTTTTATTTTTTTCTCCATTATTTTCTACATTAGATAATGCTAGATTTTTCTGCTTACCTTGATATGAGAAATGGATGAATATTTCTTTGTGAATACAAATATTTATTTGGATATACATAAGTCTTTGAAAATAATATTTTCACTCTAGGAGTTACTCTGGTACTACTGTTGTAAGTCCAGTATCCCTAGTCATGCGTCTGTTTCTCAACCAGCAGCTCTTCCATTTATGTATTATTCTGTGTTTTGGTCTATGATACTTTGTGATAACCACTAGAACTTAGTCAATGACACAGAACTGGGTAATTGTCAAAATGGCACACTCATATTAGGCTTTAATACAGAGAAGCGATGCAGTGCGCAGAGAGAAAGAAGGTTTATGGAAAGGGACAAAGATGTTAGACATTCCTGGGAAAGCTCTGATGTCCATTCCCAGCTGTACATCGCGTACTTTATGTTTAAATGTTGGACCACAATGTCAGGAGATAGATGGCTCAGGGGAGCAAAGGCCTGAGGATGCTGGGTATTCATCAATATGTATGGCTTATATGGGTTCCTGCTAAGCTCTCAGGATGAAATCCCAGGGCCTTCACCTACAGCAGTGGGTTCTCTTACAAGTGGCCTTGGCAAAATCCCACTCCTTGTTAGTGGGACTGAGGTCCCCACTTTCTATCCCAGGAAGTGTTTCTCAGGCTCCAGGGGCCACCTCCACCTTCAGCAGTTCACTGTGCAGTTGTCTATGTTCCTGCAAGGGACTGATGCACACTGCTTTGAGTTGTTATCTGCCTTTTAAAGAATTCCTGCAGTTAGATTATCCTACCCTGTTTAACTTCAATTGACTTGGGAGTTCATTTACAAAATCTTCGTACAGAAGTGCCGATATTAGTATCTTACTGAGAACCAAGGGGCAGACATACTGAGAAACAGAAAAGTTGTTCAAGTATTTTCAGAATCTTCTGCTTTCACCTTGAAGGACACACCTGATGCCTCTACTGGCCAGTGGGAATGTTCTTAATCATCTGTAGCACCTAATCCCCTTGGTGTTTCTTCCAGGTCTTTATATCTTTTCCATGTTGCCTTCCTTTTCTTTTCTCTTTAACAAAAACTACTTTAAGCTAATGATTTATATGAGTACATTTGTTTCATTGCATTCATATTTTCATAGAACCCTTGAATATATATACATTTCGTAAAACACCCAGTGAGTTTCTTTAGATGCTGGATTTCCCAACCAACATGCTTGGACAGTAAAGTGCCTAACATAGAAATGTACCTTGAGTATACATCTGGGACGTGCTATACTCTCCAGAATTGTATAAAATGGGGAACTGTCATTCACAAATAGCCTTTCATTTGAAATATGACAAAACATTTCCTAAGGCAGTTATTGCAAGCATTTGAACACCCAATGAGTGATAAAAAAAAAAACCCTTCCATGTCACCTACACAATAGCATTACCTTTGGCTTTTAAAATATTCCTTATCTTGACTATTGCCTCACATTCCTCAATTAAGAAAAAAATCATTCTATACATTTTAGAGTGTGTGGAATTATAAGAGACAATCTACATGCATTGCAATCTGATGGAAGTGAGACAAGGCAGCATAGCTTATGTGTTATGAAGAGAAAGTTTCAAGCATTTGTAAGATACTACCCACTAACTAGTTAGCAACAATAGCATTTTAATTTTTAAAAGTTTCAGGAATACAGACAGTTCGTTTGTTCATGTGTAACTGGAGCTCAGAGAGATTAGGAATGGCTACAGCCTAGATTTGAACCTGAATCTGTTGACTTCACAGCCAACACTTTTACTGTGATTGTCACTTCACTCACTGATTCAGTTTTCTCATCTGAAATATAATTGCTAATGATCCTCCATGCACAAGAACATCGTGAGTATGAATTAGAGAATGTCAGTGTCAGCGACACACAGTAATTGCAAAACAGAGCTTGTCACATTACATCTGTCATATCTCTTTGCTAAAATGTATTTTAGCCTAGGAAAATGGCATGAGATTTAAAAAAAAAAATCTGCAGTGTGTGTTAATGAAGATCCAGTGGTAGCCAGAAAATCAATATATGACATACTTCTTCATGATGATGTGTTGTGACGGTTCTATTTGCAATGTTTTGTGAAGGATAGTTATGTTAGCGCTAATCAGAGCTATGCAAAAGACCTTTGGGGATGTTAATGCTTAACTTTCTTCATTAACTAGAAAGATGAAAGTCTGCCACTGGGCACTAAACATATTTTAACCAAGGGGATATTTTATCAAGGGGATAAGGTCACTGCTCCAGTTTTATTGTTTATCACTTGGGTATTTCAGAGGAACGACTTCCAGGGAAATGTCTATCCTACTCATCCAAACGAAGAACTTGCCAACGCGAGTTAGCCCATATTGGCTCAGAAATGAAAGGTCCCCTCCACAACTGATACATCTGTGTGTCTCTCTGCATGTTCCTGACACGCCCTTAGTCATCCTGTCAAGACAACCTGCTGTGGACTAAATGAATGCTTCTCCCACTCATGTCCTAAACCAGCTAACCACGCAGGCTAGAAATGTATGACTGGTATTCAATGACTTCTTTTGCTTCACCAACAGTGCCAAAGAAAATATCTGGATGTTGAATTTCCTCAGTTTCTTCAGCTCAGTGAAACCTGCAAATCCTCACAATGAATGCCTGTAGTTAAATTAATCGTGGACCGTTTTGGGGAGACTCCCAAAGCCACAAACCCAGTCTCACACCTTGGGTTTGGGCCTTCCAATCAACAATTTGCATAAACCTTTTATCTCCACCACACTACCCGCATGATCGCTCTGAAGCACAAATGGCCTCAGTGCTTCATGGAGAGATTTGTTAATGGCAAAATCAGGGCTCCCAGTGCACTGGAGTCATGCAACAAAGATAAATTCAATAGGAAATCAAACTAGTAGATGGGGTGCGTTTCAACCATGTCAGCATGTACAACCACATTTAATAATGAATGTGTATGTAATCCTGAATTTAAGACTGCATTGCTGACTTGAAGGTAGAAGTACAGTCCATCAGAGTGAGTGTGTGATAAAGAAGTTAAAATATTTAAATAAAAATTAAAAGTTCTTTATTTGATTTTAGAATACAGTATTATTAACGTATGCACTGTTTAATAGTTCAGAGATAATTTGCATAGACCATATACTCATTCACTTGATGTATACAACAATACTTTGGGATAAGCGTCACTCTAAAATTACTACAATTTAGTGCTGGAAATACTTGCTGATTTTTCTAAGTGTTACTGGTAGGTGTTGACACAGCTAGACTTGAATTTTAAGGTGTGAGAACTTTAGAAGGCTGTGCCCATTGCCACTTACCAAGTATGTTGTAGGTACTGATGACTGTCAGTTGGTCACATTTGGAAACTCTTCACATTGCTTGTCTTTGGAGCCGTAGTACAAGCCTGAATATAGCACTCCTCTTCAGATGTAAGATGAAGACAGAATATATACAAAGCGAAGTACCAGGTTTTGTAATGAAGATGTGGAGAGGATCTTGCAGATCTGAGAAATGAATCAGCAGTGGTGAGCAGAGGGGATTGCAACTAAAATGGCAAATCAGTATCTTTCCTTCTAGTGGGCATGGTATTATCCTGTCTTTCCCACACTTGAACAGAATTTAACAAATATATGTGAAACACTTTGAGGCTATGCCTTATAATGCAACCAAGAATCCAAAGATTTGGAAATAGGATTGTCTGACTTAAGGGGAACAGCAGGAAGTGATTAGAGCTGATACAGAGCAAACACAAGAAAGAATAAAAGAAGTAGACCAGATGGGCCAGGTGGGGTCAGACGGTACAGGATGGTTCCAAGTCAAAGTAAAATAAGAGAGGACAGCAAAAAAGCTCTGATTGATTGACTTACTATCCTGAAATTTGTGCTTCAAAGTATAATTTCAAAGACGTTCTCAAAAGGGAGCCATGTAGAGGATAGGCAACCAGTTAGCACATCAACACACCTAAGAAGTGATTGCAGCTTAGGTCAAAGTGCTTAAATTTGGGCTATAAAGACAAAGTGATTGTTGAAAGAAATTAGTCAAAAATGAATAAGGCTTTTTGCTCCACACACTGTTAAGATATGGGGAAATTTGTGAGAGTAACATTTTATACACATACATACACACACATACACAAGTTGGATGGTACGTTAAGTGTTTGGTGTGTTGTGGTTGGGAATTCTTATTTCAAATAGAAATGCTGACTAGGCAGTTGAATTGCAAGTTTGGAGTTGAGCACAGAGATCTAGGCTGGAAAGGAATAGTTGTATGATGTCTAGAACCATGAGATTAAGCAATATCATCAAGTTTTGATACAGCAAAGATTATTTTACTAAGCAACCCCAGGGACTTTCCACTGAAGTGACGAGAGATGAGGAGGAACTGGAAGATCATCTCTAAGGAAAGTGCCAGTGAAGAAGGGAGCAGTGAGAATTTGGGGTCCTGAACGCCATGACCAGGATGAGATAAGGTGGACGAAGACGAATCATAGGACTGACAAGTGCGGAAGATATCCAGTGAATGGAGTATGTTCTCATCTCAACCACAGTAGGAGACAGATGACAGCACAGATTGAATCAGCACTAATGCAGATATGCAAAACATGTGAGGATTTTCAACCAATAAAGAAAAATCATATCAGATGAGAATTAGACATCAAGTAAGAATTTCAGTTGCTTTCTTTTAAGACCTGTCATGTTTGTGTGCTGGTGGGAACCATTCAGCAAGCCTGAAAAATATTATCTTACAAGATAAGTTGGAATTAATAGATAAGCAAGGCCAGGGAGCCCATGAGGAAACATGAGATGCAGAGTATCAGTTTACACTCTGACAGGACCGGGGGCACAAACACTCCAAACACAGGAACAGAAAAGACAGAACTGGAATGCATGCACGTGTAGGCTAGTATAAAATCTCTTTGCATTTCTTAAATACTTTTCAAGGATTTGGGGAACAAGGCCACTTGCGGAGGATGAGGACTGGATAACAACACCGGAGTTTTGTGAAGAAGGTTTGTAATACCTACCTGGGTGAGCTGAACAATAAGTAAACTATAGGAGTTTCCTGGAACTAGCAGGGTGGCCTAAATCCAGCTGGGTGGCAGGCATTAATCATTACCATAAGATAGGACAAGCTGAATATTCTTTGCTGGTAACTCTCCTTCCTGTGTATAAATGTCAGAGGCAAGTTGAATTCATGTCGAGTTGTTTTTTTAGATTTATTTATTTTTATTGGAAAGTCAGATATACAAAGAGGAGGAGAAATAGAAAGATCTTCCATCCACTAATTCACTCCCCGAGTGGCCGTAATGGCCCAAGCTGAAATGACCCAAGCTAGGAACCAGGAGCTTCTTCCAGTCTCTCATATAGCTGCAGGATCCTGAGGTCCTGGGCTGTCCTCAACTGTTTTTTCAGTCCACAAGCAGGGAGCTGGATGGGAAGCCGGGCTGTCAGGACACAAACCTGCATCCATATGGGATCCTGGTGTATGCGAGGCACGAACTTTAGCCAACAGCCACTTTTTTTTCATTTTTTTTATCATTGTTACTATTTTATGATATAGTTCCACAGGTCCTGGGATACCTCCCAACCCCTCACACACACTCCCTGAATTATCCAATATCATTAAACAGCATAGTTCCGCATAAACAGTCATATGTCCATTATTGAGGACATGAACGATGGTAGAGCCCAGCATCCCATTGTCAAGACCCATCCAACAGTTTCACTGGGAGTTGATCCTCAACCTGGAAGTAGAGGTGCACTCTGTACCACATCTGCACTTCTCAGCATGTCAATATCCACTACACAGTCATTATAATCCGCCCCACGAAAAGCCATAAAACAAAATCAACAACAGAAAGAAAAACAGAAGCTTACAATTTCTTGAAGTTAAACAATATGCCACTGGATTTGACAGTCTCTACTACAAAGTTACTATACATCCCCTTAAGTGAAAAAGCACAAAACAAAATCAACAACAGCAGGAAGAAAAAATAGAAACTTAAAATTCCATATTTTTTTCAGTCAAGTACAATGTAGGATTCAGTTTTGGGAAAATGCATATTTTCTGCTACCAAATCATTAATGAAACAAATAATCCTACATATTCTGCTATTTGCCATAATCTATGGACAGTTGATGGCAGATCAGTATTTTAAGACCATATAAATGTTGGGACACCCATGCTAGGGTAGCATGACAATCTCTCAAAGCTCCAAAGTTTGGGCTGGCATTTGTGCCCACATCCCCCCATGGGCACTGTCCTGTCCAGCAGGACAGTCAAAGGGGGTCGCAACCACCTAGGGGAGATTGAGGGACAAGAGACACGAAGAATGGACAGCAAGACAGGATGTTTGATCAAGCTCTCAGTTTATTGATTTTAATTGAGGGTTTTTATACTCTTCGGTAACTAAGGCTCAGGGAGGAAAGGAGAAACTAGGACACAAGCCATGGTCTCCAGACTGATTGTTCTTGAGCAGCCACCATATCCACAATAGTAACCAGCATATCAACAATAGCATAGGTAATCAGTAACAGGATGTCGGCAGGTACAGCATAAATCACATTCTGAAACAGTTGCTACAAACAATTGAAGCTAAGCTTGTGATTAGTTTTATAACTTCTTTCCCAAGCATCTAGCCAGCCAGGGATTTTCCATTGGCCCACAGTTCTGTATTCAAAATGGCTTCACTGTGGCTACAGTACACAGCTCCTGACAGGGCACCAGTTACAGTGCTGATGGCTCCACTTCCAACCCAGCTTCCTATTGTTGGCCTGAGAAACCAGTGCAAGATGGCCCAGGTGCTTGAGACACTGCACCTACATGGGAGACGCAGAAAAAGTTCCTGGCTTCGGACTGGCCCAACCTCAGCCCTTGAGGCCACTTAGGGGATAAGCAGGTGGATAAAAGATCACTTGATTTTTCTCTCCCTCTCTCTGCCTAACTCTGCCTTTCAAATAAAAGAAAATAAACCTTCACAAAAATCCAACAATCAGTTGTTTGGACAGATGTGATGGCCCATGATAGAAATGATGTTCAATAACAGCAGAAAGAATTCTGGATTCAAATGCTTATAAAATGCATTCAGTTCTGAGTTTTGTAAAATACATTATATAATTTAGTTACCAATAAGAAGGCATATAAAAACAATCCTTAAACAATCTTAAAAGCACGTATATATTTTTTATCAAAATACCTAAGATCTTACCCAGCAATATGAGCACTTAAAGAAAAAAGAAAGAGGGAGAGGGAATGGATTTATTGAATAATTCAACATAATAATTTTCAGAATATATTTTCTATTGTCCATAATTACATCTTTACAAATAATCATGTCTAAAAACGAAGACATCGATTCATACATTGTGCTGCTTTGTACAATAATTATATGCATTTAATTGTTATTTATAATAATAGTGATATAACTTACAGAAAAAAATTCTTTCTTCAAATGCGTGCTTCACAGAACATTTTTATTTTTACTCATTTTCCACTTTTATGAAGACAAGGAATGAATAAGATTTATTCAAAATTCTTGTTTTTAGCTTTATACTATCTGTCTAAAAATGAGATTACAATGCAACATTTACAGACATCATTTTCTAGGCCCCAGTCCTTGCTAAATAGAGACACACACATGGCTGCGACACCTCCGTAGCTCCGTCAGTTCTTTGCAGCCGATCCAGCATCTGTGGTTTCTCCCTGTCGACAGCTTGGTTCTAGGATTTCCTGCATCACTGCTCCAGATAACCATCTTTTCCAAGAATCTAAGTTTCTGTCTTGGATTTGAAAACAGAGATTAAATGTTAACAGTATAAGGCTCCTCTATGTGCTATAAATACTGATCAAACCAGATACAAACGAAAAACCTAAAGAGTGAGATCAACAAAAATACAATGAACTTGTAAATTTAACATCAGAGAAGGAAGCTATACCTCATTTTTAAAATGTGCGATTTGGTTGTATTTCATTGTAGAAATATTACACTTGATCAGTTTAGGAAACTGCAGCTTTACATCAACTTAAATTCCTTATTGCAATGGAAACGTTGGTTCTCTGGTTAAGGAACTCAGGTAACATTAGGTAGTGAATTGTTGCAATCAACAAACACACCAGTTGCCACACATGTTACTCCATAGAATACGTACATGTCAATGACAAATGCTATGCTTTCATATAGATTAAGTAAATTTCACTGATAATTCCACTGACTTATAGACTCTGACAATTTTATAGCGGTTTGAAGTCTTTTGTGCTCACTGGGAAGAACAGCTTCCATTTAGACTGTGTGACAAGAACAAGCTTCTTTGTTAAGGCTCACAGACCACGTGTTCCTGTGACGTGTGCTAATGGTGCCAGGGAGACACGTGTGGGACAACATGAGGTTGATGTGGGCTGAGGACAACAGAGGTCAATGTGAAGTTAACCCTATAAGGCAGTCTCGAGTCAGAAGTGCCTCTCACTGAGAAGCTGAGCCCCTTCTACTTGTCTGTCTGTCCAGAGATGGTACTGTTGTTTCAGAATATGTATTACCAGCTGAAACTTCATCAAGAACCTTGAATGGCCTTTGTTTGCCACAGAAGTCTCTATCCACTCTACCCGTTCTGTTCATTGCTCTTTGCTGCCCTCTCGGGAAGGCATTCTTGCTGGGCTTGCTCCAAGTGAGGCAGGGACTGCTCCCCTTTCATTCTGAGCACAATATCAGAGAGCTTAGTGCAGGACCGAAAGGGGGTGACAATCCATCACACGTCTCCTTCATCAGGCTAGGAGAGCTGCTTTCTTCATCCCACTGATTCATGGCTAGGCACAGCACTCTCCTGGGTGAAGACATTACACTAGAATTTTCATGACTCCCATAGAAACAAGGATCTTGTCCTAAAACTCTGGGGCAGAAGAGCATGTCTGAACAAAGCCACTGTGGGAAAACTTGGCTCTGTCGCTGCTTAGGCAGGCAGAAAGCATCTTCTTAAGGAGCTCAGGGATAAATTTAAAATACAGCATGTCTGGCAATTTCAATTTTTAACAACCAAGTCCTTAAAGAGAAGCAGGACTAGACTCAAGAAAGAGAAGGAAAGCAAATTTTGGATGCAAATGAAGGCCAGCTGCTGCAGTGAAGGAAAAAAAAAACCATTGAGATAAACATGTCTATAGAAAAAATTAATAGTGGGTCATGTTGGGTTATTCTGTGATTTGGAATGTTCTCCTCACCTCAGCAGTACCTGGGAGTGATAGCTTTGCATATCTGCCTGTCAGAGAGGATGGTCCAGTGTTTTCTTTGCAGATTTCTTGTCATCAAGCTCAGTGATATTAGCACAAAATCATAGATGTCAAGTCAGACCATGGGAAGGCACTTAGACACAGACCTCATCAGCCTAATCATGCGTTTGTGGTGTTTCATGGCCAGGCTCCTGGAGAGTCAAAGCATACCCTAATGGCCAACATCCTTTCACAGCGACTGGGGCCACTGCAGAGCCTCCTCCCACCAGAATTCCTTTTTGGACAGCTGGGCTATGAGAACTGTCAGAAAAGCTTCAACAACAGAAAATGCAGGATACAAGTCTCCAGCATGAAAGTGGATACTCTTGGTCAGAAATTCAATTGCATCCTACATTTGGTATTGAGAATGTGAGACAGAACTAAAACTTGGTATAAAAAACAGAGGAGGGCATTTTCCCCTTGTAGATGGGAGCATTCTACATGATGTGTGCACCTCAGGTCCCCTTTCTCTGATGTTAACTGCGTCATTTGCAACCTTGATTCTCAACAAGGGAAAGCCCCACCACAGCTGTCCTGCAGGAGGCCTTTCCCCTAAAATAGTGTGCTAAAGTACTGTCCATTTCAACCCTCATGAATAAATATTCTTAATTCTGTCTCGACATAGACAATGGGGTCATGTCCTTCTATTCTCATTTTCCTCATCCAAGGTAGTAGTAATTAACTTAAAGTGATATTACAATCATCAATTAAATATTTATCAAAGGTTTTGAACAATGCCTGGAATGTGAGTGCTAATTCTGTGCTGCTGTGTAAGTACGGGTGAGGATCAGCTCCAGCTAACACTGAGCCATGATGACAGACGGGAAGGGCTGGTTTAGTACCATTTCCAAGATCACAGGTACCCCAGGATGTAGTGGAGGCCTTGCCATCGAAGATAACACAGGCATTTGTCCAGCAGGAATGCTGATGTTTATTCCAGCGATATCTCTATGGTCATGGGGCTGTCAAAATTCATCTAACCTTTTGAAGGAATAAGAATTAAAAATTTCTAATTTTGATGTGGGCATAAAAGTGTATTCCTTTATAGCTATCAGCAAGAGCTGTGAGCACAAGGATTCTATGTTTTATTGAAATGTGGAAATTTGCTACATAATAAGTCTTAAAAAACGCAGTGAATACCACGCATATAATCTTGCCGACAGCAATAACTAAAAGGTCTTCTGAAAGACGAAGATTCAGCTGACCACATGTGCAGGGTCGCGTTTGAGCAGTTTAAACATTTCAGGAGGAGTTGAGGGAAGTTTCTTTCTAGTGTTTGGAATATTACTTTATCTAAAAGTCTCCTAATTCTCGTACCAGCCATCCATAGCAATCACAGATTCAGCTAAAACCAAACTACAAGCATCATTGAGATTAACTTGGAAAATTTGGATAATATAATAGTAACAAGAAAGCTACAAATAATGGTTTAATTATAGATGGAAAATCTCTTTTTTCCTGCTACACAATTTATTTTCTACTCATCTCAAGTTGAGTTATGCTACATCTTGCATCAGAGTGCCTGGGTTCAGTGCCCCACAGCAGCTCCTGGCTCCTGCCTCGGTGGCATCAGGTGAAGGCCCAGGCTGCTGGGACCCCCACCACCCCTGAGAAACTCCTAAACTGTGTTCCCAGATATCGACTTTAGTCTTTCCCTGCCCGGGCTGTTGTGAGCCTTTGGAGAGAAAACAGCAGAAAAAAAGGTTTCTAGTTCTCTCTTGCTTTTTTCTGAAACATTTCATTTAATTTTTTTTTTCCTAATAATGGTGTTCTTATTTTACCCATCAATCCAGCAATTGTCACAGGAAGACTTGGTAGGTCACATAAGTACTAGATCAACCGAGGATGGTGGCGTTATCCCCTGTGCTCCCTGCTGCAGGTGTCTGGTACCCACACATGAGCACTGCTGCAGCCGTCCAGAATGGTGTCTAAGCCCTCTGTGCTCCCTGCTGCAGGTGTCTGGTACCCACACATGAGCACTGCTGCAGCCGTCCAGAATGGTGTCTAAGCCCTCTGTGCTCCCTGCTGCAGGTGTCTGGTACCCACACATGAGCACTGCTGCAGCCGTCCAGAATGGTGTCTAAGCCCTCTGTGCTCCCTGCTGCAGGTGTCTGGTACCCACACATGAGCACTGCTGCAGCCGTCCAGAATGGTGTCTAAGCCCTCTGTGCTCCCTGCTGCAGGTGTCTGGTACCCACACATGAGCACTGCTGCAGCCGTCCAGAATGGTGTCTAAGCCCTCTGTGCTCCCTGCTGCAGGTGTCTGGTACCCACACATGAGCACTGCTGCAGCCGTCCAGAATGGTGTCTAAGCCCTCTGTGCTCCCTGCTGCAGGTGTCTGGTACCCACACATGAGCACTGCTGCAGCCGTCCAGAATGGTGTCTAAGCCCTCTGTGCTCCCTGCTGCAGGTGTCTGGTACCCACACATGAGCACTGCTGCAGCCGTCCAGAATGGTGTCTAAGCCCTCTGTGCTCCCTGCTGCAGGTGTCTGGTACCCACACATGAGCACTGCTGCAGCCGTCCAGAATGGTGTCTAAGCCCTCTGCGCTCCCTGCTGCAGGTGTCTGGTACCCACACATGAGCACTGCTGCAGCCGTCCAGAATGGTGTCTAAGCCCTCTGCGCTCCCTGCTGCAGGTGTCTGGTACCCACACATGAGCACTGCTGCAGCCGTCCAGAATGGTGTCTAAGCCCTCTGTGCTCCCTGCTGCAGGTGTCTGGTACCCACACATGAGCACTGCTGCAGCCGTCCAGAATGGTGTCTAAGCCCTCTGTGCTCCCTGCTGCAGGTGTCTGGTACCCACACATGAGCACTGCTGCAGCCGTCCAGAATGGTGTCTAAGCCCTCTGTGCTCCCTGCTGCAGGTGTCTGGTACCCACACATGAGCACTGCTGCAGCCGTCCAGAATGGTGTCTAAGCCCTCTGCGCTCCCTCCTGCAGGTGTCAGGTAGGCAGCCATCACCATTAGGTCACAGCCAGAAGCCGGAGAGCCAGCCTGGTGCTGGGTCCTTATCCTCTGCAGCTGGGAGCCAAGCACACCTCGTTTTTTCAAGTGGCTCTCCTCCACTATTTCATGACAGAATTAGAAGACAGACTAAGACACCTGTCCTCCCACAGCTGGTGATTAACTCAGGCCTTCTAGCCTTGGGGCAGTCTCAGGACTTCGCATGATTATTTCTCTTAAGTGTCTCTCTAAATTACACTGACTTCTCTTATAAGGACACTTGTGGCGGCATTTATGGTCCATTCAGGTCTTCTCTAACAATCTCCTCATCCACAAGCCCTTAATTTCATTTCTTTTGAACCTTCACTATAGAAGGCTAACAGTTGCAGGTAGAAAGGATTAGACATGACAGCTCTGGGAAGCCCCACCCAGGATTCGGTATATAATGGTTGTTTTTTTTTTTTTTTTCATTTTTGCACCAAATTTGAAGATTATTGGTACTCAAGGTATAACAAATAACATGTTATGAGCTATTGAAAGAAATAGATTTTATAAGCATATATGTTTTAGAAAATATTTCCTCTTGCAAATATTTTAAATTAGAGGGCACGTTCACTTTGTGTTAGTACTGTAACTTTTGCTTTATGTCTGTTTGTATAGATGTAGACCTTAATGTGAAGGGGTGGTAAATATTATAGAATTAATGATATCAGTACAATGTATTTATCTCCTTAATAGTTTGCTTTCCAATCGTAGAACATGAGGCTTGTGCATTTATTTGAAGTGGATTAAAAAGATATCCTACATTAATAAATACATGCATTTTTTCCTTGGTGGTTGTGTGGTGAAGATCGCTTCCTGCTGAGATTTCCTCTGAGCGCGTCTGCAGATGAGAAGGAGTGATGAGAGGCGAGTTCTGAGAAGACTGCCTGGTGTCTTCTGCCTGCTGCTTGAGATGCCACGTGCTCACACCGTCATGCCGGCCAGCACCTTGCTTCTCTCCCCGCCACAGGAAGTGACCTCTCCTGATGTCATTTAAGACATTTTCCCAACAGGAAACAGCCCTGAGTGAACCATTCCCGCGCCCATCCAGCCTGCAGCTCTCTGATGAAATTGCCCACCACAGCACTTCCTGCAGAGCAGAGTGCATCAGGTCCCCACATCAGCGGCAGAACAGCAATTTTCCTTATTTAAATCGGTGCTTTTAGGGATAATTTACTGTTTTTAAGGGCCTTTTTGTACTTTTCTAATAATGATACCTCAACAACATCTCAGCTGTCCCTGTTTTGAAAGGGATGGGTTGGCGACGTGTGTTAAAATAGAAAATGAGTGTGGTGGCCTGTGGCTGTCCGCAGGAGAATGTGTTCAGCACACCCACCCCAGACACACATAGAAAAGTTACCTGATACTCAGATCCCTTACGTTAATAGTATATAGCTATGCAATCTGCCTTTACACTTTAACTCCCTAAAATGGCATCAATTACAACGCAATACAAATAACATCTAAGGCGACTTAGTTTTTGTGGTGTATTATTGAGAAAACAGTGGTAAGAAAAGCCTATTTTTTGTCTTCAGAGCAGATGTAGTTTGTGTACGATGCTTTCAACCTTCCGCTGGTAAATCCCAAGATGAAGACCTTGTGGGAGGCTGAGCGAAGATGGCCCTCTCTGAGATTCCATTCCCAGGAACTATCCCAAAAGGGCATTGAACTGGTCAACAGGAGCAAGCTGCTGGAGGCGTCAGACGGCAGAGGTCTGTGAACAGGCCGGGTGCTGTATGCACAGATTCCGAGTCTTCAGTGCCCTGAGCACGACAAAGATGAGCCTTCACTTCTCTGAATCAACATCAGAGGGAGCTTGGGCGCTATTTCACATCCTCTCCCTCCAAAGTTGGGTCTGGGATGTGCTTGTCTCCAAGGCAGAAGAAAAGACAAATCTCAAATGGCATAAGTCGGCCAAAGTGCGCTGTGAGTGACTGGTGGTGAGTGTCATTTCCACTAACTGTTCACCTGGTCTCCTAACCAGCACTGCCGAGGGATACAATTCCCCACGCCTAATGTAAGTGCGAGCCCCAAATCGCCCCGGTGGACAATTCTGACCGTGACCATCACGGCATCCTTGAGCTACCTCTTCACGTTAAAAATGTACAATTATCAAAACATTTACCAAGGAAGGTGGTTAAGTAAATTGTTGTGTACGAATGTATTCGTGTCCTATGTCACTGCTGGCGAGGTTATTTAAGTCAAAAGTCATTGATATAAAGACTACCGATAAGCATTGTTGCAGAAATGAAGTACTGCTAACTTGCATATATAACTTTATCTCATTTTGCTGAATGTGCTAAAAGGAATACACAGACACTTGGGAATATTTCAAGAGACTCAGATCAGTGGTTGCCATTAAAGAGAGGATACTTGGATAAAAGTAATAAAAATAATTGGTTTCTCCCTCAACTTTTCTCAAGGGGCCAGTGTTGTGGCATAGTAGGCAAAGGCACTGTCTGTAACACTATGTCTCATATGGGCACTGGTTAATTCAAGTTATTCCACGTTCAGTCTATCTCCCTGCTACTGACCTGGGAAAGCAGCAGCAGATGGCCTAAGGATTTGGATTCCTGTCCCACAAGCAGGAGACGCACAAGCTCCTGGTGTGTGACTATGTGAGGAATGAATCAGTGGATGAAAGACCTCGCTCTCTGGGTCTCCCTGTCTTTCTATAAGTTCAACTTCCAAATAAATAATCTTTTAAAAATAAATAAAATGGAAGTGTCGAAAAATGTCTTTTTTCAAATGCCTTCTTACATTTTCCTGAAGAAGTATACATTAATGTGTAATCAAATCCTCCACACTGAACTGGATTTCATGCTGGTTATTCTAGACTGCCATCCTGCTTGGGCATGACATTTTTGTCACTATATCTCTGTGTAGTTTTTGCATAAATATTGGACACATAATGACTTTGTATATTTATTTTGTGATCAGTCAATTGACGTTATCTGATGGTTTAGTAGAATTCTTTGGATTTATGTTTAAAATGATTTACCATTAAAAATAAAGGTGTTTCTATGAATTCATTTTAGTAGTTATTGTTTTTCCTTTGCCTGGTATATAATTTGGGTAATTTACTCGATGGAATATGTTAAGTAATACTTGGAATAGCTCAGGCAGTGGTATTGGACTAACCCTACCCAGCTGGAAAAAGAATATGGCTTAATGGCCAAGAGGAAGAATATGAGGAATCACTCATCCAACGGCGGAATACGTATCGACTTGAGTCTTCCACGGATCCTCCTCAGGGAAGACTAACAGGAAGCCTCCTCCTTTCCGAGGAGACTGCTCTTTCATTTTAATGCCTGCACAGATAAACCCCCGACATCCTTCAAAGGAAGACGATGGATTCCAAGGTCTTCAAAGATCACCCACAAAACATGAATAACAACACAATCATTGTTATGTACTTATACCAATCTCTGATTTGATTGAAATGTTTTCCATAGAATAAAATAAAATAACACTCATGAGATAAACCAAAGGAAATTACCAGAGGATGAATAAATAGAACCACAGATACAGGGAGTGTTATCAAACACACCAATATGAGAAATCTAATTTGCAGAAGATGAAGAGGATGGGACGGAATTTGTTAAAGATAATTTTTAAACTAACATTTTCAAAAGTAGATTAGAATATAAACCTACAGTTCCAAGAATTCCGTAAATTGCGTATGTATTTTACACTCAGACTGCTGAAAATCAGATTCAGAGAAAAACAAATACAAAACTAGGGAGAATGAGAGAGAGAGAGAGAATGAAGTAGAGGCTGCATTGGGGCACATGGGAAGTCGAGGCCAATTAAACACCATCTACCACACCACAAGTCCACGTCCCGTCCGGACGTGCGAGCCTTCAAAAAGGGGACTGAAAGAGATCGTTAGTTAAATGAAAGCTGCAAGATTCCCTGGTGGACAGACAAGTGCCCTCCCTGACCGCTGGCTGCAGTGTAATGATAGCGGCTGCAAAAGGGTCTGCAGGAGGGATGGACTGCAGGGTGCTGCCTGGCAGAGCTCCTCCCGGGCAGGAAGCAGACCGGAATTCCAGGACTCCCGAGCAGGAAGCCCACTCACACTCTGGCAGTAACATGAGGAGCATTTTGTACTCTTGGACGCAAATAGACCTCAGCCTCGCGCGCATGGAGAGTTCTCCGTGGACAGATGACTCAGAGCCTCCGAGCCCTCAGCCTGCTCTCCTGGTTCAAAGGCTTAAATTATCACCCGTACTTTACAAGTAAGTGCAAAACAGCTCTCCTCTACTGACCCCACACGTTTTCTCTTCTGCTCTGTTCTTTTTTTGTTGTTGTTTTGCTTTTCACTGTGGGGTTCAACAAAATTCTCCAACAAGCTACAGAAGCCACAAGAAATACTGTTTTTGCTGCAACCCATGGGCTTTGATATAGTGTTTATTTTCATTTCTTCAAAATAATTCTCTTATTAAATTCTTCACTGACTCGTAGATCACACAGTAGCATCATTTTCTCCAAGAAGATTTTGTGTTTGTTTGTTTTTTCTTCATCGGAAACCCGATTATTCAGTAGTAGCATGTGACTTAACTCCGTGCTGCTGTAGGTGTTTTGACTACTGTTGAATTGCTCCATGACTTCTCATGTAAGGGAATGCAAAGTAACTGAATAATAGGCTATCACATCAAGCTGTGAAGCTGCAATGCAGTGTGCGTCTCTACTTCCAAATCAAAGATGGACTCCCAAAGAAACTTTTGATATATCATGACAATAGGATGCTGGACTGTCTGCCGTTGTCTGTACCAGCAATGTCAGACAGACTGATGGACTTATGACTGCTTGTGAAGACGTATGCTATTGCAATAATATGGGGGAAATAAATTGGGAGTAGGGAATATGGAGAAGGTGTAGGGAAAATTCTGGAACCTATGAAATTGTACCATAACATTAAAAACGAAATAGGAAAAAAAGAAAGAAGTTTGAAAAATTTCAGAATACACCCTGCAATTTGAGAATGAAGTAAAAACACATTAAGTCAATCTCATTTTAAAAGGCACACATTATAAAACTGGTAATGTTATGCTTTATTTGTTTTTATGCTAAAACTATCATTTGTATGAGGATTGCTGTTGATCTTAAATAAGTATTTTGCTTATTTCTTAACTGGACTGTTTTGTTGCTATTTAGCTTCTTGTCTCTTTATCTATGCTGGATATTAGTCATCAGATACATGGTTTGAAAATAATTTTACTCTTTCTGCTGGTTGCTTCTTCAGTTTCTTAATGATTTCCTTTGCTGTGGACAAACTTGTTTGCTTGATGTTAGCCTGTGTCTGATTTTGGGTGCCTCTGATTCTTGCAGTTTTGTAGAATTCTTCGCCTAGACCAATGTCTTGACAGCATTTCCCCTGATTCCTTCTAGAACGTTGGTGTTTTCTGATCTTCACTTAGATACGTGATACATTTCTGTGTAAGATGTGAGGTGTACGTCCTATCTCACACTCTGTATTGTAAATTACATTTTCCCACCACAGTTTTGAAGAGACCCCTCACTCCAGGGAATGATTTAGCTCATTTGTCAAAGCTTGGCTGGTCATGGATTTGTGAATTTGTGTTTGCAGTTCCTTCGTTTGTTTTAAAGATTTATTTTTATTATTTTTTCATTGGAAAGGCGGATATACAGAGAGGAGAGACAGAGAGGAAGATCTTCCATCCGATGATTCACTCCCCAAGTGAGCGCAACGGGCCGATACTATGCCGATCCGAAGCCAGGAGCCTCTTCCGGGTCTCCCACGCGGGTGCAGGTTCCCAAAGCTTTGGGCCGTCCTCGACTGCTTTCCCGGGCCACAGGCAGGGAGCTGGAAGGGAAGCGGGGCTGCCGGGATTAGAACCGGTGCCCATATGGGATCCCGGGCGTGCAAGGCGAGGACTCAACCACTTGCGCCACCGCGCCGGGCCCACCTTCGTTTGTTTTGATAACAGCCCTGTAGGGTATCTTGGATTGTACTTTTGTGGTGCCTCCAACTTTAAGTTTATTATTTTAGGCTATTTAAGCTATTAAGAATCTTTTGTACTTCCACAGGAATTTTAAGATCATTTTTCTACCTCTGTGAGGAGATGATCTTAGCATTTTTATTGGACTCCTACGAATCAATCACTCACATTTGTATGGATGTTTTGATGACATGAATTCTTCTAATCCTTGAGCACAGAACATTTTCAGTTTCTGTGTTTCTTGCAGTTATTTCACTATGTGCTTTCTTTCGTAGAAGTTTTTCACATCCTTTTGAAAACTTCACACAAAGTATTCAAGGGTTTTGTAACCATTTAGATGAGACTAATACATTCTTACTCAGAATATTTTACATGTCTAAGAATGTTATTATTTTGGTCTTGTTCAGTAATTGTGCTTTCTTTTTAAGTTTTTTGTAAATTTGATTTTTTTTTAATTTTACAATTATTTTTTGTTCTTTTCTTCTACTAAATTTTGATTTGGTTGTTTCTTTTTTTCCCCAGATCTTTGAATGCCTTGATAGACCATTTATTTGATACCATTCAATTTTTGATGAAGGCATTAATTTCTATAAACTTTCCTCAGAGCACAATCTGTGTGTTTCATTTTGATGGTTGTTTCCAGTTTCTGCTTTGATTCTTCTGTGCCTCCATTCAGGATCCTGATGCTCAATCTGTTGGTGTTCATGTATTTTCCAGATCATCTTTGCTTTGACTTCCAGGCTCTGTATGGTCAGAACACATACACGATATGACATCACTTCTTTGTATCTGTGGAAGCTTGTTTGATGGACTGGGGAGTGCTTTGTCCTATGGACGGCTCCATGTACGGTTGGTTGGAATGTGCCTTCTGCAATATTCCGTAGACATCTATTAGGTCTATTTGTCCTACAGTGTAAATTACCTCAACTGATGCTTTGTTGATTTTTTATCTGGCTCATTCATCCTTAGATGAAAACAAGATGTTGAATTCCTCCATTAATATTGTGTTGGAATGTGGGTGTCCTTTTATATTGATTAACATTTGTTTCATAAAACTAGATGCCCAGCTTTGGGTACACATACGTTTACTTGAGTCTCATCTCTGATTTCTTAGTCATTAGATAATGACCTTATGTGTTTCTTTAAAAAGGTGGATATTAAAATAAAGTTTGTCTCACTGGAGTTAGGTGGAATCTCAATGTAGTTTTTATTTGCATTTCTCTGACAAGTAGGGAGCCTGAGTAGTTTTTCACGTGTCTATTAGTCATTTGAATTTTTACTTTAGAAAAATATCTGTTCATTTTCTTTGCTCATTACTTCACAGGTTTGTTTGTTGTGCTGTTGTTGAATTTCTGAAGCTCTTTATAAATCCTGCATATTAGTCCAAAGATTTTCTCTCCTTCTATTGGTTGCTTCTTCACGTTGTTGATCGTTTCCTTTGCTGTACAGAGCATTTTAGTTTGGTTAGTCCCATTTCTTTATTTTGGCTTTGAGTGCATGTCCTTTTGGTGACTTTTCTAAGAAATCTTTCAAAACTCCTTTATCTTGGAGAATACTTCCTGTGTTTTCCTCTATATCCAGAATTCTGCTAACAACACTTGCTGCCGTGGACATGGGAGGAAGGGTGGCCTCCTTCGCTGCTGGTGGGGGCGTCGGCTTGTACAACCCCTATGGAAGCCTTGGGACTCTGCCTTTCCTCTTCCGTTATGAATCAGAGCATTTCTGGTGAAAATTCATTTTGGCTTGGCCAATATTTTACTTTCAGGGCACACAGTAAATCTTTTTATTGTCTCCTCATATGTCATGTTTCTGTTGAGTAATCGGCTATAAATCTGATGGAAGTTTCCTTCGAGGGAATCTGGCATCTATCGCTTGCAAAGTTTGAGTCAATCTCTTTATTTTTTATTTTGAAAGTTTGATTATAATGTGTCTTAGAGCATATCTTTCCTGATTACAATTATGTCTGTGGTATGCACTTATTTAATTTAAATGTCTGTATCTTTTTACAAATTGGGAAAATTTTCTGCTATTATTACACTGAAAAGAGTTTAGAGGCCATTCCTGCCATTTATGTTTTACAGAGCTCGTAAGTCACATGTTAGTCATTTGGTTACATCCTGTAGACTCTAGACATTGTTTGGGGGGGGGTAATTTTTTCTCTTTTTCTTTTTGTCCAGACTGAAGTATTTCAAAAGTTCTGTCTTTCAGATTTGTTAATGCATTTGCTGTATTTCTTGAATTATTGTGTATTTCAGTCTTATTGCTTAGTTAGCTTTTCAGTACCTCCTTTGCAGAATTACCTATTATTTCTGCACTGCATTTAACAGCTTTTCTGTTTTTCAGTCAAGTTATGCTCCGTATCAGGCATTTTGTCACTCTCCCCTTCTGCACAACCCACATTTTTTAAAAAAGAGTTGTATATATATATACATATATATATATACATGTATCCATATATTTTGTAGGATATATACACATGTACATATATTTATGGACATTTTTATTTATTATAGACACTGTATATGATGCATGCAGGTACATATCAAATATATGTATACATTTATTACCTCATTTGTAGGATATATCTATATACATATAACATATTCACACATACAGGTTTCCATTTATTTATCTAGTTAGTTATTTCCCTAAGGCCTCCAGGGGCAAGTGCCAGGAGAGTTTTCTGGAAGGTCCAGTGAGCTCTGGCCACTTGCGGGTGGGGTAAGAATACAGACTGTCACTCAAGACGGACGTGTTGAAATGCTTCTGGCTACTTTAAGTGAGCTCAGGAGATCTTGGGTTTGGCTAACGTGTTCAGAGCCTAGAGTGATCTCCAGGTGCCAGCATGCTTCACCCACCCAGGGACACCGTCAGAGCTACATCTGCTCTCAGCTACCATCCTCTCCACCACCCCCGCCCCGCAGCAGCTGAACAGTTCATGACAGGGATCATCGCAAGTTGAGTGTAGAAGTTGGGTTGGGGAGGCCGGTTAGGCAATGCGGCTTCCGTTAACAGTACAGAGAGGCGATCCTGACCGCCATCATTTCCCCAAACACCTCAAACGTGCTGGGGCCAATGAGTGACCCCAGCGGCCTCCTTTCAGCTTTTGTAGTCATATGTTGCTTTCCTTCTGGGAACCAGCTCTGTAGATGGCAGAGGGACTCGCAATACAGCCCTCTGTCAGTGTCCTCTGTCAGTCCCCTGGGGACACGGACCTTCTTTATCTTTCTGTGACTGAACTTGGCTTTCATTAATCAGTCATCTCTGATGTCCAAAGTATTCTTGACTAAACTCCTAACTCCAGGATGTCCGGGAGTTTGTTGTGCCTTGCAGAAATGCGGTGAACTTAACCACTGCTAACTGACATTGTGTCTCCACACTCTGTGACACCAATCAGTGAAAACACAGATGAGGTGACAGAATATTCCATGTACACATCACATCAAACAAAGTCTTTGCACACTTGCGTAAATAAGCATGCACATGCACTTTTGAGCTGTATGATATTTCAGGGTTGACATTAAATATTACCTCATACACTGGAAAAGGAAGCTACTTTGTAGTGAAAATAGTGTAATTATTTCTTTTCTGTATTGGGAACAGGTGTTGTTGTATTTTTTCCATGTTCCTTATGAATATTTCTGGGTAAATTAAAATTTAAACATTAAAATTAAAAAATTCTGTTAAAACCAATAAGGAATAGCATTTTATTTATGGGCGAAGAGGGATTTCTTGAATATGCAACAAAGAAACTATAAATGAAAAGAGGAATAGTATGACAGCCTTAAAACTAAGAACTCTCTATTAGAATGTGGAAAAAAAATCTCCCAAGTAGTGATAATATATTTACTAGAGATAAAATAAATAAAGATTTGTACCAAGAGCATAAAGAACTTCTAGGTATTATTAAAAGTTACTAAATAAACAAAGCAAAGTAACCAACTGGGAAAACAGACAAAAACTTAAAAATATGTCCTCAAATCATAAACAACTGCATAAGTTAAAATATAGACAACATTTTGAGCAATAAACTTTCTTACATCAAATGACAATGTTTCCCAGTGCTATGATAGACAAAAATTTCAAAATCAGGGGATACAAATGTTAGTGAGTCTGTAGTTCAATTGATAGGCACATTTATTAGCCACTTCAGGGCCTGAAAATTAGTATCCACATTGCATGTCATGTTGAAGATTCACAATCCTTAATTATGCTTAGCAAAAAATACACTTAGTTATAAATTGGTTAATTACACACACACACACACGCCATTACACCTAAAAAAATTAAAACAAGATAACCTAAACAAATAGAAACTAAAGGAAAGCTTCTACACTGCACGGTTCAGGTTAAACAGAATAATTCTCTCTGTGTAACTGTGCTTTTCAAAATAAATGCACAAGCAGATAAGTAACTAAATGAGTATGTTAAAATCAACATTATCAACTGCAATTGTTGCTTAATAATAAGAATGTACAAAAATTATAGGCCTGTTTCACCCAGACAAGGAAGTCTAATTCTAAGGTTAAAGGGATAAGTAAAATGACAAGTCTAGGACATAATTTTTGTGATCTGTGAGTAAATAAAAATACTAACTCAATGTGTTAATGAAGCATTGAATATGATAATGTGTTGGGGATACAGCCCAGGGCCTAAGCAGCCCCTTGCAACATTCCTATGTTCTTATCAGAGTGTCTGGGTTCATTCTCTTTTCCTTTTTTTTTTTCATGATTTATTTTTATTGGAAAGTCAGATATATAGAAAGGAGGAGAGACAAAGAGAAAGATCTTCCATTCACTGATTCACTCCCCAAGGGGCCACAAAGGCTGGAGCTGCATTGATCCTAAGCCAGGAGCCAGGAGCCTCTTCCGGGTCTCTCATGCAGATGTAGAGAACCAAGGCTTTGGGCTGTCCTCCACTGCTTTGCCACAAACAGGAAGCTGGATGGGGGAAGCAGGATGTCAGGACATGAACCAGCGCAAGGGATCCTGGAACATGCAAGGTGAGGACTTCAGCCACTAGGCTCCCATGCTGTGCTCCTGGGCTCATTTCTTCTTCTTTTTTTAATCTTTTATTTATTTATTTATTTATTTATTTATTATTATCATCTTGTGATACAGTTCCATAGGCCTCTGAAACTTCCCTTATCCTCTCGCCAAACCCCTCCCTTGCCGAGTTCCCCTACATCATTATTAAAGTATAGTTCTTCATACACAATCGTATGTCCATCATTGTGGTCATGGACAATGGCAAAGGGTCCAGCATACTGTTGTCACATAATAAACAGTTTCATTGGGAGTCCATCTTTGTCTGGAAGTAGAGATGCACACTGCATTGCATCCTCACATCTGGATATGTTAGTCTCCTTTTCACAGTTACCGTACATCCCCTCAAATGAAAAGTCACAATACAAAATCAACAATAAGAAGAAAAAAGAAATCAATAAATGTAAAAGAAAATCAAGAGAACCAGTTGCTAAAATGACAGGACAAAATTTCCACCCATACATATTAACCCTGAATATAAATGGCTTAAACTCAGTCAAACATTATAGATTAGTAGACTGGATTAAAAACCAAAACCCATCTATTTGTTGCCAACATTTCACCACCAACAACAAAAAAAACTGTATATTACGGATTTTATTTTGTTGTTGTTGTTGTTAGTCTCATCTCATCAAAGCTTTCTTCTGATTAAATTCTTCAATGACTGACTCATAGATTGTACAGTAGCATCATTTTTCTTCAAGAAGGTTATTGGGTTCATTTCTTGATCCCACTTCAGATTCCGTCCTCCTGGGGATGTGTAAGTGAATTCTCAGAAAGTTGGGCCCCTGCCAACTGCAGGAGGAAATGCGGTGTGAGTTCCCAGCTTCTAGCTTCTGGTATACCTGCCCTGGCTTTTGATGATGTCTGCAAAGTAGATGGAAAATCTGGTTTTTCTTTTTTCTCTTATATCTCTGTTTTGCTGCCTTACGGATGAGTATATATAAAGAATTTGAAAGATAACAAGCTAGTGTTGAATGTATTTAAGGTTTCATCTCATAGTTAGAGATTACTTTTAAAAATAGATGAGAAATTGCATGATTTGTGGGTTATAAACCGACAAATTTATGGACTGTGACTTTAGGACTAAGCGCCCCGATACTTCCCTCTTCGTTTTTACCAGCACCATTCACTTGCAGACCTGCGCATACACCTGCTGATCTAGTACATAAACGTGTAAAGGACAACCTGGATTTACTGTGTCGAAACTCAGTTCTAGTGTATCTTTCTGCTTCAGAATCTGCTTCTCCTTAAAGCTCCTGACATCAGCAGGTGAAAGTTTCATAGTTTTTGTGTCCTGGCTTCAGACTCCCACTTTTTTGGATGCCACCTCCAGCCCATGAGTACATCTGCTGTCTACACTTTGAGTTCAGTGAGTCACTAACCTGGGCTGTTTTTGGTTTCTTCTTGTTGCACAGAACCACGTGGTCCAGAGCAGCATAAGCAGACTATGTTTCCCTATGCTCACAACTGTCCAGTGACATGTAGTCTGCTGTAAGTTAAAAAACAGAGGTTTTGTAACAGTTGGATTATTCCTGAATGGTCCACCTTCACATCTTCCTACTCAATTGGACAGAGGAGAAAGGCAATTGATCATCGGTTCTTTTCCTTCCCCTTGCTTGCTTGGTGAAGGAGCAGACATTTGCAGTTATTGTCTCATTAATATGGATTCATTCATCAGGATGAAGTTTGCAGGTTTGAAGCAAAGGGGAATTTGAAAATAATAGAAGCAGGGACCTGGTGGTGAGGAAGTGTAGAAAATAGAGGTGACAGAAAGGCCAAGGAGAGATAAGGCTCAGAAATGGATGGAGGCTGCAAAGTGTGGCAGCACCAAGGGGCGGGGAGGAGTACTGAGGACCACCATGGTCCACGTGCCACCTCAGGTTGGCTTACTTTGCTGTGAGATCTCTGATCTCCTCTCCCATAAGCACTCAGACAGATCCACCATCCCCATCTGCACAAAGTTCTTCTTCATTTGTGTTGCTTTATGTGAGAAAGGAGAGTGACATATTCTAGCCGCTTTCAAATGAGAGAGGCAGGATTTATCTAAAGGACTTGGGGAGAGTCCATAAAAGCCATCCTGGAAACCAGTGCATGGAGTCAGCATGACCATGGATGCCAAGCAGAGGGAAATATTTGTGGTTACAGGCACAATGCTGGTGTCTCACAGTGGGCAGTGTGTGTGTGTGTGTGTGTGTGTGTGTGTGTGTGTGTGTGTGCACATCACATGATTGCCTCTGGGGGTGTGGCTCACACTAGATTAAAATGCCAATTTGCAAATGAGACAGACTTTATCAAGTAATGTCACAAATATTCTGTTCCAGAAACACATGAAAATATAAAATTCATAGTGACTTCCATTTTTCTGGAGGCAAGAAGATTATGGGAACACTTTCAATCACTGGTTCACTCGCCAAATGCTGGTGATGGTTTGGGCTGGGTCAAGGCTGCAACCAGAAGACAGGAATTCATGCCAGTTCTCCAGCATGGGCAGCAGGAACTCTATTACGCGAGCCATGCTTACATCGTACTTATACAATGCAAACGTTCTCGACATGCACACAGTAAACACCAAAATCATTCTTCATTTGAGATTGCTTGATCTGAGCGTCACAATGCCATTCAGTCTGCATCCGGCACAGTGTCCGGGCTCCATGTCAGACTCTGCATTTGGACAGGTTTCTGGATGATGCAGCCCCCTGGCGGAAGGTAGATCCTGCTTCCATATGGGAAGAAAGCACTGAGTTCTCCATACCCTTGTTTCAGTCCACTCCTTCTCTGTTCTGGAAGTAAACCAGAAAATGGAAACAAACACAAAAGTCACTCTGATATCTTAAAATCTAAGAAATAAAGTACATTTGGAGATTTGGGGCAATTACTAACTAATTTTCTTTCCTCTGAGCAGTGAAGATAGAAACTTACTTGAATTGTAAATGAAATCCATAGACACCTTTTCCTAATTATTTGAATGTTAATGATGCTAATGTTATGACTTGAAAAGCAGAAAATTTCAATCTTTGCAAGTCAAAAAGGAAAAGCATATTTTGATTATTCATAAGCTGCATTTATTTATATTGTTAAGCAGCACATATTTCCTTTGCAAATCTGTTAGGTTAAGTGATTTTTGTCATATCAATATTTTGAATTAAAAATTAAAAAACATACTTTTTTCAAAAATTGTGAAATGCTCTTATCCAAAAATGCTACACACATCTGCTTCTCTGCATAACTTCCTATATGTTCAGCTCTTATCCTGTGTAAAGAAAGACAGGCTGCTGGGATTTTAACGAGTGAGTGTGACCCTTGGGTACAGAGGGGTGGACCTGTCACTGTCCTGGTGGCCCAGGCAGTTGAGAGGGTGAAGCCTGTGGATCTTGGCTCCCAATGCTCTCTCTACAATTCGCTTTGGAATCCCTGATTGGCCACCCAACCTCCTGTGAGCAAAACCTTGGGGGCAGCAGTACTGATTTGGGTGGTTGGATTCCTGCCACCTCACATGGAAGAATCAGATTGCATTCCCAGTTTCTTGTCTTGCTTACCTGGCCTTTGTAGGAATGTTGCAAGTGAATCAACACTTGAGTGACAGTTGTCTATAAATGAATAAACCAATTAATTAAACATAATCATGAATCCAGACTGATTATACGTGGAAAATTTAAAATAAAATAAGTGAAATTACAATGGTTTGCATTAACAATAGTGATTGGGAAAACAGAGGAATTCATAATTGTTAGTAGCAATAATAATATCTAATATCTTGAAGATATCATATAAACTCAAGCCATTTGGCTCGTGTATATTTATTTCCAAACAATTTCTTAAAATGTGCAAAGAGGATATTATGATGCTAGCACCCCATATGCATGCTGGATTGTGTCTCAATGGCTCCATTTGTGGCCCAGCTTCCGGCTAATGGCCTGGGAAAACAGCAAAAGACTGCCCAAGTGTTTGGGGACTGTTATACGTGACTGAGGCAATGATTTGACTCGGGAGTTAGAGAAGTGGGGAATGTAATGGGGTGCAGCCAGTGATTGCTCCTTCACCTCTCCTTGTGTACTCTTCCCCTCCCACCCCTGCTCATGTCCTAATTTGGATGTTGGACGCAGACGAGTCCAGGTAGTCTTTTTACCTACAAGCCCAGTTCCTGTTGCTGCCGATCCCAATGAGTGCCAATTAACTCCTTAACTCACAGCACTTAGGTAATCACTCCTGCCCGCCTGTGACTCACCTATCAGCTGAGAGGGGACCTTATTGCATTGTTGTGTAACCACTCCCCTCACAAGCCCCTTTAAAAGGCCCATGAAGCAGGGGCTCACTCTCTCTCTTTCTGGTCAGGTGTTTCTGTTACTCTGGCACCTTGACTCTTGGCTGATCTAAGACACGTAATCCCCTGAGCATGGTCCCTGTGTACTGCTTTGATTGGACTTGTGATCTGTTATTTTAGTATGCTCTGTTATCACCAAGCTTGGTTAATAAAGACTCCTTAATAAAACCTTAGACATGTCTGGTGTGATCTCACTCGTACCCCATAACAGGGACTTTTAAATAAATAGATAAATCTTCAAAAAAGGTGAAAGATTAGAGGAAAATGTCATGATTAATATGAGAAGATAAGGCAAGTTGAAGACCATCATAAGGCATAGAATGGACAGTGTCTAAACAAGGTTAGAGATGAATGAGTGCCCTTCTGCAAATCTGGTAGCTGCATGAGGACGGCAGTTTACCTGCACGGAGACCATTGGATGATAGCTGAAAACCAGCCTGTTTCTTGCCCAAGTGTCAAGGGAAGGCACATGAGAAGGCAGGAAAGGAAGCATAGATTGGTGAATCCATCAAATGTTAAATTGGCCTAACTATTCACCTGATGCACTGTCCTAGCTTTCTCAATCCAAATACAGGTGCAATGGATTTGCAAAAGCAATTCGTTGAAATTAGAGAGTGGAATAAAGCCGTGGGTTAAAAATAAATAATTAGAAAGATGGTTACTGTTTCTTTTTGCGCCAACAGCAGCATTCTAAAAAGCACCAGCATTGCAGAGGACAGGTGCACTGGAAGGCAAATGCCTTGGGTTGTAATAAAGAAGTCTAAAGCAAACAGCGGTCAGTTCTCCATCAATAAGGGCTAATTAATGATCCAGTGTTCACAACTCAGAGGCCTCTTGATTTTTTCCTGGGAAGTTGAGTGGTAATGATCATTATGATGGCATTCCCCCAGAGAAGGAAGAGAAGCAGCTGCAGTTAGTATCTTTTGCATGTTGTTAAACATCTCTGTCAGGCCCAGCGCGGTGGTGCCAGTGGTTAAGGTCCTCGCCTTGCACGCCCGGGATCCCATATGGGCGCCGGTTCTATCCCAGCAGCCCCGCTTCCCTTCCAGCTCCCTGCCTGTGGCCCAGGAAAGCAGTCGAGGACGGCCCAAGGCTTTGGGACCCTGCACCCTCGTGGGAGACCCGGAAGAGGCTCCTGGCTTCGGATCGGCATAGCATCGGCCGTTGCGCTCACTTGGGGAGTGGGTCATCTGACGGAAGATCTTCCTCTCTGTCTCTTCTCTCTGTATATCCGCCTTTCCAATAAAAAATTTAAAAAAAAGAGAATCTCTGTCAAATCCGAAGACAAACGCTGTTTGAAGCTGAAGTAACATCCCAAGCTGCACCAACAGGGTGGCCCCACTTCCCTGCCATCAGCTACGGAGGCCTGGAAGGTCACACCACAGCAGCAAAGCATAGCAAACAGAGCCAGAAGCCAGTCACTACGAGGGCGGCCACAGCCGGGCCTTGGGAGCCTTTCCTAACACCTCCGTCCAGACACGGCCGTGCAGTCTGCTTACTCCATTTTGAGCTTCTCAGACTCTTTCTGCAGAAGTTCCCTGGGAATGACTGGTACCCCTGTTGCTTAATGACAGGTAGGACTGAGGACTCAGTACTCATTGTTCCTCAGGCCCAGAGATCCATTCCCTTCCCTGGCAAGAAGCCTTCTCCACCCAACACGCAGCAGGAAGCGGGATTTGAAGACAACGCCCAGCACAGAAGGCCGTGTGCCTTGGACAGATCACTGCTCCCCGTCTGTTCTAGACATTACATTGCTAGAACAGTTTGTGTGACTGAGGTATAAGGGTACCTTCATGCAAAATACAAGCTCAACAGATATAGAGGCAACCATGCATGCAAATACTATCATCTAGAGTAACAGTATGATAGAGACAATCATATCAAAATGTCAAGTTACAAAGTGTATGCATCTCCACTTCCAAATCAAAGATGGGCTCCCAGTGAAACTTAAATATATCTTGACACTAAAATACTGTACTTTATGCTATTGTCTCTACTTAAAATATCAGGATACATTTAAATATCAGAATGATGGACTTATGAATGCTTTTAAAGGCCTATACTATTTTAATAATATAGGGGAAATCAGTGGGGGAGCGGTTTTAGGGAGGAGAGGTGAGGAAAACCTCAGAGTTTATGGAACTGTATCGTAAAATAAATAAACAAAAACAAAAAGAAAACTCCCTTTTGAAAGTCAGCCTGTATTGGGGGCATTCAATACCCAAAAACACTTCCTATTTGTCAGTTACCTCTCCTTTAATTTATCATTTGTTTTATTTATCTGAAAGGCAGAGTTGGAGCAAGAAAGACTGAAGCAGAGTGAGATCTTCTGTTCACTGGTTCACACCTCACATGGCTGCAATGGCCTGGGTTGGAGCAGGTCAGAACCACGAGTCTTCTTATGGGTCTCCTGTGTGGGCACAGTGTGCAAGTATTTGGGGCATCCTCCAGTGCATTCCCAGGCATATTAGCAGGGAAGAGTATCAGAAGCAGAGCAGCCAGGACTGGAAGTGCCACCCATCTGAGATGTTAGTGGTCCAGGCAGGGACAGGATGGGCTAAGCCACAGCACCAGTCCCTGTAAGTTACCTCTTGACTGCCCAGACCAGACTGCTCCCTACAGTATCCTTGGGCCTCCCCAGACAGTTAGGGCTCTGCCATAAGGCGTGTCAATATTTAAGGCTGCAATAATATTTGTGTAGTCCTTTATAGAAAGAAATTTCACAGGTATTTCCCATTGAGACCCACAAGAGGAAAGGATAGGGGATCAGAGGAGAGGAAGGGAGAGGAGAGCAGGGGGGAGGGAAGGGAAGGGAAGGGAAGGGAAGGGAAGGGAAGGGAAGGGAAGGGAAGGGAAGGGAAGGGAAGGGAAGGGAAGGGAAGGGAAGGGAAGGGAAGGGATAATGTTTTATTCTGTTCCTTGGAATCTGAGTCACCACCAACTTAGGTTCCCCAAAGCCACTGATGTGTCTTCTGACACATCTGTCCCTATAGATTTTTCTTTTCTACGCAATTATGTAAGTATAATCACTCAGTAGAAAATGTCTTGACATTTGATAACAGTTGATATTAAACTCTCTCGTGTATTTCTGCAGCTTGCTTCTCTTTCCTGTAGAATACTGTTCCACTGTGTGATTAGTGGTTCAGCGGTGGAGGGATGTCTGTGTTATTTCCAGTCCCTAATGAGTCTAAGATGACCCACTACAAACAGTTCTTTAAAGGACTATGTGTGAATATCTTTTCATTTCTCTGCTTTCTTAGTATGTACTTAGGACTGAGAACTAGGTGGAGGGGTGTTGGGGGCACTGACCATTTCCTGCCCTGTGATTGGCCCTTTGCCCTGATTGGTGTGCCTTGGTTATCTTTAAGCTGATTGGACAGGTTTGACAGTTAAGCGGGGGTTTGGCGGGGGAGGGGCTGGAGCGTAACAGTCATAATGGTCATAACGGTCACAACGGACATAACGGTTCACAACGGAAGATCGGAATAAAGTGCCTTGGAGACTCTCTCAAGTGTCGGGTGATTTCTTCCGCGGGACGGGAGGACCCCCAATAGAGGGGTGGTACAGAAAGCACTGTTTGGCATGGAAAGTCTACATTCTATTTCTTTTTTCTTTAATCCTTTTTTTTTAAACCAAGTTTTTTTTCTTAACTTTTTCCATTTTTTTTTTATTATAGTTTTGACAATCTTTACATAGTTGATTAGGGTAAAAAGATTCAAGGGCTACAGGAAAGTGGTAAGACCATTATTTCCATATTATTTCCTTCATGTATCTGAGGTAAAGGAGGATGTTAAGGGAGAAGCCCCACCCAGTCTTCCACCCACCCCAGGTTACTGATGTGGGGCATGCTACGAGTGGTTTTGATAGTTCAACAGTTCTGAATTGCTGCCAATCTCACCACTCCAAGCACAATGAGGTCGTCGAAGAATCCACTGATTGATATAGTTCATCTTAGACTCTTCATTTGCCCAGTTTTTCACGGCCAACATATGGCTGAGGTGGTTGATTGACTTGTTATGTCCTCTGTCTTTTCATGGTTAAGGTTCTGAGTCCAGCAGTTTGATTGGGGAGATCCCCAAAGAAACTTTGTCTGAGATGTTCCCACACCAGATTCTTGTGTGTACTAGCAAGCACAGGGCCCGGCACAGTCCATCACCCCGATCAGCTGGTGGTTGCAATTTCTGGGTTGGTTCTGTTTCCAGCCCTGACTTCCACTGGAACCAATGGGTGTTGCAGTCCAGTATGGTTCTGCCCAACACACACTCAGCCCTCACATAAACCAGTGGGAGCTGCAGCCTAGTCAGAGCTTATTCTGTCAAGTTAGACCACAGAACCACCTGGAAAGAGCATAATCTGGGAGTAGGCGTGGCCTGGGAGGGAAATAGTGGGCTCCTCCCTCTTGGGTTACCACTCCCATGGGAGGACAGGAAAACTAGGGTACATTGGGTACATTCTGTTTCATAAGAATGAATGCCAAACCCTTTTCTTATGTAGCTATAGTATTTTGTTTTTCCATCAATAATGGATGAAACTTGCAAGATGTTATTATGAGCACAGCTAACTTTGAAACTCGCAAAGGGTGAGTGGAGTAGGTGTAAGAGAAAAGAAATGGACCACTATTCAGGATCATAATGGACAATGCAAGAAAGTTGTCCCCTTTAATTAGACAGAAGCAGTCACAAGCCTTGGCACATCAAGTGGGTGTTTCCGAGGATAATTCTGCCCTTTGTTTCACCTTAAAGCTTTCAGTAGAAGTTCTCAAGGGAAGTTCTCAATAAAGGGTGCATATCAATCAGTAACACATTCCTACTACAGTCCTCACTCTACAACTTAATCTGGAATCAGTTAAGGGAGGAAATGCATCACAGAAGGAAAGACCTAAAGATCAAGGATGGTCAATGGGGGCTGCAGAGACAGAGACAGAGACAGCATGAATTGTAAAAGCCCCTTTTGCACTTATCAGCAACTTTAACCTCTAAGCTCACATTGATAATAAAAAACCAACCCCTCATCAGTAAAGGATGCCTAACTAGATTATAGAATTCTTCCTTGGGGTGGTCTGGTGTCCATGCAAAGGACTGTGGGACTGCCTTCAAGTGATTTCTGGAGACATTCGCAGAGCCCTGCCAAACAGCAGGAAATTGCTTGCAGCCTTGACTGCCATGGAACAGTTCTCCACACACCTTTGTGTCATCCATGCCTACTGCACAGACCCCAGCACTCAATGCTATTGTTCCTTTGTAAAATTTCTTTGCTTGAATAGGTTTTAATATAGTGATATCTCAGTGACAATTTCACTTTTTAAAAAAAGCAGTAGAACTTCTAAATCTCAATTTATCTGTATGTTAATAACCCTGTAATACTTAATATTTAATCTACTTTGTTAGGTTGTTAATAATTTTTAAATATACAAATTATGGAAATATTAAAAATAAACATTTGCATAAGAGTTTCAAGAGCCTCTGCATTGTTGATTTGACCCAGCTAAGGAAAGAGCCTCTACCCAACAGAGGCTGAACCTCTGTCAGGTTAACACCCACACAAGCCGGATGAACCCGCATCACAACACAGCCTGAACATCTGCGTAATTGCTGACTGCATAGACTCATTGTTTTATTTCCAACCTCGCACTGCAACCAGCCCTGTCTCGTTAAAAGCCACCCTTGTTGCCTTGTTAGGGCGAAAGAGCACCTTCTAAGTTAAGAAATCCCTCTCCAGGATGCCAACTTCTTGAAATAAACGCTCGCCTCTTACGAACGCTCATCGCTGGTGAGTCGGCCGTCCGGGAGGTGGGACGCACCTGTCTGTCTGGTAGCGATTGTGGGCTGTGTTTAGCCATTCCTGTGCCTCCTAGGATTGTTCGCACTCTGTGTTCCTGTTCATCTTGGAAAGTCCCACGGTGCTAAATTCTAGGGGTTAGGCTCTGAATAACACGCTGCACTCCCACATCTGCCAAGCCTGTGCTGGAGGCAGCAGGGAGCTGCGTGCCCTGATTGGATGATCATCCTCCACCAGTGTAGTACTTTTCCTTAGCACAGAAGGTGCCAGTTAGAGCTCTCTCTTTCTAGTGAGTACCTGCTTGTATCTACAGAGAAGACCTTTAGGGTAGACCCTTTGTGTCAGCCACTCAGCCTCTCTTTGGATATCTCCACTGGATTCTTGTCTTCCACTCCTGTGGCAGTGGGCATGAATCCCCCTGGTCCTCCTTGGAGACCTTGTCTCACCCTGTTTTTCCTCAACAGCTCTGCACACACAGGTCTTTTAACAGTGAGGTACCTCTAGGTCCTCCCTTGTCCAGCATTGTTAATCCCTGCCAGGGACATATTCAATGTACTTGAAGTTACCCAAGGTAAGAACAAAACAAAACAAACAAACAAAAAACCCTAGGAGACTGAAAAAGAAACTTACACTTACTCACACTTCATGTCTAAGTTAGTATATAGGCAGTGGAGCATGTTTTCATCAGCAGTTTTTGACTTTGAGCATGGGTATATTTCCTCTCTAAATTGTCCTAGAAGTATGCACGCGGCAGGTTGACAAGGGATCATCGACTAGTAAGTCATGGGAAAAAATTAGGAGAGTTAATTTTCCAGCGTCTGCAAGTATTACACTTTCAGCTGCTTAAAATGTCACCGCCTTCCCTGCGTGACTCAGCAGCCCAGGAGCAGGCAGTCGGCAGTCTGGGCTCCCGTCAAACAACGCATTTGGAGAGGCTGTGGGAACCAATCTGCCAGCAAGGCGATGACAGTGAGCTAACATCACAGAGCTCCACGAACTGTAAATCTTTTAACTACCTTTACTATTTTCTTTCATCTTTTGTCTGAGATAAGCTCTTTCCTGTATATGGTCCATTCTAGGGAATCCGTATTTCTCAGTAACGGTGATTTTGTTGTTGTTTAAATTAGCTGGATCAATTCAGAAATTCTTGAAGCAGCATTTTCCCTGCTGTTGTGAGGCGGGAGGCAGAGGAGGACAGGAAGTAACTGGTTATAAAGGGATATTCAGCTTCTCAACTGTGGGCTTCTAACGTTCCTTGCACTTGAAACACCCCACTGACACTCACGCTCTGGAACTAGAGACAGGCTCTGCGGGCAGCGGGGGATTAGGTCTAAGTGCTCACTGCTTCTGAGTACATTTAAACAAGTTGCACAAACGCACTGCCTTCCTCTGTGACTCCAGGCGCTGGCATCAGGCAGCATGTTATTACTCCTGGGTGGGATGAACTCGTGGGAGCTGCGAGAACAGCTCATGGAGGGAAATTACCATTTTATATTTATTACTTTGGCTAGCTTGAGTGTCATAGGAATAAACTCCCTAATGCATTAAAGTACAATTCCTCCACAATTTGATTCCATTGCTTGATAAACTATTTTTAGGGACTGTCTCTGGCGGCTTTTAAAGGCACACGCCATGCCATTTTCAAAGATTATTTCAGTGGCTTGTCAAAACGATATAAGTAACAATCTCTCTTTTCAGATTAAGAGAAATATGAGCCATACTGAGATGGAATTTTTATTCTTGAAAAAAAAAAGCACTCAGGTTTTCCTTGCTTAGTACATTACAGTCGTGGTGCAATTCCGTCTCATATCTTTGATAAGATGCTACTCTTTTAGTCAAGCTTGGCTTAGTTGTGGAATCAGATAATGGGATTTTCTTGAAGTCACAAGTTGGAAGACAGCATTGCACTTATCTGTGGCTGACTTCTAGAGAGCAGAGAAATCTTCCTCCAAGGGGTGCTGCCAGGTCGGCTTACTGGAGATCGACATGACTGCCACTAAAAACGAAATGCAAGCAGAATCCCACAATTTATACAATGGGAAACGAGATAGATAAGCCGTACTTCAATATTTTTATTTATTTGCTGGATATCTGGAGTAGTAAAATTAGGACTTTTTCGGGCATATCTGAAGGATACATTCCCAAGAATAGTATAACAATAATAAGCAGCCCAGGCTGCATGGATGCTGTGTCAGCACGAGCGGCATCCAGGATGGGCAAGGATTTCACCACCCGATTCAAGAAGGATCCATCACCCCCTCGAAAATTCAGTACAGCAACAGCAGGTTCCCCCGCCCCCGATGGAATCTCTTGCCTCCAATGATCTAATTATGGTAGGTACAATGTAGTGGAGGAATGAAGCAAAGCAGAGTTTACTTACATTGCTTTTTCCCTCCAACCTTGGAAGATGTGGCGTTTTAAAATATATATTCATATAAATACATTCACTAGGGAATAGAATTAATCTGATTCTGGGGAACTGCCATAGAGATTAATTCTTAGTTCTTTCTTAAATGATCTGAATTTTTAATATTGTTCATTCTTCCATAACTGTTATATGATGCTAATGTACTATTACAAGTTACCATCTTTGAATTGTTGCATCTTAAAAAAGTGACATCTGTATTGCACACGAGCTAGAACAGCCCAGCTGTCTGTCCAGGTCATCACCGCTCTACCAGTTTAGCTGGTGTGTGCCTCTCTATGTGGGCATTGCCTTACCTGCTAGGTAGATGTGAGATGTATTTTAGCTCTAAGACTAAACTTTTTTGAAATCGAATATTATTTTTCTTTGCATCTTAAGTGCCCAACACACAACATATCATATAGCTAGTATTCAAGAAATATTTACTAAATAAGTGATTGGGTGAAATGTGACTGGTTAAGGTACAAAATCTTCAATCTGCCATGTGAAAATCTGTTGATAGCTGAGTGTGAGGAATATTTTTAAAAATTGTCAACATCACTGAAGCCATGAATGCATAAAGTCCAGGCACTAAATGAAAAGGGGATGTATTTTTGGTTTTTATTGAAAGACCAGGAAAACATGCAAGTTTTTATTTAATTGATACACAGTAATTCACAGAAAAAGATATATTAGAATATGTGCGCACACATATGTCTTTTTCACCAAAATCTGAACTGTCTAAATTTAAAGCCAAATGCATATTATTCGTCAGTGCAAGGTCTCCAGTGGGGCTCATGTGCCTCTTACACAGGGGTGCAAACACATGAAGGCACTGCCAGCAGGAGTCATCCACATGTACTGCCTTGGATGTTGAATGCTACACTAAACGCTGGAAATGTTCACTTGAATGTTTTATAATAGAATTAAACCTACTCCTGAAGATAGTGCAGTGTGCGTTCCTAAGGTTGCTTGGCTGAATGGTGACAAGATCTCAGAAAAATACTGAAATCATGACAGGGCAAGCTAAACTGGGACTTGAAAGCCATTTAGGCATGTCTGTTCTTTCTCTTCTGCTTAGAGGTATTCCATAGAATTTGTGAGAAAGCACGAATGTGACATTGCTGCCAGGGACCTGATGGCATGAGTCCTCATCTTATGTGAGCATGGATGAGGACCTATAATACTTGGGTAAAGCTGGCTCAAATATAAAAGTTAATAAAAGATGCCCTTTAAAAGGCATCAGTGAATATGAAAAAAAAAAAGCTGAAAAATATCCTAACTCAGTGGGTACCCCGTCAGGAATGAGTCGGTTGACTATCATCAGGTTCCCCGTTAGCCTGTTACTCAATGTCAAGCGCCGATCCTCTGATGTTTTTGTTGAGTTGGTCTTGCAGAGTTTTCTCACAGTGTGCTTTGCCTCATGGTAAGAAACACAGTGTCCTTCCATCTTCCCAGTAGGCGTAGTTTAAATAAATAAGTTGATATATCATAAAGCCAGGTTTTCTCTACTGCTCAGTGTTGTGGTGCCTCTGAACCACTGAGGAACTGTAATCTCGCCTAACTGGGAGTGATACTTGATGAGTCTGATATCGGTTTAATGTTCCAGGATGTTCATAAACACACAGAGAGAGTACATGGTAAATTGCCCATTTCTGATTTTCTTGGTGGATTTTTAAACGTTAGAGGCATGAGGAGAAGAGATATTTAATCTGAATTGACTTGACATTCTATTGGAAATCCAATCAACCATTTCAGTGCTTGCAAATGAGCTACTTGTTTCTCTAAGCAACTCTGACACATCTCTGGGTTGCTTCCAATAGCTAAACTATAAAGACATAATGGCCCCGAGCTGACTGGCTAGCACCTTGCATAACCTAATTCTGATTACCTCACATTTGCTCACTTGTTCTGCTAGTCTTCCTCCCATCCTGCCCTGCCTTGTATCCTGCAAAGTCACATGTGTGAATGAGGAATGACGCCTGTGTGACTCTGAAGACCTGAACTCGCTCACAGCTGCGCTGAGCTGCTCTGCGTGAGCCTTGTGATGGCCACTGAGTGGTGGCGCAGGAGAAGCCCCAGGCACGCAGGTTCCTTCCTGCAATGTTTGCTTGCGTCACAGCTCTTCTTCCTGCTTCCCTCTTTCCCTCGCTTTATCTCAACTTCCGTTTCACTTGAAAAAACAAAATGTTCTCCCTTCATGTGGCTTCAGTTTTGTCTTGGTGTTATAAAGATCCCCAACCCGTATCAAACACTTTGTACGATAAAAGGACTCAAACATATACAGAGTTGTATCTTTAAGCCTGAGTAAAGTTTTATATTCACAAAAGGCAATGTTCCAAATTCTTTTGGAATCCAAAATTAGAGCTATGAAATCACACGCACAAGAAATGAATCCCCAAGTTCTATTTTTCAGAGGAAAAATTCATTTGAGTTACTAAAATTTCCTGTTAGAATTAGACACAGCTTCCAACAGTACGCCCCTTCCTTCAGTTAGTGTAGTAATGTATAGGTCACCTGATTTGAATAACCAAAGGAAATGTACATTGACGACTGGGCCTCTAGACTATGCAGACAAGATTGTCTATCTAGCCAATCAGATATTCTCTAAATAAAAGTTCCCTTGAAGCAGGGATCACTGTCACGTAGCAATTTCTTAGGAAGTCCCTTTGGGTAATTTCAGCTATAATCAACTTTATAGCTTCAGTTCTACAGTGGAAGACTTTCACCCAATCAATGACGGTTCAAGTATTTCTTTTTTACCAGGCGTGTGACTAAAATCCAGTTGCCAGGAATTCCGATGGATAGCTTTCTACTTTTGTGCTGTTGAGAAAGGAAATATTTCCTTTCCCTTTGATGGCTAAGGTACCCAGGGATCCTCGGTGTGGACGGCCTGGGTTGTCAGTGCCTGTACAGGAAGCCCTGAGTGTGGACGGCCTGGGCTGTGGGAGTCTGTACAGGAAGCCCTGAGTGTGGACGGCCCGGGCTGTGGGAGTCTGTACAGGAAGCCCTGAGTGTGGACGGCCCGGGCTGTGGGAGTCTGTACAGGAAGCCCTGAGTGTGGACGGCCCGGGCTGTGGGAGTCTGTACAGGAAGCCCTGAGTGTGGACGGCCTGGGCTGTGGGAGCCTGTACAGGAAGCCCTGAGTGTGGACGGCCTGGGCTGTGGGAGTCTGTACAGGAAGCCCTGGGACCATCCAGTTCTGCGGCATCATCTGATAGAGCAGACCTCTGTCTCCAGGCTTTCAGTGATCTTATTGCAAACAGGACATAGGCAGCAGGAGCTTTATTCATTTGCTTGTTTGCTTTTTTTTGCTGGGCTGTTTCTCATGGGTGCATCACCCAGCACTCACAGTGTATGATACCCCTAGGCAGGGTTTGACTGTTGATACGGTGGCAGGATATGTCAAGTAAAGGAGGATTGTGAGCAAAAACCGGAGTGGGTCGGAAAATTTAGGTAGCTTCTTATCTCAGCACAAAGAGCTTAGTCAGATAATAAAGGTGAAGGAAAGAAAATTTGCATTCCCACAAACCCAACATCAAATAACAACATATAGGACAAGCTAGGTGAAATAAAGTCATGGGGAATGGATCTACTCTGGAACAATTTCTCATTTACCTAGAGACTAAAATATCAGATCTTCATAATGGGTTTAGAGCCATGTTGTAACATTACATGCATCTTGTATTCCACTTAGCCTTTATATATTTTGTTGGTTTGTATATTTTATCTTATAAAAATTCATAATATTTTCTATGATGCATTTTTATACGTATAGGGACTTTCTGCTCTACCTGTACCTTCCCTCTCCCCATTTCCCCATCCACTATTTTCCCCCATTACGATAGTACAGTTCTCCAGCAACAGTTGCAAATCCAACATTCTGCTAATTCAGTGAATGATGGCAGTGTAGGCATAGACAGTGTTACAGTCCAGCCTTCTGTTGTCAAGGTCTGAGTAACAGCTTCGTTGGCAGGAGTCGGGACGAATGCTGCACTGCATCTTCACTCTCCGTTATGGTGCTCTCTAGTACACAGTTCATTTACAATAATATATGTAAATACATGTTACCGACATATCTACTTATTGGCATTTTGCATAAAGATTGCCTTAATAAGAGAGAAATATGCGATTTGTCCTTTTGGGATTGGCTTAGCATAATATTCTCCAGTTGGGACCATTGTTGCAAATGACAGAATTTCAATTATTAAATAGTTGAATAGTATTCCCTGGAATGGATGTACCACAATTTATTTATTCATTCCTCTTTCAATGCTGATTTCACTTTGTTTACATTTTTCCAAGAATGGGATGGCTGGCTGATACTGTTGATCAATTTTCAGTTAGGACTGTCCATACTGATTTCCAAAGTGGCTGCACTAGCAAACACAACAAATAGTGAAGTAGGGTACTTTCTCCCCACATCCACACCAGCAGGTGTTGACAGTAGATTTTGAAATGTAGGACAAGCTCACTGGAGTTTGGTGGGTCCACAGTGTGGTTTTTATTTCTATTTCCCCAATAACTAAGGAGGTTGAGCATTTTTTTTCATGTATCTATTAGCCATTTGAATTTGTTCTTTTGAAAAATGTCTGTTCTGGGCCCAGGATGGTAGCCTAGTGACTGAAGTCCTCACATTGAATGCACAAGGATCCAATATGGGTGCTGGTTCTAATCTCGGTGGCCCTGCTTCCCATCCAGCTTCCTGCCGGTGGCCTGGGAAATCAGTGGAGCATAGCCCAAAGCCTTGGGACCCTGCACCCATATGGGAGACCTGAGAGAGGCTCCAGGCTCCTGGCTTCAGATTGACACAGCTCCTGCCATTGCAGCTACCTGGGGAGTTAATCAGCAGACAGAAAATCGACCTCTCTGTCTCTCCTCAAATACATCTTTAAAAAAAAAAAGGTCTGTTTTCCTTCACAGGGTTGTTTGTTTTGCTGTTGTTCAGTTTCTGAAGTGCTTTGTAAACCTTGGAAATTAGTCCCCTGTGTGGTTGTGTAATTTGCAAAGATTTTCTTCTATTCTAATGGTTGCTTCTTTGCTTTTTGATTTTTTCCTTTGTTGTACAGAAGCTTCTTAGTTTGGTGTGGTCCATTCGTTTATTTTGGCTTTGATTGATTGAGTTTTAGGTGATTTTTCTAAGAAATCTTTGCCAATGCCTATACTTTATAGAGTGCTTCCTGTTTTCTATAGTTTTTAAATTGTTTCTGGGTGCAGATTTAGACACTTGAACCATTTAGAGCTGATTTTTGTATGAGGAGGCAGATGGGATTCTTGCTTCTTTCTTCTTGTTGAAGAGACCAGGCTTTTCCCCTGGATCATTTTCAGTTCTCTCATGAAAAAGTAGTTGGCTGTACATGTGTGGGCTCCTTTCTAGGGTTTCTATTCTGTTCCATCGATTTCTTTCTCTGTTTCTGTACCAAGGCCATACTGTTTAGATGACCAGTGCCACATGTATGTCTTGAGGTGTGCAATTGTGATTCCTCCAGCTTGACTTTCACACTTCAGGATAGCTTTGCCTATTCATGGTCTGTTGCATTTCCTGAGGAATTTTCATCTTTTCTATTTCTGAGGAGAATGTTGTTGGCATTTTGATGGGGATTGTATTGAATCTGTGTAGTGCTTTTGATAATACCAGCATTTTGATGATGTTGTTCCTGCCAATCCACGAACATGGTAAGTCTCTCCATTTTTGTTGTCTTCTTCTATTTCTTGTTTTTAATGTTTTGTAATTTTAGTTTTATAGACCTTCCACCTCCAAGGTTTTTGAGATTCCTCTCTGCTATTTTGAAGAGGACTGTACTTGCAATTTCTTTCTCAGATATGCAGTTATTATGTTCACTGGTGCCATCGATTTATGTTCATAGATTTTGTATCCTGCTACTCTTTGAATTTTTCTTATGGTTTCCAACAGTCTCTTCATGGAAGATGTTATTTCTGCCAATATGGGTGCATGGTAAATTTCTGAATCTTTCAATGTCTTCTTGTATTTCTTTTTTCAATGTTTTGCAATTTTCATCATAGATGTCTTCCATGTCTTTGATTAGGTTTATTCCAAGATTTCTAAAATTCTCTGCTATCTTAAAGAAGAATGGACTTACAAGTTCTTTCTCAGGTATGAACTTATCTGTGTATAAATTATTTATGTTCATGTAATTTTGTACCCTGCTACTCTGCCAAACTCTCTTATGAGTTCCAATAGCCTCTCTATTGAGTCTTTTGGCTCTTCTACATAGAGAATCATGTCATTGGTGCCCAGTGTAATGGCATAAAGTCTAAATCCTAAGCTTGCAAGAGGCAGGGTTCCACATGGGCACCAGTTCATGTCCTGGCTGCTCCACTTCCCATCCAGCAGTAGAGCATGGCCCAAAGCCTTGGGATTCTGAACTTGCTTTGGAGACCAGGAAGAATTTCCTGGCTTCTGGCTTTGCTGGAGACCTGCTCTGGCTGATTTGAGAGTTTGCAAAGGATGTATGGATCGGCAAGACAATACGAAGAAGAGATAAGACATGGACCACTAAGACATGATGCTCATAATGGACAACTCAGAAAAGTTGCCTTCTTTATTTATACACAAATCATCATAAGCTTTTGCATGACATCCAATTGTTTCATGGTTAAGAAAATACAAAAAACAATCCTAAAAAATATTATTTTAGTTCAAAGAAAATATTTTCAACAAACCATTACTCATTGAAACCTGTAGTCACCTGGCTGAAGCCAGGAACTCTACGGTTGGCAGTGCATGCAGTTACATGATGAGAAGTAGTTTACTTATACTCAAAATCAATTTTTACTAAACACAATCAAACTAATATTGCTTAGAATATTAAGAGTACAGAATTAAAAGATCATAAATAAAAGGATTTTATAAAAGTACATAACGTAGATTCTTTACTAATCTTATAATCAAATCATGCATTAATTACAGTCACCGTCACCTACTGCTGATTCAATTGTTTTTTGTTCTTTTGTTAAAGGGCAGTGAAAGGGATCAAGGCAGCTCAGCCAACATACAAACAGAGGGCCTTTACGAGAAACTTCCTTTTATCTTTATAAACTGATTTCTTTCCCTAGATATAAGTGCCAATATAAGATAGAGATTTTAAGCCATTTTGAGGGGGTTCACATTTGTTTTCCTTTAGAAGATGCCCCATTTACTTTTGCTTTCTGTGGTGAGAAACTAAAATGCGTCATTTCATGTGTTGTAACAGTTTGAGGGGCATGGTAAACAAACTCTTTGTACCTCCATGATTGCCATCTTTTCCAAGATACTATCAAGTCATTTCTTAATGAAAACATTACTTATATTAGGGCAAACTTCAGGACCAAAGTGGGCACATATAAGATGTTTGGAAACATTGTGGGCTCAATTGTACTATTGTATACTTTAACATGATTGATCAAATTGAGGTGTCATACCAGCTACAGGAATCACTTCACATTGGCAGAAAAACAACAACAACACTCTCAGGAGAATTCTGTGAAACATCAAAGAGGTGATTGAGTGTCCATACAGTGGGTGAGACAGCAGCAGTGAGGTGACTGGAGACATTCTGCCAGGCTTTGCCTCGCAGCCAGAAACTCCTTGTAGGCTTGCTGAGGAGCGGTGCTCATCACACACCCATGCCATCTGACCCAACTGCACGGCTCCCCACAGCTTTGGATCAGCTCAGCCATCTGGTTTTGCAGCCATCTGGGGAGTGAACCAGCAGATGGAGGATCTCCCTTGTGTCATTTACAAGTAGGGATACTTTAATTTCCTCATCTCCAATTTGAATTCCTTCAATTTCTTTTTCTTGCTGAATAGCTCTAACCAGGACTTCCAATTCTATGTTGCAAAACAGTGATCTATTTCTATTACCTTTGCTGGTTCTATCTAAACACCCACAACATCCAGAGTTCAGCCAGGCTTACACCAGTCTTGAGCTCTAGCTGGGTCTCCCAAGTGGGTAGCAAGTGTTCACTGAGCCCAGCATGTGCTGCCCTGCAGGGTTTGCATTAGCAAGAAGGTAGATGATAGAATAGCTGGAACTCCCCAGCAGCTGCAGAACCCCCAATGCCACAACCCTGGACAACCTTCCCCTATTCTGCAGACCTTTCTGAAGATTCTCATACACATGGATTTCATCATTTATACCAACATTTACTTATTTTCCAAACCCATTTATTTTTGAAATATTTTGAAGTATTCCTGTACATGTGTAGGATGCTAATATTATAACAGTGACTTGAGGATTAAGATGAATAAGCATTTTTAGTCAGACCTTTTACCTGATACTTGTATGCATGAACCCCTTGCTAGGCTATAGACAACGCAAAAGCAAGCACAGACAAGGTCCAAGGGCAGGTTGGACTCATTTCCTTTAATTTTCACCCCATCACTCAAAACTGTGTCAATATCTTCCGACTGGAATACAGAATGTGCTGCCCCACCTCCTGAACCATATGCCAACCTGCCATGGATAGAGGGGTGCTACTTCTGCAGCTCTTTGCAGAAGCACACAGCTAGTGAGGCTGATATATGGCACTGGACTCAGAGGGCCTCATCATGGCCAGGAGAAGGATGTTTTGTTCAAGCAACCACACCTGTCTCTTCTCTCAGTCCCATTTCTGCTTCCTTGCCACCTGCTTCCATTTCCTCTTACTCAGACACATTTTACATAGAAACCGTAGCTTTAATATAAATTAGGTAAATTACAGAGAAGAAAGGAGAAGTAACAACAGAGTGTGTTTGAACAGACTAGCACCTGACACGACGAAGTGTCAAGCACTTCAACAATCACGGTGATTTCCTTACCCATTGTTCATAGGAAAGTGAAGAAGGGTACCTTTCTCCTCACATTTGTGCCAGCAGGTGTTGTTAGTAGAACTCTGAGTATTGGCCAACCTCACGGGAGTTAGGTGGAACCTCAACCTGGTTTTCCTTTATATCGCCCTGATAGCTAAGGAGCCTGAGCATCTTTTCATATGTCTGTTAACCATTTGAATCTGTTCTTTCGAAAAATGTTTGTTCATTTTTTTTGTTCATTTTTTTTTCATTTTTCATTTCTTCACAGGATTTTCTTTCTGTTTTTGTTTTACTGTCCCCGGATTTCTGAAGTTCGTTGTAAATCCTGGAAATTAGGCCCCTATCAGTTGTGTAGCATGCAAAGATTTTCTTTCATTATGTTGGTTGTTTCTTCACTTTGTTAATTGTTTCCTTTACTGTATATGCAGAGCATTTTAGTCTGGTTTAGTCCCATTTATTTATTTTGTCTTTGCCTGTGTCTTTTCCAAGAAGATTTTCCCCATTCCTAATTCTTCAAGAGTGCTTCCTATGTTTTATTTTAATAGTTTGATGTTTCTAGATTTAGGTATTTGAACCACTTAGAGCTGATTGGTGATCCCAGCATGTGTAAGGTGAGGATTTTAGCCACTAGGCTACCATACAGAATCCCAGATGAACTGTAGTATCATCTTTTCTATTTCCGAGGAGAATGTTGTTGGCATTTTGATGGGGATTGCATTGAATTTGTGCATTACTTTTGGTAATATGGACATTTTGATGATGTTGATCCTGCCAATCTAGGAACATGTTAAGCTTTTCAATTTTTAATGTTTTCTTCTAGTTCTTTTTGTTTAATGTTTCATAGTTCTTATCATAGAAGTCTTTCAAATATTTACTTAGTTTAATTCCTAGCCATTTAAGACCCTCCCTGTTATTTTAAAGGGGACTGTACTTACAATTTCTTTCTCAGCCATGGAATTATTTGTGTACACTAGTGCCATCAATTTGTGTTCATTCATTTTGTATTATGCTGTGCTGCCAAAGACTCTTATGAGTTCCAGCAGTCTCTTGACACAGCTGGTGCCCAGGACTTGAGATGACTATCCTAGGGAAGTTTCCTGACTTCATGGGAAGTTCTGGTTTCCAAAAGAAGGGAATTCTGACAAAAATCTGATGAATGTATTTAAGAAAAATAGAAACCCAATATTCATAATGAATTAAGGACAAAAAGGTTTCCAACCAGGAGGAGGCAAGCCTATGGTATAGAGTGCAGAGAGGTTTGGGATGATGGAGAATCATCACGGTGAAGCACAGGAACAGGTTCCAGGAAAATACTTGGGTCAGGCAGTTGGCAGGGAGTTCCTAGAGACCCCTGCTTGCAGGGCAACAGCGGTGATGGTAGGAGTTCCTGGAGACCCCTGCTTGTAGGGCAACAGCGGTGATGGTAGGAGTTCCTGGAGACCCCTGCTTGCAGGGAAGTCACGGTGATGGTAGGGAGTTCCTGCAGACCCCTGCTTGCAGGGAAGTCACGGTGATGGTAGGGAGTTCCTGCAGAGCCCTGCTTGCAGGGAAGTCACAGTGATGGTAGGGAGTTCCTGCAGACCCCTGCTTGCAGGGAAGTTGTGGCGATGGTGCAGTAGTCTTTCAGTGGACAGAAAATCCACCAGCAGCCGGCAAACAGCAATTCAGACTCCAGGGATCCAGGCTCCTGTTGCAGCCAGAGATGTGGCTCATTAATTTTAATAAATATTTTAGTATGAGATATTTCAAAGTGAGATGAGAGAAACAGAGATTCTCTGTATTAGCCCTGCATTATTTTTGTTTTGTACAATCAAAACTTCTGCAAAAGAAAATACATTTTTTAAGCCATTAGAGTTAGTTTTCTAAAAGAAACATTCAATTACAATACTCTGCTATATCATGCAATTCATTCCTATAGAATGCATGATTCATTACTTTCAGTAGGTTTTGAGTTACAAAGACCCATTTGAAATTTTATTCATCACTCCAAGGCCAAGCAAGCCCTTTCCTTTCCCGCTGAGCCTCCCTACTGCAGACAGGCCCTACTTCACGTTCTGTCATTTTGGGCTGGCTTCTTGGGAACATTTCATATCAAGTACAATTATTGCACGTGGTATTCAGACACTGATTTCACCCACATAACGTTTCAAAGTTTATTCTTGCTCTAACATGAACTATTAATTAATTGCTTCTTGATAGTAAATCCCTTTGTATGGAATACCACATCTGATTTACCAGTTTATTAGTTAATGAACATGGTCTATTTCCATTCTTCCAGTTATTAAGGATAATGTGATCCTAGAAATTAAGAGAACTATTAGATGATCCATGTCCTTTATTATAGGCACCTGGATTCCATTCCCACTGGTAGTCCCTGACTCCAGCCTTCTGCTGAAGCAGACCTATGCAGGAACAGGGATGACTCCCATAATCGGATCTTACCATCTGGCTGGAAGAGATGAACTGCAGTACTAGCTCCTGGCTCCGGTGTAGGCAAGCTCTCTCCCTGTCTCTCTGCCTCTCAGACACATAGATATTTTAAAAACAAGATAAATAATAAAAAAGGAGAATGCTGCCTTGAACATGAAGGCATGAGATCTTTGTGTGGACATAAGCTTCATTTCCCTTAGCGACACAGTGCCAGGCCAGGGCTGGAAATGAGAGAACTGTGTTCAAGTGTGGAGAAGCTGCGGCCACATGGCACCACAAGGAAGTTCCAGTTTCCCCATATTCTTATGCAAAATCTGCTGAACGCTCTTAGTCTCTGAGGATATGAGATGGCCTGCATCCCTCTGATGGATATTTTAAACTTAATTTTTTGTGCTTGTTATACTTTCGGATATTTTTATGGAGTAATTTTAACTGAACAATATTATGACTATATAACTGATTTAGCTCAGTTAAAAATAAAATCAAGTCATTTTTAATTTGTCATATCAGGTGGCACACCCTTTATGTGTACATATTCATATCCATCAATTGATAAATGTTTAATAAAACTTGACATATATGTATATTGTTCATATAAAATGCTTTACTTTATATATTCTTTTTTAAGAGATTTATTTATTTTTATTTGAAAGTCAGGTATACAGAAAGGAAGATCTTCTGTCTGATGATTCACTCCCAAAGTGACCGCAATGGCTGGTGCTGTGATGATCCAAAGTCAGGAGCCAGGAAACTCTTTCTGGATCTTCCGCACTTGTGCAGGGTCCCAGTGCTCTGGGCCGTCCTGGACTGCTTTCCCAGGCCACAAGCAGGGAGCTAGATGGGAAGTAGAGCCACTGGAATTAGAATTGGCACCCATATGGGATCCTAGTGCGTTCAAAGCAAGGACCTTAACTGCTATGCCATCATGCTGGCCCTTCCCTTATGTTCTCAAGAATCTATATCCTTCAGGAGGAGGCTCGTATCCCAACCCTGAAGACTCCCAGATCCTCACCAAGGACTATCAGTACGGACACCAAGGACTACATCCCAACTGCCAAGGAGACCACGGGGAATAGGAGTGCCTTCGGAGGCCGAGAACTCTGAGGTCACCCATCCCCATCTGGAGTTTCCACAGGGGATGGAAGAAGTTCAAACTTTGCCATGCAGAAACCAGCATCATCGGAACAACAACCAGGAGCCCTGAGTGGTCTGCAGAAACAGAAGAATAATAAACTTCCTTCGGGACTAGGGAGAGGAGCTTTCTCTGGTCCTTGCCTAGCTCCAGCTTTGGGTCCCCACCCTCTCTCGCGATGAAGATTAGGATCATTCCAGAAACCCCTCAAAACAAAAGAACAAACATATAAACAAAAAACCTAGACTGGACAGACAACAACAAGGAAAGCTTAGAATTAGACAGGAAATGACCAGCGTGGATTCACTCATACCTCACTAGGTGGGACACAAAGATTAGTTACGCCTTACTGGGGTATTGGAGATTTCTCTGCACACCCCTTCTAAAAAAAAAATGTTCTGTACCTAAACTGATGACACATGTCTTGCTAGAGTTATAAGCCAGTTCAGACCATCTGAAAAACAACCAAGTTCAGCAAAATCATGCTTCAACACTATAAACAGCTAAATACTAAAATGAAAATAGACACAAGACAGCTGAATAGTAATCTATAGCCATTTTGAGGTGTATAGAACCCGGTTGACTATAAACCAAAACTGAAATGTCTATGAAGAAGTCACAGGATGTGGTTAAGAACCTGCATTTTCCTATTAACATATTGGTTAATCAATACCATGTCAATTAATGCCATAATGTTGTAAATTGTTGTTGATGTTATGTTGGGGCTTTTAATTGATTGGGATGATACTTTGCAGGCTTTACCTTCAGACCAGAGATGGTCTCACCAAGAAATCATTGAATTCACTAGGATAATAAGATGCTGGACTTAAGCTTGGTAAATAATTCCAATGAAAGAACCTCAACTGAATTTGGACTGTGGTAATGCAGCAAGGTGGAGAAATCCACCATGGGTAGAGGGTTCAGGGAGGGGTGGGGGGAATCCCAGTGCCTATAACACTGTGTCACATAATGCAATGCAATTAATTTAAAAAAAAAGAATCTATATTGTTGTGTAATATCTAGGATCACATTTTCAATTCTTTCAAATTTAAGCAGCCAACCACACTTTGTACCAATTTCTTACACTGTAATCATTTGTGCTCTCAGATTTTGGTTAAAATATTAATTAGTGTCATTATAAACTTGTGAGTCTGTTCTTGCTGACACAAGTCATGGAACAGCGTGGTCCTGAGCACAGTCTGGACACCTGCCCTTTTGGAAAAAGATAGTCTCATTGAGCAGCTTATCTCACATATATTTATTAATGCTTGGATTCCAGTATTTGAAACTATTTGATCTAATCTCTGATTTTATACAAGCCACTGAATTCACAGACTAATCAGACTGACAGAAGGATTCCTTACATACTGTATTCGAAACCAACACTTTTGGGAGATACACATGGTACAGGTGGTAACAGCCTCCACTTAGATGTCACCTCCCTTAGAAAACTCCTCCCTCTGGCAGATCATAGAATCTCTCTGAGCTCATAAACTATTTTATTCCCTTCTCTTTTATATCATTATTCACTGTCGGACCACAATAAGCAAACGGACTGTCTCATCAGCTTTGTTGCTGGGTTAATGCAGAACCCCTTGAATATTATTGATGTCCGATATAGGTCTGATCAACTAAACCAAGTTACAGATACACAGTGTTTGTTAGTTTTCAAGAACTCCAAGTTCTGATCTAGTGCCGTTAGATGAGCCCAAGGTGCAGCACTTCCAGGAGTCCTTGCTGTCCCAAAGTTGCCATTGACCACTGTTTCTCTCTGTGCTGATACTGTTACTAATGATTTGAGCTTTGGAGATTCATGCCATTGACTTTGATGTGCAAGCAGGCAAGAAGGTGATCAGCGGAGAGATTGAAAGAAAACAGTGAAGAGACAGAAACTGTTACTGTGATAGATCAGACGGACATTTCAGTAAAGGTGTGGCAGCCTATTTTCTGTACAGAGCCCGCTCTTCTCTCTTCTGGAACAGTTTGGGTACAGGGCTTTCAGATGTGTAGTTCCCCTAACAAAACTCTCTGGACAATACTGGCCATTAAGGCCCTTTTCTAGTAAAGAACAAAATGACTCCTTAGGCCCGGTGAGTATGACATGTTGGGGGGAACTGCACTGCCTGCTTGATTCAGTGAACTCTTTGATAAAGGATAGGCAGGGACAGCTTGAGCTAAGGGACACAGACAAGGGCTTGGGTCCTGCTTCCAGGACTATATCCTCATTCTATTGAACTTCAATTTATTTTCTTTTAAATTTCTAATGTTTTTGGGCCCAGCGCGATAATGTAGTCATTAAAGTCCTTGCCTTGCACACACCAGGATCCCACGTGGGTGTCGGTTCTAATCCTGGCAGCCTCGCTTCCCATCCAGCTCCCTTCTTGTTGCCTGGGAAAACAGTTGAGGACAGCCCAAAGCACTGGGCCCCCACACCCGCATGGGAGACCTAGAAGAGTTTCTGGCTCCTGGCTTCTGATCAGTGCAGCATTGGCCATTGCGGTCACTTGGGAAGTAAACTATTGGATGGAAGTTCTTCCTCTCTATCCCTTCTCCTCTCTGTATATCCACCTTTCCAATAAAAAAAAATAAGTCTTAAAAAAAATTCTCATGTTTCCCCCTCTGATGCAAATAGACTAGTATCTATCCAACTGCCTTAACAATATGAAAAGTTTAAAGGTGTTAAAAGCGAAGGTATTTTAGTTTGATTCAGTTTGCATTCATCTTTAAAATCTTCATACCAAGTGACTGAGACTTCTGTCAGTTTTAATCCCTTTAATGCCTCATAATCTCTCTTCTTAAAAGGAGAACATGAACACTTGCCACAGAATTGATGAGCTTGATAATGGTTACAGATAGAAAACGACCACACTCCTTGGAAGCGAGTGCCATCAGTGCTACGTTGGCCCTGTAAGAGCAAACACTGCTTTGCTTTTACAGGAATCCAATACAAAGCAAAACCTCAAAACTGTGTGACTTCCAAATTTCAGCCAGCACACTCAAAATAATGGAGATGAACTGCCTCAGCAAGTCGTGTGAGTTTTATCCATTACCTTTCCCAGTGGAAAGAAACGGCTCCTTATCTAGTCCTGATAATAGTGTTTTGTAATTCTCAGTGTAGTCTGACTCCTTCCCTTCAGAGAAGTATGAGTAAGACTGAGAAAAACCATCTGTAACTTAATATTATAGGCAGCAGAAAATGAGAACGGAGCAGAATGCAATGAAACTACAGACTGCCTGAAATGCCAGGGAATCCGTAGGCTACAGGAAATCCGCACATAAAGATTAATAATGCTATTTCTCAGATTAGCTTCTTTCTTGTTCTGTTGGTGTTTCAGAATTGGAACACATTTTGATAGATATTTTTGTATGGGGGTCAAGTGCGCTATAATATTATTTTCTAGCCTCTTTCCTTTCAGTTCATAACACCACATGAAAAGCATGTACTAAGATTGCAAAAGTGTGTCTGGCTATCACAAATTTCTCCACAAATGAGTAAGTATAGTCCAGAATGGGAGAAGAAAATGCAGACTGATAAAACTGGCTCTGCACTGTTATTACCTCTTCCACTCCTGAGCACTTTAAATCATTCAGCAAAACACTTCAACTGCATGTTCTGTTTGCTTCTCGCAAAGAATAAGACACAGGTGGTGATACATAAACACATCGTTGCCTGTGCTTGTGTCATAAACCTTAAAGTAGTCGCCTTGGTGTGGAATCTAAATAGGATGCATGGAATTATCCAATCCTAACACATATTTAAAGATTTGCTTATTTTTAATTGAAAGGCAATTTTTTCAGAGAGAAAAAGTGAAATACAGAGAGAAAATATTCCATCTAATTGTTCACTCCCTAAATGATTGCAGCGGTAGTGGCTGAGCTGATCTGAAGCCAGAAACTGGGAGTTTGTGCAAGATCTCCCAGACGGGTAACAGGGCACAAGACATTGGGTCATCTCTACTGCTTTCCTACTCCATGAGCTGGGCAGTTGGCTTGGAAGTGGAGCAGCTGGGACATACACCAGTGCCCAGGTCGAATTTTAGCCAGTTAAACCACCATGTTGGCCTGCTAGCACTTTATTTTTCTTGTAATTAAAGATTTGAGGTTTACAAGTCTGTATTTGAATACGTTTTGAGAATACTGTAGTAATCCCATCACTTAGTAGTAAAATTGATAACGAAGGCCAAGATGTTGGATGACAGGTGCAGCTTGCGGACCTTTTCACAGGTTATCCCGGAGTTTCTAACCAGAGCTTCATTTGCTAACTACTCTGTCTCCATTTGCTTTGCTGCCATTTCTCTGGCATGTCCTTTGTCCATTTTCATCAAGCTCTTAGTACCACTCAGCTCTCACTACCACTTCTAGCTAATGAACCACTTTTAATTTGAATTTCAACTGGTTTTTAGATCTAATGTGGTTTTTGGATACAGGTTTAAGAACATAATAATATTTCCCTCCCTTTTTCCTCCCACCTGCTTTTTCCTCTTCTTATCTCATTTTCTTTTTTTAAAGTTTTGATATATTATGTTTTTAAGTCGTATCACAACAAAATGGCTTAATGTGTTACCAAATTAAAAAAAAAAAGTAAACAGCAAAAAGACCCTGGTTTAATGGGAATGTGGACAGCAATTTTTTGTCTTGACACCAAAATCAAGTACTAAAGCAATTCCTTAGCAGGTGTTTTACCTTGATATGTTTATCAAAAACAGTATAGAAAAAGTTCACTATCTCCACTCCCACATTTGCTGCACAAGGAAATATTACTCATGGAATTACTGCAGAATCATGATCTGCAGACGGTTCTGAAAATGGAATTAACTTTGCCATGTCTTCTTGGCCAGCTCATTTTCTCACAAAGTGATGTTCCCACTCAGACATAATAGAGTCCAGCAGGGAAGGATGCAAGCGACTTGGCCTCCTTTCCCAAACGCGTATCACCGAATGAGCTTGGTATCTGTCCAGATTTTAGGCATCCATTTTTACGCCCATTGGTCATGCGGAAGAATCAGTCCCTTCCCATTTGGAGTTTATTTTCTCACACGCCTATAAGAAGTCCTTCTTAACTCCTTTAGGGCGAAGCTGAGACACTGGATCTGCTACATCTCCCTTTGTTTTCACGACGAGAAACAAGCACAGCATCAGTTCTCTGCCCTCAGGAAAGCACTTCGAGCTCAGGTTGTTCTGTTCCTCGCAGTGCAGCAGTGCCATGACACTAAGCTCTCAGTCCTGGCTAGTCCTTGCTTGTGATCGCAGTGGAAGTGACCTTGTGTCCACTGAGCGTGTTGCTATCCAGACCACGTGAATCGCCTGCTTTTATTTAGCATACGTATTTGCTGTGTAAACTACTCATTCTGCTTCTGTGTTTGAAATTAGTTATTTCTCACAATGTTTGGAACTTCTCTTCATCTCCACACACACCACGCCTTGTTGCCCGTCCTTCTGCTCTTCCGTCTTTTCCTTTCTCTGCTGTTAGATATTGACCGCACACTGACCAGCAAGCACTTGTACCATTTCCTGACATGGGTGGAGTTATTCAGTGCACAAAGACTCTTCCTTTCTCTAGAGAACCCACAGTTTTCAGACACTCACTTTCTAACGTCTTCTATTCAACCAGCGTGTGTGTGTGTGTGTGTGTGTGTGTGTGTGTGTGTGTGTGTGTGTGACACACTGGCCTTTAACTCAACGCTGGAGATTCAGAGTTGGAAACTGCAAAGGTCGCCCTTACGGTGCTGATGCAGCAGCACCAAGGTTCACAGAAGACAACCTTGGTAGAGGCGAAAGTAACACATCCTCTTCTATTGAAAGGGGCTGATGGGATGAAAGAGTTCAGTGGCGACACAGATCAAAACAGTCATCAAGAAAACTGTGTTCTTCAAAGACTACAAGGTGTGTAATATGGCAGTACAGTAATAATCAGTAAAAATATTTGAAACTTCAGTGTGGTAGGAGAGGGCTGTGCGTGCCTGGAATGCTTTCACCAAGATCACCCAGCGGAATGAACGGATTAATGCAGAATGCTAAACGAGTGAAGTCCAAACCAAGGTAATATCTTGGAAAGAAGTTTCCAGGCAGGAACAGGCTTGATGAAGCATACTCCGACAAAAGTGTTGGAGCGTAAGGTTGGGGCGGGGAGATGGCGAGACTCAGGGCATGAGCATGTTGAATTTAATTTTATGGTGATAGAAGCATTTGAAGGACTTTTCCAGGGAACGAACATGTAACAGATAAATTTTAAAAAATATTTCTGTTGGTCCTGCCTGGAAAGCAGATTTTTTTTTTTAAAATCAAACTATAAGCAACTTATTTTTGCTGCTATTGGTCTGCAGTAAAAGCATTAGACAGGTGAGATTTGAGCAGATATACGATGCAGGCACGTGGTGATCTGTATGATCTGCCCAGTGGCTCTCACGTTTTATATCCTTGCAAATAAGTACACACTGGTGACATTTGTGAAACGGAAAATTGGTGTCAGCTTGGAAGAGGGTGTAAGGAATAATCCTCATGTGAATGTGTTGCTTGGGTCAGGCTTAAAAGACATCCAGATAAAGAGCAGTGGATTGGGGATCTGAGTAGGAACTGGGCTGGACCCGCTGGCTTTCAGTGCCCCAGGCAGTAAACACATCTATTTATACAGAATAGACATGGCAAGCAACTCTGATACACAGGGCTAGAGAAGGTTTGGTTCTCTGGAGAGGAGATTGAGAATGCACAGAACGAAGAAACACCAGGACTGTGGCGTTCAGGGGGCCATATGGATGGGTGCTTCAAGTAAGAAGGAATCAATAAGAAAGGGTGAGTTAGGACACTGGAATTGCCAGTGCTCTTAACAGAATTCCATAGCTTTTCTTGTGTTTTTTCTTCCTGTTTGGTCAAGGTAACATTTTAAACTTATAACCAAAGGCTGTATGTTCCTCTGAACATGAACTCAACAAACAAAAAGTAACCAGCAAGAGAATAAGGTGGCTTGGGCTCTGGATTTGATCACACTTACGGAGCATCTAGTTTAGAACCGGAAGAGTTGGTGAAGAGGAATGGAAACTTGGAAGCAGCAAGGAGAGGGAGCCTGTTTCAGCTGCTGTGCTATTAAGAGAAGCCGCAGCAGTGGAGGCTGATTTTGAGGTCAAAAGAGCACTAAAAAATGCATATGTTGCTGTAATTGAAGCACATATCTGCTTACCAAAACTAAGACAATACTACAACAGAGTGAACTGATAATGGTATGAACCAACAAAAATGAGAAGTAAAGGATTCCAAAGCAAAAGGCAGGTGATTTGAAGTGCACCCAAGGAGTTCATCTGATTGAGCAGGAACGCGGCAGAGCCACTCTGTGCCTGGGAAGACTGCTGCTTCTTCACTGTGGCTTTCATTTCCCGAGTAAAGGAGGAGATGTCATGAGCTAGTAACAGCGAGGTGCAGGTAGGAATGCTGGACTTCTGAAGAGGAAGGGAGATGTCAAACCGACTGTCAGCGAGGAGGAATATCATTTGGCTCTAGTTATTTATAGGTCTGGCAGTGAAAAGGACCCACTTGGGAACTGCGGAGATGAGTTTAAAGAGCGAGCAGTTAACGCTGCGGGGAAGTGTCACCCTCTTCCAGAGTAGGGACGATGCTTTATTTTGAACTGTTTCCTGAATTACCACAATAAGTGCTCAATGAATAACTTTAACTAAGTGACTGCATTGGACCATATACTAGGCTAAGAAAGAATGTTCTTTGCATTTAAATTATATGGCAAGTAAAAGCGCATGTTCAGTCTCCACTCCCAGGTGATAACCACACTTCATATACCTGAAATGTTTTCTAGTTTGCAATGTCCTCACCATGAAGTTTTACTTTTGCTTAAGGATAAATTTTGAGTTTTAATTCACTCCAGCATCCATCATGACACACCATGTCCCTCTGTCCTACATACGAACACCACAGCCTTGCTTCATGTATGTGGACTCCGGTTCAAATACTGAGGGCCTTTGTGACCTGAGGTCTATGACCCAAAGTATGTCTGCCCCGCTTGCTTGTCAGTGTATTAAATATAGACATAAGTAGATATATATATGCACATATGTATGTATAGTTTGCACATTTAACAGGCAACATGCAGAATGTTAGCTATAACTATAATACAGAAAATTGACTAAAAGAAGCAATGCAGATATCAAAATCTAGGATGCTGTGAGCAGGTAATGTGTCAGAATTGTCGTAAACAAGAAAACTGGAGAAAGCATAGGATATAACTTTCTTCAGATATGGGGCCACAAAAGGGAAGGATTCAGCACTGCAGGAGGGAGACGGCTGAGCGTTGCCTTTGTGTGAATCACGGATGTGTGGTGGGAAGGACGGAAAAGGGCACCTGCTACCCGAGATGGAACATTTCTTTAAGACTTCGCACTGACTTCATTTCCCACAAATACTTCATTGCTTTGCAGCTGCAGGTGACCCTCCATTCATTCACATAAGTCCAGCTATTAGAGTTGATTTTTAAAAAAATCCATTCTGTTTAGCAACCAGCATAGCTCCTTCCATTGCTCAGCTAGTGTTCATTTTGAGATTAGGCACATGAAAAGCAACCACTGTTCTTTCAACTACATAACTACCTTTTCTCTATCCCACGTACAACCATACAAGCATTATTTGCTCTTGGAGTACAGTTTGCATTTTAAGCTATATATTTTTCCTGTGACATTTTCTGTTCTTTTTTGTGTGTGCATGTGGATAACGTAAACTGCCATCAAATTGTGTTGCTCAAATTTAGAAAAGCTGAATGTTTGCCACTACAAAATACATCACACTGCACTTACTAAAAAATGTAGAACCAGCTTTTGTATGCTCTTGGGTTAAGAGCAAATCTCATTATGCCAGTTGGTATTAGGAAAAACAAAAAACAAATACAATAGATAAAATTAGTTTTTACCTTATAGTACTGTGCTTCAACAAATACTGGCACTGATTTACTGAAATGTTTAATTTTTATTTATGTATGATTGCAAGATGGATAGAAAACCTACACAGACACTCAACTTGAGCATACCAGTTGGATGGGCTAGTGTGCAACTCAGTGTAGCTTAGGTTCAGGTAAAAACAGACCATGATGGAAGACAGCAGTAGTAAGCATGTGGCAGATGTTCTATCTCCCAATTTGTGGAATTGTATAAGATATTTTTCACATGGTATTATTTCTTTCGATCCCAGTAGGATGACCACTCTACCATTCAACTGTAAGCACACAAAACAGGCTATCAGAATGGCTCTTTCTTTGCGAAGGGAAGTTATATCATGTTTCCCATAGAGAAATACATTAATAATTAAACCGCAATCACTTATAAACTTCAGCTCAGCAATTTTCTGTGGTAAAATCTGACCCTAGAAGTTACTTTGATTTTAAATGCGCAGTGAGAAATAATGAGTAATGATTTTTTGTAAATGAGCAAACGTAGGCCTTTGTGGCTAAAATTTCTAGACATATGGAAAAAAACATCCTAGAGTGGGACCATGCATTGATGTAATACCCCCTGTCACTAATGATAGCTAATCACAAGTTGCCAATCTGGGAATTGTTTCAGAACAGATTGGGCATGAAGGAATTAAGTACATGATTCTTAAACTAGCACGAGTTCGCAGTAGAATTTTTGCTTCTGAAAAGTTGAGTAATGAACGCTGTCCCAATTCTGTGTACTAAGGAATTGCACACAAGACAAACATAAGAAGATTCTAGAAGGTAGAAGAAAAGTGCTGTGCAACTCAGAGTTCACGAACAGTGACTATTACACTGTATTTACTTTATTCTCTCAGGTATTACAGATTTGGATAAGAATAAAAATTCAGAAATAGCAATGGACACATTAAAAAAAATCAGCCCCAAAGAATCCCGCTGAATAGACAGTTGATGAAGTAGGAATTCCTTGCACAATGCAGAACATTTTCAAATAATCACCCTCCTGCAGACAAACACCAACTTAAAATCTTGGCCCCACACTTACCAACAAAAGATAGGAGATAGGAGAAGGGTTGCAAGACTGATCCTGCGTGGGTAAGTAAAATTACTACAGAAATTGTAGGCGTTAAATGGATAATGAAGGAATACTATGAAGAAAGCATGGTCATTACAAACTACCACAATTCATTCACTCTAAGACAAATAACCTCAAAACCATATAATTACTGAAGAGAATGAATTTTGAAACTTTCCCAAAAAGAATTCTGCAAGTTCAGCTGCTCTCAATGGAGGACAACATTGGCAAAATCTAAAGACTTATTGGGCAAGTTGGCAGAAGCAAAGCAATTGACATGAAAAGTATGAAATGAGATTACATTAACCTATGGAGCTTCTGCACTGCAAAGGAACACTCAAAAAGCCAGGAGAGTGAGAGAATATTTGAAAATTCAGAAACAAAGAGAAGGTTAATAGCCAGGATCTCTAAAGAGCTCACAAAACTCAATGATAAAACAAAAAATCTAGTTCAGAAATGGACAATGGACATGAACAGGCACATTTTAAAGTAAGAAATTCAAATATCCAACATGCGTTTATTATAAATCAGGGAAATATAAGCAAAAACCACAATGAGATTTCACTCCACTCAGAACAGCGACTATCCAAAAATCAAGAGAATAAAAAATGTTGGTGAGGATGTGAACAGAAAGCTAATCAAACCTTTGGTTAATGGGAATACAAACTAGTACAATTATTGTGAAACACACCATGGAGAACTCTCAGAGACCTGCCGTATGACCAGCCATTCCACCCGTTAGAATTCACCAAAACTAAATCAATGTAGGAGAGAGTTAACTGTACACTCCTGCTTATTGCAGCTTAATTTACAACAGCTGCAACGTGGGATCAACCCAGAAGCCTATCAAGAGATGAGAGATGACTGGATAAAGAAAATATTGCATACATACACTCTATAATACACTTTATACATACACTGTATACACACTGTATAATCTAAGACCATAAAATCCTGTCTTTTGTAAAAGCAATAGATGCTATCAGAAACTGTATACTTTGTGAAATAAGCCAGTCTCCCCAAAAGCATATGCTATATTCTCTGATATGTGGCAGCTAATCTAGAATATACAAAAAATGAAGAAATGAAATGGTCACATTGGGACAGGATTATCATTTTCAGCCTGTGTTTATACCCTAGTGGAAGTGTGGTCTTGTGATTTTTTTTAATTTGTTAAACATTATTTTTAGTAATATGTTTTCTGTTTTTATGTAGCTTATATTTTTGTGAAAACATTTTGTGAATAATGATCTATAAAAAACAAACGTGTTTTTTTTTAATACAAGCCTTTGATTATAGAGTGGATTAAAATTGTGTCTTTCTGGTCAGATCTTTTTCCATCTTGGGGCTATTTGCGTACACTATGGCTGTTGATTTTCGTTCGTTAATTTTGTACCCTGCCACTCTGCCAAACACTCGTATAAGTTCTAGCAGTTTCTGTATTGAGTCTCCTGGTTTTTCTATGTATAGGATTATGTCATCTGCGTATAGTGAAAGCTTGACCTCTTCGTTTCCCATTCGTATGCCTTTGATTTCTTTTTCTTATGACCTCTGCAAGTACCTCTAGGACCATGTTGAATAGCAGTGGAGATAGCAGGCATCTTTGTCTTGTTCCAGATCTCAATGGGAAGGGTTCTAGCTTTTCTCCATTCAGTATGATACTGGCGTTGGGTTTTTCATAAATTGCTTTGATTATGTTGTGGATTTTCCCATCTATGCCTACCTTGGCTAGAGTTTTTAGCATGAAGAGGTGTTGGATTTTATTGAAAGCTTTTTCTGAATCTATTGATACTATTATGTGGTTCTTGTTTTTCAGTTTTTGGATGTTGTGTATCACATTTATGGATTTCCGAATGTTGAACCATCCCTGTGTTCCAGGGATGAATCCTACTTGATCAGGATGAATGATCTGTCTGATGATTTTTTGAATTCTATTGGCTAGGATTTTGTTGAGAATTTTAGCATCTATGTTCATCAGAGATAGGTCTATACCAGCAAAATACCATTCCAAAGAACAGAGAAAAGTATGAAGTATCTGGGAATAAATCTAACCAAAAGTGTAGGAGACCTATTCGAAGAAAACTACAAACTATTCAAAAAAGAAATTGAACAAGACCTCAAAAGATGGAATAACATCCCATGCTCCTGGATAGGCAAAATCAATATCATTAAAATGTCTATACTACCACAAGCAATATATATTTTCAACGCAATTCCAATCAAACTACTCAAAACATTCTTCACGGAACTCGATACAATGATTCAAAATTTCATCTGGAAGCACAAAAAACCACGAATAGCTAGAACCATCCTAAAGAACAAGAAGTTGGCAGGGGGAATCACAGTTCCGGACCTCTGGACATACTACAGAGCAGTGATTATCAAAACAGCCTGGTACTGGCACAAAGATAGAGAGGAAGATCAATGGAATAGAATAGAAATACCAAAAGGGAACCCACACAGATACAGTCAATTAATCTTTGACAAAAAGACCAATGACAGTCCAAGCAAATGGGAAGGCTTCTTCAGTAAATGTTGTTGGGACAACTGGCTGATAGCCTGTAGAAACAAAAAGACCCATACCTCTCACCATACACTAAGATCTGATCTACATGGATAAAAGACCTAAACCTACATCCAGAAACCTTCAAACTTTGCAAGAAAATGTAGGAAATACCCTGCAAGAGCTAGGAGTAGGTCCTGACTTTCTAAGAAGGACACCAAAGCAATAGCAGTTGAGAAAAGAAGAAACAAATGGGACCTCATCAAACTAAGAAGCTTCTGTACAGCAAGGGAAACAATCAGCAAAGTAAGAAAGAAACCCACAGAACGGGAGAAGATCTTTTCGCACTATGTAGGGGATAAAGGGCTAATCTCCAGTATATACAAAGAACTTCAAAACAACCAAAACACCAAAACAAACCATCCGCTCAAGAAATGGGCACGGGAAATGGACAAACATTTCACAAAGGAACAAGCCCAAATGGCAAACAAACATATGAAAAAATGCTCTAGTTCCCTGGCAATAAGGGAAATCCAATTAAGACATCGATGAGGTGCCACCTAACACCAGTAAGATTGGCCCACATAAAAAAGAACACCAACAACACTTGTTGGCGAGGATGTGGGGAAAAGGGAACCCTACTCCACTGCTGGTGGGGCTGCAGGTTGGTACAGCCTTTATGGAAATCAGTATGGAGAACACTTAAACAACTCAAAATCTGCATACCATATGATCCAGCTAATAGCAATCCTAGGAATATATCCAAAGCACCTGTTTCACGACAAACCAACATGCACCCCTATGTTCATAGCAGCACAATCAGTAATTGCAAAAATGTGGAAGTAACTGAAATGCCCTTCAGCAGAAGATTGGATAAGAAAGCTTTGGTTCATCTACTCCATGGAATACTACTCAGCTATTTAAAAAAAAAAAAAAAACAAAATGCAGTTCTTTGTGGCTAAATGGGCCCAACTGGAAACTATAAGGAGCGAATCCCAAAAGGTTAGATGCCATGTTTGCCTTAATTTAACCTGTATTTTTTAATTTTTTTTTGATCCTGTCATTGATACTGTCTCAACACATGTGTTTCGAAAAATTGAACTTGCATTATTTTTAACATATTGTTTACTCAATACTATGTCAATCAATTCCATAACACTACATATTGTTGCTGATGTTTTGTTGGGGCTTTTAACTGACCGGGATTTTAGTCTGTTAGCTTTGCCTTCAGACCAGGGAAGGCCTCCCCAAGAAGGCGTTAAATGTTATCAGGACAATAAGATGCTGGACTCAATGCTGGGTGTGTGCTTGCAATGAAGGAATCTCAACTGAACTTGAACTGTGGTTATGCACCACGGGGGGAGGGTTGTGGGAGGAGCGGGGAAATCCAAGCACCTATAAAACTGTATCACATAATACAATGTTATTAACAATAAAAAAAAACTGGGAAATATGCCAAGGCGATCAATACATGCCATTTGAATGTCGTTGTTTAATTGGAGGATTAAAAAAATTGTGTCTTTACAAAACCAGTCAAAAGGATAGAAGGAAAAAAAATAGAGAAGGATTGAGGGTAATGGAGAAAGAAGGAAGTAGTTATGTTCTTAGAATTTTATGTACAGAATGCATGGAAACTATTCTCTGTGTTAATAAAAGTTAAAAAACAATTAAAAATTAAAAACAGAATATGTTGAAATTGGAAAGACAATTTAGAGAAGAAGACATTCACAAATCATAATTTGGAGAAAGGACTAGAATTTAGATAATATAAAAACCTCGCATCTCAGACACCAAGCTGAGGAATACAGTAAGTAAAATTCCTGAGAACATGTACAGTTGACAAGCAGCACATGAAGATACGCATTGATGTAAGAAGCTGCAATCGTGAGCTATCGCTACTTGCTATCAGATGGAGAAAAGTGCAAGGTTAATGATAGGACCAAATCACAGTGAAGAATTGCAGGAACTCAATAGTCATACGCTGTTGATGTAAAGTTGACATCTTAAAAGAAAAACTCAGAGACATTCAACATTAACCATGTCTTCAATAATATAAGAACACAACAATAAATTACATAATGGATATAAGATAAACATCAGTTATGTAACAAAAATAAATCACAGAAGTAGAAATTTTCAGAAAAGCCTATGGAAAAGGAAACTGATGAAGACTCAGATGAAATCATGATTGCAAAGCAATTTGAAAAATCAATCACATAAAAGTATAAGGAAAGCTTCATAATCATGAATAATTCAATGCTTACAATAATTAATTGTATTTTGGAAAACATGAATGATTCAGTTCAAAATTTGGAAAAGTGTGAGAAATATGTCCTCAAAGAGAAGAAAAATTTTACTGATAGAGGAAGGAATACATTCATTACAAACTGGATGTTACAACTATAAAATGGGTGTAAAAATACTCTATAAAAGCATAATACTCAAAGAGAATGCTGGAAGCATCTTGAAAATAAAGTGAAGATCTAATTTCATAAAATCATAAAATAGCAAATAAACACAGAATAAAATCAGAATGGGCAAACAACTACAGATACACAGGAAAATCCAACGTGCATATCAAACACGTTGATCAATCTGGAAATCTCAATGAAATGGACAATTTGCTAGAGAATGTGTGTGATGACAGAGATCGCCTCCGGGGTGGGAAGTCTAAAATGATCAATTACTACTTCAGAGCTGTGCGCATGGCAAGGAGCAAGTAGTTCTATTCAGTTTCACAAGTGAGTTCTATCAAAACTTCAAGGGACATTTAACCAGTAAGCTCCTTTTATGGGGCAAATATAACACTCCCATAAAACCCTTAAAAAGATAACAGGAAAGGAAGCTGCAGACCATTAAGGACATAAATCACCAAGACTGAATTTCCTCCAGGGGCACAGGATGATTCAGCCTGAAATCCAGTGAAAGTGGCTTCAGAATGGGTCCAAAGACAGGGCGATCTTTATGATTACCTCACAATTGACATTTTCTTCATAAAAAATTTGCTTTCCTGTCTGAACTCGCTGAACTCGATCTCAACAATTCCACTCTACCTGCTAAAACAGTCACCGTGGTTCTAAAACCTGCAGAAAGTGAGATTATCAAAGCAAAATGTATTGGCTGAGTCACGGAGGGGAAGCAAAATTGCCATCGTTGACACTTAACAGAAAAGCCGCAAACAGCTGAGAACAAATTTAGCATATGCTAAGGGAGTCAGTGGTGAAAGAGATAGTAGAATTCCAGTTACTGATTTTAGTTGTGATTTTACATTTTCTTGTTTTGTTATTTTCCTACAAATGTAGTGTCGATGCATTGATGTGTCAGAGAGTTAAGGCTGGCACAGTGAAATGAGTGACCACAGCATTGTAAGAACTTGGGGACAAATATTAAGGGTTGGCATAGGGATGGCGGACAGAGAATGATGTAAATTTGTGTTTTTGAAACAAAAGAATGACTGTGCGTTTTATCAGATCAAAGCGTGGGCATTTGCCTAGTGGCGAAGCACCCGCACGTGCACGGGGACGCAGTGTTCAACCTCAACTCTGCTTGTTATTAAAGGTTCTGGGTGAGAGGGTGTGGCCTGAAGCAGAGTGGTTCAAGCAGCTCCGTCACACACCGCGGAGGTGAGGGCTGGCTGTCAGGCTCCTGTGAGTGTAACCACTCGTTCAAGTGAATCCACCTACGGAAATGTGCTCTCACCGTCGTTATTTGTCTACTGCATAAAAAGAAAAACTGTCGTGGGCCTGGTGTGGTAGCCTAGTGGTTAAATCCTCAACTTTTATGTGCTGGGTTCCTATATGGGCACAGGCTTGTGACCCAGTTGCTCCACTTCCCATCCCGCTCCCCTGTTTGTGGCCTGGGAAAGCAGCACAGGATGGCCCAAAGCCTTGGCACCCTGAACCCACCTACGAGTCCTGAAGAAGCTTCTGGCTTCAGATTGACTCACATCCAGCCAATGTGGCCACTTGGGGACACAGAAGATCTTGCTCCGTAGATCAAAGGAGAGAAAAATTCTGTCTTAAATACATATGACACACAAAACTACTTTATAAATCCTTATTTTCACTAAAGAAAAAAAGGCATAGTGTTCAGTAGATGGCATTATGGCACAAAATGTTAACCTGCTGGTTGGCATGCCCATATTCCAGACAGTGACAGGGAGGAGTGCGACTCCATCTCCAATCCAGTTACGTGTCGGTATATATACACTGCGGGTTCAGCAGACACAGGTTCGGGGTCGTGGGTGCTGCCATTCACCAGGGGCACCTGTGTGAGGGTCGGCAGTCCTGCTTAGCCTGGCCTGGCCCCGGTTGTTGAAGCTGAAGCTTCCAGAATAAATCTCACTCTCCCTTTTTCTCTGACTTTAAAATACATAAAATAAATTTGGAAAACATATAAGTAGAAATAAAACATTTAATCAATTTATAACATGAATTTTCAGTAAATGTGAGTGTGCCGATTACTTGGTGTTCATTAGGCATAGTGTTGAGCCGCCACTTGGCACGTCTACACTCCACGTCGGAGCACTGAGTTGAGTTCCAGCTACCCCCTGACGCCCACGGAGACGCAGCAGTGACGACAACAGCAGCTCATGTCCGGTCACCCAGGCATCAGCTACTTGCTCTTGCGTGAGAGTTCTCAGCTCCTGGCTGTGGAGTAGCTCAGCCTCAGCTGTTGTAAGCAAATGGGAAGTCAAATGCTGATGAGAGATTTCTGCGTCTTTTTGTCTTCTAAAGCAATAAAAAATTTAAATACTGTTGTTTGAAAAATAAAATACAGCTGTATTTAAAACAAAAGATTTCAAATTCTAAAACAACCAATTCATCATAAATTTATTTTAAAATTCATTACTGTGCTTTTGGGTTGTATATTTTTCCTGGGATTGTTCAAGTTAATTTTAAAAGCTATGATTTTAAAGCTGGAAGCAATGTAATACTAGATTTCAACACATATTCCAGAGCAGTTGAAAACAAAGCAGGTTGGTGCTGGCGTAAGAACAGACATGGGGACCAGTGGAACACACTGGAGCCTCCAGAAATTAACCCACATCCATATCCAACTTCAGCAGATAAGATAAGCTTCCTTCCTGGAGGGAAGGAATTCTCTTCACCAAGTGCTGTAAAGAAAATTGAATAGCTGCACAGCAATGGAAACACTCAACAAAGTGAAGAAGAAACTGACAGAAAGGGACAAAATATTTACAAATTACAGTCTGATAAAGCAGTAATATTCAGGATATTAAGGAGCTCAAGAAACTCAACAACAAAACAGGTAACGCAGTTAAGAAATGGGCTAACATATGAACATGTTTCCAAAGGTGAAGCACAAATGGCCAACAAACGCTCGAGAACACGTTCAGGATCACTGCACATTAGGCAGCTACAGATAGAAACCGCAATGAGGATCTCATCCAAATCTCAAAAACTCATACACGCTAACGAGGATGTGGGGACAGACATCGTAATCCACTGCAGGTGGGACTGCAAGCTAGCTCCACCGTCTGGAGGACAGTGTGGAATCCCTCAGAGATCAAAAAACACATCCACCACCTAAGCAAGACATCTCACAGGGAACGGCGCAAATGAGATGAAATCGACCTAGGATAGAGTGAATTCTACGCCTTGATTATTCATCAATTCATTATAGCCAACATGCCCATCCGTGGATGACTGGATAAAGATATGCCATGATAAAATACTACTCAGCAACAAAAAAATAGTATTAAATTCTGTCTTCTGCAGCAAAAGTGTACAACTAAAGACCATTAGGCTTAGCGAAACAAGCCAGTCCCCCAAAAGATAAATATCAAATATACTGACAACAAAACATCTAGTGCTCGAGCCAGGCGGACATTGTGAGGTTGGCGATGCTGACAGTCCTCTCAATGCTCTCGAGGAACAGCGGTTTTTCTACTTACCCCATGGTGCCTTCTTTATTTAGTGCAGGGTTATTCTTCCGATCCTAAAAAACGAAAACTATGCCACTATAAACATTTTTTTAAAAATCAGAAAAGCAAAGAGGAAAGAGAGTGGAAGTGAGTAATGGAGGAAGTATCATTACATTCTTAAAACTGTATGTTAATTACAACAAATGCTGTTCCAAAAATTAAAGAAAGGAAGGAAGGAAGGAAGGTAGCTTGAGGGAAGAAGGCAGGCAAGTGTGGCTAGAACTGTGTGTGAAATACATGACATTTGTTATCTCTATTGTAATAAAAATTTAAAAATCAATAAATGATATTAGTGTTTAATAATCATATTATTAAGAAACTTCTGGAATATGAGAGCAGCAGGCAGGAACATAATCTACAAGATATTACAATAATCAGTGCAAAGTAATTCCAAAATCTATTGCCAATGTTTTAATACACAGTTAAAGTCACTAGACATGTAAAGACAAATCTATATGCATATAAAAGTCTTAATGTATGACTTTTAAATGTCAGTATTTCAAGTCAGTGGAATAAAATGAGTCACTAAAAATAATGCTATAAGCAGATGTGCTTATGTGACTTCCAGATCCCACTGTAAAATGAAACAGGTGCCACTTATTTTAAAATTTATTTTGTTCTATTTTTCAAAGATTCATTGATTGTTTTTTATGAAAAGCAGATTTACAGAGAAAGAGATAGATACAACACTCTTCCATTGCTTGTTTCACTCCCTGAACAGCTAAAACTGCTAAAACTGAGCCAATCCGAAGTCAGCAGGCAGAAGCTTGTCACACGGCTCCCACGTGACTGCAGGGTCCAGGGACTTGGACCATCTTCTGCTGCTTTGGCAGGTGATAAGCAGGAAGCTGGATAGAAAGTGGAGCAGCTGGAACTAGAACTGTCTCCCTTGCTCATATAAGCACTGCAAGGTGGAAAATCAGTCTGTTCAACCACAGTGCCGACCCAACTGGGTCCTTTACTTAAAAATTATGAGAAATTTTCAGATAGGAGCAGTGTAACCTTAAAACAAGCAGAGGTTCTTGTCAGTGTGGGACTTTATCATTGCACAGATTGGATAAGCCAACCCTTAAAATTCCAAAGCAACTTGGATGGATGCATATACAAGGTTGGGGTGGGGGGAGCGGGGAAGCTCCTGCAAAAATCAAGGAAGACTAAACAAAAATTTAGTTAAACTTGAATACATAAATAATTTTAAAGATTATATTAGAAGTATATGGCATAATTTTTTTCAAATGATCAAATAAAAAAACTTGAATCTTTAAGAGTGTGTAAAATAGTAATACAATGTATATATAAAGAATATTTTTAGTTATATAAAAATTCCCAACCAACATGAAGGAAATTTTATAGTAAAATATTTTTAAAAAATAGGAAAATACTGTTATCTAATAAACAAAAAAAAATTTGAAAAGTGCGGTTGTTCTCACTGAGAATTAAATAGATCAACCTATTGAAAGAGAACTTGTAAGGGTTAAGGCAATTGTACGGCATTCTTTTTCATGTTGATTTGGTGTGCAGGAGAGAGTTTAATTGTCTAGAAGGAATATGAATTTCTGAAACCACTTGGGAAGATTTCAGTCATCATTACCCAAGTGGAAGATGCATGTAGCAGTTGGATTTCTAGTCCACTTGTAGGTGTCTACCCAAGTGACACATCTGCCTGTGTACAGGAAGATGATTTTGGAAAATGTTTAGTGCAATGGCGACATATTGAAATCCTCGGTAGAAGCTTCTGGCGGCGCATCGCTCACATGAACGCTTGTGTGTTTGTGGCAAAACACTTTGTTATGCTAAGGAATGGGCAGCGCGGACTAAGTAGAAATTCTCGTGGTAAAGTGAGTCCCTAAGAACCAAATGCAGCATACAGTCTCTGCAAAAGCATCCGATGTAAGGGCGAACAGAGGTTCAGACGCCAACATTCCCCTACAGTTCCGGAAAGGACACATGACCGAGGAATTGCCTGTGATTTGGGGCTGTACTTCAGTATATGAAGTCAATACATTTTCGCCATTGCTACTTGAATGTAAATATACATCTAATGCTGAATGTATATTTAAATCAGTATGGCTTACTTATTAATAACAAAATCTCTCAGAGGATGCAATGGCAGGTTTTGTACTTGGGCTACTCCAGAAATTATCCAGAATTAAAATCAAAGAGGAACGTTAACCGAGAAAGAGTAGTTTTACAATAATAACATCACAGGGTGAATTAATGTGCTTCATACCTGGATGAATTATGACCATCTGAAATCCATCATAAAAGGGTAGGATAATTAATTAAGCTCTGACTGTGTGACAAAGGGGAAAAGATAAATGAATCACCCCAAATGAGTAGAATTATAGTTTGAATCCATTAAGAAGATTCAATTCTGTTTCCCTCCACTTCCATACAACTGAGATAACAACAGCACAGTACTGATTCAGAGGGTCACGTAGAAAAAGCTCCAACTTCACTTGTAATTGTGGATTTTCTATGACTCGGAACACTAGGAAAATACACTATACTACTATACTGGAAGATGTGGAAATATGTTAGCTTAACGAAATATGTGGTACTGAGCAAAACAAGATGTTTGTTGTGCTAACGTTGCAACTCACTATTAAAAATTCAGTTTTAAAACCCAATTAAAAATATTTGCTTAAATAGATCTCAAGGTTAAAAATAAGTTTTATTTAGGCCGAACTGCAGTTGCATACAGGCTAATCCTCCACCCTGCCATGCCAGCATCCCATGTAGGCACCAGTTGTTGCACCTGCTGCTGTTTGATCACTCTTCATGCTAATGGCCCAGGTATACAGCACAGATGGCCAAGGATGTCTTCGGATCTCGGACCAGTGTAAGAGATCCAGAAGACGCTCCAGGCCCCTGACTTCAACGTGACTCTGTTCTAACTATCGCTGCCATTTGGGGAGAGAACTCGTCGATGGCAGACCTTTCTGTCTCTCCTTTTCTTTGGAATAGTGACATTTATAGAAAAATAAGCAAATGTTAAAAAATTAAAAGCGTTCATCAACAATGTGGTTTTATCTTCCTTTTTGTGTTAATATTTTTCATGATGTTAATCTTTGCATAATCACTCTTGCTCACTTTAAATGTTCTGATTTTATCTATTTTTTATTGATGATATGAATGATTTTAGCATTTTGGATTCCTAGGAAATATAAAAGCGTCGATACACCTTGAATCTGAGATATTTTAAATATAAATATAGAATAAAAATTAAAATGAAGGATTTATTCTTTTAACAAAAACGATGATGTCTACCTTCCTTATCTGCAGATTCCCTTTCCTTCAACCAAATAACTCCCCACAGAACGTAGCTGAAAAATAAATGTTTCTATTTGCAAGATTCAGGTCTCTCTCCTGGGCGTTATTCCCTAATCAATCCAGTCTAACATTTACTTATACAGTACTTAAACTCTGTTGGGAGTTACAGGAACCAAGAGATGGGTTAAAGACAGCAGGGGAATTGGTGCAGGTACCTTTCAAATGCCCAGGCTTGCATCTAGCACTTGATCAGCAAAAAGATTGTTCTTGTACAAATATTGTTTCAATGATTTAGCAAATTAATTGAACTGTTGAATTACTTTAAGAGACCCAGACTACTCAGAAGCTGTATTGCATCTTGTCTCACCTGGGTTGTGTTGTTGACGGACAGTGTTCATGCTAGCTACGTTATTTATTGAAGGCAAAACTTGCCTACCATGCTCTTGTGCTATTTAACATATGTAAGCCACAAATATATATAAATGTAACATAGATGTGAGTGAAATGATATTCTGTAATTTCTAATTTTTCTCTTATTCACCACAAATAGATATTTATTTAAACAGCATTGTTAAAGAAGTAACATTTGATTGAAAGTCTCTCTTCAGGCCTGGTGGGATGGTTCAGTGGCTAAATCCTTATGTCACAAGGTTACCAAGCCAGGCTCTTCAACAAGCAACTTATCTTCAAACCAATGGCTGATATATTATACATTCTGATTTTCTTTTGTGCTGTCTTTAAAATCTAGGATCCATTTTGCATATGCCGTGCACCTCGGTTCAGATTGGCCACGCTGCAAGCACTTAGCAATCCCACGTGGCGGTTGGCTGTGCTGCTGGGCAGCACTGCTTTGAAGTGTGGATTGCACTATAGTTAGGATCCTGTGAGAGCTTGGGGACTGGAGTCACTGCTGATGTCAGCTGTAGGCCACAGGTGGAAAACCCACCTGAGGATCAGCATGGCTTTCATGAATTCATTGATTTTCCTTAGAAGATGATGGAGATGACATCCATCCTCAGGTCATTCTTCAAATGCCCCTCCCACCTCCCCCGCCCCTGGCCAAACACAAGCCGAGCCAAAGACAGGAGTCAGAATCTGCATCCGGCTTTCCCATCCAGGGGACGTGGCCCGCCTTCTCTAGTTATCATCAGCTAATCGTGCGGATGTGCATCAGCAGGAAGCTGGATTTGGGGAGAGCAGTGGGGAATTGAACTAGGCCTTCTGGACTGGCACTGACAAGCAAGCTGCTTGTCTGGATGCTCACCCTGATTACCCAATATCCAGACACCGCCCCTCCACTTAATAAATGTGTAGGAAATAACTCAAGATGCAGAGATACGCACGTGCCTACAACTAGTATCCGTGTAATAAAGCTCATGTTAGGACTTGAGCAAGACGGTATTGGTAAAACACCAATCAGTAGTGCGCACGGTAATGTCACGGCCGTTGCGAAGCTGCAACAACCTTTCCGTTGTAATGATGATCTCACAGCTGCTTTGGGAACTGGATGTCTGTGGCTGGAGAATTCTCTAGCTGATTTCTTGGAAAGGATTGCCACCGGTCCCAGCAGAAGACATTGCTACTGCTTACTCCATGAAGGGACTCACTTATCCTTCAGTTCCTAAGAATTTTTACAAATAAAGATGATGGCAATCATTTCTCATCCTTTTGGCTAAGATCAAGTGAAGATGTTGACAAAAGTGCCACTGAAATTGAAAACCAAAAACAATTAGGATACATTTCAAATCCTAAAAGATGAGAAATAATGAAATTAGGAAAATGGAATATATTACGAATATATAAAATGCAAACTATTAAATATTTAGGCTTATTATTTTTAAATAACCAAAATGCAAAGATGACTGGAAAATGAATTCTGAAGCATTACATAGTATTTTAAATGACTTAATAAAGTGTTAGGAAAATCAAATTCAGCATTTGAAAATTTAAAGTAAAGTCTAACACAAATTAACTTAGTAGAAAGAAAAAATTAGTAAAATGGAATTTATAATTAGCACGAGAGATCAAGAACAAAAGAACAGAAAGCAAAGACTAATATTTCTCTAATTAAATAACGAAAAGCAGAAAAATACTTGATGGCTGTGAATGCTGCAGAACTGATTAAATACATTCATTCAAATTTAAGATGCCAAGATGACTACAGTTAGTATGCATTAAATGCCGTGCACATGAAAACAGCTGATTATAGAAACACAGGGCAGAGAAGACATTGTGAAAGTAGGCACAAACAATATCGTAAAAGATAAACCGTCATGAACCGAAAACGCAATTATACCTGTCCTGTAAGTTTGGCTCACAGCTCTCTCTGACACACACTCACACACATTCCCTAAGAAGCGTTATTTCCATTTCTACTGGCAGAAAAAGACCACAGCGTTTCTCTCAATATAACCACTCAAAGAGTGGAAAAAGAACGCAGCTTGAAAATTACAGCATGAATCGAAAATTAAAAGTTTACAGAGAATGAAGTTCCTATTTTATATAGAATGAAAAAAGATGAAAATAAGAAGGCAATGAGAATACATGAGGAAACATAACATACAGAAGACGGTAACAATAAATTCAGTATCAGGAGCTACATCATGTATACGTGGGCTTAATGTTATACCCGAAAGACCAAATTTGTCACAAATTCCTAGAATAGTCCACCTGTACATTGTTTTTTTTTTTTTTTTTAGATTTATTTTTATTATTGGAAAGGCGGATATACAGAGAGGAGAGACAGAGAGGAAGATCCTCCATCCGATGATTCACTCCCCAAGTGAGCGCAACGGGCCGATACTATGCCGATCCGAAGCCAGGAGCCTCTTCCGGGTCTCCCACGCGGGTGCAGGTTCCCAAAGCTTTTTGGGCTGTCCTCAACCGCCTTCCCAGGCCACAGGCAGGGAGCTGGAAGGGAAGCGGGGCTGCCGGGATTAGAACCGGCGCCCATATGGGATCCCGGGCGTGCAAGGCGAGGACCTCCAACCACTTGCGCCACCGCGCCGGGCCCTGTACATTGTTTATAAATGTACAATTAAAATATAATGCTGTCAAAATTGTTTAACATTTATTTTTATTGGACAGGCAGATTTAGAGTGAGAAGGAGAGACAGAGAAAGATGTTCCATCTGCTAGTCCACGCCCCAAAGGGCCGTGGCTCCAGTGTGACTGTGGGGGACCAAGGCCTTGGATGATCCTCTGCTGCTTTCCCAGGCCACAACCAAGGAGCTGGATCAGAGGTAGAGCAGCTGGGACACAAACCAGCACCCACATGGGATGCAGACCTTGCAATTGGACAATTAGCTTGCTATGCCACTGCACCAGTCCCTACAAGAATCGTTCCCTGTAGCAACAGAGATTCCTATCCATGTAGATAAGAAACTACTTCTTTAACCGTAGTTTAATAGGAGCTGGTGCAGTGGCACAGCCAGTCTATTGTGAACATTTGTGGAATCAGAGAATGGGAAGGAGATCTTCCTCTCTCTTCGTCTTCCTTTGTTCCTGCAATTCTGTCTTTAAAATAAATATTGGGATGTAGGTCACTTTTTTATATTCAGATTTCACTTCCTTTGTGTATAATTGGAGTGGGAAAGCTTGGTATACCCTAGATCAAATTTCACTTGTCTTAGCAATCTGCATACTGACTGCCATAGTGGCTGCACTATCCTCCCCATCCACCAGCAGTGGAGTCGAACACTTTTCCCCCACGTCTATGCCAGCATGTGTTGTCAGTAGATTTATGAATGTAGGCCAACCTCACCGTAAAGACAGAGACAAGCCTGATGCCCATTGAAAGAGGAATAAATTATGGTATATCTATCTATTCCATCGAATACCACTCAGACACTCAAAAGAAAGAATGAAGGACAGACAAGAGAGAAAGATCTTACAAGATCTTCATGCCCCAAATGGTTGCAGCATCCAAAATTAAACCAATCTGAATCCAGGAGCCAAGAGTTTCTTCCAGGTGTCCCACTTGGGTACAGGGTCGCAAACCTTAGCACCATCCTCCACTGCTTTCCCAAGCCATAAACAGGGAACTGGATGGGAAGTGGAGTAGCTGGGACATGGAGGATGCAACACTTACAGGTGGAGTAGTCAGTTGCACCATTGTGCTGTCCTCCATGACTTCAATCTTGATGATATTGATACAGTATATAAAGCACCTGGCAGTGTGAAGCAGCCTACTGATTTATAATAAGCATGCTCCATAGACAGAAGGAGTACACCTTAGTGTAATGACACACAGTGTGCAATAGTGGGTAGGTAAACCAGAAACACAGTTATGGGTATTACAGAGTATTGTATATTGAACATGGCATATGCTAGACTTTTATGAAACTGGCAGTACAATGGATTTATGCATAGAAGTGTTACCACAAAGTAACTAGTGAAATTACAGTCTACAATTTCACTAAGCAAATGAATTTTTCAGCTTCATTATAATTTTAAAAACTTCTGTTAGAAATGTCATTTGTCATTGACTAAAACTTAACCATGCAGAACAAGATCATATTTTAGTTTGCAAAATGAACATCAGCATTCAAGCAAATATACATATTCATTTTACATGTAACAACAATACCCACTCTTCTATAAAAATTGTAAATAATCAGGTAATTTCAACACCTTCAAAGTCAATATTTTTGTTGTTGTTGTTCTAGGTTAGACCATACAGATAGCCTCGCTTTTAAAGATTTATTTATTTTTGTTGGAAAGGCAGATTTACAGACAGAAAAAAAATCTGCCATCCACTGGTTCACTCGCCAAGTGGCAGCAATGGCAGGAACAGAGCTGATCGGAAGCCAGGAGCCAGGAGCTTCTTGTGGGTCCCCCATGTGGGTATAGCATCCCAGCATTGCCATCTTCCATTGCTTTCCCAGACAATAAACAAGGAACTAGATAGAAAGAGAAGTAGCTGGGACACATTCCCGTGCCTGTATGCGATGCTGGCTCTTGAAATGGGAGGATTAGCCATTGCATGGGGCCCAGTAGCTCCACTTTTTGGAGCCTGGTTGGAATATAGAGAAATAGTCATGTGTTTTGCATCATGTTTATTTTTTTAATTTCATGTATCTTTAATGGATAATGTACATATGTAAAAAGTTACCTATGTAACTGCAGAATTGAATAATTTCAGAAAAATTAAATAATGTGCATACATCATAATGTTTTAGAACATTTTCACTGTCACACCATAAAGTTCTTTTAAATCGGTTGGCAGTGGATAGCTGCTGCCAGTGTTAGCCAATACAAGCACTGACCTTTCTGTCCCTAGGTATATGTATTTTCTGCTTAGTTTATAAAGGTGGAGTCATGGAACATATGGCCTGTCTTCGTGGTTTCCATCACTAATGACATGTTCAACAGTCATCTCTGCTGCCGTGACCACATGTCCAGTGCTGTCCTGCACACTGTTAATCATACTCCATTCTCAGTCAACAAGAATTTAATGATTCAAAGACTTGGAAATAATGCCCCTGCCTGTCTTTATATAGATTCCTAGAAGAAGAAACACGGGCTGCCAGTCTTACGGCGAACTATGGTTGAAACTGCATGATTTTTCCTAGGAGGTGTAACCTTGTGTGTTCCCACCTGGAGTTTGGTAGCCATTCCAGTTGCTGGCTGTCCTAGCAAGCAGTGAGGATTTTCTATCTTCTTCTTTTTCTCTCTCTCTCTTTTTAAATTTTGTATCTTTTTGACTGGGTGATCTGAAGTACTACCTCATGCTGGTTTGGATTCTGTTTCCATAATCCCTAATGAAGCTGAGCAGTTTATAAGATAATACTGTGTCTGCTCTGGTAAACCATGTGTGCAAAGATGCCAAGTTATTAATCGGTTAAATGCTTTACATAACATGTTTCTTGACACTTGTCTTTTTCATTTCCTAAGCAGTGTGTGTGTGTGTGTGTGTGTGAGTGTGTGTGTGAGAGAGTGTGTGTGTGTGAGTGTGTGTGTGAGAGAGTGTGTGTGTGTGAGTGTGTGTGTGTGTGTGTAGAAAAGGTTTTGTCTTACGGATCATGATTTTGCTACTATATTTAATTCCTGATCATTGCAGTTTCATAAAGGTTTTCTCATAGAGACATTTCCCCAATACTGACTTCTCTATTACATTGTATTATTATCTGCATTTGGTAAATGAAACTCTAAGGAGTAACAGCCCAATATCACACAGTGAAGAAGTGGATGAACACTGCTCTCTCTGCCCTTGAACTCTGAATCCTTGCTCCTCACATAGGATGGATTTTCTCTGCGCATGCGTGTGGCAGCTTCAGAATTTAAACATAACAGTGAGCGCGCAGGTGTGCAGATTAGAAGCAAACATCAAACATGACAAGCACTTGTGCTCCTGCTTGCAAGGAAAGAGTTTTTAATTTCTTAAAATGAAGTGATCCTGACCCTGCATTGAAAAATTGCAGCTAGTTTTATATAAAACAAACACTCCTGTCTTGTTGACTATTGGCAAATTTCCATGACTGCCACATCCGTGTGCCAGCAGACAAGGGCTTCCACTTCCACTCCCGTTTCAGCTCCATGTCCCCTGCTCTTCCTGGTTTAAGTTTGTTTTCTGGAAGTTCTCTGCACTGGTATTCTGAGATGTGAAGTTTGGTATCTAACGCAGCAGTATGTGGTAGAGGTCCTTCCAACAAAACTTGGGTCATTAGTCAATACCACTCAGTTCCTAGTGCCGTCACAGACCCAACATTCTAGGATGATGGCCTGTGACCTATAAATAAATGTCTAAAACGTGGGAAGGAGAAATTGATTTTTGAGTGGGAAGAGCCTGAAGACTTTTATAGCAGTGATATTTGATACTTACAGGTCATTCTATGGCTTTTAAACCCAGTTTTTGATAAAGACCTCAGGAAATGTCGAAAGTGCATTGCCGAGTCAATTCTATGAAGCTTCACCATTGCGCGTTGTCCTGACTTTATAGGTCTCTAACAAGATTAATGTCTTGATGGATCACTGGGCCTCAATGATAAATAATAATAGAGTCCAGGCTGTGACAATCCCTGTGTTCTCCTTGATTCATACAGCTACCTTGATTTCATTCTTCCCTTTTCCTCCCACTCAAGGTAAAGGTCAAATCACTAAAAGGTCAAGCTGACTGGTATGGATTATTATAATATTGTTCCCAACCTGTCCAGAGATCAATAGAGAATGCCATCATCCATTTCCTGGATCACAGACACTAACTTCATTATCTTAATACATCAAAGAAAGGGAGGCCTGAAGCTACACGGGTTTCATCCTTCACCTATTCTCACAACCATGATGTGAGCTTTGCAAATCCGTGCATTTACATGCTTTCCAGCGACTGTTCACTACAGCTGTTCGAGGCAGGAATCAGAGCCAAGCCCTTGCAATTTACCTCTGTGGATACGTCAGTCACACAAGCACCTCTCTAAGAAAAGCCAAATGATCACAGCAGCTTTAAAGCCCCGATAAACAAAGCTGCCTATAACACATTCCCTGCCTGAACCTCTTGCTTTTTGTTTGTGTGTTCATTTGTTTGTTTGTTTTTTGTAACACCGTAGTCCTTGGAAATGTTTATGAGAAAAGCATGTTATGAAAAACAACATGTTCACTTTCTCAGGTCATTTATTCCGGTTTCCCACAGACTCCTGGAGTGTCCTTGTGTTGACACCACTTGTCGTCCTCTCAGAGGCTGTCACCTCCTGCTCTGCTCACACAGTGGCATCTTCTCAGTTCTACCGGCAAATGCACAGATTTGGTAAACACCAAGATGAAAATATTGAGGAGTGTGAACGGCCGAACTCATGTCTGGCTCTGGTCTCGTCACAACTGAATGTGAAATTTACTCATTCTGTGTCAAAGTCAGTTGATTGGGCATATTACCTTACCTGGAGTGTGGTGGTAGGTTTATTGACACCTATTTTTCAAGCTTTTTGAGAAGAACACTTGTAAGTTGGCCTATATAAAGGGCTAAATAAACATGCCATCTGATCAGTACAAGTCGTTGCTGTTTCCTGGATTGTATATGATCAATTTTGAATGTTTGTAAGACAGTTAAAGGCATCAACAGGAATACCACTTCAACAGGTGAATGGTAAAAACACATGATGAATTTAATACGAAAGCTCCTTTACTGATCTGTCCTGTTTTTAGGAGATAATGAAGATGAAAAGTACTCAAAAGTACAAGAGTACAAGACTTTTCAGTACTTTCTGAAAGAGATGTCCTTTACAGCACAACTTCAGCTTTAGTACTTAATCACCAAAGAGTGGCTAATTATTAAAAACACAAAATAGTTAAAATGTTAAACTGTATAGAGAACTTAACATGAAAAAATAGAGTCAGTCTCTATTTTTACTTGAAAATAATCTTCTGCAACTCTAAGTCCCCATCTTTAAGGGATTAATTGTATCCCAGACTCATAGTTTAATGTGTCTTGTTTTTGTTAATGACGCTATCTCTTATTACCAAGATGGATGGCTGATTCTTCTTTATCTATCTTATAAACATAGTATGAAGCTTTGCACACTTTGAATAGATGAATTTATACAGGCCAATGTATCACAGCAACATTACACGAGTGTGGTGTCTTATTCTGGAAAATAATACCCCTGCTCTAGCGTTTTAAAAAATTTTTCTAGAGGAACGTTAATCTTGTGAAATGAATCATCAGTAAACACATCATTGAAAGGATTTAAAGCAGGAGTTGCAAACATCTTCTTGGAAATTCTGGAATCTTCTTTGTTTGCTATTACAGAGCAGACTTAGCACGGAGACAGAGAAATCATCATGTATTTTAGATACTGACACAGCAGGATTAAGCAGCTCAAGTTTGCCTTGTAAGCAGACGTTCAAAATGTTCCATTTGAAAAAATGAGCTCCGGAGGACATGGGACGCAAAGGCCTGCTGCACATAAGGTGAGTGACGTTTCACGGAGACCCATGAAAAAGGGTGGATATACAGAGGCGTATTTTGGCAGAACCTAAGGGCCAGCAATCATGGCATGAAAAGCACATGAGATGTGACGTAGAAACAAACAAAATTCAGGATTTTCATGGATAGTTCATGATGTTTCTGACAATGCAACAATCTGTGAGTCCTTGATTATAAGAGGTGGATATTTTTGCAATCTGGGCTGTAACATAGCTCTGAGAAACTAAATATTGGTGATAGTATTCACAAGAAGGCAGATGATAAGGGAAGGAGGCAAGACGCTTCTCAGTGCAGCGCAGGTCTGCAACTCCTTGCCAAGTGTTTCTACCTCCCTGCCCAGAAGCTTGTTCACCTGTGCGAGTGCATCTCTCTCTCTCTCTCTCTCTCTCTCTCTGTTGTTTCTCATCATTTTGAAGCCCAGAAGCTTGTTCACCTGTGCGAGTGCATCTCTCTCTCTCTCTCTCTCTCTCTGTTGTTTCTCATCATTTTGAAGCCCAGAAGCTTGTTCACCTGTGCGAGTGCATCTCTCTCTCTCTCTCTCTCTCTCTCTCTCTCTCTCTGTTGTTTCTCATCATTTTGAAGCCCAGAAGCTTGTTCACCTGTGCGAGTGCATCTCTCTCTCTCTTTCTCTCTCTCTCTCTCTCTCTCTCTCTGTTGTTTCTCATCATTTTGAAATGAATGAGAGCTTTCTTGTGAATGATAAATAACTGTAACTCTAACACATCCGCCCGATCAGCAGAAGACCCAAGGAAATATGAAGGTTTACGTGTCTTTATGGTGGCTTTCATGCTGCCTGTTTTAACAGCAGTGAAATCCTACTGCACATGTCTGCGAGGAAGTGGAGCCATCTCTATGCCACCAGCAATCACTCTAGTTTTCTTTAGTGGCCTCGGATCTAAGTATTGACCAATACCTTAATTCACCAATGAGATTTGACAAACACTGCCCCCAGGGTGGTGTTGCTTTAGACTGAGACCTAAGAACCCTGGGTCATTAGTGATGACTCTCCCTCCTGGTAGTGGTCATATACTTCCAATTTCTATTTCAGTCGCTCATGATACAGAGAGGGTATGTCGCCATTTTCTTGGGTTTATTAGTGACCAGATCAATGTAAAATCTCAGTTGGGGGTCCAAGAACATTTTAGATACATTTTAAAATTTTTTGTAGGTTTGTTAGGGTTTCATATGGATCAAATAAAGCAATTGTAATCAAACTACTGAAAAATATGTTCTGGGCAGAAAAGTCCATATCCTGCATTTATTACAATAGGCAGTATAGCTGTTCATTTACGGAACAAAAAATTAAGTGTCAATCCAATCTTTGTCCAGTACAATATCACTTGAACTATCAGGATGGTTCAATATTTGAATCAGCCAATTGAATAGCATTTGTAAAAATGCAATTTGAATGTTAATTTTTACACTAAGCAGCATACATTTAATAATTTCATTACAATTTTTTTTATTTTTCAGCTTGAATAGTGGATTCTAATATCATTTGTCTTGCTGATGGAAATCATCATGTCTGACAGTCACTTCCTCCACGTTAGATAATGGATTCCACTTTCCAATTCCGTGTGTGATATTGTGGAAGGATGAAGCACCTGGAAACTGGGAAAACAAATACATTGAGAAACCAATTGCACAGGCAACAAAAGTGAAGAAACTGGTACCTCTCCAGGGTCAGAAAATGCTGCTCACTTGGGCAAACACTTTATTACCATTTAAGAAAGTAAGTGAAAATCACACATGGTATAAACTATGCTAACCTATTTGTATTCTGGTGTCTAATGTGCTAATTTGCAAAGGACTTACTTTGTAATCAACTAAACGAAGGACAATTAGAAGTTGGATATAATTGGCATTGTGTTTTTTTATACATGTATAAAAATTAACACCTACTTACTAATTTTCTGTAGCCTAATTTGGAAGGATCCATCAATACAAACATTTTTCTTGGAGATTTACATAGAGCAAAGACTACTTGCAATCAAGAAGCTGTTTGGGGACAGATGTATCCACCTCACATTTGGTTTCCACTGAAAGTACTGGAATTGGACACACATTTCACAAATCAACGTATATGCCCACAGAGATGAAATATCTTCATGAAAATCAAATTACAATGTGCATAATTCTTTATTTAGCTGGACTGGAGTTCACACAAACTCTAATTTGCTAAAATACTCGAGTTAAATAGAATCTCAGGAGAAAAGTTTTCAGCTACCCCAGATATTGAGAGGTTTTGCATAGACATTTACACAAGGCTAGATACTGTATTCCAATTTTTATGTAGTGGTTTCTAATGAGCTTCTTTTCATCTCTGAAAGTCTGTTCATTTTTTCCCCATTTTCAGTGTCTTTCTGTTATTGTTCCTGTTTGTGTCTCAATGCTTTCTCTATATTCTCCACGTCCACCCTCTTCAATTATGGATTTTACAAGCTGCGTATTCCTATTTTTCTGTTCATGGTCTTATCTGTATGTTTGGAACAAAACAGAAGTATTTTTCTGAAGAAATTCTACTGATTTCTAGCTTTTGCTTGGAGTTATTGTAACAAATCCTATTCTAACGTAAGATCATCGATATTTTCTGCTGCACTTGCCCTGGATCTCTTTTAAATGTTTGTATCATATTTAAGTTCCTGATTTACTCACAGTGTGAAGTATTAATTGGAAAGTCAGATATACAGAATGGAGGAGAGACAGAGATAGGAAGATCTTCCCACTGCTTTCCCAGGTCACAAGCAGGGAGCTGGATGGGAAACTGGGCTGCTGGGATTAGAACCGGCACCCAAATGGGATCCCAATATGAGCAAGGTGAGGAGTTTAGTCACTAGGCTACTGCATCAGGCCCAAGTGGAGTCCATTTTAAATTGTGGTTGTCCTTTTGTAAACACCACAGATAACTGAAAAATATTCCTTCCAACAGAGAATACCTCAGTACCTTCCTATTCAATTTAATACAGAAATTATATATCTACTTCCAAATTGATGATTTTATTGTATCAGTGTGGACTGTGGGCTGTGATCAAACCATAAACGGTCATTGGGTGTTTGCCTCCAGCTCTTTGGGAGGACACAGAGTCTGCCCCTTTTCCCCTTCTCCTGCCTGTTGTGTCAGGATGTCCAGAGCACTCCAGATAAACAGAAAGTTTAGGTCGTTGCTAGGATTTGACTATTTTTATCCCCGTCAAAGCTTGTAGAAACTTAACGCTCAGAACAACTTTCTCGTATATCCTGCAGGATGATTAAATCATAGATTAGAGAGACTATAAAAATGTGTGGCCATGGGACGTGCCTGGATTTCCATACCTCTTGTCCCTCTGTCCTGTGAGGAAGCAGGGGAGCACACAGCCACTAGACCCAGCCTTGCCAGCACTGATCCCAGTGGAAGCAGACCCAGCCTTGCCAGCACTGATCCCAGTGGAAGCAGACCCAGCCCTTGCCAGGCACTGATTCCACTGTGTCTGAACCTGAAATGGTCAGTATCCCAAACAGTGAGAAGAAAGATCTGTAGTTTTTCAATTACCCAGTCTCTTCTGGCGGGGCGGTGGTGGATGTGGCACAGCAGCTAAGATGCCAGTGTCCTGTATCAGATCTGAGTGCAAGTCTGGCTCTGCTCCTCCGTCTAGAGGCTTGTTAACGCACACACTAGAGGAAATGGGGCTGGCCCAGCTCCGGCATTACAGGATATGGGGCAGTGAATCAGATCGGGGAGTCCCTCTCTCTCTCTCTCTTTCTCTCTCTTTTTGTGCTTGTGTGTATTTGTGCATATGCATTGCCCTGTCTTCCTCTCTTACCTCTTAAAAATGCTTTGAGTAACATAAATGGACTGCAAGTGTTGTCATTTGGTATTTTTGTTTACAGAGTATTTTTATAGTTTGTGGCCAGCAGTAGTCACTGTATGCAGACAGTTTGTTTCTCATTAGATAACTTCCATTCCAGATTTTCCACTTCTGCTTGCTTACTTATTTTCCTTGCTTTTCCTCTTCTGATTTTGTTCCCCCGTCTACATCTAAATAGCCCAGGGAATTTTTGTTTTCCAAGTTTTCTGTAGGTAGAGTGGTGCCTTCCTTAGATTGTTAAATGGTTCCTTGCATTGGATTTTCCAGTGGAAGTTGTTTTCGTCTGTTTGACTTTATACTCTGTGTTGATATTCCAGGTTTCAGCATAAGCATCCTCACTATCAGAGACTTTGTCTGAATTCCTTGCAATTTCCAGGGATTTTCCTTGCAGTCTTAACATTCTTTGCTTGGCTCTGCCCTAGTGGCAGGTCCTAGAGGCTGTGTTCATCACACAGGCTCATTTCTCCACACAGAGACGGTCCACATTTTCCTCGTCTATTGCTTTGCCTAGTGGTGCCTCACAGAAGCTCCTCTGTTATTCTTCGTCACTGGCATGTTTGCTCTAGGTGATGCATTGGAAGATTCAGATGTGTACAGATGTTACTAAGTTAAAGCAGCTTGAAAGTCCATTGACTTAGGTTAATGGATGGTATCACGTGCCTTGGGTGGAGGGCAGCGGTTTCTGACGGACTCTTGATTATTATTTGCAATAATAAGCCAGTTTCATGATTCTCTCCCCTCTCTTACCACGTGTATTGTGGATTGCTCCAGTGCTGTTTATGGAAAAAATGCGTATTTTCTCACTGTCCTGCCAAAGTCGAGTTCCTCTGCAGAAGGAGGTGTTTCCTGTACCCTCTTTCTGTTCATTTTGGGCTAGTGAGGGACATTTCTCTTTATACCTTGAGTGATGATGAGATGGCGAAGATAACACACACAGGCTGTGTCATGGCGAACAGAGAGCTGTTGAGAATTCAGACTTGGATTTACAGTCAATAATTGACGGATACTGTGGAGCTAGCTGGTTCTGCCCAGCACAGCACCCCAAGATCCTCACACCAGGCCGCATCTCTCAAAGGCCCTTTCATTGGAACATCATCTCAATAAGGACCAGACTTCCCTCATCTGGGGCTTTGGAGCAGAAACTATTAAATCACCCTCCTTTACAATGGGTAAAATGTCTCTGTTTACCAAACAAGACCTTTCGATGTGTGCATTTGATTGCTCTCCTCAATTACTCAAGAGAATCATGCATTAGTGTTTTCATTAATGCAAAATATTCCCTTAAACTTGTGTTAATATTGTGGATACATCAAAAACAAACCTCCCTGCAATTCAGGTACCCCCAAATTCTAACTGGGTACTGCTGTTTGTTCTGCAATAAACAGTAGTGTAGACTGTGTCCACCTGGTTGCTCTTGCACCTGCAGTACTCAGCAATTGTCTGTCTTGCTCCACCGAATGTGTTTCTGACTTCACATCTTTTGATGTTCTCGTTGCTAAATCAAGTTCTCTGATCTCACTTAATCACTGAAAAGCAGCATTTCATATCACTTGTATTTCTTGACTGTTTCCCTTATGACTCCCATTTCTATCTCCTTTTGCCCATTTAACTGTTTAGTAGAACTTCTGTTTCCAATTTCCACACTTGCAGTACACCCGAACTCAGCTCTAGAAACCCTTGCTTTCTGTACACATAGTCCTTTTTTTGTCAAATTTCTTTCATTTCTGCTGTTTACGTAACACTGGTGCCTTGAAAAATTGTAAAAATTCATTCACCAAAGGAATATCCCTGGACGTTCCTTTGGGTATATCAAAGATAGCAATACACACTCCTTTCCTTACTATCTCTACCTCAAAACACAAAACAAAACCAAAACTGAGGTCACACAATTGCAAAACAAATTTGAACTATTAGAATGCATGTTCTAAAAGACAGAAAATAATATCACTGGACTATTCCTGTATAAACCTTGCATTTATAAATTACTTTTTCACTATAAAATCAGAAATAATACTGTTCTAAATGTGTGAGTGAGTGAATATTATTTTCTTTGCACATATTGATGTAAAATATAAATTCTACATTCTTACGTTCCTATGTTGTAACAGAAAGCTTGGTTTTAGTCCATTGCAGTCTTACTAAGAGTTCGGTGAACATTCCGTCATTGTGTAGATTGGCACACTTCCTAACACCGACTCCAAGTGGTAATCTTTCTTCCTGATTGACTTGTGTTTTAAATGCAATCGATAAGCAGAAGCAAACATGCCTAGATACCACAGAGTGCTTCCTCCCTTCACATCCACTTTGTGTTAACTTGGGGAGATATGCTGACTTGGTGGAATAACTACAGCAACTTGTAAATGATGCATGAAAATGAAAGGGAAGACCCCCGCTCCGGGCACAAGGCAGTCAGAAACTGTGCCTTGTTCGGCTTTTTGTCTGCAGTAACTGCACAGACTGCAAACTCGGCCTCCAGCCTTTCACCACTGAGTTAAAAATACATTTAATTGATGTTGTCTTCATCAGTATTATGATATAGATAAAATACAAAAACTCAAAAATGGCAAAACAAAATTTTAAATGAGACGTTCAACACAGTCAACGTATTTAAAGAAAAAAAAGATTTATACTATTTGAAGGGCAAACTTACAAAGTGAAGGAGAAAGAGAGAGACCTTTCATCTGATGAGTCACTCCTCAAATAGCAGCGACAGCAGCAATGGCCCTATCCCAACCATCCCAAGCCAGGAGCCAGGACCTTCTTCCAGGTCTCCCATGTGTGTGGAGGGACCAAGGACCCAAGGCATCCTCCACTGCTTTCTCATGCCGTAAGCCTGGTGCTCCTGTGGAAGTGGCTCAGCAAGGAGTGCAACCGGTGCTGATACGTGATTCTGGCACAGCAGTGGAGGATTAGCTTGCTAAGCCTCAGCCATGTACCCCTAACTAGGCTTTTTACTCAAGTTTTTTAAACCAAAAAGAGGGCTTTAAGAAAGCAACTGAAGTTCTTAATTACCAGAAGTTATAAAGTTTTCTTTCAAAAGTTTTTAAATATAACCCGTGCTTAAGATAATAATCATTAAATCTCTTCCTTGGCAATAGAAGATCCGCGTTCTTATTTATTATAAATAGGTTAGAGCTGAGTGAAGATAAGGAGAGACATCAGACTGTTTCAAAGACAGAAACTATAATATTAAGCTCTACTAATACAGAAATTTTTAAAAGACAAATTTCTATTTTTCATTAATATTGACCATATATTTAATGTATTTCATAAGCACAATTCTAAGAAAATAAGTGTAACGTCCCCCACAACTACCTTCCTTCTTTCCAGTACTTTTCTTAAATTTTCAAAAAATAACAGTTTCATTCCATGTTGTAATATCACAAACTAATTGCAACAGCAATCATAACATTCAACAAGTAAGAAATTACTAAAGAAAATACAGTTCCCCAACAGTATCAACACAGGCTGAAACCAACAATTAAATCACAATATCCACTTTATTTCTACGCATTTCCTGATATTCCACATAAACTATCAGAGATAACATATGACATACATCTTTTTAATACTGGATTACACTGCTAAGTGTTACGGTTTCACATTGCATTCTTTCCTTGCAAATAAACAAAATTTCATTCTTTTTCACTATGAGCAGTGTTCCTTGGTTTTGCCTCCAGTCCTTAGTCAATGGGCATCTGGGTTGACGCCGTGTTTTAGCTGTCGTAACTTGAGCTGCAGGAGACATGTGGGTACCTGTGACTCTGCTACATGACTTCATTTCATCTGGATAAATTCCCAAGAGTGGGCTGCCTGGGCCACAGGGCAATTCTGTTTTCAGCTGCGTGAGAAATCTCTGAACTCTCTTTGATATGGTAGTTCTAGTTTAATTTCCCACCACCAGGGCATTAAGCTCTCTTCTTCTCCACATTCTTACCAGTATTTATTGCTTGGTTTTTAAATTTTAGTGCTATAACTATAGTTTGCAAATTTTTTTCCATTCTTCTGCTTGCACCTTCAGTTTATTGCATGTTTCCTTTGATATGTAGCCGCTTCTGATTTCAATATGAAACATTTTGAATTTTACTTTGTATATATTTACAACTGTAATTTAAAAGTATCAAGCAAATTTAAAACTTTATATCTGTTATTTGCTGATTTTTTCAGTAGCTATAGTTGACTGTCAAAGCAATCTTTTGCAGATGGAAGTAGATAAACTTTCCAACATTAAAATTTTTATTTAGATGAAAATAAATATTTCATATATTTCATACATAAAAATTTTGGAAAATCATGGTACTTCACAAAATAAATTTTTCTTTCCCTAATTTTCAATGTACATTCTCCTTCCTTTCCTACTTTTACTTTTTTCAGTAACGCTATCAGTTTTCTTTATAATTACAAGCATATTCCTTCATTAAATAAGGAGTTCAACAAGGAGTATCAGAAAACACACGGTTGCTCGGCAGCATAGACGCGGAGCATAAGAAATAGTCAATTTCACACGTCAATCAAGACCAGACAGACTTTGACCAGCCAGAAGATGTTGCTGTTTGAAGGTTGCCTGGGCCAGCCAGCAGAGGCAGCCATGATGAAGTCAGCAAACGTTGTGGAAGCTATAGTGTGAACCTGGTTCTTCATGGCCAGTGGACTAGGGGACTGCTGCAGGGATAGATCTGCGTTCCCCATTGGCTTTGATTCCGGCCAGTGAGTGGCATGACAGGTGACTGCTCACCTCTCTAGAATAGAATCCATCTGGAGGCGTGTACACACCCCCTCCCTCCTACACAAAAGGTTAAAGGTTAAAGCGGATCTCTTTAAAATTGACTAGTTCTGGAGCTGTGTTTGTTCCACATGGGTGAGTCTGTGTCACACGGCTGGGTAGATCCCCAGGTCTTCTCCTGTGACTGTTGGGGTCCTGCATGCAGGCTGTGGGAATCCTGTGATTTCCTGATGGAATGTGACATGCAGCTTAGTATCTGGGCCAAGGAACCCGTGCTTGCCTGAGTTATCGCCAGGCTGTCTGCTCCCGCAAAAGTCAGCACCCATCTTTCTGTGCTACAAGTGCTGCCATGGGTAGGGTTTCTAACCACTGTGACTAACCCTGTGTGTTGATCAGCTTGAAAGCAAAGAGGTGAGGCTGTGATTACACTAACAGTCAGAATCATTGCCTCCCCCTTGATGATAAAATAGGAGCTCCACCACATACAACTCGGGTTCACCGTGAACTTCCACTTCATACTCTAGTGTCAACCAGAGTAGGCCAGCTGTCTCTCCACCAAGAAACAGAGTTTTAGTTCGAAGACAGAAGCCATCCGGGGAGGAAATCAACCACTGCATCAAATAATCCCTAAAACTAAAAGCAGAAAGATTGGAAACAATAGCAAGGATGGCATATGACCCACAGAAGCAGCATAGCAACTTTTTAATATTAGAATATAAAAAGGAATAGATTGGTAAAATGTGTGAAAATGAATGGAAAAAAGTACTCATGGGATTACTCAAAAACACATAGAAACAAACTGATATGATAAACAATACATGAGTGATATGGATAAAAATGTTTCAAAGAGAATGAAATGCTGAAATCAAAATTCAGTATTAAAAATGAAGAATTCAGCATGTCAAATAGATATTGCAGTGGAAAACCTCAACAATAATCTGTGTAGCAAAAGAAATAACGCCCAACCCAGGGGACAAATCCTTGGGAATATCATAGTGGGAATGATGAAGAAATCAGAAAAGCCAAAAGCATTGTTCAAAATTTATGAGATACTATCAAGTGACTAAACATGGGTATATTAGAAGTGCCTGATGGTGTGGAACAAGAAGAATAGATTGTAAGGCCTGTACAGCAAAATAATAGCAGAAAAATTCCCCAATGCAGAGAAAGAAATGGACACCCAAGTATAGGAAGCACAACAGTGGAACATAAATAAATAAATGAATAAATCAATAAAGCGTGTACGTGAGAAATGCCAGGTTCCCTTCAGATGCTTAGGCTTCCATGACTACTTACCAAGAACCCTCCAGGACAACAGACAATAGGGATTAGCGCAGGCAACAAAAGAAACTGCAGTCCTGGCACAATGGCTCATTGGCTAAAGCCACAACTTACAAGTGATGGGATCCAATGAGGGCGCTGGTTCATGTCTCAACTGCTCCATTTCCCATGCAGCTCTTTGCCTTTGGACTGGGAAAGCAGTAGAAGATGACCCAAAACATTCCGGCCCAGTATTTATTTGGGAGACCCAGAAGAAGTTCCTGGCTCCTGGTTTGAATCAACTCAGCTTCAGCCATTGTAGCCACTTGGGGTGTGACCCAGTGGACAGAAGAGCTTTCTCTCTGTTTTTCCTTCTCTCTATAAATCTGCCTTTCCAGTAATAAAAAGAAAAAAAAAAAAAAAAAGAAAGAAATCGCTGATGCAGAATGGTGTAACCCATAAAGCTTTCATTTGTAAATGAAGGTGAAATAAAAACCTTCTTAAATAGAAATTGAAAGTATTTTCCACTATTTGTCCAATATTACAAAAGATGCTTAAGGATGTGCTGCACAGACATAAGGAATGAAAATCACCGTAACCAAAGCATGTGATGAGGGGATGCTCCTAGTGAAAGCACAAAGCAAACGCAAAACAAACAGCACGGATTCCTATGAGTAAATGATGAGGCCAAGTCATTGCTTTCCAGTAATGACCTTGAATGCAAATGGCCCAAACTCTCCAATAAAATGGCACAGATTTTCTGAGTAAGGTAAAATACCATCGTTGTGCTGCCTATAAGAAACACACCTCACCAACATAGATGCAGGCCAACTGAAAGTGAAGGGGTGGAAAAAGATATCCCATGCAGATAGAAAACAAACACGACAGATGTACCACCCTACAATCAGACAAAACAGACTGATGGAAGAGGTGCAGCAGCGCACTGTGTAGGGCTTACGGGCCAGCTCAACAGGAAGGTGTAACTGCTAAGTGCATATGCACCCAGTGCTGAGTTCTCGACTATTTAAAACAGATATTAATGGATCTAGAGAGAGACATATGTATGCCTCAATACAGTAACAGTGATGGATTTCAACACCCCCCCACACACACAATAATAGGCAGAAATTAGTAAACAGGCAACTAAAGTTCTGACTAACCAAATTTAAAGGGAGGGAATTCTCCTCATATGAGGCCTGCATTACCTTAATTTCCAAATCAGAAGAAGATGAAACAGTGAGAGAGAATATTGTCTCATATCCCTGATAAACACAAATGCAAAAATCCTTAACAAAATGCTAGCTAATTAAATCCAACAACGCATTACAAAAGCCATTTACCCTGACTGGGTGAGACTTATTCCTGGTAAGAAGGAGATGTTTCAATATATCTAAATTTAAAAAAAAGTGAAGAAGGAAACAAAAACATTCTGCTTCTTGCTTATGGCCTGGGAAAGCAGCAAAGGAAGCCCTTGTTCCTGCATGGCAGACAGGAAGTCTCCTGACTCCCGGCTTCAGATCGACTCAGCTCCGGCCCTTGTGGTCGGCAGTGAACCAATGGATAAAAGGTCTTTCTGTTTCTCCTTTCTGAATCTGTCTTTCCAATATGAATAAACATTTTTTAAAAAGCAAATGGCCAAAGGAAAATAAAATTGATTTTTCAAAGGATAAAATATAAATCGCCAACAGACCCATGAATGCATTGTCAAGTTAAGTAGCCATTAAAGATATGCAGACCAATTTTTTCTTGTAGGTCATCAAGGATGCTGGAATGAGTAAAAGCATCCTGTGTGAGCATGAGATGAGGATGGAGTTTAATGGGAACAGAAGACTCAAGACATCTTTCAAAAGTGGCAATGGCTTGTATGGAATATATGGCATTATGTTGGTTCTCATCTGCCACAATCTTTCCTACTTTAAAATTCCTTAATAAGTATTTTATAAAGCTTAGGATTCTTCTGTGTTTATCCTAGTTGGTTTGAGGGGAAAAAAAATCTATTTTGTTTGAAAAGATTCCAAATGATTCCTATGAATGAATTATTCCTATAAAATCTTCCTATAGATTCAACATTTTACACATTTACCTTTAATAATTATATTGGCTTTTGACAAGCTTTATCAGTTTTTGTGAAGATACCAGTAGTACAATCAGGTGCTGGAAATGATGTGGTTGGTTCAGAATTAAGAGAGGATCTGTTTTTCTTCAAGATGTTAGCATATTTGTGGCAGAGCTACAACTTTTTGTAATGTATACCAAATATACAAACTAAAATAAATATGTAATATAGAGTTTTGGTGTGGCAGTTTCTCGTGATCCTTGTTCTGTTTTATATTTAGAAATTGCAACAGAGATCTACCTGGTTGTGTCAAGAATTCGGTTCCAGAACTCAGTGTTGCTTTCTTAATGAATAAACTTTCCACTGAAACTTTTTTTTTTGACATTTGAAAACCTTCCCTCCTGTGAGGTGCTAGAGGGTCCTGTTCCTGTCTCCACCTCCTGACTACAATGCATCCCCAGGTCAGTTCTCTCACTCTCGCCTGCCCATGGCCTTCAGCAAACACAGCTTGTCTGACAGCTCTGTCTGGGCAACATCTTAGCCTTGCATCCTCATCTGAGCATTTCATGAGTGACATATGGTCATTTACATACACACTGATAATCCCATAATATAATAATACAGAGCTCCATAATGGTAGACTGTTAGCTATTCTTTAACACATATTATGTTCCTGTTTTTCAATTAAATGTTCCTGTCCTTAATGTCACATATCTTAATGACTTAAAGCAATTAGGAAACCCAAAAAGATTATTAAACACATTAGAAAAATAAATGAATTAAAATTGTTTTACAAAAGCCATTTAGAAATGTGAGCTTATAATTCTAAGAGGATTTATGAGTTTGCATTAGAATTCTTAGTGAGTGTGTCTAGTTCTTGGTCTGTACTGTGTGTTTTCACAGTACATAATTAACATAGTGTGTCAGCGTATCTGTCGGATAATTGAATAAATGATGAGTGATGGTAGAACAACAGGTCTGGTGGGTAATAAATAAGCAAATCCTACTTGACTAAGTGCCTTTGCATTTATTCAAACAATTGCTCACAGTTTATTCATTTTTCCATTGCTATTCAAAATGAGTTAGTTCTTAGTCTAGCCTGTTGACAGCTGAAAGAGAAATATCTACAAAAAGAACAAATTATCAGCCCATTTTCATAATGTCATTTTTGCTAATTATCTAGGATTGCAATTCTTTAGTAATATCAAAGAAACATTCTAGACTTCTAAAACTGGAAGGCTAGCAGTTATCTTCTTTTAAATAAATAAGAAATTTACATGGAAATTATATATACTAATATATATAATAATTACATATAAATATACATAAAGATTGTGGGGAAATCTGTTTTTAGACTAAATTTCAGACACAGCCTCCTCTCTTTATCAAATTCAAACTATGTAATTAATATTGTTCTAGGGGATATTAGGATTTACAAAACTTGGAAGACAATTAAGATAAAGCAGGAATGCGTAGCTCAAGTTTGTGCACAATAGGAGGGGTCTGTTCCACAGCACAAGCAAGCGCTCTGCCAGAAGCAGGTTGTGCCCTTGAATCTAGAAGAGCGCGGAGTTCCTATAGGGCAGAAGAACAGAAAAGGAGAAAGAGGGACATCAGGTCGACCCTTCACCGTTTGATAACTTCTCCAATTTCCCTCTCCAATCCAAAAAAGGACTCAATGTTTGCTTTCACTAAGGAGACACTGTTACCTCTTAGATATTGTCCAGAAACTGTGGTCCAATGAATTGTTAATGAAAAGATTGGAACAAGCAGTATTCAATAAGCAACAAGAGTTGCTACAGTGAGCTCTGTTGTCTGGGGTTCTCTAGTGAGTGTGTGGATACAAAACTGTACCCACACACTTTTACAAAACTGACACATTATTGTCAAGGTGAGCAGGTCCAAGCTTGCAAGTAAGCTGCAGATTCAGAGAAAAACTGATGCTTGCGTTCAAGTTCAAAGGTTTCCAGACTGGGAGAATTCCCCTTTTCTGATGGAAGGTCAGCTTTTTGTTTGGCTTTCAATTGGTTGAACAATGTTTATGGCAACAGTAAAATAGCAAGCTATCAATTAGTTTGTCATCAAAGAGTTAGCCAGAGCCAGGCTTGACAATTGAGCTCCAAGAACCAGCTCAAGTGCCAAACAAAAAGTAACCATCAAGAAAGGCTCAAAAATTGTAATATTTCAGATAAGACAAGCATACTTTCTACAAAGGATAAAAAGTTACATTGGCATCATATTTCTTGTATTCACACTTCTTGTAGCAGTGGGGAAATTTCTGATTTCTAAATGACTAAGGGGAAAACAGAGAAAATATCTCAAAGCCAGAGGAGGAGTGCATTTTTTTAAGAAAAAAAAAATTCAAGACATAAAGCAGAAACATTTAAATAAAATGCAAACATACAAAATTTCTAGGATACATAGTTACTAAATTAGAACTCCTAGAGCAATGCATAAAATAAAAATAAAGGCATCCTTATTTTAGGAAAATATGAAACTGTGTTACTGATGTTTTAAAGCTTTCATCAAAGCAAGAACAATATATAGTAAATTATTAAGAAAATAATAACTCACACACAAACACCAACAAGGCTCCCTAAGGAATTCACAAAAACAGGATTAGAGATATTCATGTTGCTGCACAACTTGTTGAGATCCTTGCACAGTTTTTACACAATTTATGTTTTCCATGTGCTGTTTGAAGATCTCTTGATTGTAAACAAGTCTTGTGTCGATAGGGAAATGAATCCTTTTTGACATCACTGGTGAAGAAACATCGAAGATATCTTCAGAAACCTGAAAATATTAAAATCAAACACTCAGCATAGATTTTAGATGCATTAAAAATAATAAAACAAAGAGAACAGATTTCGTGTATTTCAAATATACAGTTCTAAGAAGATAACATCATTCTCTTAATCTTTTCCTTCCTTCCTTCCGTTCTTTGTTCCTGTAACTTTTACAAAGGCATAATTTTAACATTCTATAATTAGTCTAAATTTTCACTAACAATAACAAGAAGTGAGATGCAGGAAGAACACAATCCCACAGGGATATAAACATCATATCACAGGATGTCCTTCTCATTGCTATCAATTTCTTTATATTTTAACTGCAACATTTTAGAAGCAATAATACAAAATGTTTACCTTTCTGATATCGTATTATTTCATCCCTAAGTACAATGGTTTCTCTTTGTATACATTTTGCTGCAGAGACAGGTTTTTATTCTGTCTTGTGACTGAGTAGCATTCCTTACAATATATATATACTACATTTTCTTTATATAGTCATCCATTGAAGGATAGCTGGGTTGGTTCTGCATCGTAACTACTGTCAATTGAGGTGCAATGAGCTTGGGATGTTGATAACACTTTTCTATTTTTGTTTAGCTTCATTGAGGTAAATTCCCAAGAGTAGGATTGCTTGGTCATGTTACAGATTTCTGAGAAATTTCCACACTATCTTCCACAATGGTTGTATTGGTTAAAATTCCAACCAACGGTGGATAAGGATATGTTTCCCTCACACTCTCACCAATTTTTTTTTTCAGTTTTGGATGGCAGTCACTCTAGTTTGGGTGAGGTGAAGACTCAGATAGGTTTCTATCTACATTTCTCTGATGTTTAACAATCCTGATTTTTTTTTTAATGTTTGAATTGGGCACTTAAACTTCATCTTTCAAAAAATGCCCATTCAAATCCCTTGTCCATGTATGTTTATTTTTCTTAAAGATGTATTTTATTTTTATTGAAAAGACAGGTGTACAGAGGGGAGAGGTACAGAGAAAGATCTTCCATCTGCCGGTTCACTCCCCGAGTGGCTGCTATGGCCAGAGCTAAGCCAATACGAAGCCAGGAGCCAGGAACTTCTTCTGAGTCTCCCTCATAGATGCACGATCCCAAGGCTTTGGGCCATCTCTTCTGCTTTCAAGGCCACAAGTAGGAAGCTGGATGGAGCAGAACAGCAGGGACATGAATGGGTATCCATATGGGATTCTGTCATGCAAGGCAAAGATTTAGACACTGACACAAGCCCACCTTGCCAATTTCTTAACTAGCTTGTTTGTTTTGTTATTGTTGAGTTTCTTGAGGTCTTTGTAGATCCTGGATACTGATCTTTTTCTAGTTTATTGCAAATATTTTCTCCCTTTCTGTCAGCCTCTTCACTTTGTTGATGGTTTCCCTTGCAGTTGGGAAGCTTGTTGACCGGATGTAATTCCATTTGACTAAATTAGCTTTTATTTCTTTTCCTGCTAGAGTCTTTTCCAAGAAGTCTTTGTCTATGCTAATACCTTACAGTACTTCTCCCATGCATTCCTCTAGTAATCCAATCGTACCATGACGTAGATTTGGATTATTGATTCATTCTGAATTTACTTTGGCATAACAAGGTAAGCATCTTGTTTCATAATACTGCAGATATAGATCCAATTGTCACAACGACGTTTGCCTTTAACAATGTCCACAACCATGGGAAAACGGAGGCCGCTATCATTACCATTCGATTTTCCAGGGAAGTTTTTCTTAAGCAGTACAAAGAAATTTTCTATCTCAATGTTAATGGTGTTTCAACGCAAATATGCCAGCAAGCAGAACATTCATTTCACCTCATTGTCAAATTTGTAATTATATATTGTACTCTTATGTGACTGCCAACACTCACATTGTAATGTGGAATCACCCAATCATGTGGGTAACAATTTTCTACACTGTTAAATTGGCTACTTAATTAGGAAATAGGAGTTTCTCAGCATCATTATAATCACGTGATAGCCCTATCAGCCATTTACCAATACATTGTAATATCACAGTGATATACATAGAGGCTTGTGTGTGTGCTTAACACAAAGATACACCTTATCAATATGTGGAAATACACAGTATGGACAGATACTTTTTTTTTTTAATTTGTTAAAATTTTTTTGGAAAGGCAGACTTACAGAGAGAAGGAAAGACAGAGAAAAAGATCTTCTAACCACTGCTTCACTCCACAAGCAGCCACAATGGCTGGAGCAGAGCCCATTCGAAGCCAGGAACCAGGAGCTTCTTCTGGGTCTTCCACATGGGTACAGGGTTTGAACACTTTGGCCCATCCTCAACTGCTTTCTCAGGCAACAAGCAGGGACCTTGATGGGAAGTAGAAGAGCTGAGTCATGAACTGGTTTCCATATGGGATCCTGGCACATGCAAAACCAGGATGTAGCCATTGATCCATCATGCCAGGTCCAAATGGACAAGTTTTAAGGATTAAGAATTAAATGTTGATGAAAAGAGAAATAATTGTGCGATAAATGACTGATAATATAGGTATAAGCTGTTGGGTTGCTACTCTGACAGCGATAGCAGTTGGTGCGTGGAAAGGAAAATGTATAGAGATACTGATTTTTAATTTAAAGAATTAGGAAATGTAAAATCGTTGGAAAGTATGAAAAATAATAGAAAATCTTAAAATGGTCAAAATCTAAAATTATTACCAATCTACTAACACAAGACAAATGAGTAAAGGAACAACGAAAAATAGCCTTTAATGTAATAACATATTTATAAAATAATTTGGGGACGAGGGTAATAGAGGGAATAACTGAAATTTTATATTCTTCCATACACTCACATATTACAGAGCAATTAGTCACACAAAATATTTAAAATGTATGAACAACATACATATTATAGTTGGTAATAAATTTCAATATTAAAATTCAAAGTATATGAAGTTAGGAAAAAAATCACAAATTGTCAAAGAAACACAAATCATTGGTCTCTGAGAAAAGCAGAGGAGGAAGCTAGGCTACATTTGAACGGAAACAGGATATTCTCAAAATACGTTAAAAAAAAAAGTAGCAGTCCAATTCGAAATTAGCACTTTAGTGGGGAGAAGTTCTGTCTGATTCAGTAGAAACTGAACCAAAGAGAAAGCTGGCAGGACTGAAAGGACCGAATTATTTGAGCTCCATCAGAGATGGGTAAGAGTTCCCTGACAGGTGGCCTTTCCCGGAGGACTGGGGACATATTTGTTAAAGTGGACGTAAGGCCAGGGAGAACCAAGGAGAGAATCTTAAAGAAGGTGTAGACGATGCAGGTAAGACCAAGGAAAATGAAGGCGGAGGCGGCAGGTAGTGAGCTGCCAGGATCTTACTGCTGCGAAAACGAGGTGTGCACACAGGAATGAGGAATGTTGCCTAAGTCAAGCCTACTGCTGAAAGTTAAATAAGAAGGGATTTGCATATCAATGAGAAGTAAACTATATAAAGGTAAATTTTCATAAGCACTAATTATAAAACAAATTTAGGAGCACACACACAAAAAAATCAGATGATACAAGCACACGAGAAAAGCATCCATAAAATAGTAATAAAAATCTAGCAGATTATTTCAAAACAATCCAAAAGACATAAAGTGAAATGATGTGACATGAAATAGCACCAACATTCAGGAAAACGACTTAGAGACAAGCACTCAAGAAAGAGAGAAATAAAAAGCAAATTTTTAACAAGGCAGAACGAATTGGAAAGGATAGAAGAGCAAATTAACATAGAATGAACATTAATACGATTGGAGGTGAAAAGGAGAAGTTTAACAGTTAAGAAGCAATCAAAAGATAAAATAGTAACCAGAGACAGATGGCATATGAGGACAAGGAAGCAGATCCATTCCGTGCGTAACAGGAGTGCCTTGGGGACAAACGCAGCAGACTTAGAAAAATTCTAAAGCAGTATTCAGGGAGGCCGTCCATAAATGCACAGTTAAAATTAATAAAACTAAAATAGAGAAAAAATACTAACATGATATTTCTAAAAATACTACCACGAAGTACAGTATGATGAAATTATCAGATTTTTTAAACAAAAAATATTTCATGTTCCCAGACCAAAAAAGCAAACAAGAGAAATTAAATTGGAACACTGCATTTCACCACTAACATTACATTACAGGACAGAGTACGTTGTTGTATTGCAAATCTCCAAATAGAGAATATGTAAGCCACGGCAAATGGATCGTGGATGTAAAACGTTAACTTAAAAGTTTCTCCATCTACACTTCACGAGAAAATCTGGGCGAGTTCACATCGCAGCATCAACTGCTGAAACATGGACTGCAGTGCGGCAGCTGGAGTGTAACTCTGCTTCTCTGTACGTTTGGAAGGACACACACGGAATTCTGCCATAAACATATAATGTGCAAAGTGAAATGAGGCACAAAACACAACCAGATAGCAAGTGCAGACAAGCTAGGAAGAATTATTTCACTTGGCGATGTAATTTGGGTGTTACTATCATTGTTACTTTGAGACATTTAAAGTGCAATTTTCTAATCCTGTTATCTCCTTTAAGAGACGTTAGAATTCTATAGAAACTAGAAGAAAAGAGACATAGATGTAACAAACAGGGCGCTATAAAGTCCGATGAACTAAAATGAAGGAAAGTTCGTTCTCTTCAGCAAATGCAGTTCAAAACCGTGGGTATCAGCTAGCATCAAGACTCCTGCTTTCCGTCATTACAGATAACTCAGCTCTAAATAGATCAAGGACCTAACCTGCACCCAAAATGATCAAAATATTGGAGGAAAGCATAGGAAGCACTCTACAAATGACAGGCACTGCCAAAGCCTTCTTAGAAAAGTGACCAAAAGCACAGGCAATCAAAGCCAAGATAAACAAATGTACTACATCAAACTGAAAAGCTCCTGTGCAGCAAGGGAAAAAACAGGGCAGACATTCCTAACAGAATAGGAGAACATTTTTGCACACTACATAAAAATCGGGGGCTGATGTCCAAGATTTTTTAAAAAGCTTCGGCAAGTCAATAGAAGCAAAACAAATAATCCTAGGAAGAAATGGGTGAAAGAAATGAACAGACATTTTTAAAAGAACAAATTTAAATAGCTAATAGACATTAAAAAATGCTCAACCCGCCTAGCTATTAGGGAAATACAAATGAAAACCACGTTTCATTTCAGTGCCCATGGACATGTGTGAGGGCTGAATGGAATGTGAGACAGACAGAACCACTTTGCTGTATGTACTGGAAAGCACAGGAACCAGGGCTGGGGATGGGCCTGGCAGAGGCTAATGAAGGTCACTCCGACTGGGCTGCAGCTCCTGCTGGCATATGTGAGGGCCAATTATGTGGTGGGCAGTGTTGGGCTGAGCTGCAGCATTCATTGGTTTAAGTAAGATACGGGGTTAAAGATGGAACTGACCCAGCAGTTGTAACTACCAGTATGTCTGTAGGCTAATGTGGGTGAACAACAGAGCTGGACGCCGTGCTGGTAATCACATACAAGCATCAGGTCCGAGATCAGATGAGACTCCTTTGGGGATCCCCCCACTGAACCGCTGGACTCAGGACTCCAGCCATGGGGAGCAGCGCAGGATCTGTGGTCTCACTATGGAGTGTCTCAGAACTGGGCCTCCTCCTGAGAAGGAAATGGTATATCCGGATGCGCATGGAAGATATGGCAGCCCATTGGGACCTGCAAAGGACATCTGGAACCAAAGCAGAGGATGGAGAGGAGAACAAATTGGTTAACTACTCCAACCGGGTATTGGCAACAAATATTTGGGTCAATCAAGATTCTAGGGTGGACTATGTCCGCCAACGCGCTTTGGAAGGATTTGTTCATCCTTGGACCAGTGAGATCAATAGCATTTCTTGGAGCACGCTCCACATTGCGGACCCTGGGATGGCACTGGGTGGCCATTCCCCGTCCGTGGGTACTGAGGCAGCTGGGGGCTGGATGCAGCTTCTCCCCTTAGCTCCCCTTCATCCCTGGTTAAAGGAAGAATAAGAAAATTTGGAGACAATGATCTCACCTCTTTCCCCTAATCCTCGACCGTATTCACCCTATTCAAATATGTAAACATCACGAAAAATAGAATTAAAAAACATAGTGTGAAGAATCTCTCAGATGCACTTGAGGAGAGGATGCAGGTCTTGTTGGCGTGTCCTGTGTGTCTACTGTGAGTTTACTCTGCAATGTTCGGGTGTGTTTTCTTTTCTAAAATATGTCTTAGACTTGACATCTACCTCTGCATGTTGGTTACTGAAGTTTCTTACATGTACTCGGTTGCTTGCAGTTTCTCTTTTTAAGATCTTTCTGGATATGGCATTGTGGAGTGTGAGTCTAGACCTCTGTCTGCGGAGCCGGCATCCCGTGTGGCACAAGCAGCGCCAGTGCTGGTCGCTGCTCTTCCGAGCTTCTTTCGCGGGTCACACTTGGTAGACAGTGTGATGTGTGTGGAACTTTGACCTCTGTCGTTTAGTTGATTTTGTCTCAGGATAGCCACCTCCCCCTTCTTAAGTCCTGTTACTACTCACACATTACGTCTTCTTCTGCCCCTTGTTCTGCAGCTACACGTGTTCTTAAAATGTCACTTGCAAGTCATTTCACTGAATATTCTGGATTTGGGTTTTGTTCTGTTTTAGCCATTCAGCTCACTACTGGGGTGTTCATTGCAGTCACATTTAGCGTTTCAGGCCAAGTCTCCCACCGTCTTGCTGCATTGTCTCTTCACTCCTCCATCTCTTATTGTTGTCCTTCATTATCTGGTGACCTCTGAAGCTTCTTTTTTAGATTCCTTATTTTTAATTTTATTTTATTTAGTTTTCATACCATTTCTTAGGCTCAGGGACTTTTCATTTCCAACTTTCGTCCCCCCATCAACAGCTTTCCCTTATATTGTTATAATAGTACAGTCCTTCAGCAATAGTCAGAAGTCCATAACTCTTCTATTTCAGTGTATCATGACGTTGTAGATATAGGCAATGGTAGGAAGTCCAGCATCTTAGTGTCAAAAGGTATTTAGCAATCTTTTATTTAGAAGCAGAGATGCACGCTGTGATGTGTCTTTACCTGCTAACATGCTGTTCTCAGTCACACAGTTCATCTAGGTGGATATAACTGTATGCATATTTATATAACTGTTTATCTTGTATTTCGCATGAAGGTTGCCTTATAACAGAGGATATATGATGTTTGTCCTTTTGGGATTGGTTTATTTCGCTGAGCATAATAGTGTCCAGTTGAGACCATTTTGTTGCAAATAGTCTCGTTTCATTCTTTTTAATGACTGGGTAGTATTCCACAGTTTCTTCATCCATTCTCAATTTTCACGCAACAATGCGTTAAGGATACATGGAAAGGTGTTGTTTACTCTAGCGGACAGTACGTATGAACTAATGTTTTGTCTGTGCTGCTCCATCTGAAAGCGACACGCCGATGCCAGCAATACTGCCATGTCCTCTAGCACTTGAAGACATTGGTGACGATGAACAGCTTTTATTCCATTTTTTTCAGTGTTAACACGGAATCTGCAATACTGTCACTAAAATGTCCCAGTTCAATGCCCTAAATCAGGAAATTTCTAAACAAACACGGTTAAGAATTTCAAAGGAGTCTTGGCAGTCGGAGTGCAAATTCGCAGAGAGCAGAAGAGCGGGCACTTACTCTCACACCTGTCTCAGCATTGGCTTCCAGGCACTGCCTCCCTTTGACTCTTTTAACAAGAGGCCTGGCTCAGGTCTTCAAGCTGAGGTCATCGTTCTGCTCTTTGAAAAAAAAAAATGCTTTCATACAGGAGAGGGACCCAGGGGTAGTTTTTATAGATAAGATGAAGAGTGCAAAAATACTTGGAAATACATAGTTTTTGCACCGCAACTTTATTAACCTTTTGGAGTATTTTTAAAAGCTTTATTTGTTTTTATTACAAAGTCAGATGTACAGAGAGGAGGAGAGACAGAGAGGAAGATCTTCCTTCCAATGACTCACGCCGCAAGTGTCCGCAACAGCCAGTGCTGTGCCAATCTGGAGCCGGGAGCCAGGAACCTCCTCCAGGTCTCCCACACGGGTGCAGGGGCCCAAGGCTTTGGGCCGTCCTCGACTGCTTTCCCAGGCCACAAGCATGGAGCTGGATGGGAAGTGGAGCTGCCGGGATTAGAACCGGCGCCCGTATGGGATCCTGGCGCGTTCAGGGCGAGGACTTTAGCTGCTAGGCCACCACACTGGGTCCTCTTGGGGCATTTTTATCTGCTTTTCTGACACTACCTCTTCTCTCCTATTTCCTCCCATTTATCAGCATTTTTATTCAGAAACAGGGAATATTTTAATAGTAGCAGAGTCCCTTTTTTGACAAAAATGATGCTGGTTTCTTGATAAAAGCACCCAGCCAGTATGCTCTATCTTCTATCAAAACAGCTTAGAACATATCACACATTTGAATTAGTGTATTCGTAAGAGGCTATCACAAAAATACCTATTGGGCAATAACAAATCAGGCACATAAGGAAGAGAAGGACGTTGTGCAGTTATTGGTAGGTTATGCCATGTAATCCGAGGGATGGCTGGCTGGAAGGGAGGTCAGTAACTGACACAGAACGCCAAGTAAAGGGAGAAGCAATCTCACACGGCCTCTTCTTCCGTGTGTGTTCCTGTTGCATTTTTTATGATCTTTCCTTTTTTCTCTACGAAGGGGGAAGGTCACTGTGACAAGAGGAAGGAGTGGGAATCGATGGTGGCTGCTGGCTCCTCGGTGACACGAGTCAGTCCCTCAGACAGGCTGGCAGCAATCACTCGGCCTTCACAGTCACCACCCTTAATTCTGACAAATGTCACTTTTGGAGTCTATTTGCATAGCTGGGCTGCACTCCCTGTGGAGTTGCAGTGAACAAGCTTGCAGCTGTAACAGCTTGAAATAGAAAAGCTACTTCAATCAGCTATCAGCTTTTTCTGGGCCTTCTTTCCCTAAATCCTAATTGGAAATTTGGGGCTTAGAGAGTGTGAGGCTCAATAAGGGTGGAAGGAAAATGTGTAAATCTGTCAGATATCATATAGTTATCATTGAATCTTTGTTTTATTTAATGCATCACGTATGACTATTTACCTGCTTTGCTTTATTGATTGAAAAGAGTATTACGGTCAGGTTCAGTGATAGGCACACATCCCTTCCCCTGTGGAAAAACTGCAACTTAAGCAACATTTCCGAAGCTTAACAACACAGCAAAGGGCTTTCCGCTCCTCCGATCCCCACCCCTCATTCCTATTTACCTCTATTCCTTTCTCTCTGCACACTCAAACTCAACAGCTCACATGCAACACAAACAGCAATCTATTTTAAAATACAAGCTTTCTTCTTAGTTTCTATTTGTGTCTATAGGAAGTAAAGCTAATAGAATTGGTTATATCTATATTAATTTTATTTTAACATTTGGTTGTTGTCGTAGCCTAATTTACATAACATTTACAGTAAAGGTCCCGACTGCATTGGCCAATGAGTTTACCTGATGTATTCATGTGATATTCAACATTGTTCAGATGTGGATGGTTTGAAAGCCCTTCCCTAATCCAGCCCTTCCCCAACCCCTGGAAGCACTGCTTTGATTACGGACACTGCAAATTATTTCTTGTCCTAGGATTTTATGCTAGTAGAATTTGTACTGCAATGAATACATCCGTATATCTCTGGGTTTGTTTGTGTGTTTATTAATTATTCTTTCATGATAGTTTCATAGGGTCGAGGATTTCCCCTTGTACTCTTTGCATTCTCTACCCCTCGCTGTTTTCAGAACAATCATTATCATGGCAGAGTCATTCAGCAATAGTCAAAAGTCCATCATTCAGCTAGTTAAACGTATCATGACGTTGTAGGTGTACACACTAGTAGCAAATCCGGCATCTGAGAATCAGGGTGGCAGAATTGTGTAAGTACAAGTCTAAGCAGAGGACCATTAGCCAGCATGAAGCAGAGAGGGCATGTTCCAGAAACTAGAGGACAGGATGGCAGCAGATGGACACCTGGACACGATGGTGCGGTGGCTCTGTGACCACATACCCCAGTAGCATTCAGCAAGCAGCAATTTGAACTCTACCAGCAACCAGGTAGGAAGGACACTTCAGCAGGAGCTCAGGAGGTGAACCTAAAGAACTGACAGTCCTGCTGGTTTATGCAGAGACAGAACAGCAGATCCTAAACAGGTGATACAGGAACAGAGCGGATTTCACAGCCAAGACCCACTACAGATGAATTGGGTGCCATTTTTTGTAGAGAGGCAAAGGCATTAAGCATGCGTTAAGCTGGGAATGAACTCATTTCTGGCTCAGTAAATTGCAGCGATGTGGCATCCTACAGATTCCACCAAAAACAGGTCCAGATAGCACCCAGACATAATGGCCAACAGATCAACAACTCCTTGCGTGGCACACCAGACACCATTTTACACAGTGTGGCAAAGGCTTTGAGACTGCAGGGACAACAGTGAGCAGTGCATGCTAAGCTGGGAGTGAACTAACTGAGCTTAGTGCATTGCACTGTGCTGTACTGAAAATAATACCAAATTTGGCATTTGATAACTCAACTTAGGTGTTTGTGGCCTCAGACCTAATGCCCTGCAGGTTCTGACAAGATCATCACTGCCAACAAGCTACCTATTTAGGATGCCTGGTGTCTCCCTGATCCTGGGGACTGTGAGAACCAGAAGTGGGAGGAAATTTGTACAGACCATGGTGCAGGCTCAGCAGGGTAGCATAAGAGGTAGAGTGCTGAGCTAGGAGCTGGGGCTACAGAGACCATGGTGGAATCCTAACACAGGAGCCCAGACCTGACACTCGCTGCAGGGAGTGGCACAACTGACTGCAAACAAAGAGCTGTACACTAACCAAAATAAGTAAAATCAAACTGTAGACCTTTGCGTGACACAGCTTAGAAACCTGCCCCATAGAGAAGAATCTGTTAACCAGAAGCACAATGACCAAGAGCAAAAGAAGAGGCAAAAGCACAATGAATATTACTGAGGATTCCCCTGCAAATGAGCAAAAGTCTTTACAAACCTCAGAGTTAAATGAGGAAAACCTCAAGAGAATGAGTGATACAGAATTCTGAATACATACTATAAAACTTACTATCTACTGCAAGAACTACATGCAGAAATTTAAGTAACTTAAGGAATATGTCACACAGGAAATAGCAACACTGAAACAAAATCAAGAGGAATTATTGCAAATGAAGGACACAATAAAGCAAATTAAAAATTCAGTGGAGTGTCTCAATAGCAGAATGAAAGAGGCAGAAGATGGTATTTCAGAATAGGAAGATATTTATTGCCACAAATGGGTAACAACCAAAAACTTAGAAGCTTAGCTGGGCCAAGCCAAAAATAGTATCCAAGAATTAAGATATTATTAAAGGGCAAATATAAGAGTTAGGGGAGTTCCAGAAGGCTCAGAAATAGAAGCTGGGTTTAAAAATGTATTTAATGAAATAATAACAGAAAGTTTTCCCTAATCTGGAGAACGAATTAGGAAAAAATATCCAGGAGGAGACAGAACTCCCAACAGAGCTGACAAAAACTAATCATCACAACATGTGATAATCAAGCTCTCTTCAATCAAACATAAGGAAATTATTCTTATATATGAAGGTGAAAAATTCAACTGATATACAGGGAAATGGTAATCAGACTCATAGTTGACCTGTCTCAAGAAACTCCATAAGCTAGGAGAGAATGGAGTGTCATTTTCCAGATTCTAAATGCAAAATAAAATGGTCTACCCAAAAAACATACCCAACAAAGCTTTCCTTTGTTTTTGAAAATGAAATAAAATTATTCCACGGTCAAGAAAAGTTTAAGGAAAAGGCCTCTTCCTAACCTGCCTTACAAGTGATACTTCAAGAGGTTTTCTTGACAGAGAAAAGGAATAGCCCCTACCAAAACCAAAGGCAAATGTAAAGAACATCCCAGTTAACAACAGAAGACTAAACCAATGACCAACTCATTGCTAAAATAAGAGGACTAAATTACCATCTATTTTTATTAACCCTGAATGTAATGGCTTAAACTCATCAATCAAACACCATAGATTAGCAGACTGAATTAAAAAGCAAATTCCATCCCTTTGTTTCTTACAGGAGACACATCTCAGCCCAGGCTCTTGCAGCTATTTTGGGAATGAACTAGCAGATGGAAATTGTTTCTTGTCTCCCTTCTCTCTGGAATTCTGCCTTTCCAATAAAAATAAACAAAACTTAAAAAAAAACCTGGACTTCTTGACATTTTTTGCTTGCTTTCCTCTTTACATGTTTATGTTTGCATTATTTAGCATTCATCAACCGACCTTGAAACTGAATGCTTGCACATTTGTATATAGTGTATTACAAGGTTTCAACACATAAACACTGCAGAACCTTTCAGTTTGCGAGACTAGCACTTCCATTTTCATCCTCTCTCCTCTCCCGCCTTTTTTCTTCTCTCTGTCGAGCCTGGCGTCTAGCAGCACTTGTCTTCCAAACTTTGCTGTAACGTACAGTTGATCAAAATGAAGTACTTAGAGCATGGAGCGTTTTGCCTTTGTCTCACTCTGCTTCCATTACTCAGAATAATTGTAAGTGTGCTCCTATGCTCCCAGCTTCCAGGAATCACTTTTCTAAGTTCAAAGGCACTATTTCATTGAATGCCGCTTTGGAAATAGACCATGCAGAATTTATCATTTTGCTTCTTTTCAAAATTAGTATCATCATTCCCAATTCTACCCATTTTGCTGCATATGTCAGAATTCATTCATGTTTATGGATGGATGGGACTTCAGTGTATGTATGTAGCACATTTTCTTTATCCGTTATACTCATTGAGGGACCCCTCGATTGATTTAGTGTCTTGACTGTTATTGACAGCACTACAAAGAACCTGGGAGCTCAGATTGCACATATACTGATTTCATTTCCTTCAAGTATGCCCTCAGCGTGGAATAGCTGGTCCATATGTTAGAGCTATTTTTATAATTTTAGCTAAATTTTCTGCTCCATTTAATGTCTGTTCCAATTTGCATTGCCTCCAAGTATTCACTCTTTGTAGTCAGTGTCCCCACTGGTTCTATGACTTTCTTTGTAATAATAATCCTCCCATCTGGAATAAGCTGCTATCTCACTGGTGGCCAGTAGCACTGAGCAAGTTTTCATACATCTATTAACCATTTCTATTTTGTCTTTTGATAAATATTGATTCAGATTGTCTTTTGCAACTGCACTGCTTGTTTCTTGGGTTGGACTCACTGAGTTCTTTACATATTCTAGATGTCACTCATTTGTCCAGTGAATAATTTAAAATCTCTTCTCTTGTTTTGTTGGCTTTCTCTTTGGTTTGTTCATTTCTTTGGATATGAAGGTGCTTCTTAGTTTAATGTAAACTAATGTGGGTTTTTACAATCTTATCTAGAAAAGCAATACCTATACAAAAATGACTTAATGTACACCACCTATTTTTCTTCTGATAGTTTTATAATTTATTTTCTTATGCATTTGACCTAATTTGAGGTGATTCTAGCCTGGAGTGTAGCATAGAAAAGTTTTGACTTTCTACAAATATCTACTTAGTCCTCCCAGCACAGTTTATTCAAGAAATCATCCTTCATCCGCGGCATGATGTGGTGCCTTGTCAAAGATCAGCTATTCACTTACGGGAGCTCTATGCTGTCCCACGGGTCAATGTGGTCCTTGTAAGGCAGCAATAGTCTTGTTCATAATTACTTCATGGATGCCTTAGCATTGTGATGGATTTCCATGGATTTTAGCATTGTGATGCCTCTTAAGGTGCCTTGTCAGCACAGTAGGTAGTGCAACAATCTCATAATATTGTGATGCCTCCATCAATGTTCTTGTTGTCAAATTTTGCTTTAATTATTCAGAGAATGTTATATATTCATATGGATTTTAAGATCATTTCTTCTTATTCTTTAACATTTGAGTTTAATAAAGTTTGTTTCATGAACTAATATCAGGTATATCTTGGACACATTCCCATACGTTTATGACAAACAAAAGAATACTGTATGGGCTTTTAAGAGAAGGTTCTGAAAATGTCTACTGGATCCATTTTATCTATAGTGTAGTTCAACTCAGAGGTCTTCTTCTTCTTCTCTGTTTCTCTCTCTCTCTCTCTCTCATTACTCAAAGATATTTCCAGAAAGGAAGTGTGGTGTTCTAATCTTCCACTGTAATTTCAATGGAGAAAATAACTTACCTTTTTCTTTAGACCTATGCCATTTGTTCTATAAAATGTGAGTGTGGTCCTGGAACGATAGCCTAGTGGCTTATGTCCTTGCCTTGCATGTACCGAGATCTCATATGGGTTCTGGCAAACCTGGTTCCCATCCAGCTCCCTGCTTGTGGCCTGTGGGCCGGCAGTCGAGCACAGCCCAAAGCCTTGGGATCATGCACCCTTGTGGGAGACCCGTGAAAGGCTCCTGACTCCTAGCTTTGGATTGACTCAGCTACTGCCGTGTGGCCACTTGGGAAATGAATCATCAGATGAAAGATCTTTCTCTCTGTCTCTCCTTCTCTCTGTACACTGACTTCAATAAAAATAAATAAATCACTTTTCTACTTTTTAATTTAAACTTAGCAGTTTATAGTATTCAAGCAAGATTTTACAGAACTTCATGCATTGTAGGGCAATTGAAACAATCTTATAGATCCAACAAGCCGTATGTTAACAACTGAAGAGTAGAACTGTCTTACGCGGGTGGGTAGAGAAATTCCCAGTAACTTAGCAAGTGAGGAATAACTGAAACCTGCATCCTACCTTGTGAAGTCTAGGAAAGGTCAAGTCAGGAGCCTGGCCAGTGAGGTACAGGCTGAGCAGTTACAGGCCAGCTGACGTTTTTTCCTGTCTGCTCAAAACTTTCTCTATTAGACTCGCTGTGTCTATCTGGGCTGATTTGGGGGCTCCTGAGTGACCCTGACGATCAGTACAAGACAGGATGGGGAGTAAAAGCTGGGAACAAATAAGGACCAGAGAAAGCTCCTGTTCTGAATCCAGAAGGAAATTTGCAAATCTTTTCACTCTGAGGACCACCTGGGACTCCTGGCTGTTGTTCTGATGTCACCAGACCCTATGACGAGGGTTCTGATAAATCTTAAAAAACAAACAAGAAAAGACCTTGAGTGTTACAACATCGCACTCACATATGTTGAGAGACATCATAATTTCTTACTGAATTCGTTAGTTGAGCATTATTTAGTGACCTTCCCTGTCTCCTTTTCACAGTTTTTGTCTTACAGGCTGTTTGATGTGATCAGCGCTGCTTCCACTTGAACTGATTTCTGTCTGCATGTGCATGTTCATGTCAGGCTGTGTTGTGTGTTCTCTGGTTTTGTGAGTTTCTCCTACACGTATCATTGTATCTGATTTGTTATTCCATTTAAATCACGTTTGTGGTTAGTATTGATAAATAGTCCTATAACTTAACAACAACAAAGAAAGGCCTCCTGTTTCTTTTCAACAACCTCTGTTCTTATCCTCTGAGTAGTGTAAGTGTTCATGTTTTGAGGATGATTTTTGTGAAACCATTCTAGGGGTGACAAATCTCTTCTGTTTTTGCATTTCCTGGAAGTCTCTTATTTCACATTTTTATGATAAAATCCAGCTTTGTTAAGTAACAAAATCTTTATTACCAGTTTGTTTCTGATGACTTGGAATAGCCCTCCCACTTCATCTAGCTTGCAATGTTTTTGAGGTAAGACCCGTGATCACTCACAAACGGAACCCTTCAAGGTGACTTGCCACTTGCCTTACAGACTCTACCATTCATTGTGAATTGGACGTTTGAGAATGAGACTACTACATTAAGGGTCAGGGTCTTCCCTTCTTGGGTGTCTGTTTGGGATTTAGAATCCTGTGTCTAATGTTCTTATGTTTCCCATTTTAAACACACTGGTAGCTAATGTTTCATTGAATAAATCTTCTGTGCCTTTCTTCTTCTCTTCCTATGCCAAGGGGTTTCCAAATTTTGAATATCAGTTCTTTTAATGGTGCTGCAAAAGTCTTACAGCCTTGCTTCAATTTTCCTTATATTTTAATCTCCTTTTGTATTTTTGCCTGACAGGGCTGTTTCAAAATATTTTGTTTTTAAGCTAACATAGTCTTTCTTCTGCTAGCAATACCCTATTGTTGAGGCTTTTAAATGCATTTTTTATTTGGCATACTGAATTTTTAATGAATCATGTCTGTGCTTGATCTATTTTCCCTAAAGGTCACTGTCTCTGTTAAATCGCTCGTTTGTGTAATGCAATGATTTTCTCAGTATTTGTTGTTATGTAACTGTTCTGTTACCTCTTCAATTACGCTTAAAGCAATAGTTTTGAAGTTCTATCAGGAGTTTCATCAATAACATTTTATTTTCATCAAGTTTCTTTTTCAGAATTGTATTGACATTGTCTAATTCCTGTGTCCCCGTGTTAGGGTGTGTCTGCCTAACACATTAGCTGCCTGTGTTCTTTGCAAAGGAATTTTTCACAATTTGCTGCCTTCTCCTCCTGCTGTCAGTGTGGTAGCTCTCTCGGCTTTCATTTCAGTTCAATGCTGGTGTGTTGTCTCTTTGGATTCCTGCAGTGGTCATCACTGGGGACCGGTGGTTGGGTCTCCTGAGTCCAGGCAGGGTTTGGGCTGAGGTGCAGTGTTCAAGATCATGGGCCATTGCAGGATATGTGTGAGTCACTGCCCACACCACATAAGCTGGGGAAATGGGGATTGACGAAGCCGGAGTCCAGGGCTGTAACAGCTAAACTATGAAGTCTTCACGTTCAGAGAAAGCAAACCGAGACCCAGGTTTTTGTGAATTAGGAAGTGCAGTATATTGTGTTTTATAAATGATCTGTTTTTTTTTATTCTCATAATGGTTAATACAGATAAATATTATTTCCATTCTGTAGAAAATAATAAGACTTGCCAAGCATCACATAAGCAATTGGTGGAGGTAGTTCTGTCTGTAGGAGCGAAAAACAAAAGCAGAGCCAAAGCTCCAGAGGGTCCATCACAGAGCACCAGTGGGCACCGCTCTGCAGTAAGGAATGGGTCCATCACAGGGCACCAGTGGGCACTGCTCTGCAGTAAGGAATGGGTCCATCACAGGGCACCAGTGGGCACCACTCTGCAGTAAGGAATGGGTCCACCACAGGGCACCAGTGGGCACCGCTCTGCAGTAAGGAATGGGTCCAGACCAGCACAGGGATAAGCCTGTCTGACTCCCGGCTTGCTGTCCCTCAGCTTTTGCTGGAGGAGCAGGTGGAAATGCTTGTAGGTAGGTATAAACCCAGTGTTGCCCATTCCACAGAGTGGTGGCTAGCCAGAGTTGATGTTAATGCAATGTCTCAGGGGTAGCTGAGAGTTTTGTATTGACACCTTGGTTTCAGTTCTTATAAAAAAACATATTTACCAAGGTAAGAATTCAGAACGTATTTTAATTAACATTTTGATAACTTGATTTGCATGTTATTCAGATACTTTATGCATATGTAATATATAAACATGTACATGTAAGGTTTTGGTTTGGGTTAAAGATGGGAGTAGATTTTTGATGGAGGAACCAATCTTAAAACTGCAATCTCCTAGCTTCCAAGATCTAACGTTCTATGAGTAAATCACATGTAGGTCCATCCTTCTCTTTGTGCAAGAAGTATGTGAAAGACCCTCCAAATCTAAACCATTCCTGCCTCATTACCATTTGTCATCAACATGCAGTGTGGAAGCTTCACCTGGGAACTCCTGCCATAGCATGCCAATTTGCTAGGAGGAGTGCAAGCTACCCAGCTCACCCAGCCAATGCTACAAAACCCCACCATACCTCACATACTTGCTGCATCTCATTTCATGTTCCTTCCAGATTCTGGGCACCAACACTTTGTATCTCTCTTACATATTATGCCTGAGACCCAGAAGAATATCAGTGAGTGCTTGTTAACCCAGAAAATACTTGTCAGATATAATTAATGCCATCCTCAAAAAAGTTATTCAATAAGCTCAGATATAATGAAAAGTTCGATTGTTGGATTTGAGTCTTCTCTTTAAGGAGTGTGATCTTCAGAATTTTATGACAGAAGATCCTAGTGAACCTCATTTTAATTAATTAATTGCTGTGAAATAGCCAGATGATTATCCCTACTACATTTATAAATAGGCATCCCACATTAAATAAAGGCCTAGTCTTTCTATTTGTTTATCATTTGTACACTTACATCAGTATGCACAACATGCACTATATTTTGTTGCTGTTGCTATTCAGTTTTACATTCATTTTATGCCAGACTTGGACACTGGGGCCTGCAGGGCAAGGATGATGCAGCGTTTCTATCTACTACCCCTTCCTCACACCTGAAACTGAGCACCTGCCTAAGTGTTCTGGTCCTTTTGGTTGACGGAAGTCCTGTTGCCAGAGGTACGCACAGGCTAACATATGGTTATTACAAGGCCTTTCAGATCAAGCAAGGTAAGGGAAGTGTGTGTGTGTGTGCCACTGTTTTTCTTAAATAGCATTATTATTATTAAGGATTTGCAAGTTTATGTTTATTCAGATTGGCTTTCATGCTCATCTTCTTTCTTCTTGCTCTTTTCACGTAGTCACATGTCACTTGGTTACTTACTTTCATCTTCAAGAAATTTCTCTAGAAGAGAGCTGCTTAAAAGAAAGTACACATCTATAATTTAGCTTACTCAAAATATGTGTAAAACTTAGTTTTGAGTACAGATTTTCTAAACAGGAAGTGTCTTAATTGTGTGTGAGGATATCTGCTATTGCTTTTCTTTCCATAACTGGCAACAAAACGTAACTCTAGTTTGTTAGTTTTTAAAGCTATTTGTTTTTCTCTTTCACAGACTTCATGTTTAGCAATTTCACTGAAACATACCTCCATGAACATGGAATGCTTTCTGGGAGAAACTCATCAAACTCTGCAAAGTGTATGTTTCAACAAACCTGTGGAGTTGCAGATGGCAACTAATTCAGCCACCCCACTGCTCTTGCTGGGGTCCTGCTGCTTTCCCAGGCCATGAGCAGGAAGCTGAATGGGAAGAAGAATGGCCAGTACACAAACCAGTGCCCATGTGGGAGCCTGGCACCTGGAGACAGAGTGTTAGGAGCTGAACCAAAACACCAGCCCTCTTGAACCATTTCTCTTGTGATTTTTGTTTTAGAATTTGTGTGTGCCTGGGGGCCATGGCAGCATGATGGCTCAGTGGCTAAATCCTCCCCTTGCATCTGATGGGATCCCACATGGGTGCCTGTTCACATCCTGGCTGTCACACTTCCCCACCAACTTTCTGCTTGTGCCCTGGGATTGCAGTCGAGGACAGCCCAAAGCCTTGGGACCCTGCAACCACCCGCGTGGGAGACCCAGACGTAACTCCTACCTTCCTACTCTGGATTGGCTTGGCTCTGGCCACTGTGGCTACTTTGAGAGTGAACCAGTGGAAATCTTTTTCTCTGTCTCTCCTTCTCTCTGTACATCTGCCTTTTCAATAAAACTACATAAATTTTCAATAATAAAAAAGGAATTTGTGTATAGAGGTTGGCACTACAGCTCAACTGGCTAATCATCCACCAAATAAGCACTGGCGTTTCCAATAAAAATGAAATAAAGACCCCTCAAAATTCCATTTATAATTTCTATTTGTTAATTCTACATCATGTGTATATAATTGTATATAATTTACTTTCCATGTCAGCTTTGCTTCTTTAAGCATATAAAATATATACCATATACAATGATTTTGATGTCTGTGGTGATTATATGCATTTATGTAATTTTTTCCTGATAACTGAAAATAGCTGTAGCCCTTTTATCTTTTACTTCAGAGAGTTGATTTTTTAAAAAATTTTGTTCTTTTTAATCCAACATTTTTATCACAAAGAAGGTTTAAAATGTATTTCTTCCACATGGGTCTCTTCACTTATATTTTCTCTTTTTTGTTCTTTTATTTCTACTAGGGGACAAGAGACACTGTAAGCCCAATGTTAACAGACAATTATATTCCAGTTGGGTGTAAAATAAGGAATTTCTGTTTTCCTCACTAAATGTGCCACCTATCGGATTAAGGAAAACTTTGGTTTCATTTCTCACTTTGCCCTCTCGGTAATACGTGGCTGCACAAATTCATTTGACTTATCAGAAATGCTCCTGAGAGTAATTCTAACCTCCGAGTTTGCTCATCCTGTAGTTCTGTGGTTTATAGTTGTCTTTGCTTGGGATGTTATGGGAGAATCTTCAAACCTTTGCTCTACATTGTAGCTAACCAGACATGTATTTAATCTGTCAGTTATTGACATGATCATGTTGTTGATATTAATTGTATAGCAAGCATATTTATAACAATGCATCTAATAAAACAATTTTATGCTTTATGCAAATATTTACTCATAACTATTGCATGAGAAAGTTATATTAGCATTGCTAGTTATCAGATATTTCATAATGACTTTAAGTGTTTTAAACATTGAAATGTAGAATGTGTGTTTTAAATTATATTACAGTACCCCTGGGCATAGTGACACAGGGTGTAAGTAATAAACTGTATGAGCATGAATATTTATATGCACACATAAGCATGCATATTTAAGCATGGTGCTTCTTCTATTTGTTCTAACACTGAATGAATTAAAATACCTTACTGTGGCCAGAACCTTGGCTATTTATGGAGAATGGAGTGAGAATTCATTGCATTCCTTGTGAAACACTCATGAGAAATTCTTTCTGTCAAGAGTTTCACATCCATTTTAGTAACACATTCACCATGTTCAACCCAGGAACATTATTTCTTTGGAACAACATTCAGGAAGATGCCCCTGGGAAATACAATAGGCAAGTGATAAAGTTTAAAGGATTGCTTGCTTTAAAAGGCTGTGGTCGTACAGGCTGTGCTTAGTTGCTAAGAGCAGTTGTGGGAGCTCCTTGCACTCTTTAGCTAGCACAGCTAGGCTGTGCTTAGTTTCACAGAAATCCAAAAACAATTTGAATATGGAAGAGAGGGCAGGAATAGAATAACCTCACCCCACGCACAGATTGGCGTCGTGGGATCTTGAGGGTATGCTGAATTGGAGTGTGGGGAATGTGCTTTCTGCCTGCCACACACAGCAAGCACCCCCGAACTCGGTCTCGGTCCTCTTTCACAGTGCAACACCCCAATTCCAAGCTAAATAGATGCAGGAATGGATTACAAACACTTGCGACCTGGAGAGGGGAAAGCCACCATGAAGCTTGGGAAGATGAGAGCTAGTTCTCTGACTTAAAGTGCTCTTGAGGGCCAGTGTGACGTGGCTGGTAGAGCCTTTGCTGGTGACACTGGTCTTCTGTGTGGACATCAGAACATGTGCCAGCTGCTCAGTTCTTCTTTTTTTTCCATTTGTTTATTTTATTGAAAAGTCAAATATTTACAGAGAGGAGGAGAGACAGAGAAGAGCTTTCATCCGATGATTCACTCCCCAACAGCTGGAGCTGTACCAATCTGAAACCAGAAACCAGGAGCTCTTCCGGGTCTCCTATACAGGTGCAGGGTCCCAAGGCTTTGGGCTGTCCTCGACTGCTTTCCCAGGCCACAGGCAGGGAGCTGGATGGGAAGAGGGGCTGCCAAGTTTAGAATCGGCTCCATTTGGGATCCAGGCACGTTCAAGGCGAGGACTTCTAGCAGCTAGGCCACAGTGCCCAGCACCCCAGCTGTTCAATTCTAAATGGCTTGGTGATCTGGCAAAGCTCCTGGCTCCTGACTTTTGCCAGGGGGCAGTGCGGCCATCTGGTAAGTATCACAGTGGATGGAAGATCTGTCCTTGTTCTCTGAATCTACCTCTCCTTGTCTCTGACTTCTAAAATAAATAATTGGAGCTTCTTAAAAAATCCTTTAAAATGTTACAACTGATACACAATTAGACTTTTGAATGTAACTTTTTCCGTGAAATTCTATGAATTCTACATTTTGACACAGGTTATGGCACAGAGGCCATTTTAGTTTATTGCATTTTACTTTTTGTTAGTTGTTTAGTTTTTGAACTGTCTTTATGATTGAGAGCTGACATCTTTGGAAGGAGAACACACCATTTTCCTTCATGGGGACAAAAGATTCAGGCCTTTTGTTTTCCTCAGGCTGTCATTTAAGTGAGTCAGGACACCCTGCTAAGCATTCTTTCACTGGATGTGCTGTGCTGTCATTGGAATCAAAATACCTGACCTGAACCACCAGGAACAGGAATCTGTTCTTGTTATGCACTGTGATCCCAACAGGTAGTGGCTCCACGTTCTACAGGCGACGTGGGAATGAGCCTTCTGTGTGTTTCATTAGTGGAGCTTCTTCACTCACCCCCAGCAGAAGTTTCTTCGATGGTTTGATCTGAGACCCATTGTCTCTTTCATACCTCCTGTTCAGACTATTCATATCTTATTTCTGTTGCTTTAAATTAAATACCTAACAAAAGGAGTGTTGAGTTGTATTTTAATTTTCTCAGGAAAATAAATGGACAACATCACACATACAATGTATAAGAAATTTGATTTTAGAGAATGAGAAGGTTTTTTTTTTTTACATTCTTGAAGATATTTGTAGACTCTATGCACAGAGTTTTATGTCACATCCTATATGCTACCCCAAATGCACACAGCACATGCTATTGACACTATCCATACGCACAGATGTGAAAGCTGAGCTAACAAGGACTGAATAACTTGACCCTACTACACAGACAGCAAATGTAATAGCCTTGGTATTGTTTTATATGGTTATAACTTCAGAAATGTATGCACATGAAGTTAAAGTTTAAATGTAAAAACTATGGTAATTTACAGAAAAATACCACCTTGTCATAATTGTATATTATTGCTCACATTTGTGGCTGCTTAGACCAGGACTGCAAACATTTGTTAACCCAAATGACTTTTGAATAAAGCTGCAGAAACATTCAATGGAGAAAATAGTATTAAACAGGTGAAGTCAGAAAAACCATGCAAACAAAAAGAAAAACATAAATAAAAAACTAAGAATACTCATTCAGCCTTATTTTTTAAAGCAAGTTATACATCCAAATGTAAAATGTAGAACCATAACTTTAAGACACAGTGTAGTGAATCATTGTTCTTAAGAGTAAGCGGAAGTATTACACATGAAACCAAGAGTCCAATCCATTAAAAATAGAACATGCACATTAGTATTCAACAAAGCTAAAAACTTGTATTCTGTGACAGACTTTGCTAAGGGGATGAGAAGGCAAACCACAGATTCGGAGAAAATATTTCAAATCCAATATCCTGTAGTTCCTCATTTAAATAATACATAAAGTATATTCAAATTGTAACATTAAAAAAGCATTCAAATTAGATTGGGAACAAAGCACTTGAGGGAGAGAATACACAACGGCAAATGCAGGATGGAAAAGGTATTAGCGCAATCTTCCCTTAGAGAAACACAGATTAAGGTCACAAGGGGACCCAGGTGCGCTTTCACAGGAATGGCTAGAACAAACAATTCTGTGCTCACAATTCCAAGCTCTGATTGGCAAGCAGAGAAATTCAAATCCAATGTATCGGTTATGAGATGGTAGCCACGTGTCAGCATCCTATAAAACAGCCTATTCATGCACATATGTATGAACTACACCATCCAGAAATTATGTCCCAAAACACTAGAATACAGAACTGGACAACTTAAGATCTGCTCAAATGACAGTATGATTAACTTACTGGGACTCCCAAATGTGGCAACATTTACCACACAAAGTCATCAACACCATTTTTCATAGTTGTAAGGGGACATTCGAAAAAGTCCTTGGAAAATGGAATTTTAATGTAGGTTTATCTTGGGGCAAAAACCTAAAATCCATGCTTTTTTTCACAAAACACATTTTTATGATCTTTTTGAAGACTGTTTATATTTATGGATCTTAAAACCATTTTGTAGACAGATATTTATAATACATTTCCCAGAAAGTTTAAGAAGTCCTTTGTATATTCCTAATAATAAAACAGTAAAAATAATCTAAACTCCCATTAAATGATGAATAGATGAAACAGCATATTTGTAAATCACATTATTACACAGTGATAAAAAGGAATGGAAATCTACTAAAATGTCTAAGAACTTTAACATTATGTTAAGTGTGATAATGCAGTCATAAAGGCATCTATGCTATATAGTTCCGTTAATATGAGATATATAGAATAGCAAAATCTATAGAGACAAAGATTCATTCTTTTTTTTTAAAGATTTATTTTTATTATTTTTTTTTTATTGGAAAGGCGGATATACAGAGAGGAGAGACAGAGAGGAAGATCTTCCGTCCGATGATTCACTCCCCAAGTGAGCGCAACGGGCCGATACTATGCCGATCCGAAGCCAGGAGCCTCTTCCTGGTCTCCCACGTGGGTGCAGGTTCCCAAGGCTTTGGGCCGTCCTCGACTGCTTTCCCAGGCCACAGGCAGGGAGCTGGAAGGGAAACGGGGCTGCCGGGATTAGAACCGGCGCCCATATGGGATCCCGGGGCGTGCAAGGCGAGGACCTTTAACCACTTGCGCCACCGCGCCGGGCCCAAAGATTCATTCTTAACTGATGGTTGCAATGGGATCTGATCTGGAGGTGAAGAAATATTCTGATGCTAGACTGGGGTGATGGTTGCCGAATTCTGTGAATATAATAAAATCAGTTGAATTGTACTTTCTAAATGCTGACTGCTATGGCATGAATTAGATCTTGTTAAAACTGTTAAAATGGTTTATACACTTAATCATTTAACTGTGATGAGTTCTTGAAATGTCGCAATTACAGTTAAATGACAATTCCACAATCCGCAATGCTTGAGCTGAGAGTAGAATTCACCACTGTATATCTAGTATTGTAACCATGCCCGGTTTCTGGTGCAAATAGCACATTATGGTTTGGCTGTTGGTTAAAAGACACAAGAAAATGAATATCTTGAGAAAAAACTGTGACAAAGATTTGGAGCCAGCATGGTCATTAAATGCTGAAGTGCAAAACAGCATGTGTTGAGGTAAAAATTAAGCTCACAGGTAGGACCTGGCAGCCATATAGCAAGAAGCCAGGTTTCCAGGACTAGCAGAGTAAATTAAAGAGAAGAGCTCCAAGGAGAAGATAGGGGGTAAGGAGATGCGGACTGTCACTACTCGGGTAGTTCCCAGACTTGCAGCAACACAAAATCTCACCACAGTGTGTCGGCTTCTGCAACCCCACCTGCTTGCCAGTGCTAAATCTAGCTCATGCGTCTGATCTACGAACACTCCATGGACCAGTCCATCAGGGCCCAGGCTTCGAGGAGGGATCCATACCCGGTATCCTCTGTAGTAAACACAGGTTCTTTCTTTCCATGAGGCACCATGGAGTCTCTGGTGGCCAACTTCCATAACAGTACAATCCACTTCCTGATATTTCAGCTGTTGTACATTTAACGTTTGAACTTTCCACCTTGCAGCAGTTCAGTTATGCCTCCAAACCGATCTCTTGGAGCTGTGAAGTTCCGACTTCAGAGAACATTGCCTTCAAGCCATACAAAGATGTTCAGTAAAAATACTGTGGGGTCTAAGCATCAGAACACATACTGTTGTTGTCTGTCGGATGTTGAAAGAATAAAACATGTGATCGTAATAGTAAATTAGTGGAAAAACTGAACTTAATGACTTGAGCAGCAGCTTATTGGGTACTAACCAACTACTTCTTGTGTATGGATTGTCTCACACCATACTTTAAATTGATGCATGGTTTATTTTTTTTAGGTGGGGGGATGGAAGGATTGGAACTAAAAACAAAAATTTCAAAATCCTTGAGATCTAGTTACTGCTTATATTTGTTGGTGAGATTTGTCTCCTGTAGGCAGCAAATAGATGGAATTTATTTTTTATCTGGTCTACTAATCCATGATGTTTGATTGATGTGTTTAAGCCCTTTACATTCAAGGTTAATAGAAATAGGTGGTCATTTGGTCCTGTCATTTGAGCAACAGGTTCATTGATTTAGTCTTTTGTTGTTTACAGAGATGTTCTTCACATTTGCCTTTGGTTTTGGTGGGCGCTATTACTTTTCTCTGTCAAGAGAACATCTTTAAGTATCATCTGTAGGGTAGGTTTAGAAGAGGCAAATTCTTTCAACTTTCCTTGACTGTGGAGGAATTTTATTTCATTTTCAAAGACAAAGAAAAGCTTTGTTGGGTGTGTATTCTGGGCCGACAATTTTGTTTTGTGTTTAGAATCTGGAAAATGGCATTCCGTTCCCTTCTGGCCTGCAGAGTTTCCTGTGAGAGGTCAGCTGTGAGTCTGACTGCCATTCCTCTATATGTCAATTGATTTTTTTTCCATGTGTACAGTTAAGAATCTCTTACTTATGTTCAATTGAAGAGACTTCATTGTTTCCCAATTCTTTGTCTAGATTAGGGAGAATCTGTTTTGTTATTTTATTACATACATTTTTAAACCCAGCTTCTCTTTCTGAGCCTTCTGGAACTCCCATAACTCTTATGTTTGGCCTTTAATAGTATCTCTTAATTCTTGAATACTATTTTTTTAGCTTGACCCAGCTCTGTTTGCAGCTTTTTGATTATTTCCCAATTGTGACAAGAAATGTCTTCTAATTATGATATTCTTTCTTTTACCTCCTGCATTCTATTATTGAGACGTTTCACTGAATTTTTAATTTGCTCTATTGTTTCCTCCATTTCCAATAATGATTCTGCTTGATTTTGTTTTGGTGTGCTGTTTCCTGAGTGACATATTCCTTAAGTCCCTGCATGTGCTTCTCCTTGTTGTTACAAAGCTTTATTACAAGTGTTTTGAATTCTGTATCCCCCATTTTCTTGATGCATTCCTCAGTTAATTCTGAGGATTGCAAAGGTTTTTGCTCCTCTGCAGGAGACTCTTCAGTAATATTCATTGTGCCTCTGTCTCTTCTTTTGCTCTTTGTCACTATACTTCTGGTTAGCAGATTCTTTTCCTTAGGGTAGGTTCCTAAGCTGTATCACTAACTGGTCTGCATGTTCAGTTTTACTTACTGTGGTTGGTACATGTATCCGTTTTCAGTCCACTTGTGTCACTCCCTCTAGCGAGTTTTAGGTCTGGATTCTTGCTAGCTCAGGCTTACCATGCAACAATAGCAAGGGATTACAGGAAGTAGAGTGCCGAGCCAGGAGCTGGGGCTAAGGAGACCATGGTGGGAGCCTAACACAAGAATCCAGACCCAGCCAGGAGCTGGGGCTAAGGAGACCATGGTGGGGGCCTAACATAAGAATCCAGACCCAAAACCGTGTCCTCCTCCTATTCCACCATCTTGATTCTCCTTCTTATTCATAGACTTTTAAGCTAAAATTTACATATTTTTCTTTATCTGATAGGTGAAGCAAAGGGGGTTGGAAAGAATACACACACACACACACACACACACACAGACTTCTTATTCTTCCTATTCACTGGATTTCCCAAACTAATGGTTGTGACAGATAATTGTGCATCTTACCTGCTGCACCACAGAATTGATGCCAGAGTGATTTTTTTTTTTCATTAGAGGTCTCCTATATTGTTTTATCTGTTGTATGTAATTTATCTTTATTCTTTTCCCACTGACTTTAAATAATTTGATTATGGTAGGCCTTGTTCTTCTATGGTTCATTGAAATTTGAGGGCCTATGTATTTATAGTTTTCACTAAATATCTGCCACGAAGACTCAAATGTTTCCTTTTTATGACTCTGAATATAAATGTCACTGACTGCTTGATGTCACACTATTTGCAGATCTTTGTTCATTTGCCTTGTTAATCATTTGCTTTTCACAAATTTTCTCTTCAGAAGCCCTTACTCCAATGTCCTTGAATTCACATCTTATTTCCCATAACACCTAATAGGTTTCAAATTCCACATAAAGAGTATTTCATTTCAGATGGTACATATCTCATCACCAGCATTTTAACTTCAGTATTTTAATGTTCGGCATGCCTGTATTTCCATTTCTTTCTCCAATGTGAGAACTTAACTAACAATAGTTCCTTTAATAACCTTGTCTGATAATTCACAGCCTGTTTCTACTGAAGTATTCTCTGCTTTAGAAGTCATTTTGCTGTTGTTGTTGCTGCTGTTTTTGGGGTGTTTTTCATTTTGTTTTGTTTTGTTTTATTTTTTTGCCTTTCCAGTGCCATTAAGACTTTTGCCTTGTGAGTCTTTAAATGCATTTGAATTGTGTTCCAGGACTGGGTTAAGTGGCTTGTAGATGGCTGGTCCTTGCCAGACTTGTCATCATGGACCATTCTGAGCTGAGAACAGAATATTCTCATTAGCTTTTCATGATATGATTCCATTGGCAGAACAGAATCTTCTTAATGTGGCACTCCTGTGGCCCCAACGCTGAGGCAAAGGACTCCGGGCTCTCTGCTGAGTATCAAAAATGCCACCACAGGTGTTTTTTTGTTTGTTTTTTTTCCTGGCTCTATGTGAACTCCAGAGACAGATATGATTGGTGAGGAAAATGACAAGATTTTACTGAAGAAAATTCAAAACAAACTAGCATTGGGAATTCTAGTAAATAAAAACCAGATATAGCATAGTATCCTTCTGAAGAAAGTTTTAACAGCTATTTAATAAAGAAAGCTTTCCGAAGTCGTTTATCTGTCACACAGATGAATAAAGTGATTACTGCCAGCTCCTGGCAATAAAGTCTTTATTGTACCCTATAGGATCACATGCTGTATTTATTTTATTTCAGTGCATTAATACACCCTTCTCTTTTTTCACAGAAAGTCATACATGAGCAGCACTTACTTGCTCCCACTTGCTGCATTAAAAGTATATTTTTAATAAAAAAAAAAAGTTCAACTTCACTCACTTTTTCAAGGCTGATTCTTTTGTGCTGTTAACAATTACTTCACCAAGTGGAGTGACCATGACAGAAAGCTCAGATGCATGTAGCTCTCAGAGGAGGTCAGAATCTCCTGGCATGGGGAAAAATTGGACAAAAAGATGTGTTCTTCTCTCTGAAGAGCATCGAGGAGGTGCATGGCGTTTGTAAAAGCTCACTGGGAGGTGCAGACATGTTCCTGGCCCCGGAGCGTGATCTTGGTCTTGGTACGCTTTTCCACACATACCACTGTGTCTCACACACAGGAGGGATCCACACAAAAGGCATCATTCGGAATTCTCAAAATAGCATCTTCAGCATCCTTGTGACCTGAATATAAGCACTGAACATGCCCTTTGAAAAGTATGTCAAAACAAACACGTGAGCCCCACTCCTGGAAATAGGGATGATAAGATCTTTGAGATAATATTGTTAGAGCTGAAAGCAGAAGACTAAAGGGAAAGTTTTATTCATCTTAATTTTTGAAACAAAAATAAATGAAGGAAATTATAATGTATGCATAATGAGAAATATTATTACCAACCAGTAATCAATAAAAACAGATTCTGATGACAAAAACTAAGACCTACTGTCTGTAGGATATGAGTTACTCTAGTGAAAACTCAAGATTTTGACAAGCTTACCCCGTGTTGTGTTTTCAAAGACGCTCCAAGTTGTCTTAGAAGCAAGGCATATTGTATTTACATGCGCAGGTAGCCAACATTTGCAGAATGGAATATCTACTTGTATGACAAAGTGTGATTATTTTACAAGCACTACTTTTATACCTTGCAAAACCTTTCAAAATATATTTCATCACTATCTATGGTTTAAAAAATTGGTGTTCAAAAAAGTTAAACGTCTTAACTCAAACTTCGCAATTAGAAGCGCCAAAGAAAATTTCCAGCATGAATACAGTGACCTCCAAATCTGAAGTTGTTTTCACCAAGGACATTGGGAACAATGGGGTCCGTGACAATGAGGTTCAACCTTTAGCATACACATTGATTTTGTTTTTAAAGGTTTATTTATTTTGATTTCAAAGGCAGATTTACAGAGAGAAGCAGAGACACAAAGATCCTGCTTTCTTTGATTCACCTCACAAGTGGCCACAACCGCTGGAAAGGAGTGGTTCCGAAGCCAAGAGCCAGGAGTTTCCTCTGGGTCTCCCATGGCTGTGCAGGATCCCAAGGCTTTGGGCCGTCCTCCACTGCTTTCCCAGGCCACAAGCAGGGAGCTGGATGGGAAGTGGAGCAGCTGGAACATGAACAAAGGCCCGTGTGGGATCCTAGCCCTGGCAAGGCAAGGATTTAACCCCCTGAGATATCACACCAGGACCATGTGTTGTCTATTAAATTTAAAATTAATTTTACTTCATATTTCCTGTTCCCTCATGTTAAATTGCTTTAAACAGTTATGTATTGTTTTCTGTGTCATATACAAAGGAAAATAACCAACAAATATTGCTGAATGAAAAGCAAAATACACAGATCCCATTTGATTTATTTATTTCATTCAACAATGTACTAGTTGCTTTCATTTTACGTGAAAATGAGAGAGCCAGAGACAGAGATCTACTCAGACACGTTGTCCTTCCGTTAATTACACTCTCAAATTCTGATTCCAGCCAGCGCTGGGACAAGCAACAGCTAAGATCCTGAAACTCAATTCAGGTCACCCGCGGCTAACAGGAAGTCGTGTTGCTTCCAACGGTGTTTTAAGATCAGAAGGCAGCTTGGATTAGAAGTGCACTTGAGCTTGAACCCAAGCACCTCCGAAGAATTACTCTAAGAAGTGTCCTCTACTCATCATCGCCAAAGTGCAATGAGGCCCTTCTTTAGGACATAACAGGGCTAGGCAATGTGGAGAGATGGCAAGCAGGCTGTCAGCCCACCAAGGCCACACCACTGCACCTGTAAGAAGAGGCTAACTAGTACGGTTGTGGCGCTCTGCAACAGAACCTTCAAATCCATCTGAACGGATTGTAAGGGTACAGGTTTGGATGCGGTTCATTGTTGTAACATGCCAAAATCCAAGCATTCTAGTTCTCTTTCAATATTACATATTCAGAAAAGCTAAAAATTTTACTTTTGCTTTAATAGAAAGTCCCTTTAAAAAAATATACATAATACTTTGTCCAAATCTATGTAAGCTCCTTCAATTAATGGCTGGAATAAAGACTTCATCGAGGAAATCTTGGTCTTGACTGATTTCTCTACTACTAGTGACGGATTGCTCTGTTACCTGCATCCTCACATCATGTCACTTTTATAACACTTAATGTGCAGCTACAGGAGAGTGGGCTGGAGTTGCTAGTGCGATTATGTTGAAGGGTTTCATCTGCCTCAGAATCTCACAGGCCCATTCAGGGTATTAACCCAGAGGTCCTCCTAATTACCACCTTAACCTCCAGAGCTAACTGACCTAGATAATAAAGGCTACAACAGATACCTACAGAATAATTAAGGTGATAAATGAGAAGCGTTTCAGAGTACAGCATCTTGCGAAAACATAATACTGAAACTAGTTGTCCCTCCCAGTGGTACCAATTTATATCCAAGGATAACTCATTAGTTCCTTTTTATCCAGAGGCCAGGCACTGCCACATTGCATCACTCCCTGAGAGGAACAGCATAAATACATCAAATATATAAAATGATGCAGTGCACCTCCAATCAAAGTGGATTGACGGCAGAGTCGTAAAGCTTACTCTGCACCTCTGGCATTACAAGTAAGCAAGCAAATGCCCAGGATGCCCTTCCACGCACTCTATAAAGGATTTAATTAATAAACGTAAGGAGAAACCATGAAATGGGTAAAATTTCACATCATTAAATAGAAAACACTCCTGTTACATGTTAATAATAAACTGTAACATTTTGAATTAAAAATGAAGCAACAACTAAGACACATTCTGGACGTTGTGGGATGAACTTCTAATAATATATAGCAGAGAGTCTGTGTAATACAGATCTTCTCAGGCACAGTCGGATTTCAGCGTAGAGCATTTGCTGAGTAAGAAAGCCAAGAATGAGCCAGCATTACAGTGTAGCAGATGGAGCAGACAGCAGTAAAATCATTTTTTCACACAGGCATGAGTTTGAATCCTGGTTGCTCTACTTTCAATACAGCTTCCTGCTAAAGTACCTAGGAAAGCAGTGAAAGATGGCTCAAACACTTTGGCTCTTGCACCCATGTGGAAGAACCACAAGAAACTTTTTAACTTTGGACTGGTGCAGTGCTGGCCACTGACGCCATTTGAAGAATGAAACAGAAGATGGAAGATCTCTCACTTTCTCTCTCTTTCTACCTCTCCGTGATTCTGAATTTCAAATAAATAATATATATTTTTAAAATGTGGAAATATATTTATTTGAAAAAGCAGCGAATAAAGATCTAGATGGTATTTTTTTAAGATTTATTTATTTTTATTACAAAGTCAGATATACAGAGAGGAGGGGAAACAGAGAGGAAGATCCTCCCTCCAATGATTCACCCCCCAAGTGAGCGCAACAGCTGGTGCTGTGCCGATCCGAAGTCAGGAGGCAGGAACTTCCTCCAGGTCTCCCACACGGGTGCAGGGTCCCAAGGCTTTCGGCCGTCCTCGACTGCCCTCCCAGGCCACAAGCAGGGAGCTGGATAGAAGTGGAGCTGCAGGGATTAGAACCGGCGCCCATATGGGATCCCGGCACGTTCAAGGCGAGGACTCTAGCTGCCAGGCCTTGCCACCGGGCCGGATCATATTTGGTTTTATACTCTGGATTGTTGTCTGTGGAAATCTTAACAAAGTGTGCCCACTATTTAATAGACAAATGCTAGATTTAAGAGGCTGTCTGCTAGTGAAGTGAGATCCATGGTTTCATGATTAACCAGCTAAATGTTATAATAAACATTTGTGAAATTGAGCTGCAAAAAATGTCTGAAACTACAGATATTGGACCTGGGGTGATGACCCCCTGGCTAGATCCTCATCTTTCGTGCACAAGGATCCAATGTAGGCACTTGTTTTTGTGCCAGCTGCTCCATTTCCCATCTAGCTCCCTGCTTGCGGCCTGGGAGGACCCAAGTCCTTGGGAGCACACACCTGTGTGGAAGATCCCGAGGAGGTTCCTAGCTCCTGGATTTGGATCAGCTCAGCTCCGGCCATTGCAGCCCTGGAGAGTGAATCATCCGATGGAAGATCTTCCTTTCTGCCTCTCCTCCTCTCTGTATATCAGACTTTCCAATTAAAAAAAAATGTATATATATATATATAAACATATATATATATATATCTTTTAAAGTCAAGTTTATGGGTTTAAAAACAACTGTTGTATGCATCTCTAGTGAGTAAATGTAGGCCCCCAATAAAACTGTTAAATATACCTTGATAACAAAATATAAACTCTCTACCATTGCTTATTCCTACAATGTCATGACATATGTAAATAAGAGAATGTTGGAGCCAAGACTAGCACTGAAGGACTATATTATAAAATATAGAGACATCGGACAGGAGACAGAGATGAGGGAGGAAAGAAAGGGGTATGGGAAAGCCCTGTTCGTACAAAGCTATAAGATAGAACACAAGAATAAAAAAACTTAAGCTTTTCCTTCACTTAGAAACTGGAAAATCAATTTGGCAAAATCTGTAGAAAAGCATTTGGTTTTAACAAACCTATCAACCATAGTTACTTAATAGCTATGTATCAATCATTACGTCCAACTAAACATGATGTCCAGGTACTACAGAAAGCATATTCTTTGCTAATGAACATGAACTAGTTACCAAAATACTCTGTGCTGTTACCCTGTACTGTGTCCAAATACATCTAACAGATGCCCTACATGGGGAGTGTGTTCTCTCAGTGTGATTAAACCAGAAAACAAAAAAAAGGTGAGACTCCAAATATTTGGAAATCAAGTGGCTTAGTAATAATGAACAGATGGAGCTAAGATCATGAAATTGTTTAGAAAATACACCAAACAAAATTAAAAGGAAGATATAACTCAATTGTGGGAGGCAGTCAAAGACAGCCCAAAGAGAAATGTGGGACATTAAAGTGTTCATTCAGTTTTTCATGCACTGGCCTAAATTTCTGACACAAAAAATTGATAACTTCAAGAGCAGGCCATGGTGGCCTAGCAGCTAAAGTCCTCGCCTTGAATGGCCCCGGGATCCCATATGGGGACTGGTTCTAATCCGAGCAACCCCGCTTCCCATCCAGCTCCCTGCTTGTGGCCTGGGAAAGCAGTCGAGGATGGCCCCAAACCTTGGGATCCTGCACCTGCATGGGAGACTCTGAAGAGCTCCTGGCTCCTGCCTTCAGATCAGCTTAGCACCAGCTGTTGCAGTCATTTGGGGAGTGAACCATTGGATGCAAGATCTTCCTCTCTGTCTCTCCTCATCTCTCTCTCTCTCTCTCTCTCTCTCTCTCTCTCTCGCTTCACTGTGTGTCTCTCTCTCTTTATTTATATATATAATATATATACTATTATTATATATATATAACTGTCTTTGCAACAAAAATAAATAAATCTTTTAAAAAATCAAAACAAAAATGATAACCTCAAAATGGGCTCTTCAAAGTTAAAATGGGATGATATATTAATCACAGATATCCAGAATAAAATTGAGCTTTGCAACAGATACAGTACACTTTTGTTGGGAATGTAGACTAGCACAACCTTTGTGGGAGGTAGTATAGACCTGTGTCAGATATCTGAAATAGATTTGCAAAATAACCCAGCCAGCTTGAATCTGTAATTTTCCCAAAATTAATAGAGCAGATGAGTTTCTCCAAATCGATGATTCCCACAGCATGACAACCGTGTCAAATAACAATGTCTCAGAGGTGATTCTTTTGGGAGGTCCTTGTTACTTTGGCCGCCTGCTCTGAGAAGGCAGTTCTCGTGAGAGGCTTGGTTATCAGAGCCCAGGTTGTGCCCAACCATTGACTACATTCTGTGTCATTTCAAGTGAACTTCCTTCCACACACTCTCCTTAGCCAGGCTTCAGCCTCACCACAGGGTTGAACCAACCCTCATCCGGGGCTCATCCGGGGCTATGACCTTCCAGAAATGCGATCCATCTCACACCTGTGTCTCATCGGCAATGTGCTTCAGGAGTATTATGGCATCGATGGCTAACTTCGCCACAATCCTCCATGTCACTATCAGACTGGCCTAATATTGGCAATATCAGCCTCAAGATGAGAACCAGCTTGTCTCTCTTCTGTTTTGTTGAACATTGCAAGACAGCGTCTGTTGTGCCTTCAAATTTTAGGACAATTCACAAATGAGATCATACACCTTGAGATTGTTCTGTTTTGTGTTTTCCAGCCACAATTTGAATTTTGTCAAAAGCCTGGAATGTTCTGATTCTGTCTGTCTGTATTAAGTTTGTTTAGACTTTAGAGCTTTTATTCACCAATATGAAATAGCCATTGCAAGAATGTCTGCAATACAGGTGAGCAGTATTGCTTGTCTCTTCCACGTCATGACTGACACGCTTGTCTCTTCCTTGTCATGACTGACACGCTTGTCTCTTCCATGCCATGATTGACACGCTTGTCTCTTCCATGCCATGATTGACATGCTTGTCCCTTCCATGCCATGATTGACATGCTTGTCCCTTCCATGCCATGATTGACACGCTTGTCTCTTCCACGTCATGACTGACACGCTTGTCTCTTCCTTGTCATGACTGACACGCTTGTCTCTTCCATGCCATGATTGACACGCTTGTCTCTTCCACGTCATGACTGACACGCTTGTCTCTTCCACGTCATGACTGACACGCTTGTCTTTTCCACATCATGATTGACATGCTTGTCTCTTCCTTGTCATGACTGAACCGCTTGTCTCTTTCACGCCATGACTGACACGCTTGTCTCTTTCACGCCATGACTGACACGCTTGTCTCTTCCACGTCATGATTTACAGACTGTAGCAACTTGTGTGATACCCATTCTGTCATGTCTGATGTTTTCAGTAAGTTGAGTTTGGCCATTCAGTTTTTAAATTTGTATTGTGTAATTTTCTATGAATTATTGAGCTCTTTGGATTTTCATAATTAATAATTATCCTGTGATTGCTTTATTATCTATCCATTTTCAGGTCATTATGCCCTAATCATTAAAAAACTTCTATTTATAATCTTTAAAAACAGGATTATCAATAGTGTGTTCTTGAGTAAATTAGTCTACCTTAGAGGGTCTCTGCTTGTTGGATTCACACAGGCCTCTTAGAGCTGTTTTCAGAGCTCTGAGGCAGCCCGTGAGCCACTGTATGGAAGTCTTCTTTTGAAGAACTAGCTCACTAATGGAGGTCTTTGGTAAAGGTGAAGGGCAGATGGAAAGAAAAATGCAGTGAATAGGAGTAACAGAGGTTTGAGTTACCTCTGCATGCCTGTGACATCACAGCCCTCAGAGCCCCAGCAAGCTGACCTACTATGTTACAAACACAGACAGCAATTAAGAATGCACTTCCTCTATTTGTCATTTTCCAGGTCCCCTCATCTCTCTCTTCCTCAAACTCACTCTGTCTTCCTTCCTATCTTTTGGCTTTCTCAAAGGAATGGTCTGTTGTGTAACTTCCAAGTGCTGCAACATCAGAAAAGGTGATAGAAAGGTACCTAGTCTTGTGGTTGTCTATTTGAAAATAGTACAGAGACACTAAAACTTCAGAAAAGAGAACATAATTGAGTGATTAAAAAAAAGGGACACAAATTCATTACTGACACACCATGCATTATGGAATGGTTTACAAAAGGCTGAAAATTGAATATTTGATCATGATGAAGTTCAAACAATTTTAAAGGGAAAATTAAAATCGAGTAGACCAAGGAGGACAGTGCACATCAAAGGGAAAGTACTGAACAAGCAGCTAGTGTGGATGCAATATGCATCACTGGGAGAGGAAACAGGGAAAGCTAAAGAAAAGAGCAATAAAAACAGCGTGCAGATGAAATTAATCGATATAAAACCTCCAAATAATCAAAGAATTATATTAATGGAGATGTTTAAACAATGGTTTTATTCTTTGAAGTTCTAAACTCTTGATATCTTACTGTTTCAATTATTGCTTCTCACATGAGAATCTAGGGAGACATTCTCATCGCTAATCCATATATAGTGTGAAAGGATAATTTGACTCCTCACTTCCCAAGTCTGAGCTCACTTACTCAGGTAGGTTTCCCTTTAAGATCTTTCTCCTTTTAATTTTTTTTTTGAAAAATAGCTGTTCATTTCCTTCACCCACTTCTGCAAAGCGTTGTCTAATTTGTTGCTGAATTTCTGAAGATCTTCGTAAACCCTGGGTGTTAGTCCCTCACTGGCTGTGTAGAGTGCAATGATTTTCTCCCATTCTGTTGTTCGCTTCTTCACTTTGTTGATCATCTTTCTGTAAAGAAGCATCTCAGTTTGATGTATTCCTGTTTGCGTATGTTGGCTGGGACTGCCCGTGCTTTTGGTGACTTTTCTAGGAAGTCTTTCCTGATGCCTCTATCTTGGAGAGTGCTTCCTTTGTCTTGCTCTGATAGTTTGATGCTTTCTGGGTGCAGATTTAGGTCATCTATCCATTCAGAGCTGATTTTTGTATAAAGCAAAAGGTGGGGATCATGGTTCTCACTTCTGCTGGCTGCTATTCAATTGTCTCAACTATGTTTGTTGAAGGGACCAGATTTTTCACTTGATTACTTTCAGTTCTCTTGTCAAAGATTAATTGGCTGTACATGTGTGGGCTCCATCTGGGGTTTCCATCATATTCCACTGATCTCTTTCTCTATTTCTATACCCATGCCAGACTGTTTGGATGCCACACCTTGCAGTATGTCTTCAGGTCTGCAGTAATTCAAAAAGCTAATAGTGAAAATGTATTCAGGCTACCTGTTTATCAGGGAAACACAGCTGAAAGCCACACTGAGGTTCCACCTAACTCCAGCAAGATTGGTCTACATTCAAAACTCTACTAGCACCACCTACTGGTTTGGATGTGGGGAAAAGATGCCCTCCTTCATGTTGTTGGGAGTGTAGGTGAATACAACCACTTTGGAAGTCAGTATGGAAAGTGCTAAGACAAATGAAAGCTGATCTTCCATATTACCTTATTACCCCACTTCTGGGAATCTATCCAAAGGAAATGAAGTCTACAGCTGAGGAAGGGATCTGATACTTACAGCAGCACAATCTACAATCACGAAGACATGGGAACAACCCAGGACCTATTGAAAGAAAAATGGATAAACAAACTGTGGTATATCTACTCTGTGCAATACTATAGAGCCTTTAAAAAGAATACAGTTCTAGGCTCTGGGCTCCTGGCTTCGGAACGGCTCAGCACTACCCATTGTGGCTGCTTCGGGAGTGAATCATTGGACGGAAGATCTTCCTCTTGGCCTCTCCTCCTCTCTCCATATATATGACTTTGCAATAAAAATAAGTGCATCTTTAAAAAAAAGAATGAAGTTCTACCATTTGTACGCAAATGGCCCTAACTAGGCACCATTATACTCGATGGAATAAGCCAATCCAGATTGTACCAGTGGATGTAGAGATGCATGTACATACGGTCACCTAGGGGCACCGTGTAGAGACTATCACATCAAGAAGTGAAAATACATTGAGGTATGAATCAAAATACTCTCCCAGTGTGATTGAAACATATTTGGACTTTCTGCCATTGTCTCTGTTGTATCATGGTACTCTTAAATAGCAGAATATGAATGTATGAGCGTTTTTGAAGGACTGTACCATTGTAATAATGCAGGGAGCTCAGTGATGAAGAGGACTGCGGAGGGTGGGATTGGAAATCCTGAGCATATGGAACTCTACCATTAAATAAATCAGAAACAAAATTAATGAGTAAATAAAAAGTCAAAAAGACTTTGCTCCTCACATCCACATTAAATTTTATATTCAATAATACCATGATTTTCAAAGATAAAGGGAAAAACTGAGCTCCCAGTGGATTTCTTTTTTCTGATACTTAATGTATGCTTTTCAACTAATTTCTTAAAACCTTTCAGCATATTAATTATAAACTAGTTAAAAAGATAACTGTCATCACACGACTTCAACAGCTCTGGTTTTATATGTTTGCTGACACACACGAGGTTGCCACAGCCCACAGGTAGTTATTCATTGCTACCTAGTTTGACTTTTGCCAAGGGATCCTGCTCCCATCACTGCCTCCAAACTTGATTCCTATTAGCAGGTGTCCCCCGCTGCATTTTTGACTGACTTTTAGCCTCAGAAATTGCTTTTATGTGGAGTTAACCAGCTGTCTCTTTTTCCTCTTATTGTTCTGTATCTCTTTCTGAAAACGCCCTTCTGCATATATCCAAAATTATGAAAGTGAGAGATTATTTTCAAATTCATTTGTTCAATCACCCACCATGATCAATCCATGTATTACTTTTTAATGGAAAAATTAACTGCTTGCCACAACTTTAAGATGTTACAACCATGTGTTATTTTTATAATCTATTTTTCCTCAGGCAGCAAATCCAATCAAGAGTCCGACGCAAAAGAACAGATTTCAGCCTAATAAACAGAATAAGTCACTAAAAAAGAATTATTCAAGACAAAGCACAAGCAAAGAACAACAGGATTAACACATCGGAGTTTTGCGTGCGTTGCTGCATCATTACGTCTTACTGTTGCTACACTAATGAAATAAATTCACATTACTAAAAGATAAGTTAAAACAAAGAAAAAAGATTAGCAACCCAGTCCCTATTTATTTTGGAAGAGCATTATTTTTGCCTTAATTGCTTACTCAGCTATGACAGTTATTTTATCCACCATTCTTATCGAATTGGGCATTCCTTCTTTGAATTAGCATGCATCGTAGGACAATTCTGATATTTCCTTTTCTGCTCTATTTGACTGTAATATTTCCTTCCTCTGGTCTCCATTAAATTATTGATATCCAAGGAAAATCAAATTAAGAAGGAAAGGAAGCTCTGGATTGATGCAGCAGTCGGGACGACTGTTCAGTAGGTACAGCCTTCGCGCCTGAACTGACACTGAGAGCAGATGGTGCCTCAACCTGTGTGTTGATGCTGCTGTGCGTGGCCACATCAGCTGCTTGCTCAATGCAATATCGGGGAGGGGTGGAGTGAGCAGAGATCCTGCGTGTGCTGTGTGGCCATCTCCCAGTGAGGTTAGGTACATTCATCTGGGGCCCAGTAAGGGGTCCTGGGAACTAGAACCAGCAGGAAGAAACCCAAGACCTGAAGCAAGGCCACCCAAAACAGCACCTTCTAGATCAGCTTCATGGTACTCATCTTGCATGATGAACATTTGAGAAATGCTTAGGAAGACACCAGAAACATTTTTGAAAATAGGAATTAAAATCATGAGTTTACTTTGGTGCATCACCACTTTGCATCTTTTTTTTTTTTCAAAATACACAGAAAATGTAAATCACGAAGAATCAAGCTTGGTCCCGAAACTATTTTGCCTAAGACTTCAGAGGATTTGGGCCACGATGTTCTTAAATATGAAGCATGAAGAGGCAGCAGTTGCACAAATGTGTTTCACTCTGATTTCTTGTTAGCAACCACTCATGGGTAGAAGTTCAGGGAATTCTTTTTTCTAGAGAAGATGTTGCATTCATCTCTTGGTCCTCCCAGATTTTCTCCCAGCTTAGGTTCACTAGTGCAAGAAGGGAAGCGTCCTTGGATTCCATTGCTAGTGTCATTGGGCTAGACATAACAGAATATCCTTTCAAATTAGCAGTAAGTCTTAACCTATCACTTAACACCACAAAGGAAGAAGAAAAGTGTTGCTTAATTGCTTCCCGTTGAGGGTTCTGAGAAGTTGTAATAGTAAGCAATGTGGTTCACACCTCTTGATTCTACATTCATTTTACCATTGTATACCAGTTCAGTCTGCTCACAACAATGGAGTAATTCAAGCAGCTATTACAGTTCTTTGAAACAGAGTTCTGAGAGAAACCTGTGCAAATTCTACATTATTATCAAAACTATATCAAACTCATACACAAATAGAGCATATTTTGCACTTTCAAAACTGAAGTTAAATCAGTTTATTTTTTAACATTTTCAGTATGTAAAGTACAATAAAAGAGCTTTTTAATGATTTGTAACTAAATGTCACTGTTGATGGTTGGAGTGGAGATCAGGTGGATTCTGATTTCTGATATTTATTTTGTTTCTTACCTAGGACCTGATCGCTCCTCTTGAATATTTCATGGTTGATGGAAATAAACTTCAACACATTTAAAAGAAACCAAGTCACACAGAGCATGTTTTCTGGACAAAGTGAAATCAAATTAGGAATTAATAATAGAAAACAACATAAAAATTTTTACCCACAAGCTTTTCAGTACATCATGGTCAAAAGAGAACATTTTCAAGAAATACACAAAACACAAATACACAAAAAAATGAAAGTACAATGGTTAGTATAAATGCACACTTTAGAAGTGATTTAGTTGGCCTGATGGGATAGGTCTCCGTTGCATGTGCCAGGATCCTGTTTGGGGGCCAGTTCATGTCCCAGATACTCCGTTCTCATCCAGCTCCTTGCTCGCGGCCTGGGAAAGCAGCAGACGAGGCCGAAAGCTTTGGGACTCAGCGTCCATGTGGGAGATCCAGAAGAAACTCCCTGCTATGGATCAATTCCGTTTCGGCCATTGTGGCCACCTGGGGAGTGAACCAGAGAATGCAAGAGTCTCTCTCTCTCTCTCCCCTTCTCTCTGTAAATCAAACTTTCCAATACAAATAAAATAAGTCTATTTTTTCCAGAGTAGTTACTTGTTAGTGAGTCAGATTAGTGTCACACACATGTACATGCACACACAAACACACCAAGCCATTGTGTCAATGTGCACAGTGGTTTACTGATGAGAAATCAGACAACATTTCTACATCTGTTCTGATAATACCATCAAAGTCTTCTATCTGCTGGCTTGCTCTCCAAATAGCCAGGGCTGTGTCAGGCTGAAGCCAGGACCCCCAAGCTAGGAGTTTTGTCAGTTTTCCTACGTGAATGTAGGTTCCCAAGTGCTTGGGCCTTCCTTTATTGTTTTCCCAGGTGCACTAACAAGGAGTTGGACATTGAGTGGAGCAGGCAGGATTCAAACCAGTGACCATATGAGATACCTGCACTGCAGGTAGGGGCTTCAGTTGTTAACCCACAATGACAGCTCCTTGGTGTCCTTTGGATCAGTTGAAAGCTTCACTTCTCCTCTCTGACAATCTTTCTACCATAGTCTTTCTACTAAGACTCTGAGCATCCAAACCTACTTTAAAAAATACAAAGCTTTATCATTGATTTTCCTATCATTTTTAGAACTCCCTGTTTACTTCTTTCATCCTCTCTGTAGAGGAATACTGGTATTTCCTTCCTCTGTAGTCCAAAATTGCTGTACCAGCTGTGTGTTTTACTCATCAGGACACTTTGATTAGTAGTTTAATATCCTTAACTATGATTTTCTTTAGTCAGGACTTCAAATACAAAATCTGTAAGTTAAGAAGTCAAAATGTAATGGAAGAGTGAGCTGCGATTAAACTGATTCCTGGATCTGTAACAACTAAAAACCGTGACAACCTCAAAGTGTCAGGGACATTGTACTGGTTGAAGGCATCCTGAGTTGCGACTGACACTTTGTGAAAAGAGTGGAGATAAATTATTCCACTTACTAATTCTCTGCACCAAACCTTAGAAAGTCCCCAAAGTAAAAGAAGCAAGGAGGGAGGAGGGAGACGGTGAGTGTGGAAAAGACCTGCTAACGAAGTGAAGATTGGAAACCTTTGAACAGCAGGTGGCTCCAAAGGGGTAGACCGTCTATGCCAACGTTGTTTGCCACTGGATGCTACCAAAAGGAAAAGCTGGGACAGCTAACACAGGACGTTAAATATTTCATGCCTCATTGCTAGTCTCCTTCAAACACATCCCTCAGAATAATTTTAAGTCTCTTAGAGCGGAAACACCCTCTTGCACTACCTCTCTGCAAGGATTCTTTTCATTTTTAGTGTGAACACTGGAAGCATGTTTTAATGTGATGAATGACCATAGGTTAAAAAAGATAACATGTAATGAATGATCTGGTTGGTGTGTGCAAGAAGAATGTTTTAAAATTAAGTGCACTTTGAATATTAGACAAACTGCAATTTCATTAATGTGGATGTGAGCCAGGCCATTCACATTTTAGTATGCTGGGCTCATACATTCAAATCTTACTCACGATGTGGTCTGGCTCCGTTGTTTTCATTAAATTGCTGCCTCTCGGCAGGAACCCAGACAAACGGGGAGCCTGCGTGGTCCTGTGTGACTTTCTGTGGGAAGCTTCCATAAAGGGCTGCAGGGCTGTGAATAAGCCTTTTGGAAGAAATGTGAAGCTCCCATTGTGCTGAAACAAGGAGGGAGGCCAGTGGTGGAGTGTGGCTTGCTCTAGCTTTGCCAAATTACAGGGGGAAATTCATGGGGCCAATTGGAAAGCCCAGCTGCATCTTTCTAATCTGAATATATATGTGAATTAAAGAGTTCAGTTTTTATTTTTTTTAAGTTGGAATACAATTACAGCTGCACTAAGATGGTGATTAGAAATATATTTTTTAAATCTGTGTACTGTGTGAAAATGACCTATTGTGAGATATGGGGGATAAAATAAACTTCATGGGATCTTTGCCAAAAGTTCAAATGAAAGAAAGCTTTCTGCGTTGGACTAGAAGCCTCAGACTGTCAAGGTCTGACTGCATCTGGCAGGCTCCTGCGTCCGCTCAGATCATCCATCCCCTCTTTTCTAAATGAATGTACAATGTGCTGTACCCAAACCCAGAGCGAGGCTTCTCTGCTGGCCCCTGTAGTACAAACACATCGGGCCTGGAGTTGATGGGACGCTCGGCCTCACTGCAGGACTGTGTGCTCAGCATGTCTTTCTGCCACTCAGTCGCACCTGGCTCAGCACCATTCCATGGATTTCACATGGCTCTTTCACTTACAGACACATGGGAACTGTAGATCCTTGGCCACCACATACTTCGTCCCCCAACAGGGCCTGTCCATCTGCCATCCTGGATGCGTACACCCAGGGCCTCCTTGCTGCACATACAGGGGCAGTGTTAACTCTGAACGAAGCATCTGTCTTTGTCACCGCTGGTTGTAGTTAATCAACACATTCAGTGGGACCAAATGCTGGTTTATTCATTACGAGACTCAGAAAGCAGAGCTTTAGTCATCCAAACATTTCTCAACCTTACACACTGCTGAAAACACTAATCCTGCTGACCTCAGAGCTGGTAGATAACTGGAAAATTTCAGAAAAAAACCTTGAGGACTCCTTTCATGGCTTCAACTACAGCTCAGGCCTACAAGAAATCAAACACACACTCTGTACACAGTTGGGTGTACACCTTTGGAGTTCTGGGTGGGGAGTTCCTTTGCCACACTGGTGTGCAACAGTCAGTGTAGTTGTGCCTGTTACCTTAACACATTGCCAAGCAAACACACATAGAGAAGCACAGTCATCAGAGACCAGCGAGGTTAATGTCCCAGGAACTGATCCTCACAGACACCAGTCAAGGTGTGAGGGCAGCACGTGACAGCAGCTATTCCTCGCTAAGTTCTAAAATCCGTAGCTGGCCTTATGACAAGGCATAGGGGCCTGGCTGAATGATGAGTGACTGCAAAGCCCATTCAGGGACAGCAGGTTGAGAGTCCACATTTACTGACACATACAATACCAATATTAGCAATAATGAATCTGAACTCCGGTTCTTGGCTTCAGAGCTGCAGATTTTTTCTGATGCTCTGCTGTTTTAAAAGGGCAGAAGTGTCGTTATCATTTTCACTTACAATTGGGTCTATGAAATACATAAAACAGGTTCCTTTTACATAAATTTAAAAAGTAAAACATTTTTTTAGAAAGAAAAGAAAGACATTAGGAAATCTCCTAACATTTTATCTAGTGTTTAGGGCTGAAACCCCTTGGGTTCCACAGAACCCATCAGTGACCTGCTCCTGGTTAAAGTCGGGCATGCTCTTCCAAACAGAGCTTTGAGCCAGAATCCCAACGCCCTGAGAGCCAACTGCTAGACCTCACAGTCTGTTAACACATCCCCTAAGGCCTTCCAAAGCAATTCCATCACACCGGTCACTGCTTTTCTTTCGTATTTATTAATTTCATAATATTCTGTAACTTGTAGATGCATTTCAACAATTATTTCTTAAGAGTTTGCATTAACTCCAAAAGGTGAGTGGGACAGAGGCAGGGGATGCATGAAATGGGTGAAGTATCTTGGATAACTTAATTTGCAATTCCCCAGAGCTCTGAACGTAATTTCTTACTTTTAAGGAGTATGAGTTCCAAACCTTCTCCTCTTTGCAAAACTTCCCTTGTACTTCACCTTGTCTGCCATCCCAACGCTAGACTCCCAGGAGCAACTGCCAGCTTCCCATTCCTGAGAATGCCGTGCTCCAGAAGGGGTGCAGAGGATCCTGGGAATATTTGGGAATCCTTGGCTGCTTGCTCAGCGCCTTCTTGCCACTTCCCGTTATAGGTCTCCCTGAGTTAAGCACTTCACACCCTCCCTCAGACACGAGTCCCTTTTCCAAGGCTCGTGCACGTGGTCAAGTTCTGAAATGATCAAGCGTTAGAGGTTAACACAGCAGAGACGAAACTTGCTAAGACGTTAATGAAAGGTACTGCAGGGTTTCTCACCTGTTCAAAGAATCAGACAAGTGAAGCTGCAGTTTGCAGACTTTGAAAGGAGATGGATCTTTCAAATCTCAAAACTTACTATGAACCTAGAAATGCCATTTCTGTTGAAATGGAGAAAGAAAACCTAATTGATGTAGAACAGCATTTATACAGTCTGAATCTGAAACTTAAATTTCCCTGAAATTAGAAAAAAAAAGAACTCCAATATAAAAGGAAAAGATACTATTGAAAATAAAATAAGGACAAGAAAACAAAACTGTCATTATTTGCGTAGGAAATATTTCTGCATTTGGAAATTGTAGCTAAAGTGGGAAAATTCATATCTGAATTGAGCATTGTGGCTAGAGCCTTGTTCAATCTAGTAACTGGTAAATACATGTAATCAAGCTGCATCGCTAAATGACAAAAGAGACAAATTTAAATGAATATGATAAAATCAATTTCACAATGAACACAGAATGTGCATATCTTTCACTCCAAAATTTACCAGACATTCTTCAGAATACTTGAGACAAAGAAGAATGAAAATGAGAAATTCAGATGAGTGAAACAGAAGTTAGCATGTTGCATCACCAGTGCCAGCAAATAGACAAGGAGGCAGGCTGGTTGGGAAGGGCTGCATCCTGAGTGATGGGTGCCACAAGGCAGGTAGCTGTCTTCCAGAGCTGTGTGTTCCTGGGTGACATTCTTTACTGAATGTGCAAAACTATAATGTGTGAGTAGAAACTCAGTGCATTGGCCACACTTGTCAGAAGTCTGCCCAGACAGAAATGTGGACAAGGAACACGTATCGCGAGAGACCACGATACAAGGGCATGCACATCTGAGTGAATCTGAAGCATGCTAAATGCACCGATGGCAAGCAGAACAGCACCTGAGGAATACTTGTTGAACCTACACTGCTTATCGAGAGAACCAGGAACCCCACACGTGTTCCTCCAGGTACTGGCCCACCATCAGTCTTCCGGGTATTAAAAAAAAAAAATGTTTTCTGCCACTGACTCTCAGTTTTCCGTTTTTCTGAGCTTTGTGTACGTGAAATCATGCTTGACGTGCTCGTTTCTGCCAGACAACCTTCACTCACAATTACGTTTGTGAACAGCTAGCACGCTGCTCAATGGAGTTAACTCGCTTTCATCGCCTCCGTGGCATTCCATTTGTTCCAGTGAGCCAGAAGCATTTCTTTGTTCTAACTTGACAGACCTTTCCCACAGTCACGGTAATATCCTCTGTGGGAAAATGTTTTCATTGAGTAAATATCAAGGTGTGGGATTATTGATCAAGGCAAGTTGCGTCCATGTGAATTGATGCAGCCAAACGTTCCTGGCTGTACTTATTTTACATGCTCGGAGAGATGTGTAGGGGCATCCTATTATAATTTCAAAGTGCATTTTCCCAGTCTATACTAAAGTGCGTTTTCGTGTGTGTGGTCACTGTGTGTATCTCCTGAAGTGAATGGGCCTTCTCACCTCTCTCCTGAGAAGGCTGGCTTTTCAGACTTGCTGCACATCATGTGACCATGGAAAATCATGACTTCATAAGACTTCCATAACCCTGTGTTATCTGCCTTTCCGCACACCTGTGAACCGTGCCATGATGGAGCCAGGTAAGACTCGCTCTCTCCAAGCATACGATTCTAGCTTTATTAATACCCTGGACCTCTGCATTTCCACCAAAAACTGCTCCCATCTGCTGCTCAGAGTCCACATGCACCCGAAGACAAAATTCTGGGATTATTTTTAGTGTTTGTTTGGAACTATAGTACATTTTGAAGACAAGCTTACCTTTGCAACAGTAACTCTTTTAATGGAATAGTTCTATATTATTATTATTGTTGTTGTTGTTGTTGTTGGCCAGGGGCGAGTGAGAAGACCTTCCCTACCTCCACAAATCACGCAGCCGAGGTTCCCACATTTGGGGAAGTCGCAGGGGTCAGTACCTCCACATTGCGAGTGACCAACCTCGCCCTGGAGAAGCTACCTTCGTGATCACAGTATCACCCCTGCCTGACAGGGATCTGCAAAGGTTTATACTTAAGGAAAACCCCAACCGTTGTTCAGTTTCACACATTTCCCTGCTGCATCCGTCATGGAGCACAACAGAAACTAGTCACTGCTTCTGTGTAAACGTTCCACGTTCCCTTCTTCAGTCACTGCATCTCTGCTGTTCTGTCACCTTAACGTTCCTGAATGTTTCCTCTGCCGTTACCTTGCCTATATTTTATCTGAAAATTTAAGCACATTTATAGTTATTCATGAACATTTATGGCCATTAAATAGTCAGTTATTCCCTTGCATTCTAGTTTTCACGGTTAGCTATACATCTATGAATTTATTATATGTTTGCCCGTTCATTATGCTGCTGTTGTTTCATGGAGCCATAATTGGTGCCTTTCAGTTTACTAACAGTATTTGGAATGAGTCTGGGACGCTGCAACCCCCATCAACAGCCCCCTGACTCACAGTTCGACTGACCTCTTCATAGATCCCCATCTCTGACGGAATCCTCTTTGACCCATCGCTGCCTCTAACGTCTAACTCAACTGTGGAGTGGCCTTACTCAACTGAATATTACCCGACTGAATATTGTGCTTTCTTATCTCTTTGCATTTCTTATATATTTTCTAACTTAGTCTTCTCTTTGGCTTAATTTTTGCTTTAAAATCGCTGGCAGATTATTGAAATACAATTCTCATGGCAGTCACACATGCCCTTAAAGCGCACAGTCATGGATTTTTAGTATATTGGCATTGTTGTGTAACCAGCAGCACAATGCATTCAGAATATTTTCATCACTTCAGGAAGAAAGCTAGTAAACTTTGGCTCTAACCATCTCTGCCCTCTTATCCCCTCAACTAAAGGAACATTAACTTTCACTATCTATATAGTTGACAGTTCTGGATGTTTTATGCCAACAGCACATACACTACATGACTTCTCAGATCATTTGTTTTATTTAGCATAGCATTTAAATGCTTGTGGATGTTACAGTGTGAAGTAGTGTTAACTTGCTTTTTCATAAAACATGCTCCCATTTCCCGACTGTATCCCATTTTCTTCTACTGCTCACCAGTTAATGAAGCTGTTGGGTGATTTTGTAGATGAGCAATGGGGTGGTCGTGGAGCGTTCCATGAGGCTGTGCCAACACGGTCAGGGCCTGCTGCACCTTGACACCAGGGTCTGTCCCTGAAGTCTCCTTTTCCGGGCATGTGGTCTTTCAGGTGTTTGGCCTGTCTTTCTGGTCCCTGACTCCATATCCACAATCAAGCCTTTGAAGTGTCTCTGACTTTATTTATTATGTCAGTTCTGTTGGCCTTCAAAATGCTGTTTTTAAAATCATTTTTCAGAAAGTAATCTTCCCATGATTTCGATCTACTAAAGGACATTTTTCCTACCTGGAATTATAGTCCATCTAGTCTCTTTGTAGCTTTCAGTGTAAACTTTCTAAATTCCCTTTAAATAGTGCTCACAGTGGAAGGGAAAACTGTAAGCTTCCATCTGGACACTGCCTTCTCTGTCCTAGCTAGCTCGGGCTTCTTCCCTCTCTCACAGTGGCCATCAGGGACTCTCAGGAGCACCAAGTTAGCTCAGGTGACAGAGAGAAATCTAGAAGCTCAGAAAAGAAGCTTTTCTAAGGGAAATGTTAGTTAGTCTGTAACTGCTCAGCCTGTATCACTGACCAGCTCCCGACAGGGCATGTTTGCCATCTCCCTCTTCAGCTTTAGTAGAGTTCACTGAGGTAGGATACCCTCACTGCCCTAAGGCAGACTTCATGTCTCCTCATTTGCCAAGTTATTTGGGATTTCTCAGCTCATTTACTTAAGATTCTGTGTTCTTCAATTGCCAGTGCCTGGCTTGTTAGCCTATAAATTAGTAGATTGCATGCCTCTGCTTGGAAGTGTATAAAGTTCTGTAAAATCTTGTTGGGATACTATGAGCTGCTGGGTTATTACACATGAAACTAGTTTAAATCTTGTGCCATCTACAATGTGACTAGCAGGTCTTGTAACAGAATGTTTTGAGTCCTGTGCATTTTGTTTCAGGCTAGATGTCTTCCTGCAACTTTCAAGGCTTACAACAATGGGTAAAGTGTAACTGCTAAATCTAACACTTGCCGGTTTCCTAACTAGATGCAAAACTACTACGACATTTTCAAAGGTCAAATGGAACAATTGTTAAAGTTAGTCAAGAAGTCAGCTTGCATTTACCTGTCCTGTGATGGGTTTATATTCTGATGCACATGCTATTCCTTTCATTATTTCAGATAACAATTTCATACAAATCAAAAGATTTAAAAAAAGAGTGCTAACTTGTCTAATCGTGCCAACTATAATGCCCACAACACCCAAAGAGCACTACAATTCTATCGCCATGTATTTGATTTTTATGCTGAAATACTGCTGAGCACTTTGCAGCTGTATCTGCTTCTGTTTCAGGGCCAGTGGTGTTGGGGCAGCAGGCTAGCTGTCGACTTTGACAGCGGCATCCTTCATCACAGCTTAGGATGGAGTCCTGCCTCCTCCACCTTGAGTCCAGCTTCCTGTCTCATGTAGCAGAGCAGCATGGCATACTCAGCACCTGGCTCCATCCTGACCAGCCAGGACTGTTGTGCCTATGTGGAGCAATGAGCTAGAACAACAAATTCCTCTCTCTTAGTTCTCCCGATCAAGTAAATACATATTTAAAAGGCAAAAATCCTGATTCTGTTTCTTTTTTAATCTCATTTCTTATTTCCATCACTTCACATTTGGGTTTTTATGCATGTACCCCCAATGTTTCTAGCACCACATGAAAGTTACATCTGTGTTACACTTCTTAAACATAACTTTAAAAACTTCTATTCGTTTGAAAATTTTAACAAATTCTATATTTACAAAATTATGCAACACTTTCAATAGATTTTGAAGCATTTAAATCAAATTTAAGCATTTTGACCTTGAACAGTAGATATATTTTAATTAAAAGTATTATTCTTTGTTAGAACTCAAGGTAGGCAGATCTCTGTAAAATTATAGTATTTTTTTAAATGACTCTAGTAATTTCTCAGGATAACACAAAGTGTAAGTTAAAAATATAAATTCACAAAAATAAATGTAAGTACAAGATTGAAAATAAAGATGTAATTCAATACTAAGAGTTAATTCAATGTATATATTTGACATTCAGTTTGAGTGCTTAGCCATTGCAGATTAATGGCTAATAACATAGCCACTAGGTTTTGATTTTGCTCTTATTAGCTGCATCTGGGTAGTACCTGGCGCGGTGGCGCAAGTGGTTAAGGTCCTCGCCTTCCACGCCCAGGATCCCATATGGGCGCCAGTTCTAATCCCGGCAGCCCCGCATCCCTTCCAGCTCCCTGCCTGTGGCCCGGGAAAGCAGTCAAGGACAGCCCAAAGCTTTGGGACCCTGCACCTGCGTGGGAGACCCGGAAGAGGCTCCTGGCTTCGGATTGGCATAGCATCATCGGCCGTTGCGCTCACTTGGGGAGTAAATCATCGGACGGAAGATCTTCCTCTCTGTCTCTCCTCTCTGTATATCTGCCTTTCCAATAAAAAAAAAAAATAAAAATAAATCTTTAAAATAAATAAACTGTGCAGTGAAGAATTCTGTGATTGATGTGTCAACAGCTGGAGTAGGGAACTGAGTGACACAATGTCACCGAATGCAGCACAGTGCTACACAATGTTACAGAACAAGAGTTCAGGACTGAGTAACACAAGATGAAGGCTGCGGCAATGCTCTTCAATACTGATTTTCTTCTACATCCTGGTGCCTTTTGAAGAGTGTTTGAACTACTTTCTTTGAAAATAACATTTGAGGAAGAAAACAAATGAAGCATTTTTATAAATACCCTTTATCTCACTTGGCCCTAAATCATAATCTCCCTCTTCTTAAGAGGACCTGACATTATAGGAGTCACCAACAGCATTGCACTTTGCTGTCATTGTTCTGCCTGAACAGGTGAATAAATTAGGTCAGACAAATTCAATGGGCAGTGGAGACAGCCAGAGGGCAGTGGAGATAGCTGATGACATGTCCTTGTTTTGGGATGACATCTCATTGAATGACAATAAGATTCCGGGGGCCCAGCTGGGATGTGATGCCAGCAGGAATGATGGCCACATTGAGTACCTGGCAGTACTGACAATACAGACATCCTTCCATCACCTCCCAGCCTGTCCTAGGAAACACTTCATGGTTCCTCTGTAGTGATTTCTCTTTTCCTAATCTGTCCTCCTAAATTCTTCCATCTTTACACTATCCATGAGGAAGATGCTTACAACATATTTTAAGTGGTATGTGTGTGTATGTTAATGTAGTCTATGCCAAAGTACATTTAGTCAAGACTTCGGAAATAATTAGCACTTTAAAAAATAGTTATATCATGTTATTATGTATAGAGCTCTGGGGGAAACAAGGGAAATATAATGCAAGGATCATGAGTCATTTTTGAAATCATGTACATTCAAGAAGAGTGAGGACTTATGAAAGGTTTTCAGATGACATGCGTGACTTTGAGGGGGTTAACATCCAGTATGCGTTCCTCCATAAAGGCTGAAGCCCAGAGCCCGATGCTTCACAGGGCTCTCTGTCCACTAACCCATCACCATCGCAACTGGCATGGGATACTGTCCCAGAACGATGAAAGTCAGAACAGAGGAGACTTGTCCTGTGGTGCAGACACAGCAAACACAATCTCAACGCACATCCAGAGGAATACAAAATCTCTGGGGAAACAGTGGTTTACAGCATGTTCCTTAATCCAGTCATCAAGAATGCCTTAAGACAAAAATTCATAAATATGCTTTGAGTATATATGAAGCATCGTTACCTCATCAGAAATTTCAAACCACAATGATTAATATCAAAAATATCTAATGGGAAAAGCATGTAACTACAACAACAGATGAAAATGAAAGCAGTAAGAAGCTGTAAGAAAGAATCCAAAGGAGATAGTCTTTTCCTGTAGCTAAGCTCTTTCAGGAATGAGTTTGCTGCGATAAGCCGGGAAACCTTTACTCCAGCAGGGTAGGGGGCCATGGCATGGGAGCAGAAAAGGAGAGAGGGAGGGTGGCGGGGGAGGAGGGTCTCTTGCCATGGTAGCAGCAGAGGGCTGCACATGGCTGTGACCCTGAAGGACACGCGAGTTTAAGAAAACCAAGAACTAGGGAAAGCAGATATTTAAAATAGTGCAGTCCAAAATGGTGGGGATCTTCAGAGCCAATGGTTCTACTCCTTACAGTTAGAAATACAAAGTTCTAGAATAGGAATAAGTCGTACTCTTCATAAGCTCAGTTTTAGATTGGATTCGAACAAGTAAAGATTCATTCAAGTGCAAAGACAGAAGTTACTAGAAGTTTCCAAAACTGAAATGCAAATACAGAGGAACTTGAATAGCAAAATAGAGTATTCACAAATACTGAGACAAACTCGAAAGAGGCAGTCCCTGCTAAAATGTGCATAACACAGGGAGAAGAGGAACACAGCAGAAAACTGAAACTAATAATTAAAGTTCTCCAAAGTAGAGACAGACGGCAAACATCCCTGCAAGGAACCCTCAGAGATAATCAAGTAGAGTCGATTTTAAATAAATCCATACCTAGATTTAAACTGCAAAAAGAAACAAATACAGGAAATATTCAAATATTAGAGAAACTGGAGGAACAAACTAACGTGCATGGAGACGGTTAGATAAAAATCTCACATCAGATTTCTCTTTGGTCTCCAGCCAAGCAAAAAGAAAGTAAACATTGAGATTTAAACATAAAACTTCCCATCTAAAACGTATGCATGTACCATGTTTATCCTTCAAAATGAAGAGCGATCTCTAGAGGGTTGTGAAAATCTGTATAGCCAAGGCTGGCACATCGGTTCAACTGGCTGATATTCACCATGGAAGCTCCATGTAGGTGCACGCTCATGTCCTAGTTGCTCCATTTCTCATCCAGTTCCCTGTTTGTGGCCTGGGAAAGCAGTGCAGGATTGCCCAAAGTGTGAGATCTTGCAACCATGTGGGAAACCCAGAAGAATCCCCTGGCTCCTGGGAGCAGTATGTCTCAGCTCCGGCAGTTATAGCCATTTGGAGAGTGAACCGTTCAGATGATCTTTCTCTGCCTCTCCTTCTCTTTGTAAATCTGCCTTTCCAAGAAAATATATATATATATATATATATATTTAGAAATATATAAATATATATATTTAGGAATATAAATATATATATATTTAGAAAGGAAGGAAGGAAGGAAGGAAGGAAGGAGGGAGGGAAGGAAGGAAGGAAGAAAGAAGGAAGGAAGGAAGGGAGGGAGGAAGAAAGAAAGAAAGAAAGAAAGAAAGAAAGAAAGAAAGAAAGAAAGAAAGAAAGGAAGGAAGGAAGAAAGAAAGAAAGGAGACATGGAGGAAGGGAGGGAGGGAGGCCATTTCTTGACACCCTGGATGAAATGGACCAATTCTTTGAAGGACAATATCTGGCCAAGTTCACAGAAGAAATGAACTATGTGAATAGACCCATATTAATTCACAAAATTGAATCTATAGTTCAAGACCTTGCAGAACAGAAATTATAAGGTCCTGATGCATTCTCTTTGGAATCATTCTTCAAAGCATTCCGAGAAGAAATTATGACAATTCTCTACAATTCATTTGTAAGATAAAAGTGAAGTCCATGCATTCAAACTTACTCAAGGAGGTTAAAATAAGTTCAACACCAAAACCAGAAATGGCTAACTAGAAATGAAAATGCCTCATTAACAGAAACGCAAAGCATGAAATTTCTCACAAGTGTAAATACGTATGTGCTACAGCCAAAGTGAATTCATGGCTCAAGATTGGGTAATCACTTCAAGTAGTTCTTCACATCAACAGGCTAAAGAAGAAAGATCAAATGATAGTGTCAGTATGTACGGGAAAGCCACTTGATAAAACTAACTCAATAAACCTGACAAAGAGAGCAAATTCCCTGCTTACTAAAAACGAGTTTTAAACAAACCACCAACCTGGGAACTGTGATGGGAGCTCGGTGCCCTCATGGAGGTCTGCCACCTACCTTGGCTTGGACTTGGGTGACCTCCACGTGCTTACAGAAAAGCTAGTTTCAGTGGTATCTGAAGAAAGACGTGGTTGATCTAAGCAGTACAGTTGGCAGGCAAAGTCGCTAGTGAGGAGGTAAAAAGGCCTCAGAGCTGCACTGTCCCCCGTCCACAGAGCAGTGGGTGCAAAACAGCCAGAGGTGGCTGAAGCAGCTGATGCCAGGAGCGCCCTTATGCCAGGACTTGACAAACCAATCCCCCGCATTGTCCTGGGAGATGGCGCAGAGGCAGAAGAGCAATGATCTAGCCCCTGTCATCACCCATTTCTTTGAAGACACTCCAGTGTTGTGGAGGCAGCCCTGTTGGCTGGGATGCAGATGGTCACGGTTCCTGATGGAAACCTGAGCCAAGTCCTGACAAGGAAGGTCAGCCTGCTGCTGAGTTCCCTGCAAGGTTTCCAGCCTCCTCTGTTTGGCCACCACAAAGCAGAGGGAGTGTTGGTCCTGAGGCTGAGTCTCCTGGCTCCTGCAATTACTGCAAGAATGAAGGTAGCTACAACTCCCAAACTGCAACCTACACAGTGTTTCTTCTTGTGAGGCTGTTTGTTTATCGGTGTTGACATGGTCCGGTCTCTAACATGTGTTGGAATTATAGCTTGACAGCAGAGAGAAAGCAGAGTGCAGACCAGCCAAAACACAAGCTCATGAAGCATGTGTGACAATGTGAATGCACTTACGTCACATGCCTGCCTCCAGGGCAGGTGCACAGGAGGTGCTGGAGGCTGCACCTGGAGATATGGAATTCCAAGGTGTTCATTGTAGTGCAAACCGGTTTTGGAATCTTTGTGCGCAGGAGGGACTTTGAAAAGTTCATAGGAAATGTGTCTTGTGGGAAAACTACACCTCATTTCACAAAGTTTTGCAAGAAAATACACAGCTTTTATTTCCATTTCTCTACAAATTCTTTGGCGTGTCCTCGTGCATGATCTTGGATACATATACTTTCTGTAAGAAAAAAAAGCGAAGTGATTTTTATATTCACTTGTTTTGTAAGGAATCTAAAATACTTATGAATATATGTCCATCTACACATGACTGCTGAATAACATAGTAAAGTCCCAGTTATACACTGTTTCATGTTTTCCAGTGTCGATATTAATGCCATAGCACTTGATAACAAAAAAGGAAAATTTTCTCTCCTCTGTTGTTGGAGTGGGGATGTTACAAATGGGGTTTAAAAACAATTCTGTTAGGCCAGGCACAATGGCTCAGTGGCTGAATACTTGCCTTGCATGTACCAGGATCCCACGTGGATACCAGTTTGTGTTCTGGCTGCTCCACTCCCATCCATCTCCCTGCTTGTAATCTGGGAAAGCAGCACAGGATGGCCCCAGGTGTTGGGACCCTACACTCATGCGGGAGACCTAGAGGGGGCACGTGGCTCCTGGCTTCAGCTCAGCTCAGCTCCAGCCATTGTAGCTACTTGGAATGAGCTAGCATATGGAAGATCTTGCTCTGTCTCTGTTTTTCTTTGTTGGCCTACCTTTCCAATTAAAATGAATAAATCTTTTTTTAATTATCCTATTTAGCTAACATTAAACTGTTTGTCCTCATGACATCTTTTTGTACTAGAGCTCAGTGACAAGCTCTGGGCTCGGCCATCTACAGCTTCTTTTCAATCTAAGCATGCCTCCAAATGTATTTTATTTACATCCTATCTGCATTGGAGAATGTTTCTTACCTGAAGGAAAATCACCTCCCAACCTGTAAGAATATTTCATTTTCTACATCTTTGAGGCAGAACTAGAATTTGATTTCAGAACTTCATGTCATTTAACTTGCAAGACTGAGAGCCACAGCTTACCCTTAGAATGATGTATCAGACACGATGCTTTTACCACTAGCTCCATTTGAGGATTTACTAAGACCTTGGAATCTTTCTATCACATGGCAGACAAAACAATGAACCATGTTGGGCTGGAAACTGAAGAGAGCGCACCATTCTAGCATGGGACACTCGTCCAAGTGGCCTCTACCTGTTATTGAACTGGGTTTTTGGTTTATTTGTTGGTTTGTTTTAATTGCATGAATTGTAAAACAAAAAATCAGTTATGTGTGTGATGCAGGACTCTGACTATTAATGCCTGGCTGTTGACCCGTTTGGCACCAGTTTAACAAGTTTGTTTGAGCACCCTTGGTTGCCCGTGCGTGTGTCTGCTCTAGAAATTTTCGTTTTCAAACCTTTTGTATCTAGTCCTTCAACCTTCAACCAGTTCTTTCAAACCTTTCTTACTAGTTCTTCAACAAGATGTTTCAGTTAAATAAACTCTTTTGCTCATGCTGGAAAAAGAAAACACCAAAAACACACAGCTAGTATGTGCATTTTGAAGCTTGATCAATAGCAAAAATCATAGAAGGCTGCGTTTCTAATGTCAAAATCAGTGAAAATTCCTAAACAGAATAAGTGAAGCATGCATTAGTGTGCTCAGGTTGCCTTATAAATGTGATGCATAAAGTTATTTACACTTTATCACAGTTGTGTAGATCTGAGAACAGGCCATTACCATGATAAGGCCTGGAATAGATTCTCCCTTGCCCTACATATGGCAGTTCTTCAGGGCAGAGAAAGAGAAGAGACCATGTCTTCAGCGTCTGTTCTTGTATGGATGGCAGCTCCAGTAGGCCAAGGTCTGTTTCTGACCTCTCTTAACTCTATTCATCTCTAAAGGTCCATCGCCAAATACTGCTCGTGAGTGCTTAGGGATTCGCAGTATGAACCTGAACTGGGCAAAATCTGCAGTCTGCAGCAAAGGATTGACCTCAGAAGAAACCTTTTGATACGCTTTTATGCATCAAAATGCAGCAAAAAATGAACGAAAAAGCAACCCAAGCCTGGAAGAAGCTATTTCCAATAGATACTTGAAAATTCTCAATGTGTATAAATAAGGAGTCCACACACAAACACGCCAGCACAGCAGGAACAAGACAGAAAAATATATCCAAATGTCTGATGAAGACTTCAGAAATGGATGAGCATTGCTTGTCAACTGAAAAATAGGAACTGACACCAAAACATGCTGTCCACTCAACATGATGACTAGGTGACAAAGATGGTGATATCCGATGTTGGCCAGGGTTCCATTCCCACGGCTCTCAAGCAGACTCAAGCAGGCCCACTCTCCTCAATTCCTTTTAAATGAAGTACAGCAAGGAAGGAATGGATTGAGGAAGACCCAGCAGCTTCCAGTGTTCTTGCTTGGACAAACAGTTCTGATAGCTTCCTAGCTGAAAATACTCAGCCAGAATACCTTTTGTAAGTAAGCCAGCAAGTGCTTAAGATGATGAAAGACTTTTTTTTTTGCCATCATTTAGAACCTCAAGAACTTTGAAAAATTTACGAACTAGAAATAAATACAACACATAAAGTATTTAAGCATTTAAGACCTGGAGAACATGTTATCATTTCCAAAATGAGAAGTCAATATTGGGTACAGCCACAGCATGAACACTAAGTTTCTACCAAACTTCAGATTGTACCAGCTTGATTAGAGAATTGTGGTATTTGTCAACGTTGCATTACAAATGAAGACAAGTAGTCTGAGATTTCTTCAAATCTCAAGATTTTCCTGGAGTGCATAAAAAGTGCTGAACAAAAGCTCGGGATGGTGTGGTGTTCAGACTCAGAACTGAGATGTTGCTTTGTTGATTCCCATGTGGCAGCGCTTGGCGTCCACGTTCCACTCCTCCGCTGGTTCCACTTTCCTGCTAACACACACCGGGCTTAAGTAACTGGGTCCTGGTTGTCTGTGTGCCAGGACCTTGACCCAACCTGGCCCTGCCCGTTGGCAGGAATGAATCAGTGGGTGAGAGACTGCACTCTTACTTGCTCTGTCTCTGCCTGTTAAACGAATAAAGTAATACTTCAGCCATTTTAAATTCTCAAATAGAAAAATAATTTTCTGAAATCTAAAACAACCCTAGGGCCCAGTGTGATAGCCTAGTGCCTAGAGTCCTTGCCTTGCATGCACTAACATTCCTTATGGACACTGAGTGTGTCCTGGCTCCTCCACTTCCTACCAGCTCCCTGCTTGTGGCCTGGGAAAGCAGTACAAGATGGCCCAATGTACCCAATGCACCTGCACTGGAGACCCGGAGTGAGACAGTGCATGGAAGAACCTCCTCTGTTTCTCCTTCTCTCTGTACATCTGACTTTCTAATAAAAATAAATCTTTTAAAAGAATAAAATCCTAAAGAAAAATTCTATGGGTGCATTTACTATGATGTATATTAATTTTCAAATACAACAATGCCTAGTCTAAGAAAATGTACAAAGATCTCGGCCCTGAACTTGGTTGATCATAACTCTCCCCTGAGTTTGCAGAACTTGCTCCTCAGTCCAGGGCCACACTCTCGTATGTTCTCCCTTGGGATAAGGTCTCGGATTGGGCTTAACTGAATACTCAAAGGGGATGAAGTTTGGGGGTGAGGCTGAGTACCTTTCATTGCCGTGCTCTCTTTTGGATCAGGTGTATGGTAAGAGTAAGAATTCTGACCCTGATAAATTTATTACGTTGAATTTTATTGTAATATCATTGTGAAGACATAGCGTGTAGTCAGGTGGGGTATTTCTGGCCGGTGCTGGTTCTAAGCTGAAACATCTCCACTTGAAGTTGTCCGCTCCATGGCGGTAGCAGAAGCACTTCAAACAGAGTGTGGGTGGCAGCTTTGGTGCCCAGTATGGGATGGTTGGGTGCTAGAGGACTGGGGAGTTATTTGATTAGCATTAACAGGAGGTGTCACAGCCACAGAGCAGGGCTGCTGCAGGCCAGGCCAGGCAGCTGGGTAGTGCTCGCAAGACCTCAGTTCCTCCTGCTACCCTCCTGCTTACAGCAGTTGGAGTAAAGCTCTGGTTCTTACACATGTTGTTGTGCAGAAATTTACTTACGTGTGGATTAAATAACTAAACTTTAAAATATTCTAGAATTTTTTCACACTTTACAAAACTTCCAATTTATGTTTTTGAGGTTTTCTCTGCACTTTTTTTGACACATTATTCTTACGTTATTAATTATTATGAGTGTTTCAGCTCATTTTTAATGAAATATGGCATTTCTCTGGCAAGAAAATCCTATTAGTGCTTTGCTGTAAGAGCCCCATTAGCAGAGTTCTAAGTAATTCATCAGCTTCCTGCCCTCCTTCTTGAATGACAGCTAGAATCATTAAAACAGAGCTGAAATGATGTCATTTCATCTAACTGGGGATTACTTCATTTAATTAAATATGCTTTATGTTTCTCGACTGTCACCAAATGTTTCCTGCAAAATTCTAACTCATCACTTAGTCCTCACTCGGACTCAGCAAAAATACTGAGAGGGTGAAGTCAAATTTCAGGCCTTTTAGCTCTAATTTGTAAATGACTTCAAACATTTAAGAACACTTCAGAAGCTGCAAGTCTGTGACACTTTTACAATTCCTGATCACTTTTTTCCTTTAATGAAAGGTATCTCACTTTTAGTTCCATCGGTGTTTGCCAACAGTCAAACACAGAGGCTGATCGTGACCGCCACAACCTTGAATATCTCTTGTCATTTCTTCATGCTGATCCTTTATGCATCTGTGAGCAGGTACAATTTTCCTTTTTTAAACTTTCAGTTTCTAGGTTTGAAATTTAAAAATATAACAGTTTCACAACCGAATAAAAAACTTGCAGCTTTCAAGCCACCATTTTCCAGCATTTCATTTACTTTCTTGTATTACAAAATAACACAGGATTTCCTGGAAGTCACACTTGCCTTGGGAATAACCCTAAGTTTCTCTACCTATCTGCTCACCAGCTACTGGATTGCAGTGGCTTGAAATAGAGGCAGTGTGGCTGACTGAGGTCGACAAGGTGTTGCCAGCACTGCAGCACAGCGGTTAAAGGCACTGCCTGCAGTGCTGGCATCTCATATGGGAACCAGCTTCACACAGGATCATGCCCTGGTTCTTATATTTCTTTTTAGTTTTTTCTTAATGTAGACTTTATTTTTGATGCTACAGTCCATAAACTCAGGGATTCTCCCTTCCACCCTCCTCTACTCTCCTCCCTGCACTTTTCCCCCTATTTTATAACAATAATGTAGCCCCATAGCAATAGTCATAAGTCCATCATTCTGCTATTTAAATGTGTCCTGATGGAAGAGACTCTGGGCTCTTGGCTTCTGTCTGGCCCAGCTGCAGCAATTGCAACCATTTGTGGGGTGAGCCGATGGACAGAAGACCTCTATCTCCAGCTCCGGTTCTGTCTTTCTTTGTAACTCTGTCTTTCAGACAAAACACATAAATTTTACGAAGAAGTCCAGAAAGAGTGGATAGCAATTGAAGGCTCAGAAGTCAGGTGATCTTTGAGTGAAAAGTAACACTATTTAACCTTGGCTATGAAGGAGGCCATGTTTTTCCTCTGAATCTCTATATTTCCTTCTGTAAAATAAGAATCATGATAACACATGCCATTAATTACAAGGAAAATGCTTACTCAGTGCAAATTATTCAACAGAGTGCTTTGCACATAGTAAACACTCAATAGGTATTAGTTATGAGCCATAAATTGTTTTGTGCCACTCTTATGTTGGACTTCATGTGTATTATCTCCGATCTTGATAATATCTCTGTGCTCCTTTTTTTAGGCAAAAGATAAAACAAAACAAAACAAGAAAACAAAAAAACAAAAAAACAACAAGGCAATGGAATGCTAAAGGTCATTCTGGGTATAGATCATAAATTGTCATTTTTCATTTTTATAACATCCCTTCAGGCAGCAAAATTAGAAAAAACACAAAAATGAAAACTGTGGTTAGGACTCTGGAAATATGATAGATAGCTTAAAGCAAGGCGTACGTCTTAGCTGAGAGGGGAGCTGCTTGATAACCACAGGGAAGCCAGCAATGCCGCACCGTCGAGGCTGGGAAATGCCTGAGCACCTGCAGTCTACTCCTGTCCCATTTCCTCAAGCCTGCCTGCATGAATGTGGCCCTTCCACCAGGGGAATCACACATGGGCCTCCGACAGCCACCAAAGGCCCCGCTCAACAGCCTGAGCCCAAGGGACAGGCATCCCACAACCGCCCAGCCACATCCCATGGTGTGCTGGTCATCCCAGCTGCTGCGTCATGATTAGGACATCATCCCCTGCCTTTCGCCAGAGCTTAGGACGTGGGTCTCCTTCCATCTTACTTTTTAAAAGGTTTGCAAGATGCGTGATTCCAATGTCTTACATCAAGTCTTGGTGGACCACTTAGACAAAAACCTGCTCTCAGGAAGACTTGATTTTCAATGCCATTGCCTTCTTCTTCACTCTTATTCTCAGCTGGTGACATGCATTTTCATTTTTGATGAAATGACAGCAAATGGAAGAGCTTTCCTTCAGCCTTCAGCTTTCTGCCGTATACCCACAAATCTCACTCACCTGGTGGTTTCTGTTTGTGTCCAGAGATAAATCACCCACGTTCCCCAATTTAAGTCAAACCCGTTACTTGTGCACAGTTGTCATCCATTCAAAGCTTTCCCCAAAAGCTGCATGAACTGACTGACCTCATCAGATGCTGCTTGCTCATAGGAAGACAAACAATCAGGGAGGGGATCAACACCACTAACAGTGGAGGCCTTGACCCCACAGCCTCCTCAGTTCCAGCTCTATTTTAGTGCAGTAGACCTGTGAGTCTGCTGTGTGCTCCTTAATGCTAAAGGAACATGTCAAAGACTCCAACCACTCTGTTAGCAAGCATGAAATAACTGCTTCACTTCCTGGTAAATGTCCCAATTGTAACAGGAAACACATCACTCATTCATAGCTTCACTATCTTGGGAGGTTCTAAAATGCAACCTTAATGAGTGAATTCCTCTTCCATTTCCTAACCTTTTTGAACATGACTTTTCCATGGAAAAAATTTCTACTCTATTATAAAATTAGCTTTTTGCCTAGTCTGTTTCCTAGATTGTTGGTTTTAAGTATCTGACAGCAATACAATGTGGCGTGAGAGATTGTACATTATTTACAACACAATGAAGATAAATTATATATGTGCATATGAATGCACACACGCTGTCTACTCTGAAAGAACATAACAGTGATTCAGCTTTACACTGTGCCTTGGTTTTTAAAACTTGAGAACAAGGCAAACATCGACAAGCTTTAGTCATTAGGAAATCTTAGGGGTAACATGCAATTTCTAAATCTTACTAAGAATGGCCAAATAAAGATACTAACATTTATGGGGGGATTTGTAAGGACTCATAGATGAGATGAAGATGGGCAGGGAGGTTGGCCCTGTGTCTGACATCAGAACTAACACTGATTGTAGACAAGACTTCTGAAGGACATAAAAAAAGGACATCCTACAAGAAAAACAATAAATGTAGTTAGGAAATAGACAAAGGAACTGAATAGATACTTTTCCTTTTTAAAAAGATATACCTGTTCATTTGAGAGGGATGAGAAAGATTGAGAGACAGAGGTTTTTGTTTGCTGTTTATTCTCCAAATCATTGGAACAGCTGGGGCTGCACCAGGCTGAAGTCAGGAGCCTGGAATTCCATCCAAGTGAGCAAGATGGGTAACAGAAACATAAGCACCTGAGCCACTTCTGCATTCTTAGGGGTATTAGCAAGAGGTGAGTCAGGAGCAGAGAGCCTTGGCTGTCCACTGGAACGTTGATACTGGAGTGGATATGTTATGGGGCATTAGCAAGAGGTGAGTCAGGATCAGAGTGCCTTGGATGTCCACTGGAACGTTGATACTGGAAGTGGGTATCTCATGGGGCATTAGCAAGAGGTGAGTCAGGAGCAGAGTGCCTTGGATGTCCACTGGAATGTTGATACTGGAAGTGGATATCTCGTTGGCATAGCTGAACCCATTGCGCCACAGTATCTGCCCCCTGAACATGCATTTTTTCAAAAGAAGAAATAACCTACAAACATGCTAATCTCAAAATCACTAACATTAGAGGATGGCACTGAAAACTACTATTACATATCATCTCACTCCTCTTAAAACAGCTATCATCTGTGTCTTTTTAGACTTCAAATAGCCAATGCAGGGGAGCAGCTCATGAAAGTTTCACTAGCACCAGGAGACCACACTCTTACTTCAGAGCTTGAGCCATTCTCTCCTTCAGAAACAGCCCTTTCCCTATGTCTTCTGAGTGAAGCGTTGCCCCGAAAAGGCTTCAGTTTGACAAAGAGCAGCTTTCTTGTCCTGTTGGGTCACTGTGGACGCTAGATAGCGTAGGACAATGCAGCCCAGGGTCTCTAAGTTTACTGAAGTAGAGGAGTCCCTTCTAGATCCCCACACAGCCAGAATATGCCTCCCCTCAAGGTTCTTGGACACGACGTGGTCATGTGCTCAGCTCCATCTGGGAAAACTGTCTGTTTTTCCACGTGTTTGTTTGTTCTGTTTTTCTGGTTGCAAAAGCTGAAACTGACATTAAGAGGCAAAACATCAGACAGCACATGCAACCAGTGTAACACCCATTTCCACTCTACCCCACTTGGCGTCATGCATCCCTTGCTTGAAATAACCCATGCACTGAATCCATAGATTAGCTGCGACAAAACATCTTGATGCATAACAGCACAAGAACATAGAGCTTCCTCTGACTCAACACTGGACCACGAGTTTGCATCAGAGAGTCTTCTGCACCTTCCTTTCCTCCACCCTGGGTTTGATACCATTTGGCAATGTTACCTGAATGAGAAACAGGCCCATGCTAGGTGGCAAAGTTTTGTATTTTGGTGTCAAATGCTTTGGTCGATTAATATGTACGATAACGTGTACACTGCTTCATTCTGCACTTCTCTTTTAGTGCTGGTTGTCCACAGCATACCAGGATGGTGATAGGTATGCACACCATAGGTCTGAATACCCCTGCCCCAGTGCTGGCCTCACACCCAACACTGCAGTAAGTGTCCCACTCAAGGCCGATGTTGAACTATGAGCATTTGGGGGAGGCAGAGATGAGGGCAATGCAAAATTGTCTTTCCTGGATATTATGTATTTAACTTAATTTTCCTATGAACAATGGGGAGTTATTACTAGATTGAATTAATTATCTACTTCTATTTGAAAAACCAAATAACTGTAAATGGGACAAAATCTTAGCTAAAATACCTTGATTGTTGCCCTTATGGTTGCAGGTTATATGTACACATACATCCTATTATGGGGTTCTATGTTATCACTGCTCCTTATATCTCAGAACTTTCAACACTGGTTATCTTAGGGACTCTGTTGGCTGTTTTCCTGTGTGTGTTATTCCTACATGACTATATTCAGTTTCATGGTTTCAGAAACCAGTTATGAGCTTAAAATACCAAGTGTGTCCAGTAGTTCAGATACTGAATTTTCTAATTCCATATCTAGCCATACACTCAAAAACCACATGAAATTTGTAGATAGTTCATTGTTAATTTATCCAAAATCAAACAGGATCAATTAATTTCTGGATATGTCTGTTTTGGAGAAAAACAACAACAACATCAGCTTTTAAAAATAGATTTAATATTTTTTTAAGCATCCCCTTAAAATAGAGTGAGGATTAAGACACAAAGTAAAGGAAGGCCCCCTCCCTCCCTCTTCTCACCCTATTCTCCTCTATCCTGTTCTTCTTATCCCGTCACTGCTCTCAATCTTGATGTAACAGCACAGGATGTTTGGGGTGTCTCTTCTGCCTAGGTGGTCACAACAATTCTGGATCTTCATGTCATACCAGAGACAGAACCTACAGGAACATCTCAATCCTTACAGGGAGAAAGGCTGAGTGAACCCAAACACGTCCAGCTTTTCTTCCAAACTTGCTGAGCAATTACCCCTCTGTGTGCTCCAGCAATACGCTTCTGCGGAAGCATTCTGCATAAAAATCAGAAAAGATAAACATTGCCTTTGAGCCGTGATGCCATCTTTGTCTTAATAGCCAGAAATACTTCATAGAGTTTCATATAGTCACCAGGAAATCTCAGACATGTCGTCTCTACTCGAGAAGTTCCTGTATCCAGCTAAAACACAAAAGTTCTATTGTTAAAAGAGGCAGTAACATGTATTGACATGAATTAGTCTCCCTTTCTCTTTAGCCACCTGGCTGTCCTTGCATATAATTCATGTGCACACTTCGCCTAGGACACACAAACACGAGGTACTATGACTCACATCATGTTTTACTTACGTTATAGGGTCTGAGTGGCACCCAGTCCTCTTCCACAGGCAGATGCGAGTCATGGTACTCCGGTGCATAACACAGAAGGTACGTCACGTGACCATAAAAACCACCAAAACAGGATCACATTAGCCAAATCTCCACCTAGGACAGGAGATGACAGAATCCCAGGCAGCTGTGGACCACTGCCACCTCCGACTACACAGGTCAGGGATTGTGCAGCCCAATGGCCTACAAGGAATTCAGTTCTTTCTTTGGTCACTGCTTCTTCCTGTCATTTTGGCTCCTGATTTTATTCCCTAGGAATTTTTCCTTGTCCAATATTTTCCTGATATAAACAATTGGAGTTGAGGTGCGTAGTTTGCTGAACAATGAAATTACCTGTAAAAACTAACAGATGTGTGATTTATTTGCTGCTAGTCACTTTTTATGTGGATATTCGTGTTCAGAGTTTTGTCTGTACTTTGTGTTTAGTTGAAGACTCAAGTACTCTTTGTATAAGTCTACATTGTTGTGTCATTTATCTCTAATCCCAGTGGTAGCTGCTTAGGCCCCCTAAGGGACAACGGGTTATGGAGCATGACAGCTTCCACAGTGCCACCACCAACTGTGTACAGAGGTTTTTAAAATCTTCATGGGAAATTGTTACTATAAAAACTCGTGCATGAATTAAATAAATTCATAGCACAACAATTATATGTTCTAGTTTCCTTTTGCCATGAATTTCTTGAGTCTATTTGAATGTGTCCTTACACAAGACATGCGGTCCACGCCAGATGTCATTACCAAGGCAGGGTTGGTAACGTCCCCTAGACAGAGGGTGGAAATGACACAGTCCACTTGGCAAGCACACCTTACCTCCAACCCCAAATTACATGCCATTCTCTGCTTTTGCTCTGAAACTTTTAGGCTGTTCTTCCTTTCCCTTCTTTTTTTCTCCATACTCTCATGCTGTTCAGAAGAAAATCTTGCTGATAGGCTGCCTACTCTACACTGGATTGGAAGTTGAGGGAGAGATGTGCCTTGCTTTGTTTAATCATGCTGAACCTGAGGGCTAGATCTGCGGTGGCTACTTGTAATAGGTACTTTTACTGAATAGTATCAAACGCTGCCCAGGCAGGTTGAGCATGGATCCATAGAAGAAAGCAAAAGAAAGCACCGTTTTGTCTTCATTTTTCTATTAATGGGGTTTTCTGGCCATAAGACAGTCAACGAGGTTGAGGTTGTGCCTAAGTTCCATGACTCCCATTCTGGCACTGGACAGCACCAGCCGCATTGCAACACACCTGTGCTCTTTGCCGAAAACACATGACTGAGTAGAGTCAATGTTATAAGTAGTGAAGAAGCACGTGACTTTAAAAAGCCTTCCTTTTTCATGTTTTTGTTTTCTGAGCTCCACATCTGTGTTTTTAAATTTTTTTTAAACAAATTGATTTATTTTTATTGGAAAGGTGGGTTACAGAGAGGAGCAAAGGCAGGGAGAAAGATCTTCCCTCCGGGCCTTGGAGAGGACACAGGCAACATGAACCCTGAATGATGTCTTCCTTTGTGTCGATCCCTGGCTTGTGCACTCAGGGCCCGGTGTGCCCTCCCCCGTGATGGGTAAGCCCCTGCATGAAGAGGCCGTAAGGAGCACTGCTCATGTGCAGCTGGGCCATGTAGGCTATCCTCCATCCTCTCCCAGGAGAAAGAAAGGAAGGAAAGATCCCAGGATTTTTCTGAACTCCTGGCCCTCCACTCCCTGGGCTGCTGGAGCCGCTAACATGACCTCTGCCACATCCAGTGCATCTCGCCCTACAAACATGGAGTATCTGCAGCTAATTTGTAAAATTTGCTTCTATGAAATTGAGCAGACTAATTTGACTCAGTGAAAATCATTATCGTCAAACTAGAAATAGACTTTTCCTTAGGACACTGCTATTGATTTATTATTTATTTTTATTTGAAAATCATCTTTACAAGACAGAGAGAGGTCCTCCATCTATCAGTTCACTCTCAACATAACTGTCATGCACAGACCTGGGCCAGTCTGAAGCCTGGAGCCTGGAGCTTATTCCTGTTCTCCCACATCAGGGTCCCATGAACCTGGCCATCTTTAGCTGATTTCCTAGGCCATAAGTGAGAGCTGGATCAAGATGGAGCAGCCAGGACATGAACTAGACCTAAGCCATGGTGTGAACCCAAACTGTTGTTATTTGAAAGCATAAGAAGAGGGCTACCGGAATCGTAAAATCAACTGACAGTGGGAATGAGTCGCTAAAGGCAAGAAAAAAAGCAATACGTGGGGACCAGTGGAAGTTTCTGGGTACAACTAGACTTGCTGCAGGAAACAGCTGCTCTCTGCTGTTGGGTAGAATCGCTGTGCCACTGCCTGGGGGCACCTCAGATGTGGGAAATCCTGGCTTGCCATTCATTCAGAGAGACAACATGTACTTCAGGGGAGCTGGTGGCTAAATTTGGTTTATTAGGACAGTCACTTCCTTGTGGGGAATTGCAATGATCCAAGCACAACTAATGTCTCTCCTGCCTCCAACTGGTAACACATGGCCTCGATTACAAATACTCCCGAGTGTCTTTTTTCAAATCCACACATCTTTCTGCACAAAAACTAATGGTCCATTGAGTCACGAGTTCTGCGTGTGATGATCATTGGTACCAGATGTTCCAGAGGAAAGCAGAAAGCCCCCAGAATGAAACTAACTGTCAACACTCAAGCACAGGGAGAATCCTCTCTGACCCCACGTGGAGATCAGTTGCAGGTCTCGAGCGGAAGGATCATTACTGTTGGAAAAATTTCACATTGCTAAGTGCTGCTGCAAACACCGTATCTCCCACAAATTAAGCTAAATGTATTATGAACAGTTGGCAACTATTAACAGTCACTACACTTTTCGACAGTCCTTAACAGTTTTCCTCAACTATTACCACGGTAATTATGTGTTAATCACTGCCTAAACAAGGCAAATAATGAGACATGTTAATTTGCCACTGTCAATGGAGTAAGAGTAATATTCGAAGCATATGGATAATATAACACATGTGAGGGAAATGTCGTCCAAAGCGTTACAAGGTTCCGAGAACATCACAAGAGCAAGTAGACTGCGGGAGAGGAAAAAACAAGAAGGCGTCAACTTTCCACGGGATTTAAAAGGTCAGAACTGGGGAGGGTGGTGGCAGTGCTAAGCCACTCCTGAGAGGCGCACCCCTCTGCAGTCTGCAAAATCATTTGTAGAAATACATGTATGAAAAAGGAGTTATGAACACACATGCAGCAAGACTCCCACCACAGTCCAAATCTCTATGTGTAACTAGATGTATTCACACCTACTTTTGCACATTCCTAATAAACAAAAATCTTCTGGGATAGACACAGTATGTTTTAGTCTCACTTCTCTTTCTTCATCTTTTTATTTTCTTTCTTCATTTATTTTTGCCAGCGAAAGGCTTGTATTACAGTGTAGTCTGGATAATGTGAGGTATGTCACTAAATGCATGCCGACATTACAATTGTTTTAAACAAAAAGCTGCTTCCCAAAGACAGGCCGACATCTTCTTTAACAATTCCCTTTAGATTACAGGAGACGGGCTAGAATTTTTCTAAAGATCTTTAACAAACTCCAAGAGAGACAGAATAAAGAGAAACAGGAAAAAAAACAGGAGACATAAACACTGGCAGGTTTCCACAGTGCAGGCTTCGTGCCCATAACAGCCATTTTCCTAGCGGGCAGGCTGTTTCCGCCCCGTCCTGTCGCTAGCCCCACAGGTCTAGCCCAGCTCTTCAGGCAGCGAGCTGTGGTGCCTGCACTTCCGGATCTAGCACATGACAATGTCCTCCAGTCATCCCGAATTCTTCCCTGAATTCTGTAAAAAAAATAAAAACAACAAGCGTTGTTGACTCCTATCTGAAGTCTCAGGCTCTTTCGTCTCCCGATTTGTGGTCTCAGGGGTAGCAATTATTGGAAACCAATTGAGAATCCATCTCTAATTGGTAAAGTAAATGCAGCTGCCATTCTGGAAAATAGGACTATCTTTCCCTATCTTGGGCTTTCCCCTTCTCTCTGCCACTGTGGGTGGGGGAAGGGCTTGAGAGTAATAACTTTGTATATCCGGATGGTTCTGCTTCAAGAACAGGAAACTAATAGACACAGAAATCTCTTCTCACTTCACTCTGGCTTTCTCTCTCCCATTCGCCTATTGAAATTCACTTCTCAATGCAGCACTGGTTCTTCCTTTCCTTACAATTCTGAGTACTTGATTTAAATGTCAGCTTTGGCTTTTCTCATTTTGATCTTTCATTAATTCATATTCCAGTGTTTGTTTTTTCCTGCTTGTCCATGCTACACGTCAACCTTTCTAATACCTAGATTACTCTGCAACATGATGTTACAAAAATAATTCCAAGCTTATTTTTCCCCACACCACAGCTGTGAATTTTGAACAGATCACTCAGTCTTCCCTGAGTTTCTTGTCTGAAAACTAGAGACAACAATCTCTCCTAGAGAGATCCTTGGGAAAAATCAATGGTGGCCAGCTGCTTCTCACCAAATCCATCAAAGAATAAAGACTGAATTACTGGAATCCATTGTGATGCTCATCGGTTTCTGCTCATAACTCTTGTTGGAAGACTTCTTATGTCAGAAACTGATGCAATTATTGATCATTGTCTTTAGGACTGAGCAGTGTCCACGAGAATGCAGAGTTTGCGTGTCTGTGCAGCCTCAGTCTGGATGACTGAGTTCAAATGGAGAGGCCATGCTGAACTCCATATTGTGCCCCATTCCTTAAACCAAGTGGGTTTCATCTCCTGCGCTCACTGTGTGTGGGGGAAGGAACAGGTGGACAGTGCACCACAGGCTAAAGAAAAGGAAACCATCCCCACACACCACACTTACGTTAAGGACATGGAAAACAGTTTACTAATTAGCAGGCAGGCCAGCCTGAACTGCCTTGCTGTTCTCCCCTTCTATCTTCCCTTTGTAACAGGCTGTGAATCCACATGCCCTGCCCTGCAGTACCTCTGGGACTGAAGAGACAGGAGGGCTATGTAGCAGTAGAAATTCAGTAAGAGGTGTGAGTGGACTTCTCTGTCCATATTCCCAAAAGAGATAAAAGTCTGCCTGTGATTTAGCTCCATCAGAGGCACCTGCCACATCACTGCACTGACAGATCAGTGCGTCGGCTGCCAAGGGCCTGACTGCTCTGCAAGGTGCATGGCAGAGCGACTCACAGACAGGTCAGTGCATCGGCTGGCAAGGGCCTGACTGCTCTGCAAAGCACGTGGCAGAGCGACTCACAGTGGCTCATTACAATGATGAGATTCACCAGCAGACGAAGGGCATTATTTCAGGCTCATCCCTGCTCTCGTTTTAACTCCTCTTCAGACGCTTTCTCTGTCATCAAAGGCAGAGGTGACATACTTTGTTGAGCTGCAGGAAAAGAGACATGAATCCATCAGTCCTGCAGGCACTCTCCTACAGCACTCACCATGCAGCCCGTGGCTTTGGCAAGTCTTGGGTGAGGAATGGTGTCTGATCAGAGGTTCAACATTCTGTGCTGGTGTCAAGGGAAGTGGGGGGGAGAACCTTTAGCATTTCAATTTTCAATACGGAAAATAAAGGATTTTTTTTCCAGGAAGATGTTGCATTTAGATGTTTGGGTTCAATATGCACAGAGGTGAACTTTATAGCTGAAGATGATATGGCCAGGGACTTAGTTAGGAACAAGGAAGAAACAAAAATATGAGTCCCCAAATCAAGTATTTATTTTCACCTCCCTGGTTTAGTGATAACTCCAAGTTTAACCATTTTCCCTAAAAGATGCGTGAGATTCAAACCCCTGATAACTGCCTGTGAGTCAGCTTTGAAATGGCCTGACTGCGGTGGGTGTATCCAAGTTGCCTTGCGGGCTGTGAAGCAAGCTGTAGTGCGATGTGAGAGGAGGAGAGAGGGCGCAGGGACAGACACATAGGGGAGATGGGATCAGTGTCAGTGGAAACAGTGCAGTCAGGCTGCTGCAAGCCAGAAACATCCGAGGTTCCCACCAGCCCCCCAAAACTGGGAGAAAGGCAGCAGCATCTCAGGGGGAGCTTGGTCCAGTTCACAGCTTGATCTTGGACTCCAGCCCCCAGAACTGGCCAAGAACACATTGGTAGGTCTTATAAGCCGTGAAGGTCACAGTTGCTTGTTTCTGCAGCCCCTGGGTATGGATACAATGAAGGAACTGTGAAGGGCACAGGGCAGAGTTTTACAATGAAGAATCCACAACCAACCAGTAAGATGATGTAGCTTACAGAGTGATGTGTTGCATGGCTCTTAACAGGAGAGATGGATCAACAATGTGGTAGTAAGATTATTGGGGGACATTTTCATGATAAAATTCCGGAACAGGGAGTTGTAGGACACTTACATAACTTGGTTTTGAATCAGTTTTGAAACTGAAAAGAAGCTAAGAGAACATCCAGGACTTAGTGTGTCTGAAGGAGGCATAGGTTGATGAGTGGCTACATCAGCTCCACTCACTGCCCTGACCACTCCCCTTTACTCTCTCACCATCACAGGAAGCTGACTTGGAAGTGTAAGCCAAGCAAAGGCTGTGCCTTTTCTCTGGGCAGTGAGAGCAAGTTTCCTTATTGTTGGCTGGGAATCCAAAATAAGTAATGTCTGTGTCTGAACAAGCATGTCTTCATGCTAACAGTCCTGCTGTTTGTTATGATCTGCGTGGTTTGTTATTTTCATTCAGCAGATCTGACTATACCAGTTTTAAGTGAAAAAAACAAGCTTTAGAAAGATTTTCCAGCTCAGCTTGAAGCTCAGGACAGGACAAGAGGAAGTCAGAGAGTGAAGATGCTGCTGCCCGAGTCATCCCTGACACGAGCAGTTTCATCCTAAAGACTCCCTCGGGCCATCGTGGCTATGGTCAGCCTGCACAGATCCCTGTAGCACTGTACTCCCACCACTGCTGGTCTGGGAGCCAGAGTCACTGGTGGTGGCCTCTGTCGGTAGCCAGGCTGACCTCACAGACTCATCTCTGCGTTTCTCAGTGCAGTGTGCATGATCCATGACGAATGCACTGTGTGGCTGATGGCCACAGTGGAGCTGTAGATCACTGCTCCCCTGCAGTGGAGCAGAGGATGAAGAAGAGCATATCCAGGAACACAGGAGGAGAAATGGGGTGTTGACATGCACTCCCTACCTTATTCTTCACAAGTGCAATTAGCACTCACCAACCCAGGACCTCATCAATAGAGCTAAGTGTAGGGTTTCTGGTCAGAGTTTCAGGTTAAAGTCTACCCCAAAAATGGGTTCACACAACCCAAAGTCCCTTCCTAAGCTGCAGGCCAGGAAAGACTGGGGGTGATGCATGACTTGTTCAGGGGCACACACCTCAGTGAGTCTGAGACCACAGGTTCTCCATGTAGCTCGCACTGGCAGCAAATCTACTGTCACTGACAATGAGCTTGTGTCAACACGACACAGATGTGGACATCTCACGTGAAGCCCAAGATGATCATGACAATGAGAGAAAGAGAAGCCAGATGGTTGCTAGAGATGAATGCAAGTACCTAACTGGGCAGAAGGGAAATGCTGATGTCCATTAGTGACATGTGGTTATGTCAGCTGTTCGCCCTGAACCTGAGTCCTGACCATGGAGACTTTCAGCAACAACTGGTGAGCCCTACTATGAAGACCAAGGGGACCCTTTATTAATAACCATCTCTAAGCCAGCCTTGAGGATTGGGTGCATGGAGAACAGATACGAGGACAATCACGCCTATGTTGTTCAGGATGCTGGCCACACAGCTCAAAGAGAGAAGCCCAACTCAGGAGCTTGAGTGCTGGAGGTCCCCGACTGAACCCCTGAGCTGGCTTCTCAGGCTGGGTCATGGTAGGGGGTTGACTCTTCTGCAGAGGGAGATGGCAGTGGAATCTGATGGGCTGCTGCTAGGCCAACACCCAAAACCTCCCCAAGAATTATCTCTGAGCTGCCAAAAGCCACGTGGTGGGAGGAAGGTAGGCCCAGGCCATTGTGATAAACCCAGGCAAAGTGAAGATGTAGAGTGAGAAAGTCCAATTACACTGAGCTGTGTGTTAAGAAAATTAATTATGCATTTGATCATAAAACAAATACTCATCTCTTTCAGGCTTGCAAGTCAACATCACGAATGATGAACAACACAGAGAAAGGGACAAAAAAAAAAAAGACAACTCAGCAACTCCAAGGCCACCTGCTAACATCAGGAAGGTGAATTTCACGCTGGAACTGAAAGAGGAAAGCTGTAGGTAAATCAGAAAACAGTCTTATAAAGCTGTTTAATACTGTGAATAGTCTGTTCTAATTGTGCCAGGATGCCCTTTAGTAATGATGCTTCATGAAGGTGACAAGAACATCTAGAATTTTGGAAAAACACCAATTCTTCAAAAGTAAAATCCAGAGAGATTCAAGTACAAGAACTGATTTCATGACATTTTGAATAAACTTCGTTATTTAAGCTACAAAAACGTCCAACTGGTAACTCAGCTCTTGTAATCATAATGGGCCCAAAATATAGATTCATTTCTTAATAGCATGGCTAAGTAGATTCTAGGAAACTATAGAGATTATCCTGGAAAAGAATGGAAATAGGTAATATTGTAATCTCGGTTAAATATTCCTTAAAACTTAAGACAGGCCCTGCACGGTAGCATACAGGCTAAAGTCCTCAACTTACAAGCGCTGGGATCCCATATGGGTGCAGTTTCTAATCCCAGCAGCCCTGCTTCTAATCCAATTCCATGCCTGTGGCCTGGGAAAGCAATCGAAGATGGCCCTAAGCCTTGGGTCCCTGCACCCGTGGAAAACCGGGAAGAGGCTCTGAGCTCCTGGCTTCGTACTGGTTCAGCTCCACTTCCTTCAGCTACTTGGGGAGTGAACCATGGGACGGAAGATCTTCCTCTCTGTCTCACCTCTTCTCTGAATATTTGGCTTTCCAATAAAAATAAAATAAATCTTAAAAAAGCTTAATGCAATATTTACTTGTAAAATTTACACTGTTTGGCTTGCTTGCAAGGTTTAAGATATTTAAACTACATGATTTACTAGATTTTCATATCAATATGCAGAAATGCTCAAGTTTCCTTCCAGTTATTGTCCTCATGTTTGTGGAAATGTGTGTTGTTAAGTTCTCAGGGTTTAAGATGTTGGCAGTTTCAATGATATTGGTAATATTGAAATAAATAAAAGCTTCATATTGGTTCACAATATTTCCCTAATATCATAAGATCACTCCACCTGTCATAAGATAACATTTCTAATCCTTACTTCTCTTCAGGTACAGAATTAAATAAGCTAACATAAAGTAATTTGCTGCCTTTTGAACGAGGTTCCTATTATTGAAAACAAAGCTCAGGTTATTTGTATTTTATCACTTGCTATTCTCCTTACAGTTATAAACGCCTGACTCAGGGAATGTCCCACCAGTGCTCCTCAGCTCTTCAAGGACACCTGTCCCTGCGTGTTTTGGCAATCAGAATCACCACTTCTCTGGGAGCATCTTGAGACACTTGGGGTTTGACAGATCACAGAAGGAACGGGGAAAATTATGGGACACAGTTGGCCAGGAAATGCCGACCAGCCTGGCTGTCTTTTGCTAATAATTCCCATGCGTTCAACCAACACACTTGATTTCTTTACTAAGCCCATGGAGTCCTAGCTGAAAGAAAGAAGCTTTAGATTATATTCTGTCTTGTCTATGTTCCTAGATTTAGCACTTTTCAAAACATCCTGTAAAACAATTTTAGTGAACTTGTCCTCCAGTCTTCACTCAAAGGACAGTCAGATTTTAATGGAAGTGGAGGCACAAATTCTGCAGTCAATAGTGCTCAATGTAGGTAGAGCAACGTGTGGTTTTGAATTCAATGTGTCTGTCCCCTTCAGGGGCCAAATTATAAACGCCACTTCTGCACTACCTGGGCGACTTGGATTTATTTGGAAAAAAAGGTATTACAGCCTTTGCTTCAAACAGTGACTTTTCAGTTCAGTTTAGCTCCAGGGGTATACTCTGTTTAGTGCCCTACACTGGAGCCCACCCTGGTATAAATGGACCACTCCAAACTCCACTTCACAGAGATACTTCAGTAGGCAATCAAGAATACTGAGTGAATTATAACTTGGAATCATTATTCTGCTAAAGACAGCACATGGTTTAAATGCTGGTGCCACTTCTACCCCAGTGCCGTTCGCAATGACGCTCTAGTTTCTTCCACACTTCAATCACTAACGTCAGAGCCCTGAGACTTACAGTTAACAACGCACCTTCCCAGTTGCCGGAGAAATTTGAACAACAGCAACAAAATACAACAGAAAATCAATGGATATTTGTGCAGTTAAGCTCAACATGCTTTTGACTTACATGTTTTTCTTTTCAAATTTTCAACACAACACATGCTGAACAACCTAAGATTATGGACAAGCTAATAAAATATTAATAATAATATAAATATGAATAAAATATTGTGGTTAATCTTTAGCTCATTTTCTTCTTATGCAAGTTTGTGTGTATTTCTTTTTTAAGACTTATTTTTATTTGAAAGACAGATTTACAGAGAGAAACAGAGCCAGAGAGAGAGGTATTTCATGTGCTGGTTCACTTTCCAAATGACCACAACAGCCAGAGCTTAACTGATCTGAAGCTGGGAGCCTGGAGCTTGTTCTGGGTCTCCCACTTGGGTGCAGGGTCCCGAGTTCTTGGACTATCCTCTGGTGTTGTCCCAGTCCATATACAGTGAGCTGGATCAGAAATGGAACAGACTGATCACGAATCAGACCCCCTAAAGGATGCCAGCATTGCAAGCTGAACGAAGCCTGCTATGCTTCATGTGGCGTGTGTGTGTGTGTGTGTGTGTGTGTGTGTGTGTGTCTTTCAAAACATGTATATGCAGGACTAAGTAGAGATGAATGCATGTGAGTATATACAAATACAATGTATTGGTTACTCTGCCTATATATATATGGTCATAATCTTTAAAATACAGCATAAGTATCACAAACAATTGGCCTTTTAGAATATAATCTAACATGCTTGAAATTTTCATAATTTGATCCTTTTTCTATGAAGTGAAATTTTGATTGTCATCTTGGTTCCTTTTGCACCTTGTCTGTTTTTAAATTTTCCTTATTCTGTATAAAGCTGGACACTTTCAACCAATTTTTGTGCACATCATCCGAGTCTCCCTAGATTTCCTCCTTGGAAGTTAAAAAAAATTGATAAACAGAAAAAAAAGACAAAATTAAGTTGTCATCATTTAAGTTGTCGGAATTTTTAAGAAAGGCATCTTTTTTAAAAAAAAAATTGAATATTAGTCAAATTCCAGCTGATCTCTTAAACAAGAGAGTCCAATTTTTGTTTTCATTTTGCTTTCTTTGGTAAAGTTTAACAATTAATATCTTCAGTAATTATCTTGAGTTCTGCTCTGTCAGTCATATTGTACCTTTATTTATTTTAGGATTTTTTTAATGATTAATATGGACATTTTCCACAATAATTTTCTGCTGTTTCTTAATTACATTTGCTGCATTTTTTAATTTTGATTTTTCATTAAATTGATTTGTAATTACTCTGACTTTTAAAAACCAAGTTTATATTTGATCTTTATTGGCATTTTTAAAAGTTTACTTTATTTGCTTGAAAGGGAAAGGGAGAAACGGAGAGGTGTTTAAAAACTGTGTGTTTGAATTTGAAGGACCAAGTTAAAGGTTGATTTTCCAATCTGCTTTCACTCCCTCAGTGACCACAATGGCAAATGGTTAGTCCAGGAGGAAGTCAGGAGCGTGGAACTCTATCAGCCCTCTCAGTGAGCAACAAGAATGTCAGACCTGGGCTGTCCTCTGCGGCTTTCCCAGGCACATCAGCAAGCAGTCGGATCAGAGGTAGAACAGCCAGTCCTTGATCTGGCATCTTCATGAGCCAGCATCGCAGACAGAGGCATACCCATTACGCCTTAGTACTGGCTCGTGTGTGTGTGTGTGTGTGTGTGTGTGTGTGTGTGTGTCTGGACATGGAAGTGACTCCCTTGAAAGATCAGGTTCATTCTCTCTTGTACTTTTGTTTTCTTCTCTTGCTTTAAATTTTAATACAAATATTAAGTATGTTAGAATATCAGTGTATCTGAAGAAAAGCTGTAAAGATCTTTTTCATTTCCACAGGATTAAAATTCATAAGCCAATGCACACTCTCATCTCTATATAATTGTATTTAAATTCCTTACATGACTTCTTTAAACAGGTCTGCTCTTACTATTTTTTTAAGTATTCATTTATTTGGTAAGCAGAAGAAGAGGGTAGCAGGATCAGAGAGATAAAAAGCAGGAGAGAAAGACAGAAATACCTCTCCCGTCACCTGGTCCACTCTACATGCTGTGCTGTGGCTGGGACTCAGGAACTTAATCCAGGACTCTCATATCACTTGCACACACCCAGCTTCCTGAAACATGCTCTTGCCTTCCGGCACCAGCATCAGCAGGATGCTGCAGTCAGAAGTCAGAGGGACAAGCGTTCAACTCTGATACAGATGCCCTAACAAGCATCCTAACAGCCAGGCAGACACCTGCCCTCACTGTGCCTGCTATTTTTATGTGTGGTCGTAGTTTAAATCATGGCAGCATTTGACAGGAGAACAGGTAGGAGAAGTAAAACTCTTGGTGGGAAACAAGGTTATAAAATGATAGGTAATACTAATTATAAAATATCCTTTCTTGGTACCAGGCTCGTGGTGAGAGCAGAGAATAAATCTGGTCAAACTGATGTGAAAGAGGAGGAAGAACAGGAAACATGCCAGGAGTCCAACATGATAGCCTAATGGCTAAACCCTCACCTTGCATGCACCCAGGGTTCCAATTCCTGTCCTGCCTGCTCCACTTCCCATCCTGGTTCCTGCTTGTGGAATGGGAAGGCAGGAGAGAACAGTCCAAAGACATAGGACCATGTACCCATGTGGGCAACCCAGAGGAGGCTCCTAGCTCCTGGCTTCACACTGGCTCAGAGTGAACCAGCGGATGAAGGATATTTCTGGCTCTGCTTCTCTCTGTAAATCCACTTTTCCAAGCAAAAGTTGGGGGACATGTTAGCAAGCAGGGATGTGATTTTTCTTAAAAATATTTTTTTAAGAAGTTCATCCAGGGTGAGAATGCAAGCGTGAGCAGACCTGAAGACGCAAGGCACGGCTGTCGTCAGCTGGCAGAGCACCTCCCCTGGCTCCTGCACGAATGATGAACTGCCATGAGCAGCTCACCTCCCTAACGCTGTAACACAGCCACCTGATGAGCCACGATGGCCACATATGCAATAGAGACAACCCAGAAGGGGGCATTTCATGTTGACAATTCCGAATACTTGGATACATGCTGTTTTCGCCTTTTATTGCAGACAGCAATGTCTGATCCAAGGAAACTACAACGACGGATGAGAAACGTAGCAATAACTGCAGGAGTGTCTGAATCCAAGAAAGCCACTCAGTGCATGGGGGCCTCCAACAGAATGTGAAGATAAATCAAGAGACAGTGGAGCCTTGCTGTCTCTTATCTGGTGTCCTGGAGCTGAAAATGTGCAGTGTTTGTGATGGATGTGTTCATGGAGGCTTTTTGGGATAAAGAGAATGGTGCAAGTTGGGACTGGCTTGGCAGAAATATGACCCAGGACAGACATGTTCAGAACTTTTTTGTCTCCACCCTTAACTCACGCGTGGTCTCTAGGGGGCATGTGCGCAGCCCAATGGGGTTTTTGCAAGGCACTCGGGACTCTTGAGGATTTACATTAGTGAGACAAATGGCTGGCTCACTGCAGCCAAATGCTGCACATTTCGTGATTAAAGGCAACCCTCTGCAGTCTGGGCTTCATCTATTTCCCCTGCAGTGAAATATGTGTGGATTTATACTGTTTCACTTCTACATAAATACAAGCAGTTTATAAAATGCTGGGGGAATTCTCAAAGTGGATTCTTTCATCTCATGACCATGCAAGGGAATTTTGTTTATTTCTTTTTAGAAAGGCTCAAGCCACTGTCCACTATTTAATATGAAATGACAGCGTCTAGCTGCATTATTTAGAGTGAAGTCAAGAGAAATCTGCACATCCACTCACTGATACTAATGGAGATAAATTCTCTATAAATAATTATTTATAATGATTGATAAATAAATACAGATTAAACTGAAACAAATGTCAGATTTGCTGTTTTAGCTCACGTAATTGTATCGAGCATGTTCCAGGTTATAAGATCATTCACTTGCATTTACACTCATCCATCAATACTTGAGCATGTACAACTTGATGACGGCTACTTAAGAGCTGCCAACACAGTGCACCACCGGGCAGAGGGTCAGAGCCCAGCGAGCATTTCCTCCAGTGTGGGGTGGACCCTGCAATTCTCCTTCAGCAGCAGAAATTGGAAACAAGTGTGGGATGCACAACTGTGTCTTTCATCTTGGGTGCCCTTTCTGCAAGAAGACACCTGTAAAGCCCTAGGCTGCTTGTGAGAAGCCTCCCTGGGAAGGGATGGATGTCCCCTGCCCAGGCCCGTGGCACAACAACAACCAGTCAATGGGTTGGAGGCCAGACCTCCTGGCTAGGGCATCAGACTGCTGCTGCTGCACAGCCTGTTGCACATCTGCGCTACTGGTACCCAACTCAGTTGCTGCCCAGTGTAACTGTGACATGACACAAGTGTGCTGCATTTCAGTGGCAGAGCCAGTTATAGCTGAATACCACAAATAATGTGCATATCTCGAAGCCAGATAATTGTGCTTACTTTTGTGATATTCATCGTATCACTCCTTTGAAGAAGTTTATTCTCAGTTGTCCTATGTGTTTCTTATAAGTTACTCAGCTTCATGGAACTGTGAGCTTATTGACTATGGATCTATTCTAGCCATGCCTTTGACATTTTTTCTCCTGTCCCTCACTCTTGGGGACTCCCAGTTATGCAAAGCTGCTCAGAGTACTCCTCATATCATTCACAGTCCTCACGTTTGTTAGAGTTATCCATTCTGTCTCAATTTCATTTGATGACACCTGTCTCTAAGTCTTCCCCATCACTGATCTTTCATTCTTCAAGCTGAGACCACGTTTAGTTCCAGCCAGGATATTGAACATCAGCCATGAGGTCACTTCATCCTTACAAGTGTGAGTGGGGTTGTCTTCAGAGCTTTGATGTTAGCATGTGACCTCTTGAACATAAGAACATGCTGCCATGCTAACTTCTCATGTAATTATCCACCAGTTTTCACATATGTACTTCGCTGGGTCAGCTGTGGTTGGTAGATGGATGAATGGATGGACTTAATGCCTCATTGAAACTAATTTTATTACTTCTGTTTCTGAAGGCCTGGATCTTTAAAACGGGATACCAGAGTTAATACATTTTAACTTGCATGCTTTTGTGTTTATTCCTACAAATAGCCTCAAATCATATGCTTAGATTCAGTCCAGTTCCTGGAATAATTCTTGTTTAGAATTTGTTAGGCACATTTATAATAGTGCTCAATTCAGTCACCCCCTCTAATGCGTCCGGCCCTCTTGGATGCCCCACAGCTGATACGAATCTCCAGGACTCCCAGTCAGGCTCATGGAAGAGACACTGGTGTTTCCATGCTGCTCTCCCTGTCTCCAGGCAGCTTCCTTGGAGGATTCCGAGTGAGGCTTCAACTGCGTTCTCCATGCAGTCTTTTCCGTGGTATTGTGCAGCTCTCTTCCTGGTACACTGTGGACTCCAGCTGCTTCGCTGTTCCAAGACATTGGCGCAGTCAACTCAAGTCAGGAGCTAGTGGGAACTCCCCTCTGCTGCTCCCGCGTCACTGTGGCCTGTAATTCTCCTAAAACCACAAAAGTAGCAGGAGAGGACCTCGTTCCACTTGTTGCCCCCTCAGAGATGGCTGTCCCTGGCCTGGTGTACAGGGTCTGACCAACTCTTGCTTCTTGTTTTATTCTGTTTACTGGAGTTTGTTTCAGGTACTAGGAAAATTCTGCCCTTTTCCTTCACTCAGGAGTTTAGTGTAATATGTTTGCTTTAAATATTGTTTAGATTTTTATGTAGGCACAATTGTGGATTTACACTCAGGTGCAAGACTTCTTAGGAATCCTACTCAGTCTGTACCCACTTTTTGCTGTGGTACCAGATTGTACAAGCCTGGAGCCAGAGATCACACCACACAAAGATTCTACCAGCTGGCTCCTGGGCTCCACCATTCCCCCCTCAGTTATTATCAGCCACAGTCTTTTTGCTTGTATTACTTTGTCATCTAAGGAATGTTGTGTACATGGAAGTTTAGAACATGTAAATATATGGGACTTACTTTTCACTAAGCATGACTCTCAGGAAATTAATCCACACTGCATCAACTGTTATTATGTTTTTTATTTTGCAGAGTAATATTTAATATTACACATTTATCACAGATTGTTTAGCTGTTCATACATTGAAAGAAATCTTGCTTATAATTTATATATTAACATAAAATGGTACAATGTTTTCAACTGTAACACCTACATGCCTATTAATATTATATATAAATAAATTTAAGAGCTGTATTTTGATCTTGTATCACGACTTCTTGCTGGACTCTGCAATAGTTATGCTAAGAATCATTATTTGTGGTTTATTAGAATCTGTACAAAGAGGCAAGCTTGAAATATATGACCAACAGTGGTTTTATTTATTCTTACCGTACTTGGTTATTTGATTTTGTGGTGGTTTATTGCACTGGTAAGCATTACATTGAGTGAGAGTAAGAAGAACTGACATCTGTTCTTTGACACAGATCTCGGGAGTGAGGCATTCAATTGTCTATACTTTATGTGTAATACTGGCTGTCAGAGCTTGTGTAGTTGATTTTTACCAAGTTGAGAGAGTCATCTCTTTTTCCTGTTTTTGAGAACTTCTTAAGTGAGAGCATTTATATCAGAATGTGTTTATTTTTTCCCTTAACTTCATCAGCTTTTGCTTTATATGTTTTATGGCTCTGTTGTTTGATGCATACATGTTTGCGGTTTGGTGTCTGGTGCAGTGACACTATGTAATACATCTGTATCAGTTTAGCATGCTCTTCCTACTTGATGAATTATTCTAGTATTCACTTTTTCATTTCATTCGTATTTAGAGACCTTTCTTTAGTCACTTTTTGTCAAGTCTCTGACAAAAAATACTTTACATTTTCTTTCAACTGAGAAGGCTTTTATTTCTATGTAATTTTTCAAGCTTTCACTGAATACAAAATTCTGAAATGACAGCTTTTTACCTTCAACACTTGAAGGATATTGTGCTACTTCTGACATTTATTGTCTCTGTGAGAAATATATTGTCATCTGATACGTCTTTCTCCTACAATTAAGACATCACTTTTTCCTTTGCTATTTTTAAGGTTTCTTTGATTTTAGTTCCCATGTGGTTGAGTATACTGAGACTTATTGTGAATTTCTTTGTTATTATCTTGTTCTATTTCACTCATTTTTTTGAAATACATATCTCCCCAGTTTCACGACTTCTCTTTTCTTTTTCTGGAAGTTTGATGATAGGAATATCTGTTTTGTAGCAGTAACACCCGAGAAAAATAGCAGAGAATGGTTGATTAGGGAGTCAGGTCTCTACTCCAACCATCTTAATCATTGCTTTCTAACACGGTGCCTCTGTACGTAGCACATAGACTGACTGCAAACTTTCTTCACATTTGTTTAAATTTTTTTGTAGTCAATTTTCAACTGTGTTGAGACAAAGATTTATAGGAAAAATTTCAGAAAAATTGTTGTTTTTTACATTTATAGGTTTGTTGTAATATTGAATAGTTAGATGCTATGAGAGCTCAATTGTCAAATTAAATGCATGGTATTTTAATTTTAAAAAGAACCTCTGAAAGTGCTGTTTTAGGTTGTAGGAAGTTCCTGAGTGCCTATCCCACTTTTTAAATTTTAACCATTTAGGGCCCAGCACTATGGCCTAGTGGCTAAAGTCCTTGCCTTGAACGTGCCAGGATCCCATATGTGCTCTCGTTCTAATCCTGGCAGCTCCACTTCCCATCCAGCTCCCTGCCAGTGTCCTGAGAAAGCAGTCAAGGATGGCTCAAAGCTTTGGAACCCTGCACCCCCACATGGTGCAGAAGGAAGCTCCTGGCTCCCGACTTTGGATCAGCACAGCACGGGCAATTGCAGTCACGTGGGGAGTGAATCATTGGATGGAAGATCTTCTTCTCTGTCCCTCCTCTCTCTATATCCACCTTTCCAATAAAAATAAACCTTTTTAAAAATGTTAACTATTTACTGTTTGAGTATGAATGAAAGACAATGAAAAGAATGCTTTCCAAGAGGGAGCAATTCTCAAAACCCGGATCTCGTGGTGAGATAACTTAACTTTAGCTTGTCAGTTGATAACTTGGCATCAAAAGACAGCACAATGGAATTATTTACTTACTCAGTTGTAATATGTAACTTCCCCTTAAAGATAAAACAAAGAGATTACTGGAATTCATAAAAGTTTGGCATGTAACATGGTACAAAATCAATGAATACAAATCAATGGCCAACTATACATCAAGATAAACTTACCACATGCCTGGATCAGTAAAAACAACAGCATCAAAATATCCATATTACCAAAAATAATATACTGATTCAATGTGATTCCAATCAAAATACCAACAAAATTCTCAGTGACTGAACAGATGATACAAAAATTTATCTGAAAACACAGATAACATGAATTACCAAATACATCATGGTAATAAAAATAAATCTAGGGGAATAAAACCACAATATCTCAAGATATTTTACAGGATATTGGTAATTAAAATAACTTGGTACTGGTACTGAAACAGAAGAGAAGATGAATCAAATAGAATAGAAACCCCAGGAGTGAACCCACACATGTGCAGCCAGCTAATCTTCAGTAAGGTAACTGAAAACAGCCCAGTGAAAATGTTTGGTTGGAACAATAATATATCAGACTGGAGAAGTAAGACACAGGACACCCCACAAACACACATATACATCTATCACCTTAGACAACACTCAGCTCTACATGGGTCAAGGACCTAAATCTACACCGAGAAATCACCAAACTATTAGAAGAAAGCATAAAAAGCTCTCTCCAAGATACAGGCAATGGGAAAGACTTCTTAGAAAAGTTGCCCAAAAACAGAGGCAGTCCAAAGTACCATAAACAAATGGGACTACATAAAACTTAGCTTTTGTACAGCAAGACAAACTACCAACGAAGTGAAGAGATGATCAACAGAATGGGAGAAAAATCTTTACACACTACACACTGATACAGGATTAGCGTCCAGGGTTCATGAAAACCTTCAAAATAGTCAGCTACAACGAGACAAACAAGTCTGATAAGAAATAGGTGAACAGACACTTATAAAAATAGCAAATTCAAATGATCAATGGACATGAAAAAATGCTCAGACTCAGCTGCTATTAGGGAAATACAAATAAACACAACACTGAGGTTTCACCTAACTCCAGTGAGACTTCCCAACTTCCTAAAATCTACTCTCAACACCTGATGGCATGGATGTGGGGAACAGTACCCTATCCACTATTGGTAAGGATGTAGGCTAGAACAGCCGCTGTGAACGTCAGTGTGGAGAGGGATAAGACAACTGAAAACTGATCTGTCAATCACCCCTCATCCCACTCCTGGGAATATATCCAAAGGAAGTGAAACCCGCATAGGAGATAGTGATCTGCAACCCTGTATTTACAGAAGCATAACCTGCAGTAGCAAAATCATGAGAACAACCCACTTTTCATCAAAAGAAGAATGGATAAAGAGCCTGTGCTGCATCTCTTCTGTGGAATACTACAGAGCCTTTAAAATGAATCAAATTTGACCATTTGTAACAAAATGGTTCCAAGTAGAGACCATTACATTTAGTAAAATGTGCCAATCAAAAAAGGACAAATTCAGTGCATTCTTTCTGATGTAAGGCAACCTTCCTATGAAATGCAAAACAAATAGCTATATAGGTAAATAAGTATGTACATATAGTCTCGTAGATGAACCATATAGTGCAAACCAGTATATCAGAAAGTGATATGCATATCAGCATCTCTACTTCCAAATACAGGGTGGGGTCCAAATGAAGCAGTCAATTACACACTGCTACTGGATTTTTTACCTTTATCTGTAGCTACGATTCCATGATGTATTACTCAGTAAAATAAACTTGTAACTGTTACTAAAGGAATATACTACTATAATATGTTTGGAAATGGTGGTGGGGAGACAGGGCACAGTAACAGGGAAATCCATGTACCTACAAAAATGTGTCATAAAATAATAAAAATAATAATTTAAAAATATATCGTTGGAATTTGCAGAAGAAATGCATAGATGTCTGTGACTCACAGAATGCCATTTGCCAACTTGTATCACAGCCATTCTGTTTAAGTGCTTCAACCTGTGGCATCGGCAGACTGCTTTTCATGGGCATAGCATTTAACTCAGAGCTCAGCAGAGACAGGGCAACTGGGCAACCCGGCGTCATCCATGGGAGATCTTAGAGCAGACACTGGGAAGGAACAGTCTGCTGCAATCCGTAAAAAAGGCAAGGATGGGTCCGGAGAATCGACATCTATAGTGACATAACACAAAGTTTATGGAAAAGGAAGTGAAAACATGATTTCATTTTGCTGGGCAAAGTTTTGCCATCTACATATACAAGCTATCTTCAAAAGTTCATGGAAACATGTCCTATAAACAAAGCATGGATAGATTTTTTTAAAATGCACTCAAAAAAACACATTTGGTTTCAGTTTTCCTGAATATTCTACAGTGTCCCTCAAACTAAGAGAGGGCTTGATGCATCAGTTTTGATTTGCTGGGATGGAGGAAGCTGTTATGTAGTCAATGGCGAAATTCATCCGTTTTTATTTTATGGGATGGGTAATCCAGGCCTGTGATGATCATGGATGTGTAAAAATGCATGGAAATTGTGAAAAACACCCAGAGAAAAGCACTAACTGAAGGGAACTCGGCCTCACGGCTAATCAGAATGCTCCTGGCCCCAGCATCTTCCACTGGTATCCCATTTCCCTGACTCAAAAATCTGCCACAGTTTACAGTTGTTGTTTGTAGTTTGTATTAAGTCATATATTTCTCATTAACTATTATGTGCCACTGTATCCAGAAAATCATAAATAAGAAATAACCATAGCAACCAAATAATAACCAACAATTTGGGAAAGTTTTAACTAATGTTTGAACAACTCTTTGATTGCTACTATAGCCAACAACACTTATTTCTTTAGCTACACATACACCTTATCTTACAGCCATGACCATAAACTGAGATAAATTATCGCTCTTTTTCTCTTGGGAGTACCTTTTCTATGCTTTATAAGCAAGTTATATTACTTCAGAACTTTTTGCCATAACTATTTCAAGTAATTCCAGGTTGTTAATAGTTTTAAAATTTAAATGAGTTTGTCTTTTATGGTGTGTATTGGATATGATTATTCAAGTTGAGCAGAAAGAAGTATCCTTTCTTGTTAAAGTTGAGCACTCTTAGTGACATGCTGTTAGATGGGTAAGCGAAGGCAGCTGCTTCTATCCCTATTCTAAGCCTGCCTGGTCTCCTCCCACCCCTAGCATCTCCTCAGGACCAGGTTGTTCTGGCATCCACAGCCCTAGCGGCCATGCAGCAGGGACAGATGGAAATGAGTTCTAAATCCTGACATTCCCATGAATGTTTGATAGAGAAAGAGTGACAGAAAAATTAATGACTGCAAGCTCAGAAACAGAAAGGGCCGTGCCAACATACTCTTGAATTACTTAAGGAGATCCTTACAGATCCTGCTGTTGTCATTATTTATTATTTGTTTTTCTCCTTTCCTCTGATGTTGGGCAAACAGACTCAAGCGAACGCCATGGACCGGTGTGCGGTTTGGAATAGAGATCTGAAGGGACCTTTCCCAGGTGGAGAAAGGCAGGGAAGCTCCCTTCAGCACATGATTGATGCATCACTGTTGCCAGGGAAGCAAATGGTGTCTGGCTACAGGGCTCTGAGTGATGTGTGTGTGTGTGTGTAGGGGGGAGTCCAGTCTGAGACCAGGCACTGGTCGGTTCATCCTCCTCTAATACACTTGTTTGCAAATGTGCTAAGTGCTATTTCAGGTACACACTATGTGACTGCATCCATGTCAACCCAATGTGTGGGTGCATTTGAAGCTTCACAAGTCAGACCATTGTTGAAAGCTTAAAATAATCTCACAAAAAGTTTACACAACTTAAATGATTACTAGTATTCAAGAACAACTTCCTAGACTAGCAGAATACCTCACCAGGAAACCTTATAATTAATTCTATCTCTGTTTTGTACGGATGTTGATGGAACATATATTTGACTAGGTAAAATTAATTTGATCACCGAATGCTTCCAACTATATGATTCTGAACGTGCAGGTCATTTGGGGATAATTTTTTTTCTTTCTCTCTTTCTTTCTTTCTTCCTTTCCTTCCTTCCTTCCTTCCTTTGACTGCTTTCCCAAGCCACAAGTAGGGGGCTGGATGGGAAGTGGAGCTGCCAGGGATACTTGGGGAGTGAATCCTTGGATGGATGATCTTCCTCTCTGTTTCTCCTCCTCTCTGTATGTCTGCTGTTGCAAAGAAAGGGGGGGGGTATAGGCAACACTCATAGGAAAGAGAAAAAACAAACAGGCTTGGATCAATTTAATACATGCATGAATTAAAACAATGTACCTGAATTTTCTGCCCAACTCCTCGAGCGGCAACAGTTCTTGTCCCGAAACTATGACAGGATGCTCTAAATTTCAAAGCAGGAAAGTGATTTGTCTCAGTCTGGAAGTATTATACTAACATAAGCCCCCAAATTATTAACTGAAAGAGATCATACAGAGCTCTTTATTTTCCTTAGCAAATAAATTCAACACACACAGACAAAATCAATTTCCATTTCACAAAAGTATTTGGAAAGAATATATTTGAATTGTTTAGTGAATTTCCTTTCCATAGCACATTCAGATTTTCCCCCCACTTACTCCCCTTTGTCAACTGGAATGCTCTATTTTAATCCTGTCATTTTTCCTTGATGCTAACTTGACAAGCTCAGCCTCTGAATTTTCTTTTGAGTCAATCTGTTTCAAAGACTATTACATGAAGCATATCAAAGCAAACATAATTCTAGCTCAATTTTAATGACATTTCTACTTTACACTAATTATAAAATATGCTCAATGGCAGTTTCAAAATTAAACGAACGTTTTTACATGACATCTTAGCATCCATTGGGTAATTGAGAAGGGATGTTGGCTAAATGGGTTAGGTTATGAAAAGCTGAGATGCCAAAAAGATTTTGGCTTAAAAATGAAATCTATCTTCCACTTAGGGAACACTATATCAAACTATCACATTCCTGGAAAGAAAGGAACATTAAGGAAGCATGTGGTATCAGCCTCAGTGTAAAGAAATTTTGAATCAACAACAAACCTGGAACTAACATTTCCTGCTTAAGCAGCAAAGGGTATTCCCCATTTACTCAGAATCCCAAATCCAGGCAATCTCTCTTCAAATCCATAGCATTCAGTTACAGTATCATTGCTTTTATTGATCAACCTGCTTAACCTAATTTGTCTATTGGCATTTCATGTGGCAGTTTCTACTTTTCCCTCACAATGACTGTGGCAGGTGGATGTGCTCAAATCCGTAATGCAGGGCTAGAGATACACTCTAGCCACTTGGGGTTCCTCGCAAGTGACCAGAAGAATAAAACCACCAGGAATTCCACTACATAATTGTTAAATGATGTGAGCAAGATAATCACCGAAATTAAAAACAAAGTAAATTAGCACATTCATTGAGCATGTCATACTAACGCAGTTTTCTTTTTCACTCAAATGAGGTACATTATTATATTTCTAAGTTTTGATATCAAACATTGAATTATTCGGTTGTAGCAAGTGCCATCTCTGTCTATGGTCCTTGAGTTAGCCAAGTTAATATTCAAGTTAGCCAAGTTAATCTTCAACAGAAAGCAGGATTGTTTTTCTAATCTTAAAGCAACCAATTACAATGGAGGAACAGAGTAAATGTTATTTCAACATCACAATAGATCAGGAAAGTTGAGACACGGAAGGCTCACACATTGAAGAAGCAGTCACAGAGGGACATGGAAGCTGCCTCAGTTGCAAAGCCCGCATTGTGCCTTTTATTGTATATTTTCACCGAATTTGCTATACTGTTATTATCTGTGTCACAATATCTATCATTATTATCACCACAAAATATCTGTTTATGCATTCAGCACACATAGTACACAGCTTTTTTTAATGTACATACTAAAATAAAATTTGACTTTACTAAGATAACATCTTTAGAAAAAAGAAGCATGATTTATGTACCTTTCACTAATTGTGGTATTTGTACCTGAATAATCCCAAATCAATAATTAGTAATTTATTAATTTACAAATATAGACTGTCAAATTACAATAGTAAACTGCATGTATTTGTGAGTGAATGAGAGTGAAAAGCAAAATACCAAATGCTTAAAAGCATTATGTAAATGCTATAAAGTAATTACAATGATTATTTGTGTTATTCAAATTAGGTAAATAATGTTATTATCACAATTTAATTTTTGGGCCCAGCACGGTGGCGCAAGTGGTTAAGCTCCTCACCATGAACGCCCGGGATCCCATATGGGCGCCGGTTCTATCCCAGCAGCCCCGCTTCCCATCCAGCTCCCTGCCTGTGGCCTGGGAAAGCAGTCGAGTACGGCCCAAAGCTTTGGGACCCTGCACCCATGTGGGAGACCCAGAAGAGGCTCCTGGCTTCGGATCGGCATAGCATCGGCCGTTGCACTCACTTGGGGAGTAAATCATTGGACGGAAGATCTTCCTCTCTGTCTCTCCTCTCTGTATATCCACCTTTCCAATAAAATAATAATAATAAAAAAAAAAACTTTTTAAAAATTTGATTTTTAAAAACCCTGAAACCAGTTTTATTACATCAGGGCTTTTTGAATGACACATTCAGAGCACTCCCCTTTGACAGTAAGGATTATTCAACCAAATTGTAATATATCATCCTTTTGAGAGATTTTAATGGTGTCTCAGATATCACTACTTTAAAGGATTCCATTAGTTTATCTATGCTACTAATAAGATGTCCAAGCTAGATTCTTCTTAAAATAGTGTTAATGAAGAATCAAGATGACAGAATAAGGTAAGGACACATTTAACCAGATGGAAAAACATTATCCAGGGTGAAGCAGAGAGGGCACATTTCAGGAAACAGGAGAGGACAGACCAACAGCAGAGGAATATCTGGAGACTGATAGGCATGGGGAGGCAGAGGACACAACAGTGAGGAGTTGCAGTGACCAGATACCCCAGAAGCGGTCAGCAGGAGCAGTCTGAACTTCCTGTGGCCAGAGCTCCACCAGCAACCAAGTAGGAACAGAAGTTCACCAGGAGCTCAGTAGGTGCACCCGGATAAAGAATTGCTCATCTTGCTGGTTTGCTTGATTTTTCCATGAGCAAAGAGAAAGTAGCACCCCCCAAATAGGTGATGTAGGAATAGGTTAGATTAAATATTCTAGACTTCTACTAGAGCAGCATTGACCACAATTGTGTCCATGGAAGTAAAGGCTACTAGGGATAGGACAACACACAGTAAGCTGGAAGTGAAATAACTTCAGACTCAGTGCATTGCATCAATGTGGATTCCTACAGGTTCCACCCAAAATAGGTCTTGGCAGCCACGAAACTAATGACCAGGAGATTAAGTACTCTACCAGTGGCACATCAGGTACCATTTTGCATAGTGTGGAAAGGGCTTTGAAACTGAAGGGACGGGATTTAAGGAAGATGGCTGACCTTGAAGAGCTGGTATAAGGTGGAGCACAGAGAGAGGGAGACCGATCCAGCAGAGGAACAAACCAGGAGACACAGAATTGCAGGGAAAGGAGTGGGAAAGTCACTGGACTTCACTGAAGTAAGAAGATCAACACAGCTTGGAGGGACAGCCAGAAAAAGAAAGGAAAAGCAGCATGCCATGCAAAACTTGGTGAGTTGCGGTCCCAGGCAGGGGGAAGGCCGGCGGAGTCTCAGCTCATCTAGGGAAGACAAAGGCAGCTACAAAAATAAGTTCCCACACCAGCGGGACCCACAGACCACTGGAGTCCTGGTGACCCTAAAGATGGCTACAGGATTGAACATAGGGACCATCAATGCCTGCAGAGGTTGAGGACAAGCAGGGGAGGAGGTCCCAGCAGCATGACTTCCAACAGGTCAGCACCATTGAGAAAGTGCAGAGGGGGCTGGGGCCTCACTCTAGGGCTGGGTCACAGAAACTCAGCTCCAAACTGTAGACTAGCCACAGAATTTCCTGCTGTGCTTGGCCTGATCCCCAGAGGTGGGGCACCACACTGCAGAGTCTGCCAACACAGACAAAGGTGCAGGCTAGCAGGGACACAGCTGTGTGCCTTCCAACAGGGGAGCATCTTTGAGAGAGTGAATCAGGGAGAGGAGTCTCAATAGGCCTGGGCCCACTGAACTTTCCTGACCCAGCTCAAGGCTGCGGATTCTGAGCAGCAGGCGGCTGAAGGCTTGGGCAGAACCCCCTTCTGTACTCAGTTCCAACTCCAAAGGTGGGGTGGTCCAGCTCCACACAGTCAGCCGACCTGGACAGAGGCACGGGCTGGCAGGCTTACAGGGACACTACGGTGTGTCTCACAGTGGGACAGCATCTTTGAGAGAGTGCAACAGGGAGCCTCACTAGGCCAGGGCACACCAGGCTTTCCTAACCCAGCTCAGGGCTGTGGATTCCGAGTAGCAGGTGGCTGGAGACTCAGGCGGAATTCCCCTGCTGTGCTCATCTCCAACCCCAGAGGTGGGATGGCACTGCTCCACAGAGTCTGCTGACCCCAACAGAGGCACAGGCTATCAGGGACATGACAGTGTGTCTCACAGTGGGGCAACACCTTTGAGAGAGTGTAACAGGGAGAGTAGCCTCGCACCAGGGCCTGGCCTGCAGAGCTTTCTGATCGAGCTCAGAGTCGGAAAGAGCGGCAGGCTGCTGGAGACTTGGATGGAATCCCCTGCTGTGCTCAGCTCCAACCCCAGAGGCAGGGCACTGCTGAACTGAGTCTGCTGACCTGGGTGGAGGTGCAGGCAAGCAGGCCACATCAGCGTGTTTCCCAACAGGGGAGCACATTTGTGAGAGTGTAGTAGGGTGTGGAACCGCACACTCTATATCTACCCAGAGCAAAGACAAGAAGCCCAAGGCTACAAAATCTCTCATCCACACTCTATCCCCATTGGCACACATAAGACAATACCTAACCAACTAGCTGCAATGGAACCAGGTTGCAGAGATATAAACCCAGGGGAGAATGAAACAACCCAACACCCACTCCACCATTGCCTGCTGTCCCCAATAGAGCAAGAAGAATTACACTTCTACCAACATTCCATTCAGCAGTAGCTGGATCACACCATCTCCAGGCTACAGCACTGAGGGCAGTGGCCATGGACAAGCAAGTTAGAGGCTAAAATCCCAAAATGACAAGAAACAACAACACAATGAGGAGAAGTATCAGAAAAAGTAATGACACAGAAGAAAGATCAATCACTTCCCCCTAAAAAAACCAAAAACGAATCTCAATCTCTAAGATGCGAGATGAAGACATAGAGGAATTGCCAGATAAGGAATTTAAGAAAATAATGATGAAATTCATCAGAGACAGTGAGAAGCGTTGGGAAGAGTCCAAGAAATTCGAAAACCATGTCATTGCAGAAATAAACCAAGTCAAAAAGGGAATCCTCAATGTTGAGCATAAAATTGAGAGCCTAATTAACAGAATAAACACAGTAGAGGACAGAATATCAGAAATGGAATACAATCAGAATGAAAGTCAGCAGCTCATCAAACAGTTGGAGACAAACCTGAACAAAGCCAACAGGTCCATACAGGAAATGAAAGACAACCTCAAAAAGTCAAATATTAGAATAATGGGCCTTCCTGAAGGAGTGGAAAAAGAGATAGGCTTACAACGGGTACTCAATGGGATAATACAGGAGAACTTCCAGAACACTGGAAATATAAACCCAGCACAAATCCAAGAAGGTCAGAGAACCCGCAACAGATTTGACCCAAAAAGATCCTCGCCCAGACATGTGGTCCTCACGCTCCCCTCAAGTAAATACAAGGAAACTATTCTAAGACAAGTAAGAAGAAAGGATAAGATTACTTTCAGAGGAAGGCAAATCAGAATCACAGCCGATCTCTCAGAAGAAACACTCCAAGCAAGGAGAAAATGAAGTAAAACCTTTCAAATCCTGAAACAAAACAACTCCCAACCAAGAATAATGTACACAGCAAAGCTTTCGTTTGTATTTGAGATTGAAATTAAATTCTTTCACAAGTAAAGAGAAACTCAAAGAATACACCAGCACAAAACCAGCTCTAGAAAATCTCCTTAGGAAGGTGCTAAACCCAGAAAGAAAAATGAAAACCAGAACCAAAGATGGCAAATGGGAAGACTTCCCCACTAAAACCCATACGAGGAAAGTCAACTAATCAGAGGTTCCAATAGATGCAAATACACACTTACAAGTGCATGGTAGCTCAAAATCACAAACTCTCAATTTTATCACTAAACACAAATGGCCTAAATTCATTAATCAAAAGACACAGATTAACAGAATGGATCAACAAACAGAATGCAACCATATATTGTCTATAAGAGACACATCTAACCAAAAGAGAGGTGAAGAAACTGAAAGTTAAGGGATGGAAAAAGATATTTCACGCCAATAGAAGAGAAAAAAAGGCTGGAGTAGCTGTTCTAATCTCAGAAGACTTAGACTTCAATGTGACAAACATCAAAAGAGACAGAGATGGACACTTCATATTGCTGAAGGGAACCTTCCACCAGGAAATGATTACCATTATAAACATCTACATACCAAACACAGGTGCACCCAGCTACGTGAAACAACTGCTGATAGATTTAAGAGGGAACACAGATGAACACACAATAATCATGGGAGACCTCAATACCTTGTTAACACCAATAGACAGATCAATGAAACAGAAACTTAACAGAAACAGTAGAACTCACACAGACCATAGAACTAATGGACCTGGTGGACATTTATAGAATCCTCCACCCCACGGACACAGAATACACATTTTTTTTTCAGCAGTGCATGGCACCTTCTCCAGAACTAACCACATGATAGGGCACAAAACAAGCCTCACTAAGTTCAAAAAAATCGTAATCACACCATGCACCTTTTCAGACCACAATGGAGTGAAACTGGAAATCAATAAATCAAAATGCCACAGGAAGTATGTAAACACCTGGAGGCTGAACAACATGCTACTAAATGAACAGTGGGTCAGAGAAGAAATAAAGGACAGGATAAAAAATTTATGGAAACCAATGAAAACTCAAATACAACATTCCGGAACTTGTGGGACACCGCCAAAGCAGTGTTGTGTGGTAAGTTCATAGCAATCAGCGCCTATGTTAAAGCCCAAGAAAGATACCAATTACAAGAATTAAACACCCACCTCCAGAAATTATAGAAACAGCAACAAAAGAACCTTTCAAACAAAAGGAAACAAGAAATCATCAAAACAAGGGAAGAAATAAAACAGATAGAAATTAAAAAAAAAACTATACACAAAATCAATGAATCAAAAAGCTGATTTTTTGAGAAGATAAACAAAATATACACCCCACTGGCCTGCCTGACAAAGAAAAAGCAAGAGAAAGCGAGAATTAACAGCATCAAAGATGAAAAAGGCAACATAATAACCGACACCTCAACCATTAAGAATAATAATCAAAAACTACTATGAACAACTATACTCCAACAAATCAGAAGACCACCAGGAAATGGAAAGGTCTTTGGACTCCCACCACTTACCAAAATTTAGCCCAGAGGCAACAGAAGACCTGAACAAACGCATAACTGAGGCAGGGATAGAATCAGTGATCAAAGACCTCCCAACAAAGAAAAGCCCAGGCCCAGACGGTTTCGCTACAGAATTCTACAAAACATTCCAAGCAGAGCTAACCCCAATCCTCCACAAACTCTTCAAAGCAATAGAAAAGGAAGCAACCCTTCCAAACTCATTCTATGAAGCCAACATCACCTGAATCCCAAAACCAGATAGAGAACTAACAGAGAAGAAAAACTACAGACCAATCTCCCTGATGAACATTGATGCTAAGATTCTCAACAAAATCCTAGCCAATAGAATCCAAAAAAAAAATCAGACAGATCATTCATTCAGACCAAGTAGGATTCATCCCAGGAATGCAGGGATGGTTCAACATTTGGAAATCCATAAATGTAATACACCACATCCAAAAACTGGAGAACAAAATCATATAATAGTATCAATAGACGCAGAAAAAGCTTTCGACAAAATCCAACACCACTTCATGCTAAAAACCAGGGGTAGGCATAGAAGGAACAATCCACAACATAATCAAAACAATATACGAAAAACCCAACGCCAGCATTATACTGAATGGATAAAAACTGGAATCCTTCCCATTAAGATCTGGAACAAGACAAGGATGCTTGCTATCACCACCACTATTCAACATAGTCCTAGAGGTACTCAAAGAGGCCATAGACAAGACAAAGAAATCAAAGGAATTCAAATGGGAAATGAAGAATTCAAGCTCTCACTATTCGCAGATGACATGATCCTTTACATGGAAGAACCAAGAGACTCAATACAGAGACTGTTAGAACTTATATGAGAGTTTGGTAGAATGGCAGGGTACAAAATAAATGAACAAAAAACAACAGCCATATTGTATGCAAACAGCCCCAAGATGGAAAAAGATCTTACCAATATAATACCATTCAAAATAACACAGAAGAGTATGAGGTACCTAGGAATTAACCTCACCAAAAACTCTTTGAAGAAAACTACACTACGCTTAAGAAAGAAATTGAGGAGGACTTCAAAAGATGGAGAAACATCCCATGCTCCTGGGTAGGTAAAATCAGTATCATTAAAATATCTATACTGCCAAAAGCAATATATACATTCAACACAATCCTAATCAAATTGCCCAAAACATTCTTCATGGAACTGGAAACAATGATACCAAGGTTCATCTGGAAACACAAAATACCATGAATAGCTAAAACCATCCTGAAGAATAGGAAGTTAACAGGGGGAATCACAATTCCAGACCTATGGACATACTACAGAGTGGTGGTCATCAAAACAGCCTGGTACTAGCACAAAAAATAGAGAGGTGGATCAATGGAACAGAATAGAAACAACAGATGGAAACCCACACAGATACAACCAAATAATCTTTGACAAAAAAACAGACAACAACCCATACAAATGGGAAGGTCTCTTCAATAAATGCTGTTGGGACAACTGGTTAATAGCCTGCAGAAACGAAAGAATAGACCCGCATCTATCACCATACACTAAGATCAAATCTAAATGGATAAAAGACCTAAACCTACACTCAGAAACCTTCAAACTTCTGGAAGAAAATGTTGGAAACACTCTGCAAGAGCTAGGTATAGGCCCTGACTTTCTAAATAGAACACCAAAAGCAATAGCAATCAAGACCAAAATAAATAAATGGGACTATACCAAACTAAGAAGCTTCTGCACAGCAAGAGAAACAATCAACAAAGTAAAAAAAAAAAAAAACACAGAATGGGACAAGATCTTTGCACACTACACAGGTGATGGGTGCTAACCTCCAGAATATACAAAGATCTCCAGAGAAACCAAAACACCAAAACTAACAAACCACAAAAAAAAAAATGGGCATGGGAAATGGGCAGACATTTCACAAAGGAACAAACCCAAATGGCAAACAAACCTGTGAAGAAATGCTCAAGTGCCCTAGCAATAAGGGAAATCTAAATTAAGACATCAATGAGGTACCACCTAACACCAGTAAGAATGGATCATATACAAAAAGCCACCAACAACACTTGCTGGCGAGGTTGTGGGATAAGGGAACCCTTCTCCATTGCTGGTGGGACTGCAGGTTGGTGCAGTCGCTATGGAAATCAGTATGGAGAAACACTCAAACAACTGAAAATCTGCATACCATATGATCCAGCAATAGCATTCCTAGGAATATATCCAAAACACGAGAAACCTACATGCATCCCATGTTCATAGCAGCACAATCAATAATTGCAAAAACTTGGAAGCAACCAAAATGTCCATCAACAGAAGATTGGATAAGAAAGCTATGGTTTATTTACTCCATGGAATACTACTCAGCTTTAAAAAAAAATGAAATGCAGTTCTTTGTGGCCAAATGGGTCCAACTGGAAACCATCATGCTAAGGGAAATGAGTCAATCCCAAAAGGTCAGATACCACATGTTTGCCTTAATTTAAGTTGAAATGCTGTCGATTTGTAAAAGGATATCTGTGAAATGTAGAATTACATTGTTGATTAACCCCATAATGTTGGAAACGGTTGTTGATGTTATGTTATGGCATTTAATTGGTCAGGATGATAATCTGCCAGCTATGTCTCCAGACCAGAGTTGGTCTCCTTAAGAACCTGTTGAATTTTAGCTGGACAATAAGATACTGGACACTATGCAAGGCACATGCTTGCACTGAAAGAAACAAGACTAGATTTGAACTGTAATACTGCAATAAGTTGGAGCAATCCACCATGGGGAGAGGACAAGAGGAGGGAAAGGGGGAACATCAGAGCCTATGAAACATTGTTATAAAATTAAATGCAATAAAAAAAAAAGAAACTGAAGGGACAACATTAAGCTGCCCATGTACTTAGCTGGGAGCAATTCACAGAGCGCAGTGCATTGCACTGCTCCCACATTGAAAATAATACCAGCTGTGGCATGTTGCAACTCAAAATAGGTCCATGTGTCCCTCAGACCTAATGACCAGCATTTTCTGGCTAGATCAGTACCTCTTAACTGTCCAAATGCCATGACTTTGCAAGACTGAATCTGGGAGTTCAGAGCAGAAAGCAGAGCCTTGACTCAAACCATGTCACAAGAGTTGTGGGTGTCCAAGCAGCCACTTAACCTCAGTACCAAACCCCAAGCCCTTGAGAGACCTGTGGAGTCCAGCAAGAACCTTGGTTTACACTGGCTATGCCAATTGGCTATATCATATTATAAACTGGAACAAAGAAAAGTAAAAATATATTTTATATAACTTAAAAATAAAAAATTATATATGTGACATGTGTATTTCCCAAAGTAAAAGAGACTGTTGTACATTTTATGTATCTCTTTAATGTTTAAAAGAAGACACAGGTTTGCATATCTGCTTATGTCGGATGCTGAGCTCTGCCATTATCCATGCCCACAACGATGAGCTATGAATGTGTATGAAGAACTATGCTACTGCAACAGTATAGGGGAACTTGGCGGGGGGAATGGGGGCAGAAAGAGAGCTTGGGAAGGGTTAAAGTACATCCAAAGGCCTATGGAACTGTATCATAAAATGATGATGATAATAATTTTAAATATAGTGTTAATGAGCATGAGTATTTTAAGCCATTTGATATGCATCACTGATTTTTATTCATGACTCTTTCGCAGCATGCTGTTACAAATAATCTGGTCCATATCTGAGATGTTTTCAGGTGAATGTGTTTGCACCTCCACTGAGTACAAAGAGCTGCACCACAAGCATCTTTCTAAACCCATCACAGGTTGCAAATACTGCAAGGTGCACTTTATTTTTAAAAAAAATATTTACACACAGTGAACAAATTTTATGTATTTCATAGGTACAAATTTAAAAGCATAATGATGCATCCCACCCTACCCTCTTTCCCACTCACATTCCCACCCTTCCTTCTCACTTTGTTCTTTTTCTTTCTATATTTGCAAGGATTTACATTCATTATGTTTTTTAATCACAAGCTTAATCCCCACAAAGTGTACCTGTTCTATTAATCATGGTAGTTTTGCTTTGTCTACCTACCTCCAGTGTGCTCAGAACACATACATTACCCTTCACTCAGGTTAAATCATCTAACCCCAAGCCTGTGTTGATTTGGTAATGCTGTCACAAGGCTGTGGCTACCTGAGGTTACCTAGTATTGCAAAATGTATCGTATGACATAGTGTGAGTCCAGAAAAACATGCAACACTCCAGCCTGCAAGAATGATTTCCACTGTTGCACCTTCATCAAGTCAACAAATCGTAAGTATGGGATCATCTGTACCTTACAAAAGAACTGCTCATCATAGAATTGCATTTTAATGAGCAATGTCTAACAAGGTCTCAGTTCATGCACTAGCCTTGCAGGAGTGGTTTAAGTTCATCGTGGTCTTACACGATGTGATTATTGTAATCATGATACTGATGTCCACTGTGCTTGCGTTCTTCATGAGTCACTGGCAAACAGGAAATGCTCATTTTTAAAATGTATCTCAGCTTTTGTTTCTCTGTATTATGACTATCATTTTTTTATATTTCCATTAAAAATCCCAAGATCAATAAATCTGATGCCCACATATGTCTCCCTGATAAAATATTTCTTCATACTAATATCACCCTAAAATGGAATTCCATCTGGAAATGAAATCCATATTCCAACTGAGACAGGATTCTGAATACATTTTTGGTCCATAAAAGAGTGCAGTGACAAAGACCCAATTCCTAGTGCATCCTATTAATTCTTATTACTTTATTATAAGGTTTGGGTTAGAAAAGATGATTCTTCAAGGTCATACTTTCTGGTCTTTTGCTGCACAATTTCTTAATAACTCAGATGGCATTGTGTCTCTGTAGAAAAGAAGCAAACAAAACTTATCTGGATTTTGGGTTTAATATTATACGTATTCATAGGTATTTGGGGGAATAACTGATGACTTTTCATTATTGAATCTTCCACCATATGAAAATCCAATTGGGAGGAACCACTCCTCTTTCTTGTATCTGCTTTTTCAATGCATTAGCAAGTGGCAACTTTTAGAAATCCACAATTTCTAATGATGGTGGTAACCTTGTGTCCACCAATTTGTTTTGCAGGGTGAAACTATTTTCTGATTTTTCTAACAGACATCCCTAACTTCTCTATATACCGTCTTCCAGTGCACATTTGTACCTTACGGTTTCAAGGCATCTGTTACAGCCTTCATGGCATTGCATCAGCAAGACTGAGTCCTTTCCAGACTAGCATTTGCACCAAACATTATTAAGCTGTGACCAGCTAGGTGATGAGTGTGTGTAGCAATGATAAACTTATCTGGGCTTCCAAGTGATACTTCAAAGTTAAAATATCTTACCATTCTCATTTCCATGGCAGATGGATTCAGAATGGCAGATGTGTTTTCTACTACAGAGGACTGAACTACACCCCAACTTTTATGAGTTTGTTTTTTTTTTTTACTTCTGGAAATAAGCATTAACAAAACCATCCATAAACAGCATGGTAGTTATTCATGCTACCGAGTTCTGTCTCCAGGACAGTTAAATGACTTTTGCTGTTCAGAGTGTATGGGTTCTTGCTCTGTGGTCTACCCCAAGCTTTATCGTGTGTCTTCTCCAGAACCACCATATTGTTCCAGAATTAATCCACCTTTCCACATTTTATGTCTCCAAATATCATTTGGCAACTTTGGGAGTGAATAGAGGTTCTATAGGTGTCTTCCAAAAGATTCTGATTTCATTGCAACAGGCAACTTGAATTGGATGTTTTGCTTTCTCCTTCATCAATGTCTTCAGTTCTGCCAGAGATGTGAAGGCAGCTTCTTTATTGGCAGGTGCAGTCTCTGCACTGACTTTTCCAACTGATTTCCTTATGTAGTTTAAGACATACTTATCTGAGAGTCAGATTTACAGAGGGACACACACACATACACACACAGAGAGAACGAGAGATCCCATCTGCTCATTCAGCCGTAAATGGCCACAGAAACCAGGACTGGGCCAATCTGAAGCAAGGAGCCTGGAGCTCCACCCATCACCCACATACACATCCGAGATACAAACAATTCTTATCAAATGCCACTGCTTTTGCAGGTGCATTAGCAGCGAGCTGGATTAGACATGGTGAAACTAGGACTCACGTCGAAACTGGGGCTCATATGGGATGCCAATGCCCACATTGCCAGTCTGATTTTGTTAGTTTTCAGTCCAACCTATCCATGACCCTATGTATGCTCACCTTCTTGCACTAACAGGCTGTGTGTCAATCCCTCTGGAGATTCCTTGCTGAGGTTTTCATCAAGCTAAAGCTTTCTAATGTGATGCTCTGCCATCCAGCGGAATATGACCTCTGTTTAAATCTTGTGCTGGACATGTCATTTTTTTCCTGTCCTAACTAAGCAGTTACAACACTCTTTGAGTACACTTTTGGCAATGAGCTACAGCCTAACACACATTTATTTTTCCTCTTTGACATCTCATGCATAGAAGCACTGTTCTTATCATGGATCCTTGTGACCTCATTAAGTTTTGTTTTCTTTTCTTTTAATGATGAGTCAAGAGCTTTCACCCATTCACTTGAATGAAGTACTTTACAGTTTTCCATTGACAATTGCTCAATGGCCGCTCTCACACTCTGAGCCTTTACCAAGTAGAATTGTCATGTCAACACATGTGCCACGGTATTGCAGCAATCTGTCTGATAACCAAGAGGGTTACTAATTGACTGGAAGGTGGGTGACATTTACAGCGTAATTATTGAGAAAACAGGCATGATACCTGCCTTGGGATAAGTGTGGTCCATCTTAAAAATCCGTGTGGAGTTTTAGCTATTTTTTGTTTGTTTGTTTTTCAGCCTCATAACAAAATCTGGTAATTCATAAAAATATACAAATAAAAAGGGTAACAAACATTTTGTTATTTTGTATTTATCTCAAGGGGAGTGGCAAAACATTTTCGATATTGCCCCACTGAAAATAATATTTTATGGTAGCTATTATTTTTCAAGTACAAAACTGCTCTCCTATTCTTAGTATAAAGGGTAGTGAATAAAGAATTTATATTGACTTTTGAACATAGTTTGCTCTGAATTTATGTAAAGAACCTGTTTTTACTATATTCATTCATCGTGCTTTTAAAATGATTAATAATTGGATATTTTCTAGTCTTAGAAAACAAAAATGAAATCAATTAACCTGTGATATAGTATTCTTTATTAAAAAAACATTCTTTGGTTTTCAACTGATTTTTAATTATTGAGACAAATTGGGTGGTGAGTTTTTTAAGTACACATTTTAATTTACCCTAGGGAATCAAAATGATATTAACACATGCTCACTATTTCTAAACAGTTCATAGAAAATTAAATTTATGGTCATTTTTATCATTGTCTACTTTGGTGCTTTTATTGTTGTATATATACTGATTTTAATGCTAAAGAAGAGTGGTAAATTTCTTTTTCTAAAAGATTTATTCATTTTTATTACGAAGTCAGATATACAGAGAGGAGGAGCGACAGAGAGGAAAATCTTCTGTCTGATGGTTTAGCCCCAAGCAGCCGCAAAGGTTGGAGCTGAGCCAATCTGAAGCCGGGAGCCAGGAGCTTCTTCTGGGTCTCCCATGCAGGTGCAGGGTCCCAAGGCTTTGGGTCATTCTCCACTGCTTTCCCAGACCACAAGCAGGGAGCTGGATGGGTAGCAGAGTAGCAGGGATGTGGGATCCGCACCCATTTGGGATCCCAAAACATGCAAGGCAAAGACTTCAGCCACTAGGCTACTGCGCTGGGCCCCATAGATAGAGCTTTAAGAAGACAACTGTATTTCCCTTTCTTCTACCACCCTCACTTAGTCACTTTCCTTGCTTCCTTTCTTTTTTCTTTAATATTTGCATAGAACAAATCGTATTTCACTAAGCATGATGGTGTCAATTGAGACCATTTTGCTACAAAAGCACAATGACTTTTATGGCTGAGCAGGATCCCATAGAGTATATATGTCACAATTTTAGGCAGTCATCAACTGGTGGACATCTAGGCTCATTTCGTATCTTAGTTACTCTAAGTTAAGCTGCTGTAAGATGAGGGCACAGATACCTCAATGCTGTTTATACTTCCTCTGGATAAATAGAGGCATGGTAGGATCTAGCGTGAGGGCTCAGTGCCTAAGTCTCGTCTTGCACACTCCAGGGTTTGATGGGTGTCAGTTCAGGTCTTGGCTTCTCCACTCCCAACCCAGCTCCTTGTTTGCAGCCTGGGGAAACAGTAGAGGATGGGCCAAGACCTTTTGACCCTGCAACTGTGTAGGAGACCAGGAGGAAGCTCCTGGCGGCTGGCTTTGGATCAGCTCACCTCCTTTCGTGGCTACCAGCTTGGGATTGAACCAGAAGATGGGAAATTTTGCTCTCTGTATCTTTCTCTCTGAAAATCTGCCTTTCCAAGGAAAAAAAAAATCTGCAGGTGCAATGACTGAGTCATATGACAGATCTATTGTTAGATTTCTGAGGACTGTTCACACTGCCTTCCAATGATTATACTATTTTACGTTCCCACTGACAGTGTCCTCAGCTCTTTTTCTTCCACAGCCTCAATGCCACCTGTTTTTCATTTGTCTGTTGGCCATTTCTTTTTCATCATCCTCATTCATGTCCTTTGCCTAATTCTGTACTTGATTTTCTGTTATACTATTGCTGAGTTTCTTGTTTTTTTGTTTTTTTGTTTTTTTACATATAATGATACCTTACCAGATGAATAATTTGCAAGCGTTTTTCCCAATCTTTTGTCTCTACACTTTGCTGAGTATTTCCTTTGCTGTGCAGTAGTTTAACTTTGTGCAATCCCCTTTGTCTATCTTTTTTTTTTTAAAGATTTTAATTTTTATTGAGAGGCAGATATACAGAGAGGAGAGACAGAGAGGAAGATCTTCCGTCCGATGATTCACTCCCCAAGTGAGCGCAACGGGCCGATGCTATGCCAATCCGAAGCCAGGAGCCTCTTCCGGGTCTCCCACGCGGGTGCAGGGTCCCAAAGCTTTGGGCCGTCCTCAACTGCCTTCCCGAGCCACAGGCAGGGAGCTGGAAGGGAAGCGGGGCTGCCGGGATTAGAACTGGCGCCCATAGGGGATCCCGGGGCGTGCAAGGCGAGGACCTTAACCACTGCGCCACTGCGCCACTGCGCCACTGCGCCACTGCGCCACTGCGCCACTGCGCCACTGCGCCACTGCGCCACTGCGCCACTGCGCCACTGCGCCACTGCGCCACTGCGCCACTGCGCCACTGCGCCGGGCCCTGTCTCTTTCTTTTTTTTTTTATTGCCTGTGATTCTTGCGGCTTTTCTAACATGCATCTGCCTATGCCATGTCTTGTAGAGTTTCCACTGATTTGATGTATTTGGTGTATTTAATAGTATCAATTTGATAGTATCAATTTGTAAATTTAGTCCCTGAATTCAGAGTTTTTTTTTTTCATGTAAGGTGTAAGTTGAGGACTTGTTTCCTAGCCTGCAGTCATAGTAAGAAGAAAACTCAAAGTATATACTATCACCATAGATGACTAATTGCAATTGTAATTAAACCTTAATTAGCCATTTATAAAAAATGAAATTTATTTGAAATTCATTTTTCTTCAGTGAAAAAGTAAATTACAAAGGGAGAATTAACTGATCCTCATGTGTAGCGTGGAAAATTATTCTCCCATTCTGCTGGCTGCTTCTTCACTTTGTGCACAGTTTCCTCTGCTGTGTAGAGATTTCTTACTCAACCTCCTGTCTATTAGGACAATACGAATGAAGAGCACATTGAGAATCCATCTATCTCCAGTCAGATCGGCCTACTTTTGGAAATCTACACACAGCACCTGCTTGCATGGCTATGGGGAGAAGGGATGCCCTACTTCCCTCTTGGTGGGAATGTAAGCTGCTGCATCCAGTATGGAAGTCAGTATGAAGAGTGCTAAAGAACTCCTAATTCACTTCCCATATGACCCAGCTATTCCACTCCTGGAAATACCCCAAAGGGAACAAAATACACACATGAAAAATCGACCTGCAACCCTATGTTTATAGCAGCAGAATCCACATTAGTGAAGCCAGGGAAATAAACCAATGCCTATCAGAAGATGAACGGATAATGAAACTGGTATATATTCCGTGGAATACTACTCAGCCATTATAAAGAATGAAAATGGTCTCAATTGGAGACTATTATGTTCAGTGAAAATACCTAAACTTGGGAGAAAAAAGGTATGTTCTCTCTGATGAAAGGTTATCTCCATACAAACATAGGATACATAGTAATTTCAGTAACCATGTACATACATATATGCTCATGAATGAGCTGTACAGTGCAAAAGAGGATTGCCCAAAGCCTTGGGACTCTATACCTCATGAAAGACCTGGAAGAAACTCCTGGCTCCTGGCTTCAGATCGGCTGAACGTTGGCTCTGGCAAGCACTAAGGGAGTAACTCAGCAGATGGAAGCTCTTTCTCTCTTTCACTCCTTCTCTCTGTAAATCTGCCTTTCCAAGAAAAATCGATTTTTAAAAGTTATGTTAAAAAGTTATATTAAGAACATAATTTGAAAAAGAAAGTAGATAAATTTGAAGTTTTTAAGACAATGAAATAGAAAAATTGAATTTTGTTATTTATGATATCAATTTTGTATTTTCTAGATTCATTTGATTTATTTTCAAATACTTTCAAGAAGTAAAAAAAATTGGGAGAAACCTCAAAGAACAACAATACGTTACTAAGTATTGAATTTATGTGTTAGATACATATGAAATCATGTCATTCACTTAACTTTTAGACAAGTTTAATTGTCACAGAGAAAAATAATACTCATACACACATACATGCATAAATACATTAGACACATTTTATATTGAAAGCAGGAATAAAAAGAACCATACAGAAAAAAGCTGACACTTGGTGAATATTTCCATGCAGATGCCAGCAAATTCTGCCTAACAGTAATAGATGGCAAAGTCTTCTTTGTAGTCATATGAAAATGTATCTCTTAAAAGTATTTTTCCAGGACAAGAATTCAGTACATAATTAAATCATCAATGGGTCATTCTGCATCGGTGTGTTCATTACAGGGAACACTGCTATCATGGTAATATATGAAAATTTATATCATTGTTGTGCTGAATGAATTGCAAACAAAAAGCCTATAATGAATGTGGACAGAATTGATATTTCACGGCTGAATTCCAACATTTGATAAATGGCAGATGCACTGTTGAAATACAGGGTGAGTGGTCGCAGAAACACTTCATTATGTTCCATGAATAAAAGTCTAAGACCAGAATTACTCAGTGCACAGTTTTTAAAACATATCTCACTTTCTTGCATCCTCTCTTCTTTGCAGGTGGAAAAGCTCCATCTGCTTCATGAGGCCAGCCAAGATTTTCCCACCCAGTTATTCAACACAAGGTCATAACTCTGCCTGCCTTAGAACACCCAGCTGTGTGTGCTTGTTGAGCTCCCATGCCTCATCTTAGCATGTCGACTTGGCATGGGAGCAAGCTCTGAAGAACCACGAGATGCCGGAGTGCTTTTTCGTTAGGAAGGATCCAAATGGACTTTAAATCTGATGGCAGTCAGTGGGTGCACAGATTGAAAGCTAGAACCAGAGCAAAGGTGGCCAAGGGTTGAGTACGCAGGTTTTCTGAGCAGGAGGAAAGCACAGGAGAGATACACTTTCTTGGCAAGTTCGAGGAGATGGTGGCAAATGGCTACACTGACTTATTTTGCTGTGAATCACGAGCTGTAATTTTATCAGGGGAATGCTTTGCCAAGTTTTAGAAAACATCTAAATACTAATTGTTAAGTAATTTTGTAGATAACTACAAATTCTTTGAACTTAACAATTAATTCCATGTTGCACAAACTTTTCAAGTATCCTGATAAAATGATTTTGAGTTTTCAGTTTGTTCCTTTTCATTATTTGACAAGAAGCAGGGAGATGCTGGGTGGCTATCTTGTTCCAAGGGCATCGTCCGGCCTGTGAATTAGGCTCGCAGGTTAGAGTACTCAGGTTCAGTATCCAGCACCACTACTGCCAGACATAAGGCTGTGGCTCACGCAAGCTCCCGAAGGCGGTGGTGGCAACCAGTGGGAGAACAACCTCTCAGGCCGCATGCCTGGGCTGTGTCCCCTGCTCTCGGCTTCTGCCTGGCCCAAGGTTCTACGAGTGTTTAGCGTGAGAATGAGCAAAAGGGAACTCTGTGTGTGTGTGTGTGTGTGTGTGTGTGTGTGTGTGTGTGCTTCTTTCTCTTTCTCTTAAAAAAATCATAGCCATTTTCCTTTATTCCTTTAAAGTACAGTGTTAACGTGCTCTTTCCTAACCTGGGAACGTTAAAGGTACTGTTTAACAGAGATTTTCATGACTTTTTTCTCAATGAAACTAAAATAAACTTGGCTCTTTTGCTAATACCCCCTTCGTAAGTCACTGAGAGCTGTCATCACCGTCCGACCTTTCTGCCAAATGAGAACAAAAACGATTCTCTACAGAAAAGAATATCCTCACTTGCTCTAGTTTCTGTTACGCTATGATATCTGTTCAGATCTCCTGTGCTCGCATTTTATTAGTACAAACGGTCTAAGTTTGAAACAAACGCTTTCTTGTCCTACATTAATTTGTGTTTAAAGGAAAAGCAAACATTTTAGCATGATCCACATAATTTAATGCTATCTAAAAAACACGAATAATTAAGCCATGATTTAGAGTCTTGCTTTTAAGTACCCAGTGTGATTAAGAGAAATCTGCTTCTATATTTTTGGAGAAAAGCAGTAAGTAGCTGTATACGAAGCAGTGCTGCTCTCAAACACCTGCTAGGTCAGCGCACGCTAGCCCGGGCTCCCGTGATGTCCCTGTGTTTTCTGACGACTCCTTAAACCAGGTAATCACACATACATAACTAAGCTCCATTACCAACGGTGAGAAGTGTCGCTCAGAACCAAAGGCCCTTCACACTGCCACTCACCAATATTTTACACCTTGTATCACATCTAGAAGGAAGAAAAATTGTAATATTTTCCATGGTACATTTCTGGATACTTACCATCTTAGGTTTCTTACATTCCTTCTCATTTCATTGAAGAAAATGTATAAGTATTTTAAGAATTAATTGAGCTTATTCATTGAATTATTTGTTTTTTAACCACATTTTTTAAGAAATGTGAGTGCAATTATCAATAGTTTCTGACAGACTTTTCCTGCAATTGATCTATTAACATACACTTACAATCTTTTTTTTTAAAGATTTATTTATTTTTATTGCAAAGTCAGATACATATAGAGAGGAGGAGAGACAGAGAGGAAGATCTTCTGTCGGATAATTCACTCCCAAGGTGACCACAATGGCCAATGCTGCACCAATCCAAAGCCAGGGACTTCCTCCAAGTCTCACTCGCAGGCACAGGATCCCAAAGCTTTGTGCCATCATTGACTGCTTTCCCAGGCCACAAGCAGGACTGCCAGGATTAGAACTGGTGCCCATGCGGGATCCTGGCATGTTCAAGGCGAGGACTTTAGAAGCTAGGCCACCATGCCAGGCCCAACATATTCATACAATCTTAATGCTAATTAAATAGTTACAGCAAATAATTTCTGGAAAGCATTGCCATCTCCAAACTTTTTATCATTTCAGGAGAGGTGTCTGTAGTGCAATAATAAGCCACACCACAGTTTATGGAAAGAATCATGATTCTATCTTTAGGAAACACACGATGTATAAATTGAGGGTTATTTTTACTTAGTATTTTATTCCCCTGGGGCTAGAGAGAGACATGAACAATAAAATATTTGACAGCCAGCCTCACCCCTTGCAATTTTGTTCCTCAAGGCTTCCAAGAACTCGACCCAAATGAAAAGATTTCCAGCAATTCCAGTATGTCAAAAATGGAGAAACTAATATTGCATTCATTTATCCACATTTCTGGAAAATAATTATTGCATCCCTCATGTACTTTCAGTTAAAATCTAGAATGATGTATGAATGTGAACTCTCATGAATAGGTTCCATGTTAGCTTTTCCACTTTGCACACACCTTTTGTTAAGTTTATTGCTCTAAGCCTCAGCTTGCTATAACAAATAAAGAAGCCTAATGAAGTTTTCACAGGAATCATGTTCCTTTGTGTGTGTGACATAGTAGGTGTACAGCCGTATCTTCAATGTCCCTGTTTGTTAAACTGTCAGTCGTGGAAGAACATAGTAGGTGCACAGCCGTATCTTCAATGTCCCTGTTTGTTAAACTGTCAATCGTGGAAGAACATAGTAGGTGTACAGCCGTATCTTCAGTGTCACTGTCAATCATGGAAGAGTTCTATGAGTATTTTTATTCATATTCTATTAAGATTTTCACTTATCAGTACTTCTTAGTCATTTGATGTATTATATTAACTATAATTTAACTATCCATTTCACCTTGTTTCACAATGAAAACATAACCTTAAAATGTATTATTATCCACGATGTGTTATATTAATATCTAAGCACATTTTTATCAAATATTTATCATGGTAATGTTTTTCTGATTTTTTCTGTTCCTGGAGTATCATCTGTCAATTGAATTCATTCTAACCTGAATTAGCATATACTTATTAAACACTGATGAATATTTATAGATCCTTCATGTGCTGTAACTATTCATTCTGTAAATAATCAAACGTATAAAATGCAGCACACATGTTCCATCAACACATTTATTCTTCCTCTCTTAGTAATTCCATGCAGCATAAGAACAGAGCAAATTAAAGGACAAATAAGGGAACTGATGGCTGTTGTGAAATTTTCCCAGTGAACTGGGGAGAGGAGTATTTGAAAGCTACCAATCAGACAGGAGCAGAATATATTCTAAGTCCATAATACTTTAAGTAGCTTCATTTATAATTTTAAGCAATGCATCTACCATTAAATAGCATTTGATAGTATAAACTCTACACACACACACAACCACTTCATCATCTTACAAATGTTTGCATGAAAGAATCTAAATTTAAAAGAAAACATGCTGACAGGATTTAACTATTGCTCTTGTTATAAACTGCATTTCCCTGTTGACTTTAGGACATCCAACTGCATCTAATTCATGACTTGATATGTTCAAATGAATACATACAAGCATTTTAATCTCTTAGATTAATAAATTTCATTAATTTTTCAAGTACTGAATATCATTATCAGATGTATAGGCTGTGTTTATTTCTTCACTACTTAAGTGGATCTTGCACATACAATGTACGTCTCCACAAGGTAGCATTTTCAAAATAATTTCTGCAGCGATTTATTGTGTGCAATGGTACATTATTTATGCTGTCCCAGACATTATAGCACATCTTCCTTGCTAACAAGTGAACAATAGCAGTATCTTTAGGGATATTATATTTACAGCCTTCAGTATCTTTGTGGCTGAGCAACCTTCTATTTTCATTAGCTACCACATTTCTTTTTTTTTCTAGGAATTGTATGTTCAAGTAAACCTGGTGTCTTAGTTACTGACTTATCAATAGCCTTTATCAGTAGAGACAAGGAGTCTATTATTATAGATGTTATTGATAAATTTGTTTTCTTAAATAATTAGTATTATAAAAATAACATCTTGCCTTTAATTGAGACATTATTAAAGTAAAATCTTCCTATCATCTAAATTTTAAAAATTAAGAGCAGCATAATGTGGCAAGTCTTATTTATATTCACCGTAGCTTTCGTGTTGTCAACTTTATGCTTTGTGTGTATTTTGGTGGGGGTGTTGGGGGGGTCTCTGACCGGTAGACCACCCAGGCAAGCATGAGAGGGTGCGCAGTAAATCACCGGGGACAGCTGATGCACACCTCTGTTTACTGGCAATTAAGCACAAGCTTATATAGTGTGGGGTAAGGGGAACAAGCTTTGGGGTAGCAGCAGCATGTCTATACAGGTACCTATCTATTTTACAAGGCCTATCCAAGCAGTCTAAAGGTTACGCACATTATTAGGTGGCACTATGTAACCCACCCACATACTGAAATTGTTATTTCCAGTATGAGCAGATGGGGGAATTACCAGAAAGTACCCAACACCAGACTCGGTGGGGCGCAGGGAGGAACCTGAGGGCCCTGGTCCCTGCCAATGTGTAGGCTGGAGGGTCTTCTAGGTCTTGCCAAGACAGGAGGGGGCTCTAGGTGCGTGCCAAAGCTGTAGTCCCACATCCCCTCACATAGGCAGGTAGGTAGAGACCCATCCGGGCACTCACTCACCCACATATTTTCAAAACTTAAATCAGTTTTAACATTGACCAGTCAGAAATGTCTTCTCTGTAGTATAATACAAGAGGGTCACTGAAATTTTAAGAAATGCTTCAATTGTCAGTTGTATCTATCATGTTCCCTATGACTATACCATGATCATGTTGTCTTGACCATATCAATATGATAAACCGAACAAAAACCACACGTGGTATAGGAAGGAAAATGCATCGACTACCTCATATTGGACATCACTCTACCCCGGCTGGGAGTGATGCATGCTGGGCGCTCAACTGCGCTAGCACTGATTGTGACAAGGACGGGAAAGCAACTGCTTTTGAAGATGAGATGTGAGCTAGGGGAGGAAGGAGAATCAGAGTCCCTGCACAGGGCAACCGCAGCAGAGCTGAGCAGGACAGGAACCACAGAAGGTTTAAACAAAGGGCACTGAAGAGGAAGTCTGGACTAGCTGGTAGAGGGCTCACACACCAAACTGCTAACGTGATAGGAAGCCACTGAGGGGCCACGTTCTCAGAGAAGGGCAAAGTGGATGGGTGATCCAGGAGGCTTTGAGAGAAAAGGTCATGAATTCATCAATCAAAAGGCATAGATTAATAGATCAGATCAAAAAACGGGATCCATCTATTTCCTACAATGCCTACAAGAAACAAATCATACTAGCAAAGATACAAGGAAACTTAAAAAGATAGAAAATGATACTCCAGGATAAAGGAAAGTAAAAATTAGCTGGTATGGTCGTTATAATATCAACAAATGTAGACTTCAATATGAAAGTATTAAATGAGATGGAAAGGGGCACCATATACAGATTAAGGGGTACAGTAATAAAAAGGAAATAATGGGAACAAATGAATGCACATTGAATGCTTGGGCATCTAGCTATATAAAAAAATAATGGATTTAATGACTATAATACTATAATACCATAATAACATAATAATAATACCAATACTATAATAACATAATAAGTCAATACCTCAATAACTTCAGTGGACACATCAATGAGACAGAAATTCAGCAAAGGAACAACAGAGCTCATTTAGAAAAAAGAACAGATGATGTGTCCAGGGCGATAGCGTAGTGGTTAAAGACCCCTCCTTGCATGCCCGGGGTCCCATATGGCTCTGGTTCTAATCCCGGCGGCCCAGCTTCCCATCCAGCTCCCTGCTTGTGGCCTGGGAAAGCAGTCGAGGACAACCCAAATCCTTGGGACCCTGCACCCGCATGGGAGACCCGGAAGAGCTCCTGGCTCCTGGCTACAGATTGGCTCAGCTCCAGCCATTGCGGCAGCTTGGGGAGTGAACTATCAGTTGGAAGATCTTCCTCTCTGTCTCTCCTCCTCTCTGTATATCTGCCTTTCCAATAAAAATAAATAATTCTTTAAAAAAAAGAAGAGATGGACTTAGTTGATACCTACAGAATCTTTCTCCGTATTCAGCAGTACATGGAACCTGCTCAGGACTGATCACATTTGTGGCCAGAAAACAAGAATCAGTCTATATGATACATCTAACTATCCAGATAATATATATAGATCAATTTATCTATCAATATATGTATCTAGATACTTGCCGGCTTTTCCTCAACCGCCCTCACTGGCACCTGCTGTTTCCCTTTGTTACCTTGTTCTCAAACGCCCTGACATGAAGACAACTGCAGAAAAGCCCATAACACATCCATTCAAGCACAGGGAGAAGAAAGCTGCTTAAAGGCAGTTGGAAGCTGCATTGTCTAAACAAAGGATGGTATGCAAAAATCTTAACTAATTTCACTCAAAGTGTATAATTTTGATTTTTCACTGTACAACAATCAGTCCTTGGTCATTCATCAAATCGTCAAAAACTTGGATTCACTCATTGTCAATGCAGAAAGTAAGACCTGAGTCCTGTATGGTAAATAGCCTGGTGCGTGTCAGTAGGTCCACGTTTGTCTTGGCATACCACAGCCTGCCTCCCAGACCCGACACCCTGCCTGGGTGCTGTCACTACCCACAGGCTTCAGGGAGAGGCACAAATAGCTGCGTTCCTAAGACCTCAGCCTTTCTTTACAAGTATTTCAGCAATTCTTTTTTTCCTTCCAGCAGCTCAGTTGTTTGTTGCAACCCCAGATGCTGTGCCACTACTCTTTAATGTGAACTCTGCAGGAGAGCCTGGAAAATCTGTACACTGCCAAGCACTCAGGCAAGAGCAGAGAGAACCAACCACAGAGCCTTGGGCAGTGCAGACGGCGGAGCTGAGCCTGCCAGCATCACCTCTGAAGCCTCCTCATGGATGCAACCAGCCCTGGTGCCTCTCAAATCACCAATTCCAGTTTCCTTATCCAGCATCCTCACTCTGGCTGTGTGGATTTGTGTGTGTAGTTAAATGTAAACTGTCAGTGTTTAAGAAATGGGGTAGCCAAAGATGCACCTGAATAGTCCCTTTTCCCTCTCCATCATTCCTTTCTTTTACCTGCAATCCCTCCTCTAAACTATGTCCAGTCAGAGTTGTTTAGTCCTCAATTTGCCCTGCTGAAAGACTGCCTGGCAAACGGGGTCTTTTTAACCTGCTCCATGAAATGTTTTCCATTTTGTCAATGGTAGAGCTTAATGGAAACTGGTGCCTGGTGTGAAGCTGGTATGATACAGCCTTGGACACTATATTTCTTTAATGTATTGCTGGCAGCCCTGCCTACTTCAGATGCTTGGGAATATTTTTCTCTCTTCCCTTGGCACAATCCCCCAGTTTCTGAGCACTAAGGATAGTTTATTTAGAGAGCTTTTAAAAAGTCCATTTTTAGACAAAAGAATGTAAAAATCACCAGCTGAACCTGTTGCTACTAGCAGTCAAAAATTGCAGTGTTATTTTAACTAATATTTAAGACCAGACATAAAGTTTGAACCTTAGTTTCACAGAAACATATTTGATTTAAAGTATGGAGCACATGCTGTTCTACTTAGGAGGATCCAAAGAAAGCACTACGCCAGTTAAGGCTCAGATGCAACTTTCTATGGAAAACTATTGCGGGAACATTCGTCCCTGTCTGCTGGTGCTTTGGGATCATTTGAAATACAAAGAGTGGTTGTTGTCTGTGAAAGTACTGACTATTATCACTTGAAGACGCTTAGAAGTAAATTTAAATACACCTCCTTATTTTTTTCCTGGTACACAATCTGGCATGCAGAAGACAATGTGCCCTTTCTTACAAGGGAAGGGAATCCAACACCTCATTCTTAACAACTTCTCTTCAATTTCAAGGATTGCTAACCACACTAGTTAGCATATTCTATGAACTATGAATCACGTCTGTGTCTTTGGCAAGCCACAGCTTAAAGGAAACAGAGAATCCAGCATCATTATAGAGAAGATGTGTGCAAGCTAGACAGAAGGGGAGAAGGTTGAGAAGCAGAGTACATGAGCATTTGACCAGGACCACAAAGGGAGATCCTAGGCGCCAGGGTGCTGTACATGACTAGCTATGTGGATCCTGAGCCATTGCAGAAAGCTATGGGAGCATGTAGGGTATCTGGGAAATGACCCCACACCACCACCAGGTCCACCACAGGGAAGCTCCTCTGACTCCAGGAATAGCAATAGTATTGGCTGTCTGCAACTTACTGAATTGGCTTTGGTCATCACAGAAAGAGAAGGAATCCCTATTTCATAAAGTGGCAGTTTGGCAGATGACTGGGAAAAAAGGGAAGGAAACATTTCACGTGCAGAATCTCTGAACTTTAAGAAGGAGGTATATGTTTGCTTGCCAGAAATAGAGGAAGTGAGACACATCATCCTGTAACCCATTTGGAGGCTATGTAGATCAAATGTTCATGAGATTGAAAACTAGAAAAACCTGGAGCAGAAAAGCAAAGGTAACCACTCTTCACCAACATCCAGTTTTCTAGAAAATAGGCATAAGGTATGTTTGGACCTCATCACCCTGGAAGGCAGGTGCAGGTCCTTTGTTCCCACACATGAGATGTGGGAAGCGAAGCACATCTTGTCAGTACTGGTGGATGCCCAGACCTCAGCTGGTCCTCATCTCTGTAGGAGGCTTCTCCCATGGTGCATGATCAAAGACTGCATGCCAGGGAGCCTCCATGGTGATTCCAGAAGACCCACATGCACATGAGAACACAGCTGTGTGAGGAGACACCCCCCCCCGACACACACACACACACACACACACACACACACACACACCCCTGTGCTGGGAGAGAATGTATCATTTGTATGGATAATTCACTGTGGCTGGCTGTTGGTTAGTAAATGACAATGTGAGGTATTTAGACTTGTGCAACTTTGATCTAGATAAATTTGCATGCCTCTTAATAATTAAGGTACAATTGTTTGAATTTATGTGCCGGCATTTTATTGCCATTCGTGTATCCTGTCTCACAGAGTATAACCCAGATACAAAGCAGTGAAGGAAGTGAATAATCGTACATGTTGTAGGAAAAAGCAGCATTTCTTCGTGCATTTTCTGATTCTGATAATGCAGATGAAAACATTGTAGAGCACTGAGCTGCATCAGGTAGTGTGGGAGAACGATTTCCATCCACAACATACTGCTTGCACCAACAGCATGCTGCGAGCCTCTGCATTGACAAATGCCTGGCTCTTTCCAGGCGTGATGAATAGAACAGGTTGTCATAACAAATCACTGTCTTCTAGAACAGATTCGGGGGGAAAGCCAATGGAAACACTGCCACTGACCCTCCGGCCTTTCAGCTTGCCGTGAGTAGAGATCAATACCATCTATTTGGCTGGACATGCACTGAGCCAGCTCTAATTCTCCCCACGTTCATGTCGACTTGGCATCTCCCTAAATATGTTTGTGGTAGCCAGGTCTTCTTTCTGTCTCCAGTTCCATGCTTGTTTCTATAGCAAGCTTCAGTGACACAAATTGCCATTTAAATGGAATAATTCCATGTTAATGTGTTATATTTTGTTATATTCTGCATGAAAAACTGATTTGGGTAGGGATTACATTAGGTGAGTTTGCCTCAGGGTTTTTCGACATCTTACATGGATTGTAATACACTTATTTATCTCCTCAACTTGAATAGGATGTAATTAACTGCCAAGAGTTATTTATAGCAAAAGCTAGCTGACACTTATGTATTATTTTAAATATATTTTTTTCAGTCCTAAAACCAAAGACATGCATTTGAATTCCTTTAAGTATCTTTGTTATTCAGCTCATCATTTGCTGTTCTGGACTCCGTCACCAACACCATCTCCAAGCAGTCCTGGCACCCTCTCTGAAGCAAATTGTCACTATGTTTCGGAATGCAGTTACTGCCCAATCTCGAATAATTATCCCTGCAAATTTTCCCATGCTTTACAGTTTGTCATCATTTGAAGTTACGTTGTGTTGACTTTTAAAACGTTCCTTTACTACTGTATCAGTCATTATCTTCTCACTTTGCATCAAGTTGAGACAAAGATGAGTCTGTTCTCTGCATATTGAGTCCCGGACTCAGAATAACTTCCATGTTTAAACAGGGTCGAGCACAAAGGGCTTCCCTGTGTGCACCACTGGAGCCTGTTGGTTAGAGGAGTTCAGCTGGTGACACACTGACCTGGATGTGTTACCACTGAGTAGAAGCCAGGACAGGCTGGAGAGGCAGGCATCTTCCACCGAGCTTTACAGCCCTTGAATGAACACCAGACAAATGGCAGGAGGCTTACTGAAGATCTGATCTCAAAGACACTGCCTCTGTCATGGGCAATCCAACACAGCTGTTGAGAAATGCCGGATTCTGTGTCCCAGAAATAGAGACCAGAAAGTAGAAACAGTTCCTTCCAATCCCCAATAGGAGGCTGAGACCGCCCCCACCGCCACCCTACCCAGCTCCCATCCACAGTCACAGAGAGGGTGGGAGAGGGTGGGAGAGGCTGAGCCCCACCCAGGCCTGAACAAGAGAAGGAAAATACCAGATAAACACTAGGGGCAAGCTGAACAGCTGTGGTGCCAGTGAGAAGAACGCCAATCAAGCAGGAAAGGAGGAGGCAGACCAGTCAGAAGACACAATTAAAAGAGAGCAGTGAGAGAGTGTATTTAAAATGTAACACTGTCATGCATGCAGACACATCTGAAAAATTGTCAGGTGTATAAAGCAAACAACAGGAGTGAGTGTTTGGCATAGCAATTAAGAGACCAGCTTGCGATGCCTCACCCACATCAGAGTGCCTCTTGGAGCTCGGGGTGATTCAGATTCCAACCACCTGCCAATGTTTGTCCTGCGAGACAACATCGCTCAAGTGTTTGAGTCTCTGCCACATACATGGAAGAATCTGACTCCTGGCTTTATTATTGGAAGATATTCTCTCTCTCTCTCTCTCTCTCTGTCTCTCTCTCTCTGTCTCTCTCTCTCTCTGTCTCTCTCTCTGTCTCTGTCTCTCTCTCTGTCTCTCTGTCTCTCTCTCTGTCTCTCTCTCTGTCTCTCTCTCTCTCTCTCTCTCTCTGTCTCTCTCTCTCTCTCTTTCCCTCTCTACTCATCCCCTTCAAACACAGTGAAAATAATGAGCTGGAAGTTACAGGGGCAAACAAAGTTGATTGCTTGCTCTAATATTCTAGATGTGTATTAGAAGACTGTCTAGGCAGTGTTGAAACAGAGGAATCAATGTGCTTCACCATCAGCTTGAGATGGCTTGCCAGCAGCTTCCCTTTCCGCTACGGGGAGCCTCTCACCCTCAGTTGTGGTTGGTCTTTCTAGGTATGCGGGAGAGGAAGGAATGCCGAGAGTATGCCCAAAGGCGATCTCTACAGCAAGCAGCAGAAGATGGAGCAGTGCAGTGAGGCTGCCCTCAAAGGGCATGCTCGCTTTACCTCTGCCTCCTCTGAGTCCCCTGCGAAAGTTGCTGTGTGCACAGTAGATAGTGATGAGGGAAAGGAGATGTTTATAGGGCGTAAATTTGTGAATTCAAGCTTGCATTTGTACTATGTGCCATATTTATGTAGTGCAAGAGCACAGGCAGTCCAAATCAGTTACAGCCATTAATTTATTTGGAAGTGACCCCAATTTAAATGTTTCTACACACCAGGGAGAGGCAAAAATGAAGTCTTTCCCTTTTTAACTATGCTTTAAATAATTCCCACAAATAATTATTTGAGGAAAAGTTAGAAGATAACAATAAGAAGAAAACAAGGCAGTATGGCAAAGAATAATAAGAAAAAATGCTTATTCAATATCACAATTTCCCCACAGCATTTTTTAAGTCTTTTCATGTGACAGTTGCCAGACAATTATGATATTGCAACTATCTTGAATTGGTGAAATAAACTAACTTAAGTTTGAAAAACTATAAAAAAAAACAGACTGAATTTAACTCCAAAAGTGGACTTAACAATATTAACTAGAATATCTACAAATGAAAACTATTCACAAAGAAAATTCAAGTGATTTAATAAAACAGAATAGCAAAAGAAAAAATAGTGGAGACGAAAATCAGTTCAAATAAGAAATCTCTGAAGCACACTGGAAGGTGAACGGGAGAGAAGAGAGAATAGCTGACACATGGGAGACAGGGAAAGCGAAGATTCTGAGTTCATAGTGTACAATCAAGGACAAATCACATGAAATGCAATATTCATAGAAATTATTCTAAACATCGTACTGAGGCGATGAAACGACCAGTCATACTATCACACTAGTCCAACAGCACAACATTTCTAAGCAAGATTCATCATCGTGCTTTTTGGTAACGGCACCTTCACGTTACCCTTAAACAACCTGGTGTGTGACTTACTTTGGCCAGTGAAATATGAGCATCAATGCCGAATGTGCCTCGAGGCAGAGACAAAACGCCTCCTGCATGCCCTGCTCTGAACTCGGGCAGGACAGGCTGCATGTGGACACGTCTTGGGGCAGCCACATCGGACATGTGAAATGAGCAACGTGCATGCATAGTTTGAAACGTGTGGCATTTTGAAGATTTTTGTACTCAGAATAAGGTAGAAAACTGTACAAATACAGGAAATTAGATAGAAAACAGTCAGTACATCGACCCGGGTTATTGGCATAAATCAGGAGAGTCAAATGCACCCAGGAACGGAATGAAGGGCTACAATTTTCAGTCTACTTAGGACACAAATACAGGGGCTGCACTCCTGCATATTTCGTACTAGCTGCAGAAATAAATTTTGGGTGGATTAATGATGCAGAAGATAGAAAATTAAAGCAATTAACTCTTGGAGGAAACTTAGCAGACAAAAAAAAATGAACTGCACACATTTTAAAAAGGAAAGCTGGCATTGTAAAATGCAGAAAAGACATATATGTCTGGATATTTAAAATAATAAATTAGAATTGCCAACAGACAAGGGTGTGACCTTTAATAAATGTTTTTATGGGACCAGCACAGTTGCCTGGTGGCTAAAGTCCTTGCCTTACATGCGCCAGGATCTCATATGGGTGCTGGTTTTAATCTTGACAGCCCTGCTTGCCATCCAGCTCCCTGCTTGTGCCCTGGGAAAGCAGTCGAGGAAGGCCCAGTGCCTTGGGACCCTGCACCCACATGGGAGATTCAGGAGAGGCTCCTGGCTCCTGGCTTTTGATCAGCTCAGCTCTGACTATTGTGGCCCCTTGGAGAGTGAATCCCTTCAGATGAAAGATCTTCCTCTCTGTAAATCTGACTTTCTAATAAAAATAAAGAAATACTTTAAAAATGAAAAATAAAAAGTGTTCTTATGTAGATGGCAATGATTTTACATATTTATGGGAAGGTCATGCAAAGGACCTGGAAGAAAATGCTTAGATTGCAGGAAATGATCAAATTCACTAGAGTGTTAACAAACAGATGTAAGAGCATGTATGGCAGCAAAGCATTAGGCTGAAATATAAGCAATAAATGCTATTTCTAATGGGTCTGCAAGGTAAAATAGTCTGTTCAAAAATGTCTTTCGCAGGAGGATTTTTGAATGTTTTATTTTATTTTTCATTTATATTATTTTCCATGATATGACTTTATAGGTAAAGGGATTCCACGTTCAGCTCCCCATCCCCCTCACATTCACTGCCCCCAGTTATTAAAATAGTGTAGTCCTAAAGCGGCAGTCGCAAGCTCAACCTTCTGCTGATTCAGTACATCATGGCGTCGTGGGTACAGGCAAGGGCAGAACACCTAGAATCATATTGTTAATGTGTTTGTAACAGTTTAATTGGGAGTCCTCCTTTTGTTCAGGAGTAGAGAAGCATATCCTAATGCATGCTCACTTCCTGCTGTGCTGGTCTCCATTGTGCAGTTGATCTGTGGGAGTAAATGCATGCACATGTTGAGGTTCCACCTAACTTCAGAGAGATTGGCCTACATTTCGAAATCTAGTAACAATGCCTACTGGCACTTGGAGAAAGTCACCCTGTTCCACTCTTGGTGGGAGTGTAGGCTTGAGCACCCACAATGGAAGTTAGTGTGCACAGTGCTAAGAAAAGTAACACTGATCTAACATATAACCCAGCTATCCCATTCCTGGAAATATAGCCAAAGAAAGCAAATTATACGCATGAAGATCCATAATAGTGACAACACGGAAACAACCAAGATACCCTTCAGAAGATGAATGGACACTGTGGAAACTGTGGTACAACAATTTCGTGGAATACTACTCAGCCATTATGATGAATGAAATTCTGTAATTTGCAACAAAATGGTCCCAGTTGGAGACCATTATGTTCAGTGAAATAAAACAACACCAAAAGCACAAATATATTCCCTCTGATACAAGGTAAAGGTTACGCGAAATACAAGATAAATAGATTTGTAGGTAAACATGTTCAAACCTTTCTAAGGAAAATGCATGTTTAAAGAAAATGATCTGGAGAAAACCGTTCAAATTGAGAAGAATGGGCCAGGACTACGGCACAGCACTCTAAACTACCGTTTGCAGCACCAGCATTCCATACGGGATGCTGACTCGCATCCCGTTTTCCATTTGCGGTTCTTTGTAACACTCCTGGGAGGGCAGCAGAAGAGATCCATGTGCTTTGGCCCCTGCACTCACGTGGAAGACCCGAGTGAAGCTCTTGGTTCTGGCTTCAGCCTAGTCCATCCTCAGCGTTGAGGTCATTTGAGGAGGGAAACCAACAGGTGAAACTTCTCTTTTTTTCTCTGTATCTGTGACCATAGTCTGTATCCATAACTATGCCTTTATACCTTTGAAATGAATGAATAAATAGACATGCTATCTTCAATCTGGCCCAAAGGAATCAAGAACAGAAGACAGGAACAAGATTTTGGTGCTGGAGTAAAAAGGTCACTTGGGACATTAAAATCCCACACTAGAGGACCTAATTTGAATTACCATCTCCACTCCAAGTCCAGCTTCACAGTGACATGTACCCTGGAAGGCAGCAGGCACCGGCTCAGGTATATGAGTCTCTGCCATTCATACAGGAGACTCAAGCTGAGTCCCTGCCTCTCAGCTTGTTATGGGGTGCAGCCAGTGACAGCCAGCACCCCATTGACAGTGGGAAATGAAATTTGGCTGTGTCCCCTATCCTCTGTCCTGAAGGTGGGTCCTAACAACAATGGAATGATAATTCCATCCTCAACCACTTCCCTCACACCCTAATTTAGCCAGGATATTGGATGCAGACAAGTCCAATTAGTTTAGGCATTTTTAGGTACAAGCCCAGTTACTGTTCCTGCACATCCCAACAAGCACTAATCAACTCCTTAGACACAACACTTGGGTATTCGCTCCTGCCCACCTGTGACTCACTTATCATCTGAGAGGGGACTCTATTGCATTGTCAGGTAACCACTCCCCTCACAAGTCCCTTTAAAAGGCCCATGAAGAGGGGGCTCTCACTCTCTTTCTGGCCAGGTGCTTCCACTACTCTGGCACCTCGACTCTTGGCTGACTTAGGACAGGTAATCTCCTGAGCATGGTCCCTGTGTACTGCTTAGATGGGGCAATGGTTATATTAATGTTTCTGGTTTGTGTGCTGTCAGAAGTTCCAGGAGGGATGAGGCCTAGCAGTGATGGAATGGGGCCAGAGAAGCCAGGGAAAGGTGATTGTCTGCAGCTTTGTAAGTATGTCCAGGTTTTTTGTGTGTCCAGGTTATTCATTGCATGTCTCTTAGGGTAGCTTATATTGTTAGGAAAGCTGGGACAGCTTTCAGCTTAATGGATAGACTTAAGGAAAATGACCATTTGTTCCTTTGGGAATTATGAATCATTGGATTATGATTACTTGCATTGCCATATGGATCTCCAAGCTTAGTTACTAAAGAGTCCTTAATAAACCTTAGCCATGTCTGGTGTGATCTCGCTCGCACCCTGCAACAAGCTTTGCTCCAGGCCATTTCAAGCTATTGGCATTACTTTCCAAATCAACTTTTACCAGAGCAATGCAAATGTTGCTAAAACTAAACAAACCACACAAAATTTCAGAAGAAACTTTGGTGAAGGCATAGTAAAATCATTGATGGAGTGTGTGCTGAGAAATGAAGTCAAAGGTTTTTTTTTTTTTTTTTGCCTTATTGGTCCATGCACTTGTTGAAGACTTCATATATGCACATAGTTAATTGTATACGTTTAATAGACACTATTTATATATGAAAAGTAGGAGATATTTGTTCTTGTATAATAACATGGCTGGAGAATTTTTTGTAAATCAATGACTGGAAGATTCATAATACAAAGTGCATCATACGATACATTTTAAAACAAACTAGAGCAAAACACAGAACCTCAACTATGTGTGTGTGTGCTTATACACACATATATGGAATAATATTTTTATTTATTGAAAAGACAGAGGGAAAGAGTCCTAACTTCCTACACCAGCTATGCCTGGGCCGGTCTACACCAACTGCCCGGACACTAAATCTGAGTCCCCCATGTAACAGGGTGTGTTAGCCATTACTGCTGCTTCTGGTGGTGTACGTTAGATGAATGCCACCGGCAGGCATGAGAACACCATGTATCCCCATCCATTGTAGGCGATGCGACTGTGTGTCAGCTTGTGCCACCAGGGTCTTAGTGCAGGCCTCGCATACCCAAGAAGGAATCTACCACATTTCTCTGCCACCTCCTCGCCCCGGCTGGTATAATTTTCAGGATTTGTTTTCATGGCCCTTGACATAAGGAATACATGACAGACATACAGTCCAGAGTTTAAGCTGGGTAATGACATTCTTTCAAACTGGAAGATAAAGGGAGCCCAGCGATGGAAAAGGAACGGAGAGGGTTTGAGAAAAGCTCACGTGTGCACACCTGTTGACACATTCATGGACTTCTGTATCATTATTTATGTGAGTATATATAAAAATTGTGTAAGGAAAAGACACAATAATATAGTGTCTCCATAAATAATTCCCACATTACAAAAAGGAGGGAGGGACAAAAATTAACCAGTCAAACCAATGTATAAGTCATTATATAATACCTGAACTTTAATTTACAATAGTAAGTTAATATACCAAATTGTAGATCACATATTTTAAGAGTTACTTTTATTTGAAAGACAGATTTACAGAGAGGACAGAGCAAAAGCTAGATCGTTAGTCTGCTGGTTTATCCCCCGTAAGGCTAGGAGCCCCTTCCAGGTGGTCAGTGTAGGTGCCAACTTTCATGTTTTCCAGGCCATGCACAGGAGGCTGGGTTTGAAGAGGAGCACGCACAACACTGTCCTGTGCCCAGAAGGGATGCAGGTGCTGCAGGTGCAGGATTAACCTCTAACGCTTTCCCATAAGCAGGAAGCTGGATGAGCAGTAGACCAGTTAGGACCAAAAGTGGCACCCATATGGGATGTGGGGCCACAAGATGGCGGATTAGCTTGTCACACTGTCATGTCAGCCTCCCAAAATAATAGATACTTTTCATTACTGGAACTAAAAGCAATATAGTTAAAATTTCCAGGTTTTTTTTAATATTTGTAAACTTTTCCATGCTCATAATTATCGCTTGAAATGGGAACATGTTGTGTAGACCATTTAATATGCTCTTGTCTATTTCACGAATGAGACTCCTTTTTATCAAGGCACTTACTACCCATAGTATCTTTGCACTCACCTGAAGGTAAACTGTAGGATTAAAAATTATTATCTCTCTTGCTCACTGCTTTACCAGTGGTGTCTGGATGCATCTTAAACAAACAGATGTTTCATAGACACCAACCATGTAAGAGGAGCTTGTTTTCTGTTTAATTCACGAGAGAGTTTGGCGAACGGAATACACACCACTAGAAGCGGTTTCTCAGTCTGGCAGAGTGCTCCACATCTAATCTTGCCTTCAAAGTTTTCGTTATTAGAATCAAGGCTCCTGCCATGTTTCTTTTGCTGTGTTCTTTATATAAATTTCTAGACTCTAAAATGATGTGTCAAAAATATACATATTTAAATTTTTATATACACTGCCAAATTGAGATATATGCGTTTTTTTTCCTTTTCCTTTAGCATCTCATGGAAATGTTGTGAGTCTTCAGTAAGTGTACTATCATTTACCGTCACCAATTTGAAAGCTAAAAAAGGATTTGTTTTTATCTGCATTTCTTACATTATTAGTAAGCCTGTGCCTTATCATAGTAATTTATGAATTACTTGTTCATATCTTTTGCCAGGTTCAATGGAACTATTGTGTTTTCACACTGATTTTGTGAATATTTTCAAATAATAAAAACATTAATCATTTGACATGCTACAAATATTCATTCCAGTGTATAATTTGCCTTTTATTCAAGTGATATTTTTAATGAAATTCAAACTTGATTTTTTTTATTTCTGGCATTTCAGTCAAAAACTCATGCCAAAAGAAATCTCAAGACTTAAAAGCCCACTTTCTCTTATTGACTATGTTTTGAATTGTGTTTCTTGAATATTCTTTCAAATTAACTCTAAGAAATACACTTGGGATCAGTGTTTGGCACAGTGGTAATGACAATACTTGAGTTGTCACCACCAACCTGAGGGTCTATTCCTGACTTTTAAGCTTCCAGCAGTCATGAGCTCCAGGGAGTTCTAAGCACGATGGCCATATTCCTGCCTTTTGGCCTCTTTTCCTCCTTGTAGCAAATCAGAGCTCACAGCCCATGGGTGGGAAACACCAATCACCAAGCCCCTTCCAGGAGCAGGGTTGCTGCTTTGAAGCAATCCTAAACCAATACTTTTCATTTCCAATTAATTTGGAACATTTTCTTTATTAACTAGTAATTATGGAACCGAGAATATTTCTGGGGAGATAAAATTGCAAAACTTCGTATCACTCAGAGAGTGAACTGAAACATAATGTGTCACTCAAGAGTAGAGGGAAATATGTCTCTCAGAATGGGTTTCATGCTCAGTGGAAAGAAAACAATAGCCATGGCTTTCCATTTCACTGAGGGTCTTTTTCTTCATGAATGGATACAACTCTGGATTCAAATCATTGAGAGTGTATTACAGAAGGAAGAGCTTCAACAATAGCTACCATATTAGACACGAGTCAGAACTACAAGGAACTTGATCATGGGTCAGTTGTGCTTCATCTTTGAACTGCAATCATGATTTCTGCATCTTACTGTTGGTTAATAATTTTTAAAACTTGAAAAAGTCCCTGCTTTGATAATTTGAAAGTGACTTTGCCCATTTTCTCTTAAGAGACATGGTAGGATCTGAACTGAGCCTTCGGCTGAGGGGCAGGGTGAGGGCTGCTGGAGCTGGAGGCTGGAGGGCAGGGTGAGGGCTGGTGGAACTTCAGGATGATGTGCAAGGTAAGATTTGGTGGAGCTCCTGGGTCCATACACAGTCAAGAATCACAGATCCAAAGATGCACTGCAGCCTGTTCCCTTACAGTCTTTCATCCCACATGCCTAGGATGATGATGATGATGATGATGATTAAATCGCACAATGGATTCATTTATTGAAAAATACTTTATAGTCCAAAATAGTTTTAAAATATTGTAAAGTTTCTAACTGGGATCATGGGCATGTTTTTAGAAGCCTGATGACTTCTGTGTGAACCAAATGCCAAGCTGTTCTATGTTAATCTCTTGTCCCTCCCTTCCCCTCCCCTCTCTCCTCTCTTCACATCCCTTCTCCTCCCTTCCCCTCCCCTGTCTCGTCCCCTTTTTTATTTTCATCCACTCTCCTTTCTGCTCATCATTCTCTCCTTCCTTATCATCTTCTCTCATTCTTTCTCATAATACTACTTTTCTATAACAATAAGATAATTGCATTTGCTGAATGTGTGCTCAGAACCAGAAGTAGTTAAATGTTCTGGACCCTTAGAAACAAGAATAAAGGAATTAACATCAGCACTATGCCTTTAACATCCACAGTGGACAGGAGATAAAGGACCAAGGTAGGCATGGGGGCATCCACTAAGAAACTGCTTAGGAAGCCTGTATTACATGTTAGCATGCCTGGGCTCCAGTCTGAACTTTGCTCCTGACTTCAGCTTCCTGCCAGTGTGCACACTGGAAGTCAGAAGGTGGGCCCTAACCAACCAAGAGGGAGACACAGATGGTGTCCTGGGCTCTGGCCATGGACATGACCTAGTCTCTGTGTGCCTCCAAAATAAACATTTCAAGTAAAAAATGTAAAACAGAAGATTATTGATGAATGTGATGAAAAGCAACAGACAATAGTTTGCTACGTCTCAGCTAGTGTGTCCCATCTCTTTAAGAATGTTTAACGAGATGAGACATGTTTGTGAAACAACTCTGATGACTTTCTCAAGAAACAATTTAAGATTGCAAAGTAAATAAGTCATTTTTACATAAAATGTTTTATTTAAAACAATTATTCATAGGATATGGTAGGCCATTCTGTTGAGAGTTAGTTTCAAAGTCTTTACTGAAGGAAAAATCCTTGATAGTGGTAGCTATACAATTCTTAGTTTCAACTGAAATTTTGAATTTTGGAGAACCAGTTTCAACTCATGTGAGTTTAAATATCTCCTGACATTTCAAAATTTTCTCGTAAGATTTGTGGTTCTATGGTGATACTTAGCAAATGTGATCTTAATCACACAGTAAAATGGACCAATATTTGACATAGCTTCGTGCCTCATTAACCAATATTTTCCAACTGATCAGGATTACGTATAGATACAAGAGTTGCTGAATGTGCATAATACCCACCCAGCAAACAATACAGCAATAAATCAAAAGCTCGCTGATCATTTTAAAACTCTACAATTAAACATTGACAAAACATCATTCACTGAGTTTTGAACATCAAAGAATATTCAAAATTGCACAAAGGAGCCAAAACATGCTCATCTCTTTTCCAGGGCTATAATAAATACATTTCACAAAATATTGTATATTTAATAGACTGATTATAGAAAAAAATCAAAATTTACGTTTCTCTGATGCCAGATATTAACAGATTTCAAAGAAAAATCCGTGCACTCCTTTTCTTCTGTTTTGAAAACACATTACTTTTCATTGAGTTAGTCGTTTAAATTAGTAGCCAATCCTTATTTTAAAATACATTGCAAAATATTTTCCAATTCCTACTTTGATTTTGATTGTAGTTAACAGTTAATAACTGTACTTCTCAAAAACGGAAACATTTTGTTGTTCTAAAATTAAAAAAAAAAAAACCTTGACCAAAATAGTTGAAAAGTAGGATCCTAAACACAATTACCTTCCCATGTTAAGACCTCACAGGCCAGTCTCTCTTCCAGGAATTTTTCATAACCATCTGTTATCGACTCTCCGAACAAAAGGCTGTGGATTTATTCAGTCTCAACATGTCCCTCATACGCAGAAGGCCCCTGGGAAGACAGGGCATTTCTCTTCTCTGGTTCTTCAACGTTCACAGACAAATGCTGGGACTGATGGTGATATGGTTTTGTTATTACCTCACTTACCCGTCTCCTCTGCCTGAGAGAGCATGTCGGTGCTATTGCACTTGCTTTGGGGAGAGGAGTTGCACGTGTCCCAGCGCTGTGTTGTCATTGCTTGGCAGTCTTTGCAAATGGCGCATGAAATTTCCAAGGAGTTTGAAACTGCTGATGGATGTGTTTTGCCCAAGATGTTTTTCTCTCATCACAGCTCTCGCTCCTAACAAAATTTGATTACACTATATTATGTGTGCAGCACAATTGATAGTGTGGCAGATGAGTCAAAGAAATCTGTTATTTGAAGTCCTGTCTTCCATGTTGCCAACTGGTTGCAATACTGTATAAAACACATCTTTTCTCAGTATTTCCATGGTGTTACTGGTCAACCTTGTACCTTCGGGCTTGTTTTGGTGGTGAAATGCCTAAGACTTGCTCTCTTTTGCTTCTACTCATCTGTAGGTCATATTCTTTAATTTTATGTTTCACTACAGATCACCAGGACATGAGGTGTTAGAAGAGCAATTTCAACTCCTTAATGAGCAAACTGTTCTTATTCAGTCAGCTGTGATGACACTGTAAGTATCCCTGGTGAACAGCTCCCCAATCTGCCACCTCAGAGAACGTGCCCTGCACTGAGAGTTCCCCAACGTGGCACTCCTGCCAAGAAGCGCAGCAGCCACTCAGAGAGCAGACATGGATTGCTCAGAGCACAGAGGATTCTCCAGCTCGGAGACGCCTTGTCTGCCGGCGGCCTGCATCTTCGACAGCTGCTTTCCTTGTGCAGAATTAGTTACCCCCCCACCTCCCCAGTACTGCCCTGCACACTAACACATGCCTGCTGCTATAACTCCATCTAAAACATAATGCCATCTCCCATGTACCTTCGTTTCAACTCATGCTTCCTGAGCTGCCCCTCCTTCTTCTGGGAGGGTGCCTAGAAGGGGCTCAAATGTCACCTTGTCAATCATCCTGTGGATATGGCCTTATAAGGATGGCCAGCAATATTGCCCCAGGATCTCATTATCGCTATTCACTTACAATTTACTACTAAGTTCCATTGTATAAGTGACTCTGGGAACTTTCTGTGTTCAGGCTGGGGCAAAGCACACCCATGGGAAACTGGAGAAGATTCCCAGCTCCCAGCTTTGGATCAGCTCAGCTCCAGCTATTGTGACAGTTGGGAAATGAACCACTGCATACAAGATCTTTCTCCTTCTTTCAAATACAATGCGATAAAGCTTCAAAATAAAGCACTGTTGCAGTGCCTGCTGCATACCAACGACTCAAGACATGAATTCAGAAAAGGGAAAGGCAATCGCTCTTCTTTGAAAACTTTAGGATCTGTGCAAGTCTAGATTATCAAGAACTCGTGTGTGGGAGTTCCTTCGCTGTGTTAAGGTGTTAGATTCTGTTAGCTGTATCCGTGTATACATCGGTAATCTATGTAAAGTCACAGTAACACAGAAATTTGGAACAGGAAGGAATAGGTCAACTTCAAGATCAAACTGAGGAAAAGAGAAGTGGAGACAAAGGGGAGTGTGTGTGTGAGAGAGAGATAGAGACAGAGAGAAAAAGAGGAGAGGGAGACAAAAAAGAGAGGAGAGGAGAAGGAAAGAGGAAGGAATGCAACATGGACAAATAAACTTAATCATTTTCATATGTTAGTTTGTGATTTTCTACCTTAATGGAACAAAGTACGCATTTTACATTGTTGTTCAAAGGATATGGAATTATGGTAAGTTTCAAAATTTATACCTCAAATTCCATGAGTTTATGAGACATTTATAGTATTTCCATAAATGATCTTTTTATATGTCTTCCTGGCTATTTAGACCCTTGATTCAGACTTTTGGAGTCACAAGTGATGTTTTCTTGTTCAGTTCATTCTGTGTTCAATGTGGGATTAGGCACACATGTTGTAAAAGACACAGGACTGAGGCTTTGAAATACTGATGTATTCTATTAAGTGGTAACTTACTTGTCCAAACAGTTTCATTTTCATCACTACAAAGGAACTATTACTGTAGTCATTACAAAACTGAAGCCTTACTATTTTAAAATATCCATCTATGAAAACACAAGTACAGAACTCAATGCAGTGTCTCAAATGTTAATCCTCCCCTTTCAAGTACCAGGATCTCACATGAGCACGAGTTCATGTCCCAGCTGCTCCACTTCCCATCCAGCTCCCTGCCTGTGGCCTCGAAAAGCAGTGGAGGATGGCCCAAAGCCTTGAGACCCTGCACCCACGTGGGAGACCTGGAAAAAGCTCCTGGCTCCTAGCTTTGGATCAGCTCAGTTCAAGCCACTTGGGGAGTGGCCAGTGGGGGAGTGAAGCAGCAGATGGAGGATCTTTATCTCTCTCCTTCTCTGTAAATCTAACTTTCCAATAAAAGTAAATAACAGCAATAATAATAATAAAACAGGGCCTCTGAAGAGTATCAACCACATTGACTAGTGATGGGAACTTCACAGGAAAATTTTGACTGTAAAAATTGTTTATACATATTATATATGTATATATATGTATGTCATCACATCTCTATGTATTATATATTGAATAACAATATGTATTGTATATTGAATAACAATAAAATGTGTATGAAATGTAACATCCATGTCCAAATCTTTGCAGTGATTTTTATACTTGGTTCAAAACCATCCAATGTGATATGAAGATTGGAACATTTCAATATATTTCTAGAAAACTCTACTTTGCTATTGACAAACTCCAGTTCCGCCTCTAAATGTACTGAATGATTTATAAGAGAACAATGACTCACGCAGAAAATTGCATTTTTATAACTGTGGTAATGGTGACACTGAAAATCTACTAACCTGTAGGTATAGGCTGATACATCAAAACATTCATACAATAATGTTGCCACATAATTTGTATTTTATGCAAATATGACAGTTTCAAGTTGCTAACAACCTTTACAACATGCAAACGTATATTTTAAGAATTAACTAGAGTGATTATTTTGGGGGGTGGGGAATTGCAAAAATGCTTTCAATTCTATCTAGTATACTTCTCATCATTAGTACCAGCATAAAAATGTATTTGTGACCATGGTCTGATTATACCAAAAACGCATGTTAGATGACTTTCTTTTGTAACTTTAAGCAAATTTTTCTTCAAATTTCTATTATTAGTGGGAAAACTTTCAAAATAGTGTGGACATTGGTTTTATTCCTTGAGAACCAATGGATTTCAAACTCTTCTCTGGTGACTTCAGATAGAGCAAGTGGAAAGCAAACGCCCTCTGTTTATTTTTGAATGCTTTAGAAGTGGCCCTCAACATGATTAACTTAAAGTTTAAATTGTATGCTAGTGATTCCAAATGGTTGAAACCTTGGTATTGGAAGGGACCTACTGGAAAATTCTTATGTTCTAAAGGCCTACGCAAGGAGAGGATTTCTTGTGAGAGTGCCTTGGTTACCAAGGCGTAAGCTGGCCCTAGCTGTTCTCTCTGCTTCTTGCTCACCATGCAGTCCTACCTCCAAACACAGTGCTCATTCCCATCCACTACCAGGAAACCAAGCCGATGGCATCCACCTGAACTTGGTAAGCCATCCAAGCTGTGAGCCAAAATAGACCCATTTCTTCTTAAGTCACTATTCGCAGACCAAAATGCAGACCAATAGAGGAAAACCCGCAATGAGAAGGAATCATCGCTGTTCCTGAAGATATAGAGTGGCCTTGGAAATAGATGTCCGAGGAAAGGTTGGAAGCATCTGCAGGATGCAGGAGCAGGCTAGAGAAGGCCTGAGATGCTGCAGCAGAGGGTTAGGGGCAGGCCTCATGAGTTCAGAAGACAAGAAGTCTAGTGGGAAAATAAACGGCCGAGACCTCTCTGAAGAGGTTTTAACAGAATGAGGGGTCTCTGGGAACTCAGCTGTTAGCCACTGTTGCCACAGTGGGTCACCCTGCCTGACTGCCTTAGGTCTCTGTCATGATATTTCGTAAAAGATTGGCTTTTGAGGCAATGTGCAGAGCTTTAGTGGTGTTTATTAGTAAGTTCTGGAATCATACAGCTCTTACCAATGTTAGTGCATCTCACAACTTGTGTTATTTGATTACATATGGCTTAACATATCTTTTAAAATCTTTGTGACAAGAATGATGCCAGAGCCATGGATTTCAAGGGAATGATGAATGCAAGGGACCCTGAAAGCAAGCCCATCACAAGCCTGTCTCTTCCATTCTATACTGGACCCAATGTACACTTATCTTCAGCACTGTGGCTGGGCTGTCTCCCTTGTGACCACGATGGCTGCCACTTTAGTCCTTGACTCAGGCCATCCAAACTGCAAAACCTGTAAATAACAAAACCACGCTAACCACTGATTCCCTTGGAACTCGACATTACGTGAATTTACTTATAGACTCACTGTGCTAGCTTTTCAACAGAAATTGGACTTGCATCAAGAACAATTAGCATTGTTGTGACAAGTATTCTGCCTGCAGTGTTATGTGATAACAGGTGATGTTCTTGTGTTGAATTTTGGCCTTTAGTGTGTTCCAACATCATAGGGTCGCAGAACAAAAGCAGCCTTTTTGGCAGATGTCTTGATGGGAGAATTTGTTCCAAGAACAAAGGAAAGAGATGTGGGAGATCATCCCTGCATCTCTGTCTGCTACCAGACGGGTGTGACCCATGGCCTGCCTGACCATGAACTGACACTCAGCTTCCAGCCGTGCATGCAGGATGTGACCTGTGGCATGACCGGAGGGTCTAAAGGATAAACATGCCTTCTAGCCAACTGCAGTGTTATCACTGGGTGGGTGGACTTTTGGGGTCTGCCCTTTTGCTGGTCTATATAAGTTGCACTTGCTTTACAATAAATAGCCATAAATCAGACTGTCTCTGGTGGTTCTGAGTTGAAGAACACCATCGCCTCACCCTATTGGTGGTCTCAGGGCCTGCCATCAGGAAATCTGCCCAAGAGGTTAGGGGGGCCCAAACATCTGAGACATCTCCTGCTTTTCCAGGTATATTAACAGGCAGTCAGATTATAATATGGGTAGCTAGAACGAAATTCAGTATTCAAACTGCAGGACAATGTCTTAAGTTGTAGCCCAAACACTAACCACAGAGCCAGTCACACCCTCAGGTTCAGCATTGCCAAGATAAGCATTAAAGTTCAAACAGAATTATATTTTTCTACAAGGGTTGTGTTTTGTCCCTCATACTTTAATATCCATTCAATCAATGTCACTTCATTAACTCATACATCCCCTCCTGTTTTCACTCAATCATTCACTCATCCATTTATTTAGTTCCAGCACACAAGTAATCTAAGGCAGCTACAGTTTAATCCATCCATCTACTGGAACAACATACTAAAGCAGTGGGGTATACATCAAAGGAATATATACTTCTCAGACTTCTGGAGCCTGAAGTTGAAGATAAAGCCCAGATACAGTGATGGGAGCCTGTTTCTCACTGATGGCACCTTTTTGATGTACACACACATGGTGGGAGAGCAAACCAGCCACATGGGTTTCAGGAGAGCACTCATTCCATTCATGACTTAACCACTCCCAGACTTACTGTTTAACCCTGACCCACTGTGGCTTAGGCTATAATGTGAGAATTGGGAGGCACAAGCATTCAGCCCATAGCAACTCACTAAAATATCAAGTAAATACAGAATGTGGTTCTTGTCTTTATGGACACAGAACACCCAGGTATAAAGACAGTAGTAGAAGTATGACCTCCAGTGCAACAGAGCGTGTTTGAACATACAGCGAGGACCTTGCAGCAGCATGATCCCACTGTGAAACATGCAGGTCACGTTGTACACTTCCTCTTCTCTTTGTGTCCAGCCACACTCGAGTGAAGCACTGCCCATGCAGTGCCTTAACCATCCATAAGATTGCCTTCTGCAATGGATAATTAACTTCTCAGGAACACAATTTAAATTGGGTCACCATTTTGTCACTGCCACTCAGAGCACATTTCTTTCAACTCGCTTGTCAATAAAGTCATGCCATTAGCCAGCTCAGTTACCTTTGTCTGGCCCTCCCCTCCTCTCTAAAAACTTTGTTCTTGACTCTCTAAATACCCATACCTTCTACAAATGCACATTGTAGTCTGTAGGTTAAAGTCTCACAACGTAGGCACAACCAATTCATCTGGGCAACCTTCATTGTCTCTGCTCCCATAGAGCACTGGAATTATCTCCAAAGAAGAGCACGTGTGATGATATTGGAAGAGCTAGAATTAGGGTAGAATTCAAAATTTAATATAAATGCATACAGCAGGAGCTTCTTTCTCTCTCACCACTAAGTCACTGCTGCTAAATACACAGACTGCCTGCTCAAAGTCTCCTAACATGCAAACGAATTTAAAGAGCATCAGTAGAGTTTCCACCCAGAATTAATTTTCTCCTGAAGGTGTAAAGATGTTTCCACCTTGTGATTGTAACAGCACACAATTGTCATCACATGGTTCTGAAGGCCACAGATCTAAAATGGGCTCTATCTGTGGTCCAATATGAATTGGATGGTTTTCTGAAGGTTCAGTCATTTTTCTGCCTTTTTCATCTCTGAGTGGTTCTCCTGGCACCATTCTAATATCCAACGTACCAGAGATGGTTGGCAGTTTTCTCAGCCTGTGTCCCTATAAACTTACACTTCTGTCTTCATCCTTAGAAGGACAGTTACGTTACATTCAATCCATCGAGATAATCCAGAGTCATCTCCCAATTTCAAGGTCAACAGATTAACAAATGTAATAAAGTTTGCAAATCTGACTCCCTTGTGCTTCTAATAGAACACATTCTTGGAGCACAAGGATTTTGATGTGAAGCTTGGGGTAACTTGTTCTGTCTGCCACCACTCTTTTCTATGCCCAATGAGTGGATTACTCTCAAGACAGTCTGGCTGACACTGTTGACCCTGCTGGGCAAGTGTACTGTTTTTTTTTCCAATGATTTATTTATTTATTTGAAAGTCACAGGGTCCAAATGAGAGAGGCACATGAGCAGGGATCTGAATCAGAAGTGTGGCAGCTGGCACTTAACCTGGAACACACTGGTAGAGCAGACAGTCCCCTTACCTGCTCTGCCACTTTCAGCCCCACACCAATGTATTGCTATGAGTGGAGAAGGTTATTGACTTAAAAAAAAAGTTTATTGATTTTTATTGGATAAGCAGATCAGATTTATAGAGGAAAGGGTCTTATATCCACTGGTTCAATTCCAAATGACTGAATGGCTGGGAGCTACAGGGTCCCAAGCCTCTGGGTCACACTCTACTGGTTTGCCAGGCCATAAGCAGGGAGTTGGACGGGAAGTGGAGCAACTGCAGCATGAACCACTGCCCATGTGAGTTCCTGGCATTTGCAAAGTGAGGATTAAGGCACTGAGCCATAGTGCCAGGCCAAAACGGGTTAATTTTTAACAGATATCTAAAAGCAGTTGTGAAATCTCTTATTGCAGAACTCAACATTAATTTTGTTAGACTGGTTTATCTATAAAAGCAGGGCAAAATTTGCCAATACTTGCATGTGTTCTCACACACTCCCGAGCCAAGAGAAGGAGGTGGCTGCCCACACTTCTGCCTGTTCATTATTGGTGTTTCAGGTGCCACAACCAAAGCACCTCCTTCAAAGGTTCTGGCCTCCAGCACTTGCTGCAGGGTCTTTCCCAGTGTCCTCTTGGGGCTTCAGAGCTGCTCCTTCTCCTTGTCCTCACTGCCCCCACCAGCTCTGTATGAATTCTTTCCAGCACTACTGTCGGAACAAATGTGTCAGCACTTTGTAACAGATGGTTGCCTTCCTTAATATATCGCACAGACTTCAAGAAATGCTGGGTGTGCCATGAAATGCAGGCAAGGCAAAAGGAATTGCTACCCATGGGATTTGTGCAAGCAGAGCCCAGAAGGAGGACTGCAGAAAACCAGAGGACACCACATTGCCTTCTTCTGCAAGCCAGTCAAAGAAGCAGCAAGCTACAGCACGGAAAATCCACTCCAGATTCAGGACTTAGAGGTGACACTTGTAGTTGGTTGCATATGAAAACTTGTTGCTGACAGATGCTCCATTTTCTCTAACAATTATATCTGCTTGGTTGTTTTGAAATTTATCTGAAAATCAGACATTGCTACCTTTAAGTTTTTTTGAGATTTTTAAAGAACATTCTTCTAAAGTGTCCAAAGAACAAACATAGGAAATTGTTATTCTGCTGCCTCCTTCAAACATAAAACTGCCAGGCCTAATCAAATCTAACTGAAACTTCATCTGAATTAGCCAGTGGCTCCCAATGGGATGTTCATACCTTTCATTTAGGGATGTATGAATTATTACTTACTGTTGCAAAACTCAGCCAAGCACTCCATTTAAGTGAGTTGAAATACTCAAGTACACAAATAATCCCAACACCACGAAGAGTGTGTTAAATACTTCCAACCTAGTCCTAAGATGTCACTAATATTTCAAGAGCTGAGTGAGTGTCTGAGACTAAAACGTAATGTTCTTTGCTACATAAACTAGTTTAAGATTGGATTAAATATTCATGGATTATCCAGAAATACCTGAACACTTCAAAGATTGACTGAAAATGGAATTATAAGATGAATTGATTCTGATGTAAAAAAATTTTTGAATTCCATGCACACAGGATCTTCAAACCATTCTTGGAAAATATATTATGAGAAAATGCATGAATTTCAAAAAATTATATAATAAAATAAACCTTTTTAATCCCATTTGTTGTGAATTTTTGAAATATCCTGATGAAATTCTCGAGTCGGGTGATATGTATGCATATATTTTGGCTCAGACATTTACAAGAATTTTGTTCACACTTTCAGAAAGTCTTTGTACCAAAACAGTTTCTCATCATACAGTCCACCAATTAAACATACGCACTAATGTTAATGTGAATTTAATTGTATTACTCATGGTACATTTTATAGATATAAAGATACACACACATATCTTACTTATACCATACTCCAAAATTCAAAATTAAAGAAAAAGTGAATTCTAATCAATTCATTTTTTCCTTTTCTATAAATTTAAAGGTCTATAAGGATACAACTAAGTCATTATCTGCTCAATACATTTTATTATTTTATTAAGTATAATTGTGTCCATTTGCAAAATAAAATGCAAAAGCTTTGTTATTAATTACATTTCTTTGCATTTTAATTCTTCCGAAGATGGAAAGTTTTACTTGTTTTACTTAAAAGTGAGTGGAGGTTGTGTCATCATATATTTTTTAGGGTTATAGGTAGAATTTTTTTTTTTAAGATTTATGTATTTTTGGGCCCGGCGCCATGGCCTAGTGGCTAGGGTCCTCGCCTTGAATGCGCCGGGATCCCATATGGGTGCCGGTTCTAATCCTGGCAGCTCCACTTCCCATCCAGCTCCCTGCTTGTGGCCCAGAAAAGCAGTCGAGGACGGCCCAAAACCTTGAGACCCTGCACCCATATGGGAGGCCCGGAAGAGGTTCCTGGATCCTGGCTTCGGATCTGCATAGCATCGGCTGTTGCGCTCACTTGGGGAGTGAATCATCAGACGGAAGATCTTCCTCTCTGTCTCTCCTCCTTTCTGTATATCTGACTTTCCAATAAATAAATAAACCCTTTAAAAAAAGATTTATGTATTTTTATTTGAAAGTCAGATATACAGATAAGAGGAGAGACAGAGAACAAGATCTTCCATCCACGGATTCACTCCCCAGGCACTGCAACAGGCAAAGCTCCACCAATCTGAAACCAGGAACCAGGAGCTTCTGGGTCTCCCAAAGGGTACAAGTTCCCAAAGCCTTGGGTCATCCTGGACTACTTTTCCGGCCACAAATAGGGAGCTAGATGGGAAGTGGAGCCACTGGGATTCTAACCAGTGCCCATATGGCATCCCGGTGTGTGCAAGGCGAGGACTTGAGCTGCTAGGCTACCGTTCTGGGCCTGGTATTTTTCATTATGCAGTACGGCAGGCTCAGGGATTTCCACTTCCACGCTCACCCTCTCCCCGTCCCCACTGCTTTACGTTATTACAATAGTGCAGTCCTTCAACAGCACTCACAGTCTGTCATTCTGCCGTTTCTCTGTGTCCTGACATTGTAGGCGTACATGATGGTGTACTGTAAGGCTTTCTCCATGGTCCTTTAAGACAAGGAAGCACATCATAGTATTAAAGCAAAGGATTTAGAACCCACATATCTGAGCCCTCTGCTTTGCTGGAGCAGGAATGTGGCCCAGCAATCCAGAAGCGTGTACCCAGGTCCCACTGCAAGGAGCTGTTTTATCCCCAGCTCTAGCTCTGTCTCGATTTTCTGCAGATGCAGTCCCCCAGGAAGCAGAAGTTACTAGCCGTTGGGTGTCTACACCTTGTTGGAGGACCTGCTTGCTATTCCCAGCTCCCAACTCAGATCTAGCTTACTCCTGCAGTGGCAGACCATCCACATTGATTTAGAAGAAATGATTTGCAATATGCATGCTCTAATTGAACATTGTTGAAGATTAAATTTGGAAACAATAACCAACACCACAGACAACTCCTTCAAATTTTGTAATTATGATTGAAAAATTAACGTGGAGAACTCACTTGATGAGGTCTGCAATTGCTGCACATAGATCAGCTGCAAATGACAAAGCATCAGATGACAATATTCAGCAAATGTGTTCCACACCCTGAGACATTTCTGCAAAGAAGAGTAGCACCCTAGAACAAAGTGCATCCCAAGCACAGGCGGTCTCACCAGTCAAAGCAGAAGTGGGCTGGATGGAGCTGGTACTACGGCTGCAGTTTTGGGGAGATGCTCAGACATTTTGCCTTTCTACCTTCCAGAAGGCTGAAGAACCATAACATCAGGTTACAAGGAGAGTCTTTTAATCAAATTAGTCAGGCATTTTGGAGAAAAATGTCCTGGAAAACATGAGAGAATTTTTCCCCTACCATGGCAATAATCTTACTCATTTTTCTCCTCCAACAACTGCAATTTCAAAAAAATTCCAAGATAAAATCATTAAATATCTATTATAACTGTTGTAATTTAGCCCTTCATTTGTTTTTGTTTCTTAATATTTTGAGGATTCCAGTTATTCATTTTTCTGTTTTAAATAATTTATTTCATTCTTTTCTACCCTACAGATTGCTTTAGACACTGGCACCTACGTCCCTACTGAGATGAACAAGATGAACCATCATGTCTTTAAACTGTATTGCAACTTCACCTGCCAAAAATGGACACAGCACTCATGGAAGTATCTGCAGGCCAGTTTTTACAGACAAATCACTCCTTAGGCAGGCATGACTGTCCCAAATTGTGTATTAGGTATGAATTCTGCAAACATGACATGTTAGTGAGAACTGCATATTTGGGAGCTGTTGCACATCTCCAAGTCACATGAAGAGAACAGTAATACTATGGTGAGACATATAACACTTGCCAAGCTTATGGCTCGTGTGGTCCCCAATGCTAGCTTAAATAATTCCCTGTACTTTTGGAACACGTTGATGGTCCACTGGGAGAGGAGGGTCAGGACTTCATTATATAGCTTTATGGAAAGGATTGATGAGGATGACCTCAAAAGAAGGTATGTGGAATCCACGAATCCTGTAAGACTTCAAGACCATCTGGGTAAGAGTCACTCTGTAATTGTGGACTCACCTTGGAGTTGCATGAATAAAACACGAAGTTGGCAAAGCCCAAAGAACTCCATTCCCAGAGCAGCACTGCAGACAGACACTAGCAGTTCACGTGGATAAACACCCAAGTGCAGATTTATTACACCCCATGCACAAAGGCCTCTACCAGCTGAGAAACAGTGATAACCCAACCACTTGTTTGGATCTCCACTTAAGACAGGATGCGAATCTTGCATGGCAGAGGTGTTCACAGGTTCAGAAGAAGTAATCAGACTTTTAGATCTTCCAGAAATGGGCACAAACAGTTTAGAGGCTGGAAAATTCCTAGTCCTTCAATTTGCAAATGATATTGTATACCAACAAACAGTAATAAATCAGAAATCATGAACCTATCTAATGAACAAAAGAAAAGCTAGAAATCTTTCATATTAAATCTGATGCATGCATACATTTTAAAGACACACAGCAAGATCCAGGGAAATGCAGGCAATGCCCCCTTACTTAGAAACTTATTAGGGAAATGAGAGTAATTTTAGAAAACATCAGGAAGCCACTCTGGAGCTGAGAAGCACAGTAAGGTAAACTAACTAAACAGCAGAACAAATCAAATGGAAGAAAGGATAACTGAGTTCAAAAGCAGGGCGTTTGAAACATACAATCAAAAGAGAATGCAGAGAAACTGAATCAAGCAAAGTGAATCAGCATTAGGAGCTGTCATTGCATGAGGACCACTGTTGTGGTGCTTTCAGTGTTAACGCTCTGCGGAAGGCAGTGGAGGATGGCCCAGCTCACAGCACAGGGGAGTCCCAGAGCAAGCTCTCAGCTCCTTGGCTCTGGCCTGGTCGCTGCAGCTGCGAAGAGAGTCAATCCATGGATAAGAGAAACTCTCCAAGGTTAAACATAAGAGAGACTTTTGGGGGCTGGCCCAGTGATATGTCAGGCTAAACCTCTTCCTGGTGTGCTCATCTCCCATATGTATGCAGGTTCTAGTCCCAGCTACTCCGCTTGCAATTCAGCTCCCTGCTGATGGTTTGGGAAATCAGCAGGCAGTGGACCTCTACACCCACTTGGGGAACATGGAAGAGGTTCCTGTGCTCAGGTGCAGACCAGCCCAGTTATAGCCATTATGGTTGTTTGGAAAATGAAACAGTAAATGGAAGGGGTGTGTGTGTGTGTGTGTGTGTGTGTGTGTGTGTGTGTGTGTGTGTTTCTCAGTCTTTGTCTCTCACACACACTCACTTTCAATTAAAGCAATATGAAAGGCAGGGGGCATTTAGTGTAGAAATCTAAGCTGTAGCCTTCGGCAATGGCATCATCGGGAGGTGCCAGTTTGCATCTTGACTATTGCATTTACGTTTTAGCTCCCACTGCTGGCTTGAGAAAGCAGTGGGAAAGGGCCTAAGTCCTTGGGTTGTTTAACTTATGTGGGAAACTCAGGGGCAGCTCTTGGCTCCTGGCGTTGGCTCAGCTCAAGCCATTGTGCCCATTTGAGGAGTGAACCAGCAGACGAAGGATCTCTTTCTATGTCTCCTTCTCACCATAAGTCTGCTTTTCAAATAAAACTAAAATAAATCTGAGAAACAGAGAGAGAGATGAAAATGACAACATAAAAGGAACAACTAACATGTGAGGGAGCCCCATTTCTCCTGATTTTAAACTCAATAGAAACTTATAGGCCACGAGAGGGGGATTAGATGTTAAGAGAACTGAAGGACAAAAAAGCAATCAAGAAGACTATATCCACAAATATATGGCTTTGTACACAAAACACAGATAACAACATCTAAGATAAATAAATAAATTGATCAACCTTATCACCAATAACTCTGTCCTACAAGATTTGCTTAAAAGAGCTCTTTAAACAGAAAGAGATTGTATAGAACTTAGTAACAGACTATCCAGTTGTGGTAATGGAATGCGGTATGCATCTCCACTTCCAAATCAAAGATGGACTCCCATTGAAACTGTTGGATATATCATGACAACAGAATGCTGGACTGTCCGCCATTGTCTGTGGCAGCAATGTCAGGACACACTTAAATAACAGAATGATGGAGGCATGCCTGCGTATGAAGTACTATACTACTGTAATAATATGGGGGAAATAAGTTGGGAGGATGAAATATGGGGAAGGGGTAGAAGAAATAACAGAGTCTATGTAATTGTACCATAAAAGTAAAAAATAAAAGAAAAGAAAAAAACTGAAAGATATACCAACGAGTAAAAAGATGAGTGAGATTACACTGCTTGGCTCTTGTTGTGTATAAACTCAACTCAAAATAGCTGAGAGATATCTGTAGGATCCCAGAAACCATGACCTTACTGGAAGAAAATGTATGGGAAATTGGAAAACACTTTAGAACATTCGCACAAGTATTTGTGAATAAGTACACAAATCAAATAAACAAACAAGCAAATAACAAACTCCAATGGAACGCAGAGCAATAGCCTGTTGTCCTCACCTTGCACACACCGGAATTCCACATGGGCACCAGCTCATGTCCCAGCAGCCCAGCCTCCCATCCAGCTCCCTGCCTGTGACCTGGAAAAGCACGAGGACAGTCCAAAGCCTTGGGACCCTGAACCCACGTGTTGGAGACCTGGAAGAAGCTCCTGGCTCCTGGCTGTGGATTGGTGCAGCTCCAGCCATTGTGGTTGCTTGGGGGATGGAAGATCTTCCTCTCTGTCTATCTGACTTTCCAATAAAAATATGTCTGAAAGTTGCTCTGTTTCATCAAGGAGATCTGCACAGTTTAGGAAACAGCTTACAGATTCAAGGAATAATATACATAACAGCAAATACTGTGCTAGCCATACATCTGACAATGTGTTAACAGCAGGAGTATATAAAGAAACCAACTCAATTGTATTTAAGCAAATAATCCCATTGAAATTGGGCAACAGATCAAAATAAATAATTTCCTAAGTAAGATATACAAAAAGCGAGCACAGAAATGGAAAAGCACACAGCATTATTAACCTTCAAGGAAATGGAAGCCAGGCTGCTGTGTGGCTGCACGGTAGAACCACTGTCTACAGACCCAGCATCCCATTGTGGCAGGTGTTTGTACAGTGGTAAAGATGTGCACATCCCAGGCTGAAGTTCCTGGCTTCCAACTCAAGTTCGACTTCTACTGGAGATTTCTGCTAATGTGTATCATGGGGGGACAGCAAAGCAGGGCTCACATAATTGCATTTATGCTATCCACAGGGGGACCTGGATTGACTGCGGCTCCTGCTGCTGTGGGCTGTTAAGAAGTCTGCCAGAGTCTCCACCTCTCTGACTTTCCAATAAATAAATGTGTATTAAACGTTGTGTGCGTGTGTGTGTGTGTGTGTGTGTGTGTGTGTGTGAACGACAGATTGAAGGGGAGCTTAAGATGGGCATTCATGTCAGAACCAAGCCAAACCATTGTATTTTTTGTCTTTTACAATATTACAAATCATTAAGTGCACAGCTATTTTCTTAGTTGGCATTTCCCTGCTAATTAACAACTCTTTGTGTGTTTGTTAATTCGTTTGGCATTCTTCTTTCTTGTGCTCAACTTATTTAACAGTTTTTAATTTGTTTAACTATTTTGCATAATTTTGTTTGTATGTTTTGGACACAAATGCATTGCTATAAAAATGTGCTCATATTGTGTCTACACAGTAACCCGTCCATAGCTACACTTGGTTCTCAGACATCAATTCTCTACAGACTAGTGACATAACATCTTAGTATCGTGTCTTTCTCTGCCGCTATGCTATTTGTTCTTCACCGGTCGCTCTGCTGTCTCTAATCTGTTGTGGCCCGCATTTTATAGTCGCTATTTCACTGCCTAAATTTGATGTGCTTTTGCTCCTTTCAATGTGTGTGTCTCTGACTCAAGGAACGTAGCTAAAATAACTGCTTGGATTAGTCATCTTGGCCCACAATTAGAATTGCCAGAGGCCAGGACCTTCACACTCACCCTTTTGACCTCGTCTATGTCTAATGGCTTCTAAAAGTCTCAACTCCAAATACAGCTGGGTTAGAGGCGTCACTGTGTGAGCTGGGGTGAAAGGGGAATGTGAAGCAGCAGCTGGGAGCCTGGCTCCCATGTCTAAGCCAGGTCGAGGTTGCCATTAGAGCCAGGTCGAGGTTGGCACCAGATTGGTATTTTAAGCCTCTGCAAAAGGGACACATCTTGGTCCTTCATATGCTGCTATCATTTGGATTGTTTCCTAGGCATTGTGGATCTGAAATTCCATGAAGTTGAATTGGTTTATTATTTCCCATAGCATAGCATTTGCTCCTAACAGATGACTGATCCAATTAGTATCAAACATTAAACCAGTTTTCCCCTAGAGTGACTGACACTGTAAATCTCTGTATAGTTGCTGGGTTGCAGGACACTTGTTCTGCCCATGTTTGCTTAATGTATCTGTTTAAAACCCAGAACCAGAAGACCCCTTTCTGCAGTCATCTTCCCTCCTGAAATTACCCCATGATACTCGTTTTCGTAGGTCCCTTCTGACGGTCATGTTGGTCAGAAAATTATGGAATTTTGTTTAGTTGATTCACTTGGGTGAGATTATTGAAACAATGAGGAGTGGACCATTTGTGTCACTTGTCCCAAGCAGTCATGCTTTTGTGTTTGCAGAGGTCATTGCCAGGAAGTACGGGCCTTGCGGAGTTTGTCACAGGTGGTGTTGCCCTTATAAGCTAATGGCCGTCATATTCTGGTTTCAGAGTGGCTCCACTGTAGGAGTGAAGGTCCACTGTCTGGTGGCTTCCCTGCTTCCTTTTAAAGGCAGCTGCCAGTCACAGCACTTGTTCGCTGTGACTGCTTTCAGTATTGTTTTATCATTTGCGTGATTTGTTCTATTATAATGCGTGTTGATACATATTCATAGTCCTGTTTGTAATGTTCCTAATTAGCTATTCCCTGCACTATTTCTGGAACTGCAATTTCAAAGCTTTTAACCTTTTCTCCATGTCAAATATGTCTCTTATATCTTTTGCCCTCTTGAGTTTTGCCTCATTCTTTATGCAGTGAAGTCTCTGCCGGTCACTAATCCTATCACCAACCATGAGCAGTTTGCCTTTAAAACCTTATTAATAGACTTGTGCATTCCAGGAACGACACTTTCAGCTTTAAAAATGTCATCTGAAGACTGGTCTCCTTTACAGATAAAATTGTCCCTGCTTCCCCATTCCCCTGTCCATGTTTTAAATACATCATTCATAGCTACCCAGGCTCATGTCTAAAATGGTGCATGTCATTATTGCCGACTCCTCTTCTTATTTATTGTCTCGGAATTCTGCCTCTTGTTATGCTTAAGATTTCATTTTCTTTTTCATTGAAAGCTGCGTGTTTTGTATATAAAGCCCACAGAGTTTACAGATACTGCCTTTTTTAGTAAGGAATTTATTTTAGTGAAAGTGCTAGGTTTAAATCAGGGGAAAGCCTTCATGCCATCAGGAATTGGGCCAGATAGCCACTGCACAGTGTCTGTGAGCTGGGGCCTGTCTGGTTCACGCCTCCTCCAGGGCCCTCAACATCCACAATCCCCGAGCTGCAGTTTTTATGTTTCAGTAACTTTAAAATGTCAGTGTTTTTTAGTTTCTCACACAAAGCAGTTACTTTACACTCAGTGTTGGCAATGCTGGAGTGCAGCTAATAACTCAGTGCCAAAGTGGTTCAGAATGTCAACCATTTCAGCTGGAGTTGGGCTTCCTCCTACGCTTACTTTGTCTCTTCGTTTAGGGCACTCTAAATTGGCAAATATGTTGAAAGCAACACAATCATACAATATTGGGCTAAGCTCAGTAAGTATTCTTTCTCTTGGGAACTCTGTCCTTTCAAGTGCTGGATGTTTTTGTAGGTTCCCAATGCCTTCAGACAGATGTTCTTCTGTGTTTCTATTTTATGCTGTTCTAAATTGTCTCATTGTTTGGACGATTTGTTGCAAACCATTCTTTCATAGCCAGCAGTGAAAAATTGTGCCTGCATTACAAATTGATCCTAGAAAATTATGCTACCTTCAGACCTTCAGACAGTGAAAATATAAGGAGGCATCATAAAGTAATGATTTCTTTAAATATAAGACAGAAGAAGATGGCCTAATGGGCTGACGTTTTCTGCAGCTGATGAAAATAAGAGCTCAAGGATATTCTATCACAATCATAGAGGAGCACTTTCCACATTGACTTCTTACGGTTATCAAAACGCATGTGATCTGCTCAATGGGAGGTGATGATGAAATCTCTGGGGTGTGTCTTCCACAGAGAATAGAAGGGCAGATTCTCACACTCAGAGGCAGGAAGTCAGGATTCATCGAGCAAATATCAACTGTAGAAATCTCACTTCTGACAGAATGCACTGCGTAAGGTGAACTACAACGTCTGATGAAGGCAATACACAGCATGATTAACATATGGAACACTGAAATGTAAACAACAGGATCAGGATGTGTGTGCTGTGAGAGATAATTTAAAGCACAAACAGAAAGGAAATCAACTACTGGGCTTGTAACATTATAAGCTGGAAATCACACAAAGTGATCCAGCCAGCATGGCATGAACTGAGATCCATGCTGAGATTCACCACATGTGACTGTGCTGGAATGACATCCTACCAAACCTTTGTGTGGGTCTCGAACATTAAATGTTTCTTCATTTGTGGATTAGAAGTTCCCTAGAGATCCTTTGTTCCTCCCACCATGTGGAATTACCTATCTGAGCAGGAACTGCCCACCAGACACAGGTGTCTTCGTCTTGGCTTTCTCAGTCTCCAAAACTGCGAGAAATGTGTTAGTAAGCCATCTAGAAAATAGTGTTTTGCTGCAGCCACCCAAACAGAGTGACTGATTTCACTTTCTAAAAAGAAAAAAAGGGGAGTTGGGGCTGGTGTTGTGGTAGTGGGTTAGGCTGTTGCCTGTGATGCGGCACCCCATATGAACACTGCTTTGAATTCCAGCTGCTCCACTTCTGGTCTGGCTCCCTACTGGTCACCTGGCAAAAGTGTCTAGATCTCTTTCATTCTTGCAGGATGGTCTGGTGAGGCTTCTAACTCCTGGCTTCAGCCTAGCCCAGTCATGGCTATTACAGCCTGCTGAAGGGTAAATCAACAGCTGGAAATTCTCTCTCCGCCCCCCCACCTCCAGCTTTCTCTGTGACTCTTTCAAATAAACAAAGTATCTTAGAATTAAAATATATATATATAATAGGATAGATTTTATTTGACATCTATTCTTGCCACCAAATTGCAAGAATTGTAAAGATTAGAACAAAATCAGGGGAAAAAATGGTTTTTCTCCTGTGCAATCCACAGGTGGAGTTCTTTTCTTAAGAGTTCTGTTCATTGATTTTTCCCACAAACAACTCAACACAGAGAAGAAAATTCAAGATGTGAGTAGAGACTGTCCCTGCGTGTGTTACATTCACTTCAGTCACATGTGTTCTGTTCATCTAAAGGGAACTGACACAGCTGAAACTGACTTATAAGCATGAACCAAATTCACCAGATATACAAACGAAATATGGCCACTCGTGAAAAAGATAGTTTCAAGAAAAAATGCCACACCATCTCCTTTCAGTCATAGGCACAATACAGTTCTTCGTATCTTAGGTGTATTGCGTCTTCAGCTCTACCTGTGGAAGAAAAACGCTGGTTCTTGGTGTAATGACTTCACAAAGATGAAATGTTTTGGCTGTGATAAAATCCAAACAGCAAAACTTCCTCAACTTCCTCCAAGTCTAAATCCCTCAGCTCACCTTCTCTTCCTCCAGCTTGAGTGCAATGCAACAGCATTCAAGTGAAATAAATGAAATGTGGATTCATTCTGAGCAATTACTAACCTCAACCACAGAGCTCTTTTCACTCAATGATTAGCAAGCATCAAAAACCAACAAAAATAATACAAAATAACTTTGTAATATTTAAAATTATCAAACCCTAATCCAAACCTATCATGTTTCCTGTCATCAAATATAGCACATACTATGCTACACTCCTGGTGCCTTCACATTTACCTAAACTCTCAACTGTGTCAAGAAACCACACACAGTGATTGCCCTGTGCCCTATAGACACTATGTATCCATCGCATTTCTCAGGATATTTGTGAGTCATTCCACAGCCCATGAGTTTAACTCTTTCAATGCAGGTGGATGGAACTTGTCTCGGTCTGTGTCTCTCACTCTGTCACTAAGACTTTCAGAGAAATAGAATTAAACATAAAAAAAGAAAGAAGGAAGCAAATTATCACCAAGTAGATAGAAGTGTGGGAGATCGTCCCTGGAGCTCCACCTGCTTAGCCCAGGTGGGAGGCCACAGGCAGAGAGCACAGCATGTCTCGGGGAACCCCTGACAGGAGTCTCAGCTAACCCAGACCCCAACATAGCCTGTTCACTGAGCATGCAACAGGAGCAGTGGGCTGTACCCCAGTCTCTCTTCTTGCTCTTGTTTGAACTGTGCTAAGACTTCCTTTGTAAACAACTGTAGGAAGTCAAATGTTCCATTCATCCTGCTTTTCAGCAGGTAGGGAGTCTGCCCTGAGACACAGCTTCCTGTGCTCCCTACATTCCAGCAAGTCTCGGTGACCTCTCACAGTGAGATTGACCACAGAGTGCCCAACTGAAGCTCCACGGGCAAATGTGAGTAATCTTGATACTAGGGGAAGAATCTCCAACAAGGAGGTTGGACGTCACTCTGATGCTAGCTGGCAGCGTGGAGACTGACCAGCTGGCAGCAACGTGTTGTAAGAGATGCTTGAGCAAACTAGCAGGGGGAAACATAATTGGCAAAGTAAGAGATTATAGAGTGTATAAAAAGTATGCAGAGACAGATACTGTCTGTTCTGCAAAATTTCCAGTAACAATAATTGTGAGTTAGTGTGTTAAATGACAATATGGATGAGTCCAATCCAGCTTTCATATAACAGCAGCAATAGCAAACACAGATGATGATAAAATACGAATTGGGTACACTTTAAAGTGATTTTTTCACAGATGAAAGTTGTCAAGTTGAAAGCCAAAATTTATCTTGAGGACTGAAGCAGAACTGAGGCTCATTAGAAATATGAACCGTACTCCTAACACTGCTATGTTAAGATATTGTGCAGTTCTCTGCAAAGAATATGCTGTGCCCATGTGTGTCCACGCGTGTGCAAACGTATGTGCATACACACAGCACTCTCATGCCACCAAGTAGGGAAGACACACGAGGGAAGGAGGAAAGCCAGAAGGGTGACTGTTCCACATTGTCCTGTTCTCAGCAGTTGGGGCTCCTGCACATAAAGATTACACTGGGAAAGAAATCCTTGCTCTGTGCGTTTCCCCACGTGGAACCTCTACAGGTTGGGTAGCATCCATCCACCCTGGGGGAAGTACTCTTTTTTTGCTCGTGATTTTCATTCAAATACCAAACTGATCAGTGAAAATCCTTCCGCAGACTGCCGGAACGGAAGGGGATAAAGTGCCTTGGCATCCTGTGGCCCGGTCAAGTTGTCAAACGATATTATTCATCAGAGTCCTCTAGTTCTTCCGTTTATGGAGAAAATAAATCCATCAGGATCTCCAATTCTGTGAGTTTCCCACACGTAGTTGAAAATAAGAGCCACACCAATGATTTGTTCATGATGCTACGGCCTTATGTGCAACAATATACTAGAAAGATCGCAGTGATCACATTACCTAGCAATTAAGTAGTCAATGCTCAAAATATTTTCTTATTATTTCAGGTACTTCTTATTTTTATCAAAAGCAAAAAGATCTCACTTTAGTAATTATAAATAATTATTGAATGGAAAGTGATCATTTCGCTCATATATAGTAATATTAAAACTTTATTATTAAAAATATTAAATGATATAACTAATAAATAATATAAAATACTGAAACTTTAATAGTGCATAATTCCTATCCAGCGTTGACAAAGGCATTATTAAAGTTTTATGAAACTGTTTTTGCTGCGACACTGATAAATATTAACCTTTTTTTTTAAACCTCTGTTTGTTTGTTTTCTTCTTTAAAAATCTTCTTCCCACATGTAAGGAAGAGCGAGTGGTTCTTCATCTGGCTTATTTCAGTCAGCTTGATCCTCCAGATGAGTCCATTTGGCTGCAAATGGTACAATTACAGATTCTTTTTATTTTATTTCTGGGTTTGATTTTCTCATATCTGGCAGGTAGTGTGCCTGTGTCTAATTTAGGAATAGATTGTGAGGTCACTGGCTCTTTTACTGAACATTTAAGCATGGTTCATATACCCAAAGTTCATGCTCTGTGTATGTTATTACATCTTTTAATAATTTAATATAATATTTAATATAAATATAATTAATATAATATTTAATTTTAATAATTTAATATTTAATAATTTATTATATGTTTCAAGAAGCAATCTGTGAGCTGCCATCCTACAACAAATACATTGAAGTATTTGGTATTGAAAATGCTTTGCTTTTTGTTTCAGCCACTGAAATATATAGAATATAAAACATTAATATTAGAAACATATAATGGGCAGAACACATACAGGGATATTTCATCTCTATCTGGTCTTAATTTGCATTTCTTCATGACCAGCTATATGGAGTACCTTTCACAAACTTGCTTGCCATCACTGTTACTTCTTTAGCTGTGTCTGTTCTCATTTTTGGCCAACTATTAAAAATCTGTGTTATCATTTAATATACCAAGTCATTTACTAATTTTGTTCTTTAGCAGTTATGTAGTATGTGCATATCTTCTCCCAATGTATGAATTACATTTGAAATATCTAAACAAAGTTTTACAATGTGTGTAAGCTGGCTTCAGTGACTTCTGTTTCAATGTGCAAGATCAGACTCTGTATAAAGACGTCATTGGCACAGCCGGCTGTGCAAGGTCTCTTCTGCTCATTTCATTCTTGTCATGTTCTCTGTTCTCATAGATTGGATTAGTTGAATCTTGTCTATATTTCCACTTTCTCTTTGCTGTCCACTTACTAGTTACACCTCCTTCCCCGGTATTTTAGTGTAGTCTCAGCATTCCTCCCAAGGCTTTCCTTTATTTTTACTTACACTTACTACTTCATTTGTAGCCTACGAAACTTTTAACAATAGACTCCGATGTTAGACTATTTTAGGCTACTTTTATCACATATTTTGCTTTATTCCAAAATCTATTGTTAAAACTTTGGTATTTTTGCTTTTAATTTGTGTTACTACAAACACAATAGATTTCATACATGCAATTCTAAGATAAAACTACTTCCGTGACATCCCCACTCTCTCAAATCCCCTGATTCCTTCCTTTTAATTGTATATTAAAGAACTATCAAATACAGTTACCTTGGGTTTGGTATTGTAGCATACCAGGTTGCACAGCTGCCCACAATGCCAGTATCCCCAGAGCACTGATTCATGCCCTGGCTGCTCCACTTCCCATCCATCTCTCTAATGTGTGCCGGAGAGGCAGTGGGAAGATTATCCCAGCACTTGAGCTCATGCTACTAACCTGGGATCCTTGGAGGAAGCCCCTGGCTTCTGCCTTTGGCCAGGCCTTGACCCAGCCCCTGACACTGGGACCACCAGGAGGTACATCAGCAGATATAAATTTCTGTCTCCTCCTCTCTCTCTGTAATTTACCTTTCAACTAAATGCATTTTTGAAAGAAACTTGTCTTTACATTTACTTTTTCATTCATCATTTTATGAGTTCTGATTTTAGTGCATTTACTATTTCTGCCAGAATGTCACCTTGAGTGTGTGTGTGTGTGTGTGTGTGTGTGTGTGTGTGTGTGTGTAAGTACGCTGGTGGTGGCATCATGTTTGTTAGAAAATATCTTTGTCTTTACTTCATGTTTCTGTTGAGAGAAGAAAACAGCATTGCAGAAATCAAGGTTATGTGGCAGTTTTGTTCCATGCTTCTCTCTTTTGCAGCTTTTAAGGCAAAAGTCGAGCTTGTAATTCTTAGGAAGACAAATTCTTATCTTTGCTCCTTCGTGAATATTGCTGCACCCCTCCTGCGGCAGCTTTCAGAATTTTCCCAGTTTTGTTAGTTTTCAATGGCTTGGATTTAATCAGTTTACATTCGTGTGTTTTTGCTTGTATTATGTTGAGTTCTGTGCATGCTTAGATCTGCATTTGTCATCTTTATTGCCTTTGGAAAAGAGAAGAAAACCATCGCTTTGTCTAAGTACTACCTCTGCCCTCTTTGGTCCCAACTGCTCCAACTGGAATTTGTTAGACCTTATGGCTTGGTCTTACAGCCTTTGCACATTCTGCATTTTTTGTGACTACTTTTGAGTTAGCATCGCACTCACTACCTTTTTACTCAACTGTATTGAGTTCACTGATGAGTTCATCTGACATTATTTGTTTCTTTGACTTCATTTTTTTATGATGATCTCACTTTGCAGGGTTTTTTTTTTCTCTATCTCAATCCCTCCTTTGTTGCTGGGAACCTTCCTTCCTAGTTCCACTATCGTGTTAATCATAGTGATTTCTGTAGAGGACTCTGTCTTAGCAGGACCCTGTGTACATCTTCTCTTTACATGAAGGCCTAGAACGCAGCCGCCCCTCCCAGGACCTCAGCTTGCCTGTTTGATCTGTAGTCTCCTATTTTCTGTGTACGTAAAGAAGCGCTGTATGGTTGATGGGGGTGGGGAGCATTGCTGTTTCCCTGATTCTAGGTGCTACTCTTAGTTTATGTATTTATGAGCTGCCCTTAGTGATACTTGTCATCTCAGCAGGCAAAATAAGCAATGGCAAACAAGGATAAACTGGCTGGTGAAGCAAATGGAACAAAAAACTGCTGGAGATTCATTATGTCGTCTTCGACATAAACTGCTCCGGGCCTGCTGCACGGCTCGCCTCTTTAGGGCAAGATGCTGTCATTTATCTTCAGAGATTTCCCAGTGCCGTGTAATGTGTACTGAGAGACAGCCAATTAATGTCTGTGGAAGACTGAGTCAAAAGCTTTCAGCATCCTTTATAAGCCAGGAAAGTGTTTGCTATCTTAGAGGCAAATGAAGCAAGATTCAGTAGCTGATGTTTTCACATTTTGTAAGGCCAAAGAGACTTTGCTACCTGCCCCCAGTGAGGCCCTTTAAACAACAAGAAAAGAATACTGTTCTCTTCTTTAGTCAGAGCGAAGAAATCATTGCAAAGTCTCTCAAAGGAACCGGTGAGAAAGTTTCCAGTATATTGCTGGAAACATCCCATTGCATATTCTAACCATAGATCTCTGTGATCTAATCCCTAAAGGCGCTCAAACTCAGCTAAACAAAGCCGAAAGATATCAGCAATTCAATCAACATAATTCCTCTTCCTGGAAAGTTCAGTTTTCCTTGACAATTGTCTAACAATCTATGCCTTTTATGAAATTATAGGCAATTGAAGGAGGGTAATGAAGCCCACAGTAACATGAATGTGTACCTGTTGTGCTTAATAAGCCTTAGCTGTATTCATCCACATTCTGCAAAGCCTAAAGCCAGTGTGTTCACTTAATCAGGACCCTGATAGGTAGCAATACTGTCTCCTGCTTGAGGCCGCCTGCCGTTGATTATGTTGATGAACCGCAGTGCTTCTGAACACTGAAGACTTGTGAGGGCCCTGAGTGTGTGTGTGTAAGTGGTGTCACAGCTATCAGAGGGTTCTTGGATAAGGCATCGTAGTCATTGCTCTTCTAACGCTCTCTATCTTTCCTGGCTGTGAAGAGTGCTACAGAAGTGAAGCTTCCTACTGCATTGGTGCATTAAAACATCTTTGTCCCTTCCTTAAAGAAAGAAATCTGTTTTAGCTTTTGGTTTTCCTCCCAAGGCTCAGATGATCAGATGAGTCCCTCACTCATGGTGGTTGTTTGCAACGTATTTTGTACTCAGCACTTACTACTGGGCCATCCCAGACAGACGTGACGTCAGAGCTCATCTGTACATAGCTTAGTTCCAAGACAAGGACCAAAAGCACCAATTTGCGCAGCACTGTCAACTTTCTTATTTCAGCTGCAATAAGAACTCAACATTAATTACACTCTCGAGTTAAGCCATAAATCTCTGATAGAAGCACTGGTACCGTTCTTAACGTAGTAACTCTTGATGAATTACACTATGCCTAAAAGCTTTTTACATCAATAAGAAATGCATGTATATGTACATGAGTGTGCTTGTTTTTCTAAAACATTTACCACTAAATCCATGTGCATTAGGTCCATGCCAGTGGATTATAATTTAGAACAGTATTCACTCCTTTTTATAAATTTCAATTTATCATCTAAGTGGTATAAAAAATATACATTGCCTTTCATGAGGCAAAAGATTATGTGACATACAAAACATTTGAACAAATTCTATATAAGCAGTCAAATAAATATAAAGACATGTTCAACACATTGGCTTTTTTCACACAATGTGACTAATTAAAGATTTTTATAACTTTTTATGAATGTGGAAAGGCTTGTCTTCTAAAAACTAGTACATATAAGCTGTTTTCAGAATGGCTAGTCTGATGATACTGAGTTTTCCAATCCACGAATGTGCTAGATCATTCCAATTTGTACATCTTCTTTTATTTCTTCCTTTATTGTTTTGAGATTTTCATTGTGGATAATTTTCCTGAACTTTCTTAAAGTCAGTTCAAGGTAGGTAAACATTTTGTAGCTACTGTGAATTCTACTGATCTTATAAGTTCTTCAATTTTATCTAAAACAAGTGTTGCTTTTGTGTGTGTTGATTTTACATGCTGTAACTTCACCGGACACTGAGTTCTAGTAGCTGTCTAGTCGGAGTTTTCATGTTCCCATACGCAGGATGTTATAACCTGTAACAAGAATGGTTTGATTCTTCCTTCCCCATCTGTATTTGCTTGGACCCCTTGTTCCTGCTTGTGGACTGTTACTAAAAGTTCAGAACTATATTAAAGAACAATGGCAAAAGTTATATCCATTTGTGGTTCTGGATCTTGGTGAAAATACCCCCAACATTTCCCATTCGGTGTGATGCTGCAACTGCATTCGGCTTGATTGTGTGGAAGACTGTTCCTTCTAGATTCGGTTTAAGACTTTTATCTTATCCAATGTTTTCTCTGCAACAGTTGAGATACTCATTTTATTATTAACATGATTTATCACATTTATTGATTTGCATTTGTTGAATCATCCCTGAATACTGTAAATTAATACTGTTTTATTTAGGTGAAGTAATTTTTCTGAGGTTTTTTTTTTTTTTAATGTGTCATCATAAGAGACATTGGTTCATAGCTCACTTACTCTGCCCTATGGTTTTCTAGTTTTAGAGTTCAAGGGATGCTGGCCTCATAGAAGGAGTTTGGGGAGACCTCACGTTCAGTTGTTTGAATGGCTTGAGAAGAAGTGGCATCATTTGCTCTGTGACGGTTCTGTAGAAGTTAGCAGCTCCTTCACGGGGTCCTGAGACTTGTTTGGTAGGGAGGGCCTCCATCACAGGGCCGAGAGTTGTCTGTTTAGATTTTCTCCATGACTCACACTTGCTAGACTATGTCCAGGAATCAACCCATTTTTTTTTCTAGAATTTCCAATTTGTGGGAAATAGCAATTTGAGTAGTTCCTGGTAATTTTCTTTTGTTTCTGTGGTATCCATTGTAACACCTTTTTTTTTTCATCTCTGATTTTATTAATTTGATTCTCCTACACTTTTTCTTAATTTGTTGCACCAATACTCTTTTAAAAAAATATCTGTCATTTCACAGATTTTCTTTATTGCTGGGTTTTTGTTGTTGTTGTTGTTTATTTGTTTCAGTTTTGTTTATTTCTCTTCTAGCTTTAATTATTTGTTTCCTTTTGGATTTGGTTTATTCTTGTTTTTGCAGATCCTTGAGTCACATTATTATGCCAGGTGTTTGATGCCTTTCTACTTTCTTGAAGTAGGTTCTGTGTACTAGTGACTTGCTTCTTAATACTACTTTTGGTGAGTCTCATGAATTTTAACATCTTATAGTCACTTTTGTAGGATGTAAGGAGGAGTCTTTACTAGGCAACTTGCTGCTGACACCCCAGCCACACTCGAGGAGTCACTGCCAGTTTTCAGCTATCTTAATTTGCTTCAAGATTTCTTAATCCTTTCAAGTTTTTGTCTTTATCTATACTTCATGCTGGAGCATATTGTCCCGTCTTAATATTTTCTGCAGTTTCTTAAATTACTAACTTCCAGCTTCATTCCATTATGGTCAGAAAACCTACATGATATGATATCATCTATTTATTTTTTTTAAATTTATCAAGACTTGCCTTACACCCTAGCATACAGTCTATCTAGCAGAAGTCCCATGCAGTGCTGTTAAGACTATATTCTGCAGCTGTGGGATCAAAGTTGTGTAGATACCAACTCAGTTCATTTGGCCCATAGTGGAGATTGCCTCTGGTTTTTCTTTTTGGATTATGTGAGCTAATTGATCTCTCCATTGATGAAAGTGAGGTGTTAAAGTTTTCCATTATTCTTGTATAGGAGTCTTGCTTCATATCCACTGATTTTTTTTTAATATAGTAAAATGCTTTGGCGTTGGGTATATGTGCTATATCCATATCTTCCTTGAACTGATCCCTTAATGATTATACAATATATTTGCTGTTTCTTTCAGTGTTTTTTTATTCAAGTGTATTTTATCTGAAATATAATCATGACTACTCCTGCTAGTTCTGCTTTCCATAAATATGGAACATCTTTTTCAATCTTTTCCTTTCAGTCTTTGTGTATCTATGTTAGCAAGGTGTGTTTATAACAAGCAGCACATAAACGGGTCCTGACTCTTAATGTATTCACCCAGTATGCATCTTTTATATGCAGAATTAAAGAAATTTATATTAAAGGTCATTAAAGGCTGCTAACTACTTGGCCCTGCCATTTTTCTGTAACCATTTTTCATAATTTTCTTTGAATTTCCTTTGAATTTTCGCCAGCAGATTTTCTGCCTTCACACTGTTTCGTGATGATTCTCTCTGTTTCAATGGATAGCACATTGTTTTTGTATCATTTCCAAAGCTTGACTTATAGGGACAAAATCTTAAATTCAGTTTGCATTCAGCCCTACAGGAGCTGAGACATCCCAGCTCAGGGCTCTCTGGAATCCTTGCAATCTGCTCTGAGACGGGCTGTGCTGGGATCTCTTCCTGGCCTCAGTTCCTTGTTCCTTCCCTGGTATTCCTATTATCATTGCATTTTCAGTTATCTTGGAATCCTCACTCGTCACTGCAGCCATACTTCTGTGTGTATCTTCAATCACTTCGTCATTTTACTCCAATATAGGATCTACTGCTGCAATAATCCTAGGAAGCGACATAGGAGTATAAATGCCAAAAACCAGAAATATTTCATTCAAACCACAGAGATCAATCCCTGGGCCTATGGAACTGTATCATGAAAAATGAAACTTTAATAAAAGACACAATCATGCGTTAAATTTTTCAGACTAGAAGTTGTACACACTCTTTAGCCTGAAAGGAGTGATTTACACGTTCCTGAGCCTGCAAGTGACACATCACACCCGCTAGGAACGAGCCCTAGGATCAATCTTGGCACACCGGATTCAAGGAGTGCTTTTCCTTTAGGGGCAGTTTCTTCTGAGGAATAGTTCTAAGCTCTGGATGGTGAAGCACAACCGACATCAACTAGACCCGCTAAGTGGGGAATGTTTGTCATTGCTCACATTTGCGCTGTCACTCAGCAGTGAGACAATGACCACGTTTACTAGATTTATTATCTACCCGCAAGAATGCATTGTGCTCTTATCTTCAACACTGTGTTGAGGTGAGGCTTCCAGCATCTTTTTGTGTTGCTAATTTAAATTTTACAATTTACTTCCAAAGATCTGCATTTTTGAAGTATATAAGTGAAATCATCAATTATGCAATAATTTTAATATCCTTTTATATATTTTAAATGGAGAGAAAGAAGAGATTGCAGACACTGTCTCACTTGACTCTCTCCCTCTCTCTCTATACAAGCAAAACATAACAATAAAAGATTTATGCATAAATATGGATCATATTGCTTTTGTTTCTCTAGAGAAATTGACTAATCTACAGAGATTGTCAATACATGTTTAATGATGCATTTTCTGAATTGCTTCTGGGATTCCTGGAATTCTCTTATTTTATTAAATTTACACACACTATTGACTCTATACTCAATTCTAATGAGGACAGTGATAGCTCATGGGGTGATCTGGTAGCAGAGATACAGCCCCATTTAACCACATAAAAGAACAAGTATGCTAAATGCAAGTTTGTCTATGATACTTTGAGCAGTTTGAGCAACTAGTTAATAATATATGATCGACTCATCATCCCTTAATGTTGCACATGCCTCTACAAGAAAAGAATGGACTCAAGGAATCAAACTCCCAGTTTTAGAACTTCATAAATGATCTGAAAGCTTCCAGCCATACCCTAAAATGAGATCTGTTTCTCCTTCAACTGCAGGTTGGAGATTGCTGAAAATCAGTGCAGCATCTTTCTCTGAAAGCTGCCAAAGCGCAATAAAAGGTGAGCATTTATATTTAAAAGGTATTTGCTATTGGACTGAGGGCACTGAACAAATGTAAGATTCTGTAAGTTGAGTCTAGTGCCATACCTAGATTCTTGCCTAGATTCTGGCTAAATTCTTGCCTTGCATCTGCAAAGATTCCATATGAGCACCGGTTCGTATCCCATCTGTTCCACTTCCCATCCAGCTTTTTTTGCTTATGGCCTGGGAAATCAGTATAAAATGATCCAAGGCTTTGGGATCATGGGAGACCAGTAGGAAGCTCCTGGATCCTGGCTTCAGATTGACTCAGCTCTGACCATTGCAGCTACTTAGGGAGTGAATGAGTGGATGCAAGATCTTTCTCTGTGTCTTTCCTTCTCTGTTTAAATCTGATTTTCCAGTAAAAAATAAAATAAATCTTAAAAAAAAAAAGATTCTGTAAGTTAGAAGATAGGTTGGGTGATAGGCTTGGGCAACTGTATCTCTACATTCCAGAGTTTTCTATGCCACTACAAGAGGGAATAAGACTCTCAATTGAGACAGATAATTGTGGATTATCCTGGAAAACTAAAACATCTTCCTGTGACAAATGTGTGAATCATAACAATTCTGAATCTTCTCAGGAACTCCTTCCATATTTTCTTTTATTGTGGACTTAAAATTAGGTTCAAGTTGCAATAGAACACTAAAGTAAGATATACTGTAAAAGACTCATGACAATATAACTAAACTCCAAAATAGTTACCTAATTTTTCTAATCCATACAGACAGAAATCTATGGTAATTGTGTATAAATGGGTCTAAGTATGTGGGAAAATAAAAGTTTCTAAGTAGAATTAGCTCAAATTCATCGATTTGAATTCATAAACAGATATTCTTATTGCTGTATCTTACAGAATTAGTTATTTGATTGGCAGAAATATGGACAAAAGATCCACAGTGATCAAATCAGTAAGAGCAGACCTGCCTTGGCGTGACACGGAGGGAGACATCCAAAATCTTCAAGTTTAACTGTAGGAAATTTGCCTTTAAATTTTGTACAATATTTTGCTAGGTTCTGGAAAACACACCATTCACCACAATTTTAAGATCAAAATGAGAGGCGTTCACAAATCTTTGAGGAGTGCTGGCGTCGTGCTCTTGGAAACCTCACTGCTGCGGGAGGGACCATGTCTTGGGGACCATGGAGCCAAGTGTGGCACTCATTATCTGCCACTCACGGCAAAGTGTCTACCACAGTGGAGTGGAGTCGATGACTCAGCACAGCAAGATACTTTGGTTTCTCATGTACACTGAAGCTCTATTCACAACTATCCAACATGGAGTCAGCCCACATGTCTGTCGGTGAGTGGATACGTACAGAAAATACTACTCTTCTGATGAAAATCACGAAATCATGGCATTTGTAGCAAAACAGACAGAACTGAAGATCATTATCTCAACAAATAAAACAAATAGGTAATTCTCTCACACAGGTGAAAGTATAAAATGATATTTTTATATATTTAGAATATTCATTACTAGAGATTGTAAATGGAGAGGGAGGAGGAGAGATAGGACAAGGTATAAAAATGTGGTGAATATATTGGTTTCTGGTGTTTTGCAGCACACAGTATTTTGTTACATCCTGTGTCTTCACTGGCGTAGAGTTACTGCGAGGCTGCAAATGCAAAGACAAGGAAAGGACGTCTGATGCCTGTTAGGGTTGGCTTAAGCTGTCTATGTCTTTATTTATCCATAACTGCAAATAAACATATGTTGAAATGTTGCAACGTACCCTTAAAATGCACAAGTATTACATGTGAATCCAAATTAAGTAAAGAAAGAAGAGCAGTCGGAAGACGAATCCAGAGACCTGTAGTAGTCTCCTTTTGACATCACCACCTCAGGCTCGCTTTTGTTATCCCGACTTCTAATTTAAAGTCATATGCCTTTCTTTTTGTGTTTCTTAGTGATCTCCTTGTCCTCCCGTAGCATTTATCAAACTTGTATCATAATTGCTTGGTTATTTCCCACAGCAGATTCCCTACCACACTGGAAATTTAGTCTTCCTCTCATAATTATATCAGTGGCACCCAGTACCTTGTCACGCAAATAGTCAGAGAATGTTGGCAGAACTGGTATGCATCTGCCTTAAATGACAAAATATATCAAATTGGTTGCTCAAATAATTTGCTAGTTCTGAACTGAATAAAATAGCTAAGCAAGGTCATGCATTGCACATGCTAAAATTGGAGTTGGTAGACTGACTGAATTTTATATGAGGAATCTCACAGTAGCATTATCAAAATGAATCAAACACTCCAATAAACAGTTGCAAATTGAGAAAGTATGTATACTTTGTAAAAGAATACTGGATTCTACCTTTGTCTTGCTACAATACTTATATCATTGCAAAATGCCTGAAAATGAGATTCTCATGGAATAAGAAGTAAGTTGTGATGTCTTATTTTGAAATTTTTAGAAAATTCATAATGGTGGCAGAGAGAAAGAGGAGGACAGATATAGACAGACCCCGAATTCCCCTGCTGGTTCACTCACCACATGGTAAGTTCAACAGCTGGAGCAGAGCCAGGCCTGAAGTAAGTAGCTGGGAACTCAATTCAGGTCTCCCACACTTATGGCAATAATCCAATGATTGCTGGTAGATTTATTCTAAAGCATTAACAGTTTAACTATGAATGTGTTTGTTTTGTTCTCTTTTTTTTTTTTGTGATACTCATCAAATCTACTTTCATGCAGAGGAAACTAAATGAACTATCACTAATTTAAAAAAAACATAATAACATGACTTACAGTAGCTGGAAGTATATACTCAATTTGTATAGAATATTTTGTCAAATATTGATACCATATTTCTCAAAATGTTTAAATATTTCTATCCTGCTTATAAGACAACAATACAATTGGAGAACGGATGAGAGATCGTTTGTGTTGACTCTGTTACTCTACTTGGTCTGCAATAGCAGACACTCTTTAGAATTATCGATAGTGGGGTTGGCATGATGGCTCAACTGATTAGCACTCAACCTGCAAGGGCCAAGACCCCATATGGGCACCAATTTGTGTCCTGGCTTCCTAGCCAGCTCCCTTCTGATAGCCTGGGAAAGCAGTGGAGGATGCCCCAACACCTTGGGACATTTCACACACATGGGACACCCAGCAGAACCTACTGGCTCTCCACTTATTATTTCAGAGCTCCAAATGCCTCGTGTCTGAAACACAGGGAAAAGGAAAGCAAGTACAGTTAAATAGCGACTGCTTTGGTGTTTTCTCTTGTACATGTCGATGTACTTTAGAAACGCACTACTTGGTAAAGGTTTACTGTTGGAGAATCAATGCATCGTGGCGTACAAGCCCATCACCAATGACACCACTTACATTGGGAATGTTCTGTCATCTCCATTGTACTTGCTCTCCCTCTCTAAGTGCAGGGAGCCCTCTCAACTTCACCCTGGCCATGCTCCTTCTCTCATTTTATATTCATGATTCAGTACTCAGCACACGTCACATAGGACAGGTCTACCTCAGCCTCATGGAAGTTATCAGTAAGGTCCCATGATAACATCTTACGAAATGGGAGACTAAGTTCAAAGATCTGAGACAAGCACCCTTGGCCACTTGTCACTGTTCAACAAATTGTGAGATGTCTCAGCAGTGCCATAAGATGAAAAGGAGAAATAAAATGCACACAGACTGAAAGAAAGACAAAAAAAGAGAAATGAATACAGATTGAAGAGAAAGGAGAAAATTCAAAAAAGGGGATTGTTGATTGATAAGTTAAATAGTTAAACAGTCACAAAGTACAAAAACCTGCTAGACCAAATTGAAATAGGGCCACATGCATCATGAGATAAGCTTCTAGAAAGCATTCTATCAGTAAGGAATTTAAAATTAAAATACTCAAATTTCATTTTAAAAAGAAAAAGCACAATAAAATAAGTTCGCATTACATTTTCAAAATGTATGTAAGATCTGTGTGCTGAGGTTTGTGAAACACAGACAGGAGAAAGACAAGTTCCAACAAATCAAGAGATGAGCAATATTCAGTGATTAGGAAACACAGCTTCATTGCGGGAACAAATCTTGTAGAACTGATCCATACATTCAACTCAATTTAAGACAAAGCTTTGTGGAAATTAGCAGGATGATTATGAAAGTTACACAAGTTAAAAATAACTCAAAACAGTCAATTCTGAAAAGAATAAACTTAGAAAACATATTTTCTAATTAAATGGTTTATAGAGCTACAGTGCCAAAGTCCTGTCTTGCATTCTGTACAAAACATTAACTTTGAATAGATCACAAATCTAATGACAGAACTTTTCTAGAGGAAAATAGAAAAAAAAATCTAAGGACATTTTTGGCAAATTCTCTTAGATAGAGAGCTGAAATATGATCTGTGCATGATAAAATTAACATACTTAACCTTATTTTTGGAAAAATAACTGCTGCCTCGGAAAGATGCCATTAGACTGACATGGTTACCAATAAACTGGCAGAAAACACTTGTAAACCACGTTCTTGATAGAAGGTTATGTTTAACATATAAAAAGTCACCTAAAACATAATCATAATAACAATAAAAATAATAATCTGATATAATCTGAATTTTCAAAATATTTAAATGAACACTTCAACAGAAGGACAAATGGATAATAAACGAATGTGTTAATAGCACGCATTTTTAGCTATTAGAGAATTGCCAGTTCAAATCACAGTGAGAGACCACTTTAGGACTATCAGAATGTCAAATAAAAGAGTGATCGAGCTCAGGACTGGCAAAACCAAGTGTAATAAGAATGGCAGATGAAAGAGCCGAGGTTTAAACGCAAGGTCAGGAGGTGTGAGGTGTTCAAAAGGAAGAGTGGAGCATTAAATGTTGTTGAGATGTCATGTGGAACACAAGACAAATGCTTAAGTAACTAGACTTTCCTCCTTATTGAATTGATTTGATTTGTGCCGTCTTATTTATCTCTCCCTCTGGATGCACACACCTGAAGGGTACACAAGAAAACTGTCTCAGCAAGGGCAATACTTAGCAGTATCAAATTGAAAACTGACTCTCGAGAGACAAACTTCGTACTCTTTTAGGTACGAAGCACTTCTTTGGGGCACGAAGTCACTCTTGCCTTTGTAATATTGGTGACAGGTGATGGAGCATGGGAACACCTGGAGTAGTAGCATTACTGGAAGGTAAGGGAGAATATTCCTTTTCAGTTTTGCTTTTGGAGAAGGAATCAAGACACCTGCCTACTGAGGTTCCCGCAATCAACAAGAGAGGTAAAACGTTCTGGGTAGAGTGGAGCGTGTTGTCTCTCATGTGTGAAAGATGCAAGTCATTGGTAACATACATGATTTCCTCAGCAACTGATTCTTTTCAAAATGGCTCCTGGGCTTGGACCCCTATTGGACATTTACTAGTCTGTAGTTCACATGCTGTTTAAATGCAAGCACCTGACTGTCATTTAAGTAGCCTCCACTCAATTAGTAATTTACCTATTAATTTAGAATGGGCAGTGATTTCTTAAGGCTAGCATCTAGATTTATATCTATGTATAACAGGTCAAGATGTACATGAAGTAGGGAGCTGAATACTGGCTTACATGAGGATCTGGTCAGGACAATAGCCTCCCATTAGAAAGTGCCAACGAGCTCACATCTATTCCTCCAATCTGGCCCAGTTCAGCCAGTGCAGATATCTGAGGAGTTAGCTAGTACATGATAGAACTCTGTCTCCATTTATCTCTCTGTTTTCCCAATATGTAAATGTGCTAAAGAAACAAAATATCAACTGCTATTTTTCTTATTTTTGTGCATGGCGATGTGTTTTAGAAAAACATTGTTTGGTGAAGATGTAGTGCTAATGAAAGGTCTCACTAATAAAACCATCATTAGGAATGCTCTTTTATTAGTTCCACTTTCTATGGACAAATGGGAAGGCAATTCAATTGATGCCTTTATTATTAAGCCTTATTATTTTCTCTTAGAAGAACATACACCATTTTGAGATTTAAAAAGAAAACAAAAATGTATTCTCAAGAAAATGAACAACAGGAAAAGGTTCAAGATAAAATTATATAAGTGATTTAGGGGATTTTAAGTGAGTATATGTCTCTTCACCATAAAATCAACTTTCATTTTGAAAAAGATTTTTTTAAAAGGCAGATTTACAGAGAGAAGGTACGGAGAGAAAGATCTTCCATCTGTTGACTCACTCGCCACGTGGCCACAACACTGAGAATTGAGTCAATGCAAAACCAGGGCCAGGAGTTTCTGATCTCCCATGAAGGTGCAGGTCCCAAGGCTTTGGGCCATTGTCCGCTGCTTCCCCAGGCCGCAAGCATGGAGCTGAATGGGAAGTGGAGCAGCTAGGACACAAGCTGGCACCCATAAGGGATCCTGGATCTTTGGGGAATAGAATAGTCCATTTGAGCTTTAGTGCTGGGCAAGGTAAATCTTAAAGCAAAAATGTTGGTGAAACAAATTATATATGATATTCATCATTTCTAGTAACTAAGAGTCCACAAAGTTATTGAATTATAATTTCTTTTCTAAAATTAATTATAGACAAACCTACTTTTAATCATTTAGGCATGGTACTTGCAAACTCTCTTTTCCCAAAGATCTATGCTTCAATAGCTCAGTCTCAGAAAATTCACCCTGTGCTCTTCTTGCATTGCTTTACTTGGCAAAGACTATCCCATTTCATCAGCACAAGGATGGATGGCGTACAACTAACTTCTCAAGAATGTAATTTAGAATGGTGTGACAAACTCTCTTGTTTATCTATCCAGAATTGTATTATACTGAATTTTTAGGCATCAACTTCAGTCTTCAACAAAATAAAGAATACTCAAAGAATTTTCAAAAAGATAATGCTGATGCATGCAGAAAAATTAATTGTAATTGTTTTTATTATTACATAGGAAGTAGATCTTAGGAACTTCATGATATGATTCCCTGTAAACCTGCTCCTTCCTCCTTTCCCAATTTAAGCAAACTCATGGCCACAGGCTTTTATTTGAAACTGCAGCAAACAAAAGCCATTTTAATTGTGCTTTTATTAAGAGTTGTTTTCTGTATTTGAAATGCAGAGTTTACAGAGAGAGAGAAACAGAGAAAGAGAAAGCATAGACAGAAACAGGGAAAGATAGAGACATCTTCCATCCTCTGCCTCACTCCCCGAATGCCTGCCAAGGTCAGATTGGCTGGGTCAAACCAAGGCCCCAAGAACTTCTGCTGGTTCTCCCACGTTGCTGCCAACGCCCCAAGAACTTCAACCATCTCCTGCTGCTGTCCGAGACAAGGAGCTTGATTCAAAGTAGAACAGCCAGAACTCATGTGGATGCCCTTGTGGATGGAACATCAGTCCCTCTTATCTTATTCTAACTTTTACAATAATATACCTTTAATGTTCTTTATTGTAATTAATAAATGCTTTTTTGAACTAAGATCTCTCCAAGTAAAATGTCCTTATCCCACAGAACAGGCAAGAATTATAGATAACAATCAAATCACAAAATAGCAGGTTAATTTTCAAACTATTTAATTAGCAAATAAAGGTAGAATATATTCAATTTGCAGAAAGTGACTGCCTATATGTATTTATATATCTATATACATATAGGCTCTCACAGACATATGCACACGTTCTGTCATGGCAACCACAATAAAGCACTTTCACCATTAATCCCCTCTCAGGATTCACCTGTTACCTTGGATGTTCATCTGGAGTCAGAGAAGCCAGAAGCCACCGATACGATTGCTAATGGGAACCATTCCCCTTGCAGTCTTGGGAAAATGTAAACGTATGGACGAGGACACAGACATCATGTATGTCTTTACTCTGTAGCATGTTGCAGCCCATGCCAACTCCTTTTAAAAATGCCCTTTCAGTGGGCCCTGTGGCAGAGGGAAGAACTATCCTACTATGCCCCTCAACACTGCATAAACATTGGTCTAGTCTATCAGCTTACTATATCTGAGCAACAATGGAGAAATATTAGCGAACTTTCACCACCATGCAGGTAATGGCACTGTTTCCAGTCAGTACTGCAGAATATCAGCATACAGTTCCTAGGGAATTCTGTTGCAGTATTAGCATTAGTATTTTTTCACAATAGTCAGACTCACAGAATTGCTATTTCTTCTCTTTAAACTTGTCCATACCAAATTGGTGTGTTGTGTAACTCACCTGCATGTGATGGGTCATTTGAGGATTTTACTCATTATGGACCACAAATAGACAAAGCGATATTTAACATCCTATTACAAATTCTGTAGAATGGCACCACTGTGCGAACCTCCTATTTCTGCGACACAATCCAGATTCCTTTCGGCTTTGAAAGCTGACGTGTCCCATCTTGCCTAAGTGGGGGTTCAGGAACTCCCTGCAGGTCTTCACCATGGGTAATGGGAACTCAGGAACTCTAAGAAGTTCTCCTGCATGGGCAGTGGCCCAGGAACTTGGGCCATGTTCTGTTGCCTTCTATGTGATTTCTGTGTTTCATTTTTAATTTTTTTCAATCAATGTGCATTTATTGACCCTGTTCTTTAAATCAAGTGTAATATTTCACAAAGAAATAAAATATAAACATGAGCTTCCAGAAGCAACAATAAGTTTTTATTTTTTAGAAGCACTGGCTTCATACCTCAGTCTTTCAGTTACTTCTCACTTACTCCTTCGATTCCTCAGCTTCTTGAGAGTTTGCCGTCACACACTCTCATCCGCTCTGCACCAGTGTGTCGGGTTTTATGGTGGAAGATTTGCCTTTGCAAGGAGAGATGTGTGGGAACATCCTTGACTTCTGACATCCTATATGGCAGCAGTACCGTGCTTCTGATTTGCGGCATCCCAAATGTCTCCAGATGTTTCAGGTGATTCATTTTTTTAAAATAAAGTTGTATGTATTTATCTATACAAATGGTACAAAAACTACGACATTGGAAAAAAAAAAAAAGACTGATGGACTGACTGACAGAAAACAGGCTTTTATCCACTGGCTCAATAAAAAGGCTTTTATCCACTGGTTCACTCTCCCCAAATGCCCATAACATTTCAGTTTGGGGCGGAGCAAAGCCAGGAGCCAGAAATTCAATTTGAGTCTCACAAGTAAGCGACAAGGATTCAGCTACATGTGACACCACCTGCTGCCATGGAGGGTATGCACCAACAGGAAGCTAGAGTTGCAAATGGAGCCAGGGCTCAAACTCGGAGAATCAAGCCAGGATGTGCGTGTCCTAGGCAGCATTCACCCACGAGGCCAAATGACTCTCCTGTATCCACACGCTTGTATTTAACGACGTTATTACTAACATGAAATAAAATAAGCGTTCAGGAGTAGGAGAATGGCTCAATTATATAAAGTCATAGATGATTTTTGTTATGCATTTGTTCAAAATTCATTCATGTTAGAAGATGCTAAGTTTCACAGAAAAACACTACTCTGAGACATTATTAAGATCTTAAGAATGGATGCTCTTTTCTACTGGGCTTAAGCAAATGTGTGCAAACACACGTAAATGTACAAATATACGGAAATACTGACATCTTTCCTTGCTTTACTCAGTGCAAAATCATCGAAAGATTTCATGTGAGATTCACAGACCATCCTTATATTTTAACAAAAGTAGATGACATCACTATAAGATTTTCCTATTAGCGGAAATAAAGCTAAATAGAATTTAGGAATTTATTGTGGCAGAGAACTTGGAGCAAAAATGATTAGTATTTGGATGGAAGCAGTCATGTCAACGAAATGGAGACAAGCAAACTGAAGGAGATGAAGTAGGACTGTAGCTCCATTGATATGCCTGCAGATTTGCGAAAGGTTTTGCCTCTACATACTTTGGCCATTTTCACGGTCAGGGTATCTTCACAAAACTTACAGAAAATGCATGTGCTAAAAAATTATGCATGGACTTCAGAAATTTTCACTTCAAATTAAACTTACCTTTTAATTTCATCTTTCCAGGTACTTAAAGAAATATTTGTTTAATTATTTTAAGAGTTACATAGACAGGCACACCCATACATTGTTGGTTCTCTCATTCATTGGTTCACTTCCCAGTGGTAACAATGACCACTTCTGAGCCAACCTCAGCCAGGAGCAAGAAGCTTCATTTGGGTCATGCACATGGGTGCCTAGGGCCCAAATATTTGAAGTATCTGCTACTCCCAGGTGCATTAAGAAGGAATGAACTAGAAGTGGAGCAACCAAGACACAACATGATACCAGATAGGATTGCAGCTTAAGGCAGTGGCTTTGCCCACTATGTTGTACTTTGGTCCTGTTTAAAAAAAAAAATCACTTTTTGATGTCCCCTTGAATTTTTATTACCTTGAGGAATAACTTAAATGAGCCTGCAAAACATTTGAAAAATCACAGAACTGAATTCCAAGTTGCAGGTCATAGAAAGAGTTCTTGAAGCAAGGGCTTTGTCTGCGTGGTGTTTGTTCCATCAGCTGGAGTGCAGTGCCTGATCCACTATGGAGAAGCAATCAATGCTATCGATTTACAATTAATTGGAGAGACACAGACCAAGTGCTCCTCTCCTGCACAGACAAGAAAGCTGCCTTCAACTTTATAGGATCAGCTTCTAGAGACTTCTGTAGCACAACTTCATATGTACGTTATTTCTGTGTTTGAGAAAATAAGGTTTGATACTTACATAAGGATACATGAACCAAGCTTGGAGATAGCTCACAGCTACTTACAACGTTTGAAATGGAAACAAATATGCTGTGGGAATAAGGGAATGGCACATTTCCCCAAAGAACCTATTAGTTGCCAAGAATCCGATACTGGTCAGGAACTTGGGCTAAATTTTCTCTAACTTGTTCCCATGTACGCTTGGCAAGGTCCAATTGCCTCCCACGTAAGGAGGAAACAATCGATAATCAGTCCTTTCCCTGACTAGTGTTGGGCCCGTGAAGGTTCATAATGGTCGGGTTTGACAGAGCATGGTACCTGGTCTGATTTAGAAGTTATTGGATTTGATTTGGACTCTGAGTCACACTATTCCAAAGGCTTTGCTTGCTACAGCATGTGCAAAAATAAAGAATAAATCAGATGCTGGGATCAAAAAAAAATGAGTGCAAGCACAGCCCAGTGGGTTTACTCCCCCTCAGGGGATAGCACGGTATAAATGTGAGGGTAGAGTGAGGAAAAGGCTTGCAATTACAAAGTCTAATGATATGTGGACCATATTTGAAATAGTGGCCATTTTTTCAGGCTAAATTAAAATTAAATCATCATGGTTTTGTTAGTTCTCAGCAGTAAGTGAAAGAAGAAAAGCATACTTAATATTTGGTTGATTAAAAGGATCGCTGTCAAGGTGTAGGCGACCTGGGGGTGACTACTTCTTTTATATCAAATTGTGTTTACTGTAAAATATAGTTAACATGATATGCTCAAAGTAGAAAAGGAAGAAAGTGGACAAAATCATTAACTCCCTTATCCTGATTACCTGGTAATTAGTTCTTTCTCCACAATCGTCTATGCATAGTGATGCTGAGGGAACTTACATTTTCTCTAACACTGTACACCCTCCCTGCCAGACCTACCAGTGGGGTCCCTGAAAGTGCATGTATTTCCACAGAATTCCAAGATCTATACACTGATGGTGTTTGAAAATGAGGCCTCGAGAAGTAATTGGTGTTAGAGGAGATCATGGCCCTCGTGTTGGAGTAGTAGCTTTAGGAAGGGATTTGGAGAGATCAGCATTGTGGTACAGCCTGTGATGCCAACAACACTTATGGGCACCGTTCATGTCCTGGCAGCTCTACTTGCTGTCAAGCTTCCTACTAATGGTGTAGGAAAAGCAGTGGGAAGGAGCCTTAGCACTTGCCTGCCTGATTCCAAAATGGGAGACTTGGCAGAAGCTCCTGACTCCTAACTTCAGCCTGGCCCCATCCTGGTAGTTGCTGCCATCTGCAGAATGAGCTAACAGATACAAAGTCTCTCTGTGTATCTCTTCCTACTTCTCTGTAACTTTGACTTTCTAATAAATAAATAAATCTTCAAAACATGGAAAGAAGCAACATGTAACTATTATAAAAAAAATCTGAGAACACTCAAAAGTTTTGAAAAGCAGTGAAGCAGTGGTTATATAAAAATCCGAGAACAATCCAGACTAACAGTATGAGATAAATGATGAAAACGCTTTTCACACACAGATGTATCAAGTTTAGACGTGCTTCTGTGTAAAATGTGATATTTGTGTTCACCTTTGGCTTTTTTACATTTGCTTTAGTATTCGAAGTTTTTGTCTTCTGAGACTTTAAAATGTTCATTATATTTGGCTCCAGAGATAAAACAATGTAATTTTTATTGTTTCTTTTGGTAATATGATTTGGAACACTTGGATTTCATCATATTGCACTATTAAAAAGATAGAATAGACGTCCTTAAATATAACTTTTGTAAAATAACTAGGATTATTTTCATAAAATGCATTCATAGGAGACAAATTGTAGAGACTAACCACTGTGACTCAACAGGATAATCCTCCAGCTTCAAGTGCCAACGTCTCATATGGGCAATAGCTCAAGACCCAGAAAAACCTCATGATTCCTAGTTTCGAATTGGCTCAGCTCTGACCATTTCAGCCATATGGAAAGTGCCAGTGTACAACCTGGGAAATAAACATATGAATTCATATTTTACTTTTGCTTCTTTTTAAGATTCGTCTTTATTGGAAAGTCAGACATACAGAGAGGAGGAGAGATGGAGAGGAAGATCTTTCATCTGATGTTTCACTCCCTAAGTGGCTGCAATGGCTGGAGCTGCACCAATCAGAAGCCAGGAGACTGAATCCTCTTCCAGGTCTCCCATGTGGGTGCAGCTTCTGGGCCATCCTTGTCTGATTTCCCAGGCCACAAACAGGGAGCTGAATGGGAAGCTGGACAGCTGGGACATAAACCAGCACCCATATGAGGGCCTGTCCCGTGCAAAGAAAGGATTTTAGCCACTTGGCTACTGTTCTGGGCCCATACTTTTGTTTCTTATCTGCTTACCTAAACTTATGGTATTACTTTTCTTGTATGTATTGACAATAGAGTAATTTTGTGTTATATATGGCTATACAAATAAATGTCATGATATGTATTTTCCTTTGTTATAAATGTAATGCATGAAATAAACAATGAATACATCTAAGATGTTAATTTTTTTTTATTGTTGCTTACATTGTATTATGTAGTACAGTTTTATAGGCGCTGGGGATTCCCCCCACCCCTCCCATACCCCTCCCCCCATGGTGGATTCCTCCACCTTGTTGCATAAACATAGTTCAAGTTCAGTTGAGATTCATTGCTTGCAAACACATGCCTAGCATAAAGTTCAGCGTCTTATTGTCCAGATAAGTTCAGTGGCCTCTTGGGGAGACCTTCTATGGTCTGAAGATAGGTCTAACAGAGTAAAGATCCGGTCAGTTAAAAGCCCCAACAAGGCCTCAGTATCAATATACAACATTATGGAATTAATTGACATAGTATTGGGTAAACAATATGTTAAAAATAATGCAAGTTCCATTCTTCGAAACATCTGGGTTGAGACAGTATCAATGACAGGTTCAAAAAATAACAAACAACCAAACAAAAAATTACAGGTTAAATCAAGGCAAACATGTGGTATCTAATAAGATGTTAATTTTTAATTAAAACCAGATTAGATATGAAACCATGGTTTGGTCCTCAAATTTGAGCTGGATTCCCATCTTTTTAAAAAAATTTATGTGGTATTCCATCTCAGAATTTAAAATGTGTCTAATGTTAAGATGAACTGATTTAGTTGGTTCATTTCAGTGTGTCTGTTTTGTAATTGGCTTAAAGTCTTAGCTTAATAGCTCAGAAGGCAACACGCCATATCCATAGTGACAAAGCAACTGATTCAAATGGATTTTGACAAATTAGGAGTAGTTGTACTGCATCCACAAACACTGAGGTCTTGACCCAAACTTTTCAGAAACTATATAAACAAGCTGGTAACCAATGGGACCATACATCACAGGTCAGAGGTCACATTCAGGAACCAACTGCCCCAAGGCTGTCTGTCAAAGCTTGGAGATGGAACTGAGAATGTCCACAGCTCATAATTCTGCTGGTGTTATTACCAGATAGTGTCCAAGACAAAGCTGAGTTTGTGCCGAGCTGCTTATGTCGCCGTGAGATGCTTAGGGCTACAAATCCATGATTATCCATTCTAATAATGTACAAGTAAAGTACAAGGGCATTATTAAACACACACTTTAAAATTTTATGAACAAGAAGTTAGCACTTATTTGCAATGAAAACAAAAAAGAATCACATATTTGTATTTAGCCTGAAACTAAAAGCTTAAGAAAAGAATAACACATCAGGGAGAGACTTTAACATCCTCTGTAACTGAGGATGTTGTGCTAGAATTCCTAGGCTCAATGAACAAGCACAATCAATGAGATGCAATGCTCGCTAGAGCTAAGGTCCAGCTCACGAGGAACTTGAAGGAAAGGGCTTGAAAACACAGTCTGACAGACATGCAGCAAACTTACTTGTGCCTCCTTCTGATGAAGTTGCAGAGCTAAAAGAGTTTCCGCAAGACTTCCAGATTTAACAAGTATGTTCTAGAATTTTGAAATAAGGAATTCAGCCTCCACAACTAAAGCCTAGGAGAAACTGTATATTGTTCCAAATAACAGTCCTAAAACGATGTGTGTGGCATTGCTTTCTTGCTGCCCAATCTGTAATGCTTTCCAGCAGACATTTATTCAACACTGGGTAGTCATTCAGCGGCTCCATCTACCCCACAACAGGTATCTACCTTACCCTTTCTAAGGTCACTCATGTCTCAGCTTGAAGACTCCGCTAGGTTTCTGTGACTTTTACATGTTTATCTGAATTCCCAGCTGTTTTCATCAAAATTACCAACTTGTTTCCTGTAAAAAAAAAAACGATCATTTTATTTATTTGAAAGGTGAGAGTTACAGAGAGAAAGAAAAGGAGAGGCATGTTCCCTCCACTGCTTCACTCCCGCCACAAGACCAGGTCTAAGTAAAGAACCATCACACATGGATGCAGAAACCTCAGCCCAGGGACCATCCTCTGCTTTCCCAGGTGCACTGGCAGGGAGCTGGACTTGACATGGAGCAACCAAGACTCAAGCTGGTACCCAGATGTGAAGCTGGCATGGCAGGAACCAGATTTACCTGGTGTGTCACAATGCCATCCCTTCTTCATTCTTGGGGTATTCTCTTGACCCAAACAAAAGCACAATTAAAGATTTTTGTTTTGTTTTTGGTCTCTCTTTTTGGATGTCACCCTTCCTCCACCTTGTCTCAGGATTCTGGAATGGGATCTTAGTCCTGGTGTACCGTCACACATCATTTGACGCCACTCACTCTGATAGTTCTGTGCATACATCCATGTCCCCAAAACGACTCCCTGGCTTGAAGCCACAGAAATCACCGAAGACAACAAATATCCAAATACCAACAGTTTAAGTGACATTTGCTAATCTGTTACTTTAACTGTTTTAAGGAAACTAGTGATGGTTTAGTTGTCTCCTTTATACTCACAACCCAAGTCTCTCAAGGCACTAATACATTGTATCTGAATACATAATTGCAATGCTGATGTATGATTCTAAGACACAAAACTGAAATGTATCCACCCTGCTCTACTAGCAATACAGGGTCAAGTTCTCCAAGGCTAACACATACATCACTCACCCACATCCTGTTTCATCCTTGCTCTTCACTTACTTCTTCTAAGCAATTACAAGGGCTCTGCAGTGAGCAGCACATTGTGAAAGCAATACACAACCTCTCCAGCCTACGGGCTTTACACACAAGGCTTAATATGAAATGCTAACATATACCTACTCTTGTCAAATAGGAAGCTATAGGCAAAGCTATTTGTTTCTCAATTGAGATCCTCTCTTTCTCTCTCTCTCAATTTCTCCTTCCTGCCCCCTCCCTCCTTCCCTCCCTGGCTTCTTAAACTCTGAATTTCCTGCCTCTGAAAAGCAATCCTTCTCATCTCCAGTGGGTAACTCTGCTCTCCATTCACACATATGCTGCACAGTCTGTGCGTGCTAAATATGCATTATCACAATATGACCTGTAGAGTAGTTCACATACAACTAATCTCTAAGTTGCTCCTTTTGTTTTCCACTGTGTCCTAATATACCTGATGTGGAGGATAGATTCTTCCACAGTAAATTGTGTACTTAAATCCAGCGTAGTCCTCAGTGCTCTGAGTGGCAGCTTCCTTGCACATACCCCCCTCCACACTTAGCTCTGCTCTTTCACTTTGACTTCCAGATGAACAACCTCAGTAACACATTGTCCTTCCCCAGTACTACTGGGTCTGTTTCACCACTCTATCTTCTTCTAAGTAACGACTATGCCATTCTGAGGTCTGTGGTTTCATCATGACCCCAGGCTATAGGGTTATACATCAACCTCAGCGGGGCAGGAGCAAAGGGTGGCATAGGCAAAGGATCATTTTTATATCTGAAAAGGAAATACAGAAGTCCATGTGCCTATGTGGGAGAAGCAGTGAAGCTCCTGCTCAAGCCTGGCCTAATCCAGACCACTGAGCCACTGGAGGAGCAAAAAAAAAGGAACAACTCCCTTCTCTCTCTCCCTCTCTCCCTGCCCCCTCCCTCTTTGTAATTCTGCTTTTCAACTAAATAAGTGAATCTTACAAAGTCAAATTGGCCAAATCATTTTAGAAAAAAAGAATAGAATGACAATTATATTCTTGGTAATGAATATGATTGCATTTCATTCCATGCATACAGAATCAGAAAAATCAAGCTTTGAATAGCTGTATTAGGGACTGTTGTTTAGATGAAAGTTCTTGTGACAATAAGAGAAAGAACAATTCCAGCCTTGTGCGTCAGTGATATGTCTGCTATAATCCAGGAAGCCTCAACCCACCAAAAAAGTAAACAGTTCAGGAGGGAAAACATGGAGGCATCCAAGGGGTTGCTCTTACATTCGTTATTTCATCTGCAAAGTGTCAGGGCACTAGTAAGATTTGGAGGACATATAAGTCACAGGTGAATTTGGGCTTTTAAACTAATACAAAGACCCCAGGAGAGAAGTGGCCCATCTGCAGAATGCTGTGTGAACACCCAGGTAGCAATGGCATAGCATGCAAAGGAGCCACAGGAAAAAATAATCCCCCACCACCATGCCCTTGGACTTCAGGAATGCTCTGAGATGTGACACATGCTTACTGGCGGCATCTTACTAGGATTTGCAGGTGCAAGAAAAGGGTCCCAGTAGGCACCTCAGCATGTGGCCTATGAGACAGGGTGTGGACACTCAGGAACTAAGATGAAAGCAACCACTAAATTACAATCTCAGAACATATAGTAAGCAAAGACTCTGATTTCAGGGTGTGCAGAGTTGTAGGGACCTTTGCTATATCACAGCGACTGATAGAGTGGGACCAGAGGGAGCCTGCAGGATCTGACTTTGGATTTGCAATACTTTGCCAGATAACACAAATGATGCCAAGCTATGGAGCACAGTGTAAGTGGTGAGGCTGTGGAGGACTAGTGAGCTGTCCTAGAACTGAACTCACAGTGCTAAGCAGCTCCAAAGAGTGACTGTCTCTTTAAAGGAAAAGCCCGAAGACTGTTCAGTCAACCCCAAGGTAAAGTTACAAAGAGGGTTCTTCCCCACTACTTTCTTAATCACAATCTGGTGGCAGCATTCATGCACCTGTCTCACGCCCTAAAACTGTGGATTTATCAGTAACACCACCACATCATTCTTGAAAGCAAGACAAGGATATATAAGGCACTCCAGGATTATTACAAAGCCAAGTTTATTTCCACTGAACAGTGAATGAGCAGCAGGTCATGAGAAAGCCATACTTTCAGCAAAGAATTCTGAAATAGTCCTTTAGCTTTGCAAGAATATCCCATGTTGGCAAACTCATTACCCATTCAATGATTTACAAAACCGCTAGAATTTTACCAATGCTATTTTAAGATTAAGAAAGATACCAATCCAATCTGAGGCTTAGACATGAAGAAAACGTGCATATAATGAATAATGGTGGTGCAAAGTCATCCATAAAAAGAAAGGGAGCCAAGTTCTCTCTGTAATGGTGCTATGCTCGATTTTAAGTGAATTAAACCAACATAGCCCATGACCTTGAGAAGTTTATAATCTAAGATAAAAAATGGTAGAACATTTGCTGTCCAAAGAAATAGAAAGGCTAAATTCTTTATAATAGAAAACATCTATGACACAGCTTAGGGAACTTTTAAAGAAAGTACAGCACGATTGAATTGCTATATGAGATCAGTAAGTACAACTGCTATCCTCCCGCTCAGAGAGCCGTCCCCCTCTTTAATCTTCACTCTGAATCGTGACAAGCAAAATTGGAATGTCTTGAAGCAAATATTCCACATCCATTAGAAATAACATCTGCATTTTCGTAGTCTTAGGTGGTTGTAAGAAACACTTCTGGATTTCACCATATTGAAGAATAACTTTGGTAAAAGTATCAGAAACGTGTGACTAATGGACTATGCCTCCACTGAAAATGAACAAGCTGATGTGTGTGCAGCAGCTGAGCCCTCACTACACACACATGGCACATTAGAGTACCAGTGTGAATTCCAGAACTACAGCTTCTCATCCTACTTGGACCCCTGAAAGTTGGTACCTGAAGTTCCTGCCACACACATGGGAGACCCAGGTAAAGTTCTGGGCTCCTCACTAGCATGTCTCAGATCTGGCTGTTCTGAGGACAGGTGGGGTGAGCCAGAAGTTAAAGATCTCAATCTGTCCGTGTGAGTTTGCCTATCTGTCCGTGTCTTTCAAATTCATAAGGAAATCTTGGACAAAATGACAATTCATTTCCCAATGGGTACCTAACACTTGACTCCAAACGACATGATTCCCAAGTCTAACCCAAACTCCAGCTTCTCCTGAGGCAGTGGGGAGGAAGTGGTGACAGTGTTCATGGAAGAGATTCCAACTTAAATTTGTCAACTTTGATCTCAGACAGGAAACCATGGTTATTTTGGCAAGTGGGTCAGTGAAAGGAAGCATTCTTTTTCTATCTATGTGTCCTCTGCCTTTCAAATAAACAAATAAATATCTACTATTCTGACTCTATTATGAAGACAAAATTATTTCCAACTGTTAGTGAACTTTTAAAATATTTAATATAAAGCAAACATATAGTACAAGATAAGAACATCTTATTTAGCTTACTATTAAATTTTGACTATGCGTGTGTATATGAATGTTTATATGTACATGTATAAATTCTTTAAAACAATTCTTACAGAGAGGAATATGTGATGGCTGCATTACTTTATGAACTGATATTTGTACCTCTGAAAACAGACAAAAACAACAAAAGAGAAATTATTCATTAGAAATCATTTGAAAGGAATCAAGATGGCAGAATAGGGTAAGGACACATTTAAATGGACGGAAAAAAAAATTTAATCAGAACAAAGCAGGATTTAATGAGGATACATTCCAGGAAATAGAGAAAACAGAACAACAGCAGAGGGGCACCTGGAGACTGACAGACACAGGAAAGCAGCAGACACAATGGTGTGGTATTGCAGTGACTGATACTCCAGCAGCATTCAGCTAACAGGGATCTGAACTCCACCAGCAGCCGGGACTCCACCAGCAACCAGGTGGGAAGGGATTTTCACTGGGAGCTTGGAAGGTAAACCCAGACAAAGAACTGTCCATTCTGCTGGTCTGTTTGATTTGACCAAGAGCAGAGACAGAGCAGCAAATCCCAGGTGGACAGTGCGAGAACAGGGTGGATTTCATAGCCCGGTCAGCCCCCTAAAGCCAAATTGGACACTGTTTTGCATAAAGAGGCAAAGGCAAGGGAAATAACTGAGAATATGCTGAGCTGGGAGTGAACTAATTTCTGACTCAGTGAAATGTATCATCGTGGCATTCTACAGGTTCCACCCAAGACAGGTCTGTGTAGTTCTCAGATTTGATGGCCAGCAGATCAAGAACTCTAGCAGTGGTACATCAGGTGCCATTTTGTATACTGTGGCAAAAACTTAAGGTCTACAGGGCAACAGTGAACTGTGCATGTGCTGAGCTGGGAGAGAACTCACTAAGTTCCATGGATTTCACTGGTCCTGCAGGAAAATAATACCAACTGTGGCATCATATCCATCAAAATAGATTCATGAGGCACCCAGACCTAACATCCAACGGGTTCCCACAAGATCAGCACCAACAACAACCCAACTAGATAGGACACCTGGTATCTCTCTAATCCTGGGATTTCTCCAACTGGAAGTGGAAGAAAGGTATTAAAGACAACGGTGCAGCCTCAGCAAGGTATCACAGGAGGTGGAGAGTGGTGAGCCAGGACCTGGGGCTGTGGAGACCACGGTGGGAATCTAACATAAGAACCTAGACCTGGAACTCAATGAAAGTTGTGGCACAAGTGGCTGCAAGCAAAAAGTTGTGTACCAACTACAATAAGTAAAATTGTATTGTAGACCTGTCGGTGACATAGCTTAAAAACCTGCCCCAAGCAGAAGACTCTGCTAACCACAAGTACAATGACTAAGAGCAAAAGAAGAGACAAAAGCACAATGAATATTATTGAAAACTCCCCCACAAAGGAGCAAAACCCTATGCCAACCTCAGTGTTAACTGAGGAAGACATCAAGAAACAGGGGACAAAGAATTCAGAAAACTCATTTTAAAGCTTCTGATCAGAAATGAGAAGCACATGCAAGAGTTCAAAGAATTTAAGGAAGCAATAAAGCAAATCAAGGCTGATATATCAGAAATTAGGAACACAGTAGAGCAAATTAAAAGTACAATGGAGAGTCTCCAAAATAGAATGAAGCAAGCAGAAGAAAGAATCTCAGAATTGGACGATACTTCTTGTCATCATGGGAAGCAAACACAAAGCGAAAGCAGAACTGAATCAGGCCAGAAAAGTATTCAAGAATTGAAAGACACTATTAAGAGGCCAAATATAAGAATTATGGGAGTCCCAGAAGGTGCAGAAAGAGAAACTGGTCTTACAAATATATTGAATGAAATAATAAAGGAAAATTTTCCTAATCTAGAGAAAGAATTGGGAAACAAGATCCAGAAGGGGCACAGAACCTCCAACAGGCCTAATCAAAAACAATCTTCACCAAGACTCATGATCATCAAGCTCTCTTCAATTGAGCATAAGTTAAAGGTCCTTAAATGTGCACATGAAAAAAAAAATCAGTTGACATATAAAGGAATGCCAATTAAACTCACAGGAGATCTCTCACAGGAAACTCTACAGGCCAGAAGAGAAGGGGGTGATATATGCCAGATTCTAAAAGAAAAATTGTCGGCCTAGGATAACATACCCAGCAAAGCTTTCTTTCATCTTTGAAAATGAAATTAAACTCTTCCACAGTAAAGAAAAGCTAAAAGAATTTGCCTGTTCCAAACCTGCCCTACAAATGATACTTCAAGATGTTCTCTTGACAGAGAAGAGGAATAGCACCTACCAAAACCAAAGGCAAACAGGAAGAACATCCCAGTAAAATGACAACAGAAAACTAAACCAATGAACAACTCATTCCTAAAATGGCAGGACCAAAGTACCACCCATGTATATTAACCCTGAATGTAAATGGCTTAAGCTCAATCAAACGTCGTAGATTAGTAGACTGAATTAAAAAATAAAACCCATCTGTTTATTGTCTAGAAGAGACACTTCACCAACAAGGATCAGTGGAAAGCATATCACATGGGTTTTGTTGTCTTCTGTTAGTTTCATCTCTTCAAAACACTTTCTTCTGATTAAACCATTCAATGACTCACAGATCATACAGTAGCTTCATTTTCTTCAAGAAGGTTCTTGATTGTCATTTCTTCAGCTACACATTGGTCATTTAGTAGCATGTTGTTTAACTTCATGGTGTTGTTAATTTCTTTTTTCTCCCAGATGTTGAGTTTGTTTTGTGGCTTTTCATTTAAGGGGATGTATAGTAGCTGTGTAATGAAGACTCTCATATCTAGTAACGTCATTCAACTGCATGGCATTGTAAAGTTCTATTTTTCTTTCTATTGTTGATTTTGTACTATGACTTTTCATTTGAGGGGATGTACAGTAGCTGTGACATGGAGACTAACATCCAGATGTGAGGATGCAGTGTAGTATGCATTTCTACTTCCAGACAAAGATGGACTTACAATGAAACTGTTCACTATATCTCGACAATAAGATGCTGGACTCTCTGTCATTGTCCATGCCCGATATGATGGACATATGACTGTGTATGAAGAACTACACTTTAGTAATGATATAAAGGAACTAGGTTTGGGGAGGAAATTGGGGCGGGGATAAGGGAAATACCAGGAACCTATGGAATTGTATTATAAAATGATAATAATAATAATATAATGTAAAAATGTGAAAAGAAGAAATAATTCAAAAGAAAATGTGTAAGAATGAACAATATATTAGAAGTAGGCAAGGTGGCTTCTCTTATAGGTCATCTATCTTATTTTATATCTTAATATAATATATGATATTACATATAATATGCATGCAGTATAAAATAATATCTTCTTTAACTTTCGTATCTTTTATTTATTTTTTGATTGCATTTCATTTTATGACATCGTTTCATAGGCTCTGAGGTTCCACCATCCCCTCCCCAGACCCTTAGCCCCATGGGGGTGTTACTTCACCTTATTGCAGCATTACAGTTCAAATCCAGTGATGCTTTTTCATTGCAAGCATGCACCATGCATAGAGTCCAGCATCTTATTTTCCAGATAAATTCAACAGTTTCTTGGGAAGACCATCTCTGGTCTAAAAGTAGAGCTGGCAGTATATAATCCCGACCAATTAAAAGCCACAACATAACATCGGTAACAGTTTACAACACTAAGGAGTTAATTGATATGGTATTGAGTGACTGATATGTTAGAAATGCAAGGTCTTAACCACATCCTGTGACTACTTCATTAACTTTTCAATTTCAGTTTATATACAACCGGCTTCTATCCATCTTAAAATGGCTATAGGATACTGTTCAGCTGTCTCATGTCTATTTTCATTTTTGTATTTAGCAGTTTATTGTATTGAAGCATAACTTTTACTAAACTTGGCAGGTTTTAGGATAGTCCAAACTGGCTTTTAACTTTAACAAGGCCTATGTCAACAGTTGAGGTGAACAGTGTTAGGAGGGGTGTGCAGAGAAATCTTCAATTCCCCAGTGAGGAGTAGCTTATTTTCATGTCCTGCCTAGTGAGGTGTATGTGAGTCCCTGTTGACTGTTTCCTGTCTGTTTCTAAGCTTTCTTTGTTGTTCTCTGTTTATTCTAATTTTGTTGTTGTTGTTGTTTTGTTTTGTTTTGTTTTTTTTTGGGGGGGCCTCTGGGGTGACCCTGATGGTTATTGAAAGAGGGGGTTGGGACCCAAAGTTGGAACTAAACAAGGACCAGAGAAAGCTCCTCTTCCTAGTCCTGAAGGGAGTTTACTGTTCTTCTGTTTCTGAGAATCGCTCAGGGCTCCTGGCTGTTGTTCTGATGACATTGGATCTGGCAAGGAAGGATTTGGGCTTCTTGCATCCCATATGGAAAGTTGACCTCAGAGTTCTTGGCCTCTGAAGCCACTCCAATTCCCTGTGGTCTCCTTCGAAGTTGGGATGTAGACCTCGGTGCTCGTACTGATAGTCCTTGGTGAGGATCCAGGAGTCTCCAGGGTTGGGACACAAACCTCCTCCTGTCAACCTGCTCCACTCTTGGGGTCTGCCCCTGCTCTGTGCATATGACCTCCTGTTAAGAGGTTGACAGGATAGCTCTTGATTGCCCCTATGTCTTTGTGGTTTTACTACTATCTAATGTTGTCTAATGTGATATATATACATATATATATATATATTTGTGTAATACCCCATGTCCAAGTTTCCAGTAACATATTTCATTTGCCAAAAAAAAAGACATCAAATGCAATTTTACAAAAAGCTATCCCTCACTTCTCCTCCAGCTCATAGTGACCAACACAATCATTTTCACTGATCCCGCGTAGGTATAACCAGACACTAGGTTCCCGGCGTTCCTTGACCCTTTTGTTATCTGCCCCCCGCCCCAAAAAATGAAATGAGAGGACGATAAGGTAAGATTCAACAGAGACCATTGTTATTCATTCACATGTGCCTCAAGCTGCTTTCCAATACTTCTCGCCATCACTGTCAATGTGTCATCTTTCATATATCCTTATTCCCTTGTTTCTGAGTTTCACCATTAATGTCTGAGGACTCTGCTTCTGAGTCTTGGCACACCTGCTGTTGTTACATTTAATTGGCCTCTCACTCTCCTGCTTTCCTCTTTGGTGCATTGCTTCTGTCAACTTAAACCTCCACCATCTGCAGACATCTAATCCCGACAACACAAAGACGTGCAGAAGTGATCGGACGCATCCTTTAACCTCCCTCGCTTTTGTTCAGACTGTTTCCGTACTTGCCTTATCCTCTATAGCAAATGAATTTCATTGTAACTCAAACTCATCCATGGTACTGGCAAATGATGAAGTATGTATTCTATTTATCAAATACCATAGTACCAACTGTATTGGCGGCATAAAGATAAAAAACAAAAAGTCCACTCTTCACTTAATTGTACCCAGAAAGTACACTGCGAATGCTTGCCCGATCTCCAAACCACCTCCCTAACAAGTTGTGCTAGCAAAAGTAAAATTTGTTTGATACTTGGAAGACTATGGCACTTACCAGAGAAATGTGTCTCAAGCTAATTCAGTAACTGTCAAAATATAAAATCAGCCAATGGAAGCTCTGAGTGTGAACTGCGCACTGGGCAGTGCTTAGTGCAGATTGCTGGACGCATTTGAACAAAGCCTGAAACGCTTCAGACAGGACAGCGGATACAATTGTTCCCTCCAAAGGAGGCTAGGGTGCGGTCATGTCAATCACTCTCCTGCAAAGCTTGAAAAGCGTTTCTGCTTCCATATGGAACGGGATTTTTATCATAACAAAGATAAGGCTGATTTTTTTTATCTTCTTTCAGAAAAGTCGATTACAGTACTGAGTCTATGATTAGAGAGATAGTGACTGAAATTGCTTAGATATCAAAAGAGAGAGAGACAGCCTTTGACCATAATCACTGCTTAGCTACTTTGGTTAAACAGCAAATTCAGAAGGCTTCTTTGCATTTTTAGTTCTTGAGATAAGAAAGAACATCTAATCCCATACACCTGCATCACAACTTGGTATAGAGTAGTCATTGTCACCTTAGTACATCAACTAGAAGTTTTCATAGAAGAAAAGCAGCATGAGATATTAGAACAACTTTATATTTTATGTCCATTAAGAAGTTAAGCTACTAATTTAATCCATTTTCTCCTGCAAACACTTGTTCAGAATATGATCCAGGAAATGTTTCTTTGTTCTCAGCTTCCACTTCAAAACTTTGTGACCTGATTAATTTAAAAAACATAATTTCTACTGATGCCTTAGACATGATTTATTTCTATTAGTTCTGGGATATGTAAAAACACAATCTGGTTCTATCATTTATCAATAAACATAGACAACGTGGAGGTCATTTAAAGCAGTATATAAAAGTATAGGAGAAAATTCCTATACCTACAACACAATTCCACAGAAAATAAGAATAAGAATATAATGAGCTAATGTAGCTTTTTTCTAAAGGCACAGAGTTAAAGAGAATATGTGGATGTTCAGTTGTACTTTCTCTTTGTAAAGTGAGATCTTAAAACATAATTGCACATTTCCTGTACAGCCATTTATCGGGTGCTTTAGAAGATCTGCCATGTGAAGATATTAGTAAAAGCAATACAATAGATGCAAAATGCAGCCAATTAGTACACACAACAATTTTGAAACTAACTTTCTATCCACAAACTCAACTTTTGATGAGCGATCAGGAGTAAATGAGTATCTGAAAAGATGAATCCACAACACACAGCTTGTTCCTGCCAAGGAGCAGGAATTCCAGGAACATCAGTCAAATGTCCAGGGGAAGTTGGTTAGAAATTGCTTAAGGTGTGATCAAGAATCGTGAACTGTATCAGTCTGTAACTGAGGAGGAACTGTCTCTTACCGGACTCAGTCTGCCATACGCTATCAAGAATCGTGAACTGTATCCAGTCTGTAATGAGGAGGAACTCTTACCCGACTCAATCTGCCATATGCTATCTGAGAGGAAGCAAAGACAGTGTGAAGTGAGCACGTTCTAGAACACATGGCAGATGGCCTTCTGTTCCTTCTCTCTCCCACTCTCAAAGAAGACCATGCAGGCTCAGCCACCCTTTCCAATTTGAAATAAATCCATTTATACCATGTGTACATGTATGTAGTACGAAGTAAAAGGTTTACTCACAAACACACAGCAGTGATTTCTCAGAAATTTATCATGTCAAGTATTTTTCTATATATCATTTCTCTTCCTCCTGAAAGACTTCATACAGTAACCAGTCTTGTACAGTAAGTATGCACATTGAAATATCACTATCACCATAGTTTTAATTGGCTATGCAACATTCCTTGGGTAGCTAGGTTATTTTTGTGGGTTTTTTTTTTTTAATTTCCTTTTGGCAGGAACTGGCATTATCTCAAGTGCCTTACATACTTCACAAAGCAAAGAATCTGAAAATATCTGTATTTATTTTATCTGTCTTTATATGAATCATCCACTTGCTTTATCCTTACCTTGATTGGTCATTTGCATTGTACTGGCAACACCTGTATTGTTATGGGGTGCAGCCAGTGATTGCTCCTTCACCTCTCCTTGTGTACTCTCCCCCCAACCCCGTCCTAATTCAGCCAGGATGTTGGATGCAGAGGAGTCCAATTAGTCTCTTTATCTACAAGCCCAGTTCCTGTTCCTGCCCACCCCAATGAGCGCCAATTAACTCCTTAACTCACAGCACTTAGGTAATCACTCCTGCCCACCTGTGACTCACCTATCAGCTGAGAGGGGACCTTATTGCATTGTTGTGTAACCACTCCCCTCACAAGCCCCTTTAAAAGGCCCATGAAGCAGGGGCTCACTCTCTCTCTTTCTGGTCAGGTGTTTCTGTTACTCTGGCACCTTGACTCTTGGCTGATCTAAGACACGTAATCCCCTGAGCATGGTCCCTGTGTACTGCTTTGATTGGACTTGTGATCTGTTATTTTAGTATGTTCTGTTATCACCAAGCTTGGTTAATAAAGACTCCTTAATAAAACCTTAGACATGTCTGCTGTGATCTTGCTTACACCGCGTAGCAGTATATGATCATTGGTCTTTACATTTCTTCCACAGAGAAATTATTGCTTTAATCTTATGCTGTTGTTTCTATTTCTATATATTTTCTCATTCTTTTGTAAATGTGCTTTAAATATTTAAAATCGATACATTTCACGAACAGAGATGCAAAAAATTATTTTACATTTCTTTTTTTAAAGATTTATTTTATTCTTATTGGAAAGGCAGATGTACAGAAAGGAAGATCTTCCATCCAATGGTTCACTCCCCAAGCAGCCTCAACAGCTGGGGCTGAGCCAGTCAGAAGCCAGGAGCCTCTTCCGGGTCTCCCATGCAGGTGCAGGGTCCCAAAGATTTGAGCTGTCCTCGACTGCTTTTCCAGGCCACAGGCAGGGAGCTGGATGGAAAGCAGGGCTGCCGGGATTAGAACCGGTGCCCATATGGGATCCGGGTGCCTTCAAGGTGAGGACTTTAACTGCTGTGCTCTCACACCAGGCCTTCTGTCCCTCATTCTTACACAAACTGCTTTTTTTCTTCCAATATTAATCGTTAGTATCCTCTAAAATGAACATGCGCTCTGTATGTCAAGTATAGACAAATGACCATTTCATTGTTTGCAGCTAACACTTTGGACATCTGTGATTAGTATTGCTCTAAAGGTGGCTTTGTGCTAGAAACAGGCCAGGGCTTCCACATAAGGGTACAAAATAGACTTTTAGAAAAAAAAGTTACAACAGCTGCATGCTCTGTTCTCCAAACGCACAAGTGAATTGGAGAAAGGACCCTCCGAACGTGAGTCCTTACCATGCTTTCTGGAATATCCCCCCCGTTTATAGGTGTGCCTTGCTGTACTGCGCTCACTCTAAGTCTTGTGGTTGAATTGAGAGCCTGAACTCAACTCCAGTCAGATATACCTGATCCACCTGGCAACCTGCAACTGTGATGCCACCCAAAGTCACTTCTTGGGGAACCTGCACACCTGAGAACCCACACACCTTAGCACTGTGGGGGACCTGAGCACCTGGGAACCTGCACAGCCAAGAATAGCATCTCTACTCCTGGGAATATGGACAACTTAGCCAACTGGTGACCTGCACCCTAAGCCACACCTGAGGACCCACCCTCATCTTTTTAACCCAGGTTTCCTACATCTGCTGCTCTCTGTAAAAAGATGAAACAGTAAGCATGACTAACCATGATGAATCACAATACCAACTCCATTCACTGCATGATGGAAGCTCGGGTTTAGTTAACAAATGGACATTGACCACAAAATAGTTTTCATACATTTTCTACTCTGGAAGGCTTGGGTAAGAGAGGGGAGACTGTTTAACATTCTCTGTTCCCAAAGAGAGGAAAAGATCTGTTTTCCAGTGCAGATCACAGGGTCCGGGGCCTCATTCTCTCCAAGGTCCCTGGCAGGACACAGGTCATAGACGTTACACAAACACTCTGATTTCCGAGGCTCCTCTGACTTCACCTGCTACTTGACTCACCTTCATCATGTTTCTCTGTGGAGAGTGTCTCTATGCCCCACTTTTCCTTGCCACTTCATGCAAATCTTGCTTCTCTGAGAGCCCCCAATAGCCTGCCTCTCATTGCCCCAGCAGACATAACATGCTACAACAGCTGCCTCACCAAGGCACTTGGGCAATCACACGGTCAAGCTTTTCTTTAAGGATGTGAATCTGGCACGTGGACTCCAGCAGCACACAGGACTGACAGTCAACAAGACTGAGGCAGCATGCACTCATCACGAAGCAGCAATTGCCTTGAACCTGCCAGGTCTCAGTCCATGAGGCCCTCCAAAACCCCACGTCTCACAGTCCTACAAGAGGAAGGGACCCCCAAGTGTCACAGCCCACATTTGTCTGACATGGTGCACCTCTGCCTTTGTGGCTGATAGACGCTACCATGTCTTTTGCCTTTATATCTCTATTCCTTACAACCATCACTCCTGCATTCACTCCGTCATAAACACGCTGATCCAACCTCCACCAGGATCTATGAGGACTGAATCCTTTCCGTCATCTCTGTCGACCCATTTGTCCCTGTCTTTCCTGTTGGGGCTCTCCTTCTCCTGGCTCTGTGACACCCAGGTCTTCAAAACTGGACACTTCTCTTCGCACAACCCCCTCATGTTGTTTTCTCCTTGTCCTGCCAACGTTTCCTTCTCCCATGACTTCGGCTAAACCAAAACTACCCAGACACATCCTTCTTTATCCCCCAACAGGCTTTAGTCACAGATAATCTGATAAAAATACTGATTTTAGGTTTCTCCAGGACTTCAGAAATTCCAAAAACAAACACCTGGTTTTTGGCCAGTTTCTTACTCTTTCCCCTCCCAGGTGTACGGCTGCAGAATTCACAGGTTATCCTAACCAGAAGACTCGTACCCCTCCTCACCCCCAGCCTGCACTTGCTGCTGTGAATCCAACCCCAACAGAAGCCTTGGAATTCATTCTCTCGTCAACGCCGCTCCTGGAAGCACTCCCACTGCTTCTTCACCATGCATAGATCATGTACTTCTCAGTGGCCACTTACGAGAGAAATGAGTTTTTTGTTTTCTAGATAATTCGGATTGAACTGATAGAAAGTTGCTGACCAGTGGCAAGGAAGGAAAGACAGTCAATGACCTAGTTTGTGTGACGGAACCACTAACCGCAGCAGACTCCAAAACTCCGTGCCAGGTCAGCCAAAAGAGCCACTGCAGCCACGTTTAGGGGCTCCCCCCAGCATGCCGAGTCACCTCCTCTTCTAGGGTTGGAGAAATCATCCAGGATCTCTTATGATTGTTGTTCACACATCAGCCCCTACGGACTCCCAATGCCTGCTGCCAGCCTCAGACAGCGTATTCACTTGTGCCAACTGCGTGTCCAGTCTTGGTATCTGTTTTCAGACTGCTGCACCTATGGTGGCAGAAGAGGGCACTCTGCAGACAATACTGTTCCTCATCCTTTGCTGCACTTTTACCTCTAACAGGATGTGTCTGAAGCACATTGGTGCTTTCCTAGGAGAGTGTCTTCTTTTGCTGAAGTGCAGTTTCTTCAGGCAAAGCCTGGAACAACCTCCTTTCCGTCTCAGGGGCCCCCAAGTGTCTGTGTCACATCTGGCTGTTGGGCCAAGTTTGTGGAGGCATGTGAAGCTTAGGGTAGAAGAAAGCTATTGGTTATGTTTCATTGTGATGCTTCTAGTGAGGTCTGTGGCATGCATGCATAGGTGTGCATGTAAGGACAAGCACTGTAACCAAACGTCTAGGCCAATTTACCACCATTCTGTTCACTTTATTTTGGCTTTCTGTCGTTATCCGACTTGATACCATCCATCTGTTTTAAACCCTGTGTTAAGCATTTCTGGCAGTTTTGGCACATTTCCTGCAGAAGCACCAGCTGTGCAGGTACCAGAACAGGGACTGCCACTTCCATTCACGGAGAAATCAACCAGCCTGTAAATCCACACTTAACGAAACCCACAGGCATCATGTTGTTTAAGACTGACTTCCAAGTCCGTGTGTAGGTTGACAGAGAGGGGCTGAAGAACTCCTTACAAGCAGGAAAACCCACAACTACTTTCAACAGATGGAGGTAGGGTCTCTGTGACCTGGACGTGAACCTGGCTGCAGAATGCATTTCCAGCTTCATTGCTCTCATCTCTGCCACTTCTCGCACAACATGTGTCTTGTTTGTGTCCCCTCCCTCTCTAAGAGAGGCTGTTGTCCATCAGAGAGTCAGCATGACATTTCTGTGAATGCCTTGCGACAGTGAGCGCAGAGCACCTGTATCCCCATGGAGGCCCCCTCCTCTCAACAGGCTCCCCCACCAGCGCAGGGCCTCATCTCTCACTGGATGAATCTCCCATGAATTCTAATTATAGCAGAAGGGATAACATTCAGCAGGAAGGAGATGTTTTATTTTTATACCTGCTGCCAGTAGATTGCTACTCACGTTACTCTGGGAAAAAAGAATGTGTTTACAAATGTATCATTATACAGCAGATCTTAAATTGCACACTATTAGCTGTTACTATTGACTATTGTGAGAGTAGAGCTGCTTCCTGGGAAAGGTCAGGTCTTTTCATTTGTGTTTTTTTATGTGATGAATAACAAATAATGAACCACAGAATTTATTGGACTATTGAGAGCTGTTTCTCATCTCTGCAGACTAGTTCCTGGCTTTATACTTTCTTTGCTGCCATCAGGCAAATCAGATCATATTTATTTTATTTTTTAATCCCAGAAAGGAGATATGATTGAGAAAATTACTGCTCAAAAGAGCAACTGCAAGCAGAGTATATTGCTTGCACAAATGTTCACAGGCAATTCCCATGCCTTTAGTCAGAAAGCCAGGAGATGTGTTGGCTCTGATAGCAGATGTGCAGGTGGTCAGTGGTCCTGGGGCTCCCCAGTGATGGCTTCATCCAGTTCTGCACACCCCCCAGTCTCTGGTGGGTCCAAAGTGGAAAACAGACGAGAAGTCCATCCTGTCCTGAGTAGTCCACTACATAAAGAAAGGTGTTAACCACCAGCCGAGGGAAGAACAGCAACACAGATGACCAGCAACCTGCTTGTCAGCTCCCAGGGACGCCTTTTAGGGTCAAGATAGGTTCAAGTGCAAATGAGTCTGGCAGTGGATCACCTCTTCCCCAAGCAAGCATCTGTGAACTTGCAGAGATGCACTGAGACATTGAACCCCTCTCACAGCTTACCGCATGCCCACAGTCCAAGATCTGAGTCATCAGGCCACAGAAAGGTGCTGAGTCATCAGGCCACAGAAAGGTGCTGAGTCATCAGGCCACAGAAAGGTGCTGAGTCATCAGGCCACAGAAAGGTGCTGAGTCATCAGGCCACAGGAAAGTGCTGAGTTATTGGGTGCAGGAAGGTGCTGAGTCATTGGGTGCAGGAAGGTGCTGAGCCATTATGAAGCATGGCCTTCTAGACCAAAGGAAACATAGTCTTCAGGCTTCCAGCAAACCAAGGATCATCGGAAAGGCAAATCTCGGGGATCGTGAAACAACCTTCAAGTTGTTAAAAGGTTATTCCATGCCAAGTGTTCATGTGACGATTTCTTTCTTATTATTAGCATTATTATTATTGTGCATGTATGACCTTTGAAGAATAGAACAGTAAACTGAGTCTCATCAAATATGACACTTGCATTTACTGTCCACGCAACATTCATGATGCAGAGGATGTTAATCTATGGGAGACCTTCCTTGGGCCTCCGGGATGATACTGGCCAGTTTTCAGACACATTTCCTAGAACAATTCTAGGACATAAGTAATCACATTCACATCTAGCAAAGAATGGAACATAGCCACAGAGGAACCACACACACTGGAGGACATCGCAGGGTCCCCAAGACAGCACTCTGGATCACTACATGTCATGGGCTTCCAGGATGGAACATAGCCGCAGAGGAACCACACACACTGGAAGACATCACAGGGTCCCCAAGACAGCGCTCTGGAACAGTACATTGTCATGGGCTTCCAGGTGCACACCTGGCCCCCCTCAGTGTACCTTGCGCAGCTCTGCCCATAAGTAAAGGAATATAGCTGCAGAGATTTAAAAGAGTATAAAACACAAACTGAAACAGGAGAGCAGCTTACAGCAAACAACTCATTTAAACATAAAAGAAAATAAATACTCTAGTTAACAGAGAGTATGAGATTGAAATTGACAATTCTAAAATCTTGTGCTATGTATAAAATATACATCTAAAACATGATGAAATAGGAAACACCAGATTAAAAGACTGAAACAGGATGTAACAGCACTTTGCAAAATCTCTACATAGACTCTATGTGGTGGAATCAAACTCCATGGGGAAGAGTGGTGGCTGAAGCTAGTGACAGGAAAGCATAACTCCTCAGGGAAAGGACCTGGTTCTAAAAACAGATAACCTCAAGAAAGCATCTCAGCACACACTAACACAAAACTGACAAGACACAGGGCGGGAAACAATTAATATGCTCTTACATGAGAGAATTTGGAGTTTTCTCTGAAACTGATTGTCAATGTGGAAAAAAAAAAAACAGTGGACCAATGAATGAACCAGCTTCAGCTAAGCACTTGTGTAGAATTTGAGTCTTCAACCTTGGGAAACATATTTTGTTTTTAAATTGATGAACATGAAGCATATATATAATGCCAGGTAAAATGTGATGTTTTAAAGCATATATGTAGATTGCAGAAGGGCTAAATAAGCTGATGTATATAAACATCACAACAACGTATCATCGTTAACTGTGGCTATGGCACACATCGAATCATCCAAGTGTATTCTTTCCATCAACAGCATTTCCCGGCCAGTGAGCCACACTCCTGCTCCACTAACCATCACTTTACTTTTTATTTTGAAATATTTTGACTATTATATTTTTACAGATCCACTGTAGTTATTTAAAAGGCAGAGTGAGACACAAGAATGGTGAGGAGGGACAGAAACACAGACCTCACAGTATTTGGTGCATTCCCTAAATGTGTGCAATGAGCAGGGCTGGACCAGGCTGCAGCTGTGACACAGGAACTCTGGCTGGACTCCTATGCGAGAGGCAGAAGCACCTGAAAGAAACTTCACCAGAATCAGAGCTGCTGTGAATATCCCAGGGGCCACACTGTACCATGTGACCCGTCTAAACTGTCTGCCTCAAGAAGCTGGCCCCCGATGACTCCTGATTATTTCTTGGCCCATGTTAATTTCAGATTCAGGGTTAACATAAAAGCTTTTTAACTAAAAACTACAGTTCTGGTAAACTCTTTAGGTAGAAATGATAAAACACAGGGATAAGACAAACTTGATAAATATTGCTTCTTTCTCTTGCTTTTGTTTGCTACATGACTTATCACTACAGTGTTGAATAATGTGGGTTAGCCTACAGCATTGCTGGTTCTGCGATATAAAGGAATTGTGTTGGAGTTTTCACTATGCATCTTCTCCACTGGCAACAGTGTTTGTTGCTTTTTCTTTGCATTAAGTGATGGGTTTTGCATCAAATTATATCACCCTGAAAAAAAAATAACATGCCACTGAATAGCCTATACATGCGTGACAAAAAGGAAACACAGAAGTCTCTTGTGAAAAATGATGCCATCATATACTTCATGAGCACGTGATGAATTCTACTAGAGAACAGAGATTATTTGGAAGCAGCAAAACTGATATAATTTGTGGTTGATGTTGTTTTTGTTGATGTGGCTGTTATGGATTGATGTCAACATGAAAAACAGTAATATTATTTCAACCCCAAACATCCTGTATCTCATGCAATAAGATATTGTGAAGTAACCAATGAATCAACAATCGATATGAGTCAGACTGCTTCTGATCTACATCAAAGAATTGTAAAACCTAATATCCTTGTAAGGCCCTATGCTACTCAGAAATGGGGAGAGGAGAGCAGAGAAATCTTACATCACCCTAGAAGACGGGAAGTATAACCTATCAGGATCATAACTGGTAACTCATAGACAACAGACTCAAATCAGCATTAGACAATAGCAAAACTACAAAGGCATATGGGGGGAATCAGGAGCAATCCCAACAACTTCTTAACAGGAGGTCATATGCACGGAGCAGGGGGATCACAGGGTGGAGCAGGTGGACAGGAGGAGGCTTGTATCCCAACCCTGAAGACTCCTAGATCCTCACCAAGGACTATCAGTACAAGCACCAAGGACTACATCCCAACCACTAAGGAGATCACTGGGAATTGGAGTGGCTTCGGAGGCCAAGAACGCTGAGGTCACCCGCCTCCATTTGGATCGACCACATGGGATGGAAGAAGCCCAAACCCTGCCTTGTAGGATCCAAGGTCATCTGAATGACAACCAGGAGCACTGAGCAGTCCGCAGAAACAGAACAGTAAACTCCCTTCGGGACTAGGGAGAGGAGCTTTCTCTGGTTCTTGCCTGGTTCCGACTTTGGGTCCCCACCCTCTCTCGTAATGACCATCAGGATTGCTGCAGAAACCCCTCAAAATAAACTAACAAATAAACAAATAAACAAAAAAACTAGAATAGATAGAGAACAACAAAGAAAGCTTAGAAACAGGAAACGGGCAGTGGGGATGCACTTATAACTCACTGGGTGGGACACAAAGATTAGTTACTTCTCACTAGGGTATTGAAGATTTCTCTGCACACCCCTCCTAAAACTGTTCACCTAAACTGTTGACATATGTCTTGTTAGAGTTATAGAGTTAGATTACCCAAAAAACAGGCAGGTTCTGCAAAATCATGCTTCAACACTATAAACTGCAAAATACTAAAATTAAAATAGGCATGAGACAGCTGAATAGTAATCTATAGCCATTTTAAGGTGTATAGAACCCAGCTGTATATAAACTAATCATTGTAATGTCAATGAAGAAGTCATAGGATGTGGTTAAGAACTTGCACTCTTTTTTTTTCTCTCTCTCAACATGTTGGTTACACAATACCATGTCAACTAATTCCATTACGTTAGAAATTGTTACTGATGTAATGTTGGGGCTTTTAATTGATTGGGATGATACTCTGCCGGCTCTACCTTCAGACCAGAGATGGTCTCCCCAAGAAGCCGTTGAACTGATCTGGAGAATAAGATGCTGGACTCTATGCTTTGCAGATGCTTGCAAGGAAAGAATCTTAACTGAATTTGAACTGTGGTAATGTGATAAGGTGAAAGAATCCACCACGGGGAGGGGCGATGGCCAGGTTTTGGGGAGGGGAGGGAGGAATCCAAGTGCCTATAAAACTGTGTCACATAATGCAATGTAATCAATTAAAAAGAAAGAAAGAAAGAAAGAAACAAAAAAAAGTGATGGGCTTTGCAAAATTAAGGGAGATGCTCATATTTCCAGCATGCCAGGAGAAAGAAATCTTGAGTGAATGTTGAAATTTATGCAGTGCTACCTGTCAATTATGCCAGTGGATTTTCTAATGAAATTTTGGAATTAACCTAATTTGAGCATATTATATTCATTTCATACATAACTGGTTAGATATAAAATACTATGAATTTTACAGCTCTCCTAATGAGTCTATTTACTTTTCTCTGTTTTAATATCCATGGTAGATTTAATGCTGTGGTTTTTACATAATACAAACTAGAAAAAGGTTTATTATGATTTCTACTTATCTGGAAGAATTTATTTGAAGACTGTTTAGAATTTGCCTTCTTGTTTCTTCATTGACCTGTTGGTTGTTCAAATGTGTTTTGATTTCTAGCATGCCATAACTTTCCAAAACTACTTCCACTATGAATCTGTAGCGTTATATCATTGAAGTCTAAAATAATTACTGATATCAATTTCTGTCTGCTAGAATTAGATAAGACTTATTTTATGACACAAACTCAGATCAACCTGAGAAAGGATCTCTGGGAGCATATCAAATGCTAGGTGCTAGATAAAAAGGCAGGATAGCCATTACATAGCTTTGTGTAATGTGTAGATCAAGCCCAGCTTATACAGGGGTATCTGTAAAAATGACATGTCTAGGTAAATCCTTATTTACTCAGGACCCCTGCTCTTAGTCTGTGACAGTGGAACCCTGGTCTTAATCTGTGACAATGTGTCTCAAAGAATATCTGCCAATTCAAAGAATATATTGCAGAATTCAGACAATACCTCAGCAGAAAAAAAGTAAAGACAGTCTTTTTTTTTGTAACTTTTAAAAAAAAATTTTGAATCAAATATGAGAATTTTACTTTAATTTTAAGGTAAAATTGTTTGGGGGCCACTTTGCAGCCATGGCTTGTTTCATTTCAGCAGTGTTTTGTTTGCTAAAATTAAAAAATCGTTAATAGGAACCAAGTTTTAATCATTCAATAATTTAAAACAGACTTTAAACCAGATTACATTGACATCATTAAGTTGCTATGACCCTCAGGAGTTTTTTTGTTTTTTGGGGTTTTTTTAAGCAATTATAATAGCTGACGTTATTGCTTACAAAACTCTTTAACATAACATCAATTATGTTGAGAAATAAACAAGGTGGTTTTATTTCTATACTCCAATTCCATTTCTCCACATAAGTTTTCAAGCCCCTTTCACATTTCTAGGAAATCTGATGTCAAATGCACAAATCCAACTGCTGAACCAATTCTAGTGTGATGCTGTCTATTGCATTGTTCATTGCACTCATGGTACTTTTTAGCTCCAAAATTTTGCAATTATATTTTTAGAATTTAAGGTTTATTAAATTTTTCTTTGAGTCACTTGCTTTTCAGATTTATTCATCTGTCCCTTGACATTTGTTCGTATTTTTCAAGTTTTCTTAAAATAACTAGGTTTTGATTCTTTGACAGGTAGCTAGTATAGCTCTGTAACTTCAGTCAGCTCTTTTGGATTTTCAAGGATTTTGTTGCCTTACGTTACTATTTGACAAGTTGAAGAATTAGGGACTTACTGGAGTTATTCATACTTATGCTTCTGTCTGGAAAAGCCATCCACATACTCTAGTTGGAGGGATGACTTGCTCTCAGAGTCCTTTAACAAGCTGACTTGGAGCATGGCTTATTGATGGATAGGGCTCTGCTCAACTCCATCAGGTTGGTTTTTAAAGCCTGGCTCCATTGGAATGCACCTGTTACTCTGTCATGCGTGGATTGGACTAAAACCCATAGCCACTGAGAACACCAAGTGTTCTAAGCATAAAGTGGTTAATCCAGTATTGGGTTGGCCTTGGACCTCCATCAGCAACAGTCAGTCATGCTCTGGAATGAACAAAATCCCTGAGTCCACTGATTGGCCATCCACCTAGGTCCGCATCAATTACACAGGTATTAGGGTGGACTTGATGCTTGGAATCAATGAACAAGTCTAAATCCTGAAACATTGAGGGTGGTTTTGTGTACTAGAAACAAGGCAGGCTATTTCAGAGTTTATAGGAATCCATAAGATCTGGGTTTAATTAAGGTATACTGAGGTGCCATTGGACGCTGAATGTGCTGGTGAGAAAACCTGGACATTGGGTCCTCTGGGGGCTGAAAGCTGCTAAAGTTAGTCTGATGGTCAGACTGGGGACTAGGCATGACACACAGACAGGAAGCATAACTTTAAAAAAGCCAATCAAGTGGGCCAAGTGAAAACTGATTTTAAAAGTATGACTTTAGGGCCCGGCACAGTGGCACAGTGGTTAAGGTCCTCGCCTTGCACGCCCGGGATCCCATATGGGTGCCGGTTCTAATCCCAGCAGCCCCGCTTCCCTTCCAGCTCCCTGCTTGTGGCCTGGGAAAGCAGTCGAGGACGGCCCAAAGCTTTGGGAACCTGCACCCGCGTGGGAGACCCTGAAGAGGCTCCTGGCTTCGGATCGGCATAGTATCGGCCCGTTGCGCTCACTTGGGGAGTGAATCATCGGACGGAAGATCTTCCTCTCTGTCTCTCCTCCTTGCTGTATATCTGCCTTTCCAATGAAAAAATAATAAAAATAAATCCAAAAAAAAAAAGTATGACTTCAAAAAGTTAAGTCTAAGTAGGTCTGGTACAATGGATCAGTGGCTCAATCCTTGCCATGCACATGCTGGAATCCCATATGGATGCCAGTTCATGTTCTGGCTGCTTCATTTCCTATCCAGCTCCCTGCTTGTGACCTGGGAATGCAGTAGAGAATGGCCCAAAGCCATGGGACCCTGCACCCATGTGGGAGACTCGGAAGAAGCTCCTGGCTGCTGGCTTCAGATCAGCTCAGCTCTGGTTGTTCTGACCATTTGGGGAGTGAACCAACAGGGGGAAGACCTTTCTATCTCTCCTTTTCTGTAAATCTGTCTTTCCATTAAAATAAATAAAACTTTTTAAAAAATTGAAGTCACTGGGCCTGGCGCGGTGGCACAGTGGTTAAGGTCCTCGCCTTCCACGCCTGGGATCCCATATGGGCGCCGGTTCTAATCCCGGCAGCCCCGCTTCCCTTCCAGCTCCCTGCAGGTGGCCTGGGAAAGCAGTCGAGGACAGCCCAAAGCTTTGGGACCCTGCACCCGCGTGGGAGACCCGGAAGAGGCTCCTAGCTTCGGATTGGCATAGCATCGACCATTGGGCTCACTTGGGGAGTGAATCATCGGACAGAAGATCTTCCTCTCTGTCTCTCCTCTCTGTATATCCGCCTTTCCAATAAAAAAATAATAATAAATCTTTAAAAAAAATTGAAGTCATTGGTATTGTTATGATTAAATTACATACAATCCTTTGAAATGTTGAGTACACAAAGAAAATAAAAAACTAGCAAACAACAGGTATGTCTCTTTATCAAACATACTTTGGTCCAATGTAAACATATTCACGTGCAGATTGGTGACTACAGATTATCTCTAGTTGTTATTTTACAGGTATCCAGGGCTAGAATCATCTCTTAAGAAGCTGAAACAGGAATTTATCAATAATTAGCAAATAAATTTTACTTACAAACCAATAACTTGTAAGTAAAATAATTAATTTTACTTTCCATAAATTTATCAATAACAATAATAAGATGCAAATATAAAACAGAAAAGTAAAGGTTAAGTAAACATTTACTTTATCCATTGTATTATCAAAAATACTATCATTTTAATAACTAATATGTTAACTATATTGAGTCTATTAGAAACTACCACATAAAACTAAAAATTAGTTAATAGATAATAAATATGTATGATTTTAATTCCTGAAAATTCATTAGGAAATTCAAAATAGAGTATCAAAGATAAGAAGAGACCAATACAATAGTCAATATGGATACTAAACTGATGATGATACTACTAAAATTTTCACATTTTCTTTTTTAAAATGTATATGACATGAAAAAATATAAATGCTATGGAACTTTCCAAAGCGATTCAAGAAGATAGTCCTAAATTCAAAATTTTGGTTTCAGTTATCACCAATGAAGCACAAACCCAATGTGTTTAGGACTTAATCTAGCATTCTAACAAACCACCTGGAACGTAAATGCTTCTCAAGAACTATAATTGGAGAAGTACCCTCTCATGTATATCATAGAAAAACTAAAATACTAAATCTACTAAGGACATCAAAATAGGAAAAAACACTAAATAGCATAGCTCATTATCATAAATAAAAATTCCCTGGCATTGTATACATCTGCTGGGTGTATCTGAAATGAAAAACTTCAATATTTATTTTAAATTAGAAAAGCCATTACTGTAATTGATAAACAGCACTACACAAAACTCAACATTTACTTCAAATTGATCTCTCCTGGCTTATTGGAAGTAAAGTCATGTCTCTTAATTCTGCCAAGTACACCACAGTGAATTCCACTGGCAGCAGAGATGACACAAGGTGGAAAGTATAGCACAACTTGCTTTAGACCAGCGATTGAACAACGCTGTATATCAGCATCATGCTTATCCATCACTAACTGACGTCTCTTTCAGCACTTAGAAGCAAGAAAAAGAAACCACAGTTCCGAGGATTCACTTAAGCTTCACAACAACCTGTAGATTTGGCTAGCGATAGTTTATGTTAAGTTTGAATCTGAAATTGAGCGTAGCATGAGGACTCGTCAGGAGCCCACTGCTGTGGCGTGGGCGTCCTCTAAGAGAACCTGTCTGTGGTTCTATTCTGATTCGGACTCAGCTCCTCTTAAATGTCCCTAACAAAGTAGCCCCTGATGTTCCCACTCCGAGTCCATGGTGAACTTCCAGGGTTCCGGCATGGGCCAGGACAAGACACGGCCATGGTAGCATTTAGGGAGCAAACCAAAGCAGGTGAAATCTCCGTTTCTTTGTCTCTTCCTCTCTCTCTTTTTCACTCTGCTTTTTGAAGAAATACGGTCGATCTTTAAAAAGGAAATATCGATATTCTGAAGAAGGAAAAAACAGAAGAAATTTATCCTGCCACATGACTAGATACTACAAAGTTGCATTGCAAAATATTGAAAGCCAGAGCACACAGAAAAAAAAGTTAAACTTGCTGATGCTTTTCACACATGGAGCAAATGTGTGCATAAAGAAGTGAAATTCCAGGCTGGTGGGTTAATGACAAAACAAGAAGAACATTGTTTATATTGTAAAAGGTTTGTACAGAACATTGTTCAAACTATTTTTTTAAACAAATAAAGTAAAAAAAGTTAAGTACTGAAATGATTATAGGAAAATATCTGTGACCTTGGGAATTCTGTTTTGAATGTTGCACAACAGAGGCTGATAAATTGTTCTATTAGTATCAAAATGTGATTTAAATATAAACATACAATAAGAAAATTAAAAGAGTTACATTCAGTTTTGAAGAAGATATTTCTAACATGTATAATCTGCAAGACAAACTAGACACTAAATCATAACCAATGTGATAGAAATTTAACAAGATAGCATACTAGACAATGGCTGTTCATTAGAACCCAACACAGATGCGAGATTAACACATTAGGAAAGCCGTAGCTTGTGGGGTCAGCTAAGTGGCATAGCAGGCCATGTTAGTGGCGTACAAACATCTTGCACTTCATAAACTTATTTTCAGATTTCATTCTCTGCAAATATTTGGAAGCATTATTGTAGTCTGTGGCAATTTCACAAAATTCAACACTTTCCCATGGTAAAAATGTAAGGATTATCGCTGTCTGTATCAGCATGCGTTAGTCACACATTCTAATCGCGAAACATTCTGCATTTGCAACACTATGTCATGCATGGCTTAGCGCTGCATGCTTTATTAAATAAAATTAAAGTATATGATCAATATCAGACTCGGAAAGTCGCTTTCTTCTTTCACAAAATACAATCAGGAAGGCTCAAACTGGTCAGTAAGATGCAATCTGTTAGAGGGAAAGGGTTGGGATAAGTACTGCTCAATGGGGGAAAAACAGGTTTCCAGAAAAAAAAAAAAACAGGTGCCCCGGAGAAGGGGTCCAGTCCACACAGGTGGCGACCCCTGCCCATCAGCAGCAGCATCGGGAACTCGTTCTGTCTTGCCCCGGAGTGCTCTGTTGTCATGGGACTTGAGTGGTGTGTGGTTGGGAGGACACCATCGCAGCATGGCGGCTGAAGGGACCAGCATCCCTTATGGGCAGCCAGCTGCTCCACTTCAATCCAGCTCCCTGCTAATGGCCTGGGAAAGAAGGAGAAGAAGGCCCAAGTGCTTAGGCCCCTGCAGCCACAAAGGAGCCAAGTCCACTAACAGGACACCTGCTTTGCGCACACGTCTGCACACTGCCTTTGTCATCCCCACGCGTCGCGGTGCCCTGATCCCACGGAGCGCATCGCCGTGGCTGTCCCTGTGTGTTTTCTGACGCAGCTGCCCAGGCACTCGCGGGGAGTAAATGCTCACGGTGATTCTGCGGCGCCATCTGGAGCCTGGGACGCACGGAGGGCTGATCCGGGAGAGTTCTTGCTCTCCAAAATACAGAGACCTGGGGGAAAGCGTGGTCTTCCCTACCTGCTGCCGCAACAGTGAACCCCTGCACGTGTCAATTCCGGGGGCGTGCAGAGAGCCGCCGTGTCTTCTTCCGACACCCCCAAGAACCCCGGGGATTCTAGGAGGAGGATAACAGAAACGCAACTGTCTGGCCCTATGAAAGTGTCCTTTGAAGCCCCTTGGAGCCAGAGAGGTGACTGACCTCGTTACCCTGGATCTATGACCCCTGATACGTGGAAAAACGTCGGCCATATGCGGTCGTGGGTTAAAAGGCGCGGCTTCAGGGTCACGGCTGCAGAAAGCGTCCATGAAGACCCTGACAAGTGAGGACGGACGAGGAAAGGCGCGCCTGGACGCGGCCAGGGCCGGCGCCAGGTCCACGCTGAGGCTCTGCTGCCATCTGCCGACCGCCGCGAAAGCCGGCTGCGCACTCGGTCCCTGCTCTCCAGCCTGGTTCACCAGCCTGGCGCACCGGGCAGGGCGAGGGACTGGGTCCCTGCGCTCCAGACTGGCGCACCGGGCAAGGCTAGGGTCTTGGTCCCTGTTCTCCAGCCTGGCGCACACCGGCCAGGGTTGGGCCTGGGTCCCTGCGCCCCAGCCTGGCGCACACCGGCCAGGGTTAGGGCGGCTAGCCTCGCGATCCTTCTCTGGTGGCAGCCGGGCCACCGACACTGGACACAGGAGGGACTTGTTCCACACCCGGGTGGCGCTGTGCAGGCACCTTGCACCGTGCTTCATTTAAGCCATGTATTGGGAAACCTGAGAATTCTCCACCTGAGATCAGACCGCGCTAGGACGGCGAGCAAGGGTAACTTAAAGCTGCTATTTTTAGGATTTGTTTCTCCTGTCCTCTTGTGCAGCATTTTGAACCCAGCAAGAGTCTGTTCCCGGAGCTAGAAGCATGTGCTGTCTGCCTGTCCGTAGCGCAATACCAGCCACCTTGTTCCTCTGTGCCCCCGCCCCCACTCCGGGCCATTTCAAAGATGCTGGAAGTAAATTTGATGCGTTATTTTCGTATTTTTCTGAATCGACTCTGTATTTGGTTTCTCCCCAGGACTAGAGGCTGCCTCTGGGCAGAGATTTGTGCAGTGCGCTGAGCTAACCTGGAGTGTGAACCAGGGCACCATCCAGAGGGCGGATACTGAGGTCACTCGTCCTATGGGGGGATGGGGATAAAGGAGGGAAGTTAATTAAACTATCACTTGAGCTATTTCGGGGTGTTGAGTGCTGAGAACCCCGGGCTGGAGGCGTTGCTGGATACTCTGGCCTGAGACATGGGCAGGATTTGCCTGTCAGGAGCAGCGAAGAGGTTCTAGGCGGCTTGGAAGCCCAGTGCTTGTCACGGTGCAGGAGCCACTTTCACAGTAGAGTGAAGAGGGCAAGGCGTCATCTCCAGGAATTTCCATGGAAGACACAGCTATTTCAGTGTCATGATGCCACATGGATAAGCTGAGAGCATGTCCTAGGTTCCCAACTCCAGTACCATCTTTCCAGCAGAAAGCAAACCCAAGCCTGGGACTCCTAGGGAATATGCCCCACCATCCTGTTTCTAGCTTTTCTCTGTATAAATCCCTGAATATGCCAGTGGGCTCACTACTCTATTTTGTGTTTTGATCTTGATTTGTCATTCCCTGAATTGCTGGTCACTGGATCCAAGTAGAAGAGACTGCAGAAAATATACCCAGAGCAACATTGCAGGTTGCCAAAATTAAAGTCACAGACACATATTATGTTTGTGAAATGACCTAAACATGAGAAAAGGACAGTGCTTTGGGGCTGAGCCCAGCAGACCTGACACTGCACCTGCCTCTCCCTGGCCGGAAGGTAAAGGGTGAGAGCAGAGGAACACAGAAGAAACCTGGGCCCAGCCAGCCACCCAACCAGGCAGTGTCATGCAAAACACATTGTGGATCTAGTGCATGCGTCAAGGTTTCTTTCCCAGCTGAAAAATTCAAAAGGAAAGGTCAGTAAGAGGGGTGCATCAGTCACAACACTATTCTCCTCTAATGAAAAAATTAGACAACTAATATAACCCCCCAAAAGTGGAATGGTCCCTGGGATATGGACAATTGGTGTCCACATGCGTGGCAGTAGACAGTGGTTCTGTTTGGCTCCACCGGAATGTGGATGTCTTGGTGAAAAGCCCACACTGCAGAAGGCAGCAGGCTCAGTGGTCCTTCTTTAGGCATCCAAAGATGTTACCTTTTTAGGAAATCCCACCTCCACACTCTCCCTTTCCTGGAACCAGTTTGACTAAGGATGCTCTGAGCAAGCAGAGAAGCAAGAAAAGCCGCCTGTGGGAGGGTGGGACTCCATGTCACCTGGGAGACAGGGAGGGCTGCTCTGCGGCTTCCAGGGGTTGATCTCTGATGAGCCACTCTCCCTCTGCAGCTCGGTGGCTGAGTCCAATGCTTCCGGGAGCACAGAGAGTTCAGAAGGAAGGCAGCTGGTCGACATCGCAGCTGTTACTTGTTACCCCCATGTTCTTGAGCATCTGCCACATCCAGGTACAAGACAAAGCTGCACCTAGGCTGCACAGCTCAGGACGATGCACATTACTGTCCATATGATGCAGACTGGGGAGAAGTCAGGACAAGAGCCCCTGTGCACACGCAGCAGGTGCACTCAGAAGCTCACAGTGCTATGTCATGTTGCCCACACTGTCCCAAATCCTCGAGAACCTTCTAGAACAGACGAGCAGTACCTATTCAGGGTGATATTTCAATACCTATATACGTAATGCAGGTTAATCAACATTTGCATCACTTTATGATCAGAAGCTTATAGCTGGTATTTGTCCAAAAGCAAACACGGAAAATTATTGTGAAGTATGCCACTCCACTACGCTGAGTAATGCCAGGAACTCAGACCAGAATTCGGCTTCCTTGGTGCATAAACAATGTTTAATTGTGTATTACACCGCACTTCTGTATTCATTTGTCTGATCATGGAGATATGGGTGAATTCAGACTCTTGGAGACACTGAATTCAGGCATCTCTTGGAGACACTGCGGCCATGCCCTTTGTATGTGAACCCTGTACTGGGATTGCTGGATCATATGACAATTCCATTTCCAGTCTTGTTTGTTCATTCGCTCATTTGTTTTGAAGTGCTCTTCATACTGTTTTCTGTGGTGGCTGTGCTAACTTACACTCCTACTCAACAATGGGTAGTGGCTTCTCTGTCTTGCCGTCCTCACCAGTACATGTTAATCTCTGTCATTTTAGTAACAGACAGACAGGAGTGACACAATGTCTTACTGAGCCTTTGATTTGCATTTCCAAGATAGAGGATTTTTTTCCCATATATTTACCAGTTACTTACATTTCTTTTTCTACAGAAATGTCTGTCTGGTTCCTTTGCCCATGTCTTCACAGTTTTGCTGTTGGATTTTTTGACTTTCTGATGTATTCTGGGTATTAACCCTTTGATGTATAAGTGCTTTGAAAATATTTTCTTCTGTTTTAATGGCTCTCTCTTTGCCCGGTTGATTGTTTCCTTTGAATTTGCTTCAAATTTGAAATAATTTTTCATCGGCTAGTTTTATTGCCTACCCTTTTGGGGCTGATCAGAAAAGTCAGTGTTCACTCCAATGTCCATAAATATTTCCCCTGTTTTCTTCTTGGCAATTTCATAGTTTCAGGTTAATAATTCTTACATATAGATTCCTTTTGAAGACTGCATTGTCTTTCAAACTCAGGGCAGCAGGTCAGGGAAGACATGAAGTACATGGTATACTCTAGAGTCCGTTCCATGTGCTGGGGAGAAATACACACACATGCAAATAATGTCCTCTAACTGCTGGGTAACATGTTCTAAAAGGTTTGCTTGGTCTATTGCCTCAGCTCCATGGTCCACCTCCACTGTATCTTTGTTGATTTTCTCTCTGGATGATCTGTCTATTGATGATAATGAGATGTTGAAATCCTCTATTCTTGAGTCTCTCTCTCCCGTTTACATCTAATATAACTTGCTTTATAAATTTGTGTGGCACTGCTTTGAGGAAATACATATTTATGGTAAATGTATTCTGCTGCTTGGCCTACCATTATTAATCTATTATGTCCTTCTTTGTCCCTGCTCACAGTTTTATTTGATGCTAACCCAGGCATTTCAGCTCACTGTTGGTTTCTACTTGCATGATATAAAGCTTTTAAAACCATCACATTGGGCCCGGCGCAGTGGCGCAAGTGGTTAAGGTCCTCGCCTTCCACGCCCAGGATCCCATATGGGCGCTGGTTCTATCCCGGCAGCCCTGCTTCCCATCCAGCTCCCTGCCTGTGGCCCAGGAAAGCAGTCGAGGACGGCCCAAGGCTTTGGGACCCTGCACCCGCGTGGGAGACCCGGAAGAGGCTCCTGGCTTCGGATTGGCATAGTATTGTTGTGCTCACTTGGGAAGTGAATCATCGGACAGAAGATCTTCCTCTCTGCATCTCTGTGTATATCCGCCTTTCCAATTAAAAAAATAATAAAAATAAATCTTTAAAATAAAATAAAATAAAATAAAACCATCACATTGAGTGTGCATCTGTCCTTGATATGTGAATGTCCTGTTGGGGTCTTGTTTTTGAATCTCTTTGGCCGATGTGTATCTTCTCTCTGGGGAGTTGAGTCTGTTGACATCAAGGGTTGATACTGAAATGAGAACTAGTTCAACGAACTTCCATCACGCGCTTGTCGGTACGGACTGCATCATCCGTTCTCTTTCTTTCTGCCTTTGCTGTTGTTTATCTCTGTGTTTTGGTAGTTTCTGCTCAATGAAAGCTTGGATTTTATTCTTTTTCTCTTTTGGTGTATCTTCTCTGCTAGTGAATTTTGCACTGTTCTGTGTTTTTGTGGTAGTTCTTGTAATAATTTTACCACTAATGTAGGATTCCTTATACAATTTCTTATAGGGTGGATGTTGTGGTAATTAATTCTCCCAGTTTGGCATTCTGGAAAAAAATATATATATATAATGTAACATATAAATGTATGTTACATATAAATATAGAAAATGTAATATATGAAAATATACAATATATATTATATAGACATGTGTATTTACCTATGTATGAGTTATATACATATCTTTGTATATTTATATAGATTCTTCATATGTGCATTTCATTTTACTCCTGTAAGATGAAAATTTTCATGTATTTCAAAATACAAATTTAGGACCATAGTTCTAGTAGCCACAGTTCCCTGCCTACTACCCGCACTCCCAGCTGCTTCCTCATTTACTCCTAGGATTTTTTTTTTTATCATTTTACAATGATATGTCATCAGTTCACTTCACAATCGCAGGCTTAACCCTCCCTCTGATAAAGAATTCAACCAACAGCAAGTAAAATCAAACAGAGGCTACAAGCAATTTACTCAAAATGTCATTTGACGTACGCAGATTGCATTTTTGCACTCTGAAATGGTTTTTCTTTGGGGGAATGGCTTGGTTCCCTAAGCATACTGGTTTCCTGTTGCATCCATTTTTATTGGAAAAGACAGGGTTTCATTCTTTTTATGATTGAGTTTTATCCCATAGTTTCTTTATTCAGTCTTCAGGTCTTGGGATCTTTGATTGCAAGAATTTTTTTTTCTTTCAATATAGTGAAAATATTACCCCATTCTCTTCTGGTTTATGGGATTTTTGCTAAGAAGCCAGGTGATGGCCTCATGGGTTATTTTTTTCTGCAGCTTAAATGACTTTAGCACTTTATTCTTTAACTTTTGACAGTTGTACTCCTTAAGCCTTGGAGAAGGTTTTTTTATGGTTGATTCTGGTCTCATTCCCTCATGTGTGAACAAGCATATCACTTTTGATAGAAACATTTTTACTATTGCTTCATTACATAAGTTCTTGATGCCTTGTTCCCTTATCCTTCAATTATCTCTTTGATATAGACATATTGTCTGATATCCAATATACATTATAAGCTTTATTGTTCACACTATTTTCCCTTTATATTTGCCTGCCTGGATTATTTTAAAAGTCTTGTCTTCAGCATCAGATTCTTCCTGATGGGTCTATTCGGTTCATCAAATGCCCAGTTATATTCTTTGTTTGATTGGTTAAAGCTTTCAGCTCCAGAGTTCTCATTAACTCCTTTTGATTTTTAGGTCTCTGTGAATTTCCCATTTGTCTCACGCACAGTTTTCCTCTTTGAATTTTCTTTCCGACTTTGTTCTCATCTCATTTACTCTCATAGTTTCCTTAGGATCAGTATCTCGTGTTTTTCAGCATTTCATAGATTTCCTTCAAACTTGCATGGACTACTGAGGAATTTGTGGATTTTTTGTTTGTGTCATACCTCTTTGGTCTTCACATGCTGGTTTAACAACCCCTCTTCCTTCCTGGAGTAGCTTCCTTTGGCAAAGACCTCCGTGGAATTGCAAAGTATGGTATCAGTGAGTGGTGATTTTCATTTTGGTTCTCAGTCCAAAGTGTAGCATCTGGGTCGTTTCCTCGGCTGTAATAAGTGTTGCAATGTCTTCTTGTGTCATACTAGCATAGTGTGGAGTCATTTGCAGAAGTAGTAGTAGGCATTTGAAATGGGCATGAACTTGAAAAGGTGAGTGTTTTCGGACTCCAGGAAGCTGAGTTTATGTGATGGAAACTCATTTTCCCGTACTGTTTTGGGACATCAAGGAGTCAGTTTCCTTGAAATAAGGCAAGCCTAGTGACGTTGGAACTTGTGCCCACAGCCATGCCATTGGAATTGTATAACATAAAAAGGACCATCTCTGAGTCCTGCTAGCTGGTGGACAGGCCATTCTGGGACTTGTGTTATCAACAGGCCTAGGTCCAGCACATCAGAATGTGAAGGGGGATTTTGATTCAGTCCCATACGGTGATGCTTGGCTCTGCACTGGCAACTGAAGACCTGGAGCAGGCAAATGTAAGTAGGGTCTCCGCTAGGTCCTGCAGGGTGAGATCCTGTTACTTCAAGAGAATTAGTACTGATAGTGATAGTCCTGAATCTGTAGGGCTTGAAATATACCTTGCCTAGGTCCTGCTGGTGACTGTGCACTGGCAACCAGGGGTTTGCATCAGTAAATGTGTATAGATCTTTCCCCATGCCCCACAAGACAAGGACAAGTATTCCTAGAACTTACACAACCAGATACCATCCCAGAGCAACAAGGTACGAAGGAGACTTTCCCAGACTCACAATTCATAAGCAGGTGCCATGGAGTCAGGACAGCAGGTGCAGCTCGGGTTATTTCCTGGTGTGTGGGGAAACTTCACATGAGTTGCAACATAGCTTCAGTGCGTCCAGTCCCAAGGGCTGAGGACTCACGGGACACCTTGCACAGGTCCACACCTGGATTACTTGTTACAATGGCAACTTTCTCAAGTGGGAGCTATAGCCCGTGTCATTCTTTCTGACATATGGGAGACACTAAATTAGCATTAAAAGCATAGCCTTAAAATAAACCACAAACAAATCACAGGGTGTTGACATTGAACAAAAATATTAAGAAAGCAGATGGTCTTCATAAAACACAATGTGTTTCCAAAATGGGAAGTTACACTACTTTTTGTAGTATTACTTATTTGTATTAGAATCATAAAATGTGAAATTAGAGAATGCATAAATATAATGATTATTGATCGTGCCCTAATGTTCAGTCATAGCAGAGCTAACATTGAACTCCTCAGTCTCTAACCTTTGCGCATGACATACATACCTACACACGTGCTTATTTTACGCTTCAATGTACTTGGGTTGGGTTCACTTTCTCACCTTTGCCATTACATAGATATATTTTCCATAATTACTAACACACTGACAAATGTTACCCAATTTTGATGCATGCAGCAGAAATACTTTCATGACAGAATCTGAAACTTCACAAAGAATGCATAAAGCTAGCATTTCAAGTTGGTATAGGAGTTGAACAGTTAAGACAATGGTGTCCTGGGAAGGAGTGACTGAGTCCAGCTCTCAGCTCTGCCTCTTGATTTCAGCTTCTGCTAAAGGATGGGAAAAGGAAGCAGTGGTGACTGTAGCTGGGTTCCTGCCATGAATACAGGAGACCAGGGCAGCTTTTCAGGCTGCCAGATTTAGCACAGCCCAAATTTCAGGGTGAATCAGTGCATAGAGCTGCCTCTCTCCCTCCCTCTTTCATTCCTCCTCTCCTCTTTGTCCCTCTGCATCTCCGGTAAGGAAATACTAACTCACTGTATGTTTACAAACTCTCATTCCTTTTTAAAAACTTTGCTAATTCTTTTTATTGGAAAAGATTGGTGAGGAAAGATGATAAAAAGCTTTTGAGTTTGATTTCTCTGCTTTGTAGACAGAACAGAACAACTACAGACATCCTCTGCCAAAGCGAGAGGAGGTTCAGGGCTGCAGACCGTGCTGGTGAATTATGCACACAGAGGGGGACTTCAGAGGGGCAGCATGGCCTCATTGCACACTCATTGTAGAGTTATCTGGACACACAGGGCAGCTTCAGGGCAGCACGCCCCCATTGCACACTCATTGTAGAGTTATCTGGACACACAGGGCAGCTTCAGGGCAGCACGCCCCCATTGCACACTCATTGTAGAGTTATCCGGACACACAACTGAGTTCAGATCCGGAGCTTCAGGGCAGCACACCGCTATTGCACACTCAACTGTGCTCTTTAATTCTTGAAAGTTGAACTAAAAGTGATATGTAAGAACAGCACAATCAGTACTTATCAATGACTAGCCTGTCACCATTTAGCAGCAATATTTATTAATAACAAAAAGGGTGCAGGCTATTACTCACTTGATAATACACCATGTGTGTTAATTGCAGTGAATGTTACTGTTAAATACACAAGAACCTCAAGCCCAATCTGCAAGAGTTAGTTTAAACATGCTCCATGTTTTGTGTCATGCTTGTCAAACTAGGCCGCCTCTGTGAAGCAGACCAATGAAGTTGTTGGGTTGAAAAGGACCTGGCTTTGAGCTTTGTTCAATCTTACATATAGATTTACTGTTGCACAGCTCTTATAGAGGTTTTCCATTTCTAGGATATAAATATTGGCTATGACATCCACATGTTGCATGTATATATTTCTCATACTAATGATATTATAATGTATGGACAATATAATAATTTTAATATTAACATATATTCAGTATGAATTTAATATTTACATCCATATGTATATATATATATATATGAATGGACAATATTCATAATATTCCAAGAGAAAATTATACAAGCTATATATCAGTCCGTCTATATTTAAACTGATCCAAACAGGCCTGAAACCCAGTTCCTTTTAAGTTCAACTTTTATTTCATATTATTTATATGAAACAAATATATAAAAATATGAATAATATAAACTTGTACAGAAATAAATACAAGAATGCATAAGAATAAAAATATATTCACCTTTCTACAACATGTAAGTGTGAATTAATCTCATTTCATACATTTGTACATGGCCTTGAAAACTGCACAACCTGGTTTTCAGAATTACATCTCATGAGTTTCAACTCAGTCACATGTGTTAAAGAAGAAATATGAGGCATGAATTCAGTCCCATATGTACAAAACATCCTCATGCTGACTCCACTGCTATATCTGCACTAATGAGATTAAGAGAAAAAGTTTGCATATCAAAATCCATACATGGTGGTTTCTAGTCCGATACTTCACAGAGAGTTCAAATCATTATTCCAAAACTCACAAATTAAAAAAAAAAAATGAAGGAAGAAAAACAGTTTGAGTGAAGTGACTGCTTTCAGATCTTGCAGAGAATGGCTGGCAGACAAGGGCTGTGAAAATGGAGTGAGCGGACAGGCAAGTGTACATGACCACAGCTGTATCTCCCTCGGGTTTGACGCAAGAACTCTTTACACTGTACTCAATGAACTAGTGGAGGTTTGGGTGAAGGATCTCAAATGCCAGTCTTCAGGGGATTCCACAGTAGCCTAGGTTTTCCTTCCAGCAGTCTACCATAGTCTCTGAACCTGGAAGGACAGAAGAGGGGGATCTAAAGATGGTTTCAGCAGAGAACAAACAGCCTTGCTTTGCTGGAAGACCATGACTGTCAGCTGAACCTGACAAGGCTTCTGCCAAAGGAAGCCAAAGAGCCTTGCTGACAGAGAGCCAAGAGAAGAGGGGATGGTGCTGGTCTGGGGGATGGTACTGGACTGGGGGATGGTGCTGGACTGGGGGATGGTGCTGGGGGATGGTGCTGGGGGATGGTGCTGGACTGGGGGATGGTGCTGGACTGGGGGATGGTGCTGGGGATGGTGCTGGACTGGGGGACAGTGCTGGACTGAGGGATGGTGCTGGTCTGGGAGATGGTGCTGGTCTGGGGGATGGTGCTGGACTGGGGGATGGTGCTGGTCTGGGGGATGGTGCTGGTCTGGGAGATGGTGCTGGTCTGGGGGATGGTGATGGGGGATGGTGCTGGACTGGGGGATGGTGCTGGACTGGGGGATGGTGCTGGGGGACGGTGCTGGACTGGGGGATGGTGCTGGTCTGGGAGATGGTGCTGGACTGGGGGATGGTGCTGGTCTGGGGGATGGTGCTGGTCTGGGGGATGGTGCTGGTCTGGGAGATGGTCATGCATGTGCCCTTTAGCTTGCCCGAGTTAAACACTTCCATAAGATATGCACATGACAACATCATGTCTTTACTTTAAAATACGTATCATGAATACAGACACAGAGACCAAATCTCAGTATCTTCCTTCCCCCAATTCTCATAACTCAACATGAATAGAACTTCAAAATAGCAGTATGGCGATTACAAGGTAAGATTCACAAGGCCCTGCTCTGAGAATTTCTAAAAGAACAGAAGAGACGATGGAAAGTACTGCAGAGGAGACTTTTAAAGATTTACTTATTTAAAGGCAGTGTGACAGAGAGAAGGAGTGAATGAGAGCTCCCAACTGCTGGTTCATGCCACAAATATTTATAATAGCTACAATTAGGCCAAAAAAAAGGTCAGAAGTCAGGAGCTCCTCTGGGCCTCCCCTCTGGATGGCTGGACCAAAATCTGCTGTCTTTCAGGGTTAATAGCAGGAATTAGATCAAAAGCAAGGAGTAGCTAAAACTCTAAATTGTACTGGTTGGGGGTGTGGACATCTTAAGGGAAGGCAGTCTACTCTGCTGCAATTCTTTCTCTTAGAAAAAATTTGAAATCTAACATAAGAGCTACAGTAAAGAGAAGCCTCACTCAGAGAGAGAGAGAGAGAACAATTAAGGCTACACCTGTAACTAGTCTCGTTTAATTTCTATCACACAATGCATCACATTTGGCTAAAGACTGAAGAAACAGTCACAATGCCTGTCAAGCACAAGATCAGATGGGGGGAATCTCCAAAGAAATAAACTGTTGTGTGAGTAACTGGGTTGGTGTTCCAGGATCAGCATCAGGAGAAGTCAGGCTCCATGCCCGGGGCAGCATCTGATCTCAGAAAGAAGTGGCAGATGGTGAATTTGGCCAGATGCTTCAGAAGCAGCTCAGCTCTTGTGTTCTGGCTCTTCATGTGACAGATCCAGCATCGCAGAATTCTGTCTCCCAGCTCTGTCCTCTGCAGGGTCTCAGCTCCTCTGCTCTGCCAGGTTCCTCCAGGACTGCTGCCTCCTACACTACAGGCCTTCTTCTCTGCTGGTGCCCTCGAGTGCTGCTGCTGCTGCTGCTGGTGTCTGCCAGGTTGTTTATCTCATGACCAAGGAAGGAGTGAGCAAGGCACTGGGGCTGTTATGAGGGCCAGTCCTGAAGGGCTGCCTGCTAGGTGCGCTTTCTCAAGCTCCCTGACTCAGACCTGTATGTATTTGGAACACGGGAAGTTCTCCCTGATTGGTTAATGCATATGCTAATAAGAAATGTTATATGAACCAATCATGAACTGACATGAAGTGAGCAGGGAGCTTCATCAGTTTCTTTAGGCAGAATCAATAGATTTCATTGTATATATTTTCCAATCTCTTCCTCTGATAGGTCTCCTGAATAGTTACATTGTGTGTGCTTTGTTTCTTTTTTATGTTTTTATCTTTTCTTTCCAGGAGATCCTGGCATTGCTACTAAAACCAATGGCCAGGACTAGCTCATAAATGGCATAGATTTTGGACCTCACAGACCTAGAATTCAAAATAACTTAGGATCAGTATGCTACAAATCTAATGAAAAGTTAGTAACGTGAAAGAAAATAGGGGTAGTATAAGCAAAAGAATGGAATTTTAAGAAAGAACCAAAAGGAAATGCTAGAATAAAAGAAATGGAGAATTTCCTTGGTTCTCCCTTCTTTAGCCTGGAAATGACTAGAGAATAAGTCAATGACCTTGAAGATAAGTCAAGAGAAACGTCTGATGCTGAAATGCCCAAAGTATCAAAGGCACATAATATGGATAACAAACACAGGAGAAAGAAAAAATAAATACGTGAAGTAATGGCAGAACCCTTCTGGAAATACAGACACTATACAATAGGTACAAGAAAGCTAACACATGGGTTTTAGGGACTACATTAAATTTCAACCCTTGGTTCAAGACTCACTCCCTATTACACACAGTATGGATGGATAGATGAATAGACATTCGTTTCATCCCAACAGACACAAAGCTTTTAACTCATCCAGCACAAATTTAAGATTGTAAATCCCAGATCCTCATCTAGGTCAAGGAGAGGTGAAACGCAAGGCATAACTCATCCTAAAGCAAACTGTCTTGTGAAATTCACCGTGTCATGAGCCTCCACAATGCGATGGTGGGACAGCGATCAGCATGCCAAAAGAGAGAGACGCAACAGACAGCATGCACTAAGTAAGTCCAAAACCAAACAGAATAGACAACATAGAACTTACAACTCCAAAATAATCTTTCTCTGCTCCATTCTTTCTCTGCTAAGCACTTGCATTTATTCTTCATGGGCCAATGTGTGAGTTTTTCCAAGCATTTTTGTTTTATTTCCATTTTAATGACTGTCTTTTCATCATTTTTCTCCTTGGATAGTTTACCCTACGCTGCACCCTCAACACTTGACTGCCTGGGTATTTCTTCAGTAGCTATTCTACTTCGGTGCTCGTAAATCCAACCTCTCAGGAAGGCCTAGGGAATGGGCACAAGTCAGCCCAGTTGTTTTCATATTTGCAACAAGAATGGTCTTTTCCTCAGTAGCCAGTGTCCTATCCCTCGTTTCTACATGAGACCACATCCGCATGGCCTTCACCGTCCACATTCTAGCAATACTAATGTTAACTTCCGATGGGAACTCTGAGACATCACAGAAGCTCCCTGCAGATTCGCCCTCTGAGCCTCGTCAGCATGACCTTTATCCTCTGCCTGCGGAAACACAGGCTTTTCCCAGCATTGGCCTCTGTTTGTGAGGTTTGGCCACTGTTCTCAGGCTTAGTCTGTTCTGTGCTGCTCCCACAGAGCATCAGAGACTGTGTGCTGCAGGAAGAACAGACATTTATTCCTCGCATCTCTGAAGGCTGGGGTCTTGGTTGAGACACGAGCATCTCTCAGGAGCATCTTTGGTGCACTACATGTGGCACAAGGCAAGTGAAGAGACAATGAGAGCAAGTTTTCAGTTTCCTCTGCTGTGTTCAATGCAGTTGTTTCTTCTCTAACTTTTATTTTTAAGTCTCACTGTATTATGCACTTTTCCCCCTAATTTCCCTAGGGGGAAGCTGCTGTGCTTTGACCAAGGATCCTGAGAAAAGCATATGTTGGAAACAGAATGCTCAAAGAAACAGTGTTGGGAGGTGGAGCCTAATGTGTGATATTTAGGTCACGATGTCTTTGCATGCCTGAATGGATTAATGCCAATTATTAAGGCGCTGGAGGCTGTAATTTCAGTGTCTTAAAATACATCCTATTGATCACATGGCAAAGAAAACAGTTCTTTCTTTTCAAACCAGTCTTTGCAATCATGTGAACGTAACACCAAAGCTGTGACTTGCTGAATGGGTAATGGTAACTCAATGTCACTATTTACCTTTGATGTTACACTAAGAACTAGAATAATTCAACCAAGAGCCAAGCATCTATGTTCTGATTATTTGAAGCTATTTGCAGTTATTCAATATATTATTTTATCGAGCAAACAAAGCTAGTATCTCATACATAGAAACAATAGTTTTTGTAGAAATGAAATCACTGTTGAGTAGTTTTTTAAATAACCACATATCCATTTCACTAACTGAAAATGTCTTAAGCTCTCAGTTCTATTATCTATAAGTGTCCATCAGAAATAGAGCTGCAAGAAAGATTACACAGGATCAAGTGCCCACAAATCAGCAAGGAGTGATTCGTGTGGTCCTGACGGAGAATGGAAACTCCAATTCGGAGCTGCAGAGTACTTGGAGAGTACTCTGTACAGACGGATGCCATGGTGGATCCATGTCAGAGAAGCACTCTTCAGGTAGGTGACAAGCAAGCAGTCATTTGGTAGAGTATGTCCTTGCCTGAGTCTCTTCCTCAAAATACTCCAGGAAATCCCATCAGCAACCACGGACAAACATACATGAAAACTATCAATCACCACCCGCCACTCATATCCCTCCAGTACTTACCTATACATGTTTCCTGGGACACTTGTTGACAGTGAACATGGTACAAAATTCATATCCGTTGCCTGCCTTCTCAAGAAGGCCACATGAAACTGGAAAAGACAGGCTTAGGAGATTGTAGACTTTTCTTTCCAAAATTGTGCAAAGTCTAGGTTTTCTACATGAATAAAGGAGTAATGAAGTTGTTAAGCCCTGCACCAGGCATAAAACAAGTAAAATTGTTACTGGTGCACTCTCTGTTAAGCCTATGTTAATCCAGTAGCAAATTGCCAGGATTAGCTGGGACTGTCTACCTCTTTGAACATCCTCTACCAGGATTCATGATGATGACAGGGATTATCTTACAGAAAGGAAGCAAGAACATTGCTCCATTATAAAGACAGCATTCCATCAGCTCCATGTCCTTGGGGAGGGATTGATTCCCAAGCACTGAATTACAGCACAAGAGGAGGACTAAATGAGGAATTAGATTCTGTCCCTGGGGCCTGAGGAATGAGACAGCAGCTGTTCTTTGCAGACTCTGGGCCCTTTGCCTGCACCGCATTCAAGCTGGTGTGTATTCTGGGTGAGACTATTCTCAAACGTTAAAAATGATTTTTTAAAAATTCCTGGTTCTATTGCTTCTCTGTTAGTTTTTAATTTGAGTAAATAAAAACCCATGAATCAAATGGATAGAGTAGAATATTCGGTTCAAAACTTCATTTCTAACACTCTCAGCCTCAACTATTAAATATTATGCTTTGTTGATTAGCAATAAGAGTATCAATATATATGATAAAATCTTTAACAAGTGGTCTTGATTGTGATGAATAGCATTATTGGCAAAATTCACAGTGGAAAATAAGTAATTGGCATGGATCAATGCTGCAAAGCACATAGTGTCACCTTTGGCAAGCACAACAGGTCTGCCTTCTTCCAAACAGCTATTTCACCTGCCAGTCATCCTTGTACACTACAAAGGCTAGGAGGGTGATGTGACTGCACAACGAAAATAAAGATGAACCTTGGCTTGTTTTTATCTGTACCCTCAGTCACATTCTAGGTGGTGTTGTAAAAATTCAAAGTCAGATCATCCAAGAGAAAATATATCTGATTGTTCTACTTTGGTTTTTTTTGCCAAGTCACCATGAGAGATTCTTCTTTCCCATACCTTGATGCTCTATGGCACATGGAAACATCTTCATTGTGGGTTATTCTTGAGATGGGCTCTGTGACCTTCATTATCAAGGTTCTGAGGTATGACCCTTTGCAGTGAATCCCCTTCAAGAATGCAGTAGAACAGCAGATGTTCAGGCCTTGGTACAGAACAGTCAGAGCCCTTGCCTGTCGCACATAAACAAGCAAGAATTATCACTTGAGGTGGTGCAACACCACAAACTAAATGGACTTGGCTACGTGGATCCACTCATTTTATCAATGTGATTTTTCAGAACCTTTATTGGTAACTCCCCAGCCTATTTGAAGAGTCTCTTAGCACAATCCTTCCTTTTGCAGCCTGAGGGTAAAGAGAAGTGGTGTGTTATAGTCGATAGGATTACTACTCTGGAAAGCACTTAGATTATAGGCTAGCACATTTGCCAGTTGCATGTACTTGAATTAATTCATTTTAAAGGCTCAGTTTTTCTGCCTATAAAATAAGGAAAATTGCTTGCCTGAGGATTCTTCTAAACTTCACTTTTAACACTGAAGGGAAGTACTTAAGGCCAAGTATGATACAGAATAGCATCCCTGGATATCAACTTCCCATATTTTACCCCCAACTCATGTTTCTGTTTGCATATTCTTTTAGCAAATGAGCTAAATGTGGACTCAACCCATTCCAAGAAACACTTAAAACAGAGAAGCAATTATCAGAGCTAACATAGAGAAGACATAATGAGAACAAATTACAGAAGTTGATGTGCTTAATACAAAAATAATTTATGAAAGGAGAATTTTCCTTTAAATGATTACTCGTCAGCTGATTGGATCAAAAAACCCAAAATACATCTATCTGTGGCCTACAGGAGAGACATCTCACCAACAAATCTGGATGGAAACTGAAAGTAAAAATTAGAAAAAGATATGCCAGGCTAGTGGAAATAAAAAACAAGCAGCCATAGCCATTTTAAAACCATATAATATAGATATTGATGAGAAAAATATTAAAGAGATGAATAATAATAATGATTAAAGGATCCATTCAGCAAGAAGAGGTCACCACAATAAATGTGTATGCACCAAATGCTAGGGCACATAGCTCCATGAAATAAATATTAATGGATTTAAGTGAAAATATAGACTCAATACAATAATACTGAGGGAACTTAATACACCAGTAACATCAATGGACAAGGAGAGAGAACTCCTCCAGACACTAGAGCAAATGGACTTAATTGATATCTACGAATCTTTCGTTCTACAGACAGGGAATGCACACTTTTTTCATCAGTCCTTGGAACTTTCTCCAGAAGTGGCAATAATATAAGCCACAAAACAAGCCTCAGTAAGTTTTCAAATCTCAAAATCATACCAAGCATCTTCTCAGACCATCATGGGGTGAAACTGGAGACCAAGAGTCAGGAAATCCCCAAAGACATGCACATACATGGAGACTGCATATGTGCTGCTATAAACAATGGTTTATAAAGGAAACAAAAGGGGAGATTTTAAAGTCATTTGAACCAAATAATGACATTAACACAACATATCAAAACTTATGGAACATGATAAAGGCAGTGTTAAGAGGAAAAGTCATCTCACTCAACGCCTAAGTGAAGAAAGGATACGTTTTACACAATCTACCAAAACTGAAGCATGAGACAATTAATACTCTATATAAAACTATAACAAGCATGAAAATTGAATCAGTAATTAAATTTGCCCCAACCAGGAAAAGCCCTGGATCAGACGACTTCACCCCAAAACTCTACCAAATGCTTCAAGAACTTATTCCAATCCTCCACAAGCTTTTCCAAGAAATATAAAGGAAGGTGATGCTTCGAAGCACTTTCTATGAAGCCAGGATCACCTTAATACAAACGCCAGATATAACAGAAAAATAGAACTATAGGCAAATATCCCTGGTGAACAGAGACGTCAACAAAGTACTAGCCAACAGGAACCAACAGTGTATTAGTCAGATCAATCACCCAGACCAGCTGGGATTCATCCCTGGAATGCAGAGATGGTTTAAAATTCGCAAATCAATAAATGTGAATCACCACATCAACAAATTGAAAAATAAAAACTCTATGATCATATAAGAAGATGCAGAAAAGGCACTTAGTAAAATCCAGCATCAATTCATGCTATAATCCTTAAGCAAGATAGGCCTAGAAGGAATAGTCTATAATACAATCAAAGCTGTATTTGGAAAAAAAAAAACAATGACAGTATCATACTAAATGGGGAAACACTGAAGCTTTTTCACTAAGACCTGGAACTAGACAAAGATGTCTTCTTTCACCACTGCTATTCAGTGTTGTATTAGAAGTCCTTGCCAGGGCTACTAGGCAAGAAAAAGCAATTAAAGGGATTCAAATTGGAACTGAAGATTTAAAATCATCAAGGTTTCCGGATGACTTGATACTCTACATAGCAAGAACAAAAGATTAAATCAATAGACTATTGGAACTCATAAAAGTAGGAGAAGAGTAACAGGTACAAAATTAGTGAATATATACTGTTGACACTAGTATACGCAAATACCTCCATGGCTGAGAAAGAAACTGTAAGTGACAGTTCCCTTTAAAATAGTGGATAGGAGTCACAAACATCTTGGAATCAACTTAACCAAACATGTGGAAAACTTCTATAATGAAAATTTAAAACATTTAAAAATAAGAAATAGACAGACATTAAAAAATGGAGAAACTGGCCATGTTCATGGATTGGAAGGATTAATATCATCTAATTGCTCATGTTACTGAAAGCAATATACTGATTCAAAGTGATCCCAAATAAAGGCCAACAACATTTCCCTAGAAATGCAAAAGATGATGCAAAACTTCATCTGGAAACACAAAAGAGTATGAATGGCCAAATATATCTTGAGGAATCATAATAAAGCTGAAGAATCACAATTATAGACCCCAAAATATACTACAGGGCAGTGGTCATCAAAACAGTCTGGTACTGTTACAAAATAGCGAAGATCAATGAAACAGAACAGAAACCCCACAAGGGAACTCACACATGTGTAGCCAACAAATCTTCTACAAGAGATCTGAAAATAATCCAGGGAAAAGCCTGGTCTCTTGAACAAATGCTGTTGAGACAACTGGATGACATTCTGATGAGGCAAGAAGTAAGACTCCCACTTTATACAAAAGGTAGCTCTGAATAGATCAAGAACCTAAATCTATGCCCAGGAAACATCAAACTATCGGAGGAAAACATAGCAAGCACTCTTCAATATGTAGGAAATGATTTCCTAGAAGAGGCACCCAAAGCACAGGCAGTCAATGACAAGCAAATTGGACTGCATGAACCTGAGAAGTTTCTGTAAGGCAAAGGAGGTGATCGACCAAGTGAAGAAAAAACAAGTGAAATGGGACAAAGTCTTCACACTACACAACCACTAGGGAATATCCACGGTTTATAGAGAGATGAGCAGACATTCTTCACAAGAACAAATTCAAATGCTTAATAGATATATGAAAAAATGCTTAGGCTTCCTAACTGTCAGGGAAATACAAAAGAAAACCACATTGAGATTCCACCTGACTCCCATGAGATTGGCCTACACACAGAGCATTACCAACAACAGCTACTGCTGTGGATGTGGGAACAAAGGTACCCTCTTTCAGTGTTGCTGGGAGGGTATATAGCCAAAGGAATATCAGCTCCTAGGAATATATCCAAAAAAAAAAAGAAATTTGCATATGAGACAGGGATGTGTAGTACTATATTCATAGTAACACAATCTATAATATCAAAGACATGGAAATAGCCCAGATGCCCATCAAAAGAATTAAGAAACCATGGTACATCTACTCAATGGAATACTACTCAGCTATTAAAAGGAACGAAATTTTATCATTTGCAACCAAGTGGGCTCAACTTGAGAGTATAATGCTCAGTGAATAAGTCAATTTGTAAAGGACAGATAGTTTATATTCTATCTGATATAAAACAACCTTCATGCAAAGCACAATATCAATATCTCTTTCAATACTATATTTGCTGCACTTCAGGGGTTTGATATGTGTTTTCTCAATTCCTTCAAAAAGTTTTTGCTTCTCTTATTAATTTCCTCACCGACTCATAGGTCACACAATAACATCATTTGCTTCAAGAAGGTTTTTATTTTATTTCTCATTTCTTCAATTACACACGATTTATCCAGTAACAAGTTATTTAACTTCATGTTGTTGTGAATTTTCTATTTTTCTTTCTGTTGATTTTGTTTCATGACTTTTCATTTAATGGGATGTAAAGCAACTGTGTAATAGGGACTATCACATCCAGATATGAAGATATAATACAGTGTACATCTGTACTTCCAAATCAAAGATGTACTCCCAATGAAACTGTTAAATATATCTTAACTATAGGATGCTGGACTCTGTCATTGTCTATTCTTACAATGTCAGGGTACACTTAGATAGCAGAATAATGTATTTAGGATTGTTTGTGAAGAGCTATGTTATTATACTGAAAAGGGGGAAATCAGTTGGCAGAATGGATATTGGGGGAGCAGGGATGGAAAATCCCAGAGCCTATGGAACTATATTGTAAAATAATAAAATAAATACATCTATTAAAAGATAAAAAAACAAATACATGGTCGTTCAAAAACTCATAGAATTCCTCTAAAAATATTCCAGTTCATTCCCAGAAGAAACTGCTTTGATGGAAGAAAAATGCTGGGCTCTCAAGTCTGTCAAGTGAAGACTGCCCAAATTGTGCCCAAGAGCTGTTTGGCGGCTCACAATGACAGGCATTGTCTGTCTGCTTTTCATCTTCCATAAAAAGTGTTATTATTAAAGATCTATAATTGGAACTTGGACATCAGTAATTATCATAACTACAGAGAACTGAGTATTGAAAATTCATGCAAATCCCTTAGTTCTTAAGAATACTAAAATAAATACATAAATGATATTTAAATCGCTTTGTTAATTTATTTGAGAGTTAACTCAGTAGTTGGAAAACCATTTAAGAAAAGTTAAACACAAGGAATTTCTTGTCTTTATTTTATGAACTGTATCACAACAAAAGAAAACATACTGAGCATTGTTCTTGATTCAAGTCTCAGATAACTTAAAAAAAATAGAAAGGAAAATATATAGTGATTCAATTTTCATCATTTTAGAAAAGCTAATGAAACTTGAGGCTGAGATTGCAAGAATCAGCAGTTGTTTTTATAAGAAAGATAAGACAATCAGGAATTCACACTGATGAAATCAAAGAAACAGAAACCGTCCCACCATGCTTGCCCAGATCAGATTTCAGGTTAAGCCTTCAGGACGGAACCCCGAGACCATAATGTATGATACTACGGGGACCAATCGTAATTTCCCTAATAGCATCTATAAGCAAAGGACACATATTCATCAGCAAGTAAAATTGCAATAAGAAAAATGAGGGAGGCGTTTATGTAGATTGAAAGGAACCTGAGTTACAACTAACAGCTGCATTGCCTGAGAATTATAAAAATCCCATCATAGATTCATGTTTAAGTTTTAATAAAGCTGATTATCTATCCAATATTACAGTACTTTCCATACATTTAATGAGGCAATGGAATTTTTACATTTTCACAAGATGATCTTGTAAAGGTGTACACAGAAATAATTATGGATGAAATGAATTGGTCTGGAAGTGTGTGTGTCTGGGCCCACGCGGTTCTGCATGAAGTGTGGTACACGTACCTTCTGTGTTGTTCTATGCACATAAAACAAAATTTCCAAACGCTGATCATTTTTGAAGCTGTATGGGGAAGACCAGTGTGCAGTAGCCTTTTTTTTTTCTATAATCAGAAAAAACATATGACTGATAATTCCTTTCAAAACCAGATCAAAGAATCCGCAGCATACTCTAATGGTCTTTGCAACTCAGCTCCAAGTTGCAAAAGTCTTCCCCAAGAGTCTTGTATGTTATCATGTGTCTCCCTCTCCCGTGTTTGGCCTGGCCAGTCCATGCTGAGGATGTCTTTTCTGCTCCTGGCCATTTCTGAAGCTCACAGCAGACAAAGCGTTTCCTTCCAGGATTTCTCAGTGGACCCAGTGAGTACGGTGGATCCATGCCCTTTTTGGCATAATTGCTTGGGTTCTCTGGCTACAAGCTTTCCGCATACTGTGTCTGATGCCCTCCTTGACTCTGAACACCTTGAGAGGATGCCCCGAATACCAATGATTTTATTTTCCAAATTCCAAGAATACTTGGTAGCTGTTCAGTGAAAGTGTACAGAATTGCTTATCGCCGTGCCCTCTCCGGAATCACCATTTGCCTGAACTCACAAGTGTGCGTGTGTATTCCTGCAGTCACACACCCTGGGATACCCTGCCAAGGGTCTTCAGGTTCTGAGAGGATGTCTGGTTTTCCTTATTAAATAAATGACATTGTCCCTGTGTGACAGGTCACCTGCTTCTAAAAATAGTTGCTGAGCTACGTTCTCAGGGACTTTTTATTCTCAAAGCCGCCTTTCTTTGCCCTCCCTCTTCTTATGCAGTCTTTATTCTGCCAGTAGCCAAGGTAAGCTGTGTGGGATACAGGAAATTGGGCTCAAAATACTGTGAAATAAGGCGCTGAGTGCCGACATGGTGAAGACAAGAGCTCTCGGTGAGCAGGTCGTGGTCAACGTCCATGCTAAGGGTCCTCCACTCCTTCCCGAGATGTGGAAGGCTCTTTGTGGAGGTCAGTCAGCAGCACAGCAGGAAAGCCCACACATGTACGCTGTCGTTCCCCCAAGCAGATGTAAACTAACCTCCTGCCTTTATCAAGCAGCTTCAAAGTCGCAGCCAACTGAGACCCACTGCATAGAGGCGGCGCAGGTGCAGTTCTCGTGCTGATCCTGCGTGCACCTTGCTATGATGCACATCAGGATTCCCCCAGTATTATACACCTGGTGAATTCTACCCTGAGAGAGGATGCATTTTGTCATGAAGTTTCTCTATACTTACTCAAGTCACTACCTGTTTTTGCTTTCTATCTTAATATCATGTGTTATATTGATTTAGTTTTGATATTTAGAAGGAATATTTATCTATAGCTCTGCTTCCTAGATGAAAGCTTTGTTTTAATATCAGAGAAATTCTTGCACAGTAAGCCTAATCAAGGTCTGGTCCTTTTTTTTTTTTTTAATCCAGAAGCTTTTTGTGATGGATTCGTGTTAATTATTCCTTAGGCACTTTGAGAAGAATCTAGATTCACTTTACAGATGGCTGCTTTTGCAGCTACTAATTCATTGCCTTTACTTGATATGACAGTGATTTTCTTTTGAATTTCTTTTTTTAAGGCAATTTTTGAAGTTTGAGGCTTTAAGGAATTTTCCATTTCAGCCAGTGAAGATAATTTGGTAGCCAACAGTTGTTCCTGTATGAGTTATTTTTGTTTTTCATTAGGCTAGTGGCAATGACCTCAATTGAGTCTCCGATTTTAGAAATATGAGTCATTTGATTCTTGTCAGTCTGTTGAAGTGTGTTATTAGTTTGTTCGTATCTTCAAAGGGGAAAAAAAAAGCATTGATTCTTACAACTTTCTTTCTTTACACTTTATTTATTTTAGCTTTTCTCTCATGTAATTGAATTTTATTTATAATAATATCAATATGGAGGCTCCCTTCAGGTGAATAATTGCTTCTGTCTTTCTGCTTTAATGGTGTACCTTTTGTTGGCTTCTGACAGCTTGAGCTATGTATCGGCTTGCAGATCTTTCTTTGCTCCTGGAGATGACTCCTGGGTTCATGAAGCTAGCTGGACATGTATTTTCTGATGCAATTAGGACGGCTTCGGCTCCTGCTTCTTCAACTACCCTTGCTGCGTTTTCTTTCTTTTTTTAGGTTTTAGGTAACTTTTAGGTGGATGCCAGCCTGTCAGACTGAATGGCAAATGTCTCCCAGGTTCTATTCATTTCTCCTTTTTTTCTGTTTTTTTAAAACTGTGTATTTGAATTCACATATCTTCATATTTGGTAATTATTTTGTGTGGGTGCTCACATTTACTGCGAGTAATGCTTAGGAGGCTTTTCATTTCACACGTTGTACTTTTCATCTCTACACATTCCATGTTACTTTAAAAAAATAGAATGTAATAGTTACCAATATTCTACATGTGGAGATACATTGTTCAATGCTTTCCCTTAGTTCTTTAGCCATGGTATGTTTTAATCATGGAATATATTCATAACAGATAATCCAAATTTCTTCCAGTAATTCCATCATGTGGTATTTCTCAGGCATAGTTCTATGCAGTCTTGTTTGTCCGTTGTGTAGATAATGTGTTTTAGTTTCTTCATGCATCTCATATTCTTTGTTAAAAATTAGTCATCTTAAGTAACAGTCCAACAATGAGAATGATATTCTTCACTCACTGGAGTTGGTTTTGGTTATTACCTTTTGTGTTATTGTTGCCATTGATATTTATGTCTTAGCAGTTTTCTGTAATAATTATGTAAAGTCTATTTTTGTCCTATCATTGTGATCCCTGCCTGCTCAGCTTAGCACTAAATGAAACACTGGGCAGGAGTCACCTTAGATGCTTTAAACCCGGTGTGGTTCCAGAACTAGATGTTTAAGATGTTGGGTGAGACACCTGCACCCTAAACGTGAATGTCAGCATTCAAGTACTCATTCTGCTACCAGTTCCAGCTTCTTGTTAATGTGGAGTGAGAGATTCAAGTGATGAGTGGTGACGGCTCAAGAAGAGATCCTTGCCACCCACATGCGAGGCCCTGAAAGACTTCCAGATTCCCAGACTGGGGCTTGTCCCAGACTCAGCGCTGCAGCCGCTCGGGGAGTGAAGCAGCCGAGTGCAGGTGTCTGTCTTTCTGTCCCACAGCCTCTTAACCCTGTAGGTACTTGCTTCATGAAGTTTCCATTCTCACTACAGGACGTTGTGTATGTGTTGTTGTATCCTCCATCCTCTGATGGTTTGCAACTCTACCTTAGCCTTTACTCCCTTTTTGTAGAAAACTTAACCATGAGTCAGAAATTAGATACTGAGGCCTTCTTGGATGTTTCCTGAGAATGTGAACCATCCAGGTTTGCAAGGAAGTGTCCAGGTCCTGGATATCAAAAACTCAAGTGAATATTCCTTTCCCTACTCTAAGTGAGCTTCTTGATTGAGTCAGTTGTCGTTTCTTCCTCATACATCCGTCATGCTCCTCTTACCACTGATAATTTTCACACAAACAACCCATAAACTGTTCACATTAATCACCTTTGAGTGAGGTCAGGTAAAGATAAGATTGACCTGCAGGAGTTTCCTGGGCTCTTCCAGATGACTCTAATATTAAAACATAGATTTGTGTGGAGTTCCAGGCTACTGACTTTGGATTTGCCCAGCTGCCATCATTTTAATAATTTTGAGGTTGGTGAATCGGTTGGTGGAATCTCTCTCTAAGCCTGCCTTTCAAATTAAATAACTAGATCTTTAAAACAATACATGCAAGTATTATGGCAAATCAGCTTTTTCAGAACTATCAAAGTCAAACAGATATCCAACAAATCAAGGCACATGTTATTCTGATCAAATCACTGAATTTTAATTAGGACAATGAAATTGTTCCTATTTCACTTTAATCCAGCTCTCTCCTGATCACCTGCGCTCTCCAAAACCCTTACCTGGTAGCTGTGAAAATAGCCGGGAAGGGGACGCATGCTTCTGAAGGTCTCGTAAGCTCCATTCCCTGAGATTTTTGTAGATTTGAAGTTCTGCCGTTCTGGAACACATAAAACACAACTCTACCTTAGCCTTTACATTCTTTTTGTATCAAACTTAACCACAAATCGGGGTGTCTTCTTCCCCTAAAGTTTGCCAACATTTTTGTTCTTATCTTTGGGGATATTGGGCATTCTAACTGGGATGAGGAGGTATCTCTCATCGTGGTTTTCATTTGCACGTCTTGGACGGCTGGTAATCCATTTTTTTTTTTCATGCGTCTGTTGACTGTTTGCATTTCACCCTTTGAAAAATGCCTGTTCATGTCCTTTGCTCATTTCATAACTGGATTGTTCTTATTGTTGTTGACTGTGCATGGGAATGCAAATTTGAAAAACTTTTATAGAAAACCAATGAAAATTCCTCAGAAAGATGAAAACAGATCTAGTATATGAAACAGCCATCTCACATGCAGGAATATATGTGAAGGAAATGAAATCAGCGCTGAATCTTGACAGCAGCTCAATTCACAACAGCAAATATATAAAACCAACGAAGATGTTCATCAACCGGATCCTGATTTTTTTAAAAATGGCAATATTTATTCAGGATGCAATACTACTCATCCATTAAAGAAAAAGAATCAAATCCTGACATTCAGCACCAAATGGATGGAAACTAGAAATTATTATTCTAAGAAATGTCAGAAGTATAGATTAAAATTTTAAACGAATATATTCAGTTTAAAATACATATATACTTGGCTTTAAAATGACAAAATTGTTAGTGTTCAATTTAAATTAAATTAAACCAAGCTGTATTTTTTTAGCAAATTGAATCATCTGAACTACAATGCCAAAAGTCTGATATTTATGCAGTGAGGTATTCATAAATATAAATTTTGAGTGTTACAAAAATGATTATTACTTTTTATGTGAGAAAATGTATTATGATGTAAATATACAAGAGTAAAGCAATACAAAAGCAGATTTTCTTTTTTTCTTCTTTTTTAAAAATGATTCATTTATGGGGATCATGCAATGGCTTATCCTCTGCTTGGGACTTCAGCATGCAGTATGGGCAATGGCCCTAGTCCTCACTGTTGCATTTCCAATCCAGCTTTCTGCTATGGACTGGGGAAGCAGTGCCAGATGGCTCAAGAGCTTGGACCCAAAGAAGCTCCTGGTTCCTGGTTCCTGGCTCCTGGCTCTTGGCCTTTGAAAAGCTCAGTGTCAACCATTGAAGCCATTTGAAGAATGAACCAAGAGAGGTAAGATAATCTCTCCCACTTGCTCTTCTCTATTTTTCTCTGTAAATATGGCTTTCAAATAAAAATAAACATATTGATTTATTATTTCTTTTTAGTTATTTGTTTTACTTTTGATGTTGTCCACATAGTTGAGAAGGATGCATGCCCATGTGGACCACCAACTAGGGTGGGGAGGGTTGAGGCACGGGGGAAAGTGAGTGAGGTAAATGCCTCCAGTTTTTCCCCTCTCTGTGTCTGGGTGGATAGAGGAAGGGAACAGCAAGGAGCCATTGCAAACAGTCAAATGATGTCAGTGCCTGGGATAAAGGATAGCACTAAATGTGGTGAAGAAAAATGTTCCAAGCGTATTGCCCAAGTGGTTTCCATAGTTTTGAGACGTCACAAGCCTCATTTCTCTAAGGTTAAACAAATCCTCTAAAGCCCACTGTCAAAATTGTTCAATGTAGTCCATGTACCCACTCAGACACCTGTTGTCAAAACTTTTCCAGGAGATTTGCCCAATTCGTTCAGCCCTTCATCCTCTGAAGAGGTAATCAACATCCTTTTCAAGACTCAGTGAGTTGGCTGTCATGTCTCCCATGTGCATCTGGGTATGCTTTCCACTGCACAGGCACCAGCAAGCAGAGACCCAGCTCCAAAATATGCACTCCAAGGTCAGATCACAAACCCTATGATTTTCCCTGTGGAAGTAATTCTGAGTCCAGTGGTCCACTTGAGGGGGCTGTTCCCCCAAGAACTTTCACCTGAGGTGACCCCAAATTTGACTTCTGAATGCTTTAGCTAGTGTGGTGGGGTTTGGCTTAGTGCTTCACCTACATTAACCTTTAAACACACTGTTGGCTGCAGTCACCTGGTCATTTTTGTCCCCAACCCCATCTCATACACAAGTAGATCAATGGTGCAACTCAGCATAACCCTGCTCACCATACATTCAGCCCCCATGCACAAAAGCGGGAACTGCAGGCTGATCGGGGCAACCTTCAATAACCCCCATCAGGCCCACCCTTAGCCTGGTTCCTGAGCATGCCAGAATGTGCATATGTCTGGTCAGGCACAAGCTGTATCCCTTCTGTATCTCACACACATCCATGGTAGAGTTCACAGACAAAAGGACGGAGACAGAGACAGAGACCTTCTACTTACTGATGTACTTCCCATTGTTCTAATGGCCAGGGCTATGGTACTCCAAAACCAAGAGCTGGGTGCTTCACTTAGATCCTCCACATGGCGGTTGGCAACCCAGGGGTCACATCTGCTGGATCGAAAGTGAAACAATCAGACTTTAACAAACACCAATTTGGGATGCCAGCACCAAAGGTGGCAGTTTAATGTGCTACATCACAATGTCAGCCCCAAAGGTAAATTTTCAAAATGGAAAGAAAAATTACATACAAAGGATTGATGTATATTTTCTCAAATAGTTTAGTTATCTTAGAAACAAGCATCTTATATTATACACTTTACATTCAAATTGGTAAATGCTTATCGGCCCCCTACCTCTGCTAGGAACTGTTTTAGGTGCTAATAAAAAAAAAATTTTGAGTTAGAGAATAGAAAAGAAAAAAGAAGTTGAGCAAATAAATGTTATATATAAACACAAAGATACAATGAATTGTATATTTTGCATATTGCATATTTTATGGAAGTAAAACATGTGGATGTTAAGACATAATTCAAGGTCACATTACACCTAGAGAGGGGAATGCAACAGGTGTGAAAACGGGGCTATAATTGTTAGATTTTAAGTAGTCCTTCACACGTATTATTTCTTAATCTGGACCTTGTATTCATCCACGTTCATTTTGCTACTCTTCCAACATGCTGCATATGTGAAATGTCATGATCATAACTAAAACCTATTGAATGAATATAAAATACCATGACAATGATAAAGACAAACAAGGAAGAACTCAACCAATGTACACAGCTCTGAATTTCCCTTATTCACAGACTGAAGTCAGCACTTTGATCCTAGGAATCAATGCAAATGGAAGCAGGTCACCTTTACACTCCGTAGCCGGGAATCTGCACGTTAACAGAGTTCTGTGACCGCATACGAAATCGTCTCATTCACCAGTTGTGGGATCCCTGAGCCCTAGAACAGGAATCTACAGGATGAGCACATCCTGGGGCTTTCAGGAACGAAGGAGGAACAGAGCCTTTCCGATGACACACACGACTGAATTTTCACGCATCTTCTTTTTCTAAGCATTATTTGATAGGATCGTATAAGGCTTACAAGATCAGAAGACAAGTACTTAAAGAAAAATACTGTACATTCATATGAGTTCATTTAACTTATTAGAAGCATACTTCTTAAGACAACCGTAATTTAACAAGCTGGCGTTGAATGTTTCTCCCAGGTACGGCCAGCTCAAGTGAGTCAGCTTTCTTTCATCTCAGTACCCTAGTACACCTGGGACTGCCAAAGTCTTGGTCGTCCTGGAGCTATCTGGAGTCCACTGGCTTGTGTCACTTGGGGACTCCACACATGATCTGGGAGTAGTGGGGGACACAACAAACGTGGCGTGAGCATCTACAGCTCCAGCCGAGAAGGACTACTCGAGGTTGCGTAAGCAGGGATACAAGGAAACAGTTGTGATCCACTATTGTATAAATATTTACACCTTCTTACCTGAGAGAAAAAAAAAACTTTAACTATTTTAATTGCACAAAAAAAAAAGTTTCCCATTACATACATCATCCTTTAGCTAATGGACGTTTTTCAGATGTAATTTCTAGAGTAGTAAGAACAGATATAAGAGTAATAATTTTCCCTATCTCAACTTATATCCATCCTAAAAATACTTAAACATTATTTTAACAAACAGTATAAAAATAATGTGAGACTAAATAATGCACTTAATGTCACCAAATTAAAAGCTTAATATTTTATACCCAGCAATCAATATTTGTCCAAAATATGTTAGGGAAATAATGAAACGATTTATTTTATCCTCAGAAGATGATGCCTTTTTAAACAATTTTATTGCAAATATGCAGAAAAATCATGTGTTTGGACATGATGTTACTCCACTTAGTCTCATGGTTCACCAGGATGTAAAGCTGTGTTCCGCCCTTTGCCTAGGACACCCTGTATTCTCTTCTCTGAAAACCTTCAGAGGATAATGAGCTGCATATTTCAGCCAAAGGGGAAGTTACAGAACAAGTGGCGCTGTGTTATTTTGCAATGGGAAGAGACAAAAGGAAGTAGTCCAGGGATTCCCTGAGACAGAGGCCACTTTGGGAAATAATCTGAATACACGTTATGAAAAGCAGAAACGGATGCTCAGTCGACATCACCATAGACACCAATTGTCCATGTATTCACCTGTAACTTACAATCAAATAAAGACAAAACAAGTTGGTCACAGAAGAAATTAAGACCCCATAGAGTGATACTTTTAAGATAAATCTATGAACACAAATAGGATATATTACATATTTTAAATGAATCTGTCATGAGGGAAGCAACTCTGACTAGCTGATAAGCCACACTGTGCAAACTGCTGACCACTCAGCTGTGCCCAAGAAGGTCAGTTCAGAGTCCTCTCCAGTGTGACCCCAACAACAAGGGAGCCCAGCTCCACAGGGTGTGGTGCATGCAGAGAAAACATTTCAAAATACGTCTATCGCAGCTGCTTTTTCAAAAGTACAATTGTCTTTCAGATTTTCATATCCTCATCCCCATTATGATTTCTTACTGTGCTATAATGGGAGCAAGCTCTTTTGTCTTCAATCCAAAAATATAATTTAAAATTAATTAAGCCAAAAATTGATTTAAAATGTATTCTCTTATAGCTTTACTTGATCGTTATTGCCAGCTAGCTACCATTTTCCTTTAATTTTGTATTAAAAATGTTTATTTATTTTGAGAGTTGGGGAAGAAGATAGAGGGGAAGAGAAATAGACAGAAATTGAGATAGAATCAGGGAGACAGTGAGGAAAGTGACGGAGACAAAGAGCTGTTAGCCAATGACTCACTCTGCCCATCGCCACAAAATTTAAGCTGAACTAGGGCAAGCCAGCACCTTGGGACTCAGTAAAGGTCTTCAACATAGATGACAAGAACCCAAGTGCTGGAGCCATTCCTGTTGTTGCTTAGAGTCTGCCCTGGTGGGACCTCCAGCACAGAGGCTGGTACTGAGGACAAGCCCCAGCACCCTAGCACACGACACAGATGCATTAACAACTAGACAGTATGCCTTTCCCTCATTTTCTACTCACAGCTTGATACAGGTTGAACATCCCCACTTCAAAATCCCTCACACTCTAAAATCTGAAACTTTAAACACGGATCTGCAAATGGAAAACGGCACATCTGACCTCACGTGATATGTCACAGACAAAACAAAGAGACTAAAAATCTCACATAGAAGTTACCTCAGGGCTACATGTAGATGTTATGTCTAAACCAGAACTAAATCCTGTGTTCAAACATCAAAAATCACCCCAAGGTTAGAGAATATGACAGATAACGCTCAAGAAAACAAACTGAGAGTATGCGTGGCCCAGGTTTGGTCCAACATTGCAGTTCCAAATATCAATCCAGCACAATCCACTAAGTGTCAGTCATGGACTCCCCTGAGCCACTGAGTAGAGGCACAACCCTCTGAGCCACAATGGACCTCATGAGCAGTGCACAAATAGACTCAGAGACCAAGATCAATGAGGCTGAACAGAGGCAGGCAGAAACTACAGCATCTCTGGGTCCCAGTCCTGGGGCTAACCTGGCGGGTCATCTATCCCAATAGGTGCTGTATTGACTTTGGCCATTCCAAAGGAATGGCCTATCATTTACAATGCCATTCAAAATTCTCATTTTAGAAGGTGCAATACTTGTTATTAGCAAGCTGCCTTTTTAAAAAGTGATTGTATTATGTATCTGAGAAAATTGGCAGTAAAAACAGTTCATGGGCTCGACATAGTGGGTCAGTGCACATGCCAGGGTCACAGATGGGTGTTGGTTCATGTCCTGAATGCTCCGCTTCCCATTCAGCTTTCTGCTTGTGGCCTGGGGAGCAGCACAGGATGAGCAGTGGAGGACGGCCTAAGGCTTTGGCCCCTGCAGCCACTTGGGAGCCACTTGGGAGACCCAAAGAAAGCTCCTGGATGCCAGAGTGGACTTCAGCATTTTATAAGCATGTATTATTTTATAGTGTTGAACATCCAACAGTTTGGCTTCTGCTAACAATAGGATGTTCACACACACACACACACACACACACACACACACACACACACACACACTCATACAGATTTGCCTCCATTTGGCATCTTCAACGGAATGTGTCCCAGCCTCCACAGGGCTCCGAAAACTACCACAACTGCTGAAGCAGATGGCAGAATGAGAATTTTGAGTGGCATTGTAAGTGATACGACATTCCTTTGGACGGGCCTAAGTCAACACAGCACCTAGATAGCAATTTTCTATGTAGAAGGCCGAAATTATTCTAATAGATCTTTTGTCACACTTTTATTTAACATATGTGGGCTTTTCTAAGCTGAAATAATAGGCTATCAGTTTAGAGGATAATGCATTTGTTATTTTTGGCTGAGAAGATTTGATCTTTTGAATGTTTTATGTCAAAGATCTATAGCATGGAAATTAAATTATTACATAATTATTTCATCAAACATTTAATGCTGATCAAAATGAATTATTCACTGCCCAAATGTTTTAAACGTGTTGCTATGCATTGCTTCATAGAAGTATTCTATTTTAAAAATTCAATAAAAATCACTCAAAAACCTTAACAAACAGGTAATGAAACGGGAAAATTTATCCCATAAAAATATGTACAATCTCTCATACATATGGGTTATCTAACAATTTTTTGAAAATTTTAATAAAAGATGACACTTTTTTTCACTTTTTTTTTTGAAAGTGGGTAATACCTTTGTTTCCATGCTAATATAATCGTTTTTCCCTGTATCTAGGGTTACGGGAGTAACAAAGGGAAAAGCCCCACCCAACCTCCCATGTATTAATAAAAACCGTAGTAGCTATATAAATAAATCAGCATCAGTACATATGCTCAGCATGTAAATTTTAATTCATCATATTCTTTTTAAATTTGGTCAATCTTGGATTCTTTTTGCTTCAGATGCCTCATTTATTTGAAATTTGGAAGAAAGTTCATGAAATATTTAATGTCATTATAATGTGGACTATATGCTAGTGCTTCAAAACTTAATATTTGTTAGATATCAAATGCATAAAAAACATGGCATGGATCTCCTCTCATGAAAATCAAGGACACGGAGTGTGATCCTGGAAGCTGTTAGGCACCTGCCCTTCATGTTAAAGGTGACGAGACAGAGAGAGAGGAAGAAACCAGCAGATGTAACTCAGCTGAGCAAGAGCAAGGAAACCAGAACAACTATCGCACCTGCCCGTGCTCCTCGCTGCAGGTGATGCATCCTCTGGGATGTGTACGCGCTAACAGGGATGTCCAGTCCCATGACTGTCAGCAGATCTGACTAAGAGCTGAAGTTCAGAACTGCAAGCAAACCCTAAAGCTGGCACAACAAAAGCCAAAACTAGGACTGAACATTGCAGTCAACTGCCTCATGTGCACATGTAGCTTTTGATAAATAAGTAGGCATGACCATAACATTAATTTAATAGTATCCATTCATCTATTATAAAAACACTGGCTTCCAACATCATGCACTGAACTTTCTGGTTTCTATCATTCTGGGCTGTAGACTACGCTGCCGGTGCAACAGACACCAGGATACAAAGGCCCTTTGTCCAACTTCTTAAATACTCTCAAGGATCTTATCTCTGGGATGCGAGCTACCCCAGGTTGCTTGTGGCTTTCCACAAAGGAAGTCACCAGAACGTTCAAATCAAAGTATTGTGTAAAGGACTTCAAACATTCTCCCAAGAAGCAAAGCATCACACCAAAGATGCATTTACAAAATGAACTGTTTAGACACACTTTCAACTTAAAATGTGGGTGCTTCTGATGCAGTAGAGAAATCAAACACAGTGCTTAAAGCTGATCTCACATGGAAAATACTTGGCCATAAGGGGTTTGAGTTTGTATATATTTTTAACTGAAATTTGGAGCTGTAAAGTATGCTGATGCATTTATGGTGCCTTTATAAGTGTTTTAAATCTCCAAGAAGAAAGGAAATACAGACATAACAGGTGAATGAGATGACGAATGGCATAAAACAGACATGTGAACAAAATCTCCGATGAGAGGAATGGGCCTTACTCTATAGTCGGATGGTGCGGTGTGGGTTGGAGGGGATGCAGGGGCAGATCTGTAGATTATGACACTTACTGAAGTTCACATGACCGACTACATTCCTGTTGCAAACAAGACCATGTTTCCTTAAGAGATAAGTGACAATCTAAACACCAGCATCATAGGAGATGGTGCTGTGTGCTAGAGAGCGGAGCATGGAGACTGGAGGAGAGCAGCCACTGCAGCCCTTGTGGAACGACAAAGTCAGCTGAGCATCCCAGAGGTGGAGTTGGAGCACCGCACATTCCCATATCCCTTTTAGGTGATATCAGAAACATCACGGTGTCAGGTGCATGACAGGAGTGAGCCTGTCCCCATACTAACTGTATGATAATGACACTGTACTTACTAAAGGTCATAGGGAATACAACCCACATTTGGGTTGTAAATTTCCAGCTGGCACTGGTTTCAAGTTTGTAACAGGGTAGAGCTTGCAGTTTCCTCTTTTCAGAAAGGGGTGAGCTGCTAATTCTTGGGAGGTACGTAGAAGAGCACATAGAAGAGCACTTCTCCTGAGTATAAGGAAGCCATATGGGCTGGCTGCACTGTCTCCTAGCTGTTGAATACAAATTGTCTATGGATGTCTGTCAAGCACTCTTCGGTATCAGGAGCTGTCAACAACAGGTTGGTTGTGGCTTGCATATCCAACCCCACCATCTCACAGGTGGACAAGGAGCTGTCCAGCAGCAGCTCAGCTGACATTGTCCCGCATTGTCACGTGGGTCTCTGGGGACAGCTCAGACGGCAGCCTCCCCTCCATCTACTACCTTTCCAAAACAAAAGGAATTACATAGGTAGGAGAGGTGGGGACATCTAACAAATCTGTCATGTCAAGTAGGGAGAAATGAAAACCTGATAAGGAATTATCTCATAACGGAAAACATGTATATATCAAAGTGCAATGACACAGTTAAACTTATCTACACAGAAAAATTCATGGCCAAACATGGTGCAAATCAATGGCAAACACTTTTTTTCCAAAACTGCTGATGTCATGTAGCATGTAAGTTGGTTGTATGTTTTTCAAAGAGGAAAAGTAGTAAATAAGAAAGGAGGAGTCACTCAAATCATCTAGAAAAGAAGGAACACAGAATAAGCATCCCCAAATGCAAATCTATTTACCTGTATGTTTAATATATTTATCTATGAATTTAATATAGTACCTATATATTATATAACCTATGTACTTGATATAGCACCTATATATCCATATTATGCTTATAGAATGAGTTACCTACATACTTAATATATTACATACATATCATTGCAATGTTAATTTGTGGAAAATAATTTTTAGTTGGTAGAACTGTAAAGTGACTATATTGTGTGTATTTTATAGGAACAATTTTCAGATAATCATACTTTACTGTTTGTATCTCATTATTTTCATCCTTTCTTTAATTTTTGAAAAAATATAATTTCAATCTTTTCTATATTCACAGGTTTTAATTCACCACTAAACATAGTATTCAAGAAGCAAAAAGTCGGGCCCAGCTCGGTGGCTTAGTGGCTAAAGTCCTCACCCTGAAGGTGCCAGGATCCCATATGGGCACTGGTTCTAATCTCGGCTGCTCCACTTCCCATCCAGCTCCCTGCTTGTGGCCTGGGAAAGCAGTTGAGGACGGCCCAAAGTCTTGGGATCCTGCACTCACGTGGGAGACCTGGAGGAAGTTCCTGGCTCCTGGCTTTGGATTGGCACAGCACTGGCCACTGCAGTCACTTAGGGAGTGAATCATTGGATGGAAGATCTTCCTCTCTGTCTCTCCTCCTATTTGTATATTCAACCTTGCAATAAAAATAAATAAATCTTTTAAAAAAGCAAAAAGTAGAAAAAACAGACTTGCATATAATTGTCGGTGTAAAACAGCAGAAGCACTTACAAAGACATTTGGCTCAATATAAGCATAAGCAACATTACTACATTTATTTAACTTAACCACTTATTACACTAATAATAAAGATAATAAGAAATCTAAACAGAGATACATAGAATAGGTTGAATAAATTAAAATTTGCACTACTGCATTTTTATAAATCAATCTTTTTATGCCCATTAACACATATCTGTTTTCTTAGAAACCCACATGAATAAACTTACAGCTTTTAGAAAAAATAAATTATGTTAAATTATAGTAAACTAATTACTTTTTCTAATTTCCATAAATATCAAGTCAAATATTTGTTCCTGCCTCCCAAAATGATGCTGATTTAAATTAGCAACCTTAAGGATGCCGACTTCAATGGCAACAGTATTTACCTACCTTCACATGCCCGCAGTCAGTGGAATGCTAAGTAAGGCCTAATATTCTCTTTTTCAACTTGCCAAAAAATACATGACTATTTGCATTTGCTGGGTGAATACTTTAGAAATGTGTGTGCTTGGGGAGGAGACTCAAACTAAATTTGGCCCAGTTTGGCAACACCAAACCAAATGTACTTTGTATGCATTCTTTAATTTAGAAATTCTTTTCAGAAAGTATATACTCCGACAAGATCCCAAGTGTCACCAGTTTGTTTTCTCACTGCAACAGCATGCCTGGAGCAAAGGAACTTCAGTAAGAAAAGAGGTGCCTTTAGCATTTAGCTTTGTGGTTCAACACTTGGTACTAGTGTTGTCTGTTGGGTGTGCCCCATCACTGTGAATGGCAATGATTTGCTCGTGGGGAGTGGTGAAAACACTGGCTGAGTGGGGCTGGCTCAGGCAGTAGTTCTCTAAATAATAGGTTCCCGTGAGAAATACCCTCTGCCTTCAGTAGGGCACATCTCCAAATGCCCCAGTTTGCTTACAATGCAAATAAGGGTCTAACTACATTTACTTTGATCGCTGTTTTTGTTGTTGTGTATTTTGCCAATAGTATATTGTATACTTTGCCAAAGTCATCTGTTTGAAAGACTACCATTTTCTTATCCCGTGTTTCTGGCATCTTGCTGAAGTAACAATGACCACCCATTTCATAAGCACCTTTTCTGTTGTTACAGCAAATTATCTGGAGGGGGCACGTACTAAAGGAGCAGGCTTACTCAGCCGCAGCTCCGGAGGATGAAGAGCAGGGACACGAATGGACATGACACAGTGCTGCCTTGTCACTTGGCAAGACACGAAGTCAGAGAGTATGCATGGGAAGCTACTCTCATCTCTTCATAGCAAGAACTATCTGAGCCCGTGAAAGTCACCTTATCACTTCCGAGGGTGGTTCCACCACTAGATCCCCAGGACTCCCCATCTCATGAGGAATCCAGCAACTCCAACATCACCACACTAGAGACCAGGATTCCGAAATACGAACCCCTGGGAGAAAACCAAATCGTATCTAAAACATATAAAGTTCTTAAACTCATTAAGTGAAAAAAATACCATGCATGAATTGCAGAAAACTGCAGAAAAATATACATGTTCTCTAACTTTCATGAGCTTTTCAAAGTGACCCTGTACAAAATGATGTATGTCTTGGCTCCCTGTTCTGGTCTGCTCTGTCCCTGAGACTTCATTCCTGCACTATGCTATGGTTTTTGTTTCTTTTTTCAAGTAAGATTAATAATGATAATTTCTTCCTCCTTTCCACAATTCATCCCTCCTCCTTCTGCTTTTATTATTTTTTTATATTTTTATTTTTATTATCTTTTTTCTTTCCAAGTTTACAATGGCATACATGTAGTTTGTCAACCTACTGCCAAATAAAAAATTCAAAAAGTAGTAGGTAGAAAATTACTGTTCCTGAAATGTATAGACAAGGCCTGTGGTTAGTAAACAAATATCAGCATTTTTTTTTTTTGCTCATACACAGTACTTTGTGCTCTGTGTATTTGTGACCAGGGAAAATGTATGACGTTTACCTTTCGGGGACTGGCATATTTCAAATAATATATCATTTCGCCTGGCACGCATTTGGTTTCAAAGACAGAATTTTATCCAAATGACATATAATTGTCATTTGAAAGTTACCTACCATGTTTACTGTAGGTGGAGCCACAGTAACTAAGACATGAGATCAAACTACACATCAATCGACTCGTGACAGGTTCAAGAACATGTGGTCTGTATGCAGTGGGTTTCTACTCAGCCTTACACTTTCGATCACTGTTAGTTTGAAGTCTGTATTGAAGTCTGAGACCTCTAGCTTCACATTTCATTCCGGGTTTTTGGCATTCTCTTTTGCGTGTTTGTGGTCTTTTGAGGGTCATATGAATTTTGAGGTGGTCTTTTCTGAATGTCCGTAACTGTCCTATTGAGATTTTGGTAAGAAGCTGAATCCACAGAACCCTTCGGGGAGTAGCTGAGGGCGCTGAAAGTTGGTGTCAGGAACTCAGTCCAGGTCTTCCACAAAGAGCAGTGGGGAGACAGCCCCGTCATCTGCCCCATCACTGCTGCCTTCCTGGATCTGCAGTAGCAGAAACACTGAGTTGGGAGTCAACCAGGCACCTTGATCAATGGAATGCCAACCCCTAGAAGAGGGAGCTGAGTTGAGGACCAAAGTGGAGATCACGAGTTATTCTAGAAATCCTGAACTTGAAGAGGCAATGTGGCGTCTAAGCAAACACCTTACAGTAAATTAAAAGTGTAGGTTTCGAGCTATATATTCAAATGATTAGGTATGACTGTTTTTTGAAATTATCAGAGTCACAAGTAATAAACGGCACATTTTTAAAAAAACTGTACGTATTTCCTGAGAATGTTCTTTAGACATCTATGTGAGTACTACAGGAAATTAACCCAAATCCTTATGGCGTTTTTATGTCTCAGATATGAAATCCAACCCAAAGATGAACAGAAGAAAAGCATAAGATAAACAACATTATACTAAACTGGAGAGACTTCTGAGACAGAAAAGAGTTGGTGGCTGAGTTCCGCAGGTCATGCTCGTCCGGGAAGTGACAGGCTGTTCCCACTCCACCTCATCACTCAGCTCCTGCTGAGGGCCTTGCCAGGTGAGGTGTGGGGCTTCTCCCCAGGACGTTCCTCCCTTTCCATGCCTGCAGTGTGGCAGCATGGCGCCTGTGCACAGCTCACACTTAGGAGCAGGAACTTCTCAGGTTCTCTAAGGACATGTCGCATATGTCAATATTTGCAATTCTTCCCTATTGGAGATTTGTCTACCATCCCACATCAAAGATTCAGTCAACAATTTCAATAATTGAATCCATTAAATATTCAACTGTTCAAAAGTATTCATCATTAAACAATTATTAAATAATTAATGGCAGCATTATTTTACATTTGGACTACAATCCTATTCCACTTTTTTTTTTTCTGGGCTCTATTTTCATTACCAATATTCAGAAAGTGAAAGCGAAGTTCCTCATTTCAAGATCGACTGTTTGATTATAGTCTCCTGATAAGGTTTCAGACAGATTAAAAAATAGCATTGTTAGAAAAATGTTCAAAGAAAGATGAATTTGTACAGAATTTTTGTAATATGATTTCAAACTCTCCCTGAATAATGAAATCTCAAAAGCTTACTAAAATGATCTATGAAACTTAAAGTGGCAGACAGCTTAATTCAAGCCAAAGAAGCAAAGGGCTATTATAAAGAAATACTAAACTACTTTAACAACAAGGTAACTAGTTTCAGGGTATATTAAATATATTTGAACTAAAAATTAAGTAAATTGAAGAAAATAATGACTTACAAGAACCTACAAATTCCTAAAGTTTTAACAAAAATCTAAAAAAAAATCCATGTTACTAATAATCACTATTACTAAGAAGAATTATCAGAGCCAATATTTAGCCTAGTAATGGAATCACTTATGCCTATGCCCGCCTCCATCGCAATCCTAGATTTGACTTCGCGCTCCATCCAATTGCCAGCTCTACTTTCGTGATATTTGTGCTCTGGAAGCAATGATGAGGAAGCCTACTGTTGGTTTCCTGCCCTTCCCATGGGAGACTTGCTTACCTTCTGAACTCTGGTTTCAGCCTGGAACAGTCCCGACCCTGCTCAGTCAAGACATTTGGGGCGTTTGGGGTGTGACCCAGCAGATGAAAGTTCCTGATTTTTTTTTTCTGTCAGTATCTCTGTCTCTCAAAATAAAAAGACAATTTAGTAAAAGAAAAATGTTACTAAATTAGGAAAGCAGTTCTGTTATGCTAAGAAATTTCAACAACAGAATAAATTATGAATAATGGTATTATTAAAAAGTGGAATATCATTGCAGGATCTATGACAAGCACAGGAAAGAACTGATGGGAACTTGTGACCAAGTGCAGACACAGACATTGGTCACGGTCTCACTGGGAGTGGCTTTGTCTCCTTTCTAAAGCCGTGGTATTAAGTAGCTTTGACATGCTTGACTTTTGCTTTTTAATGTTTTATTAGACTTCTTGAAAAGACAATGTTCTCCGGAGAGGAATTTGGCTAGATAAAATCTACTGATCTAGGTTACATAAAACTGCGACAACACTGGCAAAAAAAAAAAAAAAAAGCCAGATTTTTGGAACAGAGTGTAAATTCCAGTCCAAAGCAGAATTCAATAATAATGAAAATAATGAACAGTAGCTAATACTAAGATGTTTTATGAGAGGTTGGCAATATAGGGCAATGGTTAAGTCACTGCTTGCGATGCCAGATGCCACACTGCAGCTGCAGCTCGGGTTCAGCTGCTCCACTTCTCATACAGCTCCCTGCTGAGGCACCCAAAAAGGCAGACAGAGAGAGGTTCCAGAACTTGGACTTGTTCTTCCCAGGGAAAGTGTGAGAAGGAATATGAGATGGAATTCCTGCGTCCTGCTTTCATCTTTGGCCTGGTCTACCACTGGCTCTTGTGGACAGCTGTGCAGTGAGCCAGGTCTCATACTTTCTCTTGCTCACTCTCATAGACACATGCAAACACTTTCTCATTCAAATCTTTGAATAAATAAATACATTTCAAAAATAGATAGCATTGTAGGGGACAGACATGTGACATCTCATTTAAGATGCCACTTGAAATGTCCCACATTCTGCATCAGAATGTCTGAGTTGAAGTTTGAATTCTGCTTCTGAGTCAAGCCTACTGAAGGCACAGCTGCTGGCTCGTGCGTGTAAGTCATTGCTTCTTTCCAGGCTGCCTCGATGGAGTTCTAGGTTCCTGGGCAGCCTCATCCAGCCCCAGGCTCTGGGGGGTGAACTTACAGATGGAACATCTCTCGTTGTCTATCTCAGTCTTTCTTCTTTTAAAATAATTAAAATAAGTAAATAAATTTTTTTCAAAGTGCCACTGTGTGCTGAAAACCATGTTAGGGCAGAGCATCTAGATTAACATTCATAATTTTGGGGGGAAAATGAAAAGTGTCCTGTGGCTTTGTGTGTGTGTGTGTGTGTGTGTGTGTGTGTGTGTGTGGTAATATCTAGGTAAGATCTAGCACAAAATGAATCTAGCCAGTCATTAGGAAATGTTTGAGTTTTTCCAACTTATAATGTAAGGTAATTGACTGAAGTCACAGAATTTTATTCTGATATTTATGGATGTTCTTGACCCTTAAAACTAGCCTCTTTATTCTTTTATTTTTCTTTTGATTACGTCAGTATTGCAAATAGTTGTCTTACATTTCTGACTTATTAAGGATTTTTTTTGAAAAGGGAAAGTATTGGATGGAAAATCTAAATAACTCTGGAATATGAACCTGCAGCCCGGAGCGTGCTCTAATTACCCCAGAGGAGGGAGAGATGTTTCCAACGGATGATTCCCAGTGACAACAATGGCAGAAACCATGATGACTACAGTTCCTGCATGGCTAACACGGCTAATTTAATACCAGCATGAACCTGCAAAAAATGAACACGAATAACAATGAAACATAAACAAAAAAATTGAAAGAAAAAACGTTGCAGCTTAAATCACAAAAATAATTACACTTCTTACCAATTACAGAAGTTATTGTTAATTGAAAATGGGTTTGATCAGGATGAACAGCCATTAGAAGCAAACGATACAGGGGCTGAGTAAATATATGTGTGTCATCAATGTCTAATATTACCAGCAGCCGAAGAAGAGGAAAGTTAAAATGAGGTATTTTTACCAAAGCTATTTTCAGCTAAAGATCTGATATATTTGAGAATAAGTGGAAATTGGCACACAAATGGGTTCTTTATGATGCAAGTCGGAACAGTCTTGCAGTGTGCATCAAATGGTTTTTAAAAGCAGCAATTCTACTTTGGGGCATTTATCCCAAAGAAGACAGATCCATAATTACACATTGAGTCACTACATAATGAATAACTATTTATAATGTATGGACCACATTCCAAGAATACGGTTAAATACTTCCCAAATGATATCCCAGCTCCTTCTCACAAAGCATGTGTACGCACGAAGGTGAGCAGTAAGTTGGAAATCTTTACACTACAGCTTGAGCCACACGTCACAGCCAGCTCCCTGCCAGCTCCTGGCGTGTCTCCATGTCAAGAGGAAGAGTCCATGGTGTAGCTGGCCTTCTCTGCCACTCTCAGCACCTTCCTTGCCGTCACCGACATCCAATAACCACATCGACAACTGGAGGATCGGGTTCCCGATGCCCTTGTGTATGTGCTTGTTCTTCAGGAAAAGATTCCAGAGCAGACGAGCGAAAGTGGCAATTTAGTGTCCATTAAAAGGTGGCGAAAAGTGGCGATTTAGTGTCCATTAAAAGGTGGCAAAAAGTGGCGATTTAGTGTCCATTAAAAGGTGCTAATAAGCAGAAAGAAAAAAGTCCCTGCCCAGGTCTTCTCTTGGCCCTGGATCTCTGCCCTGTGTGGGTGCCCAGAGCTAATGAACCACTTTATATTGCCAGCCATAAAAGGGGTGATGGCTGTCCATGCTGTAATGGACTCACGGGTGAAACCTGCCTCACGGGCTTCATCAGGAATTAGGGGGAAAAATCAACTGCGTCAGTCTCACATTGCTTTGCAACAACACAGTCCAGCTGAGGTCAATCCACTGGCATTTCGCAAAAATTAAAACATAGCTCTGGAAGTGGACAAAAGACATCAGAAATAAATAAGGATCTCAATGGTTGTTTTTGCTTCCATAGTATACAAACAACCTGTCTTTTCTTGGAACTTTCAGGTTCACTGATCATCCATTTGTATAGCTTTTATTTTATTTGACAGCAGATTTACAAAGAGAAGGGGAGCAGAGAGAAATGTCTCCTGTCCTCTGGTTCATTCCCCAAAGCCTGCAGCTGAGCCAAGCTGAAGTCAGCAGTGGGAGGTTTCTCAGTCTCCCTTATGGACACTGGAGCCCAAGGACCTGAGCCATCCTCCACTGCTTTCCCAGGCCATAAGGGGAAGCTGGATCAGAAGTGGAGCAGTGGGGATAGGAAATCCTGCTTTTCTTAAGCTTGGAAAGACATAAAAAGATGGAGAGAGAGAGAGAGAGTGCACGCATGAATCTTTCATCAACTAGTTCACTCTCGAAATGGCTGCATCAGCTGAGGCTAACCCAGGCCGAAGCCAGGAGCCAGAAACTTCCTTTGGGTCTCCCATGGCTGCTGAGCCCCAGCTATAATAGTAGAAGACTGGCTCAACGTTGTGGAGTAGCTAGGATCTAAGCCAGGCAGTTGGATATGGAATGCAGGTGCCTGGCGTGGCATGAAGGCCAGGGCATCATCACACCCACCCCTTTTGGTCACTGCTGGAGGCTTCCAAGGGGCCACAGACAGCATCATCCCCCCCGCCCCCTTGTTCAGAAATCCCAACGCAGTCAGTCAGGGCAGAATCTAGATTAGACTGGTATCCATGACTTCCACTTCAGTCGGTCGTTTCCTCTTTTCTCAATTCCCCCTCCTCCTCATTTCAGACAGATGGCCAGACAATATGTTCCTCTGTCCCAGGAAATGTTCATAACAAGGATGAGACACGAAGTGCTTGGCGTGGCAGGCTTTCGCTGCTTCCCGTCTTGTTTTCTTGCTGTCTTTCAGTCTCGCTGCTTTGTTTTCTTGATTGCTTCCTTTGTTTTTTTTTTTCTCTTTTTGTCTCAGTTTTTTTGAAACCCAGATCCCATCAGAGAATGATCCGGTGGTCCCATAGACAGCTAGAGAGCAAGACTATCCTTGAAAGCAGGAAAAGGAGAAAGATTTTCCTGAACATGGGACTATGCATGCAGTCAAAGCTGGCAGAGAGAAAAGGTGAGCAAAGAAAACAAAGGAGATGGGCCACTTTGGGAAGCAATGATGTGGCAAATGGAAACCGAGCCCCTGGAATAGTCTAGTGCTATGAACATGATTCCATCACCATACAGGATTCCCAGGACTGTCCCGGCTGGTCCTGGTGTCATCACACCTGAGATAGAGGTTTGGATGTGGAAAGGGAGAAGTGGGGATGGAAAGGAGAGGATGGAGCCAGCTAGGGAATGCAGGCAATGTGCAGAAGTCGGCAAAGCTCTGAATCCCTCAGCACTGGGCCAGCATCTTCTGTTGACTCTGGGCTGGAAAACCAACCAAGAAGAGCTTAACGATGTTTCTAAGCCTGCAAGTGTGCGGTTGTTCATTACAGCAGTGACAGGCGATGAGAAAGTTTACTAAATTCCAGAGAAAATCTACAATGTATTGGATGTTTTATACTCACCCTAAGATGAGGCTTAAGCCCAGCCATGGCAGGAGATTTCAAAGTTTCCCATAGGAAGTGGATTCCCTGAAAAGGAAGCTATTCAAGCCTTCCCAATGAGAAATAGTAGTTGAAGGAAGAGCATAGAGGATAGATAGAGACAGAGGAAATAAAATTTTCTATCTAAATGTCATTTACATGTGAGAATGAGATCAAAATGCCCTCTCCAGAAGCACTCCGGTCAGAAATACCCAAGGGAGGAATGGAAGACTTTATGGAATATACGGAAATTATGCAAACGTATATAAAAATAGCAACAAAGAATGGTGCAAGTTTTTAGGTTCCTGCCACATGAGTGACCAATATAAAGCTCCTGACTTCACTGTGGCCCAGGGCTAGGAGCTGCAGCCATCTGATGAATGAACGAGCAGAAGAATCTCTCTCTCTCTCTCTTTCTCCTCTCTCTCTCTCTTTCTGTCTCTGCCAAGCTGACTTTCAAAATAAATAAATGTATAAAAGAACTGATATTGAATAAGTCATGGATAGGATTCTTTAATATTTTTTCCCTGTTGAAGAAGACTGCTATTTGAGAAGCAAGCTAATATGGCTAATTTCAACAGGGAAACCAACTGAAGTCATCTCAAGTAATTGAGCCAATTGTAAAGTAGATCCATCAACGATAATACTTTTTGAATTAGTTTACAATGAACATTTCAATGAGTTTAAATTTCAGCATTTAGATCTGCAATTGAATGTCGTGAGCAGGGGTGATGCTCACGGTTAAGACTCATTTCTACTGCGGGCAAGTTTCTAAAGGTAAACTTAATTAACAGAGATATAAAGGGCACACAAACTTCATGCAAAATGTTGTCCTGAAAACATGACAGTGGCGGGTAAGGACCACATAATATATGCCAGCAATTGATGGGCATGGTGTCAGCAAGTGAATAAAAGGCAGATGGAAGATACACAAGGAGTTTCACGAAAGAGTAAAATGAATCAAGTCAAATAAACAATGCCCTAGAATGCTCAACAAGGACAAAGTTACACTGAAAAGGAATGAATGCTTTAAGGTTGTACCTCTGACATGTTTTAAGTGCTGTTCTTATTTTAGAATCATTTTATATTAGCAAAAAAACCTATAAAAGCACATGAGTAATTTTGTGTGTAGTACACATTAGATTCTTTCTCTCCAGCCCACAAATTAACAACAACAAAACAAATAAATAAGCAAAATTGGAATCAATTTCTAGCTCTGAAGCTACTCTGTTCCAGAGTGGTTTCAATGGGCATTCTGATATTACAGAAAATCGGGTCTGAATTGAAAGAATTAGCTTGTTGCCAGGACAACTCAATATTAATCTAATCTGAGACTGATCATACCTCACCAATTGGCACTGGAAACCTGTATTTTTAGATTGTGGGTAAGGTGTTTAATAAAAGCTGAAGGAATTAAACCCAATTGAAAGGTGCTAGAGACCAGGAATATTGGAGAAGATAAAATGAGTCTACGTGAACCTTCTGAGACGTGGAAAGGACACATCCCATGACAACCTGGTGCTGAGGGGACAGACCCTCAAGCCCACTGTGTTGCCTGTGAAAGTCATTCTGTCATTCTGGGAGGGTCAATTAATTCCAAGTGCAATTAAAAGATCTAACATACAGCATTTGATTCTTGAATTACCACTCAGTTCTTCGGTCCTGAGACACCATAAATAATAAAACACATTGATTTAATAAATGCTTTAGGAGGGAGCAGGGGATGATCACATTAAAATTACATGTCTAGGTTTTATTCACTTTAAAGGAAAACTTGGTTATATGATTTGAGAAAATATAAAAGCTAAATTATGTCTGCACTACAATGTTGGTTTGTTTCTTAATATATCCTGACTAATATTCATTTTTGATGGTGACTAAGCAGTTTCTAAGGACCAGTTAATCTGTTTTAATTTTTTTGAATTATAATTTACATTACCTGAGAAGTAGAGACAAGTATAGAGAAAATTGAATAGATGAAAATCTAAATAAAATAAGATAAAATAATATTTTTACATTCTCAAGTACATTTTACTTACTTCCCAAAAGTGGCGTACCTCTAGGTCCACTAAACCTTGGTTGTCCAAGTGTGACTGTCTCATTAATGAGCTGGCCTTGGCTCTCCTCACCTACAATGCGCCCCTAGCTTCTTGGGCAGTATTGCTAATTCTAGCTTCATGTTTGGGACTCAGATGACAGAGAGTTTGCCCCAGTGTTTCTGTTCAGGAGGCCATTCTGGTCTGCTGTAACACTGGCTAAGTTCAAGGATGTGCTCCTTGTCTTTGCTCCTGTAGCTATTCAACTCTGTCCTGTATTTGGAAGGTTGTTGAACAGCGGAACACTCCCTCTTGTTACCCCAAACCTAACATTTACCTTCCTCCTTCCTTCTCCCCTCCTTCAAGCTGTGAGCCTCTGACTGGGTTTTGAGAAACAAAGTTTGTGTTTCCTTCTTGTAGCTGTAGTTAAAACACATCTATACCCCTCTGTTGCAAACAAAGCATTTTCCATGGGCACTGGGGGTTGGAATATTAGCTAACTGCCCTCCACATTGACTGCAAGACTTTGACTTCACACCAAAACATGTCTGAGGAAGTAGAGGCCTCTCCTTAGCGTGTGCAGAAGCAAGGCCACCAGCAGACTTGCTCCACCCAAGGAGAGCCATCTCAAAATGCCTGCCCTGTCCCGTCTTTCCCATGCTGACATGACAGAGATGAAAAGGGAATTAGGAGTGAGTGTGGTCCTATGCCTGGGGTTCCTGGGTGGTCTAAAATTACCCAAAGGCACTTAAGTAGTTGAGGTTTAACTTGCTTCCTTCTGATTCAGTACTACAGGATGCCCACATCAGCCCCCACCCCACCTGCTCTGCTAAAGATAGAATAGATTAAGTGCCATTTCCCACCTTGGAAGGACTTGCCAGACTTCATAACTAACAAGATGGTTCTGGAAGACCAGGAAAAAATTATAATTTATGGGTTTTGTGGCATTTCCTCGATAGAAGGATGATGGCAATATGTTCTTAAGGCTTTTGATCTGCTAAATAGGATAAACTTTCATCTGTTTTGTCCTGCGCTTAAGTTTTGTCATCAATGAGACACAAATGCGTCATTTCTCAGAATGATAGATTGGATTCAACTATCTTGGATTCATGAAACTCAAAAATTTAAACAAAATGACTATTTCAGGAAATAAAAAATAAGCAGCTATCAGTAACATTTATTTCAGTTACTAAAGAGAACAGTAAATCAAAAGTAGCATAGCTTGCCTGACTCTGTGGTAATGAGAAAGTACCATCAGGTTACAAGCAGCTTAAGAAGTTGAATCTTACATGTAAAATTTACAAGTTGGGCCCTGCACAATGACTCAGTGGCTGAATCCTGACTCTACAAGTGCTGGGATCCCTTACAGGTGACAGTTCAGGTCCTGGCTGTTCCATTTTCTATCTGACTCCATGTCTGTGGCCTGAAAAAGCAGTGAAAGATGGCCCAAAGCCCTGAAAATCTGCACCCATGTGGGAGACCTGCTCAGCTTTGTTCATTGCTCCATTTAGAGAGTAAACCAGCAGATGGAAGATCTCCCTGCATCTCCATTCCATAAATATTATCTGCTTTCCAATAAAAATAAATGCCTATCAATTCTTTGAAATAAAGTTACTTTTTGTTAGTCATACTCACAATACCCCTCACTGTTTGTGGTTCCTGGTCTCTTCAGCCCTGAATGAAGCTCAGTCTGCGTTTCCCGTACTTAGAATTCTCCTGGGTTTCATCATTCATCCCATCCTAAAATCCAGTCACGTTTAAAGTTCTTCGCCTTCTTCGGCCTGGATCCGTGTTTGTCTTAGGAGCCTTCCCTGTAGCACCTGCTTTCCCTGTTGTGCCATCTGCTGTTTCCGGCTCCACAGGGCAGAAGGGAGAAGCACAGAGGAGACAAGAACCATGAGATGGTGCACTCGCCGACACGAAGAAGGCCCGTCCTAGTGCTAATTTCTGCAGGTGATAAGCTGCATGTGTAACTGTCATCTTCTAGAATTCATCCGGGTTACTTGCAGTCCTGTATTTTGGAAAATGTCTCTTTCCACATAAGAATTCCTTCTTCCAATCTTTAGTTTTTGTATTCTTTTGCTCTCCCAGTTGGCAAATGTGATCAGGATTTACCCATGAGGCCAAATAAAAGGGAACGTGATACGATTTATGGTAAAACGGAACTAAAAAGAAGTTTATTGTTGAGGTTAAGCAGTATTCTAATCCATGTGTTTTCACCAAGGGGTCTTTACATCTTTGTTTACTTGTTTACTTGTTTACTCACATGTGTTGCTCTGGCTCACTTCCCTGATGTCCGCACAGCATGGACAAAGAACTCAATCCGGGTCTCTGAAGTGGATGACTGAAACCCACATCCTGGCTCCAGCATGGTTTGCACAGAGTCCACCCCAACGCTATCATTAGAAGACAGAGCCAACTGGCCAGGGATTCTCACACGAGATGTGAGCCTCTCAACTGAACTTGTAACGACCCGTGAACTTGTAAAGACCACTCGCTAGCATGGCTTTCCTATTTGTTTTTTCCCAAATTAAAATTGACTTGCAGTTCCTCTCCTGTGTACTGAGTGAAACACACTCACAGAGTCCTGAGAACAGGCCTCTTTCCTGGATATGAGATTTGTTTGCAATGCCACCTCATCACCCAGCCATTCCCAATCACTGGCCAGCCATGGTGTCTCTGGTTTTCCTCGCCCGCGCCAGGCATGAATCACAGACCTCAAAGAAAGAATAAATTCAGATAAACACATCACCTTAGGAAAAGTGCTGAAACCAAGAATGCACTTAAAAGTCTTCCTAAGAAGCACTTGATTCCAGAGTCTAAGCGGGGAGCTTTGTGCAGTTGTTGATGGGTGGGCGATTGGAAAATGAGCCAATCGTAACAGCATCCATTCACAGTCCTAACCCATCACTGGGCATTGGGGTCATTCATCACCTCTTCTGTGTAGCTTTTTCCATTTGAGGACTTCACATAAATTAGGACAGAAAGAGTCTATTTTTTAGCATGCATTCTAAATCATAGTGCAACTATGACATTCAGCTTAGATGCAGAGAGTGTAACATTTCATTGAGATATTCACAAAGATGAAACTGTAAGCGGTTTTTATAAAGTTATAATCCAGAAAATATTTTGAAAGCATTAGATTTGGAATGCAAAGCACATGAGTACCATTCCCTGTGAACCAAGTGTATTCCATGGGCGTAAAATGCGGATGTTCTGTGGAGAAGCCTTTGCTTTTCCTGTTAGAGATAGAGCAGCACCGCATGAGGCTCAGCAGGTGGTCTGAGCAGCACCAAGGCTTGCGTTGAATAGTCCGCTATGTGCAGCTTTGCAGGGAGGCCCTGACCACGGCACAGTTCCTCGTGTGCTCAGGTGAAGAGGGGTGTTCCTCAGAGGACATCCATCACCAAGAGGAGACCGGGTCACTCCCTCTGCTTCCTTTCTCAAGCCTTACTTGCACTAGCTTCTTCCTTTTACTGCCAACTGGACCCCAATCAGATTGTGTTTCATTTATTTGTAAATCCACTACAGCCTGCCTTTCTTCCCACCTTCTGGAGGAATTACCCACGTCCTCTTGGCTGCCGTCTTCCTAGAACCACCAACGTCCCCTACCACAATGAGATCCCTCCTGTCTGCTGACACTTTCCTCTTCTCTCCTGAAGGCCCACCTCTTCCACCTCTCTCTTCGTAAATTCAGCCTCCTTGTGTGTGCGTTTCCATCACATCATCCTCATCACTATTTTAATTTTATTGGAAAGGCAGATTGACAGTTAGGGACAGAAAGGGAAAAGTCTTCCATCCTCTGGTTCACTTCTCAAAAGGTCTCAGCAGCTGGAGCTGAGCTGATCTGAACCCAGAAGAACAGTTTCTTCCAGGTCTCCAATGTGGAGGTGGGGTCCCAATGCTTTGGGCCATCCTGCTCTGCTCTCCCAGGTCACAGGCAGGGAGCTGGATCGAAGGTGGAGCAACCGGCACACGAACTAGTGCCCCTCCAGTATACCAGCACTTGAAGGTGGAGTAATAGCTAGTCAAGCCATGACACCAGCTGAATGACAGTATCTTACGCAGAGAATCTCCAACATTTCGGTGGGTTTCTGAGTAAGAATACCTGAGTAGCATCTTTGTTTTTTTAATAGAAAAAATAACTGTGTCGCTAAGGTGTTTACCAAGAAAAGAGTAATAACTGCACGCAATAACATGTTTTATTGCATATTTAGTCCGTGATGGGCACTGTTAAAGCACTTCAAAGCTAGTAACAGTCAAATGCAGGTAGCTGTATTGTAGCATGGCTGCAGCACCATCAGTGTCACAGAGACAAAGGGAGGAGCTTCCTTAACTGGCAGGACCGCATCCCTCGCCTGCTTCCACCACTCTGTGTTTGCACTGCTGTGCCTATAACTGTGACACTTCCCTCTCCAAACACTTCCCAGTTCTCTCTGTGCTCATGGTTTGAGTGGCTGACACTCCCACCCACAAGACTGCTGTGTGTTGCAGTGCCCGTGACCACTCTCTCTCCCACTACCTTCCACGTCAGTCACTGACTTGCGTGCCTGGTCCTGCAATGCCCTGGCCCTCCAGCCTGGCCTCCCAGGCTCCAGCCTTGTTACTCATCATGCTCTGCACTCCAGAGGAGCTTTGCTTTGCAGCCCCATTCTCCTAAGGCATCGTCTGAAACTCCTGAGTACCTTTCATACAACACAGATCTGACCCTATAATCCCTTCTAATTCTCCATGAAAATCTAGAATGTTTCTCTCCTTGTCTAGAAAATAAATTACACTTCTAAAACAAGAGCATAATCCTTCGTAAATAACCTATGTATGCTCAGATAAGCTGATAAACTGGGAGGTAATTTTAAGAGGATGGATACAGAGAGAAAGAGCAAAAGAAAGAAAAAAAGATTTCTTGGAGCTACCTGTACCAAAATAAGCAAATTCTTCCGAAATGAACAAATTATTTTCTTTCCAACAGAAATCACCTCAAAAATCTTCCTTTCAACGGTGTCCATTTTTTTTCCTTTTATCCCAGGAGAAGGTCCAATTGTGTCTTGAAAAGTGACTCTAAAGTAGGCTGCCTTGGTCATCTCCAGAGGACTGTATCCTTATCAATAGCAGTAACCGCCATATTGCATGTTTCAGCATGGCCCTGTCCCGGGGAGAATGCTTTTGCAGTTCTGGGTCTCGAGTTCTGAGCACACTGACCGACTGTGATCTGGGAGACAACACAGGGGGCTGAGGTGATTTCAGGCGTCCATCTTCTGAAGGTTTTTGTGGTGGGTCCCAAGGGAAGAAGAGGGGATGAAAAGAAACTTGAAATGACAAGCACTTGCTTTGCCATGACTTCCTGGGTAGCCAGAGCTCTGCCTTTATTTATGAGCGCTGCTGAGATGTGAGGGCATCTGCAAAGTGACATGACGTGGTTAAGAACAAGGATGTGAGATGCTGGCTCGCCTCAGAGCACCTGCAGCCTTCTCGGCAATGGTCCTTTTGTTCCCTGTCCAGTCCCAGGAATGATGAGACAACCATGCCGTGGAAGGAAGTGAGTTTTCATCTACCAGTGGCTCACAGGAAACTCAGTACTTAATTTTTTCCCACGTGTGCTTTCAGAAAGAATTCTGTTAGATTGCTTCTTCTGGAGAAGCTGCAGTGAGTAGGTAGGTGTGTACATCTCCCCGTGTGATCACACGTGCTGTTCACGTGCCCACCCACACATTTTCACACCCACTTCTGTACATAAATGCAAATGCACACAAATGCATATACAAACTCACAGGAAACACTCCCACTCAGGTGTGCTTACACCACTGAGATACACAAGCAGAGAGGCACAGCAGCAGGCTCCCATGCACACTTACCCACATGCCTTGCTGCTTCTGCTGCTTGTGGAAGTGAGTGCCTGTCGTGGGAAGCAGTGTGAACTGGACTGTCCAGGGCAAGCCTTGATCCACAGACATGGACCATGTGTGCGGCACATGTTCCTGTTTGAAGATTGCCCTCTCTCGGAGGTGACACATTTCTGTTCACACACAAGTTGTTGTTTTGGAAATATTTGTTTTCCCTCAGAGATGGAGATGCTTCTTCCCCTCAGGGGAGTCTAGCTTCATCAAGACACTGCAAGCTGAAGAAGGGTGTCAAAGGCAAGGAAATGTTACCACTCATCGGAAGTGAGCTGCAAGCAGACATGGGGCAGCTAGAGCCACCCTGGTCAATATTTCAAGGGCGTCTTAATGTTCACCACCCCTGGATGCATTCTCAGGTGTGTACCCAGGGTATGCCATTCTTGATCCTGTGCAACTGGCAGGCATGTAAATATTCAGTGGTCCCTTGGGTGTGATTAGCTCCAGGCAGATCGGTGCCAGAGAGTGTGAGCCAGGTGTCTTGCATTGCTGTTCGCGATGTTAGCATTATCAGCCCCCAAGGACCTATTGCTGGTCTGTGTAGAAGGATATGCAGAATAGGAAAGTCCATCTCTCCTGGGGCAAGTGACTGACAAAGGCAGACAGCTCTACTCAGGGGACCAGGCTTGGAGGACTATGAAACATTAGCTGTACCCTTGTCTCTCCCCACCAAATGTTTGCATCAATCCTGCCCGATGTGGAAACCAAAAATGCCCCACTCAACTCCATGCGTGTATATGACTTCAAAGAGTGCTGGAAAATGCATTTCACACAAAATGTCACATGGATTTCAAGGCATTTTTGACCAGATCAAATATTTAAATTTCAATGTCCACAAAACTTTTGATGTGCTCTTACAAGATCAATACATTTTTTTTTCTTTCAGTACAAATCATAAATACACTTTGAGAGGTGCAAAGAGTGAAGTAAGCAGAGCAGGGAACTCTAGGAGGGATGCGAGCAGCAATGCCCCCTTGGCTTCCACTTTCGGTTTCTTTCTCATGATGACGTCAGGGTTATTTTCTTACTGAATTTTACTATTATTTGGTAGACCTGATGCATAGAGCAATGCGGTGTCTTCCACTGATGGTTGCTCCTTCATAAATTAGTTCTTCATCCGTGAATTAGATCAACGTTTATTGAACTTACCTAAAGAAATTGGACCCACACTGGTATGTACACACCTTTTTTCTTCTTGTTATTATTTCCACCCAATAAAATGTAACAATGGCTAACGTAGTTGACATCATTTGTAAGAAGCCTGTGATAATCTAGAGATGACCAACAGTATATGGGAAGTTACCTGTAGCTTCTATGAGAACTTTATCCCATTTCATGGATGGCACTTGAACATCCAAGTATGCTGTTGTCTCTGGGTGTCCTACAACCCATATTTTGCTGATTTTCATAAATGTTTTGATTCCACAGTCTTTTGTAATCCTAAAATTTTCATTAAAATTGTGAAAGCAAGAAGTCTCAAAATACAAAGCAAGTCTTATCAACTTGATCCACTTTATTTTAATTTAATGCAATTTGCATTTCTACAACAAATTATCTTATACCTCTCAGATTAAGAGGTGGTAAGTTACCACCTCACAGTTGTCTGTTTTTGCTCACAGTTGACTGAGAGAAGGATGTGTGTGTGGACATATATTTGACAGGGTTATTTTTCCCTGGTAGTTGGTGAATCCAACAATAATTAGGAGCAACTTATCAAAATTTTGATATAACTTCTATTTAATCATCTAAGTAACCCAGTCACACAAAGGTTGTTAACTTGCTGACCATCCCTCACCCAAAAATCTAAAATCATATATGCCCAAATATCTAAAAGTTCCTGCACACTTACGTGACAACACAAGAGCAAGGTTCTGTGTCAGGAAACTTTCCCTGTGTACAGAAGAGTTAGAGCTGGGCCCAGCTGGGTTAGACTTGGGTCCTATTTCCAAGTTATCTCTGTGTGTATAAAATTAGTCAACAATTAAAGAAAACCTGGATTCTGAAAAGCATTCCAGATAAAGGAGACTTCACTTGCATCGTGTAGCATTAGACTTGGAACCCTGAAAACTGTGCACAAGGTGCAGGGTGATTCCTCGTCAGGAATCTTTCCTAGGATCGTCTTCTCCTTGATCCCAAACCCTGCCACCAAATTCAGTGTCTGACAAACCAAGCCACTTTTAGATTCTACATATTAAAATGTAAAAAAGAAATGTGTGAAACAAAACACAAAAAAATTCTTCTGATATTTGCAAGTCTGCATGAGTTTGCAAATAACAGTACCTGTACAACCAGACCACAGAGTTCATATGCGAACCAAATAATATCGGTACTAAGCACATGTTATTAAAGATGCCAATAAGGGCTGATACTGCACAGACATACCGGGAGCAAGTCAATTCGAGCCTGTGAGAGATTCCTTTTTAATTAATTTTGATTAAGTATTCAGTGAAACTCATTTATATTTCCCAGTGTACAACTTTTAATGACTCTGTCTAACGCGCATATGGTTTTCTCTGTTAAATTGTTTCCCTGTAGCATTTTCTTTTCTCAGTGTTTTAGGGGAAAAAAAAAAGTTACAGAGAAGAAGGGTTTATTATCTGAAATTACGTTCATTGCTAAGTAGACACCCAAGGGAGAACTGATAAATGCCTTTTCATAAATCAAAACCAAATAGGTAGACAATGGCTTCCCAGCAGCCCCGCAGACTGATGCGGCCCTCATTGTCCAGTTCCTGCAGTCTGCCAGGCTCGTCTGCAAAGGACTTCTCTGACCTTCAAGGCAGGCTGCTCTGTTCCTTGTGTACTTGCTAGGTATTACTTTTTCTGCTGCATTCCAGCCACGCCAGATGACTTTCCCCTGGCATGTGTAACGTTTTGGATCCTTCTAAACTGGGAGCAAAATGTGTGAGTCAACATTGGCAGACATCAGGCCACAGTCAGAATAGCATGGCCATACCTTGGAGAAAGAAAGCAAACATGGTGATCCTTATGTTCACAGAACATCTGCAGCTGTAAGAACAAGCCTGAGCGCAGCACAGGAAGGGACTCCCACAGACTCCAGCAGTACTCTCAGCAAGAGGGGAGTAACAGCACCTCAAGATGCCTGTCTCAAAAGGTGCTCCAAATGGCATCAGAAAGATCCCTGAGCCAGCTGGCAAGGTGGTGTTCCTGGAACACCAACATCCCACAGGGACTCTGGTTCAAATCTCGGCTGCTCCACTTCCAATCCTGCTCCCTGCTAATGGTCAGGTAAAGCAGCACAAGATGGCCCAAGGACCTAGACCTGCGTGGGAGACCCAGAAGTTCCAGCTGTTGCAACGATTTGAGGAGTGAACCAGAGAGTGGAAAAAGCCCTCTGTCTTGGTCTGTACTTCTCTCTGTAACTCTGCTTTCCAAATAAAAATAAATTTGAATCTTAAAAAGAAAATACCCTTAAGCCTCTGTCTAATCCTAGAAGGAACAATGCAGTAAGCTCGTGTAAGAATAGCCTGAAATTCATTGCCTTAGCGGTGGAAGTTGCCCGTGTTCACACGTACCGGCGTTGAGAGATGTCAGTGAACGCAGATCCAGCAGAGACTCCCGAAGAGGCAGCATCAGTGGAGTTCACACCCTTGTTGGGTGAGAGGCTCGGCTGGACGCCAACAACAACGACAGAAACACTCCTCCAAGGACTCAAACGGAACACTCAGTCCATTCCCAGCCCACCACAATCAAGTCCAGAAATTTTTGAAGCTGACAAAAATGCAGGCACTCAACCATTTTAAATTCAAAATAAAAGCCCCTGAAGTGACTGGACAAGAAACAAAACTGTGAGTCATATCGAGAACAAATTACATTTCTACGTATATGCCTTTGTAGAATAGAGAAATCTGAAACGCATTCTGTATACCTCATTGCTGTGATACCAGGACCCTTTTTATTGTGTGCCAAATTCCACTTCCATCTAAAGGATTATAGGCAACATGCATTTAAGCAAACAACACAACTCACTACCCTAGCATGTCTCTTGTTACACAGATTTGATTTTTCTTAGGATTTCCATACTGAGCCATTTTCACTCAGATTTCTTTTTGGAATTTTCATCAAGCATGATTTGCTACTAAGGTCTTACTAGAGAGAGGTAGAGTGGGTTCAACCTTTGCATGCAAACCAAGGAGTACACCAGGACAGTGCCTGCTAGACACAGCTGCCTGAGGACATGCTGCAACTGAACTTCACCAAAGCTCCCGACGGTGTCTGCGGTGCTGCATGGTCAACACTGCACGTGAAGATGCAGTAAGTCGCCACACGGTTTCTGGCTGCCAAGCGTTGCTGTTAACATCTGTCCACACAGTGATGGCCTCTGGATGTCAAAGACTGGCATGATCCTTTCCACCTGTCTGTCCAGGAGCCCTCTGACATCAACGTGTACACATCAGCCCTTGGCATTAGCCACACTGCTACATGTAGACAAAATTCAGATTTACAAAGGAGTAATTAGTTAACCGGATTGTGGAAAATTACTAATGACAATAGCCTATCTGATTGTGCTAACCATCAGCTAGCACGAGTTTCAATCACAGAGAATGTGATAGCACTGGAAAACTCAACCTGTCCTGCTCTCTGCTTACAGCTCTTCTGTGTTCTCACCTGGAATGTTCTCTACAATTCTAAGTGGAAACATTTATAAGAAATGCAAAACAGAATGTGTTCAGACAAGGCTGAGAAAACCCCTGGCCCCATATCATGCCAGAAGAGTCTGGCATGGGGTCTGCAGTGAAGCTGATGTCCTTCATGAGAACTGCCTGCCTGCAGGCAGAGACGCATCACCACCGGGAGTGCACTGGCGGGACGAACTTGGGGTGTCTGGGTACCAACTGAGGTGTCCCTTATATTTCCTCACACATAAATGCCTTTTACCTGGTGCACCTATCAGTTTTGTGTGAATCAGCGAGTAAATGATAAATACTCTTGGAAAGCTAAGTTTATCTGATTAAATCTCACATGATTAATTTCCAAGTAGTTAAGAATCAGCTGGGGTAGCCCACATCTCCTGTTGCAGTGTGTGTTTGAGTTTTGTTACAGTTACAATCCGGCTTCCTACTGATACACAACCCTGGTGGTACTGGGTGACAGCTCCAGTGAATGGGTCCCTGTCACCCACCTGAGACACCCAGAGGCAGTTCCTGGCTCTTGGCTTCAGCCCGTTGACAGTCTTGGCCGCTATGAGGGCAGTGAACAGGCATGTGAAAAACCCCTCCCATTCTATTTCTCTGTCACTCTGCCTGACAAATATATAAAAATAAATTAATACAAAATTTTAAAGGTATACGAAAATTAAAGGCATAATGAGTAATAAACAGTTAACACATATTCATCAAGTGAAATAAATTGGAAGCAAAACGCTGATGATGAAAGGTGATGAAAAATCTCTGAGCATAAGAGAATCGTGCTGAACAGAAGCTTCCTGGGGGAGCTACATCACACCCTGTGACATCATCGCTACGGCAAAAAGAAAATTGTCAAAATGATTTCCCGGCCAGAAGTGGCAGACTCTGTGGTCTGAGTAACAATTCTGTGCAATTAACACAAACCTTCCAGAGACCCTGCTCTTCACAGCACAGTGGGCTATCCAGTCTCCCATCACCCTCCAACTTGGAGGGGAATGGAAATCAATTTATGGACTAAAAGAGAGACAGAGAGAGACCTAAGAATAACAGTATATGTATTTTTGTGCAAAATTACCATATAATGCTATTCGAATTGTTCCATTTTATGTTTAATTATAGCTTTTATTGCCCTCCAAGGGAATTCAACTGATACCATAACTCAGCTGAGAAGAACTGCATCTCTGTAAAAACTTGCAACCAATGCAATGCAAGCAGGCAGGTGACCACTGGACTTCACCCTGCATTGCTTGGTGACATGCTTACATTGTGGATAAACAGATCTCCCAGCAGGAGGGAACAGGAAAACAAGAGGACATCAGAAAAGAACTGCTCTTCTCTGAGACATCCATTCACATGCTTATCTATTTTTTTATGTTCTTTTTCCCTTGAAACTTCACAGTAGGTGAAATTGTTTTCACTCTCAGAATATTGCATTCTAATTCATATGATTTTTTTTTCCGATGAGAACTTTGAATCATAAAGTACATGGTCATGGACAATTCTGTGTTGTTTTTGGTGTTTTTTGTTGTTTGTTTTTTCTTTTTTTTGTTATATTTCTATTTGAATTTTGGAATTTTGTGGTACAATTTCATATAGACCGGGATTCCCCCCCAAACTCCCATCCCATGACATGTACCAGCTGTTAGTGAGACTGGATGCTCATTTGGGAGAAAAAGAAAGTGGAACCAGGGTGCAGATGCTGCTGGCTGCTTGCCTGCAGAGTCCTGTAAATTAAAACTGTCCCTCTGATAGAGAGATATTTGTGGAAATGGCCCAGGGCACAAACCTCAGGAGGGGTTGTAAGCTCCTGCATGTGAAGAAGTCCTCGCTAACACACCAATGCACAAGGAACTGAGAACATAGTTGAGCAGCACGAGTTATTCCAAACTGAAAAATGAGATTGTCAAATAAAATCCAATGTAAGAAATCTGAGAAAGGAGATAACGTGAAAACAAAGGGAGCGGTAAGGACATAGTATGTGTGCCTTGTATCCATCTATTCAAAAGGTAAATAAACTTCACGTCAGTAACTGTCTTGTCTTTGGTTGTAGCTGCGTGTAGAATCCGGAAGACAAGGTCCTGGAGGAAGGAGATTGCAGAGATGTTCTCTCTGAAAGGGAACTGAAAGACAGCGTTGTTTCTGCTCCGAGGAAAGGGACCACTGCCCATTCAAGATAAAACACGACATGGACTCAGGGAAGGCCTCCCATTACTACTACTCCTAAATCAGACGTAAACTTGATGGAGTCACAGTCAGACACTGTGACAAGATTACACATGCATGTGCATACACATATGTGTGTGTGTGTGTGTTCCCACGGATAAGTACATACACTTGCAGGTACCACAAAAAGCATTAAAATAGAAAGAAATGTCCTATTTCGATACTACTAATGAACTCCCTCAATAGGATAGCCACATGAACCCAGGTTGATCCTTCCATAGCTCATGTTCTTCCATGGTGTGAAGTGTCAGAACTCCCAAACACGATCTCTGATCCTTCTAAGAGCACACTGATGCTGTGGGTAGGAAAGGGTATTGTCTCCATCGTGATACAAAGCCTGATGTACACACACCAAACTGGCAATGATGGAAAGGAGACAAGAATGTGCATGAATACAGGCTCCCTCCCGTATGGATCACGGCTCGGGCTTGGGCTGCATAGTTATTTGACGGAGTCCAGTGGAACTGAAAGTCTTTTCAGAAAGAGAATAGCAACTTTGCAAGAGGAAAAGTCACTACCTAGTATATGATAAGAGAGAGGATGCACTCACAGGGCTGATCTCTCCAGAACACAATTATCACGAAACAGATGATAATCCAAACAAAATCAGAAGGCAGAGAGAAGGCAGCAGAGGTAGCAGAACTATGTCAGCACATTTTCAAAACATGGTGACAAGGGGACACTGCTTACCCAAAGCTGTGTTGCCTAAATCTTCCCCCAGGCTCTGCTGTGCAGTTACTTTCAAACTCTAGTTCAAACACAGAGCTCTGCTAAGTCAGTTTAGCAAGGAACATTTCCCCTCAAATCTGGTCACCTCAACTTTGGACCAGGTTCCTCCTTCCCCAAGGGTGATTTCTGCTCATGGGGACTGTCCGCAGTGTGACCAGAGTTCTGTATTGTAACAATGTTCCGGTTCAGGTCCAAAGACCACGAAGCTTGAAAAGCAAAGTTTTATTGAAGCGAAGGACAGCTCCTACAGTGGGAGATTCTCATGCACGAATATTGTTGAGGCCACATTGCCTACAGCTTTCTAGCCTCTTGCCTAAGCAGGAATTGTCCAGGCTCTTTGCAAACATGTATGGAGCTGAGTGAGGCCAGCTGTAACTGCAGCTTGCTTCTCTCCCCTGTTTTTGAGTAGTGGGAACATTTTGTTCCCACCGTGTCTTTCTGTATCTCAGGCTGACATCTCCCTCTCTGTCAGGCTGGAGTCACTTGTGCCTGTTCTTCTACTTAGGATGACATTTCTCTTATCCCTGCCACTGATGTTCACGCTTAGTGATTTTTCAACTCACAGACCTCTACCCTGCTCATCACCTACCCCTATACATCCTACCTGCCCATGCTGCCTTCAGAGGTGAGTTCTGTCTCTCCCTTTGACTACAAGAACCTGCTGCAAAGGCCCTACCCCTGTCATGGAGGTCCTAACGTCTTGCTCCCATGCTTCAATGACTCAGTGGGGGAGGGATATTTTGCCTTTATCTTAGAGTCTCTAGATCAAGTGGAGGAGAGCATGTGCAGTCGTTCCACACCCAATACAAAGCACAAGACTTAGAGCTGTTGTGGCTGGAGGTCAGATGAGGTGCTTTCCATGGGGCAGATATAGATAACCTGGCAGAGGGTACAGACAACTGTTGGCCACAGAGACCACTCCGTCTCCATACTCTTCATCTTAAATTTTGCTGTTGTCCGAATATTTGCCTTGGCCGAGAGGACATGGAACACTCCTTGTGAGCAAAGGCTTCAGATGTTCCTTTGTCAGTTTCTGCCATGCCTCTTGCCCTTGGCTTTCATCATGAGGACATTCACAGCATGCCTGCTGGAGGATGCCTTATATGAGAAAGCCAAGCGCAAGATGAGCAGACCTTAGAATGAGCTGACTGCACAGCATGGCCAGCCCTGCTGAGCTGAGCAGTATTGGCAGTCCCTCTACTGAACCTCTGATCAGAACCACCTGCTTCCTGCCCCGCTAGGAAGGTTCTATGCTGTGTGTGTGTCAGTGCTGGGGCACCTGCCCTGAGGGTGCAGTGGCTTGCTGGTCTCCAACAATAACTACTGCACAGCATTCCCACCACAGCAGATTCTCCCATGATGGCTCTGGCCACTGGGTGAGCACAGGCAGGTACAGAACACCCTGTATTTAGGGAGGTGAGGGCTTTGGCAGTCAGCACATTCCCACCTGAGATGTGTTAGAACCAGACAATTTGCACTCCATGTGGAGTGAAGACACTAGCATGAAAACACCACTACCCAGTGTGGCTTACAGAGGCTCAAACTGGAACATTCTCCCTCATGGTAGTGTTTACTCCGGAATTCTCTGCTGAGAGGCTTCCTAGTTTCAAGTTGAAATCTCCTTTCCTGCATAGTGATCTGCAGCCTGCCCTGCCTCTTCAGGCCCCAGCTCCTCTCAGCGAGCTTCTAAGTCACAGGCAACCACTGCTGAGCTCTTTGCCAGGCAGCATCTTGGCTTCACTGAGGGACTCATTCCAGGGTCTCTAGGGTGTGGAAGACTATATTTTAACAGTGGTTAAACTTTCCACTTCTAATTTTGGCTTGTTTTGTTACTGAGATCTGTTTGCAGTTACAAGGTAATCCCAGGAAAGCCTGTTTAAAGGTCTACAAGCACACAGAGGCTCTGCCACAGAGCCATCTGGAGGCGAAGCAGCCCTTTGCTTTGCTGCGACGGGCTGGGGTGGAGCAGACAAGGGTGTGGCATTTCTCCAGGCAGGAATTCTAGCAGCCTGGATGGGCGATGTGCACTGGGCTGGAGAAGGCTTAGAAGCCTCTGTGGAGTCATTTCAATGACTTCTCTGCTTTCCAGCTCCCATCCAGTCTCTATTCAGGTCTCTGTTGTCCCTGCTTTCCCAAAACCTACCTCTCCACTCTCCCCAGATGAAATAACCTCCAGCCTCTATGATTGGATGTGTGAAAGAAAAATCCTCTGCCCTCCTCTGGGCTTCAGCCCATAACCAATGCCCAGCACTCTATTGAGGGACATTTGTAAGTCTAAGCAGCTCCCACCACCTCCCCTGCTGAAGTTCACAAAACAGCAATTCAATGTCAATGTCTTGCCTAGGGAGCAAGACGTTGTGATCATGATGGTGAGTATAAGCCCACTGCAACACGGACGTGTGGTCAAGGAGAGACCAGACGTGTGGTCAAGGAGAAGACTGAACTCAGGTCGGGCAGTTAAAAAAGAAGCTCAAAGGACCAACTGGAACAAACTGGTGGGAAAGAAGCATGGGCCATTTTTCTTTTGAAAGCAGAAAAGCAAAGTAATATTGCACACATTTTAAAATACTAATGTAACAGCTAAATACCAAAGATAGGCTGGAAAATATAGTCATTCTCTTAGTGTTATACCTATGGAATACATGAACTTCATTCTCTTTATATTAATAAAAGTTTAAAAATCAAAATACAGAGTGTGAAACAGACATCAAGATGATAAAACTTTTAAACAGGAAATAGTTTCATTGGTAAAAAAAAATGAATCAATCATTCTTACTAAGGGAAAGATGGGGAAATGTTGAGAAATGGATACAAGATTATAGTTGACAGGAGCAAGAAATTCTGGAATTTGGTGACCAAGTAAAATGATCATACATAATATTAAAATGACATATTTTTACCTCTGAAAAAGCCCCAGAAGGTAGAATTATGATGTTTTCTCCATAAAGAACGTTTGAGGACTCTGCTTGATGACCGCCAAATACATACATGCATTAAGACATCACAAGGTACCCCAGGAACATATACACAAGGTTTCTGCCTACTAAAAAAAGTGAAGATTAAAAAGAAATTTTAAAAGCAAAACAATTTTTTATTTGAAAACATTACAGACAGAGAGAGAGAGAGAGACAGACTCATAAAATCAGAGAGAGAGAATCTTCCACATTTGGTTTACTCCCCAAGTGGTTGCAAAGGCTAGGGTTGAGCCGGGTCAGGAGGTTCATCTGGGTTTCTTGGCGGGACACAGGGACCTGATTGCCTGGACTACTTTTCCTCAGGCTCAACAGGAGGGAGCTGGATCATTACTAGAACAGCGGGGATATAGACTGGTGCCCACATGGAAGGACGGCACTGCAGTTGATAGTTTTACCTGTTTTGTCATCATATCGCTGATGTAAATATGATAACTCTAGTCATGTAAAAGTTACAATAGTGTATGAATGAAGTCCAGAACTACAGTGATGACAGAGAGAACAAAGAATAGATACTGCGCCGGCTTCTAGGGTGGCAATTCCAGTGAATTCTTGGAGTGAGTAGATAGCCAAGATGGGATGTCTACACTGAGTTCACACTCTGCCTCGGCCATGGTGCTATCTGCTCTGGACCGTAACCCTTCAGGAGTAGAAAAATTCACCTACCGTCACCCAGGGCTCAGTCTTCCAGACACAGGAAACCCAAATTCTTGTCAACTACCTTGTTTCTATTCAGTAACAAGGAAAAGAGAAGTCAGAAAAGTAGACGATTTTGGGTGGTCATCCACGGACCTGGGCCGTCCTGGTCTACACTGGAGGTCAAGAGCGTGCAGCAAACTCTCCCACCCCCTGAGGGAAAGCAGCAGGGGTTGGCAAACTGACACCCCGCTTTGCCAGAGGCACATATTTTGTTTTTCTCTGCTTGGAAGGTCCCCATCTTACAGTGAGAAAATGAGGCCCCAGTTAGGGGCCGCTGCTGTCAATCAGGCTTACACATTGCTTTTGTCAGGAAGGAGTGTGTCTAACATTGCCCTTTAAGTTGATTGGTGGCTGTGTGGTGGGGATCTATCAGGTTGCTGTTATTGGTGCCACGGGCCTCCTGTTTATCATACTCTCTATAAGCGTCACCATCAGACTCAATGAACAGATCGGCTGTGCAGCCACAGATCTGTGGCAGATCTGTGAGCAGCAGGGAGGAAGTCTGCGGGGGCTGTAGGGCGGTTCCCTGAGAGCCTGTGAAGTCATGGCGCCGTTCACTGTGAGCAGGAGAGTGCACACAGAGCTTGGACCTATCTCGGCAATCCTCCTGGAGAGGATCCTGTTACCACCGGCCAGCAGGCCAGAGAGGACAGTTCCCTGGAAAGGTGCCTTGTCGCTGCTCCTCAGCACAAGGTTGAGACAGGGAGGCACCATGTTGAGAGAGGTTGTCCTGCTCATTTCCAGAAGATTTTCCTCTGTCCCTTTCTCAGTCTGAGGATGTTTCCATCCACTCTTAGTTTACTGGCAGTTATCTTGAGTGGCTATTGAATATTACCAGTTGTCTTTTTATGTAGATAAAGAGTCAACTTCCTGTATTTTGTATATCCAAATGTAGGATATATCCTACCAACCCCCCCACCTGTGCTATCACCCCCTCTTCCTGACTTTCATATTTTTTCTTCTGTTTTTACAATGGCATACTCCCAGTTGATTTTATAATTCACAAGCTTAATTGTCCTCCAAATAAAGAACTTAATGAATAGAAACATCCGTGCTGCTCAAGAGTGTGGACAAGGCAGTTATCAATAATCAAATCTCAAAATGCCAATTTCGCTCAAATGCAGTGCATTTCTCGTACTCTGTATTCGATATCACAACCTTCTCCTTTTTTGTTATTAATGTAATGAGCTTATATAAGTGTATTGATCAGCTTTTCATTAGTTTAACTAACTGGGAGGAGATAGTGGAAGGAAGATGGTTTCTTTGAAGTCATGCCTGGGAAGTTCCCACGCCAAGATGAGGAACCTCCTTCATGTAGTGTCAGTGGGATGTAAGGACGTCAGAAGACAAGCTGAGGAGGTTCACACGGGGTCCGGAAGCAGGGGGAGTGTAGCTGCGCCAGAACTAGCTCACGTCCCCGCCCCCGTGACACAACGACTTCCACCGGCCTAGCTCCCACACACCGTAATCCAGTCGAGACTTTCCCCTCAATCCCTTGAAGCTTCACACATCATCATGCGTGATAACACTAACACTTGGGGGACCTGGCTCATAACACTTAGACACGTAGGGAATACCCGCATAAGGATCCGAACATGAAAGTAACCAGTCTTGAAACGCCAGGATCATTTTAGCATGTTCATCTTGTGCTATCATTTGTACATTTTCATACGATTTGAAAATATTATTCAGAATTCTGGTGTCCACAAGCCTGTGTTCAGACAACAGACAAACATTAGCCTGTGGCTTTCCTGTAAACTTGTGACCTCGTTTTTGTGTTAAGAATACAATGATCTATAGAATACGATCTCTGAGTATTGCTCCCTCTCTTGCTTTGAAGGAGTTTGTGGAGTAAAAAAAGGGCTCAGTATTTTTTAGTGCCTGACTCGACTTTTAATTGATGATTTTCTCTATTATTTTTGTGCTTTCTATTTCACTTTCTATTTTCATCCTTTCAGTAACTTTGGCTTTGAATAGCACACATTGTATTGGGTTTTTAAAGCAGCAGCTGAGGTTGTTGATTGGAGAACTCTGTTTACTAATATAATCCTTAAAGAAGTGCTGTTTCATTTAAGGCCTTCATTATTTAAATCCCTCGCATTTTAGTATTGAACTGAATAATATTATAGCCAGAGAACATACTTTTTTATTTAAAAGTGTGCAAATTCATAGACACATGCTTTATATCTAGCATATGGTCTGTTAGTATTCTGTACGGTTTTATTCTCAAAAAATTATTTTATGGTTATCGGTATAGTGTTTTGCAAATATCAATTCGGTCGCACTGCTTTATGGCACATCTGAACCTTCCATATCAATGTTTTATGCACTGGTTCTATCATGGAAAATGGCTGCTAAATGTCCCAACAACAATCTTGCATTTTAATCAATGGTGATCCTTCTGTATTTCCCGCAGTTACATAAATCTTTACATCTCGCATGGGAGGTGCTTACCTTACATTTACATTGGATTAACCGACGTTTTTATCACAATAAAATCCCTTCTATAACAACATCAGTCTCTTCTTTTGAAAGTTCGTTTTCTCTACATTTAAGGTAGCTGAAGTGTCTAGTCCACATTCACCCTTGCAGAATGTGTTTTCCATAATTTAACTTTCAATACTTGTGTTTTGATATTTAAAGCATACTTCTTTTAAACGGCATGTAGTTGGATATCATCTTTTTATTCAGCACCTGAACCTATGCCAATTGATCATTTTTTTAGTGTATGAATTTTATAATGCTCACTACATTTACATTTAAGTCTGTCCTGTTGGCCGGTGCTACAGTCTTTCTTGCAGCTGGGAGGGTACTGAACCACTTCTTGTGTCCCAATTATCCCCACCCTTTTCCTGTTCAGTGTAATGCTACATTCTGTCTGTAGGAGTGGCTCACAGTTCAGAGCATGAACTAATAACTAAAATATCCTCATACATCGTAAGAAATCTTGAAACTTTGTGTTTCCAATGATGTCTCACCATTTGTTGTTATCATTATGTTGCTATTTGTGTCATGGGCAAAGTCCCTGTGCCGTTGACAAGGAACAGAGCAAAAACCCAATGTGGCATTGGCCACAGTCAGACTCCACCCAGGCTCCAGAGTGGATGTGTATGGAAGTCTGGGTGCCAGAGGTGCCAACACTGTGTGAGTCAGAGCACACGGTCCAGTCTGCTCAGTCTGTAGCAGCCGCGAGCCGCACCTGTGAGCCATGCTCCTGCTCATCATTCCTGTCCCCTACACCCTCGGACTTTCTACTTCTTCCAGTGACCATTGCTTTTCTGTATTGACACAGACAGTTTGGCTTCTGCTTTTCTGATTTAATATTCATAAGCAAAATCATGATTTGTCCATCATAGAGTCTGAATCCATGTTACTCTTCTTGTTAAGAGATTGAGATGTTTTGCCTTTCTTTAAATGATACACATACAATCCCATGGGGATTTGCAAGAACTGTTATTAGAAATAATTAATGGATTCTAGCAAAAATGACCATAGATCTCTCAAGTTACTGTCATAATTGATGTCACAATTGATATTCCAGCATACGTTTTTATTTTTGGTTGAAATTTATAAACTATTGGTGAACTAAGAAAGAATAAAAATTGGGCTCCAAGAGCATAAAAAAGCTAGAATGTAACAAGAAGTTTTGAACACTTGAAAGATGAATCACCAGACAAGTTTATTTTTCACATCAGAAGTTAGAATTAGGGCTAGATATGTATGCGCATGTGTCTGCATATGAGACTTCTGTATGAGCATTCTTGTCAAACAGTTGTGTTTATACTTGCACAAATTAAACACAAATAACTCTTTTTCAAATGTGGTGCAGAGTCCCAAATGTATCATGTGGGACATAATGATTTCGCTAGAACCACTAAGCTAGAATCTCACAATATTACCTATTATGAAGCTCTTACACATGTTGAAAAATTGCTGGGGAGATAGAAACAATTTTTAGATTCAAAATGTTTAGACATAAACTTACATTTCAGTCCCCAGAATATTTTAAAATCCGTGTGTTTTTTCATAACACGTGTTGCTCCTGAGCTTTTTGAAGACTCCAAATAATCATATATCACACATTCAGCAAAGAACATTCATTTTATAGCGAAAAGATCTCAATGAATAAATTCAGCAAATCCTGAAGTCAATCAGTCAGAAATCCAGTCTGGGACATTTGATACTGTTGTGTACATCATCGTGAGCATATTAGAATTTTGTTTCTATTTTGCATGACTTAATTATTTTGGGTCAATCTTAGGTTCACAACAAAACTGAGCTATACCAAAAGCACAGAGCTCATTCATGCTGCTGTCTCAATCTCCAAGCACAGCTGCACCTTTGGCAATTAATGCAGTTCCATGGGCACATTAACATTGTTGGGATACGTAATGATTACTCCTGGTGTTGTCTATTCTGTGGTTTGGACAGGTGCATGATGACATGTATTTACCATTACAGCAGCACACAGAGCAAATTCCCTGCTTGAAAATTCCCCTATGCTCTCCTGATGGCATATCGATTTCCATCTAAGTGAAAGACATTTTCCCTAAGTGGTTGGAAATGGATACACTGCGTCACTCTGGGAATCCCCAGAGCAGAACTGATGCATGGTGGTAGAAATAAATTGATAGATTCCTCTTTAAATGACTTTGTCTCGTGCTGTCTGTAGATTGTCCTCTCAGACTGAGGGTATACACTTCTCATTCAGAAAACAAACGCCACCCTCCTCTGAGATTTCACTCCAAGAATCCCAAGTCCTTGTCAAGGTGAAAAAGGGAATGAAGGAAGCAAATGTGTGAGGAATGCAGTAGGGAGATGCGGTGAGAAGTGTTACTAAGACCTTAAGTCTGTATCACGATGCATGTGAAACTGATCTACTTTATGTAAGACTTAAAAAAAAGGCATTTTTTCAGATGATCTTACAATGAGCTTGTAAGATCCTCCAACCACCAGAGAAAGAATAATTCAGCAGAATGCCAAAAATATAAAAATAATTTAGATGGCCATTGTTTCAGGGATCCACTGTCACGGGCTTCCCTCCCCGGTGCAGGAGAAAGGACAGATGTGAAGGAGGTAGCTTTAGAGGAAGAAGAGCATGGAAGAGACATGCAGGGTCCTTCAAACTCCCCTTGACATGGAAGCCAAAATGGGGGTCACCTTGGCCCTTATTTAGTTGGGGGGATATGGATTTGTGCCCTTCAATGGTGCAATGGTGGCTTCACAGCCTGAGGGGTGTGCCAGAATTCCGATGTCCATTCTGGGTTGGGTTGGAAGCAAACTCCACCCTTCTCCAGTTACCATGGTTACCACCAGAGCTCATGTACTGTAGGTCCAGGAAAATGAGCTCTAGAAAGAAGAAAACACAAGGCTTCGACGTTATAAGCCTCCTTTTCATCCATATCTTCTCCTAGCTTTCCTTATTCAAAATATCAAAGAAATATCATATTTCCCCTTACATATGTGTTTTGTGTATGGCAAAGATCCAACAGATAATCAAAAGTAACATTTAAGATAGGAACTATATTCTACAATCAAGCAGAAATGAAGCCAGTTCCACCACAAAATACAAGGATTGTTGTCACCTTGACAGGATCATGATTTTACTATATCAATTGTTACTGATGTAACTCCAGTTTTGCAAAGTCTTCTCCAGGGACACTCATCTCAAATGGAAATGACAGTGTTTTCTGGGAAAAGCCCATACATCCTCCCTGTACTTTAAGAAAATTTCAAGTTACTGAAAATGACCAACAGCAGCACAGAGCTGCCACTTGACTTCCAAACTGATCAGGACACCTGGATTCCTGGACACATTCAGAGAGAGAAAAGAAGAGAGAGAGGGAAAGAGAGAGAGTCTGCTGGTGGTATTCGTGTTTTTAACCAGCACTTAGGATGGCTTCTGCAGTCTCATACACTGACCAGCCCAGCGTGTCAGTGTGCCAGTTGGAGCCCTGCAGCTTGCCGGCATATGGACAGTGTTAACATGGGTAAAGCTCTTCCAGAACCTAGAGGAATGCTGAGCACCAGAATCCCATAAATTAAAGACCAATAACACTCATTCAGTTTGGGCTTACTCCAGCACAGCATTCTGTTGTGCCCCATATCCAGTTGGTTTGACTTGGAACAGTTCCTAAAAATAAGAGCCAAATGTCCAGGACTGCCAAACTGAATGCCATTTCCATTATGGATGGAAATTAGCAATTCAAATTTAATTCTACTCTAAATCTTTCAGAATCATTTGTAAAGATAACCTGATTTTCGGTAAAGCTGGATGTAGTTCACTTCTTGTTGCAGACATTCAACAAATATTGATTCTTTTTTAAAAAATCAGTTTTGCCCTATTAATGATGGTTGGGTGATCAATTTTTTAAAAATATAACCAAGATGATTTAAGTAAAAAAGTTGATTACCACAAGGTACATTTTCTAAAACCCCATAGTTCACCCAGCTGGAGATACTGCTTCCACCAAGCTGATGTCAATAGCCTGTATGTGTGTGTTGTAAATGCAAGCACTGACTGATCTTTCTGCATCGTCTTCCCAATTCCTGAAGGGAGGATTGTTGCTGTTGATGTTGTTAGTTGCCTAGTCATGTGGATCTCCATTCCACAGTAGAGCTGCAACCTCCACTACCTGCAGGAATTGTAAATTGTGGAAGAACTGAAACATCAAACTATCGTGTTGGCCATTCTTATTCTAAGACATCAAGGCATAGACTCAACAGCATCCGTAAATCTAATAACCTCAGTAATGAAACTGTTTGATCATTCGTTCATGTCAGCAGGAAACATGTAGATAGAGTCTGGAGCCATTTAAAAGATAATGAGGTCTACACTGCTCATCTTCCCGAGAACAGGCTGGAAAATATGGGGCACACAAGTAAGATGAACATCAAGCTTTTAGTGAGACAGTTTTGTTCTAGGGTCCCAACACATAGAAACAGAATATAATCTGCACTGCTTGCCGAGTATTTCTCTACCTTTTTAACCTAGTTATGCTGAGTGATGAAAGGAGTAACTGAATAACCTTTTAATGTATGCACACATTTTAGTTCTTCCACAAGATCGTGACCCCACAGCGATGGAGTAGATACCGTCTGCCCCTGTCTCTCTGAGTGGCATCCCTTGGACTTGGGCAGCCCAAGCAACACTTAGTAAGTTTTCCAGGAAATTAAAATGAAGAAAAACCAAATTTATAGCAAATTCGGTTCAATTTATAGCATGTTAAGACTTTCTTGCATTTTTATTTTTCACAATGGTGCACCTTAAGTGTGAATATACTACATAATCTGTAATATTCACGGTAAAGCATCAAAAAACACTTATTCACATCTATGAGTATGCATGGTTAAGAATATTTCACAATTTTAAACACCATTTTTGTTCAGTAACGAAGTAGCTGACAGTGTCCCTGGACAAGAGCGTCATCATGAACTGAGAATGCCTGGTGTGATGGTTTATCCTGGGGCAACCAGGTTCCAGTGCCATCTCTGCTCACACCTCTCTCTGGTTGTAAATTACGGAGTAAAGCCTCCTAACCCCAAGGCTATGTCTTCGTCTCGCTTTGTTCACGTTGGCTGTGTTGCTCTTCCCTTTTGGCTTTCTTCAAGTTTAGTTAACATCGGAAAACCAACCCTACAGACTTTTAGTTCCACCCAAGAGAGTGGGTAAAACACCTTTCGTATCCTGGCCTTTGTAACGAGAGCTTCAACACCCTGGATTGTTGGGATAGAAAGTCTGTGTGTTCTTAGACAAGGTGCATCACCCTGAAAGCATGGACAATGCTCACAGTGTAGTTTCATAGGATCATTTCTCCATTAAACATCTTGTCTGTTCCATCAATCCTGATACAGTAACTCAGCCTACAGAAAAAAATATTAAAAATGAAATTCACAGTTTGGTTCATTCTAAAGGGAAGATTTATTTTAAGGAGCAAATGGACAGAGAGAGATACCTTCCATCTATTCATGCACTCCCTTCATGGCCACAATAACCAGGATTAGGATGGAGAGAGAAGCTAGGAACTCCAGCTAGGGTGGCAGTCCAAAGACACAGCCTCTCTGTGTTGTAGGAATTCAATACGACACATGGCAGGAAGCTCAGTTCTGGTCTCACACAGAAGGGTTTTAATGCAGACACATTCTAGTTTGTAAAGCAATGTTTAGGGAGAAGAGGGAACATGGCTCCTGCCCCAGCTGCAGGAGGTGGTTCCCAGGGAGGAAAGACCCCAGATCTCCTGTCACAGTGGCGGAAGGGGAATCCAACAAAGGAAAGAAAAAAAAGCTGAAGTGATGGTGGAACCTGGTGTCTTTTATGCTCCGTCTCAGGGGATTTACCCAAAGGACAAAATCGTTCCTTACAGCACCTGGTCCAGAACGGAAGGAACCTCAGAGAGGTGAGGATGGCTAACGTCCTCCTTCCATTCTAATGATGAGCTGGTCATTCAAGCACCATCTCCTGGACAGTGACCCAGAGATGATATTAGGTGGGTTACTTCTTGCTTTTGTTACAAGCCTGAGATGCTGGATTAATGTTTTAATTTTACTCCTCTGTCTTCCTCAAGGCAAGCAGGCCCCTTTGAAAGAAAAGTGCTCTTGGAAAGCTAGAAAATGAGGGAAAATTACAATTTTATATTATTTAAAAAGTAACTTCACCAAGGACCAGAAATCCTGTCTACTTTCCGAACTGACTCCTCACAACTGAAATATAAAAACTCAGCCATAAGACACTAGGATGTTCTTGTTCCTTCCAGACTTTACCACATCGTTAAAGGCCTATTGATGACAGTTCTGCTTACTGATTACACCATATACAACTATCACACAAAAATGGAAAGGCACACTAAAGGAAACTTAAAAAAAAAACACTCTGAAGAGATGTAGCAGGCGTTTTGACCAGCTCAAGCATCAACGGGATATAGGAATTACCAAATTAGGAGCTTAAAATAGTTACTAGGAATATGTCAAAGTTCCAAATAGAAAATGTAAGAAGAAACATGGAAATACTGATTGAGAAATAAATTAAGAAAGCCTTCGGCAAGATCGTTAGTAGACTGGACACATTTGAGGAAGAAATGTTGACTCTCAACAAATCTGAATAGAAACAGACAAACCTGAAAAGAGGAACAAAAAGCTGAAAGGAATATCTGAGAACTATGGCACGCAGACAGCTGGTAAACCGGAGTGTAAAGCTAACATCAGAAGGAGAGGAAGCCGTGAAAGAAACAAAGGCAACACTTGAAGCATTAGTAACAGAGACTTGATGAAAGTAACACCAGATAACAAGACATGGATATGGGAAGCTCAGAGAATCCCAAACAAAATAGTTGTTAAGATATGATAAACTGCAGACAAATAAACCTACAAAAAAAATCTTTGTTTCAATGTTTAAAGTAAAGTGTTTGAAACATGGGCTTATAGAAAGAGAAAGTGAGAAACAAAGGGAGAGATTTCCACCCTTTGCTTCACTCTCAAAATGTTCACCCTGAGAGACGCCAAGCCAGGCTTCCTGCAGGGACCCAGGCACTCGAGGCCTCCTCCACGGGTTCTCCAAGGCACATCATCAGATGGGATCTGAACTGATGCCCCTGTTGGATACCAGGATTGCAGGTGGTGCTCTAAGATGCTTCACCACAGCACCAGGCCCAACGCAAAAAAAAAAAAAAAAAAAAAAAAACCTCTTAAAAAGAAACAAGTTGCCTGCACAAGAAGCTGAGGTACAAATTGTGTCCCTGGGGCACTGTGTCTGGTTGGTTAAGGTACCATGGAACCTCAGCACCTCACATGGCTGCTTCCCTGCCCTCCTTGAGTTCCAACAGCTCCACTTCCAAGATAGTTCCCTACTAACAGCCTGGGAAAGCTGCAAGAGGCAGCCCCAGCGCCTTGCTCTGCAACCGGATCCTGAGGAAGCTCCTGGTCCCTGGCTCCAACCTTGCCTAATCCTGGCCGTTGGTGACTATCTGAGGAATAAATCTGTATATGGAACTTCTGTTTCTAATTCTCCCTTGACCCTGTGTAACTCCTCCTTTTCAAATAAATAAGTGATTAAAACAAACAAAAAGAATAACACAATTGTTACACATAAAATCATACCAATAAGAAGAGAATGAAGGAAAATATTTGAATTGTTTAGAGAAAAAATAGAGCAGTAACTTAGAATTCTGTACCATGAAAATTATCCTGAAACACTGAGGTTGAAATAAAATTTTCTGAAACAAAACAAGAAAAAAGAAAAAGAAAAAAAAATCAAAGGCATCATTTTCAGTAGATAAGTCTCCATTAAAAAATGATATGAAGAGGACAAGACAGCCGAACATGGAAGGCAGTTGTTGCTCAGAGCACAGAAATCTACGGGATAGGATTAGGTGGAGCAGAGAGCTGGAAGAGGAGAGTCTCCTGGCGAGGAGACTGAAGCTCCCTGGAGTCCAGTGGAGGTAAGCAGACACCATGCTGGCAAGAGAAAACACTGAAAACATTCAGGATTGCATCAGGCAGCCCAGGATTGGGAGCCCAGGCAGGTTCGGGGAAGAAACACAAGCCACAATCAAAACAAGTACAAGGAGATTCCCAGCAGGAGCCTCCCCAGACAGTGAGGCAAAAGGACAAAACACGGCAAACCTGAGGAGAAACCCACAGGTATCTGATCCCCCCAGCCCAATCCCCGCCAACTTCCGATCAAGAATGTGCCACTGGGGAAAGAGCTACTGGGGAGGAAACATCTGAGAGAGGCACACAGACGGAGAACTGATTCTACCCACACCAGGAGGATCTGCCCCTTAACACTCCCAGGGAGACACCGGGATAATCAGAGAGGGAGACACAGGATCCCTGAGGCAAGGGTGGGCAGGGGAGGAGAGTCTGGGCCCAGATGCCAAATAACATAGGAGAGCACGGATCGCCAGAGGCACACAGCCTCAGCTGTCAGTGCATGCCTGATCTGCCGCTTGCCCTAATCAAAATAAGAGAAGGAATGAGCCAAATAGAGAGCAAAAGTACAATACACAAAATCAACGAACCAAAGAGTTTGTTCTCTGAAAAAAAAGCAGAATAGACACCCAACTTGCTCAACCGACAAAAGTGGGAGAAGACAAGAATTAATAGCATCAAAGATGAAAAAGGGAACATCACAACAGATACCTCAGCCATACAGAGAATAATCAGAAATAACTACAAGCAATTATACACCAACAAACCAGAAGAGTTGTAAGTAATGGATAGATTCCTGGACTCTTAGTATCTACCAAAAGTAAGTCATTAGGCAACAGAATATCTAAATAAACCTACAACCAACACAGTAGTTGAAGCCCTCCCAACAAAGACAAGCCCAGGCCCAAGCGGCTTCACTACAGAATTCTACAAAGCTGAAATGCTTGAAAAATGTCAGTAGAACTGACCCCAATTCTGCATAAACTATTCAAGACAATAGAATAGAGGCAATCCCACCAAATCCTTTCTGTGAGGCCAACAGCACCTTAATACCAAAAAAAGAAAAAGATACAGCAGAGAAAAAAGGTACAGACCTTTATGAATACCAATGCTAAAATCTTCATCCAAATACTAGCCAACATAATACAACAACACATCAGAAAAATCATCCAGTCAGACCAGGTTGGGTTTATCCCTGCCATGCAGAGATGGATTATCATCTGCAAATCCACAAATGTGACATCCCACATCCAGAAACTGGAGAGCAAAAATCATGGGACAGTCTCAATAGATGCAGAGAAAACATTTGACAAAATCCAATACTCCTACGTGCTAAAAAACTCTAACAAGACAGGCACAGAAGGAACATTCTACAACATAATCAAAGCAATTCATGAAAAACCTAATGCCAGCATCATTTTGAATGAGGAGAGATTGGAATCTTTCCCACTAAGATCTGGAACTGGACAACCATGTCCTTTATAACCACTGCTATCTAACATACTACTGGTAGTACTCACAAGAGCTATTAAGCAAGAAAAAAGAAATTAAAGACATTCAAATTGGAAAACACGAAGTCGAACTATTTCTCATTGTATACAACATGATTCTACATACAAGAGAACCAAAAGACTCAATAGATTGCTAGGATTTATATGAGAGTTTGGTAAGGTGGCAGGGTACATAACAAATGAACAGAAACCAACGGCCCTGGTGTATGTAAAAACTCTGAGACTGAAAAAGAACTAATCAGTATGCTACTTTCCAAAATATCAATGATACTGAAATACCTTGGAATAAAGCTAACTAAAGACATGGAAGTTCCTATTATGAAAATTACAAAACATTGAAAAAAGTAAATAGAAGAGACTAAAAAGTGGAGAAACATATCATGCTCCTGGATGGGCAGAGTCAATATTATCAAATGTCCATATTACCAAATGTAATATGCAAGTTCAATGTGATTCCAACCAAAATACCAACAATACTCTTCACAGAGCTACAAAAAATAATACAAAAGTTCATCTGGAAACAGAAGAGACCATGAATAGCCAAAACTATCCTGAAGAACAAGAATTTAGCATTAGGGGTCACAATCCCAGACCTTAGGATATATCACAGTGTACTAACGATCAAAACAGCCTGGTATTGGTACAGAAACAGAGAGGAGGATCAACGGAACAGAATAAAAACATCAGAAAAGAGTCCAAATATGTACAGCCATTTAATCTTCAACAAGAGATCAGAAAAGAACCAAAAGACAAAAGAAGACTTCTTCAAGAAATGTTGTTAGGACAATTGGATAGCAGCCTGCAGAAGGAACAAACAAGATCCCCACCTTTCACCATACACAAAGGTCAAATCTAAATGGATACAAGATCTAAATCTATACCCAGAAACCATCAAATGTTTAGAATGAAACACAGAAAATACAAGATACAGGCTTCCTAGAAAAATCAAAAGCAAAGGCAATCAATACCAAAATTAACAAATGGGACCACATCAAACTAAAAAGCTTCTTCATTGCAAAGGAAACAATCACCAAAGCAGAGTTGGGGAAAATCTGTGCACACCACGTAGGGGACAAGAGGCGAACATCCACAATGCACAAAGAACTCCAGAAAAACCATAACAACAAAACAAATAAACCAGTCAAAAATTGGGCAACAGAAATAGGCAGATACTTTTCGAAGGAGCAAATCCAAATGACTAACAGACATATGAAAAAATGCTCAAGTTCTCTAGCAATAAGGGAAATTCAAATAAAATCAACACTGTGGTTCCGCTGAACTCCAGTGAGAATGGCCCACATGCACCTACTGGCAAGGATGTGGGAAAAGGAATCCTAGTTGCTACTAGGATCGCAGGCAGGGGCAGCCATTGTGGAAGTCAGTATGAAGAATGCTCAGACAGCTGGTAACTCACCATGTGACCCAGCTTCTAGGAATATATTCAAAGGATCTGATACATGAGAAAGCATCGCACCCCTGTATTCCCTATATTTATTGCAGCAAATCAACAATTGCAAAAATTTGGAAACAACCTAGATGCCCACAGAAAGAGGAGTGGATAACGAAACTGTGGCACATCTACTCTATGGAATACTACTCAGCTATTAAAAAGAATGAAATTCTAGCATTTGGATCCAAATGGGCCCAACTGGAGCCAAAAGGATAGATATCATATGTTCATTATAACATGACAACTTCTATTGAAAATAATAAACAAACAAACAAACAAAGCAGTATAGACATGCATTTGCAACCTCACAAACAAAGGGTGTAATGGAGACCAGACTACTAGGAACAAGGAAAATTAACAGAATTCATCTCTACCAGAGAATAAAGGTAGACTCCCGATGAAACTCCTAGGTGTACCTAGACAACAAACATTTACAATCCCTACTACTGCCTGTGCCAACAGCGTCATGACCCATGTAAACAGCAAAGAGTTGGAACCACTTCTCTTCCATCTCTAATCTTCAGTGGCTGTCCCCTGGTGGTACTCAATGCTAATCTGGCTGAGGTGCTGTTTTGCTCATCTTGGCAAATGGCTTTTTCATGTTTCCATTTGCAGTTTTTGGTGTCAAGTCCAATTATTTTTGCTGTGCATTTTACCCTTTCACAGCATAGATGGTACTTTCATCCTTTTGAAGCAGAGATGGTACTTTAAAGGGGCCATTAGTCGAAAGCAAATTCGGATTACTGATAAATGCAAACAAGAGTAAAGGCTGCAAAACAAGCTGATAAAACTAAGGAAAAGTTATAACTTAAATGATGTAAAGGCTAAAGAGAAAAAATAGAAAACCTAAAGAGGTTGAAAGATGTAACAAGTACAAATAACATCATCAACAAAAAGAAACAGTAACAAATGTAGGAGATGCTAATGTAATTCTGCCGACCTGTGCAGACATAGCGTTTTCAACACTTATCACACACGAAGTCACTTTCAAAAGAATGAAGGACACAAGCTGAGAGATTGCAGTGGCTGGCATTAGTATAATCAAGATAAATGGGATACATGGGAGGCAGGGAGGAAGCATGCTACCTTTGCACAAAGTAGAACATGAAGGAGAGAAATGCCTTCGTGAATACTATGGGGAGGGAGAGAGAAATTAACTCAGACTTTAGACTCGATAGCCTGTCCCAGGCATTCATGGTAAAATCCAGTGCTAGAATCACCTACCCACGCCAGTACTTGCAGACTAAGCCTCTGGACTCTTTAGATCTGGACAGAGGTGTTTCAGTGTCGAAACGAAGCCAGTGAGCCCGGTAGACTTGGCTGTACAACCCAGAAAGAATCACCTGTGCCTGCTCGCAGCAACCTGGGCCTGTAAGAGCATCAGTGCAGCAGATAACATCTTACATGTGTGGTTCCACTCCCAGCTCGATAGGCTAGTGACCTGGAGGTCCCAGGTGCAATCTAACATTACCGCATCCATGAGAGGCAGGCAGGGATAACCTCACTTTGGTTCACTTTTTTTCCAAAATGCTCTTTCAGCAACACTCAGATTGCAGATCTGGGCACAGCCTTGAGCTTGGGATTGCCTTTAGCAATGATATAGCAACAATAAATCATCAGCAGATGGCAGACCTCAGGTACTGAAAGTTTAAAAAGAGCTGTAGGATCAGAAAAAAAAAATAGGACTATATAGAGTGTTCAGAACAGCCACCACCAAATCATACCAGAGAAAATAGCTTTTCAATGTAAAATCATGTATCAATAGGAAATAGCAAGTTACAGTACAAAGCACCATGTGCCTATTAGAACATCAACAACACCAAGTGCTGGAGAGGGTGTGCAGCCCCAGGAATCCTGCCCAGTGGTATGGCCACTCAGAAAACAGCTCTCTAACGACTTACTGAACTGGACACACTCCCATCACACGAGTCAACATTCACACTCTTAAGGAGTTGAGAACACAAAAATCTTCACATACACACCTGTAGCAGCGCAATACATGATTCCTTAAACTTAGAACCACCTCAGATGTCTTTTAGTTGGTGAATGAAAAAACCGTGGCACATTCAGATAATGGAACATATTTGCTAAGAACAAAGAATGTCTTTTAACACTTTGGAAAAACAATGCAGACCTACTTTGATTGTGCTCATTAAAAAAAAATCCAAAAATCTATTTTGTGTCATTTCATTTAATTGTCACCCTGAAAATGGAAGCATTTGGATGGAGAATATGTATGTTATTTCCAGGTGAAGCACAGTGTGAGGGATTCATTTAAAGATGCAATGAATCTGTGTGACTGGGTGACGCTAGACACATTGTCAAGACCCTTAGAATGTGCAACACTTTAAGTGAATCCCAAAGTCAGCTACGGCTTGGGGAGGATAATGATGTGTCTGTGTAACTTTGTTAGTTGTAGCAACCGCACCTTTGGGGGATGGTGGAAAAGTTGGTGGTCGCAAAGGCTGCCTTCATGTGAGTTTGAGGAGTATTTGGAAACCCTTATTACAAATCTAAACCTCTTATACAAATATACACACACACATTTTTAAAAAAATACTCACATAACCATGTGAATCTTACTAAAAGGCAGAGGGGCAGACATTGTAACATGATGCTAAGCTGCTCATGCTTGGGACAGCCACACCCACCCTCAGAGTGCCTGGGACCAAGCCCCAGCGCCTCTGTGGTCTGATCCAGCTTTGCATGACTGCACCTGAGAGGCAGCAGGTAGCAGGTGGCAGCTCAGGCACCTGAGAGGCAGCAGGTAGCAGGTGGCAGCTCAGGCACCTGAGAGGCAGCAGGTAGCAGGTGGCGGCTCATGTTCCTGCCACCCAGATTGAGTTTCTGGCTCCTGCGTTTGGTCTGGTCAAGCCCTGTCTGTTGGAAATATTTGCATTTGGGAAGTGAACCAGTGGTGGAAATGGTAGAAGACATTTCTCTCTCTCTCTCTCTCTCTCTCTCTCTCTCTCTTTATCTATCTATCTATCTATCTATCTATCTCTGTAAAGTTCCATGTCACTCTGCATATGAATAAATTTTCAAATTTATTATGGCAATGTATTTATTTCAAAGGTTTTGTTCAAACATTTTGGTGCTAGAGAACTTGAAATCCATTTGTAGGCCCCTCAAACTATGTATCTTGCTTGAATTTTTAAAGACTTCTCATGTCTTTGCATATGAAGGATATATTTTAATAAAGACACACTATAATCTATTCACAGAGAGGGCTGTGTGCTGACCACAGGGACTCTGGGAAAAATGTTGTAGGGAAAGGCAAGCTCTTACATTGCTAGCAGATACACACACACACACACATACATGCATACATTTGCTGTACATACATCAAAATTTGATGAAATTTGTCTCACAAGGGTGACATTTTTCTCTATGCAAATGCATGAGGGGGTGAAGAGTGTTCCATTGCAGGCAGGGCCGCAAGGAATTTCCCGCTGTTCACCCGGCGGATGTCTCTACAACCACCTGAATGCAGCTCCACCTTCTTTTGCATGGACACTGGACCACCCTGCGGAAGAATTCTAATCCATCCTGACATTTGCTACTGCGAGGTTAACCTTTTGCTCAGCCTGAACTTGGAGGTCAATGTCTTGCAAATGGGGCCTTTTGTCATTCCTATTATCTTAACTGTCCCCATTGAACCTATGCTAATCAAGGGACCTGTATTTAGGCTTTCATTCTTTCCTTGACCTTTAAGTTCTCCTTTTCTTTGTGATACAAGATTGAGTTGTAGGATAAGAATCCTAGCAGGAACTTCTATTGTTTCTAAGTAAAACTAATGGCAGAATTATCCTTAGAAATATCCATTTGTTCATGACGTAAAAAGTCTGAGCCAGAATTTGACTGATTTTGTATAAATAAAGCGGACAGCTTTCCTGCATTGTCCATTATGATCATGAAGTCCTAGTGGTCCGTCTCTTTCTTTCCTCTTTACGCCTCATCCACGCACCCTTCGCGAGTTCCGAACTCAGCTGGAGCTGGACTCCGGCAAGTGGCGCCCAACGTGAGGGCTCGACGAAGGTAAGTCTTTTCTTTCTCTTTGCGGCGTGGATAGGACTTCACCCAGGGTGCTGCAGGCCCCCTGACAGAAGGTCAGGTTAGGAGGGGTGAATAGTCAGAACTTATATTGAGAAGTTGTGTACCCTCTGTGCTGTAAAAATGGGCCAGAGCGATTCTAGTGAAAGAAGTTTATATGCTGATATTATTAAACATACCTTACATAGGAAGGGCATTAAAGTTAGCAAGAAGCAATTATTAGAATTTTTACAATTTGTACAAAAAGTTAGCCCATGGTTCATTGAGCAGGGCACTTTAGAATTAAACACATGGGACCAGGTAGGAAATGATATGAAAAGGTGGTATAGGAGTAATGGACGAGTGGGCATGCCATCCTCGGCATATGCCATTTGGAATGTTTTACGGCAGGCACTAGATGTGGGACCTGAGCCTTATCCCACGCCTTCAGCTCAGCAGGGAGAACATACTCCCCTTCTTGATCCTCAGAAGGGAGGCTTAGGCCTTAGTTATAGCTCAATGGAAAGTGTCTGTCCTGAAGATAATGTAAAATATTGTAAAACTGATCATGGAAGTTTAACAGATGAGGAAGAAGATTTTTTAAAACCAGAAATATTCAGATCAGGAGTTAGAGATTGTGAAAAGGGGCAAATGGCTGAGTTACATGATAAGCCTTCAAGGTATTCTGCTAAGCCTTGTGAGCCCCTTCCAGCAAGACCAGATCCAGCAAAGGTTGGCTTTAGAGGGGCAATGCAGCAGGCGCATAAGGAAGGTGATTTTTTCTGTTTTCCTGTTGTTTATGAATGGGATGAACCTGAATGGGAGCCGTTGCCTTATAAGCTTATTAAAGAACTTAAGCATGCTGTCTCTGACTACGGGCCAAACTCCCCGTACACTATGGCAATGGTGGAGGGACTAGCTGCAAAGTGGATGACTCCATATGATTGGTTTCAGATTGCCAAGGCTTGCCTCACAGGAGGAAACTTCCTTTTGTGGAAAATGGAATATGAGGAATTAGCTAAGGCAGAAGTAAAGTCTCAGGGATCTGTGAGGTGTGGCAAACCTTCTTTTACCTTAGACATGCTTTTAGGACAGGGCACTCATCTTGGCGTTTCAGAACAACTTACTCTGCCTAAGGAGACCTTACAGCTTATCTCCTCCCTGGCACTAGGAGCATGGAGACGCCTGCCATCTCCAGATCAAAAGTCTTCAAATTTTGTAAATGTTAAGCAGAAGCCTGAGGAGCCTTTTGAAGAGTTTGTAGCTAGACTCACCGAGGCAGTGAGCCGGACAGTAATTAACAATACAGCTACAGATCTCATAGTTAAACAGCTAGCTTTTGAAAATGCTACTCCAACTTGCCAGACCTTAATTCAGCCAGTGAGAAGGACAGGAGATTTGTCAGACTATGTTCGAGCTTGTGCTGAAGTAACTCCATCTTACATACAAGGGTTAACTATCGCTGCAGCTCTTCAAGGTCAAACTGCCACTCAGATTTTAAAGAACATAAGAGGCAATCAAAGAAATAGAAAAAGAAACAATTGCTATTCTTGTGGTGGAGTAGGGCATTTCAGCCACAGCTGTCCTGCCAGAAACTCATCCCAAAATTTCAAACAGGACACTCCTAAACCCAATTTAAATATTCCTCGCACTGTCTGTCCACGGTGTGAGAAGGGATTTCATTGGCAGAAAGCTTGTCAGTCTAAATTCCACAAGAATGGAACAGTTCTATTGCCTCAAAGTCGATCTAGATTGAGTAATCAGTCTGTACAGGGTCAGATGCAGGGAAACGGGAGGCGGACCCTGTCCTGGGCCCCCCAAGTAATGGGGTCATGTATGGATATTGTCTCTGAAAGGTACAAAACTAAAATATTGAGTGCTGCATTAAGCAATGGGTTAAAGCAAAATAGATTTAAATGTCATGCTAAATGTTTTAATGGTGGGAAGCCCAGACACCTTCCAAAACCATGCCGAGCAGCAGTATCTCTTTTAGCTCAAAAATGTGGCACTAATACTGCTAAGGATCAATGCCCTAAGATAAATTCTAAATGTCACAGAGGTGTACATTGGGCAAAAGTATGTAAATGTAAATCTAAAATTGATCATGATGGCCAGCAGCTGTGGTCAGGAAACTCCTGGCGGGGCCAGTCTCGGGCCCTAAAGAATCAGAGATTTAAAAGACAGCAATATTTTACCCAAGCTGTGCCTATAGAAGAGTAACAGCTTAAATTTGATATTGATTGTGGAAATGCTAATTAAAAGTTGGTATCTTCCTTGGCAACTAATTATACTACCTGCTGTTCATATCCCAACTGGATGTTTGTGACAACAAGGGCCTTTAGAGTGGCTGCATCTCCTTTCCATGTATAAAAAGGTTATTACTCCTTATTGTGCTTTGGTCTCCACCTTAATTATTAAGAGATATCATAGGAATAGGAGCCTTTTTGCAAAGATGTAAATTAAATAATTGTTCCTTATAGCTCTTAACAGCTTAGTTATCTAATATCCAAGGATGAGACCTGACAAATAGCACTCTTCACCCTTGTAGGTACAATTTGATACCATTTAGCTAAAAATCTCCTTCTTGTTAAGCCATCCAGTTATATTTCAAAAGATTTGTTCCTTAACTTTTTCCTTAACCTGCTTCTTTAGTCTTTACAGATGGGTCATCTAACAAAATAGTTTCTCTAATCAGATTTTGAAAATATCCTTACTGGCCAATGGAAAGGACCCAATTTCCTCTTAAAATTTGGAGGAGGGAGTGCTTTCATTTTTCCATAGGTCATGGACTTGCTCACGTGGATTCCAGATTGACTGATTAGGCATCCTTGTCCAGTTTACATTTTCCACCCGCCTGCCATTTCGCAGCAGCAAGCATCCTCTACAGAAGTTCCTCCTCCTGCCCAGCAACTTCACGGTTAAACTCTCTTCTCTCCAGCAGGTACAATCTCTCCCTGACCTCCTCCCCTTCCACTCTGTTAGGATACTCAGCCCACAGGTGCAGTTTCTCCAGCACGTTTTACTTTTCTTCCTTTGTCAAGCCTGGTACCCCCAATCTTTTTTAGCCAAGAACAGAGTGGTAGGAGATGAACTAACCTGGGTCCACAGAAAAATATCTAGCATCTTGTATAAACAATGTTTTTTTCATAATTAACATCTCTCTTTTAACTCTAGTAAGTTTTTATTTTGAATTTTTGAATTTTATGAATATAACTCTTAGGGTATTGTTTAAGGCATTCCTTTAAACGTGTAACATTTACACCAAACATAAACTGGAATCAAAGCAACATCTAATCCACTGTTAAATTTTTCCAGGTATGGGATGCACCTATGCTTTTATCTGCTAGTCTTTATATTTAGATATATCTTCTTTTAAAACTGTTTGCAACGTTTTCTAAAATGTTCATCATTGCTTTATGGAATTAAAATCTGATCTTCTGTTATAACAACAAAGTTTTAAAAGCACATATTATTATAACATCTCCTGTTAATTGTTTTTTTTTTAATCTAATTAACGATTAAATCTTTCTAGTTGGCTCCAGTGAACTCCAGACCTGGCTTTGTTGAAGTGTCTCAGAATATAAGATTCTATGTTGAAGTGATCTTTGTGTTTTCTGCCTTTCAGTATGTTCACTTCGCTTAAGATTGATAAAAGTTATGTACTTATTTATAGATATTTAAAGTGGTCACTTAATGCCAATAATTACATCTCATCTATATTGTGTTTTATAAAGAGATTCTATTTCAACTAGATATTATAAATCTTGACATCCTTGATATGCATTTTAAAAATTTGAAAGTTTTATTTAGTAGATACCACTGAGTAGGCATTTGGATTGTATTAAAGATACTGTGAGATGCTAAGTGGAACATAATTCTGTCATATCAAAATACTACTACTATAAAATTTATTTTTTACAGAAGTCTAATTCAAATTACTGTATTTCCAAAAGTTCCAGGACAGGTAATGCTTAACAACAAAAAAGCCAGATAAGATAAATGTTTACAGTTTTGCAAATATGTCTAGGCTGCTGACTGTATATCTCATCTCTTGGGTTAATCTATATTGCTAAGATAACTAAAATCAGGGTCTTCAATAATGACCAATTTTTTCTCTCAGGGTTTTAACTCAGACTGAGTTATCATTGTTGACTTCTCACTATAATTTTAATGGGTACTGCTATCACCAAGCTTGGTTTATAAAGGCGCCTTAATAAATTCTAAATTTATCTGACATGATTTTTCTTGCACTCTGCAACATTTTGGAGGCCTCAGTCAGAGGGTAGTAGCCATCCTGTGTTCTGGAGCCTGGCTTGGTCATCTGGGGAGGCCACCGTGATGATTTACACGGCCCCACTGCCAGTCCTGGCTTCCTGGCTCACAGGATTTGCACTGACCTCTGCCTATATACAGTTACATCATCATCCAAATTTGCTTGTTTTGAGTACTCATCTAGGACTCAGAGAGCTGGATACAACACAACTTCTTGAGTCAGGGTCCATATGAGACCCTCATTAGCTATTTAAAATTGAATGAGTGTGGTGGCCACCTATGTCTGTCTTGCTGTATGTCTTTCTGTTAAAATTGTTTGAAATTATACTCTTACAGTCCTCTATAGTAAAAAAAAAAAAAATAGGGGGGAGTGAATGTTGTGTGTGTTTTTTACTGTCTGGTCTCAATGTTCCTTGAGATCAGATGAGAAACCATCTGAATAACCATGCAAACTTATTATACTACAAACAACAGGTTATTCTAACCAATTTATAATTTCAAAATGTCTAAGATCTTAGATCATTACTGAAACTGTTTTATTGCTTTTTCCTAAATTAAGGTTGCTTTTGGCTCACATAATTTAAGCCTCAGACTGTCATTGAAAATGTTTTAAGTCATCTATATGTTTGTGCTCAAGTTCATTTAATAACCAGGTTACTCATGGTATATTCCCACTGCCTTTTCAATGTACTATTTAAGCCAGTATCTATTTTCTAAAACTGTTTTTTAATAGTTTTCACCTGATGTTGTTACTAAGCGTGATTAGCTTTCTCTTCACTTCTCTTCTACTTCCTCTCTAAAAATTCAAAAGGCCTCTCAGAATATACAGGTAGATCTCCAGAATTTATATAGATATGGCTAACTTATAAACCTGACATCCCAAAGACTGCGTTTACAGCCTACTTTCCCAGAGGCCCAGAGGAAGAGTAGTGACCTAAGTACCAGGAGGAACACTGGTGCTATCTCTCCTTCTTGCTTCCCTCTGGCCAAAACAACAGAAAGAGTTTCACTAGCCTCAGTGCTACCCTTGCTGAGGTCAATGGACACTTCCACCTGGAACTGTTTTTAAAGGCCAAGTATGCACAGAAGATCAACACCTGCCACGAGGACACGTCACGTGTACATCTGCTGACTACCATCTACCACCGAAGACATCCCCACGCAGGACTCAAGCTACTTCCAAAAGGACTGCTGATAAGTAACATTCCTCCCTTACAAGATGGAGCCTTAAGCTCCCTCTCGCTTTTCTGAGATGGCTCTGTATACACTGTAACTTGTACAAAGTGTGTTGTCACTAATTGTCTTAATTGTTCCCTGAAACCTGGTACTTTTGGTGCCTTGAGAAGACCCTCATATGTAATGTTACCTGTAAATTTGACTGAACCATGGTATGATGATGCTGATCTTTATGCTTTGGAATTGTTTTCAACAACTTTGTCCATCCTTTGTATGTTATGTTTGGGTCTCACTGCATTTGTTACCCTAATTGGACCTCTTACAGCTGGTGCAATAAGTTCATAGGAAAGTATTGAGCAATTTAGAGGCCAAGATTGGTGCATTAGAAGAAGCAGATATTTATATTGGCAATGAAACTTAACGTTTAAAAACCAGATTTGGTACCACTTGCCATAGTATTTATAAATGGATTTGTGTCACTCCTCTCCCTTATAATGACTCACATGTCTCTTGGAGTGATGTTAAAACTCATCTCCAAGGTGTATGGAATGACACATCTACTAGCCTTAGCATTCAGGAATTACATGCTCAGATTTCTGCCATCTCTCACTCTCGCCTTCAGGCTCTCTCTGCTGGAAGTGTTACTAATCAATTCTTACAATCTCTTTCATCTTTCATTTCTGATAAGACCTCCTACTCATTTTTTATAAATTTAGGAATAACACTAATTGTTCTCCTTTTTGTATTGTTTTTTGGCCCAGTCATCTTCCGACGTTTGAGCTCCATGATTCAAGCCACTCGCAGAGAACTCCGCACCCTCCAACTTAATAATAAGAGAGGGGGAGATGCTGGGGTCCGTGCAGTAGATGTGGGGGACATGAGGGGGTGAAGAGTGTTCCATTGCAGGCAGGGCCGCAAGGAATTTCCCGCTGTTCACCCGGCGGATGTCTCTACAACCACCTGAATGCAGCTCCACCTTCTTTTGCATGGACACTGGACCACCCTGCGGAAGAATTCTAATCCATCCTGACATTTGCTACTGCGAGGTTAACCTTTTGCTCAGCCTGAACTTGGAGGTCAATGTCTTGCAAATGGGGCCTTTTGTCATTCCTATTATCTTAACTGTCCCCATTGAACCTATGCTAATCAAGGGACCTGTATTTAGGCTTTCATTCTTTCCTTGACCTTTAAGTTCTCCTTTTCTTTGTGATACAAGATTGAGTTGTAGGATAAGAATCCTAGCAGGAACTTCTATTGTTTCTAAGTAAAACTAATGGCAGAATTATCCTTAGAAATATCCATTTGTTCATGACGTAAAAAGTCTGAGCCAGAATTTGACTGATTTTGTATAAATAAAGCGGACAGCTTTCCTGCATTGTCCATTATGATCACCAAGTCCTAGTGGTCCGTCTCTTTCTTTCCTCTTTACGCCTCATCCACGCACCCTTCTCGAGTTCCGAACTCAGCTGGAGCTGGACTCCGGCACTGCACTTCACTTTTTTACATCAGAAGGGAAAAAAACCATAAATATTAGCTGGAATGTGGAGTCACATACAGGTCTTCATGCTTCCAGCAAGCCAACTGTCTTTGTATTTTTCTACATGTGGTATTATAAAGACTAAGTTTATATTTTGTATTCTCATTCCTTAGCTATATGCACTTGGCAAAATCAAGACTACTCTAGGGTTCAATTTCTCTTGTGAAAGAGGAAATGAGAACACTCAATAAACAAAGTGTAGTATCTTTGAGATGTCTTTCATAACAAATACATTTCATTGATCTGGTACATATCTGTTTGAGTAATTCCTTTAATCTTTTCCACCCTAAACCTTTCACAAATTAGCAGACAAACATGAAGCAGCATTGATTTATGCGCACACACCCTAGAGAGAGCAGCGGTTGCTCGCCGAGAATGCTGCTTGCCTTCCAGTTGCTTTAACTGGAGACTGTGTCGCAGTCCCCTGTCCCTGCTCATGACAGTGCTGCTCGTGGGAAAATCACAAGATTCGCCTGCTGGGTCACGGATTTCTGAAAACTGAGAAGGATCTGTTGGCCTTGGGCATAGCAATGTCAGGCAGTAGAGTCTCAGTGCTTGCATTACATGTTCCGGTGCTTTGGGGGCAAAGAGAGTATCCTTAAGAAAGAGCATAAAAAGGTATTTTCGCAGTCAGAAATCAAAGCCCACGTAACTGTTGCCATAACATAAATGTGTCATGAAAAAGCACTGCTGGAAGCCAAGAATGAGGTTTCCCAGTGCATTTCCTTAGCACCTGGGCAAGCTCTAGGCCTGAGTCCAGCACACAGTGTGTAACCTGAAGGGGCACTTCACTGCCAAGTCAAGGCAAGGACTGCTCAGCTGTCCATTCTTAACTATCTCCCTTTCAATTAGTGGTCAGAACTCGAGGGACAACTGAAGGAAGAGGATTGGGTTATTTCAGGTTATAAATCATAGATCATGGTTTCTGACAAGAAACATCAAATGTAGACAGGGTTTATTTATTGTAATTCTTATTGTCCTTTCAACACCTGCTCTGGGCTCTCTTCTATATGTAATCCCTGAATTCTACTTAAAACTATTACCATCCCAATGAACACAAAGTAATAATAGATATTGACAGTTTCCACATATCTCCCCAAAACATCATACATATGCATGAGTGGACACACACAGGCATGCACTACACACACACATACACACATACACACAGACACACACACACACACACACACACACACACACATTCACACCTGCATTTTCCCGTAAAGGGCTGTCAAGTGATTTAAAAAGAGAAAAAAAAGATCTGTGTTAAGTTTTATATATATTTTTTAAACAGTACCTTTCATCCTACAGAGAACACAAATTATCAAATCAGTACATGGAACTTTCCCCAGGAGTGACACACACAAGCTTCACAAAGCAAGCTTCAACAAATTTTTAAAAACTGAAATTATACCATGCATCTTCTCAGACCATCATGGCGTGAAACTGGAGACCAAGAGTCAAACTACCCCACAAGACATAAAAATGCCTGGGGACTGAACAATGTGATATTAGGGAACAATGAGCTATAAGGAAAAGCAAAGGGGAAATTTAAAAATTACTTGAAATAAGTTAAGACATCAGCACAACATATCAAAACTTATGAAACATGATCAAGGCAGTGTTAAGAAAAAAGGTCATCGCAATCAATGCTTATGTTGAGAAATTAAAAGCACTAAGTAAGTGGTCTAACCATACATTTGAAACAGCTAGAAAAACAGCAGCAAAACAATCCCAAAATTAGCAGGAGAAAGGAAATAGACAAAATATCGAGGAAATAAACCAGAGATGAAAAGATCAACGAATCAAAGTACTGCTTGTTTTAGAAAACTAACAAGATAGATTCCCCACTTCCCAAACTAGTTTTAAAAAGCAGACAGAAGATGCAAACCAATAATGTCAGAGAGAGTAAAGGAATATAACAACAGATAATTTAGACACACATAGAATTATTACAAACAACTATACGTCCACATCTCAGAAGACCTAGAAGGAAGGATATATTTTTGGACATACACAATTTACAAAAATTGAAGCATGACACAAATAATAATCTAAATAGAGCTATAACAAGGAGGAAGATTAAATCAGAAATTAAAATCCATCCCAACATGAAAATCCGTGGACGAGATAACTTCACCATAGAATTCAACCACATGTTTCAACAAGAACTTATGCCGATCCTCCAAGAAGCTATTTCAAATGATAGAAAGGAAGACGATCCTTCAAAATTCTTTCTACAAAGCCACTACACCCTAATACTATAGCAAAGTAGATATATAACAGAAAAAGAGAACTATAGATCAGTATTTCTGATGAACTTAGACACAAAGATCATCCACAAAGTACCAGCCAAGAGGACCCAACAGTGCATCAGCCAGATCAATCACCCAGACCAAGTGGGATTCATCCCTGGCATGCAGTGACGGTTTAAAATTCACAAATCAATGCATGTGAGTCACCACAGCAACAACCTGAAAAATAAAAACCGCATGATCACATCTCAATAGATGCAGAGAAAGCATTTGATAAAATCCAACACCAACTCATGTTAAAAAAACCTTAGCAAAATATGACTAGAAGGAACATTTTATAACACAACCAAAGCAATATTCAAAAAACCCAATGCCAGCATCATACTAAATGGGAAAAAGACTGGAGTTTTTCCACTGAGACCTGGAACGAGACAAGGATGTCCATTTTAGCCACTGCTATTCAATATAATATTGTAAGTCCTTGCCAGAGCTACTAGGAAAAAGAAATGAATTAAAGAGATTAAAATTGGAACTGAAGAATTATAATTATCCCTGTTGGCAGATGACATAATTCGCTATGTAGGAAAACCAACAGATTTAATGAAGAGATTTTTTGAACTCATAAGTGAAATTCCAAGTATAGCAAGATATGAAATTAATGAACATAAACCAATGACACTAGTACACACAAATAAATCCATATCTGAGAAAGAGAGTGTAAGTACAGTCCCCTTAAAATTGCAGAGAGGAATCTCAAAGACCTTGGGATTTACCTGACCAAAGCTGTGGAAGACCTATACAATAAAAATTACAATGCATTAAACAAAATAAAGATGACATTAAAATATGGAGAAACCTACCATGTTCCTGGATCAGCAGTGTAAATATCATCAAAATGACCATATTACCAAAAGCAACATACAGGTTCAACAAAATCCTAATCAAAATCCCAACAACATTCTTCTCAGAAATAGAAAAGATGATACAAAGAAAAGATGATACAAAACTTCATCAAAAGACCACAAGTAACCTAAACTATCCTGAATAATAAAAATCAAGCTGGAGAAATCACAATTCCAGATGCTTAGATGTGCTACAGTGGTCATCAAAACATCCTGGTACTGTTACAGGATAGAGAAGAAGACCAATGGAACAGAACAGAAACCCTAGAAGGGAGCCCACACATGTATAGCCAACTAATCCTAGACAAGAAACTGAAAGCAATCCAGGGTAAAGCCTCATCGCTTCACCAAACGCTGTTGGAACAATCCAATAGCATTCTGAAGAGGTAAGAAGAAAGACCCCCACCTGTCTCCTCATACAAAAACCAGCTCTAAATGAGCCAAGGGCCTGATGATGAATAAGATGTGAGAATGAGCATTTTAAAACAAATAATGGCTGGTATCTCATTAAATCATGTCTCAGCTTATCATGTTGTAACAAAGTACTGTTGACAGAGTGGCTTATAAACAACACAGGTTTGCTTCTCCTTTTTCTGGTGGCTGGAATGCAAGATCCCAGTACCAGCAAGGCTGGGTTCTGGTAAGGATTCTTCCAGACTGCAGGTGTTGCCTGTTGTTGGAGGACACAGGGCAAGAGGAGAACAGCTCTCTGCAATTCTTTTCTGTAAGACATTTATTCCTCTATGACCCGATCACCTCTGTCAAAGCCAGCCCACTCTTGACGCCATTATCTTAATAACATAATTACTAAAACTAGATAAATATTCTGTGAAGAGGTAAAATGAATTCTGAGAAACAGGCAGTGATAGGCAGGACTGGAAGCGGAGCAGCAGTTAGTACCAGAGCATCTGTGTGGAAGGCTGCAAAGTCTGGGTCTGGTTTTAAGGCAGTGTGCACCTAAGTATCCAAGGACTTTCTACTTGAAAACCTTCGTCTAAGATAAGTCATCCCTGAGCCCACATCAACGAGAACCCTCTGAGCTTGGAAGCTGACTGTTGGCCATGCTGCCGCCATTTTCCTTTACTGTCTTTTCTCAAAGAATTCAAGCCTCCCCAGTGCAGGAATTTTTGTCTTTCTCATTTACCACGAAGATTCTTATGGCTAAGCTACCACACAGTGCACAGCAGACCTTCAGCTTGTAGACATAATGTAAGCAAATAGTGGAGTGCATGGTGGCAAGTCTGTGTCTCCCCAGACCCCAGGTCTCCAGGAGCAATATTCCCAACAAGGAAATAACTCCATCAACCTTAATGCTAGAAAAGTAGATTTACTCTTTTGTAACGCGGCCCTATAATTGTCATGTGCTCCTTCAAGTTCTGGTTGCCCATTTCTTCAACAACAGCAGTGATGCAGAGTGGACACCACATCTGCTGGCATACAAGGCAGACACCGCCTTGCCTCCCCTCAGATCCGGGGTCTTGGGTAGATATCAGAGCATAAAGACACAGTGTCACAGGTTACCAGAGTCATATGTTCTCCATTATTGACTACGTTAACTAACAAAATGTTTGTTTTAGCTGTTGTTTGTTTGTTGTTTCTTTGTTTCTTTGGGTTTTTTTTACCTTCTACTTATGCCCAAAGTTGTCTCGTCTCAGCCTGCCAGCACATACTTGAACTCAACATTTTTGTTTGGAAATGAGAAAAGTACTTTGTTTTCTGTAAAATCCTTGGACTAGACATGGACACATTAACCTAAAAAGTAGATGTCCTTCCCGGTATTCTTTTCCTGAGCATTCAGTAATTTGTGAATTGTTTATGGATTTCAAGGAAATTAGCTTCCAGACGTTGGTGATGGAGATCTAGGAAAACATAATTGGCCTTTTTGTCAGAAGCATTTGGATGCGTTAAACTGGAATCTCAGGCAGAATGTAGACGGTGATGCTCTTTCCAAAGAAATAAAGCAAGTGCTTCAAGGAACACCAGGAGTCCATCAGAAAGAAGAATACACTGAAAACAACATAATAAAGCCTCTGTAACAAAACCTCACAAGTCCTTGGAGAGAGCAGCTCTGCCAGGACCTGGCCCTAGCAAACCTATGGGAGACTTAGTTGATTAGCATTTCAATACAGCTCACACCTGCACATTTTTATACAGCAGCCTACACATTCACATCTTTTGATGCTGCTTTTGATCTACCAATTCCAAAGTGATCATGTTTGAGCAGAATGATTTGTGATTACTGGCTGTCTGAGTTTGATCTCTAAACAAGCTGATCACGGGAGTGATAGCTGCATGAAGAGTACCTGCTGTACAATCACTTGAACGTCTCCCAGAAGTGGGGCCTTCCCAAATATTTATGTCTGTGACTACAGTTTTTATCTCACCCTGTTCATAGATTTTAATATAATTTTAGGTAATTTCCCTGAGAATTTGAGGCAATGAGATTACCTGGCATGTTTCTGAAGCATCAGGCTACACTTACCAAGGTCAAAGCCACAGTACAGCGGAGGGTTTATTAATCCCCATCAAGTCACTAGACTGCTCCCCGAAATTACATGCTAATACAGCCTTCAGAGTAAAAGCAAAAATCAACTTAGAGTTGGTACAAGCTTTTAAAATGTTCTGGTTGATGTACATACTTATTCTTATCCATAAAATATGTCCTATTTTTTCATTCATCAAAATACTTTAACATATTCTTATCTTTCTAAATAAACTCTCTGCATGTAGATTATGTCTTTCAAGCCAAATGCTTGAAATTATACTAGTCATGTCCCCTGTCACATGCCAAGAAATTGCTCATGAGTATGGCACGGTTCACTTAAGAAGTCATTAGCTTAAAATGATTTTCTCAACTAAAGGTGCACTGCTGAAAAGCACTCGTCTGATCTTAGCCCTGAAGTGAGCTCTTGGGTCATGAAGCCTGGTTGTCCTGGACTCCACACATGTCAACACTGGAGGCTCCTCCCAAATGACAGATCCATGGTAAACCCTGCAGTTTTCAACGCTTAACTAATTAAGATGTTGGAACCTCCAGGGTTTGTGGTATGTCAGAAAACACCAAAAGGCACTGTTTTTGTTATAATTAGATTTTATTTTTTATTTACTTGATTTCATTTCATTTTATGGCACAGTTTCATAGGCTCTGGGATTTCCCCAACCCTTCTCCATTCCCTCCCCACATATTGGATTCCTCCACCTTGTTGCAGTATTACAGTTCAAATCCAGTGATGCTTTTTCATTGCAAGCATGCACCATGCATAGTGTCCAGCATCTTATTGTCCAGATAAATTCAACAGTTTCTTGAGGAGACCATCTCCGGTCAAAAAACATAGCTGGCAGAATATCACCCCATCCAATGAAAAGCCACAACATAACATCAACAACAATTTACAACACTATGAAGTTAATTGACATGGTATTGAGTGACCAATATGTTAGAAAATGCAAGTTCTTAACCACATCCTGTGACTATTTCATTAACATTTCAACTTTAGTTTATACTCAACCAGCTACTATACGCCTTAAAATAGCTATAGGGTATTATTCAGCTGTCTTGTGTATATTTTCATTCTTATATTTAGCATTTTATAGTATTGAAGCATAATTTTTACTGAATTTGGTTTTAGGATAGTCCAAACTGGTTTATAATTTTAACAAGGCATATGTCAACAGTTGAGGCACAGAACAGTTTTAGGAGGGGTGTGCAGAGAAATCTTCAATACCTTAGTGAGAAGTAACTAATCATTGTGTCCTACCTAGTATGGTATACGTGAGTCCAAGCTGACTATTTCCTGTCTGGTTCTAAGCTTTCCTTATTGTCTCTATCTAGTCTAATTTGGGTGGGGGGAGTGTTCTATGGTGACCCTGATGGTCATTGCAAGAGAGGATGGGGATCCAAAGTTGGAACTAAGTAAGGACCAGAGAAGGCTCCCCTCCCAAGTCCCGAAGGAAGTTTACTGTTCTTCTGTTTCTGAGAATTGCTCAGGGTTCCTGGCTATTGTTCCAATGACATTAGACCCTGTGAGGAAGGATCTGGGCATCTTCCATCCCATGTGGTAGATCCGAAAGGGAATGGATGACCTCAGAGTTCTCGGCCGCTGAAGGCACTCCAATTCCCTGTGGTCTCCTTGGCAGTTTGGATATAGCCTTTGGTGCCCGTACTGATAGTCCTTGGTGAGGATCCAGGAGTCTCCAGGGTTGGGATACAAGCCTCCTCTTGTCCACCTGCTCCACTCTGGGATCCCTGCCCCCCCGCTCTGTGCATACGACCTCCTGTTAAGAGGCTGTCAGGATCGCTCTTGATTCCCCCTGTATGTCTTTATAGTTTTGCTAATGTCTAATGACCAAAAGGCATTTTTAGAAAGCATTTATCCTTCTATGTGTGATAAAGATGACAGAACAAATGGGGTACTTAGAAAATTTTCAAAAGACATGTTTGAGTCACATTAGGCCCTTGGAGGTCTTTCAACAAATGAAATTAGATCACATAGATTATCCAGGATATTGATTTTTTAGTTTAAAATCACCTGATTAAAAATTTTAGCCACACACCCCAAAAGACCTTCAGCACCTAGATTAGTATTTAATTCAGTAGTTTAGGGTTATGATCTAGCCACACTGACCTATAAAACTATCACTCCAGCCATAATGCTTCGAAATACACAAAGTAAAACATTGTGAAGGTTGGAGAAGATACTGACAAGCCTGTGATTATAGACAGAGATTAGAACGCCTCACTGTCAGTGGCAGAGGCAAGAAGAAGACAAATAAGCAGTAAGAAGAAGGAATATGTGAACACAATCATGAGTGATCATAGTTAAAATACACCCAGCTAAACCAATGCCTGCAACACTGGCATCCCGTGGAGGTGTCAGTTGAAGCCTTAGTTGCTCCCCTTCTGGTCCAGCTCCCTGTTAATCCATTTGGGAAAGAGGTGGAAGATGGCTCATGTGCTTGGGTCCGTGCAGGATACCTGGTTGAGAGTTTTGGCTTCTGATTTCCATCTATGAAATTAACCAAAATGATATTATATTTTAAAAATTATAGCTCTACATATCTACATTAGAAAACATAGTGTTGGGCCCAGTGCCACAGCCTAGCAGCTAAAGTCCTATGGGTGCCGGTTCTAATCCCAGCAGCTCCTCTTCCCATCCAGCTCCCTACATGTGACCCGGGAAAGCAGTCAAGGATGGCCCTTGTGAAGACCCATATACAATCTTATGATCTGCACTTTGCACTTTGTGGACATTTACCCTAAACAATAACAAACAACTGAAGACCAAAACGAAGACTTGATTAGTGAACAGCATGGAAGGTAGGTATCAATTCTATAACAATTTTTTTAAAGCATGTAAAGTTTGGAAAAGGCATAACTCTACTAAGAATTAAAAGAACAATTAAAGAATCAAAATGATAGATCAAGCAGTGAAGGCAAATACTATTATCAGCTGACTTCATGACTTCATCACCTCCTCCTTGCCGTCATGTGCCCACCTCCCCCAGCAGGAGACAGAGATGGGTCTTCCCCTTCAGCCTGGGACCTGACCTCACTTGTGTCCCACCCAGTGGGATGCACTGTCTGGGCCTCTGCTCTTGGGAATCTGCAGGCAGAAGCTCCGTGGTACCTACCCATTGTGGTCACTCTCTCTTTGGCAGACCACGATGGCTAGAAAGAGCTGGAGAGGACTAAGAAATATTGTTGTAGCTGTGACTTGTGGTCAGAATGGTGTCTAAAACACACAGCGTGAATATTCCTGAAGAGAAGACTGAAGGGAAGTACTGCCATGAGGAATCTGAAATGGCAGGAGTGTTGGAGTGCCAGTGGAAACAAGCTGATTGACAAGTGAAGATTAAAGCACACTGATTCATAATCCTAAGATAGTAAAGCATTTGTGAGATTGTTTATTCCAATGTACAGAGCACATTAGGGAAAATGAAATGCACCAGTTCAATAAACCTTGGCTGTGAGAGACACAAACAGAGCAGAGGCTTCCTTCCGCAAGAGCCTGGGCGCGCTGGGACCTCAGATTTTGCTCCGGCTTCCTCCGTGTTTTCTTTATTTTCAGCCAATTCATCTTTTTCCCTCTTTCACTTGCCAAGTTCCAAAATGAAATAATAAATACGCTTTTGACTTTTTCAACAACAGATAAATCAGGAGGGAATAATTTTAATCAATTCGATATTTGAGTTTATCACTTCGTAAGAAAACTGCCAACTAATACACAAGTATCTATAACCTTAAATTTGTTGCTTTAATCACATGAGCAATGAAACAAAATCAAAGAAAGATTTATCATCAAGAAAAAATTCCAAGTGTTAGACAAAAACATGCTTACAATGTCTTCTTAAAATCTAAAAGAGGACCCGGCGTGACAGTGTAGTGGCTAAAGTCCTCGCCTTGCACGCCCGGGATCCCATATGGGTGCCGGTTCTAATCCCAGCAGCCCCGCTTCCCTTCCAGCTCCCTGCTTGTGGCCTGGGAAAGCAGTCAAGGACAGCCCAAGGCCTTGGGACCCTCCACTTCCCATCCAGCTCCCTGCCTGTGGCCTGGGAAAGCAGTCAAGGACGGCCCAAAGCCTTGGGACCCTGCACCCGCGTGGGAGACCAAGCTCCTGGCTTCAGTTCTGCTCAGCACCGGCCATTGCAGCCGCTTGGTGAGTGAACCATTGGACGGAAGATACTGTCTCTCCTCCTCTCTGTACGTCCACTTTTCCAATAAATATAAAAATAATTCTTTTTTAAAAATCTAAGAGAAAAAATGCTATTCCATGTCAGACATTTTCCTGAAACCTTAATTCTTCACTAAAACATAAGCCCATGGAGGTTGACATCCACTGACATGTGTCCAGCAATTGCTTCAGTAGGATGCACTGATGCTGGCCCTCCAGGAGGATCTGAATGGGCAATGGCAACAGGAAGCAGACCTTTTCTCTGCTTCCTTGTTAGCCTGATTGTGTCACCAGTGGTTCTCAATTTTTCCTGCCCTCATAAACACACACAGAAGCCTGCTGGGTTGATTCTCAAGGAGGAAGAGATCTGAGTGATCTGACAGACTCGCTGAGGTGCTGTACCTTTGTGGAATGCTGGCATTTTAGTGTGACTACTGAGGATTCCTGGTGACATAATGAATTCATTAAATACAGAGCAGTCATGGAAACAGCTGAGCATATTTTAAAATTCTCTGTCTATCTATCTGAAAGACAGAATGAGAAAGGAAGAAAAAAACAGGGAGATAGAAGGAGAAGGAGAATGTCTCATTCATTAGTTCACTCCACAGCACTTTAGCCAATCACATCACAAATGGCACAGCACTTTAGCCAATCACATCACAAATGGCACAGCACTTTAGCCAATCACATCACAAATGGCACAGCACTTTAGCCAATCACATCACAAATGGCCTTTTACATAATTATACAGATTATTCTATTGGAAGTTTCAACTTTCTAATTCACTGGCAATAAAACTTTTTCATACAATATTGATCAAGTTAGAAATATCAATTCCATGTATGAAAACATCTGCCAGAACCTCAGAATGGTGTGAGAAATGGCATAACATCATCTCAAAATGAAAGAGGGGTATCTGGTTTCCTAACACCTTTCCCAGGTAATGAGTAGCATCCTGCCCACACCTCATCACTTCGTTCCTGTGGTGCAGATAGCAATCATCCTGTAAGGACATGAGTTCACTCACTGTTCCACAAAACAAGACAGTCAGAGCCTCAGAGAGCAATGCATGCAGGCTGTCTTAGAACCACTACTGTCTGGGAGCCACCAGGACTCAGACCGGGTGTAATCAGAATCCTACAAAAATGAGGCCAATCATTCATGACAATTGAGAACCATGCTAATGCATTAAGAATATCCTTGAAACAAGAGAAGCAATGACTGAGTGGTAAAGAAAGCAGTTTTTCTCCAGCATAAAGACCACTCATCATGCAGGTGAACAGCAGTAGGTAGAGAAGGGTTGCAAGGCAAGAAAAATCAAGTGACTACCTTCTAGCCTTCCTAAGTCTCCCTAAGATTCCCTGCATCCATGCACTCTCTCCTGATGGGCCTGAGTCAGGAAACGCCTCTGCAACTGCAGAGATAAAGAATGGAGGACACAGGATAAGGTTCAGCATTCCCAAACCTGGCTGTCCTCTCTGCTCACGTCTAAGCTGGCTCAATAGAATAGAATAAGAAAAACTGACAGCAGTCCATTAAGACACTATGAATATCCACATGGCTATTACGATGTCCTGTTGAGATTCTGTGCTATGTATCAATTGTCATCAAAAGACCTCTGTAGGAGTGGGGAAGTGGAAGTTGATGTTTTGGACATGCAAGATAAAAAGGAAAGTATTTCCTGGTGGTGCTGTGGAGGTATATTTCCAACCTTGCATCAGAATCTCCAACCTCTTGGTGTGTGAGAAAAAATGACTTAAAAATGTACTGGCTTGGGGCATTCCTTTTTTCACTATTTGCAAATTAATAAAATGTATAATTAAATCCCCGGGGAACATAAGTAAAATTGTTTTTGAAAATTGAAGTCAGGACCCATGGTGTGATGTAATTTGACAGTTGGACAGAGTATTCCGTATTAAGATTTACAGATACGCGGCTGAGCGGATGACACAGATCAGAAACAGAGAGCTGGAAAGGGTTCCGGAGTGGGAGGGATCGGTCATCAGGGAGTTCAAGCAGAAAAGGAAGCAGCAAATGACAAAGCTGAGATCCCAAAGGCACGTTCCGCCTCCAGAGAAGTGCAAACTGGTACTTGGCTATCGCTGGTTTCCTGGTAGTGGATCACTTGTACCAATCACACACACACACCCCAGGTCGCTGACTAAGGAGACAATTCTAAGTCTCTTTGCACAGCAACACTTATTGCTTTGAGCAAAAGATTACATGTTCAGGGGAGACAAGCAAGACCGCAGGAACAGCGCCATGCGTCCGTGCATGAACGGGCTACCATTTAACACTCATATTTACACGGCAGAGAGCTCAGACTCCAAAAGTAGGAGAAAACACTACTGATTCCCACGATGATAAGATCACATTTTTCTAAATATGAGAGTTCGAATCACCTGCCGGAGCCATCGATTCTCATTCTGGCTTGCTGAGTCTCTTCCTTCTCTGCAATTTTGATTCTCTCAAAACATTGCATCCTTTCCATTTGTTACAGTTTTTAGTCTGTGAATTCAATGTAGCTTTTATAGGTTATTTTAAGCTTCTTTGAGGATTCCCTTTTGTAATCTAATAAATCCGTCATCTTCTGAGTCTCTCTTGAACACTTGCGTGTGTTGCTCACCAGATCACAAGGTTTCTATTGTCACACAGCACAAAACTTATGGTAAAATACAAGTTCAAGTGCTAAACTCTGTGGAACACACTGAAAGCCAGTCGCGAGGCACACAGCTACTTAGTGCAAGTCAGGCAAATATTTCCACCACTACATTTATGTTTTAAATCTATATAAGGACTTTTTAAAATTTAAATTCATTTTACTTTCCAAATTTTGAGACAATACGTTTTCAATTTATGAATGTTCTAGTAAGTAGTTGAACAAATGAAAGTAAAGTTAGAACAGCCAGAGTTCAGCAGGTAGAGTCCACAGCTACAAATAATCAAATGAAAAGGTGTCCATTTCTGTCTTGTGCAGCAAATACTAAAATGATCAGATCTCATATCCCACAAATGTTGAAAACAAAATTTGACAAAACACCACATTCACAGCAAAACTGACATGAACAGCCTTTTTTTTCATGTTTATTTAAAAAAAAAAAAGTTCCCTCACACATAAGGAGAATGCGTGCTACTTACCTTTCCAGCTTATTTTATTCAACATGGTGGCCTCCAGTAGCGGCCATTGGAATACGAATGATGGTCCTTCATGCTTTTGTACAGCTGGGTAGTGTCTCATTGTGCGTATGTTGGTACAGATGTCACATATTCTGCATCAATTATTAGGGTGACAGGCACTTTGGTCAGGATGAGCAACAGGTGCCTTTCCTTGAAATTCCTTCCTGCTTGTCTCCACAGTGCCATGATTCTTCTCAGACTTCTGTTTTCTTTCAAAAACAAGTCTGTTGCTCCACAGGGTAGAATTCAAACCTCTTTTTCTGTCACATAAAGCAATGTGTAATCACAGCCGTCTGTGGGTGTGGCTCTGCTCCATTTACAACACCAAAATGGAACAGAAGCTTCCTGAATCTAATCAATGCCCTGCTGGCCGCTGGATCCCACATCACACAGGGCACATCCTGCTGGCCACTCTATCCCTCCTGCATCACGTAGGGCGCATGCTCTGCAACATTGGCCTTCCTGTGCTATCTGTGCCATCAGAGAGTGAAAGAAGCTAAACCTGGGTTTCACATGGCTTTGTGGGTACACATCTGTGCTGTGAGTCTCCCTCTCTGCTCCAGCCATGCCCACTGCTGCCTCCTTGCAGGTTTCACTTGCCTTCAAATTCCATCTAATCTGAGGGCTTCTCCAATATTTTTTTGCCTCATTCTTTATCTGTTTTAAGAGTTGTCATTAAACCTTTGCTGACTCCTCCCCATCCCTCTCCCCATTCTCCAACAGTACCTTTCAGAACTATTTTCCTGAATATTCCCTCACTGAATTCTGGTCGTCTGAGCTCTGATCCTCTCTCTTAACAGACTGCAAGACCTCAGAGCTGAGAAGGCTGCCATCTTCTGCTGTAGCTCCATCTTTCAGTGTCAAGATGCAGGCTTGCAAGCAAATGAGCTTCCAAATGAGGACATTTCTGCACTCTTGGGAGACCCTTATAGTAGCATTATTCTAAAGAAATATTTAATTTGTAGCAATTGTGCCTTAATCCTATTGTCAGATGGTCCTTAACCTTATTATTTTTTTGTTTGGTTGTTCAAGTTGCACCCTTGGAGAGGAGAGAGGGAACCATGGCTACGAAACAATCCATTTAGTCATAAAGTAGACGTGAGTTGTGTAATCATGAGTCAGTTCTACGCTGCTCACTGACTCACCATATGTCACTGTGGCTGACTGTTTACAAAGTGTCTGCCACAATTACCTTCCTCCATCCACACACCTGCACCATCCCTGCCCACACAGTTTGGGCTTGCCTACACTTGGTTTAAACAACAGAAAAATGCTAAATGCCTTGCAGGCAGAGGCTTCAAAGTGCTCATTCATCAAGACCTGCCTTCTCAAGCTGATGGAATATTTCTGTCATCTTAAGAACACTGACCTCGCCTGAAAAAGGAGAAGGGAAATGACGGAAGAGCAGCAATGAACCAACCAGGTGAACATCACACACAACTGCCTCAACTCACCCCCAGACCTGTTTCTACTGAGACCAAACCCTCAGCGGCTGAACTGGTTACAGAGTAATCCACAGAGTGTTCATATCAGGGAGAACAATCAGCAGCTTTTGTTGTAATCACTGAACAGCAAAACTGGATTGTTTTCCAAAGAGCTAACTGATCTGATCAGATATTTGAGTGATACGAATATGTCCAAAAAATATTAAGTTATGACAAAACATTATTTGAATAAATCAGATACTATTGTTTATGACAGAAAGTCTTGGATTTCAAATCCATCCACACACCTAAAACTCAACTATTAGCAACTATTCCTAAGAACTTAGTTCATGTGTCCAGTGCACATTTGTATCTTTTATTTGTAGGAAAACATTTCAAATTAATTTAACAAGTCTCTTGGGACTCAGTTTTCAGTCGAAGCCTTATCTTTTGCTCAAAATACACATAGAAAATGGTAAGTGGGCTTGAAAGGGATGAGACAATGGTACATAAAACTGTAGTGCACTTCTGGGCAAGCCAAGGAAGAAAAACAAGCAAAGAAATAAAGCACATTTTTCTTTTTCCTTGGAGTCAACAGGATAATAAAAAATGACTGTTTGTTCTCACCTGGTAGCAACTTTAAGCGAGTGGGTGGCGTACTGGGAGGGAACAGGGAGAAATGATAGCTCTTTCCTGGCAACCAGCACAGTATTCACACTTGCACGTAGTCCGCAGTAAGCAACGTGCATGGCACCTTCCCCATCCCTTGCCATGTGTCTCCTGGATAAGGTAAACGCAGGGCACATGTGTTGCAGAGTAATGTGGAAATGCATTCTCCATTAGCCCTTTACTCTCTAAGTCCACATGAAGGGAAAGTAGTCCCTTTTTCCTTTCAAGGGCACCGTGCTAGGACTGTGCTCAAATTCATTATGGGTGAAGAATCCCTGCTCAAGACTCATAAAATGCACAAAACGACGTGCTTTATATAGGGAAAGACAGAGCCATAAAGCGGCAGGAAGGGGGACAGCTAAAAGTCATAAAAGGGCAGCAGCAATGCCAAAGTGTGCAATAGAAGAGAATTTCTCCCAGGGGAGGCGTGTTCCCAGGGAAAGATGAGCTAGGGCCACATGATCTGGTAGTTGCAAATGAGAAGACTTACTAGACAGCCAAGCAAATCAGACAGCCTTGAAATGCAGCCAGGAGCTGCGGTCCAGAACCTTCTGCAACCAGGAAGTTCACATTAGCCCTATAATCATTGAAGACTGACTTACAGGGAGCCAAAAATAGGCTGGAATGAGTTAGAAAATTGTAAGGTGTTTTCTGTATCTCTCTTTTTCTCTTTCTCTCTCTCTCTCTCACTCATCTTGGCAACCTGACAGTGTTCACAAAGGCAACTTTCAATAAGTCAATACTAGATATATATACATATGCAGCCTCACAGACGAGGTCCTCTTTCAATGAGCATCTTGGTCATTTCCATGTTTTCCCTGTTGTGGACTGTGCTGCCATGACTGTAGGGTACAGGTTGCCTTATCACATTCACATCACTGCATTTGGATACATTCACAGGGTTGGATAGTGTACGCTACACTGAAACACAGATGCCAGCATGACGAAAGGAGCTGAAAGCAGAAAATCTAGTGAAAATACAAAGGGCATTCGAATTAAGCAGCAGGGATATTTTTGGAAATACGATAGACCCAGTTGTGACTTACCAATAATAACTTCAAATATAAATGGCTTAAAATCTCCATCTTAAAGACCCAGACTGGCAGACTGGACTTAAAAACAAGACACTTCTACTGGCGGCCTACAAGAAACGCCTTACCAACAAAGATACTTGCAACCTGAAGGTGGAAGGATGAAAAAAGACATTGAGACATTGCACACTAATGGAAAGAAAAAGGGTCGGGGTGAGCATTCAAGTATCAGACCACACTCACTTTAGAAAAAGAAAAAGACAAGGAAGGAGATTGTACAAATTAAAGGGTGGATTCAACAGGAAGCTCTGATTGTAGTAAATGTTTACAGGATGACAGGGAGCCGGGCTATTTAAAACAAATGTTAATGGATGTGAAGGGAATCATGAGCTCCAAACACTTTAACACGGACTGCGACACTCCATTTTCTTCAGTGGACAGATGCAACAGACGAAAATCAACAAAGCCACAGAGCTAATCTCCAGTATCCAACACATGCGCCTAACTGATATTCCAGAGCACCGCATCCCGTGGCTGCGGGCTACATATTCTTTAAAGTAGCACAAGACACTTCCTCTGGGATTGAACACATGCTAAGTCATAAAGCAAGTCTAATAAATTCCAAAACATACTCTCCTTAGTGAACACAAAGTCACAGAAGAAATCCAAAGGAAAATGAAAACAATTCCTCGGAAGGAATGCAGAGAGCAACACGAGGTAGCAAAACTTCTGAGACGAAGAACAGGGAGTGGTAAGAGGAAAGGTATGACGGTTGTGGCTGCACTAAGAAAGTGGAAAAGCATCCAAAAAGAGAGTCCTTGTGTTGCATTATTTCAAACTAAACCCAGAGTTGCTAGGAGGAAACAATTAAAACTAGGAAGTAAGTAAACAAAGTTAATAAGTTGATCTAGAGGATCAGTGAAACGAAGAGCTAAGTTTTTGGAAAAGTAAACCAAAAAAAAAGTATACTATTGGCCAAACTGACAAAAGAAGAGGGGACGAAGCAAGTTAATATAATTATAAATTAAAAAGGAGATATGGCTGTGAATGCCACAGAAATGAAAAGAATTCTCAGACACTTCTACATGAACAAATTAGAGAACGTGGGAGAAACGGACAGACGTCTGGACGCGGACTACAATTACGTCAGGAAGTCAGAAAGAACCTAAACAGACCAGCAACATGACGGAGATTTGAATCAGAGATTTGAACCTCCCAACAAAGAAAACTTCACGTTCTAAAATTTATGCAAAGGTCTTTCATCATGTATTATGAAAAACACATCATAATAAACTCATCTTTAGGTTTGACTTTCCATGGAGAATTGTAGTGCCAACTTCACACCCTATCGTTTTACATCTAGTTCTAAGGGATAGTGTTTTAAACCTTAATTAACATTCAAATATTTGCTGGAACTTCTGAAATGACTCAAAAAGCTTCTAAAAGGCTTTCAAACATTGGAGAAATGGGGTAGAAGCTTCCCATAACAGTTTAGATTCCAATTAAGATGCCTGTGTCCCATGTCAAAATATCTGAATTTGAGTTCTGACTGTTCTCAGATACCAGTTTCCTTTTAAGGTATAACCTGGAAGGTGCTGGATGATGGCCCAATGTTCGGGTGCCTGACAGCCACATGGAAGCCCTGCACTGAGTTCCCAGGCACAAACTTTAATATGACCCAGCCCACTCCTTTGCAGGAATTCAGGGACACACTCAGTAAGAGATCTTTCTGATTCTTTGTCTTTCTGCCAAACGAAAACAAATTAGTGTCAGAACATAGGATTCACAGCTTCCCATCAGAGTAAATTGATAAAACTTGGCTTTGCTTCTTCACATTCCTTCTTCAAATACAATAGAAAATTTCCTTTTTGTGAGCAAAATCTATACTTTGCTTCTGAGTAACTATCTCTTTCCTCACATTGTGGCCCTGCACCTGTTATACTAATAACTACATCGCATCCACTAACAATAGCACAAATAAACTGACTTGTTGAATTTTACCCTGACTGACATCTACTTTATATATAAATAAAAATTACTGAGAAGGAGCAAGATATTTTTGAAACAGGAAAAAGTGTAACATTTAAAGATGGTTTAACACTTTAAAGGAAAACTACTTAAAATTTTTGAAGCAATTTTAAGCTATTTCTTCTAGTGTAAAGCGTTTCATACACGTCATTTATTTAATTTTCACAAATCATCACTAAAGTATAAAAGGGAAAAAGCATTTGTCCTCCCACTTGGGATATGTAAGTATAAAGTTACTTTTTTTCAGATGCTGGACTCTTTGCTTGGTATATGCTTGCAATGAAAGACTCTCAACTGAATTTGATCTGTAATACTGCAACCAGGTGGAGGAATCCACCATGGGGCGGGGGAATTTATGGGAAGGGGTTGGGGAATCCCAGAGCCTATGAAACTGTGTCACATAACACAATGTAATTAATTTAAAAAATGCAATTTACAAAGATGTTGCCCAAGAATAGCCATGGTTTTCTTCTATCAGTCCCATCTATTGACAGTTTAGCCTGTGCAAACAGGCTACGCTTTTTGTTTTTTCCTTATTCTATTTCAAAAACAAACAAACAAAAGAAGCTGCTCTCCTGTGACTTTCACTCCCTCACTTGTATTTATGAGCAGTGAGCAGCAATTAAGGGACATTTAGCGCGAAATAGTAACTGGGATGACAAAAATCACTCCTGGGATTGAAGAGAAGGCCAGTGACCACAGTCACCATCGTACTGTGAGCATGCTCTGCAGCTGGTTCCCAGGAAACAGGACTTTTCAGAAAACACTGACCGTGGCCAAGGAACATTGACTGGCCCTGAGGGGTGAGCTTGCATCCCGGCTGTTTTGAAGACGGCTCGATGGCTCACTGCTTGTCTCCCCGTGCACAGACGTCACACACCTTACGTGGAGCGTTCCAGTCGACACTGTCACTGACTTTGCTTTCTTACATTTCTAAACTCTTCCACACTCAGCATCTCCTTTGATTTTCACTACCAGTTCACAATCTCCATTTCAAGCATCTGGAAATTCAAACTAAGCAAAAATTTAGTTTCTTCTTTAAATCACATGACCAAGGTTCATACCCTTAAATGTTTCATTTGCCTTAAATATTTGCCTTAAATACTTGCCTTAAATATTTCATATCTTCCCTTGTCCCATCCTTGCAGAAATTGATGAAGTGTCCATAAACCACACTTAGAAGGGTATAAATATGTATCTTTATCTTTGTGTCTGTTTTATTTAAGTTTTGTTTAATTTAGTTTATTTAGTAATCTAACAAAGGCATGATCAAACTTCTGAGAAAATTAACTTATGATCTTTTCAAAGACTTATCCATTTTTATTATAAAGGCAGATTTAAAGAGAAGAAGAGGAGAGAAAGATCCTCCATCTGCTGGTTCACTCCCCAAGTGGCCACAATGGCTAAAGCCGAGCTAATTCAAAGCCAGATGCCAAGAGCTTTTCCTGGGGTCTCCCATGTGAGTGCAGGCTCCCACAGCTTTGGGCTGTCCTTGACTGCTTTCCCAAGCCACATCAGGGAGCTCTATTGCAAGTGGAGCAGCTGGGACATGAACCTGCAGCCATATGGGATCCCTGTGCGTGCAAGGCAAGGCAAGGACATTAGTCATTAGGCAATCACACTGGGCCCTATTATGTGATTTTTATCATGCTTAAATTATATATTGCATGCTTTAGATTTTGCTTTCTTCGCTACTGTCACTCTTCACCACCACTCTGCTGTCATAAAATGTTTTCACACACGTTATCCATGTTATCCACTGTCAAGGGTCCTCATCTTCTCTGGGAGAGATTTACTAAAATACTTAAAAACAACAAAATGCTTTGTAGAGAACCAAATAGTCAATGCAATATCTGGAAAGATATTACAATAGATATTTATTAAATGTCTACATTTTTAAGATTCTTAACTTGATACTGTACATAAAAGAATAACCCAAATCCACTTTTATGCCATTGAAGAACTTGCAATTAAATAGGAAATACAGATAAAAGTAAATGTAAATAAATCAGAAGTTGATATGTGTAGCCAAGGATGAGCAGGTAGCCTGGAATACAGAACATCAAAGCGTCCTTGTTGGAATATTCAGAAAGAAGTTCTTAAGGGATATTTAATCTAAAAGAATAAATAAGAGTAAATAATATTAACAGGCAAGTTGAGAATGTACAAATGAAAATAATTCCCTAAAGGCTTTTATGCAAAAGAGAGAGAGAGAGAGTATGTAATAGAGAGACAGGAGAGAAAGTGGGGTGTGTGTGTGAGTGTGTGTGTGAGTGTGTGTGTGAGTGTGTGTGAGTGTGTGTGTGTGTGTGAGTGTGTGTGTGTGTGTGTGAGTGTGTGTGAGTGTGTGTGTGTGTGAGTGTGTGTGAATGTGAGTGACTGTGTGTGTGATTGTGTGTGAGTGTGTGTGAGTGTGTGTGACTGTGTGAGTGTGTGAGTGTGAGTGTGTGAGTGTGTGAGTGTGTGTGAATGTGTGTGTGAGTGTGTGAGTGTGAGTGTGTGAGTGTGTGAGTGTGTGCGAGTGTGTGTGTGAGTGTGTGTGAGTGTGTGTGTGAGTGTGAGTGTGAGTGTGTGAGTGTGTGAGTGTGTGAGTGTGTGTGACTGTGTGTGACTATGTGTGTGTGAGTGTGTGTGAGTGTGTGACTGTGTGAGTGTGTGAGTGTGAGTGTGTGAGTGTGTGTGAGTATGTGAGTGTGTGTGTGACTGTGTGCAACTGTGTGTGACTGTGTCTGTGTGTCTTTGGTCCAAATCACACAGAGTAATGACGGATGTTCTATAGGTGATTATGAGACTGAGTTTAAGTACTTATTCATGGGAGGGGATTACCTTCTGGGAGAGTGAAGCAATAGCATTGATACAGAAAGGTGACCCTACTGGTAAAGTGGAGCAAAAACAGGAGATAATGAGACCCAAGAATGGAATGTGAAACAGGCAATGACTGCAAGAACAGTGAAGAGCCCAATGCAGTGGGTTGCAAATTCAGTAAGCCAAGGAGCCAGGAGGTCCAGGAAATCAGTCTGAAGGAGAAAAGGGCTTGTGAGACAAACAAACCGAGGAAGAGTAACATATGATATTGAAATTGCAAAAAACTGACACGGGGCATGTAAGCAGTAGAAAGAATGAGATCCAAGAAGAAAATATGTGGATTAAGAAAAGTGATTGAATTATTTGCAACAGTAAGCAAGACAAGTAAAGATGAATGTAAGAGTATCACAAAATCCAGTGTGGGAGTCTTGAGGAGCAGAGAGCACGTATCCTTATCAAACTCTGAAAAAGAAGATACAAATAAAATTCCTATTTGGATCAAATGATGAGTTTTAAGAGTTGGAATGCAGTATAGAAGCCAGAATTTGCTGGAAGCAGGAAAGAATAAGTCCTGTGGAATGCATAGAACACACGTGGACAGAACTAAAGGACTCTAGAATTCTGTGAACTGGAGAAGCCAACGATGGAGTTCTAAGACAATAGAGACGTGTTACTGAATGTGGAGAATATGTTTCTGTTGTTCTTTGATTCAGTCATTCAAGGGGTAGAGAAAAAGAGGATAAGAGAGCAAAGTGGTTGGAATACAGGGCAGTGATCCTGAGGGAGGATCCAAGATGAGTGTTGGATCCAGAGATAATTAGGATTCTTGGCCAGGAAAATAGATACATCTTCTGTAGCAACATAAGGAAAAAGTAAGCCAGTAAAGACAGAGGCGCATGTTTAAATGGAAGGATTTCTGTTAATATCAGCCTGTAATTTCTTGAAGCAGTGTGAGGCAAGTGAAAGAAGTTTGAGGACATTGAGAAAATGTTCAAGTATATTCTGTACACAGCAGGAGTTCGAAGCCAGTTGTGACCAACCTCAAAAGGCCACTGGCCAATTTCCCAGCTGCAGATGGAAGTCAAGTGATGAGGAGATCAGATGACATGACAACTACATGGAAAGTTAGCTAAGGGTCTTGTAATGGGTTGGCCACAGCCCTGGGCTCAGATTCTACAAAGAGCTGAAAAGGACCTAACACGCCTGAAAGACCAAGGAGAAAGTAGCAACTGGAGGCCTGGCCATCCAAATGGCCAGCTTCATGGGAGAAGGCTGTTTGTGAGACTGGAAACAGAAGCAGAAATGGACGGCATGACCACTCTCAGGCTTGTGGAAGTATGTGGACCAGCAACTGTAAGGTTGCCTCTAAGACGCTCAGTGAATGTTGGACTTGTGACTGACACCTGAAGGTAGGAAGTACACCATGCAGAATGCACTTTGGAGAAGCTGAAGTCTTAACTCTAGTTTGTTGAGGTGAAGTTTTCTAGTTTGACTTCTGGGGTAGGTTTATGCTTTGTTTCATTTACTTTTTTAAGGGTTAATAGTCTGAAGGTAGAAACAGATGTGAAGAAAAAACTAAACCTCCCCGCTTGAAGGTGACAGAGGTGAAGGAGGGGGGTCAGCTGGAGCATCTGTAGGAAAGTTCTAGGTGTGGTGGGACCAGCACACAGTACACATACAGCTCAACCAAGTCACTGGAGGAAGCTTTCAGGGTGTGTATCCAGCAGGACACTAGAGCACGTTGGGTGCAGGGGACACATCACACAAGTAGTTGGGCAATAGAACATTGAAGGAAGAATAAGCAGGAGAAAGAAGTAAGAGAGTGCTCACGTGGAGGTGGCAAACAGCTGATGGGCCGTGTCTATGGGTACTGGTGCAGCAAGAAGGGAAGAACAGAGGACAAGACTTTCCAAGTTGTTCCAGTGGTTTCCAAGTCAACCATGTGAGTCCAGAGTGCTCAGTTCAAGTCAGCTAGAGGGAAGTTAGTTAAAGTTGATTAACAGCCCTTCTTCAGTTACCCATTCCAGATAAACATGCATGAAATCTCCAGATTTATTCGGCAGACTCCAGTGGTCATGACGTTCAAGAAAGAGCTGTGGCCGTTACTCATGGACCCTCAGAACACCGCCCAGTCATCTCTCCTTTGAAGGCAGGTTCTTATTAGCCACATCCATACTGATGTAAATTATACAAAAATCAGTGTAGACACAGACACATGAATGCAAATTCACAGTGACAAAATAAGAAATAATTCACTGGATGGTGTACTTGGCTGTTACTTCAAAGGGACAGAGCAACAACACAGTGCCCCCCAAGAGAACTGTATAATGTCTGGGGTTAATCGGCTGTTAGAAGCTGGGAAATAATAAGAAGGGCAACAAATACAGCCACAATGACTGAACATGCAGTAGACAGCGATCTGAGGACTCCGTTCCCCTCCTGGAGTCACTTTCCACCCCTTGGCCAACTCAGCACTCAGCTCTGCCTTCAACTGCTTTCAACCTGTCCTCCTCCCCTTCCTTTTCAATACAGGAAAAGACAGAAGGAAGAAGCACCGCTGTGTTCCTAGAATCGTGCTCACAAATCACATTGAATCTGTTAAAAACTAATTAAAAGCTAAAATAAAAAATTCAAAACACATCAGAAGAGTTGTTATTACATATGCAAATGTCAGAACATCACGTTGTGTACCACAAATACACATCATTTTTATTGTCAATTATACTCAATAAAGCTACAAAATGTTTAATTAAAGGCAAGCCATTCTATTACAGACTATTAGAAGAGAAAATTTCAGATATTTTTCTAATGGATAATTACATTTTATAAATGAGAAAATTTACTTCACAGGAAATTAAATTGCCCAAGCCACACAATGAATGTGTGTCAAAATGCATGTGTCCCAACTTCTGACATAGCGCTCATGCCAAATGCAGTGCAAATACTCCACAATGTTTTTAATGTTTTGCCTTTTATGTTTTTTTTAAGCTTAAGTTATTTATTTGAAAAGCAAAGTGACTGAGAAAGAGAACCACAGAGACCGCGAGTCATCTTCTCACATCCCAAATGATTCCAGCTTGGCTGATGTCACTGCCGTCACCCCTGTACTGTCAGCTGAGGTGACATCACCCCTGTAACATCAGCTGAGCTGACGTCACTGCCGTCACCCCTGTACTGTCAGCTGAGCTGACATCACCCCTGTAACATCAGCTGAGCCGACGTCACTGCTGTCACCCCTGTACTGTCAGCTGAGCTGACGTCACTGCCATCACCCCTGTACTGTCAGCTGAGGTGACATCACCCCTGTACCATCAGCTGAGCCGACGTCACTGCCGTCACCCCTGTAACATCAGCTGAGCTGACGTCACTGCCATCACCCCTGTACTGTCAGCTGAGGTGACATCACCCCTGTACCATCAGCTGAGCCGACGTCACTGCCGTCACCCCTGTACTGTCAGCTGAGCTGACGTCACTGCCATCACCTCTGTACTGTCAGCTGAGGTGACATCACCCCTGTACCATTAGCTGAGCTGACGTCACTGCCGTCACTCCTGTACTGTCAGCTCAGCCGACGTCACTGCCGTGCCGTCACCCCTGTACCTTCAGCTGAGCTATTACAATTCTCCCAGGTAAAGAGGCAGCTTCTTGTGTTTCTCCCCCACCAAGTGCCAATTTCCTATGTACATATGCCATTTCTCCTAGACTGTTGGAGAAGTTCACCAATCCTTTTCTTTATTTCATTTGACTTTGCACTGGCCTTGTGGGTTGCAGGATGCCATTTTATTTCTGCTTGAAACACTCCTGCAACTACCTTTCACACAACTGGCCACATCAATTAATCTCCCACCTCACCCCCTACTTTCCTCGGTTGCTGCAAATGCACCTGTCCTGTTCTTTTCTTTCTAACATACTTTGCCCTCTTACTTTCTCCATTTCACAGTCAGACAGAACTCAACACTCCTAAGTTTTATTAAGCTATATTGGCATGTAGCAACTATATATTTACTGAGAGCAACATGAAGTTTTGACACATGTATACTTTGTAAAATGTATACATCTGTAATCACGATATCCATCACCTCCGTAGTTACCATTTCCATAGAGTATTTAAGACGAAATCTCTTAACAATTCTCAAGTATGCAATACATTAACTTGTGGTCACCACAGTAAGCCAAAGATCTCCAGAATTTATCCCTCCTGTCTCTTCAGAACTCAGTACCTTTTAATAGCTCCCAATTCTTCCATCCCTAGTCTCCAGTTCCTGTTAGCCAACGTTTTAACCCCTGCTTCCTTGAATTAGACTGTGGAGGTTTCGCATGCAACTGGGATTTGTGAGGTGTCTGTCTTTCTGCAGCTGACTTATTTAATTCAGCAAAATGGTTCACCCAGCTGTTTCCAAAGACAAACTCCTCCCTTGTCCGAGTGACACATGTTATCTATCCATCCATCTGCCATTGATCTTAGATTAATCCCCTATCCTGAATGTTGTGGATGGTGTGGAAACAGGCTTGGGCTGCAGATATTACTTTGAGCTACTGATTTCCTTGCCTTTAGATGTTTAACCAGAAGTGAGATTGTTGGATCATACAGCGTTGATATTTTTTTAATGAATTCTAGGCTACAGCCCGTGTGTCGGGGTTTTCTTGCTGTACACCCTTACCAGCACCTGTTGTTCTCCTCTCTGTGATAACAGCCTTCCCAACAGCTATTCAGTGAAGTGATGGCTTGCTGTGGATGCAGTTTGCATCTCCTTCTCAGAAAGTGCTGTTGTAAACTTCCAAAACTTCAAAAATTAACTCTGCTTGTCTTCTTTGTTATAAAATTGGAACACCAACATTTCCTAAACAGAATGACAGAAACTAAATGCCTGAGCATCAGCATGCCTCCATTTTGGGGTGAGACTTGTCCACGCCTAATGTCTTTCAATTATTCTTGAAAATGTTTCTGCACTGGAATGCTTCACAAGTCTTCAAAATTAAATCAGAATATAGACATGGTTATAGGTGTACACTTGATCAATCTAAGAGCTAAATGCAATGCTTAAAGACACAAGAGTGAAGGCTGAGGTCAGTGCACACACACCACACGCACCAGGGTGTGTTGCTTACTACTTGTAACTTGATCTTGCTTCTTTTTAATAACTGGGCATTAACGTGTGAGAAATCTGAGAGGTCCTGACTGCTGGCTAGTTTCTGGAAGCTGTTTTCATGGTCACACTCGTCCACCTGCCCAAAGGTCGCTGCTTTCACAGCACCATTCCTGTTAGACCAGGAGGTGAAGTGTGAATGACACTACAGCTGGACAAGCTTTGATGAGAGTTGGAAGCTGCTGATTTCTAGCTCAGGAACTTATCCCAGAATTACACGGACTAGTGATTTATTATAGCAATGCATTAACACTGGTCTAATTTATTTTTGCACAAAAAAAGTATGCTATACAGTGCCTAATAAATCACCACAGTGTCAACTTCAGCAGTTTGGGAGTCATATATCTAAAGTTCACTCCTTGTGCTAACTGTTATATATTTTTAAAAATCTAATTGCTCTGTTTAAATATTTATTTCTGGACATAACATAATAGAAGTCCATCATAAATTACTAGAAAAGGTATAAATTTAAAATGAAAGTAACTCCGCCAACCCCAGTGCTGGCTGGCCCACTGGTGGGTTCACACTAGTAACGCAGTGTCCGGAGACCGTTGCCTGGTACAAGCAGTTCCACCCCTATCTTTTCACTCTGTTCTAGAATGTGCACAGTTTGTTTCCAAGTTATGTTAAACAAGATCGAGAATAAATATCATTAGCCATGCATCTTTGCACACTCATATGTGTGGGTTTTGTTATTTATTATTTACAGTGTTCGACATATTGTTTGGCTGTGTTAAGTGGTGAATATACTAACTGCTCATACGAAATTAAAAAGTATACAGTAAGTAGCTTCATATTCTAAGCCATCTAGAACTATAGTGACATATTCCACTGCATCATTCAGAAAATAAGTCATGGGGGCTTGTATTATTGCATGGCACACTATGCCTCTGCTTACAGTACCAGCGTCCCAAATAGAGGTTGGTTCATATCCCGGCTACTCCACTTCCAATACAGCTCCCTGATCATGGCCTAGAAAAGTAGCACAGGATGGTCTACAGGCTTGGGAGCCTGAACCCTCATGGGAGACCTAGAAGAAACTCCTGGCTCCTGGCTTTGGTTGGTTCAACTCCAGCTGTTGTGGGCATTTGGGAAGTGAAGCAGTAGATGAAGTATCTGTCTCTTACCCTCTGCTTCTGTCTGTACCACCACTTTTCAAATAACTAATAAAATAAATCCCTCTTCAAAAAAAATAAATAAAGGAACTCATGGAATCTTTGATAAATGAGTGAAATATCAGTATTACCTTACAGTTCAACTTTTTTCCTCTTAGTAAAATCATAAGTCACAGTAGACATTTAAAGAGATATGTGGGTTGCAGATAAACACACGAACAATGCTAAGCAGAGTGTCAGCAGAGAACATGAGTTGAAACCACAAAAAGGTGCAGCTACACACCTGTGTGAATACAAAATCAATAAACAATTCAGTGATGCAAATTTTAGGTGAAATAGATGTTCTTCAACTTGGGAAAGTGAAGTTAGGCTCCTTCGTCCGGAAGCTCACACAGTTCTGCTTGTCAGCAAGTCCTAACACTTGAAGCATCCTTGAACACCAACTGTTTGGCTGCCTGTTGCTCTTGCCTGCAAGCATAGGTAAGAATCTGGGGCTATGCAGAGCCAGAACCTCGGTGTATGCCCGCCCGTCACTGTGAGCAAAGGCAGACATTCTTTGAGCTCCTTGCTGCCAGGAGCAGGAAGATGGAGCCCCTGCATGCACTTGCTCATCTACATGACAAGAGTGAAACCCCATTCAGGTCCACAGCACCTCTTCCTCCTGCACAGATCAGATCTCCGTGGAGCTGAGCTTCTGCCCTGCAATGGCATAGCTTGCAGAATCTGTCCCAGGCCCTGATGAAGTCTTCCAACCCCTCCAGAGGATGGCACCAAGGAGTGGCTGGTCAAGAGGATGTGGTACCTGGCAGCTGGAGCTTTGGCCCAGGTGTCCCCTCAGGAGTGAACTGAAATGGACAGCTTGTCCACTAGTTCAGAGCAGGAAGATGCCCAGACAGCTTCTTTCCGGGCTGCAGGTGAATCTTTCTAACTGCGTTTTGGGGCAGAAAACACTATTATTTTACAAGTGAAGACTAAGAACAGCAGAGTGAGGCTGAAAACATGTTGTGAGATACCATTCACAGACTCTGAGCTGCAGCTGATCCTGGAGACAGCCAGACAATTGCAGCAGTTAATGACAAGCCAATTCTAAGTCTCTGACCACCCTGTAGCTGCCCAAAAGGCTGGGATTCGGCAAAGGAGTGGTGCCCAGGTGACAGAGCAGCCGGGCTTCAGGCATACATTCAGGCAGAGCTTGCAAATCGCAGATCTACACTGCACCTGCCATTTCCACACCCACCGTTGCCATGCCACCCCTGCTCTGGATCCTTCCCCCAGCACCCTCCCTCAGTCCCTGAGGACTAGGGAACCACAACTCCATTTTTTATGCAGTTGCAACCAAGTTCCATGGAAGCTGCTTCTTCTGCTCCTTTTGTTCCACTCTATGGATGATGTAATGTTAGCCTGGGACTCTCTTGCAGATTTGAAAGTGGCTTTGCTCACTTTAGTAAGCCATCTAAACTTCTGCAGCTGGACACTCAAGGAGCCCAAAATCAAGGGCCCAGGGCCTCCTGCCAATTTATGGGGAGTTGCCTCATCAGGTAAGACAGCTCATTCCTGAAACAGTTGCAGGCGAAGTTCAGAGCACCCAAGGCTAAGTACCATAAAGCAGTTGCAGGAGTTGGTAGAATTCATGGGACTTTTGAGAGTTTATTCTGCATCCAGTACAAACTCTGAGCCTTGTGTTCCAGTTGGGGAAAAGCGCATCAGGTGAAGATGGGATGAACAATAGCAAGTGACTTCCCCAGAAGCCAAGTGGAATGTGCAGACTGCCCCAAGCCCTTCATGTGAACACGCGAGCCCAACACTCAGCTTTGCACAGAGTTGGGGCCTTTCCCATGCCTTTCCCAGTGGCATGGACGGTTAAGATAGTTCATAAAGTTTTAGTCCAGTTGTGAAAGGAAGACAATCTTCAGGTTTTGGATGCCTCCAAAAGCTGAATCACTTCTTCCAAGGAGTGAATCAAGGGATGCCACCAGCCATGTTCCTGAGATGCGGAGGTAAGTGCCCCTTGAAAAGTGAAAGCAGACTTTCTCGGACCTTCATCCCAAACCAAGCAGTACAAGTACACTGCGGCCTGTGTATTGCTATGGGATGACTTCAGAGAGCTCGCTGGCTATCCTGGAAAAATGAAGTGTAGGTACAACAGATGGGAGGCTCTTAGAAGCCATTGTGGGACAAATAAGCAGGCTCGGGAGAAGCTGAGCTAAGCAGCTTGCCATCAACTAGAAACTACACTTACCATGCCATCTCCAGGAGCCAGAATGACTGATCAACATAACGGCTTATTGAAGCAAGGACTTAGAAAAGGGAGCTGGCTTAGGCTGCCTGGCAGGGTGAGCCCAGTGGCTGTTGACTGTGTCGTGACTGTTAAATGCACTGTCCCAGGATCGAGCACCTGCCTCCCATGGAAGAAACATGGAGGGTGAGACTTCCCCCTCTTAAGCATTTCTGCCTGTGAGCTGAGTGCAGATCTTCAGAGAAAAGGGGTTCCTCCGTGTGCTCACCCGCTGCCTCAGTAAAGAGGCCTGAACCCCAACTCCACAGCTGTCCTCGGTAAAGAGGCCTGAACCCCAGCTCCACAGCTGTCCTTGGTAAAGAGGCCTGAACCCCAGCTCCACAGCTGTCCTCGGTAAAGAGGCCTGAACCCCAGCTCCACAGCTGTCCTCGGTAAAGAGGCCTGAACCCCAGCTCCACAGCTGATGCCGCAGAATTGGAAACTGATTCCCCCAAAGCTGAACTCTGCCTTGTAAAACTGCGACTGTTCTATCTTGCCATCAGAAACTGATGGTATAACTACCAACAAACACAATGCAGCAATGTCCTAAAAAGTTAAACTCTTCAGTGAAGATAACGTACTTGCAGAGACAAGTCTGGAAACAGGAATGCATTCACAGCCAGAAAAGCTTTATCTATGGAAACCGAATGCATATATGACAATTAATAAAAAAAAATACTGTGGAGCCTTTGCTATCAAAATGATTTGAATGGATATCCATACCCATTACAAGAGAAAAATCTCAAAATAACGATGTGTATCAAATAAATCAAGCCAAAAGTTAAATCAATGATGTGGAAATGAGAACATGAAGTGAGCGATTGTGAAAGCTAACTTTTGGGACGATGGGTTTGCTTGGTAGTGGGATCAGGGTGCTAATTTCACTGATGTGCACAGGGCTCAGACTTTATGAAATAGTATGCATCAAATATGTATACACTTGGCTTCATGTCAGTTAGGCTTCAAAATGAAAATAAAGAACTTGGTAATTACCCATCTGGAGTTTTTCCAAGGTGCTGCAGCGTTCTCATCTTCTCCCTGTTTCACATCTGAGATTTATTCAGCACAATTGTTTTGATTTTCATAGGTATTTAGACAAAAAAGAGATTAACTTAATATCATTTACAAAAGATGGATCAACACATTGACAAAATTAGTGTCTATTTAAATTTTAATAATATTTTTTAATTTTACTTTTCTACATAGGGGAACAAATTTCACCATATAAAATTGTATATCGTACAGTTTTTGTCATATATATGCGTGTAGGTGTATATATAAATGTACATCCTTTTTTGTTTTTCCTGATACAGTTGCATAGGCTCGGGGATCTCCCTCCCATGTCCTCATTGCCCTTCCCCTCCTCTGGTTTCCCCTTTAGGATGACAATAACATCGTCCTTCAACAACAAGTCCATCATGCTGCTGTTTACATGTCACAACATTGCAGGTATGGAGAGTGATAGAGTCAATTATGAAAACATAAAGAATCTCGTCCACCTGTCCTTCTTCATTCCCATTATCCCATTGTCCTCCTCCTTCTTTTCTTCTAAATTTTGTTTTGATATAGTTTCAATTTAATTTATAATCACAAGCTTAGCCATTCGCTAAATAAAAAAATTTTTTTAAATAATAGGTAGAACAATTATTGTGTCTCAAGCAGACAGACAAATGCTACAGGGAACAATCAGAATTGCAATTGCACCCAGATGCATAATATTTTTGTACTGTATCTTAGTTGTACCACACATCAAAACAAACAAGATACGTGCTCTTTGAGGACTGACTTGATTCATGCGGTATAATGGTCTCCAACTACATTTTGTTGGGAAAAACAGGATTTCGTTGTTTTTATGTTTGAGTGGTATTCAATGAGATATGTTGTTTTATTCAGGGTGTCTGTCTGTGTCGATAGCCTACACGGTTCCAACAGTAATTTGATGGTTTTAGGAGTTGGATTAAGATGCCCTGATTCATTCTGAGCTGCATTTTGCATAGGATGTAAGGTGTAGGACTCGCTTCTTACTTCTGCAGTTTCAGGATACAAAATTAACACAGAGGGCCCAGTGCGATGGCTCAGTCAGCTTATCCTCCCCCTGCTCTGGTTTCCTATATGGTCACCAATTCAGGTCCTGGGTGCCCAAGTTCGATCTACCTCCCTGCCTGTGGCCCAGAAAAGCAGTAAAGGACAGCCCAAAGCCTTGGGACCCTGCAACCACATGGGAGACCTGGAAGAGCTCCTAGTTCCTGGCTTCAGATCAGCTCAGCTCTGGCTGTTACGGTCATTTGGGAAGTGAACCAGCACATAGAAGATATTTCTCTATCTCTTCTTACACCTGCAAATCTTCCTTTCCATTGTAAATAAATCATTTTTTAATTGACAGAAAAATCAAGCATATTTGTATACATAAAGAATTTCATGACTGAAGGAAAAATAAACTTTCAAAATCAATTCTGTCTACAAAAGCTGCAATTGGGATAAACTCAACAAAGAGAGTGAAAGACCACAACAATGAAAATCACAACACATTAAGGAAAGAGACAGAAGACGGAAAACAAAAAAACCCCCCGTTCTTAGACATTCCTGCAATGTTTTGGCTGCACATGTTTCCCACCCACTTTGCGAGCACCCCACTACAGAAAGGTTGAGTCCCGGCCACAGGACCCTGAGTGTCGCAACCTGAAAACAACCTGTACCATTTTCTATCACATTAACGAATTAATTAAACAAATGGTAAACCATTTATAATGTTTCTAATTAATTAATTAACAGCAACTCATTTCACAAGTGCCCTGGTTTTTTTCTCACTTTATTCATAATCGAAAAGATTAAAAGATTTCAGACTGGTTCCATACAGAATTCCCATCCTCTTTCTCATTAGATGCATGTCTTGAGTGGGGTATCAATCCAGATTTATTTTTTCTGACCTTGAAACAGGACAACAGTAACTGCTTCACATGATTCTTATGAGTCATAAATAAAGCAACGTGAAATACAGACATCTGTCACTAAAATTCACCCACCGATACGTGATACTTGTTAAAACCTTTAAACATCCGCAGAAGGAACTTTTTAAATGAATTTCCGAGAGGAGCAAATGTCTGTCCCTTTTTCGTATTCTTCTCAGCAACAGCAGGTGGCCAACCTACCATGGGCTTTAAATACCGAGCGTGTGAACTCTGCACTGAGTAACTGCACCTTACAGGTACATTCTAACTCTTGGCATTCAAAAGAACATGGACCGACAGTTACTCAAGTCGGACCCACAAAGAGCATCGAGTCTCCACAAAGTAACAATCTCCCGGAGGCAAACCTAAGGCGGAGCGCTGTTTGTCACGGGCCGCGTTTCCTGGTAGTTACGCACTACACACGACTGGCCCTGAGGAGTTGACTCCTACATTAGCTCTCACACTGACTCAACTCTGCTGGGTTGGGAGACTGAGAACAGCCTCTGGCATCAATACTTTCACACTAATTATCAGACCTTTACCAGACTAAATTCAGAATGAAGTGGCCAGGGCAAGCAATTACTTCAGCTTTAATAGAAGTTAAGTATTCATTGATCAAACTCATTTATATCTAATTAAAGTTTCCCTGCATCAGAAAATACACGGCACCGTCGATGAGGCTCCCCCGAGGGTATATCTGATACAGGAACTATCCGGAAACTCGTGATGTGTGTGCACCACAAATACGTGCTTGGCAATGGAGGTGACAGTTTAAGGCAGAGTTTTGTAGGAAGTCTTGCTCTGTGAATCTGCTTTCCACAACACTTAGACATTTTAATAAATTTTCTATCCAAAAGAATAAAAAAAAAGTTCAAGTATAAATCAACATAGGGCTTTATGTAGGGTTCGATGATATGGATTGCATTTTATGTCCATAACTATTAGAGTTTTATGAAACATAATCATGAGGCTTCACCATAAATCTTACAACCAAAAACTAAACACACGAGTCTTAGTATGGACGTCCGTTCTGCGTTACATTTTTACACTCTCCTCTGAATAACCACACATGTAAGCATTGTCGATAAGAATGATAAAGAACCGATAAATGTCTACCCAGCAACTCTGGGTTACCAACGCACTAGATAGGGTTTGTTGTTGTTGCTGTTTTGTTTTGTGTTTTTCAGGGACTGTTTTCTAATGTGGAAGATAGTTTAAAGCTGTGGATTTTTGCTTTGAAGACATGGCTTTTTAGGGCGCATCTTTAAATCTTTGCTTCTTTTCTGATAGTAGAACTAACTGACCCATTTATCTTCCATGGAAATCACTGAAAGTGAAAGAAGTTATTATAAACCAGACACATTTCCAAAGCTAATTTTTTTCAGTGTTTATTTATTTGAAAGTCAGTGTTGCAAAGAGTATAGGGAGGGAATGAAGAAAAAAGAGTAATCCTAACCTCCACCAGGGCCAGATTGAGGCCAGGACAAAGCCAGGAGCCCAGAGCTCCTTAGGGGCCCCAAGAAGGATGCAGAGTCCAACCACTAGGGCTACGCCCCGCTCGACTGAAAGCTAAACCGCTAGAACTCCTATCCATATGGGATCTTGGCGTCACAAGTGGTGGCTTCATTTGTAGACCACACCACCAGTATCCTAAAAGTTAAATCTCCCTTGAATTTTTGTTTTAAAGATCTTATTTTTATTTGAAAGTCAGATATACAGAGAGGAGGAGAGACAGAGAGAAAGATCTTCTCTCTGTTGACTCACTCCCCAAGTGACCTCAGTGCCTGGTGCTGGGCTGATCTGAAGCCAGGGGCCTGGAGCCTCTTTCAGGTCTCCCACACGGGTGCAGGGTCTGAAGGCTTTGGGCCGTCCTCCACTGCTTTCCCAGGCCACAAGCAGAGAGCTGGATGGGTAGTGATGGAGCCGCTGGGATTAGAACTAATGCCCATATAGGATCCTGGTGTGTGCAAGGCAAGACTCGGGCATGCCCTTGAAATTCCTAAATGATTTCCATCCATAACAATAACTATTAATCTATTCATCTAACATTTGAGCAAAAATTCTCAAGTCTGAAACCATTGTGTTTGTTTATTGTACAGAAAATGACCTACAGCTTAGACTTAAACACCTGAGGGTAGAAGTAACCTAGAATATTCCTACTTTTCACCGAGAGGAACGAAAGAGTGTTTCCTTGAGTCACTTTCTGAAAAGGACTATAGGCAAGACAAGTCCTCATGCTGGCAAACTTCAAGCTCTCCTGGGTTAAATTCATGAAAGTGCTCTGGCTGAGTGAATGGGGGAGGGGAGGTGGGAATAGCCAACCCTCTGACACAACAAAAACAGTACGAAGTGACTGTTGGTCTTATATTTTTCATGAAGGTTGCTTTATACTAGACAGAACATATTTGTCTTTTGGGGATTAGCTTATTTCACTAATTAACTTGTGGTCTCCAGATGGGACTGTTTGGTTGCAGATTGTAGAATTTCATTCTTTTTAATGGCTGGGTAGAATTCCATGGAGTAGATGTACCACAGTATCTTTCCCTCCGGCTCTTTGGACAGATATCTGGGTGTTTTCCATGTCTTTGTTATCGTAGATTGCGCTGCTGTGGTTATAGGACTACACATCATTTTCTCACATGTATATTTCATTTGCATAGATTCTCAGAAGGGGATAGCCAGATCATATGGCAAATCAATGCTCAGTTCTCTTACTGACTTCCATAGTGGTTACACTAGCACACCCCTGCCAGCTGGCGTTGTTAACAGAGTTCTGAATGTAGGCCAATCTCACTGGAGTTAGGCGGAACCTCAGCGTGGCTTTCACTTGTATTTCTCTGACAGCTAAGGAGCCTGAGCACTTTTTCGTATCTATTAGTCTTTTGCATTTGTTCTTTAAAAGTGTCTGTTCATTTCCTTCACCCTTTTTTCATGGTTGTATGTTTTGCTGTCTTGAATTTCCTGGATATTAGCTCCTTGTCTGTTGTGTAGTGTGTAAATATTTTTCCCCATTCTGTTGGTTGCTTCTTCACGTCATTGATTGTCTCCTTTGTTGCACAGAAGCTTCTCAGCTTGATGTTGTCCCATTTGTTTACTTTGGCTTTGATTGCCTGTGCTTTAGGTAACTTTTCTACAAAATCTTTTCCAATTTCTATGTCTTGGAATATGCTTCCTATATAAAGAAAATCAATAGAGGGTGGGGCTTTAGAAAGGAAGTAGAGGAAATCCCAGAGCCTATGAAACTGTATCATAAAATAATTAAATAAGTTAAATTTATTATTAAAATGATGCAGTTACATCTTTGAGTCTTCATGAAACATGAATAAACACGTGTTTTATCATTTTCTCTGCACCTGGTAGCTAACAGAAAAGCTCTTCTGTACAGGAAGCGTCCGATGTTTATTTGATGAGCACATTAACTAACAAATAGACGGGTGAATGGCTGGTCGGGTGAATGGTGAGCAGCCCAGTTACAGTCTCTGCCCGCTGCAGTTGGAATGCTGATGGGCAGACACAAGTCCTGCTGCCCTGGTTCCTTTTAGAGTACAATCAATCATCTAGCATATGTTCAAAGAGTTGGCTGGGTATGTTCCTGGTTTTAGGGGATATCACGGGGCTCCTTGAGTCATAGAAAAGTCCTTCACTGATGGAGACAAGTACCAATTTTTGCTTCTCCTAATGAATTGTCATGGTCATAACGATGCCTGCATTTCCTGTATACCAGCACACATATCAACCCTAGAAATGCTGGAAGGTCACCAGCATAGTTTGACATTTGTATCTAAATGCTTATTTAGCTGATTTTGTGAGATCATTACTTTAGGTTAACAAAATTCCCTGCTGGGGTCATCCAAACATTGTACTTCACATGAGGGCTGGCATTAAGAAGCGTACAAAGGAAATTGCAAATCAAATTAAACAGCATTCAGACAGCCAATCTGTAGCCTGAAATAACTTCTGCTTAGGAACGCGGATGCACTAACTTGATGCCTTTTCCAATTATTTTTCTCTGTTGGCCTCCAAGTTTTTTAACGTGGGAGAAGCTTTCACGATTGGTACCATTAAGCCATACCCTCATTGTTTCATTATTAGCACATTTGAAACTTCTTTTGCCTAAGAAACATGAAGAACAACGCATCATGAGTCCACTCTAAGCTGCTTGCCTGGACACGTCAAGCAGCTTTCTTATTTGAGAGATAATAAACCCTATTTTGATAATTGTACCTTTCTGTGGGTGGCATTGTAGAAAATGTTACATTTTCAGGTCCTTAAAAGTAGAAACACTACTAATTCTTACATATTAGGAAAGCAAAAGAACAAGGATTTACTTTACCAGAAAAAGATTAGACATTCAGGATTAAGGAAAAACAAGTGGATAATGGCAGGAAATCGCAATGCAAAGGCACAGTAATCAGCTGTGGGTGTAGATATTTTTCTCTGTCAGTTAAAATTTCATTTATCTTTCTTTTGATGGTTAGAGCCCCCTGTCATATGCCCAAGAACAGAACTTTTTCACGCAGGGAAGCCAGACAGTAACGATGTGTTCGCCACACTGGTGCTGAGCATGGACATTTAGGAAATGAGATGCTTTTGTTAGCTAAATTAACCAACAGTTATCTTGCACAAGCCCATCCTATCACACCACGAAGGTGAAACAAAGCTGAGAAGACCCCGTCGTGTCTCATGTTTTCGGAATGTTTTTCCATGGTGATGGGTTCTGCAGCAGGCCACCTCTGCATCCCAACACCAAGATACAGAGTCCACTGTGACTCTAAACTAAATGGAATCATACTTTTAACAAAACAAAAAAGCTTTAGATTATTTTAAACAGTATTTGGGGTGCGTCCATGGTCATTAGCATAACATTTCTCTTCTTACTGTTGCATTAGCATGACCCAATATATACATATATGGACATAGAGAGAAAAAGGCATAAATATAAATGCAGGTTCAGATAAAACAGAGATGATGGAGGCAGATGCAGATATGGATGTGGATATAAATTAAGTAGATGGCTTCAGCTCTTTCCCCCTCTTTTTAGTGCTACCTCCTTTCTGTTAGTAACCATGTTTAGGCAGTCTTTCTGACCTGGTAACATTTTAAAATAGCTTTTATAAACTTAGAACCCTCACTGCCGCTCACTTATTTGACAAAAAAAAAAAACAAAAAAACAAGTCTATTCAAGTCTCGAATGGGCTCAAAGTAAACTAAGGGCCTCCCCTGACTTGGTGCTTGAGGTTGGGCAGAACGCCCACTCCTGGAGCAGGAACAGATGGGAGCCGTCGGAGAGCGAGCACCGAGGTTGCATCTCTAAAGGGAAAACACAAACTGAAACCAGAAAAGGGAAAAATGCAAAAACAGACTCCACCGCATATGCTCTAAATCAGAATAGGCCAGCATTTTTTGTAAGGCCCAGATCGTAAGTATTTAAGGCTCTGCGTCCATGTGGTCCACGTCAGCACATAAACAACTATAGACAACATCTCCAGAGCTGTGACAAAGGAATGTCTGCTGTTGAGGTGCCCAGCCACGGTATGTGGGCTAAGAAGGACCCACGTCCAGGAGCAAAGGGCACGGCTGTAACCACCACGGGCATTCTCACAGTGCTCTATCCACACGACTTGGGAAACGCAGTTCAAAGCTTTCCTCAGACATAATCAATGAACTGATGCTGATGCGTGGACATCCACTGTGAAAATAATTGGAAATGCTAAATCCCAAAACATAAGGGAAATTCCTTCAACGCCGACCTTCAAGTTTACCTTGTCCTGTACAGGACAGACAAAAACAACAACATGATGATGTCACCTACGGCTTATTGTGAAGGCCACGTGCTTGTTTGTCTGATTCAGCTCCTCAGCATCGTTAGCGTTACCCAGATAAGCCATATGACTCCTGCACTGGGGGAATGAAGACTTTCAGAGAAGCACAATTTTATTCTTGCCATCTAAAAACTTAAACTCTAATTTTGCAATTGAAACTTTTAAAATCATTATAATGAAATATTAAATAAGTATAATTAGCTTACAAAACTCTATGGCCCAAAAGTTATATTATTACCATTAATGAATAAGGAGACTTCATCGTTTTACAGCTTAACTCAGTGTGTAATCATGAGTCCTTACTAAGATGATGGAGACTATTAGTATTTGACTATAGATTCATTTGTTCACATTTGTATCTTCCTCTATATTCCCAATTTGAGTTTTTATCATAATCTAATCAACATTTACCAAAGATCCCTAGTGCGAACCATTTCTACACCAAGTGCAAGCCATTCTCTTATAGTCTTGTCATAATCCTGTCAGTATCTGCAAAGTCTTTCTTGGGCAGAAAAAAAAATTTGATTCCTCCTCAAAGTTGAGGTATCCGCTGTTCAGGTGCCTTTAAGATGTGGACACAGAGTGGTGTTTCTAGTCCAACGTGGCCATGCTTTCATGGAAACAGAAACAAAACCAACCTCTGCTTTATATTTAAGCAAGGCTGTGAGTTCTACCTGGTGGGTGAGGGCCCAGTAAGTTCGGAGAGTTGCCACAACCCATGCAGCTTCAAGGTGGTATTAGCCTGCTTGTACCTAAAACTTGGGCACTAACTCTGATCAGCAGTGGTCTGGTCATCTGTGAGTCCACCAGAGGAGGAACCCGTGTGAAGTCAGCTGTGTCTGTTCTTGGCAACACAGTGACCCTGTAGGAGTCCTTCCTTGCAGTAATCTGTGCCGTGGGACTGTGGCAGGCTCCCTCTTCCCCTCCGAGTAAACTCTCCTGCAATGTTTTAACAGAAGGCCTGGCATGGAGGCGTGGGCTGTAGCCTCAAGTCCCTCCTCCGGATCTCACTAAGCCAACCATGGCTCCAGAGGGTTCTCCTCCCTGGAATTTGGCTTTTGTTTTCCCTCTGCACCTGATGGCTGGAAGCTCCTGGAGAAAAAAGTCTTTGTTTCCACTAGAGGTTGTGGCTCCTGTGCAGCCCTGCAAGCACAGCACACAGCAGCCAGAAGCACAGGCTTCGAGAGCAAGGTTGTGGCCACTCCTGAAGAATCCAGACTCTGAACAGAACTTACACGATGTCCTAAAGCACAGTGTGCAGAGGACACAGCACGTGCCAGGGGACAGGGTGTGCCAAAGTGCGTTCTGTGCAATGCAGCTCTTAATGCCGAATCAGAGGCAGAGCTACATTCGCCCAGGGATGTAAGACTTGCCAGGGCAGCCCCCAAGGAGGATTCCAAATACAGATTTTATTAGAACATTGAAAGCTCTGAAAATACTAGTGATAAAGAAATCTAATTAACTTCTTTGAAGTCAACCACCTACAAATGTATTTGATCATTTAACTGCATTATAAAGGAAAAAAAGTATTCTCAAAATTACAAAGAAATGGTTCTGTTTCATTCCTGTCTGGGGAGTGCCAAGAGAGAGAAGCCAGGGAAGAGAAACCATGGAGATATCAGGAAAGCAAACGTGGTGGGAGACATGAGAACCCGAGGATAGGAACAGTGAGAGGATCCTGACCCGCCCAAGTCTTCATCCTGTTATCTGTTCCTTGCGGGATCCAATGCACATCCGATTAACTAACCTGTAGAAACAGGAGCCCGGGATCCAGATCTGGAGGACAATGAGCAGGTCCAACTGGGCACAGCAGAGCACACTGACCCAGGAAGGGCAGCAGAAGGAGGGCGCGAGGAGGGAAGAAAAGCCTCATTGACCCCAGCAATCACCCAGTGTGTGTGAGGTTCTACTGGGGAACAAGACAACAGTAAAAAGAAAGGAAAGGAATTGGAAGTGACAACGGGTTCCAAGAAGGGCTGGCACGGTGACACAACAAGTTAACCCACCAGCTTCAATGCCGGCAGCCCACACTGGAGCAGCTGTTCCACTTAGGATCCAGTTCCCTGCTGATGGCTCAAGGCTTGGAAGTTCCCAGTTCCTACTGCTGGCTTTGGGCTGACTCAGGAATCTGGGACTGAAGCAGCTGCTGGGGTCTCTTTATCTCTTCCCCTTCCCCCATCTTTCTTCCTTTCAAATAATAAAGAAATAAATAACGAACCCAAGGGGCAGAGAAGATAAAGTAGGAAGTGGGAAAGGAAATAAAATGTAGACAGTAGCTCAACTGAGAGGAAGGGGAGGCAGTACCCACCCTGGGAGAATTCTATCTGCAATAGGACAGTGGGTCTCAGATTCCAGAGCCATTCTGTCGTACCGTTTCCCATAAAATTAACTGGAATTACGCGGTTAAGATAATTGTCGTGGTTATTCTTTCTTTTTTAAAACAATGTTTCCTTTTTTCTATTTTTTGATCTTCTGATACCTTCCCAGGTCTCTATCTTTTTTCTCTAAAAATAATCTGAGGTAGTTGAATATATTCTTTGGTTAATTCAGCAGCAGCACCATATTAAATGCCAGCTGGAACCACTAATTTTATTTTACTTAAATTATCCAAGCATGCTCTTACCTGAATTTCAATATCAGCTATTTTTACAAAGCCTTCGCTATTTTCTAATTTTCTAGAGCACATTTTTTCCTTTTCCAACGCTTTAAAAGGAGTGATTAAAGCCGCAAGAATTGAAGCTCCACGGAATGTGCTACTTTGAGATGTCTTGATCTTAGCAACAAATTTTTGTAAGGTTTCGCTGAAACAATAGATTTGCACTTGCTAAGGTTTTTCACATGCTCCAGTGAAAGGCCCTTCAAAGATTGCTTTTAAAACCTTCATTTTCAAATCAGCAGGATACAGATTTAATCTGCTGTAGAACATATTGAATAAAACACTATCATAAACAAGTGTTCCGCTCACTAAGGGCAAACTGGTGAGCCAGTGAGACAGGAGAAGCAATCGGTGGCTGCACAGAGAAAGGACTGAGCGCTTCTGGAATAGTCTAGTGCTCTCAGGGGTGGCCTCCCCGCTGCCTGTGGCTCCAGGCCCTGGTGGATTCTAACCAGGCGTGCTGCTCTGAAGAGCAGAAGGCTATGCTCCACCACAGTCAGCTTCCTGTGGCTGCTGGACCGCAGGACCAGGGTGCTGGGCTGGCAGCATGTACTGTTCACAGTTATCGCTCTGTCTGCCTGGTCTCTGGCCGCTGTGTGCGAGAGGACCCCAGTGATTACAAACAGAGGTCAGTAACAGCCCTACCTGCCACCTGGCCTTCGGCTCGCACCCGCAGCACCACAGACCCAGTCTTGATCTCCTGCGGTCAAGTTTATGTCAACACCCAGACAAGTTGGAGATCATTTGTTTTCTAAAACATCTGTGACAATATCAGCAAAAATCCACTGGGTGTGTGTGTGTGTGTGTGTGTGTGTGTGTGTGTGTGTGTGCGCACATGTATGTGTAGAGAGAGAGAAAGCGAGTGACAGTTCACAGACGAATTGTCAATTTGCCCTCAGGGCTCACAAGACAAAAAGTCAAATCTCATTTTAAAAATTTTACGTTATTTTCTAGGCAGAGAGGGAGAACACAAGGAATAGAAAGTTAAATAGACAGAGCGTCCATTTGTTGATTCCCAAAATCCTTAGAAAACCCAGGGCTGGACAAGACCGGGAGCCCAGAGCTACAGCCCAAGTGTGGGTGGCAGACACACAGCGCCTGAGCCTTCGCCTCCATCTGCTAGACTGTGCCTTAGCAGGGGCTGCAATGCAAGCAGAGAGAAGCCAGCAAGGCAGCTGCTCTGTCACAGAATGCGACTGCCCCACTGTGCCCAGCTGTTCTCCAGACGCGTAAGGCCAAGGACTCACACAGCCATATTTCTGAGCGATGGAGAGCATTTTGGTCGGGGTGTGATGGAGACGAGAATGAAGCAAGAAGACCAGCAGGTAAGCCCTGACCTGCTGGCGGGATGCAGAAATGATTAGAGAAGGGTGAGCTGGTGGTCTGGTGGAGACCACAGGATGGAAGGAAACTTCTTCAGATAAATCATGGGGAGCAGAGAACAGATCTTGCAGGGAAGTTACGATGCTGTTCAGTGGTTCAGTAAGCGTGGATAGATGAGGTGTGTCATTTAATTTATAAATGTGTAAAATCTGTGAATTGTATGTACACAGGACAGTAATGAGAGAGCAAACGAGGTAAAATGTAAACCATTGGTAAGTCTAAATGAAGAGTCTTTATGTGCCTTTCAACTTTGTTGTAGGCACAGACATATTTCAAACATGTCCATATAAGACACGTTTAGACAGCTTGAGAGCATGTGATCATTGTTGGAAAAGCAAAAAGGAAAGAATATCTTCTGTAGGAAAAATTCAATGATTCTTTAATGTAAGTAAAATAAAAAATCTGCACTCCTCAGTCCAAAAGCCAAACCAATTCAAATAAAGGGAGGAAGCTAGGTATTAAAATTCTGGGAAAACTCAGCAGGTGGGACAGGCAGACCGTGCACCAAGCATCTCTGGCAACTACACATTAAATGTATGTGGCAGCGGCCAGGTGGGGGTGGATGTGTCCACTGGCAGCACGTCTGAGACCCCTGCCTGGAAGCTGGCCTTGGGCTTCTGCGTCCTCTGCAGAGCCCTCCCAGGCTTCACGCTTCGTGGAAGGTTGTGAGATGGCCTGACTCGCATCCGTGCACTCATGCATGTCTGTCTCTGCAGTAAGTCAAGTACAGTTATCTTTCTACACTGCCATTTCTCTTGGGCACAGTGAAAATGTATTGTCTTGGGGATTATAACCATCGGCCCCGTGTAAAGGAAACTCTGGCACTCACTGATGAAATGGGACTTATGATAAGTGGATAGGGGGGATGGGGAGACCCTGAGCGGTTACGGGAATGCTGTTCGGGGAGACTCTTGGTATACATGCATGAGTACCAGGTACTCCGCTTCTCTCACACTATTTGTGCTTTGATTTCGATCTTCTCTCAGTAGACTGGCTTTCCCCCTCATGATCCGCAGGAAGGAAAGTGCCTATTGAGATCCTGTAAATTTAATGAAAAATATAAATAAAATGCATGATGTTTAAAGTACAGTTTTGCTGTGTGGTAAATTTCATCCAAAGTGCCAAGACCATTAAATGAAGGAGATGAGTCTTATCAACAGAATGTGCAGAAACAAGATTTCCACTAACAGAAGAATAAAGCTCAACTCCTACCTCTTAACTGTTTGCAAAACTAATCCCAAAGTAGATCAATGTACTAAATACAGGAAATAAAACCGTAAAGATCTTAGAGAAGACTCTCAGAAGAAATTGTTATGATTCCTTGTTAAGGTGTGAAAAGCACACGCAACAGAGAAAAGGGTAGATAAGTTACACTTTTTAAAAATCAAAGACATGTGTTTCAAAGGACATTTTCATAAAAATTAAAGGACATCTGGAAGAGAATAGTTCTAAATCTTTATTTGATCATAGTCTAGTATCTAGAATATATAAAGAATCCTAACAAATAAAAAGAAACAAATTTTAGGACAGAGTACTTGAATAAACATTTCATCAAAAGAAAATATAAAAATAAAATTAGGTTCATAAAAACATGCTCAGTATCATTACTAATCAGGAAAGTGCAATTCAAAACCATAATGAGGTCCCACCTCACACCCACAAAGTGGCTATAATAAAATAATTACAATTTAAATTACAAAAAGAAATAATGAATGTTGATGAGGGTGTGGAGAAAGTAAATTCCCTATAAGAGCTGCTGCAAATGAGGGATGATTACACACCGTGGGAAGACCACCAGTGGGTCCTGCAAACTGTAAACACCCAGGTATCGTATGAGCCAGGCTGTCTACTCCTGGAAAGCACACCCTACCCTACCCACACTGGGATTAGCTCCCTCAGATTGACCTGGGACACGCCCTACGTCCTCCTCAGGAGTACAGTGGGGGCTTGGGCGCCACTGCTGTTGTGATTATTCAGGTTTCTCCAGCGAGGATGGGAGGATGGGCGAGGACATGGACAGACACACAGGTGATAAATATTAGTAAGTTGACTCACCTGATCATTGCCAAGTTCAAAACCGATAGGGCATTAGAGCACGCTAGTCATTCAGGAAAAAGCTAATGTTATAGAGTCTGGAGTCCAAGGCCTACAAATTCAGGTTGACCATTTAGCTGTGGTTTGAAAGTAGAATCTATTTCTCTTGGGGAAAGATACATGTTTCCTTTAACTGAATAGACAAGACATGCATACATTATGAAGAATGACCATATGTACTTAATTGAGGTTAAGTGATTGTAAATGTTAACCACACCTAAATATAACCTCTTACAGTAAGGTCTTTCAACATTTGATCTGATAATTGGACAGCATCATCCAGCCAAACTGACACACAGAATTAGCCATCCCAGCTGCACAGAAGGGTCCTGATCTATGCACCTGCCAGGCAGCCTTAGCAGTTTGCCTCCAGTTATTTTGAGGGGGCTGGGGGAGGAGAAGAGAATTCTGCCTGATTGAATGCGTTACATTGTTCTGTTGGTTTTGACCAAACAAAATCCCAGCTAAGATTCCTGCCCCCTCATCCTGCTTCCCTTCTCCCAGGAAGGCTCCAGGACCTGGGGAAGTGCAGTGACTCCTAACTCACGTATTTTCCCCACACTCCATCGTCCGAAGTGCTTTTTCCCTTCTTGCAACCTGGTGTTTATTCCGTAACACTTAGTGTGTGGTGGGAAGTGCTGCTCTTACGGCTTCCCAGCCATCCACGGACCTGAGCCCTGTTTTTGTCCAAACGTGCCCTAGTGGCCCAAGTCGGGAAGAACAGCACAGATGCACTCCATGTCGAGCCAATCAGGATGCGATGACCCAGAGCTCCATGGGCTTCTTAGTTCCGGGCACCCTAATGGAGCAACTGTGTCTGGGTCTTAAGTCCAGATTCCCAGGGGAGTGGATTTACGGACCCCAGGAAGTTCTCCTCTCCTCCTGATTCGTTTTGGGGCTGTGGAGGAGGACCCCTCTCTAAGGGCAGAGACAATTCCAGATCCCTCAGGTGATCTGCAGGCACTGCCATCCCTGTCTCCAATGGTATGTCGGTGCGGATGTGAGGGCACAAGTGTGAACTTGCAGGCAACAAGATCTGCACAAGTGCTTGCACTCTCAGAAGACAACAGCATGACAGTGGGGACTCCTGACAACGGAAGCAAGCACCCTGCTGTAACACTGCCTAAAGACTTGGATTCTTGGAACGATCTTCACTCATCCATATCCAACTTTTTCAGCACAAAACAGAATATTTCTTCTTTCTGCGTTTGGACTTTGCTGTCTCCATCCTGACCCCACACCCTGGGTCGACTCCAGATTCCAGCACTCCGATTAGTTGCTGCTCGTGTGGCCTGCCTCCCTCTGTCCACTTGACTGGAGTTGTCCTTAAAGATCATTTAATTTAGATCCTCCTCTCTCCAAGCCCACCCCACCCCACCACATCCCAAGTTCTAATTTGCAGAAATCATTGCATGAGGCTGCAGCTCTTTGGCCCATTAGCATTCCCTGCTGAATCAGCAACTTCTCTCCATGAAAAGCAGCCTTCTCCACTTGAAAGCCGTGAGAGAAGCATTTTAAACTTTCTTATGGAGACATTTATTTTCTAGTGCAGTGGGAATAGAAAAACTGTCCTGGGTGCCTCCATTTGATCTGTTACAACATTCCTCATTTCAAATTGTGCACTGCGTGAGAGGAGCTTTGTGGCATCCCAACGGGCACAGCTGAGACATGTTGCTCTTCGTAGATCACTGCATCTTGCAGTCTTCAGCTGGCTTCACAGAGATCCAGAGTCAAGGGCTCAGTGCATCACCAAGGACCTTCGCGACACCATTCCCCCATTCTTAACTTTCGTGCATTTTCAATTATGCTTCAGCTTTCCCTATTTAAAAAAAAATAAAAGCAGCATCTAACCCCACTGACTCAAGAAGGTTACACAGAACCCTTCCTCTAGCTGTGCCACCTGGGGTCCTTCCATCTTATTTTGTGCTCATGGAGCTGTTGCATTCTTGACTCAAGTCAGCCACTCAACGAGATAACAAAGAGTTCAGTTAACAGGAGAGGATGGCCAGGGTGGTGAGGTGCCCTGTGGCTGACAATCCTGCCAGCTTTTATCACGCTAGACCTAAAACAAGGCACCAGTCATCAAAACCCAGCAAGGGTGCTGTGTCCCTAGCAGACCACTGCCCAAATCTTCATGCATCTGCCAGGAGGGAGCCAGGAAGTGAGCACCTCTCCTAATTCCTACTGGGAGTCTCATCTGGCTTGAATGCCATGGAACCCACTGATGGAAGGCCATCTTGGCATAGATCAGACTGCCTAGGCTGCAAACACAGACAAGGAGCACCAACTGGTCCAGGAGGCTCCCATAGAAACCACACAGCACATCTTCATAAGCCAGAGCCTCCCTGCCTTGCTCAGCCAACCAGAGAATTCACAGACTCATTTGCGCCCTCTTCAGTTTCAACCTTCCCTTCATGGTCAAAGTCAATAGGATCTACTCATTCCCATGGCTTCCAGAGTCGCCCTGAGCTCAGTGTAATGAGTCCATCCCCCCGTCCAGGGGAGTTGTTGTGGTAATCATCAAATGCCTCCTTGGGGGAAAAAAAGTGAATGAATGAGTAAATGCATGGTCTTTGCTCTATAAAAGCAGAAAAGTATCTCCGTGGCTGCAAATATTCTTAGGCAACATTCAAGTGCACTTACGTCTGATGGACCAGGGCCTGCATTGCCCTGCCACGGCCTGGTGTCAGACGCAGAGTGCAAACACAAGGGTGGAGATGGCAGCCGGGAGCAGCCAGAGTTCATGTTTCACTGTTATCAATATCCTCGCTCAACAGTTCTTTGTAATGCACCTGCCCGGGAACCAATCTTGTGTGTTCAAATGAAACTACAAAAATCAATTACCAAAGAAGGATTATTTCTGTATGGCAACCTCTCGCCTTCCAGAGTAATCCAAAAATCATTACAGAGCACCACACTCACTGCAGCACACTTCTTCAATTCTCTCCTGATGTATATTTTTTTCCCACAGAAGGAAGACATGACAACTTGTTTATCGAGAGGTGAGAAATGTCTTTGTTCTACTGTTAGTTCAGTTGGAATCCACCGTGATTCTCCTTCAGTCTTTACAAATAAAGCTGTCAGATTTAGCCAGTTTAAAATGTAAGTGAAGCAGACACTGGCATCCTCACGTGGCCTGTTACAAAACCATTTTTCTGTTTTATTAGTCGCATTAGCATGCCATTGCCCTTTAAATATCACAAGTTCAAGAGCACAGCTGTATGTACCCTGGAAACTCATCTTCTCTTTGTAATAACGCAGGAGGACACTTTCCTAGGATGTAGATAAGGTGACAGAGAGACATCAAAATAAGAACAAAGTAAGGTCAGTACCGTTGCCGGTAAGGTGGGCTGTTTTTCAGTCAAAGCTTTGTATTTTGCAACAATCAATAAAGAAATAGTTTCATTTGTTTATTGGCAATGCTTTTTTTTTCTTTTAGCATCTAAATCATGACTAGGAAAACAATATTTATTCACTCTGAGATATACAAAAATACAGAACATTCTGACTCTTACTAAAGGAAGAAGAATCTGGCCATCATACATGGCTTTGATCTTGATATGATGGTCCTCACACTAAGTGTACAGTTAACAATCCCAGGATGTCAAAATCTAGTAAGCTAGTATAACCACAATAGGTTGATCAAATAGAAAAAAGCAAGCAATGAACAAATTGTGGGGTTTTTTCATTTTTCATATCTATGAGTGAACCAACATCAAGAGTAAAACGTAATTTTCACCAACATTTTCACCAACATTAAGAAAGCAGACGTAAACGACTTATCTTACCCTACTCTGCATCACAATTTTCTAAAATTTTGAGTTGTTACTCCATCTTTTACTTTTCATCTAAAACCAGCCCTTAAAACTCTCCTTTAAAAATATTTCTTTAAGGGAGATCACATTCAGCACAGTATCTCACATGGTTCCAAGTTGAAGTCCCCGCTGCTCCACATCCAGTCCAGCTCCCTGATCATGCATCTGCGAAAGCAGAGGAAAATGGTTCCAATGCTTCGAGCACTGAAGCCAGGTGAAAGACCTGAATGAAGCTCTCGGCTGCTGGCTGCTGGCTGCTGGCTCCTGGCTGCTGGCTGCTGGCTCCTGGCACCTGACTCCTGGCTGCTGGCTGCTGGCTGTTGGCTCCTGACTGCTGGCTGCTGGCTGCTGGCTCCTGGCACCTGGCTGCTGGCTTTGGCCTGGCCCAGCACTCAATCCATTGGTTTATGCAATCAATCGCGTAAACCAATGGATAAAACATCTCTCCCTCTCTTTCTCTTTAAACTTTCAAATATTTAAAATAAATATCTTACAAATGACTTCTCTAACCAGTTTTTCTTTATTTTTCACTACCCTTGAAACTGTCTAGTTAAGGCCATAAACTGCTGTGGAGTGTCAAGGATGGTGTGCTGGCTACTGCACTTCTGGTTCAGTTTCTGGCCAACGGGCACCCTGGAAGGCAGTATTTTGGTCCCTGTTACCACAGTCATCCACTTGGAAAAAACCAACGGAGCACCAGGCTTTTGGCATCAGCCTGAGCCAGGTCTGGACGTTTCAGTCATTTCCGGAGTAACCGGAAGATATAGGATCTCCCTCTGTCTTTCTCCCTTTCAAGCAGATGACAATGAAAAGGTAAGCATCATAACAAATGCATCCTGAGAGTTGGATTTCCTGTTCTCATCACAGAAGATCACTTTGTTAATAACACTCCCGGGGGGAAAATAACAAGGAACTTATGGAAACACTGTCAAACTTCCAGCTACCAGTGGAGTTCACACTACGAGGCTTTGATCCAAACAGAAGGGATGAACTCGAGGACTCCACACCCACCCAGCCCTGTCACCAAAGAGGCTGAGAACTCCAACAGGAAGTGGGTTGCAGAGGCTGGAGCGAAGGTCAAACCATAGGCTATGACCAACACAACCACCATAAGGGCTGAGAGACATCTCCACACAACCAGTCAGAGCTTAAAGCTTAACCACACGCATGTGCTTCCACGAAGATATAAATGGGAAAATCACCCAGGCTCTCACTGCTGTGTTTTAAAAACGAACAACTGACTGGGACATGTTGCCCATTTCAGAAAGTACCTCATTTGAAATGCACAGTGAGGAGAGAAGTGGAGGTGCCTGCCTCTCACACCCGTTTCGGCTCCAGCTCCTACCCACAGCTTCCTGGCAGAATCCAGGAGACAGTGGGAATGGCTCAGGAAGACGGGTTGCTTCCAGCGTGTAAGACACGTGGACTGAGTGCCCAGTTCCCACCCTGTGCGTGGCCCAGCCCCGGCCGTTGCTGCCACTGGGGAATGAGTCAGCATGGAGATTCATAGAGGAAAATTCTCTCTTTCTCTTCCCCTCAAACAAGTAAGCACAACTGTTAACGCAAATACAAATACATCTCAGCAGTTTCTCGGTGTGGTAACAGAGCCACACAATTATCACTACAGCTTCATTTTAGAGTATTTTCATGATCCGCTCCTCCTTGTTCCCCAAAACCTCTGTAACTATTAGAAATCACTCATTAAACCCCTCAGTCCTTTGCCCCATCTGCAATGTCTGGCAACTGCGAGTTGACTATATGTGTTTGATTTTTATGGACATTTCACATAAATCAGATCACACTGCATGTGGTGGACTGTGACCAGCCATGAGCTGAATTCCATGGCATGCAATAATTCTTACACACCGCCAAAGGTCTCCCAAGGTGATGCACCGTTCTGCTGTCCACAGCATTGGATGAGGTTTCAAGTTCGTCCTATCTTAGGTAACAGGTGTTGTTGTCTTTTACACCTGACTTGAGTATTATAAAAATTCTTTTATTTTCTTAATTGGTCAAGCCAAAAGTTGTCACTCCTGCTGGAGAAAAATAGATTAAAATAATCTCTATACAATTTTTTGTACATTTTGTGAAGTGTTTGCTTTTGCTAAACTGCTCACTACATATGCGGATTTAGCTTCTTGTCCTGTAACTTTTAAGCACAGTCTTAAAGATTCTGTTATGATTTCTTATTGATCAGCTTTAACAGTGACTTTTTTCAGTTCTTTTTTTTTTTTCCTGGGAAGAGCTTCATTTCTGCTTATTTATTGAAGGATAGTTTTGCTAGATACAAAAATTTTTAGCTCTCTTTTTCTTTCAGACATTTCCACTTTCCAAGGGAAAGTGAAAACTCTTCATTTCATCAAGGACCCTGTGTCATTTTCTTTTTTTATGATTTATTTATTTAACTGAAACTCAGACTAATAGAAAGAGAGACTAAAAGGAGAATTTCCGATCTGCAGTTTCACTCCCCAAGTAGCTACCTACGTCAGAGTTTTGCCAGGCTGAATTCAAGAGTCAGGAGGCTCAGCCAGATGTCCTACCTGGGTGTGAGGGCTGAAATACTTGGGCTGTCTTTCACTGCTTCTCCCAGGCCATAAGCAGGGAGCCAGATCGGAAGTGGAGCAGTCAGGACATGACCTGACCCTCATACAGGACACCAGAATGGCTTTGCTTACTACACCACAATGATACCCTGTCAGTGTAACAGCGATGACTCTACGCAGAGACCCTTGTTACAATTAGCTCATTCTCCGTAGATTTTGCACATGCAGATTAAATTCTTTATCAGCTTTTGAGATGTCTGCGTACACCAGTTCTTCAACACTGTCTCCCCTCCTTTCCTACATCTGCAGTCCCCATGACCCCTAGCTAGTGTGTTTAATGGTGTCCCACAGCTCTCTGAGACACCACTCATTTTGCCCTTAAACTTGGACTCTCTACTGAAGGAAGTTCAAACTCAACAGTTCTTTGGTCCTTTTTCTGCCAGCTCACAGTGTTGTTCAACCCAGCTGGGGAAGTTTCTATGGCAGGCATTAACTCTAACTTATCAAACTTCTATTTGGTTCATATATAATCCCTCTATTGATGTTCTCTGTTTGATCCTATTTTCCTTTAACTCATGAGACATTCTTTGTCCGCTCAACCTCTTCAAGGAGTATAGTTTGTACCTTTGACTATTAATGTAGCTTTCAGCAGGATTCAAAAAGTTTGCAGAAAAGAAACAACTGAGAAATAAATCCATTTATGGTTTTTTTCTACTGAAAATATATCTATTTTACTCATTTATAATATATTTCAGTCACAAATTGTGAAGACTATAGTCATATACCATTCTTAACAAGTTTTTGACAAAGATTTAAAACAAAATTTGACAAAACAGCAAATTTGCAGGAGGACCAATACAGAGGCATGTGTTTATTTACTTTTCTGTTTTTACTTTTTTGTGATTTTTTTTTAATTTTAACTCTCATATATAAAGGAGAACATGTGGTGTTTGTCTTTCTGTGTCCAATTTATTTCATTCAGCATGTTTCTTCTCACGAAATATCACCTCACCCCTGTCACAACAGCTGTTACACAAATGACAGAGAGGAATAAATGCTGACGGGGATGCCGGAAACATAGATGAGTGTAGCAATTGTGTAGTAAAAATATTTTGTTAAATCCTAGAAACAGACTTGCCACAGGCCCAGCCATCCCACTGCTGAGTATTTGCGCAGACATGAGCACTTGCTGTCAGAGATACCTGCTCCACTATGTTTACTGCTGTGCTGTTTTCTAGAGCCAAAATAAGAGATCAGCCTCGAGGTCCACCATCAAATGAAGGCACAGAGAAAATGTGGTGTATAAACAAAAAGAAATATTATGTCTGGTTTCTACTATCCACATGGGAGGCTTGGAGTTACTACCCACTGGCGTTGGCCGGGTCCAGGCCATTGCAGGTTCGTGGGAAGAGAACTACCCGAAGCAAACTTTCTCTGCCTCTCAAATAAATAAAGATGTAGAAGAAGAAACGTTGTCATACTGACGGCTCCAATCCCAGGGTTCCTCATTCGAATTGTGCAGAAAACATTGCGACAATCTTACACAAATTCTTCCAGAATTCCAATAGGAATCAGAATCTTGATAATGTTACAACAAAGGAAGTTAAGGCAAGTCCCACTCCACACCTTGCTTAGAACTGAAATCCTAACGTATTAGCAAACTGAGTTGAGAATTGATAATAACAGTGACACATCAGGGTGGGCATTGGCACAGCAGTTAAGTCACCCACGGGGATTCTCACTTTCCGTCATGGCAAATGTGATTCAGAGACCAGCTCCTCTTGTCATCCAGCTTCCTGACCACGTGCACCCCAGGAAGCAGCAGGTTGTGGTTCTATAACCAGAACCCCGTGCCTTTGGGCTAAGAGACTTCCAGCACACAGAGTTGGGCTGGGGCCCACCCTGGATTTTGCACATTCAGGCTCTCATATGGTTCCCTGCTAATGCTCTGAGAGAAGCAGCAAGATATGGCCCAAGTGTGTGGAAACCTGCCATGCATGTGGGAGACCTGTAAGAAGCTCCTGGATCCTGGCCTGGCCCAGGCATGGCCATTGTCTCTTTTTAGCTCTCTGAATTTGTGCCATACAAATAATAAAGCACTTCCCATAAGTCTATGAGCAATTTACAAAAAGCAATGAAATCAGTGAGCTAGTGGTTTGAGCAAGCACTTCATAAAGAAGTAGTGTTTTTGTGTTTCACATTTCCAAAAAGAGTGAGAGTTAACAGAATGACTTCTTGCAAATGGCGACGGAGCCAATTCTAACCTTCCAGGGTGAGGTTTATGGTGGTAACAACTTTTGTGAATGATTTCTGAGCTAAAACATTGCATTAGTATTATGTTCCTTCAGTGTGTCATTAAACATTTAATGAATGTTTTGTACACAGATAACAATGGTCACTGTTATCCTGGTAGACTTATAAAAGAAACCATTATCTCGCCATGTTAATATCCATCTTTGCTTTAGTTCTCCTAAAATCCTTCCACAAGAAAGATGTGCATATCTCTTCCCACTGGTTATGTCTCCCTGGAGATTACATTACTTGCTAATTGCAGGATCCTGTTTTATCTATTTCGGTCCAGAGGGATCCAAGACCTTTCTGTGACTGCTTCTACATAATACCAAGCATAAATTGCTGTTTATTATCAACATATATAGTGTGCCTTCATTGTCAAGGGGAAATTTCTCTTAGATGGGAACATTTGCATAAAAATAGATGTTTGCATTTTAATTGTAGTGGATATGGCCACTCTTGGTCTCCTCTGTGCCAGAGTTAAAACGAAAATCAAACGGCGTTGTACAAATGTAGGAAGTTCTAACCCAAAGCTAACAGGAATCCCAACCTCAGCTACGCTGCATAAAGGACCACAACTTCGGATCTCAGTGTTAAGTCTGACGGAAGAAACAGCTTTCTGCAATCAATTAGTAACATCAGCCTTCACACAGAATCTGAAGGGGTTTTATAATTGTGGTTTTCTGGGGGATTTGGCCTCAAGTTTTATTCTGTGGCATTTTGAACATATCCCCAGTGAAGCCTAGGAAGGATTCTGTCTCCCATATGCACTCATTCCTGCTCAGCCATTCTCATTCTTCTCTCTACAATCGCCTTCTAATTTGTAAAATGAAATAGTTCCTCATAAATTGGGATTTCACTGGTCAGCCACAGCAACTGGCAGAAAACACATGAAAACGTATTTCCACTAAGCAGTACAGCCAGCCTCAGAGCTTCACCTGCCACATCTGCCCACTCAACTCTAAGTGGAGAATATTTGAAAATTCCAGAAGCTTCCAAAGAGCATTCACACCACCTCCTGGGGTCTGCCTTGGCAGGAAGCAGACGTCAGGACCCAGAGCCAGAAATATCAAAGCCAGCTTCTCCGATGTGAGACAAGGATGTCCCAACTGCCAGACAAAGTGCCCGCTCCCTACTCAAGGTAGCCAGAGATTCTGTTTCAGTGAGCACCCCGGATAGTGCAACGTGCTGCTGAGAGGATGGCTGTAGGGGCATGCTTCTCATATCCCACGGAGAGAGCTCATGCAGACAAGTCAAGTTAAGGAGTCCTTGTTAACCAAGCTGGGCAATGGCAGTGCCCACTAGAAAGCAGCAAATGAAAAGTTGCCAGTCTGAATTGAAATCCTGAGAGGAAGAAGTGATCAATACAATGAGTCTATCCATTACAATGAAGACATATGTTCCAGCTTCCCCAACAGATAAAATACACTGACATATGTACAGCTAACCACCTGGACACGCAATGCCACAAGCATTCATCTCTTCCTGGCTTCTCTGCCCACATTTCCTCACTGCTAGGCTTCTCCTCTCCTGGAACTCTTGAAAGTACACACATTAGAAATACAAAGCATCTTAGCATTAGCATTTTCACTGACTCGCCCAAGCAGTGAACTCAGGATGAGGAATATAGACATACAGGGGTCATATTCGGGGGCTACCTGTACTTGGAGTCTGTACAGGAATCCAGAGAGCAAGTGAGTACAGACCTAGAGTTGGAGTGTGAGAGCGGTGGAAGCACAGGACCAAGAGATCAAGGCTCTCCCTAGCATGGGCCTTTATGGGAGTTTGAGAGGGGCATACTGCCCCCCTCAGGTGATGAGAGTGGGTGTCATTTGACTCACAGGTGGGTAGGAAGGATTAGGAAGGCCGGGGAGGGCAGGCTTCCAAGCTCATGACCTTTAACCATAACAACCTGATCTAAGAATTATTCATTTGTCTTACAGAAAACAATCGTATCCTTGTGAAATTTCTGTCTTCTGGAATGATGAGAATATCCACACATCAGCCCCTGTGAGAGTTCCAGAATGGTTCCTGTATCATAGCACAGGATGGAATCCATCTCTGGCACTGCACACATCACAGGCAGCTGCATGAGAACCCACACGCACGCATGTGTCCGCAGGAGAAAGCAAAGCAGGTAGCAGTGGCTGCGTGTGCTTTCCCAGCAGTCCCTACACCTCACCCTCGCTCGGAGCCATGCAGAAAGAACACTTCCCCAGATGCCCGAATCGTCCTGGTGGCTGGAGCGGCTCAGCCATGGCTGCCTGTCTGTTGCTCTGAGATGAATCCTTTTTTCCCCCAATGGATTTATCTTGGTGAATTTTCATACTTGGGAACAAGGAAGGGATAAGAAAAGAAAAAATTGTTCCAAGGACTAGTTCACATTTGAATTACGTTCATGTTTTAACTGTGTGTGACTTGGAGATGTTGTCTTCCATGTGAGAGGACTTGTGTATCGTCGTGTCTCCCATAAGGAGAGAGTGGGCGCCCAGCCCAGGGTCCAGCTCAGAACTGTGGCATGAGGCCTGCACATCTCAGGTCTACTGCACATTGAGGAGGAAAGAGGCCTCCCTTGCTATTGCTGGGTGAATGCCAGTGGATGCAGACAGCAGACAGGCCCCAGCAGTGTGGACGGGTCCAAGGAGCTGAGGGTTTCTGCCACGGGATGGCTTTTGCGAGCACACTCTCTAAGCTGGGGTTTCTACCTATTGTCTAGCAAAAATGACAGAAAATAGTAGAGACGAGGAGGTGGCTCAGATTTAAATGTCCAGCACCTCCAGCTGAGACACCAGAAAGAACCCCAGGAGTCTTTGTTTACTAAGGACATACCTTTAAAATAAAAAGAAATAAATCTTTAAGAATACATAGAAGATTTTAAACATTTCAATAGCTTGCCTCTGAAAATAAGACTTACAGATTACACTGTTTGGAATATGGCCATTCGTAGCCATGTTGGGCTTCCCAGGTGGTCACAAAGTAAGTGAAACAAAAGGCAGAACACAGAATAAAGATCCTCCCCATTCCAGAGTGTCTTGCTCTAAGCAGGGCGTGGTTCTCTCTTCCACACTAGATCTGCAAATCCCACCATCTCCAGGCTGCAGAAGGAGGAAGATTGACTGCAGAAGGCAAACCCGAGTGAAACCCTAAGCCATGCTCAGTGAGCCTCTGGGTCTGTGCTGTTTTGGGTCGTTGAGGCACATTCAACGAGAACTGGCGTCAGAGGGAACCAGATGATAACCATCATTTGGTAAGTGGCTGAGACGGTAAAAATATTCCTGCTCCACAGCCAGACCAGCATGCCCAAGCTGCAGCCCTTGCCATTCCATCTGCCTTTGTGCCTGGACCAGACTACACTTAAAAGAAAAAGGTTGGGGAGCGGGCGGTGGGAGGAGGACAAAGATGGGAATGAAGAAAACAGATGGTGACAGAGACAGACAGGCAGGGAGCGAGATGGACACAGAGAACGTGCATAGAGTCCCACAACATCAGCGGAGAACCGCAGAGACCAGAGCAGATGGAAACAGAGAATGAAACGGAGACCGACTGTGGGGAAGACAAGGAGAGAGAACAACAGAAACACAGCAAAGACAGAGCAGAGAGCCAAGGAGACCCGTTCAAGGCTCAAGTGGACATTCTGCACCCAGGGAACTTTGGATGCAGCCTCCTGTGTTCTTGGGCAGGAGCCCTCAAACAGCATGGCTCGCCTACAATATCACTTCAATGCAAACATTTCGCTGTTTCAGAGCACTCCAGCAGCCTGTAACTCTGTATCAACTCTGTAACTCAGATCTCGTGAATATTCAGAGGGATTTGCAGGTCACTCACCCCACTCCTACACCACACCCATCGGTCTTGTATGATCGCCATGATATAGACGTTACCTTGACAAACATGACTCGAGAAATCCAAGCAACCAAAATTGTTCGGGAAAAGTTTCCTGGGGAAAATTACACATTAAATGGGAAGAAGCTAAAACATGTAAAAATTTGCAAATGAGCAACATGGATCAGGAACTGGAGCCCATTTTTTCTAATTGAGTGAAGTCATACACTGAGTGAGCACTTACTCTGAGAACCACAGCAGATACAATTAAGAAAGTTAGAAAATGTGCTCCTTGCCCTCAAAGAATCCCAGTTTTCATCAGGAAAGTGAGGCAGCTGTGTCAGCAACCGCAGGGCACTGTGCATTACACGAAGATCAAATGACACGGTCACCATACAGGAGCTGTATTGTGGAAAACCACAACGGACGTGGCAGTTCTTGCTCTGGGACTTGCGGAGGGTGGTCAGGCCTAGTGCAGGATCCACAAAGACAAGAAGAAAGCAAACCCAGGCTTGCACCCTGCTTCCCTGCTGTCCCGATGAGATACAGGAGTAGAACCATGTTCAGATGAATAACAAAAACCCACCTGTGCAGAGGGAAGCTTGCAAGCAGCAGATGCCTTGTAGGTAGGAATGCAATTTCTCATTTAGTTTTTGCTGTTACCTTATAAATAAAATTTTAAAGAAATGACACAAGTGATAAAATAGACCTGTTATCTAATTTCACAGATGTCTGTTTTTCTTCTCCATTCATCAGTGAACTTTTTTTTTGCTTTGAGAAGTATAGCTAGGCTATTTCAGAGCAAATCCCGGATGTCATGTCTTTTACCAATTTGTAATGTATGAAGACACTGGGGAAGGCTTCCTGTTGAAAGTCTCCCTGTTATGTGTGGAATTGTATCCCACCACCCCACCTCCAAATCCGTGGTTTGTGGCCCCAACTCTCAGAGCCATAGGATGCAATCGTATTTGGACACGGAGCCTTAGAAGGGAATTCAGGCTCAGGGGGGATAACAATGGCAAGATCCTCACCAAAAAGGCCTGGTGAATTTACAAGGAGAAGAAGCAGAGATAAAAGGCCGTCAAGGAAAAAGAGAGAATGCGTAAGAGAGATGATCTCAGGAGAAAATGCATCTACTGGGTCCCTGATTCATCCTCCAGAACTGTGGAAAAATAAGGTTCTGGGTTTCAACGCCCAACTCCAGGCTCCCAGTGAATACACAAAGAAATGAAGGATCAGCTTTTGTGCTTTCCCTGTTTGAGTGAAATACTGGAAGGGAGGAGGATAAGCGGCACCACATGAAGAGGCATTGCTACGGGAACGGGAGGACTGCGGCTCTGGGTCTGTGTTGCCAAGTGCTGTGGATTCCTTGAACAAACATCCGTGACTCCCAGCTGAGATGACACTGTGCGGGTGAGGAACCGTTCTTAATGCCAGGTAGGTAGGTACACATGCCTGCAGTCAGAGGAGAACAGCATAGAAGGCCATAAGGGGAGTTGTCAAGAAAGGCCCCACAGTCCCCGGAGGCAACCCTTCCCCCTTCTGGCACAGCAGTGTGCCCACAGCTGCCACCCTGAGGTGAGGCCCCCAAGCAGCCTCATCTGTAGGGAAGGCCCATCTTCTCAGTGGGAAAAGGATCAAAGAGTGCTCTGAAGGTGAATGACACTGTCAGCCCAGTGAAGTCAAGCTAACTCTCATTACTTTTTAATTTGCATGCAAGTGGATGTAGAATTAGAGCTACAGATCAAGTTTGAGAATTTATAATTTCAGTAGTTCATTTTTTGACCGAAAGAGTTTTCAAAGTCAAGTACTTAAGCGTCCTATCAAATGACTACCAGCACCAAGGGAAATTAAAATGCATAATTAAATTGAAAAACCCAAGGAAATCTATCTCTTATCAATTTTTCATAAAATACTTAAAACTTCACATAGCCAAGAAAAGTCAATGGTAAGAATTCAATCACAAAGTTTGCAATAGGAACAGTGTTATAAATAAACAGGATTGCAAAGATAGGAAACTCTACTTACAAATAGCATATGGCAGCTTTTAATATTTTCTTTGAAATACATATAAAATAGCCCTATTGTTTAATACATTAGAAGGCAAAAGTAGCCCATAGATGTCTCTGAAGGAGCAGTTATTGTTGCCTGTGCCTCTGACTTTTCCAGGGATTCCCAGAAGTTACAGGAGATATGCAATATTTTCCTTCATGACTCCCAGTGCACTGAAACAACTTACAAATCCAATACTTAAGGAATACCTATGTGCACCTGCTGAAAACACGGCAAAGTTACACTAGTACAAGAAATCGGTTCTATCATTTGTAAAGTAAAAGTGACAGTGAGGGCCTGGTACAATGGCTCAATGGCTGAATTCTTACGTTTTATCCTACATAGGCCCCAGTTCATGTCCCAACTGCTCCACTTCCCATCAGCTCTCTGCTTGTGGCCTGGGGAAGCAGTTGAGGACAGCCCAAAGCCTTGGGACCCTGCACCCGCGTGGATGTTCCAGAAGCTCCTGAATCCTGGCTTCAGATCAGCTCAGTTCTCGCCACTGTAGCCATTTGGGGAATAACCAGTAGATGGAATAGCTTTCTGTCCATTTCTCCTTCTCTCTATAAATCTGATTTGCCTTTCCGAAAAACATAAATCTTTTTTAAAAAGAAAGTGAGTCATAGTGAGACTCAAAGACCGAACTGTCCACGGGAGAACAGGCTGTGTGTGTGTGCTTGTATTGTAGAGCAAATACTCTCTATAATTACGGAAGTATTTATGAATGAATTTAATTTCTGTTACAGATAATGATTTCATGTTGATATTGGAATGGACTACGAGGACACTTCATTTATATAATTAAGTTGCTAGTGTGTTTATTTCAAGACAAATTTCTTTACGATTTCATTTTCTCATGAGACTCTTTTAGTGCATTCCAGTGGTGGCTGAGTTTCACACTTAATAAGAAGTGCAGTAGGGATAAAATTCAAGTTAAATATACATTCTTTCTTCTCATAGATGCTAATAAGAGGAATCAATATAGCAATTGTTGCTTACACAAACAGTTCATTTTAGAATAATGGGCCTCTAAGTTGCTGCCTTGGGATGACGGTTTAGTAGGGGGAGAATATGCAATGAGTTTATCGCTCCGCCCTTCTGGTTTCATTTCTCAGCTCTGAGGGTGGGAAGCTTGTGCATAATCATCATATATTTGGCAGCTACATATAATACTCTTATCTGTGCTGTGTTCTTTGAGGGAAGTTCATGTGAAAATTAAGTCCCCACCTTCAAGGGGAGTTTTTCAGCTTGCCTCCACACAAGGCAAAGGCATGCAGGATATTGAGTGTGTGAGCGGAGAACACCCTTGGATGACGGGGGAATCTCATGCCTTTAGCAGACAGGATTGGAGAGTGACAAAGGAAGCGTGAGCTCGCAGGTCATCCGCCAGGAATGGACAGGTGCTCCCGTATGGCAGGTATGCTCCTCGCTGAAGCTGCTCCCTGCACATTTTGCCATGCTGTATTCCACTAAGCGAAGATGTTTAGATGTTGTTTTCTGTGAGAACAACTCCACATAAGGAATAAGGCAACAGAGGCCAGCTTGTGAATGACAGTGAAGGAAACTGAGGTTCAAGAAACTTCTTTCATCATGTGATACGATCAGATCAAAGGTCTTGGAGCGGGAAGCGACTGCAGAGATGAGAAGAACTGAGGATAGGGAGAGCAGTTGCTATCCCCTGTGTGATTGTCACGGCAACGCACAGAGCTCACTGCTCCTTGGGGCTGTGAGAGACCCCAAGCAGCAGAGCTCTGTCCAGGTCTTACAACCATTACCTTGGGCTTCTCTAACTTCCATTTCAATGTTGTCCAATTGGCAACTTCTCCAACCTCCCGTTATCCCTAACCGCCACATTTCATGGAGGTCCTCATTCAGTGCCCAGGGAGGTGACACTCAGCTCATAGTTGTCACTTGACACACAGGGAGACACTTCATCTCTTACTGCTTGAAGCACTGAGTAGTATCTTACACAATTCTCAGTATGGGAGGGAACCCCCTCACGAAGGACAAGCAGATCACCAGCCTGCTGCTGAGTAAACAAGAATAAAAGCACATAGTGTGGAAATACAACCAAATCCACCTTTTGAGGATGGCTTTACTCTAAGCATCACACGTATTTCTAGCCATCTGCTTTCACTCAGACTTTATAAGACTTCATTGTGCAGAACAAAGCTGAGAGGAAAATACACAGATATTAAATACACCCGAGTATTGACCCCACAGAAGTCAGAACCACACCTCTTCAGAGCAGGAACGTGGAGGTTCCTGGAAGGAGTTGTTCTTAGTCCTACACAGCATAACCCACTATAGGAGATTTTAGCAGAATTATTTAAAAGATGATAAGGTAGACATATAAGATAAGAATACAGAAGAGAGAAACCAGTAGGAGGAGGCCCATGCATAAACAATCATACATGCTTGATAATGTTGCCAAGGCAAACAACAAATTGAGCAAGACAAATCTTCAGCTAAAACTGCAAACAAAATTCAATCAAATTGCAACCAAACACAAAATCATATCTCTAAAAGTTTGAGAAAATAAGTATGTGAGAAACAGGACCTAAGAAGTAAAGCACTAACGTAAAAGTGAAAGAGCCAAGATGACTGGATAGTGAGTGGATGTAGGGACCTCGGCTGGGAAGGAAGCAGGAAATACAAAGAACAAAGGGAACATTGATAGAAAACTTCAGCAGCGAAGTGCCAGCAAGGGACGGGCTATGGGAAAGCAAGGGGAGGGAAAGACCCAGTGTTGTGCCTGGCTGTGCGGCACCGACAGCTGCCAGCCAGGAGTCACCCCAGTGACAGCTACAGCTAAGGGACAATCCCGCAGTCCCAAGTCCCCCACTGCCTGTAACTGCAGCCAAGGGGGCTTCCTGGACTCCTAGAGATAGAACTGCAGTTCCCAATGATTTTTTTTTTATTTTACCACAAGTAAAAAGCAGAGTGCCTGGAACCTATCACACAGCAGATCAGATTTATGGGAAGCAGAGACACAGAAAATTCTTCCATCTGCTGGTCACTCTCCAAATGGCTAGAGTGTCCAGAATCAAGTCAATCTAAAACCAGAAGCCAAGAGATTGTTCCAGATCTCCCATGCTGAGGCAGGATCCCAAGACTTTGGGCTATCTTCTACTGCTTTCCCAAGCCACGAGCGTGGAGCTGGGTAGAAGCAAACAAGCTGGGAAAGAACCAGTGCCCATGTGGGATCCCAGAGTGTGCAAACTGAGGATTCATCCACTGATCCATTGCACCAGGCCCAATAAGTTATTCCAGAAAACCACTATTGAAATCATATGGAGAGTGCTAAGACAGCTGAAAATTGATCCACTGTGTAACACAGTTATCTCACTTATGGGACTATATCCAAGGGAAATGAAATCATCATATAAGAAAGTGATCTACAATCCTGTATTTACAGCTGCACAAGCTACAATAGGGAAGACATGGAAGCAACACTGAAAAGGAGAAATGGGTAAAGAGACCCTGGCAATCTGCTCTGTGGGGTACTACTCAGCCTTGAAAAAGAATGAGATTCAATAATTTACAACAGAATGGGCCCAACTGGAGAATATGATGCTCAATGAAATAAGCCTATCTCAAAAGGATTAATATCATATTCTCTAATATAAGTCAATATTCATGCAAAACACAAAACAAATAGATATATAAGTAAACATGTAAATACATGTGTTCTCGTAGAGGAACATGATGGAGGCAAGCAGAGCAGGAGGTGAGGGTGCAGCATGCATGCCTACTCCCAATGCAAGGAGAATTCCCAATGAAATTGTTCAGTATGCCTTGATGATAAGATACTAGATCTTTTATCATTGGATCGACTTCTACAATGCCATGCTATTCTTAAACAGAAGAATGACGGACTTGGTGGTTGTTACTGGAGGATTGTGCTATTGTAATAATATGGGTGAAAACAGTGAGTGTGGAAGGAAGGGAGAGGTGGATCCCTGTGCCCACAAAACTGCTCATGCAAAATTATAACAAAAAATTCAAAGCAGAAAACAAAGATATTCTATTCACAATAACAAATTAAATCAAACGTTTAATGACTTTAATCCAAAAGTGAAGGGTTATGATGTAGTTACTAAGACTATGATATGCTGCATTTGCATCAGAATGAACACAACTTGAGGACATGATGTGGAGCGAAGTTAGACAGACACAAAAACAAAATTCCACATTTTCTCTCATGTATGGGAGCCAAAACTAAAAAAAAAAAAAAAAAAAAGAAGTTGCAAAACAAAAGGAAGAAATTTGCCTGTGTCTCCTTTTGCTGCACATGTAGTTTTAACACTGTTTTTTAGCATTGCCAAACCAGCAGTGAAGACTGACAAAGTTCTGCAGCCTTAATGATCTGTGATTTTTCTAAAATGCACTATATGTGAAAAAATAAATGTCTTCACTTTCTTATTGTTTATGCCTTTGTTTATATTCCTGCAGAAGGGTTCTCTTATTTTGGGTGTGTTAAACGCTTTCCTTAGCATAGTATTAAACCTTTGACTGTAATGTGAATATAAAATAAGAAAGAAGGAAGAAAGGGAAGAGATGGCAAGAGGAAGGGAATTCCATTGTATTCTTGGACTTTTACTTACAAATGACATGGGATCTAGTCTTTGTATTAGTATCACGGTAACATAAAAATTGATGAGCGTTAGGTTGTACTAATTATCAAGCATTTGCTGTGAGCCTTAGCAGCTGAGGTATCAATAAATTCCTAAAGTAAATAAAATAATAAAAGTATAAACAGGGGAAAAAAGAGCTGCATAGTGGATTTTTTCAAAATTAAAGATGCTTTTGTTTTTGGAAAATATGAAAAATTTACCACACTGTAATTAAATACGTTTAGAGTATACATTACACAAAGCCTTGTGCCTAAAATGCATAGAAAATGCTTAAAATTCAAAACATTAAGAACATTCTTCCAAAGCAAAACAAAGTAAAATACACCAATGTCTGAAGAAGCCCCAAATGAGTCGTTATTAGGTAAATGAAAATTTTAAATGTAATGATACTCCATTCAATGTGCCTTGGAATAGCTAAAAATAAGAAAACTGAATATAATAAGTGTCTTCAAAGTTACAGAAAACATGGGACTTCCTCACATCACTACTGGAAATGCAAAAATGGTATAACTACTTTAGGGAAAAAAATCAGAAATTTCTTTTTAATTTTCACACACAAGTATCGCATAACTGAGCAATCCCTGACTATCTATCAGGAATAAACTTATGAGTCATTTTCACAAACAATGTTCAATTGCAACAAAAATGCAAATACCCAAATGTCCACTAGCAAGTGAAGAACTAAAGAGATGTTGCAATTTCATCCAACAAAAAGGTGCTTAAAATTTCACATGCAGAAATATAAAACAAGCACAAATGCTGCTTCAAACATACACCCTGTGCAATAATCCACTCCGTGTGAACCAAGGACTAGGATCTAAGACATGAAATCTTCAATCCTTAAGGAAAAACTCAGGGATCGCTGTGAGATCTCGGCATGGGGAAGGACTCCTAAGTAAGAAGGGAGACACTGAAAATCAAAGTAGAAAAATGGAATTGCATCAAGCTAAGAAACGTCTATGCAGCAAAGGAAACATTGAACAAAGTGAAGAACGAACTGACAGGAAGAACGTATTTGAAAACTGTACATCTGATGAAGAATTAATATGCAGAATGTAATTGCAGTTCAAGAAACTCCACATCAACAAAACAAACAATTCAGCCAGGAAATAGGCTAAGGGCATGAACAGGCAAGTTTCACAGAATGAAATACAAAGGACAATGCACACATATACTTAGAAATGAAAAAGAAAGTCACAAACCATCTTCAAGAAAACGCTGCGACTGCATGGCCTGTGTGTAGCTGAATAAATTCATAAGAAAAAACCTTTTTAAAAAATTAAAAGTAAAAACAAAAATCCCATAACATGTAGAAAAACAATATTAAAAGGCACTTTTATAACATCAACTGCTTACAAACTTCAAAATATTTCAAACACATGAACTGATAATGCGTATCAACGAGTTATTAAAAAATGAACAGAAAGCAAGAAATTATCAAAATCATAGCAAAAACAAATGGAATTGAAACTAAGAAAGTGAATATTACAACGAGAGTCATTTAAAAAAAAATAAACAAAATATATTTTAGACAGACTAGCAAAGAGAGAAAAGCCATGTAATATTAGAGATGAAAAAGCAGAAATTTAAAGTTAATAAGATAATCTCCTCTTGCTGAATAGATAATTTGATCATTATGTGCTGTTCTACTTTATGTCTCTTAATATTTTTCATGTCCAAGTCCATATTAGCTGTATAAGAAGGGCCACACCAGCTCATTCTGACCTTCGTATATTTGCTGTTGAGCTGTGTCTCCTGCAGGCAAGAGAGTTACGTTTTGTTTTTTGATCCAGTCTACTAATCTATGACAGCTGATTGATGAGTTTAAACCATTTACATTCAGGATTAATATTGATAGGAGGTCATTTGGTCCTGCCATTTTAGCAATGGATTGCTCATTGATTGATTTCTCAAAGTTTGCCTCTGGTTTTGATAAGTACCATTCCTTTTATCTGTCAATAGAACACCTTTAAGTATTATTTGTGGAAGAATTTTATTTCATTTTCAAAGACAAAGGAAAGCTTTGCTGGGTACGTAATTCTGGGCTGATAATTTTTCCCTTTTAAAATTGAATATGGCACTCCATTCTCTTCTGGCCTGTAGAGTTTCCTGTGAGAGGTCAGCTGAGACTCTGATTAGGGTTCCTCTATATCTTAATTGCTTTTTTTCACACATATTTAAGGATCCTTTCCCTGTGTTAAACTGAAAAGTGCTTGATTATTGAGCCCAGAGCAATAGCCTAGCAGCTTAAGTTCTCATCTTGAACATGCCAGGATCCCACTTGGGCACCGGGTCTAATTCTGGCGTCCTACTTCCCATCTAGCTCCCTGCTAGTGGCCCAAAGCCTTGGGACGCTGCACCCGTGTGGGAGACGTGGAAGAGTCTCCAGGCTCCTGGCTTCAGATCAGCTCAGTTCTGGCTGTTGCGGTCACTTGGGGAGTGAATCAATGGATGGAAAATCTTCCTCTCTGTCTCTCCTCCTCTCTAAATCTGCCATTGTAACAAAAATAAATAAATCTTTTTTAAAAGAACATGATTCTTATGTCTTATAGCAATGACTGCTTTTGGTAAATCTATTGGGAGTTCTGTGCTCCTCCTATATTTTGTTTCCCAATTCTTTCTCTAAAGCAAAGGAGTTTTCCTTTGTTATTTCATTGAATGTATTTCTAAACCAAGCTTCCCTTTCTGTGTTCTCTGGAACTCTCCTAACTCTTATTCATCATTGTAGTGGTGTTCCTTAACTCTTGAATACTTCTTGTAATTTGACTCAGTTCCTCTTCCAATTGCCATTTTATTTTTTAAAAAATTGGCAAATCAGATATACAGAGAGGCAGAGAGACAGAAAAGAAGAGCTTGCATCCTTTGATTCACTCCCCAAGCAGCCGCAACGGCCAGAGTTGCACCAATCCAAGGCCAGGAGCCAAATGCAAACCCAGGAGTCCAGAGCTAGCCTCTTCCAGGTCTCCCACATGGGTGCAGGGTCCCAAGACTTTAGGCCATCCTCACCTGCTTTCCCAGGCCACACACAGGGAGCTGAATGGGAAGCAGGGTTGCCAGGATTAGAACTGGTGCCCATATGGGATCCCAGTGTGTGCAAGGCGAGGACTTTAGCCACTAGTCTACCATGCTGGACCATGTATTTTTCATTTCTTCAAGGACACATTGATCATTAAGTAACAATTAATTAACTCCATGTTGTGGTAAGTTTTCTATTTTTCTTCCTGTTGTTGATTTTGTTATGGCTTTTCCTTTAAGAGGTAATATAGTAACTGTGTAATAGATATTATAAAATCCAGTCACAAAATGGAGTCACTTTGGTTCAGGCCTGCATTGGTATGCTAACCTGTTCTTTATGCTTCTGTACAAAATTCCTTGCCAGTTTCCTGCATTTTGGGACAGATTTCAAAGAGTGATATGCCATGCCAGCAACCCTCAGTTCCAGAAATCAATGTTGTATGATTAATTCAGTCATTGTTGCTGAGACTGCCTCCCATGACTGCTCAAGCCCACCCACTGTCCTCCTTGGCAGCCTCCTGTGGCTGCTATAGCCCTCCCATTGCCCACCCACTGTCCTCCTTGGCAGCCTCCTGTGGCTGCTATAGCCCTCCCATTGCCCACCCATTGTCTCCATGGCAGCATCCTGTGGCTGCCCAACTCACCTGGTTCCCATAGATGCATAATTCACTCTATAAATCCCATCTAACCCTTACCTCAGGGCCCCTCACTGAAGGAAAGGAGAGCTGACCCCAGCCAGTTGGTCTGTTTACCTGCCTCCTCAATAAACCTTGCAGTTTGGCAGTCGTCTGGGCTGCACTTCTTGGGAAGAGGCTCCGGTTGGAAGCAACTCTATCATATCCATATGTGAAGACGCAATACAGTGTGCATCTCTACTTCCAAATCGAAGATGGACTCCTAATGAAACTATTAGCATATCTTGACAGTAGGATGCTGAATTCTCTGCCATTTTCCATACCTACAGTGTCATAACATAATGACAGACTTACACTGTTTATGAAGCACTATACTACTGTAATAATGCAAGGGAAATCAGTGGGAGGTAGGGAACTTGAAGGGGAGAAATCCCAGAACCCATAGAAATGTATCATAAAATACAGACAGATAAACAATAAAAAATATCAAGATCACTAGCCAACAGAAGAATGCAAATAAAACAGTGAAGTTTTACCTCACCGCAGTTACTATGGCTATCATCCAAAAGCCAAAACAACAAATGCTCATGAGGATATTGAGAAAAACATATCATTCTCCACTGTCAGCACAACTAACACAGCCGTTGTGAAAGACAATGTGGATATTCCTCAGAAATCTGAAAATATACCTACCATATGACCCAGCCTTCCAGTCCCGGGAACTTTCCCAAAGGAATGAAGTGAGCATAGAAACGAGTTTTATGTACCCCCATTTGCAGAAGCTCAATGCGTAACACTAAGGTATGGAAACACACCCTAAGTCCATCAACTGCCAATCACTTACAGAAAATTGTGGTGTGTTTGCTAGTGGAATACTACTCAGCCATTAAAAATGATATCTAGTGTATCTAATGTAACTGGAGATTGTTTTGTTTAGTGAAATAAGAGTCTCCAGAAGGTAAATATTATGTGCCTTCTGCTTTGTAGTAGTAACTAATAAGGTGCAAAAAAGCTAATGTGTATGTGAAATTGAGATTTTGAGAATTGATTGCTATTCATAGGCCTTGTACTCTGAGGAATGGTAGTTTCTCTACTTTTTTCTATTTAATGGAAGTTTAGGTTTGCACTGATAAAGTTAATTGAATGTACATCACTATAAAAATTAAAAGAAAGATAAATCAGGCAGGAAGAAAGAAGGTGGCATTGAGGAAGTTTCAGTGAGAAATGTCATTAAGTGCTTAAAACCGTATTATGAGACACATAAAATTCATTCTGTTTATATCAACTGATATGTGAAATAGGTAAGTAAATAAGAATTAACTTCTGAAATGGAGAACAATATGAATAATGATACATAGTTAGGCAAAAAACCAAGAAGAGATACCAATAGTGAAAGAGCATGGACAATTGCCAGGGCACCCAGGCATCTCACACTGTTGGAAATGTTCTGTGTCATGGCTGTGATGGCAATCATTAAGCTGTAAATGCTGGTGAAACCCATTGAGTTATCTCAAAGACCGCTTGTGTGCAAATCATAAATCATGAAGTTTACCTTTAAAAATGAACGTTGAGTAACATACACAGACACACACAGCCAAAAGAGTTCAACCGGTGATCAAAACCTTTCTACAGTAAAAGCCCAGGCCCACATGACTAGACAGATATGTTCCACTATACATTTGGATAGGAACTGACACTGTCAAGCAAAATAAATCTATGATAATGAATTCATTTTTCAAGAGAAAAGAATGAATTCTGGAGACATGATGTAATTTGATGAATCTACAAAGCATTGAAAGTGACAAGAGCCAAACACAAAAGGCCACATTTTGTGTACGATTCTACTTAAAACAGTATCTCTCTCTCTCTCTCTCTCTTTTTCTCTCTCTCTCTCTCTCTCCCTTTCTTTCTCTCTTTGCTCCAAGAATTCCACCTCGGTGGATATCTAAAAATACGGGTGACATGGTACAAATGCATACATATTGACATATTCTATGCATGCTAATGATACATTAGACAACAGGAAGTTGTCAGACAACCAATGCAAGATAGAATAAGTGCAATCATAGCAAAACTTGTGAAGGGCCAGCTCTGTGCACATGCGTGTCACATGTCAGAACAGCCCATTACACTCTTCCTTCTTGTGATGATATAAGGTGCACACATTGACTATAAGACGAACAAAGATAAGTGAACCATCAAACACTTGCCCACTTAGGCTCTGTCACTTAGGGTGAACCAACAAAACTAGCATAATTTCTGTTTTGCCTTCCACCATATCACGAATAAAAGTTTAATTCTTACCTAAATCTTGAGCACCTCAACACTTGGAGGTCGGTGTTAAAAAACAGGGGTTGCTGAATGCAAGCACTGCAAGACATGAACAGTAAATAAGACAGTTGGCAACAATGGGTGACTTTCAAGTGGGTAGGTTGAAGAGAGTGCTTATGTTGGGCAAAGTGAAGGCTCGTGTCTAGGCTAGAACAGCATCACAGAGATTCTATCACAGGACGATGTGCAATTTAAGACCTATGTATTGTTCACTTCTGGAATTTTCCATTCAATATTTTCTCAGATCACGATTGATCATGGACCCTTCGGCTGGAAAAGGGATCCAAAATGGAGAGACCACTGCACTCTGTACCTCACGTGGTCAGGTCTGTTCTCTCCTCCACCATAAAAGGAGGTTAGGACAGCAGGGCTGAGATATGCATCATGCATTGGCCTGAGGCTGTCAGTCGTGATTTATTCATTTTCCCAGAAAAAACAAATGAACATATTAACCAGACCCAGAAACCATAGGACTAGACTTGGGTGATGGATTAAAAAGCACTGTATTTGCATGCCACAAAAAAAAAAATGCTTGCAATCTGAAATATGAGCCTAGCACACAAGCGGCATCCTCACTATGAAGAACAAATGAGAAGAAAAGCTCCATGCTCTGGGAAAAGTGCCACTCCAGAAAATGAGTATTCTGGAGGACGAAGGACTACAGGACATTGCGACCCCATAAGGTCAGCGAGCACAGGATTACAGTTGATTGGACAATATCTGTATGATAAACAACTGAATGGGTGCCTTTTGTGTGACTGATTGGATATCCTGTGCATGAGAACAACCGAATGGCTACCTTCTGTACACCTGATGGGATATCATTGGTATAAGAACAGCTCAGTGGAAAATATATGCATGAGAACACTTGGTGGAATATACAAGACAAAAGGACTTCCAAACAAAAGCATAGAAACAGTTGATGGGTTTGTTGATGAGCTAAATACCTCCACCCTAATCCTATATGACCCTCAGTGTATAGTCTTTTGCCCCTAATAAATTTTGGCTATTGATCACCAGTCAGTAGTCCATGCGTGTTATTATCGGCTCCGTGCACCAAGTCCATCGCTGCAGGACAGCAACAAAGGACAGTGGGTGGCAGAACCACGGATGCCTCGTGCAGTCGGGGTCGTGGCAGTCCTCGGTGCGGTAAAACCGGCTCCAGTGCAACAAAGACGGAGTATTATTGGTGTCGTCCTCGCTGCCCACACTGTCTCCCAGCAGGGACGACAGGATCCTCCTCCGCCTTCCCACCTGGACTTCTTTCTCTGCATTGCATTTTGTAGTTCCCTTACAAAGGGCCTGAACCATAACAACTACATCAAAAATACTAGATCCGGGCGAGAGGAGATTGCGCCGTGGCCTTGACCTCAGCAGCAGCCCCCGGGGAAGGTGGAGGCAGTCCTGGTGAGGATGAGCCCCGCCTGTGCCCTGGAGTGTTACCTGCCCATCAGCACTCCTGCCAGCAGCTTCAGCATTGCTTCCTGGCTTTTCTGTGGTGGTTTCAAGAAAACTGCAAGGGAGTTTTAACTGTGATTTTTCTAAAATCCCAAGAATTAAACACGATTTCCAAGTGAAGGCGACATGCAAGTCAACAGAGTTCAGGTAATTTTTAGCAATGAGTTCAAAAGATTCAGTGGATGAGAGGTTTCTGTAGCGTTGACCATGGTGTAGCGTATTCTCTTACTTATGTCGGCCACCGCACAATCAAAGCAACTGTGCACCGCACACGAGGTGACTCATCTAACAGAGCATGGCACACCACATTCTGCCCCAGAATGTATCAAGAGACCTTAGTGTGGGAAGCTTACTTTCTTCCTACTAGAAACAGTGGGAAATATTTTTCTTCTTTTTATCTTTTAATGGAGGGATGTAACTCATTTATATTGTTCAGTTTATTCCTAAGGATGTTATCTTTTTTTGTTACTCTTATAAATGGGGTTTTCTTTCCCTTTATATTCTGATTGATTATATTTCTGCATACAAAGCCTATTGATTTTTGTGTCTAAAGTCTATATCCTTCTCGCGGATAGATTGTTTTATTGTTTGAATTAGCTTTATTGCTGTTCATGGCTTTCCAGATACCCCATCACATCAGCTATTAATCACGGTGTAAAACCACAATGCTAATTCCTAATGCTTTGCATGTTAGCTCTTGCATAATTGTGCTAAGTTCCCATAATAGGCTGGTAATAAAGACAGCATTTTTGCCTTGCCTTTGGGTGTGGAAAGCTGTCTCCAGCACCCTTTCTCCACGCTAAAAGCTTGGCATTAAAAATGAAAAATTTGAGTGGCTAGTGTAGTAGCCTAATGCTGTACCTGCCGTGCTGGCATCAAAGCACGCAAGCACTGGCTGCCCTACCTCTCATCCAGCTCTCTGCTTGTGGCCTGGGAAAGCAACAAAGGATGGATGAATTCCTTAGACCCCTCTACCCACGTGGGAAACCCATAAGAAGCTGCTGGGTTCAGATGAACTCAGCTCTTGCTTTTGCAACCTTTTGGGAAGTGAACCAGCAGGTGGAAGAAAGACCTCTCTCTCTCTCTGTAACATCTGTGAAAAAAAACTCTTCAAAAACTGCAATATTTGTATGTTGAAATGTTAGGAAAGTATCCATCCTATCTATTTTCTTGAAGGTTTTAGCAGAATGGACGCTGAATTTTGCCAAAGCCATTAGAAATACATATGTAAATAATTTTGATTTTTCTACTTACCCCTGTTAATACATGGCAATCATATAAACAGATTTCCTGACAATGAACAGGGTTTTCATTCATGGTATAAATTTCACTTGCTCTTGGTACACCTTGAGTCTTAACAGAGCTTATCAACTTTACTAGTATGGTAATTAATGCTTTTGCATCAATATTCCCAATAAACATTTCCCTGTTTTATTTTTCAGATTTATTTACTTTAGGGTTATTGATAAAGAAGAGAGAGAGAGAGAGAGAGAGAGGGAGAGAGAGGAGATGATCTTGCCATCTGCTAGTCCACGTCCCAAGTGGCCACTGTGGCCAGAGCTGGGCCAGGACAAATGCAGTAGCCTCATCCAGCTCTCCCACCTGGGACACCTGTGCAATTAATGATATGATAGGATTTCCCTGGCACAGCCAATGGGCATGGTCTTGTTTTGTGAGATGACGTCTTGAAGATATTCCTCCTTGTTGCTACTATAGGAATTATAGTATGTTTTCATTTTTGTTTTAATTAGAATCAATTTAGACAAATATTTTCCCAAAAAGTGTGTTTGCATAGAGGTATAAACAATTTCATATCGTTTCAAACCACAATTATATCAATTGATGTTTTGTTTTTTATCCCATTTTTCTCCTGAGACTGAATATTGGATTTTTTTAGTATCTTCAAAGAACAATGATTCTGAATTATCAGCTTGAGCCAATATTTTTCTGTTCTATACATCATCACATTTTCTTATATTTCCTATTTTGTTGTAATTTTTACTTTAATTTTCTTACTGTTCTCACAGTAACTTGTTAAGCTACAATTTCATTTATTCTCATTCTTGACTTTACTTCTAAAACATTTAGAGATATGAATTTTCATCTAGCCACTGCTTTAAATTCAGTCCTTTGATTTAGATATTTAAGGTCTTGTTAACCTTCTGGAAGTTCTAAAATCCCTTTTCATTTTTTTTTTCTTTCTCCTAAGAATTGCTTAATATAAGTTTTTAAATTTCCATAGACAGGATTTTGAATTATTTTTTTCCAATAGAGACGTTTTAATTTTTCAACATTTTTAGGTTTAAATCATTTGCTTATTTATTTGAAAAGCACAGCAATAAAGAGACAGGAGCAGATCTTTCATCCACTCATTCCCGCGAATGCTCACATCAGCTGGGGCTGGGACAACCCAAAGCCAGGATCCAGGAACTTGAGCTGGGTACCAGCATCTCGCAGGCACCCAAACACCTGGGTCATCCGCTGCTGTCTCGCAGGTGTATCAGCAGGAAGCTGAGTTGGAAGGGGAACTGGAACCCAATGTTTAACACCACGGTACGGGATGGAGACATGACAAGTAGGTTTTACCACTCAACCACACTATTTGCTCCAAATTTCCAGGTTTTCAATGTTTTTACCAGAGAGATTTATTTTCCTGTGTGAGTATTAGCATATTATCTTGGTGATACAATGTATGTTCAACATACAATGTTAGATAGAGAGGTATAGGTGCAAAGATAAATAAACAGCGGTATGTTTATGTAGACATATGTCTGCTATATTTTGTAAGATTTTCAGGTTCTTTTCATTCTTACATTGCTGTGTATCTTTTGTGTTCAGTGTTACATTTACCATCACCTCCAGTTTGCGTGATTCACTTCTTACTGCATCTCTGACAGTTTCTGTGTGTCTAGGTAACACACAGGCTCCCCAGGGTGTCACTGGGGCCAGCACAGCACACTGTCAGCGAGCCTATGGCAAAGCTCAGCTTAGATACTGCCGAGTCCTCAAGTGTGGCACAGAATCGGCAAGCTCAGAGAAAAATACTTAGAATTTCCAGAAGGACAGCCACAAATGAGGAGAGTTATAAAATGTAGAAAAAACTAACTGACCCTTCAACACACAGAGGCGCCAGTGCCCACAAGCACCAGGAGAGGTGATCCTCCTAACCAATAAAAGCGGATTCCAGGATTCTCAAATAAAGAATGCTGTATAGAAACTGAATGATTTCTTAAAAAATAGAGTAACAACTTAACACATAACAGGGATACTCGATAGGACAGCGGTTGAAAATATTCAATTGGAAGGTAAAGAAGAAACAAAAAGTAAGGGAAATGAAGAAATCTTGCAGGAAATATGTGAGTCGTTGGTATTTAATGGAAGCTTGAGAATGCCCAGGGAGTAGAAAGTGTGTTAAAATGGATCACATTTTATAGCAAGAAGAAGATTTATAACAAAGCTAGGGACAGTTCGAATCAGGCAGGTGCAGGAAGATCGGAAGTCACCAAATTCAGTGCATCTGAGCATATTATAGTCAAGCTCTGCAGAGATCCACTTCAGGCGTGTCAATGGACATTCTTAAAGAAGCAGTGTCAGTGTCCTGAAGCATTTGTTCAAAGTGTTGGCAGAGGAGATGAAAAATGACACCGCACTCTGACACGAAAGGTGAAGTGTGACAAAAACGGAAGCTACCATGAAATGAAGGTCCAGTTGACACAAAGCACTCGTGGCAAGGGCAAAGTTTGTAGCAAAGGAAGTTTTCTGAGAGTCTGAGGCATTTTGCTTGGTGGGTGACTTTCTGGAAAGCCAAGTAATGTTTGTTTTTTATGAGAATGCTTTAAGAAAGAAAGAAAAACTTTAATGCAGAAATGCCCAAGAAGTCTTCACCAGAGGTGTGTCGGCTACAGCACTGCCCCAGCTCCTTCCTCGCACCAGCAGAGGAAAACTGCACAAGGGGTTTTCAAAGCAGAGCTTACAGGGTAGGAAGTGGTGGGGACACAGAGAGAAACTTGCACACGTTGCTTCTCAACCCCAAATGACCACAAAAGCCAGAACTGCGCAAACGCAAACCCAGAGCTTCTTCCAGACCTCCCATTTGGGTGCAGCAGCCCAAGGACACACACCATCTTGCTGGTTTTCCAGGCACATCAATTGGAGAGTAGACCAGAAATTGAGTAGCCGCGACTTGAATCAGTGCCCCTATGGGATGTTGGTTTACAGGTAGTAGCTTAACCCCATAAGATGCAATTTAGCCCTGTTTAAAATTTTTAAGATTTTTTTTTAATTTGAAAGACAATTTACACCAGGATGGTAAGGGGGAGGGAGGGAGAGAGGGAGAGAGAGAACGAGCGGTTTCTGTGGAAAATCTTCAGGCATCCACACTACAGTCCTGGTTGGCATCTTCTGTATTTTTCCCTGAATCTTGCAAAGTATAAGGCATTCCTTTGGGGTCTGCATTTAATAGGGCAAAGGGGCAAAAAAAGACCACACTGGCATGGTTAAGTTCTCAGGACCCTGGGTTCTTTAGAGATAGCATAAAAGGCTAGTATCATTGCTGACAAAACTGAACTTGAAGAAGCTTATATTGAGAAACAAAGTTTATACATTTATTAGTATCAGTTAACACCATTTTCTATGGACTGTTGCAGCCCAGCATCTCTGAGAAGCTACATGATGGAGCAAGCCTCACATGGTGACCACCTGCAGTGGCCAGTTGGAGTCCAGTGCTCAGCAGCACAGGGCTTCCTCTGAGTCCACGTGCACTGTTGCACTCACCTTGTCTCTTTTGCTGGGAATCTCCGGGGCTGCTGTGCCCTGTTACCATCTGTAGCAGGCACTGGCAACATACTGTCTGCTGGAATCTGGTGGCTACTTCTTTACTTTTGGTCTTCTGCACCTGCTAAGAGTAAGGATGGAGGGTTCAACCTGTGGCCTGACTTGGGCTTTTTATCATGAATGATTCCCGGTAACATAATCATCAAGAATTTTGTCTTTATTTATTATGATTGAAATTTAATGTGATTATGCTAAAGATTCATATTTTTCTCGACCATCAAAATTTCTATTGCCTTCTTGGTTACTACTTCTTCCCTGACACTTATTTCTTAACTCTTATTTGATACATTTGGCATCTCAGTTACTATTGCAAATATCCATCTTCTGTTGCTATTAACAAAAATCTCCACTTTCGTTTTTATATAACTGGGACCATGCCCACATCATTAAAGTGACAAAGAACCCAGAAACTTGCTACATTTCTATCATTAATTGCATACATTTATGCTGCAAGATTAATAGTGCAGACATATGGAACAGTCAATTACTTCCAAAATAATTACTTTCTATGAGAGAATTTCAATCGTTACCAACAGGGATACTCTCAGTGTCTACATTTTACCTTCACAGCTCTTTGTAAAACACTGATTGAGATGACATTAATTAACACTGCTTACACTATAGACAATGATATCATGAAAAGTCAGAGACTTAAGCAAAAAACTGTATCTGAAATTAGCATACTTAATATTGTATCCTAGCCCTGGCATTCTGCTTATGTAACCCTCATAAACTCAATTAAGCTGTCTGTTATAGCTACTTATTGTTTAGAAACATAGGGTTGTTATAGTGGAATTCAAGGAGTGCCCAATATACTCGCCTTAAGATTCATCTGTGTTAAAATATGGCTTACATTTTTAATAACCAGAGTCAAAGTTTCAATGTTCTTGCTTTGCTTTATGAAACTCATAAGAACCCACACTGCTAGCTTGGTCCCCAAACAAATACGTGCAGAACTAAGGCATAGCCACCCATATTTACCCAGCAACTAACTCCAAGGAAAAAAGAAAGTCAACGCGTCTCCAGTACGACTTAAGACGGAATATCTGCACTTCCTGTTTTCTTCTCAGAGGCCCATGCTGGTGCACTCATTACCAGGCCGAGGTAGACAAGCAGACCCAGTTACGGGAGCTCTAGCCTTGTTTTCCAGCACATTTGAAGTTTTTGCTATTATTTCTCTTCCTATTTTAGCACGTCCCTTGTGCCACTCTCATTCCAAAACAGACACGTAACAAATGGAAAATCAGTGGGCAACGCATAAGGATTCTGTAATTATGTGGCTGCTACGTGGGAAGATTAGGAGCCTATAATTTAAGCAATCACTGACTAAGCTCTCGAATTCACGAAGGGAAGAAAGAGAAAGCGCATTTGTGCTGATGAAATTGTTTTCTTCGGTCGCTGCTTGCCGTTATCCGGAGCCGACAGTTGTTCTGCTGTAAATACGCCTTGACTATTAAAATATGCAAGTGTGTCTGACTAAGAATTAAGCAGGAGTATAAAACTAGAGCTTAGTTTAGGAGCAAAACGCTTCAAGAAGATCACATAATTATAGCACGATGCGCAAAGTCTGCAGAATCTTCGATTTGGGGGCGGGGGCCGGAAAAGTCCCTCAAAGTTGCTCTGTCCGTGTCCCACGTGCGTGCAATCTAGCTCATGGGTGGCAGGATGTGTTCCTGATCTATGGAAAGTTCTGGTCAATCACAGCTCTGGATTACAAAGAGCATTTCATAAAAGCTCTAGGGAACAGATTTAAACTCACACAGCCTTCCAGTGACCGGGCAAGCAGACTGAAACACAGGAGGCCAACCAGTTAGTTTATAATAAGAGAGAACAGATTATGTTCCAATGACTAGCACACCTAGGTTCGTCTCCAAGGAACACCCTGACTCAGATGTGGGCTTAGGAGACAACCACTGAAGTCACAACTCAGTAAACACAAAATATAATTAAGAAATATCATGTTTCTGACGATCATACATGAACTTAAACTTGTGTCTTTAAAGAGCATTGCAAGAATACTGATGCAAGTATTTTTCTATAAAAGAGAAACTCTTTAAGATCTATTTATTTTTTTTTATTGGAAAGACAGATTTATAGAGAAGAGAGACAGAAAGGTCTTCCATCTGCTGATTCACTCCCCAAGAGGTCTCAGTGGCCAGAGCTGAGTAGATATAAAGCCAGGAACCAAGAGCCCCTTCCATGTCTTCCACACAGGTGCAGGTTCCCAAGGGTTTGAACCATCCTTTACTGTCCCAGGCCACAAGCAAGGACCTGGAAGGGAAGTACAGCATCCAGGAGATAAACCAGTGCCCATCTGGGAGCCCAGCGCAAGCAAGGCGAGGACTTTAACCCCTAGGCTACCGTGCTGTGCCCTGAAAAGAAACTCTTCAGAACAACGGTGTTAAAGTGTGTGATTGACCATGGCCTGCATTCATACAGCACACTCTTGGGAAAAAGTAACTTGCATTAAAGGGAAAATGACAAAAAGAGATATATAGAGAGAAATAATTGAGAAAAAAGATTTGCATAGTCCCAGTAACAGCTTAACTAAAAGAGAAAATCCAGTGTTTTCTCTTTACTTTCCTTGTTTCTCTACACATAGGATATTGTACTCTCAAGAACAGGCCAGAGAGCTACCATGTTGCTCCCCTTTGAACTCGGATATTCTCAGTATTTCACTGTAATATTATCTTTAGAAGTATCCACGTGATAGCTAAGTAAAATCAACTGTCATTTATTAAACAGAAATGGCTGTTGTGGAAAATCTGCAAACACCCAGAATGTCGTGACTAGACTGAGCCCTTCCTCAGGCATTTGAAGTGTGAATTTTACTGCACCTTTATTCTCCGTTCGGTCTATGACTTCATCCACTTTTTTAATGGGAGCTTCCTAACGCACTTTTAGAACCGTGGAAGCACAGAGAGGCCTCCAGCCGGCCGGGGCTGGCCCTGTGCTGACCTCTGGGATGCTAACGGACTTGCTCTTGATCCTCCATTAATACAGAGTTGAGATGGCATGACCTCAGGGTCGCATGTGCTTTGGAAAATGTGACCTTTCCAAATATTTGGTCTTAGGTTGTTTATCTTTTTCAGGGCTATACAAAGCTACTTCCAAGTATGTGGGAAAATGGTATTAAAAGATGCATTAAAAAAAAAAGATATTGAAATACACACACACACACAAAAGATCTATTACAAGATCATGGAAATATAGATTACAAGATGAATTATGCGTAGAACTCAGAAAATAAATTTAACTCTAAATTCCATTTTCCACAAACTTTCTAAATTACCCTTACCAGATAAATGACCTGAATATGCTTTAGTTTTCTGCCTTTACCAACAGGAGTAGCAGGATATAAAAGAAGTGCCTGCGGTTTCACTTCTTTTCCATGGCACCAAATGGTGTGCATTAACTTCCATTTCTCAGTGGTTCTCAGCTCACTGGCTTTATGAGATAGTGAGTGGGAGATGGCCGTACCGGACTCTGTGATTACATTACAGACTCTGCTTGCTGCCACTTTCACCTTGACCTTTAGGGGCCTCAGAAATGGTCTGCAAGCACCCACAGACCGATGGAGAGGAGACCAGAGTGAGCGGGAGTCATGGCGTGTAGCCCACCACAACTTATGTAACCCACCTGATCTTGGAGTTGTCTATTACAAGACTATCACAAGTTTACCACAAGATGGATGTGGGCATGGGGAGGAGGTGACCAAGCTGCTAGAAAGTACCCAAATGAGCAGAAGAGAAGTCACTGAAACAGGAAAAGGGTCTCAAGGCTTATGCCAAAGCCGAGCGTAGAGGGACCTCAAGCCTCCAGACAGGCACTGAACCCGTGTTCCTGCTGCCCCTCACACAGGCTGACTAAGCCAAGCCCATCTCGGCACTCATTCACCCACATCACAGAATCTGAAACTGACAGAATGAACAAGAAAGGATGTTTTTTGTTTGTTTTTGTTTTGTTTTGTTTTTGTTTGTTTTGCTGGTAGGTCAGTAAACATTTCCCCAACATAAGGTAGAAACAGAAAACAAACAACAAAAATAAAATCAGAATTTTCTGGCATGACCAAGAGCAGTGGTACTCAAACATATGTGACTTCTTAAAGGTAAACCTCTATTTCCAATCCAGAAACCAGGTTTAAGAGCTGAAAGGATGCAGTTTTATTTTAAGCAGGTTTAACATGTTCAAGAAATACAGTTTTATTTTAAGTTTTCATTTGTTTACTTCAGAAAGGGAGTAGGAGATGGGGGTACAGAGAGAAAGGGAGAAAAGAGTTCCCAACCACTGGTTCACTCTGTGAACACCCACAATACCAGGGTAGCTAAAGCCAGGAATGCACTTACAGCCTGCTATGCTCTCGGAGCTGGCTTTACCAGCTGGCTTCAGGAACTGCAGCTGGGACTTGAACCCAAGTATACTGCGAAGTGGAACATGTCCATTCGAAGTGGCCATTTCATCACCAGATGAGCCTCGCTCCTCAAACTTCCTTAAGACCACGTGAGCTTCGTCACACTTCTAAAGACTCTAGACCAAAGCGACTCCATCACAACCAAATAAGCTAAATTCCTGTGTCTCCAGTACACAAACCTTATTTTTCTAGTAAGAACAGTGATCTATTATCACTAGATCCAATATTCTCTGCTCATGTTTTAACAACTTAAAAAATTAAACAAGCACAAGCCATAGGCAATGGTAAGCTGCTTTATGATGCAGTGAATGGTCCAAGTGTTCTCATCTCGGCTTTTGGAATCCAGATTTCTCTGGTTTAGAAGGATCCTAATTAGCTGAAGTTAATAACATTTACACAGATCTCCACTACTGCATAAGCCTCTTACAGCCCCGAGGATGGGCTATAATCTTGCATAATCAGCAATCGTATCCTACAACGGGCCTCCATCTCATTAAATGCAATTGCCCTGTATTGGTGACTTGGCAGAAGGCAGAGTCAGCTCTGTATGAGGCTCTCAGCCAAGATCTGAATTACAGGAACTGGTGAAAAGGGCTTGGAGAGCACCATACAGAACAACTACCACACATCACAGGCTTATTGGCTAAGAAGTGTTTTTTTGACTCCTATTCCCCTCAGCCTGTTTCTTAATACGTTGACTTCCCTACCCAATTTTCTTTCTGTCTATACCTGCTTGAACCTTCTCAGTGTGCTCCCCCAGCTCTGCCGCCCAGGGCTCAGTGGCTTGAATGCCACACTATGAGCACCGGTCTCATAACGAGCAGGAGTCTGATAGCTCCTGTTGAGTCAGCGTAGGTGTTACGTTCTCCAGCTTACAGCAATTCATCTGCAGTTCACTTCCTATTCCACAGGGCATAAGCTATAGGACTAACAGGTGACATTTGCAGAAGTGCATGACATTGCTGTGAGTATCTCAAGGTGTTTCTGACATCTACCACTTGTTCCAAAAGAGAAACGTGATAGAATCTTTCTTTCATTTGAGTGGTTCTACAAAGGAATACAGTTTTGACACTCGTACTCCATGATCAGACCATGAAACCTGCACTTCCCTTCAGGGTTTGGGTTCTGAGTCCAGCAGCTCAATTGGGGGATCCCTAAAGAAACTTCATCTGAAGTGGTCTCAGACCTGATTCTTGTGTGTGCTTGCCTGTACAGGGTCTGGCACAGTCTGTCGCCCTCAACCAGCTGGTGGTTGCAGTTGCTGGGTCAGTTCTGTTTCCCACCCTGTCTTCCACATGAACCAATAAGTGTTGCAGTCCATTATACCCAGCACACATTTGGCTCTTACACAAACCAGTGGGAGCTTCAGCCTAATCAGAGCAACCCACAATAACCCCCACCAGGCCCGCCCTCTGCCCTGGTTCCTGTGCTTGCCAGAATGTACCGCAGACTGGTCCAGTCTGTCCAAAATTCCATTCAGCTCTCATACATGTCAATGGGCATTGAAGCCTAGTTCAGCCCAACCAGTGCTACTATCCAGTCCATGTCCATGCTGGCAGGTGCTGTTCTGTCCAGCCACCCCTGCCCCAGTCCTGGTTTTCATGCTCTCCAATGAGAGTGATAACCCAAGAGGGAGGTGCCCACTATTTCCCTACTGGGCCCACTCCCAGAACATGTCACTCTCCAGGTGGTTCTGTATTTCAACAGCATTAGCCCCCAGTGCCAGAATCTGCCAGCTGATGCTACAGCAAAGCACAACCAACCCTCACCCACTCTGGTTTATGCTTGCAGCAATAGGAACAGTCAGTCCAGCCTGGCTTTCGCCTGATCTTGCTCACCTAGGGCCCACAGGTGTTGTAACCCTGCCTGGTCTGGTCTGGCCTCACCCCAACTCATGCTTTCTAGTGGGAGTGGCGGCTCAGCAGGGGAGCCCTCCACATCCCCCCTGCTGAATTTGAACCCTTCCTCCCTGGTTTCCACATGTGCTGGTTGGGTGCTGTGGCCCTGTCTGGCATGGCCCGCCTCACCTCAGCTTTTGCCAGTGGGTGCTGCAGCCTGGTCCGGCTCAGCCCACCCCTAATTCCAGCTCATATTGGTGGGGTTTATAGCCCATCCCAGCCCAGCCCAGTAGGCACCCAATCCCAGCCATAATGTGTAGTGGTATGTGTTACAACATCTGTAGACCTCCTCAGAGGCTCAGACAGAGCAGTGGACAGCATATCCAGGTACACATGGAGAATACGGCAGTCCACGGAACCGGCAGAGGATACCTGGTACCACAACAGAGGACGGAGCACAGAACAAATCAACCAACTACCCAGCCATGTGTTGGCAGGGAAAATCTGGGCAAATGGAGACTCTAAGAAGGATTATGTCAGCCAATGGATTCTGCAGCAATTTCATCATGCTTGGAATGGCAAGATTGGCAGCAATTCAGAACTGATGAATTATCAAAACCTCAGAGTATGTCCTACATCAGGGACCTGAGATGGGTGGGAAGATGCAGCTCCTCCCTTTATCTCCTCCCTTTATCCCAGATACAGAAAATAATAATAATAATAAGGACATATTTCCTGTAGCCCTTGACCCTTTGCTTCCTAATCAACTGTGTAAAATTATCAAAATAAAATAATTACAAAAAAAGGAATACAGTTTGCAGTAATTTCATACAGTCAGGGGAGTAGCTATAAGATAGATTTAGTGAGCCCCATCAGCTACTTGTCCAAATGGCCAGTGGAATACGGCAGAAATAATGGTGGGTCTGTTTTGAAGTTAGATTCTCTCTCTCTCTCTCTCTCTCTCTCTCTCTCTCTCTCTTTCTCTCTCTCTCCACAAACACACACACACGCTTTTTCTCCTATCACATGCTCTAGAAGAAGCAGTTGTCATGTCATCATAAGCCCCGTGGAGCAGCCCACATGATCAGCATTGGAAGCCCTTCTAAGAACCACAGGAAATGAGCTTCCAAGCACAACTTCCAAGCCCACCAGCTCTTCAAACACTGTTGCCCTAGCCAGTGCCTTGAACTGAACCAGAAGCACTCAGGCACAACATTGCCAACACACTGATGCTCAGATTGGGTGAGGCAGCTAAGTTTTGCAATGAGTGTTTATGTTGCAACAGAGAGCTCAACCCCTAGGGAGCCAATATCGCAGTATAAGCCAAGGCCTTGGCGCTAGCAAACCTCACCACCCACACTCTCTTCACTTACCCTCAGTTTGATGGGAGTTGAGATGCTGTATTCCTGAGTGGCTTTGGTTTATGTGGCAAAACACACTGAATTGTCATACTAAAATGTTCCTTATCATTTATAAACTCTTGTGAGTAGAATACCATGCTTTCAAAGTACATTAGAATTGGAACAGATTTCCAAAATCATTAACAATGAAATAAAAATCCAGATAATAGGATTCTTGCATGTGCCTTGATGTCGACCTGAGTTAAGACTTAGTGTTGACTACAAAGCTTCATTCTTGTCTTCCTGAGTGGATAAGGCAATCTGAAAGCATTTCACATGTCATCCAACTCACCCTTCACTTCTGCCTTTGAAAAACTCCTCTAGCAACTCTGGACAAACACAACTGAAGATCGGGAATTTCCAAAATAGTAATTAAACATTCAATCAAAAAATAATTCTAGTTCCCCCCACACACACACACACACTTAAATTTAAAACAAAATGCGGTGGAACAAAAATATTTAAAATTCACCACTCAGCATCAAATGGGGCAGCTGGCAGAGTGGTTAGAGTGCCCTGACGTGACTGGTGCAGAGTCGGCCACTTGGACTAGTCAGGAGCACTTTGTCTGCTGTTCATTCATCATTGCTCCTGGCTGTGTCACCTGAGCATTCAAATACCCATCTGGGTCAGTCTGCTCCCAAATGTCGCCTTCCTGTTGAGCTTGGAATCTGTCACAGAAAAGAGATCAGATTAATTCGACATTTTTTATCATAAACTGTGGGAGTTTTCTGGAGCCTTATGAATACAATACTGATGCAGAACGTCTTCATTTTTAACTAGTCCAAAGCACCAAACAAAAAGTCAAAGTCAGTGTGTTCATATTAATTTAGCTGATCATGAATGTTTCTCAGTTTCTGTATGAAACTGCAGGTAGCAGACGGTAGAGAGAGAGAAAAAGCGAGAGAGAGAATGAGTGCAATGGGGTAAGGATCTCATTTCAAAGGGAGGGGGCCGCCTCAGAATAGACTAAAATTGCTGCTTCTGCTTCAGCACAGGAGAGGAGCTGTTAGTTTGGGAAACTGTCGGGATAGACACTGTAGTTATTTTCTTCTTAGTTCTAGAGCTGTTTGGTTAAACACTGTACACTAGTGACCCCAAGCTAAAGTGAAAGAAAATGTTCTGCCTGTCTAACATCGTCAGTCTAATACCTGGAGAAAGTAACCAATGGACTTCCACATTCTCGGAGCAGAATTCCCACTTTCTTGAGGGAACTAGGGTGTTACGCAGTCCTTGAGTGTGGGAGTAATTTGGCGTCTGATTCACACTCACTGGCACCCAGTACTGAACAGCGCTCTTTGTGGGTAGCAGGTGCTACAAGCATGTGTGACGAATGAGCTAGAGGGAGGGATGGAATGTTTCCATTGTCCAGTCTCATAGTATGAATGATGCAAGTGCGTGAAGGATGGGCTCGTGTTGTGACCAAACATGAACACATTTTCTGTCCTGGAGTGTGACCAAAAGGGTGAACCTTCCCTCGGGGAGGGAAACTGCTCCATCCCAGCCATGCTTTCCCCCGACAGTGTTGGTCCTGCTCTGACGCTCTGCTGTGGAGACGCTGGGTCTACCTGCTTGCACTTGGACCTTGACGTGCTGTTTGACAACCACAAGCTTCACTCAAATATATCTCAAACTCAGAATCTTATTTCTTCCTCCACAAAGTAAATACATATAAAATGTGACACGGGGGCCTGGTGCAGTGAGTCAAATGTCTAATTCTCAATCTTCAAGTGCCAGGATCCCTTAAGGGAGCCGGTTCACATCCTGGCTGCTCCATTTCCAAACCAACTCTCTGCTTGTGGTCTGGGAAAACAGTAGGGGACGGCTCAAAGCCTTGGGATACTTCACCTGCATGGGAGACCTAGAGGAAGCTTCTGGCTCCTGGCTTCGGTTTAGCTCAACTCCAGTTGTTGCAGCCACTTGGAGAGTGAACCAGTAGATGGAAGACCTTTCCCTCTGTCTCTCCCTTTTTCTGTATTTCTACTTATTCAGCAAAAACAAGTAAACCTTTTTTTTTAATGGAAAGGGAGACATGATCCATTATATGTGAGCCAGTTCCAGGAATAAAAAACGGCAGAGCAAAGGCAGGTGTCTCTGGACCTCTCTGTTTGCAGTGACTGCTAGTGTGGGCTCTGGGAACTTTGTCTTTACACAGCAACCTTTAATTAGAACCTCAGTGCAGATAACTATTTTAAAACAGCTAAGCTAAGCTTGCAGCATGCTGATCCTGTGGTTATTCTGCTGCTACTGAAATCAAGAGTGTCCCAGATTCAGTACCAACCTATACTTCCCTAATACCCTCTATTTAATATTCAATAATCCCTGAATCCTTGCAGAAATGCATATTTGAGTGAAAGATTGATGTTGCCTAATATTTTAGGACTTTCCATGTCTTCAAGTCCCCAGGGGTCCCATGTCAACCAAGCTTTGCTAAGCTCATGTCACCAAGTTTTGGCTCCATTTCAGACACCCACAAGTTTCTGACATAAGGTGCACACTTCATAAACCAGGAGGGAAATGATTTACACAACGGTAATGAATTTAATGCATAAATTATGGAACTATCAGATATTATATACTCAGGTTATGACAGGCAAGAAATGGAAAAATAATACAGATAGCTGGAAATTCTTCAGAAAGGTGTGCCTGCCCCTGTTCTTGCATTGTGAGTAATTCTCTCCTTGTGCTGTCACCAACTAACCATTTGTCTCAGAAAATCCACTGCAGAACATCTCTGGAAGGGTTGCTGGTCATGCCTGCAGCTCTGACTCGCTGAGCCTGGGCTGCGCGTGTGGTTCCAGTGGCACTTGTGGACACTCTAGCAGCGCACAACCAGTGCACTGAGGATCTGGCTTGTCATGTTACTCAGGAACACAGAGAAACCAAACCCTTTTCTTCCTCCTGTAGAGTGTCCCCTATCCCTTATCATGGACTTTGCATCCAGTCTACGTTATTGACTTGGTAATGGACTTGGCCTGTGGTGACATCACTAACATCATTTCAGAGCACATTGACAAAGTGTTTGTGGATCTGCCCCAATGCATCATATAAAATAACTCTACTTATGCAAGTTTCCAAACCGCAGATGGACAAGACATTTTGTTTCAAAGATCCCTCGTTAGTGTCAGAAGCAGCCTGCTCATAGGGCAGGTACTCAAAGCCCTACTGTGAGGTCATGACTCCACCAGGTAGGCAACTCTAATTCCTTTATGAGCATCAGGTACAGCTGAGTAATCAGTGATGTAAAGTGAGGCAAGTGGTGCCATGTTCTTGGCTACGCAAAACTGTCAACCAGCTGCCAAGTCAGGCGCCACATGCCACACCTGGCACCAACAGAAACACACAGGTCCATGACACTGCTTCGTAAGGAGTCTTCAATGTTGGGGCACTAGAGGACCAAACTCTTCCTTGTTCACACTTACATTAAGCAGCGTCATCAAGCAGCTTAGAAGGATGTTTCCATTAAAACCTGCATGGAAAGACTGTGCTGGGAATAGTATGTTTGGTAACATGCAGTGACAGAGACAGAAAATGCCAACCCTCAACCACTTGAAGGTTCAGTGAACCATGGATTCTTAGGTAGAAAAGACCTAACTTTATAAATCTAGATACAGTGCCAATTTAGCCGCTGCATATCAGACCTTATAGCTCAGTATCTTTAAGTGCAACATGGGACAGGTTCTCGGGAAGATGTGATCTCCTGAGGCTTGGGAAGCAGAGCCTTAGAGAGCTTTGAGCTTCCAAAGTGATACATGGCTTGGGCAAAATCAATGGACAAGCAGTGCAGATGTAACAGCATTGAAGGCCTCCTGATCACCAGATGACTGTTTCTCATTATTTTATACTGAAAAGAATGAACTCAAGAATGTGTTGATTAATCATTGATTACCAGATATCCCAAAATGTACTAAGTGTCACACATCTGAGGGTCCCTGAAGTAGACATTTGTTCCCACTACAAATTCAAACATAAGTGGAAAATGAATAAAAAAGCAAAAACATAAAAACCTAGCACATTATCTTTTGACTTATAAGAGAATATCCAGGCAATATAATGCTTTATCAGAAATGCTTGTGACCAAAATGTTAGTGTTTAAGTCTAAACATTAAGTTCATTCCCATTTCCTGAAAAGAATTGCATGTAATTTTTTTGGTGTATCTGTGTTTCCACTGTACTGCACCCATGAGATCAAGAGTAAGATTTTCACGGGCCTGGTGCAACAGCCAAGTGGCTAAATCCTCATCTTGCATCCACTGGAATCCCATATGTGTGTCGGTTTGTGTCCCAGCTGCTCCACTTCTCATCCAGCTCCCTGTTTGTGGCTTGGGAAAGCAGTAGAGGACGGCCAAAAGCCTTGGGACCCTGCAGCTGTGTGGGAGACCTGGAAGAAGTCTTTGGATCCTGGCTTCGGATCGGCTCAGCTTTGGCAATTGCAGTCACAGAAGACCAGAAGACCTTTCTCTCTGTATCTCCTTCTCTCTGTGTATTTGCCTTACTACAAAAATTAAAAATAAAAACTTAAACAATTAAGAGTAGAGTTATCCCTTGTGATATTTAATCGACACTCAAAATTTCTCAAATTTAGAGACATTTTGGATTTGAGTTTTTAGGATTGTGCAACTTGTAATAAGATTGATTCACAAAATCAGATGAGGCAACTAGGCACCATCCGTCATAGACAGGCACCTGTCCCTTCAGTCTCAGGCACCTGTCCCTGAGACAGTTCATCTCTCACGCAGCACGTTTTACAACTCACAGCTCTCTTCCTAGAAGGAGTGAGAAGGCAGTCCCTGTCTGTCCCGGCAGCTTTTGTCTTCCACCAGGTCACAAAGGAAGTGAGCGACTGCAGGGACCAGGCACGTTTCTCTGGGTGTGAGACATCGCCTCCATGTGCGGAAGGTCTTCAGGACTGGGGAGATGCTCCCTTGTTGCAGAACTCAGTTACTTCCAGGTAAGTACGCTCAAGGATTCTTCTGATTGCGTTACTTAGAAAATAAACTTTCAAGGGACTCTCCAGCATAAATTGTCACCTAATATTAGTTCCAAATTAGACTTAGTTATACATATTTGATCAATTTTATCTGATAAGTAATTAGATGTAATGAATCCATATTTTATATATACATATATGAACATGTATGTTGGAATTTGTTGAAATTCTTGAAATATACATGTATATATGTGTGTATACATAATTATCTCTCAGTATCCCATAGAGAATTGATTCAAACATCCCCTAGGAAACAAAGTCCATAAATGTTCAGGTCCCTTCTGTAAAGTGGTGCAGTATAACATAGATTCTTTGATCCATGAACAAGGAATACCTTTCTATTGTTGTGTATTCTTGGTGATTTCTTTCATCAACGTTTGATTTTTTTTTTAATATTAGGAATCTTTCACTTCTTTACTTCAATGTATTCCTAAATATTTTATTTTTGTATGTCAGTTGTGAATGGAGTTTCTTTTTGGATTTCTTGTTGCACAAATTCATCATTAGCATACAAACAGCTACAGTTTTGTATGTTTGTATTGTAACCTACGAATTTACTGAATTGATTTACAAATTCCAAAAGCTTTTTAGTGGGTGTTTAGGTTTTTCCACCATGAACATTATACCATCTGCAAACATGAATAATTTGAGTTCTTCTTTTCCGGTTTTGATGTCTTTTCTTACTTCCTTCCCCCTAATGCTTCTTACTAAAACTCAGTACAATATAGAATCAAAATGGCAAACAGCACACTCTTGTGTTGCTCTGGATCAAATGGGAAACACTCCCAGCTCTTCCCAACGTAGTGTGAGATTGGCTGTTGCTTCATGATATATAGCCTTCACAGCTTTTAGCAATGTGCCTTCCTTCTTACTTTATGGAGGAAATTTTTATCATAAACAGGTGTTGAATCTTACCAAATGCATTAATTGAATCTATTGAGATGATAAGTTTTTTGTTCTTCACCCTATTGATGTAGTTTATAGTGGTTGTTTGTTACAGATGTTGGGCCACTGTTGTCTTTCTGGGATAAATCTCTGTTGATCATGGCGTATGATCTGTTTGATGTGGTTTGGGATTCCATTTACTTGTTTAGAATCTTTGCAACTCTGCTCATTGGGGTTGTAGGTCTGGAGTTTTCTTTTGGTTTCCTGTCTTTGGGTTGGGTGTTAAAGTAAAATAGAATTCATAAAAGTGAGTTTGGCAAAAGTCCTTCCTGTTCAACATCTCGGAATACTGTGAAGAGCTTTGGGGTCACTTCCTTTTGGAATGCTTTATAAAATCCTGTTACAAAGCCATCAGTTATGGACTTCCCATGATGAAAGACTTACAATTATTGCTTCAATCTCCTTCATTCCTACTAGCATGTTTAGGATGTCTATACCTTCTTCATTTAATCTTGATGGTAGTTCATGTGAATTCAGGAGTTTGTCCATTTCCGCAAGATTTTCCAGTTCATCAGCATAATAGTTCTTCAAGGTACTTTCTTACGTGGTCTTTTATATTTCCGTGTTGTTGATTACAGTATTTTATTTTTCAACTTAAATTTTATTTATTTGACCCCTCCCCATTTTCTTTGCTTTTGTTTGACTACAGGCTTGCCTGTTTGCCGGTTTTGTTTTCTTCACCTTCTAGGTTGTTTTTAGCTTCATTTTAAAAATATCTGTACTATGGAAAGCAATCTACTGATTCATTGTAATCCATAATGAAATACCAATACCACTGTTTACAGAATTAGATAAAGCACTGATAAAATGATTATGGGATGAAAGGACTGGAATATCCAAAGTGGTAATGAACGTCTAGCTCGATGCATCACATTACCACACATGAAAGCATCTTACAAACCTATAGTAAGTAAAGCAGCTTGCTACTGGCATAAACACCAACATATAGATCATTGGAGCATAACAGAGAGAACACAAATTAATTCAAATACATATGGCCAACTAATTTTTGGACAAATAACTCAGACTATACAGTGGAATAAAAATAATTTCCTAAACAAGTGGTGCTGACAAAATTGGATATATATTATGTAGGAGAATGCAATTAGAACTATACCTCTCACCATAAACAAAAATAAACTTGAGATAAATCAAAGGCCTAAATTTATGACCTGAGACTATAATTGGGATAAGACATTAGGGAAAAACTCCAAGATATTAGGATATGGAGTGATTTCCTGGATGAGACCCAAAAAGGACAGGCAACAGAACTAAGGAAATGGAGCTACATTGGAACTGAACAAAATCAGACACTTTGGCACATCAAAGAAAATGATCAGTAAAATGAAGAGACATTCAACAGAATATGAAAAATATTTGTAAACCACCTATTCAACAAAGGATTAACATCCCAATTTATCAGCAATTTAAACACTCTACAATGAACAATGCAATTGAGAAATGGACAAGGGGCATCACTAGAAAATTTTCAGAAGAAGAAATACAAATGGCCAAGAAATATGTGAAGCAGAGAGGGCACATTCCAGGAAACAGGAGAGGACAGAACAAAAACAGAGGGATTCTTGGAGACTGACAGACCCAGGAAAGCAGCGGACACAACGGTGTGGTGTTGCAGTGAATGATACCCCAGCGACATTCAGTGAGTGGTGGTCTGAATTGCACCAACAGCCTGAACTACACCAGCAACCAGGTGGGAAGGGACAATACCAACTCAGGAGGTGAACCCAGACCAAAAAAAAAAAAAAAATCTATCTCTTCTGCTGGTCTGTTTGATTTGACCAGGAGCAGAGACAGAGCAGCAGATCCCAGATGGGCAGTATGGGAACAGGGTGGATTTCACAACTCAGTCTGGCTCCTAGAGCCGAATCAAGGTGCCATTTTGTTTAAGGAGGCAAGGGCTATGGACGCTGCACATGCACTGAGCTGGAAGTGAACTCACTTTTGGCTCAGCAAACTGCAACAACATGGCAACTTAGAGGTTCCACCCAAGATAGGTCCAGATATCCCCCAGCAGATCAAGAACTCCAGTAGTGGCACATCAGGCAACATTTCACACAATGTGGCAAAGAATTTAAGACTGCAGGGGACAACAGTGAGCTGTACATGCACTGATCTGGGTGAGAACTCACTGAGCTCGGTGCATTCTACTGATCCCACAAGGAAATAATACCGACTTTAGCATGGTACAAGTCAAAATAGCTCCGTGTGGCCCCTCAGGCCTAATGGCCAACAGTTTCTGGCAAGATCACCACCAACAACAAGCTAGCTATGTAGGACACTTGGTGTCTCATTAATCCTGGGACCTGCTCCAACCAGAAGTAGGAGAAAGGTTTTACAGGCAACAGCACAGCCTCAACACGGTATCACAGGAGGTAGAGAGTGGTAAGCCGGGAGCAAGGGCTATGGAGACCATGGTGGAAATCTAAGAACCCAGACCAGGAACTCGCTGGGGGGAGTGGCACAAATCACTACAAAGAGCAATAAATAAAATCAAACTGTAGACCTGTGGGTGACAGAGCTTAGAAACCTTCCCCAAAGAGAAGGCTCTGCTAACCAGAAGTACAAATGACCAAGAGCAAAAGAAGACACAAAGGCTCAATGAATATTACTGAAGACTCCCCTGCAAAGGGAGCAAAACCCTATGCCAATCTCAGAGTTAACTGAGGAAGATATTGAGAAATGAGGGATACAGATTTCAAAACACTTGTTGTGAAATTTCTTATCAACAATGAGAAGCACGTAATGCAGGCATTCAAGAAATTTAAAGAATATGTCACATAGGAAATGAATCAAATGAAAGCTTATATATCACAAATGAAGAACACAATGGAGCAAACTAAAGGTACAGTGGAGAGTCTCCAAAATAGAACAAAGGAGGCAGAAGAAAGAATCTCAAAATTCCAAAGAGCTGGAAGCAGAGCTGGATCAGGGTAAAAAAAATATTCAAGAATTGAAAAACACTGTTAAAAGGCCAAGTATAAGAGTTATGGGAGTCCCAGAAGGTGGAGGAAGAGAAGCTGGGATTAGAGGTGTATTTAATGAAATAATAAAGGAAAACTTCCCTAATCTAGACAAAAAATTGGGCAACAAGATCCAGGAGGGCACAGAACTCCCAACAGGCTTGACCAAAAATGATCTTCACCACAACACATGATAATCAAACTCTCTTCAACTGAACATAAGGAAAATATGCTCAAATGTGCATGTGAAAAAAATTAACTGACATATAAAGAAATGCCAATTAAACTTATAGAAGAACTCTCACAGGAAGCTCTGTAAGCCAGAAGAGAATAGAGCAACATATTCTAGATTCTAAGAGCAAAAAGTTGTCAGCCCAAGAAAGCATTACCCAGCAAAGCTTTCCTTTGTCTTTGAAAATGTTAAAAGAATATACCTCTTCCAAACCTGCCCTACAAAATATTACTTAAAGATGTTCTCTTGACAGAGAAAAGGAATAGTGCCCACCAAAACCAAAGGCAAATGCAAAGAACATTCCAGTAAAATAATAAAAGATGACTAAATCAAGCAATGAACAACCCATTGCTAAAACGACAGTACCAAATTACCACCTATTCATGTTAACCCTGAATGTAAATGGCTTAAAGTCATCAATCAAACATCATAGAGTAGTGGGCTGGGTCAAAGAACAAAACCCATCTATTTGTTGCCTACAGGAGACATATCTCACCAACAAGGATCAGCAGAAAGTGTATCTCATGGATTTAGATTTTTTTTTGTTAGTTTCATCTCTTCAAAACACTTTCTTCTCATTAAATTCATCAGTGACTCATAGATCATACAGTAGTATCACTTTCATCAATATGGTTCTTGATTTTCTTTTTCATTTCTTCTGCGACATATTAGTTTGTTTAACTTCAAGGTGTTGTTAATTTGTTTTTTCGTCCTGTGGTTGATTTTGTTTTGTGGCTTTTTGTTTAAAGTGATGTATAGTAACTGTGTAATGGAGACTACCATATTCAGATGTGAGGATATAACGCAGTATGCATCTCTACTTCCATACTAAGATGGACTCCCAATGACAATATATCTTGACAATAGGATGCTGGACTCTCTGCCATTGTCTCTGCCCGCAATGATGGACATATGACTGTGTATGGAGAACTATACTACAGTAATGATACAGGGAAACACAGTGAGTGGGAGGGAACTGAGGAGGGAAATCCCAGGGCCTATGAAACTGTATCATAATATGATAATCATAATAAATAAGTAAAATTTATATATATACATATATATGAAAAAAACTGGAAACAAATTTTCTGTGTGATCTGACAATCCCTCTGCTGGGTATACAATCAAAATTTGGACAAAATGAGTCGAAAAGGTATCTACACCATCATGTTTATAGCAGCACTGTTTATAATAGGCAAGATCTGAAAGGATGAAGAATAATATGGCATAAATACACAATGGAATTACTCAGATATAAAAAAATAATGAAGTTCTGGAATTTGCAGCAATGTGAATTCAACTAAGGGACATCATATTGAGTGAAACAAGCCAGACCAAGAAATAGAAAAATGACCTGTTCTCCCTCAATCGTGGGAGATAGGAAAATGGGAAAAAAAAAAATCTGTGTGTCAGTACTGCTCCAAGTATAGTTTTGTAAAATTTTATTTCATACCTTTGTCAAACCAATTGTTTAAAATGTTGTACTATGATAGTTTTAATGATTTGTGATTACTGTAAAATTTACTGTATGTGGTTGAAACGGTCATTTTTCATCTCAATTACTGCTTATATTCTCACTAAACTGGGTTCTTTTGCTCTTTTCTTATTAACTTCTTATTCATTGGAGTATTAAGTCTTTTTACTATAAACTAAATTTAAATGATCATTTAAGCTGCTGCTCTAATGGCTCAACTGGCTAATTCTCTGCTTCCAAGCACTGGCGCCCATATAGGCAATGGTTCATGTTGGCTGGTCTTCATTTGATGCAGCTTTCTGCTTAGAGCCTGAGAAAATAACAGAGGATATGGCCCATAGCCTTGAGATCCCGTATGCACATGAGAAACCTGGGAGAGGCTTGTGACTCCATGCTCCTGGCTCCTGGCTTCAAATCATTTCAGCTCCAGCAGTCATGGCCATTTGGGGAGTGAACCAGTGTGTGGAATATCTTTCCGTCTCACCTTCTTTATATAAATATGTTATTCCAATTTAAAAATCTATAAAAAAATGAATAAATAAATCTGAAAAAAAAATGTCCTTTTGAAAGCTAAGACTAAGAGAAATGGAGAAGGAAGTCAGGAGAAAGAGAGGGAAGGGTTCCAGGAACCACTGTCGCAGGTGTTTGAGCTGGACGTTCAATTGAAAATGAGCATATTCTTTCACATTTTGCATACATTGTCATAGTAGCTACATGTAAGGAGATTTTTGCATTTTCTTTGTCATCTACATGATTTCATTTTATTTTGCTAGCTTACTGAGTTTTATGGGATCTCAAAATACAGCATAAATACACAAAAACCATGCTTCTGCCTATGCGTAATGAGCTAGCAATTAATTCCCAGGAGACTGACATTTACAGCAAGTCCAAAATTCCTAATACTTAGGCATAAGTTTATAAAAATATGCTTATCATGTACCCTAAACCAGATAACACTGCTACCAGTAACGAAAGAACCAAAGAAGAGGTGTCCCACAGTAAGAACAATTCACCAAAAACTGATGTATTGGTCAAATTCCAACATTCATCTGGAAATTAAAAGGATTTCCAATGGTCAAAGAAGTTATATAGAAAAAGCAAAGTTGGAGCACTTACATAAAACTATTTTCTAGACAGATATACAAAGACTGTGTAATTAAGACTGTGATATTTCATAAGGATAAAAAAAAATCAAGGAAGCATGAAGCATAAACAAAGGATTTTTAGACATTGACATTGTGGCTATTCAATGAGAAGAGTACAATCCATGCAGCAACTAATGTTAGATGGAACATGATAAACTACACAGAAATTAAAGAAACTGAAAGAAAACACAGATCTTGCCTACCCGTATCACAGGAGCAATGCAAAATGAATCATAAGTCTAGTTGTTAGATCAAACTATAAAAACCTCAAGAGAAAAAAGCATTGAGATAAAGTTTCTTATCTAAAAACTTTTGAGCCATAAAAAGAACAAATGGGTGTAGTTAAATTTTGCTCTTCAAAACACCATTCTAAGAAACTGAAGGTTGTAGAATTCAGCAGCGCATCAGTTGTCCTTGTAAAAACACACAGACAGACACGCTGGTTGAAGGACCGAGTGTGGAAGAAAAAGCAGCATCAACAGACAGGACCATACAAAACAAAAGGGACTGGGGGACCAGCACCATGGCTCAACTGGCTAATCCTCCACCTCCAAGCACCACATCCCATATGGGCACCAGTTTGTGTCCCAGCTCAGCTGCTCCACTTCCCATCCAGGACCCTGCTTCTGGACTGAGAAAGCAGTAGAGGTTGGCCCAAAGCCTTGGGATACTGCATCTACGTGGGAGACCTGAAAGAAACTCTTAGCTCTTGGCTCCTGGTTTCAGCTCAGCTCAGTTCAGCTCCAGCCATTATGGCTACCTGGTGAGTGAACCACCAGACGAAGATCTTTCTCTCTGCCTCTTCTTCTCTCTATGAATTTGACTTTCCAATAAAAATAAATAAATGTTTAAAAAAGGAAGAAAAGGAAATCTTCCTGAGGTTTATTGACTGACCGGGTCCCTATCAATGAGCATACATAGACCCAGACACCTGCTGCAAAGCTTGGCCAGGAGAATGGGCCACTCTGTCCTGCCATCCATCCTCTGACAAGGCACTTGATGTCATCTACTGGCCTAGATGAGTTGGCTGTCATGTCCCCCACGTGTTTCTGGACATGCTGTCCACTGCATGGGCATTTGCAACTGAACAGGATAAGTCCTGATATGTTCTCCAAGGTCAAACTACATATCCTCCAAGGTCAAACTATGTATCCTGTGATCCTTTCTGTGTCTGGGATTCAAGTCAAGTGATCCCCATTGGAAGTCCCCCATGAAAACCTGCCCAGTGTGATCCCAGACCTGACTCTTATATGTGCCAGCTAGTACAGTCAGACTCATTCCATTACCAGCCAACACACATATCAGTAAGTGCAGATACCTGGTCAGTTCCACCCTTAGTCCCATATCTCATGTGAACTGATGGAAGCTGCAGCCCTGCCCAGCCCAGCACACCACAGGCCCAGTCTTCATACACACCAGTGAGTGCCACCGCCTAGTCTGGCCAACTTCCCCCAGTCCCGGCCTTTGGCTTGGGCTTTGATGTCTTTGGGAACAGTGGTCCATGTGTTATAGCGGGTTCATCTATCATTATGTCAATATGTTAAGTAATGGACACGGTTAGGGCCAAAGAAATGACTGGCAACAGCAGTCAGAAACCTGGTGCCATCTCCTGCAGTCTTAAATCACATTCACCCTTCTTCCTTTGGAGCTCGGCCAGTGGCAGAGGGGAAATGGCATCTGAAGAAGAGTGTCAGCTCTCCTCTCTTAGCATCCCCTGACCAACGCAGCAGTAGAATTCCTTTTCAACGTTTTGCATCCCATCCCTCTCCGTGTTGGTAAGTAGCCATAGAAACTTTTTAACTGTGTGACTCGAATGGTGGATATAAAGAAATGGAGCCAGAATTATTAGCTGTAATAAAACAGCTCGGGGTGAAAAGGGCGATGTAGTTGGCAACTGTGGCAGCCTGAGTAAGCACATACTGTGGCCAACTCTTTTAGAGACCTCCTAAAATGCGTCTGTAAGACACGGCGCGTTGGCTCCCATGACCAGGTCAGTTTTCAGTTCAAGTAATTCTATTCTGTGTCCCTAATAGCCTCAACGTCGTTTCAGTTTCAGAAGTTGATCCCAGCACCTTCACCTTGGGGAGACTTTTCCAGACAGTGGTCCCAGGTGCTGATGCCGCCCCCCTACTCTCCCCTATCCCGAGTCCATCTTTCTGACTTCACACAGCAAGCAAGGAGCAGCTCAGCAAGACACATGGGGCTGTCTTTGCTGCAAATCGTCCCTTGGAGAATATTGATAATTGTCCCCTGTATGTACGTCTTTCGGCTTTATTTCTAAAGCCAAGCATTTTCTGTGCCTTTCCTGTATTGGGGGGCATTCGTTGCTTACCATTATTAACTGATGGAGAGTTCAGCTTGGTTCTAGCCCTCCTAAAATGTTAGCTCAGATGCACATTTCATTTCCCCCAAACTGGACATTCTGCTGAGATAAATGAAGACAGATGGCATCACCTCAAAGCTGCTTATCATGATGAGGCTTCCCAGGGTGCACAGCTGTGATCAATTGAGCCCCTTCGCTATCCTGCTCTCAGACAGGTTTGGGGGGAGAGGCGAGACAGCATGTTAGCACAGCTGCTCCTCTGATAGGGACGCTGGCAGCCCGGCTGTGATTAGCTTTTATTTAAACTCTTCATCCCATTAGTTCTGATATGAAAAGCGAAGCATGCGACTCCAGTGTATTTCCGTTCTGACACCAGGAAAGGAAGGTGGAGTCCTGCAGCATTCTCTCCAAACTGTCTTCAACCTGAACCCTGCCTCTGTCATCTCATATATTTTAAGAACCCAGTCAAGTTCTTATGTCAAGTAATATCTCATCAACAGACAGTTTTAAATGATGACTATGGGGTTATCTCAAAAAATAAAAGCCACTGGGGCACTGGTGACTGCCACGCTATTTAAGTGGCCCGTGAGCGCTCGGGGCGGCTCTCCCAGCACGGGATAAGCATCCCAGTGGGCAGTGATGAATGGGGAGGTGAGCGGGAACTCTCTTATCTCTACATACACTAAAAGCACTTGACAACTGTTCTTACATTCTCCGTGTGCATTCAGATAACGCGTGCTGGATTCGTTTTCCCTGGAATCCGAGTCTGAGTGTTTTTGCCTCGTTCTGAACAGTGACAACGCATAAGCATCATAGAAATAGATGCATGGTGGAGCTGATGTGGGGTGGGGTGGCCATTGTAAGGGGATTAGGGAAGGGGAGGGGAAACCGGAACAGGTTTGACTGTTGCCATGAACTGCTGTTCTTACTTGCCTTGGACTAGAAAACCTTTTGAGTTCATCAGGATGGGAATTGAGTAGAGTGCTCTGTTCCCTTCAACAGCAGAACAATTTATCCATCACGTGGTAAATGAGAATTCAGGACAAAGTGAAACATGAAAGTTAAAATGGAATTACGTATGGGATACTAAAGATAATAATGGATCTACTCATTAGACTGTCTATAATAAGCAAAGCAGTGTGATTAAAATGATTTGTCAAATTGAAGGCAGGAAGTAAAATAAACACATTGATTCATGGTACTAAAGCATATGCCCTCTCGGCCATGGAGTGAGGCACGGCCGCATCATAGCCGTAAAGGGTGCTCATCAGACTTGCTCTGCAACCTGCTGAGTGCCCAGTGACTCCAGCAACAGACAGCATCCCCCTCGCCCAGTCACACCCATTCCAAGACCCTCGTGGTACCCAGGTAGCCCCTCGCGAACCAAGACACATTCAGGCCAGCCTACCCCTCTGGCAGCGGTCTGCTCTGTCAGGGCTTGGATCTAAGCCACCTCTGCAGGACCTGCGGTGTCAGCACCATGAAGCAGGGTGGGAATCTCTGCTGAGAATGCAACAGCCCCGGTGCTCTCCCCAGCCTGTGCACAAGCAGGCTCCTCAGCAGGACAGGGCTGAGGGCAAAAGATTTATGCAGAGTATGTTCGGGAGCACAGTCGCTCCTCACTCAAGTCGAGGGGGCTGTTCCCCTGTAACTCAGGCCTGGTAAAGGGTCCATGTTGTTCACATTACACGGCTTGGGAGGCATAGAGACCTGGTGACCTGGCCGTGTGCACGCAGGGAGACAGCTCATGCTCTAGGGTCCCTTCCCCTCATATTGGAGACCCCAGTGACATTCGGGGCTCCTGCATTCTGCCAGAAACAACCCTAACTCTCGCTGGCGTCTGGGGAGTAAACCAGACGATATAAGAGCTCTTGTGTTTTCATTTCTCTGTCATCCCTGTCTTTTCCTTTCAAGGACCAGTGGGGAAAAAGCTTATTGGGAAATCTTATTCCCCAGCACAGCGTCCTGGAAGATGCCTTCCACACTCGTGCGTCTGATGTGTGCTTGCCGGATGCATCCTTTTACTCGTTTTCGTTCGTTTAATAAGTATGCATGGTGAACTGCCTAATTGTGAACAGCATGGGTTCAGGTGTTCATCATTTCCCTGGTTTGAGCTCTGCCACCCCCACGTGCTGCTTTTGAACACTTGGCAGGGTACTTAACCTTTCCCTCTCTTGATTTGCTTTCTGGTGAAGTGTAAATAACAACATTGTCACAACTTAACGAGACATTGCATATAAGTCTTTTTATTAGTCTCTCCCTGGTTGTGAATGCTCAGAAGCAGCAAAAACTACAGAACTAAGACAAGAGTATTTTAGGCAGAAGACAAATACGTAGTGATGGGAAGTGGTTCAGCCCTTCCCGGAAAGGTAACAAGGCAAAAGGTGCTGAGCATCAAACATCTGCAAGTCTAAATACCCTGAATGGTAACATTACTTCAACTCACTATTCTCTGACTCAGCAGTTTGGGCAGGATCAGGTGGGCTGTGTACAGGTGCTGGCCGGGTCCACTGCCAGGCCTCACTGCCATCTGCCTTCACACACAAGCAGTCGTCAGAGCCCATCCCAGAGTCACGGGCTGCATTCAGTCTGCACCTCTTGAGACACTTTCAAGTCCCACTGGTGAGTGATGAGCCCCAGAAGGAAAGGGCGGAGTCTGGGGCTGGTCTCACCATCTGTGCCCAGCTGTTGATACATGACAGAAGCAACGAGAGAGAGAGGAGCAGACACACCACTCAGGCCACAGGAGCTTGATTAGAGACGGAAGGCATTTTCCTTTGTGGAGCAAAGGTCCCTGCAAGTTCAGGCAATGGACTTTTTGAGGTAGTCCTCAGGGTTGCCTTGTGAGAAACAGGTTGCAAAGGACAGGAGCAGAGGCAGTGACCACGCGGAAGTCATTGCATCAACGCAGGAATGTAGAGTACTGTCTTGGAGGAGCACCATGGGGCTGGATAAATTCAGTTCAACTAGGACACATTTTATTAATCAACCTTGTTGGAGATGAAGGTCTCACTGAAGAAGGCTGGAGAGGAATCAAGCACGGTACTCAGACCTTCATGCACAGAGTCGTGATGCACTGACTAAGGAGGAGAAATTGCAAAAAGAGCAACTTTCGGAAGAGTTCAAATCCTCTCTGTGGTATAATCAGCAGGGGATGTCGATTACGCGTTCGGATGGTGTCAGTCAGGTGGGAGTCTAGTGGCTGCTGAGTATTTACAGCTAGAACAGTCAATGTACTACTGATCTGTTAGAAGAAAACATGTTGTCACCCATCAGAGAGTGGAGAGAGAGAATGAGTTTCAGGACCAAACCCTCTAAGAAATATCAGAAGATTGCCTGGAATATAAGTCAGCAGATGATGCTGGGATAGCTCGGTGTATTCCTTAGAGAGTCCCAAATAAAAGGCTTCATGGACCCGCTGACATGTTAGTTCAACTCATGCTTTGTTGAGGGGGCATCCTGCTCCTTCCCTCTAGGCGTCAGCAGTGCTGTCCCTCCCTGCTCAAGTCAACAAGACACAAGACTGGTGTCTAGACATTGTCAAAAACCCCCTCATCACCACTCTGTGCGTGGAGCGCACCTCCCTCCCACAGAAGAGCAGTCGATGGTGGAGGCACTGCTGAACACTCGGATGCTCAGAGAAAGGAGACGTGAACTCAGGTTAGCAATGCCAGAGCCAGCGGAAGTCCTGACCATGCTGTTCCCAAGGAGCACTGAGACATGCAGCTGTGTCAGGCGGGGCTTCAGCGTGACGGACTGATGAAGAACTGGGGACAGGAAGCAACGGTCTTACTGTAACTGAAGACAGAGAATTAGAGCTTGAGCTCTTGGCACCTACAGAAAGGGGCTTTCCTTGAGATTGGTGGGGGTAGGCAGACCCTGGACCTTGGCTGGGTATAGAGGCACCTACGCCACAGACAGAGGACAGAAAGAGGTGTGGGCATGGCAGAGCTCTGCTCATGCAGATGGAGAACTGTCAACATTCCACAGACTAGTCTAAAGCTTTCCTCATCAGGACTGTAGCAGGACCACGGGAGCACTCCAAAAGTTGGAGTGAATATATATTATTATAACCATGTGAGCCTCTTTGTCCACCTGTAACATTAGACTGTAACATTGAAAAAGGAAAAGATGGCCTATATTAAAAATGAATGCAATCAGGAGAAGATAGAATTCATAACAGAGGCCATCTCTGCCGTCACATTAAGCTCTGTTTCCATCGGTAGCAGGGAGGACAGCAGACATTCAGAGGTGGAGAACAGAACAAACAGGTCAGTGGGCACCAGACGCACAGGACACTGATGGTTGAGAACAAGGTTAATTCATTCATGCTTTCACTTACTAATTTATTACACTCAAGAAATGTTGACCAAATGCATCTACTAGAGGTCAAACAATCCTTGCCCTCACAGAGCTTACATCTGCAGAGAGGAGCACATAGCCAACCGTGTTCATAAATATTGTCCATTGCAGTTTTTATAAATCCAGGGAAGGAAAGAAACAGGTTTTACAAGATGGAAGGCAAGAGAGATGTCACAAGGTGAGCTGGGACGAACCTCCTGGAGACGTGAGAGCAAATGCAGTTCTCGGGGAAGCAAGAAACTCTATGGATCCAGATCTTCATCAGACAGGCCAGCAGGGGAGCATCCCGGCGGGGTGCAGCGCCCCAAGCCTGCTTTCCAAAGCACCTGATAAGGAGCTTGCTTTTTATTTTGAGAGTGGCTGGGAGAAATTGAAGCCAAAAAGTGACCAGTACATTTGTATTTGTTAGATATCATTCTTATTGATGTGCAGAAACACACATGGAAGTGAAGGAACCAGCTACATGACAACTGCCAACATCCAGAGCGGAGACACTGGTCCTTCACCATGTTTGCAGAGAAAAAGCTAGGACGCTGCGGTTGGTGTGATGACAACATTTCAGGGCAGGACAAAGTTTTACTCCTTTTCTTAATATCTGACTCTACCCAGAGGGACAGAGAAGGAGCAAGAGGTGAGGCAGAATTTAAAGACAAAAGAGAGACCAAGGGAAACAAAAAGCAAGATCTTGAAGCAGCAAGGCAGCTGGGAGCAGAAGGGTGAGTCTTTGAAATGAAACTTTTTTGGGCTTTGTGAGGGTTAGGCAGGCAGAGAGAGGGTCAGCTGGGAAGAGAAAGCCCTGTTTGTGAGAGATTCAGGGAGACATTCTCAAGGTTTTTGTGGTCCGGTTGAGAGGCCCCACATTCCTTCAGTGGAGGGCTGCATGGGTCCCTGGAGGTAGCCACTGGGAGAGGGGCTGATATAATTGCACAGCAAGGACTCGCAGTGGGAAGCACATGTGCGAGAGGGGTGTGGGGAGAAAAGCTCCGCTCACTTCCCATGACTGGGAAACACGAGGAGACGCTCCCTGCAAGGGTCAGCAGAGGGGTGGAGTCCGCCTAACCCGGCCCGGTCAGCACCCAGGTCAGCACCCAGACTGCCCACGTGCCAGAGGTTCCGACCCATTCAGATTCTTCCCTTGGAAGAAACCAGAGGAGCTCACAGCTTGGTGCTGAGCCTGCTCCAGGAGCGATAATGAAGCCAGGGCCATGAGAGCGAAGTGTTGCTGGGGACTGGCCACCCCTGCCCCACCTCCCTTTCCAAAATTGCCATAGTTGCCTCACTGGGACTCTGATTCGAGTAGTAAGCTGATCACTCTGGAAAAGAAAAAAATAATGCAAACCAAAAATGGCTCTGAAATTGTGCTGCCCTGGTTGTCGTCTACGGCCATGCCACCCTGAGCGCGCCTGCTCTTGAAACTGTGCTGCCTTTTGTTGGGCTGTTCACCTTTCCGGCGCGCTCTCTCTCTCTCTCTCTCTCTCTCTCTCACACACACACACACACACACACACACACACACATCAAGCCCTATTTTATTTTAATCTCTGTGCCCAGCTTTACTATTCCCTAATAAATTGGAACTAGCATACTTCACTAGAAAAAAAAAAAAAAAAAAGAAAGGCCCCCACCGAAACCTGCTTGCTGGACACTGCGATAGAAAAACGACACATTTGCGGCCCAATTATGTTTCATGCCCTGAAACCACAGTGATTTGGCGGGCAAGGGGCTTCACTAAAGCCTTAGCTGATGATGACTCACAGTAAGGGGGAAAGAAATTGGCTCCATAAAGACTTCTGAGCAACAAAGCTTGCTGGGAGAGTGTAGGCTTGACTTTAAGGAAACAGCAGCTTATCCACAGCGCGTAGGCGAGAACCAACCCTCGCGCCATCCCAGTTAAGGGTTCCCAGGGCTGGAGATTGATTCGTTCCTACCTCGTTCCTACCTTCTCTGAGTCTCTTGCAGAGTCATTCCTCTGAGTCTGCTATCCCAGCCTCATTCAACTAAAACTGTGGCTTCTCTGAAAATGTTACAAGATGGATACAAATCAGAATGCCACGCAGGCAGCGCGGTGGTTTGGCTCTATTAAGTGGACTCAATTTAGCGCTGGCTAACGGAAAGGACTAAATTAGAATCCTGGCTGGCAGAAATAGCCTCCCATCTGGCAATGTAATTACCAACTACCTTGACCCAGGCAGTCCACACTGCTCCAAGCACTAAGGCTCCTTTGCCGAGGAGGGGGTGGGGAGAACAAACAAAACACACAACAACAACAACAACATCACACAGAAGACCAGCCTTCAGAAACTCTATGTTGTAGAATCGATCCTTTTTATGGGATAAGCTGCATAAATTATTTTGCACTGCAGCTCTCTCTCGTGCACAGTTAAATGCAGCTTCCAGCGCCGCTGGGGAATGTGAACCGGGCTGGCTGGCAGAGGGAGGAGAGGGGCTGGGGGATGTTCGCCTCTGGTCCCGCTGCTGGGGCCCTGGACATGGCTGCAGTGTCCTCTAGGCACTCGGGAGCTTGCAAAGGGGTCGCTCTCGGTTGCTGCTGACAGGTGACTATTTCAAAGACTCCATGCAGTCTGTGTATAACCCTTGACTCCCTCTTGGATGCCAACAGGAAATCTGACGCCGCCGTAATCGGCCTGATTACGGGGCTCCAGGGAGCTCACTCAGGCATGGTTGGAGGGTGCCACCTACTGACCAGTTTTCAATGTTAGCTGATGAGTTTCCTGTCTCAAGCCTATGGTGTCCTCAGATTCTTTGAAGAACGAGCTTTTTTTGGTTCAAGGCGATAGCAAGCTGGATTTAGAACCAAGGAAAGCCATCTCCGGAACCGCTGGACATCCCTGTCGTTTTACAGGATAAGGGGAGACGCGGTGCCAGCCCCATTGTCACAGCGTCAAAGCCAGACGGCCACCTCCTCCTCCAGTTCCCAGGGCCCGTGCTGGTCCTCCGTCTCCGACGACCATAGCCACCGAGCAGGCTTCTCCTTCACAGGAGAGTCCCTGTGTTCACACGCAACAGTGAATGGCTTCTCAACAGATGACACTGGTTGTCACTAAATGTAACAAGCGCCTTATGCACATTTCATTGGAACCACAAGCTCAAATTAGCCTGTCAGAATCTCACTACTCCTGATGCCAGCGTGTCAAGTGACACAATTAGCTCAAGAGGATGAAGAAAAGACTTGTCAGCGCGTGACTTTCTGGGTTCCATCCATCGTGTACTGCTTGATTTTATTCTAATTCTTCTCATGCTTGCAGGTGTGTGGGGGAGAGCAGGGGGGAGCTTTCCCTCAAACTTCAAAACCATCACACAGGGAAAAGTTAGCACAAAAATTGGCACGTTTTTAATAAGGTCCCCAAATGTTGCTTTATTTATTTCTTTTTTTTTTTTTTTACCTTTTCTTCTACAAATGCGAATTTATCAAAGGCACAGAGTCCTTTGTGATAAAACAAAGTATGCTTGGGGGGGGGCGGAAAGAGGATGTAAGATTCACATTACACCTGGCGAAATGAAAGCTGCAGGATTGTCTCAGCGTGACTAAACACCCAGGGTCTGAAGGCCCCTCTCAGGCAGCCAGGTAACAAAACGGCCTTGGCTTTAGGGCCAGGTCTAAGCAACAGTCGTGCGATGCCACGTCCTGCCTTAGAGAGAATCTTCGATGCTTGATGCTCCAAGAGACTTCCAGAACACAGGCGTAGGCTGAGGCAGGGCTCCTGCAGGGAAGCGCACAGTCCTGCCTGGCAGACACAGGGACGGCTGCAGAGTCCACCTCTCAGCCACCTGAAACAAGCTCTTGGAATTCTAGGACTGAGCACGCACAAAGCCAAGGAAGCACAGGAAGGGAGACCTGCCTAACAGCCCTGGGCGATGTCAGCGGCTGGAGCCACTGAGCTTCGGGGCTCAGAGACCCAAGCCACGCGACCTGGCTGCTGTTCATGGTCATCGGGATCTTCTGAGACTCGCCCCGAGCAGGTGCTCTCAGTGCAGGTCAAGCATCCCAACAAGAAGCACCCTACACCAGTGTCTCTGGACTCCAGCTGAAGAGGGCTCGTTTTGTGTGGCCAGCTTGGCTCCGATGCCTGGAGAAAATAAGCAAGTGTTGAGACCGGTTAGCTATAACCTGTGCACACTGCATTTTGAAAACTAGAGCCATGAATCTTTCACACCAACGGAAAGGAGCAGAGAACTGGGGATTCCTGACTCAGCGCTAAGAAGGAAGGGGTGTGTGCAGTCACCCAGGTCACCAGTTACGGCTGGTCAGGAGACCGCCAAACAATACACGGTGGTCCAGCCCACAGAGCAAGCGAACCCCAAGACAGAATAGACAGGGCCCACCTTCTAGAGGACAAGGCAATCAAGCCCAGAAAAATGGGACATCAGGCCCCATAAAAAATGGAAATAATTATCATTTTGTTGGGGAAGGGAGCTCAAATTCTGCAGCCTACATCTTTGTTTTCAATGTATTCTCTGCACAGCTTTATGAAATTATAAGAAAAACAGCACACAGCATCTATTCTTTGATGGTCTTCACTAGTTTTTTGTTTATTTGTTCTTTGGGGGTTTCTTCTTTTGTTTTCTTTGGTTTGTTGTGTTTTGCCAGCCACAGACATGCTTTCCACCTCCTTGAAATCCTTCCCTGTCATCCTCCCTCGGCCCCAAGCAGAACGCGACTTACTGTGCTTGGGGCCATCACAGATAGGTGAGCACTCCGTAGAATTCCGTATCAGGGGAGCCACCCAGTGTGGGGGCCTTTTCTTGACCGGCTTCTTTCACTGTGGGCAGTCATTGTGAGAGTAGCTGCCTGGTGCGGCTGCAGGCTTCTTCCATCCCTGCGCAGTGCAGACGCGTTCACTGCGAGGGTGCAGCACAGTGTGCCTGCACTGTGGGATCTATCTTCACCTCTGTTCATGAGCTTTTACGTTTTCACAGAGTTCAGAAATAGTAAAAAAAAGGAGTTACTCTGAAAACCTTATCTCTGGAAAAGTCTGCTTCAAAATGAAACCATGGGAAAAATACAATTGAAACGTCCGTTGATTCTGGTGCAAAGCATTTGAAGTCCTCAGGGAAGGTGTGTGGCAAGTGGTAAGGCGCAGTGCGGAAGTGTGCGTCTCAAGGCAGGATGCTTGGGTTGAACTCCAGGTCCTCCAGTTCTGGGCCAGCTTCCTGCTGGTGAACACACCGGGAGACAGAAGACGCTGATTAAATACTTAGGACCCTACCACTGCAATGGAAAGGCCCAGGTTAAGTTCTGGGTTCCTGGCTTCAGCCTGACCCAGCCTCGGCTGTTCTGGCATCTTGGGAATGGATTGGCAAAGAGAACATTCTCTCTTTCTCTCTCTCTCTCTCTCTCTCTTTCTCTCTCTTTCTCCTGAATCTTCTCTCTCACATTTTTCTACTTTTCAGATGGAATGAAAAAAGAAAAATATTTTTTAAAATTATTAGAATGCATGTATTTTCCCATTGTATGCATTGTTCTCAGACACTTTGAAGACCCCTAATGTACATGAATTTCCAAAACGATTGCTATAAGACATCATTTAATTTCATTTTCCATAATCTTGTTCAGTATCCTTGTGTACCTGTGTGCTTTCATGTCCTTGGGCTTGATGCCTGTGGACAGGATGCTGGGGTCTTTGTGGAAGGTCATGTCCACTCCTGGAAGCTGTTGCTGGAGTTTTGCCGCAGCAGTGGGACCACTGCCCAGGCCCAGTAGCAAAGAATGAAGGCGCCAGGCTCCCACACTCTGACACTTGATGTGGCCACTATTTTCCATATTTTCTGTGTTTTTTTTTTTTAGTGATTTATTTGTCTGTAAGCCAGAAATTGAGAGAGGGATAGAAAGCGAGAGAATCTTCCACCTGCTCGCTGGCTCCTCAGCTGGCGGCAGCAGCCAGAGCTGACGCAGGCTTCATGCTGCTGCCCCATGTGCTTGGGAAACGCGTGGCCTCATTCTCCCACTGAGCACTCGAACCCCGATTGTGCCTTTGTTGTGGCTCCAGCTCTGCTTCTGCTCACATCTGGCAGCAGTGCACATTTTCCCATGCTTGTCTGCTATGCTTTCATTGATTTCTACAGTTGACCCATGCCATAATCAGCCATGAATAACATTTCTAGTTTTGCTATCACTTATTTTTCACTTATACCCAAGATGCAATTTTCTTGCAATCATAACTATTTACTTATGAAATACACAGGATGTTGTTAAGAGTAGCTTAATTGCAAGACAACTCTTTTAGGTAGAAATTAATCCAGATACATCTTTTAGAGTTTTATGGACTAATCTATTTGAAGGATAAAACTGTACATATGCCATTTTGTTTATTATCCAGGAAAAAGATGTGTTTTCAGTGGAGAAGGCTATCTTGGCAGGAAAATCAATTTAATTTTAAAGACAATCTAGTAAAATAGTTGTGTGACTCCTATATTGTACTTCTCTTAAATACTTTCTTAAGCACAGTCACCAAAAGTTCAAGGGCTTTCAATGCAGACTTAAAAATGTTTTCTGCCAGCATGTATGCTTTATCTGACCTAAAGTGCCATTTTCCTACTTAAGTGTGGCATCCTTCCTAGCAGGACTAACTTTACAAAGGTAATTTTCATCAGAATGTATAAAACGACCACACTGTGCATATTCCACACGGATACAGGAGGGCATCAGAGAAAAGAAGGCAGGTTTTCTTCTTGAAAGTCACCACAGATGTATCAATCCAGTGAATGAGACATGACACCTCTGGAATTTTCTACCAGTACATACATTCCCCAAGGTTATGTGACATCAAACACATACATCTGGTTGTAAGAGATTTACACCCGGATGCTAGCATGAAATAAGCGTGCCCACTCGTACAGCATGCTTCTCCCAGCGCAGAACCACGGCCGCTCCTCTCAACACACTGCTTAAGCGGGAACCTTCCGGGAAGACCACTTGCCTTACAGCTTAAAACTGGTAAATCCAAGTTTACACCTGTCTCACAAACGCAACTGCGGCTCTCACGGACCTTGGCAGGCAACTCCCAGGGCTCCGGTAGTCAGGGGCCCGCCGCCCGCGTCCTAGACCCAGCTCGCGTTCCCAGCTCTGGCTTCAGCCTCAGCTGTGTGGGCATTGGGGGCGTGATTGCAGTCTCTCTTCTTCTCTCACCCTTCCTCCTTCCAAGTTGTTTTTTAATATGCATTTTAAGAATTGCTTCGGATATTCCTTTACTATAGCAAAATACTTTTGTTGCAATAATAAAAAAGTTTGCTCCAAACCGGGCACAGGAGTTTTTCACAAGATGATATTAAAGTGAAGAACTCTGCAGAAAAGTTTTAAGGCAGTGAAAGAATAAGGGGAGAAGAGGAAATAAGGAGTGGGGAACTGGGAACAGCTACTTAGGTAGAAACGCGCGGGGGAAGGCGACGAGAAAGCGTCTCTGTGTTATGACAGGTGGGCGTATGGAACATCCGGGAGTAGTCCTCCAGCCGGAGGGGAGCATGCCTCCCCACCGCGTGGTCACCACCATCTTCCGTGTGGGTCCACCTGTCACCACGTCTCCATCTGTGGTTAGTTTTCACAGAGCCAAATCCTCTGGAGAAACACAATCATGTTTCCTCTAGAAATTACCAAAGGGACGATATAGCAAAGCAGTTTCCCAAACAGAAGAAAAGATGCACACAGGGCCAGCACTGTGTCCTCCACCAGAGGCACCTGCATCCTTTATGGGCACTGGTTCGAGTCCTGCTAGCTCCATTTCCGTTCCAGTTTCCTGCTCATGGCCTGGAAAAGCAACGGAGGACGGCCCAACACCTTGGGCACCTGCATCTGCGTGGGAGATCCTGAAGAAGCTCCTGGCTTCACATAGGTTCAGCTCCAGCTGTTGCGGCCATTTAGGGCATGAGCCAGTTGGTGGAAGTCTCTCTGTGTCTCTCCTGTCTGTAACTCCAATTTCAATTAAAAAAAAATATATAGAAAACTTAACTCTTGATTTTTGGATTCTATAACTCCCAGATCGAATTGATGCCTTAGATTTTTATGAGTCCCTTTTTGAAAGTGTAGAGAATTTGAAAAATACAAAATAGTTAAAGAAAAACAACAGTTCATCTGTATGTCTCTTCTTGGAATTTAAAATCTTGCTTGTCAATAATTTTAACTTCTTACCCATGGAACCTAGTAGTCACCACATTTATGAAACCAAAACTAGAATTTATTTAATAGCTTTCTCTCTACATTTTTTGATCCTTTAACATGCTTGCAATATGTACAGGCCCATCTCTGTTTCCACAGGAGAGATTCCTAGAACACCCCTTACATGCTCAAGGCTGTGCACGGTTGCAAGCATGCATGGCAATTTGCTCTCTGGCGTGCACACGCTCTGACTATGGTTGCCAGCCATGTTGGAGAATCATCTTTCTGTTACACCCACAGCTCTGAATGTCCAGGAATGTCTGCCTGCAGTGACAACCGCCTGGCCGGGCAGTCACGCACTCTCTCACCCCCGCACCACAGGAAGCATTTCTATGCAAGTAGAAACTACATTCTGCTCTTGATTTTGGGCTCCTCCCCTTCAAAATTCCACCCCCAGCGGTGAGGATGACTCCTTCGTTGCCCCGCAGGGACATGGCTTTTCTTCAGTGTTTCGTTTACATGAGCTGACATGGAGCTGTGACATGTACACAGCATGATTTGGGCAGCCATTCACACTGCTTCTGAGCACCCTTGTCCCTGCACATGAAAAACAGTTATGAAAAAAAATTGTGCATGGATTTCAAAGAGACATTTCTAGGAAAGGCTTACAGACATAAAGCATGCCTGATGAACTTCAGATATTTCAAAAGAATTTTGCCTTTGTTCGAGCAAAATAAGTCTTTCTTTTAACCATGTAAACTGATGACATTAAGACGCATAAACTTCTGTTTTGATTCCATTTTCCTCTTGAAGCAGCTGTGCACCCAGAAGCTGCCGGGGGTCATGCCCTGATGGCGGAGCCCCCCTGACCTCAGCAGGCACACTCCTGTGCCGATAACACATCTCAGCTTCCTGACCATTTTGGTAGCAATGAACTCCACCCCTTCACTCTCAGTTGTCCTGAGGGCTACGGGTCCCAGCTACCTTTGTTGGAGTGGCAGACTGCATGAACTGCTACCCTGACAAATCACTGTTTCTCTAACTTTGAGTATCTTCTTGTGTGGCAGCCACAGGAAATCAGAATGAGGGAACCAAACTAAAGGACTGCTCCCTAGCTGCCCCTGTCTGCAACTTGTCTCTCAATGGAAGGTGTGTCTTCCTGCTGGTTGAGATAGACAAACAGAGGCAGGCACTTACGACTCTGCCTGAGACACCTGCATCCCAAATAGAAAACCTTGATTCTGAGTCCCTGCTCTGGTCCTGTTCTAGATTCTTGCTGGTGTGTGTGTATATCCTGAGAGGCAACAATGATAGGTTGGACAATCTGGGTCATGGCCAAGCACGTGGAAGGCCTTGGTTGAATTCCCAGCTCCGGTCACGGCCATGCACGTGGAAGGCCTTGGTTGAATTCCCAGCTCCGGTCACAGCCATGCACGTGGAAGGCCTTGGTTGAATTCCTGGCTCCGGCTTCAACCCAGCCTTGCTATGACCGCTGTAGGTATTTGGATAATGAACCAGCAGGTGGGCAAGCTATGGCTCCATGTCTTTCAAGTAAATCAGCACACATTCCCATATCACTGCACTAGGTGCACTGAGCTAGCAGCACTTCATGCAGACTCTGGGTGTTTACATTCATGTGAGCTTAATTACTCAACAATGAAGCATCGAAGGCTGAAGTTCTGAAGTTCTGACTTTTTTCCCTCCTGGGATAAAAAGAAAACCAAGGTCTGATGTGTGGTTGCCCAGGCACTCCGGCTCATTGGCACTTTGGGCTCAGTGTCACTGTTTGGCTTCCCACCATCTGGGAACACACTTGAGGTTCTCCTGATGACGCCCCCACTGTGCCTCAGCAGGCACTCAGGTCACATGCCAACAAAACTATACAAAGAACCTACTCTTTCCTCCATTGCATGAGCCACTGTGTATATTGTGGCCTGGCACCTGTGAGGGGGTCCTCAAACACTTCACAGGAAAGACACTGGGAAAAAGTTAGGCATAGATTTCAACACATTGGCATCAAAATAAGCTTACTTGTTATTTACGTTTTCCAAGAACTTTGCCCAATAAACAAATCTCAAACTTTCACATAGTTTCTCAAGGCTCCATCGTTCCTCCACGCACAGGGACTGGAAACCTCACCTTGGACCTGGATTTACTCACCAGGATCCCACTCCATCCAGAGAGAGGTCCAGTAGGGAGGCACGGGGGGGACACAGACTCAGACACAGCAGGAACAGGAGGACGGTCATCGGGCTGCCCTCATCCTCAATGCAGTCAGCTGCCATCCTCCATGAGACAAAGCTCCCATCCTCTAGACTCTCTCTCCATCCAGCAAAGCCAGTCTCCCTCCATGGCAGCACCTCCTCCAGGTCCTGCATGATTCTTGGGTCCAACCAGTCTCGAGAGCAGACCCAAGATGGGTACTTCTGCTTTCTGTAGCAGCCGAGCTCAAGGAAGGAATATTGATTCTTCTAGGCCTGGAAAGTCAGCCAAAAGCATCGTCCTGCACACCTTTCCATTACAATGGAAACCACTACCCTTCTCCCACCTTACCAGGAAAACTCTGTCCCCTCATTCCTGGGTGATTTTGGTCCCAGCTGTGTTTCGAGGATTCAGCATTCTTAACATGAACTTAAACTCTGTGAGGGATCGCTGGGGTCAGGCTTCCTACCACATCAACACTCAGAAAATGCAACCTTTCAAAGACCAAGGCAATGATTTCTATTTTATGTTGTTTTAGACAAGCTACTTATTTTTGTGTTGTTCAAAAACTCACAGGAAGGCGAATGAGGATGACCAGGGAAAGCACGCTTGGAGGAAATCCTTTACCAAGCTCTCTTGGGATGCTTATTTTTTTAACCTCTTTGACTCATAGCAGTATAAAGAACAACTTCTCAGTTGCTGCCGCTTTTTTACTGTTTCTGAACCCAAGCCTCACACTGTCTACCTCCCCACCCTCCGCCTCCAGGAGCTGGGGTGAAGGCCTTGACTTTCGTCTGTTCTCCGTTGTGTGCAGTTTTCTCCATACACGCTTCCTCTGTATTCCACCCTGGCTGGGGATGAATAGCTGCCCACTGTGCAGAAATGGCTGATGAAGGAACAACAGGGCTTGGCAGAAGAGAAGACCTTGGCAGAGGAGCTGGCCGGGCCTGGCTCCTCCTCCCCCACTCCCCTGAGCCAGCAGGAGGACTGAGGTCCCACTGTGTCCCACCCCGCAGCCCTTCCTTCCGCTGCCCTCCCCACAGCAGATGTGAAGGAAGTGGTTCTGGAGGAGGCTCTGTGCTGGAAACAGTTCCAAGCCAGGGCTCTCCTCAGAAGGCAGCCCCTTGACCCAGCCGCTCGGACCCGGGGCTCCACTGTGTGCTGCACAAAACCATGGCTATGCATGCCTCAAAAACTCACATTTTATAAACCTACAGGAGAGTCCGTGGAGTGTCACCCAGTGATGCCCCAGGTGGCCTGCACGTTGATCGATGCTTCCTGAGGGAGCTGTGTGATGCTGCAGAGGAATAAAAATGCCAGGCCCACAAAAGCGCTCTGTGTTTAGATCCGCACGTGCACCAGGCCTGGCCAGGAGCCCCTGCTGTGGGCACTTAGTCACTTGGAGAAGTTAGCACCGAAAATGTCAAACAATCTTCCCCATGCAACTCGAAGCTTAAGCAGAATATTATGCTTACATTTTGTCATATTTCGTTAGATTTATCTCTTTTTTTTCTTTTTTTCTTTTTTTTTTTTTATGTTGCACACGCATAAAGATTTTAGGTATTCAGAGCACGGTGTGGTTGGACACACAGATGCCTTGGGCAATGGTCAGTGTGATAAAGCAGCCTGCACTGCCACCTGGCGGCACTTTTGGAGAAAACGTCTGTTCACAAAGCTGCCCACTGTTTCAAACTGAAAGTTCCAGGGAACGGATCCTTCAGCTTGGCCCAAGCTCAGCCGTCCCGTGGTGCTCACTCCACAGCAAGCCGGAAGTCTCAGCACAAGTTTCCGTCTAGCAGACGTACTGATTCACATGTTTTGAACGTATGGCTCCACAACCTTGGACAAATGCAAACAAAAGTGTTGTCGCCACCACAAATAAAATTTCCCACACCGCAAAAGCTCCCTTCACGCCTTTTGCTGTGAAATCCTGCCACCACATACGCACTAACACACCAACCCCTTTCCCGGTGTGCACCTGCTCTGCCATCACCCAGTGCTTACTCGTGGGTGCACGAGTTGTTTAGCTCGCCGTGAGGATTTTGAGATTCATCCAGGCTTCGTGCGTTCTTGCCGAGCGGAATGTCACGGCTTACACACATCACCAGGTATGCTCTTGACCTGAGGCCCGGGTGGGCAGTTATGGCGAGCCGTGTTTGCATACCAGTGCCCTGAGCACAGGCGTGCAGCGCTCAGGGAACACCCACACGCTTCACAGACCGCAGGCAGGGAGAACGCTACACAGAACTGCCCGGGCTCCTGTTTCATATCACTTTATATGCACATTTGCAAGGAATGATCGCGCCCCTTGCACCCTTTGCGTGGCAGCTCTGGGCACCCTGCAACGTTGGCATCTATCATTGCAGCTGATCCAGGAGAGAGCTTGCAATGTCTCGGCATCACTTCCAGGTAGATTCCTCTAAATCGAGAAACATCTTCCAGTTTATGCACGGACCGTATGACATGTATTTATGTCATATATATATGTGACATATCAATAGAGTCTTCAAAACGTTTACAGAAAACTGGAATTTTGGTGCAAAATGTTTTAGGAATACATGCGTGGTTTTCTCATAATATGCGCTTTTAAGAAAGATTTTGAAGATCGCTTACATGTATGGATTTCAGCAAAAGCTGGCACCAAAGTAAACTTACTTTAACTCCATCTCCATGAAGCCATCTCTGATGAGGGGTGTGTTGATTTGAGTAAGTTTGTTATCGTCATTGAGCCGCTAGAGCGCTCTATGTCCTAAACATCAGTGCTGTGTCACATTCAGAATCGCTGCGTCACCACAGAAATGGTCCCTTCATTCCCCAGAAACGTCACCCCTTGTCTGGTGACACGCCTCACTGATGTCTAAACATCGGGATGTTTTCACAGAACTTGCGGGGGTCTCCTTTTCACAGCTCAGTACATTTATTTAAAATAAATGTTGAGAGTCAAACTGTGTTCCCTTCAGCTGCCTCCTCCCACCACCAAGAAAACCTCACCGACCAGAAGCTGACAGGGACCCGGCCTGCTGAGCCGCCCCTTGCTGCCCCCGTGACCTGTTAGCTGGAAGCGAGAATCCAGCAAGGGGTTGTGATCCGTGCTGAGGCGCTGGGGCGTGGGTGCGGGGCAGCTGCACTGCCAGGCTGACTGCCTGCCTCCTCTCCGGTGGGCTGCCTGTGGAATCCCTGTTCGGAATGCCGTTCACTCAGACAACGGGACCATTCCTCTGGATTGTAGTTGATTTGTGCAGTCCGGCTTGTAACTACATTCCAATTGTTTTGTATTTGACGCACATGTTAATTGACCATTGTGCTCTTTTTTTATGAATTTTAAGATTTACACATTTTTAAAAGCTAATTTATTTCTGTGCATTTAAAAGCACGGTGATTGAAGAAGAAGAAGAAGAGATGGAGCTTTTCTGTCTGCTAGTTCACTTCTCGAATGGGTGCGATTGCCGGAGCTGGACTGTCTTAAGACCAGCAGCCTGAAGTTCCGTCCAGATCTCTCAGGTTGGCAGCCTGGAACCACGTGCTTGGCCCATCTTTTACGGATTTTTTTTCAGAGTTATTAGCAAGTGGAGTAGCCAGGACTTGAACCAGCGCTGCAAAATGGATACCAGCATCTCAGAGAATGGAGTAATCCACTACACCACAACTTCAGCCCCAATACACATATTGCTTTCCTTTGATGTTTTCTATTTCTGGAAACTTTCTAGAACTTATGATATGCACTTTCACATAACCACAGTAATGTGCTTAAGTAATCCCGCACTACTTTATACACAAATATCTTAAAGCAATGTTCTTCCACTGCCCTTAATACTCTTTGTGCCTTTGTTCTTTTAAACTTCTGCATATATTATCAGTTCCACCACATGCTACTGTTATTTTACTTTCAACAAAGGATTGCATTTAAAAAAAAAAAAACAAGCAGGAAAAAGCTCAGATGTTTTGTAATTCATCTTCAGCTTTTGTTTTCCTGAAAAAGTTTTTATGTGAAAATATTCTTTATGTAAGGTGAACTGTGGACTGACAAGGATTTGATTCCTAGCATTGTCAGCACTTATAAAATGACCCACTCAGACCACTCTCTCTGGTTTGAGATTTTTCTGTTGAGTAATCTGTAGTAATTCTATTTTTTAAGGCATTTATTTTTTGTTGAAAAGAAGAATTGCAGAGGGAGAAGGAGATACTCAGAGTTTCAGCTCCCACCCACTCGTATGCACCCCAAAATGGCTGCAACTGCCAGGGCTGACCAAACCTGACCAATCGGAAGCCAGGAGCTTCTACTGGGTCTCCCATCATCCACTGACTTCCCAGGTTTTAAACAGGGAGCTGGGTCGGAGGTGGAGCAGCCAGGACATAAACTGTCTCCTGAATGCAGTGCTGACCCTACACAGAGAGGATTAACCCAGAAGTGCTACCATCACAAACACAGTTCTTACATTTGGTTCCATCTTTTGTGAATCTCTTTTAAGTATCTCTTTAAGTATCACTTGTAGGGAGTCTGGAAGAGGTGTATTCTTTGAGCTTTTCTTTACTGTGGAAGAATTTTATTTCATTTTCAAAGACAAAGGAAAGCTTTGCTGGGTACGTTACTCTGAGCTGACAATTTTTCCCCTTTACAATCTGGAATATGTCACGCCATTCTTTTCTGGCCTGTAGAGTTTCCAGCGAGAGGTCAGCTGTGAGTCTGATTGTCATTCCTCGACAGGTCAACCGATGTGTTTCACGTGAACATCTAAGGGTCCTTTCTTTAGGTTCAACTGAAGAGAGCTTGATGATCACGTGTCGTGTGGTGGTGAAGATCGCTTTTGGTCAACCCTGTTTGGAGTTCTGTGCCCCTCTTGTATTCTGTTTCCCAATTACTTCTCCAGATTAGGGAAATTTTCCTTTGTTATTTCACTGAAAACATTTTTAAGCCCAGCTTCTCCTTCTGTACCATCTGGGAATCCCATAACTCTTTTTTTTTGCCCATTTCATGTTTATTTGGTTTCATTTTTTTTTACAGAGGAGTAATTATCTTAATTTATTTCTGTTACATAGTAATTATTTCCCCCAAAATCAAAGGTGACAAAATAGTCACTTCCTAACTCCCCATTCCCCTGTAAGAATCCCACCCTATTACAATAGTTAAAACAGTAATATTAGATTAAATGGAAATTTTCTAAAGGTTTTTTCTTTTAACTTAGTAGTTTGTAATAGTCAAGCAAGATTTTACAGAATCAAAACAGTCTTGCAACTCCAACAAGTCATATATGAACAACTGAAGAGTAGAACAGTTAAGGGGCTGAGCAGAGAAATCCCCAATGCCTGAACAAGTGAAGAACTGAACTCTAATCCTACCTGCTCCTGCATCCTGACCAGCAAGGAACAGGCTGAGCAACTATAGGCCAGCTGACTCCGTGTCTGTTCAAAACCTTCAATACCAGTCTTTCTAGCTGAGCTAGTTTTGGGGCTCCTGAGCAACCCTGATGGTCAGTGCAAGAGAGGATGGGGAGCCAGAGCTGGAACTAAGTAAGGACCAGAGAAAACTCCTCTCCTGAGTCCAGAAGGAAATTTACAGTTCTTTTATCTATGAGGACCACCCAGGGCTCCTGGTTATTGTTCTGATGTCACCAGACCCTATGTGGAGGGTTCTGGGCTGCTTCAATCCCCTGTGGGGGATCCGATAGGAAATGGCTGACCTCAGAGTTCTCAGCCTACAAGGGCACTCGAATTGCCTGCGATCTCCTCGGCGGTCGGGATAAGGTCCTTGGTGCCCATACTGACAATCCTTGATGAAATATCCACTGCTTCTGCTGCAAAAGCACCTGGGTTATGTTCATGTCTCTAGAATTTCCTGATGGATCCTTTGAAAAACTGTGGGTTCCCCTAGGGCTCCTCTGACCTCAGAGGGGCAACAACCTCCTCGAATACAATACTGTCCCTGGAGAAGATGGAATCGCCAGAGGAACTGCATCAAAGAACTGAAAAACCTGACATGCTTTTAATATTCTTTTTGTCCCACAACAGGTTGGGAGGATAGAGAAATCTTTCACCTTCTTAGAATGTGTGAGGAAGATTTTAAGTATAATCTCTTAAGATTGTAACAGGTGGCTTACAGATAGCAGATTCTAAACCGCATTAGACATTAGCAGAAATTATAGAGACATACAGTGGGATCCAAGAGTGATCCTGACAGCCTCATGAAAGGAGGTCATATGCACAGAGCAGGAGGGGACCCCAGGGCAGAGCGAGAGAACAAGAGGAGGTCTGTATCCCAGTCCCATAACTCTTATATTTGGCCTTTGGTAGTGTCCCTTAATTTTTGAATGATTTTCTTAGTTTGACTCAGTTCTTCTTCCAGCTTTTTCATTGTTTCCCCATTATGACAAGAAATTTCTTCCAATTCTGAGATTCTTTCTTCTGCCTCCTTCATTCTACAATGGAGACTTTACGCTGAATTTCTAGTTTGCTCCATTGTGTCCTTCATTTCTAATAATTCTGTTTGATTTTGTTCCCATGTTGCTATTTCCTGTGTGATATAGTCCTTAAATTCCTTGTACTTCTCATTGTTGATAAGGAGTTTTATAATCAAATTTTATTTTGGAAAAACTGAAGTACTGCTACCATATAATCATCCAGCAATCACCTCTGTATCCAGCTCTTGCTTTCAAATGGGAGATCCCAAGGGGGCCATGCTGTGGCATAAATCTCACCACTTAGGATACCGGCGTCCCGTATGAGTTCAGGGCGGAGACTCCCCATCCAGCTGCCTGCTGATGCACCTGACACGGTATCACAGGATGGCTCAAGTGCTTGGACACCTTCACTCATTTGCATTTACTCTTGCATTTACACAAGATTCTTGGACATGCCAAGTAGAGACATAACAAGCTCAAGTGAAGGCAGACAGTGACAGGGGCTTGCATTGTGCCTTCATGATGGTTGACCAGTTCTCGTTTCACCAAGGGGATATTTACTACATCATTCCTAAACTGTGTTAAGAGTATATGTAAAATGTGCTGCCACATACACAGGTCTGTGGGACCAGGGTATGGAATTATTACCTCCTATCAATCACAAATATTTTCTCCATTGGAAAGTTATTAATTCAGAGAATATTCTTTTTAAAAATATTTATTCTTGGAGAATCAAGATGGCAGAATAGGGTAAGGACACATTTAATCAGACGGAGAAACATTTAATCAGGATGAAGCAGAGAGGACATATTTCAGGAAATACGAAAGGACAGAACAACAGCAGAGGGGTACCTGGAGACTGACAGATACAGGAAAGCAGTGGGCACAGCAGTGTGGTGTTGCAGTGAACAATACTCCAGCATGGCGATCTGAACTCCACCAGCAGCCGGAACTCCACCAGCAATCAGGTGGGAAGGGACTTTCACTGGGAGCTTGGGAGGTGAACCCAGACAAAGTACTGTCCAGGAGCAGAGACAGAGCAGCAGATCCCAGGCGGGTAGTGCGAGAACAGCGAGGATTTCATAGCCCAGTCAGGCCCCTAGAGCTGAATTGGGCGCCATTTTGCGTAAGGAGAAAAGGGCAAGGGAAAGGACTGAGCATGCTCTGAGCAGGGAGTGTGCTCATTTCTGACTCGGCAAACTGCAATGACGTGGCATTCTACGGGTTCCATCTGGGGCATGTCTGGGTAGCCCTTGGATCTGATGGCCAGCAGATCAAGAACTGTTGTGGTAGCACGTCGGGTGCCATTTTGTGCACCATGGCAATAGCTTTGGGACTGCAGGGGACAACAGAGAACTGCACATGTGCTGAGCTGGCGAGAGCTTGCTGAGGTCCCGCAGGAAAATAATACTGACTGTGACATTGTACCGGTCAAAATAGGTCCGTGTGGCACGCAGACCTAACGTCCAATAGGTTCCGACAAGATCAGCGCCACCAACAACCTAACTAGATAGGACAATTGGTGTCTCTCTAATCCTGGAACCCACTCCAACCAGAAATGGGAGAAAGGTTGCAGAGACAATGGTGCAGCCTCAGCACGGTATCACAGGAGGTGGAGAGTGGTGAGCCAAGAGCTGGGGCTGTGGAGACCACGGTGGATATCTGACATAAGAACCCAGATCTGGAACTTACACAAGTGGCTGCAAGCAAAAAGTTGTGTGCCAACTGCAATAAGTAAAATCGAATTGTAGACCGGTGGGTGACACAGCTTAGAAACCTGCAACAAGAAGAAGACTCTGCTAACCAGAAGTACAATGACCAAGAGCAAAAGAAGAGACAAAGGCACAATGAATATTACTGAAAAATAACTCCCCTGCAAAGGAGCAAAACCCTATGCCAACCTCAGAGTTAACAGAGGAAGACATCGAGAAAATGGGGGACACAGAATCCATAAGACTCATTTTGAAGATTCTGGTCAAAAATGAGAAGCTCATGCAAGAGTTCAAAGAATTTAACGAAGCAGTAAAGCAAATCAAGGCTGGTATATCAGAAATTAAGAACACAGTAGAGCAAATTACAAGTACAGTGGAGAGTCTCAATAATAGAATGAAGCAAGCAGAAGAAAAAAAATCTCAGAATTGGCAGATATCTCCTGTCACCAGGAGGAAGCAAACAAAAAGCTAGAAGCAGAGCTGGATCAGGCCAAAAAAAGTATTCAAGAATTGAAAGACACTATTAAGAGGCCAAATATAAGAGTTATGGGAGTCCCGGAAGGTGCAGAAAGAGAAGCTGAGTTTGCAAGTGTATTTAATGAAATAATCAAGGAAAATTTCCCTAATCTGGAGAAAGAATTGGGAAACAAGATCCAGGAGGGACACAGAACTCCTAACAGGCTTGATCAAAAGCGATCTTCACCAAGACACATGAGCATCAAGCTCTCTTCAATTGAACATAAGGAAAAAAATCCTTACATGCACATGTGAAAAAAATCAATTGACATATAAAGGAAGGCCAATTAAGCTCACAGGAGATCTCTCACAGGAAACTCTACAGGCAAGAAGAGAATGGAGCGACATATTCCAGATTCTAAAAGAAAAAAATTGTCGGCCTAGGATAACATACCTAGCAAAGCTTTCTTTCATCTTTGAAAATGAAATAAAATTCTTCCAGAGTAAAGAAAAGCTAAAAGAATTTGCCTCTTCCAAACCCGCCCTACAAATGATACTTCAAGATGTTCTCTTGACAGAGAAGAGGAATAGCACCTACCAAAACCAAAGGCAAATGGGAAGAACATCCCAGTAGAATGACAACAGAAAACTAAACCAATGAACAATCCATTGCTAAAATGACAGGACCAAAGTACCACCTATGTATATTTGACTCTAAATGTAAATGGCTTAAGCTCAATCAAACATCATAGATTAGTAGACTGGATTAAAAAACAAAACCCATTCGTTTATTGTCTGGAGGAGATACACTTCAACAAAGATCAGCGGAAACTCTATCACATGGGATTTGATGTTTTCTGTTGGTTTCATCTCTTCAGGACACTTTCTTCTGATTGGATCATTCAATGACTCGTAGATCATACAATGGCATCATTTTCTTCAAGAAGGTTCTTGATTTTCACTTCTTCAGCTACACGTTGGACATTTAATAGCATGTTGTTTAACTTCTTGGTGTTGTTAATTTCTTTTTTCTTCCGGAAGTTGATTTTGTTTTGTGGCTTTTCATTTAAGGGGATGGATAGTAGCTGTGTAATGGAGACTGTCATATCTAGTAACATGTCATTTAACTTCATGGCATTGTAAATTTCTATTTTTCTTTCTATTGTTGATTTTGTATCATGACTTTTCATTTAAGGGAATGTACAGTAGTTATGTAATGGAGACTAACAACCAGATGTGAGGATGCAGTGTGGTATGCATCTCTGTTTCCAGACAAAGATGGACTTACAGTGAAACTGTGTATATTATATTTTGACAATAGGATTCTGGACTCTCTGCCATTGTCCATGCCCACAATGATGAACATATGACTGAGTATGAAGAACTATATGTTAATAATGATATAAAGGAACTGGGGGGGGGTTGGGGAGGGGATAAGGGAATGTGGAATTGTATCGTAAAATGATAGCAATAATAATAAAATGTGAAAAAATGAAAAAAAATATTTATTCTTATTGGAAAGTCAGACACACAGAGAGGAGGAGAGAAAGAGAGAAAGATCGTCCATCTGCTGATTCACTCCCCAAGTAGCCGCAACAGCCACAGTTGCGCTGATCTGGAGCCAGGAGCCTGGAGCATTTTCCCGGTCTCCCACAAGGGTGCAGTATCCCAAAGCTTTGGGCCGTCCTCGACTGCTTCCCCAGGCCACAAGTAGGAAGCTGGATGGGAAGCGGGGCCTCCAGGACATGAACCAGTGCCCATATAGGATCCAAGATCGTGCAAAGCTGGGACCTTAGCCACTAGGCTACCAGGCCGGGCCCAAAAGCAGATATAACTGGAAGAGCTGTGTTTTCATGACCATGTTTACAAAAGTGGCACAAACTATGTGAACACATATTTATTTTCATGTCTGCATAACATGACAAACATACCATGTTAATTTCATCAATAGGCTGAGTCTGACAACGTAAAATGTGCCAACACCTCAGTAGGCACCCATTAAGGTTGCAACCAACGTATGTTTTCATCACTCGTATTTCTGGTCACCTGGGAGACAATCTTGTTTTTCTTCTAATTTTGTAAATCCCCTGATAAATTCCCAGAGATTCCTTCAAATACATAACAATAGATTAGAAAAATGCACTAAGCAAAAATGCACTAAGCAAATGCAACACAGCTTCTCTTAGTACGTACATGCATTTCCATGTGCCATTTCCCACGCCAATGACAAGGATCCCACTGAAAGGATTCCACAAAAGGACTTCCCTTCCTAAATTAAACACAAGCAGCTCTCCACCAACCTCTGCCCCGCCCCTTTCCCATGTCTGCCTCCATGGCATGGTGGCAGCCATACTGAACTCAAAAGGTGCCAGGAAAGGAAAGTAAAAGAAGCTAGTTCCTGAATGAAACCACTGAACGCAAGACATTCAGACCCATTCTCACCCTTGACACACAGACCCCTTCACTATCTAAACCATCTTTGCTTTTGTGTCCCTCCCAATCATTTAAGTCCTGAGATTTGAAGTGCAGTAACAACTTTAGGAAAATTATTTGTTCAAAGCAGAAAGTAATTGTTAACACAAGTCAACTGCTTGCTTCCTAAATGAAAATATTCATAATAATATACATGGCATTTCTTCAAAGGTCTATCATGATCAAAGTCATAAAACTGAAGAAGAGAAAGTTATCTAAAGCCACATGATATCCCATTTTCTTGATTTCTGCCCAAGAGAATTCACCTTTTTCTAAAAAATACCACTAACTGGTACTCAATGCTAAATCTTGGAATCAACTTTCCTGAGCACAATAAAAGATTATAAGAGACATAAAGATTCTTGAGTGTCAAAAAGTCAAAGTTCATCTGGGCTACTTCTGTTCTGAAGCAATGGGCTCCAAGAGAGCCTGGAATTGCCCGAAGTCTTTGATCGGGACATTGATACTTACTGCTGATCCTCCTCACTCAACTTATACCTTCTCATGTTATGCTTCAGATGGTTTTCAATAATCTACCAGGAATTAAAAGTCAGTTACTCAGGTATAATCCAATGCAGTACAGTATCAGTAATATTGAACATGAATGTAGTAGCATTTCTAGTATCAAATAGAACATACTAACTTATAGCCAACATAATAGCGAGGTTATTAGTATCAGCAACTGATTCAACATGCAATAGAAGCAGAACCATAATGTGTTAAGCTACAATTTTCTGACTTGTAGTTTGGAAACTGCCGGAGAAATCTGCTCCTTGGATTCCGCGTCACCAAGTAAGCTCATCGCTGAAAGCCAACACGTGGAAGAGCTAGAGGAATGGCCAACAATGGTGAACACACACAACAGTAAAAACGGAGCTCACCATTTCTTCACAAACACGTTAGCCTTTTCCTCTAGGAAGTAATGTCTGCCTAGCCAGACACACCTGATACTCAAGAAAATCATCATTTAAAAAAAGAACACATCTTTTTCTGCTTGGTTAATGATACAGGCAAGCAGATACCAGAGAGACATTCAGGTTGATTAAACATTGATTCCACAAAAATACTTACTTTTATTTTCTTCTCTAAAATTTTATTTGATGTTTCTAATTTTAAAGCTTCATTCTAAAGGGAAAAATGGTTTTAAAACAAGAAATTAGATTCAGAATATTTCCTAACCATGCATCTCTGTGGAGAAAAAAAAATGCTACATGAAAGCTAGAATAATGTCAAGAACATTCCATTTAAGAGCATATCATTTGAGAATAGATATAAAAATAAAGAATTAAATGAAGGAGTCATGATAAAGAGCAAACCTGAACCTGGGTCAGAAAATGGAAGAAGTAGATTCTGATGGTTCAAAACAGCAGACATTTTAGGGAAGTTCCAAAGTGGAAGGCCTCGTCACTTTCCAAGACTAACAACAAGTGTGCTAAGAAGGCTGACATAATGTAAAAATGCAAACACAGGCACGCCTTCCGATTCACTGCAAACACGTTGGATTTTTTATTAACTGAATCAACTTTACATTGGATAAGCCTGATGGCATAATTTTTCTAGCTCAATGTCTATTAGTATTTTCTAACAGTGAAAATATTTTAAGCATACACACACACACAGCACATATAGTTTTAAACATAAAACATTTTCAATATATTAGACAAATATCACATTTATATGCACTGCGAAACCAAAACCTTCATGTTAAAAAGAAAAAAAAAAAAACCTCACTTTATTGTATTATTGTCTTTATTGTGGAATCCAGGACCTGAATCCACAATATCTTTGACATTCACCTATATGTCGCTAAATACACCAGTAATGAATGACTGTCAACTACAAAGTTGAAAAATGCTTTGAATTTCCATTTATAACAGCAACAGCTCCATAATGTCATAACAATAAATTCATAACAATGATTTATTTAGGGCACAACAGTGAGCTAGATGAGTGTAAAACTATCCTAGACAGAAGTATTAACATTTGTTTTAAAAAAAAAAAGATTGATTTACTTATGTGAAAGACAGAGTCACAGAGAGAGAAATGTCTTCCATCTGCTAGTTCACTCTGCAAAAGGATACAATAACCAGAGCTGGGCCAGTCCAAAGCCAAAAGTCAGAAACTTCCTCTGGATTCCCCACATTGGAACTTGGGCCATCCCCTGTTTTCCCAGGCACGTCATCAGGGAGTTAGATGGAAGCAGAGCAGCTGAGAACTAAACTGGAGCCCATGTGAAATGTTGGAACTGCAAGCAGTGGCTTAATTCACCATGCAACAGTGCCAGCCCCCTTCCCGAATGAAGTTACACAAACACAAGTTCAATGTGAAAAAAAAAATAATGTTGGTCTAGGGGTATAAAGACTTGGTCTTCTAGATGCACAACATACTGAAAGAAATTAGCAATCTTTACAGTGAGGCAATACAGCGTACAACCAAAAGCCAGAGAGAGTTGGAAGACTAATTGTTCCACTTGCTGTTATCTCAGTGAAATGAGTTAGCATCTTTGTGCCTTGTTTCTTTAACTGAAAGAGAATTAATAAGGGAAGCTATCTCTTAGTGTTATTGAGACTTAAACAGTCATTAAAACCCAGTTGCTCTATTTCTGAGCAACTTCCGCTAATTTGATGGGAAAGAGGTAGAAGATTGCCCAAGCACTTGGACCTCTGCCACTCACATGGGAGGATCAGATGAACTTCTAGGCATCAATCTATGAAAAGTCACCCTCCCTCTGTCTGCCCCCCTTTCTGTAACTGTGTCTTTCAAAGAAATAAGTAAATTTTGAACAATATATATTCATAATGGTGTCTATATAAATTCTTAATAGAATTTATTATGTTTTATTTTATGTTTCCTGGTGAGAAACAACCTATTTCAAATCCCAAACCAGAAAGTGATTACATGGTAATATCACTTTTATTGCTCCATGTGGTATTTGAATTCAAGGACCAAATATAAATTGTAGCCAAAGTGACAGACGTTAGCAATAGAGAATATTTTGTCTCCTAGGCACAGACTGTCCAAACAGGCTTTGCTTATGAAGGAGAGTTCACGCTATTTTAGCATTGCGCCATGCCATCAACATACGGAACTGTGAACTCATAATTACACTGCTTAAAAAAACAATTGTAGCATTTGCTTATGAGACAGCAGAAGGGAGGGCGGGAAGAAAGGGAGGAAAGAAGAGAAGAAGGAAGGGAGGCAATAGGGAAGGGAGGGGGGGAAGAGCAGGAAGGGAGAGGAGGAAGGGAGGGCAGGGCAGGGCATACCTCTATGCTCTTAATCCCATTTTCAGTGATATCTGAAATTCTAGTATGAACCAAAGTTGCTTTAATTTGTTTTCTAAGAGTTTGAATTTCATCCAACTTATTAAGAATTTCACATCGTTTCTTTTCCACCTTCTGAGTGAGAGTAAGGTTCTCTTCGTCAATTACGTTTGCCTCAGATGCTCCTGGAAATGGTTTCAAAAGCAAAGTATTTCTGTGCTTAGTGTCTCTACTTTTATTATTCATAGCATCATGCATCATTACCAGTATTATGAAATGTTATGAGTGTTAAAACACAATGTGAGTTGAACTGTGAGAGTAAAAACAACCTGATATGAGAGTGAAGATTTCCTCTTTTCAGTCACTCAGAAGTTAGTAGGCACTGGGCAAGGTGGAAGAGTTTAACGGTAAATTAGCACCCATGGCCATGATCAGAATCTGCACTTGGGGAAGCAGAAAGCCCTGGCAGAGACACTGCAAGTTAAGCGACACTGAGGTTGCTGGTGGAAAGGAGAGAAAAGGTTCCCAAGTGTGTTGGAGGCTAAGTTCCATGGAGAACATAGAATAAGCTAGACCTAGGACTGCACTACAATCTCAGTACTAGTTAGTGTTTGACAAAATTCCTGGGAAAGTGGGCTTTGGATTGCGTAGTTAGCAGCCATCAGGAGTAAAGGGTAAGATACAGTTCACTCTGTTATAGACTGTTTACTTTGGAAACAATGCTACTTTCCATTTCAAGCATAGATGCTGATAAGATGCAATCAATTTCCCTACAAAGAGTGCTTCTGTCCTCACTGGCATGAAGAGGAAGGAGGATCAGGCAACCTATGTGAGAAATGACCATGGTGTATTTTTCATAAAAGACTCAGCTTAACCTTAGTGCAGCCATGATTCTAGGGCTCAGTAGCAAAAAGAACAAAATAGTCTCAAACTAGGCCAACCGCCAGGCTTGCTTTGCCACTTTCAGACCCCTCGCTATCTTTGTAAGCTTTGTCAACTCTGTGATCTATGTCCTAGCTCTGCCCAGCAGCAGCTGCTTCTGCCACTCCTCCCTCACCCTGCTTTAGTGGCCCTGATGCATTTAGGTTGTACCTCCCAAGTTTCTTAGCCAACAAGGAAGTGGCGGGAGCAGCTTCTGCATGGTAATGATCAGACCGCAGTGCCCCAGGGAGAAGCCAGCTCCCACCTGCTGGCCACAGCTCTGTAGACTGGGTACCAATAATCACCTCGTTTCTGTTTCCTTCATGCCGGAGCCCATCCCTGGGTGGGTAGGTGGTCCCAGGTGGGTTTCTTTCCCATGATCTGTACTTTTTTATGCAAGAACCATGCACAACCCTTACAACACACTTCAAAGAAGAGCCACCCTCAGCTGGTTAACAGCTGGATGGTATGTCTACAGCTGCTGATATAAGAAGCTCAGAGTTCCCCGGGAGAGTTGGCCATGAGTGTGGCAGCCACTCCCACCCCAAACCCAGCCCCGACAGCTCTGCCTGTTGCTTGCCCTGGGAAGGGGAGTGCTGAGAAGGCAGAGGCGGGGTATGGATGCCAAGGTAGATGGCATACAAGATTCAGACACTCCCAACATTCACCTGCTTGCTCAAGCCAGGGATAGAAACACAAAGTTCTGAAGGCCAGAAAAAAACTCTATAACCCCCAAAACTACAAGAGATTTCCCATCCCCAGCCCCATGGGGGTATGCCAGACCAGGACCCACAAGTGCCTCTGAAGTCTGTCACACCTGTTAGACACTTTGTTTAAGATAAATAACTTCCAAAACCTAACATACTTCTAAGACCCTATGCTACTCAGAAATGGGGAAGGAGAGCAGAGAAATCCTCCATCTCCCTAGAATGTGTAAGGAAGACGTGAAGTACAACCTATCAAGAACATAGCAGACATAATCCACAACAGATTCAAATCAGCATTAGACAATAGTAAAACTACAATGACATACAGGGGGAATCAAGAGCTATCCTAATAACCTCTTAACAGGAGGTCATATGCACAGAGCAAGGGGGGACCCCAGAGTGGAGCAGGGGGACTTCTAGAAGGAGGTTTGTATCCCAACCTTGGAGACTCCTGGATCCCCACCAAGGACTATCAGTACAGGCACCAAGGACTACATCCCAACCGCCAAGGAGAACACGGGGAACTGGAGTGCCTTTGGAGGCCGAGAACTCCGAGGTCATCTACCCCTGTTTGGATCGACCACATGGGATGGAAGAAGCCCAAATACTTCCTTGCAGGACCCAGGGTCATCGGAACAACAGCCAGGAACCCTGAGCGGTCCTCAGAAACAGAAGAGCAGTAAACTTCTTTCGGGACTCAGGAGAGGAGCTTTCTCTGGTCTACTTAGTTCCAACTTTGGATCCCCACCCTCTCTTGCAATGACCATCAGGGTAGCTCTGGAGCACCCCCCTCACCCCACCTCAAAAAAATAGAATAGATAGAGAACAACAAGGAAAGCTTAGAACCAGACAGGAAACGGTCAGCGTGGACTCACACATACCTTACTAAGTAGGACACAAAGATTAGTTACTCCTCACTAAAGTACTGAAGATTTCTCTGCACACCCCTCCTAAAACTGTTCTGCACCTCAACTTTTGACATATGCCTTGTTAGAGTTACAAGCCACTTTAGACTATCCTAAAATCGGCCAAGTTCAATAAAATTATGCTTCAACACAATAAACTGCTAAATACTAAAACGAAAATAGATACGAGACAGCTGAATAGTACTCTGTAGCCATTTTAAGGTGTATAGAAGCCAGCAGTATATAAACTAAAATTGAAATATCAATGAAGTAGTCACAGGATGTAGTTAAGAACTTGAATTGTTTTAACGTATTGATTACTCAATACCATGTCAATTAATTCCATAATGTTGTAAATTGTTGTTGATGTTATGTTGTGGCTTTTAATTGATCGGGATGATATTCTGCCAGCTCTGCCTTCAGACCAGAGATGGTCCCCCCAAGACACTGTTGAATTTATCTGGATAATAAGATGCTGGACTCTAAGCTTGGTATATGCTTGCAATGAAAGAATCTTAACTAAATTTGAAATGTAATTCAGCAACAAGGTGGAGGAATCCACGATGGGGGAAGAGCAGGTGGAGGGGTTGGGGGAATCCCAGAGACTGTGAAACTGTGTCACATAATGCAATGTAATTAATTTAAAAAAAGATAAATAACTTCCTTGTTGGATCTAACTCATTCAATTCTCTTGTTGATGTTATTCCATTTCTGCAGGCTCCACTCCTCATGACAAAAAGTATCCTGCTTGAAAAGCTTGAAGCAGCGAGGCAGAGAACATGGTGTATTTGGATGCAAGGGCATTGAGTACCCAGGTATGCCCTGTGCAACAGGATCACAACTTTGGCCCCAACAGAACCTCTAAGCAAACGAATTCACTTCCTCTCTCTAAGTGCAGACTGAGGATCACTTGCCTGAAATATCTGGGACCAGAATTGTTCTGGATGATTGATTGATTGATTGATTGATTGATTTTAAAGACAGAAGAATGATTGAGAATATATGACGGGACACATGGGAGGCAGAATAAATCTAGATATGAATTCACTTGTGCTGGAGGGCGCTTTATACAGTGTTTGAGGAGTGCCTCTGCTGTGACTACAGTCCCTCGCATGAGGTCAGGTGCGCCAACTCCCTCTTGCAGCATCACAGTCAAGCAGAGAAGGTGTTGCCTTTGGAACCTCCCAAAGTGCTTGACTGTGGTCAGTGGGGTGGGAGTGAATGAGCAAACTGGAATAGCCACTCTGGGAAAGTGCCACAGGGAGCACACGCAAGACCTCCCACGCGCACGGCCTCCCACGTGCACACCCTCTGAGGTGCACACCCTGCCACACGCACAACCTCCCGTGCACACAGCCTCCCACGCGCACGACTTCCACATGCACTTGCCTGATTCTTTCCTAGCCGACTGCAGCAGCTCCTGCTCTGTGGCTAGCTCTGCTCTGAGCCTAGAACCCAATGAGAAAGAAGGGTGAGATATCGCAGCCCCATCTGTACCCCTTCATCTTAAAGTTTAAACCCATTTTTCAGACAAAACTGATCTTCTTGTATTCTAAGAGCAACAACAAAAACAAAATAACCTTGAAAAAAATTTTTTTCTTTTAAAATGACAGCCAGATTCAGTCAGCTAAGCCAGCAAGGTCTTCTCATCGGGACTAGAAAACCCATTACCTAAAGACGCAGCTGATCTAACACACATTATTTCCAACACGTGCTTGTTGGTATTGCTTCCTGTGATTTGAATTGCTGATCACGGTAAACTGAGAATGGAAAGACAGCTTCGGGCAACAGGCAGATCTTACTGATGCTGGGATAAACAGTGCATTTTTCTTCTGTGCTGTAATTCCTCCCGTCGGTAAAATTTACAACCACACAAAGTCTGAACCCAAAAAATCAAATGCAAGAGATATTAAAAGGAATAGTGAGGGGGAGGAAAACTTCCTAATCTCTTTGTATCCTCTTTTCTTTCAGACGAAATGGAATCAGCTACCTATGTCCAGCAGAATTAAAGAGGAAAAAAGATAATCTAGTAGCTTTTCAAAAGTCTATGGAAATGGAATCAGAAGACAAATTTGTCTTGAGACAAACATTTTTGAAATGCATGCACAACACTTTCTTCATAACACAAACTACCTTGAACTTTCATGTGCATGGGTTTCAGCAAGTTTGCACCAAACATCTTGGAAAAATTCCATTTTCCACGATTATGTTGAAATAGTTTCCTATATGGAGGCAATTACGGCAAGTAGGTTAAATCTGCCAACCTCTCCTACAACTTCAAGCCACATGTCTATAGGGCCTAAGGGTTGATCATTTTCATGTATTTCTGTTTATTCCATCACACACTGAATGAGCCACTTTGCAGGATCATGCTTTAAGGAACCGGGAATTCTGGAGAAGCAGGCGGCCTAAGCAGCTCAGACACATCCCACATTGGAGTCCTGGGGTTTGAGTCCTGGCTTCGAGCCAGATTCCAGCTTTCTGCAGTTCGCAGGTGGCAGCACAAACACTTGGGTTCTTTCCATTCATGTGACAAACCTGACTTGAGCTCTGGCTCCTGGCTCCTGGCTCCTGGTTCCTGGCTCCTGGCTCCTGGTTCCTGGTTCCTGGTTCCTGGTTCCTGGCTCCTGGTTCCTGGCTCCAGCTCACAAGAGTAATGCACTCATGTCCAGGTGGGGTGCAGACATTGGGGCAAAAATAGCAAATTGGAGCACTCCTGGTCTCACTCCCCCTGACTCTCAAATATATATAAAGAAACAATTACAGTAAGTCAGTACGATATATCTGTTAAATAATAAACCAAGAAATGAAAGATTAGGAGCAGCCTCCTCAATCTGTGACTTGGAGTTCGCTTCCAGAGGTGCTGCACTTGACTGCAACATTACAGATTGCATATTCTATCGCTCTGCTTCTCTTCTGCAGACTTTGACGACGTGAGAGTTAGATCTTCTTTGCCTGCCGTCTGTTAAAGCCCGTGTCCGTGCTCTCCTGTTCCTTATCTCGTGTCCACTCTCTCAGCAGTGTCCTCACCCCTTCCGTGTCCAGCTGCTCTTCCTAGTGTGTGTCACCACTTACTCCTGACCAATGACACGCCTTCAACACTTTCTGCCACTTCTTTGCTCCGTTGTCAAGTCTGGTTCCACTTCTCCCTTGGCTCCGGCTGCTCTTTTCTGGGCTGAGCGTTTGCACGGATGGCCCCAGACTCACATCCCGAGAGCCTCTAGTTCTACCTGAGCCCTGTGCTGTAGTTCCCTTAATCTCCAAATTCTACCATTACTGGTATCATTATTATGAAGATTAATATTGTCTGGATGGCGTAGCAGGAATATTCTCCAGCCAAGGTGGTTGGACTCATCATAGTCATCTACCCTGCTCGGACAAGGCCGGCGATTTGGGGTGGCGGTCGAGAATCTTGGTCCAAGTGCACAAGTTCCCAGCAGTGTAGCATGTGACGCTTTGTGTTGTTAATTTGAGTTCTTCCTGGGGCTTTGGTTACTGTAAAGCTCATTTGTGTGGAGGGCAAAAAAATGACAGAGTATATGAATTTGCAGTACCTTCCTCAAAATTCTAAATGTCCCTTTCTTTGCCTTGTTTTCCCTTCACTGACCAGTTCCAAAGATGCTGTGCTCCGCTCTGAGCCCTCTCTTTATCCGTCGCACCACCACTTCCTGTTGCTTCCATGCAGCCCCGTGGGGACACTCCACACACTCGGTGCTCACACCCATCCATCAGTCCCATGGAGTGGGTCCCATAGTGGCCTTCACACTCTCTGGCCGTGGTTGCAGAACAATCTCATGAGATGCTGCGAGCTCCTTCCTCCTCTCCCACACATTTCCCCAAAATGGTCATGGAAAAATGGTTGTTTGACCTTGATGTCTGCTGTTCATCTTGCTTTTCTTTATTTTTTCCTTTTAAAAAGTGGAGCTTATTAACTTATTTGAAAGGTCGAGTTGGAGAGAAAGGGAGAAGGAGAGAGAAAAATTGGTCTTCCATTGCTGGCTCACTGCACAAATGGCCTAAATTGACAAACGTAAGCCAAGGCAAAACCAGGAGCCTGAAACAGCAGCTGGGTCAATCCCTGGCTCTCTTGCACTGCTTTCCCAGGAGTGTACATAGAAAGTTGAATTGAAATGGACCAACGAGGTCCTGAGGCAGCACTCAAATGGGGTGCTGGCATCACTGGCTGTGATTTAACCCACTGTACCACACTGTTAGTCCTTTTACTAAGGAAAGATTTACACAGAGATACCGAGAACTCCCAGATCTTCCATCTGCTTGTTTACTCTCCAAATGTCCATAACAGCTAAGTCCAGGCTATGCCAAAATGAGCAAGTAGGAACTCAGTCTAGACTTCCTGCGGGTGACTGAGATCCAAATTACCTGGATGCCATTAACAGGCAGCTGGAATCAGACGTGACGCCAGGACTGCAACCCAAACCCTGCCATGTAGGATGTGAGCTCCCCAGGCAGTGTCTTTGTCACCAGGCCAGCACTGGCCCCAGTCACAGCTTCAGCAACGTTTCCCAGCAAGAATAATACACGCATGTCCAGGTGTGGTCGTCAGCACTCCTCACCTGTCATTCTGCTCCAGGGCGGCTCTGACGGCCTTCACTTGCAGCCTCAGCTCCTCCCTGGCTCGGTCCACATCGGCTGTCTGCACACGACTCCTCTCCAGGTCTCTAATTTCAGCCAGGAAAGTCTGGGTGGGGCCAGGCACACAATGAAGGCAGCCATCAGGAAGGGTGGGAAACGCCCCGTTCTGGTGACTTCTGTGTGTCCCAGTGCCCCAGAGTAAAAAGTTAAGTTTGAGTTAATGTAGGTAAATCATAGGACTCAACAGAGGGAGGGACATCGGGAGGGGGTGGCAACTCAAGTGACACTCTGGATAAAACATCTCTTTTCATATTTCTAGAAAGCAAGTTCCGCACTGGCTTGTGTGAGGAATTGGACTTGGAGGCTGCAGGGCTCAGGTGCACTGCAATCGTTTCCTTTAAGTGAGAAAGGATCGTCATTCCCACACGACACAGGAATAGAAAGCAACAGTGTTCTCAGACACGGAGCACCAAAGACCCCTGCGTCCTTAGGTGTTCATCGCCAGCTGTTCAGACTTAGAAGGGTCCCTGGATGGGGTCAGGAGGTTCAGTTGCTGTGAGATGGAGCTGTGGAGCAGTCAGCCGTCCATCACCCCAAGATCCATTGCTCAAGCAAGTACAGCTCAAAAAAACAAAAGCAGCTTGCATCTACTTTGAACTCGTGCGGGCATGTTTTTGTTATTATTCCCTACACAGTGAAATCCTAAATTGAGTTACGCATCATGTACACCGTGTCAGTACTGTAAGTAACTTAGGGATGATCAGTGATGGTTTAAAATGTTGAAGAGGATGGATACAATAGGTTCTATGGAAACAGAACCAAAATCTACACTGGGGACTTTTTGCAGATCTGGGGACCCACTGAGCCTCCCAGCACTGTCAAAGAAGTTCATGGAAACATGCATTTTGTAAAACTAAGGGGAAAAAACTAGTTATGGATTCTAAATTGTTTTGCACAAAAAATAAGTGTCTTTAATTCAGGTTCTCCACAAACTTGCGAAGAACCCACATATAGTCTTTTTGATTCAACCTCAACATGAATAACAGGGTAGAGCCCAACTTCAGCCTTTAGCTACATCTATAAAAACCAACACTGAAACACTTGCGCTGCTTAAGGCTCCAAACCAAGAAAAGTGCCCGCAGACAAAGCCGGAAGTGGAGCAGTTAGCACCAGCCTCAGAGCAGTGCTGCTCATCTTTTCACAAAGTCACTGTGTGTGCTGACTCACAAAACCGAACTTTTTAAACTTTACTGAATTCAAAATGGTGAGGTCATCTTAGCAGCAGTGTTAGAGTCTGTGGGTGTCTGCCAGGTGACAGAGTCGTACCTGTGGCATCTTTTCCTGCTAGAACAATCACCGCCCTGGCCTTGGAAGGAATACCTGGATGGGCTGCACAGTTCAACTCCAGACCCTGGCTTACCCACACTGGGTGCCAGCATGCACACTCGATGACGCTAATGGAGCAGTGCTTGCATCCCATACTGTTCACGTACATGGAGTTCCTCGGCTGGTCTGGAAATATGAACAATGCTAAGGCCTTTACCACCAATGTGACCTGACACCAACACACAGACATTCTTCCAGAGAAAGTAGCAGCCGCCCAGGTTGTAGAGACATGAATGGGACTTCCAGGTTTCACCATGTTGCCCATGGTTTATGGGCTACGACGCCAAGCCTACCTAGTCGTTACCTTATGCTGTGATGTGGCCTGGGAGTCCAACAGGATCGTCATGTACAGCTCGTACTCGTCCTAGACACAAGCAGAGTCTGATGGAGTCATGGGGGGATTGAGGACAGGAGAGAAGTGCTGCTACAAGAAATCAAGTGTTGTATGTGCTAGAATGCATAGAGTCTCACTGCCGTGGGAGGACAGCAGGGAGACGCTCACTGCCCATGTCAGCCCAGATAGTGGGTGCTTCCCGTCACGCAGCGTGGAGGGTGCCAATCAGGTGTCCCAGTGATGAGATCGTGTCCAGAGAACAGGCCGCTCCGGGTCATCACAGCAGGTCATTAGGGAAGCTAAGAGTCTCATCTGTAAGCAGCCCAACCCCAACTGGGATCCCCTCTGAAGGGCCCTTGCCGTGTGATCATAAACCCATCAAGAACGAGGCGGGTGCAATGATAGGAGTGGATATTTTTCATTTGTATAATATGGAGATGCTTATATAGACCCAGCAAGCTTCAGTGGAAAGCTGCGGGCTTCCAGAGGGAGCCAGCTGGCCCTGTGGTGACCGGGGTGTGCTGTGGGCTGACTGGTAGGGAGCCTCTGTGAGTGGCAGCAGGCAGGCCAGCCCTGGCTGACGCCCGTTACCTTCACTTCCTTCAGGAGGCCACCAAAAATCAGAGAGCTGTTGCAGATGTCTTCAAAGATTTCCCCGAACACCTGCAGCCGGTTCAGCTGCAGAGGGTTACAGGTGCATACGTTCTGGAGCTCCTGGCGGCGGGGAACAGAAGCGCCCGTTGCAGAGGTCTGGTCCACATGGGGCAGTGGAGGAGCCCTGGGAGACACAGCCCTCCTCCACTGCCCAGGTTCCTCCATTGCCTGGTCACCTGAGTCAAGTCTTCCAAGCCAGTTCCCTGTATCTGCACCCAGGACGCCTTCACAGCAACACACGCCCCCCTCCCCACCGCCCCCAACACCCCCCCATGCTTGGCCTTACACACACACTTTGACTTTTTCATCAGTTTCCGCACACAAACGGGAAAGCCATGCGACGCGCATCCTGGGGCAGAGGCTGCTGTCTGCTCTTTCTAAACTGGCACTACCCTCCCCTCTCTGCCAGGGAGGAGTGACACCCGGGGTCAGCACCCCCGCGGGTGATGAAGCTCCCGGGAATACACATGGTGCTCAGGCAGACCCCACCAGACGCTCTCGCTCTGCCCACTGCGCCGCAGGGACCCTGACCTCTGCCAGCTTCTTCTCATGGCACAGGGCTGCCGCGCTGCCGCTGAAGTCCTTCTCCAAGAGATCGCGTGTCACCAGCACTTCTCTTTGGAAGCGCAGGAACTTCCTGTACTGCTCGGCTTTGGTGATTCCGGCCAGGTAGGAGCTGATATACTGGTACTGGTCCTTGGCCGGAGGCCCCAGCGCGCACGCGCGGCTGGACCGGGCTGCGTGGTACCGCAGCACCTTCAGGTCAGGTAGCTGAAGCTCCTCTCGGAGGCGCTCTGCTGCGGTGCCATGGGCCGAGGCGCCCTGCGGTCCCCCTGGAGCCTTCTCCGTGAGAAGGCTTTCTTCTGAGGGGTAGAAGGCTTGTGGCTTAGGGTTTAGATACCTGAACAGCGGCGAGTCCCTGGCGTCATCCGGAAGTACAGCTGTGTTAACGGTGAAATAGGCCCAGGCGTCCTTCATCTCCTGGGTCTGCCCGGCCGGCAGCCGCCGCGCACTGGCCACCTTGTCCTCCCTGGGTCTGTTGGCATTGGCCCAGTGCTGCAGGATGGTCTCGGGAGGCCGGTAGAGCTTGTTGGGATTCAGGTGGCCGGAGGTGTACCTGCAGATGTCCTCTTTGTGCGCCCTCTGGAGGCCATTCAGGAGCTTGGACAGGTTGCACAGGGTCTGAAGCCCTGGCGTTTCACAGTGCCTCCACCTGAGGTAAACTGTTCAGAGAAGAGGACGGGACTCAGACACGGCCTGGCTGGCTCTGTGTGCGTCCACACGGCGGGCCTGGGTAGGTCCTCCCCTGGGAAGGACACCTGGACCACTGCAGGATATGGCTAAAGATGAGAGGAAAGAGCGATACATGCGTGCGATGGAGGAGCCCGGCCAGAGTCAAGGAGCTCAACATCCAGGTGGAAGGAGGTTTGGTCTCATTTACAACATGTCTCTTTAACTGTTAGCAAGGGTTTGAGAAGAAAGGCCTAAAAATGCAGTTGTAATACCTTTCTAAAATAACGTTTATATATCTCTTATTCATTTGAAATGTAGAGAGGCAGAGGAAAAGCAGGGCACAGTAAAACATGCAAATCTTGCATCCCCTCATTTGCTCCTCAAATGTTTAGAACAGCCAGGAGCCAGGGCTGGGCCACAGCACAGCCAGGAGCCAGGGCTGAGCCAGAGCACAGCCAGGGCTGAGCCAGGGCTGAGCCAGAGCACAGCCAGGGCTGAGCCAGGGCTGGGCCAGAGCACAGCCAGGGCTGAGCCAGGGCTGGGCCAGAGCCCAGCCAGGAGCCAGGGCTGAGCCAGGGCTGGGGCTGAGCCAGAGCACAGCCAGGGCTGAGCCAGGGCTGGGCCAGAGCCCAGCCAGGAGCCAGGGCTGGGCCAGAGCACAGCCAGGGCTGAGCCAGGGCTGGGGCTGAGCCAGAGCACAGCCAGGAGCCAGGGCTGAGCCAGAGCACAGCCAGGAGCCAGGACTGGGCCACAGCACAGCCAGGGCTGAGCCAGGGCTGGGCCACAGCACAGCCAGGAGCCAGGGCTGGGCCAGAGCACAGCAGGAGCCAGGACTGGGCCAGAGCACAGCCAGAGCTGAGCCAGGGCTGGGCCAGAGCCCAGCCAGGAGCCAGGGCTGGGCCAGAGCACAGCCAGGGCTGAGCCAGGGCTGGGGCTGAGCCAGAGCATAGCCAGGGCTGAGCCAGGGCTGGGGCTGAGCCAGAGCACAGCCAGGAGCCAGGGCTGAGCCAGAGCACAGCCAGGAGCCAGGACTGGGCCACAGCCAGGAGCCAGGGCTGAGCCAGAGCACAGCCAGGAGCCAGGACTGGGCCACAGCCAGGAGCCAGGGCTGAGCCAGGGCTGGGCCAGAGCACAGCCAGGAGCCAGGGCTGAGCCACAGCACAGCCAGGAGCCAGGGCTGGGCCACAGCCAGGAGCCAGGACTGGGCCACAGCACAGCCAGGAGCCAGGGCTGAGCCAGAGCACAGCCAGGAGCCAGGGCTGGGCCACAGCACATCCAGGGCTGAGCCAGGGCTGAGCCAGAGCACAGCCAGGAGCCAGGACTCATCCAGGTCTCCCGCCTGGGTACCCAGGATGCCATGAACTAACTGCTACCTCCCCGCCTGCACCTTAGCAGGAAAGGGGAACCAGCGGTGGAGGAGGCCCCCACGGAGCCCAGGCACTCCAATACAGGGTCCAGCACCCCACTGCACCCACCCCCAGCACTCCCCGGCCCATCCCACAGTTGTCATTCCTACTAGTGAGATGTTGGGATGCATTCCTACAGATCTGACCCATGGCCCTTAATTCTCAACTGTCTCAGTAGTCTGTGGGTGACTAACGGTCACGACCCTTCCTCATTCTGTCTCCACAGTGCAAATCCCTGTGGGGTCTGACTCCCCCTGCCCCATTCAGCTGCCCTGGGAGAGGCCTAGGACATAAACTGGGGGACCCTGGCCTTCTGCATATGCCCCTCACTGTGGGAGCCACTCATCACCTCTCTGATTCCGTCCACCACAAAGGCAAGACAAACATCTCACACAAAATGGTACATAGACAACCAACATCACCACTGTTGGCAAAGCAGCCCATAGCACAGAGCAAGACTCCATCAAATAAGCCAGTCTGTCCCAGGGGTCACCAGCCAAGCACATGCTGAGATCCCACATGGGCGCCGGTTCTAATCCCAGCAGTCCTGATTCTCGTCCAGCTCCCTGCTTGTGGTCTAGGAAAGCAGTCGAGGACAGTCCAAAGCCTTGGGACCCTGCACCCGCGTGAGAGACCCAGAAGAGGCTCCAGGCTCCTGGCTTTGGATCGGCGCAATTCTGGCCAGTGGACCGCTTGGGAAGTGAATCAATGGACGAAGATCTTCCTCTCTGTCTCCCCTCCTCTCTGTATATCTGCCTTTCCAATAGAGACCTTCTGTTGGGAACACCGGGTGTGTTATACTGTGGTGTCCTTCGAGCTGCTGGCCAACAGGCTGGGCTCCCCAGAGAAGGAGGAGGCAAGCAAGCAGACATCCACCTGCTTGGCAAAGGCTGAGTCCCCACCCCCCAGGGCAGCAGAGCCATGAGAAACCTGGGTCTCCAGGGGCTGGTTCCGCCTACACGGTCCAGGCACACACCGAGGTCCACCGGCTGTGAGTCCCCACTGGGGCCCCTCTGTTCCCCGTCTCTCCCTGAGATCTGACAAGGAGATCTGCGTGCCGGGCTCAGGGTCCCCCAGTGGCCAAGCACAGTGGCTTTGCCTGAACATGGCCCATTCACCCTGACAGCTGTGTCTGCCCCAGACCTGCTGGGCCCCAAGCCTCCCCCACACTCATTGGTGACTGGGTTTGGTCTCTGTCCACACCAGCTACAATCTAGTCTATTTCCACCAGAAGCGGTCCCCAGAGAGTGAAGGAATGTGACCGCTGCCAGTGTGAAAGAAGCCAGGTCCATCCCAGCAGCTTCAGCCCCACCTTGTACCAGCTCCCATGGGCAGGTGGGAACAGCCCTGAGGGGCGCTCTGCCCAGGGCTGGTGTCCCTGGGGCTCTTGGGATGCTGGGGGGAGCCACTCCAGGCTGGTTCTGGAGGCCAGCACTGTGAGGAGTGACTCGAACATGGGCCCTGAAGGCTTTAGCCATTTTGACTCTTACATTGGCACTACTCTGGTTATCCAGCAATGAGATGTAACGTGGTGTCTCACCTGAGAGCCCCACACCCAATCTCCCGCAGCCCTCCCCTTGATCCCCACCCACTTACCAATCCCCTGGGACAAGCTCAGTCACCAATCCCTTGGGGCCTGCCCATAGCCCCTCCCAACCAATTCCCAACACTCCCCACACCTTCCAGGGTCACCTGGGTTGTATCAAATGAGCCTCCATATGTACCTCTTCCCCTTGCACCTGCTCTCCTCATCCCCCACCAGGCCGCCTTCCCTGCCCTGGCAGTCCCTCTCCTGCATCCGTGGCAGAAGATGGCTTACCTTCCTGTTCCCTCCTGCCTCCACCCACGTTCCAGTTCCTACCCTGCTGGAATGAAGGAGCTTGTAAGCACTTCGCTGCCTCTGAGATTTTGGCTTGTGGTAAACTTACCATGAAAAGAGGACTTGGCTGCGGGAATCAGCTGCGCGTAAGAACTTAAGTGCATCTAAACCTGTTTTGCTCTAGGCACTGCCTGCCTTCCTGGACACATGCCCACCCATCTCTGAGCCCACAGTCTTGCCTCTTCCAGGGTGCCTCTGGCTTCCCTCTGAGCCACCACACACGGATGTCCTCCCCATGATGAGGCCAGCTGTGTCCTCCACCCACTCTCCCACTTTGACTGGCAGAAACAGCACACACCTGGACTCCAGCATAAAGGAACTTGGGCCATCTCTGCATTCTCCCCGCCCCTCCGCCCAGGGAGACAGGGAATGGGGTGGAAAGGGGCTGCCCGGCCGCCTGTGTCCACTGCTACAGCTGACACTTGTGCAAATCCCTCAGCGGGAGGACTCGTGAGCCCTCCCTGTCACCGAACCCAGTACTTCAGAGAAAGCCCTTGTGGGACGATCAAATGTTAGCAGAGCTGCCCCTGGAGACAGACAACCCTGTAATGCACTAGCGACACATCCAGCACAGAGAGGCGTGCTGCACCCACTGTATGTGCAAATAGGCACTGAGGGAAGAGCGATGGTTGTTGATTAAAATTAAAGGACTTGCAGCCACTATCAAATGCAGCCATGCAATCATTTTCCTTTCTTTCTTTCTTTTCTCTTTCTTTTTTTTTTTTTTTTCAGTTCTGGGGCTGCAGACACCCAGGACCTAGATTCTTTCTCGTCTGCCAGGTTCTTACCCTGTGAACTGCAGAACCCATCAGAGAGCAAGCGTGATCAACATTTTCCTACGAGCAGACACTTGGCAGACCCTGCCACCTGTACCTGACAGTCACGACAGGAAAGTTTCAAACATTTGTTAGAAAGTGCGGGTCTTCTACAAATCATCTGAAAGCGAACTTGCTTTAACAAACAGCGCATCTAATTTTCAGGGTGGCAGGAGTTTAACCTCAGGATTAAAATGCCACCTGAGATGCCACAAACCAAAAATGGGTGTGTGGAGTCCCAGTCTTACTCCTGCGGCCTCATGCTGAGCCACAGCCCAGTGAGGGCCCAGGTGGGGGGCCCCTAGCAGTCCTGGGGAGCCCTGGGTGGAGCTCCCACACACCCTGGGAGGCAGCAGCCCAGTGAGGGCCCAGGTGGGGGGCCCCTGGCAGTCCTGGGGAGCCCTGGGTGGAGCTCCCGGCTCCCGGCTTGCTCGGCTCTTGTGGACTAGGGGATGGAAGCGCTCGTGTTCACACGCGTGCTCAGGCACTCTCACACCACACATACACACGAGTACTGTGAACACGGTAAACACGCACACACAGCGTTACCTGTGAACTCTGTAAACACACATTCACATACACTGCATGTACACGCACCACACGGTACGCGTGCGCACACACTTGCACACTCAGTCCCACATGTCCACATGCTCACATTCACACATGCTCATACATGCACTGTTCATACACTTTAATTCTCACAGTCTCACACACTGACGCTCCCACACACGTAGACACACACACACACTCTCACATTCACACATCCATGTTTTGTCACACTCACTCACACTCACTGAGTTTCTCACACACGCACACTCCTCATTTGCCCTGCTGTCACTGGCTCCAGGTGGCTCCCAGAGCCTAGGACTCAGGCCAGCTCCAGGAAGGGGCTTCCCAGCTGCTGCCGCTGGGAAACTGGGCTGAGTCCCGCAGCGTGCACTCACAGTCGGGCTCCAAGTCCTCCGCCATGACCGACTACCGCCTGCGCGCTGCCGCGTTGCCGTGGAAACGTCAACAGCTCCGCACTGCCCACGCGCTCTGCTGCAGGGCGGCCACAGAGTTGATGGCGCCTCCTCCTCCTCTGGGTGTCTGAACGCTGGCTTTCCTTGGCAAAAAGAAACAGTCTGTGACTTGGTGGCACGTCCAGGTCCCTAGATGCGCCCTAATCCCTTCCCAAAGCCCAGAGGTTTTCTGCAGCGTCTGTGAGATGTGCGAATTGTGCACTTGGATGCCGCCGACGCGCCTGCAAGAGGCTGAGTAGCCTTTTTCAAGGTCTTTTCTCCTTGTTTCCTAGTAGAGTGCTGAGCTCCTGACAACTAAAAACTCCAGGCAAAACCCAGTCAGCAGGAAGCCGAGCGTCCCAATGCACACGGGTTGGAGTCCGCCAAGTTACCTACCCATTGTGTCCAGGAAGGGAAAAAGTTAACACCTCCAGCATCTTGGGAAAAGTGAGATTGTGTTTAGCCTCTCTGTACCTAGAGGCTGAGAGCCCACCCTGCTTGGGGTCAGAAGCTCCATGGGCTGTAGCATGGAAAAGGCCGATATGCCAGGCCAGGTTGTGAGGGTGCTGGTGGTGGGAAGCAGGGGTTGGCAGAGTCTGGGAGGAGCAGGAGAGACTGCCTTGCTGGCTGTATTCCCATCGATGCCTGTCAGATAATTCAAAGGGAAGCTCGTGGGAACCATGCAGCCTATGAGAAAGCAACTGTTGCATTTCCTGACTCCGCTCAGGCAGAATGACAACCAGAGAAGCAGGCACGCAGGCGAGGATCTGCCTAAGCTGCAGAGGGCTCTGTGCAAAGCAGAGGACGGCCATGGCTGAGCTCATCTCATCCACCTTGGTCTGCTGGCCATGTGGCTTCGACAGCTGGAAAGGAAGAAGTAGGTCTGTGGGCCCAGAGTTGCTTCGTCATCTGGAGAGATAGCTGCCAAGTGGATCCTAAGCCTTCCCCACTTTCCGTGTGGACAGGCGGCCAACATACTTCTACTCTGCACATCGTCAGGCAGAGGGGCAGACAGGAAGCTGCCTGGCTCCAGCAAGGACATGGGTGAGGACTGCCGGTCTCCTCGGCAGATCCAGGCTGCTGCCCACCATGAGCTCCGGCAGATCAAACAGGAATAACTGGTGTCCAGGATCTTAGTCTCAGACCCAGACCGCTGGGATCGGTTAATCCACGTGCTGCTTATACAGTAATGCTCAAAGCATCGGTGGTCAAGCTGTACCAGGACATGAAATCTACCGCAGTAGAGTTACCTGCTGCACTCACTGGGCCTGCCTTGAGGTCAGACTTCTATGTAGTAATCAGCGAGAGCTGCTAGCCAGGCACTGCTCCAGGGTGCCGCTGCCTTTCTGTGTGTGCCCCCAGAGCGCGTCCAGCCACACTGAAACACCTGTGGCCCGGCGTGAGGCTTGCTCAGGCCCACCAGGTCCTCAGCTGTGTCGTCCCACCTCTCTCATTGGTGGTGGACAGAGAACAGAGGCTGCTCCCGTGGTCCACTGACGCTGCGGAATCACGCCGGGTGTGACTTAAGCTGAAGATGCATAGTGAGTAGGCACACTGTAAGGTGTCCCAGGCAGCGCAAGGTGGGCAGCGATAGAGCCCAGGACACCCCACAGGTGCAGCCACTGGAGGGTGTCCCCGTGAGTGTAACCGAGCCGCAGTCCGTTCCCAGGCAGCAGTCTGGTGTTGGTGAGGATGAGCAGGTGTAGGAATGGTGAGTGGAGAACGTGCGCTCACGGTTTTCTGTCTGACTGTGCTGTCTGTGCCCCATGGGAGCCCAGGGCTGCATCTCCAGAATGCAAAGCAGCACCAGCCTGGCAGGTGTAGAGAGGGTGAGGCCAGGGGTGGGGCAAGGACAGAAGGGTTGCCAACCTGACCATGAGGACATCCAGGAGCCATGGTAGCTTGTCACGGTAGAGAGTGTCAGAAGGCACCGGTTTCGGAAGGGGGCTCCATTGCCATCCCACTCGATGTCCTCCAGTCCCGTGCACTTTTCCAAAAATAACAGGTTCTCATCTTCTGCTGGCTATTTAGTAGTTCCTTGTGTGTAGACACCACGTTTTCTTTATTCATGCACCTGCCCATATGCATACCACAGTGGGCTGTCATAAACACTGCTGTAGTTGGCCATGGGTGTGCAGCTGCCACTTGGGCACACTAGCACAGCAGCTGTGCAGCTCATGGCAGCTCCGCTATGCTGTTCTTGGAGGCAGTCCCACCCTGTTGGCCAGCACGGTTGTGCTAGCTTATGTTGTCACCAGCAGTGTATGAGTGAATCCTGCTACTCTGCTGCCCTGCCTGCACTTGCTGCGTCGCTCCTTTGGACAACAGCCATTTAAGGGTGGTGAGAAGGTGTCCGGGAAGCTGACTTTATTGCAATAGAGTGGGACAGAGCAGAGGTCACCAGAGGCTGGAAAGGGCAGGGAGGGCAGGATGGAGAGCAGGCGGTTAACTGGCAACAAAGCCCAGCGAGATGGAAGGACGAAGCTCCCGTGTTCTCTAGCACCCTCAAGTCAAGGCACTTCACTCTGCATTTCCAGATGGTTGCATTTCCATCACAAAGAAATGAGTATGTTAGCAATGTAAGCCTGATTTGACAAATGCAATACTACTGTAGGAAGGACCTTCAAAAAGTTCATGGAAAATAGAGTTAAAAGGCAAGTTGCTGTTTGTGCAAAAATTTTAAAATCCACTTCTAGTTTTTTGGACTTTTTAAGAAAAAGAGTTACTTATTTATTTGAGTCGCTGGGAAGGAAGGAAAGAGAAAGAGGGAGGGAGGAGAGAGAATCTTGCATCCACTGGCTCACTCCTCAGATGGCCTTACCTGTAACTGTGAGCAGTGACTCAAACATCAGCTCTAAAGACCCTGCCATTTTGGACTTGGTACTGTTTTAAATATCTGTTTCCCTTGGGTCAACTTCCAGAAAATTCACACACCTTCCAGGTTCAGATTTTGTTGTCTGCCAATCCACTATAACTTTGTAACTTTGTTCCCACCAATCTGTTGGTAACTTCATGAAGCCTTACCTAGCAGCCCTCTCCACCAACCCCGCATGGCCCTTGCCCTAATCCTTGTCCACCTACCAACCCCCTGTGGCTCCAATAATCCACCAATTCATCACAATTACTTGACACCAACCCCTGCCCACAAAAAGGACACTCTCCTGTGTGCTCGCCCCCTTCAGGTGCTGCCCCTTCCCCTGCCTGGCACTTCCGTCCTCCTTCATCTGGCTTCTCCCTCACCCCTTCCTTTGCAGCCCCTCCTGCCTCCATGGAAAGAGACTTACCATCCCTCCTCTCCCTCTGATTCCATTCCCGTCCTTACCCTGCTGGAATAAAGGACTTCCTAGGTGCCTCACTGTGTCTGGTATTTTGGCTTACCCCAAAGAGAGCTTAACAACCCGAAAGCACTAACAGTGACTGTGGGCTAAGCTGAAACCATTTCCATGACCTTTTCGAACAGTCACACACATGAATTGAAATGCTGTACTGTACCCACATGCAGTTGCATGTGAAATTTCAGAGATGCCTTGGATATCATTTGATGGCAATATGTAAAGAGGCCCTGACATTGTGAAGGCACCAGCGTGGTATCACACTGGCTACATCGTGGTCTCTTTTATCTCAAGCCACGGCAGACACTTAGACAGTGCTTCCTACCTTGGCTAGTAGCCCACTGGTTTGCGTGGCCATGAGCCTGCTCCTCACACAGCCGTGAGCCCTTCTGAAAAGCAGGGACTTCTCATGGCTGCTTTTCATGGCCAATTGTCCACGTGTGGAACAGAGCCAGGCTCAGACTGAGAAACTTAGTGAGCCAAAAGGCAGGGCAACTGGCCAACGGCACAGGTTTGGAACAATACCTATTGGAACAAGGAGACAGGCAGCTGGCAGCCCATAGTGCAGGGGGACTGCGGCAGAACCAAGCTACAACAACAGATATAGGAATGCCACAGTCTTAGAGGTCAGAGTTCAGCATGCATCACAAATGCCCCACCTCTGAATATAATCAGTAAGCCCACACTGGGCATCCCATGAGGGAAAATGAATGGGGGCGGGGTGGGGCCACATACAGCCAGCAGCAGGTGGGAAAAAATGGACCACTGCTGTGTTGAAGGCCTGGGTAGAGCAAGACACAGGCAGCCAGAGCTCGGATAGGCTGAAACCAGGAGGTTGGAACTCCAAGCAGGTCTCCCACGTCAAGGGCCCACGGACCTGGGTCAGCTTTTGCTGCTTGCCCAGGCACATTATCAGGGAGTTGGATTGAAAGCAGAGCAGCCAGGACTCTACTTGGTTCCTTGACACCAGAATGCCAGCATGTGACCTGCCTTGCTGGGTTCAGACCTCATGTCTTGCTGCCCTCACATTGCGACTGGCCCAGTGGCCCTGCTGGAGCTCGGGCACACTCAGAGTGACGTGGACACCGTCAGCTCTGCAGTCCTCAGGCCTCTGCCTGGGACTGCAACCAGAAAATCCAGCTCTGCAGGTGGAAGCCTCCGGACCGCATCAGCCAAACCCTTCTTAAAACATCCCTCTCTCCCTCCCACCTCCACGTTGTCCTTAGAAGTTAATGGAATGGAGGTAGGGATAACTGTTCTTGCAATACAAGGATGGTGTCACAGCGAAATGACAGATAAGCCCCTCCATCATTGGGAGACATCTCAGAAGACACCTAGCCTTCTGGGAGAACAAAGGGGGTGGGAAGGAGGAGGGGAAACCCAGTGTCTATTAAATTGTGTCATAAAATAAAGAATTAAAAAAAATTCCTTTTAGTGCTGCTTTTTTTAATATCCTTTATGTTATTATGTTGTATTTCCATCTTAATTGATTTAAAAATTGCATGATTTTCTCTTTAATATCTTTCTTAATCCACTGGTTATTCAGGAATAATTTGTTGAATATCTAAGTGCTTAGTTTTCAAAGTTTTTTCTCGCTGTTGATTTTTAGTTTTATTTCATTGTGGTCAGATGTGACATACGACATCTCAATTTTTAAGAACTTGTTGGGACTTCTTTTGAACTCTACCACATGAACTGTCTGGAGGGTGTGTTGTGTATTATTGAGAAGGCTGTGGAGTCTGCACTTGGCAGATGGAATTCCCCCTTCTTGAGCATAACTTGTCTCTACACTTTTTGATTTTCTATCTGAAGGATCTGTTTATTTCTGATATCCAGTTGTTGAGGTCACCAGCTGTCCCTGTATTGGAGTCTACCTCTCCCTTAACACTGTTAGGATTTGTTCTCTAACTGTGGGTGCTCCCACGTCCAGTGTATCCACATGGACAATTACTTCCTCCAGCTTCACTGAAGCTTTTGTGATTATATTGTTACCTTTCTGTTCTTTTTGGATTGTATTTCATTTTAAATCTATTTTTATCTGATAGAAGTATAGTCACTCCTCCTTTCTGTGGATTGCCCTGTACTCACTCTGTTATTCCATCCCTCTAAGTTCATGCATTGTGTGTCCTCAGGAGTGAGCTGTATCAACGCAGAGTTTACTCAGCCACGCTGGTCTTGTAATTACATTATTTAATGCGCCTTACATCGCAGGTTACTGATGAGGTCTCACTCCGCCAGGGTCGTTGCTTTCTACTTTTGCCATATCTTCCTTATTTGGTCTTCCTTGTTTTCAGAACTTCTTTTGTGAGGAAGCAATTTCTCTGGCAGTTTATTTCAATCTCTTGGTGGCGATTTTTGGCAGATTTATTACAGATTTTGCATTTTGCTTTATAGTTCCCAGGAGGGAATTTTTTTTTTTTTGTGAAAAACTATCTTTTTGTAAAATCTTTTACAAAATATCTTTTAATTATAGCAAAGCATAGGGAAATGACAGCAACTTGACGTTAATAATAAAATACAAAAAACAAATAATAAGAAATATTAATAAGGAATTCTAAACTTTTGTATCATTTCTCCACAAATTTTGAATTTTTGATATTACAAGGACTTTATAGCTTCCTGTGTTACGTGAGTCTTAACATATTTAGTTATTTTGTTTGCAGTCTTCATAACAAAGATGCATGCAGACACCACGTTTTCAATATTAAGGCATGTATAACTTTTTCCCACAGTCTCACCCATGAGTTTTCTTCTCATCTGCTAGCATTTCCGTCTCTCCGATTGACCATTTCTGCTCATGCAGCCTGGGTTATCAGCTCTCTCCGGCTTTTGTCTGGGAATGCCCGTCTCCCTCCCAGCTGAAGGATAGCTGTGTTGGTGACATGTTTTGCCCTTCCGTTCTGTGAAAGCCTCATCCTGCTCTGTCGCCTGGCCTGTCTGCTTCCTGTCGATCTGTCGACAGGCACAAACAGCACGGCACATCTAAGCCTTGTTTCTCTGCTCCTGCACCTCTGAGAATCCTCTGTCTTGGTCACTCGGGGACATGATGATATCTTGAGACCGATGGGAAGCCCCTGGATTGCTGTGTCTTTTTCTCTATTTGGAGGAGATTTCTTGCTACCCTCTCTTTGAATGTGTTTGCCACACCTCAAGTCCTTTGAACTTAACAAGTCGGGTATTTGTACTTTCAATATGATCCCAAAGTTCTCATAAACTGTCTTCATTTTTACAATTTTTTTTTCTACTAGATTGTGTATTTTCACATAATTCATCTTTCAAGCTTACTTTTTTTCCTATTTGATCTATACTTTTACGGATGCCTCTCATTTAAATTCTGCCTAGCATACCTTTTGTTTAAATTGATTTGTATAAGTTATTTCCACGTGTCGTCTGTCAGAGTGGTAAACAGTTTCTTTGAGTTTCTTTGAAATAGCTGTGTTAAATTTTTCACTGGAGCAGTTGATAATAATCAGACTTGAAAGGCTGGATTCTGGCAGTTTGTTCTTGGGAGCAGTCACAGTTCCCTGAAGCTCTTTTCCTTTTTTTTTTCTTTTTAACAGAGATTTATTTAGTTCAAAAGCAGATTTACAGTGAGAGGGTTCAATTCCCAAAATGTTGCAGCAGCTGGGGCTGGGCTAGGCCAAAGCCAGGACCCAGTAGCTTCATCTGAGTTTCCCATATGTATGCAGGAACTCAAGCACTTGGGCCACCCTCCGCTGCTTTCCCAGGCAAATTAGCAGGGAGCTGGATTGGAAGTGGAGCACCCAGGACTCACACTGGTGCCCAGATGGGATGCCAGGCTACCGGCAGCAGCTTTACCTCCTAAACCTGCACCATTTGCTCTTGGATAGTTCTTTGTTTGTATGACAGTGTGTGATGTCATTGTGCAGTGTGGGGTTGATTGCTTTTTGAAGTATCATGATAATCTGGCTTCATCTGTGGCTGTCCTCTGACACACTAACCAGCTCCTTATTCTTTCCCAGGTTACAGACGCTCTGCTACTTCAGCACTAGATTCTTCCTTAAGGTTTTCTACCAGTCCACTCTTAGTATGTTGTTGCTATTTCAGTACTAGCGGATGCTGTAAGTCCAGACCTGTCCTGGTTCTGAAGCTGGGGTTTGCTAAGATAAACTGTGAAAGTCTATAAGACAAAGTTGACCATTCCTGAAAACCACCTGCTAGGGACAGGACAGTCCTAGACACCAAATCGTGTGGCAGACAAAGCCACAATGCTAGGTAATGCGCTGAGCCCACAGTCCATTGCCACCAGCACTGCCAGAGAGCAGGACTAAGGCCCACACTGTTACCGTCTATAGGCTGCTGTAGTGACTTAACCAACCCTGGGCTGTACTGGCTAGGATAGAATTGTAGTCTGTGGGCAACAAGACTTCACATCCACAGATTCAGTGACCCGGGGGCAAGGCCCATGAGGGTCTGCCCAGTCCAGTCCTGCATCCCAAGTCACAGCCCTGTAGTTCCTTGCCATCTTCTTAGAGAAGGGGTGATGAAGTTTAAACAGACACTTAGATCCCACCATTACCAAATCTTGTGCAATCTCGTGGGTAAATGCCAGGGTATGTGAGCATGGTAGGGATACAGCCAAGGTGAGTCCATCTTCCTGAGCTGCATGTGACAAGTCTACAGGACACATGCATGAGCATCAGCCTGGCAACAGACTCCTGATTGGCTTCATCATACACTCAAAAGACTCAACCTGACTGAGCTCCTAGGCAAACTCCTAAGTTCCCTTCCCCATCCTGCTCTGCAAGGACTGAGTCTGGGGACAGGGGGCATGAAGGTCCAGGTCCAGGGTATGCTTTTATCATGGGAGGTCTAGCACCGAGCTTCAAGGCTGAGCTTGGAACCTAGTTTTTCTTCTCCCAAGTGGGATGCATGATGTCCTTTTCATGCTGTGGTACCTAGAAATGGGGGGGGGTGGTGACATGGTTACTTCTTTTTTTTCCAGTTTGATACCACTTAGTACACTAAGCCAGGCACTTTATGAAAATGTTTTGGTAAATGAATAGCTGTTCAAACTGGAATCTCTATGCAGAAACAATCCTTGGAGCATCTCAACTCCACCTTGTTCTCTACCCCATGCGCGCTTTGTGCAAAAAAAAAAAAAATCCTAGTTTCATACACCGTTAACCATGAATATCCACAAAAGCTAGTTTTCTCAAAATATCATCTACTGTGAGTTTCACAATCCTGTTTTCCAGAGGGGAAAACATACTGTCTTTGGTTTTGTATCTTCCCCAAAGCCAGGACTGAAGCAAGGATCATCAGCAGGTGGGAGATTTGGGATCAGGAGCCGGACCAAGCCCTCTACGTGTACACTAGTCCAATGCAACATTCACAAGCTGCGGGGAGGCAAGTGGCGCTGCAGAGGAGCACTGCTGGAAGAGCAGCCTGTGCCCGTGGCCTGGAGGCTCGCCTGTGCACCGTGGCCTGCAGGCTCGCCCGTGCCCGTGGCCTGGAGGCTCGCCTGTGCACCGTGGCCTGGAGGCTCGCCTGTGCACCGTGGCCTGCAGGCTCACCCGTGCCCGTGGCCTGCAGGCTCGCCTGTGCACCGTGGCCTGCAGGCTCGCCTGTGCACCGTGGCCTGCAGGCTCGCCCGTGCCCGTGGCCTGAAGGCTCGCCCGTGCCCGTGGCCTGAAGGCTCGCCCGTGCACCATGGCCTGGAGGCTCGCCCGTGCACCGTGGCCTGGAGGCTCGCCTGTGCACCGTGGCCTGGAGGCTCGCCTGTGCACCGTGGCCTGCAGGCTCACCCGTGCCCGTGGCCTGCAGGCTCGCCCGTGCCCGTGGCCTGGAGGCTCGCCCGTGCCCGTGGCCTGGAGGCTCGCCCGTGCCCGTGGCCTGCAGGCTCGCCCGTGCCCGTGGCCTGAAGGCTCGCCCGTGCCCGTGGCCTGAAGGCTCGCCTGTGCACCGTGGCCTGGAGGCTCGCCTGTGCACCGTGGCCTGAAGGCTCGCCCGTGCCCGTGGCCTGGAGGCTCGCCCGTGCCCGTGGCCTGAAGGCTCGCCCGTGCACCATGGCCTGGAGGCTCGCCTGTGCACCGTGGCCTGGAGGCTCACCTGTGCACCGTGGCCTGGAGGTTCGCCCGTGCCCGTGGCCTGCAGGCTCGCCCGTGCCCGTGGCCTGAAGGCTCGCCCGTGCCCGTGGCCTGCAGGCTCGCCCGTGCCCGTGGCCTGCAGGCTCGCCTCTGCCTACTCATGGACTGTCTGCTCACCTGTCTTCATCTTTAAGAGGGAGACGATAGTTTGAACCTAAGGCTCATACGGAGACTTGATCCACAAGGTGGCGTTGTTGTGAGATGTTAAGGCCTTTAAGAGGTGATGAGATTACTAATGCTATTTTTCCTGGGTGTTATCTCTTGCAATGACATTTACAGTATACTTCTCTTACACACACATATACAAAACCTAAAGGTCCTTAAACCTAAAGGTCTTAATCAGAAACCAAGCAGGTAGCAACCCCATGCTCTTGGATTTCAAGCACTGTGGTTCAGAATGAACCTCTACACTCAATCAGCCAAGGCAAAGACACAGACTAAGACAGTGGGCAATCACATGGATCATTCTCAGACACAAGCAGGGCTCAAAGCACCTGGACAGGGCAGTGTCCAGCACCTGTTCACTTCTGTCATCCTGGACACAGTGCACAGGTCAGCCCTATTTCTGTTAACACAGGGTGTGAGAAGACCTTGTCTGGGAGAAATGGAGAGTCTCAAACACAACAGGTAACATTTGAGTTCTTGAGTTGACCAGACAGGAAATGGGGCAGGATGTTACTCCAACAGATAGAGATGTTCAAAAAGTCATGGACATCCGAGGAAGAGATGCGGGTTCCACAAGCCTGGACCAAAGGAGATAGAAGCAGCAGGTGTTCCTTGGGGCCATTGGATGAATGCTCATAGTGATCAAGACCCAGCAGTGAGGAAGTGGTAACGGCATTACAGATTCCTCTGCCAATTCAAATAGGAAACAAATGTAGCTAGACTTCAGAGCAACTGGGCACATGAACTAATGGAGCCTTCTTCCAAAAAACTGGAATGCTGTCTGATGAAGAGGAAGTGGACATCACCACATAGGTGCAACAGGTATCAGGCCAACTTTGGACAGAACTCTCTGCAACTAGAACTATCAAATAGTGGTTTGGCTTGCATCATGATGCTGTGCTGGCCCTCTACCAGGAATGGCAAGGAAGGTGTGTGGCCTTGGTGGGAGTTTGTACCAATGACCCCTAACAGTTGGGACTCGTCATCATCAAAACCAGGTTACCCAGAACACATGGTAAATGTGGTTTTCTGATTCACTGCTTTTTAAGTAATTACAGGTTTAAGCAGGCAAGTCTCACCCTTTTCAAGCATATAAATATCTTCGTGTGATTTAGTCATTCTGTGTGTTAATATACCTGGATATTCTTTTTAGGGAGCACTCATCATGTTTTACTGATTAATGACAGCAACAACACAAAGGTTAGATCTTATCCGAGTATGTACAATCGCCTGCTGAAATTCTGTTTCAAGTTATTTTCTGGTCACTTTGTCTGTGTGCCGGAACTAATCAAGGAGAGTCTGTCTGGTGTGGGCGGCAGCCTTCCCAGTTTGGGTGCTGGTTGGGTCAAGTGTGTGGCAAAAAGAGGAAACCGCGGAAGACAATGCGTCTGTTTGCTTTCCGGTCAGGAAGCTTAGCTCTTTCTGATGAGACCAATATCTACTGCGCATTATTTGAAAAGAAACAGTTTTATTACATGCCTGATTTGGGGGGGTTCTCAGTAGCTATGGCCTAGAGGCATGGTGAGCTGTGCTAAGAGTTGCTTCTGAGCACCACTTTCAGGTCAGTAAATACATCTGCCCTCAAAACTTCTAAGAAATAATGAATCTAAATGTACACGTTAAGAGGATTTGAATTCAAAATCAGCATTACAGAGTGCCAGTCTACAAGTCTGATCACCAACTAATTTGATGGATAGGTTAGCTCTTGAGGTTTTTAACACAGTAAGCATTTATTCAATTCCCAAGGAAATGAATATGTAGCAAAAACCTTGTCTCCAAGAGGTTGTGTTGGGCATCTGGAGACCACCGCTTTATTGAGAATTGATGTTCCGGAAGAATTCCATTTGGAGGGCTCTCCATAAACCTCTAATGGTGAGGACAATTCATGGAACAGCATAATGGATATTTATTCCTGCAAACATTTGGGGTTCTTTTTCACCCCCAATTGTAGCTCTAAAATGTGTAAGGAGGGAGCTGGAGATACAACCAAGTTGTCATTTTTTCATCTTAAATCTGTATCACTGCCTACTCTTGATGGCAGGCAGAGATAGTCAAAGTGAAAAAGTTTTTAAAAGATAAACCATGACCCCAGTTACCTTGGTGTGCAGGTGCTGTGACCTAGAAAACCTGCTGAGCTACAGTACGAGTCTGACACGTACATCAGACATGCACCAGTTTCTCGTCCCATGCCTTTATCAGGAGGATGTGTCCGTGGCGACATGCGTTAGTGTGGCTGCAGTGGGCTGGAAGGCTGAGCAGCCATGAGCAAGAATCTGTGGTGAGAACTCCGTGCTACTGGCTCTGGGTTCTGAAACAATTACTCTAAACATGCTAGTCTCTCCAGGCAGTCCTTGAGCCTCTGGAACTACGCAGTGAAATCAGAACCTAGCGCTCTACAAAGCCATCGACTCCAGCGTTACCTTGGTGTCTTCCAGGCAAACAAGGCCAGGAGTTCATTTTTCAAATGAACTTTTATAAAATGTCTCTATCTTTTGTACAAATGAGAGCAAATGATAAACGTGAAAGGTGATATTTTAAAAACTGTATTCAATTATTCACACCAAAGGACAGCCATTAAAATTATGAACATTTCTAAATATATTTCATGTATCGTACATATGTATACTTTATATGTATAATTACATATCAACAAGGGACTTCTTGCTGCTCTAAGCATGTAGGTCAACACAGATTCTGCAATATAACACCCATATATGCATATATACTGGCTGTTTGAATTATGAATTTATTTACAACTTGCCTAGGTTATAATAAGTGGTTACTGTTCTAATATACAAACATAACAGCAAAGGTTTCTTTTAAATACAAAGACTGCAAATGAATACATGAAAAAATTTCACACATGTACAATATTTATAATTTATAAATGCAAAGTTAAGACCTCTTTAAATTATTGCACTTGCGCATTTTACAAAGATTTGTATGTCTATATAAAATCATTTATTTAAAATTCACTAACTCATCGACTATAATAAAGTTAGATATTGTGAACTTGAACTTCTTCGTCCTTCCCAAAGAGAGCCTGATAGAACTTTGGATACAGGTCCACTGACTGCACACCAGTGCGTGCGGGCACGGGCTTCCTGACGGCACACAGCCTGTGCTGCTCTGCACAGCCATCACTCGGTGGCAACTCGGAGGCGCCTTAGCTTGCTGTGGGTAGAGGATCTCCCTTGTTCATAGGTTCATGTAAAGAAAGTCACCTTGATTTCTCAGAAATAATCAAAATGCTGCATTTGTACAAATTTTGGTAATGGTTTCACAGTGTTTTGGGCAAGCACATAATTTCAAATAGGTACAGGCATTGTGCAGCAATGCCATCTATGAATAATTTTATTGTATGTTTCAACTGCACACTAAGTGAACACAGAGCATACACACAACAGGTCATATGGGAAATAATACTTTCATATGTCCTTTATATAGGCTGGCTGAGACATGGAATAAGACCAGGTAGTCAACTGACCAAACACGAAACAGGCTGCAAAGCCATGATATAATGATACTTTAGGTGGGCCAGAGTGTTAGATAATATACCTTGTAAGTTACATCAGGAATGAAAGCTTTCCACTCAAGCTTCTGCACATACGCAGGACTTCAAGATCATTAGTAGAACACCTAAACACACGGAGTGATTTCCCTGCTTGACAAACTCCAGGCTTGGGCGCTCACGTCTGTGTGCTGTCGCTCTGTGTGTCCTCAAAGCTGAGGTCGGGTCAGCCGGTCCTCAGTTACGGCTTTCTCACACATGCAGTTAACTGAGGGCAAGCTTGGTACAACTTAAAAGGAACTGCATCCCATTGTTAGCAAGAGACCAGAAAAACCAAATGAAGATCACTTTCTTCTATCTTCTTAATGGGACCAGAACACCACGGAGTCTTTTTTTTCTTTTTTGCTTGCTATTGCTGTCATTGCATAAAATACATCTAATGCTTTAGGCAACCAAAATATCCAGTGTTAAAAAATGACAAAGAACAAAAAAAGTATATTAGGCTAGGTATCATCAGTTTTAGCTTGATCAGTGTTTAAGGAGGCAGCAAAATCACCAGCATCAACGCTCCAGCGTGTACGGGCCGAACAACCGTGTGTTGACAATCATGGTAAAGCAGGAACTAAGAGGACACCGGGCTAATTTACATTATACAGTGATTTGAAAATCAGACACAAACACGACGAATGGAAGAAGTCTCCAAACCCTAAATACAGAAAGCCAACACATTAGAAACACATAAAGCAGCAACTGATTTTCGGAGTCGACATCATGCTTACGTACCTTCACCCTAACAAAGCTTTTCCTAACCAGGGTCACGTTACTTGGAAGCTTTTCAGAGAGAAAGGAAATCCGAACGGTTCCTTAGGGACAGACATCAAGCGCCTCGATGAAGGCAAACGCAGACGCCTGAGCGGGAGAGCCTCGTGCATTCAGCTTGATCAGACCAAGCACGAATGTGTCCCTGGACATGTTCTCCATCATAGTTGAGGAAGAAGAGCAAAGATAATGAGTACATGAATGCAGAAGTGAAACGGCAACACTGAAAATAAAGGCACAGATCAAGGCCTGGCGAATAATTTGGTCCTATTAAAGCTCAAGCCTTAATTTGGAGTCAGAAGATCAGAAACACAATACTCAGAGCTAAACCTATGAGGAGGGAGGAGAGGAAGATGCAGGTGTCCGCAGGCAGAAGGATGTCTGGGTAGCTTTACAAACATCTCTAGTACGTATGAGCACATCAGGAGGCAAAATGCAGAGAGAAAGCATGCAAGCAAGAAGAAACGCATGCTGAACCAAGCTAGCTCCGTCTCCGCTGCTGTGAGCCCGTGTGCCTGGGCTCACAGAGACCCTCTCCTTCTCAAGCCCCAGGATGCCAGCTCCACTCCCCGCCAGCAGAGCTTCCTCACAACCCCTGCTCTACGCAAAGGGATGCCTTTGACCGTTACTTTTCCCATCTGTCACATTGCCTTCTACGCTTTTACAGTTTGCCGTGTGGCGTCGTCTCCACACTGTAAGATGCTTCCATTTCAAGAGTATGCTCTACTGCCTGAACTCCATGTTTCCAAAAAACATTCCTAGTTTTAAAATGGATTCACAAAATCGGAAGAGATAATGCAGTAATGATAAGCAACCATAAAGCGTGCCTGTTATCGGTCCATATATACACATACAGGAATATATTACTGCAAAGCGGACACTCTACATGCATCTACAGCAGTTTACCACATTCATATTGCGCAGAGAACATCTGGCACAATGTGAAATGCATCACCCCCTCAAGAAGCTCCTCAAACCTTCTGTTACTGAAAACTTGTCCGCCAGGCTTCTGACGCCACACTGTCCTTCTAAGAAAAGTTCTGGGAAAAGACAAGACAGCACCCCTACGTGTGTGTATTCTAAATATATTTACCAAAATACTGCATTCTTTTCACCAAACAACTGTTCACTACAGACCACTATAACTTGAGCCCTCTAAAGCAGATGCGTGTTTCCTAACTAAATAGGACACTCCTTGAAAGGAATGGGGACGATTCTCATTCGAATGTAGTCTTTTCTTCAAGCTGCATTCCTGTCACGCCGTGGCTTCACAAGGATGCAATCCACTCCAGAAGCCAAACACACCCCTCTGCGAAACTGTCCGGAGCAGAAGTCACACTTAGCCAATCAGATTAAAGTAATTTTTATAAGAATTTCATCAGAATAGCAATCTTGAAAGGCCAAAATAATGATGAGATCTCCACTTCCACGAGCGTGTTCTACACAGGAAGGGGCTCCAAGCGTTTCTTTAAAACACTTTTGATTCAAACATAGTATTAATGATAATTCCTTCTCCTGAAACTCCGCCGCTAAGTTCACTCAGATTGATGGGATCAGCTTCATTCACTGGGATCCAGTTTCACAAAGTTGTGTGCAGAAAAAATAAAGAAAAGTGGCTGCACCCATGAACTCCCTCTTTGTCACCACGGCCTCACCCGGGACTGAGTCCCAGCGGGAAGAGGGTTGGAAGGACGTGGCTGACTCTTCCTCTCTATGAGCTTGCTCCCTATGTCTGTAGTCTCCACCAGTTTCTCCTGTCATCTTGTGTGTATACACAAGCCAGTATGTCTACAAACATACATACAAATGCATGTCACAGATACATCTGCATTTGTTTCTGCAGAGTGTGTGTGTGCGTGTGTGTGCGTGTCCAGCAGCAGTGGTATTTCTCTCTTTCGTAGCCTGTAATTTCAATAGGAAATGGAGCTCCATGGAGGGAAATTGGTGATTTTAAGAAGTTCATAATGAAATTAAACATACAGTGTTCATCTTAAACTAAGAACACAGCTTACGTGCAGCCAATCTGCCACAACGCACACTACGCTGCAGAGACCTCTAATTTCGCAAAGCTTGCTGGGGTGACGAGCGCTGCCTACAGCACTGGATACGTAGAAACCAACTGTGAAAATGAATTCTATCAGCTTCCATTCAGGTGAATGTGAGAAGCTGTTTGGGACTCAGATTCCCTCAGGTACTGCCACCTGCTCTAGAAGCCCCAGAAGCACTGTGCCAAGCACCTCGAACAGCATGATATGCACCAGAAGTGGCATGCACTTTGCAGGAACGGGGCCAGAGTATCACTTTTCTTTTTCTTCAAGACATTGCCAATGCACAGTCATCATATCCCTCCCTCCGCCCCCCTCCTGCCCCACCATATACAGAAGCAACTACCAAACCCCAGGGTTCTGTGTGGGTATTGATGTGAGCGGGGAGAGACGCCAGAGCCACGGGATGGCACCGCTGCCCCTGCCGCTTTGAGTGCCCAGGCAGCCATGGACACGGGCAGCGGCCCACAGACTCAGAACAAAGGGAAACTGCAGAGGTGAAGTTCTATGTTTTAACATTGGTTTATGAGACATATGTGGCACTTCAATTAAACCACAACTATTTGAACCCATTGTTTACATGTGAGTCTCAATTTTTGCTATGACACAAGTAAAAACAAAGGAATCATCATTAAAAATTCACATTTCACATTCATAAGACTTTCAATGGTTAAAAAAATTATATGCCTTGCTTTTATTTTGTTCTTTATGCAAAAGGTTAGTAAATTTTCCAAGACTACAAGGAAGAAAAACATTTTAAAAATAAAATTTCTTGGATAGTTTCCGAATTGCCACTTTGAGAAGCTGAGCTGGACCACGATGCACACCGGCTTCTCTCCTCAAGAGGGCGGAGTCTGCTTCCTTCCCTGTGAGCTGGATCTAAGCCCTTCCAGCATAAACTCAAAAAGAACTTCTGCCTGACTGTGAAGCTCTCAAACAAGGCTTGTTTTGGTTTGTTCTCTTTTTCCCCCACCACTTCTTCCTCCACTGCCTCTGGGCTGCGGCCCTGAGGCCCCCACTGCTCACCCGGTGCACAGGTGGCCACATCCGGCCATCTGCAGTGGTCCGCAGCCACTGCCGCCGTGAGGTTTACCATCATAGTACCCTGGTGAGTTTGATGGGGGCCACCGGATTGCTTGTGTCCATGTCCTCGGAGGCCTGAGAGTCCGCAGACTAGCCGACCTCGGAGCCCTCACGCTGACCAGGTCTCTCAGTCCAGGGCAGCACAGCGGTGGCCGGCTGTCCTCGATGCCCGTGACCGTCAGCCAGAGGCGTGCACCCCCGTTCCCAGGTGTAGGCTTTCCCCCTCGACAAAAACAAAAGGAAAAATAAAATAAAATAAAATAAAATAAAATAAAATAAAATAAAATAAAATAAAATAAAATAAAATAAAATAAAATAAAATAAAATAAAATAAAATAAAATAAAATAAAATAAAATAAAATAAAATAAAATAAAATAAAATAAAATAAAATAAAATAAAATAAATTTGAAGAAGCAGATGAGGTTCGCAGCGGAGGAGGCCTGGCCCTGGTCAGTTGTCCGTTTTCCCAGGTGGCAGCTTCTCTCCGGCGTCAGGGGCTGCCGGTGGGGCCGAGATCCACAAGGCCGTCTCCTCCCCTCGGATCACTTTCTCCCACTGATTGAGGTTGTCCCTGTGGAGGGAGCAAAGAGGCAGGGAGAGGTGAGGCGGGCAGCAGGAGCCCCATGAATGGGTTGGTTCTCTTTCCTGGCTGAAGGCCCAGAGTCAGTCTTGAGGAGCGGATGTGAGCAGAGACCTCTGTAATGACTTACAAGCTGGGGGCTGTGGCGGCTGAGGGCCTGGCCGCACCCCATGGGCACTTCTACAAGGAGGATGAAGATTCCCCCAGTAACCTCCCAACAGACCCTCCTTCTGCCTTCAGGAAGGGTGAGGAAGGGGCAGGGGGAACTCCACAGCCACAGCAGGTAACAGGAGGGCTCAGTCTATGCTTGTTAGAAAGTAAGCAATGAGTAAGGCCCAACCGCATTTCAACCATACACTGTGCCTGAAGCCGAGACCTAGTGCTGGTTAGTGCCCCAGCATACCCATCTGCCCAGTGTTTCTAAACACACTCCCAGGTGGGGCCTCTGCCTGACAAGAAAACAGACGCAGAACACCAACTCTTCCCTCTTCCACCAGCTCTTCACGGATGACAGCATGAAGAAACGCTGCTCTCCTGCACTTGGGCAGTGACCAGTGAGGGACGGTCAAGGCTGTGTGATCCACGGAGGTCATGGTCATTTTGGGCCCCTGGTAGGGGAGGTTTCCTGGCCTATGAGATTAGATCTCATGGCACAAGCCTTAGACAAAGCTTGAGCAGTTGAGAACTGCTTACTGAAAGAGAAGGCAGAAAGCAGGAAGGACTCCCCAAACCCTGCCTGGGGCCTGAACAGACACCCCCTGGCAGTTGGTCGGCTGACCCAGACACTGGTCCATGCTATCACCCATTTCTGCATGTGTTGATGAGTCTTGGCCACAACAAACAGAATTAGTGCCAAGTTGTGGACCAAGGAGAGAAGGAAGCCTCAACTAGAATCGCCTTAACCTTAGGGAACCCAGTTAACTAGGTCACCTACAACTCTTGAACCTAGGCTAACTCAGTCTTACACAAAGTGCAGATAAGACACAAAACCTTGACCAGAGTGGAAACTCCTGCAGCGTCTCAGTTGCTTGTTCGTTTTTCTGAAACCAGGAGAGCTTGAGGCCTGGTACGTACCTGCAGGCTTTGAGCAGAGGCTCGGTGGGAGGTAGGATCTGGGTGAGGGTGGTGTAACAGGGGATGGCTACAGCGTTGTAGAATCCCAGCTGCCTCGACACAAGAAGGAGCAATGAGAAACAAAGCTGAGTCAGCAATTACAGCGGGCGCTAGGTGTCTTCAGTGAATTTTCTAGGTCTGTCTTAGTTGTGTTTGGGATTGATGATTACTAAGTGGAATTCATTTTGAAACGCACTAAAGTTTACCCTAAAGATAAAACACATTCAAAGGAAAACACGGTAAAAGTTAAACCCAAAGACCTTAAGTTGTTCAAAGAGCGGCCAAGTTATAACTTCAGCCATGTTGTGCTTTTGCACAAATGCAGTGGACATTTTAAAACAAGACTTGCTATTCTTTTGAATATGTGACATGTAGGCCACTGTTAATTTTGTCTCTTGCATAGCTTTTCTCGTTGTGATATTGGCAGGTGTTATGGGGCAAAAGATGCCAAGAAAGAGACTAGTTATTGTACAGTAGACATTTCACTGTCAAGGCGAAGGACAATTTTGCCATAATCAAAAATTTAGAAGTCATACGGCAGACAAAAAAACTACCTGACACAGAAATATTTAACACTCTTACACTGTAAATGGACTTGGAATTTTGGCAATAAAACAAACTACTAGTTATATATGCATATAATCAATTTATATATAATTTGATTAATTTAATAATATATATTACTTACATATTTAATTAAGAATATGCAATTCTAATCTGTAGAATAGAAACCACAGCCCAAACAGCATCAAAGAGAAATTATCAGCCATCCTAAAAATTCTATTGGGTTAACTGCTTAAGTATTTGTAAGGAAAAAAACAACCTATTAGATTCCATCATTAAACTATATATAGAACACACATTTCAAACCAACTAACCAACGAAATGAAATGAAACGTAAAGCAGCTTCAGAAACACAGGCAGGGGTTCGTGCGCTATCAAGGTGAGAAAGGACTTTAAAATGTGACAGGAAAGATGGAAGACACCGTACTCGGTCACTCCACAGGTGAGAAGGCTGCCAACGTGACAGAATGAAAATGCAGCACACTACAAAACCAAAACTCAGTGTGAGGACGGAAGCATGGGGGTCCGGCAGCACAGCGAGCAGAGGATGAAGTCTGTTCCTGAGACACACACCCAGAGCAGAGCTTTCCACTTGGTCCTTCAGCCGGTGCTGCGCATGCACTACGCACTCGGCACACTCACGCATAAACTGGTTTTAAATAAAGCAGAAAAACTAAAGAACTCATCCAATGTCCTTTCCTTGTAAAATTTTAAAATAGTTTTCTAGATTAATTCTCTATCATAATTGTTTGTCCATTACTAACTGTATTCTTATACCACTGGGAGATTAGGGGTCTAGAAAGACCATATTTAAAAAAAAAGATTCATTTTATTTATTTGAAAAGTAGAATTACAGAGAAAGGGAGAAAATGGAGAGATAGAGAAAGAGAGAGAGGGGTTTTCCATCTGCTGGTCACCCTTCAAATGGCCACAATGACCTTGGGCTGGGCCAGGAAAGGAGCCTCTTCTGGGGCTCCATGCGGATGCAGGGGCCCAAGCACTTGGACCCCAAGCACTTGGACCATCCTCTGAAGCTTTTCCAGGCATATTAGCTGGGAGCTGGATCGGAAGAGAAGCAACCTGGGGTCGAACCAGCACTGATATAGAATGCTGGCAGCAGATTAACCCACTAAAAAATGCTGGCCTCAGGAAGATCACAATTGCAAATGCCTATAAAATCACGCACAGGTACAAGAACTGTCAGACCATGGAAAAATGATGTAGTAAATCCTGTCCATCTATGTTGAAACAGAAGTCAACACTGCACTGAAACACTGCACACTGTTTGTACACAACAAAACGGGCCTCAGTCAGAATCCGTGTTACTCTCCACAGATGACCACCGCACAGCTCATGACAAACCGTTAACTGGCTACTAAACAGTGACAACTCAGGGTCGTCTATCCTATCCACTGCACGCCAGAAACTCAAGGCTGTTTACTGCAACTCACATCTCAGTTCCCTCAGCCCCCCTTGCCCCAGGACCACCTACACATCAGGGGTTGGATGGTTCCCGGTTCTGCACACCGAGTTCCTCCCTGGACGTTCTGCCTCAGCTACAAGCCTGGGAACACAACCAACCTCCTGCGGAGTGCACTCTGCACTGGCACAACTGGATACCAAGGGCGCATCTGCAGGCAAAGGTCTGTTTCCCACGGCACAGGGCTGTCCTTGCCCTAGTTCCCAGACGCCAAAAGGCCAATCACTGGAGTTTCTGTACGTGTCACCAGACCTGAAATGGCCTGCTGCCCACACCCAGACAGATGACAAGGTGATGCAACTTCCTATCCCTGCACGGACACTGTCTGACTTTACCCAGAATGGTCCAGCTGGAGTTCCTACCTGGCCTTGCGGGACCTCATCCCACTTGTCTCTGTCCATCATGGGAATAGGCTGTAGGCCCAATTTCTTCATTTCATCACCCTAGATAAACAAGAGGAGAGAAATCACAGTTCCTCCACGTATAAATCATAGGATGTTAGTGTTGATTTGTTCTATTTGTTCAGTCATTTGCTGCAAAATAAATACTGCCGCTGGCTGTTGACTCACAGGGCCTGGTGAAATGCTGAAGACCCGGTGCATGGCCACTGGGGTGTGACCTTGATGCTGTCTGGTACCGAATCGCCAGGCACCCAGACGTCATCTCTGCCGTCACCGTGTAGGTGATGCAGAAGAGATGCAGCTATGGGAGGAGAGGCAACCCCACCACACAGGGAGGAGCTGCAGCCTTCGCGTGTCTGAGCACGTCCTTCACGGGACGGCTCGCGTGAAGCTCGGAGTGGAACGCTGCTGCAGGAGAAGCTGCACCGAGAGGAGGTTTCCCACCGTCTCTTCTCTGGAGGTCTACATGCTGCTGGCACTGGGCTAAACAGCCGCCAGGTTTGGTTCATTTAACACTCACAAATCCCAAGAGACACATCAGCCCCATCTTGTGGGCTTTATATTCATCTCTTAAAACTTGTCAAAAGTCATCTTTCTTCAGTTTGTAACTTTCTTAACTTCCTGCTCTTCCTTCAATTACCTTTATTTTTCAGCAATGTTTTGTATCCTCGCTTCTAGAAAACACAAGTGCAAAACTACAAACTTCCTAGATGTGCTAAAATAGTGTCCAGAAACTGATAATTATACCCACATTAAAAATTCTTACACACAGGAGTAACACATCTACTCGAACAATGAAAGCACTTGAGGTACAGCCTGTGCGTTAATCACTTTAAAGGTTGAAAGAAGCGATTCTCAAACCATTCTTCTGTTTTTATCCCAAGGGAATAAAGCCTATAAAGTCCCTCAACTTCAAGAAAGCTTAAAGGTCCAAAAAGGAAACAAAATATTAAGTAAACAATGATTTGGACATGTACTTAAAACACGAATAAATGTGAGGATGCAAAATACCCAGAGCAAGTGAGCACACACCACGTGGGACCCAGGAAGGGGTGGGAGAGAGCTGTGGGAAGACTACAGGGAAGCCAGCCTGACACCTGGAGAGAGGCTGTGGTCAAGACGGGCGGCCGAGAGAGGCATGTGTCTGGACAGGCAGTGCACAGTGGCCTGGTGGGGGAGGGGTTCTGTGCACAGCGGCCTGGTGGGGGGGGGAAGGGGCTCTGTGCACAGCGGCCTGGTGGGGGGGGAGGGGCTCTGTGCACAGCAGCCTGGTGGGGGGGAGAAGGGGCTCTGTGCACAGGGGCCTGGTGGGGGAGGGGCTCTGTGCACAGTGGCCTGGAGGGGGAGGGGCTCTGTGCACAGCGGCCTGGAGGCCTGGTGGGGAGCGGAGGTTCTCTGCACTACGGTCATGTACTTGGTCTTTACCATAAGAGTGACAGAGGTTTGGAAGCAGGTGCTGATGGAATCACAGTTACACGGAGGCTCTCACAAGAGTTATGGGAAAACTGCCTGTAGATTTCAAAATGTTATTTCCCCGCACAAAACAATTTAAATTCCGTTTCCCATGAAATTTTCAAAGTACCCTTGCATCACCACCGCTGTTGTGCAAACGTGTTAGTGGTGGCTGAGGGATGAGTCGCGGAGTAAGTGCCAGAAGACTGTAACCTCAAGTATTGTGACAACTGCCACACTGACTACGGAGGGGAAAGGGCAGGAGCCCATTGCAACCCCGGAGGGCTCAAGGCAGACTTCGGCACGATGCGGCCACTGGAAAGGCCACTGGGAGGGACGTTTCGATCAACTAGCAGGTCTTGGCACTTCTGTTACTGCCTCGCCTTTGCAGTGTGATCCTGGGACTGCCCTTGTGAGCATGCTGGGAGCTTCCTTGCTATGCCCGGACTGAATAATCAGTGAGGGATGTAAGGCAGGATCTACATGGCTTTTATTCCACCCCCTTTTTTTTCTTTTTATTCCTTTTTAAGGGGAGAGGAAGAGTGGGAGGTAAGGAGGGAGAGTTCTCATCTATGCTTTTCCCTGAATGGCTGCAATGGCCGGTGCTGGTCTGGGGCCTGGCTGGGGCAAAGCCAGCGGCCATTCCGTTCAGGTCTCCCATGGGGGCGCAGGAGACCCATCAGCTGCTACCTCTTGGGGGTCAGCATTAGCAGGAAAGCTGAACTGGGCAGCCAGAGTCAAACACAGGCATTTTGCCGTGTGATGTAGGTACCTTCCCTTGCGTCATAACCATTGGGCTTGTCCCTCTGTCACATTCTGATTCGCATTCAGAATACAAGTACGATTGTTAAAATCTAAAATATGCCGCTGTTAGGCAAAACTCCATATGAGGTGGTAGCTAGCTTCAGGCCATTTTTCAGAATGTATTCTCAATTTTAAGCATGCAAATTAAACTGTTTTCAACAATAAGATCAAATATTACTACTCTTCAGATATATACACCCCAAAGACTGCCCCAGTTGAGCCTGACTGTAGGCAGATCCGAACACTCAGTAACAGAAATCATAAAGGCCTCTGTAATTAAAACAGTGTCCTTTGTTGTACGAGCGAAGTGGATGGCCAGATCACCAACCACACAATTCTTTTGCCCTCAAGTTTATTTCTCTGCGTGGTACTCGGAAGCACTTGAACGTGAAAGGTGCAGGGACCTAGGCGTGATCCATTTGCAAGAAGAATGATGTTTGTTTTTGTCAAACACGATTCAGAAAGCAAACTGTGGAGCTGAATGCTCGGCGCTGGTACTTTGGACGGTTTGATCACTCACACTTCTGTCAGGAACACCACACGTCAGCATCCCGCCATCCTCCCAGCTGAGCCAACCTGGGGGCACGTCTACACATCCTCATCGCTCCTTGGCACAACGAGATGACTCCCCTGAGGTTCTACTAGAAACCATGGCATTCTGGGTTCCTATAAGTGCCTAACTACTGCAGAGGTCCCGGAGTGAGCAGGGCTGACTGGACAGATGAGCTGTTAGCCGGGGAGCCCTGTTACTCTGCTGTTGAGGGAATGCAGCCCAGAGCACTGCAGCTGAGGTCAGGAGGGAGGAGGCAGCGCATGGCTGTCCCCATGCTGCGGATCTGGAGTTGCTCAACCCTCTGCCCTTCCTGAAACGACATGTGAGCAGCTGAGATACTGTCAGTGAACAGCCATGTGTTAAATTTCTCTTCACACATTTGCCTTTTCTCGACAGTAACTATGTTAGTGTAAGATTCAGACATACCTCGGCCCAGAACTCCGCATAAATGTCATTGGCTGTCAGTTTTGTAACCGGCCACAGTTTCGTCACGGAACAGAGGTCACAGGCCGTCATCATCAAACCGATCACCCGGTCTCTAGAAGACAGTGAGGCAAGCTGGTCAGCACAGCAGTCAGCGGCACGTCTGTGACGAGCAGTGAGGTGCAAGTGCGAGCCACTTCGTGAGAAGACACGGCAGACAAAGGTGACAACAAGCCAGGCAGGTGGCCGTCACCACGGAAGCATCGCTCATGCTTGCCAGTAGTGCCAGCAGTCGCGATCTGCTGCTGCCTCTGCATATTGGTGGGGTCCAGTCCAGTGTGGCTCCTGGCACTGCTTTCGCCAGGAGCCCTGGACGGCCATGGGCCTCGGCCATGACTCCATGGGACTGAAGAAATGTAATATGGGAAGCAGCCTTAAGAAAAAGGCTACACCAGTTCTCTTATTTGATACCAGGGGAGCCTGAGGTGTCTAAACCAGCCTCTCCAGAGGCGGAGTGGGGCAGTCTAGCAGCACGTGCCACAACGCTGGCTCTTCCTATCACGAAAAACAGTTAGATAAAGCAATTCCTCAGAGGTTATTTTACTGTTACTCACAAAACTCAACAGACTAGAAATATGGCATTCAATGCATTTAATAAATAGTTACTCCTTTTGAATCAATTACAAATCACACAGTCCTAGTTGTTACAAAGTATTAACATGAACTGGAATTGTTTTTATTTCTGTCCCTGAATGGATTGTACACCTAACTGGCATAGATACTAAATGGTGTATTTTAATAACTAGTTGTGAGAAGGGCTGAACTTATGTTAGACAAAGCTTAGTGAAGACCCCGACCCAGGCTATAAACACAACGCAGCGAGATTCCGATGGGCTGCCCATGGGGCTCAGATGACTTTAGGGTAATTCTTCTGGAAGAATCTGACTTGGTGCATTCCGAAGTCCTGCCTACTGGCTTCTTCTATTTTCACAGGGTTCGAATGAGGAGGGATGAGAACTGGCTGTTAGCGGGAGGACTGCCACAGGAGCTGTAGCGCCAAGGCACCATCTCCCAGCCCTCCTCCCCTCTCACTTCCCATCTCCTGCAGTATTCTAAGAGGAACAGACGAGGAGTACGGGCCCCGCGGTAAGTGAGCAGTAGCTCACACTATGTGCATGGCAGTCCCAAATTCTCCTTGCACATCACAGAACTTTAGAAAGGAAAGGCCAAAGGGGTCACCCAGCAGGTGGGACTTCAAATGAGCTACAAGAAGCACCACGGTGCCTCCACTGCTGCCCTAGGAACAGAAACACTGACACCCAGCAGGAGCACATGAAACACCTAAGTCACTTTGAAAAGGTTTCAGGTGCAGGAACAGAGATAAATATAGATTATACTCCCAAATGACTGTCACAGAACTTCTTACTTGTGTGCCCAGAATTAGAAAAGACGAACTGGCTGGCCCCATTTCCACAGGAATTGGAAATCTAAGATGTGGGTCCTTTAAATCCTTCCTTCTGCTGTTCACTCGGCCCCGTGAACACTTCGCAGAGGTGTGTACCTGCTAATATTCCACATGGGGAAACATTTACAAACATAGTCCAACTGTTAAAGCACTATAACTTTACCTGCCAACTGGAACTGTTCACAGTCATGGGTTCGGGTTACAGGAAGGCAAGGAATAGAAAAACACAAAGGGCCAATTAAAGAGGGGAGGCCACCACTCTGGATGGGGCAATGAGCGAGCGAGCCAGTGAGCGGGAGCTGTGGGGTGCAGCCAGGGCTGCATTGAAGGACAACCTCTTTTAAGCCCTGCCAGATGGGGGGCAGCAGATGAAATCAAAGGAATACTAATGGCACATTTTCTCTCTCCCACTGTCTCATCTGTTGCTCTCGTCTCCAATGGCTGAATCCAGCTGGGAGCCAGAGAACAATTCAGGCCTCAGCATATTCACAAATGGGGCATCCCCATTACCTTATTACCCCTTAAAAACCTCCTCTCTCAAGGCTGCTTTAATGGCAAAGGCATCTCAAAATGAATTTTGAAGAGGCATTCGAAGCTGAGCACCCGCTATCTGGTCAGTAGAGTTGTGGCCACAGCGTCAATACAAACAAGTTCATTGCAAGTGCTGGGGGCAGGTGGCAAGCACATTTAGTAAGGAGAAGAGGCAGAGAGCAAGTCACAAAAGTTCAAGATTTCTGACAGGGGTAAACCCGCCACAAGGTAAGCTCAGCTCCAGAGGGAATGGAACAAACACTGTGAGGTCAGTAGAGGGAAGAAAGACTTGGGAAAGTCTACCCAATGGAGCAGCAAGATGCCAAGGGTGAGAGGGTGAAAGAACAGAAAACCTGGTCTCCTTTAGCATCACAACAGTTACAGCCAAGCAAGGGAAGCTCTGCAGGCACTTCAGAGTGTGATAAACACAAACAAGGCAAACGCTGTATCGTTTAGCCACTGCTCACTAGGGCCACTGCTCCTTAGAAAGAGTGCTTTCCAAATGGATAAACCAGCCCCAATGTACGAGACCACCTGCCTCAATGGGGCATCTGTTATCCTTTTCTGCTTGCTACTGCAAGGCAAAGCACACTCATGATGCAAGAGCCCAGTGGGTGAGATGATCGGAAAAGACTGGGGAACTGGGGAAGACTCCCAACCTTGTGAATGCATGTGGATCCCACCAAAATGAGAAAGCTTACATTAACATTTCTATAGAATCCCAAGTGACCTGGAAAAAACAACAGGATCTTAAAGAGTAAAGCTGGGGGAATCACACTTCCCAGAATTCAAACAAACAAACGATTACACTAGGAAGAATGTGACACACGTAAAGCAGATTGTTGATCTCATGTTACAACATGGGTGGACCTGCAGAACACTGCACTGAGAGACAAAGGCTGTGTGGTTCTACTTTGAACCACACAGCTGTTAGCTAGGCACTGGGGGGTGAGGGAATGACCGAGTGGGGCGTGGGTGTCTAACAGGCACAGGCCATGAGCTGGATGCCAGTGATGGCCAAGCAGCGCTCGGAAGGTATTTTAACATCACAGCCATGCATTCAACTTCTTATAGAAAAACAAAACATTAGCAGCCAAGAATACGAGTGTTCAATCAAATCATAAAGCCTATATTCTTCATTACGTGCAACTTTGGTGGGTTTTTTTGCACTTGATGAGTAATTATTATCTGCTTCATGAAAATCATTATCACAAATATCCTTAACTCTGAATCCCACCACTGGATTAAAGTCTGCAATGCAATACTTCCCACCATCTCTCCATGCCATCCTCTGATCACACACGAAGGTTCTGGACCCCGTAATTCCATGTCCAGGACAACACTGAGAACGAAAAGTGGCTGTGAATTACATCAGAGCAACAAGCGTTACCAAACTGGAGGTGAGGTCAATGGAATACTAACACAAAAATCCTAATAGTCACAGTTCCTTTTCTAAAAAATACTAACCTTACATACTAAGCTTTCAAAAATTAAGTAACAAGAAGAAAACATGCTTGTTTTGGTATTTAAAAAGCTATGACAAAGAGTGGGAGGAGACAGAGAAAATGGGGTCTCCAGTCAATGGCTCCATCTCCAATCCCTGCAGACAGCCAGGGCTGGTCAGGCTGGGAACTCCGTCTTGGTCTCCCACATGATGAGAAGGGACCTCACTAACTGCCTACTTCATCGTTTGCTGTCTCCCAGAGTTTGCTGCCTTCCAGCCTGGAAGGAGCTGGAATCAGGAGAGAGTTTAGACTTGAAACCAGGACACAGACATTGGATATATGAGTTCCAGTGTGCAGGTGAACTCTTGGCTGAGTGCCCACCTTGGTTAAAAACACATGTGCACATGTGACCAAAAATGGTATTATAAGTTTCGTTGTATTTAAAAAAAATACAGTGAGTCTCAACCTTAAAAAAAAAAGGATGCGCTGTTTCATTTAACTTAAACTCTCGGGTAAAATCTCTTTTCAAGTGTTCGGATGAATGTTACATCGGTTTCTGTTTGAGCATTGGTACAGCTGTGAAGAGAGGAGATGTTGACTGTCAGCTCTCAACTACCCAGAGATCTGTTTCTCAGAGGAAGATCTCCAAGGAAGCATTACTGTTCACAACTGGAGACATCATGCTGCAGTGTCTGAAGGCTGTTTGGATTAGATGAGGACATGATGGGGTTCCATGACGGCACCAACGACTTGATGAGAAAAGGACAGACACCTTGGCTCTGTCGCACCATATGATTCCATCTGCCTTGGCAAGATCTAACAGCAAGCAAGACTGATGCTGGTCCACATTCTTTGACAGTGCAACCTGCAGAATCCTGAGTGTAACAAACTTACTTTCTTAGGAATCCACCGCCTGCTCTCAGACGTTATAACAAGAGGAAATGCACTAAGACACAATTCCATTTTCTTCTGTTTATCTCAGACTGCTCCAAAAAAGTAAAGTTTATCAATTCAAAATTGTAATTTCACAGAAGTGGAGAGAACATGAGCAGGCTGTGGTCAATGCCCAGCCCAATATGGCACTTGGAATTAAGTCCCAAAAGAAAACAAGAATTTGTAGTCAAAGAATGATCACATGTGCATAAGCACAGGTAAATACATTTTTTTTTTTTGCAGAAACCAGAACAAAATTACATTTCTGGCAGGAAAGTCATACCTTTATGAGTAGAGAAACACAAAAACTTGGAGAGGGGAGCCTAGTAATGTTTAGATGACACAGCAGTTATCAAGTAAAGGACAACTTACATGCAGCTCCAGGCCTGGCAAGAGCACTGGCACCAGCTAGGTGGCACAGCGCAGGAGTGATCCCAGTTCTCTGAAACACCACTCGTACAGGAAGACAACGAGGAGGACGTGAGAACGGATGTACACTGAGGATGGGACCTGCTGCTTGTCAGTGGCCGCCGTGAGCTGTTTCTACCACTGTTACGTGTAAAATACTCGTTTGCACGCTGCAGCTGCTGCACGAGAAATGACTGGACATGGCCGATGGCACTTGGACAATTCACAGCTAAGCCACATCTTCTCAAAGGGCAGGAGGCAGAGCATCCATTCTTGTCACGAGGGGAATGGCTTCTTTGCTACCTCGAAGTTGCATAAAGATGCTAGACATGCGGTCTTCCGAATGATTTGGAAAAAACGTCATGCTTTTAGTATAGAGACCTGCAAGTGTTTTGCTAATTTTATATTTTAATTGGTAGTTCCTTGTATATAAACAGAACATTGCTTTTTAACAGCTGTTGATTAACTCCACTGAGTTGGTTAAATTCAGTTATTAATTCCGGTACATATTTTGAAGACTCCTTACGATGTTTTGAAATAATAGCATGACATTTCCAAGCGAACACAGACTCGCTTGTTCCTTACTAATGCTTGCATCTTCTGTTTTCTTCCTGCTGTAGTGCACTGTCTATGAGTTACAGCTCAGACTGTTCAACAAGAGGTCAGTCTGGGCATCACTGTGCTTTGTTCTCAGTCTTGGAAGGTGACCACCGAGCACTTCTCATGGTAGCCATGGTCCTTGCAAAGAAGCTTGTAATCAAATTAATGAAGTCCTCTAGTACTGCCAGTTTGCTGACGTATTTTACCCCACGGGAGGAGATATGATTTATCCAATGCTTCCTCTGACCTATTCGCTCTTCCATTCCTGTAGTTCAATTATTAACAATGTTAAGCCACCACTGTAATCTAGCAGTAAGATGCATTTGCTATGGTAAATTTTCCTTTTCAAATGTCACTGAATTTGTCATCCTTTGTTACCTATTTTGCAGTTATATTCACAAGAAACACTGATTTTGGTTGATTTGGGCAATGTCTTTGGCAGGTTTGGTGGCAGTAATGGAAATGATTTCTGTTCCAGTTATTGGCGAGAACACACTGGCAATACTAATGGATAACGATTGATAATGACTAATAATGAAGTCCAGTCCTGACGGCCTGCTTCAAGCATGTCCTGCCTCCTTCCGGTGCAAGGACCTTAAGCAGCATTTCCACGTAAGTCACCCATTTCCTCTTCAGGTTTCTCTGCGCTTCACCATTTCTAGTACTAGCCTTTGATCCCTTCCATGCCTGTAATCTCCCTTGACACTCTTGACACTGGTGATTCTCTCTCTTTTTTTTTTTTTTGCTTTTGGTGAGTCTTGCTAAGAGGATTAAGTATTGGCAATTTAAACTTTATTGCTTTTTTCTGTTTTACTCCTATGTTGATCAATTCCTTAAATTCCTGATTAAAATAGGCATTTAAAGGTAAAAACTCCTTTGCCATTTTTAGCCTAATCCTACACATTTCGGCATGGCTGTACCTTACTGCCATTCAGCTTGACATATTCTTCAATTTTCCTTATAATTTCCCCATTGATTCTTGGAAGATTTAGAAGTGTGCCGTTTAATATCGAAGCAGCTGGGGCTTTTTAAGACAGGTTTATTTTACTTTTCATTTGACTCTATTGTAGTCAAAATTATCTTCAACCCTTTCAGGTCTATCCCCTCACTCCTCAGCGCTCAGTCTGTGTCAGACCAGCACGCAGCGCACAGTTGGAGAGAACATATATCCTCTGGATGTCAAGTTCCGTGAGTGCTAGCTCTACGCAAGGTCTGCGGCTCCTCGGGAGGCACTGGGGCAGGGCTGTAAGGCCTCTCCACCTGTGGCTCCAGGTTTGGGACCTTCCCGTGTCGTCCTGCAGGTGTGTCTCCGAAGTGTCGCTATCAGGACTGCTGTGCCTTCTCAGGCTCGCCTTCGCGTCGTGCCGAGTCAGCTTGCATGGCACCGACGCCCAGCAGCACTCTGCCTTTCCCAGCACTTTGCCCGACTTTGATACAGCCCAGTGGTCATGTAAAGACTGTTCGTATGCTCTGTGTTTTCCCATCTTGTGCTTTCAATTCACCTTCCTCCCTAGTGCATGTCTCAGAGACAACACAGAATTCAGCCTTGCCATCTCTCTTTCCTGGTTTGATTATCACTGACTATCTTAGGCATTCAGTCAATCTACATTTAATTGTATGTTGTACAGGTATCTTAAAGTCCTTTGCCTCGTGGGATCTGTTTCTATTAGCTGCTTATTTTTTCTTGGTTATGAATCCAATTCTGTGCTTCTTTACAAATGGACAGAGTAAGCATGTTAGTCTTTTTGGGCAGCATGTGGTATCTGTCCCATGTTCCTCTTTGGTTTATGTCCTTTCATATTTTTAACAATTATTTAAAAATCATTTCCACTTTTCTCACTTCACAGGCTAACCCCCGTGGATGTGGCCTGTGGGCTGGCCCTTGTTCGCTGGCCCCTGATTCCGACAGTCCTTGCTGAGGAATCTGCAATCTGTTTGTCTTCATTTTCAGTTTTCCTATGGCAGGAAATGACTGGTCCTAGTAGCTCTCTTTGGAAGGCTCGGTTTGAGGACTGGGTCAGGAAGCTCGCGTGTGCTGTGGTCCACATGAATGGTGTGTGTGGTCTTGCTGCTACAGTGGACTGAGGTACATGGTTGTATCCTAGGCTCTTGTCACTTACAAAGGTAAGGGTTTTGGGTGCTGATGTATACAAGGTAATTTTATGCATGAGGTGAGAAAATACACACACACACACACACACACACACACACACACGTGAGCCCCACATGAAAGACACCCACGAGGAGAGGGTGGTGGGTCCAAATGCCAAATGGAGATGGGGCGGGCGAGGAAGAACCCTCTTCCAGTTGTGGGCTGAGGTGCAAGCGCAGCAGTACCTCTCAGTACATCCTTCTATGAGGAAGGGAGCAGGACGCCTCTATAGTCGTGAAGTCTTCCCGAGAGTTCTAGGACACTTCCATCAGATTCCATGGCTTCATGCACGCATTTACACGGCATCTGCCCCCCGATCCTGCATGAAGCACGTGAATCCCAGGGAAGGGGGCTTTCTGACTGACAAGCAGGAGAGCAGAGCTCCTCATGGAATGGGTGCAGTGCCTTGCAGATCGTCCCAGATCAGCAGACCCTACACTAACCACCTGCTCATTGCCTGTCACTGCCACTGCTCTGGAGTGTGGTGTTCCCAAGGGTCCTTGGCTTCCAGCAGGATGGAAGTCTGTACCCTTGGCATGCCATCCTGACTGCCTCTGGGCCAGGCACCAATGCCATGCTACCCTCACTGCCTCTGGGCCAGGGCACCCATGCCATCCTCACTGCCTCTGGGCCAGGGATCACACAGTCTCAACCTGGGTATAACTCGTCTCTGGCAATGAGGCAGGAGGAGTTGTCCCAGATTTCTGGACCCCCTGCATAACCCCCTCACCCCTAAGATTTCAACATGAAGTGACTGGGCACACTTTCCTCCATAATGACTTCAGACTTCAGCCATCGGGACTGTGAAAGGGAACATTCCTGTCGGTCTGTTGCTTTAAACTCCTCTCCACCATCCCCAGTTACTCAGACATGATAAATGGATCAATGAAAAATCAAAGGGGAAATGTGTAAGACCTTAGAGATCCATGAAATTTAAAATACAAAATTCCAAAGTTTATACGACACATATGCACAGTATTAATGATGAGATTTAGTTACAAATGCCCTACTTTTTTGTAAAGAAAGAAGCAAATTCAATTTAACAACCTAATCTTCCATATTAAGTGACTGGAAAAGAAGAGTAAAAGAAGGCTTCATGAAGCAAACAAGGATATGAATAAAACATAGAGGACGCCGAAGAAACAGAGAAAAAAATCATAAAACCAAAAGCACGTGCTCTGCAAATACATAAAAATTGACCTAGTTTTATGCTATGCTCACCAAGAAAAAATATTTAAAGGGAAGATTCAACTTTCATGAAGCAGAAGTGAAGAGGGGTGTTACTATTGAAATCGATGAATAAATCATAAAACACCATCAAGGGTTGTTCACCCAAAGGACAGACACGTTAGAGTGAAATGGGCGAATTCTTATAAGAACATGAGCAAAACCGACTCAGTTAAAAACAAACAAAAAAGACAAGATGACTAGAACCATAACAAGTGAAAAGACCGAAGGGAGTGAGCTGTAGTCCACTTCCTGACGACCTTGTGTAGAACAGTCTGGCTGGGAAACGGTGCAACCAGGACGGAATTTCTTCAAATCTTGACTAGAAAAACAGAGTTCCAGGAACTCAGGGCTAGTGAAAAATGAAGCCATGTGAAAACAGGATAATAAATTCTGGCAGAACGTGAGGGCAAAGGTAACCTAATTCCCTGCTGCTGAGAATGTAAACTAGTACCAGCACTACGGCAGACGGAATGCCGACAGATCTACCACACGACGCAGTCATCCCACTCCTAGAAACTGATCCAAATGGAAGAGGTCGGCTTATCAAAGAACCATTTGTGCCCCCGTGTTTACTGAAGCCCAACTCATAACAGCCGGATATTCGGAATCAACCCAGATCTCCGTCAGCTGACGAGCACATAAAGAAAATGTGGTGTGCATACACTACGGAATACTACTCTGCCTTAAAAATATGTAATAAGCTGGATGCAGCTGGAAAGCTTTTGCTTAGACAAATAACTCAATTTCAAAAATACAAATATCATAGATTTTTCTCTGATAAGGTGGCAGTTAAGATAGAATACAAAAAGTGTATAGGAATTAAATGATCATTTGGGACATGAGTGCTGTGTTTAGCCCAAGTTTATACTCCTATCGAACTGGGATCCTAGCACTTTTGACGTGTTCAAAGCTGTGGTTCACGGCAAATGAAGCCATTTAATAGAGAATAGATCAAAATTACGTGTAAGCAAAAATTGAGAGAGGGAGGGAAGAGGATGGAAGGAGGACAGGGAAGTGAGGGAAATGAGATTATCTTCTTGGAGCTGTACTGAGGAAACACCGTGTCTTTACATCAATACAAACATATAATAACCGGAAGCGGAAACGGACTCCTGGACATCACCAAGCAGTTAGAAGCAGGTGTCAGGTGTAGAAGAGTCAACCTCTCAGGTGAGAGAAGCACACTGCAGCCCGTGAGCCCGCCTTCCGGCTTCTCTGCACAGACTGAGGGGAAGCCAAGCAAAGGCTGGAGGGTAGAGCACACAGGGCCTGAGGAGGGAATTCCTGAAGAGGAAACACAAGGGCACGTCCCAAAGCTGAATTCCTATTCTCAAGTCCTTTTCAGAAAGGCCAAGGCCAAGGATAACTCAGGAAAAACTGAACCGTTAGAGTGAATGTTAACGAGCTCCTGAGACAGAGAAGTCCGGAAAGGTAGCAGAGCATGTTATAAACAACACGTCCTACAAATTAAAACCATGACTTGACAGAGAAGGAAACAGGAAAAGAATAGTTACTCAGTCTAGTGTAAAAAAATCAACCAGGAAAACAAACTCACAGATGATCCAGACGGCCAAAGTGGAAGCTGGGGTTTCTAAGTAACTAATGCACACACTAGATAACCTTCAAAGATTACATTTGGGGCCCGGCACGATGGCGCAGTGGTTAAGGTCCTCGCCTTGCACGCCCGGGATCCCACATGGGCGCCAGTTCTAATCCCGGCGGCCCTGCTTCCCTTCCAGCTCCCTGCTTGTGGCCCAGGAAAGCAGTTGAGGATGGTCCAAAGCTTTGGGACCCTGCACCCATGTGGGAGACCTGGAAGAAGCTCCTGGCTCCTGGCTTCAGAAATGGCTCAGCTCTGTTGCGGTCACTTGGGGATTGAATCAGCAGATAGGAGATATTTCTCTTGGTCATTCCTTTTCTCTTGAAATCTGCCTTTCCAATAAAAAATAAATAAATAAATCTTTAAAAAAAAAGAATCTGTTACCAACACTCTTTAAGCAATATTAGATGATGAAATTGTCTGGACGTCAGTGAAACCACAGCACCTGGAAATCCACCTCAATGAATGAAAAACATGGGAAATAATTTACCTGCAGAAAACCATAAAAAACCAGTTTCCTTGTGTTGTCATTTGCCAGGTGACCATATAAAACCATTTGCAATCATGTACTTAAGAAGTTCATGGCGAAGAGGGTCAAAAAGTAGTAAGAGTCTATTTCAGTGCCAAAAAATACTGGACATGAATGTATACAAGGAGTCTTCAAGATGTCAATAAAATAAAATGTGAATTAGGAAAAACTTGGCATGGATTCCAAAAATGTTTTACACCAAAGTAACATACATTTTAGCTTCACCTACATTAACTTTTAGAAGCATTTTTGCATGTAGTAATTTAATACATAATGGTGGGTGAAAATATGGATGGAAAAGGAATTCTGATTTTTTTTAAAAAATGATTTTTACATGAACCAGGAATTAAATAATATTAGCTAAATGTGTGCAGGTAGAAATGCTCATTCTAAACCTAACAGGAAGCACGTAAAAATACAAAGAGAGCCCAGCAATAAAAGATAGTACAGGACACAGAACACTAACAATGGACCTCTCATGAAAAGAAAAGAGGAATGGCCAAAGACAAAAAACCAAGAGAAAATGACACAGTTGGGCAATAACAAATGCAATTTCTTTGAATGTAACTGACTAAGACGTCCCTTAAGAATCAGTACTGCCCATGTTCAACTACTACCGCCTCCAAGAACTGCTTTAAGCATAAGGACAACGAATTACAAGAAGAGAATGTAGCAGGCTAATTTTCAGCATAGGAAAGTTGTGCAGGTATTTTAGACAAGGAAACTTTTATGGAGAGAAATATAAAAATATTTCAATTCATATTGATGAGAGATTAAATCATAGAGAAGACATAATAGCTGTAAATATATGAGCAGCAAATAACAAAGTTTCAAAAATACACAAAGCAAAACTGATGATACATAAAACCTTCAGCTTTGTCTTTACTGGAAACCGAATTTCTACTTAGAAATAGAAAAAATGTATTTGTGATACCATCCGTGAAATAAACAGTGTGTCTTATGAAAAATGCTATTGGATGGATTTAAATATACCATTTTTATTTTATTTTTGACTAAGGGTCATGCTGTATTTCATAGAAGAAGATAATATACTTTCTTAAGTGAACACAGAAAAATAATTAAGATGTCAACGTGGGGGTAGCCATTTGGCCTAGCAGTTAAGGCCCAAGGGTCCAAGAGGCATGCGTCCCTTGGGTGCAGCTTCCTGAAGATGGAGATGTTGGGAAGCAGCTGGTGATGGCTCTGGCACCAGGCTCCCTGCACCCACAGGAGACGGCTGCTGGCTTCCACAGAGCCCAGCCGCAGCTACTGCAGGAGTTTGGAGAATGAATAGCAGATGGGAGGCATATCAGAGTCAAAGTGGTTGTTTCTGATAGAAACAAATAAACAAAAAAAAATACTTAAGTAGAATACTGTTTCTGCTTAAATATTCATGATGCAGGGGGTCAAGGTCATGGTGTGTAACTGGCTTTGGGACGAACGGTACAGCAATAGAGAAAAAGAGATAGAAAACACCACAACAGGTTAGCAATCCTTGAAACTAAGTACTACGTCTGAATGGACATTTGGTTAACTCTACTTCTCAGCAAGTTTGAAAATTGTTTCAAAAATAGTTTAAAAATAATTAAGGAACAATTTCCACAAAAGTTTTGCACAGTCAATGAAAGGTAAATATTACGTTACCAGGTATGCATGATAAATTTCAATACAGTTCAGTGATCAAAAAACTGAGTATATTTGAGAATTCAGTAATTAGCAATAAATGGATCAAGAGTTTCAAAGAATCAGGCAAGTTCACAGCTGGAAACATGGCTCCCTAAAGAACATGTTTATAATACACGATTTTAATATCCTTCACAGAAAATACAGGTTCAAACTGATTCTTAAAAAGTAATCAGGTCAAGGCAAAATAAGCCAAGTTATTAGCAAGCAATTACAACAAGTAAAAGCAAATAAACATGCAAAAATCTTCAACGCAGCGAGCAGTTAGATGGCACATTCGATGAAAAATGACCTCTCAATCTGCCTTACAGTCTTTTCATAAATTAAAAAAACGTGTATAAATTTACGGCAATCTATGCTGTATATATTTTTAAAGGGTCAATGGGCAAGACTATGTAAAAGCAAGAGCTTATTGCAACATCATTTTTTCATGTGAAATTCTGGAAGCATGAGCCATAAATATAGGAAAGGGCAATTAAGCAAACCTTTTTTACATAGTCCTCCATTTAATATTATATCACGCAATTCTTAACACATTTGGAATAAACATACGTGGCCTACAGAACAAACGGAGAGGAAGAGAAGCGAATGTGCTGATACACTGTATATGCTGTGCACACACACACCTATGCAAGAACACAGGTAACAAAATGTGTGGAATATTTTACACAATAAGTGGTAGGTGCAACCATGCAGAAGAGGAGAACATTATTTACTTCTTGAATAATCTTCTGCACTCATTTAATCGTCAAAATATGTCATCTTTAATCAGTGTCAAAGTCAATCATACAAACATATAGAATATATATATATACGCATTAACCATTAAAATGATTTGGTAATAAAATCTGAAATTATTTTGATACTATAGTTATGATGCTTAAAACAGTAAAGAAAATTGGTACCAGTTATGGATTCTTAGTTACCAGCTAGGTGGTCGGAGGAAACCACAGGGACCTCATGCAGCTTGTTACCACCACAGATGATGTGGGCTCCCACCGACCAGGTAGGTGCCTGGAGTCACAGCTGCACTGCACAATGCCCTTCCCATGGGGAATGAGGGCTTCTGGGGACGCCCCAGAGGAAGCCAGGCTTCCGTGAACTCTTAGCTGTGTGTTCACATGATCACATGTGACAAATATGACACCTGTATACAACATTTTCTAGGATTCTAACCATTTTGTAAGGTCCGTGCCACAAAACTGACCAGCCTCTGTTGCAGGTGACAGACACTTGACCAAAGGCACCAGCATCATCGTACATGAAGACATTCAGTCTCTTAACAGAGGTTATCTGTATTCATGAGGGTTTATGTATTTGAAAGGGAGAGAGACAAGATGGAGAATTACAAAGACAGGCAGACTGGCATCAATGGAGACATGCCATTCAGTGGTTCAATCCTCAAATGCACAAAAGTCTGGCCAGTGCCAGGCAAATTCCTGTTGATAGAAACTCCATCCACACCTCCCAGGCAGGTGGCAGGAACCCAACCACTCAAGCCATTACCTACCATCTCCAAGTGCCTATCACGAAGTCGGCATCTACGGCAGAGCCAGGACTTGAACCCAGGCCTTTCTGGGTAGGAGAGGCAGGCGTTCCACATGTTAGCTTCATGGCTGTACCACATGTACACCCTGATATTTATGTCTATACTCATTTGTAAAAATAATAGTTTGTTTGGGGGTATCTATTAAGCTCTCCTTGTCAGAATGAAAAGGCAAGCAATATCCCTAACCTGCTCAGAAACACCTGCTGAGACCAGGACAGAGGAGCGGTGCGGAGTGTCAACAGAGAATGGACCGTCTCAGCGAGGCTGAATGTGTGGATCAGCGCTCCCACATCTGCAGTACAGATGGTGTCACCTGGCAAGGAGGTGGTGTGAGATGCAGGCAGAGCAACAGCACCGGAAGCTGCTCCCTCCCACGCACTGCAAGGAGGGAGCGCAGGTTAGCCCTGAGAGGACCGATCTACAAGGAACAGAGCCAACCACGAGTGGTTGCAGACGCATCATCCAGATAGCCCTGCTGCCTCGCTGCAGGCTTTCCATGTGAGGGACTCCGAACATCCAATGAGTCCCGTTTGCTCTGCTCTGATCCCTGGGTCACGAAGCAAACGTTTCACTGTCACTGCCTTTCCAAAGCCCTGAGCACAAATGCCAGTGCTCCGATCCTTGTGACTGCAATTCCAATTTTACACGTCAGCATTTGAGTTCTGAAAAGTCGATCCATTCCCACTTGCTTCTGCACCAAGCGACCAAGCCCTGCCTCCCGAGGTCACCATCTGCCAGGCTTGCTTTTAAAAGTGCCTACTCCTGTGTGACGAATTTATTCCCTCAAAACACTGTCATGCCAAAAATCAGATAAACAAACAAACAAAGACACGTAAAACCTCAGTCAACAAATATGTAAAGATCACATTTCTTTTCCCAAACATAAATTTATGCCAAGTATCAATTTAGTACAGACAGTTCCTGGACTTGTAAACTTTAAAAGTGACTTTTACCTATGAGACTGGTTGTTAAGGTTTAGCGATCCAGTCTGGCACATCTCTTCCAACTGCTTCCTGTTGCCGAAGTACAGGGCGAGGTCTGTGGCAATGATGGCTTTGCGGATTATCTCAAGCACCTGTTCGTACTCACTGGAGCTCAGCGTGGAGAAGATGTTGTGTCCCTCCAACTGGGGAAAAACGAAAATAAAAACCACCAATAACAAGCACGAGCTGTGGTGCCAGGACAATGCTGTCAGCCAATGCTGCCGGACACGAGTGACACGCCTTGGGGCAATGAACAGGTAGGCTGGGGTGACTGTGATGAAAACAGCCACTCTGGTTTCCCCTTAACAACAAAACTCTCCTTTGAATCAGCCACACGACCTGAGTCACAACATCTGCTACTACGCAATTTCAGTGCCTCAACTATACCTAGCTTCTAGATGTGTTTTGGTAGCTAGAGGACTGGATGATAAACACCTCAAGACCGTTTCTTCTTCAGCTAAGCATTCAGTAACGCTCATCTTTTATTGGGACACAGAGGCCTTAAAAAGCATTTCTGTCTACTCCAGTTCGTATAAAACAAAATATTTTCTGTGTCCTGAAAAAAAAGAACCCATGAGCTGTATAAGCTGCTTAGTAACACCCAGGAGAAACCCTTCTTCGAGGCAGGGCCCCATTTACAGAAAACACAAACCAGCCAAGGTAGTCTGCTTCTCTCTCCGGAAGGAAGCTGGGAGTGCAGGTCTTCACCATGAACAGGAGCAAAACTCTGGCCATCTAATTATTCCTCTCCCACAGAATGTTCTACAAAGCTTTCACAGTAATCTCTCTCAAATAATTTTAAGGGATTTTCCCCTAGTTGAGATTTAAAAAAAAAATTTATCCAAATATCAGGTTGAGATGATTAAGATAATTACTTTTCAATAATTTCATTATCAGTAAATAGACTCTTGCCGCCAACTGATTTTACTTTCCTCGGTCGATGTGTGTTGATTGAGAAGACACGAAAAGACTTCAAATTTCACCTACCAAAGTGGAATTTTTTCACAAAATCAGGTTTCTCACTAAGACACTGCTTCACACTCTGAAATACAGTTGTACACATACCAGTGGCTTTCCCTTCTTTAAAAACAAATATTTGTTGGGCCCGGCACAATAGTGTAATGGTTAAATTCCTCGCTTTGACCATGCGAGGATCCCATATGGGCACTGGTTCTAATCCCTGAAGCTCCACTTCCCACCCAGCTCCCTGCTTGTGGCCTGGGAAAGCAGTTGAGGACAGCCCAAAGACTTGTGACCCTGCACCCATGTGGGATACCCGGAACAAAGTTCCTGGCTCCTGGCTTTGGATCGGCGCAGCACTGGCCGTTGTGGTCACTTGCGGAGTGAATCATTGGATGGAAGATCTTCCTCTCTGTCTCTCCTCCTTTCTGTAGATCTGCCTTTCCAAAAAAATTCAACAAATCTTTAAAAATAAATAAATATTTATTCAAAAAGCAGCTTAAAAGCAGAGACTGAGAGAGAAAGATCTACCACCCACTGGTTCACTCCCTAATTTACTGCAATGGCCAGAGTAGAGCCTATCCAAAGCCAGGAGCCCCTTCTGGGTCTTCCATGTGGGTGCTGGGTTCCATGGCTTTGGGCCATCCTCTACTGCTTTCCCAGGCCACAAGCAGGGAGCTTGATGGGAAATGATGCAGCCAAGACACAAATTGGTACCTCTACGGGATGCCAGAACTTGTTGGTGGAGCATCAGCCAGGTGAGCCATCACACTAGCCCCACCACTGGCTTTTCAATCATCAGATTCTTTCTATATCATTTATTCTTAAGGCTTTAAAAATGCTTAAATTACTCAATGATAAATACAACATATGGACTCGGTTTGAGCTACTTATTTTCCTGACAATATGGCTTTGCACCACAGTAATTTCAAGCACATGGTTTTACATTCAAATTGTAAAATTAGTAAGAACTTCTGGATCCATTCAAGTTGGACATAAATATCCATCTAAAATGAAGTATTTGCTGAAAAGCTAGCAAAATTTTGATTCAAAAGAAACTCTATAGTTGCTGTATACACTGGCTATTTTTGTTTCTAGACTTTTCACACTGTAATCTCATTTTAAGTCACAAATGAGGTCAGGGAGGTGGATGTGATCAGGACGAGAACCACTGGAGTGGCTCTCGAGACACGTGTAAAACACACGTGCGTTGCGACACGGAGCCTGGCTGGCCAACCACAGGTGGAGGTGAGGAAGGTGGCTGAATTTCTCACTTTCTAAGTCTGTCCCAATGTCACTGCTCTTCAATTTGTAGACGCTTACTAGAAGAAAGCCCTTTCCCTGCCTTAGGCTGTAAGCTCAGCTTGTCCTGGACACGCTCAGCAGTGAAAGGCGACCGTTAGCCTCTGCCACAACACAGGACGCTTCATGACCTGCTTTCCACTTCATGAACACTGTTCAGACACGCGCACGTCTGCTGTCAGCAGGCCCTGGGAGCATGAGCAGCCTTTGGTGTCTGTAAGTTAGGTGATGGGGACAGGGTGAATCACCACTGTAACCACAGGAACCGGAGCCACAGGTCAGAACCAACACAGGAAGACAAACGGCCCTTGTCTAGAAACGATTAAAAATACTAGTAAATATAAATAATTTCCCCTAAAGCCTTCGCCATTTAGCTCTGTATAAGAGATTCTCACAGAAAGGCTTTGTAGCTCAGAGTTTCAAACCCATGTGCCCCCGATGCTTTCCAACTGGGTGACAAACCATTGTGCTAGGGAGCCACAGGAATGGTGTGGATAGTTCAGGAGCTTAGGGATGAAGAAAGTCACAATGCCTTTAAAAGACACATACCACTCAGTTTCACAGTTAATTACCCAGTGCATTAAAACACACTTGAAGGAAACAATTCAGAATTTTACCTAAGGTTTAGGGGACAGCCTTCATTCTGAATCTTATTCTGCCACTTACTATGCGAGGCATGGACAAGTCACTCAATGTCTGTGTTGCATCTTACCCTTATTGTAGAAAGGGAATGAACAATAACAACCTCATCAGGATACTACTAAAGGTGAAGAGTGCAAAACAGCAAGAACTCAATACCTCGTAAAACACTGCTCACAACAAAATCTACAGGCCGGACTTATCCAGACAGAATTATGGGAGAGCATACAGGACAGCCAGACCAGTTAACCAACCAGTATGTCCAAGCCATGAACTTTCCTCTAGCCCTTGACCCTTCCCACCCTAATCAACTATGTAAAATCATCAAACATTAAATAAAAAAGAAAAGATAGTGTTGTATACAAATGCATCTGCAAATTACACTTAAAATGAACTGGAAGAACTTATAATAAAAATACACTGCTATAAAAAGTAATGAAAAAGACATGGGATGCCACGATATTTGTTACCAAAATAAATTTCTGAAACCACTTTTTAGAAAACAACCAGATAACTGGCTAAGAATGAGAATAACCAGTCCCAAGGAGTCCTTCATTGTGCCACCATGGGGAGCATGTTAAGGCACACAGGTGGAGGGGAACCTGCGACACACAATGTTGGAGAAGGAGCAGACAAAATGTGGTGCAGTGTGTCACGTGGGGAAGGTGCTGGACAGACCTCAGCCAGGAGCAGTGGACAAGGGGCCACTCCGGCACTTCCCACAGCCTCCAGTGGGAGCCTTCTCAGTGCCCACCATGACCCACATACAGCCCTAGGCCCCTACCACTGGGGAAGTATCCCCTGTGTCCTAGCAGGAAAAGATAACAGGAAATTCAGCCAAAGAAGACTCAAGATTCACTCTCTAGCTATTCTTGTCCTTATTTCATTCATGACTTAGCCTCCCACCATGGCCCACTCAGTAAGGGTTTCCCACTACTTCCATCCCACGATGACCAAAGTCAAGGCAAACTAGGATCTCATATATATTTCCTGGAGCTGGTGTCATGGTGCAGTAAGCTAAGCCTCAGCCTGTGGTAACCATGTCCCACTGGCTTCTTCACGTCTGACCCAGCTGCCCACTTAGGGCCTGGAAAGCCATAGAGGATGGCCCCAGTCCTTGGGTCCCTATTCCCACATCCCCATCTGGATGAAGATCCTGGCTCCTGGCTTTGAATCCACTCAACTGCCCGCCATTACAGCCAATTCAGGAGTGAACCAGTAGATGGAACATCTCTCTTTCTCTGCTTTTTCTATGTGATTCTGCCTTTAGAATAAAACTAAATTAAAAAAAAAAGGCCAACACACACTTTGTGAGTTGCTCGCTCTTGTGTGTCTGTGTGCTAAGGTAGAAGTTAAATTCAGAAATATTTTTATTAGGCACTGCTTTTTGCATTCTGCTCACTGCTGTCTCTGCTTACTCGACAGTACTTTCCTGATCCCCACATCTCCCAGGAGTTCTCAGAGGCAGCCTCTGATCCATATGCATTATATATGCATATAAAATACATATGTATATTACACTAAATATATTATACATATATTATAAATTTGTTTTGAACCTCATGTACATTCATCTGAATCTATAGAAGCCTTGCTATTCCTGTGTTATGTTCAGTAATTTATAGTCTCTCAACAAGAGAACAAAGTTGTCCCTGTTATGCCTTCAACAGGGACAGAAATGGCATGTGTCCTATCTGGATTCTGACTATCCTCTGAAAATGGCCAGCGGTGTGCTTATCTGAGCTTACTGCACCAGGTTCCTGTGGCAATGGCCTCCATGCATCAGCTGGAGCCCACAGCACTGCCTGCCTCTACGGATACAAAGCCCCCTGAACTTCCACTTTGGACAGCAGCCATGGGCGCCAGTCCTCCTGGAGCTGAGGGGAGATACACACCTCCCCCTCCCGCTGTGCTGCCATCACTGCCATGTTACACGGCTTATTTTAACATATTCATGGCTAACAGAGTTTGCAATTTCAAAACTTACTCTGTTATATTTTAAATAGGCTTTTATGAATGCTACTAAAATTAATTTGTAATTTAAATGGCCATAAAATGTCATTGTCAAATGCAGGAATTCAGCTCAGACATGGAATGCTAATTCACTGAGTTCAAATTATCCCTAAATGAAGACATCCTGGTGTCCCTGCTGGCGTTTCTCCTTCTGATAGAAAGCAAATAGTCTTGGATGATGAGTGAGTTCCAAGTAGACATAAACTGTTATAAGCTCCATAGTGTTCCTCTAGTTAAACAAATCACATTGTACAATGACATATGTATCTTAATTGAATATGCATGGATACTTATATGTATCTGCATATGTGTATAAATACCCACATCTATCTATCTATCTATCCATCTAAGAATACATGATTTAGAAGGGAAAGGACTGGAGGTGAGTGGACACCAGCAATGACGGTCACACACTGCTATAAGACAGGACTTGCCACAAAGGGCAACATGAGTGGCTTCCTGGACACGGCTTTCCAATGAGTGCATCTGCTCCCTGTGGACAGCGCTTCTCCCTTCCACCCAGAGGTGCACTTGACTAAGTTATGGTCTGCGCTCTCAGGGCCGACAGAATGTGGCCACGGAGCAGGCAGGACTGCCAACCGCCTGGGTGGGCAGGCACAAGAGGGAGGCACCAGGACAAGTCTGGAAAGCTGAGTGGAGGCCAGTAAAACATGTCCCAGGTGAGAGAGGGAGGCTTGACTACCAGAGGCACAGTGGTTCCGCTGTGCAACCCTGGAAACTCGAGACTTCCCCGGGGTCCGTCCAGGGACCTCGTGAGGGTCTACTTAGAGGGGCTGATGCTGAGAGGAAGCGGTGGGTCCAATATCGAGGCCAACAGAAATTTATTTTTAAGATTGTGTGTTTTAGGAATCCAGTCATTAAAACTTAATAGCTGCTTTATCAGAGATAATTTGATGAGAAAAGTGAAGAAAACAGCAGTACATTCTTACACTGAAATGAGACCTGCCACATCTAGGTCCATTTAAATGGGTATCTAAAACCAATAAGTGGAAAAAAAAGACCAAGGAAAAATTTACCTGACCTTTCAGATTGACTGTTCCATATATTCTACTGCAAAAATACAGTACCCTATCTGCTTTTTATCAAATATCGATGTTATTATTCTTGACAGTATCTGGACTAGCTGATATAACACCTACAAGACAAACATGCATATTTGCATATGCAAAAATCTCTAAAAACTCATGTTTAATACAATATTTTCTCTGACAATCCAGTTGTGACTCTGAACAAAAGGTTCTGGAATGCCCTCACAAACCAGCACCTTCTCCTGGCAAGTCTCCTGGCTGGGCAGGGATGCAGGTGGACGGGAGAGGGGAGCGTCTCACCTGCAGGATGGACACCGTCTGTGAGAAGTGGTGCTGCTCCATGGTGGAGGTGGAGTAGAGAGCGGCCAGTGGGTGGTCGAACTTCTGCAGATAGCTGTTACTGAAGCCCCTGTGGTCCAGGTCGTGACACAGACACGCGATCAGCAGGCCTTTGCGCTTCAAGGAATCAGAGAACATGGAGATATTCAAAACACAGACACACAGCTCACAGGCAGCTCAGCATTTAGCCATTTAAGAAGGCCAACACACTTAGAAATCTGCCAACTTCCAGATAATGCATCTTCTTTTTAACCAGGCTCAGCTCTCATCCAAAGATCCACTCAAAGGAAATTCTGACGATGCAACTGCTACTACAAAGAAGGAACTTCATCTCAGAGGTGAGCAAAGACGGAAAGGGAAGGAGGAGAGGAACTCCATCTCAGAGGTGAGCAGAGGTGGGACAGGGAGGAAGGAGCGTGCGGCAGGCTCGAGGGAGAAGAGCACCAGTGCACGGGAGCAGCAGGCACTTCAGGGTGAGCTTGGCCTGGAAGCAGAGACACAGGGAGACAACGGGGCAGGAGGCTAGGGATCCATGGCCTCGGATTCTGAGTGGTCAAGCGAACTCTATTTCTGGTGGAAAGGCAGGTTCGTGAAGTGGGTGGGGAGAGAGAGAGAGAGCTTCCATCCACTGGTTCACTCCCCAATTTATTCAATGGCCACAGCTGAGCCAATCTGAAGCCACGAACCAAGAGCTTCTTCCAGATCTCCCATTTGGGCCATCCTCAACTGATTTTCCAGGTCACAGGCAGGGAGCTGGATGGGATGTGGAGCAGCCAGGTTATGAACCAGCACCCATACAGGATCTTGGTACATGCAAGGCAAGGACTTTAACCACTAGGCCATTGCTATGCTCTGGCACAAGAAAGTTACAGGTGGGGCAGGTTAGCAAAGAATAGACAGGAAGGAGTTCATGGCTGAACTTCACAGACATGAAAAGGACATGGCTGGTTCACAGAAAATGGAGATTTGCCAGCTTTTGACAGGTAGTGTAAAAGCTCCAGCATTGGCTGGCCTCAGCAAGATTGTAGTCGGAGGTCAACAAAGGGCGAGGTCTGGGCCTCAAGTACTGTAACGCCAAGAATCCTGAGTGAAGAAGGGAAATACCACAATGGGACAGAACTTCCAGGGAGCATGCTCAGTGCAATGGGAGGGCAGACATGAGTCTACAGGTCTGCCCTGGAGAGCAGTCAGTGACTTTGCACTTGGGAGTGGCACCAGCACAGCCAGCCAAGGGCACATGCTGACAGGAGGGCATGCTGCTGTGGAGCAGGAGTGTGGAGGGCAGCAGGGGTTAGCGCCAGAGAACGCCTCACCATGCACTATTTTAAGAAACACTGATTTTTTGGGCCCGGCGCGGTGGCGCAAGTGGTTAAGTCCTCGCCTTGCACGCCCGGGATCCCATATGGGCGCCGGTTCTAATCCCGGCGGCCCCGCTTCCCTTCCAGCTCCCTGCCTGTGGCCTGGGAAGGCAGTTGAGGACGGCCCAAAGCTTTGGGACCCTGCACCCGCGTGGGAGACCCGGAAGAGGCTCCTGGCTTCGGATCGGCATAGTATCGACCCGTTGCGGCTCACTTGGGGAGTGAATCATCGGATGGAAGATCTTCCTCTCTGTATCTCCTCTCTCTGTATATCCGCCTTTCCAATAAAAAAATAATAAAAATAAATCTAAAAAAAAAAAAGAAACACTGATTTTAAAAGGCAGCATGATGGGGACAGAGAGAGAGAGAGAGAGAGAGAACGAGCGATTTTTCCACTCTGGTTCACTTTCCAAGTGTCCCCAGAGAGCAAAAGTGGGGAGATGGGGCCAGACCAAAGCCAGGCGTGGGAAATCCTATCTCAGTTTCTCTTGTGGCGACAAGGACCCAAGCCCTCCAGTGACCATCATTCGCAGCTCTCCGATGTGTATCTGGGAGTGATCCAAAAAATGGAAGATCTCTCCATATCACTCTGCCTTTCAAAAAACCAAAACTAACAACAGAAACAATGCTGTACAGTAGCTTAATGCTAATATCTTCATTTTTCCCATTTAAGCTTAATTGTTATTGAAATTACTTTCAATGATTTTAATAAACTGTGCCAGATTTATGCACATGTGAAGAATTTACAATCAACTACTTTTGTTAAAATTTTTCCTGAAATTTGAATGGCTCAATTAGAAACTAAGTAAACTCTTTAGAAACTGTATTTTTAAAAATTTGCATATGTTATTTTGCGATTGTTTTCATAGAAAAAAGTCTTGACGCTTTGGGACATGCAATGACATACTTCCCAGATAACAGGAATGTACCTAAGAGTTTTAGTCTACACTAACAAAATTTTGTTACATATTTTCATATACTTCAGTGCTATTTGAAAAGATAATTTCAATAGTTTTTAAATTCACAGGCTATTACTTGGCAAAGAGAAAAGATCAGATCACTTTCTCAATAGAGATGAACAGAAAATACTGAAACAGTCAAATATATGGGGGTCAGTGAGATAAAAAAAATTGCTCTTTTTAAACAAAATTATTTGAAAAAAGAACAGATCTCGCCTGAATCTTTCTGGGGTACGTGGTATATGGTAGATTACTAACTAGGTTAAATACTGCTTCAACTAACCAGTATCTTTAAGAAACAAAAATACTGGCAGGAAAACCGGCTACTCCAGACTCATCGGGGATTAAAGCGGCACCTTACACTTTGGTTCTGAAACACCTGTTCCAGGTTCCCTGCTTAGGACTTGAACTTGGTCTGATGATGGAGAACCATATGATGGACCTCGGGAACAGTGGCTTCCACGGGAATGTGACCTTGAGTCAGCCACAACAGGCTCTTCCTGAGATAGGGAATCGAGGCATGTGTGAGCTCTGGGGCACCAGCGTGGACAGAGGGAGTCCTTCCAGGCCAGGAGGTGCAGCAAGGAGGAAGCGGCACCCTGGCCGAGGTGCTCCCCGCCACTCAGCACTTGGCTGGAGTTTGGGGTCAAGAATTTCAAACTGTGGGAGGTGAATGGCCAAGACAGTCCCCGCATCTGCCAAGTCATGTTTCTTAGAACTTTGGTTATGTCACCAACTCTGGGTATGCAAAGTGAAGCAAGACAGTGAGACATCTCAGAGCCCTCCCGCTGTCTTCTGCAGGAGGAGACAAAGGAGCTTCTGCGTAATGGCTCTACTGAATGCTCTGGACTCTCCAATCAGCAGGATGATCCATGGCTAAGGGGTGTCAAAATACACTGTATTTACACCTCGGCAGGGTACTTAAAACCAAACACTTTGGTGCGGTTTATGTTTCTTTATCTGCATTTGAAACACTAAAGAACATGTCAGTGCCGGGGTAGAGTAACGTAAACAGTGTATTTCTATCCATTTACAGACTGTATCCACCCTGAGCCAACAGCCCGCACCTCCGTCACCAGTGAGCACGCCCACCTCCAGGTCAGTGAAGAGCCCGTAGGTGTTCTGCAGTATGGCGTACATGCAGTGAGCCACCGTCACCGCGTGCTTCCAGTTGTGGTAGGGAACCCGCCGGTAGTTCTTCTTCACAGACATGATGAAGCGGCACAACTTCTCGAGCTCAAAGCTGTGCGGAATAGAATGCACCATGAATGAAGGCAGCAGAGAGCCACCGTGTCTCAGGATTGCCCTGCAGAGGCGCAAGCCTGCCTGTCGGAGACACCACATGGGCCCCGTCCCTGAGCACGGGGTCTCACTCTCAGCTTCCTCCTGGGCCTTGCATGGCATCTGCTCTGTTATTGTCTCTGCTGCACCAGGCAGGAAGCCTGAGACGCAGCACGCGGTGGCCCAGTGCTAATCCTGGGGGTTAGGTACGTGATTTCCCTCTAAGGGGAGTCCAAATGGAAAGTTTTCAAACACCTATCTAGTAACGACAGTGAGGAGCCAACTGGTCAAATTCTCCATGGGTATTTAAGAAACAACGGAAGTTAGCTATCCACTGTATGCCCTCTTCTAAAATGTCAATGTCACGGCTAGAGAAAATACACAGAGAAAACATAGAATCCACGCGACAATTTGTTCTTAGAGAAGCTAAGAGCTCCTAAAAGGTATTTCATGCCTACATGAGTAAAACAGAGCTCAGAGAAACCGTTCCCTGAATTTCTAGGTTTGCGCATTTAAGTAGGGAATCATGAAAGGCCTGAAGCATCCGCAGTAAGAGAGGGCAGGGCTTACTGAGGAAGCAACGCACCTTGTACTGGGAGCTCCTCCCCCTCCAACAGGTGCTCACTGGTGTGTAAACTCACAGGGTGAGTTCTAAGCCAGGCATTTCTCTCTGGGAGCATCCCTGTCATTGTCAGTTTCACAGCAGAAAGCAGCTGGAATATCTATTTTCACTATAGCCTCTCAGACATGTGGCTGTTAACTAGGCTTCGAGCAAACCCTGGGGCAACCCAGGAGTCTCCACAGGCACTCTGTATGGGTGGAAGCACAGTCCAGCCATTTCCAAGTGAAATCATTACAAAACAAATCAAGAGGTGCTCCTACTTAAAGCTAACGAGAAGCAGAGACACGGTGACGCAAGGATGGAGAGGAGCAAGTTGTGCAGCCCAACGGGTGAGAACAAGCTCTGGTCATTCCTACCAGGAAGTCCCACAGGACCGATGGACCATGTAGACAAATATCCCAGGCCACATGTTTTCAAAAGGACCGATGTCAAAGTGGAACCTGAAAACAAGCAAAGGCAGGGCAGAGTTCAGACACACAGACAGATCAGACTGTTGTCCATCAGGAAGCTTGGAGACAGAGGGAGCTCAGCCAGCATCCTTGGGCCATCCTGTCGGTCTCATCTCTCATACTAAGAGAATTCCAGCAGGAAATCCCCTCTATGCCCTTCAACGTGTGGCCCACTATTTAAGTCACTGGCTAGTTTTCTGTTAAATAACATGTAAAGTTAGGGTTTTGCATTAGAATGTACAAAAATATATGGCTATTACACATATACTGCACAACCCATTCATAAAGCAGAAAAAGGCATCGTCAGAAATATTAGTTCCCAATGAAATTGTTCTATCTCCTATTTTTAAGCCAAGATAAAAATTTCATAAATGTCAACATCTAAAGTTACCATCTATTTTTCACATGTTAATTTAGTTACCAATATTCAACTATGAAAACCAGTACAGTACATAAGACAGTACTTCTATAAACTTGCTTAGAAAGGGAATAATGGTATATCTACTTCACTAGAGTGAGATTGTAAAATCTATGTATGCAGAGTCACCAAAAACTCCATTTTCCATAACACCTAACAGATCCCTACATGCATTTATCCCTATCATTTTGAGCACAAATAAACTTAATTTCTACACATTTTGGAAGTACTCTCATACTTTCTAGAATTATGAGGCATATGTCAACTCTGCACCACTTCTGACAACTCCCAATGTGGTTAGAAGTATTGGTGTGTGCTAAGAATGGACTCATAACGTGTCTCAGGTCCAGACACCAGTGACTTAAAGACAACAGCATAAGGCTGGGAAACAAAGCATGAAGGCTAAATTAACATCTAAACTCTTCAGTTTAGCTAGAAAGTAAATTTCCACAGCAGTGAGAATTTTATCACATGTGTGGTTGTTAAAATATCCAATGCCATTTTGAAATTTTTAATTTTTAATACTTTGCAGCGTAAAACACGCAGCAGGGTGCTGATACAAGTGTGCACTGAGGTCAACTCAATGCATGGCTGAATGCAGACTGCTCCTGCAGGTAACCATCAGAAGACAACAGCAGCACAGGGAAGCCTACGTAGCATATAGGCATGCTCCTTGTCCCCTCTAGCCTGCCTCACTGCACAGTCCAGCAGCGCAAACACCTGCTCCAAAGAGGCTGGGAAAGCACGACACTCACAGTTCAATCTCCTTGCAGAGGCGAGCGGGCAGGGTAAAGCGCATGAGGCCTTGCCACTCCTCCGCCGTGCAGATGCTGTGGTAAGACAGCTTCTCCATGGTCACCCGGTAGATGCACTCCGAGTGACGGATCCTGTGGTACATCTGGGAAGCAGACAGGAGAATGAGAACAGGAAAGCTAGCAGAAGGAACGCTTGACGGGTGTCGTGTGGCTATTACGGTTCAGAACTGCCGCAGTGGAAACAAAGGTTTGTATATATGAGTACATGGAGGACGCATACAATCTGAACTTGAAATGCAACTAGCTTCTTCAAGAATAATTCACCATTTCCTTTGCCATTACAGTTGAGTCTTGGTTTAATTGATTATTTTTTTTTCCTATTCTTTAAGTACTAGCTTTGGGGTTTTGCTGATGACACAGTAACATGCTCAGACTTATCACACAAATTTGCGTATTTTAGTCATCAATCGTGTACACAGAGTGGGGCTGTTAATGGGTTTTTCATGGAAAATGGACAGGTTTTCATCAGCCATTCATTTCCGCATCCTATTCAACTCAGATTTGTGTGCAACTGTGCTCCAGCCGGTAACTAGATCAATATGAGATAAAGAAGTGCTGGGACTGGAGGAGCTGATGCGTGTGTGCACTTGTGAATTAGCAAACACGATACAATCGAACGGAAGGCTGTAACCTTCAGGGGAGCAGCAGGGACCTCTAGAGCGAAATAAAGCTGAAAACACCTGTTACGAGGCAGGTGAGAAACGGTCTTAACATCAACAGGACTAAATGTGCCAAAATTAAGGCAGTAGATGGCATCTTTTAAAAATCTTTACCCTAATTCATGATGACCCTGAAGTCTTCCAACATGTGCATCTCTAAGACGTTAGACAGTGAAACTGTTCACCAGCACAATGTGTTGGGAGACCCAATCCCTGTGAAGTCATAATCCTGAGACAGAGACTAAATACAAAGGAAACAGTTTTCAAGACAGTGATTTGAGGTTTAGTTCAGCTTAGTTTACATTGGCACCCTAGATTTCCAATTAGAGATTTTCAATTGATTGAAAAAGAAATGCCCCAAATTTTGAGATACAAATGGCTGTTATCAAACATGATGCTGATATTTGCATTTCCCAACCAATAATTTTTCTGGCTGAAATTGAAATAAAATGCTTATTTTGCTAGATATCAATCAGTGATCCACCAACTAATCAGTTATACTTTTATGTAGTATCAAGATATGTCTAAAAGTCAGCAAAACTCAATAAAATCCTTCATGAGAAGATTTTTATTAGTTCAAAAGTGTTTCATAAAACATGACGGATAAAGACATGCAGAGTTACAGGTAAAGAGAAAGGAACTAGGAAAGAAGAATTAGTAGGGCACATGGAGAACAGAGAAACACAACGGATATCCTCCTAAATCTGAGATGTGAATGGTCTAAACTGCAAAATTTAAAGTAGATTACCAGGTTGAATTAAAAAGCACACCTATAGCAGGAATGAATTACGTTCATAGCTGGAGACAGAGAGATGTATATCTCCACACACGTGGTACAAGGATAGACTCGCAGCAAAATGGCTGACAATGTCCTGATGGTTGGACGTTGGACTCCCCAACAATGTCCATGCCTACACTGTTGGAAGACACCTCAGTGGCAGCAGAATGGACTTATGAAAGTTCATGAATGACACCCATTGTAAAACTGGAGGAGAGATCAGTGGGGAGTGGAGGGAACTTAGGGATGAGAGGGAAGACCCCAGCACCTATTAAACTGTGTCATAAAAAAATGATAATAATAATAAAGCACAACCTGCTATACGATACTTTCAATAATCCAAGTTAGGGATTGGCATTGTGGCACAGCTGGATAAGTTGCCATTTGTGATGCCCACATCCACATAACGGTGCCAGTTCAAGTCCTGGCTGCTCTGCTTCCGAGTTATATTCAAGCTGGGGCATCTTGGGAGGCAGTAAATACAGGCTTGAGTGCTTTGGGTCCTGTTACGCAGAAGGGAGACCCTATAGAGCTATGGATTTGTGGCTTCAGCCTGGCCAAGCCCTGGTTTTCAAGGATATCAAGCAATGAACCAGAGAGAGTGTAAGAGGTGGGTGATGCATCTCTCCCTCTGTCTCAACTGGATTATTTGAAAAGCAGGCTTACACAGAAAGAAAGGGAGACACTCACCCACACCAAGGGAGGGAGGGAGGGAGAGAGAAAGGAAGTAGAGAGAGAGAATCTTCTGTTGTTCACTGCCCATAGGGCCATGGCGGCTGGGACTGAAGTCTGGGACTCCCCACAGGGCTTCTACACAGAGGGCCTAAGGAGTGAGCCATCCTGCACTGCTGTTGCAGGTGCACTGGCAGAGAGCTGGATGGCAAGTAGAGCATCGGGACTTGAGTCCATGCTCATCAGGGCTCCTATATGATGGTAGCATCGGAAGTTAACCTGCACCACCACGTCAGCCCCATAAATAAAATGTTATAAAACTCAAAGTAATCATATTTGAAATAAAGAAACAGAATAAAACAATATGAATTAAATATGATTTAATGCCAGTCAAGAGAGAGTTAAAATCACTGTACACCTTTCTGTGGGAAATGACAAATGAATCCTAAAATTTACACAGAAATACAAAAGGCTTAGAATGGTTGAAAAACAAACAAACAAACAAAAACCCTTTAAATGTGAGGAATAAATATAGAGGAATTATCCTGTCTAAATCTAACACTTATAGAGTAAAACAGCATGATACTGGTATCAAGAGACAAAATGGATCAATGCGACAGAATAGAGTATAAATAGACCTAACATATAAGGTTGGCTGATTTTTAACAAGGGTACATAGGCAAGAGCATGGAGAATGGATCATTTAATCAAAAAAGGTGGCAGAATAATTAAATACCCATCGCTGCTCCACCTTTTAGCTAACTAACATTAAATGTAGAATAATTAGACATCCAAATGCATAAGAATAAACTAACAAGCATTGCTTCTTACTTTGCACTATATACTAATATTTACTCACTTGATATAGACCTTAACATAAAACTTAAACTGTAATTTTTGGAGTAAAACAGGAGAAATACTTTTTGAACTTCAGCCAGGCAAATATTTACTCAATACAATACTTACAGCAAGATTTTTAGAAAAGGAAATATAAATATTTCTCCAGAATTGTAAACTTGTATTCTTATAAATAATCTAAAAGAGACTTAATAGACAAATCAGACTTGGAGCAAATATCTACAAATAAAATATGATTGATAAATGATTTATATCTGGGATATACACAGAAGTGAGGTTAAATGAGGAGGAACCAGAACACCAGTGATGACTTAAGGAGTGTGGAGGGTAACGGACTCGGGAGCACAGGTGTCAGCTTCTCCACCACGTGAGAACATCCGACCTTTGATCTACAAGGGTGCGCGCAGGTGTTTACCAAAGAAAAACGATAGTCTATGGCCACTCAGACTTCTGCACCAGCTAGCTGTCCACTACAACTTGACTGCAGCCATAAAAAGCTGGAAGCACCTCAAGTGTCCATCACCAAGGGCCTACAGGATCTGTGACACATCCACACGACTACGATGCTCAGCAAGAAAATAACGCATACACACAGCGTTTCTGCACCTATCCTTCAGGCACAGCGAGAGTTCCCCTGCCCCTCACTGCACTGTCCATCTTCTCCACGTGCTGCTGCTTCTAGTGCCTAGTCAGTTGTTCTCTCAGCCTTTGTCAAAGGCTGCCAAGGATCACATCACCAAATCCAAATGCTCCATCTTCTCCTGGATGGAAGTGGATGGGATGGACCAATCCAGATCAAGATCCCACTTTCTGGATGTCTGACAAACTGTTCTTTCCATCATCCTACGTTGGTGGGAAACAAGGCCCTCTGATTCTTACCAGATGTTTATGCATTCACCTTCCTGCCTGCCCAGCATGTGGGAAAGATGACTGGTCTCAGGAATCTTTCCAGAGTATTTGCCCTGCTCTGAAGTGCCTGTACCTCTCATGGCTTACAGAATCCTTTGCTATCCATGATGCTGCACATGACACCCTACTCCATTTTTCAGCTTCCCACCAGCAAAAGCTCTCTTGTCAGGCATCCATCTGTGCCACCCCCTGCCCTCCTCATTCTCGCTATAGCTATTTTCTTTGTAGCTTTCCACAGTTGTTGCTTAGTTGGGCTTTTCTCCCCTCTCCTCCCCTTGGCTTGGGTTACACCAGAACAGGCAAGAGAACTTTCCATATACCTTCTTAAGTACATCATCCCATAAAGCTCTTTGAATTCTATTCTTACAGCTCTAAATAATCCCACTCACTGCTTTTGGACTTCAGAAAAACCTGGTAACAAGTATCTTGTGTTTCTCTGGTCCCCTCCCTGCCCAAAAAAACCAAAGTCCTTGGGGGACAGCCCTCGTACAGTCTGCCTAACTGCTTAGCACAATGACGATGCTTAGGGGCTCAGAGTTTACTTGTCTCTCACACAGCACTTGTTCTCTTCCTGTGAAATCTTTCCATGAAATCTGGATGTAACTTACATGAGCATTTACACTGCTCTTTCTGGCCACTGGCTGGTATGACCTTATAAATGTTGGAGTTTGTTACTAAGGGAACAGGAAGAAAGCTTGGTTTCAAGAATTAAGAAGGTTGGTGGCTGCCAGTGGACGTGTAACTCTTGTCATTGAGCCCATATAGCTCAAGTTTGTCAGCAATACCATTTCTTGGGCGGAAAGAGCACCCTGGAATTTTAGGTTATCTTCAAAATTGGCACAGAAGGGAATGCCTCATGCTAAAAGAAAATATGTTTTTAGAATGATTATCTTTTTTAGGATAGCAGTATTTGAGGCATGTTTTCCTAGAGATGGTGGGATAAGGACGAGCCAGCTGAGGCCTCTATCAGGACAGGGTTGTGGTTAGGGAGGTACGTTGAGGCAACTGCTTTAGGTGCACTTTGCTCAGTGCTATCACAGAAGTGGACTCTCCTATCTGGACCAGATAAGTCCAGCTGTTAACAACTGGGATAATGGAAGTAATGGCTTGATTTTTACTTTGACCATGATACATGATCCTGTAAATTCCCATAGGAAAGGGAATGATCAAATGCAGCTAACTTCCCATTCACTGTAATCTGGTATTACTTGCAGTTCAGGGTAAGCCTACAGCAAAGCTGCTGATACAAGTAACTTTGTTAAATTGTAAAGTAACACGCTTCTCTAACCATTAATTCCACTCTGCATGATTATCTCACATAAATTCGACAAATATCCTATGAGGATTATTTGCCATTTTACAAGCTTACAGCCCGTGATCACAATTAATCCATATTGTTATTTTTATGTAGAAATTTATACACTGAATACAATTTTAAATTTACCATTTGCTTTTGCTAGTATATTTAGTGTTTAACACTAATCACAAAATAAAGTTTTGTTAAACTACTTTACACTTACAGGAAAAATAGTTACTTTTGGCAACTATTATGGATTTTCATCTTCTATTTGCTTAAAGCATTTTTAGTATTTACAGTAGAATATATTCTAGGGAACTAGCAAGTAATTCACCTAATGGTGATAGAAAGACGTTAGCTCTTTTTTTCATTTTGCATACCTGTTTGATCTACAACAGTTGAGGAGTTAAGTTCCCTGCTCAACCAGAACAGACACTCACATGTGTTTCTAAAACCAACTCTTTGATGGGTTATCAGTCACAGGCACTGGGGTGTGAACAAGGCACCTGCTCTTGGGAGAGAGGAACAGCAGTGTAGCAAGCCCAGCTCTGTCAAGAGGGGAAGGGCAGCTGCATTTTACTAGGGCAGTTTATGCTCTATGAGAGCCCCATGGTCAGCCCGTCGCGTAGGTTTGGAGCTGTCCATAGTGGAAGGATCCATACAACAGAACACAGAGTCTAAGAAGCATTAGTCACGAACAAACTAAAGATATTAAACAAGGAAAGTAATTTGATACTACTAATAAAGAGGTAGATGAATTCCAGGATGTTTCTTTGTCATTCAAGTCATTAACAAAAATACATATCTTTTAGATACATCTAAGAAACACCCCCCATCGTTTGGGACATACAATACACACATGTCCTACTCAACACTGTTATCTCCACTGCAAATTTAATGCACACAATTCTTCAAAGTGCATCGATAGTGTTCAGATTTATGTCATTCTACTCTGAACAACTTTATCAGTCCTACCTGCTGCCATGTCCAGTACTTTGTTTATGAAGATGTTGTCTAAACCTCTTCACTCGCTTCTGGTAAGGTTAGACCCTCTACAATCATTCATCCCTGAGTAGTGGATGCCGTTAGTTGATCAAGTGTCATTTCTGGGTCTGTCTGTGAAAGTGTTGCTGAGAGAAGCTGGCACGTCCATCAGTGCACTACCCTCCCCACAGTGGGGGGGCATCACAGTAACTGCTGGGGGCCCAACAGGAAAACAAACACTTGGCAAAAACAGAGGCGGGGACCCTTGCCTTGGTCATGAGAAGAAGCTAGGACTTGCCCCAGCCTGCTTCCTGGTGTTTCCAGGCCTCCCACCTTGGGACTGGGAGAGTTACCTCGTCAACGCTCCCAGTTCTGAGGCCTTTGGCCTTGGATTGAGCCTCGCTACTTGGAATTTATACAGGTTCCCAGAACCCCTGAGTGTCCATGTCCACACGTGCCCATCCCCTAATAAAGGCATGCATATTTCTTTCCATATCTTACTGATTCTGACTCTTTAGGATGCTGACACACCCCTCTTATGTATCATCTACTTCCTATTTGATATATAAAATGCAAAAGACTTAAAATTTAAAACCCAAGTTTCCTGTGAGCAAACTTAGGGAGGAATAGTGTCAATTTAGAGGCAGTCCATTTAGGAAGCTCTGGGGTCCATCTACATGTATTGAACTTTGGCTTTACCACATGCTTGCCATGAAGCCTTAGAGAAATCATTTAAATTCCATGTATGTGTAAAGTGTTGATAACCTCACTGGTAGGATGGTAGTGAGACTAAACAAGTTCTTATTTCGAAAGTGTCCAGACAATATCTGTGACATAATAAGGTTTCGTGAAATAACAGCTGCTAATAACATAACCAACTTAATCCACCTACTGTTATCGGAAAGATACCCAACACTTGGTTACTGAATTCAGTGATTAAAGGTTGAACTGCTTAGTAAATATGTCCCTAAACAACTGGTTCACTTCAGCATTGATTCTTTCCCATATCCTTTTAGTGTTAATTGTCTTCCTATCCAAAATCATTCTGTTTTCAGAAGCACTGATTTGAAAGCCAGAGTGGCAGAAGACAAGACAGAAAGAGATGAGCCATTGCCTGATTCACTTCTAGATGGTAGCAACACCCCAAGGTGGTACCAGGATCTCCAGGGGGGTCCTGCATCTGGGTGGGCCAGCCTCCACTGCCTTCCCAGGTGCATTACAGGGGTTGGACAGGAAAGTAGAGAAACGGACTTGAACTGGTACAGGCGTGATTTTTAAAACGATTCCTTTCTCTAGGCAAAGGGAGGCTGCTAGCTTCCTGCAGCATATTAAATTTAAACTCATGACACAGGGACAGGTGTGGGGCATAGCCACCCGGGATGCCTCTCACAGTGGGAGGAATCCTTGGTTGCAGTCCTAGCTATCAGGAGTCCCAGCTTGGCTCCCTGCTCATGTGCCGGGAGAGGTGGGGCACGATGACTCAAGTACTCACTCCCTGACAGCATGTGAGAAACGGGGACTGAGTTCTAGCCTCCTGGGTTCAGCCTCACTCTTCCTCAGCTGTCGTGAGCACTGGAGGAGTAAACCAGATGGTAAAGACTTGCTTTCTCTCTGCCTTTTGAATACAAAATGAAATCAAATATTTTACCTCCAGCTACCTTCAACTCAATAAAAGAGATGAGATGTCCTCAGAGATGTAACACATATGACAGTGAACTTAGGACAGCAAAAGGCACAGTGAGTGCTGATGTAATCCATGAGCCATGCGTCTGGGATGGGATCCTACTGAAACAAGACCACACAGCGTGCCAATAACACAGCACGCCATGATGCCGTCACGTTCAGTATTACAAGGTGATCGTCATGCTCCAACTAAGAACACAATCGTTTAACATTGTCAATATGTCGCATTTATCAGGATCAGTCAACTTCATTTAACCAGAAGTGAACAATTAGCAGGTACTTCATATTACCCAAACTCTTCTTATATTTATGAATTTATGAACACTTCAGATATGCTCCCTAGAAATAGAACCTTACTTGGAAGGTAGGTAACCTGCATATTTGACTGACTGCTTGGCACAATGTATGACACCAGGTGTCGCTTCTAATCTTCCTACGATATTTGGAAATAAAGGCTCAGCACAGCAAAGCCAGCCACTCCAGAAAACACTGGGAGAATCAGAGTGATGCCCGTGATTGCCGTCCCGGATACTTACCTTAGTGGGTTATGACCACTACAGAGCACCAATTTCCAGAGTCTTAGTTTTCATCTATATTCTTATCAAACAATGAGATTTTTTCCCTTGATACATTTCAAAATTTTCCTATTATTAAACTGTTGTGATAACACAGCTATTAAAGCATCTTTGTTAAGTCTAATAATGTTTTCTAATACTTTCGTAAAATTTAGAATATGGAAATTCACAAAAGCTGTAGAAACAATTTAAGTACCTGGGGATACATTTAACCAAAGCTGTAAAAAATATCTACAATGAAAATTATGAAACATTAATGAAAATAATAGAAGATTTAAATAATGGAACACTCTTCCAAGTACATGGATTGGAAGAATTAACATTATCAAAATTTGCATGCTGCTCAAAGCAATTTATAGTTGAATATAACTTCAATTAAAATACCCAGGACATTCCTCACAGAACTCCTAAAATTCAAATGAAATGCAAAAGACCCTGAATATTCAAAGCAATCTTAAACAATAAAAGCAAAGAGTGGGGTATCATAACAAGATTTCAAGAATTATTATAGGGCTGTTATAATCAAAATATGCTGATATCCAGACAAAAAAAAAAAAACATGTACACCAATGGAACACAACAAAAACCCAGACATTAATTTAACAACAGGTATTGTTAAACTGGATTCCTACATGCAGAACTCTGAAAAAAGAATTTCTACTTTTAACCTGTACAAAAATCAACTCACAAGGGAACAAGAACATAATGGCACAATGGCTCAGTGGCTAAATCTTCACCTTGTAGGTGTTGTTGATACGACATTATGTCAAACAGCATGGGGATTCCTCAGAACACTAAGAACAGATGTGTCATATAACCCAACTGCTACATCCCTGAGAAATATCCATAGGAAGTGAGGCCAGCATATGAAATAGACATCCCCACTCCATTCCCAAGTTCACGGATGCTCAATTCATAATGGCTAAGATACTGAAATCAACCTGGTTGTCCAGCAGTTGATAAGCACATACTGCGGTATGTATGCACGATGGACAATGAAACCCTGGTATTTCTAACAGAAGTTATGAGCCTAAATAAAATAAGCCAGACCCAGAAAGAAAAATATCGCTCACACACCTGTGGAAATAAATGTACTTAGTGAGTCTACAAATTGTGAGAATGTGCTATCATTTGGTATTCACTTATAAACGATACTATTTCACTAAATCTTATTGTGTAAATAACAATGCATGGATGCCAGGTAGGGGATGGTGAGGACTTGGCTACCAATAATGATTTTTTGTTGTTGTTTTTGCTGTTGCCAACATGCTGAGGGAACAAACCCCCACTTTTCTTTACACTTATGTGTACTATATTTTAGTAAAATGTTTTATTTTTTTTAAATAAAGAAGTCCATGCGAGAGATATGTAGATCTTGCAAATGCTTGAAGCAACTTCGGCAGTTGTGTTTGTTAATCTCGGATGAGTTAATTCTAAATAAATAATGCAGGAAGGAAAGATGGGCGCTCCCACTAAATACAACTTATGTAAATTATAAAATGGTTGTCTACAGTTAGCTGAGAAAGAAATGTTTTCAGACTTAAAGAAAAAAAAAAGATTCATCTGCAAGACAGAGTGACAAAGAGAGGCCGAGGAAAAGACAGGTCCTGAGGGGGAGAGATGGCTGCAGAGGCCAACCCTGGGAGTCTGGAACTGCGCCGTGGGGTCCAGCACGTGCTGCTTTCCCAGGCACACTCACGGGGCACTGGTTTGGAACTGGAGTACCTAGGACTCAAGCTGATGCTCAGGTGACGCGCTAGCACTTGAGGCAGCAGCTTAACCTGCTGGCCTACGTGGGCTGAGTTGCGTCCATCAGTTACAGGTTGCTCCTCAGTATCTGAGCTCTATTCCTCACTCAGGAATTTTTCTAAATTACTGGGGTAGTTCTTCCATTAAAAAAAATGTCTACAGATGAGTTTATTTGAAACCCAAAATTACAGAGAGGAGAGAGATGGGAAGAGAAAGACTGACACACAGACATTGGGAGACAGACAAGGCATATCTTCCATCCACTGGCTCACCCCTCGCTTGGCCACAACCACCAAGGCTTGGCCAGGCTCAAGCCAGGGACCAGGAGCCTCATCAGGTCCACCCAGATGGGTGCAGGGGCCCAAATGGCCATCTTCTGCTGCTTTCCCAGATGCACGGGGAGCCTGGGCAGAGGCAGAGCAGTCAGGGTCAGCCTGGCCTGCATATGGAATGCTGGCACTTCAGGCAGAGGTTTAACTTGTTATATCACAGCACTGGTCACAGTTGCTCCCATTCACGTTGTGCTAGACTATTTTCCCTAACTTCCGAGCTCTACAGAGCCTCCAAATATTGAATGTTTTATTCCCCTGAAATACAACAGTGTAAAAGAAGATGTATTTAAGATCTCTGGATGTTATCCTTCAGTGGAGTGGGCAGGACTGTTGAGAACACGCGAGTGTACTGAGTTAGCAGCTGTGACAAATCTGCAAGGACTCTGCCTGGGTCCACACAATCTCACCGAGACACAGCTCTCCCAAGTTGCTGGGAAACACCACCCAAACGTGACACACACGAGAAACCACTGAGTGTGAGCAACACTTTGCCTCTTCATGGCAGAGCAAACTGTGACACACAAGCCTGACGCTTGAATGCCAGTATATATTTTTTTTTAACACTTCACACCTTAAAATAAATGTAAGATATTGGGATATCGTGACCTTCTGTGCCAGGGCGTGTCCTAAAAAATGTACAACCAGGAATCATTATGCCTTTAAAGATTCTCCGTATGTGAAAGGCTCTCCGTGAACCTGCGCCGCAGAGGAGGAACGCAGAAAGTGCACTCACATTAGCACAGTGCAAGGCCAAAGCACAAAAGACAGCAAACATCTTGAAGTTGTTCTCGTCCGTCTTGGAGAAGGCGCTGCCGCTGATCTTGTTCACCATCTGCACCACGCCGATCACGCTGCCTCGGCTCACGATGGGCATGCACAGGATGTTCCGTGTGGTGTAGCCCGTGTACAAGTCCACTTCTCTGTGGAGAAACCAAGGAGCCCAACAATAAACGACGGGAGAAAATGGGCAACACAGACAGCGCGTCCACTCACCAGCGTCAACTCGGCTTGGCAGTTTGCATGCTTCTATTAGGAACATTTTTTTAAAGACTTACTTATTTTCATTGGAAAGACAGATTCATAGAGAGGAGGAGAAACAGAAAGATCTTCCATCTGCTGTTTCACTCCCCAAGTGGCCGCGATGGCCGAGGCTGAGCTGATCCAAAGCCAGGAGCCTCTTCCAGATCTCCCGTGTGGATGCAGGGTCCCACGGCTTTGGTCCTCCTCCACAAACCAGCCCCCATATGAGATTCCAGTGCTTGAAGGGACAGGATTAGGCAACTGAGCCACTGTGCTTGGCCCTATTATAAATACTTTTAATGAACTTTTAACTTTTAGATTTGGGGGACAAGGTAGCATCCAGAAGTGTTTTGCTCTTTAAAACATTTCAATTATAAGAAATAGGAAGAATTTAAAGAAGTGAAATTACAAGTTAGCTTTTTCTGATATATTCATTCAGTATATTCATACATGGTTTATTGGTAAAATGTCACTAGAATGCAGCTGTGTTTTCCTGAGTTGCATATATTTCACATGAGTTAACAAAATACATAAAAATCTTCTTATTGTCTATGTTCCTTTTGTTTAAATAGACCAAACAGTTGAATTAACTCACACTGCTGTCAAAATAACAGAACTACTGTTACCTAACAGTCAGCCACGTCCTGAGGCTTTCCATTTCAGATTTACTAAAACCAGATGATACGATTTGGCTTCCAGTTACACAAAGGAAAGTCAAAATAAAACAAATCTTCATACACCTTCCTGATACACAGCTTTGATAATTCTCAATGCAGTGAATTCCTCGTGGGTGTGGACACTGTTTCCCAAAGCCTTTACAGATATCATCTGTGATAGTGGAAAACTTACAAAAGTGACATGACCATACACATTTTCCAGATGGAAAAGCTGAGCCTCAGAAAAATCAAGTAACTTATGCTACCATACTTGACAGCTACAACATGAGCAGACACGGCAGCTTCACAATTATATAATTTTTTACTAAGTATAGCAGTCTTTTATCATGAGCTGGAAAAAAAATGCATTTATTAGGGCTGGCATGATAGCTCAACAAGCTAGCCCTCCTTCCCGTGGCACCAGCATCCCATATGGGTGCTGTTTTGAGTTCTGGCTGATCCACGTTCAATTCAGATGCCTATTTATGGCCCGGAAAAGTAGCAGAGGATGGTCCAAATCCTTGGGACCCAGCGCCCACCTAGGAGACCCAGAAGAAGCTCCTGACTCCTGGTTTCAGATTGGTTCAGTTCCAGCCATTGTGGTCATTTGGGGAGTAAACCAGTGCATGAAGACTGTTCGCAGTCTCTCCTCCTATATACATAAGTCTGCCTTTCCAATAAGAAATAAATAAATGTTTAAAATGATCAACCAAAAGAAACAATAGCTCTGGAAATCAAAGTTTCAAGGATCTCTTGCTGGGTGCTATCTTACATTCATGGCTAAGAACTCCCTATTCATCAGATCCCACTGACTGCTGGTGACAGAATCCGTGAAAGAAGAAAGAACACAGAGACCTGGGGCTCCCTGGAGAGGAGGCGGCCAAGCAGCACCCCGAGGGCGCCCCTGCCTGGACGGGCAGCGCTGCTCACCTGTTGAAGCGCGGGTCAGCGTAGGCGTCTGGGATGTTCAGGACCTCTCCTGTTCTGGCTACCTGACCAGCAATGCCCTTCTCAATTGAAAATCTGCACACACGAAAGACAGGGGCAGGCCAGTTAAACACAGATGTTGCTAAGTCACTTGGAAACAATTCATTACTATCAAGTAAAAACCACTGCTTCAAACACATTAGCATTACATTTACAACTCCTAAACCATCTTCTCACAAAACAAGCAAAAATAAAGCAGAAAGTCATTGTATAGCTGATCACTTGAGAACCTTTCTCAAGAGAGAACTAAAAGTTATTGGAGTATAAACGGAAATTTAAAATCAGCCAGCATGATCCTGCACTGACCAGTAATAACCCCATCCACTGCAATGCATCTTTTAATCTAGAAAATGCCACCACCTAAGTTTCAGCAGATTCTCAATGAGGTGTGAACTGTCGTCTACAGGAGCTCAAAACCTGCCAACATTCCTAACACATTAGCAGCACAGTAAGCTAGAAGGCGGGCCCACACCTCTGTGCTCTTCACCTCCCAGCTCCCGTCTCCCCGAGACCTTGAATTTTACTCCATTTGCAGTATGATGTACAACTGCTAGGGGTTTTGTCTTTTAATTTTTAAAGCAATCAAAGTATTAGCATTATCTGCTTTATTATATGCTGTCAATATTTTTTCTGTTGTAACCACATTCCCATATTTACAAATAATTTTCCCATTATCACTACACATGCCCTTATTTCTATAATTTTATTAGCCACAACATCAATTTTTCAACATTTCAAAGTAATCATCATACAAACTCTTCACCTGATACAAAATAATCCCTGTTGAAACAGAGCATCACTCAACAGGGAATCATGAGACCTCAAAAGGAAAAGGACACAAGAGAATGAACTTAGACCATTGAAGAGCCAATCAGACACTGCACAGGATGTAAGCGGTCTGCTGACTTGCTTTCTGGCTTTGAATAAAAGAGCACAGTGAGCCGGAGTGCCAGGAGCACCTAGACTATCACAGCCTGTGCGTGGATTTATGCTTCTCTGTCTCGGCCTGGGGCGGTCGGAGCTGTAAATTGTATTCAGATTGTGTATTTTGCTGCTGGTCTCCCGAGAAGCCCGTTAGAAGAGGGTTGATCCCCTTACATAACGCTGACCCTGTCCAGTCATCAGAGTGAGAGCAAGCCACCTTTGCTTCTCCTCCTACACTCAGAAATACAGATATGCAACAGAAGTGCCAAGGAGCACGCAGACATTCAGCAAGAGATTGCCTTAAGTAAATGAACATACACAGCTGATACACTCAAAAACATTCATTCTGAAAAACTCTGAAACTTATAGTATCTTTATGGAATACAGGCTCTGCGAGTCAAGGAAAGAAAATTGGAATTGCCCCTGGTGAGACACACTTCTAAAGGCACTAATTCCTTGTACAGCAAACTGCTCCAACAAACGACAATTCTTAAATAAGGAACAATATGTTAGTTGCGTGTTGTAATGACCAGAGAGCTTTATGGTATCCTATCAAAAAGTAAATAAAATACAGAAAGCCAAAGGAATGCCAATGCTTCAGCATCTTTAAATTTTGAATGCTGAGCTTAATTCTTAAACGTTCCAGGACAGTGCTCCTTATGGATATCCAGGCTGTGGTACAATTGAGCCACCATGCCCACCTCCACCAGCAATATCATTTCTGCTCTGCTCATTCAAAGTGACAATAGATTCCATTTTAATAATAAAGGAGGCTTCATGGTGCAGCCAGAGCGTGCTGCACAAGCGATTAACCAACTGGTTCAGTTACAAGGATACCAGATCAGTTTCCATCACCATCCGGACCATGAGAGACTGCACGGGCTGGGAAGGGATGGGGGCCAAATTGCTTGACTTCCCTCTTGCTCCAAATCATGAGAAAGTCTACAGACGCCAGGTGGAGCGTACCTTGACCTACCTGGGAGCACTAGTAAGATTTTCCAACAAGATTTCCAAAAGGACCGCCTCCGGAAGAGGGCATTTCCAGGACTGACGCTAAAGCTTCCAGGCGCGGTTTCGCTGGCACTGCAATGTCATTCCCAGAAGTACTACCTTCAGGAGGCGGGTCCTGGTGGGAATGATATCACAGTATGACAAGCATTGCCAGCACACCTGCGAATAGGTACAGGAAAGTGGATGCCGGAACACCTGCACGTCTGGACTCAGCGCAGCGGACATGCCGTATCACTTATACCTTATCTCTTTGGTCTTCTTGAAGACAGGCTTGCCCTCCTTCTCCTCTCCAATATCAAAAAGGTCTGAATATAGCTCCTTGTTTTTATGGTCTACCTGGAAGAGGGCACAGCGGTCGGCATTCACCAGGTTCTTTGCATATATCTAAAGGCAAATGACAAAGTAAAGTTAGCAAAGGAGAAAACAGAAACTTTATCATGAAAGAAACAGTAATGTCAGTTAGGCTACACCCTGACTGCACAGGCACTGACACAACACAGTGATGTCAGTTAGGCTACACCCTGACTGCACAGGCACTGACACAACACAGTGATGTCAGTTAGGCTACACCCTGACTGCACAGGCACTGACACAACAAGAAGGATACTGATACAAAAATATAAGACATGCTGTATCACGAAGCCACAGTTTCGAGTTAACGGCAGCTGATAAACTTAAGAACAAAGAGCTGACACCTGCATTGCTGTCAGCCGCCACCGGCCCAGCTTGCCAAGAGTCCATCTCCAGCTGAGGCCCACCTCGTTAACCACTGCATGTTCATCATGCATTTACATGCTTCAGGTACATCAATTTATTTATTCTTCACCATACCAATGTTAAGTCATGGGGAAATGCTATCTATTTACATATTGAGACACTGAGAGAAGTATGACCCACTTTCACACGGCTAGCAAAAGATGGATCCAGTATATATATCCCCAATGCTTCTATAACAAACATGTGTCTTTAAATTTCTAGATGAAAGCCAGTATATTCATTTCCTCATTTGTTTATGTCCTTCAAAAATATTTCTCCAGTGCCTAACATCTCCCATTTTCCTTAGTGAGTTGGGCCTATAATTATGTCATGGACGCTATAATTACCTATATTGAGAATATTGTCAATTTTTATTATATAGATGTGGCCATGAAATTATTCCTCAGAGATGAAGAATTCTCAAAGAGAAACACCTATTGTAAACAAAACAAAAAAATCGTACAAGAGGATCAAGGGCTACCTGGTGGTCAGAGGAAAAGAGAAAAACCCTCATGATTATCAAGGATAAGGGGCCAAAGCTCCCTCTATGTGTGTGTGTGTGAGAGAGAGAGAGAGAGAGAGAGAGAGAGTGTGTGTGTGTGTGAGATCTTTCCCTAGTTTTGGAGTTAAGGTAATGATGATCTCTTGGCATGAGTGTTGATGGATGCCTTTCCTTCGATTGTTTTTGAGTCACTTCAGCAGGATGGGAATTTCTTCAAAGTGTCACGGTGTTCGTCATGAAGCCACCGGTTCTGAGTTATCCTTGTTGGGACCCTATTACTGATCCATTCTCAATCTTGGTTACTGATCTATCCAGGTTACTGATCTATCCAGGTTCTCCAAGTCTGTATGTCTCAATTTTGGTAGATCGTATGTGTCAATAAATCTATCCATTTTTTCTAAATGTTTAAATCTGTTGCAAAGTTATTCATAATATTCACTAATGGTTCTTTTTATTTCTGTGGCATTAGTTATAACATCTGCTCTTTCACGTCTGATTTTATGGATTTAATTTTCTCTTTGTTATTTCGGCCAATGATTTATAAATAAGGTGTTCATTTCACTAACTTTCGCACTTTTAATTTATATTTTGTTTAGTTCCTCTCTACTTTGTTATTTCTTTCATTCAACTAATTTGGATTTGATTTGCTTTTGTTTATATAGGTCATTGCGACACATTTTTAGATTATTTATTTGATACTTTTCCATGTTTTGCTTTGTAGGCAATCACTGCTACAAACTTTTCTCTTTACACTTCTTGACTTGGATTCCGTATGTTTTGATACGTTACATTTTAATTTTCATTTGTTTCAGGAAATGTCTTCTTTCTGATTTCTGCTACAGCCCAATGTTCATTCAGGAGCATACTGTCCAACCTCCATGCATGTGTGTGGCTTTAGATTTCTTTAGCTACGGACATGGGAATAACCAGTAAACTATACACCTTCCAGGAAACGGGGCAGAGTGTCATCAAGTATGAAAGACCCTCAGAGAGTAAGTATTTACAGAAGTAACAAGACATATTCCTGAAAATACAATCTGAGCCATCAGGTCCCATATTCATAGAAACCTTGTTCTTCAAGGACTTTCCAATAATACAAGACAGAAATTCCCACTTTTGATTCTCCTAAGATAATTTAAGTATCTGTCAGATAAGGTAGGGAATATATAAACAGCTGAAAACCAGTTTTAAAATCAGTGTAAAGTCTAACTCATTAATTCACCACTAGGAGCTGACCCATTTGGCCAGCGGACATCTGAAAACAGGTGGGTGCATCTCCACTTGTCCCAACAGTACAGGCTTCCTTCACCTATCTGTGATGGTCAGGACATTCTGATGTGAAGACAAACGTTCTCCACAATGGCAGATTTACCTCACTGAAAAACACGGAGGCAGACTGAAGGACCACCTGGCAAGCGAGACTCGCTTCCATGACAACGACAATTCCCACCCAACCTCACTCCTCTAATATCATGTTCTAGCACCGCCCAGATCATTACTGCAATTTTTACCTATATTGCCACTCGACTACGTTCGTTGCCCCATTAGAATATTATGTCAATAAGGACACAGAGGTCACAGATTTAAAAAAATCTAAATGTAAAAGCTTAAGCCACAGATAAATATCTCAGGCTATCTGACTTAGCAATGGATTCTGACATTTAACACCCAAAACTGGACTTTTTTTTGTCGCTGTTGTTGTTTCAAAAAGCACTGCAAGGAAGCTGAAAAGAGAATCCACTAGAATGGGTGCAAATCCTGGCAAATCACCTGTGGGACTACAGACAGGCCAGAGTGGATTCCTAAGTACTGCTTTCTGCAATGTTTCAAAAGGCGTGCACACCAATACGTTCGAATGCTATAGCATACATCAGGACTCCCACATCAAATAATCTCAAAACAGATGGCAACATACCATTATGTGTTCAAGTAGAGAATCTATTGCGACTATATTATCAAAATACGTTCTGGAAAAATAAAAACGTAAGTCATGTAAGTAATCAGATTTAGATCACAGTGCATCTTAAACTTGGAATACACTCCCTGATTTTGCCCATAATTAAATAAAAAGCATAAAGTTGTTACGTTTTGCAACTTTTGAGGGAACAATTCATGATGTAGTCTCAAAGAGATAAATGAAAGTTATGTCTTACTGTAAAAAGTCTATTCTCTGGGAATACATTTGTTACTTACTTCATTGGAATGTATCAATGCAAAGAGGAAGCTTCAAGCAATTCGCAAAAATCACACATGAATATTTAATAGTTATATTCACAACTTTCATATTGAAGTCGGCTAAGCCTGATTAATAGGTTAAATGTAAATTATCATTGAAAGCTATACAATGTTAAAATAACAAACTGAATTGAGAGAGCAGTGCAATGAACATGAGAAACATCACAATACTAATAATAATAAAGATGACTAGACAGAAACAAAATGTATATTCTCTATTTACGAATGTCGAGTCTGTTTGGGAGGTGTATGGCACATGCCTTAAAGTGCACACTCAGTAAAAAGTCAACACACACACACACACACACACACACACACACACACACACACACGCACGCACACACACAGGAAAGTGAGAAGCACTCAACATCAGCATTCCAGGCTTAGCTAACGCCTTCAGCTTAGATTTGGAGAAATGTAACAACATACTCACAATTATGATAACTTACAGTAATGCAATTTTCCCTTAGTTAAAGGGAGAATTATTTAGCTTGCAGCCCCCGGAACTTGGAATGCACTTCATTACACTACATGCTGAGGGATGTGTAACAAAGATGGTGAAGTGAATCAGTGTCCCACTGAGGGAAATGGATTGAAAGTAGAGGATGAGGTATTCAGCTACTTTGAGAGAGCTGCCGCACATTCCAGAAAAGGCTCACAGCTTTCCTCCTTACGCATTTGGAAGCCCTGCTACCGTGTGTCCCAGAGACATCCTATTCAACTCTGCTGAGAGAAGGCTGGCTTCGGTGACCAGAGAGTCCCCACCTATTCCCACTGTCCATTCTTTTCAAACAAATTCTGAGACAGGCCAGGCTGATGCCAGGGGCCAGGAGTGGATATGAAAGCTCCTTGGCTGCTGGCAGGGGATCCGAGTACCTGAACCCTGCTACCTCCAAGAGCTTGCTGCGATAGAAAGGAGAGAGGGGACTCAAAGTTAGCTGCTCTCCAAGTGTGACGCGGATGTCCCAAACAGGCTCTCAACTGCTGCACCACAAACTCTCCCTGCTCTGTCTCAGAAATAAACACAAAACTGAGGCTGCCAGAGACCATGGAAGATCAAGTCTATCATTTCTTGAATCAGTTTGCAGGAGGACAGGACCCTGAAGCACCATATTCTGATATTTTTACATTTCAGTAATCAATGATTTGGGTCGAATACACAGAGGGTCTCCCTTCCATAAAAAAGCAAAAGCAGTATCAACTCAGAATTTAAGAATTATCTATAATGGCTTCCATTGCCAGCCCGAGAATTCTTCCAGGTCAATCTTCAGAGAAATAGAGTATTTTTCTCAAAAGTGATGCTTGAGGTAGTACAAACAAGAAGATTTAAATAATAACACTGTTTGTAATTTACTGACAGCATGACAAAACTAGAACTCTTCTACTATGCTCATCAGTATTCTCTTGGGAAAAAATCAAGCTATTGCTTGTTTTTAATGTATTCTAAGTCAGTCAACTGAGCAAATACAGGTCAGGCTGGAAGGCAAGATCATTGCACGTCCATGTCCATTTGTAAGCCTTGACTTGTGAGATGAACACGGTGAGAACAGAACTGTGGGGTCCGCAGCGTGACCTGCCATTCCACCCAAGCATCGTGCGGCGACGCTGTGCCTGCAGTGACGGGCTGCACTGGCCAGCAGGCCCTCCCTGCCAGAGCGTGGCTGATCAGCGAGAGCTACCACGCTGAGAAATGAGCACTTACTTTGACACGTCGAGGAGAAAGTCATTCAGTTCAGTCTGTTTGGCAAGACCTCGGCACACCTGCCATGGAAAACGGTGGCTATTAATTCTAAGAGCTCTCTGCTCACTGATTAACGAAATGTCCCGGACATCTCTCACAGCAGTTGCTGAGTAACGGGACAGCACAATCACCTGCCTTGTAACACAGAGACATACTAACGTTTCTGGGAAACTTACAACGTGCTCAACACAGCAATAAGGCTTCTAAGGCCTTTGGTGTCTCCCTTAATCACCACAAAACCCTACAGGCTAGGGGTCTGACATTTTATAATGGAGGCATAAAGAAACTGTGAATCTTAATTTCAGGGTTAATTAGCAGTGGAGCCACCTGCTCTTTAGATACCACTTAGTCGAGAGGAAAACTTTCTTAGGAAATACATCATAAGGATACGATATAGGAAACTGTGAATACTTGTTCTCAATTAAAAGCAAACAATTTAGCAAGACATCAATTTCAAAATTTCTCATTTATATATAAATGTGTGTGAACCATAATTATTCTCAGTATATCCAAGGTTAGATAAAGAACACATGAGCATATAAAAAGTAAAAAAATTAAATGTACTTAGAAATATATTAAATCGATGTATGTTGTACTCCAGTCCCCAATGCTACACCCCTGAAAACCAAGCCGAAGACGCACCTGCACCTGATGGATTGCTACCGAGGCCCAGGCAAGATTTGCTGTCGCAACCTAAAAATAACATTTATATAGAAGACAAGTTTTCATTAGCAGCATACATGCATCCCGACAGAAGACTAGCATCGCTGGACATGAAGGCTTATCTAGGGCCACTGAACTTTGCTGTGACAGATGCAAAAGGCCAAACATTTACAAGTTTCTATATTTCCTCTCCGACTTACTTAAGTTTAATATTTGCTCATTTGTCTTAAGATAACAGAAAGACAATCTTGTTTCTGAAGGCATGAAAATCACGAAAGCATGATTTTAAAACAAAAGGTAATATTGAACAAAGCCTTTAATGATAACCTGAAATCGATAAGGCATCTCTAAAAAGTAAAAGTAGAGCGTAGACACCACTGGAGAGGTTCTAAACCTTCCCTGTGATGCACGCGTAACACATTTCAACTGCTGTCCACCACGAGACAGGCCCCGCAGAGGTGCCGGAGGCTGACAGGGCAGCTCAGCTATGGTGGGGACTTGGTTCACATGGGCTGTGATCAAGTTGGGTATAGCACTAGGGAGCCAGTCCAATCCAGTAACTAGTGAATGAAGCTTGCTCTCTTCCAAGCATGCTGGACACTGCACTGGATCCTCTAGCTTTGAGAAGCTGTAATGACAGCCAGGAAGTGAAAGCTCCGAGTGTGGCATATTTTTACTGTTACAAGTGCATTCTTAGAAGAAAGAAGAGTATCACATTTCTAATCTCATCAGTTCCCTCTACAGACAAGCAAAACCAAACAGGAAAAGCAGGTTTTTAAAACCCTGGGTAACTTTAGGGACACAGGCCAACTGTGACATTACAAACGCGTGCACCCACTCAAGCACTGTGCAAAGGCACCCTCCGTGGGGGAGGCACAGCTAACCCCCCCGCCCCCGAACAAGCCAAGTGCAACACCTCACCTCCTGGTGACTCAGGCAGAAGGCTTCTTTGCCCCAGTGACGATACAGCTCGAGAATGCCAATCAAATCTCCGATGGCAGTGACAATGGGCAAGCAAAGAACAGACTGGATACGAGTCCCTGATTCCAGTCCCGTACCTCTTGGAAATCGCTCATCCTGAGAGCAAGCGAGAGGGGGAAATGCATGACAAAGGGCCGTGGCTTTGTCATCAAAGATAGGCACATCTTCTCCGAGGTCAGTTACAGGACGATGGCTTCACACACTTGGCAATGCTAACCCATACTGACACGGGGCTTTCACCCCTTCAATGTCTTAATGTTCCTGGTAAGTACTAAACACTTCATGCAATAAGCTAAGTAATCACGTGAGGTGCTGCGTGTCATCTTCAGCGTGCCACATTTCATCTGAGGATCTCACACAGGTAACTTTATATCAACATCATTCCCAATACGCACACCACAATACCTATACACTTGTCTTCTATTTTCAAGGTGAAAACAATACAGAATGCTAAGTTAATTACAGATATTATAGTTGAATCTCAAAGCCCATATTAAGCATTCAAATCATCTAATGATTATAAATTACTTAGTATAAGAAAGGAAATTGCTTTTTCCACTTCATAAATTTCCAGGCTTGGACCAATCAGGCAAAGAAAATATAGGGAGACAATGAAATAATGTGACAAACAGCAATTCCCCCTGTTGCATTTCTGCTGCCTCTGGAAACTATTAGGCATAAACTGGAATCTCCTCACGAATCAATGTTATAGATCTATACTTTAATGTAAAGATCACTTGAAGCTTGCATACACAACAGGTCATTTTCAAACAGGAATAAACACAGTGGCTACTTTAAACTTTACTTTCTTGCTTGCTCTCTTTTTTTCCATAATGGAACAAGTTAGCTGACTTGTTGAAATTCATACAGGTGATCCGTGGCAAAATTAAATTAAAGCCTAAATTTCACAAGTTCAATTTAATGCTTTTGCAGCCCCAATTCCTTACATCAGAGTATGCACTTGTAATTGTCATTTTTCAAGTATATTACATATGGTGATACTGTCTTAAAATTTTCACATATATAAGGGTACTTTAAAAAAGGCCATGAAAATCAAATTGAAAATTGGAGGCTATTGTGGAGCAAAAAACTAAGAATCCATGCATAGGTATTTTTTTGTTGTTGTTTTGGTTTGGTTTTTCTTATGTTGCATGAATTTTCTATGATCCTCACATGCACAGATTTCAATTTTCTTTTGGCATCCAAAACCCAATGCTTGCATATTCCCCTGAATGTGTTGAAGTGCCCTCTTATGCGCACTGGTGGCTGTCACAGCACACCACTTCACCAAGTGTGTGTGTACCCGGGTCCGTTCTCAGTGATCCCCAAGATGGTGTCTTGTTGGGCTCTACAGAAAGCACTAACTTTGAAGAAACAGGCTTAAACACTTGATTCTCCTGAACTCTGGTCATACCTGCACATGCACCCGCCAGACTGGCACTCCTGGAAATGTGTGAAAGATATGAAAAGATCTGGGACTCTGCAGGACCACCCAGCACCTTCCTGACAGCTGGCTGGTCTCAGAGTCAGGACCACCCAGCACCTTCCCGATGGCTGGCTGGTCTCAGAGTCAGGACCACCCAGCACCTTCCTGACAGCTGGCTGGTCTGAGAGTTGGGGCCACCTAGCACCATCCTGACAGCTGGCTGGTCTCAGAGTCGGGACCACCCAGCACCTTCCTGACGGCTGGCTGGTCTCAGAGTCGGGACCACCCAGCACCTTCCTGACAGCTGTCTGGTCTCAGAGTCGGGACCACCCAGCACCTTTCTGACAGCTGGCTGGTCTCAGAGTCGAGACCACCCAGCACCTTCCCGACGGCCAGCTGGTCTCAGAGTCGGGGCCACCCAGCACCTTCCTGACGGCTGGCTGGTCTCAGAGTCGGGACCACCCAGCACCTTCCCGACGGCCGGCTGGTCTCAGAGTCAGGACCACCCAGCACCTTCCCGACGGCTGGCTGGTCTCAGAGTCAGGACCACCCAGCACCTTCCCGAAGGCTGGCTGGTCTCAGAGTCAGGGCCAGCCTGGCAGCCGGCAGGTGGCCCTGCCCAACACTCTGAAACATGGCAGAAGCACTCCATCGTAAGTTGGAGTCATTTGCCAAATGGAGTAGCTAACTCATCTCTACTCTCATTCATCCTGGCAAGATGTGAGACACAAAACAGCAGTCATTTAGTTAACATGGCTAAAAATATTTCTGTGCTATTCATACTGCCATGCACTGAAATAAGAATTGCCCAAACGCAGCTCGTAGCGGTATTTAAAATATAACTTTTCTGAGCACAAAAATAGAGTTTACACATAAACTCATGCATACATATACGTGTGTGTGTGAACTGCTTCGTTGCTGACTAAAGATGAGATGGCTTAAACTACAATATAAAAATCTAGTGGGCTGGCACAGTGACACGTCATTTAAGGCCTCTGCCTACAGTGCTGGCATCCTAAATGTGCAACAGGTTATCTCCTGGCTCTTCCACTTTTGATCAGCTTTCTGCCAATGGCATGGGAAAGCAGTGGGGTATGGACCAAAGCCTTGTGCCTCTGCACCCATGTGGGAGACCAGGAGGAAGCTCCTGGCTCCTGACTTCACATTGGCTCAGCTCCAGCCACTGTGTCATTTGGAGAGTGAACCAGCCAGCAGAAGACCTCTCTGTCTCTCTTTCTCTCTCTCTGTAAAATCTGTCCTTCAAATAAATAAGTCTTTTTTTTTTTAAAAAAAAATCTATCCTGTTTTTCAGTTAAACACCACCCAGCAGGTTAAAAGTGTCACGAGGAGTCACAATCATTTACCCCAAGGATGTCTTCCACCAGCAGCGTTTTCCTTGACTTGGCCACATACGCAGAGATGGTGGTGCCCTGGGTGATGGGCCCAGCGGGGATGAGCCGGGGCCTGCCTTCCTTCAACCCAGGGGGTGTGAACACACACAGGCTCTAGGAAGAAGAAAGGAGAAGTTGGCCGGACAGTCACACAGTATTCAAACGGCACTTGGGTATTGCCTCACCGCATGATAAGTCTGTGAGCCAATCAAAAGAACGCATGGACAACACCAAGTGGAGTTTCCCAACAAGCAGAGCGGGGAACCCAGGAAAGAAGCATCTCTCATATTTGCAACTTGTACAAAACAGATTCAAAGCAGGTGTCTGAGAGAAGTATTCGTACAGAACCCATTAACATGGCTTCCTACTTGGACAAGCAGCAAAATAAGAGAGGATGTGTCTGACAAAAAACAAACCTTCAAATACAAGCATCCTGTGTGTGTCAACAGGTGGACCTGAAGACATGATCAGTGGGTACAGGTCTCAGAGCCACACAGTGAGAGGAGGCGAAAGGGGGTTATTTCTCACCCACTGGTCACTGTAGCCATAATGGCCCAGTCTCAGCCAAACCTAGCTAGCGGCCAGAACTCCATCCTGGCTTCCAGTGTGGGTGGCAGGGTCCAGGCCTGGGGTACTGCCTCCTGCCTGCCAGGTACCCCAGGGGCTCATGGGATGGAGACTATCGTAGTTGGGCCATTAGACACGGGATGCCTACATCACAACTAGTGCCTAGGCCCATCACGCCCAGCACTGGTTCTTCTCAAGGAAGAATCTGTTTCAATCTATGTAAAAATCTTGGCAGATCTGTGTTTTCTTTCAAATTTTTTTTCAAACCTGTAGATTAGAGAAGCAAATTCTGAAGTTACTAAATTAATTCATTTAAAAATAAGATGATTATTTCAATGAAACTATTATTTCTAAATTTTCTGTTTCATAAAAAATTCCAGTCAAAACTAAACCACTCAGCTGCACATAGTTTCAGCTGGTGGGAGGGAGCACAGCTTAGCCTCCTGACCCAAGAATTTCACCCCTCCAGCTGCTGAAATGCAGCTGGTGCCATCTTGGGTCAGGCAGCCAGGCCACCATTGGTGCCAGGCAAAGTCCTCCGGCTGCCCGGTGATATGCTTTGGGAACTTGGGGGTGTGGGCCTATACAGGATCTTGTGGTAGGCACAGGTTGGGGCGTGCAGAAACCTGAGCGTTCGTGTCCAGGTGATGAATGACTTCCAAGAGACTTCCATGGACACTACCACTGTTCTAGCAGGTAAGCAGGGATGCTGAGACTGAGTTGTTTGGAGCAGGGGATGGGAGGATCTTTAAGGGCCAGACTGAAATACCAGTTCACCAATGAGGCCTGAACTGGAGCAGTCAGCATCGACCATGAAAGGCACACAATGAGGCTGGATGGGGGCATTCCTGCTAGGGCTGGACAGGAGTGCCCACCAGTAAGAGTTGGAACGGTGCATGGGAAACGTGTGGCTGGACCATAACACTGAGAAACATGTGAGTGAATCAGGACTGGAGGCAGAATCTGTCGGGGCGTATGGGTTCTCATGCCTGTGGAACAACAACCACAGTGGCACGTGTAAGAGCTGTGGCTGAGAACAAGCCTGGGTGGAGCGTTAATGGGAAGCCCTAGCTAGGTGGGAGTTCCCACCGGTGAGCACAAGGGCCAGAATGGGGTTGGTGGTCTGGGTTGGACATGACTGCAGTTTCCCTCAGCATGGGTGTGGACTGAGTCTGGGGAGTGCCAGACTGTGCTAGACTCCAGTACCCACTGGCATGCATGAGAACCAGCATGGGTAACAGTACTGATTGGCTAGGTCTCGCCTCGCACTGAACCGCATGAGAGCTGTGTCTGGGTATGGACCAGGTATTGCTGGGCTGTAGCACCCAAGAGTGAAAACCGGAATGGTTTGAGCTGGTTGGGCAAGGCTACTGTTCTTGCCAGGACAAGAAGTAGACAAAGTCTACTTGGGCCAAAACACACAGTGTGAGAAGCATCTGCCATTGGGAGGAGATCTGATAGACCAGCTCGGGAAACTCCTTTGTCAGGAGGCAGTCCTTACAGATGAACGTAACAACCAAGGGAAGGAGCAGCTCAGACCAGCCAGGTTACAATACCCACTGGCATAGGTGTGGGTCAGATCAGGGAGCAGGCCAGGCTAGGCCAGTTCATCATATCCACTGGCAGATCTAAGAAACAGGACAGGATGAAGGAGGGGCCAGGTCGGGCTGCAACACCAGCCAGATCACATCAGGGCCAGAACTGGGGGCTGGCGGGGATGCAGAACCCACCCACATGAGCTGGAACTGGGAGCAGGCTGGTCTGACCCAGGCTGCAGCCCCCGCTGGTAGATACCAAAGTGAGGTGAGCCATGAGAGTCAAGGGAAGGTGGGTGCTAGAACCGTGACCCCCAGCAACAGGGAGTCAGATGGGACTCAGGCTGCCTGGCCTGGGTGCTCGGTCACCTGCACAGCTGGGGCTAGGTCTATGAGCCCTGGGCACGAGGGTCCAGCAGGGCACATGTCACCTGGTCTAGAGCCTTGACCAGCCTGTGCAGTGAGTGCTGGGTCTGTGAGCCTCATGGCTGGCAGGTCCAGTTGGGCTTGTCCTGCCGATCTGTTTGATTTGATCAAGACCAGAGACAGAGCAGCAGGACCCAGACGTGTAGATTTCAAAGCCCAGTCAGCCCCCTAGAGCTGAATCAGGCACCATTTTATATAGGGAGGCAAAGGCTATGCACAGTACTGCACACGCACTGAGCTGGGAATGAACTCAATTCTGGCTCAATGAACTGCAACAACATGGCATCCCACAGGTTCCATCCAAGATGGGTCCAAATAGCCCTCGGACCTGATGGCCAGCAGATCATGAACTCTAGGAGTGGCACATCAGACACAATTTGTACAGTGTGGAAAGACAAAGACTGCAGGGACAACAGGGAACTGCACATGCACTGAGCTGGCAGCCAACTCACCCAGCCCAGTGAACTGCACTGGTCCCGCAGGAAAATAACATCAACTTTGGTATCGTACTGGTCAAAATAGCTCCGTGTGGCCCTCAAACATAAGGCTAACAGTTTCCAGCAATATCAGCACAACCAACAGCCTAGCTATATAGGACATCTGGTGTCTCCCTAATCCTGGGACCTGCTTCAACCGGAAGTGGGAAAATAGGTTGTAGAGACAATGGAAAAGACCCAACATAGTATCACAGGAGGTGAAGAGTGGAGAGCCAACAGCTGGGACCACAGAGACCATGGTGGAAATCTAACATAAGAACCCAGACCTGGAACTTGCTAGAGGGAGTGGCACAAGTGACTGCAAACAAAGAACCAAGTACCAACTGCAATAAGTTAAATCAAACCATAGAACCGTGGGTGATAGAACTTAAAAACCTGCCCCAAGGAGAATCTGCTAACCAGAAGTACAATGACCAAGAGCAAAAGAGGAGGCAGAGGCACAATGAATATTACTGAAGACTCCCCTGCAAAGGAGCAAAACCCTTTGCCAACCTCAGAGGTAAATGAGGAAGACATCGAGAAAATGGGAGATACAGAATTCAAAACACTTGTTACAAAGCTTCCTATCAAAAACAAGAAGTATGTAATGCAGGAATTCAAGGAATTTAAGAAACATGTTACACAGGAAATGACTCAAATGAAAGTTGATATATCAGAATTTAAGAATATAATGGAGCAAATTAAAAGTAGATAGTTTCAAAAATAGAATGAAGAAGGCAGAAGAAAGAATTTCAGAATTGGAAGATATTTCCTGTCACCAGAAGGAACAAACAAAAAGTTGGAAGCAGAGCTGGGTCAAGTTAAAAAGTATTCAAGAATTGAAAGACACTATTAAAAGGCCAAATATAAGAGTTATGGGAGTTGCAGAAGGTATAGAAAGAGAAGTTGGGTTTAAAAAGGTATTTAATGAAATAATAAGGGAAAAATTCCCAAATCTGGAGAAAGAATTGGGAAACAACATCCCGGAGGGACAAAGCACAGAACTCCCAACAGTCTTTTTTTTTTTTTTTTTAAAGATTTCTTTATTTTTATTGGAAAGGCGGTTATACACAGAGGAAGATCTTCCATCCGATAGTTCACTCCCCAAGCGGCCGCAACAGCTGGAGCTGAGCCAATTTGAAGCCAGGGGCCAGGAGCCTCTTCCAGGTCTCCCACGAGGGTGCAGGGTCCCAAGGCTTTGGGCCATCCTTGACTGCTTTCCCAGGCCTCAAGCAGGGAGTTGGATGGGAAGCAGGGCAGCCGGGATTAGAACCAGCGCCCATGTGGGATCCTGGCGTGTGCAAGACAAGGACAACCACTATGCTACTGTGTTGGGCCCCTCCCAACAGAATTGACCAAAAGAGATCTTGATAATCAAGCTCTCTCCAATTGAACATAAGGAAAAGATCCTTAAATGTACACATGAAAAAATCAATGACATATAAAGGCATGCCAATTAAACTCACAGGAGATCTCTCACAGGAAACTCTACAGGCAAGAAGAGAATGAAGTGACATATTCCAGATTCTAAAAGAAAAAAATTGTTGGCCCACGATAACATACCCTGCAAAGCTTTCCTTTGTCTTTGAAAATGAAACAAAATTCTTCCACAACAAAGAAAAGCTAAAAGAATTTGCCTCTTCCAAACCCGCCCTACAAATGATACTTCAAGATGTTCTCTTGACAGAGAAGAGGAATAGCACCTACCAAAACCAAAGGCAAATGGGAAGAACATCCCAGTAAAATGACAACAGAAGACTAAAGCAATGAACAACCCATTCCTAAAATGACAGGACCAAAGTACCACCTGTTCATATTAAGCCTGAATGTAAATGGCTAAAACTCATCAATCAAACCTCACAGATTAGCAGACTGGATTAAAATAACAAACTCCATCTACGTGTTGCCTACAGGAGACATCATTCCGTCAACAAGCTTCAGTGGAAACTATTATCTCATGGATTTTGATTTTTGTGTGTGTGAATTTCACCTCTTCAAAACACTTTCTTCTGCTGAAATTCCTCAGTGACTCGTAGATCACACAGCGGCATCATTTTCTTCAAGAAGGTTCTTGACTTTCTTTTTCTTCAGCAACACAGTATTCCTTCAGTAGCATGTTATTTAACTTCATGGCATTGTAAATTTCTATTTTTCTTCCTGTTGTTGATTTTGCATTGTGGCTTTTTATTTAAGGGGATGTATAGTAACTGTGTAATGGAGACTATCATATCCAGATGTGAGGATACAATGTAGTATGCATCTCTACTTCCAGACTAAAGATGGACTCTCAACGAAGCTGTTCACTATATCTTGACAATAGGATGCTGGACTCTCTGCCATTGTCCATGCCCGCAATGAAGGACATACGACTGAGTATGAAGAATTATACTACGGTGACAATACAGAGGAACTCAGTGAGTTGGGAGGGAACTTGTGGAGGGGGTAGGGACCATCCCAGGGCCTATGGAAAAAAATTGTAAAATGATAATAATAATAAAAGTTAAGAAATAAGGGTAGAATGTCTTATATTTTCTTACATTTTTACAGCCTCATTATTCTAATATAAAAACTGTAGGCTCTATGTAGTGTTTCCCTGTGATGTGCAACAAACAAGCAAACGCTCCATCAGCCTGGGGCAGGGCTCGGGGGAACGCAAGTGTTGGAGCTGTGGTCACCCAACCCACAGAGAAAGGAATGCCCGAAGTCGGGGAGATCAACTCAGAGACCAGGAAGCATTGAGGAGTAAATAGGCTTTCCTTTCACATACTTAAGAAAGAGCCAATATTTTCATGATAACAGCAAAATAATGCATACTTCTAAAGGCAAATGATGTAAGTTAGTAGGCAACGGTTTGATGCAGCGATACAATAAAAATGCATTCCAATGATAAAAAGTGAACTTGGAGAAGTCAATTGGTGCAAAATCAATAAAAATGTTCATACTAATTAAGTCCATAAAACACCAGTTTTCAATGAAATGGGAAGGTCTGATCTACTGCTGCCTGCCCAAGGGATCTGCAATGGTTAACACTGGCTCTCATCTCCCCTTCCACAGGAAAATCAAAGATCATCTTAGAAAATGTGTAATCATGGTGGCACTTCAATGAACAGCCAGCTAAATTTTAGAAATACTTTAACCCAAAAAAAAAAAAGGCGCAAATCCATGTTTTAATCAGTTACTAAACATCTCCTTAAATGAAAAGCTATAGAACAAAATCAACGACAGGAATAAAAAATAGAAAGTTAACAACAACATGAAGTTAAGCAACATGTTCCTGAATCACCAATGTATCGCTGAAGAAACGAAAAAGAAAACCAAAAACCTTGAAGCTACTGTGTGACCTATGAGACCGGGGTGAGGGGGAACTAGTAAGAAAAAACCTTTTTTGAATGAAAGAAAATAAAACCCAAAATACCAAAACTTCTGAGAAATAGCATAAACAGATGAATTTTAAGATGAAAAATATGTACATTCGCTGCAATTTTCATCTTCAAACACGAGATGGCGCTAGATAGTAAACAAATTTAGATTCATGTGGACAGGCTTGAGCAATGAGGTCCCACATTCATCTAGCTTCCTTTGCATAAGGCTTCCGTTTTGTTAAGGACTTTATGGTTTAATCAAATGCATTAAGGATTAATAAATTGAGCAGAGGTGGCCAACTGAAGGCAAGAGTAGATGGCAACCACCCAGTCTTCCGCCCAGCCCCACTTTTACAGATTAAGGATGCTAGGTACGCTCAGGGAGCTGGCAAGTTTGGAGAGATGGGGGAGTGCCCGAGCTGAGGAATTTCTCAGGGCGTTTCAAAACTCGGGCTTTTCCTCTCTGGGGGCTTGGCAGGTGGAGAACCCTGAGAACAGGGGACAGGACGGTAACAGGCACGGGTTAGCCTGACCCACTGGAGAGCATCCGGCAAGGGACGGCACTGCTAAAATCACTACGGGGATACATACACAGAATGTGTATCTACAGGGAAGAGCTGCTGGTATGTCATGTGCTTCCCTTCCGACTCCACCACGACGCTTCCCTCCGTGCCTTCTTCCGCCTTCCTTCCTGTACTTTTCCTTTTGGTTTTTGCAGTAGCATACCTTTGCTTCACAGACACCGGCTTAATCTCACACCACATCAAGAATTCAACAAACAGAAATAAGACGACCGGACACAGCCCAAGGTCTGCTACACCAGCCTCACCGCAGCTCTAGCTTCACTGCACTGTCTCGGCCAAGCGCGTCCGCCAAGCTCCCGCCTTCACTCACTGAAGCAACCTTCGTGGTTAACCCATCGCACCTGCTTGCCCTTGCTCCTGGAATGAAAGCTAATTTGGATTTTCATACACCTGACAGCCCAGGAATTAAATAGCTGTGGTTATTCATTTTTCTTGCAGTTACCAAACCTTTGCACAGTCCTATGACATGCTTGGTGTGAAATACTGAGTTTGCTCTCTGTTTTCTGCTTATCTTTCCATGCTCGCTTCTTAAATTTTTTTTTCCAGCAAGGAGACGATGGTAATGTGAGTTCCATTAACACATTTAAATATTATTTAAATTATAGTTCATACCTCAATTTCAACAATGACTGAATTTCACTTACATGAAAAGTAAGATATTACTTTTTAAGTAATTGCATGGTGGGTGTTTGATGTAGTGTTTGAGACACACTCGGGATGCCCATGGCCTGTACCCTGTCTTCCACGCCAGGAGTTTAGGTCCCAGCTCCATTTCCGACTCTGGCTTCCTGCTAACGTGTTCTGGGAAGCAGTGGATGATGCCCCAAGCACTTCTGCCCCTGTCACCCCAGGGGACACTCCACAGAGCTGCTGGCTGCTTTCCCAGCCGCAGCTCTCCGCACACAGCCAGCAGATGGCTGCCTCTGACTTCCAAACACAGAAGAAAAAAATTATAAATTCTAGAATGCTTCTCATCTTCATCTTTTTTTTCTAAAAATAACATTTATCTGAAAAGCAGAGACACAGAGAAACGGAGTTCTCCTGCTGGTTCATTCTCCACCTGACCACAGTAACCCAAAGTGGCTCCGGCTCAAGGCAGGGGCCCGAGACTCAGCCTGGGACTCCCCTGCCCAGGGCACACAAGAACCGAAGCTGGAAATGGACCCTCAACGCAAACCTGGACACTCCCAGAACAGATGTGGGCATCTCAGCATCTTAAATACTCGGCCAAAGTTTGGTCCACCTTTTTCTTATTATTTGAATGATGTTAATGTGTATAGATTAAAAACTTTATCTAAGCTTCTTTGAGCCGTGGTAATATATTTTTGTAGCTAATGTACACAATTTTTGTCTTGAAAATTGAGTTGTTTAAGAAACACTTTCTGGCTATACTTAAAAAGAGGCCACTTTTTAAGAAAATTGGTAAGTAAATTGAATTTTTGAGCCTGGCACAGTAGTCTAGTGGCTAAAGTCCTCAACTTGAATGTGCCAGGATCCCATATGGGCACCAGTTCTAATCCTGGTGGTCCCACTTCCCTTCCAGCTCCGATTGTGGCCTGGGAAAGCAGTCGAGGACGGCCCAAAGGCTTGAGACGCTGCACCCGCGTGGGAGACCTAGAAGAGGCTCCAGGTTCCTGGCTTCGGATCAGCTCAGCTCCAGCTGTTGCAGCCGCTTGAGGAGTGAATCAGCAGATGGAAGATCTCTGTCTCCCCTCCTCTCTGTATATCTGACTTTGCAATAAATCTGTTTTCAAAAAAACTTGAATTTTTAAAAGATTTATTTATTTGTAATGCAAAGTAAGATTTAGGAAAGAAGGAGTGAGATTTAGAGAGAAGGAGATACAGAAAGATCTTCACTCCACTGGTTCATCTCTCAGGTGGCCACAATGGCTGAAGCTGAGCCGATCAGAAGCCAGGAGCCAGGAGCCTGAAGCTTCTTCCGGGTCTCCCACGGCTTTGGGGCATCCTCGACTGCCTTCCCAGGCTACAGGCATGGATCCGGATGGGAAGTGGAACAGCTGGGACATAAACCAGCACCCATATGGGATCCCAGCATGTGCAAGGTGAGGACTTCAGCCACTAGGCCACTGCACCGAGCCCAACATATTGTCTTTTAAAAGAAAGTAATTCATTTAAAAGAAATGGAAATGTCCGTGGCCAGGACAGCGGGCAATCACTAGGCTCCTCAGTCTGTGCTGTGACAGCCTTTTATGTATAAAGAAGGAATATAAGAAAAATATGTATGCCATTGTCCACTTTATTTCACACAATTAGCATATATTTCAAAAGTGTGTGAGCTTCTTTTGCAAGCAGTGTGGAAGGTTGGATAACCTGTGCGATGCTCCTGAAATAAACCCAAGCACTGTGGTACAGCGGGTGAAGCTAGGGCCTGTGATGCCGGCACCCCACCTGACTGACACCTCCAGCTCCCTGCTAGGTGCGCGGGGAAGCAGCAGTGCCTGGCCCAAATGCTTGGTTTTCCCTCAGCACGAGAGATGCAGATGCAGCATCCGGCTCTTGCCTTCAGCCTAGCACAGGCCTGGACATCGCAGCATCTGGAGAGTGAACCAGCGGACATAGGAGCTCTCCCCCATCAAACCCTGCCTTTCACATAAACCATCAAAACTAAAGCAGACATTATGAATATTTTTTTCATGCACCTGAAGTGACAAGAATGGAAGCCATTCACAGAGATCTAAATGGAAATAAAGCTCACTAAATCCTACAGTTGGTTTGTTCCTGGGATCACCAACAACTTCCTAGCCATGCCAACGCCCTGGCAGCAACTCCCGGGTAAACGTGTGACGGAAGACAGAGTCAGGAGTTTTCTAGGTGAAAAGTGTCACCAGGGACTTTCCACAGTGCTGGGACAGAGAGCAGGCAGCAGCTCAGCTCAGGCTGAAGGATGAAGCCACTTACTCTTGCCAAAGTTGGTCAGAAAATCAAGTTATGCTGAAGTAAGCTCTGGGGTTTGAGGGCTGTAGAAAGCTCATTCGAGAATGGATTTGACACTTGAACCTGCCAAAGGTACTTCCAAGAAAATGGGCAAATGAGCCGATCTGTCACATAGAAACAGGGAGCTGTGGCTATCAGCAGATGCTCCCCAGCTAGGACACCACAGCACAGGACACACTGTCAGAAGGACTAAAGAGGTTAAGACCTGCAAAGCTGCAAGAAAAAGAGGGCAAAGAAAGCGGTAATGACGCGGTGACATGCAAGGAACGCTCGACAATGATTTGTAGAGAGCATCTGTTCAGTGACAGCCCAGCGCACAGTGCTGGAATAGCCGTCACACCGCCCTCAGCCACGAGGCACCGCTGGCAATGCAGGCAAACGCAAACCAAAGCAAATAAACACGGCAGTTGCAAGAGCTTATACATAAATGTTGTCACATGGGTAAAAACCCCCGACTGGTAACGACCACAAATAGAAACACAACACAAAATGAGTTTACAGTACCTATTCCTGGGATGGGTGTTAAGTCAACTGTAATATAAGAGAATTTTTTTTTTTCAAGAGCTAGTGTGTTCTTATCTAGAGCACCAAATTCTAAATTTAGATACTTACGTTATTGCACTCTCCAAGGAAATACAGTGCAAATCCATCGGCTTTTGTAGCTGCCAAAGTAAAAAAAGGGAAGTGACTGAGCAGGGAAGTGAGAGCAGGTACCGGGTGTGAATTAACATTTAGGCTCACGTAGAAACCTCTAGAATGCACGTGTTACCATAAGCAACGGGCATGCAGCAGGTCAGCCTGTGGATTCTGTTGCTAACACATACAATCAAATCGTGTATTTCTAGTTAATAGATACAAATTTTAGGGGGATGTGGCATGCTCAAATTCACGTAGTACTCAACGTACTGAATAACAGTGTCTTTCTCAAACTGTAAATATCAAGTTTTGAGAATCAGTGAATGGCACTTAAATTCTGTTGAGATGTCAGAAGCAATATTCAAAATGCTGAGTGAGCCTCGACGGGAAAGGGTGATGCATTCACCGACTGGTCTCACCTGACACGCCTGCAGCACTGTCTGTGAACACGCCCCGTGCAGGGGTTAAGGCGTTACTCACGGGACCTGCCTGCACTAAGCTCCCGTGTAGCTCCTTGCACCCGTGTGCTGCTCTGTCCCACGGCCTTCGCATAAGCACGATGGTGCCGGTGTTAGAGACCACTCCAGGAGTGGGTAATACAAATATGTCGATTTAATGCACACAATACTTAGCACATGGTTGAGAATATAATGGATCTTATCAGTATTATTGGGCCAAGAATGTTTCTATTTTCAAGTAAGATTTGAAAGATACAATTTTCATAGTGGGTATCAGAAGAAAGCCATATATTGAGAAAAGTGCATCTTCTGTTAAACTACTTCTGATATAACTTGTTTCATTCTAGTCACAATACAAACTATTCCACCACAGTTATATGAATTCCTCAACTACTGAACCAATTTCAAAGCTTCGTTTCCCTTTACACATCAATGATTTTGCGTAGAAATGTGAATGCATTCAATAAAACCACACTTCCCAATCAAGACTAGGTGTTAGATGACACAATGGGTTCCTTGATGCATCAGACATCGCAGAAGCTACATGATCCAGGAATGTTTACGTCTGACTCAATCTTGTAGTTTCATAATAAAACATGTTTATTTAACACGCAGTCCAACTACAGAAGTGAAGAAGCAAATTAGCGGGTTCCACCTGCCTCTAGGTAAGTGAGCTGTTGTCACTGCGGCGCCGGGGGAAGGCATGTCTGGCCTGGGGTCTCCAGGAGGAACATGGACGCCCCTTACCTATTTTAATGATGCTGCTCAGCTCGTAGAGAAGCAGTTGGTTGTCTCCCCCAGTATCCAGCCGTTGCTCTATGTAGCTGTTTAGTTCATATACAACTCCTTGCATATTTGTGTCTTGGTACTTTGAATTAAAGGGGAAAAAAAAAGGCAATGTTAAGTAATATCCAGTCAAAAGTATCTTCTTATACTTCTTATATATGCTTCTTATATTTTAAATAACATATTGACAGTTGGATCAGTAAAGAGAACCCCGAACATCTCCACATGGAGAGGTGTGGCTTGCTAGGATGTTGTCCCTGGGCACTGTGCTCACTGCTGCCCACTCGTACTCTGTCCGATCTCAGAGCAACGCACAGCAGAAGGAGGCCTGTGCGGTCACCTGCGCCTGCACCATGCTGTCCAATGTCAACACCACAGGCTACCCTTGGACCTGGCGCCAGAGTGGCAACAGCACCTCGAGGAGCCAGCAGTCCCCAGCCTGCCCCATGACAAGCTGCACTGTCTCTTCTACCGAGTAGCAAAGAAGATACTTCTGGCTAATTTCCACAAAGCTCCCCAACCCGAATGATCTCCCAAACCACCACAAACACTGTGAACTTGACAAACAAAATATCGGGCCATCACTCCCAGATTTAAATAAATGACTCTGGGGCTTTCCCTGCCACCACTGGAACTGTACACGACTCCTGCCAGGGTGGCTTCCCACGCCCTGCAAGCTCTGGCCAACCCGCAAGCTTCATCTCAACCCTCCACCTCCCTGTCTCCACCTCACTCACCTTCCCAAGACCACTCAAGCATCTTTCTTTCTGGAAAGACCATCACCTGTTCTTACTCTGGGGCACAATCCCCACCAGATTTTTGTAGAATAAATTAAAAAGAACTAGTTGATCATTTCACAAAAATTTATCAAGCATCCTGACAGTATACTCTAGCAAACAATCTTGTATGTGGTGGAGAGCTGCAAGAAAGCAGAATCCCTGCCTGAAGAAGCTGACAATCTTCTCGGAAGACAGTCAATTTAGAAAACTGCCTACCTGTTCACAGGCGCCATGATTTTGGCTTCAGTGTGTTGGCATGGGGCTGCTGAGATCCGTCATCCAAAGAGCCCAAAATCAAACCAATGCAAGCTCAGAACTTCCCCGGGCCCACACTTGCATTCAGTGGTTTAAGATGATGGCATTGCTAGTGTTCTGGATGATCCGTTTACTCACCCCCTGGTTATGTTCATGAACACACACACCACACCTTGAGCAGCAAGCACATTCGCACAAGGGGAGCCAGAGTATACCTGAGTACCCGGAATTTTAAGCCAGGAATGTATGTGGGAACTGTTGCCACTCAATGGGTTTTCCTGAATTCAGGAAGGTGGTTGTGGCCATGGCCCAATGGCAGTACTTCATATCCAGAGGGCAGGTGGATACTGACACTGCAGCAGACAGAACTGGAGCTACAAATCTGATCTGGCCAGATCTGGCCAGCAGAGATCTTCCTCCTAGACCACCCTGGAACAATCAGGTCAGCACACGATGGCTGTGTGTTCTGACAGTGTAAGAAGTAAAGCTCTGGCTTGAGAGAACAAAAGACGGATCTGATGTTAACACTGAGTCATAAGACTTCAATGAGTTCCCAGTTGTGAGCCAAGTGAATCAAGAAGTGTCTTGACACACAGCCAAAACTTCACTGCACATATCCCAGCCCCCCACCTTCCCGCAGCCGTCTGGCTGTAACTGCATCTGAGGCAGGGGAAATGACCAGATATGTGGTGGGGGGCACCTAACTGACAGTAATGCTTAATAAGACCCAAGCACCACTGGGAGCACTCAGACACAGAGTTTATGCCAACCAGGTGGTTAGCAGAGGTTTGGCTCTGGTCCATCTTCAAACTGAACCCAGTGGGTTCTTAAGGCACTCTGTGGAAAACACAGCTTTAGAACATACATCCCAAACAGACATGCTCAACCATAGGCAGGGTCCGTAAACAGGAATGTGGACTTGTAGAAAGACTACGGGCAGAGAGCAGCAAACTAGAAATCGCCCAAGCACGGCTCATCTTTATCACTGCTGCTCCGGTCAGGCTGCCAGGTCCTCCTCTTGGCTGCCGCCCCTCACACCTCTTTTGACAGCAGGTTCCCTCAGGAGTTCTCCGCGCTCACACCCACGCTCCCCTAGGCTGTGTCTTGCATAGCTGAGGTTTGGTTTCCCCCTGACCTAGGCTTCTGGACCTTACCTACCTTGCTTCATGCCCACGGAAAACTGGCCCCCCTCACAACCGTGGTCCACATCTGTGACTTCTCCTTGCTAACAGTCACAACTTGGGAGCCTCCAGCCCCACATCCTTTCCAAGCTCAGTGCTTGCAGACGCTGTGGTACAGCGGTCAGAGTGTGCACGGAGATGCAGAAGAGCTGAGCCTCAGACGCCTCCAGCACACGACACGGTGTGTGGAGGCCCAGGTGCTCCCTTCATCATGTAAGAGCAAAGTCCTACTGAAGCAATTTCAAGTCTGCAGACGAAGCATTCTACTCCAAAATGACCCCTATTTGTTACCACGAATCAGAGCCGCTGGTTCTGTGTGCGCGCCCTCACAAACCTCATCTGAGAAGGAAGCCAAGGCAAAGGAAAGTGGAATCAAGACAGTCACAAGGCCACAGAACGAGCTTCTCAATGCCGGCATGCAAGAGCTTCCATGCTTAGACCTACACCAAGAAACGACTTCTACAGCAACCAGCACCTTCTTTGGACGGCAGGGTAAGGGAGCTCTAGGGAGTTCTAGGATGGGGTTTTAGCACTTGTTTAACAGTGGGTCCTTACGCACATGACATACAGACCTACGTCTTTCTCTGACAATGCAGAGCTTTCCCAGTGCACTGTCGAGCCCCATCAGCAGCTGGGGTCTATCACCCCGGGGCAGGAAACAGGATGTCACGGTAAGGGAGACCCAGAAGACGTCACTGCGCAGAGACAGTTTATCAGAGATTTCACTTCATATCTCAGGGCTTCAGTTTTTATGTTTTCATTTGTTTAACAAGAAGGATGGATTACACTATCTTTAAAATAATTTTCAAAACTAACTTTGTGTGATAACCTATGACCCAGATGTTAAGTTATTTTCGTGTTTACATCGGATTTCCAATTCTAATCTTTAACCTAATAAAATATGTTAGCACATCCTGTTTCCTTTGGTTACTGATTACAATTGCATAAATATTAACATAGCACAATATTTTTACCGTGATTATTACTCTGTGTTTATAGAACATACTCTCAAATCAAAAGCATATCTACATGCTTAGTGAATCACTCAAACCACGATACAACCTGTGACTTGAAATGACACGCAAATATGAAGTAAGGGCCATAAGTAGTGTTTGGCTGTTAGCCTTAGGATCAGCTGGCTGTTCATAAACACTGATACGAAAGGATGAGCTCGGCAAACAAACGAAGACCTCTGTCGGATGGCACACCTCTGGGATGTGCTTCACGAAGACACATGGTAAAGAAAGCTTGCCGAAGAGAAACTCATTTTGACCAAAAAGGCTTTCACTTTGATGGCTTGACTAAGAAAGAGAAATGTAATTGTCTTTTAAAAAGACCTTAGCACTTGCATTTGTGTAGTGCTGTAAACTCCACAAGGGATATTCCCTGACATTATTGCAAGAACTCAACACAAAACTGAAGCTGCCTCCCACTGTGCCATCCGTGACTCACACTGAATTAGAAGTACAGGATGGAGTAGGCTTGGCCCTGCTCAAATCCCCAGACCTCGGCATCAAATTGGAAACCATTATTTTATCCTCATTTTCCGTCCCACACTGATTTCATAAAGTACTTGCTTTTTTGTAAATAAAAGTTTCACTGAAATCACAACTTCACAAAGATAGAGCCTCAACTCCAGGACTGTAGACATCTCACGGTGAAACTCCGTCAAGCTAACCTAGAATCTCTAAACTGTGCCCAGTCTGGCAGGTGTCCTTGTGTCCCAGGAAACATTCTTGTAGCCTGAACTGCCCCTGGGGGCTTTGAAGTGCAGCCTGAGAACCAGAGGAAAAGCTACTCTGCTACTCAAGGGAAAAATAGTACTTCCTATGACGCATGATACTGATGAAGGCTCCGGGATCAATGCTTGCTCCTCAAAGAAGGCAATGATGTTTCGATGTTTCCGCTCGGAAAACAAAAGCTCCCAGATGTGTTAAAATTAACTAGATGTTTAGACACAGACTGGAAAACCAGGAATCCAGGAGAGTTTGTGGGCTGGCAACCCAAGAATCAAATGGGAGGCTTGTGATCCCCATTATGCCTGAGAGTCTTTCCACAGGGTGCCTTTTTAAGAACCCACTGGGTTCAGTTTGAAGATGGACCAGAGCCAAACCTCTGCTATTTTATCAAATTTCAAAAAACAAAATTATTCCAACACAAATTCATTCTAATAGAAAACTGCAAAAACAGAGCAAGAACGACCAAACGCTCGTATCTTCTCCAATTCCTGTCCTGACATCCAAGCCCTGAGGTGATGGCGTTAGTACACAGGTCCCACAGGCACAGCACACATGCACACAGGACACGTGAGGACAGACATGAGAACTCACAGCGTCAGTCTGCTCCCATCTGAGGTCAGGGCAACAGCATGGCTGCATACAAGCCAGGACACTGACTCTGCTGGCACCCTGCCCTTGGACCTGGCTGCATGACAGGCTCCCCAGGGTGCAGTGTGTGAGTCATTCAACACCAGGTTCACAGATATTTTTATACAAACACTCACATTTTGTTTTTAATTTGGTTTACCATTCTCTCAGTGAATTCAAGCCATCTAACTTGCAATCTCTACAAAGACACACACACAGTGGATACAAACACAGGTGTATCATCCCATACGTTCTTACCTGCCCATAAATACACATATGAAAAGCAATCAGAACCTGCATGTTTACTCTGCCACCTCCAGTTGCACTCAACAACCATGGTGTCTACACAGTATTTCCCACTTTCCTCTTTGTAACTCCCTCCACTAACAGTAGGAAATCTGGTTTTCATTCTTCAACAAATTAAAAACCATTTCTACCAGCCTAGAAGACACCGAGGTAGTTTCAGAACTTCAGAACTCAACCACACTTAACAGGCTAACTAGACAATGCCACTTGGGCAGTTTCTTTTTTGGAGGGCAAGGGGATAACATTTGGAGACACTGAAATATACGACTCATGATATTTTGACAAATGAGCAAATTCTTGCGACTGTCAGCACACTTGGTTCTTCAAAATGACTAATCACAGACAAAACAGCCACATTAAAACAAGGAAGCCCACCGAGCATCCCAGACAAGGGAAAAAAGGGCTCGAGGCAGCACAGGAGGCGCTGCCACCCCTTGACAAACGCCTGCTTTAAAAAGTTTTAATTTTGGTGGAGTGGTTAAGGTGCTGCTCTGGACACCCACAGCCAAGGCAGAGGTCCAGATTCAAGTCCAAAATGCATCTCCGATTCCAGTTTTCTATTCACATACACACCCTGGGAAGCACCATGTGGTAGTTCAAGTAACCAGGGGCCCTGTCTGTCCCTGTGGCTGCCCCAGCCTGAGCTCCCACCTGCAGGCCTCATCCTGACCCAGTGCAAGCTGCCCCGGGCCTAGAGAGAATCAGTATACAGAAAATCTCTGTGCATCTTAGTCTCGGTACTTTCCATCTCTCTCTCAAACAAATAAAAGTAACTTTTTAAAATCTTTTTTTTTTTAATTTTTAAAGACATTGATCTATTTGATTCTTGAAGTCACAGCAAACACATAATTAATGCAACACAATTCTGATGTTAATGTGATACTAATGCTAAGGGAACAGATGCTAAACAGAAACACACTGAGATCGGTTGATCCACTCTGAGTTTATCCTAACTGGGGGGCCGGGGGGAGGAAACGCAGTAACCCTCACTAGTCTTACAACAGATCTGAACATGAAGAAAATGCTACACAGAACTGCTTAAAAACATGCCGTGCAAGGGAGTAAGAACGGTCTACGAGCATCATAGTTTAGAAGTTTGGAGAAACTATCTTAAAGAATGCTGAGAGACGGCTTGTCTGGTGCAGCACTCTAAGCTGTCACCTGCAACGCCAGCAGTACATCAATTACTACTGTAAACATCAGATCGCACTCCCACTCTCACAGTTCAAGTTGAGGGAGAGAAATAAGCCGGAGAATATCAAGCAGCACTATCTGTGACAAGAACAAACCACGTTTGGTGCAACCTCGAATTAAAAATACAGTCTAGGAACAGTTCACACACACCTGCCGCTAGGATAGGCCAGTCCTGTGCCCGTGTCAGGCAATGAAGAGAGGAGGCAAACACAGTCATCGCTGGGCAGCTCTCCATCCGCTGGACCGGGACAAGCTATCATAGGGACCTGAGACAATTCCTCCGATCCAAGTGTCAACATCTATAATCTGACACAGACGTCAGTCTGCCAAGGATGATGTGACAAAACACTTGTGAAAGAGGAGTGTGCTTGGTTTTCGTTTCTAAACATTCATCATCACTTTGATACTGTTTTTGCACAAGAAAATATGAAAAATGGTAGATACGTTTATTGTGACAAAAACATTTCTGAAATTCATGTATGTATGAGTCTTACAAATGTTCATGAAAACACACATTATGAGAAAAATTACACATGGATTTCAAAATTTCTTCTTGCCAAAATGAAAATCTTTGAACTCCATTTCTCCACACACTTCTTGAAGTACCCTGGTATATACCATCAATATGACTTTATTATAAGAAATTAGGAGCATACCTTACGAGCTTTGTCAAGCATAAACATACAAATTACTGTCTTAAATAACATTTTCCTGTACTTAGATCCTTAGGAAGAAACATTGCCATTTAGAAACTCACAGGGAACTGTTTTGCAACTAATCCACCTAGGACCAGCACTCACAGCTCTACCCAGGTTTCTGATTGGCCTCCACTGCAGCTGATGTGGTGAGAAACAGGAGTGGTGAGAAACGAAACAGGAGTGGCGAGAGTGAGATGTGATTCCACAATGGACAGGAGGGGGAGACGCGATTCCAGAATGGACAAGAGTGGTGAGGGGAGAGAACTGATTCCAGAATGGACAGAAGTGGTGAGGGCGAGACGCGATTCCAGAATGGACAGGAGTGATGAGAATAAGAACTGATTCCAGAATCCAGAACACCGTGTGAGGTGGGAGATCTTGTTGCAGACACCTGCACATGGAAATCCAATTTTCTCAAAGCAGCAAAGATTGCTCATTCACTCTCTCAATCTCTCAAGGAATTTTAGCTCATTTGTCAAAGATTAGTTGGCTGTATTTATGTGTGTGGATTAATTTCTGTAGTTTCCATTCTGTTCCATTGGTCTACACATCATTTTTTATGCCAGTAACAGGCAGCTTTGAATGCCGGTGACCTGAGCTATGTCTTGCACTGTGTAACTGTGATGTCTATGGCATTGTTCATGCTGCTTAAATCTGCTTTGGTTGTTACGGGCATTCTGTGTTTCCCTGTGAGTTTTAAGATTGCTTTTTCCAGTTCTGTAAAGGACGCCCTTGGAATTTCGATGGGGATCCCACTACCCCGGTAAACTGCTTCAGGTGTATGGGCATATTGCTGACATTAGTTCTTCCAATCCAGGACAATGGACGTTTTTCCAATTTGGGGGTGTCCTGTTTCTTTCATTAGTGTTTTGTTATTTTTTTATTATACATCTTTCACAACTAAATTTAGCCTAAAATACTTAATCTTCTGTAGCTGTTGTGGGAATGTGAATGATTTCACATGTTCTTTCTTAGGCAGAGCCTTGTTTGCAAGAATGCTACTACAAGATTTGCTTGGACTGATTTTGTACCCTTCAACTTTGGGATTATGTTGAACTAAAACTGTCAAATTACTGGAGCACAGGAAAAGAAACTCTGCAAGATAACATCTAAGGAAAGAGTTCTTGGATAAGATCTCAGGAGCACAGACAGTACAAGCAAAAACAGACAAATGGGATTACACCAAGCTGAGAAACCTCTGCGCTGAACATGAAAAGGCAACTGACAGAACGGGAGGAAATATTTTTCAACTACATCCAACGGAGTATTAGTATCCAGAATATAAGGAGCTCAAGAAACTCAACAAACTACACAATCCACGTAAAAAACAGGCAAAGCAAGTCAACAGATGTTTCAAAGAATGAAATACAAATGGCCAACAGACACTTGGGATCACAAGCCATCCTCACAGCTTCACTGTGCCTACCCGAAACACTGTGTTCTATCAATCACTGGATCCGAGGCTTTTTCAAAAATCTCACAGACAGTTGTTAATAAAGAGGATCGGACACCTCCCTGGCCGCCAGGTCCTTCTTTGAAAAGATTATCCTGAACTGCCCAAAGTCTACCTTTCAGTTAGAGTCTGATTTTTAAAAATACGTACTCAGGGATATTTACAAAGATATCCCCTTTCTCCTGGCGCTCTCCGTCTTCCTCTGGGTTGTAGCACACTAACAGTGTACTTGTGAGATGCTGGGAGACAGTGTTCCACATAGGCCACCTAACATGGACCACCTGACCCGTATGGTCACTTTCTTACTGAATACAGAACTACATTTTCATATTACGGCTTTCAAATTCAATCAGGATTGTCATAACCCCCGGTACATTTACTTAAGTTGTACGTTTACCAAATTAGACTGACCTGAAGAAGACTTGTTGATATCCTTCCCTTAGAGAATAATGCACTTAACTAGTCTGGTTTATACCTCATCTGACTGGTAATTAAAACCCAGCATTTCTAGTCATACTCAGAAAAGTCTTGACTATCACATCGTGTTCCTTGCTGTCTATTCCTCTGTTTTGTTCGGTGATCCTCGCTTTTCTGATAACCAACTAGGAAATCTCTTTGGAAACAAAAAGGAGGGAAGGAAACGGAGGGGATGCATTCTGAAGGACAAGGCGGCCCTGGCAGGTGAGGTGGACGCTCAGGAGGTGGGCGTGGCTCCTCTGGGCTCCAAGGATGGCGCTCCAGCCAGATGCCGCTCCTGCCCCTCCTGGTCATTTATCCTCCCTACTGGTTCATTTCCATAAACATGCAAGCATGCTGTCCTTTAGCCACTTTTTTAAAACAAGAAAAGTAACCTTCCTCCTCATTCCTTCCTTCCTTCCTCGTGAGCACCCCAGTCTTTGTTCCCATTTTCGACAAAGCTGCAGGAAACATCTTTTCTGCGCCCTGCTGGCCCTGTTGAAGCACTATTCCTGTGATCACTGACGGTCGGGCACTGCCGGATTCAGAGGTCCACTCTGTCTCTCCTTGAAACACCACAGTCCTTGGCACAGTGGACTCCTCCCATCTGTAACAGTCACGTCACACCTCCAGGACACAGTGTTTCTTGGCCCTGCCTCCTGCACAACTCCTTTCCTTCTTCCAGGCAAGTTCTCGCTTCTTTCTCAAATTTCTAATCGTCTCAGACCTGGTATCCACTCCCCACCTGGTCTCCTTCAGGCTTAGGAGTTCATTGATATACTAGTGAAAATCCACCATTTCACAAAGACTCTCAAATTTCTATCTCTACCCTAGACCATTCATCTAGTTTTGAGACTCCCATACTTCTATCTAATCCACAGCTTCGATTTAGCATTTATGGGAATTACCAAGCAAAGGTAAACATCGCACACAGTCAGCAAAGGAAACTCACATTTAATATGGAAAAATATAATGACATAAATTAGCACTAAATATATGGTGTCATTCAGCATTCCCCTGGGAAAGCTGCAGCAGCTCTACAATCCACTTCGAGAAAATGTCATTAACACACAAACCACACGCTCAAGGCATGATTCCTCTATGGCTGAATGACTTTCACAAAGCACATGGTTGTCTTAACCTCAACGTCATTTGTTCATCTCCAGTAATCTTTCTAAGAGATTCACCCCATCATTCTAAATTCTAGATGCCATGGCGGATAGTCAGGGAACGTCACTGTGACTGCTGACCGTGCAGGTGAGCACGCGCATCCTTTCATCTGGGGAAAGTCTCTTACAGGGCCTGCTCCTCCAGAGGACAACACCTGGGCAAGAGCTGACCAAGCAAAGCATCGCCACTCCCTGCAGCTGGCAGCTGGCAGCCTCCCCAGCAGGTCCCAGTGACAGAGGAAGCGCCCTCCAACCCACAGGACTCAACATACTGCCTGCAGGAACAAATAAGAACAACTTAACTGCAAACAAGAACATAGGTAATATGAGCTTTAACAAACAGAAATTTACTTCTGTGAAACTACATAAATATTACTCAAAAGAAAGCAAGGCTCAAATTCTTATACATTTTTTCCTTCTGTTTAAAATGGCACATAGCTCTCACAGCTTGAATTCCTGAAGGAACACTTTTAAGGGGGAAAGTCTATTCTACTCACGTTCTTGCTGGATCACATCAGGACTAATTCCACCCGCAGTGTAAACACGTATTTAGGTGCACTGACCTACACATCTGAGCGAAAGCTCTATAAAAGTGATGTGACATCAACACAACAACATGACTTTCCTGTACAGAACAATTTACAGTTTATTTCTGACACTGACATAGAGAAAGTAAAAGCAGGAAGCGAGCCAATATCCAGGTGTTCCTAGATAGCTGTCCTGGTTTAATTAATGATCCAGTGTTCGGCTTCTGACCGAGGCTTCTCTCTAAGGTTGTTCCACCCCTCCCACAACGTGCCAGATCACTTGAGCTCTCAATTCCTACTATTCCACGTGTTGGTGAGTCTGAATCACCCAGCCTCCCTCTCCCTTCCTGTCCATTAAATCCTGCCACTTTTCCTTAGAGCTATCAGCAGCAAACTCCATGTTCAAACTCCTCAGAAATCAACAATATTTACATTTTTTGCCTGAATTCACTACCCTGCCTTCCTGATGTTAGCCGCTGCCTCCTGAAATAGAAGTGATTAACACATAGTACAAAACTCATCTGTACAGTGGATAGTACGGGTACTAAGAAGATAACGCGACTTTTTCTTTTTTTTAAAATACACAGCATTGAATAAACAATGACTAGCCTAGAGCTACGTCAGAAACAAGTGCTTTTCAAGTCGGCATCCTTTAACGCTCTCTACTCATTTTCCGACCTATCCAAGGAAAAGTCCGCCAGGAGAAGGATAAATCTCTATCTCTGCTTGCATGCGTAAGTTTCAGGACAACATTCTGGACTTAATATCAAAGACACCCATGCTATGCCTGTCAATCGGGTCCTTCATGCAGAGGCACTCAGCGGAAACCCACAGAAACCCATCACGCACAAACACAAGTGAACATTCCTTTAGTCTGACACACAAAAACACAGAGCAGAACAGACACAGACTATTCACTAGCAACAACAACAACAACTTCAAAAGAAAACAACATAGTGAAATCTTGACCCAGTAAAGCAATGTGATTCACCAAATCCTGAGGACAACCTCCCCAGGCATCAATTCTCCCTGCGGGACAGGCACAACTCCAGCTTCTCTCCGACTGCCCTCCGTCATGCAGACTTCACTGCGGTCACTAACCTCCTCTCTGTGACTCTGCAACAAAACCATCAAATGGACCTGGAGGATATTCACATAAATAGTAGCCAGAGCTGAGTAAATCCCACCCGGGAAGGGGAGACCTAGCATCACTCAGGGATAAACACTCAAACATGAAATCAGCAACCATCCCCAGTATGTACTCCATCACAACTCTCCTGCAAATGAGGAGGACCTACTGCAAAGGCCCGCGGTGTCCACAGCACATGAGTTCCCAAAATAAGAGCCAGTACTCAGTGCTGCGGGAGGAAGGGTTTAAAAGCACCTGCTTTACAGAAGAGAGGAGATACGGAGGATGGGAGCGGAGGGGACATCTAGTGCCAGGAGAGCATGAATGCGACTGAGACAGACTGCCACGGAGACACAGCATCGGACACACAGAAGTCATTATCAGTGAAAAGAGCATCATCATAAACTGAAGTACAATCAGAAAACAAGTAAAAAAGAATTACCCTGCAGAGATTAAACTCAGTGACACCCATCTTCATGATTCTAAAATACGTAGACAACAACGGGAAAATCAGAGAGACAGGGATATTTGGTGATCCTCAAGATAATAAAACGAGGGCTCACTTGAGCAGCACATAAAAGCTAAATAAAACAAGTAAGAAAGAAGAAAGGCAGCAAGAATGACAGGGAAGAAGATCCTAACTACAGAGAGACTTTAAAAAAATTGAGCAGTCACACATGAGGCTAAAATAATAACATGTAACACATTTACATACCGCCTACTAAAAACAATAATAAACTATTTAAAATGGGAAAAAACAAACAAAACTACATAAAAAAGCCAACGATCTCAGACTGATTTCTGCTTCATGACATGGAATACGAAAAGCAAGAGTGTCCAGGAAAACGCCTAGGTCATTCTGAGAGGCAAAGACTTTCCCCAGGAATGCTGGACCTGGCTAAAATGTGGTATATAAGGCTGGCAACACAGCACCCAAACACTCCTTCTGCGCTAGCCATTCTCTTTGCCTGTTCTCATCAGGAACCCTATGTTTACTGTAGGCTGAAAAACCCGGACTACAAAACAGCAGCAATAAAAAAATTAATGCCTCTTCCTTACATTAAAGCAAGTGACAGAAACACGAGTGGAACTGTGTCCCTGCATCACCCCTGCTGACCAGCTCCCTCCTGAACTCAGATCACGGCGGGGGCCCCCTTCCCACACCCGCTCTCCAGGCCTGTGGTCTGGGTCCTTTCCTTCATCTCAGCCTACTTCACGCTCTCCTTCCTTCAGCTCCTTCCCCAGTGTGTCCCTGTTGACCCTTCTGGGGCCACAGTCACACAGAACCAGCCGAACAGCACCTGCCCCCTCTTGACTTCATCCCCGTGCAACATTCATCACACAGAACACAACTGCACTCACCGGTTGTGTCCTCGCTCTATGAACACACCGGGAGAGGAGGCATTCTGCCAGTTCCCTCCTATCTCAAGAGCCTACACAATTAGAGGCTCAGTTATATTGTTGGCTGATTAAAAATGTCTGATTACAAAAATAAGTCAAAATACGACAATTTCAACAAAGCATTTGACACAAGCCTTCATTATTCTCATTAGTGATATTTCTTAAAAACATAAACAAATGAAAAAAAAAAACATTTGGGCCCGGCATCGTGGCCTAGCAGCTAAAGTCCTCGCCTTGAACATGCCAGGATCCCACATGTGCACCGCTTCTAATCCCGGCAGCCCCGCTTCCCATCCAGCTCCCTGCCTGTGGCCTGGGAAGGCAGTCAAGGACCACCATCTGGCTTTGGATCAGTGCAGCACTGGCCGTTGTGGTCATTTGGGGAGTGAACCATTGGACAGAAGATCTTCCTCTCTGTCTCTCCTCCTCTCTGTATATATCTGACTTTGCAATGATAATAATAAAAAAACCATTTATTTGTTTTTATTGGAAAGGCAGATATACAGTGAGGAGGAGAGACAGAGACAAGATCTTCCATTCGATGCTTCACTCCCCAAGCAGCCACAACGGCTGGAGCTGAACCAATTTGAAGCCAGGAGCCAGGAGCCTCTTCTGGGTCTCCCACACGGGTGCAGGGTCCCAAGGCTTTGGGCCGTCCTCGACTGCTTTCCCAGGCCACAGGCAGGGAGCTGGATGGAAAGCGGGGCTGCCAGGATTAGAACCGGCGCCCATATGGGATCCTGGCGCGTTCAAGGCAAGAACTTCAGCTGCGACACTATCACACCGCGCCCTCATTAGTGATATGTCCTATCCCAAGTGTTATGATAGGTGATGAATTAATATCATAGGGGTCATGGGAAACAGCTTGGAAGAATTAGCCAAATTTAAGGTTTATGTGTAAACACACCAGAAATAAGCCTGAGACTCATCTCAGTAAAATTTAGACAGATCAAAACAAGATGAAATGAATGTAAAATGGGTGTACAGTCTGACAGGTAAACATTGTAAAACAACATGGTTTTTTCTTCTAATTCCTCCCTCTCCGTCTCTTCTGCTGACTTCATGTCTCCCTCAGCAATCACCCCTGGGTGTCCAGGCTCTGGAGCTCATATCAGCACCATTCTCTGTGGACAACTTCCCAAGTACCATCCTTTAGTGCCATGGTTTTATCCAACACCTGTATAACATGTGCGAGGACACACACACACACACGAGAACTCTCCTCTTGAATTGACCCCGTGGAAGATACAGGACCAAGAAGGCAAGCACACCTTCCACACTCAGGCTGTTTCTCTTTAAACCATGTGTCTTTGACACTGTCTCCCAGTGTGTCTCTACCAGGCTAAAGGCAGCACCATGGCATAGTAAGCTAAGCCTCCACCTGCTTTGCCAAGCATCCCTTTGGGTTGTTCTGTCTTCTCCACTTCGACCCAGCTCCCTGCTTATGGACATGGAAAGCAGATGAGAATGGCGCAAGGCCTTGAGAGACCCAAAAGAAGCACCTAGCTTCTAGCTTTGCATCTGCTTAGCTCCAGCTATTGCTGTCATTTGTAAAGTCAATTGCCAGATGAAAGACCCATCTCTCTCTCTCCCTGTAACTCTGCCTCTCTAATAAAAAATCTTAAGGAAAGAACTTCTGGAGAGATTCCATGCCTAAACACCCTCTCCATGAAGCAATTATTCCAGAAAAGGTGCAGGGAGGAGAAAGAGCCCCTACCCCAACTCCAGTTGGAATGCAGACACAACTATTTCAGATACACTTTATTCATTAAACTTTGCTAGCATGCTTACTACTTTAAAAATATGTATATGTGCATGTGTCAATTGTGTTCAACTCTCTCCCCCAACACCCTGCTTACATATGAACCCAAACGTTGTTCGGGTTGCTCATGCTGTGTCTCCAGACCTTCAGAACACTGTCACATGTCAACTGAATGGCAGATAAGGGAGAAGACAGAGAGGGAAGGAGGAAGAGAATAAGAGAAAATACTACAGAGGAAGGAATAAAAAAGTCCATACATCTGACCTCATAAATACACACAGCAGTCTGCTAAAACTCCCTTAGGAACTAATTCTCCCTGAAAAATACGAAGATCCAGTTTCCAAACTAAGGTATCGGTTACCTTACCTGAGCGCAACTTCCTGGAGCTGGAGAGCTTGCTGGAGCTGAGGCTGTGCAACTTTCAGTCACTGCAGTCACTCACGCAGACAGACAGTGTTTCAGGGAGCCTGCTTGCCTCGGGAAGTGCTTCCCACTAGTCAGAACAGCCTGCGTGCTCTGCAGGCCCCTCCTGCAGGGCCTGCTTGCTGACCGAACACAAGCCCTGACCCTTTGGCCCCCTTACTCAAACAGCTGCTGGAGAGACACCCAAGTCTTGCTCTTAGTTTAACCCAGTGTTATGCCAGCTCCTTCTGAGAATTAGGCTTGGCAGCAGAGAGCAGGCCCAGGGGTGCACTCAAGAAAGAACTTGTAAGCACCTGGCAGCAATGCCCTTCCAGACGGCAGCTCATGTAGTTAGCACTGCTCAGAAAGGTACTTGCTCCAAATGTGATCTAAGAGTCCCACAAAGGAACTGCAATGTATTCATACATTGCTATTTTTAACAGCCTTAAAAATAGTGTGTAGCATTATCAGCCACAACGGCCAGCAGGCCAGCTCTCCCCTCTTCACCAGGAAGGAAGCAGCAGTCCCTGCACAGTGCAACTCTGAATCCAGGAGGCCCTGGGGCAATGCTTTGCAGAACTGAGAATATATACAGCCGTACTAAATAAAAGGTTTACCCTCTGCCCTTATATCTTCTCTCCAAACACAATATGATTTGTGAGTGAAGCAATGGTAGGAAAGTGCAAAATGTGTGATGCTACCACACTACAGCACCAAATCTCCATAACCCGGAGGAAGGGCTAACAGTGTGTTACACTCCGAGGCAAAATTCTCAGCCTAGTACGCATCCGAAGTTCAGCTCTAACTTTGTTGTCAACAAACGGGATCTCAGAAAACATGAGGATGGACTAGAAACACCAAATGGGGCCTTGCTTCTCCAATCTCCCTCCAAAGTAACACCCAAGCCAAAGACCCCTATAAGGTGGAAAAGGCTGAACTGAGAACATGCATTTCCATATATTGCTCTTAGTCTGGGTTCACACACACACGTTAAACAGCAGCTTCTTGATCTCTTATAAAATGCATGGCACTAATTCAGAGATTTGCACAAGCACCGTTGCCAACACCAATACCCTGTCGGCATTCACCTATGAAAATCCCCCTTATTCTTCACACTTGATTTTTAGCGTCTTCTGTTGCACCTAGAAACTGCCACAATTCTACGCTGACCAGTCCACCTGCTGACTCATTCTAGGGCCCCCAGACTTGAGAATTACCCAACAGCAAATTCTGTGATAAGAAAGTACTCTGAAGGAGCCCCGGGGAACCCTCGCAGGTGAATCTGGCCGTCACCCACAGAGGAAGTCTTCCCTGCACTGGCCCTCATCTGTTTACATCATTCTTTCTTTACATGATTCAAAGTCAAAGATCCATGTGCATGAGAGGCCATTCAGTTAACTCCCACCTCTCAGTAAAGAGGGTTCCCTTACATCACACTGAATGAGACACAATTCAGACTGATGGTTTTCATTAGATAATTCACATCTAGAATCTTTACATGGGTTTAGGATGCAAAGTACCTTTCTCATATGTAACTTTGCTGTCCTAAACACAGTTTGTCAAACACTTTTAACACTCGTGCCCTGTAAGATGTAAAGTTATTTAAGCCTCCTAATGTTAAAACTAGGTAAGATACAGTTCTAAAAGCGCCAAGCAATGCGGTGCCCTGGATACATGAGCTTTAATCCTCTGTACTCCCAAAAAAAAGAGGGTACATGAACTGGCAGGCAGCCGCTGTGCAGCCACAGCTCAGCGGGGGCGGGGCAGAGACTGAAACATGGAGACCTCTGCTCCTTGCCAGGGAGACGGCGTCACGTGAGGTGTGAGTCCAGGCTGCTTCACTGGCTAGCTCATCAAGAGGCACCAGCAATCCATTATTATCAGGAAGCCACTCCATTTCTAAACATGGGCCACTGATTCAGACAGCTCCACGCACGCGTGAACATCGGACACAATGCAGCTGGCAGCCAGGTCCATCTCTAAAAGTGTCCCCCTGGCATCCTCTCCACTGATGGGGTTCCTTCTCCACAATGCTTGGGAGAGGGTTCTCTAGTTCTGCTACTGTTTGTCCCAATTGCAAAACTCTGAGTACACTGAGAAGATACGCACAGCAGGTTGGCAATGCGTCCTGTCTCACGGTAGTGCAGGTAGAAAAGAATCACGGTACTTACCCTGCTGACTTCCTTATGAGTCGATTCATCTGTGGGGTCAAGAAGGGAGGAAAAACACCATTAGGAACTCTGAGTAGCCACAGCGACAAAGCCTGTTATCTGCTCTCAACAAACTCAAAGGCTCCATTCCTTTTCGATGTAAAAGGTTAAGCATAACAAATCTAGAGTTGGAGTACACACGAACTTCAGGGAGGAAATGAAATACAATGGCTTTCTCCAGGTTATTTTTTAAAGAAGTTTCCAAAAGGAAAAGCCTGTATGTAGATAACGCTACCCAACCACACGTAAACCCTACCTGGGATTTATAACACCTCGAGACTTCCACAAGGGGCACCACACATGAGCTTTCCAAGGAACCACTGACACGTACGGCCCCAGCTATTTCTCTGAAATGAGAAGTGTGCCTGCATGGTACTCTGGCTGGCCAAGTGCTGCCTATGGGACCCGCTGGCAGAATGCAATGAAGACTTCCAGTAGGCAGACTCTGAGTGGCCCAGGCTCAGTGCCCTGGCTCTGATCCACACAGCGTTCGTATGCAGCTCTGACAGGGAGGTCTACCGGAGCTCAGCTCCAACTCTCCAGATCCCCTTCTGCAGGGGGCGCTTTCATCCAATGCTGCTGCCACACTGTACCTTTTTCCCTGCAACAAATCATGGCTTTGCAAGGTGTGTTGTTTTGGGAAACCACTTGTTCAACATGCATGTCCCTCAGTATGTTCAAAGTGAACTTGCCTTGTGTCACACCAAAGCACAGCCTAACTTATTCTGACACAGCCCAAAACATATCTCACACCACTGTTCCAGAAACCCAGACAAGACTATCACTTTACTTTTTCCCTCTAAGTCCATATCTACTAAATCACAGAATCTTACAGTTTCCTCTCTGGTTTGCTCTTCACCCCCTACGTCCAGGGGTCTAGACCCGAATCATGCATCAGCAGGGAGCATCAGAGCTGACCCCCGAGTCCAGCAGTTTCACTGGAAACAATGCCTACAACAGGTGGCAAGTATGAAATGACTTTTCTTTCTTCCATAGCCTCAACTCCCTAAACCATCTCACTCAAAAATATTCTATCCAGTATACCCCTCAAATGCATAAGACACTAAAATACACTAGGTTTCAGCACTGGATATACATTGACTTAAATGGCAAACTTATCAAAACCTAACAAGCTCAGCATTATCAGCTAATAGTAGGCACTCAATAAACAGTGCCCATCTATTTTAATATTGCAGAATCAACACATATTAATTTATGAGTCTTATCATAATGGTCATATAAGGTTTCAAGTATTGCATCTGAGTTCCCTAAGAACGTTAATAGTGTTACAGGAAAAACTATATTTTATCATCTACATGGAAGTCGTGTCGCAAAAGTATTGTACTTGCTGTTCATCTCTTAATGTTTTTGAATCCCCTAGACCATTGTGAAGACAGGACTGTCTAATGCAACAAAACTGTTATAAATGCTAGAGCTATAGCAGTTAAAATGGTTTGGATTACTACAAATCGGAATGTCACCCTCCAGTTCAATTCAGCTAAAAGGTCCAGCCATGTGTAAATCAAGGTTCCTTCGATGTCTTCCACTAGTCTTGTTTAGTTCAAACTCCTGAGAGTATAACAAATGCCCTACTTGTATATATTTACACAACCATTTTTAATGGCCTAAGTATTTTTTAATTAAAAAAATTGAAGGAGAAATTTTGCCTATAGCTGATTTCTAGAATTTTTTAATCTTATGAGGTGATCTAGAAATCTGCTTTCTATCTCTTCATGCAAATTAGCAGTCAATGTTTATTCAATGAATCCCAGTGTGGATTCAATGAATGCAGTAGCCTGGTTATGAGGAAATCAGTGAGTTCAGCACAATGTTCTAGAATAAGGGAACACTACAGCACACACCCTAGCCTTGCATTTACACACAGCTGGACTCTTGCTCGAGACAGAACCTTTAGCTCATCCTCCACAGTGCAGCAGAACGCAGGAACCTGGAAGAGGAGCCATCACTAGTGGGACCCAGAACCCAAACTACAGTATGGAGCCCAGACCACAGCAGCTGACAATACTACCTTGAGGAAGGCACCCTGCTTCTTTAAACTCCTTACAGAATTGAAACGAAACATTTGCCTCTTTCCCTACCACTCTGCCTTTTAAATAAATAAAACAAACCTTTAAAAACACCTTCAAGTGCATTAAAAAAGGAAATGCCACCATATGTCACTAGTGTGCTACTTTATGAGGTTAACTTAATGTACAGTTATTTAGAATAAAATAATTCAGAAAACTGTCCTATTCCTACCAAATAAGAAACTCTGTCATTTGCTTTGAATTCACACCTACACAGTCTGGACCTGCTGTATTGAGCAAGCGAGAACCCATCCTACACACAACTCCTCTGCACTCCAACCTGACCAATATCACCAGAGCCCAAGACACATCCCTGCTCAGGCTTAATTCAGTCTCTTCATTCCTTCCAGCAACATTTAGTGAGCCTGAGCATGGAGCTTGCCATCATACTCTGTGTTTACACTATCTCAGAAAACAATAACAAGGCAGAACAATGGCCCTTGTCTTCGCGGAGCTTCTACCTAAAAGGAGACCATGAGCAAAGTTGGCAAACAGCACCCTGGAAGTGGTAATGCTTTGGGACAGTAGAGTAAAGTGGAGCCAGTGTGGCAGGATCAGAGGCAATGAAGGTGCAGTGAAAGGTGATGACAGCAGCTTCTCCCAGGCTGAAGGCAGGTGCTCCACTCAGAGCTGCCACCCCCCGTGGAGACCCCCTATCGGTGTAGCAGGTCACACTCCTGCCTTCCCTGCTGCTTCCCAATGACCTTCAGATTTCTCTCTCAGAATTGCCAGACTCATTGAGCCCTCTTGCTTCAGAATCTTTAAAAATCCATAGGGAATAAACAAAGCCGGTACTGTAGGCAACAAAGAGAGGCCTGAGGTCAGACGAGATCTCCTTTCTAGCTTCTGCTCCATTTACCAAGACACTTCTGAACGTTGCTAATTTCGCCCACCCGATATTTATGCAATGATTTATTTAAGTGATGCTTGCGCTCAATCATGGACATAAATTTTTTGCACAGATTTGGCACTCAGTGAGTTCTAACCTTGTTCCTCCTCATTCAACCTGCTGGTAACTACATTTGGCCTTCCACTAGTAACTAGAAACTTGCTCAAGGAATACAAAGTTCAAGCAGATCTGCATAAATTACTGACACAAAAACGTCATCTTTCTAAATAATTGCCCTTGGGCTTGAGATTTTAACATTTTGTCATTTCTTATTACAATGTATGTAATAGCATATTCAGGATTTCTCATTACTTTGAAGTACCACCAATCTAAGGAATGCTACCTTAATTCAGTCAACAAACTTGGTTCCAAATCTATGAATCTTCCAGAAACAAACAGCCTACCACATCCTCTCCCCATCCTTCATGCTGTCCCTTTGGGACTGGCTTATGATCTCAAACACAACAGATAATACACTAACTTGTCTTGGCGTCTCACTCCCCACTACCTACCCTACAATAAAAGTTCAAGGAAGACAAAAAATGGTTCTCATTTGTAAATCTTTCTATCTGCAGTGCCTAAAACTGTAAACCACAAAACACACAACCCAGGAAATATCTGTTTAATAAATACTTCCATGCAAGACTACCTTACTGCAAGCTGTACTGAGTGCTTTATCTAGGATTAAAACAGGTTTTGCTTGTACTTGTATCTTCCCACAATAAAAATTTCCTTAATTCAAAAGCATTTTATATACCCAGCACTAAAGTACAAGCAAAACCAATCTGTACAATATAAGTGAAGCTACCATCATACTGAATGGAAAGTGTAATGGCCTCTGGACTGCATCAGAGAACTCATCCATAACATGACGCTGTGTACACCAGTTTATTAAAACTGTGAAGTGTTGGGCCCGGCGCGGTGGCGCAAGTGGTTAAGGTCCTCGCCTTGCACGCCCAGGATCCCATATGGGCGCCGGTTCTATCCCGGCAGCCCCGCTTCCCTTCCAGCTCCCTGCCTGTGGCCTGGGAAAGCAGTCGAGGACAGCCCAAAGCTTCGGGACCCTGCACCCGCGTGGGAGACCCGGAAGAGGCTGCTGGCTTCAGAGCCGTTGCGCTCACTTGGGGAGTGAATCATCGGACGGAAGATCTTCCTCTCTGTCTCTCCTCTCTGTATATCTGCCTTTCCAATAAAAAAATAATAAAAATAAATCTTAAAAAAAACCTGTGAAGTGTTGACAAAATAACAACCAATTAAAAATAAACTGAAATCAAAATGCCAAAATAAAGCCACACTGCAGTAAATTTTGAAATATTAAATGCTGCAGAAATGGAAACCAGAGTCCAAATGTAAAGAGAAGCTGAAGTTTTGAAGCATGTCACTGACAGGAAGGCAGCGGACTGCTCTTCAGGGCCCACGAGGGAAGCAGAGCGCTCACTAGGAGAAAGAAGAGAAGCAGAGGACTCTGACGGTCATGCAAAAGCTTAGAGGGAACAAAGTTTTAACTGGAGGTACAGGTATGACGTAATACAGAAATCAGCACCTCCCAGGGACGTCACAGGGATATTAAGATTTCATTGCCCATTACATTACTAATGTTCTGTTATTCCACTATTGCCGGTGAGTGAATGAAAATGGGGAGAGGCACCGATCATCAGCTGGTCATTCCTGATCACTAACTCCTTAGAGAAAGGCTGACTAGGCATACGTGTCATGTATGTACTGATAAAGCTAGGATGTGCACATCGCAAATATTTGAAGAAATCAAATATAATCTTCGAATGCTTTCAAAAGGCATGGGCATAAAAGTACAGTGTAAACTTGCACTGTCTTCCTTCAGTCTATGACTGACAAATGAACAAGGTAGAAAAACTAGGGAAAAAAAACAACAAATAAAAACAAAATTTAAGTCAATAATATGAAAACCAGATAAGCATTATTAAAAATTTTAAGTCTCGGGCCCGGCGCGGTGGCGCAAGTGGTTAAAGGTCCTCGCCTTGCACGCCCGGGATCCCATATGGGCGCCGGTTCTAATCCCGGCAGCCCCGCTTCCCTTCCAGCTCCCTGCTTGTGGCCTGGGAAAGCAGTCGAGGACGGCCCAAGGCTTTGGGACCCTGCACCCATGTGGGAGACCCGGAAGAGGCTCCTGGCTTCGGATCGGCGTAGTATCGACCCGTTGCGCTCACTTGGGGAGTGAATCATCGGATGGAAGATCTTCCTCTCTGTCTCTCCTCTCTGTACATCCGCCTTTCCAATAACAAAATAATAAAAATAAATCTTTAAAAAAAAAAATTTTAAGTCTCCCAGCCTGTGTTAATGATGGCACAACAAAATATGCCTCAGCTGTGAAAACCGACCACCCATCGGAGCATGGTTAGCATCTGAACGGAAGGACGCAGGGCAGCCTGTACTGCCGCCACGCAGGCGTGTCACAGCTGTCCTTGGGAGGGAATTCTCACACACCACAGCATGTTCAGCACCCTACTCTTTCCCAACAGCTTCCCACAGTGCCCAAGAGCAACAAGAATGTCCCAAATGCCCCGGCGTGGTTCTTCCCTCGTCAGGGACCACATCTTCGGAGTTAATGAAGCAACACCACTTCTGCGGTGAGCTCCACAGAGAGCTGCTTTCATTAGGTTAGACTGTGACAGATGTTACTCAGGTGTGCTGCAACCTCCCACGGCTTTCCTACAAATGCAATGCTGAAGTTCCTATCTGCATCGCATAGTCCTGTCTAGGTAATTACTGGAGTACATGCACTTGAGCTAATACCAGGGTACTGGCACTTCTTCTGAGCCCTGCTCACTTTCAGTCATGTATCCAATCACGGTTTGTTGCACTGGATACATGAAAATTTAGTGAAATTCCCGACCTGTGTCCAGCAGCAGGAATAAACTATATACACTGGAAGAAAATTACATTTTGTGCCTACATAAACATAGACTTCCGAAAATAGTCATTCTATAAATTATTTTTTAATTTTAACTAAAATGTAGTGTCAACAACCTCAATGAATGTAATTAGAGGTGTGACAATGCACGCCCCCGGTGTCATAGTCACACTGTTACAAGGCATTCCGTGTGCACACCTGCGTGGATGGATGTCCACCTCTCATGAATTAGCCTAACTCTTAAACGCTGTCTCCACTGACAGCATCATTCTTTAAACGTTTGTACAGCACAGCCTTTTCTCAGCAGGATGTTTGGTTTAAAGTAATAATATTTTACAAACTAGCCAGAAAATTCCCACTTAATAATTACAACACACAAAAATAATACTTTTATCGGTAGAAGACCCCTGAGAGAACACGTTACACAGCCTTGTACCCCAGGAGCCACAGAACCCACGGTGAGAGACCCAAGGTGACCCTGATTCCAGGGTCCACCACACACCCACCCTCCCCTCCATGCATCTACTTCGCTCTATCTGTTTTAATATGCTGCTTACTACAATAAAGTTAAGTTTGGGAGACAAAAGTTGCATAGGTTTCGTTAAGTGCTATAGGTTCTGGCTTGGGAATCCAGTAATTATTTCCAATTCATCCATTAACTTAAAACAATCCACACAGGGCCTAACACAACGACCCAGTGGCTAAATCCTTGCCTTGCCCACACCTGGATCACATATGGGCACTGGTTCATATCCTGGCTGCTCCACTTCCTGGGCCTGAATGTGCACCATGGCACAGTCAGGTCCACATCTTGGCAATTTAAATAATCAGATGCTAAACCCAAATCTGGAAAACATAGTTCAACAAAAAAGCCTCAGATCAAATTTTCTCCAAGGAATATTCTTAACCAGATTGGCTCTAAGTTCCTGTCAGAAAAAAAATATCTTCTCAGAAATAGGCATAGGCACTCATAAATTTTATGTGTCATGTAATAGAGGCCGCATGGTACAAATTTGAAATTTTGAAGTAAATCTTTTAAAATACTTTCATATTTAGCAGAAACATTCATTCATATGACACAGATATAATCAATAAGACAATAACAAATATAGTAAAAAAAAAAAAAGATCATTTTTTCAATAGTTCATCCACATTTCTAATCCCAACTGCCCTTTCAGTGGCCACTCCTCACCTCTGGAAGGCACCTTGGCTAGCCTCTTTCCTTCTCACACAAACATAACCATATCAGCACTTTGGTTGGTCCTCCCCACCCTGAAACCACAATGAATGTCGCATTGTGGGCACAAACAATACAGCACCATTTTCCAGGCACAGCACACTGATGCACAGCTTTGAGGAGCTTCTGCTATCAGGAAACTTGGCAAGGCAACAACGGGGTTTGCCTTCACACTTGGTTTTAAGTAACCTAAGCCAAAGGAATGCACGTTCTCATTTAAAAGATAGTCAGAGTCTCTGCTTTTATGTATAGTCAGCTATAAATACTATTTTTTTTCCTAGTACTATTGCAATACTGTCACAGTAACCCAACAATTCTGTCTTGCCCCCATTGCCCCCCACTGCAGCCTCCTGGACTACCTTTCAAGTACTTAATTCTTCTAATGCAGAGTACTCCAGTGCATAGATGCACCAGCTTGTCCAGGTCCCTCTGGTTGGATGTAAGATGCTTCCAGTTTGATTCCTGTACAAGCTTCTGCATGGACAGCATTTTCAATGATTTGCCCCAAGGAAGAATGGCGGGGTCACATGGTAGGATCTGACTGCAGAAATTGCCAACGGTCCTCTGAAATGGTGGTAACAGGCCACACTTCCTCTAGGAACAATTGTGCAGTTTACAGCATGCTAGGATTCAATCTCAGGAGGCTGTATGTCGGCCACTTCTTAGTAACATCTCACTGTGGCTGATCATTAATAGTTCCACTGAGGTCTAATTTATGTGTCATAAATTCACCCATTGCAAATAAATAATTCTGTGTTGCAAGCGAGCAGAGTTGTAAGCCTTCCAGAAGAACCCAGTCCTCATCACTTCCCTCCCAGCCAGAGAAGGCTCCTCTGCATGGAAGCCCCACTCACTGCAACAACCAGTGACCAAGCATGTACTCTCCACCTCAACCGACCTGCAAGTCACACGGAGTCTAGGCCACTGTCCTGCATGCCGAAAGCTGCCTTTCACACTGCCGTTGCACACACATTCCATCCAGTCAACAGCTGATGGACCAATGCACTGTTTCCGACTTGGAGAAGCAATGACTCGGACCCATCAAGATTTGTATTCAGGACTTGAGGTGTATATGTTTTTCTCTAAAACAGATTTTTGGAAGCGGAACCAATGTATTACATGAATACCCTGAGCATAACTCTTTTAAAAACCTGACACTGATTTCAAAAGTACTTAAAACATTTTCCCTAATTTTTGCAGAAGTATTTGTTATCTGTTTTATGATACGTAGTAAATTCCCATAGCAAGTCATATTAAATATCTTGATTAGCCACTTATATATCCCCTCTGAAACAATATATATTCAATTCTCCTATAATTTTCCTTTATATTGATTGATTCTCATTTAGCTGCAGACTTCTTTTTATACAGCTTATGCACAAGTACTTTGTGAGTTCAATTTATTAATTGAAACAGCTTGTGATGAATTGGTATTGTTCCTTTTTAAAATACATGACAGAATTCACCAATACACTAAGATCCAACACCGACATAAGCAACTGCTGGAATGACTATCATCTTAACAATATTGAATCTTCCGGTTCATAATCATGAAGTCGGTCTCCATTTAGCGAAGTTTTAATATGCAAGTGTTATATTTACTTTCCCAAGTTTTCTAAATTTACTTCTAACTATTTGAAGAGAGGGTTGTCATCATTTATTTCATATGTCTACTTTCTGTACACAGAAATACAACTACAACTGACTTCTGTATTAATGCCTCAGTAACATATTCATCAATATTAGTATTTTGTGGGGTGTTTAGAATTTTAAACATAAATGATCACATCATCAATTTCTCTCAAATCTTTTCAAAAATTTTGAACAGATTTTGGATTTTATCAAACGCTTTTTTTTTCAATGAGATGACCTTTCTTTTATTAACACAGGCTGATATACTTTATATATGTTATACCATATGTGTATTCCTGGGAGAAATGTTACTTGTTATAATCTTTTACTGTGTTTGATTTTCCTAACTTTGTAAGGATTGTTGCATCTATATGTGTAAGGGATTCTCAGCCGAGGTCTTCTTGTGATCGTTGGTTTCATTATCAATGTAAATACAGAGAACCCACAGACTGGGTGTAACTGCAGAGCACCCACAGACTGAGTGTGAATACAGAGCACCCACAGACTGGGTGTGAATACAGAGCACCCACAGACTGAATAGGGAAGCTCCCCTGCTCTCTTTCTTGAGTCTGTGACACACTGGTATTATTCTTTCACAATATCTGATTGAGGTTTGACACCAAGTTTCTTGTTGTGGAAAGATGTTGAATTGTAGGTCTTTTAAGGTCTTCTACCTGCTAAGTTTTGGTGCTTGACGTCTTTCTAGGACCCTTTTATTTGAGTATGCTAACTGCTGGCATAAAGTGGATGATCCTCCATTCCCTACGTATCGTTCTGTTCATCACTGGAGGAGCACAGGCACAGTTCAGAGCAGTCAAGTCTGCTTAGTTTTATGTTCCACTGGGGTCCATTCCAAGGGTTGACCAGTGGGAGTCATAACGAGATGGAGGGACTTCTCCCATCTCCACTGTTGAGTGAGTCTCATCAACTGAAGAAGAGAAACTGTCAGCATCTCTACAGCAATAAACTACAGGGACAGAAGAAATGGAAGTGAAAGCAGCTCTAAGCTGTTCATATCACAGTCAGTCAGTTAATATAAAAGGTTGGCAGTTGTTAGAGTGTATAAGGATACTTCAAAACTCTTATAGGGAATGACCTTGGCTCAAGAGGTTTTGAAATCCATGCATACAACGTATACTCCAGAAGTTCATGGAAAAATATTATGGGAAAACTGTGTTTAGATTTTAACAATTTTGCTCCAAAATATCTTGAGTTTTCTTTTCCATGAACTCTCCATGGATACATTTTTTCTTTTGGAGTGTTGCATCTCACCCAACGGGGCAATAAACAGTCCTTTCTGTTGGTGGGTGTCCCTTCCTCCTGTCTGGGCTGGAAGCCCAGTCTGCCAAAGTCATTTTTGTCACAGTGCTGGCTTTCCTGATCTCAGACTCTCAGACACCATGGCAGAGGACCCAAGATGGGAACCACACCCAGCACAGCACTGGGCTGTCAGTCACTCCTCCACATCCTCTCCTGGGGGACACTACAGCTTTCCCAAGCCACACGGAGCTCCAATTGTTAGAGAATGCAACTTTGAGTTTATAAAGACTGTAGAAACACACTCATGGTCATGGATTAACACAAGTATCTGTGCCTTCAGAGGTTAGACAACACATTCTCAATTTTCTATAGCACTCGTACATGCTACCTTTGGCCACATCTACTATCAACATTTGAATTCTGCTAATATCAAGTGAGTGCTTATTGCAAATGCCCAAATTTTAGGTACACCTGCAAAGAAACAAAAATGTGCAACTTTTAATCAAAAGGTTAGTATTCACTTTATTATTTTATTTACTTTAAGGTTTCAGTTACTTTGAAATTGGATAAAATGTATTTATATTTTTTTACAATAAGAATGAATCATTGGTTTTAAATGAAGATAGTAATGAACTCATTTCGCAATGTATCACTACACTATTTATATTTAAGAGTATAAAAAGATATGAATATGACCTATCATTAGATTCTGATATTGAGAAAAATCTCTTCAAAGAATCTGACAAATTATGAATAAGAAGCAAATATCATTCCTTTGGCTTTCTGTTCCTTAGTACAATACAAACTGGTACCAAATAGTATCATGTTAGCAGTTAAGACACAAGATATTTTGAGATCAATCTTTCATAAAGAAAAAAAATTAAATCTTTTTAATCTAAGTATGTATTCTTCAAAAGTCCAAAATTTTTTTGAACTAGAAATGTCAAAATCCTGGTTTTAGGCTAAATTATTACTGTGATTATCATTTTTGACTAAAGAGCAAAGAAGGTAATGACGGCCTCTGCAGCAGACCCTGCTGGAAACACTGTCTTGCAATCGGCAAATCCAGAGGCAGTTAGACTCACGGGTCACACACTAGCACATCCTAACCATCCAATACTCTTGTGGATACTGCGCAGCAAACTAAACGATGTGAAAAGTGTCAACGTCCTTGAGTAAGTTTCAGATTATCCCGGGAAAATGATACTGATCTTGGTTCTGGTTAAAGTGCTAGTACTCAGCCCAAATGAAGATAGTTACCCAAAGTGTAGTAGTTATCACTGCATTGTTCTGTGACACACATGCTATACGACTTCCTTTACGTACCAACCGACAAGGCACTGCCAAATGCTAACCAGCTTCTGGGAGCATCTCACGTCTTGTTGAGAAAGATAAAGGCTGTCCCACCGAAGGATGTCCCAGCTGAAGAGGCTGGTGCTGCTGAACCCATCACCTACCACCCAGGTGGGGCAGTGAAGAGTGCCCCCAGAGGCAGCAAGTGGACCACTGTCCCAAACCACCTCTGTCGTCTCGGTGACCCCGAGAGCACCGGTGCCCGGCCCTGCTTGAACTGAAATTTTACCTAGTTACTGCCTACCCATGCCCAGCGTGTGTGTTCAAGTCGTAAGCCTTGCAATGACTTCTTTTGACTCTCCCCTCCTTCCAGACATGGTGACTGGTTTTGAGGATGCTTCCCCTGCGGCACAGCTGGCCACCCCGGACTCAGGTCCTTGTTCAGCTCCCTCCAGCCTTGGCCAAACCTGCAGCTTCTACTTGCTTCGCACGGCACTATGGCCATGTCGCGTCTCCCTCCCTAGCCCGTGCGGGTGTGAACAAGTCCTCTCACATCGTATACCATTCCCATGGTCAGTGCTGAGACGCTCCCTGAAGCCCCCTGCGAGCGAACTCTCCCCCATTTATAACATGATTGCCTCAGTGCCAACAGCTTTATCCAGCCCCTTTGGGTGGCAGTGTCTTCTCAGGGGCCTACGCCAAGGAGGGGAGAGCCTGGGTCAGCTGCATCTCAGCCCGGTCTGTTCTAGCATCCCCGGACAGGATCCAGCAAGGAACATGCCCACAAGGGGTGCAATACGCTCCTCCTCCCAGAGCCAGAACTGCTGGCCAAGGGGCGCTGTCGTCCTGGGACCAGGGATTCTGAAGCTCTCTTGGAGGCCACAGCTCAGATCACTGAGTGCTTGAATACGCTGCTGGCTTAGCAGTTCCACTGAATGTCCCCAAGTGGGCTGGGAACATTTTCCGAGTGTTTCTGAGAGGAACAAAGCTCCTGAACGCTCTGCGTTGGCCAGTGTCTATGATGTCAATACTTGAAATCACCAACTTTGGCATAAATTACTTCTTAAAATTTGCAGAAATGTATCAGCTGGCTGAGCTAGTAATGTGAGTCTCTCCAACACACCAGCCATCCCTTCTATCAAAATGTCATAAAATTGGTCACTCTGTAAAATTCTGGTTCTGATGACATTATGGAGGTTTGTTAAGTAATTTCTGTTCTTTGTATCCAAAGCTACATCTTTGAAACATTTTTAAACTATCTTTTAAAAAGTAATTTATTTCACAGATTTCCTTTAAAACAGAAAGGGGAAAGAAAGTGTAATTCTGAAAGGCTCAAACATTGGTACTTTCACAGTGTGCGAGAGTCCACTTACTGGGAAAGTGAGCATTTCGTCTATATTTTTAAATTAGCTGGTATAGACAAATAGTCTTTCAAAATGATGAAAATTATTAGTGTGGATACAACTCAAAATACGCAGCCAACATTGCTTCAGTTTACCACTACAAATGAATAGCTGATGGATTACCACTTTAAATACCTTACAAACAGAGAAGACAGTTTTTGTAAATATAATCTAACATGCTACTAGATCCCAGTCTCAGCACGGCTTTTGTGGATGTTTGTGAAGCTGTGGGCGTGTCTTCTGTCTGTCTCTTCTATGTGTGCATCTGTATTTTTGCATCTAAAAATGCAAATAAAGATTTAAAAAAGATATGGTTATTTAGGAGCCACAAACGTTTGAAATGCCCAACTACAACAACCTGAAGAAAGCGTGTCCTGATGGAGACAGAGCTGGAGAAGGCAGGAGCATCACGAGGCTTTCTGTTAACTGCACATCCTTTGCTTGGCTGTTACAACCAAATTTGTCAGAGCCTGGCAGCAGCGTGGATACTGAAGCCACATGGGAGCCCTGTTGCCTTCTGAGGCAGATGCTATGAGGTTTCACTGGGATCCTTTTCAGTAATGAAGGACCTACTGGGAACATTGTAGCATAAAGCCCACAACACTTCAGGTTTCTCTGTTTCTATTTCTCTCTCTCTCTCTGTTTCTCTGTCTCTCTCTCCCTCCCTGCCAGGACTCAGCTATAATCAAAGCTCCAAATTCCTTAATCCATGTCTGGACATCTCACCTCTGAATGCCGTGTGGGACCAGGTAAGCTCTAACTTTTCATGAAACTGTATTTCCTTCCTTCCACTTTCACTTCATTCTCCTGGCTTCCATTGGTATAGATCCTTAAATGTTCCTGACAAACCTCTTTCACCCTAACCTCCATCTCTGAATGGCCTACCCAGGGGTGGCTAGCCAGGCCATCCTGGGTGGCGGCAGAGGATGGGGTGCAGAGCTGGGAAGGGGCGCTTGAGGCATACAAGGAAGTCTTCTCTTTTCAAAGAGCGGCCAGTACTTTCCGACCCGCATGGGTACAAGTGTGTGGATCTGAGTGACTGCTGGGCCTGTGCTCCACAGACTCACTCACCTTCTACCGTCTGCTCCCTTCCTTTGCAACAGTCTCACCTCCTAACCTGTGCAGCTTAGACTGCACACCCACACATCCCTCCCTCACCCACACTCTCCACTGACGGGGTCTCTGCTGCACCACATTCACTGGGCAACACCAGATACCTGCTCACGTCCAGCTGTGTCTGCTTTGCAGCGGAACACAGGCAATGCAACTGCTGGCAAACAGCACACAGCCTGCATAAACAGTCTCAGTTCTCAATGAAGGCCATCCAGGCTGCATGTCACGGTGAACATGAGACACACTATGTCCCAGATGACCACTACGCCACCCTGGCCCACCTGACAGAAACCCTACAGTCTGTGTGAATGGATCACCACTCACTGAACGCACTGCTGTGATTCCTCCCAGCTAAGGCCAGCTTCATCAACCTGCCCTTCCTCACTCAGTGACCTCCTTCTCTACCAAATCCTTCTTTATCTCACAGCCATTCTTCCTGTCGGCAGGTCCCCAAAACAAGGGGGTAAAGCAACAGTGTTCTCTGGCCACAAGAACCACCAGGGACAGCTTGTTGGGGCACGTCCATTTATTGCGAAGCAAGCACAACTTATATAGACTAGGAAAGGGGATGGCAGAAAGGCATTGCCCCATAGTCCTCTCACCCAGCAATGACACTGTAACTGGTTAGAAGGCATATCTATCTCTCCGGACCCTCCTACCACCCACAGGTCACTTTCCACATGCATGGCTAGAAGTTATGCCCTAGGTCTCATGGAGGTAGACTTGAGTCACACATAGCACATAAGCTTGAAGCTATGACTCGGGTCATATTCACCAGGTGTGGGCTGGCAGATAGGCTGTGGGTTGTATCTGACTTCTTCAGAGTTCCTCCTTATCAAGGAAGTTCCAGCAAAGTTCATCCAAGGACAGAGAAAAGAGACTTGGGTGCAGCCCACCACTCTTTGCTCCATGCCCAGTGAACAGGCCAGGTTGAGGTCTCAGTTAGCCAAGACCCCAGGGACACGGCCTGCAGAGTGCCTACAATCTCCCACATAAGCTAAGCAGGCTGAGATCCAGGGGTGATCTCCTATAGCTATCAGGACACAAATAGATTCCTACTCCCTCTGTTAAAAATAAGACAAAACCCCACTTTCCAGACACTTCTCCCATTATCCTCCCCTTCCAAATAAATATTGTAAGATTTATGTAGGGGCAGATACATGGGCTAGGAATCAACACACCATTAGAATGACATGTTACAATTGAAGTACCTGAGTTCTAATCCCAGTTTTGGACCCTGGCTCCAGTTTCCTGACAAGGCATACCCTCAGAAGCAGCAGTGATGGCTCAAGCAACTGAGTTCCTGGCACCCAATGAAACACCTGGATTATTCCTGACTTTTGGCTTCAATTTAGCTGAGCTCCTGCCACTGCATCCTGCCACTGGGTGGATTTTTTTTCTCTCTCTCTCTCAAATAATACATAGTTCCAGGTTGTCCCCAGACCTAAATGCTACCATTTTCCAGCAAGAAGAGAAAAAAAAATGTGCAACAGGCACCATTAACAGCCCTATGATCTAGTTTAAAATCACAGGTGATGTCTCCAGAATCCCAGGCACTGCTGGAACTGCGAGGGTGGGAAACACTGAGCAGACAGTGGTGCGGCCACAACGCTGGGTCAGTGGGCACAAGAGGTGACGGGGAGCTGTAGTCTCATACATGAAGGTATAAATGTGGCACAGAAGCTTGGGTCTGAAACTCAACGGAGGGAGGAGTACAAGTGATAACACACGAAGAAGTCGGCATAGAGGACCAGCAAAGTCTACCTCTGTAAATGTGGAAAACACAGCTTAAGCGTCAGCCCCAATGGGAGAATCTGCTAATCTGAGCTGCAATGGCCAAGCATAGAAGGATAGGCACACACACAGTGAATGAGGGTCCTGGCACCTTCCCTGCAAGAGAGCAAAATACAATCTCAGTCTCAATTAACCAAGGAAGACATCGAAGAACTGCCAGATAAAGTCTTCTTTTAATAAAAACTGCCATAAAGCTTCTTAAAGACAATGAGAAGCACGTACTGGAGTTAAAAAAAAAAAGTAAGGAAGTATATTGCACAGAAAATAGCAAAACTGAAACAAAATCAAAAGGAATTATTATAAATTGAGAATACAACAGAGCAAGTTAAAAATTCAACAGAGTGATTGAGGCACAAAGAAAGAATTTCAAAACTGGAAAACTCCACATGTGAAAATGTTGAAACAGTCAGAAATATGAAAGAAAAACTGAGTAAAGCTAAAAAAAAAAAAAAAAAAAAAAAACAAGAATTAAGTCACACCTTCAAAGGGCCAAAGAGTTATGGGATCAAAAGATGTATTTGCTGAAATAATAAATGAGAACTTCTCTGACATGGACAAAAAAAGGGTACATCAAATACAGGATAAAGTCAACCTAAAGCAATTTGTTCCACGTCACATCACAATCAAGCACTCTTCCACTAAACATAAGCAATAAATATTCACAAAAGAAAAGTAAACTAACTCATAAAGGAACACAGATTAGACTCACAGCTGACCTCTCAGAGAAAAACCTGGATGCTGAAACAACACAAAGGGACTGCCTCAGATCCTTAAAGAAAAACAAACAGAAGCTGAAAAACATGACCTTGACAGACCAGCCCTACAAATGTTACTTAAGATGTACTACAGAAAAAAAAGAGGAATGCCTACCAAATCCAAAGGCAAATGTAGAGAACATTTCAATAGCCCCACAAAAGAAACCTGAATTGCTCAATGAGAAACCCTGTGATAAAAGACAGGGCCCAGGCCCGTAGCCGGATGCAGCCGCAGCACCCAACCAGCACAGGTGAGAACCAGGAAAGGAGGAGGCAGAGCTGACAGGGGAATAAGGGGTGGTTCCCTAGCTGAACACCAACTTACACTGAGGAGCATGAGCTGGGTAGGGGGTAGACCAGACCAGGCAGGGACACAGCACCTGCGCACCTCATGTGGACCAGATTGGGTGAAAACCAGGCTGGGCTGACTATTCCCACTGGTGCAAGCTACAATCAGAGTAGGTGAGGGTTGTTGGGGCTTAGTTGTAGCATCAGCTGGTGGAAGCTGGTACAAAGGGTTAGACACGTTGGGTGCAAGCTACAATCAGAGTAGGTGAGGGTTGTTGGGGCTTAGTTGTAGCATCAGCTGGTGGAAGCTGGTACAAAGGGTTAGACACGTTGAGTTGAACCACAGGGCCAACTGGAATGGGAGCGACCTGGGAGGGAAATAGTGGGCTCCTCCCTCGTGGGTCATCACCTTCCACGGGAGGACATGGGAACTAGGACAGGGGGCTGGGGTGGCTAAAAAGACACCCAACAACATCCGTTAGGGACGGCTGGATGAGATGGTTGGATGGAAGTAGGTTGCAACACCCGTTGGCAAGTATATGAACAGAAGGGTATTTGGGACAGACTGGACTAGTATGCCATACATACTGGCAAGCCAGGGTAGGGGGTGGGCCTGGTTGGGGTTACTGTGGGCTGCCCTGACTGGGCTGCAACTCCTAATGGTACGTGCGAGGGACAAGTGCGTCCAGGGCGGAACCAGGCCGGACTGCAAGAGGACACGGGTGGAGACAGAAACGACCCAGCAACTGCAACCACCAGCTGATTGGGGCAATGGACTGTGCCGGGCCCTATGCTTACTAGATCATGCAGGAATCTGGACTGGGAATACCTCAAAATTTCTTTGAGGATCTCCTCAGTTGAGACACCGGACTCAGAGTCCTAACCAAGAAAAGACAGAACAAGTCAAGCAACAACCTCAGCTATCTGTTGGCAGCAAAACACAGGGCAAATGGAGACTCTAGAAGGGAGTGGACTCTTCAACGACCACATCGTGCTTAGAGTGGCGAGACTGGCAGCGACCCATGAATGGTGAACTATTGGAACCACTTGATCGAGTATCTCAGAGCATGCCCCACATCCGGGACTTAGCGTGGGTGGGAAACTGGGTGGGGCTTCTTCCTCTATATCCCTCTTTAGGCCTTGAACCTTTTTTACCCCAATTAAATTTGTAAGGATTGTCAAAATTTAAAAAATAAATTAAAAAAAAAAAGAAAAAAATAAAAGACAGGGCCAAATCACAATCTGCCAGCACTTACTCTGAAGATGAATGGCTTAAACTCATCAATAAACATCACACATAAGCAGGCTGCATCAAAACAACGAAACCCCTCTGTCTGCTGCCTACAGGGGACAAATCTTACCAACAGATCTGTGCAAATGGAAAGAAAAAGGAAGCAAAAAGATATTCCAGGCTAATGGAAAGGAACAATGAGTTCGTGTGGAAACTCTTACATCAGAGCATACAGACTTTGATGTGAAACAACACTAAAAAGACAAAGAATGACACCACGTAATAATGAAGGGATCCATTCCGTAAGAAGAAATGACAATAATAAAGGCATGCATACCAAGACCAGGGCACCTAGCTACGCAAAACAAATACGAATGGATTTAAAGGAAGAAAAAGACTGCCATACACCCCACTAACTTCAACAGACAGAGCGAGAAGATGGAAACTCAGCAAGAAAATAAGAGAGAAGTTGCATGATATAACTGGAGACCAATAACTCAACAACAGCAACCAACCATGTGAAAAAAATGGTCAAAGGAAATGAACAGGCTTTATTTTTTTCAAAATGACAAATGTAAATGGCCAAGAGACACATGAAAAACTTCTCAGGCTTTCCTGCAATCAGAGAAACACAAAGAAAAACCATGCTGAGGTTCCACCTAACTCCAGTGAGAATGGCCTAAATTCAGAAAACTACCAACACCACCTGCTGGCACCGGAGGAGCGGAGAAAGGTACCCTCCTTCACTGTGGGTGGCAGTGTGGGTATTGCAGACGCTGTGGAAGTCAGCAAGGAGAGGACTTAGATCACTGAATATTGGTGTAGTGTTTGTGGTGTGACCCAGCTATTCAGCTTCTGGGAATACACCCAAAGGGAGTGAAATCTGCATGTAAGAATGAGACTTGTAATCCTCTATTTACAGCAGCACAATCCACAAGGGCAAAGTGGAAATAACCCAGATGCCCATCAGAAGAGGAATGGATAAAGAAATCGTGGTATGTCTACTCCAGGGAATACTACTCATCTATTACAAGAATGATATTCTACCATTTGCAATGAAATGGTCATAACAAAATGAACTCAGTTAACTAAGCAAAAAGGGCAAATATCATGCTTTCTGATAGAAGACTACTTTCAAGCAAAATAAAGGATCAATAGATAATTTATCTATGTATAGATATCTTCTCATACATGAACTGTATGGTGGAGCCCAGCATCCTAAAATGTGTAGATTGGAATATACATCTCTACTCTGTAACATGATCTTCCAAAGTTTAACCACTAAAATATGCTAGAACCCGGGTAGCAAAAATGGTGAAATCATTGATTCTTTATGAAAAGTTTGCTTAGACTTTTTTGAAGTACCCTCATATGTCCAGAGACTGAAGAAGCAAAGCTTCCTCTTACGTGGAAGCTTTACCGATTCAACTAAGAATACATACAGTGAGTAGTCAGAAACTCCTGGGTCTCCTTGGAGTGCTGAAGTTTCTGTGCTACCCTACCTTACAGACCCAACTCTGTTTGCAAGGTTCATCTCTTCTGAAGATGTGCAACTTACAGGAGCTAATTAATCAGCAGGCTCTGGGAGGATGTGGCCAGCTGGAATCCATGAGGTGAAAGGGAACTCTCTCCTCTTTGATTCATAAAAGCAAAGAAGTTTAATAATTCCTCAACTATAGGAAAGTTAAATGCCTTTTATTTTGCTTATTGGTTTTAAAACTTTTTGGAAAACTTAAAGGGACATCAAAGTTTGAGGACCATGCTTCAAACAAGACATCAGTCTCCACACTGTTAGCTCACTTTAACAAAGGATGCGACAATTTTGAAAAGGCAGCCCCTCCTCATCAATCTGTGAGACAGCAGCTGATCTTGTCCTCGCTCTGGTTGGAAAGAACAGTTCCACACCACAGAAATTCCAACTTGCTTCAGTTCCTGTGGTTCAGATTAAAACATTAAAGTACAGCAAACGTCCCACTCAACGGGTAACAGAAACCATTGTGCTTCGACCAGCTGCACACAGGAACTCAGCATTCGATAGAAATGTTCAAAAAATAAGATCGCAATTCTGAATCGTCTTTTGAGCCAGAGGTGCTTGTGTGGCCCCACGAGTGGAAGGAGAGAGTGCTGAGGACACAGCAACTGCTTCTCGGGGCGCACTAGGCTCTTCCATGCTGACCTTCTACTGCATCAATGTGTGACAGCACCAGCTCACGAGAAGCGCATCTGAGAAACTTAGTAAAGCATTTAGCTTGAATAATAATAATAACGAAAAGCTTGGGAAGGCTTCCCCAGAGAATGCCCCACAACAACATTGATACTGTCTCAACCCAGATGTTTCAAAGAATGGAACTTGCATTATTTTCAACGTATTGTCTACCCAATACTATGTCAATTAATTCCATAATGTTGTATAATGATACTGAGGTTTTGTGGGGGCTTTTAACTGACCGGATCTTTACTCTGTTAGCCCTATCTTCAGACTAGAGAAGGTCTCCCCAAGAGGCCACTGAACTTATCTGGACAATAAGACGCTGGACTTTATGCTAGATATGTGTTTGCAAGGAACGAATCTCAACTGAACTTGAACTGTGGTTATGCAACAAGGTGGAGGAATCCACCATGGGGGGAGGGGTATGGGAGGGGTGGGGGGAATCCCCAGTGCCTATAAAACTGTATCACATAATACAATGTTAACAACAATAAAAAAAAAAAAGAAAGAAAAAGAAACCTTTACAAAAGCTAAAAAAAAAAAAAAAAAAAAACATTGCTATTCATGACTGCCTTCAGGGCAGGGTGACGTTGAAAGCTCTGCTGGGGAACCACTAGGCAGCCATTTTCCAGCACTGGTCGAGCTCCTGCTGAATTTGTTTCACTACTACTCCTGAAAAGAAATCTTAAAAACTAAACCTGTTTTTATTCAGTTACAAATGTTTAAAACAATTCATTCAGACGGTTATATTCCCAAGCCACTCGATTTTTTAGGAACAGACTAAATGGTTGGTGCTAGTAATTAGAGGAATACTTTAAATGTGATAGAATTTATGCTGAGAAACAAAATTCATATATTTTAATCTTTGAAATCCATTTACTATAACCTGCCAAAGGCCTCTTACATCAAGAATTTCATAAAAAGAATATGAAAAACTCATTTAAAATTGTTTTAAATGTATTTGTTATTATATTTTAATAATGATTACATGGTTGATCAGGGTGAGAAAGATCAAGGTTTAGGGAAAATTGGGTGAATTCATTGTTAAAAAGTTAAATAAAATTCAATTATCATTAAATTAAGATCCAAAAGAGGACCTGTTGAAAATTTATAACGCCATCCAAATGATAACTTGTAACAACAAAGATATTATTCCATCCAAACAGACAAATATCAAAATCTTTAGCTCTCATGGTATGATAGCTGAGTGATCACACAGGAGTTTGGCAAGAGAAGAAAAACACCCAATGTCAGAGGAAGAAAGAGAAGGCACAAGGATGGTTTCCTCCTGTCTGCTTCAGCTGTCTCCACCCGTGGCTGCTTGGTAGCTACGCCTCCCTGCTCTTTAACTTGCTCAGCTGTTCTCCGCCTTGTTTATTTACATGCTAGAACCATCCTTGACTGTAAGAATTCCTGCTTTACCTTTCTTTCAAGCTGTCAAAATCATCCCTAAGAAGTGCTTTGCTACATCTGTAGACATTGCCTGAAAGATCAAGGTGACGGCTGCTTAGCCTGCTGGTGATGACAACAGTTAAATGGGCACATGTGCATCATCAAAGCACCTGGGTTTGACACCTGCTCCAATGGCTGACTTCAGCCAGCTTCCAGCTAACGCAAACCCTGGGAGACAACAGTGATGGCTCACCTAACAGGTTCCCTGCCAGCCACACAGAAGACCTAGTCTGCATTCCCAGTTTCGGGATTCGGCTCTAGATCAGGACAGTTACAGGCAATTCACGAGTGAACCAACATCTCTACATCTTTGCCTCTCAAATAACCACAAAATTATAAAGCAGAAGACACCTGTGTATATCCTTAAGGAGGCACAGAGGTGTGGGGTAACTGTTTCCCTATGTCTTACTCATCTCACAATTACTGTGATGAACAAGGCAGAAAAAAAAGATAATATTTTAAGCTTGGCTTTTTCAAAAATATTCACTTTTTCTGTTTGGGGGACTCTAGTATTAAACTGTCCTGAAGAGCGGCTGTTGTTGTGAGATTGGGGGCAAAGCTGCTGCCTACAATGCTGGTGTACTACACAGACACCAGTTCCTACTCTGGCTACTCACTTCTGATCCGCTCCCTTCTGGAACAGCTGCAAAAGCAGCAGAGGATGGTCCAAGTGCTTGGGTCCCTCCACCCACGTGGGAGGTCTGGATGAAGCTGCTGGCATGGGCCTGGCACAGGTTCACGCGGCTGTGGCCTTTGGGGGCCATTTGGGAAGTCAATCATAGATGCAAGATATCACTTACTCTTTTTTCTCCTCACTTTGTACCTCTGACTTACAAAAAAAAATAAATTTTAAAATACAATAAATTGTCCTGAAGGTGTTTTAAAAGTCTGTATCATAAAAATCAAATAAATAGAAAAAAAAAACTCAAGAATTTTTTTCACATTGTTTGTTTCTCTCAAGTCTATCCCTAAACACGTGAATGCTTTCCCCCTTTAATTCTGTTTGAAGAAATAATCAAAATATCTCCAGTGAACAGTAATGGTTCCTGAGTGTAACATGTTAACCCTTTTCGTTCTAATAAAATTCCTTTTGTTTCTAACAGGAAGTGAAGAGTAGTTTAAAACATTCTGTCATAATGCCCTGACACAATAGCATAATGGCTAAATCTTTGCCTGGCATATGCCATCCCATATGGGTGCTGATCGCCGTCTTGGCTGCTCCACTTCCCATCCAACTCCCTGCTTATTTCTCAGGAAAGTAGCAGAGCATGGCTCAAAGCCTTGAGACCCTGCACATACATGGGAGTCCTGGAAGAAACTCCTGGCTCCTGCCTTCAGATCAGCTCAGCTTCAGCCATTCTAGCCATTTGGGAAGTGAACCAGCAGATGAAGATTTTTCTTTCTGTACATCCTTCCCTCTTTAAAATCTGTCTTTCCAGTAAAAGTAAGCAAATCTTAAAAAAAATTCTATCATAAAATTCTCAAGAGACTGCCCCATTGTCAATGTTAGCTGAAATCTTCTGCACTTCCGATATGCATTATGTACATTCCTCTACTTGTAAAAATTCCTCAAAATCACATCAACTAAGTAACTTCATAAGTCATAGACTGCTTCTGAAAAATCAACGATACATACACAAACCCCTGCCATGGAGACTTGGCACTGCTCCATGTCTGATGGATGGAGTAGGTTACAAAGGCACCACTGAAGGGCAAGGGGCGGGGATTGAGGACAGCTACTTTGGTATTAGTCCGAGATCATCCAGCAGAGGTGGGACCATAGATAGTCTAGCTCAAGCAATACCAGCTTCCTATCCCCCGAGGCCCAGAGCTAGTTTTAGATCAAACAGTGGAGCCCTCACTGGCCCTTTAAGTTAGTTGGTCAGTCTGTTGCTAGATTTATTCATTGAGCAAACATGGGGCAAGTTGGCCAGGAATCCAGACAAAGAATCTCAATACTCCACGTCTCTTGTTTCCAGGAGCCTCCCACAAACTGGATAGACTAGGAGTCACAATGCAGAGGCAGAATAAGATGAACTGAGAGGCAAAGAAAGTGGATTGCAAAGCCGTCTCGTGCAGATATGTCCAGTTCTAGAAACAGCTCCAGGGATGTGTTTCCTGGACTTGCTGTTGGTAAAATTTACAAAATGTATTTTCAGCCCCAACTGGTTAACACCATCGTCTTTTCATTTTGATCTCCCTGTCTGAAAATGCTACTAGAGCTCACGTCAGCAGCACAGAAGTGGCCCTCGCTTTTCAAAACCAGATATAGGCAAACTGGGTGCGAGACATACTTATTTTGGATTTACTGGGATACATTTATGAGTTTCCTAATCATTCCTGTGCACTAAAAAAATAATGCTTATCCCACAAGGAGTATCCTTCGTGCTCAGGACTGACACAGCCACAAGGAACACAGGTATCAAGACACTCTGGACGGAGGGGATCGTAACTGCAAAGACAGGAGAAGGCGGAGTCCTCACGCATTACAGCATTGCGAGCAGGTGCTAGCTATATGTAATAGCATAAGCCTGGCATACATGTTCCCAAATTAAAAAAAAAATCTAAAAATATACAAGATATTAGAATTCAATTGCCCATTAACAAAAATGCTTGAAATTAAAAGTGTTTCAGATTTAAGGAAATGTGAAAAACAGGATGCAGACATAGGCATGCCATCGATGCAATGCAGAGCTTACAAACAGGATCTGACTCTCCACATCACATTTTTAGCGTGAGCCTACATTCTGACACATCACCTGAGGTCAAGTACGGAATTCAGAAAGTTCCAGATTCTGGTGGATTTCAGATTGTAGGCGTCACATTAGGGACGCTCAGCCTGAAGAAATGTATCTTTTTTCTACCCCAAAGCTAGAAGTGTTTAGGAAATATTGTTCCTGTTGATGTAGAGGATGCCTAAGAGCACAGCTAACACAGGTACCAAGCGCTGAGTTTCACTCACTCAGCCAGAAATCAAGGTGGATTCCCAGACCTCAAGGACACCTTACTCCATATAGACGTGTGGGGCAACATTCTGTGCTACATTTTTTTTCTAAGTATATAGTCAACAAACGCTTTTTTAAAACAACAATTTCTAAAAGTTTATGTGGGAGCAAATACTTCTGGAATCTATTCAATGTTCTCTCATAATCTGCATGTCACTAATGCTTCACAGATCCTTCATATGCCTAAAAGTAAATTTCTACTTCCCATCAATTTCTGACATGGCATCGTGATATAAAAGAACCTCATAATTAATAATAGTTTAAACAACTAGAAATTCCTGCTAAGCAGGAATTGTGCTTAGGAAATGTCATGGTGACTCCAAATGAAGCAACCCCTAATAACAACTATACAGTCGTATAAAACTCACTTCATCAATCGAATCACAGCAAACGTCTCACTTTGATTTGATTCGACTTAACCTTTAAAAATCCTTATCAATTTGGCTATAGTGCTATGGAGCAGCCATTAAGGCACAAGCCACTTGAGCTATCTGGCCAAATATTCTCAGATAAAGAGATAAAGATAACACCTTTATACTAATGTGAATAACTTACAGAACCGAAGAACTGTGTCAAACAGCTCTTTGGAGATGGATTGGTGAGTCTGTGTTCTCCTGCCCAGCCACTACGTGCTAGATGCACATCTACTGATAACTCAGATCGAAAGATTCAACATATGTTCTCATTTCCACAATCAATAAAAATAACACAAGATTTATGGGAGGATGTAGTTTCAATATTTTCCACAATGTAATTGCAAGGAAAAGATTAGAGCAGATCTGAATGGAGCTCAGTACAACGTTTCAAGCTGTGTGGGTTTTTTCCACTCATGCTCTACACTAACAGTTAACACATCATTTCTGAGTCTCCTACTTGCTACAGCCTTCCAAAACCGCATGTTTTGGCAAAGCAATCCATGCATCATTAGGTTAATTTCCCATTCACATTATACATACTTGCATATAAGCCATCTGTTAGAAACTAAACAACATCAATCCTTCAGTTTAATCTGAATTTTAGACTATCAAATAGTAGCATAATTTAAATCCTACTTATTCCAAGTATGACGTATCCAACAGCTTCATTTGAGTGGATATTAAATCCCACTACTAGACTAACAGAAAGAAGAAGAAATATGCAATAAATGTGTTTCTTGTGTTAAACGCTATTCACGTATCGTTGAAAAAAACTTGACGTAACTCACCCTGCCATGATCTGAACATTTCAGATATACAGCTGTGATGCCAGTGACTGGCCACAAAGGGAAGTAGTCTTATCATTTGAAAATGATAAGCGCTAAATCCATCAAGTTCCGGAGTACCAAATAAGCTCCTCAAAGGAATTATTATGGCAATTATATTTTGCAATTTCTTAAATAAACTTATCACTTTGAATATTTTGCTAATATCAAGGCATAGTCATGTTCACGTCCACTTCTTCAAGTGCCTTTTCTCTAACGGCTAAATATTTCTCCACATTAGAAACCAGAGGAGACATTTCTGATGCCAAGGCCATTTGAACATCACAGTGGCACCAGGGGTGAGAAAGCCCTTTCCGTCAGAACAGCTCCTACAGAAAATGCAATAGACTGCATTTCTGTAACATCCATTTATTTAATAATTTTATGTTTATAACCTATATCAACATAGCTGTGGGGCTTATAAATTTTTACTCTCCAATAGTTTCCACAGCTTACGGTTTCTGCTTGGCTCACTCAGGACAACGGAAACACGCCCCTGAAAACCTCTCCACAAAAATTCTCCTCCTCAAAAAGTTTTCAGCAGAGGGGCTAGCTGGGAAGAGCAGGAATGTTTAGGACACCAGGAAGAAAAGAAGGCAGAGAAGAGTGGGAAGAGGGGCGGTGGGAGAGCTCACACTCAGAGCGGCAGCTCAGAGTCCGAAGGGCCACGCGGGCCCGTCGCTGAGTGCGGTCTGCGCTGAGCTGAGCTGCAGCCCACGCTGAGTGCCCTCAGAGTCACTCAGAGTCACCGCAAGCAGGCTCCTCCCGGACTGTGTGCCTGAACCAAAGCTACACCACCTCCTGCGGAGGCCTGCATGCTCGCCTGATGCAGTCACTATGGTCCGCGCCTGGCCTGTCCAAGCCACGGAGGACAAGCTGCAAGCTACAACATACTCAACTACTCAACTTCACACTCAGTCCATCTAATCTGCTGACCCTCGGGGGTGAGGTCAGTAACACCTCATCCTTGGGTTTAAGTCCCTAACAGGGACAATTCAGGGCAAGGATGTGAGAGAGCTGATAACTGCAAACAGTTGCACATTGCTACGCCCAACAGTCATTTAAACCATCAACAAATGCATTAACTAGCTTAAAGTAGCAGTTGATAAGCAAACATAGAAATAGAGGTGACATATTCAATATTCATAAAATGTCAAGTTACCTTTCATAGTAATGGTAAAACAGGAGGTGAAGTCTTCCATTTTCTAGGCCTGCAGTGGTTTTCATGTACCACAGAGGCATATATTATCCCTTGTTATGCAGCAGGTTCGACGTGCGCCCTTTGTTCACGGTGGGTACTAAGCAAAGCTCAGCCATACGCTCCAAACAAAGTTCAATCATCTCAAAACATTTCCACACATCAGAGGTTCAGAGTCGCTAACATGAAGCTCTGCTCTTGGCATTAAATATTGTGATGTGAAGAAATGCTTATCTCTCATTTATTTTTGTTTCTCCATGCCTCCTTTTCCTGTATGTGTGTGCACACACATACACCCATAAATACTCTATAAACGATTTCATATTTCAGTGTGAAAGTCAAGTTTTAAAAGTTTACTTTTGGGGCCCAGCATGGTAGCCTAGTAGTTCCTCACTTTGCCAGGATCCCATATGGGCATTGATTTGTATCCCAGCTGCTCCAGTTCCCATCCAGCTCCCTTCTTGTGGGTGGGAAAGCAGTTAAGGACGGCCCAAAGTCTTGGGATTCTGCACCCGTGTGGGAGACCTGGAGGAGGCTCCTGGCTTCTGGCTTTGGATTGCCCTAGCTCCAGGCTTTGTGGCCACTTGCAGAGTGAACCAGCAGACAAAAGAGTTTTCTCTCTGTCTCTCCTTCTTTCTGTAAATCTGACTTTCCAAAAAATATAAATAAATCTTTTTAAAAACTTTTATATTACAAAAATATAGAGAATTAAAATTCTGAAACATTTATTTATACTTCTATCACTGAAACATTCTAATAACAGCCACATTTGTGCCTTGGATGGTTGAGATACGCTCACCGAGGCCCAGTTAGAGGGGGTGCTTACTGGACTTCACATTCCCTTGGACCTCATCCTCCTTTCTCGCAACAATGTGCTCACAGCTCCAAAACCCAAAACGTGTGGCTCCCGCCCATTTTCTCACCTCTCTGGAGTTGAGAGGAAGGTATCTGCATTCTACAAGTTAAAAGTTTCACCATAGTGAATGAAAGCCAGCTGGCAAGTCAGCACTTCTCTCCAGGGCAAGCACACCAACATCCTGTTAGGGCTTCTGTCTCTCACCGTGTAATAGTGTCTGCACAAACGACAGCTGCCATCATCGATAGCAATCACACGAGTAACACCAAGTTGTGGATGGGCATCCCTGGCCTAGAAGTCTCAACTCGACACTCCGTGGGCACAGAACTGATTCCTCGGTGCTGAGAGTCTCCGAGCGTTTGCTAGAAATCAACAACTGCAAACTGATCCAGCTCGCTGGGACCCAGGCTTGTCCAGCCAGCGACGCGCAAGCCACACAGCGCCGACTTCTGCGTGTCTCAGTGTGGTCTTAACTTCTTAGCTAAGCCAACCCTCAAGAGCAATTTCCCAACTTGCCAAGAATCCCACTTTCGTATTTATTTTCCTCCTTCTAACTTACGCTTTCTCAACCAAGTAAAACAGCCTACTTTATATTTTTTGATTGAATAAATAATTCATTCTTTTATCATTATGAGCTAAAACAAAAACCTTGAAAGTTATCACACGTTCCTTTGAGGTGACATCTTACCTTCGGGCTTGTTGTTCTTCCTCTTCAGCCATTTTTCTACGGTCTCTGCACTAACGCTTTCAGAAACAAATTCATCTAATACCTGGGGGTGAAGAGAAAGATAGGCCTTCACTTTTTCATCTGTCAAACCTGCAAAAGAATTGAAAAGAATAAAAGTCACCTATACAACATCTTCAAGTTTAGGAAAGATACAGCATGACACACTGTGCTAAGACCCAATGACCTCAACTCTGTCGACGAGGGCAGGAGCGCCATGAGTATGAGCCACTTTTGTTTTCTGTTCGTGGTGCAGATCAAGTAAGTATCTGCGCATACTTGGCATTTAGCACACAAAAATAACCAACACCACTGAAATGTGAACTCAGGTCAATTACAGCAGTGTTTCACATCATACGTGTTTTGCCACAATACAATATTTTTAGTAAATGCAAATTTAGAATTTTAGTGACATTAAACTATAGACACTTTGTCATGTTACAGAGCAGTTTTCCAGTAGTAAACATCGGGGGCACATACGAACCAACACAGTGGCCAAGGCAGTGTGCATCATGCTTACAAAGTACAAAATAAGTATTTTTTATAAATAGCTATTACGGTTGTTACATTCACAGCAATTAAAACTTTGGCGGTAATACAAGCTGATAGATCTAGCGGCAGAGCACTACAGGTGCCAGGAATGTTTAGTGATTAAATTACCATATTTTATTCCCTTCCAATGCAAATTCTCCCTTTTTGTCAGGGACAATAAATTTATCAGTAGAAGTGATGTCCAGTTCAGAATAAACATGACATATGGTCATTAATACCCACTGAAGCAATAATAGTAATAATACTCAAGTTTAATGGTAACCATTGATTATATACAGAACATTCAGATAAAGAATCATAGCTGCCCTCTCAAGGAACAGATATATTTAGATGTATTCCAACAGGTGCTTCATGTTGGTGTATCAATTCATTAAAGAACCCCAAGTACAACAGGCTACAGGCTGTTCTTTCTGAGGATTATCATGTGGCTGGCGTATCTTCTCTGTGAACTACTTGAATAGACCATCCTATGAAGAGGAGGAGGAATGGCCCTGATGCTCAGGGACCGGCCTGTATGCTCTCCCTGCATTCCCTGGGGAGATTCTACATCATAATACTGTAATACAGAAGGAAACTCATCTCTTTCTATACAATCAGCACTCAACAACTTCCACAAATATAGTTACAAACCGATACATACACACACCATACACACATGTGTCTCGACAACGATAGCGCTCAAGGGAACAAACATTAGAACCCCACTGCCTATATCACCCTACAAAACCACCCCATCGGCAGAAAATTCAGACTGGAGCTACTTTACAGGGGGTGCAAACAGGAAGAGAACCTTTAAAGTGGAAGGATATGCTGCTGGCAGAGCAAGGTCCAGGCCCCCATAACAGAAGACACAGGAAGCTGAAGTAACCGGATAATCCCACCTCACACCTCCTGGGCTCTGTGCTCACCTCACACCTCCTGGGCTCTGTGCTCACCTCACACCTCCTGGGCTCTGTGCTCACCTCACACGTCCTGGGCTCTGTGCTCACCTCACACGTCCTGGGCTCTGTGCTCACCTCACAGCTCCTGGGCTCTGTGCTCACCTCACACGTCCTGGGCTCTGTGCTCACCTCACACGTCCTGGGCTCTGTGCTCACCTCACAGCTCCTGGGCTCTGTGCTCACCTCACAGCTCCTGGGCTCTGTGCTCACCTCACAGCTCCTGGGCTCTGTGCTCACCTCACACGTCCTGGGCTCTGTGCTCACCTCACACATCCTGGGCTCTGTGCTCACCTCACACGTCCTGGGCTCTGTGCTCACCTCACAGCTCCTGGGCTCTGTGCTCACCTCACACGTCCTGGGCTCTGTGCTCACCTCACACGTCCTGGGCTCTGTGCTCACCTCACACGTCCTGGGCTCTGTGCTCACCTCACACGTCCTGGGCTCTGTGCTCACCTCACACGTCCTGGGCTCTGTGCTCACGCGCTCCATGCTGGAGCCTCTTCAACCCCATTCCTTCTTCAAACCTCATCTTGTCACTTCCATGACACGACGCTACACTGTCCCTACCTGAACTTTCTATCCTTTACTTCTGCTTGCTCTTCAACAATTCAGGATGAGTACACCATAAGGCTGAAGCAGAAATCTTATTATATTTTTATATCATACATAATATCCAATTTCTGTATATTCAAGCTTCACCTTAAGCCGAAACTTAAATGCGTCATCTCCTTTCCACTTCTTCACAAAGAGATTATCACTCTCAATCTTCTTCTTCCCAGAAACTCAGGCTGAAAATTTAAGGTCAAAATTGACTCACTCCTCTTTCTCATCTCATTGCATCTTAGTGAATTAGCATACATAACCTCATCATCAAATTACGTATCAAATAAAAGACTTACACTCAAAACATTCTGTGAACTCTCATGATTCATCAGAAACAAACAGCCCAGCTTAAAATGTGAGAAATGTTTGTGTATGTGCCTCACAAAGGTAATAAATACAGCAAATAAACCTATACAAGATAGACATCTTCCAAGAACCACGGAAAATTCATATTCAAAAACTATCCATGGATTTAAAACATTTACCCCAAAATAACTGTTTCAATTACAGTTCTTTTTCCTACAAACTTTCTAAAATACCATTATCAAAATATACTCATTGGTCATTAGTGAATTGCAATTAAAGTAGGAATATATTACAGATCTAGTAGAATAGCTAAAATAAAAACAAAACACAAAAATGGGTGGCATGTATGTAGAACAGCTGCTCATTCACTTCTAGCAACAAGTAAAACGGGAATTATTTTGGAAGACTGGCAGTTTCTGACAAATGTAAATACAGTGTTTCTGTATGACCCACACTTACATACTACTACCAATTCTAGCTATTTACCCAACTGTTATGACATCGCACATGAAAACCTGCATGTGAATATTTACAGCAGCCTTATTCATAATATCTTAAATGTATTAAAAAAAAAACACACAAGCTATCCTTCATTAAGCAAAGACAAGCCATAGTACATCCACATGACCAAGCATTCCTGAGCTAACAAGTGGTCAAGAGACAGATGAGTCTTTAATGTGTATTTCTGAGGTAAAAAAAAAAATTACAGCCTGAGAAGGTTATATAGTACACAGTTCTAACTACTGAATGTTCTAGGAAACCCAAAATTACACCGTTGGTATAGTGACTGGGATTGTGTTGAATCTGTATATTTCTTTTGGCAATATGGATACATTGACGAAGTTCCCAATCCAGGAACATGGTAAGCTTCTCAATCTTTGAATGTGTTTTGTTTTTTTTTTTTTTTACTGTTTTGTAATTTTCATTAGAGAGGTCTTCTACATCTTTAGCTAATTTCAAGGTATCTGAGATTCCTCTCTCTTCACTATGGGACTGTACTTACAATTTCTTTCTCAGTTGTGGAGTTATTTGTATGTTTAGTTTATGTTCAATTATTTTGCATCCTGATACTTTGCAAAATTCTCTTATGAGTTCCAATAGTCTCTTGATTGAATCTCTTGTAAAGAATCATGTTATCTGCAAGCAGGGATAATTTTAATTCCTCAATTCCAATTTGAATTTGTTTTCTTTGTTTTCCTTGACTAATAGCTCTGGAAAGAACTTTCTATACTATATTGAATATCAGTGGTAAAAATGGACATCTAGTTCCAGGTCCTAGGGGAAAAGCGTCCAGGTTTTCCCCACTGGCTATGATGCTGGCTTCAGGCTTTTTGAATCCTGCCTTGACTGTGTTACAGAATGCTGCTTCAATGCCTGTCTTGCTTAAGTTCTTAGCATGAAGTGATGTTGGATTTTATGAAATGCCTTCTCTGCATCTGTTGAGATATGGTTTTCATTTTTCAATTTGTAGATGTGGTAAATCACATTTACTGAGTTATGAATTTTAAACCATCCCTGCATGCCAGAGATAAATTCCAATTGGTCCAAGCGAATGATCTGGATGATGTACTGTTGGATACTGTTGTTGACGGTCTTTGTGTCCGTGTTCACCAGGGATATTGGTCTGTAGCTCTATGTTTCTGTTATATCCTACCTGGCTTTGGCATTAAGGTGATATTGGCTTCACAGGATGACTGGAAGGATTTTCAGTTTCAATTTTTGGAATAGCTTTTGGAATATTGGGATAAGTTCTTCTTAAGACATTTCATAGAATTCTGCAGTGAAGCCATCTGGTCCATGGCTTTTCTTGGTTAGGAAAGATTTAATTACTAATCCAATCTCAGTCCTTGCTATGCATGTATTTATATTATTAATTGCCTCATGATTCCACTTTTGTAGATTTTATATGTCCAAAAATCATCCATTTCTTTTAGGTCTTCTGATATTTTGGCATAGTTGCTTGTAATAGTTGCTAATAATTCCATGTATGTCCGAGGTATCGATTGTTTATTTCCCTTTTCATCTCTGATGCTGTTCATCTGTACCTTCTTCCTCCTTTTTTTTTTTTTTTTTGATTAGTTGGGCTAGTGGGGAATCTATTTTGTTGATGTTCTCAAAGGACCAGCTCTTTGATTTCATCTTTTGTATTGTTCTTTTGGTCTCTATTTGGTTTATTCCCTCCCTTAGTTCTTTCTTCCTGTTAATTTTGGGATTACTTCACTTTTGTTTTTCTAGCTCCTTCAAATACATGGGTAGCTCATCCACTTAGCGCATTTCTAACTTCTTAGCATAAGCACTGATTGAAATGAACTTGCATCTTAGCATTGCCTTGATCATGTCCCGTAAGTTTTGATATGTTGTGTTGATGCCCTCATTTATTTCAAGCAATTGTTTTATTTCCCCTTTGATCTGCTCTATAATACATTGTTCATTCAGTAGCATATTATTCAGTTTATAGGTATTAGCATTTCTTCTGGGGTATTTTTACTCAATTTTTAAATTGCTGAGGCTTGTTTTGTGGCCTATAACATGGTCAATCTTGGAGAACATTCTATGTACTGATGAAAAAACAGTGCATTCTCAGTCTGAAGAACGAAAGGTTCTCTAGATGCCAGTTAAGTCCATTTGTCTGGATGAGCTCTGCTGTTTCCTTGCCGAGTTTCTTCCCCGTAGATCTGTCCATTGATGTTAATGGGTATTAAGATCACCCATTATTATTGTATTGGAGTCTGTATCGCCTTTAAATTTATTACTATTTGATTCACACAGCTACATGCCATGCACTTGGTGCATATATATTTATTATGGTGATCTCTTTTTGCTGACTGGATCCTTTGATAATTATGTAGTGTCTTTTTTCATATCTTTTAATGTTTTGCACATCTTTATTATCTAAGAATGGTTTCACTAGCTCCTTTTTCCTTTCCCTCAGCCAGGAATATGTTTTTCATCCTTTCATGTCCCACCTATCTTTGTTGGTGGGATATGCCTCCTGTAGGCAACAGATAGATGGGTTTTGTTTTTTAATCCATTCTACTAATTTATGATGTTTGACTTGTGAGTTTAAGCCATTTACACTCAGGGTTGGATAGGTGGTAATTTGGTCCTGTCAGTTTAGCAACGAGCTGTTCATTGTTTGACTTAGTCCTCTGTTGTCATTTGACCGGAGTATTCTCCACATTTGCTTTGGTTTTGGTGGGTATTATTGCTTTTCTCTGTCAAGAGAACATCTTTAAGTATCAATTTGTAGAACAGGCCTGGAAGTAGTATATTCTTTCAGTTTTTCTTTACTGTGGAAGAATTTTATTTCATTTTCAAAGACAAAGGAAAGCTTTGCTGAGTACGTTATTCTTGGCTGACAATTTTTCCCCTTTACAATCTGGAATATGTCACTCCATTCTTTTCTGGCCTGTAGAGTTTCCTGTGAGAGGTCAGCTGTGAGTCTTATTGTCATTCCTCTACAAGTCAACTGATTTTTTTTTTTCACATGAACATCTAAGGATCTTTTCCTGATGTTCAAATGAAGAGAGCTTGATGATCATGTATCATGGTGAAGATCGCTTTTGGTCAATCCTACTGGGAGTTCTGTGTCCCTCTTGAATGTTGTCTCTAGATTCTTTCTTCATGTTAGGGAAGTCTTCATTTATTATTTCATTGAATACATTTTTAAACCCCACTTCTCTTTCTGCACCTTCTGGAACTTCCATAACTCTTATATTAGGCCTTAATAGTGTTCCTTATTTGTTAAATACTTCTTTTTTACCTTGGCCCAGCTCTGGTTCCAGCTTTTTCATGGTTTTCCCATTGTGGCAACAAATATCTCCCAATTCTGACATTCTTTCCTCTGCCTCACTCAGATTCATTGCTAATATTTCCTATGTGACATATTCCTTAAATTCCTTGAACCCCTGTATGTACTTATCATTGTTGATAAGAAGTTTCATAACAAGTTTTCTAAATTCTTTATCTCCCATTTGTTCAATGTATTCCACAGTTAACTCTAAAGCTGGCAAAGGCTTTTGCTCCTTTGCAGGTGAGACACCAGTGATACTTATCGTGCCTCTGTCTCCTCTTTAGTTGTTGGTGTTGCCCACAGGTCTACATGCCCACTTTGCTGATTGCCTTTGGTACCCAGTTCTTCATTTGAGATCACCTGTGCCACTCCCTCCAGCAAGTTTCAATCCCAAGCTGATGTGCTGGGCTTCTACTACAGTCCCTATGGCCCCAGCTCTGGGCTCACCACTCTCCAGCCTATGTGATTCCATGCTGTGGCCACACCTCTGCCTACAAAGTCTTTCTCCCAATCCCAGCTCAAGCAATGCCCAGGATTAGGGAGATGCCAGCTATACCAAATCATGGGTGCTGGTCCTGCCTGAATTTGCTGGCCTTAGGTGTGGGGGCCAACTGCACCAGTCTTGGAACCTACAGGATGCCAAGTTGGTACCATTTTCCATGTGGGAGCAGTACAATGCACTGAGCTGAACTGGAGCTTGCCCCTGGCTTAGCACATGCGCAGCTCACTGTTGTCTCTCCAATTCCACAGCCTAATATGGCACTGGTAGGGTCCTGGGTCTGCTGGCCTTAAGGTCTAGGCATCACCCGGACCTATTCTGAGTGGAATCTGTAGGATACTAAGTGGCACTTTTGTCCTGTGAGACCAGAGCAATGAGCTCAGTTGGAAGTGAGATCATTCTGGCTTAGCGCTTGCAAAGCTTGCTGCTATCCTCCGGTCCAACAGCCTTCACCACAGTACCCAAAATGGCTCCCAATGTGGCACTGGTAGTGCTACATCTGCTTTTACCACCACTATTTATTGAAGAAATTATGGTCTTCTCGATCTCTGAACACTCTTGTCAACTCTCAGTTGGCTGAACATACATGAGTGAGGCTGGGATCCCTACTGCATCCCTTTGATCTAGGTGTCGGTTTATACCAGGCCCGTGTTGTTTTCATTACCAGTGCTTTCTGGTACGATCTCAGGCTTGTTGTCATCCACAGCACTGTTTAAAATTTCCTGAGCCTTTCGTGACTCCATATGAAATGTCAATGATACTTCGATGGGAACTGCATTAGCTCTATAAACTGCTTTAGGTGCTATAGGTATTTTAATTAAATTAAGTCCTCCAATCCATGAACAAGGAATAGCTTTCCATTTCTTGTGTCCTTAAAGACTTTATTCATAGACCATGCATTTTTAATTCCCCAGAAACCTTATTGTCAGTGACACTGGCTATTGTGATACCAAAGGCCAGTACCCAACACCAAAAGACACCAAGGAGCTTATTTCCTTGTCCCATTGCCAAGTCTGAGGGATGTCCCAGAGCCACAGCACTGTGGGATGTAGGTGGGGTCTTTCCAAGGTACAAGTAGGATGGAAACTAGAACTGGGTTCTATAGCTAAGGATCTGGAGAGGTAGAACATCAGCGGCTGCTTTCCCAAGCCCCACAAGAGAGGTTAGAGTGAACTGGAGGAAACTAGCATCAAACGTTACACTCCTGCTGTTATGCTGGGAACCATGTGTTGATGAAACTGATAGCCACCTGTCTGAACCACAGCAAGGCAGACAGAGCACTCCAGAAAACAAGAGTGAGAGTTGCTGCAAGGATAGCACACCTAGAACTATCCCAAGTTTGTAACATGGCAGGCAAGGTTGATAGTGTGACTTTTGCTCAGGGCTCCCAACACCCTCAGATAAAAGACTCAGAGGGGATTTCCTTATGTCAGATTCAATTGTGCATGCACAAGTACTGGTTCTATGCCTGCAAAAAAGACAGCCTGGGGATCAGGCAGTAGTTGAGTGTAGCTCCAGGCACGTGCCCAGACTCCCATAGGTTCAGGATCCATAGGATCTGCTCTGCACCTTCTCCATCGTCTCGAATCTGACTCCTGTTGCTTGTGGCAACAGCAAGGACTGCCCACTGTCTACTGAATTAGAACACATTCCACCCATGTCTCCATCACAGCCAACTGCGTCTGGTGCTTTTGGGGGTCGGGGGACAGAAATTGGCTTTCAATTTCTGAGCAGAGTGTGTGGTCAGTCCTCCAGTCACCTCCACTGACTGGACTTGAAGCCAGTGAGCAGCTGTGGAATTCTCCTTCAGGTAAAGCTCCAGGTGGCTGGAACTTCTACCTTGTCTTAGATGCTCCCCGGCTGAGATCCAGCTGTGTAGACACAGGCTGTCTGTCCTCTTTCCTCACTGTTGTACTATGGACTCCCTGTCCTGTTGCTTGTCCATCAACAACTCCTCCTAGTCAGTTCCCTGGGCATGCGGTCCCCTCTCTGAGGTTCTGACATTGTTCTGTGGTTGTGGTCAATGTGGTTTCTCACTCCTCAGTCATCTTGAATTCCCCTTTTCTCAATATTTTTTACAAGTTGTTTCTCTGAATCAAGACCCAAGAAAGACCTACTTGTTTTACTAGTTGAATTACTTTTTAAAAGATGTTTATTATTTGAAAATCAGAGTTACACAGAGAGGCAGCAAGGGAAGGTATGTAGGTGGGAAGGCGGAAGGCACACCTTTCACTCAGAGGTCCACTCCCCAAATGGCCATAAAAGTCAAGTTTGGGCCAGATCAAAGCCAGGATCTTTCAATTCCATTTATTTGGATCCCATGTGCGGGTGGAAGGGGCCCAAATATTCAGGCCATTTTCTACTGCTTTTTCACGTGCAGTTGCAGGGAACTGGATTTCAAATGGAGCATTCAGAACTCAAACCAGCATGCCTACAGGATGCCAGAACTCACTGTGTGCAGTAGCTTATGTTGCACTACAGCCCTGGCCCCAGCTGAGTTATGTATTGTTCTAGATTGTTCTCCTGTTCGTTTTGAGCCCCAGATCTGGATTCAGACATTTTTCTCGGGATCTGTGGTTCCTTGCAATGGCCGGTGGTACTTCAGATTTCAGAATCACACATTTGTTCCATCACACGATAAAGGCGCATGAGCCCTGGAAAGCATACAAGCTGTGCTTGGCCTTCAGAACATATCACACCACAATTGTGTACATGATTGCTAGTCCTCTGCAATTGTGTCACCAACTGGATCTACTTTTAATAACTTTCTCATTCTTCTTAAAAATGGTAACCTATACGCTGAGACATTTATGATTTCTGAAGGCTTATCTTACAATTCCTAAAACTACCTTTAAATCATTCTCAAATAACAGGTTAAGCAACTACTTTCTCCCCCTGAGAACAAGTTTGAATCACAAATCACAGGCACTTGAGAATCAACTGTTGAAGGCAGGGAAAACAGCACTATGTTTCAAGTACTGATTCGAGCATCTTAAACTGTGGAGGAAAAGCACAACCTGCTGTCTACATTGCTTTAGGAAGAACCAGTTGAAAACATCTTCAAAGTTCAGCTCAGCCTACTTTTCCTGTTTCGGTCCCACAACCACCAAGAAGATGGAGTTCTGTTTCCTGATTTCCATCACAGTGCCTGCACATCATCACCCTATTCTGGGTCTCCTGGACCTTAAGGAACACCTTCCTCGAGAATTAGGTGTCTTAGCAGGCTCTCCGTTCCTGCACCATCACAGAAAAGGGAAGGTGACTCCAGTGCCCATCATCTCACTGTAGCTAATCTTGGTTATGTTGTAATTGTTATTCTTTTACAGTTTTGGGTATATATGACCAACATTTTCTCTCTGATGTAGTACAACAAATGTCTCAGTTTTCCAATTTCCTGTTCCCATCCAGATATGACTCATGAGCAAAATCACCTCAAGCTTCATGAAGTCTCACTCCAATATGAAGATGGGTTTGGAGAGGTAACACGGCATTTCACATGACTAAGTACTGCCCTATGCTTCTCAATGACCAAAGCATGTCCTATGTGCAGCAGGGCTATCAGTGCAAACTTCTAGCTGAGCAACACATGATTCCTGGCGGATATTATCCCTGCACAATCTGAATGCGAAGACATGAAACAGTTCAGATGTGATTGGTTGGATTTTGTTCTTTCCCTGTATGGACCCAAACAACAATGAGTGATTTATGAAGCCAGATAATCTCTCAGTTTCAGGCAAAGTGTTAAAGCAGCAAAACAGCTGTAAGTGAATCGGCTACCTCAGTGGAGAGGGCAGAAGTTGAGCTAGAGAAAACCACATTTCAGCCGAGGGGCCTCCCAGGCCGAGATGCTGGGACACCCACCTTCCAAGTACCTGAGCCACAAGTCTACACAGATTCACCTGGACCCTGGGATGGGTGGAGGCTGGGTGAGGCTTCTCCCTTTATCTCTCCCCTTTCCCCAGACACAGAAAAGAGAGAGAGAGAGAGAGAGAGAGAGAATGCGGAAACAATGGTCTTACACACTTTCCTGTAGCCCTTCACCCTTTGTGCCCTAATCAACTATGATCATCAAAATAAAGTAATAATTTAAAAAAGAGAATCATGCTACTTTAAAAGGCAGTTCCAAACATATACAGAGGGATTTCCTTAATATATAGTTCAGTGTAAATGAGTCATTTTAACACACAATAAGAGGTTTCAAGTTAAAAGTACCTAGCATCATGTTAAGTAATGCTGAACCATCACGTTGATTAAGGGCAATATTACTGCCATCTGGGGTGTGTGTGTGTGTGTGTGTGTGTGTGTGTGTGTGTGTGTGTGGTGTAGCATCTGTGTATTCCCCCAAATTATATAAAATTGCTCTTCTAGGTTACATGGACTGGTGTCAGCCTTTTACCTGCCCAGAAGCAAATTAAAGATAGCAGAGGAATAAGTCTTAAATTAATTATATCTTTTTGTAGAATTCCAAAAATTTAATTATACAAAACTTTTCCTTACTTTGTATTTACCTGTCGCACTTTCAACTTAATCTCCTTCCTAACAAAAGGAAGTACACCCAGATGGCATTTGTGAGTGCCAGGAGGCCACCTGGAACATAGAAGACAGACACTGTGCTTGGTGCATTACACACGTTAGCGCAGGTAAGTCCCAAACATGACGTATTTAGCATGTGGTATCTGATGAATAAGTGAATTATAATGAATCACAGAGAAGTTAAGTATTTGGAATTTCTCCCAGCCACATTAGTAATAATTAAGGTTGGAACAAAGATGCCCAAGAGCTTACCTCTTAAAAGCTAAATTGCCTCCCGTTTAAGTCATCAACACATCTCCTGTGTAAACTCACTACACTTTAATGGATTGTTATTGGTCAGTGTTATCTCCAAGTTGGAATTACATGTTACTTCAAACTATCAATTGAAGAGCCTGACTGCTAAATCCTGGGCTTAGATAATCAGGAAGACTGGGATCTTTGCAGCAGAAGCCTCCTGGAGCCACACAGCTAGTTGTAAAATATACACTGAGATGGAAATAAAGAAGAAAAAAAAGACCCTACTTTTCCCCACGATTCCTTCATTTCTTCCCTCGAACATGCCTAGCCCATCCCCCACGCATGGTCTTCTCCGTCAGCTGCCCTGGCTGAGTGAGACACTGCAACAGAAAAAACCCACTTCCCAGGGATGCTCCCAGGCCACAGTCCACTCTGCCCTTTGTGGCATTAGGTTTCTGCTGTGCGTTCATGCCACACCGAAATCTCTAATTTATTCAGCTGCTCAACATCTGCCTCTTCAGCCACACTACCGTTTCCACGAGGGAAACAAAAAGGCTGCCTCATTCTGCACACAAAGAGTTAACTGACAGACCTGGGAGTGCTCTCCTTGGAAAGGTGGCCTGCAAGGTCAGCCCTGGCCTGGCGTCTGGAATCTTGGCACTGCAAGTGGTCCCAGTCAACAGTTAGCAAAGGGCAGGCTACCACTCCACGGGGGGTTTTGTGGAACACCTGCTCTTCTTTTTTTTCCAATGCGCCAGGCAGGGGGTGGCTACATAATCAGTACCTTGTCTCTGCCATGTTTCCCTGGTACTGCACGTGCGCTGTCACGAGTCTCTGTAGGAAGGACTGAGCGTGTCTTGTGGTTGCGCTAAGAGGACTCTCGGAACTTTGCGCAAGGTCTTTCCTGGACTTTGGCTTGTGCACCTTTTCCATTCACTGACTGTGCTTTATATTCCAGTGCTGTAATAAATCCAAGATATGTGTAGAAGTAGAACCCAAACCCTGTGGCTCCCCCTAGTGAACCAGCGGACTTGGGATACATAACAGAGCAGGTGACTAACTCCTCGCCTTCCTGCTTTCAGAATGGAACAGCACCACATGCATGCTGGAAAGGCCGTGAGTTCCTCAGAACCACAGATGTGCCCACCAGCAATCCCCAGCCCTCAGACAAGTGTCCGAGCAAAGTCCGGCTTGGACTGCTGCCGAGACCTAAATGCCCTCCCTTCTCCAGCCTACCTGATATCTCTTTCTTTCTCTTACTTCCTCCTTCTTTCCCTTTCTTGCCTCTGAGGAGTTTAAACAACAACACTAAGTTTTCTGGGAAAATAGTATCTTTATATTACAAACACACTTTCCTAATTAACATCCCTTGAGTCACCAATGACAGCAATCGCTTATGGAGCTTTGCACCTGGTATAACATCTTGTCCTCTATAGGAACATTTTAAACGCAAGGATTTAAATAACAGTTCTTATAATCACTTATCAAATAAGAAAGGGAGTAATAGGTGAATTTATTTGAAAAGGTCAAGTCCAGAATGTGTGATAAGTGGAGGTCATCAAGGTTATTAAGATGTCTCTGAAGGAGCCGGTGTTGTAGCGCAGCAAGTTAAGCCACAGCCAACCACGTCAGCATCCCATACGGGTGCCGTTTGAGCTCCCTGGAAAGCAGTGAAGGGTTGCCCCAGTACGTGGCCCCGCCAGGCATGTGGGAGACCTGGACGGACTTCAGGATCCTGCCTTTGGTCTGGCCTGGCCATCTGGGGAGTGAACCAGCAGGCAGTAAACCTCTGGGACTGTCGGACTCCACTGATCTCTCTGTGACTGTGACCTCTGGACCAATACATAAAATGGATGCTAAAGTTTCACAGAATCAAAGAGATGCGATGCCTCAGATTTGTCTGAAATTCTAATTGACACTACCTGTTCACACCTAATTGTTATCAGGAGGGAAAAACAAAGGATCAGGTGAAGATTAACTCCGTCCCATAATCCCCCTTGCCCTCCTGTCTGTCCCTCCTCCATCGTCCCTTCTACCCTGGTATATTCCATCAAAAGCTGACCCGCCTATGACCTAGATGGCATCGCTCAGTGAGCCTCAGCCTAACTGATCACCTTTCCCAAGTGAATTAAGAGTTTGTGGCCTACAAAGCAGGTACTTTCCACAGATGACATTTGCACCGATCAGGAGATAAACCACACTCCGCTATATTTCTAAACCAAAGTGAAATGAATTGCATGTTTTCCCATAGCAGATAAAAACAACAGTTTCTTCAACAGAGAAAGCTAACTACACACTTGAGCTGTTCCAAGTGCAAAGCAAAAGATGGAAACAGCAATTTTTGAATGCAACTATTAAGAAGAAGCCGAAATTCACCAAAGTTTGTCCTTTTTGTGACTCAGAGAGCCACATCTCCACAGTGAAATCTAAAAGGGAGACATTCCGGTACAGATTAAATCACAGAAAAGACTTAGGACTCCCAGCTTGACGTCATCGTCATCCCAAATCTACTGCAAGGCAGCTCAGCGTCCTGAGAGACCAGAGAAAGCTTCGCATGCAGGCTTCCGTTCCCAAGAGTCAAACCCTCCCGTACAGCCCAGCCTATTCTCAAGGAAGCCAACCCCTCAAGCTGTATCTTTCACAAACAAAAGCTGGCCCAATAACACTAATAAGTCAGCAGAGTTATAACACATACAGAATACATAGACATCTGAGCACATCCAACTTCATACCCAGAAGTGATTTTATATGAAGTATAGGATTGATGACTGTGAAAGAAAGGGGTGCTGCACAGAAAAGATTGTGCTATTAAGTGTAAAATGATTTTCAAAAGCTTCCATTCACCTATACTGAAGATTTCATGTAGCTTTGTTTCACAGTCATGCTTAGAATCATCTACTATGGACACAGCAATAAAAAATCATCACATTTAGAAACTGTCTATGCAATGAACACATTAGCAAAAAAGTGTAATTCAGTCAGTACTTCAAAGAGACCAAAGCAAGTCTGAGGGGAGATCACTGCCCTGGGGGAGAGGTGCACTGAGGAACCCCAGGCTGGACACTGCAGTGTGCACAGGGTGGCTCCTGCCCTGGGGGAGAGGTGCTCTGAGGAACCCCGGCTGGACACTGCAGTGTGCACAGGGTGGCTCCTGCCCTGGGGGAGAGGTGCACTGAGGAACCCCAGGCTGGACACTGCAGTGTGCACAGGGTGGCTCCTGCCCTGGGGGAGAGGTGCTCTGGGGAACCCCAGGCTGGACACTGCAGTGTGCACAGGGTGGCTCCTGCCCTGGGGGAGAGGTGCACTGGGGAACCCCAGGCTGGACACTGCAGTGTGCACAGGGTGGCTCCTGCCCTGGGGGAGAGGTGCACTGAGGAACCCCAGGCTGGACACTGCAGTGTGCACAGGGTGGCTCCTGCCCTGGGGGAGAGGTGCTCTGGGGAACCCCAGGCTGGACACTGCAGTGTGCACAGGGTGGCTCCTGCCCTGGGGGAGAGGTGCACTGAGGAACCCCAGGCTGGACACTGCAGTGTGCACAGGGTGGCTCCTGCCCTGGGGGAGAGGTGCACTGAGGAACCCCGGGCTGGACACTGCAGTGTGCACAGGGTGGCTCCATCTAGTTGTCCCAGAGTACAGCCAGAGGCAGAGCCCAAGGCCGGGAGAAAGTGAAGAACCACAGAGTGTTACAGAGATCCTACCAGCATATTCAAGACCCACGCTTGACCAAGAAGCATGACAGCTGGAAAGGAGTAAGCGAGGCTCAAGGCAGAAGGGATCCAGGAAAAGCTAGGGATTCCAATCTGAAGACAGCCACATGTCTGAATAGACTCCCTTTTCAGATGACTCAACAATGGTTCTGATCCTTAAGTTAGGATTGCTTCTTTTTCTTTTATCTTTCAGATAACATATATCCAGGTTACATTATGGTTAAAGTTTTAATGTTCCACTAAATAAGAAGTTCAAAAAGTAGAAAGACCATAGTTCAGCAGGAAAACAGGTTAGGCGAAAAAGCAACAATCAAATGGACAGATGTCAATGAAGCATGGGCAGTGTGACCGAGAGACAACAGCAACAAAGAACCCTGACCCTAAGGTTCTTTCATCCTCCTCACCGGCTAAGGCCAGGCATGGGAACTGATGACAGACACAGGAACTGATGACAGACACGGGAAGTGATGACAGACACAGGAACTGACGACAGACTTCTACCGAAGGGGACGAAGGCCTGCACCTTGAGAGGTGGACCAGACAGTGATTCCAGAACAGCAGCAGTGATGGGTTTGTGGGAAAGAACTGATGTATTCTCGTCAGCTGACATCTATACGGAGACTTAATAATATCAGGCAAGAAATATAAACCTGCAGCCAAACAAGCTAAGGGTTAGGAGAGACGCACTTGGAAGTTATCCGCAGTGAAGACAGGTACAAGTGGATCCGATTTCTGAGAAACATCGCTGCACCCTATATGTGGCAGAGGAAATGTGCGTTCCACCTGTTTCAGTTTCATTTTTTAAAAAATGAGAGGCTAAGTATGTTAGGAAAATTTCTCTGTCATTCAAAAAAAAATTTAAGCTGCTATGCCCTTTAATTGAGCCTCTTTTTATAAAACACGAGCTCAATATTATACACATAGTAATTTATAACACACTCTTGGGGATCAGTAGAATTTGAAGACATCCCCACAACTGTTTCCTGGTGTCCACATGCAGCATAATCCACAGGACCTTAACGAGAATGGATTTCACTCTTTAAAAAAAAGAGAGAAAGATTTATTTCAAAAGCAGAGTGATGGAAAGCAGAGAGGGAGGGCTGGAGTAATACTCATTCTGTCCACCACTTCACATATGGTCACAACAGCCAGACCAAAGCCAGGAGGCTCCAACCCCATCTGATTCCCCACGGCTAAAGCACTTGGCCCGTCTAACGTTGCTTTCCCAGGTGAATAACCAGGGATCTGTATCGAAAAGCGGGGCAGCTGAGGCTCTATCGGAAGCTCATACTGGGTATTAGCACCACAGGTGATGGCTTACCCTGCACCACAGCTCTGGTCACGCTAAGACATGCTACCCTGCTGATTGGCCTTAAACCAGGGAAGTGATTCAGCTGAGCCCAACCTAATCACACAGCAGTTTCCTCCTGCTTGGGACAGAAGCAGTCCAAAACTCAAAGCACAGGAAAAGACGCAAAGAGCCATGGTTGCTATGAAGATGTAGAGTCGCATTCTGCAGAACGCAGCCAACTCCTGGGCACGGGAACGTCTCCTAACCTCGGGTCCTACAGCCACAAGCGACAGATGCTTCCATCAACAACTACGGTGTCTCTAGGTCAGAACTAATATGGCCCACGCTTTGAGCCTTGGGATAGGAAGAAAGTCACACAATGCCAGACTATGGGTGCCGAAACAGTGACCCCTAAATAAGGACACTCTGAAGCCACAACACTTGCCGTGTTTTGTTAGGAGACAATTTAGAAATGTACCCTTGAAAATAAGAAATTAAAAAGGATATAATTTAGATCTCAAACTTTGCAACCTTCAACTAGTTTTGCCAAAAATGCAACTGCTAAGAGTTGCCACACACACACACACACACACACACACACACACACACACACACAAGCACTTCTGTCTAATGGAATCACAAGTGCAGGAAGGCACGCCTCCACTCCCCCCATCACACATCAGCACCAACGCACACAGCGACACGACAACAGGGCTGAAGGACATGCAGGAGAAGCTACACAAACACACCAGGCGCTGGGACCCTCCTGAGTGGACGGCGCGCATCTGACCTTGGCCGCCTGCAAAGCAGGGCAGAGCAGCTAACCAGCATTTAGCAGGTCACAGCACGATTAGTAAAAACCTTACAAAGGTGGGAACCTGAATCCGAGTTTCTCCAGCCAGGCATCTCAAATTGCCCCAACTGATTTCACATTCTTCTACAAAAGTATGATGATTTTACTCACATTTTAAAATAAGATGCCATGCCAGAAAGTGTGCAAATCACATAAATTTAAGCTTTGAAAAGATAAGATGCTGAAATACCCAGGTGAGTGGTGATGAGTGACTAAAAGACAGTGATATCAAAAGCTACATTCACAAAGCAGGTACACAGACGTGAGCTCAGCAGAGGGCATCCAGGAAACGCAAGGCACTGAGCAACACTGCTTAGAACCCGCCTCGTGTCCTCAAGCATGCAGTCTCGCCAGGGAACGTCCGCATACATTCAAGAAGGCACTAGTGAGAACAACTTCAACTTACGACATGAAGCCGGTTTTATCTTGACACCAAAAACCAACATCTGTTAGGGGCACAGAGCAAAAATCCCTTCGAAAATCCCAACACAGCAAAATGTGTATGCAACCAAAGCACAAGCAAGAGGGGCTTACCACAGGAAAGCTGGGCCTAATATTTGAAAACAAGTTATTGTGGTGCACCATATTAATAAAGGAAAGACACCGACAATCATCAAATATACACAGAAGAAGCTGGAAGACAAAATACAGCATGCCTATCGATGATCCAAATTCTGCCAACGAAAGACAAATGGAAAGGGACTTCCTCAACCAGGTAAGGAGCATCAAACAGAGCACAGCAAACCTCAAGCGAACGGGGAGAGACAGAAAGGCAGAGAGCCGCCACGTCCCGATTTGCTCCCCAAACGCCAATGACCATCGTGGGGACCCCATGACACCTGCTCCCTCCACAGGTGCACACAAACAGGAAGTGGGAGCACAGCCGGACTCCAACCCAAGCACCTCCACAAGACACAGGGCTCCAAGCAGCACCCCACCAGCTGGAGAAGAGCCCATCCTTGTGAAAGCTTGAACACTTTTCCTTCTAAGGTTAGGATAGAAGCAAAGCTGTCTTCCCTCGCCACTGTCCCACATGGCACCAAAGGCTCTCACTGCTATGATAAAACAAGAAGTAAGGCAACAAAGGTGAAACGACAGCTCTTAGATAGGAAGAAATAAAGAGGTTCATTCACACACACACACACACACACACACAGCCTATGGCTATAAAATCTGCAGAAAAATGTGACACCATATTCAGCTAGGTCACAGGATACAAATAAGCAAATTCAATAATGTTTCCATACACAATATTTAGCAAAATATAAGTTATACAACAATAGCACAAAAATGAATGACATGTATAAATTCCTTTTACAAAATACTATGTGACGGAAAAAAAAAAAAAACCAGAAAACAAAAACAACTTCCAGTGCTGTAAGAATGCATATTCTCTCCCAAACTCTCCCAAACTTGTCTAAAAATTTAAGTAGTCCCTGCTGGCTTGGCCACCATCTGACCCAAAAAGTTATCGGAATTCAAAAGAATAAAAGTAGGCCAAACAATTCTGAAAAGTAGAAGCCAGGAGGAAGCACAGCCTTACACACCTGTATGTAACTACCATATTATTCTATTACAAGCAAATACAACAGGTGTATTCTTAGGATATGCCGTTCTACCTAGAATTGCTAAACTCACACATCTTTTAATCCAACTATTTATTTGTTAACTTAAAATTATTTTGAGGCTTGTGAAATACTCTAGATAATGAATTCAGTCCCTAGAGGCGTACAGGAAAAGCAGCCGATCTCAGAGAACGTCATTGTTTGCAGCCTATATTTATCCAGCAGAGAAATTCTGGCCAGCATCAAATTGCTGGGGATTCTTACTACAAGGGTATTGTTTTGAGTAATGCAGATGAATGCCTGTAGCGGCATGCTGTAACTCATTCATCTTTAAAGTAACAGTCCTTACCTCCTGGTCCCTTTAGGTCTTTCCAGCCACATACTACTTGCCCTACTTGAGCAGTCTTCCAGATCACCAGGTTTAGCTCCCCTAGCCCAGGGGTCATCCTTGCCCCTCTTCACTTCATTCCCTACAGAGCTAGCATAGATGGATGCTGGGAAATGCCACCCTGTCCCCCCTTTATCCCAATCTCCCACACACATCCAAATTAACCGCCAGACTCCCAAAAGGCCGCCAAGGCCACTCTGCGACCTGCACCTCCCTCGTGTCTGTAAAGAACACGTTTGCTAACGTCCTGTGGATACTTGAAACCGCAGACAGCATCAAATCCTGCATGGAACATGCCTTGTCCTGTGACCGCACACTTACAATGCAGCTTAACTCACCTGTAAAAGTAACAATAACCGATCAAAAAATTAACAGTTTACAATAAAACTAAAATTTGCAAATTACTGATATCTAGACTTTTTCGTTCAAGATTTCCTCATCCTAGTTGACCGCAGCTATCTGAGAACAGAAGGGAAGTGAAAAGCGTGCAGGGACCCTAGGTGGGCACAACAAACTCATCAGGTGTTGATCTCGTTTCGTTTTCTTTCTTGCTGACATATTCCTAGCCTAGAAACATCTCTGAAACACTCCACAAACCTCTGCTGAATGAGTGTGTATGTATCCAATAACTCCTAATTAAAATGTCACTGAACTAATTTCTACATAAATAAACCCAAGAGTCAAAGCAACACTTCATTAAAACCACATAAAGCCCCTGGCTTTCAGCCAAAAGAGTCTGAAAGCAAAATCAGAAACAACAGCAAATTCCTAACACACTCTGCTATGAAAAAGTTGCAATACTTTTTCCTACATAATGAATATGTCTCAGGTGCTGAAGAAAATTCTCTAGGAAGAACTCTGATGTCTGTCTGTAATTATACATGGAAATAAGATTGTTTCAGATGCTGGGTTGGTTCTGTTTTCACTCCCGACTTCCACTGGAACCAATGGGTGTTGCAGTCCAGCCTGGTTCTGCCCCGCACATATTTGGCCCTCACCTAAACCAGTGGGAGCTGCAGCCTAGTTGGAGCGACCCACAATAACCCCCACCAGGACCGCCCCTACCCTGGTTTGCCAGTAAGTGTAGCAGTAATCCAGTCTGCCCCACACCCCATTCCACCCCAGCCACTGTTTAGTTTTATGTCCTCCCGTGGAAGTGGTAACCCAAGAGGGATGAGCCCACTATTACCCTCCCAGGCCTCTCCCACTCCCAGATTCCAGCTGCCCAAAACAAACCTCGCCCACTTTAATTCTGTTTGCACCAGTAGGAATAATCCACCGAGCCCGGCTTTTCCCTGATCTAGTCCACATGAGGCGCACAGGTGTGGTAGCTCTGCCTAGTCTGGTCTGCCCCCATCCCAGCCCATGCTCTCCAGCGGGAGTAGCTGTCCAGCAAAGGAACCCTCCCTTATTCCCCTGCTGGCTCTGCCTACTTCCTTTCTTGTTCTCAGGCTGGTTGGGCGCTGCGGTCCCCTCCGGTACAGGCAACCTCACCTCGGCATTCCATATTGTGCACTAGTCTTTGTTGCAACCGAACCTAGGTCGACCCACACTGGTGCCTGGATTTGCCAGTGGATGACGTGGACAGATTCAGCCTGGTCTTGCCCCTACGTCTGCCAAGTGTATGCCAGTGGGTAGCTTTCCATGGCCTGTTCTGGGCTGTTTCCTATCATGTTTCTTGCGCTGACCTGCCGGGTCTGTGTCCTGCCAGAGGAGTTGCCCAGGCTCCTCCATCAGAACCTCTCCCAATGCCAGGTTACACGCTTACCAGTGGGTCCATGAGCCAATCCTACTCAGTCCACCTCCTGTCATAGCAGGAACTGTGGCTTTTCCTGACTGGCCTTCCACCCAATCTGGTTCTTGCTGTTGGATGTTCCAGCCCAGCCATGGCTTGTCCATACCTACGTATGGCTCACACATGGCTCAGTAGGGGTTTGAGACCTTGCCTAGTCTATCACACATCTGCCCTGGTCCTCCAGAACACCAGGGGGAGTCGGGGTCCAGCCCGGTTCGGTGCATCCAATCCCAGTCCACACTTGTGCCAAGGGAGACTACAACTGTATCCAGATCAGAACGCAGCCCCCCTTCCAGGCCACGTGCCTCTTTGTGGGAACCTCAGCCCAGCTAGGGTTGTCCCCTTTGCTCCCCAACCGGGTCTGTTCCCAGCGATAAATCACTCGCATGCCAGTGGTTGCTCTGACTCAGCTTAGCACAGCTCCTCACCTGTCCCGACCTCTGCCTTAGACACTGTGGCTTTGTGTCCCTGGCTCCTGCAGACCAGTAGGTACAAGAGCCTAGCTTGGCATGACCTTTGCTCCCTCCTGGTTTCTAGTTTTGCTTGTGGGCTAAGGTTTGCTCCTTCGTACCAGATCTACTCTGTTCCCCACCAGTTGACACATTAGCCAGCCGTTGGAGCTACTTTTGCAGGACAAGCCCCAAGCCCAGGCTTCTGCATGGACTGGTATTTGGTGCCCAGCATTATTAGTGATTACAACTTTTACAAAGAAAGAGTTACTGCCTGTTTCAGGTCCGAGAATCACAATGTGTTCAACCTGGAGCTAATTAAGCAGCGACTGAAAGAACAAAATCCCCAGAGCTCCCAGCCGGGCGGCCAGTAGGCGGAGCCTGGCGCCAATGGCGCACTGGCCGCCCGGACACGGCTCACCATGTGCCCATGGCGGCCGTCCGGAATCCAGGCATGAGACGCCCCGTCCTGAGACCCACCAGCTGCCAGGAGGCAGCTGGAGGTTTAAATTCCCAGGCCTAAGGTCGCGCCCCTCCCAAATCCCCTTCACCGCCCAATGAGGGCGGTGGCTGGGTGCCGGACCTGCCCGGTCCCAGAGGCCTCCCCCCTCGGTCTACTCACCCCAAAGGAAGCAGCCTCTGGAACCCAGCAGGCCCGGACACGGCTCACCATGTGCCCATGGCAGATTTTCAAAAGCCTTATTTTATTCACAAGAAAATGAGAACTGCATTTTTTAAACAAAATCTAAAGAACAACTATGGAATTTTGGAATTACCACTTTTTATAGTTCCTAGTACTCTGACAAAGAGGTTAGGGAGTGATTCTCAAAAATCACTGAATTTCCACTTAAAAAATAAATCTGGCTTCCCAAATAATATTTTTTGGCAGGGACAGGGAACAAGTTCTATTAAAAACTAGTCATTCGGGCCCAGCGAGGTGGCGTGGTGGTTAAGGTCCTCGCCTTGCACGCCCGGGATCCCATATGGGCACCGGTTCTAACCCCGGCAGCCCCACTTCCCTTCCAGCTCCCTGCTTGTGGCCCGGGAAAGCAGTCGAGGACGGCCCAAAGCTTTGGGACCCTGCACCCGCGTGGGAGACCCGGAAGAGGCTGCTGGCTATGGATCGGCATCGACCGTTGCGGCTCTCTTGGGGAGTGAATGATCTCTCCTCTCTGTATATCTATCTTTCCAATAAGAAAATAAAAATAAATCTTTAAAAAAAAAAACTAGTCATTCACAAATAAATTAGAGAGTTCTGGGGGTGGGGGAAATGTGTTTTATATCACGGTACAAACTGATCTTTCGAGTCTCTAAAATCGGGGAAAAAGATAAAGGGATTCAAACGCCAGTGGTGAGAAAAGTTACAGGCAGTTCTTTCTGGAAGCTAAGATAACTCCACAAGAAATAAACATTCCTGGAGGGTTTTTTCCCTTCTAGATGATCATTTTAATTTATGTGATACACACCACCTATAAAAGATCATTCAAGACTTGAAAAAAAACTCGTCAGAGTATCTCCAGCTCGTGAGTCGTCTGTTAATCAGGTGCTCACGTGGGATAGGCTGTCCCCGCTGTCGGGTGAACTGTCAGAACCTTCCTGTTTGGTAGCAAGGTGCAAGACCTCAGGACACCTGTGGCCCTATCTCCTACGAGTACCACAGAGATGCCGGTGACTTGATGCTGAAATGGCTTTCAGTATTTAAAAGTGACAATATCTCAATTCTTCCAAAACTCCATGTTGACAACTGATAAGTTATGCCAAGCACCAAGACCTTCATGTGGAAGGCTGATCACATGAACTTCAACTTGAGGCGTTTTTAACCCTGTAACATCTCTCGCCTGACACACCAAGTGAGGTCTTACAAATCGGATTTGGAATTGCGTTGACTAATCATCACTAACACTGCACTGTTTCAATTCCAATGTGGGAAATTTAACTGACTTAAAATGAAAATAAGGCAATCATGTCATATTCACATGCTGTCAAAAAGGATCTGTTACTGAATCTAATTTCATTAGTCAGGTAAAAAGTACTTACAAAACCCCTCCGTCTGGGGCGGACACTACGGCAACGAGGGTGAGGCTGCCACCTGAGAAGCCGCCATCCCAGGCCATTCTGATACAGCTCTGTGTGTTGACTGTTCCACTTCAGGTCGTGCCCTCTGTATTCCAGTCCTGACCCTGACTTTGTCCTGCCCAATGGGCAATTGAGAGACGGGAGAGTGAACTGCTGGATGGAAGATTCTCCTTCCTTTTTCTTCTCTCTTCCCTCCCTGTCTTTCCTCTTTCCCTTCTTATCTTTCCTCTCCTTTTCTTCTCTTACTCCTTCTCCTCCTTCCTATCTTCGTAACCCTCGAGTAAATAAATCCTTAAAAAAAATCCCTCTCTGAGGCTAACATCAGGAAATGGTCCCACCCCACCCCGCAAGAACTAAGGTGCCAAGCATGGCCAGGCAGCACACTATAGGTTTCCATTATTTCAATAATAACTACTGTTATAGTGTGTTGAAAAAGTCGCTTTCAGAACACAGTCGTGAAGAAACAAAAAGCAATGTTACTAAACTTGAAGCAAAGCCCTACTCCAACCTGCTGAAATCGGCATGAAAGTTCTTAACTCCTCACTCTCCACCCAAGCACGGCATCTCCATCAGCGTTGGTGGAGCACGCTCCTCTTCTACACTAAACCTGAGGTTCCCTTAGGATGGGAAGTCACCGTCAAATGCTCAGACCCCCGTGCTGGTCTGGCACATAGCAAAAGCTCAGATCCATGGTTCTCTGTCGCCAGTGACTCTGGGCCCTGAAGATATTTGTGATGTCTGATGACATTTTGGCTTTGGACCATCACAAAGAGTTGGGGAGCACCTCTCGCATCAAATGGTAATAGCCAAGGGAGTTACCCAACGTGCTGTACCACACACAAAGACCCCCAAGGCCAAACGTTACTCACGAAGCGTATCAAAGGTAGAAACAGAAAAATCTTTTTTGGATAACTGTTTTCCAAACTAAGTGAAATTATACCTCTATCTGTGGACACTCTGAAAGAGTTAAAATAGAGAAAAGAATACAGGGAGACAAATAACTAGAAGGAAGGAGAAAAAACTTACACAAACTGAATGCACTTGAGTTTCCAAAGCTACGCCGGGCACACTGAAGCAGATGTGCAACAAGGAAAGCAGGCATGGAGCTGACACATTGACTTAAAAGCCTTGTGTCTTACAATCCACGATTAAGGACTTTCAGTAACCATGGAGAAAAAAAGGCCTAGGAAATAGAACCAACCAAAACCTTGATCCTGGACTTTTGACCTCCAGAATCTTGAGATCATACATTTTTTGTCATTTAAACAGCCCAATCTGTGGAATTTAGTGGCAGCAGCCCAAGTCAACTGGTACAAGGAATGCATCTAAAGAAAGGCCTCAGGGACAGCATGGTGGCTCAGCACACTCCTCCTCCTGGGGCTCTGCCAGCCCGTATGGTGCCAGCTCGTGTCCTGGCTGCTCCATGTCTGATTCAGCTCCCTACTTGTGACCTGGGAGAGGAGTGAGGGTAAGCCAAGTGCTGGAAGCCCTGCACCCACAGGGGAGATGCAGAGGAAGCTCGTGGCTCATATCTTTGGATCAACTCAGCTTCAGCCACTGTGGTTCTTTGGGGAGTGAACCAGTGATTCCAAGATCTCTTTCCATCTCTCCTTCTCTCTGCAACTTTGCCTTTCAATTAAAAATAAATTTGAAAGCCTTTAAGATCTTAAAATCTGTGCAATTCTCATATGCACTAATGATCCCAGAAGTTTCCTTAAACTGTCTGTTTGCCAACAATCACTGCCTAAGCTGAATAAGTGGTGGGGTTTTGTTTGTTTGTTTTTTGTTTTTTGCTACAGTGGATTTCACGAATGGCAGGAACTCATTTGTAACTAAATTGTTTAAATAATATGGTGAATATCAAAGCAAAGACATGAAATATATTAATCAAAATTATGACTGTGAGTTTATTACGATTTCCTGAGACTATTTTCAACTTCAACTAGAAAAAAAAAACCATCTTATTTACAACTTTGTAGCAAAAATAAATAAATAACAGGGATTTAATCTAAACTGATTAGTCAACGCAATTCCTGGACTCTTTGAAACACCAAACTATCAGAATCAACTTCATCCCAACTATAAGAAACAGTCAAATGTTTATCACAACCAGGTAAGTGCTAAATTAAGAGAAAAGCAACTTAAAAATATGAAAACAGGGCAGACACTCTGACCCAATCAAACAAGCTTCAGGTTAAGACACGCGCAGCCTAAACCAAACTGCCTTGGATTGTGTCTCCCACTGTATGCGCAATACAGCTTCCTGTGAGTTCGCACCCAGGGGAGAAGGTGCTAGGCTCCCTGCTGCCTGTGTGGGAACTGGACTGGATTCCAGCTACCATGGCCATGTGGCGTGCTCTCTCACTCTCTCTTTTTCCACATTTCAGATTAATACAGGACAACAGAAACCTCACAAATATACAAAAACAAATTTAAAAAGCTCCACCGAATTTTGATATCCCATTGTCCTGCACCAAAACCCCAGCAAACTGTGATCTGAGATCCACCAGTAGCCAAGTGGGAAGGGCAGGTGACCAGGCGCTCATCAGGTAAATCCAGGCAAAGAACTGCCCATTTGCTGATTTGTTTAATTTGACCAGGAGCAGAGAGAACAACAGATCCCAAATGGGTGCTGTGGGAACAAGGTGGATTTCACAGCCCTGACCCCTCAGAGCTGCAGGCGGTGCCATTTTGTGTAGGGAGGCAAAGGCTATGGGACAGGACTGTGCATGCAGTAAGCTGGGAGTGAACCCACTACCAGCTCAGTGAATTGCCTTGGTCCCACAGGAAAAATAATACCAACTTTAGCATCCTACGAGTCAAAATATATCCAGGAGACCCTCAGACCTAACAGCCAGCAGATTCCAACAAGATCAGCACAGCACCACCAACAACCTAGTAATTTAGGACATCCGGTGTCTCCCATCCTGGGAACTGCTCAAACAGGAAGTGGAAGAAAAGTTGTACAGATCATGTTGCAGCCTCAGCACAGGATCACAGCAGATGGGGAGTGGTGAGCCAAGAGCTGGAGCTACAGAGACCACGGTGGAAATCTAACATAAGAACCCAGACCTGGAACTTGGGGAAGGAGTGGCACAGCTGACTGCAAACAACCAGGTATAAACCGCAATAAGTTAAATCGAACTGTAGACTTGTGGGTGACAGAGTTTAGAAAACTGCCCTAAGGAGAAGACTCTGCTAATCAGAAGTACAATGATCAAAAGCAAAAGAAGAGACAGAGGCACAATGAATGTTACTGAAGACTCCCCTGCAAAGCAACAATCAGAGTTAACTGAGGAACACACTGAGAAATGAGGGATACAGAATCCAGAAAACTCATTCTAAAACTTCTTATCAGTAAGGAACACATATAGGAGTTCAAGGAATTTAAGGAATATGTCACATTGAAAATAGCAACACTGAAACAAAATTAAGCAGAATTACTGGAAGAAGGATATAACAGAGCAGATTAAAAATTCATTCGAAAGTCTCCATAACAGAATAAATGAGGTGTAAGAAAGAATCTCAGAATTGGAAGATATTTCTTGTGAAAATGGGGAAACAATCAAAAACCTGGAAGAGGAACTGAGTCAGTCTAGCAAAATTATTCAAAAATAAAGAGACATAATGAAAAGGTCAAATATAAGACCTATGGGAATTCCAGAAGGTATAGAAAGAGAAGCAGGGTTTAAAAATGTATTTAATGAAATAATAAAAGATAACTTCTCTAATCTGGAGAAAGAATTAAGGAACAACATCCAAGAGGGGCAAACTCCCAACGAAGTTTACCAAAAGCAATCTTCACCACAACACGATAATCAAGCTCTCTTCAGTTGAACATAAGGAAAAAAATCCTTACATGCACATGTGAAAAAAATCAATTGCCATATATACAGGAATGGCAATCAGACTCACAGGAGATCTCTCACAGGAAACTCTATAGGCCAGAAGAGAATGGAGCGACATTTTCCAGATTCTAAAAGCAAAATATTATTGGGCCAGAATAACATATACAGAAAAGTTTTCCTTTGTCTTTGAAAATGAAATAAAATTCTTCCACAGTAAAGAAAAGTTAAAAGAATATGCCTCTTCCAAACCTGCCCTACAAAGGATACTTAAAGATGTTCTCTTGACAGAGGAGAGGAATAGCACCTATCCAAACCAAAGGCAAATGTGAAGAACAGCCAAGTAAAATAACAACAGAAGACTAAATCAATGAACAACCTGTTGCTAAAATGACAGTACCAAATTACCACCTATTCATATTAACCCTGAATGTAAATGACTTAAATTCATCAATGAAATGTCATAGATTAGTGGGCTGGATCACAAAACAAACCCATCTACCTGTTGCCTACAGGAGACACATCTCTCCAACAAAGATCAGCAGAAACTATATCTTGTGGATTTTGAAGTTTTTGTTTTTAGCTTCATTTCTTCAAAACACTTTTTTTCTCAAATTCTTAACTGACTCATAGATCATATAGTAGCATCATTTCCCTCAAGAAGGTTCTTGATTTTCATTTCCTCAACAAAACATAGTTATTCAGTAACATGTTATTTAACGTCATGGCACTGTAAATTTCTCTTTTTATTCCTGCTGTTGATTTTGTTTTGTGACTTCTCATTCAAAGGAATGCATAGTAACTGTGTAATGGAGACTATCATATCCAGATGTGAGGATGCAATGCAGTACGCATCTCTACTTCCAGATCAAAGATGGACTCCCAATGAAACAGTTAACTATACCTTGGGAATAGGATGCTGGACTCTGCCATTGTCCATGCCCGCAACGATCGACTTATGACTATTTGTGAGGAACTATACCATTGTGATAATACGGGGGAAGGCAGTAGGGGAAGGAGGGGACGTGAGGAGGGAGTAAGGAAAACCCCGGAGTCTATGAAACTGTATCATAAAATAGTAGCAATAAGAGGAAAATAATGGTAAAATATAAGAAACTGAAACCTGTATTCTCTTTGGGAACAGATATTCTATTCCCCAGATGAACTGAAACCAGATATTCAGATACTAAGGCACAAATCTCACACAGCACTACACTCACAATAGCCAAAAGACTGAAGTAATCAAATGCCCATCAACAAAGTGGATGATCAAAGAGCAGTCTGTGCATGTGTCGGAGTTTGTATCCTGTGTTACTCTGCCACAATGAGGGACGAAGGACTGGCACGTGCTACCGGAGGGATAAATCTTGAGTACACTGTGCTACATGGAATTAAAGTCACGTTCCAGACCAGAAATCACTGTGGTGGCTTCCAGAAGACTAGGGGACAATGGAACTACAAGGTGACTGCCTCACAGGTACCGATGGTTGAGTTCATTGAAATGCTTTGGAACTTAACAAAGGCAGCAAGGAGACACCACTGTGATGTACTAAATGCCAGTGAAAGGGGCACTTCATGAGAATTCATTGTGTGTCACACAAATTTCAATACAATTTGAAAAAAGACAGTAGCAACAAAACTCGTGATAAGAACAACAAAACACATCATCAACCTGTTGCACGCATACTTGGAAATACGAGAAATTAAAAAAAGAAAAGTCACCTCCCTGGGCTTCACCACTTCAGTACAGAGGGGAAATTATAGTCATGTAACACCACAATCACACTTACCAGCAGTTGCAAAAATAATTGCCAAAAAAAACCCTGTTTTGTTTTTGTTTTGTTTTGTTTTGAGTGAAACAAGTATAGATCATCAAAATTGATGCTACTCTAACAGCAAAAGGAAAAAAAACTATTTGATAATATAGATGGCAAAAGAACATCCACATGAGTTTGAGACACCTTGAAGACAATACACATCTCGCTGTTTGCAACAACCCCTGGAGAAAATATTCTGTCTTAGAATTTCGAAACTAAAAGTGACCACATAATATGTTTAAAATGTATAACCAAGTGCAAGGGAATGCTGAAACTTAAAACTAATCTTCTGAAAAATCATTTTTTAAAGATGTATTTCTTTTTAAGATCTTAGTTGCAAAGACAGAAAGAGAGATCAACAGCAAGCTTGCATCCACGGATCTACTCCCGAGATGCTTGCAATGGCCAGTGCCAGGCAGTGCCAAACCCAGGAGACAGGAGCTTCACACATGCCCCCGTGAGGGCGGCCACAGCTCTTGGGTCATCTTCTGCTATTTTGCCAGGCCAATAGTAAGAAGCTGTACCTGAGATGGAGCAGTTGGTTCTCAAGCCAGCACCCAAAAGGGATGACTTTCACATCTGTACCTGCTGGGCCACAACACCGGCTGATTATTTTACTGAATAGCTATGGTTAAAACTCTAAACACATGACTTATTTGTATAAACTGCACATTTTCTTTAAATTCATAGGTATTTGTGATAATTTATCTCCCTACAACTTTTACTCAGATCTAATCTATGTGCAAGTTGACATGAGTCTACCCAAGCTGCGCTGTTACATGCGCTGTGAGGTAGGGCCTAGGGGAATCACCTGCCACATACTTTGAACTGTGATTATGTCTGAAATGGGATTTGACGTCATTACCATGCCATTGAAAACTCCAAAATAACAGCACTGTGACATGACCATTCTCATCTTTCTCTTAGATTACAGCAGCCACAGCCTCCAGGTACACAACCCCTGCTGCATCGCTGCTCATTTGACCTGACTTCAAGGAAACCGAAAAGACTATCTTTGAGAGACATTATATAAGCAAAACTTACAAGGGAAGCTAGAATGTCACTGTCCCAAAATAAATGTGCATGTATATATTTGAAGTGAATGAAACAAAAACATTAAAAAAAAAAACTCTAAATCTTTAAAACAAGCAAAGAAATAAACTGGGAAAAAAGTAGGGTAATGTCTAATGTCTTCTTTCCCTTCTCCCACCCTTCCTCTCTCTTAATTCCCCTCCTCCCTTCCCTTGTCCCATCCCCCATCACTTTCTCTCTCTTATTTCATTTCCTTTCCTTCCCTTCCCCTCCACGCTCTCTTTCTTCCCAAGGAACAAGGGGAGACATACTATTAAGGTAGACGTTTACTGATTGCTAAAACTAAAAATCAAAACACTGAAGCAATGTCTAGTAAATAAAGAAATAGCTGAAAACTGGGCATACCTGAATCATCGAAGCAATTCTTAAACATGGCATCAAATGTACAACAATTGAAGAGAAACCAACGCTAAAGGAGACATCACCAAAGTAAGAACTGCTCTTGCAAACTAGCGAACAGGACAACAAGCTATAGACTGGCTGAGTGTTTCCACAAACCACACTTACAACCTATTTATAGAACACGTAAAGGACTTTGAAAAATCAATTTAAAAAACGCAATTCAAAAATAAGCAAGATTTGGGAAGACGTAACTACATTCCGGAGATGAAAAGACCACCAACATCATTAGCCAATGGCGAGATGCAAATTGAAGCCACTGAGAGGTAGCACCACATGCCTATTAAAACTATGACAGGATGAGGAGCAGCCAGCACTGTCAGATCATCTTGCTAGAGGGAATGCAAAATGATACAGTCACTGTGAGAAGCAACTGCTCATTTCTCACCATTTTAAGCAATGACTCATCCCAAAACCTGGTACTGCTGAGAACTCACTCTAAAGAAATGAAAAAATGAGGTTTATTGTCTGCATTTCTCAAAGAACCTAAGACTCAGAAGTGAAATGACTTACAACTAAGTAAGTGCCAGAAACAGTGAGACCTATATTAGTCTCATTTTCTGGTGTTGCAGCATAGCGGGTACTCCACCACCGGCAATGTCAGCATCTCATATGGATGTGCTCGATGCTCTACCTCCAAGCTCCTGCTTATGGCCTGGGAAAAGCAGCAGCAGGTGGCTCAGTGTTTGTGCCCATGAAGCCCCCTGCTACTCTTGAAGCTCCTGGTTTTGGTCTGGCCCAGCACCAGCCACTGCAACCATCTGGGGGTCGGGGGGAAGAACCAGAATGTCACTGGATTCATAAAAGCAAGGTACATACCTATCAATACAATATCGAAAGGGGGGAAAAAGAGAGAGAAAGATATCTTCAGTTTGCTGGCTTACTCCTCAAGTGTCCACAACAGTGAAGGCTGAGCCAGGCAAAAGCCAGGAGCCTGGAATTCATTCCATATCTCCCACAGGGTGGCAAAGATCCAACTACTGAAGCACCGATTATCTCCCAGAGTGTGAATTCTTAGGGAGCTGGAATTGGGAGAGGAGTCAAGACCTGAATCCAGACTTTCTGATACAGGAAACAGATATCCAGGCATCATATGTCCATTACTCTGCAGATGTGATGGGAATTTAATGATCATTGAAGATGACAACAAAAATATGTGTAACACCACCCTCCTTCCTCACCTCCTTCTTCATAGTCAGTTATTCAATCAACTGACACCAGCAATTATCTTGTGAATGGAATGATCTTTAGAAAGCCTAGGCAGAGCCGCCCTCTCTGTCAAAGCCTTGGTTCCTGCTATCCCTGGTGGCAGGCACTAGAACATGTGACACCTGCCACACACTGTCACACACACAACACAGGTGACTAGAGGAAGCTGGGCCCGAAGAACCTCCCACACATGGGGCTGGCCTTCCATGTGATGCTAATTAATCTCTGGAGAAAATGGTGGACTTGAAATATTTGCTTAGTCCACACAGAATGTCAACACAAGAACGGTGTGAGAGGCAGTTCGGCTCCAGAAACAAAACAGCTGATCACAAGGATGGCATTTCACACACTGCAAAACAGTGACTCCTTGCACACTGAAGTTACTATCGTAGTCCAGTTGTGTGTTCTAACAGAATTGCTGAACACAGGATCGATAATTAACAGAAACATACTGCCTTGTGATTCGGAAGTTATGGACCCTCACAATCCAGGGGCCACTTCCTGGGCATCCTCCACGGTGGGAGGGCACAGGGAAGTGACCTTGCTGACTCGATCACCGTGACCACCCATGTGGATCCCTGCATGAGGCAGTGTCTGTCAAACCAGAAATGCTTCCGGTTCTCATATACCGGCAATGCTGCTCAGGTTCCCAACACAGCATTTAGGGAGACGTATTCCAACCAGAGAAGTGGTTTACCTCACACCCATGCTTTCTGTGTTGTTGTGGGACTACGAGAAAGCTGGTCCTTCAACTGAAGCAGATTTCCACACTTCCCTCTCTCACCCCTACAGTCCGGTGTTCTATGGTCCCAGCTGGACATGCCCTTTGACCCTGTCAGGCTCAACACTTTGTGAGAACCTTGTTGATCCTACGCTGCATCCATTACTGCATTTCTTCTCTTAGCTAAGTTATCATGTTCAATCAATATTTCCCGCATTCTATTGTGGAAATGTAGCTATAAAATACATTCTATTGCTTCTGACTTAGTCCTTCCATTTATAATATCTGAGCAGATTAAACCAACCTCTGGTTTTCAACTTGCCCCTTTATTTTTCTAGTCTCACCTTGCCTTTATTTTGCCCTAAGGTCCCTGCCTTCACTGTTGTGGAAGACTACTGGCTCCACTTGCATTTACCAGATAGGAGGTTTCTCCTGTCTCGTTAAGACTCATCTCCTATTCAGTCTCTTCCTCAACAAAGTTGTTGAACCAAGGAATAATGTTGAACAGGAAATGTTACCACGATTAAGGGAAATGAAATTGTGTGTTTGGGGGGTAGGTGGAAACCACACACAGATTTCAATTTTTTCACCAAAAAAATCTTTAGTTCTTCTTTTCCACAGACTTTCTCAAGTATTCTCGTATTTTCATTGCATTGGCCTCTCTCCTCACTTACTGATACTCGTTGTTTGTAAGTATTAGCATTCAACAATATAAAAGAAAGGAACAGCCATAAGGCTGTCTGAATCTACATCTGACTGTTGCAGCTTGGGAAAAAGGAAAAAAAAAAATCAAGTGCCAAAAAAGTTTCTGTTTCCTGAGTAGGGGAAAAATCTGAGAGATTTTCCAATGTGAATTACACATAAGCAACCTGTGTGAAGCAACGGACAGCCTCGATAGGTTAGGACAGAAACTCCACCATACGCTGTTCTCTCTGTACCGCACTCAATCATGTTCCTCCCAAATTCCTGTAAAGCTTTAACATCTAAACCTTCCAAACATGACTCTACTTGGAGATGTGGCTCTTAAAAGGATACTTAAGCTAAAATGATCACCACCCCATGCCACTAACCCTGTACCAGGCACGAGGCCCCAATGCAATGTCGTCTTGTGTCCTGATGATAGTCCTACCAAACCAATACTCTCCTCTCTGAAAATCTTATGCTTACATCTAAACATTTAAAAGGGCAAAATGAATGGTCGTAGGGACTGAATATTGTGTCAAAGAACAACAAACATGCAAAAATACAGACTTAGTTTGATCCTGCAATACACACAGATAAGACTACAGTGTTCTAATAAACTCATGAGACTGCTCTAAGAAAGAGTATCATGAAAATGAACATACAGGTTTAAAAATTAATACAGTGCATATAATAAAATTTCACCACATACTTTCAAAAATCACAGACTTAAATTTTGTAATTTACATTGTATTACTCTCAGTGCTAAGGACTGATGTTTCTAGGCACACTGTTGCAATAAAATGACTTGAGGCACCATTGGCAATGCCAGCACCCCATAATGGCACTGGTTTGGGGTCTGGCAGTCCCACTTCCCATCCAGTTCCCTGCTAACGCTTCTGGGGAGTCGACAGAGGACAGCCTAAGTGCACTGGCCCTGCCGCTCACGAGGGAGACCTAGACGAAGTTCCAGCACCCAGCTTCAGCCTGTGCCTGGTTCAGCCCGGCCCTGATGCGCTGCGGCCATCTGCAGTAAGCCAGCGGATGGAAGGTATTCTCTCTGTCTCTCTCTCTCTCTCTCTCTCACTATATATATATATATATATATATATATATATATATATATATATACACACACACACATACATACATCTGCCTTATATTGCCTTTAAAATAGAAAATAAATCTTTTAAAAAAGCTATTTCCACAATCAAAACAATCTTCCAAAAACATTTAGTTTTTAAAGAAGAAATAACCAATTGCCTTTCACAAAGTTAAAAAACCCATCCCAACACACAAGAGTAAGCAGAATTTGTGCAAAGGTCTTTAGTGGGTGTAATGCTGCAGCTGGTGAAGCTGCCACTCCATCGCAGAGCACGCATGCAAGTCCCGCAGGCAGCTCCCAGTCCCGCTTCCCGCTAACCCGCCTTCGACCCAGCAGGCAACGGCTGAAGCACGCAACTCCCTGCCACTTACGCAGGGACACAGATGGAATTCCTGATTCCTGGCTTCAACCTGGCCAATGTTGTTTCCACCATTTGGGGAGTGACACCACAGGTAGAAGACCTCTCTCTAGCCATTTCCATCATTTTGCCTTTCAAATAAGTGAATAAGCAACTTGTACAGAAACTAGTAAATTGCAAAAAAAAAAAAAAAAATCATGCTTACAGGACCTTTGGGTAACTCTCTTTTCACCCAAAGCACACCGTAACTCGTCTTTAAAACTAGAGCCTCATAATTATGATAAATTTCTGATAGAATCAGTTACAATCCACACCTGAACACAAATCAGCAAATCCCAGGGCCATTCCGAGCATACCCAGGTTCCTGTAAGCCTCTGGTGACAACATGTTTATCAACCAAAGATCCTTTCATGCATGTTCATGTCCCAAAATGACAGGAAAGCAGGATGAATATCGATTCCTGGATTATAACTGAATTTTAATGAACTTGAAAATTTGCACAAAGAATGAGTGTTGGAGATATCTCCAAACAGCAGTCATTCAGCAAATGTCTCATAGTCAGATGAATAAATGAATGAAGCCATAACACACGAGGGTGTTTTCATTACTTCTAACAGCTTTGCCATTTTGATCCTAACACACTCATATGAAGCCATCGGGGCAGCAGCCCAAGGTTCCAGGAGTCTTGCCATCTACCTTACCAGACAGTGAGAGAGACTCCTTTCTTCGCTTCTGTTGCCAGTTCTTGGCTAATAAGTACACAAACAGTGGAGGAGCACACGCCACAGAGTTCTGTTGGGAAACCTAAGAACGCAAGTCCTGGCCACAGACTAGAACAAGACGTTACATTCCACGCAGGCACCGGCACTGAGACGTTAAAAACGCGTCTGTGCCTACAGTCGCTATCGGCGATGGGTAATGTTATCTGAGTCAGAGTGAGGCCAGAGCGTCAGAACCGTCAAGTTCCCGTCACGGGGCGATTCTGAAGACGCCTTTCTAACTCGTGACTTTTGTCATCTTAACATGCCGAGATGCACTCTGAAAAGGCCACACTGCACCTGGCCGAACGGAGGAGAACTCCTCTTTGCAAGTATTTGGCACGTGCTCATCTGCTTTGCTGACCATGCTCATTCCCCGCGTGCACTTGAACTAGTGCTGGGAACCCTTGAGGTCTCTGTCCGCACGCCCCCACTGTCGCTGCCCGGGTTCAGCCTTTACCCGACCCTCACGTGCTAAGCTGTCTCGCACATCTCGGCCCACGCCTGCAACAGCTGCTGACTGCTGACAGTGAGGAAGCCAAGCCCCCAGCCATCAGCAAGGCTCGAGGAGGCGCAGACGCCTAACACGTTGGTCTGTTTCAGATGTGAGCCTGCCGCACAGAAGCTGCGAAGCCCAGACCTGCACTCATGTTTATGCATCAGAAACAAGGACTCAAAAATAAACATAGCGCTTCCACTTTCTAGAACACTTCATGTATGGTCTCCTGCAAAGCTGGAAACCGCCAATCCCCTGTCTCAATACTAAACCAGTGGATGGCCGAAGAATAGTGGCATTATTGTCCTGGCCTTTACAGAATCGTTTAATTTACAACATAAAATTTAATTGCTCAAGACAGACTCAGGATGCTCACAGGGGCATCACTTACAAAATCACTACAACACTTGAGATGTCATTGCCTCTGTTTCCTCATCTGGAAAAAAGAAATAAAAATAATATTTATACTTCATAGGATTGCTTGCCATTACTATCACTACCAATATAAAAATTAGCTTACACTTGGTCAGCAAGGCCTGACTCAATATGACACTGCTCACCAAAGTGGCCTCAGAAATTAACTCAAAAGTGAGGCTTCAATTCAATGGCAGTCCTGACTTTCCCAAGTGCTTCTCTGCTCCCGAAGTGACGACAAACAGACACTAAGCAGTCATGTTTCCAGACTTCTCATTCGATTCTACAAGGTTGTACGTACTTACTGTAACCCACAATTCTGTTAACCGTAAGCAACTGATGTGTGTGCCGAGACGAAACCCCTCCAGGCTGGGCTGAGAGCATAACCACTCCCTGACCTCTCTGGGCAGGTAACGCACTGAACTGCTCAGTCCTGAGGCCTTGCACTCCGATCCAGGCACGATGGGATCTACTTTCTGACAAGACAAAGTTACAGGCTCCGTGCTATCTTGCTTCCTTGGGATTTCACAGGCAGCTGTTAAACTCTTCAGCAGTTGTTCCACGGCCTGAGACGCTGCTCAGGCTTTTCACTGGAACACAGGTTTGGCCGCAGAGCAAATGCTGATGTCCAGTTTTCTTTGTTTTAATCAGTGGGGGGGAAAAAAACCACTTTGCAATATTATATACTGGTAGATTAGACTTAACAGTTCAATGTCACAAGTGTAATATTTCTGCTTAAGCGCCAGTATGTATGTTGAGATTCTCAGTGAACATCTGCCAGATGTTCCAGCTTGCTGGAAAGAAACTATTATTCCTCCTTCAGCTTTGCCACCTCCTCGCAGACGTGCCACAACCAATAACTGCAGGGCTGCTGACAGTACCACAGTTTCTTTATCTATCAGCTTTGAAATACACCTTGTATAAATTTTTACATATATTTCCTCACTAAAAGAAATACTAAGTGTGAAGCCTTTTAAGTGGCAACAAACATATCACAAAATATCACAAATAATGCATCACATACTTTTTTGCTAAAAACATTTTTGCCAAACAATTCAGAAATAATACTAAGCCATTTACACAGAAGGCAATCTGGCCTTCCGTCAAGAAAAGCAATAATTCAGAAACAAAACAAACAAACAAAAAGCCTCACCCAGACTGCTTTTCAGGCAGTGCTTTCCCACTGGCACAGGGCCAAGGCGCTACTTATCAGCCCTTTGACATCAGGGGAGGACTGCGTGCGTCAGGACCCCTGGCTCACGGCAATGGACCATGCGCTGCTTATCTTATCAGCTCACCGTGTGTGGCACTTCAGCCATCAGTGTGTGAACTGCAGGAAGGAAGGTGTGTGTAACTGTGTGGAGACAGGTTACAGTTACAGCTGAGCAGGGTTTAGCAACTTATTAACAAAACAACCTGTCCCATCTCACACTAGCTATAATGAATGGGCTTAGCCCAAACCCAACCTTAAAAGAAAGTGAGCTTTTTGGGTTTTTTTTTTTTTTTTTGAGTGCTCTAGCTATACAGGACAACTTATTCTCCTATTTATGCGAGTGAATGTCACAACTGTGATTTCAAAACAGTGATTCACCACATTTCATTAGAAAGGTTATAGGAAAAAAGCAAATTGTTTTTTAAAATAAAGGTCCTAATGATTCTACCATTAGCTTGGGGGAGGAAAAGGTTCTTGGGTGTTGGAAACAGCAGTGAAACTGGCCAACGTCCACATCTCTAAACAGGAGGAAGTGGACAGACCACCCTCCGCGGAGTGCAATAAGTCACGCCACACTAAGTGAGATTCCAAGAAGAAAAAAAAAAAAGATGCTGTCTGCTGAAAGCTACTTTATCCCAAAACAAATTATTTTAAAAACCTTGAGGTTAAAAATGATTTTAAAACAAATACAGAAACAACATACTTGCTAAGTGAAAACTAATTCCGTCAATAGAAAGCACAGATCTTGACTAGTAAGACTTTGATTCGTTAGTCTCCAGTCAAGCTGTACATTAAATAATTTTCCACTAAAAATGAGAGTGTCTGTATGCTATGACTTGCCACTATTCCAAACTGCTATACTTCAAAAACTACACTGGCACCATTTGCACAATCAATAAAACAATAATTTCTAATGTTGCATTACACCTTCTATTTGTTGTACCTTCATATTTGCCTCTTAAATTAGTAGATCCAATTAATTTGTATTCACAATATCCTCCACCTTAGTTGGAGACTCACAAATAAACAGAAAAAAAATTTTTCTCTTCTTCCCATGACAAACTCCCTGGTACCTCCTTCCTTCCGTTCCCACTGCGCCTCACCTGGGCCTCTGCCCACCCTCCGTCCCGTTAGCTCAGCGAGCTCCCTACCCAGCTCCTACTGCTTCCGGGCCTTGCTCATTCCGTCAGTCTGCAAACCGTCCTAAAGTCTTGCTATTAGATTTCAAACATGTTCACACTTTCCCCCGACTCTGAAACCGCCTCAGTCACAGCAGCAATGCTTCCTCGAAGCCTAGTAAAGCGGCCACACTTCCAATTTGTCTTCTTTGGCCATTAAAGCCCAGCCTTACTTCCATACCCTGCATGCTAATTCATGCACAACTCTGTACAGAGAACACTGACTTGTTAAAATGCCCAAATTGGTAGAGCTTTACAGGCCACCTCAATCCGCATCTTCCTTGGCCTCAGTAGAATCAGATACTGTTAGCCAACCCCTTATTTTCCTGGGGAAAATGAAAACTTTCCCAACAATACAGCAAAGATGCAGGCAGATAATCAATAATTCAGTTGCCTAAAGCAAACAATAAACAGGCCAACCACCTTATGAACTTTACAGAAATCCTCAAAAGCTATTACAAATAACCCATCTCGTATAAAATACTACAAACAGTGAAGCCTTTCCAACGACAGAGTGGGGCAGTTCACTATGGGGTTGAAATCCAAAGAAACATCAGTGTGTGACGAGCTCACCGATAATTTTAGCGATTTGGATCATTAAAGCACACAGGTACCAAACACTGACTTGCTGCCCATCTGTTCTAAACGCCTTTTGCTGACTTAGTTCCCTCTCTTCACCTGTGAGATGCTGGGATTTCTTCTTTGCTGTCCTAACACCACACTGTTTTCATTCAAAGTCTTCCCGATCCCCATCCCTCCCACTTTAACATCTCCGAGGGTGATTTCCATAGTCATGGCATTAGCTTCTAAGCAAAACAAAACAGAGGGTCAAACAGCAACCGGAAAGCCCCCAGCAGCACAATCCCAGAGCCCCCACGACTGTCCACGTCTCACTCTTCCGTGAGTCTGGGGTTCACCTCATCACCCTGCCCGCTTCAATCCACTCTCTCCTCAATCCCTAAATGCAAAGCAGCCAAGTTCCTCACCTATCCTCCCCGCCCCTGATGCCCACACAGGTCAATGTGTCCTTCTCCAGGGCTACTGCCACTGTTGCACATAACCACCGTTTTCCTTCAGTACAGATCACCACCTCCAGCTCAGAATGAATCCCCATTAGCTAAACCAGACATGGCTGCGATCTGTCTGTTGAGCTATCACATACTCTCCTGCCAGGTGCATGGCCAGCCCGTCACTGAGGTCCCCACCATGCCACCAGCACACTTTCAAGGAGTGTAAACAGAGGGATAACGTTGGCTCCTTAGGGATGCTATTCAGTCCCAGAGTTGTCCTACCTCAGGGTTTTTCCTCTTTGAAATGCCCTCATTGCTTAATGTCTCTCTTAAGCCCCAACAGGAGCATCAACTGGGGCAGCCAGAGGAACCAGGTTCTGATTGCTTACAGTCTTTCCTTTTGCAAGTCTCCTGATTCCCTCTTCACACCATGATCAAAGGGAAATTCCTGAAATCGGGGGGGGGGGGTCAGAGAGGATCCCTGAGCTAAAATATGTGACTTAGAGACTTTTGGTGGGAGTTGAGGATGGCAGGGAGGGACCCCGAGCCCCAGTCTATGCTCAAGCCCATGAGGCATATCCTGGTCAGCCTAGCATGTCAGGAAGCCAGGATCGCACCTTTGTCACCATACTCTGCAGCCACTCCATGTGCTGGGCAGACTTCAGACTGGGCTTCAGGGACTACAGTGCCCAACAGCAAACTCAGCATGCTGCCTGCAGGCTGCACGACCCAAGGCAGCCCACCTCTATCTGGGTGCCCACCCCAAGGACATGGACACCACAGCCACAGCAGCAGCGCTATCCATCTCCAGGTCCAGCCAGGCCACATCCACAACCTTGCCACCTGCTTCAGAACTCCAGGAAGAGGCACCCAGAACTACTAGGTATTAAGCCAATTCCTCACCTGAAGTATCGAAGCATCTCCACGCCCTGGCCCCAAACAACCTTCCCTTCCTGCTGTCCTCTGCCTCTTTCCTGTGGCTCACAACGTTATCGTGGAAACTGCGTGTGCACCTCAAGTCTTAACCACCAGATGCATTTGCCTTTTTCTGGAAGCACAAAGGATCAACCCTTTAGAAATTCAGAAACTACAGATGATGAAGAGAAGATATACATGGGTAGAAGTAAGGCTCTCAAAGAAAGTTCACGGGCATATTACGGATATTGCGTTTCAGTTACACACTGCAGGCTCTCGCTCTGCAGACAACTGAAAGTTCACAGGATATAACCTCAAAAAGATGTCTTCTTAGATATCTGTGCAAAGAGCTGCATTTCAAAACTCATGATATTCTCATGGAACGAACTGATTGAAGTTGGTCTTGCTCATCAGTCCACTATCTGCAGCAATGCAGACAAGAAGGGAAAGGAAATCCCATCTAGCTCCCTGCTAATGGGCCTGGGAAAGCAGACAAGGATGGCCCAAATCTCTAGGCTCCTGCCACACATGTGGGAGCCCCAGCTGGAGCTCTCAGGACTGGAGTTAGCCTGGGCCAGCCCTGACCCACTGCAACCACTTGAGGACTAAACTGATGGATGGAAGATATCTGTGTCCCCCAGCCCCTTCTCTCTGTAACTCTGCTCTTCAAATAAATAAGTTTTTAAAGAAAGAGAGAAAACACAACAGAGGACTAAAAGAATGATAGTTAAGTGGTAGACTGGCACAACTAAACGGCCGGAAAGATGCAAGGCGTTAGAAACAACGGTGAGACGCTCCCCACCCTCACTGTCTCTGCTCTCTTTCTCTCATAGTTCATATCTAGCCAATCTTGCAATTTCAAACAAAACAAAAAAAAAGCATCTAAATTCTGACCATGTCTCACTTTCACAAGAGCCTAGACCTTCATTGAAGCCATCATGATACATCTGACTTTCCCAACAGCCTAACTGGCTAACCTGCACTGACTTACCTACAGCCTTAAAAACCAAACAAAAGCGGATTTGTTCATTTGAAAATCAGAGCTACAGAGAAGGAGAAAAACAGATCTCCCATGCACTAGGTCACTCCCTAAATGGCCACAATGACCGGGGCTGGGCCAGACTAAAGCTCCTCCAGTTCTTGCACACAGATGGCAGAGGCCTAAGGACTTGGATCATTCCCTGCTGTTTTGCCCAGGTATATCAGCAGCAGGCAGGATGGGGAAGTGGAACAGTTAGGACATGAACCAGCACCTATCCGGGATGCTGATGCTGCAGGTGGTGGCTAAGCTCACCAAGCCACAGCACTAGCCTGTCTAGTCTTGCCTCCATGTAGCACATTATCACAACCTTAGATCACACAATGAAAGTCCAAGTCCTTACTCTAACTTACAAAGCGCTCTATGACTTGGCCTACGACCTGTCCAACCTCCTTGCACACCTCAGGCGTGCTTGTCCCAGGCATACAAAATGCCATCTCCATGAGAATTGTACACATTCAGCATTGCCATCTTCCAACGCCCAGGGACCCAAGCCCTGATCTTCCCTGTTCCATTCCAACTAAGCAAGCGTGTTTTCTACCATTCTAATGTTCCCATATCCTGTATAATTTACTCTTATTCACCTGTGAAATGTGTTTAGTAAACATTTAGATCAATGAATGTTTGAATAATTAAACCCAGTACTGGAGTCAGTAGGTAAACATGTGGAGGACCTCTGAAAATCCCAGAGCTGAGTCTAAAACATAAGAAATAAACAAGCGAGTTAGTGGTTTTGGAATTCCCAGACAGGGATCACAGCATGAGAAGACATGGGATGAAACGGGGCACGGGTGGAAATACGACTTCCATGTCAATGGGACTTAAATAAGAAGCAGAAAGGCAGAGAGCCAACGTGTAGATTACAGAAAACCTTCTATTCTAGCTCAAGTTGTGAGAATTTGAAAGCAAGCTAAGATTACAGGAGACAATTACTTTTAGGGAAAAAAAAAATAATGTCCACTCATGACAGTGAGGCTTCATTTAAGAGACATAAACCGCAGGATTTACTGATTAAACACTGCAGGGGCAGGAGTAAATGATAATGGTGGTGAATGAGCACCAGTTTTCATGCTTGGGTACGACCTAACTAGGTAGTAAGAAATAAGATGGAAAGTTCAATTTTGGATATGTTAAGTAAAATAAGTTTTAGCACATTAAGCTAAAAAAAATTTCTTTTTAGATTCATGATGGTAACATAGAGAGAAATTTGAGGTAAGAACCCTGTTAACTGATGCAATTATATCCTGACACAATTTCCTTCCAAATAAAATAAATAAAAATATTCCATTGTCAATTTGAATCTTCCAAATTGAGAATAATCTGCAGCACACAATACCAGCTGAAACACTGTTAGACCTCAATGAGACTCATGCTACGTGCTAAATGTTTATGTCCCTCCAGAACGCCTAAGCGGAAGATCTACTCGGTTGTAACAGTCGGAGCTGCGGTGTTTGGGGAGTCATGGTCTCAGGGCGGTGGAACCTTCATGCAAGCACCAGGTGCACTTCTCATCCACTCGCGCTCACAGTGAGAAGGCACCCATGTGCAGGGAGGCAGAAACCACATCAACTTCCATCTTAATCCTCCAAAACTGTGAGAAATAAATGTTTGCAGTGTAAGGCGACCACTCTGTGGCATGTTTCATGACTTCCCAGACTGCCTAAGACAGGAGGGATTCACATACTTCTTAACAGAAGAAACGAGATCATTTCTCACTACATGTTGCAGAAACATCTAAAAGTTGATGAATTTTGCTTTGATGAGGCTGATGAACAAATCTGCCGCATGCTACCTGGGCCGGTGATGAACTGATTCGATTTGACACAGAGGATTTGAATAGCTTACTTCTTGTGTCTTTCCTTTCAGCCAACACTGACCTGAAGGACAGGGCTTCCGGTTCTCGCTATCCCACTTACCTGATACATAAGTTTACACATAATACCACACACAATGAGTGTGCTCACCTCCCCCAACCTGCTACACACTCCTTCATCTATCCAAATAGCACCCAGTAACACGCTGGTTACCAGAAATCCAAGAATGACAAAAACATACAATCTGACCTCCACTTTCACTGTAGAGAAGCAATAACAGATCAACATCAGTAACGCCAGCTCGGCCTGACCCACCTACTTGCGGGGCCTTTGTGAAGCCTAAATAAACTGTAGACAGGCAACTGACACAGCAGTGATGACATCAGCTGGGAGGCTGCCACCCCTGTGCCAAACTTTGAGCCCCAGTCACCCCCACTTTAAATCCAGCTTCCTGATAAGGCACACACAAGGAGGCAACAGATCACAAAATATTGGGGTCCCTGCAAGCTATGTGGGACACGTGCAGTAAGTTCTGATTCCTGGCTTCAGGCTGGCCCAGCGCACCCACTGGTCACGTGAGGAGTGACAGAGTAGGTGGTAGATGTCTGTCTTCTGTCTCTCTCTTCCTCTCAAACAAAAGAAAATTATTTGTAAAAAACGTTTAGAGAAGTATGAAGCTCCAGCACAGAAATACTAATGTGTTACTGCACATGTTCACCACAACATCTCCAAATGTAGGCTGCCTGCTCATTCTGTTACTTGATAATGAACTTAATCAGGCCTCCAGAACTATAGTGCCAAGCAACAGAATATCAGTGAGTGAGGGCCGGCACTGTGACATAGTGACTTCAGCCTCAGATGCTGGGCATGACATTTGGGTGCCAGTTCATGTCATGGTTGCTCTAGTTCCCGTCCAGCTCTCGGTTAGTGTACCTGGGAACGCAGGAGAAAATGGCGTGAGTCTTTGGGCCCTTGGTACCTACACCAGTAACGTCCTAGATGGAGATCCAGGCTCCTGCCTTTGATCTGGCCCAGCCCTGACTCTGGCAGACGTTTGGAGAGTGAACGAGCAGGTGGAGTACTCTCAGCCTGCTTCCCCCTCTCCATCACTCAGCCTCTCAAATAAGCAAAATAAATCTTATACTTAAAGAAAAGTGAGCAAGTGAACTTCAGGAAAAACGCTGACTTATACTCAACATGAGGTTAAAAAAATACCAGCAACGGAAAATAAAAATTATATGAGGCAAGCTTAAATATGCAGAAACATATGTTTTACATTTTAAACAAAATCTTATGTCAATAACAACTTAATTAAAGGACTGCATTTCAAAATAAGTATATTTTCCTAAAAGGAAGCACAATTTTTTTTTAGGAAAAAAAATGAAATTTAAGTGGAAGACTGCTGAAAAAGAATAATGCGTATAAACACTGAACTCAGAAGAACAAGGTCACGTCTGCCCAAAGAAACACATGGATGCAAGTCACTGGGACAAAAAACAACAAACCCAACCAAAAAAACCCAACAACAACAACAACAAAAAACTTACTATGTTACTCTGGGTCTTTTTGCTGCTTTGTCTTCTTGCTTTCTTGCTTTTAATCTTAACACATACTGATTATTCTTTAAGATCTTTGATATTTTGACCTTTCCCCAACATATTTTCCTTTTCAAATTTGTACATAATGAAAAATTAAAGACAACTTGAAAATACAGAATGATTTCAACTTCAGCGCATTCTCCCCACCACAAACACACACACTTCATTTCCCTACGTGTTCTACGTACATCGCATCATGTAACAATTAACTCAGTGTGCTTCTGTAAATACAAACAACACTGCAAGTGGATCAACCACCAAGGACTCACCTCCACAACTGTGTGATGCGCGCAAAGCTTTTCTGAGCCAACCGCTTGTGTTACTGTGAGTAATATCTGCTTCCCACGTGCCGGGAGCTACTGTAATCCCCTTCCATGTATTAAATCACTTCATCTTAGAAACCACCCTAGGATAAGCTGTCAGTGTTCACCTCAATTTACAGAATGGGAAAAGACTAAGAGGCCACATAACAGACCACAGCTTACCAGCAAGGAAGCACCTGAACAGCCACACTGCCGTTCCTGTAGATAACCCATCTTCTAATAAGTCTCAACTCTGATTGCCTTTCACTTACAGGTAAGAGTTAGATGCTGTATAAACCTTTAAAAACGTGACTTCCAAAAAGATATCCACATCAAGCTCACACTACACAAGTGGTCCCTGACGGGAGGCACTGTGGCATCTCACTCAGCACTCCTGCTCAGGAACTTAGCACAATGAGCTGCAGCCAGGGACCCGTGTTCACAGAACTGGTCAGACCTGAAGCCACTGGCTGATGGAGCAGAACAGCTTGTGCAGACCCGACAAGGCATCCATCCGGCTGGGGAAGGCAGCACTCATTTCTACCTCCTAGTGTTGCCCTGCTGTCATCTTCACCTCCAGTCCCCACAGCCAATCCCCCTTCTGGTCCCAGCAAGAACTCTTCCTTTCAAAGGAGGAAGGTTTCCAATAGATTGTAGTCAGCAAGACTCCCCAGTCTCTTTGGGCTCCTTGTGCCTCTGAACCAATAGGCAAAGAAGAAAGTTATTGCACTGGTTGTGGTGTTCAACACTGAATGGCAAGAGGAACATTGAATTGCAACATTGAATTACTAGACCTGCAGCTTCAGGCCCAAATCCACCAGGCAATATCTCTGTTCCAACCAAAGGCAATCACAAAGCTCTGCCTGGCAGGCCTCCTGGACAAAACTCCCACCCCCACCCCAAGCCAGACTTGGTGTTCCACCATTTTCTGGAAGACATTTCAGTAACCGACTCAAGCTCTTCCAACCGGGCCCTCCACCCTCTGACATAGAGCTTCACTCTTGTACTAGGTGCCTCTTCTCAGTGGCCTGCATGCCGGGCCTCAGGTAAGACAGCTTTCCCCACTTACACCTCAGTCTTTTTTCATTTAAAGCACTTCCTGCAGCTAACAAATCCATCAAGAGGTGGGAGTCTGTGGTCTGGGATTCCTTGCCAGTGAAAGGATTCCCCCTCCGAGCCAAAGTACCTCATTCTCCTCCATGCATGTTCTTCCTGAGAAGACGACATGCTAAGGAGCCAGCATCAGTTGGTGTCTGTGGCTTGCGCTGCCCAGGAAGTGAACAAAGGCTTCATTCATACTCTTGGTCTGGCCTGTACGCTGTCCGACCACCTGTCCCTTTTGCGGCTTGTCAACTGCACAACGGAGGAAAGCAAGAGCACATCAACTCTGCCAACAATCCCTCAAGGCCTCTGGCCATTTCCATGCCCTGTGACTCAAGTGAATGAGAAAATAACCCACGGCTGGCAGGCCTGGGAGTGACCCAGCCCTTGAGGTGTTGGCTCCTGTACCGGCCAAGGACTGTGACCAGCTGAAGTGCTCCAGAACAAAAGGACTACGGATGGGCAGTACAAGCAGGTGGCTACCAAGACCAGTTGTGCCCATGGAGTCAGCTGTGAGAATGGGGACCGTGTCCCTAACACCTATTTATTTTTTTAAAAATATGAGTATGAGAAATTTTAAGCAAAAACCTTTGTTTTCTTCCCCATCAGCCAACATGTAATGTATTAATGAAACTTTACTTAGCTAACTTACCTTTACGTTACAGGATATCAATAATTTCTGCACCCATCCTCTCGTGGGGAAAGGCTTAGGACACTTACATCCTGTTCTATGAAATCTTACTTTATTGCCTTCTTTATTATGTGGAGACTGTGTATAACTTCAGAAGCAGTGTGTTAATGCCAAGCTGACAAGGTACAAACTCTGATAATTAGATTTATGTGTGAATTTCAGCAGTTAGTCAAACACCCATTAAAGAGTTGCTGTGAAGGCATTGTGCAGATGTCGTTAGACTTGTCCGGTCATTTGACTTAAGGTAAAATGGGTCCTGAGGCAGGACTGTGAACCTAGAAGCAGATGCTGCAGGACAGTGCCACAAGCTGAGCGAGGCCTGGAACCACCAGGAGCTGTGTGAGGCAAGGAGGGATCCTACCCTGGAAGCCCTCCAGGCCCAGCCCGGCCCCCCAGATCTCCAGAGGCAGAAGAGAACAGATACAAGCCTGGAGAGTGTGTAATAGCAGCCCTCGGAGATTACCACAGGCACTTAGTAGAAAAGCACAGGATGGGAGTTAGGTAAGGTGGGGAAGAAAGACGGAGATGGTCTACACTTCCATTAAGCCACTGCATACGTAACATGAGTCTCTAAAATCAAGTCCCTATTCACACACAAAAAGACAAGCTGCCTTCCCTCCTCCATCTCCAAATGCACAGATTCCAGAACTTTCTAGGACTTCCCCTCCTGTGCTGCCATTTCCTCCAGGCTCTGACCTAATTTGGCCAACGGTCACATCTCAGAAGCCAACTGATATTCTGAACAAAAAAGGCCTAAAAGAGGGAAATTTGATAACATCCAGAAGGGAAAATGGCAATGGAAATGTGAACTACAGTCCATACCGCAGAGTTGTAGCTTGCTGGAGAATCTAACTATTGGAGAAGTCGGGAAGCCAGGACAGCACACGGCACTTGATGCATTAACCGACTTTTGACAAGAAGCTTGGCTGGTCAACAACAACTGAAATACCAATCCTGATTTGAAACCCTACCTAAAAAACCATCCCTACTGTCCAGAGCAGTCTTTCTTACACGTCTGCAGTGTCTACTCTGGACAAAGCTGCCGAGCCAATCAAGACAGACTCTTGGACCTGAGTGTGGAGAATCGCACCACACACGAGGCAAGCAGCAGCACCTCTGCCATCTGCTCCTTGCACATGCCGTTTGCCTAGCCAGGGTCTGCAAGGTGGAAGGTCAGCACTGCAGTGAGAGCCATTCTAAAGCGGGGGGCTACGCCCGAGAAGATGGAACGTGAACTGGAGGACAGGAGATTTTGTCAGTGGGTTCTCTGTGTTGCCTGAGTCAGAAACAAAACAGGCACTCGGTAAACAGGAATCAGTAAGTTAACGCATGCAAAATAGGAGGAGGAAAGAAAAGTAGGATGAATGAGGGGAAGAACACAAACTTTTACAAACTCTTTGTGGGTAAAAGGGAATTAGATCAATACCGGGAGAAAACTGCAAACGGACACCCAGCTCTCAAACTCACATTTAACAGTTGCATTTCCATCCTTAGGAGCAACTCAAGGGAGACAAAATGAAACAAGTATGCAGGCTCCCCAATATTAAATTTGGATAAATCATTAGGTTGCAAAAGACTTCCAGTATTTATTCCCTAAGAAGACAAAGGATTTTCCCTTGTAATTCACTGTTTCATTTTATTGTCACTAGAAGGACTTAGAGAAAATGTAACCATTGTACAATTCGACAACTAAAACCGGGAAGAAACCTGCTTAGCAGCAGCGCAGAGCCCGTGCAGCGACTCAGGAAAGCGACTCAGCTCTGGGAAAGACACCTCTTCACAAACTTTCAAGAGGACTACACCCAGAGCCAAGGCTGGAGAGAGGGTGTGTTTTCGCAAAGCACCTCACAGCATACTTAGAAAAGATTCAGACTTCAAACCTTCTACTTTCCCGATACCACAGAAAACAGAAGGGATCGGGCCCTTCAGAAAGAACTGTTAGGAAAAAAAATACAAGGTATAATTTCACATGTATTCCAGGAAAGAGGAACAATTATGTTTGGCCTTTTAAGCTCCCATCTTGCAAACAACAGAGCTTGGACAGAGGTTAAAAGAAGCTAACCGCCTCAGCAAGGTCTCTGCTGAGAACACTGCTGACAGATGGCCTTCAGGCCCAGGCAGCACTCAGAGACCCAGCGACCATTTCACATCCTGACGCATCTTTCTCTATGCTTTGTTTGTTCTGTGTCATTCTTCTTAAAACTAACTGACTCAACTTCATTTTAACCATTATCAAATCATCTTCCAAAAATAACATGATAAATCTTTTTAAAAGGAAAAAGAATATAAATATAGATGAAAAATTATAAATATGGTATTAATAATAATATTGAGTAGAAGAGGAATGCACAACCCGTAGAGATGAACCAAAGTCATACAAACAGGCTCTAGAAGAAGCTAGACCTTCCTTCCAGAATTCAAGCTCAGCATACCAGTGGACTGGAAGTTCTCCCCAAATTCAGCATCTTGTAAGGCCTGACATAATACCTAACTGGTTGAAGGTCATCAGTGAATGCTAAAACCACTGAGAGGGTACTGGGAAACACAGTTCTAGTCTCAAAGGATCATTCCACAAACAACTCCTCAAGAAGGTACTACCCACCTTACAGTGCAGACATCCTCTGAACCTAGAGAGCAAACCGAGCAGCACCCGAGACAGAAACGACATTCTGTAATGCAGTGGGAATCTGTGCCAAGTCCCAGGACCACACACTCCCTGCCTCACCTGACAGAGAAGTGCACTGGCAGGAATGTCAGGTGACAGATCACGGGGTTAATGTTAGCTGCCATCCACAGCTAGGACACTGAAATGCTGAGAAATCGATGGCTTCCTCAAAGTCAAGTGTCTAGACTGGCAACACTTGGAGCCCCAGCCAAGTCCATCTGATTCTAAAACTCAGAGTCTTTGGACCTCTAAAGCTGAGGTCCAGTCACATAGAGATGACTGCTTTAAACTGCACGGCTCCTTCAGGGGCCGGCTCTGCAGCCTCCCTGTCCTACAGGTGGCCGTGGCTAACCTGCTTGTCTCTGCAGCAGTCTCTTATAAAACGCAAACTCACGTACTTCTCCACTCGAGATGCGCAACAGCACTTAGAAAAATGGGTCCAAGTCCTGGCTGCACGACAGACTCAAGAAACTCAGCTGCAGGAGAATTCCTGAACATGTCCACTCACACGCTGCCCTTGTCTATCTGGGACGCCGTAACGACAGAAGTACATCCTCCACAGTTCTCAGAACTCTGAGCTCTCAAACCAAGAGCACACAACAGACCAGCACACAGGCAGTGCCCTCTGCATGTTCTCACACGGCCAGGCAGCTGCGGCTCTTTTCTCCGGCCATGATCACCTCCAACATCCCACATGCTAACTCAAAAATAATCTGTTTCGAGTTGATTAGTAAGTATTAAAATGACTTCTGTAAAATACTAAAGGTGATCAAGTAAGAAGAGGAAAGGCTCCTTCAAGGCCAAGTAAAGCACTTGAGTCCCACACGCATCGCACAAAATACAAATCCATTTTAGAAACAGAATGGCTACATTACGTGTTTCCGTTAACACTTATCCAGATAGCTCAAGAGCCATGGACAAGATCTTAGCAATCTCAAGTTAAAGTGGATAAGAGAAAACTTTAATCATATCGGGTTTACTTACAGTTCTGGCTGTGTCCTTTCTAGGCCCTCAAGTCCCATTTTAATGGAATGGAATGTAAATAGAAGCTAACAGAAAAAAAAAAAAATAGCCAGTAAAGCCAGTGCTATGAAACACAAGAGGAAGTGATGGAGGCCCACTGTGCGTCACCGACAAGTGAGAGTCAGGTACAGCAGCTACCAGACAACAGGGACACTGCAATCCCCAGCCTTCTGCCGCTCCACGCCACAGGCCAGGCCACCAAACCACCCTAATTTCAGATCTTTCCCCATTTATATTTTTGTCTGGGAGAAGAAAAAAAAAACCTACGAGTTACCTTGTTATATCTTAAAATAACCTATACACCTTTTATCAATTACTTAATTGCATGTGAGAACGACAGGATTTGTTGCTGCAATATTTGAAAGAAAATTTCACTGCTTATGTTTAATTGCTGTTCTCCTCATTTCCCAATCTTGGAGGAGGCAACAAAGTACCATAAATATCAAAGATCGTCAAAGCAACCTTGATGAGTTGCACGTCAGGCACTGGTAATTAAATGCCAAAATTTTTTTTCAAACAGGGACAACATTTTTAGCAAGACGAGGTTTAAAAGTTTCCAAACTTAAGGCAATGATACATGAAAAGAAAAAAGGTGTATGTGTGTGTGTGTGCGCGTTGTGCGTGTGTGTGTGTGTGTGTGTGTGTGCACGCATTGTGTGTGTGTGTGTGTGTGTGTGTGGTCTCTTTTATACTCAGGGTCCAAACATCAGTCCTACTGTGTGCCTTTGGGCAACTAATCTCTCTTTCCTAAAGTTCACATCTATACAACGACAGAAATAATTGTACCAATCACAAATGGATTATCATGAGGAACAACATAAAACACGCAGATCTGTTCACAAACTGACAGACCGTGTGGCACGTGACTGCTTAACCAATAATAACTCCTCCTGTGGGAACAGACACAATCACTTTTCAAAGACAAAAGAATCTATCATTCTTACCAATTTTCAAATAAATCAGAAAAACTTGAAACTACCTAAACGAGAATGGAGAGTAAGAAAGCCTGCTTTTGCCGCCAGCTGGATGAGTGGCTGGGGTTGATGGGGTCAGACCCACGGCTCCCTTTGCACCACTTCACCCTGGAAGCCACCTCCCGCCCGCCGAGCCTCTCTCATGAACACTCCCCCTCCAGGGTCCACTTTCCACAGAGGCCGTAAAGCAGCCCTCCCCTCAGACGTCCAGGCTAGCCTTAACATGTGCTCAGGCATTCTCACACATGAACAGCACGGATCTCAAAAACATTTAACACCAGAATAAACACATCTTTTCATTCTATTTTTTCCCATGAACTTTCTGAAGCATCCTTATAATTCACAATCTTGGAACTGGCACACCACTGGACGACTATGGATGAATTTTCAAGGGGACAGTCAGAGTGAACGATACGCCAGCTCCTTCACTTCTGACAGTGTCCACGTGTGCAGCAGTGCGGAAAACAAAAGCCGACGATGCAAGTGAAGAAACAGAAGTCACCTGTGAGAGTGAAAGCTTCCTTACAGCACCCAACAAACCCTTCTCCAACACACCGTCCTGGACAAGTTCAACTCACTCCACGCGGCAGGGACGACTCTTCCCCTGCCCACAGGTGCTTTTTCTTCTCCAATTCTACATCTTTCTGATAATTCTCATTGCACTTTGGGTTTTGGTTTCCCCCATCGGTCTCCATGTGGACCTCCCAGAGTAATGAAAAGTTACAGGGGCCCTTGAAGCTACTGCTTCCATCACTTAACCCAGCCACATTAATTATGGTAATAGATGTGCCTCAGTTACATTCTGGCATCATTTTAAAAACAACAGCAAACCTCCTTCAAGAACCCCAGGGTTTTCAAACAGGCTCAGCAGAACAGCCATTGCACAGTAAGAGCTTAGCAAACATTTGCTACACCAGTGCCCTCCTCACCATATAATCTGGCCATTCCACAGTTAACCGTTAACTGCCAGCTCACAGGCAGGGGTGGGGCATGCTTTCCTGGCCAACAGTACAGAACTCGTGAGCAAGCCTTGCTGGTCTCTTCAGCTGCCTGACTCCTAGGCTTGGCACCAGTTGGACAGACTGTCCAGGGAACATGGATTTGCACCAATCCTTAGATTACTTTCAAGAGAGAAAGGTGACACACTGCTGGGGTCTTCCACTGCCCACCTCTCTCAGGCCAGGGATCCACCAACGGACCTCCAACAGATTCCAACTGCTGAAGGCCAAGTTCAAGCCCATTCTCTTCAGCACTGCTGACATCACAGCCCCACTCTTGAATCTTCACCTCACCACGCGTCGCGGTGGATCTCAAACCAAACGCTTCGTCAGCTCGCCGCCTGCTCCCCCGGTGAGAAGCTGACTTCTTGCACTCACTCACCTTCCCTTATCACAGTTCGGTGAACCACAGAAGACACGCTGGATGTCCGTGTGGCAGGCTGGGGCACGTGGCCAAGACAGCCCAGAGCCTTTCCAAGGTGCCGCCTGCTGCGTGGAGATGGAGGCTGGCAGGCGAGAGCAGCTAAGGAGCGACTGCCGGCCAAGGAGGCAATGAATGAGTTCTCTGGGAAGTGAGGTTTAAGAATCGGGAAGACTCAGTGTGAGGAGAAAACGGGCTGCCTTTTGAGTCTTGTCTGTATGTGTGCGTGTGTGTGCATGCATGTGTTAGGCTTGAGGAGACAGATGAAAAGATAACACATACAAGCTAACACACATGCACACACAGCACCTAGCCTCATGTGCTCTGCAGCTGCAGGACTGCCCAGTAGAGTCACCCTCTCTGCGGTGTGTCCTGTCAGTACCTCCCGGCATCCCCTGCCTCGCTCCATCCCACTCATCCATGCCCAGCCAACATATGGCAACCAGCTCCTCAGCAGACCTCCCCACTTTGTTCATGCAGCCTCTACGTATGGCCTTAGACTAGTCAAGTGAGTCCCTACCGCACCATGTGCAGTGCCTCCGAGGCCCGAGTATTCTAACATGACTGTCACAACTCCAACCAAAAGTCAGTCAGATGTGACTCCCACTCTGTTCGCTACGCTCCAGCCTCACAAATAGAATTCACTGTCTAAATATACCTGATTCTGAAAGCACTACTGGCCAAACCTAGTGCACAAACATGTGCGTGTGATTTCAGCATTTTTGCCCTCTAGTCAGGCAATGTGGTAATGCTAACATTCTGCTTCACAAAAACTCTATGTTAGACATAATTGCTAACATTTATTAATTGCGTGTCTTGGACTACACAGTAGCTCACATGGCATATAACCTTACAACAGCCCCATGAGGGGATAGGGGAAGAAGCTAACCCATACAAGAACCAGTAGACTCCAGTGCTCTGACTGCTCCGACCCTGCAATTCATTTGGCTTAGATCGTTATTTCAACGTTTCCTCTGGATGCTTCATCTTCTCCCACCAACATGTTTATATTGAGAACTAGCCAACAGAGAACTTCCTAGCCCCCTGAGCGTGTGTAAATCTTACCCAGGCAGATTGACTCTGATGGTCTGAGCTGTTCGTTTCTGTGCTCTTCGGTGCACGGAATACTCAGTGGGGTCTCCCACGCCCTTCTCTTTGGCTCAGGATAATTGATCATTACACTGCCTCTCCTCCAAGTCTCTAAATGAGAACAGTCCCAGAGCCAATGAGCCTTAACCACACTGCAGCGCCCAACCCAGGTCTACCCTGGGTGTATCATGATGCTCATACGCTACAGGACAGGAAGCGAAAGGAACAGAAGCTCCCATTTATAATTGGCATTTTTAAATACAAGAAGATCAAGATACAGTAGGCAGAAGCAGTTGGCATCGCATCTTGTCATCCGTGTGTTCATGTAGCCTTTTTACTCCCAGTTCTTGGTCCATTCATCTTTCCCCACTGCTGGCCTGCGTTCTCTGCAGCACCAATGAGACAGAGCCGTGTCGGAGATCACCCAGTGGCTCGCACTGGCTGGCAGGCAGGCTAGCCAACAGCAGAGTGAGTCCATCTACCTGCACCCAGCGTCAGCTCCCTGTCTCCTCTCTTTGGGCCTCCATCCCCCTCTGGCCCATCCCAGTCTCCGTCGATCTTTCTCACACTCCTTTCTCCACAGCATACTCTGGGATGGAGCAATCCCCATGGGAGTCAGCCCTAGGGAATAAACCTGTTTGCCTCTGCAGCCTAAGTGTTTCTGTCTCTCTCCGGGGAATTCCATTTTGATGGAACAGCTTCTCAGACAAATGCACCAGGACAGTGCCCTTCCAACGCGCACGTTCAGTCTGTGTAGAAACTGAGCAGGAACAATATTTCAGTGAAGGCCATCACACAGATGTTCCAACATGTGGATGTTGGAGGTCCAGCGCTCAAAATGGCCTGGGCATGATCCTGGTGATGATCACATGATCACATTTTTGGGAACTTTACCCAAGTGAGGTGCCTTTTGCTCTTCCCATATTAAGGCCACCAATACGAAGTACAGTCCAGGCCTCACAAAAATCCAGTGTCCCTACAGCATGTGCCAGTATCCCTACAGCATGTCCCAGTGTCCCTACAGCCTGTCCCAGTGTCCATACAGCCTCTCCCAGTATCCCGACAGCCTGTCCCAGTGTCCTTACAGCCTGTCCCAGTGCCCCTACAGCCTGTCCCAGTGTTCCTACTGCATATCCCAGTGTCCATACAGCATGTCCCAGTGTCCCTACAACCTGTCCCAGTGTCCATACAGCATGTCCCAGTGTTCCTACAGCCTGTCTCAGTGTCCTTACAGCCTCTCCCAGTGTCCTTACAGCCTCTCCCAGTGTTCCTACTGCATATCCCAGTGTCCTTACAACCTATCCCAGTGTCCCTACAGCCTGCCCCAGTGTTCCTACAGCCTGTCCTAGTGTCCTTACAGCCTGTCCCAGTGTCCCTACAGCCTGTCCTAGTGTCCTTACAGCCTGTCCCAGTGTTGCGAGAGCCTGGCCCAGTGTCCCTACAGCCTGTCCCAGCGTCCCTACAGCATGTCTCAGTGTCCCTATAGCATGTCCCGAGGCTGGTCATCTTCCTGACTCTAGCCTAGCTCATGTTACATTTTCCTTATGTTATTAAAACAGCAGAATTTGTTTTCTTTCCAAAATGAATACAAAATTAGGTTAAATTTAAGAAAAAGAATATACAACGGGGGAGCCCAATTCCAATTTTAAAAGAACAAAATAGTCACAAACAATACACTGTCTGTAGCATCTCTATGGTTGAACATCCAGGACACGCACTACTAAGTCAGGTCATGGCAGAGCCACGTCAAGGAAGTCCTGTCCAGACGGAGAGGCTTATTACGGCCCGTGCGACTCCCTAAAACTCACCGCTGCTTGCCATAGTTCAGCGGTTTGCTTCAGCGACACAATGGTCAAGGCAGCAGTAACCTGCAAGCTAGAAGTAGCTAAAACAGGAACCCAGACACACAACAAGGACACTTCCAACACCTCACACTGTAGCCGAAATGCATTTGCACAAAACAGGAAACCATCACAGAATCATCAGTAACCCAGGGAATCTTCCAGAAAGGACCTGGTCCTTAAGGTTCCCAGCACGCAACCAACCCCTCCCAGTGGGTGGGCACTGGCAAAGGGGCACCAGGCAGCACAGCGCAGCGTCGTGGCTGCACTGCAGCTGTTGGCACACCTGGACACAGAAGCAAGGCTAGAAAGATGAGAAACAAGGCCAAGTCAGGCTGGGTGTGCTCTCTGAAGAGGCCGGGTTTTGTTTTAATAATCACAAAGAACTGGCTACAATGTAAACGTGTATGCACTAAGGAAAAGATAACAAAAAGGTGCCTTGAGCAAACTACCGCACGACCTCTCCATCAGCTGACGCAGCTAACGAAGCCACATGCATAAATAACTGCAGCGACTCCCTCGTCCGAGTCCCCCTTCTCAGGCGACGCTTTCTAGGAGCCGTGACAAAGGCAACGGTCCTGACAGATACCTGCACCAAGTGTTGCTAGCAAAACAAAGAACTGGAGCCAGTGCATCGTCCTCCACCACCCAACAGAAACCAGACTCCTGCCTGGCTCTCTTCTGGCCGGTTGTTCTGTAACCTTCGCAGTAGTTTTAACAGTGCAGTTACTGCTCATGTCCCCTAGCTCTTACTCACAGTGTGCAGTAAAGCACTGAGAAGCCATTAGATCCCGATGACAAGACTGCATCTGGCACGCTGCAGACCCGCGGTAAACGCTTCCCGAAGGGAATCGGTGCCTTTCGAGTCCCAGTCCTGCTTCAATCAGACACCTTGCAATACTTCACTCCAGGTCAGATCCTTGTCCTGAATGCTGCAACCAACTGGCTGACATGACCACGAGCTACCTTAAAAACCACATGCACAGAAGGGTGTCTTCCAACAGACATTTGTGCTGTCAAAAGTACACAGACAGATTCATAAGAATGCAGTTAGCTATTAGAAGTTTAAAGAAATAATCAAAAAAAACTCTAAATGGAACGAGACACCCTTTTACAATAGTGGGTAAAGTGGATCTAGTGCTGTGCATTCAAGTGAGGAAAGAGAAGGCTGCTCATGATACTAAATCAAGCTAGAAAAGGGTCACTTTTAAGATAAGCATCACATGTATGTGATTTTAAATTGCCTATACTTAGATATATCACAAAACTTAACAAGATCACATATGGGCAGTAAAATGTCTCCCGTTGGAAATTGTTCTTATGATGAGACAGACATCTCCCACCTATTGGTTCATTTCCCAAATGCCCACACCAGCAGAGGTGGGCCAGCCTGAAGCCAGGAGCCAGGATCTCACCCCGGAGCCCAACGTGTGTGACCAGAGTTATGGAGGCTGCCTCCCTGGTGGGCCTCAACAGAAATACAGAACTGGGAGCAAAGCCAGGCTGCAAACCCAGGCACTCTGCCAGGGCACGTGAGCAGGTTAACTGCCCCACCAAGTACCCCACCCTATACTGAGCTCTCTAAGTGAATGATCACCACACAGAAACGTTCAGAGGGAAAAAGAAAAAAACACCTTTATTTGCACCTTCAGTCTTAACTACAAACGTCTTCCCAGTCACTGTGCGCTCCTCTGAGCCCTGCCCCCTTTTCACTCACTCCTGAAACTTCACACAGGACTACACTGCCACCAACCTCCACTCCTTACCCACCGACTTCTGCCCTTCTTCTTCCAGTCACTTCTCTCCCTCCCCAGGAATCTCACAGCTGCTTTCCTTCCTCTCCTCCAGCCCCTGTCCCTGCTTCTGTGCACAGTCCTGCGTGGCTCAGCCCAGGGTGCCCAGCCGGGGCATCTCCCACTAGTCTAACTGCAGTACTGCACATTTTTCTGACAACAAACTTCTGCTAGTTTCTCAGATGTGTCACAATCCCATGCTATTTCCTTCATCCTGGTATGTACCTCCCTTTCCTAGACAGCATATCAGGGCACTTCTGGGAAGGATTCAAGGCAAACGCAGTCACCTCCGTAAAGCTTTCCTGTTCTCATACCTTGCACCCTTTCTCCTTCCTCTGTGGTCTACGGAAACACAGCACTTACTGTGTATTGCTGAGTGTCCACAGCTTCCCTGCTAATGGCATTTGAGAAAGGCATATAACTCACAAACTGAAGTTTTTCCAACTCTAAGATCAGAAAACAGAACGAAGAAAGCATGCAAATCAGGCAAGAGACCCTAGGACCATTCTCCAGGACCAACAAAAGGGGCAGATTTTTCTTAGAAACTTTGGCTTGGGTCCACAACGCTGGCCCGATCTTCACTGACACATCACTGAACCTGCTGTCATAGGCTCCCTTCTCCCTGGGAGAGCCTTATTTCACAGGGACTCTTCTGACTCGTCTGTTGATCCTCAGCCCCAGCACAGAGCTAGGCAAGCAGCAGCTTCTCATGGATTTCCATGGAGTGACACAGCCAAGCAAGTCGTGGAAAGCATTCATCATTTGGGTCATGGGCCCCCAAGTCACACAACATGACTCAACAAATTATTCCCATTACCAGCAGAAGAGAGAACATAAATAAAGCACCTTGCACAAACCCTAGAACAAAGTACATCCTTAAAAAAGCTACCCACAGTTACAAAAACAACAAAGAGAATCATAAGCAGGTCAGTCAGTAAGGACTGAAGCCATCGGGCTGTCCGAGAGACTCAGCACCAAAACACCAAGGATTTACGGTTTGCTCTCTATCCACACCTGCAGAAATCCCATGACTTCTTCTCACTCATGAATCCCAGATGAAATATGGAGAATGGCCCCCAAGACCTTATCAGGCACAGGGCAGTGAAGAAAGGTCCCTGGTCATTAAAGGCAGCCACTGTGAAACAACACACACCATCTCTCAAGCATGATCAGGCCCTTGACAAGCATGGTACTCAGCAGAAACACAAACAAAAAGCTGGCATCACTGAAGGCATCTTAAAAGTAGGTTAACTGTCTACCAGGTGCAGCAAGCAGGAGAAAGGCTTAGGCAAAAATAAAACCGCACACAGATGTCCACAGGAGGAGGCTCGGGGCAGGTGTGGGGAAAGCATCTAAGGCCAGGATGGCTGCAGTGTGGCCGGTACCCAGGCTGGGGAGGGTCAGGGCATGAGAGCCTTGATGTGAGCATGAGGCTGCGAGGAAGAGCAACATGTGAAACATAACAGGGCCACTCCGCCATCAACCACCAGGAAGGAAGCAGACTTCTATCCTGATGTTACCTTGTCTGAATCATGCTCCTGTTTTATCTGTCACCTGATTTTGTAACTTGAAAATAGCAAAACACATTTTTTTTGAAGTGGTGGAGAAACACCATACTTAACTTTTCGAAAGCCACTGGCTGCAGGACCTGAAGGAGCAGATGTACACACCCAGGCTCCAGGAAGGACAGGTGTCACCTCTGTGTAACAACCACCTCATGTCTGTCTTCAATTCAGACAGCGAAGACCTAAGTGTAGCTACTTAGTTAATGGTTTCAAAGACTAAATCTAGGCAGACTGAGGATGAAGAAGTTCATGTTTAAAAAAAAAAAAAAGTGTCTCCAATTGAGTTTGGTGACATTTTCTAACAAAATATTTTTCAGAGTAGTTCTTTTCTTGGGTATGAAAGCCAGCATACATTCATCTTTGTAGCATAAAATATATAAGGGCCTGTATGATGACTCAATTGGCTAATCCTCAAACACTGGGATCCCATATGGGCACCAGTTCACTTCCTGGCCATTCCACTTCCCATCCTGCTTATTATCCCGGGAAAGCAGTAGAGGAAGGCCTGGAGACTTGGGACCCTACGCTTGTGTGGGAGACCAGGAAATGGATCGGCTCAGTTTCAGCTGTTTAAGCCATTTGGGGAATGAACCAGGTGATGAAAAATCTTTCTTTCTGTCTCTCCTTCTCTCTGTCCATGTGCCTTTCCAATAAAAATGAATGAAACTTAAAGAAAAAAAAATGTAGACAGGCTTACACCATCTCAAATTCACCTGCTAATGTCCACAATCCGGGCCTGATGTACATGGGATCCTAACCGCACCCATCACTATCCACATCACACGGTCCCGGTCAACTCCCTGGTCCTCAGCTGGCTTCACAGAGCCCGGAGGGAAGCTCCCCATGGAAATGTGTGATGAGACGATGCCCTGCTACCCAACACCTGCCCTACGCCACAAGCCACTTTCAAATCCACAAAGAGAAACCTGCAGTCTTTTTCTTTATAGGAAAATTCCAAGCTTGCAGGGAATGCCCCCTCTGCATTCAGCCACTACACATGCACTTCATGCACTTCCCCTTCTCTGCACATGGTCGTGAAAACCCCCGCACAGCAAGTTCCACCTCTATTTGCCACCGCGTGATCACGAATTCACAGCCAAGGTCACGGGAGAGGAGTGAGAGACCTTGACAGGGAAGCATCCCTTTCCGTAGCTTCCTACGTGATGTTTCAGCAGGTGGCCGAATGGCGGGCAAATCACCCCACCTCAGCTTTCTCCACTTACAGCTAAGAAACCCTGCCTCCAGTTTTCACTTTGACTTCATTTTACTATGTTTATTTAACTTGATTCATTTGAAAAGCAAAGTGATTGGGGGTGGAAGGAGCGAAAAGAAGAAACAGCTGTCTGACTCTTGAGGTGTTCACAACAGCTGGGGCCAATGTCGAGAGAACTCAAGCTGGGTGTCTCATGGGGGTGTGAGAAATCCAAAGACTTGGAGCTGGAACCTGCTGGCGCCCAGAGAAGGCAAAGCAGGAATGTGGATCAGAACCGGAGGCAGGACTTAAGCCCAGGTTCTCCAATATGGAATTATGGGGGGAACCCCTGCCACCATCATGTCCACCCCACACTTTAACTTTCAATTTAAAAGTCTCCCAGCGGAAGCCAGCGAGGGCCTGAATCAGCATCAGGGCCAGCCCCAACACTGTTCCCAACCCTTGGCTCACTCCTTAGACAGACTTCATTTCCGCAGAATAAAAACTCCAGGAGGTTTGTTTTCAAAGAATCCTTTCAAACTGCAAGGGACACAAAGCCAATTCATATTAACTTGGGCACAACCACAACAAGAACAGCAAAACTCATCTGTTGTCCATGAACCTGTCACTTGAACCTACAGCAAATTGTCTGAAACATGAATTCACAAACGTTCCCACGTGGCATTTTCTCCAATTACAACTCAGACACAGACGCCTTCCAGTGACTGAAAACCCACCCAGCACCGCTTCATGGCCACAGGGAGGCAAAGGGCACTTCTCCCAGAGTCCGCCACCCTGCCAAGCCTGCATGATGGGAGCCTGTGAGGGGCCAGGCTGAGTCCCTGCTAACACAGTGGGGAGCCAGCCTGTCACCAGAAGGGCCTGAGAAGCAAACACCAATGACCAACAGCTGCAGGACTCTGTTTCCCCAAACCAATGCCACAATCTGAGCTGGCTGGGTGTGGCCAAACCTGCCAGCATCACCAGGAACAGAGCGGACTGTTCACAAATACGAACACAAGGTTCTGTAAGACAGAAGAGCCTCATGCACCCTTAACTGTTAACAGACACCTTGAACTGCATGGTTTATCAGAACTCACTCTCTCAAAACCAGCCCTTCCTCAGTCCATTACACAGCAGGCGTAACAACTTCCATCTGAAAATGACCCCGCCACCAGGGATGATGGCAGACAAGGGCAGCTGGCTGCCTGTGCCAGACACTAACTCTCCTGCTGCGTTTACACAGCCCTTATGGGCATCCAGCATCACCACACAAAGCGCCATATGCTGACCAGCGATCATGAGCAACACAGAAAGCCATACATGCTGACAGGTCAAACGGCAAGCAAGACTCCAGTGGCCCAGAAGGTCTGTGAACCCAGGACTCCAGACTCGCCCTGTTCCTTCCCCACAACCCCTCACCCCCAACCCAACAAGGCTCCCACAGCGACGTACACGTGTAAGACAAACATGCAGACATTGTTTTCAGAATGCTAAAATCTGGCAAGGTAACTGATTAAATCCTAACAATTAGGAGAAATCTATCATTTTAAATCTACTTTTCTTTTTTTTAAAGATTTATTTATTTTTATTGGAAAGGCAGGTTTACAGAGAAGAGGAGAGACAGAGAGGAAGATTTTCCATCTGATGAATCACTCCCCAAGTGAACGCAACAGCTGGTGCTACGCCAATCCGAAGCCAGGAACCTCTTCCAGGTCTACCATGCAGGTACAGGGTCCCAAAGCCTTGGGCCGTCCTCGACTGCTTTCCCAGGCCACAGGCAGGGAGCTGGATGGGAAGTGGAGCTGCCGGGATTAGAACTAACACCTGTATGTGATCCCTGCGCGTACAAGGTGAGGACTTTGGCCGCTAGGCCACGCCGCCGGGCCTTTAAATCTACTTTTCTTAAAACATGTTCTATTCAGATTGTCCCAACAAGCTTTGTTAGGCATCTCTAATACCAAGTTGGTGATCTTTAAGTCTAGGTTTTTTTTGTGCACGTGTGAACAACAGAAGCAAGAAGCAAAAACTGTGCACACGGGATGAACACAACAGGGTGTCTGGCTTTTCTTTGTCCTACAAGAAGAGTTTTTAGTGCTAAAGCATTACAACTGTGAATCTGAGTTCCTTTTGAAAATGAGAAATATCTCTTTTCAATAAACGCTGTTGAGACAACTGGATAGAAGCCTGCAGAACTAATAAGATCACCTTTCACCAAACACAAAGATCAAATCTAAATGGATAAAGGATCTAAACCTACACCCAGAAACCATCAACCTTAGGAAATACTCCACAATACGTAGGTGCAGGCAAAAGACTTCCTGGAAAAACCATCCAAAGCAAAGGAAGACTAGACCAAAGTAAAGAAATGGGACTGCACCAAACTAGGGAGCTTCTGCACAGCAAAGGAAGCAATCAACAAAGTAAAACGGCAACCAACAGAGTGGGAGAAAATCTTTGCACACTACACAGGAGACAAGGGGCTGATATCCAAAACATACAGAGAACTCCAGCATAACCATAACAACAAAAGAAACAAACCAGTTAGAAACGGGCGATGAGAGCAGACACTTTCCAAAGGAACAAATCCAAATGGCTAACAGACACATGAAAAAAAGCTCAAACTCCCTAGCAATAAGGGAAATTCAAATAAAAACAACACTGAAGCTCCAGTGAACTCCAGTTAGGATGGCCCACATAGAGAAAACTACCAACAACACCTGCTGGTGAGGATGTGGGGAAAAAAACCCTACCGGCTGCTGGTGGGAATGCAGGCAGGTGTAGCCACTGTGGAAGTCAGTATGGAGCATACTCAGACAGCTGAAAACTCACCTACCAAATGACCCAGCTTCCAGGAATATATTCAAAGGATCCGATACATGAGAAAGCATTCGCACCCCTGTATTCATTGCAGCACAATCAACAATTGAAAAAGCCTGGAAACAACCTGGATGCCCATTGTCAGAGGACTGGATAAAGAAACTGTGGTTCATCTATTCTTAGGAGAACTACTCAGCCATTAAAAAGACTGAAATACAACCGTTTGCAGTTAGGCGGGCTGAATTGGAGACCAGATGCTAAGCGAAATGAGCCAATCCCAAAAGGTCAGATACCATGTTTGCTCTAACATAACTTCCATCAAAAACTTCAGTGCTGACATGGCTAAGGGCAGTTTTGCTCATCTTCCTATGCAATGGCTCTTTCTTGTTCCAACTTGTAGTTTTCTAGTGTCAGATGTAACTGCTTTTGCTGTAAATCTTTTCGTATTTCCTAGTTAGATCTCTCCCAATAAGTTCCTGTGATTCATCGATCATGCATAAGACCTGGATTGCTTGTGAACACCTGAGAGTGTGAATTCCACTTAACACCGTTTTGCTGTATACCACGAGTAACGAAGGTCTAGTTTTTAACTGTAATTCCTTCAGCACCACAAGCGTCCCGCACTAGCATCTATTCCTACAAGGTTTTCGATTCCCATTTTCACCACTCTTGTGATGCATTTTTATTTTGTAGCATGTTTGTTAACTTCATGTTGATGAAAATTTATTATTTTCACCCTGTTGTTGACTGTACTCCCTGGTTCTGTATTTTAGGGGCTGTCTAACGGAAGTATAGTGGGGACAGATAATGCTCAGATGTGGAGACAGAGTGCAGTATGTCTCTAGGCATACAGACCAGAGATGGACTCCCAGTGAAAGCACCGAATATGTCCTGGCAGTAAGATGATGGACTTCCTGACAGAGTCCATACCTACATTGCTGGGAAGCACTTCAACAACAACACAACACACTTGTGACTGCCCATGAAGGACATCCATTGTAAAACTAGACAGGAGATCAACAGTGGGGGAAGGGACCTTGGGGAAGGGCACAAGAAACCCCACAGCCTATGGAACCGTATCATAAAACATTTTTAAATGAGAGGTATCAAAATACTTGAGGAAAAGCTGGTCAGACTGAGTTAGCACTCAGTTGATCTCACTAATCTCCCACATCTGTGCACTCAGATGCTGTATTCTCTCAGTGCCTGGCAGGGTCTGTGCTGTGAGCTCACACCAGTTCCCCTGCTGGTGGCTACTAGGGCTTTCTGGCTCCTCCGATCTGACCTCATGTTCTGGTAGGGTTTGCAGCATTGCAGGGGAATGCATGAATCCACACCCTGAAGACCAGGACGGAGGAGAGGAGAGCAAAATCTGCTCTCACTGATTCACATCTGATACTGGGGCATCAGAGTGCCCTCCGCCAACTCTGACTAGCTTAAGTCAGCTTTATGCCCAACCGGTAGGTTGGAAATACTGACTTTCTAGTAAGGTGTCTCAACTCAATCTCTTATTCTGTCATCCTTTCCTGCTGCACAAGGGTTTTTTCCAGGGGAAATGTGCTTGAATTCCCTGTTTGTCTCTATCCATGTAACAACAGCATGTCTACAAATCACCACCAGAAAACAATTCACACAGTCATTGTGCTCCAGTTACAGCAAAGCCGAGTTTCGAGGAGAGAAGCATTCTACTAGCCATGGCTAGCAAACAGTGTCCAGTCCCTGGGGGCCACCTCTGGCAGACTTCACATGACTTCACGAAGTAGCTATGCCTTCTCAAGCAACAAACTGTTTAGTAAACTCACTTTTGCAAACTTCTTTTTCTCCCCCAAGAGTTGTTGTTCCTTTAGGAAACCATTTACTTTAGGCAAACAGCCTGTAGGAGGGAGCCCTTTGTGGGCTCTTCTCCAGTATCTCCGTACTCACTAGCAGGTTGTGTGCGGACGGCACACACACTTGGCTGGGTTGCCGAATTAACATTCTACTAGCAAATGATTACACAGCTCTGAATTTCAAAGCCTAGTTTCCTTCTGGCACAAATGAATAATTTTGTTAATAGACAACTTATTACAATCAGTTTGTGCTGAATCCAACAACGTGGGTAGAAAAATGCAATGCAGCTTCTCACACAAATAAAAGGAAAGCAGAATTGCTTTCTAATCAACAAAGAGAAAGGCATACAAAATACTGTAAAAAAAATCAATTTCCATAAAAATGTTTTACACCAAAATTTTGGACCACAGCATTTTCAGTTGATCTTAGTAAAAAGATACTTTTTTTAACTGTATTGGCAGACTTCTCTTAAACGTATACAGAATGCATCAGTGCTATTTCTGTTTTATATGTGGAAGCTTACTGCTTGTATCTAGCGCTGCCATCAAAGCCATGGGAATAAACCCAGGAACATATATCTTAATATTAAAGGTACTCACAGCAACCAAATGAAGATGTGGGTGTTCACAGCCATGAGTACCTTCCACGTCCCTGCTCGGACCCCAACAGGTGTTCCAGCGCACTGCAGCAGAACACAGCCTACTGGTTCCTCCACTTCCTGTTGGCTGGCCCCACTGGGCAGGGACCCTTCCCAAGGCCATATCAGCCAGGTCTTAAAAGTCAACCTGGTGACATACAACAGGAAGGACAGATACAAGGGTGAGCAATCGTCCCTGTCCACCCGGAACCACGGCCTCTCCCAGGACACAGGCCTGCAGTCCCAGTGCCCAGCCTCCCTGAGCACCATGACAGAGCAGAGTACCCCACACAAAATCGGCTCCCAAGGGGCCAAGCCCCACCTGCCTCTGCCCTGAGGACTCCAGGACATTGAAATGACTCATCCCAGCGCAGCAGCCACTACAGCCAGATGACCACTTGGAAACAAAGATGGTGGGTCTCTCTCTCTCTCTTTCTCTCTCTGTAAATCTGACTTTCAAATAAATAAAACAAATGTTTATTTTAAAGAAAGAAAGGTAGCCAGCAGAGCGCAAAGGGTATGGTTTGCGGGAGGTTACTTGAGTCAGACAGAGCCACAGAATCTGCGGCAGCAGACAAAGCCACCCCAGGGCCTGAGCAACCTGCTGAACTCTGCATCTGCTTGGGCGCCTGTATCACCAGGCCACAGGGCACGGGCACACTCAGCACACACCCAGTCTAACCTGGGCATGCCCACATCCAGCGTGAGTGTTGGCACTGAGTGTCACCCCCCACTTCCAAGCTGGCTTTCTGCTGAAGCGTCCCTGGACGCAGCGGGCGATGGCTCAAGTCCTAGGGCCTGTAACACCTGCATGGCACACCCAGGTGGGGGTCCCAGCAGATGACTGTGACACCCCTGTGGCACACCATAATGGGGCTCCTGGCTCCTGATCTCGTCCTGATTTAGCCCCAGGTGTTATGGGCATTTGGTGAGTGAACTAATGGACGAAAGGTATCTATTACTCTTTCAGACAGACATTTAAAAACAAAACCAAACACCGAGTCTTTCATGACTTAGAACATCTGACCCTGAACTCTCAATATCTCAACCTACAGTCAGCTGCAGCTTCTGACATGAAGAGTCTTTTAAAAGAGCTTTAAAGACATTTCCATCTGAGGACTTTATTTCCCACCTATCCTTGCCATCTACGTAAGAAAAACAAGTGGCACACCATTCGCTATTCTGAACTACAGCACGTTGTACAGGCCTTGCGCCAGTCTCCATGTTCACAGGATAAGAACATCAAATGCAACCGGTTTTGCTTGCTTCTGACAATCTTCCTCCACCTCCCACAAGACCCCAGGAGTGTCCGAAGAGGTGGAAGTGGTGACGATCAGACGGAAAAGGATGCACTTGCCACAAGCCCCTAAATGGTCTCTCTGGAGATGCATCCAAGGTGAGCAACTGGCCTCCCACCCACCAATACCACAGAGGACTGTCCGGCAGCAGAAGTACTGCACAGAGCCCTGGGGGCACAGCAAGAGGACGGGCTGGGCGCTGAGAAGAGGAGGGCAGCCAAAGGCGAAGGACAAGGAAGCTGGGACGTCACTTCCAGCGGGGCAAGGGTGCAAGAGTCGGCAGACGGTCCCCCTGGGATCTAAAGTCTGAAGAAAGTTCCAGGGCTCATTCTTCGATTGCTTATTCCATCTCTTACTCTCTCTTGCCCTCATGATTTGAAACATTTTTAGAAGACTTCCATGAGATTTATCCAGTCAGTGTGAGAAGCTAAGTTGCTTTTTCAGTCCAGTGGCAAGGTGGGGATGGGGGAGCTACACCTTTTAAAGACATATTCAAAACATCCAGATACCTCATTTGAAAAATGAAATTCAGATTCCAGCAAATCCTCACATAAAAAAAAAAACTTAAGCTTAAAAAAACCTTAAGCTTCTTAAAGTATTTAAAGTATTGTTTATGATGTTTGTAATGCAAAACGTTGGGAAGTTAAAACTTCCTGGAATTGAACTAGTCTTGGTGCCTTCAAAGGAGGCACCTGACAGGTTCCCTGAAGTCAGCACTGCCAGGGAAAGAGCACAGAGAAGATGCACAGGACACACGCCTAATGTCAGCCCAGCATCCCTGCTTCCCACACAGCCACTGCTCCACCTGACAGCTTCCTAAGCCTTCTCCAATCTCACCAGGACGATGAACTTCATGTCACTCTGGCCATGAAACCCAGGGGCTCGGCTAAGCATCAAGGAAGACACTGCTTGGGAGATCTTGTACAACGCCATCAACACGGAAGGCGGACAGCTCTGAGCAGGTGAGACGACGCCCTCCCGATGTGAGGGACTTGGATCAGTGGAAGGCCTGGAGGGCAAACAGGAAGGCCTCCCCAGGAAGAAGGGATCTCTTCCTCCCAGGAAGAAGGGATCTCTTCTACAATCTGGAGGCTGCTCAGCCAACCACAGGGTGCTCCAAACCAAACCATGGGAACACCTCACCCCCCTCCTCTCTCTGCTTTTCAAGTAAGATTTTTTTCAGAGTCATAAACTTTTAAATACAGTCCAAAATTACCTGTAATGCATGCTCGCTTAAGCAAAGGACCACACCTCAGGAGACAGGTGTCCTGCTTTGATGGCGGCCAGCAGCAAGCAGCCCATGGGAGCCTTTCCCTGCCGCTGGTCTCCAAGCCTGGCCACGTGGCTTCTTGTGGAAGCCCTCTTTCTCCTCCTTCCACCACCATAACTGTTTCTCTCCATATTTCCTGCTGTGACACCTCGGAACTGTCTGTTCACCCAGGCACTCAGCCCTCTCTGGCTGCCTAAGCCAGTCACTAACTGCCCAGTCTCACTCCGATTACAGCCTGTGACACAGCTGGGCCTCCCCACCACCTTCCGTGTCGGTCACTTACTCAGCAGGGTCCAAGCCTTGTGATCGCCCTAACTTCCTCTTCTTCGCATGCTGCAATATCCCACCAATCTTGCACCATTTCTCACAAGAGCTGTCCCTCCAGGGACCAGCCCTGCTCCCCCACACCAGCGCTGGCAGAAGCTCTGCCTCTGGACCCACACTGTGGACACCAACCATCCTACTCCCTGCTTCTGGTCACATTCTCATGCAAAAATCTGAGTAAGCCTCTTATTTTCTAATAAAAGGATGAATGCTTAACCCAAACATTCAATTATCAGGTAATACAAGCAAACATCAGAATTTAAATCTCCAATTTTAAAAGACAAACTCCTTTTCTCTTTTTTGTTTCCACTTTACTTTGATTTGAACATATATATCTTAAAATATTTTCCTCTTCTTCTCTCCTAAAACTTCAGATTTTCACAGGAATTAAATGCAATTCAAAAGTCTACTCCTTGGGACCATGGTTGTGGCATAGCCTGTTAAGCTGTCACCTGTTACACCAGCCTCCCACATAAGAGCAGCAGATCCCATAACCACCCAGGGCCCCAGCTACATTCAACTCCTTGCTAACGTGCCTGGGAAAACACAAAAGATGGAGAGGCACACGAGCCCCTGCCACCTACGCTGGAGACCTGGTTGAAGCTTCCAGCTCCTGCCAACCCAGCCCTGGCGGCTCCAGCTCCATCTACAGAAAACATACACAGCACTGATCTCACCCACAAAACACCTCACGGATACAGTCACCCAGGAGGACTCTGAGTTAGTAACTACAAGAGCAAGAAACAGCCATTCGGATAACAGACTTTTCATGAACGGAACAGAGAGAAAATATTCAGAAAGTACAAATTTTTGAAGGGGGATAATTATTTCTTCATGACAGCAATCACATCTCTAGTCTTTTACACCTCACCTGAAATCCTACAGTGGAAACTGCTAATTTTTTAGGGGAAAAAGAAAAAGCATTTCTTGCCATGAAGAGTTAAGGGAAGCTAGAAGGCCCTGGTTCTGTCCTCTACTACAACAATGTGGAAGAGGGGAATTCAGGGAGAAGGGACAGCTGGCAGCCAGGGGCTCCAGAGCCCAGTGTGGTAAAAGTAGGACATGCTTGACCACCCTTCTGGGTCCTTCCAGGCCACACAGGCTCCGCTTAGCTCAGAGGTCCAGAAGCTCAGCACAGAAGCGACACTTCCAACGGCGACTCAAAGTCGCCCCGGCCAAGCCACAAATGAGAGACATCAAGAGACTCAAGCGCCCACCCTCTCCTACGTACCCAACCCAAAGTCCTCCCAGAGACTTCTCACGGGGTCAAACGCCACACAGCTGCCTCAACGGCACACGGAAGCCAGACCCAAGGCTTCACAGACAACGATGCACTGTGCTGCGTGCACTCTCCAACAGACAGGGAACACACTAGCTGATCCTTCAGAAACCAAGTTCCCTCAAGCAGATGGTTCAACAATCACCATGTCAGACTATCTATTCTTCCAAGGTAAATGGAAACTCAGTAACGATGGCACTCCCCGGACCTGCACACATCTCCGCCACCACAGCAGGTGTAATTTAGCATCAGACCACCACCTGGGCAGAAACGCCACGTTTGCAGCTGCACTGAAGCCACTTACACTGAGTTGCAGGGCTTCCGTCTGAGCTGCACAGCCCGAGACCAGCGGACGCTGTGAGATGGCAAATGGCCTGACACGAAATCGCTTCATTTTCGAGAACCTCACCCTAACAACAAATGGCTGTGGAATATAATGATTTTGAACCCCCAGAATTCAGGAAACTAGTACAGAGAAGGACCCTGCAATCAATGCGTCTGGGTCTTGCAATTCCATCTATGCTCTCACACCAGCTGCTAGCATGCATCTTCCTTAAGTAATCAGTGCAAGCCAGAGTATTATTATCTAATAAGAATGTACTCATCTGTAATAGCATAATCCAGGCAAAATGCCTGGTGCAGCGCTTAAAGGATACATAGTGTGTGTTCGCTTTGATTTGGAACTGAGCAGCATCATCTGTCAAAGATTTCAAGGTTTTGATCCAAAACGGGTGTTATTTAAAACGTTCCAAGTATCTCAGGCAAACTTCATCGATTCAATGGGCTTATCCAGAACCACAGACAACTAAGCTTTTACACCGCATGTCTCATGGTTTAAAAGAGAGAAAACGCACAGTTCTCTGAAATTCAATGTCATATAAAAAGGAAAACCCAGACACTGAAAGCACAGCAGATCTATGTGCCTCAAAAGGCCTTCCACACCGTTGTCAGACTCCCTAATATCATGGGCTTTTTGGCATTTTTCAAATCTTTATACAGAGAGAAATGACTTTATAGCATTTCAGGTTCCTGATGTGCCAGTGGGCAGATGGCGTGGGAGGCTGTGATGACGCACAGCTGAACCAACCGGCGCAGAGCTGGCTGCTTGGAGTCGGAGGCGCCAGGCCGTGCCGCTAGGGCCACAGCCGCACGCAGGCACAGCGCCTAGGCAACTCCTGCGCAGAGAAGCCTTCCCCAGCACGGCGCTTGCTCTGCTTAGACACCACGCGGAAATGGAATGAGGAAAGGAGAACTCCCAAAGGGTGTGCCCGCAACGATGAGGTCTACCAGCCCAGGCGACAGGCACAGAAGCACCACCCCGAATCGCCCACGAGCCTGGACAGCCAGAGACCACATCGCTTGACTGGCATTTCCAGATAAACACTTTTTTGTCTTCTTATTTAGGTATACAGCAGCCCATCAACTCTGCAAGTGAAGTCTGAAGGAATTAAAAACTGCTTTGCATTATCCTGGCTTCAGTTAGAACCTTTTACTTTTAATTAAAGCTGACTAGAAGAACAAGCAATGGCTTTCCATTAAAAACTGACACTCGTAAACATCCTACTGACTCATTCCTACTAACCGGAGCTGCTCCTGGTCGCATCACAGCATCAGTATAAACAATTCATCCAACCTAGTCCTCACCTGAAACAGCATGCTACTCCTCGGTGAGCTGCAGCTTGGGTGCAAAGGCTGAGAACCCAGGGCAGCTACTCCACGCTGACCTGAATGTACCCGAAAATCACAACTCTGCAGAAAGGGGACCGGAGTAATTCTGTGCAGTTTACAGAGGAGCGACCCGAGGCAAGACTTCAGACTTGAGTGACGCCCAACACCCCCAGCTCCAGCCACTGTGACCTGCCCTGGCAGAAGAGAACAGGGCTGCAAAAGGAAAATATTTGTCCTTGGAATTCTCAGAGACACATGAGCTCAGCACGCTTGCTGTTCCAGTACTGATGTAGAAACGGAAGCAGCCACATAAACACCCAACACCTGACACTGGCAGCCGAGGGGCAGATCAAGACAGGGGCCTCTCAACTCCCCAACGCCCTTCCATGCAGGAAAGGTGATGACAAAAGGAAACCTCGGAGAGGCCACACAGGATCCCCCAAACCAGCCGCGTGCTATTCTCATCTACTCAAGCCCACAGCTCTGGCCAACTCTTCTGCTGACATCCCAGTGGAAGAGACGTTCTTCTAACAATAAACTAAATACCCAAGCATCACAAATAATGGAATCACCAGCAACTTGCACAAAGCCTGAGAAGTCCACTGACAGCTTCCTTTAAGAGAACGTCAGCCCAACCATTGGCGGTTCGTGCTAATCCCTGTTACGTGACAGTCTGGAAGATGTGGACTTCTTTATTGATTTATGACAGCCGCAAATGATGCATGTGCTGCTCTGATGAGAACTGTTAGTGCGTAGTTTGTAGGCCACAACTTTTTCTCCTTTTAGAAAACTTGCTACAATCACTAGGTTCAAACAACTTCACAGCACCATCCTTAATATCTACCCTAGGAGTAGAAGTGAGAGCATAAACTAGCAATTCCTTAGCATTTTTTAAGATTTATTTTGGTTTTACTTGAAAGGCAGTTACAGAGAGAGAGCCCCTTCATCTGCTGGTTCACTCCCCTAATGGCCACAATGGCCAAAGCTGAACCACGTGAAGCCAGGAGCCAAGAGCTTCTTCCAGATACCCCACATGGGTGCAGAATCCCAAGGACTCGAGCCGTCCCCCACTGCTTCCCTAGACCATAAGCAGGGAGGTGAATAGGAAGTGGAGCATCCTGGACTCAATTGTCACCCACATGGCATGCCAGCACCGCAGACAGAAACTACTGCTCCACAGCGCTGGCCCCAAGCATTTTGTAAATAGCACAATTTGGGTAAAAGTATGCTGTCATCAAAGGTTTCTTTCCAAAATGAAATGCCGCATTAACCTGCTCAACAGTAGACAGATTAACCACAGTAATTATTTGCATGTCTCAATCCTGGCACTTCTGCATTTTCATTACATAATTAAACTTATTGTTACAGAACCATGAATAAATATTATACAAATAAGTTAGAACCTCTAATATCTATCAAGGGTACAGAATGCCAAAAGGTAGATATAAACTCGGTAGTCGCTTACAAACATCTATCAGATTTAACCGAAATGCCTTCACACAGGTAGAAAAGGCATGTAAATGACATGTAAATCAACCATAAAAGCACCTAACCCAAGGTGATTATGACTTAACACTTAAAAAAAAGACACAAACAGAGGTCTTCGTGGTGGCACTGTGGGTTAAGCTACTCACACTGCATCTCAGAGTCCCAGCGACTCTCCTTACGATCCAGCTCCCTGCTGCTGTGCCTGGGAAAGCAGCAGCAGACAGCACAAGTGATTGGGCCCTGGACCCATCCTGGGAGACCCAAAAGCAATTCTAGGTTCTTGGTTTCAACATGGCCCAACACTGGCTATTGTGGACATTGGAGGAGGAATGAGCTAGCAGGTGGAAAATCTATTTGTCTCCTTGTCTTCTCTCGCGCTGTAACTTTATCATTCAAATAAATAAATCTTAAAAAAAAAAAAAAACAAAAAAAGGAAAGGAAAGAAAGGGTTGGGATTACTGAAGACTCAGGGTACAGACCTCAAAAGCAAAAGCCACATGAACCATGTGGTCTTGAATCATACTCAGTGTGAGTGTGAGGCTCCTGAGCAAGCTCAGCTACGGGGCCCACGTTCCGAAAAACAACAGATGCTGTTCCTCAGGAAGGGAAGAGCAGGACCTTGTCTCCATGCAGAATCCTCTTTACCTGGTAACTTTCGCAAACGCTGTACAACCCCAGGACACACCGTGACATACACTGCTTTGCAAGCGAGATTCCCAAAGAAGCCAGAACTGTGTGCTGAGTCTTAGCGGCCAGAGAAGCTACGAGAAAAGGGCTCACCACAAGTCCCTGCATTTCAAAATAGCCCTGTAACTGGCAAGAAGAACGCAGGGCCGGCACTCCAGGACAGCAGCCAGACTGCGGCTTGGGACACTCACACCCCATTTCATGGTGCCCAGTGCAAGGCCCAGCTTCCTAGCTTCCTGTTCAGCCTCCTGCTCATGCACTATGGAAAGAAGGCATAGCCTCAAGTGCTTTGGTCACTACCACCTGAGTGAAAAACTTAGATTGAGCACCAAGTGCCTAGGTTCTGCCTGCCCCAGCCCTGGACATTGTGGACATCTGGGCAACAAACCAGCCAACAACAGAGCTTTCACTCTCTGCCTTTAAGATGCAAAATACCTCATTTTGTTAAAATATTTATAAAAGAACCAAAAGACACACATTTACTCTGTGACTATGACCTGCTTTTCCTGGTGCATCAGGTGAGGATTTCTGCCCAAATGATGGAACCCAGTGGGGATCACAGTGCGAAGAAAGCCAATCTCAGCAGACGGCCTGGACCACACACGTCTCACATCAGCAATCAGCGGTTCCCTGGGCAGAGAAACTCAAAACATAAGGCATCCTGTGGGGCTTGTGGACATTCCTGAAAGACACAGCTGACCTTCTGGGGCCAGGCACCACAAGCTGCCACCGCAGGAGCACAGCTTTGGTCAACCACGCAAGACAGCCACACAAGAGGTGGGCGATCCCAGCATCCCCACAGCCTGCGTGGGCTTCTCAGCCAATGGACCTGCCACCAGTGCTGACAGCAGCCCCTTCTCATCACAGCAGGACTCAAGCTCTGCAGAACCAAGACGTCTTTGCAAGGGAAGCCCTGAGACTTGGACTCAAAGCCACTGCAGACTATATGCTCCTTCGACTCCAGAGCGTCTAGGAAATTCAAGAACCCAGTCGGCAACGTGACTCAGCCCCCGGTCATGTCCCTGACATGTAACTCAGAACAGCCTCTTCAGGTTGAAGGTAACACGCACTAGCAGATGAGCGCAGGTGCCCCAGGTCTTCTGTGTATGCTCAGGTCACCAGTGAGGTGGACACAGACACACAGCAGGGGAGATGGCAATAGTCGCTAAGCAGCCAATCAGTGCCAAAGGTCAAGTGCAAGGCTGGATGTTCTACACGTCTCAGAGAGTCCCTACAGGTTAGCTTTTGTTGTTAGCTGCAGGAAAAACTGAAAAACTCCTCCTGGAAGAAAAGACTGCTCGTGGGATAATTACGGAAAGGAAGCAAACAAGTCAACCTTTAAAATCCCAGCATGCGCAGCTCCAAAGCGAACAGCAAGGGTCATCTGGAGGAGTACAGAGGGCAGGGAAAGCTGGAAGCATGGTCACTGTTACAAACCCCCCTTTCCCCACCACAGATACTGTTCTGAAACCACGGGCACAAACAGAGCCCCCGTAAGTAGAACTCAAAGGGAAACAGGCGCCAACAAAGCAATCGCTTCTCTCAAAGGAATCATCTCCTGAGTGCTCTCCAAACCCAGGACCAGCAAGTGGGCATCCAGGACTGCAGGCCACCCCCCACCAGGAGCTTCTGCTCCAGCAGGATGGGTGTGCGGGGCTAGGAGCAGGAACCTATCCCAGCAGCCACTGGCGGCCTTACATCATGCTGCTTGACATGCACTCACTGGGTGTGTGCTGTGGTGGCCCTCACCCCAGCCCCTGATATGCAAGTGCTTGGTACAGTGCCACGGGTTGCCACGTTGCAGGCACTAGGTTTCCTGAAGGAGAACCCCACACAGCAAGCGGGGAGGACCAGAAGCCCAGATCATCCCCTGAGCTGTGTGACCATGAGACAACTCGCCACCCTGATGGAACACACTCCACTATACCCCAAGCTATGACTAAGTGCAGACAGGAAGATGAGCTGCCCAGGCCCTGTCACAGCGACTATTCAAGCACACAAGCATACCTACAGAATCCTATGACAAAAGCTGGGAAGCACAGAGGCATAAATGAAAGAGGAGAATTCAAACATAAGGACAGAAACAGAAGAAGAAATGGGGCCCAGGACGGATAAGCTATAAACTCTCAAGATGAACAGATAAGCAAGTCATTGACAAAACTCAGGAGTCCAGGATCCTTGCTGGTGTGTGAATGATAAGACCCCAGGCCTAGGTCGTCCCTAAGTAACTTCCTGCAGACGCAATCTCATCGTGGCACCAGCCCCTAAAAAGACACATGCTTCCACGGACCAGCTCAGAGGCACAGCCGCAACCACTAGGCAGCCACTGCCCCATCTCTCTCTCACACACACACCACACACATGCACACACCACACACATGCTTCCACGGACCAGCTCAGAGGCACAGCCGCAACCACTAGGCAGCCACTGCCCCATCTCTCTCTCTCACGCACACCACACACATGCACACACCACACACATGCTTCCACGGACCAGCTCAGAGGCACAGCCGCAACCACTAGGCAGCCACTGCCCCATCTCTCTCACACACACCACACACATGCACACACCGCACACATACAGCAGACAGATGTACACACATACATGCACACACCGTGCACACAAACACCACACACGTGCACATACATGCACTCACACTGAGAAGGGGCTGGGTCAGGGCTGCTCCCCTGCCATAGGTCGAATATAAACCTTGGGAAGAATGAACTGGATGGGCAATATTTCTGGGAGGCAACTTGGGGATGTCCAACCTGGATCAGGAGCACACCTGGTGAACTTTCCTGCAAGAGTGTTTACACTCACTGTGACTCCAAGACGTGCAGGTTGGGCCCTGAGAGTCAGTAAGACCAGGGCGTGCGCTGAGCACTGAGCCTGGATTTGTAAACGGCATCAGAAAAGATGAGCATCCCCTGTGGGGGATTACTTATTACTTCTCCTGTGGCAGCAGCCGGCCGTATTTATCAGCTTGTAAGACTGAATGTCAGCATCAATTTAGTCTTGGCACAGGCAGAGCAGAGCACTGGAGAGGGGATCTGTCCTGATGCCCAGTGGTGTGTGTGTACATGTGCATGTGTGTGCGTGCGTGTACGTGTGTGTATGTATGTGTGTGCGTGCGTGTACGTGTGTGTTCACTGCTGTTAGGATAAAGGAGACATTCCACCTCGCACTGAATGGACAGCTAAAATTAGTCCATTCATTCAGTGAGCAGGTAAGGAAACCAGAAAGAAAAAAGAATCTTGAGTTTCTGTTTGTCAGCAATTATCCCAAACACTTCTGCCCAAGCCAACATCACAGCAGTTTCAGAATGAGGCCACACAACCCAAACGGGGAGACGCTTTGGAGTAAATGGCTGACTACTTTTAATTTACTCTCAAGCATAAATCAAGCATCTTCTCACTTGGGGAATTCTGTCACATTTCTCCAGAAACTTGGCATTTCTTCTTAACATGGATAGCTGCATTTATGTCCAAGCAGACTTATCAAGGTCGCAACTCTTTTTTCTTTAAACATTTAGTTATTTTTATTGGAAAGCATTTATACAGAGAGAAGGAGAGACAGAAAAATCTTCTGTCCGCTAGCTCACCGCCCAAGTGGCCACAATAGTCGGAGCTGAGCTAATTCAAAGCCAGGAGCCAGGAGCTTCTTCAAAGACTCCATGTGGGTACAGGGTCCCATGACTTTGGACTACCCTCGACTGCTTTCCCAGGCCACAGGCATGGAACTGGAAGGGAACTGGAGCAGCCAGTACATGAACCATTGCCCATATTGGATCCTGGCACTTACAACATGAGGACTTTAGCCATTAGGCTATTGCGCCTGGCCCAAGGTCACAACTCTTAAAGACCAGAGTGAACACAGCAAAATATGCATTTTTAGCAAGATCTATGATTTGGGTCAGACAAGAAGAAAGGCATCTTTAATAACCACTCATGGAAGAAATGTAAGCAGAAGATAAAGAGGTTGGAATAGCACAACCTAATTTCATGTCTTACTAGACAGATACTACACACTAGACTACTGCCCATAACCATCCCAATCCCTGAAAATACCACCAGCTCAGTGTGAGAATCAGATCAGGACAGTGGTGCCATCAAGCCTTCTCCAGGAGCTCTCGCAAGCCCCTCAGCTCTTGCTCTGTCTTGCTGTACCAATTTCAAACACAGAACTCGCTCTGTATGTCGAATTCTGACATTCCTGCACTCAAGACAAATCCCCTGGTGACCAAGGCCTCTGGTGTACTTCATCAAAACAGGCACCTGCTCCTTGTCCCCAGGTAAGAAAAATCCTAGACAACAGACCTTGTGTGTTTGCCCCCTAGCAGGTGCACAAGCAAACCCATTGGCACTTGCACGCATACACACACACACACACACACACACACACACACACACACACACAACCTCTAACTCAATTTACAAGAATTCTTCAGAGGGCCAGAGTTGTGGGTAAAAATCACAGCCATACCACTTGCCGCGTCTTGGAACCAATACCGAATTTGGAGGATTAAAGACCAGTTACAAGGATGCTCTCTAATCTGATTACAATTCGCAGCTTTCTTGGGGGAAAAAGAAGAAACGTCACAAGGAAGAATGCAGGCAGGACCAGCCATGAGAGGAAACCTCACATTCCGGACGTTTTGTGGCTGAATCTCCAGGAACAGCAGCTGTCTGCTTCCCTCCAGCTACCCAGTCCCTGCCAGCGCCCCACTCGCGTGCTGCTCAGTGCTCAGGGAAGGCAAGGCCATCTGCCCCACGGGCAGTTTGTGCAGCTGGTGGACACATCTGTGACAACTACTGGGAGGTGCAAAATGAACTTCCTATCCTTCTCACACCCCAGTCCCGCCACCTCAGCCTCCAAAGGAGAGGTCAGCAAACACGGGGCTTCCACGCACACACCTGCAGAGAGAAGGGTGCCATGGCCTGCCTCTTCCAGCAGATCCCAATGGTGACCACACCCAAGGAGGAACTGTATGTGATCCCATCACAACAAGGAAACCAATACTGCACTGTTGCTTCCACCCCACTTTACAGATGTGGCTAACCGAGGCCATGAAGCTCACAGCAAGATGGTGCCGAGAGAGAGGCCAGCCTGGATGACCTGGAAAATGGTGCAGAGGGAGGAGGGCCACTAGCTGGCATGGAGGCCGCCACAGAGGGCACCTCTCTGCCTGGCTCTTGGCCCCCCTCAGCCACCCCTGGATGTCTAGGGTCAGTTTATAATCCAACTGCACAGCAGTGACATGCAAAGAAAGCCTCTCAAAAAATGGCACAACCTGTTTGTTCCCCAGACGGAACTTCCTGGTGAATGCTGGTGACACACACAAGGCTTTGAAAAGCCACTCCCTGTAGGGCCTCAACACTTCACTAGAAATCCATGCTGATTCTTCCGATACTTCCTATGAGTCAGGCGGCTTCCTAAGGCCTCAAGACAAAGCGTCATCAGGCAACGTTTGCAACCACAGCCAAGCCCTAATCCTGCCCCATGCCTACATTACACTAACCCTAGTCCTAACCCTGCCCTGACCCTAGCCTTAGACCTAACAAACCCAAAGCCCTAACCTTCCTCTAACCCACACTCTCACCTTAACTTAACCCTAGCCTAACTCTCTAGCCCTAACCACAACCCTAACCATAGTCATCTTTACTACCCTAACCCTAACCCTAACCATGACCTGACCCCCTAGATCTAGCCTTAAGCCTACTATACCTCCAACCCTTCTCTGATCAGAAGTCTCACTCTAACCTTAACCCTCCTAGCTGACTCTAGTTCTAGGTGTAGCCCTGCCCTGACCTGACCCTAACCCCAAAGCTAACAGTAGTCTTAACCCTACTCCCAACTCCCAACTACCTAGCCCTAACCCGAATTCTAGACCAGATACTACCTTAACCCCAGCCCTGTCCTGACCCTACTCCCAGACCCTAGCCCTAACCCACTGCCTAATACCACTCTTACCCTACCTGTAATTCCAACCTAATCCTACCCTCAGCCCTAGCTCTAACAGGACTCTAAGGGCCTCTGTGCAGGACCATGGACATCTCCTCCAAGGGCAGGTAAAAGGAGCAGGAGGCAGGCACCAGCCTGGACCCAGAGCCCACAGACAGACACCCACGACTCCCCTGCAAAGATCCATCAGAGCAGGGTGCCAAGGCAGAAGGCAAAATCTGGCTGCCATTTCTCCACAGCCAGAAAATAATTTCGAATAATGTGCCTTGTCTACCTCTTGAAATAAAAGAACACTTTTTAGCAATTATTTATTATAGTCCCATTTTCCCAGAGGTTTCACTGCCATTGCCCGGTGCTAAGAAATACTGTAGCATCCCTTTTAAAGATGAGGCCAGAAGTTTTCCATGCTGGACCAAAGGGGCCAGCTCCAAGTGCCATCTCATCAGACGCTGGGCCCAGCCTTCTGTGACAAACTCAAGGAATCGCTCCCCAGCCCTCCTCCTTACCTCCCTCCCCACCCCTGCCCAAGAAGTGGAGGGGCCCATCTAACCCTATCTCTGCGGGAATGAAGCACACCTACCCTGCTAGAGATTTCCACTTAGAACTTGGCTCACCTGAAGCACAGTAGGATTCCAAATTCAATGCAAATAAAGCTACGTGCAAATAGGTTTCTAACCAAGAGGGGAGAGAGGGTGGGAGGAACGAGCCAGTCATCTAACTGCCTTACGCCAACTCTGAAAGCAAGCAGGCTCTCTTAAGCCTGTGATCTGATAGTCTCCAGCTTCTGTACAGATGGCTGCAAGAGGCAAGACTCAGGCATGCACCCATACACCAGGAAATCTTAACACTCCAACATATCAAAACTGGTCCAAGTTCGTCATCCCAAGGTGAAGTCCCACACAACACCCACGCTGCATAATAAGGTACGTATTTAGTTGCCCACCTAGCAGCCTAAAATAGACTCTTCCAACAACAATAGCAAGGGAGCTACTACAGCAACACAGCAACGGTCTCCAGGGACCCCAACCTTACGTAACAGCAAGGCTCCTGAACCCTACCAGTACATCCTACTGTACCTTCACAAAGCATTTTCACAATCATCCATCTTTATCATGACCAAACAGGAGAGGCAGAAGGGATCGAGCTGTACAACAGTCAGATTAATGTTATTTCACAGAGAGGTTACAGGCAGCCAGTCCTGAAGCTCTCGGCAGGCACACTCCAGCCGCTCTGACGTCAACTGTCATCTACGTGGCACTCCAACACCTGCGGTGTACTGGCTTGCTGCCAGCTGACTTTTCAGGCAGCACCTTGAACCTGTGCAATTAAAAACAAAGACACACCATGCTTTGCTCCCTGGGACTGGCCCGTGAGCAGCCGCACAGGGCCAGGAAGATGGCCCAAGCACCTAGGTCCCTGCCACCCATGTAGGAGATCTGGATCCCTCCCAGCTTCAACCTGACCCAACCACTGAACAGAAGAGACCTACCGTTCTCTCTTCCCCTCACTCTTTTTCGCTGTATGTGTCTGTCTGCTTTTTTCTCTCTCCATGTCTCTGAAATAATCTATTTTTAAAAACACTAAAAACAATGTTTAAAATAAAACAATAAAGCTCAAAAACAATTTGAATTTTACAGGAAGCCACAGCCATCATGATTCTCAGCTGCAACTAATCAGGATTTAAAATACAGACACAAAGACAATCTATGTAACATCAAAGCTTTCCATACTGCTAGCATTTGGTATAAATACAGATTTAATTAATGTAAATTTAGAGATGATGAACATATTTTTAAACTAATAATAGGCTTTCAAATCATAAATATTCTTCACAAAATGATGTAGTTACTTGAAAAGCGGTTGTATTTATTTATTTGAAATGCAGAGCTGGGGGCCGGGGGGTTGTGGAGATGGCTGGTTCACTCCCCAAATGGCCGCAGTGGCAGGGCTGGGTCAGAGCAGAGCCAGGAGTTGAGCTTCCTGCACGGGCTACAGGAGCCCAAGCACTTAAGTCTCCGCTGCTTTTCTCAGGGGACTAACAGGGAACTGCATTGGAAGTGAATCAGCAGGGACTTGAACCAGAGCCCATATGGGAGGCCAGCAACTCACAGGTGTGTCACAGTGCCAGCCTCTCAAATCACAAAGCTTCTAGCGCCTTCTGTTTACTGATTCTTTAAAAGACCTTTAAAAGGTGTAAGCCATCCTGTTTCTGAAAGTTTACATTCGTGAGACTAAGGCCAAATCACCCACCACAATACACGACTGAACAAACATACAGACTTGGAAGTCAAAATCTCATGATGCTTTATCAACAGGCAGCACCAAAAGCACACAGGCCTGCTAAGGTCCGGCCAACACAGAAGGGAAACAGCTCACACTTGAACTCCTGGAAGACACAACTCCACCCCAGCCTCACCTGGAGAGTCGAGGAAACAAAGCCCTGATGAACCACTCAATGCCACCACCATACGGCACGGATGAGAACCAAACTCAGACGGCAGTGAGAGCAGTCTGTAGATCTGAGTATAAAAATGACTTAGGGAAGCAACAAATGCCATCAGCAGAGACAAAAGCACAATGACTGTGACTGCATCTGCCCCCACCTCCCAGGAAACCCTCTGAATATCCACACAAATGCCATTTTGTGGCTATTGTCTGTGCAGTCCAAAAGCCATGCTTCCTGTAGCCTCCTCAGCTCCTTCCCATGCCCAAGCCTGGCTGATAGCTTAGCCAGGAAAATGGGAAGCCAGGACTTGGGGCAGGGGGCAGTGTCAATCAACTCACTCACAGATGGAGGTCATGCCAGGCTCTCTAAGCAGGGGCACGGGAGACCAGAGCAGAACAAGCGGTGCCAGGCACCACTGACCGACTTTAAAAGTCAGAATAAAGGAAATGTAAACGTCTAGTAGCCTGAGGTCATTCGTTGTATCAGTAAATACAACTACATTAAAAAGCATTTCTATACCCTGAGAGAGCAGGGACTGATGCAGCAAAAAGGTAAAACACTGGATTCCCAACTGATGTCTGAGAAGGTAGGGAAGGCGTTCTAGAAGACCTACACATAGGGATGGCGTACGTCCCCAGCAGGCCATTTGCTCACATCACACACTGGACACTGGGTTTCCAAGCTCCCGTTGCTCACATCACACACTGGACACCGGGTTTCCAAGCTCCTGGCTCTGGCTTCCTCTTGCACAGATATTCAGGAGGCAATGGGTAATGGCGCAAATACAGAGCTCCCTGACGGGCGACAGATGTGGATTGCATTTCCACCTCCTGGCGTGGGGCCTGAACCAGGCCAGGTCACCATGGAATGAGCCGATGGACAGGAATGAGCTCTATCTATGCCTCCTGGGAGCTCTGACTTAAATCACTTCAGGCAGTGCTTTGACAGTGATGTCCAGTAAGCTGGAAAATCCCTTCTTTTCCAGTCCGGCTGAGTACTAGACACAAAGGTCACGCATGACCCTGCACCAGGCACGCCTATGAGGCATGGTCCCAGAGGGTGCCGTGCTGAGCCCCTGAGGGCACTGGGGAACCTCCTGGCTGGAGTTCCAGTGTTGAGTGAATGTAAACACTCTTGCAGGAAAGTTCTCCACAGCCAGATGGTCCTGCTAGCAACTCGGCCTCTGGAATCACTGCCTGGGTTGCCGGGGGCCTGCTGAGCCTCCCTCCTGCCTGAGCACAGCACACGGCATTTGGCAAGACAGATGCCCTTCCCGCAGGAGTCAGACTCCAGTGGGCTGAGGCTCTCGGTCCTCAGGCAGTCAAATGCCCAGACAGTTCACTGACACCCAACATCCTAAGTTACACTCTCTCACCCTTTTGCAGCAAACTCCATCTCCACACAATATATATGCAATCACACACCTGCACATCGACATGTAAAAACTTTCATCACAAGTTTCAAGTGGCTGCTAATGATGCACATTCCCAACTCCTGTTGTATAAAGAATGCCTTATGGGTATTTTCATCAAAAGCTGGATGCTGAGCAATTGTTCATCCAGTTTACCACATCTGTCCACCATTCGACCCTCCCCCTGGAAAAGACACTCTTTTCCCTCAATCAGGACACATCTGGAGGAAAAAAAAAAATGCTGTGAAACTGACATGCATATCCCTACCTGTATCCCTGTTACAACCTCACAATACTGAATTATAAGCCTGAGGTAGGTGGGTAGGTGGGTAGCTGGGCAGGAGTCAAGGAGCTTAGCCAGGCCAGAGCTGACTGCAGACGTAGGAAGACCTCTGAATTAAGGATGCTCCCTGGTGCTTCCCACACATCTACCTGCACACCTAAGACCTCTGCAGGAGACAGGTGTGCCCTGTATCCCACAGCTCACACCTGTACAGGGCACTAGACTGTCTCCCATCCACATATCACACGTATGTAGGGCACCGGCGTGTCCTATGTGCACTGCTCACACCTGTACAGGGCACCGGCGTGCCCTATGTGCACTGCTCACACCTGTACAGGGCACCGGAGTGTCCTATGTGCACTGCTCACACCTGTACAGGGCAGGAGTGTCCTATGTGCACTGCTCACACCTGTACAGGGCAGGAGTGTCCTATGTGCACTGCTCACACCTGTACAGGGCACCGGAGTGTCCTATGTGCACTGCTCACACCTGTACAGGGCAGGAGTGTCCTATGTGCACTGCTCACACCTGTGCAGGGCACCAGAGTGTCCTGCGTGCACTGCTCACACCTGTACAGGGCACTGGAGTGTCCTATGTGCACTGCTCACACCTGTACAGGGCACCGGCGTGCCCTATGTGCACTGCTCACACCTGTACAGGGCACCGGAGTGTCCTATGTGCACTGCTCACACCTGTACAGGGCAGGAGTGTCCTATGTGCACTGCTCACACCTGTACAGGGCACCGGAGTGCCCTATGTGCACTGCTCACACCTGTACAGGGCACCGGAGTGTCCTATGTGCACTGCTCACACCTGTACAGGGCAGGAGTGTCCTATGTGCACTGCTCACACCTGTACAGGGCACCGGAGTGTCCTATGTGCACTGCTCACACCTGTACAGGGCAGGAGTGTCCTATGTGCACTGCTCACACCTGTGCAGGGCACCAGAGTGTCCTGCGTGCACTGCTCACACCTGTACAGGGCACTGGAGTGTCCTATGTGCACTGCTCACACCTGTACAGGGCACCGGCGTGCCCTATGTGCACTGCTCACACCTGTACAGGGCACCGGAGTGTCCTATGTGCACTGCTCACACCTGTACAGGGCAGGAGTGTCCTATGTGCACTGCTCACACCTGTACAGGGCACCGGCGTGTAGTATGTGCACTGCTCACACCTGTACAGGGCACCAGAGTGTCCTATGTGCACTGCTCACACCTGTACAGGGCACCGGCGTGCCCTATGTGCACTGCTCACACCTGTGCAGGGCACCAGAGTGTCCTATGTGCACTGCTCACACCTGTACAGGGCACCGGAGTGTCCTATGTGCACTGCTCACACCTGTACAGGGCAGGAGTGTCCTATGTGCACTGCTCACACCTGTACAGGGCAGGAGTGTCCTATGTGCACTGCTCACACCTGTACAGGGCAGGAGTGTCCTATGTGCACTGCTCACACCTGTACAGGGCACCGGCGTGCCCTATGTGCACTGCTCACACCTGTACAGGGCACCAGAGTGTCCTATGTGCACTGCTCACACCTGTACAGGGCACCGGAGTGTCCTATGTGCACTGCTCACACCTGTACAGGGCAGGAGTGTCCTATGTGCACTGCTCACACCTGTACAGGGCACCGGCGTGTAGTATGTGCACTGCTCACACCTGTACAGGGCACCAGAGTGTCCTATGTGCACTGCTCACACCTGTACAGGGCACCGGCGTGCCCTATGTGCACTGCTCACACCTGTGCAGGGCACCAGAGTGTCCTATGTGCACTGCTCACACCTGTACAGGGCACCGGAGTGTCCTATGTGCACTGCTCACACCTGTACAGGGCAGGAGTGTCCTATGTGCACTGCTCACACCTGTACAGGGCACCGGAGTGTCCTATGTGCACTGCTCACACCTGTACAGGGCACCGGAGTGTCCTATGTGCACTGCTCACACCTGTACAGGGCAGGAGTGTCCTATGTGCACTGCTCACACCTGTACAGGGCAGGAGTGTCCTATGTGCACTGCTCACACCTGTACAGGGCAGGAGTGTCCTATGTGCACTGCTCACACCTGTACAGGGCAGGAGTGTCCTATGTGCACTGCTCACACCTGTACAGGGCAGGAGTGTCCTATGTGCACTGCTCACACCTGTACAGGGCACCGGAGTGTCCTATGTGCACTGCTCACACCTGTACAGGGCAGGAGTGTCCTATGTGCACTGCTCACACCTGTACAGGGCACCGGAGTGTCCTATGTGCACTGCTCACACCTGTACAGGGCAGGAGTGTCCTGCGTGCACTGCTCACACCTGTGCAGGGCACCGGCGTCTCCCATGTGCACTGCTCACACCTGTACAGGGCACTGGCGTGGCCCTACTACCCTCAGTTCCCTGAGTGCACTCATCTGCTGCTCACTGTCCCGCAGCCTGAACACAGGGAGGACACGTTCTTCCCTATCACACTTGGGGTGTTTACACATTCTTTGCACGAGGCCAACTTCATAGCCCCCTACATTTCTAAATCCTAAGGAATGCTGCACCCTTCCCACCACCTCACTGGGACCAACAATCAGCGCTTCAAGAAAAACAAAACAGAACACCATGATGTCAGAACTCAACTGGGACAGCAGACCTCATGAAGTTCAACACAAACATGTGCGCCTGCACAGGAACAGGCTGGGCTGGTTTGGGCCCCGAGAGAAAGATGTGCTCGTCTAAGGTATCTCCAGGTAGGCTTTTTATCACTAGCTTCGTGCAGCTATCGTTTTCTCAATTCAAGTCACATATATATTATATGTAATATGTAACACATGTTACATATTATATATTATATATAACTACCCAACCCAGAAAAATTCACTGACATAGGTTTTCTAACTAAACTGGATCCCATCTGTGCCAAATGGATGAGCAAGCCTATGTCCCTTAGGTGGTTGCTTCTTGGCTTGTTTTTAAAGATGCATTTGTTTATTTGAAAATCAGAGTTGCACAGACAGATATCATCCACTACTGATTCCCTTCCTAATTGGTCATAACAAGCAAGGCTAAGCAAAGCCAAAGGAGGAGTCAGGAGTCCCATCTGGTTGCTAGAAGCACTTGGGCCATCTTCTGACGCCTCCCCAGGTCACCAGCAGGGAGCTGATTGGAAATGGAACAGCCAGGACAGAATCAGCAAGCTTATATGATATTAGCAACCTGGCAGTGGCCTCATCCACTACGTCACAGCATCACCATCTCCAACCCCCATGTGGTGTTGCCACTCTATCTAGAAGACCCATTTTTTTTTTAAAGATTTATTTTTATTATTTTCTCATTGGAAAGGCGGATATACAGAGAGGAGAGACAGAGAGGAAGATCTTCCATCCGATGATTCACTCCCCAAGTGAGCGCAACGGGCCGATACTATGCCGATCCGAAGCCAGGAGCCTCTTCCGGGTCTCCCACGCAGGTGCAGGGTCCCAAAGCCTTGGGCCGTCCTCGACTGCTTTCCCGGGCCACAGGCAGGGAGCTGGAAGGGAAGTGGGGCTGCCGGGATTAGAACCGGCGCCCATATGGGATCCCGGGCGTGCTAGGCGAGGACCTTAACCACTTGCGCCACCGCACCGGGCCCTAGAAGACCCATTTTTAAAAGTATAGGTTTGTTTGAAAAATCAGAGTTGTAGATACAGAGACTTTCCTTTGACTCATTCACCTTCAAGATAGCCACACCAGCCAAGGCTGAGCATGCCAAAACCATGAGCCACAAACTTCACTGGAGTTCCCCATGTAAGTGGCAGAAACACAAGCAGCCAGGCCATCTCCTGCTGCCTTCCCAGGCCCTTGGCACAGAGCAGGACTGGGAGTAGAGCAACTGGATCACAAACGAGCATCCTTATGGCCGACCAGCGGTTACAGCTCACAGCCTTACTAGCCACACCACAAAAAGTGCCCCTCCACACTGCTGTGTGGCTTCAACACATTCTGGAAGAATCACTGCTAAAATCCACAGACCTGCTGCACAAAAATGGCAGAAAATGGTGGAAAAACCTGGCAAGATCACACCTCTCTCACTAGGATTTCTCACATATCGAACATTCTCAGGAACTGGGAGGTTATCACAAATTGTTTTCTGCTTTCAATTTATATGGTGGGGGGCACTTGGGATCCTTTGTCCATGTCACATTCCCGCTCTCTCTGTGGGCATAAACGAGTCACAGTGTGGGGCCCGACCTTCGCTGGGAGAGCTAGGATGTCACTGAGGACTCCTGACCCCACAGTCGAGTGCATGGGTTCACAGCTGACTCAGCGTCCTGCTGATTTGCACCTGGCAAGGGAGCAGGTGACAGCCCAGCACTTGGGATACCCAGATAAAGTTCCTGGCTTCTGACTTCAATCTGGGCCAGCATGGTTGTGTGCCAGGATTTGAGGAGTGAACCAGCCAACAGGAGTCTGTCCTTCTCTCTCTTCTCTTTTCTTCCTCTCTCTCTACCTTTATATCTGTCTTTCATTGAAACACAAACAAAACCACATATACACCGTCTCAAGAGAATACAGACTAGCCTGTCTGAATTGCTCTTCCCTGAACAGATATGATTTCACCTGCAAAACTGCGCATGTACAGAAGGACCACTGTTCACATTTACACTGAGTACAAGGACACTGCACATGTACAGAAGGACCACTGTTCACATATACACTCAGTCCAAGGACACTGCGCATGTGCAGAAGGACCACTGTTCACATATACACTCAGTCCAAGGACACTGCATGTACAGAAGGACCACTGTTCACATATACACTCAGCCCAAGGACACTGCATGTACAGAAGGACCACTGTTCACATATACACTCAGCCCAAGGACACTGCGCATGTACAGAAGGACCACTGTTCACATATACACTCAGCCCAAGGACACTGCGCATGTGCAGAAGGACCACTGTTCACATATACACTCAGCCCAAGGACACTGCGCATGTGCAGAAGGACCACTGTTCACATATACACTCAGCCCAAGGACACTGCGCATGTACAGAAGGACCACTGTTCACATATACACTCAGTCCAAGGACACTGCGCATGTGCAGAAGGACCACTGTTCACATATACACTCAGCCCAAGGACACTGCGCATGTGCAGAAGGACCACTGTTCACATATACACTGAGTCCAAGGACACTGCGCATGTGCAGAAGGACCACTGTTCACATATACACTCAGTCCAAGGACACTGCATGTACAGAAGGACCACTGTTCACATATACACTCAGCCCAAGGACACTGCATGTACAGAAGGACCACTGTTCACATATACACTCAGCCCAAGGACACTGCGCATGTGCAGAAGGACCACTGTTCACATATACACTCAGTCCAAGGACACTGCATGTACAGAAGGACCACTGTTCACATATACACTGAGCCCAAGGACACTGCGCATGTGCAGAAGGACCACTGTTCACATATACACTGAGCCCAAGGACACTGCGCATGTACAGAAGGACCACTGTTCACATATACACTCAGTCCAAGGACACTGCATGTACAGAAGGACCACTGTTCACATATACACTGAGCCCAAGGACACTGCGCATGTACAGAAGGACCACTGTTCACATATACACTCAGTCCAAGGACACTGCATGTACAGAAGGACCACTGTTCACATATACACTCAGCCTAAGGACACTGCATGTGCAGAAGGACCACTGTTCACATATACACTCAGTCCAAGGACACTGCATGTACAGAAGGACCACTGTTCACATATACACTCAGCCTAAGGACACTGCATGTACAGAAGGACCACTGTTCACATATACACTCAGCCCAAGGACACTGCATGTACAGAAGGACCACTGTTCACATATACACTCAGTCCAAGGACACTGCATGTACAGAAGGACCACTGTTCACATATACACTCAGCCCAAGGACACTGCATGTACAGAAGGACCACTGTTCACATATACACTCAGTCCAAGGACACTGCGCATGTACAGAAGGACCACTGTTCACATATACACTCAGTCCAAGGACACTGCGCATGTACAGAAGGACCACTGTTCACATATACACTCAGCCCAAGGACACTGCATGTGCAGAAGGACCACTGTTCACATATACACTCAGTCCAAGGACACTGCGCATGTGCAGAAGGACCACTGTTCACATATACACTCAGTCCAAGGACACTGCGCATGTGCAGAAGGACCACTGTTCACATATACACTCAGTCCAAGGACACTGCGCATGTGCAGAAGGACCACTGTTCACATATACACTGAGTCCAAGGACACTGCATGTACAGAAGGACCACTGTTCACATATACACTCAGCCCAAGGACACTGCACATGTACAGAAGGACCACTGTTCACATATACACTCAGTCCAAGGACACTGCGCATGTACAGAAGGACCACTGTTCACATATACACTCAGCCCAAGGACACTGCGCATGTACAGAAGGACCACTGTTCACATATACACTCAGCCCAAGGACACTGCGCATGTGCAGAAGGACCACTGTTCACATATACACTCAGTCCAAGGACACTGCGCATGTGCAGAAGGACCACTGTTCACATATACACTCAGCCCAAGGACACTGCGCATGTGCAGAAGGACCACTGTTCACATATACACTGAGTCCAAGGACACTGCGCATGTGCAGAAGGACCACTGTTCACATATACACTGAGTCCAAGGACACTGCATGTACAGAAGGACCACTGTTCACATATACACTCAGTCCAAGGACACTGCATGTGCAGAAGGACCACTGTTCACATATACACTGAGCCCAAGGACACTGCGCATGTACAGAAGGACCACTGTTCACATATACACTCAGCCCAAGGACACTGCGCATGTGCAGAAGGACCACTGTTCACATATACACTGAGCCCAAGAAAACAAGGAACAGTGCCACCTCTTCTAACCTAAGGTTCTGTCCATTCGAGTGCATGTGCCCAGTGAGGCCAACCATCAAAGCTGGCAGTGCCGCACCTGGCCTCACTGCCCTCCACCCAATGTCTCAGCCAGGAGTGCCCACTGGGTCCTGCAGCAGGAAACCTCTGTAAGAACTTTGGGTGCTGCCACTTCCTGTCTTCTGACGGTCTGAGGGCAGCAAGCTCCTCCCTCCACGCCATGGGAGCAACTCTAACAGCCTCTCTCCTGCCACCTGCCCCACACCTTGGCTGCCCTGTTCCTTATCTCGCCCCAAGCCCAGCCACCTGTCCTTGCCCCAGGATCCAACCTGAAGGCAACTCAACCTAGGAAACCTGAAGTAGAGACCTCTGTCACCCAGTCTGGGCCTGAGGCAGCATTCACAGGAGCACAGCCATACTGGCCAGCAGCCAAGGGCTCTGCAACTTTGCATCCTTCAGCCAGTCGCTCGCATCCACCGAGCAGTCCCAGAGGCACCAACAGGACAACATTCTTATGTAAGGAGGACACGGGCACGTAGGGAGGCACTTCCCCAGCACAGCCAGCAGCACGCAGGTCAGATCCTAAAATAGGTTTGTGCTTGGAGTCCGCTCTGAAAAATGGGCCAAAGCGGCACCAGCTGGGGGAGGATGCATGCAGCTTCAAAACAGCAGGGCGGAGGCCACTCCCCAGCTCCGTCCCCTGCCCGGAGCACAAGCTCATTCATTTATAGACCTTTTCAGGAAAAGACTCGATGCCTCTGAAACAGCAGCAGCACTGGAAGGATTTCTGAAAGGTGCTGTTCAGTTTTTTCTTTTGATATTAAAAAAAAAATCACAAGCTGAACCTCTGCTGCTTATTACAAAATATATCACAAATGTAAAACGTTTACAACTCAAGAAAATTCCCAAGCACCTGCGCCTTAAAAACATGTCCTGTGGGGAAGAAATAAGTCAGCCAACCATCTGTGTCAGAGATAAGGAAATTGGAGTTCCGTGTAATTCTAAAGAGCTGAGATCTGAGGCCAGGTCGTATGCAGTGTGGACTGCTGGTTCCAGGGCATCCTCGGGCACCACCGGGGCCTTCCCTGTCAGTCCTCCCAGGCTGAGCTCAGCACCCAGCAAAGGCAGGCCCACCCTGCGCACCCTGCTCTCAGCACAGCCACCCCAGCGGGTGTTCCAGACAAAGGGCCCGGAAGCGGAACTGGTCTATGGCCAATTTCCGTTCCTGTATGAAACCCTGCTGGCTGCAGATCCACGGTGGTCAGTGAGATGCCGAGAAGCAGCCTGGGTTGTTGTGTACAACAGAGGAATTCCACGAGGGAAGACGCACGTTTCCACAGTTCTGCAGAGACGGGAACTGCACGAACACGGCTTGACAGCTCCAGTCAGTGCTGACAGGACGCAGACCACGCCTCAGAATGTCTCAACAGCGGCCTTCCTTACCCACACCAACGGGCCGTGAGCTTGCTCTTCAGAAATAATAAACCCCACACACGCATAGGTCTGTATCAGTTCAGGAAATACAGACAGAGCACCGGTCCTCACATCCTTGGAGGAACAAACACCAGCAACATAGGAAACAAAACAGCACTGCTCCTAGGGTGCCCTGTGCAGGGGGGAGGGCCCGGGAGGCCAGGTGCGGGCAGACCACCCGCGCCCCACGTGGGCCACTGGCTCTTGGCCACTTGGGCAACAGAGGGCCTGGCAGGGCTGCTACCCCATCAGTCAGAGCCACCCAAACGGGGCAGTAGGCAAGACCTTGGAAGGCGCAACAAGCCCCTTAACAGGGAAATGACTTTCAGAAGCCAGCTCCCTTAAATAGAAGAATTCCAGGGACAGCCACTTTTTTTTAAGTTCCTTCTCTTTCTAAAAATTTTTCCCTCTCCAACACATCGTCCTTTAATTTCTTGCCAATAGAATAACAACTGCTGGACAACACTGGAGCCATTTCCTGATGTCACTATTTCCAGGGGCTGCGCTTCCCGTAATGACAAAGAAACACCTTTCCCAGCCAAAGGGTCGTTGCTGGCAGCTCTGCCCGGCCTTCCTGGCCACGGCCCCTCCACCGGGCATCCTGGCACCGGAGGAGACCCAGGGACGCTTTGCTTCAGCTCATGTCTCTGAACCCTGGTCACTGAGCCCTGCACTATCACACCCCCGCACGTGTGCTGAACAAACACACACATTCATTTCTCAATGCATCAGACTCCCAGCTGACATGGAGAAGTTGCCAGTTGCCAATTTCCAGGTGAATGACAAGGGCAAGCAGTGAATCCACACAGAAACAAGGACCAGCACACTACATCTCTGCTATGCACCCCTCTGCGCCCCTTGAAGCTGTCCTGAAGCTCACAACACCACTAAGACAAAAGCGGAGGTCCCGGGGGCTGTGTTGTGGTGCAGCGGGAAAAGCTGCTGCCTGAGACACAGCCATCGCAAAAGCATGCTGAGCTGAGTGCTGGCTGCTTGGTTTCAGACCTGCCTCCCGTTGGTACCCCTGTGAAGGCAGCAGAGCACAGCCTAAGAGCCTGAGCCCCGGTCACCCACATGGGAGACCCTGACGGAGTTATCTGGGCCCACTTTGGCTATCTGAGAGTGAACCAGCAGATGGAAGACCTCTCTTTCTCCCTCCCTCTCTGCCTGTTAAATACACAAGTCAACCTTTAAAGAAAAGATCAGTGCCATGCTCCGAGTGGGTACTGCAGATCTCACCATGCCAGTGAACCGTAACACTTCCTCCCAGACTACGGCCTCCACAAGAAGCCAGCCAGCTCTGTGTCTCAAAAATGTGGCCAGAATACAGCTTAACACATACCCACAGAAGCAGAGAGAAACCAAGGCTCACTCAGAAACACAGACAGATGTCCCAAATGATAAGCAGCACAACAGCCGCAGAAACAGGTCTGGTGAGAAATGAAGTGGAATTAGGGACAAGCCCTGACTCCTAAGGGATGACCTGTGATGGAAAGACCCCCAGGTGGCTCCAGGCAGGACAGGGAGGGGACAGAGACAAGCCTTCTCCCGCCCCCAGGATGAGAAAAAGAAGCAGTCAGAAGGGGTCCCCCTGCCCCAAACACAAGAAGACAGCGTCTCAGGGCGGCGGGCAGCGGGCAGGGCATGAGGCATGGCTCTCCAAGAAAGGTGCTAGGGTGGCAGAAGGTTGCCACTCAAGCTTAGGAAAAGGTCTCCATAAAATCCAGTAACTAGGAAGGAAGTAACAGCTACAATAAAACCAACGGGTGGATTCAAAGGAAATAATATTACGTGATAAGACAAAGAGTAATGCTCTCATTATAAGCAGAACGCAGGAAAAGAAGCAGGGCTGAGCTCCAAGGCAGAGCACAGAAGCAGTGAGGGGACGAAAAGAAGCCCACGCAGGTCCGTGGGGTACAGCACTTGCTGTGATCCTAAAACAAAGCCAAGCAAGACAGCTGCACTGGGAAAGACCTGGGCAAGTCCGGTCCCCTCCAGGACAGGCACGGCCCCACCTGATCTCTGAGGTGCCATGGGACACGGGCAGCTGCCCCTCTGCCCTCCGCTCTCACCCAGTAATGCAATCACTGTCATCTCAGAGTCAGTGACCATGAACCCCCAGGACCCTGATCATGGTCTCACTGCGGTGTCACTGCCACGTGCGGCTCTGTCCCCGGGAGACACGCCGGACGTGAGCTCGCGTTCTCACAGCGCCAACAATCGGGACCTGCAGAGAAAGCTGCGGGCAGCCCTGAGACAGGGGGAAGAGCAGTTTGCCTCGGGCACGCCACGCTGCTGACGCGGTCAGAGGCGGAACGGACATCAAGAGAAGCGTCTTTTTCCCCCGTTTCAAATCAGTGCATGACGTAGAAAGGGGGTTGATAAGATCACTGAGAGAGGTTTTGATGCATGCAATCCTTCTTAATATTCATGGCTTGACATTTGCAGATCTTGTGTAGGAGAAGTCCGTGGGAGGCTGGAGGAAGACAGAAATCAATCGAACAAACTTTAGGGGCTGAAAAAGGAAACTCTGAGCTCAAAAATGACAATGACAGTTGCACCAGAAGCAGAGCAGGGCAACTCGCCGCGAGGTGGCACTTCACCAAACTCTTAAAGGCAGTTTTCAAATGAGTCACATGATTTACAAGGCACAAACTGTGGAACAGTATGCCTAAAAACTCTCCTCTCTCCCCCTAGGCGGTGTCACTCATGGCTTCTCTCCCAAGTTTCCTCATGCAATTACAAGCATGTCCTTTTCTTCACACAAAAATGCATGCGCCTCTGAGTTCACACACATGCACCGTTTAATACCTTGCTTCCTCCACCTAACAATGTCCTGGGGAGACGCGGAGTGCATTCATTTTGCAAGCTGCAAACGTTACTGAACCAAGCCCCGACTGACAGAAATTTAGGTGATGTGCTATGATCTCTTTCAAACAACATTGCATTAGCACCTCATGTTATTTTGTCCACAGGTGAGACTATCGGAATGAAACAGTCCCAGCAGAGTCCCTGGCTCAATGGACACACGTGTTTTTAATACCGACCGATACTGCCAAAGCACAGCCTTGAAAGGTTTGCCCAGCCATTCCCTGCAGGACCGCACCGGCTCTGCTTAGCCCTGCCTACAGTGTGTTACGGCATGCTTGACTTCATGCACACTTGCCAAGTGGAAACGGCATCTTAGAGCTATTCCAAGTCACACTCATGACAGAAGTTGAACATCTCTTTTTTTAAGAGCCCTTTCTTATGAACTGCACATTCACGGGCACTTCTTAGGGAGGGCTGCTGCTTCTCGCGCATTTCTGCAAGTTCTCCACACACAGGAAGAAGGTCTGGCCCAGGCAGGGAAGAGAGCTACAGGAAAGGCAGGGTGCTGGGGTTTCATCTCCAGACCCTATAGGGAGTGTGTTTAGGGGGGCTGCTTGGGGGCGGGGCCGGGGAGCTCCAGGAGCTCTGCAGGACTTGGCCACCTGCACATGCCACGCAGGGTGCCCTAGCAGCATTCCGCTACTTAATGCAGATGAGCTGCAGACTGGCCCGGATTACTTGTGGACCTGAGTCACAGCTGGAGGTCCCCCAGCTCAAGGCTGGGAAGCAGTCTGTGCTTCTTCCCTTTCATGGGTCTCCTCCTGTATGCTGAAACCCAGAAAAGCCTCTGAGACCAGCTGTGGGAAGCGGGATGAAAGGATAAGTTTATCTGGAGGCAAAAAATCTGGCTATGCATGCGTTGTTTTTTTTACATGCCATACATTTTCCATAAGCTCATACAAGACACTTTCTGCAAAACAAGCATCTCTCCGTTTTGTTTTTCCATAAGTGTTTTGATGTTCTGCACATGACTCCTTTGTATAGTTTCCTGGAGCTACAGTCCAAGGAATACAAGTTTTCGCACATGGCTGCCCAACTGCCTCCAAATTATTTATCCAGTAGTCTTCTCTTTCTCCTACTTAGCAGACAACACGTCCACCGTGTGTTGCCTCCCTGTGTATGCCTGGGTCCGTATAAGACTCTTCTGATGTGACCAGTGCCATGGTGTGGCAAGTGGAGCCACCACCTGGGACACCAGCATCCCATAGGGGTGTCAGTTCAAGTCCCAGCCTGGAAAAAGCAGCCAAAGATGGCTGAGGTGCTGGGGGCTCCTGTCCCTGTGGGAGACCCAGATGAAGCTTCTGACGCCTGGACCAATCCAAGACTGAGACCATCTGTAGAGTGAACAAGCAGATGGAAATCAACTTCTCTCATTCTCTCTCAAATTCCATCTTTCAAATAAATAAACCAAGCTGAGATAGAGACAGAAAGAGAGGACCTTTCTGATCTGCTGCACAGAGGGTCTATCTTCCCACATACAAGCACCACGCTGCCTTCAACGCACAGCATTCGTAGCCAGGTCACTGGTGGACCTCTGAAGAGCTTGGTTATGCATTTCATCAAGAGGAAAGAGCGTAGTCCTCAAAGGACGTGGTGATCCATCCCTCAAGAATGCTCTATCAGCAAGTTTCTGATCCAGGATAGAGAGAAGACACACACATGTCCAGAAACCCTGACACACACACACATCAGAAGGCTGCGCAGCCCAGTCCCTAGGAAAACCATTCTGGATGTTTCTTTTTGAAGTCGCCAAACCCGTCATCCAGAAACACCCAGAACGTCTTCTGATAGGAGTCCATACGACTTGAAGGTCACATGAGCCCGCTGCTCCCCTCCCCCAACTCTTGAGCAATCCCTGCCTCCTTTTAGCCTCCAACTCCCAACTTGCCTTTCCCTCTCCTCAAACTGTCGTGCTCCGGCTCAGAAGCGCTCCTGGCCCGGCACTCCCAGCCCGGGATGCCCAAACACACCGGTGTCCTCACATCCTCTCCGACACTCAGCCCCTCTCCAAAGTGCGCAAGCAACATTTTCTTGCTGCGATGTAGACAAATGTTTTGACCGAAACAAAGAGCTTTTTCTCACTGCCCTGGGGAAAGAAAGCTAAGGCATCCTGACGGTTCAGAACCCGTCCATCTCCCTCACCCATGCAGTCCAGGAGCCCCCGCGGACACACCTGCACAGACGGTCCACGTCCACAGGACCAGGCACCCTGGTCGCTACTTCCAAAGAATGTGCTCTGATTACATCAGTCAGCGTCACCACCATGCATCAGATCACGCCAGCGAAATTTCACAACCACTTCATTTCACCCTTTCTCTCCCGTCAGGAAGAATTCACACTGTTGAAGGGCCACTTCCAAAACACTCTCCCCTTTGCAACACCTGCCATTTCTGAGACTTCTTGTGTTTGGCATTAAGCTGGGCTCTGACGGTAACAAAAAGGATAGGATGCACCCCCTGACTCCAAGGGGTGCACAGATACATGGGTGGCAAACACAAGGGGGTCGGGCCCTGACGATTCCAGATGCCCCAGAGGGGAAGTCTGAGGGGCTCCTGACACCAGGAGGAAACATGCTGCGCCCCAGGGCGGAAGGCAGCCAACCTCAGAAGTCTGACACCACAAAGCCGTCAGAGCTGAGGCTGACGAAGGACACGCCGGGTCCCACCTGGGCACTCAGCAGCCACTCCTGCAGGCCATTCTCCTCACTTCTCTCTGGATCTGGGATGGCAAGGAGCACATCTGTGCTGACACACCCATTGCCAGGATGAAGGCAGACACTGGGGAAACCCTCCTGGTTTGCCCTCATCTAACACCCTCCACCCCTAAACAAACAACCCTGGCCACAAGGAGGCACAGCAGCCACGAGAGCCTCATCTCTATTCTCCCAGTACACAGAGGCCTCCTAATGCTTCCTGCTGTCCAGCGGCTCCTGGCTACCGCCAGCCCTGCCTGGCTCCCTTCCCTTCAGGGTCCTCCCGGGCTTGGCTCCCACCCTGCTGGACCTCGCTGAGGCAGGTGTACTCAGGCTCAGTCGCTTTCCAAAGCGGAGTGTGTGCATCTGCTCTGCTTCACCGCTAGAATGTTTCTATGCTATGACCTCCAACACGCAATCTTCCTAAGTTCCAGCTTCAGCACTCCCGCCCTTCTCACCACAGCCCTGGACAGCTGCTGTCCCACTTTCCACATCCCCACTGCCAGCTGCCTCCTGCCAAGACCCTCTGCAGCTCATTCTCAGATGCCCTAACAGCCTGATCAGGGGAAGTAACGGGGTGCATAGGGAACACAAGGGTGCCTCCGCACCCACACCCATCCTCCCCTGCCTCCCAGGGAAAGTGGCTTTCTCCCAGCAGGAAGAACTCGTCCTGGACACACACGCAGCCCTGCTGCCTTCTGAGAGTGCTGTAGGTCCAGGCTATTTTTGCTACTGGGCACGGGGGCCCTCTCAGTCAGTCCCTGGGGGAAACAGCCAGCTCTGGAACCCAGTGCTGAGGACACGGCTGCTGCAGACATGGTCATACACCACCCCAAGCTTCCCTCCGGGTGGCTCAGCGCCTTTCCACCCAGTCCTGCTGGCGGCTGGGACTTACTGCATCTCTGGGGCGCTGAGCTTCTCCCACGCGCTGTGGGGCTCCGCAGCGCCTTCTGCTCCATGTCTTCTCGGCACTCAGTTCACTCCTGCTCAGGGCGCTCGCTCTGTGTGGTTTCCCTTCTGTCACTTTCGTCTCCTTCTTCTGCCCTCTTCTCACTCCCACTCTTCGTCTCCAGTCTCCATTCACAACTCTGCTTCAGTTCGTCCCTTGCTGCTCCCACTTTGGGTCAGGCTGTGGAACGCCAGAGGGTCATCCTCCATCCCCCGGGCCTGAGCTGAGCTCTCCCCTGGACCACAGCCTGCTCACTAACCAGCTCTGTCTGCATTCCCTCCAGGTTGATGGCACAGGATGCCCAGGGGCAGCTAGTGTCCCAACTGCACAGCTCTGACACGCCTCCACACCTGCCCCGTCCCCAGACCCAGGCTTTGCTCACCCATCCACCTCCCCAACCTCTGCACCAAGTTCCACTGTGGTCATGCGGCCTTCACCTGGCCAGTCACCCCTCGGACTGCCGGTCTCCCCACCCAGGTCCTGTAGTGCCTTCCATATAGCAAGCCCCGTGGCCACAGACCCAGCCTAGGATTTTCAATTCCTCCCCCACTCCACACACCCACGTACTCGCTGCCCTCTGCCCTCAACTCCCATATCCCTGCACCTCCACTGCCCTTCACTTCTTCTCTGGACTTCATCTGACACCTCAACTGCTACAGAGAGGCTCCACATACCCTGAAGGACCCACAGCCCTTGGATTCAGTCACCAAACAGCAGCCAGGATGAGCTTCCAAAATTATAAACCACACAGCCTGCGCCGGCTCCAAACTTACCGAATGCTTCTCCTGCCGTGTGGAGTGAGCACACAACACCCTCATCTGCTAACTTCTAACTGATTTATCTGCTGGTCCTGTCTCGTGACACATCTGGGCTGGTCACTTCCTGGTACCAGCGATGTTCCAGCCCGCATCCCTCACCTGCCCAGGTATTCCTCTCCTGATAGCTGCAGGCGGACCGTGCCGGGTCACGGTGACGTCAGCCCAGAGCCCCTGCCACCGGGCCAACACACGGCGTTAACTCACTGCAGGGCTTTTCGTTTTCATGTTTCATTTTACTTGACTGGCAGAGAGACAGGTACAAAGGGATCATCCACTTTTGCTATACTCCCCAAAAGCCTGTAATTGCCAGGCTCAAGCCTGGAGCCTAGAACCTAGTCTGGTCCCCCTAGAGGGCAGCAGCTACCCAGGGGGCATGCCAGCAGGAATCTGAAGAAACAGAGGCCTAGCAGGACTGCAACCCAAACGGCCAGATAGGAGTCAGGCTTCCCCACCAGGGTCCACTGATGTGCCCAGTGCTCCACACAGCTCCTGAATGACAAATGGACTGGTGGGTTTCTGTGGGCCTGGCTGAGTGCAGGCCACACATGGGTAGAGACGCCCCCTGCCAAGAATACAGCTATACACAGGGACAGCGAGCCACCAGGCATCATTACACCCCAACCACACACATCCAGCTTCCAGCCAAGTTAATATGGCCTGTCACCTGCCACTCACATCTCCCTGCTCACATCCAGGCCCGCTGCAGAGTCCCTCCTCTGCTCACACCCATGCCCGCTGCAGAGTCCCTCCTCTGCTCACACCCATGCCTGCTGCAGAGTCCCTCCTCTGCTCACACCCATGCCCATTGCAGAGTCCCTCCTCTGCTCACACCCATGCCCATTGCAGAGTCCCTCCTCTGCTCACACCCATGCCCGCTGCAGAGTCCCTCCTCTGCTCACACCCATGGTCCATGCCTGCAGAGTCCCTCCTCTGCTCACACCCATGCCCATTGCAGAGTCCCTCCTCTGCTCACACCCATGCCTGCTGCAGAGTCCCTCCTCTGCTCACACCCATGCCCGCTGCAGAGTCCCTCCTCTGCTCACACCCATGCCTGCTGCAGAGTCCCTCCTCTGCTCACACCCATGCCCGCTGCAGAGTCCCTCCTCTGCTCACACCCATGCCCGCTGCAGAGTCCCTCCTCTGCTCACACCCATGCCCATTGCAGAGTCCCTCCTCTGCTCACACCCATGCCCGCTGCAGAGTCCCTCCTCTGCTCACATCCATGGTCCATGCCCACTGCAGAGTCCCTCCTCTGCTCACACCCATGCCCACTGCAGAGTCCCTCCTCTGCTCACATCCATGGTCCATGCCCACTGCAGAGTCCCTCCTCTGCTCACATCCATGCTCCAGGCCCACTGCAGAGTCCCTCCTCTGCTCACACCCATGCCCATTGCAGAAAATACTAACATAAAATAAGTGTTCAACAGTGCTCACCAATTTCTAGATTCCTTGAAGACAGCCACCAGGTTCTGTTTTGATTTCTGCATTTCCAATTCAAATATCCCAGAACCCGGGCTATGTGTGTCAGCCACTGTCAGTGCAAGGCTGCCATCACAAGCCACAAACCCAGCCCTCAGACTCGCTCTGGGCTCCCCCTACAAGAGGCAAAGATCAGCAAAGAGCAGGCAAGCCAGTCGGTGGGCTCCATAAACCAAGCAGGCAGAAAGCGCCACAGGTGATCACCAGGGCTGGGTCTGTCCTGAAATTTCCTTTGGAGAGTCTTAACAGACTTCCTTGTAGGAGCTTAAAATGCTGGGCATTACAGCGCAGAGGTTCCCATTTGGGAGAAAATATTACTTTTTCTTCCTCTGTTTTTCTCAGGTGGCATCAGCTGCTTTTAAGCCAACATCCACTGGGCAGTAACTGGTGAGAGATCTCCCACCTGTGTCCACTGGGCCTTACAGTAATCTGGCTATCTAGTGTGATAGAAAAAGTTTTTGTGGGGAAAAAAAGAAGCAGGGGATAGATTTGAGGGTATCCAAAGCTTCAGAACCTTAGGATGGATTCCCCACTCAATTACAGAACTCCTTTCCTGCAGGTGTGTGCCATCCAGCCCAGCACCTCCTCTAGATATGCCGCAGGGAGCAAGGACACCACAGTTCATACGGGGCCTTGTCCCACCTGATCGCTCAACTCTTCCTGACAAACACATAGCACACTGCAAAAGCATACTTCACTGTGGGACACCATGGCTCTGCAGCCACATGAGTCGTTCCTGCTCTCATCAGCAAATCTCCCAGCAAGGAAGTGGGAAGCTGTGTGTCTGAGGAAGTGTCCAGGGGTCAGGAAATGAGGCGATGTCAGGAAGGACACTAATTTAATAGCACAACAAGCCGGCAGGTGAGGCAGCCAGTGATGGTGTATTGCCCTGGGCAAGAATGCCCAGCCCACTCAGGAGGCTAAGTCCCACTAGCCAGAACTGGCGGGAGCAAACACAAAGCCAACTGGAACGTTCTGTCTTTGACGCACAATCTGCTTTCTGATGGCAAACAGCAAGTGGACACAGCAGCTGCCACAAGGCAACTCGCTTGACACACCACCAGATCGATCGGAAAGGAAGGCAAGGAGTACCGAGTTCACAGGCAGACGTGCTGGTGTGCATTTGGACATTGTCTCGATTCTCACGGAATCTAGCATTCCTTTTTCAGAAAGATTCATGTTTTTGCCACAAAGATCCAAGAGGTGTGCCAGTGAATACCCGGGCAAGGGGAGACTCTAAGGTGGACTGCGTCAACCAGTGGATTTTGGAGACAGTTCATCATGCTTGGAGTGGTGAGATTGGCAATAAGTCAGAACTACTGAACTACAGAAACCTCTTGAGCAGGACCTCAGAGCATGCCCCACATCGGGGACCCTGGGGTGCTGTCAGGTGCCTGTCCTCCATCCCAGGGTGCAGAGGTGCTTGGGAGGCTGCTGTGGCTTCTCTCCTTATCTGCCCTCTTCCCCAGATACAGGAAGGAAAGAAGAGAATGTGGAAATGGTGAACTCACCCACCTTCTTGTAGCCCTTGACCCTTACCACCCTAATCAACTAGGCAAAAATCATCAAAAAATAAAAATAATTAGTGGGAAAAAAAGTGTGTCAAGTATTCTGCTATTACAGACAACTGGAGCCTGTCCCACAGACGGAAACAAGAGACCCAACAGTGGGGACACCGTTCCCGAGCCATGAGCCTGTTCTTGCTCCGTCTTTCCCCCGGGTCAGGCCACAATCGCACATTCTGCCTAAAGACCCCCTGGCCCAGTGACATCCCAGAGAGCTGTGCCCTCACGGGGACTCCCAGCTGTCCCTTCTGACAGCGGTCCCAGGGCTGCTTCTGCAGCTCCAGCAGCAAGTGCAGTGGGTGCCTCTGACAACCCACTCCTGCTGTGGGCACAGGAAGCCTGCCAGGCATCCCCTCCCTACACAACCCCACCACCCAACATGGAGACATTGCTCATCTGGTCCGCTCCACTGCAAACAAAGGAGACACACACAGAAACCAGCTCAGCACCCACAGGGTGCCCACCAATGGGATCCTTCCCAAAGCCTTCAGCACCACCAACTCCCAAAGAGTTTCCTCCTGCAACGGTCAGCACCCATGCTGCCTCCCTGCCCCATCCATCCCCATTCCATTCCTTGCCAACTGAGAAAAGCAGAAGTTCATTTTTTAAAAAGAAGGAATTCGCAGGAGGACCAGGAGGACCTGCAACTCCAGTCCCAGGCCAAGCATTAGGCTCACCTCCCAGCCCACACCCAGGCACCACAAGCTGGGAACCACTTTTAATCCATGGCCAATTCAGTCACTGCTGACCACATCTGAGGGCATCAGGCGTGGTCACAGCTCTATTCATTCATCCCCAGAGCCACAGGGCTTTACAATGGTAGCATCCATTAATTCAGCCACCACCTGGGATGGAAGGGGGAGGGGCTAAGGAGGCACTGGGGTCAATGCCCTGCCTGGGCACAGTACTCAAGCCCCAGGCATCAGGAAAGCTTCAGTCGGGGCACGTGCCCGCATGTCCACCCAGATGCAAGGCCACCAGGCCACTGAGTCAAGAGGCTACTGTGGCCCCGCCCGGATCAGGAAGCTGGATGGCAGCGCAGAGGGCAGTGGCCCTGTTCTGCTTTGCACAGGCTCTCACACAGGAGCTGCATCCCAAAAAGGCTGGGTGTGCGGCAGCCGGACCAGCGTGGGGCGCGACCAGTGGCTGGACCGCGGGTGTCCAGCAGCCATCGGCCAGCTGCCACCAGAGTACAAGCACCTGGGAGCAGGAAGCCGAAACGGCCACCCCAGAAGAGAATCTGCCAGGAGAGAAGGCGCCAGGGAAACGCGAGGAGCAGACAAAGGCGCGGGTGCGCACGCGGTGGCCGTGGCACCGGAGCCGCGCTCTGGGCCTTGGGGAGCCGCGCCCGGCCCAGGGTGGCACCAAAGTCGCCCGCTGCCCCACGGGCGCTACCTCCGGGACCGCGAGGCGCTCCCACCAGGCCCCGCCCGGGTGTTCCATCCTCACCCCGCTCGCCCTCCCTCCATGGCCAAGACGACTCCCTCTGCCTGCCAGGCGCCTCTCTCCTTCAGCTTCCGCCTGCCTCTTCCCTACTGCAGCCCTACCTTCACTTTTCTGCTGAATCTCGCCCCAGGCCCCTACCCCAAGGCACCCTCAGACCTCCGCTCAGCCGTGGCTAGCAGCGCGGGTCCCGCCCCCGCCCCGCAGGCCAATCTGGAGCGCTTGTGGCTGGTGGGAACCGCCAGTGTCCACGCTAGCAGCCCATTGTGCTTCCCCCTTTAAGGAACCGCTACAGAACCCAGGCTCCACACCCAGTGGACTCTGGGTGGGTGCGATGGGAGGTGCACCGTTGCCACCAGGAAGAGTCTGGACCGCGGCGGGCAGGGCCCCTGGGTGCCGGCACGGAACCCCAGGCCTGGAGAAAGTGGATGTCTTTACTCAGGACAGGGGGGAGGGGAGGAAGGGACGATGGGGGGTAGCTGCGAGGCCCTGACCTCAGGGACGCTTTGGGCAGGAGCTCCAGGTGCCAGGGGGAGCGCGTTCGCTCACGCATAAAGTTGAGAGGAAAAAGCCTTGCGGGCCAAGTGTGGCCACCAGCAGCAACCTGGGCCGGGGACCACCAGCACCTGCAACCTCACCTCCTGCTCGGCCTAGGAAGCCCAGCGTCCCGGCGCCGAGGGCCACTCCCGCGCGCCACGGAGGTGCCACCAACTCCCTGCCCCTCGGGAGAAGGCCGCCCCCTCGCACGGGCTCCCTTCCCGCCAGCCGTGAGCGCGAGGACGCGGAGCCAGGCCACTTACTGGGGCTCAGGAAACACTCGGTCAGCCTTCGGAAGCAGCTCGCGTTACCAGAAGGTCCATCTTCCATGTCGGAGCCGAGAAGAAGCGAGGCGAGCGCACAGCCGGCGCCTCCGGGCCGCTGTGGAGTTCGGTCACGGTGGCGGCCGCCGCCTCCGCCGGCGGGGCCGGGGCAGCCCCCGCCGGCGCCCGGGAAGCCGGGGAAGCCCACGCGCCGGGCGGCCGCGCCGAAGGGCAGCCGGGGCGGCGGCGCTCGGGGCCCGGCGCGCGCGGGGAGCAGCAAGCCTTGGAGCGCGAGCGAGAGGAAGAGGCGCCGCCGCCCGCCGCCGCCGCCGCCGCGCGGACTGCTGCTGGCGGGGACGCTCAGCGGAGCTGCCTCTTGTCCTCCGCCGCCGCCAGCATCGCCGCCGCCTCCACCTCCTCCCGCCGCCGCGCCCTCCCTTCCTGGGAGACGCGCGGGGAGGTGAAAGGCGGCTGAGGAGGGGAGAAACGAGGGAGGGGGCAGGGGCGGCGGCGGCCAGAAGTAAAAGGAAGATGGGGAGGCCGAGGGGGCGGGGGAGGAGAGCGCGAGCGCGAAGGGGGCCCGGGCCGCGACCCAGCAGCCGCCGAGCGCCGAGAGCGCGCCGGGCCCCCCGGCCGAGCCCACGCGGCCTGCCGGGGAGGGGGGCGCGCGCGGGGGCGCGGCGCGCTCGGCCCGCCCGCGGCCTGGCCGCTCCGGGGCCGCGCCGCGCCGGGCTTCCGGGCGGAGTTTGCCGGGGCCCGGGCCCGGCTCGTCCCCCGCCGCGGGCAGGGGAGCCTGGGGGCGGGGAGCGCGAGGCTCCGGCGGGCTGGCCATGGCCCGTCCTCCGCCGGCCGTGGCGGGGCGAGGCCGCGGGCGGGAGGGGCGCGCCGGGCTCCGCCCCCGCAGGACCTGCCCTCCCCGGGCGACCGCGACCCGAGCGTCCGGCCGCTGCCGCTCTGCCGTCCGATCCGGCCCTCCCGGCTCAGGCTTCCTCACATCGCGCTCCAAACCCGCGGCGAGTGCGGGAAGACCCGGGGCCGGGGGCGAGTCCTCTGGCGGCTGCGCCGGGCTCCCGGCTGGCGCGCGCGATCGGCGTCCTCGCCGGCGCGGGGCGAGGGGCTGCGGAGACGCTGCCTGCAGGCGTGGCGCGGTTTGTGTGCGCTCCGGCAGCTGAGCCTGGGCAAATGCTCGAAAGCGCGCAGGAAAGCACCGCAATGCCGCTGCCCGTGGAGGCGGCAGTGGCAGAAGACGCCCACTGGCGGAGCAGGCACACCCCACGCTGCTGCCGCTCGCGCCCACGTCGCGCGCCCTGCCAGGCCCCAGCGGCCCTCCAGGAGCCGCGCGCTCACTGGCCGGCTGGTAGGCTGGGGACCAAAGAGGCCCTGCGGGGTGTTGCCCCAGCTGGGTCCTGAGTCCCGGACTCTAAACCCGCAGCTGCTGCCACGAGTGAGCTGCTGGGCCAGCCACGCTGGCCGATCCGTGGCCCCAGCCAGGCAGTCCTCCTGCTGAGAGGCCAGCGACTCCAAGAGAGCTGCACTCAGTCGCCGCTCCCAGGAGGAGAGTTCCAACTCAAATGCTGGCGGAGAGTTTCATCAACTCAGGGTGCTTCTGAGAAACCTAGGGTCTGGAGGAGGGTTCCTCCCGGGCACTTCCTGTCCCATACACACTTTAAAGGGCGTTCGGAGTTGTGCCCTGCTGAGATTACGGAGTGGGAAAAGAGCAACTGTGGCTCAAGGGTAACAGGAGCCCAGCGTCCCCAACCCTGAAGCCACCTGTTCAGCTGTGGTTGTCTTGGGACCCCCTGGTGCCTTGCCGCTGCCAAGAACCCGTGCAGTTGCTGTGCAAGGGGAAAATGCTACCCAATAAACGCGCAGAACCTAAAGCCCATCAAGTTTGGTTAGTTGGAGCGCGCGACGTGTTGGAGCCCAGTGTGTTCCGCCACCCGGTCAACCGGGTCTGAATGGGGACGGTGGCCGTGAGGTCCCACTGTGGGTCGTGCAGTCCAGACTCCCTGGGGTGTCACACACAAACCGCCGCCCAGCCTTCACCAAGGGCCAGGCAGGCATCAGGGCTCCGAGGCTCCTCAAACACAAGGTCCCCGCCTCCCAGCGCGCCCAGCCCTGGACCACTTCTCGCCCTCAGAATCTTTTTTGTGGTCCAGATTCACTCTATTTCGAACCCTGCCTTAGAAGCTTCCCGCAGCTCTGGTCCTAATTGCTTCAGTGGGAAAGGGCGGGTGCAACCGTTCAGGGAGTGGAGCAGATGTAACTTCAGGACAGGTGGGAGTGGAAGAGCTGCTCCCTTCCCGCTAGGAAAGCCCGAAGTGTCTGTGCCGCTCCTGGACTGACTGGGGGTGGGGTGTCCGCCTGCCGCTTCTGACATTTACTGGGTCCAAAGTCCTAAACTGGTGGAACAAAAGAATGACTGTGGACTCTTAGCTCACGGGCTTAAGCGGGCGGGCTAGAGAGGGCAACACCACCCTCGCTTTTTGCATTTTTTTTTTTCTGAGGAAGGAAGCTTGCCAAGTGGATCAGCGTTGCAGGGTCTCAGGTTCTTCAGCAGCCCCTACCACTGGCAGCTGTGCTTCACGGCAGGCTGCACCTCGCGGGGACCAGCCACTGGGACCTGCGCATCTGTGGCAGAGTAGCTTCCCCGCGGTAATTTAGCGATCCTCCCGACAGAAGCAAAATGCTTCTCTTTGCCGTATAAGTTTCTTTTGCTGTATATTTGGATGAGTGAAGGCAATTTTCCAAGTCCCAGAAAATGTCCCTTTTACTTGGGTTTCAGCCACGTGGCAAGGGTGCAGCGGGGCGGGTGAAGTCCTTGGTTTGCTCTGTGCGCCTGGGTTCTATCAAGGCGCACACTGTAGGATTCTGTAGGGAACCTTTCTGCAGAGTCCACCTTCTTGCTCCCCTTCCATCCCGTCGCCTCCAGCGGTTTGCTGGCAGAAGGACCCGCTCCCTTAGAAAAGGAGCAGTGGAAGAGATGCTTTACTGGAAGACAACGGAATTCGGATCCGCACCGACCCGGCCCAAACCACGTGTTCATGTTCGTGAAGGAAAATTGAACCCCGCTTCAATCACTATGCTTTTATCTCGGGAAAACTCTGCTTCGGGATTAAGGGCACGCACGCACATGAACAACCCCTGCTAGGGTGTCCCACACCTGTGGAATGTCCTTCTAGCTCCTTTGCGCTTCAATCCGGGTTTCTCTTGCGCTTGTCCGAAAAGATGGGAGGCTGTGTCTCCCCAGGAGCTGTTCCCAGTTCCAAACCTGCTCAGCCCAAGCCTGCCGGCCCAAAACTGGGCAACCTTCGCACTTGCTGGTGGCACCCCTGAAGTTTGCGGGAGGGCTTCGGGTGGAGGCGAGCGGGACCACCATACCAGCCCCGAGCAATCCTAACACTAGGAGGAGAGAGGGCGGAAACTCCACGGGCAGCCAGTCCTCTTGGGGGGGAAAGTTTTGCTCACTCGCACTCACGTGGAGGAAATGCCAGCCCAAGTCGCCAGGACTGCAAACTGAAAGAATATGAAAAGGGCAATTAACCAGAGGGAAGGTGCCAGAATGGAATGCACAGGACTGTGTTTTCAAAGAATGAGAAACAAGAGTCTCGACCATCCGCCCAGGAAAATGAGCAAAGGAGTTCCGCGAGGAGAGCGAAGCCCTGCCGCAGCGGACTTGTAACCCCAACCTAAGTTATCCAAACCTCGCACACGTTACTACTTCTGTAAACCCGATATTGCCATCAGCATTTCGTGCCTAAAGATACTTTCATAAAGGGGATGGTACCTGCCTATCTGCCTGGTGATTAAGTAGTTTGGAACATTCCATCTTGAAAACAATTACAAACGTGGACAAAGGGGCAGCCAGGGGAATTTTTTGATGACTCCTTTTCTCAAAAAATTATCATCTTTCTTCGTGATAATGTAACCACACCCCTTTTAATAGCCACCAAGTTCCCTTCATTACTAACACGGTGAATGTTTTTGACAGCTTTTGGGGGAAACAGGGCTGCGTCCTAACTGATGCTATTTTACCGCAAAGGTCAGTAAAGCTCACAGCTGTCAATTTCACATCTCTGATTCTAGAAAAACCTGGGTTCTCTTTTGCAATGCTAACAATCTTTCTACAAATATATACAAACATAACAGTTAATTTAATGTCCAACTCCTCATAGAAACTAAACCTATTTTAAATCTTTACATTGGTTAAAATGTTGTAGCTTATTTTAAATCTGTAGCAAAATAATCCAGAAGCAAGTGGCTGATGTTCCTAAGCTCAGTGAGAACGTGTGAGTATTTCATGTGAGTCTTTCAACTCCATAGCCAGGACGCTATCAACATGTATGTCGTTCAAGTGGGGCACGTCACAGCATGGCAGCTCTCTGCACACCCTTAAGATCATTTATTCACCACCTGCTGTGTTGCAAGTGAAGCTCGGCTCCAGGCACACGTTCAGCCACTCCCAAGCTCACCACCTCCCTCACTACTGGTTGTAAGCTTCTCTTTCCAGGAAGTCTTCTTCAGTTCTACCCCCACCTCCGGCTTGACTGCCCGCATTCCTGGAGCCTGAGTGTTTTATCTGCAAACGTTATCAAGTTGCATTAAATTTTTCAAGAACAGAGCAAAGGCACTTGTACTTTGCATTGACAGTTGTGTTTTAATCGGCTTGGCATCAGGAATCCTGCCTCCTAGCCTTCATAAACTTAAATTAAAAAAAAAAATCAGCATACATCAGGCACTCAATAATTGCTATCTGTTTTGTCACCTGCATGGCAGTGCCTTACAAGTGTCAGTGACTGTTGATTGTAACACATCTTGACTGCAGGGTTACATTCTTATGGTATTACCACAGTCAAGCCTAAAAAATAAAAACAAACCAAGGTCATTATAATCCTAGTAAGAAAAATATCATTAAAGTCAATACACTGAATGAGACAGTCTTGAAAACAGACCAAACATTATTAAAAAAAAAAAACCTCCAATTACCACTACTACTAGAATTTAAATCCCAATTAAGTTATTTTTATAAATTCAAACAAATTAACTCTAAGACAAATTCCTATTTTACTATCACTTGATTTTGCTAGAAAATAAGTATAGCCGGCATAAGTTATGCAATTATTAATAAACAGTAAAATAAGATCTAATTTTCAGATATGAATATAATGCACTAATATCAAGTGTTAGTATATGCTTAATAATAAGCAGTGGCTGACAATAACCATTCAGAATCATCTTCAGTAACTATAAGAAAACGAGAGTTGACACTTTTGACTAAAGCAGTATCTCAGTAGGCATTTTCACAAGTCAAAGCAGATTGCTGAGGTGTGAGCCTGACAGCTGTGTGCAGCCCGGGGGAGGGGAGTGTCCTAAAGCACTCCCGGGGTTACAGGATTCCTTCTGGCTTGCTACGCCGACCGCCTGAGTATCAGCTCTCCCAAGTCACACTCCGTGTTACGCCATGGAACTGCATTCCAGTGACATTGCCATTAGAACATGAGCCATGCCTGGAGAGAGCTGGAACTCCCAGATACCATCAGAAGACAACCATGAGTTTGGTTTCATTAATCCGTACTTTCAGCAAAGCTCACAAGTCAGGTAGTCTTAAGAGTCCAAGGAAGGGAGTGTGAGAGCATTATAGTTCAAAAAGTAGTAACAATGAGGTTGGAAGAGTATTTTTCTGGATGACTACTGTGTAGCTTAAAGGACTGACGTGAAAGTGAACTTGGAGGTTTGGGACTTGAAGGGTTCCAATGGCTGAAGTCACTGCAAGCAGCAGGTCCCATTCCCCACACATGCCTTCCATGCTGAGGAACAGCCAGGGTCAGGCAGGGCTGCCACAATGGGCAGTGCCCACTGACACTGGTGTGACATTTGGGTTACATCTGGTCAGCAGGGTTTGGAACAAGCAGGCAGGTCTTCCAAATGGCTTGGGAGTCTCCACCTTGAAAACAGTGTGTTAATTTGAACAGCCAAATGTTTACAAGGAGCCAGAGCACATATGTAAAGTGCCTGATGTAGTTTCGGGTCAGAGTTTCGGGTCTTCCAGATCTGTCTCAACAAAAAAGCTCACTTCATCCAGAAAACAGATTCCTTTCTGTTCATCTCAGAAGAAAAGGCACAGCCCAGGGACCTGCTCCTGTCTGGACCAGAACCGAAGGAGCATCTGAGGACACCAGGCTGCGGCAGGGTTTGTTCCCAGGGGTGAACGTTCTGACGTCAGGCCTTGATTTGTAAAGATGACAAATTTCAAAGAGGAGAAAGCAACTGTGTTCTGTCCCCAAGCTCTGTCTTGTCCAAGCACCAGCAGGAAGGAGAGAGCGCTGCCCGCAGGGACAGGCCCTCCTACCACGGGTGTCCAGTGGACACTGATAGATCCTTTGTCCAGGCCACGGTTTCAGGAGGTTGGGTTTTCTGGTGCAGGAGACCCTCTGAGGACAAAAGGATTCTCACTGGGAACATAGCCCTTAGAAACCAAAAGAGAAGTGCTGCTGCTGCTTTAGCATTGGCTGTCTGCGTGGCAGGAGAAGCTGAAACTGGGCAAAGGATCGTCCAGGGTCCACTGGCAAACTTCTTTGTCTTTGGTTCTGAAATTGGAGTTGGATGAAGCAATGTCAGTAGTGAGGCTTCCCTCCCCCCGCCCCGACCAACCATATGCACTTAGGAGCTGCTGCACCCGTGTTTTTGTACAACCATGCGGGATGCCTCTGAGCAGAAATCCAACACATGCTTCTGCGTGTGGGTGTGCAGCCACGTGCATGGCACATCAGCCAAGCAATCAGAAATCTCCTGACGCAAGTGAGCTCCTGACTAGATGTCTCCAGTTCACCGACAGTGACTCAGGCGGAATGGATATTCACCTTTCTCTCTAGCTCCGGCATGACCAGTTCTGGTAGAGAGGGTCAGGAGAAGTCTCCAGAAATCCCCATCCAGGAGTCCTGTGTTCCTGCCACATGATACCTTCTCATTTTCAAGATAATTCCTCATAAAGATTCCCCCTGACTTCAAATGACCTGCCATCTGCTATCAGTGACAAAAATCCATAACGTAGTCCCTGTTGAAAACATACACTAAAAGGTCAAATTAGCCTCCTGATATTTGAACCCCATCAAGAAAGCTTAGTTTCATTTTCTACTTAGATGGAGACGTTTCTCTGTGGCATGCAGAAAGTCACACGCGGGGCTGAGTGCCATGAAACCACCTGCCAGCTTTGCTTTCCATGTCCTAATGGTTGTCTCTGAAAGGACCGTCAGGCCCATGTAGTTGATGTGGGCAGGAAGGCAGCACCCAGGCTGGGAGCCAGAGAGATGATCTTGGTAAGCTTCGCCTGGAGAATGAAAGCATGCCTGCAGCAGGCACACAATTCAGCTTCTCCTTCGCCATTGTCAGATGGGGCACTGCTCTGGTCCTACACGGAGCAGTCTATGCTAGGACATGTGCTTGATTGCCTAGGGCCTGCGTCATGAAGTGTTTTTGAATGACACACAAGAAAACCAAGGCATCAGTTACCATGTAGCAGCTGCTGCTGTTTTGTCCATGCCTAGTGCAAAGCTCTTACCAACACTGAGAACTATACTGGAACACCATTAACTTATATGCAACTCATTTGATGATTTGATAACAAACTTAGGAAATGTTAATATGTGCATACCAAATGATTCTCTTACTTGATTTTTTTTTAAATGGAACTGAATAATGAAAATCCAGCTAAAAATATCAGCATGACTGTTATCTGATAATCTCATATAATTGCCAAATAAATCATGTTGTAGCAAGATTAATTGAGGAATTAGTATTTCCTAGGAATTTTTTTGCTAGTTTCCAGGGTTACTGGGAGTCCTGGCATTGTCAGGTTAGGCTGGTGGCTGAAGATCAGACTGAAGCCTTGGGCTACTCTCAGCTGTCCACACTGCACACTTTTGGCGAGGGGTAGGAATACAGTACAAAGCACAAGGTCAGGTAGAGTGGGGTTCCTCCAAAGCAGGTAGGGCAGACTCTCAGAGTGTGCAGGAGACATCCATCAAGTTATCTCACAGCAACAAGCTGTCTCTGTGGACCACACTTTACATACCTGTGGCCTCACTCCCCAACTTCACCACATTGGTAAATGGACTAGCTCCATCCGTTCCCAATATCTCAACATTAAGTCATCTTTTCTGGCAAAAGCAGTTCAGGAGCAAATAATGTTTGCTGTATAGCCCCAAAGTCCACTCACTCTTCTAAGTAGCAGCCAACAAGAGGATAGAGAAAAACCCTTTGTGTGTGTGTGTGTTTTGGTAGCTGTTTTGTAACTATTAATTTTTCTAACCCTCCTCCTCCTCGGAGATTGGTAAATGTGGTGGTTTTACTTTTAGATATGCAGTGAGCATTCTGTGAATCATCACGAAGCGCTGGGACACTTTAAGAAGTTCATGGAAATGGATTTTTGCTGCAAACACCTGTTGAAATCACTAGACATGAAGGTCATAAAATGTGTATTATGAAGACACTACGCAGAGATCGCAGGGTTTCCTTTGCACCCAACCAAACTGATCTTTCTTTAACAGTATTTTTTCACCAACTGTTTGATATGCCCCCATCTAACCTCTGAACAGCCTGGATCCTACACAGGAATGCGTAAGCATGAGCACCACTTGGCACAGCCACTTCGGAGATTAGCCAGCCCAGCAAGAGGTAATGTATTACTCATCCTGCCACCTTCACGATGGCACGATGGCACTCTTGTGCAACTCTCTGGGAAGTTTTCGTTGTGAATCTGCTCGAACACCATTAATTCACTCTCACAACTACATACTGCAGTCTTAGAGCAGCTTTTTGTTAGTTTTTCTTTTATTGGTTTCCTTATTTTTGTCATGTTTAAATGTTTAATTCATTACCAACAGATTCAGCGTGGTTTGTAAATATGATTCTCAGAACATAATGATATTCCCTTTCTTCTTCCTTCCTCTGCCCTTTCTCCTTCCCACCCTCCTTTCCTCTCCCTTTCTTTCTATTTTTTTAAAATTTTTATTTTAACCTTTGAATTTTATGGTGCAATTCTATAGAGTCTTCATAGGCAGAGGTACAGAAAGAGAAAGAAAGATTCCTTCAGCTGGTTCACTCCTTAAATTGCCAATGTCACCCAAGCAGAATCGGACCAAAGCCAGGAGTCTGGTACTCTATCCTGCTCTCCCATGTGGATGGCAGGGTCCAAACACATTGGCCATCTTCCACTGCTTTCCAAGGTGTATTAGCAGGGAACTGGAGCAGAAACAGCACAGTCAGGACTTGAACCTGTATTCATACAAGTGCTCACTTAATCTACTGCAACACAGCAGTTCCATGGGCCCATTTCATAAATGTTGCACACCAGGATTATAAAATTGTTTTAGAAAAAGGCAGCTAGAGCCACACCTGCTGGAACACCCAAGATCCAAAAAGGGTGCAGGCTAGCCGAATTAAGTCACAGCACTCACTGGCAAGTGCCAGAACTGAGTACAAGTCATGCCAGGCTGCAATGTAGTGCTTCCTGACAGGCACAAGATCCAGGGCTGAGAACAAGCCTGGTAGGGGGGTCTGTGGGCATGCCCCTGCTGGGTTGTAGCTCCTGCTGGTGGGCATGAGAGCTAAGGCTGGAGGTGGTCCAGGCTGATCAAGGCAGCAGCATCCATAGGTATATATGTGGGCCAGGTTTGGGAGTGAGTTGGGCTGAGCTAAGCTTCAGCACCCACAGGTATGCATGAGAGCCATATAGGTTGTGGGTGGATCAGGCAGGGCCTCTGCACTGGCAGTCACAGAAACTGGAGCTCAGGTGGGCCTGGTGGGGATTGCTTGGGGTTACTTTGACTAGACTGTAGTTCCACTGGTATACTTAAAGCCCGGGCCTTTGGCAGGTTAGCTAGGCTAGGCTGAGCTGCGATACTCATCAGTTCACATGAGATGGGGCTGGGGACAGAACTGAGCAGACAGCTGCATCTACCACATGTTCACTGGCAGGTGAGGGACACAACCTGGCCTCGCACTGGCTGGCACACAGGCAAAGCTGAGGTCACCCCAGGCAAGGTCTCTTGGGGGACTCCCCAACTCAAACCCCTGCCACAGGGAAATTCACAATATATGTGGTCCAATCTTGGTCTACATGTATCAGGACTCAGCCTCCTCAGCTGCTGATGCCTGTGCAGTGGACAGCATGAGCAGATGTACACAGAGCACATGACAGCCAGCTTATCCAGGTCAGCAGAGGACACTGAATGCCTTGTCAGAGGATGGAAAGCAGAACAGATCAGATCACTCTTCTGGTGAAGCTCTGCAACATGTCTCTGGGTCTGTGGATGCACGAAGGTGGACCTGGTCAGCCAACCTGGTCAGCCAACCTGGTCAGCCGACCTGGTCAGCCAATAGACCTTGGGAAGATTTTCTCACCTCTGGAGCAAAGAAGCCTAAGACAGCTCAGAACTATCAAAACCATCCCAGTAACACCCTTGGAACAGTCTTTCCCACGTCTGAATCTCTAAGGCATCATCAAATGACTGTCTCCCATCTCTGGATGCTGATGTAGTTTGACAGCAAGTAGCCCCACCCACTCCCACCATTGCAGACACAGGAGGAAAAAAATGGAAACAGTTTTTCACCCACCCTCCTCCACAGGTCAAGTCTCCCTGCAATTATTAGAGACCCGCATGGGCAAACATCCCTCTCAACTACGCAAACAATATTAAGAATAAAAATGTTAAAACCTTTGAATTGCAAAAAAAAAAAAAGAAGAAGAGGAAAGAAAGAAAGAAAGAAAGAAAGAAAGAAAGAAAGAAAGAAAGAGAGAAAGAAAGAAAGAAAGAAAGAGAGAAAGAAAGAAAAGAAAAGAAAAGAAAAAAGCAGCAAGAGACCAAATTAGGGATTTTTATAGCACCTTTAGATACGTATGATGTGCTTTGTTCTCTAAGTCCCTAGTTCAAGGTTTCTCTCTTTAATCAGGAGATGAAGTGTCAAAGTGTGCTCCCAGGGCCCAGCACTATGGCCTAGCAGCTAAAGTACTCTCCTTGAACGCACCAGTTCCAGTCCCGGCTGCTCCACTTCCCATTCAGCTCCCTCCTTGTGGCCTGGGAAAGCAGTGGAGGATGACCCAAAGCCTTGGGACCCTGCACCCACTTGAGAGACCAGGAGGAGCTCCTGGCTCCTGGCTTCGGATCGGCGCAGCACCAGCCGTTGCGGTCACTTGGAGAGTGAGTCATTAGATGGAAGGTCTTTCTGTCTGTCTCTCCTCTCTGTATGTCTGACTTTGCAATAAAAATAAATAAATCTTTAAAAAAAAAACGTGCTTCCGCAGCGAAGCATCACACACGGGATTGTCCTGTTGAAAGCACACACCTATCTTCACGCAAGCCTTGTTTCTGCAGCAACTGTAACAGGTGAAATCTCTTGCTTTTTGAACCCAATGTCAGCAATCAAAAGAAGTTTCAGAAGAGAGATTAGGACAAGTCGGGACATCTGTGATTCAGCAAATATTGCTATCAACACTGAAGTCTGAATTAGTTTGTTAGGGATGCATGACTCATAAATACCTTACACTGTCAACAGTGTGAAGCAAACCCTTTTCGCTTGACCAATGCCTTTAAAACGAATCTTAGCAACTCACTGTTGCTGACCATGGTGGTCAGTGTGCACCAGGTATGGAAGAGACTCCCCACTTGGGCATCTTACCCTCAGCAATTAGACCTAGAACTAACCACTTCACAAGTCCTAGAGCTGTCACATGCAGGTGAACCGACTCAGAAAACTTCACCAGGCACAGTGTCACGGAAAAAAACCTGGGAAATGCACCAATAGAAATCCCGCAGATTCCCTGAAGCACACACACCCTCCTGGTGTACCTGCCCAGACCGCCATGCACAGATTCAGCCTCTGGGTGGTGCTGTAGTGCGATGGATTAAGCTGTTGCCTGTGATACTGGCATCCCATATAGTTACCAGTTGAAATTTCCATGGCTCCACTTCCAATCCAGCTTCCTGCTAATGAACCTGGGAAAGAAGCAGCACATGGCCTGAGCGCATCGACTCCTGGCACCCACGTGGGAGACACAGGTAGAGTCTTGGAATCCCTCCTCCAGTTGGAACAAGCTCTGGAATCTTTTGAGGAGTGGATCACCACAAAGAAGACAAATTCTCCCTCCCCTAATTCCCGGACCTAACCTGTAACTTTAAATTACTAAAAATAATCTTTTCAAAAAAAGGCAAGCCTTGGAGAATCAAGATGGCAGAATAGGGTAAGGACACGTTTGAACGGATGGAAAAACATTTAATCAGGATGAAGCAGAGAGGACATATTTCAGGAAATAGGAAAGGACAGAACAACAGCAGAGGGGTACCTGGAGACTGACAAATACAGGAAAGCAGCGGACACAATGGTTTGGTGTTGCAGTGACTGATACTCCAGCGGCATTCAGCTAACAGCCATCTGAACTCCACCAGGAGCCGGAACTCCACCAGCAACCAGATGGGAACGGACTTTCACTGGGAGCTTGGGAGGTAAACCCAGACAAAGAACTGTCCATTCTGCTGGTCCGTTTGATTTTACAAGGAGCAGAGAGACAGAGCAGCAGATCACAGTCAGTGCCAGAACAGCATGCATTTCACAGTCCAGTCAGTCCCCTAGAGCTGAATTGGGCACCATTTTGCATAAGGAGGAAAAGGCAAGGGAAAGGACTGAGCATACACGGAGTTGGGAGTGAACTAATTTCTGACTCAGTGAACTGCATCAACATGGCATTCTACAGGTTCCACCCAGACAGGTCTGAGCAGCCCTCAGACCTGACAGCCAGCAAATCAAGAACTCTAGTGGTGGTATGTCAGGCGCCATTTTGTACACTGTGGCACGGGCTTTAGGACTGCAGGGATCAACAGTGAACTGCACATGTGCTGAGCTCACAAGAATTCACTGAGTTCCGTGGATTGCACTGGTCCCACAGGAAAATAATACCGACTGTAGCATCCTACAGGTCAAAATAGGTCCGTGTGGCACCCAGACCTAATGTCCAACAGGTTCCAGGAAGATCAGCACCACCAACAACCTAACTATTTAGGACACCTGGTGTCTCCTTAATCCTGGGACCTGCTCCAACTGGAAGTGGTAGAAAGGTTGCAGAGACAACAGTTCAGCCTCAGCATGGTATCACAGGAGGTGGAAAGTGGTGAGCCAGGAGCCGGGGCTGGGGAGACCACAGTGAAAATCTAACATAAGAACCCAGACCTGGAACTCGCCGGAGGGACTGGCACAATTGGCTGCAAGCAAAAAGCTGTGTACCAACTGCAATAAGTAAAATCGAACTGTAGACCTGTGGGTGTCATAGCTTAGAAACCTGACCCAAGGAGAAGTCTCTGCTAACCAGAAGTGCAATGACCAAGAGCCAAAAATGAGACAGAGGCACAATGAATATTACTGAAAACCAACTTGCAAAGGAGAAAAACCCTATGCCAACCTCAGAGTTCACTGAGGAAGACATCGAGAAAATGGCTCACACAAAATTCATAAAACTCATTTTAAAGCTTCTGATCAAAAATGAGAAACACATACAAGAGCTCAAAGAATTTAAGGAAGCAATAAAGCAAATCAAAGCTGATGTGTCAGAAATTAAGAACACAGTAGAGCAAATTAAAAGTACAATGGAGAGTCTCCAAAATAGATGAAGTAAGCAGAAGACAGAATCTCAGGATTGGCAGATATCTCCTGTCACCAGGGGGACGCAAACAAAAAGCTGGAAGCAGAGCTGGATCAGGCCAAAAGAAGTATTCAAGAATTGAAAGTCACTATTAAGAGGCCAAATATAAGAGTTATGGGAGTAACAGAAGGTGCAGAAAGAGAAGCCGGGTTTAAAAATATATTCAATGAAATAATAAAGGAAAATTTCCCTAATCTGGAGAAAGAATTGGGAAACACATCCAGGAGGGGCACAGAACTCCCACCAGGCTTGACCAGAACAAATCTTCACCAAGACACATAAGCATCAAGCTCTCTTCAATTGAACATTAGGAAAAGATCCTTAAATGTGCACGTGAAAAGCATCAATTGACATATAAAGGAAGGCCAGTTAAGCTCACAGGAGATCTCTCACAGGAAACTCCATAGGCCAGAAGAGAATGGAGTGACATATTCCAGATTCTAAAAGCAAAAAATTGTCGGCCTAGGATGACATACCAAGCAAAGCTTTCTTTTGTCTTTGAAAATGAAAGAAAATTCTTCCACAGTAAAAAAAAAAAAAGTTAAGAGTATGCCTTTTCCAAACCTGCCCTGCAAATGATACTTCAAGATGTTCTCTTGACAGAGAAAAGGAATAGCACCTACCAAAACCAAAGGCAAATGGGAAGAACATCCCAGTAAAAGAACAATAGAAGACTAAATCAATGAACATCCCATTGCTAAAATGACAGGAACAAATTACCATCCATACATATTAAACTCTAAATGTAAATGGCTTAAATTCATCAATCAAACATCATAGGTTAGTAGACTGGATTAAAAACACAAAACCCATCTATTTGTTGCTTACAGGAGACACATTTCACCAAAAAAGATAAATGGAAACTATCTCATGGATTTTGATATTTTTTTATTATTTTCATCTCTTCAAAACACTTTCTTCTCATTAAATCATTCAATTACTCATAGATCATACAGTAGCATCATTTTCTTCAAGAAGGTTCTTGATTTTCATTTCTTCAGCTACACATTAGTCATTCAATAACATATTATTTAACTTCATGGCATTGTAAATTTCGATTTTTCTTCCTGTTGTTGATTTTGCATTGTGGCTTTTCATTTAAGGGGATGTATAGTAATTGTGTAATGGAGACTATCATATCCAGGTGAGGATACAATGCAGTATGCATCTCTACTTCCAGACTAAAGATGGACTCCCAACGAAACTGTTCACTATATCTTGACAATAGGAAGCTGGATTCTCTGTCATTGTCCATGCCAGCAATGATGGACATATCACTGTATGAAGAACTATAATATAGTAATAATATAGGGGAACTCAGTGAGTTGGGAGGGAATTGGGGAAGGGATAAGGGAAATACCAAGGTTTATGGAACTGTATCATAAAATGATACTAATACAAAGAAGTTTAAAAAATCAAGTTTCTAGGACAGGAGGATGGCATTCCTGACTCTAGCCAAGTTTGGGACCAAGGAACCCAGGGCCTCAAGGACAGCCTTCTCCCAGGCTACAATTCAGCCGTCTCCAGGCGCTTTCAGGGTTGGAGAACCCACTTACTCTAACTGCTATTGGCTTCGGCCATTTGTTCTTGCCACACTCACACTTCTGTTGGCTTCGTGGTTGTAATGTGCACTCAGCGCCTTTTAGTGTTTCCCCTTTAGTATCAACACAAGTCTAACCATACCCTTCCCTGGGATGAGCCTTGAAGAACTCCACAGGATTCAAGTTGAGCTTTCCTGTTTCTGTTTCACTGGCCTCCAAATGGTTTTAAATTTAGTTTATGGCATTCTCTTTGATCCTTGGGATTGTATGGAAGTGTGTGTGTTCCTATCTAAGTAGTTAGTATTTTTAGCTACATTATTATTGTTGGATTGTAGCATAAGTATGGCCTGTAAAATCTCTATTCTTGGGTCTGATTCTATGGCTCAGTGGTGAAATATTTGCCTTGCAATTGTCAGGATCACCTATGTGGGCCAGTTCGTGTCCTGGATGTTCCACTTCCCATCCAACTCCCTGCTTGTGGACTGGGAAAGCAGTGGAAGAACGGCCCAAAGCCTTGGGATCCTGCCCACACATGGGAGACCTGGAAGAAGCTCTTGGCTCCTGGCTTTGGACAGCCCAGCTCCAGCCATTGCAGCTTCTTGGGGAGTGAATCAGCCAAGCAAAGATATTTCTCTCAGTATCTCCTCTCTGTAAATCTGCCTTTCCAATAAAAATTTATTTTTTTAAATCTCTATTATATTTTGTGGAAAAGTGTTTATGCTCACACATGCTCAAATTTTATGAATACTCCATGGGAGAAAGAATCTGAGCTGGTTGAACTCACAGGGAAACAAAGACTTAAACTCGTGTTCTAGAGAACTTGTACAGCTGCAAATCCTGCTTTGACCACCTGGTCGTGTGCAGGAGTGGAGAAATGGAATTTTCTCCAAGCCTCATTTTTCATCTTTAAAATGGCAGCTCCAAGTGTTACTGTCTGTGACAGTGATCTGAGACTGAAAAAAACAAATGCCAAGTATGGTGCCAGCAAGCACCCAATAGATAGTAATACTGGGTAACCATAATAATCATAAATAGACTTGGTCTCTGCCATTGGGACGGGCCTGGGTCACCACACTGACTGCTGGGTTTGGCAATTGGGTTTTCCGGAGATGGGCAATGGGAACTGTAGGCAGGGCTACGGGGACTCAGTGAGCATGTGGTAATGGCAGAGAACTGGCACCCAGAAGGGATTAACTGTTTAACTGGATTCTTGCAGCTGGACTCATTTTTTCTGAAGCACAGTGGCACCAAACCGAAGTCCTTGGAGTCATTGTGATGGGGTGCAGCCATTGAGGGCTCACACACACTTGCTGTTTGACAACGGAGAGGGCACGAAAATGGAGTTTCTGTACCCCACCTATCCTACCTCCTCTGGTGCCATTCAAGTTAGTCGAAGGCATGAAAAGTGTACCCCGGGCTTCCTGCCTTCCACTCCATTCAGAATAACCAACAGCGTGGAAATTAATCCAGAGGCTCCGTGCACTTGGCCCCTCCTGCCTCCTAATGTGCTAGGTTAAGTGAACTGCAGGAAAACTTTGGGCTCTGGTAACTCCCTTCCTGCCTCTGGCACATAGAAACTTTGTACTGTGTGGCTCTCAATCTGATTGGAGGATGAGAGCTTAAAAACCCCTGCCTTTGGCTCCTGAAGTACAGCAAGAGCTGCTGCCACCGAGCTTGGGAAATAAAAACTCCTGCTAACATCCCACACTTGGATCCAGTGTGATCTCTCTTGCACTACACGACAGCATCACCAAGAACAGACAAAAGCCACCTGCAGCTCACAGGCCCCACAGAGGCACAGCCCTCACAGCCACATGCAAGGGCCCTGACACTGACTTCCGGCACTAACTTCTTGTCAGGGTTTCCCTGCGCGGTGCGTGCATTTTGTCTGTTTCTTTAAGCCATGAAAAGGCTAGTGTTGTTCCATGTGCATTTCCTTCTCCACTAGGAGACCTCGCCCCCTCTCAGAGACCCTGTGCCCCTTGTCCTGGTGTCCATGGTATGGACCAGCAGGCTGCCACCACAGGGACTTTTCCTTCTGAGAGGAAGGGTCTGATTGCCAAGTTTGAGTTTTCAGCAGGAGTCATGCCAATCTGATGCTGGAAAACCAGTGGTTTTTTCCTGCTGAGTCTGCCCTAAAAATCTGAATGGCTTTGTTATGCAAGTCTATTATTCCACAGATAGGCAAAGCTTGTGTACTTTTTCCAGCCCAAGTTTTAAACACCTGCTTTGATGGCTTTGAAGACACATATGAGGCAGAAAGACCAAAGTGTTCAGCTATGCATTTCATCCTCGGAAAATATAAATGTGGCTTCATTATGGCAAGACTCGAACAGCGTGTTTAGAGCTTGTTTGAGGGCTTGTTGCTATTTGATAGGAATGGAGAATTTTATTCTCTAAGTCTACTCTAGACATTGAGAAGGGGAAAGAAGGCTTCACAAATCAAGTTCTTAAAAAAAAATCTCATGTCCTATATTTTGTTAAAATACAATCATTTAAAATCCGATGGATGGAGAGTGGAGTTGGGGTGTAGTGAGTTAAGGCCCTACTTGAGATGCCAGAATCTCCTGCAGGCACTGATTCGTGTCTCTGCTGCTTGACTTCCAATTCAGCTTGCTGTTTTAGGCCTGGGAAAAGCAATGGCAGCTAGCCCAAGTGCTTGGACCACTGCTGCCCACGTGGGGGAACCTGGAAGCAGCTCATGGCTCCTGGCTTCAACCTGGCCCAGCCCTAATTGTTGTAGGCATTTGCAGAGTTAACCAACCTCTGCAAGGTCTCTCTCTCTCTGCCTCTCCTTTTGCCTGTAATGTTGCCTTTCAACTACATAAATAAACCTTTAAAAAAGAAAATCCGGTGGATGAATAGTTGCCTGGGGAGTTTGTATATATGAGGACCTTGGAAGGAATCTGCAAACAGAAAAGGGGTGGTACCACAACTGGGTCAATAAGGGAAAACGAGCAACGCAGCCAGTGGGAGATTTAGAGTTGATTGCCAACTCTTAGCCCTCCTTACAAAATGCATTCAGCCACTCATTCATTCTGTATTTATATTGCATCTGCTGTGCACCAGATGTGATTCTAGGCTCTTGGAATACTGAGCGCGGCAGATAAGAGTCCTGCACCTGCAAAGCTGGCATTCCAGAACAGTCTCCAAGGCCTTGGCACCCTGGCTGGATGAACAGTGTCCCCAGGCTGAATGTACAACATGCCAGCAGCAACAGGAGATGTGAGCAGTGCTGGACAGAGGCTGGTGCTCCCAGGCTGCAAGGAGGGGAGAAAGCTCCAGGTGGATGGGACACTCCCTGTGAGGGGTCTCAGGGTCCTTGTGCCTGCAGCAGACAAGCAGGAGAAGTGACAGGCTGGGCACTCAGCGCTGTGCAGCGGGGACCGGGCCTCTGAGACCTCACGTGCAGGGGAGGCCTTGCCGGGCTCCTGCTCTGACTTTGTGCTTGGAAAGCACATGCGTACATGTGCATTTCTGCTGCTTTGCTGTGGAATGGCAGCATGCCAGGGCTGATGGGGGGTGACAGTGCACATTGCCCTTTGCTCCACCTGTGCCATGATGGGCCGTGTACATGACAGACAGCAAAACCCAAGGGAGTGGAGGGCAACTCAGAGCCGACTGAGGTCTCCTCTGGCAGGGTTAGGGCTCACCTGGTCCAGAGAAACAAGCACCGAGTCTGGCTGGAGGGATGTGTTTCTTCCTTCACAGTCACTGGATCACGCTGGAGCCTGATGTTGCTGCAGGAGCTTTCGCAGAGAGGAGAGGCATTGCGGCCAGCTGACCCCAGGCCGAGCAGGGGAACCTGCGGTGTGTGAGTGTAGGCTGCTCACAAAGCCCTGCGGCTTGAGCCCCAGCCACTCCACTTACAATCCAGTTTCCTGCTAATGCGCTTGAAAGACTGCGGAATGGCAAGTACTTGGACCTTTGTCACTCCTAAGGGAGACTCCGACAGGATTCTGTGTTCCTGGGTTTGACTTGGCCCAGTCCTGGCTCATGGGAGCATTTGAGGATCGAACCAACTGATGGAAGACCAATTTCCTTCTCTTTCTCCATTCCTTTCAAATAAAGTGAAAAGAATCCTTAAGTAATAAAAACAAGTCTATAAGAGAAATGAATGCAGCCCCACAGGAAGAAGGAACTTGGCCTGTGGTTGCCACCACACATCTTCACCATCTATTCCCGGTGTCTCCAGCCTGCCCAGCTACCCACGCAGATTAGGGACGTGGTGGCACAACTGTTGGAGCCAAGTCCTTCCTCTGTGTGTGTGTCCTTACCATGGAGCAAGTTCATGGTGGGCTGGCAATGTGGTGTGCAAAAATTTTCCATCTATAAGAGTGGCATGCCCTATAAACGCTGGCTCATGTTCCAACTGCTCCACTTCCCATCCATGACCTACCAATGCGCCTGGAAAAAGCAGTGAAAGATGGCTAACGTGCATGGGATCTTGCCTCCTGTATGGAAGACTCAAAGTCTCTGGATCCTGGCTTGGGCCAGTCCTGGGGACAGCCATTGCAGGCATCTGGAGGAGTGAACCAGTGGATCAAATGTGTGTGTGGGAGGCGAGGGGGTTCTCTCTGTAACTCTGACTTTCAAATAAATATATTTTTTTAAAAATCATAGAAAATGGAATTAAAAGATCATATACCTTTTCCACAAATGTTGAAGATCCTGTATGCATTTGCATGTACGATTGGGTAGGTGTGTAGATATGTCTGAATAAAATGGAGGTGGGTGCACATGTGCATGTATGTTCATGAATTCTGGCTGTATGTTAGCATGCATGCATGTCCGTACATGTGTACATACATGTCCATTGTGTGTATTGGTGTGTGTTCATGTGTGTACATGTGTGGTGATGCATGTATCTGTGTATATAGGTCCATGTGTGCTTTTGTGTGTGTGCACGCGTGTATATGTGTGTTACTGCGCACACTTGAGCGTGCCGATGTGTGTGTAGTGTGTAGTATGCACAGCTGCATATGTGTATGTGTCTTTCTCCCCCATGCTTCCTTGCTCAGAAGTGCAAAGCTTACATCTGTATCGCCAGTTCAGCTGCATAGAATTATCCACACCCCTCCTCCCCTCATCCCTACCTCATCCTCCTCACCTTGTATCCTGACCTCTGATGCCCCAGTGTCCTCTGCAGCTTAGCCTCAAGCCTCAAACTCCAACAGACTGCATCCAACCTTACCACCCACTCAACTTCTCCATTTCCCTTTCTTTATACTAACAGGCTTTGTACATTAGCTCTTACCAGAAAAAAAAATCCCTTTGAATGATAAATTAGCATGCACATTCTTTTTGATACATGGAGGAAATTCTATCCTAGCAACAACCACCAAATCAACTGTCAGCCAGCAAGGATATTGCCTGCTCTGTTTGGGAAAAGGATTAGAAGCAGTCAGACTTCTCCAGATTCTTTCATGTTAAGAAATGTATTATTAGATGAAAGAAGATGGAAGGCTGTCTGGTGAAAAAGAATTCCATTGAAATGATCCGTGTAGAGATTCTAAATTTTCCTTAGAATATTTTGAAAATGTGTTGTGTGTGATGGACATTTTAAGCATGCTGCACCTAGTCAACTGGGGTAAACGTAGACTGGACTATCTTATCAAATGTCTCCGTTTATTATCGACACAGCTAGGTAGAAAAGACCAAATTTGTTTTAACAGGTGAAGTGCTAAGAGAAGGCTGATGCAATTTGGCTCTAATTAAGAATAAACAATTTATGTATGGAACTTTTGGATTAAATCCAGGTAGCTCAACCTTTACCTCAAAGTTGTACCATACTACCATAGTCTTTTATGCGGGCAGAAAAACATAGGGTCTTGAAATCAGTTCACAGGATGCAGGAAAAACCTCCATGTATCCTAATCACCAAACTTGGAGGATACCAGGTCAGAAAGGCCACGGTGAAGCCTAAAACCTGAATTCTAACCCAGCTTTTACATCCTGCAGCCCTCAGAGGCTGCAGAGCCAACCCTTCCTAACAAAACCCACTGAGATGCCTGGACCAGCAAGCCTGGTCTCCCAGAGTCGAAAGGAAATATTTCACAGTCTCCTGAATGCGAACATCTGATGTATTTCATAGTTGGGACCAACACACAAAGTTGGACCCATGAAATTGTTGCTGTTCAAGTGGTAATTCCAAATACCTAGATGCCTTCTTTATGTTCCTGTAGGACACGTGGACTCAAAATGGCATGGGTTCAATTTCAATATGTAGGTGGCAATTCTGGAGTAGTTCATGTTTCATAGGGAACTCACCAAGACTGGATACAGAAAGTTACACTTCACCTCGGCCTTTCATAAAAGTACTCTGTTTCCACGGGACTCCCTGGATGCTCCCAGATGTCAGTGCTGAGTGCCACTAAGTAACCAAGTACTGGTGACTCCCTGTGATGAATGTTGGGCGTGCTTTGATACCTATGGGGGAAACGGTTAAATACTGTTGGGTGCTGTTCCATTGGGTGGAAGATACTGTTGAGTATTAGCGGAGCTCTTTGGTAGGTACTGCCGAATACTATGGCCTAAGCACTGAGGGTACTGTGGAACATTTGGTGAATACCCATCATAGGTGCTTTGGAGTACTATAAGTGCCTGTGCCAGATACTGCGGAGTACTGTTGGGCACTTCTAATGGGTGCTGTAGAGTACTGTGGAATAATACAGTGGGTATGGTTAAGTACACCAAAAAAGCTGAGACCAAAAAAAAAAAAAAAAGAGTGGACATTTCGATTCTTTCCGTTAAAGAATGTAGCATCTGACTGAGGTAAAACACCAAAAGGGTATTTCTTCTCTAAGTTTTTGGAAATCCTAGAAGTTTAAGTGTGCTGCTGCCAAGAAATCGAAACAATCACCACTCACTGTAGGGACAGTGAGTGAGAAGCCCTGCACTCGTCCGCACCAGGAGGCCTGTCCCAGCTGCAGAGGGGAGTGTGGCCACTGGTGACAGGCTCAGGACACAAGATAACTGGAGTCATGCTTACATAAACTGACTGTAAACTTGAACCATAATCTCTAGGCAATTTTTACATAAACTCTGGAAAACTACCACGATGTAACAAATACCCACAAAGAAACTTCCTATTAAAAAACACTCATCACTTTCTACCTAAACACCTACTTCCTCCCTTGAGTTTCAGAGTGGCCAGCTTGAAGAAAATGTTTGTACGTGCTATTATCTTCACCTTGCTGGGCAGGCTGTCATTCTGAAAACTCTCCAATTACTCTGCAAGTTAGTTGCATATGCAAAGTTCCTGGTAGGGCATACAGGAGACTCGCCACGCAGCGTGTTGCACACCCATTCCTAAATCTCCTTTGATGATAAGGTGTCCTTAGCAGTAAGGACACCTGCATTAAGAGGCAGCTGTAGGATGCTGGTCCACCTCGGCCATTAGGCCTGTGTGAGAACTACCACAGTCTGTGGGTTTCAACCAGTGCTCCGGATGGTGAATATATCCTGTGCATAAAGAAACTGAAAGAACTGGGTTCCTCATTCGGAGTTCCAGATAGCTATAAAAGAAATCTTAATTTTCAAAGAAAATGTCAAAATGGCATTGTTATGTATGAATATGGACCTCAGTAATCATCATGGAAAAATCTATTTGAAATGTATGTGTGAGGGAGTGTGAGTGTGTGGGTGTGTGTGTGCGTGTGTGCGTGAGTTTGTGTGAGTGTTAGAGTGAGGGAGTGTGAGTGTGTGTGTCAGTGTGAGTGAGAAGATGTGTGTATGAGTGTGTGAATGAGAAGGTGTGAGTACGTGAGTGTGAGTGAGAAGGCGTGAGTGTGAGTGTGTGTATGAGTGTGAGTGAGTGTGTGAGTGAGTGTGTGAGGGTGTGGCGGTAACATGTCAGGGTCTGGGCTCTTCTGCCTTTTTGCTAACAATTCCTTACTTGTTACAATGTGCTCAGGCTTTTTATTTCTTCACATTTTGACCTTGATGAACTGCATGCATTTAGGGATTTCCTTCTAGGCTATCCAATTTATTGGAATATAATTATAATAGTATCTTAGGATTCATGATACTTCTATAGTCTCCGTTACAATATTTCTTTTTTCGTTTATGCTTTTATTTGTATCTTCTTTTTCTTCTTTAACTAACTCAAGTTTTTGACTTAATTTCAGAAAAACCAACTCTTCATTTTGCTCGTCTTGTTTGATAGTCTGTATTTCATTTACTTCTCTGATCGTCATAACTTTGTTCCTTACCTAAGTTGGGAATCCAGTCTGTTCTGGTTTATGTATGGCTTTTTTTGCTTTTGAGATGATCTTCATGATATAAACTCCTCTCTTAGACCTGCTCTGCTTTTATCCCACCTGTTTGGGAGGTTATATTTCTTAGGACAATGTTACAGCTTCCCATGTAAGTGCCTCACTCCTCACTGGTTTGCTGGGAGGTTTGCTATTTAGTTGCCAAGTTTTTCTAAAATCCCGAGTGTCTCCTCCTACTGATTTCTAATTTCCATCAGTGTAGCCAGAGAAGATACTTGACATTATTTTACTCTTTTTACATAAATGAGGACTTCTTTCATGGTCCCACACCTGGCCTGTCCTCCACACCGCTACAGGTGCTGTTAGGGAATGGGCATCCTGCAGTTGTGGAATGTTCTGTGTCTCCGAGTCCACTGGAGACAAAGACACAGAGAATTCAGTTTATAAAGTCACAGTGGAAAGCCTTCCAAATGTAGGAATTGCTACAACTATCCAAGCAAGGAGGACCAAAGCTGACTAGCTAGTCAGTCCATGGAAGACAGCTGCTAGATGCACTATTGGAAGCAAACTGGCAAGACCCGGAAGCAATGAGAGCATCCTGACAGCAGCAGCCCGCAGCAAGCATGGAGCAGCAGGCTTCCCGGGAGAACCTGCAGCAGCTAGGAGGGAACATGGGACACCCACAGCGTCATAAGAGTCGTCACTCAGGAATGCAACATCTGACACAGCTGTACAGGTGTCCTGCAGAAACGAAGGAGGAACACTTGCACAGACGGACAGAAGCTGGGCGAGGCGAGCAGCATCAGGCTCGCGGTGTCAGAGATGTGGAGTCCTTCAGGCTCACAAACACAGACCCTGAAGATGTCCAACTCTGTAGTTAAGAAAGCACACAGTGAAATCGAGAATAACCTCAGACTGCAGTGCTGGAGTATAAAGTACTTATGTCATCGGCATGAAGGCTGAAAACCCAAACTATTAAAAACTACAAAAATCTTCAGATATATGTGTTATGAAACTATTCAAATGGTGACATTAAAGACTCAAGTTGTACAGTAGGAGTGAAGTTAATATTTGGAAGATTTTGCACATGATCAAGGGTATATTGTGATGTGATTAACATAAACTGTAAGATGCTTTTTTGTAAGTCTGTGGTAACAAAAGCTCAAAAACCTATAATAGACACACTAAAAAGAAAAAAACAATGAATCTATATGCAGCATTAGAGAAAAGAAGAAAATCACTCAACCACAAAGGAAGATAGTAACAGGGTTAGAAAGGGCATAGAAGGCAATAAACTGGGCACAGCACGGTAGCCTAGCGGCAAAAGTTCTTGCCTTGCATATCTGGGATCCCATATGGGCACCAGTTCGTATCCCGGCTGCTCCACTTCCCTTCTTTCTCCCTGCTTGTGGCCTGGGAAAGCAGTCAATGATGGCCCAAAGCCTTGGGACCCTGCACCAGCGGCCTGGGAGACCCTGAAGAAGCTCCTGGCTCCTGACTTTGCATTGGCTCAGCTCTGGCCATTGTGGCCACCTGGAGAGTGAACCAGCAGACAGAAGATCTTTATCTGTCTCTCCTTGTCTCTAAATCTGCCTAATAAAAATAAATAAATCCTTTTTTTAAAAAGACAATAAACCAAATGAGTAGTTAAATCCTCACTTGTGAATAATCACCTTGAATGTAATTGGATTTAATTCTCCAAGTTAAACACAAGGCAGCCTAATGGAGTAAAAGGCAAGACTCCGAGCCCAGCACTGTGGCACAATGCGTTAAGCACTGGCATCATAAATAGGCACAGTTTAAGTACTGGCTGCCCTACTTCCCATCTCTGCTAATATCCCTGGGAAAGCAGTGGAGGATGACTCAAGTGCTTGGGACATTGCGTTCATGTGGGAGACCTGGAAAAGCTCCTAGTTTCTACCTGGCCCCGTCTGGTTGGTGTTGTCGTTTGGGGAGTGAACCAGTGGACAAAAGATTGCTCTATCTTTCTCTCTCTCTCTCTCTCTCTCTCTCTTTCTGCTTCAATCTCTATATGACTGTCTGATGCTAGCATTCAAGTAAATAAAATAAATCTTTAAAAAAAAAGACCACATATCACGCAACTGTTGCCTCCAAAAATGTTATTTTATCTTTCTTACACAGAGAAGGAAAATGAAGGCTTGGGGAAAGGTGAACCATACAAATAGCAATCCAAAAAGAGCAGAGTAGTCATGCAGAGGGACTTCAAAAAAGCATATGAAAAATTGGAATTAAAAGATATTTGTATCATTGAGGCTGGCACAGTGTCTCAGCAGGCTAATCTTCCACCCTGTGGTGCCAGCATCCCATATAGTTACAGGTTCTAGTCCCAGCTGCTCCACTTTCAATGCAGTTCCCAGCTTGTGGCCTGGGAAAGCAGTCGAGGATGGCCCAAAGCCTTGGGACCCTGCAATGGTGGCTTGGGAGATCCGGAAGAAATCCCTGGCTCCTGACTTCCGACCAGTTTAGCTCTCTCTGTTGCGGCCATTTGGAGAGTGAACCATTGAATGGAAGATCTCTCTCTCTCTCTGCATCTTCTGTCTATGAAATCGGCCTTTCAACAAAAATAAATTTTTTTAAAGATATTTATCTTAATGCATGAAAACATGACATCTGTGCCTATTTCTTTTAATAAATTACATTCCTCTGAGCTTTTTGAAGGCCTTACAGTAGCCAGGTTTAAATGCAAAATCTATGAAAGCAGATAAAGAACGTCATTCTACGGGTATGAACAACTGATTAATTCAGCAGGAGACTACAACAATACATGTACCCAACAGTGGAGCACCTAAACCCTTCCGCAAATACGAACAGGCCTAAAGGGAGAGCTGTTAGCACAGTAAGAGGAAGGGACCATAACACCCAGTTCTCAACAAGCCCAGATCTTCAGTCCAGCCAGCCAGCCAGAAATGTCCAATGTGAGTCATTTTCCAAACCACATGGAGGACCCAACGGGCAGTCCGCACCGGCCCAGTATTACACTCTTACTTCTAGAAAACCGTGGTGGAGTCCACCATTATTTCATACACATTTTTCCTGCTCAAAAAGGCACACTGCACACAGGATTCAGCCTGCATTTGTAAGTGCTCTGCATAGGCTGGCCACGTAGGCAGGATCCATTTTGGCCACTAAGTCACCAGAACTGCACATGGGGTGGGTCAGTTTTACAAAGGGATTGTCAGTCCTGCCTTACCTGCAGGTGCAAGGGGAGCATAGCTGGGCTCACAGGGATTCAAAGCCAACTCGAAGAGAACATGCCTGCGTGCATTGTGGTAATGAGTTTATTTTTTCTGAAATCATTTATCATGATCAAAGAAAGATGCACCACCTTCCAGAATGGTGAGTCAAATTCTGGAAGATGCATTTTAGCTATAATAAAATTCTCCTACATAGTTCTGGCCTTGGTTTTGACTTGCTGGTCTTCTACCTACCCAGAAGGAAGGCAGATCAGCCTACGGAACTGTATCATGGAATAATTTACTTAAAAATATTTTTAAGGAAGAAGACAGGTCTGTCAATTGCTCTGAATGCATTCTGCATGTCAGCACCCTTGCCAAATTCCCACATTGGAACGCCACTCCAGGTCTGGCGGTGTGGAAGGTCAGGGAGATGACCAGGCCATGACTGTGGCCCTTCCCAGATGAGACTTGGTAGCTCAGGAAGGGACCCTGAGTGGACACACCCAAAGGTGGCTGTGGAGCACCCAGGAAGCAGCTCTGGGCCCCTTCTGAAGCTGCTGATGCTGCCCTGATGGCAACTCCCCAGGCTTCACAAGCCTGGAAAGACATCTCTATTGTTGAGCCCTTTGAGTTGGCTCAGGGGGACACCTAACCACCTGCGTAGCCCTCCATTGTGGTGTGTAACTGTGTTCATTCTGCCTGGTTCCCCCATTCCCTCCACTGAAGTGGAGAAGTGTTGGGGGCGGGACCAGCTGTGCAGGGACTGTGGTTCTGCAATTGTCAGCTCAGTGCCTACATGTGGTGCCCAGTCATGGGACTGCCTGTTGAATGGATGAATGGATGGAAGGCAGGCAGAAAGAGCCAGGATCCTGGCAAGAGTTCACAGAGTAGAATTGCTAGAAGTTTTCAGCAGACAGACACCACTCTCCAATGACAAATGCAGGCATGCAGTGAAGAGCAGCACGGGCCACACAGAAAACGTTTAGCCCATGGACTTCCAGGAAAAGCCCAAGCCTAGAGATAGACACCAAGAAGGATGTGGCTGGATGACAACCATGGTAACACACGCACTGCTTGACCATGTCACACACACACACTGTGCTCAGCCTTGTCACACACACACACTGTGCTCAGCCTTGTCACACACACACACTGTGCTCAGCCTTGTCACACACACACACTGCTTGACCATGTCACACACACACACACTGTGCTCAGCCTTGTCACACACACACACTGCTTGACCATGTCACACACACACACTGTGCTCAGCCTTGTCACACACACACACTGTGCTCAGCCTTGTCACACACACACACTGTGCTCAGCCTTGTCACACACACACACTGTGCTCAGCCTTGTCACACACACGCACTGTGCTCAGCCTTGTCACACACACGCACTGTGCTCAGCCTTGTCACACACGCACACTGTGCTCAGCCTTGTCACACACACACACTGTGCTCAGCCTTGTCACACACGCACACTGTGCTCAGCCTTGTCACACACACGCACTGTGCTCAGCCTTGTCACACACACACACTGTGCTCAGCCTTGTCACACACACGCACTGTGCTCAGCCTTGTCACACACACGCACTGTGCTCAGCCTTGTCACACACACATACTGTGCTCAGCCTTGTCACACACACACACTGTGCTCAGCCTTGTCACACACGCACATTGTGCTCAGCCTTGTCACACACACGTCAGGGATACTTAACTTTAGAAGTGGCCTAAATAATTCCTCAACATTTTCAGTTCAGTAAAGTGCTATAATTTTTGAAAATTGTCATTTACGTGTATTTGGGTTGAAAGGGAAGGGGGAATCTTCAGTCTGGTTATCACTATGCAAATGTTCTCAATAGTTGGGTGAAGACAGGGAGATGCCACGAGCTGGACCTCAGCCAGGTTTCCTGTGGGAGTGGCCTGGACCTGGGCATTTATAGCATCATCATCTGCTACCTCCCACAGTGTATCTCAGCAGGAAGCCAGCATCTGGAGCAGGCGAGGGACTGAACCCAAGCGCTCCCATGTGGGATGCAGGCGTGCCACACAGCATCACAACTGCTGTGCCAGCACCTGTCCCTTTGACTTTTACAATGGCCCACTTTCCAGAGTACATCACACACCTCCCTGACTTGGCGAATTGAGTTTGCAGAACCCAAGACTCACTCTTCATATGGAGCCCGGGCTGAGGCTGGGCCTCCACAGCAGGGCAGAGAGCTGAGCCTTGACCATCCTCACAACGCTGCTCCAGTCGCCTGTCTGTCCCATCTGTGACTCCCGCACTACAGCCCTCCCTGAGCTCCTTGCTTACGGTGCCCCAGCCTCTCCAACACACCGACTGTGCAGGTGCGAAGGATGCTCTGAGGCCCGAGCCCTTGCTGCTGGCTCCAGCTGGCGCATTCCTCACTGGGAGACCTCAGGTACGCAGGGAGGTTTCCAGGGCCACACTGCTCACGCCCCATGCCGCAGTGCTGACCCTGAGCCCTCTCGCCATTTCTTTCTCTGGAACATTTGTCAGACCTCCCTTGTGTTACCTCCTCTGGTTAAGATCCCTCACGGAAGAGGGGTTTGCATTTTGCTCCCCGCTGTCCCGGGAATGCACAGGAGTCTGAGGCGCAGGCAGTCCCGGGAGTGAAGATGTCTGACATGGGGTCAGCCCGTCTGCCCCATTCCCTGTTCCCCTGCTCCTACACCCACACAGTGCAGTCCTGGCACCTTCTTCCTGTCTGGGCAGCCCATTCCCATCCCTGCTCCTGGAATCATGGGGTGTTATGGTCTATTCTTTCCCTGGCACTGCACTGTGTGTGTGTGTGTGCGTGCGTGTGTGTGTGTGTGTGTGTGTGTGTGTGTGTGTGTGTGTGTAGTCCTAAAGTCGGGTTTCAGTTTGCAATTTCAAAGCTAATTAGGAGGAAAATGGACACACTGTGAACTGCGATTGCAAATGAGATCAGGAAGGCCTGCCAGTTCCTCAGTGCTAATTCAGAAACAGGAAATGCATCGTGTGGCTTCCCGGAGGGCTGCTGTGCCACGACCTTATCCATGTCTTCACGTCCCCAACCAGGCACGGAACAGCTTCCCCAACAAGCACCAACCTTACAGCAGCCACCATCCAGGAGACCTGGGACAAAGCACCTTCTGCTGGGGAAGCACTGGTGAGCACCCCCAGTGTCCACATAGATAGCAGCTTGGGTTTATAACATGAATCTCCTAATTCACTATTACACCGATCTGGCTAAATGGTTATAGTAGCTATTAAAAATAATAAGAGGAGGAAATTTGGGGCAGGCATGGGGCATCCCTTGTCATGTGCCTGGGTTGCAGTTCCCTCTCCATTCCCATCTGCAGCTTCCAGCTGCTACTTTTTCCAAGAAGCAGCAGGGGACAGTCACTCACATGGCCCTGCCACCCACATGGCCCACCTAGACTGAGCTCCCAGCTCCAGCCTTGAGCCTCAGTTCAAGGGCATCTGGGAGTGAATCAGCAGCTGGGTGATCTCCATCTTTCTGTTTTTCAAATAAACAGAAAACGAGGAGGTCCCCCTAGCAGCCTGTTTCTGTGCACATGGAGAGAGGCAGCCATTCCTTTGTTTTGAGAGTGGCTTCCATGAGGCTGGGATGAGAATCATCACAGCAGCACGCAGGCTGCCCTTGAATGAAATGCACTTCCTCGTCTGGGAGCGCACAGACACTCACCCACCTGGCCGGGCTGCATCTTCAGCCACACCTGGGGAGCTTGGAGGCCAGTGTCTCCCGCACAGTGCAGGTCTGAGATGGGGTGTATTGAGGTCTCTGGCTAACTGTTCGGGTCTTCTGTTGGGACCCAGGGCTTGATAACTGGGAGCTCCATGAGAAGTTCCTGGATTTCCCTCCAGGTCCAGGTCGGGCTCAAGGCCTGCTGTCTTCAGCCTCTGTCTCTAACACCATGGCCAGCACAGGAACTGCCGAAGACCTCTTCCGGCTTCAGGTGCAGTGCTGGTGTAGCACTCAGGGGAGCTGTGGCTGTGTGCTCAAGGACTGCGTACTAGTTTTTGTTTAAACTTTAGGAGGGGTGATGAATTCTGGCAGCAGCGACATTTAAAATGACGTACTAAATAAGCAGAGCACAGCACAAAGGTTCATGGTACCAGGGCATTTGTCACGAGATGGACAGCAGTGTTTTTGTCAAATCATGAAGGGTGTTTGTATTGGTTCTTTTGTTTCCAGCATTTTGCAAGTGCTTTTTATAAAACACAGAGAACACAACAGCCAGGGGCCGTTTGGTTGAGAGCACAAATGCAAACACAGCCTCATGGACTCATTTGCTGATTGCTAAAGGGCTGAGTGTCTGCACTCACTGTGGACATTAGCCCTCACATGTGCACCTGCAGGCCCGCCTCCTTCCCCACGAGGAGCTGTTACATCTGCTGCGAGGCCTCGGACAATGAAAGAGTCACACAGGAAGGAGAGTGACATGACTTAGCAGCAGCCAAAGCAATCATTCCTTTTTGTCTGAAACTGTGCGCACTCTGCAGAAGACCAGGGAGAGGTGGTGGAAGCTTTGTAAACCGACCCCAAGCCACCAGGAGCACAGCTGCCTCCCACACCCTTCACCTCCCCTTCTCTGCACTCACATGGTCACCTGTGCCCTCAGGACACACTCTGGCCAGAGCGTCCTCCCAACTTCCTCTTCTATAATCAAGCTCTCCGAGGAAGACCCAGGCCTGGAAGCCCGCTATTAGTGTGAAAGTTATCCCCACACTGCTCCGGTAAATCGCCTAATGGTAGACTCAATCTTAGCAAATTGAGGGATTTTGAGCTGGGCTTTTAAAATAAACAAATGATCATGACATCATATTCCACATTGGTGAGGATTGTAGAATCAAAACTGGGAAGACCCTGACACAGACGGCTTCTGCTATGTGATGCTCCCCCGTCCAGTGACACAGGCTTTCACTCCTGCTGGTTCCACCACCAAGGTGTGGGCTCAAGGTGGACTTTCACTATGTTGACGGTGTTACCAAGGTCCCAGCTGGAAACTGACAATACAGATGGCGTCCAATACGTGCATAATGTGCCAGGTTATCTCGCCTGAACTGTTTCCGCACACTTCACCCCACACAGCCTGTGCTTTGTTGTTCCTGGTTGCTCAGTACAGGTGCATCATCTCAAGTGCAAGGTTAAGGGTCTTGGAGAGGTTCATGCTTTTTTAAACAAACACCATATGGTGCTTGCTGTTGGGCGGATGTTACGTTAAGTGCTTCCTAAACATTCACCCCTCGGCAAACAGCCTGGTGAGTGGGGACTGGGCAATGGGGGCTTCAGAAGCCAAGGAGCTCCTCACCGCCCGGGGAGTTGGTGGCAGAGCTGGGCTGTGAGCAAGGCCTGACTTCTCAGCTCACCATTCGCCATGCGCTGGGATAAGTGGATGCAGGGCAGCCCCCAGCCCTCGGCTTGCTCTTACAGGAGCAGGCATGAGCTCGGTGCAGTTCTGCCTCTTCCTGCTGTAGTAACGCACATTGACAGGCAAGAGGCATAGCGCCCATTTGCTTATCCACATCTCAGATGCCTACAATAGTCGGTGGCTTGGCCAGGCCTAAGCCAGGAGCTAGGAACTCCTCCCAGGGCTCCCACACGGTGGCAGAAACCCAAGTACCTGAGCCATCACTGCTGCCTCCCCGCTTGCTTCTTATCAGAAGTTGGAATGGAGAGCAAAACTGGGACTCAAAGCCAGGCATGCCTCACCCTCTGCATCCCCCGATGCCCCTGCCAGCCTCCCCATGACACATATTCTTAAACAAGAATCAGTTTATATGCCCTTGATAAAAAAGAAAAAAGTGCACACTGAAGAATTAATTTGAGCCTAAATTTTTTTTTTAATTTCAAAAAATTCTAAAGATTTATTTCTATTGGAAAGGCAGACCTGCAGAGAGAGAGAGAAATTCACTCCCCACATGGCCTTAATGGCCTGAACCAAGTCGATCTGAAACCAGAAGACAGGAGCTTCTTCTGGGTCTCCCATGCATGTGCAGGGTTTCACTGCTTTCCTAGTTCACAAGCAGGGAGCTGGATGGGAAGTGGAGCAGCTGGGACATGAACTGGTGCCCATCTGGGATGATGGTACTTGCAGGTGCAAGATCAGCCAATAGAGCTACTGTGTGGGCCCTGAGCCTAATTGCTAATGACAGAAAAGACAGCTCTCACCCACTGTGTCACTGGACTGCCTAGAGCCGAGACTTGAATCAAGACCTGCCGCCTCCCGGGTCTGCACGGATGTGAAGCTAGAGACAGGGCAGACCTGGGACTCCAACGCAGACACTGTGGTGAGAGACACAGAGCTCAGGCCAAACACCTCGCCCAGATCCCAGAGCCAAAGGTGTGCAGCCTGCTCTTCTCATTAGAGTCCCAGTGGGAGTGCAGCAAGAGCTCAGCCCACGAAGCACATTGAGCTATGTGCTGAGCACTGGGCATTTGTGCAAATCAGAGGAAAGCAGCCAGGTCCAGGATGGCCAGCCTGGGTCAGTTAGTAGAGGGGATTTCAAGCATAACCATGGGTGGAGCCCTACTGAGGAATGAGATATCACTGACCCGTGTATGCATCGAGGCAGACCTCTAGGGCACACTGCCTACGGAAGCCAGGAAGGTAAGGAACAGCGACTACACAATGAAATGTTTCGTACAAGCATGGAGAACAACACTATGACTATATTTGTACATGTTGCATGAGGAAAAGTGGGGAAGTTATGAAAGAAATGGTTCTGTCTTGTCCATCCGTATGTGTACAGATGGTACCAGGAGGGTGAAGGGTGGCAGGGGTAAGTATGAGACTGCTCGAAACAAGTCATCTTATGTTCCTTTTATTCAAATCAAGTGAATTTAATTTTAAAAAAATTTTAGTCATGTGTTAAGCAGAAAGCACAAACCGAAGCCACACCCTGCCCTGGTGCAGCTGGCAGGCTACGTGTCGGATGCTGTTGGGGTTTATCCAGGTGACAGAATCCCTCAGATCTGCGTTGAGTGGAGGTCCTGCCTCCCGGAGGCTGTTGCTCAAGTCAGTAACTGCTGTACTGGGTTACTGGATTCGCCTTGGTAGCTCAAACACGAATGTAAGCACTTCAGCCCACACAGACCTAGAACCTGGTGACCATGCAGCAACCACCCCCTTGTCCACAGTCTGAGTTCCCTGGTGGACGCCGGTGGCTGCATCTAGGACCCAGCTCCCCAGTGCTGCATTTTGCCTGCAAGCACACATCCATGAAACATGAGAGAATAACTGGTTAACTAAAGTAAAACATGGCACTTTATGGCTTCTCTTGTCATATCAGAATGGCCAGCATCACTAACCTAGGGCTTTGGAGCCCTGGTCAGCTGAAACGGCCACCTGGTTTCACTCGATGTGCCAGTTGAGAGGCTGCTGAGGGAATCACAGGTAGCCTATGCAGTGTGGACATGCTGGATAGGGTGTGCGTGGCACCCCGCAGTGTGGACATGCTGGATAGGGTGTGCGAGGCACCCTGCAGTGTGGACATGCTGGATAGGGTGTGCATGGCACCCTGCAGTGTGGACATGCTGGATAGGGTGTGTGTGGCACCCTGCAGTGTGGACATGCTGGACAGGGTGTGGGTGGCACCCTGCGTACAGAGGAACAGGATAGTACAAGACGCTCCTCAGAATACTGTGCAATTCAACACTCACAAATGGCGTTTTCACTGAGTCTGTATTAAAACATTCATTGTGCCCTCTTGCTTGCTTTACCTGTTGAGTGAATGAATCCATGATGTACAAACTTCACCCAGGGGGACCATGGAACGAAGTCTTTCATCTCCGTTAGAGCGGCAGTGAATGTTCGAGAACATGAAGAACAGGCAGGTGGGATGTTCCAGATGGCCACCACGGTTCTCCCTACGCCATCATTCTGAAACCTGTAGCTATGATTAGAGCTGTTCACGAATGGGCTGCAGGACCTGGTTTGTGTGAGTGCCCAGCTGTCTACAAGGACAGCACTGTACTCCCCGCTTCTTGGCACCAATCACATTCATCTCATTCCAATTTTTCTCAGGGGCGATGAACCCCAGGCAAGAGGGTCAAACCCTGATGAGACATCCTCAAGGCCTTCTGTGGCAGTCTGCAGACTTCAGATGCCAGCTGTTCCAACACATGCCATGGGCATTGTTAGGGTTTTTTTCACCCAGTTAGAACATAATTTCTAGGAAGTAACCTTACTTTTTTTTTTCAGTACATTCTGGGTTTTCTAATATTTTGCTTTGAATGAATAGACACACTGGCCATCACATGAACAACACACAGCTGGGTGCAAATGTGAGCTGATCCCAGGTTCACAGCACACGGAGTGTGGCAGAGCTCAGCTGGCTGTCCGGCAGATGTCCCTTCTTGAGGCTGTGCACGTATGTATCTCCTTAAAAGCCAACCAAATGTACAGACATACAAAACACAAGATAGGAAACTCTTCATTTTGCTCAGGTTGTTCTTGGCTTCACCATTTGGCATCTGTAGACTGTGGAGCACCACGTTTGGCTGCAGCAAGCTGCTGGCGAGGAAGGTGAGGAAGCAGTGGTGGACGTCAGCACTGAGACTGAGACGGTAAGACTGGAAGCTTAACCGAGGCAGTCGCACAGGGCTGCCGTGAGGGTTGCCCATGCTTTGCCTCCAGGTCCCAAGGTGCCCTGTGTCAGCGATCGGGCTGCAGACCTACACAGCCCGATCTCTTCCTCCTTCCTTCCTCTCCCCACCTCTGTCTCTCTTCTGGCTGCCCCACGGCTGAGCCATTATAAGAAAAGCGCTTACCCCTGCGGACTTCATTTCCTCATTTATAATACCAGCAGAGACTACACTCCATGGGCTGGCTGGCTCTAAGTTCCTGCTCAGCTACAAGCTTTGATGAGTCAAAAAGACTCGCCCAGTAGGGTTTTGTTTTGTTTATTTTTAAAATATCTGGGACGGGGGACAGATGAGAAGGGAATGTTAATGGTAAAAAGGAGATGCAAAGTTAGAACAAAATCAGGCTCCATAACGCAGGAGCGAGCCCTGCTCAGGGAGAGCGTGCGCTGTCTGCAAGCTTGGCATCACCAAGCTGGCGGCTTTCCCCTGTGCTGCCACGGCCTTCAAGTTAGTCAATTATGGGATTTCCCCCCAAGGAGTCAATCTGTGGCTAGAAAACGAAGTCAATGGAAAATTACATGCCTTTTGCAGCTGCGTTCTTCAACGCCTTCCCCTGAAGTGAAGAGTTCTGCTGCACGGAAACTTTTTCCTCTAAGACAGCACACAGAGGGGCTGCCTGCATCATGTGGAGACCAGCTTCCTGCAGGCTGAGATTCGCTCCCCAGTGAAAGCTGTAAAGACGGTAAGAAAACAACCGCTTGGAGCACTGGGGATGGTCCTTGGAGCGTGCAGCCAAACAGAAACGTCCCTTCCAGAGAATCTACTGAGAAAGGCATCTAAAGCAAGAAAACAACCTGACCCTGGCCCAGGTCAGTAGACTGGGGTGGGGCAGTCTAGTCAGGTGGCTGCAACCAACGACTCCTGTCCCTCTCTTTCCAGCCCGAGAGCATCCCACCGCCAGTACCCAGCAGAGGATTATCCTCCTGGGAATGGAAGTCGCTTGTTGCTGAAACAGTCCCAGGCGTGCTTGGAGGAGAGGTGACTCCCTCTTGCCCAAGCCACACTCGAGCCTGGAGTCTGCCTCAGGCGCGCTGCTCCGACTCCCGAGATCCCCAAGGGTTCCAGAGTGCTTGCTCACCACCAACCTGGACCTGAAAATAGGTAAGCCCCAGCTCTTCCAGAAGAGCCGCTTATGTCTGATGCTGAGGCTAGAGAGTTTAACTGGGAGGGCACTCCCAGGAATGTGAAGACCATTCACAGTGGTGCCAGGCAATGGGAGGTCTCTGGGCCTCAGGAGGAGGTGGCTGGGCTGCAGACCAGGAGCTGGTAGGAGCCCCACCCCGTGCTCCACAGGAGGGAATTAGCTTCCTAGGCCATGCATGCCCCAGGGCATTGGGGAAGATAACTGAGCCATCACCCAGAAAGGCAATTAGTGCAATTTAACAGCTGTGTGTGGCAGAGGAAAGAGAAGAAACACTTTCACCTCCAAAGTGACTGTACACAGAGCTGGGACTCCCCAAGGAGCAACATGAGAGCACAGCCCTGGGTGTGTGCGGGGTGTGAGGGGAGAGCTATCACAATAGTGCAGCTAGAAACAACCAAATCCACAACAAATAGTCATCACAAAGCCTGAGGGTAGTGGGGGACCAGGACCTAGACTTGCTATAGTGTCTGAAACGCCCTGCGTCCTACCCAACAGATCCTGAGGAATGTAAGCAAGCAGGGATGCTTGTCCCATGAACATGGCAGAGATGAAAAACAAAGAGGCCACAGTCACAGTGATTTAATGGGGAGAGATTTCAAACCAGCCTGTAGAACTGTGCTCACAGAACCAAAACACCTCCACATGATTAAGGAAATAAAGGAACATATGATGAGAATGTTGCATCAAATAGGGAATATCATAAAGAGAAATTATGAAAAAAAGCCATATGGAAATTATAGAGTTGAAAAGTATCATAACTGAAATAAAAATTTCATTGGAGGGACTTAGCCATGGCTGTGGACGAAAGAAGAAGGGGTGAACTTGATGCAAAGTTCCAAGAGATTATGTCAGCTGAACACTTGACTGAAGACTCAAGGCAAATGGGAAAACGTTTTGGAATGTGTTTCTTGTCTGCACTGTGGCAGTGTTGAGAGGTGAACCAATCTGTATCCCTTAGGTGATGAAGGGAGCTATTCATGCAAGGGGTTAAGATAGCTCTTTCGGGATCTGAGTCCTCCAACTCGACCAGGAGTCAGGTCAACCCTCCAATGGCCCAGAGGGCTTCCTCTGTGCAGTGTGATCGCTCAGTTTAGCCTGAATTCCTGCACCTGCTGCAAGGTCCTCCCCAGAGCCAAGCCAATGCCAGCGTCACAGTTCAAACATCTCTTCCTGATAAAGTGAGTTACCCTCAACATTGTTACAGGAACGAGAAAGGAATAGCCATAGGTGGCACTGGGATACACATAAAGGATATACAGCAAGGACAGAAAGCATAAGGAAATAAAAGACAAATGCAACTTCTTAAATTTACTGAAAAGTAAGAGGAATGCAGGAAACTTAATTTACTTCCACAAGGATTAACTCAAAGAAAGATACATTCTAACAAATACTTAAAGTCAAACGCATGGAGAAGAATCTCTAAAGAAAACAAAGAAAAATATGCACTGTGAAATAGAATGATACTAGGTTAACTGGCCATTTCTCAACAGAAGCACCGGAGGCCAAAAGCGATGGGACCATATATTCAACGTTCTAAGAGAAAAGACAAAATGTTACAATCTTAAACCTAATAAAACTGGAATTTGCAACCATAGGGAGATGAAAATGGACTTCTCAGATAAACATAAAATGAGATTATGGGATGTTAGCTTGTCTGCTTTATGAGAAATAGTAACGGAAAGGTGTTCCTTTTCCACCTTCCCATGCTTGATACCTGCCTGGCTGTAAGTCAGACTGCTGCCGAGCTCCTACATGGAGTATTGAACACTCTGTCCTGGGTAGGTTACAGCAACTCAGTGAAATGCCTCATGTACTCCAAATAGACCATCATAAAGTATCATTGCTCTGTTCTATAGAAAAAGGAACATCTGGCTTCAAAGGTTTGGGAAGAAACTTCTGGGAGAATACCAGAGCTTGCAAAAGAACCAGTCTAGACACCAACTGGCAAAAGACACCCAGTGGACGCGGGGAGGTGTGCTTCCTTCATCCTCTGAGTGCAGAGTCAAGACAACCAGTGCCACAGCTCATCACTGCCACCGTTCTGGTCTGCTTCAGGAGCACAATGCATGGGCCACGGAGCAGGGCAAGCGTGGGCTGCAACTTGTCTGCTGTTCTACCAAAGCTGCTTTGCCCAGTGTTTCACATGTTATGACACCGTGCTAGGCACTCATTACGGGAGCAAACAGCATGGCTTCTGCCACGTGCAGAGTCAGCATGGGAGAGAGGGGTGATGACAAACACTGTGGAACAGCAAGGGGTGTTAGAACAAGGCACACAGGGTGTGTGCATGTATGTGCTCTGTGTGTGTGTGTGTGTGTGTGTGTGTGTGTGTGTGTGTGTGTGTGTGTGTGTCTGTGTGTGTGTGGAGTGGGATGAGGGCAAGTAAGAAAAGTCTTGAAAGAATACCTGCCATTGAAGTGAGTATGGAGAGATCCCCCAACCACAGGGGCCCCCAGGTAATACAAACAAGAGGTCCCCCAGCTACAGGGGTCCCAGGTAATACAGAAGAGATCCCCCAACCACAGGGGCCCCCAGGTAATACAAACAAGAGGTCCCCCAGCTACAGGGGTCCCAGGTAATACAGAAGAGATCCCCCTACCACAGGGACTCCAGGTAATACAAACAAGAGGTTCCCCAGCTACAGGGGTCCCAGGTAACACAGAAGAGATCCCCCAACCACAGGGGCCCCCAGGTAATACAAACAAGAGGTTCCCCAGCTACAGGGGTCCCAGGTAATGGGAAGAAGCCAGGGTGCAGTGGAATGGCATGTGTCTGCACCTGCACGCTGCAGCTTGGGGTGGCAGGGCTGGGTCAGCTTTCGAAGCTGTTTGCATTCTCCTGTGGGGTCAGGGCTGGGTGAAGCTGGAACAAGCCCTGAGACTTAAAAGGCTGTCTCAGAAGGCTAAGCTCTGGGTGTCATAAATTGCTCGGGAAAGCTGAGAACAGGCTCCTGTTTTCAGTCGCTTTCTGCAAACGCCCTATCTTCACTTCCTCCCACAGAGAACATTATTACCTTAACACGAAGCCAGCCCTTGTTCCCCAGCTGCTGACGTCAATAGGCTTCTCGCCTAAAGGAGGACCTCGCAGTCCACCCCAAGGGCTTGATCCTAATCTCTGACGTGAGGCCAGGACCTGGTCCCTCTTGCCAGCCATGTGATAATGCTGCCCCGCAGGGAATGCTCAGCCACAGCAGGCATTTCAGAAGTGTCTGAGGACAGAGAGGAACACACCCTGATGACTGGGGGGATCTTCCCAGCTACAAAGCCCTGGAAGGTGCAGAAAAGGGAGGAGCAGGGCACACTCCCCACTCCCACGTCATGCTAGGAGCCAGCCTTGAACCCCTGGGGGACCCATCTGCAGAGGAGCTTCATGGTCCCCACAAGCAAATCCACACGAGAACCACATCTCTCTCAGAAGTCAAGGACATTCACCCAGCTCCCACGAACACCTCATGCTGCAGAAATGCAGAGTGCTGTGTTGCAAGGGCAGGGTCCCAGGGTCTGTCCCCAACCTTGCAGACTGTCATTTTAATTTGACAAGACAGTGACAATGCTCCACCCAGAATGATGTCATTCTCAAGGGGCATGCCCCATCTCCAGGGCATCCACTTGCCCCTCGTGAATACACATATAGTCTCACCAGGGCTTCCGGGGTACAAGGTGCTGGCAGCCCAGTCCCAAGGAGCTCCTAGAGAGAAGCCCTGGCCAGGCGGCCTCTGTCACTCACTGTTGTTGAGAATGCACTTCCCTTCCCACACGAGCCAAGCCTGGGTGGGTTCAGACAGGAGACCAGGGGCCACAGAGATGATTCTATACCGTGTTTCAGAGTGAACACAAGAAACAGCATATGCTTGCATGCTCAGTGAATATCCAATCTGCTAACTTACTTGAAAGACCCTGATGCACCTGCTTCTTGCTTGTAAATCTTAGTCTCAGACCAAAAGCGATGAAGCTTGACCTCTCTGGCACTGGATCTCCCATCCTGCCAACTCCAGCCTGTCTGTCAGAGCCTGTTGGGCATTAGAATCTCCTGTCTAGCACCCACCCTGGCCATTTCTGCTCCTTGTCCTCAACCCTCTACTGCCTTGAAGAGAATGTGAGCTGGGCTCCAGGCTGTGGCCAAGACTGTGTCTCCTATTTCTCATCCCATGGGGAAATGTGGAGCCCACTGGAGCAGGTGCCACCACTGTCGGGATGTCAGGAAAGCAGATTGCGAGGATGAATGGATTGAGCCACCAGTGGCAGCTTCCAGCATCTTCTCTCCCCACACAGTCAGGGTTGCCAGACACACCCAAACACATTCGCAGGCATTCACCGAGGCGGGGGCTGATGAGCTGTCGTAGTGTCACATACGGCAGCAAGTTGTGTCCTAACAGAGAGATTCTGTGTGTGTTTGGGAACTGGCCCAAGTTCCCAGGCTCGGGGCCAGCACAAACTGTGGGTGTTGTTGGCGGCGGTCCTTGAACAATGCCCACAGCCAGATGAACTGGCTTGCACAATGGCTATGTCTGGGGGAAGGATCGACTGTGCTCCCTGTTGGAGATGGGAGCATAGCAGGTGTTCATTTCAGCTCCACAACAAACCCATGGCACTACGACCCAAGCCAGTGGGCTGGGGAGGAACAGGTGCCTCAGATAACTTCAGGAACCACAGACGGCAAGAACAGGGATGTAAACACCACAACCTTGAATTTCTTCATCAGGAGTCTTTTCCCAGAAAGGCTCAGAGTTCATGCACATTACCCCCGTTACCACCTAGAACCCTCAGAGGCAACTTGGTCCTTACCATAACACCTGCAAATACGCCAGTGAGGGAAGAACATCAGTGTGATGTCTTTGATGCCCCCAGACAAAACCCTGGTGACCAGGTTTTGTGAACAGCTGTCCATGAAAATACAAAAACACCCCTTTTTGTGGTTCTCTTTGAGAAGAGTGAAAGATGAAAATAAACAGATGCAAAACTAAGCACATAAATAAAATATTCCTCCTTAAGATGATCTTGATCATTTGATACTTTGTCAAAAGGGGAAAAAGGTGTATTTCAGATATTTTTTAAAATTCAGCTCAGATCCACAGACAGTCCACAGCGAGACGGTCATGGCAACAAGGGTGTCCATTTCTTCTGCCACCACCCTCAGATCTACTGGTCATGCCAACTAAGAAGCCAGGCCCTCTACATGGCAAACCTGACTCTTCCTGTGTGACAGCACATCCCACAGGCAAGCTTTGTTGCTGCAACAGGCTGCACACTGCCAGCACCCAGCTCTGCTACTCAGGGCCACCCCAAACCAGACATGGGGTGGAGCGCACAGAGTCACAGCAAAGTTTCCTGCACCTGCTTGCAGTGGTCCAGGTCCATGTTTGCTCCAGAAGCAGGTGAGTTAAGAACGGGTCACACCCACCTCAGCTGTGAATGGTTGGCCAGATCTTCTGCCTCACAAAGAAAGGAATGAGTTTTCCAAGCGTGCAGGGGTGCTAGCTGGCTGAGAGGTCACCAAACCCAGGTGTCGCGCCAAAGCTGCCGAGACGGCAGTTCGAATTGTTTTAAACACTTTGAAAAGAATCAGAATTAGTTCTTTTTTAAAAAATTTGGTGGAATTCAGCAGTGAGGCCACTTGGTCCTGGGCTTGTCAATGTTGGGAGGGTCTTTATTTCTGATTCAATCTATCTTGGTCTACTGGTCTGCTTAGGTTTTATAAAATCACCATTCTGTATAGAAACAATGTCATGGTTAAGAAAGAACGCGTAACATCAATACATTCACAATAGCTACAAAAAATTTAAATGCCTTGAAATAAATTTAACCACAATATAAAAGATCTTTACAATGAAAATTACAAAATATTGAAGAAATTAATAGGAGACAAAAAAAACCTTCAAATTTTCAAGGATTGGAAGAATTAATATCATTGAAATATCTGTACTACCCAATGCAATTTCAACATTCAATAACATTCCAATCAAAACTGCAGAGACCTTCTCAGATCCAGAAAATAAAAAAAGTGATGCTACAATTCATACGGAAGCACAGGAGACCCAATTGCTAAAACAATCCTAGACAACAAGAAGAAAGTCGGATCTACTACAGGGAAGTAGTAAAGTAACCTGGTGCTGGCACGAGAATGGACACGGAGCAATGGAACCGAACATCAGCCAATGTGTCTTCAACCAACTCCTCTTTGAGAAGCATGCCAAAGGCAATGCTTAGGGAAAGGTCGGTCTCTCCAATGATCCCAGAAAAACTGGATCTATGCAGGCAGAAGTCCCAAACAAGACCCCCACTTTACAGCTCACACAAACTCCGCAAGACATTGGCAAAGGTAAGGACTTGTTAGGGATGACCCCTGAAGCCCAGGCAATAAAGGAAAAGAGACAAATGGCATTCCTTCTCTCTCTCTCTCTCTTTCTCTCTCTCTCTCTCTCTCCTTTCTTCTCTATGTATGTCTTTCACAATTGAAAATAAATCTTTAAAAAAAGAACAGGCATTGTTTACAGAGTCATGCAGGTGCAACAGCAGAGACGAAGTACTCTGACCAACTCCCAAGCTGCTGTGCTTCCTGCCCTCAGCTCCCGCAGGAATGTGAAAGAAAAGGAAATGCTTGCCCTCCTGGAGACCAGTGACCTCCAGACAGAGCTCAAAACACGGAGATTGCAACCATTCCAGAAACAGGGAACAGGCACAGTTTTAACAGCTGGGAGAGGCAGCCCAAGTCTGAATTCCAGAAAAGGTTTTCCAATTGGGCACCAGGAACAGTTCAGTGATGTGAAAGTAGGGTAGGTGATGTGGCCTTCAAAATCATTCCCTGGGGCAGGTACCCCAGCATGACTGGGTAGGCTGCCTCCTGGGATTCCAGTATCCCATGTGTGCACCAGCTCAAGTTCCAAGTCCCTGCTGCTCCATTTCCAATCCGGCTCCCTCCAATGACCTTGGAAAACCTGTGGAAGATGACTCAAGTGCTTGGGCCTTGCTACCCACAAAGGAGACCCAGATGGAGCTCCTTAACTTCAGCCTGGCCCAGCCCTGACTGTTGTGGCCTTTGGGGAATGAGCCAGCAACATGTCCCCATGTCCCTCCTTACGTCTCTTTGTCTGTCTCTGTAACTGTCTTTCAAATATTTCAAATATATATATTTTTAGAAAAAGGACATTTCCTTTTGCCTCATCCTCACTTGCTGAGCAAGGTTCTGAATCGTGTTTTGGCCTCCTGAGTAGCTTGGAACCAGTCCTAAATAGCTTCTGGTCGCTGGACAGAAGCAGCCCTTGGGCACCAGCAGCCTGTGCTCTGACGAAAGCATAAGGTAGCAATTTGATACCAGGTAGATTACCAGGGCGCAGCCAATGTCCAACAGAACTAGTCACCCGCCCTCCTCTGGCTTCCCACTCCTGCACTGTGTGATCTCTGACCTCCACCAGCATGTCTTTCCCACCGTAACTGCAGTTTTGATCAAGTCAATGCATCTTGGTAGGAGTTTACGGCAGCCAAGACAAGAGGAGCGTTTTGGAGACTAATTTGTTTCCATCACCACAGTCAATGCTGGAAGGTGTTAAATTCTACTTCGTGAGAAAAGACATAAGAAAAATAGCTTTGCACAGTTCATCTCCAGGTACAGTAGGTTTTTAAAAGAGAAAATGTGCGTAGCCTCCAGCCCAGGGCCCTCCACATCAGAATTTCAATGAACAGAACAAACCACCATCTTGTGTTCACACGTTCACCCCATTATCCCTTCTAGTTGTGTTAGTAGGCAGGAGTTGGGTGTAAGCCAGTTGTTTAAGATGCAGGGCATTCAAAGCACTCTTAACCATGGTGAGAAATTCTAGGGGAAGCTCCCCCAGCCCTAGCTGACCCTGAAAGTAACGGAAGTGGTTTTGGTACTGTGGGGACAAGGACAGTTACAGGAAGAGAGGATGACTGACAGCATGGACAGATGATGGACGCGGCCCTGCTGGAGCCTGACACTGCACGGTCAGATCATCAGGGATAGCCGTCCTTGATGGACAGCTCCAGAGGCCGCTGGAGGCTGTGCCCCTGTGACAGCCTGATGGAGGCTTGTGAGCCCCCTCGTGGGAATCAGAAGCTCTGCCCACTCATGTCCAGGCCAGGCCTCTCTTTCCAAGTACGTGCAGACCCAGTCCCCACACGCCAGCATCCTGCCAGGAGCTGGAGTCACACATATGACAAACTCTACCACACTGTGAACCAGAGACAGCTGGGAATACCTGACATGACCTCAGGATACCATGGGCGCATGCCCGCTCCCATCACACACCTGATGTTGCAACACCTGCACTATTTCCTAAGAACGCGAACATGGGTGGAACTGGACCCCTTACCCAACTCCGCCCCCCTTGAACATCTGATAGGGCTCACTGTCCACTTCGCTGCCAAGGCCTCCAGGACTTGGAAAGGGCAGGAGGGAGCTTGTTGAGCAGACTATCTGCTTGCTCCCTTGTGATGCGTTTTTGCCTCTTGTGGTTTTTCCCTGGAGAGGGGCTTCTTGCATTTTGAGCTTTTTGGAGCATGAGCTCAGGACCTTGGCTGTGCGTGAATAAGACAGCTCCCACCACCCTGAGCAATTCTCAGTGCCCACCTTTGAGCTTTTTATGTGTGGAGGGAAGAACCAATAGGAAGTTTAGCAGGGAACCCCAGTCACACACCTGCGTCTCATCCTGGTTGCTCCGAGACACAAGTTCTGAGCTGGGGAACCGAATTACAGCAAAAGTATAATCTGACGTGGCAATGGTTGGAGCTTTTACTTTCACTGTTTTCTGTTGTATATGCTCTTTAACTCAACTCTGATCAGCAGCCATGGGTTTAGGGCGCTCCCTAAGTCCCCATGGGAGGCCCAGGAAATGTGTTTCCTAACTCTTCAAAGATGTGGTCTCACTCTTACCTTGTTTTGCTTGCATCATGTTTGGGTCCCAGGGGTCTCGTCTTAGCTTGCTCCCTTTAGTAAACACCTATTCCTCATCCTTGCTAAGACGCCCACCCTTCAGGCCTGACAGCTGTGCTGGCCGATGGCCCCTTGGGTGGCGATGGGTACATCCCCGCCCTGAGTGCTTCCTGGAGTATCCACTTTGCATGCACTTGAGATGCATGTGTGATGCAGAAACTGAAGGCCTAATCTACTGGATGTTAATTACCTTACAACAGCCGCAGGTGGCCAGTCGTTACTGTCAAGTAAGAACATTTTCATGGCTTTTCGCAGAATTGAATTTGACACACACGTACGGGTCTGCCGCGGCTACCTGGGGCCTCCTTTTCTCCTCTAGGGCTCTTGAATGCAGGCATAAGTGGTGCTTTGCCTGTGTGCCAAACTGGAAATTGAGGTCCTGATTTTTTGCTGTGTTTTCCTACAGATCAGAGAACTCTCCTTGGCTGCGATCCCATCATTCATGCCTCCCATGAGCCGTATACAACCGATACCATATTTTAAAGAAACCAAACAGCCAGCACACCCTCGACTCCCACCTCCCTTGCCCATGATAGTTCCACTTTGCTCTGAAAACAAAACTGCTTGGAGCAGGCAAGCATACAGGCTGTGTCTCCGGGAATCTATCACTCAGCTGTGCATTGGTGCTACATCCTGGCAGATCATGCCATGTTGATGACACCACGCACTAACTTCTGCTCCATAACCTGCTTCCGCTCCCACCTGCCGCCTCAGCTCCAGAATCCCACGTGTTGCCATCCCCTGAGACTTGTATGAGGGATGGTTGAGTCTCCTCACTTTGAACACATCCAATACAATTCTCCCTGTCTCCGGTCCCTTCGTCTTCATCTTGCCTACTCTGCTCCATTGCAGCCCAGGGGCCCTGAGCAAGAATCGCAATGCAAACACAGGAATATTCGTTCTCTTCTCTTCCTCTCCCACCTGACGCACCCAACACCTGCCATCCTAACCCAGCCATGGAGCTGCCTTCGTTTCCCGTACTTGCTCAGTTTGCTCTCCCGCTCCTTGTGCCAGCCCAGACTCTTTCTAGGACCCTTACAAGGTCGCCTCACTCTTGGCCTCCAGCATGCTCAGGCTCATTCAGTCCAAGGATTGTATCTTTCCATGGCGGCGGGGAGCAAGGGGTGGCCTCCTCTTCCCCACTCTCCCCTTGCTCACTCAGCTTCTGACAACACCAGCTCCAAGCTGCCCTTATCCCTGTGAGGAATGCCGATTGTCACCAGCAGCTCACCTCTGCCCTCTGTTCTCATCACACAGGTAGCAGCTTCTTGCCCAGGCTACCTTGAACCTCACACACCCACTGTTCTCTGAAACAATCACACCTGTTCTCTGACTTGGCTTCTGCTTCCCCAGGCGTGTCAAGGAGCATCTCCTGGTCCTAATTGGATGACCAGGGTCAAAGCCTGCCTTGCCAGGTTCTACTCTGAATGGACACTGTGGCTTGCACAGTGCTGTCACTAAAGGGAGCACTCCAGTGGCCACGTGCGAAATCCTTTTGTTTGTGAGCATATCAAAACACATGGTGGAAAAGTTAATTTTCCTGCCATGTAGGCCATGTCTGCATCCCCAGGCACTATCCTGACATCAGCATCCCCGTGTCTTTTCTAGTCATGGGCATTCTCCTGCCACACTGCTCATGAGGTCCCAGCACAGCATGGTGAGGATGCCAGGGAAGGGCAGGCAGTCTCCAGGGAGATGGACAAAGCCGTGGAGTTCCCGTACCTGTGGCTTGGCAGGAGTCCAGGGCACCTTCTGCTGGGTCATTGCCCATCAGCTCCTGGGAGTCTGTCCGGTTTCTCAGGGCAAGCAGGGAAGGTCCTCTACTCCCACTCCTGAGAGTGAAGGGGAGACAGCTGGCTGAGAGAACAAAGGATTGGGCGTTAGAGTGAGGGATCGTGAGCAGCTGCCCTCCACAAGCCCCAGGTGGGTCTCCCTAGGCGTTTCTGGCCTTGGATGGAGCACAGAGGGGGAGAATTGTGTGACTGGGGTTCCAGTGCCCTCCAGGTGGGGCCCTCTAACACGACCACAGACGGTGCAGGCCGACCCTCAGCCAAACGAGACACATGTACAGCATCCCAGCACGCCACAAACTCACAAACCGATGCTCACAAATTCATACAACCTCCCACAACCCCTTCACACACACACACAAACAAACCTCTCACATATAACCCCTAACACAAAATCTCTCTCTCTCACACACACACACACACACAACCTCACAGACAATCCCGTGACACAGAGCAAGGCCAGGACTTCACTGCAGTCCTGGTGCAATGAGGTCTTGGGCGTGTGGCTCCTGGCGCTGGTGGACTCTGAGTGGGGCTGTGCGAGCCACCCTGTGCATGGCAGGGTTTTGTGGGGATCTCAGTTCAGAGTCTCTCCATGCAGAGCCCACAGCGGGCACATGTATGCACACAGGCTCAGCAGGAGGGATCCAAGCACGGAGCTCAGGTCCGCATGCGGGCCCTATCCTGAGCTACCGCGTGCTCAGCTGAAGAAGGTTTGGCCTCGCAAGGACGGGAGCCGTGCCCATTCATCCCTCAGATGCATGGCCAGCACTGCCTGATGTTCAGCACTGTTTTGTAAGTGCCTTGGTACAAATGGCCAATTTCCATCTACACTACAGAGCTGGCTAGTCAGCCCAGGGACCCCTGACGGATGACACACTTGAGAGGTGTTCAGTGTTCGAAAGGAGCATCTTCTGGCATGTCACAGGTATCCACCCGAGTTTTTCGTCTCCATGCGCCATCGGCCTGCATCAGGGGGATGTGCTCGGCAGGTGAAGCCATGGCTCTCAGAGGCAAGGTGAGAGAAGTTAGGAGATGTGGACAGGCCAGCACCCCAGGGTTGGCCATCCCTTCCCCTTCAGAGGGCTGCCTGTGGTGGCATTTGCATCTCGCGGGGCTGCCTGATCGGCAGGCTGCTGCCACCCTGGAAGGGAGGTGTGGTGAGGAGTGACAGGGCACCCAGGAGGAGGCAGAAGGGTTGTCCCAGCCGGGGTTGTATGCCTGCTGTCACTATGGCCTGTCCTGCAGGATTTCACTAAGACTAAGTACATCTAGACAGTTCCATCAGGAGTAAGGCTGTTGGCATCAGCTTGCCAAACAGAAAGCTGTGAAACGCGTAAGTGACCGGGGTCAGTTTGCAACTTCTGCTTTTCCACAGTTGCAAGGCAATTTGTTCCAGGAAATGGGAGTTTAAAAGCTGAAGCATGGGGGAAGTTTTTGCTGTTCTTAAGAAAAAATGAGAATGAGTCATCTATCCCCTGTGCAATGTAAAATGCTTTCTAGCAACAGGGCAAGACGGGATGGGGTTTCAAGTACTCAGTGGAACTGGCCATCAGCCTTGGTTATCTGAGACCAAGAGCACCACACAGTGAGAGCTATCCTATCCTTATAGCAAACACAACATGAGAGCTGCTCTCCAGGTGCCCAGGTTGTGTTGAAGCCACCAAGTAGCCAACGGGTGTTTTAGGGGACCAGCCCTGGCTTGCAGATGGCATGCCCCAGGGCAGAAGGCGGAAGCAGTGGCTGAGGGTGGACTGAGGGGCAGTGGCTGCTTGTGGGCTGAAAGGGACCAAGCAGTGGAGGAGGGTGTTGCCATGCAGAGATGGTGCCTTAGCTTTCACAGGGAGTGGCCAGAGGAGACTTAAGGACCATCCTCCAGGTGATACTGGGGTTAATTCGGACAATGGGAAGAGGCAGGAGTGAGTGTGGAGGACACGGGAATGCTGTGGAGGTGGGTTGCCCTGTACTAGAAGGGTGTAGTCAGCCAGGGAACTCCAGTTCAGCCATCAGGAGGATTAAGCCAGCATGAATGGAGGAAGTCTGATGGGGAGGGTGGTGATGGTGGGATTGAGGGGCGGGGATAGGGGCATCTGAGGAGGTCATGCCAGAGGTGCCCAGATGCCAGACTGCTGTACTGGTGGGAAGTAAAGCCAGGGCTCTGCATGTAGACACGGAATCTGCGAACACGGGTTGCAGGTAACCATGAACTGGCAGGAGCCAACTGTGTCCCTTAGTCACACATTTGTACACAGTGGCCAAAGGACAGCTGAGATCATAGAACTGGGAATGAGACACCGTAGGCCAAGTGGCCATACACACATCCTCAGTCGAGCACACAGAAGACATGAGGTCTTGGTTATGTAACGAATAACTCCCACAGAACCGTGTCCTCTGATAGTGTGGAATACTCTGAGACCACATCAATGGCTGCCATGCACACATCTCCTGTTGCTGTGAGGACAGTGTGGGGCACAGCCTAGCCCCTGAGCATGGCAGTGAAAGCCTTATCAGCAGAGATTGTGGGGCACACAAACAATGGGGATGCTGACGGTGGCCTAGAGTCTGAAACTTATATGCTCATTGTTTTGGTAACTCCTGGTGATACCACAAAGCTCCCGTTGCCTGAGACCTCATGGGGCAGGCAGCCAGGACCTCAACTCTCCTGTTGTCCCACCCAACCAATGCAGAGCCGCAGCAGCAGGTGCCATGGGCCAGCCTCTTCACATGCTTCTTGCACCCACAGCTCCCCAGCCCTGGTGTGAGTGACCACGCAAACCTCCTCCACAGCACCAAATGTGCCCATCATCTCTGGATCTCAGGCTCAAGGCCAACCTGTCTCGACCAACATGAATAGAGAGTGAGGACCTGGATCCAGCCAGAGGCTGAAGATAGCAGGTGAAGGAAAGGACGGTGAGCAGTGTGTCACAGCACAGGGAGCTTGGAGGAGGAGCTCTGCTCGTATCTCCACTCCCAGAGCACTGGTGAGTCTCTCTAGGACAGAATCTGAAGAGCACCCAGCCGGTATTGCGGGCAAAACAGGACAAATGGACCAAAACTGCAACGGGGACCTCTGACCCTCGAGAAGGGAAGGTATAGGAGTCTTTCCTGTGCCTCGAGTTGCCTTGAGCTGGAGTCTGCGCCCTGAGGCTGACGGTGGAAGGGGTCATCCTGTATGCGAAGTGGTGGCCCTCTCGGACTCAGTCCTGCCTCAGGCACAGAAGCATGGATGCTCTGGGGCCAGAGCAGCAAGTCATACGAACCTCCCCCAACCAAGTGCCCCTGGATGTGCAGTGCTTCCCTCTTCTGCAAAGCTGTGCTCAGCAGCCAAGCCTTGGGGAACTCAAAGGGATGAGCTGCAGAGGGCAGGATACACATGACCCTGGCCACGCGCAGGCTCACACAGTGGCAGGCTCAAGGCCTGGGGACAAGTGACCCCCGTGGACAAACACCCCTTGGCAAGCAGGTGGTGGCCATGCTGGAGACATGCCCGTGGCTTTTTGTGCTGGGGACAGCCTGCATGCTGACCGCCACTGGAAGGCTGAGCTCAGGGATGCGTGGATTAGAAACGACTCTGAGATAACCATTTCACACTGACAAAAATCAGGACACACAAAATGTTCAATAGCAAGATCAAAAGCTTCACCCCAGAGCCATACACTGTCCAGGCACTTCAGGTCAGCAAGCAGAGGGGGTGTGTCTCAGTCATCACCATGGGAATCTGAGCCAGGGTCGCATCTGAGATGCTTTTCCCCAACCACGCTATGCTTGAAGGGGATTTTTTCCCTGACCGTTCAGCAGGTTTCTGGAATGCTGTGTTCTGAGTCAGTGCAGTGAGCACAATTCCCCCAGGGAGGAAACCTCTAGGGAACTAACAGCTTTCAGGGGAATGAAGAGGATGAACAGGAGCGAGAAAAGGCAAAAAGTGATGTTCACGCACAAATCCACGCTCTCTCACACACATGCACATGGTTGTATACAAACCGTTTGTACAATCTAGATACACACAGCACAGTCATATATAAAACATTCATACATGCAGCCATGCCATATGTACACATACACACACAAGAAATATTCACACAATACATGCATTCACATGAACTCTCACATGCAGAAACATAGTTCACACACATGTGCTCATGGCCTGTACATGCATCTACATACATGTACACACGCACCCACATGCTCACATACACACTGACATGAATGCACAAACATCATGCACTTATATGCATATACACACCCACATGAAAACACATGCAAGATACACAATTACATGCATGTGCACATATTCACACAAATGCATGCGTGCATGCTTGCATAATATGCACATTCATACACACCCTCACATGCACACACAATATAAACACACACATCTACACACAGTATACACACAATATACACACATACATTCATGCACACCTATACACACATGCACACACAACATATACTTACATGTATACACAATACACACACCTGCGTACACACACACACACACACACCTACACTGAGCCTCTTTCAGCTTGTGAGTGGTCAGCAGTTTAGAAGACTAAGCAGCTGGCTGGGGCAACCTGCCACCCACTGTGATGCAATAGAAGAGTTTAGCTCCCTTTCCCATCACCATAACGGGGAGTCCAGTACACAGCGAACCCCAGCTTCTTTCTCCTGAAAGGCCTCCACTTTGGCCGTGGTGTCACAGCTCAAGGCCGTCTGCTGAGGAAGAAGTGTTCTGACACAGACTAGCACTCGCCAAAGCTTGGGCGCAGACTCTGGCATGCACACCGGATGGAACCCTAGCTGCCAGAGCTTCACTCTTGCCTCCCAGCGTGAGGCCCACAGACACTGGACGCAGCAGGTCAAAGTCATTTCACACAGATGGAGACTGGACTGTGAGTCTCTAAGCACGGCCTTCATAAGTGATTTGTGAGTAGCTGGCTTGGCTGGTGGAACGCACAACAGGGTGGCTTTACACACTTTCCCCTCCCCTTTCCCTGCATGGACTCACGCTCCCTGCAGGGCGGCATGAAGTGAATGCTTCCAGATTGCACTCAGGCCACCTGGACTTCCCAGGGAGGTGGGAGCCACGGGGATGGAGTGGCTTGCCTTATCTGCTCGCCTTATCTTGGAAGGTAGAAGCAACTGTATTATTGATGATAAGCAGAATCCCAAGCATCAGATCATAGGAAAAAAGACACTACATTGGAACATGGGCATCATTTGTGACCGCTGGAAGAGTCCCAGTGGAAAATGAGGGGCAGGAGCTGGGCTGTGAGGGTGCAGGGGTACTGGTATTGGAAGGGGAGATGAAGAGTGTGAAACCCCCAGGAAAGACGAAGACTGTTCTAGTTGTTCATATTCAGGAGAATGGGGCAGGTGGGTGTTGACAGAAAGAACTTCACCATGAACAAAGCTGATGGACAGGAGGGGCTGGGCACGTTTTGAATGTGTGAGAAATGAAATGCCTGGGTTCTTTTGGCTGATCCTACTTAATTAAAAAATATATATAGATAATTTGTCATTACTAAAGCATAGTTTTTCATACGCAGTCATATGTCCATCATTGCTGGCATGGACAATGGCAAAGAGTCCAGCATCCTATTGTCAAGATATAGTGAACAGTTTCATTGTTAGTCCATCTTTGTCTGGAAGTAGAGATGCATACTGCATTGTATCCTCACATCTGGATATGATAGTCTCCATTACACAATTACTATGCATCCCCTTAAATGAAAAGCCACAAAACAAAATCAATAATAGGAAGAAAAAATAGTCTTACAATGCCATGAAGTTAAATAACATGTTATTGAATGACTAATGTGACTCTGAAGAAATGAAAATCAAGAAACTTCTTGAAGAAAAATGACGCTACTGTATGATCTATGAGTCATTGAAGAATTTAATGAGAAGAAAGTGTTTTGAAGAGGTGAAATTAGCAAAAAAAAAAAAATTAAAATCCATGAGATATAGTTTCTGCTGATCTTTGTTGGTGAGATGTGTCTCCCGTAGGCAACAAATAGATGGGTTTTGTTGTTTAATCCAGTCTACTAATCTATATTCTTTGATTGAGTATGAAGAACTGTACTTTAGTAATGGTATGGGGAACTCAATGAGGGGGAAGGAATTGGGGAGAGGATAAGGGAAATCCCAGGGCCTATGGAACTATATTATAAAATAATAATAATAAGTAAAATTAAAACCATGCATATACATAATTTAAAATTCACACTGAGATATGCAAAGTGTCAAACTTGCTGGAGTAGCAATTTAAAAGTCTAGGTCCTTTGGCACTAAGTACCTTCATGCAGGCCTCTCCAAAATCCGTCTCCAGAGCACCCCTCGTCCAACACTAACCCCAGCCCCACCCTCCTCCTGAAAAGCACTCCACTCCCAGCTCTGCAAAGGCAGGCACCTTGCATAGGTAGTCTCAGTCTTTCCAGAATGGCCATGTTGTAGCTTCTGTAAGGCTGGCCTGGCTGTGCAGTGAGGAATGGCATCCTGCTGTACGCACAGACCGTGGTCTGCATCCACTGAGGGGTGCTGCAGGGACCGCCACCCTTCAGTGGACCCTGGGCACAAAATCCTTTCTTTCCCTGCTTTCATTTCTTCAGGGTGTGTAGCCAGAAGTAGAACTGCTGGAGCATGTGGTAATTCTAAATGTAATTGTTTGCAGGTGTCACTATACCCTTTCTTCTCTCTCTCTCCGTCTTTCACACAGCTATTCAATGGCTTTCAGCATTATCTTATTTTATTTGAGTGACAAGGAAGGAGGCATGGAAGCAGAGGATGGGAGAAAGAGAGGGAGAGAGAGACAGAGAGAGATGGTCAGACAGAGCTCTCACCTATTGATTTACCACCCGAGCACCCACAGCATTTGAAGTGGCCCAAAGCTGAAGCCAGGAGCTGCAAACGCTCAGTCCAGGTCTTGCATTTGGTGCTGGGAGCCGTCACTGGTGCCTCCCAGGATCTGCACTGGTGAGACGTAAGAGTCTCCCCACTAATGGGGCTGGCAACTGAGTCCCTTAGGAAACTACTCCAGTCTATACCCACGTGGGTTGCAAGATGCCTCAGCAGCCAGGCCCCTCACCCACTCCCCGCCACATTGCTTCCTCTCAGGTATACAAGTGCATCCTCACAGCAACACACCAGTGTTCCAACTGCCCACATCCTGAGGGTCTCAGTCCACAGTTACGCTCTGGTTTCATCCTGGCTCTTTGTCTTGACAATAGCTATACTGATGGCAGTGCCCTGGGTCTGCATTTCCCTAAGCAGAGAGGTGTAGCACCTTTTCATGTGAATCTTAGCTGCTTGCAAATTGTGTGTGGAGAAATGTCCCTTCAAGGCCATTTGGTTTTGTTGTTCATTGTTGAGTTGTAAGAGTTCTCTCTGTAGTCCGGATAGCAGTCCCTTACCAGGTAACTGACTTGCAAACATCTCCCATTTGATGGGCTGCTCTTTCTTGATGCTGACTTTGTTGTTGGTCAGACAAATCTGTCTTTTTATTTTTTTTAAGATTGGTTTTAATTTTTATTAGAAAGTCAGATATACAGAGAAGAGGAGAGACAGAGAGGAAGATCTTCCGTCCAATGATTCACTTCCCAAGTGGCTGCAACAGCCAAGGCTGCACTGATCCGAAGCCAGGAGCCCAGAGCTTCTTCCAGGTCTCCCACAGGCAGATGTGTTTTAATTTTCAAGAACTGTGCCTCATCTCTTTTTTCTTTTGTGTTTTTTATGTCATATTCAAGAAATTGTTGCAAATGCAATGTTATACAGCTTTGTCCCATATTTTCTTCTGAGATCTCTATAATTTTAGATTTCTTTCAGGTCTTCAACGCACTCTTACTTTTTCTTTAATGTCATCAATTTGCCTGTCATTCCTGTGCTAAACTTCCCTGAATAATTTTATCATTGGGCTGATGAAGTGACTACTAAAAGAAAATCATGGAATTAAAGATGTTATCATAAGCAAAGGAAAGTGATTTTGGCTTACGATACTACTCATCTGCAGACGTAGTGCAGGTGTTTGGCTTGGAGTCACTGAATCAACAGGACGAAGGACACAGCGCAGGGTGCAAGTCACACCGCTAGACCAGGACATGCTCCCCATCTTCCCTGCAGGGGCCCCAGCTCCTCTTCCTAGCTTGTCCAAGGCTGTGTGATCCAGGCATATACCACAGCCGCCCTGTGCCCCAGCCAAAGGGAGGAGCGCATTTCCTGGAGAGATGAACCGGGATGAACTTGGCCATGAGGGCTCACCTCCCGCACAGTGAGCCTCGTGGGCTCGCCCAGTCTCCATCTCCATGAGTTGTTCTTATGCAGAAAAAGATAACAGATAATAGTCCAGGCAAAGACATTGTTGGGAGGGCATTTTAAAGACATCTAGGTACAACTAAAAATAAGCCCGTGATAAAGCAAGGCTAATATTAACTGTAAAGAAAGTAAAATGCGCAAGAGAAAAAAATAGAATTCAAGTCCTACTTGGTTCAGGCGTGTGGGATGTTGACAAGGACTAAATAATTCAAATGCTGCAGCTTGCAGTGGTCATGGCTAGGACTTCACAGGGCACACCTAAGTGTGCAAAGCTGGTGCTGAGAGGCGGAGACCACCCAGAAACACTGATGCGATTGCTGGCCCAGAAGAAAGTGAGAGTGGCAGCGCAAGCAAGGGGTTGGGGTGGTTGCTTCTTGGCTGGGAGAAGGCGCAAGGTGTGTTTGTTCTTTGTTTTAAGTGCTTCCGAACTGCTGCTTCTTTTGTTTCAGATTATCACAGCCACCCTGGGCTGATTGTGCAACTCATCCACACTCCTGTGGAACCTCCGTGCCCCCTCCTCTTGGGGTCTCCTCTAGTTCACACAATCCCTAACGTGTGAGTTGACGAAAGGTGTTCTCCCTGGGCGAGGGTGGCGGTGCAGAGGCAGCCTGGGGCTGGCGCACGAGTTGGCAGAGAGCAAGTTGGACTGGATTTCAGTTCCATTTGCTCAGAACCCAACAGGAAACCACCCAGCAGCCCTGTTATTAAACATAAACCCTGCTATTTAAACAGTGCAAATTAAAGGTGGTGGCAGCGGTTGGGGGGAAGCGTGGCAGAAACACAGGACCAAAGAAAACTTATCTGAAATCCTCCTCAGATCTCATTTCAGCCTCCCTGTGAGGGTCTCGGCTTGCGGCTGGCATACGCACAGCTGTGATGATAAGGCTCTGGGAAAGGGCTGCCATTGGCAACAGCCTCAAAGCCCTTGGGGTGATTGACCCTTCCCAAGGAAGGCGCAGGCAGCTATCACGGGGGCTTGTGGTCCACTAGTAACCACAGAGCCGGTAGGACTGCTGAGCAGGAGGGAGCAACACAAAGACAAGCCCACCCTTGTCCTCCGCTCAGGTCTGCGCCCCATGCAGCACGGTTGGCTCTCAGGCCCTAGTTGCCGGACCCCACGGAGGGCATTGGCTGTGCCCAAGGAGGAGGCATGTGGGGTTCAGGGACTGGGAAGTCATTTTGCAGCAGCAGAGAGAGATCACCTGCAGAGCATGTGCGAGTCAGCTGCAAGGACATTTCAACCTGAAGAGCATCATGCATAAATGGAGAGTTAAACAATGAAATGAAGAGAAATAACCAACCCATGGAAGGAAGAACTCACTTCTTCAAACAGGGATTTAATCCACCTTTCAAAAAAAATAACTAAAATCTTAAAGAAAAAAGGTGTTGGCCCTGCATTGCTGCATTGGGGCTGGCTTCGTGGCACAGCGGCCTAAGCCTCTGCTTGCCATGCCAGCATCTAGTATCAGAGTGCTGGTTAAAGACCCTGTGTTCCTCTTTCCATCCAGTTCCCTGTTAACCCTCCTGGGAAAGCAGCAGGGGATGGTTCAAGTGCTTGAACCCTTGCCACCTATACAGCAGGCCCCAAAAGAACTCCTGGCTCCCAGATTTGGGCTGGGCCCACGTGGTTGTGGCCGACTAAACCAGCAGATGGACGATCTTTCTCATTCTCGCTAACCCCTTTCTTTGTCTGCAGCTCTGCCTTTCATATAACTAAATAACTCTTAAAAACGACAACAGAACACCACAGGCCCCCTATGGTAGAGGACGGGAAGCTGAAATCTACATGGCTTTCCTGACCTGGCGGAGGGAAAGTTCCAGTGCAGGCCTTTGAAAATCTATACAGTTGGATTTCAACATTTGTTTAGGAATGCTGTCATCTCAAGCCCAGTCAATCATGTCCCTCTTACTACTTTCCAGTGCAAGGATCACCGTGGTGTGAGCTAAGACCCAAGGGAGCTCCCAGAGAAGCATGGCAGACTCACAGTTCCTGAGCTGCTCGGGAGAGGCTCGTCACCCCTCTGCTGTCCACACACTGACAGCCATGTGCAGATGGTGACGCCCTGAGCTATGCCAGGCCCCCAGTGGCCCACGCGCAGGAAGGATTGTGGCATGCAGCATTTCCTGTCTCTCCCCTAAGACGTTCCGGGGTGCGGGAGGGAGGTCTGTGCGTCAGTGCCCAGCCCCCACGTGTGCAAGAGCCCTTCGGATGAATCCGTTGCTTCTAAAGTTTTATGTTGCTTAAATCAAATACAGAGTAAGGGAAAAGATACTGACATATACACTACAGGATGCTGTGACACTAACTGACAACTAAAAATTCCATCTGAGAACTCCTTGGAAGCATCTTCCCACATCTAGCTACAAACCATGGGGACCAGAATCATGTACCTCATAGCATCCCATAGTCATCTGACCGCGGGACCTCCAGGGCGAGTCCTTCGGTGACAACCGAGCAATGCTGTGCATTGAATCAAGTTGGCATTTCCCCTTATTTTTTCAAGGGGCACAGAACTAGCTCTGTGATTCTGCCAGGTGTTTTGAGCTGATCACTTTCACCTTCAGAATAGATAAACTGAAGGGAAATGTGACCTCAAGGTGCCCTGGAGCTGACGGGAGCTGCACAGCCGTGAGCACCCAGGGGAGACAGGCCCAGGCTGCACAGCCGTGAGCACCCAGGGGAGACGGGCCCAGGCTGCACAGCCATGAGCACGCAGGGGAGACGGGCCCAGGCTGCACAACTGTGAGCACCCAGGGGAGACGGGCCCAGGCTGCACAGCTCTGCCTTGTAGCAGAATTCAAACTCCAAGCTTTGCTCTGGACAGTTCCCAGTGGTCTGATGTTTTTTCTCTGGTTCATCCCCCGCTCCCAACCCTTTCTTTCTCTTTCCCTCTTTTACTCTCTCTTATTATTTCTTTGATAAGCAGAGGATAGAGCTGGGTGGGTGGTGGGGAGGTTAGAGAGACAGCAAGAGTTTCTTCCAATTGCCAGGAACCTACAAACTTAATCGGGGTGTCTCATGTGGCTGGCAAAGACCCCAGGACTGGAGCCGTCACTGCTGCATCCCAGATGTTGCATTTGGAGGTGGTGCCAGGTTTCATAAGCAGGCACACCAACCTGGGGGGCTGGTAGCCCAGAGTACAGCTTAGCGGCTGTGCCTCAGGCCCAGTCTGTCTGCCCTTTGTTTTTCTACAGTTGGCCAGGAAGAGCCCCTGCCAGGAAGCGTGTAAAGATCTCCAAGTCCTTCATACAAGAGCACTTCAAAAGTTGTGTGCAAAATGGAATTGAAACATACATCCATTCCAGTGCAAAAATGTAGAAATTCTTGCATAGTTTTTTCATAAGACACATTTTCCACGAACTTTGCTAATTGACAATGTCCCAGTTAAGTTTCTTTTTCCTGTTTCGCATGAAATTCTGCATGTTCACGCCCTGAGAGGTTTGCTGCCGCTGCTGCAGGCCAACAGCAGTGAGGCTGAGCGGCTGTGGCTCTCATCACACATGGAGCCCTGCAATACTCCACTCTGCACGTCTAGCCCGTCACCAATGCTTAAACTCCAGAGAAGGCTGGAGCACTAAGGTAGGATATGAATTTTAACAATCTCATTTGGAGCTTTGTTTATCATACGAATTCTGTGTCTGATGAGCTGCTCACTCAAACATTGTTAAGCCAGTTCTGAGGGTCTGGGGACAAACAAGGGAGCTGATTATTTCTTTGTTTTCCTTGGGAGGTTGGTCAAGGCACTTTATTCAAATGACAAAATCCCTCCCTGGGAAAGATGCTGACAGAAAACGGACAATGTCACGGCAAAGTTCAAGCCGTGACTTATGTAAGCATTGGAGAATCAGAGCTGTTCCCAACTTCTCTGGGGCGCAGTAGGCTTCGTGTTGTAGGCGTGTATTCCACCAACATCAAGATAAAGGAATGAACATTAGTGAGTAAACCACCACGTGTAAGTTACCTTGCTGTGCAGCCACAGGCGGGGTTCTCACTGAGCAGGGTCTACCCGGGAGAGGGCTCCAGGCTTGCCAGGGCACAGGGCACAGTAGACTCACACTCACAGGCGTGAACAGGTCGAGAGGACAGCACGAGTCGCCTGCTCTAACTTCCTCGGGGCTTTCCTCTCTCCAATCTTTCCCCTCTCTGCAGGGTCACTGTGAGACCAGGAAGTGTGCCCCGTCCATGAAGGGGCAGTGAGAGCATCAGAACTATACCAAGGCAGAACTAAATTGCTTCCGTTCCTCTCATGCTTATTCATGCCCAAAGGAAGACAGGTAAACTCTGAGCTCAGGACAAGCTGCACAGCGGGCGGAGAGCCCGTGCTGGCGGCCTCCGGCTTGGCAGCCACAACCCAGGTGGGCTGCTGTGATGAGGAGGACCCACCGAGGAAGGCTCCCGTGCCTCCCGTGAACAGAAAGATGGACAAGTCAGAGAACAAAGCACATTCAGAAAAGACAGAACTGCTGCCACAGCCGTCACAACAAATTCCAGAACACCTCAAACTCCGCTCCAAGTGGCCTCTTTCAAGTGTGACTCTTTAGGGTGGGGGAAGGATTGGGGGCATAGGACAGCAGCTAGAGACCAGTTTAGAGGGTGGGGACGCGGCTCTTCAAAGGGCCCAGATCAGAATCCTGTCTCGCTTGACTGGCATCAGCAGGGCGGGACTGGCAGCTGCTTGGTTGTGTTCTCTTGAAAGCCCAGAAGGGTAAGTCAGTCGGGGTGTGCTCATTGCAGACTGAAGCCTAGAGGAAGGGGGTGGGGTCAGAGGCAGCCCACCCTCTAAAGGACGCTTCCCCTCTTCCCCTTTCCAGTCGGAACCCCATCTCGCTGCCCACTAGTTCATCCATTGACGAACCTCAGTATCAAAATCCCAACCATCTGTTCATGGCTCATTGCTACTAAAAAACTGTGTGAGCTTGTAGGCCAAAGGCCTAGATGACCTTTAGCGGCCTATGTGACCTTTAGCACTGATGGGCCCCAATTCTTATGAATCAAGGCCCACCTAAGTCTGGTATCAAGTGATTAGGTGGGTGCTTGCCTTAGTTGCTGGAGGCATGGGCTGTCCAGCTGACACAGGCAGGGAATGTGTGGCATTTCCCCTCACCTTGCAGGCTACTGTGAATTGCCCCTTTTCAAGCTATCCTGGACTGCCCCTATAAAAACCCTATGAATGTGCTGTTCAAGGCACACTCCAGTAAGGGGTGTTGGTCAGCCAGCTGCCTACTCTCAACCAAGAGCCCAGGCTCGGCTGTTCTGAGCTTGAATAAACTATCCTTGTGCACTTGGATCGACTTCAGACTTCTGGTGATTTCTGGGGAGCTCAAAATCTGGGCTCAACACCATCTCCTTACACTATCAGATACGGCTTGCTTGTATCACCAGTATTTCAGAAGAAAACACGAAGAGAACCTGGCCTAGCGCTGCTGTGGCAGGGACATGCCCCAAGTCCAGCCACACCAAGGGCCACCACTGGTCCAGTGTGCCCGGGAACCTGTCCAGAGAGCATTCACGCCTCAAAAAACGGATGGTTGCAAGAAAGAGACGTTGTGCGATTCCAGCGTAGCAGCCAGCAGCACGCGAAATGTTGTCTTTGAGACAGCGGTGTGGGAGCGCCGGCAAAGCCCGAGGAGGGAGAGCCAGCAGGCATGTAGCTGGTGTTCTAGTGCTAGGATTTAGCAAAAAACCATTTGAACCTGTCTGAAGTCTAGGTGAGACTCGCCAGGCGCCACACGCCAGGGCACAGACACCCACCAAAAGGTGGCCGCATTGGGACACGCGTGCAGGGAGCTGGCTGGAGCTGCAGCTCTGCAGGGCCTTCCTCACCAACTCCTTTCTCTAATGTAAGACTTACAGCCCAGAAAGAATCTTCATTTGAAAGGAAACCAATTAGAGAGAGATTGGCAAGGAGGGGAGGGCCCATTTAAAGCTCCCCAGTGAGATCAAATATTTGCCCAGTGAAGTGGAATGCTAACCTTCCGATGGGGAATCCCACACACAGAACAAAAGCTTTTGAAACTTTTGACTTCTCCTTTAACTTGCAAAGAAGTGCAAAGGAAAAGCAAAAAACACCTGAATAAGCTGCTTGAAGCAGTGTTCTCCACAATGCTAAGTCTTGGAAATCTGTTTTTTAAAAGGACTGTGTTGAGAGATAGTTGGAGATAATGCTAAACTCATAATACTCCCTGCTCCTACCACGGAGTGGCAGCAAACCTCAAACGCCCACGTGGTGACCTTGGAGCCCCGGCCAGAGGGGTGGAAAGTTCTGGAGGGCCATGATTCACAGGGCTCCTACAAGACCTGTGGGCTGACAGCTGCCCGGCCAGGGTACACAGTGATCCCCGGAGGGCAACCTCTTGAAGACCTGGAAGGCAAGTACTGGAAGCCTTCCGTCTGCTGGCCGTCGGATAACGGATAACGACAGCAGTGCGGAATGCTAAGCAGAAAGCTTAGCATTTGGGTGACTCAAAGGGCATAACCAGGCCAGCTTCAGACTTCCGGGCAGCGCCGCAAGTGGCAAAGCGGGGGGGTCGTTTCCACCGTTTCAGACACAAGAGTGATCTGCACTCACTGACCTTTGTGTCTACGAATATTCACATCCCCAAGAAGCACGCCACCAAATATCTTTCCTGAAAAGTGACTAGCAGATGCTGTCTGGTCAAAAGAAGATAGAGGGAAAAAGGAAAAGAAATGCAGACACTCAAGACGGCAGGTGTCTCGCGGGTGATGTTGAGCCCTGGTAAACACAGGGCTAAGGCACAAGAATCTGTTCTCTGAGCTCGGTGTCCAGCGGCCGTCTCGCTGAGGCCCAGCCCAGAAGCTGCTCCTCTCTCAAGGCGTCATTCTCCCACTTCCTCAGGCCAGACAAATAATTCCCTGGCCTTGAGCCTTCTAGACAGTGATTGCCTGGGCTGTATTGTTCACATGAAAATGCTAGCGCACATCCAGGTTAAAGAGAGGCCATGATGTGGCCATGATGTGCCCATGTCCCCCAGCCAAGCCCCAAAGCACTGCCACCGCCCCAGCTGCTGGCACTACCCCTTGTTGTAGCCCCAGGACCTCCAGAGGGAACCACGCCTGTGGATGCTACAGATGCCACCGGGAGCACGACTGGCAAAAGCAGGAGCAGGTAAGCAGTGATGCAGAGAGCAACATGGACCAGCCTTGGCAGCGGAACCAAGGTGCCACACTTTGTGCCTGGAGGCATCAGCAGGTGCACTCATGGAGGCTCCAGAGAGACCCAGAGGAGCTCTCGGCAGGTCTGGGGAAGAGGTGCCAGGCAGGAGTTTCCAGACTAAAGGTGCCAAGGTGGGAGATGGCCTGCACCCAGATGCCTGAGGAGGAGGTGGCTGGAGGGGAAGCAGAGGGCCCCACTGTGGGACCCAGGACAATGGCATACAGCCACACCAAGGTGGTTGTATAAGGAGAAAGCCTGGCAGCTGCTTTAAAACAATTACTGATCAGAATATAAACATGGTTTTGAGATCAGAAACCATAGTGGTGTCTTTAACCACTATGCTACAGCACCAGCCCCAGAAGGTCCAGTGGTTTATACTCTCACCTGGAAATTCAAGAACTAACCAAGTAGAGAGTTGGGTAAGTTCTGTAAGGTCACCAGTGAGGACATGACTGTGTTCAGATCCCTTCATGCGGAACTCTCAGAACAAATGTGTCTGGGTGTGCTTCTGGCAGGAATACCGAGAGTGTTCTTATCAGAAAGCTGCAGTGGCATCAGCCAGGGGCCAGGATGGGCCTCAACCAGAACCTTCTTTGTGAAGCAGTGAGCTCCAGCTGTGTTGGTGTTTGCCAAGACAAGCAGGAAGCTTAGCTGGAGTCCCTGGAATCAGAGTCAGTTTTCTGACAATAATGACCCCACCTTTTCAGTACTTCCTGCTGGGTGACTCGTGGTTCATATTAACTCAACTGGAGAATCAGGTAGTCTTTCGTATACTGTGCCATCTGTCCGCATGGCATCCAATGATGTACCAGGAAGTAAAAGCCACAAGCCCACGATCCTTCCTCCCCTCTCTGTAGGGGTGTGGTTTGGTCATGCCCATGTATCAATTTCTAGAACCCTCACTGAAGCCTCCTCCCTCCCAAGGTGTCTACAGGTTATACCAGCAGCCTCTCCATTGAAACTCCTGGTGGTAGGCAGACACCACCCAGGGTGGCATGCCTGGTCAGCAGCAGCCAAGCCCCCTAGCCCATCGCTGAGCCCCATCAGATCTGATGGGATGAGCTTGTCTCTGGCAGTGTCAGTAGTGAGAGCAAAGTCCCTGCTAATCTGATGAATCTGATGTTTTGTCCATTTCCAAGCAATGACGAGCCCAGCCTCCAATCTATTGCCTCTCAGAGTGGCAGTGGCCCACTTCCAGCCCAGCTCTTCCGCACTGGGACACCCCGGGAACCTGAGCCTGGTTGGCACCATCGGCCTGCTGGTCACCCAGTGCAGCCAGCCTCTCTGCAGAGAGGATCCGTCCCCTTCCTACCAGTGCCATCTCAGAGCTGATACTAAAGCTTTGTTCTCAGCCTCTCTGCTCCCCGTGTGGGCTGCTGTCACCTGCCCCAGCTCCCAAAGGCTTCCGTAGCAGCGTCTGAGTGGTGCCAGAGATGCCATGTTGGCCAGCACTGCGGTCTGTTTCCTGCCATCTTTCCAGAGGCAGCGATCCTCCTGAGTCCTCAAGGGGAGAAAAGGCCCGCCCCGCCCTGCTTTGCTCCGAGTTACAGAGGAGGGCCTGGGATGCAAACTGACTTGCTTTGTTGGTCGCTGAGGATGGGAACAGCTGCTTACATAAGCGGAAGGGCCCTTCCTGTTTCCTGCAGCTTGAACTTGTCACTCCTAGGCTGCTCTGCTGCTGTCTTGCAGCTGGGGACGTTGCTGGCAGTGGAGACACCTGATCCCAGGGCTCATCAGGCAGATTTTCCACAAAGTGGCTACCGCAGCACATGAAGGTGTTGCGAGGATAAACGGCAGCGCCTGTGCAGCGCGTGCACAGCAGGAGAACAGAGCACTGGCACCTTATTATTCTCATCAGGAGTGGGTGGAATTGCAAAGAGAAATCATGTCAAAGATGTAAAGAAACTTAAAAGTCTCTGACTTTAAAAGGCTGGGATGATTAAAACACCCGATGTTTGACAGGAGAAAATTAAACTGTTCTTCTGTCTCGAAGCTGTAATGCCACGTTCTCATTACTCACTGTGCCCCGCAGTCCCTTCTTCCTGCACCAACCTGTCACCAAAATCAAGGAGGTCCCATATATATGTGTGTGTAAACTGTTCTTTTATCAATATCAGCACCCAGAGTTACGACTACATATAGGATCCAAACTGAAAGAGTCCTGTGCTCAGGCAACTTCGAATTTCTCTTTATGGACAGGGTGGGGAGACGGGATGAGCCGCGGCACAGGATCAGGACATTTGGAGGGAACCCTCGCATGGGTACCCAGAGAGACTGCCAAGGAATGTCCCTCCCTGGCCTCACGTCTGCACCCAGCCTAGGCCTGTGATGTCAACATACTGCACTCATGATGTCGGAGCCGCGTGCTGGGGCTGGGGGTTGAGGGGCGATAGCTCAGGGATCCTGGGGGTTGAGGCTTCTGCTCAGGGATCCTGCCACCAGCTGAGCTGTACATACATTCCATAGTGACAGATGACAACGCAAAAGGGAGAGTCTAACTTACAAGCACTCGATGATCAGACTCCCCAAGCTTCAGAAGAGCAGGCAAGACATGGACGGGGACATTTGAAATGCTCTGGCAGGTGAGATTCAAAATCACAAACAATGAGACATTATACAATGGAGAGACATATCCGAGAGAGAACCAAACAATAGCTTCTTGAAGAACTAACAACTCCGCACTGGTGAAATTCATGAGACCTCATGAGCAGGAAGATAAACCAAAGACAAATCGGAGCACAGACCGAGGGCCAAGAGCTAGAGAATGGAAAGGCAAGACTCAAGGATTCAGAGGGAGACGACCAGTGGACCGAGGAAGGAACTAGGGACATCCACAATGCTTTGAAAGAGACAATGGCACAGGCAGGGTTCAACCCTCGGACTGGCAAAATGAGAGCGCTCTGAGCAGCGTGAGTATCCCCACGGGAGCTCTGTGTCCATGCAGTAAATACAGAATCAGAATCGGTAGGAGATTAGACAGACTGATAAGCATCGAGGACTCACATGCAAACTATAGAGACAAGCGGAAACAGGGCCACAGACAGAGAGAGATGATAGATGATAGATGATAGATGATAGAGACGTGCAGACACATATCACATGGAATTAGCACTGTGGTGAGAAGCTGGAAAGTCTTCATCTTACAGAAACTCTATCTCCGTCTGGTCTGAAGCCTGGAAGTTGCTATGGAGCCAGGCAGACAAACCCTCTCTCCCTTGGTACAGAGGCCATTTTTTCTGTCCCACGCACGGCTTCAGCTAACAGAGGAAGTAGCCCACATCACAGAGTGTGGTCTGCCACCCTCCACCCACTCACCCCAATGCACCCTGCCAGAAACACTCAGAACAACACGTGATCCAACATCGGGACACTGTGTGGCCCAGCCAGATAGACACACAAACTCAGCCATCACGGATTCCGTGCTTAGTGAGCTTGCAGAACACCAAGCCTCTAACACAGGAAGCGAAGCTACCTCACTTACGGAAATGTGAACGTTGAGCCTGTAGGCATTCTTCAAAGATCAAAAAATAAGTAAATAATATCTTCAAAATTCTGAGAAGAGTTTTACCTAGATGTTCCCCATTCAACTTATTGTTCAAGAGAAAGTATCAGATAAACATGACTTCAGGAAAGCTAGGGCCCGCTTAGTACACAGCCCCTAGATCTCAGATGCGGGATATCTTCCAGGGAGGAACAGGTGGCAGACACAGCCAAGGCAGTCTAAAGAAGGTAGCAAGAGATGACATCATCAAAATGGCAGAACGGGGGTTCCCAGCACATGTCACAGCACAGAGAGAAACATGATTTGAACCACCACCCGAGCACAAACACCTCCACAAGAGTCAGAAATCCAGCTGAGAAGCAGCAGCACTCGGGGGAGCACAGAACTAAGAAAGAACACAGCAAACAACAGGAAGGAAATTTCAAATGGAGCACCAAGCTGGTGCTCAGTGGGTGTGGAGGGACAGGGAGAGGGTGCACAGGAAACAAGAGAATGATTCACCTCTTCCAGGAGGAGCGAGAGTGAAGTGAGTCCCCACCTCTCCTGTGGGCACAGCACCACAGCCACTCCAGGGCACCCTGGAGCCAGGCTCTGACAAGCGACTCAGAGAAGAAATAAAAACACATCCTCAAGTCAATGAAAATGGAAACACCACACATCACGACACATAGAATTTAGTGATAATTGCTTACATTAAGAAAGCAGAAAGGACATGAAAAAGGAACCTCAAGGAACCAGCACCTGCAGAACAAAGCCCAGTGTTAGCGGAACGATGGAAAGAGTGAAGATTGGAGCAGAAACAAACAAAAGTGGGAAAAGATAAACAATGTAAATGATCAATGAAATCTAAGTTGGTTTCTTTGAAGTAATAAACCAAGCTGACAAATCTTTATCTACACTAAGGATCAAAAAACCGGTAACGCAAACAAAATAATGCATATTCAGGAGACATTACAACAGATTCCACAGAAATAGCTATTATAGCAAGAGACTACTGTATACAATTGTTTTATCAAGCTAGATAATTCAGAAGAAATAGAAAGTTTGAGCAGACCAGTGAGTGAGGAGATCAAATCAGAAACTCCCCAAGAACTAAGTCCATCACCCCATGCTTCACTGCCGGCATCCTCCAAACATCTAAGCAACATGAACACAAGCCCAGCATCCCTGTGACGCCGGATCAGAAAAGGACACTACAAGAAAACTCAAGTCAGTAACTTGGTGGACACGACCGTAAATATCTTCAAAAAGTGCTACAGGACCCGGTGTAATGGCTCAGTGGTTAAATCCTCACATTGCATGTGCTGGGATCCCATAACGCGTGCCAGTTTATGTCCCAGCTGCTCCACTTTCCGTCCAGCTCCCTGCTTACAGTCTTGGAAAGCAGTAGAGGATAGCCCAAAGTCCTGGGATACTGCACGCATGTGGGAGACCTGAAGGAGGTTCCTGGCTCCTGGCTTCTGTCTCCGACTTCAGGTCAGCTCAGCTCTGGCCACTGTGGTCATTGTGGAGTGAGCCAGCGAATGAAGATCCTTCTCTCTGTCTCTCCTCTCTGAAAATCTTCCTTCCCAATAAAAATAAATAAAATCCTAAAAGTTAACACACAAATAAAAGCACTACAAAACTGAATTTAATAGCACATTAAGTGAATCATCTACCAGGATCAAGTGTGATTCATCCTATATAAGCAGGGATGGGAAAACATACGCAAGTTTATACATCTGACACACATTCATAAAATGAAAGACAAACACCACAGGATGCCGAAAAAGCGTTTGATGAGATGCAACATGCTTCATGACAAAACCCCTCAATTATGGATTGGAGAGATACCTCACTTTGGGTGCGAATTACAAGCTCAAAGCTAACGTCACACTCAGTGAGGAAAAACAGAAAGATCTTTCTCCAAGATCAGAAACAAGACACAGACGTCCATGCTGCTCAATATGACATCAGAAGTCCAACACAGGACAGTTAAACAAAAAGCACTAAAGGGCATGTAAATGGGAAAGAAGTAAAATTACTTCTACTTAGAAAGCCTGAAAGACACCGTGGACACTCAAAAAGATGTGAGAAGGAATAAAGGTGTTTGGTACAGTTAAATATGCAAAATTAGTACAGACCCCAGGATAGCCTCAAAACCAGACAAGAGCAGCCAGAGTAGATGGATGGATGGGTGGATGGATCAACGTGAGAAGCCTGTGTGCATCAAAGGAAGCAGCCACAGGGGGAAAGCAGACATAAAATAAATGTCAGACAAGGGGTTACCGTCCAAACTGCACAAGACACTCAACCGGCTGAGTAGTGAGCAAGTAGCTTACAAGAACGCAATGAGTAGGAATTTCTTCAAAGAAGACATACACATGATCAAGAGATACGTGAGGATCACCAGGGAAATGCAAATCAAAATGACATGGGAGCATCCACTCACAGACAGGTCGGCGCTGAGTGAGTCCAAAGAACACGCATATGCAAGCACATGGAGAAAGGGATGCCTTGTTTACTGTTGGGTGAACGTGTGTTGGCACAGCCATCACAGAAAACAATGCAGAGGTTCCTCAAAAAATGAAAAAGAGGGACCTGGTGCAGTAACCTAGTAGCTACAGTCCTCATCTTGCATGTGCTGGGATCCCATATGGGCACCAGTTCTAATCCCAACGGCCCTACTTCCCATCCAGCTCCCAGCTTGTGGTCTGGGAAAGCAGTGGAGCACAGCCCAAAGCCTTGGGACCCTGTGCTCATGTAGGGGACCTGGAAGAGGCTCCTGGCTCCTGACTTTGGATCAGCTCAGCTCCGGGCATTGTGGCCACTTGAGGAGTGAGTCATCTCACGGAAGATCATCCTCTTTGCCTCTTCTCCCTGTATATCTGACTATCCAATGAAAATAAATAAGTCCTTTTTTTTTTTTTAATAAAAAAAGAGAACTACCACACCACACAGCAATGCCACTATCTGGTAAACCTCCGCAGAACTGAAGTCAGTGTCTTGAAGAGACATTTGCATCGCCATGTTGATGGCAACCTTTTCACAGGAACGAAGACCTGTGATGAATCTGCGTGTCTCTGTGACAGATGAGCGGGTATAGAAAGCGTGACAAACATGCACATGTGCACATGTGACTACGATGCAGCTTCAAGATGAAGGAGGTGCTGCCACGGGATCAAGATGAGTGAGCTCACTGGATGCCATTCTAACGGAAAAGCTCAGGCATGGAAGGTGACTGTCACCGACTTCACTCACACTGGGATCTGACAGTTACGCTATCGAAGCACAGAGTGGAGTGTGGGTACCGAGGCTGGCACGAGGGACAGGCACGGGTCACTCACAGGATACATACACAGCACGACTGAGCTTGGAAATGTGGGTACCGAGGCTGGCACGAGGGACAGGCACGGGTCACTCACAGGATACATACACAGCATGACTGAGCTTGGAAGATGTGATATACAGAGTGCTGACTGTCTTGAACAGACTTATCTTGTATACTGGAAATTTGACAAGAAAATAGATGCCCTACACAAACACACACAAACACACAAAGGTAACTATGTGAGAAGATGGATATACTTGACAGTGCTGATTCATATATATATATAATACATGTAATATGTATGTATGTATTTCTATTTATCCATATAGCAAAACATCATGTTGTGGGTCTTAAATATGCATTAATTTTTACAACTGTTTTTAATTATCAATTATACTTATTTGAAATGGAAATAGAGAAAGAGAGATCAAGACAGGAGATGAATCTGCTGCTGTACTTCTCTAATTCTTCAATAACCAGGGACAGGCCAAGCTGCCGTCAGAAGCCCGAGCACCCAGGGGTCTCCCACATGAATGGCAGAGTCCCAAGTGCCTGCGTTATCTGCTGCTGTGCCTGGCCCACAAACAGGGAGCTGGCACTCACATGCAATGCCGTGTCACAGGCAGTGGTATAATCTGCTGATGCACAGCAAAGGTGACCTCTGATTCACTTCTTGAAAAAAGAAATCTGCAAGCCTGAGTTCCAAATACAAGATCACAACCAAGGCAAAAGGGGCCCTCCCTAGGGCTTTAGCTTCAATCTTCCTGATATTTCATTTGCACACATGACATATTGAGACAGTAAAATGCAAGATGCAATTAAACATTGGCAGTCAGGTGGGAACAAAGAGCAGGAGTTAAACAAAGTGATGCTTATTTTGATTCAGGGCATAAAGAAGTCCCAGTAGTGGCTGATGAATCTATGCCTGGGCCCTCAATAGCCACTACCCCACTGAGCTACCACACTGGTCTGCCAGGTGTGCTCAAATGCAGTCTCAAGTGCTTCTCAGTGCACCAGGCGACACAAGCGGAATTGTGTTGGTCTGTGTGCAGTGAGAACCCAGGCTGACGTCTAACTCGGTTAGAACCTGGCCTGGAGCATTTGATCTGAAGGCAGGCAACATCTTTCCATCGTGGGGACAGTGTCCCTGTGTCCGCACACAGGTGGTTGTACAAACAAGTTGCTGGATGAGGACCGATGCACTGTGCCCAGCAGTTTGCCTGGACCGGAGGAGCTCTGTTCTTCCCACAGCATCCAGCCACTAACGCGCCAACTTCCTTCAGTTATGTCTCAGGATCAGGAAGAAATCGCAGTGCCAGCAGCCCACAGTGGGCCTCTGGGGACCAACTGCTCTTTTCAGAAACGCCCAGCAGAAAGTGCACCTGTAGCACTCCATGCTTTTCTATTTTCTTTTTTAACGTATTGCATTTTGAGTCCTGGTTGCTCTACTTCTTACCTAGCTCCCTCCTAATTGGAAGTAGAGATGCATACTGCATTGTGTCGTCACATCTCTGTATCATACTCTATATTATAAGATGTACCACAACTTCTTTACCCACTCCTCTTTCTACTATGTCTGAGTTGTTTCTGGCCTTTGCCGCTGTAGATTTCACTGCTGCTGTAAATGTAAGATTACAGGTTGCTTTCTCACATGCAACTTTCATTTTCTTTATTTTTAAATGTTATTATTATCATTTTATGATACAGGTCCATAGGCCCTGGGGTTTCCCTTACCCTCTTCCTAAACCCCAACCCCCACCCAGAGTTCCCCTATATTATTAAAATACGATCATTTTTCATAAACAGTCATAACTCCATCAGGCAGATAGAGACTCTATGGCAGAGTCCATCACCCTATAGTCAACAATAGTAAGTGGTTTCACTGGGACTCCATCTTTAGTCTGGAAGTAGAGATGCACACTGCACTGTACCCTCACATCTGGATATGATAGTCTCCATTACACAGTTACTGTACGTCCCCTTAAATGAAAAGCCATAAAATCAACAACAGGAAGGAAAATTGAAATTTACAATGCCATGAAGTTAAATAACATGCTAGTGAATGACTAACGTGTTTCTAAAGAAGAAGTAAATAAACCTTCTTGAAGAAAATGATGCCACTGTATGACCTATGAGTCAGTGAAGAATTTATTATGAGAAAAAAATTGTTTTGAAGAAATGAAACTAAAAATAAAAACATCAAAATCTATGAGATATAGTTTCCGCTGATCCTTGTTAGTGAGATGTGTCTTCTGTAGGCAACAAATAGATGGGCTTTGTTTTAAAATCCAATCAACTAATCTATGATTATTTGATTGATTAAACAATTTACATTCAGAGTTAATATGAATAGGTGGTAATTTAGTCCTGTCATTTTAGCAATGGTTTGTTCATTGATTTAGTCTTCTATTGTTATGTTGCTGGAATGTTCCTCACATTTTCCTTTGGTTTTGGTAGGTGCTATTCCTTTTCTCTGTCAAGAGAACATCTTGAAGTATCATTTGTAGGGTAGGTTTGGAAGAGGCATATTATCTTAACATTTCTTTATTGTGGAACAATTTTATTTTATTTTTAAAGAAAAAGGAAAATCTTATTTATGTTATTCTGGGCCCACAATTTTTTGCTTTTGGAATCTGTAATATTTAGCTCCATTCACTTCTGATCTGTAGTGTTTCCTGTGAGAAGTCAGGTGTGAATTTAATTCCCATTGTTCTGCATGTGAATTGATTTTTTTTTCACATGCACATTTAAGGATCTTTAAGGATCTTTTCCTTATGTTCAGTTGAAGAGAGCTTGATGATCATGTGTTGTGGTGAGGTTCACTTTGGTCAAGCCTGTTGGGAGTTCTGTGCCCTTCCTGGATGTTGTTTCACAAATCTTTCCCCAGATTAGGGAAAATTTCCTTTATTATTTTATTAAATACATTTGTAAACCCAGCTTCTCTTTCTGCACCTTCTGGAACTCCCATAAATCTTATATTTGGCTTTTTAATAGTGTCTCTTAATTTGTGAATACTTTTTTTAAAACTTGACCCAGCTCTGCTTCCAGCTCTTTGATTGTTTCCTCATTGTGTAAGAAATACCTTCCAGTTTTGAGATTCTTTCTTCCACCTCATTCATTCTATTATGGAGACTTTTCACTAAATTTTTAATTTGCTCTATTGCATCCTTCATTCCCAACAATTCAGCTTGATTTTGTTTTAGTGTTGCTATTTCCTGTGTGACATACTCCTATATTGAACCCCTGTATGTGCTTCTTGTTGTTGATAAGAAGTTTTACAACAAGTGTTTTGAATTCTGTATCCCCCATTTTCTCGATGTCTTCCTCAGTGAACTCTGAGGTTGGCAAAGACTTTTGCTCCTTTGCAGAGGAGTCTTCAGTAACATTCATTCTGCCTCTGTTTCTTCTTTTGCTCTTGGTCATTGTACTTCTGGTTATCAGATCATACTCCTCAGGGCAGGTTTCTGAGCTCTGTCACCCACAGGTCTACTATTTGATTTTACTTGCTGTGGTTGGTACACAGTTCTTTGATTGCACTGATTTGCGCCACTTCCCTCAGTGAGTGGTGACCAGTACAATGTGCTGAACTCAGTGAGTTCACTTCCAACTTAGCACACGTGTAGCTCACTGTTGACCCTCTAGTCTCTCAAAGCCTTTGCCACACTGTACAAAATAGTGCCTGATATGCCACTTGTAGAGTTCTTGATCTACTGGTTATTAGATCTGGGGGCTCTTTGGACCTATTTTGGGTGGAACCTGTAGGATGCCATATCATTGCAATTCATTGTGCCAGAAATGAATTCATTCCCAGCTTAGTGCATGCATGGTTCTATCCTATAGCCTTTGTCTTCCTACACAAAATGGCATCTGATTTGGCTCTGCTGGATGTCTGGGATGTGAAATCCACCCTGTTCCCTCACTGCCTTTTTGGGATCTGCTGCTCTGTCTCTGCTGCTGGTCAAGTCAAACAAACCAGCAGGACAAGCAGTTCTTTGCCTGGGTTCACCTCCTGAGCTCCTGATGAATTCGCCTTCCCACCTGGCTGCTGGTGGAGTTCCAGCCACTGGTGGAGCTCAGATCGCCACTGGCTGAATGGTGCTGGGATATCTGGTCACCGCAACAGCACAGTACTGTTTCTACTGCTTCCCTCTGTCCATCAATCTCCAGGTGCCCCTCTGCTTTCGGTCTGTCCTGTCCTATTTCCCGGAATGTGTCTTCATCGCTTCACACTGGCCAGTGTTTCTCCATCTGTTTAAACGTGGCCTTACTGTATTCCGCCATCCTCATTCTCTCAGCTTTCATTTTCTTTGGATTTATTTCCAGCAGTGGGATAGCCTGATCATATAGCATATCCATTTTCAGTTCTCTTAGCACTCTCTATACTGAACTCCATAGCATTATTCTAGCCTATATTCGCACCAACAGTGACACAGGGTACCTTTCTCCCCACATCCAAGCCAGCAGGTATTCCTGGTAGATTTCCAAATGTTGGCCAATCTCACTGCAATTATGTGGAAAATTTCCATGTGATTTTTATTTGTATTTCCCTTAGAGAGTTTGAGCATTTTCTCATATGTCTGTTAGCCATTTGAACTTGGCCATACTTTAGCACAGATTTTTTTTATAATGTTTTTGCACAGTATTTATATTCAGTTGTGTTGGTTTTTATTGTTCAAAAGTCATGATTTTCTTCTTTTACTTTGCAATTCCCTTAAATTGCTCCAATTATTAGAAAATTATTAGTTCTAAGCATAAATACTGTTTTTCAGTGCTAACTGAAAATACCTTTGTTGCTTTTTGGCTTAAAAACATAGATTTGGGACTGGCATTGTAGCATAATATACTAAGTTGCTACCTGCAATGTCAGAGTCCCATATGGGCACTGTTTGAGAGATGCTTCTCCATTTCCCATCCATCTCCCTGCTAAAGTGTCTGCAAGGAGAACATTTTGTCTAAGGGTTGGGACTCTGCATCCATATGGGAGACTTGGAAGAATCCCCTGGCTCTTGGCTTCAGCTTATTGCAGGCCCAGTTGTGGCCATTTGAGGAGTGAAGCAGTGGATGGAAGATCTCTCTCTATGTCTTTCTAATAAAAATAAAATAAATAATTTTAAATGGTTTGATCTGGGGGAAAGAAATTTGGGCTAGTGATGAAGATACTAGTTGGGGTACTCATATGCCACATGAAGTTCCTGGATTTGAATCCCAGTTCCCCTGCAATACCTTCTGATGCACATTCTGAAAGGCAGCAGGTGGTTCAAGCAATTGAGTCCCTGACATGGACACAGGAGACCTGGACAGAGTTCCCAGCTTTTTGGTTGATTCCAAATGCCTGCCTGCTGAGGGCGTCTGAAGCTTGGATCAGTGAGTGGAATCCTCTCTCTCCTTTCTCTCTCTCTCTCTCTCACTTACATAAAGCACACAAATAAGCTAAAGAAGTTAATAAATTTTGTCCAACATTGTCAAGACTGAAATGTGCCTTGTTGGTTTGATTGCTGTTGAGCTCTTTCTTCCTTTCATTAAGGACCTGGCAGCATTGGGCTTACTGCCTCCTTGCATGTATTCTCCAAGCTCTGCTTTGTGTCTTACACAAGGTCAGGGATGTTGGCTCTTGCACCCAGCTGCGTTTGCAGCATGAAGGAAGAGGAAAGGGCTGTTAGAACTGATCCTCACACTCAATACTTTATAGCATGTTGGGGGGCTAGCGTGTTTGAAGCGTCCATGGGTGACGCAGATGTTCCATGTCTAGTGAAGAAAGAGTAGAGCAGAGTCTCATGCTAGACACCGGGTCGGACACTCTCTACTAACTGGTGCCTGGCGTCCGGTCATCCCTCTGAGGTTCATTTTTCAGAACATTTTTAATAAAATGAACTGACACGGGATAAATCTAAGGAGCAACTGAGGCTTAGGAAGTGCCCCAAAGAACAAAAGAAAAGTCAGGTAAAACTGAAATTGTGAGAGCTGAAGGATGTTTATAGCCTTTGTCTACAATCCAACAGGAATAGGACAGGACAGGAAGTCAGGCAGGAAGTAGCGCTGGCTTCATGGTGCACAGACCACCAATCACAGTCATAGTCTGGGAGAAGCCCTGCTGTTCTCAACTCTGACTCACCCCATTCCCCTACCTGGACAGGGAGCACCGTCCCAGAACACAAGGCAAGGGCACAGTCTAGGGGGGCTCTACTTCTTACCTAGCTCCCTCCTAATTGGAAGTAGAGATGCATACTGCATTGTGTCGTCACATCTCTGTATCATACTCTATATTATAAGATGTACCACAACTTCTTTACCCACTCCTCTTTCTACTATGTCTGAGTTGTTTCTGGCCTTTGCTGTTGTAGATTTCACTGCTGCTGTAAATGTAAGATTACAGGTTGCTTTCTCATATGCAACTTTCATTTTATTTGGACATATTCCTAGCAGTGGGATAACTGGGTCATGCCGGGGCATCTAGCTATAAGAAACAAATATTAATGGATTTAAAGGATAAATAGACTCTAATATAATAATAGTGGTGGAGCTTAACACCCTGTTAATCTTAATGGATACATCAATGAGACAGAAACTCAGCAAGAAACAGTTGAGCTCACTCAGACACTGAAACAAATGCACATAAAAACTTTCTCCAGGAATGACCAATTTATAGGCCATAAAACAAGCCTCCTAAAATTCTAAAACTCAAAATCATACCATGCATCTTCTCAGATCATAATCGTGCAAAACTAGAGACCAATAAGTCAAACTGCCCCAGAAAACATGCTGATACCTGGAGACTGAATAATATGCTGCTAAATGAACAATGGGCTATACAAGAAATCAAAAGGGAATTAAAAAATTGCTTGCAACAAATGATGGCATCAACACAGCAAATCAAAACTTATGGGGCGTGATCAAAGCATTGTTAACAGGAAAGTTCATTTCAGTCGATCCTTACATCAAGAAATTGGAAAAAGCACCAAGTAAATGATCTAGCCATACATTTGAAAGAGCTAGAAAGCAGGAGCAAAGCAATTCCAACACTGGCAGGAAAAGTGAAATAGCCAAAATAATGGAGGAAAGAAACCAAACAGAGATCAAAAGAACAATACACAGGCTCAATGAATCAAAGATTTGGTTCTTTGAGAAAATCAACAAAATAGATTCTCCACTAGCCCAACTGATCAATAAAAGGAGGGAGAAGAAACAAATCAATAGGATCAAAGATGAAAAAGAGATATAATCAGCCATACATAAAATAATCAGGAACTATCACAAGCAGCTATATGTCTACAAATCAGAATACCTAGACGAAATTGATACTTTTTTGGACACATAACGTATCATTGAATCATGAAGCAATTAATAATCTAAACAGACCTATAACAAGGACTGAGTAATCAGTAATTAAATCCCTCCCAACTATGAAAAGTCCTGGACCAGAGGGCTTCACCACCGAGTGTTACCAAATGTTTCAAGAAGAACTCGTCTGGATCCTCCACCAGCTATTCCAAAAAACGGAAACGGAGGCCGTCCTTCCAGACTTTCTCCATCTCCGAATACCTCAGAATAGTACATGATTTAAGAGAAGGCTTCTGGGCTCTAGGAGCAGAAATCACAAAATAATTACTGATAACGACAACTCCTAAAAACTTTCATCAAAAGACACAAGTACAATCAAGTATTAAGACTAATCAAGACAGAACACAAACTGCTTATGTGACTATCCGAAGAGAAATGGCAAGTATTGAAGAGATAGGAAGAACTACAGAGGGTGGGACACCAACCATCAAATTAGCATAATGGTTTTTGGAAGGCAGTTAGTAACATCTGGCAAGGCAGAGACACTATCTCTGGTCCCAGGATTTACCTCCTGGAAAACCTGTGCCCCCCAAATCCTCAGTAACCTGTGAAGGAGATGGGCGCCAAACACTTGCACCGACCAATGTTTGTATAAAAACAAAGCAAAACAAAATGAAACGATTTAAATGCTATTTGATAGAAAAACACACATTATTGAAGCACATTTGTATGACAAAATCTCACACAGATTGGAAAGCAATCTATCAATATATAAAAATCAGGTTGCAGGATAATAGCCACAATACAGTTTACATGTCATTTTAAATTTCAGACTGTTACTGTGTGTGTTTAAAGCGCAGCAAAGAACACCACCAAATTTCAGCAGCGATGCTGCCTGCTGAGGAGCTTGAGAAAGAGCCTTCAGTGGGTGGGGGTGGGGCGTCCTGCACACTGCCGACACTTTCACTGCCTTCAGTGGGTGGGGGCGGGGCGTCCTGCACACTGCCGACACTTTCACTGCCTTCAGTGGGTGGGGGCTTCAGTGGGTGGGGGCTGTGCGGGACTTCGCTGTGTGAGGTGTGATGTCCTCCGGAGTAGATGAAAGAATCTGCAACACATTCAGACTGACCTTCAAGTGAATCTGATGTGTGTGTGTCCAGCCAGGCCTCTGGCCACCCCTGCTTCTCTAAGTTCCAAGCACCTGCAGCCTTGATGTTTATCAAGGAACTCGGAGAGGGAAAAACCTGGAAAGTGGAGCAGCACTGTGTATTCTGGAAGACACTTCAGCCTCAAATGAAGGGCTGTCGGTAGTGACCGAAGAAAGTGACACAGCAAACTACATACGGATCCAGCTTCCAGCTGGAAGTTAGACAAATATCAAAGATGACCGTTCTAGATGCTGTGCAAGATTACGGGAGCTTGGCAGTGAGCCAGTGGACCTTATGAATGCCCTCTCAGCTGCCATCCCCCACCCCTAAGACGTATTCCCATGGTGGGAGGTCTTTCCCAGCCAAGCAAGTGGAGTTCTCCTTTGTGCAGTACGTATTCACCGGATACTGAGTGAGCTGCCAGGCCCTGGAGGTGCAGCAGTAACTGAGCCCTGGTCCTTCGTGTTTCTGTCATGAGTAGGTCCAGCCATGCCACACCAGGGACAGATGTGTGAGGCTGAAATGGGCGTAACTGATGACAGTGGGCAAGGCCTCGGGCTGATGGGTCTAGGAGCCTCTCCTATTTTGTCTCAAGTCGATGCAAGAAAACTTAGGTGCTTGACAAGTTATCCAGACACTTGATTGCCATATTTCAAAATAAAGAGAGATATATATAGAGCTAATGTGTTTTGGAAAATTGCAAGTTTTTGACATTATCTGTAATACTTACTATGAACTTTTTAAAATCTATGCTTCTGAGATCTATTAATACATTGCTTGAAAGAATTTTTCACTTTCTGTCAAAGTGGTACTTGGACGATCCAGTGATTTTTAGGGACAAGTGGGCCCAGGGGCTAAGCTGCTCACTGGACGCACGTCCCATTTCGAAGTTCCTGCGCTCAGCTCCCTGCCAGGCAGCCGCTGGGCTTCTGCTACCCAAGGAGAATCCTGAATTGAGTCTGTGGCTCCCAAGGTCTGTGAAAGAGTGGAGGGAATCAACTGCAAGATGAAGCACTCCGTCTCTGAAATCAACAATTCAAAGAATCTAAATTCAAACAACTTTTGAAAACCATATTGCAGATCTTGGTATAAACAGTTTCCATCTTCCTAAGGAGAGTATGCTATACATTAATGAGTATATGAAAAATGTGGACAATTCATACAGCTTTCAAGAAGAAGAAAAAAAGAAAACATTAAGAAACCATAACTCAAAGAAGCACAGCTGAGCCATTTGCATCTTTCTTTTGCATTCTTTGCTTCAAGATAAATATGAAAACAAAAACTTCAGATTACATATTTAATTTTTGAAAATGAAAATGCATTGCTGTCACTTTCTAGATGCAGGTCTCAGGCTAGGCTCATGACTTTGGCTCATGAGGCTGTGCTCCATTGGCAGCCATTTACAGGGGCTCCACTGGGTGACCATGGCAGGAGCAACGCTGGAAGGTTTCAGCCTGAAGCCAAGAGACAGATAAAGGTACAGGGCAGGGGTCAGGCCAGGTGAACAGCAGCAGACCAGCTCCTTCTTCCACTCCATTCCAGCCACAAAGAGCCCATGTGGTGCAGCGTTTGTTAGAGGCAGCCGAGAGGGTGACACAGCTCCAAAGAAAAGAAACCAGCTGCCCATAGCCCAGAACCCTAGCAGCCCTCCAGCAGCCTGGGCAATGGGCCTTGTAGTCCTTGCTCACTCATCCGTGAGCTTCTCTGGGCTTGGCCTTGGAAGAGGCTATTGGTGGGCAGTGCAGTTTGAGGAGAGAGCACGTGGTGAGTTGGGAGGCAGGGAGCACAGGAAGTGGGCGGGTTCACCTGGCCTTTTGTAACATTTGGAGAACTTAAGATGATGAGGGAGGAGCATCTCCGAAGGGTACGTCACCAGTCCCAGTGGTGCCATGCTGGAAACCAAGCCTTCAACACGGGGTCTTAGGGTGGGCAAATCCCAAGCTAATACACAAGTCATAGGATCTAGTACAGAGAATTAGTGTCAGAGGGTTCAGAAAAAATGTCTCAACTCTGAGTGACAGAATTACAGAAAGAATGAAAGAGAGAGAGAGAGGACAGAGAGAGACGAGAGGTCTTTCATCTGTTGGTTCACTCCCCAGATGGCTGCAATGGCCGGTGCTAGTCCAGGCCAAAGCCAGGAACCAGGAGATTCTTCCATGTCTGCCACGTGGACAGCAGAGGCCAAAACACTTGAGTGATCCTCCATTGCTTTTCCCAAGCCACTAGCAGGGAGCTGGATCACAAGGGGGGCAGTCGGGATATGAATTAGCACCCACATGGAGCACTAGTGTCTCTCTCAAGCAGCAGCTTTAGCTGATACCGGCCCTAGCCCTGCTTCTTAACTGTGAGTATTTTGTCCTCAAAAGTCCACTGGCTTTTCACTGTCCATCCTTATTTATTATTTACACTGGTTAGACTCTCTCAGAGCAAAGAAGTATTAGGAAGTGGTTCCTGTCCTGAAAATGGGTGTAGAAAACCATTTAAATACTAAGTGCTGAGTTACCCAGGGTTTTAATGAAAAGGGAAAGTTGGGGCTTGGGCACTGAACTTGCATTTGGTGGTGTGGATTCTAGCAGTGTAACCCAAATGTACAATTCTCCTATATTGGAATTGTAAGGTTTGCATTTTCCTCTTTTTCAAGTGTTCTACTGCCAACAGTTCCTAGTCCTGCTAACACCACTGCTATTTCAAAGTCAAGGACATTATGGAAATATTTATGTTTCCTGCTCTGTGTCAAAAGAAGCTAAATATGTGGGTTATGTTGGCAAACTGCTTACAGTAGCACAGCTACCAACAAATCTACAAAAGCAAAGATGAGGAGCAGGCATCTAGAAATGAGGACAGTTGAACAAATGGCAGGTTCAACAAATGACAGTTGAACAAATGGACAGTTGAAGAAACACATGCAGGACTGGTGGGCTTAGGAAGCTGAGCATTCATGGAGTGTGTGTGTGTGTGTGTGTGTGTGTGTGTGTGTGTGTGTGTGTGTGTGTGTGTGTGATGTGCAATACAGGAGTGGAAAGGGCCCATGAAAATGGGAAGCAGAGTCACGTGCTCCTGTGAGACCACAGAGAAACAGTGGGACCTGGATCAATACCCACTTACGGGCAGTTTCTAATGTCCATCATTGCCTCTGTATGATCTGGCATGTTATTTAATCCAGGTCTGCCTCAGGTTTATATGGAATTATAAATAGGTAGAATCATTCTTGCCAAGATCCTATGAGGATTAAGTGAGTCAATGCACAGTAGAGTAACCAGATTTGTGGATAGAATAATTATGTCACATACAAAGTAGTCAATAAAGATGGTGCCTATCCTTAGCATCATCACCATCATCATCACCACCATCAATACCATCAGCACTATCATCACCATTACCACCATCACCATTATAACCATCACAACCATCACCACCATCATCACCATCATCACCATCACCACCATCACCACCATCATCACCATCACTATCATTACGATCATCATCATTATAACCATCATCACCATCATCATCATCACCATCATCATCACCATCATCACCATCATAAGCATTATCCTCATCACTCTCAATGTCATCGTTGCCATCATCATCATCATCAAAATCATCATTATTACCCTTCTGATTAACACCACCATGAATGCATGCTTTTCACATCATTATCACCATCATCATGATCAATGCTGTCACTGGCAGAGGCCAGCACAGTGTTCAGCCAGTAATCTTCCATGTGCAAGCATCAGTATCCAATATGGGTGCCAGTTGCTGTCCTGGATGCTCCATTTCTGATGTAGCTCCGTGCCTGAGAAAGCAATGGAAGAGGACCCAGCTTCTTAGCTCTTGCACCCACATAGGTGACCCAGAAAAAGCTCCTGGTCCTGGCTTCATATTGGTTCAGCTCTGGCCATTGCAGCCATTTGAAGAGTGAACCAGTGTATGTAGCATTTTCCTGTTTGTATATCTCCTTCTGACTATAAATATCTAGAAATGAAGAGACATTTCAGTGTGCATCTCTACTCCTGAATCAAAGATGGAGTCCAATGATACTGCCAAATATATCTTGACCACAGGTTGCTGGACATCTGCCATTGTCCATACCTACAATGTCATGTTACACTTAAACAGCAGAATGAGGGACTTGGACTCCGTTTGAAAATTGTACTATTGTAATGATACAGGGAGGATCAGTAGGGGGAGGAGAACTGGGGAGAGAGGGTGGGGAAGTCCCTGAGCCTATGGAACTGCTTCATAAAACTAATTAATTAATTAGAAGAGCTTCCTATTTGCAAAGGGACCAGGTGAATGTGGAAAAAAGAGGGGAAAGGGTTTCCTCTTATGAAGGCCTGCTTTTTAGCAATTATCACCATGTTGGGATACTGAAAGACTTCACGTTTCCAATAAATCCCGCCTTACTCTCCCTGAAACGCCTCAGCTATCCACAGTTTCTGGCTGCTTTGTGAAATGATTTTCCTCTCTTATCACCTTGGGGCTACAAACTGTGCAGTGACCTTCAGAAACTGTGTAGGAGCTGTGACACTTCCTGGCCCTTAGCCACCTACATAAGCTTCTTCAGGTGTGCTTGGAACGAGGCGTGCGTGACACCCTGACAGGTGAGCCACATGCTGTCGATGTCTCAAGAAGGCACAGAGGGTGGTGGAGAGTGGGAACAGAGGAGAGGCAGTGCGCAGGCCTTTGTCCAACAGGATTGAAAGGTGCTGACAAGGAGGGAGTGCAGAGAGAGCCGCTCCTCCCCTGGGATCTGGCTGGACCTGGATTAGGGCACAGGACTGAATGCAATGTACCAGTCAAAGCACCATAACAAAGTGGTCAGTTGACATCAAGATGACATCGAGAGCAACAATCAAAACATTTGAGTCCTGGGGAGTTTTCATGGGTTTCTGGTGGAAGGGCTGTGGGAACCCTACCTGCCTGGTGTCCCTGCAATCAAACTGGCAAGACCGGTGTGGCCAGTGAGGAGGTGGCTACAACCTGTGCCCAAGGTCACTTGCTGGGCTGGTTACTGCCACTGTGCCTGGCTCTCAGATTGCCTACACAGGGAATGACAGCTTTGCTGTGGATCTGGACTTCTCCAAGGGCAAACATCCCAGGCAGATACACCTGCTGCCACCTCCAGTTGGGGCTCTCTGGCTGCGGGACTTGCCCCACTCCTCTGCAGCCACCTTTGTCTTGGCTTCCACAGCAGTGCCATTTCTGACCTGATCTTTGGACTCTCATCTCTGAAATCCACAGCACCTGAACAAGGCAGGCCATGTGAGAGTACAGGACACAGAAGGCATCACAACCAGACAGGCAGCTGGGGCAAGTGCACACTGCAAGCTCTCCCAGCAGGAAGAGAGGCAAGGAGCCTGGGTGGGTGCTGCCTTTGTCTGCAGGTGCACGCACGTGACATTTTGCTGGCCATCAAGGCCAGCCCGAGCCTCCTTTACCAGTGCCACCAGAAGTCCAGGCACCTCCAATCTTTAAGGCATCCTTCATGGTGGTAGCCATGGCAGTTCCTGCACTGCCTGTGCGAGTTTGTGACCACTGTCTTTGGCGAGCCCCAGGGGCTCAGTGCTGAAGAGCAGAGGGAAGCAGAAGTGACAGGATGTCCCTCTGCAGCTTGTCTCGCTCTCACACCCTCTCTGCCTCTGTGTGATTCTCTCTGATGTCAATGACCACACAGAGAACACTAATGGACAGACCAAGGGAGCCAGGAGAGTGGGCACCCTGACTGGCTGCACCTGCTCTCGGTGCGTGCCCGCCTCTGGATTGGAAGTGGACACTCTTGGCAATCTTAGGGTTCCGGGGTAATGTGGGACACGGTAGAAGCTCACTCAGACAACTGGTTCTTTTATTGGCACCAAAAGTCTTAATCATGGGATCTCAAATTAATCTCAAATTCTCAAATTCATCCATTTGGCTACATCCCCACAGGGTTCTATGCAGAAGGAATGTGTTTGTGTTAGCATTAACATCAGCAGAGCTAAGAAAGTCGCCTTACAACCATCCCTCACTTAAATACGAGCTGCCTTCCCTACAGAGTCTGATTGCAAGAGGGAACACGCACCACATATTTGCGTGTACATACAACACCCACGTTGCATGGATCATCCATGCCTACCTGCCAACTGAGCATGAAGTTCACCCTTCACATGAAGAAAAGTCTGCTGTTAGCATTTGGGCAAAAATTCCATGGCATTTACATTGATTGTCAAATATTTTTTCATGTGATGTGAAACTAAATATCTCACAATTTAGGTGATTTTGCCACCAGGAACTGGCGAGTATGTCAAGGGCTTCTTGCATGGAGTCCTTAGGCAATTACATAGTGAGTGTCGCCAGTCCCGCCCCCCCAGGGGTGTTTGTGGGCTGGTTGGAGGGAACGTTCCCCACAGGGGAAGGGTGGTTGGGTGGGTGGCGTCCTTGTAGACTCCTTCAGGGTGGCAGAGTCCAGCAGAGTCGCATGGACACCCCTCCCCACAGAGCCATGTCCTCCCACCAGGCCGAGAGGAAGTTCATTCTACATCAGAAGGTTTATTCACCTGCCTTACTTCTTCCCCTAATCCAAGTGAAGGGTTTTGTTGCTGCTTTTTCAGATAGAAGTGTTAGGGATTCTCAAGTTCTAGTTAAAGCTAGACATAGCAGTCATTTTAGTATGCGGTTTATTTCCAGCCACTGATGGTAATTTGCTTACAATGTAACTAAATGACTTTTAATAATTTATTATAGGCTTGTTAAAATTTTTATTAGCTTCTCTTAGGTAGCAAGATTTAGCTTATTTTTTTTTTCACACAAGTAAAACTTCCCTGGGAATTCTCATTCTGTTATCACCAAAAGTTTTCCATTTTGCAATTGAGTGGACCAACATATAGCTGGAAATAACATGGATAAGAATTCTTCAATCATTTTCTTCCTTGTCTTACATTGGAAAGGCCCAACAGGGTAGACTAGCCAGACATGGTTATAACGGGCAAGCTCTTGGCAGATCTTTAACATGAGAGCTTACTGTAGGGGTCTCCCTGTGCCCTTGAACTTCCTAGAAGTTTCTAGGAAAAGCCCAGAAATCGAATGGCAGCTGGGAGCGGGCAGGGAAGAGGAGCAGAGGAGAGAAATGGGAAAAGAAAAACTGTTCACTTCCCAAATGCCTATAGAGCTGGGGCTGGGCCAGGCTAAAGGAAGCAGCCACATACTGTATCCAGATCTCCCACGTGGGTGAACTCATGGGGCCAACTGCTTGACCCTCACTTGCCACCTGCCATGATTCCCATTAGCAGGAAGGCAGGTCAGAGTTAGAGGCAGAAGTAGATCGTGGGTGTTAGCTGCAGACATCCAAAACAGCAATCTAACCCATTACACTACAGCACTTGACCCCTCGGTTTGAATTTCAGCAGAACAGTTCTCAAACTGCATGCAACCAAAGGCACTTCACACAAACAAGGCATGGCTGAAAACTCAGACTGTGGACCCAGACCTGCGGCTCCACTCCACTAACCGGGTAAGCTGAGGCCAGCCTCTCCCCCGCCAAGGCCTCCATCTCTTCATCTGTGAAATGGCCACAACCATAACCACACTGGTGAGCGTCCCCCTCAGCCGAAACGCCCAGTGTCAGAGCAGTCTGTGTGTCCAGTGAGCTTTCAAGTTTGGGATATTTGCACACATAGCCCACAATGCTGCAGCGAAGCCTGCTGTTCCTTACACCTTGTGCACATGGCCGGAGGGGAATTTTATAACAAGATTCATAATAATTTTGTGCATGAAACAATGTTTCACAATCTAGAATTTTACACTACGGTATCGTGTCCGTAGTAAGAAAGATTTCAAGTCTGGAGAGCTTGGGCTTGGTGTTGGCAGATGCTCCGCCTGCTGCTCCGTGTTCAGCGTGTCACTTCAGGCATCTCTCAGACAATCCCATAAAACCTTCAGCTTCCTGCCCTCTTGGCATTAAGAATCTTAAACCATTTCATGAACTCAGAGTTAGGGCTCACGGGGCACGGTGAATAAGATTCTCTCAGAGGGCTGCCTCCTGATTTTTATTGAGATGCTATAAAAAAACAGATTCTTCTTCCCATAATAAAATATGCATTTAAAACTGAACAAAAGCTCCCCCGAAAAACCAGAGAGATTTTCGGAGGAAGAGATCCAATAAGGAGTGAGCCTGGTTAATATGTAACATTTGACATTAAGACTAATCATGCCCTTCGTCCATTTCTTTGCAGAGATGTTTGTTTTGCTTTCCTTGAGTTCCTGAAGCTCTTGGTAAATCCTGGATATTACTCCCCTATCTGTTGTGTAGTGTGCAAAGATTTTTTCCACTTTCTACTGGTTGCTTTTATACTTTGTTGATCATTTCTTTTGCCGTACATAAATTTCTTAGTCTAATGTAGTCCCATTTGTTTGTTTTGGCTTTGACTGCTGTGCTTTGGGCGATTTTTCTAAGAAGTCTTTCCCAGTTCCTGTATCCTGGACAGAGCTTCTTACACTTTCCTCTAACAGTGTGATGGTTTCTGGGTGCAGATTTAGGTCCTTGATCCATTTAGAGCTGAATTTTGTATAAGGTAACAAGTGAGAGTCTTACTTCTTGCTTCTGCAGACTGCTACACAATTGTCCCAACAGCATTAGCCGAAGAGACCGGGCTTTTTCCCTGCGTTATTTTCACTTCTCTTGTCAAAGATCATTTGACTGTACAGGTGAGGGCTCCCTTCTGGAGTTTCTTCTGTTCCATTGATCTTCTTCTCTGTTTCTGCACCAGTACCAGATTGCTTTGATAACCACTGCCCTGTAGTATGTCTTGAGATTGGGAGTTGTGATTCCTCCAGCTTCATTTTTATTCTTCAGGATAGCTTTGCCCATTTGTGGTCTCTTGTGTGACCAGATAAACTTTTGTATCATCTTTACCATTTCTGAGGAAAACGTTGTTGGGATCACATTGACTCTGTATACCACACGTTGTTGGGATCACATTGTCTCTGTATACCACACGTTGTTGGGATCACATTGAATCTGTATACCACACGTTGTTGGGATCACATTGAATCTGTATACCACTTTTGGCAATACAGACACTTTGATGATATTGATCCTACTGATTCAGAAATATGGGTAATTTTTTCATTGTGTAATGAGCAGACTTTTTACTGGCTTTTTTTTTTATTAATTACATTGCATTATGTGACACAGTTTTATAGGTACTGGGATTCCCCCCGCAAACCCTCCCCCCATGGTGGATTCCTCCACCTTGCTGCATTGCCACAGTTCAAGTTCAGTTGAGATTCTTTCATTGCAAGCATATACCAAGCATAGAAACCAGTAACTTATTGTCCAGATAAGTTCAACGGCTTCTTGGGGAGACCATCTCTGGTCTGAAGGTAGAGCCGACAGAGTATCATCTGGATCAGTTAAAAGTCCCAACATAACATCAGCAACAATTTATAACGTTACGGAATTAGTGGACATAGTTTTGAGTAACCAATATGTTAAAAAGAATGCAAGTTCTTAACCACATCCTGTGACTTCTTCATTGACATTTTGATTTTAGTTTATATACAACCGGGTTCTATACACCTTAAAATGGCTATGGATTACTATTCAGCTGTCTTGTGTCTATTTTCATTATAGTATTTAGCTTTTTATAGCGTTGAAGCATAATTTTGCTGAACTTGGCTTTTTTTCGGGAAGTCTAGACTGGCTTATGATTCTGACAAGACACATGTCAACAGTTTAGGTGCAGTACAGTTTTAAGGAGGGGTGTGCAGGAGCAGACATTTTCAAAACTAACAAATGTAAATGGCTAATAGGAATGTGAAAAAATGCTCAGGTTCTCTAGCTCTCAGGAAAATATAAATAAAAATCACATGGACGTCCCACCTGTCTCCAGTGAGCTTGCCTGCATTTACACATCTCCCATCAACACCTGCTGGTGGGGATGTGGGGAGAAAGATACCCTACATAACTGTTGGCGGGAGTGTGGGCTAGTACGGCCTCTAAGGAAATCAGTATGGAGAATGCTAAGACAACTGCTACCACATGATTCAGCTATCCCACTTCTAGAAACATATCCAAAGGAAGTGAAATCTGCATAGGAGAAAGATTACATGTCTGTAATCCCGTATTTACAGCAGCATATCCACAACAGTGAAGGAAACAACCCACATGCCTTTCGAAAGAATCTGGATAAAGAACTGTGGTACATCTACTCTGAGGAGTGCTTCTCAGGCATTAAAAAAGAATAGCATTCTACTACTTGCAGCAAAATATTTCCAGTTGGAGACCATTATGCTCAGTGAAATAAGACAATCCCATAATGACATATAACATGTCCTCCCTGACATAAGGAAATACAAGATCAACAGACGTGCAGGTAAATATACATGAACACATATTGTCTTAGATGATAATGGGGGCAAGTACACTTCGCAGTGAAGACACTGCAGTATGCGTCTCTACTCCAAAATAAAAGATGGACTCTCCGTGAAACTGTCAATGGATCTTGACAATAGAACACTGGATTTCCTGCCATTGTCTATACCTACAATGTCATGATACACGTAAATGATGGAATTGTGACTGTAGATGAGGGATCAAACGATTGTAATAAAACGGGGCTAGGGGAGATGGAAGCATAGAAGGGGGAATCTCTGAGTCCATGAACTATATCCTGGAAAATAAATATTTATAAAGACAAGTCATGTCCTAAGAACACTGCCTGGCAGACTGTCACGAGTGCCGCTGGCGATGAGAACCTACGGCTGCCCGAGAGGAGTCTTTTCTCAGAGTCTAATGGGAGGGAAGGAGAAGACAGCCTCCCAGGTCACTCTGGAGAGGCCCTGGCTGCGCTGAGGCAGCACGGCCAAGGTGGCCAGCACCTGAGCCACTGACAACAGCAGGCCTCGGACAAGCAGGACCATTGCTTCCCATGCTGGGTCAGAGAAGGTTCTGTAAGCTCCTCTGCTCTGACACCCAGGTGCTTGCATGGGTATCAGTGCTCACTGGGAAAAATCCTCCTCATGTTCATGCAAACCACTGACATGTCCTGTTCCATACATGTCAGAAATCAATGCATCATGCAAGCTTCATATGGGAAAGGGCTGTGACATTAAACATGGAAGAAACACGTGCTTCTGCGGCAAGCTGGGGGGCAGCTCTCAGCTGGGTGCATATCATTAAGGGGATGCTGGTGAGAAATAACCCTCCAAGGAGCACTCTCCCCAAGGAGATGCTGCACGCTTAAATAAGGACTTCCCAGTCCCGTCCTCCCACCCCCTTCACAAGGACAGCAGCCCATTTCCTGCTCAATGTTTAATTCAGCTTCATTTTCCAGGTGTGTTCTTACTCTGGGAATCAAGGACAAAACAACCATGGCAATTAAGCACTAGCGAATGGATTTTGAAGAACCATGGAAAACTCCAGTCCGACAATGAGTGCATTTGCTGGGACTTCTTTTGTTTTCCTTACACCGGAAGCGGGACACTGAGTCCCTGCAGACCTAACACTGCAGTGGATGTTCCTCCCTGCCTGACAGAAGGTGCCAGGATGTGCACAGGGAAAGTGGACACAAGCTGGGAACTCACAACACTGTCATGAAACCCTCTGGAGTCTTTCATGCACTTTAACCTTCGTGGACAACTCCTTCATTCTTCTCTTATTTCATTGGAGAGTAACAGCAGGCACTCCCTTCCGTGCACTGGTCCACTCCTCAAATGCACAGACTGGACTAAAGCCAGGAGCCAGAAACCCAAAAGGTCTTCCATGCGGGTGGCAGGGACCCAACCACCTCTATGCCACTGCTTGCTCAGCACGAAGCTGGAGCTGGGAGTGCAGCTGGAACCAGAGAGCCAAGCAGCCCAGGGTAGAGGTGCTTCAGGTAAGACACAGGCACCCAAGGCTGGGTCCTAACTGGTGGGCCAGAAGCTCCCTCCTGATGTGGGTTTTGACCTTCTATCCCTCTCTGGAGGTGAGAGGGGTGAAGCCCATTCATACATTAGGACAGTGGGCGCATCCTCTAAGAGAGAAGACATGACACCAAACTCACTCTAGAGACACTGGGGGGCTCAGGAGAGCAATGGACAATGGCACAAGTCCTTGGACCCATATACCCATGTGGGAGATCCAGAAGGAGCTCCTGCCTTTGGATCAGCTCAGGTCTAGCCATTGCAGCCGTTGGGGAGTGAACAGGTTGAAGAGCCTCTCTGTCTCTCGTTCTTTCTGTAAAAATCTGCCTTTCAAATAAGAATAAAATAAATACTTAAGAGAACAAAAAAGACGTTTGCATCTGTGTCATCCTTTCAAGGCACAGAGTGTAGTCGGCAGCCACCCCCAGCAGGCCCTGCGTTGGGGAGAAGCTCAGAGTCCCGGGTCTGCCTGAGCTTTGCTGAAGGCAACCTGAGTTTTCATGGAAACAGCACTTTCCGAGACCCTGTGGTGGTCATCACCACCTTACACGCACAGCATGCCAGCTCCCAGCATACTGACAAATGTGCGTCAAAACTACTACCGTGGAGGTACTCCGTGAGCTTCTTTAGAAGCAGATTCCAGGCCACTGACATGGTCACGTCTGAGGATACTGAGCACAGAACTGCTTTTACTCAACAGCATCACCCACGAATGCAGGATGCCTGGTCTTCCTCAGCAGACAGGCTCCAGAGCTATGTTCCTGGGGGTGTGGGAGAGCAGCTGACAAGAAGTAACTCACTCTGAGGAACAGGGGGTTCAAGTTTGGGGTGACTGTCAGGGAGAGAATGGAGCAATGGATATCTGTGGGACCTGAAATGAGAAGGCAGAGCTGGCAGACCCCCTGGGAAAGAGGCTCCCACGGGGCAGCAGGTCGGAGCAGAGAATCCAGCTGTCAGCTCGCAGGGTGGCACAGCTCACGAAGGCTCCAAGGGTGGTGGCTGAGAGAATGCACTGGAGGCAGAGGCAACTGGAATACCTGCTACAACTCTTCCCACACCCATTCCCTCTGCTGACTGCTTGAGTGGCTGTCTGCCGGCGGGGCATGGGGACCCTCTCCTGACACGTGGAACGAACTCAGAATCCATGGAAATCCCAGCCTAGACACCAGCCCAGCAGTCCAAGTCCAAGCAATCCACATGAGCCAGGCTCCAGGGAGACCAAAGCAGTAAGATGTTTGACAAAAAGATGATGCTGGAAATGTCAGACACACTTTTCAAGTTTCCGTTGAAAGAGTTGACAGTCTTTTTAGGAGGATGTGCACATCCAGAAATTATCTCCAGCTAAAGAATATTATTTTTTGAGGTTAGGGGTTCACATTGTCCAACTGTTTTTTTAATGATAAAAAAACCCCTAAGTCTGACCTCGCTCCTTCCTGTCCACAGGCTCCATTCACCATGACTATCCGTCGTCACAGTAGTTACCCATGGCTGTTAGCGTCTCTGCCTCCAAAGATTTATGAGTGTGCAAATATGAATACATAGTGCCCCTGCTATAACTTTTGGGTCTTACATTTGTAAGATGGTGTATCAGGGAGAGATCTGCAGTTCATACACGTCCTCCTTTTGTAACAGCATGGATGGATGGATGTGTAGATGGATGGATGGATAAGTGGATGGATAAGTGGATGGATGCGTGGATGGATGGATGGATGAATGGATGGAGGGATGCGTGGATGGATGGATGGATGGGTGGATGTGTGGATGGATGAGTGGATGGATAAGTGGATGGATGGATGGATGCGTGGATGGATGGATGGATGGATGTGTGGATGGATAGTGGATGGATGGATGGATGTGTGGATGGATGGATGAGTGGATGGAGGGATGCGTGGATGGATGGATGGATGGATGGATGGGTGGATGTGTGGATGGATGGATGGATGTGTAGATGGATGGATGAATAAGTGGATGGATAAGTGGATGGATAAGTGGATGGATAAGTGGATGGATGGATGGATGGATGGATGGATGTGTGGATGGAGGGATGCGTGGATGGATGGATGGATGGATGGATGGATGGGTGGATGTGTGGATGGATGAGTGGATGGACGCATGTGCAGGTGATGTGTGGATGTGTAGATGGATAGATGTGTGGATGGATGTGTGGATAAACAGCAAACCTCACTTACTTAGCTCCACATTGACAAATGTGGTCTTTATTTGTGGCAGAAACACCATCTTAAGTCAACATGCAGTAGGTGCTTTAAAGATCATCAGATTTCCTCCCTTTTTTTCTCAGTTGAGAATTATTCATTCACTTTTTTAAAAGGTGAAGTAATAGGGAGAGATCTTCTAACTGCTGGTTCATTCCACAAACAGAACAGTCAATTCCAGGACCAGTGAAAGCCACAAACCAGAAGTGCTAGATCTCCTCTTGGGTGCCAGGGCCCCAGCAATTCAACCCATATCAGCTGATTCCCAAGCATCTCCGTTGGAAATAAACAAGCTGAGAGTTGCACAGACTCTGTTAGGGGGAGCTGAGGTGACCAGACGCGTTGCTCCATCAAACTGTCCTGGATCTTTCCCATTTTGATAGAGATTGTCAAGCCACCTTCCACCAGCACACATTTTTTTCCACTCAAAAGAAACATGCTCAAACATTGAAAGGGGCTGTTTCTAAAAATGTGCTTCTATCGTAAACATTGTTGTAAAGCCCAGTGTGTTGAGTTTCCACTTGAACTGTATCTACAGATTTGTGCTCCATTACCCTGTTGCAAGCTTTTGAAAACATTCACTATTACAGAAAAGTGAAAAAAAAATACCACATACACTAAGGTTTGTTTGTTTGAGGGGATGGTAACTTGCTGCCACACCATTAGGGCCACACCCCAAGCCAGGAAGCAGCTCTGTCACACCCTCAGTGGCCCCCACCGGTCCAAAGAGCCTGTCCTTTGAGCAGCCCTGCTGTGTAGAAGGCGGACACAGCTCCCCGGGACAAGCCTCAGCACACACTGTTAAAAGCAGGCGGTGTCCATGTTGCCTTCAGGGAGATTCTGTTTCCTGAGCCAGACAGGCAAGAAGTATAGCACCAGGGTCAGACCAGCAAGGACCACTGAGCTGGCCAGGTTTGGCCCATCACCTGTGTCCAGCAGGTGTTGGGCACCTGACCCACTCTACACTGCCCTGAAGGGGGGAAGCAGAGCTCTGCGAGACCTCACAGCTGTCTCCTTCCACCCTGCGCTCCGAACACAAGCCTCCCTCTTGTGCAAAGCTAGAGGTCACCTGGCCACTGGCAGCACCTTACTCCCAGCTGGCGGCAGACAACATCTGCCTATGTTGTGTCATTTGCACAACAGATCGTGAAATGACCACATCCAGAAGGGCTTTCCCGAAGGTGCGCCAATCCAGGCTCTTTGTGAAAAACAAGACAACCAGAGCCGGGGAGTCTCCACGTGTGCCCAGCAGGACAGGCCCCGAGCCTGCCCTTGTACTGGACTTACTTCTACTTGTATCTTTATTATTATTTGCACAGAGTAGGCTGAAAGCGAACTAGATGTCTCATCCAGTAACCGGTGTGGCCGTGGCTTCTTGTCTGCTTCACCCCCACCCCGCCCCGCCCATGAACGCATTTTGATTCAGTTGCATGTATCAATTGAGATGAGCATTCATCAGCTACCAGCATTAGTCCTATCATTCTGCACATAAGACCAAATCTCATTTGAGAATAAAATGTTTGAAATGTAGCACTGTGGCTCTTCTCTAGAAATAAATTCCAGTTTTTCTTTTTCTTTTTTTTTCTGCAAAGACATCCCAACGTCACAGATTCTTTCACAGTCTCCTCTTGTCCTGTGCAGTGCATGCAACCCGACCCCTCAGGCACAAAGGATTTTCATCTTGAGAACTGTCAAAGTGTAATTGAGAAAGAATAAAGCAATTTGGTTGTCTCCCACTCCTAGGCCTGCAATTCAGAGGCGCTTGAAGCCTGGAGGAGCAAGTGGACCGTTCCTGCAGCCCCTGCGCAACCGCACAGCGCATTTCACAGCGCGCAGGTTGAGGCTGCTCAGCCAAGGCCAGGCCGCAGCACACGCGCCAGATCCTTGCACTTCCGTCAGACGTGTTCCCATGCCTGTGGCTTCTGATCACCCTGCCGCCTCTGCCACAAACAGCGCGGGGTTGCCATTTATCTCTTTGCTTCTAGCAGCTATTTGTCACCCACTTCTCTAACATCCAGACTCAAGCTTTCATGAAGATCGCTACCTCAATCAAAGCCTATTTCTGGGAAGAGTTGTGTCATGCACACAGGGCTATGTGCATCGTGGGGTACCTTCTCCCTCCTTCTTGTATTTGTTGAACAAATGGCGATGTTTTTCTGTCCTCCTGGGTGCATGCTTGCTGCTGGGCAGAGGGATGCCTACTGAGGACAGACCAGCAAGGACCTGAGCTGGCAGACTTCCTGTGTCCTAAGCACCACCATTTGCCTGTGGCCCTCAGCCTGTACTGAGCCTGTGGGAGCCCAGGCCAAGACGGTGGTCAGGGTATCAACCAGCTGTCTTCCTGAGTACAGCCTGGCATCTCCAAAGGGCGTTGATTTTTACCCTCACACATGCAGCCTTTAGAAACGTATGGGGAGCCGTCATCACAGACAGCGACTTCAGCTGCTATACCACAACACAAGCTCCTCACATGGCCTGTATTACACTACACTGTTACAATGGATTTGCTTTATTATTAGTTGTTATTGTTAATCTTGTACTGTGCCTGCTGTCTAAATGAAGCTTTTTCACAGGTCACTGTGTATAATATGGCCAAGTTCAGCTCTACCCCAGGCATGTCTTGGAACGTGGCCCCTATGGATAAGTGGGTGGCTGTGTTTGGCATGCATGCTCTGTATGCCCTGGCGTTCATCCGCATGAAAGCAGGTACTTCAGGCTGGACCCAGCCAGCTTCCCTGGATCACAGGAGGGTCATTCTTATAAGAATAATGCTCACAGGTCATCAGCATTTCCCATGAGCCCTCAGCAAGAGCTCTGTGTGCTGGGATCTGTCTTCAGTATCCGTTAACTTAGCACGGAAGCCAGGACTGAGTCCCAGCCAAGCAGCTGCAGATCGAGGTCAGACTGCATTGGGAACCCCACCACATCCGCAGAAGACTTCAGCAAATTAGTGTGACTCTGGTTAGTGTGACTCTGGCTCTCTCGAGCTGAATGACTCTCATTTCTACTATCCATTAGCCTTGTAGAAAATCCTTCTGCAGGTGGTGTGTCCAGAGCTGGGGTCTGACAAAACCCAGGGAATGAAGTCAGTGGACCCACAGACGTGGCGCTAATTTAGCCTCCCTTTGCTGAGACAAGCAGGAACTTCCAAGCTATTTACATAAAAATGCAGTGATGGTGACAAATAAATTGAAATGAACATGTCTAGTAGTCTGCTAGTGCACTCAGAACCATGCTACTTATCTAAAACTTTGGAGAGCTGGGGAAATCCTGGGCAGTGCACAGCTGCTTTCTGTTGCCGCTGAAGGCCATTTTGACTGACTACCTGAGTCTTTTCAACTTTCAATTGTTTCATAATTGAGTTCTTTGGCTCACAAATAGCAAGCTAACACGGAGAACGATGCCTTCGTGTGCCTGAGGGTGAATGGCATCCTTCCGGAGTCTCCTGTCACTTCTGCACTCCAATGCCCGTGCTTGCCATAGCGTCTTGCTCTCGTTTCCCGACAGGCTGATCAGACAGTGAAGAAGGTTGTGATTAGATCGGGTGGTTGAAAAGAATGACTAAGAATTATGTTTTTAAAAATCTTCATTTATGGGGCCTGTGTAGGCTGTGGCACCAGCTTATGTCCTGGATGCTCCACTTCCCATCCAGCTCCCTACCTATAGCCCGGGAGAGCAGCAAAAGAGGGCCTGAGTGGTTGAACCCTTACACTCATATGGGAGACCTGAAGGAAGCTTCTGGTTCCTGGCCTCAGATCGACTCAGCTCCAACCATTTTGTGGTCACTTAGGGAGTGAAGCAGCAGATGGAGGCCCCCCTCTCTGTCTTTCCTCATTCTGTGATATCTACCTTTCTAATAAAATATTTTTAAATGTTTATTTGTTTTCTGAAAGAGTTACAGAGGGAAGGGAGATAAAGAGAGGCCTCTCATGCTCTGGTTCACCCTCCACATGGCCAGTCGTTGGACCAGGCTGAAGCCAGAAGCCAGAATCCTCATCCATATCTCCCATGAAGATGCAGGGACTCAAGGACTCAGCCGTCTTCCACTGTTTCCGCGGGTGCATAAGCAGGAAGCTGGGTTGGAAGTGAAACAAGTTGAGCCAAGACCTGCACTCGTCTGACTAGCCCTCCTTGTGGCTGTGGAAGAGTGTCTCACTGGGACACTGATCTGTATTTCCTTAGATCCTCATGAAACAGAGTCCTTTCATTGGCTTATCAATCATTTCTATGTCTTCTTTAGAGAAATGTCTGTTCAGACCATTTGCCCATTTTAAACTTAGATTGGCTGTTTCTTGTTGATTTGGATTAGCTCTTCATATAATGGGCCAATTTGCAAATACTTTCCTCTTTCCAGTGAGAGTCTCTTCCTTGATGATAACCCTTGTGACACAAGGTTTTGATTTTATGAAGTCTATCTCTTTTGTCTCTTGCTGCCTGCTCTCCAAGTGACATAGTTAAGATATCTACCACCTAATCCCAGGTCTTGAGGATATAAACACATGATTTTTTTCAAATAATTTTATAGCCTTCCACATTTGGGTTTTTATGTTTTCTGAGTAGATTTCTACATATGGCCTCAGGTACTTTGTTTTAATATCATTCACCCAGTTTGCAAAATGTTTCATATTTATGGGGAAACAAGGCAATTCAGCATAATTCACTGCAATTCAACACCTATAGGAAGAATCCTGTTCTGTACCATTTCTAAGCAATTTGAGAGCTTAATGTGTCAGGCCCTTAGAAACTGTTGATAATTTCACCAAAGAGTACCAGGCATAAAAGGCAAGAGAAAGGCCAGGCACAATCATTCAATTGGCAATTCTTCTCCTTCAAGTCCCATGATCCATTATGGGCACTTTCCGGTTCGTGTCCCCACTGTTCCACTTCCCTTTCTGCTCCCTGTTTATGGTCTGAGAAAGCCATAGAAAACAGCCTACAGTGGACCCTGCACCCATGTGGGAGACCGGAAAGAAGCTCCTGGCTCCTGGCTTTGGATCGGTTCAGGTCCAGCCGTTGCAGCCGCTGGGTGAGTGGAAGATCTTTCTCATGTCACTTTCTTCTCTTATTTTCTCAATGAAAATAAGTACATTTTTTTAAACATTAGAAAAAAAGCAAATCCCGGCTGACCTCTTACTTTTCCTCCAACGTCAGTCAAGGACCATTTGCTGTGTGACTCCACCCAAAGCCCACTGAGTTTGACTCAAATCCTGCGATCTTAAGTCAGAGAGACACTGTGACATGGTCATGTCTGTTATTCTCAGACTTCCCGCCCTTTGTCTAGAGAAGAAAGCCAAGCAAAACAGACCAGAGCTTGAGGTCCCCGTGGCCCGTCACGTTACACTCTGGAGTAAGCACAAAAAGTATGCCTGCCCTGACACTGGGCGTTTGTGTTCCAGCCCATGAAGAAAACAGAGGGAGCATCCTCTGTCCAGGGCACCTCATCAATTCTGATGGAAGTGTCTCTATCCCTACCTGGATTCTGAAGTCTGGGAGGATGCTGCCTACAGCAACTGATGTGACAGCAGAATGTTCTAACTGACTACACGGCAGGCCTTGACCCACAGTCACCAAGGGCTTTAAACACGGCTGCCATAGCTGAGGAACTGAATGTGGCACGTCAGTCACCTTTAATTAAGTTACTCTTCATTTAAATCTGGCTAATTTAAACATCAGTGCAAGCTAGTAGGGCCACTTCCTCTTTCTCTCCCTGCCAAAGCAGAGCGCAGGCTCCTGACTGCAGCACTCTCTATACTCGGTGAAGCACAGAACTAAAATTCAACACAAGTTTGACTGCTAACATTTTTTTTTTTAATACCTGGTGAAAATCCTGGAGAGCACGTAATCATGAAAGGCCATGCAGACCAACCCACAGCACAGCAGCACCTCTTCCTGAGAACAAAGGCATTGGACCTGGAATCTATGTCCATACTGAGCATTATGCATTGCCACAGGACCTTGGCTCTGCCATCCATCTGCCTGCTTGCCTGCTGCCCAGGCCCTTCAGCCCTGCCTGGCTCCTCCTCTGGGCCCCCAGGTCCTCCGTGCCCTGCCCTGAACCATCACTCTGCACAATGGACACACTTCTAAAGAGACGCAGCTGCCTTTGGGGAACTGGATGAAAAGAATGCAGTTTCAAGCTCAAGTCCCAGGAGTTATGAACTATCTATCATCTCCAGTGTCATGGCCACACACAAACATTGGACGCTGAATATTTACTGCATCCGTTCATTAAACAGGAAGAAGACCCAGAAAGTCTGTGGGGGACATTCTAAGATTAAAGATGTAAAGCAACCACAACCAAAACTTTTGAAAGCTGAGCCTGTTTCTTGTCTCCCCTGGTGAGAATGCACTCAGGGGAGCTTGCAGCCTCCCAGCCACCCTGGAGGTGCGTCATCGCGAGGCCCTGCACCTCTTGGGGCTGTGGGTGCTGTTCCTGAGTCACCCATGAGTCTGACACTACTGGGCTTGTCAGAACCAGTCCCAGGCCATGAAGAGAGGAACAAAGAGATGCTGTCAGGAAGGAAGAAAACCAACCTTGGTTCCTCGGCAGCGTTGCAAGCACAGTAACTAACGCATTCGCAGGAATGACCTTCCACAATTCCATCCCAAAATCCTTATCTCATTTTCAACAAAAAAAAAAAAAAGAAGAAGAAAGAAAAAGGAACAAAAAGCAAAACAAAACAAAAATGGCCAAATGTGAAAGGCTTGCCTGCTAGACTACTCATTAGGGATTCAGGTGGGAGGTGGGGTCGGGAAGACCACCATGAGCCGTACAACCCCTGCCTACACTGGAGCTCCAGCTTGCTGCCAGAGAGGACTGTGCCCCCTCTTGCCAGCCATCACTGGGCTGGATCCAGCAGGGGCTGTGGCCCCTGTGGCTTCATACAAGATCCATGGTGGCTGCTGCCTTCGGTGCATCTCACACTCATCCACCTGCTTGCTGTCCTGACTTCCAGGGACCAAGCTAGACAGGAGGGTGGCCATCTTGCCCTTCAGTGGACCCTGGCAGTGAGTCCAAACCCAGTAGGACAATCACATCATTGAGATGGCAATGCAATTCTTATCTGATGCCTGGACTGTTTATATTCTTGAGAAAACCCAGGAATATTGTGCCTGGTCCTGGGGCCACCTTTCTCCACAGATTCCCTTCTTTCATGCCTCACAGTGCGGGGACCCTTACGTTTTACAGCATCCAAGACAACACTTCAGCCCACCAGCTCTTCATGCGTTATTCACTGTGTGACCCTGGGTTTGCCTCTTTCTTTGGCCTCACGGTAACTCCTGCTCATGGTGGCCACTTCTCACAAGTCACATTTCCTGAAGCAGCTTCCCTACATCTTTTGCCATGCTTCAAATGCATTTTAAAGGGTCCACCTCAAATACTTGCATTTCTTTTTTTAGATTTATTTTAAAATGACAGAGACAGAACAAAGAGAAATATTTAGAACGATCTTCCATCTACTGGTTCACTCCCCATGTGGCCACAAGAACCAAGCCTGGGCCAGGCTGAAGCCAGGCTGCAGAAGCTCCACCTGGGTCCCTCACGAGGACAGCAGTAAGTCAACTGCCTGAGCTGCTGTCCGTTGTCTGCTGCTTCTGCTGCATCAGGAAAGAGTTGGCTCAAAGCACGGGGGCTGGGACCTGAGGGAGTGCTACCACACAGGATGCAGGCGCCTCAAGCTGCTGCTCTCCAACACCTGTGGCACCAAAACAATGCTTCACCTTGACAGTATCTTATTTAAACAGTACAAAGTACATTTGGGCGCCCTGGCAAAGTTGAAGGACAAAGCATTATGTTCTTGAAGCCAATCTGACAAGGAAACCGCAGAACTGGCAAAAAGCAAACTTCAGTGTGATTCTGTTTGTTGCTGATACAGAGTACAAGCCGGTGATGAAAGGCAGCACGTAGGTATGTGTTCTTGTATCAACATTCGTATGATCCTTTTGGTTTGTTCAAGCCCTGCAAATCCAGGGCCAGAAGCCCACACTCAGGTCCTCTTTGGAAAGCCTTGTCACTCCTGCTGTCTGGGACTCCCTCTCCCAGAGGACAGTAACTGCCATCTTACCCATTCCCAGGGCCACTTCTCCCCCCGAAACGTGAGGCTAAAGGTGGAAAAAACAAACTGGGTGGAGTAGGGGGAAAAGTGAGGAGAACCTACACTTAACCAACTTCTGTGGGGAACAGAGCCATGTGAGGGCAAAAACTGGTCAGAATGTTCTAGATGAGCAAAATGTCACCTTTGAAAACATGCACACTCTGAAAATGCAGTGGTGTTTCTGCAAGGCTGCAGGGCACTGTGGCGTGGTGCTTTGCAGGGGCGCAGGGCTGCAGGGCACTCACAGGGCACTGTGGCGTGGTGCTTTGCAGGGGCGCAGGGCTGCAGGGCACTCACAGGGCACTGTGGAGTGGTGCTTCTGCAAGGCTGCAGGGCACTCACAGGGCACTGTGGAGTGGTGCTTTGCAGGGGCGCAGGGCTGCAGGGCACTCACAGGGCACTGTGGTGTGGTGCTTTGCAGGGGCGCAGGGCTGCAGGGCACTCACAGGGCATTGCCCCTGACATGGCCATGTTTTGCACAGCAGTGAGCACTGTAACTCTTGCCCGTAGACACATGATGTTTTTAGAAAATGGAGTTTCTACTATATCCCTCAGCCTAAACATGTTTTAAAAACAGATGGATGAAACGGAAGCTTGCCTCCTCCTGAGCTTTCATTCCATATTCAAGCTCAAATGAATGAAGCTGCACTTATTTTGACTTGAAGAGCACAAGCAATTATTTTAAACTATCCACATGCGTATCTGGTCTTGTTCATCTTTGTCACATGACGTCGACATTTCTCTTGTTTATTTATTTTGGAAACGTGTGTTGACGTTAAGACTCCGGGAAAGTCTGCCTTTAGTTTCCTTAGAAACTGCATTGGAGAGGTTTCTGTCTTATCTTGGGACCGCAACCTGTGCCCAAATGCTTCGGTCCTTTTTTCCAACTATCAAACAAAACTTACAAGCTTAAAAATTAGAAACAATGGTGAATAAATATTTAACTTTTCTGTTCACAAAATCCAGTTTTATAAAAGTCCAGATCTTTAAGTTCCGGTTCATTTGACCAGGACATTGCCAAGAACTGAGAACAAGGACAAGTTCTCCGACTCAGACGTGTGCACGGAGCTTATTACTGATGTAAGGCGCACCAGTTTACTGTCAGGACTTACTGTCAAAACAAGGAAAAGGAGGTATGCCAGCGATGTCACCCCCACTCAGCGCCCAGGCGGGCTGCAAACCTGCACATGAGACCCTCCTGGGTCCAAGTCGTTTTTTTCATAAAGACTTCCATCAAGACTTTTCAATCAAAAAAATAAATAAAAAGAAAGGTCTGCCATTGCAATTGTAAGGAAAATTCACTCACAGATGACATCAACCTCTTTAAGAATTCCTAACAACCAGAGGCCTCCAACTGGAAAAAAAAAAAAAAAAGTAAAGTAAGAAGTCCACACAAAGTGAGAGAAAGTCTGAACACAGCAAGGTGAGAACAACGTGACTCGGGAGTGACTCTCTTCACCCTTTGTTCATTTCATTCCATTCTGGAAATGACTACTGAATACCAAGATTCCCAAGGTTAGATTTGCAGCCAGAGGAATCATTCATCCCTCAGGGTCACGTTGAGGGGGAAGGCGGGCCACAGGAGTCTGCCGAGTAAATACATTTTCATGTGTGCCTCTAGGTGCTTCGGTAGTGGGTTAAGCTGCAGCTTGGGATGCCTGCCTCCCACATCGGAGGACCAAACCCATTCCTGGCCACTCCATTACTAAGCAGCTTCCTAATCAAGTAACCAGGAGGCAAATTTATGACAAAATTCTTGGGTCTCTGCCCCTGCTGTGGGTGACTGGAATGGAGGCCTGGGTCCTGGCTGCCATGCTGGCTTCTGCAATCATTTAAGGAGTGAACACTCAATCTCTCTTCCCATTACTCTGCCTTTCAAGCTAGCAAATAAATAAAGCTATAGCAGCCACACATTAAATGGACTACCCCTTGTTGGGGTGTGTGTGTGCGTGCGCACACGCGAGCACACCTGAAGCCCTAGGAAAGAACGTGGTGAGATTCTGACAGTCATTGCCTGTGGGGGAGGGGTTCACAGAGGGGCCTCAGGCCTGGACACTGAAGGGCTTCGGGCCTGGACACTGAGGGGCTACAGGCCTGGGCACTGAGGGGCTTCGGGTCTGGACACTGAGGGGCTTTGGGCCTGGACACTGAGGGGCCTCGGGTCTGGACACTGAAGGGCCTCAGGCCTGGGCACTGAGGGGCTTCGGGTCTGGACACTGAGGGGCCTTGGGCCTGGACACAAACGGGCTTCAGGTCTGGACACAAACGGGCTTCGGGCTTTGAGCGGTGCCCTTCTCTTTACTTGAACAGCATAGAAGCTAGTGTGACAATGTGACAACCCTCAAGTGTGGCTGGCTGGACTACAGCTCAGTTTTTAAACGTTACTTTTGAGGGTCCGATTCCTTTTTTGTTTCGTGGTCAAAGCAGCGAGTCTGATGGCACAGCGTGAGACCCTTCCCTGGCCAGTAACCTCAGCCAGAGTCCCTCTCTGCAGTGTCATCAGGAAAGCAAGTGATGAGCAAGCCGCACAGGCCCCGAGAGAGGCTGGAGACGCACGACATGGGCACCTGCTTCTGCGCATCCTCGTGTAAAGCCTCCAGCTGGCTGTGAGAAAATCATCAGCGGGGTAAACATGCAAGCCACGCAGGAGCACATCGGAGGCGAGAGTTCCTGGCTCCTGTGGCTCCGAGGAGATGGTGACGTCATGCTGACTGTGGCGAGGCAGGTGCAGGCGCGAGTCCTCGCGTGTTCTTCAGAGCTGGCGTCTGTCTCTGGCACAGCCTGGCCTGACAACCACTTCCCTCACACGCGCAGTAGCATCCACGGCAACACTTCCTTAGCAACCCCTTTAACGCCTGGACTTTGAAATCAGCCCTTATTTTGGTAACCGGATGAATATTTACTTTCGAGAACTTTCCAAAGGTCATCAGCTGGGAGCCAGCTGGCCAGGCTTCCGCTGGCCACCCCACGCCCTCTCATCAGCTGTGCCCAGCCCCAGAACTGAGAAGGAAAACAATGCATGTTCCACAGTTTTCCACAGCACACTCTTCTAACAGCACACTTCTGCTGGGCGATATCAGCAGCACAATGTCCTGATGTTTCTTGCTAAAATCGTATTTGTTTTTCTACTAACGAGTGATAGAATGAGCTCAGTGCAAGTAAAGCATTTTGTTTAAGCAACTTTCTTCGCTTTTTCTTTGTAAGACATGAAAGTATACTCATAAAACCCCATACAAAGATAACAAAAATATCATCATAATCACCATTAGCATTTAATTTGGAACTTGTACTTAGTGGCCAAATGACTGTATGCCTTCCACAAAGTGATTCATATTCTTACAGAGCTCATTTGATTAACAAACTTACATTTTCACATTGTCAAAGTCTTCAGTTAATTGTATCAGGGTGATATAATCAAGCTGCACTTTTTAAAATGTGTTCATGAGGCACAGAAAGTGTAATGAGGAGGCAGGGGCTGCGTCTCACGCCCTAGAGGCACACTGTGGCCAGAGCCAGGCTGTGGCAAGGCTGGCAGCCAGCCACTCAACCCAGGTCTACCCCGACCGTCTGAGCCATTATCACCATGTCCCAGGGTCTGCATTAGCAAGAATCTGGAGTCAGGACTGGATGGGGACCTGCCCAAGGCCCTGATGGGGTCCCCCCAGAGGGGAAGACTCAGAGGTCTTCCAGGGCCTCAACCCTGCGGTCAAACATACTTACTACAGGAGCCACTTGGACTTAGCAATTGTGTTCTGATGCACCACTTGATGAAAATCAAAAATAAAAACAGAAACATATTGTTTAACAAAGGTTTTTGCTGTGACATTCACACTGCTTAGCTCGTCTCCTGGATTTATGCCTGTTAAGAATTCCTCAAATCAATAGCTCTTTCTTGTTAATTGAGCATAAAGTTAAGACACATTTCAACTTCCCTTCAGCATGAAAAGGATACAGAAAGGAGAAACACTGTCATTAACAGTATTGGATCCTAATAATAATATGAGTGATTTTAAATTTGCATGACACTCTGAAGCTCACAAGGTGTCCTTGCACTGTGCTACTGGATATGGCCAGGGCCCGCTGCCGGCCCCCCTCTCCTTGCACTGTGCCCCGGGACACGGCTCAGGCTGCACTGCCGGCCCCCTCTCCTTGCACTGTGCCCCGGGACACGGCTGAGGCCCGCTGCCGGCCCCCCTCCCTCTGTGTCTCCTCTCCATCTCTCTCCTGTCTTTGCATCTCTCCAGTACTGTGCATGCAACTCCAGGAAGCTTCCAAGGAAGTCCGCAGTGAGTCAGCTGAGTCGGAGGGGAGCAGGCAGGGGAAACGCCATCCCTTTTCAGAGGCGTTGAGGCTGAGGCCTGGGAGGTGCTACCACTGCCTGGAACACGTTGGCACCAGGACTGAGCTCTGGGTGCTCTGCTCCCAGGGTTTCATGGACAGACGCTTGCGGCACAGCGCCATTGTGTGTATTCATCTGTTGTGTGCTGGCCTCATCCTGCCCCCTTTGAATCAAGCAGAGGTGGAGGAGGGTCACAGAGGGTGGGGCTGGGCAAGCCTGGTCCTGCTTCCCTAGGAGTTGCCGAGAGTTGATGTTCGCATTGGCTCAGATCGGCAATGGGCTGTTTTGGCATCCTGACTGCAGCTCAGCTTCTCTGCATGGCACTGGTGGAGAGGGTAAGGCCAGCCATGTGTTGCTCATGGCCTTGCAGGTGCATCTGGCTTGTTTTTTCCTAGCTAGTATATTGGTTGGAGGCAGCTTAGAGAGCAGGCAGAGGTGATGGGCATGTATGGGGTACCTGCATTGCTCTTTGTCCACCAGGCCAGCCGAGTGGTCTCTCCCTCTCCCTACAGAAGTTACAGCCAAGTTTGCCCACGAGACCCTCTTCACAGGAGCCGCGTCGACAAGGATGGAAAACAGGTGGTACTGCTGGCGCAGCCCAGAACACACCAGACTCTCAACCTTGCAGTCAAAGGCAGCCTGTCTCTAGAGGGGAGAAGCTATGGTTCTGGGCTCTCCTACGCAACCTGGCTGTGGTTCTGGGCTCTCCTACACAGCCTGGCCAGAGGTGAGCTTCCTCCCAACTACACCTCTCCAGTATTTTCCATCAAACCCCTTTTCAGGGAGAACACAGACGAGCAAGGGAGGACGGATCATTCTCGCAGGGCAATCAACCTTGAATTCATCATTTCATATCACAAACACAGAGGCATGTCTGTCTAAGGTAAGGAGTTGTGATGTTTAGAAGCATGATCATAAACTGGCTACAGCTGTCAAGCCCGCACGAGAGCGCTCCCGACTCCTTGGGCTAGCCTGCACCTTCCACCGCGTCTGCTGCTGCCCCCACCTGCAACGCCCGGTCCGTGCGGTTCTGAGCAAGCCCTGCTTCCTTTCAGAAAGCAGCCGTGTGGACGGGCCTTGGCACTGGCTTCAGCTGCAGTTTAGGGTGCTCACATCCCATACTGGACTGCTGGTCTGAGTCCCAGCTCTGCCTCTGGGAAGGCAGCAGGTGAGGAGTTCATGGCCCGCTACCTACATGGGAGACTCCATCCGGTTCCCCACCTCCTCTCAAGCCAGGCCCATGCTTTCCATCTCCCCATTGCTCCCCGCACATCCTTCCTCCACGCTGCTTCCTGCCCACATCATGGCCTGGATAGGTGTCCCCTGCCCCTTCACCTCTTTCATGTCGGCGTCAGTCTGACCAAGCCTCCTGTCTGAAGGCCACTCCCAAACGCCTACCCAGCACTTCCAAAGGTGTCTTTTAGTTTCTGTTTTCCTGTAGGGCTCGGTTGCATCTCAGAAGCTCCTCCTTCCATTCCCATGTGACTGGCATTGCTAGGGACCACTCTTTCCTGTCTCCATGGCTCCACCATCAAAAACTGGACACACCTCTAGAGGCATCCTCACCTTCTGCCTCATCTCCACGCACTCTGTTCATGAACCCCCAACGCTTTCTTCCCCCAGACCTAATCTCTCCTGCCCCAGTGATGCCACCAATTCAGAAGGTGTAAGCTGACTCTGCTCACGTTCCCGATGACAGCCAGCCCTGGAAGTCAGCTTCTTGTCCAACATCTCCCTCACTTTCTCACATGATTTGTCCGCCATTCCTGCCGATTCTACCATGGTGGTGCGTTCAGCTCTCCCCTCTGTCGGCTCTCACCTTGGCCTTCCTCACTGGGACTCCTGGGATGGGCCTGCAGAGAGCGCTCTCTGGTCCACCAAGGACAGGTCAGCTCCTGCAGCTTCTTAGCTCTGGTCTTGTGGAAGCCTCTTTGCCCCGCCTGCTGCCTGGCATCAGGCACACTGCTGCCACCCTTTGATTCCCAGCACGGACCTGTGCAGAGCTTGTCTCTCGTGTCTCCTCATTCACAGGATACCCTGCAGGTTGGCAGATCACCTGCCTCCTGACAGTGATCCCTCAGTCATGGCCCTCCGCCTTTGCTGGACAGAAATGTCAAGAGGAAGCTGACGATGATGGCGCTTAGAAGCTAGAGCTGGTTATAGAGGGGCACTGTTTCCGGAGGGTGTCATTTGCAGGTGAGACAGGTGGAGTATACATCCCATCACCTGCCTGTGGTACAACCAGGACATGCGGATCCAAGGAGCCATGTCAGGTTTCTGAAAGTGTACAGACAGGGACAGACTGGGGACAGGGCAGGCATCAAGTGGCTGTGGAAGAGCCAGGAGACCAGAGCGCCACCTACTGCCTTCCCTGCCAGGTGCTTGGGCTGTGAAAGGAGTGAGATCAAGGGAGTAGACTAGGAGCTATCCTTCAGTTCTGGAGAGGAAACCCAAAGCTCAGGGAGAACCCGGGCTCTCCCCTCTGTACCCCACCCCCTCCCTACTCCTCTCAAGCAGACATCTCTGTGGTGACAGCAGAGGCTGCTCTAGAGGACGGCCTAGGGGTGTGACAAGAGGTCGGAGGTTTCTGAGTAAGCCAAGGCAAACACCTGCTGTCTCCTGTCGTTCCCTCCACAGCTGCCTGGTCCCACACAGGGAGGTGAGACACAGGACACACCCATGCTGCATAGAGAAGCCTGCTGGGAAAGGCTGGCAGTCAACATCAAAACCAGGAGGGCACACAGGCTGCTGGGCAAAGCAGCTGGCAGGCGAGGGGGACAAGCCAGCCTTGGGCACTGACACTCGCCTTGTGTGAAACTACATGCTGGGCACTGGCCAGAAGGACCCCTCCTCCTCTGCCCCTCAGGCCAAAGGCACGTGTTCCTGGCACACTCCTGTGTGTCCCTGGCACACTCCTGAATCCTGTGTTGCTGTCCTTTCCCTTGCACTGTTGCATGTTCCCTTCTCAGACACCCATTCATTATTCCTGTGGAATGAGTTACAATGAAAGGGTAAGGAGCCTTAAACTTAACACATAAACATAGCAAGGTCTGGTAAAAACCTGCTTTTGTCTCAGTGGATGTGAAAATGCAACGAAACAAAATTGCCCTCACTGTTTAAATCACCTGTAGAAACATTTCATGGTTAGTGGACCCCCACATGTAAACTGATGAGTGTGTGTGTGTATGATGACCATCTTCACCCCAGGTCACCCTGGGCACTTCTGGACAGAACAGCCAGTACATCCGTCACAGGACTGCTTTGTAAAGGTTGAGCTTGCAAGGTGATCCCTAACAGCCTGGATCGTGGGAGACCAAAGAGCATGGGGTGTGCACTGTGATGTGGTAGGATGAGCCCCACCTGCAGCACCTGCTTCCCCTATGAGCGCAGGTTCAAATCCCGACTGCTCCACTTCCAATCTAACTCTTGCCAATGCAGGGAGTCACAGCAGAAGAGAGCCCAAGTCCCTGGCTCCCTGCCACCCACATGGGAGACCCGAACGCAGTTCCAAACTCCTGCTCCTGGCTTCAGCCTGGCGGCACAGCCACTGAGATCTGAACAAGTGCGTGCGTCATGCTCTCTTTCCCTCCCTCACCCTCTGTAACTCCACCTTTCAAATAAATAAACCATCTTCTAAAGGGCATATATATATATATATACATATATATATTTATCAAAGTGATAACAGCCGTCCAGTTGCCCACGTTCTGCAGCCAGACCCCAGGTGCTGGGACCATCGAGAACAGACCTGGCAATGTCCGAAGGCAGCCCTGCACCCCTCCAGTGTTCACAAATCCACCTGCAGGTAAACAGCCTCTGGGAGAGTCCCTCCAGCCTGGGCTCACCTTGTGGACACCAAATCCCCTCAGGGTCCACACAAGGCAGGGCAGGCAGCCTCACAGTGGCCTGTGGCCTCGGCCTCTCCCCACCTCTGCTGCGGGACTGTTTCTCTTCCTGGAGTAGACTGTACTGCTCCTTTCACAGAGCCGTGGGCCCAGGAAATAGGCATTGGGATAAACAAAGAAAAGCCAATGCGAAGAGCGAGAGAAGCAAGATGCTCTCCACTGGGACTTGAGATGGGCAGGTCAAGTGTGCATGGACCAACCACAGCATCCCAGTGAGTGCCCACATGCCCCAGGGGTCCGCCATCCAGTGCACTCCCAGGTCCTGAGGCTGTCCACGTCCAAATCTCCAAACCTGTGGCCAATTCCCAGACACAAAGGAACATGGCAGCCCCGGGAAGTGAAGGCTCTTGAGAAATCATCCCGTGTGTCGGTCATCACCACGACTCCTGACAAGTGGAAGGAGGAGCCAGGAGAGGGGCAAAGGGGAACAAGAAAGAGGCGTGCTGCGACAAGAATTCAGCCCAGCCCAGTCACTGCACGCAGATGGCCATAGGTGAAGGGACGTGGGTGCTTCCAGAGAAGCTGGGAGTCCTGCCAGATTCCCCAAGGGGAGACACAGCCCACTGCCTGCAGTGGGGAGCTGGGCCTAGGGAGACCCAGGCGGCTTCCAGCCACTGCATTCTTGATTCTTTATTTCAGTCCTAGGAGAAACTAACGAAAGGCATCCCAGGTAAGTGAGGGCAAGACAGTGCGGGGGAGGAAGAAAGTCCCCGAGAAGAGGGAAGGGAGGCAGCTGATTCACGGCTGCCACTCCGCGTGTGAGCTGCCAGTTCTAATCAGAGCATGTTCACCTTGAGTTCCTTTGGCCCCAAGTTTCTTAAGAATTCAAAATGGAATGGCAAAGTTAGCAGATAGCTCAGCGGCAGGCCTGAGCCACGTGCAGCCCTGACAAGTTAATTGCCCTCCAAGATCTCACTGTCATCCTCCTCAGAGATTTGATTTATTGCTTCGGAGAAATCTTACCGCCGATTTAAAAATCCTGCCTCGCAGGCACTGTCAGAGACACCCAGCCCCACTGCAATTTACACGCGTCTATCCAGTCGGGCTAAGCTGGTTAAGTCCCTGGCAGGCCAGGGAGGGACGAATCGGACTGCTCGGATCACCAGCCCCTGGCAGAGGTGGAGCCTGGGGCTGCGTGCCAGCATGTGGTCCTCGGGGAGATGAGCCATGAGCGTGGCGCCACTTCCTCCCTTTGACCTTCAGACTGGAGCACTGCACTTGCTTCCCCAATCTATCCCTGTCGTTTCCTGTCTGTGGACTCAATCCACTATGTGTGCCTTGTCCACAGATAACGTGGCGTCCACCCTAAGGACACAGACAGTGCCACCACTCAGAGGGACATGGAGAACTCCATCCTCCCGGGTAATGGAGACATGGTGGTTGCCTCCGATGACACGAGGTGCCCAGTACCCAATGTGGGCAGCAGTAACCAGCCCAACTTTCAAATGCATGCTCAGTGTACTGAGTGCAGATTTGGAAGTGTGAAAGAGGGAAGACGGCAAAGCTACAGCTTCATTGCTTCCTGACTGCGTACACTCTGAAAGAGGCACTTCTGGAAGCTGAGGCCTCTGACTGCTCGGTGATCTTGGTTTCAACCTGGTTGCTAAAGTACTGGGGGACAGGAATCAGCAGCGATGAAGGTTCCCTGGGGAGGCAACCAAAACCAAATCAGAGATTTAAAAGAAAAACACTTAACACTATCCGTCTAGAGAACTCTCACAGCTCAGGGAAGCATGAGGGTCAGTGAAGGGCTTGACCTGGGCTGTGTGGTCTGAGGACGGGCCTGTTCTAGACTGGGGATCACAGCAGGGGCCTGGGGGTGACAGAGCCCCTCGAATCCAACCCCACGTGTTTGCTTCATATACCATTTTTCTTCCTACTGCGTAATTACATCTTTGTTTTGTCTTTCCATTTTCACCTGGAAAGGAAGACAGGAAAGCCAAAGATGGGCCAAGTGTCGAATTCAAACCATGAAGGTGCTGGAAGACATGATTGACAATTCAACCGCTTTCTATTCTTAATGGAAGCTGAGGGTGCAGAGGCAAGCAGCACCCAGTCACTCATCTAAATGTATTTAGAAATGTTCAGACAGCAACTTTCCAATGGAGATGAACAACTTCCGATCATTTTTGCTTTTGTTTTCTTCCTTTCCATGAAGACTGGAGTTAGGAGTCAGACAGGACAAGAATTACGGAGATTGAGGGAGCCAGATGCTAAGCAGCAGTGCATTCTGTCCAGCTGGCCATCTCAAGGGGCATGAGTAGGAAGCAGCGTTGGAGGCTGGGCCATGGGAGGACAGAACTGCCAGGGGTGGCTGCCTCGGTAAGTCCTGCTCTACCGGGACAAGACCAAAGAGCGCAGGCCAGGAGCACAAGGTGAGGGACGCCGGGGCCAGATGGCTCAGTACACAGAGCACTTGGAGAGCTGGGTGTTGGAGCAGAGGCTGAAGCAAGCATCTCTTGAGGATGCGTGGTCTCCACCCAAGAAACAAACGTGTTCTGATCTGTGGCCACCGACACACAGCACACACAACAATTGAGATTAGCACACGGTACATCTTGAGCAACAGTAACAACTCCATTTTTACAGTTTTCTCTGACTTTATGTTATTTATTTTCCCCCTTTCCTTTAACTTGCCACATGAGGATATCTTTGTATATTAGAAAGCTAAGTTCGTAACTGCGACATGAATGATTATGCTATTGTAATAACTTGGGAAAAAATAACAAGTGGAGGATACAGGGAGGGAGGAGAGAAGAAGGGAAACAAGGCATCCTTGTGCTCCTAAATCTGGATCATGAAAAATACGAAAGCTGTTCATTTCATGTAAATTAAAATACATTAATAAAAATCAGGAAGAAAAAAAAGAAACCAGGTTTAGAATTCAGTTCCCTTGTGCTGTTTTTTTTTAAACATTTATTTTTTAATTGGAAAGGCAGGTATACAGAGAGGAGGAGAGACAGAGAGGAAGATCTTCTGTCTGCTGATTCATTTCCCAAGTGACTGCACTGGCTGGAAATGAGCCAATCCGAAGCCAGGAGCAAGAAGCTCTTCCGGGTCTCCCACACAGGTGCAGGTCCCAAGGCTTTGGGTCATCTTTGACTGCTTTCCCAGGTCACAAGAAGGAAACTGGATAGGAAGTGGGGCCACCAGGATTAGAACTGGCAATCATATGGGATCCTGGCGCATGCAAGGCAAGGACTTTAGCCGCTAGGCTACCATGCCAGGGCCTGTGCCATTTTTTTAAATTCTTTGCTTATTCTTCTGTTCTTTGTTATTATTGCTATTTTTTTCCACTTGCCATGCTTTGGTATTGGCACCAATTGGAGTGTTAAACATGTGGGGGGAAATATATGACATATAAATTCTAAGCTTTTGCTTGCATTACAATAAACAGACATGCTTGATCAAAAAATAATTCTAACACCTAGGACTTGTTTTACAGCAACTGTATTCTAGGAAACGCATAAGCAAATTGATTCAGTATAGCTGAAAATTTTAAAAAAGGAATTTCTCTTCTTTGCTTGTGTAGTACCCCTCCTGGAAGCCAGCCTACAACTCTGTAAGAGGGGCATGCAGTGTGCAGCGCCCACATTGCTGGGAGACGCGAGGGACTTTATTTACACACAGGGCTTGACACGCCAGCCACGGAGTAAGTGCTAGCAGGCATTCTCATTTCATTCCAGCTACTCCTTCTCTTGACCACAGGCACAAATCCTGACAAAGCAGAGTCAGTTTTTTCTTTAAGATGTGTTTATTTATGTATTTGAAAGTCAGGTTTACAGAGAGAGAGGGCAAGACAGAGATATTCTAACCTCTGTGTCACTCCTCTGGCGGTCACAATAGCCAGGACTGAGCCAAGCCAAGGTCAGAAGACTGGGGATTCATCTGGGTCTCCCATGTGGGTGCAGGGCCCTCACAGTTGGATCAATTTTTGCTGCCATTCCAAGGCTATAAGCAGGGAGATGGATGAGAAGTGGAGCGACTGGAGCTCGGCCCAGTGCCCACGTGGGATTCTAGCATCCCAGAGGCCTTACCCACCATGGTGCCACACTGTCCCAGTTGAGCTGATTCTAACTTGGTGAAACAAAGTTCAGATTCTGACTCAGGAGAATTGTTGAGAAATACTACAGGTATCTTCACAAACACTAAAAAAGTCTCAGTGTGGACAAAAATGTATTGCTTTTAATGTTACTTAAGTATAAACAATCCATCGCGTGGTACCATCTAACTTTCACAGCTCTAAATTCATTGTCCTGTTAAAATGAAGACCCTCACACCAAGTTTCAGCTTTTGTTAACAAGCACTAACTAGTCCTCATCAAAGGACAGGCACGCTTCTGTGCTGGTCAGGTCAACGTCCATGGATTCAGCTGACCACAGATCAGAAAGCAACCACAGTGGCACCTACCCGGGCACTGCTCCCTAAACAACAGAAGGCAACAGGAGGGACACAGGATCTGGTGCCTGTGGAACCTGGAGCTGATTGACAGCACACAGGATCCACCGGAGCCATGAGCTGTGCTGCAGGAGGGACACAGGCATCCACAAGGCTCACAATATCACAGATGCCAAGGAAACCACTGAGCTGCCAACGTCCTTCACAACAAGGCCTGTGTAACAGAGGTGGGGGTGTCTCCCAGACCCTCCTCCTGATGCTCAAAGACAGATCAGGATGGGCTGGCGAGTGCTGTGTTATCACCACCTGGGAACTTCCAGAAAACAGACATTGCTGTGTCCAGACACAATAGGGCAACATCCGTTTCCGCAGCTCCACTAATTCATCTCGCACATTAACAGAGTTGAACGAATGCTGAAACCACTTCAACTTATCTATAAATTGCTGTGTGCTTGTGTGTGGGGTGAGCTCTTCCTGCGGCTCCTCTGAATCAGAGGTGACAAACTGGCTCTTTATCCCGATGAGGCTGGTCAGGTGGGTCCCTTGGGACTTCTGTGCTGTGTCCCTGGAATTTAGTGATGTCGGAGGGGTCTGGATGGTACCACATTTTTCCATTAAAGAAAACATATGCAAGAACTTTTCCATGCACGAAATCAAGAGGCCAGACCACTCCAGACTGAACAGGCTGGGGAGACGTAAATGCTTAACGTTAAATGGGGCATTTGCAGAATTCTCTCCATTTAGATTTTTTCAGATATTTGTTGACACAGCCCTCATATATTAAACTTGTTTACTTGTTTACTAAGTGCCTGCCTTTATACCCAAGAATTAAATTAACTAGTAACTTTTCTGTCATTTGGATGGGTGTTGACTAACATGTTTTTGCCTTATTCACACAGTACATGTCTGAGTAATTAAATATTGTTTCCTCAGCTGAATGGAGACTGTTAACATCCAATTCACTGAATGAGGTTTCATGGCTGATGACAAGGAAGACACAAGCATGAATATAGCATAAGCTGCTTCTTCGAGAAGGAAGCCAAGATTTAAAGTCACCAGTCAACTGGAAGCATAACGAGGTGCTGTGACACATCCACTGGAATACCGCAGGGGCTGGCAGGTGCGCAGGGGCAGGGTGTTCACATGCCTTCTGTGATGACTTGCTTCAAGTCCCAGCTCCAGCTCCACAGCTTCACTGGATAGCAGAACATGGGGATTCCTCAGGTCATCAGGTTCCTGACACCCACATGGAAGGCCGAGGCTGAGTTGCCCATGCCCAGCTTGGGCCTCAGCTTGTAGCCACTGTGGCCACTTGGGCAACAAAACAGTAGAAGAGACAGGAGGGATCTGTTTCTGTCTTCCTCATCTGCTACTTCTCAAATAAATCAATCCATGCCTTTTTACAAAACTGAAAATTCCACCTTGAATCAAGAGAATTCCAAGAGACAAAAGACCCTAAAGATTGAGTATTAAGAAATAGTTTTTTTCTTTTTTTTTTTTTTACAAGAAAAGAAAGGAAACTGAGTTTCCTGGTGTTAACAGATGATCTTGTGGTGATCTTCCCAGCACCTCCGGAGCCTGCTCCGTTGCCTGGGAGGTCTTCCTCCGATCTCTGAAGTACTTGGGAAAGGACCCAGGAGCACTGGCCACAGCGGGTAAGCAGGGTGAGTGAGGTGGGGTAACCCTTTTGGCTTCCTTACAGAAGTTTGAACACCTTCCTCCCCCAAGTGAGAGAGGTCCACGGCATGCTGCCTCGCGGGGGTCACGAGGCAGGGCAGATGCTCAAGGCTCACTCTCTCCTTTGCCTGTGTCCCCCTACCAGTGGATTCCCCCTGGGGCCCAGAATTCCACGGGGCTCACTGCTGGGCACCTGCCAGTGTTAAACCTGCACAGCTGTCCTAGAGCCTCAACTCCTGGCTCCAGGCTGCAGCCACACCCTGCATCCCCAAGGGCCACAGGGCACCCACATCAGCCTTGACTGCAGCTTGTGAGCCTCCTCAACCCCAACTGGCCCCCTCTGGGCATGGACACACATCCACCACAGGACTCCGGCTGGTCGGCCAACCACCCTCGGCTCTGCCGCCTTCTGTAGCCCACAGACTCTGCCTGCAAAACGAATCATGGAGCATCGCCCCTCGCCTGAAAGCGCATGGCTGCCTTTTCCCTGCATTCTCTATGACCTTCCTCACAGTCTAGGCTCTGAACAATTCCTGGAGGAATATTTTAAACCACAAGTTGTGCCGTGTCGCTTCTCTGTTCCCTTCCTGAAATAATCTTTCTCAACCCCACAAAATAAAACCCAAGTCCCACACAGTAACCGTGTGCCATCGTGGCCCCTGCCCACCTGCTGCTTCCCTTCACTGCACACCATGCTTCAGGTCACAGCAAGCACATGCAAAAGTGCTCTACCCCAGGGTGCCCCCTGGGTGACTTCCTCCTTGTATCCCAGCCACTGTTCCATGCCAGGCTGTGGAAGGGACTCCCTGACAGCACTTGATGGCTGTGCCCCCTTGGAATCCACGGGTTAGCTCCCTGACACTAATCGCCAAGCAGAGTGTGGGCCTCACGTGCACGGCCAGAGACTGAGCATGGGGACCAAGCCAGATTTGCCTCCTTAAGGCCCATGGATGCCCAGCCCTGTTCAAATGCACAGGTGTGTGAGGGGGAGGCAGATTTCTACAAACTAGTGGTCGTGCACTTTGGTATTTATTTACACCAAGGTGTCATAAACACTGCCTACACAGAAATCCATGCTGAGTGTTCATAGTCCAGTTCACAACCGCTAACAGTGAGCAGCAACCGATAAACTGAGGTCTACCCAGATGATTAAATAGTGTCCTGTGCCACAAGGAAATGAATGCTCACAGCCCACAAGGAAATGAGTGCTCACACCATGAAAAAGTACAGAGGAAGCCCAGGTGCGTATCCCAGCCTGAGATGGCTGCTCGCCATGGGAGTCAAAGTATATGGGCCTGGAGAAGACAAAGCTATGAGGACTTTCGAGAACAATCTTAGGGGTCCAGCATGATGGCTCAATGACTAAATCCTCATCTCTCATGCACCAGGATCCCTTATAGGCACAGGTTCATGTCCCAGATGCTCCACTTCCCATGCAGCCTTGCTTGTGACCTGGGAAAGCAGTGGAGCACATCCCAAGGCCTTGGGACCCTGCATCCACATGGAAGACCTGGAAGAAGCCCCTGGCTCCTGGCTTCAAATTGGTTCAGCTCAGGCCATTAGGCCACTTGGGGAATGAACCATTGGACAGTCTTTCTTTCTTTTTCTCTGTAAATAAGCTATTCAAATAGAAATAAATCTTTCCAAAAAAATGCAATCTTGCCTGCCAGGGAAGAGAGGTGAACATGCAGATCCGCAGGCGGGCTGGCTGTGCTGACCGCAGTGTCTGATTGTGCCGTCCAACTGTGCTGACTACGTGTCTGACGGTAGTGTCTGACTGCAGTGTCTGATTGTGCCGTCCAACTGTGCTGACAGACTGTGGTATCTGTGGCAGCCAGCTGTTGTATCTGATTCTGGTGTCTGACTATGGTGGCTGGCCGTGCTGTCTGACTCTGGTGTCCAACTGTGCTGACTGTGGTGTCCGACTGGTTTGTCTGACTTTGGTGGCGGGTACACAGCTGATGAAACCCACGACTCTGGACAACACCCAGAAGAAGCCATACCGGAAGCTGGGAGTGACAGTCGGTCAACATCAACACCTCAGCTGTGCAGGCTGCTAACACCTGGGAACCTGGAGCAGGCAGGCCATGTCTTGCAGCTCTCTGTGCTTGCTGTTAGCTCTTCTCCATGTCTAACACTGTTCAAGAACATAAAGCCTACCCAACAAGGGAGACTCACAGATGGGAACCTTACGTCCAGGTGGGTATGTTTGCCTGAGAGTTCAAAATGAATGCCATCTCCCAGTATCATGCCATGACTGAAAAGAGTCTCCAGAGTTCACGCAGAAACAGGTGATGGGAGTAGTCATCCTGGGGCCCCTTGGCAAAGACATGTGGGCAAACACAATATGGGTGGGCAGAGAATCGGCAACAGAGGTTGGGAATTTTGGTGGCATAAACTCAGCCAAAATATTTTACCAGAGCTTGTGTCTTTTAACTGTTGCATCTTCCCCTGAGTGAAAACTTCTCCAGGGGCTGGCAGGCATTCAGCTGATCCTCTGTCTATGGCACTAGCATCCATACAGGTACCAGTTCAAGTCCTGGCTGTCCCACCTCCCTTCCTGCTCCCTACTGATGATGGAAGCTGGCTCAAGTCCTTGGACCCTACACCCAAGTGGGAGACCTAAAAGAAGCTCCTGACACCTGGCTTTGGACCAGCTCAGCTCTGGTCATAGCGGCCATTTGGGGAGTGAACCAGCGGGTGGGAAATAGTTCTTTGTCTCTCCTTCGCTCTCTCTTTGTAATTCTGACTTTCAAGAAAAATAAATACATCTACTTAAAAAAAAGGGAAAAAGGAATGTCTCCGATTTTTGTAGGATGAACCTAAGCAGATGCAGGGGAGGAGGGGCAGCTGCCCACAGGGCCCATCAGTCACCTCAAAAATTACGTCCTCATTTCACAGCATGAACTCCTAGAAAGAGCAGAGGTGCACAGAGAGTCTAAATAAAGCCTGCTGCTGTTTCACACAACAGAACATACGCACTGCCTCGGACCCAGCACCCAGAGCCACTTTTCCAGAGGTGATCCAGCAGAGTGAAGAGAAACTGGATTCTACCAAGCATGGCAATCCATCTCTCCCCCAAGTCCTATTATCTCCTTCATTTCCTGTAACTTCACTGGGCATGGCAGGGAGGCCGTGGGCCTTACCAGCATGAAGAAAATAAAGCCCACTTTGAGATTTAAAATTTGGTCATCAGAGACACAGCCACATAGTTTCCTATTAGGAGTATGTTGCCAAGCCAAGGAGCTTGTGGTTGGCGTCAGCAAGGCTGCTGAGTACCTGCTTCCCAGGGAGCCACTGGGTGTTTCCCAGAGCCATCACTGCAGAGTTCATCACTCTGGCAGGTGCACAGGGCACAGGCTCACACAGTCCTCACTCACACTCACCCCTCACTCATGCACTCACACACTAGCATACCCACTGCTCTCACACTCACACACCAGTCCACTCCCTGCTCTCACGCCCACTCCTCACTCACCTACTGTTGCACATGCTATTTTCTTACTGAACAGCACGCCATGTGTCACTGACACAGCTGTGTCCTCGGAGCACTGACTTCCCCTGGACACAATGCACACAGCAGAGGGCAGGTCATAGAAGAGGCCATCCACATCACAGAGTTCTGTGACAACTAAGAGCAGGGGAAACTTTCTCAGACAAGGCACCCACGGTGTGATGAGGAGGATTTGGCAGATTGCTCATGAATAAGCATGAAGGTACCTAGGATTTTTTATGATTTTTTGCTGCACACAATCCTGTAATAGAAAAAATTAAGGTCATATAGTTCCTCGGTGACAAAAGAAAACCTTGGGTGACACGGGCTTATTTTAGAGCTCTGTCACATCAAGAAGGGAGTGGCTCCTCCCCATCCCAAGCCTGGCTCCTGCTCCTGTCATCGGCAGCCCCTGAGCCCTGTGCAGCCACCTCTGGGTCCCACGCTGGGTTGCCTGCAGCAACCTGGATGGCTCCACACCACCCCTCACTTCCTCTCTGCACATGAGTGTCCTCGCGCCTTCTGCTGTGCAACGACCCTTGGTCACAAAGCCTTTCAGAGCTGGGTGTGGGCGACACCGACGACTCCACAGACTCTCACCTAAGTGCCAGCTTGGGCGGGGCCATGCCCAGGACGCTGACCACTGTCCTGCCTCTGACCTGGATGCTCCCAAGAGCCTCACGCCCCACCGCCGAGACCACCCTTAGGGTGCAATCTGCAGTTACAGCTGCATTTCAAGCTTCACTTTCCCTAGCTCCCGTTCTCTCACTGCTCAGCTGACACTGGCTCACGGTAAGTTCCTGAATCCAATACAAAGCACTCAGCTCTGCCCAGGCCCTCCACACTCCACTCCATGCCTTGTCTCTTCCCATCACTGCTGCAGGAGGTCTTCTCAGGGAAACAGTTTGCATGGACGAGTCCCCAAGCTTATGGATCGGCGCCAGCCGGAGAGTGTCCATGCAGCAGGCAGCAATACCTCCTCCCCTCTGTGTGCATTCACAGAACTGCAACAATTCTCAAGCGTCCTCTGGACTCGGATCACCTCCACTGTTAGGCCCACACAGCACCCAGCTATCTCCATAGTTTCATTTAACTAGTTTTTCATCCCCTGTGTAGCCCCTTTTAGAAGTTAGGTTTCAGTAAGATCATTCTGTTATTTCTTCAAATGGGGACATTTTTGAACATGAAAAGGGCCATGACACTAGAGCAACAGGCAGGAAATGGTATTAATCCAGTGAGCAGGTGCACGGGACCTTCCATCTGAATACCCACATCGGTGTCTGCTGGAAGGCTCGCCACTGCAGCTGTGCTGTTTCTTGCAGTCTGTTGGCATCACTGCTCGTGGAAAAGCACATAAAGAACATCCTGGAGCTTGGGGAAGGTTTCCAGCAAGTATCTTTACATTATAAAATGTGCTTATTTATGTAATTTAAAGTCACACAGGCAGACAGAGACAGGGATAGGTGACAGACACACAAAGAGATCTCCCATCCACGGGGTCACTCTTGCAGCTGCCCACACAGCTGGGCTACATCAAAGCTGGCACTCCACCGAGGCCCTCTGCTCCCTCTGGCAGTTCCTGCTGACTCCTAGGATGCCAGGCAGCAGGCAGCAGGAATGGGGTCAGAGCTTGAACCCGGGATTTCTGATGAGGGATGCGGGCAGCGGAAGCAGCATGTGCTGCCCTGCCCAAGTCTGGCCTCACCATGAAGCAGGACAAACTCCTTCCCTTCAATTTACAATGTTTCAAAGTAGAACTTCTAACACCAACCTCACAAAGGTATATAATGAGCTTTCTCTCACTTTAATGTAGCTATTACTCGAGATTATTGATCCAGTGTTTGACAAAGCTTTATAACACTGGTTCTTTTCAGGGTTTTAACACAGTCCAAAGCCGGGGTGTATTACAGCCTGGACACAGTGAGTGGAAAAGACACTGCAGTCAGAGGCAAAGGGAGAAGAGGCAGATTAAAGACTGCCTGATCTTTATGTCCCGTCGAAACGGCAGGGGTCTCCGCACCCAGCAGTCTGTAGACAGGTCTGGGCATGGGGTTCGCATGCTGGGAATCGCCCGTGCCGGAAGGCTCTGCACTCACAAGCAGTGAAAGGGCTCCCACCGTCATCTGAGTTTCCTTTTATTCTATGTAATCTTATATATTTTCTTATTTTTTCCTTTCTCTATGTGCTATGCCATGATACCTTCAGAAATTGAAGCTTGACACTGTGACTTGAATCCCTTTGCCATAAGTAATATGGCTTTACATACAAAGTACAAGCATTAACTTTTTTAAAACACTTATTTTCTTTTTATTGGAAAGTCAGATATACCGAAAGGAGGAGAGACAGAGAGGAAGATTGCCCCCCAAGCTATCGCAAGAGCTAGAGCTGCGCCGATCTGAAGCCAGGAGCTTCTTCCAGGTCTCCCACGCGGTGCAGGGTCCCAAGGCTTTGGGCCATCCCGACTGCTTTCCCAGGCCACAAGCAGGGAGCTGGATGGGAAGCAGGACTGCCAGGATTAGAACTGGCACCCATATGGGATCCCGGCATGTTCAAGGTGAGGACTTTAGCTGTTAGACTTACCATACCAGGCCCTTAACTTTCTGTATTATTTATGACTACTAACTCAGTAATTTGAAGGACCTGCTCACCATGAGAAGTGTGTGTGCACTGTGTGTGTGTGTGTGTGTGTGTGTGTGTGTGTGTGTGTGTGTGTGGTGGGTGATGAGGGGGCTGTGTGTGAGTGTGCATGCTCTGTGGTGTGTGTGTGTTTCATGCCATCCACTCCGTGTCAGGGCTAGAGTCTAGCTACTCTGGACACTCAGCCAGGATGATGCAGTTGCATTCCATGCCCGAGCAAAGCTGGAAGGCCTGGGGAAGTCAGTGTGAGAAGTCAGCCTAGACCTGTTTATGGCTTGGATGGAGATTCACTGCAGACCTCATGAAGCGTCTCTTCGGCTCAGTGGGAACAAGGGACAAAAGGTCTAGGCTTGACTCACAAGCCAAGTTACTCTGACGGTGTAAGATTCTATTAATATTAACACATTTCTCTTACAAATATGCCATAAAGTTTCCAAGTTGAACCTGCATGCCTGCTCAAATGAATTGTGAACAAAGAAACGCAGATTTAATGAAATTGGGTCTTCATGGAGGAAAATCAACACCAAAACTTTAAGAGAGACATAATAGGAAGAAAAGTTTGTGGGAAGATGGAGTTAGACAAATCAATTTGGAGCAAAAGCTTTGAAATCTACGTATCGTTCCACAGTGCCACCCATTTCCCTGGCCTTTTAGAAGACGTCTCACCTGTGCAGATTCCAATGCTGTTTGCACCCGCATCGCACAATCTTTGAACCCCAGCTCCCCACAACCTTTGTAGGATTCCCTTGTGCAATGTCGGGGGGTCTTTTGAAGGATGGGTGGGTTTTGCCCGCTCACACACAATGGGTCCCATTGAAGTGATTCTATTCTGATGGAGGCGGGATGTGGCCGCTTGGGTCACTTAGGACTCCCCAGAAGAAAGAATCCAGGCATTCATGTAAGGCAAAGCCTGGCCGCTCTGTTCCAACGTTTCTTTCAGCATGTTAAAACAGTGGCTAAAGGAAGGGGTGAGACTGGGGACAGGAAAACGTGGAGTCCTCCACCCGAGGGAACACAGCCTCACCAGCGGGGAGAGTCAGGAAACTTCTGCTCAAGATCAAACACTTTTGTGACATTGATTAGCAAAGTTAGCTTTAAGCTGTTTGCCTCTTGTGACGCAGATCGTGAGTGAGGATGTGAGCATCGACCCTAAATAGTAAGACAGAAGACTCTGGATGCACTATCGCTTCGTGGAAGGACCAGTTAGCACTCAGCAGCACTGGCGGCAGCACGCATACCTTCCTGCTCTGTGAAAACACTAAGTACTAAGCACTAAGTACTCCCACTCCCCAGGGAGCCCAGCTCTTCTTCTGTCGGGAGTGTGAGAAGCCACAGCACTGGAAGAGCGGGAGGAGCAGGTAGACACACATGCCGATTCCCATTGCTGCTGGTGCCCCGGCTCTCGTTGGTCAATGTTTACAGTTATGCAAAATGAGCAGCTGGTTGGGATTTTTCTTTAATTTTTTTTTTCTTGGAAAGGTAGATTTTACAGACAGAGGGGAGGTAGAAAGATCTTCCATCAGCTGGTTCACTTCTCAAGTGGCCAGGACCTGACCTGAAGCCAGGAGCCTCTTCCGGATCTCCCATGTGGGTGCAGGGTTCCAAGGTCTTAGGCCATCCTCCACTGCTTTCCCGGGCCACGGGCATGGAGCTGGACGGGAAGTGGAATACCCAAGACATGAAACAGTGTCGATATGGGATCCTGGCACATGCAAGGCGAGGATTTAGCCACTGAGCCATCATGCTGGGCTGGACTGAATGGGATTTCTAAGTTGGATAGAAAAGCAGAAGTTTGAGACCACTGTTGCTTGTAAAGCTGTCAAAGCTGCTGGTTAGGGACCAAATTATTTCATCTCATGCCCCCCCCCGCCCCACCCAAAGACCCACACATACTCGAGCTGTCTCCTGAGGGCAAGAGCTGTAGATGCTTACTGTGTGGGACTCGGTGCACGTCCATCTACAAAGCCTTGCATCACCAACTTCTGGTCAGCGCATTTATTGTCTAACTACACAAGAGGCATCTACTAGCACAGCAGTCCCATCTGGTTCCGACAGCGACTGCTGAGTGGCCGTAAGTCCACATCCCCTACTTCATCTTCCACCATCTTTGCAAAAGGTGTTCATCTCACCCTTAGCCTTGAGACAAAGGAAATCAGCAAACTCACTTCAATCCGTCTGAACATCGCCCTTCCCCTTTTCAGACCTGCCGTGACTGCTCAGGAGATGGGAGCGCCAGGACCTGAACCCCTAAATGCTTTCTGTGTGGAGCCCCTGGGAGCACCAGGCCTCCCCGGTGCTCTGATTGCCCCAAGGTGTATGCCGTTAGCAGGGCCATTTGAACAACATGGGTCCACAGAGGCCCTGGGACAATGTTCTTGTTTCTGCTCTGGTGAACACAGGCAAAAGACAAATTGTGCAGCTCGTGGAACGTGGCATTTCCCCACAGACACTGCCGCCTCCTTGTGTGAGTCTGAGATATCCCTGCCCCTTCCTTTTGAGAATCCAGGGCCAATAGTGGCATTAACACAGGGGGGAGGAGCCCTATGCAAAGCAAATATCCCAAGTGTTTCCACAGGCAGATAAACGAGTCCTGAACTAGAGCAGGAGAAACCAAAGCCTCAGCTCTCTTGGTTTTGTCCGGTTGAGAGGTGCAGACACCAGGCTCTGTGTTCTTTCTCTAGTCCTCCTAAAGTTATTCAAGAGGCAGAGTGAGATCTCCCATCTTCTGATTCACTCCCCCAAATGCCTGAGGCAGCTAGGACTGGGCTGAGCTGAAGCTGAGAGCTGGGAGCTCAGTCTGGGTCTTCCACATAGATGACTGCTGCCTTCGGGGCTGTGTGGATGGTGAGCAGAGCATGGCGTTGCACCCATCACTTCACTATGGGATGCACAGGGAAATGCCCGTATCTCCATCTTCTTACATCACAGGGCCCTATGGACCATCCTGTGAAGGTGTAAAGAAACTGGGCGGTTCACATGTGAGCTGGGGAGACACACATACAAGTGGTCAGGAGGGTAGAAGGCCTGCAGCTGCAGTATCACCCCCAACCCCAACACAACAGCCCAAGCACTAAGAACAACACCAGAGTCTGCTCAGCCAGCCTCTGCAACCTTTTCCAGAATCTAGTTACTGGGATGCTTGACCTTCAGAGCCAAAGTGCCCTTGGGAACCCAAGTCCTTCCCGCCATGCAACGTTGGGGCTTACAATCTAGACCCAGGGCGAATGGCATAGCGGACCTCAGAGAAATGAAGCAACTTGAATGTACACTCCTATTAGTATCCCTGGAGCAACAGGTTCCACATCCATCAGCTGCATCACCGTTGCAGCCCACATGCTGCTCTGCTAGGAAGGAGTCTGAAGACTGGAACTTGTAGTCTGAGAGGAGACTCCCCAGCACCCAGACCCTGGGCTGAACCAGAGGCTCAGGAGCCCAGAGCTGGGAACTGAAGCCAGGCCTCCCCTGTGAGTAGCACATGACTCAAGCAAGCACGTGGGTCACCATGTCCTGTTTTCTGGGCTGCACATGAGCTGGGAGCTTGAATTGGGAGTGAACCTGAGCTCAAATCGAGGGAAGGAAATAGTCTTCCCAGGCTCTTCACCACTGTACCAAACACCTGCCTCAGCTGGAAGCTTTTCAAGAAGGCAGTAAATAAAGAAGGGAAATGAACTCGCATTTACAAGGGCTGATTTTCAACTTACTCTAGCAACATGAGTTTTAAAAATTAACCAGTGAGAAACTGTGGAAATGGGTGTTTTTAGGGCGGGCTGATGGGACAGATTGATAAGAAAGATTTTGGGGAAATATTTTATGAAAACAATGACTCATTCTGCATTCAAGGTCCTCAAATGGTAACATCTTAGAAATCCATGGGGAAATGCTGACAGCTGTTTCGGGAACACGCTTCAGATTCCATTTCGATATCACAATTTCCCAACTTTCAATCACTCCTTTGCTTACACTTGGTTTTTGTTCACCTGCTCTGTGGCACGGAAAGAGGGCGCAGGAAGAAGCAGTCCCTGGTGACGTGGCTACAGGACCCCTGGAAGCTGCCTGCCCCGACAAAGCCCCCCACAATGCCCCCATGGTGTTCCCCAGAAGGGCTCAGGAAGTGAGGGAAGGAGCACGCCTCCGAGGAAGAGACTACAGCTGGGAGGGCTGCCCGGTGAGAGGGGAGTGGCTGGGCACTTAGCGTGGGCGCCAAGGACCGTGTGGCCACAGAGCAGCCCCCCAGAGCACAGCCCCTAGAGGGCAACCCCCAGAGGGGGCACCTCGAGCCCTGCTCCACCTCACTTACCTCATCCCCCACAAGACTCCCTCCACCTCAGTCACTCACCACATCCCCGCCCAGCCTGAGAACACGTGTTACTCTATTCACAAGTTTATTTAAGTTTTTCACAAGATGGGGGAGGTTAAGAGGAGGATTCTCAAGGGGCTGGAATGGACCTGCCCCTTGCCCTAGCTGTCCATCAGTGTGTCCCCAGGACACCTGGGCGCTGATGGACAGCACACTGTTCCATTATGCTGCTGAGCCATGCACTAGAGAACAAAGAGAACTTCATTCTATTTGCAATATGCCATCCTGGCATAAAAGAAAAAAAAAGTAATTCCAAAATTAACATAGAGAAATAAATAATAAATATCAGAGAACAAATAAGTGAAATAGGAACTAAAAACATAAAAGAATCAGCAAATGAAGAGTTTGCTTTTTGAAAAGATGAATCTAGGGCCCAGCACAGTAGCCTAGCAGCTAAAGTCCTTGCCTTTTACAGGCCAGGATCCCCACGTGGCCCCACTTCCCATCCAGCTCCCTGCTTATGGCCTGGGAAAGCAGTCGAGGACGGCTGAAGCCCTTGGGACTCTGCACCCGTGATCTTCCTCTCTGTCTCTCCTCCTCTCTCTTTATCTGACCTTCCAATAAAAATAAAAATAAATCTTAAAAAAAGGATGAATCAAATTGAAAAATCCTATATCGGTAAAAAAAGAAAAAAAGTCTCATTCAGGTAGATTTGGACATTAAGAGGGAGACATCACAACCGACACCACAGAAGTACGAGGAATGAGCACAGACTGCTATGAGCAACTGTTTATCAACAAACTTTATAATCCAGAATAAATAAATTCCTTCATACACACAGCTTACCACAGTTAAATCATGAAAAACAAAATGCTCCGACTGCCCAGTAATGAGTAGCAAGCTTGAATCTGTAATAGAAGCCTCCCATCAAAGAACCCCCCTAGCAGATGACTTTTTTGCTGAACTCTGCCATATGATGAAGGAAGAGCTAATACCACTGCTTCTGAAACTGTTCCACAAAGTACAAGGAGTGGAAATTCTTGTAAACTCATTCTGTGAGACCAGAATTAGCCTGAAAGAAACTAGAGAAAGACATAGGCTACTATTGGCCTAAAGCTTTCTGGTTTTATTAGTATTATTAAAATCCTCAACAAAATGCTGGTGTTGAATTCAACAACACATCCAAAAGACTATTCAGTGGGATTTATTGCAGGGACATGAAGCCATTCTACATATGCAAGCCAGTAAATTTAATGAGCCTGTGGACAGAAGAAAGGAGAAAACTTCTATGATTACCTCAAAAGATGTAGAAAAAGCATTTGATAAAATTCAGCATCCCTACATGATAAGAAAACAACCCTCTGCACGCATCCTGCATAGAAGGAGCAACGCACTCCAGTGTAATAAAGGCTGTGTGCAATAACACAGGAACATCACATCGGGCGGGACGGGCTGGAGGCGCTCTACAGAGGACGGGGCAAGAGAAGGCTGGCCACTCTCGCCACTCTTATTCAACTTAGCAGTGGAGGTCCTAGCAAATTGGGAAAGGGTAAAAAAAGAGGGGGGCATCCAAATTGGAATGGAGACAAACTGACACTGTTTGCAAATGACATAATTTATGCACAAAAATGCAAAGACTCCATTTAAAAAATTCCTAGAACTAATGCATGAATTCAGCAGAGTTTCAGAAAAAAAATCAACAAATCGAAGCCAATACTCTTTCTACATGTCAGTAATGAATTACCACAGAGACAAATGGAATCATATCAAATGAGAAAGCATTGCACAGCAAAGGAAGCCTCCAACTTAGTGCTAAGACGGTCTACAGAGCAGAGTGAACACGTGTAGCCACATTGCCAGATGTCACTCAGCAGAACACGCGAGAAGCTCAGACATAGGGTTAAAGATGGGTGGTGGACTCATCAGGCCTCTCTCCAAAGACACATAAATGCCAAGACACACACGAAAAGATCGATGTAGCCAGTCCTGGGGGAACTGCAAATCAACGCTACCCCGGGTCCAGTTAGAGTGGCTATTAGGGACTGGTGTTGTGTCGCAGGCAGCAGGCCAAACTGCTGCCTGTCATCCTGGAGCCCCTTGTGGGAGCTGGGTTAAGTCCCAGATGCAGTCAGAATGGAAGGTGGCCCACACACTCAGGCCCAGCAAGCGTGGGATGTGAAGCCCCAGGCTCCCAGCCTCGCCTTGGTGGAGCCCTGGCCGTTGCACCCAGTTAGAGAGTAAAGATCTCTCTTCTTCTCTGACTTCCTCTCTCTTTATGTAATTCTAAATTTCAAAAATAGGAAAAAAGAATGGCTAAGAAGAATGGCTGTTCTATAAAAGCAGGAGAGAAGCGCTGGTGAGATGGAGGAAGCGTCTCCTTTTGGTAGGTTAGACTGCAGATTAGAGCAGTCAGAGAGCAAACAGTGTGGGACCCTCAAGAACTGAAACCAGCATCGCCTTATGACCCAGCCATCCCACTGTGGGGTATATACCTGAAAGAAATGGGGTGAGAGTGACATGCGGCCTCCGGGCTACCATATTACTGTAGTGTTATTCACCGTAGCCAGTGCCTGGCAACAGAGGAAAATGGTGAAATATTACTCAGCCATAAAAGGGTCAAGTCAGGGGCTTGCAACAGGCTGGATCCAGACGTCTCCACGTCAGGCGAAGGAGTCAGAAGAACACACATATCGCGTGGTCTCACACACGTGCAGCTGAAGTTGAGAATACAATAGCAGCAACCAGTGGCTAGTGAGACTGGGGCGAGAGAGGACTGGCTAGGAACAGCCACCTAGAAGGGAGTTCTGGAGCCCCGACGCTCACCAAGGTGACAGGAGAGAATGACAACGTTCCCCAGACTTTAAAAAGCTAGAAGGAGTATTACCTGTCAGCACCGAGGTGTGTCTGCCGATGTAACATTATGATATAGCCGGGTATTGAAACATTGCATGGTACCCCATAATTCTATAGTTTTTATGACCAGTTAAAAATAATTCTAAGAGCAGGTAGAATTTGATTCATTCTTTATCCTGCTTTATTATTGCCATCTTAGCAAAATGACAGTTAAATGTCTGACTTTTTTTAAAAAAAGAAATTTATTTCTTTTTATTTGAAAGGCAGATTTTTACAGAGATCTTCCATCCACTGGCTGACTCCCAGATGGCCACATGGACGGACATGAGCCATCTCTGTGTATCTCAGCCAGGAATTGAGCCGCCACCCTCTGCTTTCCCACGCCAGAAACAAGGAGCTAGAGTCAGAAGTGGAGCAGCAGGACCACAACTGGTGCCCGTATAGATGCCAGTGCCACAAGGGAAGGACTAGTCTGCTGTGCCATGATGCTGGGCCCAACCTCCTGACTTTTTAAACGAAGGAGTGAGGTCTGGGCCAGAGCAGAAACAGGCCACAGTCCATGCCACCTCACAGATATAAACACCTGTGTCTCCTGGAACTACCAAGTATTGTCTATACCTTGTATATTCGATTCTAATGTGAGGAGAATTGCACAATGCTTGCAAGTCACAGTGTGGCCACACCTGCCTGTGATTCTGTTTTGTTCTAGAAGGATGCCTGCTGACAGTACCAGAAGTTGATTCACCAGCTGTTGAGATCCTTGCTATGCGCAACAGGAGGCAATCCCATCTCCACGCAGTGGAGACGTCACCCTCTCATCCGCACACAGGCAGGTTCCATTGTCCCTGCCTGGCATGGCCTTCCTGGCCAGCAACAGGGTGTGGGCTGGTTCCAACGTGCTTGTGGGCTGGGAGGGCAGAGCACGTGCTGAGTGGGAGGAATGGAGGAAGCAGAGTGGCAGACAGGATGAGACACGTGTCTGCTGTCTGCTTACGACACTCCCCAGCAAGGGCCAGGGGTCCCGCCGAGCCCAGCCAGGCTCCCCTCCTAGCCCTAACTTGAGGGAACAGTCAAGAGGCTCACACCTGAGCAGGACGCTGCTGGTGAACACGCAACCTTGCCATGATGGAGGCCGCTGTGGTCATGGCCAGCAGCTGTGGGACGCCACCCAGGAGTTGGGCACACTGGCCAGCACAGCTCCGAGCTCTACAAGTCCCAGTGAAGTGAATGTGGGACCAAATGCCCTCACTCTAACAGCAGGGGCGACACCAGGGAGCACAGTGAGCCTGGTCAAGCAGGCTTTCCATGCTACCCAGGTGATCCACGCAGATAGGTCCTTTCCCTGCGCTGACCTCCAGCTGTCTTCTCTGCAAAATGGACAAAGCTGGATCAGGTGATGCATCCTGAGCCCAGCCTGCTGTTCCACCCCATTGCCCCTCCTGCTGGGGATCTGGGGGCTGAGGCACCCTCTACATACTTCTTAGCATACTTGTTGTGCTTCTGGAATTGGCTAGGACCACCATGGTGGCAAGCACACTCAGGCCTGGTAAGTGAATTGCAAGGTGATGAAGGTGGCCATGGAGCTCTCCACTTCCCTGTAGAAGCAATGAGGGCGGCACCTCCCGTGGTCCCAACAACCGCTGGCCAAACTCTACAGCCCTGAGGGGTCCTTGACTGTCTTGTTTTGCTTGGGCTGAATTCTCACCATGCCAGCCACTTCTCCCCAGTTCTGCACAGCCCCTACTATCTCTTATTCATTTCTTAAAATTTTACTTTATATTATTATTATTTTGTGATATGGTTCTATAGGCTCTAGGATTTCCCTTATCCCTCCTCAGTCGCCTCCCCTCTGAGTTCCCCTGCATCATTACTGTAGTATAGTTCTTCACACACAGTCGTATGTCCATCATTGCGGGCATGGACAATGGCAGAGAGTCCAGCATCTTATTGTCGAGATACAGTAAACAGTTTCATTGTAAGTCCATCTTTGTCTGGAAGTAGAGATGCATACTACACTGCATCCTCACATCTGGACATTAGTCTCCATTTCACAGTTACTATACATCCCCTTAAATGAAAAGCCACAAAACAAATTCAACAACAGGAAGAAAAAGAGAAATTTACAATGCCATGAAGTTAAATAACATGCTACTGAATGACTAATATGTTGCTGAAGAAATGAAAATCAAAAACCTTGAAGAAAATGATGCTACTGTATGATCTACGAGTCATTGAAGAATTTAAGGCAAAAGGGCCCGGCACGGTGGCGCAAGTGGTTAAAGGTCCTCGCCTCGCATGCCCGGGATCCCATATGGGCGCCGGTTCTAATCCCGGCAGCCCCACTTCCCTTCCAGCTCCCTGCCTGTGGCCCGGGAAAGCAGTCGAGGACGGCCCAAAGCTGTGGGAACCTGCACCCGCATGGGAGACCCGGAAGAGGCTCCTGGCTTCGGATCGGCATAGCACCGGCCGTTGTGCTCACTTGGGGAGTGAATCATCGGACAGAAGATCTTCCTCTCTGTCTCTCCTCTCTGTATATCCGCCTTTCCAATAAAAAATAATAATAATAAAAAATAAATAAATAAATAAATAAATAAATAACGAATTTAAGGCAAAAGAGTTTTGAAGAGCTGAAACTAAAAACAAAAACATTGAAATCTGACATTGTTTCTGCTGAGCTTTGTTGGTGACATATGTCACCTGTAGGCAACAGATAGATGGTTTGTTATTTTAATCCAGTGTACTAATCTATGCTGTTTGATTGATGAGTTTAATCCATTTACATTTGAGGTTAATATAAATAGGTGGTAATTTAGTCCTGTCATCTTAGCAATGGGTTGTTGATTGCTTGATTTAGTCTTCTGTTGTTATGTTGCTGGAAGGTTCCTCACATTTGCCTTTGGTTTTGGTAGGTGCTATTCTTCTTCTCTGCCAAGAGAACATCTTTAAGCATCATTTGTAGGGCAGGTTTGGAAGAGGCATATTTTTTTTAACTTTTTTCTTTTACTGCGGGAAGATTTTCTTTCATTTTCAAAGACAAAGAAAAACTTTGCTGGGTGTTATTTTGGGCCGACAATTTTTTGCTTTTAGAATCTGGAATATGTTGTTCCATTCTCTTCTGGCCTATAGTTCCCTGTGACAGATCTCCTGTGAGTTTAATTGGCATTCCTTTATCCGTCAATTGATTTTTTCATGTGTACATTTAAGGATCTTTTCCTTATGTTCAATTGAAGAGAGCTTGATAATCATGTGTCTTGGTGAAGATCTCTTCTGGTCAAACCCGGTGGAAGTTCTGTGCTCCTCCTGGATCTTGTTTCCCAATTCTTTCTCCAGTTTAGAGGAAATTTTCCCTTATCATTTCATTGATCTTTAATCCCAGTTTCTCTTTCTGCATCTTCTGCAACCCCCATAATTCTTATATTTGGCCTCTTAATAGTGTCTTTCAGTTCCCGAATACTTTTTTTAGCTTGACACATCTCTGCTTCCAGCTTTTTGTTTGTTTCCCCCTGATGACAGGAAATATCTTCCAATTCTGAGATTCTTTTGCTTGCTTCATTCTATTTTGGAGACTCTCCACTGTTCTTTTAGTTTGCTCCACTGAATTCTTCATTTTGGATATATCAGCTTTCATTTGATTCATTGCTGCTATTTCCTGTGTGACATACTCCTTAAATTCCTTGAACTTCTGCTTTATGTGCTTCTTGTTGTTGATAAGAAGCCTTATAACAAGTATTTTGAATTCTGTATCTCCCATTTTCTCAATGTCTTCCTCATTTAACTCTGAGGTTGGCATAGGGTTTTGTTCCTTTGCAGGGGAGTCTTCAGTAATATTCATTGTGCTTCTGTGTCTCTTACTCTTGGTCATTGCACTTCTGATAATCAGATTCTTCTCCTTGGGGCAGGTTTCTCAGCTCTGTCACCCATAGGTCTACAGTTCAATTTTATTTATTGCCGTTGGTACATGGCTCTTTGTTTGTAGTCACTTGTGCCACTCCCTCCAGCGAGTTTCAGGCCTGGGTTCTTATGTTAGATTTCCACTATGGTCTCCATAGTCCCAGTTCCTGGCTCACCACTTTCCCCTCCTGTGATACCATGCTGAGGCTGAACTGCTGTCTGTACAGCCTTTCCCCTACTTCCAGTAGGAGCAGGTCCCAGGATTAGGGAGACACCAGGTGTCCTATATAGCTAGGTTGTTGGTGGTGCTGATCTTACCGGAACCTGTTAACCATTAGGTCTGAGGTCCACAGGGACCTATTTTAACCCATACAATGCCAAAGTCATATTATTTTCCCTGTGGGACTAGTGCAATGCAGTGAGCTCAGTGAGTTCTCTCCCAGCTCACTGCATGTTCAGCTCACTGCTGTTCACATAATCTCAAAGTCTTTGCCACACTGTACAAAATGGCACCTGGTATGCCTCAACTAGAGTTCTTGATCTGCTAGCAGTCAGGTCTGAGGGCTACCAGGACCTATCTTGGGTAGAACCTGCAGGATGCCACTTTGTTGTAGTTTGCTGAGCCAGAAATTAGTTCTCTCCCAGCTGAGTGCATGCAAGCAGAGTCCTGTCCCATAGCTTTTGCCTCCTTAAACAAAATGGCACCCGATTCAGCTCTAGGGGGTGGACTAGTCTGTGAAATCCACCTTGTTCCCACACTGCCCATCTGGGACCTGCCACTCTGTCTCTGCTCCTGGCCAAATCAAACAGAGAAGCAGGATGGGCAGTTCTTTGTCTGGGTTCACCTTCTGAGGTCCTGGTGAATGTCCCTCCCCACCTTGCTGCTCGTGGAGCTCCAGCTGTTGCTGCAATTCACATCTCCACTTGCTGAATGCCGCTGGGGTACCACTCACTGCAACACCACACTGCTGTCTGTGCCTGCTGGGGTACCACTCACTGCAACACCACACTGCTGTGCCCGCTGGGGTACCACTCACCAGAACACCACACTGCTGTGCCTGCCCCTCTGCTACTGTTCTGTCCTCTCCTGTTTCATGGAATGTGCCCTCTCTGCTTCACACTGGCTAATGGTTGTCTGTTTAAACGTGTCCTTACCCTATTCCACCATTTTGATTCTTCCAAAACCTGGGAAAGCTATCACCCTAGCCAGCACTCATTACCCATGGGTTCCACATCCATGCATCTAACCAACCCTGGAAAGCCAATCCTCAGAGAAGCACAGACAGGCTTTCTAAGCAGCCATGAGCGCTCTGGGCATGGACTGTGGGCCCAAGCATTGGGAACAGGATCCAGCCTTGGAAAGTGCAAGGCTGTCAAACTGCCTGGGGTCTCAGGCGCCTGGCTAAGATTGTTCAAATCCACCAAAATCTTGGCCACACCTTCAAGCGGGTGGAACAAGCATCGCCCAGCCATTTCATAATCGAGTGAGAGCCCACATATAGCGAATGTCTTCCCTGCAGGTTCCCACCCAAGAAGGAGGGGCAGGGAATGTTTAAAATCCTCAGATTCTTCAGAAAACCTTTGGTGTCTCTCCGTCTCTCCTTTCAAGAGACACCCCAGCTCCTGCACTCTTCAGGGAGCTGCTTTCCCCACCCCTCTTCTTTCTCTGTGTACTTGGCTACTTCTCTTTTATGGAACATTTATAAAACCTATTTTTTTATTTTCCTGGAATTTTATTTCTGTACTAAACTGGGGAAAGAACTCCCTGAGCTTTAAGGCAACACCAGCACTGCTCACAAACCACACAGCTTGTCCCCGTGGCCAGAGCCCCATGGCCGCAGGTGAAACCGTGACCACAGCCCTGTGCTCTGCACAGCATTCCCAGCGATACCAAGGGAGAGGGTCTTAACGGAGTCATTCATGAAGCTTAACGGAATTCCACTGCAGTTACATTACTGGGGCAGGACGCCTCACAAAGCTCTGACTGTGAACCAGCCTGCTTCTTGAACGTATTGGTTCGTTACTCATCATTTCAAAATCCCTGACTGCCTCCTAAGGAGACACAGCCAGGCAGGAAGGAAAATCTAACCCCCGGGTATGCTGACATTCCTTGTTTGGGGTCTTGCTTTCCGAAACCGTGGAAAACCCAGAGACATGCCAAACACGCTTGGAAAATTATCACTGTTGGATGAACACTGGAGGGGGGGGGAGGGGGGGGCGTCCCTGTGACCTATGAGATCAGCCCCGCCTCCCGCCTGGCCCTCCCTTTGTGCGCAGGGACTCTGAGACCACATGGCAGTCAGCAGACCACATCGCAAGGCTCCTGGGGCTTTGTCTGCAAGATGGCCCTTGGCAGCAGTAAGAGGAACAAAGCATGTGATGGAAATGAACTCTGAGCATCTAGGGTTGACAAGGAGGGTGAGAGATCAACGCGCTTGGACCGGGCCTTCCATCCGCCGTTCACACCAAACCTTTCCCATGAATCGACAAACCTGGAAAATTGCCGCTGTCGGGATCAATGTCACAGCAGAAGCAGTTTCCTACAGGCCTTAGTCCTGCCTTGTCGTGTCTGCTGCCCCCTGCAGAGCCCGGCACCCACTGATTTGGGCACTGAGGTAGTCCATTGGCTGACAACAGAAAGAAAAAAAACTACTTTCAGGCAGTGCCAGCAAATGCCTGAAGTCGGCTGCGGTTTCCTGTGTAAGGGACAGCCTGGGACTGGTTTTGAAATCTTGCCATGGGAATCTAGACTTGGGGTGAGGCAGAGGTCAAGTTTAGACCCTTGGGTTGACAAGATCCCAGAGGGAGGGGACAGAAGCAGCAGCCCTATCTCCTGTGATGTGGCTGGCATGAAGGGCTCTCACCAACTAAAGGCACTGCTCAGCCTGTGCAGCCTGGGGGAGGGGAGACAGGCCGAAGCAGCTGGGGTCCTAGCTAAGGGCTTCATCTTAGGGCTGGTGTCTTTGGATACTGTGCTGGGCTCGGCAAGGGTGAAAGCCTGGTGTCCTTGGTCACTGAAAGGCAGGAACAATGCACTTATTAAGCAGCTCCTCTGGCCCTGTTTGACCCGATATTCTCATAGTATTGTGGTCTATGGCTGTAAGGAGAGAGTGGCTGCGGTGGTAAATGCTTGGTCCAGGGGTTAAGCTCACGGTTAAGCCACAAGCCCTTCCTGCCTCGACCCTCAGACTCCTCCCTCCCAAAGCTGCTGGCTCCTGGGAGCCAACCAACTCCCCAGACAGGCATGGGAGTCACTGCTCCCAGGGTATCATGTGAATGAGCTGATCCTGCCTCCCATCCTCACTGCCTTAACGGGCTGGTCCCATTTCACAGCCCCGTGAACTCAGCCCTGCCTCTGTTTTCTTTGGACTACTACAAGTGCCAAATGCATCAATACTTCTGAAGTTCTGTCAACATGGCGTTAGCAGTGTCTGCTAAATAAAAACACTGAACGGCTAAGCATCTCTCAGCAAAGCACAAAGCCTAGAAACACCGCGCACGGGACCGGGGCTGCTGAGGAAGTGCAGAGAAGAAGGGGCCCGAGCCTGCAGAGGGACTCACGGAGTGAGGGCGCTGGGACCTGGACTGCAGCCATGATGGGTGTGGGAGCAGACCTGCAATACGGATGCCAGGTGTGGATGACAGTACTGCAGCCAGCCTCACTCTGGGGCCAAGGACAGGAGCTCTGCAGCAGCCAATGCTGGGGGGAAAAGAAAGACAAGAAAGCCCAAGGGACAATCTCAAAGCTGAGTAATGGGGTAAGGTGTGAGCATTGGGACTGGGCACCATTCCTGAACGTGTCTCCCTATCTCTCTTCTAGCATACAGCAGACTCTTTGTGAAGCCTGACAGTGCCAGGAAGCAGGATGGGCTGAAGATCGCCAGCCCTGGCAAAACGTGCATTAGCTCACAGGGTCAGACGCCAAGTCTGGACCAACAATTGAGACCAGAGCAGGCCCTGCTGGAGTGCAGCAGGGACAGGCTGATCCTGTACAAGGAGGCAAGTGCATGCAGAGCATCCCAGCAGGAGCCCTGCCCTGTGGATGGGACAGGTGGACCACACCAGACAAGGACATTCTGTGTGCAGATGGGAGGGAGCCACAGGAGGAGCTGAGTGGGCACGGCCCCCAGCCCCAACAGTGCCCCTGGCTGGGCACGGGAATGGGTAATCTAGATCCTTGCTCTGCCTTCCAGCGAGTTCAAAGCAACTAGAACCGGCCTGCTGGACCCAGAAGGTCTCAGATGTCACCCAGGGAGTCGCTAATGGGTGCAACCCTCCATGAGGCAGGCAAAGGGATGCAGATCTTCAGTCCTTGTGGAGACGAGCACGGGCCTCTCCACTTCCAGCACCTTGTCTCCCAGGGTGACATGTCCCACCTGCTGGTGTTGACCAGGTCCTGCCCAGACGCTTCTCACTTGGCACCATTAGTCCTCACAGAACTCCCCTGGCCGAGCCGGCTGGTCCTATTTCACAGACAGGAAGTTCACTAGCCCTCTCACCTCAGGCAGCTCATATCACCTGCCTTCAGTCCTTCCCATCTCCTCCCACCATGCAAGATCTCCTTCTCACAGGATGAAGTGAGCAGGAAGCAGAAGCAGCAATGACACGACGGGATGCTACACAAGCTTCTAGAGCTGTAGGGCCGGTAGCCAAGGCTTACTGCTAACATGCTCCAGACTTGGAGAACCACAGAGCAAGCCAGAATCAGATCTCTAAATGCAAGCCTCTCTCGGTTGCACAGAGGTGAGCTGGGATGAGAGGCAAACACAGATGCTAAAAGAAAATGTACAACTCTATTAGGTCAGCAACCTGCACAGTGGGTGAGTGGGGAAGGCGGGAGAGAGATGAAAAGGCTGAATGGCAAGGGCTGTGTGACTGTCTGCATGATGACTCGAAGCCCTGCAAGGCAGCTGTTCCCTGTCAAGCCTCCTGGACATTTGAGCCTATAGACATCCAAGGACAGATGGTGGTTAGCAAACGTCCCCTTCAGTCTACATGGAGCGACTCCAAGGTGAGGAACAGGAGGTTCATGCATGATGGTGGACAGACGTGACCCAGGCTGCTTATTTCCGCTGTGCTGCACAACAGTGACTCATGTTTAGCACTTGCTGAGTCACAATGAATCCAGACTGCAAGAGGCATGGATCTGGCAATGGCTCAATGAACTGTGAGAGGCTAAAGACAGCATGTGGCTCTGGGCTGGGAGCTGCCCCTGTTTGAGGCTTCCGTCCGTCTCTGGCCAGACTGCATCCACTTTGGAAGCGGGGTGCCCTGCAGACATCACAAACCCCCACTCAAGCTGAGCACCCTGGGCTGAAACTTGGAAATCTAAAATATTGAGAGGGCTGTGGGGAGCGGGGTGCCAAAGCCGCTCCTGGGATTGGGAGGGGCCGTCACAAGATGGCGGCTGGCCAACGGCCAGGAGGCGGGGTTGGTCTCACCAGCAGGTAAACAGGAAGTCACAGAGATAGGCTAATGCCCCCACTGCGATTATGTCATTGCTACTGGCCTATCAGGTAGCGCCAAGTGGATCCACGGGGAGAAGTGATTGGTGGAGAATGGTATAAAAGCAGCTGGTAAAAGTTAAGAAGGGGGACAACGAGGAGAAAGACAGAGAGAAGAACGACAGACGGAACGGGAAGAACAAGGCAGCAGAGAGGGGAAGAGGGGCTAAGATCTTTGGGTGGAAAAACTAAGGCGTATGGGGAGAAAAAGCGGCAGAGAGGGGTACAAGCGGTACGGAAGCAGTAAGACCTACGTATGGGGACAAGAATGGGGAAAAGTGTCAGAGAGGGGTACAAGCAGTACGGAAGCAATGTAGACCTATGAGGAGAAGAGCAGGAAGAAGGGTGGCAGAGAGAGGGCTAAAAAAGCAGCAGAATAAACCTAAGCGAAAAAAGGGTTTAAACACCCGCTTTTGGCAGTGAGGGGTCCAGTTGTGGTTCCGGCCCTTCCCAGACCCTCAAGAGTGTGCCTCCTAGGTGGTATCACTGCAGGCTGGCGACAGAGGGTGGGTTTGGAGCTGCAAATGGAGGATGCTACACCACAGAACCTTGCTTTGTGCGCCAAATGATTAAAGATGTTCAGTAAAATGACCTCCAGGCTAAGTGCAGAAAGTGCATGCGCTCCAGGAGCTCAGCCCTCCGGACCCTGTTCCTGCAGCAGAGGGCCGCCCTCCCAAGACACTTCATCATCTATACCTGAGGGAAGCTGAAATCCCAAACACTGGGACAACCTGCCTTCTCAAAACCAAGTCCACCTTCCCTCCACCTGCTCCCTCACGTCAGCCCTCACCACGCTCTGGGCGAGCAGCACACCTGGCAGTAGATTTGACCTCTTTCTCCCAGTCCACATGACATCACACTTCTCTCTCTGCAGCAGGTCTCGCTGCTTGCCCAGTGCCACATCCCTGTGAGCTGTTGCCCATGTAACCTGTGCTGCTGTGTCTGCTGTGTGAGCCACCATGCGTTGCCAGCACTGGTAGTGACACCCCTGCACTGGATACATCCCAACCATCTGCAGGATGCTACAGGCACAGTGGCACCTGAGCAGAGTGCCAGCCCACCTGCCCCGCCCCCTCCGAGTGTCCTGGCATGGTCAGGCAAGGCCAGCTGCTCCCCCTCTGTGCTCCCTGAACCCCACACTAGCAGCGTTGCTCCAGGAACTGCAGGCTGGTGGCCCACTCAGGGGCAGCTCCCATAGCACCTGCTCCACTAGTGGGCTCAGTGAATGAATGGAGGAAGACCACCTCCATACTGTTGTAGGGACGCTCCTATTCAGAAACCCCAAAACGCTGTTTCTCAAAATCATTTTAACTTCATAGACATGGGCTATAGAGGCATGATGATCCAAACTTGTCTTTGATTGAAAAGAGTGTAGCAATGCAGGGCAAGTAGGGTGAGCGGTTCTAGCAGAATCATGACCCCTGACATGAGATCAAGGGCAACTCTCATCTTCATTCTCACTTATTGACACTTGGAAATCTAAGGTGGATGGTGTTAAAAGGTAATGAATGGGTTAAAAGATAATGGGAAATTTTGTAGGTTTCTCCCACAAATGATCAGAATTACCTCAAAAGCTCAGCTCAGGATTTGATGCAATAGCTCAGTGGCTAAATCCCTGCCTTGCAACTTCCGGGATCCATACGGGCACCAGCTTGAGTCCCAGCTGCTCCCCTTTCCATCCAGATATCCCTGCTCGTGGCCTGGAAAAACAGCAGAGGACGGCCCAAAGCCATGGGACCCTGCACCTGTGTGGGAGACACACAAGAAGCTCCAGCTTTGGATCGGCTTGGCTCTAGTTGTTGCAGCCACTTGGGGAGTGAACCAGCAAGTGGAAGATCATTCTGTCTCTCCTTTTCTGTGTAAATCTGCCTTTCCAATAAAAACAAATATTAAAAAAAAAAAGATTCAACATAAATAATGACTGATTTTCTTCCTCCCTCTCTATTCTTTCTTTTTTTAGACATGTATTGATTTGAAAGGTGGGGTTACAGAGTGAGAAGGCGCACACACACACACACACACACACACACACACACACACACACACATCTTACAGCTGTGGGTTCACAATAGCCCAGGACTGGGCCGGGCTGAAGTCAGGAGCCAGGCTCTAGCCAGGAGCCAGGCTCTCAGGTGGGTAGGAGAGGCCCATGGACTGGGCCATCTTCCGCCGCCTTCCCAGGCACTTCTGGTGACTCCCTACACTTTCTGAACACTTCTCACTGTATGGTTGTTGCTGATGCACTGGGTCAGCTGCTTAGTTATGCTGAACCCAGAATTGTCCTGGGGAATTGTATCCAACTCTGTTAGCCTGGGAAGTGATGCTCATGACCAACAAATCAGGCAGAGAGGAGAGGTCACTGAGTGGGCCAGGAGCGCAGCCCTCCAGGACCCTGTTCCTCCAGCAGAGGGCCTGCCCTTCCAGGTGAGCACATGTCACTGGGTGGGCCAGCCCTCCAGGAGCGCAGCCCTCCAAGACCCTCCCCCCCAGCAGAGGGCCTGCCCTTCCAGGTGAGCACATGTCACTGGGTGGGCCAGCCCTCCAGGAGCGCAGCCCTCCAGGAACACAGCCCTCCAGGACCCTGCCCCTCCAGCAGGGGGTCTGTCCATCCAGGAAGGTTGCCAGCACCCTCTGAGCCTCAGCGACCCTCCAACTGGCCAGCTCTGGATTTCAGGTATGCTCTCCCTGAAACCTTCCTTAATTGTGCTACGTTTCAGGCCAAAGAATTCCTCTGGTTTTCTGCACTGCCCACTGCCGTGCAGACAGCCTTCAAACAGGACAAATACTAAGAGCTGTTGGGTGGAGGAGATAGAGTTACAGAACTCACTGTCATACTTCAGAATCAATGCACATTATAAAAATTATTCCATTAGACTTAAATGAATTGTGCTGTCAATGGCTTAAGCTCGGGGACTGCTGCAACATGATTTGACGGCTATTTATTAAGCACAATCAGCTTAACTGGGTTAAAGCCAAACAGTCATCAGATAGAAGAATGTAAGTCCCAGGCTTTTGGTAACTGGGAAATAGCTGAGAGTGTATCACCACTTGAGTCACAGACACACTCCACACCCACAGCACGGCTTTGGAACACCAGTGGCCACCCTACAATCAGCCTCTCAAAGGGGGCAACGGCTTTCGAGTTGGAGGCATTTTAACATAACTGCGCAGAGAATAAGCTCCTTCCTGAAACTTTAGCCAGCTTCCAGGAGGCTTATAAAGGCATGAATTTCTGCAGGAAAGCCAGCCGCCCCTGCAAGATCGCGAACACATGAAACGAATCTGTCCACAGCCAGCAAAACTGCAATGAGATCATTTGGAGAGAGAGGTCTCCTTGCACTGATTCTGCGGAACTGGGTTACCTAGTAACCAGCAGAGCCCAAGGGCAGCCTCGGACACCACCTCCTTCCCGTTGGCTCTTCTCACTTCCTGCCTGCCTGCCCCTCAGCCCGCCCTTCCACCTGGGACAGGACACTCCTCCAGCAGGCACTAGGTGGCCTGGACACTTTCTCAGCAGCATCTTGCACACTGCCAGGCACAGAGCAGGTGCTCAGCGTGTTCTTGAAGAAATGAATGCAGCTCTAGATGTTATTTTTGGTGTCTCATTCATCCTCCGGCAACTGCTGAAAGTAAGCAGAGTCTAGACCCTGAGTTCTCCACCTTTGCTATCTGTTGTGGACATCTGCAGTGATGGCAGGCATTTCCCTTCTGCAGGGACCATCCATCAGGCTCTACTGCCACCCTCACTGCAGCCATCCACAGGCTGGCAGCCGCCATCCACAGGCCCTCCCCTGCCACCCTCACTGCAGCCAGGATACAGGCTGGCCAAGAGACAGAAGTCCACCTGCAGAGTTGGAAACCACCAAAACCCATCACATAACAAAGAAGGTTCTTGCCAGGCTTACTTGCTTGCTTCTGGAAACATGAAATCAGAGCTCAATTCTAGTAAGGGTTATTGTATTTCTCTGAAAGGCAGAGTGGCAGAGAAAGAGATCTTCTGCATGCTGGTTTACTCTCTAACTGCAGGGACCAGGGCTGGGCCAAGCTGAAGCTAGGGGCCTGGAACTCCATCTGGGTCCCAACCACTTGGAGCATCTTCCACTCTTTCCCAGGCACATTAACAAGCAGTTGCACCTGGAAGTGGAGCAGCCAGGACTTGAACCAGTGCTATAGGCAGTAGCTTAGCCCTCTGTGCCACCATGTCAGCCCCATGGCCACTACCCTTTGCAATGATTTACTGATGTCTACTTCTTGCAGCAAAGATTGGTTTTAATTTCATTGGCTTGCACTGGTTTTTAGGGCACCATTGCACAATGGTGAAAGGTGTTCATTTGCTGAAGGTGGATTCCTCATCACCAGGGTTTGGGTTGAAGTCTGCATTCCTGCTCTAAGCCATGCCCACACTTAGCTCAGCCAACCTCCCAAGGGAGAGCAGAGTTGGTTAGTGGCCAAGAGTCTCTTTTTCCTGTCTTCTGGCGTGATGGTTTCTGACCGCATGGGAAAGGCAGAAGTAATTGGAGGGTCTTGGTTGAACACTGTTCAAGCAGTGGGGCCTCGAGCTGTGTGGTCTCTAAGCCCCGATTTAGATCAGCTACAGCCCTTCATGGCTCCTGGAGCTCCCAGAGGAAACTCTAGGGTTGGCATTCTGCAGCCCCTCCCTTGCACCTCATCTCTACCAGAACCCAGCTGGGCTCCTCACACCATCTGGGCAGCATAGCGTAAAAAGCCACAACAGGCCTCCCACCAGGCTGGCCAAGGCATGCTGGGAAGCCCACATTATCGCTGCTCTCTCCAGGCCTAGTCCCTGCTGGCCAGTGGCTGACCTTGCAACCATGGTGGCTTCTGTGTCCCTGTCACTCCCATGAGCTGTCTGGTCTTTGGAGGTGGGGACCACGCTGGACCTATCGCTGGGGCTTCTGCAGCCGTAGCCTCGGACCCCCAGCCATAGGCACCCTGAACCCCCACTTCAGCCCCCTCCTGTGCCAGGACTGAGCCCCTATAGGCCCTTTCAGCACTGACCTGCATGCGAAGAACTCTCCGTGGTGTCAGTCTTTGGGTTTGTTCACACATGGGTCTTTATTCATGATGTGGCCTTAAGCTTGTCCTCACCCACTCAGCTCACCATGGAACCCCATCTACCATCCATTCATCTTCTATCCTCCATCCATCCACCCATCTGTCCATCCACCCATCTGTCCATCCACCCATCTGTCCATCCATCTACCTGTCCATCCATCTACCTGTCCATCCATCCGTCATTACTATCTATCCTATCTCACTCACTGGTCCACTCTGCAGCTTGGTTGTCAGGGGTGGACCTTGGAGGTGGACAAGCAGGCACCGGCTCTGAGCCTCAGCTCAGCCGGCAGTGATTCCCAGGGGTCCAAGGCTGCCTGATCCTTGCAGATCCCTTGGAGTCGCCGCTAACCCTGGCCAAAGCTGAGGCACAAGTAATGGTCAGCCAGTCCCCTCAGAGAAATAGGAGGCAGAAGGCACTGAGAGGAGCCACTGACTGGCACGGAGGTCTCACCCTTTCCAAGCCAGCGCCCCTCTACCTGTCTTGGCAGCTGTTCTGCGAGACAGTAGGACATGGGGCAGGACCTGGGCCTGAGACCCAGACAGACCAGGCTAAGCCCACCTGGCTCGCTCCACCATGCATCTCCCACCCCTACGAGACTGCAGGGAGTGTGTCTGGTTCCCACCCGGGTCCTGGAAATCTGTATCCCACAGGAAGGACCTCCCCAAGAGAAGGGAGTCCCTCAGGCACTCCCCAGGCAGTGCCCACAGAACCACCAACTGGTGTCGAGGAGGTGGCAACTGTATCTCAGTGGACATCACACAGAGTCACACCTCAGGCAGCACTCAAGCTGGGACCATCCGTGGTGATACAGGTGCTAGCATCTACCCCAGTCACCACCAGGAAGAAACCCCACGGAGCAATTCCTCCAGAACAGCAAGCAAATGGAAGCCAAGTGAGCCTCAGTCCCTGCAGAGGGCTTATTTGGGCAAGTTTCATTCAAGTGGAGCCAAGCACAGCGCATCTTGGTAGGTGTTGAACATGGAGACAACGACACCGTAAGACTGCTTCACAAACATTGATGTGTCAGTGGCTCTAAGCAGATTCTCTCTAAGGCATTTTCCAGATCCATCAGACAAGCGGGCTCGCCCTGATCCCAGTGCACCAAGGAAGAGTCAGGAAGATTCCATGAATGAGAGAGAATCCTGGGGAGAGAAGATGGCCCAGCCTAGGCCGGAACCTCCAGCCCCCAGCCGGTATCACCATCAGCAAACCCCGCTGTGCAGGGAGGCAGCCGGCCCCCAGCACAGCCTGCGAGGATTGCCAAGGAGGCATCGGATCTGGGAGGCGAGCCTTCCTCCACTGGCAGAGCCTGAGTGGGGTCTGGCAGGTTGTGAGACATACATTCGGTGAAGAAAAGAGAACCCTGTGACATGAGGGCACTTCCAAAAGCTTCTTGAGAAAATGAAGTTAAAAGTTTACTTCGGTGAAAAAAAAATATTTACTGCCAAGCATAGTTTTCCTGTGCATTTCCTGTGGGTTGTTCTGAAGGCCTCTCATGTACATGATTTCAAAACTTAGGCACCAGAACAAAGCTATGTTTGAATTATACTTTACATTATTTGTTTTGAAGCATCCTCACACATGCATGCGCATACATTAATAACTGTTTGGACTTGCACATGCTGGCCTGCACACATGTGCTTCTCCATTGATGCTGAATAGTAAATGTTAACATTCCCATTTTCATGAAAAGATTGAAATTCCGAGGAATGAAGGAAAATCAACAAGGTTGCCCAACTGGAAGAACTGCAGTTTGAAAACCTGAACCCAAATTTATCTGTTGCTTGAAGCTGTTCTTTTACAACTAGAACTTGGCCAAGCCATAACAGAACTCCCTACAGCCACAGCATGCAGGGCGGCGGGCAGGGTCCCTGGGGGCAGGGATACCTTGGCGCTTCAACTCCAGACCCCTTTTCTGTTAAGGCTGGGAAGGTGCAGCCCCTCCCTCGACACCCGCTGCCTTGGGATCCTCTGACACTTACTTTAACAAAGACACTCTCCCGGAGCAGGGAGACAAAGCTTACGTAAGGTCACTCCTCAGGGTGAAGGGGTTCAGGCTAGTCAATCAGGAAGCATCATAAAAGCAGCGGGTACAGAGACCCCAGCCTGCACTCGGTGCTTGGCCAGCTGTGAGTAATGGAGACAAAGAGGAAAGAGGTGGAACAAGCAGAGTGGGAACTGCAGCTTCCCGGGCTTCAAGAGGTCCAAGGACAGCCCTGTGGCCACAGTCCAGCTCCTGCACGTGGCCTCCTTGACGTGCCGGCTCTCCCCAGCCCAGCGTGCTGAGTTAGGCATTGATTCTCCAGGTGGGGACACACCTGCAGCCTAAGCCTGGAGAAGCTCCCCTTCCTACAGACTTCCTAGGAGGAGTCCCACTGTTCTCCCCAGCTGTGGAGGCTCACCATCACCCTGGGAGCTTAGTGGTGCAGGAGCCAGCATCCCAGACAGCTGACGGGGCTCATCCAAGGACACAGCTGACCTGAGTGTGCTGGACTCAGTTTTCCCCAGACCCTGTGTCGTCGCCAAGGATGCCCCTATTCTCCAGTGATGAGCAATCTCTCCCCTCGACCCTGGGGGTTCTCATCTGCTCCAGCAGGAGCGCGGCCAACCAACAGGTACACAGCTTTAGGGAGGAAACGCAGCACCCAGGTAACAGGAAGCACGAAGAGTTAAACCTAAAGTTTGTTTCAGGATAACAGATTGAAACAGTAGAGACTCTTCCCAAACAGGTTGGAATCTCATTGACCAGAAAGGCTGATGAGACACAAACACCTGACACCTTGAAAGCAACTGTAAAACTGGTGAGCATTTCGGAGGTCAAAAGTACGATCTCCATCTTAGACGTGAAGACATTCACCCTTTTGGGAAGCTATAACGGAAATAATGTGACCAAGTTGCCATATTGTTGCTGTGGATTTTAATATTAAGTGCTGTGGGAAGTCTTCCCAAAGGCTCCTCTGTCCCTCTCTGTTTCCAGGCAGATACCCGGCCTGCTGCACACCCCGTCCTTGACTGAGCCATGCCAATCAGCCTTCTGGGTAAACCGTGAGACCCACATCTCAAACCTGAAACCCACCTTGCCTGGTGCCTGCCAAAGTCAGCGCAGGTGGACAGCAGGGTCCGTATTTGAACTCACCGGTGTTAGCAAGCCGTGCTGTAGAAACACAGGCACACCACACAGTACCCACGCAGCACTGGAGTCCTGTGCCTAAGGAAGCCAGACCAGCAACCTGTGTCTCCGATGTCCTGTCCTTCTGTGTGCACTATGAAGATTCGAGAACTGGTAGCCAACCAAGTGGTAAAGACAGCCAGGACCCATAGCCCCACGCCTGCGCTGGAACGCCCCTTCCAGCTCCAAGGTCAATGTCGGAACAAAGGTCAGGCTCCACGCCACGTTTTAACCAATCCTGATCCAGAATCACCCTGCTAGGGCAGCAGCTGTGGCCTGAGTGCCCCACCCCCGCCCCGCCTCCCAGACACCGTGATTGGATGAAGTGTCCGCCTCTGGGTGCTGCTCAAGGATGGCTTTGTAGTTCCAAGTCCAGCATGAGTCCTGCTGACCCCAGGAAGCAGCCCACGTGGTTGAGTTCCTACCACCTCTTGGGAGACCTGGATCAAATTCTCATCTTCAGCCCTGCCCAGTCCTGACCACTGAAGACAGCTAGAGAATGAGTCAGTGGGTGCTAGGACACACACCCTCTCTGCCTCTCAGCCAGAGGGGAAAAGATTAAAAATAAATTTTAAAATAAAAAGGATTTGTTCAGTTTCCTTGTAGAGAATCTGAGCACCTGACTTTGCAAAAATCAAAGAAATGGAAAGCTAATTAAACTTCACTTCTCTGTTCCCTGAGCTAATAATATACACATTCTTACAAACTGATGCTAATGAGTAATTCGACAGAAGCTGAAACTGATTTACAGCTTCGCCTTAGCAGTTGGAACTTGTTAGCACTTTAACTGCCATTTTCTGCATGGGCCTTCATCACCAGGCCAGCCTGACGGAGCCACAGGCAAGGACAGCTTAGAAGCCCTCCCTGACTTTCCCCTGAGGATCTCAGCCAGTGGTCTGCCATTCTCCACAATACATCACTTTGCATCAGCTTTCAAACAGACCTTTCTTTCTCTCTCCCTCTCCCTTTCAAGCAACTAGCCAAGAAAGCTTGGCCCAGGATAGAATTTCACTTCCAAGTTTATTTCTTCAAACAAAAGTTTATTTATTTATTTGAAAGGCAATGTCACAGAGACCAGAAAGACAGGTCTTCCATCTGCTGGTTCACTTCCTACGTGGCCTCAATGGCCAGGACCGAGCCAAAGCCAGGAGCTCCATCCAGGCCGTGCATGAGCGTACAGGAATGCAGGCACTGTGGATCATCCTCTGCTGCTTTGCCAGCCACATGAGCAGGGAGCTGGGTGGGGAGTGGAGCCGTCGGAACGAGCATTGGCCCTTGTGTGACATGTCAGCATCACAGGTCACAGTTTAACGCACGTGCTGTGGCTCCACTCAGTACTCTTCACATTTCTATAACACTCTACATTTTAAAGCTCATAGGAACCACTTTCTTATTAGACAGCACTCTCTCCACTTGTCTTTTATTACCTGCATCTTAGGGACTTCAGCAATCACGTTTTCCTCTTTTTAAAAAGATTTCTTGGGGCCCGGCGCAGTGGCGCAGTGGTTAAGGTCCTCGCCTTGCACGCCCGGGATCCCATATGGGCACTGGTTCTAATCCCAGCAGCCCCACTTCCCTTCCAGCTCCCTGCCTGTGGCCCAGGAAAGCAGTTGAGGACGGCCCAAAGCTTTGGGACCCTGCACCCGCGTGGGAGACCCGGAAGAGGCTCCTGGCTTCGGATCGGCATAGCATCGGCCGTTGCGTACACTTGGGGAGTGAATGATCGGACGGAAGATCTTCCTCTCTGTATATCCACCTTTCCAATAAAAATAAAATAAATCTTTAAAAAAAATTTCTTTACGAGAAACAAGATGGCAGAATAAGGTAAGGACACATTTAGACAGATGGAAAAATCACTATCCAGGGTGAAGCAGAGAAGGCACATTCCAGGAAACAGGACAGGACAGACCAAAGGTAGACGGACAGCTGAAGACTGGCAGACATGGGAAAGCAGCGGAAACAATGGTGTGGCATTGCAGTGACGCTATCCCGGTGGTGCTTGGCCAGCAGTGATCTGAATGCACCGGTGACTAAAACTTCACCAGCAACCAGGTGGGAATGGGAGTTCTCTGGGAGCTTGGGAGGTGAACCCAGATAAAGAACTGGCCGTCCTGCTGGTTTGTTTGATTCGACCAGGAGCAGAGACAGAACAGCAGATCCCAGACAAGCAGTGTAGGAACAGGGTGTTCACAACACAGACACTCAACAGAGCTGCCTTTTTGTGTAGGGAGGCAAAGGCTATGGAACAGGGCTGTGCGTGCGCTAAGCTGGGAACGAACTGATTTCTGGCTCAGTGAATTGCAACATGACACCTACAGGTTCGACCCAAAATAGGTCTGGGGAGCCCCTAGTCCTAACAACCAGTAGATCAAGAACTCAGCAGTGGCGTATCTGATGCCATTTTATACAGTGTGGCAAAAGCTTTGAGACTGCAGGGGCAACAGTGAGTAGTGCATGTGCTGAGCTGGGCCCAAACTCACTGAGCTCAGTGAATTGTTCTGGTCACCCTCACTAGAGGAAATGGCACAAATGACTGCAAACAAAAAATTATATCTATCACAATAGGTAAAATCAAAATGTAGGTTTGTGGGTGACACAGCTGAGAAACCTGCTCTGAGGAGAAGAATCTGCTAACTATACACAATGATTAAGAGCAAAGAAGAGACAGAGGCTTAATGAATATTACTGAAGACCCCCCTGCAAAGGAACAAAACCCTACGCCAACCTCAGAGTTAACTGAGGAAGACACTGAGAAAATGGGAAATACAGAACTCACAAAACTCGTTACAAAGCTTCTTATCAACAACAATAAACACATAGAGAAGTTCAAGGAAATTAAGGGGTATGTCTCGCAGGAAGGAGTAATACTGAAACAAAATCAAGCCAAATTATCAGGAACGAAGCATGCAATAGAGCAAATTAAAACTTCAGTGAAAAGTCTCCATAACAGAATGAATACGGTGGAAGAAAGAATCTCAAAACTGGAAGATAGTTTTTGTCACAATGGGGAAACAATCAAAAAGTTAGAAGCAGAGATGTGACAAGCTAAAAAAAGTGTTCCGGAATTAAGAGACACTATTAAAAGGCCAAATATAAGAATTATGGGAGTTCCAGAAGGTGTAGAAAGAGAAGCAGGGTTTTAAAATGTATTTAATAAGATAATAAGGGAAAATTTCCCTAAATTAGAGAAAGAATTGGGAAACAACATCCAGGAGGGGCACAGAACTCCCAATAGGCTTGACCGAAGGCAATCTTCACCACAACTGACGTAATTAAGCTCTCTTCAATCAAGCATAAGGAAAAAAACCCTTATATGTGTACATTAAAAAAAATCAATTGACCTATAGAGGAATGAAATTAAATTCACAGCTGACCTCTCACTGGAAACTCTACAAGCCAGGATGAAATGGAGCGAAATATTACAGATTCTAAAAGCAAAAAATTGTGGGCCCAGAATAATGTACCCAGCATGGCTTTCCTTTTTCTTTGAAAATAAAATAAAATTGTTCCACAATAAAGAAAATTCAAGAGAATATGCCTCTTCCAAACCTGCCCTACAAGTGATATTTATAAGATGTTCTCTTGACAGAGAAAAGGAATAACACCCACCAAAACCAAATGTGAACACTCCAGCAAAATAACAACAGAAAACTAAATCAATGAACAAACCTTTGCTAAAATATCAGGACTAAATTATCACCTATTTATATTAACCCTGAATGTACATGTCTTAAACTCATCAATAAACCGTCATAGATTAGTAGACTGGATTGTAAAACAAAACCCATCTATTTGTTGCCTACAGGAGATATAGCTCACCAACAAAGCAGTGGAAATACATCTCATGGATTTTGATGTTTTTGTTTTTAGTTTCCTTTCTTCAAACCAGTTTTTTTGTCTCATATTAAGTTCTTCACTGACTCACAGGTCACACAGTGGCATCCTTTTCTTCAAGAAGGCTCTTGATTTTTTTCATTACTTCAGTGACACATTAGTCATTCAGTAGCATGTTATTTAACTTCATGGAGTTGTGATTTTCCTTTTTCTTCCTGTTGTTGATTTTGTTTTGTGACTGCCGGAGTCCAGCTCCAGCTGAGTTCGGAGCTCGGGAAGGGTGCGTGGAGTCGGCGATAAAGAAAGACACAGACACTTGTTGCGTTTTTTCTGCCTGCTTGCTTCTTGCTTGCTCGCTTGCTTTCAGCTTCCAGCTAGCTTGCTCAAGAAGAAGCTGTTCTTTTTATTTTCTTAGACACATCACAAACTTCTGCACAAACGTTTGATTTTTTTTTATCTTTTACTTTAGAACTAAGACAGCATGTACAGATGTTCAATTAATTTTTAGGCACACAATAAGGTGTCCAGAAATGGCATGGGTTTAATTGTACTCCTGTGCGCAGTTAAAGGCCCACTCACTAAGACATTATCAATAACATTAACTCTTAAGCTCACAGTAGTTGCCAAAGCCATCTCACAGGGGCAAACAATGCCTCAATACATTACAGAATTCTTAGTGGGGTGCTTGAGTGTCCATGCAAACAGGGGGTGAGACTGCGTCAAGGTGGTCAGAGAGAAATTGCCGGGCCCTGCCAAACAGCTGGAAGCTCCCCAGGCCCTGCCAAGCAGGGATCTGTTCTCTTCACACCTTTGTGTCATCCATACCTACTGCACGGACCCCAGCATGTGACTTTTCATTTAAGGAGTTGTATAACAACTCTAGTGAAGACTATTATATCCAGATGTGAGGTACAGTACAGTGTGCATCTCTACTGCTGTATCAAGGATGGATTTCCAGTGAAACTGTTTACTATATCTTGACAATGGGATGCTGGACTGTCTGCCATTGTCCATGCCTACCATGATGAACTTATGACAACTATCCATCAAGAACAATACTACTGTAATAATATAGGGGAACTCAGTGTGGAGAGCGGAGTTAGAGAGGGGATCAGGAAAATCCCAGAACCTGTGGAACTATAATATAAAATGATAATAATAATAATAATAATTGAAAAAGGAAAAATAAAAGATTTATTTATTGAAAGTCAGAGTTAGAGATCTTCCATGTGCTGGTTCACTACCCAAATGGCTACAACAGCCATAGCTGGCTGGGGCCAAAGTCAAGAGCCAGGAGCCTGCTCTAAGTCTCCCCAGTGAGCTGCAGGGGCCAAAGAACAGTGGATCACGGCTGCTTTTTCCAGGGAATCGGATGGGAAGTGGAGCAGCTGGGTTGGGGACTGACGACCACACGGAATGCTGATGTCACGGGCAGCAACTTGAACTGCTCAGCCACAATGCCTGCGCAATTTCCATTATTACAAGAAGACATCGGCCGCAGTCTGCAGCTTCAAGCACACGATTGGGAGGCCCCAGTGGTTTGGACCCTGGTGAGATCAATGTAACAGAGTTCGTCACTAGAACAAGGGTCAGGCCCAGAAGCACTTGCAAACCAGCCCTCTACAGAGACCCACCTGTCAGGGCAGCACCACGACTTCACAGAGGACCTAAGGTTGCGCCCCCAGACGCCATGACTGGGTCAAGACCTCCTGATACCATTCATGGATGGCTTTGGAGATCCAAGTCCAGCCTGAGTGCTGCTCTTGAACACAGCGGCCCCCACTTTGTGTTTCACTTTCCTTTCTATTCCTCCCCCTTGTCAGGGTACCATTCTGTCGATTATTGCTTACAAACAGCAGTGACCGATGGAAAAACACAACAAAACCTAAAGCCAGGCTCACAGGAAATCCCAGGAGACACAGAGCCGCTTCTGCATTGTACGGTGATCTGCAGGGAGTGCGCATCCAAGAGTTGGCTCCTGAACTTGGTGGGTAGTTTAAACGCAGTGAAAGAAACTTTGTTCCTGTCCCAGTCTCCCTCACGGAGTGGCTAAGCTGGAGGAAGGCCCTGCCAGGCTGTCTCCCTCAGCTTCCTGATTGGGTCCAACACGGAAGTTGGACTCCAAGACGCTGATTCATTTACCCTGATCTGTGAAATCAGTTGTTTACGGAACTGATTCTGGAATCTGTGTTCACAACTTTTCAGTTGAGATTTTTGAAACCCATCAAGCGGGTGGGGAAGCACCTCGGGGCTCCCTGAGATCCTGAGCAACTCACAGTGCTGCCCTCTGCAGGGGGAGCCCAGCCAAGGAATGGGACAAAGCTGGGAAAGGATTCATCTTGAGGGCAGATGTGTTCAGCCTTGAGGTGAGCAGTCCAGAGAGACAGAAAGGGGGTCTTCTAATCCTGAGGGGGCCAGGAGCTCATCCAGGGGGTGTGACCCTGCCCTCAGTGGATGCCCGGCTCCTAATGAATGTGTGTGTGTGTGTGTGTGTGTGTGCACCCTGGCAGGTGTAGGCACACTGGTTAGCACCATCAGTAATCGTACCCAAGTTGGTAATCCACACATTCTCCATCTCACCTAAGCAGATCAGCCTCTTTCCTGTGGAATTCAGCTTCCAGTGACATTCACAGACACTCCTGTGCCTTCTCTCCTCAGGAAGCCACCCAACTCAAGGTATCATTGAGACAGGCTTAAGAGACCGGCGCTTGACAAGTCTGCACTAAGCTCAGGGTGTCCGGGTTTCCTGTCCACACTGGGCCCAGGATTCTCCAGGTTTCCTGTCTACACTGAGCACAGAGTTCTCAGGGCTTTCTGTCTACACTGAGTGCAGGGTTCTGAGGTAGCAAGTCCCTCAGGAGACGCTCACAGCAGGTCTGGCTGTACAGGGGTTGGAGTGGATACACGGCACGTGCCTGAAGCCAACCAGGGCGGAGAGGGACCAGGAGGACACGTTAGCAACTTCAGTGGCAGCAGAAGGCAGAGTAGCACAGGGGGCCTCCCGGAAGGTGCTGGGAGGAGGGCTCAGAGCACAGGTGCGGGGCCACGGCTCACTGGTGCACCAGGACGGGACACCTCCCTCAGCACACAGACTTGAGACTGCACCTTGCTCTGTCCCGGGGGCACAGGGGACCCAGGGTGGCTGCCTCCCAGGACATGTCTGTAGACACACCGTCAGCTGCAGCTCTGAGACTTGGGCATTGGGGCAGCTGTGCTTGGCCCAGAGCTGAACCTGCACTTTCTTAGTCTAATATCGCGCCCCCTCCTCTCATCAATTAGTGTGCTTGCTCTGCCTGCATCATGCAGACTGTCTCTTCTTGGGTTTAACTCTGGGGTTCAAGTTTTCCATCTGAAAAGATCAGTAAACACTTGAAGGGGGTGGGGCGACCTGCTGGCTGAGTGATTGGGTGGCCCCTCCCCCTCTACCCACCTACTGGCCCCTAGGAGTCTGGAGCAATGTGGAGTGTCTCCTGGCCTGGGCAGTCTTCCTGCTGCTTTACATGGAGGAGGAGTTAAGAATCATCAGAGACCCTCTGCCCTAGTGAGACTGGGGCCAAAGAACCTTGCCAGCTACCCCGCTGCTCAACCATCACTCGCCACAGAAGCTGATTGGCCAATTTGAGTGAGGGGTCTTTGGGATGAGATGAAGCCGAGCCAGGAAAGATGCACACGACCAAAGGTATTCTGAGATTTAGAAAAACAAAACTTTTGTGAACTTTAGGTGAATTTTTTGACATACAGTCTCTCTTCTTTTCATCTGCCCTGCAATAATGTGTCTGAAATGCATGCTTCACTGGTTGTCTGTGCATCGAGAGGGTTTTGCAGCCATGTGTCTTCAATCCAGAACACTCCCCTGAGCCCCCGGGGAGCCCCGAGCCCATGCAGGTCCCTCCCAGGCCCTCTTGGCACAGGCAAGCAGTCCCTGCTGCGCCCCCTCCGAAGTCCTTCAGGGTCACCAGGCTGCTCTGGAAGGCAGAGGCACTGAGCAGCAGGTCCCTGGGGGCCTGAAGGACCTAGGCACCCCCCTTCCTGCTGTCACTGCCTTCCTGAGAGGTGGCAGGATGGCCCTGGGACTTCCTCCTCTTCTGCCCCCTCCCCTGCAGACTGGAGGTTCCCACCCAAGTCAGCAGGGTGGCAGGGGGAGTGACAGGAGGTCACTGGCAGGGGACCCTGGACTTGAACAGTAGGGAGGGGACGCTGAGTTCCACCTGGAGAACAGGGAGGCATCTCTCCACACCCTGCAGGGCTGTTTAGGGCTGGCATGAGGAGCCCCATGGTTCTACTGTGACTCCGTAAAGCTGAGGTCCCGTCATGCAACGGAGGCAGGCAGTGCTGTGATACGGCAGGCTAAGTCCCATCCAGGCAGGACAATGACACCCCATGTCAGAGAATGCAGTTGAGTCCCAGCTGCCCGACCTTCCAGCCAGCTCCCTGCCCATGGTCCAGGAACGCAGCTGAAGGCAGCCCAGGTGCTTGGGCTTTCGAGCTGAGCAGACATCAGCTCCTAGGCCAACACAGAGCCTGCAAGTATAGTGACCCTCAGGTCATCCTGGGTGTGAGCACCGGTGCACGGGGCTGCAGCTTCCATGAGTTCACACACGTGATGGCCACAGGCACAGACATGTGTGCTCACACACATTTCCTCCTGCTCCCCTGCTGGGATCGTGATGGACACAGGTTACCGGCCTCATTACTGCCTCCCTGTTCTGTGTTCAACCGATGAGCGAATTCAAGATCTGAGCTAGGAGCAATGCCGTGTTGACTTGTTTATAGAGAGCCAGCTGCGGTAAACAACTCCTCATGGATCCATCCAAGATAACAGACTTCTCAGATGCCAGGCAGGGGCAGACAGTGACCTCTGGCCTCAGTTGGGCACTGGTTAGTAAAGGGCTGGGCCCAGATCATGCCACAGCAGGAAGAGAATGAGGTGTGATGCTGAGGAGGACCCTAGCTGGAAGGCTGAACGCTGGCCCCACACATCCAGGCAGCACAGCCCTTGGGGAGTGGGGAAACAGATTTGAGATGCATTTGGGAGCTGCAAGGGGATACCCACCAGAGGCAGCACTGCGCTGCCCACAGCCTGACTGAATAAACAAGCCAGGAAGGACTGGCAAGCACCCTGGAGCATGGCTGGTAGAGAGGTGGCATGTCGCAGCTGTGGTGACAAATGATGTGGCAGCATCTCAAGGAGGTGGCATCTCATGACCACGTGAGCCAGGCTTTTCACCTCCATGTCTCCCAACAAAGCAAGGCAGGAACGCAGAAGGAGGAGAGTCCAAACCACTGCCGTGAGCACTGAGTCCCCCAGCACCTGGCCGTGAGCACTGAGTCCCCCAGCACCTGGCCTTGAGCACTGAGTCCCCCGGGCACCTGGCCTTGAGCCGTCATCATTTGCCTCAGTCAGGGCTAAAGAAAAGTCCAAGAGATTAACGTTCAGCCAATTGAGTCAGACGCTGCCAACGCCCTTCAGATTTCAGTTCCCTCTTTCTCCCTTCACGTGTACCGAGGCTGACATTCTACTGCGTGAACACTGCACTGAGGGTATAAGACCTGCCCATGGCCTCCACCTTCGCTCAGGACCATCTCTCTGCAGAGGAGACGGGAGAGCGTGACAGGGAGGGGCAGGGAGGGAGAGGGGCAGGGAAGTAGGGAGGGGTGGGGCACGCACAGGCCCAGGACCACCCAGAGCTGGACAAGCTGGAGGAAGCAGCAGCCAGCCTGGTGACGGCACTGCTCTCCCGCAAGGACACCTGAAGGAGCACCCTCCTTGCCAGCCATGGCGGGGTCTCCGTGTCCTTGTCCAGTGCTCCCATTTGGATGACACTCACCTTTCCACCTTCTCCTCCACCTGCTTCAGTCACATAAGGAGTATCCGGCCTGGCCTCCTCTCCTGCAAGGCGACAAATCGCTGGTCCTTTAAGACCCAGGTCAGATCTCACCTGCACACAGCCATTCCTGGCTCTTCCCAACCCAACCCGGCGAGGGCTCCTTCTTGGCTCCCTTCTCTGTTCTCTGCCCCTGAGTTGGAGCCCCGGAGCTCACCACCTGCTCCTCTTCCAGTGGCACACCCACCACCCAGTGCCCACTCTCCTGGTGTCCGTTGTTTTGCTTTTTGGCTTTCCAGAGTCTGGGATTTTGTAAGCTAAGTCACCCAGACGTTTCTTCCAGGACAGGAACCAGGCAAACGGTGGCACACTCAGGATGACTGCCACACTGTCACGCTTCCCAACGTCCACACGGCCAGCACGGTGGGAAATCCAGAGCCCTTTTGTCCTCCTCCACAACTCAGGCTTGGTTCTCAAGACTCTCGGTTCTCAAGACTCTCCAGAGCCTGAGCCAGTGGCAGTCCTTCCAGCAGGCCCCTCACTGCTCTGAGCAGTCCCCCCTGATTCCCGAAGGGAAGGAACGCAAAGGTGTGACACTTGGTGCTTGGTGGATTCTCTGGGCCTTCACCCCTTGGCACCAGGACAGGACCAGTTCAGGGTGAAGATCACTTCTGAAAAGTCCAGAAAGTCTCCTTGCCAATGCCAAACTCATCCCTGACTGACAGGCATGACCTTGAATGAGTCATCTCGCCTCCCACCTCCCTCACAAGGGTGTTGTTAGAATTCATGAGTTCATATTCAAAAGTACTTTGTGCTTTAAATAGTGCCTTTCAACAGAGGAGCTCGGAGCATTATAATCACCAACGCTGTGCCATCAATTATCCAGAGACTCCTTTAGAGCTGCCACAGCTAGCTGGAACTTTTAATGAGAAACCCACTACGACGGCAAATGTTCCCGGCAACAAGTGGCCAGCACTTTCCGCCAGCAAGAAGGTGAAGACAGAAGCACACGCTTACAAAACACAAACCAGATGGCTTCCCATGCAGTCCCAGTCTCGGTCTCAGTAGAACTAACTCCACCGCACCTTCCTGTTTCCCAGGGGGGATTCCAACAAGGCGGCAAGCACCCACTCCCCCAGGCTCGGGCCCCTCTGCGACTCCTCCAGGCGGCCCCATCCTCACGATCTGCCCTCGTTTCCATCCCCCCAGCACAGTGGTCATCTCCTTCTCTGCTTCCGTCCCTGTCCCTAACTGCATCCTCATCACCTCCCAAACCCACCCCTCTCCACCCCAGTACCGTTCCCTTGTTCATCACCTCCATCTTCCTCACCAGCTCATCCTCATCTCTGCCCTCCTCTCCACCCCCAGCTCCGCCGTCCTCCTCACCGCAGCCCTCGCAGCCACACCAGCACTTCCATCCCCACTTCTCTCTCCGTCTTCACCATCTCTGTCTCAGCGTCCAGGCAGCCTCCTCTTCTCCACCCTCACCTCCCAGCAAACTCCTGCCGACGGCTGCGACCACGCGGGTGTATCAGAGCCGGGCTGATGTCTTAAAACAATGGAGCATGAGAAAGTATGCACTTTATTTATTTATTTATTGCTGCCTGAATTGTTTTACTGTTACATCCCAGAGTTGCTCTGTCTTTGCCTGGGATACAGCTAGCCTTCCCCTGTCCTCAACAATCGCCTGTAGCCTTAACATCCAAAAGCAGGCAGATGTCCCCTGTCATGACGGGCCAGTGTCATGTGGCAGATGCCCCCTGCCATGACGGGCCAGTGTCATGTGGCAGACACTCCCTGCCATGATGGGCCAGTGCCATGTTGCAGACGCCCCCTGCCATGATGGGCCAGTGCCATGTTGCAGACGCCCCCTGCCATGACGGGCCAGCAGAGGGCCAGCGGAAGGTTCTGGCTCACCTGTCACCAAAACCACAGCCAACAGACACAAATGGAGTGATGTCAGTCTTACAAGTGTATGTCTGAGGTTCTAGCATGTTCTGGCTAATGGACTCTAAATGACTCTGCCTATTTCTGTCATTAAAAGAATCATGATTTTAGTTTTTGTCTCCTTGTCTAAAAATTATATGCAAAATAAATGACTAGCATATCTAATCCAGCATTATCACATAGATTAAAAAAACTCATACTAAAATTCAAAACTAAACAAAGGCAACACAGCAGAAACTATTGGAGATATTCTCAAACTCTGTTCACCCTTCCAGTGAGTGCCTGCGCATGGCTGAGTGCAAACACCCCATGTTGGAGATGACTGTGCCTTCTAGAATGTTTCTGGGAGAGCACCTGTGTCTTCTTTCGGAGGGATCCAAATTCAGCTGCTTTTAATCGTGTCTAAAATCCATGGGTTTTATCTGCAGTTGCAGAGCTGGGTCTTAGCAGGGAATCTGCTATAGTGTCTGTGAACTTAAGGACTTGGAATAGCTGTTCCTCCAGTTTTCCAATCCCTTTTGGTAAGAGGTTGGTAAGAGGGGACGGTCTTCCAATCCCTTTTGGATCAACACCATCGCAAACTCCACCTTGAACCCCACTTTGTAGCTCACTCTGGAAAGTCAGTGCACTGATTCCGGGTGCTGCTGCCCATCCCAACAGGACCCCACAGAACCCCAGAGCTCTGAGAGGCTCCGATGAGCACAGCTGGGGCACGCTGGCCCCCAGCACGCCAGCACGGGAGCTGCCTGCCTGCTAACTTCTGACAGAGATGTGACTGCTGACCACAAGCCAGCTTGGGCCTGTGGACACCTCCTCCTGTCTGCCATTCCCCCATCCTCACTGGTCCTGGGCAGAGGGCACTAAAAATCAGCATTCGCCCATGAGGAGGCAGCCCCTCTTGCCTCCCCTTTGTGCTGTAACATGTGGTGATGCAGGACGGGTAACGGGACCTGTCGTTGGGACCATGGCTCTTCCTGGCTCCCTGGCTTGGAAGGAAGAGGTTGGTAAGAGGGGACCCACTTCTGCAGCACTTCTCCTAGTTCTTTTGTGAGAAGCGGCTAGCGGTTGAGTCACTGAGTGCTCATGTACAGCCTCTTGGGAAGCTTAGGACGAACAGGGGCTCGGCTGTCCCAGCCATGACGACCAAGTAACTTGTGTCGCGTTGGCAGCATCCTTACCAGGCTTTGCTCAGCACCAATGGCTAAGGAGCATGACAGCATTACACTACTTTCCATTTCATGAAGCTACTTCAGGAAAAAGTAAAGAAAAAATTGATGGAAAAAGTACATATGAGCAATTTAGGAAAGATCGTGTGGATGTGTTTTAAATAAAATGAACTTGGGTAATTTTCCCCTTAAATTATACACACTTGGTAGCTTCATCGAAACATCTTCACATGCCTACCTTTGGCATATTAAACACTTGAAGGATAATGTGATCCATTTTTAAAACGCTAAGATTGTCACAGGCAATCAACCAGACAAAACCTGGGTAACTCGGAGCTCGAAGTGGCAGTGCCAGTCCCAGCTCGCACCCAGCCTGGTGACGTGACTGCCCCCCATGCACTGCGTGGGCCTCTTGGGGCTGCCAAGGTGCCCGCTCAGGGCCCTCCACAGCTCTGCAAATTGGCCCTGCAGCTCCGGCTCCCATGCCTGTGCCCATGCGGGCCGAGACGAGAGCCAGGAGGATGCAGGTGCACTCTGGCCGCCCCAGGCCTCACACGGTGTTGGCTGCGACAAGCCCAGGATCCCTGCATCCTCATCGCCGTCTCCAGAGGCACAGAGGGGTGAACTGATTTGCCCATGGTCACACCGCAAATTGGAAGCAGAAGAGGCGGGATCCACGCCTCCAAACTTCACTAACTACCGCAGCATGCAATTAGCGTGGGCTTGGAGCCAGCACGTCCATCCGCCTCCTCTTGTTCTTATTCTCACATGCGCCCGTCGTGGCCTAACCTCATATAACTCCCTCCTGCCCGCCCGCCCGGAGATGGGACGCTTCCTCCAGAGAAGGAGCTACTGCAAGGCCAGGTCATTGCAGTCTCGGAGCTGGCACACAGATGCAAGTGGTTCTTGAAGGTGTCAGAATTGGCACACACAGATGCTGGAGGGAGGTCCTACCATGCCCAGCCTGTGCAAGGGGCCGTTTTCACTGGGGGTTCCCAGGAGCTGGCAGACCAAGAGCCCATGCTGCTTGGGCACTGCCCGAGGGTGGGGAACAGGAGCCAGGACAGGAAGAAATCCCTGCGGGCTCAGGACCGACGCTCACATGACGGGGAGGACACTGGCCAGAAGGGGAGCTAGGCAGAGGGTATGGGAGTCCGAGACCCACAGGCACAAGCAGTGTCTCCATCCCCAGATGCCCCCAGAGACCGGGGCCTTCCAGACAACTGCTCTGGGGCCACCAGGAGGAGAGGCTGTTTGCAAACCCGTTCATGTGGCCTTGACGCTTCTCATTTACCCATCACTGTTACCCTGATTTCTGGTTTATTGATTTTTAATTTAGGACAGTGGCCTGATGACACCTGAATTGTTACACTGCTCACTCACCATTTTGCTCCTTGGAAAGAGAGCCTAGTATGTGTAAACAAAGCAAGGGCCTCGGCAGTTACCATGAGACACAGTTTTGTGGGTTAAGGCAGTTATAGAGGAAGGAGGAGGCAGAGATAAAGAGAGCTTCCATCTGCTGGCTCACTCCCCAGATGGCAGCAACAGCCAGGACTGTACAAGGCTGAGGCCAGGAGCCAGGAGCTTCTTCTGGGTCTCCCATGTGGGTACAGGGGCCTCCTCGCCTTCCCAGGTGCGTTAGCAGAGAGCTGGGTCAGAAGTGGAGCCGTCGGGATGCTAGCCAAGCCCACATGGGATTCCAGCACAGCAGGTGGCGGGTTCATCAGCTATGCCGCATCAGCCCACAGACTGACGTTTGCAGAAGTGTGGCTGTTAATGTTGCTTAACACCAAGGCAGCTGGCTGGGAGACAGAGAACACAAACACGGTGCTCTGAGCACGCACGTGTCTGCAGATGCGAAGCGTGCCTGACGTGCAGGGCCGCGTGTCCCCTCCGAGAACCATCGCCTCACTCGCCGGGACAGGCTCCCGTGACGGGGCGGGCCTAACTACCGCGGGGTCCGAGCGGTGCCCTTCCAGCAATCCGGAGGTACAGAAACGGGAGGGGCAGAATTCAATACCACACAGCCTGAAGTTACAGAACATGTTAACATTTAACAGAGGGAAGGGAACGAGCAGCATCGTGAAGACCACGACCTGTCCCAGTGGGATTCTAGATACCAGCTCCCTCGAGGAACCAGCCACATTGTCGGGACAAGCACACCGGAAAGGACTGTGCATAGAACCACCTGTGCTGACACGCCTTCGCCGGGGCAAGCCCACTTCCCCAGGGAAAACTGGAGCAGGAGCCAGTTGTCACAGCCAGCACCTTGACCGGAGGCCGTGACCAGCCCGGGCTGGCCCAGCCGGGCATGCTGCCCTTAAGCTCCGGGCCTGCTTGTGGGGCATTATTTATGTGACGTTAAACCTCCTAAGGAAAATATTGAAGCTATCTGGAGTCAACCAAACACACAGAACAAACATTAAATTGTGGCACTTGACATGCAACTTCCTGCGGTGCCTGAGTCTGCCAGCAGTGTGGACCAGGTCGGTGCTGTGACACTCCCTGCCGGTGTCGGGGAGGAAGCCATAAACGTGGCCCCTGGCGACAGCTGAGGCCTTCCGATTTGTGTTCCTTAGCTACACGGGAACACTATCCCGCTCCTTGGATGATCCCAGCAGCGCTTGGAGCCAGCTGAGCTCAGCAGCGAGCTGGGGGACAGTGCTCCAGGGTGGCTTTCAGAAGCTAGCAAGTCCCTGGTCCGGTTCCTGCCATCCAGCAAGGCCACCTGCAGCTCTTTCGTGCTTGACTGGAGCTGTGACACCCCTCAAGGGACCACACTTGAAGTCAGTGTGATGATCTCACCAGAAACCCAGGAGGGCCATGCCTTGGGGCGCATGACATGGCCCACAGCCACTTTTCCAGAAAATCCTGCAGGCATCTGTCCGACACCTCAAGCTGGACCAGGGAGCTGCCACACGGGCACCAGCGATCTGCTAGGCTGTGTATCTCAAGGAAGCCAGCCTCAAAGGAGAGTCCTCCTCTGTGCTAGGCTGCTTTGCCAAAGCCACCACGGGCACGTGAGCAGACCCCTCCACCCGCTTCCTGCACTGCATTCCCCACAGGCTGCCCTCCATGCTGCCCGGCCTGCTTCCCGTCCACAGCCAGGAAGGAACCAGTGCCTTTGACAGAGGAGGAATGTGGACAACGGGGAAGGCAAAGCACTGAGAGCGCACTGGCCCTGGGGAAACGCAGCGCGGCTCCCTGCAGAAGCGGCAGCCCTCTCCGAGCTCCGATGCAGTAACACCAGGGAGCTGCTGTGGGCAGCCAGGCTGGCTGGTGCAGCAAGCCAGTCCCCTCGCTGCTGCCAACACAGGCATCTCTGGGGAGTGTGTGAACCTGGATCTCAGGACACAGGGACTTTCAAGGAACCCCAGGACCAAGGAAACCTACACCTGGACAAGGGAGCACCTCTCGGGCCTTAGAAAGGTTTGTGTTTGGAATGCAGGGCTGACCCTCAAGCCTGCCCCCTGCGTGAAGCCCCCATACAGGTGGACTGTGGGTGGCGTGTCCTATAACCCCGGATCCAGCATCAGGTCTGGAGTTATGACCCCGCTGACTGACAACTACCCTCCCCCTGGATGCTGCGGCCTGACTCCGTGCCCGGCGAGGAGGCATGAAGGCCTTGACGGAGCTCTCAGGCTGGCGAGGGCACACCTGGGCAGCAGACGGCTCCAGCCTCAGCTGGAGAGCTCAGAGCCTGCAGACTCCTCGCTTCAGACTCTGTGTGCCAGTTAATGTAAGCTTCTTGTCTTTTGGGGCACAACAATTAAGGGAGGAAAAGCAGACCTTTCCGGATTTCCAACCTGATTTTTTTGGTACCTATCAAAGAGGTAAGGACCAAGTTAAGTTAAATTTGAACCACTGAAATGGAAATTACATATTTCTTTGAACTTGAGCATATTTGCTGGAACCTACATTTTTATCTCATTCCATCTCTGGCTGCACGTTATTAAGTCAAGCACAGCTCATTTTTTCAAGTGTAAGTCAAATTTGTGACTGTCTTGGGCACCTCAATCTCACACACACAGGACAGCCGCACCGCTGGGGGAGGGTGAGCTAGCACTGCCACGACCCTATCCCAGCAACCAGCAACATATGGCCACTTCTAGTTTCGCCTGAAGCCACTGGTTAAATTCCTGTGCAATGGCGATTCTGTTTTCCTTTCCCTCTCCAGTTCAAGGTCAGGGAATGAACACCCCATGTGGAGAAAGCAGCCCTGGGCCAGCTCCCTGCGGCTGTGACCATTCATGGGCCAGCAGGGTGCCCCAGGGGCCAGCTCCCTGCTGCTGTGACCAGTCACTGGACAGCAGGTGGCAAGAGCTGTGTGGCTGAGCCGTGCCGGTGACCCACACAGCCCCCACCCCACCCAGCCTTTGTGGTGGCAACCACCAACTGCCAACTCTGAGCATGGTTCCTGGGAGAGGGCGGGGTTCACCTGTGTGTGCTGGGGGTTAGGGCTAGCTGGTCTCACCATTTTGTAGACAGACGCCTTCCCCCACTCCCGCCAGGGTCTCAGGGAGTGACACCCCTTGCAGTGTGTGCCAGGATGGCATGCTGGCACCCAGGGAAGGCATTCCCAGGGCATGGGGCAGGAGTCTGGCTGCCTGGCTGCTCTCCGGGGGACCCTGGGCTCTCTGCCCACCAGGGCGGGTTCTGAGCAGAGGCCTGGCCCACACTGGCCTCTCCAGGGGCAGGAGTGGCTGCAGTAACCCCAGAAAAGATCTACACAGAGTAGACCTGGGAAGCAGGGCATGCTGAGGACTGAACAGGTTCTAGAGATTTTCAAAAACAAGCAGATGGGGTGACCTGGGAAGATGAAACTATAGCCAACTTCAAGCAAAGTTCAGCTCATTCCAATTAGTCTTTGTAATGTCACGTCCAGTCCTTCAACCATGAACATCTCGCACCTGCTGTCACCTTACTGTGTCCCCTTACAGGGGACGTCTGTCCGTGACTGCATGGAACGAGGCAAGCAAGCGCCCCAGCCCACAGTCTGCAGAGACGGCCCTCCGTGACCATCCCATCCTGGTTGCCACCTTTGCTGACTGCTTCCCAGGCCACGTGCCTAACAGGTACCCTCCTGAACACCTCAGGCCCCATCCTGACTTGGAAGGTTTTCCAGCTTTCATTCTGCTCAGTGGAGGTGGGCCACAGAGTGCATGGTGCCCCCACTGAGATGGGGGTGGTGGGCTGCACCATGGACCCTGCGGACCCTGGAAGCATGCCTTCCATGCGTCTGCACGAATGACACCCCCCCAGGCCCAGCTGCAGTCCCCTGCAGCACTTTGTACCCACTCCCTACAGACTGGGCGAGACCTCACACAGCAAAGGGGGTGGAGGTCACAGGCCCAGTGACCCTGGCTGCCCATCAGCCAATCTGAGGCCGGGCAGAGGAGCCCCAGGGTAGCCACAGGAGCCTGGAAGCAGGAAGGCAGAGGAGGGTCTGTGTGGAGGACCAGCAGCCCTCGGCCCTGCGCAGGGAGCAGGCATGCCCCGCACCACGCTGAGGCTGCAGGCGCCTCCAGGGTCTGTGTGGACCAGCAGCCCTCGGCCCTGCGCAGGGAGCAGGCAGGCCCCGCACCACACTGAGGCTGCAGGCGCCTCCAGGGTCTGTGTGGACCAGCAGCCCTCGGCCCTGCGCAGGGAGCAGGCAGGCCCCGCACCACGCTGAGGTCTGTGTGGAGGACCAGCAGCCCCTACCCTGCGCAGGGAGCAGGCAGGTCCCGCACCACTCCGAGGCTGCAGGCACCTCCAGGAGCCTGTGGGAGGGCCAGCCCTGCTCACACCTTGGCTTTGCCCCATGAGACCCGCCTGAGGCCTCTGAACTCCAGGAACGCAGGTAGCGAGCTCAGGCGATGCCTTACCACAACAGCCAAAGGCACCAAGCACAAGCACCTCGCTCTGGCCACGCCACGCCACGCCACGCCACGCCATGCCACACCACACCGCGCTGTCCAAAACCTCCTGATTCTGCTGCAGAAGCCCTGCGCATGTCCCCCTGACTCTCTCCCATCCACCCAGCACCCCACAGACGGAGACGATTCCCATTGAGAGCAGCGGACGGTGATGCCAGGGGCAGCAGAGAGCCTGCCCTGCAGGGTGGAGGGCTCCAGCAGGCAACCCCTTTCCTCAGCTGGCCTAGGCAGGCTTCTGCCTCCCTGGCACCCCACACTGCCACGGGCACTGTCGCTAGGGAGTCTGGGACCTGGCCTCGGGCCCTGCCGTGAGCAAACATGGAACCCTCGCCACACGGGCACAGTGGTGCCCAACTGCCACGGCTTGTGCGAGTGGTCACTGTGCCTGTCCGTCAGCATGGCGTCCCCAGAGGGGGTCCTGGTCTCATCTGCAGGCATTTGAGGAATGACCCAGCAGAGGGGACGTCCTCCCTAGCCACTCTCTTGCTCCATCTCTGCCTTTCAAATACAACACAACACGACACAACACAACACAACATGACACAATACAACACGACACGACATGACACGACACAACACGACACAACATGACATGACACAACACGACACAACACGACACGATACGACACAACACGACATGACACAACACAACACGACACAACACGACACGACATGACACAACACAACACGACACGACATGACATGACACAACACGACACGACACGACACGACATGATACAACACAACACGACATGACACAACACAACACGACACAACACAACACAACACAACACGACACAACACGACACGACACGACACAACACAACACGACACAACACAACACGACACGACATGACACGACACAACACGACACGACACGACACGACATGACACAACACAACACGACACAACACAACACGACATGACACAACACGACACGACACGACACGACATGACATGACACAACATGACACGACACGACACGACACAACACGACATTATACAACATGACACGACACGACACAACACGACATGACACAACACAACACAACACAACACAACACGACATGACACAACACGACACGACACAACACGACATGACACAATACAACACGACACGACATGACACAACACGACACGACACGACACAACACAACACGACACGACATGACACAACAAAAACTATAGGAAAGAGTGTTCATGGAAAATAGAAGCAAATATAAATTTATTTTAGTGCAACAAAAGTGTATGCATATGAGTGATCTTCAAGCATTCATACAAAGCTCATGTTATGGAAAAGCCTCTCGCACCAAGCGAGGCTGATGCTTTAATTGCCTGTCCCATGGACTCTCGGAAGTTTCCCCATCGGCCCTGCCTTCGTTCCGAGACACTAAAATCTGACAAAATGGTGACTGTACTTCGATGCAGGGGCAGACCTGAGGAGTGCTCTTTTATTTGAAGTTTGCTGTGGAGGGCTGGGCCTAACCACTGCTTGCAGTGCTGACATCCCATACAGGTGCCAGTTCACATCCCAGCCGCTGCACCTGCTGACCCAGCCCCCTGCTAAGCTGCCTGGCAGTGCCTTGGCAGGGGATGGCGGGCGTGTTTTGGCCTGGCCCAGTCTCAGCAGTTATACCCTCTGAGGGAATGACCAGCAGACGGAAGCACGCTCTCTCTCTCTCTCTCTCTGCCCCAATATGATTTTCAGATAAATCAACCATAATTTAAAAAAAAAAAAGAAGAAGAAGAAGAAAGAATGAAGGAAACAGGCAGACACTGGCTTAGCGATTTTATAGGTCCCTAACCCTCAAAATCCCTTCAAAGTGAGTCAGAACCCACATGGCAGGGACAGAATTCCGCCGCAAGCTGAGCCTCTCATTCCAGCGGTTTTTCTGCCACGTGCGATGAGCCGGGCAGTCTCCCACACTGCTACACTCTACAGAACCAGCTTAGAACCAACTCCAGCTTGCTCTTTGCTGTGAACAGTGCAGCCTGGGAGCGGTGCCAGCGCCGGGGGACGGGCGCCCTCTACTGCTCAGCCCTGAGCAGCGCCTAAGAAAGCCGACTTCACGCTTTTCCAACCACATAGGATGTTTCTTTTCAATCAGCTGACTTTCAAGGTTGGAACTGTGGCTGCTGCTTGCAACACTGTGTTAGAGTCCGTATTAGAGTCTCTGCAGGTCCACTTCCCGTCCAGCAACGTGCCAGTACACCCGGGGCAGCAGGAGATGGCCCGAGGACCTGAGACCCGCCCACCTGGGAGACGGGATGCATCCTGGCCTGGTCCAGCGGCCACTGTGGCCATTTGGAGAGTGACCCAGCGTACGTATCTCCCTGTCGCATTCTGTCTCTTCCTTTCTGTCTCTCTTTCAGATAAAAAAATGATTAAAAATTTATTTACTCAATCATTGAAGTTTCTTGTTTGCTTGTTTGTTTTGTTTTGTTTTAGAATCAGTAATATTCTTCAGAAGCAAGCGTGATTAGAAACATTTAGGGAGGTTCCCCTTAGGGCAACCTGAGAAGCAAATGGGCAAAGTGGCATTGTGTGTGTGTGTGTGTGTGTGTGTGTGGTGTGTGTACGTGTGTGTGTGCAAGTGTGTGTGGTGTATGTGTGTGGTGTGTGTGTGTGCACGTGTGGTGTGTGTGTGCACATGTGGTGTGGTGTGGGGTGTGTGTGGGGTGTGTGTGCACGTGTGTGTGCACGTGTGTGTGGTGTGTGTGCAAGTGTGTGTGTGCACGTGTGGTGTGTGTGTGCACGTGTGTGTGGTGTGTGTGGTGTGGGATGTGTGTGTGGTGTGTGTGTGCACGTGTGTGTGGTGTGTGTACGTGTGTGTGCACGTGTGTGTGGTGTGTGTACGTGTGTGTGTGCAAGTGTGTGGTGTGTGTGCACGTGTGGTGTGTGTGCACGTGTGTGGGGGTGGGGTGTGTGTGTGGTGTGGGGTGTGTATGTGGTATGTGTGCACGTGTGTGTGGTGTGTGCACGTGTGTGTGCACGTGTGTGCACTGTGTGGTGTGTGTGCACGTGTGTGTGTGCACGTGTGTGTGTGTGGAGAAGGTGCAGAAATGGGAATCAGGCAAGAGAAAGCCACCTCGAAAGGAAACCATTTACACAGAGAAGTCGGCTCTCTGCCCACAGACCTGTCCTGGTTTTATCACCATCACACGTCCTGAGAGCATGAGGGTCAGGGAGACAAAAGGACACGTTGCAACTTAGTGAAAGAGCTGATCAGTCAGCCAGGACACACGGACAGCCCGTGAGCGCCCCTGCTCACACACCCCTCGGGGCACCCACAGCCCATGACCACTGCCCCATGCTCACTCACCCCTCGGGGGCACCCACAAACCATGACCACTGCCCCCTGCTCACACACCCCTCGGGGGCACCCACAGCCTTGACCGCCCCTGTTCACACACCCCTCAGGGGGCACCCACAGCCCCTGACTGCCCCTGCTCACACACCCCTCAGGGCACCCACAGCCCTGACCACTGCCCCCTGTTCACACCCCTCGGGGGCACCCACAAACCCTGACCACTGCCCCCTTTTCACAAACCCCTCAGGGCACCCACAGCTCCTGACTGCCCCTGCTCACACACCCCTCGGGGGCACCCACAGCCCCTGACTGCCCCTGCTCACACACCCCTCAGGGCACCCACAGCCCCTGACTGCCCCTGCTCACACACCCCTCAGGGCACCCACAGCCCCTGACTGCCCCTGCTCACACACCCCTCAGGGCACCCACAGCCCCTGACTGTCCCCTGCTCACACACCCCTCAGGGCACCCACAGCCCCTGACTGTCCCCTGCTCACACACCCCTCAGGGCACCCACAGCCCCTGACCACTGCCCCTGCTCACACACCCCTCAGGGCACCCACAGCCCCTGACCACTGCCCCTGCTCACAGACATGGAGTCGACTACCCCATGTAGTACCAGTCATGCTCACAGTGTCTCCTCAATGGCTCTGCCAACTTGAGACCGACGCATTGGTCACCCCTAAACTCCTCCAGCCATCCAGCCTTGCATGTCACCCACGTGGGCATGGGTGACCATGTGTTCACAGTGTGTTCTGACAGGCTACACAGGTGCCAGGCTTGGGAATGGCCGGTGGTTGCCAGGCTGCGTTCTCAGCCACCTCTCCAAAGAACGTTGGCCCAGAGTGTGCCACTAGGTACCTCTGAACAGGCCCTTCTGGGTGCTGAGTAGGGAGGTGAAGTTTGATTGGATTCTTGCAAACTTCATGACCACCAACAGGTCATGAACATAACAAGAGGGCGTGCGTTTTAGCTTAACCAAGCTCATGAGCAGAGACCTCAGCTGGGGGTGCTCAGGAAATGAGACCGAGGCGCACCTTTCAGATGACAGCAGACCTTGTAGGCCTGGCTGCCCCGAGACAGTAGCAAGCCTGCAGCCTCGTGGGGCCAGGCTGCCACAGGGAGAGGTGGCACAGGTGGACAGGGATGGACTGAGCTACAACAGAGTGGAAATGCATCAGGAAAAACGGACACCCATGAGGCTGGGGCCACAGCAACGAGGCCGACTGGGGCAGGTTGTGGATGGCAGCCTTTCCGGAAGTGGGGTGTGGACTGCTGAGCAGAGCAGCAATGGAGCTGCCGTCCCATCCCAGCCTCAGACTGCCAGCCACTGGGGGTACAGGAGGGTGAAGGGCCAGAGAGAGGGGTCTGTGTCCTGAGGTTCGTTCTAGGAGCAGGTCTCGGGGGACATATGCTGGGGCCTTGCTATCACCTGCACTTCAGACTGACCCAACATCTGAGCCTCTCCTGGCTGACCCCTCCCCACATTGCTCCAGAAAAATCCACAGCCTGACCAAAAGCTTCTATAGGAACTTGGATCTGGGGCCTCTCCCTAAACCTGCCTAGGTAGGCAGTTAAAGGGAGCCACCCCTCTGCTGACCTCGGGTGGTGAAAGCGGGGGGAGGGTTTTGTGCACATTGCTGGGAGTGCAGCGTGCGTGTGCACGTGACCATAAGGATAGTGTGAGGGCAAGGAGACTGTGGTGCCCCACACAGAAAGGAGGGGTGCGGTTTGAGTAACACCGAATCATGTAGCACCTGCACATGCACACTCTGAGTTCCACACCATTGTCCAAGTCAGACAAAATTAAAGCCATGCTGTAAGAGCAGCCATGGCCTCCCAGCGAGGACCACACAGCAAGCATCACGCTGGGCCGGCTTCTCGTCCTGCCTTTTGTCCTTGGTTTCAAAATTCTTGCTTATTTTTACATGCATTTCAAAGGCACAAAGAAGTCATCCTCTGTTGACTCGCTCCCCAGTGCCCGCAACAGCCAGGACTCCAGCAAGGGAGGCATTTCCTATGGAAGGCAGACGTCCCACCTGGTATGGGCACCACCCCTGCCCGATGCCTCTGCTTTACAATGCACCTGCTGCTGACCAGGCAGGGGACTCGGTCTTTACCACTCTACTTGCCATGTAAAGACTTGCCTCTGGAGCTAACACCTGGAACGTGAGCTTGGCTTCACTGGAATGAGGTGGCGCTGAATGCCAGCAGGCAATGCCAGGATAACCACCCGTGTGTGCCTTGTATGCCCACCAGAACACCAAAACTCAAAGTGCACCAAGCAGTCTGTTTACTTCCTTTGTCTCAGAAGTTGTTTACAATTCCTCTGCTGCTCTTTTTGGAAGTTGCTGTGGAGCTCATAATTGCTTCATCGCATGGGAGCCACTCACAAATCAGCCCTTATTGACCACTAAACAAAACAGCAACACAGACACCACAGCAGCCCTGACGTGGTGCAAGTCATGCCGTAAACACGCGAGGGCTCACATGAGGGTCTTCCAGGATCCAGAAGCAAGTTGAACTTTGTGGACGAACTTGTTGAAGATGTGAGTCAACAATCAAGACGTAACTGTGATGCAGCTGTGGCTGTGCAAGCGCTGTCGGTGTCGCTGGAGAGGAGGGGACAGCCACTGCCTGCAGGGAAATGCAACCACTGAACCATGCAAGGTTGCAAGTCCGGGAGTGCAGGCTCTGGATGAGCCCGGCCCCAGGGAAGAGGCTGTCCCACGGCCTGGTGGGTCCCAGCTCTGGCTTGTCGTTTCAGCACCACACAGCAGCTGAGCGGTTCTTCCGAAAGAAAACCTGGCCATGTTTCCAAGGTTGCAGACGCTCCCTCGTGCTCCTAAAGTTTGTCAGGAGGGACAGTGAAGGTCTCACACAGAGTCCCACGCTGTGACGCAACATGGAACTGTGGACAAACCAGAGCCCCAAACCAATGGAAGAACATTTCCCCATTGCTGTCCAGGACCAGGGCTGATGGTCAAGAACCCATGCAGTGGCATGTCCTTGCACCCCGTGAGAACAGCCGGGACACAGAGTGAGATCCTGATGCCGTATGGAAAGGAACCAACCTTCACTCCAAGACCACTACCAAAGGGTCTCTGACACTAACGCACGATGCTTCAGTCACTTGTGAACTGGGCGTGTGACAAACCCTCAGACCCTAAAGGATGTCTGTATGTTTTGCCCTATTTGTTCTATTTCTGGGAACCAAGTCCAAAAAAATAAACACGTGAACAACGGCTTACATATAAGGTCATGCACGGTGTACTACATTACAACAACAAAAAGTATAGTGTACAAAAGAAGAAAACATTCATACACATGGATTTACAAATGCTTTTGTGCCAAAATAAACTCATGTTCAATTGTTATAACATGACTGGAAATAATCCAGTTCGTGGCAAGAAGGGCGGGATGTTGCCGTGGGGACAGCTGGGAACAGGACAACATCAATTCCGCTAACATGAAAGCAAAAACAATGACAAGATTGATGGTGAAGCTTGGGTGAAAAAGTGGCAAAACCGCTGACGCCTTACGAAACGGTTATGGGTTCAGTGTCCAAGGAAATCAACAACCAACAAGCAGGTAATTCATCCTGAGAAGGGACAGGAAGACGTTGAGAATGGAGTCCACAGCTGACCGTCCACACCCATTTGCAAGGGAGAAATTCATCTCAGCGAGTAATGAGAGCATTAACAGCCACACCATGGACCTCAGCAGGCTCTGCTCTCCCACCTGGCCACAGGGAGGACATGCCACACCACACACACCTCAGCAGGCTCTGCTACCCAGACTGACCACAGCGGGGGACACTGGAGTCCACCAGGCCACAAAATGACCAGATGAGTTGCACACAGGTGCTTCCAATGGCAAATTTTACACAAGTGGGATCAAAATGCTAAAGCATTACTTGGGAAAACTGAAGCAAGAGATTAACCCACAGCTCCTGATGCGATTCTGAACACAGCGCCTTATACCACTCAGCCATCCTGACTGCTTCCGGTGTAATTCTTAAGACAAAGCACAATCCACACAGTGGTGACCTGGGGTGGACGCCATCTGGTCCCAAGAGAAGCCGACTAGCTCACAGCATAAGTCACAGAAACAGTGTTTGTAGGATGCTCAAACGTGTTACTTGTCCAACCCCCAGAAGCCAGGAGAGTGGGGGAAGCGTGGAAGCTGTAGTCGAGGGGCCCCTGAGAAACCCTCAGCACGGGGTCCTTCCTCATCAGTGCTCTCATCACACGAGGCTCATTTGCAGAGTGCTAACGGGAAAGCAGGAGGCATTGTCTCAGTGAGCTTGCCATCGCAGTGGGGAGAGCAGTGGCCCCGTGTCGTCTGGACTCTTGAAAAGCCGGCAAGATCCAATCATGCTGTTCCACTCTGGTTGCCTGACCCAACCCAACCCCTTCCCACAGGCCCCCTCAGATACCTGCACCCCAATACATCCAACTTTTACCCCACTCACAGCTACCAGGAGGATCTGGGGTTGGACACCTGCCAGTATTTGGGGAACTGAGTCACAAACCAAGGCAAGTACCCACCGTACACCTCTGACGTGGTTCCTTCTGATGTCCCACAAGAAAGTCAAGGACACCACTTTTCTTCAGTTAATGCTGTGAAAAATATCGCACTGGCCTAGTTACGCCCCAGGACTCTGAGTTGTTTGGGAAAGGACTAAAAAGTCAGCACAATCACTTACAAAAGTGCCTTAAAGGGTCAACATTCTCCAGTGGTGAGAACAGCAGCCACCCGTGTTCCATGCTGGAGTCCTCGGTTCAAGGCTCGGCTCCGGCTCCGGCTTCGGCTCCATCTTCCTGCTCAAGCAGACCCTCAGAGGCAAAGCGGATGGCTCAAGTTGCTAAGTATGAAATCAAAAAGTTTTGGAAGGCTGGTATCACTCCACAAATAGAAAATTCCAGCCCTAACCTTGAGTGACAGCTGACAAAGTACAGATGGAAAATATTGAACACAGCTCCAGATGTCTGTGTACAGGGTGTCTACATGGCTTCCACATCAGACCTTGTTCATATCCCAAGAAACCTTCTCATTGTCCTTTGCAAGTTTATAAAACGCCAAAGCAGATGCCTGCAGCCCTAAGAATGCTGGGTTGGGGAGCTGAGCCTGACCTTAGGAGACCTGCTGCCCAGCAGCACGAGTCCCTGTGCAGTCCCAGTCCAGTGGCCAGGCTGGGGGGGTTGGTTAAGCTTCTGGTTGTCACACCTTGGTGGGTCTCCCATCTCGGGAATTGTTGCTAGACACAGGAGCCATGGTCCCTTTGGGTGCTGGGGAGGGTTGTTCTCTTGTCTGTGCCCTCCAAGGGGTGGCCATTGGTTCACCCCTCCTTGTTGTGCTGGCTGTTGGGAAGGCAGTGGTTTGCTCTGATCCAATCCCCCCTGACACCTGCCCAGACACCTGCTGCTCTCATTGCTGAATCTGAGCTTTGCACTACAAAAAATGTTCACTCTAGTTTGTAAAAAAGTTTCCTGAACTTGAAACAAACATTTACTCAGAGTTAAACTCCATCTTTCTGTATTTGAATTTCACGTAAACTATTTTGCAATCAGGATAAGTGTTTGAGAGGAGATGTGAAGGATGCATTTGAAAACAAACAAATAAAAGCAAGTGGTCCTCCTTCACTTGGAAGATGGGAAGAAGGCCTCTCGTCCTTGACTACCTTGCTTGCTGATGTCACTGAGACACACGATGCATGCAGACCCAGAAATGCCATGTTCACTCACTACCGGATTAAACAAAGAGCTGATCATCTAGGAGTCCCAAGCGTGCATATCTTAACAAACTGTTGAGCGTCTGTTGAAAACACTGTGGCTTCTCCCATAAACAGAAAGATCCTACAGATTTGAGCTCCTCTTCCCACAGGCCTGGCGCTAACGCTCTCCTCTCTGCGTCTCCACAAGCAGCATCTGGGAGAAACTGGAGCACAGCACAGCATCACTGGGGCGGTCAGCCAGACGGAAAACCAAGACAGTAGCAACTGACCGCTGCTTGGCGGACACAAGGGGTCAGCAAGAACAGGACAGCCACCACCCTCACCAGAGAGGCATGGAAAACAGAAGGAAAAGATTGACTATTTTAGTGCAAGGCATTTTTTTTTTACTAAATTTATACACAGGTCTTCAGAAAGTTCACACATGTAGTTATTATTTTTAAAAATGCATGGATTTCAAATTTTCTTATACCAAAATTAATGTATTTAATTCTAACCTTCTATTTCCATTTTGCACCAAACTGCTCACAGTGCCTCCATACACAAGTGCTCTTCATACAGTAACAAACACTAGCTCACAAGTGGCTGTTCCCCGGAAGACCCCGTGTGGAAGCACACTCCCCGTGTGGACACCCTGGCCCCCGAGCAGGTACTCTCTGAAGCGGAGAGGGTCCCTGCGGTGGGTTTGGGGAGAGCAGAAGGAGAGTGGTTACAAAAATGAAACCTGCTTCCCTTCTTGGTCTTGCGACCTTGTTCCCCCACATGCTGCACACCGCCACCTGCCACGATGTGACATGCCAGGAGGGCTCTCATCAGAGCAGAGCCCAGGCCAGCCCACGCCTGATGACATCACTAGCTGTGTTCAAGATTACAGTCAGAAATGGCCATGAGATAACCACAAGACAATTTAAGATTCAACACATTTGCTAGGTGTGATGTTGGTGACCAGGGTCAAATAGCGAGCGATTGCTAAGTGTCCTTCCAGAATCATCTTCAAGAAACTAAGCATAGGAGTGAACCCACTACCAAACCCTCAGCAGGACGCTGAGACCCAATGCCGCACGCCAAGTCTGTGCTGTGACATCACAGTCTTAAAGGCAACTCCTTGCTTGTACCCCACCTCCCCAGGGTTCCAAATGAGACATGGGGGTTAGGATTAGAGCGAGCAGAAGTGATGCGAAGTGTGTGATGTTTAGGACTGGTACAAAAAGCCCCATGAGCACTGCGTATGGGATTGTTGGAGTGCTGCAGGGCTGCCATGAGTCCAGACCCTGCACGGAGTGAACCCTCCCCAGCTCCTCCAAGCCACATGGTCAGTGAGGACACTGCACTGTCCCTAACACTGCGCTGGACCATCTCCCCGCCAGGGCTCTTTGCCCAAGAGACTTCAGGAAAACAGCAGGGTGCTGTGTCTGTGGACTTCTGGCTTTTCCCAGGAGGTCGTTTAAAGAAACACAGGTGACCCCTGAAGACACTCTCCCAGCCTTCTCACAGCGTGGGTCCCGACAACAGTCCCTGACCCGAGCCTCCCCAGGGCTGTGTGTGTCCAGGGCGGAAACCATCCAGCCCAGCAATCCACACCCCAGAGAAGCAACACGTGTTGCCATAACCCCCGAACAGAGGCTCGTGTTTAACTCCCATATCGAAGAGTCAGATCATTCCTACTTTCAAAACATTTTTGGTACTTGCCTCTGAAAACACAGCGTGTAAAGCAAGACTTAGAAATCAAGAAGGGCATTCCAACGACGGGCAGGACAGCAGTGACATGTGGCTGGTTCCACATCTGCCCCTGCACAGGTAGGAAGCACCAGTGTGCGTGCTGATAAAGTCAGCGGGAGCAGCCGTGAACACGGCAGGTGCCTGGGAGCAAAGGAAAGGGTGTCAAGCATGCAGGGGACCCGGGGGCCGATGGCCACACAGCTGGAGAGCTGAGCGTGCTCGCTGACCAAGCAGGCTGTGGGCTCCCAAGGCCTCAGTCCAACAGGTGGATTCTGAGCCCAGGCCCAGGACGCTGGACAGCACATCTGGCACGCTTGGGTTACGTGAGCCCATGTGGTGCTTCTGGGGCAGTGGACCTGGAGCCAGCCTCGGCTCGCTGTCCGCTCCACGGCTTCGTGGGGTCATGACGCATTCAGCTAGCTCCTGTTCACTCTGCGATTCCTGTTGCCTAAATGGACCCAGACGGGCGGAGATCTAGAACCAGCAGTGAGCCTGCACTTGACACGGACCCAGGCTCCCAATTCCTTCAGAATTGGGGATGGGAACCCCTGGGGTGGGGTGGGGTGGATACAAGCCTTCAGCTTGTCCTGGATTGTCACCCTGGCTCCTCCCACAGGGCCACCCCTCACTGCGATGCTCCTTTTGGTGACCCATTTTTCTCCCTGGTCCTCCTCACGTGTTTTAGCAGTTGCCGGTGCTTCAGTGGTCTCCCCGCCGACTCTGGCCTGGGATCTGCTGCAATGCCATGTGTCTCTGTGGTTCAGAATGGCTCATTTTCAGACTCAAATCATTCCACATGGAGACGTTTCAGTGGAGCCAGCACAGCCGGCAGCTGGTTCGAGTCTGCAAGTCACTTGTCAGCCCTTCCGGGCTCAGGGAAGCCTGCAGCGCCTGCAGCCCAGCCTTCCCCTGCCCTCACCTGTCTGCGTGCAGGGAAATCTAACGCACATGTTCCTCACTCGGCCACACTTTGCTCACCACTTTATTTCCTAGGCGTGTCGGAGGTTTGCGAAGCCTCCTGCATGGTGCCAGGAGCCTCTCTTTTTTCTGCCTCAAACCACCAAAGCCACTCTTCTGAACAGAAAACAAAAAGTCGACAAAGCCAGACTGGAGTGGGAACGCATGACGAGCTCCAGGCGTGTGCAGGCCGTTCTGCTTTCTTCACTCAACTGAACACTGGGAAAGACAGGTGTGCAGCAATGGAACTTTCCAATTTGTTTAAAAAAAAAATCCATGCTCCTCACCCAAAAGTGGTAAAACAAGTAACAGCTGAGCTTTATTCTGTTTGTCCATGTCTGTAAACAGGTGCCCAGCCCAGAGCGGGGCGGCTGCCAGCTCCAGGCCGGAGCAGCTGCTAGCTCCAGGGTGGACGCCCTGCCCAGCCTAGAGCCGGGAAGGCGAGCTAGCCACACAGTGCTCACTGCAGCCATCAGCCTCGTGGGAGGCCACTTGGAGCATCTGCCGCTGGTAGGCGGCATTTCACAGGGAAAGTGGAACGGCAGGTCTGCTGTGTCCAGCCTGGCGGTCAGCGTGAGAGGACAGGGTGAGTGCTGCATCACTCACCAGCGCGAGGCTCCAGGAGGCCCTGGGGAGGAACTGCACAGAGCACAACATGGGGGCTCGCCCGGTGCATCAGAGGAGGCAGAAGGGCTGCAGAGACCTGGGGCTGCAGCCGCGTCACCCACAGCCTGGCAGGGAGCTTGGGGGACCAAGGGGTGGGGTCTTGTACCAGAAAGCACAGGTGACATCCCAGGGCCCACAAAGCCATGGAGGACAGTAGGGCAGGCTGGAGGAGTCATTGGAAAATTACATCTGGGAAAAACTTCTCTCATTGGCTCCTGACATGAAAACAGACAGCTACTCCTTGGAGCATCACAGGTTTGGGGGATCCCACAATTATTCAACAGACAACTTGAGGAGGGGACAGCAACAGGGGCTGGGTGGGGACAGGACCAACCGGCTTTCCACCCTTCTCTGTCTCCCTTCGGAAATTTTCAACTGCCATCCGTTCGAATCACATAGGTTTGTTTGAATCGTACACAAAAACCTAATGTGCATCTCCGTTACGACATCCTCACCACACCGGAAGGGGCTCTGTGTAAACAGGCTGCTTCCGAGGCTGAATGAGGTACCCAGCCATGAACTCAGCGGCAGCTGGGCTTCAGGAACGACCAGCGGCGGGTGGCATTAGTGAGCAATGTGCAGCCACGGCGGGTTAAGCACTGTTGAGCCGCGGAGGGGCAGGGTGTCAGGCAGCGGAGAGGAGGCAGGGACAGGTGCATGGGGCTGGCGGCTACAGTCGCCCCGGGAGAGGACGCTGCCGGGCTATTGCAGCCTGCAGCCACGCGGTGGCGCGCTCGACCACGCGAAGGAGCCAGCTATGGCATGCTGGCAGATGGGGTGTGCAGAGTTGTGACTCCAGAATTGACAATTCCGTGTCCTGCTCGTTCTCACATCCACTTGAAAAGCTGTGCAGCACCACGTGTCGGAGTCGGGGGCGGCGGCAGCAAAGGACAGCACGAGAGCCTTGTGCCCCAGGCTTCCGCAGAGGGCAGCCCTGGCAGGGCAACCCCGGGAGAGGTAGGAGGTTCAGCTGGGAAACTGGGGACCCAGGTTAGGCTGGGAGCCCGCTGGCACCGCTTCACAGAGCTGGGGTGACGCCAACACGGCCTCCGACCCCCGGAACCAGGCAGGCTGTGTTCTATCGTGCTTTGCTGGTCACACACCTGCAGCCCAGTGTGCAAACTGCAGAGACAAAATGACCATCACACTCTATGGGTCGGAGAGGAAGAGTGGGCGACAGACCACACAAAAAAACAGAGCTGGGGCAGCTGAGCTCACCTGGGCACTGTAGCCCTGCTGCCCGCTCCCTCCTGCCTGCTGGGGAAGCTAGAAGACACACAGAACCACACCACCTCTGGCCATCCTTGCAGAGGCACAGGGAGTCTGAACACTCTCCTGCCACAAAGCCAACCAGTAGTCTGCCATGGAGAGCCTCCAACCTGGCCGTGGGGCATCTGGGGGACAGCCAAGGCTTTACACGAGCCTGGTAGGTTTGATGACCACGTGGGGAGCCGGAAGACAACCAAGACCCACATAGCAAAGGCAAGTGCGGCTGGGAGCCACGAGCCGCCATGAAGAGGATGTTGGCCCCACTGGGGATCTGGCACCACACTGCCCAGCTTGGGTTCCCACGTACGCGTGAGCTCATACTCAACAGGAAAGCAATTTTCCAAAGAGGCCCAGCACCAGGCCATGGCTCACTGAGGTGCCATGCGGCAGGAACTCCCCTGGGACGCAGGCTCAGCCCTGGCTGCCACAACCACACAGCGCTACTTACAGGCCTGGGCTGGCATGGCTGAGCTCTACACACATGCCAGGGTTCCCAGAATCTGCCTGGAGCTGCAGACAGCATCATGGCACACAGTAGGGTGACACCCCACCTCCAAGCTCAGTCCCCCTGGGGCTTGCCTGTCACCACCACGAACAACAGCCTGCGGAAGTCCTCTGCAGGCCCCCAGTCTCCTCCACACCAGGGCTATGTCCACTGCCCAGAAACTGACCGCTCAGCAGCAGCAGCAACTTTCACAAGATGAAGAATGAGTGAGTGAGGACTGAGTGAATGAGTAAGTGAGCGAGTGAGGAGTGAATGCATGAGTGGAGTTAGTGTATGCCTGACTAACAGCTTGGCCGCCCTGCCAGCCTCCAGCTAGGGTCCTTTTGCTCCGTAACCATGGGGGCAGTTGTTGCCCACAGAATGGGTGGTGTGGGGGCTGCAGGGGGCAGCACTGCCCACCAGGGGCTTCTCCTCTGGAGGTGGGACCTCCTGCCCAGTGCATTCAGGCCTCCAGTGAACCCAGAGGACCCCAGTGGAAGGAAGGGTCCGGGGAACCTGAGCCTGCTGGCTGCCTAGCTAGAACCTTCCTCCTGAGATCCAAGGCTTTCCTGGAAGGAATGCATGCACATTAGTTAACTTGGGGATACCCTTCACCAGGCAGCACCAAAACTGGGGTGTCTCGTTGCTCTAAGATGCTTCTGCTAACAACTCGAAGAACAGCTAAGCTTCCAAGATGCTCCTGCCAGAGCTTTGAGGAGAGCTGCGTTTGGGAATAAAAGGCCTCTCCCAGTGCTGTCCATCCATCAGGCTCTCTTCATCCTCTGCCGTGGTATCCAGGCTGCAGCAAAGCAGGTGGTACAGCGTGTACCAGGGTGTCGGACGCCGGCTGGCTCTGCCCTCCGCCACCCTCTGTAAAAATCACACTTTCATAAGGATACTTTTTTTTTTTTAAAGATTTATTTTTATTATTTTTTTTTATTGGAAAGGCGGATATACAGAGAGGAGAGACAGAGAGGAAGATCTTCCGTCCGATGATTCACTCCCCAAGTGAGCGCAACGGCCGATACTATGCCGATCCGAAGCCAGGAGCCTCTTCCAGGTCTCCCACGCGGGTGCAGGGTCCCAAAGCTTTGGGCCGTCCTGGACTGCTTTCCCGGGCCACAGGCAGGGAGCTGGAAGGGAAGCGGGGCTGCCGGGATTAGAACCGGCGCCCATATGGGATCCCGGGCGTGCAAGGCGAGGACCTTTAACCACTTGCGCCACCGCGCCGGGCCCAAGGATACTTTTTTTTAAAAAAAGATTTATTTTTATTATTTTTTTATTGGAAAGGCGGATATACAGAGAGGAGAGACAGAGAGGAAGATCTTCCATCCGATGATTCACTCCCCAAGTGAGCGCAACGGCCGATACTATGCTGATCCGAAGCCAGGAGCCTCTTCCGGGTCTCCCACGTGGGTGCAGGGTCCCAAAGCTTTAGGCCATCCTCGACTGCTTTCCCAGGCTACAGGCAGGGAGCTGGAAGGGAAGCGGGGCTGCCGGGATAGAACCGGCGCCCATATGGGATCCTGGGCGTGCAAGGCGAGGACCTTAACCACTGCGCCACTGCGCCAGGCCCTCGTAAGGATACTTTTTAAGATTTATTTGGAAGGCAGGGTTACAGAGAAGAGAGAGATCTTCCACCTGCTGGCTTACTCCCCAAGCAGCCTCAGAAGTGGGCAGGTTGGCCCGGGCTTCTTCCTGTACCTCTCACGTGTGTGTTGAGAGACACACACCCTTCTGCTCCTTCAGAGATGTGTCGGTGGGGAGCTGGACCAGACAGGGAGACTCGAACCGGCTGTGCCCATTCCACCCCAACATCAGCCCTTCCAGCTGCCAGTTCTGATCAGGCCTGTGCAGGGGACAAGCCCAGGGCACTTGGAGGAGGGTTCCGAGCCTAGATGACCCTACCCTGGGTCCACCATGTTCCGCACTCCCCTGGCGCTGTGGTGCTCGTCCTGGGCCCAGCAGCTCTTGCCCGGGGCTGTGGCAGACGCAAGCTCTTGCAGGAGTTTACTGCAGGAAACAGCCGCAGCCATCTTCTCAATGCAAAAAATAGCTTCTGGTGCTGACGCAGCACGGTTGCTGGGCAACCTGGCTTCCGTTCTCGCTCTGCATCTCCCGTCCTCTTCAGTTCCTATTGGTCCTTCCGACAGGGCTGATTGGTCTGGCAATCCGATGAGTCACGCTGGCAGATGCCGAGCAAGACGCAGCTCCTGCCACCCAGTGCGGCCCCAGCAGGGTCCTGGCTGGAGCCCTCTCCACTCACCGCCTCCCCCGCCTTGGGAGGGAAGAAGGCGTGAAGGGAACCACCAAGGGCTGTGTCCAGTTAGATCTGGAAGAGATGCCAGGCCTGACCTCTGCCCACTTCTGCCCACCTCTGCCCCCTGCCTTCTCCATCTTCCTCTTGTTCCCTCTGCCCCACCAACACATACCCAGAGCATCAAGTGTGAAAGTGAGAGCCCAGTGTTGACTGGTGACAGGACCAACAAATGACAGCTCGTGGACCCCTCCCCCTGCCCCAGCGGTCCCCTTCCCACCCATGCCCTATCCCCCACTTCAAGCTCATCCTTAAGGTCAAGATGGATACCTGGCCACCTGCCCTCAGTATCCTCTGGACCCACACGTGGGGCACCAGAGAGGCAGATACCTGCCCACGGAGTAGAAGGAAGGACACCCCAAGTGGAGCCAGTGCTGCCACAGGACCATGGCAAGTGTCAGGAGCAGGTGTCCACACATTGGACCCGGGCCCTGAGCATTCCCATGCTGGACTCCCCTGAGCACTCCCTGCAGAGCCACTCCACCCAAGTCGCCATCACTCGGCGGTCATCAAAAGCTGAATGTCCAGGCTAGGTGGGCATCAAGGCGCCACAGCCCCAGCCCGTCTCCTTCCACCAGGAAAGAGCCAGGACCCAGGGAACCAGCAAGTGACGACACTTGGGGCAGTTCCAGGAAACAGAACGTTTCCGTGGAGCAGTGAAGTCTCAGTTGCCGGTGGATGCAGGCACGGGGCCCGGGGCAGATAGCATTCAGTGGAATCTTCTCGTGTGGCCAAATGACCGTGTGATGGACTGGGCACAGGGAGACAGGCGCCACACAGGGTCCTGCATCTGTGACAATGAGTCCACCTGCTACCCAGGGCTGGAGCCCTCTGCCGAGGACCACTGGACAATTAGCACGTCGTACTTGGGCCACACACAATTATCAACTTAGCAATCAGATGAGGACGAACAGTACGAGAAGGCGGACGCTGTGCTGCGCGGGGCTGGGTGTGGTTTCCCACCCAGGAGGAAGTGTTTGGAAACAGCTGTGCAAGACAAACCCATAGTTCCCTGATGGAGAAGTGGGCACATGACAGGAGATGGACATGCTAATTATGCTGGTTTGGGCACGCTGAACTGTCACACTGTGCCCCCTAAAATGCACCACCACGTGTCGGCTTTTAAAACTTCACTTTAAAAAAAAGAAAAGGAAAAAAGAAAGCATTTGCCGTGGTAATTCTATAGAACGTTCTGACAAGATAACGGGAGAAAGCCAGACTCGCTTTAACTCCGCTTGGGAAGCCACACCCAGGGAAGACGCACTTTGCTCCTGGGACGTGAGCCTGGCTTTGTCACAGACTCGCAGGCCTCTGGTCAGAACCGGAGGAGAGGGGATGCTTCCCCTCAGCCTAGCAGGTCTAAGAATCTAACCGGCTGCAGAGGCCCGGTGCACGCCCAAACGTCAGGACTGGGCAGATGGAGGCCAGGAGCCTCCCCCACAAGTGGCAGGGCCCCAACTCGTGGAGCTGCCCTGGCGTGCGTATCACAGGGGGCTGCAGTGGCCACTGGGCCTCCCAACTGACATCCCAGCCAGTGCTGGCACCGCAGTGTCCTGTCTCTCTGTGGACGGTCCAGCGAGGAGTGTACTTCACACAAGTACAATTCTGTTGCGATCTGGTCTGGTCTGAACGCTATCACTATGAAACGCAGAATGAAAATGTTTATTTTGGTGCAAAAAAGTTTGTGATCTATACATATGAAGGAGTCCCATTGTATTATAAAAAACCACATATGGATTTCCAAAGAACACTTGTAGTAAAATAAACTTCTTTTATAAAGAGATTTATTTGTTTATTTGAAAGGCAAAGTTAGAGAGAGGAAGATTTGCTGCCTGCTGGCTTGCTCCTCCATGGCCTTCAGTGGCCACACCAGTGCTGGGCTAGGCCCGCTCCAGGAGCCAGGCGCTTCTTCTGGGCCTCCCGGGCACTTTGGTGACTGCCCACTGCTTCCTCAGGTGTGCCAGTAGCAGGCTGGACTGGTGAGTGTGTATGAGAGAGTGTGTGAGAGTGTGTGAGTGTGAGTGTGTATGAGAGAGTGTGTGAGTGTGTATGAGAGTGTGTGTGTGAGAGAGAGAGAGTGTGAGAGAGTGTGTGTGAGAAAGAGTGTGTATGAGAGAGTGTGTGTGAGTGTGTGTGAGAGAGAGAGAGTGTGTGTGTGAGTGTGTGTGTGAGAGTGTGTGGCTGAGTGTGTGTGAGTGTGTGAGAGAATATGTGTGTGAGTGTGTGTGAGAGAGTGTGTGAGAGTGTGTGTGAGAGAGTGTGTGAGTGTGTGTGTGAGAAAGAGTGTTATGAGAGTGTGAGTGTGTGTGAGAGAATATGTGTGAGTGTGTGAGAGTGTGTGTGTGTGTGTATGAGAGTGTGTGTGAGAGAGAGTGTGTGAGTGTGTGTTGAGAAAGAGTGTGTATGAGAGAGTGTGTGTGAGTGTGTGTGAGAGTGAGTGTGTGTGTGTGTGTATGTGTGTGTGTGTGTGCTTGGGATACACCAGTTTGAAAGCAATATTGCCAGAACAAAGCTATCTTTGAAATTTTCTTTTAACAACATTTCAGAGGTGTTAAAAGCAAGAAATCTTTTTTTTTAAGGCGTAATTGGTTCTGCAATAGAGATAAGGCTTTAGTTCTTAATCAAATGAACTTTCTGCCTCAATTCTTTTTTCTCCCAAAATGCCAGAAGATCCTATAACTATGCTGCAGTTCAAAGAAGACCTCCGAATTACATAACAAGACAGCTGATTTCTATTTAGAGTGTCACACTTCACAAAGTCAAGGGTGTTGATGTGGGACCTGGCACTCGGGTGGGCAGTCCACCCCGTCCCAGCTGTCCTGAAGCTGGCGGTGGTCGCCCGGCGTGCCCCTGGCAAGCACCGTGCCTGCGAGGATCCAGGAGAAACCAGGACAGGCCTCCCATGCGTGGCTGGCAACCTGCTTTACGGCACCAGAAAAAACCAAGACGCAAACGGAGCCCAGCAGCTCTGGCGCTAGTAGAGTTGCCGGTGCCTCCCCCGACCTTGGAAGACCTGGGTTCGATTCCCTGCTCAGGATCTGACTCCGGGGAGTAGCAGTGATGGCTTCAGGACCTGGGTGGCTGCCATGCACGGGGATTAGACTGATCCTGCTGGTGTGAACCACAGGTAGGAACTCTCCTCTGTCTCTCTGCCACACACACACAGTTTGTCTACCCCCAGTGTCCCAAAAGGATCACGATGCTGTCATGACAGCTCAGCAATGAAACGTTGCAACAATCACAACGCGTGTGCTGGACCCACGTGTGCGTATGAGTGAACACGTGTGGGAGATGTGACCCACGCCCTGCGAGACTGCCTCTGTCTGGTGGGAATGTCAGAGCACGAGGCACTGGGTGCTTCCTCAAGAACAAGACTCTCTTACAGTCTTGGAGGCCATGAGACCCAAAACCCAGGGCTGACCCCGGGCAAGGACAGCGGCAGCATTCCCCAGGAGGGGGACCAGAGCACGAGGGCCAGCTTGTCCCCGTAAGCGCTGTGGCCCAGCAGGCTGCCCTCTGGCACAGACGCTGGCACATCCAGCCTGTAGCGGTGCCTGGAGGGCGAGGCTCTCAGGAGACGGGAACTGGGGGCTCAAGGAGGGCACCAAGCCTGGTGTGTGACCCACGTCGGGATCAGACCCACCCAGGCTCTCGGCCACCCGGCCATGTGTCTCTGTCCTCTGCAGGCTGGTTTCCTGCTGACGTTGGCAGGCTGCTGACGAAAGGGCTTCCTTTTCACGTAGCAAAGTGGTAATTCTGTCCCCAGAGCGAAGTGGTAACCCTGTCGGAGAACACCAACCTTCTAAAGTTCTCTGTATCATCAATTGTGTCTCTCTGTAGGGCTCATTTTGGCAAACTTGAAAAGATAATATTTATTTCATTTTAAAAAAATATTTATTTATTTATTGGAAAGGCAGATTTACAGAAAGAAGGAAAGACAGAAGGATCTTCCATCAGCTGGTTCACTCCTCAAGTCACCACAATGGCGTGAGCTAAGCCAATCCGAAGCCAGAAGCCAGGAGCCTCTTCTGGGTGTCCCACATTGGTGCAGGGTCCCAAGGCTTTGGGCCATCCTCCACTGCTTTCCCAGGCCACAGGCAGGGAGCTGGATGGGAAGTAGGGCAGCAAGGACATGAACTGACGCCCATAGGGGACACTGCACTGGGAGGTGGAACATTAGTTAGCTCAGCCATCACACCAGTCCCGAAGAGCTAGCATGTTAAGCACACACACACACACACACACACACACACCCCTCTGCCGGTTTGCATTACCAAGAAATGGGAAGCATTCCCAACTGCAAACCTGCGGAAGCCGTGTGACCACACAGCTTGCAGTTCCCATAGCAACAGGCTCCATTGCCTAGGTGACAGTGATCTTACGACGTCACCAGTGAGCTAAACTAAGTTGGAAAACACGCGGCTGTTTCCTCCCACGTCTTAGCGTTGCCTTCAGGGCGTTTGTGAGGATGCCTCACGAGCAGACTCGCAGACCGTGCCTCTCCCAGAGGTGTGCAGACACCCACCACAGTGTGTGACCCCAGCAGACCTCTGCCCAGCTGCCGGGCAGATTCCAAGCCAGAAGACGTGGCCATGCCAGGGGAGCACACGCCGGGGCCGAGATGCAGGAAGGCATGCCCATTTCCGATTCCTCCTGCTCCTGTTTGGGTTGGTGGGCTGCCATCAAAATGAAGGTGGCCCACATGGCACACGGGTACAGACACAGCCTAGCAGGGCAGAGTGTGCCAAAGGGCACGCCAGATCAGAAACTTGGCATTGTGGAGGGGACTTGGAGCCCTCGCTCCTCTCCTGGCCAATGGCCGCGGGGTTGAAGTGGCGCAGAGGAGTCCAGGGGACAGCCACACGCAGGCTTCGAAGGGCATCCTTCCCTGCTCCAGGCACAGCACACTGTCTCCAAGCATTGTGAGCGACCTACCGGGACCCCAGGGCTCTGCATGGCAACACAGACTCCAACCTGAACACACACAATCACCACACTCCTTGTGAATGCCAGGCTGCGAGGAGGGGGCCGGACCCACCCAGCTCTGCTGAAACACCAGACTAGGCTGATCCGCGGCTGATGCTGTGGAAAAAGACAGTGGAAAGCAGTGGCTGAGACTCCCTACTGCACCCGCATTCCAGTGAGTTAAAAAGAATAAAACAACAGGCACCCAAAGAATTTTTTAAAAAAACTTTGGGGCTGGTGGCAGGGCATAGCAAGGTAAGCCTCTACCTGCAGTGTCAGCATTCCATACTGGCACCGGCACTTCCCATCCAGACCCGGGCTGATATGCCTGGAAGAGCAGTGAAGGAAAGCTGAAGTTCTTGACCCTTGTACCCACGTGGGAGACCCAGAAGCGACTCCAGGCTCCTAGCTTTGGACTGGCCCAGCTCCAGCCATTGCAGTCCTTTGGGTAGTAAATAAGCAGGTCAGAGATCTCTGTCTCTCTTCTCTGTAGATCTGCCTTTCAAATAAAAATAAATATTTTGGGCCCGGTGCGGTGGCACAAGTGGTTAAGGTCTTCACCTTGCATGCCCGGGATCCCATATGGGCGCCAATTCTAATCCCGGCAGCCCCGCTTCCCTTCCAGCTCCCTGCCTGTGGCCCGGGAAGGCAGTCGAGGACGGCCCAAAGCTTTGGGACCCTGCACCCGCGTGGGAGACCCGGAGGAGGCTCCTGGCTTCAGATCGGCATAGCGTTGGCCGTTGCGCTCACTTGGGGAGTGAATCATCGGACGGAAGATCTTCCTCTCTGTATATCCGCCTTTCCAATAAAAAAAAATAATAAAAATAAATCTAAAAAAATATATTTTGAAAGCCCCTAAAACTAAATAAAAGAGAAATAGCTTGGGAATAAGACAAGAAAGTAAAATGAGGTCAGATCCAGGACAGCTGGATCACCTTTCCCTGAGAGCTGGGATGGTCACGGGCACAAGCAGGCTTCCAGAGAGGGGGTGAAATGCCACTCAGAGGTAATCTCATGTTGATGCAAGAAAGCTTGAAAAACCTGCATAATCTGCTCAGAATATACTCTTCCCGCCAACTCTTGAAGACTCTTCAACCTGCAGAGGGAGCTGGAGCTGGGAGCAGAGGCTGCCCCACATCTGTTGCCATTTGTCACCATTCAGTCAAGCTTTCTCCACACCAGGAAAGCAGGCCAGGCACTGGGCTAGCCACTGCCCAGCCCTGGTTGCCATCAAAGTCTCAGACACTCTACGAGCATCATGGGCACTGCAGGTAGAATTAGAATGACCCACAGCTGTGTTGCAGGCCCCTGGGCCAGGATGACCAAGGCTGCATTTTGTGACCCCTGGCGCAGGGCAACCCGGGCCTGTGTTACGTGGACCCCTGGGCCAGGATGACCCGTGCCTGCACTGTAGATCCCTGACCCAGGACAGCTCATGCCTATGTTGTATAACTCCTGGCCCAGGACGACCAGAGGCTGCGTTGTGTGGCCCCTGGGCCAGGATGACCAGAGGCTGCGTTGTGTGGCCCCTGGGCCAGGATGACCGGGGGCTGCGTTGTGTGGCCCCTGGGCCAGGATGACCGGGGGCTGCGTTGTGTGGCCCCTGGCCCATGACGACCAGAGGCTGCGTTGTGTGGCCCCTGGGCCAGGATGACCGGGGGCTGCGTTGTGTGGCCCCTGGGCCAGGATGACCGGGGGCTGCGTTGTGTGGCCCCTGGCCCATGACGACCAGAGGCTGCGTTGTGTGGCCCCTGGCCCATGATGACCGGGGGCTGCGTTGTGTGACCCCTGGCCCATGACGACCAGAGGCTGCGTTGTGTGGCCCCTGGGCCAGGATGACCGGGGGCTGCGTTGTGTGACCCCTGGCCCATGATGACCCGAGGCTGCGTTAAGTGACCCCTGGCCCAGGCCTCTGCCTTTGTATCCAGAAGGCTGGGGTTATTGCAGAGTGCTTCATCCTGGTTGGGTGCGTGCATCCAGCTTCCTCTCTCCCCTGCTGCTTCTGACGCAGGAGCTCCAGCTACGGGTTCACTGACCACCACTGCCTCAGCCTCCTCTTTTTGCTTGGGTTTCAGAAACGTTGGGAATCCTGAGACAGTTCTGGGGGCTGAAATGCTACGAGACCCTCGGGAGGAGAAACTCAGAGTGAGGAGTATCGGCTGGCTCGGAGGCCGCTGCCGCCCTGGGAGCTGTAAACAATGACAACCCACGGGCTCCTGGCAGCTGCACGAAGTGGCTGTGTGAGCAGTGCTATGGGAACTTGGCGCTGGAAGGCGTGACGATTCCGTTTTCAATATTCCTTCAACACGTCATCAGCCACGTCAGGACCAGCCCCAGCTCCTAATTTGCAATCTGTTGATCCAAACATGTTTCCATAAAACCCGCCAGGACCAAAAAGATAAAATGCCTACGGAGCCATGAGATTGCAGGCCTGCTTCCAACTTTGACTTCCACATGTTCTCCTGCACCGTAACTGCACCAAAGAGCCAGGATCCAGCACCGGATACGCCATCTGACCCGACACTTCAGCAGCCGGCGCTGAGCACCAAACAGGCGAGAGTTCATCCCCACAGCCCTCCCTGCCAGCCCCTGCCTCCGCCCTTCACCTTCACTGTAAGGTGACATGACCAAAGGTCCAGACGTTGCAAACAGAAATAAACAAGCCAATTCTGCAAACATGCTTTTCTTTCTGGCTTCAGAAAGACCATTGCTCTGTGCTGTCCATGTCGCAGTCACGCTGAACTGCAGCTTGCTGTGTGGCGTGTAGCTGGCCACACAGCTTGACACGACGCCACTGTTCACACCCCTCACAAACTGCCAAGGCCCAGTGCACCTTGCAGGCAACAGAACACCCAAGGAGACGCTGTCGGGAGAGCTGCCAGCCAGCAGTCCTCCACAAATGTCTTGGGCTTGAGTGGCACAGGACCAGTTGAGCCAGTCAATTGACCCAGGCCAGCTCTATGGGGGATTGCGGATTCCCCAGCAGCACAGCCAGCATACCCAGACCCTCTCACACAGGGAAGCAGAGGGTGGGAGAGGGGCGTCCCGAGGCCAGAGCTGCCCCATGGCTAACAGCAAGAAGAGAGACACATCCCAGGTGACTCCCACAGCCAGGGCCATGTCTGAGTGCCAGGGCCGAGGCCTCGGGGGCCCCTGCTGCACACTCCGCAGCCAGAAGCCATCACTGAATTAATCCTCCTAAGATCTGAGAATGCCAGGGTGATGTCAGAAGATGCAGGGCACACCAGGTAAACACTACGTTTTAGAGACTAGAGAACATCTTTAATCATGGTGGTCTTGGCATGCACGGAATTCTCTGGAAGGCTGGATGTATTCTTCTTCTTTCTTTTTGACTTTATTTAAGAGATAGGTTTATAGCAAAACTGGGTGGAAAGCAGAGATTTCAGTATGTTCTCTGCCCCTATGGCATGGCATACACTGTATAGCAGGGTGTGCTCTTCAGTTCCTAATGTCTGAAAGCGCGGAGCAGCAAGGGTTAGCCTGACTACCGCTGAGCTCCAGGACCGTGCCCGGGTCGGACAGAAGCACAGGGACTCCGTCTACACAGAGCCAGGTCACATCGCAAATGCTGATGCCACCTGGGAACCACACAGGTGGAGGCCAGGACTGTACCCAGGCAGGGTCAGAGCCACCTTCTGGGAATTTCACCTCCCATGAGCCATTCCTTATGTGACTGTCCCAAAAGGACACCCCAGTGGATCAGGTGGTCTACACATCAGGACAATTGTGTTCCACACAGGATGGAGCAGGTGACTTGAAGGAAGCAAAAACGCAAAGATGCCCTCACCCGCTGACCCAGGAAGTAGGCAAGCCAAGCCACTCGCAGAACCCAGAAGGCTTGGGGTGTGCAGGCACTGAAGGGATGAGGCCAAGGCACGTCCCGTCTCCCACGTGGGCAGGGGCTGCAGTTCAGACCAGAAGGCATTCTCTGAGCATGCCTGCCAGCCTTGACACCGAGCTGCAGCTGCCACCAGCAGAACTACCCTGCTGTGGGGTCCCACAGCCACCCAGTGCTGCCAACGGCTGCAGCCATGTCCAGCAGAAAAATGACTGTCACCTGGTACAACAACAAAAGCTTGCAAAGTCAGCAGTTGTTCGTCCCTAAGGTCACTCTGCATGAGCTTGGTGTGTCAGCTCAGCACCCCACTGAACTCCCGGTTTGTGGTTGTGCCTTTATACACCCTGCTTTTGGGAGGTCAGGGTCGAGAGGTCGTTAGCGCATGAGTCCCCTCCTCACCCCCACTGATGAAGGACATTCATGGTGCTCTGCATTGGCTCGACTTGGTACAATAGGAGACAAGGCAAGAGCTGGAGTCACTTGTCCAACTCATGGTAGTGGTGCCAAACAGGCGAGGAGCTTCATGTGAGCAGAGAGCGGGTCTGCTAGCGCGTGTGTGTGCGCGTGTGTATGTGTGTGTATGTGTGTGTGTATGTGTGTGCGTGTGAGTGTGTGTCAGTACGTGTGTATGCATGTGTGTGCGTGTGTGTATGTGTGTGTGTGCGAGTGCGTGTGTATGCGTGTGTGTATGTGTGTGCGTGTGAGTGTGTGTCAGTGCGTGTGTATGTGTGTGTGTGTTTGCGTGTGTGCGCGTGTGTATGTATGCGTGTGTGTGTGCGCGCACGTGCGACTAGAGTTAAATTCTTCTATCAGAGACACCAATTCCTGGCACCCATGGCGGCACCCCACTGTGCCCAAAGCCTGGCTCTGCATCCTCAGGCTCCCCACCTCTGGAATCCTGGGGCAAGCCAATTCCTTTCCTTTCCCAATGACCAGCCGCAGGTGTTCTCACAGCCGAAAACACACTATGACATCATCAAGATGAAAGCTTGACTCTGACGCCAGTCTAAGCTTCAGGTAAAGACAAAAGCCAGCCAGGCTCCTGCCTGGCCAAGGGGGTGAGGATGCAGAGAGCTGGTCTCAGGCCACAGACAGAGGGATGGGCAGGCTGGGGGTGGCAGGGAGCCTCTGGCTGAGGACAACAAGCTGTGCAAGGCCAAGGGAGAGTGAGGGGGAGATTCATACTGACTCAGAGGATCCTGCCGGATCCCGCATCCGAGGCCATGGGGTGCCATGGCTCAGCAGGGAAAGGGCCACGGAGCTCTCCCGAGGGCCCAAGGACCCTGTGGAGCGTGGCACTCTGCAGTTGCCCAAGACAGACACGCCATAGTTCAGAATTTGTAGGCGTTGATTGCCAGGTGGCCTGTCGTATCCCTGCCCATCTCAGCTCCTGGAAAACTAGCTATGATTCTTACAGCTTCACTTTTGTCAAATTCCCACCTGCTGCCCATCTGACCTTCCCCCTGGGGAGGGAGATGTACAGACCGAGGTTTGGGAAAAGCCACTACGACACTGGCACACAAGTTTGCTCGTTCAGGGTCGACACAATCTCCCAGCAGTGTCCAAGTCAGAATATACAAAAGAATCCCCAGAATCAAGTGCCAGCCCCCAGACTGTCTTCCCAGCCCCAGCACGTGCAGCCGACCCTATTCCCCCCACAGTCTGACACCACATGCAGGGCATCCTGTTCTAACCAATCTGGGTAAGCACCATGTGGACTCAGGCAGATGTGGGCCTAAACCTTGAGGACCCGGACACAGGAAGACCTGGGAGGAGCAGGTCCCACGGAAGGGAGCAGCGCTCAGCAGCCCCTAAAGCCAAGCTTCACCTGCCTGACAACCTCCCCCAGCTCTCCCTTGGGCCTCAAACAGTCCTCTTGCACATCTGAGAACTGGGGAGAGCCTATTTGGGACTACACGGTCTGCCTTCCCCGATGGCCACCTGACAAGCCTGCTGTCTCCTTGCATCAGCCCTCATGTCTGGTATTCTGAGACCTCACCTGGCATTCTGAGATCCAGGCCTCACTTACACTGGCCTTCCAGTTTGTTCCTCAGTGTGGGCAGCCCAGAGGGAGGACAGGAAAGCATGTGGTAGGACCTTCCTGAGGCCACACCTAGAAGAGGCCACAACATTGCCACTCATTCTCCATCTGCTGGGACTCAGTCATGGCCACATCTCCTGCCAGAAGCCTGGGCAGGTGCCTTTGGCCCAAGACCCTTAAACAGAGGACCGACACCTTCCTTCCGTTCTGATAGTTGGCCTTCGACCCTGGTTATTGGTACCCTACTGAAACCCAAGCACTTCAGTAATCTTCAGGTATCTTCAGTGTCCTTTTGTAGATCGGGAGCTCCTGGAGAGCCTAGAGATAGTGCTGAAAAGTCCCCTGGCAACCAGCCCCACCCCTCCGCCTGCAGGGAAAGGAGAGGGGAGCACAGCTGAGTTAATCACCCATGGCGAAGGCCAGTGATGTCATCCATCACACCCCCCTGACAATGACATCATCTGCCACACTGCCACACTGATGTCACCCCTCACACTTCCACAACAGTGACATCATCAATCACACCTCCCTGACAATGACATCATTCTCCAGTCCTCCATCACACCTCCATGACAAGCCTCCAGAAGGAGTGGCGTGTGCTAGTGTTGAGAAGGTGTTGTGCGGGAGAGGCCGTGCGGGCTCTGCTCCCACCCCAATGGCCTTGCTCTAAGTGCTCCATCTGGCTGTTCATCTGCTGCACTGCAGCATACTTCACTAGCGTTCTGCAATTAGTCACTGAGTGTCAGAAGGTGGAATTGGACCCATGTTGACACTAGACAGGGCTTGTCTGAGACTACACGTTTCCACACACAGCATCACCAGTGCTGCCCTCAGCCAGAACACCAGGCACACAAGCCCAAGCTCTCCGAGTTGGCCGCCTTGGAGCTCTGACCCCAGGCAGCCCTCAGTCATCCAGCAAATCTGCATGGAACACCTGCTTTGTGCCAGCACTGAGCTAAGTGCTCCTGGGGACTAGCAGGAGATTTGGGGTCGTTAGCATTGTTAGAGAGAATGGGACATGCCCTTGGCCCTGGGAGGGTATTTCATGCCTGCCTGTCCCACTTTCCTTCTTCCCCGAGCTGTGCCGACTCTCCCTGTCCATGGAGGGAGGACCATTCCCTCTGCGTGGTTTGCGTCCACCCAGCTCCTCTCCATCCTATACTCCTGACGCACAGTGAGCTAAATATTTCTCATGAATGCATAGGCCTGCCTTGTGGGCTAGAAATTTCCTCAGGACCGTTCTACCTACCCTGTAAGCTCACTGAGCAGATTCAGTAGAGAGTCAACAGTCACTAAGGAATTTGGGTCCTACCAAGGAAGCTGGTCTTTCCCATGTCAGCCTTCCAGGCCCTTCCAGGCCCTTCCAGGCCCTTCCAGGCACTTCCAGACACTTCCAGCCACTTCCAGACACTTCCAGCCACTTCTAGGTCCTCAGAGCAAGTGCGTGCTGGATATTAATTCCCAAAAGACTCAGGCATATGCTCACTTCCAAGACATTAATATATGAAAAATAAAACGGCAATTCCCTTCAATTATGAACATTGACAAAACTCACGTGGGATTACAGAGATATACGTTTTTAAAACACAAATAATTGAAGGCATGCCTTCTAACAAACATCTTCAGGATTAAAGAATTATCTACATGATTCTTGGCTTTAATAGCCTTAACCTCAAAATACTGTGCAGCTTTTTCAGTATGACAATTTGCTCTAGTTCTTACATGGGAAAAATCCACATACAACAAAACAATAAAAACAACCTTCCAGATTAAAGAGACAAAGGGGAAAACCTCTGGAATGGTTGACAGAAAGTCAGGGCCGTGACAACTAGATTGAAGGCCGTGCTGGAGTCAGAAACGGGTGCATCGCATGTATCAGGTAGGGATAAGTCATGGCCGTAAACCTTTAGACGTAAGAAAAACTTGGTTGTGTCATTCTTTCTCATGCTGAGATGCCTGCCACCCTTTCCGCCTATTGACCACGACCTTCCGGATCACAAAGATGTAACACCTATTGGCTTCAGTTTGAGATTTTGCCTAAAATTGTGGCTTTCTCTCATGACTTGACTACACCACCATCAATTTTTACAACTAATGACAAATAAAAAATGACCCTGGACCCATCTTTCTCTGTGATCTAGTTAAATTCTGTATTTGTTAGTCTTGCTTTAGTTCATGTCTTCTGAACTGCCAAAAGCAAGGGGCCACTGAAACACACCCTTATTTGAGAAGGTGTTGAGTGCAACAGTTCAAATGCTGCTTGGAAAGCCCTCATCCCATACTCGAGGCCTGGCTTTGCATCCCAGCTCTGCCCTGAGCTCAGCTCCCTGCCAGTGTGCCCCTGACAGGCAGCGGTGACGGACAGCTCAAGTGGTTGGGGCACCTGGAATGGAGTTCCTGGCTCCTGGCTTCGGTGTGGCTCAATCCCAGAAGCCACTTGCACTGAGGAGTAAATCAGCAAACAGATGTTCTCTCTTTCTTCCCTTTTTTCAAACAAATTAAGTTATCCAACACATTTTTAATGCCAAGAATAAATACATCAGAGGAAACCTCCCACACTAGTATGCCAACTTCCTGGGTTTTCAGCCAGGTCTCAAGAGGGCAAGATTTTCACACATGGCTTTCATTCCTCCACACCACTCTCCATAATAACACTAATTTGTCCCACTGTGCTCTTACTTTTTCATTTTGTATTGTTTTTTATTATTTTATGTTCCATGGGCTCTGGGACTTCCCTGACCCTCATCCTCCCCTCTGATTTCCCCTATATTATTACACTGTTATAGTTCTTCGTAATCAGTCATAAGTCTATCATTCTACTATTTAATGTGTAGCCTGATACTGCAGGTATAGGCAATGGCAGAGAGCCCAACATCCTATTGTCAAGATATAAATTCAACAGTTTCATTGGAAGTTTATCTGATCTGGAAGTAGAGATACATACTGCATTATATCATCACATCTGGATATGACAGTCTCCATTACAAAGTTACTATTCATCCCCTTAAATGAAAAGCCACAAAACAAAATCAATAGCAGGAAGAAAAACAGCAATTTACAATGCCATGAAGTTAAACAACATGCTACTGAATGATTAATGTGTCACTTAAGAAATAGAAAAGACAACCAAGAACCTTCTTGAAGAAAATTACACTGTTGTATGACCTATGAGTCAGTGAAGACTTTATATGAGAAAAATACTGTTTTGAAGAAATTAAACTAAAAACAAACACATCAAAATCCATGATGCAACATGTTCCTGCAACATGTCTGCCATAGGCAACAAACAGATAGGTTTTGATTTTTTTATCCTGGTCCATTAATCTATGACATTTAATTGTTGAATTTAAGCTGTTTACATTCAGGGTTAATACGGTTATTTGGTACTGTCATCTTAGCACTGGGTTGTTCATTGATTTAGTCTTCTGTTGTCATTTTACTGGGATGCTCTCCACATTTGCCTTTGGTTTTGGTAGGTGCTATTCCTTTTCTCTGTCATGAAAACATATTTAAGCATCATTTGTAAGACAGGTCTGGAAGAAGTGTATTCTTTGAGCTTTTCTTTACTGTGGAACGATCTTATTTCATTTTTAGTGACAAGGGAAATCTTTCCTGGGTATATTATTCTGGGCTGAACTTTTTTCCTTTTAGAAACTGGAATATGTCACTCCATTCTCGCCTGACCTGTAGAGTTTCCTCTGAGAAGTTAGCTGTGAGTCTGATTGAGTTTCCTCTATATGTTAATCATTTTTTTCATGTACACATTTAAGGCTCTTTTCCTTATGTTCAATTAAAGAGAGTTTGATTATCATGTGTTATGGTGAATATCGCTTTTGCTCAACACTGTTCAAAGTTCTGTGGCCCTCCTGGATGTTGTTTCCAAATTCGTTCTCCAGACTAGGGCAGTTTTAATTTATTATTTCATTAAATACGTCTTTAAATCCCAATTTCTCTTTCTGCACCTTCTGGGATTCACAGAACTCTTATATTTGGCCTTTTAATAGTGTCTTTTAGTTCCTAAACACTTCTTTTAGCTTGACCAGTTCCATTTCAAACTTTTTGATTGTCTCCCCATTGTGACAAGAAGTATCTTCCAATCCTGAGACTATTTCTTCTGCCTCGTTCAGTCTATTACTGAGGCTTTCCGCTGAATGTTTAATTTGCTGCACTGTGTCCTTCATTTCTAATAATTCTGTTTGATTTTGTTTCAGTGTTGCTCTTTCCCGTGTGACAATTTCCTTAAATTGCTTGAACTCCTGTATGTGAATCTCATTGTTGATAAGAAGCTTTACAAGTGTTTTGAATTTTGCATCCCCTATTTCCTTAATGTCTTCCTCAGTTAAATCTGAGGTTGGCAAAGACTTTTGCTCCTTTGCAAGGGAGTCTTCAGTAATATTTATTGTGCCTCTGTATCTTCTTTTGCTCTTGGTCCTTGTACTTCTAGTTAGCAAATTCTTCTCCTTGGGGCAGGTTTCTAAGCTGTGTCACCCACGGGCCTACAGTTCAACTGTACTGATTGCAATTGGCACCCAGTTCTTTATTTATAGTCACTTGTGCCACTCCCTCCAGTGAGTTTCAAGCCTGGGCTCTTGTGTTAGACTTCCACACGGTCTCAGTAGCCCCAGCTCCTGGCTCGCCACTCTGCTTCTCCTGATCCTGTGCTGTGACTGCACCATTACCTGTGCAATCTTTCTCCCACTTTCAGCCCAAGCAGTTCCCAGGATTAGGGAAACATCAGCTGTCCTAAATAATTGGGTTTTTGGTGGTACTGATCTTGCTTGGAACCTGCTGGCCAGTCAGTCTGAGGACCACCCAAACCTATTTTGGGTAGGACCAGTAGGATGCCAGAATCGGTACTATTTTCCCACTACCAGTACAGTGAGCTTACTTCCAGCTGATCGCTTGTGCAGCTCACTGCTGTCCCTCCAGTTCCACAGCCTTTACCAGACATGGCACTGGTGGAGTTCTGGATCTGCTGGCCATGAGGTCTGAGGGCTACCCAGACTTATTTTGGGTGGGACCTGTAGGATGTCACACTGCTACTGTGTGTGACCGGTATGACGTACTGAGCCAGGAATGAGTTCACTCCTGGCTTAGTGCTACGCAGCTTGCTGTTGTCCTATCACTCCCACAGCCTGTGCCTCCCTGCACAAAATGGCACCCAGTGTGGCACTGGTGGGACTCTGGACTCTAAAATCCACCTTGTTCTTGTTCCTGCACCCCCTGCTTGGGGTCTGCCACTATGTCTCTGCTCCCGGTTGGATCACACAAGTCAACAGGATGGGCAATACTTTGCCTGGGTTTATCTCTGGCTGCCAGTGCAGCTACCGTTGTCACTCGTTGACTGCCACTGGGGTATTCGGTCACTGCAACACCACTCCATTGTCTCCACTGCTTTCCTGTGTCCACCAATTCCCAGGTGCCCCTCTGCCATCAGCCTGTCCTCTCTATATTTTCTGGAATGTGCTCTCTCTGCATCACCCTGATTCTCCATCTGTTTAAATGTGTCCTTTCCCTATTCTGCCATCTCAATCCCCCCCCCATGTGGTCCTGAGTGAAAAACCGGAAAGAACCAGAAAGCAAGACGAATCAAGAGTGATAACAACAATGTCCTACTTTTGTATCAAACACCCAGTCTGAAGCACACTTTCATCTGCGTTATTACATTTGCACACAACTCCATGAGGTAGAAAGGGCAGGTTGTGCTTTGGCCCCATATCTAAGTGACTTCCCAGATGGAAAGCAATGTGGCACATGGAAGGCTGTAGGCTACAGAGAGACAGGGGCAACAGGAATGGAGGGCACATAGCACAGAAGTGGCTGACCTTAGATGGAAGGAAGGACTCCTGGTGGGTGCATGAATGGATAGGTGGATAGGTGGTTGGGCGGCTGGGTGGATAGAGGATGAGTGGATGGATAGGTGGATGGGTGGACAGGTGGATAGATGGGTGGATGGACTAATGGATAAAAGGGTGGATTCCAGTTTTTCTGCTCACAGAAGTAAATGATCATGATTGCTTCGACTTAGGAGGAAAAGAGGCAGTTGTGTGAGAGCCTGGGGATGAGGAAGAAGTGGATGAAGTGGTTAACACACATGGTTGCAAGCAGTCTTGAAGTGCTGAGCCAGTGGCATCTGAACCAGGGCTGCAAGGCAGGCAAAGAAGGAAGCCAGAGGAGGGTGGTGACGAAACACAGTGATGACAGCATGGACTGAGAGGACATGAGATTGGGGGAAGGGAGTGATGCCCCCAGTCATGACAGGCAAGGAAAATAGGGCTTATCCACCCATGAGTGGGCACAGAAGAGGGGATCCCGGAGAGGATCAGATGCATGCCACCCACAGTCAACCAGATCTGCCTGGAAGAGGCTGTGTCATCATTGCTGGCTGTGCCTGGGTGGTGGGGGCTGGTTGGCAGGGTGGGCCTGGATGTCCATTGAACTAACTGGAGAAGGGAGACTCTCAAAGAAAGGAGAGGGAATTAAGTGACCCAGGGAGCACAAGAATCCCAGTCCCAGTGTAGGTCTAAGGCTGACCACACACAGGCTGACCACATGCAGGCTGACCACACACAGGCTGACCTCATGCAGGCTGACCACACGCAGGCTGACCTCATGCAGGCTGACCACACGCAGGCTGACCTCATGCAGGCTGACCACACGCAGGCTGACCACGTGCAGGCTGACCACGTGCAGGCTGACCACACACAGGCTGACCACATGCAGGCTGACCACACGCAGGCTGACCTCATGCAGGCTGACCACATGCAGGCTGACCACACACAGGCTGACCACATGCAGACTGACCACACACAGGCTGACCATACACAGATTGACCACACACAGGCTGACCACGTGCAGGCTGACCACACACAGGCTGACCACACGCAGGCTGACCACATGCAGGCTGACCACACACAGGCTGACCTCACGCAGGCTGACCACATGCAGGCTGACCACATGCAGGCTGACCACACACAGGCTGACCACATGCAGGCTGACCACACACAGGCTGACCTCATGCAGGCTGACCACACGCAGGCTGACCACGTGCAGGCTGACCACACACAGGCTGACCACACGCAGGCTGACCACATGCAGGCTGACCACACACAGGCTGACCTCACGCAGGCTGACCACATGCAGGCTGACCACACACAGGCTGACCACACGCAGGCTGACCACATGCAGGCTGACCACACACAGGCTGACCTCACGCAGGCTGACCACATGCAGGCTGACCACATGCAGGCTGACCACACACAGGCTGACCACATGCAGACTGACCACACACAGGCTGACCATACACAGATTGACCACATACAGGCTGACCACGTGCAGGCTGACCACACGCAGGCTGACCACACACAGGCTGACCATACACAGATTGACCACATACAGGCTGACCACATGCAGGCTGACCACACACAGGCTGACCACGTGCAGGCTGACCATGTACAGGCTGACTACATGCAGGCTGACCACACGCAGACTGACCACACGCAGACTGACCACACACAGGCTGACCACACGCAAGCTGACCACATGCAGGCTGACCATACATGCAGGCTGACCATACGTGCAGGCTAACCACGTGCAGGCTGACCATACATACATGCTGACCATACGTGCAGGCTGACCACGTGCAGGCTGACCATATGTGCAGACTGACCACATGCAGGCTGACCACGTGCAGGCTGACCATACGTGCAGACTGACCATGTGCAGGCTGACCCCTAGTCCACCACAGTATGAAAACATTAAGTGGAACTTGACAGCAACAGGTGTGTTACAAGTGTTACATCATTTTATCTTGAAGTCTGTCGTCCAACTGCTCTGTCATTAGTTGTTTTCATCCAATCGTACCGTGCTGTTTGTGAATTATATGTCATCACAGGTGTGAGGGAGGGATGCAGCAAACACTGCAGAAACAGGACTTGGTGCCAGTCAAGGTTTCAGGCAGGTGTCTCCCCTCGACCCCAGGGAGGAAGGAGCTATTAAGCCTGAAGAGTGCTTGGTGACATCTGTGGTCTCCCACAAGGCAATTTACTGCATCCCCTGCAGCCTTTTTGGGTCTCAGAGTGAGGCCAGCCTCAAGCCTGGCAGCTGCTCCAAGCCCCACCTGCCTTGGCTTTTGTTGGATTCTGAACATGGAATGCTCAGGGACATCTGAGGCTTAACGAGATTTTCATCTGTCCCACCAAAAGTATAACTTACCAACATGCTCACCAGCATTCAGATTTTTACTGTGTAGCATCCGTGAATTCACAAAACTGTTCTCCGAAGTCATGCAAATGCTGAGATGTTCCCATTCTCTTAAAACAACTTTGCGTTGGAATTCAGTCTCTTCTGGCACCCAAAATAAGCTCCCCTATTTAAAAAAGCAACCTGTCCTCCACAGCTCCCTTCTTATTTTTATGGCACTGAATAATATTTTTTTAAAATTCACAGAAGCAATGCTGACTGGAGGAGCAGACACAGCACACAGCGTCAGGGTAGATGGTTCAGTCCTTGGCACACACAGCCCCCGAATAAATAGGTGTTACATGTCATTATCCAATGACTGAATAGTGAAAACCACTTTGCCAAACAGATAGAAATAGAGAAAGAGCTGTTGTCAGCTAGCAAAACTTCTCAACACCAGCAAATCACATTTAAATATATATTCCTCATGTTCTAGAAACAGGATATAGCCAAGGTTCAAAAAGTTGCTACATGGCAATGTGGCTGCAATGCCAACCAACCCGGCTGGTTAATTTCAGAGACTCTTACCCGTCAACGTCTCAGGACTCCAGAACCAGCTCCTGCCAAATGGTGCTCAGACGAACCCCATCAGCATGCAGGGCAGGGTCCTGGGCTGGTCTCTCCCTCCACGAAGGCTCCAGAAGTAGAAACTGGACTGTCAGTGGCAGAAGTCTGATGGGACCACCATGTCAAGACCCTGTATGAGTGCAGCAGTGACACGGACACTCCTGAAGCACAGCTGGGTGCCAACTGCTGGACCTCCATGACAAGCCCAAGGGAAGTGAGTCAGAGCCAAGCACTTGCGAAGGGACAGCACTGTCCAAGGGCAGTCATGGGCACTTCTAAATGCATGGTAGAAAAACTGACTAAATCTCCAACTCCAGTAAGACAAACCACCTGCTAATACCATGTCATGTTTCCCACTAAAATAATTACTCTGCTTAGAATTGACTTATGGAAATCTAGTTTTAATGAAACAAGAGAAAAAGCCAGAGACATACTTTGGCTGAAATGCACCCAGGCGTGGACGGCTTGCCCTGGCCAAGTATTTTCAGAATGCAACTCAAGTTTCCGCTGAGGAACCCGCCACAAACCACCTGAGACAGGAAACCTGAGCCTTTGGGCTCAGGGAAATGAAATGAAGCAGTTTTACATTTGCCTCACTTTTTTTCTTGCAGCTTTTCTGATTTGTCAAACAATAGTGTCTGTACTACCAGACATGTCTTGTGCACAAGGAGAGGGGTGCAGCAGACACTGCTCCTTGAGGTCAAATCATTACCTTACACAGCTCACAGCCCCAGGGCTGGATTTGCATGCTGGCTCTGCCCACCTCCAAGCACTTCCCAGCCCTCAGGAGCCTCCCCAGATCCCTGTTTGGTCCTGGGCCCGGACACCTTCAGGGGAGGACCCCACAGACCCATGCTCCAACCCCAAGCACCCTCTTTGTGACTGAGCATATTGGCTGTCCCAGCGACCCCAGGGGGGTCGTTCTGGCCAGGGGATCCTCAGCTCTCCATAGCCCTGCTCGGCGGGACAGAGGCAAGGGACAACCCTACACAGCAGGGGCATCCCCCAAAACTGTCCACATGGGCTCTGGAGCTCTGGTCTACTCTGTCTTCGGGGATTCCTTCCTAGCAGAATGCTCCACATGCAGAATATTCTCAAACGTGTGTGGCAGTGTCTTCTGCAGGCTTCCGTCCACTGGAAGTGGAACTGGGGAACACCGACCCAAGCCGTTTGTGCTCAGAAGGAGGAGCCCCTGGAAGCTGCAGCCCCACCCCGACTCCCGCTGAGGCTCCAGCAGAGCGTTCTGTCCTGGTGAGTCTGGGTGCAGGGCTCCCACTCCGGGCTCTGGTGCAGAGGCGCTTGCTCCGCACACCCCTGCATCCCAGGTTTCTGCCGTTTCACACCCTGTGGACTCCCACCATTCTGCCTACAGCATGAAACTTCCAACTCTTCAAAGCTCTTGAGTGAAGTGACACGTGATTTTTAAAGGCAATGAACAAACATATGCACAAGTCAGCAACCTTTGGCATTGATAAAGTTTGTCAGGGGTAGAGATAAAGGTAATTTTCTCCAAATTGAATGCAGCACTTACATTATCTTGTCTTGGCACAAAAGCCGCTTCATTCGCACCTGCGGACGGCTGTGCACACAACCCAGGGCCTAGGGAGGGTCTGAGTGGTGAGATGGGTAAGGGCCCTGAGTGGGGTTGGCACCCAAGCCGGGAACCTCCTGCCTTTGATCTCTGCAGGTGGCCATGGTGTTGCCCACCTTGTGGGGCTGCTGCAAGGACGAAAGGAGACACTCAGCGTGGTGGCTGGAGGAGGGGCTGTGATGCACCCATTCACAGAGAGCCCTAGCCCGTGGCGTAGAGTCCCTGACCCACTCCTGCTGCAAATGCTCTCCCTGAAACGGACTGTAGGCAGAAGCCAATGCTCGGCTGCCCATCCACACCCAGACCAGGGTCACCCACGGACTGCACAGCTCCTGTCCCAGGCCCCTCAGAGCACACGCAGGAGTCTCTTCCAATGGATGCAGCCATGTGGTCTCCCCAGGCACGTGCACGAGAAGCAGCCTTCCTACCGTCACACCTCCCACGCAACGGCACCGTGGGAAGCTCCTCACACAATCGCCCCAGCGAGCGCTGTAAGGCTTCATCTGTTCACTGGTCCAGCGAGGCCTGCCAGCAAGCACGCTGCAACGCAGCGCACGCATTCCGGAGACATGTGCTGGTGGGTCAGGCAGTTAGAAATGCCAATTTACTGCCGAGTGTGTGAGCGTGTGTGCACGCTGGCCCCTTCACACACTCTCACCAAGGCCTGTCGCTGTTCTCTGCTTGCTTCTGCCTTGAGAAGAACCGTAACAGACGGTAACAATTTGTACCCACACGCTTCATTGTATCAGCATAGGCAGGAAGGAGACCAAGGGAGGTTGTTCCAGAAGTTTCCATTCCCATCACATTCCACAAGGCAGCTCCCCAGAGACCAGCTCACCTGCTACATCGGTCTGCTACCGTCAGATTTGCCTGTCCAAGGAGCTCTGATCGCCAATGTGGGAAAAGGTTTGTTCTGCCCTTTCCTTATTCTACACTGCATCAAGGGGCCGGGTGTGAGGCCTGTGCCTGTCAGTGTTTCAGAATAACTTCTCCAGCGGAGAAGGCTGAGAAGGCCGTTCATGCCTGCCCACGTCCACGGCAGCTGTGCTGTGAGGGCTCCAGCTGCAGATGGCTGACAGGTGAGGGGACGGCCCAGTGTGGTCTGTCTCCCAGCTGAAGGCAGAAGGAATACCCAATCCCCCACACTCCCTTCCCCGGGATGGTGAGGAGCAGCCCTGGAGTTCCTGGGGGGGAGCACAGCCTTCCTCACCCGGACCACCTGCTCACAAGGAAGCTCTCCGGGGTGCACCCTCTCTCTGCACTCAGCCCTGAGCCTCCCTGAAGGCAGCCCTTCCAGCGCCAGCCCCTCCTCTCGGCTTTGCTTCTCCACTGTCTTATGGCTTCCTGTGTGTCTCTGTTTTGATATCTCATTCGTCCCTGTCCTGGTGCATGGCAGTGACGGGCATAGCAGGACTCGGCACTCTTTTCTGCAGAGAAGCGTCACTTCTGCTCCCACACGGTATTTCCAGAGTGACACATGTGTGGCAGCGTTGATGCGTTCTTAAGCAGTCAGTGGGGTACACTGTGCTACCATTTAAATGAGCTCTCTGTCCCTTCGTGCTGTGTTACTAACAAGGTGATTTGCACCCTACCCTCCCATGAGCCCTGTGGCTTTTGATGCGCGATCGTACAAACACGCTGAACTTAGGAATGTGGATGTCCAGATGCAGCAGCCCGCGTGCCTCCGAGTGCAGACCTGACGCAGGTGTCCGCTCGGCACTGACCGGGTACCCTGCGGTCGCCCCTCGCTGTCCCTTGGCGCTGTGTGTGGTGGCTGTTCTGCTCCTGTAGCAAAGAGCCTCTTTTCAGCAACTCTGATCTCAAAATGCAACTCACACAGAAAACAAGATAAACTACTGTTTTTCTTTGACACCAAAGTGCTCATTTCAAGGGCTGCCTCAATAGCGCCCTCCAATGGCAGATACGGGCATTTTTTTTGCCTTTGGCTTTTTTGAATATCAATGAATGCACATTTCTCTGAGGGCGCTAAGCATCGGTGCCCTGCGTCGCTCTGAGTGTAACCTCCGCCGTTCTGACGTCCCAATTATCCTAATTCGCACAGCCAGGTTTTTGAAGGTCCCTTTGCATTCTGGCACAGGAATCTTGCTGTCTCTCGTCCCAAACCTTCCTGAAACTGTGCTGCAAGGCACCATCCTGTGAAACAGACCAGGAAGCCGTAAGCGCCTGCTTTGTTTTCAGAATGTTATGTATAAATTACAGGAAGTAAGGAACACTTTGCCAAATCATGATGCTACCTGACTCTTGACAATCGACGCTCTGAAAAGATTTATTTACTTGAAAGGCAGAGTTACAGAGAGTCCGAGGGGGCGGGGTGGGGCAGGGAGCACTCTGCTGGTTCGCTGCTCCAACAGCCGCAAAGGACAGACGGGACCAAAGCCAGGACCCAGGCACTTCCTCCAGGTCTCCCACGTGGGGCACAAGCGCTTGGGCCGCCTCCACTGCTCCCCAGGCCATGGACAGGGAGCTGGATTCACAGTGCAGCAGCCCATAGGAGATGACAGTGTCACAGGCAGTTGCTGTGTTTGCCCCAAGAATATAGATATTTTCGATGAAAAGAATCATGCACATGCGCTTACATATAACAGACAATATCTAGTACGTAATGTATAATATATCGTGTGTAGACTACTGCTGTATGCACTTCCTACATTTGAGCTAAACAACATCCTGTAGAAGAAGATTAGCAATCAGCTTCCAATTTCAAAGTTCACTTCAGTATCTGGCGACACGAGGGCTTCCCACCTCAGCCAGGCCCAGAGCAGCTCCCATGCAGCTCCAGGCCCCAGAGCTGGGGTGCAGGAGGCAAGGCCTGGGCAGGTCAGGGCAGAGAAGCCCGACTCACAGAGGATACGTCACTGGGCTGCCCTGCAGCTGCTCCTGCACCGGTAGGAGACAGAAGCAGGAAAACCGCTCACTAAACAATCCAGGGTCAGAGCCCACAGATTCAGAAACTCCATTTTACAAGAAAAAGTAATTTCTACGCAAAAGCAGCCACTGCTTTCCCTAACAAACACATTGCCCCACAAGGTCCTGGGGACAGACTCTGTGGCGTGGCGGTCACCAGCCATCCACTCGCCCATTCGGAATTCTTCACCAGGAAACCCAGCTCGCACGCAGGTGCACGGCTCCTTCACGTCTCACCGTGGAGCTGCCCCAGTGAGCAGGCTGGAGGCGGGGTGCTCGGCAGGTGCTTCCAAGTGCAGACCTGTGAAAGGAACAAATCCTGCTGCCACAGCACCTGAGGTAGCGTCCCCTGGGAGGCCGAGCAGACCGCGTGGCACATGGCCTGTCTGGGAGTCCCCCACATAGTGGCCGGCTCAAAAGCAAGAGTTAGGGGACCCTTTGAAAGACTCAGTTCTTACCATTGATAGGCCGCGACTGCCAACAACACAAGCAGGAGTCAGAAGGCTTAAGGAGACACAAGTTTCAAACCTCAGTGTTTCATCAGCAGCACAGAAACTCATCGAGAAGAAAAGGAACCTCATGAAGGAAGAGAAAGGTGCAGTTCCCATTGGTGGTTGCTCCTAAGCTTCCACAGAACACGGCTACAACACTCCCTCCCTGCGTCTGGGTCAAGATACCAACTGTCCTAAGCAAACCAGGAAAATTCAAAAACGAAAGAAATAACAGGAACAGCGATAATGGCTAAGACCTGTGGTGCAAAGCCATCGCTGCCCGTGAAGTCCCAGAAAACAGCTGAACAAACAGCCCCATCCCCTACTTTGCTTTATCCTTATTAATCTAGATTTCCATTATCTTCCAGAAAAGTGAGATTAGATTGACTTGAAAAATATCTAAACACATATATTTATTAATTTGAAAGGCAGAGAGAGAAAGAGTCTTCCATCTGCTGGCTGTACCTAAATGCCTGCACAGTCTCTGCCTGCCCGGGCGGAACCCAGAGCCAGGAACCCCACCCAGGTTTGCCACTGGGACAGCAGGGCCCAAGCCACCAAGCATCACTGGCTGCCTCCAGGTCTGCTCGTCAACAAGCAGCAGACCTGGGGCTGGGACCCAGGAACCCCAATACAGAGCAGGGGCTCCCAAGCCACGACTCGACCACTGCGCCAGACGGGGTGCCCCTTTCTCATACTTGAACTGCCTGAACTAAAAGTGAAACAGGACGTGTTCTGTGGTCTGGCTGGGAGAGCCCAGGAGGCACTGCTATGCTGTCCTCTCCACGCACGAAAGCAGCACCTTGGCCAACCGTCTTCTCAGGCCTCCAGGCTTGGATGCTGCCAAGTTTTGAGACCAACACGTTTTGCTCATTAGACCGTGTTCTTCAGCAGCCCAAGAGCTGCTGCAACTCTGAGCTTGGGGTTCTGTCAAAAGAGTGAGAGATGAGCTCACTGTGCCCTGTGTCAGGGAGAGAATGGCCAGCTGTTCCCCCTGGACAAAGGCCCTGGTCAGGACACCTGGCCTCACCCACACCCTGCTCTCCCTTCTGAGTTCCACCTGCAGCTACTTGCACACAGCGTTCTGCAAGTGGCCTTTCGTGGAAGGTACAATGGCAGATCAGACCAGGCCCGCCCGGGACGTGGCCAGTGGTCTTCGTCAGGGCGGGGGAAGGCAGCTGGCTTGGAAGCGGCAGCAGAGGAGGTGGCCAACTGCCACAAAGTGTATGCACCTTCAGCGGAGCTCAGAACACACACGCACGAAGCACTAAGGACATGCAGGAGCCTGTGCCTGAGGGGTGCGTGGCCCGAGCTGGTTACATCCCCAGACAGGAGCCGCCACTACATGGAGACACAAGCAGATGGCAATAAATGAGAGAAAACTACAGACAAGTTGAGTGACTGGATCTAATTGTACTTCAGAATCGAAAGATAGATTTATTTCGATGAAAAACAAAATGAAAACCCATGCACATGCGCTCTTTGGAGTCACCGATGTCAAGCACGCGTGCCCTCCCATGTCGGCTGGGAAGACGGAAATAGTGGGTTGGCTTGCTTTCTCCCCGTCTGTCGGAGGAGGTCCATTTAAGCTCTCCATGACACTTTATGGACAGCACTGCCCCTGGGCCAGGGGTCAGAACTGACAGCAAGTCAGCCGTGTAGGGCACAGATTAGAACCAAGTCAGCGTAGGTCATTCCCGCTGGAGCCCCAACCCACATCCTGCTTCTCTGTGGCCTTCCTGCGCTGGCCGATCTCCTCTCGGAGGGTTCCCTTCAGTGACGCTGCTCAGCCCACCATATGCATGGTCTGGAGCGTGCACTATGAAATTCGCTGGCAAGGGCCCTGCAAGGGGCTCCTAGCTTCCCTTGCGGCCAGTCTCCAGAAGTGCCCAACCTTCCGCGCCTGTGTCCAACCCCTGACCCTCAACAGGGTCCTCTGCTGCTGCTTCTTCTCCACTCCCATCCCCCTCACTTGGGCAAGTGGCACCTGCTCCACGCAGGGTGTTCTGGTTCCCTTTATCCATGTGACAAGTGTTCATGGAGGACCAGCCACTGCTGCAGCCAGTCTGTGACTCTCCTCCATCAGCAGTGTTCATCCACTCACCAAAAACCTGGATGCCCAGCGAGGTGCTGTGTTTTGCTTTGGTCTGATGACACAGCGAAGGAGAGACGCTGGCATGAACCTAGTCAGTGTCCACAGGATCCATGGCTAGTGCCTGACTCCAGGAGGCTGTGCCCACCTGTGCCCACCTGTGCCCCATGGCTGGGGCCTGGCTCCAGGAGGCTGTGCCCACCTGTGCTCCTGACTCCTGGAGGCTGTGCCCATCTGTGCTCCTATGGCTGGGGCCTGACTCCAGGAGGCTTTGCCAACCTGTGCCCCCACGGCTGGGGCCTGGCTCCAGGAGGCTGTGCCCAACTGTGCCCCCATAGCTGGAGCCTGACTCCAGGAGGCTGTGCCCATCTGTGCTTCTGACTTCAGCATGCTGTGCCCACCTGTGCCCCCATGGTTAGGTTTTAGACTTGACCATCTGTGTGTGAGCCATCTCCCCAGGCTGACGATGCTGTCTCTCACTACGCATGAGCCCCTGCCTCCCACGGAAGTCGTGCCTGGCTAGCATGAGGGAGTACGTACAGCAGGGTCTCTGTCCACAGTGGGACATGAGCCCTGGTCTGGTGCATAAACCCTTCACAGTCTCACTCACTCACTGGGATGTTTAGACATGACTGGTGCTCATGGTTAAACCCAACGACTCTAACGAAATTTCCAACATTCAATTTTCCTTTCTCTCAAAATGGGAAAAACATGCCCCAAGCCTGAGGAACATGGTGAAGGCAGGACCCCCCACCACCACCACCTGCCTAGGCAGATTCCGTGTGGCTTCCATGCAGCACAAGGGGAGGGACCTCCACCCAGCCCAGGCCCAGCTGCCAGTACACTGCAGCACCCTCCCCATGCCCAAATCCACCCCCACCATCATGCTGGGACCCACCTGCCCTGCCAAGTAAACCGACAGGCCTCCTCAGCCACCTCTCATTTGCAGTCTAGTCCAATGTGAGCACAAGTGTTCCTGACCAAGAAGCAGGGAGTCCCAGCTGTGAAACCCCAGGGAGGCTCCCCAAGGCCCCTCCCAGAAACACACTGACAACAGTGTCCAGCCAGGATGGGGATCGCGATGCCCTCAGTGAAGGTGGGCTCTGGGTCCAGTCCTTGAACCCCTGGGTCACTGCCAGAGCTCCCCAGCCACTCGGCTGACCACACTCCCTTCCCGCTGCTTTCAATATGTGATGGATGATGTACCAGCCCCAATATACTCGCTGCCATAGGGAACAAAGGAGAAGCTTTCTCCTTTTTGTAACTGTCTGATGCCATTTTTTTTAAATAATAGGCTGTTTGAGAGAAGAGAATTTCTTAAACAATTTTCTAACAAAGTTCTCCCAAGCACCTGCAGCTTCTGACATCATGTACGTTGTGCTGATACCGCTAAGAGCAACTTGCCAACCTGAGACCGACGTGCCCACATCACATAATCTCACCCATCAGTGTCACATCTACCCCCGGCAGGAGGCTCTCAACTTCCTAAAGTGCATGAGGTGAGATAGGAAGAGAAATACCAGCTAACAACAAGGCCTAATGTGACAGAGGCTCTCAAGAGAAGACACTACCGCGAAGGAACTGGAATCATCAACAGGGACACCAGGGGTCTCCCTCCCGCCTTCTCACTGCCGAGCTGGCTCTGGCTGCACCCTCACAGCAAGCCAGGCAAGGGCAGGCCAGGGCCGTTGTCACACAAGGGCAGGGCCAGAGCCAGGGCCGTTGTCACACAAGGGCAGGTTCCAACAGTTTTGACACAGGTTTTCATCTCTGCCTGACAGCCCAAGGGCGGGAAGCCAGGGCCTCCTCTGGATGCCGGAGGAGCTGGGGAGGAAGGCAGTGCCTTGTGAGGTCTGCAGCATGGGCAGTGCGGGAGATGGGGTCAGCAATGGTCACTGGGGTAACAAAACTCCCAGCGCCTGGCGCTGCGGGCATCAACAGCAGCCACAAGCAGTCGAATCAAAAGGCAGTGCATGGCTGTTGGTGGCCATGGCAGGGCCCAACCTGGGCACCCTCACACCTGGGCAAGGCTGCCAAGGGGAGACCAGGGAGCCAGGGATGTCCCTGGCCTGCCCTCCAGGACTGCCACCATAGCTGCAGGGCCAGACTCACACCTGCGTCTCACAGGTCCATGTTCTCTGACGGCCCGATACGTGAGGTCACACACTGTGTGTCCCGTGAAGAGCGGGGTCGGCACAGCAGAGACGAGAACTCTGTCTAGGGGTGCTTCCCAAGCGTTCCCAGCCACTGCTGCTCACATCTGGGCCTCCACACCTCTCTGGCAGGTTCCCCATCTTCAACTCATTCTGTCGTCAGCTGGGATTCAGGGCTGCCTGAGCCCTCACTTGTTCTAAAGCCTTCACTGCCTCCGCCACCCCACCCGACCCTGCCTACACACACACACACACACACACACAAACACACACACACAGCTACTGTGTGGGGCCCTGCCCTTTGGCTCAGCGCCCTACCTCTCCACGCCATCACTCGCCTCTGATCCTGCCAAGTCCACTTCCGGAGACCTGCCAGGCCCCAGGGTCTCTGCTGCCCCTGCCTGCAACTGCCCCTCTCACCCAAATCCAGACGTCAGCCACGTGAGAAAGCTGAGCACAGAAGCGTTTTGAAAGAGTAAGACAAGTTGCATGAGACGAGAAAAGTTGCGCAGTAACCTGCCCACAAGTATTGCAAGTAGGGAACCCAGTCAACAGAAATGCAAAAGCCGCCAGTCGCTGGTGCCAGCGTCGGCATCAAAGCATGCATCTATTAGCCTGAAAATGTCCGAAGCCACCCAAGGACGTGTTGTGCACCAGCTTTGCCACAGTTTCTGGGTGTGTGTTTCTGCTTTCACATCTGTCAAATGGGTTTATTCACAAACCAACCAGAAGTCTGACAAACAATCTAGGGGGAAAAAAATGTTGGAGGTGTTCCCCACCGTAAAATATCTGACACTATTCATTTTCAGAAGCAAAACCATATTTTAAAAATGCTGAACCTGTCATTTTAGGAATGGGTTGTTCATTGGTTTAGTCTTCTGTTGTCATTTTACTGGGATGTTCTTCCCATTTGCCTTTGGTTTTGTTTGGGGCTATTCCTCTTTGTCAAGAGAACATCTTGAAGCATCATTTGTAGGGCAGGTCTGGAAGAGGCAAATTCTTTTAACTTTTCTTTGTTGTGGAAGAATTTTATTTCATTTTCAAAGACAAAAGAAAGCTTCACTGGATATGTTATCCTGGACCGACAATTTTTTTTTTTCTTTTAGAATCTGGAATACGTCACTCCATTCTCTTCTTGCCTGTAGAGTTTCCTGTGAGAGGTCTCCGGTGAGTTTAATTGGCATTCCTTTATATGTCAGTTGATTTTTCCACATGCACATTTAAGGATCTTTTCCTTATGTTCGATTGAAGAGAGCTTGATAATCATGTGTCGTGGTGAAGATCGCTTTTGATCAAGCCTGTTGGGAATTCTGCGACTTTTCACTTAAGGGGACGTACAGTAACTGTGAAATGGAGACTAACTTATCCAGATGTGAGGATAAAATGTAGCATGCATCTCCACTTCCAGATAAAGATGAACTTACAATGAAATTGTGTGCTATATCTTGACAATAGGATGCTGGACTCTCTGCCATTGTCCATGCCTGCAATGATGGACATACGACTGTGTATGAAGAACTATATTTTAGTAATGATATAGAGGAATGGTGGGGAGGGGATTGGAGAGGAGATAAGGGAAATCTCAGGAGCCTATGGAACTGTATCATAAAATAATAATAATAAAATTTTTTAAAAGATTAAAACATGCTTAACTTAGGGCGTGGTACGTGGCCTAGTGGCTGAAATCCTCATCCTGAACGTGCCGGGACCCTACATGGACGTCAGTTCTAATCCCAGAGGCCCCAGTTTCCCATCCAGCTCCCTGCCTGTGGCCTGGGAAAGCAGTCGAGGACGGCCCAAAGCCTTGGGACCCTGCACCCATGTGGGAAACCCGGAAGAGATTCCTGGCTCCTGGCTTTGGATTGGTGCAGCTCCAGCTGCTGTGGTCTTCAACGGCAGTGTCCCACATGGATGCAGATTCAAGTCACAGATGCTGCTAACGTGCCTGGGGAGGCAGCAGAAGATGGCCCAAGTGCATGGACCTGTACATCTTATGAGAGACCTGGCTGGAACTCCTGGCTCCCGAATCCAGCCTGGCCTGGTCCCAGCACTTACCATCACGTAGGGAGTGTACTAACAGGTGGCAGATTCTCTCTCTCCTCTATAACTCCACATTTCAAACGGATGAAAAGAAATTTTTAGAGAAGCGTTTTTCCCTCATGACCAAATCCTGAGTTTTGCTTCCTTGAGTCTTCTCTCTCTTGGATTTGAGTCACATGGACAGACGGGATGACCTCCAGGGCCTGAGAGTCACCACTGAGCTCCCGGAGAGGCCAGCGTGTGTGCTTCTGAACTGCACAGCTCGGCCCCTCTGCCTCAGGCTGCACTGGGCACACCCCCTCCACCTACATTATAGGGAAACGCACACTGTGTGCCCTGGCAGCGGAAGCAAGGCGGGCGTTCCTCAGGGATGCTCAGCCACAAGGACTTCCCTCCCGGAGCAAGGTGGGGTGCAGATGGGGGAGGCGAGGCCATGCGGAAGGGCGGAGAGGGGAATCCTCAAGGCTCTGGCTTCTCTCTCTCTCTCCCTCTCTCTTTCTCCTTCAAATAAACTAAAAATAAAAAGAAATTTTGCAAATTTTCTGATACACCTCCAGGACCATCAAAGGAGGTTGTAAAGAAAAAAACAGAAGAAATAAATCATCAATGTCAAAGATCATAGAAAAGAAAAACAGAATTTATTACAAGATTTATTTATTTGAAAAAGTTGACAGAGTGAGAGGTTTTCTATCTGCTGCTCCCCACCTCAAGTGGCCACAATAGTCAGAGCAACCCAAATTCAGGAGCCAGAAACTTCCACCAGGTCTCCCACGTGGGCGCAGTATCCCAGGACTCTGACCAACCTCTGTTGCTTTCCCAGGCACATCAGCAGGTCACTGGATCAAAAACAGAGCAGCTGTGGCTCAAACCAGCCCCACACGGGGCACCATCTCAGGCAGCAGCTTAAGCCTCTATGCCACAATACTGGCCTAAGAAAAACAACATTGTTACAAAAGAAGAAGCAGGCGAGGGTGAGGAACACACCAGGGCAGGTGAACACACAAGGCTGCACTGCGAGTCTCCAGGACCAGCCAGAAAGATGCAGAGAGCACAGGAAGAAAGGCTCACGAGCGCCGGCCGACACCCACTGGCACAGCTCTGGGAAGCAGACCGGAGAGAGTGGAAGGCTCAACACGGCCACAGCCGGCACCATGACCTCCTGGGACCTTGGGGGAGTTGAGGCTGCACGCAGCAAGGCCCACTCAGTTCCAAACACAGCAATGTGTAAGCCCACCCCAGAAAAACTGTGGTTATCCATGCACACGTCCAGGGCAGACGGACAGGGCTGTAAAGGGATCACGCGGGAGGGGGACCTGCAGAGCCCCGGGCTGATCTCCAAGGAATTCAGCAATTACGTGGCTTCCTACACGCGGGGACAGGCGTAGGCACTGGAGAGAGTAGATGTGAGTGATGAGAGCCCCGAGGCCCCGAGAAGCTGCGGAAAGCACTCGGTGAGAAAGAGAATCCTGGAAGGATAGCAGGACCCAGAGTGGTTGGAGACGCGCTGGGCGGGCAGCGGGAGGCAGCCCAGCTCGTGCAGACCGGCTGTGTGACTGACCGCTCATGCATCTGCAGGATACAGGAACTTGGTTATCCATCCGACTCTGGACACCTGCCTGCGGAATTCAGGTGGGAGCGAACATTCAGACAAAGCATGGAGAACTGTGGTTCCCGTGGTGCTCTGCGAGAGGACGTGGCGTGCTCCAGGTGTCTGTGTGAGCACAGACCTTAATTCCTTGCAGCTCAGGGTCAGCCAGGCCAAGTTCAGTCCGTTCAACATGTCTGTGAGACACCCACCCCGGGGGAGCGCCCAGAGGCACGTTGCTGACACCACACTCAGGCCTACACTAGATAGAAGAGGCAAAAGACAAAGTGTCCTTTTCATCCCCCTGAGGCTGGCTGACTCCCTAAGCCAGCAGAACACCGTGGGCAGTGCACAGCAGGACACCGTGGGCAGTGCACAGCAGGACACCGTGGGCAGTGCACAGCAGGACACCGTGGGCAGTGCACAGCAGGACACCGCACAGGCCAGTGCACAGCAGGACACCGTGGGCAGTGCACAGCAGGGCACCACACAGGCCAGTGCACAGCAGGGCACCACACAGGCCAGTGCACAGCAGGGCACCGCACAGGCCAGTGCACAGCAGGACACTGCACAGGCCGGTGCACAGCAGGACACCGCACAGGCCAGTGCACAGCAGGACACCGTGGGCAGTGCACAGCAGGGCACCACACAGGCCAGTGCACAGCAGGGCACCGCACAGGCCAGTGCACAGCAGGACACCGTGGGCAGTGCACAGCAGGGCACCACACAGGCCAGTGCACAGCAGGGCACCGCACAGGCCAGTGCACAGCAGGACACCGCACAGGCCAGTGCACAGCAGGGCACCGTGGGCAGTGCACAGCAGGGCACCACACAGGCCAGTGCACAGCAGGGCACCGCACAGGCCAGTGCACAGCAGGACACCGCACAGGCCAGTGCACAGCAGGACACCGCACAGGCCAGTGCTAGGATGCAGCAGATAAACTACAACTCTGACACCTGCAGCCCACGTGCAAGTGACGCTCTGTGTCCTGGGTGCACAGCTGATGAGATAACTGCCCGCATGCTTTGGGGTGTGCCACTCACACGGGAGACCCAGACGGAGTTACTGGCTGCTGGCATGGCCCAGTCCAGGCTGCTGCAGCCGTTTGGGGAGTGAACCAGCCGGATGGAGATCTCTCTTTCTCTCTTTCCTCTCTCTTAGTTGTTCTGCCGGATAGACAGATAGATCTTTGCCAAAAACAAACCAAATGAAACAATCGCAACAACCCCCCGCGCATTATTCCATGGACAGACCAAGTGCCTCAGCTTTCAGGTCACGCCTTTCCCACCCTCAGAAGCACGCGTGGGCCATCAGCATACAAGATGTGTTCACACACACACACGTACACACACACCAAAGAAGCATCAAAGGCAGCAGTAGCAGGCTCTGGTTCAAGTGCCCGCTCTGCCTGTGAGCCCTATGAGCCGCGGGAGCCTCATTCCCTCACGTCCACAGGGAGGCCAAGTCTGCCCCCAAGGGGCGGTGGGGGCTGCAGGAATCCAGCCAGCATGAATGGGAGTGCAAACAGTCTTACTACAATAGAAAAAATGCCCCGAGAGGGTGAGTGAGTGGCCCAGGCTGCACAGCCTCCGAGCACAGAGCAGGACCTGCCAGAGAGCTGGTCATGGTCACCAGCAACTGAGGCTGGAGGACGTGAGGGAAGGATGAGGCCGAGGCATAAACACGGCAACAGACAGACTCGGTGCCTAGGCAGGCGGAGCCCCGTGTTCGCAAAAACAGGGATTTGTGGGTTGAAAGTCAGCTGACCAAAGATCTTCCAAGTAGGCCAGCTCATTATCTCCCCTTTTACTGCCAAGAAATTCCTCATTTGAACTGTAGCTCTGCCCCATGCGACCTGGCCCGTGTGCTCCATATCAATGGCAGCAAGTATGTGGTCCATCCTGTGCTTGCAGCATCCCCCGCCCGCTGCCAGCCAAGAACAGGGGCCCCGGTAGGAGGGACGGGGGACCGACTCAGTTACAGGTACTTTTTTCAAGACTTATTACTTATTGCTGTTACTTATTTGGAAGGTAGTTAAGAGACAGAAGGAGAGACAGAGAGCTTGATGCACCGATTCGCTACCTAAAGGGCCACAGGACTAGAGCCGGGCTGCACGGAAGCAGGAGTCAGGAGCTTCTTCCAGCTCTCTCACGTGGGTGCTGTGGCCAAAGCACTTGGACATTCTTTCACTGCTTTTCCAGGTCTCCGAAGAGAGCTGGATGGGAAGTGGAGCTGTGGGAATGGAACCAGAACCCACGCGGGATGCCACCGTCAGAGCTCGGCAGTTTAGTGCGCTACCCCACAGCACCTGCCCCTCAGTCTCTTTTGTATTTCTTGTGGGACCTAACATCTTTTATCCTCAAAATGGCCTAGGCCTTCAAACCCAATGCGGAGCCTGCAGGACTCCCCGCCACCGTGGCCTCCAGGTACGACCGGGAATCCAGAGGAGCTGCAGAGGCGCTCGGCAGGTATGCTCATGGGGACAGGAAGTGGCCAATGCCTGGACTTGGTGGGGACCCTGAGCTCTGGGAAACTCAAGGACCACTTGCTCTGCCGGTTGACCGGCAGGACCACCCTTCTGGAGACACCTGCTCGGCAAGCAGAGTGGGGGCCAGGGCAATGCAAAGTGGGCAGGCAGAAAGCTGTCTTCCTGCTAGGCTCTGCCCCTCCCGTGCTGGACCCCCTGCGGGGCATTTCCTGAGAGCGCTTCAGCAGGAAGCGGACCACCCACCTCCCCACGGCTGTCTGTGTGCTCCCAGGAGGAGGCCAGGCCGCCCAGGCTCTCCAGGACACTGCTCACGCTCCTGCCTCCTGGGGCCTGCTGCCTTCCCCTGGCCCTAAGCCTCTGACTCCAGGGACACAGCCAGCTCGGAAGGAAGGGATGGGAACCAACCACGCGCGTCTTTGTTTCACTCTAACTATGCAGGTGGTCCACTTCACAGTTTGATTTTGGGAAGCTTACAAAGTTACACCCTAAGAGTAACAGAAAGTGAACTATAAACTAAATAGAAAATGAACAAAGGAGAACGAGAAGGGAAAGACAAGAGGAAATTGGTAGTGGGGGTCCCACCCCAGAAGGCTGCCCCCCACAACCCCTCACAGCTGCTCCCCTGACAGCCTTGGCACTGGGGCTCAAAGAAGCCACCCCAGAGGGCTGCCTCCCACAACCCCTCACAGCTGCTCCCCGACAGCCTTGGCACTGGGGCTCAAAGAAGCTCGGGCATCTGCCTCTGCTCTGGCCCAAAGCCGGCCGCGCAGCAGTGGACACTGACCCAGCAGTGGGACAGCAATCTCCCTCTCCAACTTTAATAAATCAATTAATCTTAAAGAAAACAACAGAAGCAGGGCCACGGGGAGCCTCTGGGCTTTTAGCAAAGGCACAGAAGTTTAACTTGCAAGCTTCTGAGACGAGGAACCCCTGTCTCCTTGAGGTGCCAGGGAGACAGCAGGGTCCCAGAGATGCCCTGGGCTTCAAGCCTTACGCCATGCCTGTCTTGAGCAGTGAAATCCGTGAAAATGAATCTCAACTTGAAACAAACAGATAGGAATGGTTCAGCTGACAAAAAAAACCTTGAAACCCATTAAAAGCAATATTTTTTCCTGAATTATTAAAAACACTTTCAAAAGGGGGAGAGAGATTTGTTTAGTTAGTTATCTGAAAGGGACAGACGCAATGTCCACAACGCCGGGACCGAGCCATAAGGCAGTAACTCCATCCGGGTCTCCCACCCAGCTGGCAGGGTCCTTAGGACTGGGCCACCATCTGCTACTTTCCCAGGTACATCAGCAGGAAGCTAGATCAGAAACAAGGCAGCCAGGACCAGAACCGGCACTCTGAACAGGAACGCTGGCGATGCGGACAGGAACTCAGTGTGCGACACCACAACACCAGTCTCCGCCGGAAACTCTTACAAACAAAGGCAAGGACAAGATTCAAATTAAAGAATCACATCTTCCTGGGAGAGATCAGGGCAGAAGCCCTTGCCCCAGACAGTCGGTATCTTGTAATTTCTGAGTCCAGTTTTTCACTGTGCCTGGGAGACAGCTGGATGACTCCCTAAGTATCACTTTGCCAGTCTGTACTTGACTTCCACGCATTTATGCGTAGGAAGCGATTCCCATGTTTTATTTAATGTGTAAATACAGGGGTAGCTGTTTTCCCCACAAACTCTGTCTCCGCCCAGGTTTCACAATGGCATTCCTCAAAATTACTCTGCCAAACCTCCTCTGAGTCGTGACGCCTGCGTCGGCATTAGACACACGCACATAGGAAGCCTGCAAACAGAGCCACGTCCAAGGCCGCGAGACAAAGGGGTGGCAGGTTGTCTGCTGTCAGCGGACCCCAGTCCCTCTGGCCACACAGCACAAAAGGTGGAGGTCGCTCTAGCCATTCTGTGGCCGCACTCCAATTCCAAGGGGAACAATGGAGACACCAGGCGAGGATGAGTCACCGAGAGGCAAGGTGTCGGGGTGTGGGCTGTAGTCTCTACACGTGCCTGCAGAGAGCCCAGGCTCCATTGAGACTCATGCCTCTACACCAGACACAGCCAACAGCACCCCCAAACCCACTGGACAGCAGGGGGCACACTCACCCCCAGACAGGTAGACAGCAGGCAGCGGAGTGGCTCACTCCCAAACCTGGTGGACAGCAGGGGGTACAATCACTCACTCCCAGACAGGTGGACAGCAGGCAGCGGAGTGGCTCACCCCCAGACCCACTGGACAGCAGGGGGCACAGTCACTCACCCCCAGTCAGGTGGACAGCAGGGGGCGCAGTCACTCACCCCCAGTCAGGTGGACAGCAGGGGGCGCAGTCACACAACCCCAGGCCCAGTGGCCTGCAGCAGATGCAGCCACTCACACTAGTGGGCACCATGGACAGCCCTACCCCATCTGCACAAATCCACAAGACCTGTTGCAACCACTCACATCTCAATGGACACCCCTTGGTCAAAGTGGACTTCTGGACCACAGGCCAGCAGTACTGAAGACACAGATTTCCTTCTGGCCAGGGAGAAGCAGACCCAGGTACACATCTCGCAGGTGTCCAGCACAGTGAGATGGGGAGACAGCGGTTCCAGGAGAGCCTTCAGATGACCCAGCCTGACCCCGTGTCCTTGAGGAACTTGGAAACGCTGAGGATGATTTGTAGATGATAAATGAAAACTCACAAATGGAACCCAGGAAGTCGCCTGGTAAAATGTCTATCTTCAACACGGAGCCCTGGGTCGGAGCTGTCAGTGGGTGACCCCACGTGGGACTGCAGGAGGCTGAGGTCAGGCTTCCCAGGCCAAAACAACTGCAAGAAGAAGAGACGAGACACACCCAAAGCCACCCAAGAGCAAACACAGGTGTCCCGTCTCTTCCTCCTGGTGTCTCAAAGCTCAGCTTTGCCAAGGACACAGGACAGCTGTGGGCACAGCTGGCCAGTCAGGGCACAAGTGCCACAGGAGATGGGAGAAAGCCAGGGTAAACTCAGTGATGCTGGCTGGGCACAAAGTCTGGGATGGAATTTCAGATTTTGAATACCGACAGATGTAGAAAAAAAAGCAGCTGTTAATGCATTTGTACACTTACAGGCATTGTGCATACTCATCAGTAAAGATGCTGAACTAGAGATTGAAAAAACAGAAAAATAGACTTTGAAAGACACGGAAGCCACCTGCAAGGGGTTTCCACTGGCCAATCGGAGGCCATCTGGCTGAGAGTAACAGTGGAAACAGCATGGATATCACCAAGTAGAACAGAGGCCATGAGTGCACACCAGTGAACAAGTGGAGTTTGGAGAGAGGTGAGGATATTAACATGATTTCCCAGCACCTTTTCAAAACTCCTTTTTGGTTACCTCGGACAAACGTGAACGTGTGTCATGGAGACAACCTGGAGATGTGATCCAACGTAAGCGTGAGCACCAGCCAAGCCGACGAACACAGCCAATTGCACGTAACCTGTGGCTTTCCTCCCAGGAGGGACCGGCTGGCTTCTAACGACAAGCTCACACCAATCACACTCAAGCTAGAGACCTGACGACAGGCCTTCCTCTGGCCGGAAGGAGACCAATGAGATGGAAGCCAGTGTGACTGGCAGGGCCCCCGGTGCACGGGTGTGGTTCAGGCAACAGGCACACCTGCCAGGCCTGGAGGCGGCAGGCGGAGCTGGCCCGGGAGGCACTTTCCTGACTTAGGGGTTGCGTAAGGAGATGTCTGTGGGACACAGACTCCAACATTCTACTGTGCCTGAAGCTTACCTGGACCTTTGGGGTTATCTCAAAATCTCAAAATCTGTTTGCACATACAGACTTTCCACTCAGCACCTGCAATTATGACTTCCAAAATCTAATGGAACAAATGACTCCTCGTACGAGGACAACAGAAAAAGAGAAACATGATGACGAACAAACCTGCAGGAAATGGACAGTATCCACGCGAAGAAACCTTCGCACACGACTGAACAGAGCTCACAAAGAAAACTTACTTTAATCCTATTCCTTTTATATCTTTGGAATTTTTGCTAAGTGCATCTTTTTTTTTAATCCACGAATAGACAGATAAAATTACAATACAACAGTGCATTGAAGAAAGTGCTGAAGCAAAGTGCTTTCAGAGCCCAAGTTGGACTCGTTTGTAGCCTGAGAATGAGAAAGGAGCCTGCAGTGGGCCTGTGCGACCCAGTGGACGATGCTGAGAAGGCGGCTCGGCACAGTTCAGGGCAGGCCAACATTGCACTGCTTCTGATGACTAAATGCAGCCCATTTGAACGTGATAAACGGCTCCTCGTGGACCCATGAGCGCCTCCAGCTGGACTTCAAAGCCGTCCAGGAGGCAGTGCAGCCGAGCCTGGGCAGAGCAGCTCACCCCCATCCAGAAACCTCCAAAATACTTTGAATGACCCCCATAAAGCTGCTCACTTAGCGGGTCAAGCAACCCGTTCTTTTCACGTTGCAAAGACCAAACATTCTTCCAGGGCTTGAAAAGTAGCTCTCGCCCATCCCGCACTGGGATCCCAGTGAAAAGTGACCGTGGCCCATCCTGCACTGCGATTCTGGCGCCTTGCACACGATTGTTTGGCTAGAAAGGTTTTGTTTTCTCTTCTTTGACTCTTGACCCAAATTCAGCTAGAGACTGGAGATTGTGATGGTGTCTCCCGACTTGGGAACAGGGGTGTGGGTGTGTGTGTGTGTGTGTTACCAAGGGTCGGGACACAGGGGCTAAGAGTAAGTAGTAACTTGTTCACTGTGACTCTTCCAAAGAGAACTGAAACGGTCAAAGTGGGAGCAGGACTGAAAGCCAGCCTGGATATTTCTGAGTATAATTTGGCATAATTTTCGCAACTTGGTATGTAGGCGGCCCCAGAGCTTTGGTTTATTTATTTCATTATTGTACCTGTCTACCTATCAAATCTAGACAAGCTAGATTTCACTCTTGATGGGAGAAAATAAAGAACTACATGTACTCATCATATGGACTTGGGTTGCACTTTAAGCAAAGTATAGCGTGAGGAGTAATGACTGACCAGGGGGCCATCTGAGGGTAAGTACAGAAGGCCTGGTCCAGGCTCCCAGGGCAGGAGGGCATGGCAGCAACAGGAGAGCCCGGAGGTGTCACACTGGAGCAAGACAGCCCTCACTACGCACGCAGGACACTGGAACCAGGAAAGGTCCTTTCCTTCTGTGAGGGACAGGTGAGCCTCCTGACATGGAGCCACTCACGGAGGCAGAAATGGTTCTGCCCCAGGGAGCCCATGAAAGCCTCTGTGTGAACAGGAGCTCCCAGCGGGGCCCCCAGTTTCCCCTGCTCTGGCCCCACACACCTGGTATCATAACTCGGGGCTCAGACGTGGCCCTGTCTCTAATCACAGTCCAAACGCACTGAGGAACATCTGGTCACTGCCATCAGTGGGAGACGTGTGCTCCATCTCAGGAGCCAGGACTCACACCTGAGTGAGCCTGACGTGGCAGGTAGACCTCAGAGGAAGGCACCCGATGGCCACGCGGAGAGCGAGGAGCCGGTGGCCTGGGTCCCACCCCTGCCGCTTGGACCCCTTTCTCTCCCATTCCACTCAGTCGTTTAAAAATGGGATTAGCGCTCACGAAAAAACACAGGCTGCTGGCCACAATTTGAAACCATGAGCAGGGAATGATCCAAAATGTTGTAGAACTGGGGTAGAGACAAAAGAAAACTTTGCTGCAGTTGACTATTATTAATGAGTTGCATTAATAAAAATTTAGAAAACTTTCTTCAAAAACACAAATACTCTGGGGCCAGTGCAACGGCCCAGTTGGCTAATCCTCCACCTGCAAGGGCCAACAGCTCACATGAGCACCAGTTCGTGTTCCAGCTACTCCACTTTTAATCCAGCTCCCTGCTCATGGCCTAGGAAAGTAGCAGAAGACCGCCCAAAGCATTAGGACTGTGACCCACCCAAGAGACCCGCAGGAGGCTCGTGGCTCTTGGTTTTGGATCAGTTCAGCTCCAGAAGTTACAGCCGTTTGAGGAGTGAAAGTGAATGCCTGTAAATCCAGAAACGGATAAATCTAAAGATGAAGGGAAACAAGGAGGAGGGAAAGCACAGATACTCTAAAGGCAAATTCAGGAGTCCTTGGCAGTGTGGCAAAGGGCCACAGGCTGGGCGCGCCCAGGAGCAGAAGGGCCACAGGCAGGTGGGCACGCCCAGGAGCAGAAGGGCCACAGGCAGGTGGGCGCGCCTGGGAGCAGAAGAGCCACAGGCTGGGCGTGCCTGGGAGCAGAAGGGCCACAGGCAGATGGGCGCGCCCAGGAGCAGGAGTCCACCACAGGAAGGCTGAGCACAGGCCCCCAGGAAACGCCAAACCAGCGAGCACCAGTTGCACCTCACAGAGGAGCCAGCTCGAGTCCCAGCTATTCCCCTGCCCGTCCAGCTCCCTGCTTATGGCCTTGGGACGCAGAAGGAGAAGGCCCAAGCCCTTGGGTCCCTGCACCCACACGGGCGACCTCAAAGATCATGACTCGACTTTGCATCGGCTCAGCTTCTGCCATTTGCTGCCGTTTAGGAAGAAACCCAGTGAACAGATGTCTTGCGCTCACTCGCTCTCTCTGCCTCTATTTACATCTTTCTTTATCTCTCTGTAACTCTGCCTCTCAAATAAAAATAAACCTTTAAAAAATGGGGAAAAAAATGGCAGAATTTCCCAACAAAATAGAAACGTTCTTTTTCTCAAAACTTATTTATGCTATAAACTGCTGTTTGAAATGGAGGTTTGCCCTTATGCTTGCTGTCATGTCCAAAACACCACGTGGACCAGACTGTTAAACAAATAAACCCAATGAACGTGAAGTGGGCGCCCCCGCCCCTGTCACGCTCACTGACCCTGCAGCTCTGGCTGCGTCTGCCCATCTTTGCAACTCTTCCGTCCGCACCTTTCTAACAAGTGACAACTTTCAAACACTTGGGTCTCCATCCAGTTGAAAACAGCAGCTTCCTCTGTCAGCACTTCCTCCAATGGCAGTGAGGGTGGGGGCTCCAGCACCACTGGGGGTGTAGTGCAGGGGGGAAGAGGTATTCAGAAACATCTATCTTCCCCACGGCATACTGCCCAGCAGCCTTGCTTCCGGCTTCCTGAAGGAGGCAGACTCTCAGAAAGAGCTACAGTATGCTGAGAGTTTGCACGGAGTTGGGAGGGGGAGGGCAACGCATCGAGGCAGCTGACGGGCAGATGCCCATGAGGGCAGCCAAGGCCTGAGCACAGACCTCGAGTCTCCACCTGGGCCCTGCATGCTGCCCAGCCTCGTGTGGCTCCCTGATGTTACTGGGGAGCCTCCCTCCTTGATCCCACTGCTCAGCAAGAGGCCAGTGCCATCCGCGAGCAGATGGAAAGGACAGTGAGGCTGCTCGGTAACAGGGACCTGGCGGGGGACAGAGGGTGGCTGCTGCCCAGTCCTGCTGCTGCTTCGCTCCAGAAACAGACCCACCTCCAGTGAAGAACCAGGGAGTCTGTCCTGGCTGCTCAGGGCTGCACACCTTGAGTGGGCAGCCTCTTATCTTGGGGTCTGGAAGAACGGCGGAGGCAGAAGCAGCCAGCAGCAAGCCTGCAGGCCTTCCCCGCTGTGGCCCTCCCCAGGTCCCCTCCCAGTGATTCCTTCTCCTGGGCTTTCCCCGGCCTCACCGAAGCAGAGGGTCACGAGTGCACCCTGCTGCTGCATCAGGTGCGTAGGGAGACACTCGCGGCATGTCTGATAAACAGAGTAGAATCGGGCCGTAAGTGACCTCCCCGAGTCCCCTTCCCCAGTGGGAGTTTTACTCATCACTCAGTGGCCGTGAGAGGGACATCTCTAACCGCACTGTCACTGAGAGCATTGCAATTCAGGCAGTCTGAGCATACGCAGTGCAGGCCTCAAGCAAAGCAAGGGCCCCTGCCGGCAGAGAGGGGCAGGACACAGGAGCCCCTGCTGGTCAGTCAGGGACTTTCCTTGCATGCCATGACAAATGTTGCTCCCCATACATGTTCACACATTCAAGACGACTTCAAACAAGTTGAACAAATTACTGTTAGGTATACGTGCTAATTGCAGGCTTATCATTTCAGACACAGCGGATTTGAGCCCAATCCCTGTGACTCCAGGGTGAGTCGCTGAACTCTGTCAAGCCCTGGGCAAAGGTGGGCTGCTGACACTAGCTTACCACCTCAAGCCAGATGCAAGACTCGCATCCTTCACTGAGTCCATGTACACGGCCCACTCCACGCATCCAAGGATGTGGTTGACCCACCAGAGTCAGGGTGTCCCATCGCTGGACAATCCGACACCATGTACCAAGGGACACACGGCCAATACCAGGTAGTGGTGGACTCGCAAGTCCTTCCCGGCTCATGGCGGGCAGGGCACAGGCTTGGGATTGACTGTGCCTAGCCCTCACCTGGGAGATCTGTACAGAGGCCCAAGCTTCAGCCTCGTCCAGCCCCAGCAATGGTGGCCATGGGGGCGGGGAGAACCAGGAGATAGAACGTGTGTGTGCATGTGTGTGTGTGCATGTGTGTGTGCATGTGTGTGTGTATGTGTCACGCTCCATCTATCACGCTGTCTTTCAAATAAGTAAGTCAATCTTTTAAAAATATGTAGGCATGTTGGAGCCAGTGTAGTGGCACAGCATCTAATCCCCCAACTGTGGCACTGGCATCTCATACGGACGCCAGTTCTCGTCCCAGCTGCTCCACTTCCCATCCAGCTCCCTGCTAATGCACCTGGGAAAGCAGCAGAGGACAGCCAAGTCCTTGGGCCCCTGCGCCCACATGGGAGATCCAGAGGAACCACCTGGCTCCTAGTTTTCGACCAGTCTAGCTCTGGCCATTGCAGGCATTTGAAGACTGAATCAGCAGATGGAAGATCTTCATCTCTCTTTGTCTGCCCCCTCCATAACTCTGACTTTCCAAGTAAAATAAATATGTACTTTTTAAATAGACACTTTGAAATAACACATTTCTTTTCTGTCATTCCTTACATCCTTACATCCAGTGGAATCGCACGCCTGTGGCCATTCATTTAGCACAAGCAGGATTCTTCCAGGAGCTACTGTAAGCAGGGAAAGAGCAGCCCCTACATCCTAGAGCCCACTGGAAATGTGCTCCCCTTACCCTTGTTAGGTAATGTATCCATTGGTTTCAGAAACATGCTCTCCTTTATCAAACAGTCAAAAGTATGGCGTCCAGATGAATGGCCATATTGGATGCCTCGGTCTGCAGCGGAGTTTAAATTGCTTTGACCCAACTCACACAAGGGCCCGGGGGTCAACGTGTACATTTGTACATGTATGCAGAACACCCATGCTTGCCTGCTACATTATCTACAAAACACTAGCATCTTCCCTTTCATTTCACCATTACGATACACTGCCCGACAGAACATTGTACAAATAACAAAAAGGTGCTGCGCTACACACGTTGAAACATTTCCAAGAAGCAGCCAAGCACAGCGCAACGAGACCGGATACTTCTCTGTAAATCAGGAAGAGACGCTACATACACAACCACATGCCCGTGGCACCGTTCAGGTCAGCGGCAGGCAGCATGTGTTCCAGGGATCCCAAAAGACTATGACAGATCTGGACGTTTCTGCTGCCGAGGGACCCTGTCGCACGGAACCTCTGGACTAAGAGAAGCTGCTTGCTGTCAGTGGGAAAGCAACAGAGAACACTCAGGTGCCTGGCTCCCTGCCCTCAGCGGGTGAGAGCTGAAAAGAAGTCTGAGCCCCTGACTTGGGTGGCCCTTAGGGACCGAACCAGCAAATGCAAATTCTCTCTCTCTCAGCCAGTGCTGTGTGCAGGTTGAGCTGCAGCTGGCAACACCAGCTTCCCATGTGGCAGTGCCAGCTCCAGCATGAGCTGTTCACCTTCTTGCCAATGCATTTTGAAAGGCAACAGGTCACTGGCCCTGCCCCCATGTAGCATCTTGGGTGGACTTCCTGACTCCAGGCTTCAGCCAGAATCAGCTCAAGGCATGGAAGCTCTTTCTGTCTCTACTTCGCCTCCACCCTCTCTTCCTCTCACTGTCTGTCTTTCACATAAACACCCAAATCTTAAAAAAAAAAAATCATAGCACAATTATGTGTAGTGAATAGCACATCATCTGATATGGCTGATAAAACACTACATTGCTGATCTATGTATTTGCTTTACCATGATGAACTTTATAACATTACTTAGAATGTACCCCTGTTTCTAAAAACAAAGTCCAATGTGAAGCCATCTGCCCTGCTCTGCCCACTGCAGCCTCCTACGGCTCCTGTTGACGGCAACTTGTGATCACATCCAGGGGCCACGTGAGATGATGGGCTGGGACCATCTGGATCCGCGTGACTCACCAGGGGATGTTCACAACGCGGCCTAACACCGCAGCTGTGGGAACACGGCCTGTCATAACGCCATGAGCGACAGCACACCCGTACATGCACGGAACGCTTCTGGCTGCTGACACAAGTACTTCAAAGCTAAGGGTGTGTGCATGTGTCTCTAACATGTGTTGTGCGCATGCTTGGTCTGTTGTCTCGGGCAGCCTCTGCCTTTCCGATAACTTTTTTTTAAAAGGAGGTGAATGGTTGGCACGATGGTTAAGATTTCACCTGCTGGGCCCGGCATGGTAGCCTGAAGGCTTAAAGTCCTCGCCTTGCAACCGCAGGGATCCCATATGGACGCCCATTTGTGTTCTGGCTGCTCCACTTCCCTTCCGGCTCCCAGCTCATGACCTGGGAAGGCAGTAAAGGATGGCTCAAAGCTTTGAGACCCTGCACTCAACTGGGAGACCCAGGGTGGAGGGGGGCTCCTGGCTTCAGATTGACTTAACTCCGGCCCTTGTGACCATTTAAGGAGTGAACCAGCAGATGGGATCCATCTCTCTTTCTTGCATTCTTTTTGTAAATCTGACTTTCCAATAGAAAAGGAATAAATCTGATATCATCGTCATCATCACAAAAGGTCTCACCTGAGAACCTTCTTCCATAACAGACAGCCTGGTCTGGATCTCAGCCGGGCTTCCAATCCCAATGTCCTGCCCAAGCATGCCCGGAGGGAGAGTACTGCAGTTCCCAGCTTTGGAGCCAGGCCAGCTCAACGTGACCACCGCAGACACCAGGAGAGTGAACCAGCAGGTGGAAAATTTCTGTCTGCCTCTCTATCTCTCTATTTCCTTCTGTTTTTCCAATAAATGTTTAAAATTATAATAATATTGTGTATATGCATAATATGTATGAACACAGATATAAAACATATAACATATTTGTTATTATGCTTCTGCACTATGCTACCTCATATTTATTAAGGAAGAAAAGAACCAATCACGGAACCAGTGCGACGGCTCTGCTGGCCAATTCTCCACATGCCATATGGGCACCGGTTCATGTCCGCTTCTCCATTTCCCATCCAGCTCCCTGCTTACAGTCTGGGAACACAGCGGAGGATGATCCAAAGCCTTGGGACCCTCACTCACACAGGACACCCAAAGGAAATTGTTGGTTTCTGTTTTGTATTAGCTCAGCTTCGGCCACTGAGACCATGTGGGAAGTGAACCAGCAGATGGAAGATCTTTGTCTCTCCTTCTGTCTCTGCCTTTCCAATAAAAATAAGTAAATATTTAAAAAGAAAAAGAGTGCAAGAGAGAAAATCAAAGAACTTCTAACAAGAATATTACATTGGGGCTGGCAAAGCTGTTGTCTGCAGACTGGCATTCCATTCTAGCGTCAGTTCCAGTTCTAGCTGCTGCACTTCCAATTCAGCTCCTGCTAACGGCTGGGAAAGCAGAACATGCCCAGCACCTTGGCCCTGCTGCCCACATGGACGACCCAGCAGAAGTTCCTGGCTCCTGGCTTCGACCCGGCCCAGCCCTCACTGTGGCCAGTTGGGGAATGAATCAGTGGGTGCCAGACTCTCTCTCTCTCTATTTCTCTCTCTCTCTTTCCCTGTAACTCTGACTTTACAGTAAACAAATGAATAATTTTAAAACATAAAAGGAATGCCATGACCCAGTGGAGTAGTTCTCTTATGCGGCGAGCTCCCCCACCCAGCAAGGTGCAGGTGACTTCTGCCCAGAAGAGGAGTGCATTACACTGAATTGCATTATTCAGACCAGGCACCGAAGTGATGACAGGCAGCAGAGGGTTATATAAGTTTCACCTCTGTGATTTTCTCCTCTGCTGCAGGGTGGGAGCAGGTGTGTGCTGGGGTTGAGGAGAGGCTGGCAATGGGAAGCGCAAATGTGGGCTGAGAAGCTGTAGGTCAAAAGTGTGCTCCACCCTAGCTCTGGGGTGCTCAGGAGTTTCTACTGGCACCGCCTCTCCAGTTCTCCAGTTTTTAGGTAGCTGCCTTGCCCAGCCTTTCAGTAAGTGCTGCCCTCACGGCCGTTCACTGAGGTATCCCTCATGGGTTAAACTGAGAAGGGAGTTTTGGCTTATCCATTGCCTCCTCATGGTGACCAGCATCATAGGACTTGAACTGTCAAACTCATCTAACCCAACCTTTCAATTTCACAGCTGAGGAGGCAGACCCGTGGCGTTGCCTGCGTCTTAGCGACATAAATAATTTCTGGAGGACCAAACCCAAGGTCTCCATTCCACTCCTGTTCTTCCCCAAACTCACCTCTGCCCTCCACCTGTTCTGCCTCTGAGGATGCATGTAGAGTACGGAGTTCAAGAAACACAAAACGTAGAAAGAGAGAGGACTGAACTCAAATTCTCTCTGCTACCAAACTCCCATGAGATGCACGCTGGACCACTTCCTTTCCTCAGCATTGGTCGCGTCTCTTGGACCTGGTCTGCTCTTTTCTGTCAAGGATTCCAGGTCACCCTGGAAGATGTTTTTTCATAAGACATTGAAAAACAGTCACCTGATGAACTCTGTTGGCAAATGGACCTGGCCAAGATTACAGGCTGGTGTTGGTGCAGGTCAGTTCTGGAGGCAGAGAACTGGCACCACCCAGGCCAGGCTCTCCCAGAGCCGTCCACCCACCGACACAGGAGAGCCCTGAGACCCGAGTGCCATTCTGAAATGGGACAGGGGTTGGAGACAAAATAGCGAGCCACAGATGTCTTCAGTGGGACTTAGGAAATCGCAGGAATGAAGAGTGAGAGTGGGTCATGTCCAAGTCCTTCTGCATTCATCCAGTGCCAGAGGCTCCCTGGAGGTGACTCAACATTACCGTAGCAGGAACCCAGAAGGCTGGACAGCATCTTCTCCAGTTCGTCCACAATAGAAATGACTTATTTTTACAGCACTAATGAGATTAGTTTAATGTAGTCATCAATAACTAATACAACTTCACCTCAACAGAAAAGAGGGTTAACATTAGAAGACAATACAAGGGACAGTGAGGAAGGAAGAGGGGAAGGAGGTGGGAGATGGATTTCAGAAAACCCACACGGGTAAGAGAGCACGTTTTTACCTACACTGGAACTGCAGGACGGAAGGGTTTCATAAAATACCTTGGTGAGGAGTAATAAATGACACATGTTGTGATTAAACAAAGGGTTCCTAGGTTAATACTGATTTTTTTTCGGGGAGAAAGAATGTACAAAGAATTAGTGCTAGCCTCTAAGATCACCAAGATCTGTATAATTATGCAGATTTTTTTCTCAGACCCTTCCTGTCTAATCCTTGACATACCAGTAATCCTCATGGCAAGGTGACTATTGGACTTCCACCCTAGACCTGAGTTCAAAGAAATGAATACCAGCAGAAACAAAGCACAGGACAGCTAGTAATTGGCACCGTCCATTTGCACATGACCATTATCCAAGTTGTAGAGTCCAAATCTCCACGGATTCCTCGTTGATGTGAATAGCCGTGTCCGTGTTCTCCGCATGCAGGTTTGGGCTTACAGCCAGCTGGAGCCCGCAAGGAGTCTCACCCTCCACACATGTGCACACACATCTGAGAGCATCAGTGGACAAGCAAAGGCACATGAGCCAAGGTGAGGACAGGACACTTCCCTTCCCTTGCCCCTTCCTTCAGTTACATGAAGTAAGATGGCTCTTCAAAGGCAGGCAGGAAATCGGATGCACAATGGCCCATTTATAAGCCTGTCTTCACCCCCATGAGGACTATCCTAAAGAGAAACCATTCATAAGGAGGCACCATGGCAACACAACCACCGGGGAATGGCACCAGAGGACAACACGCACCTGACCACGCGCGTGGGTGCTAGGTGAGGGTTTTATGGTTGGGCTCAGTTTCCAGGCTTTCCAGTCAAGTACAGCTGTAACACACTTTCAGGGACCAAAACGAATGAACACAGTCAGCCTTCCGAGGTCAGGAAGACCTCCGACCGAAGGCAATGACAGCACCTCACTGAGAGTTAGGAGGGCTCACACGTCACAGGCAACTGCCACACCAACACGAGCGGGTGCTTGCCCTGCCCCACTCCATGTCCAGGCATACAGGCACATACGTAAACAGTCACACACCAGACAGGTAACCAGCCGTGTGCACACTGTACCACATACATACATCAGACACACAGACCACATGCCAGACACGCCTGGCAGACAGCTTCGCCACAGACCAGATCCATACAACACAGGCCATGGGCCAGACCTGTGCTGCAACAAACAGGCTCTGCCCACTTCAGCCATGCGCTTAAGGAATTAAGCGGTTGAGCGTTCACACTCTTGAAGGCTTTTCCAGCTCTGATTTCCCAGGCCATTATCAAGCAGCAACTTGGCTTGCCAAACACTCAGGGTACAGTAGCATGTTCAGACGTTCCAGCTTTAAAGGACGCCAATCTACCAAATAAGTCACATCAAAGTCATGATGACATCCGAGCATGACGGCCAGAGGTGCTGAGTGGTGGCCAGGCTTTGTGAGAAAGGATCCGGTGGTGCAGGGCCTCACAGCATGCTTAAAATCAAACACTCTGGCCGCACAATTCCCACCCAAAGGATGAGAAATGTTTGTGAAAACATAGTTCATATTTCCTATTAAGACTGGCAGCCATACGTTCATTAAATATGGAAGCAGTATCCAATGCATCCATAATGCTGACATCTGTTCCTATAGACATGGCCAGTTCTCTACCAAGAGACAAGGGAGTGTTCCTTCAGACAGCAAACCCAGGTCCACGTCAAACGCTGGAGTTCAGAGCTAATGGATTCGTCAACCCTTTGTGGTGACGCCAAAATAATCCACCAGCCATGAAAACACCAAGCTTCCTACCAAAGTCATTTGCAGAACTGGAATTTCTTACCCAACACCATTTTCCCCCAGCAAAATTAACTTCAGGAGTGTTCATGCTTTCCTTCTTAAATCTTAACAGAGCAAAAGGCAGTCAAATCACAGGCGGTCGGTGGTCAGCACTGCTCGTGACCATTCCAGCCAAAAACCAAAAGGCAGAATCCAGACAGAGCCGGAACCCAGCCCTGAGTTGGTATCATGCACACAAGCCATGCCGAGGGCTCCGTGCATGCGGCAACCCACATCTGGCACTTGGTACTTATGAGACCGAAGAAGACACTTCGACCCCATCTTGGAGACACAAAGCCAGTCTCTCCTGCTGCTCTGCTGGAATTGCCCACCACGGCTGCAGCAAGGAGAGAGCCGTGCGGGAGACTTGTCCCCCCACGGGTCTTCCCACCAGATTTCCCACAGCTCCACCAACAACAAACCCTTTGCTGCCAGCCCAGTCAAAGCCTGCCTCATTCATCTAGGCCTCCTTTTAACCCGACCCAGAAAGCTTTCAATGAAACAAGATGTGTCTGATTGGGTTTCTTCTTCTGTGTAAATCAGATATCCAAGTATCACTTTTGTTTCCATAGGGAATTTTCCATCCCCAGTGGTCCATGACTGTGATTCCGGACCAGGAAGGACCAGACTGCTTCACCAGCCACCTCTCCTTGGGCTCTCGGCAGTCACTGCACCTGCCACAGACTTCACCTCCAACTTAAGGAGGCTTCCGAGGCCCTGTCGGTGCAGGGATACAGGCTGCCCAGGAAGCATCCCTCAGCAGCCCTGAACTGCAGCAGGCCTCCAACAGCAAGCCCCAGGGGACGGCACCTGCGCCCCACCCTCTGGACACAGGTGTCCTGCACACAGCCCCTCACATGCCAGGCAATGCCTGACACAGTTAGTCCACTCCAAGGCACATGACAACAAAGCAAAGTAGGGGTGAGAGGAGGGGTCCAGCCTTCCCTGTCCCCAGCCAACACCTCCTGGCCCTAGCTCTACAGCCCACCCTCTTCTCTGCAAGGCCTTCAAGTTCACAAGGAGCTGGGTCTCCAACCAGCCTAGTCAGCTCCTAGCCACCCACCCTGGAGCCCCGAGGACACGCAGCACGGCCAAGACTCCTCAAGTCATCCTGCCATGGAAGCTCGGAGGAGGAGGCCAGCCAGGGCACACGGTGGAGGAACCTCAACTCCCCAGCTCCAGCCGGCTGGCTTGCGCCTCCTCCTCTCTCCCCTCCCCCTACCTTGCTCCTCGCTGCTGCCCCCAAACCAGGCAGTGGGTTCCTCCTCCTCGGGCAGCCGGGATCCTCCTCCACCTCCTCCACCCTCGAGGGCTTTGCGTTTCTTCGACATCTCTGCCCTGGGCTGGGGCTGTGGGGGTTTTGTAGCCCCACCCCCTCACCCTCCCCCCTCCGAGAGGAGAGTGAAGGTGGGGTTAAATCGGAGGGGAGGGGGTTAGAGGGAGACCGAAGGGGTGGGAGTGGAGATCAGGGCGCAGGCCTGAAGGGAATTGCAGCTTGGAGAGAAGCTGGAATGGCAGGGGGGGGGCAGGGACTCGGGCCGAGAGCCTAGGATCATTCATCGGTTCAGCCCGACGGACGTCTAAGGCTGCGGCCTCTCTCTCTCTCTCTCTCTCTCTTTCACCTTCTCTCCCTTTCTCTCCCCCCTCCCTGCCTCCACCTTCCCCTTTTCCTGCAACTCCAACAGTAAGCCCAGAGGAGACCAAAAACCAGAGAGGACAGGCTGTCCCTCCCAGCACCTCGGCAGGTTTCCTGCTCACTTGGGCAGGGGCCAGGCCCTGTCCACTTGGGAAGGAGCTGTGTTCAGGCTGGGTCTTCTGCTGGGGAAGGGACACTGCCCAGTGCGCCCTGTCTGGTGGGCAGAGGGCTGGGAGGTTGAGGGGGTGAGCTATCTGCATGGAATACAAGGAGCACTGGGTAGAATGGGAAAAAAAAGCGAAGGCTGCAGAATGCAGCAGCACCGCAGCTCAGGCAGGCGCCAGGACTCCGGACCCCTCGCCCCGGAGTATCAGGGAGCTTTTGCAAACGGTGCCGAGGAGGGGGAGGACAGAGGAGGAGGAGGAGACAGACACCGCCAAAGCCAGAGGAGGGGGTCCTGTCTGCGCTGAGGACCCGGGCAGAGGAGAGAGGAGCGGAGTAGAGGCGCGCTGCCAGCCCTTCTCGGGTCCGCCTCCGGAGGCACCTGCGGGTCTGGCACGGTAGCCGCTGCGGTTTGCAGCAGATGCGCAGCCTGGTCGGCAACTTCGGGCTCTCAACTCCCGGCCCCAGCCGTGGCCCTTGGCTAGATGCAGTTGCTGAGGCGCCCGGCTACTGCTGCCCTTGTAAGCCCTGCGACTTCTCGCTTTGTAAACTCCGGGTTCTCCTTCCCCGGTCCCACTCACCACCCTGTCTCCAAAACAGGGCGTGCGCGGACACCTCTTCTGACCGCCCAGAGGATGAAGGGGAGAGGATGGCAAGTTTTCTTTTTTCTTATTTTTTTTTAAGATGGAAAAAGGGTAACTATTAAGTTCTTCTGGACTCTCAAGAGTTAAATCACAGGTCAAAAGATTCGTCAACTTACCCGCCAAAGGGTGCAGAAGTACGGACCCGCTGACCGGTTCATCTCGTCCAAAAGGGGGTGGGGTGGGATGCAAGGCGTCCGGGAGCGAGTAGGGTCCAGGGTTCCGCCGAGAACTGCCCAGAAGAAGTTGCCCAAGGAGCCGGCTGGCCGAAGTTCAGGACCCAATCGAGTCCCGGGTCTGTCCACTCAACGTGGATACGGCCAGCGCTGCGGACGCTCGGGGTCTTCGCGCTGATCCTCCGGGAGGGGCATACAGCCACCGGCCCAGCCAGGGGTCCCAGAGCAAGCGGGGCGGGGGATGCGGACGCAGGCCAGTCCATGTGGGCTCCAGCTCCCAGCCGCAGCAAGTTTGGGCTCACACACCTCGGCGCAGACACGCGTGTACACGTGTGTGCGCCGCGCACTTAACATGTGGGGGTGCGTGTGTTCCCAGGAGCCACTCTCCCGGCCGTCTAGAACTTGGAGAGTTTTCCTTTAAGCCGGCGCTGCGGCTCGGACACCCCCCTCCCCCCGCGTCCAACAGGAGGCGATGACGTCTGTAGCCTCGTTGCCAGAACCGTCCCCCAGGCTGCCTCTGCCCTCGCTGACAGAAGCAGGCGCTCGGACGTCAGCAGCCGGACCTTTGGCGAGGCCACTCCCGCAGAGACGTCCGCCTCCCCCGCACCTGCCAGCCCGCCCGGGGGGATGGGGAGGCTGAAATCAAAGCCGCGGGGGAGCGGGGAGGGGGCGGAAGGTCCCGGAGCTCCCGGCTATATAAATAGTGCAGTTTCCAGCCAGACTCGCACCCTCTCCGCGCGCCCCCGCCCTTGGCTGCGAGCGGGAGGCAGGGGGCGGGGGAGCTGGGAGTGGAGGCTGACGCTGCCTCCCCCATTCTCCTCATTCATAGATTCGACTAGAGGCTTGGGGGCCGGGAGTCAATGAATGGATGGAAGCTCGCGCTCGGGGACCACCAGGCGGGGCGGTCGTGGCTAGGGCCGGGCGGGGAGGGGGCAGGAGGATTGCGCTCCTCCTTTAGGGGAGTCTGCGTGGGGGGGCGCACAAAACCATTCTTAATTAGTCAAAGCTCTGCCTTCTCGTGTCCCCCCCCCCCCGGGATCTTTTCTGCCCCCTAAGATGCTGCAACGCAAAACGCCGCAGGGAGCTGAGCTCAGCCCCCACACTGCGCAGCGCCCGGATGGGAACCCTGACAAGGGCCATTCCGTGGCTCCGTCCTAGCCATGGAGAGTGGCCTAGGGGCTGGGTTAGGGGCTGGGACCAAGGGTGTCGCCCCCCGCCCCCGCCCTGTGCGCTGCCTCCCCAGAGCTGCCAGGCCTGCGTTGCGCTGGAGGAGGCACGGCTTTAGGGGACTCAGCTCGCATGGACTCCGCTCAGTCTGGAGCGGCTGGAGAGCGAGGCCCACGCTGGACTCTGCCCCTGCTGGGCGCTGCTTCTGCTTCTGGCCCAGAATCCCTGCCCGCTTCACAAATGCATGCAGTGCTTCTCATAGTACGTGGGGACAGGCGGCACTCGTGTGAACATGAAGGAACCGGTATACTGGCCAGGGACAGCAGCTAGCCCGGGGAGGACGCCTTTACCCAAACACGCACACACACACACACACACACACACACACTCAACACATGTGTACACACTCATCTGTGTGCACACATACTTGTACATCTGTGTATACTTTTTAAAGATTTATTTTTATGGGACAGTCAGATATACAGTGAGGAGAGAGGAAGATCTGCTGTCCAATGATTCACTCCCCAAGCAGCTGAAAAGGCTGGAGCTGCGCCAATCCAAAACCAGGAGCCAGGAGCTTCTTCCAGGTCTCCAACACTGGGTGCAGCGTCCCAAGGCATTGGGCCGTCCTCGACTGCTTTCTCAGGCCACAAGCAGGGAGCTGGATGGGAAGCAGGACCATCGGGATTAGAACTGGCGCCCAGGGGAGGACTTTAGCTGCTAGGCTACCATGCTGGGCACCTGTACATACTTATATGCACATGTAGACATACACACTCATAGATGCTATGCACATGAACACACACCAATATACACATATATAAACACATATACACCTGTGCACACACACACACACAGTGCTGCACCCTGTCCGCCTGTCCTGCGCTAGGCTCCCTCCCCGTGACCTGGGCTGTGTCTGCTCCTCCTTGCACTGCTGGTCCCGAGCACCTCCCTGCCCACAGCCACTGCACCCTGGTGGACCTCAGGACTCAGTCCAGCTGCAGCTCCTCCAGGGGGTCAGCACACCTGGGCTGGCCCAGTCCCCAGCACAGTCTCCGTAGAAAGAAACATCTTGCTCCTTTTGCCCTTCAGCTAGAGCCATGGCCATGACACTGACTGCTCCGTCCTGTGCGTCCCCCTGCCTCCACACATCCAGGCCCCCAGTGTCTGTCGCTTCCGCCACTGCTGTCTCCAGCGTTGTTGCTGACACCTCCAGAGCCCCACCCCTTCACCCCAAGTCTGTGCTGCCAAGCCCTCCTGCTCCCCGGCCCCCCAGAGAAGCCCAGCACCCTGGCATCCTGCTCTCTGCTGACCTGTAACATCATGTTCTCCACACGCCTGCTCGGCCACTGCCTGTGGTGCCAGCCCAGGTCCCCGTCGGCCACTGCCTGTGGTGCCAGCCCAGGTCCCCGTCGGCCACTGCCTGTGGTGCCGGCCCAGGTCCCCGTCGGCCACTGCCTGTGGTGCCAGCCCAGGTCCTCCTCGGCCACTGCCTGTGATGCCAGCCCAGGTCCCTGTCAGATGGGAGACTCCGCGGGAGTTCTAGGCTCCTGGCTTGGGCCTGGACCAGCCCTGGTCCTCACAGCCATTTAGGGAATGAACCAGCTAATGGAAGGACTTTGTCTTTCTCCCTCTCTCTGTAGCTCTTCCTTTCAGATCAATAAAAACAAAACTTTTTTTTTAAGGTGCTTCCCACACCTTCAAGAGACGCCAGCTTCCTGGCAAATGAAAAACAGACCAGTGTCTGATCAGAGCTGGAGGGGCTGGGGCCTCCGGACCAGCTGCTCCTTCCCTCTGGCCTTGCTTCAGAGCCTCCACCCCCTTCTCACCAGCAGAGGCCATCCCTTAAAATGTTACAAGTTTTTAAAACTATATTCATTGGTTTGAAAGGCACAGCAGCACAGAGAGAAGTGAGAAAACTCCCCAAAGGCAGACAGCAGGCGGGACTGACCCAGGCTGAAGGCAGGAGCCAGGAGCTCCAGCCGCGTGTCCCACGAGCACTTGGGCCATCTCCTGCTGCTTTCCCAGGCTTCCAGGCAGGGAGCTGGATTAGAAGTGGAGCAGCTGGACTTAAGCCAGCATCCCTAAGCAGGTGATGGCTTACGCCTGTGCACTGTCTCATCAGTCTGACCTTGAAGCATTTTTACAAAGAGAGGGGGCAATGCGGTGAGTGACTCGGGGGTGGAATCAGACACCAGCAGCAGCTGGAGGCTGTTAGACAGTGAGGGGTAAAGCGGTGTGGGGAGCAGGAGGTGAGGAGCTGCAAGTAGTTCTAGAACATTTCAGCCCTGCCTTCTGCTGCAGTGGGTGAGCCTTGCGGAGGCACGGGGAGACAGAGCTACTGATGCCCGGGAAGATGAGTGGCACCGGGCTGCTGCCAGGGGTGCAGGGACTTCACCCAGAGGCCTGTCCCCTATCTCCCATAGCTGAACTCCTCGCTGGGGCACATCAGGGCAGGAGCAGCTCCGAGCCAGGCGCCCACAGGCAGCCGTGCCCTCCAGAGGTCTGTGCTGCTGCCTCCCTTTATTCCGGCCACCCCCTTCCGAAGCCGAGAGCCGGAAGACACCAAAGGCGGGCTGCATTTGCTTCTGCGTCCCCACAGTCTTTCCGCCAGAGAGTTTGTGAATTTTTTTTTTTTTTTTTTGGCCTGGGACATGGACATTTCTGAAGATCACAGATTTTTTACTCTGTTTTTTAAAAGATTTCTTTCTTTTCATTGGAAAGGTAGATTTCCAGAGAGAAGGAGAGATAGAAAGCTCTTACATCTGCTGGCTTACTCCCTCAGTGGCCACAGTGACTGGAGCCGAGCCGATCTGAAGCCAGGAGACAGGAGCTTTTTCTTAGTCTCCCGCAGAGCCACAGGTGTCCAAGGACTTTGAGCCCCCCTCTGCTGCTTTCTCAGATCATAAGCAGAGAGCTGCATCAGACGTGGAGCAGCCGGGACATGAGCCAGTGCCCAAATGAGATGCTGGCGCTGACAGTTGGAGGAATAGCTGCTGAGCCACCACACCAGCCCCAGCCCACACATGAAGCACGTCGGCAGGGGAAGGGCTGTGTGCACACCCACAGGCTGTCTGATGGAGGGGCTGTCGGCTGTGTGCTGTGTCTCCCTCGCAGCCAGTCCAACTGGGGACACAAAGGGGATCCACACCTGCCCAGGGTTCTGGCTTGTTGGCTTCTCCCACAGGCAGCGAGAGCTCTGCCACTGTGCAGGAACGCTTCCCCCCTCAATCGGTCGTTTAGGCTAATGATTCGTTCCCTCAGGGGATCACTTTGTGGTCCACACGGGATGTGCTCCAAGGGCCAGTAGGGAAACTCTGAGCTGGTTCCTGTCCCCTCTCAGCGTGCCCCCATTTCCAAACACACTCTCACTTTCTGGTGAATTAGGCTGTTCTGGGTTCACCTCCTACTCACGTTACACGGACTCAGACACCAAGATCAGCTTCGTGTGTGCGCATGGCTGCTGGGGTGTCCTTGCAGCAGACACCCTGGCAATGAATACACAGGCACGCACACATACAGAGGTATCCTTGTTGAACCTTTATCAAAATAAATTCGCCCGGGGCCGGTGTCATGTCAGGGTGGGTAAAGACATCACCTAGGATGCCAGCACCCCATATGTTGCTGGCTTGTGCCCAGCTGCTCCCATTCCCACACAGCTCCCAGCCAGTAGCCCGGGAAAAGCAGGATATGGAAGATGACCCAAGTATCTGGCCCCTGCTTCCTGCGTGGGAGACCTGGATGAAGTTCCTGGCTGCAGCCTGGCCCAACACTGCACACTGTGGCCATCTGAGGAGTGCACCAGTAGGCGGACATTCTCTCGCTCTTGGTTTCACCCTGATTCGCCCCTGCACAAAGTCAGGACCCAGAGCTGTGCATCGCCAGCAGCAAGCAGGTGGACGGACTGTGGTTTCTGATTCTCCCTTTTCCTCCACGACCTGTGGTGCCTGCAGTTTGCTGCTGGTCACATAGCCCCGGCCCTGGGAGTTGTGGCCACCCCTCGGGTCATGGGTTCATTGCTGTCTTAGCCAGCTGATTCTTGACAGCTGCCCAGCCCCCGCCCCTCCACCTCCACCAACCGAGTGCATGGTCCTCGTGCATGGTCCTCGTGCACGGTCCTCGTGCACACATCCAGCTTCCTGAGTTGGGACGTTTTGGTAATTTCCAGGCCTTTACAGTCCTGACAATGCTGTTGTTTCTTGTCAAGTGAGTCTGTATTTTCCTCCGGTGTGAGGAAGGGATCATTTCAGAGAAAATGCTGAGATGTGGGCAGCCGGGGCACAGCGCAGACACCGATGGCCTCACTGGGGCTGCTACATTCTTCTTCAAAGATTTGCACCAGTCTGCAATTCACCAGTTGTGGTCTTTTCCAAAAGAACAGTAAGTAAAATTTCCCAAGTGTGAGCAGATCGGCATCAATTAGAAAGTATTTAATGAGTTTCAGGAAGTAATTTGGCTCCCTGAGCTGGAGTGAGTGGGGTCTAGGGAGTGCTTCAGACTGAGACGACTGGGGATGCGGAGAACGTAACAGCCCGTGATATACGAGGGCTCTGTGTGTGACACCTGCCCACCCAGCTCAGCACTCGCGTGCTCAGCCTAGGCCTGCGTTGTGATATAGCTAAACCCATCGGAGGCAAACCTGGGTATCATGTTCTTCTGTGGATGTGGGGAAGTCCTTAGTGCGACCAAACACCGCCTTTGTGATCTATAAAGTAGGTATAAAACCACATTTTCCATAGTTACCTGATAGGTAAGCGACAAAAGCAATGTGTGAGTTAAGGGCCTAGGCACCAATGTTCATCGATTTCTATGATCTGGTTGAATGCCTGCCTACCATCCTTCTACCTGCTGCCTGTGAGCTCTCAGTCTAGCAACCACCTCTCTGTGCGTTGTGTGTCCTCTTCGACACGCTCCCTATCACTGTAAGGAGAGGAAAGACGACGAGCTGGGATTTAGGGCACCTGCATGACCGTGCACCTCCACCCTCACTGCTAACACACCGTCCGGCCCTAGGAAGATGGCTCTACTTCCTCTCCTTACCCTGCGCCTTGGCACAGAGGGCTGCACTCCTTTCCCCGTGGGTCCTTCTGGCTCCTAACATTTCGACTCTTACGCAGCCCACGGGAGGTGGGCAGCAGAAGGACCCAGGGCCGAGCTGTCTCCTCTTTGAAAGACCCTGGGAGTGGAACTGTGAGCAGAGAGAACTGGGATCATTTCTGACATCGAAGACCACTGTTCCAGTGGGGAGGGGGGACCACTCGCTTCTGACTCAGTGCGAAGTGCCTCATTCTTCCCTTGCCTCTCCACGAGGCGAAGCATCACTACTTCGGGTTTAGCCAGCTACCAGAGGAAGACTGCCAAAACAGAGAGGAGGAAGACAAGGAGCGAGGTGAGGTGACAGGAGAGTCTGTGTGTCCACGCGCCGCACTCCCGCCCTGCTCGGGTACCCAGAACACGAAAGGGGCCTGGGCCCGAGGAGGGAATGGGGATGAAGCCAGGGGGCACATACTGCTGTGGTTGACCTGTAACTCCCAAACTCAGTTTCATCAATGACTGAGAAGGCCTGAGCTAAGACTCTACCTCTCCTGAAGCAGGGGCTCTGTCCAGCGCAATGTACTGGCAGGAAGTGGCTGTGGCCCTGGCCAGGAGGCTCGGGACTGCTACCGCCTGTGCCCCGGCACTGCCCCTTGGCCCTTGCCCCTGCTGGTCCCTCCACAGTCCCTCTGTGCGCGCAGGTGTGGCGATGAGAGGAGGCACAGGAGATGGACATCCTCCAGGATCATTTCCTCCTGTCGGCAAAACTCACCCTTCCCAGGTGCCTTCGGCAGACCGTGTCACCCAGAAAGGAAGAAGGGTGAGCCCCCCCAAGTCAAAGGACAATCCAGGTTCCTCTGACAGGTCCCCAGCACTCTGCTGTGCCTTGTCCCCAAGTGGTGCCAGGCAGAGCAGAGCAGCCAGCAGTCAGGGACAGCTCTGGATTCCCATCCGGCCTCAACTGTGTCATTGTGAAGCTAAGGAAGAAGACAACGCAGGAGGTAGCAGCTGCCGCCACTGAACAGGCTTGAACACGCGACACTGCAATGTCACCGTGAGATTTCACTTTTGCTGCCTCTGAGTGACTGCAGCTCAGGGGAACTGTTATACAAGGGCCATCGAGATTCTGGACTTGAGAAGAGCAAGTGGTAACGCTGTAACAAAACAGTGCTAGCTCATCAAGGCCAGAAGGCCATCTGGAACAGACACAGAGGTTATCAAAGAAGGGCATGTCAGGGGGTAGAGCTGTTAGGCAGATGCCAGGATGCCAACTAGTGAAGCTGTCCATTTCTGCGGATTGTGCTCAGCGTTAATTGGCACTGTCTTGTGCAAGCCGTGCTCCCTAGGAACAACTCAGCTCAGCAGGCTGTGTGAGCTCGCACTCCGGCGAGGCCACGCTGGGGGTCGAGCTCCTGGGACCTGGTGGCAGTCTACCACTGCACTCCCTGCACTGTCCGTGCAGAAGATGAACCAAGCTGCACTGCACGCCGGGCAGTCGGGCAGTCGCTGCTTCCAGATTTGAGACATTCTTACATACCTCTGTGAATCTGGCTTTTCCACCAAGAAATGCTAACATTGTTACTGATGAACAACGGAAAGAACACGGTGTCACAGCACGAAACCCATTTATAATTTGATCTCTGATCAAGCTCCTTTTTTTGATGGCTTCCTTTGGTAACCATAGCAATGTTAAAATAAAACATACATGTACAATGATGCTGTAAGGACGTTATTAAGGCATGCACATATTCAACTTAAACAAAGACCAAGATGGAGTAGGCTCTATACAAGTCAGGGAACACCATTCATTTATTCTGCTATACCTAAGTTTCTCTTAAAAAGCTAAAGACGGTTGCTTGCATCTCTTAATTTATCTTTTATATCTTGAGTCACAGTTATTTTAAAATACAAGCTGAAAATAGCTGTAAAAGACGGTGTATAATTAGTGAAGTTCGTAGATGACAAATGTAGGAAGCTTACTGTAGATGGGGAGAAGGCAAGGAAGCCTGCCGAGGCACAGCCTTCCCCAGCGAAGGACGCGCCTGCCTGCTCACTGGCTGCCTGAGAACCTGCCCTCAGAGGCACAGACGGGCACACGCCCACTGCTCACCAGAAAGCATTTATGCCCAGCCGTGCCCAGAGGCAGATGCAGGGCTGCACCTGCCACAGCCCCGACTGGAAAGAAATTGGGATGGCTGGGCAACAGGTCGGAAGAGAAACAATGGCACGCCAGGCACAAGACACCTGCTGGGGAAGCCTGAGCAAGAGGCCTTGTGATTGGTCCTCAGCAGTAGACACAGTGGAGATCAGGCAGCCTCTGATTGGTCCTCAGCAGTAGAGAAGGATGGAGAGAAGGAGGCCTTGTGATTGGTCCTCAACAGTAGACAGGCGAGCAGGCGGCCTGTGATTGGTCCTTAGGATCAGGTTTATATAAAGGCAGAAGTGGCCACAGAAGAGGGTTCAGTAGGAAGGTAACTGCTGCTTTCCTGACTCTAGAGGGCAGGCAGCGTTCCCTCGCTCCCATGCCTGCATCAGCTTGCTGACATTCAGGTGTCTTTGGATAACAACATTCCCTAATGGAAAAATCTCAAACCATTACCTCTCTGAGCGGCTGGCAGAAAGATGAAGTTCCCAAAGGTGTCTGTGTTTTTTGTTTTAATTAGAAAGGCAGTTGTACAGAGAGAAGGAGAGACAGATAGAACGATCTTCCATCTACTACTTCAGTCCCCAGTGGCCACAGCCTGAGCTGAGTCAGTCCAGAGCCAGGAGCCAGGAGCGTCTTTTGAGTCTCCCGTGTGCACGGGAGGGTCAGTGGGTGCAGGCCTCCAAGGTTCTGGGCCATCCTCTGCTGCTTTCCCAGGCTGCAAGCAGGGAGCTAGATGGGAAGTGGAGCCGCTGGGACACGAACAGTGCCCATATGGGATCCCTGCACTTGCAGGGAAGGAGTTGAGACACTAGGCCAACAGGAGGTGTCCAGGTCACCCAGTATGGCCAAGAAAACTCAGTGCACATGGCTGAAGGTGACACCAATCCAGGTGGCCTGCCCCATGGAATCACGGGGCTCCCTACGGGGGCAATTCTCCAGCTACGGTCAGAAGGAGATGGGGAGCTGCTGGCCTGAGGTAGAGGAATGGACCCCGAGCCAACTGTGCAGGAGCTGGATGAGGCCAGCGACAGCCTCTCCCCAGGGTCCCCAGAAACAGCACAGCTCTCAGACTTCCGGCCAGTGAAACCGTAAAACAACCATGAGCTGCTTCAGATACTCAGAGGTGTTGCCATGTGTGATGGCAGTGGTACAAGATGAAGACACCTAAGCTAGCAGCAGCCCCAGACACCAACACCATCAAACAGAAATCCACCATGCTACTGTACCTCTTGGTGGAGGCAAGTGGGGTATGAGGCGCCCCAGGAGGGCGCTAAGCAGAGATGCAGATGACAAAGGAATCTTGTCCCCTCCCTGCCAGACACTTCTCAGGGGACAGCCAGTGCTGCTGACTTCTGGCGTCTGCCCTCACTTGGCTCCCCAGGAGGCAGCTGCAGGGTGATCCTCCCCAGACTGGCAGCTGGAAGCAGAAATCTGGGGGGATACGGCACTTCTGACACGCCACCTTGGCCCACTTGGAGCAGGTGTTGTCAGTGCCTCAGTGTGGGAAAAGCACAACTTACATCTCTTCCAGCCCTTTCCCTTCATCCTGAGCTGCCCCCGTCCAGCAGCTGCCCCCGTCCTGCTGCCCCAGCCCCTGGCAGCCACCTCCTTATAAACTCTGTCCGCCAGGAGGGGCCGTGGGCCTGTGGCTGCAAGCCAGCGCTCCCCAGCAGATGTCATCACCCCCACAGGACATCGGACTGGTCCTCACCTCCTGGCTATTGTCACAGAGATGCAACCCCTTCTGGTGCCTGCTAACCAAACCTCCACATTTTCCTTGTGGAGGCACTAGGGGCTCACACCAGAGGACTCCCCAAAGCCTGCCCCAGCCAGTACCAGTGCATCAGCGGACCCCAGGGCCCTCTAGCTGTCTCCCTAGGAGGTTTCCGGAGGGGATGCTTGGCGACCAGGTGGTTCACTCCGTAGCACTATCAGGAAACCCAGTGTCCAAGTGCAGTCCTTGGCCTGTTTTGTTCTGATACCAAGATGGCTCTGGCGCAGCTCCCTCCTCCACTGCCAACCCCCTGGCCTTGGGTCAGACTTGGGCAAATCCAGCCTGCACACTAATCCCAGCTCCCCAACTCAGGGTCTGCTGACTTTTCTAACAGAAAAACACCCTGACCCCCACTGTGTCCTCAGGCCTTGGACCCCGGGCAGTTGCGGGTAGGGGGCAGGGCTGGGCAGCTGGGTCTGCGGGGGAGGAAAATCACTCCCTGTCTCCTCCCCCAACCCTCCCCCCTCCTGGGACAGCTTTGGGTGCTGGCTCCCTAGGGCTGGGCTGCAGGCTGCAGGCTGCGGGGACTGGGAAGGGGGCCTGCGGGAGGCCCGCGACCAGGAGGCGGGGGCGATGCAGGCGCGGAGGAAGGCTCCTGCGGCTCCGGGCTGCGGGGGCGGCCAGCGAGGCCCTGCACCAGGACGCCGGCCTTCGCGCGCTCCTCCCGGGGCCCTGCGCCCCCCGCCCGGCCGGGGCTGCTGACGTCAGAGCCGCCTGCGTCAATGCCGCCTGGTGACACACGCGGCTGGCTTCCTCCCCCCTCCTCCCGCTCCTTTTTCTCAATGAGAGGAGCCTAATGGGATTTTTATTATCAGGCTCATAAATCAAGCCGTGTGGCCGTCACGCCTGGCGCGTGGACAGCGCCTCCCCCGCCCGCCGCCCGCCCCTCTGCAGGGCGTTTTGTCTCCAAGCTGCAGAGCTGCGGCCTCGCCCCTGCGCGGGACTGCGGGGAGCTGCAGAGGCAGCGGGCAGAGGGTGGCCCTGGTGCCCACCCTGGTGCCCGAGTAGCCCAAGCAATCAAAAGCCCAGCTGTGGATGCAGGTCGGGAGCCCGGGAGACTGCAGAGGCCGCACCGGCCTGGAACGCCTTTGCATTGCGGAGCCTGCCCGCGTGCACCCGGCCAAGCTCAGATCCGGCCTTGCCTGGGGCGCGCAGACCTGGCACGGGAGATATCAGAGGGCTGGCTGGGAGGTTAGAGGCCTCGGGGAACGTCCCTCCCCAAGTCTCCCCAGAAGCGCACAGGACTATCCCCCTTCATTTTTTATGTCAAGGCCGCCCCCCCACACCCCGCCCCAGGACCCAAGTAAAAAAAAAAGCCATCTAAGCAGGACCGTATCTATTGAAGAAATTGGATCAATAAATAATAAATCCGAAAAAAACCATCAGGTCCAGAAGGGTTCTGTAGTAAATTTTAACAGACATTTAAGAATCAAATCCTAGGGCCAGGTACACAAATGGGACCATCCACACTACTGGCCACTGGGTGGGAGGGAGCAAACCCAGCCTTCCAAACTGGGAATTCATAGCACTGGCTGCCTAAATGCAGCTGGCACTACCTTGCCAAAGGCAGCCAGAACTGCCTTTGATTCTGTGGGGAATCTGTGGGCCAAACCTTCTGGGAATATAAATCCTACTGGTTAGCTCCAGAGTTGGGGTGGTGATGGGCTCAGCTATGTATGACCATGGAAACTGCCAACACTCACAGGTCCAGGGACCGAGGACAGTCTGGATAGGTCCAGGCTGAAGCACCCGCGTGTGCATCCTAAAACAGGGTGAGGAGCTGGCCGGGCCACAATGTTCACCAGCTCCTACTAGGTCAGGGTGAAGGGCAGACCATGCCAGGCAAGGGCCTAGCACCCACTGGCATGTGTGAGATCTGGGTCTGGGAATGGACTGAGTGTGGGAACGTCGGAAACTGGCCTAGTGCGACATAGCTCCTACTGATGAGCATGTGGTCCAGGCCTGGGGGTTATGCAAGCTGGGCAAGGTAGCTTCAACTGTTGGAAATTTGTGGGTTAGTTTTGGAAGAGGGTAGACTGGGCAGGGTCAAGCACCTTACCTAACCAACAGTGCAGAAAACAGGATGGAGTGTAGACATGACATGCTAGGCTATCACACCTACAAGGATACATAAGCCAGAGATGGGAACAGACAGAGCAGGGCCAGGTTCCAGCACCTGCCAGCGAGTGTTAGGACTGGGAGCAGGCCGGGTCGGGCCACACTACAGCATCCAGAGGCAAAGGCCAAGACAGGTGAGGGACTACACCAAGCTGGGTCAGAGCAACCACTGGCACACGCAAGATCAATGGCTGCGAACAGGTCCGGCTGGGGAATAAAAGGGATGCCCTGGCTGGGTTGTGGCTCCCACTGGCAAGTGCTAGGGCCAGACTGAGCGCTGCTATCTGGTCTGGACATGACTGCAGTGTCCCTCGGCACAGGTGTGAACTAGCAATGGGGTGCGCCAGAATGGGCTTGAGTCCAGCACCCACTGGTGCTCGTGAAAACACCAGGGTGAAGGACAGGCTGGACTAGGTCTCTGACCCTGCTGATCCATGTGTGAGCGGTGTCAGGATGTGAACCAGGCTTGGCTGCGCTGTAACACCAACAGTAACAACTGGAATGGGTGAGGGACAGTCAGGAAAGGCCACAGTTCCTGCTAAGACAAGAGGTGGACTAAGAAGGGCTGGCCCATGGACCTACCAATGGGCATGAGATCTGGCACTGGGAGAGGTTCTGATGCAGGAGCTTGGGGAACTCCTCTGTCGAGACATAGTCCCTGCAGGTGAGTATAAGAACCACCACAGGGAGCATCCCAGACAGGCCCAGGTAATGGTACCCACTGAAATACATTTGGCTCTGGTAGGGGGTGATCCAGGCTATGCCAGTTCATATCACCTGCTGGCGAATCCAAGAGCCAGAATGGAGTGTGGGTCATGCTAGATTGGGTTGCGACAAACCAGTTCACATGAGGACCATGACTAGGGGATAGCTGGGTTAGACTGTAGCCCCCACCAGCAGGACCTGGAATTGGGGGTGGGCCTAGCCAGGTCAGGATACAGAATCCTCTGGCAAATGCTGAGGTGAGGTGGGCCATGCTAGACTTGATCACAGCACCCAACCAGCACATGAGAGACCCTTGGAAGGAGGGGGTGTACCTGGTAGGAGGACCCTGGGGGGCTCCAATGCTGAGCCACTGCTCCCTCTGCTGAGTGTGAGAGTTGGGATGGGGGCAACCAGGCCGAGCAGGGATACAACACCTATTGGCCTCATGAGAGCTGGATCAGGGGAAAGCCAGGTTGGGTTGATTGTTCCTACTGATGCATGCATAAGCCAGAGTGGGTGTGGGTTGGTTGGGTTTTGGTGCAGCACCATCTGGCAGATGCTGGCACTGGGAGCAAATTTTGTCAAGTTAAACTGAAGAACCACCTGGAGAGTGCAAGATCCAGGAGTGGGCTCATTAGGGAAATAGTGCACACCTCCCTCTTGGGTTGCCACTCTGGCAAGTGTAAGAACCAGGACTGGAACAGGCATGTCTAGACAGAGTGGCACCCACTGGCACATGTATGGACTGGATAGTGGTGCTAGTTAGATGGAACTAGGCTTCAATGCCCATTGACATGTAAGAGCTGAATGGGATATGGGACAAACTGGACCAGTCTGCTGTACATACTGGCAAGCACAGGGACTAGGGCAGAGGTGAGCCTTGTGGGGTTATTGCTGCAGCTCCCACTGGTTTGTGTGAGGGACAAATGTGTGGTGGGCAGGATCGGGCTGGGCTACAAACCATTGGGTTGCGTAGAAGACAGGGCTAGAGCCAGAACTGACCCAGCAATTACAACCACCGGCATGTACGTAGGTTGATTTGGGAGATGGACTGTGCCAGACCCTGTACTGGCATACAAACACAAGAATCAAGTCTGGGATCACCTCAGATGATGTTTCTTTAGTGATCCCAATAAAAGAATTCAGAACTCCAACCATGGAGAGAATTGTAGGTTCCATGGTCTGACCATGGAGTGCATGAGTCAGAGCTGGGCCTCCTTAGTGTCTCAAATGGAACAGTGGACAGCATATCCAGGTGCACATGGAGGACATGGCAATACACTGGAGCCTGCAGAGGACACCTGGTACCATAACAGAGGACAGAGGACAGAACAAATTGATCAACTAACCCAGCCAAGCACTGGCAGTGAAGATCCGGGCAAATGGAGACCTAAGATGAACTATGTCAACCAGTCGATTCTGGAGCGAGTCCCTCAGGCTTGGAGAGGCGAGACTGGCAGTAATTCAGAACTGTTGAACTATCGAAACCTCTTGAGCAGGACCCTCAGAGTGTGGCCCACATCGGGGACCCTGGGGTGCCGTTGGGTGGCTGTCCTCCATCCCAGGATAAAGAAGCAGTTGGCAGGCTGGGTGTGGCTTCTCCCCATATTTCCTCCCTTTTGCTAGATACAGGAAAGAAAAGAGAGAGAGAGAGAGAGAGAGAAAGAGAGAGAGAGAGAAAGAGAGAGAAAGAGAGAATGTAAAAAAAAGAATAAAATTTGAATACTTCTCTATACTTCTTGCAAAACGCAGAAGCAGAGGAACCACCAGCTCCATCCACAGAGCCAAAGTTACTGACAAACTCACAGTAAGAAAAGAAAGCTGCAGGTGAACACAGATGCAAATACCCTCAACTAACTCTACCAGGTCAGGTTCATGGTAACAGCACCTAGCAAGCTAAAGTTCTGTGGCAGGCATCTTAACTTGGTCAAGAACTTACACCAAAAGCTTATGACTAACATCCTACAGGAAGCTGGCACCAGTGGTAAGCAAGAAAACGGGGGAAATGATGGGACTGGGAAGGACGAAATGAAACGCTGATGAGAGATGCCAAGGAAGACAAAAGCTTGGCAAAGACAGTCATCTCCACAGCACTGGAACAGCCGCTTATCCACACTGGAAAAATACAATCATGACGTAGCTCTCCCACCATTCAGAAAACTATCGCAAAACGAATTATGAACCTGAATGTAAAACGCAAAGCTATAAAACTCCTAGAATGCAACACAGGAGCAGACCTACGAGTATACTGATGGTGTTTTAGATAGAATACCAGAGGTGTGAGCCACGGAAGAAAGCGAAATCGATCAGCTGAATCCTATTCATTTATTAAAATTCCTTCTCATGAAAGACAACGTTAAGAGAATGAGAAGAGAGGTCATGATGAAGAGAAAATGATTAGAAAGACGCCTGTGATAAAAGACAGCTAACCAAAACTTGTAAAGAACTTATACTAAGAAAACAATCAGATCCACAGCTGAGCAAAGGATCCGACAGCTGCCTTAGCAGAGGAGAAACCGAGACAAGCAAGCCCCGTGAAGCAGTGAGATGTACACGCACCTGTCAGGGTAGCTGAGCACCAACAACACGGCAGGCTGCCAAGATGTGGGGCATAAGAACTGCTCTTTCCTGCTGGTGGAGGTACAAAATCAATCCTACCCATCAGTCCTGCCCATGTAGGCCATGACCCAGCTGAAGACGTTTATTTACACAAAAATATGCTCATGGATGTGTACGGAAGATTTCTTCATAGTTGCCAGAACATGGAAGCAGACAAGACATGCTTTGGTATAAATACTTTTGAATAACCCTTGGTACATCCATGCAAGGGAATATTATGCAGTCATAAAGAGAAATGAGCTATCAAGCCACAAAAATATAAAGACGAAACTTTAGCATAGGTAGGTAGCTGAAAGAAGCTCTAGTGGACCTGGCACAGTAGCCTAGCAGCTAAAGTTCTGACCTTGCATGCACTGGGATTCCATATGGGTGCTAGTTCTAATCCTGGCAGTCTCACCTCTCATCCAGCTCCCTACATGTGGCCTGGAAAAGTAGTTGAGGACGGCCCAAAGCCTCAGAACCCTGCACCAATGTGGAGACCCTGAAGAAGTTCCTGGATCCTGGCTTCAGATGGGCTCAGCTCCAGCTGTTGCGGCCACTTGGGGAGTGAATCATTGGACAGAAGATCTTCCTCTCTCTCTCCTCCTCTCTGTATATCTGACTGTCCAATAAAAATAAATCTTACAAAAAAAAAAAGAGAAGCAGCAGCAGCGCTGGTAATAAGACTGCACAGTATATGATTCCAATTCTGTGATGTTCTGAAAAGGGAAAAACGCGCGCGGGAGAGTAAAATAAGCGACTGACTGCCCAGAGTTGGGAGGCGGGAGTTCGGGACAAGGAAGCACAGGGCACTAGGGGGCCGTGAGACCCTCCGACCAGGCTCAGACATGTGCGTTTGTCACAGCGCAAGGGATGGGGGCAGGAAGCGGGGTGCTGACAGGGACGAGGATGGTGGGGGTGTCTCGGTGCCGCATCCTAGACACCAGTGAATGGACTGGCCTGGGGTGGACTCGGCAGCGGGCAAAGCTGATTGGACAGGCTGCGTGGGGACCCTCTGTGCCTCCCACTCAGATTTGCTGAAAACTGAAGCTGCTCTTAAGAACACACCACGTCAACTTAAGGAAATAGCAAGTTAGGTAAGTGAAATCCAGGGGTTCCGTGACTCGGGAGCTCCGGAAAGGAAAGGAAGGTTGATTGAATCAGTAGGCGAATGAGACATGTATGTGCTTGACTCGACACGTGCAAGGAATCATTGGACAAACCAGCGGGCATTTAGGATCAACCTAGCAGCACAGGGGCCCTTCTCAACTTGGTGAGTGACATCCAGTAAAAAATGCGTCATTAAAATACACTCAGAAACATACGAAGACTGGAACACTGAGAATTACAAAACATTGCTGAAAGAACCTGAAGATTCCCCAAGAGACGGAAGAGATGCAGGTTCATGGACTGGAAAACTCTGAGCCAATACAGATCCCAGCACAGGTGTTTAAGGCAATAGCTGCGCCGATTCCAGAGCTAGCGTGAATGCACAAAGGACTCGGAGACCACGACTTTCAGGAAGAACAGAGCTGCAGATTTCATGACGTCTGATTTAGAGGCCGAAAATCATACTGCCATAAACAAAACGATGAAATGTTTGCAAAAAAGCAGGAATATAAACCAAAGGAACAGAATGAAGAGTTCATGATTTTGATAAAAATTCCAAGATACAAGAGAACATAATATGCAACATAAAGTCTTTCAACATATGATGGCAAATTGGAGGGAATCTATTTGTAAAAAAATAGATCCTTAACTTACACTACACAGGAGTTAATTACAGATTAATCGTTGAGCTAGGGCCCGCCTTGAACGTGCCAGGAACCCATATGGGCGCCGGTTCTAATCCCGGCAGCTCCACTTCCCATCCAGCTCCCTGCTTGTGGCCTGGGAAAGCGGTCGACAACGGCCAAAACCTTGGGACCCTGCACCTGTGTGGGAGACCTGGAAGAGGTTCCTGGTTCCTGGCTTCGGATTGGCATAGCATCAGCCGTTGCACTCACTTGAGGAGTGAATCATCAGACGGAAGATCTTCCTCTCTGTCTCTCCTCTTCTCTGTATATCTGACTTTCCAATAAATAAATAAATCTTTAAAAAAAATCATTGAGCTAAATATAAGATCTAAACTGTAAGACACCTAGAACAGAATATACTGATGTGCACATAGAATATACTCACAGGCTTAAGAAAAGCAATTCATCCAAGACAGAGAAAGCCCAAACCACAGGAGAAAACCTTGATAATTGGATTTTATCTAAATTAATTTTTTTTCTTTTCATGCAACACCACTAAGAAATGAAAACACAAACCAAAGATTGGGAAAATGTTTGAAAAATGTAAATCTGACAAAGTAGACAATTTTTAATCCATTTTAAGATGTAACTTTCACAACTAAGTAATAAAAAGCCAAATAATTGAGATAAAAACACGAGCAATAGATTTGGACAGATCCACAAAAAACGATGTTGAACGCTTCACATATGCAGCCAAAGACGAGCGTGTCATTGCAACCAGAGCAATGCACAACCACCTCACAATGAAGCCACACCGCACTCAGAGCACACATCCACCAATGCAGTTAAAAGTAAGGACAACAGCAATACCAAGTGCTGGCGACAATGCCGAGCGACTGGGACCTTCCTGGCAGCTGAGCATGCAAAACGCAGTCACTTTGGAAAACAATCCGTCACTTGCTTTGACAGCTAACGACATGACTAGCCGTCCCTCCTGCAGGGAATTGAAAATACACACCTATGCTGAGACCTGGATGTCGTTGTCAATAGTAGCATCATTCATGGAAAGCAGACAAGGGAGCATCCCCAATGAACTGAACCATGGCAAATCCTTCCACGGGAGTCAGCACAGCCACGGATGTACACAGACATGGGTCAGTTGCAAAAGCAGCTTCCAGCTGAGCCCCACAAGTACAGCAATCTAAGGCCCGAGATGCTCAAAAAAGAAAAATTCTTCAAACACCACAAAGAACAGTGTCTATGTAACTAAGTTTACTTGAAATATGGAAGAAGAAACTGTTTCTGCTGAGAAGGGCGTTGGGAGTGGCTGGAGCCTGGCCAGGGTCCTGAGGCTGTGAGGAGAAGGAAGGGGATGGAGGCTGGGGGCATGGCCCCACACTCACTGCACTGGACTCTTAGAACAGGCAAACCCCACGCAGCTACTTCACAAAACAGCTCACCCCTCTCCAAAAACATAGGCTCCAAGCTCCAGGACACTTGCCAAAAAATGGAAGAGCAACCTTCCACAGACATCTCGGCAAATAGATTCACCTGGCATGGGTTCCTGTAACCCAGGAATGAGTGAGCTTTTCCCCCAAGAGAAATGCAAGCCCTTGTGCAGACACATTCCTAGCAGCTTAACCTGTCATGAGCCAAGCTAGACTCCAACAGGCTGTCCAGGATGGGCGATAGTCTACACAGCGGTGCCCTGTGCAGGGAGTGGGCATGACCCAGCTCCAGCCACAGCTGGGAACAAATGCTTACACACACGGTCACATTGGGTCTGCTACTGCAGAAATGCTTAAACCATGGCCATGTGGTCCCTCACAGCTCAGGAAGCGGACGGGTTAAGATCGAACTCTGGGCAGTGTTCGGAGCGGCTGCCTCCCACTTACGGGCAGTGGTCTGGCCGTTGCATCCTCAGAGAGACCCTGTGCCGCCTCCCAACCCCACCTCATTCAGGTTCCACTTCAATGTAGGGATTTAGAGAGAGCACAGCTGCTGGGCATCCGCCTATGGGTGAATTTCACACACATTCTTCATGACCAAAGCAGCCTGCCACAGGAAGCCACACTGCACGACACCTTGTAGAGAAGGGACACCCAGCTACAGGTGGCGCCTCAGGCCTGTGCAAAGTGCGCAGGGCAGTGCAAAGGGGCCTCTGGGGTTCTGGGGACACTGGGGCTACGAGGCATCTGCACCCAACGCACCAGTCAGGCTGCGCATGTGAATGAGGTCTGCTTCAAGAGCGTGAAAACTTCACGTCCACAAGGCTGAGAGGGAGTCAATAACCTGTACTGTCCGGGCACACACAGACCCTGGTGGACCCCGCACAGACGGCCAGGCCACCCGGTGGGTCCACATGCAGTGTGAGGTTCCACACTCCAACCAGCACCTGGATGGGGCCACGGGCTAACACGGGGCTCCTTGCCAACACTGCCTGACTCCTCGAGGGTTCATGAATAAACGTTAACAATGGACAGACTCCAGAGGAGGCCCCAGTGCAGGGGTGTGTGAGTGTGTGTGTGTGGCTGGGAACAGGAGTGGGCAGGAGTGTGTGTGTGTGTGTGTGTGTGTGTGTGTGGCTGGGAACAGGAGTGGGGGCAGTGTGTGTGTGTGTGTGTGTGTGTGTGTGTGTGAGTGTGTGTGGCTGGGACAGGAGTGAGGGTGTGTGTGTGTGTGTGTGGCAGGAGTGGGGTGTGTGTGTGTGTGTGTGTGGCTGGAGCACGAGTGGGCGGTGTGTGTGTGTGTGTGTGGCTGGGAGCAGGAGTGGGCAGGTGTGTGTGTGTGTGTGTGTGGCTGGGAGCAGGAGTGGGCAGGTGTGTGTGTGTGTGTGTGTGTGTGTGGCTGGGAGCAGGAGTGGGCAGGTGTGTGTGTGTGTGTGTGTGTGTGGCTGGGAGCAGGAGTGGGCAGGTGTGTGTGGTGTGTGTGTGTGTGTGTGTGTGTGTGTGTGTGTGTGTGTGTGTGTGTGTGTGTGTGGCTGGGAATAGGAGTGGGCAGGAGTGTGTGTGTGTGTGTGTGTGTGTGAGTGTGTGTGTGTGTGTGTGTGTGTGGCTGGGAACAGGAGTGAGCGGGTGTGTGTGAGTGTGTGTGTGGCTGGGAACAGGAGTGAGCGGGTGTGTGTGTGTGTGTGTGGCTGGGAACAGGAGTGGGCAGGTGTGTGTGTGTGTGTGTGGCTGGGAGCAGGAGTGGGCAGGTGTGTGTGTGTGTGTGTGTGTGTGTGTGTGTGTGTGTGTGTGTGAGTGTGTGTGTGGCTGGGAACAGGAGTGAGCGGGTGTGTGTGTGTGTGTGTGGCTGGGAGCAGGAGTGGGCAGGTGTGTGTGTGTGTGTGTGGCTGGGAGCAGGAGTGGGCAGGTGTGTGTGTGTGTGGCTGGGAGCAGAAGTCGGGCAGAGAAGGGTATAAGGCATGAAGTCAGCCCTCCCTCTCAGGTGGGCAGCAGCCTGAGAGCTCCCTGCCCAGCCAGGGCCACTGTGCCCCAGGGTGCAGCTCTGAGTCATTCCCATGACCACTGGTTGGAACCTCTGGCTCTGCAAAGGGGACCCAGCCACCTGCAATTCTGGCCCCCTGGCCTTGCAGGTCTAAGGATCACGCTGTGAGAAGAGCTGACTCCTTCACTGGTTCTTATATGATTACTACACCAAGTGCCCGCCTGCACCGTCATGCGTCACCACCCCTGAGACAAAAGCAACTTCCAGTTGCTTCCCAGAGATTCTAGTTTGGGACACCCTGGATTTCCTCTGCGCCTTCATCGCTTAAGTCCTTCCTGCCATGATGTCTGCAGGGTGCCCAGGAATGCTGGGGTTCACTGTGACGGGGAGACTAGGCTCACAGATCCTTCCGGAAGGTTGTTCACAGTTTATACCCGATCCTATACTCCTTAGCAGAGGTCGGAGCTGAAACCGCCCAGGCCCTGGAGAGTGTGACAGCAAGGGTTGCCAGCCGTCGACCGAGTGTCAGCTATCTACAGGATACGGGCAGACACATTCACTCTGCGATGCTGCTCTGAGCAGCCCCCACCGCTCCTTACCCCTCAGCCAATAAGCTCCTGAGGTCACCTCCTGCAGTCCCCACCCCTGCTCTACTGTCCACGAGAAAGACAGACAACTGGGCCAGGGAGCGGCTGAGAGGAAGCCCAACCTTCCACTGCCACGTCCCCATCCACGCACCACCCCAAGCTTTTCACCAGGGACAGTCACTTTCACTCACATCCAGGACTCATGGCGGTGGCTTTGGAGTGTGTGTGTATGCACGCACGCACACCTGCCTGCACCATCTTTCTCCATGACAGCTTCCTACATCCTCCAAACTGTCCGTGATGAAAGTACAGCTTCCAGCTAGTACATATTGTGAGCCCCAAACTCATACAGGCATCGAAACTCCAAAGTTTGCTGCGTATGGTTATTGGGTTAATGATAGATTAGCGAGGATGGAGACCTGATCCCATTACAGCGTCTGAAGGCGGATTGGATTAGGCGGGTGGGATGGGCCAGTGATTGAATCACAGTGTTAGAAGGAGAAGCCACTGAGAGGAGGCTGGCCAGCGTACTCCCTGTCTCTTGGCTTCCCAGTCTGCCCTCTGATTGTTTCTCCATCACTCTGCTGTGGCCAGCCGCCACTGATACAGACCCATGGGGCCACCGGATCTGCTACTACAAACCTCCCGACAGACCGGAAATGAGCCTCTGCCCTAGGAGACTTGGTTATGGTCATATTAGCGTAACCGCAAGCTAAGGCAGCTTGCAGCCACCAGCTGGATGGGAAAGGCGGGCACCAGCGCTTACTCACCTTCAGAGTCGCAGCATGAGGGGAGGGCAGGAGTCGGTCTGGTGAACGAGCTGGCTGGAAAGCCTTTCCGTTTGTGAACGGCAAATTAAGAGCTCAAGAAACAGGCAGCCTTGTGAAAGCACTTTTCCACCTTCAGCCCGCTCTGGAAAAGCAAGGAACAATGAGGATATTCTGGCTTCGGGGGGACTGTCAGAACATTCTAATTTGCAATTAATACCCAAAAACAGAATTGCTGAACTATCATTCTGCTGAATTCTCCATCCTCTAGATGCCTGGGGGGGGCGGGGCGGCAGACAAGGAGAGGCCCAGCAGAATTCACATTCACGCCAAATGCACGGGCTGTGTTGGCTACTACTTCCTTCACGCAAGGCAAGTCTGCGGGCCCGTCTCAACAAACAGGGTGAGCAGCACTGACTCGACCCTTGACATATTCATCCCATCGGAATAGACCCTGAGCTGGCTGCTCAGTGCTAAAAATCTGGTGTCTCGTAGTTAGCAACGGCCAGCCATGAGCAGCCCAGCGAGAAGCAGGCCAGGATGAGAGCAGGCAGCCAGGCTGGCAGAGTGACCACCGTGCTGGTCTCCCGCCTTCCTCACCAGCTGTGTGCACCGCACGTCACCCTGGAAGCCATGGGTCCCAGCCGGCTCAGAATCCCTGGTCTGCTCCTAAAACCCAATGACTCCCCTGCCTGGAGAACCCAAGAAGGACAGAGGTGTGCAGCAATGAGCAGAACAAACAGCACCGCAAGCCGATCCCCACTGCTACCCTGGACCCTTTCTACACGACTCGTTTTATTTCTAAGTTTCGTTTTATTTTATTTGAAAGGAAGAGTTACAGAGAGAGTAGGAGAGATGGGGAGATTTTCCATCCACTGTTTCATCCCCCAAATGGCCACAATGGCCAGAGCTGGGCCGTCCAAAGCCAGGAGTCAGGAACTTCCTCTGGGTCCCTCCTGCAGGTACACGGGCCCAAGGACTTGAACCATCCTCCACCGCTTCCCCAAGCCATAAGCAGGCAGCTAGATTAGAAGTGGAACAGCTGAGACTTGAAGCAGCATCCATATGGGACACCAGTCCCACAGGCAGATGTCTAAAGTACTGTACCTAGGTGCCAACTCTCCCTCACAGCGCTTAAGGCCTTGATGTTGAACAAAATAAATGAAATTTGGAGTCAGTAAAAGATATAAATGTGTGAAATCCACTGGTTGTCTGGAAACTGAATCACACTCTTCTAAAACAACACCAGAAGGGAAACTGGGGAAGATTTTGATTTGGAGAAAAATGTAAACCCCGTATCAAAGCGTGTGGTGCAGCTAAAGCAGTTGTTAGAGGAAAGCCTACAGCTTCCACCTTCTGAAAACTAGCAAGGGGCAGGCCCCGCTGGGACAGGGACATCAACAAGTCCTCTCTCCAGTAAGAAGCCGTAACCCTGGACTGGACACAGTTCCAAGAATCCTAACTTCATGGATCTAGACATGGGCCAAAGGCACACATCTGCTCAGATGGTTCCTCCCGGGAACCTGTCAGACCTCAGGAACACGGGTGGGGGGTTCTCGCCGTCAGCCCATCCTCATCTTCTCCAGCTCCGGGAGAGAAGACGTGTTCTGGGTTTCCGGCACCTTGGCTGCATGCAAGGGCAATGTCATTGAGAGGGGCAGTCGGTAAACCCCACCTGCGGGGACATGACCAGTAAGAGCCGTAATCTCAGGGACACTGGAAAGAGAAGACTGAGCTGGCCTGGCTGGCACACACGATGGGGCAGCAGGCAAGCCAGAGAACCCACAGGGTGATGCATGGAGGGAGCCAGCTTAGCTCCAAGGTCGCCTGGAGGGACTGGGCCGTTGGCGGGCCAGGAGCTCACAGGCCCCTGAAGGAAATGCAGGCAGACCTGGCTGAAGGTCAAACAGCAGATTTCTCAACTGCTTCTACTGCAAATGCACCCTGCAGATGACCCGGGGCCCTAGGAGAAGACACTGGGGACCTGCTAGCAGATACTGGGGGTCTTGCTGCTCACAGTGTCTGCACACAGCCTCTGGGGTGTCACCAGCACATCCTCAAGCTATGTGTACATGGGGGTGGTCCCAAGGACGTCGGATGTGAAACATCAGTAAGAAGACAAGCAGACATCAGCCGGCATCAGTGTAGACACACTGCTAAATAAAGCAATAAAAGTCCCTCCAGGTGCAAAAGTCAGAATTCATTTTTTGTTAAATCATGTATGATGCTATCTAAAGACTGACTAATATCTAATATATCATTTATATTATGTGAGAGGTTTTCAACCAATACTTATAGGCCAAACAAAGACACAGTAAAGTAAGATCTACAAAAATATGAATACAGGACAGTGCTACGAACACTGCCTCCCACGTAAGCACCAGTGTGTGTCCCAGAAACTCCACTTCCAAACCAGTTAGTGCGCCTGGAGAAGCCACAGAACACGGCCCAAGGGTGTGAACCACTGCCCCCTCCTTCCCCCAACATAAGAGACCTGGATGAAGCTCCTGGCTCCCGGCTTCAGCCTGGCCCAGCCCATCATTGTGGCCATTTGGGGAGTGAACCAGCAGATGGGAGAATCCAGTTTATCACCCTCTGTGTGTGTCTGACTCTGAGTTCCTGTCTGCTAATTTTAACACCTCACCCAAGCAATTCCATCCGATGTCCCCAAGAGGCCATACCAAGGGGTCCCTTCTGTGTGTGTGACTGCAGCTCACCTCTGACTGAAGCCACTTCAGGCCATTGTTACTGAGCCTGCACAGCTGTCCTCCCTCCTGGAAAGCAGCAGAGGGCTGGGCGCATGCCTGCAGCGTAGTGGGCAGCAGAGGGCTGGGTACATGCTTGTAGTGGGCAGCAGAGGGCTGGGCGCATGTCTGCAGCACAGTGGGCAGCAGAGGGCTGGGCACATAACCTGCAGTGGGCAGTGGAGGGCTGGGCACACGCCTGCAGTTAAGAGCAGGGACGTACAGCTCCCGTGGTCAGCCCTGGTTGGAGCAATGCTCGTCTCGCTGTTGCTCCATCACTTTCCAAAGGAGGTGCTATGGACTGTATTTCCTGAAGCGCACACAGGAGTGCACAGCCCTTGGATGGCTGTAGATGTGAAGGCCCGCTGAAGGTCACGTGAGTCTCAGAGTCTCATTATCTCTGTCCAAAGTTGTTGAACAGACGACTGGAAGCTTGTCACCACCTGGCCAGTGGCTCACCTCAAAGGACAAGCCAAGGATGCTAGAGTCCAGATCAATTACTTACAATAATACATCCAGCGGAAAAAAGGAAAAGATGAGGGCGGTCACTTGGGTACAGAAGAGGCCGCTGGGGGAAAAAAAAAGAAGAGGCCGTTGAGCGTCTGCTTCAGCAATGCCAGGGCAAATGCCCACAGATCGCAGAAGGGCAGCGAGAAGGGTGAGCCAAGCCAACTACCGCAAACTCAAACCATGTGCGTTCCCCACACGTGCTTCCTGTGGTGCAGGTGGATCCACCCGGGAGGGAAAGAAATGTACCTAAGGAGTGGAAGAGACAGGGACAGCCAAGAGTGGCAGAGGCGGGGGGTTGACAGGGAGACGAGGGCGGGGAGGACGGGAGGGGGAGGGAGGGGAGGCAGAGGGAGGGGAGGGAGAGGAAGGAGAGAGAGGGAGGAGTGATGCGAGGAAGGGGGGGGGGAAGAGGGGAGGAGTTGTAATGGGGCGCTGCCATTGGTGGTACTGATCCGCCTATCAGGTTAATTGACAGCAGGCAGGGCACATTAACGAAGTTTCTACACCCTGCGCTTCCTACCTCCTCTCGCACATTCACATTAATTGAAGGCGCCTGCTCCTCCTGCCTTCCGCTCCACTCGGAACAGCTGCCACCATGGAGATGACTGCAGGGGCTCTGCGCAGCTGGCTTCTCCTGCCTCCTGTTGAGCTGCCTTGGGTTAGTTAACTACAGGAAAACTTTGGGCTCTGGTAACTCCCTTCCAGTCTAAAACTTCGTATTGCACGGTTCTCAATCTGATTGGAGAATGAGAGCTTAAAAACGCCTGACTGGGAGCTCAGCACACACAGTGGCTCCTGCAGTGTAGCAGGAGCTGCTGTCTCCAAGTTGGGCATCCTGGCAACATTCCACACTAGGGTACATTCCGCAACACTAGCCAGCCCAACGCAACGTGTGTGGGGTCGTGATTCGGATCCAGGAAGGGTTCCTGATGACGCAGGTGCTAGGGTATCCTCTGTTCTCACGGGTCCTAGAGGCACAAGCACAGACACTGCATACAGGGGACTCCAAGTGCACCTCCAAGTGAGGTCATTAGCAGGTGGAGAAGCAAGGAGATGCTGTCCCGCAGAATTCAGACAGAGAAAACCATGCCCCACGTGTTTCCACATGCGCCAGCTCCTTCTGTAAGATACAGATGAACCCCACAGCAAGCACACGTCATTGCTACGCAGACTCCAAGACTGCAAGTGTGATCTCATGACGTGTATATTCTGAAATGTGGATATTTTACTGAAAATGTAAAGTAAGTAGCAAAATCGCTGGAAGTGGGGAGGAACGCTACATTTGCAGTTGCACCTAAGAGGACTCTAACCTCTGACCTCCAGGAAATCGACCACCTTCCCCGAGCTGCCCTCGGTGGCACAGTTCCTTGTGGTGCCCATGTGGAGGCCAGGTCCAAAGAGGAGAGACACGATGCTAAGCGGTGCCAGTTCCACCTTGTTCGCGTTAATCAGCTGACCTCCAGAACCTCTAGGTGACTGCACAGGAGGAAGGCGCCTGAGCTTGGTCCCTTGCTCTCCTGGCAGCACACGCCTTTAAGAAATGTGAGCACTGTGCTTAGAGCAGGTGCCAAGGAAAAGAAAGAAAGAAAAAACCCACCTCCAGGGAGTCAGGCAGGCAGAGCTGGGGCCCGTGCCGCTAGAAGAGTACGCATGAGCCATCCCGAGAATTCCCAAGTGCACGGCCAGGGTGTGTGTGTGTGTGTGTGTGTGTGTGTGTGTGTGTGCATGTATCAGCTTCCTCTGGGTTCTGTTCGTGTAACAATCCACTCCCAAATGCGAGGGCATTGCAGCATTCTTTCCTGCTCGCACTTCACGTGAGCAGGCAGGAGGTCTTCACCTGTTGTGGTCATTTAAGAACAGGGTTGACCAAGGTCTCCCTGGATGCAAGCCACAGACGTAGCCAGAGGAGGTCAAAGCAGGTGCTGGAGTCGGCTGGCTCTCCACGGGGGTGAAAGTGATGCAGAGACTGCGAACGGAGCCAACCTCCGAGACAGGACGCCAGCTCCGGCTTTGGCAGGGCTTTCTGAGTATCATCAATGCTCAAGATGAAGTTTCACTTTTATTCTTTTTAAACACTTTATTTATTTCAAAGGCAGAGTGGCAGACAGAAAGAGGTCTTTGATCTGTTGGTTCACTCCACCAAATGGCCATGACGGTTGGGTCTGTGCCAGGTCAGCCGAGCCAGGAATTCCATCTGAGCCTCTGGCATTCTCTGCTGCTTTCCCAAGTGCCTTAGCAGGGAGCTGGATCCAAAGCAGAGTGGCGGACGTGACATGGCTGTGCCACTGATTCATTCTTTGTGTTCCATGTGTTGGCTGGGATCCAGAAAAGAAACAGAAATTGCCCCTTGGGTTTTTAATCATGTAGGAAATGGATGTGTCACACAGTTTTGTTCAAGAGCTGCAAGGGGAAAAGGAGGGGAGAGTTGGAGACTCACGGAGGAAGAGAGGTTCCCCAGAAGCCAGAGGCGCTGTGGCTGTAAGGCTGGGGTTGCTGCACCTGCTCCTGGCAGGTGGCTCTGGCTGTACCTCCTTGAAAGCTCTAACAGCCACCAGTGGTCAGACTGCACTGATAGGATGAAATCATAGCACCATTGTCTGTGTCTTTGCATTGATGGTGGCTTTGTGGTACATAGAAAAGCATCTTTATAGCTACACAGAACCATTCTGAAGTGTTACTGGGTGTTTAGCAAACTATTCTCAAGAAATCTGGTGAAGTGTGTCTTGTGTCTTCTGAGCTACAACTTTCTGTACATTTCAGATTACAATGTGAAGTCAGTTCATTGCAGTTCGAAACATTTTGAGTTCCATGCACAGTTTTTCCGTGATACAGAGTTTCCAGGGACTTTTTTTTTTTCATTTTCTTCACAGATGATAAGAAAGTTGAGCTTAGTTATTCTCGTATTTTTGCTGTTTTATTTACATAAAGGGAACACATTTCGTACATTTTATACATACAGGTTAAAGACCATAGTGATGCACCCCGACCCAGCCCCCCTCCCTCCTCTCCTCCTCCCGCTTTTCTTTAACTTTTGCAATCACACACCTTCAACTTACTTTATAATCACAGGCTTAGCTCTCCACTAAATAAAGAATTTGACAAGTAGCAACTAGAAAAATCATCATTCCTTAAGAGCACAGGGAAGAGTTATAAACAAAAATCTTGACATTTTGACATTAATTTTTAATTCAAAAACAGTATGGGAACATCAGCAGGTCAGTGGAACAACCCACAGCCTCTCTCTTCCCCAACGAGGTGCAACAGCCCAGGTCTTCCTGCAGACGCAGTCCCCTGCCATCACCAACAAGAGACCCTATTCCCCCCCTGCTGGAACCTGAGGTGACTGCGAGGCAGCTGGCTTGGCTTGCAAAGGGCTTCCTGCTGTGTCCCCAGGTGTAAGTGGGGAATACTTGCCCTGGCCTGAAGAACGTTGGGTGACCCTGCAATGACTTGGGCAGGACCATCATCTTCCATCCTGTGTCCCAGATGCTGTGACACACCTGTTGGGGACGCAGCACCCTGTGGCACTTGCTAGTTAAAACAGAAACTCAATGGTGCCTGCGTCCGTCTCACAGTCGCCCCCTGGTGTCTAGCTTCATAATCAATTTCTTTTTTAAAAAAAGATTTATTTAGTTTCTTTGAAAGGCGGATCCGATTTACAGAGAGAGGATAAACAGAGAGATCTTCCATCTGCTGCTTCACTCCCCAAATGAATGTAAAGGCCTGAGCTGAGCTGATCTGAAGGCAGGAGCCAGGAGCTTCTTCCGGTTCTCTCACATGGGAAAAGGGTCTCAAAGCTTTGAGCCGTTCTCTGCTGCTTTGCCAGGTTACAAGCAGGCAGCTGGATGGAAAGTGGAACAGCTGGGACACGAATCAACACCCACATGGAATCCTTGCACTTACAAGGTGAGGTTTTAGCCACGGAGTCTTCATGCCAGGCCTTATACTCAATTACATGCAATAAAATTAATCAGTTTTAATTTCATCAACACATGGAAATTTTGTCTTGCTTTGTTTGGGTTGTGTGTGTGTGTGTATTTTGTGATTCCCACAGTTCTATAAGTATCAGTTCTGTGCTGCACACATTTTAGTTATTTTATTTTGTTTTATTTTATTTGGGATCCCCACCCCAAACTCCCACCCGCCCACAGATTTTCCTCATGTTACTACAGTAGAATAATCCTTAAGGAGTCATAATTCCATCAGTCTCTTACTCAAGTGTACCCCCAACATTGCTGGTACGGACAGGGTCAGTCCGGCATCCCATTGTCTGCACATTTCCAACAGTTTCATTTGGAGTCCATCTTTCGTCCAGAAGCAGGAATGCATGTTCTTTTGTGATTGACTCATTTCACTGAGCAAAATGGTCTCTAGTTGGGACCACCTAGTTATAAATGGCATAACTTCACTCTTCTTAATAGCTGAATAATATTCCATGGAGTAGATGTACCACAGCTTCTTCAATCACTCTTCTTTGGGCACACATCTACATTGTTTCCATGTCTTTGCTACTGTAGTTTGTGCTGCTGCAAATACAGGATTACAGATCCCCTTCTCACATGCAGATCTCATTTCTATTGGGTATATTGCTAGCAGCAGGATAGCTGGGTCTCCCAAGGGTTAACTCCACAGCTTAGCTTATCTCTCAAGAGGTAACAGGATGCGCAATCTTGGCCTGATACATTTAGCCCCTGGCTTAACCACAAGTTTCTGCTTCCCTGCTTCCTGTTTGTCAAGATGCCCCAGGGGGGTCTTAGGAGCTGCTTGAGCATTGGGAAAATACTGGGAGGAACTAGGCAGAGTATAAAAAGGCAGGCTGGAGTTTAAATAAATGGCATTCTCTTTATAAGAATGACCCAGAGCGTGTTGTCTTTTTAACCCTAGTCCCTCTGCTCGGTTCGGGGTACATGGTGACCCGGGCGTTGCTGACACTGGGTCATAAGGTAGATTTATTTGCAATTTCCCAAGCACTCTCCATACTGATTTCCACAGTGGTTGCACCAGCCTACACTCACACCAGCAGTGAAGGAGGGTACCTTTCTCCCCACATGCACACCAGCAGGTGTTGTTAGTTGAGTTCTGAACGTAGACCAATGTCACTGGAGTTAGGTGGTACCTCAATGTGGTTTTCTTTTGTATCTCTCTGATGGCTAGGAAGCCTGAGCATCTTTTAATATGTCTGTTAGCCATTTGAATCTGTTCCTTTGGAAAATGGCTGTTCAATTCCTTCACCCATTTTTTCACAGGGTGTTTGTTTGTTTGTTTGTTTGTTTTTACTGTCCCTGGGTTTCTGAAGCTCTTTGTAAATCCTGGATATTAGTACCCTGTCAGTTGTGTAGTGTGCAAAAATGTTCTCTCATTCTGTTGGTTGCTTCTTCACTTTCTTAATTGTTTCCTTTTCTGTGCAGAAGCTTTTTAGTTTGATGTAGTCCCATTTGTTCATTTTGGCTTTGATTGCCTTTGCTTTGGGCATCTTTTCTAAGAAGTCTTTCCCTGTTCCTATATCTTAGAGTGTGCTTGCTATGTTTTCCTTTAATAGTTTGATGGTTTCTGGGTGCAGATTTAGGTCCTTGATCCATTTAGAGCTGATTTTTGTATACTGTCACAGGTGCAGGTCTTGCTTCTTAATTCTGCAAGCTGCTGTCCAGTTGTCCCAACAGCATTTGTTGAATAGACCAGGCTTTTTGCCTGGATTGTTTTCAGTTTTCTTGTCAAAGATTAGTTGACTATACATGTATGGGCTCCTTCTGGTGTTTCTATTCTGTTCCACTGATCATCTTCTCTGTTTCTGCACCAGTACCAGACTGTTTGATAACCACTGCTCTGTAGTATGTCTTGAGGTCTGGAATTGTGATTCCTCCAGCTTGATTTCTATTTTTCAGGATAGCTTTGGTAATTCGTGGTCTTCTGTGATTCCAGATGAACTTTTGTATCATCTTTTCTATTTCTGAAAAGAATGCTGTTGGGATTTTGATTGGAATTGTATTGAACTTGTATATTGCTTTTGGTAATATGATCATTTTGATAATGTTGATCCCGTCAGTCCAGGAACATGGCACAATTCTCCATTTTCATGATCTTCTTCTATTTTCTTTTTAATTGTTTTATAGTTTTCATCCACATATTTACTTAGCTTAATTTCTAGATATTTAAGATTCCTCTCCTCTATTTTAAAGGGAACTGTACTTACAATTTCTTTCTTATTCGTGGGATTGTTTGTGTAAACTGGTGCCATCGACTTGTATTCATTAATTTTGTATCCTGCTACTCTGCCAAAGTCTCTCATGAGTTCCAATAGTCTCTTTTTTTTATATATTTTTTTAAAGATTTATTTTTATTATTTTTTTATTGGAAAGGCGGATATACAGAGAGGAGGACAGAGAGGAAGATCTTCCGTCCGATGATTCACTCCCCAAGTGAGCGCAACGGGCTGATACTATGCCGGTCCGAAGCCAGGAGCCTCTTCCGGGTCTCCCACACGGGTGCAGGTTCCCAAGGCTTTGGGCTGTCCTCGACTGCCTTCCCAGGCCACAGGCAGGGAGCTGGAAGGGAAGCGGGGCTGCGGGATTAGAACCGGCGCCCATATGGGATCCTGGGTGTGCAAGGTGAGGACCTTTAACCACTTGCGCCACCGTGCCGGGCCCTCAATAGTCTCTTGACTGAGTCTTTTGGTTCTCATATGTAGAGAATCATGTCATCTGCATACAGAGATAATTTCATTTCCTCTTTTCCAATTTGGATTCTTTTAATTCTTTTTTTCTTGCCTAACAGCTCTGGCAAGGACTTCCAATACTATATTGAAGAGTAGTGGTGACAGTGGACATCCCTGTCTAGTTCCAGATTTTAGTGGGAAGGCTTCCAATCTTTCTCCATTTAGTATGATGCTGGCAATGGGTTTTTTGTAAATTGTTTCAATTATGTTGTAGAATGTTCCTTCTATGCCTATCTTGTTTAGGGTTTTCAGCACGAAGTGGTGCTGGATTTTATCAAATCCCTTCTCTGCATCTATTGAGAGGATCATATGGTTTTTATTTTTTAATTTGTTGATTTATGGATGTTGAACCATCCCTGCATGCCTGGGATGAATCCCACCTGGTCTTGGTGAATGATCTGTCTGATGTGTTGTTGGATCCTGTTGGCTAATATTGTATTGAGGATCTTTGCATCTATGTTCATCAAGGATATGGGTCTGTAGTTCTCTTTTTCTGTTGTTTCTCTATCTGGCTTTGGTATTAAGATATTAGCTTCATAAAAAGAGTTTGGAAAGATTGCTTCTCTTTTTATTGTTTGAAAAAGCTTGTGGAGGATTGAGGTAAGTTCCTCTTGAAACATTTGGTAGAATTCAGCAGTGAACCATCTGGTCCAGGACTTTTCTTGGTTGGGAGGGCTTTAATTACTGATTCAATCTCCATTCATGTTATAAGTCTATTTAAATTGTTAATTCTTTCTTGATTCAATTTTGGTGGATTGTATGTGTCCAAAAATCTATCCATCTCCCCTAGGTTTTCTGATTTGTTCGCATATAGTTGCTTGCAATAGTTCCTGATGATTCTTTGTATTTCTGAGTTATCTGTTGTTATATCTCCTTTTATGTCTCTGATACTATTGATGTGTATTTTCTCCCTCCTTTTTTGGATTAGTCGAGCTAGTGGGGAGTCTATTTTGTTGATTTTCTCAAAGAACCAGCTCTTTGATTGATCTTATGTATAGTTCTCTTGTTCTCTATTTGGTTTATTTCCTCTCTTATTTTGATGATTTTTTCCTACTAATCTTGGGATTGCTTTGCTGTTGTGTTTTTAGTTCCTTCAGCTGTAAAGTTATCTGATTTACTTGACATAAGCACTGATTGAAATGAACTTTCCTCTTAACACTGCCTTGAGTGTGTCCCATAAGTTTTGATATGTTGTGTTGATGCCTTCATTTGCTTCAAGCAGTTTTTTATTTCCCCTTTGATTTACTCTCTAACCCATTGCTCATTCAGTAACACATCAGTCTCCATGTGTTTGCAAGTCTTACTGCGTGTTTTGAGATCTTGATCTCTAGCTTCACTCCATGATGGTCTGAGAAGATGCATGGTATAATTTCAACTTTTTAAAATACGTTGAGGCTTGTTTTATGGCCTATGACATGGTCAATTCTGGAGAAGATTCCATGTACTGATGAAAAAAAAAGTGAATTCTCTGTAGAATGAAAGGTTCAACTAAGTCCATTTGCTCTAGAGTTTGGGTAACTTCTGTTGTTTCTTTGCTGAGTTTCTGTCACTTTGGCCTGTCCATTGATGTTAATGGGGTGTTAAGGTCCCCCACTATGACTGCTGAACCTCATGAGGGCCTCTGTCCTGGCAGGCTTCCAGACCCCCTGCAGGGCCATGTCTCCCCGAGCTCACTGTAACAGCCACACCTGCCCTTCATCGTTGTTGCATAAACAGAAGGTGACTTCGTGCTGGGTCTAGGAGCCATGCCCCATGCCCCCAAATCTCCTCCTTCAAGTCATCACCCAAATGACTCCATCCCCTAAGACCTAGGTGGGGAGCACACATTTGTCCACCACCCTCAACACCTGCCCTGAAGCCCCCCATTCTGTTCCCCTTCTTACTGATGTTTATAACACTATAACGCAGGCTGTAAGACAACCACTTACGAACTTGGCTTTTCTTTTCTCTCCCCTGGGAGGGCTCAACAAGGACAGTGAGTTGGCTGTGTGGCAGTGACTTTACTCAAGCCTCTCAGACATGGTCTGCCTGCCCACATCAGGTCCCTGGATCCAACTGCTGGGTGCACCTGTTAGTGACACTTTCCACACTCCAGGGGCTGAGTCCTGAGCTACCTTTTCTGCAAAGCACTCCCTCCACCCTGCCCCATTAAAGGAAACCCCAAGTCTTATCCACAGGAGGCCACACGCCAGAGTCCCAGCACAGGGACTTGTGGGATCCTCGGCTTCCGAAAACTGGTAACCCACCCATCTAATTACCAAGTGCCAGTTTGGATCTACAGTTGGGAATGTTTCTGATTTCCTTAACTGATGAAACCTGACTTTGGGAGAAGACCCCTTTTTCGCAAGCCTTTTGTACCCATGACTTTTGTCAACAGTGAAGACAGCTCTGAGATCTTACCAGTCCCCCCACAGCCCACACTCAACAGGCTGCACAGTTGGCGAGCCCAGCTGGTGTGCAGTGTCTGGGGGAGGCTCCAGGCAGGTTTGCATCGATTGGCAAAGCCCGGCTGGAAGGAGTCACACGCAGCCTGCCTCCCACACACCTCTCTTTTCCACTCACTCCTGCTTCGCAGTAGTCAGATCCATGGGCTGCTTTTGGTTTTTGTGTTTTGCTTTGTTTTTTCCTACAGGAAAATTCCTGGCCTTCATACTCTCTTCAGTGATATTCTTCTCGCCTGAAGACTGCCAATGAGAAACACAGGAATTGAGCAAGAGTTGTTCCAATTAATGATGCTCTTAGTTGCATATGGATTTCTGAACGTTAGTGTTAATTTAGTCCCACTCCACTGGCCTGTGGCTTTGCGTTTCCCTGGGAAGCAGATGAAGACATTGCACAGAGAGGCTGTGGAACAGGATAACACAGCTGTAGACACAGGGCAGCCGGAGCTGCTACCCCTGTGGCCTCTTGCAAGTCTCCCATGCAGGTGCAGGGTCTAAAGGCCTTGGGCCGTACTTGACTGCTTTGCCAGGCCACAGGCAGGGAGCTGGATGGGAAGTGAGGTTACTGGAATTATAACTGGAGCCCATATGTGATTCCAGTGCATGAAAGGCAAGCGCTTTAGCCACTAGGCTACCGTGCTGGACCCAAAATAGCATGTTGCTAACTTCATAAAAGGCACAGACTATTCATCTGCAATGTCAGTGCTACGTGATCAGACCCTCAGCCAACAAGGACCCACAACTCCCCACTCCCACTGCTGATCACTACAGCTCTAGTGGAGCATTTCCACTCTGCAGAATTTTATCTACTTACCACATTAAGCTCTCCATAAATCAGCCATCAGTGGAGAAGTGTTGGGCAGGCAGTGGGCGTTTCTCGCTTGGCTGGGGTGACTGCGGGCATGCGGACCTGTGCCCCCCCAATCAAGACACTGACATACCCATCAACCAGCGTCAGAATCACATGGCTTCACCCCTGGAAGCCAGGGGTTTTTCTTTTTTAAGATTCATTCAATTCAGGGATGGAGATGTGGCACAGAAGGTTCAGCCACCACATGCTGTGCCAGCATCCACAGCAGAGCTGCTTCCGGTCCTGGCTGCTCAGTTTCCAGTTCAGCTCCCTGCTTATTCACCTGGGAAAGCCACGAGCACCCAGGTGCTTGGGCCCCTGCCACTCATTGTGAGACAAGGATGGAGTTCCTGGCTCCTGGCTTCTGCCTGACCCTTTCCAGGTAGCCATTTGGGGAGTGAATTAGAAGATGGAGCGCTCTGTCGCTCGCTCTCGCTCTGTCTCTCTCTCTCTCTCTCTCTCTCTCTCTCTCTCTCTCTCTCTCGGTCTCTGCCTCAGGGGTTTTCTGTCCAGCAGGCCCAAGTCCACCACCAGAGACAAACTTGTGAAGGATGTCTGTTTATTTGGAAGAAATTACAATCTTCTATAGGGCAGGAAAGGGGGGTACCCAGGCTGTACTCCCACCCAGCAACGACCCGGTGACCCGGCAGCATGTCTCTGAACCCTACAATTAAGTTATAGGTCACATTTTGCTTGAGGGGCAGGAAGCTATATCTCAGGGCAAACTCGTTACATGTGACTAGAAAGGTGAGTGTAACATCTGACTTCCTAGAGTTTTTATCAGGGAAGTCTTAGCACAGCTCATCCAAGGAAAGAGAGTAGACGGTGCAGTCCACAGCCATCAATGCATGCCCAGTGAACAGGCCAGGCCGAGCTCTCCCTTAGCCGATGCTCTTGTTGTGGATTCCCCCAGAGACACGAGTGCCTACGGCCTCCCACCTGGGCTAAGCAGGCAGAGATCCAGGGGCAATCTCCCATACATCTCGTTTTCTCTCTCTCTCTTTCTTAATTCTGCCTTTCATATAAGTATGTACTTTTTTCAGATTTATTTTTTTATTGGAAAGTCAAATATACAGAAAGGAAGAGAGACAGCGGAAGATGTTCCATCCAATGATTCACTCCTCAAGTGGATGCATCAGCTGGAGCTGAGCCAATCCGAAATCAGGAGCCAGGAGCCTCTCCTGGGTCTCCTATGCAAATGTAGGGTCCCAAGGTCTTAGGCCATCCTCTACTGCTTTCCCAGGCCACAAACAGGAAGCCGGATTGGAACAGAAGCTGCTAGGCCTAGAATCGGCACCCATATGGGATCCCGGTGCATTCAAGGCAAGGCCTTTAGCTGCTAGGCTACCACACCTGGCCCATTGCTTACTTTTTTAAGACAAGCTTGCTCCATCTTGCAGCTTTTTGGACAAGTCACGTACTGTTTAACAGAAACTACAATTTGTTTAGCCATTCACCTATTCGTAGATACTTTTTTCCTCCCAGGTTTTGGTAATTTTGGGCTATGGCCGTTCCTGTGAAATCGTTGTTCACAGGATGGGGAAGCGGGCAACAAGACAGAGTTCCCACGTGCTGGCTTACTCCCTAGCTCCCCAACGCCCAGGACGGCCACTGGTGCTCCAGGCCAAAGCTGGAAGCCAACGACTCACCCCAGGTCTCCAAAGCAGATGGCAAGAACCCTCACTTCAGCAGTCATTGCTCCCCCAGGACCCCACAATGCAGGGCGCTGCAACCAAGACCCAGGCAAGGCCAGTGTTCTGACGTGGGACGTGAATCTCAAGCGGCTGCTCAGCCACTGGGCCACACACACTCTCCCGTGGAGCCTGCAAGGGCAGCTGGACACCCGCGTCTTTGATTTTAATTCTGGGAGTCAGGGCGAACTTTTTCAAAATGATTCTGTTTGAAGAATCAGCCGTAAAAGCTCAAGTTAATAACATTGCTGAGGTCTTGAACTCTGTTATTGCTACCCGTGGAAGCCCTGCCCTCGTTTTATTTGTCTACTTCTGTGTTTCTCTGCTTACTCCCGTTCCTCTGCGTTGCCCACATCCCTGGGCTGCTCCGGATCAAGGACTCGTTGGAACACTCTGGTGTGGTTCTAGGCCCCTTAGTACAGATGCAACAGTATGGCAGTGTAGAGTGTAGTACTGCAACAAACATGTTATACCAAAGCTACTCAGTGCGAGAGTAAATTTTACATCAGTCTAGTTGTGCTAATCCAGGTGTCCATGGGCTGCCTTGCACACTCGGCTCAAGATGAGGCAGGTTGCCAGGATTGGACGAGCAGGACATATCCGATCAGCTGAAGGCCGGAAGGGGAAAGCCCACAGTTCGCTGGGAAAGAAGCGTTCTGCCTTGAAACAGCAGACAAATTCTTGCTGAGTTTCCAGCCTACCAGCTGCCCTGCAAATTCTAGGCCCACCTCCCCCAGCATTGCTTGGTCCACTGCACAAAGCCTTGCACAGGTTTGTCTCCGCTGACATGTGAGCTCTGCAATCTGATAGGCAGACGCAGGGAGAGCACCAGGTCTCTGCCGCTCCCATCTCGGCAGAGCACAGGGTCTGCCGGGAACCCCCCACTAGCTACAGTGCGGCTCCTACAGCAGTTTCCAACGTGCTGGGCAGAAAACTTATGGCCACACAGCTGAGCTGAAGAGGCCTTCTTCTGGAAGTTTCCTTGAGACAAATGTAACCCTGCCCAAGAAGAGTTAAATACACTCAGAGAAGCAGCTGAGGCAGCTGCTGGTGACGTGGCCGTGAGTGAAAGCCAGTGCTTGTGTACAGGGCACCTGCTCCCACTGGGTGATGACCAACCGTGCAGGTGGATTTGAGCAACTGGTATTCTTCTGACAACCTTCTTCCCAGCAGGGCACAGCTGTGCTGGTAGTCTAAATTGAGCTGCCTGACTCACCCCAGGGGAGACACAAGGACAGCCTGGCCTCCTGATGCCCACCTGTTCCCTCCCCTCCACCCCAGCTCCCTGCAGTGAGGCCTCAGCAGGAGCCCCCGTCCCTGGGCAAGAACTTGTCCGGCATCTCTGTCTCTCCCTCTGTTCCTTTCTCCTGCATTTGCCTTGTCAGTAGCTGAGCTCCGCCTGAGGCGCTGCATTCCAGTCCCTGTGCAGCAGGATGTGGCCCCTGACTCAGTTCTGAGAACAGAAGGGAAAAGGATCGGTCAGCACTCACTGCCCTTGGCCTCCACCCTTCTCCTTGGCTCACACTGCCACCTGCTCAAGCTATGCAGTGCCATCTGGAATGGTGGTGAGAAGATGCCAGAGGGCCAGAGGAGTACAGAAGAGAAGAGCCAGCCACAGCAGGCTTATGCCAAGGGCCTGTTGGTATCTGGTCAGCTCCCAGCATGACTTCGATGGGTGGTTCCCCCGAGCCTGGAGCAGCCTCTGCTCCGCACTGCTGCTCAGACAGGGAGGGCCTTTGGCCAACGAGGTCCTCCAACAGCGAGGACTACACCAAGTTCTACCAAATCCACGAACCAAGAGAAAACTGTTAAAATTATTTGCAAACAGTAAATACTCAGCATCACAATATATCACTTGATAAGCAATTTAATAAGAGGCATAGTTCAAAGACAAAAGCAAAACATATTCCTAACTCGATTCACATATGGATTTACTTTGAGTAATTAGCTATTGTTCAACATTTATCTATTTACATTTTCATTTGAAGTCAGAGAGAAAGAAACACAAGATCAGTCCCAAAATGCCTGCCGGAGCCAAGGCTGGATGAAGCCAAAGCCAGGAGCCCAGGAGTCCCCCAGGTCTGCAACATGGGTGGCCGGGACCCAAGACTGGCGCTACCACCACCTCCTGCTTCCCAAGAGGCTGGCTTAGAAGCAGAGCTAACACTCAAAGCAGGTGCTCACATATGGAACTCAAGCATCCCAACCAGGGAACCAGCCACTGGGCCAAATGCAGGCCACACAGGTGTCTGTAACGGGACCCACGCTGTTCTCTGCCACTGGTCACGAAGCTTCATAAAATGTGAGTCATTGGCGGAGCGAATGCTTTGACTTCCACGGGTGAGATTTATCCTTGTATTTATTAAACATCCTTTTAGGACCATTCGTTTTGCTTTTTTTCATTTTTTTGTTATTATTATCATTTTACGATACAGTTCCATACGCTCTGGAATTTCCCTAACCCCCCACCCAAATCCCTGCCTTCCCACAGAGTTCCCCTATATTATTACAATAGTACAGTCCTTCATAAACACCATCATTATGGGCATGGACAATGGCAGAGAGTCCAGAATCCTATTATCAAGATACATTCAACAGTTTCATTGGGAGGACACTGCATTGTACCCTCACATCTGGATATGGTAGTCTCCACTGCACAGTTACTACACATCCCCTTAAGTGAAAAGCCACAAAACAAAATCAACAACAGGAAGAAAAAAAAGAAATTTACAATGCCATGAAGTTAAATAACATGCTGCTGAATGACTAATGAGTCATTGAGGAAATGAAAACGAAAAGGACGTTCCTGCAGAAAATGGTCTGACTGTGCGATCTATGAGTCGGTGAAGAATTTAATGAGGAAAAAACGGGTTTTGAAGAAATAAAACTAACAACAAAAACACCAAAATCCTTGAGTTACAGTTTCCACTGATTGTCGGTGAGGTGTGGCTCCTGTAAGCAACAGAGAGATGGATTTTGTTTTTTAGTCTAGTCTACAAATCTAGGACATTTGATTAATCAGTTTAAGCCATTTACATTCAGAGTTGAATGAATAAGTGGTAATTTGATCCTGTAATTTTAGGAATGGGTTGTTCACTGATTCAGCCTTCTGTTGTTTTACTTGGCTGTTCTTCACTTTTGCCTTTGGTTTTGGTAGGTGCTATTCCTCTTCTCTGTCAAGAGAACATCTTGAAGCATCATTTGTAAGGCAGGTTTAAAAGAGGCACATTCTTTGAGCTTTTCTTTACTGTGGAAGAATTTTCTTTCATTTTCAAAGATAAAGGAAAATTTTGCTGGGTATATTATCCTGGTCCAACAATTTTTTTTATTAGAATCTGTAATGCGTTGCTCCATTCTCTTCTTGCCTGTGGAGTTTCCTGTGAGAGATCTCCTGTGAATTCATTTGTCATTCCTTTATATGTCAGTTGATTTTTTCACGTGCACATTTAAGGATCTTTTCCTTATGTTCGATTGAAGAGAGCTCGATGATCATGTGTCGTGGTAAAGATTGTTTGGGGGGAGTTCTGTGCCCCTCCTGGATGTTGTTTCCCAATTCTTTCTCTACATAAGGGAAATTTTCCCTAATTATTTCATTAAATATATTTGTAAACCCAGCTTCTCTTTCTGCACCTTCTGGAATTCCCACAATTCTTATATTTGGCTTTTTAACATCCAGGAGGGGCGCAGAACTCAGAACAGGATCTACCAAAAGCGATCTTCACCACGACACACGACAATCAAGATCCTTAAATGTGCGTGTGAAAAAATCAACTGACATAAAGGAATGCCAATTAAACTCACAGGAGACCTCTCACAGGAGACTCCACAGGCAAGGAGAGAACGGAGCGACGTATTCCAGACACCGAAGGGGAAAACAATGAAAGTGAAAGAAAATTCTTCCATAATAAAGAAAAGTTAAGAGAATGAATAAAAATGATTGTCTTTGCTAATAAAGCCTTCGCCACATACTACATGAATGGAAAATTAAATGGTATGGTAAGTTAAATAAAATGAAACATTATCAGAAGCTGCTCTGTCATGGCAAAATAATTACACTCAAGTGGCCTTAGACCTGCAATACCTGCACTTGGGGGTCTTCAAGAAGTCCCAAGAAAGTGAGAATTAAGGGGCCCAGCGTGATAACTTAGTGGTTAAGGTCCTCGCCTTGCATGTGCTGGGATCCCATATGGGCACCGGTTCTAATCCTGGTGGCCCCGCTTCCCATCCAGCTCCGTGCTTGTGGCCTGGGAAAGCAGTTGAGGACGGCCCAAAGCCTTGGAACCCTGCACCCGCGTGGGAGACCCGGAACAGTTCCTGGCTGCTGGCTTCGGATCAGCTCAGCTCCAGCTGTTGCGCTCACTTGGGGAGTGAGTCATCAGAAGGAAGATCTTCCTCTCTGTCTGTCCTCCTCTCTGTATATCTGCCTTTCCAATAAAGATAAATCTTTTAAAAAAAAAAATAGTGAGAGAAAAAAAAGGCAAGATTGTCCCTGAAAGAAACTCCCATTAACTTGCTGGAATGCATCTGGACAGGATCTGGTTCAGATATTAAGCAGAACTAAGCAGCAGCCTGAAGAGTCCTGAGCTGGAGTACAAGGAACAGGCCAGTGCGAAGCCAGGAGAGCAGGGAGAGCAGCAAGTCCACGCCAGAGCTCTGGTGGGAGAATGTTGACACTGCTACTGCCCTACTAAACGTGTAGTGGGTGCGTGGCAGCTGTGAGCAGCAGTGCCATGGTGTAGCAAGCTCATCTCCCTGCAGCACCAGCATTCTGCGTGGACACTGGGTTGAGCCCTAGCTGCTCCACTTCCCATCCAGCTCCCTGCAACAGCCTGGGAAAGCAGTGGAGGATGACCCACATGGGAGGCCTGGAAGAGGCTCCTGGCTCCTGCCTTCAGATCAGCACAGCTCCGGCCACTGTGGCAATGTGGGAAGCGAACCAGCAACTGGAAGACTTCTCTCTGTGTGTTTCTCTGTACCTCAGCCATTCAAATTGACAAAAAATAAATTTTTTTTTTTTTAAACAAAGTGGTTGGGGCAGCACCCTAAGGAAAGCACCGTGTGCGGAAGGGTGGCTCCTCCAAGGAGGGCGAGATGGTGGAGATGGTGCTGAAGATGAGGCCACAGCAGTGGTCCAGCCCACTCACCTTGTCCAGTGACCCAGAGCAGGACCATAACCAGCACCGCAGATGCCCCGGCTCGTTCCCAGGGCAGTTCTGGCTGAGAAACCGAAGCGGAGCCAAAACTCTGATGGCGCCAAAGACTTGCCATGCACGAGACCGGCTGCAAAGCAGAGCCTGGGATGGGCTGCTCCTGACGAGGACTCCAGGTCTCCTTGCTGAGCAGTGCCAGCCATGGAGCACAGCTTCCCAGCGTGAGTACAATCCAAGCAGAGGCTACCGAGTTGGGGAGAGGGCGCTGCCATCCGATGCTCTGCGCTAGCTGGCTCCCGGAGCCTGAGGAGCAGTCTTGCTGCTTGGGGGAAGTCGGCCAAGGCTGAGAAACTCCAGAGCATGGCACCAGAGGGTCCTTGTGCACCTGCAGCCAGCGTGGTCCTGCTCACTCTTCCCATCAGACCCAGAGGATTCTGAGAACTGTAATCCACTGTACAGGGCTGATTTGGCTTCTCGGCCCTTCTTTTCGTATCCTAAACGCTCTGAAGGGCACCTACTTCTTTCTTCCGTTACTAATGTGTGAAAGCATCAATGGTGGAGTTAGAGTTCTGAGACTCTCCGCTCCTTCTGGAAGGACTAACTGGCCAATACCATCACCCTCCAGAGTATCTCGATCTTGAGGGCTTAAATTGAGAAACAGGGTTTGCATTTTCTTTATTTCTGTCTTCCAATTTCAGTTTTCCACGAACATTTTGAAGTCCCTTTAATACTGAAGTTTCAGATATCTAATCGCTACAAATGAATGACATGGAGGAGACGGGGGTTTGATACAACGGTGGACGCGTCTCACGGGACACACACGTCCCATGATGCACTGTATGGATTTGCATCCCAGTTTGGGATCCAAGAAAAACAAAACAGGGCAGGCCTGCACCCCCACTACGGGGTTGCTGTGAGGCGCAGCAACGATTCCCCTTCCAGTCCAGCCTCCTGCCAGTGTGCGCCCGGAGGGCAGGTGGTCCGTGCATGAGTCCCCGCCCCTCTCGTGGGCTCCTGCTTCCACCTGGCCCCGCCCAGCCATCCAGCCACTGGGCCCACCCAGGCCAGCTGCTTCCCATCCGCGCCGGGACTCTGGACTCTGCCGCAGCCCCGTTCCAGAATGCAAAACAGGCCAACACACACGGTCCACCTCCGTGGGCTGCAGGGAGCGCCTTCTGAGCAACCGGGGCTTCTGGAGCAGGCCGGCGCGCCCTCTGGCGGCTGCAAGTCCCGGTTGCATCAGATGAGCCAGGAAAGCAGGTGCGTGTGCAGTCACTGGGGACCATCAGAGCCAGCCCATCCAGTCCCGATGGACCAGTCCGCCGCACGCCAAGCGGCAGCAGGCCGTGCTAGGGCAAGAGCGCTGTGTCTGCTGGGAGACTGCACGGCAGCCAGAGAGGTGCGGGTTCACCCCTCCTACGCAGCAGACAAATCCCACCGTATGGGGTTGAGTGTCCACAGAGGACAGTGGAGCCCTGTGGGACCCGGGGACCTGGCAAGACAGCACAGAGCCAGGAGGGAAGCGAGCCTGACCCGTGACAAGGCAGGTGGGTCAGCACAGCACACCCAGGACCCTGGGGCTTGGAGCCCATGCCTCAGCCCTCACCAATGCCTCCTCCACAACCACGCAGGGGACCCACACGACCCCACTGCCACTGGACACACGTGGTCCTGGCCGCCACTGCCATCAGTCGCCATGGAAGAAGCCGCCGGGGACTCCACAGAGTGTAGACTACATTGGATCTTGGGTCAAAACAACCCATCCATCATCCATCACAGGGGCACAGAGAGACAGTGTCAGGAAAGGCCTTCTCCGGGAAGGCCAGCTACAAGTGACCCGCCTCAAGTCCCCGTGGGCACAGCAGCACCCCCAACAGCCCACTCCTCAGGAGAGGCTGGAGCGTGCCTGGACAGAATTCACGAGATTGCTTGACAGGGAGCTTGATGAGACACGGGAAAATACAGACGGACAACTCGTGGAAAGTGCAAAAACAATGCAAGATAAAAAAAAGGAATTCAGTCACAAAAGAACCACGCGAATCTTGGGAATGAGGAACTCAACAAACCCAGTAACCGGGTGGCGCATTGAGCAGTACACCAGGTCGCATTCAGCAGAAGGAGGAACATCCAGACTCGAAGACAGATCCTGTGAAATCCCCACACGGACCAAAGCAAGAGGCACCTCAAGCAAACAGCTCTCAAAGCTGAGGGCATCCTGCTGCCTAACTCCCCAAAACTCCGCAGAGTTACAGCAGCCAAATCAGCACTGCACTGGCGCAAAGGGGGACCCAGGGGACAGAGTCCAGAAACACACCCATCCACTACCGATACGCCAGGTGGTTCTCACCGAAAGGGCCCAAGCACACGCTGAGGACGTGGCCTTGGAAGAGAGGGGGGAGAAAGGCTGGAGGAAGGTGACTGAACACGGACACGGGCTGCCGGTTCCCACGCTCCGCAGTGCTGCTAGGCGCTCAGAACTCGGCACAGCCCTTTAGCTGCGGGAGCACGTGCAGCTGCTGCCGGCTGGCACCGGCGAAGCGTCGAGTCCGGCCACCCTGCAACGTTTCTTGTACCTTTGAAACTAACAAGAGATCAGTGAAATATGTACAAAGTTGAAGACCTAGAATTTCATGGACTGAATAAACTTAAGATGTTTAATGATATGGAAATACTGTCTTAACATGATTTAATCGTTGCACACTGAATGCACGAGTTCGTATACACAAGTAAAATAATGGTAACTCTTAAAAAATACACAGTAAGGGCCTGGTGTGATGGCCTAATGGCTAAAGTCCTCACCTTGCACGTACCAGGATCCCCTATGGGCACCAGTTTGTATCCCGGCAGCCCCACTTTCCATCCAGCTGTCGAGGACAGCCCAAAGCCTTGCGACCCTGTATCCGTGTGGGAGACCCGGAAGTGGCTCCAGGCTCCTGGCTTTGGATCGGCATAGTTCAGGCCATTGCGGTCACTTGGGGAGTGAATCAACAGATGGAAGATCTTCCTCTCTGTCTCTCCTCCTCTCTGTATATCTGACTTTCCAATAAAAATAAAATAAATCTTGAAAAAAATACACAAACAAAAATAAGAGTGAGAGATGACAGAGAAGTCGGACTCCTCGTGCGCCCTGGACCGGGTGAGAAAGGGCTCAATCACTATGGGAAATGTAATGGGAACTTTCCAGGAAACCGGAAATAGAACCATCAGGTACTAATCCAGTAACCAGTTTCAGAATATGGATCCGGAGAGCCGAATCTGAAGGTAGACGCCGAGATGCTTGCAGCCCGTGTTCCCTGCAGCACCGGCAGTGCAATCCTGAGACGGACACTATCCGGAGACCGCGGGTGCGTGGACGGCAAACGCGGTGCACATGTGTGACAGGCAGCATTGAACCGTGTAAGAGAAGGCGGTGTGTCCCCTGGACGCCGGGGGAGGCGGTGTGTCCCCTGGACGCTGGGGGAGGCGGTGTGTCCCCTGACGACGCCGGGGGGAGGCGGTGTGTCCCCTGACGACGCCGGGGGGAGGCGGTGTGTCCCCTGACGATGCTGGGGGAGGCGGTGTGTCCCCTGACGATGCTGGGGGAGGCGGGGGAGGCGGTGGGTCCCCTGGACGCCAGGGTAGGCGGTGTGTCCCCTGACAACGCTGGAGGACATAATGCCCAGGGAGCACAATGAGGGCCCCGCTTACCTGTGGTCACGTCCTCAGAAGCAGAAGCTAGGGCTGTGGTCAGCAAGGCTGGGGAGAGGTGGGGAGCGGGCCTGGCCCTGGGCTCTCAGCACACACTTATAAAGGGTGGTGCCCATGGCCCTGTCCCTATACCAGCCACACAATGCCATCCTTCCTTCTTTTTTTAAAAAAAAAAAAAAGTATTTTTATTTGAAAGGCAAAGTTGCCTAGAAAGAAAGAGATCTTCCACCCACTGGTTCACTCCCCAAATGGCCACAACAGCTGTCTGAAGCCAGGAGCCAGGAGCTTCCTCTGGGTCTCCCATGCGTGTGCAGGGTCCCAAGCACTTAGGTCCTCTTCTGCCGCCTTCCCGGTGCGTCAGCAGGGGTCTGGATCGGAAGTGGAGTAGACTCCGCAGGTGGAAGGTCATCTGCCGCATTGCAGTAGCTTCACTCTGCGTCCCTTCCAGCCTGGCTCTAGTGCTGCAGCTCCGCCCAGCACGGTCCGGAGCCAGTGCCTGGCCATCTTCTCACCTGGGCGGCCCAGGAAGCACCCCACAGCAGCCCTGCAGCAGCCTCCTCCCTGCTCATTCTGTAGTTTCCATCTTTACCTCAACGTCATCAGTTCCTCTGGTTTCTTTGCTGGCCCTTCCTCCTTCTCTCCCCCTTCTTCCCACGATGCGCCACTGTAAATGTGAGGGGTGGTGCAGCCACCATTCCCAGCTGGAACGCAGCTGGCTGACCGTGGTCCCAGGGCAGGGACAGGACTGTCCCTGTGTCGGGGCAGGGCCATGGGCCTTGACCAGGCTGGCCATGTGGACAGCAGTTGATTCGGTGCCTCACGCCGGTTCCTGCACCCTTCCCCAGCTTAGCCGTCAGAGGTGGCAGGGCGGGATCGCCCGATCCCCGACACGCAGTCCCGAACATCTGGAGGCTCTGTTCCATCATCTTTCCCCTAACCCCGAGATGGCCTTTCTCTACACAACGGCCAAGTGGATGGGGGAAAGGATGCGTGGATGGATGGATAAGTGGACTGATGGGTGGGTGGATGTGTGGGTGAACAGTTGGGTGGATGAATGGGTGGCTCCGGGGTCCTGCTGTCTCCTGCCCGTGGAGCTGTGCCACGGCCCGGCCAGAACACGGCTCCACCAGCACCTCGCCGTCCGGAAGGGCTGGCTCTGGTTCTCAAAGCCCTGCCACACTCACGCCCTTGAGTCGCGCGGCTAGAGCCGCCGGGCACTGGCGCGCCGCCCGCCGCCGTGCGTCCTCCGGAGGTATTGCGGCTGCGCGCTCTGGACCAGAAGGGCGCAGATGTTTGCCTCGCCAAGGCGGAAGCTGAGAGCATCTCGCACCTGCTGCACTCACCCACCGGCTCCTCTAGAGTGTCCATCCGTGTCTTCCCTCGCGCCGGTGGTTCCTGGCGCCCTCACCGGGAGATTGCTGCTGGTTCACCCATCTACAGTGGGACCCCACGCCCTTAGAGAGCCAACCGCAGATAACAGAGCCAAAGACTACGTGATTCCTGAGTTTCTTGTTGGACTCAGGAACGACTTAGAGCTGCACTGTTTTTTTTATTGCCAGATTTTCGGGGCGGGGGTGTTTCTGAATATCTTGTTCCTGTGACATTCTAATGGAATTCCGGTGCATCCAGACTACCCCACGCTTTGGCCTGGGCCCCAGCGCCCCATCAGACTGGGCGGGTGTGCCAGTGCACCTGTGGGCAGCACCAGCCGCGAAGAAGGAGAAGGCGTGGAGCCTCGTTCAGCTCGCCCCTTCCTCACTGACCTCCGTCAGTACATATGTTCTATCTGCTGCAGCAAGAGGCGTGTGAAAATTGAAAACTAGTAGCTCTGATGGTGACGTCGGTGCACTTCGTTGCTACGTCTTCCTGATGAAGCGTCTCATAGGAACTTTCCAGCAGCCCCCTGCTGCTGTCATAATCAGCGCAGCCGTCTGGGCTTGGGATTATTCCTGGCTCACGTCTTTTTGATCCACTTCGCTCAGTGCGTGTTTTTATAGGTCAGGTGTGTCTCTCGCAGCCAACCCACACATCCCTGCTTTCCCGGGAGAGCTAGGTGGGGGTGTCTTTTTTGCGACTTTGTTTTCTGTCTGTTGCCCCTTCTTTTGGATATTGTGCCTTTGGGGGGATGGGAGCTTTATTCCATGTTAATATATTGCTGTGTTTTCCAGCGCCATCTTGTGGTACACACACCTGACAGTTCACACCTGGCCAGTCACCACCACTCCTCTCCCAGTGAGATGCAGGGAGAGCTGGACGGTCCACCATCACCATCCCCGCCGGCCTGCAGGCTGCCGTGACCACTATGTCACATCCGCACACATGGAAACCCACCTGGCAAGGCGCACACATGGAAACCCACCTGGCAAGGCTGTAACTGTCTTAAAAGATTTATTTTATTTATCTGCAAGGGAGAGAGCGAGATCTTCCAGTGTTACTTCAGATGGCCACAATGGTTCGGCTGGGCTAAAGTCAGGGATCAGGAACTCCAGCCAAGTGTCCCCGTGGGCGCAGGGCCCAAGCCTTTGGGCTGTTGCACTACTTTCCTCGGGATATTAGCGGGGAGTGGATCAGAAGTAGGGCGACAGGAACCTGAACCAGCACTCATGTTATGCTGGTAGCTTAACCCCTAAGCACACCAATGTCTGATTTTTTTTCTTAAGATTTATTTATTTTTATTGGAAAGTCGGGTATACAGAGAGGAGGAGAGACAGAAGGGAAGATCTTCCACTGGCTGATTCACTCCCCAAGCAGCTGCCACGGTCGGAGCTGTGCGGATCCAAAGCCAGGATCCAGGAGCTTCTTTTGGGTCTCCCACGCAGGTGCAAGGTCCCAAGGCTTTGGGCCGTCCTTGGCTGCTTTCCCAGGCCACAAGCAGGGAGCTGGACGGGAAGTGGGGCTGCCGGGATTAGAACTGACATCCATATGTGATCCTGGCACATGCGTGGCCAAGACCTTAACCACTATGCTACTGTGCCGGTCCCCAATGCTATAATTCTTACTTCCAATATTCATAAGAACTTTAAAGAAGCAGAAAAAAATAGACCTTTCTGTCATTCAAACTATCATGTCCTCTCCTCTGCTAGTGAAAATGCCCGATTTCCCTGTGCCCGTCACATTCCCGCTCCTCGCAGAGCAGGCCTGGGACACTCCCTTCATCCGAGAGCATCAGAGGGAGGGTCCGTTCCGGGGTTCTTTCACAGACACTGGTGGGCTGCCCCATCACTCTGCAGGTGCTTTGCTGCCGTCTGGGTCTCCTGGTTTCAGTCTGCAGGAATTTCGTGTGAATTGTTGGTGCTGTGGACATGTCAGGCGTTCTCCAGGTCCTTTGCGAGGCCTTCCACCTCTTTGGCTTCACAGTTGGCTGCGACGTGTGGAGGCAAGCTCTTCCTCCAGTGTACACGTCAGCACGTTTGGGGTCGTTCACCATTTCTTCAAATGTTTTTTCTGCGTGAATCTCTTTTTCTGCTCAGTAACAGCATTTCAGCCCTTCCGGCAGTTCCCCTGAGCTCCTCTGCTTTCTGTGGTCGGGCTTGGTGTCTCTGTGTGTCTGCTGAGAGCTTTCAGAGCCCACCTCTCAAGTCACTGGCATTCATTCTTTTCCTCATTCGGTCAAGCCTTAACCTCAGTCTATTCGTTTTCCAGACTTTTGAAGAATTCCCACTTCTCTGCCGTCAGCTTCTTTCATTCTGTTGGCCTCTGGTGTGTTTGCCAGGACGGCCTGCAGGGAGATGACATCCGTCAAAGTCACGGGCCGATGGTGCTGACACCTGTGGGTTGGAGGGTTGACTTCTGTGTGTTGTTTGAGGGTCAGCCGCGTTTCCCTGGTTCTCTATCCGTGAAGTACCTTTGTACTATGAAGTGTTACGGACAAGTAAGCATTGTCCTAATGGGCGGTCCCAGTGTAATCCTCCGAGGGGCGCTCTCCCTTGCCATCCGCCCGGTTACTTCTGACCCCGCGTGTAGCCTGGTTCTCTTGTGGGCCGACTTGCTAACCTCCTCAGGGCTTTGTTCTGCTTCTCTAGGCCTGTTCCATCACGGGTGAGAGGCAGCACCGACACCAGTGCACAGGCAGAGGCAGGCCGTCTCTGCTCTGGCTTGTTTGTCAAAGGGAGTATTGAAGGTGCAGGTGGTTGTGTTCTGACACAGTTGCAGTTCATTGCTTTTGACAAATGCTACAAGGACAGCACTGCCGCTTGCTGAGCAAACTCAGAAGCAGATAAAGTAATGCCACGCCCTGAGCGGTCCTGCCTCCGGGCTGGACAGAGCCAAGCTCCGGCCGTTCGGGGAGGAGGCTCTGCCGGCCTTGCTGGATCCCTGGGTGTGGTGGGCATTCTTCACGGACACTGAGTGCCCATGACTGTCCACTCTCCAACTGACAAAAAGGAAAATCTAGGGGAGAGACCAAAGTATCCAAAGGTAGCAAAAGTAGGTGGCTTGTGAGGCAAAAAACAGGATGGAGGAACTATGCGCAATTCAGTGACTTTTCTGCTAATGTTTATCAAAGATACCAGGACATCTAATTAAGACAGGCTCATCTTAACAAACAGAACTGGGACAACTGACACCCTCATCTGTCCTCACACGACAGGCAGAAGTTCAAGCAAAGTACACCTGGGGTCCCGCTGCGAGGCTGCGGGGCCCTGAGACCCACTGGGGTCCCGCTGCGAGGCTGCGGGGCCCTGAGACCCAGAGAAACATATGAGTAAATATAGCAGTACAAACTGGATAACGGGATGAACTGGAGTCTGCTAAATTAAAGACCTTATGCATCCAGAGACAAGTCCAAGACAGTGACAAAATAGCAAATGAGAGAAGTATCTTCAAATGCTACGATGATAAGAAATTTTATTCAGGATATACAAAGAACACAGACCAAGCCTTAGTAAGACGAGAGCAGTTTTTGAAAAAGTGGGTGAAGAATTTGAACAGGCAATTCTCCAAAGATGATGTCAAAATGATTGAGTGCTGAAGAGGTGCTCAGCCTTGTTGGTCCGTAGGGGGCTGTAAACCAACACTGCGTGGACGCCCCACTTCACACCCACGGGGATGACTGAGAGGAAAAGATTGTCGCAGGAGTGTGCACCAATCAGAGCATTCCCACAGAGCTGACGGCATTGCGTGACAATGTCGCAACTTGGTGACACCTTGGCAGTTCCTCAGAACAGTAAATAGAGTTACCTTATGGCCAGGAATTCCATTCCTAAAAACATAGCAAGGGAGAATGGCAATACGTGCGAATGTCCGGAGCAGTGTTAGTCACACAGCCATGGAGCGTGAGGACCCGGCACGTTCCACAGCGACGGACCGCAAGGCAGTGCTGACACAGGCTGCGTGTCAAGGAGAAGGCGCCGGCCTCAGAAACCTCGGCTCGCTGCGCCGTGAATGCGGAATGTCGGAGTCGGCAGAGTCCTACCAGGAGAGGCACGCTGGCTGCTTCCCGGTCGGAGGACTTGCTGCACGGGGTACCCAGCACCAGGAATCAGACACCCTCGTGACCGTCGGCAGGGCTGGTCCCACAGCCGCAAATGTGCTAACAACCATGAGTCATACATTTCAAAGGTCTGAAAGTCCGACCTGCAGTGACAGGTTTGGGAGAGAGGCTCCCCATGTGCTGAGGATGCTCAGGGGGCTGAGGATGCTCAGGGGGCTGAGGATGCTCAGGGGGCAGGTGTGACCCCTCGCAGGGAGCTCTGTGGTTCCCGTAACAGTCGTGAGTACCCCTTCTGTGGCTTCTGTAGGAGTGCTTTCCACATGTACTGTGAGCATACACTCTGGGTTTATATTCAATATGAACATACCCTGTGTGGCGTCCATATTTAGTATGGCTGTATCCTTTGGCCCAGAATTCTGAACTCGAGGAAGATGTCCTACCAGCAGAATCCATGCACACCCAAAAGCTCTGTGCTCGTCAGCACAGGGTGCGCTGCAAGGCACATTATTACAAGGACAAGTTAGACTGAGAGCCCAGCTCATTCAGTGCTGCTGTGCTGTGTTCCTCCTTTTCTGAGGGCCTGCCGGCCAACAACCACACGGGAATTTAATGCTACTTTGCAACATTTTTGTGAGTCTAGGTGATCACAAACTAAAATGTTACTCTCAGTAACAACTGTGGGATAAATACACCTGTTGCCAGCACAGCCAGGCGTGCAGGACCCCCTTCACCTGGCAGGGTATGATCAGGGCACCAGCATGAAGCAGCTCTGCGCTGGTGGCATCCCCTTGACACTGGCACATGTCACCTGCTCCTTGATGCTGTCACCGTAAGGTCTGCCTGGAAGATGCACTGAGAACAACCCTGCCATGGCCATCGCCACGAGCCCAGGAACCTCCCTGACCCCATCTCTGGGTCTCAGGTCCGAGTCCCTGGGCAGCAGCACTCGGCCATGACACTGGACCCACTTTGGCTCAGCCTCCAGACACATCCATCCGTTCCCTCGCTCCATGGCTGAGCTGACTCTTGTTCCTGAGACACCTTATGCCCAGTCAGGGAGCGTAAGGTGAGTGGGGTGGGGCTCACACTGGGACCTGCCTGCATGGACAACTCTGCACGCTGGGTGACTCATGGCTCCAAACTGGTGGCACCAGCCTGACCCTAGTAGTCTCCAGTCATGGCCAGGCGCTTCATGCCCCTGGAGAAGCCCCATTTTCCTCTTGATGCAGTTCTGGGTGATGAGAGCTGTAGAGGAACGCTCGGCAGAGTCCTGGCTGCTGTCCCCTGCTCAGGAGCAGGCTCCCCAGGAGGCGGGCAGGTGAATGGAGAGCTGGAAACACAGAGCCCGCGGAGCCATCCTCCCAGTCCCCTCCTGCAGAGTTCCTGCTGCCTGCCACGCTGGGTTCTCACCTCAGGGAGACGTGCTGTTCCCTGCATTCCCCGCCCCGCACAGCCACACCGGCTCATCAACGCTGCGTCTTCCTTCCCACATGGTCATTTATTTCCTTTTCCCCCTTCAGATTTACTTGTTTTTATTTGAAGGTCGGAGTGACACAGAGAGAAAGAGAGAGCTCTTCTGTCCTGATTTCCTCTCCAATTTCCACAATGACCAGAGCTGAGCCAGCCTGAAACCAGGAGCCATGAGCTTCTGCAGGGTCTTCCTGAGCACGGCAGGGGTCGCGGCACTTGAGGCATCCCTGCCTGCTAACAGGAAGCTGGATGGGAAGTGGAGCAGCCAGGACTCAAACCAGGGCCCACATGTATGACTGTGGTTCACAGGAACCTATGACATGATGCCTCTTATGAACAAATAGCAGAGGGAAACATGAAGCAAAGGGGTGGGCACGAGGAAGTGAGGAGGAGGTAAAAGCACCTGCTGTGACTTGATCAGAACAAGCGTGTGCGCTGTACAAAACGGCACCCCAACCTCTTTCAGTGGGAACCAACAAGGGCACTGGGCACTGGCTGGCACAGGCGTTCTGCGCCAGCACGCTCCCCTCCAGCATTTTCGCCCCACAAGTTGCGCCTGTATCTTCTCCCCAGCTTTTGGCCTGCCTGCGTGATGTTCAGTGCCAGCTGTCACTCCCATCTCTCAGCCACATCTTGTCCACTCTGCACCGGTGTCCCTGTGGGCAGGTGCCCAGCCGGCAGAAGCCAGTGCCTCCTCCCACAGGCGGCCCGCAGGGAGTTCGCAGGGAGCTGGGCCTTGGGGGTGCTCTGCCATCAGGGCCACCTTCCATAGGAGGAGGACAGACATGGTGGCAGAGGAGTGACCACCTCCAGGTCTCAGCTGTGTGGGCTCTGGCCCAGGGAAAAGGCAGGAACATCTGCTGGAGGGGACTGTGTAAGTAAACCCAGGAGCGTGAGGGTGACCGAGCGAGCCTCACCACCCTTCCCCCGGCTGGCCCGGGATGCCCTCCTTCCTGTTCCCCAAGAAATGACACTGTGGTAAAATGCATGCATTTCTGGAACAGCTGAGTCCCCAGTGTTCTCCCAGCGTGGCCTGCTGGCTGCCAGGTCCCTCTGGGAATGAAGTACAGATGTCAGCATGCGCACTGGCTGGCCCAGGCACATCCGCTCTCAACACTAGAGTCCCGGGGACTGTCCAGTGCAGGGAATGCTGCTGCAAGGAGAGCAGTGGGACAGACCGACCAGGTTGTACCCCAGGTCGCTGGGGAACTGTGGAGTGCAGACTCGGAGCTGGGATGCTGAGCCACAGCTCCGAAGACAGTAGGATTTGACACAGCCCACGCCTGCTGGGCCAGGGGGTAGGCACTGGCAGAGGCCTGGGATGGGGTGAGAGAGGCTTGGATTGGGATGGGGTGAGAAAGGCTTGGATTGGGATGGGGTGAGAGAGGCTTGGATTGGGATGGGGTGAGAGAGGTTTGGATTGGGATGGGGTGAGAGAGGCTTGGATTGGGATGGGGTGAGAGAGGCTTGGATTGGGATGGGGTGGCATGAGTCAGGCTTGCACTCCTGCAACACACAGACAGTTCACGTGGGGCCAGAACCTTCAGCGTGTCTGCTGCCCAGGCGTCTGCTCTGGATATACTCCATGGGAGACCAGAGCCCCACAGCCAGACCCGAACCTGGCACCGTTAAGGAGCCAACCATCATCCCTGAAACGTGCTTGCTTCACTGGCAGAGCGACACTGGAGGGGCCTGGCAGGGCGATAACTGACCTGCAGGCGTGTGTGTGTGTACATGTGGGCATTCTACATGTGCCCATGGGAAGAGTCAACATGGATGTGAACCCTGAGGCTACAGCCCATGGATGGGGTGTGCATGGTGTGTACGCCTGTTGGTACACATGTTCTCTATGCATGTTACATGACATGTGCATTTGTGTTGTGTGTACAAGCGTGTTGTGTGGTGTGTTTAAACATCAGCGTGTGTATTGCGTGTTGTGAGGCTGTGGGAATGTGCACGTGTGTCGGCCTGAACATGTCTGTGTGTTTATGTCAGCACATGGGTGTGCGCTTTCACATGCAAATCTCATTATGTGAGGAAAAGTGACTTCCGTGACTCACCCTCGACCCCGCTGCAGCCTGGCTGTCCCCCCACCGTCCACACGTGTCCTCCAGAAGCTTTGGTTCTATGCTGTGCTGCCACACTGGCACCGGCTGGCAATGCAGCTTCGCTGGACAAACACCTGTGTGACGTGACGCCTGGCGACACCATGATGCCATCACATCACCCGGTGACGAGAAGCCCAGCTCTGCTGACATCTGACGGGACCACGGCTTTGCTCGTGCACACAGCCGACCGTAGTACCCTGCCCAGAGGTACAGGCAGCACCCAGCAACACTACGGCAGTGCCAGCTGCGGAAGGCATAAGAATTAAATCAATTCTGAAACACCATGGGAACAAGCCAAATAGACCTGCGCATCAGATACACAGATCAAGTTCCAAAGCTTCCAATTGTACCACCAACATCCCATGTGAAAGTGGGTTCAAGTCCCAGCTGCTCCACTTCCCATCCAGCTCCCTGCTGCCATCAACATGGACGGCCCTGGGAAAGCAGCAGAAGGTGGTCTAATTGCCAGGGCCCCTGCACAAGAGGGAGAGACCCTGAAGCAACCCCAGCTTCGGACCGGCACAGCCCTGGCTGGAGCAGCAGGGCTGGGGTAAATTCCACCTGGGGACACGGGGAGCCCACCTGTCTCTTGCCTTGGGGTGAATGTAAGCTCATTCCCACAGCTCATGCTATAAAGAATGAGGACTCAGATCCAAGTACCCCACCATGGGCTACAGGTGTCTGAGGGGGCTTGGTTAGCTCACCCCAATATGTGTGTCCCGGTGCTTGTCCCTGTGACTCATGTCTTCCATGGACACCTGCCATAGAGTTGAGACCAGGAAAGGGACTTAGGAGGATGGCAGGCCTAGCCCACCCTGCCTCCCAGCAGCTCTGAATGTAAGCTAGGAAAGCAGCCACAGGATGGGGAGTGGAACAGGAGGGCCACTGTCAGCTTGTGTGGGCAGCCGTGCAAGCCACAGCACCTCTGTTTGCCTTCAGAGCCCTGGGGGTCAGACTGCATAACCGTGGAGGCCACCACGTGGCCAGGACACACAGGCGCTCTGTTTGCCTTGCCCGAGGGCGTGAGCGCGCTCAGCACCCACCGTGAGCAGAAGTCATCCATCAGCCTCCTCCAGGACACTGTCCATCCCAGGCCACCCTACCGCTGGCGGAGATGTGTCCCGACTGCCCACTGTGCCTCATTAACAGCCCAAGTCCTGGAAGCTGCTCTGCAAACACAGCAGGGGGAGGGGAGGGGATCCCTCTAACCAGCTGCGTTTTCTTTCCAGAACTTCCCTCCCACTTTCTGTGCAGCTCAGCTAGAACCTTCTACACAGACAGGTGTGAAGTGCCGAGCCAGTGACTCAGGCTTCCCCTGTGTTACAAACAAAAACAGGGGTGCTGTTTTGGTTTTAAAAGATTTATTTGTTTTTATTTTAAAGGAGATTTATGGAGAAAAGCAGAGAGAGAGAGAGATCTTCCATCTACTGGTTTACTTTCCAAATATCCCTTCAGTGGCCAGAGTTGAGCTGGTCAGAAGCTGGGAGCTAGGAGCTTGTTTTGGGTCTCCCACATGGATGTAGGGGTCCAAGCCTTTTTCCACTGCTTTCCCGGGCCATAAGCAGAGAGCTGGATCAAAAGTGGAGTAGCCAGGCTATGAACCAGTGCCCATATGGGATGCTGGTGCCACAAGGTGTAGAATCAGCCTATTGAGCCACCATGCCTGCCTCAGGGAGGGGTGCTGTTTTACGAATGGAGAAACGACTCTAATACAGATCAACCTCCCACTTTGTTGAGTCATCATGGTGGCGAGGGCTCACCTCTGGGTACCAAACTCCCTGGCCATGGAATGCCGGACAAGCCAGAGCCTTTCTACCCCAAATACCTGGGTTTGACCTTCTGCATTGCTAGGCACATAGCCTGGGAGAGCGACACTCCCTGACACCTGTCCCACCAAGGTGGCTGTGGGGAAACCTGCTTTGGGAAGATGTCTGCCATGAAGCCAAGCAGTGCCACTCTTCCTGCCTCTCCCTTCATCTGGCTTCCCGTCTGGAGTCTGGAACAAGCCGTCTCCCAGAAGCATCACTCCTGCCCAGAAGCAGCACGTGCCCCCAGGGGCTGTGCAACTCAGACAGGTGCGTATTGCTGCCTTTGAAAGCACCTGGCCCTTAGCTGGGCCCACAATGCTTTCACAAGAAACTCCCAAGGAGCGTGAAGCCTGGGAGGGGCAGTCTGAAAGGAACGGAGGTGATGGGATGTGAGATACACATAAGGCAAATAAACCAGGCCAGAGCCAGGTGAGGCAGGAAGGTGCGATGGAGAATTTGCGGGATGCATGGAGTCCAGGGCTCCACAGGAGGCTGAAGCACAAGGCAAACCGACCACCAGGGGTCATGTAGCTACACTGAAATGTCTTGTAAAAATCAAGCACATTGCTGTCACATCAAAACCTCACAAGCTTTCAGACGGGTGGTTTTCAAGGGGCCAGCGTGACAGCTCAACTGGCTAATCCTTTGTCTGCAAGACCTGGTAACCCAGCTGGGCACCTCTGTGTGTCCCAGCTGCTCCATTTTCCAAACAGCTCCCTGCTTGTGGCCTGGGAATGCCACAGAGAATGACCCAAGTCCTTGGGACCCTGCACCCATGTGGAAGACCCCAAAGAAGCTCCTGGCTTCTGATCAGCTCTGGCCTAGCGACCATTTGGGGATAAACCAGTGGATGGAAGACCTCTTTGTCTCTTCTCTCTGTAAATCTGCCTTTCTAATAAAAATAGGTAAATCTTTGAAAAAAAAAAAAAAACTAATAATTTTCCATACATTTTCTTTCTAGTGGAATAGTAAAACTAAAAGTAGTCATAAATAATATTTAACAAATTCTTTTTTAAAATATTTATTTTTATATTAGAGGCAAAGTTACAGAGAGAGGCAAGGATTAGGTGGTAAGAGAAAGTTTCTCGACACTGGTTCACTCCTTAAATGGCTGAACAGCCAGAGCTGGGCCACCCCAAGCCAGAGCCAGGCGCTTCTTCCGGATCTGCCACACGGGTTCAGGGACCCAAGCACCAGGACATCGGCAGGGAGCTGGATGGAAGTGGGGCAGCCGGGACTAGAACCAGTGCCCGTACAAGTCTCTGGCAATGCAGGTTTAACTCACGATGCCCCGGATGAGCCCTTGCAATGCTCTTGATACAAGATTTTTAAAAGCCAATTCCTTTCATGCTTGGACATTCTTTTGAAAGACACAGCTAGGTTATGTGCCATTCCTAAACAAGCTAACTGCTTTTCTTCCTTACGCTCATTTCAACGCACTGCTAGCAACGCACAGTCCTGTTACAAGACGTCCTGTTCACAGCATGTGGCTCACCCAGGTTCTCCCGACGTGAAAGTAAAAGGCACACACACGTCACACAATTTCGTTGTCAACTGGAGTTTCACTGGGAGACATTCTACAGAGAAATGGAAGAGGAGGGTATGCTGGGCGTCAGCAGCTTCTCCTTGCCACAACGAAGCCCCAAGTCGGGTTCAGAGCCCTCACCCCAACCCCCAGCCAGCAGCAACCCCTGCCGTCTCAGGAGTGGCCTGTTCCCCGGCCCACCCAGGGCCACTCAGGCCCTAGGAATGTCCCTGGGCCCCGCCTGGAGCATTCTCCTACCTAGGTGAGGAATGGCGTGCATTTCCAACACTTGGTCTCTAACTGCACAGCACACAGAAATAACCTTGGCGGGGCTGCCCTCCTCCAAGACCTGCGAGCCCCCACCCCCAGGAAGCAGTGAGGGCTGAACAAGATGCCTGCGGGGAGCGCCAATCGCAGGGTCAGCATTGGGGGGTGCTTTCGCTTGCAGGAACTAACAGAAAGGGAGTGTTGGCCAACTCACAGCTAGCAGGGACGCAGTGACTTACAGGAAAACAGGGAGCCGGAGCAGCAGGGACGCCCTACCCGAGCTGCAGAAACCGAGCTGCAGAACCGCGTAGGGCGTCTCCCAGGCCAGTGCTTGACTGTCTAGCACAGCCTGAAGCGCTGAAGGTAGGAAAATCAGGCCCAACATCTGACTGCGAGGCTGTGAGAAGAGCCTGAGACTGGAGCCCCGGCACCCAGCCCCACAGCAGAGCAGCTGGGGAGGCCCCACTCCTGGCTCTGACCCTGTTGCTCCCCAGGGAAAGGTGGGGTCAGAGAGGCCTGCTGGGGCCCCATGGCTTCCCCCACACTTCCACTACTGCCTCCTTCCAAGTGCCTTAGCCACGTCTGTCGGGGGGACGGGGGGGGGGGGGGGGCTGGCTCACTCTGCCTGTCCCTCCTGCTGGGAGTGACTCCAGGGCAGGGCCCAGGAGGGCCCCCCAGAGCACAACAGGGTAGGAAGTGCCCCCTCACTCAGTGCCCGAAAGCAGGTCGTGGAGATGGCCCCTCAGCACCTGTGTGTAGAACATCCTTCTGGCCCAGGGATACAGAGGAGACCCTGAGGACACAGTTGTGCTGGGGACACCCAACGTACGATGCTTGGGGCACACAGGCCTGTGTCACCTGCGCTTCTCGGTGACCGGCACTTCTTGGCCTGCTGCTTGCATTCCCAGGCGTCCCGGGTCTTGCCGCCCTGCAGCAGATTCAGAACAGCTTTTCCCTTGCCATGCTGCCTGCCGGTCCAGGGGCCTCCGCCAGCCTCCTGGAAGGAGCAGTGAAGGCGGTTCCTGTTCCCCGCAGGTTCTCAGGCGCTGCTGTCACACAAGGACACTGCAGGAAGCTCTCAGAAAGCAACACGCCTTTTGTCATAAGCTTCCTCATGGAGGTGCTCAGAAGCTGGTTCTGGACACCTAGAAGTGCTAGCCGCCCTCAGACCAGGAGCAAACCGAAGAATTCAAGCCAGAAGGTCAAGGACCATGGCACAGGGGGCGCCCGCGGCTGCATTGTGAGTCCTGGACCACCTCCCCCCGCCATCCCAGAAGGCAAAGGAAAGTCCAGTGCAACCCAGTAAGGTCTGAGAAAACTGAACCCACTCCTGAGCACAAAGAGATCATTCTGATCAGAGTCTCAGTTCCCTGTCAAGATCCCGGGACCCCTGGGACCCACACACAGCTATTCCTGGAGCAGCCTGGACCTGCAGCTCTGGGTGGTGGCATTGGGCACCCCTAGAGACAATGTATCCGCTTTGATCTCCTCGCAGCAGCTTCCAGCAGGTGTCAGAGCTGAAAGAATCTGCTTGCATCACATGCTTCTACGCCTGTCCACTGAGAACCTAGGAAAAGTTGGAACCATTGGTGCCAGAGGACCAGGGTAGGTCAGCTTGACCAGGAATGAGGCACTGAATCCCCAGGGACACAGGGAGGCAGTCGTTTTTATTTGCTGGAGTGGATACGTCTCCCGCTGCCATCCCACACCCCAGTGTTTGCACCGGAAGAAGAAAGCACCTGTGACCGCTTTTCGGTTTAGAAAGGGAAAAGGATGTTTCTCTACAAAAGATGCAAGTCCCATCAGTGGCCGACAGAAACACTGGGCGCGCCTGGCTCTGGGTCAGCCGAGCACCCTCACCCAGTCCGTCAGGCTCTGGGGTCAGCCGAGCACCCTCACCCAGTCCAGTCAGGCTCTGGGGTCAGCCGAGCACCCTCACCCAGTCCGTCAGGCTCCGGGGTCAGCCGAGCACCCTCACCCAGTCCGTCAGGCTCCGGGGTCAGCCGAGCACCCTCACCCAGTCCAGTCAGGCAGGCTGTGTTCTGTGGTGAGCTCGCAGGTGAGCCCGAGGGAACAGGAGAGGCCTGCACGCCCCGCTCCCCGTCCATGCGGCTGCCCCTCTCCAGAGGTGTGTCCCCCACACACACAGAGGGCCGCAGTGACCTGCACTGTCCTGAGTTCTTGCAAACAGACAGTAGAACAGCTGAGCCTTCAGGAACCGTGTGCAGGCTGCGTGAGGAGTGAGAGTGCATCCACTGGCTGCGGGCTCCCACGAGGCCCCCCAGGGGTTCCAGCTGCAGGCCACACAGAGCTGGGCTCCCCGCCGTTCTAGAATGCTCCCAAGTAAGTCCCCTGTCTCAGGTTGAAGTCCTTGCTGCCGCATTGAAGGAGGAAAACAAGAGTGAAAGCGCCAGGAAGCAGAGCTGATTGCCTGCTCAGTCGTGGCAGGCAGCTTCTTGCAGCCCAGCAACTCAATTTTAAAATTTTATTTACTTCTTTGAAAGGCAGAGTTACAGAGATGTTCTGTCTTCTGGTTCACTCCACAAATGACCCCAAAGACTGCAGCTGGACCAGGTCAAAGACAGGACTGGGATCCCACTGGGGTTTGCCACATGGGCACAGCGGTCCAAGGCTTGGGCCGCACTGCTGCTTGTCCTCGGGCACGTTAGCAGGGAGCTGGAGCAGACGCGTAACAGCCACGGTGTGAACCTGCGCCCATATTGCAGGCAACAGCCTAACTGCTTTTGCCACGACACAGGCCCGTTTTAAGCTGGGCTGCAAACCAGCGTGTTCTTGTGACTGGAGGGTACGGGTGCGGTGACACAGTACATGCCCCTGGAAACCTTACTGAGGTTGATTGGGGAGGAGCACTGAGGCCTTTACGACGCCTTGAAGTGTCCAACTGTCTTTTCGTTTGAAGTCCGGAGGTTTCGCTCGTGGGCGGGGCCACGCGGTGAGTCAGTAGCCAGCCCTTGCCTGGAGAGGGAGAGAGGCCGGCGCCCGGGGATCCCGTAGGGCAGAGCTAAGGAATGGGGTGCATGGAGGCCGAGCACACGTTTCTGCTGAAGTGCCCGCAGAGCAAGCCCTGCTGAAGGTCAGGGGAGTGGGCCAGACGCCCACCTGCCCGCCTGATCTCTACAGTGCCCCTGGCATTGCCCCTCAGCACTGCCCCTGGCACTGCCCCCGGCCACTGCCCCTCGCCACTGCCCCTCGCCACTGCCCCTGCCACTGCCCCTGCCACTGCCCCTGCCACTGCCCCTGGCACTGCCCCCGGCCACTGCCCCTCGCCAGTGTCCCTCGCCACTGCTCCTGGCACTGCCCCTCGCCAGTGTCCCTGACCACTGCCCCTGCCCACTGCCCCTGCCCACTGCCCCTGCCACTGCTCCTGGCACTGCCCCCGGCCACTGGTTTGCTCTACTGGCCTTGCTGTTTCCTGGGGATTCTTCATTAAGTATCTTTGTCAGCAATGTTTCCTGTTTCCAGAACCAACTTTTATCTTAAGAACATTAAGAGGAGTCCTCTGCACCCCTGGAGCACGCAGGAATCTCAGGGCCAAATGGGAAAAGAAGGAGCAGGTGCCCTGGGAGCAGTGACATCACTGGTGGGACAGCCACATCCCAGAGTTGAAGTCCTGGCTGCTGCGATTCCAGCCCGGCTTCCTGGGAACACTTGGGCCCCCACCACCCACGCGAGAGGCCCCTGGGGAGTCCCTGGCTCCTGGCCTCTGTGTGGCCCTGCCCTGGCTGTTACCGCACCTATAAGTACAAACTTTCTCTATATCTGCCTGTCTAGCTTTCAAATGCAACAGAAAGAAATAAGGAAAGAATAAAGCAGGAGACGCCTTTTCCTTTTCAGGGAGTTTCTATAAAAGATTTTGTGAGGAGCCCAACTTGATGTCTCAGTGGCTAAATCCTCACCTTAGACACCTATCCTGCTGCCCCACTTCCCATCCAGCTCCCTGCTTGTGGCCTGGGAAAGCAGTGAGGACGGCCCAAAGCCTTGGGGCCTGCACCCGTGTGGGAGACCCGGAAGAGGCTCCTGGCTCCTGGCTCCTGTACAGTTCAGCTCTGGCCATTGTGACCACTTGGGGAGTAAACCAGTGAATGGTGGCTCCTTCTTTCTGTCTCCATAAAACGACTCTGCCTTTCCAATGGGAAAAAAAATGCTTTATTGATTTAAATAACATTTCCTGTATCTCGGTGAGTTTTGATACAGGCTGCACCCAGGGTCGTCAGCACTACCGGGTGGATTCTAGGAGTTTCTGTGGGTTTCTGAAACTCGTGCCATGATTTGCATGAGGTCCAGATTGGCTCCTCCCGGCCTCCGTACCCCAAGACCGCCAGGCGCTCGTTCTCTGCTCCACCACAGCCCGTGCGTTCTGGTCAGGCAGATCCACTCTGTGACCCCACCCAGCTCCTCCCTTGGAACGGAGCTTCTCCCATCTGCTATGGCTGGGGCACTTCCTGCGGTGCCGGACACCTGCCCTCCTCCAGCTGTGCCATTCCTGTCGGCAACGCTGACATCCAGACCCCGCAGCAGTGGGGTGCCAGCTGCCTCACCCCACACCTGCTTGCTTCTATCAGCACAAGCGGCGCTGGGGGGAAATCAGCAAGACGTGTGAGACCCCCACGTCGCGGCTGACCACACAGCTGTGCATGCCCCTTGACGGCCAAGCAGGACAGGAAATGACCACTCAGATGGAGCTTCACCATGCCTGTCCTGAGGGCCGTGCTCTCAGCTGGATCTTGGAACCAACTGGAAATGTGTTTCCTTTTGCTAGCCAGTTCTAGAATCTCTATATGCCCCTTAAAAGCTGTGTGCAAAGCAACTACTTCCTTTCTGAGTTCATCTCTGTCCTTGACCACCTGCGTGAAGAAGCCAGAGTCGACGTCCAGTGCTCTGCTGGACACCAGCTTCTCGGCCAGCGTGCGGTTGCCACCTCCCAGCACATGTGTCAGGAAGGGGACAGGGTGGCCCAGGCCGGTGTTGTGCAGGAGAGGTGCTACATCAGTGGGTGTGCTGGTCAGCAGGCACCACCCGTGCCCTCGGGGTGAAGGGCAGGAGCCCCAGGGCAGTTCCCCTGAACGCTACAGGTGGATGCAAAGGCAGGGCAGGCACAGGAGGCCCTGCAAGTCTCAGGATTAGCACCTCACTGCTGCCCACCACGCAGCGCACCGCAGCTGGGCAGGTGGCTGACCTGCAGCAGGGTCGGGGGCGGGGGACAGCAGGCCCTGTCCTCGGAGGGGGCACAGCGGGGCCAGGAAAATTCACATCTGGGAAACAACTGTGCCTTGCAGACCCCGGCCCAGCTCCCGGGGCAGAAGGCTGTGAGATCAAATAAAGGCTTCTCCCCAAGATGCAACTCCCCAGGTGCAGTGTGGGCAGTCCCCTGAGCCCCCCCTTACTGCGGCTGAGATCCATGCCCGGAAGAGCCTTGCTTTAACTGCTACTCATGCATGGCTATCTTTTCCCACCATTTCACTCTTTTGGTTTTTATGTAAATTGCACTCCCTGTAGGGAACACAGAGCTGAGTGGTGCCTTTTTTAAACATCAGCTGTGACAATGCCAGGTGCTAGACTGTTTACATCTGCTAGGATGGCCAGGGCCACCTTGCTTTGTCCTCCAATGGTCCCATCACCTTTCCCTGCTGGTCTCCCCTGTTCTGAGTATCCTACGGTCCCATCTTCTCTCTGGTCGGTTGTTAGCTGTATACAGCAGACTAACTAACGGCATTCTACCATCTTCGTATGAGAACCTTACAAGACAAGAGGCTCCAGCAGCTCACAGGCAATGCATCATAAAGCAGTTACGACGGGTTTAGAAGAATCCTGCACCAAAATATGCTTTTCCACTTTTTCATGAACTTTTTGAAGTGGCCTCAATTTACAATTTCTTCTCCACCAACTCTAAAGCTATTTTGCCTTTTATTTGCTTAACCACATGCATTAACTGCACAATAAAGGTACAATCTTTGTTTTCCAGTTACCGTAAGAATGGTTGAAACAACAGTCACTAATTCCCTTCTCTAGCACTTGTCGCTTGTCGTTTCCTCCAGGTCTCCCGTGCAGGTGCAGGGCCCCGTCCCCCACTGCTTTCCAGGGCCACAAGCAGGGAGCTGGGTGGGAAACAGACCCTCTGGGGTTGGAATCAGAGCCCATGGGAGGGGTTCACTAGACAGGCTTGAGGTGATGAATTGTAATCACCCTTGGACCAAATGACCTCTTATCAAATCCACTCCAGGGCTGCCCTTGCAGTATTCCCTCGGGAGTGAGCAGCACCCAAACCCTGCCAGGTCCCACCCATGGTCCCACCTTGCACCAACACCTTCGAGTAAACCACCCAGGTGCTCTGTCTGTTAAACCTTGATCCCATTTCCTATCCACCACTACCATGCATCCAAAGCAAAGCACCGCAGTGCCTCCCAAGCCCCAAATACAAGAGTAGATGGCATGTGTTCTTTCGTTCATGAATGACTGCAGCCCGCTCGAGCCTTGGAGAGTTCCCGGGCCGCTTGACGATGGTTGTGAATGCAGCAGGGCTGGGATCTGCCCACGTCCTCACACACACGTAGATCCGGCTCCACTGACAGCTGGCTCATGGCCGGTTTCCTGTCTCGGCATCACAGCCACAGCTTCATAGTGTGCGTGACTGTCTGCTTGCTGAGGCCCTAACTGCTCACACACACACTTGTCACATTCTTTCCGCGTGTGTACAGCTCAGGGACCTGGAACTTTGGGGCAGGCAGGAGGCCTTGCAAATGAGGCGGTGACTCTTCAGCCCCTAGTCTTCACCAGTGTCTCCTTCACCAGTCAGGCTCCTCCCATGCGTACCCCACTGTCCGCACTGCGTGACGAAAATAGAGTGTGCATTGCAGAGGATGAGCCGTCAGTGGTGAGAGGGCCAGCCCCTCTCTCATTCCTTGACGGTCTGTGAAGGCAGGCTCTGGTAGAGCAGTCAGGGAGACAGGGGACCCGAGACCACCTGGCCTCACCACCCAATTCTACTCAGTGAGACCACTCAGAAATATTTGCCCAGCACGTGTAAGTCAAGAAATCTCTTCAATCAAAAAAGCAAGATTTCTAAAAATATTTTATTTGAAAGGCAGATTTTATTTGAAAGGCAGATTGAAACAGCCCAGAAAAGGCCATGGAAAGCTACCCACTGGCATACAATTGGCTGACGTGGGGGCAAGACCAGGCTGAATCTGTCCACGTCATCCACTGGCAAATCCAGGCACCAGTGTGGGTCGACCTAGGGTCGGTCGCAACAAAGACTAGTGCACATTATGGAATGCCGAGGTGAGGTTGCCTGTACCGGAAGGGACCGCAGCGCCCTACCAGCCTGAGAACAAGAAAGGAAGTGGGCAGAGCCAGCAGGGGAATAAGGGAGGGTTCCTTTGCAGGATAGCTACTTCCGCAGGAGAGCATAGGCTGGGAAGGGGGCAGACCAGACTAGGCAGAGCTACCACACCTGTGCGCCTCACGAAGACTAGATCAGGGAAAAGCCGGGCTGGGCGGATTATTCCTACTGGTGCAAACAAAATTAAAGTGGGCGAGGGTTGTTTGGGCTTAGATGCAGCATCAGCTGGAATCTGGGAGTGGGAGAGGCCTGGGAGGGTAATAGTGGGCTCATCCCTCTTGGGTTACCACTTCCACAGGAGGACATAAAACTAAGATAGCGGCTGAGGTGGAATGGGGTGTGGGACAGGCTGGATTACTGCTACACTTACTAGCAAACCAGGGTAGGAGGTGGGCCTGGTGGGGGTTATTGTGGGTCGCTCCAACCTAGGCTGCAGCTTCCGCTGGTTTATGTGAGGACCAAGTATGTGCTGGGCAGAACCAGGCTGGACTGCAACACCCATTGGTTCCAGTGGAAGTCGGGAGTGAAAACAGAACCAACCCAGCAATTGCAACCACCAGCTGATTGGAGCGATGGACGGTGCCAGGCCCTGTACTTGTTAGTACATACAAGAAGTTTCTTTGGAGATCTTCCTAATCTAAATGTTGGACTTAAAACCCTAACGAAGAAAAGAGAGAAGACAGAACAGGTCAACCAACCATCTAAGCTATGATGGACTATGTCAATCAGTGGATTTTTCAAAGCCCTCATAGTGCTTGGAGTGGCAAGATTGGCAGCGATTCATAACTGTTGCAATATCAAAACCACTTGAGCAAGAACCTCAGAGCATGCCCTACATCCGGGACCTGGGGAGGGTGGGAAATTGGGTGGGCCTTCTCCCTTAATACCCCCCTTTAAACATGAAGGTAACAATATGGAAAACATACTAATCCACTTTCATGTAGCCCTTGAACCTTCTTACCCTAATTAACTATGTAAAGAATGTCAAAATAAAATTTTATAAAAAAAAAAAAGAAATCTCTTCAATCAAAAAAGCAAGATTTCTAAAAATATTTTATTTGAAAGGCAGATTTACAAAGAAAAGAGAGAAATAGATCTTCCATCTGCTGGTTAGTCCCCCAAACAGCTACAAGAGCTGCAGCAGAGCTGACTTGGAGCCTCGTCCAGGTCTCCCAGGCGGGTGCAGGGGCCCAAGCACTTGCGAGATCCTCCACTGTCTGCCAGGCCAAGCAGGGAGCTGGGTGAGAAGAGGAACAGCGGAGACACTAGCCGACGCCCACGTGGGACATCAGCGCTGCAGGTGGAAGCTTAGCCTATTACACCATGGCACTGGTCCCTCCTCCCCCCCAAAAATTAAATGGTGGTTTACAATACATCAACCCACCCAGAAAGCAAACTAAACTGATACTAAAACTGCAGGGTTTGTACTAGGGCAGGAAGAATTGCTTCAAAACTTAGAAACGTCAGAGCTGGCCTAGGCAGCCGAGCCAGCAGCGCCGACCAGGACGAAACAGCTTTTCTGAAAGCCTGGCCCCACCTCTTCCCCACCAGGAGCCTGCAGGGTCCCTGTCCCTCTGTGTGCCTGGCCAAGCCAGGCTGAGGGCAGGCTAGGTTGAGCTCACAGCAGGACTGTCCACTAGATGGAGAAATGGCCTGAGCTCTCACCGCTGCCAGGAGGGAACGTTTCAAACTGCGGCTCCTGTCAGCACACCTGGGACGCCTCCCAAGCCAGGTGCATCTCCCTACAGCCATGGCAATGACGTTGTGGGAACAGGCATTTCATAAAGCTATGCAAATTCACTTCCAGTTCTGCAGCCGATTAAATAGAACATTCTATGTTTACAGTAGACATAACAGGTGTTCCTTTGGGATAACTTAGCACCTCCAAAGCTCACAAGGAGAGGGCTGAGTAACCACTGCACCAGCCAGATTTGCATATTGCCTTTATTATGCGAAGATGCTTTCTGTCAATTTCTTTGGCTACTTTGTCAAAAGAAACATACAGAACAGTTGCAGGTTTCACAATACAGGAGATTAGCTACATACACTTTGAATGAACACCTTCCAGTGGACACAATACTCAAATTTCCAACTCAACCACAGCTTGCTGTGCCCAGCCATGATCACCTTCCATCCAGAACAGCTCAACTTCACTACGCAGAGAGCAACGAGGAGCTGCAGGCGGGAGCGGTCACCTCGCTCAGGCAGGGCCGGTGCAAGGGGAGCCGCGCCTAAGCCGTCAAGAAGCTAGGCAGAGCCTGGACACGGGCAGGCCAGGTGTCACTGTCCATCACGAGGAGCTGGGCCACCGGCCTGCTTTCCAAAGGTGATCCGCCAGGGTCCCAGGATGCTTCACTGCCCCTGCAGACCACAGCAAGGCACAGTGGGGTCTGGGCCAACGGTAAAGGTGACTCCTCGGTGCTGACAAGCTGTGTGTCCTTCCCCAACCCATGGGCCTGCACCCTGGCCCTGGGAGCTGGATCCGACCAGCGACAACCACCAGAAGCCACCGTGTCCTCCGTGCCAAGGCCTTGGTTCACATGGAGGGGGGTGGCACAGGCGTCCATGAAGCTAGAAGGCGGCCTTGGGCCGAGGCATCGTACTGGCTCTCAGGAATGTCCGTGACCATGGCAGCTCCTTCATACAGAGGGGACCCCGAGGAGGCAGCCGGGACGCCCTGGGGCAGGGGAGCGTAGTGTGCGGGCGAACCTCGGAAGAACTGGGTCCCCAGGCCGCTGGACACGGCGGCCGGCTGGGAGCCAGGAGTGATGGTGCCATTGTTCACCGACCACAGGCTGGGGTACTGGCTGGAAGGGAGGAAACACAAGGGTCAGAGGCTGGAAAGAGGCTGCAGGCGCTGAGGGGGGCAGCAGTGGGCTGGGGTAGGGGCAGGGGGACCGGCTCCCAGGCACCTCAGGGAGGGTATGGAAGGTCCTGTCCGGGAAGTGGGCATGGGCAGACACCGTCACCTGGAGCCAGTGGGCGGACTGCCATTGTGGAGCACGGTCCCATGAGCAGGCACCCCGAGGCCGGACCAAGTGTCAGGGGCTGGCAGCACGGGCAAGCAGGCCGAGGGGCTGTCGGGGTAGGCTAAGGACAGGAATGATGTGGAGTCAGGGAGGAGCCTTCTCAGGCTAGGGTCACCCAGCACAGCCCAGCACTGACAACAGACTGTGGACGGTCACCATGGACGTGACCCATCAGCCCGTCTGACCGCCAAACACACACTCTTAAAAATACGTCATCAAAGCAGATCGCACAGTCGCTTAGTTGGGGAGCCTTCCCCGTAATAAACATTTGTGAAAAGGTGTAATTACGCCCTTTATTGAGGGTCTCTCCATAGAGAAGATGGGCTCAGGCAGCCAGGCCTCTAGGAGCCTCAGGGCCAGCACGGTGAAGCAGCCGGCTGTGTCCCAACTGCCTCACTACCCATCCAGCTCCCTGCTTAGGGCCTGGATAGCAGCGGGCAGGGCCCAAGTGCCTGAGTCCCCACCTCGCATGTGGGAGAGACCCCGGAAGAAGCTCCTGGCTCCTGGCTTCAGGCCACTGCAGCCATCTGAGTGAACTAGCCAGTGCAAGGTCTGTCTTTCTTTCCCCCCTCTCTGCAGCTCTCTCTGCACAATTAATAAATACATCTCTTTTCAAAAATAAACAAAACTGTGATCTTGCCAGTCTCCGAGTCCAACCCGGGGCTGACCAAGTCCCAGGGTGTCCTGCCAGGCAGTGACTTTCCTAGATCACTTGAACAGCTTAATTGTTTTATGGTGTTCCCCAGCAATTTTCCTTCTGGAGCCAGACAAAGTGAAATCTGGGAATGGAGGGGGTGATGGAGGATTAGGGAGGGTCACACACACACACACACACACACACGCACACACACACACACACACACGCTGCCGGTCAGGGCTTCTGACCCAGCAGTCAGGGATGCCCCAGAGCAGGGTGGGGCAGGAGCCCACACCTGGGGTATCCCCAGGGTGCCCAGCTGTTGCAGCCTGACCACTGAAGACCTCTGGACCTGCCCCCTGGCTGGAGCTGGCAGCGGTGTAGACAGAAAGGATGCCTGGAGGAGGGGGCCCCACTCCCTACGGAGTGCCTCCCCCAGCCCCTCAACCCTTCAGCACCGCCCCCCCCCCCCCCCCGCCGGGCCTTACTGGGCGAGTTGTTCCGGTGAACGTAGGGGCTGGGGTAGGGCGCCGAGCGGTGGCTCCTCAGGGCTGGGTACCTCTCGCAGCCGTGGGCCGAGGGCAGGGGCAAGGAGCCTCCGAACTGTGGGTGGGGGCTGGCAGGTGGGCACAGGGTGCTGCTTCCTGGGAGGAGCCACCCCCCTGCTGTGGGTAAAGAATGCTGAGGAGCCAGAGGGCCAGCAGGGCCAGAGCACCAGCCCAGCTCGAAGCCCACCCTGTGGGACACCTGGGGGAGCAGCCGCCCAGCAGCCTCCTCTGTCCTCCCGTGACCCACCACTGCTCCCCAGGGCAGGGAGCAACCCACGGCAGAAGGAATGTGGCTTAAAGGCACAGAGGCAGGGGTCACACACGCCAGAGCGCCTCCAGTTCACACTCCTCTGTCCCAGCCTGCCCCTCAGGCACCCACTGTCCTTGCCTAAGGCTTCAGCGTGCTTGGAACTCACCCTGCCAACCTCTAAAACTTGTTGCCACCTATAACTTTTTAAAGATTTTTTTTAAGTCAGAAAAAAAAAGTCATCCCTTCAGGGGACAATTCTCTACTCCAATGTCTAAACTACAGACAACACTCAGGACACTACTGGAGAGGAAGAAGAGGGCGGCCGTGGCCAGCACGCCCAGCACGACACCTGTCCTGCCTCCTCCACTCCTAAGCAGAGGCCTGCGCCATGTCCCCCTCTGGGGGTGAGCAGCAAACAGGACCCCAGGGGCCACCAGCTGACAGTCTGCGCTGCCCTCCTGGTATAGGGTAGGGACCACAGCTCATCCAGATCACAGGGGCGACCAGACCACAGCCTTTGCTGGGCCTGGGGGGGACGGGGTCGGCTTCAGACCCTCGCCACCCTGCAGCCAAGACCAAGCCCAGAACCAACGTGGAACAAGCCTGGTCCCAAAGATGGCCCTCCAGTCTCTGCAACATAAACAAGCAGCCCCCACCCCAAAGAGGACAAGCAGAGGACCCGCCTTGGAAGGTGGTGTAGACTCCCGCACCAAGCTCTCAGGACCCAACAAGAACCTTGGGAGCTTCTCACCTGGCCTGGGTGAGCAGAGGCCCAAGGGGCCGGCTAGCCTCAGCCCAGGAGGCCCTGTGGGCTGCTCCCACCGACACCTCATCTCCCAACCCCTGGCCACGGAGGGCCATGGAACGCCATGGAACCCGTGAACATACGTTGGGAGTACCCCGGCTGCTGGCCGTCTGCTGGCTCCTCCATCACGTCCTTGTGGTCGCTTCTGCTGGGAGGGGCAGCGGGTCACTGAGCGAGCCAGGGCAGCCGGGCTCAGCTTCCGCTGCCGCCTCGCCCCAGAGCTAGTACTCTCTCACCTTTCCTTGGCATCCAGGAAAGCTTTGGCAAACGGGTTGTATTTGATTTTCAAAGCTGTGATCTGAGAAGCAAAAGATTCTATTCACTCACTGGCCACTTAGCCACGAGACGTAACTTGGAAAATGCCAGAAAACCCGCCGTCAGAGAGCGATAACCTAGCTTTTTCCGCGGTGCATCTTTTGTTAGGACAGCATGTACATAAAAAGCTGTAGCTGCCAGCTTTCCCAGCGTGAGTCACGCAGAGCCGAGCCTGCAGCCACCGCCAATCTTCCACCAGCCATGCTCCTACGGCGGCTCAGCCGACCTGGGGCTGCTGGGTACTAGTTGTCTGTTGTGCCCGATCCGCCACCCTGGGTGGGCCTGGGGCTCCTGTCCTTGCATCGCTTTGCACAGCACAGCTTTGGAAAGTCTGCCTCTCTCACACTGGCTTCCCCACTCCTCTGAGCGCCTAACCCCAAATCCCGAGTTTTTTCATTTTGTGCAATTAGTAGACACTTGCATTACACACACTTTCAGGGAGAACAAGCCAGATTTGCTTGAGGCTTGCTGAACCCATCATTGAGAAGCTCACCAAACCTCCGCCTGGGGAGTCAGTGGGCAGCCACCATCCCTCCCAGCCAGGCACTGGGTGCACGCTGCCCAAGAAGGCTCGGCCCGCACCTCTTCATTCTGGTAGGCTGTCACCGCAATGAACTGGGTCTCAGGAAAGCAGTGGCTGGTGATCATGCGTTGCGGGCCGCCCACTCTCACGATGTGAATCCGAGGCTCGTACTTGTGTAAGGAGTTCAACATGATCTGCCGGAGAGGACCAACCATCACAGCGCCCAACCCCAGGAAACGGCCAGTGGCCTTCCCCGCGCCCCTCGTGGCTCCCGGGGAGGGCCTGCTGGAGGCTCCTAGGCGCTTGGGGCTGGCTCCTGCCTCTCTGCCTCCGCTACCGCTCTCAGCCCGAAATCAACAGCAGTGCAGCCTGGCAGCGGTCACCCCCGGTCCCCACGGAGTCCCCACCAAGCCTCCCGCGCTCCGCCCGCCTCCGTCCATCGCGCCTACCTGGCCGCCCCCATTGAGCTTGTTGGTGAGCTTCACTTTGCTGAAGGAGACGGGCGCCTTCATCCAGTGCGCGCCAAAGTTGGGGGAGTCCGGGTGGATGTAGACGCAGCTGGGCGCCTGCGGCTCGGGCTTGCCGCCCGGCACCCACTCCCCGTTCACGAACTTCCAGCGGTGGCTGTCGGCCGCCACGAAGTCCAACAGGAAGGAGTACATGGCGTTGGGGTCCAGGCCGGACACATTCACCTTCAGTACCGGGAACATCCTCCTGGAAGACACGGACGCGCAGGAGGACCCTGGCTCTGACCCGCCAGGTCGGACTGAGGCGGATTCGTGGACACCAAGAGAGCCTCCCGCTCCAGTCTCCCAAGCTTCACCCGATTACTTCGGCCTCCGAGGCAGGGGCGGAGAGGATCTGACCAGCGGAATGCGCGCCACCAGGAGCTGTGGCTTGTAGCCCCAAGCAGAACGACCCTAGGGGTGCTCCCCACCGAGGACGAGGGGCAGCGGGGGCCCTCCCCGTCCCCAGACCCCGGACCGCCTACCTGCCGTTCTTGGTAACGATCATTTCATTGGTAAGCTCCTTAAAGCGCAGCCACAGCTCGCTCTCCTCCAGGCCGACGCGCAGCTGGCGCTCCGTGGGGTCCCCCTTCTCGCTGCCCGCCTGCAGCTCGCTCTCCACGGCGCTGAGCAGGTGGTCCACGCGGTACTGCAGGCTCTTCCCCGCGCTCTCGGCGCCCGGCGAGCCCATCTCCCTGCCCTGCCCGCCCCGCCGACCCTGCAGTCACGACTCGCTATCCACTTCAGTCCCTTGGCCGCCCGCGATGGCGGGTGCCTGGGTCCCAGGGCGCGAGTAGAGGGCCGGGATCGGGGGAAGGGGGCGGGGAAGGGGGGTGGGGGGAAAGAGGCTGTTCCACTTGAACTCCCCTGAGGCACACCTAGGGTTGGTCTCTGGGAAGAGAAATTGGGTCCCTACCCCATAAATAGAGCCGCGGCGGCCGCAGAGGGGGGCGCGGCGGATTGGGCCGCGCGCCCTTTGATGTGCTGGACAGCCGCTGCCCATTGGCCGCGCGCGGCCATATCAGACCCGGCCGGGCAGGCCGCGGAGGTCGGGGGCCAACAATGGGTTCCCGCGCGCCAGTTTCCTGTAAATCCCAGGCTCCGGCCCAGCCCCTACACCCCCGCCCTCTCCCAAATGTTTGCACCTCCATCAAAGCGGCGGGGCGGGCCCGCGGGTGCGGGAGGAAGGAGGGGAGTGGGCGCTGGAGCCCGCCCCGGCAGCACCTCGGCCAGGGGCTGCATAGCCGGGCTCCCGGTGCGCCCAGGGACCCCGCGGCTGCACCGGCCAGGGTGATCCCGCGGCGTTCACCTGAGCCCAGGCAGGACCGGCAGGACGCGTCTGAGTTCCTTCCCGGCCGGGAGCGCCCGGAGCACTGGCGCGCCGCGCCACCCTTGCTCGTCCCAAGGCCTGGGACACCTGTGCCGGAGCGCCCTGGCTCCGTGGCCTTCACCAGGCTGGAGAGGATCAGTCCGGCACGCCAGAAGAAAAATGGACGCAACTAGACCCGGGGCCCGCTTCTGGGGAGTTTGGTGGCTCCGCAGACGGACCTAGGAGCGGGTGGAGAGGTGTGGCGGGCGCAGCGGCCGTCGCGAGTGGGGCCCGGCGTGCCCCCGGAGAGCCGCGCTCCGGGCGCATTTCCGCGCCCCGCCGGTTGGTTTACGGCCTTTTCGTGAGGACTTCCCCGAGGAGAGTGGAGGAAAGGTGACAAGGAGTGGAAAATGGTTCCATGGGGTCTCTGCACAGCTGAGAGGATCCCGCGCGCACCCCGCCTCCACGCGCTAGGGAAGCAGCCGGCTCTGTGATTGCGGCCACGCGGCTGACAGTCCACGTGGGTCTCTCTGCCGCACACGGAACGGACGCCCCGCACGGACCCCTCCCCTATCCGCCACCGGGTCGGGGTGGCCCAGGGTTCAGCCACTGCCGGGCAAACTCCCGGAGAGCAGACGCGGCGTCTCCAGAGGGCTCCCGGAGGCGCGGGCGCAGGGAGGAAGGCCGGACGCGGGGCGCCACCGCGTTACGCTCCGCACTCCTCCCTCCCTTTTGTTGTCCAGGAAATTCCCCGGGGCGCCGGCTAGAAGGAGGCATCCCGGGACTAGAGGCACCAAAAGGACCTCATTTGCTCCTCCCGCCGCTGCCCGCCGGCTGGCGCGGCCCTGGCCTCCGGCGGGGGCGGGCACCGCAGCCGCCTCCGCAGGGAAAGTTAGCTGTTCCCGCAGTCGAGTTCGGGCGGGCAGCCCGGGGGAGCCTGCGCAGGCGGCAGGAGGGGCTCAGGCCGAGGCTGAAGGCCGCCACTCACGCCACGCAGGGTCGCGCGCTCCGCCACCGGCTCGGCCGGCGCCCAGGGGCTGGAGCGGACCTTCCCGCAGCCGCACAGCTGCTCTGGGGGAGCGGAGGCAGGCCGGCCGCCGAGCAACCTGCCCAGGCCTCCACCCGGCTTTCTGGCCCGGTCTCCCGGTGCTGCCGCGGCCCCCAGGTCGGCTCCCACGGCCGGGAATGACCATTTACAACCGAAAGCTTCCTCCAGCCCGCTGTAAAGACCCGGTCAATAGCCGCGGCTTCCTGGGGCGCCGGCCCAGGTGCTGCCAGCTGTTTGTCGCCCCAGAGGGCTGGGTCCCTGGGAAACGCAGCGGTTCAGAGAAAAATGGGGAGACGGCCTCCTCCCCCTAACAACCTAAGAAACGCCCAGTGGGAAAATCAGGCAGAGACACTCAGGAACGCAGATACACACAGAGACATTGGAACAGACAGACACACACGCACAACACACATGGCCTTCTGCGGTAGCAGACCTGTGTCCCTCGGCGTCGGCTCAGGACCGGCTGGGACAGCATGCGGGAAACCCTTTAAGTGTATCATACCTGAGCTCGTTGCATGTGTGACCGCGCTAATCGCGTACCAGAATGAGGCACTCGTCTTAGTCTCCTCACATACTCCCATTCCTTCTCAGCGCTCAGCATCCTCAATCACAAATTTCTTACTTTTCTAAAACGCCGCTTATGCTCGTGAGGTAGCGCAACAAGGAGGGGAGAGTGCCAGATCTTCCACAACAACTGCTTCACTCTCCAAATGGCTCCCACCGCATCCTGTGCCTTCCCCCCACCCCGCAGCTCCGTCTCCACCAGGCTTAGCCAGCCGCTGCTGCAGCCCCGGCCCTGGCACGTTTCTGCCGACACCTATGTTCTGTGCTCACTGGCGAGGTCTGTCAGCTTGTAGGCCGTGGACCAGTGTCCCTAGGCAGGGAGAGCGGAAGCCGGATAGAGGCATCCCTGCTCCTGTGTTGGTGTGTTTTCCTCGGGCTGGCGCTCCTGGGAAGTTCCACGAAAAGCATTCCCGGGGCCTGGCACCCCTTGCTCTGCCTCTCCTGAACCCCATCACAACTTCAGTGATGCTGCTGTTTAAACTGGTGGTGTAACCCCTTGGTCTCCTTAGCCCTGACCATTCTACAAGGTCACTGGGCTGGTTGGGGTGGTTGTGGTTTCAGTGACAAGGAAAGGACGGAGACAACTTGCTAAGCTGTTCCTGGGTGCCACAACCAGGAGCAGCCTACGCGTGGCAGCCACTCCAGCATGAGGGCTGCTGGCTGGCACTGTGAGCCTGGTGATACAGTCCTCTGAGCCACCCACCTGGGCCTCAGTCTCCTGGATTAGTCCAGACTCTCCACCCTCCCTGTCCAAGCCCTGGTGAGCCGGCACAGGAGACCACGTGGCTGGCTTAGTGGTGGAAGCTCACACACTCAAGACAGACATGGTTGGGCTGAGCTCCACACTGGCCTGCAGCATCTTCCCCTGCACACGTTTGTATTCAGGCTGGAGATGCGCGTGCCTGCCATGTGGGAGGGCACAGTGGCCTCCGCCAGACCGTCCACGTGCCTGCCACAGGGGTGAGCACAGTGGCCTCCGCCAGACCGTCCACGTGCCTGCCACAGGGGTGGGCACAGTGGCCTCTGCCAGACCATCCACGTGCCTGCCACAGGGGTGGGCACAGTGGCCTCTGCCCTGACCGTCCATGTACCTGCCACAGGGGTGGGCATACTATCCTCTGCCAGACCATCACCATGCCTGCCACGGGAGAGGACACAGTGGCCTCTGCCCTGACCGTCCCAGGGCGCTGGGTTCTGGTAGATGTTCAGAAGCAGCGGGCCTCTCAGCTTGCTCAGCGGGACACCTTGCCACCACTGAGTCTGCAGTTCAGGGGCTGGTGACGGTTCTGCCCAAGGGATTGCCAATCCTGGTCGCCCTGGTCCTGCCTCCATCCTGGGGGTGTTGAACACCTTTCTGTCAGCATCCTGTCTGCCTCGATGGCCCTAATTGGCTTGATTTCCTCTGCTGCTGACTGTGTCATGGCTTTGGCTCTGTGGCCACCCTCATTTCCCGTCCTTTACCATGTCAACCTCAGCAACAGTCTTTTAGCCAACCAAGCATCTGTTTCCATCTCTTACAGGCCTCTCTCAGGAGGCCAACAGATTTATTTATTTACTTATCTGATGGCAGGGTGACTGAGAGAGGAGGAGACAGACACGAGAGATCTAGCTGCTGGTCACACAGTGGCCACAGCCAGGCCTGAGTCTCTCCCAGCCTTCTGCCTGGGTGGCAGGGGCCCAGGCACTTGGGAGCCAGTCAGAAGCCAAGCAGCTGGGGGTGGACCAGCCCTCAGGTGGAGGACACTGGCGCTGCAGGTGCTCTGGGCTCCTCTCCCTGCACCTGTGGTGTGTCCCCTACATCTCCAGGCTTGCCCACACCCCCCGCAGACCCTGACGCCTTTCCCCACAGCGTTTTCTTCTCTTGCTTTCTCCTCTGTGACCAGCACACTCGCCCAGGCTTTGCTCTTGTATCTGAGAAGCTGGGCGACTCACCGTGGACTCCCCTCCCTGGCAAACGACTGGGATGCGAGTGGTACCATCCTCAGAATCTGCCTCAGAGTGACAACCGAGGCGCTGGACTAAACATCAACCAGCACACAAGATGCACAGGAAGCCGGGCAGCCCTGCTTGCCTCAGTCACGCACTGGCTGGTGCAGTCACTGGACATGGTGAGGGCAGGAGGCCTTAGAGCCGCTCCAGGGGAAATGTGAAGAGCTGCAAGGCACAGGGTATGCAAGCATGCCACAGACTTTCAAGGAGCTGGCATTGTGGTGTCGGAGGTTAAGCTGTACCTGCATGCCAGCATCCCATGGGACTGCTCCACTTCCAATCCAGCTTCTCATTAACATGCCTAGGAGAGCAGCGAAAGATGGCCCAAGTGCTTGGGCCCCGAGCCCATGTGGGAGACCTGGAGGAAGCTCCTGGCTATCCGCTGAGCTCTGGACACAGCAGCTACTTGGGGAGTGAACCAGCAGATGACAGATCTCTCTCTCTTTCTCTGCCTTTCAAATGAATCTTTATATACATACACACATATATATATATCTTCTAACCTAGAACAAACTTGTCTTCTAATTCCATTTCCAGTAGCTTGTTGAATAATCCTACCAGACACGCTCATTCTCCTTTCTCTAAAACCCACTTTCAGTGTCCTCCTTTGGCACTGAGTGGACCCAAGGCCATGGATCTGGTGTTCCAGAGTCTGCGTTGACAGGAAGCACAAGCCAAGAGCCAGAGTTGGAGCTCGAACCCCAGTCTTCAGCTGTTCGATGCTGCGGGGCCAAAAGCCTGCCTCGGCTTAGCTAGTTTTCAGACACAAGGAAAGTTTGCTATTCTATGTGATAGCAACAATAGGGACTGCGGAGGGAGAACAGCCCCTTACTCAAGGTGTAATCCAGTCTGGGATGCTGCGTTGGCACACAGAGCAGCCAGAGAGAAAAGCAAGTGCCAAATAAGATTTACGAATTTTTATTTTAAAGGCAGGTTTACAGAGAGAAGACTGACAGGACCCTCCATCTGCTGGTTCATTCCTCAAATGGCCACAACGGCCAGGACTAGGCTGGCCTGAAGCCAGGAGCCAGTATCTGAAGGTATAATTGTCAAGCAATTTATCTTCTCAGAAACACCCTTTTTCTTTGACCAAAATGATTTTTGTTTTCTTTTTTGGCCTCAGTCGATTGATTCTAAAAGTGCGGCCAAGTATTTGTCAGGAGCCAGTGTCACGTGGTAAAGGCTGCATCCTGTGGCGCGTGGCGCGTGGCGTGTGGCGCGTGGCGTGTGGCGCGTGGCACGTGTGGCGCGTGGTGCGTGGCGCGTGGCGTGTGGCGCGTGTGGCGCGTGGCGTGTGGCGCGTGTGGCGAGTGTCGCACGCAGCCCACGCTGACACCAGCTGCATCCCGACAGCTCCGGGGAGTACGCCCGGGCAGGACCTCAGCCCTGGCACTGGGCTCCTTTCCAGGCACTCCAGAGTGAGCTGGAACAGGGACTTGAACCCATACCCATAGGGAATCCGGTACCTCAGGCCGAGGCCCAACGTGCTATGCCGCGGTGAACTGAAGAGCTCAGCGTTAGAGCCGGGCTTGATGGACTCTCTGGGCTCTTCCCCACAGAGCCCTGGGAGGCGATGGCAGGTCCTTTGTCCTGAGCTGGACAGGCTGAGGTTCCCCTGCATTTCCCAGGGACCTCAGTTTTTTCCATCTCTAAAATGGACCTCATGCCACTTACAGACATCACTTTGTAAGGACTCCAGGACTAGGGTTGTTTTCAAACATTTATTTATTTGGAAGACAAAGTCTCTCTCTCTCACACACACACTCACACCACACACACACAGACAGAGAGAAATCTTGCACCTGCAGCAGCTGTAGCTGGGTAAGCCAATGCCAGAAGCCCAGAGCTCCATCTGGGTTTCCCACATTGCTGCCAAGAACCCAGACACTTGAGCGTCTTCTGCTGCCTCCCCAGGCACATCAGCAGGGAGCTGGATCAGTGGTCTTGCTGTGGCGCTGGCCAGAGCACAGGGCTAGCAGCTTGGGTCGCTGACACCAGCAAGCCCTCCTGCCTGGGGGTCTGTTACCACCTGCCGCTCCCTCCCCAAGTCATTGCCGGCTCATCTTAACGCCCCTGTGCGTCCCCTTCTCAGGTCTTCCTCCAGCTTCTGAGGGTCGCATTTCTGCACCTGCAGCCTTGTGGACCTGCCAGCGCCCTGCCCTTCTGCGATCAGGGTGTGAACATTCACCGTTTAGTAAAGGACAGGAAGCAGCTTAACCAACTGAACCGCGGCCCCGGCTCCCCACGGCCGGCCATCCGCTTCAGTGCTGTTTGCACAGTTCAGTGTGGGCTGTGGCTAGAAGCCTGCTGTCAGCTACCGGTGCTGTGAAGGGTCTGTCCTGCTGTCTGCGTTGCCTTTCAATGGCTGAAAAGGCGGATGTGACGTCATGCGACTAACTTCATAGTTTTCTCCAAGATCTTCTATTGTCCCTTTTGTGGCGGTTTTCCTGTCTGGGAAAGCTCTGAAGATGTGTCGCAGGAGCTGACACTTCACCTTTAGCCTGTAGCTATAGGAGCCACGCAGCACTGGCTCGTGTCTGTCTTGCCCGATTTTCTGGGCTTGGCCAGCAGTCCTCAGGGCAGGAATGAGCAGGTCCCTGCAGCCCTTCTTGAAAGCTGCGCCTGCTCTTCTTGTCCTTCCAGCATCCCTCCAAGACTGGGCGCCTGCGCGCTCGCCCCCGCGGCGCTCGCCCCGCCCCCTCGCAGCCCTCTGCAGTCCGTCCAGCTCACCGGTGCCAAGGCTTTCTGGAGTCTACTTAACCATCGCCATCTCTGACTTGGCTGGATCCTGCCCTCACGCTGGACCGTTCGGGCGGGCTCCAGGCTCAGGGTGCTGTGGACCTGAGAACCACGCAGGCTCTAGGAAAGCAGATCCGAAGGGGAAGCAGAGATTCGTCTTCAACACTGGACAGAATTCTTTTGCTTTGTACAAATTCTTACGCTGGTGCTGGAATAGTGCACAGTTTTCTCTTGTTTCCATACATATTCTTTACCTCCTTTATTCAACCTTGTGCCTTTAACCTTTTCTAGATCATGGAACTAAAGAATTAAGAAATAAAACCCTCCAGGCTGCCACCTTGGTATTGTACATTAAGCTTCCACCAGCAGCACCAGATGCCATCTGGGCACTAATTTGAGTCCTGGCTGCTCCCTCTCTGATCCAGCTCCTTGCTTATGACCTGGAAAGTAGTAGAGGATGGGCCAAGTCCCTGGGCCCCCTACACCCACTTGGGACACCTGGAAGAAGGTCCCTGGCTTGGCACTGCCTCAGCTTCGGCCATTGGCGGTCAGGCAGGACAGAGCCGTGCTGGGAGTGAGGCCTCCGGAGGCCATGACAGGTGGGGTTAGGCACTGAGGGGCTGGTGCTGGCCGCCACATGGGTCCTGCCCCTGGGAAGTCAGAGTGGTCCCCACTATGCATGTCCATTGGGGAGCAGGTGATCCGGCTTCCGGCAGCATCGCCACGTGGTGCTGCTCAGGTCCCCAGTCAAGCCCTATGAGCTCAACCCCTGGTGGCCCAGCTGAGCCGGCAATGGCTTGGGGACCGAGGGGCAGTAATAGACTCCCAGGCAGGTGGGCTTGCCGGTGTCGCGACTCAAGCTGCTAGCCCTGTGCTCTGGTCAGCGCCACAGCAAGACCAGAGCTGAGATCCAGTCCCACGCATATGGACACGAAGTCCTGCACCTGCAGTGGCAGCCACTGCACAGGGCGGCTTCCCTGCAACTGTGCCAGAGCCTTTGGGGTGCACCGAGAGCCCTGGCCTCCGCAGCACCCCTCACCTCCCTCTAGCCAAAGCCAGGACAAGGCTGGTTTGTGTTGGGACCCAGCCCTAAAGGAACGCTGAGCGGCCTGTGAGTCGGCCTGGCTCTGGGTGGCACCAAACAGAGAAAATAAACACAGAGCCAAGTGTTGGGCTCGGCACTCCTTGAGTACACAGCAGCAGCTTCGCACGTCCCAGGCTGGTCTCGTGGGGGTGTCTGGCCGCCACGGTCTGCCTCCTGCACGACGGTCTCACCCCTCTGAGCCACCGGGCACACAGCCCTTTCATTTCATTTCAATACAGCATTGAAAATACCCGCTGGCCTCATGGCATACGACAGCCGTAAGCCCAGCAAGCAGGAGCAGAAGGACCCACTGCCTCCAAGGGCTCAGGGAGCCTGATCCCAAGCCCCCAGAGCACCAGGATGCCACCCTCTGCTGACCCCTCCCCCGCCGTCTAGGTCCTCATGCGGTGGGGGAGGGGCATCGCTTCAGGGTGGACCTGGCCCCTCCCTCCCTCCACAGCCGCCCAGCCTGGGCATGTCCTAGGCCACCCAGGGGGGTCAGCTGAGTGGACAGCCTGGCCCTTGGGGGCTTGGGGCTGGGCGTGGGGTCCCTTTCATGCTGGGCAGGACAGGTGCCATCTGTCTCTATACACACTGTTCAGCAAACAGCATGGCGGGAGCAAACACGCAGCTTCTATCAGCTCCCAGGAACAGCTGTTGGACAAATTGCTCCTCTTGGAGAAGCACTCGGGCCTGAAGGGGATGCACAGCCTGAGGGAGACACAGAGCCCAGCGCCGGCCCTGGCACATCTCCAACACTGACGAAGAGAAGTCGGGGCAGCTGCAGTTGGGCAGCAGTGAGTGGAGGATGCAGGATGCAGAAGGCTCCAGAAGAGGTGGTGCGCAGGGAGGAGGAGGACGCCAAAGGGGACAGATCTGGCCCTCTTCGTATTGGAACAGCAGAGTTAGAGAAAGAGAGGGAGAAATGACCCATCCACTGGTTCACTTCCCAAATGGCTGCAACAGCCAGAGTGGGCGAGCAGAAGCCAGAAGGCAGGCGCCTCCACCTGGGTCTACCACATGGGTACAGCCCAAGCATTGCCAAGAAGCCGGATGGCAAGTGGAGCAGCTGGGACTGCCATGTGGGGTGCTGTTGCTATCGGCATGGTTCAACCTGCTACAACATCACCCCCAGATACAACTGTTGGGTCAGAGGGGAGTGAACCACCTCAGCTACAGGGGACGGGGTGGCCAGGATGAGCTGACAGGTATTTTAGTTGCAATAGCAGACAGTGCGGTTTGGGGTGGTCCCCTTCTGGGTGTCCACACCAGGGGAATCCACCACCTGCCTGGGCCAGGAGCTGGCTGGCGTCTGGCCTCCCCAGCCAGGTATCTCAAGGGAACCTCTAGGTGCTAAGCAGGAACAAACCATCGGTCACGATCCTTGTGCAAAGCCCACATGTGTGGATGAACCCCGACAGTGTCTGAAGACACCCCGTTCCCCAAGACTTTTCCCCAAGGGGGTCTCTGGAGGGGGAGGGGGTGGCCTGGTTGCTGCCTCCCTCGCACAACCCTCCACCACCCCCACCCCCGTGAAGCTGCCTCCCACGGGAAACTGGGAAGCAGCCACCTCATTTGCATTTCCAGGGCCAGCAGCCACTTGGGCTGGCCATCAGCATCTCCCCAGCTTTGCAGCTGATTAAAGGATGCCAGAAAGTCACTGCAGCCCTTGAATTACAGCCACAAAAGCCGCCCGATTCAAATGCTAATGGACACAGCTGAATTGGTCTGTAAATGACAGATACTGCTCACTACAGATGACCAGAAAGTCACGCCTCTGACCCACGCTTCCCTGTGGGACTGCCTGGAGAGTGTCTCCCAAAGGTTCCAGTCCGTGCTGGGGCAAAGAGCAAGAGGAAGTGGGGTGAGCAGTGCAGAGGAGGCTGTGGATTGGAAGGAATCAGTGCCTGGCACGACCGTGCACACCAAAGCCATGTTTTAGGGTCAGTGCCACTGTGTGGGTCCAGCCTGGCCCAGCCTCGTTTGTCCCAGAGCTCTGAGGGAAGGCTGGTTACACTCCCTGCCCCCACCCTGGCTCCCAGCCCCTGTCAAACTGATGTCACCCACCCCCAGCTCAGGTAGCTCCAAATCCTGACTGCCCCAACTGCTGATGACCCCGGACCTGGGACCTGGGTGCTGGGGTCCTGCAACCCCGGTTGGTGGGGAGAAAGCAAAAGCTGAAACCAGAGTCCCTGCCCTGGCCACAGCCAGACCCACATGCCGTCTCCAGCTGGAGCCCGCCCAGGTGCCCTCCCTGTACAGGGCACGGCAGGCATTGTGTAGTCACCAGGTGTGGCTGGGAAGTCTTCGCCAACACAGGCCAAGGCCGTAAGGAGGAGACTCCTGCTCGCTGTGACTCGACGCCCAGTCTATCTCCCTGCCTCAGCTGCAGGCTGCCCTGCCCAAGCTTCACACGGTTGCCCATTGCTGGGGCCACCAGTCGGGAGCAAGGCTGACTTCTCATGTATGCCATAGGGTTTCCCGTGCCAGGGACTCAAAATTTATCCTCAAACATGGCAAAGCTTTTCTCCTGCCTCTGACCGTGTGCTTCCTAAATACCTCCAAGGTCAGGGTTAGCTTGGGACAGATGGGGGACGTTCTCACTGCTTGGGGGGCCGTGGGCATTCATGGAAAAGGACGTGTTTGAAACACACACTGCTGGTGTCTCGAGAAGGAGCTTAGCCTCCGGAGTGGCAGGGAGAACAGCCTGCCCGCCCGCCGCCCTGCCTGCATGGCCGCCCGCCGCCCTGCCTGCCTGCCCGCCCGCCGCCCTGCCCTGCCGCCCCGCCCCCCTGCCGCCCGCCGCCCGCCCCTGCCGCCCGCCCCCGCCCGCCCCTGCCCCCGCCCTGCCTGCCTGCCCGCCCCCGCCGCCCCCGCCCTGCCCGCCGCCCGCCCGCCCCCTGCCCGCCCGCCCCCGCCCGCCCCCGCCCGCCCCCCCTGCCCGCCGCCCCGCCCGCCGCCCGCCCCTGCCCCCCCCCGCCGCCCGCCCTGCCGCCGCCCGCCCGCCCCCGCCCGCCCGCCCCCTGCCCCCGCCCGCCGCCCCCGCCCCGCCCCCGCCCTGCCCCCGCCCCCCCCCTGCCCGCCCCCCGCCCCGCCCGCCCTGCCCCCGCCCGCCGCCCGCCCGCCGCCCCCCCCGCCCGCCCCCGCCCGCCGCCTGCCCGCCCCCCGCCCCCGCCCCCCCGCCGCCCCGCCCCGCCCCCCTGCCCCCGCCCGCCCCCCCGCCCCCGCCCGCCCCCGCCCGCCCCCCGCCCCCGCCCCCCGCCCCCCGCCGCCCCCCGCCCCGCCCGCCCCCGCCCGCCGCCCGCCCCCCCCGCCCGCCCGCCCTGCCCGCCCCCGCCCCCCGCCGCCCCCCGCCGCCCGCCCGCCCCCTGCCGCCGCCCGCCCGCCCCCTGCCCCCGCCCGCCCGCCCGCCGCCCGCCGCCCTGCCCGCCCCCGCCCGCCCCCGCCCGCCCCCCCCGCCCCCCTGCCCCGCCCGCCCCCCGCCCCCGCCCCCCCCGCCCCCGCCCGCCCGCCCCCCGCCGCCCGCCCCCCGCCCCCTGCCGCCCGCCCCCTGCCCGCCGCCCGCCCGCCCCCGCCCCCGCCCCCCTGCCCCGCCCGCCCCCGCCCCCGCCGCCCGCCCGCCCCTGCCCGCCCCCGCCCCCGCCCGCCCCCGCCGCCCGCCCGCCGCCCGCCGCCCTGCCCGCCCGCCGCCCGCCCGCCGCCCGCCCGCCTGCCCGCCCGCCGCCGCCCGCCGCCCTGCCCGCCTGCCGCCCGCCCGCCGCCCGCCTGGGCGTTTTATAGACACACCTGTTCTGTGAGAGACGTTTCTCTCTCATCAGCCCCGCTGCAGCTAGCAGCCCAGCCCGCCTGGGGCGAGAACCCACACCTCAGGCCGTCTCGCTGTTCAATTCAGCACAGTAGCGGTAGTTGCCACATTGTTTGTAAGACTTCAATGTGACCCTCATGCCTAGTTCTCCTTTATGACTGCGGCTGGGCCCTGATTACAGCTTCCCAGCGTGCAACAGGCTTGGCCTAAGCCGTGGGCCTCTGCCACCCACAAGGGAGACTGGGTGGGAGTCCTAGGTTGACAGCGTGGGCCCCAGCCAACCCCGGGCCAGTGAGGACCCGTGGGGAGGGAGGCAGATGGAAGCGTGCTCGCTCTCTCTCTCTCTCCCCAAGACAGAGAACGTCGCGTTCTGGGTAGGACAACTGCCTCGACTTCTCTGCTTGGATTCTCCACTGTCAATCGGTCCAGAAGATGAGAGCGGTGCTGACGACTGGCGGAAACGCCAAACACCCACACCGAGGCCGGAGGAACTAATCAACGCCACTTCAGCGCATCATGGCTGTTTGGAGATTCGATTTGTTTGTTTCAAAGGTAGAGTGACGGAGATAGGGAGAGCGAGATTCCCATCCTGTGGTCCACTCCCCGAATGGCTGCAGCAGCGGGGCCGGGCTGAGCCGCGAACAGGAGCCAGGGTAGAAGCAGAGCAGCGCTGTGGCTCAAAGGGCAAAGCAGCCACCTGCCCAAATGGGTGCCAGTTCGAGTCCCAGCTGCTCCGCTTCCCATCCAGCTCCCTGCTAATGTGTCTGAGAAAGCAGCGAAGGATGGCCCGGGTGGTGAAATTCCTGTCTTCTAACTTCAGCTCAACCTTGGCTGCTGTGGCCACCGGGAGTAAACCAGCATTCACTCGCTCACACTCTCCCTCTCTCTTTGTAACTCTGCCTTTCGAAAATAAACAAATGGATCTTCTAAAAAAAAATAAGGAAGAGGAGCATCTCAAACTGAAATGGGTGCTTCAGTGGAAAGCTTGAGGTTGCATTTTAATTTAGTTTCTTTAGTTAAAAAGCAGGGAGAGAAGGAAAGAAACATCTTTCATTGATTGGTTCACTATCCAGGTGCCCATAGTGACTGGTACTGGGCAGGCAGAAGTCAGGAGCCTGGAGATCAGGTGGTATCTGCATCTGGGTGCCCAGGCCCAGGGCCTTGGCCATCGTGGCTGCCACTCAGGGTCCACCAGCAGGGAACTAAGGTCAGATGCTGTGACATGGGATGTCACAGGCTTCCCCAGCAGCATCCCTACCTGGCACCTGTCCCCAGGAGCATGTGTGACAAGCCAGGAATACCAATGAAAGAACACTCTGAAAACAAGGAAATTTTCCCTCAAGCTGCAGCAGCGGGGAAGCTCATGTAAAGCCAGTGGAATGGCAACAATGGCGAACAAGTCAGAGAAGGAGGATTTTGGGCAGATGAAAAGAAACCAAGAAACCTCCAGGAACACACATGATGTTGGGGAAGTGGGCAGGCCGAGAATCTGCACCCTCAAGCCTATGCCATCAGCCAAGCTCTACCCCCTAGCCTTTAGCTGCCAGCTAGGGAGTCGGAAGCACGCTCACTCCCCCACTCAGACACAGGAGTGTGGACTTCAGGGTCCTTTAAGGCTGGGATTCCAGTCCACAGTGCAGACCCAAACACAAGTACACTGGAGTTCTTACTTCTGGCGTTTTTCCAAAGATTTCTTTCATTTTGTTTGAAACGGAGTGTCACAGGAAGAGATCTTCCTTCTGCTGATTCACTCCCCAAATGCCGGCAGCAGCCAGGATGGGCCAGGGCAAAGCTGGAGCCAGGAGACTTGTCCAGGTGTTCCACATGGGTGCAGGGGCCCAACCACATGGACCACCCTCACTGCTTACCCTGATACGGTCACCCTGAGCCCATCCTGGCCATTCCACTCCACCTCAAGGTCGTCTTCACAGACCCCAGCCAGCAGAGAGCAGGGAGCCGCACCCCTGATAGGAGCCAGCAGCAAGAGGCTGTGGGTCAGACACAGGGGTGGGATGCCGTGAGCGAGGAGAGAGAACAGGTGGCGAGCACAGGTGGGTTTCGTGCAGGTGTGGGCCCTGGAAATGGCTGACAGCTGCTGCCACTGGGGCGGGGCCAAAGGGATGGGCCGGCCAACAGGAGACTCAGCCGGCCCTGGCCACAACCATGAAGGCTCCTCCGTATCAGCCCCCGAGGGGCCTGTGTCCCGTGCAGCACTCAGGACACACCAGACCCTTCACCCAGGCACGCGGGAGGTTCTGTGCTTCCAGTGCCAAGGGTGTTGGAGCATCCTTATTAAGGATCAGGAAGTGAACCTCATGACGAAACCGGACACAAGTGCGTCATCTGTTAAAGAGCACGCAGACACGGGAAATCCACTTGAAACGAGACTTTAAGAATGGTTTCTGAGGCCCCAAAAGGACAAGAAGAAGGCGCCAGTGGGACTTTGAAGACTTAACGAGTCACCCGGCCCGGCACAGGAAAAGCTGGATGTTTCGGCCAGAAGAGGAAGAGGGGGGATTCGCCCAGATGAACAGGTGGCAGCAGGTCCCAGGGCTTCCCAGCATTGTTGCCAGGGCTAACAGCAGCCTGCTGAGTGGAGCAGGGCCTGTGGCAGCTGCCCACCCACCAGGAAATGCCAGGCTCTCGGGCGGCAGCATGGCACTGCCGAGTGAGTGTTACCCAGTGTTCAAGTATAACCGGGCCTCACTGAGTGTTGCCTCATTGAGTGTTTCCCAGTGTTACTGCTTCTCACTGAGTATACCCAGTCTCACCTGGCATTGCCCAGTGTTAGTCACTGGATCTTCAAACCAGTCATCCTGGCGGGCTGTGTGAGGTCCCCACCGGGGCCAACCCCCACTAGTAGCTGACCCAGCACCCATGGCCTGCCTCCTAGTGCCCTGGGCTACTGCACAGGGTGCCCAAGGGAGAGGGACGTGCTGTCTGCCCGACACCCTCATGAGATGAGGACCACCAACGAATCTGCCCAGAGAGGAGTCCTGAAAACTCCCTGGAAGGATGCCAGGCCCACGGGACCCCCTCCCTCCCTCCACCTCACCCCCTGTGCTATAGAAGCCCCCCAAGGAATAGGAGATGGAGACCAGGTGAGGGCTACAAGGGCCACCACATGGGGACTGGACAGAGGCACCCATGTTTTGCCGGTGCCTCCTTGGGGCTTGGCAAGGCGGGCCGGTTCCTTGCTGGTGAGTCCTGCTCACAGGGTCAGGGTCGCAGCACAGGCAGACCAAGTAGAGCTAGTCAACATGTTTGTTTCTCCTAAGCTTGAAACTGCCACCTCAGCGAGCTTTCCCAAGGAAGTGAAGGCCACAGCAGGCAGGCTGAGCAGTGGGAGCACCATGCGGTGGCTAGGAGTGCAGGTCCCGCAGGAGGGACAGCCCTCCGGCTCCTGCTGTCCCTGCACTACCTCAGGGTCTACACCTGCCAGTTCTCCACCCTGGGCCAAAACTGATGAGGGGTTCACTGCCGCCATGGGGCTGCCCAGCTGTGCTGGCCCCTGCGTTTGTGTCAGTTCCACCTGCAGATGCAGAGTTGGGGCCTGCAGGCGGGTTCCCTCCAAGGTAGGTTCTGGCAGGGTGTCTCCTGGCATGTGCCAGCCACCTCCACCTTCACCCAGCTGGATGCCAGTTGTGCTGCCATGGAGACCACGCTTGTGCCTCGGCTAACTCTGGGTTACGAGGTGAGGGCTCAGGACTTAAACATACCATTGTTTGAGGTTTAGGGACTGGGAGGAAAGCAGAAAGATGGAGTGGAACAAAGTGTGGTCTTCACTCACTCATCTCCCCAAATGTCTGCAGCACACAGGGCGACGCCGATACTTGCCTCCGTGTGACACTGGGGCCATCACCTGCGGCCCCCAGGGGTGCATTAGGAAGCCGGGTTGGAAGTGGACATGGGACTTGAACCTGAGCTGTGGGCTGTGGGTCTCTTCACCTCAGCACCCATTGCAGGAGCAGCAGATTCCCTGAGTCCCTGCTGTGCCCGGCTGGGTGGCATCTTCTCACCCCTCGCTCTAGGGAATAACAAGAAACGTGGGAATTGTGATGCCAGAGTGCTGCATGTCAAACCACCCTGGCCAGGCCCACATCCCCATAGCAGGGAGCTGGGGATCCAGGCTCAGCTCTAATGTGCCTGAGAGGCAGCAGCCGCAGCTCAAGTACCACTGCCTGGAACCCATGGGGTAGCCAGATGGAGAAGGGCCCACTGATTGTGGGCTTTTGAAGGATGAAGGAGCAGTTGGAAGATCTTTGTCCGTTTCTCTAACTCTGCTTCTGTCTCCCTGTGTGTCTCTGCCTTTAAATAAATCGGGGCATACACAGTGCAGGGGTGGGCGAGTCCTTCCCCTGTGGGAACAGAATGCTACACAGACAGCATTTGAGTCCCAGCTGTTCCACTTCCAACCTAGCTCTCTGGTTAGTGTGGGAAAGCAGTGGGGATGCCCAAAGGCCTGGACCATTGCACCTGTGTAGGAGACCCATAAAGATCTCCCCGCTCATACCTTCAGAACTGCCACCTCTGGTCATGTCAGCTGAGGGGGAGCCAACAGGCGGAACCTGTCTGTGTCTCCCTAGGCAACTCGGGGCTACAAATAAAATCAATACATCTCTTAAAATTTATACAGAAACTTTGACATATTGGCTAACAAGTCAGTAAAAATTTCTCCAAGAAAGACACAAAAATGGCAGCGGAGAGCATAGAAAGTGCTACTCACAGGTGTCACGGCAGCTTGCAACTGTTGGCATGGCTGTGAGCAACAGTAAAAGACTACATGTGGGTGCGGGGTAAAGGAGAGGGGCGCTCATGCTGCTCCTGAGCACAGCCCTGAGGAGCACGGAGCACAGGGAGCACAGGGAGCACGGGGAGCACACTGCCCACAGGAGCACAGCCCTGAGGAGCACTGCATTACAATAGTAAGAAAGATAAGATAGTTTTATATTTTAACTGTGTATCTATAATACATATAAAATATGTATTTGTTACTCATTTTTATATGATATATTTATATAATGTATTTTAATATAATATATAGAAAATTAGCCTAGAAAAACAGGGAGAATATCATCCCGCAGAGATGCCCATGTGGTGTCATCCTAAAGACGCCCAGGGAAGTCATCCCACAGACGCCCAGGGAAGTCATCCCACAGACGCCCAGGGAGGTCATCCCTCTGACGCCCAGGGAAGTCATCCCACAGACGCCCAGGGAAGTCATCCTTCAGATGCCCAGGGAAGTCATCCCTCAGATGCCCAGGGAAGTCATCCTTCAGACGCCCAGGGAAGTCATCCCTCAGACGCCCAGGGAAGTCATCCCTCAGACGCCCAGGGAAGTCATACCTGCCTGATGCCCAGGGAGTCATCCCTCAGACGCCCAGGGAAGTCATCCCTCAGACGCCCAGGGAAGTCATCCCTCAGACGCCCAGGGAAGTCATCCCTCAGACGCCCAGGGAAGTCATCCCACAGACGCCCTGGGAAGTCATCCTTCAGACGCCCAGGGAAGTCATCCTTCAGACGCCCAGGGAAGTCATCCCACTGATGCCCAGGGAAGTCATACCTGCCTGATGCCCAGGGAAGTCATCCCTCTGACGCCCAGGGAGGTCATCCTTCAGACGCCCAGGGAAGTCATCCTAAAGACGCCCAGGGAAGTCATCCCACAGACGCCCAGGGAAGTCATCCCTCAGACGCCCAGGGAAGTCATCCTTCAGACGCCCAGGGAAGTCATCCCTCTGACGCCCAGGGAAGTCATCCCTCAGAGACGCCCAGGGAAGTCATCCCTCAGATGCCCAGGGAAGTCATCCCTCAGACGCCCAGGGAAGTCATCCCTCAGAGACGCCCAGGGAAGTCATCCCTCAGAGACGCCCAGGGAAGTCATCCTAAAGACGCCCTGGGAAGTCATCCTTCAGACGCCCAGGGAAGTCATCCCTCTGACGCCCAGGGAAGTCATCCCACTGATGCTCAGGGCTAGTTGTCCCACAGATGCCCAGGGAAGTCATACTTGCCTGATGCCCAGGGAAGTCATCCCACTGATGCTCAGGGCTAGTTGTCCCACAGATGCCCTGGGAAGTCATCCCTCAGAGATGCCCACTGCCACCTGTCCCCATGGACAAGCTGGTCAGAACCTCTAGAACCCACAATACTCCCATAAGAGCAACTGGATCTTGAACTAGGGTTTTTGTGGACCCCAAGGAGTCTCCTTTTCGTGTCTGCGTCTGACTCTGCATCACGGCCCAGCTCCTTGGCCGATGCAGCCCTGCCGTGCATCGAATCATGCATTAGATGTTATGCAACAACACAGAGGCTTAGCACACCTGACCACACACACACACTGGAAGCTATGTTTGAAATGACGCTTGTTTATTGTGGTTAACTTAAAAGGTTGCACAGGCTCCCAAACAATCCCATATTTATAGAGCCACCTAGTTGGGTTGGTGGTCAGAGAATATTCAATTATTCTTCCTGGAAGCATTTAACAAAAGCACATTTCACCCTAAAATCAAGCATCCATTCAGCGATTTTAGATTGAAGCAACACTGTTCCCTCAAGACTGGGCCCGCTGCCAGACGTCCAGTGGGGGCTCCTGGCCTCTTAGAACCTGTGCAGCTGCTTGCAAATGTCGCAGGCGCCTGGTGCTGAGTGAGCACACTGTTGAACAAAACGACTGACAACTTTAGTTTCCAGACAAGAAAATCAAGTCCTGGGAGGTGAAGCAACTGGTTTATAACTAAGTGCTCAGGGACTGGTGGGACACCCAGTGGTCAGCTCCGGGTTCATCTCCACCCTGCAGGAAAAGAATTCACGCCTGTCAAACACCTTTGAAGGGGAAAAAAAGTGGGAGGGGATCGTGAAGTCTTTGTTCTGTTTCAATTTTACACCAGCCTGGAAACAGACAGTGATAAGGACCAACGTGCTTCTCCTAGCATCAGCACAGGGTCTGATCCATCCATTCTGCCCGTATTTCGCTCAACAGAATGCCAAGACCACTGCTGAAGGGATGCTGACCCAGGAGGTCCCAGGCTGTCGGTCCACGGAACGTGTGTCGCTCCAAAGGATCTTCTGTGTATGACCACGGCAGTTCCAGAGGAAGCTGCAGCTCCAACTGCAGCTAGAATGCACGTTGGACCCACCCATTCACGTATACGCGTGTGCACAAACACACACACACACACACACACACACACTCCTTGGGCATTTCAGGCTAAACTGTATGCAAGGGACAGAACCACCATGTTTTTTAAAAACTGAGAAGGAAATAATAGGAAAAAGTATGAATTGAAAGCTTAAACCCAGACCAATGGGAGACAGTTCTGCAGCTTCAGCTCCCCTTCTGTGGCTGCTTTAAGCACAAAACAAAAGACTGGAAGTGGAGAAGTCCCCGAGAAAGGTGCAGGATGTCCCTGGACGGCAGCCTTAAACTTGAGGGATGCTCTCCGTCTGTGCACCCTTCACAGGGCCCTCGATGCAGCACCAAAGCTGCCATCTGGGCACAAAGGAGGCGGTGGCGGGGCTGCCCCGCAGGCGTTGCCCCGCAGGCGTTGCTCTCGGCATACCTGGGACCCCAATTTGTAAAGGAAACAGGAAGTGGTCAAAGTCATGCTTTTTTGTGGACTTCAAAGGGTCCCCCTCCCCCCTCTTTACATTTTACTGTCTGCAGAGCTGTCGGCGAGGCTGTCCCCGCGTCAAACCTGCCTCCTCCGGCCCATAAAACTTCAGCAGGGAACCGGCGCAGGTGTGGGAGGGAGCTGAGCAGGAGGCCCCTTAATGAGGCCCCTGACACCCCCACAGGGAGGGAGCTGGAGGGAGGCCCCTCAGCGGGGTGTGCTGTTTGCAAGTCCCGGGCTCCCACAGATGCCCTGGGAATCTCCCAGGAGACCCTTCTGGGCAGCGCAAGCCCACCCAGCTAAGCCACAGGAACCCAGACACTGCACGGAGCAATGTCGTCCAGCTGCCTCCCACCTGAGCGAAAAACCAGGGGTGGTTTCAAGGATGGCAGGCTTCGGTGGGTAGTTACACACAAGAACATCCCATACTGACCACCCCCTTCCTGTCCTAGAAGGCAATTATGAGAATTATGGGAGTTAGGAGACCGTTCATGGATACAGTTAAAAGCAACCTTGCATTTCTGTGATTTTCAATGGGCAGCCTGAGAAATATATTTATTTAAAGGAATGCAAAAGTGGAGGCAGCTGCCAGAGGGGAGAGGGAGGTGAGGAGGGGAGGACTGTCCTGTCTTAGAGAAAGAGGTCAGGCCCGAGGCAGGACGTGGGCCCCCACCGCGAGCTGCCCGAGGCTCCTTCCTCCTGGGGAGGGAGCAGAAAGACAGGACAGAAAACCTTCAGGCTTCTGTTCCTTCTCAAGGACCTGGCTTATAGTGTGAACACCCGACAAGGAAGCATGAAAGGACCTCACGCCACGGGCACTGGTGAGGCCGGGCACACCCAGTGCCTGCTTGCCATGGGTCACCCTCCAGCCTGCGGAGCCTGGCGGCCATGGGGCTGAACCCCAATGTGATGGATGTCAGGGGACCACTCTGTAATGCAATTCTGGGGGAGAGGACGCCTAGGTGAACGTTCTAGATTACAGGTCTTCAAACCCGTGGTGCCAGTCTGTGAAAGAAGAGGACCAAACAGAAACAAAAGTGGCCTCCACGGTTACCAAGGCCGGCTCCCCAGCCTTTCCAGAAAATGCCAGGAAAAGCGTTGGGCTTCCTTCCTGCGCTCAGAGGTTGCAGGGTGTCCGACACGAGGCGCTAGAGGGTTCTCCCACGAGTGCTTGTCTGTACTCCCCTGGTTTAGTGCTCGTTAGGAAACATTCTTTTTTCCTTAGAGGAGAAATCAGTGTATTGGGAGTTTCACAGCACTGAGCCCCCTGTGGATTTCTGGAAGGTTCTTCTGGCCACTGTGCCTCCTCGTCCTCCCTGCAGATCGCACCTCCCTGGGACTGTGGCTTCCAGAAGCAGTGGAAGCACAAACGTGGACTGCCTCCTGAGAGGACAAGCCCCGTGGAATCCTCACCAACGCCACCCCTGCGTGTGAAACCTGTGCTCCCAAAGATACCTCCAGCTGACATAGACGCCATGCCACGCCACGCCATGCCACGCCACGCCACGCCACACCACGCCACGCCACGCCACGCCACGCCACGCCACACCACGCCACGCCACGCCAGGACTCCACTTTGATCCCCACTGAGAGATCCCCGCCTGTTTTTCTGTCCCACTCATGTTCTCAGTCCCTTCAAAGCCCACTCAGAACACATGGAAGTCTGTCCAGCTTGAGGAATTAAACAAGCCAGCCCGGCTCTATCGAGCCCCTGGGAGGATCACACAGGACAGCACTGCCGGCTTGTCTGCACCTCCCGTCACCAGGTGCCTAGGGCGGCTACTCAGACCACAGCTGGACCTACTCAGACCACAGCTGGACCTACTCAGACCACAGCTGGACCTTCTCAGACCACAGCTGGACCTTCTCAGACCACAGCTGGACCTACTCAGACCACAGCTGGACCTACTCAGACCACAGCTGGACCTTCTCAGACCACAGCTGGACCTTCTCAGACCACAGCTGGACCTACTCAGACCACAGCTGGACCTACTCAGACCACAGCTGGACCTACTCAGACCACAGCTGGACCTACTCAGACCACAGCTGGACCTACTCAGACCACAGCTGGACCTACTCAGACCACAGCTGGACCTTCTCAGACCACAGCTGGACCTTCTCAGACCACAGCTGGACCTACTCAGACCACAGCTGGACCTTTCAATGTGCTCCTTTTTTTTTTTTTTCAAGATTTGTTTATTTTTATCAGAAAATCAGATTTACAGAAAGAAAGATCTTCCATCTGTTGGTTCACTCCCAAGTGGCCACAATGGCTGGAGCTGAGCTGATCCAAAGCCAGGAGCCAGGAGCCTCTTCCGGCTCTCCCACACAGGTTCAGGGTCCTAAGGTTTTGGTCCCAGGCCACAAGCAGGGAGTTGGGTGGGAAGTAGAGCAGCTGGAACATGACCCAGCACCCATATGGAATCCTAGAGAGGACTTTGGCCATTATGGCTACTGCACTGGGCCCACTAACACTCTTTTAATCACAAGATTAAAGAAGCTTTGTTTGTTTATCAGAAAGGCAGGTCTACAGAGAGAATGAGATCTTCCATCTGCTAATTCACTCCCCACATGGCCACAACAGCCAGAGCTGAGCCTATTCGAAGCCAAGAGCTTCTCCCCGGTCTCCCACGTGCGTGCAGGGTCCCAAGACTTTGGGCCGTCCTCCACTGCTTTCCAAACCCACAAGCAGGGAGTGGGTGGAAGTGGAGCAGCGCTCATGTGGGATCCTGGCACTTGAAGCCGAGGATTTGGCCCCTGAGCCATCACACAGGACCCCAGATGTTTAATTTCACAACACAGCAAACCAAACAGAAATATAACAAGGCTCCCACCCAAGGTCTCGTGAGCCTCTTGGCCCGAAGAGGAGGGGCAAACCCTCGGAGCCGCACAGGCGGCTTGGCAGAGCGAGGGCATCCGTGCTGAGGCCGAGCGGGCGGGCGGTGGAAGCTGGTCATCTCTCAACCAGGAGCCGGCTCTCACCTCGGCTGGTGTCCTGAGCAGGACGGGATGCTCCCTCCACAAGCAGGGAGAGAGTGTGGCTCCTGCGGGCTCACCTTTCAGATGGGTTTCCTGGCACAGTGCCCAGGGTGAGGGGCAACCTGGGTCCCTGAAGGAGCCTAAGGCCTTATCTAAGTTCTGAATTTGTTTGGAACGGCAATAACACGGTCACGTCCTGCTTCTGCCATGTTTTGCTCTTTGCTTCATGTTCCTGTCTGAAACCTTGAATCCAGACTGGCTGCTCCTGTTCAGATCGATACAACCTAGAGAGAGAGAGGCGGCTTTGTGAGCAGGGGCCTCTGGAGCTTCGTTTGTGTATTCAGTAGCTCCGTCGGGTGGAGAGTACTGCCCCCGTTTTGAAGATTTAAAAAAAAAGGAAATGTGGGGACATGGGGGTTGCTAGGAACAGCTGCGGAGCCCACCTGTCAGGCTCAAGCAGAGTAACTTGGCAGCTTTGCAAACTACAACCCAGGAATGTTCCAGTAAAGAGAAGAAAGTCAGACACCCAGGGTCGCCGTTCTCACTGAGGGAGTTGTGTCTGGCCAGCTGCCGCACTGTCCGAGTCGGGACGCAGGGACCCTGCCTCTAACCACCAGCAGCCACACCCTCCGTCTGTGCGCTGCACCCCAGGCTGACTTCCTAAGCCGGCTCGGGGCGTGTGCTTCATGGACCCCTCGTTCACTGTGCCTTCAGTCTCTGGTGTTTCTGTCCCCTCTGGCTGGGGTGGTGCCCGACCTGACACAGAGAGAAGTTGCAATTCTGACCTGAAGGTTCTCCCTTGGAGCCTCTCCCAGGGGTCACAGGAGAGAAACAGCAAGAGAAGGGACCTGATCAACTGTACATACCCCAAAACGACTTCAAAGATTTCGAACTAGAACCTGCTCTGCTGTGGTGGCTTAAGCCTCTTGCAACACCAAATCTGTACATGAACTCCTGTGTGAGTCCCGGCTGCTCCACTTCCCACCCAGCTCCCTGCTCAGGCGCCTGGGAAGCAGCGGAGGTGACCCAAGTGCTTGGGCCCCTCACCCATTCCCAGCTTCTGGCTTCACTATGGCTCTACCTTAGTCATTGTGGCCATTTGGAAAGGGAATCAGCAAACGGAAGACTCTCTCTCTCTCTCTCTCTCTCTAATTCTGCCTTTGAAATAACTGATAAACCCTTTTAAGCATGGAAAGAACCACCTCATTTTCTTTCCCAGCCCCTTGGCGTCCTTTATGGGAAGGGATGTGCAGTGGAGGCGAATCCATCCCAGTCCGCAGTGTGTTCTGCACAGCAATGGGAAGAGAGGGCTCCAGGGACCAAAACAGAGGCACTGTTCAGCAGGTGCCCTGGGCAGCACTACCCACCTGTACCCTGCACAGGGTCCTGGATGGCATGTTCTCTGCATGATGCAAACCAGGAATCTGATCCCACTTACACATATGCGGGGCCCTCACCTCACATTTCCTCTGTCAGAGGAGCCATTTCTGCTGTGCCACTGGCAGCATCAGGGAAGCACCAGGCCTCGGGTGCCCCAGCTCCCCAAACCAACACCCCAGTATTGCTGAAAGGCCCAAGAATAAGGACAGACTCGGACATGATGAATGCCGTGGGGGGCAGCACAGTCCCCAAATGCAAACGGCCAAGTGTCTTGGGGGCTGTTTGGCGCCCCGGAGCTGTGGGAACCCAGGAGCACAGCACTGCCCACAGGAGACCCTCCCAGCCTCATGGCAGACTGGCAGCCCTGGACCGACTCCAGGGCCGCAGGCAGCAGCTGCCCCGAAAGCCACTCTCGCCAGGTGGGGGCATCTCGGCCGAGAGCTCCAGCGCATTTCAGGGTGAGTGTGGCGCGGGTGGAGGAACAGTGGTAAGGCTAACTTGGTAACTGTCTCCAGGAGGAAAATCAGGAGGGGAGTGTGTTGGCACGTGCTCACAAGCTCGTCTTTGTTCAGACACGTTGTCTCACGGTGGTGCAGCTAGCACCCACCTCTTCCCAGTCAGACATCGCTCTACCAGGCCCAGTCATGCTCCAGCACCCTAGATGGGAGCGATTGCCAGAGGCTGGCCGGCTGAGTGGCTTCATCTGTTCCTCTCTCACAGAATCTGCCCTGGTGCCTACTTGAGTGTGTATTTTACATGGATGGACAGGTGCGGGAGGGGAAGACGCATGGGTGAGTGGATGTGTGGGTGGATGGATGGATGGATCAAGGGATGCATGAATGGAGGATTGGTAGGCTAGCTGGCTACAAGGACAGATGAATGAATAGATGATCTTTATCTAGCTCAGAGGCAAGCACTTGGTATGGAATGTCTTCACATAGACATTATCCCTTCTTATAGGAACAAAACAAATGATACACAGCAAGCTTGATCTTAAATTAAAAACAGTCACACTCAATCCATCAAACATTTAAACTCTCACAAACTCACCACAAACAGCCTCACCATCACACAATGACCATCACACACACTCACCATCACACTCACTCACCATCACACTCACCATCACGCTCACTCACAAACCATCACACACTCACCATCACGCACACTCACCATCATGCACACTCACCATCGAACTCACTCACCATCACGCACACTCACCATCACACTCACTCACCATCACACTCACCATCACACACACTCACCATCGAACTCACTCACCATCACACACACTCACCATCACACACACTCACCATCACACTCAGCATCACACACACTCAGCATCACACACACTCACTCACCATCACGAACACTCACCATCACACTCACTCACCATCACACTCACTCACCATCACACACACTCACCATCACACTCTCACCATCACACACACTCACCATCACACACACCCACCCTCATGCTCACTCACCATCGCACTCACTCACTGTCACACTCACTCACCATCATGCACACTCACCATCACACACACTCAGCATCACGCACACTCACCATCACACTCACTCACCATCACACTCACTCACCATCACACACACTCACCATCACACACACTCACCATCATGCACACTCACCATCACGCTCACTCACCATCATGCACACTCACTCACCATCGCACTCACACTCACCATCACACACACTCACCATCACACACACTCACCGTCGCATTCACTCACTGTCACACTCACTCACCATCATGCACACTCACCATCACACTCACTCACCATCACACACACTCACCATCACACTCACTCACCATCACACACACTCACCATCACACACAATCACCATCACACTCACTCACCATCACACTCACCATCACGCACACTCACTCACCATCACACACTCACCATCACGCACACTCACCATCATGCACACTCACTCACCATCACACACTCACCATCACGCACACTCACCAAAACACTCACTCACCATCACGCACACTCACCATCACACTCACTCACCATCACACTCACTCACCATCACACTCACTCACCATCACACACACTCACCATCATGCACACTCACCATCACACACTCACCATCACACACTCACCATCACACACACTCACCATCACACTCACTCACCATCACACTCACCATTACACTCACTCACCATCACACACACTCACCATCACGCACACTCACCATCACACACTCGCCATCACACTCACTCACCATCACACTCACTCACCATCACACACACTCAGCATCACACTCACTCACCATCACACACACACTCACCATCACACTCACTCACCATCACACACTCACCATCACACACACTCACCATCACACTCTCTCACCATCACACACACTCACCATCATGCTCACTCACCATCACACACACTCACCATCACACACACCCACCCTCATGCTCACTCACCATCGCATTCACTCACTGTCACACTCACTCACCATCATGCACACTCACCATCACACACACTGAGCATCACGCACACTCACCATCACACACACTCACCATCATGCACACTCACCAACACACTCACTCACCATCACACTCACTCACCATCACACACACTCACCATCACACACACTCACCATCACACTCACTCACCATCACACACACTCACCATCATGCACACTCACCATCACACACACTCACCATCACACACTCACCATCACGCTCACTCACCATCACACTCACTCACCATCACACTCACTCACCATCACACACACTCACCATCACACACACTCACCATCACACTCACCATCACGCACACACACTCACCATCACACACACTCACCATCACTCTCACCATCACTCTCACCATCACACAGCCCCTCTATTGGGCTATCTGCCTATGGCCCAGCACTTGCTCACAACTGCAGGCAGGCCTGTTACTTTGACCCATGTGCATTGTCTTCTCATACCGTATTTCTCAGATACGACGCTGCTCAGAGACAGCTGTATTTGCCTGTGGAGGAGCTGTGTGTTCTCCAGGACTGTTTGCAGCACATGGGGCTGGGTATACAGGTGGGCTTCATCAACATTACACCATCTCACATGATGGACGTGAGCATTTCGGAATGCTGACACCCATGAGGGCCCTGGAACCCATCCCACAGGTCCCGAGAAGCCTCTGGCAGCATCCAACAGGATGTGTTTGGCACACAGCTGTTGCTGTGGCCGAGGGGGTTAAGTGGATGCTGGCAATGCCGGCACTGCATGTTGGAGTCAGGAGTTCAATTCCTGGCTGCTCAGCTTTCAGTCCAGCTCCCTGCTAATGTTCCTGGGAAAGCAGCATTGGACAGTGGGTCAAGAACCTGGGCCCTACACCCACAGGGAAGCTCAGATGGAGTTCCTGGCTCCCCTCTGTGGCCTGACCCAGACCTGCCCATTGTGGCCACTTGGAGAATAAACCAGCAGGTAGGATTTCTCTCTCTCTTGCTCTGCCTTCCAAATACACACACACACACACACACACACACACACACACACACACACACACACACACACATTCACAATCTGGCTTTAAACACAACGTGCCTGGGTTGGCCAAGTAGTCCCTCTGTGTTTTTTCTGCTCATTGACCCACATTGGTGGGCGTTTTCAGCATCACCTGTTGTGGTTCACATTGAGTGAAGCCGCATGGCACACGGCCTCAACATTGAGGGCAGCAGTGAGCATTCCAGTGAAGAAAAACAGATGAGCACGCAGAGCTGAAGATCAGGCTGCCAGGCTGTCCACATCAGGACGCCACTTCCCCGAGGTGTGAGTTGCCGGAAGTTCCCAGAGCCTGCTTCACATCCCTGGACAGTGAAGCTCCAAACGAACCCCAACAGCCCTCCTCGGGTGGACCCTTATCCCGAGAGTCAGGAAGGGCTCCCCACCCTGTGGGTCCCTGTAGTCTGGTCACTCCCTGCCATGACTCACTGAGTGTGGCTGGCGTGAACCCCTGGGGCCAGGCCCAGGCCTTCAAGAGCACAGCCAGCTACTACTTCTCAACAAGATAAAACCACCCAGCCAGAGAGAGGGGGAGAGATGGAGGAATCAGTAGGACTAGAGCAGAGGAGGCAGGGAGAGAAAGACACAGAAAGGGAGAGAGGATGACCCGGTGATGGCTCCAGCACTGGGTGGGGCACCCAGCAGCTCCTGGCTCCAGCACAGGGCGGGGTACCCAGCAGTTCCTGGCTCCAGCACAGGGCTTAGCTTCCTGATTCAGCAGGACCGAGGCTCTGAGCAGCAGGTCCCCTGAAGTCACACTTGTAGGGGGTCTTTGAGGCCCCTGGAGTCTGGAAGCTTCTTCAAGCCCCCAACACCTTCTCATTGGGGTCTGCTCATCCTTTGCGTCCTTCCCACAGCCAGCTGTGCTGCTGGCCCAGGAGTCGCAAGGAGGAGGGGGCAGAGGGGCCCCTCCAGCCATGCCTGTGCCCCACCCCCAGGAGCAGGATGCCCACTGCCCCTCCAGCCATGCCTGTGCCCCACCCCCAGGAGCAGGGTGTCCACTGCCCCGGAAGCCACAGGCCTTGTTTAGAGGACATCTGCCGTTCGTCCTGAGGGTGGTGCCTCTCCAGGGTCTTCACTAACCGCCTTCTAAAGGCCAGCAATGCTCTGGCTGCTGGACACCAGAGAGGGGCTCTCAACCATAGAGTGCCTAAAAATGACGGAAAATGACGCTGCTCTGTGTGCAAATGGCTAACAAAGGGTTTCTAAGCTTTGTTTATCTTATTCAGAAGGCAGAGCAGCAGAGGCAGCCAGAGATCGGCCATCTCCTTACTCCACACAAGCCTGCAGCAGCCACGGTGGACCAGGCGGGAGTGGGGCCCAGACCTCCACCCGGGTCTCCCACACCATGCAGGGACCCACATACTTGAGCCATCACCCACGGCCTCAAGGCTGGGACGTGGGTAGGAAACTGGAGTAGGAAGTGGAGCAGACATGAGGGTGGAAGGCGGGCCTCTACACCAGATCAGCTCCCTACTGAGACCAGATGGACTGCAGCAGCAGGATGGCACGGTGGGACTCTCAAGGAACCAACTCTGACAAGAGCCCGTGCTCAGGATCAGGGCCTGTGCCCTGTGGGGGCTGCACAGCCATGCTCATGGCAGGGGCCTGTGCCCTGTGGGGGCTGCACAGCCTGTGCTCAGGGTCCGGGTCTGTGCCCTACAGTACTGGAGGTCCCTGTGATTTCCCAGCTCCCTGAATTTCACATGCTGACATTTTACCCCAACCTGACCGTGTGGAGAGTCCTGGGGGGCTCTGCTCCCAGAAACACTTATGGGAAAGGCTAGGTTGTTTTGGAGAGGATAGCTTTCCTTTTTGATATTTATTTTTATTCGAAAGGGAGATATACAGAGAGAAAAATACTCTGTCAGCTGATTCACTCCCCAAGTGGCTGCAACGGCCAGAGTTGAGTCGATCCAAAGCCAGGAGCCAGGAGCCTCTTCTGAGTCTCCCACATAGGTGTAGGGTCCCAAGGTTCTTGATCCAGCCTCTGCTGTTTTCTCAGGCCATAAGGATTGGCAGTGGAGCGGCTGGGATGTGAACTGACACCCATATGGATACCAGCACTGCAGGCAGAGCTGAAGGACTACGCAGCAGCACCTGCTCTGAGGCAGATTTCTGAAAAAGGATGCGTTTGAGCCTCTCCTTTCCACCCTTCTTTCCTTGGCTATCTGCCGCTGCACCTCAGACAGAAGAGGTGGCAGCAGGAAGATCCTCGGCAGCCCCTGACCTTGGCCTTCCCAGCTCCAGCCAGAGCCACAGAATACACGTCTGTTCTTCCCAGACTGCAGTCTTGGGATTCTCTTAGACAGCAGAGGAAGGCAGTGACAGACACACACAGGGTCACACCCACAGAGGCAGGACCCCCACAGCCGGATGGGCCGGGAACAGGGCCAGTGGAGGGTCGGCCCAGCGACCACAGGCATGTCCAGGGGCTGACTCAGAAGGGAGTGGCTCCATCCACCTGCGTTCTGCCCAGCAGGTGCCAGCTGGCCACCACTGCCCCGACAGAAGTTCCATGCCCACCCAGGGAGCAGCACCTCCACTGACTGCAGTGGCTGCTCCACCAGGGGAGGCCAGCGCAGAGACGGCCACCAGGGGAGGCAAGGGCAAGGGGCCCAGGATGAGGCTCGCTGGGCGGGTCCTCCGGCTGGCACCTGAGGAGCGAGTGACTGGACTCCTACACCTGAGCTCCGTGACAGCCCAGGACCATGGGTGGCTCCATAGCCGAGTTCGCTTCAGAATCACCTTGTGTGGCTGGCCCCATCCCGTACTCCTGATCTCACAGGTGTGGGGTTGCCCTGTGAACCTGCACTGGTTTTCTGTTTTTATGGAATTAACTGCATGGTTTCTTTGTTTATTAGAGACAAAAGGGGACAGAGTGGCAGCTGCCACCCTCTGGTTCTCTCCAAACGCCTGGACCTGCCACGGCCTGGACCTGCCCTGCCCTGGACCTGCCCTGCCCTGGTCCTGCCCTGCCCTGGACCTGCCATGGCCTGGACCTGCCATGCCCTGGACCTGCTATGGCCTGGACCTGCCATGGCCTGGACCTGCCCTGCCCTGGACCTGCCATGGCCTGGACCTGCCCTGCCCTGGAACTGCCATGGCCTGGACCTGCCCTGCCCTGGACCTGCCCTGCCCTGGACCTGCCCTGCCCTGGACCTGCTATGGCCTGGAACTGCCATGGCCTGGACCTGCCCTGCCCTGGACCTGCCATGGCCTGGACCTGCCATGGCCTGGAACTGCCATGGCCTGGACCTGCCCTGCCCTGGACCTGCCATGGCCTGGACCTGCCATGGCCTGGACCTCCATCTGGGTGTCTGTGTGTCAGAATGCTGGTCGCTTGAGCCGTCACGCTGCCTCCTGGTACCTAGCAGGGGCGGGTATGGAGAAGAGTGGAGAACCAGGCAGATCACCCAGGCGTGCTGGTGTCAGCTCCCAAACCACCAGGCTACTACCCAGCCCCACTGCCCAAGGATGCCGATACTGTCCCGGTCCTGGCAAACCAGGGACAGATGGATCACACAGGACCGAGAGAGTGGTGACTGTGACAGCAGTGAGGCGTCCATGTCCCCAGGTCTGCGTACAGCCAGGGTCACACTCAAACATCCTGAGTGACAACACGATGGTGTGAACATCAACAAAGGTCATGCTGGCCTCATCTTCCCGCTCTGGGGTGCCTGGGTGGCAAGTTGGCACCAGACCGCAGCAGGAGGCAGGGGTGCGGCCTCTCCCTGTGTAACACAGAGCGCTGCAGGAGGCAGGGGTGCGGCCTCTCCCTGTGTAACACAGAGCGCTGCAGGAGGCAGGGGTGCGGCCTCTCCCTGTGTAACACAGAGCACTGCAGGAGGCAGGGGTGCGGCCTCTCTCTGTATCTGTCACAGTGATGGTTTGGGGAACATCTAAGGCCAGAGGAAGGGAACTTCCTGACTGTTCCAGAGCCGCAGGTAAGTGTGGTCTAAGGAAGGCGGAGCCAGTGGCACTCTGGGAGAAAGGCTGACACCCTCCCAGCCAGGGGCAAGCTGCCCCAGCCCCCCGGAGTCTGAAACTTATTTCCAACCCTCTGAAGGGCCCTGGGCGTCAGGGAACTAGCAGCAGGCAGGCGAGGGAAGCCTGACGTCTCTGGATAGCCCTTGTCATCCCCGTCCAGACAAATCTTCAGTCTGCACAGTGGATGGCCACCGTCACGCGTGGGCCCTGGATCTGGGTTCTGAGAGACTTGTGACAAACAGAAATCAGTGTGAAACACGTCTACAGGGCTAGTGTCTTGGCCCCACGGCCACCACGAAGCCCCAGGCCAGACTAGGAGTCACCGAGGCTCTTCCATTGCCAGCAGGGCTCAGAGAAGCCGAGCACAGGGCGTCAGCGTCAGTCCTCGGGGTGGAGCCGGGCTGAGGGCCTTCCCACAGGACGCTGCACCTCCCACGCTGGCCAAGGCACCTGTGTGAACTGAGCCACCAGCCACAGGCGCAGTTCCATCCCTCTGTGGAGTGGGCCGTGAGTGTGGGCTGTGGGGGTGCAAAGGGCACACTTCTGTCCACACCTAACAAAGTTTGAAGCAGCATGAAGCCTGCACGGAACACTGGGGCTGATCCAGCCCTGAACTCACCTCCAGGGGAGATGAATGCAATACTCAACTCACAGCACAAAATGCAGACGGGTGTTTAAGATGAGGCATCACATTTTGATGGTAAATCATTCCTTTGGGCGTGAAGCTGGAAATCTGCAGTTCTTTTTAGCTGCATGAGGTTAATTTTGGTATTTTCAGCATTCAAGAAATTACATGTGTAAGCAATGGTGGACTTTTTAGTTTATCATTACGAAAAAAAATATGTTTTTAAGGATTATTTTATTTGAAAGGCAGAGTTGAGAGAAAAAACTCATCCATCCGCTGGTTTGCTCCCCAGATGGCCAGCAGAGCCTGAGCTGGGCCACTGTGTAGCAGGTGCCTCTTCCAGCTGAGGCGATGGGAGGCCCTTCCAGCTGACAGTGCCTGAGGCTGGGGACAGGGGCGCCATCTCCGGCCTCCTCCAGCTCAGGACCCTGCTCAGCGTTCCCCGTCTCTGCGTCTGCTTTCACAGGCCTGCAGTCCACTGAGCCCCCACGTCAGGGCCAGCCATGCTCAAGTGCATTCCCCAAGGGCCCCACGCCTGATTCCGCTGCCAGAAGAGTAAAACCCAGACACTTGTCTTCAGGAGCTCCCGTAGACAAGACGATGAACACAGGGTCTTTTTCTCCAGCAAGCACCCCCAAATTCCCAGGAGAGCCCCCCTGTTCTCATGAAAGAGAAGGGAGAGAAAGGGAGGGCGGGGTGGGGAGGGAGGGGAGGGCAGCTGCCCAGGGTGACAGGCCCCTCCCTCTGTGCGGTTGCCTGGAGATGCTCTGAGCTTCAGTCTGCTGAGAAAATCACTGCGAGTTTTGTTTATAATGCTGGTGCTCCCCCAGGGGAAGTCAGTGATTCTCTGAGACGCAGCCCACCACGGGGCTTCGTAAGGGGCTGCACAGCTCGGCAGAGCCGCCCTGCAAGCAAGCCCCAGCTTCCCACCTCTTGATGGAAACACTATTTTTTCCACACACATTTGTGCACCATGCTTAGCGAGAAGTGACTACTCAGTAGTGACCAAATGAATTTCCTCACTTGGGTGAGAGAGATCGCTCTGGCAAGACCTCGGGGTGGCGGGGTGGGGGGTGGGGGGTGGGGGGACAGAGGTGTTCTTCCCCCCTCGGAACTGTCGGTCCTTATTGCAAACTGTTGGCCTGGGACAGAGTGTGAGACACCCAACACGTCAGCTCTCATCTCATTGGAAACCCACACCCCTGAACCTTCACTGGACGGTAAGGCCATGCAGTCATCGTCTCCAGAACAACGGCTCAAGTGTCTGTAAAAACTCATCAGGAAAATTAGGAAATCAACAAACCTCAACTTCGTTATTCAGGAGCTTTCTTTTAACTCTGGGTGCCCTGGGGTTCCCCTGCATCAGCTTCGGACAACCTCTGTAAGTAGAGGCCCTGCAGCTTCCACAGACTAGAAGTGGCACCCAGGAGGGACACTGGCAGGCAGAGGGTAACCTGATACGCACCATGCCAGCCCCCAAATGAGCCACTTTCAATATCAAATGACCCTCAAGTGCACAAAAGGACCACCACCCCTTCACACCTACTCTGGGGTCTCCTTTATAGTGTAGAAGTCCCTGGAAATAACCCCAACCCGGTCGATCTTCCCTTCTCTCTGAGCTAACAGGAGTTAATGCGGGAGGTTGCAGGAGAGGGTGCCACTTGAAGGCACCCCATCACCCCAAGTCCTCTGGGAAGCCAAGCTGGGCTGCTCCTGGTTAGCAGGAGGGTGGCAGAGCAGTGACGGGGCAGCAAAAGACACTGGGCCAACCTGCAAAAGAGAGGGGAGTGCCGGGAGCCTGGGGCCTCAAACTCAACACGAGCCACGTGTCCCCTGAAGCCACAAGGCGCACATGCGTGCAGTCACGCAGGCCGTGCTGGCCTCGTAGGACCGGACAGACACTCAGATTCCCAGCCATGTCCTGTGCGATGTCGAGCTGCCAAGACACCACGGGTGCCCTCCAGTGTGTCCCCCGACTCCGCTGTCCCCAGCCTTACGACGTGATGGAGGGATGGGGTGCTCGCTTTCCAGCTCCACCTTGTTGAGAGACAAAATCACAAAAACATTCAGGCACTGGTGTCTGGCTCCTGCCTGACTTGGAATCACCTCACTGAGTGGGGGAGGCAGAGAAGCAAGCCAGAAGTGAGAGCAAGGGCAAAATCGGAGGGGATGTGCCTGTGGACCCCAGGGAACTGGCTCCTTTAGGATGGGCTGCTGTGTGGCCCTTCCCTGGCCCTCTCTGAGTCCCTGTGGGTAGGCGGGGCTAGGCGCCGTGAGCCTCCGCATCCTGTCCTGGTCTGCTCTGGGAAGCCTGTGCAGGAGGCCTGGGATGCATTTTATTTTGCACATATCAAAGAAAAAATAAACTCGGGTGCGCCGGAGTCTCCAAACCTTGAGGGACACTTTTTGGCGCTGAAGGTATGGCTTCCATTTAGCGTTCATCAGATGGTTCCTTCCCGGGTCTTGGAGGAAGACTTTGAGACACAGGGAGGGATGCTCCCGGCTTCCAAGGCAGAATCACAGCCAGGGGAAGGGGCGTCTCCTGGGAGAACCTTCCCCCACCTCAGACGCAGTGACTCTGGGACTGGGGGTCGCTGCACCCGGGGAAGAGGGTCCCGAGAGACAGGCGGGCCAGGTGCTGCTCGAGGCATACACACACATTCCGGAGTGGCACAATGTCCAGTGCTCCGGGCAGTGGACAGGGAGCACCTGCGCCTGCCCCGTCCGCGCGGCGGTCCGACCCAGCAGACGCCGGAGCGCGCGGGGACGCGCGGGACGCGGGGCAGGGGCGAGCCTGCGCGCTCGCTCCGCTTCAAACCCAGGTGGAAAAGCGGCGTCCAGGCCTGGGCTCGGCTCCACTTGGTAGCTGGGAAACCAGACCGACAACAAATGACAAGTAAACATCCAGCCACAGGAAGCCATTGAGGAGACTGGGCGCTAATGAGGGCGCAGCGGGATCCCGCCGCCCGCCGCGCGCCCCGGACACACCGGGGACTGCTGCCCCCGCTATTTGGAGCCCCAAGCCCCGCTGACAGGCCCATAAACCCGTTTGTAGTCTTTCCTTCTTTCCCTTCAAGTCCGCATTGTTGTTAGACTGCGGTGGCTGCAGGCGCAGTCGAAAACTCCAGGTGCAAAAAGGAAGCGAAGTGGGAGACGTGAAGCGCCCCCGCCCTCGTCCTCCCAGCCTAAGGGTTCAGGAGCAATTGAGGGGGTGGGGTTGGCTCAGTCCCAAGGTGAAAGGGCTCCCCGGGGTCCTCCTCGGCTCAGACGACCCTTTAAAGGGCCACTGCGCGAAAGCCAGGGGCGAGTGTTCGACCCCCGTCCCCCAAGGTGTCTTCTGGGATCGTTTGTGGCGAAAGGCGGCCTTCTTGAATGCCTACAGTGTCCCCAAGGAATGTCAGGTAGGACGCTCACAAGTGCTCGTCTCTAAGTGGCAATCCTAGCCGGGGATCCAGGGCTTTTCCTCTTCCCGCCTGAGCTGTTCACGACGAATTGGTGTGCAAAATGCCAGCCATCTCTACTCCCCGGGATTTTCCAACCCTCGCCCGCGTTCCCCCTTCTCCTCCCCGGCAGGTGCGCGACTCCGGGCGCACACCGCGCATCCCCCGCAGGTGCGCGGCTCAGCACCCGCCCGCAGCGTCTCGCAGGTGTGCGCCTTCGCCTCCCGCGTCCCTCTGTCCGCCCAGCAGTGACCCCCAGCGGCCAGCCCGAGCCCCGGCCTCGGCGGAGCCTTGGGACTCCCACCGCCTCCCTCCCCGGGCGGGAGCTGGCCACGCACAGCGCCCGGCGGGGCTGCATCCTCGCGCTCGTGCTAGTGCGGCGTCGAGGGAGGACGTCCGAGCGCCCAGCAGGCAGGACCAAGCCAGGGCCGAAACTCGAGGGGGAGTTTCCGGTTGTTTCCTGCTGCGTGTTCAATTCCGCGGGCTGGAAGAGAGAAGGAGGTACTTCCTGAATGTGTCCCCAGAGGCGCGTCGGCCGGAGCCCAGCTCACCTAACCCAGGGGTCCTAACCAGCCCGTGTCTCCACGGAGAGCGCCTGGCGTGGGCGTGTCCGGGGCGGCCTTCGGCTGCCATCTGTTTCTCCCCACTCACGAAGTCGCTCTCTCATGGACTGTGACAGAAGTAGAATATAAAATCCCACTAATTTAATACAGAAATATAGAATCGGTTAGTGCTGAACTGTCGAGGTTGGGCCTGGGGTTAAAATCCGCCTTCCTCAGTCTTTTCCCCTGTAAAATTTGAGATTTCTTAATCAACTTGGCTTTAAAATCTAGGTGAGTTTTTTTTGACATTTTAATTAGCTTTAGCAGATATCATATGATTTGTAGATACAATTCAACAAACATTTGATATTCCCTCCCTCCCACCCACATCCCTTCTTCTGTCTTTTTGGTTATTCAGATAACACGTTTTCAATTCACTTGACAGTATAACGGCTTATTGCTTCATCAGTTAAGTTCAACGGGCGATCCAAATCCAGAAGGTTCTAAAGTAACAGATCAGCGGAGCTGGGGCAGTGCAGCCTTCTGAACCACCGTGTGGCAAGAGCAGCAACAGACTATCACGAAATTGTAGGGGCAGCGACATGAGCCAGACCTTTGCTTTCCTGTTTCCGTTCTGGCTCCCACGTGAGGCCAGCTCACCTGCCCTTCTGCCTCGGCTCATCTCACTCAGCCTGATGGCCTCCAGCCGGGTCCATTTTGCTGCAAACAGCAGAACGTCATTCTTTTTCACAGCTGAGTAATACTCCATTGTGCATGTGTCGCCTTTATCCAGTCACAGGTGACGGGCGCCTTGATTTAGTGCAGGTTTTGGCCCGTGGAGCAGTGCTGCTGTGACACGGGTGTAGACACCCTCGATTCCTTGTGTCCAAGTCTTTCGGGTCCGTCGCCAGTAGAGGGACCGTGGGCCATGTGACAGGTCTGTGTGGTTTTGGAGGAACCCTCCACTCCGTTTCCCAGGTCTGCGCCCGTCACATCCCACAGCAGTGTCTGCGTGCTGGCCTCCCGCACAGGCTCGCCAGGCTTGTCAGTGTCCGCGTTTGGTTCTAGCTGTTCTGACGGGGCGGGGACTCGCCAGGCTTGGCTTGCCTTTCCCGAGGGCTAATAATGTGGGACCTTTTTTTATGTATTTGTTGGTGATGTGTATTTCTTCCTTTGATTATTGTCTATCAGGTCCAAAACTCCTGTCTTAAAGACCTTAGCATTTGGGGCCAGCGTGGTAGTGTAGCATATTAACTCTCCGTCCGCAGTGCCAGCTTCCTGTATGTGTACCTGCCTGTGTCCTAGCTGTTCCACTTCCAATCCAGCTCCCTACTGACGAGCAGTGGAGAATGGCCAAAATCCTTGGGCCCCTGCACCCACATGACAGATCCAGAAACAAGCTCTGGCTCCTGGCTTCAGATCACCTCAGCCCTGGCCATGTGAGGAGTGAACCCTTGGAAGGAAGATCTTTCTCCTTCTCTCTCTGCAAAATCTGCCTTTCAAATAAAAATAAATCTAGGGCCTGGCGGCGTGGCCTAGCGGCTAAAGTCCTCACCTTGAATGCGCCAGGATCCCATGTGGGCACCGGTTCTAATCTCGGCATCTCCACTTCCCATGCAGCTCCCTGCTTATGGCCTGGGAAAGCAGTTGAGGATGGCCCAAAGCTTTGGGACCCTGCACCCGTGTGGGAGACCTGGAAGGAGTTCCTGGCTCCTGGCTTCGGATTGGCATAGCACCGGCCATGCAGGCATTGTTTGCTACTGTGGGGCTGGCCTTTTACTCACTGTGAGCTTGGAGGTTAATGTCAATAACAATGTCATGCAAAAAGGGCCTTCTGTTATTCCTATGTCTTGGCTGTCCCCATTGACCTTGTGCTAATCAAGGAACCTGAATTTAGGGTTTCATTCTTTCCTCATTCTTTAGGTTCCCCTTTTCTTTGTGATACAAGATTGAGTTGTAGGATAAGAATTGTAGCAGGAACTTCTATTGTTTCTAGGTAAAACTATGGCAGAATTATCCTTAGAAATTCCCAACTTGGCCATGATGTAAAAAGTCTGAGCCAGAGTTTGACTGATTTTGTATAAATAAAGTGGACAGCTTTTGTGCGTTGTCCATTATGATCATGAAGTCCTAGTGGTCCGTCTTTCTTTCCTCTTTGCGCCTCATCCACGCACCCTTCGCGAGTTCCAAACTCAGCTGGAGCTGGACTCCGGCAAATCAAATTATCAGTTATTTTTATGGGTTTCTTAAAACCTTGCTTAAGAAGCAAAGAGAGTTCCTATATGATATTTCACTCCCCGAATGCCTTTAACATCTGGCTCTGGAGCACAGCTGCAGACAGGGGAGAGGAACTCGGCCTCCACCTGCTGCAGGATTTGCCTTAGTCAGGAGCTGGAGCCGGAAGAGAAGGCGGGCGCTTCCGTGTGGACATCAGAACTGGTCATTTAACCAGAAGGCTGAGTGGCTGCTTCTGCTTTAGTGGTTTTTAAGCAGCACCTGTGAAACTGTTAATATTGTGCATTATGTATGCAGAATAGCAGAAGAAATGGAGTTTTCTGTTCTTATAAAACATATCGCCCACTGTCGGCACCGGAAATAATTAGGTATCATTTTCTGTGATTGCTTTTCATTATCTGCTTCCTACCAATGTCTCCAGGAGCAAGTATTTAAAACTGGCAAACTGTATTTGAGAGGCAGATAAACAAGAGAGCTTAATGTCCTGGATCACTCCCGGCATGCTGGGGTCAAGTCCGGGCACCCACGCGGCTGGCAGGGATGCAGTTAACTAAGCCGTTGCTGCTTCCCCCTCAGGGTTGGCATTAGCACAAAGCAGGAAGAGCTAGCAGACCCACAATCCAATTCAGACACACCAAGTGAGTCACAGGTGTCCCCACTCAGGCTCTGTCCACACGCCCAGGGGTAACGAATGCTGCAAAGCCCACTGGCACAGCACTTGCTGAACATAACAAATGATCGGGCCCTGTAAACCACCAACAATCTGACAGACCTAGCACACTCCCCTGGGTCTCCCAGCCCTTCATTCCTGTCTACTATAGCAGAGTCTGTTGAATACCTTGCTCCTGGCAGTTACCGCGCTGAGAGCAGGTGTGCGTGCAAGGCCCACAGGTGACCTCCACGGGCAGGCAGCTCCCGCACTGGCCTCCGGGGCTTCCATGGACATCCCCAACACCCGATTCCACCCGCTCCTCCCTGAAGGCCCAAGCTGGGCAGGCCGTCTGACACCTGCTGGCCTCTCAGAACTCTGGACTGGGGTGCTCCTGCTGCCAAACACCCTAAATCTGCTTACAGGTTTTGCTTAAGGACCCCCCAGACTGGGTCCGCCCACCCGAAATGCAGAAGGCCAACCGCTGACATGGAGCTGGCGGAAGGGCAGAGTAAGGAGCCGGCAGCTGTTGTGTCTTCCCAGGCTCCTCCAGGAGTGTGTGGTCAGCTCCCATCCACAAGAGGGCTGGGCAGGGGAGCACCTGCCTTCCTTCAGTGTGTCGGAGATGTCATGCTTTTAGGAAGTGTATCCTGGCCAGGTGGGCTCCGGTGGTCTGGGGCATGCATAAACAGATCACCCCAGGAGGCCACATGGCACCCCATCAAGACTCTTCTTTGTTGGAAAAGCCTGCAGGAGCCCCCCATGGCAGGACTTCCAGAACTGGACTGATGCTCCTCCCATGAGGCCCAAAGCTGGCCTGCATCCCTTGCTGGGCGCCTCCGGGCCTTTTGTCCAGTGGAGACCACGACACAAGTGGCCTCCTGGAGATTGCACGATGGATGCTAGCAGCTGCCTGGGGAGAAAACCAAAGGCTGTGTTCCCCGCAGAGACTGGGCCTGGGGGCTCAAGGAGGGACCCGATCTCAGCTGTTGCCACTCTTCCACCTGACAGTATGCCAAGCAACCTGGAAATGGAGGCAAAGTGGGGCAGCCAGCGGAAGAGCTGCCATGTGGGGCAACGACATCCTGCATCCAGCTGGGCTTGAGTCCACCCTGGCTTGCACTTAGCACCCTCCCGATGGATGCCCTGGGAGGTCCAAGGATGGGGTCCCTGTCACCCCTGCAGGAGCCCCAGGCGGAGTTTCTGGTTCCTGGCTTCTGCCTGCCCTAGCCCAGCTCTTGTGGGCACTTGGGCAGCAAACCAACCCATAGAAAGTATATTCCCTGCCACTCTGCCTTTGAAATAAAGAAATTAAAAAAAAAAAAACACTTTTCGTTGCATTATAAATCATTAAAAACCTTCAACATGAGGCCCTGGAAGAAAAGTACAGGCTATTAAAAAAAAGAACCTGATTTCTTTCCAAATACCAACTATTCACATAAAGCCTGTGTGTGCAGGCAGGAGGGTGCTGAGAGGGACCGCAAGCCTGGGGCTGGGGTGCGTCCACCTCATCCACAGCCTGAGCCAGGCCGGAGCGGGCTCCTCCGCTGTCCTCAGTCGCTCGGGGGGCTGGGTGCCACCCCCGCCCCCGCCCCAAGCGGAAGGCAGCTCCTCCCACCTTCCCTAGCATCCGCTACCTCCCCCTCCCCCTCTCCTTCTTGCTCTTCCTCCTCTTCCTCAATTTTACATTCCTGCATCAGGAGCGCTTTGCTCCCATGGAAATCCCACCCCCCAATTCTGTTCCTTCGCAGCTGCACAAAATCCGCCCTCTCTCTGCAAAACTGATTTCAGAACTGCGCTGGGAAACAAGTCCTTTGTACGTCGGTCACAGAGTGAGACAAACCCCAGGTGGGAAGGTGACCGCCTCGGGGGCCTCTCCCCTGTGCCCCCAACACACCAGTGCTCCCCACACTGAGCCCCCAGCCACCCACCCCTTGCCCTGCACCTGCTCTCCCAACTCCAGGAGTGAGACTGCAGGGAGAGCCTGAGGGAGACGTGGAGGAGGGAGGGGCGGGCCCCTAAAGGAGCATGAACATGATGAAGACTTGCCCGTGGGTTCCAGTCACTTCTAAGTAAGTAGCCAGCAGAGAGGTCGCCTGTCGTTACAAATGGCAGGCTCCATTAGAGCAACCGCGGGCTGGCTGCAGTGCCTCGGGTGGCCAGGACAGACAGCGAAGGGAGGACAGGAATCTAACGGGATGACCTGGTGGCCAGCGTGTCTGTGGTTCCACAGTTATCCCTTCCTGGGGACACGGTCTGGCTACTACACTTCAGTAGGGCCAGCTCTGTAAGGCCAAACTTCCGGAGACTTTCCCGAGAGCCTCCGCTTTGGCTTTGAAAAGCAGAAAGGAGAGCGGCCGCCTGCGCCCTCCCAGGCTCTCAGCCGCCGCAAGGGCCCGGACAGGGGTCGTCGGCCTTTAAAACAGAGAGGAAGGAAATTCCCTGAGGAAGTTGCTTTAAAACAAATAAATGTTCAGGATGAAGCCGGCAAAAGGTGTGAAGGGGCCGCCTTTGATTTCCCAGCGTGTGTATTTGAGCCCCCACTCCAAGGTTTTATGCGCATATTAATCGAATGCTGATGCGCTTGCCCACCAGGTCCGCAGTATTTGGTGCTGAGGAGTGTCAACAGCCAGGGTTCTGGTGTTTTGCTAATCCCATCAGGGCGCCCAGGCTGGCCCGGAGGCGCCCCAGGAGGTGCAGGCCTGGGAACAGCTCTGGCTTGCAGGGCAGAGCTGGGCAGCACAGCTCCTGGCTCCGGGGACACGCTCCACAGCAGTGCATCTGGAGAAGGGTGCCACACACCTGCTGCCAAGCTTGGTGGTCGGTGGGAGCGGGCATGTTTGCTCGACTGCCTCCTGCTCCTGGTCTCAACCTGAGTGGCCACCAGTTCTCCTCAGGGCTCCTGATGGCCTCTGTGTGGGACCAGGGGTCTGCATCCTAACCCAGGAAGCGCCAGTTGGATTGGCCCATCCTCGGAGGTCTCACCTTCCTGAGGGCCAGCCAGCTGGACAACTAGAGCTTTGTTTATGTATTTGAGTGACAGACAAGACAACCTCCCTGCTTCCGCCGGAGTCCGCAGCCGTGGGGAGGGGCCCAAGCCGGGAGCCAGGACCCCGTGTGCTGGGAGTGTCGCACCCTTCGCCAGGGGTGTACACCAGAAGCTGGAGCAGGAGTTCAAAGCAAGAGCACTTTGCAGCACGGTGGGGGGCATCCTGTCCCTGCCCTTAGGGTGTTTACCACCTAAAGGCGCCGGGCAGCAGTGCCAGGCAAGCAGGGTGCCGATTGGAGGTGGAGGAAGCCGTGTCTGGGGACTCGTGGGAGCTGTCCCTGCCCCCACCCTGCACGCACGGGGAGCTGCCCTGTGCCGTCTGTGAGCACAGCTTCCCTCGCTGGTTCTCTGTCCTCTGCTGGTGGCTTCCACAGAGGCTGTCCTGGTCACGCTGCCGTGGGCTGCCGCTGCCGTGGGCTGCCCCTGCCAGGCCCGTGTTTAGGCAGCTCTCTTGTTTCTTTACTGAATGAGCTTCTTCAAAAAGTCTGTGGGATATTAAGCCAAATGATGAGTTCGTTTCAGTGTCGAATATTTTTGAAAGCCCTACATACCATTTTAAATATTTCTATTTATTTGTACTTGAAGGTCAGAGTTACAGAGGAGGGAAGCAGAAGAGAAACCTCTCCCGCCCGCTGGTCCGCTCCCCAGTCGGCCGCACCAGCCAGCCCAAAGCCACGCAAATCTGCCTTTCAAATAAAAATAAATAAACATTTATTTCCTGTGAGCTTTTGGGAGCCCCGTGTATGTGGGTTTACCAAGTGTGTGCTTTGCAGCATCCTCTCCCATTCTGTGGGCCAGCTCCCCACCAGGTTCAAGTTCAGTTAGACACGTTCCCGTGCGTGTGCCTGCGCTCTTGGGGTCACACTGCACGGCCAGGGCTGTCTGGCCATCTGCTTCGTTGTGAATCTCTTCTCGTTAGTGTCTGTGTGACACGAGGACCCACTTCATCCTTCCCTTTCCCGGCACCACGCCCGCTCCCCGCCATGGTCTTGGCAGCCTGGAGGAGGATCCGTTCTCCATAAACCTCGGGCTTGCTTCTGCTTTGATCCCAATAGCTTTGTAATGTATTTTGAAATCAGGAACTGTGATGCCTACAGCTTTGTCCTACTTTTTCCCCCAAAATTGCTTTGGCCATTTGGAATCTCTTCTGGCTCTGCTGGAAGGCGGGAGTTGGTGACAGCGGGACACCGAGCAGGACGTGCTGGCGTGCTGACTGGTCTGCCTCATGCGCACATTGAAGCAAGATTGTCTACCGTGCGACGAGCGGCAGACACAGTGGGAGAGGCTCGCATTGCTTGGGGTCTTCATCGCTCATTCAGCAGGAAGTGTGTCTCCTGAGTGACTGGCCTTGTGCTGGACCCTGCCTGGAGAACAAGACAGAGAAAATGGAATCTCCTGGCTCCTGGCACATGGCAGAGAAGGGCATGTGCTGAGCAGCCTGGACAGGACAGGCAGGCGAGGACCCCGGCAATGTGTGCAGGTCAGGGGCCTGGGAAGGGCGGGAGGCAGCCAGGAGCCCAGAGAAGGCTGGGCGGGAAAGGCCAGCACACCCGGCGGCTGCACTTGCCTTGAGTCCAGCTCCAAGAGTGCAGCTGAGGCAGAGCCCGGGTGTCCAGCGGAAGGGACCCGAGCAAGGGCTGAGAAAGCAGGATCCTGAGCACATTTCAGTGGGGAGCGTGGAATCCTACTGGACCCGGGGGCAGGAGCAGCCAGAGGAGGCTCCAGGTTCTGCCAGCTTCATGCTTACACCCGTGCACACGTGCGCGCGTGCACACACACACAGCAGCCATCCTCCCCTGGAGACCAGGCAAGGAAGTGGAACCCCAGGCCAGCCAGACCAGAGCCTCTGGGGAGAACCCTCCTCCACGGGGTCCCTGCCTGACTGCAGTGGCCCTCCGAGTCCTGGGCACCACTCCAGCCCTGCCCTCTCCACCACCACATATGTCCACACTTGCCTCTTCCTGCAGGGACGCCAGTCACCGGAACCGATCTCGTGCTGAGTGATGGCAGCTGTGCAGCCTTCTCCCCAGGAAGCCAGACGCCCAGCTACCTTTGGACTTCTAATCCCTGTAGTGTAATGTCACAGCTCACCCAGCTCACCCAGCTCAACGAATGCACCCAAGTCCCCTCCTACCAGCACCACCAAAGGGCACTTTTGGGCAGGCCAGGAGGCCGGGTGCCCTGCCCACGTGCTGCGGGCCCTGCCTTCACAGGCTGGGGACATCCAGCCATGTGGAGGCTCCAGCTTTCAGACAAATCCAGCAGTGAATGTGGCAGCTGTCCCCCTCTCCCCACTGGGATTCCTGGCCCAGCTCCATATCTGACCACAGCCAAAGTGAAAATCTAGCCGGAACCCTGAGCCGCCTGCCTCTGCCACCTGACCCTGCACCTGCAGCACGTGCCCTGGGGTTCCTCGCCATGCCCTGCACACGCATTGTGCGGACCCCAGGAGAGAGGGGAGGAGCTCCAAGCACCCACTAAGTGACTGCACTGTCATTGCTGGGCAGGACCCGAGGCCACCCAGCAGCAGCTCTTCCCTCTCCCAGGTGGCTGCTTCCTCAGAGAGACCTTAACTAGGTGACCTTCCCCCAGGAGAGAAACACAGTGAGCTGGTGCTGTGCACGGGCCCTGCACCTGCCCATCAGCTGGCTGCAGCTGCTCCAAAGTCAGCAAGGCTCGTGTTTTCGGTTAGGCAAGTAGCCAGCTTAGACACACCTGTTCCCCAAGTAATTGTACCTGCCCACTTGTCAATCAAACCACCCCTTCCCAGGATGTCCCCCACACACCTGGGACCTAGGGCGGCCTCGGGACATCACCCTGTGGGAGGCAGCGGCTCCCAAGTGGGACCGGGGGGGGGGCAGCCCCACGCTCCGCTGCCAGGGGACCTGTGCAGCCTAGCAAGCAGAACCTGATATCAGGGCGGGGTGGCCTCAACCCCCAGCTGCCTTCTGACCCGACAGGAACTTTGGATGTTGGTCCACTGAGAAAATGTGAGTTTAAATCTACACTAAAGGGGCCTGCGCTGGGGTGTAGCCAGCCAAGCCACCTCCTGTGGCTCCAATGCACGCCAGTTCCAATGCTGGCAGCTCCACTTCCCATCCAACTCCCCGCTTTCCGTGGAAAAGCAGTGAGGTCGGCCCAAAGCCTTGGGAGCTTGCACCTGCATGGGAGACCCAGAAGAAGCTCCTGGCTCCTGGCTTTGACTGATCCAGCTCCGTCTGTTACAGCAATCCTGGGAGTGAACAAGTGAATCTTGGTAAAGAGCTTGCGTTTCACGCAGCACTGTTTCTTTAAAGTGCCTGTTTCAGGTGCACGCATGGACGCCGCAGCCACGGTCTGAGGTGCCGGGGCAGAAGCTGGGCTGTAGGAAGCAGGCCCAGCAGGCCATGTGGGCTCACAAGATGCAGAGAGCCTGGACAACACTGGTGCAGCTGCACAGCCCAGGCCTGGGGGAGATGGCAAGGGGGACCCCCAAACACTGGACAAGGCAGAGCTTCCATGCCAGCAGGAGCAGGTGCCCGGCTCTGTAGCCCGAGCCTCCTCCTGTGGTGGAGTAAGGGCTCTGGCAGCTCATCCCTGCAGAAGGGCTGGTGTGTGTGTGAGTGTGTGTGTGTGAATGTGTGTGTGTGTGAGAGAGAGAGAGGCTCATCCTCATCGTGGGCACAGCCCCGCCCATGTGCTGTGTCGCCATGGCAACACTATTAGCACAGTGGACACCACCAGGTTACAGGATTGTCTTCTGCCTCCCTCTGCGTGCGGTGCTGGGACTCCAGGCCACACCCCTTGGGGAGATGAGGCTGAACAGAAGCCCCCAGGTCTGTCTGATAGCTGATGCCCAGCAACTGGGCAGAGAAGAGCACCCAGGGCCTGAAAACATATTTGGTGGAGCTCACCAAGCCCAGAGGATCCCAGCCAGGGCTGAGCGCCAGCGTCTCTGAGCCCACATCCTCTGTCAGAGCTGCCTGCTGTGGCCAGCACCCCATGGCAGAGGCATGTTCCACACCCAGAAGGCATCCACAGTGAGAGCAGAGCAGGTGACAGCCTGGATTACAACTGCCCCCAGCGCAGTGAGCTGCAGGCTGTGCCCGTGCCACCCGGCGGCAGAGCAGGCAGCAGGCTATGACCACCCGGGGGCAGAGCAGGCAGCAGGCTATGACCACCCGGGGCAGAGCAGGCCGTGACTGTGCCACCCGGGGCAGAGCAGGCCGTGACTGTGCCACCCGGGGCAGAGCAGGCAGCAGGCTGTGCCCATGCCACCCGGGGCAGAGCAGGCAGCAGGCTATGACCACCCGGGGGCAGAGCAGGCCGTGACTGTGCCACCCGGGGCAGAGCAGGCAGCAGGCTATGACCACCCGGGGGCAGAGCAGGCCGTGACTGTGCCACCCGGGGGCAGAGCAGGCAGCAGGCTGTGCCCATGCCACTCGGGGGCAGAGCAGGCAGCAGGCTGTGAGCGTGCCACCCGGGGTAGAGCAGGCCATGACTGTGCCACCCGGGGCAGAGCAGGCAGCAGTGTGCACAGGCACTATTGGAGGTGCAAGGAGCCCTTCAGAGGAAAGGGAGCAGAGCCTTTTCCAAGGACCAACTGCTTCCAGGTCTGTCACACGGGGGGGAGGCTCCTGCAGAAAGGTACCCACATGCCTGTGTGTCCTGCAGGGAAGTGGGAGCCAGGGGAGCTCGGTGGCACACCCAGCTGTCAGGCGCAAGGCCCACAGAACTGCCACGTGGAGCCCACGAGGCCCCCAAGGCTCCGGCGGGAGTCGTGATGCTCACAGCAGACAGGGACATCATGAGCCCACGTGATCCCTCTCAGCGGGAAGGACTGCAACATCTCATTAGTTACAGGAGAAAGATGGCTCGGCCACGTAGCTCTGGAGCCCAGGCTCGGGGCACCGCAGGGCAGCCGAGAATTCACTTCAAGCCAAAGAATCCCGTCTTCTTAGCATTCAGGTGCCAGCGCCCCGTGCAATAGCCGGATGTTTGCAATCAGGCCCCATGGTGGAGGACCCCACTGCAGAACACAGGACACGGTAGGCAGGTGGGTGATGGGCAGATTCGTGAACGTGACAATGCATACATACACAGCAGAGATGACACACACACAGGGCATGACGGAGAGGGACATGACAGATACTCAGCACACAGACCGGCCTCACAGCGGGACTCAGGCCCCGCGGCCCCGAGCTTGGCTCAGCTGCACCTCGGCATCTGTGAGTTGGTTCTGGGATCCCTGCAGACACGCACACCCACGGATGCTCGGGTCTGAGGAAGCAGCTTCCCTGGCTTCTCAGCCTGGCATCCCCAGAGAGGAGCCCCAACTCTGCACTGCCCACTAGGCCCCTTGGGTCCTTCGGGGACGCACAGGTGCTGGTTCTGCAGGGGCAGTCTGCAGCGAGGCCAAACTCAACCCGTCTCAGCCAGGGATGTTCACGGACCGCTGTTGGGCCTTCCTCCCCGGTGCAGGCTCCCCCTCCCAGTCATGCCGTGGGATGAGTCTAACTCCCAGCTGCACCTCGCAGTTAGCGGCTGACCTTTCCACCTGCCGGCCCTCCGCAGGATGGAGCTGGGAGCTTGGGGACAGGATGTGTGAGCTAGGGCTATGTTTCAGAGCTAGGATCCTACAATGTCTTCGTGGTAAAGGCAGACAAGCTTCCCAGGTTATTAGACTCACTGCCGCCTTAAAGCCTCGTGCTGGGGGCGGCTGCCGTGCTTACCCACCAGCGGATCCAAGTTCTCATGCCTTGCCCAGAGCTCTGCCTCCCCCAGGATGTGGGTGCCTCCTTTGCCAGTGGAACTAGGGGCAGGGGGGATGGGCAGGGAACCATGACCACCAGCTCCCAGGGGCTCATGGCCCTGCCTTGGGAGAGTGGCTCTCGGGCCCCACGTGTGTCCACCCCCATGCATCGTAGCAGTTTGAGAGCCAGGAGGCCGCTGGTCCACAGACCAGGACCACAGCCTCTGGGGGCTTTTCTGCATCTGCCCTGCAGCCCAGGCTCTCTCCCACCCACAGCAGTGCCGGGGACCAGCATGCAGGAGCGATAGGCGCCGGTGAGCGCAGATTCTGAATCGACTTGTCTGGAGCTCCTAGGAGGCAAGGAAATTGTGGTGGCCGCTCCAACCCTGACCCTCCTGGAGACTGACTGCCCTGGCACTAACCACTCTGGCTGTCTGTGGTCAACCTGGGCAGCCAGGGGAGGGGACAAGTATCAAGTCGCCAACTGTCCATTTTTTTTTTAAAGATTTATTTTTTATTATTTTTTTTTAATTGGACAGGCGGATATACGAGAGGAGAGACAGAGAGGAAGATTTTCCGTCCGATGATTCACTCCCCAAGTGAGCACAACGGCCGGTCGGTGCTATGCCGATCCGAAGCCAGGAGCCTCTTCCGGGTCTCCCATGCAGGTGCAGGGTCCCAAAGCTTTGGGCCGTCCTCGACTGCTTTCCCGGGCCACAGGCAGGGAGCTGGAAGGGAAGTGGGGCTGCCGGGATCGAACCGGCGCCCATATGGGATCCCGGGCGTGCAAGGCGAGGACCTTAACCACTTGCACCACCGCACCGGGCCCCCAACTGTCCATTCAGAAGTCGCAGAATGAGATGGGGTCACTTCTCTGAGTTGTACCTCTCCCGGTGCACCCCAAGGACCCTGAAGACCACCGCCTCCCCAGAAGGGTCTAGCAACGCCATCGCTCAGCCTGCTGCAGTCAGCTTGGCAAAGCCAAAGCCCCCGCCGGGACATAAGGGAAGGTTTGTTTTGGTCTGGGCTGCTTTACACAAACAAGTGGCCTTGGGGGCCAGCTCGGGCCATCTCCCTGCAGCTCCCTAGAGCCCTTGCTGTCCCGGGCCTCTCCTGGGCCGGTGCCCATGAGGTATGGAGCTGCCCTGGAGGCCCGTGTACCTCACGTCTTGTTCATACTTTCACTTTCTTCATACCTTGTCCCCACCCCCGACTCTGCAGCCCTGCCTGCTACAGGCACGCAGCCGCCTTCCCCTGCACCTGTACCCTGCAGGCTCCCAGCACTGGGAGCAAGCAGGCAAATCCTACCCTCCATGCTAACCCGAGCCAGCCACACCCACTGCAGGCCCCATCAGCAGCCAGGTGGCACAACAGGGTCCACGCTGCACGCACCCTCACCCCCGCGCTGCCCAGCATCCGCCCATGTCAGCAGCGGCTGCCTGGTGCCAGTTGGAAGCTCAGCTTGCTTCTCCTGTTTATAATTCCCTTGCTGGTTTGTTTGTTTGTTTGTTTTTCAGATATTGCCCCTGAGAAAAAGCTCTTTAACATCTCAGGTTCCCGATGGCTGGACATTCAGAGACCCCAGAGACATTCTAAGTATATTTTACAAAAACTGCAGGTGCAGTGTCTGATACTCAGAATTATGCCAAGAAAAAACACAGCCTAACGCCCAAACAGGCTAAAGCTCCTCAGAGGAGGTGTGAGAGACAGATCCTTCAGCCAATCGCATCCCTTACACCGCTTCCCGGGCTCCAGTCCTGGGGTGCAGAAGCCCACCTGTGGCTGGGGTACAGCCAGTACTGCTTGCTGCTCCCCCAGGCACCAACCCTGCCGGACGGCCCAAGGTTAGCAGAGAGCCTGGCTAGGGTCCGAGTGGCCTCCTCTGCTTACCCAGTAGACTTGGCGGCGGCCTCCCTTTAGTGTGCAGACCCCGTGGGGCGCTGTGCCAACGCCAGCGGGGATGAGCGAGGGACCCTGTAATCTGGGTGTGTGAGCATTTCAGCCCTTCCTCATGCTTGCTGGGAAACGCATAACCTTTTAGCCATCAGCTTGGATCAGCAGGGCTTCAGGTCTCCACAAGGATCCCTGGCCACGCCTGGCCCCAACCACCGGCAGCGGCCAGTGACTGTGGGGGGCTCCCAATTTGCTTGCTTCAGTCAGGCCTTAGTTATCCATGGACGCAGGGAGGTGGACCAACCCACGTGCCAACATGACTGCAGCCAGGACAGAAGGTCCAACTGGAAGAGGGAAAAAGACACCTACTGTGATAACAAAGCACCTCCTCTGGGTTCACACTCTCGGCACAGTGTGCAGGACGTGCCTGAGTTCACACTCTCGGCACAGTGTGCAGGACGTGCCTGTGTTCACACCCGGGTCACAGTGTGCAGGACATGCCTGTGTTCACACCTGGGTCACAGTGTGCAGGACGTGCCTGTGTTCACACCCGGGCACAGTGTGCAGGACGTGCCTGTGTTCACACCCAGGGCACAGTGTGCAGGACGCGCCTGTGTTCACACCTGGGTCACAGTGTGCAGGACGCGCCTGTGTTCACACTCCTGGCACAGTGTGCAGGACGCGCCTGTGTTCACACCCGGGTCACAGTGTGCAGGACGCGCCTGTGTTCACACCCGGGGCACAGTGTGCAGGACGCGCCTGTGTTCACACCTGGGTCACAGTGTGCAGGACGCGCCTGTGTTCACACCCAGGACATAGTGTGCAGGAAGTGCCTGTGTTCACACCCGGGCACAGTGTGCAGGAAGTGCCTGTGTTCACACCCAGGGCACAGTGTGCAGGACGCGCCTGTGTTCACACCCGGGCACAGTGTGCAGGAAGTGCCTGTGTTCACACCCAGGGCACAGTGTGCAGGACGCGCCTGTGTTCACACCCGGGTCACAGTGTGCAGGACGCGCCTGTGTTCACACCCAGGGCACAGTGTGCAGGACGTGCCTATGTTCACACTCTCGGCACAGTGTGCAGGACGTGCCTGTGTTCACACCCGGGACATAGTGCACAGTGTGCAGGACGCGCCTGTGTTCACACCCGGGCACAGTGTGCAGGAAGTGCCTGTGTTCACACCTGGGGCACAGTGTGCAGGACGCACCTGCGTTCACACTCTTGGCACAGTGTGCAGGAAGTGCCTGTGTTCACACCCGGTCACAGTGTGCAGGACGCGCCTGTGTTCACACTCTCAGCACAGTGTGCAGGACGTGCCTGTGTTCACACCCAGGGCACAGTGTGCAGGACCCTGTGTCCTATGGAACGTTCCTTGCCCCTTCCTCCCCGTGCCACACCACACACTCTGCTGCTTGCACTCCTGGGACAGAGAACAGAAGCTGTTAGAGTATAAGAGCAGTGCATCCACTGCGAAGGCAGAGCAGGTGTTTGTGGAGGAAGCACGTTCACCATGCCAGGGCCTGTGTCGCGTGTGACCACCTGCGTCAGGACGACAGAACAGGTGCACAGCCAGGAGTAGCTCAGATACAGCCCAGGCCCGTTTGCTGTTTGCCACATGTGCTTGCCTTTCCGCAGAGCGGCCAGATGTCCTGCAGCCACAGCGGAAAGCATCGCCAGGACAACCCAGGAGGGCCTGTACAACTCACCCTTCACCCGAGCTGGGGCAACACATGGGTGTACTGCACACTGGGAGCTGACCCGGGTCCCTCTCCCACGGGCCTGGGTCCAGTCCCTGGCTGCTGACCATGGTGCCACAGCCCCTGGGGGCAGTAGGGCTCCTGTTACGACAGGCGTTCAGGCAGAGCTTTCCTCTTAGATCACACAAGGATGTTCTAAAGCAAACCTTTGAACACAAGCACAAGTCGTCCGTATTTGCTGACAATGCACATCAGGTGTGTCTGCTCTATGCACCCTGAGGGGGCAGGGGCATCGGCAAGGGACCGTGGGATCCCCCCCTAGCAAGGGGACCGTGGGATCCCCCCCTAGCAAGGGGACCGTGGGATCCCCCCTAGCAAGGGGCCCGTGGGATCCCCCCCTAGCAAGGGGACCGTGGGATTCCCCCCTTAGCAAGCGGCCTGTGGGATCCCTCACTGAGAGCCTGGCCATCAGTTGCAACAGGGGGAGGAGGGGCTCCTCCAACACCTGTTGGGATTTGGTTGCCATGGTAACAGCACGGGGGTAGGGCCTTCAGGAGGAGATGAGGCCTGGGGTGGGCTTCCCAGTGTGATTCCAGGGGTGTGTTTGGGCCTCTCCTCGCTGCCTGCCTCTCACTGAGTCACTGAGGGCCCTCGCGTGATGCGGCCCTGCCCCACCCTCGAAGCTGGGGTGATCGACTTCTAGCTCTGTGAGGCTGTGCCCAGCCGAGGAGGGGACCGCTGCAGGCTGCTCCCGGTGCCACACACTCACACGGCCACACCCTCAGCACGGCCAAAGCAAGCTCCCTTGGGGGTCTGGGGGACAGCGGAGGACTTCCATTCAGGGAAGCCCTGAGACTCCCCAGTGACACCCAACTGGTGTCCTGACAGTGACAGGCCACCCTGCACCCCACCTCCCCTGCTCCATCTCTCCCTGCCCATCACCTCGTGTCTACCTTGCCCCCTCAACCTGTCCTCGCCCAGCCCTCCCTGTGCAGGAAGGATGGCTGCAGACCCCGGCTATGTGCGCAGACGCGAGTGGTCCTCATCTGCTTCCCTTAGACAGATGGGATTGCCTAGTGCTTTGCGGACTCCACTGGACCTGGAGGATGGGCTGGGCAGCATGGTGGACGGGCAAGGGGCCCTTGGAGCCCCAGCCAGCCCAGCAAGCTGGCCCTGGTCCCCCGTGCCCAGTGCTCTCTCCTTCCAGGGCCTGCGGTGCAGAGCAGCCGGGGACAGCAGCCCTGCCTCTACCTTCTACCCTTCGCGCCCGTCCTGCCATCTGCCTCCCTTGCCAACTCCCTGCCCACCCCTCTGCCCTTGACAAATCATCCCAGGAACTTACAGGAAGCAAGTACACCCCTGCAGCCCTCCCTCCCCTCCCCTTGCTTCAGCCCGTGTGCCTGCAGGGTCCAGGCTGGGGTCAACCAGACTCCCCCTGCAGCAATGTGTAACACACAAGAGTGCAACCCACTCCTGTCTCCTCCTGCCATGGGCACACGGTCCCCTCCCACTGTATTCTGTGTGCAATATGCCAAGCACATTCCTGCATGTTCTGGCCATCGCCCCGTCACCCATGCCAAAGTGGAGTTAATGTTGAGGCACCACAGGGTCCCGGGCCCAGACAGGTGTTACCGTACAAGGTGCTGGTGATTTCAAACTCTGCAGAGCCACCAGTGGATATAAACTGACCTCCCGCTGACATAGTGGCCACAGCCACCCGAGGCCTAAGTCAGCACAAAACCGCACGGTGCACGTGGCGGTCTACCTGCTGAGCTGAGCTCTCCACAGTCGGTCCCCACATCCTGCACAGGCCCAGGTGTGTCCGCCCCTTGTCTTTGGACTGTTTGCTTGGAGCTGCCATCTCCAGCAGCCCCCACAGGGACGCTGCCCGTGAGGAAGCTCACAAGGCAGTGCTTGTCCCCGAGCTCTTTGGTGCCATTGTTCCCGGGCCGCTCTGGGCTGCCAGGACGCGAGGCTCAGACCAAGGACTGGTGCCAGAGGATGAGACACGCAGCCATGAGGGACAGCAGGGAGCGAAGTTGAGACACGCGGTGACAGAGACAGTGGGGAGTGTCTTGCAGGGTTGGGCACAACCCAGCGCTTGGCAGTGCTGGCAGAACATCAGGGTCCATGCCACTCCCGGGGCAACAGGAGGAAGGCTGGGCTAGTCTCCGGCCAGGACACCTGTTGAGCTCACTCCTTGCGGTCTGCCAGGCAGCCTCTGCTTTGTGGCTGAGCACTACCTGAGATGGGGTGTCCCCACTTTCACCACAATGGCCCAGCAGCCCCCCTGCTCTGCCGATTCTGAGTGGTCACCTGAACTTCAGTGTGCTGGCCTCTCTGCTTCGGGCACGGAAGGGCAACCCTCAGCATCCCTGCAGGTTCGAAGGATCGCGTTCAGACACCAAGGCTGTGGTGTTGTTGAGCACTGTGGGTAAACGGTTCCACCACACAGCTTTGGGGTGGTGGACCCCTGAGCCAGCCCTGCCCCTCAGGCAGCTGCCTCCTGCCAGGTGCAAGAAGGCCACAGAGAGAGAAAAAAAAGGCAACATCCTCCTTGCCACTAACTGGTAGCGACAGCCAGACTGCAGACGGACAGTCAGCAGCAGAGAAAGGATGCAGAGTGAGAGAGCCCTTCCATCTGTTGGCTCACCCCATTTCCATCTGTTGGCACCCCCCAGTGCCGCAGCATCCAGCACTGGACCGTCCCGCACTGCTTCCCAGGGGTGTTCACAGAGAACTAGGTCGGGTCTGAAGCCAGTGCCAGTTAGGATGCCAATGTTGACAGCCAGGCCAGGGTGAAATCTGGGTCCTGGCACATAGGTGACAAGGTCCCAAGTATCTGAATCTGCCGCTTCCAAGGCTGCCTTGGCAGGAAGCTGGCCCAGAAGTGAAGCAGCTGGCTCTGCAGTTGAAGATGCAGGCCACAGCCTGGCCTGTGCAACTGTCGGGGTAACAACACAGTGGCTGACGAGACCATAGTAACACAGACAGGGACAACACAGACCTCGGCCAGGCCCCTAACTGCCCACCTGAAACAGACCAGAACCATGGTCCTGGCATTTGCGCACAAACTTCTTCCAGCTACAAAGCAGACCGGCACACACCAGCCGTAACCCGCAGGATGCTGCTGTGGGAGTATGCACCCTCTACTCAAGAATGCCCAGGCTCCTGGCCACACGGGGCCCGCAATACCCTCTCTCACATGCACGGATCCCTCTGGAAGGGCCCTTCGTCCCCCGCCCTTGCTGGGGAACAGCTTGGACAAGCCCATCACCTCACTGAGAGCCAGTGAGCAGAGATGCAGCAGGCTGCCGGCCTTGAGAAGCCTCCACGGCCCCAAGGCGTCCAGACAAGCCACAGTTTCAGTAACCCTCTGGCTCTAGGCCACATCTGTTCTTGGCACTTTTGATGTGTGTGGCCTTCCAGGTGTGTTTAATATTCCTTTTTCTTTGAAAGGCACTTACAGAGGGAAGGAGAGACAGAGATCTTCCATCTGCTGGCTTCCTCCACAGATGGCCCCAATGGCTGCAGCTTTGCTCACGTGGAGACAGGAGCCAGGAAGTTCCTCCGTGTGCCCCATGTGGCTGCAGGGCCTCAAACACCCTAGCTGTCCTCTGCTGCGTTCCCAGACCATCTGCAGGAAGCTGAACCAGAAGTGGAGCAACCGGGATTTGAATTGGTGCCCAATGGGATGCTGGGACCACAGGCAGAGGCTTAGCATGCCATGGCATGGTGCTAGCTATCCAGGAACTTCAAATTAGCATGAGCTACTGCCTGTGTGGGCGTACACAGGAGGACATCTTAACCAGGGAGTCAGTAAGCTTTGTGAGATGCGTGCAAATGGCATGCAAACTGTTGCTGTCTGCGTGGCACATAACTTCAGCAGTGTGTTATTGGGAGTGCAACCTTCTTGGGGAAAGGTTCCAGCTGTGGCCAGGCGTCCCTGTGAGATGCGGTCATCATTGACAACGAAGATAACGGCTGCAAAGGCCAGTCTTGACTGGTTCCTAACACCACACCTCCTCTTGCCAACACGCACACAAGGAAACACTCACCAGTGACTTCCTGCTTTATTTATACACCAAGAAACCACACAGTCACTCAGGGACTTCCTCAAATGGCCATCATTGCAGTGAGCACGCAGCAGGTGCAGTGCCCTGGGCCCCCCACACACTTGTACCCCCAGGAGAACAAGGCACCTGGCTCCAGTTGGTGAAGCCCAGTGCAAGTGGGCCTAGCACTGTCACCAGTTGGGACAGTGGGATGGACACTCCGGGCACTCCTGGGTCTGCAGCACACAGAGGCTGAACCAGGGAGCTGCCAGGGGGGTGGACTTCCGGCCATGTCCCTCACTGGTGTGTGCCCTGAGGGCCAGGCCATGTCTCCACCCTGCACTGCCCCAGAGCACAGAGCCAGCCCCTCCTCCAGCCTTGCACCTGCCAGGGACTGGCCACAGGTCACAGTGCCCACCAGACTCAGACACGGCCCAGAGCACGTGGAGCACGAGGGCTGGCACCAAGACCGCCCCCCCAGAAAAACACAAACCCCCAGTGAAGAGCAGGCCTTCCCGCCAATCAACACAACTTTGAACACGACCTGCACACGGCCAGCCTGATTCCCACCCTGACTAAAAGGGCTGCAGCCAGCCACCCCAGCCCACCCGCGGCCTGCTCCTTCCCCCTGAGGTCCCACCTTGGAACCCTGTTAGTTCTCCCTGCCTAACACAAAAGCCTTCTTGTGAGCCCTGCAGGGAAACTGGCTGTTTTTAGCAACAGAGGCCCTCACTCCTCCTCCCCATCAATGTGGGAACTGTAAACAGACCGACCGCCTCATGAAGATGCGAGTGCACCTGTGTGTGAGTGAGGCTGAGCGCCAGCCGGTGCATGGTGGGCGCGCTACATGCACACAGCACGAAGCCGGGATGCTGCCTGGTTCCAGGTGGCTACTGTGTCACCGCTGGAGACGGAAGAGTAATTCGATTTTCCAGACTTGGCGACACAGCTGACTTTGTTGAGAAAAAAAGAAAAAAGCACAAAGGTAGCACTGCATTCCCGCTCTCCCGCGCGTGGTACCCAGGGACGGGCGAGCCTTCGCCCCCAGCTGCACAGGAGCCGTGAGGGCGGGACCTGAGAAGGACCTTGGCGGAGGCCAGAACACCCGCGGGGCCCGAGAGGTGGTGGGGGGATACCACAGGCAGGATTCGCAGGAAAGAGGGAGAGGCAGGCAGGGGCCGACTCGGCTCACAGGTGCGTCCGGGAGGGTACAGGTCTCCCTCTTGGCGCCCCAGCCCAGTACCAAGTCCAGGAGGTAGCGTTGGGCGCTGCCAGGTGCCTCCCCACAGTGAGGTGGGCGTCAGGCGGGGGCGGGGCTCTCGGCTGCAGCTCACAGTGTGCTCATGTGCGGGAGGCTGCCCAGGCGCCCTGCGCGCTGCCGGCCAGCGACCGCCGACTCCACCCCGCGCAGCCACTCGGTGCACTTGCGCATCACGCCTTCATCGGGGGCCGCGGGCTCCTCCTCGTAGTCCACGTCGTCGTACCGGTGCCGCTCGTTGAGCAGGGACACCTTGAGCATCTGGCGCAGGTCGGCGGGCCGTGGGCTGCCGGACGGCCGTGGGGTGCGCTGCGCAGGGCGGTAAGCCGGGCCCGCCGCCGGGGGCGCGTCGGAGCCGCTGGTGGTGGGGCCACCCTTCCGCGGGCCGGCGGCCTTGGCGCGGGCTCCCGGGGCCGAGGGCGAGGGGAAGGGCCTGCGCGGCCGCGCCAGCAGCTGCTTCTCCAGGTGGCGCCTCTGGATGACCAGGATGGCCTCGGGCGTGAGGTTCAGCGAGAAGCGCAGCGCGTCGTCGGACTCGGGACCTGTGCCGAGTTCTGGCCCCGCCGAGTTCTGGCCGCTAGCAGCCGGCCGGGGCGTGGCGCACGTGGCCCGGGCCCCCGCGCGGACCGGCGAGGCCTGGCGCGGGGAGCGCGGAGGGGCCGGCGGCTGCGTCCTGCTCGGGCCGGGGACGAGGCCGCGTCGGCCCGGCGGCCTCTTGAGCGTGGCCGAGGGCCAGGAGCTGGAGAGGGGCGCCGCGGGCCGCTCCGGGGGCTTCCTCTTCTTCTCCGCCGCAGCCACGGGCGGCGCGCAGGGCCTCCGAGGAGGCGATCGCGCGGCGGCACCCCCCGAGCTTGGGGCGGGCGGCGGCCTGGGCTGGAAGGGCATGGCGTGGCCGAGCGGGCGCGGGTCGGCAGGGCGCTGCGAGGAGGGCGGGTCCGAGCGGGCGCGCAGACCTCCCCAGTCGGCCGCCGCGCGCCCGGCACACCCACCTGCTGGCAGCCCTCGTGTCTCCAGCCGCCTCACATCGCCGTGCCAGGCCCGCACCAGGTCCCGCCTCCTGGGGCTGGGGGTCCGACGCTCCCGACGCTCCCAGGGCTTGTGTGGACCCTGGCGTTCGGCCGGCAGCTGCCGACTGCGGGGCGAGTCCGGGTGCTGCCGGACGCGCCGGGTTGGGCCGGGCGGCGACTGGAGGAGGAGGAGCCGGCGCTCCGGAGGGCACGGGGTGCCGAGTCCCTGGCCTCGCCCGCCCTTTGTCACGACCAAGTGGTGAAAGCGGCGGACTGAGTGCCCGACCGCGGGGAGGGCGTGCTCGGGGCCTGGCGTCCCAGGGCTCCCCCAGCCGGCCGGCCCATGGCAGGAGGCCGATGTTAATTCCGGAGTGACAGGCGGGGTCGCCTCCCAGCCCCAGGGCCTTGATCGCGCTGGTGATGCGATGCGGTGGGTTGGCGTAGCCGCGCTAGCACCATTCTGGCATCACAGAGGAAGCCGGCGACCTGGCGGTGGGGCACCTGGGGAGCCAATCCTTGTGGGACCCTGTCATTTCACAGCCCCATTTCCCACCTGTAAACAGCCCACTTTTACTAATGACAAGAATTCTAGGTGTCCCATCCTTGCAGTGAGCCCAGCTAGGGGCAAAGCTCGGGACCACAGCAGGGACTCGGAGGAGTGAGACCCGCCAACACCTCCACACACTCTGTGACAGGCAGGCATTTCTACAAGGTACATGTATGACCATGTGCAACTGACTGAACTAACTGCACACACATGTAAGCTGTCCCTGTGCTCCTGAACCACTAGCCCACACACACAGTGCCATGCATACAATCCCGTTATTCGGGCATCCTGAGAACACAGGTCTCTGAAAGTCTCTCCCCTCAGGCGTGCCTTTCTGGGCACACACAGGAACACAGTGGCCGTGAGGAGCAGTGGGTCCCGCCGTGTCCCTGTGGCATCTACTGCTACAGGGGGCCCGATGCTGCTGGGACCAGAGTTGTCGGGGAGGCCGACAGGGGGAGGATGCTCTACTCAGAGCATGGAGAGTTCAGCCCCACCCCAGCCCTGCACAGCTGCCTCTGGGCACTCTGCACACACAGCCCTACACTGCTGCCTCTGGGCTCTCTGTACACACACGCAGCCCTGCACTGCTGCCTCCGGGCACTCCGCACACAGCCCAAGCCCTGTAGCTCACACTGCCCTGCAGAGCCTTTACCAGCTCCGGCTCTGCATGTTGGGACTCAGGCCGAAGGCTTGGCAAGCACACACTGCCTACCACTCAGGCCGTGGCATTCCCTGGTACGCAACAGGTGTGTCAGCAGGAACAAGGCCTGGAGAGATGGATTCTGGAGGGACACCGACTGACAACTGGACATGCTCACACCCACTTGAGGGTGCAGCCCAGCATTCCCAAAGCTCACGGGGTCAGTGGTCCCTCTGATTGGACTGCCAGGGTCTCCCTCTTCTGCTTCCTGACCGCATGGTGGCCCTGTGGGACGGTGGATGACAGCTCTGGGCCGGGCACATCTCAGCCTCTGCCCCCCACCACTACTGCAGCCGTCTGGGGCAGGCATGTGCACCTGGGCCAGAACCATGACCCCTCAGCAGAGGGGAGCTTGCAGGCAGAGGAGGCTGGGCCCCAAGGATGAGCTGGGGGGCCAAGACCCAGAGTACACGCACAGCGCATGCTATGACCAGACTTGGAACGACCCCTCATGCTGTCTCATCACTGCAGGGCAGGCCTGGACAGGAGCAAGGTACACACTGGGTGCTGGCCGGCTCAAGTCGCATCCCACCAGGAACTGAACTGTCGCTATGAAATGTGTCCACTCTAACTTGTCGGTCGGTTTGCCAAGGCATCTTATCCTTGGGCATGTGCTTGCTCAGGAAACTGCAGAGCACAAAGCAGCTCAGCACACTTTAAAACACTCCCTCCATCTGCTAAACTCCGCCTGTATGTCCTTCTTGCTTCTATGTGCTTGAAAGGCACAGAGCTCTTCCCTCGGCTGCTTCACTCCCCAGAGGGCGCGTCCCAAGCAGCAGCGGGACCCCGACCAGACACCCACCCATTTCTGTACTTTGATGTGAATCATTTTATTGATAGAGCAGCAAGTAGTCAAATGTCTGGAACCAAAACTAAACCTGAATTTTAAACCAGGAAAAACTCATTCCAGTTTCTGAAGACCCCACTGCGTTACTTAGAAGCACAGTTTGTCAGCGGCTGAAGAATGTCCACAGAAGGCCTAGGAGCGGCACCTGTCCAGGACATTCCAAAGAGGCCGGTCCCTCTGCCCGGTGACGGTAAGCAGCGTCCATTGCACATCAAGTCCTGGGGGAGAAGCACCAACCGTCGCACACGTCATAGCTGAGCAAACCGAAGCCAACCAAGCAGGCACCACCCACCGCTGCCCAGGGGCCCGTGCGGGCGGTGGGCTGGGAGCACATCCTGCCCCCGCCCCGATGCCAAGGCGTCCTCTTATCCATCATTACTAAGAGCTCGGAAAAGCTTAGGCTGTGGACTTGACCTGTGGATGCTAACAAACAATTGCTTAGTATATTTTTAATGAGGCTGGGGGAAGGCAGTATTTTCTAAAACAAAGCAGAGAGGGAAGGGCAGCCCGTGGAAGGCTGGCCCTCGACACCTGCTAGGTTCAGTCCTGGCCATCACAGCATGGCTCCCGATGCGATGAGCAGCGCTGAGCAAGGGGGTTAACAGGCTCTCAGAAACACACAGGCACGCAGGGCACACCGTGCGTTCCCGCTGGGCGTGCCCTCCCGTGGCTGACCCTAACCCCAGCTGACAGCGAGCTCTCCACACCTGAAGCAAGGACCTGGCGCTGGCTTCGGGGAGAGGACCCGGGAGCACACGAGGGGACGTCAGAGGCTCTGCTGGAAGGTTCCTGTTTCCATTACACGGCGTCCTTGCCGAGCTCGCTGAGGTGACTCCATGGCACTGTCTGTATGCTTCACAGCCCCAGCGGTAAGTCATCTTCCGTGTGACAGATGGAGTTTGTGTTCTATAAAGCTTTTATTTAAAAACACAGGCCCAGGGCCTGGCATGGTAGCCTAGCAGCTAAAATCCTTGTCTTTGAAGCACCAGGATCCCATATGGGCACCAGTTCATATCCCGGCCGCTCCACTTCCCATCCAGCTCCCTGCCTGTAGCCTGGGAGAGCAGTAGAGAATGGCCCAAAGCCTTGGGACCCTGCACCGCATGGGAGATACGGAAGCTCCTAGCTCCTGGCTTCTGTACAGCTCAGCTCTGGCTGTTGCGACTACTTGGGGAGTGAACCAGTAGATGGAGGATCTTTCTGTCTCTCCTTCTCTCTCTATAGCTGCCTTTCCAATAAAAATAAATAAATCTTAAGGGGAAAAACATACATAGGCCAAGTGTACACGCACAGGGAGCTCGTGCAGAGAAGCCCAGCCAACACTGTGGTGCAGGTGGTTCCAAAACGGCTTCAAACGAAAGGAACATTCACCATGAGAGCTCGGTGTCAGATCACGCTGGAAGCAGCCTCACCCTGCACGTGAGCGCAGGCTGATCCCCGAAGTCCGTCATGCGGGGAACCCTCCTGCTGGATTGTTTCCAGCTCAAACAGATGCCACCCAAAAGGAAGGTGCCAGCACAGGCCTCTGCAGGCCCACTGGTCCTCTCCTGCCAAGGACACAGGTCTGCCGCCAGTTCCCGCTCTCAGGCTCTGGGGTGCCTGGGACCTCGCCTCCTGCCTCAGGCCCCAGGGAAGGGAGCAGAGCGGACTTGACTGGATCCTTCTGTACTTGGCCAGGCCCTGAGCAGGGCCAGCCAGCAGGGCACATCCCTGGGGTATCAGCCCCAGGCCAGCTTTATCCGCGTACAGTGACCGTTGGCCCTCCCTGTCCCCAAGGTTCGGTATGTCCTGGCACCCGTCACCTTGCCCCTCCTAGGCCAGGTCGGAAGCCATCGTCCCAAGCAGAAGGAGCCTGGGAGTTCCACAGCAGCCGAGGGTCCCTCTGCACCTCAGGCCACACCCCACCCAACAGGGACACCTTCAGGCAGAGCCACTCCACATTCAACTGGCAACCTTCTGCTCTGACATAGCCACACACTTCCAGGTGTCCCTGCAGGGTGCCCGCTGCTCCAAACCCTGACCCCAGAGGAGGCTCGAAGGCCAGGCTCCTCTTCAGGATGGGGCACATGGTTCTCTGCTCCCCACAGGCGGCTCTGTCCCTGCCCCATCGGCTGCTGGGATGCCCTGTTTTTCCAGCTGACTTCTTCCAGAAGGCAGGCTGGCCGCTGCCTCTGGTCAAGCTGAACCCTCACACATGGGCTGCAATCAGCATTCCTGTGCAAGTCCAGCTGGGCAGACCCACAGCCCCACCCCCAGTAGTCTCAATCCTGCTTTCCCCAAGGGTATGTGAGCACAGGGACAAGGGTGAGGGGTGTGTGTGCAAGGATGAGGGTATGCGTGCCTACAAGGTGGGTGAGGGTATGCAAGCGTACAAGGGTGAAATTGTGCAAAAGGGAGGGTGTGCACGAAGGTGAGGGTGAGCGTGGGGACAAGGCAGGTGAGTGGTTTGCTCCCGGAGTCCAGCTCCAGCCGAGTTTGGAATCCCCAGAAAGGGCGCGTGGAGTCGGCAATAAAGAAAGACACAGACACAGACACTTGGTGCGTTCTCACACCAGCTCAAGAAAAGCTGTCCTTTTTATTTACTCAGACACCTTACAAGACTCTACACAAACAACTAATTATTCTATTTTTACTTCAAGACTAAGGGGGCGTGTACAGACATTTGGTCATTCCGTCTGCACTTCAGGGCTAAGCAGGTGTCCCTAAAGATAATTCTGCAATGGGCCCCACACAGTGGCCTAGTGGCTAAAGTCCTCACTTTGAACGTGCTGGGATCCCATATGGGTGCCGGTTCTAATCCCGGCAGCTCCACATCCCATGCAGCTCCCTGCTTGTGGCCTGGGAAAGCAGTCGAGGACGGCCCAAAGCTTTGGGACCCTGCACCCGTATGGGATACCTGGAAGAAGTTCCTGGATCCTGGCTTCGGGTTGGCATAGCACCGGCCATTGCGCTCACTTGGGGAGTGAATCATCGGACGGAAGATCTTCCTCTCTGTCTCTCCTCCTCTCTGTATATCTGACTTTCCAATAAATAAATAAATAAATCTTTTTTAAAAAAAGATAACTCTGCAAAATACTGTATTCATATTCTTCAAAGCAAGCTATTATTCATTCTTCAACAGTAGCCATGGAGCAGCAGCCAGGACTCCAAGGCCAAGGACATGCGATTACCTGCTAATCAGTAGTACCTGCCTACCACATTTCTATTTCTACAATTTACCCATCATTTAGTGGGAAAATAGGTTACAAGGGAAAAACCTAAAATCTAAAACAGAAATTTCAAATATAAAATCCCTCTACAACTATAAACTCTACAACCCCATAAACAATGAAGCAATAATCAAAAGCATTCTTTAATAAAAGCGTCCTTAATTCCTCTAGCTAAAATTATAAAAGCGGCTAAACAATTACATTTTCCTTATTCCAAAAAATTGCAAAGACAGGCTAGCCTTTGAGATAACCATGACTAGATTTATTGTCATAGCAGTTTCAGCCCTCACTCCCATCACTTGCATTAATATTTAGGATATTTTCAAGCCCTTCCCAGAAGGAGTGCTGCATGTGTGGGCCAGATTCTGAGGCAATGGTTCGCACACAATAAAGTGTCCAGAAATGGCACGGGCTTAATTGTGCTCCTGTGTGTAAACTGTCAAAGGCCCACTCACCAAGACGTTATCAGTGACATTAACTCTCAAGCTCTCATCCGCTGCAAACACTGCCTCACAGGAGCAAACAACAATGCCTCAATAGATTACAGGATTCCCAGTGGGGTGCTTGCGTGTCCATGCAGCCAGGGGTGAAACAGCGTCGAGGTGCTCAGAGGCTTCCGCCAGGCCCTGCCTAACAGCTGTAAGCTCCCCCGGGCCTTGCCACACGGGGGCGCTCTTCTCTTCACATCTTTGTGTCATCCACACCCACTGCACGGACCCCAGCAGTTTGCAGAGAGGGCAGGGCACAATGGAGAGCAAAGTCCTGGCTACACACAGGCCTCTGCAGGTCCTGCCCCAGGAGCAGGTGGCAGGTCAAGCCTCCAGGGGACACGCCTGGCCCTCACCAAGCCTCCAGGGGACACGCCTGGCCCTCACCAAGCCTCCAGGGGACACGCCTGGCCCTCACCAAGCCTCCAGGGGACACGCCTGGCCCTCACCGAGAGGCACGGTCACTTTAGTCACCAGAGCTGCTGCCAGCGGAGCTCACGCCCCTCCAGTGGTATCTGCACAACCAGGCTGCAGAGCGGGCGCCCGTGCAGGGCATAACACCTCTGGGCACAGCCCTACACCGCACACCGTCCTCCCTCGGCAGGGACACATGCCCCGCACGCGGGACGCAGCAGTCCTCAGCAGCTGCAACGACCGGGGTGCCCTGGGTTCCCACCGCGCCCAGATGCCGCACTCGGGCCACAGGGCTCAGCCACCACAGCTCGTCTCGTAAGGACCTTGCTGTCCCCTCCGTAAGCTCCTCACCAGTCAGCAGGCTAACCGTGCAAGGGTCACTCTCCCAGCCCCGCCGACCCCGGGTCTACACCAGGGTCATGTCTGCTCACCCTCGCCCCACACACCTGTCAGCCCCAGGCCAGAGGGGCTCCGGGAGGGGCACAGCACAGGGGACACCTCAGGACGGGGGTGCTGGGCTTGCCCTGGAGGAAGCAGCCACCCCCACACCCTGCTGCCACCTTTGCCACGTGCGCCCCTGGTCTCTCCTCCCATACCCTGACCTGTGCCAGGTCCAGCCCAAGGGCCTTCACACGCGTGCACTAAGTGGTCGTGTTTAGGGCAAGGCCTCTTTTTCATTTTGCTACAGAAAAACTGCATTGTGTCTGAACCAAGTTTTACTGAAATGGAATCATTTGATCCAGAAAATGTTACTTTCCAAGGGTAAATTTATTTCAAAATATAAAGATTTATATATTATTTTCTATTACACCATAATAAGCAATTTTTAGCTTCAAAGTAAAAGGTATCACATTAAAGTTCAAAAATAAGATGCCTTCGAAAAGGCAAACATGTTTACAAGCCAACCAAGCCAGTGCCCTGGCGCCCAGGCCCTCCCGTCAGCGCCCCGTTTAAGGCTGCCCCGGGCGGCTGGCTCAGCGCGCTCACCACCGCCCGGCTCGTCGGCTGGCACGGGCGCACGTGCGGCGAGCTGAAGTTACAAACTTGAACGGTTTAGTCGGGTATGTGGCAGCTGCTAGCAGCACACAAAATGGCCAGCCTGCGGCTGCAGGAAAAGACGCCTTCCCCAAGCAAGGTCCGTCACGCGGGGCCACGCCGCGTTCAGCTCAGCAGAGACGAACAGCACTTCATCACCGCGTCCCTGGGGGAGAGGGCGGGAGCCTGAATCCCTGCTCCAGTGCGGTGCTGCCGCGCGGGGCACTGACCCACGCACCCGCGCACTGACCCACGCACCCGCGCACTGACCCACGCACCCACGCACTGACCCACGCACCCGCGCACTGACCCACGCACCCGCGCACTGACCCACGCACCCGCGCACCGACCCACGCACCCACGCACGCACCCGCGCACTGACCCACGCACCCACGCACTGACCCACGCACCCGCGCACTGACCCACGCACCCACGCACTGACCCACGCACCTGCGCACTGACCCACGCACCCGCACTGCCCGACCCGGCACGACACACCCACGCACTGACCCACGCACCCACGCACTGACCCACGCACCCGCGCACTGACCCACGCACCCACGCACTGACCCACGCACCCGCGCACTGACCCACGCACGCGCTGCTGGGATCACGTTACCCTGAGAAGTCGTGTCTCAGCACAGGTGCTGGTCTTAACAAGCAGCAAGTCTAAGTAGCAAACTACTTTCTGAAAGCAAACGACTTAGGGCCCCCAGAAGCCACCTTTTCCTTCATGTCTCTCCGTCTGAACCACTACTTCATTCCGCATGTCTAGCAACATTTTCGGGGATTGTTCTGCACCCCCGCCGATGGAGCTGAGGGAGGGGCCGACGCCCTGAACTGCCGTCCGCTCAGCACCCAGGGCCGTCCGCGGGGCTGCCAGAGCACTCCGTCTGCTACAGCCCCGGTTCGAGGCACAGCCGGGCACCTCGGGGTGACACGGGCCCCACCAGCGTCCTGGTCTAGCTCTGTCAGCTTTAACCTCGAAGTGAGCCTGCCTTCCCACGGCTTCTCTGGGGCAGCCCAGCCCCGGCCCCCCGCCCCTCTTCTCAGAGCAGAATCACGTCGGGGGGTCAGCCCCCATCTGGCCAGTCAGCTCCCAGTCAGCTCCCAGTCAGCTCCCAGTCAGCTCCCAGTCAGCTCAGCTCCCGGCCTGCTCCCAGTCAGCTCTCCACCCGCACAGCTTCAGGCAGGAAGACAGCGTTCCCCAGGTCCCCCAGGCCCCCCAGCTCACAAGTCCACCCACAGTCTTCAATCTGTGTAAACACAACTAAAGGTCCAGAAGTATGACAGAATTCCAAGCAGCTCACCTTGCGTAGGGGATGTAGGACAGACTGTACCTGCAGGAGAAAATCAAGTGTCTGAACTTCACCCAGTGCCACATGGCGGTGCCAGCAGCAGCCACGAGCCCCGTCGCTCAGGATGACCCCAGGACCCTGCCCAGGCCCACCTCCTCCCAGGCTCCGGACGCACCCGCACCATGCTGGTGGCACCAGGGGACCTGCCCGAGCCCCCGCCCACGGCCCTCAGGAGGTCCGGCCTGTGAGCTCTCAGGTAACGACGGATCGGGAAGTGGCTTACCAGGTCATTGACAAGAACTGTAGTATGCAGAATAGTAAGGCCAACCCCTTCTTGTGCCACTATGAACAGTAAGAAGAAAAATTACTTACAAAATGTTTTCACATTCAAGTTTGTCTTGCATTCAAAAACATGGATGATAACTCCATCCATCTGCTATTATGTTAGTCTAATTTTTAGATACCCAGTTTTCATTCTGAAACCACCCATTAATTTGAGTCAATAAACATAACTGCAGTAACTGCAAACAAGCTGAAAATGACTTTTTTGATTATTTGAAAGGCAGAGAGGAACAGAGCTGCAACCTGCAGAGTCACTGCCTCGAAGCAGGCAACAGCTAGAGCTGGGCAAGGCTGGCACCAGGAGTCGGGAGCTCCAGCCAGCTCTCCCACTGGCCAGCAAGGAGGTGCCAGCCACTGCCACCCAAGGGTCATGAGCAGGAAGCCAGAACCAGGGGCATAGCCTAGACTCAAACCCAGGCACCCAGTGTGGGACGCCGACACTGGCCTCCCCACAGCACCCCAAACTGCACCAGATGCTCACCCCACAGCACCCACTTCTTGAAAGTTTTTAAGTTTTAAACTCAACTTCCACTTTGCTAGCAGTCACATGAAGACCTCATGAGCTCTACAGCCCATAAAGAATTTACTCATTCTCTCTTGTCCCTTTTCTTTAATTACTGTTTGAATGAAAAATATTTTACTGTTATCTTCTGAAATAATGTAAACAATTTCTATGGTTATTTTTAAATTGTCTATTTTAGGGCCTAGCAAAATAGTGTAATGGCTAAATCCTCACTTTGCAAGTGCCAGGATCCCACAAGGCCGCGGGGTTCCATGTGGGTGCTGGCTCATGTCCCGGCGGCTCCACTTCCCATCCAGCTCCCTGCTTGCAACCTGGGAAAGCACTGCAGGATGGTCTGAGGCCTTAGGACTTTGCGTCCACAGGCGAGACCCAGAGGAGGCTCCTGGCTCCTGGCCTCAGATCCACTCAACTCCAACTGCTGTAGCCATTTGAGGAGTGAACCAGTGCCAGTTCTTTCCTTGTCTCTCCTCTCTGTAAATCTGATCTGCCTTTCCAATACAACCAATCCTTAAATGATCTACAGGCCAGCATGGGGTGGCACAGAAGTCCCAGTAGCAACGGGGAAACCTAGGATCTAGCTGTTAGTCTCTGGGTACAAATTAAAGGGAGGGGTCAGTGCCACGGCGTAGCAGCCACAGCCTGCAGCAGCAGTATTCCTTCTGGGTGCAGGTTCAGGTCCCAGCTGCTCCACTTCCAACCCAGGACCCCATTAACACACCTCGGAAGGCAGTGGAGGATGGCCCACGTTTTGGGGTCCTGGCACCCACATGGGAGACCTGGAAGACCCTGGATCCCCTAACGCACTGGCCAGGCTCTGGCCAGGGCAGCCACTGGGGAGTGAGCCAGCGGATGGAAGAGCTCCAGCCTCCCTAAGTAACCCTGACCTTCAAGCGAATCAAACCAATCCTCTCATCAGAAAGAAAACAATCTACTCTGGGCACTCCTCCTTCGTCACGGTTCATCTTCATTTACTTCTGCACTTGTGACCCACAGCTCATGAGCACGTGCAGAAGGCTGTGCCCCGCACACAGGACACTGCAGGGCGCCGTGTGACACTGCAGGACGCCATGTGACACTGTAGGGCGTCGTGTGACACTGCAGGGCGCCGTGTGACGCTGCAGGACACCGTGTGACACTGCAGGGCTCCGTGTGGGGCGCCGTGTGATGCTGCAGGGCGCCGTGTGACGCTGCAGGACGCCGTGTGACGCTGCAGGGCGCCGTGTGACGCTGCAGGGCGCCGTGTGACGCTGTCCGTGGCGACCAAGGAGTGACGGCCTCCTACAGCTAGGCTCAGCACGGACTCCCCAGAGCACCGATGATGAGGGCTAAAGGCATTATACACACACCGTGCTTCCCAAACAGGTTTCCGTGGGCACGGCCGGGAGGGAGCTAAGGGCCACGGGGAACTTGGCGACACCAGGGGGCACTCCCAGCCTCCCACAGGGCCTCCCAACAGACTTGGGATCCAGTAACCCATTTTCCTGCCAGCTCCCCCTTGTCCATTTCAGCAGCAGCCTCCCCCCTCGCCCCCGAGCTATGGGGCCATAGCACAGCCCCAGCAGGCTCCCCAGACACCAAGAGCCCAGGCCCCCATGCAGGTGCTGAGCCAGGCTGCAGAGTCTGGGCTCGGGTGGACACTCCTGAGCACTGCCATACCAGACCTCAGGGGTGCCATGTCATCACCTGGCATTCTGAATCCCCAGCGAGGCTGTTCTCAGCTGGGGAAATGACACTCCCTCACCTCCACAGAAAGCCAGCGGGGCCCCCATCACTTACCCAAAAGACAGCGCACAGCGTACAGAAGAGACACAGCTGGAAAGGAGAGAGAGTGCGATGAGTATGCACCTGTGTGCAGCGTGGCCCTCCCCGGATGCTGACGCTGGGGACGCGCGGAAGCCTGCAGCATCCTCGGCTAGCTTCCACATTACTAAGCTCCATGCACAAAGAGGGAGTGCCCATTCCACACCGTCCCTCCACCTATAGCCACATCCAGAGCTGGACACCTGCTGCCTGAGGTTCTCCCACCTGGACCTGGTCAGCTCCCTCTGAATGAGGAGCCACACAGGGGAAAGGGCACATCCGGCCCAGGAGGGGCCTGAAGTGAGGGCGGTGCTGGGAGGCTGCAGCTCTTCACGCTCACAGCGGCCAGCATGGTGACCACCACATGCAGGCACGGCGACCACCGCACGCAGGCACTGCGGGAACGCTGAGTCTGCACCAAGTTCCAGCACCTCACACCTGCCCAGTCACTCTCTCTTAAAAGCTCTAGCACCTCCAAGCCCATCACTTGTTTGGGTATGGTACAACATGCCCAGGGGCAAGTGCTGGGACATTTCAATAAACAAATCCAGGCAAAATCTTAGCGTAATACAGACTTCTTACGGCTCACAGTGTGAAATAATTTATGCTTAGTCACCCAGGTAAAGTTGAATATTAACACATATGTTAATATAAAATTCAAAATAAGCGCAAGTTAGTAAGATACGAAAGCAAACAAAAACACACAAAAAATAGAAAAACTAAAAAAGAATATTTTTTTCCAAATAGAAAACTGGCAATTATCCCTAAAAAGCCCTTCTTTCTCAATTAACGCATATGAATTGGGTCCAAAAAGCTCATTCCAATTGCTGAAAGGCAGAGCAGCCAATGACATCTCAGAGCTCGGGCATGCTGGGATACGAGCTGGTATAAACCCAAACCACGGAGCTGGTGGCAGAGGAGCCCGGATCCCACGTGGGTGACTGCTGGTGTCCCACCGCCCCATTTCCCTTCCAGCTCCCTCCTGTGGCCAAGGGACCTGCACCCGTGGGGAGACCCAGAAGAGGCTCCTGGCTCCTGGCTTCACATCAGCACGGTTCTGCCCACTGCGGCCGCTTGGGGAGTAAAGCAGAGGGAAGATTCTCTCTCGCTCCCCCCTTCTCAGTAATCAATCTTTAAAAATGTAATAAAAGTAAGGTGACAGACACGGTCCTGCTACGTGTTGGCTTCTGCTGCCTGTCCCCTCCGGCCCGGGCTCGACGGCTCACACTCGGCTCACACTCGCGGAGCTGCGGGGCGGAGGCCACAGCGCGGGGCGCAGCGTGCGAAGCCACGCCAGGAGACGTCACTCAAGCAGGAAGATGCTGAGGAATGCTGGCTCTGGCCAAGAAGACCCAAATCATGCAGAAGTGACACGCTCACAGCTCAACAGCCACCCAGCCACAGTCCCCCTCCCAGTCTCCAGCCATAACAGAAACCCCCACAGTTCCTAGCCAAGCTGGTCACTCCTCCCGCGGACAGGCGCCTCCGATCAGCAGCCTGCGGGGGCAGCGGGGCAGCTGGGACAGGACGAGAGTGGCCGCAGGGGTGGGGAGGAGGGACAGGAGGGCGGCCTCAGCAGACACCTGTAACGCAAGGCGCACACCGCCTGGAGCACTCCATGCCCGCGTTCGGAAACAATGACTCTAGCTGCGGTCAGCAGTCCACACGGCAAAGCTGCCACCGCTCACTGCTCACTTACAAGCATAACAACAGTGGCAAGCAATCTTGTCGGTTCAAACATTTTCTTCAGTTGCTTCACGGGTCCCATCAGAAAGCAGGTGCTATTTGAAAAAAACAAAACGCAAAAGTTGAGCATGCTAATTTGGCTATGCACAAATGAACAGTTTCAAAAAGAAACCCTAAACTAAGGAAAAAAATCTCACAATAAATCTATCTTTTCTCCCCTAATGTTAAAGGCAATGGAACTGTGAAAAAATGTAGAAGTGTAAAGGGAAAGTAAAAGTTAAATAGGGGGGATGTGTGTTATAGGAAGGGGTTATGTAGGATGGTATTGAGTAAGAAGGGATGAAGTAAAAGAAAATAGTGAGGGGATAAGCAATAATAAATGGTACGAGGGAGGGAATAATAACATAATGATAAGTGGGATAGGATAAGAAGGGGGTATTGGGGGGAAGAGTGAGAAGAATTAGAAAAAAGGGAAAAAAACGAGGGAGAAAAGAATGAACAATAGGGCGTGGGGAAAAGATAGAACGGTCTGACTAGTAAGAAGGGTAAGAATAAATAACGCGGGGGGTCATTCTATATCTGGTGGATTGTTACGGGATTATAGGCGTGGCCCATGAAAATAAGGGACTTGAAGATGAAGAATAAAATGGGGCACAGCCATCCCATGACGACGCTACGGGCATGGGCGGCCACGCAGGCCTACGTATGAGGAGAAAATACTTGTGTGTGACATGCCGGTGGTACTGACAGAGCAGCAATATTAAAGGCCATGGCCCCCATGTGGGGTACCTATTCCAAACCGGGATTCTAAAGGCTCAGTAACGGGAAGGGTGGCATGCCAGCGGAAGAGAGATGACGTCACCACTGCCCTGAGCCCCACGGCTGGCCCTGGGGTGCAGCAGCCCCGAGTCTGGGGCCACTGTCTGCGACCCACCAGCCTCATGCCTGCTCTGGGCTGCCACCTCCAGGTACAAGCGGGGGAACGGCAGCTGCCCATGCACTCACTAGAGTGCAGGGAAACTGTGCAGTCACTGACCCCCAGCAAGGGCCCCAGGCCACTCTCACCACTGACACTGTGATGGCAGTGAGCAAGCAAGAGCCAGGACACACCCGCTAGACGGACATGCAGCCAGCAGCTGCCCTGCAGGAGCGGGTGCCTCTGACAAGGGCCCCATGGCCATGGCAGCACACCTACCTGGCCAAGGCAGCGAGGTTCCCAAGGGTGTAAAACACAGCAAAGAGCTTCGCGCCCCCGGGCAGCCACAGCAGGCCAGTTCCCTAGGTGAGACGGTACAGTTAAACAGCTTAACACATGAATGTGCTATGGACAGCAGTCGGATAAGCAAACATCACCAGATCATGCTGAATACCACCACGTTAGCCTGCCGACCTGCCCTGACGCACCTCTACTCGTAGCAATCCCACTCCATTTACATGTTTCAAATGCAGTTACAACAAGCAGGTGCGTGCTGAGGCCACTCGATGGGCTGCTATCCTAACAGACTTCTCTCAAGTAAAATTATTTCAGCATGCAAAACTTCCAAAAATATTTCTGCATTTTCAAGAAGTGATCTGCAGCCCTTGAGACATGTCCCACCAAGAGCGTCCCCAGGGAGCGAGACACTGCCCAGCATCAAACGGACAGCTGGTCTAACACAAAACAAAAGCGAGTAGGCAAAAACAAGCTTTAACTCACAAGGAGAGAGAAGAAGACGCCAGCTACGAAGCAGATGGCAAACCACTTCACTCTGGTGCTAAAGCTGAGCGACGAGGCGTCCAGGACCTGGGGAGACGAGAGAGCTGGGACACACGCTCCCACCGCCACTGACCGCTCACCCCACACCACATAAAGACAGCAGCTGTTGTAACGCACGCCCCGCACGGGCCAGGGCCACATCCGGGGCGACCGAGGGACACTGGAAGGCTTTGCTAGGCCTGACCATGTGCCTGCGTCCCCAAGCCCTTCGGTGCACACCAACAGGGATCAAAGGACGGAATGCATGAGACACATGAGGAAAACGTGTCCTGCTGGGCCAGCACTGTGCCCCACGTGACATCAGTGCACAGTGCCAGCACTTCCTATCATGTGACACAGTGCAGTGCCAGCATTTCCTGTCAGCATGCCAGCTGAAACCTGGCTGCTCCAGTGCCAATCCCCTCCATGCTAACCTGGCAAGAACATCCCAGAGAGGTACAAGAACCCAGGCACAGCTGGAACCCATCAGGGTCTCCGCCATGGGCAGCAGAGGCCCGGTGCTGCCCACAGGAGGGCGCTGAGCAGGCCCGCGGGTGCTGCCACAGTTTCCATCATGGACAGTTCCCTGCAGTCCATCTCAGCAAAGCCTCGAGTGCCCCCAATCGTACAGACAATTTACACCTCAGCAACAACGCTCCTAGATGCTGCATAAACCCCAGCTGCACTTGCCGGTGGCTGTGTGGACACCCTTAGGTGGCCAGGCGAGCTGTCCCAGCAGGGGTCACACTCCTTACCTCGCCAGCTCACTCTGCGGTCCACGTGCAGCATGAAAAGCAGAAAACAAAAGCTGAAGGTCTCTCAACACTTCCGCGGGGACACACTTAAAACGCTGCTTACCTCGGCTCCACGCACGCACGCCTGCCTGCCCCAGCGCCGAGTGCCCACTGCTCTACCCACAGCAGCGGCAGCTGGGCTGGTCTGCCCCGTGCGCGGGACCCGCCCGGGCACACGCCAACGCACGGAGCAGAGAGCAGCTAAAGCGCATCGTGGGGCAAGTGCCCCGAAGTTCTGCTTTAAAGACTGGGAAATGCATGAATTAGCTCACTTTACACAAACTCAAAAATTAATTTAAAAAAGAAAAGGGGCAAAGTTGAATCATTTCACAATGCAGTCAAATCGAAGGATCATGGTGCATACCGTGAACACAAACAACTGTACTGTCCCTTTAAAACAGACGGTCCAGGATGGCCCAACCCAGTAAGTGACACATCACACAAGCAGAATGAAGCATGGCAACTGCATAATTATCTCAGCACACACAGGCAGGATGGCAACACAACACTGTCCCATGACAACTTGAAAACACAACAAAGGCAACGCACAAACCCACACAGTCAACACTGCTCAGAATGGCGAAAAGCCGTAGTATTATGTCTGCTCGGGGCGTTTACTCACTGTAGTTCTGCAAGTTCAGAGCCATTAGGCAAGAAACAGAAATGAGGATCTCAGAACATCCCTGCTTGCAGAGGACACGGCCGGCCACGCTGCGGAAGGGGAGGAGTCCGAAAGCGACTATCAGAACTGCAGGCGGACTCGGCAAGATTGCAGGAAACAAGATGAACACACAACAGTGCTGCCAAACGTACGCCTGAGAACTACGGGAGTCACAGCCACAAAGGACTAGAACGCCTGGAGATACAGCTAAGCAAGATGTAAAACAGCTCTGATGAAAACCACAAAACACAAAAGAAAACAAAACATTCCTTATTTTCAATTGTGGTTTCTCAGGTTCACTTGAGTTCAGACACGTCGCTACTTCTCCTTTCTTGCACCACTTGGAAACCACCCATTGTTCCCAAGCTGAGCTGCGGGGATTCAACGGCCAGCTTGTTCTCCCAGCAACAACACGGCGGTTATTTCCACTCCATCTTTCTCCTCCACTGCTTTCCTCCACCTGACAGTATTCAAAACACAAGCCCTGCCCAAGGGCTGCCCTCCGTAAGTTCACCCACCAGCCAAGAGTTTCTCTCAGAAACAAGGCCAGGGAAGCTGAGCCCGGCGAGTCAGCGGGCAAGATCCCAGCCTGGCAGAGCCCAGCAGCTCCAGGAGGGCACCTGCAGCTGGCTGCATTTTCTTTATTTTTTAAGATTTTTTTTTTTTTGAAAAGGCAAATTTAGTGAGAAGGAAAGCCACGTGAGCAGTGGCAGGGCAGTCCCACCAAAGCCAGCAACTTGGCATCCTGAATCTTTCGCCTCAAAACAGACACAGACACCCTAAAATGCCACCTGTCTTGAGGATTGGCACTGTGGCATATGAGTTAAGTTTCCGCCCGTGGCTCTGGCATCCCATATGGGCACTGGTTCGTGCGCTGACTGTTCCACTTCCAATCAAGCTCCTTGCTTATGATCTGGGGAAGCAGCAGAGAATTGCCCAAAGTCAGGACCCTGCACCTGCATGGGAGACCCAAAGGAAGCCTCTACATTCAGATGGGCTCAGCTCTGGCCACTGCAGCCATTTAGGGAGTAAACCAGCAGATGGGTGATCCGCAATCTGCTTCTCCTTTCTGTAACTCTGCCTTTCAAATAAAAATTAATAAATACATTTTAAGAACAATCATGACCACCCTACACCAAACTGTCACCAATGACTTGAACAATTTGCTGTGTTTGCTCATGCAGGAAGCCGAGGCAGAGCAGGCACCCTCGGAGGAGGCCTGCCCTGTGGTCAGCTGGTCCTCACTGAACAAAAAAACACGGCAAGGACAAGGGCTCCCAGCAGTCACTGCGCCTGGTGAGGCTGTCCCCCCGGTGAGGCTTTCCCTGGTGAGGCTGTCCCCCTGGTGAGGCTGTCCCTGGTGAGGCTGTCCCCCCGGTGAGGCTGTCCCTGGTGAGGCTGTCCCCCTGGTGAGGCTGTCCCGGGAGGCAATGAGCCCCCCTCCCTGGGGTACCCCATCTCAGGGGACTTCCACTACCACAGGCTGACCCACCATTCTCTGCATCTCTTCCAAAGTCACAGCACACCCTCTCCCCACTGCCTGGGCTCACACCGTCCCGCACCGCCTGGGCTCACACCGTCCCCCACCGCCTGGGCTCACACCGTCCCGCACCACCTGGGATCACACTGCCTCCCTCACCCCCACTGCCTGGGTTCACACTGCCTGCCCCACCCCCACCACCTGGACTCACACTGCCTGCCCCCCTGCACTGTCTGGACTCACACTGCCTGCCCCACTGCACTGCCTGGACTCACACTGTCTGTCCCCCTTCCCAATACTGCCTGCCTGGAGCTCACATTCTCTGAGCCACCCTCGCTGTAGCACTTGTCCTCATGCAGGACTCCTGGCCAGGTCCCAGGAACTGTCTAGGATCCACGCCACGGACCCCACACACAGCTAGCCTGGCCTGAGCCTCATGCCCTCATGCCCAGGGACTGTCCCCCGCCAACCCAGCTCCTCCTGTCCCAAGGTGTCTGAAGGTCCCCACCTCAGCCGCCCTATCCCAGGAAACCACCAGGTCCGCTGGAGCCCACTGGAGCCTTTCTTCCTAGGCTCTGAATGGTGGGGCAGCCAGGGCCCCTACCTGCCTGGCACCTACACTGCGGCTTCTCACTCCAAGCCCTGGCTCCTCCACACCTCCACTTCCCCCCCACAGTGCCCACTCCTACCTCCCACCACACTGCAGCTCCTACGGGCAGTCCCCACCCCCACCCCTGGCTGACACCCAAGCAGCTCCCACCCCTCACCGGATCCTTCATCCTCCCAGTGAGGGGGTGTTTGTGCCCGCGGCCCAGGTAAGCCTGGCTGCCTGGCCAGGTTTTCTCCAGGGAATTATCTAAGGTTTGTCCACGGGACACCAAGCGTTCCCTTGAGTTGCCTCTGCCTGCACAGGCTCATTCATTACCCAACTCAGCCTGCATGACCGGGTGTGGGGGGCAGCAGCTGCTATTCACAGTTCTGCTGGCCCTGTGTGCCCAGGGACCACCCTCAGGTTCAGATGGCACCTTGCCACTCCCATCTCGTGAGGTAAGAGAAGTGTGGGGTCTCCCTGGGGCCGCTGGGACATGAGGACTAGCCCCATCCCAAGGCTCCCTGGAGCTTCACCTCCCAACACTGTCATGGTTGTTAGAGAGGGCTAGGCAGCACCTTAGGGATCCGGGGAGACATTCGCTGCCTGACCCAGCCGAGCAGTGACACAGGGTCCCCCTAAGGGGCCTCATGGAAGGCTGTCTCCTCCCAGACTCCAACAAAGGATCACAACATCACACTGCACTGCATGGCCACATAACGCACTACACGGGCACCAACAGCACCGCGCTGCACAGCCACACCGCACTGCACAGCCACACACTGCACTGCACAGCCACACTGCACTGCCACACACTGCACTGCACAGCCACACACTGCACTGCACAGCCACACACCGTACTGCATTACACAGCCACACACTGCAGTGCACAGCCACACCGTACTGCATTACACAGTCACACACTGTAGTGCACCTCACTACACAGCCACACTGCACTGCACAGCCACACACTGTACTGCACAGCCACACACTGTACTGCACAGCCACACACTGCAGTGCACAGCCACACACTGCACCTCACTACACAGCCACACACTGCAGTGCACAGCTACACACTGCACTGCACAGCCACACACTGCAGTGCACAGCTACACTCAGCACTGCACTGCACAGCCACACACTGCACTGCACAGCTACACTCAGCACTGCACGGCCCGCACTGCACTGCACAGCTATGCACTGCACCACACAGCCACACTGCACAGCCACACACTGCACTGCACAGCTACACACAGCACTGCACAGCCACACACTGCACGACACGACCAGCAACAGCACCGCACTGCATTACACAGCCACACGCTGCACGACACGACCAACAGCACTGCACTACACAGCCACACACTGCACTGCACAGCTACACACTGCACTGCACGGCCCACACTGCATTGCACAGCTACACACTGCAGGCACTGACACTCACTGCACCACACAGCCACACAGTGAATAGCCACAGCACACTGTAGGACCACGTAGCACACAGCCACACTCTGCACCACATGTCCAGCAGGCTGTCCATGCACACACAGCACCCAGCCACACTCTGCACCACATGGCCAGCAGGCTGTCCACGTACACACAGCACCACCCAGCCACACTCCATACCCCACACAGTCACACACTGCAGCCCGTGCAGTACACAGCACATCCACGCCTGAATGGCCAGCACAGGCCCCTCAGCTTGCCTTCCCCTTTCACCCCATTCACACCCAGCCCCAAGGGACCCTCCTTCCCAGGGCTGTGCACCTCAGGCCGTGTCCCAAGGTGCTCTACAGCTTGGAGCCCAGGCATAGGACCCTTGCGTGGCACACAGCAGATGGTGACTCCTGTCAGCCATCCTGTCATCTCCTGTCCTTTTGAGACGGCCTTCTCCCTCCCAGCACACCACCACCCAACCACCTGCAGGCAGGACGGCGGCCCTCCTCAGGCCAAAGCATCTGTCCACGGCACTGTCCCTCTGCTCCACGCCAATCCTTCTCCACCTAGCTTGTCTTCCCTCTGGACAGCCGGCTCCCAGCAAGTGACAGTACCGCTTTCAGGGCCCCTAAAGAACTTCCTCCAGCACAGGAACCCGCTGAGCACCCTGAGGGGCCAGGCGCTCAGCCGTGTAAACGGCAGTGGACCATGGTGCACACATGGGGCACGCTGGGGAACTCAGCATGGCGTGTCGGGGCGGCAGCCCCAATGCCCCTCGTGGGGATTGGGGTCCGTGCCACTCAGTGGGAGACCTGGACCAAGCTCGGCTGGCAGGCGGGAAGGAGCAGCATTCAACACAAAGGTCAACAAAAGCCCCAGGGAAGACAGGATCTGCTCAGGATGCAAATAGCAGAACCCGGCCCGGCTTCCGACTGGAGGAAATGACCCTGGGGAGTCGCACGGACGAAGCACACACGCGCACACACAGGATTTTTACAATAATCATTCTAAAATAAAAACTACCGAGAGTCACGGCCTTACCAACGCCTCACTCGGTATGACCTGGCTTCGGGCGGCCTCCCCACTTCCCACACACCCTTCTCCGGGGCGGCCGGTGCACCTGCGCGCCGTGGACGCCGCGTCCAGCAGGCGGTCGGCGCTGAGGGCCAGCGGGGACCCCGGAGGACTTAGGGGAGACCCGCCCAGCCCCCCGAGTCCCCCTCCCCGGGCGGGCCGCTACCTGCGCGGTCAGGCCCTGCTCCTCGTCGTCCTGGCCGCTCAGGACCCGCCGCAGCTTGTCCATGGCCGCACTCCGGCCGCCGGCCGCCCGTCCGCAACCCCGCAAACCCGGACGCGAACCCCGCAAATAGCCGCCGGAAGCCTGGAACGTCCGCTTCCGGCTCCCCAGTGCGGAGCCCCACCCCCAGGGACGGAGCGCCTGCGCACTGCCTCCGCGCGCCCACGTGACTCGGGGCGTGCGGGCTCTTCCTGCCCCGGGGAGCAGCCTGGCGGCTCCGCTTCCGGAGACACCCGCTTGTCAGGTGTAAATGGGCGTTGGCCGTTTCACCTGCCGCGGGAGGGGACGGCCAGGGCCGCAGGACAACACCCCGGGCGCTGCCACCTCGTCCTAGGCCTGCAGCGCCGGCATCCCGGGCGGGCGCCGGTTCGCGTCCCGGCCGGGGAGGACGGCCCTGCAGGCCTGCGGGAGACCTCGGGGTCGGCTCAGCTCTGACCGCCTGAGGAGTGAGCCAGCCATGGGACCTCGGTGTCTCCTCGGTGTCAGTCCCGGGGAAGGAAGGAAGGGGCCGGCTGCCCCCGGGGGCCTGCAGCTGCGGACCCCCCCACACCCGCCTGAGTGCCTGGGTTCTCAGGGCCCCTTCCTCTGCTGTTGCTGCGTACCTCTCTGAGGCAGCGCTGCCATCCTCGGCCTCCCTGGGTGGCCCCAGCGGGCAGGGCTGCAAGGGTGAGCCAAGCGGTTCTCCGGGGGCTCCTCCCACGCGGGTGCAGGGGCCCAGGCACCTGGGTGCCGGGTGGGACTTGAACCATGCTGGCCCCTCAGTGGCTTCACCACCTGCTGGAGGTGCCGCCCCGTGAGGAAGTCCCCGCTATGTAAGAGGGGTACTGAATCGTGGCCAGAACGCTGGGACGTGGCTGCATTGTGTGCAGCGGATGTGTGTCACAGGATTTTTGGGGTTTTTTTTTGCATCAATGAGTAGAAAAGAGTTAGCATGGCAAACAGTCACACGAGAATCTGCTTTTATTGACTTGAGAGGCGGAAAGAAACACACAGAGGGCTTCCATCTGCTTGCTCACTACTCCATGACGGAAGCCAGGAGCCCCGAACTCCGCCTGGTCCCCCTCACTGCTGCCAGGGACCCGAGGACCCAGCCGCCACCTGCCGCCACTTGGGCCACCCGTTAGCCCCAGCTAGGCGGGAAGCAGAGCCAGACTTGAACCCCAGGCACTCCAACCTGGGCTGCCCGTATCTTCACTGCTGAACCAAAAGCGGCCATGTCTCAGAGCCTGTCGAGAGCCCTCAGATGACAATGGTGAGCGGCACAGCTCAGGGGCTGCGGCAGGGACACACGGCCTTGCATCCTCCCTTCCCGACCACGTCTGTGCAGGCAAAAGAAGGCTTGGAGACTTTATTCACATTAACAGCAGGCCAAAGTGTCTGTCAGTGGATGAAAGGGACGCACTGCACAGATCCCGTGACGCCACAAGGGGGCGCCACATCGCCACCAACCGTCCTCCCCCAGGGACTGTGTGATGGCCAGCAGGTGCTGGGGCGGGGTCGGCTCTAAGGGGGAGCTGCTCGGCCACAGCACCCCCACGTCCACCCCAGGCCAGGATCACCACCTCGGATCTCAGGCAAAGCAGGCACAGGTGGCTGTGGCAGTGCTGTGCAAATCTTGCCATCCTGCCCAGCTGCTACAGGGCAGCAAGTCTGCCATTTATTCCTAACTTGTGTAGGAGCCTCCCGTGCAGGGCTGCCACTGTCTTGGGCCGCCCCGTCCTGCCCGAGTGGACCAAACAAGGAAGGAGGAAGGAGGCCGAGGGCTACGCCGGCTCTGCTGCAACCACAGGCCTCCTGCAAGGGCCATTCTCCGTTTTCTCCCACCCAGGTTGGGAGAACCCCAACAGGTCGAGAAACGCCCACACTTGTATTAGAGCAGGAGCTGAGGCCCAAGTACAAGCCAGTGTTTTTGCTACCATGGCTGTTGGCACAAAAACTGCGTGGCTTAGGGGAGCGTCCTGGGATCCTCACACCCCGGGCTGCTCTCATCAGCCAGCTGTCGCTCACTGGGTGCCGCTCACTGGGGTTGTTGTTCATGGCCTTGCCTGGGGGGCAGCCCAGGGAGTCCACTGGCACAGGGCTGGGTTCACCTCCGAGCCTGCCTGACCATGCGACCCACCTCAGGCCTCCTCCGAGCCCTGCCCGTGGTGGCGTGGAATCCAGCAGCACAGAGCGCAGGCCTTGTCAGGCGCCGTGGGGAGTGGGCCCGCCACAGTGCCTGCCTCTTTCGCAGTCCTGTGCACGGGGTGGAGGCAGCTGGGCTTCCCTGTGTGGACTGACGCTGCCAGGCCGGGGGCAAGTTGCCCTGCAACACACACTTCCTTACCATGCTCTGCCCTCGGAAAGCTGTGACCAGTGCGTAGGGTAAGGAAAACCCATGCATGACACAGGAATCTTTTACACCGAAATAAGCTTCCAGCTCCACTCTCCCTGATCTTCGCTCATCCCAGCCTTATGCCCTAACACTTGCTAATGGCAGTTCCTGTTTACGACAGAGTCTCTGTTTCCTTTGGGGGGCTGTGCAGCTCCTGGTGGGCGTGCATGCCTGCAGGCTCCCTTCCATCTTGCAGGACAGTGGCTCCGGGGAGAGGGGCTCAGTTGAGCCTGAGGATTCCTACCGAGGACCACTGTAGGCACTCACAGCATCCCGGCATGGGCCGCTGGGGCATCTTCAGGCCGGCCCCCTTTTGCAATCGCAGCCTCAATTCCTGGACCCCCCGAGGCTCCAAGCCCACCGGGGATCTTCCCAACACTGCATCACTCCCTTTAGTTTTGTTTTGAAAGATTTATTTGAAAGGCACAGTTTACAGAGAGAAGGAGAAACAGCTCGTCCATCACTGGTTCACTCCCCAAGTGGCCGCGACGGCCAGAGCTGGGCTGGGCTGAAGCCAGGGACTGGGAGCTTCTTCCAGATCTCCCACACAGGTGCAGGGCCTAAGGACTGCCATCTTCCACTTCCACCCCAAGTCACAGCAGGGGGCGGGGTTAGCAGTGGAGTCCAAGCGGGATGCTGCCACCACAGTGGAGGCTTAGGCCCTTGGAGTGCACAGGGCAACGGGGCTGGCATCTCCCTAAGGACGCCTGAGCAGACAGAAGAGCCACGTGCGCTGTGAGTCAGGGGCCTCTTCTCACACTGACTCACAGTGGAGCAGGGACATGTGACCTATTGGCTGTGTGCTTCCTGAGGCCTGCGTTCGTGCTGTCCCCACCTCTTTGTCATCTCTGGTCTTGCCAGCCGGGATCCAGGCTTCCATTGCCTGGAGGAAGGCTGACTTCTCAGCAGAATCCTAAACGAAGCAGGACAAGCAGGACGCACCATCAGAATCACTCACTGTCCCCGTAGAGATGCGCTTCCCAGTGGGGGTGGCACCTGGTGCAGAGCTCTCGGTCCACGGTGCACGGCCGCCTCGCATGGAGCTCTCGGTCCACGGTGCACAGCCACCTCGCATGGAGCTCTCGGTCCACGGTGCACGGCCACCTCGCATGGAGCTCTCGGTCCACGGTGCACGGCCACCTCGCATGGAGCTCTCCTTCCATGGTGCATGGCCACCTCGCATGGAGCTCTCGGTCCACGGTGCACGGCCACCTCACATGGAGCTCTCGGTCCACGGTGCACGGCCACCTCGCATGGAGCTCTCCCTCCTGGGCTCCACGGTGCACGGCCGCCTCGCATGGAGCTCTCCTTCCACGGTGCACGGCCGCCTCGCATGGAGCTCTCCTTCCACGGTGCACGGCCACCTCGCATGGAGCTCTCCTTCCACGGTGCACGGCCACCTCGCATGGAGCTCTCCTTCCACGGTGCACAGTGCACAGTCCTACGCTGCCTCCTGGCAGTAGCTGTTAACCATCTTCCTCCCTGCACCCCTGGGTGCGGCTGATTCTATCCACAACTCAATGTAGTGCCAGTCAGGCGGGCAGCCTCCTCCTGCCCCCCACGCTCCCCACCGGCAGCTGACAAGGCTGTTCCTGTGGGTTGCAGGCCTGACAACCCCAGTTCCCCTTGAGGCTGCCTGCAGTTCCGCGGCTGCCCACAAGGAGGTGCACAACCTTCCCGGGGACTAGAACACAGGAGCCAGCAGCACTGTCCCTTAGAGTGACTTGCTGGTCCAGTCCCTTCTTGAGAGGAGAATGAAGAGAAGGTGGTGGGGGTGTGGCTGCGGGGTAACTTCCCAGAAGCGGGATTGCTGGGAGAGGGAAGTGCCCGGGGTGTCTGGCTGGGCACGGCTAGCTCCCTTCCAGGACGTCCTGCACCGGTCCAGTGAGGCTTTGTCCCCGATGGCCTTGGCCAGGGGCTGCATTGCGGGCTCCTTGCTTTTGCCAGGAGGGACACATAACACCTGTCGGCCCTCGGGAGCCACAGTTCTGCATGCATGGGTGCAGCAGGTTGAAAACCACAGGGACCTGTCCTGTGGTGCCACCATCCCATGGGAGCCAGTTCTAATCCCAGCAGCCCCACTTCCCATCCAGCTCCCTGCCTGTGGCCTGGGAAAGCAGTCGAGGACGGCCCAAAGCCTTGGGACCCTGCACCCCCGTGGGAGACCCAGAAGAGGCTCCTGGCCCTGGCTTTGGATCAGCCTACCTCCAGCCATTGCACTCACTTGGGAAGTGAATCATCAGACAGAAGATCTTCCTCTCTGTCTCTCCTGCTCCATGTATATCTGACTTTGTAATAAAAACAAAATAATTTTTTAAAAGTATATGTATATTCTGAGGTTTCTTCCACACTCTGAGCCCCATGGAACAGACTGCTCCGAGGCCTTCCTTTCCATAGAAGCTACTTTTCCTCTTGCAGTTTCCAACTTCCTGCCTACCTGGAGTTTATTCTGTACAGACATCCGGGTGCCAGCCAGTTGCAGTGGCCAAGCTGAGTCTGCCCATGCGCGAGGAAGGTGCACGCCGCTGTGCCAGCCAGCCTGCTGTCCATCGGTGCTGGGCGGAACACAGACGCTGTCAGTCACTGCCCCGATGCCGGAGTCCAGCCCAGTCGGAACTCGAGGAGGGTGCATGGATGAGGCGTAAAGAGGAACGGAATGGACCCCTAGGATTCCATGATCATAACGGACCGTGCGGGAAAGCTGTCCGCTTTATTTATACAGAAGCAGTCACAAGCCCTGGCTCAGACTTTTGACGTCACGCTCCTGTGGGTGTTTCCAAGGATAATTCTGCCATTTGTTTCACCTAAAAACTCTAGAAGTTCCTGCCATAATTCTTATTCTACAACTCAATCTTGTATCACAAAGAAAAGGAGAACTTAAAGATCAAGGAAAGAATGAAAGCCTAAATTCAGGTCCCTTGATTAGCATAAGGTCAATGGGGACAGCGAAGATAGCATGAATGATAGAAGGCCCTTTTTGCAAGACGTTATTATTGACATTAACCTCCAAGCTCACAGTGAGTAAAAGGCCAGCTTCACAGTAACAAACAATGCCTGCATGGATTGGAATTCCCCAGCAGGGTGGTCCTGTGTCCATGCACAGGGAGGGGAGCTGCATTCAGGTGGTAGAGACATCCGGGCTCTGCCATACGGGGAAGTTCCTTGCAGCCCTGCCTGCAGTGGAACAGCTCTCTTCACACCTTCGTGTCCCCCATATCCACTGGACGCACCCCAGCATTCAAATCATGTGGAGCAGTTAGTGCAACTGCGGTCTGCCCTGCCAGCATCCCATATGACGCCAGTTCATGTCCTGGCTGCCCCACTTCCCATCCAGCTCCCTGCCTGTGGGAAGGCAGCAGAGGACGGCCCAAAGCCTTGGGCTCCTGCGCCTGAGGAGACTCGGAAGAGGTTTCTGGCTTGGACCGGGCCCAGCCCTTGCGGAGGGACGCAGAGCTCCGGCCGTTGCACAGGCTGCTCTTCCTCCCCAGCGGGGCTCACCAAGAGGTCTCTTCCGTGTTGTGCTCCCTGGGCTCACTTCCGGTCATGCGCTGCCTGGGCTCTCATCTGCCCACTGGACCTGTTAGCCGGACACGTCAGGTGGTGTCAGCCTGGCAGTCGCTGAGGGAAACGAGTCCGTGAGCTGGTACAGGCGCCGGCCAGCAAAGGGGCCTCGGCCTGGGGCGAGTTCCAGGAACTGCCCGTAGCAGCACTGCCAAGAAAGGGGAGCATGCCAAGAAAGGTATGTGCGAGGGAGAGCGCGGGTGTGCGGGTGGGACCCTCTGCTGGCAGTGGGCAGGAGAGCTGTCCACAGGAGAAGGGGGCTCCCCTGGGTGGGCGGGGCCCACAGGAGAAGGAGGGCTCTCCCAGCGTGGGGGCCGTCCATAGGAGAAGGGGGCTCCCCTGGGTGGGACCACAGGCCTGGAGGCTGAGAGGAAACAGCACCCAGTGGCCCCCGGACCTAACTGGCATCAAGATGCCAAGCCAGGGGCGACATGCAGCACAGTGACAGCAGCACGGGCACTGTTGAGTACCTCAGCTGTCCTGTGGGCGATTGCTGGGCGGTCATGCTGCCTGGAGGGCGTGGCCTGAGGCGCAGCTTCAGGCCTACAGGTGGAGTATGACCTCGAACATGGCTTCAAGGTCAAGGGGAGTACACGTGGAATGTGACCTCTGACGTGACTGGGAAATGGGCGTGTCACACAGCCACGGAAACACGTCGTGGCATCCACATGCACAGGGCGTTTGTTACTCAAACCTGGGAGCTTCTCAGCTGAGAGGCATCGCGGGAAAGGGCCACCCCACAGGGCCTCCCGCGGGCCGGGACAGTGACCTTGGAGAGACGGACCCACGTCAAATCTGAAGATCCACCACTGCGTGATTACATGACACCGGTGCCTCCAGAGCTGGACAAGGGCAGGAGTGACCATGCACCCTGCGTGTGTAGAGGGCTCACGTTCGCCTGGCCTGAAAGGGCTTAGCCAACAGGACCTGCTCTTCCCAAGCACTGTGGAGGACACTCAGATGCAGCCACCCTGTGGCGGCTGAGGCCCTCTCACAGCAGCTACAAGGAGGCCTGGGCTGTGGCACAGCGCACTGAACTGCTGCCTGTAACAACGGCATCCCATACTGGAGTGCATGTTCAAGTCCCGGCTCTTCTGCTTTGGATCCTGGGAAGGTGGCAGAAGGCGGCTCAAGGCCTTGGGCCCTGTCACCTATGCCTGGGTGAAGCTCCTGGTTCCTGGCATCCGCCTGGCCAGGCCCTGGGCCACCATGACCATTTCAGAAGTGAACCAGAAAGTGGGAGATCTGCCCCCTTACTAATACTTCACCTTTCAAATAAACAATCTCTCTTTGAAAGCCATGAGGGCTGCAGCTCACGTACAACGCAGGCGCGATGTGCGGGGCCTGCCAGCATGCCCACTCCGTGATGGACACACGTCTCTGGGGAAGCCAGCCTGACCTGCAGCAGCTGCCAGAACAACCTCACCCAACTCTCCCACGGCTGTGTGATGCCCAGCCACCCAGACCGGAGCCCCCGAGTCCGTGGCCCTAATGGGTCCTCAGTGGCTAGGAGCTGGGCTCAGTTTCCTAGGACCCGTGGGAGCCAGCCTCGGAGCAGCTGCCCAAGACCTGGCAGCCTGTATGCAGGCGACACCCCTGTCACTCCCCAGGGACAGCGCTCGGAGGACATGTGCCTCTGCTCTGGAGTGGGCTGCGTGTCCGCTTCTCCTGTGGACAGCAGAGCTTGTTTCTGAGTTACTGAATGGCCACCCTCCCTGTCCTCAGTGCCACAGCCACCTGTCTATCACCTCCTCACCTGCAGTTCCCAAGGCCAGAATTGCATCACCACCACAGAGCGGGGGCGGACAGCCGGGCCAAGTGTGGTCAGAGGGGAGCTGTGAGGCCTCAGCCGGGCAGCCCTACGCCGTGAAGGGAGGGGGGCTGCAGTGCACAACTCGTCAGTTCACAGCAAGACACAGGCTGCCGCTGAGCCGTGCCAGCATGCACCTGAGCACCGTGGCACCTGCGGCATCGTGCAAGGGGGCCTCAGCCCCGCCGTGGTTGGTTACTGCGAGTCCTTGAGAACCGCTCTGAGAAAGCATTACACAGGGTAACTCGGGGCTGTGGCTACACCTCAGCAGGCTCACCAAGCTCCACTAACCCCCGAGTGGCTCCACACTGTCGCACCGTGAGCGTGACAGGGAGACATTGTCGTGGGCTTAAGCAGTGTGATGTGTCGAAGTTCCCAGGAGAGGCAAGAAGGTGCCACAGGCTGGCGACGGTGTTACCCAGGAAGTCTCTGAGATGAGCTGGCAGCAGCTGGTGAGTCTGAACAAGGCTGCCATTTGAGCTCCCAGCCACGAAGCGACCTTTCCCCAACAAGACATAGTGGCCCTGGCAAGTCCAGTCAGCGTGCTGGACAGTCCTGCACTGTCACCCTGAGTGGCAGCTGGGATCAGGAGTCCGTTGCCGGTGGGGGAAGAATCCCCACGCTGTCCACGGTGCCACTCCTGTGCGACAGACCGGCTCGGCCGGGAGCAAGCAGTCCAACGGGGACAGGACCCCCGGAACGGTGGGCAAGGATTCGGCGAGTGACGGCATGACAACTCAAGGCAGTGAGTCTGAGTGCGTTTTGCAAAAGCAAGCCATCACGAGATGATTGCAAAGGGACATTTTCCTGTCTATTCGTGTGGTTGCATTTCTACAATTACTCCAGGGAGGTAAGCGGGCTGTTGAGATTGTTCCCGAACAGCCTGGTGACAGACTGCGGCTGCTGTTTCTTGTGGACGTGGTTTGGCATCAGCTGCAGTTTTAATCATTAAGCGCTTAGCTCTCATTGTGCCTTGTGCGTTGGTTTTAATATTAACCTGTCTATTTTTCTTAGTTTTCCTTCCTGTATGGCTTCTTTTAAGCTATAGATCTCTACTGTAATCTTTTTAGGAATCTCCAAAAATAGTGCCAAGTAGGTTTATTAAAGCCAGTGACCTCATAGTTTTTATCCCATACCGCTTGCAATCCTTGTTTAATCTCCCGTCAGAAGCTTCGTAGAACTAAAAAGGAATATTAGCCTTTGCCGAGCATAAGCATCATTATTCCAGCCATAAAGATAAGAGCAAAGAGAGGACCACCAAGACCGCCAGACGCAGCCGAGTCCAGGAGGCGTCCTTCCTCGGGGCTCCCGCCTCGGCTCCACTGGAGGTGGCGTGACACTCCTGCACCTGACGATTCCTCGAGTGTGGGAGGACACTGGGACCTGAGGCTTCCTGGCTGGCAGTGTGGGCGAGGCTGCCCCGGCCCCCACGGTGCCTCCACGCCACCAGTGCCCGCCCCCACACACTGACCGCACAGCTCTTCCCCACACCACTTGCCCCAGAAGAGGACCCTGCTGGCCTCTGCTGGATGGACGACAGAGCCATGGACTTTTCTCAGACTCTTTCTTGTTCCTGGGTTCCTGGGGTTTCATGGTGTCCAGCTGGGTTGCCCCCCAAGTGGCTCTTCCTGAGTGCGGAAAGCCCCATCACTCAGCACTAAACAGGGGTGTTATCCAGGCGACAAACGGACAGCCCAAGCCCCCCAGTGTGGCCAAGGCCACCACTAGCGGTGTAGCCGAGGGCAAGGGAGGCCTCAGGGGTCACCATGTGTCTACCTACAGTCCAAAAGCTCTTATAGCGGGTGTCACCTGCACAGAGAGAAGCCAGTCTGGGCTGGTAGTCTTTGATGAGTCGTAACTGCTACTTCAGCCGAGTGGGGGAGTAAGTCTGGGGAGCCGTGACCATGCCCCTCCCAGCTGGGTCTGCCCGCCACGGCCTGAGTGGAGCCCTGACACTGCCTCTGCGCGTGGCTGCCCACCCACTGCCTGGTGGCCTGCCTGCCCCATGGTGTGGTGGACTCCCAGCGGGGGTGATGGGTGACCGTGCTCTGTAAACTGCACTGCAATGTGACAAGAAGGCCCAAAAGGACACGACCTCACCAGGGGCACTGGAGTGGGCAGCCCTGGCTCGCGCCCCTCCCCGTCGCTCCTCCTTCCCAGCCAGAGAACCAGAAATGGCTCCCGCTTGAGCTGGTGTGTTTCAGACGCTAACATCCACGCACAACACACACTAACAAGTCAGGAGGTCAGCTCAGGATACACACAGCCGCTCCACCTGAACTCCAGGGACACCAGGCCTGTTACCCCATGCGGTCACCGTGTCCTGTGGGGGCCCAGTGCGGTGCAGCCGACCACGCGGTCACCGTGTCCTGTGGGGGCCCAGTGCGGTGCAGCCAACCACGCGGTCACCGTGTCCTGACGGGAGTCCATTGCGGTGCAGCCGACCACGCGGTCACCGTGTCCTGTGAGGGCCCAGTGTGGTGCAGCCGACCACGCGGTCACCGTGTCCCGTGAGGGCCCAGTGCGGTGCAGCCGACCACGCGGTCACCGTGTCCCGTGGGGGCCCAGTGTGGTGCAGCCGACCACGCGGTCACCGTGTCCCGTGGGGGCCCAGTGCGGTGCAGCCGACCACGCGGTCACCGTGTCCCGTGGGGGCCCAGTGCGGTGCAGCCGACCACGCGGTCACCGTGTCCCGTGGGGGCCCAGTGCGGTGCAGCCGACCACGCGGTCACCGTGTCCTGTGGGGGCCCAGTGCGGTGCAGCCGACCACGTGGTCACCGTGTCCCGTGGGGGCCCAGTGCGGTGCAGCCGACCACGCGGTCACCGTGTCCTGTGGGGGCCCAGTGCGGTGCAGCCGACCACGTGGTCACCGTGTCCTGTGGGGGCCCAGTGCGGTGCAGCCGACCATGTGGTCACCGTGTCCTGACGGGGGCCCAGTGTGGTGCAGCTGCCACAGTCGTGACATCCTGAAGCTCTGCCGATCTCATCTTTCCCTGGACAACTGGGCGGTTCTCGGGTCATCACAGAACCAACCACTTTGGTTGGCAGAGGGTTAAACTGCCCCTCCAAGGCCACCATCTCATTTGGAATTCCTGGTCCCAGTGCTAGCTGCTCTGCCTCTGTACCAGCTCCCTGCTGAGGCGCCTGGAAAAGCAGCAGAGCCCGAGGCACGGATGCAGCCCCTGGCCACTGCGGCCGTTTGGGGAGTGAAACAGTAGATGGCAGACCGTGCGTCTCCCTCTCCCTGGCACCATGCACGTGGGAAATGGAAGCCACTTCCATGTGTTCCCTGCATTGGCAGTGCCTCGGGGGAGCAGGGGGCCTTGGCGAGTACGATTCTGCTTCCAGTGGTCGATCGTCCCAGGCCACAGTGGGCAGGATGGCAAGGGACAGAGCAGACCACAAGGTCCCCTGAGACGCAGGACACAGCCTCCAACTGACTTCCGGAACAACTGCTCCTGCAGTATTGGTCACTGTTCCTTTCTCACACCACGCTCCATCACAGGCACGGACATGCAGGGAACCGCTTGGCACACTCAGGGCTGGGTACGTGAGTGCTGCCCGGTGTCCCTGGGCGGCGGGCTGCCAGCTGCACCGGGGCCCTGGAGAGCCGGCCCGGCGGCCCCTCATCTCCTCTGCTGTCTGGGTACTTTCCAGGGTTTCATTCTCCACTCCGCGTGTCTGCTCAGACACTGGCTCTACTGTTTCCTAACAAACCAAGTATGGGGAGATACGCAGTCACACTCGGTAAACAAATATTTAAATCATTTATTGCCATTAAGTTACAGCATCCCAATATACACACTGCGTGGAAATACAAAGCAGCGCTCCCGCGTGGAGGTCACTGCCCGGGCGTGGGCATCATGACCGTCAGGAAGAGTCGGGGACCCCAGGACCTAAGCCCCAGCAAGCTTGTCAACTGTGTTCCCATCCCTTTTTATGAATTATATTTGAATAGACAATATTCTATAATATTATTGCAAACAAAACCATCATTGGAAGTTGCCAAATTAATTGCATATGGAGCTGCTCTGCATGGAGAGAAGGGAGAAGGTCGCACGGTAAGGCAGCAGAGCTGGGTCAGGGACTCGGCTATTTCCATAAAAACAGTGTGCACGGTTGGTAAAAACAGCCTTGCCCGTGGGCCCTGGCAGGGTCGGGGCGGGCGGGGAGCAGCTCTGTGACTCAGCAGCGGCAGCTGGCGACGCTGGCCCTCGGAGCAGCCTCAGCCCGTCCTATGCGGAGGCCTTCTTGGTCATCCTGCAGCAGATGCCAAGGAGGACTCAGTGAGACAAAAGGGTCGCCGTCCCCTCCACACCCCCAACCCCCAGCCACTCCAGCACACCCACACTTCATCCCCAGATGTCCTGGGCCTCCCTGTCCCCAGACCCCCTCACCTAGGCCTCAGATGGCCCTGTTCCCAGCCCCCCACACCCAGGCCCCGGGCGGCCCTGTCCCCAGCCCCCCACACCTAGGCCCCAGATGGCCCTGTCCCCAGCCCCCCACACCCAGGCCCCGGGCGGCCCTGTCCCCAGCCCCCCACACTAGCCCCCTGGTGAAGTAATGCATGCTCACTCATATTGGATGAGCCGTCCTCCCTGAATGAGCTGGGCCACCTCATTGGTCGCATGGCAGGCAAACAGGAGCCAGTTTCGTGGCTGGACCTTGTAGGCAAATCTCATGAAGGTCAACGAGTAGCAACAGAGGGCTGCCATGGACACCAAAGCAGGAAGTTAACAACCCCCAGACATGGGCAATCAATCCCAGACATATCAGTCCTCCCGTGTCACACACAGGTCACCCTCTACGAGGCCACACGCTCCCCGTGACACACAGGTCACCCTCTGAGAGGCCACACGCTCCCCGTGTCACACACAGGTCAGTCCTCTCCATGTCACACACAGGTCACTCTCTGAGAGGCCACACGCTCCCCGTGTGACACACACAGGTCACACGCTCCCCGTGTGACACACACAGGTCACCCTCTGAGAGGCCACACGCTCCCCGTGTCACATACAGGTCACCCTCTGAGAGGCCACACACTCCCCGTGACACACACAGGTCACCCTCTACGAGGCCACACGCTCCCCGTGACACACACAGGTCACATGCTCCCCGTGTGACACACACAGGTCACCCTCTGAGAGGCCACACGCTCCCCGTGTGACACACACAGGTCACCCTCTGAGAGGCCACACGCTCCCCGTGTCACACACACAGGTCACCCTCTGAGAGGCCACACGCTCCCCGTGTCACACACAGGTCGGTCCTCCCCTGTCACACACAGGTCACCCTCTGCGAGGCCACACGCTCTGTGTATGTGGCTCTGAGTGACAGTAACTTCTGTCGCAGCCCTCTCTGTCATCCACACCCGCCTCTTTACCGAACGTCATCCGCCCGCTGATGATCTCAGGAGATTTCTTCATGTCGTTGATGGCAGCGATGGGAAGGCCCCAGTTGGCCACAGGTCCCCAGAAGTGCTGCGCCGTGGACAGAGGGGAGGAGGAGGAGGGAACACGTCAAGAGAGACCTGAGAAACGCAGCGGAGTCCCTTAAGCCACAGCGTGAGACACGCCATACTGTGAAACAGCCCGATCCCAGAGGTCACTGGCGGCATGACAAGGGCTTCCTGTCATTTCCTGTAAGTCAGCCATTCTCAGGGGAGAAAGGACCCCCTTCCACGGCCCCGCAGTTCCCAGGACACAACCAAGGAATCCGACTGTCCCACACAGGCAATCGAGAAAGGACGTTACCTTTGAGTGCAGTTTATGATATATATACAGTAATTCTCTCACATGCTTAGCTTTCTTAGAACTGCTCTCCATCAAAGCTCCCCTTTTCAAATTCGCATTATTTATTAAGAACTCTGAAAACACAGACTAAATTGGCACCTTTCCTGAAGACACATTTTTAGCAAGGGAGGAAGTTGTTTTCCAACTGCAGGAGCTATGTGAAACTCACAGACCCTGGCAGCTGGCACCCAGCGTGACAGATGCTAACAAAGTAAGGTGGGAAGATACTTCTGGGTAGCAAGAGCTTAAAGACGTAAACCCGCACTTCCCCCCCAGGATCCCAAAGCGCACGGCCTCAGCGGCTACACCAACTCTGAGGTGAGGCGCATGCTTCCTGTACGCTCGACTTTTCCCCTAATCTCATTTAAAAATTATTTCATTTTTATTGGCAAGTCAGATATACATACAGGAGAGACACAGGAGGATCTTCCGTCCGTTGATTCACTCCCCAAGTAGCCACAATGGCTGGAACAGAGCCAATCCAAAACCAGGAGCCAGGAGCCCCTTCCGGGTCCCCCACACACGTTCAGGGTCCCAAGGCTTTGCGCCGTCCTTGACTGCTTTCCCAGGCCACAACCAGGGAACTGGATGGGAAATGGAGCTGCCAGGCTTAGAACCGGTGACCCCATGGAACCCCGGCGTGTGCAAGGCAAGGACTTTAGCCATTAGGCTAGCACACTGGGCCCCCATTAAGGTTGTACAATGTGAGGGAAGCTACAGCCATGGGTGGCCTTACAGCAGTGAGAACGGTGCTCACCTGTCTCTGCCTTTCAGAGGAGAGAAATTCAGGGCAAATGACGTGTTCCTGGACCTGCCTTCTCTCTTACTGACGGGATGTTCAACGCACACACTTACTACGGCGTGAAAACTAAGGAAAGTCCAAGTAACACAGATGGGATGGGGTGAAAGTCATGCTTAGGATACAGTAAAATGTCAGATTCCCCACGTGGTCAGCAAGACGCTTTAAGACTGAACAACAGATCCGGCGCAGTAGCCTAGCAGCTAAAGTCGTCACCTTGCACACCTGGGATCCCAGATGGGCACCGGTGCGTGTCCTGACTGCTCCACTTCCCATCCAGCTCCCTGCTTGTGGCTCGGGAAAGCAGTAGAGGACGGCTCAAAGCCTCAGGACCCTGCACCGTGTGGGAGACCCGGCTCCTGGCTCCTGGCTTTGAATCAGCTCAGCTCCAGCTGTAACAGCCACTTGGGGAGGGAATCGGCAGACGGAAGATCTTCCTCTCTGCCTCTCTTTCTATGTTTCTGACTTTCCAATGAAAACAAAACAAAACACTGAATGTCTGCTTTGGTGAGCTGGGACTCCAGCACAGCTGCCACGAGGCGTTGGTAGGATTCCGGGCTGGCAAGGTGCTCCTCCCGCGGGGCCGGGGCCCGGCCAGCGTTCCTTTGTACAGGTGGTGTGAGGCCACGGCCATGGGCAGAGAGGACCGAGTGCTCCAGGGCCCATTTATTCCTGCCTGTCCTCAGCCTGTCACTTCATTTTCAAGCTGCTTGAGTCCAGCAGTCCTCCATTTCCTCCTCCTTGGACCGGGCCTCCCTCCACTTGGTCTGTTTGCACTGTTCTGCCGTGGAAGGTCCTCCTGGCATCTAGTCTGCCATGCGTGAGCTGGGGGGCACAGCAGAGCCTGCAGACTGGCCCTGAGCCAGGCCCAGCCCTCCCTTCTGTTTTATTTATGGGCCCGGGGCAGTAGCCTAGTAACTGAAGTCCGCATCTTGCATGAACCAGGACCCCGTGTGGGTATCTGTTCATGTCCCAGCTGCTCTACTTCCTATCCTGCTCCCAGCCTGTGGCCTTGGGACCCTGCACCTGCGTGGGAGACCTGGAGCAGGCTCCTGACTCCCCATCAGCTCAGCTTTGGCCATTGCAGCCACTTGCCACCACTTGGGGAATAAACCAGCAGACGGAGGATCTTTCTCTCCATACCTCCTTCTCTGTAGATCTCCCTTTCTAATAAAATAACTAAATCTTTAATATTTGTTTGTTTATTTGAAAGAATGAGACGGAGGGATAAGGAGATCTTCCATCCACAGGCTCACTGTAAGGATGGCAGGAAGGGCGAGGGCCCGCCACTACGGCCGTCAGCTGCCCACAGGACTTGGCCAGGGCCCCACCCAGGGCTAGCGGGCCGGCCCGCAGGGCAGCAGCCCAGAGGCGCCGTGGCCCCTAGCTTGAGGCCAGGGCAGCAAGGGGGCTTCTCAGCAGAGGAGAGCGAGGCTGTGGAGGCTTGAGGGCAGAGGAACAGCTTTCTTACCGTGCTGTTTTGGAGGAGCCAGAGTTTCACGCAGGCAGGACATGGAAGAAAGAACAAACAGAGCAAAGCATGAGACGCGGTCAGGACTGCGTTCCACCTGGCGCTCCGCATGCCTGGGCTCGGGTCTCAGCAACAGGACACCTGTCCCCTGCGGTCTGACACGGGGACACCTCCACGGCAGTGCACCTGTCCCCTGTGGTCTGACATGGGGACACCTCCACGGCAGTGCACCTGTCCCCTGTGGTCTGACATGGGGACACCTCCACGGCAGCACACCTGTCCCCTGTGGTCTGACATGGGGACACCTCCACAGCAGTGCAGGCCTAGCGCACTGAGATCCACTGTGGGTGGAGACAAACATCACAGCAGAGTCGTGCGACAGCCACAACACCAGCCACACAGTTGACTTTAAAATGTCTAAAAAGAGCATTAAGGAAAGTAAAAAATCAACTTTCTGTTTTTGCTCACTAATACATTTACATCAAAATTATCCAAAGAGCCTGGCACTTAGATTGCAGTTAAAAAGCATTTGTTAAATGAATAGATTGTAAAAATGTCCAATATTGTTTTCTAAATGTTAAATGTGGTATGATTAAAATGCATCAAAATTTTATTGTGAATCACTTTTATTTCTAAAATGGTAAGCTCTTTACCAGAATATAGATTAATTTTTTTCTGAAGGCAAACTTCCAAAACTTGGCTACTCAGAGCTAAAGAAATAAAATAATAATGGAATTCTGTATAAGTGCATTCAATTCTAGACACACCTACACATCTCTGCTGCTTGTATTAAAAGCTCACAGATTTGAATTTATAATTTGAAAATAACTTAAATAAACCAGTTTCACTTGCATTAGGAAATATCAAAAGCTCTGGAAAGAGCCTATGCGAAGAAATTCCATTTCACAGCAAGACAGACCAGTGCTCCACAGCAGGGGACAGGTCACCGCTCACAGGTCACACATCAAGACTCCGCGAAAACACACTTAGAGACCATGGCCCAGCAGGTGGCCGGAGTGCTGGCTGCCCTGCGCCTGCCGCCTGCCGGGAGCCAGTGCTCAGGTCCAACAACTGCCGGGAGGTGCAGCTGGAGCTGAGGGATGCTAGCCTCCTTGGGCATTTGGGCAGTGAGCCATCTGATGCAAGGCTCGGCTCTGCCATGCTTCCTAGTAGATTCATTTTGGTACAAAAACTGAAATCACGTATTTGAGGATCTTTGAAACATTCATGTGGGCATGTATTTTATGAAAATTAAGAAGGGCTTTCAAAAACGTGGCACCAAGACAAGCTTTTAATCCCATCGCATGACTCTGGAGCACCACGTCCTGTGCTGGGCGTGGGGCTGGGTAAACTCGGACCATTACACAGGCATCATGAGTGTGCCCCACAGAAGTTCTCCTGCTCTATGCCGACTCCCACCCCTGCACTGCGCCGACTCCCACCCCTGCCCCGTGCCGACTCCCACCCCTGCACTGCGCCGACTCCCACCCCTGCCCCGTGCCGACTCCCACCCCTGCACTGCACCGACTCCCACCCCTGCACTGCGCCAACTCCCACCCCTGCACTGCGCCGACTCCCACCCCTGCCCCGTGCCGACTCCCACCCCTGCACTGCGCCGACTCCCACCCCTGCCCCGTGCCGACTCCCACCCCTGCTCTACGCCGACTCCCACCCCTGCCCCGTGCCGACTCCCACCCCTGCTCTATGCCGACTCCCACCCCTGCACTGCGCCGACTCCCACCCCTGCCCCGTGCCGACTCCCACCCCTGCTCTACGCCGACTCCCACCCCTGCTCTACGCTGACTCCCACCCCTGCACTGCGCCGACTCCCACCCCTGCACTGCGCCGACTCCCACCCCTGCACTGCGCCGACTCCCACCCCTGCACTGCGCCGACTCCCACCCCTGCACTGCGCCGACTCCCACCTCTGCCCCGCTCCTGTAGCTTCGCCTTTTCCAGAAGGACACACAGTTGGGAACACGCAGCACGCACACTTTGACAACCGTTTCAGCCGCTGAGGGTTCCTCCAGAGGCCTGGCCCTGTGGCACAGTGAACACGCCTCCGCTTGTCGTGCCAACCCAGCTCCCTGCTGACGGCCTCGAGAAGGCAGCAGAGGACAGCCCAAGGCCTTAGGCCCTGCACCTGGAGGCCCGGAGGAGGCTCGAGGCTCCTGGCTCCTGGCTCCGGACAGGCTCAGCTCTGGCTGTTACAGCCATTTGGGGAGTGAACCAGCAGATGGAAAAGCTCTCTCTCACCTTCTCTCTGTAATTCTGTTCTTCAAATCAAACTAACCATATTTTTAAAAACTAATATTCCACTGTATGGATGTACCAGAGTTAACCTTATTTGCATTCAAGTGTTGGCAATTTGGGGCTGCCGCATGCTTTTTTTTTTTTAATGGAAAGTCAGATATACAGAGAGAAGAGACAGAAAGAAATATTTCCTGTTTGATGATTCACTTTCCAAGTGATCACAACGGCTGGAGCTGAGCAGATCCAAAGCTAGGAGCCAGGAGCTCTTCCAGGTCTCCCACGCAGGTGCAGGGTCCCAAGGCTCTGGGCCGTCCTCGACTGCTTTCCCAGGCTGCAAGCAGGGAGCTGGATGGGAAGCGGATCAGCTGAGATTAGAACTGGCATCCATATGGGATCCTGGCACATTCAAGGGGAGTACTTTAGCCACTAGGCTACCGCGCCGGGCCCTGCTGCAAGCACCGTGTAGGTCTTCGCGTGGACATAGTTTAGCTCTCTGTATATTCTGGATAACAGCCCTTTACCAGTTGCATGTCTTTTGTAAATATTTTCTCCCAGTTTGTGATTGGTCTCTTCCAGCATCTTTAACACAGCAGAAACGTTTAGTTTTAACTAAATCCAGGTACTCACTGCTTTCAAGGGTCATGTTTTTGATGTTCCATCCAAAAAAGCCACTGTCCAATCTGGTGATGTCTTAGACGTGGGGAGACGTGACAGCGACAGCCCGTCCCAGGACCCCGCTCTGCCCAGAGGCCTCTGCTGCAAGCCTGCATCCCCTGCTCTCAGGCTCCACGGGCCCTCCCGTCTCAGCCTCCTCCAGTGGAAGTCAGATGACTAATTCGAAATCTTTAAAGTGCGCCTTCAATGCTATAAATGTCTAACTACTGCTTTTAATTTATCTCAACAAATTCTGACAATTTTTATTTCCTTTAGTTCAATCTATCTTAATATTTCCCTCAAGATTTTGTCTTTGATACAGTATTATTTAGGGGTGTGTGTGTGTTTTAAAAGCTTTATTCACTAGAGAAGCAAAGTACAGAAAGGAAACCGAGGTTTTGCATGGGCTGGTTCATCTCCCACATGGCCGCGACAGCCTGGACTGGGCCAAGCCATGGCCAGCAGCCTGGAGCTTCACCTGGTTCCCTCGAGAGCAGCAGGGGCCCAAGCACCCCCAGCATGTTCCTCCCCTTTCCGGGGCACGTCGGCAGGGAGCTGGACCAGGAGTGGAGCACCCAAGACCCAAGCCAGGGCTCTGAGCCTGCAGGCCACACCACCACACTCCAGGCATTCTACGTAGACAGGACTCTCTGGCCATCTTTCTGCTATTGGCTTCTAATTAATTCCACTGCGGTCTGAGAGCAGAGGAGCAGAGATGTATTATTGCTTTTTTTTTTTTTTAATTTTTCTATTTTATTTTAGTGGAAAAGCAGATTTACAGAGAGACAGAGAAAGATCTTCCATCATCTGGTTCACTCCCCAAATGGCCATGACAGCTGAAGCTGAGCCGATCTGAAGCCAGGAGGGTCCAGGAAAGCCGGAACCTCAACCGGACCTCTCACTGCCAAAAGTGGCTGCGTTTAAACCCTTTTCTCCGCTGCCCCGTCCCCATTTGCCTTAGCTTTTCTCTGCCACTTCTCCAGCCCTCTTTCCGCCACCTTCTTCCCATATTTCTTCCTGTACTTTCTGCTGCATTTCTCCGTTCTTGTCCCCGTCTCTCCAAACTGCTCTTACTGCTTCTATCCTGCTTTTGTACCCCTCTGCCCGCTTTTGTCCATTCTTGTACACCTTAGCTTTTCTACCTGAAGATCTTAACCCTTCTTCCCCTCGCTGCTGCCCCGTTCTTCCTGTTCCATGTGTCATTCTTTCCCTAGTCTTTCTCCTGTTGTCGTCATTGCCTGTCCATTCTGTCTGTCCATCTGTCTCTCTTAGTCGTCTGTCCGTTTTGTCCCTTGCCGTTGATCGTCTGCGTCAGTCTGTCCCCCGCCTAGCTTTTACTGGCTACTTTTATACCATTCTCCACCAATCACTTCTCCCCGTGGGTCCACTTGGTGCTATGTGATAGGCCAGTAGCAATGACATAATCGCAGTGGGGATTTTAGCCTATCCCTGTGACTTCCTGTTTACCTGCTGGAGACCAACTCTACCTCCTGGTTCTGGGCCAGCTGCCATCTTGTGACAGCCCCTCTCAATCCTGGAGCGGCTTCAGCACCCCGCTCCCCACACCAAGGCTCGGGGCCATCCTCCACTGCTTTCCAAGGCCACCAGCAGGGGACTGGACGGGAAGCAGGGCTGCCCGGACATGAACTGTTGACCAAGTGGCTTGCAGGTGCTTGCAGGAAGACTAGCCAATGGACCATCACAGCAGCCCCAGCCATGTGGTACGTCTAAAGGTGTGCTCCATGGCCCAGAGTACAGCTTGCTTTGGCCAATGAGTCATGCGGACTTGAGTTAGGTGAAACAGTCTAAATAAAGATAACCATTTTATTCTGTTGACGATGATGGCGTGGAGTTCAAACACGTTCCATCGAGTTTTCTTCCTGCTGGATCTTTTTTAAAAGGACGTAACTGGGGGTCTGGGGGTTATCTATTTACTGGTATACTGTGTTCATACCAGGAGCCCAGCACTCAATCCAGCTGGCCCATATTGGTGGCAGGGACCCAAGTTCTGGAACCACCAGCACCTGCCTGCCAGGGTTCACACGAGCAGGAAGCTGGCCGGGGAGCAGAGCAGGATGGGACCCCAGGCACGCCCTGTAGGAGGCGAGCCCCCCCAGCCGGCCCTGCTGCTGTTTACAGGGCAATGGAGACTGAGGAATGTCACAGCCCTGAGTCACAAGGGCAGCCACAGGGGCAGGCCGAGGCCGAGCAGCTGGCAGAATGCCTGCGTCCAAACACCCATGACGTTGGACCTCTGGTCTCTGTGGGCAAGAGAAGATGCATGCCCCAGCTCCCACAGTCAGCGGGTCCTTCATCCCTTCCCGCACTATCAGGCAGCTCCACTTCCCATCCCATTCTCTGCTTGTGGCCTGGGAAGCATCAAAGGTGGCCCAAGCCCTTGGGACCCCGCACCTGCGTGGGAGACCTGGAAGAAGCTCCTGGCTCCAGATTGTCTCCACTCTGGCCCTGGCAGCCATCTGCGGAGTGAATCAACGGATGTAAGATCTTGCTTTGTTTCTCTCTGTAAGTCTGATTTCCAAGTGAAATCCCAGCACCTTGCTCGGGCGGGCCTTAGCAGGCAGCGGTGACTGCCACAGCACTGGGCCCCCCACGCTGGACTCCAGGCTCCTGGTTTAGCCACGGCAGCATCTGAGTGAGCGCGTGGCGTGGATGGAAGATCCTCCTACTTGCCATCTAGCACGCTGCCTTTTCAATAAACACATGAAAACTTAAAGAAAAACAAAACCAAGATCCTCACCAAAGAAAGAAATCAAAATCTTCACCTGGCAATGCCGTCATCACACCAAAGTCACACCTCAGGACTCGTGTGATCACACACGTCACAGTCTTCAGAATTAAAAAGCAAGTTTTACCTGAGAGGCAGAGAGACACAGAGGAGGAAGGGAAGAAAGGTCTCCCCCATGGATTCACGCCGCAAATGTCCACAGCAGCTGAGTCAGAGCCGTGACCAAGCCAGGAGCGGGAACCACAGCACGGGCCTCCCCTGCGGGCTGCAGGAGGCCAGTTCCTGAGCCAGGAGCGGGGACCACAGCATGGGCCTCCCCTGCGGGCTGCAGGAGGCCAGTTCCTGAGCCAGGAGCAGGGACCACAGCACGGGCCTCCCCTGCGGGCTGCAGGAGGCCAGTTCCTGAGCCAGGAGCGGGGACCACAGCATGGGCCTCCCCTGCGGGCCGCAGGAGGCCAGTTCCTGAGCCAGGAGCAGGAACCACAGCACGGGCCTCCCCTGCGGGCTGCAGGAGGCCAGTTCCTGAGCCAGGAGCGGGGACCACAGCATGGGCCTCCCCTGCGGGCTGCAGGAGGCCAGTTCCTGAGCCAGGAGCAGGAACCACGGCACTGGGCTCCCCTGTGGGCTGCAGGAGGCCAGTTCCTGAGACAGGAGAGGGGACCACGGCACTGGGCTCCCCTGTGGGCCACAGGAGGCCAGTTCCTGAGACAGGAGCAGGGACCACAGCACGGGCCTCCCCTGTGGGCTGCAGGAGGCCAGTTCCCGAGCCATCCCTGCTGTCCCCTCCCCTGTGAGTGGCTAAGTGAGGGACTGTCTCTTATAAAAGAAAGTTTACAATTTATGTGAAATGCAGCTGTACATGCTAGCTAGGGGCTGGTGCCGCAACCCGTGGCTTAAGCTGCCTCCTGCAGTGCTAACATCCCACACAAGCAGTGGCTTCAGTTCAGCCTCTTCGGCTTCCGCTGCAGCTCCCTGCCTACACCCCCGAGAGAAAGGGGGCCGAGCGCTTGGCCCAGCCATGCACGTGCACACCCTGAGGGAGTCCTGGCTCCTGGCTTCGCCCTGGCCCAAGCCCAGCTGCAGTCACTTGGGAAAGCTGTGAATGTCTCTCTCGCAGGACCCTGACTTTCAAGTAAATATATTTTTTAAGATTTACATAGTTATTTTTATTGGAAAACCAGATTTACAGAGAGGAGAGACAGAGAGATCCTCTGTCTACTGGTTAATACCCCAGAGGTGCAGGGTCCCAAGGCTTTGGGCCGTCCTTGACTGCTTTGCCAGGCCACGAGCAGGGAGCTGGATGGGAAGTGGGGCAGCTGGGATACGAACCACTGCCCATACGGGATATGCAAGGTGAGGAATCTAGCTATTAGGCCACTGCGCCAGGCCTAACAAATAAATCTTAAAAACAGACATTTTAGGAGCCAGAACTGTGGCATAATGTATAGAGTGCCACCTACAATGGTGGCATCCCATTTGGGTGCCAGCTGGAATCCCTGCCACTCCACTTCCAACCCCTGCTAATCTGGGAAAGCAGTGGAGGACTCGAGTGTTCGGGCCCTGCTCCCCGTGTGGGAGAACTGGATGAAACTCCTGGCTTGGCCTGGCTCAGCCCTGGCCACTGCAGCCATCTGGACAGAAACAACAGATGGAAGGTCTCTGTCTCTCTCTCCCTCTGTAAAAAACAATCCTTAGTAATGAACTACATTACTATAATGGTTTTAGAATTGCAGGACAGCTGTGGTGTAGCCCTGGGAGGGTCTGAGCTCTGCCCCCCGTAGCCGTCAGGGGTGCTCGGGCTGCCCACTGAGCTACCTGGGTAGGAAGAGCAAGGAACAGGTGCAGTCTCTGAGCACAGATGCGGAGTGGAGCCCGCCCCGCGCTGCCAGGGGAAGCAGGCCTGGCAAACCACATGGTGCAGCAGATCCGAGACAGGATCCAGGAGGACGGCTGTTCCTGGAGATGGGGACCAGGGCCAAAACACAAGCCGAGCTCGGACTCCACCACCAGCCTGCCATCCTGCTGCTGCTCTGCTCTGGCCTGGCTGGCCCTGGGGTCGCTAATGCACCTCCAAGGGGTGGGGCCTAAACGGGAGCGACCTCAGGAGTGACCAGTTCCCTCCACAGCCTCCAGACGCTTGCTGCCTCCCTTGCCAGGTGACCCAGCTCACCTGAGCCCTGTGCTGCCACCCACGGCATCACGACCCAAAGGCCACAGCGACACACTCCCTCAGGCCTGGACTTCCAGCTAACTGCTTTCCAAAGAACCTGCCTGAAGACTTGCTACTGAATAGACCGAGCCCGGCCCTGTGCGAGACCACACTGCCCTGCAAGACCACACTGCCCTGTGAGACCACACTGCCCTGTATGAGACCACACTGCCCTGCGCGAGACCACACTGCCCTGTATGAGACCACACTGCCCTGTGCGAGACCACACTGCCCTGTATGAGACCACACTGCCCTGCGAGACCACACTGCCCTGCGTGAGACCACACTGCCCTGCGTGAGACCACACTGCCCTGTGAGACCACACTGCCCTGTGCGAGACCACACTGCCCTGTGCGAGACCACACTGCCCTGTGAGACCACACTGCCCTGCGTGAGACCACATTGCCCTGCGAGACCACACTGCCCTGCGTGAGACCACACTGCCCTGTATGAGACCACACTGCCCTGTGAGACCACACTGCCCTGTATGAGACCACACTGCCCTGCGTGAGACCACACTGCCCTGTATGAGACCACACTGCCCTGCGAGACCACACTGCCCTGCGTGAGACCACACTGCCCTGCGTGAGACCACACTGCCCTGCGAGACCACACTGCCCTGCGTGAGACCACACTGCCCTGTGCGAGACCACACTGCCCTGTGAGACCACACTGCCCTGTATGAGACCACACTGCCCTGTGTGAGACCACACTGCCCTGCGTGAGACCACACTGCCCTGCGTGAGACCACACTGCCCTGCGAGACCACACTGCCCTGTATGAGACCACACTGCCCTGTATGAGACCACACTGCCCTGTGCGAGACCACACTGCCCTGTGAGACCACACTGCCCTGTGTGAGACCACACTGCCCTGCGTGAGACCACACTGCCCTGCGAGACCACACTGCCCTGCGTGAGACCACACTGCCCTGCGTGAGACCACACTGCCCTGTATGAGACCACACTGCCCTGCGCGAGATCACACTGCCCTGTATGAGACCACACTGCCCTGCGCGAGACCACACTGCCCTGTATGAGACCACACTGCCCTGCGTGAGACCACACTGCCCTGCGTGAGACCACACTGCCCTGTGAGACCACACTGCCCTGCGTGAGACCACACTGCCCTGCGTGAGACCACACTGCCCTGTGCGAGACCACACTGCCCTGTGAGACCACACTGCCCTGTATGAGACCACACTGCCCTGCGCGAGACCACACTGCCCTGCGTGAGACCACACTGCCCTGCGAGACCACACTGCCCTGTGCGAGACCACACTGCCCTGCGTGAGACCACACTGCCCTGTGCGAGACCACACTGCCCTGCGTGAGACCACACTGCCCTGTGCGAGACCACACTGCCCGCAGGAAGAGCTGGGAAAGCGAGACAGGCTGCACACATGTCTTCCCTTCTCAAAAATTATTTCAGGTTAAAACAAAAATTCCCAGACCTAGGGGCTGGCGTGGTGGCACAGCTGAATAACCCTCCACCCCGTGGCACCGGCACCCCATACAGTCAGCAGTTCGTGTCCCGACTGCTCCACTTCCCATCCAGCCCTCTGCTTATAGACTGGCAAGGTGGCAAAGGAGGCCACAGTCCTTGGACCTGTACCACGTGGGACACTCAGAAGCAGCTCCTGGCTCCCAGTTTTGAATCAGCTCAGCTCCAGCCTTTGCGGCCATTTAGGGAGTGGCCTTCTTTTTCCCCTCTCTCTTTCTCTGCAAAAACCTGCCTTTCAGATAAAAGTTTAGAAATAACTCTTTAAAGCGAAGCACAGCCTTCATGCCGCACACTTGTTTGAGTTCTCCATCACAGTGGACTTTGGTAAAGCTGTACCGCTTGCAGAAATCGAAGGCTACAGTAAAAATGTGGAGGGGTGTGCAGCTCCCACAGTTCTCACATCCTTTATCCAACTTAACTGACAAGTCAGAAATGCAGGTGTCACGGTCAACCCATCTGAGCGACCACCGCCGGGTGGGACCGAGCTGCTGCCTGCCGCCCAGCTCGACACGCCCAGAATCCCGGCAACACCTCCTCGGGCACCTTCTCCCGCCTACATGTTAAAGTGCACCGCAACGAAAGCACGTGCAGACTAGGCAACAAGAAGACAACTTTGGAAAAACGTCAGGAAGCACGTGCAGGTCGTGCAGGTATTCCAGTGGGAACTCCTCCCACGTGCTGGCAGACATCTGGAAATGCAGACTTGCCTTCTTCCTTACAAAGGTACCTAACAATCCCTACCACGTGACAGACCTAATGGTGTAACTTATTCTTAATACGCTGTGTGAGTTCCTCCTTTGTGGCATCTCTCAGGAGGACTCGTCACACAGCCAGAAGGCGCCAGCAGAAAGCAGACGCACTCCCAGCCGGGACAGCCCTGGGTTGTGTGCAAAGAGCTGCCCTCCGCCCCCGGGGCAGGGCCATGGCCCGCCGTCCAGGTGAGGGCAGCTGAGGCCGCTGCTGTGGAAGGCCAGCCCAAGGTCTCTGCTCCCAAGCTCAGCACGCGCCTTCTCCCCCACCTGTCCGCTAAACCCGCCAAAGGCAGGACTCGGAAGACCAGCTTCCTAAGGCGCCTTCTCAACAGTGACAGTCGCCCCCCTCAGAGTCTACCGCTTTGCCCCTTAAACACACTGGCGACCACACTTGGGTTTTTAAATCACACACAGTAAAATCAACATTGCATTCCTGGGGCGGGCACCTGGCCAGTGCTGAAGTCACCTGCTCCGACAGCGGTGCAGTCCTGGCTGCCAGCTAAGGCACACCCTGGCAGGCAGGGACCGCCCTGGCAGGGTCCCTGCCACCACACAGGGAGCACACTGCCTTCCTAGCTCCCAGCGGCAGGCGAGCCTCAGCCCTGGCTGCCGTGGGCGTTTGGGGGCTAAACCAACAGCCCGATCTCTCGCTCAAATAAACAATTCAATAAAATTAGGCTCCTTGAAGCATTTAAACTGTGGGTGCTTTGGAATAAAAGCGAGCTCTTCACATCGACAAGTGAGAGAGGTGGGTGCTCAGGCCCTCCACCTGTGAGGGGCCTTTGTCTCAACTGTCACAACAGGAGGAAGCACCCACTCCGAGACCCTGCCACTCCGTACTGCACAGAACACTCGCCCTCTCCGAGACTGTCCGCGGTAGCGCACAGCATTCACACAGCACAGCTTTACTTGAACCCCGCTCACGCCGAGAAGAGTCCGTTACGGAAGATGGGAAAGCCAGGCCGCGCTGGCAGCAGCCGGTTTGCTTGCTGGGTGCACCTGCAGTTCACCTTGGCCGCGGAGTCAGACGCCAGCGGGCAGTCCAGCTCTCCGGAGCGCCCCCTCCCGCCAAGCCAGACCCCAAGTGCACGGTCACAGCCCCCCGCCCCGGGTGCCCCTGGACGTACACCTGCCTGCACCTGGAAGAGCCTGGGCTCACAGCGACCCCGACCCTGCCACCCGCTCCGAGATCTCCGTCACCCTCACAACCCCATGGGGTGGGGCACAGCGAGGAGCGTCCCCAGGGTCGCCAGCCAAGGAGGAGACCCCAGGATCGCCCTGGCCAGAGAAGCACCCCCGCACGTCCCCAGCCAGGAGGGGCCCCAATGTCACCCCGGCCCGGAGGCGCGCGGCACCACTGTCCCCAGCCGGGAGGAGTCCCCGCACGTCCCGAGTCAGGAGGGGCCCCAATGTCACCCTGGCCCGGAGGTGCGACCCCACTGTCCCCAGCTGCGAGGAGTCCCCAGTGTCCCCAGCCGGGAGGGGTCCCCGCTGTCAGCTGCCAGGAGGGGCCCCAACGTCACCCCGGCCCGGAGGAGCGTCCCGGCACCCCGGGAGAGAGGAGCGTGCCACTGTCCCCGGCGCCCGCGTCGCACGGCTCCGAACGGGACTCCGCTGGCCAGCGCGCCCGTCCTCGCGCCGCCGCCCGGGCCCCGCGCCCTCGGGCCCGTCCCAGCAGCGGGTCACCGCGAGCGGCCCCGAGCGCCGCGCTCCTCACCTCATGAGGTAGTCGCGGAAGTCCTTGCTGCGGACATAGTCCGCCGCTTTCCGCGCCAGAGCGCCCGCCATGGCCGTGCCTGTCCCGCGGCCGCCGCGTCCGCTGCTCGCAGCCCAATGACACCAGGTCGGCGGCCGCCCGCCCGCCCGCGGGGCCGCCTCGCGACACGGCCTCGCGACACGCCGCGCGCCTGACGGCCGCCCGCTCGCCCGGCGCCGCCGCGGATTGGCCGGTGCGCGCCGTAAAGCGGCGTGGGGCGGGGCGCCGCCGGGGCTCGGCTGCGGGGCGCGCGGGGCGCGCGGGGCGCACGGGGTCCCTGCGGGCCTGGGCGGCCGCGCTGGGCAGGCGCCCGGCGGTGTGTGCCTCCGGGGAGGGCCCCTGCGTCTCCCAGCCCCGGCAAGGGCACCTTAGCGGGACGCCGGCGCTCCGCTGCGTGGCTGGGCTCGGCCCGCCTGGTGTTTGGGGCTCGGAGCCCTGGCTGCTCTCCGCCCGGGGATGGGCCCAGCGTCTAAGTAGAGGTCACCCGCGCCGGGTGGAAAGCGGCGAATGGGCAGGTGGTCCCCGGGAAGGGAAGAGGTACATTCAGAATCTTTGCTGTTGTGGGAGACAATACCCAGTTGAATCTCCCCTGAAGGAGCCGGGCGCAATTGGTAAGGATGTACTTGATTCATAGGTTTACCTAAAGAACCTGCTAGAGGAACTAGCGGTGTTTGGGGGAACTACCTTGCTCAAAATAAACGGCTCAAGCCCATCCTCCCTGGAGGCCTGCGTGACAACCTTTCTTTAAAGGTTTGGTGCTGTTAATAAGCTTCAGTAGTCCACGCGTGTTACCGGCTCCGTGCGCCAAGTCCGTCGCTGTGGGATGGACAGTAAGCAAAGCAAGGAGACGGGCAGGAATCAGACGCAAGGCCCTCCGGTGCCCGCATCCAGGAGTGGATCCCCAGTGCCCCACTTCTCAGCCAGCTCCGCCTCATGTGCGTCCTCGGAGGCTGCAGGTGGTGGCTCCCGAGCTTGGCACCTGCCTCCCAGAGCGGAGACCCAGATGGAACTCCTGGCATTTCTGAAAAGAAGAACATATGGCAGCTGTCTTCTAAGGGTTAGAGAGAGGGGCGCTTGGGAGCTGCAGGCGCCAGGTGTCAGGAAAGCCACCTGTTTGGGGCTCTAGGTCCTTGAAGCCCTTGGGGTGCAGTGTCTGGTGCTCACCACCAGCCCATGTGGGCTCAGGGCCAAGGGGGTGGGCACCAACCATCTGGGGGCTCCAGAGGGACTGCTGTGGCCAGCAAGGCTTCAGTACGTGACACAAGTGGCTCTGGAGCGTGGAGGTGGCAGGTTTTTAACCCTGGCTCCATGGGTTCAGGCGGGCAGGCACTTATTAACAAGTCACCACTTAAACAAGGTCATGCAGTGAATGCACAAGCTGGGACACTTAGGAGTCCAAGGGGAACCAGTCACTCCACTGGCATGTAAAACCCACACCAAACTTTTTTTTTTTTTAATTTATTTGTAGAGCTGGTGTCATTGTAGTCTCTGGCACTGGCATTCCATATGGATGCCAGTTCGAGTCCCGGCTGCTCCACTTCTGACCCAGCTCCCTGCTGATGCACCTGGGAGAGCAGCAGAGGACGGCCAAGTGCTTGGCCCCTGCTCCCACACAGGAGACTGGAAGAAGCTTCTGGCTTCAGGTTGACTCAGCTCCAGCCATTGCAGACATTTGGAGAGTGAGCCAGTGGGTGGAACACCGCTCTGCTTATGGACTGGGGAAGCAGTCGAGGACGGCCCAAAGTCTTGTGACCCTGCACCCATGTGAGAGACCTGGAAAAAGCTCCTGGCTTCAGGTTGGCTCAGCTCCAGCTGTTGGCACCTATTTGGGGAGTACACCAGCAAATGGAAGATCTTTCTCTGTCTCTCCTTTTCTTTCTGTAAATCCGCCTTTCCAATACAAATAAATAAATGTTTAAACCAAACAAATTAATTGAACAAAGAGAGAGCAAAGCCTCTCTCCCAGGATCTTGCTGGCAAGCACGGGCAGTGCAGTCCACTTGTGGTAGCTTCACCAGCGGGTGATGAGTGACCCCAGGGTAGTAGGATGGAGGCCTTGCTGTGGAACCCCCAAGCCGGACCTGCCTGTTGGACACACAGAGCCAGTTACTGATGTGCCAGGAGGGAGGCGTTTCATGGCAAAGTGCCTAGCAGAGAGCCCGGAGTCTGCCTAATTTCCAGGCTTCCCGAGGAGTTCAGGATCCTGTAGGCTGAAGCTGGAGTGACAGGTGTGCCCTCAGCCCATGTCCCTAGTTGCCCACGGGTGCTGTGCTCGCTAGGGAATTGCCGATGCCAGGCAGACTGCAGCTGGCCTCGGGCTGGGGTGTCCTGCCCCAGACCTGGAATGTGCCAGCTGGATCCAGAGTTCCCCCGCACAAACCAGCCCAGGCTGCCCCTGACAGCGGGGCCTCATGGGGCATCAGGCACTCCCTGACTCCAGTGGTTACAACCTCACAGGCCAGCTGGGCTGCTCGCTGATGGTGCACTCCCTGCCACAGAGGCCAGAGGCCAGGCCCCGGTCCACGGGGGCTCCAGGGGTACATGGTCACACGTGGGCATTGAGCAGTTTCAAAGCTGATCCTGCCAGTCTTGGCAGGGTCACTCCAGAAAAACAGATCAAATGTTCCTGTATGCGTCACACAGGATGAGGCAACACGGAAAATCCGGGGTTGGATCCAAAATTCTGTTAAGTTGGTTTTCAGCTAACATAGCTGATTACCCTATCTTGTGATAGAAACTCGCTTTGGGGCTATAGTTGTGGTATAGTGGGTATAGCCACCATCTGCTACTTTGGAATCCCATATGGATGCCAGTTGAGTCCTGGCTGCTCCACTTCTGACCCAGCTTCCTTTTTATGGCCTGGGAAAGCAGTGGAAGATGGGCTCCTGTACCCAGTGGGTGACCAGAAGAAGCTCCTGGCTCCTGGCTTCAGTCTAACCCAGCCCTGGCCCTTGTGGCCACTGGGGGAGTGAATCGGGATGGACGAGCGCTCTGTTCCTCTGTAACTCTGCCTTTCAGATAATAACTGTTCAAAAGGAAGAAAGACTGGTTTTCTCGCCGTGGCTGAGGTGCTGATGGGGAAGCGCCCACCCAGCGGTTCCAGCTTGGAGACTGTGCATTGGTGACCTTTTCTCCCAGCCCTGGAATGCACGTGGCCAGCCTGGGCCTGGCAGTGACCCCGGGCCGGCCCAGCTGCTTCCTTCCCTCGTTTCATTGTGCCCCAAAATAGCGCAGCTAGACACGAGTCAGACCAGTTTGTTGTTCATTTGTCCTTCATTGTCCTGTTGATGCACTTGGTGCATCACGAACATGCCATGTGGTCTGTGGCACCGGCTTGCCACGCTTCCCTGACAAGAGATTGTCATTGGTGGCGGTCGCAGGTGCCCCCTGCCGCCCACTTCCAGCCCCTCTGGTCCCTTGCTGTCTTGTTTGTCAGCTGTACCCTCATGCCCCCCAGCTCCTCCTGCTTCAGTGCTGGGCCTATGAGAGGGGAGCCTTGGGTCTTGGGTCAGTCAGCACCATCCCCACGGCGAGGCAAGAGCAGGCTGCTCCCCGAGAGTTCACAGCCCAGCAAGCCTGAGCTTGTTTACTGAGCTCAGCAGCCCGTCCGTGTGGAGCCCTGCCATGGGATGTCCTGCGGGCACATCTGAAGGGCAACCTTTGTTCTCGCACCCCTGCTGACCTGGCTGGGTCAGGCCCTGACAAGCGGAGGCAGCTTTGCAGTCCTGTGTGTCCTTGGAGCTGTCCTGGGGGTGGACAGCAACCCTGCTGCCTGGCACCTCTAGTGTTTTGGTGGAAACCCAGGAAGGGGAAGGTGGGCTGTTGCCCCCTCCACATCATGGCTTTCTCCCTGCCGCTGGAGTCCCGTGTGCACGCACGGGATCTGCCAGCAGTGGCTTTAACCCCGGCGGCAGGGCGCCTCTTTCAAGAAGCAGCCTCTTTCTCCCTGATCCTGGAAGATCCCGAATGCCCGGAGATGGGATGTGTGTGACGTGACTATTCATAGCAAAACTGGGCAGGAGGTGGGGTGCCCAGTGGTGCCCAGAGGAATGTTGACGTGGATTTGGGAGGCCTTTCGGGGTGGGTCCTGAGCCCCCAGGCAGGTGACTCCCTTGTGGCAGGTCTCAAGCCTGGTGTGTAGATGGCCTGTACACCTGAACCCCAATGTACAGACTGACCTTCTGCACCTCTTGATGTTGACGCTCACTGAGCACGCGGTGCACCCCGAGTCACTGACCCCATGCTTCCACTGCAGCAGGAGGCAGGGCCGCCTTCCCTCCTGACTACCGCGTCTTCTGTTTTCACCTGCATGTGTCCCGCTGGCCTTCAGTGGACGAGATGAGGAGATGTTGGCGGTGCATCCCGTGGGGTCAGTATTAGCTGTGAGGGCACGGTGAGAGAGAAGGGCCCCTGAACCAGGAAGAGGGCTTGTGGGTGCCACCAGCCTGGTCTTGTGGCCTCCAGCTCTTGGGGCATAAATGCCCGTGGAGTTTCCTGTTTTAACTGCCTGTGGTGCTCAAACCACGAAGTGGAGGAGTGAACAGGTGGTTGCGTCCAGGACTTTGGAGTCCTTCCATGACTTCCTTCACATTGGGCCTGTGTAGGGAGGTGGCCTGGGCTGCTGGGAAGCCAGAAGCCACTGCAGCACAGGGGGCGCTGGGGCCGACTGAACCCCGACTCGGCAGAGTGGAGATGGAGGCATGGGGTCAGCAGGTCCACCCACGTTGGCCCTGAATGCCCTCCACTGTGTGCTCTGTGCCCATAGTCTCCTGTCCATAGCCCCACAGGGCAAGCATCCCCCCGGGGGCGTAGTGGGGCACTGAACAGGACAGCAGACTGCAGTGCTGGTTGGCTCGGGGTGGCTGGCGCCCTGCTGTTCCGGGCCGGGACCAGCAGTGAGAGGCAGAGGGGACGGGGTAGACCTTGGAGTAGGGGAGGTGCATGGGTGGAATGTGGGGGAGCAGCCAGGAGCACCTGTGCCCTGGAGCCTGCCTGGCCACCAGGGATGGATCAGCTACTGCCAAGTCTGGCTTTCCTCAATGGGTTCTGGGGTCTGCAGGCTCAAGGGTAAGGTGAGGGCAGGACTGGGTGTCCCTGGCCTCTCCCCCTCACAGGCACGTGGTGCGGGTCGTGTCTTGGCCAAGCTGGGGGCCCCCCGCAGTGGCTGGCAAGAACCAACATGGTGGAGGCCGCGAGGGCCCTGTGTGGGATACTAGCCTTATGGAAATCAGTTGTTGTTGTTTTGTTAAAGACAGACAAGGAGAACCCCTTCCTCTGGCTCATCCTCCCAGATGCCAAATCCAGAGCAGGGCACTCTGTCCAGGTCTCTCATACCTGGGTGACCCAATTACTGCTACTTTCTGCAGTTTGCCTTAGCAGGGAGCCGCAGACAGGACTCAAAGCCCGAGTACTTTGGTCAGGGACGTGTGTGACCCACTGGCACCTCGTCTGGCAGGCCAGGTGCTGGCCCCTGATGCAGTGAGGTGATCTGGGCACTGCAGCGGTTGGTGAACTTCCAGGCTGCGGGGCAGAAAGTGGGCTGGAGAGCAGGGAACGTTGATCAAAGGTGCTGTGCTGGCCACGGTGAGGCGGGGACTGCTGGGAGGACAGTCAGGCCAACGAAAGTGTGGACACTGTAAGTGGCATGCCAGGGAGACTGAGCTCTCTCAGCCAGCAGGTGCATGCAGAGGCCTCGACAGAGTCGCAGTTAAGGAACAGTGGGATGTTTGGGGCTGAGGTCGGGGTGAGGACTCCAGGTAAGGGGTTGGGAGAGTCGGCGTCAAGCGCTCGATCTGCTGGCCAGTTGCAGTCTCGGCTGGGACAGTCTTGGCGATCTAATCGGGAACTCTGGCTAACGTGGCATTGCATGATGAGAGCATCACACATTTCCCAGGGATGCCCGAGAAATGCCCGGGGGCTGGGCAGGTCAAACCGCTCCTCACGATGCTAGCATCCCAGGTCCAGCACCGCCTCCAGTCCCAGCCACTCCACTTGCATCTGAGTGAATGAGTGACAGGGTGAGCGGAGGCTGCCTGCTCTTGGGGGCCACTCCTTCCTGTCACCAGGGGCTAGACCTTTCCACAGCTTCTAGTTTTCTTATATATTTAAAAATATATATATTTGTTTGAAAGGCTGTGACAGAGAGGAGAGACAGAGAAACAAAGCCCTCCCATTGGCTGATTGACTCTGCACATGGCCAGAGCAGGGCCAGGCCAGGCTGAAGGCAGGGACTCAAGGACTTGGACCAACTTCCATTGACTCCCTAACCTTAACCTTAACCCTAACCCTCACCCTAACCTAGCAGGAAGTAGAATAAGCTGACGCAAGCACTCTGACGTGGAATGGGATGTCCTAAACGGCAGCTCAACAGCTGGATCACAAACACCCACTCCAAGACTCCTGTGTAAATTGAGATTTTCCTCTTGGCTTCCTACATAGACAAACCTATCTTCCTTCTCCAGAGGCGACACCTAAATGTCACTCCTGCTGGGACAGAATTAGCAGCATTACACTGGGGTGGTTCAGAGCCAAGCAGAGGTCAAGCAGGCTCCACTGCTTGCCCCCTATGGGGTCACGGACGCTCGCTTCTGGAGCCACAGCAGGCTCCAGGCTGACGGTGGTCCAGCCCAGGGCAAGGCCCAGGACACCTGCAGGTCTGACCCTGCCGGTGCCACTGCAGAGCATGTCAATTTGTCATCCTCTGCTGGCAGTTTGTGGGAGTGCAGATTGCAGAGACCAGCTGTGCTGGCAGGGGAAAACCCAGAATTCTACATCTGACCGCCCGGTCAGGGAGGAGGCCTCCGGCACCTGAACCAGCCCAGCCCCAGTCAGCCTGATGGTGGCAGTTACAGGCTACAGTGCAGAAAATCCACAGGATCTCATTGTGCTAAAAGAGGTGACATTTCATAAAATTCATGTTTATTCCAAAAAAAGCTATTGAGAAAGTCTTGACAGGATAATAAATATCTGTACAGCGGCTGCGCAGTAGGAAGTGTGACCAGGCGGCGTGTGGGTGTGACGGCGTGGCTGAGTGGGCGGCCAGAGGTGCCAGGCTTGGGGAAGGCAACAGGACAGCATGAGCCCCACGCCAGCATGTGTGGGAGGCCTGCAGGTGGGTGCGAGGTGCAGCCCCCACAGGCAGCTCTGGGGCGGACGCTCCCGGCTGGCGTGAAGTACCACGGACAGCGGAAAGCACTGTACCCACAGTCACAGACCGCGAGTTGGTGCAGAGTCCTCTCCTGCAGGGGCAGGGCTGCAGCCCGCAGGTGGGGCCAGCTACAGCATCCTCCCCAGCGCCGGGAAAGGACTCCGGGTCAGGAGGCCTGGGATCTGGAAAGCCCTGGTCCAGAGGCCAAGACGATCAGTGTACATCCATGAGGCCACGCGTGCGAACGCCACATGAACAGGTGTGCCAGCTCGTGAGCTGGGAACCATCCAAGGGCGTCGCTCACACACCCACCGCTGCTCACCAAGCACGTGCTGCACAGTGCCCTCACGTCTTCAGGCCAGGGCTCCGTGGACGCCTCGCAGGCGTCAGCTCTCGGTGAGGTGGGAGCGAGGGGTGTCTGGTAGGTTGTGCCAGACCCAGCAATACACATGATGAGGTGTGGGGGAAGGTGACTCGGCCCCTCTGCCAGTTTGTGACCCAAAAGGGGTGGCCGGGGGTGGCGGCTGGTGTGGAGGGGACTGGACGTGGCCACTTCCTCAGCTCTGTGTCCCTTCGCTTCTCTCTCTCTCCAGCAGGACGTGCCGGCCAGAAGCCAGCACACACACACATACAGGTAGACACATGCATGAACCTAGGACCAGGCCCACGCCTGACAGACCTGGACTGGCCGTGGGAGGAGCGTGTGCTGACCCTGGCCACGAGTCCTGGTGCTCCGAGGAGACAAGCCCTGCGTGGGACGGGCCTGTGCTTCGAGGCCTGTGTGCGGGAAGGCGGGGCGAGGAGTTCCGTGCTTGTTTTCTGCGTGAGGTACTTGAGTGAGCACAGGTGAGGGGAAGAACCAAGGGAATAAATACACGTGTTCTCAGGGAGGCAGGGCTGCCCCACGGCCCCTGGGCACAGCTGGCAGGACTTGTGCTCGCTGCACGGCCAGGGTCCGCACACACACCGCCTACAGGTGCACATCACACACCACATACATGCGCTCACACCACATATACATAGCCAACATGTACCACAACACACACATGACACAGCTCACGGCACCCACACGTGTGCACGAGCTCAGCTTCGGCGGCGTGCATGGCTGCTGCGGGAGGCCACAGTCCCTGAGGTGCTGCAGGCAGCGGCTTGAGGGGTGTCAGGGGCGGGGGCACTCCAGGCCTCCACAGGAACAGGCAGGAGTAGGCGGGCACAGGCTCCCTGGCTCCCTCCCGGGAGGCCACCCCGCTCAGCTCGCATCTGCTGCCACGAGCCCCTGGACCGCACTTCTCTCCACGCCGGCCGCCTCGTGGGTCCCGTTGCCTTCTTGCTTCCTCCCCAACACACAGGAGCGGCTGGAGGCTCTGAGAGAAGCTACCGGCTGTGGAGACTGGGTTTGCTGGGTTTGCTCAGGGCTGCAGGAGGAGAGCGGGAGGTGTGGTTGGCACAGTGGAGGCTCGGGTCAGGGTCCCGCAGGGACGGAAGAGGCTGGCGCCACCTCCAGGCTGGCCCTGTGGTCACTGTAGGCGCCAAAGGGCAGGACCCAAGGTTCGGCGTGGGGTGCTGAGCGGCCACTACAACCGCGTGGATGTTAGTCTCTTCATGCCGCGGCGCTGGGCCAGGCTGGATGACAGCACAGGCTCGAGCCTCGGGGTCTGAGGAGCTCTGTGGAGAGCGGAGAAGGTGGCGGCCATGGCACCCTGCAGGACAGGTGGGGAGGTGGTGGCTGAGTGTGGGCGATGCCCACCAAACCTGCACCCTGCAAACCCATGCGGCAGGTACCTTCACGAGGTGCACGTCTTGTCTGCTGAGCTGGTTTTGGGACAGGAACTCCCTGTTGACAATCCAGGGGTGTTTGAGCACCTGCACGGCCGTCAGGCGCTGCTGCGGGTCCACGTGCAGCATCTTGGACACGACATCCTGGGACGGGGGTGCTGGTGTTAGGGAGAGAGAGCCCACCCCTTGCCTCCTGCCTTCCCAAGACAGAGCCTGGCCATGAGGGGGGCCTGCAGGAAGTGCCCGAACGCAGGAATGCTGAGCGCTCAGATTCAGCTAGGTCACCCCCTCCCCTGGTCTCCAGCTCGGAGCTCCCAGGAACCCAGTCACGTGAGCCAGCCAGCCGGCTTATGGGCGACGCTTCCCCCCCATCTCTGTCTTTGCCTACACCTCCTGCTGCCCTTCGGGGTGACCTGAGGCAGACACTATGGCAGTAGAATGTGCTGGAAGACATTTGGGTAAATAACTGCTTTGGTTGAACCACTTCAGTTTGTTGTTGACATCCTGCAGCCGTTAGGCACCCACTGTAAACACGGACCATCTCCATGGAGGTGAGGCCACCAGGGCTGCCTTCTTCCCCAAGGGCATGGCCCGCCTCCCACAGACCCTGCCTTCTTCCCCAAGGGCATGGCCCGCCTCCCGCAGACCCTCCAGGAAGGCACATGCCCCTCACCTTGGCTGCCTCGGACACAGAGTCCCAGTTGCCCCCCGACAGGGCATACTGCCCGCTGCCGATGCGGGCCAGGATCTCCTCAGGGGTGTCCTCTGGGCCGTTCGCAAAGGGCGTGAACCTGTGTGATGACAGGGATGGAGTGCACGGTGCCACACCCCTGCCTAGCTCCAGGGTGTACACAGTGAGACTTCTGCTGGCTGAGCCGTGCCCCCCTTGCCCGGCCAGATGGGGAGCTGCAGGGACACCCAGGCTCATCTTCCTGGGCGTGCCAGTGGCAGCAGGGATGGGTTCTCAGGGCGATGGCACAGTGCAGAGCAAGTCTGAGGGGCCCACGGCTGGCTCTCGCTACCTCTCTCACAGTTCAGGTTTTGAGCCTCAGTTGCAAAATGGGTAGAAGACAGTCCGAGGAGTTGTGTTTATGTGTGTGGACAGAGACTCAAGGTGAGGAACGGGGCGCCTGTTTGCCAAGTGTGTGGTCGCTGTTAACTCAGTCCACCCGAGCACTCCCTGGGGCCTGGAGCCACGCCCTGTTGTGAGGGAGTGCCAGTGCTGCCCAAGCCCTCCCTCTGGCAGCCCTGCTCTGCACATGCTCACTGCCGCCAGAGCATGAGGCACCTGGCAGCCTGGTGTCCCTGTGTGCCCTGGGGCCAGCCCTGTGGCCACCTGTCTCCTCTCTCCCATCCACTGCACAGCATCAGGAACCCGAGACTCTCCGAGGACACTGGCCCTTGTCGGCTAGGAGGAGCCATGAGTATCCTGTTGTCACTCCAAGGCGAGGGCTGGGTCTGGGAGGTGAAACTCAGACAGGCATCTGGGGCCTGCCTGGCACAGCGGCTGCTGGCTGGCACTGCACGTCTCATCCTGACTGCTCAGCTTGCGTGACTGGCCACCAGGGCCACTCACTGGCTGCCATGCTGCAGTATACCACCCGGTCTCAGTGTCCACAGAGCCTGCAGTTCAGAGCCTTGGTGGCGGCCGTGGCACTCCAGTCTAAGGAGGGACACGGAGCTGCAGAGCGTCCCTGAGAGCCCTGGGTGGGGCAGTGCACGTGTCTGAGCTGCCCGGCTGCTGACTGAGTCAGGTTAAGGAGGTGAGAGTGCGCAGCGCCTGTGATGGCCCGGGCTGGCACAAGGCAGCCTGCTCCCTGCGGCTCCCTGGGGCTGTGTGTACCCCACCTGCTGCCCACAGCCCACCCCCAGGGCTGCGCGCCCCCCGCCCAGGTCCCCTCCGCTGGCAGCCGCACCCCGCCAGCATGGTGTAGAGCAGGATCCCCAGACTCCAGACGTCACACGCAGCATCGTAACCTTGCCGCTTCAGGACCTGCAGGGAGCAGGGGAGACGGGTCAGCACCCACCAAGCAAGGCCAAGGTCACAGCATGTTTCCCTGAGGGGCCCAGAAGGAGGGGGGTTGAGGGGAGCAACGGACAGCATGGCTGGTGGTTCCTAAGGGCAGCCAGGGTGTGGGCTGCCGTCAGCTCCTCCCATGCTCGCTGAGTACAGGGGTGACCAACTCACAGGCAGGGCCTTAGAGCTGGGCCCTCCCCGTCCTTGCAGCCTGAGCTGGGCCCCTTACACTCCTCGTTCCCTTTCCTCACTGTCCTGCTTTTGGTCACTGTGAACTTGACTCCACCAGGGACGTCCCGAGTGAACCGCCTGCGCCCCTGGCTTTCCGGTCCTTGGCAGCAGTGCCTGGGCTCATCTGCAGGGGCTGCTGCCAGCCCTCCCCTCTTCCTCTTCCTTCCCCTCCCCTCCCCTGCTTTCCCCTCCTCCCCTCCCCTCCCCTCCTCTCCTCCTCCCCTCCTCTTCCCTCCTCCCCTCTTCTCCCCTCCTCTTCTCCTCCTCTCCTCCCCTGCTTTCCCCTCCTCCCCTCCTCCCTTCCTCTCCCCTCCCCTCCTCTCTTCCTCCCCTGCTTCCCCTCCTCCCCTCCTCTCCCCTCCCCTCCCCTCCTCGCCTTTCTGAGTACTTGTGTCACTGGCCGGCAGGCCCGAGAAGCCGCTTGACAGTGCACTGTGGTGTCTGGGCCATGAGAGGCGGCTGGCAGCATGCGCCCCACCGACCAGCTTCCCAGCACCAGGAGGCTGATGTGGTGGAGAGCGGGCGGCCCCTGGCCCCCAAATATGTCCATGTGGCATGAGGCCTATAGAGTGGAGCCTGGATGAAGGACACAGGCGGGCCCTCTGCTCTACAGAGCGCAGGGGGCTCCTGTGGCCTCAGTGGGGAGTGCGGGGAGAGCAGGCCAGCTGCACATGGCTGCAGAACCTCGTGTGCCCCTACAGGGGAGTTGCACCTTGTTGCCTGCCGAGTGCCCAGTCATCTCTGTGCCCACTGCTGCTCCAGCGGTTCCCCGTGCTCCGGGATCCATAGCCACATCCACGAGAACTGCCTGGCCCAGGGCAGCCTGCGTGCGTGCAAGGCACACAAGCAGTGTGCTTGTTGTTCTCCGATCAGCCTCTTGTGTTACAGGACAGCCCGGGAGTGCTGAGTGCCACTTGAACCACTTCTGGGCCCCAGGCATGGTGCCAGCTGGTGGCTACCACGTCTGCCCAGGACGCAGGGACCGCTGCAGACCTGGCAGCTCCCGGCAGCTGCCAGAGGAGGTTGCCCAGCCCTTGGGACTCGTGCTTCCACTGCCTGAGGCCCCACGCAGCTCATGCCTGCCCTGCTTGTCCCGACAGGGCTCGCCTCAGCTGCTCCCCCCATTTGCCATCTGTGCTCCAACTGCTTTCCTAAGGAGCAAGGTGCCACATTTTTACACATTTCTCTCAAGTGGAAATCGCCTCAGGGAAGTTGGAGGTGGGGGTTCCCAGACCTGACTCCCTCAGTCGGTCCTGCAGGTCACGGGTGCTCGGCCGCAAATCGCCCTGGAGCCCTCAGACTGAACCTTCCCAGCTGCTAACTTGCTTCTGCTGGGCTCAGGGAGAACAATGTGGGGTGCACAGCAAACCTCCCCTCATGCAGTCACAGACTGAGTGATCCAGGGAACCCCCGCTCCAGCTGCCAAGAGGTGGCCGGGCCCATTCTTGCTCCCACTCGTAACGGCGCCACTCACACAGTCCCAGTGGAAACAGTACCACTGAGCAGGACCCGCGGCTGCTCCCAAGGGCTCCTGCTCTGCTTGCTGCCAGCCCGCCTGCCGTGGCCCTCACCTCAGGGGCCACGAAGTTGGCAGTGTAGCAAGGCGTCATGAGCAGCCCGTTCTCGGCCCGCAGCTGCTTGGCGAAGCCGAAGTCACAGATGCGGATGGACTCGGGATTCCCGGACTCGTCCACGTACAGGATGTTGCTGGGTTTCAGGTCTCGGTGCACCACCTGCAGGGCGGGAGCGTCACTCTGGCCCCCCTGGCGCCGAGGCTGTCTCCCTCCAGGGCAGGCACGGGCTGCAGGCGAGAACACCCCTCCCGGACACAGCAGGCCTACGCCTGCTACTGAGCTCCAGGTGGCAGCCTTGTCCTCAAGGGGCTGTCCTCATAGGCCTGGGGTGGGGGGCGGCGCTGCCCTGAAGACAGCTGCCACGGGGCAGGGCCAATGGAGCCAGCTGCCCTGGGACCAGCCATGGCAGCTCCAAGAAAAGCCTGCTGGAGCCTCTGGGCACCGGCTGCTGGCTGCTGGGCTTTGCCACGGGCGTGGGGGGGTGTCCCTTGGCCTCGAGCAGTTAGCAAGCAGCAAATTGCTCCCTTCTCTGGCCCAGGGACTCTCCTCTTCATTGTCAAGGCTGGCTTCTGCAGAATGCAACAGCTCCATGCAAAATCATGACAATGCAGGCAGTCCCTGACTGTTGCCCATGACCCGTCCCTGGCCCTGGATGACAGCGCTCAGAGCATGCTACAGCCAGCATGGATAGCCTCCTTTTCCTGTTCCTGTCCGCCCTCCCCCCGGCATTTTCTTCCCTCTCTGCAGAAGTTAACCACTGGGGCCGGCCATGGGCACCACCCACCCACACCAGCGTCCTTGGGACATGGCGCTGCGGGGGATGGTGGGGCTGCCACGTGAGCTCCTCCAGCTTGCTGCCCAGAGAGCCCTGTCCATGTCCCGTGGTCACCCTCTAGCCATCTGTGTCCCTCTGAGAGGAACTAAGTCAGCTGGCCCTGCTGTGAGTCTCCCGTCAGGCCTGGGGACCACAGGGCTTGGACACTGCTGAGTCTGGTCCACAGGGCTCCAGGCCCAGGGTGGACGTGGGTCCCCACCCTCAGGGAGGCAGCCTGGGGAAAGTGGGGGACGCGGGTGCACGGCCTCACCCCCTGGGAGTGCAGGTAGTCCATGGTCTTGGTGATGGTGCACAGCACGCTGCTGGCCTCACGCTCCGAGAAGCAGCGCTGTCTCAGGATGCGGTCCAGCAGCTCCCCACCACGCATCAGCTCTGTCACCAGGTACACGAACTTGCCGTCGTCGTAGACCTGGGGGCGGAAGGGTGTGCACCTCAGATGCTGCAGGGGGACAAGTCGGGGGCACATGGGGCTCTGCGCTGCCTGGCTGTCCCAGTCACGCACAAGTTCTCCAGCCACTCACGCTCTGCTGCCCAGCAGGCACCAGTATGCCAGGCTGTAGGACTCGGGCTGTGGCGGATTTAGGGAAACATGCACAGCTCAGAACACCCAGCCTTGGCATGGCAGCCACGGAGCATGGAGACTGCGACAAGCAGGTGCAGGTGCAGGGCCAGCACCTTGACAGTGCAGAGGAGTACACTCTTCGATGATGCACACAGTCCCGGGGTGACACACACACACTCCTGGGGTGATGTCTACAGTCGCCCCGAGTTGCCATGTCATCTTTAGACCTGGGCTGGGGTTAGCTCTGTATCTTTAGTGGTTCCAGGCACATGCTGCCAGTCTCCAGCCAGCTGCCAGTACCGAGAGCATTGCTAAGCTCTGGAGCGGTACAGAGAGGTGTTGAGACACAGCCTTAGTCCACACTGGCTTGTCTCATGACTGTTTCCACGCCAAGCTATGCGCACCCCATCGCTGTCCACACTGCAGCCCACAGGCTGTCCGTGTGCTGGGAAAAACCTGATGTGAAAGCAAGTACAGGGCTCAAGTAGGACTCTCATGACCCACCGCTCCACCTGCGGGCCATCAGAGCAAATTATAACATTACTAACCCTGAACCGCAAAGCTGCTAATTTTGGCCACTGTTTGAGCACCGAGGCTTCGCAGATTTCAGAACACTTATCGCAAACCGAACACAGGTGCAGATTCACTGTTTGTGACTCCTGACAGGGAAGGAAGGAAGGACGCCCACGGCTGAGGAATCGGCCTACGGCCTGTTCCGCCTGCGCACCTGCACCTCGGGGGCCACCATCATGGCATGAGTGACTGAGCTGGGCAAAGGCCGACGCACAGAGACGGCAGCACAGGCAGGGTGAAAGGAGCAGGCTGGCATCTGTGTGCGGTCACTTACGTCCTTCAGGGTGATGATGTTGGGGTGCTGGCCGTACCTCAGCAGGATCTCTATCTCCTCCGAGGGGTCCCTTTTGCTCTTGTCAATGATCTGAAACAGACGCAGCGTGGCAGGGTGTGACCGTGGGCGCCACATGACTACCATCACTTGCTCGTGCTGGGAGTTTGGGGCCAGTGCTTGCAGCCCCAGCTAGCAGCACTCACATTCCGAAACAAAGGACTGTAGGGGGCCGGCACTATGGCATGGTAGGCTGAGCTTATGCCTATGGTGCTGGCATCCCACTTGGGCACTGGTTCAAGTCCTTGGGTCCAGGCATCTGTGTGCGAAGTCAGAAGAAGCTCCTGGCATTGGCATTGGATTGGCTCATCTCTGGCCACTGTGACCATCCAGGGAGTGAGCCAGCAGGTGGAAGATCTCTCTTTCTCTCTTCCAAGTAAAAATAAATGTTTAGAAGACTAAATGAAAGGAGGGGTACAGGTTTGGGGTGCTATTTTAAGGCGTGCAAGCCTGGCCACCATGCTTAAAGTGGCCTCAGCCCTTGCTTGGGTCCTGAGGTGGCCCTGCTTCACTCAAAGGCAGCCTCTGGCGATGATGCACCTGTTGCCTTGTTTGGGGAGCTCAGGTAAAGTCAGGCACAGCCTGTGGTTCTCACCGGGGGCCGGCGGGGGTTGCGGCGAGAGCCAGGGCGTTGGATCTCATTTCCAGGCCGTTCCCTGACACCTGTCACTGATGTCTTGAAGCAGATTCAACCATGTCACCCCAGGAAACAGATGGCTTGCTAGGACAGGGGACAGGGCCCGTGAACTGCTGCCCTGGTGGCCAACACCTCTGACGTGAGCTGGCTATGCCCCTGCTTCCCACATCTGTGGGGCTGGAACTTGGCAGGGGACGTGAAGGCCCCAGTACCGGGGGGCCAGCCCCACTCAGAAGAGAAGTCATGGGGAACAGCTTCCTCATACAGCCATGCTGCTCTTGCAACGAGGTCCACCAAACTTGAACATTCTCTCAGAAGACTCATGTTGGTTTACGATCAAGTATGAGGGCGAGTTCTCTTCAGCTGCACCCCATCATCCTGAGCAGGGTCAGAGTGGGCCACGTGCATGGCAGCGACTGCTGGCACGCTGTCCCACTACTGCTGCCACAAGCTGCCCCCAGCTCTGCCTGCTCAACATCACACCTAGGCCCACCACGTGCAGCATAGGGGCAAGTAACACCAAGCGTGCAGCAAGCTGGACTCCGTCCTGGACCCATACTCTCCCTCGGCAGGGACTCGGCTGCGGCCTCAGAACCGACGCTGACTCCGCCTGCGAAGGAGGCATGCCTACACGGGACCTCTTGCCAGCTCATCTCCACTTCCAGTCCAGCTCCCCGCTAAAGCTCCTGAGCGCAGCAGAAGGTAGCCTCATGGCGCCTGGGGGGAGTTCCTGACCCTGGCTCAGCCCGGCTGTTGGAACTGCCCAGGCAGGGAACCAGTGGATGGAAGACTGTCTTTCTAAACAAACACACTTAAAAAAAGAGCCATTGTGTGCTCAGCCAGGCCTCTCCCTACACGGGGATCTTGCTTTACTGGGAAGAGCCTGGTGGACGCAGCTCCCGATCAGACACTTGCTACACGTGATGCTAACACCAACGTGCCTCGTGGAGAGCAAGGCAGGCTCTCCCTGCTTGTTACTGTCTTTGGCAACAGCTGGGCACAAGGACGCCGGCAGAGAGGGCAGCACCTAGGGTCACCTAGTGGTGCTTCCTGTGGACTCAGCTCTATCGAATCGTGTATGCCTGTGGCAGAGATACAATGAAAGCGTCAGTTTATTTGGGAACAAAATCCTTGTGAAATTCAGGCAAATGAGGAGTAGCTCAGGAGCGCCCCCAACTGGGCACCTAGAGAAGGGGTCTTTAGCATCTTCTGTCAGGCACCAAGAGTGGCTTCACCCAACTACCGTGTCTGAGTACGGGGTGGGTTGAAAGCTAAGGGGGCAAACCAGGGTGCCACTGAGAAATCACAGGCCTCCCTCAGGTGCAGCCCTGGGACAGGATCACCGTCCCCTCACTGGCCCCCTCAGGTGCCCACAGCCCTGGGACAGGATCACCCTCCCCTCACTGGCCTCCTCAGGTGCCCACAGCCCTGGGACAGGATCACCCTCCCCTCACTGGCCTCCTCAGGTGCCCACAGCCCTGGGACAGGATCACCGCCCCCTCACTGGCCCCCTCAGGTGTCTCACAGCCCTGGGACAGGATCACCGTCCCCTCACTGGCCCCCTCAGGTACTGTAGTCAGTCACCAGACACGGACTGTTCCCAGTGGTTAGAGTTTGACCAGATGGTTACTGCACTGACTTTGATGAGGCACCACTTCTTGCCTCCTCTTTCCCACGCTCGTGAAGTGAACTTCATGGCATTTTGTTTACCTTCAAGGATATGTAACCTCATACCTCTCACCTGAGGACCCACATCTCCCGCAGCCCCTCCCCCAGTCTCCACCCACCCACCTGTGGCTCAGATGATCCGTCAGCAGTCCCCGGGGCCGCCCCCAGCCGCTCCCCCCACCAAGTCCCCACGCTCCCCACACCTTGCAGGCTCACCTGGGTTGCAGAAATGAGCTTCCCGGTGTGCCCCTGCCCTGGCAGTCCCTAGCCTGCTACCATGGCAGACGTTCCCTTCCTGTCCCCATGCCCCCGCTCCCGTTCCTACCTGTGGGGATAAAGAACCTCCAAAAGCACCTAAAGAGCTTACATTTTCTTTTCAGAAACATTTCAGTGTGCCCCGGTAGACACTGGCCGTGGTGTCGTGGAGACACTGGGCTGTGGTGTCGTGGGGACACTGGCCATGGTGTCGTGGGGACACTGGCCGTGGTGTCGTGGGCAGCCAAGACCTCCACAGTGGACGGCACAGGGCCGTGCTGAGCAGGCGCAGTGTGTTGCATGCTGCTCCTCCTTGTGCCTCCCGCTGGTGCCATCATGGCTTCCCCTCCACCTGCGCTCTCCTCGCTCTTTGTGATCTTCCTATTTCTCGTTTGCTCGTCTTTCTCCACCACGGGACATGTCCTGTTCTGAGTGCCTGGGGAGATGGGTGGCAGTGTGGGCTGCAGGGCCTGGGCTCTGCCTTCTGTATTTGGCACTGGAAGGTGGAGTGTGTGATCACTTGTCACACTTCAGACACCTACTCTAGGAAAGCTAATCCTGACGAGTGACACAGAAACAGAACTGCAGAGTTCTTTCTGAGGGAAGAAATCAAAATTCCTGCTCCGTCTTTTCTTTCTAAAAATGAACTGGATTCGGGCCAAGCATCTGGCTTTGTTTTGGTTGCCACACTGCGTGGCCAGCAGCCAGACATGAGAACACGGCTGTGCAGGTGTGTGCACAGGCACTGGGCTCCTCCTGGGCCAATGGCCCCAGTCCACCGCCGCTCTGCTGCCCAACCGTCGCAGCCTCACTTTATTTTTATCTGATTTTAATTGCATAACAAGACCATGCTCCTCTGCCTTAGAGCACAGGCCTCCCTCCAGCAAGTGGGACTAACTCAATGAGGTTCTTCCAGCTTTGGGCAGACTCTCCTGCGAGGCTGGGAGGGCTGGGTGGGGTGCTGTGCCATGTGTGTATCTGGCATCACACGGCCAGCAGGAAGGCCGCGGCCAAGGTGTGGACTCCTCCCGGCATCCCGCATCCTACCACAGCCTCTGTGGTCAGTGGGCTGTGAGCTTCCCCACTCGGGCTACCTTCTCGCCTCACGCCTAGGCCTGTGTCTGCCGTGGAGGTATCCAATACAACATTGCGTCATTGAAGTGAAGAAAAACGTGTTTTCTGGGATAAGGAGTTGAGGAAGACTGCGATGTGAGATAGAGGCAAGGTGAGCTCAGCAACTAAAACCCCACTAAGGAAATTCAGATTTGTGGGTAGGCCAGGGGCCTGAGCACTTGGGCTGGCCTCTGGATAGGAAGTGGACCAGCTGGGACTTGAACTGGTGCCCACAATGCCTACCTGGCTGGTCTTTCCTGTGTCAACCCTTGTCCCTGATGCTACCAACCGTCACAAGGGGCGCAGGCCAGCAGCTGCCTCATCCTCGATGCAGCCAGCTGCTGCCAGCCACGTGTGGGGCTCTCCGGAGGGCCAGGGCTAGGAGCCACAGGGCTGACGTCTGGGTGGGGGCTGTGACGGACACAGGCAGTGACCAGACCTAGAAATGAGCTGGGGCGACAGCACCATGAAGGTCATCGGTCAGGGAGCAACACGTGACTAGAGATGGGCAGGAAGACCCCAAGGGTGAGGAGAGCCCAGGCGTGCAGGCTCAGCGGGTGTCAGCCCATAAGGAGTGCCCAGGCGGAGCTGCCCTTCACCCAGTAGCAGAGTGGGCAGGGCAGCGAGGTGACAGAGCCCAGGCTGCAGGATTCGTGGGCTCCAGACAACTCTGCAGTCCATTGAAAAGGACTTTTCTGCAGTGACTGGCATGATGGCGGTGCTGGGCACCTTGTGAGTGCCAGCAGGGCTGTCACCCCCCCAGACGCCACTGGCGGCCATGGGCCAGGTCTGCAGTACTTGCTCAGTCTGGGAGGAAGCATTTCCCACACTTGACACTTCTGGATAGGAGGATGCCTCAGAGCCCAGCCTGGAAAGCTGGCTGTGTGTGCTGGCCAAGCGACCAGTGGGAAAGCCGTGGCCAGATTGTAGGACCTAAGTGCAGAGGGATGCCTGCAGCCTGGGTCACAGGCCACGTAGCAGGGCGGACACAGATGGTGCCTTTCAGTGTGGGCCAGTATGGGTACGTCAGGGCCAGCCTGTGCCAGCTGCCTCAATGGGACACTTGTGTGGCACAAGGGCGGCTGGTCAGCCCACGGCAGCAGGCAGAGTCTGGAAGGGCCCCGGGCGGCTGCGTAGGCCAACAAGGGGCATGATTCTTGCGTGCACGCTGGCAAGAGCGATTGTTTCTGGGCCGCTGCTGGCCTGCGGTCGACCAGCTGAAGAATTCCTGTGAGCTGTGACCCACGCACACAGAATTTTGAGGCTCCTCTGTCCGTGCACGCAGCACAAAGAACACAGGTCACGGCAAGTGAGACCCATCCCCCTTGTATCTGCACAGTGGAAGGCCAGCTCTCCAACACCCCAATTCCAGCATTGTCTAGGCCGAGCTCTGTGCTGGAGTGACCGTCCTCTGAGCTGCCCTGGCCACCCAACTGGGACACACAGCTCCCTAGCTCTTCCCTCTCCAGGTCAGGTCAGGCACGCGTGGTTCCTTCACCAGCCTCTCATTGTCTCTGTGCTGTGCAGGCTGGACAGTCACTGCCTGCTGGCGTCTGTAGACAGTGGTGCCCCAACCTTCAGACTCGTACCAGGAGTCTGTCACTGGCACAGCCATCAAGTTCTCAGCTGCCTGGCGTCTGTGACACCAAGCCCGGTATTCCCTCGGAGGGACAGACACAGGATCCCATGGTATTCAAGGGAGCATGCGTGCTCTGGGCAAGCTGTGCATTCCCAGAGTGGAGTGGAGCCCCAGGCGAGTGAGAGCCATCTCACGGCAGTCATCGGTGTGAACGGTCGCTAGCTGCTAAGGTTCTCCCAGCGCAGGTTCTGAGGCTCCTGGGCACTGCCAAGGAGCAGGTGCACTGCCATGTGTGGCAGCTGAGCTGGGAGCAAGCCCGGTGGGTCCCAGCAGTAACAGGCGGGCAGCCACTGCAGGCTCCACAGGAGGGTGGGAGCCAGAAGGTGCCACTCACAACTCCTCCGTAAACTAGCTCTGACTTCAGCAGGAAGTTTTGAGTTTAATCTACATGTCACCAGCCAGAATGCTCCAAAGATGGCCATTTTGGGTTTCCAGATCAACTATTGATCCAGCACCCGTAGAAGCTGAGGGCCGTCACTGTGGGGCAGCACGTGCAAATGCCGCCTCTCGTGTTGGGGGAGGACATGCCTGGGACAACAGGCATGTCCTTGCCCCTGTTCCTGCCCCCGGGAAAGCAGCAGAAGATGGCCCAGGAGCCTGGAGTACACGGACGGAGCTCTAGGCTCCTGGCTTCCCCCAGGTTTAGCTTCGACCATTACAGCCATGAGGGGAGGGGACCAGCGTATGAAAAAATCTCTTTCTCTGTCTTTCCCAATTCCTCTAACTTTGATTTTCAAATAAATTAAATAAAAATCTTTTTAAAAAACAAAAGCTGAGTTTCTATGTACAGACTGTTAACTGGATTTATGAACTGTCGCAACCAAACACTGCTCTTGACAGATGCGAGAAAACCATCAGGTCTCTGCCCAGGTTTTTGCAAACAATACCAATTTTATACTTTTGCTTATTTCTGCTTTTGTTGGCTGAATTGTCCCCTCTTCCTTGTGTGTTTGTTCTTCCCCTCTGCTTTCTAAAAGCACCAGGCACCCAGGGCTCTCCCTCTGGCCGTGTACACGCACAGGGCTCTCCCTCTGGCTGTGAACGCACACAGGGCTCTCCCTCTGGCCGTGTACACACACAGGGCTCTCCCTCTGGCCGTGTACACATGCAGGGCTCTCCCTCTGGCCGTGTACACACACAGGGCTCTCCCTCTGGCTGTGTACACGCAGGGCTCTCCCTCTGGCTGTGTACACGCAGGGCTCTCCCTCTGGCCGTGTACACGCAGGTCTCTCCCTCTGGCCGTGCACACACACAGGGCTCTCCCTCTGGCCGTGTACACACGCAGGGCTCTCCCTCTGGCCGTGTACACACACAGGGCTCTCCCTCTGGCCGTGTACACGTGCAGGGCTCTCCCTTTGGCTATGTACACACCCAGGGCTCTCCCTCTGGCCGTGTACACACACAGGGCTCTCCCTCTGGCTGTGAACGCACACAGGGCTCTCCCTCTGGCTGTGTATGCACGCAGGTCTCTCCCTCTGGCCGTGTACACACACAGGGCTCTCCCTCTGGCCGTGTACACGCAGGGCTCTCCCTCTGGCCGTGTACACATGCAGGGCTCTCCCTCTGGCTGTGTACACACACAGGGCTCTCCCTCTGGCCATGTACGCACACAGGGCTCTCCCTCTGGCCGTGTACACACAGGGCTCTCCCTCTGGCCGAGTACACGCAGGGCTCTCCCTCTGGCTGTGTACACATGCAGGGCTCTCCCTCTGGCCGTGTACACACACAGGGCTCTCCCTCTGGCCGTGCACACACAGGGCTCTCCCTCTGGCTGTGTACACACACAGGGCTCTCCCTCTGGCCGTGTACACACAGGGCTCTCCCTCTGGCCGTGTACGCACACAGGGCTCTCCCTCTGGCTGTGTACACACACAGGGCTCTCCCTCTGGCCGTGTACACACACAGGGCTCTCCCTCTGGCCGTGTACACACAGGGCTCTCCCTCTGGCCGTGTACGCACACAGGGCTCTCCCTCTGGCCGTGTACGCACACAGGGCTCTCCCTCTGGCTGTGTACACATGCAGGGCTCTCCCTCTGGCTGTGTACACACACAGGGCTCTCCCTCTGGCCGTGTACACGCAGGGCTCTCCCTCTGGCTGTGTACGCACACAGGGCTCTCCCTCTGGCCGTGTACACACACAGGGCTCTCCCTCTGGCCGTGTACGCACACAGGGCTCTCCCTCTGGCCGTGCACACACACACAGAGTTCTCCAGTGCACCGCACGCTCCTTACCTTCACCGCGTACTCAGCATCCGTGGCCTTGTGTACACAGCGCTTGCACACCGAGTAGGACCCCACTCCGATGTCCTCTTTGACCTCGTAGCCATCAGTGAAGTGGATGTTATTCCCGTGCAACTGCTGCAGACAAAAGAGGCGAGAGAAAGTGTGTGAGGGAGTGCTCTGAGCACACTGGGCCATGCACACATGGCCTGGGAGTGGGGCTCAGGGCACGAGGACACTGACGCCTGGGGTGACTGCCATTACCTGCACGATCGGGTGCACGGGGACCTTGAGCAACTCCTGCTGCGAGGGCTCCTGGGCCAGGCTTGAGGCCACAAAGCTGAATCCTCTGAATAGGTGGTGAGCATTGGCACTCGGGGGCACACCAGGAGAGTCTGAGGTGACATTGGCAGAGTTGAGACCTTGCAGGTGCCAGGTGAGCATGAGTGGGCAATGGAGTGGGAAAAGGCTTTGGGTATGGTGTGTAGGCACACCTGCTGTGTGTGTGGCTGCATGAGTCTGGCTATTTGTGGTGTGAGAGCTGGAGAAGACTAGGTGGACAATGGGAATGCTGACCCAAGCAGAGCTTTGAGTAATCCCATGACCTGAAGTTTAAATGGCGAGATCACCCACGACAAAGACTGCAGGACATCATGGCATGGTCTGGATGCTGCCGTCCACATTTGCTAGCATCCTTGGCCACGAACTGTTCACTCTGTCAATACCACAGGTGGATGGCCCACGGATGGGATACCACACCCTTAGCACTGAGCCCAGGGTGCATGGCGGTATTCCCGGCTGCTCACTTGGGTGCTGTGGCTCCTGAGAGCAGTAAGAATGGTGGGAGGAGGCTCTTTCCAAGCACTTTAAAAGCAGTTAAAAGCCTGACAGTTGAGGGCTGGAAGGGTGAGCCCCCACAAGTGGCTCATTACACACAGCCAAGGGAAACATCACCTAGTGGATAGGGAGGGACGTGGGCACTACAGGTGATGGACCAGGGGGAACATGAGATGCGAGGTGAAGCTCCCAGGGCTCAGCGGGGAGGCAGTCTTGCTGGCAGCAGGAGCTGGCCCCCGGAAGGAGTGGCACACACATGTGGATGAGTGCACACTTCGTTGAAGGAATCAGATCAAAGGTTACCAGGCACATCCAGGTTCAATGAGCAAGGGGAGGACAACGGATTGCTGCAGGAGATGGGCACATTGCCAGGACGCCCATTGGCAAGGCTGACCAGGAGATGGACATGCTGCCACCATGTCCACTGGCAAGGCTGACCAGGAGATGGGCACATTGCTGCCACGCCCATTGGCAAGGCTGACCAGGAGATGGGTGCACTGGCACCGTGCCCATCTGCTAGGATGGTCTGGCCCAGTGCCCGCCATTCCCCACTCACGTTGGCAAGGAGCCCTGTAGCTGTGGACTGATCCTACAGGGCAGCTTCGGGTTCAGCTGCACATAAACAGAACATGTTCCAACTGCCTCAGATGCAGAGGGATGGGGCTCTGCGGCGGGGGGAGGGTCATGTACAGTGACGCATGTCACTCAGCTGCCCGAGCAGAGGCGACGAACACTGGGCAGATGACAGTGCTGGGTATCCACAGCACCTGCCTCCTGGTCACCGGGCCCTGAGTGGTCAGCACACACCTGTGGGTGTCCGCGCCGTGAACTCGGGGTCGAAGTGGAAGGTGTCCTCAGGCCTGCCCACTGCGGGTTTGAATGGCGGCTTGATCTCCTTCCGGTACAGCTTCTGTAAGGCAAGGTAGAAAGGTCACTGAGACCACGGCCACAGAGACAGGACAGAGGCCAGGTGATCCTGACACACGCTGGACACTGGGAGAACGTCACCAGACGCTGCCAAAGTACGCACGGGTGCCCAGAGACGCACACTCCTGTGTGCCAGGCAGTGTTGGGTCTCGCACAATTACCTGTGGCAGATGCACTTAGAGGTAGAGGAGCTTGGGGACAGGCCGGGTGCTGCGGTCCATGCAGTGGGTGTGGATGAAGCAAAGTGTGGCAAGGCCGGAGGAGCTTCCTGCTGCAAGGCAAGCCTGGCGGATGTCTCTCCAGCACCTCAAGGCAGCTTCACCCCCTCTGCATGGACACCCGACTGCCCGCTAAGAATTCTCTAATCTATTGAGGCATTGCTGTTTGCCCCTGCGAGTTGGTTTTTACAACCAGTGTGAGCTTGGGAGTTGATGTTGTTGATAACATCTTGGTGAACGGGCCTTTAACAGTTCATACTGTCTCAGCGCCCCCAATGACCATATGGCTGGAAGAGAATGTTCGCACTAACGTTGTAAACGTGCTTTTAGACTAATGTAGGGTGTTAAGCCCATGGTTATGGTGGGAATCTGCTTAAAGATTTTTATCTATGATCGTTAGGTTTTTCCTTCTGTGATGCATTTTCTCCTTTAACTGTTAAGATAAAGTTGTAAAATGAGGAAGGTAGTAGGAATGTGTTACTGATAGATATTGTCTGTTAGAACTTCCTGACCGCAGGGTCAGAATGCATCACATCCTGCTTTATGGTGAAACAAGTGGCAGATTTTTCCTTGGAAACACCCACTTGACCATGACATAAAGGGAGAGTTGGGAGAGTTTCTGAGGGCTTCTGTATAAATAAAGGGGACAGCTTTCTTGCATGGTCCATTATGATTCTGAAATTGTAGTGGTCTGTCTTTTCTCTTTACAACAACTCCACACATCTGTCGAGCTCGGCTGGAGCTGGCCTCTGCCAGCTGCGTGCTGCTCATTTTAAGGGGACGGTTCCCAGACTTCCTTCTGGTAGAATGTTGTCTCCAAGTAAAATCCTACAGAACAGCCACTGTGTCCCCACCAGACTGCAATGAAGGGGACACTTGACCCTCCCTCTTTCCCGGTTTTGTAGGAGCTATGGCTCTGGGCATGCTCTAGGGAATTGGCTTTGAACCAGCAGCCTGCCTGAGGCTGTCACCTAGGGGTTGGGCTCCTCCGATCCGGCTGTCAGCATACCTGTGCCCCAGGAGGCTCTTCCACAGCCAGCCTGGGCCAGCCAAGTCCACAGCCCATCCCACTCCTGCCTCGGACGCCACAGTACACCTGCTGGTGATATGTGCACCAGGCCCTCTCAGAGGCTGAGGCTGGGGGGTGAGCCCCCAAAGGCTGAGAGGGGTGAAGGAGCAGCTTGGGAGGGAAGGCACAGGGTGCCAGAGGCTGGCAGGACAGTGGGGAGCCGAGAGCAGGCAGGCAGCCGAGAGCAGGCATTCGGCAGTCCCCTAGTCCTGCCTGTGCGGTTCCTGGGGTGTGAGCTATCTCCAGAGGTCGCAAAGGCCTGACCCGAGGGAGGAGTGCACAAGGCAGCAAATGCAGCACCCAGGTGCTGACCACATCTGGGGCCATGGCGTCCTCTGTCCCCTGACGTGCTCACATCTGGGGCCATGGCATCCTCTGTCCCCTGACGTGCTCACAGCTTCATGCTGGTCTTGGGCCGCTTGGGGCCACTCGGGGCTGGTTCCTCTGTGATACTGCTACGCATGCCATCTCTTTCTCTGGTTTGGGTTTGGGTCTTGCCTTTCATTCTGTAGCTGAGAGCCCCTGTTCACAGGGTTAAACTGAAGATGAAGTGGAAGCAGCATTTCCCAGGAATTGAGCTTGATGAGACACCAATCGGCAATTCTGACGATTCCATCCAAGCCGGGACAATTCCAGCCCAGGCTGCAGGAGGAAGGTGGGGCCCCAGCATCCATGTCTTCAGGCAACACTCTGATCGCCTGACTAGCCGTGGGACAGTAGGCTAGCCTTGCAGCCACCTTGCACAGGAACATGCCAGGCGTATGAGCCATCTTCTCTCCCACAATGGCCTTCAGGTAAGTGGGTAATGCAGAGGGCCACAAACCCCAGCAGCTGCCTTCTGCAGCTTGGGCTCCAGGCATTTAAGGATTAACACACTCAGTGAGGCAAAAGGCACACTGATAGGAACATGTTCTCCTTGGACGGAGAGCCGGGCAGGCAGGGGCACTGGCGCTCCACAGAGGTGAACCGTCAGCCGCTGGGCAGCTGTGCCTGCCTGCTTTATCCCCCATAAGGACTCCACACAGAATCTGTGCTCACAAAACTGTTGCACCAGCCCTGGTACCGTGTGAGCCCTGTCCACTCCTGGCAGGGCTAACTTGTCTGGTGCATCTAGCCTGCACCCCACAACCCCTACCTCTGGCACGCACGACCCTGCATCACGGCCATGCAGGTCTGGGAATTGAGGCCGGGACCCTCTACTTTGCTCTTGTTGATGCCCACAGCTGGGGCGTCCCCATTTCCTGCCGGCTGAGGGTCACCCTGGGCACCCTCTTGCTGTCTGGCCTTCTATCTTCCATGTGGACAGTGAGGTGCTGGGCACAATTTTGAAATGTGAAAGACCCAGTTAATGAGTAATGATCTGAGAGGAATCCCAGTCGCTCCAGTCATGCTGAGGCCCACTGAGGGTTCTGGTCCTGGACGGTGGCAGGTGTCATTCTTGCTCCATCACTAATCAGTATCCCCCTTCCCTCCGTTTCCTGGCAAGGGCAGCTCTGCCAGCTGAGAGCCCTCCAGGGCATGGCCTGCAGTGCTAACCTCGGGTGTGCTGGCCCTGGGTGCTCAGTGCTGCCTCAGCCCTTGCAGAAACGCTCCCACCTGCCAGGCTGCCCCGCAGCTTTGGTCTCTCAGGGGTGCTGCACCCCCACTAGCGGGCGACTGAGTCCTCACTGGCTGAGTCAAGGGGGCAAGCTCGCAGAGGGATGCCTGGGCGGGTGTACACTTGTTGGGCTTGCCAGGCAAGTGAGGACGAGCAGGGTCTGGCGGGCAGTAACCCCCATTTCCGCCCAAGGGATGTCTTCCGCTTTGAGGTACCTGCTGGGTGGCCCCGGGGACAGCTGTTACTTAAAAAGAGCTGCTGGGAGCAACAGAGGCTCATACTGCCGCTTGGACTCTGCAGGGAGTATGTGAGTGAGGTGCACTGACAGGCATCTCCTGGGCAGGGGACATCACTCCCTTGTGGCTGTCCATGCTGCAGAGGGAGTGGGGCTCTTGCCAGTGGGGGTGCCCTGCAGTGTCCAGATACCTGAGCCGCAGGAACAGACTGGGCACATGTGGACACATATCGCTGGGTTAGACGACCTGCGAAGCAGACATGCAAAACACCAGCACCTCAGGGTCTCCTTCCTAGAGCAGCTGTGTAACCTGGGGTCCAGGTCAGCCATACAGACGCATGTGTGCACCTGGGGGCTTGATGGCGGCATCCTTCTCCTTCTGGTGCCCCTTTTTGGGTCAATTCCCCATCTTGCTCATACTGCGATCACCCACCCTGTGTCGCTCTGGTGCAGCAGCCGTGCCTGGGCTGTGAACAGCAGAGCTGCAGCTGAGCCCACGTCCCTTATAGCCTGCTACCACCTGGCTAGACCAGGAGGCTTGCATCCCTTCTGACCAGGTGAGCCTCTATGATGGACTGGGATCGGAGCCCTCCACCCCAGCGGCCAGACAGCAGGGGGCGGCCAAGGTCCTGGCCTCTGTTGTCCTCCCCTGCCAAGGGCAGGGGTGATGGAGCCGTGCTCATGCCCAAGGAAGGTCTTCCAAAGGCAAAACAGCAAAGGAAATGCTGAGATGCCAAGGGAACCCAACCTCCTTCCAGGTTGACAACTTCCAGGCAGCGCAGACACACTGGCCCTGGCAGCAGGGCCATGGCAATTGTGTCTGCACCCAAGGGGTGCTTGGCTCTGGTGGCTGCACCATCCCTGGATCAAGGCCTGGGCTGAGCAGGTGACATCCCATAAGGAGGGATGCTGTTTCTGGTCAAGCTCCCCGTCAGCACGCTTGGGCAATCAGCAGAGGATGACCCAGTGTTGGGCCCTACACCCAGCCGGGAGACTGGGTGGAGTTCCCGCCCCCTGGCGATGGCCTGGCTTAGCCTTTCCGCTGAAGCCAACGGTGGGGGCGGGGGGAGGGGAGGGTGAATTAGCAGATGCAAGAGCTCATTCTTGTTCCCCAAACCCTTCTCTGCCTGTCACATAATCCAACACCAAGACATGGCCTGGAGCTCCTGGCTGCTCCAGGAGCACATGATGGAGGGGAAGGGGCAGTCGGCAGGTGACACCTGACCAATGTCCCCGTGACAGCCTCGGGAAGGGGCAGTCGGCAGGTGACACCTGACCAATGTCCCTGTGATAGCCTTGGAAAGGGGCGGCCAGCAGGTGACAGCTGACCAAAGTCTCTGACAGCCTCGGGAAGGGGCGGCCGGCAATCGATGCCTGACCAATGTCCCTGTGACAGCCTTGGGAAGGGGCAGTTGGCAGGTGACACCTGACCAATGTCCTGTGACAGCCTGGGGAAAGAATGGCTGGCAGGTGATGTCCGGTCAGAGCTGCAGGCAGGAGGTCCCACAGCCATCCGAGATCAGTGGGTGCCAGGCAGGCACGTTGGCTGCCATGGGACACTCAGGGCTTCTTAGTCATTGTTAGTCTGGCCTGCCAGTGGGAACCAGAGGTGTTGCCGACCATGCTCTGTGATTGGCAGTGTGGCACTGGTGTTGCTGAAGTAACGTCTGCAGTAGTCGGGGGAGCCAGGTCATGCGTTAGCCACCACAACCGCGGCTTAAATGCAGGGACCTGGGGTGCAGTGGCCTCTGCTCTGGCACCACTGTTGGGGAGGGCCAAGGGGACTCCAGGGCTGGAGCAGGCAACACGGGCACAGTCATGGGTCTGTGCCTCTTGGGAGCCAGCTCTGCGCTGACCTCTGACCTCCCCAGCCTGCACCAAACAGCTGCTGGGCCCCCACTCCTTCCCTGTCACCGTGTGAGGCTTACACCGTGTGACTTACATTCCAGTCTATGGTCACAAAGAAAGGGTGTCGTTTCATCTCTTCTACACCGTCCACGCCGGCACCTGTCGTGAACAGAACAGAGAGCGTGTTAGAACTGAGCCTGCCCAGTGGCTCTCCCTGAAGGTCCTAGGACTGGGCTCAGGAGGGACATGGAGGGCAGATCCGCATACACCCTTCCTGTGGGCAGCAGGCCCCAACCTGTGCACGAGTCAGCCCAAGGGATTTGAGCTCAGAGCACCTGGGGGTAAGGAGTGGGAAGATGAGCTGGCAGGCCATCGGGGGCCTCCAGATGGGCCAGGGAGGTGTGGGAGGCCAGGGCCCAAAGGGCAGTCAGGCTGGCCGGGCCTTACAGCCTGCTCTGGGCTGGCCTGGTTCCCACTTTGGTGGTCAGGAGGAATAACAGAGCACAGGCCACCTTACCCAAGGCCACACCAGCCAGGCCAGGGACCTGAGAGTGGGCTGGTCTGCCTTTGGGTTTGCATGATGTGGGCAAAAGCCCTGGAGCAGGCGTGGTGCTTTCCTCTGTCCACATGGCGTGGCTTCTTGGCTTTCACACCCGTGCAGGCAGCTGGCCTTGGGCCTGGACTCCATCCTCGCCAGCACAGGGCTGTCCTGGGATTCGCTCCTGCCACCCTTGCTGTTGATGATGGCAGCTACTCCAGGGCCCTGGTCTGTTTTGCACACTTCACACCATGTGACCAGCAAATGTGTGGCACTAGTTACTCCCACACTTCCACCGGCTGTACCAACCAAATAAACAAACTCAACTCCAAGATTCTAGGAAGCTGACAGGTGTAGGACACACAGCACCACTGCCCACGGTGCACATCTGCCTAGGACTCCCCGGGGCCTCCTCGTCCGGGCATTCCTGACCTCCGCTCCATCCTACAGTCCTCCACAGCCACACAGTTCTTGTCACATGTTGAATGTGAAGGGTTCTGCCTGCTTGCCAGGCAGCTGTGGCCCCATTTAGTTTTTGTGGGGCCGCTAGGCCAAGATTGGCAATGGTGGTCTCAGCCCACTAAGTAAAAAACTGGGACGAAGCCTCTGTGGGCATCTGGAGGGTGAACTGGTGGTGGGATATTTGTCTCTGTAACACTTTCAGCTAAATAAATCATTATTAAAAGCAAGAAAGAGGGCCTGGTGCGGTGGTGCAGTGGTTAAGGTCCTCGCCTTGCACGCCCGGGATCCCATATGGGCACCGGTTCTAATCCCGGCGGCCCCGCTTCCCATCCAGCTCCCTGCCTGTGGCCCGGGAAAGCAGTCGAGGACGGCCCAAAGCCTTGGGACCCTGCACCCGTGTGGGAGACCCGGAAGAGGCTCCTGGCTTCGGATCAGCATAGTATCGGCCCGTTGCGCTCACTTAGGGAGTGAATCATCGGACGGAGGATCTTCCTCTCTGTCTCTCCTCTCTGTCTCTCCGCCTTTCCAATAAAAATAAAACAAATCTTTAAAAAAAAAAAAAGCAAGAAAGAAAGCCCAATTCTCCGTGTGCCTGAGGTGACTGGAGAAGCTTGCCCCCAGCCCCACCCACTGCAGCAGGTGCTGCTCCCCAGCCCATCACCTGCAGAATTGCCTCACTGTTGCACAGCTGCCCCGTGCCCACTACTCAGATGGCCCAGCACATGGCTGTTCAGCTAGTGGGCATGCGCCTTTGGACACTTGTGTGAACAGCTCCTGGAGTATGCATCATACCCCTGGGGTATGCACCAGACCCTAGGGTGTGAGCCAGACCTCTGGGTGTGAATCAGACCGCTGTGCTGTAACTACAACACACTTTCCGTTATGACTTGGGCAAAGGTGGACAGATGGGCAGCTTTCCTGTGTCCTACAGTGGGCACCCTGGCAGGCTTCCACACCAGCCTGAGGTGGGAACAGACCAAGGCTTGTCATGGGCAGGAGTGAGCAAAACAGCTGAAGGAACTGTGCCAGGGCACTAAGGGCAACAATGGCCAGTGTGAGGCAGGAAGGCCTCAGGAGACCCCGAGCCTTCACCCCCATTCTGTACCCCTAAGTATCGTGCACAGTTGTCAAGACTCAGCTTCCGTAATTATCTTTGTTGTGTTTGTAAACCCTGGTACTTCACGCCTGTTTTTTTTTTTCCTACAGAATAAAAATTTTATATGGAATTCAAGGAAAACAGTAAATTAAGATTTTATGCAATCAATTAAGTCCACCCACAGAGGGATTTTGGTGAGTCCTCTGCAGGGAAAGAGCCCGGATGAAGCAGGATCAAGCCATGCACTACAGCTAACTCGCAAGCAGGGGCAGGCGCTGTGGCGCCGACTAAGCCCTCTGGCAGTGCAGGAGTCCCAGCTGCTCTGCTCCTGCTAGCGTACCCGGGGAAGCAGAAGATGCCGAAGACCCCTGAGCGGGAGGTTCCCGGAGCTCCTGGCTCTGCCTCAGTCGGTGCAGCCATCTGGGGAATGGCCCAGGGACCACAGCCAGCTGATACCTGTACTGCTCTAAAATGCAGCCAAGCTCCCCAGGGAACACAACCCAGGGCTGCTGTGGCACTTGCTAGAGAGTGGCGGGCCCTGCTCATATTTCTTAGGGGAAATCACAGACTCGGAGTCTCCCCTGAACAAGTGTGCTGCAAGTTCTGTCGTGTGTGTGTGTGTGTGTGTGTAACTTGGATCACCCATGGGAGGCAGGGAATTCTGCATTGGTTGCTTGGGCTTCCAGAACCCCCTGGTTACACATGGACTTCCCAATGTGGCATCACCTTTCTAGACAGTGCGGTTCCCTCCCTTCCAATGCCACCATGTGGGGAGCATGTGCCCCAGGGAATTCTGTGACCCTGACTGTGGGAGGTGGGAGGAAAGAGGGAGCTTTGGAAGTGAGTTTCTGCGAGTTAACACACATTTTGAATGCACCAGTATTCATGTTGAAAGTAATCGCCGTCACTCCCCTCCCAAGGTGTTATTGGCTTTGCTCCTGCACTCAGAGGGGTCTGGGCCAGCTGGAGCAGCAGAGGGCAGTCTAAGTCCCATGCCCACTTCCAGGAAGCATTCTCCAGTTTAAGGTTTGCTGCCTTTCTTAGTCTCTAGTCACAAGGACAGCGAAGAACTTGCTCCTTGCACCCAGATGTGGGGTAAAGGTCCCTGAAGGCACTGTACTCTCACTGACCTGCGACCGGGCGCCGCTAAGACGCAAACAACGACGCAAACAACGTAAGCTACCCCCTAAGGTGCCAGAGGCGGGGCTGGGGAGGAATCTGCATTCACGCAACCTCCAAGGAACTCTGCAGCTAAAAAGACGTTGGAGTTGTTCCAACGGGGCTGCAGGAGCATCAGTAGAACAGAGCCCATGATTCTGGGGAAACTCAGAGCCTTTTAGGGAACAGCTAGCGATACTGTGCCAGTGACCCTGTGTTTGCGAAATCACGAAGAAAGCCTATGTAGGACAACAGGGACACCCAGTGTGGGACAACAACGAGCATCCCAAGCAATGCCTGTGTTTGAGTGACTGCAGTAAAGATGGGGCTGGTCAAGATACAGAGCAAAAGTGTCCCCTCCAAGTCCCCCTCTGCCAGGGGCTCCAGGGTAGGGCAGTCCCTCTAAGGACACCCTGCCCTTGACAGGCTCCAGGGTAGGGTAGTCCCTCCAAGGACCCTGTGCCCCCCACCCCTGTGCTGGCAAACAGGATCTGGGGGCAGCTGTTCCAAGTCCCCTCCACCACCACAGGCTCTGGGGTGGGGGATGAGGCAGCCCTTTCAAGGACCGTCCCAACAAGTTCTAGGGAGGCAGCCCTTCCACGTCTCCCCTACAGGCTCTGGAGTGAAGCAGTCCCTCCAAGGGGTAAGGGCCAGGGTAAGGGATGAGGTATTCTCTCCAAAGTCCCCCTCACCAACAGGACCCCCAAGGACCCCCACCACCCACAGGATCTGGGGAGGCAGCCGTTCCAAGTCCCCCCACAGGCTCTAGGGAAGGAGAGTTCCTCCAAGCCCTTGCACAGGCTCTAGGAGGCAGTCCCCTCCAAGCCCCCTACAGACTCCAGGGGGCAGTCTGCTCCATGCCCCTCTCCATGCCCCCCACAGGCTCCAGGGGCAGTCCCCTCCATGCCCCCCACAGACTCCAGGGGCCTCTTACCTAGCCTGTTGCAAGGGTTCCGCTTGAAGAGCGCCCGCAGCAGGCTCTGGGCCTCCGCGCTGAGGAACTGTGGCATGCCCAGCTTGGCCCTGAAGAGCAGACACGCAGGGAGAAGGTGAGCGGGGCACAGCAGAGGGGCCATTCAGCACTGCCGGGTCGCCATAACGGTGGCCCTAATGGAGCCCGACACCACCCAGAGAGCCTCAGGGGTTCTGGCCCTCGGACCTCGTGCTTTGCTCACGGGCTCACAGCCGAGGTCTTTGCCACGAGAGACACTAAAACGGAGACTGTAATATTGTTATTTAACATAAGATACGGAAGCTCCTGGAACATATATTTCAACCCAGGAACAGGAACAGCAGTTGTAACTGGGATTCAACATTTTTCCCCAAACCTAAACTGAGCAGAAAGGCTTTGGGGAACAGGCTGGCATCATCACGCTTCAGAGAATTGCAGGCTTGTAAGGTGACAGGGAGCTCCTACCCACCTCTAAGCCCTGGAAGAAAATGGGGACCGGGGGCGGGTGTCTCACGATCCCTGACAACACTGAGCACCCCAGATGCAGGGCTGGGTGCTGCCTGTCTCCTCGGAAACACCTGGCTTGTAGGACGGCTTTACTCTAGGTTTGAAAAAGTAAACCGGTGGAGGCCGCTGGTGCGGGAGGGGGGCTGGGCTTATTCCGACCCGACACGTCATTCCGGCCTCAGCCCGGAACCGGAAAGGGCCGCGGGAGGCAGACACGTCAGCAGACGAGCAGCGCTCCAGCTGGCCAATGGTGAGCCCAGGCCTACATTCCTCACTCCTTTTTAGGGCTCCAGCAGAGTCTGCGTCAGCACCCACATCACCCGCACCATTCTGCTGCCTTCTCTCTGCAACCCACTCTCCTTCCTTGGGCATGAAGACGGGCCTGACAGCGAATCTCAACAGAAGTCTCTGCACACCTTTTCTTACAACCGACTGATGTTTGCTTTTCATGGGTAGTTGGCAAAACTAACATAAACATCTTGTTTTCTGCTAAGACACAAATAGGTGAGAGATCAACAGGGCTGGTTTGGTGACACAGTGGGTCAAAGCTGCTGCCCATGACGCCGACACCCCGCATGGGCGCCAGTTCAAAGTCCCTTCTGACCCAGCTCCCTGCTAATGCACCTGGGAAAAGCAGCAGGAAATAGCCCAAGTGTTTGAGCCCTTGCACCCATGTGGAAGACCCAGATGAAGCTCTTGGCTCCTGGCTGTGGCTGACCCAGCGTGGCTGTTGGCAACCATCTGAGAAATGAGCTAGCACATGCAAGCACTCTCTCTTGGGCCCAGCATGATGGGTCAAGTGGCTAATTCTTCCCTTGCAAGTGCCAGGATTCCATTTAGATGCTGGGTTGTTTCTAGATGTGCTCCACTTCCCATCCAGCTCCCTGCTTGAACAATAGCTGGGAAAGCAGTGGAAGACGGCCCAAAGCCTTGGGAGCCTGCACCCACAAGGGAGACCCGGAGGAGGCTCCTCGATCCTGGCTTTGGATCAGGCTGTTGCGGCTGTTTGGGGAGTGAGCCAGCAAGTGAAAGACATTTCTCTATCTCCTTTTTTCTGTAAATCTACCCTTCAAATTAAAATAAAGTCTTTTAAATTTTTAAAACTTTTTAAAAAAAGTGATGTTTTAAACAAACCTTTGCATCACAATTCCATCCATGTGCATGCATACACATACACATGACTTCTCTTTTTATCTGACTCTGTAACTCTTTGAAATAAAGGAGTATTTAAAAAGAATTAAGTAGAGCTAAGTACTCACTGCAGGCCTTGGCTGCAGGTGTTCACTGCCACGTACGGTCCCCTGACAGAGGTCAATATTTAAGGGACACGCTGAGTTTGCACCAGGGCCTTGCTCTGGGATCCTTGTCTCATGTTTCTAGCTGGGCCTCTGGAGTGCATAAGGTCATGTGGATCCACTTGCAAGTAGAGCTTTGGGGGGTGGTCAGGACAGCCACAGTACTCCCCCCACCTCCCCCAGCACCAAGCCACCGCCCGCTTCACGCTCACTTGAGAATCAACGCCATGGTCTCCTTGCGGTCCTTCCCCTGGAATGGCAACGACCCCGTGAGCATCTCGAACTGCAGAGCAACAGAGAATCCGCTGAGTCAGATACGCAGGTGGAGCCCGGGAGTGTCCCAGCACCAACTGCACCTGCCCACTGAATCTAGGCCAACACTGTGCAGGGTGGCGGGGGGCATGCTGTCAGAGCAGGCAGCTACCCTTCAGTGGGCAAAGGAAACAGGACCATGGGGCCTGGACTGGGTACTGCAAGCTGCCACCTCCAGGCAGCCTGGGCCCCTCTGTCCCCAGCGGGTGCTGAGCCAGGCCAGGACGATGGGTTGGGGTGGGGCTCCCCGCAGGTGGAGCTGATGGAGACATCTCAGCCACGAGCCGTGGGCATCTGCTGCAAGCACAGAGTTAAGGGGGCACAGCAGGTAGCTGGCTCTGAGCCTCATTTCACCCAGGCGTTGGCTCACTGATCAGGTACTCCAGGGCATTGGCCCAGAACTTGACAGCTGGCATCTGCCACCTCCTGTGTGAGAGCCTGGGCGGCCACAAGTCGTTCTTGTACAAATCAGGCCCTGAATCCAAATGCAAGGTGCTAAAAGCCCTGGCTTCACTCCAGGCCCTTTATGTCAGTTTCAATGAGAAAGCGGCTTCATGCAGGTATCTACAGATCTTATTAAATTCACCTGTTCCTGGCTCTACTGTACATCCGTGCTCATTTAAAATTCATCCTCCAACATTTGCCCTTTGTATTCTGGGGAAACACTCAAAAGCAGAACTCTCAAAATGATCACCTGTAATCTTTTCCAAAGATATCTGCCATGCTATTAAAATGGATTTCCTTCTAGAACTTTCTTCAAGCTATTTTTTCCCCCTATTTTCAAAACAGGTTAGGTTTTCTAGACTGACTTCAGAGGAACAGAACTTTCATTGCAAATATCACATTACAGTGACTTTATAGTGACTTTACAGGTCAAAACATGATACTTCATTTGCTCTGGGGTACTGGGGTTTTGTCCATTTTCTGTTCTTGTCAGTAAGACTGAATAGATGTGTAAGCTTCCTGAAGATTTAAAGTGATACCAGTGGTGGAATGAAGGCTTACGGCAAGGAGCATGGTAAAGGCTTTGTCAGCACCACTAATCTGCTCTTGGAAAGGACTTCCCACCAGCTGGCTGCCCTGCACTCAGTACAGCCAGCCAGGACAGGCGGGCTGCAGGCAGGAATCACACTGAGGAGTCCAGCCGGCAGGGTGATGGGATGTGGATGTAAAAACAGCCGCATAATTACACTGGAAGGCTTGAGGGCTCTGCTTGGGGAGGAGCCTTTCAGCTGATGAAACAACAGGGATGTTTAGAAGTTGATCACACAAATTAGCATCTCTCTGGAAATGGAGCCGCCCCTGCCCGAGGGAGCCCTCTCCCCGGAGGGGGGGGCACCCCTCTTCCAGTTTTTATCTTCTTGAGCCAACTATTATTAGTGCCTGTGAGATCCCAGCTGCAGAGAGAAGCCTGGGGCTGTGTGAAGAGGAGCAAGTCCTGCAGGGGCAGGATGCTCTGGAGTCTAACAGACCCTGGAGCTGTGCACACTGTCCCCTCCTCAGGGTGGCTCAGGGAGGCGTGGAGCTGCGCACACTGTCCCCTCAGGGTGGCTCAGGGAGACGTGGAGCTGCACAATGTCCCCTCAGGGTGGCTCAGGGAAGCGTGGAGCTGCGCACACTGTCCCCTCAGGGTGGCTCAGGGAGGCGTGGAGCTGTGCACACTGTCCCCTCAGGGTAGCTCAGGGAGAGGTGGAGCTGCACAATGTCCCCTCAGGGTGGCTCAGGGAGACGTGGAGCTGCACAATGTCCCCTCAGGGTGGCTCAGGGAAGCGTGGAGCTGCGCACACTGTCCCCTCAGGGTGGCTCAGGGAGGTGTGGAGCTGCACAATGTCCCCTCAGGGTGGCTCAGGGAGACGTGGAGCTGCACACTGTCCCCTCAGGGTGGCCCCGGGAAGTGTGGAGCTGCGCACACTGTCCCCTCAGGGTGGCTCAGGGAGGCGTGGAGCTGCGCACACTGTCCCCTCAGGGTGGCCCTGGGAAGTGTGGAGCTGTGCACACTGTCCCCTCAGGGTGGCTCAGGGAAGCGTGGAGCTGCGCACACTGTCCCCTCAGGGTGGCTCAGGGAGGTGTGGAGCTGCACAATGTCCCCTCAGGGTGGCCCTGGGAAGTGTGGAGCTGCGCACACTGTCCCCTCAGGGTGGCCCCGGGAAGTGTGGAGCTGCGCACACTGTCCCCTCAGGGTGGCTCAGGGAGACGTGGAGCTGCGCACACTGTCCCCTCAGGGTGGCTCAGGGAGGCGTGGAGCTGTGCACACTGCCCCCCTTGGGGCAGATGAGCATTCAAATTCTGCCCAAGGAACCGCTGGAAGCAGGACAGCTGCCTGAGCCAGGACATGGACCTCTGCCACCACCAGGAGAGTGAGAATGTGGCCATCATGTGTGGGGAGAGTTCTGGGTTCAGATCCAATGATGCGCCATGCATACTGCTTTATGGCCATCAGTGTCACTCACCCTGGCGTGACACGCTGCATCCAGGTCCCGACTGCCCTCAGACACTGGAGTCTGCGATGGGATTGTCCCTCTGAGGGGATGAGCAGCGGGGAAGGAGCCTGCTGTGCCAGGGGACAGTGTTCTCAGGGCTGGTCACAGCCCAAGGGGCAGCTAGAGCAGCAGCAGGAGTCTGCACCCACTGCTCTCAGAGCAGACAGGGGTAGGGGCCCTGCGATGGGTGAAGGCTGTGGGGTTGTGGGTCTGGGGGTGGCTGCAGGCTGGCCTCCTAGTTAGCCAAGGACATGAGGGCCTGTCAGGGCTCTGGGTATCAGGCAGGGGGCAGCAGGAACACAGAGCTATCTTCATCATCTCTGAGGAACTGAGGAGATGAAGCACCGTGTAGGAATGGGGCCCAGAGAAGGCCCTGGAGCCCTGGTTCAGCCTGGCCCTGCAGCCCTGCAGTCCCTCTACTGTACAGGGGAGGCAAGGTCAGTGACTCAGACCCAACAGGGCGCTGCTGCCTCATGGTCACTGGGAAGCCTAGGGGCTCCTATTAACTGTGTAACTGACCGGTTAGCCAACTGTTCCCCTTCAGCACCGAGCTTTCCTCATCACGGTGGACAGGGGCTATGCTGCCCCAGGGAACATGAGTGTCTCCCTGCTTTTGCTCTAGTCTCAGGGAGGCCCGTAGCCAGGAGAGGGCTGCGGACCTGCTCTGTCCAGAATACGAAGGAGAGTAAACTCAATTTTCTCAACGCAGACGCAACCACATACACTAGCGCTAATTTTAATGAGCAGCTGGACTTGAAACAAGAAAAACATCTTTATATTGGAAACCATTGTATACTTTAAAATACCCAGTGACTGCCACATTGGTACGAATGGTGGCACAAGGAGGGTTTGACTGTTAAGAGGCTTGCATTCGCACATGAACTCCAATTCCATCCTCTGATGGGGAGTCTGGGGTGGGCAGAGGAGGAGTCTGCCCAGAAACTCATAGGCCCTCTTGCTTGTCCCATGAGCACACGGCAGAACCACGAGCAACAACGTAAAGCCATTACCATGAGCACGCCGAAGGACCACCAGTCTGCGCTCTGTGTGTGTCCCCGCCGGTTCACCACCTCGGGCGCCATGTACTCGACGGTCCCACAGAAAGAGTAGGCTCTCCTGTCGTGGTCTATGGCCTCCTTGCTCAAGCCGAAGTCTGCGTGAATGACAGCACACAGCGCCCTCAGTTCCTGGGCCCGCACAGGCCACGCTGCCCTCCCTCTCCCCTCCCTGCTCAGGGGCAAGCACTTGAGGTAGAAAATTCTCTATGATCTACAAATGCATATGTGCCTGGGGCCAATGCCAGGAAAGTTTGCTGCTCAGTAGCTGGCGTGCCTCGCCAGGGTCCTTCCATGGCCGCCATCTGGAGTGTGAGCTGCCCTTGCTCCCGGCAAGGTGGCAGCGAGGGTGAAGGGAGACCCTTCATCAGACCTCGCTCACTCCAGGCACACGAGGGCCCGCAGGGGACTGTCTGTGAATTGTGCCTGGCAAGAATTAAAAATCATTACAGATGATCAACTCTGGGACATTAATCAGTGACAGACTGTGACTATTAAATCAGAACCAGACACAGCTTTGCAATTTCATGGACAACAAGCCTGATGTGAGGGCTCTGCTGCACCACTGTGGTTCAGGGGTCACACGCAGAGAAGACCTGTTCCGCTCTGGCAGACTTGACCTCCAGCTCAGACTGCCCGCACCAGGCACGCATGCTCCTGGGGGCCAGGAAGGCAGCAGTTCAGGGACCTGGCCAGCGGAGTCAGCATGGACAAGTGAGGAGATGGGGCTGGAGTCAGGGTGGGCGAGTGAGGAGCCAGGCCAGGTCAGGTCATGGGCTCAATAGTGGTGCCCAGAGGTGGCCACATGTGTACCCCAGTACCTGTGACCTGTTGACCTTATGAGGCAAAGGACACTGTGTGGGTGGGATTTGATGCCACCCCAAACCCCTGGGTGGCTGCAGTGCCACCATCAGGGCCTTCAGCCAGAGGAAGGGGACAGAGGTCAGGGAGGGAGAGCCTGGAGGAGGCTGTGCTGTTGGTCACAAAGTCGGAGCAGGGGTCTGAAGCTCAGGGAGGCAGGCGGCTCCGTAGGGATTCTGCAAGGGAGGCTCCAGCTGGGCTGGGACACAGCCCCCGCTCAGCCCCGAGGCCGGCCTTGGAGGCTCCATCGGATGGTGAACTGGTGCTGCTGGATCCCTGGAGCCCAGGAGCCTCCTCTCAGCAGCCACAGGAAGCTGCTGCAGGTGAGGCGGCACTCGGCAGCAGGCACTACGGCTGCAGGGGTCTGAGATGTAACCAGGGAGAGGCAGCAGGCCACCAGGCAGGGGCGGAGGCATGGCGGAGGCAGTGAGGGTGATGGGGACGGCTGACTTCAGGTCATGGACAAAGCTCCCTGAAGGCCAGCAGGGTGTGGCTGTGAAGAAGGTGGTCATGGTCCAGGGGTCTGGATGCTTTCACTGTCTCAGAGGACACAAGCCAGCACAACCAGCCCCTCGCTACACAAAACTCAGCCGGACCAGAGATGAGCACGCGGCCAACACTGGTGTGGTCAGGGCTCTGGCTTGGAGGTGCTTCCTGCTGTACCAGGGTGCAGAGGTGGTTATTGAAGGCTGAGTTTCACAAACCTGTGATCTTGATGTGGCCCTCTTCGTCCAGGAGGATGCTGGAAGACAGGGAGGAGGGCAGGCTTTAGGGAGAGCCCCCACACCCCGGAGCTCCTGGGCTCTTCACATGTCTCCCATGTGGAGACTTGGTCCCAGCTGGCACTTGCTGTGGACCACTGGGTCCCTGTTCTGTCCCCACTGGAGCCCTGGCTGCATCTTGTGACTGACATGCAGACCTAAATTGATTCTGGCTTTGTCCTTCCCTGCTGCCCAGCCCTGGGCAGCCCTGTGTCTCACTGGAAAAGGGGGTGGGACATCAGTGAGCCCCTCCCTTCTGGTCCCTGGACTGGAATCTTAAGACTCCCTTGGCTTAAGTTTTGGTTGTAGTTGGGTGCTATCTCACCAGACCCTGGGCGAGAGCAGCTAGGCCACAGAAACCAAAGCAAGGCTTCCAGATCAGCCTGGGAGGGGCCTCCAACCCCGCCATGGCATGGTGTGCACCTGTGGCCTCCAATCCCACCATGGCATGGCATGTACCTGTGGCCTCCGACCTGGCCATGGCATGGCATGCACCTGTGGCCTCTGACCTGGCCATGGCATATACCTGTGGCCTCCGACCTGGCCATGGCATGGCGTGCACCTGTGGCCTCTGACCTGGCCATGGCATGGCGTGCACCTGTGGCCTCTAACCTGGCCATGGCATGGCATGTACCTGTGGCCTCCGACCTGGCCATGGCATGGCATGTACCTGTGGTCTCTGACCTGGCTATGGCATGCACCTGTGGCCTCTGACTTGGCCATGGCATGGCGTGCACCTGTGGTCTCTGACCTGACCATGGCGTGCACCTGTGTCAGGGTGCATGGGTCCACTGGGTCTGGGTGGGTTATTGTCAGTAACAATGGTGGTGGGAGGACAAGACCCGACTGGTGTTTAGAGGGCAGTCTCTGCGAAGCGGGTAGTGTCAGATGAAATCAGGAGATTGCATCCCGGGGACTATACAAGGACAGGGAGGGATGGGCAATTCCAGCCAGTCTCTGCCACGGGCTGCTGTTCGGTGCACCTCAGGACTCTGCCAGCAAGGCCCCTCCACCAGGTGAGGCCCCCAGAGCTGGCACCTCCACAGCTATGGCTCTGTAGAGCAGTCTGCCTTGCCTTGGAGTAGGGAAAGCTAAAGTGTTCAGGTCTACAGGGACAAAATCTGTGAGGAGAGCCTCAACAAAATGGGGAGGGCTGGTGTCACCAAGTCAGCGGTCCCATTAGAGGTCAGTGTAGCATCTCAGTTGTGGGCAGTCGATGCCCAGAATTAAGCTGCCTTCAGGATTAACTTGTTTATAACTCTGATTAAGCAACAAAACCTCTTTCTTCAACCTCACAATTAAATACCAATGGCTATTTCCAGCTGTAAGGATCACTTCAACCTTCCAAAGAACAACAGTGGTAACGTGGTCTTAGCAAAAGCACCGGTGAGCTGCAAGCACACGGGAGTCTGCTTCACAGGTGGGGTCAGCATAGCCATCCACACCCGGCCCAGGTTCTGTGATACCTCTGCAATGACCCGGGGACAGGCAGGTGCTTGCAATTACATGGTGGTCAGGGATAGGTGCAGAGCAGCAGTGGCCACAGCAGGGCCTGGCTCTCCTGTCCGAGGTCCGCCACTGTGTGCACAGCTGGTGACACTCTGCTGATTGTGCACTGTGTGTGGCAGGCGGATATGAGGTGCCAGTGCTCACAGGAAGTGACCCAGGTTCTGGGGACTCCCAGGCCTTGTCCCTCTGCAGAGCAGTGAGAGGGCAGCTTGTGCAGCACAGGCTGGGCCCACTCCTCGGTCCTGCTCTGGGTATTGGATGGGAACGGGGCGGTGTGCAATGAGAGGGACAATCGGCCACCCAGCTTTGGTTCTGGGAGGTCGCCTGAGAGCCCGATGGCCCCACCACCCAATCCGCTCTTCTCCCTTGGTCAGATGTTAGTGCCAACCTGGGGCATGTGCTCTGATAGGTGCGTTACAATAGACCACCACTGTCAGGGGCACAGGGAACTCGGGACCTGTAGGGAAACGCCCAGAGCTACGGACGTACCCATCAGAACGACTGTGTCCTGGGGTGGACGGCCTGCCTCTGGCTTCTCTTGTGCCTTGGGGTTGTGCACCTGCGTCCTGAGCCCTCAGCAGGCCCTGGTAGGCGAGCTAGGACTGTTGTATGCTCAGCTAAGGCCTCTCCTGTATCCGACATCTTCATGGCATTGGGAACTGCCCTGCGCTCCCCTAACTTGGGACTCCTCAGCCCTGGTTCTCACATGCGCTCACTGGGGACCTGGACATGGTCCAGTGGGTCACTTACTTCTCAGGCTTCAGGTCTCTGTAGATGATGCCCAGGCCATGGAGGTGATCCAGAGCCAGGGCCAGTTCAGCCAGGTAGAACTTGACATCCTCCTCTGTGAACATTACCTGGGGGGGAAGGATGCGGAGCAGCTGGCCGAGAGCTGCACTCTCTCACAGGCACACTCACACACACGTACACTCACACACGTACACTCACACAGGCACAGTCACACACACGTACACTCACATAGGCACAGTCACACACACGGTCTCACACAGGCTCTCACACATTCATGTTCACACACACGGTCTCACACAGACTCACACACACAGGCTCTCACACATAATTGTTCACACACAGGCTCTCACACAGGCACACTCACAAACACGTACACTCACACACGTACACTCACACAGGCACACTCACACACACGTACACTCACACAGGCACAGGCACACTCACACACACAGGCTCTCCAGGCACACTCACACACACAGCACACAAAAACATGCATCGTCACACCTTCTCAGGGAACTCACCTCTTTGGACAGCCTAGTGAAGAGGTCGCCTCCCCGCAGGAAGTCCAGGATCAGGTAGAGCTTCCCTTCTGTCTGAAAGGCTATGAGGAACAGCATGCATGTCACCAGGTGTGACAGGTCTGCTGGAGGCTCGGGGACAGCACGTGTGTTACTACATGTGACAGGTCTGCTGGAGGCTCGGGGACAGCACGTGTTACTACATGTGACAGGTCTGCTGGAGGCTCGGAGACAGCACGTGTGTGTTACTACATGTGAGAGGTCTGCTGGAGGCTCGGGGACAGCACGTGTGTTACTACATGTGACAGGTCTGCTGGAGGCTCGGGGACAGCACATGTGTTATTACATGTGACAGGTCTGCTGGAGGCTCGGGGACAGCACGTGTGTGTTACTACATTTGAGAGGTCTGCTGGAGGCTCAGGGGACAGCACGTGTGTGTTACTACATGTGAGAGGTCTGCTGGAGGCTCGGAGACAGCACGTGTGTGTTACTACATGTGAGAGGTCTGCTGGAGGCTCAGGGGACAGCATGTGTGTGTTACTACATGTGACAGGTCTGCTGGAGGCTCAGGGGACAGCATGTGTGTGTCACTACATGTCAGAGGTCTGCTGGAGGCTCAGGCACAAGCCAAGTATGGCACGGAGGAGTCCAAGCCGTCTGCAGCAGAGCAGCCTTAACACCACTTCCCAGGATCGGCTGGAGGATCCGGCATTGGCGTCCCCTCCTCATGAAAGTTCAGGCTGCGAAATCGCCAAGCAAGAAGGGGCAATTGCTCTCTAGGTAACAGGAATGACAGTGAAGGGACAGGCAAGGAGGTGTGTGCCTGTGTGTCTGGATCAAGCTAGTGCAAATCCTGCTCACAGCCTGTCACACACACAACTTGAAGAACAGGGTCATGCTTGCGTTGTTCTATGTTAACACGAGTCATTCAAGCAGAAAATGCAGGGGTGACTTCCGAATCACTAACCCCTGGGACTCGTTAGAAGACTGCACTGCCTGGCTCTGGTGAGGCAGCAGGGAGACCAGGAGCTGTGGTGGAAGGCAGGTGCACGGCTGTGCGTGGGCATCTGACCCGTCTCGACAGGTGGGCAGCACCCATGCTGATACAGGTCCAGGCTTGCAGACACCGTGTTTAAAAGTCCTGCACCATGCTGTTTATGTAAAACAGAGGAGGCATTGCCATCTCCAGCTTTTCTTCTGACCAACTGCATGTCACGTCGGCTATTCACCCTGACCTAGTAGGGGGACCTTGGCACTAGGTTGTTGGCAGTCTTGGAGGGAGAAAGCACATCGGAGTCCGAGCGCCTGAGGCTCTGCAGGTAGCGGCTGCCCCTCCCCGGCTGCCCAGGACCTGCGTGCAGGGAGGGTCTCCTGCTGGTGGACCTGTCCTGCCCGCCACGCCCTCTACTCACCGTAGTGCAGCTTGACAATGAAGGGGTGATTCACTTCAGCCAGGATGTCTCTCTCCATTTTCGACCGCACTCGGTCCCGAACTGTAACACAGATACACCAAGCTTCCAGTGAGCAGGGACGAGGAGCCAGGAACTGTGAACGTGGGCTGAAGGGCAAACCGTGGCGGACGCCTGTTCCACCACAGGAATTCTCAGGAGCACGTGAGGTGCCTAGGACCGTCTGAGGCCCTTGTAGGGCCTCCATCCTCATTGAACAGCTGTCCACGTGTTTACAAAGGCTGCATTTGCTCCCAGCCCCATCCCCCCTGCGTCTCTCAGCTTAAAGCCCAGCTCCACGTCTGAGCCTTGGCCCACCAGTGCACGTCTCCCATAAACACAGACATGCTGGCCTCTGCCCCAACAGCAGCTGCAGCAACTGCAGTCACCTCACGGCCCTTCCGCCTCGCAGCATGCCCCTTGGCTCCTGTTTCTAGCCTCAGGTCCACTCACAGGCGCACTGGCTGCTACGCCCTCTCTGCTCTGCTTCTGGAAGGGAATGGGTTAAGTCCAGGCCAGCTCTCCTTCAGGCCTGTCTGCTCTGCTGGCTTGTCACCCTGGCGTGTGCTGCTGGTCAAGGTACTGCCCCCCGCGGGGGTGTGTGCTGGACCAGCTCTGAGTCCTGCCTCGTGGCGACACGGTGGAGGTGGTGGGAAGAGCTCCTCGATTGCCCCACAGCTGGCTCCCATACACCTGGGACAGCACAGGTCTGCGTCAGGGGCAGAGGTGGCAAACTACCTGCTCTTCCCCATCCTGAAGATGCCCCGTGGTGTGGCTGTCCCGCCTGCGCCTCCCAGACAGATCTGAGCAGGGCCACAGCCAAGCCACAGCCAAGCCACAGGGCATGAGCTCAGGCACCCCAGCTCTGCCTGACCAAGTTTCAGGGGCAGCAGTGCCAGTTCAGGGGCCTGCAGGGCACAGTGCCCAGTCAGATGATCTTGGAGCCTTGAGGTCAGTTATCACTGCCCTGTTAGGCTGCAGCCTCATGAGGAGCCAGGACCCCACTTCCCTTGGCCATCTACCCCTTCTGGGAGAGAAGCAACTCTGGAGGCAAATTAAACATTTTTGCAGGGGCATAAGTAAAATTTATCATGGGGCAAGAACTCGGTAAAGTGCAGATGATTCAGGAACCCGAGGTCTGCTCCACTCACAAGGCACCGACACTAAGCTTAAGACCTCGCAGAAGTTCGTTGAAACTGTCTGCAACGTATCCCCGTGGTTTGCAATCCTTGTAGCCACCTTTCACCTCTGCTTGGTAAAAAATGCTTTTTCATCTTCTCAAGCGGTGGTGCAATCCTTTCTTGAAAAATTATACATAAGAAGGGGCAGGGAGTCACAAGGACCCCAAACCAGGGTAAAAAAGGAGAAGGAACCCCAGGCCAGACAGAGTCTGGAGAAACTGTGCAAAGAAGGTCTTTGTCTCTTGTAACTCTTGAGGTTTCAATTGTGGTATTTTAAAAAATGTGAAATTTTATCACAAATAACTTGGCTTGTCCGGCAACTCTTATGCATTATTAAATTATTTCAATGTTTAAGTTAAATTAATGTGGTATGCATTGTATACAAAGCATTTTTATATGTTAATATGATTCTGGTCTGTCAGCTGGTTATCAAATGTCTCACTGCTTTAAATTGGTAAAGGTTTTGTATTTGTTTTAAAGGTATTTGAGTGATTTCATGTCAGTAACTGAGTCTAATCTATAATGTTATGCTAACTTCAACAACAAAAAATCTTTCTCCAGATATTTTTAATCATCTTAAAAAGGCATCCAAGAATTCAAGTTTCAAATTCTAGGGCTTTCCTTGGTATTCTTACGAGGCCTCAAGAATGCCAAAGGATTAATCTCCCATTTTGTGGAGACAGTTAATCAGGTTGACTGAATTATATTAAGATTATTTGCAAATGGACCTGACACACATCCCAGAGTTTGGGACACTAAAGCGTGTGCATGTTACTGTCGATACTTGCTCTGGATTTATTCTAGCTACTCCTCAGACAGGGAAACAAGTCAGGCATGCTTTGGCCCATTGCAATGCATGTTTTTCCATCTTGGGAACTCCAAAAGTTATTAAAACTGATAATGGCCCCTGCTATATCAGCAGTAAGTTTTGTGATTTTGCTGCCTCCCACCATATACAACTAATTACAGGCATTCCTTATAATCAATCCTCAAGGACAAGGTACTGTGGAACACGCCAACCGCACTATTAAGCATTGTGTTATTAAAACAAAAAAGGGGGAGTATAGCACTCCCCAAGACCATTTGAACCTTGTATTATTTATCTTAAATTTTCTAACACTGGATGCTGAAGGATGGTCAGCTGCAGATCGCCATTGGAATCCATGTCGGAAGCAGAAGGGTTATGTGATCTGGAAGGATCCCTTGACTGGTCAGCGGCAAGGCCCAGATCCCATCCTCATATGGGGATGAGGATCAGTTTGTGCTTTCCCAGAAAATGAAAATGGTCCGAGGTGGATTCCTGAGAGGCTTGTCCGGCAAGCTCCTGCTGCTGAGTCTTGTGAAAGCTCGGGTACATGGTGATGGCATTTGAGTCGAAAGATTGACAGGACAAGCAAGTATATTAGGCCTTTATATATTATATAAGTATACTAGTACATTGTTAAGCACCCCTCTTTTTTTCTATCTCTTGTGAGCGCCGAGGTCCTGGTATTTCCCGCCTTTTCTAAGTGGCAGCTCTGCGGGGTATGGACATGCACTGGCACGTGCCGTTTTCCCTTATTAAGGAAGGCAATTATTCCTATGGAACTTATTAGTTCAATCACTCCTCTGGATCTGAGGACTCGCTCATGTGGGTGAACCTTCCTCCTTGAATTTTAAGCCTGTGTCTGCCTGTGTCATCCCTGTGTTTTTCTCTTACATACAGAAAATGTCTCTGAAGTGAATTGCTCCGAGGTCAGCTGCACCCTAACAGCGTGTTGGAATGGCAATGGTGATGCTGCTGTTGTCCTGCAGCTGCCCCGAATCCTGCCTGTGCCCGTTGGGACTGACGGAGAGGCCTCTGTTGGCCTGATAAGGTGTAAAAGAGACTTTGGCATAACGGTCACCATCGTAGCCAGTGTTGCCCTGGTGTCGGCAGCCACCACCACAGCAGCGGTGACCCTAGGACACTCTACAATGACCGCTGAGACCATGAACAAGCTTGCAGAACTGACCGCCTGAGCTATGGAACAACAGAACTGTGCTGATGAACACGTGCGGGTGGGCATGTTTACGTGTTAACAGCGGGTTGTCTTGCTGGCAGAGGAGTGGCACATGCTGTGGGATGTGGTCAGGGCCTCTTGTTCCCCATCATCATGTCTTTATGTATGTAACACCTGTGCAAGTGCAAAATGTTTACCAAGCCCAGGAACTGCTGTCTGCTCATTGCTACCGAGCTAAAGGTACTCCTAGCCATGGAACAGGGTTACCAGCCTCCCCAAGTATGGTTTGTGCAGCTGCAGCAGACAACGCGTTGAATGGCAGCCAGTGACGGGTAAGATGGACCGGGCATTGATTAACCTAAGACGGGGCTCCCTCACGCTATGGAGATTCCCGATGACGGGTAAGGCTGATAACCTGAGAGTCCACAACCTAAGACAGGCGCATTCAAGTCTGCTTTAAAACAAAAAAGGGGGACCTGTTGTGGGCTAAGGAGTTGATCATGCTCGTTAGCCTGGGCAGGAACAGGAACTGAGCTTGTGGCTAAAAACACCTAGACCAATTGGCCTCACCTGTATCCAATATCCTGATAAATGAGGATGTGGGGGGAAGAGTATACAAGGAGAGGTGAAGGAGCAATAAAGAGAGACTTTGCAGACTTCCACCATCATTGGTCTCCTGTCAGTGCTTCATCCCCAGACCCTCTCCCTGCCCATGTTGCTGGCTCTGCTGCCCGGAGCACTGGGGGACATCTGTGTCAGAACCAAGGACACTCTGAATGCCAGTTGGACCTGGTCTGCCTGAGGACTTTCGCTTGGGAGCTCATGCTGGGACGAGGCGTTTGTGGAGGGAGCTGGGCAAAACGAATCTATAGAGAAGATGGTGTGACCCTTGCAGGGTCCGAGCGGGGCGCTGCAGGCCGGACTCTCATCTCCCCAGCACCTGTGTGTCAAAACGCTGGCTCCACAGGACAGCCTCGCGGCTGGGGAGGAGGGAATGTGACACGTGCCTTTCTGAGAAGGCTCCAGGGTGCTCCCTCTGTCCCCCACCAGAGCACCAAGGAGCCCTGTGCATCAGGGAGCAGCCCCCAGCAGATGCCAGCTCTGCCAGTGCCCTGGCCTGGGACTCCAGCAGATGCCAGCTCTGCCAGTGCCCTGGCCTGGGACTCCAGCATATGTCAGCTCTGCCAGTGCCCTGGCCTGGGACCTCCAGCAGATGCCAGCTCTGCCAGTGCCCTGGCATGGGATCTCCAGCAGATGCCAGCTCTGCCAGTGCCCTGGCATGGGACTTCCAGCCTGCTCAGATGTGTCCACACAGTCCTTGGCACTGCTCCCCCAGAACACATGTGCACTACAGCTTATGGCTCCAGGACACGTGAGTGGTTTGCCAGGGAGAGCTTAGGGCCTGACAACACGTGCTTTGGGGCTCAGCTCTCCTTGTGAGGGGCTGGGGCTCCACCCTTCCTTTCTTTGTCCAGAAAAGGGGACACTGAGGCCAAGCTAACAACCTGAGCCGCTGCCTCCTGATGAAGATTCACTCCCACACTCACACAGTCGCTCCCAGCTCTTCACGGAGAACAAAGGCTTCTCCTGTACGCACGCTGCTTAGCAATGGGCGTTATGCTGGCCGCCTGGCAATTACTCTGAAGACAAAAGGATGGAAGAAAACGCAGCAGTAAAATCCGTAACAGGCATAACGGCTGACGCCGAGCAGGGAGAGCTTCAAGGCGTCATCAGCGGCCACGTGACCAGCACATGTCCGGTGTCAGCACGCACAGCTCTGCATTGGCTGTGCACCTGGAGAGTGACACAGTGCCATAACTCCCCAGAACGGACAGAGGATGAGCCGCAGGACTGTGGCCCATTTACCTGGCTGACTGACCCCTATGGCCACTGGCCGAGACCCCGTGGCACTGCTGTGACCGCTGACTCAATCGAGGGACCGCGACGGCCTGCTCCCTCTCAAGCCTTCCTATATCGGGTCTGAGAGGGCTGACTTGGCAAGGAAAACAGCTGGGAATGAGGAGAATGCAGGCGCAGTCTCCTGGGAAGGCATTTCAGGCTGAGCCCTGTAGGCTGCGGGAGATGTGCCCAGAGTGCCCCTGCAGCCGAGCAGCTGGCATCATCACTGTTGACACCAGGGCTCCTCACACTGCACCTGCAGGAACTCCCAACTGACCCGTGCAAGTCTCCCTCACCGGATGGCAGCTGGTAGCCTGGCCCCTGTGGTCAGACCTAAACCATGCCTGGCATGAGACAAGCACAGGGCATACAAGAGAACTCTCTCAGAGCCAGGGCAGAGTCAGCAACTGCCAGCACCAAGCAGGTGCCAAAGCCTGGCTGGCACCACGTGGTGCCATCCAGCACCGGGGCCCTGGGGGCACTGCCCCACCGTGAACAGAGGACCCAGGGCCCAGAAGTGCCCACGTGACACTGTGGTGAGGTCAGAGCAGGATGTGGCTCTGACTACTGCATTGGGTGGGGGGGTCTCAGTGTGGGCGGCATGCTGGGGACTCCCAGGAAGTTCTGGATACTTCTCTCTCTCTGACACCCCCGGGGCTGGCCCCAGGTGCCACATTTGGCGACCATTCCCCCAGCACTCGCAGCGAGCAGAGGCTCTGCTCAGGACATGATGTGACAGTCCCACGGGCCTCCTTGCTGAGAGACTTGCAAGGTAGGGGACGCCTGGCTCCCATCTGGTTTGGTCATGCCAAGGTGGCTGCAGAAGGGGCTCAGAGTGCCCATAGCAGGCTCTGGGTGAAGCTGGCAGGCTACCCAGACAGTACTGTTGCCCTGGCACGTGGGAGGCCGCAGTGGCGAGGCACACACCCTGGGATCCTCACCCTGCAGGGTGCTTAGAAACTGTTCCCACGCTTGATGTTCACATGTGAGCATTTCCCCCAAGGTTGTGTAGGGGTCTCTCTAGGGGAGTAGAGGGGGCTCCCTTCCCCAGCAGAGCTCAGGGCAGGGGAAGTCCTGATGTCTGTGTGACTGCCTGGGGACACTGGTGTCAGACCGGAGGAAGCCAGCACGGCCTCATCACCTTCACGGGACCCCAGGCCCAGCCGCGAGCTCCAGGCTCCCTGTGCCAGGGGACTGGTCAGTTGCCCTGCTGGTCCTTTGAACTCTATTCCCTGACAGCACCTGCCTTGACTCAAACCAGCCAGCTTCATGTCCTGCAGGAGTAAGGCCCTCCCCGGCCCCCTGTTGCTGCGGGGTTGGATGGCAGCATCCCCCAGGGGACTGTATTTTGCCCCCTCCCAGACACCTCAGTCATGCTCGTGGCAAACAAGCTGAACCACTGCTGGGTGCAGCACACACCCCTTGCCAACAGCGTGAGCAGGAGGTGGTAGGGACACAGGTGCCCGTTGCCATGCAGTCACGGGCTGACCCTGTGACAGAGACATTAGGCACCAGCTTCTGTGTGGAGCCTGTTCATGGAGGGCAGAGTGCAAGGAAGCCAGGAGCAGTCGTGGGGCTGAACTCCAGCCTCCGTGTCACAGGGACTGCAAGGGACAAGGGCACCAAAGTGAACTGCCTGTCTGCCAGAACCGAGCAGCTCCGTCTGGTGGTGGCGCAGGGCTGGTCTGTTGCGCCACACCCGGTTGGAGCCACCTGCTGCCTCCTGCTGCTCTTTCCCCAGTGCTGCTCACGCAGCACATGCACAGGACGCTGCCAGTCTGGCTCTCCCCGATGCTGCAGGCTGGGGACAAGGCTGTCCTCAGCACTCAGCACGCTGACGCTGCACAGAACTGCACTGAGCAAGCACCGCAGGCCACAGCCCCAGCTTCAGAGACGGCTGAGCAATCGTGGACATTGTGGGCATCTCACACGTCAACTGCATGTCCCGAGGGGCCCCTGCCATGGCCCTTACCCTTTAGGGTGGCCTTTCTGAGCACCTTCATGGCGTACAGCTGTCCAGCATCAGAGCCCTTGACCTTCCGCACCAGGAACACCTGGAAGGAGAAGACAGGACACCTGAGACACCCAGGCTGCCAACGCATTCTCCCGGCTGGAGTTGCCGTGGGCCTACACAGGGGAAGGAATGGACACATTGCTTTCTCCCATGCCCAGGCCACCAGGGGCAGTTCTGTGTCCCCTGACAGCTGGAGGTTGGAGCACCAGCAGCTGCAGGAAATGCCGGTCTGGGCTGCGGGCATCCATACAGCACAGGCAGCACTGTCACCCAGCCAGTTCCTGGAAGCTGGAAGGGACAGGTCCGCCTGGGGATCCCCAGGGCAGGGAGCATTCCACTGCCCACCACACAGGCCAGGGGTGCACTAAGCAGCCTCAGGCCTCACACGGATACAGCAGGTGGGTGGGAACCAGGCGAGGACCTCAACAGGCCCTGACCACATCACAGATCTGACAGGCGAGGGACAGGATTTGTCCTCCCGGCCTGGGCCAGGATGAGCGAGAAAACATGTGGAAACTGGCTGATGACCTCCCAGCAACCTGGGCCTTCCTGTGTGTTGGCAAAGGCTTTGCTCCTTTGCAGGGAGTTTTTAGTCATATTCATTGTCCCTGTCTCTCCTCTTTTGCTCTTGGTCATTGTTCTTCTGGCTAGCAGAGTCTTCTCCTTGGGCCAGGTTTCTAAGCTGTGTCACCCACAGGTCTACAGTTCTATTTTACTTATTGTGGTTGGCACACGGCTCTTTGTTTGCAGTCACTTGTACCACTCCCTCCAGCGAGTTCCAGGACTGAAATCTTATGTCAGATTTCCACCGTGGTCTCCACAGCCCCGGCTCCTGGCTCACCACTCTCCGCCTCCTGTGACACCATGCCGAGGCTGCACCACTGTCTGTACAACCTTTCTCCCGCTTCCGGTTGGAGAAGGTCCCAGGTTTAGTTAGACACCAGGTATCCTATATAGCTAAGTTGTTGGTGGTGCTGATCTTGCCAGAAGCTGTTGGCCCTTAGGTCTGAAGGCCACACGGACCTATTTGGACCCATATGATGCCGTAGTTGGTATTTTGCCTGTGAGACCGTGCAATGTACTGAACTCAGTGAGTTGTCGCCAAGCTCAGTGCATGCACAGCTCACTGCTGTCCCTGCAGTCTTAAAGCCTTTGCCACTCCATACAAAATTATGCCCATGTGCCACTACTAGAGTTCTTGATCTGCTGGCCATCAGGTCTGAGGGCGACCTGGACGTGTCTTGGGTGGAATGCCACGTTGGTGCAATTCACTGAGCCAGAAATGAATTTACTCCCAGCTCAGTGCATGTGCAGTCCTGTCCCATAGCCTTTGTCTCCTTAAACAAAATGGAGCCCGATTTGGCTCTTGGGGCTAACTGGGCTGTGAAATTCACCCTGTTCTCGCATTCCCTGTCTGGGATCTGCCACTCTGTCTCTACTCCTGGTCAAATCAAACAGACCAGCAGGACGGGCAGTTCTTTGTCTGGGTTCACCTCCCAAGCTCCCAGTGAAAAGTCCCTTCCCACCTTGTTGCTGGTGGATTTCCAGCTGCTGGTGGAGTTCAGATCGCTGTTAGCTAAAAGCCACTGAGGTATCAGTCACTATAACACCACACCACTGTGTCTGCTGCTTTCCTGTGTCTGTCAGTCTCCAGGTTTCCCTCTGCTATTGTTCTGTCCTCTCCTATTTCCTAGAATGTGCCCTCTCTGCTTCACACTGGCTAATGTTTCTCCTGTTTAAATGTGTCTCACCCTATTCCTCCATCTTGATTCTGGGACGGACTTTACTGTGGTGAAGGGGACGGTCCTGACTGTGGTGCCCTGGTTCTAGGGGCCATCTTTGCTCAGCCAAGAGGCCACAGGTCTGCATTTGCTTGGAGCTCGGTAAGCATGTCCCAGCCTGCAGTAGGCACTGCAGCACGGTCACCCTGGGTTGTCCAACTTGGGACTCATGGGCTATGGGGGACGCCTGGCCTCTCAGGAGGTATCCCTGGTGCCCAGGAGGGAGGCCCATGGAGCCACCCTGAGGGTCTCACTCACCTTCCCGTAGGAGCCCTGGCCCAGCACTTTCAGCAGCTCAAACTGGGATGGCTCGGCCTTCTCAAAGCCCTCCTTCACATGGTGGCTGATGTCAATCTCCTTTACCAGCCCTTCCTCCTGCAAGAGAGCAGTGGCCCGTGGTTAATGGGGTGCACCAGATCACCCTGCCAGCAGTGGCCCTGGTTAATGGGGTGTGCCAGTCTGCCCTGCCAGCAGTGGCCCATGGTTAATGGGGTGCACCAGATCACCCTGCCAGCAGTGGCCCTGGTTAATGGGGTGTGCCAGTCTGCTCTGCCAGCAGTGGCCCGTGGTTAACGGGGTGTGCCAGTCTGCCCTGCCAGCAGTGGCCCATGGTTAACGGGGTACGCCGGACTGTCCTGCCAGCAGTGGCCATGGTTAACGGGGTGTGCCAGATCACCCTGCCAGCAGTGGCTTGTGGTTAACGGGGTGTGCCAGTCCGCCCTGCCAACAGAGGCTGTGGTTAACGGGGTGTGCCAGTCCGCCCTGCCAGCAGAGGCCGTGGTTAACGGGGTATGCCAGTCCGCCCTGCCAGCAGTGGCCCGTGGTTAATAGGGTGCACCAGATCACCCTGCCAGCAGGGCCTGTGGTTAACGGGGTGTGCCAGTCTGCCCTGCCAGCAGTGGCTTGTGGTTAACGGGGTGCGCCAGTCTGCCCTGCCAGCAGTGGCCCGTGGTTAACAGGGTGTGCCAGTCCGCTCTGTCAGCAGTGGTCATGGTTAATGGGGTGTGCCAGTCCGCCCTGCCAGCAGTGGCCCGTGGTTAACGGGGTGCGCCAGTCTGCCCTGCCAGCAGTGGCCCGTGGTTAACGGGGTGTGCCAGTCTGCCCTGCCAGCAGTGGTCATGGTTAACGGGGTGCGCCAGTCCGCCCTGCCAGCAGTGGCCCGTGGTTAACAGGGTGTGCCAGTCCGCCCTGCCAGCAGTGGCCGTGGTTAACGGGGTGCGCCAGTCCGCCCTGCCAGCAGTGGCCCGTGGTTAACGGGGTGCGCCAGTCCGCCCTGCCAGCAGTGGCCGTGGTTAACGGGGTGCGCCAGTCCGCCCTGCCAGCAGTGGCCCGTGGTTAACGGGGTGCGCCAGTCCGCCCTGCCAGCAGTGGCCGTGGTTAACGGGGTGCGCCAGTCCGCCCTGCCAGCAGTGGTCATGGTTAACGGGGTATGCCAGTCTGCCCTGCCTCTCTCCTGCTTCTTCCCATGGCCAGGCACATTGTGCACCCTCAGCACAGGGCTTCTGCACTGTGGTGACCCCCGGGAGGAGCTGTGCCTTCACCCTGCTGTCGGGCCATAGCCCTGGGCCTCTGAGTCCTCCCCCAGGAGACTCCCCCAGGAAGGTGCCCCAGTAGAGCTCCCTGTGTGGTCACAGATTGGGCAGCAGGGCTGGCAGAGCTGGGCATGGCTGCGGCCAGGTCCAGGCCTTGACGGTGAGAAAGCCTCCAAGGCCTGCACAGCTCCCAGAACTGAGATGTTGAGCACCTAGTGGTGATCACAGAACTGCCACCCATGTGCGGCTCCTCCAATCGAGACAGGCCACGGCAGGTGGCTGACAGCCAAGAGAAGCAAGTCCCCAGCTGCAGCAAAAAGGCCTGAAAACCTCACGTTTTCTGAAAACAGGTGTCTCACTCAAGCACTCTGCGCTCTTGGCTCTTTGGCCGTTTTTCTTCTGTTTGCTTAGTAAGCCTTCGGGTGTACTCGGGATTGTCTTTCAGCCTTTTATATCTGTACTCAGCTGCGGAAGAACCCTCTGAGCTCTGCTGCAGCCACAGGTACCTGCAGACGATGTGCCAGCACATGCCTGAGAACCACTGCCCCAGTGTCTGCGAGCCCTCCGGAGGCCACGGGTCAGTTCCAATGTGCAGGTGCTTGGGGAAGCAGACCCCAGGCCCCTCCTGTTTCTAGGCACCATGCCCCAGCCGCCTGGGGTCCACCAAGGGCAAGGTGCGAGAGGGTGGTGTGCAGCAGGAGATAGGGACTCTGCTGGAGACACAACCCTGTCTGGGAGTCAGGACGCAGGCACATATCGCTGCACCTGCTCAGCCTGGGGCTTCCCATGTGCCTGTCACCCACACGGCAGTGGGGCAAGCGGGAAGATGAGGAAACAGGCTTTTCTGCTGCCCTCACAGCCATGGCCTGAAGCAATCTGTCTGGGCTCCCCCTCACCCACCCATCAACCTGGCTCTCGTCCTGTCCCAGTCCTGCCACTGGCTGGTGGGAGAGGCATCAGCAAGGACTGGCCAACAGCGCTCTCCCCCCAGCTGCCTCTCAGCTGCCCTGGGCACCCAGGCCCTCTCTGCAGGGGTCAGGGTGGGTTTCCAGCCATGGCCTGCCCAGAGCCACATCTTAGCATGTTTCATAGACTCTGCAAATAGGAATAAAAGACAAGATTATTTTGGGTGTGAAAATGCTTTGAAATCCACACACCTAAGGGCTTCTGAAGAGGTTCACACACACTCACAGCACAAAAAAGCTGCATGGGTCCTGGGGGTCAACACAGAATGTTCTAGCACACAGAGCCCTGGGGGTTTTGGGGCACATACAGAATATTCTAGCATATGGAGCCCCAGGTGTGCTGGTGTACATAGATACAGAGGTCATCATCCATTGGTTCATTCCCCAAGTGGTCAAGACGGCCAGAGGTGAGCCAGTCTGAAACTGGGAGCCTGGAATTTCTTCTGAGTCTCCCATGGGGGCAGAGGGATCCAAGCACTTGGGCCATCCTCTGCTGCTTTCCTAGCACATTAATAGGGAGCTGGATCAAAACTGGAGAAGCTGGGACACAAACTGGCACCCATGTGGGGTGCCGGCACTGCGGGTAGAGGATTAGCCAGGCATACCATCGGACTGCCTTCTAACGAAGTTCTTATAGCTGCCACCAATGAGGTGATTCATGCAGTACCTTGAGCCACTCCTTGTTCAATATGCTGCCTAGTGGCTACCGCATCAGTGGGGATGCCATATCTCACAGAGCCATGTCTGGAGTTCAGGCCCCAGCTCTGGCTGCAGTCCCTGACTTGGCTTTGTGCCAGCAGGCAGCCCTGGGGCCTGGCCTCCTACCCTACACAGGGGCCTGGCCTCCTGCCCTGCACGCGGCCTGGCCTCCTGCCCCACACCGGGGACCTGATTTCCTGCTCCTGCACGGGGGCCTGGCCTCCTGCCCCACACAGGGGACCTGGTCTCCTGCCCCACACCGGGGCCTGGCTTGGGTTCCGGCCTGCAGCTTTGGCCTGACCCAGCCCTAGCTGTGCTGGGGATGAGAAGTAAGCAGCAGGTGGGAAGCTCTCTCCCCACTCCCACCTCTCACATGCGATAAATGCTTTTTAAAAATGACAACATGATGAGTGGACTCTGCTCCTTTCAGTGGCACGTGGGAGTGAAGGCTGTGAAGTGTGCTGTGTGCTCAGCACTGTGAGGAGGCCTGTGTGAACACCCACGGGGCAGACTCTGTAGGAACCAGCAGCAGTTTTCTTCTAACCGGGCTGGGAAAGGAGAACATGCAGGCCCGTGAGCATCCGTCACCAGGACCATGAGATACAAGGGAAGTCAGCCAGCCTGGCAGGGTCCCCTTTGCACGGCTTCAGTCGCCCACGGGCCGTAGATAATCTCAGGCACCAGGGGACCTGCATTCCAGTGCCTGCTGGTGTCACTGCAATCTCTCCTGTGCCATCACAGAAACTCAGCGCTCAGGACTGCACCATGTATATAGCCTCAACTCAGGACGCAAGGCCGTGGTGTCTGCCACAGCCTCAGGCGCCCAGGGCAGTAGGGACACCCACATTGCACGAGTGGCCTGAAGTGGACTGCGGCAGCCAGGGTACAGCGCTAGCTGTGCGGGACATCTGACCCTGTGCTACAGGCCGACTTCCTCCACGGACCTCGCAGCCCCAGGCAGGCAGGGTGAGCCCAGTGGCACACGTGGACCTGGCATGGCCACACGGCAGTGCTGGTCAGCGCTGGTCAGCGCCATCCCTGTGGAGTTCGGCATAAGCCCTGGTGTGAGTCCCAGTGTCTGCAGGGACCTGCAGGCTGCAGAGGGCAGCTGCGGGCAGAACGCACAGCTCACATCTGTAACACATCAGGCCCCTGGGTTCAGGTCCTCTGCTGCTCCTTCACCCTGAGCAGTCCCCTCCTCCTCCTGCCCCTCCTGCTGAGCTGTCCCCCCTCTCCCCTCCGGCTGAGCTGACCTCCCCTCCTGCTGAGCCGTCCCCTCCTCCTCCTGCTGAGCTGACCCCTCCTCCTGCCCCTCCTGCTGAGCCGTCCCCCCTCCTCCTGCCCCTTCCCACTCAGCTGTCCTCTTCACTGTCACCAACACTTCTCACTCAGCTCAGCTTTAAAGTGCCTCTCCAAGGAATGCATCCAGGAGCTAATGTCCAAGCAGCATTTTCCTCCTTTTGCCTTTGTGTCCACTGGAGGCCACCGGCCTGAGTTCCCCTTGCCCGAGTTCTCCACTCCAAATGCAGAGACCCCACGCCCTGGGAAATGGGGTTCTCGGGCCAGACCCTACAGCAGGGTCATGCTGCTGGCAGAGGGATCCCAACCGCATTCACAAGGGGACGACATCAAGGACTTGCTAAGAGGTTTTCTCAGTTACCCATGAAGGGAATGTCCCAGGGCCTTGGGACAAAGCCTCCTCCCCAGCTGAGGCAGGATGCCTGGTGCTGCTGCAGGTGTGGGCGTCAGCACCGCCTCCTGGCACACATCCACATCCACACGCAGGTATATTCACACACAGCTACATACACACCCACACACAGTACATCCACATCCACACATGGGCCCGTCCACATCCACACACGGGTTCATCCACATCCACACGCAGGTCCGTCCACATGCACACGTGGGTTCATCCACATGCGGGTCCATCCACACGCAGGTCCGTCCACATCCATACGTGGATTCATCCACACGCGGGTCCATCCACACGCAGTGCTATAGGAAATCTGACCCATCCAGCGACGCCCTGTGGAGATGCCTGCTCTGAGGGAGCAGATGAGCAAAAACAGAAATTGCCACCTGCCCTCAAGCTGCGTACCTGCAGGTCAATTTGTTCTGGTGCTCCTGAGCCACAGGAGACTTCAGCCTGGCTCCGAGCACAGCACGGCCTGATCCCAGGAGCTGCGCCTGCACCTCAGCCTGGCTCCAAAGGCATCTGGCACAATTTGCGGTGCTAGGGAACAAGCTGATGGCCAGCGTGTTCTGTGCAAAGGGGACGATATTTCAAATCAGAGAATCCGGGTTTCAGTTGGGACCCGCCTCTGCCTGCCGTTGGAATTCTGGACAAGGCTTCTGTGTCTCAGCCATCATATGGTGTGTGTTAAAAATGGAGAAAAAAATCAACTCATGTGAATAAATGTCTGTAAAGCCTTATGCTCTGGATTTGCTAACAAACAAAATGTTCATTTGAAAAGCTAGAGTCTGCAAGTGAGACAGACATGGGAGTCACGGCTTGGCCCGGATTGCTCTTCCCCTGTGTCTTTCCGGGACTGTCTCAACTCACTAGGGCAGATGGCCAGCCCGAGCCCAGCTCTGGCTCCCGCACTCCATATGCCATCCTCTGAGGCTATTCCTTCTGGGAAGGACCAAAGATGGGCCCCAAAGGACACTGGAGCCATGTCCACACCAGGCTGCTCAGGCAGGGGCTCACATGCCCCACCTCACCAGCCCCTGAGTTTTCACCTTCAAAGTACTTCCTGCGGCCCCCAGACGGTCACAGTGCGTGGCAGGGTCACAGAGTCATTTCCTTCCTTCGTGGGAAGCCGGTGCTGCTTCATGGATGCGGGTTCAAGAGCACCAGGTGGGGGCTCCACAGCAGCAGGCTATGGGGAATGGGCTTATGAGTCAAACCACCCAGACCACATGCATACCCTGGCACCACGCATGGTCCCCAACCTCACGACATGGCCCAGAGTCCAGCACCTGCCCCCTGACTTGATGGCAGTGGCTGGTCATCACCCTTGGAGTCACAGAGTATCATTCCACATGGGCTCTTTCCCCTGTTTTCTACCTATTTGAGAGCCGGAAGTCAATGTCACTGACTGCTCTGACACACGTTGTGTGTAAGCACAAAGCAATTATAAAACACAGACCTGCCAACTTCCGCCATGGCTTCCCTGTCCCCCAGGAGTCCTCCAGCATGAAGCAAGCACAGCCACAGAAAGGAAATCCACTGAGGGCTCGGGGGCAGCAGCTGGCATCATCACAGGGCTAGGAGGACAGAGCAGGGATGCAAGCTAACGCCCTGACCCTGTGAGCTGAAACCTTTGAGGCTGGACAGCACTCAGGGCAGTAAGTACAGGACGCTCAGCTTCTAAGTCCCGGACAATGACATGAAAATCTTACAAGTGACAACTGAAGAAGGCAAACCAAAGCATGAGACAGGGAGAGAGGCCAGCCCACTGAGATCCAGATCCCAAGGGGGCTTTCATAGCGACTTAGATATGAGAAAACTCGCTGACCTCTGCATGGAATGTTCCAGACAGCACGGAGATGGCGGGGGGCGGGGGGCGGGGGGGGATGCTGCCCTGCCGCTCAGGCCTGCTGTGAACCTGGGCAAGGACAACTGCGCCGCACAGCTGTGGGCAGCAGCAGCAGCAGGTGGCAGCCACAGGCAGAGGTGACTGAGGCCTGGCCACGTGACAGAGCAGGACAAGCCAGCCCACCTGCAGTGACGCCATCAAGCTCCCGACAATGGAACACTTACTCACACAACAGGGGCACACGGGAGACAGGTCACGGGTGCAGGCTCAGAAAGCACCTGGCCTAAATGCAGTGATGGAAGTGGAGACAAATGTTTAACTGCACAGAAAGCGCTGCACTTTACAGGGCAAAGATCGGGACTCAACACAACAGCGTGTGCGTGCAGCAATCCTCCGAAGCAAACACAAAGTAATCAACGGAGAAGCTGACGTGAGGAAAATCAAACAGCCGAGGCACATGACTCTGAAAACAGCGTCATCCACAGTGCAAGAAGCAAACAGTGATGGCACACAGCTTCTTCTCTCGTCGCCAAAATGGCAGCAGGGAGAAGCACGACCTGGGAATCTGCCACCCTCATATCCAAACCCAGCATTCAGGTCACCGAGTTCACCTTTCGCTCGCGAACACTGGGTCTTGGTCAATAGGCCGAGAAGTGACAACTTGAGTCCTCTGTACCATTTTTTAAAGCCGTGTGACAGACGATGAATACAGAGATTTGATATGACATGAAGGATGAGATATGACAGATTTAGTTCCTAGAAATGAACAGATGCTCCTGGGCATCCTGCACCTGCTCCCAGGTACACAGACCTCACCACAGCCTGCACCTGCTCCCATGTACACAGGCCTCACCACAACCCTCACCCACAGCCTGTACCTGCTCCCAGGTACACCACAGCCCTCACCCACAGCCTGCACCTGCTCCCAGGCACACAGGCCTCACCCACAGCCTGCACCTGCTCCCACGTACATAGCCCTCACCCACAGCCTGCACCTGCTCCCAGGTACACAGCCCTCACCACAGCCTGCACCTGCTCTCAGTGCTCACAGCCCTCACCCACAGCCTGTACCTGCTCCCACGTACACAGCCCTCACCCACAGCCTGCACCTGCTCCCAGGTACACAGCCCTCACCCACAGCCTGCACCTGCTCCCAGTGCCCACAGCCTGCACCTGCTCCCAGTGCTCACAGCCCTCACCCACAGCCTGTACCTGCTCCCACGTACACAGCCCTCACCCACAGCCTGCACCTGCTCCCAGTGCCCACAGCCTGCACGTGCTTCCAGGCACACAGCGCTCACCTGTACCTGCACCTGCTCCTGTGCCTCAGACTCAGAGCCTTCTGCAGCGCTATGCCCTGTGTGCTGGTTGAGCATGCACAAGTGCTGAGTCTTCCTGTGTGTGATCCATAGCTGTGGGCAGGCAGTGCTGGGCACTGCAGCAGATCTTTCTAAATGGGGTTCTATCTGGAGCTCCATGTTACAAAAGAGAGACAGGTGACAGAGGCATATGTATGAACCAGAACGGAGGGCTGCCATCGTGGGGATGCGGCTTCCTGCTTGCATGGGCATCAGCAGGTGCTCAGCTGGTCCAGGTGTGGCTGACCAGGGGTAGGGCCCCAACACAATCCAGTCTGTGTCCCTCGGGCTCGTCTGTGGTCTGTCCACGGCGTCCCCCGGAGGTTAGCGTGATCAAGTCTCCACACTCGTCACAGCTCCTGCGTGGGCGATCTGGGTGTGTGACAGGTACCAAGTAGCTCATGCCAACAGTTTCTATCTGCTGCTGTGACCATTTCCATGGCACCCTAAGGTGGCTTCAGGTGACAGTTAAGCTGAACCAGAGGAGCACTGTCTTTGGCCAGACGCTGAGTGAGCGAATGACCTAGGAGCTGCGTGCGTGTATGCCTTCCCAGCAAGCCTGAGTGCTGCCTGGGAGATCACGGGCAATCAGTGTGAAGTGATCATGGCTGGGAACCAAGACAGCCTGGGGGACACCGGGAGTCTTACAGCAGCAGCACTGCCCTTAAGAGCTTGGAGGCACACACCCAACTGTCAGCTCTGCAAGTCCTGCAAACACGTGGGTTGCACTACAGCAACCTGCTCGGAGACTCTGGTGTGGAATCCCTGGTGTAGAGACCTCACGTGGAATCCCCGGTGTGGAGACCCTGTGCGGAGGCCCCGTCCGCAGACCCTGGTGTGGGGACCCTGTGCGGAGGCCCCGTCCGCAGACCCTGGTGTGGGGACCCTGTGCAGAGGCCCCATCCTGAGACCCTGGTGTGGAGACCCTGTGTGGAGGCCCGTCTGGAGATTCTACATGGACCTGGCTTCTTGGCATCTCCTGAATGTTGGTGCCTGCCAGGGAAGAGCGTTCTCTGTGCCATGGGACATGGGGAGCTCGGGTTCTCTAAGAAGCTGACAGTGAACACACGACCACGACGGACGCAGCTCTGGTTGAGTGAAGAAGAGGCATTGGGGAGCAGGTGCTTGGGGCGGTGTTGAGGCACCTGCACCCCACAGTGGGGTACTAGGTTGGAGCCCCAGTTTCCTGCTGTGCAGACCCCGGAAAGTAACAATGATGGCTCAGGGCAGGGGCGTCCTGCCATCCATACTGCAGACCCGGATGCTGCTCCTGGCTCTGGCTCTGGTGGATGCCTGGGGAGTGACCCAGGAGAAAGATTTGTCTGTTTCTCTTTCAAGTCAAATAAAAACAAGTGATAAAAATTTGAAAAGAGAAAAGCAAACCGGTTTTAAAGGAGTTTTCAACAGCCAATTGCTAACATCCTTAAGACGTCAAGAGTCCTAACAATGCAATGAAGATGCAATCAGGAGTCGAGCAGATGAGTAACACAAACAGCACGTCTCAAAAATCACCACTTGAAGAACAAATGCATGTCATTCTTCAAGAGTTTCCTGCCTCGTTTACCGGCAGCCCCAAGCAGGTACGGGGAGAACCAGCAGCCCAGCCCAGCTGGTGGGGAAGATACTCGGTCACCTGGGGCGCTTTCCTTTCCCTTTTTTTTTCCCTCAGACTTTTTTATATGTTATTTTAGCAAATATTTTACTAAAAACATTCAAGTGAAATGTAAGGCTGCCAATTCAAATCCATGGAATTTTCCAGACTCAGCCCAGTCTCATGCCCATGTCACTTGTCTTGCGTAAGGATGGGCCCGGGTTCTAGAACAGGCTGTTTCTATCCTGTCAGTGTCAGGATGGAAGTGAACCCCAAAACGCTGGTCAGTGGGTGGTTTAAGGGAGGGTCACAGCACCCACCTTGCACATGTCCAGCCTGTCAGCACTTGGGAAAGCCGGGCACTTGCACTCCGTCATCCTCTGACCTTCCTCCCAGACGTACACCCTCCAGGAAGTGCCTCGCATCCTGCGAGCAGCCCCCTGCACCTTGGACCCACGGCACTTTCAGAGTAGATGGAACAGTGGTGTCCACGCACAGGGCAGCCCCTGGGAGCTTACGTGCCGGACGTGTGGGCTGTCACGGACAAAACTTGTAAACACGGCAGTGGGAGCCGCGCTGGAGTACACACAACATGATTGTATTTGCATAACACGGAAACCACAAATGACATCCTTGAGTGTTTGGGATGCACACAACAAACCAAGAAACAAACAGAGCAGAGCTCTCGAGGCAGCATGGCATGGTCCTGCTGCTCCCAGCGATGCCACCGGGGACTGGGCACTCCCATGGGCTGGTACCCCTATCCTGCCCCTAGGGTCCTCTCCCTCAGCCACCCCCGCAGCACCTTCTCTGGAGGTCCTCAGCATGGGGGCCTGGACAGTCCCAAGTGCCTTTTGCGTTCCTGTGTCCTGCTGTACAAGTAACCCACGGCATGCAGGTGATATGGGTGCTCCCAGCACCCCCAGCTTCCACTTCTGTCTGCTTACTGTGCCCACAAGCCCTTCCACAGGCCGCCCTGGGGCCCCCTCCCAGGCTGGAGCCAATGTGGGGATGTCAGAGCTGTGGCTCAGAACTCCAGCTGAGCCCCCACCCCATGAGAGTATTGGGGTTCACATTCACAGGTCTCCAGGAGATGTTCTTATCAGAGTTTCCAGATCTACTTTCCACCTAGACTCTGGGAGGACTGAGGCGCCTGCCAGGACCGAGCTGCCACAGGCCTCACAGGGAAGGGCTGCATGCAGTGGCATCCTACACAGGACGCCCCTCACGCTGCACAAACGCAAGCACCCCCAGACCCTGGCTCAGTGGGCAGGCAAAGCAAGGCTGGCACCAAGCCACCTCTGGGCAGCAATAACAGCAATGCGACACAGTATACACAACATGAACATGCTAACCAGCATCTGTTTCATTTATTTCAAAAGGCAGAGAGGTCATCTGGCACCTTCTAGTTCACTCCCCGGATGCCTAGCCCAGGCCAAAGCCAGGTCCCCACCCGAGTGGCAGGGACTCCAGCACCTGGAGCTCCAGCCCGTGGCTTCAGCTCTCATGGCTCCCACCGCCCAGGGCTAGCCAGGGGGACCCCCCTCCAGCTCTCACGGCTCCCACCGCCCAGGGTTGGCCAGGGGCCCCCTCCAGCTCTCACGGCTCCCACCGCCCAGGGCTGGCCAGGGGGGCCCCCTCCAGCTCTCACGGCTCCCACCGCCCAGGGCTGGCCAGGGGGACCCCCCTCCAGCTCTCACGGCTCCCACCGCCCAGGGTTGGCCGGGGGCCCCCTCCAGCTCTCACGGCTCCCACTGCCCAGGGCTGGCCGGGGGTCTCCCTCCAGCGCTCCAGGGCTCTCGTGACTGGCACACCCGAGGGCGGACTCGCCACTGGAGAACTTCCCAGCCTGCTTCAGTGCAAGAAGAAAAGCAAGCCCCAGATGTGCGAGGGAGTGTGGGAAGCCACGGTGGGGCATGTGTGTGACGTTCGTGCTTGCAGGACGTTGGTCACTGACAGCTCCCCCCACGCGTCTTTACCAGGTAGTTATCATGGAGCAGTTTGAGGGTGGGAAAGCTGAATATAAGAACTAAACAACTCAATACACAATCACTTGCGGTTCCACTTGCTTTTCTGAGCCCTTGTTTCTTCTCAACCACATATCCTGGCTGAGCCTGGGAGAGGAGTGTGGCAGGAACAGCAGGCAGAGGGAACAGAGTGTGCAGGACTCATGAAACACTGGTGCAAACAACACAACGAAGGAAGGCTGTCTAGGGTGACACGTTAAACTGGTCAATTTGAAAATGGCATGTCTACATTTCAAAACATAATTTTAAAAATCAGCCCAGCGCAATGGCCTAGTGACTAAATCCTCACCTTGCATGTACCAGGATCACATATGGGCACTGGTTCATATCCCGGCTGCTCCACTTCCCATCCAGCTCCCTGCTTGTGGCCTGGGAAAGCAGTGGAGGATCATGCAAAGCCTTGGGACCCTGCATCTGTGTGGGAGACCTGGAAGAAGCTCCTGGCTCCTGGCTCCTGGCTCCTGGTCAGCTCAGCTCAGGTTGTTGCAGCCATTTGGGAGTGAACCAGCAGATGGAAGATCTTTCTCCCTGCCTCTCCTCTCTGTATATGTGCCTTTACAATTAAAAAAAAAATCTTTAACAGAAAATAGTGTGGGGCAGACACTGAGGCACTGTGGTATAGGGTGTTCAGCTGCCACCTGCAGAGCCAGCATCTTACATGGGCACAGATTTGAGTCCCAGGCCACCAGATGTGAATGCACTGCTACTCCCAACCATGGGCTGTGGCGCCCACGTGACACGGTAGCTATATGGAGTCCAACCCAACCACAGGGAAGCACACGGAATCATTTTTTTAAAAGATCTCTCTCCCGGCAGCTCCGCTTCCCTTCCAGCTCCCTGCCTGTGGCCTGGGAAAGCAGTCGAGGACGGCCCAAAGCTTTGGGACCCTGCACCCACGTGGGAGACCCGGAAGAGGCTCCTGGCTTCGGATCGGCATAGTATCGACCCGTTGCGCTCACTTGGGGAGTGAATCATCGGACGGAAGATCTTCCTCTCTGTCTCTCCTCTCTGTATATCCGCCTTTCCAATAAAAAAATAATAAAAATAAATCTTTAAAAAAAAAAAAAAAGATCTCTCTCTCTGCTTTCCCGCTCTCCGTTGCCATCTGGGTCTTCTGGCAGCCATCCCCGGCATGTTGGTGGGGCTCCTACCGGTACTGGCAGGGCTCGGGTGGCTACAGGAACCTTTGGCACAAGAACACCAGAGGTTCGCTGCCCTGATTCTTGCTTGTGTGTTGCCAGCCGCATCTGTATGTACTGGCCACATGCCGTACCCAAAATGGCGCCGGCCGGAAAAGCCACACCTTCGTGCCTGGTGGAGAGTCACGTAGCTTTCGCGGTACTGCGCAGGCGCCTAGCACATGCGCAGTGAGCTGAGGCGTGGCCGGCACGTGAACACTGGGGACTGACGAATCCAGTCGCCCAGGACCCTGCGTGATCATGACGCTGACCTATCATCGGCTGAGGCGGGGCCAGTCAGCACATAAGAGCAGGCAGCCTGCCGGGGTCAGGGCCCTTTCCTCTTCCTCATCTTGGTGTGCACAATAAAGTTTACCGCAGAAGGCTTCACTCGCGTCTGCCTCTTATCGCTGGACGATAGGACACGTGGGCGCAACAACTGGTGCCCGAAACCCGGGACTTGGAGGGGGCCTCCCGTTTCGAACGGGACCAAGTCAGAACTGTGGCCAAAGAACAGGTAAGGAGCTCTGAGAGGGAGAACTTTCGGGTGACTGGGAGCATAAATCAGAGGTATATGAGCTGCCGCTTCTGGTTATAGACATGGGTGCACAGGTCTCTCTGGTGAAATTTTTGCAGATGGTTTATGCCCTCCATAAGGGAGCGGTCAGAGAGAGTGACAAAGCCCTTCAGTCTGCCCAGGATAGTCTCTCAGAAACAGAGCGGGAGAGGAGAACCGGTTTGAAGCAAAAAATAAAGGTGAAACTTAAAGCAGTATCTTCCTCATCAAGTTCGGAGACTTCCGACGCTGAGGAAGGGTACAAGTGGGATAGGCGCTTAGAACGTAAACAACCTGCAGGAAACAGACGAGGATCAGAAAAGGAGAAGAAAGATAATGGCGGTGCTACTGCGCCGGCCACGCTCGACCCATGGCCTCAGGACTCTGGAGCCATTTCATCAATGGCTCCTCCTCCTGTGACGCCATCTGCCCCGCCCATGAGTTATGGTGCTGGCTCTTCCTTCATCGATGCAGCCACACGCCGGGAACTTCAAAATATGTTCCCCGTCTTAGAAGAAGAAAGGGAAAGAGTTTACAGACAGGTAGATGCATTATTAGTGCGAGAATTGGCCATGTCTGTAAAGCAATATGGTCTTCATGCCAATTATACATTGTCCCTGTTAGAACGTATGGGGGGAATGAATATGACTCCCTCTGATTGGCAATTTGTGGTGAAGGCTGTTCTCCCTAATATGGGATCATATCTAAATTGGAAGGGCCTATGGCAGAAGCTTTTGGCTGAGACCGCCCGGGCAAATCAACAGCGCGGCGGCGAAGCTTTGACGTGGACTTATAATATGCTTTGTGCAGGTCTCTCTGTGGAGCAGGATGCCGACAGCACTGTACCCACAGAAGCCTTCTTCTGGGACGGGAGGCAGCCCTCTCCAGCCTGCCACGGCCCTGTCAACTGGGGTTACACCACACTCCAAGTCCCTTGCTGCGCTGAGGCTGCTGGTGGCATGCTCACCACGAGCAGACCCCACTGGAGAAGCCGCTCGGGCTGCTCATCCAGGCAGCGGCCCCCCAGCTGTCAAGGCTGCAGCCTGAGGCAGAGCTCCCCCCGACCCAGGATCCTCTCCCCGTCCCATGCAGGCCTCTGGAGAGGCGAGTCCTTTCCAGCTCCCAGCCCCATCAGAGCGATCCCTGTGTCTAGCAGGTGCAGCCTGATGGGATGTATCTTAAATAGGAAGATGCTTATTTAAAATGTGGATTGATGGCCCACAGGTCGGTAGCAGGGAAACTGCATCCCTCACAGCACATGGGTGACCCACTGAGCGCATGGCAGGCAAACGGCCCTCTTTCAAGGCCCCGTGCTCTTCCTGGGCTGTGGTCTCAGCAGTGGGTCTAAGCCACTCAGGACATTACAGTGTAAATGCACAGGCCATCCTCCATCAGGACACTAAGCTGGTCCTTCTACTTACAGGCAATGAAGGGTCACAGACAGCCTCAGAGAGGGGAAGATGAGTGGAGTGTCCGAGCTGGGACCCCCATCACAGATGCCAAAGGCTGCGGCAGCCACTCTGGCCAGCAGGAAGTGGAGGTACCGATGTGGACATATAGAATGGCTCCAGAGACCCTCAGTGGTTCAAGCTGGTTGGTGTCAGGCCAGAAGGGCGAGACCGGTATCCAGGGCACACTTCGCCCTCCTCTGCACACATGGCCAGGCCACTTTCTTCTAGGGCTGCCATGCTGGTTCCTCAGCAGCTTCCAGGGCACAAGCTTCGGGCTCTAGCTAACCTGACACCTCAAGAGGACCCAGTCACCCTGGGCGACAAACCCTGACGCCAGAAGCCACGTAAGCAACGACACAAGCACCCTAGCGGACTTCCACCCGGAACACTCCAAACAGTCTTGTAGGCAAAACTCCACCCTCTTCATCTAAACTCAGCCACCTGTTACAGGAGCAAAGCTGGGGGTGCCTGGGCTGCTGACCTGCCAGGAAGAAGCCACGGCCCCCACACCTAGCACCACGTGTCACCCCCTCACGCTGCACCGCCCACAGCCCACCCACACTGCTTCACACCACTGCCCACGGCTCTCAAAGATGGTGCGAGTACCACATCCGACGCCCCACGGGGGAGGTGTGTTTCTCTCCTGTCTCAGCCCTTCCTTGCTCGGCAGAGCCGGAGCACATGGTTGGCTGCGGGGTGCTCAGCCTGGGAGGCTTCTGAATCCCCTCACTTCTTGGGGGAGACAGAGCGGCCCCAAGAAGAGCCACTCTTGGTACTCTCGCCGTCTGGCAGCTTTCAGGGCTGCTCCTCTGCCCGCGGTGCTGACTTGGAGGGCAGCAGAAAGCGCCCTGCTCCCTCACCCCAGCACGCCTGTGGCCTGGGAAACGCTGGCCTGCTGGAGATGACACTAAAGGGAAACACGTGTGCTCAGACGCGCCAGAGGAGGCGGTTGGCAGAAGCTTCCTGGAGTGCCAAGTGAGGAAGCACAGGCCCTCCCCACCCCCACAGTCCCAAAAGGAAACAGGACCCAGCACAAGCACCTCCCCACCCCGACAGTCCCAGCAAGCCCACGGGAAAACAGGACCCAGCACAAGCACCTCTGCACCCCGACAGTCCCAAAAGGAAACAGGACCCAGCACAAGCACCTCCCTGTGCTGACAGCCCCAACAAGCCCACGGGACAACAGGACCCAGCATAAGAACCTCCCCACCCCGACAGTCCCAGCATGCCCACGGGAAAACAGGACCCAGCACAAGCACCTCCCTGTGCTGACAGACCCAACAAGTCCACGGGACAACAGGACCTAGCACAAGCACCTCCCCACGCCGACAGTCCCAACAAGCCCATGGGAAAACAGGACCCAGCACAAGCACCTCCCCACGCCGACAGTCCCAACAAGCCCATGGGAAAACAGGACCCAGCACAAGCACCTCCCCACGCCGACAGTCCCAACAAGCCCATGGGAAAACGGGACCCAAAGCCAAGTTCACTTTGGTACCAGGAAGTTTTGAGATGAAAGCGGCATGCATTCATCATGTGCATTTTCCAAGACCCTCTGAGGGACCCCATGTCTCTCACATGTCACGAAGTCAAAGAACACACCTTGTAGCTCCATCTCCTTTTAGTTTCCGGGTGCCCTCCTCCTCCCTGGTCTCCCACAGGCAGCCCTGGCAACGGGCAAGCTGCTTCTCCCAGAAGCACTCAGTGACCTGGGCACAGCCGGGTCTGGTGAGGCCAGCAGAGACAGGGAAGGGGCAGCTGCTGTGGCATGGAGATGGTGCAGGACCTTGCTCTGTGGGGGCACCCCACCGAGACTAGCGAGGGAGCTCACAGTGCCTGGGGAGACAGTGTCACAGTGTCTGCTCAGGTCTGCGACTCTGCTGGAACGCCTGAAATGGGTCCAAGGAGCCCGCGGCCACACTGCAACAGGTGCATTCCTGGCCACCCAGCAGCAATAACCCCCAGGATGTGGCTGTCCCTGGTCTCTCCTGCCCGGCTGCAGGGACACCGGTGACAGCCAGGGTCTCCCCCAGTGGCTCCAATGTCATCTGGGACACGTTGGTGCCTGACCCGTGTGCTGGACAGGACAGCACTACTGCCAAGCAGGCCACCTGTGGACAGCCCCTGTTTGCTGGAGCTTGAGCTCACGGTGTTATTAGCAAGAACATGTCAGCAGGCAGACACCTCAGGGCACAGTGCCATCGGAAACCAGGGCAACTGGGGAATGTCGCTCGCGTGGGACCAGCTTCACCTCCTTCATGGGCTCCTGGCTGTGGATGTGCCAAACAGCAACCCACCCTACCTCCCACCAAACAAATTGGCCCCCCAGCATCCTGTGCGGCAAAAGCGCCCTCCCCGCCTGGTGGCACCTGAGCATGGCAAGTGAGGCACCAGTGCCCTGGCCCTCCAGCTCAAGCCCCAGGACTGCCCAGGGGTCACATTCCTCCCTTCCTGCTTTCTGGAAGTCCTTCACCCACACACCAGACACACGAGGGACACGCTGGGCAGTGGGGTAAGTCAGGACGCAGACAGGTGCCTTTGGCACGCAGTACCACGGAGCCGAGTGCACGAGGCACTCGCCCATGAGGTCCGTCGGTGGCTGTTCCGGTGCTGTGCTCCTCAGTTCACCGAGAGGAGCACGCCCTGGATCTCCTTCTTTCTTCTTTAAAATACTAAGTTCATTTTACTTTGGATGATGTTTTCATAGTAGAGAGGGATGCCTGCCCATGTGGACCATGGGTTAGGGTGGGGAGAGCTGAGGAATGGTGGAAAGCGGATGAGACAGCTGTCTCCAAGCTCTGTTTTTCTTCCTGCAGCTGGGGACAGTGGGGAGAGGGCCGCCCCCGCAGCCCAACTGCATCAGTCCCTGGGACGGGGGTGGCTGCCTGACGTCATCCCAGGGTCCCCGATACGGAGCACGTTCTGAGAATACTCCATAAGTGTTCATCTCAGAAATCCGAGGTTGAGGAAGTGCCTCCACAGGCCCTCCGGCTGACACAGGCCACTTGAGTCTCCACTCGCCCAGACACTCGCTACCGAAGCTTAACTGGGAGAGCTGTCCAATTTTTTTTTCTTAAGATTTATTTTTTATCGGAGAGTCAGATATATGGAGAGAAGAAACAAAGAGGAAGATCTTCCATCTGCTGATTCACTCCTAAAGTGGCTGCAACTGCCCGAGCTGGGCCAATCCAAAGCCAAGAGCCTGGAGCCAGGAGGCTCTTCCAGATCTCCCATGAGGGTGCAAGGTCCCAGGCTTTGGGCCGTCCTCTGTTGCTAATGCAGGCCACAAGCAGGGAGCTGGATGGGAGGGAAGTGGGTCTTGCCAGGACACAAACCAGCGCCCATATGTGATCCCGGTGCATGTAAGGCAAGGACTTTAGGCACCAGGCTACTGCGCTGGGCCTGAGCTGTGCAATTTGTTCTGTTCTCCACAGGTCTCAATGAACTGGTTGTCATGTCCCCGGTGAGCATTTGTGGGCATGCCGTCCACTGCACAGGCCTCAGCAACCATGGAGACCCAGTTGTGACACATGCACTCCATGGTCAGGCCACACACCCTGCGATTTTCCCAATGGTTGGAGTTCTGAGTCCAGTGGCCCAGTTGGGAGGGGGCGGACAGAGAAACCTCACCAGAGGTGACCCCAGAGTGTGCCAGCCAATGCTGAGTCTGGCTCAGTCTGTCACACACGTCAGCCTACACACACACTGGTGGTTGCGGTTACCTGGTCAGTTCTTCCCCAGCCCCATTTCATGCACAAACCAAGGGATGCTGTGGCCAGCCTACCCCTGCCCACCACACTGCCCTCATGCACACCAGCAGGAACTGCAGCTTAGAGCAAGCCCCAACAACCCCCGACCAGGCCCTCTCCCAGCCCTGGTTCCTGCACATACCAGTACGTGCAGCAGACTGGTCCAGTGTGTCCCGCATCTCATTTGGCTCTTGAATGGAGTACTGGACCCTAGATCAGCCCAACTGACTGCAGTATCCAGCCCACACATGCTGATGGGTGCCACCGCCTGTCCAGCTAGTCTACGCCCAGCCCTAGTTCTCATGCTCATACTGTGAGCTGCAGCCCATCAGGAGGGTGGGTGCCCACAGTTTTGCTACTGGGCGACTCCCAGTCCCAGATCTTGCACTTTCCAGGTGGTTCTACTGGCCAGGATGGGGTACGGGCTATGCTGGACTTGGCTAGGCTATCACACCTACTGGTTTGAAGCCAAGAATGGGACAGGCTGGGTAGGGCTAGGCTACAGTACCCTCCAGCAAGAGTTGGCACTGTGGTTGGGCCAGGCCAGGCTACAGCATCTGATGATGAAGGCCAAGCTGGGTAACAGGACTTGCCCCCAAGTCCCAGCATCTGTTAGCTGACACTGTGACTCTTGTTGCAACAGTGGATAAAGCCACTTAGCCCAGCCTGCCTCTCCCCCTAATCCAGCTCACATGTAGGCCCTGTCCAGCCTGGTCAGCTCCCAGTCCCAGCTCCCCAACTCAGCTCAGCAGTGGCAGCAGTGGCCCAGCATGGGAGCCCCTGCATCTCCCTTGCTGGGCTTGTCCCACCTCCCCCATCCCGGGTCTTATGTGTGCTGGTGAGAGCTGCGGCTCAGATAGGCATCATCTGCCTCACCTTGGCATTCACTGGTGGGTGCTGCAGCCTGGCTCAGCACCATCTGCCCCAGTTCCAGCTCATGCTGGTGGGTAATACAGCTTAGCCAAGCCCAGCCAGCTCCCCAGTCTCAGTCCTAATGTGAACTGGCTGGTGTTGTGGCCCAGCCCGGCCTGTCCTGCACCCGTCCTGGTTCTCACATCTGCCAGTGGATGTTATGAACTGGCCCAGCCTGGCCACAGGTACTGTAACCTGGCTTGGTCTGGGTTGCTTCCAACCTTAGTTCTGTACTCGCCTGCAGGGACTGCGTCCTGACAGAGGAGTTACATATTGGATTTCTCTGACAGCCCGGAGAATGGAGCTCACTAGGAGGAATGGGAGCCCAGGGAGGCTCAGCGCTGCCTGGGTGGGCACAGCTGGCAGCCACTGAGAACAGCCTTGGTGGCAAATACTTCCCCAGGAAGCCAGGCCCACCCGGCTCCCAGCACTGCTGAGTCCCTGGCACAACAGGTCAGGTCACCTCCTGCAGTGCCAGCACTCTCCCTGCCAGCATGCCTAGAAAGGCAGTGGATGGCGGCCCACACTAGGGAACCTACCACCACGGGGGAGGCCGGGACAGTCCCTGGCTCCTGGTTCCAGTCTGACCCAGCCCTCGCTGTCCTGGCCATTTAGCACATGGAAGATCTCTGGGACTTTCCCTCTCCAGGTCTCTCTGCCTTCCAGATAGACACATATATACTATATTAGATATATTTTAAATGGGTATGCGTCGAACATGCATGTGCACAAAGATAGCCTCCACCTGTCATGACCACTGCGGAAGCTGGTACAAAGGGCTAGACACGTTGAGTTGAACCACAGGGCCAACTCGAGAGGGCACAACTGGAATGGGAGCGACCTAGGAGGGAAATAGTGGGCTCCTCCCTCGTGGGTTAACACCTTCCACAGGAGGGCATGGGAACTAGGACAGGGGATGGGGTGACTAGACAGACACCCAACAATATCCGTTAGGGACGGTAGAAGGAGATGGTTGGATGGAAGCAGGTCGCAACACCTGTTGGCAAGTATACGAACAGAAGGGTATTTGGGACAGACTGGGCTAGCATGCCATATATACTGGCAAGCCAGGGTAGGGGGTGGGCCTGGTTGAGGTTACTGAGGGCCGCCCTGACTGGGCTGCAACTCCTACTGGTACGTGCGAGGGATAAGTGCGTCCAGGGCGGAACCAGGCGGGACTGCAAGAGGACACGGGTGGAGACAGAGCCGACCCAGCAACTGCAACCACCAGCTGATTGGGGCAATGGACTGTGCCGGGCCCTATGCTACTAGAACATGCAGGAATCTGGACTGGGAATACCTCAAAATTTCTTCGAGGATCTCCCCATTCGAGACACTGGACCCAGAGTCCTAACCAAGGAAAGACAGGACAAGTCAAGCAACAACCTCGGCTATCTGTTGGCAGCAAAAAACTGGGCAAATGGAGACTCTGGAAGGGACTGTGTCAATCAATGGACTCTTCAATGACCACATTGTGCTTGGAGTGGCGAGACTGGCAGCGACCCATGAATGGTGAACTATTGGAACCACTTGATCGAGTATCCCAGAGCATGCCCCACATCCGGGACTTGGGGCGGGCGGGAAACTGGGTGGGGCTTCTTCCTCTATATCCCCCTTTAGACCTTGAACCTTTTTTTACCCCAATTAAATTTGTAAGGATTGTCAAAATTAATTAAAACAAACAAACAAACAAACAAAAAAAACAAAGATAGCCTCCAACTGGGACCCACCTCTGGCAGCAGCCCTGCCCCCACGGCCCTGTCATTGGTTTGTGGAGGGCTGGAGTGGGGTGGGGACCCACCTCTGGCAGCAGCCCTGCCCCCACGGCCCTGTCATTGGTTTGTGAAGGGCCAGGGCGGAGGTGGGGACCCACCTCTGGCAGCAGCCCTGCCCCCACGGCCCTGTCATTGGTTTGTGAAGGGCCAGGGTGGGGGTGTGGACCCACCTCTGGCAGCAGCCCTGCCCCCACGGCCCTGTCATTGGTTTGTGAAGGGCCAGGGTGGGGGTGTGGACCCACCTCTGGCAGCAGCCCTGCCCCCACGGCCCTGTCATTGGTTTGTGGAGGGCCAGGGTGGGGGTGGGGACCCACCTCTGGCAGCAGCCCTGCCCCCACGGCCCTGTCATTGGTTTGTGGAGGGCCAGGGTGGGGGTGGGGACCCACCTCTGGCAGCAGCCCTGCCCCCACGGCCCTGTCATTGGTTTGTGAAGGGCCAGGGCGGAGGTGGGGACCCACCTCTGGCAGCAGCCCTGCCCCCACGGCCCTGTCATTGGTTTGTGAAGGGCCAGGGTGGGGGTGGGGACCCACCTCTGGCAGCAGCCCTGCCTCCACGGCCCTGTCATTGGTTTGTGGAGGGCCAGGGCGGAGGTGGGCCCGTGCACACCTCAGGGTCCACACTAGACTGTTTTTGAGTCCAGAATCAGCTGAGCAAATGAGTAGATGAACTTGGTCTTCAACGTAAGGGCTCCACACCACGATGCTGGGCTAGGTAACGGCCCTCATCAGCCGTTCGGCGGACGTGTGCATCACCCAGGAGCACTCTGAGCTAAGAGCTCCCTGCCTGATAGGCTGTCCTTGCATTCCCCCCCCCCCCCCCCCCCCGGTATCTCTCCCAAGTAAATGACACCTCTGCTCGTAAACTGAATGCCCACTCCCTCTGGACAGAGGGAGAGGGGATGCCAGACTGCGGTGCCCGTCTGGGAAGGGGTGGGGTGAGGAGCGCCTGCCGGGGGCCTGGCTGGGAGTTCACTCTGGAGCATACTCACGGGTAAGGCAGCCGGCTCCTGGGGGCACTGCCGCCTTGCCCCCTCCCAAGCAGAGGTCCGCCTTGGGCTGGCCTGCCCCGCAGCACAGCTGGGAGAACTTGCCTCCCGCTTGTGCTTCCCTGGGCATCAGGAAGGGCACAGAAACCATGGACTCCGTATTCACCACTGAGACCCGAAAGCAAAACAAAACAAACGCCACGGGGGCTGCAAGGCACAGGGACAGCTCGGGCCAGGCGAGAACAGCTGCTGAACAAACAACTCTCAATGCCCGGAAGCGCCTTCCCGTATCGGGAGCTGACAGCCGCCGGCCGAGCCACATTCCCGTCGCAGGACTCACTGATCTGCTTCAACCCTGAGCGCCACAGTCCCGTGGACCCCGCGCAAGGAGGCGGCGGCCTGAAAGGGTAGGCAGGGCCCTGCTAGCAGGAGACCTCGACCGCTCATATCTGACCCTGTGCACCCAGCACCTGCCAGCCCCTGGGTAGGCCCAGAATATTCAAAATATCCCTAATTTGCTTTCAGCCTCACACGTGTCCCTTTATCGGTAGTAAGTGGTCACTACCGATAACCATACAGCCCCGGAAGGCTGAGGCCGAGGACAGTGCACAAACCACAGCTTCCAGGACCTTTACTTCCAAATCTGTGAAATGGATGTGCTATTGTGTTGTGGCACAGAGGGTTAAGCTGCTGCCTGCAATGCAGAATTCCAACCCAGCTCCCTTCTAATGTGCCTGGGGAAGTGGCAGAGGATGGTCCCCACACCCACACGGGAAATCCAGACGGAGCTCCTGGGATTCCGGCTTTGTGGGTGAACCACTGTATGTAAGATTGATTTTTCTGTGTATCCCTGGACCTCTGCCTTCCAAATAAACAAATCTTTTTTTTTTTTTTTTTTTTTTTAAGGAAGGAAGGAAGGGACTCCTGGTTGAGGCGATTGCTACACCTCCCAGCTCCAGCTTCCCAGGGTGTGGGGGTCTGCAGCACAAGAGCAGCCTGTCCCCAGGCCTGTGGTGGCCATCACACAGGAGGGCCACCTTCTCTCTAGCACCTGCAAGGGCTCCTGTGGGAGTCAGGCAGCTGGCAGGGAAGCGACTTTCCCAGGAGCTGGCACAGTGACCTGGCTGCACAGGGCAGGGGTGCCCAGCATCAGGCTCTGGACTGGTGGCAAGCAGTCTCCTGGGAAGCCTTCCGCACATGAACGATCGGAAACTTTCTGTTTATATCTCTGGACTTAAACACCTGTGTCTAGGGCCCAGCATGATGACCTAACGGTTAAATCCTTGCCTTGCAACTGTAGGATCCCCTGTCGGTGCCGGGGTGTATCCGGCTGTTCCACTTCCCAGCCAGCTCCCTGCAGTGCCCTGGGAAAGCAGCAGAGGACAGCCCAAAGCCCTGGAACCTGCACCCACGTCGGGGACCAGAGGAAAATCCTGACTTTGGACTGGCTCAGCTCTGGCCGTTGCGGCCAGTTTGGAAGTGAACCAGCAGACTGAAGGTCTTTCTTTATCTCCTTATCTCTGTATATCTGCCTTCCCAATTAACATAACTAAAATAAATCTTTTTTAAAGAAAAGATGTAAAAGCCCAGTGTGGATACCACAATGCACTTGCCACAGACTACTTAACAATGCAGCTTTTGACACAGGACTCGTCTTGCTGATTCTCCCCACGGAAGGAATGCACACCCCACGAGCCTCACATCTCACACATTGTGACCGAGATCGCAGGAAGGCGGCTGGGGCGGGGGTGCCCCACCTTCCCGGGCTGCGTTCCGAAGGGCTGAGAGAGCCGGAGGGCGCTGCCTTGAGGCCTGACCTTGGCCCTCACGATCAGGGATCTGCCTACGAAGGCCAGATTCTGCCACTGAGGAGTTTTCAACTAGACTCTCCAGCACTCAGAGGGCCACCCTGAACTGTGGAACAAGGCCTGCAATGCCAGACACTCACAACACAGCGCCAGTGGTGGGACGTTACTGAGTGCCCACCTCTCACCCTGCCCAGCCTGGTGTCCACTGGCACCCACCTCTCACCCCACCCAGCCTGGTGCCCATTGGCACTCACTCATCTCTCACCCCACCCAGCCTGGAGCCCGCTGGCACACACCACCTCTCACCCTGCCCAGCTGGTACCACTGGCATCCACCTCTCACCCCGTCCAGCCTGGTACCACTGGCACCCACCTCTCACCCCATCCAGCCTGGTGCCCACTGGCATTCACTCACCTCTCACCCTGCCCAGCCTGGTACCACTGGCACCCACCTCTCACCCCGCCCAGCCTGGTACCACTGGCACCCACTTCTCACCCTGCCCAGCCTGGTACCACTGGCACCCACTTCTCACCCTGCCCAGCCTGGTACCACTGGCACCCACCTCTCACCCTGCCCAGCCTGGAGCCCGCTGGTACTCACCTCTTACCCTGCCCAGCCTGGTACCACTGGCACCTACCTCTCACCCTGCCCAGCCTGGTACCACTGGCACCCACCTCTCACCCTCCCAGCCTGGAGCCCGCTGGTACCCACCTCTCACCCCGCCCAGTCTGGTGCCCACTGGCACCCACCTCTCACCCCACCCAGCCTGGAGCCCGCTGGTACTCACCTCTCACCCTGCCCAGCCTGGTACCACTGGCACCCACCTCTCACCCTGCCCAGCCTGGAGCCCGCTGGTACTCACCTCTCACCCTGCCCAGCCTGGAGCCCGCTGGTACTCACCTCTCACCCTGCCCAGCCTGGTACCACTGGCACCCACCTCTCACCCTGCCCAGCCTGGAGCCCGCTGGTACTCACCTCTCACCCTGCCCAGCCTGGTACCACTGGCACCTACCTCTCACCCTGCCCAGCCTGGTACCACTGGCACCTACCTCTCACCCTGCCCAGCCTGGTACCACTGGCACCCACCTCTCACCCTCCCAGCCTGGAGCCCGCTGGTACCCACCTCTCACCCCGCCCAGTCTGGTGCCCACTGGCACCCACCTCTCACCCCACCCAGCCTGGAGCCCGCTGGTACTCACCTCTCACCCTGCCCAGCCTGGTACCACTGGCACCCACCTCTCACCCTGCCCAGCCTGGAGCCCGCTGGTACCCACTTCTCACCCTGCCCAGCCTGGTACCACTGGCACCCACTTCTCACCCTGCCCAGCCTGGTACCACTGGCACCCACCTCTCACCCTCCCAGCCTGGAGCCCGCTGGTACTCACCTCTTACCCTGCCCAGCCTGGTACCACTGGCACCTACCTCTCACCCTGCCCAGCCTGGTACCACTGGCACCCACCTCTCACCCTCCCAGCCTGGAGCCCGCTGGTACCCACCTCTCACCCCGCCCAGTCTGGTGCCCACTGGCACCCACTTCTCATCCCACCCAGCCTGGAGCCCACTGGTACTCACCTCTCACCCTGCCCAGCCTGGTACCACTGGCACCCACCTCTCACCCTGCCCAGCCTGGAGCCCGCTGGTACTCACCTCTCACCCTGCCCAGCCTGGTACCACTGGCACCCACCTCTCACCCTGCCCAGCCTGGAGCCCGCTGGTACCCACCTCTCACCCTGCCCAGCCTGGTGCCCACTGGCACCCACCTCTCACCCTGCCCAGCCTGGTACCACTGGCACCCACCTCTCACCCTGCCCAGCCTGGAGCCCGCTGGTACTCACCTCTTACCCTGCCCAGCCTGGTACCACTGGCACCTACCTCTCACCCTGCCCAGCCTGGTACCACTGGCACCCACCTCTCACCCTCCCAGCCTGGAGCCCGCTGGTACCCACCTCTCACCCCGCCCAGTCTGGTGCCCACTGGCACTCACCTCTCACCCCACCCAGCCTGGAGCCCGCTGGTACTCACCTCTCACCCTGCCCAGCCTGGTACCACTGGCACCCACCTCTCACCCTGCCCAGCCTGGAGCCCGCTGGTACTCACCTCTCACCCTGCCCAGCCTGGTACCACTGGCACCCACCTCTCACCCTGCCCAGCCTGGAGCCCGCTGGTACCCACTTCTCACCCTGCCCAGCCTGGTACCACTGGCACCCACTTCTCACCCTGCCCAGCCTGGTACCACTGGCACCCACCTCTCACCCTGCCCAGCCTGGTACCACTGGCACCCACCTCTCACCCTGCCCAGCCTGGAGCCCGCTGGTACTCACCTCTCACCCTGCCCAGCCTGGTACCACTGGCACCCACCTCTCACCCTGCCCAGCCTGGAGCCCGCTGGTACCCACCTCTCACCCTGCCCAGCCTGGTGCCCACTGGCACCCACTTCTCACCCTGCCCAGCCTGGAGCCCGCTGTTACTCACCTCCCACTACTCCTCCCTGTTCCTGCACTTGCAGCCTGCCTACACCTGCTGAGCAACCCCCTTTTCAGCCCCTGTGAGCTTCTGCACACTCGCGGCTCAAGCAGGGCCTCTCAACTTTCCCATTAAACACAGCTCCGCTCACCTCCAGCCCTTGGCTGCTCACCTCCAGCCCTTGGCCGGCTGTCCCGGGAGGCATCTCTAGCAACCAGCCCTGCAGCCCTCGGGTGTCTGAGCTGCCCTGGGCATGGGCGGCAGATGAGGCAGAAGCACAGTGAGCCCTAACAGCGTCTGTTCTGGTCACTTCTGACACGCCCGGGCCCAGCCGGGAGGAATGGCCCACCTGGGAACGTGGTAGCCACAACAGAAACTTCTTTAGCGGGCAACGCCTGCCTCTGTGGCCGCCACTCCCTGTCTCGTCACTGTCACAGCCGACTGCGGGGACAAAGGCGCCCAGGGAAAGTCCGACCATTGTTCCAGCAAGCTCGCCGCTGCCCCTGCTGGGGCTCCAGGCCGCGCTCAGGCGCCGAGGCCCCTCGGCTCCTCTCCAGGGCGCCTCAGCGTGGCCGCGGGCGCAGGGCTGGGCGAGCGCCGGCTGACCTGCAGAGGCACGCTTACGCACGACTTGGAGCGCTGGCCGCCCCTCGCGCTCCGGGCGGAGCCAGCTGGGAGGCCGCAGGGCTGCAGCCTCAGGCTCCCCGCCCCGGGCGGCCCCGCGGAGGGGGCCAGGGGGGCGCCGTGCTGCCCCGCGGAGGGGAAAGGGGGACGCCGTGCTGCCCTCCGCGGGGCTGCGGGCGCCCCTGCACGCGGCAGCCACGTGGGCTCCACCGCACAGCACGTCCCCAGCCCCGGACAGCCGTGCCCGCCGCCCCGGGCGCACCTGCCCGCGCGCTCACCTCGAGCCGGCTGAGGCTGGCGCTCTTGGAGCGCGACTTCCTGCGCAGGTACACGGAGAAGAACCTGCGCACCGTGAACTTCTTCATGCTCAGCTCCATCGCCCCGCGCCCGGCCGGCAGGAACCGCGGAGCCCACGCACGCGCATCCCCGGCGCATCCCCGGCGCCCGGCGCGGCGACCCGGGCCGCGGGCACAAAGGGCAGGCCGCGCAGGCCACCGCCGCCCCGGCCTCCTGCCCGCGAGCGGCGGCTCCCGGCCGCGGGCCCGCCCACCGCTGCCTCCGCCAACCAGCGCCCGCCGGGCGGCTCCGCCCACGGGCCTGCGACCAATGGGCGCCCCGCTCCGCCCCGCCCCCGGCGCCCCGTCCTCCTCCGCCCCGCCTCCTTCCCCGCGAGTACGACTGCGAGCTGCCCGGCTCCGCCCGCCGCCCCGCCCAGATCCGCCGCCGCCAATCAGAACCCGCTCCCCGCCCAGGCGTGCCCCGCCCTCGCCGCCAGCCCCAGTCAGCGCCGCCTCGGGCGCTCACACCTCCTGCGCGGCCACGCCCCTTCCCCGCGGCCAATCGCGGACCGCGTCCCGGCGCCCTGAGCAGGAAGGGCGGGCTGCTGCGGGCGCCCCTCGTGCCCACCGCGCTCCTCGAGCCCATGGCGCCCCTCGTGCCCACCGCTTCCCTCGTGCCCACCGCGTCCCTCGTGCCCACCGCGGCCCTCGAGCCCACCGCGCCCCTCGTGCCCACCGCGCCCCTCGTGCCCACCGCGCTCCTCGAGCCCACCGCGCCCCTCGTGCCCACCGCGCTCCTCGAGCCCACCGCGGCCCTCGAGCCCATGGCGCCGGTCATGCCCATGGTGGCCCTCGTGCCCACCGCGTCCCTCGTGCCCATGGCGCCGGTCGTGCCCATGGCGCCCCTCGTGCCCACCGCGTCCCCTGTGCCCACCGCGGCCCCCGTGCCCACCGCGCGCCTCGTGCCCACCGCGCTCATTGTGCCCACCGCAGCCCTCGTGCCCATGGCGCCCCTCTTGCCCATGGCGCCCTTCGTGCCCACCACGCCCCTCGTGCCCACCGCGCCCCTCGTGCCCACCGCGCTCCTCGTGCCCACCGCGCTCCTCCCGCCGGTCCCCGCGCTCCGGGCCGCAGCTGCCTGGCGCCCGCTGCCTCGTGCCTTGGCTCCGATGGATGCCAGCTCCCCGGCCCATCCCTGCTGCTGGTGCCGCCAGGGCCCTTCCGACGCGCGAGACCGACTGTTCGAGAGAACACGCTCGGGTTGGCGAGGCTGGACGCCCCTCCGGGGCTGAGCAGGGTGGGGTCAGGTCCACCTGCGAGGATAGGGCGCCACCCACCCTGCTCAAGATCGGGGCGGGGGGTGCCTTCTTCCCCGCAGGACTCAGCTCAAGGACCCAGCTCCTCGCGCACTCTGTCCAGTGGTGACCCCACCGGGGCTGCACAGCGCTGCCTGCAGCCAGCCTCTGCTGCAGGTGAGAGGCGACAGATCCCACCTGGTGGACCGCAGCCTCCAGGCTCTGGCCTGAGCGCCAGCTGGCCTGGAGGGATGTTTAGGATCCAGCAAACGCGAAAGCAAGGAAGCTCTTAGCCCCCAGCCACCCCTCGCTGCGCCGCTGCTCAGCCATTCAGCCGCCCAGCTGCCAGTGTGCGCTTGGTGAGGCAGCAACACGGACATCCCTAGCAGTTCCCACTGCCCGTGAGCTGGTGGCAGGAAGCTCTCCAGACACCAGGGCCGGGCGAGGTGTCAGGGACCCACATGCTCAGGGGCTTCATCAAGGTGCGTGCCAGGCGGCAGGGGAGCACCACGGGTTCCTCGCCCCTCAGATGCCGCCTCTGAGGACATCTCGCTGGCCGGCAGGTGTTCTCGGACCTGAGCAGCTTGGAAGGGAATGCAGGCAGAGTGGACGTGGCTTCTAACATGGGAGCGGGGGTGAAGAACGGTTGGTTATCCTTAGAGGAGTCCAGGAGGAAGTGGACTTTGGCCCAAACCCAGGCAAAGAAGATGGCCCCTGGGCAGGTGGGAGTCCTGCAGAGGCGATAACTGGGCCCTCCGTCTCTCCAGGCCTGGGCATCATCAGTGAGCAAGGTTGGCGAGTTCTGAGCGCCCTTCTCGGACGCTCCTGGGAGTAGAACCAGGGCAGGAGCTGCTCAGCCAAGGAGCACCAGGCCTGGCCGAGCGCAAGCAGTCTCGCCAGCTATCGAACATGCAAATCTTTCTGCAAATTATGTCAATATTATTTTAGTAATGTAACATATAGGAAATATATATATATATTATGGTAGCCATATTATAAAATTATGATAATTATAGGGAGAACTATTATTTTGAAATAATTTACATGTCATACATTGTTTTTTATTTGAAAAGCAGAGAAACAGAGGAGGAAGGGAGGGATAGTAAGTGGGGCTGACTTTCTCCTTGCCAGCTCACTCCCCTGAGGCCCACACTAGCTGGGCCTGGCCAGGCTCAATTCAGAATCTGAGAATTCCAGCCTGGTCTCTCCCAGGAGGTGGGCAGCAGTTGTTGAACGTGGGCCATCCTCTACTGCCTTCCCAGGGGCATCCCCAGGAGCTGGATGCGCCAACTGGCACTCCGGTATGGGGAGCAGGCATCCCACGGCATGGCTTCATGTACCGAGCCACGTGCACTCCTCCCTCAGGGAAGTGCTTCCCATGGGGGCCAAGGAGCGCTGCTCAAGGCTGCAAGACATGGACCCAGCAGGCCAGGCCCCAGAGCAGATACAGTTACAGGTGCAGATGCCAAGCAGATGCCAAAGTGTAGTGAGCACGTGTGGACCGGACAAGCAGAGGCCCTGGACACAGCTGGGCACGGGCTGCTGGTTCTGAAGCGTGCAGAAAGCTCTGTTTGCAAACCTGCAGTGTGATGGGCAATACCGCAGGCAGCTGAAGGCCTTGAATTGTGACCAGTACCAAAGAAGAGCATGTTCAGTGCCACCTGCTGCATTGGCATCCCATGCGGATGCCAGTTTGACTCCTGGCTGCCTCCCTTCACATCCAGCTCCTTGCTAATGCACCCCGAAAAGCAGCAGAAGGTGGCCCAAGTATCTGAGCTCCTGCACCCGTGTGGAAGTCCTGGGTGACGCTCCTGACACTTGGCTTGAGTCTGGCCCAGCCCTGGTGATTGTACCAATGTGAGGGGTGAACCAACACATGGGGAAGAGCCCTCCCTCTCTTTCTATGCCTTTCTATCTCTCTCTGCCACTTCCTCTCTCCAGTTCTGTCTTTCAAGTCAATATATCTATAAAAACAAAACAGAAAACACAAGAGCATCAGCCGGAGCACAGGACTGCGGCCGACAGGTCACTTTCCCCAGTACAACCTGACCCTACAGTGATAGGAAAAGGTGGCTTCAATTCAGATGCTTCTAGATGAATTCAACATCCATGCCCTGTTCAGGCCTTGCTGAAAGCCTGGATTTCCACAGAGGACATTCCTGGTGGTCAGGGCCCAGCAGGGGCTTCTGACGGCCCAGGAGGTTGAGGCTGGCAGCTGCTGCAGCTGCTACCAGCAACAGGACAGCCCTGTCACGGAGAGTCAGCCCTCAGCACCCTGACAGTCGCTGCTCCTGCTGCTCCACCTGCTTGGAGCCTCAGTCCCTCCCAGGAGCACGGTCTCTGGGTGAAGAGCCCCACCGATCCTGGGGCGAGACACCCCGCAGTGTGTGGTGGGGAGCAAGACAAGGGGCCCTCCTCACAGTGCTGAGCTGTGCCAGTGAGCCTTCTCGGAGTGCACCGGCCACTACTTGGGAGCTGCAGAGCTGTCCGGAGCTGGGCAGAGCTCCTGGGGCCTCATGCAGAGCCTGGGCACCTGGCTGGGCAGGCTGCTTTCTCCCAGATCCTGGACCTGCACTGGAAGCCCCCTCTGTTAGCTGGGTCATGGAAAGCAAGGTGCACCCGCTGTGACTGCCACCAGCTTCCAAGCCACACAAGTCAGGCCACCAGTGTGGAACCTGACCTGCCTTGACAGGACACCCCGCAGCCAGCCCCGGCCGTGGCAGGCAACATACGTCTTTCCAGAGGGGTTGGGGGAGTCACCCCACACCCCAAGCTCCTCGAGGCTTCCAGAGGACAGGCAGACTGGCTCCTATGCCTGTCCAGCTGAGCACCTGTGGGAGGAGACCGCACCTCCGTTACTCCAGGGAGTGTGGCCTTGGCCTGGGGCTCCCGGTCTGCCCTCCTCACCCTCACTGCTCACCCTCCCCCAAGGCTGTGGGCAGTTCCCAGGGTCCCCCCTTTTGCTTATTGAGCAGGACTACAACTTCCCACCGAGCTGGGCACTTCAGGGAAGCAGCTGCAGCTGCAGCTGAGGCCTGCCTGTCTCGGACCTCAGTGGCATCTTGCCAGGCAGAGGCAGTGCACAGGGACCTCAGGGGCCAGGGCTTTCCACAGCAGCCCACACAGAGGCATCAGCTACCCAGGAACTGGGAGAGAAGACCACAGCAGTGGGAGGGGCTTCCAGAACCAGAGAAGGTGCTCCACACCTGCCACAGAGCCACACACCTGCCACAGCAGCACTGCTCCGACACCCGCAGCATCAGATGCTGACTGGGTTCATAAAAGCGAGGCCGGGGCAGCTGACCACAGTATGTGGGGCAGGCAGGGTGCAGCCCTAAGAGACAGTCCCCTTTCCCCTCCGCCTCTGCCAGGGCTGTGGGAGGAGGCTGGGGCTGGAAGTGGCGGAGACTGGCTTGTCCCATGGTGGAGAGGGACTTCCGTGGACACAGGCCGACAAAGCAAGCGTCACTTAAGGAACTGTAGGAAGGAGGGAGACGGGCCCACCTCCACTGCAGCATAGTTCCCACCGGGACCCTGGTCACCGGTCAGCACTCAGGACCTAGGCCAGTGCCCACTCCCTGCCCGGCAGTCTGTGCCTTGCAGGCCTGCTCATCCCCGCATCCACATGGCAGCACATGCAGGGCAATTCACTGTGATGCCAGCTGAGCCGCTCGCTTGCAGACCGTGCCTGAAGATCTATAGGATCTGATATGAATGACAGGATGCGTAGGGAACGGCAGCAGGGTCAGCAAGCTCAGTTATTCACAACCGCGATGGCATCTTGACACATCAGCCAGAGCTGGAAGCGCATGTTTTTAAAATGACGCCGCTTAGCACACACACATCTTGTCCAAGGCACCAGGAGCTGGTGGAGTGCAGTTCCACGAGACCTGATGAGGGCCAAGAGTGGTCACACAGTCTGGGACAACAAATGGTCGAGGGGCGCTGCCAAGTGCCAGGGTTCCACACAAGCTGTTCCCTCGCACACTCCGGCCTGGAAGGACAACGCCCACGCCCCCAGCAGTAGCTGGCACACGCTCTCTGTGAGAACGTACTCTGCGTGCACAGCCACGAGCTCACGGTCACTTCAGACAGGCCGTCCGGGTCCCCGGGCAGTGGGTAGCAGCTGGGCGCTGTGCCAGTCAGAGGCTCCTGGAGCAGCTACAGACTGTAACACAGACCTGGGACCTATGGTGGGACCATGTCTCGGGCTTCCTTCTCTTTCCGCAAGGCTGGCAGGGCCATGAGCCTGCGCCAAACTTGCATGTGGGACTCCCTGGCACAGGTGCGGGCACTTGTGCTTGGCTCTGGGAGGCTGCTGGGGCCTTGCTCCAAGCCTCAGTCCTCCTCACTGGCCCTGGGCATCACGCTTCCCCTACCCCTGTCTGGGGAAGGGGACCAGGGTGCTCCCTGAGGCAGGACAGCATGGGGGAAGAGAAGGCACCTTCCCCGCTTCCTCCCTGTAAGCGAGTGGGGCGGTAACTCAGTGACCCTAAATAGGATGTCTGGCTTTGCTAAGGATCTCGCACATACAGTTTTCCAAAGAAAGGCAATCTGCAGGAGGAAGCAGGTGCTGTCAGCACAATGGCACATCCTGAGGCTCAGCATTGTTCAAAGCCCACGGTGCCGGGGCCACTGTGCACCCACCTGCCGCACCTGCCCCCCTCTTGCGACATCACTTCCTCCCCTTGCCTTCGTGAGCGAGCTTCCTTCCCGGAAGAGCTGCTGGGGTGGGACTGGGGATTCCGGTGACTCTAATGGACCACACTCTACCCCACACTGGAGCCGTCTCTGCTGAGTGATTGTTCACTGAGTTTCCAACTTCGGGGTGCCCTCCAGATGGGGAACACTGTCAGGAAGACCTAAAGCCCAGGGGTGTGTCAATTCTGTGCCCTGGCTTCACTGAACCCCCAAAGTGAGAAGCTCAGGTCCTGCCCTCTGCCCGCTGACGTGAGCTGCTCTGGGTGCTGGGGGTTAGCCTGAGATCGCGGCTGCCCCAAGTAGGGTTCCCATCCCCCACGCATGGGGTCCTCCCGGGAGAAAGACAGAAGCACACGCGGGGACTAGAGGAAGTGTCCACTCCAAGGAATCTGAGGGCTCTGGCAGCTGGGGACAGGCCCCGCATGGATGGATCCCCCTCCCCCGTCCGCCTTCAGCGGGGCAAGACCTGCACGTCCCTCCCTCCCGCTCCCAGCGCCGGGGGGTTAAGGGGCACTGTGTGAAGCTGGCCAGCATGACCACTTCTGTACCAAATCCCGATGCTGTCACCGTGGTGGCCACAGTGTGTCCCTTTCAATCTGAAGATAACAGCTGCTGACAAGGCCCTGACAAGATCAACAAACACGGGACCAGAATGAGGACCACCAGCTCGTGTCCCCACTGCGGCTGTGTGGGACCCCTCACCCACGAGTGGTGTAGTGGGAGGACCCTGGTGTGCACTGTGGGGCGGCCACTTGTTGCATTTTCCCTGAGCTCAGGCACCTGCCCATTCAGCCTGTGATGAACCCTCTTACCAGCCAGCTGCCCTCTGCTCTGCCATCCCGTCAGAAGGCCCCAGCTCCTGGCACCCTGGTCACAGTGACAGGACCCCTTGCTTCTCTAGATTTATGAGAGGGGAATACTCTGAAGACCTCAGGTCCTAACCTAGCCTACTGCGAGCTGCGGGCAGAGTTCCTGGAACACAGCGATGTGTTTGTCCCCTAAAATGCAAACATGTGAGTTATACAGTGCTGCCAGTTGCCATGGCTTGCACGTGTCAGCACTTCAGCTCCCTAACTTTTGGGTCCAAGTGTGTGTGTGTGAGAGAGAGAGGTGGGGATTGAAGGAATTTCTATCAAGACAGTAGATGAGATCCCAGGAACAAGCTTGCCTCCTCGGGGACATGGGGACATTCGTGATTGTCAGAATGTAGTGCGGCCATGGAGACCATCTGATAGGTGGAAACTGTAGATGCTGCTCATCCCAGGGAGCTCTGGGCAGAGCCCGTGCAGTGCTGCCAGGCTGGTGCTGCCAGGCTGCCGAGAGTCCCGCACTCACCCCAACTCTCCGTGTGGGCAAGAAGCTCTGGGCAGAGCCCGTGCAGTGCTGCCAGGCTGGTGCTGCCAGGCTGCCGAGAGTCCCGCACTCACCCCAGCTCTCTGTGTCGGCAGGAAGTAGTGCTATGAGCTCGTGAGCCGGCGCCTGGCCCAGTGCTGTGAGCTGCCATCGCTCTCCCAGCTCTGGCAGGTGAGTGTTGAATATCACTCAGGACACTCAGAAGAGTCAGATCCACAAGAAGAGACGTTTTCTTCAAACTCCAGATGTCTGCGAACAAGCCCAAAGCATGTTCTCTTGCCATACCAGGCATTTGTGGAGGGTGCCAGGCTGTGCCCAGTCAAGATTTCCCTGGGTCGCTTCCCTCGTCCCTGGCCCCTCTCCAGGGCCAAGGGCAACCTCAGCCCACCTCACAGCCCAGCAGCACGGCCAATGGCAGCAGAGGCAGCTGAGCCACAGGAGGCTGGAGGTGGGAGCCAGGGACTCAGCTCTGGGCTGGCTATGTCACTCCTAGGTTGGCACAGTCCGCCTGGTCCTGATAGGAAGAGGGAACTGGTGGGCATCTGGGCCTGTGTGTGAGCTGCTGTCGGGATGCCGAGACCCATGCAGGGAAGCTGATTTTCCCAGCCCCCCGCACACCTCCTCACTCAAGTGCTCTGTGTCCACGACCGGATAAGGAGCCGCTAAGGGAAGCCGGGCCTCAGTCAATTAGCGGGCAGCTGGCTTAGGTGGCCACTCAGAAAGGCCCTTGGGCAGAAGACCAAAGTGTTCCACGGGCCGAGCACTTGACATCTTAGCATTTTCGCTCTCACTGTCCACACCTGACCTGCTGCAGCACCCCTAGGCAGCTGGCACCTATGTCAACCCCGCATTCCAATGCCTGCACTCCCCTGTGGCCCCGGCTTTGTGCTGTGTCTGCCTTCTAGCAGGCCAGGAGGAAGCTCATTTCTACCGTGTGCTTCCCCAGCCCCCAGCTCGCCCATGCCTCTGCGACCCTGTGGGTGGTCCTGAGCGTCACACCAGGTGACCCTTGGCGGCTGTTTGCAGCACGGTGAGCCCTGAGCAGGGCAGCATTGTCCAGGAAGAAACTCAAAGCTTTCATCTTGTCACCAACCCATCCCAAAGTCTCAGTGTACCTGTGCCACAGCTCCTGCAGCTGGGAGCTGGCAAACACACGGTCCCTCCTGGGGACCGGCACTCCACTTCCAACCAGGCCTTGCTCCTTAGGTGCCTGGGAAGGAGGTAGGTGCTGGTTTAAGCACCGAGGCCCCTGCTTCCCCCACACACTCAGATTTCAACAGAGAGGCTGAGGCTGACTGTGCTGCTCACACGGGCAGTGATGAACACAGACCAGGTGAGTGGATGCTCACAAAGCTTATGTAAGCTCCTGAGACGGTGGAGGAGGCCTCGCGGCACACAGGCAAAGCCGTAAGGGCAGGTAGCCATCCACCGAAGGGCAGGGAGTCTGGCCTCCAGCAGGAGGGGTCATGGCTTGCCAGTCCCCCGGCCCCACGCCCAGGCCTTGGGAACACAGACCCACCATGTGGCCAAGGGACACAGGCAGGGCTGGAGCTTGTCCTAGGGCAAGTGTCGGGGAGGGAGTGAGTGTGACCTGATGCCTGACCATCCTAACCTGGCACGGCAGGGTGTGTGCTTAGTGGGGGAGCCACTTGCTGGGGGAGCAAGCCCAGCCTTTCAGGAGCCTGCTGCAGTCTGTCCCACTTTCCCACCTGCCCCAGGGCCTGTGGCTGAGGCAGCATATGCAGGAACACGTGTGGACACGCACGGGCAGCGCATGCTCTGCCCTGGCACACCAATTGCATCCTGAATTGGGGTGGGAGGCTCACAGGGCCCATCTGTCTGCCTCCCTTGCCCATTGGCCAGCGAATGAGCAAAGGAGGACTCTACTGCGTGCTGACCCAGAGCCGGCGGCCAGTTACACAGATTGGACAGATGTCCAAAATGAAGCACTAATGAGCTGGGAAGAAACAAGCCAAATGTGCTAAAAATAACCAGAGAAAGTGCTCTCTTCCTATGTCAGCCTTATTAATTAAAAACCCAAATTAAAGTGGTGAGGATCACTCATTAAGTCTTTAATTTAAACACAGGCTGACAAAGCTAATTGCACGAACGCTCTGCCCCAGCTGCTCACTGCTGGCCCCACTCGGTTTTGACCGAGAAGCTGTCGGGAGGATGGATGTGGGGCAAGCTGGCCGCAGAGGGATGGAGCCAGGGCCACCCACCTGGTGGTGCCCATCACCACCCGGAAAGCAAGGGCACTGGGGTGGCAGGTGGAGAGGTTCCATTGTGGCACCATGGTGGCAGTGCTTTCTGTGGGTCCAAGCTATGATAAAATGGCCAATGACATAGCTCAGGAGCCTGTACCCCTGGCTACGCAACTTGTGACAGTCTGGGCTCCTGAACCTGCTGCTTGTTTCCTAACCAGGTGAGGTCGCAACCCACAACCCTAACGTGCCTCCTCTGAAAGCCTGCTGCGCACAGTGGGGGAGCTTGTTAACACCAGGGACTGCAAATCGGGGCTACTCCCTGGAAAAGCTCTTGGAGATCTTGGCCAGTAATGGATGTGCTGACCTGCCGGCAGAGCCAGTGGCTCTAGTAGTGACAAGGGACCGTGTGGCTGTCCTGGCATGACAGCTGCCTGGGCCAGCCAAGAGGCTGCGAATGTTCCAGAATCCAGTCTGGACTCTGTCAAGCACGGGTAGGTCTGAAGTGCTGGTGCTTCCCTTGGAGACAAGGCAGGACAGTGCCTTCATGTCTGCCTGGGACCTTTCATAACCAGAGGGAAATGGCCCTTGTTTCTAAAATAAAGAATGAATGCTCTTCCTGCCCCTGGAGTCGGTGCTATGGCTTGTGTGTGGGAGTCAGCCACACTGGCTCATCCTGCACGTGGGGGCAGTAGAGTGATCACGGAGCGGTGTGCCCATAGCCCAGACCACGCACAAGCTGCCCAGTGCGCTCAGCAAGGGACGCTAACCTGGGAGGGACCCATCTGGGAGGACTGCGTGGGGCAGGGTCGTGGGGCAGGGTCGTGGTGCCGAGGGCTCACCTGGGATGCCCGCATCTCTTAATGGGGCGCCAGTTTCAATTCTGGCCTTATCAAAGACAACCAAAGGAGAAGCGGGCTCAGAGCCTCCTCTGCTGGAAGGAGTCCTCAGTGCCAGCCAGCTCTGGCCCACAAGATGCCTTCCCTCCTCTAACCAGCCCCATGAACCCATGTTTGGTGCCACTCTCCAACTACATGTGAAGGAGCCCCTTTCCAGCTGGCGAGTGGCAGTACTGCCCACGGCCCTGGGTGGCATCGTCCCTTAAGAATGTGTTCTCACAACATGGGTTTCAGCCAGCGTTTCCAGGGCAGGAACAGGAGGCTGCCCTGGCTTCTGATGTCCCTGCGGGCCAGGGAATCTGCCCACAAACTCGACCCCACACACGTGCCTGCCTAGGGTCAGGCTTCAGGACAGGGGCTGCCAGGCTGCTGTGATGGCTCAGCAGGCTAATCCTCTTCCTTCAACACTGGCATCCCACACGGGCAATGGTTTGTATCCTGACTGCTCCACTTCTGATCTAACTCTCTGGGAAAGCAGTGGAGGATGGCCCAGTCCTTAGGACTCTGCCCCTACATGGGAGACCCGGAAGATGCACCTGGTCCCTGGCTTCAGATCAGCCCAGCCATGGCCTTTGCATCATTTGGGGAGTGAACTAGCACATGGAAGATGTCTCTCTCTGTTTCCTTCTCTGGTCAAGCCCACTCCTGAACACCCACGTCCTGTTGGCACACTGGGTCTCTGCACTGTTGATGCAGCTTCCTGCTCCTGCACCCGGGACAAGCAGGGGTGCTGGCCTGGAGCCCCAGGCTCCTGCCGCCAGGAAGGGAGCCCCTGGCTCCTGGCTTCGGCCTGGCTCTGCCATAGCCATTGGATACACGGAAGGGAGGAAACCAGCACATGGAAGATGTCCGTTCCTCTTTCAGTAGCTCTGACTATCAGATAAGTAAAATTTTAAACAAAATAATATCAAATGGTATTAACTAATTAAGCTGTACCATATGAAAATGCAAACTCCTGACCTTTTCAGACTACAGATTTTCAACTTTATTCATTGCTTATCAAAAACCTACTGAACAAGAAATACTCTGTTTAGTAGCATTTGCAAGAGATTATTCTAATAGGATATAGAAAAAATAAGGAACAAGTCACAAGTAAGATACCCAGAGGATGTAGAGCACACAGCCTCCCCTCGGTCACACAGCCTCCCCTCGGTCACACAGCCTCCCCTCGGTCACACAGCCTCCCCTCGGCCACACAGCCTCCCCTCGGTCACACAGCCTCCCCTCGGTCACACAGCCTCCCCTCGGTCACACAGCCTCCTCTAGGACAGCCTCCCCTCAGTCACACAGCCTCCCCTCAGTCACACAGCCTCCCCTCGGTCACACAGCCTCCCCTTGGTCACACAGCAGCCCTCCTGTCCAGAGGACCCTGGGAATATTATCCCATTACACAGAGCTGGAGCCTGAGGTGCGGACACAGTGTAACACTGCACTGTTAGTAGGTGCCAGGCCACAATTTGAGTTCTGATCTGGTCTTAACATCAGAATTTCCTGCACAAGAGAGTGAGGCACTACGGGGCTGGGCGGGTTGTGGGAAAGCAGGGTCTGGTCCTGCAGCCAGCTTTTTGGGGCTGCAGACTGCGCTCCCTCACTCAGGGACCCCATGCTCTGCACAGCCCACGTGCAGCCCTCGGAAAGCACCTGCTTGTTGGTGCTGACAATTGCTTTCTACACAAGTGGACGACCATGAACATGAAGTGGAACGGAAGTGACTGGAGACAGCCTGGCTCCAGGCGCGACCCTCCTTCCACGGCTCTAGGAGTGCCCCTGGCGGCTCCTTGCACCCACCGGAGCATGGCACTCTGTCTTAGTACACTGTGTCTGCACAAACCAGCCGTGCGTTGAGGGCCTCCTAGCTCCGAAGGTGCTGGCCGCTGGCCCATCCTGATCCCTCACACAGTCTCTGCGTGGTTCCAGTGCCACAGCCTCGCAAAAGCTGAGAGCCTTCACAACAGCCAAGGATGCCTGTGTGCACCTTTCCCAGGAACACATGGGGGAACCAGGGGCTCACACAGCTGCGCACACGGGGCCTTGCCCTCGGGGGTCTGTGTCCAGAACTGCTCGTGTCTGCTACCAGGGAGCTTCATGGCTTCCGACTCGGGTTGTTGATGGCCAGAAGTCAGGGCCCCTGGCCAGGGGAGGTCCGACCTCACACGTGAAGGTTTTCCTGCTTGTTCTGACACCTCCACCGAGTGGACACCTGGGCTCACGCAGAGCTCAGCCCTTCCCTCAGGCCCAGCTTCTCCGGCCCCACCAGCTGCACCTGCTCCCCACTCATACTTGCCCACACAGCCAGGAAGCACCGGTTGTTTGACCCCTGCTGGCAGCGGCTCCTAGCACAGTGCCCGCTCCGTGCTTGCCTGGCCCTTGCCCCCAGGTCTTCACACGGCAGTGGGAGGGTCTGCCTGACAGGGTGCCGGGGCCACATGGAAGCAGTGGGCTCCCTGTGAGCTGTGAGGACACACGGTGTCTTGCACCGTAGATACTGTGTGATGGCCCCTGGTGGCCCTGTGCTCCTGATTCCAGAGGGGCCCCTGCTGCTGTAACGGGGCAGGGGGGGAACCCCCTGCTTGTGGCCACTTTCATCCTAGGCCATGGGGCACCCAAGTACCAGGCTCTGCCGCATTGCCAGCCGTGGCCCTGGCATCTGACAGACGCAGGAAACCATGTCAGCTAGCTAACAAGCGGTCCAGTAAGACCTAGAAGGCCACGGATGCATGGCCCCCGGTGCTGAGAGATCAGCATGTGGTGCTGCTCGCATTAGCACCAGGAACCCAAAGACCCTGTGGTCACCCAGGCAAAGATAGCCACTGTGGAACCTTCCAGAGTGGGGCCTCTCCACCGAGGGCTGTCTCCTTGTGCTCGAATGTGATAGCTGTGTCAGTTCTGACAGCTGACAGGGGTCTCTGCTCTCCTAGGAGACTCTCAGACCTGGCTGTGATGTCACCACGTGCTGAATGTGGCATTTCGACACAGGGACCTGCCTCAGCAGCCTCACGTGGAGGGCACAGCCAGCCAGACACTGCGGGCTTGCAGGAAGGTGGCTCAGGAGCCAGGAGCACCAGCCCCGGCAGGTCAGGACAGTCAGGGTGCTGGCTGCTGTGGCTCACTGTCCACATGTGCCTCCACCCTCACGGCCACGGTACCTCTGAGAGCCTGATGACAGGGCCAACAGCGAGACACCCACAACACCTAGTGGGGCACTGGCCGGCGGAACTGGGGCTGGAGGCGCCAAGGTGAACGGGACTTCTCACTCCCATCAGGGTCTTGGGGTGGGAATCGTCAGGAGGCCAGAGCGCAGGGCGCACGGCAGACGCAGCCCTGGGCTCTGGAGGAAGGAGAGACTATGATCATCAGATCAGGTGGGCGCCCGCCTTGGGTGGACTCCAACATCAGCCTCGCTGACCTGGGCAGTCCTGCCAGGCCCCTGCATGCACCTTCTCAAGTCTCCCTGGGAACAGCGTGCCTACCCAGTATAGTGCTAGTGCCATTCAGGGTGAGCAGGGCCACGTGGGGCAGCGATGATGGTGTGCCTGGAGTCAGCCTGAGGGCACCAGTGCAGGGGCGGGAACCCACGAGGAACAAACACTGCTTGCCACACATCTCAGGAAGCACCGGGAGACCAGCTGACGCGCACTGCTGCTGGGCGCAGAGAACACGTACAAGGGCCACTTGGCCTGCAGGTGGGCAATGATGAGATTGAAACTCACATCTCTTCGACGCCCTGCCCACTATGGAGCGCAAGCCGTCTGGGGTAGGGCTTTCAAGTCAGCATCTTGGTCCCCTGGGTGTGAGTGGCTTAGCCTGCAGACAGTAATTGCAGCTCATTTTCATCTACCTGTAGGCCGAGTGACACAGGGAGAAAGAGCGAGAGATCTTCCATCTTCCACCTGATGAATTCGCTCCCCTAATGGTCACAACAGCCAGACCTAAGAGCTCCCGCCGCGTCTCCCGTGTGGCTGGCAAGACTTAAGTCCCTGAGCCATCACTCACTGCCTCCCAGGTGCGTTAGCAGGAAGCTGGACAAGGAACAGAGCAGCTGGGACTGGACTGGTATCTGACGTGTGACACAGCTGGTGCCACGCCCACTCCCTGCAATGCTTTTTCTGGATGTTTCTACTCCTCACCCGAGTCTCCCTGCAGAACACTGGGAAAGGAGCTGCTCACTGCTCCGTGGGAGGAACTGGTCCTCCTTGCTATTTCCCCCTTCCTGTGGACAGGCTGCCCTGTGGCACCACCCACATGGCGGGTCCAAGGAGGAGTTGTCTTACCCACTGCCAAGTGCCCCCGGGACTGCAGCCCCAAGTCCCCAGACAAGCGGCTCCAGAATGTGGCACAAACTGGGAATTCCTGCCCCTTCCCAACACTGCCCTCTGAAGGAGAGGAGGCCTGGCCAACAGCTGGGGGAAAGCCCTCACCTTCAGAGTCATGTCAGTTTCTGCAGGTGTGGGTGCTGGTGGGGTGCATGGCCACTGGTCAGGGTGCGGTGAGGGGTGGGTGTGGGTGCTGGTGGGTTGCACAGCCACTGCAGGTCAGGGTGACGTGCTCTGAGTCCAGTCCCCAGCACTGTCCTCTCCCACCCAGGTCCGGATTAGCTGTGCACTCATGGCACAGCTGCACCTTGCTCCTGCACACATTGCAGTGCGCCAGAGACCTGCGTACCTCGTCTGGGGGTAGGACCCTGAGGGGCAGCGCCGGGGCTGGCCCTGGACGTCCCTGCAGAGAATCCACCCTGTACTAGCCGCAGACTCAGCAGGCCCCAGGCAGCAGAGCTTGCACACCTAGTTTCAGCCTGCCCTGGCCTAGAGGCCTCCCCGTCTCTGTCCACCTGCTGGGACCCTCTCAGCATGGGCATGGCGCCTGCCCAGTGGGGAGACCCTTGCCCAGCCAGCCAACAGGAAGCCGGCCAACAGGAAGTGAGTTTCTCACTGAGCCAGCCTTTGTAGGGTCAATAATAGATCAGGTTTAAAATAGAAAGACACGTGGTGCATCCAGGAAGCTCTCTGTGGTAGAGAGGAAGTCCACTGCTCTGCCCTCAGGCGGGCACACCCGACCCTCCCCGCCTGCCCCGGCTGGAGAGCTGGGGTGAGCTGGGGTGATGGGCGGAGGGAGGGAGGAGGTCAGGAACCACGGAGCATCCCGGAGGGAGAGCAGGCAGGAAGGGCAAACTCTGGCTTCAAGGAAGAGTGGGAGTCAGGAACACACATGCGGAACATAGCTGACAGCTGTGACAGATACATGCAGCCGGCATACGCTGCACAGGTGTGTTCCTGGGGCCACAGCTGTGACATGGAGGGTGTGACAGCAACACAGACGCTAATGGTGAAGGTGTAAGTGAAACCAGTCGGGGAGGTTCCCTTTAAGCTGCTTCCTTAGGACAGAAGTCCATCCTGTCCCCCAGAACCCGACACTGGGCCCTGACAGAACACTGGTGCCACCGACCTGGCCCCATCCTCAACTCAGTTCATTCCACGCCTCATGGCGCCTGCCTGCTCCTCACCCTCTTTCCCTCACTCTTAGACTTGGACTTGGCACTGAGAGCCCAGGGAGACCACGGGATGACACGGCCTGACCGACACACTGCGCTCACTCTAGCTGGCATCTACAGCCACCCCAGGTGTCCTGACCCTGCCTGTGTGTGCAGACGGCTGGTGACTAACCCAAGGCTTAGCGTCCAGCACAGACAGGGTGCCCCGTGCTGTCTGTCTCTGGTTCACACAAAGAGGTGCGTGCTGGGCTGCCTCCTTCCCGCCCCTCAGACGTTGGCACAGGAGTCCTGATCACCGCACTGCTCTCGGCCCCCTTGGTGCTCACGGCCAGCTCGCACGGTGAGCGCCGGGCAGGGCAAGGGCAGGAGAGGGCTGAGTCCTGAGACCAGGTCAGGGAGTGAGAGTGGGGGCCTACAGAAGTGTCAGGACAAGGTATGGGGAGGGGGAGACCAACAGCAGAGACGGCAGTGTGGTGAACGGTGATGGTTTTTCTGGGGCTGGCAGTCACCACAGCCAGAGGACAGGGCAGCCTTGCACCTGGAGCCGCCGTGGCCTTGCCTGTCTGTCCTGGACTCCAGTCACCCGGGCAGCTGACCCCCGAAGAACCAGAAACTGGCTCAGCCATGTGCTGGGCCTTCTGTCACCTCCTGCAAGTGCTGCCTCCTCACAGCCATGAGGTAGTCTGAACCTGAACCTTTGCGGCCAGCTCCCTGCTGGTTTAAACCTCAGAAAGAGACATAGCCACTGGGGCCGGGGGGTGCACAGGTGCCTCTGTGGGGCTGGGCCCCCTGAGGCCGTGACATTCCCCAGACCCACCCCACAACGGGCAGGGACAGGTGCCCACATGGAGGTCAGTGCCAACTACAGGTGCATTTCTAAATGGTCACACCTTTTGTGCAATTGTCAGAAGCCAGACTCATCAGGAATGACCCCTTGGCGCATGTCCAGTCCCGACACCAGCACTCAGCTGCTTTCCTCCACTGCTGGCGACCACTCCCTTCCCAGCACTGCCATGTCCGGATCAGGTACCTGTGCCAACCGAGGGCCAGGGAAGGACGCTGCAGAGTCCCGTCCAGGAGGTGTGGGCATGCGGCTGGCATGGGAAAGAGATATCAGGTGGCTTGTCCCTGGGGCACCCTGGCCAGCCCAGGCAGAGGGTTGCAGCACCAAGTTCTGCCATGTTACCCCATACACTCCTATAGGAGCCGACAGAGCGCAGGGGTCTGCACGGGCACTGTCTTCTGGGGACACCACTCACAGCTGTCTTCTGCCTGGGCCTGGGGCATCCTCGTGGAATCCATAGGGGATAGGAGTCCTGTCTGAGGAGGGCCTGGGCCTCCTTCCTTCCCTGTCCACGTCCTGCCTTGCAATGACTGTCCCAGGCAGGGTCTTTGAGAGGCCCACAGGCACAGGAGCGCCACGTGGCATGTGACCACCTGGGTGTCTGTGATGATGCCCGGGGAGGTGTCACTGCAGGTGACGACAAGCAGAGAGCAGCCAGCAGGGGTTCCTCGGGACCCTGGACAGGTGACCCGGCTGGGAAGACCACACTGGCTTGTCTCGCTTCTCTTGGCATCCAGGACCAGCACTGAAGGACCCCCACCCCTGGCTTCCTCCCAACGAGTCGTGGGACGGGAGTGATGACAGATGGGCCCCAGGCCTTGGCGGAGAGCACTGACTGACACATGCATGTGGGAAGGGGGTGTCAGCTGGCACCCGCGTGTGCCCGCACAGCATCAAGTGGCCACACTGAGTGGAGCCCATAGGGATGGGGCCACACACAGCCGCTCTGTGGTGTCGTGTGCCACGCTGAGAAGGCCAGCAGCGTTGTGATCCTGCAGTAGCAGCTTCCGTCCATCGGAATGGCGTGAGTGTGGCCTGCCCCATGCCACTGGGCCTGACAACAGCGAGGAGGAGGATGCTGTCAACTGAACAGAAAACACCTGTGCCCATGGCTGACAGAGGGAAATGCCACCCTGTGGTGCTGGGGGCTGCTGGCTTGTCCGTGGGACACACAGAGCTAGAGGGAAGGCAGAGGTGGCCTGGAGGAACAGCAACTTGGTAAAAATTCTGTAATGCTGTTGGGCCTCAGCTGGCTTCCCTGGATTTATTTTTCTGTTAAGAGAGCTTACTAGGGGCCTGGCATGGTAGTCTAGCAGCTAAAGTCTTGCCTTGCATGCACTGGGATCCCATATGGGTGCTAGTTTTTGTCCTGGCAGCCCTGCTTCCCATCTAGCTCCCTTCTTATGGCCTGGGAAAGCAGTCGAGGACGGCCCAAAGCTTTGGGACCCTGCACCTGTGGGGAGACCCAGAAGAAGCTCCTGGCTTCTGGCTTTGGATCAGCTCAGCTCTGGCTGCTGCAGCCACTTGGGGAGTGAATCAGTGGATGGAAGATTTTCCTCTCTGTCTTTCCCCTTCTCTGTATATCTGACTTTTGGAGATCAAGCTTACTGGGTTGTCCACGTTCAGTTGCACGGACGTGGCCCCCACACTCGCGATCCCCATGCTGAAGGGCAGACACAGAGGGCTCCAGGAACATTTCCACAGGTCCTTTGTGTGACATCACCAGAGACCCCAAATGACATGGGTGTTCCTTGCAAGAATTGCGAGTGTGGATCTCCTACCCAGCCTGGGAGCTGACCCTGCAGGCCCTGGGGAACCCAGCTGCTGACAGGTGTCCTGAGGCCACACAGCTGCAGTGTGGGAACCACGGCCCCTCGGTGCCACAGCCCTCACTGGGACTCTTCCCTGTTGCCCGTCATCCCCGGCCAGGTGAGGCCTTCCCCTCCTGCCCTACGACCCATTCCCTACACATCCTCCACAAACGGCTCCTGGAGTTGACCTCTCCTGCGTGTCCAATGCCAGAGCAGCCAGGCTGACTCCCAAAATAACCCTCCTCGGGTGTCATTCCCTGCTCCTGGCCCGGCCCGCTCCCCCATGCCTGCCTTCTGCCAGGTCCATGAGCCGTGGAGCCTCAGTGGGGTGTCCCTGGTGACCTCCTTGCAGCCCACGAGGTCCTCTCATGCTCCCATGCACCTTGAGTCCCAACCCTGCATCACCCCAGCCAAGGATGACAAATGCTTTGTCTTCAAACCAACGGGAGGCTCCATGGACTAGGCAAGCCAGCGCTGCCCAGGGTGGGCGGGGCTGTGGCTGTGTGATTTCCTGCCTGCCCTCACATGCAACATGTCTGAGGAAAGTGGAAACAGAGGTTGGAGCAGGGGCCCACGCAAGCAGCATGGAGACACTACAGACCCACGCAAGCAGCATGGAGGTGCCATGGGGCACAGGCGCTCGGCAGGCCATGCGTCTGAGCCGTACCCCTAGGTGGGCACAGGCCAGGTTTCCTATGCTGAAACGGGCACTGCAAACAAACTGTGATGTGCTCAGTAAAGCAGAAGAAGAGCTGGAGAGAGAAGAATGTGATGGCCCAGGCCCTGGCCTGTGAGGACCTGCGTCTCTCAGCGCCTGCTGACCCGGGAAGGGAGAGCTGGAGAGGACGATGAACGAGGAAGCACAAAAGTCTGAGTGGCACTCAGAGCTCACCCTCCGACCCCTAGCCTCACTCCCTGCGTAAGCCATGGTCGCCATCGCTGAGGCCGGGCCCCAGGAGAAGAGTGGAGGGCACCCTTTTCCAGCGAGCCCAGCCGGTGACTGATGCGACTACCTCGCAGCCAACCAGAGGGGAAGGAACAAGAGAAAACATGTCACCGGATGCAGGCAGGACAAGAACTGTCAAGGGCAAAACTGCACGCCAAGTTGCATGTGCACAGACCGCAGAACAGCCTCGGTGGCCGTGTGGCTTCTGCCTGGCATCAGGTGCCACCTTCAACACAAGCCACAGCTGTTCCACACCCGGAGCTTTCCAAAGATACTGGCAAGGTACTTACTAACAATATCCCGTAGAACTTAGAGAAGGCGTGGCGGAAGACGGAAAGCATGTCGCCTGGGGAGAGATGCTGGTGACATGGACCTGAGAGCGACACCGTGCTAGCCTGCCAGCTCCGAGACGGGCTCCACTCCACTCTGCGTGCCAGCCAGAGGCCTCAGGGGCCGCTGCGTAAGCCTCGGGGCCACTCCTTGCTCTGGCCGCTGCGAGGCTCAGCGTAGGCGAGGGGAGCAGCTTGTGCGAGGAGATGGCCATCAGTTTTAGCAGCTGACTCAGCCCAGCACCTCGGGTCATGACTTAATATAGGCCCCGCTCCTGGCCTGCGTGCCCAGTAAGGTCGTCCACCTGTCTGGCTGCCAGGCTGGCCATCTGGAGGGACTCAGAGGGCCGGCCTGCAGGGGGCGCAGCAGCTGCGGGCGCAGGTGTCTTGGTCCCAGGCTGGCGGCTGCAGCCCTGGCATGCCACTGTTGCCGTCAGCTCCAGCATCGTGCTTTTCATCCGCTTGCCGAGACACTCGGCTTCATGACCTTGACACTCCAATTCCTCCACTAAGGAAACCCGACACGCGAGTTCGGGAGTCATGTGGCTCAAGGTCAGTGGCTGAGTCACAAAGCTACCAGGGATTCACTGCTCCTTACTTACTGGTTGTTCCCAACAGCTCCAGGCACCCACGCTGCTGGGCAACGTCCCGGGCGGCTCAGAAGGAGGCGGCTCCCAGGACAGGGATGTGCAGCCTGGCTTCCTGGCACGTGACACAGCCACCACCTCCAGGGCATGACCTCCCTGGCTGCTGCTGATGGGGTCTCGTGGGAGGATGGGCACACTGGTGGGCCCTGAGCTCACACCTGGGACTTGCTGCAGAGGGCCTGAGGTCCAAGTGCCCTTGGTTACCCACGTGGACGAGTCTGCTCTGTGGAGGCCAGACGCTGGCTGAAGCACTTCTCCTGCTGCCCATCTGACCTGCCCAGAAACTGGCTTCACCTTCCACGGAGCAGAGACCGGGACAGGGGAGCGGCTGCAGGCCTCCTGGGAGTCGCAGGGGGCCCCTTCTCATCCATGGCATGTTTATGCAACGCCAACCCCTGCAGTGGAGCCAGCACCACTGAGCGCTGACTCATGAACGGGCTACACCATGCACAAGGAATAGGTGTAGTTGGAGGAGCTGGTGGCAAGCTTTGACGACAAAAAGGGGAACTAGCCAGGGGGCTCCTGTCACGTCCTGTGAGCATCCAATCAGTCTGGGTGGCCGGGCAGGGGACACGGACAGGTGCTGCGGCTGAGACCTCCACACCTCCCAAGACTCCAACTGTGAAAGTGCTGGAGGGAATGTGCTGTCCTGCAGCTCCTGCTGCTGTGCTCCGAGGCTGTGCAGCTACAGGAAGGGGAGCTGTCCTCCTGGGCACCCACTCTTTCTCTCCTTCGGGCTGTGGCTATGCCCATCCCCTGCCTCTCAGGCCAGCCTGCCGGCTTGCAGCACTCCAGGAGCTCCTGTCTCTGCTCCCAGCAAAGCAAATGTCCTAGCTCAGGAGGGAGCCACATGAGTGCCTCCCCACCCCAGTCCTGCAGAGACCCCTGGGTCAAATTCACATTCCCTGGCACTGCTGTCTGCTTAAAACTCCCATGCCAGCCCTGCCCCCGGCTCATCTCCCCAGCAGGGATCCATGGCAGCCCTGTTCCAGGTTTGTCTCCCCAGCAGGGGTCCATGCCAGCCCTGCCTCTGGCTTATCCCCCCAGCAGGGGTCCATGCCAACCCTGCCCCCTCATCTCCCCAGCAGGGGTCCATGCCAGCCCTGCCCCCTTCATCTCCCCAGCAGGGATCTCCCCACCCGCCCCAGTAGTGTCACCTCTTTTTAGCTCCAAAACACACACCTCTTTCTTTCTGAGCCCACTCCAGCCCCCACAGCGCCCAGTGCAGAAGGGTCTGCCTTGTGCTCTGCACTGCCTGTTCCTAGGGTGCCTGGAAGAACCTTGTGAACACAGCAGCCTAGGCCCAGCGAGGGAGCCCCATACCTCACACATGGCAGTCACGGGGCGTGTCTCGGAGGTCCGTGCGCACCTGCTCAGCCTGCACCTGGGGACCGCCCTGGTCAGGAGCCAGCAGGGATTTCCTTCTAAACCCAGCAAAGGGAACATTGCAAAGCAGATGTGTCACATGGCAGAGCCTGGCTCTGCCTTGGAGGCCAGGAAGCTGAGAGGCCGAGAGGCAGGAAGGCTCTCTGAGAAAAGTGACTCCGGAGCTGACGCCTGTTCTGTGAGCGCCAGGGAGTTGCCTCAGGGCCCACCTTCATGTCTCCGGGTGCTCATTCTTACTGAAGCACCTTGGCGTCTGCAAAGCCTGCATGTGGCGGCTGAGCAGGAGCTGGCCACTGCCATCTGCTGGAGCCAGTGACTCCCAGATCTCTGCTGGGCGGAGCCGGATGCAGTGATATTGACAAGAGAGCTCAGTGGGGACCATGGAGCACAACATGCCCACGCCTTCTCCCCTGACTGTAACAAGTCTCACGGCCCCGATGCAGAGACGACAGCCGGAGGTCAGAGACCCTAGCAACACCCTCAGGCTGGTGGACAGCTTGAAGATGCCTCAGAGCAGGTGACGTGGGCCTGCGTCCACGCACATCCCCAGGGTGCCAGAAGCATCGGCGCTAGCTCTCCCTGCACATGTCCTCTGGCTAGCACACATGCTCGATAAACTCCCTAAGTGAGTCCTGACTGGCAGAAGAGGAGCTTCATGGAACTGCCCACTATCCAAGGGGCTGAGCTTCCTCTCAGCTGGCTTTATCTCCAAGCGCGATCCACACGGAACTGCACCATTCTGCTTCCCTGCCCACTTACTCAAGAATGACACGGTGTTTGCCTAGACTATAGAAGCATGGGTGTGGACACTGCGCCAGCCGTGGGGCTCACCTCAGTGGAGAGGGACCTGAACAGATGAACAATGCATCGACACAGAAATGTGTGTGTGTGTGTGTGCGGGGGGCAGCTGCGTGAGTGGGGAGCCAGCAGAAGCTTGGTGGGGGCGGGAGAGGGGCACACCTCTGAACACCAAAGGGGACCCTGGGGGTGCCTGGGTACAGCGACAAGAGCAGCCCACAATAGGGCCCCAACGAGAAGGAGCCCCAGGGCAAAGCCTGAAGCGGATGTGTGCTGGCAGGACCGTGAGGCTGGGCAGCTGGCATCCTGCTTAAATGCAACAGGAACCATGAAGTGCCTTACTTAGAAGGATGTACTTGAAAAAGTTCATGGAAAATATACTTTTAGCAAACGTGTTGTGGCACAGTGCATGAAGCTCTGCCTCACCAGGACACCATGCTGGAGCACTTACTCAGGCAGCAGAGTAAGAGGTTATTTGCCGAGCAACTTCTCCGTGTTTACCTCCTTCAGACTGCCGGATCCCCCTTTGTCGCATGCCTCCATTCTGAGATTCACCAGCAAACAGCTCCTGGGATAACACACCAACACTCCCTGGTAGCAGCAAACCTGCCTCTTGAATCCACGGCTCAGCTGGGGTGGCCAGCTTTGTCGGCTTAGCTGGGCTGCAGGGTCCCCAGCCCACGGCCAGCCTCCTATGTCTGTGCACCACCTGCCACAGGCAGCCCCTCCTCGACATGGTGAACCACACCATCAGGTATCGGATGTGAAAACTTACAGGATGGTAGGGCAGGGGAGGCCGAGACAGAGTCCATCCCCAACACCCGCCCCACAGTGGCATGAAGCTGAGGTCACAGCTCCTACAATGAGGGAGGTGTGTGACAGCCGGGCTGCAGCAGACTGAGGGAAGCCACCGTTTCCAACATTTGCAAGAACTGTGGCCCGGAGCTTCCCGAAGAGCAAGGGTGGTGCTGACGCAGAGGCCTGGTACTAGCGAGGGCGGGGAGGATGGACAGCTTCCTGCTGGACACTCTGCAGGAAGTGGGCTCACCGGACGAAGCAAGCAGGGAGGATGCCAAGAGGAGAGCCCAGCGAGGCAGGAGGGGCGACCAGGGAGAGGGACGGCAAGCAGGCCAGCCTAAGAGGAGGGGGTGCTCCTCTGAGTGATCACCAAGACAAAAGGAGGCGAGAGCCCTGCCCGGGTACACAGACAGGCTGGGGCTCGAACCTCCACTCCGAGTCTTCACTGGACAGCAACACAACTGCATTTCCTGGGCAGTCTGTCGTGGCTGTTAACAGAGCCACTTGACAGGGCTGCTTCATTCTGTTTTGAAGGTTATTTATTTGAATGGTGGAGAAAGGGAGAGATCTTGCATCCACTGGTTCACTTGTGCAGCAGCCAGGGCTGCCTATACCGAAGCCAGGAAGTCCCGGTGGGGCCCGAGTTCCTGAGCCATCCCCGGCTCTCTCCAAGCAGCATATGAGCAGGAAGCGATGGGAAGCCAGTGTGGATGGGCTCCCAGCCGGTCCGCTTTGGGTGTGGGTGTCCTGGAGGTGGTCTCACCCGCTATGCCATGTGCCTCCCCGCCATGGACTGATCTGTGCATCCAGCTGCATGAGCTGGGTTCTCCCAGGAACAGCCAAGGAGGCCGCTGCCCCGTGACACGCAGAGGCTCTGTGTCCCACATCCCACACTGCAGCCTCCGCAGCCCCTCACCCTCAGCCCCACAAAGCCCCAGCTGAGTACACACAGCGGGGTTCCATCCCCCATAGAGTCACAGCACCCCACACTGAGATGCATCTCACAGAGGGGGGCCTGTCGAAGGCCAGGAGACGGGGACTCCCAAGGACAGCCCGGGAGGTGCTCCACTTTCTGGCTGCTGTGACCATGCCATGTGCCCCAGAACCTGACAGCCCCTGAGCCCTGGCCCTGCCCTGGTACTGCTGTGCTATTGGCTTCAAGCACAGTGGGTTAGGTTGGTACTTGCAATGCTGGCATCCCATGTCCCAGCTGCCTCACTTGCAATCCAGCTCCCTAGGAATGCTCTTGGAAAGCAGCAGGGGACGGCCCAGGCCCTCGTGCCCTGCCACTCACGTGAGGTGGAATTCTTGCCTCGGCTCCGGTCACTGTGGCCCTTTGGGGAGTGAGCAATGGATGGCGGCTCTCTCCTCTCCCTCTCTCTTTCTGTTACTTCCTTTCAAGTAAGTAAATAATTCATTTTTAAAGGAAGCCTTTGCATGAGCCAGGCTTGTGCACCTGAGGCCGTCACCTTGGGGTGTGCATCTCGCCCTTTGCCCTGGTCTTTGCAAGCCCCTGCTTGGATCGCACTGTCTATACTTCCTTTTTAGTAGGGCTACGTGCAGCTGTGGCTGAGGACTCCTCGGCTCCCCTAGAAGGCGTTCTCCTGACTCAGACAGGGCATCACGGCCACTTTATACAGCTGTCGCCTTCCAGCGTGGGCCACGTCCTGCTCTGCTGGTGCCGGCGGGTCGTCACCTTCCCTTCTTCTAGACTGTTCTCCTCACTCCTTCCCTCCTTCCCTCCTTCCCTCCTTCCAGGGTTCCTCTCTGTGGCATGACCTGCATCCACACGCCTCTTGCTGCCCGGCTGGGCCAGTTCCCCCTGCACGTGAGCATCCATGTCTTTGAAGTGGCCGGATCCTCCCATGAACACTTGCTAGCCAGGCCTTCTCCTCCCCAGACAGAGCTCGTGAAGTTGTGACCACCCAAGCTCTCACTCTGCTGTCCACTGAGTGCTTACACCTAAGCTGGTAAGGGTGTGGAGGGCCACACGTGCTCACTAAAACTCAGCTCCTGGGGGTGGCAGGACGCACTCCACGTGGGGATTGTCTTCCATGTCACACCTTAAGTCGTGGGGGAGGTGGGATTCCCCGTGGGAGGACTGAAAGCTCCATTTGCATGTGTGTTCTGTCTTGCATACCTGGCTCAATGACTGTGAACTCAGACTGTTTATTGGTACAAAGAATACATATATTTGCTGCCTGTCAATGCACCTGACAGAGCAGCAGAAGATGGCCCGGGTGCCTGGGCCCCCTCTGCTCTCACAGAGGCCAGGCTTCAGCCTGGCCCTGTCCTGGCTAGTTCAGCCATTTCAGGAGTAAACCAGTGGGTGGTAGACATCTTTTTCTCTCTGTAACTCTACTTTTCAAATAAATAAAAGTAATTCTGGGCCCAGCGTGGTGGCCTAGCGGCTAAAGTCCTTGCCTTGAATGTGCCGGGATCCCATATGCATGCTGGTTCTAACCCTGGCAGCTCTACTTCCCATCCAGCTCCCTGCTTGTGGCCTGGGAAAGCAGTCAAGGACAGCCCAAAGCCTTGGGACCCTGCACCCGCGTGGGAGGCCCAGAAGAAGTTCCTGGCTCCTGGCTTCGGATTGGCGCAGCACCTGCCTTTACAGTCACTTAGGGAGTGCATCATTGGATGGAAGTTCTTCCTCTCTGTATATCTGACTTTGCAATAAAAATAAACAAAAATCTTCAAAAAAATAATTTCAGTGTAAACAAGACTCTTACACCTCCCATTCTTTCTGCTTTTGGCTACTGGCATGAGATGAATCCCCAAGGTGCTCTCTGTCGTCCTGAAGGTGGGAATGGCATCTCTCGCAGGTCGTGAGGGCCTCTCCCGTTAGCCGGGCAGGTCCCCTACTGACCCCGCAAGGAGCACCGCTGACTGCTCCCCTAGGCCCGCTGCAATGGTCTAGATCTTTCTTACTCTCATAGTTAATGTTTTTGAGCAGCTGACATCCGAATTGAAGTCTCCATAGGCAACACAAGATAGAACGTACATGAGCCCAGATGGGGTGGTGAGTGCTGCGGGTTGGGAGGGGACAGCAGGCAGCAGACAGGCCGCTCTGTGTGGTTAGTCACAGAGGGAAGACAAGGCAGGGCAGCCCGCCCGTTGCTGTCCTCACTGTTCTGGGCGGGTCCCTCTCAGGCGCCTCCTGCTCAGTGGGACGGGAGCTTGTGCCTCCGCTCAGCTCACTGGGGTCACCGGGGCGGCCTGTCCCTAGAGCAGGGTGCTGTTTCAGGCGTGGAAGCATGGGACAGGGCAAGGGCTGATGACAGGTGCATGACAGAAGAGAGATGGCACTGAGGGTGGTGTGTGGCTCCCCTTTGCCTCAACCCGCATTCCAGTTGTAACCACAGCTGTTCTGTGCACGTTTCCCATGAAAGTGAGCGTCTCACAGGCGAGTGTCAGACAACACAAAAGAAAGAAAAGGAAGAAGAAGACAAAACCAGACCCCGTCCTGCTCCTTTAGCCTCCCTGGTTCCCCCAGGCCTGGACTGACAGCCTCCTCTGTCCCGGGGCAGCCTGAGCTGCCAACTGGCATTCCTCCAACTCGAGGCTTGGTCGCCTTCTTGCTGCCTCGCTGCCTGCTGCCTTGCCTCATCGTAATTCAGAACCAATTAGGGATAGAAAGGCACAGAAGGCCTGTGATTCCTGATCGCTCAGACACTAGGCAAAGCCTCAGCCTGGCCGAGGGCCGCAGGCCTGCACGAAGCCAGGGCGTCAATGTGAACAGGTCACAAAGCCCGAGAACGCGCTCCTCTACAAACACAACTATGTCCAATCACTGCATTCCTGCAATCATCACCTCTGGTTGCTGCAGTAGAAATGAATGCGAGGGCAGCCTGTGTCCCATCCACACACCACTTGAGTGGTGCCCCTGCATCGCACACAGAAGGACCCCAGCCTCTCCCCTGCGCCCCAAGGCCAGCTCTTCCCGTGGGATCAGTGGGGACCACATGGGCAGTGGGATCCTGCCCATCACACAGCAATAGGCACGAACCCCCACCATGCCCCGCACTCTGTGTCAGGCAGAACTGTGGGAGCGGGGCCTGCTGAAGGCCGGGGTTTCACAACAGGGTACCCCAAAGCCCAGGTTCCAACACAGGGTCACTCATCATAGCAAGACAGGAGGATCTCAAACAGCAATAGACAAGCACAGATGTAAAACCCAGACAGCAGATGTTAGAAGTGCCTGTCACAGATGGCACTGCAAACAGAATTAAAATGCCTCTCCAGTGATTTTAAACAGGCTTGAAATGAATGGAAAAGTGAAGAGCTTCTGACAAGAACTGTAGAGTTGGGGTGGGACACACGGTCAGGCTCCAGCGAGGACGCTCACAGGTCACACCACAGAGCCTGTGTTCAGCTCACAGCTCCCGTCCTCAGCCCTGGCTCATGCAGGCTTGTGCCTGGGCCCCTAACGACCTGGCCCGGGGCCCTGGTCAAATGCCCGAGTTGCTGTGGGCACTGAGGAGAGCACAAGTGGGTGGGAGCCCTCTTTCTCTTCCTCTTTCTGTGGAAGGAGGGAAGGAAAGGACAACGTAAATCAACATGAAACGGAATGAATGAGAGACCAGTGAAATTGAAGACAGAAATAGAAATCAATGAGACAGAGACTTACGCATTCCCGCTTGACCTTGGGGCTGGCCTGGTGCCAGAGGGGGTACAACTGCCTCCCGAGACACTGGCATCCCACGTGGGTGCCAGTACCAGGCCCAGCTGCTCCACTTCTGGCCCAATTCAGCTTCCTATTAACCCACCTAGAAAGCAGCAGGGAATGGCTCAAGTGCTTGGGTCCCTGACACTTCCGCGGGAGAGGGAGCTTCTGGCCCTTGAGTTCCGTCTGGTCCAGTCTTGGCCACTGTGACCACCTGATGAGTGAACCAGTGGACTACAACAGAACAAGGGTAATCATTTATGTCACCTTTGATGGACACAACTTTTTGAAGCAACTACATTTAAAACTTTGAGGTACAACCTGTCATCACTAAAAATGTAAATGAATAGCAAAAAACACGCTGCACTGAAGGGAGACGGAGATGAGGCTGTGGGCGAGGGGCTGCAGGGCAAGGGTTCCACTGCGAGGGAGGCGAAGGCAGGAGCTCGGCCGGGTTTCACACTGAGACAGAGGCAGTGCCAGGGGCTAAGGGCAAGGAGCAGGAGCACAGCGTGGGCAGTGTGAGGCCCTCGGCTGTGCCTCCTCAGACACACACTGCGACACAGTCCTGTGGTGTGGCCATGGTGGCAGCCCTACTGGGAAGGGAGTAATGGGCTTCTGGAAGTGGGAGCCATGGGCCACCACAGGGCAAGACAGGAAAGTACCAGGGATGGAGGTGACACGGTGGGGGCAAGCAGGGTGCAGGGGGCAGCGGGGAGAGCTCTATGCCAGGCGGGGGGATTGGGTTTTAGATTGTAGACATACAGTAAACACCCCTAAGATCCAGAACATTCTAGGGATGAAATGTCCAGCATGGCCCTGCCCTGGCTCCGGCCTGGCCCATGACCCGGCTCCGGCATGGCCCATGCCCTGGCTCCAGCATGGCCCATGACCCGGCTCCAGCATGGCCCTGCCCTGGCTCTGGCCTGGCCCATGACCCGGCTCCGGCATGGCCCTGCCCTGGCTCTGGCCTGGCCCATGACCTGGCTCCGGCATGGCCCTGCCCTGGCTCCGGCATGGCCCTGCCCTGGCTCCAGCATGGCCCTGCCCTGGCTCTGGCATGGCCCATGACCCGGCTCCGGCATGGCCCTGCCCTGGCTCTGGCCTGGCCCATGCATGACCTGGCTCCGGCATGGCCCTGCCCTGGCTCCGGCATGGCCCTGCCCTGGCTCTGGCCTGGCCCATGACCCGGCTCCGGCATGGCCCATGACCCGGCTCCGGCATGGCCCTGCCCTGGCTCTGGCCTGGCCCATGACCCGGCTCCGGCATGGCCCATGCCCTGGCTCCAGCATGGCTCATGACCTGGCTCCAGCATGGCCCTGCCCTGGCTCTTGCAACCATTTGGGGAGCGAACCAACAGGTGAAATATCTCCTTCCTCTTTTTCATTCTTGTCTTGCCACCTCTCTCTCTAACTCCACCTTTCAAATGAATAAATAAAACCTTTTTAAAATGTATCATTAGAACAAAAATTTTATCAGAATACAATATAATGAGAATTTAAAAATATATACAAAGTTAATAACCGAGAGAAGCATGTGGCTTGAGCAACCGGCCCATCAGGATGCACAGGCTCCCTCAGAAGGCCCCACCGTCCACACCCAATTCCAGCCTGGGGTGCTCCAAGCCAGTGCACAACCTGTTCTCACAGTCGCCCCAGCACGAGAGCTGGAGGTGGGAGCCCCGCAGGCATGACAGTGCGTGACCAGGACAGGTGTCCAGCAGGTCAGGCAGTTGACATGGAGGGCAGTGGGGGCGGCATGGGCGGAGCAAGGCCCATCATTTTGAAGACAAGCCGGCCGCGGCTCTTGGCCCGATCAGGGCAGCAGCCACAGCAGACTCAGGGCCGCCTGGGAGCTCAGAGCTCCTGGCGCGAAGGGTACCCTGGCTTTGGACTTCTCTCCCATCGCCTTCCTCTGGAGTTCCCGAAACATGGTGCTGTGTGTGGTGGCTTAAAATGCTAGGCCACACTGCTGCTCCTCACGTACTTTGCTTTTAAAAGAACCCTGCAGAGTGGCCTGATGCCGTGAGCCTGCTGATGGCTCTGAGACGGCCATGCTGGCCTGAGCCCTGGCCAGCTGAGATGGCTGCGCTGACCTGAGCCCTGTCCAGCTGAGACGGCTGCGCTGACCTGAGCCCCTATCCGAGAGGGCTGCGCTGGCCTAAGCCCCATCCAGCTGAGACGGCTGACCCGAGCCCCCAATCAGCTGAGACGGCCGCACTGGCCCGAGCCCCATCCAGCTGAGATGGCTGACCCGAGCCCCCATCCAGCTGAGACGGCCGCACTGGCCCGAGCCCCGTCCAGCTGAGATGGCCGCACTGGCCCGAGCCCCGTCCATCTGAGATGGCCGCACTGGCCTGAGCCCCGTCCATCTGAGACGGCCGCACTGGCCTGAGCCCTGTCCATTGTGCCCTCATGGAGATTATCGTTGTCCACCTTTACCTGCTTTCTGAGTCCTGGCTGTGTGTGTCTGTTGGCTTGGCGAGAAATTGCCGTAAGAAGCATAGCCATCTGCCTCTGCCGAGTCCGGCCAGTGTGAGCCACGCCCCTAGGGAAGCCCTCATCTGCTCTCCATCTTTGGATGGCAACAGACAGCGTTTGTGCCAGCTGCGGTGTTGGTGGGAAAGCGCCTGACTGCTCCCATGGGGCGGCCTCATTGGGCTTCAGCCATGTACTGTACGAGCAGTTCTGCCACCAGGCTGTGGCCGTGGGTTTACTCAGACTCAAAGCTTTCTTCAGTTTCCTTGCTACTTTGTAAAAGAAAAGGGCAGGCGCACTCCTTTATCTGCTTTCTCTTGTGTCTGAGGACACCTAAGGCTAGGCATCAAATCCTTGTGCCTTACACCAAGTGGCATTTTCTCTTGGAAACACCTTTGGGTTAAATCCGTGGTGAGCGTGCCCTAGACGCTGGGGCTGACCTCTCAGCCCGTTTTCTGCAGCAATCCAAGAGGTGTGGTCGCCGTGTGCTGCAGTGAGGCTGCGCTGAAGCACCTGCGGTCCCAACTCACACACGGTCAGAGTCAGAACACGACTCCCAGCTCGTCTGAACCTGAGCTGGACGACCACCTCCGCTCGCTCCCACGTCCTGTCACTCGGCAGGACTTATGTGAGCTTTATCAAGATGCAGCGCCTGCCGGACACTAAGATTCCTTTCTGTCTTGTCACAGACAGAACGCCACCACTTCCAGAATGCCAGCAGGGCTCAACCCTGACCGTGGGAGGCAGAGTGAGTCCCCGGCCGACTGTGCAGTCCGAGGCAGAGGCGTGCTGAAGGTCACGGCGTCTCCCGTGAAAAGCTGAGCTCGCAGAGCCCGGCTGGGATCCGCCCGGTGTTTCTCGCTGGGCAGCTATTTTGGGGCCTGCACGGAGAGGTGGAGTCTGTCTACACCAGGTCGATCTCGGTACAAAGGCGTTCCAAGCCTGCGTTCAGCATGGCTCAGCATCCCGCAAGCCTGCTCTCACACGACGTTAGGCCAGAAAAGTCAGTGACGTGAGGGGATGGGCTCAGCAGGTGCTAGGCCGGAAAGGTCAGTGTCAGGGAAGGGGATGTGGGGGACGCATGCTGATCTGTGGGGGACAGGAGCAAGAAGAGGGCCTGCACGAGGCACGGGCTGCGTGACACGCCACTCGGGACCCCAACCCTCTGCCCCTTTGTTCCTGCTCTTCTTTGATCACCCTGTTCTCCAGCAACAGGGTCCTCAACCTACTCAGCTAGAACTCATCCACATTTCATCTTCACTGTTGGTTTTCCTGGGTCCCTGTTTGTTTCTGCATTTGCCTGCCACCCACAGTCGCATTGCATGGCACCTCTCTGCATTGCATGGCACCTCTCTGAGGTCTCCAATGGCCTCCCTGCCATTGACTGCCTCGTCTCAGCCGGGTCACTGTGACATCTCTGTCACTGGCCCCAGCTGCAGTGTACCACGAGCTCCTTTCCGGCCCCACACATCCACCCAGTGGTTCCTGTGGCCACCCTCCTGAGCTTCTGGCAGGTGATACTGTGACCTGAGGCTCAGCACTGTCCACTGTGTCCCAGGTGACAGCACAACCCTGGCCAGCTGCTGCCCCGGAGAGGCCCCCACTTGCATCTGGGGTGCCACTACAGTGAGCCATGGAACATTTCCCAGGTTGCCGCAGGGTCTCTCACGTGCATTCACCCCATACTGCAGGTCCCTGCCCAGCACCATGCCCACCCCTTCCTGGAACCAGCACAGTGTGCACGCTCCCGAGGTGCCTGAAAGGGATGGGGCTTCATCTAGATTTGTCAAATGGAGAAAGTGGCAGAGAAAGTCCGGAGGGGTGGCTGCCGAGCTGCACCTGACTCTGCTTGGTGACCAGGAGCCCAGGCCGCCGCTGTCACCTGCACCCTGGGCTCCACTCAGGACAATGTGACCAGGGCGAGTTGCTGGCCATGCTGGGGCTGTCAGAGCGTGGCCGCTACTGTCCTAAATTGGCCAGCATCCAGGAACGGAGGCACGAGGTCACTCGCAAAGCAAGAAACGCACCTTTATGAGAGAGAGAAAGCTCTTCACTGGAAAACGAGGCTGAGTTCTTTGACATTTCACTGCTTTGTTTGAAAAGTAGAGGTGTGGGGAGAAGGCAGGGAGGGAGGGAGAGAGAGAGAATGAGTCTGCTAGTTCATTCTCGCAGGCCGACACCAAAGCAGGAACAGAACCTGGGTCTCCCAGGTGTGGCCACCCTCAAGGTGGACATGGTTAGGAATCTGGAATCATGGTGGAGCTTGCCCTTGAACTCAGGCCTCTACCAGCATGTGCAGGTGTCCCGTGTTATCTTAACCATGAGGCCGGATGTCTGCCCTAGGCCATGCGCCTCCCTGCCTGGCATGCAGGATGGCCGTCCATGCGCCTCCCTGCCTGGCACGCGGGATGGCCGTCCATGCGCCTCCCTGCCTGGCACGCGGGATGGCCGTCCATGCGCCTCCCTGCCTGGGCTTGCAGCTCCCTGCACACAGCTGCAGACATTTCTCCGGAAGCCGTAGTGGTGATGGACACAGTGGAATACAAAGCCAGTGTGTTTGCGCCTCTAAGGCAATGTCTCTCCTAGCATGTTACATAAGACCACACTGAGTCATGCCATTAAGCCTGCTGCTATCAACACAAAGACCACAGTGAGTGCTGGTAAGCCAACCAGACACTAGGCCCGGGGCACTGCCTTGGGGATGTCGGGGCAGCGAGGGGAGAGCTTCAGGGCAGCTCATTAGAACCCACATGCAGGATCAGCACCCAGCCCACAGTCCACTTCCAGAAACAGAGTCGGTGGAGGTGACAACAGGGATGCCAAACTCTGCCCACTTCAGTCATACACACAGACCATTCAACAAAGGGTAGAAACACACAGGGCACCCAGTGTGATGGACAGATACACAGATGTGACACACACACGATGGACATGCACATGTGTGCACACACACATACACACAGGGCACACTCATGCACACACACATATACACAGGGCACACATGTACACACATACACACAGGGCACACTCATGCACACACACAGGGCACACACATACACACAGGGCACACTCATGCACACACACACAGGGCACACACATACACACAGGGCACACTCATGCACACACACACAGGGCACACTCATGCACACACACACAGGGCACACTCATGCACATACAGGGCACACTCATGCACACACATACACACAGGGCACACATGTACACACATACACACAGGGCACACTCATGCACACACATACACACAGGGCACACTCATGCACACACACATACACACAGGGCACACATGTACACACATACACACAGGGCACACTCATGCACACACTCACATACACACAGGGCACACTCATGCACACACTCACATACACACAGGGCACACTCATGCACACACTCACATACACACAGGGCACACTCATGCACACACACATACACAGGGCACACTCATGCACACACACATACACACAGGGCACACTCATGCACACACACATATACACAGGGCACACATGCACACACATACACACAGGGCACACTCATGCACACACACAGGGCACACACATACACACAGGGCACACTCATGCACACACACACAGGGCACACTCATGCACACACACATACACACAGGGCACACTCATGCACACACAGGGCACACATGTACACACACATACACACAGGGCACACTCATGCACACACATACACACAGGGCACACTCATGCACACATACACACAGGGCACACTCATACACACATACACACAGGGCACACTCATGCACACACACAGGGCACACTCATGCACACACACAAACACACAGGGCACACTCATGCACATACACAGGGCACACTCATGCACATACAGGGCACACACATACACACAGGGCACACTCATACACACATACACACAGGGCACACTCATGCACACACACAAACACACAGGGCACACACGTACACACAGGGCACACTCATGTACACACACATACACACAGGGCACACTCATGTACACACACACAGGGCACACTCATGCACACACACAAACACACAGGGCACACACGTACACACAGGGCACACTCATGTACACACACATACACACAGGGCACACTCATGTACACACACAGGGCACACTCATGCACACACACAAACACACAGGGCACACATGTACACACAGGGCACACTCATGCACACACATGGCACACTCATGCACACACACATACACACATGGCACACTCATGCACACACACAGGGCACACTCATGCACACACACACGGAACACATGGAAACACACACAGTGGAATTTCAGCTTGGAGAGGCTGGGATTTCCGATGCCTGCTATGGTATGGACATGCCTGGAGGAGTTCTCCAGGAATCTTGTCCCTGGAGACACTCTGTGGTTCCCATCTCCCCGAGGGCCTCCTGCAGCCATGTTCACGCGCAGAGCAGGGCCGCACAGGCCGGGGGTGGGAAGCATGAGTATTGCAGGTTCCTGGGACAGTTGGCCTTGTGAGATGAAGAGAGCTTTGGACACGGGCTGCACAGCAGTGTGAAGGGATGTAGCCCCTGAGCTGCACACTTAGGATGGTCAAGCTGGAAAGTGCCGGGTGGCACTCTAGGCCTGGGGTCTCTGTGCCTGGGGGCTGCCCCTCCAGCCAGGCAGAAGCCACTTATGTGAGACCAGTGACATCAGAGCCTCAAAGGCTCCGCAGTGCTCCTCCACAGGCCCACGTGTGCAAGGCCATTGTCAGCAGCCCTTGCGACATGCCTTGCTCACCGCAACCTCAAATCTGGCAATCCCCTCAACCTTGGGGTGGTGCTCCCAAGAGCCTGCCCATAACTAGCAGCTGAGGCACAGGAGAGCTGGCACAGCAGCTGGCTGCACCTGGTGGTCCTCCCGACTGTGGCATGATTGTACCCAAGTTAGGGAGGGCTCAAAGGGAAGTTAGTACAAGGTTGTCACACTTTGTTATTTGTACAGCATGCTGTTCTTACACACACACACCTGGCACAGAATAGATGATACAGCACACTCAAGTCTCAGAGGTTTGGCAGAACACCCGGTGACAGGGCAGGTACCACAGCCCTGAGGATCGGCACGGTGCCAGGGGTAGGGACAGGTTGTGATGAAGGAAAGCCTTAGACTGGGCGGTGCAGCTGCCTCTGGACCCAGGATGAACCAGGGTGTCGGGATCTGAGCCCCAGGGCTGTGCAGTCCCTTGGCTGTGCTCCATGCGGGAGTCCCACCCACTGCCTCAACCCTAAACTCTGCAGCAAGTCTCAGGAGAGTCAGGTGGGGAAACGTGTCCTGCCCCTCACCCACTTGGCAGGTCTGGCGTCTTCCTCCTGGGGTCCACAGACATGCTTCCCTAAGTGACGAGTGACCGGAAGGGTTGGTGTGTTCCCGCAGGAGACCACTGGCTGCTCCCCACAGCTCACATCTCCAGGGGAGCTGCTAGAGCAGAGGGAGCTGGCGTGGGTCTTCCCACACAGAGTGCAGGGGTGCTGCAGCCCTGGGTTCTGTCCTTGAGCCATGCACAGCACCGTCTCCTCGCACATGCCAGGGCCAGTTCTCAAAAGAGAGAGAAGGGGCATGGTCGGCTCAGGGGGTCACCGCAGGCGTGTCTCAGCGGGAAGTGGCTCTGAGAAGTGTGTGGGCAGACATGTGACAGACCCAGGGCAGGGAGCTGTGGCTGTGGCTGTGGCTGTGGGGACTGCGGAGGGGACGCGATGGGGGGGCACTGTAACACTGAGGCCCTTTCCCCAAGCCTTTCATTCTTTCTTCTTATTTTCCTTTGGGTTTTACTGAAAAAAAAAAAAAAATGAAAGGTCTCTATGGAGATATATCAAATTATTAGTGTATCAAAGGGGTACTGGGAATCCAGAATTTGTTAACATCTACACTTCGCCAGTTTTAACAACTGTCCCTAAACACCCAAGCTAAAAGAAAAAATTCGCTGTGGTGTAGTGGGTTAGACTACAACCTGCATCACCGACATCCTGTGTGAGCCCTGGTTCAATTCCCAGCTGCTCCCCTTCCAGCTGCCCCTGGGAAAGCAGTGGGGGATGGTCCACACGCTCAGCACCCTGCACCCACTTGGGAGACTTCAGTCTGACCCACACTGGCCATTGTAGCAGCCACTGGGGACTGAACTACAAGTTGGAAGATTTCTCTAACTCTGCCTTTCAAATAAAAAAATCTTTTAAAAAAGAAAACATTAATAGAAGAGTTCTTTGCACTGGGAGAAAGTCGCCCTCACACACACCCAGAGCAGCACATGGGCTTGAGGACAGTTAGTACTGCTGATCCAGCGGGAGGTGACCTGAGCGGAGTCCAGCCCAGTGGACCAGCCCGCAGCGCCCTCTGCTGACATGCCTGCTCTCAGCACTGACATGCTTGGAGCTCATCAGGACCCATCCCACCTGCGATCCTTCTACCAGGTGCCGTGGGATAGTCAATGGCAGTGTGGGAGCATTCCCCTGAGCTGCCTAGGGGGCACGCAGGCCCACGGTGTCAGGTGCAGAGTCAGACGGTGGCAGAGAGTCGCAGGTGGGCAGGGGTGAGTGCAGCTGCGGCAGAGCCCTCCAGACCCCTGTGGCGGTGGCTCAGCTGAGAGGGCAGGAGGCGGCCTTGGCATGTGGGGAGTGAGGACAGGGCTCCCATGGCACATCCCAGGTCTGCCTGCCTGCTTTGTGGGGCTCAGGGCTCCCAGGGAGATGCTCTGCTCTGCTTGGGGGCAGGCCAGCACACAGCACAGGCCTTCCAAGCACGGTGCCAAGGCAGTGTGGAGGGCACCCTTGCCCACAACGAGAAGACCAGCCTGATGGACTCTGGCCAGTCGGACTGCTCTCGGGTCAGTGAGGATGCTCTCTGTACTGTCATCAAGTTGGAGGTTTGGGAGCCCCTGGGACCCCCTGGGGGTCCTGGCTCCATCTGTCCTGCATGTCAGTAACTATGACAACCTTCTGGGGACCAGGGAGGTAAAACTACACTCACCAACACCCACTAACACTCTTTCGGGGCAGTTCCTCTGGCCTGGCCAGGGTCTGGCTTGCAGTTCAGTGGGTCCTGGGCTGACTGTATGGGGAGAGGTCATGGGCACCCGTATGATCCCCCACCCCCACCCTAGCTGCTTAGAGGGAAGGGAGTGGAGGAGCTGCACACATCTGCAGGCTGGGCATGTCTTGCACCGAGGTCCAGTAGGGCAGGACCACAGGCAGGTGGCAGCAGTGAGCAGATCGGACTTCCAAGGCACCTCTCGGGGAAGGGGGAAATGGGGTGGGCTTGCCTCTGGGAAGGGGTCCCAGTTGGGAAGAGAAGCCGCTCCTCCTTTGAGGTTGTAGGGGGTGGTGTGGGCAGGTGCTTAGATCATCAGGAAGGGCCTTGGACGGAAGGGCGAAAGCCAGGACAGCCAGCAGCAGTGGGAAAGGAACTAGGTTGGTGTGAGCTTGGAGTTGCAGAGTCCTCAGTGCCGGACTGACCCTGCGAGAGAGCCAGGTGTTGCCTGGTCCTTGGCCGGCCTGCTGAATGCTCTTCCTCCGAGCAGGTGCAGTGAGCCTGTGCATTGCTGCCCGAGGGGAGGCGAGGGAGTCCTGCTTCTTCAGGCCCGGGAAGTGAATGTTAGCATAAGCCTTTCCACCAGCACCTCACGGGCCCGCAGTGAGTGATGGCCAGCACCTGCCAGCAGCAGCTGACCGTGGTCATCAGGAGGTTCTGGCTGTTGGGGTTACATTCAATCACCCCCTAGACCCTCGTGCCTCAGGAGCGTGATGCAGCTGAATCCGCCTGGATGCATGCGCAGGGGACCTGCCGTGTGGCAGGACCAAGCCCTGGCACAGCTGCCTCCCTGGATGCCCACTCCACTCCTGGAGAAAGAGCATGCACTCAGCCAAGTCGGCACTGGGCGTTGCCTTGTTTTATTGACAAAGCATTTCTCCCTCGGGACATCTGAATATTTCATGGGTTTGTCTCGTGAAATATTAACCCCCCTCGCAGTCCTCGTGACAGCCTCGGGCCTTTCCGTGCCAAGGGCATGAGACGAGGGCGGATCCCCTCCACCCACTGCAGACACAACTCAACACTCAGCTCCTCTGTTCAAAGGCCTGGAGACATGCACACCTGCAATGGCAGCAGGAGCAGCCCAGTGCTGTGAGGGAGAAGCTGTGCTGTGAGGGAGCAGCTGTGCTGTGAGGGAGCACCTGTGCTGTGTGGGAGCAGCTGTGCTGTGAGGGAGCACCTGTGCTGTGTGGGTGCAGCCCAGTGCTGTGTGGGAGCACCTGTGCTGTGCGGGAGCACCTGTCCTGTGCGGGAGCAAATAGAGCTGCAAAGCTTTCTGCTCTCTGCCAGTCATGCCTGCACAGCCATCACCCTGTCCCGCTCCAGCATTCAGGAACAGTCAGTATGCAGTCATTTGCCTTTCGCCTCACCCAGTGCCTGATCCTCTCCCTGGAACTGCCAGGTGTGTGCAGCCGATGGCTAGCCAGGGACTGGCCTCTTCCTACTCTGATGTGTCCTGGACACCAAGTGGTCAGTGAAAGGCCTGGGAGCCAGGGACAAGCCTGGCCTCCGGGAGCATCAGAAGGAAGTCTGAACTTCCTTTTTTCGGTTAAATTCAGCAATGGAATGAGGAGAGCAAGCTGCTTCCCCAGGATGGCTTCCTGGGTTGGAGTCCCAGCTGCTCAGCTTCTCATCTGGCTCCCTGCCGATGGCCTGGGAAAATAGCAGAAGGCCCAAGACCTTGACCACTGTACCCACGTGGGAAACCTGGGTGGAATTCAAGGCTTCTGCTTCGGCCTCTCTAAGCTGTAGGTATTAATCCGTGGATGAAGGCTCATGCTCTCCCCAGCACAGCCGCTTTAAGTAAGTAAATCTTCAAGTAGCACCAGAAATAGTTTTCTTACACAGGAAACTCCAGCAGTGGAGGCAAGCACTCAGGAGGTGCTGCTCACCCTTTGCCATCCAGGCGCCAACACTGAGCGACCCTCCCTGCCGCTTGATTCCCATCACTCGGGGCATGGCAAGGGGTCCTCGGGTGGACATGGCCCTGATGCTGTGTCCACACCACGCATTCCCTGTTCAGCTGGAGCCCGACCCCACTGCCTGTGTCCTCTGTGTTTCTCATTGAGGAAGACACACGGGCACACAGACATCAGAGCACAAGGGAAGCCCGGGCAGCGCCTACTGGGAGAACCGTGTGCACCCTCTGTCCCTCGCAGGGCTGTGGAGTGTAAGTGCCATGTGCCGGGATCACGGGAAGCCCGCGGATCTGGGTGTGGGCTGACGTGCTTTCAGCACGACGGGCATGCGAGTGAGTGGACAAGTAGGAAGAGTGAGCTGCTGGGCGGGCAGTGTTATTACAGGCTGGAGTGTGGAGAGACAACCCAGCAGGCAAGTGGCTGTCTTGCTCTGAGAGCTGGGATGTCCTCTGGGATCCCCCCTTGTTGGGTCCCTTGGGTCCTCCACTCTTGGCAGCACCTTGGGTCCTGAGGCTCTCACACGTGGGCTGAGCCACGCTGTCTGCATGCCTGGACCCCTGCCTACACACAGCCACCCACTGATCAGCTCCCATCTCTCCGGAACCCAGTCCCCTGGGACATACCCTCCCCAAGTTCTCTTAATGTGGCCTCTCCAGGGACACTGACACACATTCTGCCAGTTCAAACGTAACTTGCCCCTCGTGCTATCTTAACCTGCCGTTTGCATCTGGTATACAGAGATAGTCTGTGAACGAACACATCGCAGGCCTAAGGTTTAAGGCTGAATACTCTAACCCTAGTTTAATGAACGCATCAGCATTATCAGTACAGATAAAGTGACAGCATGAACAATGCAGCAGTCCTGACAGTGGTTGGGACGGGCATCCGGCACAGCAATGAGACACTGTGACAGTGGTTGGGACAGGCGTCCGGCACAGCAGTGGGAACATGGCAGTGTATTCAGGGCAGTGGGCACAAGGCAGGTCCTTCAGCCACTAGGGATGTGCCCCTAGGATATGGTACTCACAGGAGGATGGGTTATACAACTTCAGCAGCCACCACTTGCAATGCCAGCATTCCATACAGAGACCAGTTCAAACCCCAGCTGCCCCACTTTCAATCCTTCTCCCTGCTGATGACCTGGGAAACCAACAGACAGTCCAAGTGCTTGGGCCCCTGTACCCAGTGGGAGACCTCAGGACAGCTGCTGGCCTCAGCTGGGCTCGGCCTGGCCACTGTGGTTATCTGGGGAGTACACCAGTGGATAGTAAATTTCTTTCACTCTCCGTCTCTCCTCTCTCCCTCTCTCTGTTAACTTTGGGTTTCATTTAAGTAAATTATTCTCTCTTTTTTTTTTTTTTAAAGAAAAAGCACAGAGGTCAGCCTGGCCTCTCTGTCTCTGCTGACACCCCATGTGTTTGTCCCTCGGCACACGCTCTGCTGGATGTGGGCTCTGGAGGAAGGGCAGAGGGAGGGCCTGGGCCACAGCTGCAGCTCGGCTGTCCCACAGCCCTAGAGGACGTGCTGAGCTGTCCCCATTAGCAGAGGAAAGAGGGACGACTTCTGTGCAAAGAATTCTGTGTGACTGATGCGACAAGATTTGCCAGGGCCAGCAGATGTTTGCACAAAGCAAGGAGGTCCCTGTGGCCTCCCAAGAGAAACACGTGGGTGGAGAAAGCTGGATTCCAGGGGCTGGTCACCAGGGAGACACCAGAGATGTGAGAGACCATCTCTTGCTGCCCACAGCTCTCAGCACACAGCCCTGAGCCGCACACAGCAGGTGCATGGTCACACCTCAGCAGCAGATTGGCGAGTTGGCACAAGAGCTTGTGGAAACACCTGTACGCTGAAAAATCAATCGGTCTCCTACCAAAGCTTGCTATATTGCTTCATGCAGATTAGGAAAAGTCACGAGTGAATGGGGGAACATCTCAGCATCAGAACAAAGCTCACAAAAACAAGATATTAATAAAACTCATGACAAGCCAAGTGTCTGCCACGAGTCATTCTAATTGACTTGTCTAAACCCATGTCTTCAACGACTTCAACACTTCCTCCTTTCCTTGATATTTTTCATGGTTTGGGCCGTGTTTTCGTGGATCAGAGTCTGTGAGTCGCTCACAGCTGCGGTGCAGAAGCTCCTGACGCAGACAGCTGTAGGAATGCCAGGAGACCCCCACCCAACGATGGGCACACAGCCACTCTGTCGGGGGCACGACCCCACTGCTTGCGCCTCCCACTCCCAAGCTGGCCAGCGCATGGGCGGTGAGCTCGAGGGCCTGTCCAGTTCTGCTCGCCGAGGGCCGTGGCGCCCGAAGCAGCAGAGCAGGGGGCCCAGGCATCACCAGTCCGGAATCTCAGGTCAGTGCCCTGAGGAGTCCCAGTTCTGCCTGTGTCTCTTGGGGCCAAGGTACCCCAAACCCCAAACTCCCCTGTGGAGGGGGGCTCTCCACGCAGGCGGACCTTTGCTTCTGAGAAAGTCTGGGCAAAGGCGGGTGGAGTGGAGGGGCCTGGGCCACACCCAGCTCCCACCGCGAGTGCGTGACCACCTGCCTGGCTCCCTTGCTCCCCCCCCCCGCTGTGCACAACCCCGGGCCCTGCCTGCTTCCTCAGCATCGTTCGTCCCTCGCCTACTGTGGAGCACCAGTCGGGGCAAGGCTCTGCTCCCAGCACTCCCAGGGTGGAGGCAGGCCCTGCACACCCACTCTGCTCCGGACACTCTCCCGTGCGATTCTTAGAGGACACAGGCAAGCTCTGGCCACCAGTGGCCCCGGGCCTGGGCTGAGGGCTGCCACTGTTTACTCCTTGAGGTAACTGGACAAAGTCCAGGACTGAGGCGATTCTGGCTCAGAGCCTGACCGTTAGTGACCCTCATGGGTGGCGTGGAGTCCACAGCACTCCAGTGTAAGGGCAGCCCACGCCGGACAGGGGGAGCAGAGCAAGGCCGACCAGCCGGCCGGGCAGCTCCGCTCTTCCACGCGCGACACCTGCCTTTGTGCAGGAAAAAGAAAAGACCTTGTCCGTCACACTGTGTGCAAAACCAAACCAGCAGCTCTGATCTTAGAGGGAAACGCCATCTTTGCATTCTCAAGCAGGAGAAGCTTCTCAAACAAGACCCAGAGACCAAGAACACCAAACTCACTGAAAGATTCCTACACAGACGGAGTAAAAGGTGGCAGACTTTGCCAAGGACTTTCGCAATGAGAAACCCATTTCCAGAAGTTACAGGGAACATCAGGAATCAAGAAGAAAAAGGCAGAAAGCCCAGTAGAGAGATAAACAGATTATAAACAGGCACTTCACACACAGCTAAAGGGCAAACACAATATTTATATGAGCACCCAGCCCTCCCAGTAACGGAAAATAAGTATCAATTACAGTAGCTCACGCATCAAGTTAGAATGGCTTAGGACGTCTAATGCCATGTGCGGGCCTCTGGCCCTGTAGAATGACGACAGTGCCTAATCCACCGGCCACAGACCCGGGTAGACATGACCCCACTGTCACGCAGGACCCTTGGCTCATGAGCCTCTAGTGCGATGTTCTCGTAGCAGCATTTAACAGCCAACTTGGGAGCAGGTGCAAGTGTCCAACAGGAAGGGCACAGGCGAGGGTGGAAGCTGAAGGCAAGAAGAGGGCTGTGGAGAGGGGGGTGCACTAACTTCACACTGGGCCTGCCACGTGCTTCACACAGCGCTTCTGTGTGTCCTGCTCGCGGAAAATGAAAAGAACAGGCAAGCTATTTTGCTACAAAATGTTTCCAAACAAGTGAGTTTTTAATCTCATTTGCACGGGTTTCAGAATTTTGCACCATAATAAATGTATCCTTTAATTTCCCATGAACTTCTGAGGTTCTTGCACAGACAAGGCTGGCCGGCCAGTCACATGAGCACTTGCCTGTGGTGGGGAAGGGAAGGATGGGACTGGAGGGGCTATGGGAAGACCTCAGCCCGGCGGACCTCACCGGAAGCACATGCACTGAGTGTCACTGGCTCCTTGGGCACTCGAGTGTGCTGTCGGATTGTCACACTGAATGTCACACCATCAACTCAGCTTTGCTGTATCTCGTTTCTTCCCAAATTAAAGAAGGGAATGCATAAGAAGCAATACCTCTCGCATGACCACTTTCTGCCCGGATGACACGGCCTCACCAAGCCACATGACCACACCCAGATGCCACGGCCTCACCGAGCCACATGACCACACCCAGATGCCACGGCCTCACCGAGCCACATGACCACACCCAGATGACACGGCCTCACCGAGCCACATCCACTTCACACCCAGATGACACGGCCTCACAGAGCCACATGACCACACCCAGATGACATGGCCTCACTGAGCCACATGACCACTTTACGCCCAGATGACACGGCCTCACCGAGTCACATGACCACACCCAGATGACATGGCCTCACCGAGCAGCACATCCACTTCACGCCCAGATGACATGGCCTCACTGAGCCCCAACATTGATGAGCCCCCCACATGTGCTAGCCAGGAGCAGATACACCCAAGAGGCAGCCTCCAGCCCGCCCTCCAGGGGCCCCACTTCTGGGTGAGAATGAGGTGTACCCTGGAAAGCAACACACAGAGCAGCTGCTGGGAGCTCTGTCCCTGCCAGGGTGGTCTTGTGGCAGCACCTCCTACTCTCAGCCAGGGAGGACACAGGCCTGGCCTGAGCACTGCCAACTGCATGGTCAGGGGGCTCCTCCCCAGGGCTCTGCACAGACACCCTGACAGGGCTTCTTTAAGCCCTCCCCAAACCGCTGGCCACCACTGGAGAGATAGTCAGTGTCTGATGTAGCAGAGAAACGTTCTCCTTCCACGGGAGCCCTTGGAGCAAAGCCTACTCCAGCACAGCAGTGATGGACAAATGGCACCTGTGTGGCCCAGTGCAGCGATGTTAAAACACAGCGAGGGCTGGGGCAGCTTCTCTGTCTCCTTGGCCTGAGCTCAGGACACCCTTCCAAGTTGTACTGCATCCCCGGCCTCTTACTGGTCCCTCCTTGCTGCACTCCTTCAGCGAGACCTTGCCTCTCTCTACCACCTGCATGGTGAACACTGAGGATGTCCACTCAGCTACTCCATTAGCTGTGGGCTGCAGGTGGGCAGGGATGACTTGGCTAATGCTGGGCTCTGCCTTTGTGACAGTGACACCTAAACAGGTTCCCAGGAAAGCACAAGACTGGGGGACCCCTCCACAGATGTTGATTGTGGAGCTGAGGGCCCATCTTCAAGGCCACTCAGCCATAGAGTGGGATATGAGTGAGATGCCACAGCCACATGAGCACTTCGGCCTTTGCCTTACTCTCAAGTGCCAAATCCCAATCCCAGGCCTGGAGCCGGGCAAGCGCCACAGCCCCAAGCAGCCGAGGGCTGTTAGAGCTCTGAGCTCAGCTTGGCACTGCACGGGGACTCCCAGCAGTCCCTCTTTCATGAGGGAGGTGAGCTGCTGCAGACAAGCTCACAGCAGGACACTCGCCATTCTCACACAGGTCTCTGCCATCAGCTGCCACTGGGCGGAGCCAGGATGCTAGGCTGGGTCCCCATGACTCTGCACTGCTTTGCTGCACACAGCCGCCTGGGCATCAGCCAGCAGCTCGGGCCTCTTGCTGCTGCAGCACCAGCCCCACAGGACCTACAAAGAGCCCCTGGCACAGCTGGGGGAGCTTCTGCAGCAGCACAGCTTCTGTCACCCCTGGGACACACGAGACTTGGGGTCCAGGCACCAGGGCTCAGCCTGTCTCCTCCGCCCGGCCTGTATACAGGTGACTGGCGTGACAAACTGGGCTGGCCCATGTGTGCTCTGGCTGCCAACTAGGGCACAGCATCCCTCAGCAGTCCAAACACAGCAGGAGAAAGTTGGGGATTGAGTATTTTCTTTTCCAAACCAGCTTCTGGTACCTTCCAAAGATCCACCTTCCCCCACAGCCACTTGAGACATTCTGTGATCACCAGCCTGCCTGTCTCCAATGTGTGCCCCAGATCCCAGCAGCTCCGTGTTCCCGAACCCAGGCCGAGCACGTCCGCCCCGCTGCTCCTCCCCCAATGCCGCACACCTGCAGGGTTCCATCACCCACCTGGACATTGTGATTTAAAAGGTCTCTGAGGACAGTCACCCGTGCAGCCAAGATGGTGTCCTGGGGCCAGCAGCGGGCTGCCCGGGCCTCGGACGGACAGACAAAGGTGCCGTCCCCCGCCAGCGCCTCGGCCCCCAGGCTTGGACGCCCCCTGTGTCCCTGTGCTGTAGGAAGCTCCATGCCGACCTCAACCTCAGGGTGCTCACACAGGAGTTCCATGACAACTGTCTTGCTGTGCCTCCAACCTGGAGAGGAACGGGGCTCCTGGGGCAGGAGCTGAGGCCCCTGGGGGACAATTAGTGTTCCAGGGGCATGCTCCCCTTTCCAAACACACAACACTATGGCAACAGGCTAGCGAACCTCCAGGGAAAGCAGAAGAAGCCGTGCCAGACAGAACAGGGATAAGAGCCACCAGGAGGTAGGAAGGCCAGCGTAACCTCCTGTGTACACATAGCCAGACCTTGGCTCCAGGCTCCCGGCATGGACACTGGTGACAGTCAGCCCATGTGGATGGTGACAGCAGCTGACCCCAGGTTCCAGGCAGACACTGAGTCCTGCAGGGCCCGGCCTCCATACCAGGAATGGCACCCACTTCTGCCATGCCCTCCTGCTTGGCCAGTTGGTGGAGCCACGCCTGCAGCTGCTGCAAGCACCACAAACTGGGCAGTGCAAGTAGCACCTGCTGATGTCTCCGTGCTGGAAGCAGGCAGTCCCCTTGGTGCAGCAGGGCAGGCTTCCGAGGCCTCACTGCCTGGCTTCCAGGCGGCACCCCGCACCATGGCTGCCTCCTCAGGCCTTGCTGCCCAGCTTCCAGGCAGCATCTCCAGCCATGTCCTCACACAGTTGTCCCTCCTCCTCTTAAGAGGACACTGGCCACATGTGCCACTGGGTGGGGAGGACCCTCCAATTTTCTCCATCTTTCCACAGACCCCTCTCCAGATGCGGTTATGCTCTGGAGTCAAGGCTCCAGCACAGGGGTCAGGGACTCAAGGGGTCAGGCCCTGCAGGATCTGCCACAAGGACGGCAGACCCCCGGATGCTAGAAATCTACCTGGCGCGGCCCCCGGCTGCCCAACAGTGTGGCTCCTGGTCTAGCCTAGCCCCATGCACCTTGGGCTACGAGAGCCCCTGGGCAAGGTCAGCCTGTGACGCCCTCTGTGCCACTGTGGGAAACCAGGGGCCAGCAGGCTGAGGACACACACAGACCAGCTGCGGGCAGAGTGGCGGGCCAGTACCCGAGCTGCTGCTGCCTTGTCCAGGACAGCTCAGGAGCAACTGTGAAACCCTCTCCTAGCTACGCACACTCTCCGTTGCGTGCATTGGCCAGGCCCTGCAGCATCGTCACTCTGACGTGTGTTTTCAGGGCCTTTCCGACTCCCTGCTCCCCAAGTTCTCCAGGGCAGGCTTTCAGCAAGAAGCCAGCACACAGCAGTGAGTCGCTCCATGGCACTTGGCCAGCTGGCACAGACTGGCCCCTGTGTGGGCAAGCTATATACGCAGCGCTCCAGGGACAAGAACATGCCAGGGTCTCCTCTGTGTGCCTGCAACGCCAGTTGTGATGCCAGATCCAGATTCACCACGCTGTCCCCAGCCTTCAGTCTTGCAGCTCACAAGAATAAGGGAAACCTGGGGCCGTGCCCTGCCCCACAGTTGACCCAATACAAGCAACGCCAAATGCTGGTCTTGGGAAAACTGACATTTCCTATTTCTAACACATCAGTCCTACAGCCCGCACCAGCTGGTGTCCCCGGATCCACCTCAGGTCCCCCGTCTGCCTGGAGACAGGCTCTAGTGCCCCTTCAGACGCAGCCCCAAGCCCCAGGTCCTTCAGTGCATTTCTGACCCACCACAGTCACAGCTCTTGGGTTCAATTTACCCAAGCAGCACACAGGTCTTCGGGAAGCACTTCATTCCCTGGTTTACCGAAAGGAGGTAGACGAGGACATGGGAAAGGAGACCCCGGAGGGCCCCTCTTCGAGGAGCTCAGCTCTCTGGAAGTCCTTGAGGCCTGTCCTCATGCCACGGCCCTGCCAGAGGGAGTCGTTAGGGGTGACCTCTCAGCACTCAGCCTGCCTCTTCTGGGTGGGGGAGGCTGGAGAGTCCTGGCCCTGGGATCTGCCCCACCCTGAGCCACCAGCTCTCTCTCTGATCAGCTACAGAAATCACCCCAAGACCTACGGTCGTTCAGGAACCGCATGCGGAACATGGAGGAATGGTGGAAGGGATCACTGTATCGCAGGTTGCAGGGCCAGCACAGCGGGCCTCACGGGACTGCTGGGGCTGCATGGTCCACTCCAGCACACAGCCAGCACACACCTGCCTCCTCACAGACACACACCCTGGACTGCCTGGCATCCGTCACAGACACACACCTCACATCGCGCCACAGTGGCCTCCTGCGGACACACACCTCCAGTCGGGAGAAGCGAGCCACGCTCTGCCTTTTGGCTTTGCCCAGTTTCAGACCGATGGTGACTGCGGCACGGAGGCTGCACCTGACCCCTCTTTCCCTGTCCCGCCCCCAGGTAGCCTGACTGGGATCCTGTGGTCTACACCTACCTTGATGGGACCCGTAATGACACACATGCCCAAAGCCATCAGAGAGGGTCTCACACCCCAGGTACCACCCTCCGCAGGCCGGGGCTCCTGCTCTGGTGTGAGAGACCTGCCCCGACCCCTGCTGACCAGAAAAGGCATCCCCAGGAGGTCACTGCCTGAACTACCCCTGGGTGCCAGGTACCACAGCGGTGAGAGACCCTTCCCCACTTCCCCGCTACCCACGCATGTGCCCTAAAGATAGGAACACGGCAAATGCGTCACCTTGCAGAGAACAGACAGGAGCCACCGAGTTAGACGAAGCCCTCGTGAAGAGCCACAAGCTGTTCCTGGTCCAAGGGAGTTCTCAGCAGGAGGTTGGCACGGGAGACAGGTGGTTTTCGGGTGTCTCTGTCTCCCACCACGGATGACAGCTGTTCAAAGCGCAGAAAAGGCTCAACTATACAAACCATCACAAGCACCTCTGTAGCACTCAACAACGCCCACTGCGAGCCCCACCTGCCAGATTCCACCTGCCAGGATCTACCTGCCAGACCCTACCCGCCAGACCCCATCTGCCAGGGTCTACTTACAAAGCCCCACTTAGCAGACACCACCTGCCAGATCCCACCTGCCAGGATCTACCTGCCAGACCCCACCCGCCAGACCCCATCTGCCAGGGTCTACTTACAAAGCCCCACTTAGCAGACACCACCTGTCAGACCCCACCTGACAGACCCCACCTGCCATATTCCACCTGCCAGACCCAACATGCCATACTCCACCTGCCAGACCCCACCTGGCATATTCCACCTGGCAGACCCCACCTGCCAGAATCTACTTACAAGGCCCCCTGGCAGACCCCACCTGCCATACTCCACCTGCCAGACCCCACCTGGCATACTCCACCTGGCAGACCCCACCTGCCAGACCCAACATGCCATGCTCTACCTACCAGACCCAACCTGTCAGAACCTACTTACAAGTCCCCACCTACCAAACCCCACCTGCCATACTCTACCTGCCAGACCCTTCTTGTCAGAACCTACCTATAAGGCCCCATCTGGCCAACCCTGCTTCCAGCCCCTACCTCCCAGACCTCCCTGGTGAGGCCCCACCTGGCAGATCCTTCCTGAGCAGCCACAGCCCGCCCCCAGGCACAGGAGGCAGGGTGGAGCCCGGGCTTCCCTGCCCCGCTGTGCTGTCCTCCTCAGCCCTGTCCAGCCCTTCCTGCTCCCCGCATCCCCTCCTTCCTCCTGTGCCTTCTTGTAGGTGAAGGCAGGCAGTGGGCGGTGGGCAAGCTGGGGACTTAGTGAGACGGAGAGGGACAGAGTCTGTGACCAATGACAAGCCCAGGGCATCCCCTGAATCCATGTTGGGGAAGCAGAGCAGAGCTTGCCAGAGGAGCCCAAGCCAGGCCACAGGCACGGTGGGCCGCCCAGCACGAGCCGCCAGGGTGCCCTTAGTCCAAAGCGGATGAGCTGTGCATGCACGCGGGGTTAACCTGTGTTTGCCAGCCTCTCCCCTCCTGTCTTCCGCAGGGCTCTCCAGGAGGGCAGTGGTAATGCTGGTCTCAGGGTTCCCATGGACTCGCAGGGATCAGGGCACCACGGGGTTCGTGCTGTGACAATCAAGGCCTATAACACACCCAACACACATATACACAATGTCACTCACACCACACACACATATACATGTAATGTCACTCACACCACACACACACAGTGTCACTCACACCACACACACAGTGTCACTCACACCACACACACACACAATGTCACACCACACACACACATATACATGTAATGTTACTCACACCACACACACACAGTGTCACTCACACCCCCCCACACACAATGTCACTCACACCACACACACATATACATGTAATGTTACTCACACCACACACACACAGTGTCACTCACACCCCCCCCACACACAATGTCACTCATACCCCCCACACACATGCACACAATGTCACTCACACCCAACACACACAGTGTCATTCACACCACACACACACACAATGTCACTTACACCATACACACACACACACAATGTCACTCACACCTCCCCCCCACACACAATGACACTCACACACACACAGTCACTCACCCCCCCCACACACATACACACAGTGTCACTCATACCCCCCCAATGTCACTCACACCCCCCACACACATATACACAATGTCACACCCCCCCACACACCTACACACAATGTCACTCACACCACACACACACACAATGTCACACCACACACACACAGTGTCACTCACACCACACACACACAATGTCATTCACACCACACACATATACATGCAATGTTACACCACACACAGTGTCACTCACCACACACACACACACAATGTCACTCACACCACACACACACACAATGTCACACCACACACACACAGTGTCACTCACACCACACACACACAATGTCACTCACACCACACACATATACATGCAATGTTACACCACACACACAGTGTCACTCACCACACACACACACAATGTCACTCACACCCTCCATACACACACACAATGTCACACCACACACACACACAGTGTCACTCACCACACACACACACAATGTCACTCACACCACACACATATACATGCAATGTTACTCACACCACACACGTATATACACACAATATCACACGCACATCAGTGACATGCGGCTCCGCAGAGCTGCTCACCTCAAAGCCCGTCTGGAGCCCTCTTCCTCACACACATAGCTTCCCCCGAAGCAGCAGCACTTCCATGCATCGGCCTGTAGGGCTGTGTGGGCTTCCATCTCCAGCCATCACATGAGGAGGCCATCACTGGCATCCTTGTCTGTGCTCCCATGTACCCCAGGGCCTGGAACATGCCAGGCCCGCAGCAGAGGACAGTGCCATTGTCCAGGGCCACCACGGGTTGCCCCTGCCCATTGTGTGTTAGAGTTGCAGCAGGGATAGAATCAGGAGGGAGCTGGCTAAAGCAAGAGGAACTGGCAATGCTATGCACTCATCGCCTTTGAGTCATCCAGAACGGCCGAGGGCAAAAACTCCCCCTGGAGGGCAGCAGAGTCACCAGAGCGGCCAGGGCATGTTTGTGCTCCATGCTGCAGGAGGCCTTCACACGCTGTGGCCCTGCACGCCACGTGGCAGGCACAGGCACAGGCTCCACTGCTGTGTGCAGTGTGAAGAGAAGCCAATGGGAGGGCACTACAGCTGCAAAGCATTAGCACCATCTGCCCACGGTGCAGGTCCCCGGAGACGCACAAGCCAGGCTTCCTTGGCCACGTGAGTTTTGGAGATTCTCCCAGGGAAGGCCGCAGCCTGTGCCAGCCACTGGCTGTTGGCTGTCCTGCCTCCTGAGCTGGTAAAGCAACTGCCCGCAGCTTCCCTGCAACAGCTGAAGTCAAGGCCAGAGGCCTGGGGAAGTGACGCGTCTGGACTTGAGAATCGCAGAGCCTGCTACGGCCAGGGCCACAGCTGGGGTCCAAGCGCCTCTGGGCTTTGAGTCAGGGTTGCCTGAACTTCCAGTGTGTGAGCCACACGAACTCCTGTACTTGGCTCATGCTGCTGGACTGGGCTCTGGGCCACTGCAGCCCTCTGAGTCCTAACACTTGCTCACCAGACTCCAGCTCACCCCTGAAACCCCAGAGGCCCAGGGCGAGCAGGCAGAGTGAGGACGGCAGGCTGCACAGAGCTGAGGCCGCAGTGGCCACCGTCTACCACCTTCCTCCTGTGCAGAGTGCAGGGTGCTCCGCCTGCTCCTGGGGGGCTTGCACTGTTTTACTCTCACTCTAAAGCAGACGTAGGGGACACCCAGTCCACAAGCCACACTGGGCTGCAGAATCACATGGTCTGACGCTACCAAACAACCACAGGTGGAATTTGAAATGCAATCACTCTGGCAGGTTGATTTTAAGTTATAATTTTGCACACCCCTGTCTTGGGGCCAGCTGCATGCCTCAGGTGCATTCATTAGAGGTTAAGTGAGTGTGAAATATGTGGTTCCTGTTAGTGAGCTGTGACCTCTGCACAGGGGGCACAGCATGGCTGCAGCCTGGCTCTGGCCTTGCCCACCACAAGGACCACATGCACAGGAGACTGTGGGTGGACACAGGTCTATGAGAGGCACTCCTGGTCACCAGGGCAAAAGATGGAGCCAGGGAACCCCAGTGCCGGACCGAGACCTCAGGACACGTGTCTAAAGGGATGTGGTAGGAGACACTGAAAGAGAAATCTCACTTTGTGCATAGGGCTGGTCACTCCCAGAGGTGACTCGAGCCGACAGCATGAATGGGCCACTAAATACTGAATCCCTGGGAGAGGTGACTCCAGGGAGGGGTCATCAACCCAAATCTGCTGTTGGGGAAGAGAAAAGCCAGGGCTGAGCACCCTGAGGGGGAGGGGCGGCAGCAGGACTCCCCGGCCCCCTCTCTTGGTGACTGCTGGCCCTCACCCCTCATGCTTGGTGTCTGGGTGGACGCAGGGCCTGCACACCAGTGTTGAGCCTAGCGTTTTCTGCCGAGGGGCGACTGTTTCTGGCCCTGACGGTGCTCGGGGCTCTGGCTGCTGGGCTGCACAGTCTCACTGTCAGCCAGTGTGAGCCGTTCATGCTCTGCAGAAGGTGGGGACGGAGCCTGCCCCTCGTGCGGCAGCAGCAAGCTCCTTCATACCTGTCTGAAGGTGTGACAGGATGACAAAGCAGAGAGTGATGCAATGGTCACAGTCAGGCTGACCCTCCTGCCCCAAGAAGGACCCAGGCCGTGGGAACTGAGCCCCATGACAAGCGGAACCAGTTCCCGAGGAGTTAAGCTCTAACGCTGGAACTAGAGTTGCCCATCTTGGCTCCTGCTTCTGCGCCCTTGCTGGCTTGCCGGCACAAAGGTCACCAGGATGAGTTTATCCTGTTGCCACAGCTCAGGCTCTCCCTCAGACCTACTCTGAGTTGCCAGTTGGTTAATAAGGACTCCCCGAATTCTAAATTGGCTTCAGTGGTCTTTTATACAGCGCACCCCACAACATAGGAAGGAGGCAGGGGCTGGTTCTCCCATCCTTCCTACTTACAGATGTACCCCCCACAACCAGGTGGTACAAACCAAGCCCTCTGCAAGCAAGATCTTTGGGATGGAAGGGAGCTCCCTGAGGAAGACCGTCAGCTGCCCTGCAGCTGGCCTTGACTTCAGCCGTACATCCTGAACTAGGCCTCTTCCAAGGAGAACTGCACACTCAGCTCAGCAAGGAGCCAAGCACACCTCCAGATGCGTGCAACACCGGGCAATGTCTGTCCGTGGACTTGGACATTCTTCCACGGGCCATGCTGTCAGATTGTGCCACTGCACAAAAACAAGCCTATGGCCCACGGGTCAGAATTAGTCACAGCAGCTTCCAACTCCACTCCCAGGGACAGCTTCAGCTACGCCACCACAAAAGCTTACACCGCTCCAGAAACACACTGGGCTGTTACTCGAGTTGTGTGTCTGACTTCTTATAATGGAGGCCCTGTCACTGCGCGCTGTGGCTATTACACAGTGACTGACACATATGAGATGAGACAATGCTTCCAGCTTATTGCTTATGATTCATCAGAGGTTAATCCTGCAAATGGGGGTTGGAGCTGTGGCGAAGCAGGTTAAGGCTCAGCTGTGATGTTGCCAGCCCCCGTGGGTGCTGTTTCATGACCTCAGATGCTCCATTTGATCCAGCTCCCTGATAATGTGCCTGGGAAAGCAGCAGAAGATTCCATACCCACACGGGAGACCTGGCAATTGTGGTCATTTGGAGAACCATGGATGGAAGACTCTCTCTCTCTCTTGCTCTTCCTCTCTTAACCTCCCCCACCTCTTCCTCCTCTTCCCTTCTCTTTCAAAAAAAAAAAAAAACCTTAAAAAATAATACTGAAAACACATCAAAGGCCGTGGGATCATCCACAGAACCACTTTTCTGAAACCTGTGGAGGGGTCAGAATCCTGACCCTGGAACGACAAGAAACAAAGTGCTTGGACATACTCAGCTCTGTGCCAACTTCTCTCCGTCCCCCGAGTCCCCAGCTACCAGAAACACCTGCTCCTGGCAGTCAGAGCTGCACAGGTCTGTCCTTAGGGCTGCTCCGGTGTGGGTCTCCCAACCTCACAGCTGCTTGGATCCAGGAACGCTGGCCTGCCCACGACACACCTGTGCAGAGTCCTGAATATCCAACAGATGCCAGTTTTTTTTTTAAAGATTTATTTTTATTATTTTTTTTTATTGGAAAGGCGGATATACAGAGAGGAAGATCTTCCGTCTGATGATTCACTCCCCAAGTGAGCGCAATGGCCGATACTATGCCGATCCAAAGTCAGGAGCCTTTTCTGGGTCTCCCATGCAAGTGCAGGGTCCCAAAGCCTTGGGCTGTCCTTGACTGCTTTCCCCGGGCCACAGGCAGGGAGCTGGAAGGGAAGCGGGGCTGCCAGGATAGAACCGGCGCCCATATGGGATCCCGGGCGTGCAAGGCGAGGACCTTAACCACTTGCGCCACCGCGCCAGGCCCAAAGCTGCCAGTTTTTAAAATGGCTCATGGTGACTCCAAAGCAGGCTTTGTTATGACTTATGGGGACAGGCTAGCTGTCAACAGACAGATGCTACCAAGCAGTTGGCTTGTCTCTTTCCACCCCAGGAGGGGGGCCTGTAGGCCAGTGGCTAAGTGGACACAGGGCCAAGGCCGTGTACTCTATAAGGAGACTGGGGGCTGCCTGGTGAGGACTCTGCTGTCCCTGGTCTGCCCCCAGGCACATGGTCCCTGCCCTGGAGAGATGAAGGAGGCCAGGTATGGCACTGGACAAGCGGGCTCCCATGGGAAAGGTGTGCTCACACCGAGAGTCTGCAAGCCCTGTCCATCACCAGTGTCCGATGTCAGAGGAGTGGGCACAGCAGCGAAGTAGCTGTGGTTAGGACAGGCAGACAGGGCCTATCCCCTTCTTCCTGGTGCAGTGATGAACCTGGCGGCCCACAAGGAGGAGGTGCGTGGGAACAGGTGCCAAGAACCCTCTCTCTGCTGCCACTGGCCACAGGACGTGGCCCACAGAGCCCCAGCTTCTTGGGCCTGCTGGCACCTCCTCCACACCCCAGGAGTTTTGAGGGCAGAGTGATTTTAAGATTCTTCCCAGGCCCTAAGTCCATCAGCCCTGCCGGTTACCTGCCACACAATCTGTGTCCCTGGACCTGTCACAGGTGTGTCGTGGGCAGGCCAGCGTGGGCAGGCCAGGCCTGGATCCGAACCAGGGCCCTCCATTGGAAGCAAGCATCCCCTCCATGCCAGCTGAGGGGCTGCCAAGCTGAGCCTGGTACGGCCTGGAGAGTGGCTCGCCTGCCCTGCCCCTGCCCCAGCATGCGATCCCCTCCATGCCAGCTGAGGGGCTGCCGAGCTGAGCCTGGGAAGGCCAAGCTGAGCCTGGGAGAGTGGCTCGCCTGCCCTGCCCCCACCTCTATGCTGCATGGAGACTTCCTCCACACCTCTCCCAGGGACCTGTGGTGTCAGTAACGGGAGGGCGGCTGTCCTGCGGCTGTGACCCCGCCCCACACCATGCTCTGTGCTGATGCCCCTCAAGCCAGTCATGTTCCTTCTGTCCCTTCTTCCTGCACCTCCACCACACCGTGCTGACCTACCCATGGGGCCTTGCACTGACCACACAGAACCAGACGGGCCGTGGACAAAGAGCTGTGCCCAGGCGCATGAGGCTCATTCAGACCCAGGGGCAAGGCCAGGAGATGCCACCCAGCAGAGCACGTGTGGTGCTGGGGTCCGTGGGGTTTCTGTCTCGACTGCAGTCCGTGCTGTGCATGGACAGAGGCAGCAGGTACCTAACAGTACAGCTCTCCTGAACGCCCTGCAGAAAGTGCTAGCGAGGGAGCGAGCAGGCCATGTGTATCCTACCACAATAAAACATGGCAGAAATGCAAAAGAAAAATCAGAGGGTAAACCGCGAAATTTTGATCTGTTTATGCCTTGCCTAAAAGTTAACCTTTGGGAAGTTTTAATGTTATTTCTGTCACCTTTCCCCCCTTCTAAAACTACAGAAAAATGACCCAGTGACACAAGTGACAAAAAACATGAACTGTGTCGGGACTCCAACGGCCCTCCAAGAAGATAAATATACAAGAGGGACCCCTGTACTCAGAGATGCTGGCATGCCCCCGACAGGGCAGCCTGGCCTTAAAGATCCCATACACTCCAGAGAGCCATTTTTGCATGATCTTTCCCTGCCCAAGCCCCCCACACTGGCGGCTCTGGCAGCAGACCCAGGCCCCCCACACTGGCGGCTCTGGCAGCAGACCCAGGCCCCCCACACTGGCGGCTCTGGCAGCAGACCCAGGCCCCCCACACTGGCGGCTCTGGCAGCAGACCCAGGCCCCCCACACTGGCGGCTCTGGCAGCAGACCCCAGGCCTCCGATGCTGGGGGCTCCAGCAGCCGGACCCCAAGCCAGCGCCCCTCCCACTCTTACCTTCCTGAGAAACAGCTTCTGTAATGTCTTGCGTGGCAGCATCATCATCCTCCCCCAGGGCCAGGTGCTCCACGGGTGCCTGAGCCATTCCGTCCAGTGGGTGGCTGCGCCTCCTTTAGTACCTCCCTCAGCCAGGCGCCCGCGTCACCAAGCAGCAGCCTTGGGTGTCCTCTCGTCTTGCCGCCCTCCCCGGTCCCCCTCCGCTAGGGCCCTGGACACCAATCACAGGCGCGTACACCCTGCGGGCATCGGCAGGGCAGCGAAGCACTCGGGCTGAGAACAAACCCACACGCTGCAAACTCAGAGAAGCAAGAAGGAAAGGCAGCCTCGAGGCAGACCCATCTCCTGGCCAACCTTCTGGTGCAGATGCAAAGCTGCTGCCTGCACTAAGCCTGCCACGCTGGGCCACCGCGTCCAGCAGAGAGCACCAGGGAGCCTCCCCTCGGCGCACCTGCCCGCCTGTGCCCGCCGGGCTGACACCATCAGGTGCTATTAGCAAGGAGATGACCACAACAGTTACTTTTCTCTTTGGGTGGGGAGATTCCTCACAGGGATGCCACTCCTTCCCCACAATACCTCTCTCTCTCTCACACACACACACACGCGCACACAGACATGCACACACACACGCACACACGGGCACACACACATAACGTGCACAAAGATGTAATGACACACATGCATGTGGACACACAGGCACATGCTTTCTCTCCAGCCTTCCCGGAGACTGTCCTGTCTACCAGCAAGGCTCACTCTGTCTTCCCTCTGAAAACTCGCTCCCACCTGCACAGCTGTCACCTGCCATCCAGAAGCTCGTAGCTCCTGCAGGAGCGGCACCTGCTGAGAACACTCCGCAGGTTCAAGGTCAGACCTAGGACAACGGTTCTGACTTTCCCATGTGTCGATCCTCTTGCTTACCAGTGCACCTGCTCCTTCAAGAAACTCTGAGAAAGAGTTGTCAGGTGTCGGCCGGCCTTGGGGAGCCAAACCCAGGGGTGGGAGGAAATCGACATGGAATCAGAGGCAGCCAGGCTGTTCAAGGCTGGCCAGACTGAAAAGCTCCTGGCATGGGGGTGCAGGCCAGAGAGGGACAACGCCCCGTCCTTAGCCCGGAAGGTGGAGACGTGACAGCACAGGTGAGCAGAGCTGCCCCTCGCTCCAGAATGTGTGGTTGGCTTGGCAGCTGCCGCAGGCCTGGCCATGTGACCTTACAAGAGTCTGTCTACACTCGTGTGTGTGTGTGAGAGTGTGTATGGGTGTGCACAAACACATGCACACATTCCAGGCAGGCAGCATTGCTAGGTGAGCCCGTCAGGCATGATTCACTAGTCATCCCTCCCTTTTAGAAACATTCTTTACAAGTTTAACCCCCTCCACCTGCCATTCCTTGGGCGCTCTTCCCACTCAGGCTGGGTCAGCCACGCTGGCGAGCAGAGCCATCCGACTCAGATGCCAAGTACGTGATCTGCTCCTCTTTCACACCTTCTCACCGCGCTTTGATTTGGGAACAGGTGAGCCTTGTATGATTCAGTCTTGGGCCTTTCACTTGCTGAGTCGTCAGGAATTCGTATTCCCACAAGGAGCCCACATTTCACTGTGCTGGAAGCTTCTGGACTATAACACCTGTTCACCGTCTCATCAAGGCTTGGGAACACGCAGAAGGCAAGTGTGCCCTGAGCCCTGGGCCACGGCGGCCCAGTCCTGGCCTAGAGCTCTCCTAGTGGCAGCTGGCAATGTGACGGAAGCAGAGTTCTACTCCACATTTCCAAGGCTGTGACGGGAAGGGAGGGCACACCTCTATGGTCCACTACTCCAACGCTGGACTCCCCAGCAGTCACTGAGAGGCTGCGCCTCATGCTGAGGGCCACGGTGACCCCCTCACTGGCTCTGCAGGCCACAGGTCTCCTCTGTGCTTCCAGCAACAGGGCCAGGTTAGAACCACACAAGCACTGAGAAAGTCAAAGCAGCTCAGCAAAAGTGTCTGACTGCACCACACGTCTCACTTTGGCTGGAAAGAGCTGCTCAAAGGCAGTGGCTCCTGGCTCCCAGCTCCCAGCTTCTGCTCCTACGCTGGGCTCCCAGCTCCAGGTTCCCACTCCCAGCTCCTGGCTCCCAGCTCCCAGCTTCTGCTCCTGCGCTGGGCTCCTTGTTCCCACTCCCAGCTCCTGTCCCCAGATCATGCTCCCAGCTCTGGTTCCTGGCCCCCAGCTCCCGTCTCCTGCTCCTGGTTCATGTCCCCGGTTCCTGCTCTTGGCTGCTGCTTCTGGTTCTGATCCCAGCTGTTGCTCCTGGCTCCCACTTCCGGCTCCTGTTCCTGCTTCCTGCTCCCAGCTGAGAGCATGGGCATGCAGGAGCACGGAACTGGCCAAAGAAGAGAACCAGAGGCACATGGAGAAGCAGCAAGGGTCCTGTTGTCTGCATTTCCGCGACTGTATTTTGAGTTATCCTAATGCAATTCAACTCTAACTTCTGTGGGAATGAAAAGACAATTACCTGGGGCTTAGTACTTCTGAAGGTGCATTAGCAAAACAGCTGGGGTCTTCAGTCTCAGGCTAAGTGGTGGCCAGGTTGCATCTAGTGGCCTGGCAACAAAAACCACTCCTGTTTAATGGACCGTAATTGCAGGTACATGGGCATTTGTGGACCAAAGGTTGTCATGGTGACCACGGTAGGAGATTGGCTTTTATTCTGTGCCATGGGAAGTTGTCACAACAGCCTTGGCTTACTCATCTTCTAAATATGTTTTTCAAAGAGGCTGCTTTGAAAAGCAGCCATCAGTGCACACTGGTTACCGCTTGAAAGCATTGCTGCCAGGTCACATGGGCACTGCCCCAGCAACAGAACGAAAAGGCTCACACAGTTTGGCCCAAAAAATAAGGCACCAGTGCGACTCCATTAGAGCCTGCCATCTCCATCAGACGGCAGAAGCCCAGCCGCAAGCCGTCCGCCCGCGTCTGCCTCCCCACCAAGCCCAGCACGTCCTGCCCCGGGTGTGGACTCCCTGAGCACCAGACAACAGACCACGTCCACAGCAGCCGGTGTGTTTGCTGCTTCCTCTGCCTCAGCCAGGGAGCTGGGGGCGGGGGCACATGGCTGTGTCCTGCCCTTTGAGAGCAAGCATCAGGAGGGCAAAAGTCACCCACCCACGTTCCAGGAGTCCAAACGCACCTGCTGACAGTGGCAACAGCCTCATCCCCCGACCTGCTGGGCTTTGCAGAAGGAGCCATGAGCTTGGGAAAAAGGAGGGCTTGTTGCCCAAGAGGGGTCGGGCCCTAGTGTTCATCCCATCTGGACCCAGGCACGGGGCAGAAAATATCCAGAGACGCAGACACACACTGCAGGAGGTGTTGTCACCCGTCCTTGTGTCGTAACTGCTCTTGCTTCACGAAGCTTGCCCCCACAACATGGGTCATACCCATCCTTTTATACCACTTGGCCAGGGGTGAGCGTGAGATGTGTGTATCTGTGACTATTTACAAACACCTGGTGTGTGTGCGCCTGTGTGTGTACATGCTGTGTGCACACATGTGTGTACTGTGCCTTGTCAGTGTGCTATGCGCACATATGCCTCGTTGTGTGAGTGTATCTGTGTGTACACTGGGTGTATCTGGGATGCGACTGTGCGTGTGTGTTCAAGCTTGTGTTGTCTGCATGCACATGTAACTGTTTGCCTACACATGCATTTCAGACTTCGTGTGCACGACATGTCTTCTGACGTACATGTGTGTGATTCTGTGACTGTGTATATGCACATGGAAAGAAGCATGCCAACAGGGCACACAGGCTGCTGCATGATATGTGTACTGATGTGGGCTGAGTGCCTGTGTGTGGCATGTGCTGGTGTGGGCTGAGTGCCTGTGTGTGGCATGTGCTGACGTGGGCTGAGTGCCTGTGTGTGGCATGTGCTGGCGTGGGCTGAGTGCCTGTGTGTGGCATGTGCTGGCGTGGGCTGAGTACCTGTGTGTGGCATGTGCTGGCATGGGCTGAGTGCCTGTGTGTGGCATGTGCTGGCGTGGGCTGAGTGCCTGTGTGTGGCATGTGCTGGCGTGGGCTGAGTGCCTGTGTGTGGCATGTGTACTGGCTCCCACCTTGCTCCCAGCCACGTGCTGGTGAGTCCCGAGTCAGCGCTTGAAGGGGCAGTGCACAGAGGAGCCATGCGTGCTCATGGAGACATTCTAGGAGGCAGGACCAGGTTGGTGGGGAGACCTCTCCAGTGGAAGCCGGTGGGATCAGGCGTGGCTACTGCAGGTTTGTCCCATGCATCTCCACAGAGCACCTGTGCTGTGACAAGCTCTCTCATCAGCCCTGCTGCTTGGCAGGGGCACCTGGCACAGCGCGCTTCTCCAGGACATGTGACATGGACCCATGCCAGGCTGCACAGAACTGTGGGAAGGCTCCCTGCTCGTGTCCCGTGGCCAGATGTGTGCTGGACTTGAGCGGGAGACCCTGGAATCCCTGCACGTGCTTTAGTTCTTATTAAACCCACATAGCTGCTGTCAACATTGGGGAACTCCACGGCCATCTAAAGCATCCACTTATGGCCCAATTCTTACAACACCTGCCCCTAGGACCTGGACAACACACACACCAGGTCCACCAGCCGCCAAACCCCAAAGGCAGAGCCCCTCAGGGCTGCCCTGGGATCCACACCTTCAGTCCTCCAGGGCTGGTCCCACACCCATGCCTTGACCCCACCCAGGGTCAGCCCAACACCCATGCCTTGACCCCACCCAGGGCTGGTCCCACACCCATGCCTTGGCCCCACCCAGGGCCAGCCCAGCACCCACACCTTGTCCAGTTGAGTGGTCTCTCCACCCTTCATAAATCCAGCTATTGTTGAGGGCAGGCAATGTTAGCAGTTTACAGGGATTTAAACATGAAGCTGTGTGTGTGTAGGATCTCCCTGAGGTCACACTGATTTGGAAGCAAATAACCTCTACACTGGGCTTGAGACGGTGCCCCAGTGCAGTGCACAAGGCAGACCCCTACCGTGCAAAGCCGGGACTGACAATCCACGAGGGGTCCGTCCACCGTGTGGTACTCCCCCATCCCAGCTCCGAGCACACCAGCTCGTCCTGCTGGGCTTCGGACCAAATGACTCCACGAAGGAAAGGGAAAACAGCTTCCAGTGAATGTGCCTTTAGACCCACAGCCCAGGTTGGCACAAGGGAAAACGGGGAGCAGAAGGCCGCTTACCTGGACGGCGGATGCAGCTGACGGGGCCTCAGCCAGCACTGCCTCGCACTTGCCCTGAGAAAGCAGAAGAGGAAAAGGAAAAACTTCAGTGGTGTGTTGGTTCACAGGGAGCCCTGGCAGGTGAGGACCCCGAGGCAGGAACCCACCCTGCCTGGAAGCTTCTTGTGCCTAAACATCAAGCGCCACATGGCTGAGGATGGAACTGAGGGGCTGCCGCGGCGTCCACACAGCCCTGCAGGTGGGGGAGCTTGCGTCTCTGTGCGATTTACAAACCAAACCAGAGGAAGTGATGCCATGCCTGGCCCCAACCTCAAAACTCAACGGATGCGAAGGCCCTGCTGCAATGGCCAGCCCCAAACTGACCCGAGCGGCGACTTCCGGGGAAGGTGCTGCCTGCAGCTCTGGTCAGCTAGAACCCTAACAGTAACCTGCAAGCCACTCATGCACACCCCGCACAGCTCCAGCAGGGTCAGTCAGGGCCCGCAGGCCAGCAGGGCGCCTTCCTGCCTTCCACATGCTCTGGGGCCCCACCTGAGGCTTCACCACGAAGTCGTTTCAGGACCCCTGAGGGAGACCCCAAGGCTGTCCTGCAGCACGCACAGCACGACGCGGCTACACTTCATATTTCCGTCACCCTCAGACTTCTAAAATGTCCTCCTACATTCCTCCCCTGCCCTCTCTCCTTAGGTTTCTATCTGGTTTAAAAACAAGAAGGTGGGGGAGGGTAGAACCCCCGGCCCTCCTCACTTCCTGGGCTCTTCACTTCAAATATCATCCAGGAAAGCAACAATTAAACCTGAACATCGCGGGCCAGGATCATGGCTCGGCAAGCAAAGCCACCCCCAGTGGTCCCAGCATCCCATGTGGGCACCACAGACTTCCCACCCAGCCCGGCATCCCGCGTGGGCACCACAGACTTCCCACCCAGCCCGGCATCCCACGTGGGCACCACAGACTTCCCACCCAGCCCGGGATCCCGCGTGGGCACCATCCACTTCCCACCCAGCCCGGCATCCCACGTGGGCACCATCCACTTCCCACCCAGCCCGGCATCCCGCGTGGGCACCATCCACTTCCCAGCTAGCTTCCTGCTAATGGCCTGGGAAAGCTGCAGGGCATGGCCCCCTGCTCCCACATGGAGAACTGAAAGAAGCTCCTGGCTCCTGGCTTTGGAGCACCCCAGCTCCGGCTGCTGCAGCCATTTGGGGAGCGAGCCAGCAGACAAAGCTCCTCCTGTTCTCCTTTCTCTGTAAATCGGGATAGAAGAGGCATGATTCTGAAATGAAGACTCGTGACCGTCCAGCACGCCCCCTTCAGTCCTCTGCCCCTCTCAGAGCTGCAGGCCTCCTCTCTGGCCTCCTCTGGGAGCTGCTGGGCTCCTGACCCGAGTCTGGGCCAGCAGGGACACGGGAGCTCTCGGTTAGACGACGCAGAGGACGGCCGGCCTCTCCTCCCGGGACACCGGGGCCGGTGGAGGGAGCAGCAGGGCGTCCCTGCTTGCCACCTCGCCACGGTTCGACCCAGCCAGAACCAGAAACAGCCAAATGTTTCTGTGTTCTGTCCATCTGAAGTGAAAATACCAGAAAATTCTAGTCCATAGCCGCATGGGGGGTAAATGTGTGGACCTCGTGGCCTCCAGGAGCCGGGCTTCCACGCTGGACGTGACCCTTGCGCCCCAGCCTGGCTGCCAAGCCCACCTTCCTGGGGGAACCTGGGTGTCTGACCCGAGTTTCGCCTCTGGGCTGTGACCACAAAGCAAGCCTTGAGCAAGACCTGTCCCCATCTACTTCGGTTTCCTCTCTGGGCGGCCTCAGGCACCGGCCGGCGGGAGCGAGGGGCTCCCCAGGACAGGCGGCCCTTCCCTGAGGCCGGAGGTCTTCCAGAAGCCGGGGCTCCTGGGTGTCCGCCCGGACCCCAAGTCCCCTCCAGCTCCCGGCGTGAGGCCGGACGCGGCCGCCAACAGCAGATGGCACCAGAGGCCTTCTCACCGGGACCGGCCGGCCCGCTCCTCCGCCCTCGGCGGGATCTCACCTCCGATTCTTCCAAACTGCAGCCTTCCCCCTGTGCTCGAGCCCGGCCCCCTCGCTAGGCCCCGGGGTCCCTCGGCACAGGACAGCGGAGGACAGCGCCGGCGGCCCGCGGACCCCGGCAACAGCGACCCAGGGAGGACGCCCGCCCGGACAGGGCCCATCCGCCTCCGGCTGCTTCAAACCGGATCCGGAGGGCGAGCGAGTGCCTTCAGCCCGCGGGTCCTCCTGACAGAACTGCCTTCTCAGAAGCCAGGAGCCTGGGCTGGGGTCGAGGTCACGGCTGGGCCGGGGTCGGGGGTCGGGGTCACGGCTGGGCCGGGGTCCGGGTCACGGCTGAGCCGGGGTCGGGTCACGGCTGGAGTCGGGGGTCGGGGTCACGGCTGGGCCGGGGTCGGGGGTCGGGGTCACGGCTGGGCCGGGGTCCGGGTCATAGCGGAGCCGGGGTCGGGGTCACGGCTGGAGTCGGGGTCGGGGCCAGGGTTGTGGGCGGCGACCCCCGCATTCCTTTGCAGCCAGCCAAGATGGCACCCATGCTTGGGCCTGGCTGCGGCGTGGGAGACTTGGCTTTCGGCCACGGAGAGTGAGCCCGCGGAAGGAAACCTGTCCCTTCCAGTAAGTGCAGCTTGGAAAGGCTGGGGAGAGGGCGCCTGACCCAGAGGAGGACTCCCCGGGCACCCCGTGGGGCTCTGCCCCTGCTGCTCCAAGCTCATCTCCCTAATGAGAAAGGAAACCTGCCCGCACCCCACCTGGCGGAGAGGGGCTCCCGAGGGGTCAGCTGCACCGCGAGGCCCTTTTTTTTTCTTCTCAAAAGCGAGTGCCCAGCATGGCCTGCCTTCGTCAGAGCCCCGAGTCCTTGCCGTGAGCCGTTTTCTTTTCTTTTCCTTTTTTTCCTCCTTTCCTTTCCTTTCTCTCGTTAAGATTTATCTGTGTTTATTGGAAAAGCAGATTGACAGAGGAGAGACAGAGAGAGATCTTCCGTTTGCTGGTTCACTCCCCAAGTGGCTGCAGCGGCCAGAGCTGAGCTCTGATCCAAAGCCAGGAGCCAGGAGCTTCCTCCAGGTCTCCCATGTGGGCGAAGGGTCCCAAAGCTTTGGGCCGTCCCTGCTGCTTTCCCAGACCAAAAGCAGGGAGTGGAATGGGAAGTGGAGCAGCCGGGACCCACCCACATGGGATGTTGGTGCTTGGAGGTAGAGGACTAGCCTGTTGAGCCACTGTTTCGGGCCCTGATGGACAACTTCATTCATGTGCGTGCGAGCTTGTCCCCACACCCCTGCCCGAGCCTCCCTGCTGGCCGTCCACCCGATGCTGGAGGACTGGGTCCTTGGGGCTGCAGCATCGGCCGAGGCGTTGACAAACATCAGGTCTGACCTCAGAGCCTTTTCTAGCCACAGTACTAAAGGTACAGGGCTGTTGGCTACAGTTCTGGGATTGTGTGACGGGGCTGGAGTCCCCAGGGCACAGTTCACCTTCTCTGCCCTCTGCCACCAAGGGCGAGAGTGTCCTTGGGGATAGGACAGTCCCTGCAGACAGCTGGAAGATACGAGGTGAGACACAGCAGGGACAGCGGAGAGCTCCTGGCGTCACCTAGAAACTCAGAAATGTGGTCAGGGAGGGCCAGGCCCCGTCCTGCTCCCCACCTCCGCAGCCAGCTCACAGCAGGGCCAGTCCCCCTGGCCTAACGGTCCCTTGGGCCTGGTCTGTGACACCGCAGTCAGGAAGAGAACATCCATCTGCAGCGAAACAGAGCCACCGACCCGAGCCCACTCTGTCCCGTACTGAAGTGACAGACGAATGAGAGCCAAGTGGGCAGGCAGCAGCTGGCCTGTAATGAAGAAGGAACCCCACAGAATCAGAGAAGGAAGTCCTGTGCAGAGCCTGGTCAGATGGGGGAGTAGGGGCTTCAGTTTGGATGGTTACATTGAGTGGAGTCTCACACAGAGTACTGAGCCATTTTTGCAGCAGACAAGCAGGTAGCATTTAGTGCATTCACAGTGTTGCCTCACTGTCCAGCTCCTGGCCACTCCCCTCGCCTCTCCCCACTCCTTGTCAGCCCCCGACACCAGCAACTGCCTTTTGTCTGGCCGAACCAGTTGGCTAGCTCATCTACGCAGAGCCAGCCCAGTCTCTGGTGACTGCTTCCTCCGCACAGTGTGTTCTAGGACCAGTGGCTTGTCCCTTTCTGTAGTTCAACAATGGTCCACTGTTGGTGATGCCAGTTCCTGCTCTGAATACTGCAGCCCTGAATGTGGGCGTCCCTGACCGTGTTTAAGGGTGTTTTCAATCACTGGGAGTGCACACCTGGCCACGGAGCTGCTGGGTCGCGTGACTGTCCCCCTTACCCCTCCTCTACAGAGCAAGGATGGTTGGAGTCCTCTGCCCGGGTTCTGATGGTCTCATGGAGTCCTCTGCCCGGGTTCTGATGGTCTCCTGGAGTCCTCCGCCCGGGTTCTGATGGTCTCATGGAGTCCTCTGCCCGGGTTCTGATGGTCTCATTGCCTTCTTGCTCAAGCTTGGATTTGAGCTCTCGTGGCGATAGTCGGAGAGGAGCCAGTCCTTTGGGAGGGCAGAGTTGGAGCTGAGGCTGCTGCCAGAGCCTGAGCAAGGGCAGGGAAGATGGGGGCACCATTCGCCCATTCGAGGTCTGCTAAAGGAGGAGGGGGAAATCTGATGTGTATCCTGGATCCGGGTTAGAGCGGGGTCCATTTTCCAGTTTCCCCTGTTAACTAGCAGTGCTGGTCCCATGCCTTTTATGAGTTTGGGTGTGAACCGACAATGACATTGTGACTCAAGTTGAAATTGAATGTGCCAGGAATATGTGTGAGTCACGGGCAGTCACACAGCCGTCCTCTGGGTGGCCACAGGGTGAAACCAGGCTGTGGGGAATGCGCAGAGAGAACCAGGCCAGCCCAGTGCCCACACCCCCACGCTTCACAACCCAGGGGCAAACCACCCTGAGCCCAGACAGCAGACGTCCGGAGCAGCCGGAGCAGAGCCGAGAATTCCAAAGCAGCTGGGTGATCGTGGCAGTGTGAGGCTGGCGTCTCTAAAACCTGCAGTGTTGAGGAACACCGGAAGACATGAATGTGGACATGCTGCAAGGACTAACGCAGGCCCGTGCGGCCTTCGCTCAGGCTGCTTCCTGCAGTGCCCGCCGCCCCACTGAGCTCCCTGCTAAGGCAGCTGGCTTGGGCCTGGCCCGGCCTGTTATGCAGCCGTTTGGGGAGTGAATCAACAAATGGAAGCTCTCTTTCAAATACATAAAATCCTCAAGAAAAAGTGAAACAAAACTGGTAAGATTCACAAATAACATTTTCTACAAAATCGATATGCTGAGAATTTAATTCGGATAGCACGGAAAGGTTGTTAGATACAACTGTAGCATTCAGAAGTCATCACTGCTGTAGTTTGCCATCAGCAAGTTATTCTAAAAGACATTTTTGACTGAGAGGGAAGGACAGGAAAAAAGAAAAGGAACAAACCTTTAAAAAAAAAACTCAGCTCTTTGCAAAAGAAAAGATAAACTTTGCTGAGAGAAACAATAGGAGATGGCAAGAAATGAAGTTAAACAACAGGCTCAGGGTAGGAATTTGAGAATGGAAAAACCAGCCTGTTCCTTAAGATCTAGCTGTAATTGGTATTTAATAAAACTATAATCTGAAAGAGCAGTCTTTTATCTCCCAAATTCAATCAAAATGACTTTAAAGATGGAAGAGACGTCAACACTGGTTCACAGAAGGGAAGCAATTGATACACCTGCTCCCTGGGGGCTCAGCTGTGCTGGGTGTGCACTCCTGCAGCCATGGGTCTGGGGGCTCAGCTGTGCTGGGTGTGCACTCCTGCGGCCACGGGTCTGGGGGCTCAGCTGTGCTGGGTGTGCACTCACTCCTGCGGTCCCGGGTCTGGGGGCTCAGCTGTGCTGGGTGTGCACTCCTGCGGCCACGGGTCTGGGGGCTCAGCTGTGCTGGGTGTGCACTCCTGCGGCCACGGGTCTTGGGGCTCAGCTGTGCTGGTGTGCACTCCTGCGGCCACGGGTCTGGGGGCTCAGCTGTGCTGGGTGTGCACTCACTCCTGCGGCCACGGGTCTGGGGGCTCAGCTGTGCTGGGTGTGCACTCCTGCGGCCACGGGTCTGGGGGCTCAGCTGTGCTGGTGTGCACTCCTGCGGCCACGGGTCTGGGGGCTCAGCTGTGCTGGGTGTGCACTCACTCCTGCGGCCACGGGTCTGGGGGCTCAGCTGTGCTGGGTGTGCACTCCTGTGGCCACGGGTCTTGGGGCTCAGCTGTGCTGGGTGTGCACTCCTGCAGTGGGGGCCTGAAGACCCCGCCCCCTGAGGGCTCAGCGTGTGCAGAACTGACCTGAAAAAGAACCGGGGCAGAGACAGCCCCACAACACCTGGACCATGCGACTGTCACCTTCACACCCTACAGAAATACACTCAGAGGTGCTAAAGAAACATGTCAGCGACCTTAAGATAGTGCAGCTTAAAAAAACAAAGTAATAAGCATACAAATAAAAACAAACAGCCCCAGATAATAGGTGAAAACAATAGCTTATTTTAACTTCGAATTCTTTTCTAGTGACCTTGATTGTTGTTCTTTCTGTATGGGTTTTACACAGTCATATTTCCAATTGTATGAACTTGCCTTTAAATGTTGTTTATGGATTTTACTTTTAAAAGTAAACTAATTTTTCCTTAATATTTTCCTGTTACACATGGAGACCCTATGATCTGGAGATTCAATAAATATTCATTTTGCTTTGTAAAAAAAAAAAAAAACATGTCAGCAAGCCAAGTTGAATAATTTCTGATAAGATATTTCAGGAGACTGTTCTACTTAACTTGTGCTACTAAAAGGACCTTTCAAACAAGTCATGAAGCCATACTTGTTTTAAAAAAATCAAAGATTTAAATACATTTAAATAAAATAAATTATGAGATGAAAGATTCCATAAACTTGGCCATGGATGTCATGGAAAATGAGCATTTTTTTTAAGATTTATTTATTTTTATTACAAAATCTGGTGATTCACTCCCCAAGTGACCGCAATGGCCAGAGCTGAGCTGATCCGAAGCCAGGAGCCAGGAACTTCCTCCAGGTCTCCCGTGTGTGCAGGATCCCAAGGCTTTGGGCCGTCCTCAACTGCTTTCCCAGGCTAGAAGCAGGGAGCTGGATGGGAAGTGGAGCTGCCAGGATTAGAACTAGCACCCATTGTGATTCCAGCGTGTTCAAAGCGAGGACTTTAGCTACTAGGTCACCACGCTGGGCCCGGAAAACGAGCATTCTCTTTAATTCGGTTTTTTCACAAATGTTTAAAGTGATTTTGATCTTGTAATGCATGCAGCTGAAGTGCAGAGTTCTGTTCAGAGACGTATTCCACATCCACCAGATAGGCAAATTATCTCCTTTTGCCAACAGGGTCTCCTCTGTGTGTCAGTTCCCACTTTGGGAGGGGTTTGAGAACAGAGGAAGTCTGAGGCAGTGCTGCAGCGTCTGGCACCGTAAGCCAACACGGCCCAAGCGGCTCAGACCCAGCATGGTCACAGCCAGTTAGCACGAAGGTGTGCACACCTGGTGTGCCATCAAGTGGCTCAACCAGGGCAGTGCTGGTGTGTGTCTGTAAGAGTCAGGTGCACGACTTTCCATCAGCAACTGCTTAGAAGTGGAAGTCATCTAACTGACCTTCGGGAGGAGAATGGAAAAAGAAATCAGCATTTCTCAGCCATGAAGCATATACAGCACTTGGGATGAATCAACTGGAGCTTCATGATCTGCTTGAATAAAAGTACAACCCTGTCGTGCTGTGTTAAAAGTGTCCAAAGGATACATGGATCACGGTGCCATCTGGTGAAACTGAAAAACATTCCTATGCCTGCTGGACGTAGGATGGCAGTGGCTGGATTTCACTCCGCTTACTTTACAGAAGACCCTGCCGCAGCACCGTCTGTGGAGGCAGGCCTATGAAGCTCACAGGATGAGCTCTGATCCAGTACGGTCAGTGTGCTTACAGGAGAAAGAAGCTGGGGGCCTCCTGGGCCTCCTGCACCTGCCTGGAACTCCCAGCCTCCAGGACAACTCAGCACAGGTCTGTCATTCCAGCCAGCCATGCAGCATGTGGCACCTTACATGGGGCAGCCGCAGTGAAGTGTCACTGCACCATGGACATCACAGGGTTCCCTCATGGGCAGCCCAGCAGAGCCAGAGAACCAGGTCAGAATGCCCATTCTAGAACACTCTCCACTCTAGAAATCTTCACTCCAGAACACACTCCACTGTGGAGCGCTCTCCAGTCTAGAACACTATCCACTCTAGAACATTCTCTAGTTCAGAACACTCTCCAGTCTAGAACAGTCCCCACTCTAGAACTCTTCACTCCAGAACACTCTCCACTGTGGAGCACTCTCCAGTCTAGAACACTATCCACTCTAGAACATTCTCTAGTTCAGAACACTCTCCAGTCTAGAACAGTCCCCACTCTAGAACTCTTCACTCCAGAACACTCTCCACTGTGGAGCACTCTCCAGTCTAGAACACTATCCACTCTAGAACATTCTCCAGTTCAGAACACTCTCCAGAATTACACTGCTGCCTAGAGAGGCTGTACACTCCGTGACTAGAACATGTACAGTCTGATCCTTTCCTCTCTGTCTCAGCGCATGGGGCCATAATGTTAGAATCATCAGTCAATCCATAAACTTCTTTAAATTTTATTTTATTTTATTTGAAATGCATAATCACAGAGAAAGAGGGAGAGAGAGAGAGATTCTATCAACTGGTTCACCTCCCCAAGTGGCTGCAACAGCTGAAGCTGGGCCAGGCCAAAGCCAGGAGACTCTGCCAGGTCTCCCACACAGGTGCAGAGGCCCAAGCACTTATGCCAGCCTCTGTAGCTTCCCCAGGCCATTAGTAGGGTGCTGGATCAGAAGTGTAACAGCTGGGGTATGAGCCAGTGCCCATATGGGAGGCTGGTGTCACAGATGTGGCTGCACTGCTCTGCCATGGTAGTGGCCTCTGGACTCCATTTTTACATCATTCAGTGAGATCCCGGGAAGGTTCATTTTCACCCCATGCTGAAGCAAAGACTGTTGGGGTCACAGCTTTTGGGGGCTGGGATACCTGGAGGGTCTGACTCGCACATGCTCTCAGAGGTAGTGCTGATACTCAGCACCCAGGCCTCGCTGGATCAGGACCTGCTCTCCCGCACCCCAAGATGGAGAGCATCCTTGACCTTGATCTGCTGGACGGTAGCAGCCCTCTCCCCGGACCCACTGCCCAGTGAGGTCCACAAAGATGTTAACAGACACAGAATTTCTCCTGATGAAAACTGCCAAGGCCAGGAGAGGGCAGCTCACCCTGTCTGTGGACGACCCGTGTGGGCGACTTTGAGAACAGAATGACATCCAGGTCTTGACCCAAGTGTAGTGCCAGAGCATGAGATTGCCAGAGGGACTGTCAAGGCAGCGTGGCTGTCGGCATACATGTGGGCCGGGCGGAGGTGGTTCAAGCTGAGCTACGCTGCTGTACCCGCAGGTGTGCACAAGAGCCAGATGAGATGTGGGACAGACCCAGGCTAGGCCGCAGCACAGGCCAGCATGTGCAGAAACTAGGGGTGAGGGCAGGCCTGGCAGAAGTTATTGGGGGTCCCCCTGACTGGGCTGCAGCGCCCAGCTGTTATACATGGAAATGAGACCTTGGCAGGGCTGGGCTGGGCTAGGCTGGGCTGGTCTAGGCTGCAGCATCCATCAGTTCACATCAGAGATGAAGTTGGGGATGGAACTGACCAGGCAGCTGCATCCACCAGTGTGTGCACTGGCTGGTATATGTGATGGAGCAAACCTGACCCTGCACTGGCTGGTGGACACTAGTCAAGTCTGAGGTCATCCCAGGTGAAGTGTCTTGGGGGACTTTCAACCGGATGACTAAACTCAAACCCTGGCCACAGGAAAAATCACAATATATGTGGTCTGACCTTGGAGTGCATGTGTCAAGACTGGGCCTCCTTAGTGACTGATGCCTGTGTGGTGGACAGCATGCCCAGATGCACACAGGGGACGTGACAGCCAGCTCCTCTATGCCAGCAGAGGACACACTGGAAAACTCTCTTGGCCAAGCTGTGTATCGTGTTCCTGGACCCGTGGATACACTAAGGTGGACTTGGTCAGCTAACAGACCTCGGAAAGATTTCTTTCCACCCTGGAGCAAAAAGCCAATGATGTCTCAGAACCATCAGAACGGCTCAGGTCACACCAGGATCTCTAAGGGGTCATCAAATGACTGTCCCCCATTCCTGAGTGATGATGTGGTTTGACAGTGTTCCCCTCTGTGGACACAGGAGGAAAACAAATTAAAGCATTCTTCCCACCCATCTCCCCCTGATGCTAATAGGAGGCATGCATCCTTCTCAACTATGTAAACAACGATGAAAGCAAAATAAGAAAGAATTGATAGAAAAATTAAAATGTTAAACATTAAAACAAGAAGAAAGAAGCAGTGGTAGTGCAGACACCACAAAGAGTGTCTGTTACCTTGGAAACACCACAACTTTGGTGAGGAAGCGGTCCCAGACAGGGACTGGCTGACCGTGAGCTGGGAGCTGGGCAGGGGACCGAGTTCCCTAGCATGAAGCTGCCCACACCACGTTCTTCTTCATCCCAAACAATGCCAAGGAGAAGACGGGCATCCATTGGTGCCCCCTGGACCGCGACAGCGTTACCGAAGTCACCTCTACAGAGAGGCAGTGAACAGACAGGAGCCTTTTGAAAACAAACAGAACAGAACCTTGAAACTGCTTCCTAGAACACAGAGCGGAAGGATGGAGAATAGAGTGACCAGCTCAGGAAGCCCAGTGTGTGGGTAACAAAAGTTCCAGAAGCAAAACTTAAAGGAAAAAAGGACGGGGCGCTGGCATTGTGGTGTAGTAGGCAAAACATCCCAGATGCTGGCACCCTGGATGGGAGCCAGTTCTGGCCCCAGCTGCTCCATTTCTGATCCAGCTCCCTGCTGACGAGCCCAGGAAGCACCCATGTAGGAGACCAAGAAGAAGTTCCTGGCCTAGCCTGGCCATTAGTTATTTGGGCAGTGAGTCAGTGGGTGGAAGAGCTCTCCCTACCTCTCCCTGTGACTGTAACTCTGCCTTTAAATAAATACATCTTAAAACAGAGTGAAGGACGCATTCCCTGTCAGAGCTGCAGTTGGGCACGCAGATGGAAGGGTGAGCAGGTCCACGGAGAGAGATTACTGAAGGGACCACTGCAGTGTCCACTTTCATCCTGAGACTGAACAGGGCTGGGGAGACCACAAGAAGGGCTGGGAGGGGGACTCCCCCTGCTGCAGGGTGTGTGTGGGTCCACCCTGGGCAACAGCAAATGGGTGGGCCGGGGAGGGGTTGGCACGGCCAGGGGTGGCTTGGCTTGGGGGAGGCTGGAGGCCCTGGCACTTCAGGCGCACATGCTGATCCCTGCGTGGGCTCCCTCAGTGTGGCAAGGGCAGCTGGTAGGATAGAGTTTAGATGTGCTTGAGTGTCGCTGGCACAATCGTGTGTCAGACACCGCCACCCCTGAGGCTCACTCTGAGTGTGCACGGCGCGTTCCCAATCCCCACACGCCACAGGAGAAGAAGCAGGTAACAGGCTTGCCTGCAGAGCCGCCAAGCAGCCTGCCTGTCGAGCTCCCGGAAAGCCCGGATTGCTAAGTTTTCAGATTTGGACCGAGAAATCTCTGCCAGGATTGGCTGCTGTCCAGAACTGGCTCGCACACGTTCCCTCACAGAGTACCACTGTGGTGCCGCCAGGACCTGCCTCCTAGAGATGCACCTAGGATAAAGGGAAGGGGAATCTGGAAACAGTAGCATCTGCAGGCTGCAAAGCAGCTGGTAGCAGGTGCTCATCCAGCTATGAAAATAGAAGCCGTCAATAAAACCTACAGTAGCCCGGCAAGGGAGCAGGTGCCAGGCGACTCCGAGGGCCACCAAGAAGAGCTGTGTCCCAGCTCCGCACCCAACAATGGGCAGGCCCTGGCTGCTCCACCCTCGAACGTGCAGTCCAGGATTTTGTCTGTGCCGTAAGTCAGAGCAGGTGGAGACTGCATGATCCGTGCCCTGTAAGAGGCGATGAGGGCCCTGGTGAGAGGCAGGCCAACCCCCCACGAAGGCTTGCAGTGATCACAGGAACTCTGAGCTGGATCCCAGTGTGTGGGGCGCTGCTGGCCAAAGCTTGGGAGATTGGGGTGGGGTTCTTCCTGCCAGAGTGTGGACAGCAGGTGGATAGGACAGTGGGTGAACCTGGCAGTGGGTGCAACGTTCATCAGGGGGGTGGCCCTATCATGTCCATGGCCCCAAACGGAGGAAGGAGATGTGAGGGCAGCATGGGTCGGTGTGGGACCCGCTTGGAACCTGAGCTGGTGAGCAGATGCTGGGGTCTCGGCAGATGCAGAGAGCAGCCATCCCAGCACTCCCCCAATCTGTACGAAGCTGAGACCTCTGAAAAATGAGATGTCATCCATTTCCTCCCCACGGAGAGCCACAGATCCCCTACCACCCACCCCCAATCTGGGAAGACACAGAGTGTTCACCTCTGCAGAGACCAGCGACTGCCAACTGCCTCATATCCTGCCTGTCCTCCTCAAACCCTCAGGTTTTCCAAAAAAACCTATTTGCCATTTTCTCCCTTTGCTCTAGCAGGTGAGTGTGTCCACCCCAATTCTGACCACCCAAGTGGGTTATTCATCTTTGAGAGTTCCCAACTGTATGCGGGTGCAAATGTTGACAGCTCCCTTCTCTTGTGAATGGTGCGTCAGTCAGTTTAATTTGCAGACTCCAGGTCCTACACCTAAGCAGACATAAGTTCTTCCTCCACTACATTGCGCCCCATTCCTGGGGCAGGTTTGCGCACGATTTGTTCACGGTAGCCTTAAGACCAAACCCGACATCACAGTGCAGGTTAGTTGATCTGCACACAGCCACAGATGAGGGCAAGAGGAGTCTATGGGATGGAAACTCAGTTTATTTTGCATCGGGCTCACTCCATGTCTCCATTGAGGGGACACTCCAGATCCTCCTGGGAGAGAGCTGGAGGAGGCCCTGGGCAGGGGACAGCCCTGTGGGAGACACTGGTGTCGCTCCAGGGCCAAGCTACATGTGCCAGTACATCTCTCGGACAGTGAAATGTTGTTCTTGTCTTAGACAAACACTGACCTGCAAAAGTGCTTGGAGGCTCTGGGGCACAGAAGTGCTGGTTAAGACAGACAAGAGCTGGTGACATGGAGGGAAGTGAAGACGACCAAGGGATGCTGGAGGGAGAGCTGGGGCCCCGCTGAAGATTCTCAATGTACCACACAGTGGAAAACAACAACGCAAGAACAGCACGGGTATCACCAGCCTGACCTGCCAGGTGTACTGCCAGGTGGGCTGGGAGCACAAACACGGCCCAACCAGCGGGGGATGGCACAGTGTTATGTCCAGTGCCGAGTCCCTGGAGCGAGCGTGCATCCTGGGAATGTCCCTCTGGGTTTACCTCTGCTCCTGCTCACCATGAGACATGCACAACTGCCCTGGGGCACCTCAGCGGTGGCCAGAGCCACACACTGCCCAGGCCCAGAGCACCTGCTGGGAGGCACCTGGGAACGCCTGCTGGAGCCCCTGCCAGCAAAAGCAGCCAATGCCACTGTGGATGTCCAGGACTGCAGAGACCTTGCCCAGGTTCTGCCAGGCTGAGTGCAGGCGCCAGAACCACAAGTGTTTTCTACAAGCTGGCTCCTCAGGACATCTCCAGAAGGTCCCCTCCACTTCCCTGGCCCGGACTCTATTACCCATGTCCCCGTTGCCGCAGCGAGGTGAGCCTCGCACCCACCCTAAGGTCGCTCCTGAGCATTCCTTAGCAGGTGCCCAAGCATTGCACTCTTGGCATTCAACAAAAGTGAAGGAGAACTTGGCTAATCTGCCCGATGAGAGAGCCTGGAAATGAGCTTCCGTCACAACCAACAGGGTGACCCTCCACTTACGGCCCGGCAGGGGACACTGCTGCCACCACTCTGTGCTTGCACTGTTCACTCGTATTTCTCGGGCTGAGGACCAACAAGGAGGTAGTTGAGTGCCCCTCGTGTGGGAATCTCCATGGAGACATGATCCCCAACCTGCACATACCGGGTTTCCAACAGTGCTACTTCGTACACTTAATAACACGCAACTTACAAAACATAGTAACCTTAACTTTAACCCATTGCACACAAATGAAAATCCATAGAAGTGACGCCTGGAGTCCTGCTGCTACAATGGTGCAAACACTGATTCCACCGTACGGATTTTTCCTGTAAGACAATGGTGATAAACCTGACTTTCAAACAACAACTGTGCCACCCAGGCACACCTTTCGGAAGGGGTGGGAAGTGGGCATGAACTCGGGGACAAGGGGGAGTCAGCCCAGAAGGCGTGCTGTGCTGGGGAGGGAGCGTGCCATGTATTTGTGATGGTGAGGGCTCACGGTTGGATCACCATGGTGATCAGACTCCATGGAAACCCCTCAGGGTGAGGCCAGGGTTTCTGGATGACAGAACATGCATCCATGTGGGCATCCTCACAGCTGCGGGAAGGGCGAGGTTTCCCTGCTGGTTTCCAGCAGTTTCTGCTGTCAGAAGGCCCTTGGAATCATGAGAATGGCATATTCTGATAGGTTTACATAACCTATCAGCTGGTTTACATAACCAGCTTCACATAACCTAGGGAAGTACAGCCAGCTGCCACCCGCTGAGTCCCAGGTGGATGAGCTAGGGCAGCTGGGCCAGCACCTCCGAGTCAGGGCAAGTTGTGACCAGTCCTTCCCTGCCCCTGCCCGGAGCATGGTGTGGCAGGTAGCAGGGCCAGCCCAGCCCCTTCCTTCACCACCACCAGAAGTGACAAATCCTGCCTTTTGTCACCACCCTCAGATGCACTCCAAGATGACTGGTGTTTTTATCTCTGACACAATTTGTCACTTATTTACTTGAGAGACAGAGAGCCATCTGTGGTTCAGATGCCCCCACCAACCAGTGCTCGGCCAGACTGTGACCCCCCATCCAGGGGGTCGGCCATCCCGGACTCCCGTGTGAGGGTGGGGACCCAAGCACTGAGCATTCCCATGGCTGGCAGGGTGTGCCTGCATGGGAAGCTTGGGTGGGAAGTGTGCAGATCCGCTGTGACTCCAGGGCAGCGGAGCTGCTGCACACGGCCGCCCTTGCAGCCTGCACCACCCCATGGTCTCTCCTTGGGTTATAATGTTTTCTTTCCTGGCAGAGCAGAGAACACCTGCCTCCAGCTTGCCCTGTAATTGCAAAGAAAATGGAGCTGTAGAGTAACAGAACTCTTTGTTGCAGCATTTCAAAGAACACTCCGAAGTCAATAAACGCTGTTCCACACAAGACTTGGGTAAATGCCAGCACGGTTGACGCGCCTGACTGAGAGAGTCACGCATTCTCTGGGTTTTCACAGACTGAAGGCCACTGGGAAAGTGAGAAGACACAGAAAAAAAAAAGGAAGAAGAAGCCATGAGATTAGCTCCTTTTAAAAATAAAAGGCTTAATATTATTTTTTTAAAGATTTATTTATTTATTTATTTATTTATTTATTTATTTATTGGAAAGGCGGATATACAGAGAGGAGAGACAGAGAGGAAGATCTTCCGTCCGATCATTCACTGCCCAAGTGAGCGCAACGGCCGATGCTATGCCGGTCCGAAGCCAGGAGCCTCTTCTGGGTCTCCCACATGAGTGCAGGGTCCCAAAGCCCTGGGCCGTCCTTGACTGCCCTCCCAGGCCACAGGCAGGGAGCTGGAAGGGAAGTGGGGCTGCCGGGATAGAACCGGTGCCCACATGGGATCCTGGGCGTGCGAGGCGAGGACCTTAACCACAGCACCACCACGCCGGGCCCTTAATATTATTTTTATTTGAAAGAGTTATAGAGAGAAGGTAAGACAGATCTTCCATCCTCTGGTTCATCTCCCCAATGGCCTCAGTGGCTGGAATTGAGCCGATCCAAAGCCAGGAGCCAGGAACTTCTTCTAGGTCTCTCACGGGGGCGCAGGGTCCCAAGCCATCCTCCACTGTGCTTTCAGCCACAAGCAGGGAGCTGCATGGGAAGTGGAGCAGCCAGGACTTGAACTGGCACCTGTATGGGATGCCAGCGCTGTAAGCAGAGGAGGTGGCTGTGTTACCTCCCGAGCCCTGGGTCTTAGCTCTTTTTTAAACAACTTTGCTCAAAGTACAGTGACATTGTGTAACAGCCCCAGTATGTGTCTGCTTTTAAGGAAATGTAAAATATTTTAAGATCTTGTATTTGGCTTTTTGAAGATTAATTTATAAAGTCTGCAATTTAAATATAAAGCATAAGACAGTATATGGGGAGGAAAGACACAAGAGGCAGAGGAAAGAAACGTGACAGGAGGGTCATGTTTGATGAATCTCATTTTCTTCATTTCATTACCTTGATGTCTACAAAAGCTAACTGCTGGGGATCTTGCCACCACCACCCCCGGCCTTCGACCTCCACCGCACCCCATGCCGAGCTGGGGGACCAGGGCTAAGGAACCATCTCCTCTGATTCCAAAAAGGCTTTGTCTTAACAACACAGCTTCACCCCAGCCAAAACATGGCTATTGGCCCGGCTGCCTTGCTCCCCAGGCACCTGTGAGGCCACACCTCAGGCAGGTGCATGGCCCCTTTCCCGCCCTGGGCACACAGAGGGGTCTTCGGAGAGGACAACTGTCAGCAGGTGGATTTACTGACCACCAAGAGCCAGTGGGAGAGCAGCTGAACGCCACACCTGGGAGCAGGGCCCGGCATGTCGAGGCTCCGTGGCCCTTCCTGAAGACAGCAGCAGCTTGGCAATCAGCAACAAGGGACTGGCCCCAAGCAGGGCTGGGCAAAGCTCGACCCTGTGCTGGAAAGCTGGGGAGAGGTGCCTGCTCTGCGCCTCTCGCCTTGGTTCTCAGTCACCCAGGCTCACAGAGCAGGAAGCACCAGATGCTGTGATTCACCTGAAGATCAGGAAACTGCCCCTCAGCTCTCCTTACTGAAGGAAACTAAGTGCGACCATCGCCCGTCGTAGGTACATCACAGACAATGGGCCCCAGAAAAGAGAATTCAACGAAAGGTCTCGGTGTTACCTGAAGTGCTTTATTTTTGCCCATTTTTGCTTTGTGTTCATGCAACGCATCCCTGTTATGGCTGCTGGTTAATTCATATTCTGTGGTTCAGGTGTTTCTGAACCTGTGCCAACAGGAGTCATGACCTGGGTTGCCAAGATAGAAACACAAGCTTGCACAGCCCTTAGGGGTGACCAAGGAAAGGCACGGGCGAGGACACGGCCGAGGGAACACACTGGCAGATGGGGACGCCGAGAAAAGAGCCTTCCACGGTTTCTCCTCTCGAGACCCTGGCCATCCTGTCCCTGAGAGTTGGTGTCTGAGAAGACAGCAGAGGGGCGAGCCCCAGGGGTCTGTCTGCCCCTCTGGATGACTGGGCTAAAAGAAAGACTAACTCCAGAAAGACCTGGAAGTGAGGAAGAGTCAAAGCCATTGCCAGGTAAATGAAGGCAAAAGAGCACATTCGTTCCAGACCTGCCCTGGGAGAAATGCCATGACAAGTCTGCAGGTGCACACAGGGCAAAACGAGACAGTGGCTTGAAGCTGCGTGCAGGAATAAGGAATCTGAATGAAGGCACAAACATGACAACTGCACAGCCTAGAACCACCTGGCACTCGCGTGCAACTCCACTTTTTATTTTCTCTCTAATTTGGGGTTGCAATGCATTAAAATATTAGTCTATGATTTGAGGCACACATTGAACAGTCATAATTTTTGTTATCACTCACTGAAAGGAGTGGGGATGGAAGTGTTAAAGGAGTAGAATTTGCTTATGTCATTGAAGATACACAGATTTGAGTGCTACAGTTATTTAAAGATTTATTTATTTTTAATGCAAAGTCAGAGTGAAGGGGAGATAGATCTTCCATCTACTGGTTCACTCCTCAAGTGGCCACAATGGTTGGAGCTGAGCTGACTCAAAGCCAGGAACCAGGAGTTTCCTCAGGGTCTACCGGGCAGGTGCAGGGTCCCAAGGCTTTGGGCTGTCCTGGACTGCTTCCCAAGGCCACAGGCAGGGATTGGATGTGGAGCTGAGAAGCTGGGACATGAATTGGCCCCTTGTGGAATCGTGGTGCGTGCAAAATGAGGATTTAGTCACTAGACTATTACATTGGGCTCTTGAGTGCTACAAGTTTAAGATGTTAAAAATAGTGCTGGGTCTCAGGTCGGGGCGTCTCATGCCTGGATTCCAGATGCCAGTGGTGATGTGCACATGGTGAGCTGTCCTCGGGCCTGCCTGGGCTCCAGGGGCTGCTCCCTTGGGGGTGAGTACACCAAGTGGGGAGGTCTCCGTGACTGGGCAGGTCCGGGATCCACCCACCACCTTCATTGGGCAGTGAATGGGATTGGGGAGGGGCGCGACCTTGGGCCTGGGAGTTTAAACTTCCAGAAAGCTCCCGGCTGCTGGTGGGTCTCAGGACAGGGCTTCTCGTGTCTGGATCCCAGACAACAGCCACCATGTGCATGTGGTGAGCTGTCTCCGGCCGGCCAGTGTGCCATTTGGTGCCAGGCTCTGCCTGCTGGCCACCGGCCGGGGAGCTCTGGGGTTCTTTGAATTGCTGCTTAGGTAGCTCCAGGTTGAACCCATTGTGCTTATAGGACGTGAAGCAATTATAAAGATTCCCAATGACAGTAACTCTTCCTTTGAAAAACTTGTAATCACTGAACAATGCTGACCACCAAATACCAGTCCATGTAAAAACTATGGCTCGGGGCTTGTCCTGCAGAATTATATCATGTTACCTGACATGATGATGGATCAGGAAAAGGGTCACATTAAGCAAGCCATTACATTAACTAGCACTCAAGAACCATAACCGGGGGTAGATTCTGTGAGGGATGTGTGGGCCAAACCTAGTGGAAATTCTATCCCCACTGTTTAGCTCAAGAGTTGGGGTGGTGATGGACTAAGCTAGGTGTGACCAAGGAGCCTGCCATGAATCACAGGTAAAGGAACCCCCAACAGTCAGGACTGGTCAGGGCAGTAGCACCCAAATGTGTATCCTGAATAGGGTGTGGGATGGACTGGGCTGCAAGGTTCACCAGCTCATACAAGGCCAAATGGAAGGCCAGAATGCACCAGGCACTGGCCTAAACCCAATGGCATGTATGAGAACTGGGTCTGGGAGAGGCTCAAGTGGAGGAACTTGGGAAACTCCCCTGGCGAGTCATAGCTGCTGGTGAACATGTGGTCCAGACCTGGGGGCTGGACAAGCTGGGCAAAGTAGCTCCAACAGCTGGCTAAAGTGTCAATTGGTAATGGAATGGGATGTACTGGGCAGGACTGAGCAAACCTTAGCCTACAAGTGAAACTAGAAACCAGCATGGAGCACAAGTCATGCCGAGCTAGGCTCTTGCTCCTACTGGTCTGCGTGAGTCAGGGACGCTAAGCCACAGTGTCTAAGGCAGAGGCCGGGACAGGCTAGGGGCTGAGCCAAGCTGAGTCAGAGCAACCACTGGCATTCACGCGGTCTGTGGCTGGGAACAGGCCCGGTTGAGGGAGCTAAGGAGATAACCCTAGCCAGGTTGAGGTTTCCACCAAGGGGCGCGTGGCCTGGACTGGGGGCTGCATTCTGAATTGGAAATGGTTGTAGTCTTCCTTGGCACAAGTGTGGACTGGGATTGTATGCACCAAACCGGGCCAGACTCCAACACCCTCTGGTGTCCTGGAGGACCAGGATAGATGTGGGATGGACTAGGCAAGGTCTCAACCCCAACTGAGCTGTGTGTGAGCCATATATGGGTATGGACAAACCATGGCTAGGCTGAAGCATCCAACAGCAAGGACCAGTTTGGGTTGAAGGCCAGTCAGGAAAAGCCCCTGTTCCTGCTAGGACAGGAGGTAAACTGAGTAGGGCTGGCTCATGGACCCACTGATACGTGCAAAATCTGGCATTGGGAGAGGTTCTGATGGAGGAGCCTGAGTAACTCCTCTGGCAGGACACAGACCCGGCAGGTAAGCGCAAGAAACATGATAGGAAACAGTCCAGAACAGGCCATGGAAAGTTACCCACTGGCATACATTTGGCATGGGCTGGGGAAAGACCAGGCTGAATCTGTTCACGTCATCCACTGGCAAATCCAAGCACTAGAACAGTGTGGGTCAAGCCGGGTTCAGTAGCAACAAAAACTAGCGCACGATACGGAAGGCCAAGGTGAGGCTGCCTGTACCGGATGTGACTGCAGCGCCCAACCAGCACACATGAGAACCAGGAACGGAGGGGGCAGAGCCGGCAGGGGAATAAGGGGTGGTTCCTTTGCTGGACAGCTACTCCCACTGGAGAGTGTGAGCTGGGATGGGGGCAGACCAGACTAAGCAGGGCTATAACACCTTTACGCCTCATGTGAACTAGATCAGGGAAAAGCCAGGCTGGGTGATTATTCCTACTGGTGCAAACAAAATTAGACTAGGTGAGGGTTGTTTGGGCTTAGCCGCAGCATCAGCTGGCAGAAGCTAGCACTGGGGGCTAGTTCTGTCAAGTCAAACCACAGAACTACTTGGAGACTGCATAATCCGGGAGTGTGAGAGGCCTGGGAGGGAAATAGTGGGCTCATCCCTCTTGGGTTACCACTTCCACGGGAGGGCATAAAACCAGGACAAGGGCTGGGGTGGAATGGGGCGTGGGACAGACTGGACTAGTCTCTACACATACTGGCAAACCAGGGTAGGGGGCGGGCCTGGTGGGGGTTATTGTGGGTTGCTCCAACTAGGCTGCAGCTCCCACTTGTTTATGCGAGGGCCAAGAATGTGCTGGGCAGAACCAGGCTGGACTGCAACACCCATTGGTTCCAGTGGAAGTCGGGGCTGAAAACAGAACCAACCCAGTGATCACAACCACCAGCTGATCAGGGCCATGGACTGAGCTGATGAACTATCAAAAACCACTTGAGCAAGAATCTTGGAGCATACCCTACATGCGGGACCTGGGGAGGGTGGGAAATTGGGTGGGCCTTCTCCCTTAATACCCCCCTTTAAACATGAAGGAAACAATATGGAAAAAATACTAGTCTTACCCACTTTCCTGTAGCCCTTGAATCTTTTTGCCCTAATTAACTATGCAAAGATAGTAAAAAAAAAGATGTTAAACATAATAGTTTTAACATAGGCACATGAAGTACAAGGAAGATTGTTAAACAACGTACCTGAAAGGAAATGCAGAATCCTGCTGCAATGGCTTAGTGACTAAAATATCCTTGCCTTACATGTGCTGGGATCCCAAGGGCAGCAATTCATGTCCCAGCGGCTCCTTTCCCGTCCAGCTCCCTGCTTGTGGCCTGGGAAAGCAGCAGAGGATGGCCCAAGATCATGGGACCCTGAACCCACGTGGGAGACCTGCTGGGTTCAGATCACCTCAGCCCTGGCTGTTGTGGCTAACGGGAAGTGAACCAGTGAATAGAAAATGTTTCTCTCTGTCAATCTGACTTTCTAATAATAATAAATAAATCTTTCAGAAAAAAGAGGCTGAATCAAGATGGCAAAATAGGGTAAGGACATGTTTAAACAGAAGGAGAAACATTAGCCAGAGTGAAGCAGAGAGGAAACATTCCAGCAAACAAGAGAGGACAGAACAACAGCAGAGGGCAACTGGAGAGTGACAGACAAGGAAAAACAGCAGACACAACGGTGTGATGTTGCACTGACTGATACCCCAGTGGAATCCAGCAACCGGTAATCTGAGCTGCCCCAGTGGCTGGAACTCCACCAGCAACAAGGTGGGAAGGGACATTGACCGGAAGCTCAGGAGGTGAACCCAGACAAAGAACTGCCCGTCCTGCTGGTCTATCTGATTTGACCAGAAACAGAGCAGCAGGTCCCAGAGGGGCAGTGCAGGAACAGGGTGGATTTCACAGCCCAGTCAGCCCCCTGAAGCTGAATTGGGTATCATTTTGTTTAGGGAGGCAAAGGCTATGGGACAGGACTGCACATGCACTGGGCTGAGAATGAACTCATTTCTGGCTCAGTGAACTGCAACGATGTGACATCCTACAGGTTCCACCCAAGACACGTCCAGGTCGCCCTCAGACCTGATGGCCAGCAGATCAAGAACTCTAGTAGTGGCACATGGGCATAATTTTGTATGGAGTGGGCCCGGCGCGGTGGCGCAGTGGTTAAGGTCCTTGCCTTCCATCCCGGGATCCCATATGGGCGCCGGTTCTATCCCAGCAGCCCCGCTTCCCATCCAGCTCCCTGCCTGTGGCCTGGGAGAGCAGGTGAGGACGGCCCAAAGCTTTGGAATCCTGCACCCACGTGGGAGACCCGGAAGAGGCTCCTGGCTTTGGATCGGCATAGCATCGGCCATTGCGCTCACTTGGGGAGTGAATCATTGGACGGAAGATCTTCCTCTCTGTCTCTCCTCTCTGTATATCTGCCTTTCCAATTAAAAAAAATAAAAATAAATCTTTTAAAAAAATAATAGGATTCTGGACTCTCTGCCAGTGTCCATGCCCACAGTGATGGACCTATGACCATGTATTAATATAGGGAAACTAGTGGGAGGCAGGGAGTGAAGGAAATCTCAGGGCCTATGGAATTGTATCATAAAATGACAACAATAAAACAAAGAAGTAAAAAGATTTTTTAAAAGAAAGAAAATGTAAATGGAATTTAATCCTTTCTTTGCAAAATGAGAAAACAGCAAAGCAATCAACAGGGAAGAAAACATGAAAGGAATGAAGAAAACAAACAGCGAAGTGACAGCTGTCAGTCTGACACAGTAATAACTTTCAGCATTAATAAACTCTGTAGTCAAGACACGGATTGGAAAACGCATTGCAAAGCACAACTCAATTGCATGCTGTATAAAGGGTTCGTCAGAATGCCAACACATCGAGAGGTTAAAAGCAAAAGCAAACAAAAGAGTCGCTGTTCCGAGCGACTCACGACAGAACGAAAAGAGCGATGAATATGTTGGCGTGAGGCAGAAGAGGCTTTAAATGAAAAGGGTTTAGGAGACAAAAGCTCAAGGCAGTCTGGAGATAGCATGTTGTTCCACGTTTTTGTACCAACAGACCGCACTGAGAATTCAAGGCAAGAGCGGCGGTCTCGTAGCCTTGGTTACAGAATTCATGCTTGTTCTCAATGATGGATAAAACAGCCATGTAGAAAATTAGTGTGGGAATAAAGGGCTTGAATCATCCAACAAATTGCCTCGATGTAGCAGATGCCTGTGAAGACGGCACCTGGCAGAAGAAAGGTGCTCTTAACTGCATGTGGGAACTCTTCCAATGAGGCCACGTGGGCCACGGATTAATCTCTGTGGATTTTAAGACAGACATCAAGCAAGGTACCTTCTGCTGCACTGGAGTCAAGTTAGAAATCAGCGACAAAGGGGAATCGCAAAACCCACAAGAACACATTATCAGCAAAGAAGAAACAGCTTCAAAGGTCAATGAAGGGTGCTCTCGGGGCTAATGGCCAGCTTGGGCACTCGGGCCTGGGTTGAGAGCCACAGAGGGCTTTTGACATAGGCAGAGCTGCCAATGAGGCTTCCCTAGGCCAGGCCACTGCACCTGCCAGTCTGGCAAGAACTGGGGCAGTGGATAGGCAGTGGGCAGTGGGCAAGGGGGCTAGAGAACCCACACTGTGGGTCTCCCCAGGCCAGGCTACTGCACCTGCCAGCCTGTGCAAGAACCGGGGCAGTGGGCAGCAGGCAAGGAGGCTAGAGAACCATACCAGGCCAGGCCACTGCACCTGCCAGCATATGCAAGAACTGGGGCAGCGGGCAAGGGGTTTAGAGAACCCACACTGTGGCCCTCCCCAGGCCAGACCACACTGTTCCTGCCAGTCTGTGCAAGAACTGGGGCAGTGGGCAGCGGGTAAGGCGGCTAGAGAACCACAATGTGGCCCTCCCCAGACCAGGCCACTGCACCTGCCAGCCTGTGCAAGTGCTGGGGCAGTGGATAGGCTGGGAGGTAGGCTAGAAAACGTGTCCCATGGACCCTCTGGGCCTGGTCGCTGCATCTTTTGTGTGGGGTGACCCTCTAATGGCTTGTGGCAGTGGAGCAGCCCCTGTTTTCATCTCATGTTGGCCTTAGATGCATCAGGATCTCCAGCCTCAGGGACCAGAACCTGTGGGTGTGTGGTCTGGCCTAAGCACACACACTACGTCATTAGACCATCTATGTTGCTGACTGCTGTGCAAAGAGGCCAACCACTTCTCAGAGCAAAGAGTAGAAAGCAGGAGACCTAGCTGTTAGGACTGAACGGAAATTCTCCAGCATGTGAGAAGGGTCCACTAGACGAGACAGAAAGAGAACTCTGAACCCAGGTTGTGCAAGGCCTGCGCCCCTGATCAGCAGCAAGTAGCTATGAAGCCTGCAGCAATCCTCAGATAAGGACCAGAGACCTCAGAGCAGGGAATGAAATGGGACAGCTGTGGAGCTAGCTCAGGGTCCCAAGCTGGAAGCCACACCTCCCCTGCCCTAGGTAAATCCCACCTGCAGGACGGGGACCTGGGACAGTTTCATGAAACCACTCCCCTTCCCAGGCAGTGAGGAGGGACTCTGCCTTCCCAGACACAGGATGGAAGGAAGAAACCTTTCTCTCCCTCCCCTTCCCCTCCAGCCCACGCCGCCCTGGAACACGGCCCACGCCACCCGGCCCATGCCGCCCTGGGACACGGCCCATGCCACCCGGCCCACGCCACCTGGCCCACGCCACCCTGGAACACGGCCCACGCCGCCCTGGGACACGGCCCACGCCACACGGCCCACGTGTCTGTGATCTCCTCACCTTTCAAGAAAACTTTAGTTCTAAAACATTAAATAAAAATACAATATACTAAATCTTAAAGAATTAAAGCACAGTGAATGCCGTGCTGAGGGAAAATTTTTGAAGCTGTGAATGTTTATGCTAAAAACAATGAACTTTTCAGGGCAGCATTTTGTGCATAGTGGCTTAGCCTCTGCCTGTCTCGCTGGCATCCCAGATGGGCACTGGTTCATGCCCTGGCTGTCCCACACACGGTCCAGCCCCGTCTTAGGGTCAATGGGAAAGCAGCAGAGGACGCACCATGTGCTTGGGCTCCTGCTGCCTCCGTGGGAGACCCAGATGAAATCTTAGATTCTGACCTCTTCCTCACCTTTGTGGCCATTTTGGGAAGTGATTCACACATGCCTATGAGTACAATCCTATACTTAGAATATCCTAAAGATTCCGTCCAAAAAATAATTACCAGGGATAAATAACTTCAACGAAGTCAGATACAAAACCTGCCCACAAGTCGGGCCCAGCCCTGCAGTAACAACGAATGGTCCAGACGTGAAACTAAGGAAGCAACCCGATGCGTGACAGCGTTGATGTGCACAGAATACTTCAAAATAATTTCACCAAGAGGTAAAGTATTGGTGTAGTGAAAACTGCAAGCATTTCTGAAAGTAGGCAAAGACACAAAGAGCCGTGCATAACCCCCTCCCGGACACTAAGCCATGTTCAGGCCACAGCAGCAAGACGAGAGAGCGTCGCTGTGCAAGAGCAGTGATGCGTGCATTATGCGGAGAGGCAGCTCCAAGCAGCGCACCTGCCAGGCGTGAGAGGAAGCAAAACCAGAGAGCCAAGGCTACAAGACGAACTGGTCACATGAAGCGCCAATACGCTGCACACTGCAGTTCAGACATGGGTGCCCAGAGCTGACAACACCTCAACTCAGAAGCACAGCTGCTGTAAGCTTGTCATACAACCACAGGCTGCTTTCAAAACATGCAAAAATGGCACAAAACCATTACTGCGACATCGAAACTCCCGGTGCTGTCCACAACGTTAATACTATCCCTATTGAATTCCAATGATGTTTTGCACATCATCAGAAAAATCCACCCTACAATTCACATGGCGTCTCCAGGGAACCGAATAGCTGAAACAACCTGCAAATAGAGATGTGTCATTAGAGGAATCATACTTTCTGGTTCAAGACTCACACAAAGCCATGGTTCGGAATAGTGTTGAGAACAAACGTTTCCCAACGGTTAAGATGCCAGTCACTTCCCACAGGAAAGGGCTCCGCTCCAGAGTCCAGCTTTGAGTCAACACAGGCCCCAGGGGGCAGCAGAGGTGGACCAAGTGCGGGGCCCTTGGCGCTGGCATGAGGCCTGAAGTGCATTGCTGTTCCCAGCCCAGAGCCCAGCTCTACCCCTTGTGGGCACTGCAGGTGTGAACCACTGCCTGCAGGCTAGCTCTCTCACTCTCTCCCCGCCTCATTCCCAAAAGCGAACCCCAAATAGACTCATAACCTCCACGTAATCCTGAGACCACAAAAGTCCCAGAAGAAAATGTAGGACAGGTCACAGGTCTGACATGCACTTGGCAATGATTTCTTGCATATAACATCAAAAGCCTGGGCAATGAAAGAGAAAAAACTGGGCTTCATAAAAAAAATTTTAAAATGTTGTGCCTCAAAAGACACTATTGGAAGAATAAAAGGTCAACACACAGAAGGGGAGAAAACATTTGAAAAGTATTGTGTGTTGAAGAAGTGATATCCAGAATATGCTTCTATAGAGAACTGCTAAAATGCAGCGAAAAACAACCCATCTAAAACTGAGCCAAGGAGTTGAACAGACATTTCCCGAAAGAAGATACACAGATGGGCAGAAAGCACGTGACAGGTGTCCAACGTCCTACATCGTTAGGGAGATGCAATTCAAAAGCACGGTGAGATGCTGACACCTGCTAAGATGACTGCTGTAGGTCATAGACGCCAGTGAGCCTGCAAGCAAAGCGGGTCCCTCGTGAACTGGGCGCAAGAAAGGAAAATGGTGCAGACGCTGGCAAACAGCAGCACGGGCATCAAAAAAAACAAGCCTTGGCGGGATCCAACAACAGCCCCGCTCTGGGCGTCAACTCCAAGGGACGGGGGCGGGGTCTCACACAACTCCCTGCATTTGGGCGGCATTTTACACTGCGGCTCAAATGCAGATGAGCGACATTCACAAAGGTGACTTTGACACACGTGGCAAGCACACGTGGTGTTGGCGGACATTCCGCTGAGTGAAATGCAGTCACTAGCGACAGACACAGTGTGTGATGGCTCCAGTCTTCAGAACCGAAAGCAGGAAGAAGGGAGCTTGCTGGGACGGGTGGGCGATGAGCAGCTGCTGTCTAGTGGGCACAGCGTTTAGCTGTGTGTGATGGAAGCAGCTCTGCTGGGGGCAGCGGAGTGGCTGCCCCTCAGGACCACTGGACTGGATGTCTGTGGACGGTGTACACGGTCACGCCTTTACCACGGCAGACCAGAAGCACAGAGGGGAAACCCTGCCAATGCTGCTCGCTCTCAGCAACCCAGCCAACCTACAGGAATAGACCGCAGAACGTGAACTGAAGCAGCACCTGGACCAAACCCTGGTGACCTGACCGAAGACAGGACCCTCGCTCTTGCTTGGGCCGGCTGTGCAGGGTGCACTGTCTGCTCTGCTTGCAGTGCAGGGAACACATGAACACAACTGTCCTCCAGGAGCCCGCGCCAGGGACTCATGGACTTGTCGGGTCCAGCAAGGCGATGACCACCACACTCGTCATGCTGATATCGCAGGAACAGCTACAAAGAAAGGAGTCAGCCACAATCGGTGCTGACAGAGTTCTCAGATTGGTGGGAAGCCATCCCTTGTGGACCTACGGCACTTGCATTCGCAAGCACCTGTCAGCCATGCTCACTGGTGGCGCCCAGAGATGCAGTGGCCTGAGCAGGCCTGCGGGAAAGGCCAGTGCCAGGAGACCCCGCCATGCCGGGCTGCACTGTATGTCGTCAGCCCATGCAGGAATCTCTAAACAGGAACACTTCAGAGTCACATCAACTGGTTGCAAAGTGCTGTGGCCAGAGGCTCCCAGGAGCCCAGGGCAAGGGCATGGTTTTCTGCACAGGTGGGAGCTCTCACAGGCATGGGGGGGGTGACCCTGTGTGGCACAGGGGAGGTGCGCCCTGGGTTTACAAACAGACTGAAATGCACTGGAAGATGACGGTGAAACAAACTACCCTCCCTGAGCACCGGGAACCGTGGGGGGGGGGGGGCACGGGGGGGGGAGGGAGCCCAGGGGGCGCTTGTCAGCAGGTCCTTCTGGAGGACCTCCCAGGGGATCAGCCCTGTAGCCCACAGTTTTCACCTCCCCTCCTTCCCGGGAGTGGATGGCTCTGCAAAGCTGAGGCCTCCTGATGCCCTCCTCGGGGTGGGGGGTGAGCTGCCCTGGGAGACTGCTGCCAGCTCCTCACCCTGCGGAGCTGGCGGATTTCCACTGTGCATGAGGTGGCGTCTGAGGTCTGCACTGCACAGATGGGACCAGTGCACCTGCAGAGGGGCCGGAGGGTGGGAAGATCCTCTGCAGGAAGTGGGAGTCAGATTTCCCAGCCAAAGGCCAGCGTCGGAGAACTGCCCCCCAGAGCCTCCTAGCTTCAGCGGACCCAGCCAGGCACCCTGGCAACACCTACAGACTAGAGGACAGCTGACTCTGACGATGAACTGCATTCAGCACACATTGGATGATGTATTGTCTGAGTTCGCTTTTGCGGAATGACCTCAGCGCCTTACGGCTACGGTAACAAGATGCCACAACCAAGGGGCCTGAGGACAGCAGCACAGCTGCTTTCTCCCGCACATGTAGAAGCCTGGAATTGGGGCACAACAGGGCCTCGCTCCCTTGGAAACCCATGGCACAGAAACCTGTCCTGCTGTCTTCCAACTTCTGATGAATTCTGACAACTGTCAGTTATCCCAGACCCGCGGATGCTGCACTCCATCTCTGCTCTTGATGGCCTGTGATGTGCACCCCACAGATCTGACCTCTGTCACCCCATCTTACACCAACGCAGAAGCGTTTGATTAGGGAGCACACTTCAACTACTTCAGCAAAGACTCCACTTCCTGAGACGGTCACATTCACGGATCCTGGGGGCCAGAGTGCTAATGCACCACGTTGGGTGATCTGTAGCAGCCGAAAGTGGCAGACAACACAGAGACACAGCCTCGAACGAAGTCCCTCACTGGCTGGACATGACCATGCTTTCTCTATGGACATATCTTGAAACTGAACAAAATATGGACCCTCCTCACCTTACAGTGGGATTATCTCCTGCCAGAATCGTTGGCTACAAGCATCCTTCAGTCAGAGGCACTCTGAATCTGCCCCACCCACCACAATGCCCGCCAGCAGTGTGGTACACGATAGGGCTTGGGGAGCAGCCTCCACTCCCAATAAGTCCAGGGCAAGAATCAAACCCCAAAATTCAATACAGCTTCTAAGGAGCGTGCTTGACTTTTGCAACATTGTAGAGTTGCAAAGTCACACGCTGAGCTATCAGGAGCCCAGATTCCCTGCATGTCCTCCCAGCGCTGGGCTGCAGGTGCAGGCGGCGTGGATGCTGAGGCTGCAGCCTGCTACTCCTTGTGACTCTCAGGAAGCATTAAGGAAACATTTGTCAGGTGGCTGATCGTGACGCCTTCATTTTATTGATGTGTGCACATTTTGTAATTATAAAGTACATTGCTCTTCAAAGATACATATAGTTTTATGCCCCAAATCTCACTGTGCTAATTAGAACACAACTTGGAAGGTATCGTGTTATAGAAAAAGATTGTCTGTGAATACCAAGCATGATTAGGAACCACTCTAAACGTTGGCTGCATTACAACAGAGTATCAGAGGCAAAATATTTTTCAAACTTAATGCAAAAGTCGTATGCGCTGACTTTAAGGCGCAGTAGAGTCGAGACAGGTATAGCTACTCATTGCCACTTGCTAACGCAATTGGCTCAAAACAAAGGAGAGGAGGAATGCCAAGGGAAGTCTTGTCCTGCGTGTGATAAAGAAACCACAATCAAAAAACATCTTAAAGGACATGGAACACAGATCTAAGAGCCATTCTGCAGCCACCATTCCACAGATCTTGGAAAATGTTTTCATCTCTTTCATTTCTGCTCAGATGTGGGGATCCTGGGACCCATGAGGCTAAGAAACAACAGAGCTCACAGGCCCAGGCCATCGCACATGATGGTTGCTTGCCAAAACCATCATCAGATGCTCTGTGTGGGGGGAAGGAGCTTCCATTTCCCCAAATTCCCGAGACTTTGCAGCACTTTGTTGCAGCAATCAATGCAATGATTGACCCCCATTTCAGCACCCCGGACAGAGGCACCTGCTCTGCAGGAATTTATTCCACAAGAAAAGGAATGAATTCAGCCTAAAGTATTTCTTGCAGAGAAGACCAGCTGTGTTGTGAATTTCCACCTGGAACCTAGTCTGCTGGAGGCATTCGGGATGCAACAAGACCCTGAACCTGGACACTGTTTCCAAGGACGACAATAATTTAAAGAGAATTGTACTGTGCATTCAGATACCTGTAAGAACTAAGGCAGGAATTCTTCTGTAACTTCACATGAAGAAAACCTGCTTTGTTCTACACAGCGATGCCTTTCTCATGGCAGGTGCCACACCACCAGGTCCTGGCGACCCACACTTTTTAAAAATTTTACTTCTTTTGCCATCATCATCATTTTCTGATACTTTACCTAACCCTCTCCCCAAATCCCTTCCTTCCCACTGAGTTCACCAACATGATTACAATAGTGCAGTCCTTCATGAACACCATTATTATGGGCATGGACACTGGCAGAGAGTCCAGAATCCTATTATCAAGATATGTTCAACATTTTCACTAGGAGTCCATCTTTGATCTGGAAGTAGAGATGAATACTGCAATGTAGCCTCACATTTGAATATGATAATCTCCATGACACAGTTACTGTACATCCCCTAAATGAAAAGCCACAATGCAAACTCAACAACAGAAAGAAAATCAAAATTAACAATACCATAAAGTTAAATAACATACTACTGAATGGCTAATGTGACACTATATAGATGAAAAAGAAAATCAAGAACCTTCTTGAAGAAAATGATGCAACTGTATGATCTATGAGTCACTGAAGAATTTAGTCAGAAGAAAGTGTTTAGAAGAGTTGTAACTACAAAAAAAATCCCTCAAAATCCATGAGATATATTTTCCACTGACCTGTATGGGTGAGATATGTATCTGATAGGCAACAAATAGATGGGTTTTGATTTTTTTAATCCAGTTTACTAATCTATGATGTTTGATTGATGAGTTTAAGCCACCTACATTCAGGGTTAATATGAATGGGTGGTAATTTGGTCCTGCCATTTTAGCAATGAATTGTTCATTGGTTTAGACTTCTGTTGTTATTTTGCTGGTATGTTCTTCACTTTTGCCTTTAGTTTTGTTGGCTGCTATTCCTCTTCTCTGTCAAGAGAACATCTTGAAGTATCCTTTGTAGGACAGGTTTGGAAGAGGCATGTTCTTCTAGCTTTCCTTGACTGTGGAAACATTTTGTTTCGTTTTCAAAGACAAAGGAAAGCTTTGCTTGGTGTGTTACCCTGGGCTGACACATTTTTGCTTTTAGAATCTGGAGTATGTCACTCCATTCTCTTCTGGCCTGTAGAGTGTCCTGGGAGAGGACTCCTGTAAGTTTAATTGCCATTCCTCTGTAGGTCAATTAATTTTTTCACATGTGTATTTAAGGATCTTTGCCTTATGTTTGATTGAAGAGAGCTTGATGCTCATGTGTTGTGGTGAAGATCACTTTTGGTGAACTCGGTTGGGAGTTCTGGGCTGTGTCCCTCCTGGATGTTGTGTTCCAATTCTTTCTGCAGATTAGGGAGCTTTTCCCTTATTATTTCATTAAATACCTTTTAAAACCCAGCTTCTCTTCCTGCACCTTCTTCAACTCCTGTAAATTCTTACATTTGGCCTCTTGATAGTGACTTTCAATTCTTGAATACTTTCTTTGGCCTGATCCAGCTCTGCTTCCACCTTTTTGTTTGTTTCCCCCTGGTGACAGAAAATATCTTCCAATTCTGAGATTCTTTCTTCTGTCTCCTTTGTTATATTTTGTGGACTCTCCACTGTACTTTTAATGTGCTCCACTGTATTCTTCATTTCTGATATATCAGCTTTCAGTTGATTCATTTCCTGTGTGACATGTTCCTGAAATTTCTGGAACACCTGCTTTATGTGCTTCTTGTTGTTGATAAGAAACTTTAAAACAAGAGTTTTGAATTCTGTATTCCTCATTTACTCGATGTCTTCCTCAGTGAACTCTGAGGTTGGCAGGGCTTTTGCTCCTTTGCAAGGGAGTCTTCATTAATATCCATTTTGCCTCTATCTCTTCTTTTGCTCTTGGTCATTGCACTTCCGGTTATCAGATTCTTCTCCTTGGGGCAGGTTTCTTTTTTTCTTTTTTCTTTTTACTTTTTAAAGATTTATTTATTTTTATTACAAAGTCAGATATACAGAGAGGAGGAGAGCTAGAGAGGAAGATCTTCCGGACATCCAGTCTTGGGGCAGGTTTCTAAGCTGTGTCACCCACAGGTCTACAGTTCTATTTTATTTATTGTAGTTGGTGCACGGCTCTTTGTGTGCTCACTTGTACCACTCCCTCCAGTGAGTTCCAGGTCTGGGTTTATGTTATACTTCCACCATGGGCTCTGTAGCCTCAGCTCCTGGCTCACGACTCTCCACCTCCTGTGACACCATGCTGAGGCTGCACCACTGTCTGTACAACCTTTCTCCCGCTTCCGGTTGGAGAAGGTCCCAGGTTTCTTGAGACACCAGATATCCTATATAGCTAAGTTGTTGGTGGTGCTGATCTTGCCAGAAGCTGTTGGCCCTTAGGTCTGAAGACCACACGGACCTATTTTGACCCATATGATGCCGTAGTTGGTATTTTGCCTGTGAGACCGTGCAATGTACTGAACTCAGTGAGTTCTCGCCAAGCTCAGTGCATGCACAGCTCACTGCTGTCCCTGCAGTCTTAAAGCCTTTGCCACTCCATACAAAATTATGCCCATGTGCCACTACTAGAGTTCTTGATCTGCTGGCCATCAGGTCTGAGGGCGACCTGGACGTGTCTTGGGTGGAACCTCTAGGATGTCACATCGTTGCAGTTCACTGATTCAGAAATGAGTTCATTCTCAGCCCAGTGCATGTGCAGTCCTGCTCCATAGCCTTTGCCTCCTTAAACAAAATGATACCCAATTCAGCTTCAGGGGGCTGACTGGGCTGTGAAATCCACCCTGTTCCTGCACTGCCCCTCTGGGACCTGCTGCTCTGTTTCTGGTCAAGTCAAATAGACCAGCAGGACGGGCAGTTCTTTGTCTGGGTTCACCTCCTGAGCTTCCGGTCAATGTCCCTTCCCACCTTGTTGCTGGTGGAGTTCCAGCCACTGGGGCAGCTCAGATTACCGGTTGCTGGATGCCACTGGGGTATCAGTCAGTGCAACATCACACCGTTGTGTCTGCTGTTTTTCCTTGTCTGTCACTCTCCAGTTGCCCTCTGCTGTTGTTCTGTCCTCTCTTGTTTGCTGGAATATTTCCTCTCTGCTTCACTCTGGCTAATGTTTCTCCTTCTGTTTAAATGTGTCCTCACCCTGTTCTACCGCCTTGATTCTCTGGCCCACACTTTTTAGAAATTCACCCAGCTTAATTGGGAGATGAGGCTGGTAGGAATATTTTTCCTGTTAGTCACTCTTGGGAGCAACACCGAGCTGACTCACACTTACTGCAAGGTGTTTTCAACAGTGCTTGTATGCGTTCTTCCTTGGGAGGCATTCAGAAATTAGAGTCAAACTATCTCTGAGAGAGGGCTTATCAACAGTTAGCTGGGATAAAAAGCACGTTTTTGTATTTCTTAGCTATGTGCTTGCTTCTCTCCTAACAGGGGCAAGCTATAGCTCCACGCGGCCCCAGATACCAACAAGGACCTGGGCTGGGGCACGAGTGGGGTCCCCAAAGCCTCACAAAGCCCCCCTTTCTTCCACAGCTTTATTGTGAGCAGGTGTAGCACTTCAGAAAGCCTGCAAGATGATTCAGGGAGCACCATATGTTCCTGGCCTGCTTCCCCAACTGCCACAACTTTGCAGAATTCCTCTGCTCTGATTTCCTATGATTGTGGGAGTTGATGCCTGTGAAAGTAGCTTGCAAACATCTCAGCACTTCACCTCTCAATAATTCAGCTTAGGATGAAATGTCCTCCATGACCACAGTAGGACTGCCATGACCATGAAATTTAAGTTTAATATAATGATATTATGAAGGGTGCAGTTTAGGCTGGCAATGGGATGCAGTGTTAGCTCCACCTGCCAGGCTGGCATCCCATATGAGCAGCAGTTCAACTCTCAGCTGTTCTGCATCTGATCCGCTTCCCTGCTAATATGTCTGGGAAGACAGCAGATGGCCCAGTCACCTGGCCCCTTGTCACCCATGCGGTGGACTTTGATGCATGCTGGCCCTTGCCTTCAGCCTGGCACAGCCCCGACCTTTCTGGCTAATTGGGGAGAGAACCAGTAGATGGCACATCTCTTTTGCTTTCTCTCTCTCTCTCTCTCTCTCTCTCCCTCTTCCTCTCCCTCTCCCTCCCTCCCTCCTTTCTCTTGTTTTTATTTGAAAGGAAGATTTATAATAGAGAAAGAACTTGCATCTTCTGATCTTCTCCCCCAGATGGCCGCAATGGCTTGTGCTGGGCCAACGCAGAGCTGCGAGCTGATCTTCCAGGCCTCCCAGCAGGTTCCGGGACCTGGGGACTTGAGCTTTCTTCTGTTGCTTTCCTAGGCACTTTAGCAGGGAGCCAGGGTGGAAGTGGAATAACTGGGATTCTAACAGGTACCCATATAGGCAAAGGCTTAGCCTGCAATGCCATGGCACCAGCCCATGCCTCCTCATTTTTCCAGTTATCCCCAAAACATTTTGGTACCTTTTTCAAAAAATCTAGGATCAAATCTTGGATTGCTTCCCTCAGTTTTGTGGTCACAGCTCCTTAGCCTCTGGCACAAGACTCCCCTCCTTCCGTCAAGCCCTGATGAGTCCAGGCTAACGCGAAATGAATTCTGCACGGCCTGAATGGTCCCTCCGTCTCCTCACATGAGAGTCACACAAAGGCTTTGTGACAGCTGGCACACAGGTGCAGCTGGACGCTCGTCTTTTTAGCGTGTTTGGAGGCGAGGCATGGGTGGCCTGTGCTTGGATGGCCAATGCCAGTGGTGTCTGCCAGGTCTCTCCTGCCCCAGGATCCTGCGTTCTCAGGGAGAAGCAGGCTGTGACGTGAGGCCCTGCAGCCTCAAGGTCACCCTGTGACCACTAACCCCCACTAACTCCCATCCTATGCCCCACTGACCCCTGCCCTGCGCCCCACTGACGCTCACCCTGTGCCCTGCCAGCCCCATCCTGTGCCCCATTGACCCCTACCCTGTGCTCCACTGACCCCTGTCCTGGGCCCCACTGACCCCTGTCCTGGGCCCCACTGACCCTCGTCCTGTGCCCCACTGACCTCCACCCTGTGCCTGCCAGCCCCACTCTGTGCCCCACTGACCCCCACCCTGTGCTCCACTGACCCTCTTCCTATGCCCTGCCAGCCCCACCCTGTGCCCCACTGACCCTCTTCCTATGCCCTGCCAGCCCCACCCTGTGCCCCACTGACCCCCACCCTGTGCTCTGCCAGCCCTACTGATGGGCACAGCGTCAGTCCCAGCTCCTGCCAGCCCCACCCTGTGCCTCACTGACCCCTGTCCTGTGCCCTGCCAGCCCCACCCTGTGCCCCACTGACCCCTATCCTGTGCCCCGCTGACCCCCACCCTGTGCCAGACTGACCCTCACCCTGTGCCCCACTGACTCCCACCCTGTGCTCCACTGACTCCCACCCTGTGCCCCACTGACCCCCACCCTGTGCCCCACTGACCCCCACCCTGTGCTCTGCCAGCCCCACTGAAGGGCACAGCGTCAGTCCCAGCTCCTGCCAGCCAATCCTGGAATGAGTGGCTGGAACGGCTGTTTCCTAATCTTTCCCTCCTTCTTAACAATAGGCTCCTGAGTCACTTGATTCAAAGATGTGTAACCCAAAGCCACCGATGTTATTTCAAGTGCAAAATTTTTCAAATTTTGACCAATCAGAGCTTCTTCCAATTACCTTTTGCAGCCTTTTTGTAAGTTTCCCCCAATTGCTGGGCATGCCTCAGTTTGGGGAACACCAAAGTTCTCCATTGCATCTGCTGATTTGCCTGGAGCCGGTCACCTCGCCGAGGTCCACCTTGGACTGCAGCTCGCAAGCCTGGCATGGAGCCAGCACCCTGAGTGTGGGCAGAGCTAGAGAAGCCAGAGCCCAGCGTGGAGCCAGCATCCTGAGTGTGGGCAGAGCTGGCACCCTGAGTGTGGGCAGAGCTAGAGAAGCCAGAGCCCGGTGTCCTGCCTTTCTGCACCATTTACATTTATTGCCCATTGGAAACCATTTTCATTGACTTTGGTGTAGTGGTTGTCTATTTTACCTTGTGTTTTGATATATTTTTATATCAAGTGTGTTTTTAGTTTCTTAACAAAAGGTACATGCACACATGTCATTCGTCACGTGCACGTATGTGATCCGTCACACACACACACACACGCACACGTAGGGCGTGCTGTTGGTATACTGTGCTTGACAGACGGGCTAGCTGCCGCCAGTCCCCACAGGCCCTGTCTGTCCCGCCGCCCACTGCAGGTGTGTACAGATAGCAGCAGCGCCATGCTCTGGAGCTCCTGAATTGAGGGAGGAAGGTGTGTCTGGGTGGCTTTTCCACGTGGTTGCTGGCACTGCCTGCGGCTCTCACTGTCTGTCTGTGTCCTTTCCTCGCCAGGGCACTGCCTGAGCCCGCGTGTCTCCTATTGTAACTGGCTTTTGCAGCCGGGGGCCAGGAGGACAGGCGTCTTGCTCTCAGGGGACATTTGCTGGTGCTGGGAGGCATCTTACAGAGAGCACTTGGCGGAGGGTCGGGGCACGGCTGTGATGGTGCTCACACCAGGACACTGAGCCCCTGCCAGTCCCACCTGCTCGGTAGAGACTGGCTTCAGCCCACGTCTGCCATGTGCTTGGTCACAGGACATGCCTGCTGTCCAGTGCATGTGATCTTTTTGTCACCCTTTGTAAGGGTTCCGAGGACGGACCAGCTGGGTGCTAACACACCCGAACTGAACGTGCACATGACAAAGCCCCTGGCTCTCCGGAACAAGCACGCATACCCCAGCCTCCCGTGCCCTGCTGCTGGCACCTCCAGTCATTCAGGCTCGGTGCTTGGGCACCACCCCCAATTGTCTGCTCCCTCAGGCCACAACCAACTCCTGAGCAAGGCTGACCTCTCAGCCTCGGCCACTGCCACACCCTCCCAGGCCACTTTCTCAGGGGCCAGCTCTGCCGCCAGCCCCCAGGGCCTCAGAGTGAGAAAGTATTGGAGGAAGGGCCTTCTCTGAGGTGGCGTAGCTAACAGGAAGGAACGGGGGGCGGAGCTGATCCAGTCTAGCTGGGATGAACAGACAGATCCTATGCCCCCACACATAGGGCTACCCACAAGGACACTGGGTGATAACAGCCAGATGTAAACCATGGACAGAACCTTCCAGAGACCTCAACATGCTCCCACCTCGGCCTCACACAGGTGCCTTGCCTCTGTCACACCCCGCCACCTGGCCCCACCTCAGCCTCACATGGGTGCCCTCCCTCCATCACGCCCTGCACACTTGGCTGGTGTGAGCCCTGTTCTGGATCTGATGATAAGTCTGCCTTACTCCACTAGAGAAACAGCACAAGGACGGGCCCTGGTCTGCCCTGGCCAGCCCCGCTCTCCGGTCCTCTGAAGCTTCGCCTGCACCCAGGACCTCACAGGCATCCTAGCAGATGAATGAAAGGGTAAGCACATGAACGGATGCCTGTTCCATGTGGCCAGACTTCACGGCTTGCTAGCAGGCACCATGTAACTGGTTTTAGGTAAACATTATGAGTCTGAAACATCAGTTTTTCTTGGGAGAATTACAGGTTTGAGAAAGCATTCCAGAGACTAGGTGGAGAACTGGCACCACTGCAGAGTTCCGCTATTCCACGACTGCTGATGAGTTCACAGATGCCGACCAAGAGACAGCCAGGTGCCACAATAAGCAAAACGCCAGCACAGAGCTGGAGCTGAACACAGCCCAGGCTAGATCCAACACAGGAGTTCCAGGAGCCACTGCGCACCACGAGGAGAAGCAGGTAGAACCGAGCACCCGGCAACCCCACAGCACAAGGGGCTTCCATAGAAAATAAAAACGTGACAAACCCAGGAGGTGGGGTTGGGAGGCGGCACATTCACTGAGATTTTAGCTGCAAACCAATCAAAATGTGGAACCTCATTAAGACCCTGTTTTGGTCAAGCAGTTAAAAATCAGCTGTGAGCGGCTGGCGCTGCAGCATAGCAAACAGCCTCTGACTACAGCACCTGCCTGCCATAGGGGCACCAGTTCATGTCCCGGCCGCTCCACTTCCCATCCGGCTCTTCACTAATGTATCTGGAAAGCAGTGGAGGAGGAGCACTTGGGCTCCCATGCGGGAGACCCCGCTGAAGCTCCTGACTCCTGGCTGTGGCCCTGCCCAGCTCTGGCCCTTGGGCCATGGAGAGTGAACCAGCAGAGTAGAGCTGTCCTTCCTTCCTTGTCTCTGTAACTCTGCCTTTTGAGTCAATAAATCTTTACAACATAAAAAGGATGACTTTGTCTATAGAGACACTTCTAGAAATAGCAGTAGCTGAGGCCACGTGACCGGAATTTCCCAGAACAGTAAGAGCCTGGACCAAGCAGCACAGCAGCCTCTGTGAGGGAAGCCTGTTGAGCATCCTGAGCTGCTGCACCTGCTGCAGCACTCACACCTCGCCGTGGTACAGCAGAGCAAGCAGGTGCTGCAACCTCCAGCTTGATCTTCTGCACTGCTCTCTTGGCCCACCGCAGGCTTCTGAAGCTGAGCAGCAGCCCCAGGGTCATGAGGGACGTCCCCACGGCCCCGCTCAGTGTCGCGTGGCTCATGGCGGGCGCACAGAGCTGGGATTCCACTGAAAGCAGAGGAGTTGCCACAACGTCGAGCCATCATTTCTAGAATATTCCACAAAGGAAGGCCACTTCTCAAGCCAGGTCTGAGCTCACCTGATGGATGGGACACCTAGATAGTAGCATACTGCGCCCAGCAGGCCTCACAGCCCTGGGAGCTGCAGGTCTTACCAGGCCCAGAGACTGGCAGTCCCTGCGAGTGGTCAGGGCCACCTTCCAGCCCGGGACAGCACCTCCTTGCCGCTTCACATGCTGGTGGGCGAGGGAGCCCCGGAGCCAGCCTCTTCTGTAAGGTGCTGCTCTGTTTCCAGGAGCTCGTCTTCCCAGGTTCCTTGGAGGCAGTGGGCCTCGGAGTGTGACGTGGAGGGGAGCACACACTCAGCCCGTGTGGGCTATGCCGGAGCAGCCGCTGCAGCCGGCTGACACGCGGGGCCTGCACTCCACATCAGTTAGCATCCCTGCTGGAAAGTGAAGCCAGCCTGCGCGGAGGACTCTGGGAGCTGCAGCCAGGGTGAGAAGAGCTATGAGGCAGCGCAAACACGGCGGGCGTGAAGAGATGCTCTGTTTTGGCAACTTCTCCCAGTTAGGGGAATATTTTAAGTTTTGCTAAACAAAACATGAGAATTACAGCAAGCCACCAGGATCCCCGGGGCAGGCAGTGCTCTCCACATCTGCTCGGAAGTCCAAACACAGTTCCTATTTTTCACTTCAAAAGGACATGGAGTTTCGTTTGCTCAGAGGAAGCAAGAGCGTAGCACTCCTAATGATGCATCACACGGCCAGGATGCATTTTAAATGCTAGCGTGTGTCATGTGTGACAGACCAAAGGGCACATGGGATGTCCAGTGGCAGGACTCGCCCGCCACACACACAGGTCACCAACAGGTGCTTCTCCCAGAGCACAGAGCTGACCTTGGGGTCAAGCTCTAACCGGCGCCAGCGTACCACCTCCCCCGACCTTGCTCAGCTGTTGTATACAGGAGCCCTAAGAGGGACACAGAAGGATGGCAGTAGGGTGTGCACCATGGGCTCTGCTGCGTCACCCAGGGCACCCAACGGGCAGCAGGGAGGAGTGGGCTCGGCATTTAGCTGCACCACCGGCTGGGACGCTCGGGTCTGTGCATGGACCCCTCCCCGTTTCCTCTCTTCCTCTGGCCTCCACGACTCCCAGGGGCAGGTCCACACCCACCTTTCACTCAGAAGCAGAGCAGGATGCCGGGCACCAGGGTAGGGATGTGGGGTGATGACTGGGGAGAGGTGGGTCCAGGAGCCCAGAGGTTCAGAGGACAGGGCCAGCAAGCTCCTGGGACCCAAGGCCCAGGGTGAGACCATCACCAGAAGCTTGCACCCCAGCCCGGGGCGCAGCACAGCAAGCAGGCCAGAGCATCCTCCCCAGGAAGGGGGACAGCACCAGCAGACGTGACGAGTCTGCCAGCTACACGCATTTGCCCAAACAAGTGCCACTGGCCTCCAGTGTGCACTAGGGCACCTTAGAGAGTCAGCTTGTGGAGGAGAAACAATGGAAGCAAGACAGAAGCTTCTCTGGGTGCCAGGCACTTGTGGAAATGCTGCTTAGCTTTTCCACACTGAGGTGTTTTCCATGAACTGTGTGAAGCCCGCAGGGAGGCCAGGTTCCCAAGACTCCCTGCTTCCTTCCCTTCACCCCGCTGACTTTTGGTCTCCGCCATCCTGACCTGGTTTTCGCTTCCCCTCGACGGCATCGGGACCATCCTTAACAAGAGGCCTCAATGCCTCCTGAAGCATAGACCTGCTTTAAACATCTAGACCTAAGGACATGTGTACTTTCTGTCGGAAGAGGTGTCAGCTGGCCAGTCGGCATGAATGCAGACTCATCTCAGGGGGCACAATCAGCACCTACACTTTCCGCCTGGCCGGCAGGGCATCCACTGGTGGCTGGTCCATAGCCAGGGCCGCAGGTTAGGAAGGCAGGGGAGGCAGAGCCTGTGGGCTGCAGGGCCAACAGCCCAACCAGCCTGGGACCACTTCCCTCCTCTGACCCCACATCACAGGCCTCACTGAGGGACAGAACTGGGTGACACAGTCATATTGCTGTCCACTGTCACACCACTGCCCGCTGTCACATTACTATCCCCTGTCACACCGTTGACCACTGTCACACCACTCTCCTCAGGCTGGCCACCGTCAGCACCAGCCCATCTGTGCCCTGCCCTAACCTTTGCTTCCATGGCTAATTTTGTTCTGTATCTGTTGTCATAGACAGAGCATTTCATGTAAGAGAATAACCCTATCACACACAATTTTCAGACAGACATCCAATGTACCCTTTTAAAATGACCTCCCTGGGTCCAGCACTGTGGCATAGCAGGTAAAGCCAGCTTGAGTCCTGACTGCTCCAGTTCCCATCCAGCTTCCAGCTTACGGCCTGGGAAAGCGATGGAGGATGGCCCAAGTGCTTGGGCTCCTACAGCCATGTGGGAGATCTGGATGGAGCTCCTGGCCCCTGACCTCAGCCTGGCCCAGCGCCAGGCTGCAGAGCCATTTGGGGAGTGAACAGCCATATGGAACATCTGTCTCTTTTGAATAAATACCCTTATTTAAAACAACATCACTACTATAAAAGTGGATGTGCACCTGCAAGTGGGTCAGGTTGGCTCGAGCCTTACCTATGTTCACAGACTGTGAATTAACTGAAGTTAATTCAGGCCCATAACTTAGGTAATAAGGCCCATAACTTAAAACTCTCAGAAGAAAGGTAAGAAAAGCTTAGTGACGCTGCAGCTGCATTCCTCACATGGCGCCCAGGGCACAGGCAACAAGCAGACAGATAAACCGGACAACATTTAACATTTTGTACACAAAAAGACACAACAGGTTAAGCTGTGACCTGCCACGCTGGCATTCCACATGGGTGCCAGTTCAAGTCCTGGCTGCTCCACTTCTGACCCAGTTCCCTGCTCCTGGCCTGGGAAAGCAGCACGATTCCCTGCTGTGTGTGTGGGAGACTGAGAGAAGCTCCTGGTTTCATCCCTGCCCAGCCTTGGTCCCAGCCATCCAGGGAGTGAGCCAGCAGGCAGAGGAGCTTTCTGTCTCTCCCTGTCTCTGTGGAATTGATTTCCCAGTGAATACGTTGTTCTTTTTCCTTTTTTTTTTTTTTTTTCATTTTGATGATCTTTATATAATTGATTAGGGCTCAAAGGGTCAAAGGCTACAGGAAAGTGGGTAAGACCATTGTTTCCACACACCCCCTCCCAGCTGTCCCAGGCTCCCCGACGTGGGGCGTGCTCCGAGGGCACTGCTCACTTGGTTTTGATAATTCAACTGTTCTGAATTGCTGCCAATCTCGCCTTTACAAGCATGATGAAATCTCTCCAGAATCCACTAGCTGACGTAAGTTTTTCTTTTTAAAGACACAATCAACAGAGAGCAGACGAGAAGACACATCAGATAAGAGGCTAACATTCAGTGTATGAGAAACTTCTGTAACTCAAGAACGAAACAAACTGACTTCATAAAGCTAATGCCTTTCCACTTCTGGTTCTACAGCCCAAAAGCTGAGAGCAGAACCCTGCTGTTTGTTCCGCCCTACTCACAGCAGCCTCCCTCACACCAGTCAGGGAGCGAGCTGAGGGAACGGCCTTGTTCACGCCAGTTGGAGGAGCAAGCTGAGGGAGTGGCCTGGTTCACACCAATTAGGGCTGCAAGCTGAGGGAGCGGGCCTCGTTCACACCAGTCAGGGAGAGAGCTGAGAGAGCTGAGGGGGCGGCCTGGTTCTCACCAGTCGGGGGAGCGAGCTGAGGGGGCGGCCTGGTTCTTACCAGTCGGGGGAGCGAGCTGAGAGAGCTGAGGGCCCGTCCTGACTGGAACCAAACACCAGCAGTAAGTTGCTAGAGGAGAGGCTGAGCTTAGTTCCTCTTGCAGAGCCCGTGGTCTGCTGTTGGGCACGAGCCTCAGCTCAGCCTCTATGAGGCCGGGAGGCCATAGCCGAGCGTGTGTGAGGCTGTGGGTCCATGCCCGGAGCCCACCCACCTCTACCTGCAAGGCCTCTCCGTTTGAAGCCCCCAGAATTGCTCACGGCAGCTGCACCCTAACAACCTCCTCCAACCCGGTCACTGAGAACGGCCCCACCTTCACACCAGAACAGGCTTAAGGATCCATTCCTGCTGTGTGGTAATCTGCTTCCATTAACACAAGGTAGCAAGCCTTTGCCGTGCAGGCCCTTGTACATCCAACCATGGCATAAGCTGACAGCCAACAGCCAATGAATGAATGAAAAACCACCTCTCTCACACACACACACTTCAAAATCTCCTCCGAGAGGGGAACTCAAAGATAAATTATCCCGGCGAGGAAGCAATGAAGCCACGCATACTTTTTCTATGAGTGTCTTGGAGACCCCTGTACACGCATGTACACGCATGTACACGCGTGTAGAGGTGACCACCTATTGTATTCGATGCTGTCATTAACCTTCAGGAGGCTCCGGCCCACACCACAGCATGAATGGGCCTTGACCATGCTAGTGCTCAGTGGACCCAGCCAATCACACGAAGCCAGCTGTGGGGGTGGGCATCTGGTGCGACTGTCCCCTGCCAGGAACCTGGCTTTCTGCCTGAGTCCTGGCTCTGCTTCCAGCCCTGGTTTCCTGCTGAGGCTGAGCCCTGCATTCCAGGCTCTGGGCTCGGACTGGCCCAGCTGAAGCCACTGTGAGCATTTCAAGAGTGAGCCCAAGATGAGAAATTTCTTTGTCTCTTTGCTTTTCAAATAAATGAAAAGGCACACTCGTTTCTAAATAGTCCCTGAGGGGCATGAATCACACTTTGTTTTGTAAGAGACAAATACTGTCGGATTCTACTCCACGACAGACAGGAAGTAAATGGCCCCGCCTCCCAGGGCTGGGGAGCTGGCCACCCAAAGGAAGCCGCAAGAGGCGGGACTGTGGGTGTCCACACTTGCTGTCTTTCGTCAGAGCAACTTGCACAATGACACATGCAACGCAATGACCCTCTAACGCAAACAAGTCCTGCAGTGGACACATCTGCTGTGTGCACTGCATGTGAGCCGAGTGCCTGTGGAGGGCTCAGCAAGGCATGGAGGGACCCCCAAAGCAGGCCACTAGAGCATGGTCCTCCAGCGGCACTGCTGGGGGTCAGGGGCAGTGATGTGGGGACCCTGGAACCTCTGTGTCTCTGCAGCTTCCCATTCAGCAACAAACTAGTCTTCCCACACTGCACTCCAGCTAGCATGTGCCTCCAGCCGCAGTGACCGGAGGCCGAGCCCATGGGGCCCCCCAGGCCGGGCCTGGAGCCACCACAGCTGGGGGCTGAGCACCAATGGGGCCCCCCAGGCCGGGCCTGGAGCCTCCACAGCTGGGGGCTGAGCACCAATGGGGCCCCCCAGGCCGGGCCTGGAGCCTCCACAGCTGGGGGCTGAGCGGGCGTTCCCTCTGCTGCTGGAAGCTGCCTGGGTACCCTGCGAACGGTGACACGAGCTGCTGCTTCCCTTCACCCTCACGGCCACAGAGCCTCCTGTGTGACGACCCCAGCCTGCAAGAGACGGGCTCCCAGCTGGGCAATGGGACAGAGACCAGCCCAGTCCACAGAGGGGTGCGTGAGCTGTCGCACCGTGGAAACGGCCCCCACCCACGGGGTTCATAACCAAGTGCAGACTTCCTCACTACGCACGCTTGGAACCTCCCACCGCTGTGGCTCATGTGTGTGAAGGCCAGACCTCTCAAAGGACACTGCACCCATGGGGAAAGTCACTACCTTTAGGGATTCGGACCCAGGCTTCTTGACCGTTCCAAGTCCTGCAACCGGCACAGTGAGCAGGATTCAGTACTGCCTTCCCACGCCCTGCCTGGCGCTCTTGGCCACCCAGGGTCTGCCCAGGGAAACCCAGCGCACACGACCCGGGGCTGGAACGTCCGAGGCGCACCGTGATGCGGCCGGCGCCGTGGCCTGTTCCTGAGGCACCTCACTCGTGGCTACACCACCTGACCCTTTGCTCAGCAGCCATGGTGTTCCAGCTGGTTCCAAAGCTGTGTGGTGCTGAGGGAAGCGGCCAGGTACTCTACAATGGACAGACTGTGGGCACGATTTAGACTGAAACACCTGGGAACCGAATGAGCAATTCCCATGGCGTGTGTTCACAAGGCAGCCGCTGGATTAGCCTTGTGTCGCTGATAAGGCATGGCTACCAGCAGGGCAGGGCGTGAGATGTGGCTTACTGGGGCTGAGAGCCGCATTCAGAGGCGACCTTACTGGGGCTGAGGCTGTGCGCAGCACCGTGTGGCAGCAGGCATGGTGCTCACACAATTGTGCTTGCACGGCTACCAGCATTCAACTCTGTGGCTTCTCCCTTCCTTACCACCTCCCAATGATCGCACAGCTAAATGCCATCACTGGGGAGGTGGGGGGATTTCCACCCTTTTTCTTGAGGTTTGTCTCATTTGAAAGCCGAAGCTAGAGAGGGAGAGATTGTTCTACCTCCTGGTTCACTCCCCAGATGGCCTCAAAGGCCATGGCTGAGCCGAAGCCAGGAGCCTGGAGCTTGTCCGGGTCTCCTGTGTGGGTATAGGGGTCCAAGAATTTGGGGTATCTTTGCTGCTTTCTCAGGTGCCCCGGCAGGGAGACGGATCAGAAATGGAGCAGTTGGACCTTGAACTTGTGCCCATGTGGGATGCAGATGTCACAGCAGTTGGCACCGCTGACCACGGTGCTGACCCTCAACCTCCACCATCTCAGTGCCTCTTGAGCTCACAGGGGACAGTGCCGTCCGGTTTCCCCAAGGCACCGTGTTACTTTTCAGTCCCCTGACGATGAAGCGTGTTGAGATGCTTCCCACTGCGGTCCGCCTGTCCTGCTGGCTCCTCAGTCAGGTGTGTGATGGCTGGGCAGCGCACTGCCCACTGAACCTGCAGTTCGCAAACAGAAGGGCTCCCCTGTGGACGTCTCGTGAATGTGTTGAACTGGCCAGGTCTTGGGGCCTTCTGTTTTCATGGGTTTCCCTGTGGCTGAAGTCAGCCTGGGTCGTCTGCTGCAGTGTCGACGAGTGGATGGGGAGGTCCCTGCCCCCAGTGACAATGGTCCTCTTCCTTCCACCAGCCCTGTGTGGCTCCTGCCCTTGGTCCCCGTTGGTGGCTGGGACAGGTCAGCTCCTGGATATATGCTTCTCCAGTTCCCAGGGGCTGTGGCTCCTGGCTCGCACAGGGTCTTGCCATCTCCATGCTCCATGTGTGTCCAGTGACACAGTGCAGAAGGGCTGCCCTGGGCCTGGGGATTGGAGCAGGCATCCTCGCCCTTGTGGCTTCAGGAGAGTGCCCCAGAAAGGCTCCTTCCAGAACAGTCCATGGACCTGCCATGGCACCCAGAAGCCCTGAGTTACCCACAGCTGATGTAGCCACACTGCATGGACGTTGTCTGAATGTCAAACTGAGCTGACTTCTCATGTAACAACCAGGACTTCCCAGGAGTTGAGGGCACACGCTCCTGCCACCTCAAACCATAGGATGGTTAAACTGCAAGATTTTCTTCAACCAGGAAAGGAGGAAATCCACATCTCCAGTAGGAAGCACACGCAAGCATCAGGTAAGTTGGCACCATCCGTCTGCAGAGCCAAACATTCCTTACACAGGTGAGGACCTCGGCCGCCAAGGGGCACTCGCTGTGCCACCTGCAGAAGAGACTTCCGGCTCCTCCCTGTCATTGCATCCCGAGCCACCCCCTGCTTCGGCACCACACACCCTCAGGATGCCCACGGGCACCCAGTGCTCCTGGGCCGGTGTCACGCACACCCTAGGCGCTCTCCCTGCCCTGCCCTCTCTTCCCCTCCATAAGAGGTAGCCAGAAAATGCCTGGAGCCCTCCCCCTGACACACCCAGCCGGCACAGACCCCCACCTGGAGCAGCTGGGGAAATAACTTCCCCACCAGGACTAGCTCCTAGGAGAAGCAAGGTCCAGCTCTCCCTCCCACAAGCTGTAGCCCGGGGAGCGTCAAAACTGCCATCCAGACACATTCCTGAGATGGTACAGGCATGGCTGAAGGCACTCTGCCTCCCCACTCACCACCCCGGCATCCAGCATGCAGCAACCAGCACCCAGCACCTGGCACCCAGCACCCAGCACCCAGCACCCAACACCCAGCACCCAGCACCCAACACCCAGCACCTGGCACCCAGCACCCCACACCCAGCACCCAACACCTCACACCCAGCACCCAACACCCAACACCTCACACCCAGCACCCAGCACCTCACACCCAGCACCCAACACCCAACACCCAGCACCCAACACCTCACACCCAGCACCCAGCACCTGGCACCCAACACCTGGCAGGTAGGGACAGATGACAGGGACTAATGGGATGTACACATCATTTTGCCTTTCCAGCTGGCATAACCCCTACCCCATGGTTACTTTCTGAAGGGACGGGGTGGGGGAGATTCTGGAGGCAAAGGGGGGTGGCCTATGGCAGAGCACCGCCCCAGAGGGTTCTCTTGTCCCAGCCTGGTGACCCCACCCTGCCCGCCTTCACAGGCCCGCCTCGTTCATCTGCCCGTCATCCAGGAGACTGGAAATGGTCCTCTCATGGGGCCTGCTCTGTTCATGCAGAAATTTGTGTTTAGGGATTTGACTCCCCGCCCCCACAGATGGTGATTCCTGAGAGCAGCTGCTGGGTGCCCTTGCTAGGCCCAGGGCACTGGTGCCAGGTCCATCCCACTGAACCACTGTCCCCCCCACCCTTCCCTCACGAGGACCTGCGCTCTGAACTTGCACCCCCCTGGCACACGGGTGACACTCAGCATGCATACAGGGAGCAGAAAGAAGCCAGTGCTCAGAGGCCACACCCAGGGCCGAGTGTGGCTGGGGCTGCCCCATGCCTCCATGGGAGAGCAGGCGGGGGAAGGGTCTCCCTCTCAAGCCAGCCAGAGGCCATGCGCACTTGGCGCCATGGGATGCTTTGCTACCACAGCCCAGAAAAATCCGTTGTAACAATTCCCTGGAGAGTGTGATGATTCACCCCTCCGCCCCCGCACCCAGCTGCACGCGCCCTGCCTTCATTTCCTAGAGCCACGGAGAGCGAGGCGCACAGCCCTGCAGAGGAGGCCTCGCGTGGCACCCAGACACACACAGTTTCTACGGAGACGGCCTGGCCTTGCCAAGCCGGACAAAAAGGGGACAAAAAGGCTTCTAGTGCAGTAACAGAAGGACTTCAAAGCCCATTGGCCAAGTCACAAAGCTGTCCATCCTATCCTGCCATGAATGTCTTGATGCCCTTACACAATTCCCCCCTTGGGGACTGGCACTGTGCCCGACCCAGCTCCTGTTCACAGCCCGGGATCCTGCACTCATGTGGGAGACCCAAGGCAGGCTCCTGGGTTAGGTCTGGCCCAGCCCTGTCACGTGGCCACCTGGGGAGTGAACCAGAGGATGGAAAACCTGTGTGTGTGTATCCTTCTCTAACTCTGCCTTGCAAATAAAATAAATGTTGATGACAAACTCATGAATGGTAGACATGAGCCGAAGCCTCAGAGCAGTGGGAAGGCCTGATTTTCCAACGCGCTGCCAGCTGGTGCTCACCGAGGCTTTCACACACAGAAAAGAGAGCGGTGTCCGTTTTTCCAGCAATGGTGTTGCCGTGGGAGACACAGGCCAAGCTGCCGGCCTGGGGTAGGGGTTGTGAGATGCCCTTGGGAGGTCTGCTGGGCACGGCCTGGCCTCCCCGTGTGCTCCACGTGGTGGTGACAGGGACTGGGCAGCCAGGCAGCCTCCTGCCACAGGCAGGATTCCTCACCAAACGTCTGGGGTCAGTACCTGACAGCCACTGGGGGCCCCTGGGGGCAGCTGTGCAGAGGAAAGGCGTGTGCCTGGAGTGTCCTTATGGCCTGCTTCTCGTCTACACTGGGCAGAGAACCTGCTCCTTGCCGCCCACGTTGTACTGCCAAACGGGGGGAGGGCCACAGCTGGTGGGCCCCCAGGGCAGGTCCCAGGCAGGCAGGCTTCCTGTGCAGGTGGGCACATGGCACATGGTGACCCTGAAGCCCGCGGCCACCCCTTCCCAGTCCTGCCTGTTAGCGCACAGGCAGCCTGAGCCATTCACTTTGCCAGAGATGGCCGCATTCTTGGCAGTCGCTACCCTAAGAGCCAGTCATTTTTTTAAGGTTTATTTATTTTTATTGCAAAGTCAGATATACAGAGAGATGGAGAGACAGAGAGGAAGATTTTCCATCTGCTGACTCATTCCCCCAGTGACCGCCACAGTCGGAGCTGAGCTGATCCAAAGCCAGGAGCCAAGAGCTCTTCTAGGTCTCCCGTGCAGGTGCAGGATCCCAGGGCTTTGGGCCGTCCTCAACTGCTTTCCCAGGCCACAATCAGGGCTGGATGGGAAGCAGGGTTGCCAGAATTAGAACTGGAGCCCATTTGGGATCCCGGTGTGTTCAAGGCAAGGACTTTAGCCCTAGGCTACCATGCTGGGCCCAATGTTTTTAGGAGCCCACGTGGGTTCTTGACCGGCCACGAGGAGACAGCGCTGCCTGTGAGTCAGGGTCCCCTCCTGGCCTCCTCACTGCCCAGCCCTTGCCTTCTCAGCCAGGGCATGCTCTGGGAAATGTGCTGACTTGGTTTCTGATACAGAGCAGCAAGGATTTGGGGAATATCAAGAGCTGCTGACCACGAGCAGCTGACACATAGGACAGAGCCGCCCAGAGCACAGGTGCGTGTCCACAGCGAGCACCAGCCCATCTGGGAGCCACTGGCCCACCGAATGATGCCACTGCACGATCATGCGTCTGCTGGAAGCTGGTGCATGGTCAGCATCCCAGAGTGCCTGGACACTCACAGACCTTCCCGTGGCCTGGTCCACCAGTATGTGCACACCCCGCCCTCGTCCCAGCGTGCCTGTGAGGACCAGAGCGAGCCTCTCTAGGTGGACAGAAGCACAGCAAGAAACACAAAGGCCGAGGCAGGCTTCCTAGAAGCTTATGTAACCGCAGCCTTGGGAGCCACAGAGCTTCGGGGCTCAGACAGTTCCCAGCGGGCTGCGAGGCTGCTTGACGAACTCTCGCTTTTCAACCGTAATTGCATTGTGCTTAATTGCTTTATTAATTCCTGAGCATCCTGATTCATCCTCTCTTTCCTCTTCTAACCAGCAGACAAGGTTTTTTTTTTTCCCCTTTCTTCATGTGGAGCCAAGCAACTGTGTCTACACAGGGTTGAAGCAAGGGGGCTGGTTCCCAGGTGGTCCTGAGCCCAGGGCTCTCATGTCTTGGTCCCCAGGTTCTGAGACCAGGACCCCAGGTGGTTCTGAGCCCAAGACCCCCGTGGGTTGGTCCCCAGGTGGTCCCGAGTCCAGGGCCCCCTTAGGTTGGTCCCCAGGTGGTCCTGAGCACAACCCCATGGGTTGGTCCTCTGCTCTCTGCAGGCTTCCCGGCTGAGCTGTGTCCCTAAGTGTAGAATCAAGGGTGGGAAGCCTGCAGCTCCTTAAGCACTCACAGACAGGGTCATCAGAGGGTCTGATGGCAGCAGGTGCCATTCCACAGGTGAGCTGCCCCGAGAGCACGTGCCGAGGCTGGCACTGCATCCCCAGAGAGCCCCAGCTCCAGCACACACCGCACAGGGGAGTGACAGCTGGAAGTACCGCCTACCCCATCCTATGGCATGGCTCTTCCTGCTTTGCTGTGGCTGCAGAGGGTAAGATGCAGGGAAGGGCACAGTGCCTGCGGGCCCGGGGGTGAAGTGGAGTGGGCTAGCATCCTCCCAGCTTTCCTGGGCTTTGCTCTCTGAAGTGGGCTGTGGAAAAACCATCTTTCTGGCAAAATAATAATAATAATACATGTACATTGGAGGAACATTTTACATGCTTTCCTGTGAAGTGAAAACTCACCTAAACATTGTCAGGTTTACCTAGGCAGGAACTCCCAGGCACCTCAGGCAACAGAAGAGCAGTGACCAGCACCTCGGGGTCCTCCTCGTGGGGACAGGCAACTGGGTCGGCCCCCAGTCCACCATCCCTGGCTGAGGGGGGACCTCCCTCCTGGGCCTGTCGTTTGCCAGGCTAACAGGGGCCAAGCATTTTGCGAGGGCCGCAGGTGCGGCTGTGGGGCCTGACTAGCACCCATCCTGCTGCTTGACCCTGTGGGGAGAGGCCTTCCTTCCTCAGGCTCCGGGGTGCCATCAGCCCCCTGGTTCAGCAACACCACCAGAAGTCAGGCCAGGACAGAGGCAGGGCCCAAAGCCCCGTGCTCCTGCTGTGTGCAGAGTCCCCTACCCGAGCTGGCGTGGGTCCCGGTACCTGTCTGGGTGACCAGATGAAGCTCTTGGCGCGTGGCTTCAGCCTGGCTCCAACCTGGCCACTGTGGTTATGTGGGATTGAACCAACAAAAGGAAGATTCTGCCTCCCTCTCTATGTGTTACTCTGATTTTTGAAGAAGTAATTTTTCTTTTTTTTTTTTATTTAAGTATGAGAACCAGTCTACGTTCTTGCACAGGAGCAAGGTCATTAGTAACTGTTGTCATGACAACATGCCCTCCTGCCCACCCCCCGACAAGCCTGGCTCTCCAGCTCATCCTTTAGCACAGCCACTGGTCCTCAGCAAATGACCACAACCTCACGAATGAGAAAGCAATGGTCAGTGGGAGGGGTTTACTTCTCCCAATTCACAACGTTTAACTGTCATCCATGCTCACACGTCGTCCTGTCGTCCTCGGGTCAGCAGCCGTCAGTCACCGTGGCCTCCAGTCCTCCTACCCCAGAAGCCCCGGTAAATTCCCAAAGGCTGAGAACGTGGGAAGAGAGGCTGGTCTCCAACAGCGAGGCAATGGCCAACCTGGGCAGCCCCTCCAGCACTCCGTGAAACTGCCCGCAGGGTCTGCAGCACCTCGGCCAGACACACCATGGGAGCAAGTGTTCTGGCTGCCCCGTAGACATGACAAACACTTCTGAAAGTCCCCCTTAGGGCACTGTCTCCTTTGCTTTGTCCAGACCCAGAGATGTCCTCATACCCCAGGCTGCGGTCAAGGTGGGTGGCCAGGAGGCAGTACAAGCTACCCCGACTCAGATGACTTCCCAGGACCTGTCAGGGACAGCTTAGGACGGAGGTGCCCCCTGAGCTGCTCAAGTCCTGGGAATGCCTCACACGTTGCAGTGTGCAAGCTTGCAGCCCCAACTCCTATGTGGCAGCTCCAGCTCCCAGGGTGATGCTGTTAGGAGCAGGGCTGGGGTGGGCTTCCCTTAGGCATGGAGGTACCCTCGGGACAGGGACATGAGTCTCGCATGGAGAGACCCCAGAGAGCTCCCCCAGCCCTTCTGCTGTGTGAGGCCACAGCAGGGGGCGAGGCAGGCACCCTGTCCACCAGCCCCTCCAGCTCAGACTTCAGCCCCTGAAAGTGCACGTGACTCCTGCAGTGCGGGACTCAGTGCCAGGACCCAGACAGTCTGTGCCATCGTGGCACACTGCCCTGCTGCTCAGCTTGCACTCATCACGGAAGCAGTTTGGCCCTCACCGTGCCAGCGCCGTGTCCATCGTCCACCTTCTGAAGCCGGCGGCTGCATGGCACCTGGCCTGCCTTCCCCAGGGATCAGGGCTCCCACAGAGGCAGGCATGGCGCCTGCAGTACCACAGCCCTGCTGGCTGACTCCACGCCTCTGCCGCCCGGCCCACAGCAAGTCCAGCGCCCATCTGTCAGAGACACTCTGGCTCACACGCACTTTTCTCTTTGACCTCTGCGGCCCTGTCAAGGCAGAACTGCGGCAAAGCTTGGGCCGTGTGCTCCGGCTACCCTGTCACTGTTGGAGTCACAGAGCTGCAGGGCAGGCAGCTAAGGAGGAGGCCCCTTCTGGCCAGTCTTCCTCAAGTAGCATGCGCCGGCAGCCTGTGCGGGAGCTCCAGCCTGCAGGCCAGCTCTGCTGTTGAGCAGGCCTCCCGGGGAAGCCAAGGCAGCCCTGGCCCAGCTGGCCTGGCTGCAAGCCCCCACAACCTCATGGCTGCTTTCAAGTCAGCAGAGGCCAGGCTCAGGGCCCAGCATCCAAGGCTGTGGTGCTGGCTGACTGCCTCTCAGGGTCCCTGAGCCAGCGTCCTTCCCAGTTGATGGACAACGGCTGCTCCACCGGCACCCCTTGAACCAGCTCCAGCATCTCCTGGGAGTTAGCTACCGTCATTCCTCACACAGAGGCGCACCTGTGTGGCCGTCCAAGTCGCAGGGGATATCGCTTTGTGAGTCACTAAGGAACTGATGGCTGACGCACTTGCCTCCCTCTGTCCCAGCCAGCAGTTACCCCTTGCACCCTGACCTTGGCCACACTCCCTCACATGGCCCTGAGTCTTCCCTCTGCCTGCTCCTGTGGGAGTGTCCTGGACAACAGCAGCTTCACTTGCTGCATGCCTTGGGAGGCCCCAGCATGGCCCCAGGCAGGCTCCACCTCCTGTGCCAGCCAGCTGCTCTCCAGGCCCCACCACACAGCGTTCGAGCTGGGGGGCTGGGACTGCCACCTGGGAGCAGGTTCAAGAGCTCCTTTCTGTTCAAGGGCCGTCATGGTCTTGATCACATCACCTTCAGACCATAAAATGTGTAACTTAAAATTTGCCCGCCATGGGCAGACTGAGTTCTGAGTACTGTGCCTGGTTGCCTCGGTGGGTCAGACCACGTATTCTCACAGCTCTCCCTCAGACCGCGCACTGGACAATCCCCACACCCTACAGGGTTTCCAGAAGCCCTGAGCTAGTCCCTTCAAGCACATTTTGGGTATAAAACACACAAACGAACGTGCAAGACATTGATTCCAAGCCCCCAGCCCCCCACCCGGCTGCCCTCCCCGAGCTAAGGAGACCCCATAGTTACTTCCTCCACGCTGTCCTCCAGGGTGGGCTCCGGCTCCAGCTGCAAGTCTTCCTCGGCGGTCTGTCAAGACACATGCATGACACATGCATGACACATGGTTAGCATTGGCAGTCTCCAGTCCCCAGCCACACACACACACACACACACACACACACACACACACGGGGCTCAGCGCTACCACAGCATTTAGGGTCGCTCCAAGAAGCGCCCATGGCCCCTCACCTGAGGGCACGTGGAATCGCAGCTGGGCCTCGCAGGCTCACTGCGGTGACAGGCAGGGTGGGTGGGGGGTGAGATTGCACAGTGGCCACACTGCTGCATGCAACACCCACAGCCAGGCCAGAGCGCCTGCCAGACGGAGGCTCCAGTCCTGGCTCCGCTGCTTCCAGGGCCTTCCAAGGAGCACTTGGGGGCAGCAGCTGACAGCTCGTGCCCTGCCACCCAGTGAGACCTCTGACCTGAGTGCCCAGTACCCGACTGTGGCTTGGCCCAGCCCTGGCCACCGTGGGCTCCTGGGAAGTGAATTAGCAGGTGGAAGAGCATCTCTACATTTCAGATAGCATGAAGACAAACGTTAGAAAGGAGAAGGAGACAGAGAAGGAGGAGGAGGAGAGAAGGACCTTGGTGACCTGCTATTTAAAGCAAACAACAACAACAGGCCTCCAAAAGACAGTGCTGGCATCCAAAGTGTCAAATGGCTGAGTCAGTGCCACGCGTCTGGAGGCATGACCTCCCGGTGGCCAGGAGGATGTCAGGGTGGGCTTTGGGAACACAGAAAGCCTGACACAGCTGGGATGGAAGTATGTGAGGGCAAAGGCCTCATAAGAAGCCACAGCCTTGTGAGCCTGCCAGAGAACAAATCCCATCAGTGAGGTCGAGGGCCTGGGACACCCACGGGACAGTGGGACACCCATGGCACCAGGCTGCACACCTCGCCCGTATTCCCGCCCCATCCTTCAGGCTCCACTCCTGCATCAGCCTGCTCCCCAGGTCTGCCCACTCATGGGTGAAATACACCATCAAAAGATGTCGGGGACCAGGGCTGTGATGCAGTAGGTAAAGCTGCCGTTGGCAGTGCCAGCATCCCACACAGGCACCTGCCTGCTGATGTGCCCGGGAAAGCAGTGGAGGAGGCCCAAGTCCTTGGAACCCTGCACTCACGTGGGGGACCCGGAAGAAGCTCCTGGCCTCAGACTGGACCAGTTCCAGCCACTGAGGTCATTAAGGCCACCAGAGAGCGAAGAGGCACACAGAAGTTATCTCCATCTCTGCCTTCCAAATAAAACAAATCTAAAACTCTCAGAGCAGCTAACCAAACCACCACGACTCCACCCTTCCATGGCAGGGTGACATCGGCCTTGGTGTGGGGGCAAAGTGCTTTTTCTGAGGAACACGCCATCCTCTGGCACTGTGGCCTCACTCATGGTGACCTCGGTCTCTGCAGATGACAGATGCATAGTCCAAGGGGGAAAGCGTGGGCAAAGGGCATGAGAGAAAGACCAAAGCCCACGGGTGTCAGTTCCCGGGCCCTGGCAGTCTGACCCATGAAATTAACTGCAAACCAGTGACTGTTCTGAGAAAAGGGTGCGGGCTCCTTAACAAGGCTTCTGTGACCGTCACCGTGCAGTTCAGAGGCCAAGTGGACTCTGCTCACTTTTACCCACTTTTCTGTTTATTTACGTCAAAGGCAGAGGCTCAGAGAGAGAAACCGAGCAGGAGCGAGTGAGCGCTTTCGTCGCTGGCTCCCTCCCCAGATGGCTGCCACAGCTGAGCTGAGGTGGGCTGCGGCCAGGAGCTCATGCCTGCAGGACCCAAGCACTCGGGCCGTCCTGTGCTCTTTCTCTGCTGGACGAGCAGTGAGCCGCCGGAAATGCGGCCAGTGCCCACACAGGATGCTGGCAGAGGCTTAATTGCCTGCACCCGAGGCTGGCTGCTTACATGGACTTTTTTTTTAAGATCTTTTTTTCTTTTCGGGATTAGAACCAGCGCCCATACGGGACCCTGGCGCGTTCAAGGTGAGAACTTACGCCACTAGGCTAGCATGCCAGGCTTCTTTAATGGATTTTAAAAACATTTTATTTATTTTTATTGATTAGAAATGAGAAACAGAAAGATTTCTTGTCCGCTTCTTCACTTGTTAAATGCCTGCAGCGGCCACAGTCCAGCCTCACGTACACCAAGGGGCAGGACCTCGGCAGGGACCCAGGGCTGAACCACCTCCTAGTCTGCATCAGGACAGAGCCCGACTGGAATCCAGGGGCTTGGACGTGCATCTCAAGTGGCACCTTACTGCCATGCCACCTGCCCACCCTGATGCCTGAGCATAGAGAGAAGTCAGGCTCTGGGTCCCAAAGCAGAGTTCACCCTCTGTGTACCTCTGAAGGGACAGGGAGGGGCAGAGTGGCCCATCCACCTCTGAGGGGACAGGCGGCGTGGTCCATCTACCTCTGACTGAGGTTGGGACAGGCGGTGTGGCTCCAACTGCCCTAGCACAGGCTCATGCGGCCAGCAGTTGCTGTCCATGGTGCTGATGTCATCGGCACAACTTGCATGCTTGTTCTCTGGCCATTGTAGATTGATTTTAGAACTACTAAGCACAAAGCTGTCCCCTTACCGCAGCAGTGGCCCGAGGCCCAGCAGGGACGGAGAACGGCTTCTTCCTTTCCTCTGCTAAATGCACGTTTCCTGCCTGCAGCCTGGAGCTGCACCTGAGCACGCACACACACGTACACACAACACAGTGCATGCATACACACATCACACCCTGGCTACACACACCTGTGTACACACTTGGCACAGCAGAGATGTTCAGAAAGTACCAGAGAGGAAGATAAGGTCTCGTGGCCTCCTCACTCTCTCACTACTTCAGTCTGCAGCAAGAGCAGGTCTCTTCCAGCAGAGACAGTGGGCCTGCACTGGCCACGGACTCCCAGGGAGGACGCCACACCAGAGCCCCACAGACCGCTCAGAGCACCCAGCATTCTGGCGCCACCTCTCCTGCCTGGGCTGCTGGCCAGACTCCAGACCAGGCCAATCTGAACCACTGTGCACATGGCCCACAGCACCCAGCTAGCTGCCTGCCCAGGAAGGTATCAAACGAAAAATGAACAGCAAATATTAGCACAGAATCCCTCATTCCTGCAAGACTGCTCTGTGAGTGTGTGTGCATACGGTGCATCCATAAAACTTCTAGAAATTTCTACAAGTGATGCTGAGGGCAGGGGACCATGCAGAAACGATATCCTGGATGCTGGGAAAGTTGAGTGAGTGATCCTAACATGTAACGTGAGTTGTGACAAACACATAGGCACATCTGACACCGCAGGGAATGCCTACTTCAGGGAACTTTCTCAGAGAGGAAAAACCGATGTCAGCCACGAGTGATTCAAGCTGAGCCAGCCAAACTCCTCGCTCAGGGAAGCCCCTGGCTAAGGCAGAGCTGCATCTGCTGCCATTCGCCTCAGCCAGTCCCCTCCCCCGGGGACAGGGGCACACGCCCGCCTGTTGACCCATCTTTTCTCCAAGTCTCCATCAGCTTGCACTTGCAGGCCTGCAAGATCTCGGAATCACTGGGCCCTCTGGGACCAGAAAAGGCTCCATCATCCTCTACCTGCCCCCTCGCCCCGGAGCCCTGCAGCTGCCACTTGTTGAAGAGACACAGGGGCACCTTCACAACCCCCCAGGAGGCAGACTGGAGCGCGGCTCAGAGCTGGTGTCTTCACTCACGCGCCTAGCCCGCACAGGGCGCCCGTGTGCACACACATGCCCGCAGCGCTCACGTCGCCAGGTGCCCTTACGTGACCTGACACGGAGGTCTGCGCCCCACGCGTCCCTCGCTGGCCTGGCCGCCGGGGAAGCAGGGATGCCTGGCCAGCCACCCGCACTTGGCCAGTTTGGATTTTCTGGGGGCCACGGGCAAGTACAGCTTCTCCTCCTGAATCGGACTCACCTCTACTTCCATGGGCTCCACCTCTATCTTCTTCCATAGCTCCAGCAACTGTGCGATGGGCATCTTTGCAAACTTTCCTCTGCTCGGATGCCAGAGACGGAATCAGGGAGGCGGCAGCGGTGCAGGCAGGGCGGAGAAGCGGGCGCCTCGGAGGCTGCAGCCGCGGAGAGCACACCGGCGAGGGCCGCACGCGTCACCCTGGGGAAGCGGGGGCGACGGGATCGTGGGCTGCGAGGCCCTCACAGCGGCTGCCTGGCACGGCCTCCTCCGCCCGCGATCCCTGCAGCCGCTCCAGAGGCGGGGAAGCGGGAGCCGGCCCGCAGCTCGGCGCGCACTGCGACTGTGGCAGGGCCAGGGCTGCGCTCGCGCGCGCCCCGCCTGGAATCCGCGCCCCAGCCCGCGCCCGCCCCTCGCGCTGCAGCCTTCTTCCCTCCCCTACACGACTTCACCTTAATTGGCTCTAAATGAGGGGTGAAAGTTGAGTCTGAGGATGCGGCTGCCATAGAAACGGCATAGCAACCGAGGCCGGGAGCACCAGCCTCAGGTTCTGCCCCCTCCCCGACCCTCCCCGCGCCAGGCCCTCCTGCGGGAGTGGACGCCAGCAGGGACAGGCAGAGCCGCCTGCTCCCCGGGAAGCCTGCCCGGCCCACAGAGAAGGGCAGGAAAGGCTGGGCCGCCCTCCCACTCACTCCAATCTGGCTGCCCTGCCCCTGCCCCAGACACCCTGACCCTAGGACGCTCAGGGCACCAGGGCACCCCAGCTAAGGCAGCTGCTTGGCTGCCAAGCTACCGGAGAGACATGCTCCTTCCAACACAGGTCATCTCCTTCCTGCTCTGATTGGACAAACCCCCGTCACAGGTGGGAGCTGTCCGGGGCCGCAGCCAGGAGCCGCCCATGGTCAGGTGGAGTCACTGTGCCCCTGACAGCAGCAGTGACATGAGGAGGGGGGTCGGGAGCAAAGGCGATGGGCGGGCTGGGGGCGGGGATTCCTTCCTCAGCTCTGTTTGGGGGGGGGTGGAGAGGGTGTCCTCTCCCATCGTCCTGCTGCTGCTGGGGGAGGGGGGGAGCCACGTGCGAGCGAGCTCTGGGCCTCCCCGTGACAATCCCTGCGTGTTTGGGAAGTGTGGAGTGTAATATAAGTGTGCTTTTCCATAGCAAATCCCAGTGGGAAAATGGCTCACCTCCCACTACTTTGCATCTTTATCAAAATCACTAAGAAGCTCAGCTCATTAACAAAGGAAAGCTCTGTCTCCAACAACCCCAAGGGAAAGTGAAGTTAACAGAGGGAGGGGCCGGCACTGCAGCAATGCAGAAAGCCCACATCCTGGCTGCTCCACTTCGGGTGCAGCTCCCTGCCTATCTGCCTGGGAGGGCAGCAGGGGACGCTGCAAGTCTTGGGCCCCTGCACCCACATTGGAGACATCAAGGAAACTCCTGGCTTTGGACCAGCCCAGCTCTGGTCTTGGTGGGGAGGGCCAGTTCGGCATCTGACTTCCAGATAAACAAGATGCAGTTAACAGAGGGGCCTGGTGCTCGGTGCTGACTTAGGAAGTCACTTCACTCGTCAACACAGGAGCTGGTAAGGAGCAGACCATCCCATTTAGAACAGGCAGCCTCAGACGCGGCACGCCTGCCTGGCAAGGCAGAGGGAGGGGTCTTGGTGTTTGGGGCATGGCAGGAAACACTGCTGGGCAGTTGGCAGGTGACAGAATTGCTGCCAAGACCCAGAGAACCCTCCCCTCCACAGAGGGAGAGGAGACCCCCCGCCGCCCACAATTTAATCCTGTTCCTGGGGCTTTCCATTGGAGCTCTGAGATAGAGAGACAAGGACAGACAGAGGGAAGAGCTTCAAGGGGGCCCCTTGGTATTGGCTGCACCCCATGAGTCCCGAAGAATCCTGCCCCCATCTGTGCACCCATCTGTGGGGGTGCTGGGGCCAGAGTTCCCAGAGCGCCAGCACCTGTGGGTCAGCGTGCCTCAGTGCTCCTTCATACCAGGGGGCCAATCCAACAATGCCCATCAAGATTCCCCAGGCGAGCAGAGGCCACACTCACTGTACCCCAAGGGGCTCTGCTTCAGAACCACAAGCCTAGGTGATTCCTTTGAGGGCTGCCTTCTCCCTGTCCAGCTGTACCCACCCTCCCAGCTGTGCCCCCCCTCCAGGGCACTGTCTGCAGGGAGCAAGGGACCCAGCACAGCAGCCTGGGAGCCCAGGAAGCTGTGGGTGACACTTGCTTTAAGATGACAACTTGGAACACAGAGACCCAAGAATCCAGCTGAGACGCTGCTGCCATCCCAGAAAAACTCTAGGATGGCGCTCAGGGTGCTGAGCCAGGCAGGGACCAGGGGACGTGGGAAGACGCCCTCTGGTGCAACGCCAGCGGCCACCTGCCTTGTAGCATCCGGTCACTTTCCAGAAAGTGCCGAGCCAATCCCCCATGGTAAAAGGCAGGTGCCTGGTGAGGGACTCACACCTCCCACCCCAGAACACCAGCAGCTTTGCTGGGAACCAAGGGCCTCACAGATGTCCGTGGTCCCGACCAGACCCTACCGCAGTGCGGCTGGCGTCCACAGAGAGCGAGCTATACACACCAGTGGGAAGGGCCATAGTCAGGGGCCTGGGGCCCGTCCCAAAAGCTGGAGTCGGAGACTGGGAACAGGACCTGCTGATACTTTAAAAAAAATTAGCTTTTTATTTGAAGGCAGATTTACAGAGAAAAAAAGAGAGAGATGTTCTACCTGCTGGTTCACTCTCCAAATGGCCTCAATGACCAGAGTTGAACTGATCTGAAACCAGGGCCAGGAGCTCCCTCCACGTCTCTCACACGGGTGTGGGGTCCCAAGGCTTTGGGCCACCCTCTACTACTTTCCCAGGCCACAAGCAGGGAGCTGAATCAGAAGTGGAGCAGCCAGGACATGAACCAGTGCCCACATGGGGTCCTAGCCTGTTGAGCCATGCACTGGCCCTGTGGCCCCAGCCTGGGAGATGGCCCCCGTGTAGGCATACCCTCTCCCCAGGAAGGAGAATTCCACAGAGCAAAGGCACCCCAATACCCCCACATCTCAGCAAGCAGGAGCCAGGCTCTAGGCACCAATCTCTTCCCTGAGCAAGGACCAGCCCAGGCACTGGCTGGGGGGAGGGGGAGGATGGTAGGCACCAACCGCAGCTGGCAGCTGGGGCACTGCCGGGCGCTCCCGGAGCTCACTTTGTGAACATCCTGTCTGTGCAATCCAGCCCCTCAACCGCCAAGCACCCAAGCCGTGCTCCCAGCGAGGCCAAGCTGTGACACACGGGAGCTGCTTCCTTCAAGAGAAACTGTTCACAAACAAGAAAAGTGAAAGGCTACACAAGAAGGACACCGCCTCTCTCTGGTGAAGCTTCATTTACAAGCCAGGAGGATTCTCGTACTCTGCCTGGCCCACGTGCCCACGTGCCCACGTGCCCACAGCTGCTGTGTCCTGGGGTCAGGACGTCCTCACAAACCAGAGGCTCTGGGTTGGCAGCCTTCCAGGCAGGAAGTCCCACCCCCTTGCAGTTCCTGCCAAGTCGGCTGGCTAAGACGGAAGCGCCAGTCCGCTAGTCTGGCATGCCACACAGCAATTGTCGACTAAGCAGCTCCAGCCTCTGTCTCATTTAGCCACAAGCTAAACACGCTTGTTCCAAAATTTACTTCAGCCAAGCCTGGGCCTAATCATGCAGCCATTCAACAGAGACCAGAGGAATGAGCCAGCGAGTGGAGACTGGGTGCCTGCCACCTGCCCAGGGCTCGCTGAGTCCCATCAGCTTTGTACAGACATCTGCAGGCACTTCCGCCTGGACTCGCAGGAGCCGCAACAGCTGGCAAGTGAGGTCTTCTAAGCAAGACTCGTATCTTTCTTTGGATTCTGTAAAAAGCACCCTCTATCAAACAGCTCGAGCTCTCTAGTGGAAAATGAAGTCACTGCCTGTTACACCAGCATCCCACAGGAGCACCTGCTTGAGGCCCGCTGGGAAAACAGCAGATCGGCCTAAGTGCTTGAACCCCTGCACCCCCGAGTGGGAGGCCCAGAAGAAGCTCCTGGCTCCTGGCCCAGTCCTGGCCATTGCACTCCTGTCGGTAGGGAAAAATCGGGTGTAAGACCAATCTGTGTGTGCGTAACTGCATTTCAAAGTTACTTTTGAAAGGAGTCTGAAAGCAGACAAGCCAAAGACGCATGCACACACTACTGCTGAACAGAGCAGAGGGCGGGGCTGCCAGGCTCCCAGCAGACTCTGGGGGGCGCCAGAGCTGTGCATGGCAGGAGGCAGGGGAGGTTTTTGTAGATTTTCAGGACTGCAACCGTCACATTCTCCATAAATAATCGCACAAACACAGTAATGAACACAGTGGGAGCACAGGGGGATTTCAGAACATTCAGAGGAAAAGGAATTAAAAATTAATCTGGGGGACAGAGCTGTGATATGGACAGCAAAGCCACTGCAGGGCTGGTGTCCCATTGCGTCACAGGTTCAAGTCCCAGCTGACTTTCCAATGAAAATAAAGATATGGCTCTCTCTCTTTTTTGTAGGTTTTATTTTTATTGTAAAGTCAGATTTACAGAGAGAAGGAGAGACAGAAAGATCTTCCATCTGCTGCTTCATTCCCCAAGTGGCCACAACGGCCAGAGCTGATCCAGTCCGAAGCTTGGAGCCAGGAGCTTCTTCTGGGTCTCACATGGGGGCAGGGTCTCAAGGCCTTGGGCCGTCCTCGACTGCTTTCCCAGCCCAGAAGCAGGGAGCTGGATGGGAAGTAGGGCTGCCAGGACTTGGACCTGCAGGGAGCTGGGTGGGAAGAGAAGCAGCTGCAGTGGGAGGTGGGATGCCAGGGCCGCGGGAGGCACCACAATGCCATCCCCATGTGGTTGCCGTGCCGTGAGTCTCCAGACTGATCTGGGACTGGACAGAGGCAAGCTTCTTCCAGGACCTGGGATGACTCGTCCAAAGGAGCCGGCCCCTGCCCAGAAGGTGAGTTGCTGATTCCTGCTGCCAATGACCTCCTGGGGAAAGCCAACCCTGGGTGCCCACCGGTGCCCGGGGACTCCTGTGTGCAGCAGGGGGACACCGGCTGTGTGGCCAGCTGCTTCAGTTAGGGAGATGAATGGTGCCTGCTCTAACAAAAGGCACTTGTTCCAGAATGTTCTACAGTTCTGCCTGCAATTGCACATGTGTTTCCTATGAAAATCCTGAAGGCTTGCCCATTCACAGCGAGCCAGAGAGCCTTAGGATGTGCCGATTTCCTCCAGCTTTTCAGAGGGAGTCAGTCTTGCCTGGCTGTAAACAGCTCTTGTCTCCTTTGTCATCGTGGCTGACTGCGCCACCGTCACTGGACTGGTTTCGTCACACCGGTCTCAGCAGTGTTCCCCTTCGTTCTCAGACCTGTCTGCTTCGGGCGCTTTGGGAAAGGCCAGGAGACACGTGGGGATGCACTGTGCCTGCAGAGCACACAGCACCTGCTGCCTCGTGTGGCTGGGGAGGCGGAGCGGACGCCCTCGGTGCCAGCCGCGCCTCTGCCGAAGGAGCAGATGGTCTGCATGGGTCCCTGAGGCCTCGGCGGTGCACACAGGTACGACAAAGGAGCCTTTCTCTGTGTCCTCCTCTCGTCAGCACCAAGTCCTCAAGAAAAGAGTGTGTGCCCAGGGCTGGCACCGTCGCAGCACAAGCTAAACTTCTACCTGCCGTGCCGGCATCCCATATGGGCACTAGTACAAGTCCCGGCTGCTCCACTTCCACCCTGCTCCCCACAGGTTCAAGCCCTGGCTGCTCCCCTCCCACCCTGCTCCCCACAGGCTCAAGTCCCGGCTGCTCCACTTCTACCCAGCTCCCTGCTAACGCACTGGGAAAGCAGCTGAGGACGGCCCAAGTGCCTGCCCCCCACACTCACATGGGAGGCCTGGATTGGGTGCAGGACTCCTGGCCAGCCCAGCTATTGCAGACATGTGGGGAGTGAACCAGCTGGTGGCAGATCTCCGTGTCTCTATCTCTCTTTCAATAACTAAGATCAACAGGTTCTTTTTTTTTTTTTAAGGAGTTTTTATTTTTATTGGAAAGTCAAATATACATTAGACCACCCAGGCCTGCTGAGGTCTTGGCCACACCTTCAGGCAGGTGGCACCAGCTTTGCCCACCCATTTCCTAAGAGACCACCAATGGGGAACATCTTACCTATAGGTTCCCACCCAACAAGGAGGGGTCAGGGAAGGCTTAAAACCCCAGACCCTTCCTCAAACCTTTGCTGTCTCTCTCCCTCCCCTTTCGAGAGGCCCCCCACCTCCCGGCCTTCTCTCCCGGGGTGCCTCCCCCTTCCCTGCTCACCTGGTCCCTTGGCAAATAAACTTTTCTGTCTGCAACAGATTCCCAGCTTTTTATTTCTGTACTAAGCTGAGGAAAGAACCCACTGGGCATTTCTGGCAACATACAGAAAGAAGGAGAGACAGAGAGGAAGATCTTCCATCCGATGATTCACTCCCCAAGTGACCACAATAGCCAGAGCCCCAGGGTGTGCTAGGCGAGGACTTTAGCTGCTAGGCTACTGCGCCGGGCCCAATCAACAGGTTCTTGAAGGATTGACACACCTAAATAACATACCAGGCTCTGGCTCGGAACACGGAGCAGGCCAACATGTGTATTCTATCGGAAATAGCTGTCATGGACTACAAGCAAAATCTCATTGTCATTTATAACATTGAAACCAAAAATGAATAACAGCAGTGTTACTGCGTCAGATGCAATGTACACCTGAGAGCACAGAAACTAACACACCGACAAGCGAACAAGTGGCACAAACACACAGCCAGGCGAGAAGTGCGACAGAAACACGTCCACCAGTCCACACACCTTAGGCCAGCAGTCAGCTGATACACAGGTTTGTGGACTTCAAGTAGCAGGGACAAGAATGAACACGAGGGAGGGTGGACAGGGGTGTGCATCAGCTGGTGGGGGGGTCCCTTGTGGGGGAGGGTGGACAGAGGTGAGCAGTGGCTGGTGGGGGGTCCCTTGTGGGGGAGGGTGGACAGAGGTGAGCAGTGGCTGGTGGGGGGTCCCTTGTGGGGGATGGTGGACAGGGGTGAGCAGTGGCTGGTGGGGGGTCCCTTGTGGGGGAGGGTGGACAGAGGTGAGCAGTGGCTGGTGGGGGGTCCCTTGTGGGGGAGGGTGGACAGAGGTGAGCAGTGGCTGGTGGGGGGTCCCTTGTGGGGGAGGGTGGACAGAGGTGAGCAGTGGCTGGTGGGGGGTCCCCTCCCCAGACACATGCCTTAAGGTCGTGAGCATCTGCAACCTGAAAGAAGGTCTGATGAGCCTTTATGGAACTTGGTCGGGGAATTTTAAGCCTAAGAAACGGGATCCATTTCAAAGAGAGCAGGGAATAGAGGCGCCCACAGCCTGTTAAAGGCTCTGATTAGCTTCTTAAAGCAGCAGGTTCAAGCAAACCCACAGCTCCGCCAGCCTTCCCGCCCATCCTGCTCCAAACCGCACACTCAGCACCTCTGCGTGTTGCATCACCGGCTGTGACACTCGCGGTGTTTCCCACAACATGTTCACGAACCATCTGTCCAGAATTTGTCTCTAAACTCTGAGAATTAGGAAGCAGGAACTTCTCAAATTGGTTCCTGCTTGTCTTGCTGGTTTTCATGTGACTGCTACCATGTGAACCTGACACGGGCAGGCAGGGGCGGGTGGAGGGGTGGAGCTGAGGAACAGCCAACTCAGGGCACGCAGCACCTGCCCGACACTGGGGCACCTGCCTGCCACCCCCTGCAGGCTCTGCCCAGCTGCAGCCTTATCCCTTCTCAGAGGGAAGGTCACCGCCCTCAGTTCCTGTGTTGGAAGGCGGCTGCAGATGAGCAGTGTGAGAAAGTTGCAGAAAGAACAAGTTGATGAGCCCTGGGTGGACAGGGATCTCCTAGCAGAACGCCTGGGACTGAGCCCCGCTCTGCTTCGTCTCCCCGGCAGGCGGCAGACCACCACGCACTCAGCTGGGCCCCCCACCCACACAGGGACCAAGACGGAGACCCAGCAGGCTCCCAGCAGGCGGCAGACCACCACGCACTCAGCTGGGCCCCACCACCCATGCAGGGACCAAGACGGAGACCCAGCAGGCTCCCAGCAGGCGGTAGACCACCATGCACTCAGCTGGGCCCCCCCACCCACACAGGGACCAAGACGGAGACCCAGCAGGCTCCCAGCAGGCGGTAGACCAGGACACACTCAGCTGGGCCCCACCACCCACACAGGGACAGCTGGAGACCCAGCAGGCTCCCAGCAGGCGGCAGACCACCACGCACTCAGCTGGGCCCCCCCAACCCACACAGGGACCAAGAGGGAGACCCAGCAGGCTCCCAGCAGGCGGCAGACCACCACGCACTCAGCTGGGCCCCACCACCCATGCAGGGACAGCTGGAGGCCCAGCAGGCTCCCAGCAGGCAGCAGACCACCACGCACTCAGCTGGGCCCCACCACCCATGCAGGGACAGAGACGGAGACCCAGCTGGCTTTGCCCTGGTCGAGCCCTCAGCTGGGGACTGCAGGAACTCCAGTTTACCTATATTTGTTCAGCAAATAGAGGCTTTAGACAGGGAGAGGCAGACAGAAACATGTCCAATTTACCTCATGAGTTCTAACATTAATAATAATAAACATACTCGGGCCTAGCTCTGTACCATATTTAAGATGCTACGTGCATGGCATCCCACGTGGACCTCAGACCAACTCCCGGCTGCTGCACTTCCCGCCCGGCTCCCTGCTGAGGCCTGGGAAAGCAGGCTGGTCCAAGCGCTTGGGCCCATGCACCCACCAGGGAGACCTGGAAGAAGCTCCTACTTCCTGGTTTTGGTCCTACCCAGGCTGTTGCAGCCATTTTGAAATGAACCAGTAGAAAAAAAGACGAATGACCTAAAAGTACAAGCCAAAATTAAAAGATGACAGAACCCCTGGGAAGATCTAACCTACGAAATACGAGGATGGTTCACATTTTAAAGCCACTCAACCCACAGGAGACAAAATGTCAACGCAAGGTTAATGAAAAAGGACAAACAACAGCGTGGACGTCCCAGCAGGCATCAAGAAGAACCTGAGAGTTAGTGTACCTCAGACCTCAGAAGAGCCAAGGTGGACGTGGGCCTCCTCCTCCCACGGCTCAGTGGGATGGGCGTGAGCCTGCTCCTCACACAGCTCATGGGATGGGCCTGAGCCTGCCCCTCTGACAGCTCATGGGATGGACCTGAGCCTCCTCTGACAGCTCATGGGATGGACCTGAGCCTGCTCCCTCTATCAGCTCATGGGATGGGCGTGAGCCTCCTCCTCTATCAGCTCATGGGTTGGACCTGAGCCTGCCCCTCTGACAGCTCAGTGGGATGGGCCTGAGCCTCCTGTGCCAAAAGGCTTGGCCCCACCTCTGCACCAGCTCCTGCTCCAAGGACCTTCCTCTCCCCACCCCCCACGCTGCCCTGGACTTCTCTGACCAGTGAGCCAGCTGGGACATCTCCCCCCCCCCCCCCCGGCTACCACCCACAGCATTCGTGAGAAACAAGGTAAGTGGCTTGTTACCATGGGGATATTACAGGCTCCTGGGAGCCAGGTGAGACCCAGCTCAGAGGTGCAGAGCATGGGAGGAGGGAAGGGGTAAGCAGACAAGCCGCGGTGCACCTAGGGCCACTGGCCTGGCAACCAACCACAGTGCCATGTCACCCAGGAGAGAACAGGTGTCACCCACAGCCCCGCCCTCACTCCGAGGGTTTCTGCCTTCTCTGAAAGTTACTGCCAGGTCACTGAACCATTCCCAGCCCCAAAGCAATGGCAGATCTGGCCGGACATCAGCTCGCATCACTCCTGCAGCTCAGGGAGCCACACAGCTGGAGGACACAGGACTAGACTGAGATCTGTCTGAGGAAATTCTGGTAGGCTGGCTTCTGAAGGGGTGCCCAGGAATGCAGCCTGAGTCTCAGGCAGGAGACTGAGCTCCCAAAATGGGGCTGCCTCCCCCAGGCTGGCTAGCTGGCTTCCATGGAGGGGCGGCAGGGCATGCCCACATAGCGTGGCACAGCTGTGCAGGTGCAGGCAAGTACCTAGGATGCCACTCACAGCAGAACAGCAGGAGGACTCGGGGTCCTGGCCCCCCGATGCCCTGGTTGGGAGGAGCATCTGGACAGACACATTCTGGACATGGCAGGGACCCCAGGCTGAGAGGACTTCAACCTGAGAGCAGAGCATAGGCCAGCAGGGTGGCTCCTGGATGGAGGGTGGGTGGGGGCCACGCTCTCTGTGTGCACTAAGGAATCCCATGGCCCATCCTGGCTCTGCTGGGTCACCCTGGACCCCACGGCCACATGCGTCTACACTGTGTCCAAAGGGAAGCAGGGAGAGTGCCCCATCCAGGCTCGCCAAGAGGGAGCCACTGCACCAAGGGGCAAGTCAGGGCAGGGCAGACAAAGCATGTAGCAAGGGTGCCAAGGCCACGGGCAGAGGCCCACCCCGAAGGGGAGCTCTGTCTTCTGCCTGCCATTCTCAGCATGACTCAGAAACTGGAATAGTGACATGAGGCACACCAGCTGTGCTGCTCTGCTGAAATGTCTCAGGTCTGGGGCTTCTGGCCCTGGAACAGGGGCTGGGAGTGACAGTTCCCCCAAGTCCCAACCGACGATGCCCGAGTGGTGGGCTGAGCTGCGGGACCCTGTGGGAGGGGCTGACCGCTGGCGTCCTGGTCTCTTCAAGAGACTGTGGAGATGTGGAATCCCCACCAACCCACTCATTCCTTGGGGAACAGAGAAGGATCCACTGGTTCCCAGCTACAAAGGCCAGGGGTGGGCCAGGCCCAAGCCGATAAGCAGCAGGCAGGAACTCCATGTGGGTCACTCACACAGGTGCAAAGGTCCACAAGCCTGGACCATCACGAGCTGTCATGCAGCTGCATCAGCAGGAGCTGGATCGGAAGCAGAACAGCCGGGGCTTGAACCCGTGCTGATACAGATGGGGCGGAAGTGGCAGCTGAGCCACACCAGCAGCCCCAGAGGAAGTCTTTGCACAGGGCTGTTACCAGTGGCCCTGGAGGAAAGTGCCTGCAAATCCTGCTACTGGAAGCAATGCCTAAGGCAGCAGGTGGCAAGCTCTTAGCACGGCTGCTCACGGGAGGAGGCAGGAGAGGGCCGGGGCTGGTTGGGTGAGAGCAGCCAATGGGCTGAGCTAAAGAGGCTGCCAGGACCCTCGTGGGCTATGGGCACTGCAGGGGAGGCTGTGAGGCAGGCAGCACAAAGCTGAAGCCCAGGCCGGCCGTGCCAGTGGCCGCTGCCTCAGAGGGTCACATGGCAGGGTGCAATCGGGCTCTGAACTAAGCAAAGGAGACACTCAACCCACAAAGGCTTTGTGGATGAGGACAGGCAGAGTGGACAAATCAAAGAGCACAGGGCGGCGGGGAAAGGCGAGCAGTTCTGCTGGACAGGAAGTGCCCGTTCTGACCGCTCTCAGCATGGTGAAGGCCAGGGGAGAAAGGACTCACTTCTCCATGGTGAAGCACCTGACCGGGACCCCAGCCCTTCCAAACCATGCTGTCCACCCAGGCCACAGCACAGCTGGTCTTGAAGGCTGTGTCCAGCTCAGCTGCCCTCCCATGGAGTGCCAGGCAGAGGGTCCCACCCCTGACACCCCAAGGAGAAGCCCTGGCCCTGGCCTGGCACTCACTGTGCCAGTGCAAGAGTTGGAGCTGGGTGGAGCCAGTTGCACCTGCTGTGCCAGCGCTCCCGGGCTGGGCTCCCTCCTGGCTGCTGAGCCCCTGCCCAGATCTCCTGGGCTCTAGGTTGCTGGTCACGTGCTTACTGAAGGCTCCTCAGCACCAGACCAGAGAATAACCAAACACCTAAAACTCGGCCTCGCTGGCCCACTCTTCTCTCCAGGACGCACAGAAGCCACTGGCCATTGGTGCTCCGCCGTCCCCTGCCAGCCTGCGGGCCTGGCCCTCTCACGTCCCCTCTCCCCTCTGGCTCTCAGTAACTGTGTTCTACAGAAAAGAATGGTCGGCTTTAAACACAGGATTTTCCCCAGGGTGAGGATGGCCAGTGCCCTCATGGAGGCCTGTGGGCGGGGGGAGCCACCGAAGCTGAAGCCCTGGCCCAGGGCTGCCAGTGACAGAGGTGTGAGGGTCCCGGCCGGCAAGACATCATGCAGTCCAGATGTGCCGACTCCACACCCATCTTCCCACAATGCCCCTCCACAAACACCCACACCCAAATCCCCAAAACCCAGGGCAAAAGCAGGCACACGTGGGGGCGGGAAGAAAACTTGGGCACAGCTTCCAGGGAGAGTGGCCAGGCCCTGGACCAAGCCCCAGTCCTGCCTCTCGGGGCACAGGCAGCTACAGGCCCCTGGCTGGCTCTGGCTCTAACCTTTGGGCAGCCAGCACTCCTGGGGAGCGAGCCGTGCAGGGCACCATTTGGGTCTGTCAGCTCTCCCTGGCCAAGGGCCAGGGCTGAGGAAGGCACGCTTCGTGTTGCTGGCCTCAGGGCAGCCACAGCAGACACCAGGACTCAGCTGCCTGTCGATTCCCCGAGAGATGAATCCCTGGAAGATGTGGCCGCTCCGAGGATCCAGTCAACTCCAGTGTTAGTACAGGAGACAGAGTGGGGTCCAGTCGGTCACAGGAAGAACCAAGATGGGGTGGAAGCCAGGTAGGGTATTGCAAAAGTGAGTTTAATAATGGGGGGCGGGTGGGGACACTGCACCCACAGCCCAGGAAGTGGCAGCTCAGGGCTCAGCAAGTGTTGGGACAGGGCTGGCGTGCTGCATGGAGCCCGGATCGGCCGTGTCCTGCTGGGGAAGGGGGGAGGCCCAGCAGACCCAACCTGCCAGCCACATCAGCAGGGGTCTCTACAGAAGTTGGGCAGTTGGCCCCAGCAAGAAGAGCAGAGGCGCCCATCAGCCCTCCTAGGCTGCAGCCGGGACCACCCAGGCCACCAGCTGGGCAGACTCGGTGCCACAAGGGAGGGGACTGGCAAGGTGCGTCAGCAGGAGTGGGAGAGGGCAGGGCTTAGCAGCACAGTGGGCATTTCTCTTGAGATGTTTCCAAGCAGCGGGGATCAACGTGGGGCCTTTCTGGGTGGGGGGTAGAAGACGGGGCCAAGTTCACAGACTGACAGCCCCTGCGCAGCCGCCCTTGGGAGTCTTGGCCAGGTGGGCGGTGGATCCCCAGGCTCTGTGCAGTTGCGCAGCCGCAGGTCCTCTTTGGTGTAGCACAGCTCGATCTGGCCCAGGGTCTGTACCTTCTCGTCCTGGTGGGAGGGCGTGAAGGGCGGAGTGAGAATGCATGGCCCAGTGGCACCTTGGTCCAGAGACCACGAGGACATTGCAAAGGCGGGAGAGCCAGCGGCCCCGGGGCTTGGGTTCCAGAAGCAGCCTTGTGCTGGGCCCCAACCTCAGGCCCCTCCACCACCCCTATATGCTCACCAGCCGGCCTGGCAGCACTCAGGAAGGCTACAAGCAATGCAAGACCCACATGGACCACACACAAACACACAGCACATGCATCCTGCCGTCACACCACATACAGGCAGATCACATACATGCATCTCTCTCTTGCACACACACACACGCATCTCACCATCAGCAGACCACACATGGATGCTTCCAGTCCTCAGAAAAAGGGGCCATTTCCACAGGAGAATGCAGCTGTGGCAGAGGGGCGCAGTTCTCAGGGCTGGGTGGGCCGGCAGGGTGGGGGGAGTGGAGTTGGGTTCAGGGTGGGCCCGGCAGGGTGGGGAGAGCGGAGTTGGGTTCAGGGTGGGCATGGTAGAGTAGGGGGAGTGGAGTTGGGGTCAGGGTGGGCCTGGCAGGGTGGGGGGAGTGGAGTTGGGGTCAGGGTGGGCCCGGCAGGGTGGGGGGGGTGGAGTTGGGGTCAGGGTGGGCCTGGCAGGGTGGGGGGAGTGGAGTTGGGGTCAGGGTGGGCCTGGCAGGGTGGGGGGAGTGGAGTTGGGGTCAGGGTGGGCATGGTAGAGTAGGGGGAGTGGAGTTGGGGTCAGGGTGGGCCTGGCAGGGTGGGGGGAGTGGAGTTGGGGTCAGGGTGGGCCTGGCAGGGTGGGGGGAGTGGAGTTGGGGTCAGGGTGGGCCTGGCAGGGTGGGGGGAGTGGAGTTGGGGTCAGGGTAGGCCTGGCAGGGACGTCATGGCACTGCTGGTTGTTTCAGAACGGGTACCCGTGGAAGACAGGCAGACACACATGTGCTCACTTGCACACACACACACACAGCTCCACCACAGGGCCCTGCAGGCATGCCTCACCTGCTCTGGTGGAAGGCACTGGATTTTGGGGACCACGCCGTACACCCTGGTGAGGGCATCTCTGAGGTCTGCAAGCTGACATCCCAGGGAAGTGTGTCAGAAGTGGCCTGGAGCAGGAAGCCCAGCCAGCCAGCCGCGGACACAGCCACCGGCACGGGGCAGCTCCCCCAGGCCGCCCCCTGCATCTCTCTCTCCAGGCTCCATTCCTCTGGCCTCTTTCCGAAGGCAGTGGAACCCTAGAGCCTCCTGCCAGTCGCCACTGCTTCACCCTGCCTGGCCCTCAAACCTCTTACCACCCTCTGAACGCGAGTGGCACAGAGGTTAAGTGGGGATGGGGCTCGTGTGCCCCCCAGCCCAGGCCTGCAGGACGAAGCAACTTGGCCAGCGTGCCCGGGGACCCGCAGCAGGTGAGAAGTCACACGCAGGACTTACGTGGTAGTAGTTGGTAGATGGCTTGATTCCCAGCTTCAGGAGCTTGCTGCAAAGGAATGGGAGAAGCGTAAGCCGCAGTGTGAAGCCCCTTCCTCCCTCCAGATGCACTTCTGGGGGGACCCAGGGCCCTCAGTTCAAGGGGGCACAGCAACAGCAGCCCCCACCCTGCACGTGGGAGCCATGAGGGTGCCCCCTCCTTCCCAACAAGTGGACACAGACAATACTGTCCACACGGGCCAAGGTCTCATTGTCAGGGCGAGTTCAGCCTGCTCCTCTGGCTCCTGTCAACACGTAACTGTGGCTCATGTCCACGGCGCAGGCGGGGCTGGCTGGAGCTTGGGGTGCGTCAGCACAGCCTGGGGTACAGGTTACATGGGCACACACGTGGGGTATAGGCTATGTGGGCACACACATGGGGCACATGCATGGGGTACAGGTTACATGTGGCACAGGTTATGTGGGCACACACATGGGGCCCAGGCTATGTGGGCATGCGTATGGGATGCAGGTGACATCTTGCTAAGCAGACTGCCCAGGCAAAGCTGTTGGTCAGGACTTGTCCCTTAGACAAGCCCTCCTCAACCCCATAAGTGTCCCCTCCGTCCCGTGCCCACCAAACAACACAGAACCCAGGAGCCAGCGTGGACTTGTGTGTGGCGAGGTGGCCTGTCCATGGCAAGCAGACCTCCCAAGGCCAGGGCATCTCTGGGCAGCCAGCGGGCATGGGAACCAGAGGCAAGATGCCAATCGCAGCGCCAGCTGGGGAATCCCTGACCCCAGACACCTCGGTGCAGGGCAGTCTCTGCCGTGATCACCCACACTGGAAGCCGGGGCCATGGGGGAGGTGACACAGTGCCCAGGGGCCTGCAGTGTCTGGAAATGGGGACTCATTCACCCCCCAGAGCTGGATCCTGCAGGGACAGCAGCTGTATTGCAGAGGCGTATAACCTCATGACTTCACATGAGTGGCCATGTGGTCTGAAACTCGCTCCCTGGTCTCCTGCGGTCACTCACACAGGACAAAGGGACACTCAGCATGCCAGCAGGGCAGTCATGCCTAGGCATGGCAGGAACAGGCTTACCCCGAGCACTCCCAGGGTATGGACCCATGGGGTTTCTGGGAGGTGGCTGACCCCAGGCCCTGGAGCAGGCGCATGAAAGCCCCTTTCCTGCTCCCCCAGGGGCAGGACAGCCAGTGGGCACAGACCCGCTGGGGCCCGGCTAAGGCTGCACGCCACTGGGTGCCGGCTGCAAAGCCTGCAGGACTCCAGCCTCTGTCTGCACATGCTGACAGGGTTGAGGGGCCAGGTGCCCGCAGCCCAGACCTTCACAGGGATGTGGGGCATCTCAGCGGTGAGGCAGGCGGTGTAGCCCCGCAGGGTGCCCATCTGAGTGCGCACCCACCTGTTGAGGTCAAGCTGATGGTACAGGGCCAGGCTGGTCCCAAAGTACTTCCGCTGGGAGTTGAGGATCGGCAGCTGTGCGGCACAGGTCCCATGCTTCTCCCACTCGTGCTTCCTGAAGGGACGGGGAGACCCTTGGGTGGCACGCACCTCCTCCTGCCCCACCTCGCCCAGCACCAGGCCTCACCCCACACAGCACACCGACGCAGTCAGCATTGATGGCTACCACGCACGAGGGAAGCGAGGGGTAGGTAAATGCAGGCCACCCAGGCTGCACAGACCCGGGGACAGCACCCACGGCCACAACTCTGCCACTTTCTCCTCCAAGAACGGAATGTGCGCCCCTAGGGCCATGTCCTGCGAATGTCTGGGTGCCCGAGTCTGTGAGAACACAGGCCAGCTGGCCGTGAGTGGCGGACAGCCATCTTTCTGAGCGTGTATTTTGCCTTATAGCCTGAGAAGTAGGGGTTTTATAGGGCACAGATGGTACACTGCTCGGCTCCCACCACCCAGCCAAGGCTCCGCTGTTCGACCATGGGCACCGTTGGGATAGCTCAGGGAAAGCTATCGCTCCCACGGCCTCCCACGCGGCCACACCACCCTTCCCGTGCCCCTTGCCCCGGCTCAGCTGGGCAGCACGAGAGCTCGGGCCCTGACTGTTGGTCTCCCCAGCTCTGCCAGGCAGCGTTCTTCACACCGCAGTGATGCATCCCCAGTGAAGGAGGGCCCAAGCCGTGGGACCTGCACCCAAGGCAGCTCCTGGCTCCTAGCCTAGGATCGGTTCAGCTTCTCGTGGGAGCAACTCAACGGCCGGGCAGCCGGAGCCTGCAGGGGCCAGGCGAGACTCACCAGAACTGGCTGCGGTTGGGGGAGGCGTGCAGGACATCGGGCCAGTACATCTTCATCTCACCAAGCAGGTCCTGCAGGGTCAAAGACAGCTCTCACCGTGGGGTGGAGATAGAATGCAGGTCCATGGGATGGCCAACCCACACACACAAAGTGCTGACGAGGGCAGGACATGCTCCCGAGACGCCCCCGGCAGGGCCTCTGCCAGGGGAGAATAGGTGTGCCTGGGATGACTGATGGCGTGCTGGGGAGGGCTTGCCCTGTGATTCCTGAGCCACACAAGAGCCAGCAAGCCCAGGCAGCCATCAGGGGGAGCTGGCCAGCCAGCCAGCTGCCAAGCAACATGGGAACCTGAGCTCCGGCCTCCCCTCCAATCTTCCTGTAAACCCAGCACGGCTCTGAAAGTGACGTTAGAAATGCTGGAACTGGTGGATGAATCTGCCACCTGCAGCGCCAGCATGCTGACCGACGGGAGTCCCGGTTGCTCCAACTTCCACGTCTCCTGCATCGGCCTTACGATGCCCCAGGCCCTGCCAAAGCTGCGCGTGGGAGTCGGCAGAGTACGCCTGCTGCAAGCTGCACCTGGTCCCCACCAGGCACGTGTCTGTCACTCAGACTGGGCAGGTAACCACACAGATGGGTCATTCAACCCAAGGGCACACACATGACATCTCTCGCTCACACCCCGTCAGCTCACACACACCCCATCAGCTCACACCCACCCCCTCAGCTCACAAACACCCCGTTAGCTCGCACACCCCGTCAGCTCACACACACCCCGTCAGCTCGCACACCCCCTCAGCTCACACACACCCCGTCAGCTCACACACACTGTTAGCTCACACACCCCGTCAGCTCACACACACCCCATCAGCTTGCACACGCCCCGTCAGCTCACACACACCCCGTCAGCTCACACAGGACGTCTCTCGCTCACACCCCGTCAGCTTGCACACCCCCTCAGCTCACAAACACCCCGTTAGCTCGCACACCCCCTCAGCTCACACACATTCCGTCAGCTCACACACACCCCGTCAGCTCGCACACACCCGTCAGCTCGCACACCCTGTCAGCTCACACACACCCCGTTAGCTCACACACCCTGTCAGCTCACACACACCCCGTCAGCTCACACACCCCTTCAGCTCACACACACCCCGTCAGCTCACACAGGACGTCTCTCGCTCACACCCCGTCAGCTTGCACACCCCCTCAGCTCACAAACACCCCGTTAGCTCGCACACCCCGTCAGCTCACACACCCCGTCAGCTTGCACACCCCCTCAGCTCACACACCCCTTCAGCTCACACACCCCATCAGCTCACACACACCCTGTCAGCTCACAACACCCCGTCAGCTCACATACCCCGTTAGCTCGCACACCCCGTCAGCTCACACACATTCCGTCAGCTCACACACCCCATCAGCTCACACACACCCCGTCAGCTCACACACCCCCGTTAGCTCACACACAACCCATCAGCTCGCACAGGACGAAGCCAGGGTTAGCACTATGCTAACTCTGGAACTCATGACCTGTCCTGGGAGGGGCGGGCAGGCACCCCTGCTGTTCCAGTGGCCCCCAGACCTGCCAGTTGACAGCCCCCTCCCAGACGGCTGGCTGTCCACAGGAAGGGGACGTGTGTACTGAAGACATGTGTCATTCCGTGTACATACATCCATTCGGGCCTGAGTACACGGGTGTGTGTATATGCGTAGAATTGTCTGTTTACAAAGGTCCACATGGCGCGTGCACATGTGTAGACTGCACACGTGTGTACATGCAAACTCTACCCATGTTTGTGTGTACATGTGTGTGCACATGCAAGGTTGAACTCCAGTCCTGTGAGTGCTGCAGTCCAGGCAGCCACCGCCTCACTGCTGAGAGCACACATAAAACGCACCCACTTACAGAGGAAGGCCAGCCCTGGGTGCCTGGCTGCCCCCCACACTGCACACACTGCACAATGACTGGGACACTGGGCTGCTGGGAGCCCCGTGTGAGCGGGTCAGCCTGCTCTCGGCTGCCGGGCGGTACGGGCGCGGGGTGAGTGAGGGAGGCCGTTCCTGCAGCAGCACTGGAGGAAGCAGGGCCTTTGGGAGGGGCCCCAGTCACAGTGAGCAAGATGCAGCAGATGCACGGGTACCACCTTCCCCAGGCAGACGGGGCGGACAGCTGTACCTTAACCTCATCCAGGTTGAAGTGCCACGAGTGGTTACAGTCCCCTCCTTTGTCAGGCCTGCAGGTGCAAACGAGACAACGACAGGTGTCACGGGCGGCTGATGCATACCGTCACCCCGACCTCAAGTCTGCGAGAAACAGAGGACGGCATGGGGGTGGTGCCTATTCCAGGGTGGGCTCAGGACACAGCTGGCACAGGGCCATGGGAGGAACCAGGATGTCCGCACTCAGGGCTCAGCACCAACGCCCCTGCCACGCTGCCATCAGCTGTTCAGACCTTGGTGCCCCATGCAGCCCAGAGCCAGCCCTGCCACCGAGACAGCCATGGCGTCACCCCGGGAGTGGGGACACAGCAGAAAGGCCCCAAGGGCACCACGGAAGCCAGAGACCGAGGGGCCAGGAAGAGAGCCTGCGGCCCAGGTCCTGCCTCCGGTGCAACACGCGTGTGCCAGGGAGGGCCAGAACAGGAACATGCGTGTGCCAGTCAGGGCTACAATGGGAGCACACATGTGCCCATGAGGCCCCAATGGGGCCGCTGCCCTCACGGGAGCAGCAGGACACCAGCATGCCCTCCGCGGCCACAGACCTTGCTGGTGTGCACACGGGGAACCGGACAACCAAACATGGGATTTGGTGTCTGAGCAACGCACGACACAACACACAGTAACTACACGTTTACTACTACCAGGCCCTAAAGAAACGGAAGAAAAAGCACCAATGTGAAGTCCCTCGCATGTACCCCGAGCCCCCTCAGTGCAGCCTAAAGTGGACGGTCACCGTCCCGTGCAACCAGGAGCAAGCAGTAACAGCATCGGGGTGCTGGCAAGGCCACGGCTAAAATCAGGGCCTGGCCCAGTGGGCACAGCAAGGGCACCAGTACGGCAGCAGCTGGGACCCCAGCTGCCAGGCAGGTCAGCGAGCTCCTCTGGCTCCTAGCCCACCCTCGCTGCAAGGAGCACTTGCCACAGTCCGTGGATGGTCCAATAGTCCGGGGGTTCTCTGCAGTCGTTACTCTCCTAGCAGAGATGGAGAGAAGGTTAGCTCACGGTCTGAACAGGACAACTCCACCTCCCGGCCCACGCCCTGCCGAACTGCCAGGCCGAGTCCGCCTCAATCCAGTCCAGCCCACAGCTGGAGACACGTGTGTGTGCTATAAACAACGGATGTCTCCCACAATAGAGTACATGCTTGTGGACAAAAGGTTGCCGGAGCCCTGCATGGGGCCCAGACACCCACAGCTGCATGGGGCAGGTCCGGGCTGTGAGCCAGCAGCACCAGGCAGCACCTGTGAAGTCACCAGCTCCTGCTGGGCCCTTCCCCGGATCACAGGCCCAGGGCCCCCATGACCAGTTCCTGCTGGGCCCTTCCCTGGATCACAGGCCCAGGGCCACCATGACCAGTTCCTGCTGGGCCCTTCCCCGGATCACAGGCCCGGGGCCCCCATGACCAGCTCCTCCTGGGACCTCCCCCGGGATCACAGGCCGGAGGCCCCCATGATCCAGCTACTCCTGGGACCTCCCCCAGGATCACAGGCCTGAGGACCCCATGACCAGCTCCTCTCAGCCCCCTAGACCACGGGACCCAGGCAGACATACTCACCTCACACACTGTTGTGGGCCAGTGCTGAACCAAAATCAGCTTTTTCCACTCATGGCTGCCACTGTCAAAATACATCACAATACATACAGACATACACACTTGCATATATTCTAGAACTTTTACAGATGTTCATTGCTTTTATTGTTACTTGATTCCTAAGATAACTGGGTAGGCAGTTTTCGGGATTCTTGTGGGAATGGGAAAATGGGAGTCCCGAAAACGAGTGCACGCTGTTCATTTTGCCCCAGAAACTGAGTTTCTAGTTAGATGATCAGAGTAGGAACATGGCAGCTAGCCTACCCTTTAAAAAAAGATTTTCATCTATCTGCTTGTTTACTCGAAAGGTTCAGCGAGAGCCTGAGGTCCTCCACCCGCTCTTGTATCCCCAGATGGCTGCAAGGGACAGCAACACGGGGTGAAGCCAGGAGCTTCTTCCAGGTCTCCTACGTGGGCCAGGGGATGGAGACCTTGGGCCGACCCGCTGCTGTCCCAGGCCGTTAGCAGGGAGCGGGATGGGGCGATGCACCCTAGCGGGCGGGGGGGGGGGGGGGGGGGGGGCGGGCAGCGATCGGGGCGCGAGGTCGCGGGGTACCTCGGGGATGGGAAGTGGAGCAGCAGAGACAGGAACCAGGGCGGGCACCACAGGCAGCAGCTTTATCCGGCCTCATCAGGTGCAAGGCAAGCAGGATTACAACCGTGGCCCCGATGCGTTCTACCCCCACTCTGTTAGCTGTGGACCCGGAAGCAACACGGGCAGGCAGCTCAAGCTGAGGCTGAACTCAGGACAAATTCCTTTCACAAACACCTGGTGCCTGGTCCTGCACAAAGTATGGAGGGGCCTGCTGTGTCCTGGGGGTGACGCTCCCGCACCTGCACAACTGCAGCCTGGCGCTCCACTCTGAGTGCAGCTCTCTTTAAACGCACCCGCGAGGGCGCGACCGTGACCCAAGCCTCCGGGCTCCTGCACACCCGTGGGAGACCAGGAAGAAGCGCCTGGCTCCTGGCTCCTCCTGGCCCAGCCAGCCCCGGCCTTAGGTCATTTGATTAGTGTGTCTATCTGTCTGTGTCTCCCCCACCCCAGTACCCCCTTCTCTCTATCCCCTCTCTGCCTCTCAAACAAAAAAGGGCAGGTGGGGAGGGAGCGGAGGAAGGGGAGAGGATGGGAGGAAAGGGGGAAAGAGAAAGGAGGGGAGAGTTCACCCAAAAAACCAGCGCAGAGGGAGGCCCCGCCTCGCCAGCCCGCACCAGCAGGAAGCCGAGGCTGGGTACACAGTGTGCCGCGTTCACGCGGGCGGAAAGCGAAAGAGGAAGCAGGGGGAGGGTGCGGGCGGGGGGCCAGCGATCGGGGCGCGAGGTCAAGGGGTACTTCGGGGAGCGCCCACCCCGACCCCACTCACCTGGCGGGCGCGCGGGCCCCGCCCCGGAGCAGCAGCGCCAGGCCCAGGCAGCTCAGGAGCGCGAGACGCGCGGCGCCCAGCTCCATGGCCCAGGCGCAGGACACGCCGCAGGCCTCGGCTCGCACGCCTGCTCGCCTGCGGAGAGGACCCACGATAAGGCCCCGATGGGCACGCCCCCGGTGCTGTCCGGTCCCCGTGGACACGCCCCCGGTGCCGCCCCGGCCCCGATGGGCACGCCCCTGGTGCCGCCCCGGCCCCGATGGGCACGCCCCCGGTGCTGTCCGGTCCCCGTGGACACGCCCCCGGTGCCGCCCCGGCCCCTCACCCGCTGGATGTAGGGTTCCCTCCTGGACCTGCACCCTAGCAGTTGTCCTTTCCAGAGAACCGGGCAGCCGCTTGCTGGTCATTGCACTGGGCGGGAGGAGCAGGTGTCCCAGCCATGGTCTTTGCTGGTAGCTCAGCTCCTGCCCCTGAGTCCCTGTTACAGAGCAGTTGTCGTGGAAAACAAGAAGGCATGATGGGGCCCTGCGCAATGGCTCAATGGCTAAATCCTCATCTTACAAGTGCTGGGATAGCACATGGGCACTGGGTTGTGTCCTAGCTACTCCAGTTCGCATCAAGCACCCTGCCTGTGGCCTGAGAAACCCGTAGAGAGTGGCTCAAAGCCATGAACTCTGCACTCACAAGGGAGAAGCTTCTACAGGAAGCTTGTGGTCATTATGGCCATTTGGAGAGTGAGTGCTGGGGTCCATGCAGTGGACGTGGGGGACACTAAGGTAAGAAGAGTATTGATCCACTGCAGGCAGGGCTGCAAGGAACTTCCCCGTATGGCAGAGCCCGGATGTCTCTACCACCTGAATGCAGCTCCCCTCCCTGTGCATGGACACAGGACCACCCTGCTGGGGAATTCTAATGCATGCAGGCATTGTTTGCTACTGTGAAGCTGGCCTTTTACTCACTGTGAGCTTGGAGGTTAATGTCAATAATAACGTCTTGCAAAAAGGGCCTTTTATCATTCATGCTATCTTCGCTGTCCCCATTGACCTTATGCTAATCAAGGGACCTGTATTTAGGCTTTCATTCTTTCCTTGATCTTTAAGTTCTCCTTTTCTTTGTGATACAAGATTGAGTTGTAGAATAAGAATTATAGCAGGAACTTCTAGAGGTTTTAGGTGAAACAAATGGCAGAATTATCCTTGGAAACACCCACTTGACCATGATGTAAAAAGTCTGAGCCAGAGTTTGACTGGTTCTGTATAAATAAAGCGGACAGCTTTCATGCTTTGTCCATTATGATTTGGAATTCTAGTGTTCTGTTTCGTCTCTCTGTCACTTTGTGTCACATCCACGCACCCTTCTCGAGTTTCGAACTCAGCCGGAGACGGACTCCCTCCTCGAGTTCCGGACTCGGCCGGAGCCGGACTCCCTTCTTGAGTTTCGGACTCAGCCGGAGCCGGACTCCCTTCTCGAGTTTCGAACTCAGCCGGAGCTGGACTCCCGCAAGTGAGTCAGCAGATGGAAGATCATTTTGGTTTTCTTTCTCTTCTGAAATCTGATCTACTTGCTCAGTAAAATTTAATAAGTCTTAAGAAGAGGAATCAGTATTGCAAGCTGGATCTTTTGCAATTTGGGTCCATTCCAAATTCCTAGGACACCCATGCTCCCTATGGGTGCCAAGTTCGAGTCCCTGCTGCTCTGCTTCCCATCCAGCCCCCTGTAGAGCGGTGTCCTGCGTGGCCAGTGACACCTGCTCTGTCTCTCTTGCGGAGCTGGGGGAAGGGCTTGGCCTTCCCTTGAGGGAGGCCCCAGTGAGTGACTCTGGGACTCCATCAGCTGTCGCGGCTTCCCTAATGCTGGGTTCCCAACCTGTAAGACATCAGTGGTGAGGGTTGGGGCGTGGTGAGCACAGTTGGGGAGCCAAGGGCCTGTGAACCTGACATTGGGTGCTTGGTCAAGGCTTGGAGTTCAGCACATGAAGAGATTGACAGGTAGGGGACCTTGGAGGACCAGGCAGGGCACGCTGCGGAGCAGCACGGCCCTGTGTGGGCAGGGCAGCCGTATCCTTGGCTGTCCTGGCTCCCAGGACATGGTGACTGCCGCTAACACTACATGACAGCACGCCCAGCAGCCTCTGAGCCGCAGGAAGGCTGCGGGAGAATGGAGCAGTGGCCGTGCACTGCCCGCACGGCCTCCCTCTGTCTCTCCTCTCGGCTGCCCCCTAAGAAAAGGATGGGATCCTGACGTCCACACATGTGTACACACTCATATGCGCTTCTACTTGGACTCAAGAAACACTGTTCAGATGAGTTGATTTTTATAAACAAGAAAAATAAGCATAGCAGACCGGCTGCTCCTCTCTGACCCAGCTCCCTGCTGTGGCCTGGCAGGATGGCAGGAGACGGCCCAAGCATGTGGGCTCCTGCACCCATGTGGGGGACCCAGAGAGAGCTCCCGCGTCAGCTGTGCTGGCCAGGAGAGTCACTGAGGCCAAGCCGCATGCTCACTGGAGTCAGCGCTCGGACAGGGGTCTAGGCTGGCTCACCGCCAAGCCGACTTGCCCCAAGGGAAGCCCGCTCTGGTCTGCCGGCAGGTGCGGTGTCTGCTCCTCTCTGCCGTGTCCCCTGTTGCTCCACAGTCTCCGGAACACCTTGCCTTCTCCCATCACGCTGGTGTGTCCTGGTATCCCCAGTGGACTGCCGAGGCTCAGGGAGTGAGCACCGGAGGACGGGCTGGCCTCTCCTGGCTTTCTCTCCTTCCCACTGTCCCCTACGAGAGCGTCACCAGCAGGTGGTGAGGGGGCCCAGGACCCTGAACAGAGATCCAGGGGGAGGCCTGCTCAGGATGGACCAGGGCTGCGACCACCTGTGCGACTGTGGGCTGCAGGACCTGGCTGCTTCAAAGGAAACCTGCCTGGAGACCCTAGTGCCCCACACCACGGGACCCAGGGTGCCAGCTGTCTGACCAGGCCTGCTTCCTTGGTTTGATGTGCCTCCACCTCTCCCTTTCGTCTCGGCCAAGTCCTGACCCAGCTGGCCCACATGCTACCTGGCTCCCTTCCCAGTGTGCACCCAGTCATTAAGGTGGCCCACCCACTCGCTTGGGGCAGGCTCTGATGTGGGCAGCTGCTCACCCACACAGTGTCAGCAAGATTTCCCACCCCTCTCCGGAGGCCTGTGTGAGAGAGCACAAGACCCCAGCCTGCCGCACACAGTGGACAGAAGGGGCAGGGTGCTGTGTGTAATGGGCAGCAGTTGGGAGGCGGGTCCAGACAGCACTGGGGCGGGCTGTGGGCCAGGACTCTGCACCCCAGTGCCCTGCTGCCGTGCCAGCAGCCATATGAGCACAGCTTCAAATCCCAGCCGCTTCACTTTCCATCCAGCCCTCTGCACCTGGGAAAGCAGTGGAGGATGGCCCAAGTGCTTGGGTCCCTGAACCCGCATGGGAGACCCGGAAGAAGCTCCTGCTTCCGGATCAGCCCAGGTCTGGCAGCTCAGCCATCTAGAGAGCGAACCCGCAGGTGGAAGACCTCTCTCCGACCCTCCCTCTCGGTTTCTGTTTGGTTCTTGTTCTGTTTTCCAGCAGCCCTCTGCCAGATAGAGCAGTTGCTCACACCCATGTCACACAGCTGTTAGGGTTAAAGGTCAAGAATCGCCAAAGGCCTGGGGAAGGAAGAACCTTCCCTCAGCAGGATGAACCACTCCACAGTGCTCCACTTCAGCTGGGCAAGCAGCCCAGTGTCCAGGGAAGGGAACCCCCTGGCTGAGAGGACAGGAAGAGCTGTCCCTCTGGGTGCAGACACGGGTCAGCAGGGAGCCTGAGCCCGGATGCCAGGCCCTGTGCCAGGGGCCCTCCGAGGCAGCTTTGACACAAAGAAGCAAAGCACTTGTCCTCCTGGGAGAAGGGTCTCCACGGGCTGCCCTCCCAGGCTGGCCAGCTGCAGACTGTCCTGTCCAGGAGACACAGATGTTCCCAGGGTGGTTCCAGGGCTGGCTGTCGAGAGCCCAGAGTGGGAGCAGCAGACCCCTTCTGACCCCAGAGAGGCCAGCAGGCTCCCACGGTGCGGCAGGTGCACCATGCCCTGCCGCCTTACACGTGAACGCCACTGTTTCACCAGGAAGCTTCTTGTGAACTGCGGCCAGCAGCGAGCCACTAGTGTCCAAGGCCCAGGCTGGGCCGGGACCTGGGGAAGGAAGGAGTGGGTCACTGGCCTGCAGCCTTAAGTGTCTGACTCCTGGCCCCACCCCGGGACCTGCCACCAAGGGCTGTCAGGAAGACCCAGCCCTGGCTGGTATCTGATGCTGCCCTGAGCACCATACTTCAAAGGCTTTGGCCCCCGGCCTGTGGTGCAAGTTTGAAGATAATTGCAGGTGTTTGCAGACTGACACCTACACCTGGCATTGTGGAGCAGCCGCAGGAATCGCTCCATGCCACCCTCCTGCCAGTGCCCACTCGGGACCCTGCCCTGCTGGCATGTGGATGAAGGCCTCCACAGGAGCCTGGAAGTGCAGTGAACACACCAGTCTATCCAACACCCTCTAGCTCCAGGAAAGACCTTCGCCAAGAAGGGACTGGGATCTGAGAGCAGCTCCCATGATGGCTGCACCCTGAGACATGCTGCGGCCTGTCACTGCGCAGGAAGCCCTCCCCGGGCCCAGTCTCAGCCCCACACTGCAGCCTGTCACTGCGCAGGAAGCCCTCCCCGGGCCCAGTCTCAGCCCCACGCTGCGGCCGGTAACTGCGCAGGAAGCCCTCCCCGGGCCCACTCTCAGCCCCACGCTGCGGTGGCGCCCTCATGGAGGATGTGCACCCTATGTGAGGCCCACAGCCTCTGGCCGGGGCGGCCCAGACTCAGAACGCTGGGGCCACGGTTCCCCATTCCGCTCCCCAGTGCCCTCTGGTCTGCGTGGTTTGGGCTCCTCCCACACACCCTTCCGGGTTTCTCGTGTCTTAGCACACGATGGCACAGGACAGTGAGGCACAGCATGTGGACACCCGCGGAGCACAGACCTGGACTTTGGAACCAGAGGCTGCAGCGCCAGGAGACCATGACTGCGCTGGACCCTTTCAGGCCCGGGGAGTCCCCTGAGACCAGGAACTGCGGACCCACCTGGCTGTGCCGGTCAGGAAAGAACAGGGCTGGCTGCCTCGCCCTCCTGATCATAAAACCCTGCCCTGCAGCTGCCCATCTAGAGGGAGATCTGGGTCATCTCCTGTCGCCTGGCTTGTGCCAAGTTGGGCCTGTGGGGCAACCCTGGCTCACTTGGCGACACCCCAAGAACCCAGAGAAAGCCCCTTTGTGCATGGCGGCTTCAAAGCTGATTACCGACTGGCCCAGTGCCCTCTTGCTGGGTCCTCACCCTGCACGAGGGCCCTCTCTGTGGGGTCGACTCATGAAAGATGGAGAAACGGCCAATAAGCAAGAGAGTATTGGCTGTGCTCCCAGACGCGGTCCCCTGGTCCGAGGAGCGCGTGGCCCATGGAGTTGCACCCTCCCAGGGTTGTTCAGGATTGATCTAGGCACTGGAATGGCGTAGGGTCGGGGGGAGGCTTTGGCGAATGAGAGCCATCACATGTCACAGCGAACCTTGCGTCCGCTGATCCTGGAAATCGGGAATCTTCAGTTAAGCTGTGTGCCTGCACGTGGGAGGGCAGGGAAGCCACCCTGGGGTTTTGTTGGTACTCTTCCACCACGACCAAATCCCTTCCCCAGTTGGCCCTACACTCTCAGGACCCACACAGCCCCCCAGGGCCCCCGTGTTCTAACACCACCTCCTGGGATTAGGACCTCTGCATGCAGCCTCCTGCTTCCACTGCAGACACACCCGCTAAGCAGGTGGACAATGTCAGCTGAAAACTTCATCCTGGCAGGCACAGCCGGCAGCCACTGCCTGGGAAGCAACTTTGGCTGTCGGCCTGACTGGACAGATACCGCACCTCAGGCAGGGGCACCAGCAGGGGCTGGGCCATCTTGGATGGCCACTGGATTGCCTGGTCTCACAACTTCTTGGTGAGAGGGTCGGCCTGGACCTCAAGACCACGTCCTGGGCATGCACAGCCTGCACTCCTCACCCTGGGGTGCTGGGGGGCTCCTCCTGGAGGTGTGTGCTGTGCAGTGCCCCAGTGTGGGGCTCTCTGTCACCCCCGTGGGAGCCCAGGCCCCTCCCTGTGACCCGTACGCAGTGCCAGCTGCCGAGGCGCTCTGAGGGAAGAGAAGCTGTTGTGTCGGCATCCCCAGAGCTCGGCTGCTCTGGGTTCCTGTCTCCCACACGAGGCAGAGAGCAGCGGTGGGCATGCAGCCAAGGCTGATGGCGAGAGCAGATCAGGTGGTTAATAGGAACAAATCTAAAAACACAGCAGTCAGACCAGGCGGGCAACCGGGCCCAGGCCCGGGAGCCCCGGCAGCATGCACGCGGGTTTGTGTGGATGCTGTTGGGGGGTCCTCTCTCCTCTCTGGGGTGTGCAGTGAGTCCCTCCCGTGCCTTCCTGATAGCCCCCCGGGGGAAGTGGGGCAGGTGAGATTCCCCTAGGCCCCCCCCCACCTACACAGGACACCTACCAGGCCAGCTCCCAGAGCCACAGCAAGACTCGTGAAGTGTGAGTGCCACTCTGACCCCATTGCACAGACATGCCCATTTCCCTCTGCCCCTGCAGCACACACCCAGGCCCGAGGAGGAATGAGCTTCCAGGTCCCATGCTGGCGGAGGTCCTGGGCCGTGGAGGCTGGGAAGGGGTCTTGGCTCAGAGGAACCTGGTCAAGGCCGCTCGCTAGCAAGCACTTTGAACCTGGCAGGGCGCAGGTGCCAGAGCCTCTTGGCACCATCCTTCACAGAGCCTTTGGGGAAGGTGTCAGGCAGCCCGTCTGCAGACGGTCTGGGGGCTCAGGCGCTGGGAGTGGCGGGTTGAGCACCAGCTGTGCTCCCCACTGTACTCCCACCTCTAGGGGGTCCTATTGCCTCTGTTGCTGTGGGAGAGACCACCCTGGCTTGGTGCGCAGGCTGGCGCCCCTGGAGGTGACCAAGCTCTACAGAGGTTATTCTGAGGGCCGGCACAGGTGCAGCAGCTCAGGCCACCTTACAGTCGCCTCCAGCCTGCGCTGGAGTGCCTGGTTTGAGTCTCGGTAGCTGCATCTCCCAGTCAGCTTCCTGCAAATGCTCTCAGGGGCGTCAGGAGTGAGGACGGTGAAGAGGCGGGTTCTAAGAAGCATGTTTCTGGAGTAGACACAAAAAGATAAAAGACCATGCCAGGTTGCTCCAGATGCCACAATGAAGACAGTCCCCATGTGTGCCTGAGCTGTCACCGTGACAGGGCGGCCGCATGGGGCCACCTGCTGCTGGCATGTGCGTGCCTCCCTAACCCTCACTCTCCTCCAGCTGTGCTGTTCTGCATTCAGCTTCGGAGCAACACACAGTTAACTGGGGACTCGACTTGTCACTAGATGAAAAGGTAAAAATGCTGATTCTTGAGGCTGAAGCTGCACCGAGGCACCGTGAGCTTTAGTCCTACAGACGTTCACACGAGCCCAGCACTCCCCTGCCCCACACGTCAGAGCACGGATCTCCACTCACTCACAAAGTCAAACAATACTGCTTCTGGTGCTCCATGGCTCTGAATGTCAGACACTGAAGTAGTGAGTCAAGCAGTGAGCTACAGCAATAGCAAAGAAAGATGTATTTATTGATTGGCTCAAAAGGCAGAGTGACTCGGGGCGGAGGTACAGGCCCTCGGGACTCCGTCCAGGTGGCACAGGCCCCCGGGTCCCTTCTGCAGCTCCCCCAGGCACGTCGGCGTCCAGGCGGGGTGAGGCTGGAAGTTAGCTGGTGCGGTCCGCTCCCCGTGCCGCTGCCCCAGAGGACGCGCGGTCTCCCCCCTCCCATCTTAGAGCCTCTAGCCGAGACAGGTTCTCAGAAGTGTCACACCTCCGCGTGGAGCAGTGCTCAGTGGTGTGTGACTCAGTCTACTGGGGTGACACCCTAACACCACTGGGGGGCGTGCAGGATGGAAGGAAAGGGGGTGTTCTGGCTTCCTCGGGCAGCAAAGGCGAGGTCATGGGACTCCTGGGAGGGCTGTGTAGTCAGGCTGTCCCAGAGGACCACCCCACTCCGTGCCAGTTCCGCCTGACGGGGGCTGGAGTCATTCTCACTGGCTGACTTCTGTCCTTGCTGGCGGGAGGGAGGTGGCACTCTTAAAAAGCTTTTACGCACACAGGGGGACAGCAGGGTGCCTGTACGCGCGCTGGTACTCGCTGCCACTGATGCCACTGACTGCCAAGATGGTTCCGTTTGGGTGCCACCTTCCAGTGGAGCATCCTGGAGGCCTCACTCCGGGTGTCCTGACACACACTGCCCCCTGCTGGCCATCTCCAGCATTCTACTGCCCCATGTGCCCCTGTTGAAGACCCAAGTGTGTGCTGAGCCCACTGGAGGTGGTCGCTGTAAGCGGGCACCCCCTGGCCTCAGGGTCTTTGGAAGTGAGACACAGACTAGCATGGCAGGGACGGGCCTCCCTGACGGCAGGGAACAAGCTAAACAGACGTGCATCCTCTATAAACCAGCCTGTCTGTGGCCTTCAGGAGCAGCAGCAAAAGCAGAGTGGGACGACTGTCTTTACTGGGTCCTGGCAGCAAGCAAACCAGCATGGCACGACCAGCACTGGGTGGTTACCACGGGCTGCCAGCCGTGGGACAGTGGGCTCTGCGTGCCAGGCGTCTCTTCAGAACAGGCAGCTGGACGCCCCTGGCAGCTCCTACTGCAGAGCTAGGGGCCAAGTCCTGGTTCCATTCCACTTCCAGTCCTGCCGCTATGGATCCTGGGAGGAGAGTGATGGCCCCAAGGAGCGGGATCCAGACCCAGTGCTGGCTCCTGGCCTGGTGTGGCCTGTCCCTGGAGTTTGTGGTCATCTGGGGAGTGACCAGTGGACAGACGATGTCTCTCTGTGTTTTAAACACAAGTTTCTAAAAAATCAAATATGACAGCACTGGTGTGTGCCGTGGGTAAAGCCGCAGCCTGCCGTGCCAGCATCCCACACGGGTGCCAGTCTGTGTCAGGCTGATCTACTTCCAGTCCAGCTCCCTGCCCATGGCCTGGGATGGTCCAAATACGTGGGCCCCTGCTACGCTTGTGGGAGACCCAGAGGAGCAGCCGCTCCTGGCCCTGGCCTAGCTGAGCCCTGGCCGATGCAGTCATCTGGGGAGGATGTCCCTCCCCTCCTCCCACTCCTTCTCACCCCCTCTAACTTCTCCAAATAAATAAGCTCAAATCTTAAAAGAACAACAAGAAAAAATGGTGTGATTTCAGATATAAATGTGCCAGAGAATGTGGGGGAATGAGGCTGGGCTGGATATTCTGATCAGCTAACGGCTGACATTCTCATTGTGATCTCTGACCGAGAGCCGAGCTGCCTGCACGCCTGGCATGCATCCCAACACACAGGCTGCACCCCCACCTTTATCCCGGGGGCCGAGGCTCAGAGCAAGTGTAAAGCAGGCACCCCGGAAGAGACCCACACGCCGTGGCTAATAGTGCCACACACAGGGTGGGGGACTCCGTCTCTCTCCCCAGCTGTGTCTGGATTTTGCAGCACCTACAGGACGGGCAGGGAGACGGAGGACCTGGCCAATCGCTCATCTCCGTCTGCACCAGCCTGAGCCCGTCAGGACAGCAGGCTGATCCTAGCGGAGGGGGTACCACAGGGCGTGTGCTAGGAGAGGAGTGGGGAGACAGGCTTGGGCCAAGGCATTCCTGCAGTGCCTTCCAAGGTGAGAAGGTACACGTCCTGGTTAGTTGAGAACCCAGTAAAGGCTCTAGAACCATCTGTGGCCCATGTCAGGCTCCCAGACACTCACACGTTACTCGGGGTGTCCGTGAAGGTGTGTGTGGGTGCCCAGCTGCTCTCTGGTCCTCCTGGGACATCATTCCAAGCCTGCACCCGAGGGCTAGCTGCTCCTTGCCCACACACATGGGCTGTCAGTTCCCCCTGGGAGTCCTTGCGGCCAGTGCCTCGTCTGTACCCCGGGCTGCTTGTCCACAGGAACAAAGCTTGGTGCCTGCCTCCCATGGCCTGAATCGAGGACGCAGGCACAGTACCTGTCCTGCTGGGAGCAGGGATGAGGACCTGGACACCTGGGCCTTGTCTGGGCTGCTGTCCAAGGTGTCTGCAGGTGGGGCCCACACACTCAATCTTCAGCAATTTCCAAATTATCATCTCTGTGTGGCCCAGTGGATACGTGACGTGCACGTGGCCATGGGCAGAGAAAGTCCTCCCTGCCCCCATTGTCGACGTGACATGCCAGATGGACGTCCACCCTCCTCCACACGGCCACTGCCCTTCGGGGCCTCACAGTGCTGCACCCAGCACCTCCAGACTGCCCCTGCCCGATAGGCTCAGCCTTCCAGGCCTCAGCCCACGACACCCTCTTCCCTCTGTCTAAAGCTGGGCTGCTCTCTGGGTCTCCCCGTTGCCCCTGACTGCCCTTATGCTACTCAGCCCAGACCCCCACGTCAGGGCAGCAATGACCCTGGCCTCCCGCTCTGTACCTAGCACGCCACTAGCAGGAGGATCTGCCTCCTCTTGTCCATCCGGCCCCAGGGCCCTTCCCCAAGCCGTCTCAGTCGCGCACGTCCCGGGGGCCTTTCCTAGAGCAGACCTAATGGCTACCAAGTCCAAAATCTTGGATTATGTACGGGTTAGTAAGGCTGGGGCCTTGGTTTATGGGGATTGGGGTCATGGGCATTAGTTGGACATTGGGCCTGTAAACTCACACAGTTTGTTAACTAAGCAAGCAAAGTAGGAGTTTTAACGGCGGAAAGAATTGCAGTTAGCATTTTGGTTTCAACTCTACAATGGACAAGTGAGTGCTTCCAAAGATAATTCTGCAAATTGTTGCACCTTAAGACAGGGAATTATCCATTCTGATGTTACAGCTGGGAATTCCTCAGTAACAACACATACTAATCAGTAATACACTCCTAGTACGCTTCTTACACAACTTGTCCATCACTTACTGGGAGAAACACATCAGAAGAGAAAAGCAAAGATCTAAGAAAGTTTCAAACATTAACCCCCTCCAACTGCAGGCTCTGCGACCTCATAAACAATCAAACAATAATCAAAAGTCTATCTCTGTGATGTTAGTAAAATTGCCCATTGTCCCATATTTCCTCTAGTTAAAAATTATGACAGCAGCTAAAACAACTGCATTTTCTATGTTTTAAAGAATTATAAGGACAGGCTAACCTTTAAGGTCACAGTAACTATATATATTTTTTTTGCCATAGCAGGATAGCCTTTAGGGTTGCGTAACAGGACAGCCTTGAGGGTCGCAGTAGCCATATTTTTGTCATCGCAGGATAGCCTTTAGGGTTATAGTAACAAGATGGCCTTTGGGGTTCCAGTAACAGGATAGCCTTTAGGGTCCCACTAGCTGTATTTTTTGCCATACCAGTTTCAGCCCATACTCCCATCACTTCCATTACTTTGTAAAATTCTTATCAAGCCATTTCCCAGAAGGTGTGCTACATGTCCAGGCCAGATTCCAGGGCAATGGGTACACAATAAGGTGTCCGGAACAGCATGGATTTAATTGTACTCCTGCGTGCAGTTAAAGGCCCACTCACCAGGACATTATCAATAACATTAACTCTCAAGCTCACGTCAGTTGCCAAAGCCATCCCACAGGGGCAAACAATGCCTCAATACATTACAGAATTCTTAGTGGGGTGCAACGGGGTGAGACTGTGTCAAGCTGGTCAGAGAGAAATCCGCGGGGCCTGCCAGCAGCTGGAAGCTCCCCTGGCCTGCCAAGCAGGGGGCTGCTCTCTTCACACCTTCATGCACTCTACACCCACTGCACGGACCCCAGCAGGTACCTGCCACTTGCTCCTTCCCTGCCTGGGGAAGGTGGGGGAACACACAGCAAGGTCTTCACCCACAGACCCACCTGCTTCCCAAATGCGGGCCCAGCAGGAGGCAAGCAGCCAGGCGGCACAAGGGTCTGGAGCAGCCAGGGAAAGCCGCCAGGCTCATCACGGTAGACAACAATGACGTGACGGCACTGGCCGACTTGGCCGTCTCTCCAGGCAGGGAGCTGACACACAAGGTGTGCACTCTACACACGGCCAGCTACCTAACATCACCACAGCTCCTGGCAGCACAGCCTCAAGTGATACCAACTTCAGTCGGGAGACAAACCCGTGCTGCTGGAAGACGGTGCTCCCAGCCGGCAAAGCACCCTGGGGCCTCACTGGGGCCGGCACCTGGCCGAGCGGGACCCGCGCCCCGCGAGGGTGCTGGCGGGGGTCCACCAGGGCTGTTCACTGCGCTGGGCTCAGGCGGCTGCAGACGGGGTGCAGGGTCTGGGGGAAGGTAGTTAATGCAACAGAGGTTATCTACACGTATAACGGCTACCACGCCACGGCACGGCCTTCCGGGTCTCCACCACGCAGCCCGCGGCCGCAACTCGCATCCGGAAACCTCGGGAACCCGCGCGCCCTAGGCCGAGCCCCGCCCCCAGCGCCAGCGCGAGCCCCGCCCCCAGCGCCAGCCCGAGCCCCGCCCCCAGCGCCAGCCCGAGCCCCGCCCCGCGTCAGAACGAGCCCCGCCCCCAGCGCCAGCGCGAGCCCCGCCCCCAGCGCCAGCCCGAGCCCCGCCCCCAGCGCCAGCCCGAGCCCCGCCCCGCGTCAGCCCGAGCCCCGCCCCAGTCCCCGCCCCAAGTCAGCCCGGGTCCCGCCCCAAGTCAGCACCTCCCCGGCAACCCGAGCCACGCCCCAAGTCCCGCCCCAAGACAGCCACGCCCCCAGTCAGTCCGAGTCACGCCTCAGGTCCCGCCCCAAGACAGCCCCGCCCCCAGCGCCAGCCCGTGCCCCGCCCCCAGCGTCAGCGCGAGCCCCGCCCAGTGTCAGTGCGAGCCCCGCCCCCGCGTCAGCCCCGCCCCCGTGCGTCGCGCGCGGCCGAGCGGCGTCTGCGCGGCCGTTGGCCGTTGGCGCGGCTTCGGCGGTTGTCTAGGAGAAGCAAGATGGCGGCGACGGCGGCCGCGGTGGTCCCCGAGGAGGACACGGAGCTGCGGGATCTGCTGGTGCAGACGCTGGAGAACAGCGGGGTCCTGAACCGCATCAAGGTGGGAGCGGGCCGCGGGCGTGGCTCTGGGGCCTGCAGGCCGCGGGCGTCACAGCGGGGAGGCGCGGAGGGGCCGGGGGTCGGCGGCGGACAGCTCCCGGGCCGGCGGGGGCGAGCGGCCTGTCCTGCGCTTCTGCAGCGGGTAAGCTGGCTTCTCCCCTGCCCTGTCGCCCAGGCCGAGCTCCGAGCGGCTGTGTTCCTGGCACTGGAGGAGCAGGAGAAGGTGGAGGTAGGCAGCCCTGCAGGCTTGCGCCCGCCTGCACGGACGCGCGGGGCAGCGGGGCAGGGCTGGGGGGAGAGCCCACGGAATGCTGTTTGGACAGTTGCAGATTTGGGGAATCATCTTTTTCTTTTAAAGATGTACATTTTATTGAAAAGGCAGATTCAGAGAGAGAAGGAGAAACAGATCCAACATCGGCAGGTTCACTTCCCAGGTGGCTACCACTGCTGGAGCTGAGGCGATCGGAAGCCAGGAGCTTCTTCCGGGCCTTGCACGTGGGTGCAGGTCCCAAGGCTTTGGGCCGTGCTTCGCTGCTGTCCCAGGGCACAGGCAGGGAGCTGGACGGGAAGTGGGGCAGCCGGGACATGGGGGATGCTTGGGTTTGTAGGTGGAACATAAAGCACTCGGGCCATGGCACCTGCCCTGATTTCAGGAATGATCTTAAGAAGAGGTACCGCGGGACTCAGACCACTCCGACATGGATGGGGGAGGGAACAGGCTGTTGGCACACCTGGGGGGCAACGGTGAGGGCCCAGGGGCTTGGGTGCCCGCTGCTGGCTCCTCCTCATAGGCATGGGGGAAGTGAGGCAGCAGGTGGGAGCTGTGGGCTCTGCTGAATCGGAGAGAGGTGGTCCTGGAGCACGGAGACTCCTGAGGCCTGTGTGTGGAACGTCCCGCTAGTGTGCTGGAGCCCCTCCACCCGGGACGGCATGGCCAGGCCCACCGCCAGACTCACACTGCCCTCCGCAGTTTGGGCCCCAGAGCTCCTCAAGCCAGCCGGACTTGATCCGGGTGGAGCCTGGCCCGGCCCTGGCTGTTGTAGGTATGTGAGATGGAAGACCTCTGCCTGCCTCTTTGCTCTTCAAATAAGTCCAAAGAGACGAAAGCTGCCATGAATTGCTGAAGGCGGGATCCGGTTGTCGGTAACTGCAGAGTTGCACCTTTGGGAGCTGCACACACCCTGGGTTCCCCAGCCACCCGACTGCTTGGGTATGCGGAGCAAGCGCTGTCCTTCCTGCTGGCCAAGCCCCATGCACTGCGTTAGGTTTTAAACGCGTGCAGCCGGTTCCTTTTACCTTAAGCTGAAAACACCAGACGTGACGAGTGCTTTAGGAGGTTCTCTTCCAGCAGGGCAGGGACAGGATGGGGTTGGTGCGAGAGAGGGGCATACCTGGGGGTGGGAGGGATTGGTGCCTGAGATTGTCACAGGTGATTGGTAAGTGGGCGGGGCTGGGAAGGGACACCCCCTCCCCGCGAGAGAGGAGGAATGGGATTGTCAGGTGAGATGCCAGGGAGTGACGTGTGGTGGACGCTGGACCGACGGGAGTTTCACGAGCTGTCACTCTGTTTCGCTGGGTGTTTTTCATCCAGCAAGCATCCTGAGTAAGTGTGCTAGAACTGGGCAGCAGGGAGCCTCCCTGGAGTGCCCTCACGTGCACCTGCTCTGTGATATCATCAAAACATGGTGTTTTGGGGTCTGTCCAGACACCAGCTGTCCCCGGCCGCCTGCCCTGTGGCCTGGACCTTAGGACTGGAGCCCCCAGCCCTCCAGGCATGTGTGTTCTGGGAGCACAGAGAGGGTCCTTGCTCCCTGGACACACTGCTCACTGTGGTGTCTGGATAGCCCTTTGCAAGGGCCTGAGCCGGGCAGACTGCACCTGTAGGACTGCCCACCCATGGAGCTGCTGCCTTGCTGCCTCCTTCGCTGGGTGAGGTCCTGGCCCATGTCCTCCTCCCGCATCCAGTCTCTTGGCCCCCTAATGCTGGTGAGTGTCCCTGGGTCTGCTTTAGGGGAGGTGCCGTGTCCTCAGAGAGTGACCCTAGCTTTGCCCTCTGCGGTCTCCTCTCCAGCCGGGTGCCTGGCGGCTGCCTCTCTGGCATCTGTCCTTGGCATGAAAGCAGCTTTCCTCATGCCTCCTTCCCGGCAGGTGCTTCGTAGAGTGTGTCCTACACGGTTGTGGCCGGTGAGCCCCAGCCTGCTGCGGCCTCAGCACCTTCCCCAGATGGGGTGTTTCCCTTGACCTTTGGGATTGCCGAGGTTCTGTTGGTGCTGCCTTGACTGCGTCATCGTCTTTTTGAAAGGCAGAGTCTCAGAGGACGTGGGGGAGAGGGAGAGAGCTTCTGTCCACCGGGCCACTCCCCGCTGGCTCAGCAGCCAGGGCTGGGCGCGGGTAGTGAGCAGCTGGGAAGCGGAGTACGGGCCCTGACGGGTGCTGCTTCACGTGGAGCATCCATGCACCTCAGCCTGCCAGGGTCCTATCCTGGTCTCACCTGGGCTCTGGTCACTGGGGGCTCCTGAGCCTCACAGACTAACCTTCCGCTGGGGACTTAAGGTGCTGGCTGTCTGAGCCCCGGGCTCTAGGTTAGCCTTCCAGGCACTTAGGGGTGTCCTGGGTGTCTGAGCCCTGGGCTTTGGGTTAACCTTCCACCAGGGGCTTAGGGGTACAGGGTGTCTGGTCCCCGGGCTGTGGGCTAACCTTCTCCTGGGTGTGTCTGGTCCCCAGGCTGTGGGCTAACCTTCCCCTGGGGGTGTCTGCCCCCGCCCCCGTGTTGCCCACCCCCCTCTCTGCTCTAGCCTGCCTTCCATAGTGCTGTGGACCTCTTCCTGCTTGCTCCTGCCCGCTTGTTTTTACCGTCTGCATCTCCCAGCTTCCTTCCAAGACGTGTTGCCCCTGTTTGCAATTTCTGGTTTGGATCTATGATCTCTCAGAGCAGAGGCGGAATCACTGGCACCTGGGGGTCTGCTTCCCCGAGTGTCACTGCCCTTTCCCTTGTGGTCATGTGGTCAGCGGGGGTAGCGCTGACTGCAGCCGTAGCCACGCCGTGCCACCTGCCTGTGGCACTCTCAGGGCTGCTGTGGCTAGAACTGGTCGCCTCATGTATCCCTGATGAACTGGGGGTCAGAATGTACAAGTCACACTTAAACTGTTTAGACTTCTAGCTGGTAGTTGTGAGAACAGCATCAAGCAATGTGTATGAAATAATAGTTTATGTAAGTAAACTCAGTTGCATTCAGTAAGTGTGTGAAGATGCCTACTTAGAAAAACAGTTCAGCAGCAGTTTATTCAACACTAGAAATGAATGCTTGTGAGTATATGCATTTGAGAAGCTTTTAAACAGCACAAAGCATATACAGTACTAACCAACAGTTTTGTAATGAATTTTAGAGAACCATAATTTTATGTATATGTATTATAATTTTATGACAATGTATTACATTTTTGCCAAAAATTAAGCTTTTATGTACATTTTTTAATTCTTAAAAAACATGACACTTGGGCCCCACACAGTGGCCTAGCGGCTAAAGTCCTTGCCTTGAGCGTCCCAGGATCCCATATGTGCACCTGTTCGTGTCCCAGCAGCCCTGCTTCCCATCCAGCTCCCTGCCTGTGGCCTGGGAAAGCAGTCGAGGACGGCCCCAAGCCTTGGGACCCTGCACCCGTGTGGGAGAGTTGGAAGAGCTCCTGGCTCCTGACTTCGAATTGACTCAGCTCTGGCCATTGTGGCCGCTTAGGGAGTGAATCAGTGGATGGAAGATCTTCCTATCTGTCCCTCTTCTATATGTATCTGACTTTGCAATAAAAATAAATAAATCTTTAAAAACAAAACAAGACACTTAAAAATATTTTGTTTTGTTAACAGAACAAAGCTCCTTTAGTCAATGAGAGCCTGAGAAAGTTTCTGAATACGAAGGATGGTAAGCTGTGCCCGCCCCTATGTGCTGTGCCCGCCCCTGTGTGCTGTGCCCTCCCCTGTGTGCTGTGCCCGCCCCTGTGTGCTGTGCCCGCCCCTGTGTGCTGTGCCCTCCCCTGTGTGCTGTGCCCTCCCCTGTGTGCTGTGCCCTCCCCTGTGTGCTCTGCCTGCCCGTCCGGGGTCTCGGTCTGCACCCCAGGTGGGAAAAGGGTCAGGCCGGGGGTCTCTGCACCTCAGGTGGGAGAAGGGTCGGGTTGGGGTCTCTGTCTGCACCCCAGGTGGGAGAAGGGTCGGGCCAGGGGTCTCTGCACCCCAGGTGGGAGAAGGGTCAGGCCGGGGGTCTCTGCACCCCAGGTGGGAGAAGGGTCGTGTTGGGGTCTCTGTCTGCACCCCAGGTGGGAGAAGGGTCGAGCCCTGGCGCAGCAGTTGGGTTGCTGGGAAATATCTTTGTCAGGGAAGATATTGGTTAAGGCCAATTTTACAGTGAAAGACAGGACACTGAAGGGCGTTTATGAAACTTTGTCTAACATGGTGAGATTGATGATCCTAATGGAAAATGGAGGAGTTAGGGATTTTTCAGTATTTAATTATATTATTCAGAAAGAAGAAACTGGTAAACAGGAAAAGCAAAACCCTCCTGTCTCCTTGCTTCCACTGTCCTGTTCCCCCTGAGGAGGCCCATCCCCGTGTCCTGTTCCCCCCATGGAGGCCCATCCCTGTGGAGGCCCATCCCCGAGTCCTGTTCCCCTGTGGAGGCCCATCCCTGTGGAGGCCCATCCCCGTGTCCTGTTCCCCCCGTGGAGGCCCATCCCTGAGTCCTGTTCCCCTGTGGAGGCCCATCCCTGTGGAGGCCCATCCCTGTGGAGGCCCATCCCTGTGGAGGCCCATCTCTGTGTCTTGTCCGCAGGCCGGCTCGTGGCCAGCCTGGTGGCAGAGTTTCTTCAGTTTTTCAACCTTGACTTCACCCTGGCTGTGTTCCAACCTGAAACTAGCACGGTAAGAGGAAAGCTTCTACATCTGCTCTAGGAAGTGTGCTTGGCTGCAGGCGAGTCAGCCCCAGCCGGAAGCTGACAGCCCTCTTACTGTCCTGCCTGTGTGGCTTTTTGTAGCAGGGAGCGTGTGCTGGCGGGTGCAGAGGAGCTCTGTGGGGCTGTGAGGTGCAGCTGGCTTTCAGCTCTGTCTTCTTGTGCACTTACCATTTTTTCTTTGTTAGTTTCAAGGTCTAGAAGGCCGAGAGAACTTAGCCCGCGATTTAGGTATTATCGAGGCAGAAGGCACTGTGGGTGGGCCCTTGCTGCTGGAGGTGCTTCGACGCTGCCAGCAGAAGGAGAAAGGTCCCCGCAGTGGAGAAGTACGTATGCCTGCCATGTTCTTAGTTTAACCATGAGCTTAGTAGTGCCTGTGGGTAATCAGGGTTTACATGGAAAGAGACTGTTCCTCCTGAAAGAGACCCAACTTATGTAAATACACACTCCGGACTGGTGGAGACACCGTTACAACGTGTGTGTTGGCTGTTGATGCTGGCGATGCTGGGCTCAGGAACCAGCGGGCAGTGGGCATGACCTCTCCCTGACTCTCTGTCAGGTGTCTGACACACTGCTGGGGGTCTGGATCACTTGTGGGAGTTGCTGGGCTCCCTGCTCTGCTCCCAGCCCAGCCTCCTGCTGATGCCCCGGGGTCCCCACTGCCCCATGAGAGCTGGCTGCTGGGCTTTGGTGTGGCTCAGCCCTTGGGTCCCCACTGCCCCGTGGGAGTGGGACTGAGGCCCGGCTGCTGGGTCCTCACTGCCCCGTGGGAGCTGGACCGAGGCTTGGCCGCTGGGCTTTGGTGTGGCTCAGCCCTTGGGTCCCCACTGCCCCATGGGAGCTGGACCGAGGCTTGGCCGCTGGGCTTTGGTGTGGCTCAGCCCTTGGGTCCCCACTGCCCCGTGGGAGCTGGACCGAGGCTTGGCCGCTGGGCTTTGGTGTGGCTCAGCCCCAGCTGTTGTGGCATTTGAGGAAGACTTGCCTCTGTGTGTCTGCATTTCAAATAAAAAGAGAAATTGCTTGTCCTCAAGAAGCTGAGAGCTGTGGAGGTAAAGCAGTGTGGACATGAGGAAGTGACATGTGACATGATTATCTCCACACATTTCAGTTGTCGGACCCAGGTGAGGGTGGAGCATCCGGTGGGGCGGGGCCTGGAAAGGGGATGTCAGTGGGGGCAGGAAGGGGTCCCTGTCACTCCTACTGTGCGCTTTTAAGTTACCTGAAAGCTTTCTGTTTTGTGTTTGATGAACATTGTGCTTGCCATTAGGCAGTAAAGGAATACAGAATTCTGATGCCTACTTTGTGACATGGCCGGGGAAGCGGCCGCCTGTGACGCTGGCATCCCAGAGAGGCACAGGTTTAAGTCCCTGCTGCTCTGCCCCCGCCAGCTCCCTACTGAAGCATTTGGAAGAGCGGTGGACGATGGCCACGCACAGGGAGACCCGAATGCTCCTGGCTCCTGGTTGCAGCCTGGCCAAGCCATGGCCCTTGTGGCTGTTTGGGGAATGAACCAGCAGGTGGAAGATCTCTCTTTCTGTTTGGAATTCTGCCTTTCAAATAACCAAATCTTAAAGGCGGGGAGGTAGACCTGGGGCGTTTCAGTGTAGGCGTAGTGACCTCCTCGGCAAGGTGATGGAGATGTTTGCAGGCAGTTAGGATTTGGGTGTGTGATGCCTTGTTTTTACAGAGAGAAGGAGTGACAGAAAGATCTTCCATCTGCTGGCTCGCTCCCCAGATGGCAGCAACAGCCAGAGCTGAGCTGATCCAAAATCAGGAGCTTTTTCCAGGTCTCCCACTGCTTTCCCAGGTGATAAGCAGGAGGCTGGATAGGAAGTGGAGCAGCCGAGACATGAACCAGCACCCTTATTGGATGCCTGTGTTTGAAGGTGGAGGATTAGCCAATTGAGCCATCATGCTGGCCCCATGAGTATGTTTTGGTAAAATTAAAAATTGGGATATTTACATTAATGAGGAAAAAATAAAAATGTTAACATTGTTTAGTGTTTTCAAATGCTAAAATTTCATTCAAGGATAATTAGTATATTTGTGTTTTAGATTTAGATATGTTTTAATTTTAAATTGTAAATATTTTAGGGTGCACTCGATCTGTCTGACATACATTCTCCACCGAAGTCACCAGATGGAAAATCCAGTTCCCACCGCACACCCAGTAAGGTGAGCGTGGGCCGGCTCCCCGGGCTGCTCTGCAGGGAGGGCTGCTCGCCTCTGAGGTGCTTTGTTTTGTTGGTGGTATCTTGACTTTCATATTTACGGAAAGGGATAAGCCATCAAATAGAACTAGAATAACCCTAACTTTTTGTTTTCATCAACAAGGTTTACTTTTATTAATTCCTAGCTTAGGAAAAAATGATAGATTCTAGAATATAACATTTCTGTGTTGAGTATTACGGACTTCTGGTTGGGTGATCAGATTTAGAATAGTAAACTCTGATGGTTTTTACATTTGTGAACCATGGGCGGGTAAGAACGTGTTGTCTGGTTATAGCTGTGTCTGGGTAGGTTGGTGAGTTGCAAAAACAAGACCTAATGTTGAGAATAGGATGTGCAGGAGATCCTGGATTTAAGATTGCAGGACTGTCAGGGAGAGCGACTCAGGCGACTCAGGCGAGGTCTGGGCATGCGGCAGTAGGGCCCTTGGGCCCCACCCCAGTGGCAATGCAGCTTTCTGTGCCCCAGCTCCTGTTCACAGTGGGCCTCTGCGTGTCCCCTCCGGGGAGCCGGAGGCCCATGTGCCCTCACCTGGCATTCCTCGTAGGGTTAGGAGTGCAGCAGTGGGTTTGGGGGGTCACAGGTGAGGTGTGTGTGCTGGGACGGTTCTTGGGGGACCCGAGCGTGGCTGTGGGGTGGGGCTCTGTGGAGGGTCCTTGTTAGTCAAGCTGTGCTGATCGCGTGTGTCTGCCAGAGCACATGCTGAATGGTCACTGTTACTTTCTGTGTCAATGCCGTGTCTGTTTCTTGTTTTTGAAGCTTAGAAACCCAGAGAAGTGGTTGTGCGTTATTTCTCATGAGCAGAGCCCACTGCTAAGTTGTGTGTGTTCCTTCTGAGATTGCTACAGGGATGGTCCTGTGACAGTGTCTTTGATGCTCATGGGACACAGTAACCTTGGTGGCAGAGCAAGGTCAGGAGTCAGTTTTCGAAGCTGCTTTACCTGTAAATGAAGAGCCCATTCAGGGCCTGCAGGATTGCCTGGCCTGGGCCTGCCAAGGCAGCTGTGAGCAGGGCCTGGGGACTGAGGACACGTGCGCAGGCTAGCTTGGGAGGATGTCTGTGTGGCTGTGCGGGGTGCTGGGATGTGCACTGGCCCGCCTCTGCTGGAAGGGAGAGAGGTTCGTGCTCTGTCAAAGTACTTGGCTCAGAGAGATGAGAGAGGGGCATTCTGAAACCGCAGTTCCTGCAGCTGCGAGCTGCTCGGGTTAGGGTTGCTTGAGCGCAGATGAACAGCACTGACTCAGGGAGTGTCTTCAAGGCAGTGTCAGTTCTCTCTGCGCAGGTTTTTCCCAGATGCCCTGCGTGGCTGGGACTGGGCCCAGGTAGAAAGAGGCTTCTTGTGTGGCAGGCTGGAGTTCCTTGGTCACTGCCTCCCAGGGTGCACGTAGGCAGGCAGGTAGAGGCCAGAGTTAATCTGCAGCCCTGTTCCTCTCGGGGTGAGGGGCGTCTCAGCAGTTAGGGTACACAGCTTCCCACCTGGGAATGGTCAGTGTTCTTCAGCTTAGAGACACTGCTCGGAATTCTAAGTACCAGGGGACGTTGGCTCTGCAGGGGCGCCGGTGGCCGTGACGCCCTCAGAAGCACCCTGGACACTGGTGGGCTGGGAGGCGTCTGTTTTGACAGCCATCTATTTTGGCACGTAGCAGGCAATTCCCCAGGGTCCTAAGGGATATAAACTTGGGGTTCCAGCACGTTCTCTGCTGGTGTCTCAACATCAGCACTGGGGACTCTGGGGCACTGTGGTCAGAAACAGGGTGCGCAGTGTGCGACGTGGTATTTTTTTTTCTGTTTAAGATTTATTTTGTGTTAAAAGGGCAGGGTTTTTGTTTTTGTTTTTTTAAAGATTTATTTATTTATTGGAAAGTCAGATATACAGAGAGGAGGAAAGACAGAGAGGAAGATCTTCCGTCCGATGATTCACTCCCCAAGTGAGCGCAACGGCCGATGCTATGCCGATCTGAAACCAGGAGCCAGGAACTTCTTCCGGGTATCCCACACGGGTGCAGGGTCCCAAAGCATTGGGCCATCCTCGACTGCTTTCCCAGGCCACAAGCAGGGAGCTGGATGGGAAGTGGAGCTGCTGGATGGGAACCGGCACCCATATGGGATCCTGGGGCGTTCAAGGTGAGGACTTTAGCTGCTAAGCCATGCTGTCGGGCCCAAAGGGCAGGTTTTATAGAGAGGAAGGACACAGAGAAAGAGAGAGAATCTTCCATTTGCTGGTTAACTCCCAAAATGGCCACAGTGGCTGGAGCTCAGTGGATCTGAAGCCACATGCCAGGAGCTTTTTTCGGGTCTCTCACGCGGGTGCAGGGTCCCAAGGCTTTGGGCCATCCTCTACTGATTTCCCAGGCCACAGGCAGGGAGCTGGATGGAAAGTGGAACAGCCGGGACACAAGCCAGCTCCCATATGGGATCTTGGTGCTTGCAGGTGGAGGATTGGCCTGTGAGCCACTGTGCTGGCCACACTGGTCTTGTAGGACTCAGTTTTACGTGTGTGTGGCTGGTCTTGAGGAAGGCGGGGGTTTGGGATGACATGTGTGGCTGGTGTTGAGGGAGCCGGGGGATTGGGGCGATGCTGATGGGAAAGAGTCCCCACCCTTGAGGCCCAGTAGTGATGGCTGTCCCAGGAGAAGCTGCCGGAAACCACTGAGCCGGGAGCTGAACTCTTGGGAATGGCGGTGGAATGGGTTAGATTTTCCATTTGTTAGAAGTTTTCTCATAGGACTCTGTTAGTTTGGAAATAGTAGTTTACTTGTAAGGATTTGCATGTCTTGGTAAAATGTCATTTTATTCTCATGCTCAGATACCAAGGTATCAAGGACCAGGCAAGAAGAAGACAGGCAGGCAGAAGGCTGGTGACCAGGTAACCGCGTGAGGAGCCGGGAGGGCGGCCATGCTGGACGCGCCCTGAGCCTGTGTTCGGGGCTCTGTGGCCCGCCTCCGCCTTGCCCTGGAAGGGGTCCGTGCCTTATCTGTAATGAGGAAGCAGTGGTGACGCAAAAAATATTAGACTGTCAGTTTTATCCAGTTAAAAATCATAACTGACATATTTTGAAACTATATGCTCAGTTTTAATTTGAGAATTCCTGTTTTGCTGGCAGTTGAACAAGTTGGAAATATTCATTTTCCTTTAATGGAAGTTAGTGTACATGTAAGTAAATGTTTCATCTGAGGAAAATGTCCAAGCTGTGATCGTGGCATGAGAGATTAGCCTGTCTTCTTGCACGCGTGGCTGTGTTCTGACACTCCGTGGGCTGGCCACGGACATAGCACACAGCCCGAGCCCTGCCTGCCCTCTCTCCCGCCCCGACGGTCACTCGGGTGGACTGAATCTACTAAGCCTTAGTAATTAGGTGCTTAGAAAATTTATAAGCATATGTAAGCTTATAAGAAAATACAAGCGTATAAGAAAATATAAGCTTATTTATTTTTATAAAATAAGTGTTAGAGGGCTTGGGAACATTGTTTGAGTTTTTGCTTGTATTTAAAATAGGATTAAGTTGTTTAACTTTTCTGACATTCACTTAGTGCGTGTTGACGTTGGCTTATCTCGAGAACTCTTCACTAAGTTGGAAACTTTGGAAGTGCGAGACCCTGAGAAAGGTGTTGTGTGAGGACTTTGGTCTGTGTCAGCACCAGTTCCTGCCCCCCGAGGCACCTGCTAGTTTGTCAGAGAAGCTGTGAGGCCCGTCTGCTGTCCCTGGCAATGTGCACTTTGTGCCCACCAGGGCAGAGATGCCAGCCGCAGGAAGAAAACTCAAGCACGTGAAGTTGTGCTTTCTTAATAATTTCTTCTCATCCCTTTCTCAGAGTTTATTAAAAGTTAAGGGCATATTTCATAGTATGCTTTATAATCATATTTACATAATGGGTCCTAAACAAGTGAACACATTTGAGGAGTCAGTGCTGGGTATGAACCCAGAGCACCCCAGAGGCAGGTCTGGTTCTGTGCAGGTGTCACAGTACTGTGGCCCAGCCTGCCGCCTGCTGCCTGCCCTGGCCCAGCGCCCTGCTCCCGGCTCCGAGCCCTGCCAGAGTCCGGGGGTCTGGTCTGCAGGCCCAGTCCTCCTGACTGTTCCTGTACTCCCGAGCCTATGCGCTTCTGTGGGCATTTGAAACTGTCCACTCTTCCTCCTGACCACATTGCTGAGAGGCCGCTGGGAGGTTGTGCATGCCCGCTGTCTGCTGAATGCCCAGGCAGGTTCCCAGCATCCTTAGCATATTTGCCCCACTCAGTGGCCGATGGGTCCATTGCACTGCCAGTTCAGGTTGCCAGAGCAGGACCCCAAGAGCCAGGAGTAGGTGAGCGGTAGTTCCCAGGTTGTGCTAAGCTCTGATTTTTCACTTATTTGAAAGGCAGTGTTGCAGAGAGGGAGAGACAGAGGCCAGGAGTGAGAAGTGTTCCACCATCTGATTCACCTCCTAGATAGTCAAAGCCAGGAGCCTTGGCGCTTCTTCCAGGTCTCACGTGGGTGCAGGGGCCCAAGGGCTTTGGGCCAACTCTGCTTCCTCCCCAGACATATCGGAAGCAGAGTAGCTGGGGCTTGAGCTGGTGCCCCCATGGCATGCCAGCATTTCAGCTGGTGGCCTAACGTGCTACACTGCAATGCTGACCCCAAAGGTCTTTATCATTGTTTTCCAAATGTTTTAAAGCTGATGTGCACTGAGGTTGCTTTTGTTTCTTAAAACAGCCTTCTTAAAATGTCCTTTCTGCTTTTTGAATTCTAGGCAAGCCAGGTTTGTGTTGATTTGGGGCAGTGATGGTGATCATGTTGTGTTAGGAAGGTATTTCAAGCAGTTTGTGGGCAATGCCTATTATGGAAAAATTGTGCATGAATGTCAGCATTTTTTGGCACCAAAAGTTAGGTTTTAATTCCATTTCTCTAAAATGCCTGGAGTGCCTGCATGTCTGGGTCCTGTGTCTTTTTGAGTCACTTGAGGGTCTAAGCCCTGGCCCAGCACTTCTGTCCGGCCAGGCAGCCCCTGCCCTGCCGCCTGCTGCTGGCTCGGCCGGGTGGAGCAGCTGTGGATGCCCCGAGGCATGTTGCCAAGCCCAGGTGTATGTGTGTGTGGGCAGTGAGTGCCCAACGGGCAGGAGAGGCTGTCCAGCAGGCATGGCGTCTTGAGACAGAGAGGGTGGTTCCACATGTGCGGGCTCTGTGAGCCGGTGAGCTCTGGGTGAGCAAGGTGGGCTTTTCGATGTGTGTGTTAGAGTTCACACAGTTCCTTTAGTACTTCCTAGTAAGTCGCGCGCAGAACTTGCCTTTGGTCGGCAGGGGAGAGGAAGTGTGTGGTGCTCTGAGCCTGTTCGTAGGCCTGGGAGTTTCTTGGCTTCATTGTTTTTCCTGCTGTGGGCAGTGTAGGTTAAGTCTTCAGCAAAAGCTCTTGGGGTTCTTAAGAAGTGCTGGGGGCAGGGTGAGGTGTGCGGCTGAGTCCTGACTTGGAATAAATACCTGGTTCAAAGGCTGGCTCGTCTGGTCTGGCTTCCTGCTAACACACATGCTGGAGGCAGCAGACTCTGGCCGAGGATGGCGGGCGGGCCTGGCCTTGGGTGCGTGGCCTCCCTGCTGCCCTGTCTCTCCTGGCCCAGGATGGTAGTCCTGGCTCCTGGCCTGGCCTGGCCCGGCCTTGGCTGCTGTGGTCTCCCTGATGCCCTGTTTCGCCTGTGTGCCCACGGACTCGTTTGAAAGACAAACTCTGTCAAAATGCAGACAAGTTCAGGAGGCATCCTAGCAGCAGTTGAGTTTTCGGCAGTTTTACTGTCCCTGACTTGTACAAGAAAGGGCAGTGGCTGTGGTAGTGGTTGGAAGAGACTTTCTCCATAGACGAGATGGAAATGTTCCAGGTGGCTGTTTCCATGGCTGCTGCAGCAGTAGAGCTGAGTGTTTTAACACAACAGCAATCCATTGTCACTGCTGCAGAGGCTTTGCAGATAGGCGCCGCGAGTCAGCAGAGCCTCACCCAGTCCTAGCTGCTGATGGTGTCGCAGGCCTGTAGAAGCAGCGTGGGTCTCCATGTGTACCCCACTTCCTGTGAGGCCCTACGTGGCCTCATTCTGACAGATGCCATCGGCAGTGACCCTGTCTTAGGGCCACGCTAAATCCTGGAAGGCTGGGCATGGTGTGTCTTTCTTGGCTGCAGTGGTCACAGCTGGGCCAGGCTGAAGCCAGGAGCCAGGGACTTCACCTGGGCCTGGCACGCACTTTAGCCATCCACCGCTGCTTTTCCAAGCTGCTAGCAGGGAGCTGGATGGGAAGTGGAGCCTCTGGGACTTGAACTGGTTCCCACCTGCGATGCCAGTGCCACAGTGGCGGCTTTCCCCAGGGCACCCCAGCGCCGACTCCCCGGTTTGCTGCTGCTTGAGAGCGGCGCAGGTGTTTCTGGCAGCGTTGCCCCGTGTGTGGAGGGCTGACGATGAGCAGGTGTCTGTTCTTAACCCGCTGGGAGCTGACCACTGGAGTCAGGCTCTGCTCTGCCACCATCTGGGGTCATGATTGCCAGGGCTCAGGGGTGCCTTGGCATGGCCTCAGCGGCGGCAGCACCTAGCCAAGGCCGCAGGGTTGCCGAACCGTTCAGTGCAGACTCACGGAACGTGTACATGTTTCCCACCAGTGACCATTGCCTCTGGTGCAGACCGCACACACAGGCCGCCTGTGCTCGCACGTTATCTCCGCTGTTGTCGTCGCAGCTCTTGCCCACTAAGCCGGCCTTCTGTCTCCCCTCCTGTAGAAGGCCAGCAGTGAGGCCAGTCACAGTGACACCAGTGTCTCCTCGTCAGAACTGAAGAGCCATGAGGCCAAGGCCGGGTCTCTCCTGGGCAGCAGGCCTGCCGACGCCACAGACAAGGCTGGCCTCCGTCCAGATGAAGACGACGTGGAAGGGGACTCTTTCTTCGATGACCCTATTCCTAAGCCAGAGAAAACCTACGGCTGGTGAGTGAACTGTGGTTGGAATTTGCACTGAAGCTTGAAGAATGATTTCTGAGTGTTCATTGTTCTCGGGTTGTTGACTCCAAAAACCTGCTTTTGTGGCCAAAGTTGCTCATGTTGTAAGCAACACCAGCCGCGCCTTGAGTCGGGCCGGAGTCAGCAGGCGAGGGAGAGGAGAGGCTGGCCCTCCGGAAGCCCGCTGCATCGGGGGTCGGCCTGTCAGTGAGGGAGCCCCCGCTCGAGGGGTGCAGGCGGGGCAGTCCTGGGGAAGGGCGGCTCAAAACACAGGGGTCACCCACAGGGACCCTCAGCTCCAGACATGGGGAGGGCGGTGTGGGGCTCCCTGAGGTGAGGTGTGGGAAGGGCGGTGTGGGGCTCCTTTTGAAGTAAGATGTAGGGGGAGCTGGAGCGAGAGATGGGGAGAGGGGATGCAGGAGCTGGATTCAAAGTAGAACAGCTGGAATCTGAACTGGCACCATGTGGGATGCCAGCACTGTAAGAGGCAGCCCAGCCTGCTATGCCATGGTGCTGGCTCCCCTTACTATGTGTATATGCACATATGTGTGTGTATGTAAGTACATTTGGAAAGCAGGAAGTGATAGAGATCTTCTGTCTGCTGTGACTGCTGAGCATTTTCACTGGGCTGGACGGGCTGTGGACAAGTTATAGTTTCATCTGAGTCGGCCTGTGTGGGCAGCAGGGCCCGAGGCCTTGAGCCTTCGTGGGCTGCTTGCTCGCTGTCATTGGCCCGGAGCTGTTAGCAGAGTAGCCGGATCCTGAGCCACACGCCAGGGGGAAGGAGGCCCTGATTCCTTCCCAGGAGGGCGCATCCCAGGGAGGACTGGCCTGCCGCAGGGCTGGGGCCTGGTCCCCGGGAGCCGTCTGCTGCGGCAGTGCGAGTTCCTGCCTGGGCGAGGGTGGAGTGGGAGCACGGGGGGGGGGCTGGAGCGTTGGAGGCGGTGAGCAGGGAGTGGGCGGTGCAGAGGGCAGGCTGCCAGCCTTTGCTCTCTGGCCTGGGGGAGCGTGGCAGTGTGGCTGCTGGCACCTGGCTGCCTTCTGAGACGCCGCAGCCAGTTTGGGAGGCAGTGCGGAGAGGCTGTCCCTGTGGGCTCGATGGGCGTGCGGGAGCTGTGGCAGGCCCGGTGGTGCCGAGCCCGGGAGCGGCCTCGCCCTGCCCCGGCTGCACTGCGCTCCCAGCTGCTCTCACTTCCGTGACCGTGTGTAACTGCTGCCTGCCTCCTGCTAGGAGAAGTGAAGCCCGGAGGCCTGTGGCAGGCCTGGCCTCGCTCTCGGACGCGCCCCCCTTGCGGGGTGGACTCGGCCTGGAGGGAGCCCCCTCCTTGAAGGACTCCGAGGGTAAGTACCGGAAGCTGTTCCGATTCTTTTTTAAAACGTTTAGCTCCTTTGAAGGCAGAGTTTACGGTAAGACTGAGCGAGCAGAGAGATCATCCGTGTCCTGGTTTGCTTGCCCAGTGGCTGCGACGGCTGATGCTGGGCCACCTCGAAGCCAGGAGCCAGGTGCTTCTTCGGGTCTCCCACATGGTAGAGGGACCCAAGCATGGGCCATCCTCTGCTGCTGTCCCAGGCCACAAGCAGGGAGCCAGATGGCACCCCGTGGGCTGCCAGTGCTGCAGGCCTGGCCCACCCGCTGTGCCAGCCCCTCTGATTTGGTTTCGTTGTTCCGTGTGCCATCATGGTCCTGAGGACGTGGACTGCTGAGCTGACTCCACGTTATGCAGTTTTCTTCAGCTTCGTTACGTGGGCAGGCACCATGCACTCAAAAACTGCTTTGAGTTTTCAACTTTGACCTTTGCCCAAGCTAGGGGTCAGTGCGTGGTACAGCTCTCTCAGGGGTCGCCAGGAGAATGGCAGGGCTGCGGAGTGTCGTAAGGCTGCTCGGCGCACTTCAGACTGCCGGGTTTCCGCCTGAGGTAGCTAGCAGGACACAACCCGGCTGTGGGCCGAGCAACACCCGTCAGTTCTCTTGTTGCCTGTTGGGTGGAATTGAGTGGAGTTTAAGTTGTTATTTTTCAAAAATCTGTTCTGTGATAGCACGGTGATCATTATAGCAATGTTAAACGGAGCTGTTGTTTTGCCTTCAGGCCGTGGCCCTCGCGTAGGTGTGAGGGTTGGCAGGGTCAGAGGTCAGTTGCTAGCCATGTTTGGCGTGACGGTGCTGACACGTGGAGCCCAGCAGGTGGCGCCTGTGCTCTGGGTCCTGGCCAGCACCAAGTGTGGCTGCTTGTAACTGTGGCCCAGTGCTTCTGGAACCCAAGCAAGAAGAGCCGGCTCCTGCTTGTCGTCTGTACTTGGCAGGTGCTGTGTGCCCTCATGTGGGACTCTCAGCCCTCCATCCCACAGCCCTCCTAGTGCTCTTGCTGCTGTGGCTGTGCCACTTGCAGAAGAATCCTGATGTCATGATGTTGTCACTCTGCCAGTGACTACAGGGAACGGAGAAAGGAGCTCGAGGACCGAGCAGTGGAAGCAGCCAGCAGGCTTGGGAGACAGGAGCAGCATTTACAAGGCAAAATGAAACTGGGGAAACGATTGTAGCCCGCAAGTGACGCTTAGGGGAGCAGTTTCCGGAGCGGGCCGTGCTGCCGCCGGGGAGTCGGCAGACTGCTCATGGTGGGCGCCACGGTGGCAGCACCCAGCGTGGCACCCAGCTGGAGGCTGCTGTGCCCCATGCGGAAGGCCACCAGGCAGGGCCGACAGCCGGGCAGACGCTGGGCTCCGAAGGTGCTGGGATCCTCACCGCGTGTTTGTTTTCAGGCAGAAGAGGAAGCAGCATTTTGAAAGATCTGAAAATAGTCAATGATAAAATCGGATCTCTTGGATTAGGTAACTAGACTTCTACTTTTAGTGCTGATTGTTTTAAAGTGTTTGAATTTGGGGTAAAACCGTGATGCAGTGGCTCAGTCTTCTGTGCCCTGCTCGGGGCTCGGCAGCCACCTGCACAGCTGTGTGTCCAGGGCTGCACGCTGTGCGGAGGTGGCTGGAGCAGCCACCAAGAGCCCCGTCTTGTAGGGCCGGCCCTGTAGTGTAGTGGGTAGAGCCTTCCCTGTGATGCTGGCATCCCATACAGCTGTTGGCCGTGTCCCTGCTGCTTCCCTCTGACCCAGCTCCCTGCGAATGGCACCAGAGGACAGGAGGCCGCCCCAGTGCTTGTGCCTCCTGGCTTGGGCCTGGCGTGGCTGTCGCGGCCATCCAGGGAGTAAGCCAGCAGTGAAGTCCGACCTCTCTCTCTCCCTTTCTCCCTCTCTCGCTCTTTTCCTCTCTCCCTCTCTCTGTGACCTTGCTTGCAAATAAGTATTAAAAAAAAAATCTAGTAGGGAAGCTGGACATCTTCGCTGTACCCTCAGCTGCGTGGAGTCTTGCCAACTCGTTGTCTGAGGGTGGGTGACCTTCCCCTGGCTCGGCTTCTGGGGAGACTTCTGCGCTGAGGCGGGTGGGTGAGGAGGACCTGGCCGAGGGAGAGGGGCATAGCTCAGTCCTGGTGCTGGAATTTGCTCAGAGGCCGAGCCGTTCGCGGGATGCTGAGAGCTTGTGGTCTGGTTGTCATGCAGCTGACACTGGGATGGCTGGTTGCAGCTGTGTGCTCTGTGAGCTGGGAGTCCTGCAGGGCCCTCTGTTGCAGCCTTGCAGGACCCCGAGAGGTAGCCAAAAGCTGAATGAACTGGCATGCATGGGCGGGCATCCTGTGGGCACCCACCCCGTGCGTGATGAGAGCTGCCTCTGACCTGGACAAGGCCCCTGGGAGAGAGGGAGACAGGCAGGTCTCCCATCTGTTGGTTCACTCCCCAGATGGCCACACTGCTCCGGACTGGCCCAAGGCAGGAGTCTGGAACAGCATCTGTGTCTCCTTCTTGGCTGCAGGGGCTCAAGCCTTAGGGCTCTCCCGCCCGGGTGCATTAGCTGGGAGCTGGATCAGAACTGGGCAGCTGGGACTCTAGTCTACTGACGTCACAGGCAGCTGGCAAGCCACTGTGCCATGATGCCAGTCCCATTGCTTTTGAATGTTGTATGTTATTGTGTAATGTGTATTAAACAAGTGTGTGTTATATATGAGCTCACGCAGCATGCATACATGTAGATGCATTTAAGTGTGTGGCATGCACATACATGTATGGTATATATGTGTATATATATACACACTTGCATGTCTGTTACGCATGTGTTTGTAGTACAGGCATATTCATGTACGTGTTTACGTAGTAGAAATATGTGTGGCAGATGTGTTTTATGCAATATGTGTGTGTGTGTGTGCAATCTTTGTAGGTATGTAGGTACATACAAAAGTGTCATGTGTAGTTTGTGTTTGTGCAGTGTGTATGTGTGCACACATGTGTGGGTGTGTGTTCACACAGTGTGTATGTATTGAGGACGCGTGTGGGTGTGTGTTTACACAGTCTGTGTAGGTGTATGTATGGATTGTGGACGCGTGTGGGTGTGTGTTTACACAGTCTGTGTAGGTGTGTGTGTATTGTGGACGTGTGTGGGTGTGTGTTTACACAGTCTATCTGTGTAGGTGTGTATGTATTGTGGATGTGTGGGTGTGTGTTTACACAGTCTGTGTAGGTGTGTATGTATTGTGGACGTGTGGGTGTGTGTTTACACAGTCTGTGTAGGTGTGTATGTATTGTGGACGTGTGTGGGTGTGTGTTTACACAGTCTGTGTAGGTGTGTATGTATTGTGGACGTGTGGGTGTGTGTTTACACAGTCTGTGTGTAGGTGTGTATGTATTGTGGACGTGTGGGTGTGTGTTTACATAGTCTGTGTAGGTGTGTATGTATTGTGGACACGTGTGGGTGTGTGTTTACACAGTCTATCTGTGTAGGTGTGTATGTATTGTGGACACGTGTGGGTGTGTGTTTACACAGTCTGTGTAGGTGTGTGTGTATTGTGGACGTGCGGGTGTGTGTTTACACAGTCTGTGTAGGTGTGTGTGTATTGTGGACGTGTGTGGGTGTGTGTTTACACAGTCTATCTGTGTAGGTGTGTATGTATTGTGGACACGTGTGGGTGTGTGTTTACACAGTCTGTGTAGGTGTATGTATGGATTGTGGACGTGTGTGGGTGTGTGTTTACACAGTCTATCTGTGTAGGTGTGTATGTATTGTGGACACGTGTGGGTGTGTGTTTACACAGTCTGTGTAGGTGTGTGTGTATTGTGGACGTGTGTGGGTGTGTGTTTACACAGTCTGTGTAGGTGTGTATGTATTGTGGACACGTGTGGGTGTGTGTTTACACAGTCTGTGTAGGTGTATGTATGGATTGTGGACGTGTGTGGGTGTGTGTTTACACAGTCTGTGTGTAGGTGTATGTATGTATTGTGGACACGTGTGGGTGTGTGTTTACACAGTCTGTGTGTAGGTGTATGTATGTATTGTGGACACGTGTGGGTGTGTGTTTACACAGTCTGTGTAGGTGTGTGTGTATTGTGGATGTGTGGGTGTGTGTTTACACAGTCTATCTGTGTAGGTGTGTATGTATTGTGGACACGTGTGGGTGTGTGTTTACACAGTCTGTGTAGGTGTGTATGTATTGTGGACACGTGTGGGTGTGTGTTTACACAGTCTGTGTAGGTGTGTATGTATTGTGGACACGTGTGGGTGTGTGTTTACACAGTCTGTGTAGGTGTATGTATGGATTGTGGACGTGTGTGGGTGTGTGTTTACACAGTCTGTGTAGGTGTATGTATGGATTGTGGACGTGTGTGGGTGTGTGTTTACACAGTCTATCTGAGTGTAGGTGTGTATGTATTGTGGACACGTGTGGGTGTGTGTTTACACAGTCTGTGTAGGTGTGTATGTATTGTGGACACGTGTGGGTGTGTGTTTACACAGTCTGTGTAGGTGTATGTATGGATTGTGGACGTGTGTGGGTGTGTGTTTACACAGTCTGTGTAGGTGTGTATGTATTGTGGACGTGTGGGTGTGTGTTTACACAGTCTATCTGTGTAGGTGTGTATGTATTGTGGACGTGTGTGGGTGTGTGTTTACACAGTCTATCTGTGTAGGTGTGTATGTGTTGTGGACGTGTGTGGGTGTGTTTACACAGTCTGTGTAGGTGTATGTATGGATTGTGGACGTGTGTGGGTGTGTGTTTACACAGTCTGTGTAGGTGTGTGTGTATTGTGGACGTGTGGGTGTGTGTTTACACAGTCTGTGTAGGTGTGTATGTATTGTGGACACGTGTGGGTGTGTGTTTACACAGTCTATCTGTGTAGGTGTGTGTGTATTGTGGACGTGTGTGGGTGTGTGTTTACACAGTCTATCTGTGTAGGTGTGTATGTATTGTGGACGTGTGTGGGTGTGTGTTTACACAGTCTGTGTAGGTGTATGTATGGATTGTGGACGTGTGTGGGTGTGTGTTTACACAGTCTGTGTAGGTGTGTGTGTATTGTGGACGTGTGTGGGTGTGTGTTTACACAGTCTGTGTAGGTGTGTGTGTATTGTGGACGTGTGGGTGTGTGTTTACACAGTCTGTGTAGGTGTGTGTGTATTGTGGACATGTGGGTGTGTGTTTACACAGTCTGTGTAGGTGTGTGTGTATTGTGGACTGTGGGTGTGTGTTTACACAGTCTGTGTAGGTGTGTGTGTATTGTGGATGTGTGGGTGTGTGTTTACACAGTCTGTGTAGGTGTATGTATGGATTGTGGACGTGTGTGGGTGTGTGTTTACACAGTCTGTGTAGGTGTGTGTGTACTGGAGAGGCACAGACAGCCCCTGCTGTGTGTTCACACCCTTTCATCCAGTGATGGCTGGACACCAGGAACTCAGCCTGGGGCTTTGCTGAGTGTGTGATGGGAACCCAGTTACCTGACCATCAGCACTGACCTTCAGGGTCTGCAGGCGGCTTTGTGGGCCTCCTAGTCCAGGGCCTGGGCCACCCAGAAGTGTCTGACTCGGTAGCCATGTGGTGTAACTGTGCCGTTAGGTCCAAAAGATCCCCGAAGTTCCACACGCAGCAATGCAAGAGCAAAGAAACTATTGCTAGCTCGAGCTGGGGTCCGAGTCTCATCCACCGCAGTGGAGTCTTGGCAAGGACCCCGCTGCTCTCTTGCAGGCTCTTTGTTCCCTCCTAGTCACGCACAACACATCTCCAGCAAGCAGTCCTTGTCTTAGTCTCGTCACTCGTGGACGTGCGGATCCCCTTGATTGGCCCAGTTCCCAAGGCTGTTCTCCACTGCCCACTCTGTCTCTAAGGAAAATGAAACTTTGGAGTGAAATGAAATTTAGGCCTTACTCTCTGACCTTGGGCCCGTCATGGCGTCGGTCCTGCTCTTTACACAGCAAAGCCAGGCCATGGTTACAGAAGCCCCGTAGAGCGGTGACAGTTAGGCTGCCTTATCCCTGCTCAGCACCCTTGCACTCCTGCTGCACACGCTCACCTCGTCTCGCCTTGAGACACTAATTTACTACTTAGCCCTGATAACCTTTTAGCACTACTGTTGCTCAGAGGCGCCACCCAGCCTTGCACCCCCAACTCCACAGTGCAGCCCTAACGTCTGCTCTTGAATTTATCAGGGCCTGGAGAAGAGGACTACGTAGACGATTTCAATAGGTAAGGAAGCCACGGCTGCACGCGTGGGGCCTTCCTGGGTGTGAACGTGAGTGCAGACGAGGGCGGCGGAACAACAGCAGGGCTGGCCAGTGGGCTGGGCTCAGGTCATCCTCACTGAACCTGAGCGAGCGCTGGGCTAGGAGGTGTGTGTCCTGCTTCCTGTGGCTGGAGGCGGGTTGGCATGTCCCCGGCGTCTCAGGGAGGGACTGGGCACTTGGCATGGCTCTTCTGCTCAAGACGTCCGCCCCCGTGGTTTCTGTTGAGTTCCTTGTCTGTGAGTCAGCTGTTACTGTGCAGTTCGCTGAGTGTTTGGTTCGCTGGGACTTTGGGGATTTTTCAGCAGGCTCATGTAGTGTGCAAGAGGTTGGAGAGAGTGCTGGCCTTTGCCAGTCCCAGGGGAGCCTTAGTTCTCTGTGCCCCCCCAAATCCGGGCCACGGGGGGACGTACAAGTGAAATCATGACACTTGCTCTTGTAGCTAAAGCCGAAAGTGGAGGTCAAAGTTTAGAGTAGTGCTGGTTGTCTTCAGTCTTTACTTTCGGAGTTCTTACTTTTGATTTTGTTTTTTTCCTGAACCAGTACCAGCCATCGCTCAGAGAAGAGCGAGCTAAGCATCGGGGAGGAGATTGAAGAGGACCTCTCCGTGGACGTGGACGACATCAACACCAGTGATAAAGTAAGGGCTCACGCCTCGGCCCCGCGTGGGCACCGTCCCGGCCACCTTCCCAGAGGGCTGTGGAGAGCGTGCTCACGAGTGGGCTGTGCTGGCCACGCCCACCCTGACGCTCAGAGCGTCGGAGATGTGTACTTGGGGCTGCACTCAGAGCTGTCCAGCCAAGACCAGAGCGCAGAGGCCATGCCACCTCAGGGCCCACTTGTGTCATCTAGACAGGCATGGCACCGCTGGCAGCAGGGGTGGGCGGGGCCGCTTGTGGGAGGCCAGCTCTCTCTGGGGTGGGTGCTGTGTGCCCTGCTCTGGGGTCTCTCTGCTCCAGGGTCTCCCTGACAGTGGCTGGCACTGTGGGCTCTCCTCTGGGGCATTCCCGTTGGCCACTGTGAGGCTCTGCGATGGTGGCGCCAGGGGCGCTGTGCCGTGCTTGGGCCGGACTCGGTCCCTGGGCGGTGCAGGCCTGTGCGGTACATGTGGCCGCACCTGTCTCTTACCACTTGGCCTATGCCGCCCTGCAGAGAGCCGGGACTGCTTCAGTCAGGCCGGGCTCGGAAACAGCCAGTTTCCCTTTTAAGTTACCTATTGTTCGTTTTATCTATTGAAAAGTTGGAGACAGAGAAAAGTCTGTCCACTGGTTGATTCCCCACAGCTGGCCAGGCAGGAGGCGGGGTGCTGGGTGCCCAGCCAGGTCTCCCTTTGCTGTGGGAACCTCTCCGGACCTCCAGGGCTGTGGGTATTCCAGGCAGCAGCCTGACATGCTGCACCACGAGCCAGCCCCAAGCGCTTTTTGATGATGTTAACGTGCAGTTGAGCCCCGGGCTCAGAGTAGAGCGTGAGCGTGAGGGGGGCCCGTCATGGCCGCCTGCACAGCTGTGCTGGACAGTGAGTGCAAGAGCCCTGGGCACAGGCTGCGCCAGCCCTCTGCACGTTCCCCGGGCTGGGCCTTGTAGGGCTGGCCACAGGCGGGCGAGGCTTGGCTGTAGACTTCCGTGCCGAGAGCTTGTGGCAGGCATCTGGGGAATACAAACAAACATGTATTTTTCTGTAATGAACTATTAGCTGAGGTGACCAAGACGATTGCTTTGATGCACTTAGTTTGTTTAGGGAGGCACAGAGCAGGGCTGAGGGAGATGAGCGGGGAGGAAGGAGCACAGAGCAGAGCTGGGGGAGAAGGGGGGAGCACAGAGCAGGGCTGCGGGAGGAAGGAGCACAGAGCAGGGCTGCGGGAGGAGGGAGGGAGCACAGAGCAGGGCTGTGGGAGGAGATGAGGAGGGAGCACAGAGCAGGGCTGCGGGAGGAGGGGGGAGCACAGAGCAGGGCTGCGGGAGTGGGGAGGGAGCACAGAGCAGGGCTGCGGGAGGAGGGGGGAGCACAGAGCAGGGCTGCGGGAGGGGAGGAGCACAGAGCAGGGCTGCGGAGGAGGGGGAGCACAGAGCAGGGCTGCGGGAGGAGGGAGGGAGCACAGAGCAGGGCTGTGGGAGTGGGGAGGGAGCACAGAGCAGGGCTGCGGGAGTGGGAGGGAGCACAGAGCAGGGCTGCGGGAGGAGGGGGAGCACAGAGCAGGGCTGCGGAGTGGGGAGGGAGCACAGAGCAGGGCTGCGGGGAGGGGGCCAGGCAGGCTGCGGAGGGGGGAGCACAGAGCAGGGCTGCGGGAGGGGGCACAGAGCAGGGCTGCGGAGGGGAGCACAGAGCAGGGCTGCGGGAGGGGGAGCACAGAGCAGGGCTGCGGGAGGGGGGAGCACAGAGCAGGGCTGCGGAGGGGGAGCACAGAGCAGGGCTGCGGGAGGAGGGGGGAGCACAGAGCAGGGCTGCGGGAGGAGGGAGCACAGAGCAGGGCTGCGGGAGTGGGGAGCACAGAGCAGGGCTGCGGGAGGGGGGAGGGAGCACAGAGCAGGGCTGCGGGAGGAGGGGGGAGCACAGAGCAGGGCTGCGGGAGTGGGGAGGGAGCACAGAGCAGGGCTGCGGGAGGAGGGAGGGAGCACAGAGCAGGGCTGCGGGAGTGGGGAGGGAGCACAGAGCAGGGCTGCGGGAGTGGGGAGGGAGCACAGAGCAGGGCTGCGGGAGGAGGGGGGAGCACAGAGCAGGGCTGCGGGAGTGGGGAGGGAGCACAGAGCAGGGCTGCGGGAGGAGGGGGGAGCACAGAGCAGGGCTGCGGGAGGGGGGAGCACAGAGCAGGCTGCGGGAGGGGGAGCACAGAGCAGGGCTGCGGGAGGGGGAGCACAGAGCAGGGCTGCGGGAGGGGGGAGCACAGAGCAGGGCTGCGGGAGGAGGGGGGAGCACAGAGCAGGGCTGCGGGAGGGGGAGCACAGAGCAGGGCTGCGGGAGGAGGGGGAGCACAGAGCAGGGCTGCGGGAGGAGGGAGCACAGAGCAGGGCTGCGGAGTGGGAGCACAGAGCAGGGCTGCGGGAGTGGGGAGGGAGCACAGAGCAGGGCTGCGGGAGGAGGGGGGAGCACAGAGCAGGGCTGCGGGAGTGGGGAGGGAGCACAGAGCAGGGCTGCGGGAGGAGGGGGGAGCACAGAGCAGGGCTGCGGGAGTGGGGAGGGAGCACAGAGCAGGGCTGTGGGAGGAGAGGGGAGCACAGAGCAGGGCTGCGGGAAGAGGGGGGAGCACAGAGCAGGGCTGCGGGAGGAGGAGGGAGGGAGCACAGAGCAGGGCTGCGGGAGGAGGGGGGAGCACAGAGCAGGGCTGCGGGAGGGGGGAGCACAGAGCAGGGCTGCGGGAGGGGGAGCACAGAGCAGGGCTGCGGGAAGAGGAGGGAGCACAGAGCAGGGCTGCGGGAGGAGGGAGGGAGCACAGAGCAGGGCTGCGGGAGTGGGGAGGGAGCACAGAGCAGGGCTGCGGGAGGAGGGGGGAGCACAGAGCAGGGCTGCGGGAGGAGGGGGCACTTGATTCCTTGCTTCAAAAGTTGCAGACTGTTTATAGAGAATGAGGTGTGACGTGGTGGCCGTGGCCTTACGGGATGGTTTATGGAGGAGAGAAGGTGTGGACACCATGCCCTCCCGCCGTGATGGCCTCTGCCCTGGCCTCCCACCGTGCCCTCCCACCATGCCCTCTGCCCTGGCCTCCCGCCGTGCCCTCCCACCATGCCCTCTGCCCTGGCCTCCCGCCGTGCCCTCCCACCATGCCCTCTGCCCTGGCCTCCCACCGTGCCCTCCCACCATGCCCTCTGCCCTGGCCTCCCGCCGTGCCCTCCCACCATGCCCTCTGCCCTGGCCTCCCGCCGTGCCCTCCCACCATGCCCTCTGCCCTGGCCTCATGCTGTGCCCTCCCTCCATGCCCTTCCACTGTGCCCTCCCGCCGTGGCCTCTGCCCTGGCCTCCCACCCTCCCTCCCGCCCTGGCCTCCCGCTGTGCCCTCCCGCCGTGCCCTCCTGCCATGCCCTCCCACCGTGGCCTCTGCCCTGGCCTCTCACCCTCCCTCCCGCCCTGGCCTCCCGCCGTGCCCTCCCGCTGTGCCCTCCCACCCCCCCTCCCGCCGTGCCCTCGCTCTGGCCCTGATCATCTCTGTTACTCCGCAGCTCGAGGACCTCACCCAAGACCTGACCGTGTCTCAGCTCAGTGACGTCGCTGATTACCTGGAGGATGTGGCCTAGCCCCCCCTGTCCCCGGAAGTGGCTCTAAGCAGGACCGGGCGTCCTGTGCGGCGAGTCGCAGTTCAGCGGCGCTGTGCCGGCTCCCCGTTGGTGCCTTGGGCTCAGACTGCAGCTATTTTGGAAGATGAAGTTTTCAGTTTACTAAACAAGATGCCTATGTGAGTGTGGGGGCGTCAGTGTCTCACTCGGGCTGGGCCACGCGTCTCGGTGGACGCCGTGGGGAGGGCGGCAGGAGCGTGGGGGTGTGCTGAGCCACAGACAAGGCTGTGGGGCTGCTGGCCGAGGGTGTACCCACTCTGCGTGGGCAGCTCACCCCACGGTGTGTTCACAGGCACGCAGGTCTACACACACTCGGCCAGGTGACCCATGAATTTGAAATAGAAGCACATTAATGTAAGTTAGACTTGATGTGTCTTTATTCTGTATTTTCTTCCGTTTGGAAGGTGTGTTAGACCATTAAGGTTGTATTAAATTACTCGTGTGTACTGTTTAGTTTTGCTTGATTTAAAGAAACATGAGAATGTCAGCACATCCCTCACGGCCATTGGCAGCACGTGTGTCAGCGCGGTTGCTCCTGCAGTCCGGCAGCGGCCCCTGGCGCAGCGCCCAGCGCCCAGCGCCCAGCCCCGCACACGCTGCTGCCGGGAGGGCCCCGAGCCCCTGGCCCCGGGCCCTCACTTGAGATCGCAGGTGAACACAGAAGTCCAGTTGCGACGAACTAGGTGTCAGGGCCTGAGACCCGAGGGAGTAAGGCAGGGGTCGGTTCACCCTTCCAAAGCTGAGCCTGGCTGTCCTGTGGCTGCCCTGTGGTGTGGGTCACTGACCTTTGCAATGGAAAAGGGCAAGCAGGGAAACAAATCAAAGTGATGCATGCATATTCCTATTTATGTAAGTATTATGACCGTGTTAATTTTTATACATTTTAATTTCAGCTAAATTATGGATTTTTATTAAAGTTTCCTTTTAAAACAAAAGCATCAGGTCCGACGTAGTTCATTGATGCCAGCAAGCAGACTGGTTCTGTGATGCCTGAACATGGCGGAGACACAGACTGGGCCTGGGGTGTGCAGGGCGGAGGGTGGGAGGGCTGGGGCGCCCGGCGTGGGGAGCCGACTGCTCTGAGCAGACGGCAGGCTGGAGACGGGCCTGCCTCACTGCGTCCTCTGTCGCTTCTCAGCCAGACGTGCAGTTTGTTTCCGCCTATGGGTGGAAGCTGGGTTTCCGTGAAGTGGCCAAGGGGCTGCTGGATGGTGGCGTGTGAGACAGGTCCCTTGCTGTCACCCTGAGATGCTGGCGTTGGGCTCGGAGGTGGGAGACTGCAGCCCAGGCCTGTGAGTGCAGACTCAGCTGCGGGCGTGCCTGCGTTTGGCCACCTGTTCAAGTGAGGGAATCACATCAGATACCTGCGTGGGCCATGTCACACAGTGGCGGTTGAAAACACCAGATCTTTTTGTCTGGTTGGTCGCTGGGAATGAATAAAAAGCCTGGACTGCTTCTGTCTAGCGTGTGACGAGAGCCGGCAGCTGGGGGTGCAGGGGAACCCTGTGCCCGAGGAGCGGATACTGGCCTCTGCCACTTCTTGTCTGAGGTGTCCCCTGCCCTCTGCTCCTCCCCCAAGTCCCACACTCGCACAGCCTGCTCTCGGCGTCCTGCAGGCCCCGCACACCTCCCCGCGCCTGCTCCTCAGTCTGTGTGTCTTGTCTGTGAGCCCCACAGGTACGTGACCATGGCGGCATTTCTCAGTGCCAGCTGAAGCTGTGTGGCGTCGAGACAAAAGCACCTGGCTGCCAGGGTCACATGTTGTGTCCACTTCTAGGCCTCGGGGCACCTGTCTGGCCCCTGAAGGCATTTCCCCGGACATGGTCCAGCCTGCTGCAACCCACAGGGCCTTCTGATGGGAGGGCAGGGCGGGCACGGACAGCCCCCGATGGTCACTGTTGCCACCTGCCCAGCCTCTGTTCTGGCAGGGAGGCTGCAGCAGGCAGGGTTGCACAGGAAGCCCTGCAGGCTCTGTCCATGCTGGCACTTCCTTTCACAGTGTCTGCAGTCAGCAGGGAGGCCCAAAGTCAGGGAGAGTGACTGGCCTGTCTGGCTGGGAGGCTCAAAGAAAATGAGTATGCCTGTGTACCCCAAGTTCATATGGTGCTAGTAGGTGGGACCCCTGTGGTGGGGGTTTCTTTCTTGGCCTACAGGCCTTGAGCTGACACCCCCGTGGGGTGAGCGGGGTGGGGCGGAGCTCCTCAGGGGGCCCTGGGCCAACACCCCAGCGGGGTAAGTGGGGCAGGGTGTGGCTCCTCAGGGGGCCCTGGGCCGACGCCCCAATGGGGTGAGCAGGGCAGGGTGTGACTCCTCAGGGGGCCCTGGATGGACGCCCCCGTGAGGTGAGCGGGGGAGGGGGGGTGTGGCTCCTCAGGGGGCTCTGGGCTGGCACCCCGGTGAGGCTTGCCTCCAGACTTGCCGTGCTCCTGGGTGACCCGTAAGGCCGAGTGCAATCTAACCGTGCTACCAGGAGGTATTTCTGAAAGTGTAGTAAAGGCATATACGGCACACCATGTAGCAGCTGTTCACGTGGGGTAACGGGATGAAGGAATTTCCCCCTTGAGCACCCCAAATCCCAAATTATAATTAAGAGTTTCAAATGGAAATCTGTCCGCTCTGCCACAGAGCCCCGATGACCCTGTTCAGTGCCCCCTAGCCCCTGTGTGACGCCACCAGGAGTCCATGTTCCCGTGAGCCACCTCCAGGCCTGCGCTAGCGTGCTGCCTTAGGCTGCAGTGTGAATCACGGCTTGGCCATCGCTCATGTGATGACACTCGTCTCACTGAGGCCCAGCGAGGCCACCTTGCCCATTATGGGTGTGTTGTGTTGAAGGAGGACCCTGCGCTCCTGCGTCTGCTACATACATTTCCCACTTCGGAGAGAGGGAAGGGAACGCCATCTTTCTCACAAATCCAAGGAGGAGGGGCTGCTGTAGCCACTGAAGCTACCGCCTGGGACACCAGGAGCCCATACGGTACCTGTCTGTGCCCGGGCTGCTGCACTTCCCAGCCAGCTCCTTGCCGATGGCCTGGGAAAGCAGCAGAGGACGGGCCAAGGGCTCAGGCACCTGCGCCCACAGGCTGGCTCCTGGCTTCAGAGTCGTGGGCCATGACCCTTTCTCTGTATTTCTCTAATTCTGCCTTTCAAATCAAGAAGAAAAGAAGGGCTTTGGGTCCTCATTGTTTGCAGAAGACTGCTGACCTGCAGGCCTGGCCACATGAGATGAGAGTCCCAGAGGTGTCTCCTGCCATCCTCTCAGTGGCTACAGGGCCTCGTGCGGCCCAGGCGGGGCGTGAAGCTGCCTTCCCCATGGCCCGTGATCCCCTCTGCCATGGGCTAATGGGAAAGGCAGGGCCGGCCCGCAGCAGGCTGCAGCAGAGGGAGGTCTCAGGCCGGGATGCTGCCAGAGCATGACCAGAGCTGTGCGTGTCCTCTCCGGGGCTGGCTCGCTGAGATGTGGCACGCGGCCCGTCAGTCATGGTCACAGCTGGTGTTTCTGGACCTGCTGTCCCCTGTCGACTTTGAGTCCTTGCTCGTATCCGTGGTCCCTGAGAGGCAGCCGCTTGCTGGGCGTCCAGGGCCTCTTCTGTGCATGGCCATGGCGTGTGCCAGCCCTTCCACGTTGTGGTTCCTTCACAGCCACGTGCTCTATTCTGTGGGCAGGTCATGCTGCACCTGTCCCTGTGAGGCAGGACCCAGCTGAGGAGCGGCTGGGATGCTGAGCTGGCGTTACAGACATTGTCCCAGCTTCCCTTTCCCTCAGCCTCCCTGTGCTGCTCTCCGACTGCCCACAGGCCCTCACCTAGCAGCTGTGGGCCTGGCTATGACCACGGCCGAGGGCCTGCGGGTCAAGTGGGTGGTCCCAGCCACAGTAGCCCCTGTGCAGGGTGGGGCTGATGGCATCGCAGCTGTATGCCAGCCACTGACACGGAATCTGAAAGGTGAGTTTTTCACAAATTGGAGTCACTTATTTTATTTGAAAAGCAGACACTCTTCCATCTGCTGGTTCCCCTTCCAAATGCTTGTAACAGCCAGGGCTGGGCCAGACAAAGCCAGGGGCTTCATCCAGGGGTCCCCAGCACTTGGAGCATCTTCTAGGAATATTAGCAGGGAGCTGGATGGAAAGTGGAGCAGCCAGGGCTTGTCTTGTGCCCAGATGGGCTGCTGGCGCTGCAGGCAGTGGCTTTACCCTGTAAGCTGTGGTCCCATGATCATTTCTGAAAGTCTGGACTTTCCCCAGTCTAGCTCTGGCCTCTAGGAACAAAGTCAACATAGGCCTAGGCCATCACAGTGCCTGCTGGGTGCACAGACCTGGAAGTGTCGTGGGATGAAGCAGCAACAGCAGCCTGCATAGTGGAGGAAGTCTCCAGGCACTGGAAGCGGGTGCTCAGCCCCTCCCTGGCAGTGCCCCATCTGCCTCTTAGCTCTGCCTAGGGAGCCAGGACTATTGAGGAGGCAGGGAGAGGGCAGGGAGTGGCACCTGTGAGGATGTAGCTCAGCAGGTGGGGGATCAGGGTTCCCAGGCCTGGGAGGCTGCTGGTGTACCCCTGTCCCAGGCAGGTGCGTGCAAGCCCCAGGTGTGTGTGTGGTCGTGTGCAGGGCACCCCAGTGAGACCGCGTCACACACCAGCCACAGCCTCGCTCAAAATAGGTCGCTCCCCCTGGCTGCTCGCGAGTCACCACGTCCGGGGGTGGGTGATCTGCTCCATTTTCCACTGCGTCTCCACAACAGAGAAGAACAAATGAAACATGGCTGGGGCTGGCAACAGTGTGTGTTTATCTGCCAAGACCCAACGTGGCTGGCTGTCCTTGGCCGGTACCTGGCGGGAAGCAGCGGTGGCTGACTGACTTGTGCAAAGGAAGAATCCAGTTGGTTTGTGTGTTCAAATCATGATGGGGAAGCAGGGGATAGCCCCAGAGAGGGGCTGGGGGCTAGTTTTCGGGGCTGCTTGCTGTCCCGCTGGGCTACCAGCCAACACATCCTGCACGAGGCTCACGAGGAAGCCCACGCACACCCCAGCTCCCCATTCCTCACCTTCCTTGGCTTATCAGATACCGAAGGTTCTGGCGCAGCAGCCTTCCGTGCTAGAGCCCGGGCTGAGGTGGCCAACCCATGCAGCGTGCATGACTGGGTCTCCTATGTGCCTGTCTGTACATGAACAAGCAGGTGGCAGGTGCCTCTCCTCAACAAGCTGGTGAAGCTCCTTGGAGTCCTTGGCGCTTTATTTGCTTCCCAATACCCAGTGTCACGTAGCGTCTCCCGCTGTGCCCCCACCCACAGCACCATCGCAGCCCCCTTGCCTTATTACCAGCGTCCGTAAGCCAGGTGGCTCCAGGGAGGTCCTTCTGGCAATGCAGCTGGCCTTGGCACTGTCGTCTGCCCTCCGTGGCTTTCGCATGTGCATGTGCCCGTCTGTGCTGTTCCGGAGCAGGTAGCACTTCCACTGGGTGCACCTGCCTGTTGGCGCTCGCGTGTGGAGCTGGAGCTGGCCTCATAGGTTATCCACTGGCAGTGTGCTCCCCACCCCTGAGCTCTCTCTTTATGATTCGGAGACTTGGATGCTGAAAATGTATTTAAAATGTATGTCTGTTAGTGACTGCTCTTTTTTTTTCTATTTATTTTTTAAGATGTATTTGTTGGAAGGGCAGGGTTACAGGGCAAGGGAGAGATCTTCCACCTGCTGGTTCACTCCCCAAATGGGCACAACAGCTTGGGCTGGACCAGCTGAAGCCAAGAGCTGGGCACTCCCTCCTGGTCTCCCCTGGGGGTGCAGGGGCCGGTCCTCCACTGCTGTTCTCAGGCCAGAAGCAGGGAGCTGGCCAGGACTCAGACTGCATTCTTTGGAAGCTAGCGCCGCATGCTGTATGGGCTGGACCACAGCAGCCCCTGGAGCCACCCTGCACCGCCCACCGGTGTGACCCCCACATGCGCCCGCTGGGGCGACCCCCACACGCACCGACTTCCCCTGAGTGCTGCTCACTTGGAACTCTGGAGTTAGGTGCGTGAACCACACCCGAATGGTATTGGACTATGCAGGAACTTAGCAAATGCCACAATGTAGATTAGAACACAAAAATCAGTTGGATTTTTTATTCAGCTGCTGTGAGTATCCAAAAACAAAATTAGAAAGCAATTCCACTCATAAAAGCAACAGAAAAATAAAGCAGTTAAGAATAAAGTTAGCAAGTGTGAAACTTGAGAACTGCAAAGCATGAGGGGATCGGAGCAGTGCAGAGTGAAAGGCAGCATGGCCCCTTTAGGACCTGCAGCACCCAGTGCGTTAGGATGTCCCCACAGGTTCCACAGCCTGCACACAACCCTGGAGAAGCCCAGCTGGCATGTTGGGGACATCGGCACATCCGCAGGACGTCACAGCAAGTCCAGAAGAGCCGAAATGACCCAAGGAGGATGAGTCACTAGAGTGCCGAGGCACTCGAGACCCTGACGCTGGCTCAGACAGAAACGTGTGTCGGTGGACCCGGACCCCAGTCAAAGCACTGCCCCACGGCCAACCGAGTTCTCTCGAAGGTTTCAGGGCTGCCCAGTGGGGGAAAGACAGGCTGCTGGGTTCAATGGCACAGAGTAAAGTCTGACTTTGACCTTGCCATCAGAGACCATGAATCCTCATGACCTTAGGGGTTCTGCTAAAAGCATCAGCAATAAAGGAAGAATGGATACAGCGAGTTTTAGATGTGGGGTGTGCAGTATAGAGGTGTGTGGGGGGTGTGAGGATGTAGGGGTGTGGTGTGGCGTATGGAGTGGTGAGGGGTGTGTGGTGTGGAGGTGTGGTGTATGCAGTGGTGTGGGTGTGGCATGTAGGATGTGGGCTGTGTGATGTTGAGTTTGGGGTGTGGTGGTATGGGATGTGGGGAGTGGGGGTACAGTGTGCGTGATGTGGGGTGTCAGGAGTGTCCATGCACTCAGAAGATCTGTAACAACAAAGCACAGGGACAGCTGCAGGGCTCCAGCACGGCTGTTTTCCCAGCTGATGCAATCGGAAATCGGGGGATAGAGGCGAGCCCCCGACACCTGCTGCGCCTTGGGGGAGTCCTTCCCCAGCTCCAGCCAGCATGCCAGGCCTCCCTGTGCACACAGGGGGCCAGTGGAGGGCACGAGAATGTATGAAGCCTTTACCACAGGTAGCAGGGTCAAGGGACAGGACCAATGTCTCTAGCAGTATGGAATTGAGCAAGAAGATATTAGCAAGGGAAACTGGTTGGTATTATCGCAAGATACTTTGCCAGAGTTCTCCCAAGTCTCTCAAGGTGTTGGAAGAGAGCATTGCCTCACTGGAGACTGGATCTGAGTAGAGTGAAAGTGCACGCCGAGGCACGTGTGGGGGCTGTGTGGCAGCCTGCTCAGGGCAGCTGGCACCAGTCGGGTCTTCCAGGAGAGACCCAGCCTCTCCAGTGTCCCCTGAGGAATCAAAGGAAGAGGAGCAAATGCAGAGACCACAGGAGCCAAACCCATGAAACAAAGCAGAAAAATAAGAGCCCTTTCACAACATCCATAAAGCTGTGGGATGTGGGACCGGAGGAAGACCAAGCCTCTGAAAGGAGACGGGAGGTCTCCCATGGATCCCACAGACAGCGAGTACCCGAGAAAGCAGCGATGCTGCCTACGCCAGCAGCAGGCTCAAGCGCCACTTCGAGGGAGTCAGATATGGCTGCCAGCATCCACTCAGGAAGACATGACTGTGCCCCGTGGACCTGTGACAACGAGGGTGAGTGTGCAGCCAGAGGGGCCCAATGAACGAGGATCCCGCATAGCCACACGACGCAGCAGGGTAACTACCAAACACGCAGAGGAACAAACAGAGCCGTCCCGCAGAAAAGAGGCTGCATCCCCACCCACACCGTGACTCAGCATCGTGTGGACAGATAGCTGAAGAACGCCTCACACCAGGGGCTGGCACTGGTGCAGCGGGACAAAGCTATCTCCCGTACTGCTGGCATCCTGTGGACACCAGCTGGAGTCCTGGCTCCACTTCCCATTCAGCTCCCTGCGAATGTCCTGGGAAACCAGTAGAGGACGGCCCAGGTCCATGAGCCCCTGCCCCCACGTGGGAGACCTGGAAGAAGCTTCTGGCTTCGGATTAGTCCAGCTCCGACCACTGTAGCCCTCTGGGGACTGACCAGTGGATGGAAGATCTGTCTCTGTGTGTGTCACTCTGTCTTTCAGATAAATAAATCCTTAAAGGAAAAAAAAAATCAAAAGAAATACAACTTATCTGTGGTGCCGGCTTCACAATGACAGAAAGCCGCCTAAGAAAGCAGCTCGTTGATGTTCCACAGAAACACTGGAAGATAAAATGTCAGCAAATTCAGTACCGCTCACGCCAACTGGCCCGAGAGAGTGCCATGGTGCTCCAAAAGCCCAAAACCAACTTGATCCAGTCTGTTCTAGAATGCCCCTGCAGCCCTGCCTGGTGCAGTTCCTGGTCTGCCCCAGCCACACATGATGCAGCGTTCGGGGCACGCCCTGCTGGGCCTCGGGGCTCTGTGGTGCCTGCATCTGGCAGGCCCTCTGACTTCACCAGTGTGTCAGGAAGGAGCCCCTTCACCAGGGCCGGCTGCCATGACAGGCCTGCTCAGAGACATGCCCTCCACCACTTCCACTTCTCTACGAGGGTCCCCGACTCTGGGCAGGGATTGTACCTGTTTAATGGTTACAGGCCAGAGGCCAGAGGCGTCTGTCCACGCCTTCTGCTCACCTCAGAGGACGGCAGGAGGACAGGGCCCAGGCACACCGGCCGTAGCTGGACAGCCGCCTTGGCTCGGCTTTGTTGTCTGGCAGGGCTGCCTACCCGGTGAAAGCACTTCCTCTTTCTTCCTTTGACAGTTTTATATATTAATTTGAAAGACAATCATAGACAGAAGGAGAGAGAGAGAGAGAGAGGATCATCCACCTGCTGGCTCACCCCCCAAATGGCTACAATGCCTATAGCTGGGCCAGGATCCATGAGCTTCTTCTGGGGCTTCCATGTGGGTGCAGGTGTCCAAGCACCTGGGCCATCTTCTGCTGCTTCCCCAGGTGCACTAGCAGGGAGCTGGATGGGAAGTGGAGCAGCTGGGACTTGAACCAGTGACTGTAAGGGATGCTGCTGCTGCAGGCGATGGCTTCACCCAGTATGCCACAGCGCTGGCCCCACAAGCCAAGCCCTTCCTTCTGTGTCCAGGCCTCCACTCGCACACCTGTGAAGGGGAGCGAACACCCACCTGGCACCACGGCTGTGAGCATGAGACAACACTGCAGCACACAGCAGGTCCCCAGGACTCCTCATGTTGTCCTTAGCAGGGAGTGACCTGAGGGCCCAGGACAGAACGCTTGGTCCTTCCATGTGCTGTCACCAAGTCCCTGAGACATGGAACCACTGCCACTCCCGGTCCTGGAGGCTGCAAGGCCCAGCAGTGTTGAAGAACAGAACGGGCTGGCTGGCATTCTGACAACGTGCGGGGGCGCCCAGAAAGGAGTCGTTGCTGCACTATAAACAGCGGGCTGACCGGTTCATGTACCTTGCCTGCAGGACAGATGGGAGCCCTCCAGCCAAGGCTCACGGTGTCGCCCAAGGGGGCTGCCCTGTGGGCTGTGCTGCCTGCACTGGGCCCAGCAGGTGGCTAATGAGCAGCAGGATGCACGTGGCCTGAGTCTTGCTTGGGCAAGCAATGCCGGGGCTTGGCCACCGTCAGCTCCTCCTCAGGGGCTGAGAGAGTCCCAGGTGGGTCAGATGTCCTTGAGCTGAGCTGACTCCTGCTTCCCCTGAAGCCCACGTCCCCATTGCCGCCCCAGTGAGCACACCCTGCCCGTAACTTCCAAGGTTCCCAGTCTTGGCTCCCATGTTGGGCCTGTGTTCCAGGAAAGCCGGGAGTGGTGGAGAGGTGGGCTTGCCGTGTGCCCAGGGCCCTTCCCAATCAGGCTGCCCCCAAGCCTTGCTCTGCTGAGCTGGGAGTGCAGGCCCCTGCTCTGGGCTGGCCTTCCTGGGACCCTGGTCTCAGCGGCCCTGCCGGGATTGGCTCCAGTGTCTGACCTCTGTGGCTTTCCCTCTGCTTGCTGGTCCTGCACCTGTTACCAGGCCCCTTCATGTCCTCCCAGGGGCCCAGCCTGTGCTCACAGTCCCCAAGCAGTCCCCAAATCCTTCCCCTCTCTGTAGGCCTCATCCCTGAGCCCCGAAGGGCTTCCCAGCCCATGGCCTCAGGGGAGACGGACCCTTCCTGGATGGTGGCCCGAGTCTGTCTTTGCCAGGGCCGGGATCACACACGTGTTCTGTACTAAATACAAATGCGAACCCCACTTCCTCTTCCTGTCTCCAAGGCCACAGGGGCCAGGCCTTGCTGGCATCCCAGCCACAAGACAGACATGGGGGCCTGCGAGATGCACAGCATTTCCCCACAGCTCTCCAGCGAGCCGGAGGAACAGAAACTGCTGCCGCTCACAGGCAATGCACCACAGAGCTGCGGCCCAACTTCCCGCTGAGGGGTGGGGCTGCCCAAGGAGCCCTGACCCCGAGGCCCCATTGTCCTCAAACCTGGGAGACCCTCTTCCATTCCGAGAGCCCGCAGCTGCCTTGCCAGGCAGGGGCAGAAATGAGGCTGAGCTCTGCGCATGGCCACGGCGACGGGTGGAAGCTGGGGATGGAGGCCGCTCCCTGCAGGGGTCCAGGCCTGGGACCTGCTGAAACTGAATCCAGCTGAATTCCTGGCCACATTAGCAACCAGCTGGCCCCTAGGCATCAACTGGGCTTTAGTGCCCAGGAGGCCACTCCCCGCAGGGGTCCAGGCCTGGGACCTGCTGAAACTGAATCCAGCTGAATTCCTGGCCACATTAGCAACCAGCTGGCCCCTAGGCATCAACTGGGCTTTAGTGCCCAGGAGGCCAGCCTTCTCTTCCTGCCTTCCTGAGTCTCTTTAGGGAAGTGATGGGCATATCTCCCAGCAAAACAACCCTTACCGACCCGTGGCCTGAAGCCAAGAGGATGTGCTGCTGGCCCCCGAGATGGAGAAAGGTTGCAAATGCAAAGGACCTGGAGGACGAGGCCGGTGGGCAGAAAATGCACCAGAGGCTCTGCCCCTGCTGGGCAGGCAGACACAAGACCGCGGAGACGCAGACTGCCTGGGCAGGCTCCTCGGTGGACCTGGCAAGTCAACAAGACCAAGTCACAGCACGAGTGGGGAGCTGTCACACGCAGCTCGTCTGTGACACTCACACGGAGTCCCAGAACCCGAGAGGAGCAGAGTGAGCGGGATGCCTAAAGGGATGTTGACCGAAAAGTCAGATATTACACAGACGGCCACCCCCGGATCCAAGGGTGTCACAGAGTACCACCTGCGTGCATCTGAAACCAAACAGCTACCCAGTGTCCTCCGTGGAGGACACCGCCCAAGGTGGTACAAAGCAGAGGAGGCGCCCTGCGCTGGCCTGGCCAGCCCTGGCTGACGCGGGCATTTGGGGTGTCAGCTGATGGGGCTCTCTAGCTCGCTATTTCTTGCAAATCAGTTATTATTATTACTTTCACAATACATGAGTCTACGTTGTGGTTCCCAAAGGCAGCCAGCATTAGGATGGCTCAGGCAAGTTGGCAATGTGGGATCCTTAGAGCATCTGGGTCCTGGACCATGGGGAGCCCCAGTTTTCCCTCACAGATGTGCTGAGTTTGCCCAGAGCCCCCATGGACTGGCTTGGGCTCTGCAGGGTCAGGCAGGAGCAGCAGGCAGCGGGCCCAGCACACGGCTCTGCTGGCATGGCCTCTCTCTGGCTGGCGCCCCAGCCTGGCTGGACCAGGGTGGGGAGTCCCAGCAGAAGTGAGCCAATTCCCAGGCTCTGTGGCCAGAATGGGGTCAGGGTGGAGGGGGCACCCAAAGCCCGAAGACAGATTCTGCCAGGGATGTGAGACCCCGCACAGCAGCGGCTTGCCAGCCTCTCAGAGGTCACTCCCCCATTTGGCTAGGCCAGGCACCCTCACCCCTCTTCATATACCCTGAGTAGAGCAGCCAGGGCTGGGCAAAGCCAGCTCCAGGGCCGCCCGGCCAACAGGCCAGCCGGAAGCTGGAACGCTCATCCAGACCCCCAAGAACAGTATGTGATGGGAAAGGCACAGCCGCATGGGGTCCCTGGGTGCACAGGCAGGACAGTCCCTCGGGGCCCAGGAAGCCACAGCGCCTGCTTCTCTGTGGGGAGTGACAGGTGCGGGGGTTTTCCCGCCTGGCCTGGCTCTGCCTCCCGCAGCCCCGCCACCCCCTCCAGGTGGCAGGAAGGGGGTGGCCGCCTGGCGCTAGGCTACTTTGTTTGTCCGTTCTTTTCTTGGCCCTCCAGGGCCCACTTCCTCCATGTCAGGGTTCCTGTTCATAAGCTCTACCCTCATGTCTGAGTATCCTGGCAGGCCAGCTGACAGTGAGCAGGCCAGCTGCGGGACACACGAGCCTGTGGGCTTCCCCTCCTCTGAGCTTCCCGACCCCCACACATCACATGTTGGAAAACTGGGCAAGTGCGTGGTGAGGGACTCAGCCGCTGCGGGGAACCGGGCAGCCCGTGACAGCCAGCATCCCGCATGCACGGCTCCTGCAGCAGCTAGAACGCACAGCACACAGACGCTCGGGGGAACTCGGAAACATGCATGGTCTCACCGAGATGGTCACAGGTTGAGATTCAAAGACCTCAGGGCCTGCTCTAGCTGGTGTCTGCGTGTGGCTCCAGCATCCCCTATGGGCGCTGGCTCTACTCCCAGCTGCTCCACTTCCCATGTGGGAAACCCAGAAGCTCCTGGCTTTGGACCCCCTGGCCATTGTGGCCATCTGGGGAGTAAGCCAGCAGATGAAAGACTCTCTTCTCTATAACATGGCCTTTCAATCAAGTATATTTTTTTTAAATTCAAATGCTAATGTCTGTGTCCCTACACTGAGCGCCGTCACCTCCAGCCTCATGGCTCAGCCATGCTTTGTGTACCCAGGCTGTGTGACATGCCCCCCTTATCCTCCTGTCCTCTGGCACCTGTCTCACTACTCCCATGTGTCGGGGTTTTGTGCTGTTAGCTCTGTAGCTGAGAGCGCGCTCCACCCTGGGGAAGGTAGCTCAGCCATAAGGTGGGGAACATGGCTGCCACTCATGGCCCTGGGCCGTGTTTGCCATCAGCCAGAAGTTGCTGTCAGCTGGACAGCCTGGCTGGAAGGGAGGCTGCTACGGCTCTGTGGCCTTGGAGCCGCTGGGGTGGGTGTCGTGGGCCCTCGAGGAAGCCCCGCAGAGCGTCCTGCTTCGAGGCCGTCTCAGCTTCCGGTGCAAACCTCTTCCCCTTTCAGGTGACACCCCCTCGGCTGGCTTGCCCCAGATGGCTGCCGCCCGCCCTATCTCTCATCAGTTCCGGCCTAATCACAGATCAGTCTGCAGATGGTTGCAAAAGTCAGATAAGCACTGAAAAACGAAATCACGCTCTAAAATCACGCCCTAATTTCCCTTGTCCCCCGTGACCGCATTCATCCGAGGCCGGGGAACGCACCGCGGGATGCAGGGTCCTTCCGGGCGCCACTCCATCTTGTTTTCTCTGCTGCTGGGGAGCAGCCCCCAGAGGGCATGGGGCAGGTGGATCCAGTGGCCCGAGGTGGGGTGGGACCCTGGGGACGTGTGCACCTCGGGCAGAGGAGGCTGGGTCCCGGTCCTGAGTGGGAGGAGAATGTGGGCATGAATGCAGCCCACTTCTTTCTTTTCCACAGCTCTTCCTCCCAGAGGTGCAGGAGGCTCCTCCAGCCACGCGGATTCAGGCGGGGTGACTGTAAGTGTCAGGGATGCCAAGGCAGAGCTCAGCTTCCTCCTGCTGGTTCCCAGCTCAGACAGAAGCACCAGCAGGCTCCCATGCAGCCTGGTACCCCCTGCCTCCCCAGGAGGGTCTGTCTAAGGCTGCTCATGCCTCCGCTGGCCTCCGCTGGCACTCCGCTGGACAGGACAGGCTGCCTGGCTGGGTAGAAATTCACCCAGCCCTGGCCCTCGTCCTTGGCTCCCACAGCCAGAGGCCTGGTGGGTCTGAGCTGCACTGTCTCCATGTGGTGCTCTGGCTCTTGGTTCTGGCAGTTCCATGTCTACACGCAGCAACCCTGTGTGTCCGGGAGCAGAGTTCCCAGCCATTGGAGACCTGTCTGGTCTCACTGTCGCCAGTGAGGAGGGCTCTGCACATGGTACAGACCAGAGCCCCACAGCCTGTGTCTTATCTCCCTTTGCCTCCTCACCTCCCAGGTGCCGGAGTCCAGCTCCAGCTGAGTTCAGAACTCGTGAAGGGTGCGTGGATGAGGCGCAAAGAAAGAGAGAAAAAGAAAGAGACGGACCACTAGTAACTCTTCATCATCATAATGGACCACGCACAAAAGCTGTCCGCTTTATTTATACAAAATCAGTCAAACTCTGGCTCAGGCTTTTTACGTCATGCTCAAGCGGGGGTTTCTAAAGATAACTCTGCCATTTGTTTCACCTAAGGCTAGGTTGATATTCACCTGGCACCTGGCGCCTGGCTAGGAAAAGGTTATCAATAGATGATGCATATCAGTCAGTAGCACATTCCTGCCACAATTACTTTACAGCTTGGTCTTGAGACAGTCAAGGAAGGAAGGGGCCTAAAAGATCAAAGAAAGAAGGAAAGAATAGATTCCACTACACCTGAAGACAGAACTCCCTTGATTAGCATAGGATCAAAAGGGGGAGTTAACACTCTTGATTAACATATTGCCACAGGACGCAGCCCTAACAGCGATAATAGCTCTTTGGCTAAAAAACGGCACCAGCAACATTAACTTTTAAGTTCCTATTGATATTTAACAGTAACTCCGCAGAGGCAGACAATGCCTAAATAGATTACAGAATACTCAGCAGGGTTGTCCGGTGTCCATGCAAAGGGAGGCAGAGCTGCATTCAGGTGTTGTAGAGACATCCACCGGGCCTTGCCACACAGCGGGAAGTTCCTTGCGACCTTGCCTGCAATGGAACTATACTCTTCACACCTTCCTGTCTTCCACACCCATCACACGGACCCCAGCACCCAGGACTGAAAGCCTTTGTGTCCTGTGCCTCTCTTTCTCCTCCTTGTAGCAAAACCATCCCCAGCTCCGGGTCCATGGCATGCATGCAAGGCAAACTGGGCTTCAGACCCACTCAGAGCAGGTGCACTGGTCCCTGCTCCGAGCATCTATAATAAACTGCCGCCCCCCAAGATGTGGCCAGGGGATTCTACAGCCATGAGGCCAACAGCAGGCATTGCAACACCCCTCCCCTGCACCCCCCTGCACAGGGGGCTCTGGGACGCTGCAGGTGGACACGGCCGTCAGGGGGTCCCTGGCGGGTATCCGGACAGGAGTGGCTTGCTGTGCCTGCTGGGATGCAGGCTTTGGGATGAGCTGCTCTCCACTGACAGCCCAGGTCCTTCTGTGTCTCTGTCCGACATGACTCCGGTCTGCGCGGATGTGTCCAGGAAACCGAGAGTGAGGCAGTGCGCTTCCGCAGCAGAGCACACCCCCACCCCCATAAACATGGCTTTCAGGTCTCCCGATTTTCTCTTTGGGGCACTCAGCTTCTTATCCAGTTGTTTAAAAGTCTCAGGATGACACAGGGAGTGGGAGAGAGATAAGAAGGACAGAGATGAGGAGAGAGATCTGACTGCTGGTTCACTTGCCCGCATGCCTGCAACAGCCAGGGCTGGGCCAGCTTGCAGCCGGGCGCTTCTCAGGCCTCCCTGCTTTGCCAGGCCGTCAGCAGGCAGCTGGGTCAGTGAGGAGTGACCAGGACTGAGCCAAGCCCTCTGCTCTCCTAGTCCCTTCTGAAGGGGCCTGGCCCCGAGTGCTGACCATTAGTCTCCACTCTTGAACACAGTCACAGCACCGCTGAGACACGCTATCCAGACCTGCTACACTTCTCCTCCGGGCTACAGAGAAACCTGTGACAGTGTCCTCGCTCCCAAAGCCAGCCTTGTCCTGGCAGGGAGCACCTTGCCCAGGTTGGAGGTGGGGGATGCTGGGGTGCCCTCGCTCCCCAAAGCCAGCCTTGTCCTGGCAGGAAGCACCTTGCCCAGGCTGGGGGTAGGGAGTGCGAGGCCCCCAGCAAGCATGAACTCTACTCCCTGCCCTACGGGCTGTGAGCCTGTGGCTCTCCTATGTGCAAGTGGGGTCTTCCCACCACGAAGCCACCGCTGGATGGAATGTGGCCAACGCACTGGCGTGTGGGTCCCAGATCCCCCAGCGCTCACTGCATACCTCATGGGCACACACTTGGGCAAAGTGACATGGGGTTGGGTGCACAGGCAGGTGAGCTGGTCTTTCTAAGTGCCCACCAGCAGGCGTGTGCTGACTATGCCCAGGACGTGCACCTGCTGGGGCCCCACAGACTCTTGAGTGGCAGTAATGACTCGTGCTGTGCACCTTGGAGGGGCCAGAGCTGTTCCGTGTGCCAAGTTCCTTCAGCTGAGGCCGGTGGGCACAGCACACTCCCACTGTGGCCCCAGCTCAGGCTTGCATCTGCTCATTATACACAAGCCGGGGTCTTCGACGCGCTGCCCAATCTGGTGGCTCCTGACCGCGCGGACCCTGGAGCTCTTGGTGCGGTGCCTCGGACTTGCGTGCTCTCTGCAGGAGGCACACACCTGCTGGCGCAGCAGGAACTCCTCACTGCCAACCCTTCTGCCGTAAGGCAGTTATTACACGTGGGTCACGATTCTCACTTTCCTTAGAGTGGCCACCAGAAAGCCTAAATGGGGCCAGCCCCCTCCCCAGGGAAGCTGCACAGGAGCGACGTGAGGAAACAGGGGTGTCCTTGCAGCCAGCTAGCCGGAGGAGAGGTGTGGCCTGGTGGGGCTGTGCTGGCTGTCCGCTGATATGGCTGTGCTGGCTCTCCCCTGGTGGAACTGTCCGCTGGCTGTCCGCTGGTGGAGCTGTCTGCTGGTGGGGCTGTGCTGGCTGTCCGCTGATATGGCTGTGCTGGCTGTCCGCTGGTGGGGCTGTGCTGGCTGTCCGCTGGTGGGGCTGTGCTGGCTCTCCCCTGGTGGGGTTGTCCGCTGGTGTGGCTGTCCGCTGGTGTGACTGTCTGCTGGTGGGGCTGTGCTGGCTCTCCCTTGGTATGACTGTGCTGGCTCTCCTCCGGTGGGGCTGTCCGCTGGCTGTCCGCTGGTGGGGCTGTGCTGGCTCTCCCCTGGTGGGGCTGTCTGCTGGCTGTCCGCTTGTGGGGCTGTGCTGGCTCTCCCTTGGTATGGCTGTGCCGGCTCTCCTCCGGTGGGGCTGTGAGCCTGGTGGATGGTCCCCCTCCAACCAGAGTGCATTGCAGGGCGTTTTCGTGAATGTGTGTCTCTTGCAGCATGAGCTCCTGGTTGGATCTCCTGACTCCTGTCATTTCCAAGCAGCTGTCAGCTTCTGTTCACCCTCCCCAGGAAGGAAAAGCAAGACAAGGCCATCCTGTCCGGTGTGGTCATTGGGGCAGAGTGCAGACAGGTGGTGGCATGGTTGTTCCTCACAGGTCTCAGGAGGCCCCAGCACCTGTCCCCCGTCTTGCCTGTTTGGGGGTTTAGTGCCTGGAAGAGTACTAAACCTGATGAGCAGGTGCGGTATTTGCTCGGAGCTCGCATAGGTAACGGCCACCTGGGTGACGCTGGGACCGGGGTCCGGCTGACAGCACAGCAGTGCCAATGGTGACACTTGGGAAGAGCTGGCAGGGGCCTGAGTCATGGATCACGCTGGCCTGGGGTGGAGGACATACCCAGGGCTTATCCTGCTAGGAGGGGTGAGTGTCCCCAACCCCGGTACCTCTGGTGTGGCACGTGGACCCTATGGCTGGACGAGGCTGGTGCCTTTAGTCCCACTGCCTCTGTGGCTTATGGGGTCCGCCGGTCTCTCTCAGCTTGTCAAGCCTCACCAGGCTCAGTCCTGGAGTTGCAGCAGTGACTCAGGTGCCCCTGTGGTGAGCACAGCTGGCGTCTCCAGGCCGGCCCCTCACCTGCCCCAGAGCAGCCACCTAGAGTCCATCTTTGCCATTCCAGAGGAAGCTTACTGCCCTCCCACTGATCAAAGTAAGACCACACTCACCGAGGACCACTCTGGTCCATGCATGAGCTGGCCACCCATAGCTTCTCTACCACCTGCCTTCCTCTGGACACCGTCAGTCAAGCCTCAGCTCCCTGGCTCGGCACCTGCTCTCCCTGCCACTCGACCTCAGTGATCGGCCAGCAGACCCAGCTTTGGGGATCCCTACCAACTCTTGCAGTCGGCTTGAGGGTGTCGGAGCACAGTGGAGGGAGCCTGAAGGGGGCTGCTTCTGACAGCAGCCATAAGCCCAGGTGGCCTGAGGCGGCTAAGCCTGCTGTTGCAGCTCCTCCAGGAATCAGCTATGCTGTGGGAATCAGGCAGCAGCTTGGGGGTCTCGGGGTGGGTTGGTGAAACCCTGGGAAGCTGCCCAGGGGGCTGTGGTCCCGGTGAGGGAAGCTCAGGGCTGGAGCCCAGTTCCCGTGTATGAGGAAACAGGAAGTGGCTGGCATCCTGGTTGGGGCGGGCGGCAGCAGCTTCTGCAGACGCCCTGGTTTCTGCAGCTCACTGCTTTGCCACTTTCCTGCCTCCCAGCTCCGGCTGCACAGGCCTCAGAAACCCAGACTTGGGCTGAGTACCCATTCAGAGGGCCGCAGAATGAGCTCTGCTCCCTGGCTCCCTGCTGGGTCCCCTTCCTCCAACCGATGACCCAGTGGACACTGTGTTTCAGTGGGGGGAGAGGGTGGAAAGGGGCCAGGGTCCCTGCCCTGGAGAGGCAGCCGTGGCCATGGACATCACAGGCTGGGAGGCAGAGCCTGCATTTGCACAGCAAGGGGTGGGCGTAGCTGAAGCTGTTGGGGTCGGCGCCTGTGGTCTAGCATGCCAAGCCACCATCTGTGGTGCTGACATCCCTAATTGACAGCGGTTCGTGTCCTGGCTGCTCCGTTGCTGATCCATCTTCCTGCATATGGCCTGGGAAAGCAACGGAGATTGGACCAAGTTGTTGGGCCCCTGTACCTGTGTGGGAGACCCGGAAGAGGCTGCGGCCTCCTGGCTTTGGATCAACTCAGTTCTGGCCATTTGGGGTATGAACCGGAGGGTAGATCTTTTTTCTGTCTGCTCTCTGTGGGACATTGCCTTGAAAGCTGTTGGCTGAGCTGGTAGTCCTCACAAAAGTCATCGAGAAGCCAATCAAATTGTCTTCTTTCCCACTGGGCCACCTCCAAGGCCCCAGCGCGTGCTGGCACAGTGGCCAGAACGGCCACGTGTCCATGCTCTGCAGCTGGACACTCAAGGCCCAGTTTCACTCGCACACCAGGCACAGCAGTCGCTCTGATGGACAGTTGTGACACACACTAGCTGGGTCAGGTGACTGTCTTTCAGAATAGCTCGTGGTGCTGCCCTGGTGCTGCCCGACCACAGCTCGCCGCAGGGACACGCAGCTGGGCACAGCAAGGCCACGGGCCAGAGAGCGAAATGCTGCCAGCTGCGGAGGCAGGAAGCATCCTTCCCTGAGGTCTGGCTGCAGGGACCACCGTTCTTCCTGGGGCGTGAGGGCAGGCAGGAAGGCGCTGGGGGGCCAGGTGTCCACAGCCAGCACCTAGCAACTCTTGGCAATGTGGATAGCGGGAGACTCGCTCGGTGCCCTGGACACTGCGCCTGGTGGTGGCCGTGCTGCTTACAGACAGGAGCATGGCGACAGGTTCCATCTGCACAGGCTGAGCGCTGTGGGAGGGTGGACCGGTGCTTCTGTCCTGGCCTGGCCTTCCTGTCCCGTCAACCCAGGATCCGTGGCGGCCCCACCCTCGGAGTCGGGGCTGACAATGACACAGGAGTGAGAGAGGTCGTCCCTTGGAGCAATGCACACAGAGGGGCCACAGGTGAGGTTGGGTGCTCAGCCACGGGGAGGGCCGAGGAAGCACAGAGGCCACCTGCACGCCTCTGGGTCTGGAGACCAGGGCGGCAGGGAAACTGACAAGTGAGGGAGAGGGGACGCAGCTCTGCCCCCAGGGCTGCCCCCAGCCCCACCTGCTATTCCTCAGCTCATGTTTCCTTGGGTGTCACTCCCGGGTAGCCCGGGCGTGCCCAGGGCATCGGGGCACCAAGGGAATGGCTCTGAAAGTGCTCATCTCTCCCCATCAGTGGCCGTTACCAGGGAGCTGCTGGGGCAGAGGGGCACCCTGCCAGCTCCTCAGCTTGATGAAACCGAAGTCCACATTGGCTTGAAGGGGTCAGTGTCAGCAGCGGGTTGGCAGGTACAGGGGAGGGGCTGCAGCTGTCCCCCGGGCGACAGCATTATGTGTGTCTGGCCCAGGTGAGTGACAGCGGATCTCACTGCCCCGCTGGTGAGGGGTCCTGAGGCGTGACTTGACTTTCCTCCTCCTCTTAGTCTGTCCTTTGATGGAGTGCAGAGGCCCCCTCTCTGTTCACTTGCTGGCAACATCAAGGACTGCACACCTGCCTGAGGCTGGCAGAGCAGGTGTGCCAGCCCTAGGGCAGCAGCTGGGCTTCTGCTCCTCATGCCCTCAGTCAACCTCTTGGGAACCTTGGGTTTTGGACTTGTGCCACATCCTGCTGAGCCAGGGCTGTGGTCTGAGCCTGGCACCCCTCAAACTCCTGTGCTTGAACCCCAAGCTGCCACTGTCCCAGGCAGGCACACACACGCCAGGCGCCATCTCCAAGGCGTCACTGGCACCCCCAGCCTCTCTGTCTGGACTCTGGTCCCCCCAACAGGGGCTGCTGGTTGCTGAAGGTCTGAGTGCTTCCCACAGCTGCCCAAGGTTGGTGGGGGGACAAAGGCGACCATGCCCTTGCTTTCTGGGGCAAACCTATGGTTGGTCAGGGTGGGCAGCTCAGTTCACACAGGTGTGATGAGGGCTTGAAGGAAGCAGGATTCTGGTTTGGTTCTGGGCCTGCCTCCTGGGCCGACAAGTGGCACGGGCCGGTCCCTGGTCCCCCTCTGGTCTGGTTCTGGGCCTGCCTCCTGGGCCGACAAGTGGCACGGGCCGGTCCCTGGTCCCCCTCTGGTCTGGTTCTGGGCCTGCCTCCTGGGCTGGCAGGTGGCACGCTCCCCTTGTTAGAGTCCGGGCCAGAGCTCCCTGCCCGGACATTAGGGTGCGAGCTAGTCAACCCCCAGAAAACGACAAAGAGTCTTGCCGGTAATGCAAAAAACAAACAGTTTATTGTGCCAGCATGCTGGGGTCAGATCGTACTTGGGGCACACAGGCCAGCCAAGCGGATCGGACCCCGACTTGACTTAACATAAGGCTGGAGATTATATACCCCGTCTTGGCTGTAACATATAACAAAATCAACTCAAAAGTAACAAATTTAGGTGCAAGCAGTCTGTTCCATTCTCACACTCATTATTTATGTTCCCACACTTATTGTTTACATTCCCACACTTATTATTTACGGCTCATCCCATCCTGACACCCTTGTCTTTATGGCTCCTCCAGTCTTTTATGGCTCCTCCCGTCCCTGGGTCGGGGAACTGTGCCCCTGCCTTCCTGCACCCGGGTTAGATGGTAGATAAAGAAACAAGGGAGACAGATTGATCACTAAAGTGGAGCTTTCCCACAGTGCAGGCGCCTTCTGACCTAGCGAAGTAGTGGCTTCTCACCCAAAAGGGCCTAATATCACCTAACACTAATATTCTTAACATTTTAACATACTAACTTTATACCAATACTCTAACACCCTAAGGGCCTTTGGGATCTCTCTTGGGGGGACAACGACGCCAGGCACCCCGGAGACCCCACTGGGACCTGGTGCTCAGCACCATTTGGGGGGCCAGGAGTGGCTCCTAATTGCAACGGCACAAGACTCCCCCAAGCCCCTTCCCCACGGTCTGTGGGCACAAACTCTGCCAAAGCACCCCAGTAACATGCTGCGGAAGACCCCAACATTTCTCAGCGTCTGGATCAGTGTTGGCCTACAGGGCATCCTGCACTGGGCTGGGAAGCCACTGCTGTGTGCTGGGCATGGGAGGGGGCTGGGGGGGCTCTGCCCAGGACACCTGGGCTTTGTGGACTCAGTCCTGGGGCTCAGCCATGCAGGTAATGGCAGCTGCCATGCCTGCACACACAGCCAGGGCCCTGAGCTCCACGCATGCACACTGACTTCGGGCCCTCGGCCCCGGGCAGTCCTGGGCTGAACTGTCCGCCATGTGTCTATCCGGCAGTTCTTTCCCCACTCATGGAGGGCAGTGCCAGGCCTGCAGGGGGCCTGCTGAGGGCAGCAGCATGGTCAGCAGGAAAGCCAACTCCGGAAGAGTGCTCCCCCCACCGCGGCTGCCCGGGGGCTGTGGCTGCCCCAGGGACCATGGCTGCCAGGGGCTGTAGCTGCGGGGAAGAGGGGGTGCTGTGGCTGCCCTGGGGGCCATGGCTGCCCGTGGGCCGTGGCTGCCCGTGGGCTGTGGCTGCAGGGCTGTGTTACCAGTCAGGACTGACACCGGCCTTTGCCGGGCCCCTCGGCACATGCACACTATGGCCTCTGGGGTCAGTGACACCCAGCACCAGGTGACAAGGCTGGCGTGACGGCCACTGGCAGTGCAGTCTCTGGGCGCTCTTGCTGAGCCTGCCACTTCCGTTCCATTGGAGTCTTTCTGCACAGGACACACACAGGTCCAGCTCTGAGGTGGACCGCCCACGCAGCAGGTCACCTGAGGGTCACTTCCCCAGGACCATGTCCTCCCGTCTTGCACCCCAAGATGCCCTGGTTCAGCTGTGGTGACCACTTCCGGCCCATGTCCCTGTGGTGCACTCTGGACTTGACCGAGTTGAGCCTTTGAGCCCTCGCCAACTGACCACAAGGAAGTCCTGAGCAGCGCAGGCTATGCTGGGCAGAGCTGAGTAAGACAGCAACATACGTAGCTGGGAGCCTGTGTGCCCCCTGCCAGTGGCCAGGTGCCCGCTGCTTGCAGGCGCAGCTGTAAACACCACATGAGGAGTCTGTCCTGCTGCTTCTGCCAGGCCACCTGGAACCATGGACCCTCGGCCGGGGGCAGGGTGCGACCCAGCAGGGGTGTCAGCCATTTCCCCAGGACCCTGGGGCGCAGTGTCTGTCACGGACTGTCGGACATGCTCGGCAGTCGACAAAGCTGCTTCAAACACCAGACACTCAGACGTTCTCCAGCCCGAGGACCACCACTGCTGCGGGTCAAGGCCTCGGGCCGCCTCCCCCTGCGGCCCCTGTGATGGCGGATGGTCTCTCCCTGCCCCGGCCCCTGGCCTCTCTCCTCTCCACAGTGTCTGCAGGTGTGCCATGGGCGAGGGCACGGCCAGCCGCCACTGCTCCTCTGCAGTCTCACCTGACCGACTCACTGAAGTGGTAACATGCAGAGCTGCTCCCTGTCCACTTCCGCAGAATGCTGCCAAGGCTCCCAGCATGGCACGTGCCAGTGCAGGACACAGCGCCAGGAGCCAGGGGCCCTGTGCCCCAGGTGGACGCCGAGGTACAGCTCCTCTGCTTCTGGCTGCCCGGGCCCTGACATCTGCTTGGCCCCTGTGCCACTTGTCCCTCCCATGCGGCGACCATCTTCACCATCCTGCCTTGGCTGCATGGCCAGCGCTGGCCCAACATGTACTGCAGATTTGGGATACTGACCTGCTGGCTGCCTCAAGGTGAAGGCTGGGGCTTGACGAGTTCCGCCAAGGTCAAGCTCTTTTACTGTGTGGAATGGCGGCTCCCGACCAGGCCGGCTCCCGGGGCTCCCGACCCGCAGCCCAGGTGGCTCCCAGCATCCCCGCCTGCAGCCCAGGTGGCTCCTGGGGCTGAAGTTTTGAACCAAGAGCACAAATAAGACAATGTTTCCCTGGCACGAGGACCAGTTTCCACGACTCCTTACTCATCTTCTTGCTCAAAATGCCTCAGTGGGTTCTGCTTAATAACATTTTCACTTTTCTAAAAATACGTAGGGGAGCTCGGATGGCGGTGGGACACGCAGTCACGGAAGCGTGTCCCGACAAGGCTGGCCCATGTTTCAGAACAGTCACCTTCTGATGCGACTTTGCACCAGCCCTCACAGCCCTCACCTGCCAGGAGCAGAGTCCGACGGCAGCAGGGCCGCTGCCGAGCCACCTGCGGGTTTGCTGACTAAACGCCAGAATGTCAGAATGACACAGCGCATGAGAAAAGTAAGTTAAGGTAAAAAATAGAAACGAAGTGCTGTGTTTACAGATGACGGTGAAATCCACCAATTCACCATCCTTAGAAAAGGGGTGAGGCCAAAGTGAGCAGAAAACTCCGGCACAGGGAGGCTCCCGGGCCCTGCCGGCTCCGAAGGCAGCGTGGCTTGCAGGGCAGTGCTCTCAGACCGAGGGCATCGGGTCCCTGCGGGCACCGGGGCCCGAGCTGGGGCTGCAGCTTCCGTCCCCTGCCCTGGCCTTGGGGTCTCCGCACCATGGGGTCCACAGAGGGCATGGCCTTCACACCCTCATCCCTGGGTCCCTCTCAGTCTTACTCAGCTGACCAAGCCGCGGCTTGGCTGGATTTAGCCTCCTCCCACGCAACCCTGCACCCACGCAGCCCGTTCTCGAAGCGCCACACCTGCAGCTTCTCACGGCCCACCTCTCCAGGCCCCAGGCCCACCATCCCAGCCCGTGCTGGGGTTCATTCCTCCTCTCCCCTTGCTGCTCTGAGGCCTGGCTTGCTGGTCCATCCAGCACGGGAGCCTCAGGGCATCGCCCGCTGCGCCCACGGTCCGTCCACGCCCGTGCTGGACTCACCCAGGGAAGGTGCAGGAGCGAGCATTGCCGTAGCCAGCACGTTCCCTGGCTTACATTGACGTATGAGGGCAGGATGCTCCCTGCCATCCGCGGACATGGCGTGCCGGCTGCCAGTCCGGTTGCCCACACCAGGGTCGCCAGAAGCCGCACAGCTGCTCCCACTTCCTGCGGCGCCTGCACAGCTCTGGGCTCCGTGTCCTGCTGTCTCTATTCCTGTGATGTTCCCTCAGGCCTCACCTCAGGACCCCCAACTCCCACCCGCTTCAGCACTGCCCAGCAGTGGCCCGCTACAGGTGCCAGTGGACAGTGTCCCCGCTGCCACCCCAGAGAGAAGGGAGCCCCTGGGTGGCCGGTGAGTGGTGGGTGAGTGGTGGTTGCAGCCTCTAAGTGGGCCGTGTGCCAGGCAGCCCTGCCCAGTCTGTGCCCGCAGCTCCTGCTGCCCACCCAGGGCTGCCTTCCCTCCATGAGTGTGCCAGCCCGTACTGGTCTCAGGGCTGCGCACAGGGCTGCCCCTCCTGGCACTGGCCCAGGCTCTGTTTGAACCAAGTCTTCAGCGAAAGTTCCCGGCCTCTGCATGGACAGCACGTCTGGCCCAGGATGGTGTCTGTCATCCTCCTCGTGCGGTCATCTTGTGGCTACCCTGGGCGGACGCTGCCCCTTGCTGTCTGTTACTCCTAGACCTCCTGAGACAGGGATGAGGCCCTCAAGGTCAGGGTTGGCCGAGCCTCACCGCGCGCCCCTGCGGTGTGGCCGACCACGGCAGGAGCTGGCTCAGTGACTGTTGCTGAGGTCCTGCTGGCTGTCCCCGCAGACCTGGAGCGTCTGTGCCGAGGGAAACAGAGGGCCACAGCCTGCTGCTGAGGCTGGAGGCACAGGTGTGAAGCCGCTGTGCCCTGGCCGCACACGGCGCTGAGCTGGTGCTGGCTGGCGTCCTCAGCAGAGGCCCAGCCGCACGTTCCCCGGGGAGACTCGACCAAGAAGCTGACCCGACCAAGAAGCTGACCCAGCCACGGCGGCAGCAGGTGGCCGCAGCTGAGGAAGGGGCCCCGGAGCTGTGCGGCCGAGGCAGGCTGGGGGTCTCCTGTGGGGGTCTGGGGCTCCCCCTTCTGCGGGGTTCACCATCCGTGCTTTTATGGTTTTTATTGTGTTAAGGCCAGGAATGTGGGTGGCTGGCGTCGAGTTCTGTGTGGGTTTTATGTGGAGTTCTGCAACCATTCTAATTCAAGGGTGATTTCCAGGAAGATTCAAGAAATATTCCACAGACTCATAATTCTGAAACAAAAAAAAATTTGCATCTAAGATTGAACCTGCCAAGTGACCTAGTTACATAAGCTTGCGCCCTCCCTCTGCCTTGTTTATGACTTCATGCCATGTTAGGCGCATGCCTGTGGGGAACGGGTCCCCGCAGTGCGTGTGGCGGAGGGGCAGGGCTGCCTAGGAGGTCCCGAGGTCCACGGCCCAGGCCCAGCCAGGACAGCGCGGTCACGCCAATCCCGGGACGACCAGCGCGTGCCACAGGAGGCTGCTCGGTCACAGGTATGTGTGTCTCCTCAGTTTCAGAAAATGCTGCGTTGCTGTTGTGCTGGGCAGCATGGGTGCACTGGGGGTGACGGGGAGGCGCAGAGGGGCGCAGGAGCCCCTTTTGTGGACAGAGTACCCACAGTTTAAACAACGCCCAGGAGTGGCAGAGATGCCCGCTCTGTCATGTGTCCTGCATGCATGTTCTGCAAGGGGGTTCATCCGTGTGCTGTGAGTGACCTGAGCTGACCCTTGTCCCAGGTGTGGCTGTGAGTGACTTGGGCTGACCCGTGTCCCAGGTGTGGTTGTGAGTGACCTGGGCTGACCCGTGTCCTAAGTGTGGCTGCGGTGGCAGTGCTGGCAGGAGGGCTGGCTGCTTGTCTTCCACCTGAGGAGACTGAGTTGAAGGCTCAGGCAGCGTGCACGCAGCATGCAGGGCTGGCCCACGTCGCTTGGATTCTAAAGCTGGCCGCTTCTGCTGCTATGGTTTCCAGACATGGCCACGGCAGCTGTGGCACTGGCTGGAGTCATGTGGGCCATGGCCGCCTTCCGTAAGACCCTGCAGGTCCTGCCGGCCAGCTGAGCACGGGGGCTCCTGCAGCTGCTCTGGGCTGTGTGGCAGGATGGGACACCGGGCAGGCCATCCCGGGGCAGGCCGGGAGTGGGGGCTCTGCAGGGGCTGTGGGCGAGCATCGGTGCCCCCTGTGGATGTGGGCCCCAGCATTCGTTTCGGGGTGGCTGAGGAGCCCCCAAGGCATCGCAGCTCCCAGGAGGGGTTCTGTGACCACATCTTCTTCCAAGTGAAAGTGACAAACAGCAGCGATGTGTGTCACAGTGCTGTGGGTTGGTGTATTTATGTCGCTTGCACACATGGCTGCCCGTTAGAGTGAAGGCCTGGGGCCGTGCAGTTTCTCTTCCGAATGGACTTCATGGCTTCCAGGAGACACTGGGCCTCATGCGTCCAGGGTGTGCACTGGGCGCTCTCTGGAGTCCTATGCTCTTAGACGTCGTAACCTCCCAGCCTTCATGTACCTGGAAGTCTCTCTTCTAATCACACCAACCTCCAAGACAAGCTGAGAAAGAGGAAGCGAGGCCGGAAGACTCTGCAGCAAAAATAGAGCCGAGGGTCCAGGCCCCGGGCCACGTGGCGCTCCTCCCGGGAGAGATCTCGGGCGCACACTCAGACAGGTGCAGCTCTGCTGAGAGGCTGCCCGGGGCCAGCAGGGCTGGGCGCATCACCACATGGACACGTGCCATGTCCATGCGCTGAATGTGGCTCAGCGAGATTCTCACCCTGCAGGCCTCAGATTCGGCAAGGAGCAGGCTTCCCCGAGAACCGAGTGATGCCTGCCACGGTGCTGAATGGAGACGGGAGGAGGCCAGTGCAGCCTAGACCTCGGGGTCTGAGGAAGACTCCGTGTCCCAGAGGACCAAGCATCCCGGCGCAGGCACACTCCTCGCTTCTGTTTGTTTGGAGGGTGGAGTGAGCGGATCTGAAGGAGGAAATGGTGTGAGGGAAGCAGGTGGAGCAGCTGGCGCGAGAAGGTTCATGAACAGCAGAAGCTGCAGGGGCTGGTGTGGCAGCCATCTGTGTCCGGGGACAGCAGGTCACTGTGGCCCAGTCACAGCAAGAGGCCCCAGTGCACAGGGAGGCTGCTCAGGTTACCTTGCGTCTGGTGTGGGCAGCAGCTGGCAGCCCCTGCCCCTCTGGTATGCGCCCTGATCCCACTACTGCGTCCAGGCTCTGTTCTCAGCTCCTTGGCGCTCGGCACTCACGGAGCCTCCCAGCTGAGTGAGCAACAGCTTCCAGGAATAAGCTGAGCCCTTCTAGCTCCTTCCTGCTCAGGGGTTCCTGCCCAGCAGCCATCCCAAGGTGGTGTGGATGGCAAGGTCTCATCTGTCACACCTGCTTGGCCCATGGTCTTCCAGGAGGTGTGCACCAACACAGCGCACCTGCGGGCAGAAGGCCTGAGCCCAGGGATCCCTTGTGCCGGGATGGACTTGCTGCTGCTGTGCCCGCCCAGCTGCGGGCCCTGCCTGTCCTAGGCTGCAGCGGTGTTGCCTGCCGGGAACAGTGGTGGTTCTGTGGTCGGTGTCCTGACTCATTTCTGTAGCAGCTCTCTAAGTCAGCTCGGCTCTTCCCGCAAGGCGTGCGGGCAGCGGTGAGGAGGCACGAGGCTCACACACATCCTCTCTCTGACTTACCCAGGGCCTCCTGTCTGCCTGGAAGCTCCCACCCTGCCCGGGAAGACTGTTGGCTTTCAGCTTTTTTTTTGTTTTGTTTTGTTTTTTGCTGGTGTGCCAGCAGGCATGTCAGCCCATGTGAGCAACACTGGACATAGAGATATATGGCTAGACAGGGAGCAAGTCATTCTCTTTTGGCCTTCTCAGTTTGTGTCTGTGCAGATTCTGAGAAATCGGTTGAAGCTGCAACATGTGCATGCCCGTGTCGAGACACATGACCTGCTAGGGTGCTGCCCATTCCCGCTGACCCAGGGTGGGCTCCGGAGAGGACAGGATGTGCGCGGAGAGGCACCCTGGGCCCCGTGCTTTCTCTCTGGATTTGTAGAGTGGATGGACGTTCTGCCTTCCCAGAACCCTCACCCTGCTGGCTAACCATTCTTCCAGAAGAGCCTGCCATGCCCTCAGGGAGCAGGTTGCTGGTGTTTTTAAAAAGTTTGAGCAAGGGGCTGGCATTACAATGCAGTTCTTTGAGCCGGCACCTGCAAGGTCACCATCTTATAGGAGCACCGATTTAGTCCCCAGGTGGACCACAGCCAACTCCTTAGGACCGGCTCGCTGTGCCAGCCCACTGCAGGCCCTTGTGGGGTCTCTGGCTCCCTTTTTGGTGTTCCCCAGGATCTCCATGCCTCTGTCCTCTGAAGATGCAGGTGAAGTCAAAGCCGGCCAGTGCCTTTGCCGGGTGGCGATGGTTTGCCTGCCAACTCCCCAGGGCTGCAAAAGCTCATCGACCATGCTGCCTCCACAACTCTGCCTTCTTGGGAGTCTCATGGTAGAGTTAAAAGTCTGTGGCGTAGGCTGTCCACCCGCCAAAGGCTTAATTGGATGGTCACTGCCGGGCACCACAGAGGCTCTGGGCTCCTGGTGCTCACTTGCCTGCCCAGCGCGTGTCCTCCATGTCCCCTTGGGACTCACTCACCTGACCAGCACGTGTCCTCCATGTCCCCTCTGGGCTCACCTGTGTGCCCAGCACGTGTCCTCCGTGTCCCCTCCGGGCTCACCTGCCCAGCACGTGTCCTCCATGTCCCCTCTGGACTCACCTGTGTGCCCAGCGCGTGTCCTCCGTGTCCCCTCCGGGCTCACCTGCCCAGCACGTGTCTTCTGTGTCCCCTCTGGGCTCACCTGCCCAGCACGTGTCCTCCGTGTCCCCTCCGGGCTCACCTGCCCAGCACGTGTCCTCCATGTCCCCTCTGGACTCACCTGTGTGCCCAGCGCGTGTCCTCCATGTCCCCTCCGGGCTCACCTGCCCAGCACGTGTCCTCCGTGTCCCCTCTGGGCTCACCTGTGTGCCCAGCACGTGTCCTCCGTGTCCCCTCCGGGCTCACCTGCCCAGCGCGTGTCCTCCATGTCCCCTCTGGGCTCACCTGCTTCTCCAGCTTTGAGCCAGGTGTTCCCACCCGGCTAACCTGCACCTGTCCAGAGAGGAGCACTGGCATCCTTGGGATGCCATCTTCCTGACTAAGTTGGAGACTGCTCTGGATCCCACTTCCTGCCCATGCTTGTCCCCAGGTGCAGCCACTTTGGGGCCAGCACACACGGCTGTGGCTCTGGCTCCTTGGCGTTAGGTGCACGAGTTCAAGGGAGCAGCTTTCTCTCAGTGAGATTTGACTTTCTTAGCTGTCATTGGATGACCCTGGCCAGGCTGACCCTGCCCTGGTCCTGGGAGGACCAGCAAGAGGCTGAGTGACATAGCAGGCACGGATGGAGACCCAGGAGACCTCACAGAGCCCCCGCCCCGTGGGCCTCACGGAGCCCCTCCACCTGGAGCCTTTGGAGGGCACACAGGGTCTTGGTGTTCGTGCTGGACTGCTGGCTCCAGAGTGTGCTTGACCGCAGCTGTGTGTGTTCCCTGGGGCATAAAGCGAGGGACCTCCTTCTGTGTCCCACTGTCGGCTCGGTGCAGCCCCCGAATCACCAAGGTGGACCGCCTGTGGGGCGCTCAGTGAGCGGAGGGCCCCAACCTGCAGTCTGGCAGATGCTTGCAAAAACCCCAGGGTAATGCCTCCCGTCAGATGTGCTGTGTTGCTCCTGGGGCTCTGCTGACATCATGTGTAAGTTGCCTCTTTACTGTGACATAGAGGAAACCGTAGGCTGGGAGCACTCGGGCCAGACCCCAACCGCACTGAGCTCACATCTCTGCAGCAGCGTTGCCGTGCGTCCCGGGGGTGGCCCGGGCACGGTGCTGCCGGCCCCTGCTGCCCGCTCTTACCGTCTGTTCACTCATACAAGGAGCAGCACCCCCTTAGTGTCCCCTCCCCTCCCTGCTGTGGCCGGTGTCCCCAGACCCTCAGGAGAAGGGACTGCCTTTGCAGCCTGGGGTGAACTGACGGGTCTGAGCGCCCCGCTGTTGGAGCCCTAACACCCACTGTCCTCACAGCTGGGCTTTGCACTGAACCAGCTGCCAGAACCTCCACTTGTCCTCCTCCTTCTGCCATCCCTGCTGCTCTCCCACGCTCCTTGGCAGGGAGCTGGATTGGAAGTGGAACGGCCTAGTCTTGAACCGGCACCCCCTGGGATGCAGACATGACCAGTGGCAGCTTCACCCACGGCACCACAGCGCCAGCCCCGATGCACTTTCCGCTTTGTCGTCAGCCGCCAGAAGGGAAGCAGTTCCTGGAGAGCATGAGGTTGTGTCCTGCGGCACTTGCTGTTTCTTCTTTTTAAGATTCACTTATTGCAGAGTCAGAGTTTCATTGAGACAGGGAGAGAGAGATCTTGCATCCACGGTCCATCTTCCAGATGGCCACAGTGGCCAGGGCAAGAAGCAGGAGTTCTTCCTGGTCTCCCCAGCACTGGGTCCTTCCCTGCTCCCTCCCAGACCACAGGCAGGGAGCTGGACCAGAAGCAGAGCAGCAGGGACGCAGCATGGCACACAGCAGTTTCAGCTGCCATGCCACAGCATCAGCGCTGGACTTCTGTTGTTCCTTGCGCTGTCCTGGTCAGCAGGCAGGTTTCAGTGTGAGGAAGGCTTGCTCTCCAAGTGAGGGTCCCCCGGAGAGAGGCGAGAGGAGGCCAGGTCTCCCAGGATGTGTATACTGCGCTGCGGACTTCATGCTGAGATGGGGGCAGGGGATCCCTGGCCCCAAGAGCAGGGGCACAGTGCGGGTGGAGACGGCCCTGTCCCCTCACTTCCCCTGGCCAGAGAGGGCAGATGGAAGAGGCCACTCCTGAGGAGGCTTCTCCTTCCCCTTGCCTCTTGGTGGTCGGTCCGTCCATGCCATGAATGTCCAGGCCAGGGCAGACGTGTCCATGGTCCACGCTCAGCATGCCGCTTCTGTCTGGTGTTGGTTAGCAGCATGCAGCAAAGCCGCAGCTGCCTTCTGCCCTTCCCTGTCCCTGGGCAGGCCATGCACAGGGCTGAGGATGTGGGGGGAGGCATGACCTCGTCCCCTCATGTGGAAGGCCCTGTCAGTGAGAGAGGGACAGTACAGGAAGGACAAGGCCACGTGCCCTGGGCACATGCTCCTGGTGCCCCCGACTGCCAGGAAGCAACAGAGGCGTCATCGTTGAGGCTGAGGGAGAAGGATGGCCTCCCCGCGCTGCCCGCCCTGTGGGCAGTGCTGGCAGGAAGGGGCACTGGGCTCCCCACTGCAGGGCTCCTTCCTGGAGCAGTAGGGCTGGGTCCCACAGGCCTCGGGGTAGGAAGGGGCGGGGAGATTTGTACCTACAGAGCAGCCTAGGGACCCCGGCGCTGGAGCCCTGTAATCCAGGCACTGCCCAGGTCTGCCACCCAACAGAGCAGGTAGCCTTGGGACTGGGACACGAGCTGGGCGATGGGCAGCAGCAGGTTCCGCCAAGGGCTCGCTCTTGTCCACCAAATCATAGCGGCAGCGCCAGGCTGCACTGGGCTCAGGGATAGACAGGTTCATCAGGGTTCTCAGAGCAGTGGGAGCTGTGGATGGTCCCGCATGGTCAGGCCTGCTGTTGCACACCGGGTCGGTCCAGGCCTGCTTGTGGCACCGGCTGCATCTCTTTGCTGGACACCCTGTCGTGATCCCTGATGCTGGCTCCCAGCCCCAGATGGCAATGGCTGTGACTCCGGACTCCCTTTGCTCTCTGGGTTCAACCACATGGACACCCACACCTGAGTCTTCAGGCACCCTAGTCATGGCTTTCCTGCCTCAGCTGAGCAGCTGAGGGTGGGGTGCATGGGGTGCCCAGCATCACGGTAGCTCCGGGCTCTGCTCCCAGCCCTTTCCATGGACTCCCGGGCCTGTCCAGCTGAGAGCGGGACTCATGGGGTCCCCAGTGTCTCTGGAGCCCCAGGCTCTGCTCCCAGTCCTGCCCATGGGCTCCCGGGCTTGTCCAGCAGGCTCCTGGGGGACCATCAGGCTGGGGGCGGCCCCCGGCCTCGGCCTGCTGACCCTCTTCTCAGGGATCGTTTTATCACCAACAGGATGTACATGGTTAACCATTGGCGTTTGGGCAGATAGGCGTAACTTTGAAATAGGAAGTGGTAACTCAGTAAGTAGCCTGCTTTTGCAGGCCCTAGCCTCACAGGATTCTGTGAACGCCTGTCAGAGATTGTGTCTGACTGATGGGCTGGCCACCCCACTGGGGCTGTGGGGGACAGTCACCTGGGACCGCAGCACTTCCGAAGGTAAGTGAGGCTGCTCTTGCCACACCTGGCTCCCTTCTTTGGCCCGGAGCCAGACGGGAGCGTCAGGGGTGGGGCAGTTTCCTGGTCAGCATTCCCAGGGGCCAGCCGGCAGCATGTTCACACCTAGGACGGGTCTTCGCCCTCCTGCACCCAAAGTCCTGTTGTTTTCGGCCCCTCCTTCCCCTCAGGGTGTGCTGGCCCGGTAGCATGGCTGGTAGCATGCTGGCATGGCTGGCCGCTGCTGTGGGCTGCAGGCTGGAGAAAACCACGCTTCTTTGAGTGCGTGCACAGGTTGACTGCGACAGATCTGGCCGGGAGGTGTTTGGAAGGCAGCAAGCGATGCGTGCACACAGGACACCGGGTCGGAGGCCGGAGTGGGGCCGACTGGAGGGCGGTGAGGGCAGGGGATGGCAGGGAAGCTCGGCTCTGGCCTGGGCAGGCTCCGATGGCAGCCGCAGCTGCCGTCCTGAAGCTGGCCTCGGCCACAGCAGCATGTCTCCATGGGCAGAGCTGGCTGCCTCACAGCTGCGACCCCAGGGTTCCAGCCCGGGCGGGCACTGCGGGAATGCCAAGGACGCCATGGCTGCAAATACAAAAGAAGATGTGAAGTCTCGGAGAAGCAGAAGGAGCCGAGAAATGAGAAACCGTGAGGCAAATCACTGGAAAAAACCTGGCTCCCCGCGGCCGCCGGAAAGCGGAAGGAAGTAGCACACGTTCCACTGGGTGCCCGCAGGCCCGCGTGGGGCAGGCGCAGCGCTCAGGTCAGCGGGGCCTGGCGCAGCCACTCGAGCCGCTCTTCTTTTTAAAGCTTTATTTCATTGAAAGAGTTAGAGAGAGATTTTCCGTTTGCTGGTTCACTCCGCAAATGGCCACAAAGCCAGGGCTGGGACAGGATCCCGGAGCTTCACCAGGGTCTGCCACACGGGTGCAGGACCCCAGCTAGCTGGGTTGTCCTCCACTGCTTCCCAGGAAGGAAGGGTTATCCTCCACTGCTTAACAGGGAGCTGGACCACTAGTGGAGCCAGTGGGATTTGAACCAGAGATTACGCCATCGAATGAGGATTCCAGTGAGTTCTTCGGACAAAGTTGCCTGTTGGTGTCCTTGGCCAGGTCAGCCCTGGGCCAAGCCCCTCCTGCCTGCTCTGGGATCCCCCAGGGCTGCTCTGCCCCGCCCACTGCCGGATCTGCCCAGGACTGGCCACACTAGGCGGCTTTGGGCTGTTGCTCATCTGCTGGGGTCACCTCCATGGCTGGAGGACCCCGAAGCCTGCCAGGGAACCGCTGGCAGGTGCGTCAATGCCTGTGGGCTCCCTGCTTGGCCTCCCTGGCTCCTGGGGGCGATGGGTCTTCACAGGCCACTTACTGGGGTTCCTGCCGTCTCTGAATGAGTCAGTGCTTGCCACGCTGCGGGACACTTTCCTCTCTACTTACTAAGAACAGCTTCAGGAAGCCACAGGACTTTATTGGCTTACAATTACAAGTCAGCGCTTTTTTTTGTTTTGCTCTGAAAGCAGCACTTGCTTCTCCAAGGCAATGATGCAATCATCGGGACAATGAAAGTCAAGGTGTAGGTATGGCCTGGTGGGCAAGCCCCTGTTCCTCCCAGAAAGGAGCAGGGCCTTGCCACCCACCAGGGAGCCCTGCACTGATGCCCGGCTCCTGGACCCCGCTGGGCCCTCGTAGGCATCTGGAGGAGTGGACCTGTGGATGGGAGAGCCCTCTGGGTCGCAGATCAGAAAGCACCTTGGAAACCCCAAGTGGCCGCAGGTGCAGTGAGCTCACCTTCCGTCTCGGTGGATCCCAAGCCTTGTGTTTCAGTGTCAAGGGTGGCATGTTCCCACAGTGTCAAACCTGAAATGCCAAAGCCGCAGGAAGACCCAGGTCATCACAGTTCTCTCTGAAAGAGGAAGAGGACCGTTCACGGCTGCTTCTCACAACCGCCGACTTCTAGGTCTGCGATGTCCAGAGCAAGCAGAGAACCCGCAGGTGCGTGTGGGAGGCACCCACACTGCCGTTCCACGGGGCTGCTGCGGGACGAGACGCACCTGCTGCTGGGGCCGGGAGAGGGTCCCCGTGGCCGTGCTCGGCGCCCTCAGACAGCGATGCCTGCCCTGCTTCCTGCTGCGGGCACAGCACTGGCCCCAGGAGCCACTGCGCCTGGCTCCAGACAGGGAAGGAGGCCACTTGTCCCCCACATCAACACTTCCTAGCTGTGACTCTGAGCTGAGGGCTCCAGGGGAGGTGGGCTGCTTGGGGCCCTGACTGGAGGACAGGCCAGGCAGAGTGGAGCAGCCCTTCGCTTGTCCACCCTCGGCGTCTCTAGGACCCCTTCCAAATGCTGCTCTCGGCCCCCGGGGGCTGCCTCGCTCTGTAGGAACCGACCCCCCCCGTGGGGTAGAGTACAGACCAGATGGACATGAAGTGCCAGACCCCACAGCGACACCCGTGGTACTAACAGGGCTTCTCGACTGAGTCCTCCACGATGCCGGAGGCGGAGGCCCGTGCCAGGCCCGCCACGCCCTGGGTGGGGCACATGTGTCTGTGGGCAGCCCCTGGACACTGGCACCTACTGGCTGCGTGCTCTCCTGTGGTCCCTGTGCCCCTCACCCGCACTCCAGCGTGGACAGCGCCAGGAGCCTTCAGGCCTGTGGCTGCTCCGCCTAAAGCATGGCCCAGCCAGGGAGTGGCTGCCTCCCACGAGGGTCTATGGAGGGGAGAGCAAGGGGCGGCCCTGCAAGCTACTTGCTCTGAAAAATCCCACGATTCTAATCCTGGGAGGTCTGAGCCACCACCCAGCATCGCCCTGTGCACACGGGGAGGCCGACGCAGGACACGCAAGAGGGTCGGGCTGTCTCCCTGAGTCGAGGTCCAGATGTCACTCTGTAGCCCCCACGTGCTTCGGGAAAGGGGTGCCTGGAGCCTTTTTGGAGAGGAGTGGATGGCTCTGATCTGCCTGCCTCCCCTGGTTTGGGGCTGAACATCTGGCTCCAACCCGGGCCAGGTTTTCATCGCTGCGGCTGCTTTGTGTCCACTGCCTCCTGTGGTTGCGTCTTCCGTGGCTTGACTCAGCATCATGGACTGAGTCAGGCTGCTGCACCCTGGACTGCTGGCTTTGCTACCATGCCCAAACGTCAGCTGCTGACTGCCTTCCCCAGGCTGTGGCCCCTCAGTGCAGGTGTGTGGCTTGGCGACTATTGCCCCACGTGAAACTCCCGAAGCTCACAACTGGTCACCCCCACCCCCTGGCTCTGAGACTGGTACTGGTCTCCCTAGGCCAAAACCCACGGTGCTGGCAGAGCCCCAGGGGGCGGGGTCCATGCCCTGCTCGGTGGTCATGGGCAGAGCTGGCATGCCTGTTTTCCTGCTCCTTGGCAGGCACCGTGAAGCAGCCCACGCCGCATGGCCGGGCCCCTCTGCCTTCCACACTTGCAGGAATGAACGCACACTCCCTCTGTATCACTCCTGAGCCCAGCTGGGATTTGGTGGAGCACGCCGGGTGGGCCAGGCTAAAGCCCGGCTTGATGCCTTTCACTCGGCCCCTCCACCCGGCTCTCTGCCACGGGAGGGACACGCTCAGGTGGTGGACTTGTGCCAGGTCTGCTGTACTCCCTGCTGGCTTTGAGCTGGTTCCATCTGGAGTTTGTTGTGGGGATTCTTACGTCTCACGCAGTATGTCAGCAACATCCTCAGCCCAGGGAGAGGGTGGAGGCCTTGTCGTCTCATGCAGCGAGAAGCGCCTTCCCACTGTCAGCCCAGTGCCCAGAGGAGGTCTTCTCCCGGTGGAGCAACCCATGTGGGCAGCTGTCACCACCTCGAGCTGTCCCTACCACAAGCAAACCAGTTCCTCATCTCAATGACATCCAGATTTCAGATTGAGTCACGGGTCTACACTTCCTTAATTTGCTGAGATGTGACTGCATGGGAAGGGGGCCGGTGTGTATACCACATGAGCGAGCCCACGTGGCCCCAAGGGCCCAGCCCAACCTGGCTCTGTCCCTCCCCTGTGACACGCCCTGTGCCCAACCTGGCTCTGTCCTTCCACTGTTACATGCCCTGTGCCCAGCCCGGCTCTGACCCTCCTCTGTGACACGCCCTGTGCCCAGCCTGGCTCTGTCCCTCCCCTGTGACACGCCCTGTGCCCAACCTGGCTCTGTCCTTCCACTGTGACATGCCCTGTGCCCAGCCCGGCTCTGACCCTCCTCTGTGACACGCCCTGTGCCCAGCCTGGCTCTGTCCCTCCCCTGTGACATGCCCTGTGCCCAACCTGGCTCTGTCCCTCCCCTGTGACATGCCCTGTGCCCAACCTGGCTCTGTCCCTCCCCTGTGACATGCCCTGTGCCCAACCTGGCTCTGTCCTTCCACTGTGACATGCCCTGTGCCCAGCCTGGCTCTGTCCCTCCCCTGTGACACGCCCTGTGCCCAACCTGGCTCTGTCCCTCCCCTGTGACACGCCCTGTGCCCAACCTGGCTCTGTCCCTCCCCCGTGACATGCCCTGTGCCCAGCCTGGCTCTGTCCCTCCCCGTGACACGCCCTGTGCCCAGCCTGGCTCTGTCCCTCCCCGTGACACGCCCTGTGCCCAGCCTGGCTCTGTCCTTCCACTGTGACATGCCCTGTGCCCAGCCCGGCTCTGTCTCTCCTCTGTGACATGCCCTGTGCCCAGCCTGGCTCTGTCCCTCCCCCGTGACATGCCCTGTGCCCAGCCTGGCTCTGTCCCTCCTCTGTGACACGCCCTGTGCCCAGCCTGGCTCTGTCCCTCCCCCGTGACACGCCCTGTGCCCAGCCTGGCTCTGTCCCTCCCCCGTGACACGCCCTGTGCCCAGCCTGGCTCTGTCCCTCCTCTGTGACACGCCCTGTGCCCAGCCTGGCTCTGTCTCTCCCCTGTGACATGCCCTGTGCCCAGCCTGGCTCTGTCCCTCCCCCGTGACACGCCCTGTGCCCAGCCTGGCTCTGTCCCTCCTCTGTGACACGCCCTGTGCCCAACCTGGCTCTGTCCTTCCACTGTGACATGCCCTGTGCCCAACCTGGCTCTGTCCCTCCCCCGTGACACGCCCTGTGCCCAACCTGGCTCTGTCCCTCCCCTGTGACATGCCCTGTGCCCAACCTGGCTCTGTCCCTCCCCTGTGACATGCCCTGTGCCCAGCCTGGCTCTGTCCTTCCACTGTGACATGCCCTGTGCCCAGCCTGTCCCCCCCGCACGCCTGCCCAGCCTGCTCTGTCCTTCCACTGTGACATGCCCTGTGCCCAGCCCGGCTCTGTCTCTCCTCTGTGACATGCCCTGTGCCCAGCCTGGCTCTGTCCCTCCCCCGTGACATGCCCTGTGCCCAGCCTGGCTCTGTCCCTCCTCTGTGACACGCCCTGTGCCCAGCCTGGCTCTGTCCCTCCCCCGTGACACGCCCTGTGCCCAGCCTGGCTCTGTCCCTCCTCTGTGACACGCCCTGTGCCCAGCCTGGCTCTGTCCCTCCTCTGTGACACGCCCTGTGCCCAGCCTGGCTCTGTCCTTCCACTGTGACATGCCCTGTGCCCAGCCTGGCTCTGTCCCTCCTCTGTGACACGCCCTGTGCCCAGCCTGGCTCTGTCCCTCCCCCGTGACACGCCCTGTGCCCAGCCTGGCTCTGTCCCTCCTCTGTGACACGCCCTGTGCCCAGCCTGGCTCTGTCCCTCCTCTGTGACACGCCCTGTGCCCAGCCTGGCTCTGTCCTTCCACTGTGACACGCCCTGTGCCCAGCCTGGCTCTGTCCCTCCCCGTGACACGCCCTGTGCCCAGCCTGGCTCTGTCCTTCCACTGTGACATGCCCTGTGCCCAGCCCGGCTCTGTCTCTCCTCTGTGACATGCCCTGTGCCCAGCCTGGCTCTGTCCCTCCCCCGTGACATGCCCTGTGCCCAGCCTGGCTCTGTCCCTCCCCTGTGACACGCCCTGTGCCCAGCCTGGCTCTGTCCCTCCCCCGTGACACGCCCTGTGCCCAGCCTGGCTCTGTCCTTCCACTGTGACACGCCCTGTGCCCAGCCTGGCTCTGTCCCTCCCCGTGACACGCCCTGTGCCCAGCCTGGCTCTGTCCTTCCACTGTGACATGCCCTGTGCCCAGCCCGGCTCTGTCTCTCCTCTGTGACATGCCCTGTGCCCAGCCTGGCTCTGTCCCTCCCCCGTGACATGCCCTGTGCCCAGCCTGGCTCTGTCCCTCCTCTGTGACACGCCCTGTGCCCAGCCTGGCTCTGTCCCTCCCCCGTGACACGCCCTGTGCCCAGCCTGGCTCTGTCCCTCCTCTGTGACACGCCCTGTGCCCAGCCTGGCTCTGTCCCTCCCCGTGACACGCCCTGTGCCCAGCCTGGCTCTGTCTCTCCTCTGTGACACGCCCTGCCCAGCCTGGCTCTCTTGTCCTTGGGAGATCCATCCTGGCCGAGCCTGACTGTGCTGTCTCCCCCTCTTTCTGCCACGGAGCTGTGGGCTCTTGCCCCAGTCTGTGCTCCTACCCACAGGCATCAGCCACTGCGGCTGGGCAGGCACCCCAGGGTGTTGAAGCTGTTTCAAGTGATTGATGTTAGATTTACTCACTTATTTGAAGTCAGAGCTACAGACAGAAACAAAGCGAAAGAGAGCTTCCACCTGCTGGTTTGCTCTGCAGCTGCCAGCAGCAGTCAGAGCTGGGCCAGCCAAAAGCCAGGAGTGTCCTCCACGTGCCCACGAAGGCAGCTCCAGCTACCCTAAGGGGGCCCCGTGGCAGCTCCCACACTCGGTCCCTGCTCAGCCCCCTACCGCCCCACCTCCCAGCTGCTCCCAGACCCTGTGTCCCCCCACACTGCGTTGATTCGGCCTGCTAGCGGATGGCAGCGGATGCAAACCACAGAGGGGGGATTTGCCACGCTTCCTGGTCTGGTCACTGTGGTGCCCGAGGCCGCACCCCGCCTGGCTTTCAGCCACACAGCCCTCATGACCCGGGCTTGTTAGAGTCCAGGCTAAAGCCCCCGGACGTCAGGGTGCGAGCTAGTCAACCCCCAGAGGGCACAGGCAGCCTGTTCTGTTCCCACACCCATTATCTGTACGGCTCATCCTATTCTCACACCCTTATCTTCCTCCTGTTCCTGGGATGGGGAAGAATTGTGCCCCTGCCCCCCTACACCTGGGTTCACAAAGTTGCAGGACAGCAAAGAACAGATTTATCACTAAAGCAGAATCCTCCCAAAGTCCAGGCGCCTCCTGGCCTAGCAAAGCAGCAGTTTTCTTTACACAAAGGAACCTCACACTGCCCAACAATAGCATTTTACCTCCGCTCTATCAGGCTCAGCTTCAGCCTGGCGGCCAGTGGGCAAGCTTGCTCTGCTCCTTCTGCCAGGCTCAGGCCGTGGCCTCCTCCCCCGAGGTGTCTCCGTGACTACACCAGCTCAGCCTGTCTTCCGGCACTTGCTGGTCATGGTGCTCCAGCCTGCAGCCAGCGGGGCTCAACAGGCAGTGGCTGCAAAAGCCCAGCTGAGCCACCGTGACAGAGGCCACGGGGCCTGGGCAGGAGGACCCAGGGACTGTGTGCAGCGCCGTGTTCCAAGTCACTGGTTGCTAGTGACTTTCAGGCTGCTGGCCTGTTCTCAGCGACCACGTGTGTGGTGTGTGAAACGAGTGCAGTGCCGTGTTCCAACGGCGCCGGCAACTTGACCTGTGCCTTGAGCAGCCCGGTCTTACCCAGGCTGCGTTTGCTTCCTCTCCTCCTCAGACCCTCCCTGCTCTGCTGTCCCCTCTGCCGACGAGCCTGCGTGGCTGAGCTGGCGGCCGCCTCCTCTTCCAGGCCACACCCAGCAGCACCATGGACAAGGTGAGGCTCTCCCACGCACCTGCAGGGGCGGGGTCCTCTGGGCGGGCCACGGCCCTCGGGACTCACACCTTGCTAACTCTGCCGCAGGACACCCTGAACGCCAGCGACGCCTACTACTTCGAGGACGATTACACCGGCTTTGGGAACGCCTCGTACTATCCCATCGAGGACGGCGCCCTCCTCTGCTCCCAGCAGGGCGCGCGCGACTTCTCCCGGGTGTTCGTACCGGTGGCCTACTCCGTCATCTGCGTCTTCGGCCTGCTGGGCAACACCCTGGTGGTCATCACCTTCGCCTGCTACAAGAAGGCCAAGTCCATGACGGACGTCTACCTCCTGCACATGGCCTTGGCCGACGTGCTCTTCGTCCTCACGCTGCCGTTCTGGGCCGTCGACCATGCCGCCGGGACGTGGGTGTTCAGTAACGCCCTGTGCAAAGTCCTCAAGGGCACCTACGCCGTCAACTTCCACTGCGGCATGCTGCTGCTCACCTGCGTGAGCCTGGACCGCTACGTGGCCATCGTGCAGGCCACCAGGTCCTTCCGGCTCCGCTCCAGGACCTTGGCGCACAGCAAGGCCGTCTGCCTGGCCGTGTGGCTGCTGGCCATCGTCATCTCCAGCTCGGCCTTTACCTTCAGCCAGAAGTACGAGCTGCAGGGCCGCCAGGTGTGCGAGCCCAGGTACCAGACTGTGCTGGAGCCGGTGCGGTGGAAGCTGCTGGTGCTGGGCCTCGAGCTGCTCTTCGGCTTCTTCGTGCCACTGGCCTGCATGGGCTTTTGCTACCTGTTCATCGTCAAGACGCTGGTGCAGGCCCAGAATTCCAAGCGGCACAGAGCCATCCGTGTCATCCTGGCTGTGGTGCTGGTGTTCCTGGCCTGCCAGATCCCCCACAACGCGGTGCAGCTGGTGACGGCTGCCAACCTGGGCCGCGCGGGCCGCTCCTGCGAGCGCGAGCGTCTGCTCGGCTACGCCAAGAACGTGACGGAGGTGCTGGCCTTCCTGCACTGCTGCCTCAACCCTGTGCTCTACGCCTTCATCGGCCACAAGTTCAGGAGCTACTTCCTCAAGATCATGAAGGACTTCTGGTGTTTGGGCAGGAAGCGCCCAGTGCCCGGCAGCTCCTCCTCCAGGGCCTACTCCGAGACTGGCCCCGCCAGGCTGGCCAGTGAGACCGTGGACAACGACAATGTGTCGTCCTTCACCATGTGACAGGTGGAGGACGCCATGGCTACAGGGGAATGCCCGACAGGATCTGGCCGGTGTCTTACAGGACAGGGCTGTAGCATGCTCTCGGGTCACGTGGGTCCCTGTGAGATCCCCAAATGTCCTTCCCAAGAAATGCTGGTGAACCCAGAGCCCCTCATGGGGCTTGGGCAAGCTGGGTCACAGTGACTTGTTTGCAAGTCTGGAAGTTTTCAGACAAGTTCCTAAAGCAATGTCAGATGGCCACTTCCGGCTCGCGCACAGCTTTAACAACGCAGCACTGCCGCCTGCAGGACCAGCATCCCACAAGAGCATCAGCTCACGTCCCGGCTGCTCCACTCCCAGCTCTGTGCCAACGGCCTGCGAAAGCACCGGAGGATGGCTCAGATCCCTGGGACCCTACACCCTCGTGGGAGACCCAGAAGAAGCTCCTGGCTTCTGGCTTCAGCCTGGCCCAGATCCAACCTTTTCAACCATTTGCAGAGTGAACCAAAGGATGGAAGGATGGAAGAGCTCTCTCTCTCTCTCTCTCCCATCTCTGACTTTGCCCCCTACAGACAAATGTCAAAAAAAAAAAAAAAAAGAAAGAAAGAAAGAAAAGGGAAAAAAAAGTGGTCAGAAAAAAGAGAGAGAGAGAGAAGACCTCACCGAACACACGTCCGGCAAAGCCCACACATTCCCCCACTGACACCCAAGAAGTCAGAGGGAGAGCAAAGTCACGCGTCCTTCCCCCCTGCAGGCCCTCGGCGGCCACCCCAGCCGAGCAGGCAGTCAGCACGCTGCCCAGGGTGGCAGGTGGGACATTGGCTGCACAGTGGAAACACTCATACTTGGAGAGTCCCCCTGAGAAGGGTGGAGGTGCCAGCACGCTTCGTCCCCGTGCGCCTTGCTCATCAAGCCTCGGCCCCTGCCTTCCCATGAGACGCAGGACAATGCCCTACAGCTCCTGACGACGCTCGCCCAGACCCCAAAGACCAGGAAAGAAATGTGGTTGGGCCTCTCGCATTTGCCTGGCAGGCACCTGGCTTCAGGACCCAGGGGGAGTGCATGGGGGAACCAGCGTGGGACCTGGCCCACCTGCTTGCTGGACACGGCCAGGAACTGGCTCTGCTCCCTCACCTCACTATGCGGGTCATGGCAGCGACGGCCTCACGCGTCCAGCTACAAGGCCAAGGCGTCCACAGCACAGGTCTTGCTAAACCCTGGACTTTATGTACACACCGTTGCCCTGGCTGTCCCCCTGGCCATGCCTGAGCCCCTGCAGGGCCAGGCCCGTGTACTTCTCCTCCTGGCCCCGTACTCTGCCTGTGCCCCCACCCACCTGTACCTGGCACAGCTGTGTGGCAGTAGGGAGGTGAGCTAGGACCTGCATCTATCTTATTAATAAACAATCCATAATCAAAGTTTGAGTGCACATGTGTGATCCCTATGTATAATTGATACCGCCATGTGATTGTTCCGCTACCACACGGTACACATGTGTGTTTACATATGTACACACGCATTGTCCTAACTAGAAGGTAGTTCTCCCGGGCTCCTGGTTGCGCTGTAGTTGTGTCAGAGTCACCCCAGGAGGGAACAGCACTGCTTGCTCCGCCATTTGCCTCAAGGTGCGTGAATGGAAGCAGGGGCACATCTGCAAGGCCTTCCTAGACGACGGCCCACGCGTGCAGACGTGTGGCTCCCAGGTGCGGGCGGAGCTTCTCTGGAACGAACGTGCCTGCCCCTGCACACATACGGGGGCTTCAGCAGCAGGTCTGTCTCACCCCTAGAGCTACAGGATATCCAAGGCGAGCGTTAACCAAAGGCTTGCCAACAGCACAGGTAATAAAGGAACTGTGCGTGCCTCCTGGCTCCACAGTGACCCACGAGGCAAGCCAGGGAAGCATCCAGCACACCAACACAAGGATCCAAGGAGGTCTCAACACGGATGGGCACCGTGTCCCAGAGGCTTCAGCGGCTGATGCCACATGCGTTCAGAGCTCAACCAGAGTCCTCGTGCAGTAAAGGGGACATCCCACATTCTAGAAGCCAAGAGTGGACTTCTTATGAAGACTGTCATCAGGACAGGACAGCAGGGACACACACACTCTCTTCCCTTGCACTGCTCACTCTCCCGTTTGACCCGGGCGGCATTCCTCGATGTTCCAGCTCTCTGGTCTCCTCCTCTCTGTCCTCTCCCCTGGAGTACTGCCTCTCCCCTGCAGTACTGCCTCTCCCCTGCAGTACGGCCCTCTCCCCTGCCCTACCGCCCTCTCCCCTGCCCTACTGCCCTCTCCCCTGCAGTACTGCCCTCTCCCCTGCCCTACTGCCCTCTCCCCTGCAGTACTGCCTCTCCCCTGCAGTACGGCCCTCTCCCCTGCAGTACGGCCCTCTCCCCTGCCCTACCGCCCTCTCCCCTGCAGTGCTGTCCTCTCCCCTGCAGTACTGCCTCTCCCCTGCAGTACGGCCCTCTCCCCTGCCCTACTGCCCTCTCCCCTGCAGTACTGTCCTCTCCCCTGCAGTACGGCCCTCTCCCCTGCCCTACCGCCCTCTCCCCTGCCCTACTGCCCTCTCCCCTGCAGTACTGCCTCTCCCCTGCAGTACGGCCCTCTCCCCTGCCCTACCGCCCTCTCCCCTGCCCTACTGCCCTCTCCCCTGCAGTACGGCCCTCTCCCCTGGAGTACTGCCCTCTCCCCTGCCCTACTGCCCTCTCCCCTGGAGTACTGCCCTCTCCCCTGCAGTACTGCCCTCTCCCCTGCAGTACTGCCCTCTCCCCTGCAGTACGGCCCTCTCCCCTGCAGTACGGCCCTCTCCCCTGCAGTACAGTCCTCTCCCCTGCAGTACTGCCCTCTCCCCTGCAGTACTGCCCTCTCCCCTACAGTACTGTCCTCTCCCCTGCAGTGCTGTCCTCTCCCCTGCAGTACGGCCCTCTCCCCTGCAGTACTGCCCTCTCCCCTGCAGTACTGCCCTCTCCCCTGCAGTACGGCCCTCTCCCCTACAGTACTGTCCTCTCCCCTGCAGTGCTGTCCTCTCCCCTACAGTGCTGCCCTCTCCCCTGCAGTACTGCCCTCTCCCCTACAGTACTGTCCTCTCCCCTGCAGTGCTGTCCTCTCCCCTACAGTACTGTCCTCTCCCCTACAGTACTGCCCTCTCCCCTGCAGTACGGCCCTCTCCCCTGCAGTACTGCCCTCTCCCCTGCAGTACTGCCCTCTCCCCTGCAGTACTGCCCTCTCCCCTGCAGTACAGCCCTCTCCCCTGCAGTACTGCCCTCTCCCCTGCAGTACTGCCCTCTCCCCTACAGTACTGTCCTCTCCCCTGCAGTGCTGTCCTCTCCCCTGCAGTACGGCCCTCTCCCCTGCAGTACTGCCCTCTCCCCTACAGTACTGTCCTCTCCCCTGCAGTACGGCCCTCTCCCCTGCAGTACGGCCCTCTCCCCTGCAGTACTGTCCTCTCCCCTGCAGTACTGTCCTCTCCCCTGCAGTACGGCCCTCTCCCCTGCAGTACTGCCCTCTCCCCTGCAGTACGGCCCTCTCCCCTGCAGTACTGCCCTCTCCCCTACAGTACTGTCCTCTCCCCTGCAGTACGGCCCTCTCCCCTGCAGTACTGCCCTCTCCCCTGCAGTACTGTCCTCTCCCCTGCAGTACGGCCCTCTCCCCTGCAGTACTGCCCTCGCCCCTGCAGTACTGCCCTCTCCCCTGCAGTACGGCCCTCTCCCCTGCAGTACTGTCCTCTCCCCTGCAGTACTGCCCTCTCCCCTGCAGTACTGCCCTCTCCCCTGCAGTACGGCCCTCGCCCCTGCAGTACTGCCCTCTCCCCTGCAGTACTGTCCTCTCCCCTGCAGTACTGCCCTCTGGCACCCAGATGTTGGTGCTGACCAGGCCTGACCTGCTTTCCTCATTCACTGTCCTTGGGCAGTTCAGAGCCACAGGGGCCCGTTTCAGGTGTGTGGCCGTGAGATGGTCCTGCGGTCGGCCGCCCTTCTCTCCGTAGTGGGGGCGATGGTGTCCTCCGTACATCTTCCTGTCCTCCCACCCCGCCCCGACAGAGCAGTCTCCTCCAGCACCATGAGTGGAACCCAGCCATCCAGATCTGAGCAGAACTCTCTGCTCCTGGACAAGGGCGAGAGTGGCAAACCCTGGGATCCCCCGCGTTTTGTGGCGTCCTGTTTGCAGAGGAATCTTGGCTGAATTCCTCCCAGCAGGCCTTGTCAAACCACCGAGGCGCGAGGCAGCGGTGCTCTTCGACCTAGGATCTGCCAGGGACAGTCCGGTGGGCAATGCCCATTTAGTGTAAAGCCAGTACAAACTTCTACAGACTCGGAAAAGGGGAGCACAGAGGGCATCTCCCGACAGTGCCCCCGACCCCTGCCAATCAACACCACCACGGTAATTGACTAGAAGGCAAGCCTGTCCCTTTAGACGTCCAGTCGTGTCCACCTGCACGGCGGGCGCAGTGCCTCAGGTCATGCGCAGGTAAGCTGTGAGTGACTTGTGCCCACCAGGGAGCAGGCCGAGGTCCAGCGGTGACCTACAGATGCGCAGGTGCCATGAGCAGGGCCTGTGTGAGGATGGGGGGACGCCTTGCCGCGGCTGTGGGCAGCGCCCAAAACTCCAGCTGACCTCCGAGACCTGGACGAGGGCGTTGTCGTGCTGCTTGACCGAACTTTCCAGTATTTACCAGGGTGGGTGTGTGTATGTGTCCCATTTCGCAGACGGGGAAAGTTGAGGTTGCTCGTGTGGTTTGTCACAGGCTGCAGAGCGAGGCGAGATGGAGCAGCCTGCTGGCCCCAGGCCCCGCCCTGAGTCCCTGCCCGGTGACCTGAGATCCTGGCTAGACCTTGGTGCATGTGTGGAAGCAGAGGCGGCAGGAGGATCTGCCCACACTCACCAAGGCCAGGGCTGGGTCTGGCATGACCTGGGGGCAGGTGCCCACCCTGGCAGGACCAGGCCAATCAGAGTGGAGGGCTCCTCCCAGGGGTCACCCCGGGGCTTGGGGCACAGACCGATTCCAAGGCTCCACTTGGGTTTTCCAAGGGTGACGTGAGACCCAAGACGGCACAGCCCTGGGGTGAGAGCTGTCCAAGGGGGATTAGGACTGGACGCCCAGAACCTCGCTGCCCCTGCAGACCCAGGGTGCTGGTGCAGAGGCCTGCAGGGAGGACTCAGCCCTCTGTGTCTCTGGAGAGGGCCTCAGCCTTCTGGAGGTCTGCATGAAGAGCATGGGAAATGTGTCATCGTGTACTGAGAGGGCGGCGACGCTGTTGCCATGGAGACCAGCGCAGGCGATGTAGCTTCGACAATTCACGCTTTTGGACAGGGGGAGCTGAGAGCCAGGAGAGTGGGCATGACAGAGAGGGTGTCCCCTGGGGATTTTGTTCAGCCTTCCACACCTTCTCCCGGCTGCGGCTTCCCCCAGGGCCCTGCGAATGAAAGGAAGAACAAAGAATGAAGACAGGCGTGGCTGAGGGAAGCCTGGCCTGGGCAGGGGCACACGGCAGCCCAGTGTCCAGCAGAGAGGCTGGGACCTGGCAGCAGCACACGGCAGCCCAGTGTCAGCAGAGAGGCTGGGGCCTGGGCAGGGGCACACGGCAGCCCAGTGTCCAGCAGAGAGGCTGGGACCTGGGCAGGGGCACACGGCAGCCCAGTGTCCAGCAGAGAGGCTGGGACCTGGGCAGGGGCACACGGCAGCCCAGTGTCCAGCGGAGAGGCTGGGACCTGGCAGCAGCACAGGTCACTCCTGTGCCCAGGCTCATAAAGAGGGTTGAACCCCTGTCCCGTCACTTGTGCCAACAGCTGAGTGTCCATTGCTAGTGACCGCTCTGCGGAGGTCATGTGGTCAGTCTGCTCCTCTGCACACAGACGTGGGGTGAGCTCCTGGCTTCAGTAAGGCGGGTGGCCCTGCCACTGAATCTGCAGGTGGGGCTGGGAGATCCTGTCAGGACTCGGAGGCTGCCCCGTCCACGCCATGTCCAGCTCTGCCCAGCGTGGCCAGCACAGTTGCTTCTCCACCCAGGCAGGAGACCCCGGGGTCTGCCTGACCAGGGCACTACAAGGAGCCCAGATCCAGGTGGAACTTGAACTTGGACCCTCCCACAGTGGGACCAGGAAACAGACTTTCTTGCCCAAGACCACTTCCCTCAGCAGGAGGGGAGCCTGGCTCTGCCGTGACGTGTGCACACGTGTGTCCTGCAGCGATGCGCTCGCGTGTGCAAATCACAGCTCTGGCCGTGCGTGCTTCACCCCGCATGAGCTCCAGAGTCCGCAGAGCTGCCCCTTTAAGACAGGAGTCCGTTTAGAATGGCCCAGACTTCTGCAGGGTAGGACTCCACAGCCCAGGTAAGCGGGGGCCAGGCAGGAGGAGTGGGTGTGGGCCACGGGTGCCACGCGATCGGCTGGGGGGGCTGTGGTGAGGCAGGTGGGGGCCTCCCCTCACTTGCGGGGAGGGGGCTTGAGGGGAAGGGTTTTCTCTGAGATGTGACCCCTGGCCCTCCCAGGGACCCAGCGGGACTCAGGCCTTGGCCATGAGCCCCCTGGGACCCTCACATCAGGAAACATGTCCCACGGGGCCTGTGGGAATCCATGGCCAGTTCAGGCCATGAGTGTGCTGCTGAGTCCCTGCCACTCCGGGCCATCCTTCCGCTCGGCCAGTCCTGGGCTGGGCAGCGTGAGCAGCCCAGAGTGAGACAGGGTCTGCCCCACACCTCTGGCTGGGCACAGGACCCTGTGACCATTCTTCCAGACAGGACACCGAGAGGTTACATGGAGGCTGGGGAGCTAGCAGAGGCGGGTGGCACGGAGGACCACAGCCGGACAGCAGGGCCCAACCCCGAGGCACCAGCTGCCACAGTCCGGCTGCCCAGGAAAGATGGCCAGGCCCAGGAGATGAGGGTGAGCTTGGCTGCGGCTCTGCCTCTGTCCTCAGGGGCCGCCAGGCTGCTGGCTGGTGAGCTTTGCCGGGCAGGCAGGGCTGGGCTGGAGGGCTGATGCTGCCAGCATCATGACTTCAGTCCCCGTGGCAGCTCCTGCAGCAGCAAGTGGCCAGGCTGCAGCGGCAGCTCCAACAGCACGAGTCGCGGTGGTCGGCGGTGGTCAGCCAGCTCCAGGGCCAGGTGGACGTGCTCAGGAGGCAGAACCTCTGGCTATGGAGTGAGCTGAGGGCTGCCCGGAGGCAGCAGCCAGAAGAGCCCAGGGACCCCACCGGATGCCCGTGGGACCATCCGGTACCAAAGTGTCCTTTAGTGCACGCTCCCTGGGCGGGGCCCCCTCCCCCGGAAGCAGTGACTTGCAGCTGTCACGGCTGCGGGGGTGGTGCTGGGCTCGCTTCTCAGGCATTCGTGACCAAACACGCGTGGCACACAGATCCGTGAACGCTGGGTCTGCCCTGGGGTTAGACTGAAGGATGGAGCAGCCCTGACGACACTGGGGTCACTCCGAGTGATGGACACAGTGCCCGTGGGTTCCACCTGCTGTGGGGAACCCCCTCCCCCTGCCATCAATAGCCCAAGACTGGCCTGTAGCATCTCCCTTGTTCTGGAGCATTCCATTTACCCGGCGGCCCTACCGCCTGGCTCTGTCCCAGAGCTGGGCCTGCACTGCATCAATCCCCCAGGTATCGGACTCCACTTCTGGAAAAAAAACACTGGCAGCTGAAGAGGAAATGACACCGAGACCCTGGGGTGGTGGCAGCCACAGCACCGTGGTCTTGGAGCAAAAGCCATCACAGCCAAGCTTGGCCCCAGCCACGGTGAGCCGGGGAGCTTGCACTCCACGTGGGGCAGTGGCCAGACCTCCCCTACGCCCAGGGGCAGGTCTGCAGCTCCACACCAGAGGCCACTGCTCCTCTTTGGAGCACAGGGATGCCCACCTCCCCACTCAGGCACCCAGGCCTGGGGCAGAATCCACTTCCTGTTGGCAGTGTTCCTGGGCGCATGCGATGGGGGTGACCAGGCAGGAACCGTCGCCACGTTGGGGTCTGTTGATGCAGCTGGACACGCTTCGAGCTGTCTGCTGGTTTCCCTTTTGACAGGCAGAGAGGTGAGAGTGAGAGAGAGAAACAGAATATGAGAGGGAGGGAGAGAGAAAGTGAGAGAGGGAGGGAGAGAGTGAGAGGGAGGGACAGACGGGGAGAGAATGGGCGTGCGAGGGGCTCTGGGTGTTGTGGTGCCTTTGAGATGTGTCCTGCTGTGTTTCCGTATTCCTCGGGATTAACGGGGTGTCTACTGTGTCATCCTAGCTCTCGTGTGGACCAGGGAGGGGAATGGTGGCTCACACACCTCAGAGCCACCAACGCTCAGATGTAGGGCTGGCACCATGGTGCAGTCGGCTAAGCCTCTGCCTGCATCTCCGACGGGCACTGGTTCGAATCCTGGCTGCTCCAGTTCCAATCCAGCTCCCCGCTAAAGCTCCTGGGAGACCTGGAAGAAGCTGCTGGCTTCGGACAGGTCCAGCCCCGGCTGCTGCAGTCACCAGGGCGGGAAGCAGCAGATGGGCACTTGGTAACTCTGCCTTTCCAATAAATGAATGTTTGAGCGGCTGTCCCTTTCATGCTGAGGGCATGAGATGCCAGGATGGTCCTGGATGCAGGCCGATGGCCGCCGGCCCTTCCAGCCAGCAGGTCTGAAGGCAGGAGTCCACCCTGGGACCGGAGAGGCCGGCTTTGTGCCCCAGTGCTCAGTGGAAGAGCTGCCCCCTGGTGGACAGCAGGATGGCTGGTCCCCAGTGGTTGGATGGGAGATCTGCCCCTTGGCAGAGGGGTCGGGTGCCCATGGCCAGGTGACCTTACACACGCGGGCTGCCCTGATGTTAGATCTGCCCCGCTGTGTGATCCTAAATGGACAGAACTGTGTCTCTCATATAATTGTTCAACAGATTACAAACTGAGTATTCTCAAATGCGTCTAGAATTGCAGAAAAAAAATTGCTTTGCCATATTCTGCGTTTTTCCCTTTTTTCTTTGAACAGCTTTTTATTTTAATTTAGTTACCTTGAAAGTCAAAATTAATGTTGAGAGAGGGGCTGAGAGACAGAGAGAGAGAGAGAGAGTCTTCCACCGTTACTTCACTTTCCAAATGACTGCAATGGACAGTGTGGAGTCGGTCTGAAGCCAGGAGCCAGGAGCCAGGAACCTCCCTCGGGTTTCCCCCATGGCTTTGTGCCAAGCTCGATCGTTTTCTCAGGCCCTAAATGGGGAGCTAGGTGGGAAGTGGAGCAGCCAGGACAGGAACCAGTGAGGCAGTATTCACAGGAACTCCAGCACTGTGGGCAGCAGCTCTGCTCACCATGCCACCACGCCAGCTCCTGTGTGTCTCACTCTACCAAGCTCAGCCTGTGGGCAAGGTTGCTGAAGTCCCAGACAGCACCTGGGGCTCCATGTGTCCCTGTGTCTGGGCTGTGCCGGGAGGGCAGCAGGGCAGTGACGCGCGGGTCTCTGACTGAGGTACTCTCAGGTCACTGACGCGTGCTCCCGAGCACCACCAGCACAACCTGGCAGGACATGGGCGGCACCAGCTCGTGGGGAGGACAGGCCAAGAGCTGGCCAGCCAGGTCAGTTGGTGGACGGTGACCCTGCCCTGCTATGTGCCTTCCTGGCCCTGGAGTGGGCTTCGTGGACATGGCCCACACTCAGCACATGGCTCCCTCCCTGCCTAGCTGTGCTGCTGCTCTGGGTTGGTTCCCCGTTGGCATAGCATGGGGCACCTCCCGTCCCTGCACTCCTATGGGTGTCCACTCCCCACTGGGCCTACAGTACCTGCACCCTCCAGGGTCCCTGATGGGCCCCGACCCACTCCTCCGGTCGCCCGCAAGTCACCTGCACCATGGTGGCCTCTGGTTCCCATGTCTGGCCCGGGCAGCGTCAGTGCATTCAGGCCAGGTCAGTGCCTTGTCCACTACAGCACTCACGCACACACACACACACAGCATCCACTCGGTGGGCCGTGTGGCTCCGAGGTCACCTGCAGGGCTACTGGACGCTCACAGTGAACTCCTGGCCAGCCAGTGGATGCCCTCCAGTGGATGCCCTCCAGCGGATGCCCTCCAGCAGCCACTGTCCCCTGTAGTCCAGCTGCTCTGCTCTTGCAGGGATGACGTCGGGGCCCCAGGATGGAATGGCCACCAGCGTCCACCCTGATGGACCCACCCGTTCCTCCCCGGACCCTGGAGAGCCACAGGTGAGCACTCTGAGCGCCAGGGCAGTGGGTTTGGGGCCGGCACAGCTGGCACTTCCAAAGCTTCCCGAGCTCATGGCAAGCAGCGGCAGCGGCAGAGGTCCCTACTCTGGCTGGACCCCACCTGACCCAGAAACGTCCCTTGTGGCACCACGGGTTGCCCTACAAGTTCCCCAGATCCAAGCTCGCTCTCTTGTTCAGTTGAGAATTCTCCGGCAGAGCGAGAGGAGCCAAAGGCAGGTTAGCAAACGACCTCCCAGCCAAGCCAGCAGCGCTGTGGCCACTGCCTGAGAGGACAGCATCCTCTCGCCGGCATCCTGGGGCGGGGCAGCCACAGCAGCAGTGCCAGTGCCCTGGCGTTTCCTCTGGGTTTTCTTGTGGGGGCACTCAGGCCGTGAGGCTCCCGTCAGAGCCACACAGCTGAGGGTCAGCCTGACTCTGGAGCCGGGTCCAGCACACGAGCGAGGCTCAGTGATTGTGCAGGGCAAGCCCCATGTGGCTACCAGCAGATGCAGCCGTTTGTGGGCACTTGGGAAAGTGTGTGAGAAACGGCTGGGACGACGAGCACCTGCTGTGCACCCACGCACCGTGGTCTTCCTGACACATGTTGTCCACAGCCCCTCGGACACACAGTTCATGCTTCTGTCTTTTGCACCCAAGCAAGCCGCTCCTAGGCTCCCCTCCTCTGCCCAGGCCCCCGTGTGCTGCCCCTGACGGCCCCGCGGGTCTGCCATGTCTGCAGGACATTCCTGCGCAGGCAGCGGCTGCGAGAGGCACAGCTCCCCACAGATACAACCCCGGGAAGGGGGGATGCCAGCCACCAGATAGCAAGGTAGGGACCCTGCTCCCTGCGGCTGCGATGACAGGTGTCGGGCGAAGCGGAACACATGCCTGTTACAGGCCCAGCACCTCTTGTCCTCTCTGCCTCCGCCCTGAGGTCCACACCTGGTCCCCAGGAGTCACACCAGATGCCGAGGGCTCCAGCGGCTCAGGAGGGCTCAGAAGCCGCAGTAGCTGTGGGGCCACACGGAGCACCATGCAGACTCCGAGGCCGGGGAGGCTCCCCTCCACACGCTTCTCTCCACACCTCACTCCTGCCCCAGACGTGGATGTCTGGTCCTGCCCCTGCACCATCAGATCTGAGGGTGACAAGATGTCCTGGCTGCCCGTTGCGGGGGCTTCACAGACTGAGGGCAGGCCCCCGTCAGTTCTCAGTCTCTTCTCATGGCAGCCAAGTGAGGGAGCATGTTCTGTCTCTGGTCTGTGCTGAGGCTGCCAGGACTGTCAGGGGGCTGTGCCCAGCGACCCTGTCCAGCCCCATCTAACTCTAAGTGCCTCTCCCCGAGGGGCGTGACTCAGCTGTGCAAACAGCCAGCAGGTGGTGTGCCCCGGAGTCCCCTGGCTGCTGTGACCCGCGTAGCTGGAGTCCACTGCAGTTTCCCCATGGGGAGTTTGGTGTTCTGCCCCACGGCCGGGGCAGCAGTGGGAGTAGCTAAGGAAATTGCACCACTGCCGTGGTTTCCAGAGGCTCACAGGAGGTCCCCAAGATCGCCGTCAGGCTCTCTTCCTTGGGTGACTTACACAGGTGACATTCGTGTGAATTCCCAGCTTAGCGACACGCATGCTGAGGGTCCCCCCTCTGCTGATTGCTCTCGGGCGGCATGGGCTATGGGTTCAGGCAAGGGACAGAGAGGAAAGAACCGGAGCTGCAGATCCTTGGGTCCCGATGGACTGAATCCAGTGGCCAAGACAACGTGGACGGCGGTAAATGGGTCTGGCAAATCGGACCTGGGTGGGGGCAGACCACGGGCCTCTCCCATCCTACACAGCAGCGTCGGACAGGAGTCTGGGAGCCCACTGAGGCAACCCTGGTGTGTGTTTTCATGGAAATAACACAGCCATGCCAGCAGCAGACAAACAAGGAAACGGATTGGAAAGAAAATAAACCACGGGGAGGCGGGCATCAGCTCTCACCAGGAGCATTGTGTGTGTCCACAGGGGCAGCAGACACTGGGCGACGGGAGGACACTCATCACCTTCCCCAGCGGGACGCAGAAGGAGGTCAGTGCCGACAGGAGGACCATCACCATCCGGTTTTTCAACGGAGACATAAAGAAGATCAAGCCAGACCAAAGAGTGGTGCGCACCTGAGACCTGCAGGGACATGGAAGCCAATGGGGCGAGAGGAGCAGCCACGCACACCACGGGGGCACGGGCAGAGAGAGGCCTAGGACAGCGCCCACGTGCACAGCCCAGGGGCACAGGCAGAGAGATGGCCTAGACAGTGCCCACCCGCGCACAGCCCAGTGGGGTGGGCAGAGGCCAGGCCTAGGACTGGACACACCTCTGTGAATGACCTCTGCTACTCCAGAGTGCCTCCTTCAATTCCCTAGGCCTCGAGACCTCGGGCCAACCTCCTGTGGGAGCATCTCACTGCTCTGCTGAGTCATGAGTCAGGCTTGTCCCTGGATTTGTGGAAAGCAGTTCAAATGGCAGAAAACTGGAAACACAGGTCAACCATCAAACATCTCCCTCTCAGCACAGTTCCCACACTCCTGTCCCTCTGTAACTCCTCTCACACTCCTGTCCCTCTGTAACTCCTCCTCCCACACACCTGTCCCTCTGTAACTCCTCTCACACTCCTGTCCCTCTGTAACTCCTCCTTCCACACACCTGTCCCTCTGTAACTCCTCCCACACACCTGTCCCTCTGTAACTCCTCCCACACTCCTGTCCCTCTGTAACTCCTCCCACACACCTGTCCCTCTGTAACTCCTCCCACACACCTGTCCCTCTGTAACTCCTCCCACACACCTGTCCCTCTGTAACTCCTCCCACACCTGTCCCTCTGTAACTCCTCCCACACACCTGTCCCTCTGTAACTCCTCCTCCCACACACCTGTCCCTCTGTAACTCCTCTCACACTCCTGTCCCTCTGTAACTCCTCCCACACTCCTGTCCCTCTGTAACTCCTCCCATACACCTGTCCCTCTGTAACTCCTCCTCCCACACACCTGTCCCTCTGTAACTCCTCCCACATTCCTGTCCCTCTGTAACTCCTCCTCCCACATTCCTGTCCCTCTGTAACTCCTCCCACACTCCTGTCCCTCTGTAACTCCTCCCACACCTGTCCCTCTGTAACTCCTCCCACACACCTGTCCCTCTGTAACTCCTCCTCCCACACTCCTGTCCCTCTGTAACTCCTCCTCCCACACACCTGTCCCTCTGTAACTCCTCCCACACACCTGTCCCTCTGTAACTCCTCCCATACACCTGTCCTCTGTAACTCCTCCCACACTCCTGTCCCTCTGTAACTCCTCCCACACACCTGTCCCTCTGTAACTCCTCCCACACACCTGTCCCTCTGTAACTCCTCCCATACACCTGTCCTCTGTAACTCCTCCCACACACCTGTCCCTCTGTAACTCCTCCTCCCACACTCCTGTCCCTCTGTAACTCCTCCTCCCACACACTCCTGTCCCTCTGTAACTCCTCCCACACACCTGTCCCTCTGTAACTCCTCCTCCCACACACCTGTCCCTCTGTAACTCCTCCTCCCATACACCTGTCCCTCTGTAACTCCTCCCACACACCTGTCCCTCTGTAACTCCTCCCACACACCTGTCCCTCTGTAACTCCTCCTCCCACACTCCTGTCCCTCTGTAACTCCTCCTCCCACACTCCTGTCCTCTGTAACTCCTCCCACACTCCTGTCCCTCTGTAACTCCTCCCACACTCCTGTCCCTCTGTAACTCCTCCTCCCACACACCTGTCCCTCTGTAACTCCTCCCACACTCCTGTCCCTCTGTAACTCCTCCCACACTCCTGTCCCTCTGTAACTCCTCCCACACACCTGTCCCTCTGTAACTCCTCCCACACTCCTGTCCCTCTGTAACTCCTCCCACACACCTGTCCCTCTGTAACTCCTCCTCCCACACTCCTGTCCCTCTGTAACTCCTCCTCCCACACACCTGTCCCTCTGTAACTCCTCCCACACACCTGTCCCTCTGTAACTCCTCCTCCCACACTCCTGTCCCTCTGTAACTCCTCCCACACTCCTGTCCTCTGTAACTCCTCCTCCCACACTCCTGTCCCTCTGTAACTCCTCCCACACACCTGTCCCTCTGTAACTCCTCCCACACACCTGTCCCTCTGTAACTCCTCCCACACTCCTGTCCCTCTGTAACTCCTCCTCCCACACTCCTGTCCCTCTGTAACTCCTCCCACACTCCTGTCCTCTGTAACTCCTCCCACACACCTGTCCCTCTGTAACTCCTCCCACACACCTGTCCCTCTGTAACTCCTCCCACACTCCTGTCCTCTGTAACTCCTCCTCCCACACACTCCTGTCCCTCTGTAACTCCTCCCACACACCTGTCCCTCTGTAACTCCTCCCACACACCTGTCCCTCTGTAACTCCTCCCACACACCTGTCCCTCTGTAACTCCTCCCACACTCCTGTCCCTCTGTAACTCCTCCCACACTCCTGTCCCTCTGTAACTCCTCCCACACTCCTGTCCCTCTGTAACTCCTCCCACACACCTGTCCCTCTGTAACTCCTCCCACACTCCTGTCCCTCTGTAACTCCTCCCACACACCTGTCCCTCTGTAACTCCTCCCACACACCTGTCCCTCTGTAACTCCTCCCACACACCTGTCCCTCTGTAACTCCTCCCACACTCCTGTCCCTCTGTAACTCCTCCCACACTCCTGTCCCTCTGTAACTCCTCCTCCCACACTCCTGTCCCTCTGTAACTCCTCCTCCCACACACCTGTCCCTCTGTAACTCCTCCCACACTCCTGTCCCTCTGTAACTCCTCCTCCCACACTCCTGTCCCTCTGTAACTCCTCCCACACTCCTGTCCCTCTGTAACTCCTCCCACACTCCTGTCCCTCTGTAACTCCTCCTCCCACACTCCTGTCCCTCTGTAACTCCTCCTCCCACACACCTGTCCCTCTGTAACTCCTCCCACACTCCTGTCCCTCTGTAACTCCTCCTCCCACACTCCTGTCCCTCTGTAACTCCTCCCACACTCCTGTCCCTCTGTAACTCCTCCCACACTCCTGTCCCTCTGTAACTCCTCCTCCCACACTCCTGTCCCTCTGTAACTCCTCCCACACTCCTGTCCCTCTGTAACTCCTCCTCCCACACTCCTGTCCCTCTGTAACTCCTCCCACACTCCTGTCCCTCTGTAACTCCTCCCACACTCCTGTCCCTCTGTAACTCCTCCCACACACCTGTCCCTCTGTAACTCCTTCCACACACCTGTCCCTCTGTAACTCCTCCTCCCACACACCTGTCCCTCTGTAACTCCTCCTCCCACACACCTGTCCCTCTGTAACTCCTCCCACACACCTGTCCCTCTGTAACTCCTCCCATACACCTGTCCCTCTGTAACTCCTCCTCCCACACACCTGTCCCTCTGTAACTTCTCCCACACACCAGTTGTTCTCTTGCTTTTTTTCACACTCACAGCCCTGTTTTGTGAACTGAGAGTGTCACTAAGAGTGTCAGCACCCTTGAGAACTTCTTTGAGGCGCAGTGCGGGACAGTGAGGCACTGTCCTGGGTCTGATGATGAGGTTGGCATGTTTTCTGTGCCGTCTCAGGCTGCTGTCATAAATGGGGTTCATTCATTGTCTGGCTGCTACTCTGCAGCACGACCCCGGACCTTTCTGATTGCCTGGAGTTCACTATGGGGTGCACCCTCTTGTGACCCACCCCGTTCTCTCGTACCCTCAGGTTTACTACTATGCTCAGGCACAGACGACCCACACCACCTACCCCAGCGGAGAGCAGGTGGTGCAGTTCCCCAACAAGCAAACAGGTGAGTCCACCCAGGGCCTCTGGTGGCTCAGCACAGATGGTGGCTGACATCATGTGGCGTGGCTCATGTTTTCATGTGGTATGGCGTCATTGCTCTCACAGAATGGCCAGGTTCAGTCCTGGGGCCTCTGGGGAGACTCATCTAACTTGCTGTGCGTGCTCCCTCCCTGTTGGAGTCCCACTTGCTGCCTGCTCCCTCCCTGTTGGAGTCCCACTTGCTGCCTGCTTCCACCCACTCAGCCATCTGTCCCCAGCAAGGGGAGGCTCAGCAGTCAGTGGGTCAGCCACGTAAGGACAACGTCCCTCCACTGCAGACCTGAACAGTCTTAGCTCACGTGGCTGTCATCTCCCTGCCCCAATGGTTGTGTGTGTGCTACAGGAGAGCGGCAAGAATGGTTAAGTCTGAGGTCTTTAGGGAAACAATTGGACCTTGCTGCTGTGGGTGCGTGTGGAACAGGCCTGCCCGGAGGTGACCTTGGGTGTTGGACCTTCCCCATCACATCCTGGTGTCCTTCGAGACGCTGCAAATGCCTGCAACCCGCCCCTGAGTCAAGGGTTTGACATGGAGCAGTGTGGTCACTGAGCACGGCCTGGCCTCTGCACGTCCACGCGTGCTGATCAGTGTGTCTGTGGGGTAGCCTTGTGGCCTGGCCTTCCTGTCCATAGCCACACGGGCGTTCAGGAGCTGCAGCCCCTTGCAACGTGTCAGAAGTGGGTGGGGTGTCCTCGTTTTCAGAACAAAGAGGCGAAAACTGAGCAGATACTGGGCACCCAGTGTCTGTGAGCACACGGGGTCTCCTTGCTGTCCCTCCGTCTGGGTTCCTCAGTATGTAACGGCTTGTCATGTCTTCAGGAAAAGCAGAGACCCACTGGCATGGGGGTGCTGTCTGCAGACCTGGGAGTGGAGGGGCATGGCAGGGGCAGAGCTGGCTCAGGGGCCATGCCCCCCGTCTCCGGGGGTGACAGTGCAGCCGGTGCCCTGTGAAGCCAAGTTGTTGCCATTTGTGGGGGGCTGGACATGCGTGTCTATAATTTGCTTAATCTGAACAGTGGAGCGGTTTTCCAAGTGTTCGTTACACCCCAAGTGCCTGTGGCAGCTTTCCTGAGCATGGCAGAGCCTCACTCCTCTTCTTTATGGTCTGTGCTGCCCTGGGGGCCGGCATGGGGGCATCCACCCCTGGGGGCCGGCATGGGGGCATCCACCCCTGGGGGCCGGCATGGGGGCATCCACCCCTGGGGGCCGGCATGGGGGCATCCACCCCTGGGGGCCGGCATGGGGGCATCCACCCCTGGGGGCCGGCATGGGGGCATGCACCCCTGGGGGCCGGCATGGGGGCATCCACCCCTGGGGGCCGGCATGGGGGCATGCACCCCTGGGGGCCGGCATGGGGGCATCCACCCCTGGGGGCCGGCATGGGGGCATCCACCCCTGGGGGCCGGCATGGGGGCATGCACCCCTGGCTCTGTGTTCACTTTCTTAGGTCCAAAAGATCCCCGAAGTTCCACACGCAGCAATGCAAGAGCAAAGAAACTATTGCTAGCTCGAGCTGGGGTCCGAGTCTCATCCACCGCAGTGGAGTCTTGGCAAGGACCCCGCTGCTCTCTTGCAGACTTTGTTCCCTCCTAGTCACGCACAACACATCTCCAGCAAGCACTTATCTTGGTCCCGTATAGCTTGTATCGGGGTAGGCCACGTTCCCGTGCAACCCACACAGTGCAGACCATTCCACTTGCGGACGTGCGGATGCCCCTGACCGGCCCATCTCCGAGGTTGCTGCCCCCTGCCCACTCCATCATTCTGAGGAAAATGCAACTTTGAAGTGAAGTGAGACTTAGGCCTACTCCCCAACCTTAGGCCCATCATGGCGTCAGTCCTGTTCTTTATGCGACAAAGCCAGGCAACGATTACAGAAGCCAAATATAGCTGATATGGCAACAGTTAAAAAGCTCCATTATCACTACTGTTGTTACGAGTAAGTCCCTGCCACCCAGCCTTTCACCCCAACTCCACAGCTTCAGTGAGGGGCCCTACTGCCTGTGCCCACAGCAACTGATTGCTCAGTCGTGGCCCGCGGGTGAAGGAAATCAGATGCAGGCCCAGGGGAGAGGCAGGTGAGGCCTGCAGGTGATGGAGTGCAGACCCCGGGCCCAGGGGAGAGGCAGGTGAGGCCTGCAGGTGAAGGAAATCAGATGCAGGCCCAGGGGAGAGGCCGGTGAGGCCTGCAGGTGAAGGAAATCAGATGCAGGCCCAGGGGAGAGGCAGGTGAGGCCTGCAGGTGATGGAGTGCAGACCCCGGGCCCAGGGGAGAGGCAGGTGAGGCCTGCAGGTGAAGGAAATCAGATGCAGGCCCAGGGGAGAGGCAGGTGAGGCCTGCAGGTGATGGAGTGCAGACCCCGGGCCCAGGGGAGACAGGTGAGGCCTGCAGGTGAAGGAAATCAGATGCAGGCCCAGGGGAGAGGCAGGTGAGGCCTGCAGGTGATGGAGTGCAGACCCCGGGCCCAGGGGAGAGGCAGGTGAGGCCTGCAGGTGATGGAGTGCAGACCCCGGGCCCAGGGGAGAGGCAGGTGAGGCCTGCAGGTGATGGAGTGCAGACCCCGGGCCCAGGGGAGAGGCAGGTGAGGCCTGCAGGTGATGGAGTGCAGACCCCGGGCCCAGGGGAGAGGCAGGTGAGGCCTGCAGGTGATGGAGTGCAGACCCCGGGCCCAGGGGAGACAGGTGAGGCCTGCAGGTGATGGAGTGCAGACCCCGGGCCCAGGGGAGACAGGTGAGGCCTGCAGGTGATGGAGTGCAGACCCCGGGCCCAGGGGAGACAGGTGAGGCCTGCAGGTGATGGAGTGCAGACCCCGGGCCCAGGGGAGAGGCAGGTGAGGCCTGCAGGTGATGGAGTGCAGACCCCGGGCCCAGGGGAGACAGGTGAGGCCTGCAGGTGATGGAGTGCAGACCCCGGGCCCAGGGGAGACAGGTGAGGCCTGCAGGTGATGGAGTGCAGACCCCGGGCCCAGGGGAGAGGCAGGTGAGGCCTGCAGGTGATGGAGTGCAGACCCCGGGCCCAGGGGAGAGGCAGGTGAGGCCTGCAGGTGATGGAGTGCAGACCCCGGGCCCAGGGGAGACAGGTGAGGCCTGCAGGTGATGGAGTGCAGACCCCGGGCCCAGGGGAGACAGGTGAGGCCTGCAGGTGATGGAGTGCAGACCCCGGGCCCAGGGGAGAGGCAGGTGAGGCCTGCAGGTGATGGAGTGCAGACCCCGGGCCCAGGGGAGAGGCAGGTGAGGCCTGCAGGTGATGGAGTGCAGACCCCGGGCCCAGGGGAGACAGGTGAGGCCTGCAGGTGATGGAGTGCAGACCCCAGGCCCAGGGGAGACAGGTGAGGCCTGCAGGTGATGGAGTGCAGACCCCGGGCCCAGGGGAGACAGGTGAGGCCTGCAGGTGATGGAGTGCAGACCCCGGGCCCAGGGGAGAGGCAGGTGAGGCCTGCAGGTGATGGAGTGCAGACCCCGGGCCCAGGGGAGAGGCAGGTGAGGCCTGCAGGTGATGGAGTGCAGACCCCGGGCCCAGGGGAGAGGCAGGTGAGGCCTGCAGGTGATGGAGTGCAGACCCCGGGCCCAGGGGAGACAGGTGAGGCCTGCAGGTGATGGAGTGCAGACCCCGGGCCCAGGGGAGACAGGTGAGGCCTGCAGGTGATGGAGTGCAGACCCCGGGCCCAGGGGAGACAGGTGAGGCCTGCAGGTGATGGAGTGCAGACCCCGGGCCCAGGGGAGACAGGTGAGGCCTGCAGGTGATGGAGTGCAGACCCCGGGCCCAGGGGAGACAGGTGAGGCCTGCAGGTGATGGAGTGCAGACCCCGGGCCCAGGGGAGACAGGTGAGGCCTGTAGCCTCCCTTGCCCAGTTGGAAGCTCTTCTGGGATTCCAGCCTCTGAGGGTGCCCACTTCTTGCCTGACCTTGGCCTGATTCTTAGGCCCAGGCCTTGGTGGAACCATGCAAGGGGAGTTTCTTGGGCGCTGAGACTGGCCAATGGAAGCAGCATTAGAGCCCCATCTGCTTGGCACAGCCTCTGTGCACCCCTCCCCGCCAGCTCACGCTCTGAGCATTGGGGTGCTCTCAGAGGGCTTGGGGTGGGCTCCTGTGTCCTCTATTCCAATGCTGCCAGCACAGGCTCTGACTCGGCAGGGCCAGCAGCACCCGTGACGGCTCTCCGGATTCCGGCCTTGGGGGCTTTTAGCCCCTGTTGTACGGGTCGTGGTGAGTTATTTTTCTTACTTGCTAAGCCTGTGCAGTCAGCTGGCCGGCTTAACAAGCAGACGTGGACCCAAGGCCCATTGGTGTGGTGCCGGATTTTGAAATCCCCAGATAATCATGCAATCTGAAGTCGGTGCTGAGGCATAAAGGTGGTTCATCCAGGTTAGCCTAGGTCTCCCAGCCACCTCCCCCAGCAGGGCTGGAGGGGGAGGGGCAGCCGCAGCCGAGGCTGCTGCAGGATCTGCAGGGAGGACAAAAGAAAAGGAGAGAGAGCCAGAGCCCCCACCTCCAGTTGAACAGCCCTGCGTTCTTATTCATTTCAGGCTATTAATTATACAGCCATGATTTAGTGGGCTTCTATTGGCGGATTTGAAGCAAGCAACTTTCAACAAGTACAAATTGATGAGCTATAGGGCAGTGGATCTTATCAAATACCAGGGACCTCCTTCCTGGGGCGTGGTCTGCCTGGGGAGTGCCAGGTGTCCTGCCGGGTGTCTGGAGTTCACACAGCCCCAGCCAAGCCATTAAGGCAGAACCACAAAAGCAGAAAACACCTAGGTTCCTCACCCCCAGCTCAGCTTCTACCGAGTCAGGGACACCCTCCCGAGAGGCCCCATTCGGGACCCTCTGTGCTGTGGCCCTGGAGTCCCACGGGTAGCTTGTCCCGTGCTCACGTGGGTGCTGCAGCCAGGGCTGATGTGCCTGCATGGCTCTGAAACAGCTCCCTGTCTGTTGTTCCTCAGAGACGCTGTATCCCGACGGCTCCAAGGAGATAGTGTTTTCAGACGGGACCGTGAAACGCCTCAGGGACGGTCATGAGGAAACCCTGTTTCCTGATGGGACCACTGTTCAAGTGAGCAGGTCAGCAATGCAAGGGCCCACGGAGGCCAGGCCACCAGCAGCATCTGCCCGCCATGTGGGGTCCCAGGAAACTGAGTGTGGGGCTGCCCGGAGGCAGTGGGAATTCTCCCCACCCTAGCAGGGGACCACAGTGCTGACCCCTCCTTCTCTCTGCAGGGACCCCTCCCTCTGCAGGGACCCCTCCCTCTGTAGTGACCCCTCCCTTTACAGTGATCCCCTCCTTCTTTGCAGTGACCCCTCCCTCTACAGTGACCCTCCCTCTGCAGTGACCCTCCCTCTGCAGTGACCCTCCCTCTACAGTGACCCCTCCTTCTGCAGTGAACCCTCCCTCTGCAGTGACCCTCCCTCTGCAGAGCCCCTCCCTCTACAGTGACCCCTCCCTCTGCCGGGACCCCTCTCTCTGCAGTGACCCTCCCTCTGCAGAGACCCCTCCCTCTGCAGGGACCCCTCCTTCTCTGCAGCCTTGGCCTGTCCCATACATGTCACCCTGTGCTAATACCACAGAGTTCTCTGCGTTCCCACACAGCCATCTCATGGGTCTCAAGCTTGGCCCAGCCCCAGCCCTGGCTCTCCACTCCATTGTGCCTGTAACTGCCGATGTTCCTATCTGCGACCTGGCCATGGGCCTGGGTACTGGCTGCCAGCATCTGGTTTCACGCCCTCGATGCTGCTGTGGCTGGCCCTCTAACCAGCTGTTTCCCTGCAGGAATGGTGACAGGACTGTGCTGCTCAGCAATGGGCAGAGGGAGATCCACACGGCACAGTTCAAGAGGCGGCAATTCCCCGATGGCACGGTGAAGACTGTGTATTACAACGGCTGCCAGGAGACCATATCTGCATCTGGGAGGGTGAGGGTCAAAGACAAGAGTGGACGCACCATCCTGGACCACAAGTAGTGCATGGACGCCGCCTGGTGCCGAAGCCCCAGTACGTGTGTGGCCAGAGCAGGGGGGATTCTGGTGCTGGCCACCTCAGAGACTCTGGAGCCACCTTCCCTCCCCTGGGCTTAGGATTCTGCTTTGCACTGGACGGAAGAGGGGAGGTATACTGCACCCTGACTAGGAAGATGCTCAGGACAGGAGCTGATTGTAAAGCCCTGTCCCCACTCAGCATTGAATCAGCTGTGCCATGTGAAGGCTTTGGAGAGGGGTGGGGCAGGGATCCTGTGACCAGCTCAGAGCTCCGTCCCCTGGCTGCAGGGGTGGATACAGGGGGCAGGGATCTTGCGATTAGTTCCCTCAGCTGTTCATGTCTGAGTGTGTCCCTCAAGGATCCCTGCATCCCAGCACATGTGCCTATGCTCAGTGAACAAGGAGGAGACCTCAGGATTGGGCAGTAACCCAGGGGTCCCACCCTGGCCAGGGGGTGGCATAGTATCCGGCCTGGTGCTACCCAGCGAGGGCTTGACGGCTTTAAACTATTCCTCCCTTGTCTTCCAGGTCTCTTAGAAAATATGAACACGAATTTGCAGCCACAGAATTTTGGTATTAAAAGGTACAGAAGGTCCCAAGACACAGAAGAGGAGCCGTTTCTCAAACATCATGCCAGCAGACGCCGTGTTCTAGGGCAGCAGACACGGCCATAGCAGAGCCGTGATGTGCTGTGCTGCTTGGCATGGAGCAGTCCTAAGGAGAGCCAGAGAATAATGCATTTTCTGGGCTTTGTAGGGAAAAAATCCAGACATTTCCCAAAGTGGCTCTGAACAGACAGGGGCCTGTTCTGTTCTGATAAATGCCCGACAATGGTGGGTTTCCTCATAGGAACCACACATCCCTGCAGACCAGGTTGAGGCTGGAAAGCTGCTCAGGACCCAGTAGGTGGTGGACTGACCATGGCCTTGGTTGTGCTGAATTGGCTTATCCTGACTCATCTAAGGAGATAAGAAGTTGGCCAAGGATGAAGGGCAGGAGGGAGGTGCTGGCTGATCTGAGAGCCAGCTGCAGGCACAAGTGGCTTACCTGGCCACCCTCTGCCAGGTGGCCGCATGCTGGGCAGTTCTGTGCGGTGTGCAGGGCATGGCCTCTGTGACACGCGTGACATGTCAGCACAACCATGTCTCCGGCAGCAGCTTCTTTCAGCCACGTGTACTCATGGCCCCGGGTCCAGGCAGAGTCAGAGGGCGTCAACAGGTGCTCAGGCTGCTGCGGCTTCATGCAGGTTCAGTGACAGAGCTCGGGACTAAGAGAGAGCAAACACCTCAGAGCAGAGAGTCACCCATCTCAGAAGGGAAAGCGGTGCATGGGGGCACCAAGGGGAGTGGGTGGTGCCTGGAGTGGGTGGTGACTGGGGTGGGTGGTGTGGAGTGGGTGGTGTGGAGTGGGTGGTGACTGGAGTGGGTGGTGTGGAGTGGGTGGTGACCGGAGTGGGTGGTGACCGGAGTGGGTGGTGTGGAGTGGGTGGTGTGGAGTGGGTGGTGTGGGGTGGGTGGTGTGGAGTGGGTGGTGTGGAGTGGGTGGTGACTGGAGTGGGTGGTGTGGAGTGGGTGGTGTGGAGTGGGTGGTGTGGGGTGGGTGGTGTGGAGTGGGTGGTGTGGAGTGGGTGGTGACTGGAGTGGGTGGTGTGGAGTGGGTGGTGACTGGAGTGGGTGGTGTGGAGTGGGTGGTGTGGAGTGGGTGGTGTGGAGTGGGTGGTGTGGAGTGGGTGGTGTGGAGTGGGTGGTGACTGGAGTGGGTGGTGTGGAGTGGGTGGTGACTGGAGTGGGTGGTAACTGGAGTGGGTGGTGTGGAGTGGGTGGTGTGGAGTGGGTGGTGTGGAGTGGGTGGTGTGGAGTGGGTGGTGTGGAGTGGGTGGTGTGGTGGGTGGTGGTGGGTGGGTGGTGTGGAGTGGGTGGTGACTGGAGTGGGTGGTGTGGGTGGGTGGTGTGGGTGGGTGGTGGTGGGGTGGGTGGTGTGGGTGGGTGGTGCGGAGTGGGTGGTGTGGGTGGGTGGTGGTGGAGTGGGTGGTGATGGGTGGGTGGTGTGGGTGGGTGGTGTGGGTGGGTGGTGTGGAGTGGGTGGTGTGGGTGGGTGGTGTGGGGTGGGTGGTGGTGGGTGGGTGGTGTGGAGTGGGTGTGTGGGTGTGGTGGTGGTGGGTGGGTGGTGTGGGTGGGTGGTGTGGAGTGGGTGGTGATGGGGTGGGTGGTGTGGAGTGGGTGGTGTGGGTGGGTGGTGGTGTGGAGTGGGTGGTGTGGGTGGGTGGTGTGGAGTGGGTGGTGGTGGGTGGGTGGTGTGGAGTGGGTGGTGTGGAGTGGGTGGTGTGGGTGGGTGGTGGGGTGGGTGGTGTGGGTGGGTGGTGTGGGTGGTGTGGTGGGTGGGTGTGGTGTGGGTGGGTGGTGTGGGTGGGTGGTGTGGGTGGGTGGTGTGGGTGGGTGGTGGTGGGTGGGTGGTGTGGAGTGGGTGGTGTGGGTGGGTGGTGTGGGTGGGTGGTGTGGAGTGGGTGGTGTGGGTGGTGTGGTGTGGGGTGGGTGGTGTGGGTGGGTGGTGTGGAGTGGGTGGTGTGGGGTGGGTGGTGGTGGGTGGGGTGGTGTGGAGTGGGTGGTGTGGGTGGGTGGTGGTGGGTGGGTGGTGTGGAGTGGGTGGTGTGGAGTGGGTGGTGTGGGTGGGTGGTGGTGGGTGGGGGTGTGGGTGGGTGGTGTGGGTGGGTGGTGTGGGTGGGTGGTGTGGAGTGGGTGTTGTGGAGTGGGTGGTGTGGGTGGGTGGTGTGGAGTGGGTGGTGTGGGTGGGTGGTGTGGGTGGGTGGTGTGGAGTGGGTGGTGTGGGTGGGTGGTGTGGAGTGGGTGGTGTGGGTGGGTGGTGTGGGTGGGTGGTGTGGAGTGGGTGGTGTGGGTGGGTGGTGTGGGTGGTGGGTGGTGGGTGGGGTGGTGGTGGGTGGGTGTGTGTGGGTGGGTGGTGTGGAGTGGGTGGTGGTGGGGTGGGTGGTGTGGGTGGGTGGTGGTGGAGTGGGTGGTGTGGGTGGTGGTGTGGGTGGGTGTGGTGGTGGTGTGGTGTGGGTGGGTGGTGTGGGTGGTGTGGGTGGGTGGTGGGGTGGGTGGTGTGGGTGGGTGGTGTGGGTGGGTGGGTGGTGTGGGTGGGTGGTGTGGGTGGGTGGTGTGGGTGGGTGGTGTGGAGTGGGTGGTGGTGGGTGGTGGGTGGTGTGGGTGGGTGGTGTGGGTGGGTGGTGGTGGGTGGGTGGTGTGGGTGGGTGTGGTGGGTGGGTGGTGGTGGGTGGGTGGTGGTGGAGTGGGTGGTGTGGGTGGGTGGTGTGGGTGGGTGGTGTGGGTGGGTGGTGTGGAGTGGGTGGTGTGGGTGGGTGGTGTGGGTGGGTGGTGTGGGTGGGTGTGTGTGGAGTGGGTGGTGACTGGGTGGGTGGTGTGGGGTGGGTGGTGTGGGTGGGTGGTGTGGAGTGGGTGGTGTGGGGTGGGTGGTGGTGGTGTGGGGTGGTGTGGGTGGGTGGTGTGGGGTGGGTGGTGTGGGTGGTGGTGTGGGGTGGGTGGTGTGGGTGGGTGGTGTGGGTGGGTGGTGTGGGTGGGTGGTGTGGGTGGTGTGGTGTGGGTGGGTGTGGTGTGGGTGGGTGGTGTGGGTGGGTGGTGTGGGGTGGGTGGTGTGGGTGGGTGGTGTGGTGTGGGTGGTGTGGGTGGGTGGTGTGGAGTGGGTGGTGTGGGTGGGTGGTGTGGGTGGGTGGTGTGGGGTGGTGGTGTGGGTGGTGGTGTGGGTGGGTGGTGTGGGTGGGTGGTGTGGGTGGGTGGTGTGGGTGGGTGGTGTGGGTGGGTGGTGTGGGTGGGTGGTGTGGGTGGTGGTGGTGGGTGGTGGTGGTGGTGTGGGTGGGTGGTGTGGTGGGTGTGGAGTGGGTGGTGTGGGTGGTGGTGTGGTGTGGGTGGTGTGGGTGGGTGGTGTGGGTGGGTGGTGTGGGTGGGTGGTGTGGGTGGTGGTGTGGGTGGTGTGTGGGTGGGTGGTGTGGGTGGGTGGTGTGGGTGGGTGGTGTGGAGTGGGTGGTGTGGGTGGGTGGTGTGGGGTGGGTGGTGTGGGTGGTGGTGTGGGTGGTGGTGTGGGTGGGTGGTGTGGGTGGGTGGTGTGGGTGGTGGTGTGGGTGGGTGGTGTGGAGTGGGTGGGTGGTGTGGGTGGGTGGTGTGGGTGGTGTGGTGGGTGGTGTGGGTGGTGGGTGGGTGGGTGTGGGTGGTGGTGTGGGTGGGTGGTGGTGGGTGGGTGGTGTGGAGTGGGTGGTGGGAGTGGGTGGTGTGGGTGGGTGGTGTGGTGTGGGTGGTGTGGAGTGGGTGGTGTGGAGTGGGTGGTGTGGAGTGCGTGGTGTGGAGTGGGTGGTGTGGAGTGCGTGGTGTGGAGTGCGTGGTGTGGAGTGGGTGGTGTGGAGTGGGTGGTGACTGGAGTGGGTGGTGTGGAGTGCGTGGTGTGGAGTGCGTGGTGTGGAGTGCGTGGTGACTTGAATAGATGATTTTGTGGATCTGTGTGGTGGGTGACATCCCTGGTTTGTGTTTTTATCTGTGTGGGGGAATAGCACACACGTCAGTGCGCTAAGAAATCTCTCTGGCCACGTGAGAAGTCCATGAAATACTACATTTATTTGTGGTTGAGTCTCTGTTCCCCGCAGGAAGCAGATCTACATGTCACCGTCTCTCCTGCCCCTAAGCCCTGCTGTGACCTGCATGTGACACGCACGATGCCAGACGGCTGTTGGGAGCAAGCATGGCCCACAGCAACGGGCCTGGCCAAGTGTGCAGGGCCAGCTGTGCAGACTCGGACTACACTGACTGCATCGTCACGTGTTCCCCTGGTCTCTGCTGGTGAGGACTGAAGATCCGTCAGAGTGGGTCGGCGGCATGGAGAAGCAAGCTTGCACACCTTCCCTGGCCATCCGGGGCTGTGTACAGCGCCTCCTGCCAGGCCGCCGGCATGCGGCGGCTCTCACATGGCTGTCTGCACTTCCCGCTGCTCCGTGTGGGCCGTGGGCCTGGCAGCTGGCATCCCATCAGGCAGCCTGGCCTCCAAGTGCTCCACTGTCCCGTAGGCCACCATGCTCACAGCGAGCACCCCCAGCAGGACGTAGAGCTTGACGCTGACGCAGAGGGCCGTGCTGTAGCCAAAGGCGATGACGAAGCCCAGGGCCTCACAGAGGCGGTAGCTGGCGAAGGCAGCTTCCTTGTGCTTCTCAAACAGGACTCCATACAGAGCTGCAAGGCAGGTGGGGAGTGAGCGCTGTGAAACCCCGAGGAGCCCGGGAGCTGGTGCTGGGCACAATGCCCTGTGCCCGGCTGACACTGGGTGCCATGTCCCTCGCTCAGCCCACTGTGCCACTCACCTCTTGCTCTTTGAAATGGGGGCTTCACCACCCCCACCCACTGCACTCAGATTTGAGTGGTCTCAAGCCTTCGTTAAAGCTGGGTGCACACCTGCACAGAGGTGCAGGGGGGATTGGTGCTGGCCGGGAAGCCCCCTAACCCTGCAGCACACAGGCCGGCAGCCCCTAGTTCCCAATGCCAAGGTCACTCCTGGCCCCATCTTGAGTCTGATTTGAATCTAAACAGAAGAGTGGCTAAGTGTCACGTTGCAGGAACTCACGGCCAGTGGGGAGGACGGTGACACAAAGTCAGCTAACGTGGCCTTTCAACAACTCAGTCTGCAGAACGGGATGCCAGAGCTGCTGGGGATGTGTGCAGGGGAGCTGGGCCCAAGTGTGCTAATGCACACGGGGGCCGGTGAGAGCTGGGACCTGCTGTGTCCCCTGCACGTGCTGACACAAGCAGAGAAGGAGATGGGCATGCATGGGGCGGGTCACATGTCCGCACACGTGCCCTGCGACCATCCGCGGAGGGCCCAGCCTCAGGAGCCAGGAGCACAGCCCACACCGCGTCTCGGGTTTTTCACACTGATCTCCACTGAAGCAACATGAGGTCCTTGCATGCATGGCTGAGCCTCGGGCTCCAGCAAGGGACACGCAGGGTGTACCTGGGAAAGCCTGCACTGCTGGGCGGCAGGATGGACGCACTGTGAGTCTGTCCCACGGCCAGGTGGAGCTGCCGCGGACAGACTGAGGCCTGATCCGCAAAGCCTAGTGCTCAGAGTGGGTGACATGATGGAGACACCCTCCGAGGAACAGCTGGGCTGGTGTCCGTCAGGGGCAGAACAAGTGAATGTGGAGGAGAAACGCGGGCAGAAGGAATGAGTGAGCAGGATAAAGCTCAGACACTCCACAAGGAGAAAGAGAGCACCCACGTGGCTGCCCCTCGCCTGCAGGGGCACTTGTTCCATCCCCTGACGGCCTGGAGGTTGGAGGTCAGAGGTTGGAGGGCGACCCTTGAGAACTGAAGGTTGAGACGGTAAAGTAGGACGAGTTCCCTCAGGGACCTGGCGGGGGCACGCTGACCAAGTGGCACGTCTGCACACGGCCCTCGGGGGACACCTGACATAAGAGGGTGGGCAGTTGCTTCCCACGGGGCGCTGCCTCCCCAGCCCAGCCCGCAAAGGGCACCGGACACACCCTGAGGCCCGGTGACCTCAGACGCGGGGAGGTGATGGGAAAGAAGGGGTGTCAGGGACAGCTGTCGTGACCTCCTCGGGTACCCTGGCTCCCAGGAGGCATCCTGGGCAGACCACCATGCCAGTGGGAAAGCTGAAGGAGCCATAGCAACTCTGCATGAGGGCTGGGATCAAAGACAGGGTGTCTGGTGCAGTAAGTGTTGAAATCTGGGCCTTGGCTTTGAGGTGCTTGGGTCAAACTGCCTTGTTGCAATGCTGGGCTTATCACTAGAGTGCAAGTTCAAATCCTGGCTGCCTCATTTCCGGCCCAGCTCCCTGCTGATGTGTCCGGGAAAGCAACAGAAGATGGTCCAGAGGCTTGGTGCCCTGCACCCACGTGGGAGACCCGGAGGAATTCAGGCTCTTGGGCATCGTGGTCCTGTGCAGCCTGAGCCAGCGGCTGGAAGATGGCTCTGTCTCTCCCTCCCTTTCTGTCCCTCTGCCTTTCAAATAAGTAAATCTTTGAGGACAGAAATCCGTGCCTGGTTTTGTTTGTTCGTTTATGTCATGCATTATCTGGGAGCTTTCTGGTCACCCCTACGCTCTGGAACCTACTGAGCAAGGATAATTATCTACCTCAGCCTAGGGCTCCAGCTGTACCGGACAGGTCGCGCCAGGGCGTGCTGGGCACAGGCTCTCGGGGAAGGCTTTTGTCAGCTCTGCGCAAACCCGAGAGCACTGTGTGTGCTTGTGAGAGGAAGGCAGCACGGCTCTCGGCTGGCCCCGACCACCTCATCTCCCTGGGTGACAGGGCCAAGTGCTAGAGCTGGCTTCTCACCCCTGAATGAGGGGACACAGAGGCAGGGCACAGGTGGTCCTGTCAGCTGGCAGACAGGGTACCAGGGCATCGTCTGGGAGAGCCCATGGCTAGCTCCTGCCCAGGAACAGCCCCTTGGCCGCACGGGACAGGGCGACCCCAAACCAGCTGGCCTGCGCTGAGGCGGTGCCCTGGTGTGGGGGAGTTGCTGTGGGAACTTTGTCTTTGAACAAAGCGCAAAGTAATTTCCTGTTAGTGCCTCTTTCCCGGCCTCACCAGGTCACTCCACGCTCTGAGGACCTTGCTACCACTGGCGCTGAGGCACCTGCAGCGCAAGCAGGGCCTGGCCGTGTCCCTGGCCCTCTGAGGGAAAGGCAGCTGAGCGGGCGCGCTCCTGCTCCGGGAGGGAGAGCAGGTGTGGCTGACAGCGAGCCATGGTGCAGGGCGCTGGGGGCGGCTCTGAGGCTGCACTTGGAGAAGGCGGGAGAGATCAGACACCCCCTCCGTTTCAGGCTGTGAAACGGGCACTCGAGCAGGCGGGTGAAGTCAGGGATCCTTCGCCGGGCTGGGGAATAACTTACCTGGCACTCGGATTCCCTCTGGCTCCCCGAGGCCCAACCTGGGCAGGGGAGGGGCAGACACACAGGCTCGATTTGGGGGCCACAGAGGCAGCTGTGGTCCTGGGGAGCCCTAAGATGAGGATGACTGAGACTCGGAGCCCATCAGTGGACTGGATAGAGCCCCCTCCCACTATTCACCAGAAGGCCATCTGTGGAAAAGAAGGAAGGACGGCCTGCAGTCCTATCCTGTACACCAAGACACGGCGGGCTGCTCATGCTAAGCAGAGGAAAAGCCAGGTCCTGGGAGGGCATGAGGGCTTCTTCATGGAAACTGCTAGTGTAGTCTCTAATCCTTGAGGGATTCCTGGAGAGGGAGGAGGTGTGAGTGAGGGTGTGTGACAGAGGAAGAGGTGTGAGGGAGGAGGTGTGAGGGAAGAGGAGGTGTGAGGGAGGAGGAGGTGAGGGAGGAGGAGGTGTGAGGGAGGAGGTATGAGATGGAGGAGATTTGAGGAGGAGGTGTGAGGAAGAGGTGTGAGGGAGGTGTGAGGGAGGAGGTGTGAGGGAGGAGGAGGTGAGGGAGGAGGAGGTGTGAGGAGGAGGATGTGTGAGGGAGGAGGTATGAGGTGGAGGAGATTTGAGGAGGAGGTGTGAGGGAGGTGTGAGGGAGGAGGAGGTGTGAGGGAGGAGATGTGAGGGAGGGGGTGTGAGGGAGGAGGAGGTGAAGGAAGAGGAGGTGTGAGGGAGGAGGAGGTGAGGGAGGAGGATGTGTGAGGAAGGAGGTATGAGGTGGAGGAGATTTGAGGAGGAGGTGTGAGGGAGGTGTGAGGGAGGAGGAGGTGTGAGGGAGGAGGTGTGAGGGAGGGGGTGTGAGGGAGGAGGAGGTGAAGGAAGAGGAGGTGTGAGGGAGGAGGAGGTGAGGGAGGAGGATGTGTGAGGAAGGAGGTGTGAGGTGGAGGAGATTTGAGGAGGAGGTGTGAGGGAGGTGTGAGTGAGGAGGAGGTGTGAGGGAGGAGGAGGTGAGGGAGGAGGATGTGTGAGGAAGGAGGTATGAGGTGGAGGAGATTTGAGGAGGAGGTGTGAGGGAGGTGTGAGTGAGGAGGAGGTGTGAGGGAGGAGGAGGTGTGAGGGAGGAGGTGTGAGGGAGGAGGTATGAGGGAGGTATGAGGGAGGAGGAGGTGAGGGAGGATATGTGAGGGAGGAGGAGGTGAGGGAGAAGGAGGTGTGAGGAGGAGGTGTGAGGGAGGAGGTGTGAGGAGGAGGTGTGAGGGAGGGGGTGTGAGGGAGGAGGAGGATGTGTGAGGGAGGAGGTATGAGGTGGAGGAGATTTGAGGAGAAGGTGTGAGGAGGAGGATGTGTATGGTGGAGGAGATGTGAGGTGGTGTTGTGAGTAGGTATGAGGAGGAGTTGTAAGGAGGTGTGAAGGGTCCCAGTGGTATGAGGGAGGAGGAGGTGTGAGGGAAGAGGAGGTGTGAGGAGGAGAAAGAGGTATAAGGAGGAGTTGTACGGAGGTGTGAAGGGGCCCAGTGGTGTGAGGGAGGAGGAGGTATGAGGGAGGAGGAGGTATGTGATGGAGGAGGTGTGAGGTAGAGGAGGTGTGAGGGAGGAAGAGGTGTGAGGAGGAGGTGTGAAGAGGTGGAGGAGGTGTGAGGTGGAGGTGAGAGAGGAAAGTCTCACCTTCATAATGTCCTATAATCTGTGTCCCCTTCTCAGTCATGATTCAATTCATCCAGAGGCACAGAATTGTCCTGGTTAAAACTGTAACACCTCCCGTTTCCAGAGCTTTCCATGGCGTTTTTGGGCACACCGGCAACCGACCCCCATCCTTCTCCTGTTGTCAGCATCCCCCCCCGTCTCAGCATCCGCCATGCACACCTGATTTCCACCCCTACTTCTCCCACACCCAGGGCCCCCCCCACGCCCCTGCCCACCGCCCAGGGAGTTCTGTCACCGACGGTGGGATCCGGGCTCACCGCTGTTCTGGGTCTGCCACACGGCGTCTGCCAGGCCCCAGAGGGCAGCGAAGACAAAGAACAGGGCGCGCTGGCTGGGGTGAGGACTCCACAGCAGGAGGGCCAGGATGCAGGAGACGTGGGCGATGGCACCTGCTCCAGGGGTGGGGGAAGCTGGAGTCACACGGGAAGGTGGCCATGCCGGCCCTCAGCGACCTCTGACCCCACCCCACGGCCTGGAGCCTGCCGTGTCCCAGAGTGTGTCCCCACAGACCCCACAGAGAGCAGGCTCTGTGTTGGCCAGGGTTGCCAACACAGAGAGGAAGAGAGGGAAGCGGAAGGGAGGGGAGAGAGGAGGGAGGGTAGGCAGGAGCGGGAAGGACAGAGGGACAAGAGGAGGGAGGGAAGGAAGAGGGGAGCGGGGGTCAGGGGGCCAGGGAAAGGGCCAGGCTGGAGAGCAGGGGTGGAGGCGGCAGGGACTGCTGAGCTCAAAGGGCTCTGTGCCCCCGCCAAGGCCCCACCCCTCGGGCCTGGAGCTGGGCCTGCAGCCACGGCCGCGTACCAAGCGCGTAGATGGCCACCCTGCCGGTGAACTGCGAGGCCTTCCCGTAGAGCATGGAGCACAGCGCGTCCGTGGCCGAGAAGCAGATCATCACGTAGCCCACGAAGTGGATGCCCAGCGCGCAGGTGATGTAGGACTGCGGAGAAAGCAGCGTCAGGCCAGTCCCCACCCAGCAGCCCTCTTGGCACATGCGTGGGAGCAGGGGGCCATGGCCAGCACGCCATGGTCCTTCCGTCCTTGTCACTCTCGAAGCTGCCCGAGTCTCCACTGGGCTGTGGGTGTGTGGACCAGCAGGAGGATCAGACACCTGTTCCCGTAGAGTCGCTTGTGCCCCTGCGAGTGGCTTCCCTGGAGCTCGGAGTGGCTCATGCCTGCTCCTTCCCCTGCCTGGGCAGCCAAGGTGGCAGCCTGGGCCCAGGCAGCCCTGTGCCCCTGGGGGAGGAGGTCCAGGAGCCTCCAGCTGCCCTGGTGTCATCTGGAAGGACCTGGACTCTGCCAGGCGCCTAGTGCACCTTCCCAGGTGCCTGCTGCACCACACCGGAGGCCCTGAGGCTGTGAACAAGTGAGCCAAGGTCAGCTCAGACTGTGCCAGTCCCAGGTTGACGGCCACGGTGTGTCCAGCAGCCCTGGGCTTCTTTCCCGCAGCGCTCGGGCAGGGGCAGGTGGGCAGCAGCTGCAGGCCATGTGACCTGTGGGCAGGGCCAGGACAGCCCCGAAGCTGTCGAGATGGCCTCACCTGTGTGAGAACCTGCCTGGTGGTACATCAAACATGGCAGGTCAAGGGCACGGGGAGACTCCCCAGGAACCCGGCAAGTGACTCTCAGGAATACAGGCCTGGCCCTTCCCCACGAAGGCCAAGGTCAAGCAAGATGGCACCCTAGTGAGATAAGGGGCTTGTGGGAGTCCAGGGGCTCTCCAAAGTGGGCGTCCTGAATGGGGAGCCCGGCCAGGGCAGGGGGGCGGTGGCAGGAGCCCTGTGCCGCAGTCTGGGCCCAGCCCTGCGGTCCCAGCTCGGCCCCTACCCGGGTGTACTCGCCCGACAGGAAGCCCTGCTGCAGCCCACTGTAGAGAGGCAGCAGGCTCAGCAGACACAGGCGCCTGTCCCGGAAGAGCCCGATGGTGGACAACAAGGTGGACCAGACGGCCGGCGCCTTCTCTCCTCCCTTCTTGGGCTGTTCGTTGTCTATGGGCTCCAGGAAAACGGCTATGAGCAGCACAGCCAGGACCCCGCTCCCTGCAGGGACAGGACAGGGCCACGGGCTGAGGGCCAGGACCCCGCTCCCTGCAGGGACAGGACAGGGCCACGGGCTGAGGGCCAGGACCCCGCTCCCTGCAGGGACAGGACAGGGCCACGGGCTGAGGGCCAGGACCCCGCTCCCTGCAGGGACAGGACAGGGCCACGGGCTGAGGGCCAGGACCCCGCTCCCTGCAGGGACAGGACAGGGCCACGGGCTGAGGGCCACACACAGAGTCCAGTGCCCCCAGCCCCTGGCGGTGCATGTCCAGGTCTAGGATTCCCTGTGGCCTGCGGGCTCTCGGGGTACCTACCCGTGTAGATGCCCAAAAGCGTGTAGATGAGCCCCTGTGAGGGCGGCTGGGTGCTGTTGGTGGATGTGGTGGCCATGAGGCAGTCACGGGCCCCACAGGATGCCAGCTGCTCCTCAGGGACGAGCTCTGGGGGTCGGAGGCGGACGGCACAGAACAGAGAGGTGTGGGGCAGTGCCTGAGACAGGTGCGGAATCGGGCCCCTCTGCCCCCTCTGTCTCCGGACCCCCGGCACACCCCGTGAAAGCTGACATTCACTGTGAGCACCTGCACAGCTATAGCCTAAGCACCCGGCTGGGAAGGCGCTGTCCCCAGGCCAAGGCAGCATTCATGTCCCGGGCAGAGGTGTCATTCGGACACATGCTTCCTGTGGGGGTCAGGATCGTGGCCCTAACGTGTGGCGCTGACACCTAGCCCGAGGGGGGTGAGCTCGGCCAGGCAGAGGGAGGTGGCCTGCCAGGGCACCCCATCCCCGGAGGCGTCTCAACCTCCCTCCCAAGAAGTCCCTGCCTGGTTTGGGGCCAGATGCTCTCCAGCCCCTCCCGCTGGCCCGGGACGAGCAGTGCCCGCACCAGGCTGGAACCTGGCTCTCGGCCCGTGGACAGAACCTTGCCACGTGAGTGTGCAGGCCGTTCTGTGGCCCTCTCCCTGCCCGCCTTCCCCTTACCCCGAGTGGGTGTCTGGCCAAGCACCAGAGAGGAGATCAGGTTGCCCCACACGCCAGACGACTGGAAGATGAGGAAGAAGAGGCCAAAGTACTGGTTCACCACGTCCTTGCTGAGGCGGCCTGTCTTGTCCGCGTGGGCGTGCCCGAGGCTGGTGAGGTAGGAGCCCTGGGCCGACCACAGGGGCGCTGCGCCGAGCCCCAGCAGGATGGAGGTGGGCATCAGCGTGTACCTGCACCAAGGCACACGCAGGCTGCACCCTGTCCCCACCCACGGGCCAGGTCTGTCCTGACTCGTACTCGTGGATGGAGCCCCAGGTCCCTGTGCCATTTTCGACAGCCTCGTGATGTGACTGACTGACTGCCTGTTGGCAGGATGGGCACTGCACAGGCACCCAGGAGAGATGCCAGCAAATCTGCCAGGACCGGTGCGTGCTGGATCACGTGGGGATGCCCCCTGGGCCCACGTGGAGCATGGTGCCCTGGGCCATGACTGGCACCTGGGGAGCTCAGCTCGGGGGAGGCGGCACCAGCTGGCGTGGTTCACTCCCTGCAGGCGGGGCTGAGGCACAGTCTGGCCTGCGGCTCCCAGCCCTGGCTAAATCCCTGAGACTCCCCTCCAAACCAGATTCCCTTTCTGCGGTTACCGGGGATCCCCTGCCACACTGGGATCCAGGGACGGGGTGGGGGTGGAGGTCCAACAGGAGGCTGAGAGCGAGGCCATGGCCATCCCAGCAATGAGGGCACTCTGGTGCAGTGATGGGCCGGGGGGCTGGCTGCATGTGATAGAGCTTGGGGTGGGGCCCCATACCAGCTGGCATAGAAATTGCCCAGTGAGAAGGCCACGTAGCCGCACATGGAGACAGCGATGGTCCACTTGCAGCCCAGGCTTTGGATGAGGACGGGCGGGAGGCACAGGGAGGACAGCAGGACGCCACCGTAGAGCGTGCCGAGCGTGGCCACTCCGAGGCCGGCCTCGCTGTGCAGGCTGCTCTGTGGAGACAGGACCGCGTGCACTGGCATGGGCGGCGGGGCACAGCCGAGGGGTGGGGCAGCAGAAGGGGCCTGAGCGCTGCCTGCCCCAAGGAGGGTGATCTGGAACTTTCTGGCTGTCACTCTAGTCGCTAGGACATGGGGGTGGGAGATCCGGACCTGTCTGGGACTTTGTTCTATCTTCTGCAACTTGCAGGACGCTGCACTTGGGCACCAGGGAGCTCTGCCCCCGGGGGTGCCAGGCAGAGCGGGCGCCACGGCCTGGCAGAGGGCTGCATGCCGCGCACTGCAGCATGGACGGGTCTCACCTCAAAGGCCCGATCATGAAGGTGGGGCCGTTTGCCAAGCGGAGCCCCAGTGCTGACGGTGTGCACTGACTGTGACTGTGTTAGAGTGCCGGGTTCGCATGTGCTGCGTGGGCCAACCCACAGATGAGTACATGAAGACTCCACGTGGGAGAGCTGCTGCGCAGTCCTGTGTGCCATCCACTCACCCGTGGAGACCCCCGAGGACCCTCCCGCCACAGCTCTGCATGACCTCCCGGCTGTCACGCTGAGACCCTGGGGCAGGTGCACATGGGATGGCCAGAGGGTCAGAGGCCTGAAGGCCAAGTGAGTGTGGAAGGGGTGGAGACAAGGCAAGGGCTAGGGTGTGGTGAGGGACTGGGGTAGACACACATCAAGAATATGCCAGCCACAGCAGTGGGCACGTGGGGCACCTGGCCCAGTCCCCAGCTCCCGGACGTGGGGGTCAGGGAGTTGGCACTGGGCTCCGAGGAGCCATTGGAACGGTGGGCAGGAGGCCAGCAGCCACACAGGCCGAGGACAGCACTGCTGAGTGGGGACAAGAGCTTTTGACCCCTGGCAGATGCCTGTTACAGCCAGACGTGCCTGAGCAGGGCAGCGAGCCAGCGAGGCTGTGGGCAGCACGGAGCCCTCTTCTCTCTGCCCAGTGACCCAGCCACCAGCCCACTGGGGGGGAAGGCCGGCCTGCCTGTACTGCCCCAGCCAGCAGGATGTGTTCCCCAGGCTGGCTGGCCACTGGCCCTGCCCATCCACACCCCAGGCTAGGGGAGCAGTCCCTGGGAGCGATCAGAGGCTCCCTGGTTCTCAGGCAGGAGTGGAGCCCACCCCAAGACACCTCCCAGGCTGTGGCAGCCCCGCCCCAGCCTTCCATGGCTCATAGCCAAGGCGAAGCAAAACACTTCATAGTGCAGACACTGCTTTGCCAAAGGTCATGGTTCTACCTGGAGCAGGTGCAGATGGCAGAGGCCCCATGAAGGTGGGCGAATAAGCCACGGCTGGAGCCATGCAAGCCACCAGCACTTCCCCGAGTCACCCACGGACAAGCAGGTTCTCACAGCTCAGTGCCCCAGGCCCGGGGTCTCTCACTAGGGTTGTTCACGCCCTCCAGCTGGCATATGTGTGGGCAGCAGACCCCGACAGAGCACTCACCTGCAAGTTCTGCAGCCCCCCATAGGCTGTGAAGAGCAGCAGGAACCCCAAGGATACCACGAGGACGTTCTTCAGGCCCCGCTCCATCGCGTCAAAGCCAGCGGGCACGCTGCTGCCACGCCCCTGCAGGAGCCTGCCCAGGAGCAGACAGGCGCTGGGCACCGGCAGCCTCACCGGCTAGGAGTGTATTGGTCACCACAGCTGCTCCTGGGTAATGCACATAGATATCAGTGGGGCTGGGAGGCAAAGGCTGCGCCAGGACACAGATCACTCCCAGCAGCTCACATGCCGCACACAATTCCCTGGGCTTTGCTAACAGTGCACGCCCTGTTTGACACCCCGAGATGGAGTTGTCTTCCACACCCCGAGCTGTCGGGGCAGAGTAGACTTGAGTCTTGCAGAGCAAAGCGTAAAGGTTGACTCCCACATAGGAAAACGCTCATCTGTATCAGGCTGAGCTGGTGACCGGAACCCCGTGGAGGCCAAAGTCTCAGAATCCCGGAGGCCTGAACATCTTGGCCAGGTGCCCTCCCGCTCCTGCTGCCGCCCGGTGTGGCTTCCCTGTGCTGTGGGGCAGCACTGTGCCACAAGGGCATCAGACAGCCTGGCCCACTGCAGCCCAGCAAGCACACGCCTGACTCCAGGGCACTGTGGGGCTTCAGGGAGGGAACAGACACTGGCCACATGGACAGCTGAGCTCTGAAACATGGCTCCTGCATCTGAGGGACAGACTTCAATTTTTTAAATAATGTTTACTTATTTATTTGAAAGGCAGAGTTAGAGAGATGCTCTATTTACTGGTTTACTTCCCAAATGGCTGTAATAGCTATGTGGAGGCCACGCCAAAGCCAGAGCTTCTTCCAGGTCTTCCATGCAGATGCAGGAACCCAGGCACTTGGACCATTGTCCACTGCCTTTTCAGATGCACTAGCAGGTAGCTGGATTGGAAGTGGAGCAGCCGGGACTTGAACCAGCACCCTCATGGACTGCCAGCATTCAGATAGCGCTTTACATGCAGTGCCACAATACCTGTCTTGAAGAGCTGAATTCTAAGTTACATTTCATTTCAGTTCATTGAAATTTACTTGACCACGTGCAATGAGCAACTCTGCATTAGAATGGCAGTTCCAAATTTCAAGGCTGGTAAGCATGAAAAACCATTTTCTCATGCAAGTATCAGTACAACTTGGGCATAGCAGATAAAGCCACTGCCTGCAGTCCTGGCATCCCGCATGGGCACCAGTCCAGGGTCCCAGCCGCTCCACTTCCTTCCCACCCCCCGCTAAAGGCCTGGAAAGAGCAGAATACGAACCAGTCAGAAATCTCCTAAGTCCTGTAGCCCAGCTCGGTCCAGGGACACGGGGTTTAGGAAGGAGACACGGGGTTTTGCATGCCGATTCCACACACAGCTTCACATTCAGACCAAGGTGAGAGCAGGTGCCATGCTCCCCTGACGTGTGACACTGTCGTGCACGCCCCGGGCTGGGGGCCCTTCGTGGGGTGACCTCAGGATTCCCGCCACTGCCTGATCCACAGGCTCCTCTTAGGAAAGGGCAGGGTCCGTGGAACAGGAAGAGAATGGCTCTGGGTGCTGGGAAGAGCCCGTGGCACCTGCTGACCACCACCGGCCGTGAACCGGATGCCAGCTGACCTTCAGGGACACACAGTCGGAGAGAATTGTAAGAATGTGGGACACATAGCAAGGAGGGGACATTTTTTTACACAAGTGACTTCCCTTCCACATCCTGGCACCACTTGTCCAGACTCCAGCGGGCAGTGGCTACCTGCAGTGGGCTTGCCCGTGAGGCTTTCCTGGGACCTGCTGGAACCTGCTGCCCTTCCTTCTGATTCGCCTCATCTCACCAGTGCCATGTGCAGCATCTGCCCGCAGGCTGGGGGAGCAGTTTTCTAAAGCTTCAATGCCAGCTCTTTGCAGTCAGCCCACATCTCCCAGCAATCAGTACAGTGGTGCAAAATAAAGCAAAAGCACAAAGCCCCAGCTTAGCCCCGCACTTGCGAGGCCCGCCTGCCTTTCGCTGCCACTGCCCGTCCTCAAATCTGAAAGTTGCTTGACTCTGGCCTGCTCCTCCCACCCCATGTCTCTGCATCCACGTGACAAGCCAGCAGGAGCTCTACAAGTGGTCTGGCCCTCAAAGCAGACCCAGGGTGCAAGTCCCGCTTGCTGTGAGGAGCATGGGGCCACCCCAGGACTCCCGCCTGCTGCCCTTTACGGGGGCCCAGGCCCATCCTCATCAACCTGCACACTCTTGTACTTCAAAGGCTTCGGAGTGAGGCAAGGCGAGCTGTGGGCCCAGAACCCCAGTGACGCATGCACCCGCTGCACAGTCGCAGGGTGTCTCACTGCTCCTCGCCCAGTCCACCTGCTGCCAACGTCTCCTGAGAGGCAACAACAGACGGCCCACAGCCTGGAGCCCTGCCAACACGTGGGAGACCAGGGTGGAGTGCCGGGCTCCTGACGTGTGCCTGGCCTATGCTGCTGTGGCCATCTGGGGAGTGAAGCGGCGGAAGGAATATTTCTCAGTGTGTTTGTCCCTCTCTCTATCACTCTTTCCTTTCAAATAAATCTCTCTTTTCTTTAAAATAAAAAGCTATTTTAATGGCAATGACCTTGAACTCCAACCCTTGAAAGGTCTTCAAAAAGTCCACCCCAAATGGGTATTAACAAGTTACATGTGAATTTCAAGAATTTCAGCCCTAAAGACTCTTTTATTCCACACCCACCTGACTTTGTGCTGTCCCCGTGTGTGTCAGACGGGGAGAGAACAGCCTGCTCTGGACGCCTGAGGACGGCCTGACCTGCAGAGCTGCTCTGCCTGTGGGCAGCAGAGCGAGGAGCCAGGAGCCTGGCTCGGGCCTCCGAAGGCTGGCATCCGACACACAGCCCCTTAACACAAAGGCCACCCCTCAGTGCAAGGCGAGCACCCCTCTGGGATTTGCTCTCCCAACGTGATCACCTCCTGGAGGTCTGAGGAGGAGCCTGTGGGGACGTGGCTGCTGATGGAATGTTCTAGAGAGCCCAGGCCACTGCACAGCATGAACCACATCAGCAGCCACTGGAGGCCAAGAGGCTTCCCAGGTTCTGAGTGCTGTCAGCTCACATTTGAATCAGAAGATCTGAGCCAATGCCATGGCATTGCAAGCTAAACCTCCACCTGGGTCGCCAGCATCCTCTGTGTATACCAGTTCCAGTCACAGTGGCGGGACTTTGGGTCCAGCTCCCTGCTGATGGCCTGGGAATGCAGCAGAGGCCCAAACGCTTGAGCCCTGCACCCGCATGGGAGACCTGGAAGAGGCTCCTGGCTTTGGCCTGGCCCAGCTTTGGCTGTTGCAGCCATTTGGGGAGCAAACCAGTCAACGGGAGATGGGAGATCACACCCCCCTCCCTTTCTCTGTAGCTTTGATTTTCATATTCAAAAAAAATCTTTAAAAACTAATAATGGGGCCCGGCGCGGTGGCACAGTGGTTAAGGTCCTTGCCTTGCACGCCTGGTATCCCATATGGGTGCCGGTTCTATCCCGGCAGCCCCGCTTCCCTTCCAGCTCCCTGCCTGTGGCCCGGGAGAGCAGTCGAGGACAGCCCAAAGCTTTGGGACCCTGCACCCACGTGGGAGACCCGGAAGAGGCTCCTGGCTTCGGATCGACATAGTATCGGCCGTTGCGGCTCACCTGGGGAGTGAGTCATCGGACGGAAGATCTTCCTCTCTGTCTCTCCTCTCTGTATAACCGCCTTTCCAATTAAAAAATAATAAAAATAAATCTTTTTTAAAAAACTAATAATGATTATACTAAATTGTTTGAGGAAAAAAAAACCCGAATCAGAGACTTCCTGCTAAGCAGCCGAGGATCTGCTGCTGATGTGAGAGAAGCCTGGCCACAGCCTGGTCTACACGAAGCTCTCCTGTCGGACTCGGATGGGGTCTCTCGGCCTTTAAATCTGTGCCTTCTTTCCTTCTTTTTTTTGAAGTCTGTCTCATTTTCATTTATTTGAATGGCAAAGAGAGAGCTCTCCTATCTGCTGACACACAACAGCCAGGACTGGGCCCAGGTCTTGCGTGAGTGGCAGGGACCCACTGCCTGCTGCCTCACATGGCACCCAGCAGCAGGAAACCGGATCCAGAGTGGCCGGGACTCCATCCAGGCACACCATGATGCCCTGCTCTGTAGTTAACATGGAAAATGTGTCAACTGTGGAGCCCACGGATAGCTGAGCTGGGCACACAGCTCTCCCGTTGGCAGAACTGGACGGTCTGGCTCTACAGATGCCCAGGGCCCCATGACTCGTGGCACCTGCCAGGGCAGCGTGGTGCAAGGCAGGGAAGCCAAACACTGGAGTGCAGGTAGGAGCTGAGCCGGGCTGTGGGCCAGGTTCTGGGACTGTCCACGAGGTCACTCTGCTTGGGCTGAGCCGCAGTGATGCTAAACGACATGGCAACGTGGGGAGATGGCTGTGTCCCACAGCCCCCCAGAGCTGGAGCGTGCCCCGTATGGCCCCCTTGGTACAGCCCCCCAGAGCTGGGGCATACCCCGTATGGCCCCCTTGGTACAGCCCCCCAGAGCTGGGGCATACCCCGTATGGCCCCCTTGGTACAGCCCCCCAGAGCTGGGGCATACCCCGTATGGCCCCCTTGGTACAGCCCCCCAGAGCTGGAGCGTGCCCCGTATGGCCCCCTTGGTACAGCCCCCCAGAGCTGGAGCGTGCCCCGTATGGCCCCCTTGGTACAGCCCCCCAGAGCTGGGGCATACCCCGTATGGCCCCCTTGGTACAGCCCCCCAGAGCTGGGGCATACCCCGTATGGCCCCCTTGGTACAGCCCCCCAGAGCTGGAGCGTGCCCCGTATGGCCCCCTTGGTACAGCCCCCCAGAGCTGGAGCGTGCCCCGTATGGCCCCCTTGGTACAGCCCCCCAGAGCTGGGGCATACCCCGTATGGCCCCCTTGGTACAGCACTGTGGGGAAACCACTGTGCAGCACCTTTTGGATCCAGCAGCTTTCTTAGGGGAAGTGCTGAAGCTTAAACCAAAGCACAGCCTCATTTGCGTCCCCTGGGCCTGTACTGACAAACTGCCACCTGGCCATGTTCCATGCCAATGTCCGTCTCACACCCCCTGCCCCCAGGCAGCCCTCAAGGGTGCCAACCCAAAGCCCTGGCCACTCCTCAGCTGTGGCTGAGTCAGGCTTCCCACCTGTGGGCAGCTGCCTGGGGCCTGACCTGCCTCCGAGGAGCTGGGAGCAAGCAGCAGGTATGGTCGAGCCGGTGGGATGAGGTTCAGGTGCTGACCGTCCAGCCACTCCCCCGCAGTCCCACGCCCTGGGCCCAGCCTGGGGAGGACCGGCGAGCCCCTCCCTCAGCAGGAGCCCATGGCCTTGCGCTGCCTTGTGGGGGTGCCAGCAGCCTCGGGCCTCGCTCTCTGCTCTCCGTTGCCTCCGCTGCCTCCAGATCCCCAGCCACTTTCCCCTGGGTGAACACCTGCTCCTGGCTCAGCCTTCAGCCTGCCCCTCCTGGTGGGGCTGTGGGCGGGGAAAGGGGGAGGAGCCTGGCTGAGCACCTGTGGGAGCCCAGAGAGGTGTGTGACTCACTAGCAGGAGCTCCATGTGGGGTGGGGCCCCGGGAGCTGCTTTGGCGGAGGGGGGCGTTGCCTACGGGCCCCGGGGTCTGCCTGCGGGGTCCTGGGAGCTCCGAGGGTCCTCCATAGGTGGCACAGAGCCTGGGCTGTGGATGGGCAGGGCAAGCAGAACTGTGCTGTTCCAAGCAGTGGCCTGTGTCCTGGGTGATGCCCGGAGCCACTGGTGAAGTGGCCGTCCAAAGCCCTGGGGTCGAAGTGCTGGCTCCGAGGGCCCCCAGGGCACTGCTGCGCGAATTCACAAGAACACACAGACCTGCCCTCCTGCCCTGGCTGCCCTTGTCTGCCTGCCACTCCCGCTCCTGCCTGCTGAAGCTTTGGGCAATGAAAGGCCCTACCGAGGTCACAGAGGGACATGAGACATGCAGACCTGCTAGCACCTGTAAGGGGGGGCCCAGGAGCCAGGCTGGCAGCTCCTGTGTGGTCCGCCCAACCCCTGTCCCTGCAGGAAGGGGAGCCTAGGGCGTGTGGGCAATGTGGAGGGCTTGTCTGTGACCTACAATGAACAGGCTGAAGGGAGAGATGCTGTCTCTGGAAGAACTGGGTTAAAGCGAAGTTTCCCTGGGTGTGACCGAATTTTGACACTCACGCCTGGCTCGGACCTCTGGCAGCCCCTTGCCAAGGTCCAGCCGCCCTGACCCCTGGGAGGTAGCGTGTGACCTGTCCTTCTGCAGCCTGGTCTAAGGCAACTCAGGGAATTCCAGAGACAGTGCCTCCTGCCCAGGGCCCTGGGTTCGGAGCCCTTCTCGTGCGGCTGGTCCATCCACACACACCACGCCCGATTCTTGGGTGGCACCTCCCTACTTGGCCACCTGCGCTTAGGCAACCTTGGGCTTGGGTCTGAGGCTCCTGCACTGCAAGCCAACAACGGCTGCGAGCCTTGGCCTTGCCAAGTACTTTTGCTCCATGCCTTGGCAGCTCGTTGAGTCCCTGGTGCTGGCCAGAATAGCAGCAAGGAAGGACCCAGCGGGGCAGGGCTGGGCCCCCACCAAGGTCCCTTGTTCAGGTGACTGAGCAGAATCAGTCCTGGTATGACTGCTGGGCCCCGAGGGATTCTGTGGAAGGCAGGAGGTCAGCTGATAACTGAAGACAGGCCATCTCTTGCTGTGGCAGCCAAAAAGGGAGATGTGGGGTGGCAAGGGGTGTCAGCCTGGGGTTCTTGGGGAGCCTGATGCTTAGAGAGCCGCCTTCTCACCTTCTGCACTCGCCTGGGTGCTCTGACCCCGGGCGCCACTGGCCTCTGGCGATGAGCAGAGCCTCCAGATGAGGTGACCTTCTCCGTTCCCTCAAGCGAGTGCACACTTTCTCCCCAGCATTCCTCCAGCCAGCCCCAGATGAGCCCAGAGCCTTCGAGAGAGCTGCTGGGGCTGGTGGACAAGGCCTGCCAAGTCCCGCTACAGGCCACCCAGGGACCAGCAGGTGCACCAGTGACCACTAGCATCCTCCACAAAGCCACTCCCCGCCCTGGTCAGGCCCCGCCCTCCAGCTCCAGGCTGTCTATCACAAGGGGCAGAGGCAGGGGCCCTTGGATGTGGCCCTCAAGCAGTGGAGTGGTGACCATCCGGGCCGGAGGAGTGGTCAGGAGCTCGTGGCCCGTTTCACATCTCCCTAAGCCGCTGTAAAAGAGCCTTGTGTCAAACTCCAAGTCCTCCTTCCTTCCAGACAGCTACTGCTGGCGGACAGTGCCGGGGTCAAACTCCAATTCCTCCTTCCTTCCAGACAGCTACTGCTGGCGGACAGTGCCGGGGTCAAACTCCAAGTCCCCCTTCCTTCCAGACAGCTACTGCTGGCGGACAGTGCCGGGGTCTGGGCTGGTGTTGGTCTGAGCCTGCTTCTCGCTGCCATGGCCTGGATGACCCTGCCATGTGAGTGCAAATCTGGGATTGGCTGAGGAGAACTCCCTTGTGATGGACGTGTGTCAAGATTGTCCCCAGCTCATCCATCAGTGAAGACACAAGAGGCTACGCAGACTGACTCACGTGAGAACTAGGAGAGCAGAGCACATGTACATGTGTAACTCATGTATGTGCACAGATACACCGAGCCAGTACACGTGAGTGCATGCATGTACACGGATACACAGCACACGTGTGCAGCATTACATGGATACATGGAGCAGCACATGTGTGAGTGTGTGTGTACACAGATACATAGAGCCAGTACACGTGAGTGCATGTGTGTACATGGGTACATGGGAACGGTACACATATGAGAATGAGTTCAGGGACATTCAAGTGAAGCTGCTAACAGATGTGAAATCCATTACTACTTGGCATATTCCCCCTTCCACAGGGAGTCAGTTGAGTCCCAGCTGCATCAAGCTTATTTCACAATGCTGAAGACTAACCTGTTTCCAACAGCCAGCAGGTTTCCAGAGGTCAACGCCCCTCTCCTGCGCTCCAGGAAACAGGCGGCTGATAGACAACCAGGCAACACGCACAGCCGGGGAAGGGCCTGTTTTCCCCCAGGAAGCCTGTTCATCTAAGTCTGCTAAGGGGACAGGCCTGAGGCGCAGCAGGCTGAGCCGCCAAGGGCAGTGCGCCATCGCACACTGGAGAGATTAGCCTGGGCAGGCAGCCGGAGACGCCCCACCCCCCGTGAGAGGCCCAGATGTAACGCTGGCTCCTGACTGTGCCCAGTCCCAGACCTGGCTATTGCCACATTTGGGGAGTGAACCAGTAGGCCAAACAGCTCTGTCTCTCCTGCTCAGGAGATGAACCAGCAGACAGACGGTCTCTATCATTTGCTTTGCCTTATAAATAAATAAGCGTGGCTTTGGCTTAATTTTTAATAACCCTCTGGGCAGCTTTCTCCCGGCAGTGAGCAGGGGCTGGCTCGAGGTCTGTGTCCTGCACAGCAAGCGTTGGCTGTGACATGGGTCCTTGAACTCAAGATGCCGATCCCCAAAAAGGCCAACACCATGGGATTCACCTTAGGCAACCACGCTGGACCCCAGGTTCCCCTGCTCCAGAGCTAGGCACCCAAATCCCAGAGCCCTTATCGTCACAACCAGCCCGCAGAATCTGCCATGCTCTAGACAGAGTGTCTGACGCCCCCACGGGAGCTGTGGAGACACACGTCTGCACTGGGTGTGCAGAAGGTGTGAGGGAGGAGGTGTGTGAGGGAGGAGGTGTGAGGGAGGTGTGGGTAGGAGGTGTGAGGGAGGAGGTGTGTGAAGGAGGAAGTATGTGAGAGAGGAGGTGTGAGGGAGGAGGTGTGGAGGAGGTGTGTAAGGGAGGAGGTGTGTGAGGGAAGAGGAGGTGTGGGTAGGAGGTGTGGGGAGGAGGTGTGGAGGAGGTGTGTAAGGGAGGAGGAGGAGTGTGAGGGAGGAGGTGTGTGAGGGAGGAGGTGTGTGAGGGAGGAGGAGGTGTGGAGGAGGTGTGGGTAGGAGGTGTGAGGGAGGAGGTGTGGGTAGGAGGTGTGAGGGAGGAGGTGTGGAGGAGGTGTGAGGGAAGAGGAGGTGTGGGTAGGAGGTGTGAGGGAAGAGGAGGTGTGGGTAGGAGGTGTGTGGAGGAGGTGTGAGGGAGGAGGTGTGGGTAGGAGGTGTGAGGGAAGAGGAGGTGTGGGTAGGAGGTGTGTGGAGGAGGTGTGAGGGAGGAGGTGTGGAGGAGGTGTGAGGGAGGAGGTGTGGGTAGGAGGTGTGAGGGAGGAGGTGTGAGAGAGGAGGTGTGAAGGAGGTGTGGGGAGGAGGAAGTGTGGAGGAGGTGTGTGAGGGAGGAGGTGAGAGAGAGAGGAGGTGTGGGTAGGAGGTGTGGAGGAGGTGTGGAGGAGGTGTGGGGAGGAGGGGTGAGGGAGGAGGTGTGAGAGAGGAGGTGTGGAGGAGGTGTGAGGGAGGAGGTGAGAGAAGAGGAGGTGTGGGTAGGAGGTGTGGGGGAGGAGGTGTGGAGGAGGTGTGGAGGAGGTGTGAGGGAAGAGGAGGTGTGGGTAGGAGGTGTGGGGAGGAGGAGGTGTGGGTAGGAGGTGTGGGGGAGGAGGTGTGTGAAGGAGGTGTGTAAGGGAGGAGGTGTGTGAGGGAAGAGGAGGTGTGGGTAGGAGGTGTGGGGAGGAGGTGTGTGAGGGAGGAGGTGTGGAGGAGGTGTGGGGAGGAGGTGTGGGTAGGAGGTGTGGGGGAGGAGGTATGGGGAGGAGGAGGTGTGGAGGAGGTGTGAGGGAGGAGGTGTGAGAGAGGAGGTGTGGGTAGGAGGTGTGAGGGAAGAGGAGGTGTGGGTAGGAGGTGTGAGGAGCAGGTGTGCAGCGGGATGGGAGGAGCAGGTGGGAGGGAGGACAGGTCCCCTGAGCCTGTCGCCTTTGACAGGTGCTCATCATCGTCCTGCTGGATCAGGCACGGTTTCCCTAATGTGACCCCCTCACTGTTCCTGCTCAGAGCCTTAACTTAGATTGTGTGACATCCGGGCTAAGCACCCCCCTACGCGCGTTCATTCCTGTCATTTCCAAATCCAGTAGATTCCCACCTGCTGTGCAGTCCGCCCCATGCCACACCTGTCCCACCCTCCCCTGACGCCCACACCTGCCCCATGCTGCCCTGGTGGGCCCTCCATGATCCCCGAACCTGCCCGCCCTCCCCTGAATCCCACACCTGCCCCACCCTCCATGATGCCCACCTGCCCCACTCTCTCCTGACGCCCACACCTGCCCCACACCTGCTCTGCTTCTCTCCCTGGTTCTGACCCTGAGAGCCCCACTGTAGACCTGGTTGCCCTGACTCCTCCCATGTGTGCACCCTCCTCTGGCCGTGGCGCCCACAGAAGCTTAGCACCCATGGCTGAGGTTGGGCCCGGCCCCTCCGCCTGCCCTCACCCTGGAGGAGAATCTGCCAGACCCTGGTCTGGTCTCCACACCTGCTGCCTGTGATCCCCCGACCTGGTCAGGCCTCCAGACCGGGCAAGCGCTCGGCTTGGACCCCGCCGTCGTCAGGGAAACAACGTCACCCTAACAACTGGCCCTCTGTGTGCAGGTCACAGGGCCACACTGCAGGCAGCCGACCCTGCAGGCTGCCCTTGGTCCGTGTCACATACGTGTCCCACAAAGCCAACCTCAATGAGCACCAGGAGCTCCCTGTCTCTGCTCGCCCTCCCCCGTGACTTCTCACCCTGCCAGCACAGCCTGGATCATCTCAGCTGACCTATCCCTGCCTGTGTGGTCCTGCTGGCGATCGCCCAGAGCGGCCAGCACCGAATGCACAGTGATCCTTCTCACGCGGTCCCCTCTCCCCTTGGCTGTCCCCACTGTCACTGTGGGCCAGCTCTGTTATAACAGTCGCAGCCGGGTCCTGGGCACGGGGAGTGTGCTGGCACCAGAGCCGCTCCTGGCTGATGGGCATGGATATTAGTGGGCCAGGAGGCCAAGGGTGTGTGGGACCCGCAGTGTGGCTGCCCGGGCCACGGGTCACACTCGCAGCAGCTGGCAGGCCGTGCACACTTCCCTGGGCTTGGCTAACAGGTGGATGTCACACCGGAGGGAGGCTCCCTGTTGCTATGCCACGAGGGGGCGGCGTCTTCCACACCCAGAGCTGTCAGGGGTGGGGGTGGGGTGTGTTAGCTTTGCCAACCACCCAGGAAAGAAAATACCAGCCGAGTACAAACAGGCCCTTGTTACGCAGAGCAGTCTGACCCTGGGCCTTCCCCGTGCGGTGGAGGACTGAGCAGGAGAGGGGAGGACCGCAAGCGGGAAGGACAAGCTGGGTGGTGGACAAAGGTTTATACCCCCTGACGTGGGTGCTGGCGTCAGCCCTGCTTGGGCTCTGAGAGGACAGGGAGTGCTGGCCGTTGTCCATCATTGGCCTGTACGTGGCCTTGGCTGCCTTTGGGGCGTGCCAGATCTCTGGCTGAGGTCACTGTGGTGTCCACCCACTTCCCGTAAGTGGGGTAACTGTCAGGGTGGACTTCAGTCTTGGGGAGCAAAGCGTAAAGGTCGACTGCCAGGTGGGAAGCCCTTGTCTGCGACTGGCTGAGCTGGTGACCGGGACCCGTGGAGGCCAAGGAGCCCACGTGGTTTCTCCTACTGCGCTGAGAGAGGCTGACGTGCACATAGCAACCTGTGAGACGCCTGCGTGACACCATGAGCTTCTGCAGAGCCCCCACGAGTCACTTAGCCCCCCGAAACGGGGCGCTCTCCTCTGAGGTGGCCAGCAGCACACATGGCACCTCAATCCACTGCTCCTTGCATTTTAATTACAGCGGAAACCTGAGTGGCCATGGGGGCTAGGGGAGACTAACTGGGCAGGGGTGCCCACAGCTGTAAGCAATGCACCCAGAGCCCCAGGGCCAAAGCAATAAAATCTCTTTCCTCTTCAAATATTAGCAAACAATGGTTGTTTGGAACCTGGCATGGGTCCGGGCTGTGGCTCTCTCTGCTGTCTGGTTTCTGGAGCCAAGCCCCACCTTCTGAGCCACATGACCAGAGAGAAATGGACCAAGTCCTGTAGCCCAGCTCGGTCCAGGGACACGGGGTTTAGGAAGGAGACACGGGGTTTTGCATGCCGATTCCACACACAGCTTCACATTCAGACCAAGGTGAGAGCAGGTGCCATGCTCCCCTGACGTGTGACACTGTCGTGCACGCCCCGGGCTGGGGGCCCTTCGTGGGGTGACCTCAGGATTCCCGCCACTGCCTGATCCACAGGCTCCTCTTAGGAAAGGGCAGGGTCCGTGGAACAGGAAGAGAATGGCTCTGGGTGCTGGGAAGAGCCCGTGGCACCTGCTGACCACCACCGGCCGTGAACCGGATGCCAGCTGACCTTCAGGGACACACAGTCGGAGAGAATTGTAAGAATGTGGGACACATAGCAAGGAGGGGACTTTCTCTGACATTCTTTCCCAAGGTAAGGCCGCCCGTGTGGCTCCACCTGGCGCTCTGGTGGGCTCAGCCCCACCCTGGTGGCACGCAGCATTTCTCAAGCCTGGGGCGTGTCCACGCTGGGTGCTGTCCTGGCTTTGTTTTCAGTGTTGTCCCAAAGGGCCCACGCTCTTCTCAACTCCCCACGGGAATCACTGGGGCAAGGCAGAGAGGCTCGGAAGTGCAGCTCTTTCAGGACCGCGCCTAGTGGGACCACGCAAGCGCTCTGGGGGCGGTCCCTGCAGGGCGGCAGGGTGAGCGCCCGATGTGAGGGTGCTGGATTCAGGCTGCAAACTGCCAGCCAGCTGTTGAATGCAACACATGAGGCACTCGTATGGTAACTCCTACACGCGTGTGTGTGTGAGCAAGCCCATGCATGCCCCACGTACCGATGCACAGCCTGGCATGGAGTGGCAGCCCTGTGTCATACGCCTCAGCAGGTCACCCCCCACTGGGCACAGCGGCGCCTCGCTGGAGCCTGATCCAGCAGCACCCTCAGCCACCACCGCGGCAGTGGCCTTGAAGTTGTGCTTCGAGGTGGCCTTGGACACAGCTCTCTCAGAAGCGGATTGGAATCCTCAGGTCAAGCTTGGTAATAGGAAGGCCCAAAGACACGAGAGGTGGGCAGGCTGCAGCTGACTGGCACAACAGGCTGAGCAGGAAAGCAGGGGCTGGGAGCTGCCTCCACAGGTCCGCAGGTCACCCAGGAGACTTGGGGCAAAGCCAGAGGGGAGAGAAGCAGCCATGCAGGCTCCAAGAACACCCACGCCACCCACTACACATGGACACGTCACAGTCCCAGACCTCTGTGGGTGGGAATGCAGGAGGAGGCTCCTGAGAGTGAGGGCCTCACAGCTTCCACTCACTGAGAGTCGCTTCTCTTTAAGGAGCCACATGGGCCACTGACCAGAGGCCGTGTCCCTGCACCTGCTGACTGGTCCTCCCCTGCATCTTAGGGCTGGCCCCTGTTTGGAGTCCTCACTGCCCATGTAGGAGATTCGGACAAGCATAGGCCAGGGTCACCTCCACATAGAGGATTCCAACAGGTGCAGGCCGCTGTCACCTGCACGTGGGGGATTCTGACAGGTGAGGGCTGCTGTCACCTCCACATTGGCACCTGGCCAGCCTCCTGGGGACAACTGAGCTGGCAGATGACAGGGTAATGTCCTGATGGCACAGCTGTGGGGTTAACGCCGTAAGAGGCGTGGGCCAGATGTGCCCAACGAGCCTGGCTGGCTGGCTGCGCCCCCGGGGCTATGGCCCACTCGGGACGCTCAGTGACATTGCCCAGGTGTTCCTCATTTTGCCCTGATCCCGTTGACTGCACAGCAAGGTCCCTGCCAGGCATCACGCAGGTCCCAGCTGGCACCTCGAGGCCAGAAAGGGAGCAGTGTGGCCTCTTCTGTCAGATGCACTTGCTTATTGGAGAGACAGAGTGAAACAGAGCAGGCCACGATGGCCACAGCTGGACCAGGCCGAAGCCGGGAGCTTCCCTGGGTCTCCCACGATGGCCACAGCTGGACCAGGCCGAAGCCGGGAGCTTCCCTGGGTCTCCCACGATGGCCACAGGTGGACCAGGCCGAAGCCAGGAGCTTCCCTGGGTCTCCCACGCGGGTGCAGGAGAACAAGTGTTTGAACTGTTTTCTGTCCCTTTCCCAGCCAGTGAGTAGTAAGGTAATGGGAAGCAGGGCAGCCAGGATTTGAGGTGGTATCCATGTGGGATGCTGGCGCCAGTCGCACAGGAGTGCCTTCCCAGGCCCAGACAGGGAGGTGGGGTTAGGAAACAGCAGGAGGGGCCGGTTGGGGCGGCTGGGACGGTCCTGAACCATGTGTAGGCCAGTCCGGCATTCCCGACCCCCGGCTTGGATCTGAGGCTCCACCATGGGCAGGAGGCCGGCGTATCAGTCAGCCTTGTCCCTCCTGAGGAGCTGCCCTGAGCTCCACGGGGGAGGCGTCCTTGCTGCCCCTCACATCCCTGCTTGGAAAGCAGACACTGGGGCCCGGCGGCGTGGCCTCGCAGCTAAAGTCCTCACCTTGAACGTGCCAGGATCTCATATGGGCACCGGTTCTAATCCCGGTGGTCCCGCTTCCTATCCAGCTCCCTGCCTGTAGCCTGGGAAAGCAGTCGAGGACGGCCCAAAGCCTTGGGACCCTGCACCCATGTGGGAGACCCGGAAGAAGTTCCTGGATCCTGGCTTCGGATCGGCGTAGCATCGGCCATTGTGCTCACTTGGGGTCAGAAGATCTTCCTCTCTCTCTCTTCTCCTCTCTGTATATCTGACTTTCCAATAAATAAATAAATCTTAAAAAAAAAAAAAAAAGGAAAGCAGACACTGGTTCAAGGTGAGACGCCCGGGGCAGCACCCTAGGCGCCCTCTGGTGGCAGGGCAGGTGCAAGCGCCTGTGGCCTGTCCCAGAGCTCCCAGTGACCTATGTCCTACCGTGCTGGGGCGAAGACACTGGCCGAGCCCCAAGGCTGCTCTCCACAGCTGATCTTCGGGGACCTCAGCTCGCCAGGGCAGAGCGCCCCTGCTGACAGTGAGTCTTGTTGAGAGCCTGCCATGTGTCCACTCAGCGAGGCCAACACTGTGACATCACAGCCTCTCCAGCGTGAGGTCACAGCCACCCCCAGCCCGAGGTCACAGCCCCCCCAGCCTGAGGTCACAGCTCCCATCCCCAGGCTGAGGTCACAGCCCCCCCTTCCCAGCCTGAGGTCATAGCCCCCCCCTTCCCAGCCTAAGGTCACAGCCCCCCAGCCCGAGGTCACAGCCCCCCAGCCCGAGGTCACAGCCCCCCCAGCCCGAGGTCACAGCTCCCATCCCCAGGCTGAGGTCACAGCTCCCCCCCTTCCCAGCCTGAGGTCACAGCCCCACAGCCTAAGGTCACAGCCCCCCAGCCCGAGGTCACAGCCCCCCAGTCCAAGGTCACACAGCATGAGATCTCGCTTTGGGGGCTCAGAGGCCAGCAGGCCGCAGGTCCCAGCCTCATGGGTAGCAGGTGGGCATTGGACAGAAGCCACGAGTTGTTCCTGTCTAGTGAGGTTCTGAGCTGTGCTCAATAAAGGACGTGTCACTCCCGCGGGACACCAGCAGGTGCAGGCCGCAGACTGTCCCCGTGCCGACACTCATGTGGGCCACTGGGGAGGTGGGCAGCGTGTCCCACCTGCTTCCCACCTGTGCCCGGGCAGGCAAAAACTCTCCCTTTGTCCCAGAACGCTTTTCTGGATGGATGAGCCTGAAGTGGCCTCCTGGGCTGCATCCCCTGGGATGTCCCCTCCCTCCAGCGCCATGCAAGGACCCATGCACCCTCGGAAGGTGTCTCTTGACCCCAACTCTCTGAGTTCTTTCCTCATTGCCCCACCTGGTTCCCACACTCACCGAGAGGCCCCGGTCACCCCTGACGTGGGTGGCAGCTCAGACACAGCGGAGCATACAGGCGGGGGGGCGGGGGATGGCGAGCGGGATCAGGGTGTACAAGGACCTCTGGCAGACTCCGCTGCTCTCCCTCTCACGCAGGCCCGCTCGCACACCCTCTTGGCTCCGACCAGAGCCTGATTAACCTCATGGATTCTGTGGGTGACAGTTATGGCAGCTGTTGCCTCAGCTTCTCTTGTTACCTGCTGTGGCTTCGCGTCCTGCTGGCTGATCCTGGGCCCAGCAAGTCCGCCCGTCCTGCAGGGAACTCAGCCACACAGGCCTCTAAGTAGCGACATTTGTGCTTTCACACAGGGAGTCTTCGGGCAGAGCTGGGAGAGGCCTGGTCGGTGAGCAGAAGAGCCTGCTGGGGTCACAGTGGCTGGCAGACACAGGCCGAGGTCTCAGCAGGTGGAGCCAGAGCAGAAGTCCCACCAGGGGGCAGTGTTTCTCTTCAGAACGTTGACGTGGACATTCGAAGGGATCCCACATCCACAGGAAACCCAACTGCATGTGTGTGCACGCATGTCAGCATGCAATGACATGTGTGTCCACTGTGCGGTGAGATGTGCAGCTCAACCCAGGCCTCCCTGCTCACTCAGCCTCTGCTCCGTGTGTGCACACGTGCACACGTGTGTGCGTGGTGTCCTGGCTCAGCCACCAGCCCTGTTCTGTGTGCATGCATGTGAACATGTGTGTGCAAGTGTGCATGTGGGAGTGCTGTATACATGTGTGCGTGTGATGTCGTGTTGTGTACATGTGTGTGCTTGTGAACACGCGTGTGCACGCTGTCCTGCTTGGCCGCCAGCCCCTGATTTGTGTATTACGTGTTCGCATATGTGTGAACACATGTACCTGTGTGTTCTGGCCTAGGCTCACTGCCCAGCTCACCTGGGGACCCTGTGTCTGCAGGTGCCCTCTGAGGTCCAGGGCCTGGCATCTGCTGGGCATTCGACAGGCACTTTGGCCTGGAAACTTCATCTTTCCTACAATGATAGCTGTGAATGCATAACTCACTGGCAGCCCCTCCCCCTACCGGTACTGGCTTCCTTTACGGCTACCCAGCCCTGTGCAGCTCCCGTTCCCACTGCCCCTGCCAGCCTGGCTGCCCGGCCCCGTGCAGCTCCCGTTCCCACTGCCCCTGCCAGCCTGGCTGCCCAACCCCGTGCAGCTCCCGTTCCCACTGCCCCTGCCAGCCTGGCTGCCCAACCCCGTGCAGCTCCCGTTCCCACTGCCCCGCCAGCCTGGGTGCCCCTTTCTTACCCTGTCCCTCCTGGGCAGAGCCCCACATGCACCTCCCTGCCCTCCGTTCCCCATCCTGTATCTCCCTCCTCTGCCACCTTTGTGCTGAGGGAGCCTCAGGCCTGAGCGTCCAGAAGGGGGGGTCCCCTGCTCCCCCCGCGCTGGCTCCAGCATGCAGCCTCTCTCTCAGATTAGTTCTCCTTCAGCCCATCCAGGTGTGTGGTGTGTGCACACACGTGTGCATGTGGAGTGTGTCTGGGTCCGTGTGTACATCACCACCTCACTGGCCACTGGGAGGGGGGGAGGCGTGTCCACTCGTGCCTCAGACGCACAGCCCAGGGCACGCCATGTCAGCCACTGGAAAGAGCACAGGCTGTAGGCCAGAGGGCGCAGTGCCTTGCTCTGTCCCCATGGCCTCCTGACCACGTGGGCAGGGCTGGCTCTGGACAATGCAGGGCAGGGCAGGAACCAGAAGGCGCGGGAGGGGCAGGCGCAGCCCGCAGGGACTGCAGGACCCCACCCATTGGATGGGCGGACGCTGCAGTCTGCGCTGGTCCAGCCCTGGAGCCCACCGAGACCTCCCTCTTGCTGAAGAAGAGCCCGGCGAGGCAGCCTCACGCCTGGTCATGGCCTGTCTCGCGTTAGCCTGCGCCACATCACACGTGGCCCTGTCTCTCCGCCCTGGCTCCAACAAAGGGGTGGGGCGGTGGAGCCCCCAGGCTCTCTCCACCCCCACCCCCACCCCCGTTCTGCTGGACTGCCTGCCACCTCCACTGCTCGTCTGCCGGCCACCGTGGCACGGTTCATTCTGTTTTCCCACAGGGGAAGCACCTAGGACCGAGCATGTGTTACTTCCCGAGGGCACACAGACCCCCATATTGGGTGACAGCAGGCCTGGGCACAGCCCAGGGCACTGGGGGTGCTTGGGGCTATGCAGCCCACAGCGCGGACAATGGGCATCGTGGGCACTGCTTCCCTGTGAGAGGACAAGCAACAGCTTTCCCTGGACAGGGGTAAGGGTTTCTGGGCCTGGGGTCTCCAAACCAGCAAGTGCCAAGGGGCCGAATTCCAGAAGGCAGAGGCGACAGCGTGATTTGGCTGCCACTGGTGGCTTCCTGTGTCACCTGCCGTGAGTTCCCGCTGCCCTGTCCAGCAGGCAGCCTCTGGGTCAGTGGAGGAGCAGGCCAGCTTGTCCCACGAGGGTCTCCGCAGCACCGCTGGCCAGAGGAGCTGGTTCCTGATGGACTCTGAGGGAAGAGACCAGGCCGGCGGCTGTAAGGGGCTCGGGCGGCCAAGACAGCACGGAGCCCACGTGGCTCTCCCTGGGCCGTTCTGTCCTTACCGTTCCGCCTCTGCTGTCTCACCCCTCTGTGGTCTAGGGCCTGCCATGCAGAAACCTCCCGTCTTCCTGTTGCACATGTGCCTTTGGCCTGTTGGATGTGCTGTTGGCCCACCCAGTCCTTCCGCTCCACCACCCCAACCCCAACCCATGCAAGCAGCACACACAGACCCTATGCCCCTCCCAGCCCTCTCTCCCAGGAGCAGAAGTAGGGGAGGAGTGCAGAGTCGCCTAGCTCTGCGGACAGACCCACTCCACTCCTGCCCAGAGACCACTGGGTTCCCAACACCTGAGGGCCATGTGACCAGGATATTCCTGGTTCTTGTCAAGTAGAGCTTTCCCCACCCTTCCATGCACTTGACCCTGAACCCTGGACGTGTGGAAGGACTCCCAGTGGGCGGGACTGAGCGGGACAGCACCCAGGAGCCCATCAGCTCTGCGGGGAAAGTTAAGCAGCCCCTGCTCTCCCATAGCCCTCATCGCCTCCCCCCTGGAAACCCACAGTCCTTCCAGTTCTCCTGGAACCAGCTTGGCTGACCCTAACCCGCTGGCGGGCTTCCACGCTGAAACCTCAGTGCAGAGTTTCGTGGGGAGAGAACTCTGACCCACACCGACTGTGTAGACCCCCACCTTCCCAGTGCACAAGTCTGGGGCAGGATCAGCGTCAGCGTCAAGGCTTCGGGGTGTGTGAGGTGGATTAGCTCTGTGTGTGTGTGTGTGTGTGTGTGTGTGTGTGTGTGTGTGTGTGAGGTGCACACAGGGTTAACTCTGTGTGTGTGTGTGTGTGTGTGTGTGTGGTGGATTAACTCTGTGTGTGTGTGAGGTGCACACAGGGTTAACTCTGTGTGTGTGTGTGTGTGTGTGTGAGGTGGACACAGGGTTAATTCTGTGTGTGTGTGTGTGTGAGGTGCACACAGGGTTAACTGTGTGTGTGTGTGTGAGGTGCACACAGGGTTAATTCTGTGTGTGTGTGTGTGTGTGAGGTGGACACAGGGTTAACTCTGTGTGTGTGTGTGTGTGTGTGTGTGTGTGTGTGTGTGTGTGAGGTGGACACAGGGTTAACTCTGTGTGTGTGTGTGTGTGTGTGTGTGTGTGTGTGTGTGTGTGAGGTGGACACAGGGTTAACTCTGTGTGTGTGTGTGAGGTGCACACAGGGTTAACTGTGTGTATGTGTGTGTGTGTGAGGTGGACACAGGGTTAGCAGTATATGTGGTGTGTGTGGTGGACATATGTGAAGTTAATGTGGTATTGTGCGCTCTGTGTGTGTGGTGGGGGCATGTGAGGATGTGACATGGGTGTGTTCTGGGGAGGTGTTTTGGATACCTGGGGATTTGTGGTACGTGTTGGTACATGTGTCATGTGTGTCGGTACATACGTCATGTGTGTGAGTCTTGTATGTTTTGGTGTGGTCTTGGGTGTCTAATGTGTGGTGTGACTGTGGTGTGTGTTGTGTTGTATCTGTGTGGCATGGGGTAGGTGTGCTGTGTGTTATCTGCATGTGTGTGTTTCTGTGATGTGTGTCTATGTATGTGGTAGGTGTGTTGTGGGAACTGGCATGTGTGGTGTATGGGGCGGGTGGTGCGTGTTCTATCAAGTGCATCTGTCCTGCATGGTATGCACGAGTGGTGTGAGGGTGTGTGGATATTGTATGTGTGTGCAGTGTGTCTGTGATGTGTGCGTGCTGTGGGGATGAGCCTGTGTGTACCGAGGCGTGTGTGGTATCTGTGGTATCCGTGGTGTGTGTGGTGTGACTGTGGTGTGTGTGGTGTGTGTGTGGTGTGTGTGGTGTGACTGTGGTGTGTGTGGTGTGATTGTGGTGTGCGTGGTGTGCGTGGTGTGTGTGTGTGACTGTGGTGTGTGTGGTGTGTGTGGTGTGTATGTGGTGTGTGGTGTGTGTGTGGTGTGTGTGGTGTGTATGTGGTGTGTGTGGTGTGTGTGGTGTGACTGTGGTGTGCGTGGTGTGATTGTGGTGTGCGTGGTGTGATTGTGGTGTGCGTGGTGTGTGTGGTGTGTGTGTGTGTGACTGTGGTGTGTATGTGGTGTGTGTGGTGTGTATGTGGTGTCTGTGGTGTGACTGTGGTGTCTGGAGTGTGTGGTGTGTGTGGTGTGTGTGGTGTGTGTGGTGTGTGTGGTGTGTGTGGTGTGTGTGTGTGTGGTGTGACTGGTGTGTCTCTCTCTAATTGCTGTTTTAATGGCAGCTTTTTACTTTGTGAGATCCCTTTGAGGAAAAAAGATTCCTGTGACCTCCCCTGCATCTACTCCTGCCCTGCCCCGTCCCCTCCCTCCCCTGCCCTGTCCCGTCCCTCCCCTGCCCCGTCCCCTCCCTCCCCTGCCCCGTCCCCTCCCTCCCCTGCCCTGTCCCGTCCCTCCCCTGCCCTACTCCCTGCTCATGTCCTCTCTCTCTGGAAACTAAAGCCAGCCCAGCCACTGTCCCCGTGGACACAGCCCGAGCCAGCCCAGCCACTGTCCCCGTGGACACAGCCCCGAGCCAGCCCAGCCACTGTCCCCCGTGGACACAGCCCCGAGCCAGCCCAGCCACTGTCCCCCGTGGACACAGCCCCGAGCCAGCCCAGCCACTGTCCCCGTGGACACAGCCCGAGCCAGCCCAGCCACTGTCCCCGTGGACACAGCCCGAGCCAGCCCAGCCACTGTCCCCGTGGACACAGCCCCGAGCCAGCCCAGCCACTGTCCCCGTGGACACAGCCCTGCCCCGTCTGTCTCCCAGCGTTCACTGGTTTACTGGGGAGAGCAGATCCAGAACCAGGTGCCACAGGACTGAACGTCAGCCTGTCGTTCTCATTTTTCCTGAAATACCATGTTAGCCCTCCAATCATTTTTTAAGATTTATGTATTTATTCTTATTGGAAAGGCAGATATATGGAAAGGAGGCAAGACAGAGAGGAAGCTCTTCCATCCAATGGTTCACTCCCCAAGTGGCTGCAATGGCTGGAGCTGAGCTGATCCAAAGCCAGGAGCCAGGAGACTCTTCCGGGTATCCCACATGGGTGCAGGGTCCCAAGGATCTGGGCCGTCCTCCACTGCTTTCCCGGGCCACAGGCAGGGAGCTGGATGGGAAGCGGGGCCACTGGGATTGGAACCAGCAACCATATGGGATCCTGGCGCGTTCAAGATGAGAACTTTGACTGCTACGCTGTTGCTCTGGGCCCCTAGCCCTCTAATCTTAAAAATACAATAGTGATATGAGTATATGCCAAAATCCATAATCAAGAGTGTGTTGTTGTTTTTGTTGAATTCAGATGAAACAAACATTGTGTTTTCATAGCCTGGATAATAAAGAAAAAAGAATGTGTTCTTTCAAATCCTAATAACCAAAATAATCTTGTAAATACTGATTTTTTCGTAAATGCAGAGAGATAGAAAGGCAGATTCACACAGAAAGGTCGCCCATCCAAGTCTCTGGAACAGCTGTGCCACACAGTAGCTGGGAGCCAGGCACGGGGCGCCGGTACCCACGGGGTGCCAGGCAGGGTTCGTGCACCCGCTGCCTCGCAAGCCATGCCCGAGCTGGAAGCGGAGGCAGAGCCGGAGCCCACCCCTGGCACTCTGATGCTGCCTCGAGGGCCGTCTGCAGGCACTCGGCTCCTTATCTGCCTCCAGCCGTCACATGCTAACATTGGGCTCCTTCCTGCTGGGACAGTGCCAGCCGTGTGACTACCACGCGCATACGGCCAACACACTCAGGTCTGATCACGCAGTCGGGGCCGGTGACACTGCACGCTGGGAGTGTCACCTGCGCCAGGTTGCTGACGTCCCTCTCTCGGTGACTTCTCCTCTAAGTCTCGTAACTGGAGCTTCCTGGGCACATGAACCCACGGACTTCTTTCTACCTGGCAGCTAAGCCAGGCCCGTCCACACAGAAGGGAGTCCGGTGGAGAGGCGTACACGCCTCCCTGGGCTTCCACGGAGGATCCGTCCTGACACGCAGAATCACAGCTCTCCTTGCGGGAAGCCTGCGCGTCCCCGGCGCTGACTGTCCAGCACGCGTCCATTGGTGGAAAACGCACGCAGAGGCAAAGCCGGGTGCATGGAGATCATCTTCCAGAACAGAAGAAGGCAAACTGAGACCAGCACACCGGGCTGGGTACCTGCGATATAACTTGACAAAACTTATTTACCGGAACCTTTGATTTCTCCTCCATCAAGTTCAGGTATTATCTGGACCTGACTGGATTGACATTAAGTGAGGTTGAGTGCAGATGCAAGTAAGCAGCAGGCGCTTCACAAGCAGCAGCCTCATGTCGGGCTTAGAGGTGGAACCTTGCTAGGTTCTACAACACCAGCAACCACAAAGTCCCCGCTGATCCACTCCCTGCTGACACCGCTGGGAACGGAGGATGATGTCCGGGCCGCTCCGTGTGTGCTGCAGACACGTCCCCTGACACCGGGCTGAGCGTCTGACAAGGCGCCCCAGCTGGGGTGCCAGGCAGTGCCAGGCAGTGGTGGCCGCTGGCCCCACAAGGCCTCCGTCGGTGTCCACCGAGCAGAAGGAAGCACGGTGATGCTCGGGGCGTGGAGGGTGATGACCCTGGCGGTGGCCTGTGGGTACCGCAGGCGCTGCCCTTCCCCTCCGCCCAGTGCCTCCGGTGTCAGGGACTACCCAGGACAGCCTGATTGTCTGCTCCTCGCAGAGCTTGTTGGGCCAGCCCCACCCACCTGCACGTCGCAGCAGATGACACCTGCCTTTCGCAACGGGCTCATTTCTGATCTGGGTACAAGGCTTAACACAGTTGGTGTAACTTCGGCATCATGCAGACATGTCACCTGTGTCGTGAATGGGGACAGAGTGGGAGTGTTGGCAGCAGGGCACTGCTCAGAAGGCTTGACCGTGGGACAAGCGCTGGCAGTGGGCCACGCAGGAGAGGGGTGCAGGATAAGTATGCAGGGCTGGTGTGCACGTTTGCTGCTCTCTGGGCACCAGCCACAGGTGGGGGACTGCCAATGTACCCACAGTGCATCTACAAGTGTGAGCAGAGAGGTGTTAGTTGCAGGTGCGACCATGACCACATAGGTGACCATCACCATGCCGAAGGGGCCAGCGTCCTCCGCCTGGACCACCCCCTGCCTTGGTGCTGACACTGTGCCCTGAGCCCACTCCTTCACTCCCTCACACCCACTCACCCTTTCTAAGCTCTCTGCCTCCTGCAAGGACAGCCTGCTTCTCAGGAAGGAAGGCCAGGCCAGTGTCCGGCGAAGCTTAGGTGTCGGGTAGGCCCTGGACTTTGCTCTGCAGGCAGCCTCCTGCATCTCTGGGATGAAGGCAGAACCCGCAGCATCCCCACTCACACACAGCTGCACATCTGGCCACTTAACTGCGGCCTTCCCACCGAGACAGATGCTGGCCGGAGAGCCGGGCCTTCGTCTAGGGGTGCGGGCACTGTGGGCCCAGAGGACAGCCTGGGACACGGTTTGGTGTGACACAGGCACTGCATCTGCTGGCGGAGGGCAGAGAGCAGGCGTGGCTGTCTAGAGGACTCCACGGTGGCCTGTGCGTGGCCAGGTCACCTCGTGGAGCCCCCTTGGGGTGTCAGGCTGGCGGAGGTGTTAGGGGAGACCCTTGCCAAAGCCATCAGAGGGAACTGCCAAGGGACTGGCGTTCTGGGGTGGGAGAGCAGTGCTGTGCCTGGCAGGTGCCCTAGCAGGCTGGCCTGCAGCGATGCTGGGGCCCTGTGCAGGAGCAGGACTCGGGGGCAGAGGCGGCCGGGAGGCCAGGAGAGAGTCTGCTCCGCCAGCCCCACTGCAGGTGTGTGAGCAGCCAGCAGCTGGCCCCATGCCCGGACAGCCCGCCCTGCCTGCACGTCAGGGGACGCCCACCAGTGTTGGGTTCTCAGTGGCAGGCAGGACGGCGGCGCTCCAAGAGCTGAGCAGACGACGGCTGTGGTGGGAAGCAGGCACCCGTCTGGGTGTCAACGTGAGACTGGAAGTCACCGGTGGCGCTGGCCTCCCCCTGGGAACCAGCTGGGAGTGTGGGGAAGAGGGGGGGCTCCAGAGCCTGGCACGGGGAGGAGCACGGGACTTGGCTCTGGGGCTGCCCTCTGCCCCACACGGGCAGAGCAGGTACTGGATGTGGCCGGCTGCGGCCATGGCCAGCTGCAGCGGGACCCTCTGCTGCTGACACAGGGTTCGTAGGCCCCGCAGGAGGAGAGGGAGGAGCAGGCTGCCCCCGGCTTGCTCCCTAGGCCTCTGGCTGGCACCATCGGGGGCTGCCCAGGGCACCACCGCCCAGAAGAGGGAGAAGGACTTTGAAGAAGGAATGAGCAAAACCAACACAGGAGCAGACTGGAGATCACCAGGAATGTTCCAGAACCTTTTGTATTCCTGTGGCTGGAAGCTTGTGTGGGGGGAGGGGGTCGGAGGAAGCGCCCCAGGGTGGGAGTGGGGTGGGGCAGGCTGGCTGTGACTCAGCTCCTGGAGGCCACACTGGGGCCGGGTGTGGCAATGGAATGGGCCCCAGGTGGGCAGGAAACACGCTGTCCTCTCCAGGGACACTCCCGGCCAATGGTGTGTACAGTCCTGGTCAAGCAGCCAACAGATCTGTGAACTGGCTGGTCCTCCTCCCGGCCCCTCCCCCTCGGCACAGCCCCATTCCCCCGCGGGGTGCAGCCGGGCCTCGGAGAAGGTTGGGTGACCTCCTGGCCGGCCACTCCCTCAAATTCCAGCCCGTGGGTGGTGGCCAGGCCTGTTTCTTCTCTCTGCTCTCCAATGCTCCACGGGGTTGGGTGGTGGCCAGCACCTTGCTTCCGCCCTCCTCCCCGACGGCTGCTGGGACCCCCAGTCCCAGCCCCATGCTCACTGGGACACAGGTCAGCCCCCACGCCCTGCGTGCCAGGGCTGAGCCAGGTGGGGGTGGGGGTGGTTCCTGGGACCACAAGTGGGGGGCTTCAAGAAAGAGTGCAAAGAAAGGGCGCAGGGCGGAGCAGAGTTGGAAGTCGCTTGGACTAGGCCAGAAACCCCGACCAAGGAGACAGGGACAAGCGACGAAGCCCACCTGGCACGCTGTCCAACTACACGCCTACAGAGCTGAGTCCTGCAGCACCCGCCCTGCTCGCTTGTCTTCTGGCCCGGTGGCGAGACCCCGTTCCCATGGTCAAGCGCTTGGAGCTTTGTCGGTGACACCTGCTGTGTGTGTGTGCTGGTCTCTGACTGCACACGTGAGGCCATCGTGTGTGTGCTGCTCTCTGACTGCACACACAGGCCTGTCACATATGTGCTGGTCTTTGTACACACAAGGCTGTCATGTGTGTGTGTGTGCTGGTCTTTGTACACACAAGGTCATCGTGTGTGTGTGTGCTGGTCTTTGTACACACAAGGTCATCGTGTGTGTGTGTGCTGGTCTTTGTACACATGAGGCTGTCACGTGTGTGTGCGTGCTGGTCTCTGACTGCACACACAGGCCTGTCACGTGTGTGTGCTGGTCTTTGTACACATGAGGCTGTCACGTATGTGTGTGTGTGCTGGTCTCTGATTCCACACACGGGCCTGTCACGTGTGTGTGCGTGCTGGTCTCTGACTGCACACACAGGCCTGTCACATGTGTCACAGTGCCCCCTCTTCCCCCTGGAACCATCACACATTCACACGTGTATTAACTGTTTCAGGAAAGCCAGCTGTGCACCCTGGGTCCTGCTGGGCCCGCCGCTTCCCTCCCTGGCACACACTCAACTTCCTGGTGTGGTGCAGGAGGCGTTGCCTCTGCTGGAAGCCCTCTCCGGCCACAGAACGGCCTCCGCCCACGCCGCCAGCAGGGCAGCCTTGCCCACAGCGCTCATGCCCAGGGTGATGACCAGAGCACAGCCTCCACCCTCCGCTTGGTGGGGGCCCCTCCGGCACTGTCAGGTGGGACGTTCCTTGCAAGGCCTGAGGTCTCCAAGACCAAATGCCATCTGGGGAATGTGTCATGGAGTCTGTGTCAGCGCAGGACACTTCAGAGAGGACCCACCCATCAGCCAGTCTTGAGCAGCTTCCTCTCCCGGCCACCATTAAGGGACAGCTCTCCGGTCTGGGTAGCCTGATGATGAGCTTCCTGTTAGGGTCACTTCCTGATTAGCCGTCCCGGTTGCTCATTGACGGACAGCTGTATGGCAGCTTCCTGTCGCGGCTGTGCTGGGCAGGGCTTCCCAGAGCAGAGAGCCCAGGGGGACTCATCATCCACCACATCTTGGGTGGGCAAAGTGAGCTTGCTTACACGCTGGCCGGTCTCCCGGCGGACGGCTTGCACGCCTGGCGTCTCGGGAGGGCGCTGTGGAGCACTGGGCACTTGGGGTGGACAATGAGCAGCCCCTCCAGGCACTCTGCTCTGGAAGGTCCCCCAGAACAAAAACAAAACAACAAAACAAAAAACCTTTGGAATCCACGCTGTTTCCTCACGTGGAGGCATTTTTCAGCACCTGCTGTATGTATGTATTTCAATCTTCATTTTGTACCAAGATGCACGTTTTCAATCCCATTCTCCCCGGGCCTTCTGAAGCAGCCTCAGGAATAGAACCAGTGGAGCCTCAGCTCTGACTTTTAGGGAAGAGATACCAAGAGTCCCGGAGCGACTGCTGCCGAGCCCAAGCACTGGGCGCAGCCGGCACACTGCTCCCGCTTAGCCAGTCGTTGAGTGCCAGCCCCAGGGCCGGCCATGGCACACAGGGACCCGGGAGGCCGGAGGCTGCGTCTCATGGCTATGGGCATCCCTGAAACCTCAGATGGCCAGGCCTTGCAGATGCGAGGGCAGGAACTGTCCCCTGTGGCTCACATCAGAGCTGCCGTGAGCCCTTCCGTAAAGGTGGCCCGCGCCTGGGTTTCCACCTGCCGGTCCTTGCCCTCTGCCCTCTGGACCCTACAGAGAGAGCTGCCTTGCTTCCTAGAGCAGGTCTGGGCATATCTGGAAGTGATTCGGGGGTTTTCTGCCGTCCCTGCTCTTGTCCCTCAACCTCCACCGGGCCGGTCAAGGCCGGAGAACAGGTCTGACTTGGACACTGCTGGCCTTTGTGGGTGCTGGGCAGTGTGGCAGGTGCCGCGACCATAGGGCAGCTTCTCAGGCAGGCCCAGCCTCCTGGGAATGTCCATACACACACAGCCCAGGACAGGGCCCCTACGACGTGCCAGCCACATTCGTGGACACAGCCCAGGACAGGGCCCCATGACACACCCCCATATCCGTATACACAGCCCGGGACAGGGCCCCATGACACACCCCCATATCCGTATACACAGCCCGGGACAGGGCCCCATGACACACCCCCATATCCGTATACAGCCGGGCAGGGCCCATGACACACCCCCATATCCGTATACACAGCCCAGAACAGGGCCCCATGACACACCCCCATATCCATATACACAGCCCAGAACAGGGCCCCATGACACGCCGTCCACATCCATGTTCACAAGCCCAGGACAGGGCCCCTTGTGACACCTGTCACCTGGAGAGATACTGTGTGCATGCCACCCCCCCCCCGGGGACCCTCAGGGACAGGCCCAAGCTCAGCCACCTCTCCCCTCTCTACTACTGGAAAGTTGCCAGGCTCCTGGGTAGGATGCCCACAGCCCTGGTGCCCCACCCTCCAAGGCTTGTGTTCCAGGTCCACTGCTGCCTCGTGTGTGTCCCCGGGGAGAAGTGGACAGGGGGCTGTGCTGGTCAGAGGCCTGCTATGGACCCCCAAGGGTCCCAGACTGAGCTCCCAGCAGCCAGCCGCAGCCTGGCGGCCCCGCGGGAAGAGCTGGCTACTCACTCCTGCTCTCTCCCCGTGCACTCCGGCTCACCCCTTCCCATAAACATGGGGTGAGTCAGCTTCTCAGAGGGCACCTCCCAGGCCCGTCTGAAGAGCTGGGCCAGCTAGCACTTAGACGCCCAGAATAATCCCCACTCCGACACGCCTCGCTGTGTCTGCGTCCACCCCGGAGCAGGAGGGCTCTGGCCTGCCACAGGAGCTCGCCTGCTCGACGCCTCTTGCCCCGCCCTCCCTGCCTTCTGTCTGTCTGTCTGTCTCTCTCTCTCTCTCTCCTTCTCCCCGGGGCTCTGGCTCCAGCCACAGTCAGAGTGACCCTGCTTATCTCAGCCAGATAAGCTGAGGAGGTGGCCAGTCCCACCCAGTTCTGGCTTTTATCTTCTGTTTATTTTTATTTAAAAAGGGATGTGGCTTTTAAAGACTTTGGTTTATTTATTTGAAAACAGTGACAGAGAAATAGTGAGAGACAGACAAAAAAGGAAGGAAGGAAGGGAGGGAGGGAGGACATGGAAGACAGGGGGATCTTCCACGGTCTGGGTCGCTCTCCTGGTGCCAGCTCTCCCGGTGCCAGCTCTCCCGGTGCCAGCAGCATGCTGGGCCCGGCTGAAGCCTGGAGCCTGGCGCTCCTTCCTCGTCTCCAGGTGGTGCTGGGGGCCAAGTGCCTGCGCCACCCCCTCCACCTGCCGGTACGTCAGCAGGGAGCGGACTGCGAGGCCAGGCTATTCACAGAGTCCAGCGTCCTCACGTGCAGCTTCACGCTCCTCCATGGCTGGGACAGGGCAAGGGCATGGGACCCTGGACCCAGGTTGTAGCATCACTCACAGCCCTAGCTGCAGCACTGACCCGGGGCTGGGCGTGTTCCCCGAGCCTGGCGGCCCTGCGTGCCCGCAGAGAGCCCTGCCTGCTCGCCCAGAAGGCAACGCACAAGCTGGCCTGGCGCCGGCGGCTGCACTCGGTCGGAAACCTTATGGCTGTGCCTGAGTCTGGGGAGCCTGGTCTGCCACCAGGGCCTGCTAGCCCACCCTGTCCAGTGAGGTGACACCCAGCTTGAGAAGCGAGAACTGGGCCCGGGCCACCCGGAGCCCAGAGCAGGCTCAGGAAGATGTGGAGCTGGCAGGATGTGACAGGAAGATGTGTGGCTACCCCCAGACTTGCTAGGCCGGAGGTCCCCCAGAACGCTATTGACCTCTGCAGAAGCCCCGCCCGGTGGGGTTCTCTTCAAAGCACGGATTAAGGAGACATTCTGAGAACCTGCGCACCCCACCGGTGCAGGCCTGGAGCCCCTGCTCTCCTGCCTGGTGCGCACAGCAAGTCCTGTCACCTCCAAGCACACAGAGCTCCCCCACCCACCCACCGAACTCTCTCCTGCATCTCCCAGCCACACCCCCAATCCCCTGGAGACCCTCCCTCCAGCCAGGGAGAGACCCCACTGCACCGGGCAGCCTCCCCAACATCTGCATCCGAGGCAGAAACAGGGCCCCGCGCCTGCACCTACGCCGACCTAACAGGTGCCTCCCCTTCCTCAAGTGTCTTTGCTGCCGGAGTCCCCCTCCAGCCCAGCCCCTAGCGCAGGCCCCGCCCCTCGAGTCCCTTCCGCGACCAGCACCTGCCTCGTGCCTGGAGGCTTGTCGGGGTGGTGGGCTCGGAAATCGGGGATTGGCTGTGGGCACCTGGGGCCAGCCGTTCCCTCAGCCATGTCAGTAGCAGTATCCCCCCCTCCCCGCCTCCGCCTGCCCCTGGGCGACACTCAGGCCCAGGCTGCATTTTCCACTTCTGCCAATCAGAGTGGCCGCCAGAGCTGCTTAGCATGCGAATGAGGCGTCTCAGGCCGCTGGGCCCCAGCCAGCCCCGCCCCGTCTGGGCCCTCTGCAGTTCCTGCCTGGCAGGCCTGGGTCTGGCCTTGGCTGACCAGCACCCCTCCACCCAGGGGTGGAGGCCCCACCCCCAGTGTTCACTCCACCCCGTCCCCAGCTTCCGGCTTCATGGGTGGGTGCCTCTCTGGGCGACGCCCAGCCAGCGTTCTGCTGCCCAGGAGCCAGGCAGAGCCCAGGAGGGACATGGCCCCTGCCCCTCCACAGGGTTGAAGAGGACATACCCAGAAGCCAGTGCCATGGCACGGCAGATGAAGTGACAGTCTGCAGTGCTGACCCCCCTCCCCAGGAGCACAATTCATGTCCCATCTGCTCCACTTCTGATCCAGCTCCCTACTTATGCCCCGGAAAGCTGCAGAGGATGGCCACGAGCACGGATCCTGCCCCGGCCCGGGGGCTCCTGGCTCTGGCCTGGCCCGGCTTTGGCTGTTGTACTTGTTCAGCGAGTAAACCGGCAGATACAAGATCTCTCTGCCTCTCCCTCTTTCTGTAACTGTGACTTGCAGATAAATAAAATAAATCTTTTTAAGAGGGAAGGAGGCTCCGGGAACAGGGTGTGTCACATAAGCGGGGGTCCCCAGGCAGAGGCAGGACAGCCCATGTCCCGGAGACACAGCGGGAGCACCACGGCTCAGCATTGGTGGAAGGCGACTCCACGCTGCAATGCCCAGCACTGCCCTCCAGAGGGCATCAGGACCTGCTCCCTCCCGGCAGCAGCACACAATCCTGCAAGCAAATGCACTTTCCCATCCCCCAGCTCGGCAGACCCGGGTGGAACCAGGCTGTGCAGGGCCAGGGGTCCTGGTCCCCCAGTGTGGCGCCCGGGCCCGGCTGCCTGCAAAGTAGATGCAAGCTGAGCCGCTCCTGGGACCCAGCAGTCCTGGACGCGGCAGGGAGGCCACTCTGGAGGTTGAGCAGACTGGTACCAGCACTGCGAGGGTGAGCCCCCAGGAGCACAGAGGAGGCACTGCCAGGAAGCAGGACCCTGCTGTGCTGGGAGGAGACGTGCAGAACTGGCTTTGTCTCAGGCAGGGTGTGGTCAGAGGCGGCTGCAGATGTGGAAAGCCCCACCCGGCTCCACTCCACTCCACCAAGCCTGGCCGCCGGCATCCATTCCCACCACCCCCACGTCCGCCACATCAGCCCTGAGCGGTCCTGGGGTCCTGGCCCGTGTGGGCGGAGGAACCAGAGCCATGGCCGTCCATGAGGCTCAGAGAGGCGGACGGGTGGAGGCCTCAGACATGTGGACAGCACCAGCCCGGACGGACACGGTTGGGGAGACAGTGCGTTGTCACGCACGGAAGAAGGGGCTCTGGTCGGGGAGGAGAGCGGATGGCTGGGGCCAGAGGGGGTGGAGCTCACGCCAGCGTGGGCGGAACAAGGTCGAATTCCCTGGGCTTTCCTGGACCAGGCGTCCTGCTCTTCTGCCCTGGCCAGGCCCCAGGGCATGGCTCTGAGCCATCTGGGCAGGTGCAGGGGCTGGGGCTAAAACAAAGACAGAAGAATGGGGTGCGGCTCTGAAGAGGTCAGCTGAGCTGGGGACAGACACAGGAGAGGCTCGCAGTCCCAGCTCAGCGAGAGCCTGGGGCCAGACCTGCCTGGGGTCCCGCACACGCTGGGCACAGACCACGCCTTGCCTGCTGGTGTCTGACATCAAGGACAGTACAGCCTCTGAGTGTTGAGGACCCTGAGCCACAGTGACCTCGGAACCAGGGCACCCGGCTGGCCCTTTGCGGGACACGCAGTCTCAGTAGCTGACGGACAAGCCAGGAGGGTCCCTGCCTCTGAACACGGAAGTGGCCGCGTCCCTCAGCCTAGACTGCATCTGGGCTGTGTGCCCCAGGCCAGGAACAAGGGCACTTTGTTCGGAGCTGTCGGGAGGTCAGAGTCCACGGGCAGTTTGCCGTGGGTTTTACTCTCCGACAATGCGGTTGTCAATGTTTGCTCAGCGCGTGGCCCTGTCCGCCCCACAGCAGCTGGCCTCCGTTTGGACGGGCCGTGTGTGTGTTGCGTGCAGGGGGCAGGAGAGGAGCCTGGCCCCCGGGCCCTGACTGCCCGTCCTTGTAGCAGACCTGCCAGCAGGAGCTCGGCGGGCTGGGGAGCAGGGGGCAATGGCCAGCAGCCTGCGCACCTGCGCCCTGTCCTCTGCCTCTGGCCACGCCCATCTACCCAGCTCCCCTAGGATGAGGCCCACGTGACTGCCAGAGGGCCAGGGGTGGGGACAAGCACCGCAGGAGTGGGTCACCACCCCTCGCTGGGCAGGAAGCCCCTCCCCCTCCACTGCTCCCTCCCCCCCTCCTCCCGCTGCCCCTCCGGAGGCCTGAGGGGCACCGAAGCCTGCAGGGGCCTTGGAAGCAGCCCCTCCGCAGCAGCAGTTCCAAGGGCCTCTCCAGCCATGGCCTTGCCAGGAACCACCTCTGGGGGGGCACCGGGCTGGCGGCACAAGCTGTTGGGTATCTCTACCCTCAATGGCATGGACAGGAGACCCCAGGTCAGGCTTGAATGTGAAAGGAGGTAGCCTGGACACATGGCTGCTCCTTAAAAAATCCTTTTGCATGGATCTAAAATTTTTTTTTTCAATTAAGTTTCATTTATAGAAGAGAGAGGCTCCTTGGGCTGGCTGATTCTCCAAACGCCCCCAGCCTTCTGGACCAGGCCAACTGCCAGCCAGGAGCTAAGATCCCTTCTCTGGGCCTCTCAGGCAGACTGCAGGGGCCTGGGCACCCAGCCGCCACCTGCTTCCTCCTGGGCTGTGTTGTTAGCAGGAAGCTCGATCGGAAACAAGGACTCACGGTGTAGAATGCTCGTGCCAGCCCAGCCTCACTCCTCGCATGCAGGAGTCAAGTTCTCGCCTGAGGAGGCCCCTCTCCCACACCCAACTTTGCTACCATCTCCAGGTGTGCCTCACTGCGCCCCACGAGGCAGTCCTCACGACACCTGCTCCCCAGCTGACCCATAGGTCCTGGAGCAGAATCCCAGCAGAACATTGGGAGGTACAGGGCGCAGGCGGGGGCCAACATGGAGCAGCTGCACCTGCTGAGGCCTGAGGGCTGCTCTGGTCACTGCGGGCTCCCACGGGTGGCCTCAGTTCCTCTGAACCTCCTGTGGGCAGTTGTGCCTGCTTGCAACTTTCATGGGTCTAGAACGCAAACATCTGTCATCACCCTCTTGCCTGCTCAGCAAGTACTGCAGGCAGTGATTCGGAGCTGCGACTCCTCCCGTCTGCTTGCAGCACATCTGTGACTCCAGGCCCCGGTTATGGGGGGGGGGCACACACAGGGAGGCAGCCCCCGAGACTGACTGTGGGGGCGCTGCGTGGCTGGTTCATGCCCACTTTCCCCAGGCCCCTTCCTCACTTTTTGATGCGCTGTACCCCAGCCTCACACGCTTGGATTTCAGGAGGTCTCTCTTGCTCTCTCTCCTTGGTTCCTCTCCCCGCTCTTCCTCTCTCTCTCCTTCCTTGCTCCCCCCCTCCCTCTTTCCTGTTCCCCTTCCCCTGTTCCTGCCTCGCTGGAATAAACTTCCTGAGATATGTCGTTGCGTCTGGTGTTTTCAGCTCACGGTGAAGAACCAGGTTGCGAGAATTAGCTGCGTGTAAAGTATCGTAATATCCTATAACCTAGAACTAGAACTCTTACATTCTTTTAAATAACTAACAGGCTGCACCTTGATGCGGGGCCAGCTGCCCTCTCACAGGAAGGGCCTAGTGGGGTGGAGGTCTGAGAGACCCCGTCCAGCTGGGCAGCTCCACGGGGCACTGTCCGGTCCAGCCCCAGGCCTGCCTGCAGCCTGCCCAGGGTGTGCTTGGCTGGGGCTGTCCCAGTCCAGCAGTAGGGACCAGCCACGGGTGGACCGGCCCCTGTGTGCAGGGCAGATGAGCGGGCTGGCACAGAGAGCAGCTAAGCCGCTAAGGCTCACTCTGGAGGAAATGCAAGAAGCAGATCTGGGGTGATTGGCAGAGCAAATTGGGTCCCTGCGGCCAATTCTCTTCTCATTTGCTAACACATCAGCGCTGAACCCATCCCCGCCTAACAAAGAGGGGGCTCTCCCTAGGCAGTAATGAGGGGTCCCCCCTGCAGCTGCTCACTGGCTAGAACTGATCCGGGGTTAGTACAGTGTCTCCTCTGCCTGTGACTGTCATTGTCCCTGCTAGCAAACGCGCTTTAGCCTGAGGCAGGTCTGTGAGGGCTGGCTCACTGCACGCTGTTTCCCTTCAGGCTGCCACCTTCAAGAACGCATTTCTAAAATAACACGGACTATAAAACGGAGTGACAATGTGCCACCCTGGCCAGCTCCAAAATGTTGCTGTCACTCACAGGGCGGCGACATGGTGTGGGGGCAAGGGGGAGGGACAGGCGTGTACACGCGGTGGGGTGGTGGGAAGTGAGGACAGGAACCCGGCCCTTCTCACCTCCTATCTCTTCCTGCCTGTCCCAGTTCAAAAAGGAAAAGAGGCAGGGAAGGCCCCAGCATTCCTTGGCAGTGAGGTCACCAGCTGCTCTCCCACACTGGGTGGGTCTGCAGGCCCCATGGCGGCCGAGCACACACAGGCTGAACTGGGTCACTCCCTCGGAGGAGGACGGAAGCCTAAGAGGGCTGGGAAGGCCCCAGGTCTCCATGTCGGGTCACTATCTGAGCCTGGAAACCCCCACAGATGGGGGTGGGGCACCGTCTGCAGGACCCCATGAGATGAGTGGAGACCCCCACGGTCAGAGTTATGCTGTCTGCAGGACCCCATGAGATGGGCTGGGCCCGCGGCCCGTGGTAGGCAGAGGTGTGCAGTCCAGGGGACCCCATGATGAGGACCACTTGCACCATGAATTCACTTCAGCAGCTGCCCTCAGCACACCAGCTCTGGCTCCTGGCCTGAGAGAAGCAGTGGGGGCTTCTAGAGCCCCTGCACCCATGTGGCAGATCCCAAGGAAGCTTCGAACTTCCAATGGACTCTGCTCTGGCCATTGCGGTCCTCCCTGGGTGTATATGACCACTTGGTGTGTGAGCTCTCAGTCTGTGTGTATACCAGGTATGCCCAGGGGTGTGTGAGCATGGGCGAGTGTGTGCCCAGGGTGTGTGAGCCCAGGGTGTGTGAGCCCAGGGTGTGTGAGCCCAGGGTGTGTGAACTCAGGGTGTGTGAGCCCAGGGTGTGTGAGACCAGGGTGTGTGAGCCCAGGCCAGTGTGAGCCCAGGGTGTGTGAGCCCAGGGTGTGTGAGACCAGGGTGTGTGAACTCAGGGTGTGTGAGCACAGGGTGTGTGAACTCAGGGTGTGTGAGCCCAGGCCAGTGTGAGCCCAGGGTGTGTGAGCACAGGGTGTGTGAGCCCAGGGTGTGCGAACTCAGGGTGTGTGAGCCCAGGCCATTGTGAGCCCAGGGTGTGTGAGACCAGGGTGTGTGAACTCAGGGTGTGTGAGCCCAGGGTGTGTGAGCCCAGGGTGTGTGAACTCAGGGTGTGTGAGCCCAGGGTGTGTGAGCCCAGGGTGTGTGAACTCAGGGTGTGTGAGCCCAGGGTGTGTGAGCACGGGTGAGTGTGTGAGCCCAGGCCAGTGTGAGCCCAGGGTGTGTGAGCACGGGTGAGTGTGTGAGCCTAGGCCAGTGTGAGCCCAGGGTGTGTGAGCACGGGTGAGTGTGTGAGCCCAGGGTGTGTGAGCACGGGTGTGTGAACTCAGGGTGTGTGAGCCCAGGGTGTGTGAGACCAGGGTGTGTGAACTCAGGGTATGTGAGCCCAGACCAGTGTGAGCCCAGGGTGTGTGAGCCCAGGGTGTGTGAGCCTCAGGATGTGTGAGCCCAGGGTGTGTGAGCACTGGTCAGTGTGAGCCCAGGTGCACCTCCGGCTCTGCACCCTCGGTGCGCCCCTCTGCTCACCCAGCCAGCTTCCTTGGAGTCACGGCCTGCCCAGGGTCAGTGACCCTTTGCATGCTTGCTTCTCCTGTGGGGCTGGCAACCTTTCCAGAGAAGCGGCTGGTTCTACCCAGTTCCTCGCCATCTGTGGATGCCTGGACCTGCGCTCAGGCTGAGCTATGAGCCCTCCTGCGGGAGGCCGACGCACCTGCCGACCCCCCTTCCTCCCGACGGCCCCTCTCCGGGCGGGGGTGAGGCCTGTGCAGACTTGGGTAGTGAGTGACAGCGGCTCATGCTGAACACAACTGCAGAGCCGACTCCAGCCTGCCCCCAGCTCCCAGCCCGGGGTGGCTCCACCTGGAGGGCCGCCTGTCCTGTGGTCCTGTGTGGCCACGGCTCCACCTGGAGGGCTGCCTGTCCTGTGGCCCTGTGTGGCCACTTCTCCTGCTCCTGTGGTGGCTCCGTTCCCGGGGCACCAGAGCCCCTTCTCAGCAAGCAGATCGAGCCCTGGCCAGTCGTGGGGACGAGCCACATGGAGCTCCACCAGCCGTTACCTCCTCACTGTGGGCATAGTGGATGCCTACTGACCACACGTTCAGTGAACAGAACATTCCCAACAATGCGCATGTATGAACCACGACCTCTGTGCCAGGCCTGGGAGAGCCCACAGCGGCCTGGGAACTCACAACACAGCTGGGGAGGCCAGGAGGATGTGTGCAGAGCCCGGGCCCCCCATCTGGGCATCCCGCATTCCTTCAGGCAGCCCACTGTGACTTCCCAGCCCGGTCGGAGGGCCTAATGTCTGTCTAGAGACACCCTGCAAGTGTGGCTCTGCACGTGGCATAGGTGCAGAGCACGTGCTATTTGGGACATGCTAGCTCCAAAAGCAGAAACCTTGCACCAGGTCGGAGGGAACAAAACCAGCAACTGAGGGCAAGGAAAGCTACTGCCTGGGATTTGGTCACCGTAGCCTCCAGCTGCTGGGAGCCCTGTGTGCACAGGAGGCACACCTGGCAGGCGCCAGGCCTGCGGGCACAGGGCAGTCACCTCCCCAGACCATGCAGGGCCAGGGGGGCATTGGGCCTGGGATTCCAGAGAGTGCAAGCCAGGCAACTGGGAGATCAAAGTCCGGCCTCTCTTTTGGGGACACAGAGGCAGAGAGGACCTTGCGTGGGAAGGCACCCAGGCTGGGGGCAGGCGGGTGGCCACAGTGAGGGTGACTGTGGGGGAGGGGGAGCAAAGCTTGCAGCCCTGGGGAGGCACCTCCCCCAGCTGCCCGGCGCCAGGCCCTCTCCTCTGCTGCCGTGCTGGTGTGACTTCTGGGCGCTGATGTGCAGGTCTGGACCCTCTCATCCGGGTCACAGGAGTCGTGGCCCTTCTCTCTTCATCTCGAAGGAATGCGGCGCCTGCCGCCTGGCTGCAGCAGAGCCGGGATCTCAACACCCTCCCGACCCCCAGGCCTCAAGGACAGTGCTGCAGCCAGGCAGCAAGGCAGGGATCAGCCGCGGCCCCAGAACCGGGGACCCCCACCCCAGTCGCAGCTCCAGGCCCTCCGGATCCCCTCCCAAATTTAGAACCGTGCACTCTGACCTCTTTACACAGCCCTGTGTGCTTCAAGTGAGGACCCTCAGACACAGCAGCCCGGCTCTGGGAGCAGAAGCCGTGTGCCAGGACGCAGCTCAGCCCGGCCTGCTGCTTACCCCCGGGCAGAACCAGGGCTATCTCCAAGGACATGAGCCTGGGTGGCCAGCATGGCAGCCAAACAGCAAAGCCAACAGCAATGACAGTGACGGAGTTCTGTAAAACGGAGTCTCTCTGGTTCAGCCAACCTTCTCTGTTGACAATGCTGTGCCAGTTCCCTGCTTTTGGGCCAGATCACCAGGCTAACACGCCCTGGCAGTAACCCTCGGTTCCAGGAATCGATGCTCCATGGTTTATTCACCCATTGTCCCCATGGCAGCCTGCTGTGGCTGCCCAGCTCACCTGGTTCCCAAGGCTCTATAACTCATTCTTTCTATAAAAGCCCATCTAACCCTCCCCTCGGGGTCACCAGAGGGAAGGTGAGCTACCCAGCCGGCTGGTCTGTTCACCTGCCTCTTCAGTCAGCTTTGCTGCTTGGCGGTTTTCTGGCCTGCACCGCTCAGGAAGAAGCTTAGGCTGGATGCAGCATCCCCTCCTGGCCATGCTCCTGCGGTCCATGCAGCCTCTGCCGGCCCAGGCCCCTCCCTGGCGCAGCAGCTTCCCCCTCGCAGCGGGCCCCGGTGAGGGGAAGGCCGAGCTCGGCACATGCAGGTTTCACACGGCCTGAGGAGCATTGTTTAGTTTTGTCTATTTATTCATGCTTGCTGGTTTATTCTGGGGTTAGCTCCAACAGCTGGGCCTGGGCCAGGCCAAAGCCGAGGGCCTGGAGCCTCCTGTGGGTCTCCCGCGTGGGTGTAGGGGCCCACTCACCTGGGCCGTCGGCAGGGAGCTGGATCAGAAGTGGACCTGAGCACACTCGGGATGCCGGAGTGGCCAGCAGCTTAGCCCAGTGTGGGGCAGGGCGGCACGTGTCCGGACAGAGCAGGGACGGGCAGGGGGAGAGCGAGTGAGCCCAGGTTCTCCAGCTGCATGCATTATGAATGGGCACGCGATGTATTATTCAAGAGCATAAATACAGCTGGAACAGCGTGGCCTTGTGACTGCTCGGTGACCAGGAGGTCCAAGCACGGCACCACAGCAAGGTGAGAATGTGTCGGTGATCTGACGCTGCGCCCGCTGCCGACAGTGATTCGTGCTGAAGCACTCCCCGTGGTGTCTGCGCTGGGTGCAGGCGAAGCTTAACCTCGCACTCAGACGTGGGGCTGGCGGCGTGGTGTATGTGTGCACCTGAGGAGGCCTTCCGGGTGAGCACACCTGTGTGCGTATCGCACCTGTGCACCTGTGCGTGGCTGGTGTGCCTTGTGTGTGATGTGTACACTGCGTGCCTGCAGTGCTCTGGGTGCACACCCATGTGTGTGTGCCCCTGTGTGCTTGCTGTCATGGCCGGAGGGCTGTGCGCATTTGCAGAGAAGGGAACTGTATGAGGGCAGAGAGCGAGCCTGTTCCAGCAAAGCTCTCACCCAGAGGTGCCGGCTTCCTCCCAGTGCCCGGCCTGAGCAGACCCCGAGCCTATTCCGGGGGGCCCGTACTGTGCAGCTGGGGACTTGCCAGGGAGCCGAGCGGGGTGCACAACTGGTGAGGCCATGACCTCTGTCCCTCAGTCCCCTCGCTGGGGGAAGTTCAGCACCGCGCTGCCACACTCCCCCGCCCCCACTGTTGTGCCCTGCAGGTCCTCCCCGAGCTTGGGTGCAGCCCCAGCCTGGCTTAGAGGTTGGAGCCCCAACGGGGCAGGGGCACCCTGGGGAGCCCCTAGATGTGCAGACAGCACATGAAGGAGGGGGGCCCAGCAGCTTTTGGGGGGCCGTTTATGCCAGTGTATGCTTCTTGCCAGAGGTGCCCCAAGCGGCATGCCCCCTAGAACATGAGAAACACATTTCAGAACGAGTTTCTGGAAACTTCTGTGAGGGATTCAGATGAGGCTACCAGAGTGGCTAAAAGTGTGCTTCAAAATCCGCCAAGGGCCTGGCGTGGTGGCCTAGTGGTTAAAGTCCTCGCCTTAAACCCACCAGGATCCCCTACGGGCTCCGGTTCTAATCCTGGTGGCTCCACTTCCCATCCAGCTCCCTGCTGGGAAAGCAGTGTGGCCTGGGAAAGCAGTTGAGGATGGCCCAAAGACTTGGGACCCTGCACCCATGTGGGAGATCTGGAAGAGACTCCTGGCTCCTGGTTTTGGATTGGCGCAGCTCCAGCCTTTCTATCTCTCCTCTCTGTATGTTGCAAGCCGCATCTGTATGTACTGGCCACATGCCGTACCCAAAATGGCGCCGGCCGGAGAAGCCACACCTTCGTGCCTGGTGGAGAGTCACGTAGCCTTCGCAGTACTGCGCAGGCGCCTAGCGCATGCGCAGTGAGCTGCAGCGTGGCCGGCACGTGAACACTGGGGACTGACGAATCCGGTCGCCCAGGACCCTGCGTGATCATGACGCCGACCTATCATCGGCGGAGGCGGGGCCGGTCAGCACATAAGAGCAGGCAGCCGGCCGGGGTCGGGGCCCTTTCCTCCTCATCTTGGTGTGCACAATAAATTTTACCGCAGAAGGCTTCACTCGCGTCTGCCTCTTATTGCAGGGCGATAAGACACGTGGGCGACATCTGTATATCTGCCTTTCCCCCCAAAAAAAAAAGAAAGAAAGAAAGAAAGAAAAAGAAAAATAAATAAATCTTTTTTTTTAAAAAAAGTCTGAGCTCAGGTACAGGCTCCATTTAAAAAAACATGGACCTAACCGGGAAGGGGGGAGAGCTCCTGGCTCAGACAGAGAAATGGTGACTCGCACGGGCCTGCGATCTCACCCACACGTACCCGACTCCAGCGCCCATCAGGGTCCCTGGGGCAGGATGGTCAGCCTGGTGCCAGGGCATGGGACAGGTGTGGGCGTGGGTGTGCCCGCCTGCCCAGCCGGCGGGGGCTGCTCACTGGGGCTCAGCCGGGCAGCTCTTCTGAGAGGCCGGGCCTGCGGGCTCACACCTCAAGTCCCCCAAGAAGTTCCGAGCAGGATGGCTTGGGGTTCAGGGGAAAATCGGGTAGGTCCCTGCCCGCCTGGCTTCCCTTGGGGCTCTTGGCCCAGGGACACACTGGAGGGGCTCGTCCACTCCCGTGTCTGGAAACAGGTGCAGAGTGGAGGTCCCAGGCCCCACCAGGAGCTGGGCACCTGCAGACAGGCCACACTGCAGGCCCTGGCAACCCCATGACCCAGAGCCCAGCCTGCGGCCTTGGCGTCTCCAGGTCACAGTGACTGAGAACAAACAGCTGCTTGCTGCCAACCGGATTGCGCCTGAACACAGCCTTGCACTGGGGCAGGGCACCTGCTGCCTGCCCTGGGAGCCTGCTGTCCCAGGAGGCCCCTGAAGGCTTGAGGACAGCCCAGGCCCTGGGAGCCGCTTCCACGCGTCTCCTGGCTCCCGGTCCCTGGGACCGACAATGCTCCTGGCCTCACAGCGCATCTGTGTCCTGCCAGCTCCCAGGTGCTACGGCTGCAGGACCTCACAGCACGCAGCAGGACCACTGTCCAGAGCGCTGAATCCTTGAAAATGACTGAGGTTGCCCCTTCTTTTTAGTCCCCCTGTAGCTTTGAAGCACAGCACGGTGCATGCCAAATGGCTTTTCCCTTGGAGTGTCCAGGGCTTGACAGATGAGGGGAGGGGGTACTACTGGGAATAGAAGGCCTCAGACGGGCTTGTGCCATGGGCCTGTGCGCTGCACGGTTGGCACTGGAGCCGACCCCCGAGAGGGCTGCTGAGGAAGTGAGAACAGCCCTCACACACCTGCACACAGGTGGACGGGATTGCCAAGGCTACCCTCTCAGGACAGCAACATAGCAGGTGCTGGAGCCGGGCCATGCTCATGGTATGCTCAAGGCCAGTAAGGGGGGTGGGGGGTCATCTGCAAAGTGGGGATGCAAACGAGGCCCGGAGGCACACAGTGAGCCTCCTGGACAGCCTTGGGCACCCCAGCGGCTCCTGGAGGCCACTTCCTGCTTGGAGAGTCAGAGCCCTCCCCCTCAGAAGAGGCCACACCCCGAATTCCTTCAGGGGCCCAGGGAGGCTGTGGGCTGTTTACCTACTGCTCCCAGACCGGCTGGAATGCTAAGTGGTGTCATTAGAGGGCTGTAAATCTTGGCCCTGGCGTCTTGGCATGATAACCTCTCCATTAACCCCCCAGCCCTCCTGAGCCCCCGTGCGTGGTTTGGGGTGCCCGTCTGGGATGACGGTGCCACGGAGCCAGATGTGCCAGGCACATCCTTGGGCAGCCTGGGGCTCTGAGCTCAGGAGACCCCACCAGGCTGGTCACACCTCTCCTCGCTGGGTGTCCCTATCGCTCACTCTCATTAGCCCAAAAGGACATTTCCGGACATCCATGGCTTTCTCAGCTGTTTGGGATTGTGTGGGCTGGAAAAGTGAAACCAGAACACTGCCTCCCCCGCCCCCCAGGACCGCAGCGGCAGCTCCTGGGAGAGCCGGACCCCACCTTCCAAAGCAGCCCAGCATTGCCCAGGACCCCTGAGTGTTGACAGCAGCCTTTTTGGGACTCCCTTAAGTCCTTTCCTCTTCCCAGAGACGTTGGGTGGCAGCTGTGCCAGGCGGGACAGGAGGCAGATCCTGAGAAAAGCGGGACAGGCTAATTAGTAGGCATGGTGCAGAGCGGAGGGAGCCAGGGGCTGCAGCAGACAGCGTGGGGTGGGGAGTGCTCCGCGAGGAGCTGGGCTTCAAAGGTGGCCGGCAGCTGAGGGGCGAAGCCAGACCCCCGTGGGACCGAGACCCCCGTGGGACTGTACTGCCCAGCTCCGTGTTCAGCTCGGTTCTACCCGCACCCTTCCAGCACCCAGCACCCACCCCTGGGCCAGGCTTCCTGCTTCTGTGTGCAAGAGCAGTGGGCGCTGAGAGAAGGACAGGACAGGATGGCAGCCTGGGCATCCCAAGGGTCTCCCAGCCCCAGGCAGGCTGCCAGCTCACTGGTCTCAGGATGGGCCCCCTGTCCACTGCCAGGAGGCTCACCTGCAACCCTGGTCCTCCAGGACTCACAGCGGGAGGCAGCCAGCAAACGGGGAGGGAAGGTCGTGAGAGGGCACAGAAGGCCTCGAGGAAGCTGGCAGTGGGCCGTCTGGCCCAGGGTCCCTGTGATGTCTGCTGGGCTGTGGTGCCCTACCTGGCCCCACAAGCACTTTCATACTTTACCGTGGTCTGGGGGGACCCAGGGAGAGGATGTCCCCAATTAGGGCCACAGACACTGTCCTGGGCAATTCTGCCACCACAACCGGTGCCTGGGAACTGGGCATCCACATCTACAAACCCAAGCTGCCACCTGTCAGGTGTAACCCAGCGACAGGGCAGACGGCAGGGCCCACCTGCCCTCCCAAGATGGCTTAGCTCCTCCCCAGGGAGGGAGATGGGGAGGGGCCAGTCAAGCAGCCTTCCACCACCGGGCAGCCTCCCACTCCCCAGCTTGTCTATGGGGTCTTGTGCACACAGCCTGTCGGAATAACCGACTCCTCAGAGGGCCGGGTGCAAACACCCCCTTGCCAGGGCCCACGCAGCCCATGGCGGCTGAGGACGGCTGCTCGGGGCTGTCATCCTCACGGCCTCCCTGCCCTCTCTCAGATGGCTTCCCCCACCCTCAGTGAGGATGGAGGAGCCGGGTCTGCGAGGGGGTCACAGCCAGCCTTTGCCCAGTGCCCTCTGTCCACGTCTTCATCAGAGCCGTGAGGCTCATCCTGTGGGCTCTGCGAAGGGGATAAGCAGTGGAGGACATGTGCGGATGCTGGAACTGGAGCCAACGTGGTTTGCTGATGGAGCAAAGGTGAGGGCAAGAGGTTGGGACACAGCAGGTGACACACAGGGTGGCCTGTGCGCCTGTCTGAGGCCAGCAAGGGCTTGGCAGGAGTGATGCAAGCTCAAACACGGCTGCTCTGACTCGCCCACTGGGCATGCAAGCCATGGTGCTAGAGGCCATTGCCCGTGTGTGTGGCATCCAGCAGGCCGTTGCCAAGCAGCTGGGTCCCAGGCTGGCACTGGAGCAACCTTGGTCCTCCAGGGCTCACAAGAGGAGGACAAGCACAGAGGGAGGAGTGGGTGCTGAGAGGGGGACAGCAAAAGAGTGGGCTCTGGGGTTCTAGCGGGAGGGGTCACTGGGTCATAGGTTGGTGGAGTCCAAAACATAGGTAGGTGACATGGCGGAGGGCATTTCAGAACCCAGCAGCGAGACACATGCTTTGAACTGCCAGCCAGGACGTTAGCAGCAAGGACACACGGGGATGGCCGCAGGGACACTGGGGCCCAGCAGGCCTGCCTCTTCTGTGGTCGTGAGCAGAGCGGGTCCCGGCATGTCTGTGTATAGGAGCAAGCTGGGCCCAGCCTGGCGGCCTGGAGGAGCAGAGAACCCGCCTGGCTGACACGGGTGCCCAACACCCCACCCCGAGGCTGTGCCAGGACCACCCTCAGCCCTGCCACTGTACACAAGTGTCACTGTGGTGGGGGTACCCCGGAGAGGTGGGCTTCGGGGCTTGTGACACGGCAGGGTGTGGGCAGGTGGCTGGAGCTAGGCGTAGCAGTGCCCTCAACACAACTCCAGGCATGGCTCTGTGTCACTCCATGGAAGTTTGCGTCCTGTTTCCACTTCCATGGGCGGCAGTCCAGCTTCCCTCCCCTGCCTGGCCTGTCCACCCTGGGTGCCCTGCACCTGTGAGCCACGTCGCCACGTACCTGAGCAGATGAGGGACCTCCCAGCAGCCGCCAGCCATTCCCAGGCAAACGTTAGGAAACCCACCCCCTGATGGGGACCACACAGCTCGTGCGGGTCCCAGTGGGTACGTGTCTGGTTTCCTTCCAGAACCTTCTAAAGCCTTGAGTCACCCCCTATACCTATCTCTGAGAGTTCACTGAGATCTGGAGTTAGGAAATGGAGGTTAGGTTTGAGGAGGGCTATGCTGTATCCTTCCTCGGAGGCCCCTTCTCTGTTCTGGAAGGTTCCCAGACTAACTCTTTTTTTTTTTTAAAGATTTATTTATTATTTTTATTACTAAGTCAGATATGCAGAGAGGAGGAGAGAGAGGAAGATCTTCTGTCCAATGATTCACTCCCCAAGTGAGCACAACGACTGGAGCTGCGCCGATCCGAAGCCAGGAACCAGGAACCTCCTCCAGGTCTCCCACACGGGTGCAGGGTCCCAAGGCCTTGGACCATCCTCAACTGCTTTCCCAGGCCACAAGCAGGGAGCTGGATGGGAAGTGGAGCCGCTGGGATTAGAACTGGTGCCCACATGGGATCCCAGTGCATTCGAGGTGAGCACTTTAACTGCTAGGCCACCGTGTCGGGCCCCCCAGGCTCACTCTTGCTACACTCAGCCCTGATGCCCTGGCAGGAGTCAAGGCCACGTGGTACACGGGAGGAAGAGGGAGGGCTGCCTGACCAGGTCAGAGTTCAGAACCTTGGACTTGCACACCGTGAGTACTGGACATGTGTTGGCTGGGTGATGCCGGGGGAGGAGCCCAGACTCAGGGCCTCGGGCCTCGGGCAGGGAGGACCTGGCAGCCCAGGCTGCTGCAGGGGAGGCCGCTCTGCCCTGAGGTCCAACCACAAGAGAACATGCAGGCCTTTGGCTCCGACCCTGGTTTGTGCGTGATGGGCTTGCACGCCTGGCTGGTACACATGAGCCACAGCAGCTGCAGGTTCTGCCACCTGGCTAACGATGGCAAGGGGCACGGGTACGTGGCAGTCCTGTTCCACTCTCACCATGCCCTGTGCCAGGGAGCAGGACTGGTCACGTGGTGAGCATGCTGGGGCTCACTTTAAACCAGACAGCTGGCTCCACAGGGCTGTCTGGCTTCCTGTCCCTCTTAAGCAAGAACGCCAGGTCACAGTTTAGCACTTCAGATGCCCCAGCCACATGTCCTTCTGTCCATCTTCTTGACCTGCCCAGCTGTCCATGCAGCTCTTCTTGCATCCAGCAAGTCATCTAACCCACTCCATTTATCCTTCCCTTTCTTCCTCCACCCATCCATAATCCATTCTTCCATCTAGCCAGTCCTCCACCCTCCCCTGCGTCCACTCACCTGTCCACCCACCCATGCCCTTTCAACCATTTGAACCATTCTTATGGGTGTGGTTAACCAGCAATGCAAAGAAGGTGTTAACTACTGCCTGCGGCACCAGCGTCCCTTATGGGAACTGGCTCAAACCCCAGCTGCTCCATTTGAGATCCAGCTGGCTGCTGACGGCCTGAGGAAGCAGATGAAGATGGCTCACGTGCTTTGACCCCTGAACCCACGTGGGAGACATGGCTCCTGGCTCTGCCAGCTACCTGGGGAGTGAACCCCAGTTGGAAGACCTTTCTCTGTGCCCCTCCCCTCTCTGTGGTTCTGCCCTTAAATAAATAATCTTTGACAAAGGAAGGGCTCTCAGATGTGCATTGCTGAAACTGCCGTCACGTGGGCTGGGCTTTGCACCCGGGGAAACCCTGAGACCAAGGCTGCGTTTGGCCTGCCTCGCTGTCTTCACCCTTGGCCTTGCTGACCCAGCACACTCACCCCCAGCACCCAGCCTCACCCATCCTTGCACTGCCCCAGGACAGCTTCTGCAGTGGTATGACTGACATGACAGTGCATCCCGTCCGAGCTCAGCGGCACGCTCCAGGACACCACAGCTGGGCAAACACGCTGCCCAGCTCAGGCTCCGGCCCATCACAGGCTGGCCAGCCAGGAGCCTGTGTGAGCCCCAGGCGCCCCTCAGTCTATGCGTCATGTGGCTGGCTCTTGGGAGTCTTCGGTGCGGCCGGTTCACACCGAGTTGTCAGTCGGCCCCGACTCCCGATTTATCCTGTTGGATTGAACCATCACAGGCCTAAAGTTGCTACTAACGAGAACAGAACTGAAGGCCCAAAGAAACGAAAGCAATTAAAGGTCTGGCTGCTCTTTCTTGCAGATTTCAAATCTGCTGCCCTAGGCTCAGCTACCCTAACCCTAACTGATGCCCTGTCACTGGGACACTTGGCCAGCGATGCCGGCTCTGGGCAGCACGGGCACGGGCCTGCTTCCTCTTGCCATGTTATTTGTAGTGAACTCGCCGGCACGCGTCAAAAGTGTGTGCTGTGCATGACCATGGACACTGGCCTGCCCATCCCTACCCACATTTGCCAGCCTTCTTGGCATCACTGAGCTCTGTTTGCCACTTTGAAACAAGCAGTTGACTGTCGCCAGCTGGGGTCAGCCCACTGCTACAGCACGTTCTGAGTTGCTTCCTCTTGTCTGACTACACCCCTGTAGTTGCTAACCCTCCACGCCCCAACCCTCCCCAACCCCTTGCCAAACTCAGACTCTCCATTTTGTTCTCTTGTGCTCGTACGTAACAGCATGTCTCACCAACACACACCTTACTCTGTCCAGCAGGCAAGAGCGCCTGACCCCATGCATAGCAAGGGCCACGGGTGCCCAGTGTCTGCCCAGAGCAACGCACTGCCAAGGCGAGAGCCTGGCATGTCCTCCCTCCCTGCCCTGGGCTGGTCTCAATGAGCACAATGCCAGCCAAGGAAACTCACAGGCCCCATGCTGTCTGGGTAAGGAGCAACGGGGACAGTCGCCTAGGCTCCCGGACGACAGCTGTGTCCCTCAGGGTGCTGACCTACTCTCATTCCATAAATGCGAAAGCTGAGGTCAGAGAGGGGTGACGTAAAATGGAACCGAGTGATGGCTCTGTAACTGAGCCATCAGGCCTGCGTCCATGCATGGGCACCCTGTATGGGAGCTGATTTGTGTCCCAGCTGCTCCACTTCCGATCCCACTCCCTGCTGGTAGCCTGGGAAAGCAGAGAAAGATGCTTGAGTCCATGGGCCCTGCGCCCACGTGGGAGACCCAGAAGATGCTCCTGGCTCCTGGCTTCAGATCAGCCCAGCTCCAGCTATTGTGGCCACTTGGGGAGTGAACCAGTGTATGAAAGAGCTCTCTCTCTCTCTGTAACTCAGCCTTTCACATAATAATAATAAAAGTTTCCATTGTTATCTCCTTAAATATTTGGCTTTATGGTCACAGTTGTGAATAACAATACTGTTTTCTCTACTTCTTGAGTGATAAGGGACATCAAAATGGCGATGAGGCGGGCAACCACACGGCGCACCAGGAAGCACGGGGGAGACGAAGCTTTCTGCGCCAGAAAAGCCCAGGGCCACTCCCCTGTCAGACTGCCTGGGTTCAGCACCAAGCTCCGCCTCCCTGTTCCTTTGTCCCCGACAGACAGTGGCAGAGGCTTAAACACCGAGCTTCCTGCCAGCCGGGCACATGGGCACGGAGTTCCAAGGCCCTGGCTTTGGCTCTAGCCGCTGCAGGCGTCGGTGGGAACCAGCAGAAGGAAGGCATCCCCTCCCCCACCCGCCTCTCCCTCTCAAACAAACAATCTTAAAGGCGCTGGGGCCAGGGGGCCCTCATCATGTTCCTGGCCAGCAGCAGGGTGGACTTTGCTGTAGCTCCAGCTTTTAGCTTCTGAAAGAGAGCTGGGGACACAGCAGTGTCCCATTGAGCTGCTGCAACCGGCGTGGAGGTCCCTTAAGGGCAGGAGCTGCCAGGCTGGGCTCCATGCTCAGCCCTCTTGGCAAGCACCCAGTGAGTGGCAAGCAGTGTGAGGGTGCCAGGCCTCCACGGCACAGAACGGGCTCTCCATGGAGGAGGTCACCGCCTCCAAGGAGCCCTCGCACTCCCCAGGCAGCAGCTTCCAGCCGGTTGAGAAGCAACCACCCCGGACAAGCAGAGTTTTGGGCTGACATGCTTGGGTTCCTGGCAGAACTGCAGGCTGGTTTCTGTCTATGAGACTGGCTGCCTCTGTGCAGCATCTTCGAGGGAATTTGGGGCCGAACATCTGGATTCGCCCTCCATCAGTCTTGCTGAGAGAGAATCTCACGCTAAAAACCTATTCAGGGCTCGGCGCCGTGACATCGCAGGTTCAGTCTCCACCTGCAAGCATCCCATACGGCCAGCAGTTTAAGTCCCGGCTGTTCCACTTCTGATCCAGCTCCCTGTTTATGGCCTGGGGAAGCAGCAGGGGCTCATCTGCGCTTCCAGAAGAAGCTCCTGACTTTGGATCAGCTCAGCTCCGGCCACTACAACCATTTAGGGAGTGAACCAGCAGATGGAAGATCTCGGTATCTCCTCTGTAAATCTGCCTTTCAACTGAAAATAAATCATTAAAAAAAAAAATTGTATGAAGAACAATGCCCCCTTGGTCCCAAAGAACCGGAGACAAGTTGAATCAGAATAGAGACTTTTGATGCGTCTCCAGGAGGGCTTGACTTCCGGAGTCAGATCTGGAACGGACAAAGCCCCAGTCGCCACGTGGTAGAGTGGGGCCCTGGGAGACCTTGTCTGTAGATTTGACCCCTGGTGCAGGTGGGCTCCTCTGGGGTAAGTGGGGAGAGGGGTGGGCCAGGCTCACAGTGCCCACTGGACTTCCTGGGCTTCTTCACCCACTGTCGTCTTTCAGAGTGGCCAGCGGCTACTGGGATCCAGCAGCTGTGCCCCTCACTGTCTCCAAGCCAGAGCCAAGCCTAGCACAGGGCCATGTGGGTCTGCAGACCCTTGCCACCTGTGACCACACTTACACCACACACCTGGCCTGGCTGCCTCCTGGACCTGGAGCTTAGGCTGACCCAGGACCTACGACTCGGGAGTTGGTGACAGTAAGTCTGCGTTCCCTCTGCAGGCTCAAACCCCGCTTCCTGGCTGCTCCTGCTTCCTTCCTGCAGTGGGTCATCTGGCCACTGCGCTGTAGCGCGGTGGGGTGGGGGCTGGCACCACGTGGACACTGGGCCGGCTTCTACAGGTAGGCAGGCGGGGCTGACTGCGGTTGCCGCAGGTGCACAGGGCAGCGTTCCAGGGTGCAGGGCCCCAGTGAACCCACCTGGGCATGCACCACGCGCGCACAGAGTGGTGCCAGAACGCCCGGGTGGGATTCAGGGCTGTGGCCCAGCACACCCGCATGCTCTGCTCAGCGCTAGCCATCCGGCCGTGTCCTGTCGATGTCCTTAACGTGATTTAGACACACACACACTTCCCGTTTCCTCCCAGAGGTGAACTGTGCCTGTCTGCCAGCTGAGTGGGCAGCCACGCTTCTGTCCACGCTTTTGTCCACAGCAGCTCTCCCTGCTCAGGCTGCTTGATGAGTCCAGGTTCTGACTAGATTCAGGTGAGGACCAAGCATGGACCCGGCAGTGTGCCCACCTGGGCTGCGTGCTGTGCTGCGCGTGGCCCTTGGGGGATCTCCCATTCCTTCCCAGCAAGAAGAGGTGGGGCAAGGAGGGGCAGAGCGAGGCGGCAGGGCCCTGGGGGGCTGGCCTGGGAGCTCAGCAGTGCCTCCCACACAGCTTCCTGGCTCCCCCTGCACTGGGAGAGCCGCCTGCTGAGAGCATTGCCTGCCTGGGGCTGGGTCCTTTGCCAGGAAGTCCAGCTGTATCCTCGAGGAGGCCCTGACCGTGGGTGAGGCCCAGGCACCTCCATCCCATGAGCCTGGAGGGCAGGAACTATGGTGCCCAAGAGTGGGTGGCCCCTGCTCCGTGGGTGGGTAAGGAGCCCCTGGGGGCTTGCAGAGAAGGGCTGTGATCCGAGCACCCACAGTTCATGGCTGCCTCTCCGTGCACTGCTGCCAGCAGCTGGCACATGCTTTTCCATCGTGAGGCCAGGGCACTGGCCAGGATTCTCCTCGGCCTGCCAGAGTGTAGCCCTTGGGAGAGACCCCTGTGGGTTGTACGGTCCTCGGTCTCCAGGGCCACACCCCACCAGTGCTGGGCGTTCCCTCCTGGCCCCTAGCCCAGCAAGCCTAGTCTGAGGGCATTGGAACAGGAAGGACATGGCCAAGTTCACCCTTCTGCAGGCTGCACAGCATGGGGCAGGACCTGGCCGGCTCCAGTGTGGGCAGCAGCTATGGACAGGGTCACTCAACTTGGTGTGAAGCCAGAAGCTGGGCAGGGCAGGTTGGCTCTTCCGTGCTAATCCAGTCTTGATGAGAACAGCATCGTCTGTTCATGCATGGTGGAGGTGGCCGCCCCCAACCACAGGAGCTCCCCACCCCAGTACATGCTCCTTTGTGGACACGCGCTCAGCACACCCAGACCACTGCAGCCACCCACGGGGGGCCTCTCTCTCACACATCCACCACTGACTGCCCAAACCCCAGACCCTGGGCTTGACCCCCAGAGCCCTGCCACCCTCGGGCCATTTGCGTCTGCCCTAGCCCACCCCAACTCTGGGGAGGATGCTGCTGCCGGGGAGTCCCAGCCTCCCAACTCCACTCGCTGTCTTAGTTGGAGCCTTCCCAAGGAGATGGTGTGCCTGGGGGAAGATTTAGACTCATCCTGCGGAGCCTGTAGGAACTGGAGCCCCTGTCCCAGCCAGTGCATGGACGCAGTGCCCCAGCGGGGGTCAAACCCAGCAACTGGCACACCGAACCAGTACCCCAATCCTTCACACGTAAAAGCTACAAAACACAATCACCTCTGCTTCCCAAACTCGACGAACACGCCTGCAGAGGCCGTGCAAGGCTGCCGAGCTGTGCTGGCGAGTGTTGCTCCAACCGCTCAGGAGTGTGTGCGTCCCTGACAAGCTGGTGCTGCGAACACAGGAGGCCCCAGGAGCAGGCAGGATGGGGCTGGGAGCGCCCCAGTGTCACCAGCAGCCTGCCTCGGAGCTCCGGAGCCCAGAGGCAGTGTCGCCCCCAACAGAACGCTTCTTCTGACATCATTAATGTCACCCACGGCTCAGATACCCATGTCAGCTCCTGATGTGCCCACGCCAGTCCCAGGCCCCAGCCCTAATAACACAGTCTGAGGGTTTTACATGCCCGGTCTCTACTATTAACCTCAATCACCACCACGGGCTGTTGGGCTGCCAGATTTAATGGGCTGCTCGGGCCTTCTTCGACCACAAATGCCATTTGACCTAGTTTCAGAACTCAAAATACCGAATGACCTTAACTTTACGTTCTACTTTTTTTTTTTTTTTTTTTTTTTTTTTTGGCTTTTGTCATCCAATGTCAAGTACTTTTTCAGGTCACTCTTGAGATGAGGGATAGTTTTCCTCTCAGAAATACCTGCTTTCCGCATTTGCCTTTAATTGCAAGTCTTTGACTCCGAGACCATCTTGTGCGTCTGGCCGAGCTTCCTCGGTGCGTCCTCCATGTAGAGTTCCCGGTGAGTCATCGTCGGCGTGAGGCTTCACCCTGGCCCCTCGGTGACCAAGCCCAGCAACAACAGAAACCTCTGCGCTGAGAGGGCTGTTGCTGGCGGCGGAGGAAAATAAATGGCTACCCTAGGGAGGGGGGCTGCCCTTCGGGGGGCAACAGCAGGCCGGGAAGGGGGCAGGTGGGAGTCCAGTGGTTGCGGGAGGTTGCACCTGCAAGCACCTGTGGGGGAAATTTGCATCTTCCTCACTGTAGCAGCCAGAACACAGCCTTGCTCCCGGGCTGTGACAGCTTGGCAGGCTGCAGGGAGGCGGCTGTCCTGAGGACAGGCTCTGGAGGGCTAGCCCTGCCCTTGCTGTCTGTGTCAGCCCCTCGCATGGTGCCCCCCCAGCTCCAGATGGCCCCTGGGAGCACCTGCGGCATCCTCCAGCTTGCCCACGTCCAACCTAGTTCAAACAGGACCCAGGAGCACCCATAGTGTCCTCTGTCTCTCCCACGTCCACCCCAGTTCCAGTTGGCTCCTGGGAGCACCCACAACGTCCTCCAGCTTGCCCACGTCCATCCCAGCTCCCCACAAGTCATACTCAATTATCTATGCACCCACAAATGCTCACCAGGAAAGCTGCCAGAGACCCATTCGCACACGGAGCGGCTTCAGAACTCACAGAAAACCGGAATTCTCTCTGGTGGTACGGATTTTTCATGGTCTTCTGGAAGCCCCTCTGACGTTGTTGCGGCATCTTGGGGTCAGGACACATGCACACATCTGGAGATGGCCAGGAAACTGGCAGAAATCTTGCCAGCATTGTATGTACACATCACCACGTCTTGCACATGCAGGGGCCCTCCGCCATCATGTCCCTCATGGCCATCATGTCCCTCATGCCTGGTCGGTATGTGACTCCACAGAAACAGCCAAGTCACACCCATCTTCACGTCCTGAACTTCCGTTGCTGAGTCATCTCTCGGGGCATTCCGATGGAACAGAGACGCTCTGCTGAAAGCCAGCGGCTCTCGTGCTGTGCTGGCGTGTACGCCGTTTAAAACAGCTGCACGCTTCAGCAGTCACAGGTTTTGCATGAGCAGGACCAAGACGTGGAATTACGACGAGCTGTCTCGCAGCAGTGCCCTGACGTTGAGGGCGTCCTGAGCAATCGTGTCTAGAAAGCCTGATGACTCCAGCTGTGGAGCGGGTGTTGGGAAAGGCCGAGACCTTCAGCGTTTCTAAGTGTATTTCATTGCTTTGTCAACATATTCAATGAAATTTTATTTTTTGTAACATTTATTTATTTAGACACGCACACACACAGATGGGGTTCCCCTCCAAGGGTCCGCTCCCCCAAAGCTGCTATGGCCAGAGCAAGGCAAGCCCTCTGGGCCTTCTACCTGCCCAGTCCACATGAGCCTGGCAGCCCACCACCCATGGGAAGCCTCTCCTTGGTGATCAGCAAATGCAGAAGGACTCAGCTCTGCACCCTGGAACCCAAACCCCTCCAGGCACCGCCGGTTGTAGATAACTGTCGCTCAGGAAAGAGCAAGGGTTCCCTCGTGTCCTTGTCCCACACACAGCAAACCCTTCCACTCAGGCTCCTCCACAGACCCTGGAGCAGCCAAGCCAAAGCCACTGGGCTCAGAGGGACTCGGCTCAGGCTCTGGCGTCCCCAGCCCAAGGCAGGAGGTGCAGCCCGCCAGCCCTGGATGCTGTGCTCCGGAATGCTTCCCCAAACTGACGTGCTCAGGACCCTGACTCCGTCCCCAAGCCTCTCGGCCTCTGACAGCACGGGTGTGCAGGGTCCCGGGCCTCGGGGCTGCTGGGAGGGGCTGAGCTTGCCTCTGTGCTGTGCCAGTGTGGGCTCTGGGGAGAGGTCCACGCCTGCCCCCACCCCACCCCGGCATTTCCTGTTCCCTTGTTTTAGGGTCACTTACTAACGTGGTCGTTTTCCCCGCCTCCATGCACTCTTTCAAAGCCTGTCTTCAACAAGCTCTCAGCCAAGTGAGAGTTGTATGACAACTCATGTGTTTTAGGGACAGTGCCCTGCTGTCTCCCTTCTGCCTGTATTTCCTGGGACGGTTTTCCAGGACCCAGAGAGAGGCGCCGGCCGAGGACAAGCTGCAGAGCTGCTGGGCCTGGGCTTTGCTCTGGTCTGCCGGGCGCCTTGCGTGCTCTGCTGCCTCGCTGCCCAGCCCCAGCCCCGCTCAGCCCAGCCTCCTGACGCCGCCTGTCCGAGCCCCTCCTCCTCTGCTCAGAAATGTCCAAAGGCCAGTAACTACAGGTCACCCCGGCTCACCACCTGCCTGGCCGTGACACTGGCCGGCGAACCCATCCTCCGCGTGGCCCACTCCAACCGCTCTGTTCTCCTCCTGTGCCCCTGTTCCCGGCCGCTCGGGGCCCCTTCTTGGGCCTGAGGGACCCCCAGTCAACGACTGCCCGAGCGGTGTCCGCTGCTGCTTCTGAACACGCTGCCTCTGCGGCTTCCCATTCAGTCTTCGCAGTGCGCATGCTCCCATTCTTAGAGACATATATCTTATCTGAAAAGCAGTTACAGAAAAAGGAGGGTCAGAGGTCTATCCAGCAGTTCACTCCCAAACGGCCTCTATGCCCGCAGCTGGGTCTGTCCAAAGTCAGGAGCCAGGAGCCTCTTCTGAGTCTCCCGGGTGGGTGCAAGGCCCAAGGACATGAGTCATCCTCTACTGCTTTCCTAGGCCATAAGCAGTGAGCTGGATTAGAAACGGAGCAGCTAGGACACCCACCAGTGCCCACGTAGGGTGCTGGCACCTCAGGGACAGGCTTAGCCCACCATGCCGCAGCACAGGTCCCTAATATTTCCATTCCGTGGATTGAGAAGCAGCCCCTTGTGCAGGGCCACAGCACAGCGAGCCAGCCAGCCCATGTGCACACATGCATGACATCAGCCTTGTGTACACTCACCACCCCCTTCCAGGCTCCTGGTGTGGCTGGCCAAAGCCTGTGGCATGCAGGAAGTGTCCCAGATAAGCGGCAGGGCCTCTGGCGGGAAGCAGCTGACAGTCAACTGGGAAAGATCACAGCCGGCAATGGGAGAGTCACTGGCTGGAGTCGGGGTGGGTCCCCGAGCTGGGCTGGACGCAGGCCTGTCCTTACCTGGCTCCTCCAGCTACTGCTTCACGCTGGCTGCGGCTCCGCGGGGTCTCCTAGTCCCAAGCCACTGGCTGTTCATGCCCACCGCAGCCGAACGTCCTGTAGCTGTGACTGCCCCCACAGCAGACACACACGGCACAGGCTGGGGTGGGGCCCTGTGAGCTGACAGCCACATCACCCTGTCCACACGTCTGCCGGCCTCGCCCACTTCCCTGGCATGCCCACCTCACAGGCCCCGTGGAGACCCTACGTGCCTCCCCAGCTGTCCCCAGATTAAAAGGTGAAGAGACAGAAATCCCCCAGCTGTGGGCTGTGCCCAGATGCCCATCAAGCCCAGGCTGGACCAGGACAAAGCTAGGAGCACAATCTCCCAGCCCCCAGCACCTGCTGCCTCCCAGGCTAGAGGGCAGCCAGGCTCTGTGCTCGGGTGCCTTGCTGTGGGGCGAGCACCCAGCACTACATAGTCCCTTCGTCTCCGGTGGTAAGAGTGGGGCTGTCCACACTAAGGCCTGCGTAGCTGGGGGGCAGGCACTCCCACGGCTTCAGAAGACTCCAGTTCTCTGTTGTGTGTGCAGATCCAAGGCACAGACTTCCACTGTGTCTGCAGGATCCCTGGGCTCCACTGGGCACTGACTTGGCGGGCAGGGCTTTACTGGGAGCAAGCAGGCGGCCTTCAGCCGAGGCGGATCTGCCCGAAGGAGCTGTCATGTCCAGGTCCGACCCAGCATCAGAGCCCCGCAGCTGGAGCATACGACCTAGCACCCTGGCAGGGACCCAGGCTGACAGGGCCTAGCCACATGGTCAAGCCCTGCTCCACCTTCAGCACCCGCACTCCCAGACAGCTCCCCCAACCTTCCTGCAATGTGAGCCAGTCTGTCCTCCGGGAGCTGTAACTAGTGGGGTAGGCATTCATCCAGAGAGAGGGCAGCAGTGGAGGGAGCCCCTCAGCTGGCCAGGTGGGGTCAGAGCCGGCTGACCTCAATGGGCACCCGTGCGCAAAGCCACCCTGCACTGGCCACACCATGCCCTGCCTGCAGGGGTGTCTGTCAGACCCTCTCCGCTGCAACCCAGCAGCCCGAGGGCCCACTCATCCCCCTCCGATGGCCTCCTCTGGTGCCCTGGCCTGTCCTTGCCACTGCCTGCTGGCCCCACGCCCACAGGCGGTCATTCCTTGCAGGTTCCTGGGGCAGCAGTTCTCAAACTGCTTGGCTCGGGCAACAGTCCCTCTCAGCAGTAGTAAGGGCTGGGTTTGGAGTGGCAATCAATCCACCCTTTGGGTCACCGGCATCCCATGTCAGATCCCCGACTTCAGCCCTGGGAACGCAGCTGGTGGCGCCGTGCTGGGGACCCTGCCAGCCACGGAGGAGACCCACATCTGAGTTCAGGCTCATGGCCTCACACTGACCCAGCCCTGGCTGTGGGAGCACTGGGAGAATGAGCCATCAGATGGGACTCTCTCTTTCTCGTCCTTTGCCTTTCAAGTAAACAACACTTTAAAATTTAAAACTTTTAAAAAATTCTCAAGAATCCCAAAGTGCTTTTGTTGGGAACATTTCCAAAAATATTTATTAACGTATTAAAATAAACAATTAAACTCCTGCTCCATAGCTTCAGAAACAGCACTCCTTTATGAAAAAACATTTCAAAACAAAAATGCGGGAGGAAGATCACAAAGACACAACCTTCCAACCTCTTTATCATCTGGTTTGAGGGAAAAAGTGGCACTTGGCCCGTGTGTGGCGCAGCCTGTGGCAGCCTGCGCTGGGGTTGAACCCAGGGTCTCACCAGGTACCTGTGAGAATTCCAACCTGACAAGCCACAGCTGCCTCGAGGTACAGCTGGGACTCTGACGCCAGCTGGGGCAGCTCCACGCACTCACAGCAGGGACACAGGCTCCCCCTGGCTCTTCGCCATCACTGCGCGGAGCACAGACCACCTGCTGCCTGTGAGCATGTGACCGCCTGCTGGGGTCTCGGGGAGCTTTGCCCCTCTGGATTCGGCCTTGCGCTCCTGTTGAATGGGGTCACCTGTCATGAGCAGTCATGTGTGTGACTGGATTGCCTGCAGCCCACCACAAGGTTCTTCCATCAGGGAGAAGATGCAGGTGCAGGCCTTCAACAAGTGCAGTGTCGTCCTTGACAACACTGCCAACTGGGCCACTCCGCCAGGAATGTCGTTTTGAAGACACGCCTTCCTTTCCCTCGTCTTCTGGGGCACCTCGGATCCCTTCCACGACCCAGGAGTGCTCCCCAGAGAAGCATCTGGCTGGTCTTGTCCCTCGAGCCCGTGAGACAACCCACACCACACCCCAACACCTTCTAGTCTGTCGCTGGGGAAACTGAAAAGACTTCAGATGTATCTAAGTTTCTTCACACTTATTTTGAATTTTATTTGAGGGACACAGAGAGTGCTTCCACTTGCCGGTTCACTCCCCTCGTGCCTGCAGCGGTCTAGCTGGGCCTGGCCAAAGGCGGCAGCCCAGAGCTCAGTCCAGGCAGGAGTGGGGTCCCACCTACTTGACTCATCCCCGTCTGCTGCTCCTAGACGTGCATTTAGCAGGAAGCTGAACTGGAAACGCAGCCAGGCGTTTGCCCCAAGCTGGAACCCCAACACTGTGCCAAGTGGCTGCTGCCACATTAGCTGAATTCACACCACGTCGCTCACTCCTACAACTTCACGCACTGGGTGAGCTTGGCGGTGTTGTCACTGCATTTGGTCCTCAGTGAGAAACCCTGGCCCCTTTGCCAACAGACAGCCTGTACCAACCTTTCCCTCTTGTGAACGCTCAAGGCAATTGTTTTCTGAAGAACTCACTGTTAAATCAGAAGTACATTTGTTCCTTAACTGTTTTGTAAATGTATCTTCCATCTACAAATAAAATCTAAGCCTCCAGAACACCAATTGTGTCCAACATTGTCCACCTCCCCTGCATTGGTGACCTGCCAGTAGAAACCAACTAACACACACTGACCAGCTGCTGTTGACCACCACACCACTCCTACAGGTCAAGAACAGAGAGGGCCTTGCGTGGGTGTCTCATCTCTGTGTCACACACCTGGCACTACAGCCACCTGAAAGTTCTTTCATGCGCACATCTGGCTACAAGTGCTGCCATCAGCAAGTGCCTCACTCAGCTGCTAACAGGAGCCATGGCTTCTTCACGTGGCCTGAGCTGCCCACAGCCAGGGTCCTGCATGGCAGAGAGAGCCAGGCTGATGCCCAATCCTTCAGATGCCCTAGCCTCCAAAATCATGATCTACGGGGCAGTAACGAGGCCCACACAGATTCAAGGAAAGGAGTCTCTTGAGGGACCTATGTCATATCTGTGAAAAAAGCCTAGATGAGCCAATTAGGCAGGTGCCCTCCATCTGCCACACCTCTAGAGAGATGTCGGTGGCATGGATGCAGGCTCAGAGAGTGAAAGGAGGAACGCTTCTGGGTGAGGGGATGGAGGGACTGACAGATGGACAGAGGGATGGATGGACAGACGGACGGATGGAGGGAGGGAGGGAAGGAGGGAGGGGCTGACAGATGGACAGAGGGATGGATGGACAGATGGATGGAGGGAGGGAGGGAGGGAAGGAGGGAGGGACTGACAGATGGACAGATGGATGAAGGGGTGGATGGAGGGACTGACTGATGGATGGATGGAGGGATGGATGGAGGTACTGGCAGATGGACAGAGGGATGGATGGAGGGTGGATGGAGGGACAGAGGGAGGGACTGACAGATGGACAGAGGGATGGATGGAGGGACTGACAGATGAATGGAGGGATGGATGGAGGTACTGGCAGATGGACAGAGGGATGGATGGACAGATGGATGGAGGGAGGGAGGGAAGGAGGGAGGGGCTGACAGATGGACAGAGGGATGGATGGAGGGTGGATGGAGGGACAGAGGGAGGGACTGACAGATGGATGGAGGGATGGATGGACAGATGGATGGATGGACAGATGGATGGATGGATGGAGGGACTGACAGGTGGACAGATGGATGAAGGGGTGGATGGAGGGACTGACTGATGGATGGATGGAGGGATGGATGGAGGGACAGAGGGAGGGACTGACAGATGGATGGAGGGAGGGAGGGAAGGAGGGAGGGACTGACAGGTGGACAGATGGATGAAGGGGTGGATGGAGGGACTGACTGATGGATGGATAGACGCACACATGGTCAGATGAGTGGGTGAGTACCACTTTGAGGGCATTATTGCCCAGAAGCAGGCAGAGACAGACAAACACGTGTTCTGAGTCTAAATACCTGGTCTTAGAGGAGGGGAGTGCAATGGGGTCATGAGAGGCTGTAAGTGGAGGGGTAACGAAGGAAAGCTGGTCAACACACCCTAAAATTGGAGAGGAAGAAGTTCTAGGATTCTACAACACAGTGGGGTGACTATGAAGAATCATAATTCATTGCAGATTTTGTAAGAAACAGAAGAGAAGCATCCAGCTTTTCCTAGCACCAAGAAATGCTGAATGTGGGGAGATGGATTCGTCTGGCCTGACTTGATCATGGCGTCCCGCCCATACGTGCTGCCTAAACATGTATAAACATCACGAGTCAGCATGGTCTTCTCGGCTATAAAACTGACCAACGTGAAGCCTCACCAAACCGCGTTCTCTATTTTGTCGCCTGATCCACCCCACCAAAGGTAAACTAGATATCAGAAGCTGTTTTGAGTGGTGCCAGAGCTGCTGAGCACAAGTTAGGCCGCTGTGTGCAATGCCAGCATCCAACATGGGTACTGACTTGTGCCCTGACTGCTCTGCTTACAGTCCAGTTCCCTGCTAATGGCTTGTAAAGTGAGTCTCTGACACACAGGAGGCCCAGGTGAAGGCTCCTGGCTCCTGGCTTCAGCTTGGCCCAGCCTTAGTCACTATGGCTTCCTGGGAAGTGAACCAGCAGATAAGACTTACCTCTCTCTTGTTCTTTCTCTCTTCCCCCTCTCCTTGTAACTATGACTTCCAAAAATAAATCTAAAAAAAAGAAAGAGAAACAAAGAAATGAAGAGAGAGAGAGAAAAGAAATAAAAGAAGAAACTAAGAAAGAAAACATTCCCAGGTCCTGATAAGCAACAGGAGCTCTAACAACTGCCAGTTTAGTTGGATGGAGGGATGGATGGAGGGCGGGCTGGCTGGATGGATGGAGGAGGGATGGAGGGATAGATGGATGGATGGATGGATGGATGGATGGATGGAGGGCTGGCTGGATGGATGGAGGGCTGGCTGGATGGATGGAGGGCCAAGAATGTCCTTTGCCTGAAGGGAATAAAATTACTCCTTCAAGAAGCTCATTTACTCTGGGTAAGTTTGGACAGATGCTCAAATCAAAAAGGCTCTGCCATGTGTGTGGTTTCATGTTTTCCCCCGTTACACACCAGGGACTATCTTGCCCTTTTAAATGAAGGGATCACTTCGTGCCTGCTGCATGTGGCCTGTGAAGGCATGCGAAGAGCACAGGCCACATGTCCACGCACTGGTCAGTGTTGAGCCACGATGGACAGCTGTCTGCCTTTGCCCTTTTCCAAGAGGTTAATGGAGAAGAAGAGGTAAATTCAGTAAGAAATTCAGAGGTTTGCATAAAAGCTTCTGTAAAATTCAAACTTCTTCAAATCATTCCAGAACTGGGAATGCTACCAAGTTACTAGCTTTATGTTTCCGTTAGAAACCTCCTTCCACTGAGGAGGCCTGGGTGGGTGACTGAGCGGTGAAGACATGTCTTGAGATGCCTGCATCTCCTGTTGGGGCGTCTGGGCATCCCCACACTGCTGCCCCTTCCAGCTTCCTGCCGACAGGCCCCCTGGGAGGCAGCTGGTGACAGCTTAAGTGCTTGGGTCCCTGCCATCTACGTGGGAGATCCAGATGGAGAACTTGGCTCCTGCCCAGTCCTGGCTGCGGTGGGCCACTGGGGAGCAAATGGGAAACGGGGGGATCTCTGTTTGTCTGTCTGTCTCTGTATCTTGGCTTTGCAAAATTTTAAGAAAATGTGTTTTTCCAAATGAATATGCTTTCCTTGTTTTCCACTTGCCCAGTGGAGTTTTCTGATGAAACAATGAAGAATGTTCAGGGCAGTGGCTTGGCGCTTCCCTCCCCTCCAACACCCCGTCCAGAGCACAGCCTATGAGCCTGGGCATGGGGCTCGGAAGGCAGACCTTCAACCAGCCCCTGGCTTGAGAGCTTCATCTCTGAATGCCTAGGAAAAGCAACTTTTCATTTAATTTGTGAGTAGGGGATGTGCTCAGACCCCACCAACCAGTGTCACAAGTCCTGTGTGGTCCTGCGTCTGCTGGAGACCAGCCTGCTGTGTCCCAGCAAAGTCCACCATCTGAACCTGGAACCTTCGGCCAAGCACGTTCAGTAGGTCAGCTGAGGCATGAAGCGGGGAGGGGTGGGAATAGGGAAGGGAATGGACAATAACAACGATGACTGGAGCTGAACCTCCCAGGCAACCACCGCCCTGCACCCCGTGGCCTTGAGCAAGCGTTCATCCTGCATAGACCACGAGTGATGCTGCACCGACGAAGAGGCCGTGTCAGTGCTGATCCCTGGAACACGCTCCTCACAAAGACTTCTGACCTGGGCGAGTCTAACATCTCCAAGGACTCACCTTTCCCTACTCGCCCCTCTCCCCTGAGGCCTGCCCCCAACAGGCACCTTGTGAGTGACACACAGTAGGCTTGCAGGGCTCTGGGAGACATTGAGCTGTCTCCTGCTTGTGAGTGACACACAGTAGGCTTGCAGGGCACTTGCGGACACGAGCCGTCTGTCTCCTGCTCGTTGGCGACACGCGGTAGGCTCTCGTCCCGAGCTGGGTCCCCCAGAGGACAGTTCCAACCAGGACTCATAGTAGACATCTCAGAACATCTCTTCCTTGATAACCTGGTTAGAACAGGAGGACTCAGATGCCAAAAGAAACCACAAATATTTAAAAAGTGAGAATCCAGGTTTGTCAACAGGAAAGTTACATTCATTGTTATTTATTATTTTGTGTTGCCAAAGGGGCCTTTCACAGCCAGGTCCGGTGACCACAGGTGGGCGGTGTCAGAGTGGGAGGTGCTCGTGTGGAAGCTCCTGTGCTGGTAGATTCCACCTGCTTCAGCCTGTCCACTCCCATCTGATGCGAAGGCAGACCTCGGAGTGTGCACGTTGGTAGATGCAGGGATGCTTACAGCATAGTTAACAGCTGTGCGTCCTACATGCTCAAGGACGCAGGGGACAAACACCCTGGTTTTTCTCCATCTGAGAGTGGTCGATGCCTTGAGCAATATGATTTTGAAACATACACACTGACCTTGAAATGGCTGTGCCAGTGTTATGAAACAAAAGCAGGGGACAGATACCGTCAGTGACCGTGAGTCCACCCGGTGTGTCCGCAGTCCTTGCGTATCTCTCACCGATCCCCAAGATCTCCCCAAATCTGACAGCACCAACAGCCCCTAACTCCAGGCCCGACACAGCCGTCACTGCGTTTTGCTCTAGATGGTGGAATTAACGGGAAAGTCTGTTTGCATTTAAATATTATTTTTCCAAATCCTCCATAGCACATATTTCACATTTTTCACTGGGAAAGAGGGCTTTAAAACATTTTTGATGATATTTACATAGTTGATCAGAGTAGGAATGATCAGAGTTGGGGGAAAATGGATGAGATCATTGTTTCCAAATTTTCTTTTTCTTTTTCTTCTTCCAGTATCATGGAAAGATGGGGGAGGACAAGGGAGAAGCCACACCCAGCCTCCCAGCTGAACCAGCACCCGAGGACGGGGAATAGCCACCTAATTTCAGCCCAAGGGCCCCAGTGTGGGGCGTGTTCCTGACGGTTCTGTTTAAGTGGTTTGCTAATTCTGAAATGCTACCGATTCCACTGATCCAAGCATGGGGAAATCCTCTAATGTCCATTGGCTGATATAGTCCACCTTACAGTCTCCATCTGCCCAGATATTTGCTGTCATTGCTTGGTTGGGGTAGTTGATGAACTTGTTCTGCCCTCCTTCCTCTGCTATAGTACCAGATGTCCCCTGCAGGCCCCATGAGCTGCCATACTTCCGTGTGTGTCTGGGCCTGCCATACACTGCTCCATCTTTCCCACTGAGGAGGCCCAGTTCTGGCACATGCACACAGTCAGACCACCAGTCCTGGACGTGAGCTCTCATGTCCCTGCACGCTATCCCCCAGACTTCCTGCCACCCCACACACCAAGCCCCACCAGTGCACCACTGCCAGGCTGCCCAACCCAGGCTCTGCTGAACCCCTCGGCCTTTAGGCTCATGCACCCGGCATATACCATACACGGGCCTCAGGACCCAGGCCGGGTGACCCAGGCCCCACTGGACACCCAGCTTCCGGGCTCACGGACCTAGCATCCCCCACCCTCCACGTAATATATATATTATTAGTTACATTGCATTATGTGGCACAGTTTCATTGGCTCTGGGAACCACCCAACCCCTTCCTGTCTCCCCCCATGGTGGATTCCTCCACCTTGTTGCAGTATTACATTCAAATTCAGTCAAGATTCTTTCATTACAAGCATATACCAAGAGTCCAGCATCTTATTGTCCAAGTAAATTCAACAGTTTCTTGGGGAGACCATCTCTGGTATGAAGGCAGAGCTGGCAGAATATCATCCCGATCAATTAAAAGCTGTAACATAACATCAATAGCAATTTGCAACATTATGGAATTAATTGATATGGTATTGAGTAACAAATATGTTAAAAAATGCAAGTTCTTAACCACATCCTGTGACTACTTCATTGACATTTCAATTTTAGTTCATACACAGAACCAGCTGCTATACACCTTAAAATGGCTATAGGGTACTATTCAGCTGTCTCGTGTCTATTTTCATTTTAGTATTTAGCAGTTTATAGTGTTGAAACATAATTTTGCTGAACTTGGCAGATTTTAGGATAGTCTAAACTGGGTTATAACTCTAACAAGGCATATGTCAACAATTGAGGTGCAGAACAGTTTTAGGGGTGTGCAGAGAAATCTTCAATACCTCAGTGAGGAGTAACTAATCTTTGTGTCCTATCTAGTAAAGTACGTGTGAGTCCATGCTGACCATTTCCTGTCTGAATCTAATTTTCCTTGTTGTTCTCTGCCTATCTTCTAATTTGTGTGTGTGTGTGTGTTGGGGGGTGGCTCTGGAGCAACCCTGATGGTCATTGCAAGAGAGGGTGGGGATCCAAAGTTGGAACTAAGTAGACCAGAGAAAGCTTCTCTCCTGAGTCCCGAAGAAAGTTTACTGTTCTGTTTCTACGGCCCGCTCAGGGTTCCTGGCTGTTGTTCCGATGACCTTGGATCCTGCGAGGAAGGATCTGGGCTTCTTTCATCCCGTGTGGTAGATCCAAAACGGGGTGGATGACCTCAGACTTAGAGACAAAGATCTTCTGTCTGATGGGTCACTTCCCGAGCGACCTCCATGGCTGGAGCTGAGCCAATCAGAAGCCAGGAACCTCTTCCAGGTCTCCCACGCAGGAGCAGGTTTCAAGGTTTTGGGCTGTCCTCGACTGCTTTCCCAGGCCACAAGCAGGGAGCTGGATAGGAAGTGGGGCCACTGGGATTAGAACTGGCACCCATATGGAATCCTGACACATTCAAGTGAGAACTTTCGCCACTATGCTGCCATGCCTGGCTGCACACACACATATAGCTTTAGAAAAAAATATTTGAATAGGCTAGGTGACTATGGTTTGGTTAACATAGATTTGGCACTAACTAGGTCCAGAAGCTCTCCAACTATTAGCTGCTTTTCTCCCAGCAATGTAAAACTTGTGTAGGTATAAGGCAACCTAGGCCATTGCCCATAGCTGGGAAGAGGGCTATTTTTTAAAAATATAAAATAGTGTATTTAATTTGTATGAGTCATGCTACACCATTGTTTTGTTTTATTTTTGATTCCATTTTTTTGAATGGTCTTATTTATTTGAAAAACAGAATTACAGAGAGGGAAAGACAAGAGAAACAGCAGTTTCCAGTGCAGTAGCCTAGAGGTTAAATCCTTGCCTTGTCTGCACCTGATCCCCCATGGTCTCCACCGCCCATCCAGCTCCCTGCCTGTGGCCCGGGAAAGCAGTCAAGGACAGCCCAAGGCCTTGGGACCCTGCACCCGTGTGGGAGACCCAGAGGAGGCTTTGGATCCGCACAGCTGCAGTCATTGTGGCCACTTGAGGAGTGAACCATTGGATGGAAGATCTTTCTCTCTGTCTCTCCTTCTCTCTGTAAATCTGGTTTTCCAACAAGAATGAATAAATCTTTTGAGAGAGATGGAGAAAGCAATCTTCCTGCTGATGGTTCGTCTCCAAGTGGCTGTAGCAGTAGGGGTTGGGCCAAGAGGCAAAACTCCATCAGGGCTTCCCATGTGAGCGACAGGAGCTTAGCACTTTGGGCCATCTTCTGCTTCCCCAGGCAGTGTCAGGGACCCAACGCCTCTGCCTTGCCCTCTCCAGCCATTGCAGACATCTGGGGGGCAAACGTGTGGATGGGGGACCTCTGTCTTGTCTTTTCTCTCTCTGTAACTCTCCCTTCCAAATAAACAATGAATCTCTAAACAAACCAAAAACAGCAAGAGGGAAACAGGAAGCAGAGATGCCAAACCTTGATCTTGTGCTCACGCAGGAAGTCAGCACCGCGGGCAGCTGCTTACTGCCTCCCAGCGCCACGGCTCCAATCCCTGTGCCTTAGACAACACAAAGCCGGGGGCAAAGCACGAAGACGCACAATTCCCTAGGTGCACGTGTGTATCTGGACTTGGCTACTGCGCAATGTAGACACGCATGAAGACAGCACCTTGGAATATGCACAGCTCTCAGAGAAGCCAGTGTGCCAGCTCATGTTTGCCTTAGTGGAAGAACCATGTTTTTGCTGAAGAAAATTTCTCAACATGGAAAGGCTATTGCCTAGTTAATAAAATCCCCCTTCAGCTAATTCAAGAGGCTGAAACCCTTCGGTTTCATCACTGGTCACATGGCACTTGGACAAGGTTGCCAGGGCTTGCTTCCAACCCGAGTGCTGAAAACCAAGTGTGCTTATGCTGATATTGAGAGCTACATCCGCTCTAACTGCTTCCAAGCCTTCCAGCTACCGTCAGCTAGAGACAAGGCGTGTTCTCTGCGGAGGCCCGCCTCATCCCAGAGCCAGGGAGAAGCTGTGCCTCCTCCCGCCCCAACTCCCGTGCCTTTGAGCTGCCTACTCTCCTTCCTCTGCATCCACTCTGCCCTCCCCTGGCATCTCCTGCAAGGTCCACACAGCCCACCTGGTCTCTTACACTAAGCTCTCCATGAAGGCCAAGGTCCCGGGGTGTGTGTCACGGACCCCTTTAAGAGCACAATATCATCGATGCTCAGAAGGTACGCGGCTCAGGCTCTGTGCACCTGGCACCAACCTGCAGAACACTCATGGGCCGAGTTTCCTGTGCCCCTGACGCCGTGCTACAGGACACTCCAGAGCTGGAAGTTTCCGAGGTGCTGCTGCTCTCTCACCTCCCATCGGACACAAGGACATGTGCGTACTGCTGGTGTAAGCCAGTACTGCCAGCCCGCAGCGCGGTTACTTCACCTGGCAAAGCACTGTGGGCACAGCTGGACAGCTGAACTTGCACAGTGTGCTGTGCCATGAAGGACATTCCCCTGATACTAACCGGTGCCAGCCTGCCCTGGCCCCGTGCACCTGCTCCTCTCTGCAGTGCATCACTCAGCCAATGCAGTCGCTGTGTGGTTAAGACCCCGTGCTGCCGTCTCCACCACCCACCCTCTGCTGAGGTCCTGGTGGCAGCCTGGTGTTCTGGTGTGAAAACAACTCATGTCTTTCATCAGGACAGAAATAAGGCAGAACATGCAAGCTCGCGCCGCCTGCCCTCGGCTGCACGCTGAGAGGGTGACGCAGCTGTGGGCACTGCCTGCCTCTGCTGTACCCCAGGAGGGATGACGCACCCACACATCTCTGCCAGCTCGGTGCCTTCCCATGCAGCATCACTCTGCACAGGCCTTCTCCCAGCCGGTGACGTCCTCGAGGGCCGCCTGTGCCCATCTCTCACCCGGGCCTCCCCACACAGTGGCTGTGGCACAGCGGCCATCGAAAGAAGCACTTACAAATTGTTTTCTCTTTGTGAGATGGATTAACTTTCAGAATGATCTTCCTGCTATTTATTTTGATGTCATCATATGTCATTACCTAAAATGGCATGCTGGGAGAAGCTCAGGATAAGGAAACATCCTCCTAGGACATGCCACCTGTCCAAGTAACTGTTCTTCCAGCTCCTGTGTCCAGGAGGAGATACCCAACAGCAGGGTTGAGGCCACTGGCAGCTGTCCCCAGTGGGGACTCGGAGTTGCTGTGCACTGGCCACTGCCACATGTAGCATCAGACACAGCCCTGCCACACCGCAGCACCCCATGCCCCGAGGCCGTGTCAGTCAGAGGGCTCCGTGAGGGGAGAGGTCCCACCACACCAGACCCTTCTGGATGTCGCTGCGTTCACACACTGAATGGCCTACACAGTTCCAGCCATCTGAAGGCAGTACGAGGCCACGCTCTGGAGCCGTGGCCAGGGCTCCATCTCCTGGAGGACACCTTCACTCTGAGATGTCAGCCCCCCAGACACTGAGGGGCCCGGGCAGAAGGTGCTGCTCCAATCTACCCTGGCCACCCGAGACCCCGCCTGTCTGTGGCTCTTCTCATGAAAGCAAAGCGGATGCATTGTGTGTGAGCACGGGGTGGGGCCGCACGCACAGTCCACTCTCTCACAGTTCGGTGGAGGTGGCCAGCGTGTGAGCTGAGAGGCAGCCTCCACACAACAGCCAGCCCCAAGGGCACTGGCTTCAGCCGCCCAGGGCCTGGGTTTATCAGCACAAAGCCGGCTCAGGCGGGGAGCCCTAATAAATATTTACACGCAAATAAATGAATTCTGAGCACATTGCTTAACCCTTGCCACACTGGGTTTCCACATTTACAAAGCAGGAGGGTCCAAGCAAGCAGCTGTGCTGACAGGGTGACCAGCCTGATTTGGAGAGGCGGTTCGCCCAAGGGTCTGCTTTCATAATCACAGCTCATTAATGTAGAATCCTAGGAGCAAGACCCACAGAATTTGCTAAACTCTGAATAATAAGATTTGAGGGAAAATGCAATTCCTTGTTTTAACGAAGACGGTGAAGATGCTAAGTGACAAAAAGCAGAATGAATGATACACAGCTTCCTGTGTTGGTGGCTGGGTCGGCAGATGTGGGCGTTGCAGCGTGTTGGCACTAAGGCCAGTTCCGAACAGGGACACAGCTTCTCGGTGTTTCTGTGGATTCTGCTGGTTCTCTCGCTGGAGCTGGTGTCTCCGAAGCTGGCTGGCGGTGAGAAGGCACCGAGACAGCTCAGCGCCCGGCCAGGGCTCTGCGCCACCCCCAGCCCGCAGCCTGGGTGACCGCCTCTTTCCGTCGCCCGTCTGGGGTTTATTAACAGTTTAATACAGGAGCCTGTGGCTCAGGCGCGGCTCCATCAGGGCTGAGTCACTGCGCTGGAGCTCCCAGCATTCCGATAGCTAATAACGTGGACAAGCCTGAGAAAGTTCCCAGCTGACAAGCAAAGTATCATCTTTCGTGTGTTTTATGCCAAAGTATAAAACAAGTCAATCATTCAAATACGACGTAAGAACCATTCAAAGGAGGAAGATGAAGGGTTGACCTCTGCCCTCCAAAGCGGCAAAGCAGAAGCTGTGTCCTGTTGGGGACCACCAGGCAGCTTTGGGGTACAGCGTGTTTCCATCTGAACTCAGATACAAGAGCGAGCAGTTTCTGAAAATTCGCCTAGTTAGTAACTTGGGGACCCTCCTCTAATGTGTGGTACATTCCCACAAAAAGTGGAGCTGCAAAGCCATTCAACCAGTAGGAGTGTTGGGTGAAAGCAGCCTTTGCCCTGCGGCGTGGGCAGCCGGCGGAGATGCGGCAGGGCAGGGAAGGCCTGGCAGCTCCGCACCGCACGGAACGTCTGCGCCAGGACGCCGTGGGGCGCATGTGCGCTGCGAGAAGATAAGCCCAAGCAAGCATCGTGCTGCCTGCCTTGCTCACCCTGTGTCTGGGCACCGGGCACTGTTTCCGTGGGCATCGGTACGGGCTGTGCACCGAGGGTGAGCTTGGGTGTGAAGTGGTGGCCAGCGCCCACCCGCTGTCCACACACACAGCATGGGCAGCAGTGGCCCAGGCTGTGACATGTCAGGACGTCATCTGGAGGCTCTGTGCCTTTAACCCTTGGAAAAGCGCCAGTGTGCGTGGTGCTTTAGACACAGAATGTATCTTAGCAACCAAGCCTTAGAGCTGTCACGGCAGCCTTGGGGCGTGAACCTGGCGTCCCAGGAGACAATGCAACCGCACGAGGTCCGGCTGCTGCATGGACCCGATGGAGGTCCTGCGGAGGCTGACCAGCTGAGCGCAAGGGCTGACTGCGGTCTGGAGGGAGCACAGCGTGGACACCTTCCTGACTGAGCTGCAATATTTTAGGGTGCTGTCCCAAGACAGCAGATCAGAAATCACCCTTGCTATGGCTGTTCTTTCAATGTGTCCCTGGTGCTAGAAGCTTAACGCGCTTATCCCTCCACTTGGTGGTCAGTGTTGGAGGTGGGGCCCTTTGAAGGAACCCGATTGGATGCCGAGGGGACCCGCCAAGGGTCGCTGCACAGGACCCCTCCGCGACTCTCCAGGCAGCAGGAAGCTCTCCCCCTGCGCCAGAGCCATCATGTTGGGCCTGCCAGCCTTAGAGTCACCCGGTCTGCGCTATTGCGCTTTGCCACACCAACCAGGCACTCTGACAGCCGGAAGAACCAAGGGCAGTTCTAAAGCGCCCACCTGGGGCGTGCTGGTGGATGCCGGGTCTGCAGTGATCTGTGCACAGGGCGTTCGCATCCAGCCTGGCTCTGCGCTGGCTGCCTGCGGTGTCTCTCTTTGGAGATGCACTGCGCTCACCTGCTGGTGTGAATTCACAGGGATCTCGGGTCACCGTGGTCAATAACACCCAGGGACACGGTCGCCCAGGGACCACTTGGAGCCCATGTGGGCAGCAGGCCTGAGCGGTGTGTGCTGCTGTGTCAGCTGCTGTCCCCGGGGCCTTTGGCGACGGTGCCGCCATGGATTTGATAAAAACAGTTCCAGAGTCCTCGGCACAGTGTCTTGGAATGTCACAGTGGTGCTGCCCAGCCTCCCCTCACAGGCCCAGGGCCCATGGCACAGCCTCCCCTCACAGGCCCACGGCCCATGGCACAGCCTCCCCTCACAGGCCCAAGGCCCATTGCACAGTCTCTCTCACAGTCCCACAGCCCAGTGGCACAGCCTCCCCTCACAGTCCCATGGCCCATGGCACAGCCTCCCCTCACAGTCCCACGGCCCATGGCACAGCCTCCCCTCACAGGCCCAGGGCCCATGGCACAGCCTCCCCTCACAGGCCCAGGGCCCATGGCACAGCCTCCCCTCACAGGCCCATGGCACAGTCTCCCCTCATAGGCCCATGGCGTGGCCTCACGGCAGTCACCATGGTTGTCCTGCTCTCACAGCCCCGGGGCACTTTGCACCCCTCTGGCTGTCTTGGGCTTTTTCTTCCAAATTAGCTGGTTGACCCCACTGTTTTAAGACCATCCAGGCTGTGAGAGTCCCATGACGCCACATTGCTCAGAACCCTTTCCCTGACTGTGCCACCCAGCCGGCGCTGACCCAGTTGTCCTTGCCCTGCTGATGTCCCCACTTACCAGTCACGTCCTGCACCCAGCAGAAAAGGTCCCTGCACTGGAGGGGCTGGGAGCCATTGACTGTCTTCCCTGCTTGCTCTGCCCCCCAGCCGTGGCACAAGGGCTGATTCTGTCAGCGCTCAGTATGTACTTGGAAACAGATGGGTCACCCGGTGGAGACACCTGTCCCCCACCCCAGGCTGGCCTCTAGATCGTCCCAGGTGTGTTTCCTCCTGAGCGGAGCAGGAAGTTGCTCTGCAGACATCCATGCCAGACCTCCCTGGGAAACCTGTTTCCAGGGGCACGCGGCCTTGCCTTCCGGGCCCTTGCTGTGGTGGGGAGCAGCCTGGCAGGGGAGCTGCCTGTCGGAGTGTGCAGGAGGCAGTGTTTGGGGCAGCCCCTAGTATCTAAGCCGGTTGTGATGATGGGATGTTGGACTGTTCATCCAAGTATCTGTCGCGTTCACGAGTCCTAGGGCTGAGCAGTCACACAGCTGCTCCTACCAGCTACAATCCGAGGATTCTCAGAGTTCATGTGAGCTAGCTGATACAGACAGGTGACCACAGAAATGTAAGTGGATGGGCCTGCACCATCAGGCTAAGCTTCTGCCTGTGGAGCCTGGCATCCCTGAGGGATGCTGGCTCGAGGCCTGGATGCTCCTCTTCGGATCCAGCTCCCTGCTGAGAGCCTGGTAGAGCAGCGGAGGATGGCTTGGTGCATGACTCCCGGCACCCATGTGGGAGACCCAGAGGAAGCTCCTGGTCCCTGGCTCCCAGCTCCTAGCTCCTGGCTCCCAGCTCCCGCCTCCTGGCTCCTGGCTCCCAGCTCCTGGACCCTGGACCCTGGCTCCCGGCTCCTAGCTCCTAGCTCCCAGCTCCTGGTTCCCAGCTCCTAACTCCTGGTTCCCAGCTCCTGGCTCCTAGCTCCTGGCTCCCGGCTCCCAGCTCCCAACTGCAGCTCCTGGCTCCCAGCTCCTGGCTCCTGGCTCCTGGTTCCTGGCTCCTGGCTCCTGGCTCCAGCTCCCAGCTCCAGGCTCCTAGCTCCTGGTTCCTGGTTCCCAGCTCCTGGCTCCCGGCTCCTGGACCCTGGACCCTGGCTCCTGGCTCCTAGCTCCCAGCTCCCAGCTCCCGGCTCCTGGCTCCTGGTTCCCAGCTCTCAGCTCCCAGCTCCCGCCTTCTGGCTCCTGGCTCCTGGCTCCCAGCTCCTGGCTCCTGGCTCCCAGCTCCTGGCTCCTGGCTCCCAGCTCCTGGCTGCAGCTCCTGGTTCCCAGCTCCTGGCTCCCGGCTCCTGGCTCCTGGTTCCCAGCTCCCAGCTCCAGGCTCCTGGCTCCCGGCTCCTGGCTCCTGGCTCCAGCTCCCAGCTCCAGGCTCCTAGCTCCTGGCTCAGCTCCAGGCTCCTGGCTCCAGCTCCCAGCTCCCCTTTCCTGGCTCTTGGCTGCAGCCACATGGGGAGTGTAATAGAACGATCTCTGTCTCTCATTCTCTTCTGCAACTCTGCCTTTCACATAAAAACAAAATAAACCCACAAAAAATATAAGTGGGGAGATCAACATAGGTATAAAAATTGATGCTAAAGGGGTGGGTGAACAGATGTGTCTGGAGTGAGTAAAGCGTAGTGAGCTGTTAGGTAGATGGAGGCACACGGATGCCTGATGCATGGCCATGGGCAGGTAAATGACCGAGGGGGCACAGGTAACCACGGAGAGGACCCAGGCGCCAGGACACATCCACTCTTGTCTGAATGGTTCACAGAGCCCAGCCATGGAGAGTTCAGCCACAGGGAGCTGGGCGGGGCGTGTCACTTGTGTTTGTGAAGAGATTAGAGGAAGGCCGAGGGGAGGGGTGGTGGTGGTGGGAGGCTGAGAGGAACAATGGGCTGAGCAGCCAGAGCAGGCACTCCCAAAGCCATTTCCTGCATGGGCCGTTGGCCCAGCAGCGGCCTCTGAGGCTGTGCCATCAACCGTGAGACGGGCCTAGAGGGCGGCCAAGGCTTCCTTCTGGATTACCGTGTGGGCGCCCGTTCTCTGCAAATAGTTCATGATGCAAAGTGCAGGAGCACAGCGGGTGCTCAGGCCGTGAGCTGCTCACAGGCACACAAGTCACCACCAGACAGGGACAAAGGCAGCACAAGGGCTCTGACGCCTCGCAGCCCTCATCCAGCGGGACGATGTGGGGCGGGGCAGGCCTTCCTGGATCCCATCTAGGCCAACCGTGGATCATGGAGCTGGTCTGCGCGTGTCCCGCACGGGCCCTGTAGCTTACAGCAGGGACTGCAGCTGCTGCTTGCTTCCCCTCAACTTGATTCTGGGGTGACCTCCCAAATACATCCCTGCCCCCACTGCTGATGCCCACCTAATCCCACCCCCAAATCACCCAGAAGCCTGCTTACTCCCTACCCAGATGTGGTGATCCTGCAGGGCTCAGAGGACTTCAGCTACCAGGAGATAGCAACGGTGGTTCCCAGATCCTTCCCAGGAATGTTGTGGGCTGGGGCCTAGTGCAGAAAACAGTAATGGTAGTAGAAGTTGTTGTTGCAGTACCGAGGCAAGCGCAGGCCATGAGGCAGACGTCCAGCAGGCTTGGCCACTGCAGGTGATCCTGGGAAGGTCACGCCTCTGCACGTGCCTCCAGAGAGGAAGGCCCCAGGCAGGCTGAGAGAGCATTCCGGGGTGGGGGAGCCCCACACTGCGCCGCCCTCATACCCACACCCCGTGGCAGAACAGGCAGGACTGCATGCACCTGTCTGGCACTGGCCGGTGGGCTGTGGGCGGGCTCTGCCAGGCAGGACTGCGCTGTCCAGGCCTGAGCCGGGCACTCAGCCCAGCCTGGTTGGAAGCTGACAGTGTGTGCCTCCTGGCCCTCACAATGACAGGATGTGGTGTGTTTCCAGGCTTTGATGGCCACAGCAGGGAGCTCCGTGGCCCCAGGTCTTGCAGTAATAGAGCAATTCCAAACCTGGCAGGCAAGAGCCTGGTGGCAGGCAGGAGAGACTCCTGGCACCTCTGCTGGTCAACACCCAGGACGCAATGGACTGGGCAGTGCCTGCACATGCAGGATTCAGGCTGCAGAGGTGACGCCAGCAACAGGCTAGCTGAGGGATGTGACTTTTGGTGCAGAGCTTAAATCGTCATTTGTGACAGATGCACTCTCTCTCTGGTTTGGGTCCTAGCTGCCCTGTTTCTGAGCCAGCTCCTTGCAAATGGACAGTCCTGGGAGGTGGTAGATGGTGGTTCAGAGGTCTGGGTCCCTGCTGCCCACCTAGGAGACCTGGATGGAATCCTGGCTCCTGGCCTCGGCCTGGCCCATCCCTGGCAGCTGCAGTTAAGTGGCTCCTTCTGGCCCAGGCCATTCCTGTTCCCCTGGGGTCACTTCTTTTAGGTCCACTTCCCAGGGCTGACCTGTGGCTGGGGCAGTGTTCTGGTTTGGAATTCCTTCTCGTTCCAGCTGCCTTGGCCACTCCCCCCGAGGGCACCAGCACGCTATGAGGGCAGCAACAGTCCCAGGAGTGTGTCAAGCCTTGTGAAGGTCACAAGTGTGGCGAAATGTTTAAGAGGCGACACCCTAAGGTTGATTCCAGAAGGAGACCAGCCCACGGCGAGCGCACCTGCCGACCTGGGGCGTGTTCCTGTTATTGAGGGACACAATGAAATCGTTCTCTAGCAGTTCCCTGTGCAGTGAAACATGCACTTTTCCTGAAGCTGTTCTGGAAGTTTCCAGGAAGTACACACAGAAGCTTCAGTGGTACCTTGTCTTTTTCCCAAGGGCTGTAGCACAGACATGAGACAGAACGACGGGTCGGCCAGGAAGGCTTGGCCTGATCCCACCTCCTGCCAAGATTGTAGCGAAGCCGTTGGCAGTTTTTTGGTGTCCAATCCAACCATTTTTGCTGTGAATTTTACCTTTTTGCGTGTGTCTTTTCAGTAAGTCCTTGTGATTCCTTAATGGATCATATATAGGAGACATTTGGATTGTAAGCACCTGTTATTGCAAAAGTCCCTTCCAACTCTGTTTGCTGCATCTCATGGGCAATGATGTGCTTGTTTTTATTGTTATGTCTTCAATGCCACATGGGTCACGCAGCAGCGTCAATTTTTACAAGAAGGTTTTTGACTTCCTTTTCCGTCACTTTATTGTTTAACTTTATGTTGATGTAAATGTTCTGGTTTTCTCCCTGTTGTGGGCTGTGTTTTCTGGCTCTGTACTTAAGGGGATATGTAATAGAAGTATTCTACGTATTATACCTCCAGTCGGACGTAGCAGAGACTGGCATATCCAGAAGTGGAGACATGGCGCAGTGTGTCTCTGCATTCAGACCAGGGACGGACTCCTCGTGACACTGCCGCCTGCATGCCGGCAGCGGGATGCTGGGCTCTCTGACACTGTCCATGCTGCGTCAGGAGGCACTTCAGTAGAGGAATGATGGACTCGGGGAGGGCGACGGGAGCCTATGGAACCTACAGCAACAACAGTAATAACAAAGATTGTAGGGAAATCAAGGGTGCCTGGCCAGGCGGGGAGACTCCAGGGCGTGCCCTCCGATGGGCCACGCGAGTAGATCCACACCCAGCCTGGGGCTTCCCTGAACAAGAAGGATACAACATGTTGCACCTACAATGTGTTAAACGTGTGTTGAAGTGTCAGTATTTTGAACCGCCTCAGCTTGGCAGTGATGTGCCACTTGGTGAGTCAGAGGGGTCCATAGCCTCACCGAGGGGCAGCGGCAGAGGCCCCTCAAGGGAGCCCTCAGGTTCGGAGTCGGATGCAAGCGGCCCTGGCGGAAGGCCCTCCTTCAGGTTCTCCGTGCGGGGGTTCCCTGTTTGTAACATGGAAACAGCATGTTTCCACCTCTTCCGATGAGGGGCCGGGTGCCGGTGAGTGTGGCTCTGCGCGGAGAAAGGGCGCCGCGGGTCCACACTGATGGGAGGGCAGCTGACACAGAAGCCCACAGCTGTGACGCGCAGCTCCACACTGACCTTCTGCAGGGGCCAGAAGCTGCTGCTAAGACAGCCTGCAAGCGGCCCTGGCCAGGGAGCTGCTCTCAGGGCGTGCGGAGCCTGCGCTACTAGGCTCCAGCTCTCCCGTGGGGCCCTGCCCTGGCACACTCGGCCAGCGTGCAGGGCCTGGAGGAGGCTCCCGTGAGCACCTGCTCCAGCAGCCTCTGCCCCACTTGCAGGTGCTTCCCATGCTGGTGCCAGCTCTTGCTCCTCTCCGCTTTCCACATCAGCAGCCTGAAGGCAGCGGGAAGCAGATGGTGAGGCTGAGGGTGGGCAGACTGCTCACAGCCCCGGCTTCTCCGATGGCCCAGGCTGCCTCATGCGCAAGTGGTTAAAGGTCCTCGCCTTACACGCCCGGGATCCCATATGGGCGCCGGTTCTAATCCCGCCAGCCCCGCTTCCCTTCCAGCTCCCTGCTTGTGGCCTGGGAAAGCAGTCGAGGACGGCCCAAAGCTTTGGGAACCTGCACCCGCGTGGGAGACTCGGAAGAGGCTTGCCCTCGTGCCCGCCTGGTCAGGCTGACAGACAACAGATTGTGCCATTCGCACAGCTGTTCTAGCTCCATGTGCAGGCCAGCCTGGCACCAGCCAGCCTCTGCCACCCGCCCCTTCTTGCCTGTCCCATGGCTGAGATGCTGCCGTGGTCTTCTGGGTTTAGAATCAATGGCCCCTGGCTCTGCTTCACTGGGAGAGGACAAAGTACAACATGGTAATGAAGCTAGAAAGACCAGCTTCCCTGCCCAAGACCAGCTGGCTCCCTCAGTGAGACACCCTGAACGCTTAGTGTCACAGAGGGGCTGCGGGACACCGGGCCTTGACAAGACCCACCGGAAACAACAAGAGAAGTCAGACAGAAGGGGCAGTTACGCGGTGGAGTCAGCAAGGACTCCCTGCGGCCAGAGAGGCCCCACCACACCCCTCAGCTCCAGGGTCAGGCATGGAGACTGAGGCTTAACCTGGAACACTGCCACCGGCCTGGGAAATGGATTCTTTGAAGGAATAAAGCTTCCTAAAAAGCATTTTAGATGGTTTGTAACTATATGAAACCTTTTACATAAACAGTCAACAGCTTAATCTGTGTGTGTGAGAGAGAGGGACGGAGGGAGAGATTGAGAGAGAGAGAATTGTCTTTCATCTTCTGGTTCTCCCCTGATAGATCCAGGGTTGTGTCAGGCTGAAGCCAGGAGCCAGGAGTTTCATCTGGATCTCTCGCAGGTCCAGGGATCCATGCACTTGGCCCCGCTGCTTTCCCCAGACACAGCAGTGGGGCGCTGGCTCAAAAGTGGAGAAGCTGGACCCAGAGTGATGGTCAGTGGCTAAATCCTCACCTTGCAAACCACTGGGATCTCATGTGGGTGCCAGTGTGTATTCTGGCAGCCCCACTTCCCATCCAGCTCCCTGATTGTGGCCTGGGAAATCAGTAGAGGACGTCCCAATGCCTTGGGACCCTGCACCCGTGCGGGAGACCACACAGAAGTTATTATAACCTGAGAGTGGTTATTCATTTTTGTTTGTTTCGTTTTCGATTCAAAGGCCACGCTCTGATTTCCTGTAAGTGGCAACAAAATCCCACTATGATAGAAGGATTGAACAACAGGTCACACCACACTGGACCACAGATGCGTCCAGCAGACAACAGGCCAAGCACGCTCCGGTGCCCAAGGCCCAGGCTGCCCATCCCAGTGGGAAGGTTCCAGCCCATCTCTGCACAAAGTTGAGGTGAGGGGCAGAAAAGAGCTGGTCATGTAGATGGAATCAGAATGTTTACGGGCACCCCGGAAGCCTGCTGGGGGTTGGGGGGGCATCAACAATCCACTGACAAATGTGTCCCTTCATTTCCAGGTTTCAGTGGGAGGCAGGAAGCACGGAGGGGGCTCTGCTGTGTTCAGGATCACAGGCCAGGGGGCCAGAGGGCGGGGGGACGACTTGTTGCTGGGTTCCCAGGCTTGGCAGGGCACTGGAAGCCAGGCAGAAGTCACAGGGACAAGGGGCCTCCTGGCTCTCGGCTCGGAGGACAGTGGGCACTGCAGCTCTGCCTCTTCCTTGTCCTTCTTCAAGTGCTCGGGTTGCCTGGCGTGCCCCGGGCGGGGCGGGGTGTTGCCTGTCTGGTGGGCTCGTGTCAGGCTGACACAGTCCAGGCCTGGGAACAGTCCAGTCTTCCTCCTGGGCTGAGAACAAAGGTGGCCTTTGCCCCGCAGGGAGCTCTTATCTGGATCTCCCGAGCTGTCCGCAACCCTCCCGGCAGTCTGCAGCCAAAGCCGTCCCAACCTCGGTGGAAGACCTGCAGGAAACCTGCGAGGCCCCCAGTGTGCACGGCTCTCCTCTGCTCCCTTGGCACCAGTACGTGAAACAGCCGAAGAACCCTGACACACTCCGGCCACAGCCCCCTGAGGACTCCAATGCGGAGGAAGCCCACAGTGGGACAGCACAGCACCATGCCAGCTGTCACGTGGCGCACCGGCAGGACACTGCTGTGCCGGGATCGTGAGGTTTAAAGCATTTCATCATGGCCACTCTCTGCCATCTAGCGCGAGGATCCAGAGCGGGGCACAGCGCTGGGCCTGAAGCACGGGGGCTTAGTGCCAGCTTCAGAATTCTGGACCTGGGAACTGGAGTTCCTGATTCATCTCTCTCTATATATTTATTTATTTTTATTTATTTGTGGTAAATAAATATATTCTGTTTATTTATTTCAAAGGCAGAGTAACAGGCACATAGGAAGGGCAAGACAGAAAGATCTTGCATCCACTGGCCCACTCCCCAAATGGTCCCAATGCCCAGGGTTCCACAGGCTGAAGCCAGAAGCCTAGAACTCCAATGGGGTCTCCCACGTGGGTGGCAGACTCACAGGTACTTGGCCCACCTGTGCCGCTTTCCAGGACACATCATCAGGAAACTGGCCGGGCACCAGAGCAGTGAGCACTGAGGGTAGTGAGTGCCCTGATACAGGCTCTGGGGTGGCAAGTGACAGCTCGACCAACTACGTCACAACGGCAGTCTTTCTTTCTTCTCCCCCATTTTAAGATTTATCTATTTGTTTGAAATGTAGAGTTACAGAAAGGGATGGAGACAGAGACCTTCCACTTACTGGTTTACTCCTAAAACTACCGGAGGGCCAGAGCTGGGCTGATCTGCAGCCAGAGCCAGAAGCTTCTTCTGGGTCTCCCAGCAGGGTCAAGTAACTGGACCATCTGCTGTTTCTTCTCCTTCTTTTCCTTCTTCTTCAGATTGTATTTATGTATTTATTTGTTTTATTGGAAAGGCAGACCTACAGAGAAGAGGAGATACGGAGACAAAAATCTTCCATCTGTTGGTTCACTCTCCAAAGTGGCTGCAATGGCCAAAACTGATGCCAGGAGGCAGGAGCCTCCTCTGGTCTCCCACATGGGTGCAGGGTCTCAAGGCTTTTGGCCATTCTCTACTGCCTTCCCAAGCCACAAGCAGGGAACTTGATGGGAAGTGGAGCAGCCAGGACACAAACCAGTGTCCATATGGGATCCTGGGTGCACTGTGCTGGGCCCTGGGCCGCCATCTAATGCTTTCCCAGGTGTCTTAACAGGGAACTGGATGGGAGGTGGAGCAACTGGGATTTGAACTGGCGCCCAAGTGAGATGCCGGCATTACAGGCAAAATCGTAGCCTCCTATGCCACAATGCTAGCCCCTAAACAAAATTTTTTTTTTTTAATTGTCACTATGTGTGCATTTTTCAGGAATTTCTTACCAGGAAAATTTTTAAAAACAAGTTATTTTTAACTTCACAGATATTAATGTATTTCCAGACATGGAAACCGATTTTACATAACCAAAATGTGGGATTCTATTCTCAGTGTGGATCACCTACTCACTTCCAAAACCGGTGTGGCTCGTGTGCTCCATTTACGGAAGAGACGAGAGGGAGCAGAGCTCCAAAGTGAAACGTCTGAGAGGAATCAGAAAAAAGTCACAATCCTTTTGTCTGAATCTAGCCACATCAAGAAGTGGAAACCACAGCAGGAAACCGCTGGCCGCATGTGATCCCTCCCAGGCGCAGCGATTCTGTGGCTGCAGCTTCAATGTTGACGTTTAAGAAGCACGTAATGAGCCATGGGTATTGACAGCTGTGATTCCTGCATTTTTACACACCCATGAAAATGTCGCAACAATCAAAATGATCATTGTAATTTCCTCCTCTGCCCATTCTCTGGCTATTTGTTCTGCAAATACTGTCTGCTAGGCTGACGTAGGATCTGGTGAGCTACAACTATTCCCAGATTGAAGCTTAGAGCAAGCTGGTGAGAGGGTGGAATATCCCGGATGTCCTGGAGGATCATAGAGCTACAGCCGACAGGTCACAGCACCAGGAGCTACAGCCGACAGGTCACAGCACCAGGAGCTACAGCCGACAGGTCACAGCACCAGGAGCTACAGCCGACAGGTCACAGCACCAGGAGCTACAGCCGACAGGTCACAGCACCAGGAGCTACAGCCGACAGGTCACAGCACCAGGAGCTACAGCCGACAGGTCACAGCACCAGGAGCTACAGCCGACAGGTCACAGCACCAGGAGCTACAGCCGACAGTTCACAGCACCAGGAGCTACAGCCGACAGGTCACAGCACCAGGAGCTACAGCCGACAGGTCACAGCACCATGGAGCTACAGCCGACAGGTCACAGCATCAGGAGCTACAGCCGACAGGTCACAGCACCAGGAGCTACAGCCGACAGGTCACAGCACCAGGAGCTACAGCCGACAGGTCACAGCACCATGGAGCTACAGCTGACAGGTCACAGCACCAGGAGCTACAGCTGGCAGTCGTTCAGAGTGCCATGAAACTGCAGTTGGCAATGGTTCATAGCACCAGGAACTACAGCCAACAGGTCACAGCACCATAGAACTACAACCAACGTTCATAGTACTGTGGAACTACAGTCGGCAACAGTTCATTGTGTACCTCCAAATGGCTGGCAGACAGGATTTTGAATGCTCCTGAGACAAAGTGACCACTGTTCTGGTGATGAGTACACTAATCTAATCATCTGTTCATTACACCCTCTAGATGTCTCCCACCCAGCCACTATCCAGGCCGACCGGCTTAGCTTCCCAGATCAGACAAGCCCGGGAGCGCTCAGGGTGGTATGGCCGTAGACTATACCCTCTATATGTCTACTGAAATATTGCATTCATTCCTTAAATACATACAATTTTATGTCAATTGGAAATTTTTAATAAAATAGAGATTTGGTAAATTAGCTGTAGAGCTTTTTATCAATTCCTACAGAAGATAAAGATATATTCTTTTCAATTAAAGCCTTTATTTTAATAATTACATTCTGATTAGCTGATAATTTTGAAATTATATTTAATAATGTAGGAATAGTTTTCCATGAGCTAAGAATGGAAATATTTATTGAACAACAAATGTTACAATGCAACTTGACTTTTTTTCTTTTGGAAAAAACACGCTGAAAAGGTTTACATCTCTAAAATTTGCTTACGACTACTAGCACCTTCTTAAGTGTATTTAATAGACATAACTGAGTCTAGTACCATATTATTCTGTGTAGTCTTATAGTGATATTTTAATCAAATTACAGAATTTGCTGCTTCTATGTTTTATCATGGCATGGATGAGGCTTGAAAACATTGAGCCGTGGTCCCTTTTGTAGGACACTTCCAGAGAGGCATGAGGGAGAAGTGGAAAGTCAGCTGAGCCGTGGACCTCGCTGGCGTGTGCGTGTGCGCGCGCGCGGCTGGCAGTGTGGGAACAAGGAATAGCAGCTGATGGGTGCCAGGCTTCTTTTTGGAACAAAGAGAATGTTCTGAAATTAGACAGTGGTGGTGGCTGTACAATTCCACGAATAGATTTAAAACCACTGAATTGTGTGGTATGAAGGAGGATTTTATGCTCTGTGGGTATCTCAATAAAGTTATTATCCTTAAAATGTTGTTGCACTTCCTGAAACAAATCTCTTACGTTTATGCTCTGCAGAATTTGAGTCTCTTTGAATTCTCACATATTTTTTCCGATGTTTCCCGGCCCCTCACTACACTGATGTGAATTTATATATCAATCCAAGAGTTGACTCTTTGAAAAGATTAATGAAATTGATAAATTCCAAGTTGTGAATAATAAACATTGAGAATAAGAGGCAAGCATTTACAGAGTCTATACAGATTTGAATAATTTCAAAAAGATCTTATGAAGCACTTCAGGGCAATACATTTGAAATTCTAGATGAAGTGGATGTAGCCTCAGAAAAATGTCCAAGGCGGAGTGGAGTTTTAGCAGTTCTCCAGCTACTCAGGAAATGACAGCTCTCCTCTGACCTGCTGACCTGCCCCTCCCTCAACACCAGCCAAGGCTCCAGGCCCGCACGGATCCACGGGGAGCTAAGTCCAGAGACCGGAAGAAGGGAACTTCGAGCAGACCAGCTCTGATCTCAAAGCCTAAGGAGAATGCTAGCGACGTCAGCCAACCTTCCTTCTGCACGTGGATATAAACTTCCTGAACAGGATGTTAGCAAATCAAGCTTAGCAATCCACCAACAGGATGGCACATCACAGCATGTTGGACTTTTTTGCTGGGAATAACATAGTCACAGCAGGAAAAGAAGAAAATGGCAAAATGATGTGATTGATGAAGAGAAATCACAGAAAAAAAATCAAATCCACTTATAATACAAAAAAAGAGAGAGAGAAACAACACTAAGAGTACAGAGGCATTTCATTGTGATGAAGACGAATATATTTTGAAACTATACACAGAGCGGGCCATCATTATCATTGTTCAGGGTATTTTTTTAATTTAATAGTGAAATAGTTTTTAATAATATTTATAGTGAAATGTTTAAATAATTTTATCTGAGATTAGAAAATAAACAAGAATGATTTATGCTGCCACATTTATTCAGCAAAAATTAGCAGTCTGAATCAACACAATAAGGGCATAAGCACTGGCAAAGAGGTGATGAAGTTACTATTATTTGCAAATATGTAGAAAATAAAAATTGCTAGAATTAAGAAAAGATTTAAGCAAAGTTGTTAGAAGGTAAATATTTTAAAGCTCGAGTACATTTCCATCTAATGTCAACATTTTAAAAAAACTTGGGGGACCCGGTGCAGCAGCTTAGTGACTAAAGTCCTCGCCTTGCACATGCCAAGATCCCATATGGACACTGGTTCTAATTCCAGTGGCCCCACTTCCCATCCAGCTCCCTGATTGTAACCTGAGAAGGCAGTTGAGGACGGCCCAAAGCCTTGGGATCCTGCACCCACATGGGAGACCTGGAAAAGGCTCTGGCTCCTGGCTTTGGATTAGCTCAGCTATGGCCATTGTGGCCACTTGGGGAGTGAATCAATGGACAGAAGATCTTTCTCTCTGTCTCTCCTTCTCTCTGTAAATCTGCCTTTCAAAAAAAATCTTTAAATCTTAAAAAAAAAAAAAGACAAACATTGGAAGATACCATTGACATTAGCATAAAATAGCAAATGCTCATGATTAAATCTGAAGAGATGCATATACGGAGAAGATTATGCTATCTTAGATGACTTAATTAAATGGCGGGGGGTTATACCATGTTCATGGATTAGTAAAGTTATTATTATAAATATGGCAATTGTCCTGAAATTGATTTGTAAGTTTAAGGCCATCCCACTAAAAATTTTTTTGTGATAATTGAACAACTGATTCTATTATTTATATGGAAATAAAATACTGAGAATAGTCAAGATAAACTTCAAAAAATTAGGAAAAAACAGGAATAGTAGGACTTTGCTTGCTAAACGTCAAGGTTTATCAGAAAATTCCAAAAAGCAAATGCGATGCTTTTGTGCAGTGACACAAAGTAGGCCAAAGAGGGGCTGGCTTTGTGTTGCAGCAGGCGAAGCCATCACCTATGTGGCTAGCATCCCATATGGTGCTGGTTCCAGGTCCAACTGCTCCACTTCCAACTTAGTTCCCTGATAATGTGCCTGAGGAGCCAGCAGAGGATGACCTGGGCCCCTGCTCTCACGTAGGAGACCTGGAAGAAACTCCCGACTCCTGGCTTTGTCTGGGTGGAAGCAGCAGATGGAGGGCCTCTCTCTGCCTCCCCTCCACCCCTACACCCACTGTGGCTCAGACACACATAGACAGCAAAGGTGGCCGTGCTGGGGAGTGATGAAGAACTGTTTTATAGCAGGATGATGCTCTAACAATGTGGATATCATGTAATTCCTACCCTGAAACTACGCACAGAAGTCAGTTCTGGGTATGCTGTTGTTCTGAACGCAAAGGGTCAAATAGACTGAGCTGATTGAAGACAGGAAAGGCTCATGATCCGGGGATACAGAATTTCTCAGCAGGACGTTAAGGAAATGATTAATCAACAGCAAGACCACATTATCAGAAATCATTTCAGGGAAAAGGTGCCAGGAAACAAAGGCTCCATGCGGAGGCAGAGGGGTTGTAGACGAGTTTATATCCAAGAGATACGTGGAGTTCCTACAAGCAAATGTGGTGAGGCAGGCAAGCCAACGGGAACATGGCAAGGGGTGTGAAGACCCACCAGTGAGGGACATCCAAACGGTAAGATGTGATTAGACGGGGGTCCTCATTAGAAGTGAACACAATGCACAGCTCACCCATCAGAAGGGCTGACAGCTGGCAATGCCAACACGCCCCATGACAAGGCTGGCAGGAATGTGAAATGAACATCGTTAGAGATTGGTTAGGAATATGGGTACTGGGCGCCACCGCGGTGCCCCTGTCCTGCTCACGAGGAGCCACGCAAGCCCATTAGTCACAGGGCCGCCCTTCACAGCCTGAAGCTCCAGACAGTCCAAACATCCACACACTGAAGGAATTACACTGGAATAGCACAACGGGAGACTGTGGCCAGATCCCACAGAGCAGCTGCTGCGTCAGGCATGCACAACCGAGCAAAAGGGGCCAGACACGCACACACACACACACACACACACACACACACACACACACACACACACACAGAGTACACTTCCAGCTTCATGAACTTCAAAATCTCACAAAGCAGTTAACGACACTGGAGAGCAGGGTAATGTTTAACTTCAGCAAGGCATGAAGGGTGTGACTGGTTTCGGGGCGGGAGTAACAGGCTGGTGGTGTTTTGTTTTTAAATCTGGCAGTATCTGCAAGTGTCAGCTGAGCCGAACACAATTCCACTCTTTTTTTGTGTGTGTTCAGCATAAAAAGTTAAGACTACCAACCCGTCGCTACTTTCATAAATGTGTTGGGAAGAGAAAAACAAGGGGCGCAGCCAGCAGTACTGCCTGAGCCCAGAGGTCAGAGTTCACCGTGGCAGTAGCTGGCCTCGGCCTTGGGAACCACACACAGGACACAGAAGCTGGACAGGGGATTTGTAACGTGGCCCCCCAGGCTGTGCTGGGAGGAGAGCTGAGTGCGAAGTGCCACCTGTCCAGGTTGGAGCCACATGACTGGGACTATGCCCGCAGTCGGCCCCTCCTGGCACGCACAGGTGAGCCCAGCGAGGTATGCGGGTGTGGTGGCTTCTGAGCTCTCCTGCCTGGTCAGTGGGGCCTACCCATTGACTAATCCTCATGTTTCCCCAAAGATGCATACAGTGAATTTACAACTACTGTCTATTTTCATTTATTGAAAAGATACTTGCAAATTAGTAAGCAGTGATTCAGTTTTTCCCGGAGTTGTCTCCTGAGGAACCCACCTAAGAGTGACTCTCCCAGGGCCCCCGAGCTCTCCCAGGGAAGCTGCTGCTCTGAGGGAGTTAGAAACAGCTGGCTTGTCCGTAGATAACCTTGACAATGCCATTGGGGCTGAAACACCTTCTCTGGGTTAATCATTGTTGTTTTCCAAGAAAAGCTGTGAAGTCCGATATCCATGTCAGTCCAATGGCGCGAGTGAGTGCCGTCTTCACTGCTGGGACCGGGTGGGTGCTCTCCCTCCTTCTCTAGAGCTTAACACCTGTTTATCTGACCCGGGCTCTGAAAATTCACATTTTGTCTTGTCATCTCTCTCTCTGATTTTTTTTCAAAAGAGATGTGAAAAACACAGTGTGTTTGTGAGCCACGCTGGGTAAGTCATGTCAGGCCTGCGGGCCACGCCGGGTCTGCGGGCCACGCCGGGTCCATGTGCCACAGCATGTTTGTGGGCCACGCCAGGTCTGTGGGCCACACTGGACGAGAAGCAGGTTGGACTTGGCTCCCAGGCTGCAGCTTGCTGCTGCCAGACTCGGCGTCTTCCCATTTGTTCTGGATTGATCCACCACGAGCCACCTAAGCAACAGGCGCTGCCTGTAAGGATGCAGTTGTGGTGCGCAAAATAAACGTCACCAGGGTGCATCTTTCAAAAGCCAGACCTCACCTTCCGGAGTGGCTTTCACCACCCACAGGCCGAATTCTAACACTTACAAAGTTCCCGGCCTGGCATCAGGCGGCCAGGCAGCATCCCCCGCGTGTTTCCTGTGTGGGACAATGGCTCCCGGCTCGGCTGACTTCCTCATTCCGGGCCGATCTCTCGGAGGGACTCTCCACAGCCCCTCCTCCAAGGCGGCTTTCCTCTGTGGACAGGTCCCTGTGACTCCATGTCCCTCAATAACTCTACAAAACATCCACAGACTCTCGCAGTGCAAATTCTTGCTGTGGAGCTTTGTATGGCATGTGTCTCTGGTCCAGTCCAGATGACTCGTACTCCGCGGCGGGCGTAGCGCTGTGAAGCGCGTTCCCCTGGGAGTGGCCGCCATGCGCTCCTGAGGCTGTAGCCTGGACGCGGCTATCGTTGCGTTAGTTCTGGCCACACTGCAGGTTCGCGCTAGCCGGGGAGGCGCTGATGCTGAATGAAGCTCAGTATCTGAACAGGCAGGCTGCTATCAGCTAATCCACAGCGGGCGCGTATTTGTTAGTTTTAGCCTCGGCATTTAAGCGAATCTCTATGGGGTAAAAATCAGTAACAAGCCTTGAAAACCATGGTGCCTGTCTTGCTTCCCACAGCAGAGCCAAGTCTACAGGGAGGGGAGATGGAGAGGAGTAATTCAATGTTTCATCCTGTGATTTTCAACTTGTTGCTTTCCAACTAAGTTCTTGTAAACGCCCATGGAATAATTTAATAAAAGCATGTATGTCGTTGTACTTTACCTTATTAAAAGGACTTGAAATCTACTTCCGTGCCTTACACTAGCAGGGACTGGGGCTGCGATCGGAAATTGTCCCACAAGTCACAGAAAACAAACATAATAAAATCTTATTTTCTGAAATTACTTTGTATGAGTTGCTGTGTGGCAGGAGGCTCACGTGGCCCATGGCTGCTGGAGGTCCGTGGGGACAGGGAGCTGCGGTGCGTGCGACCGCCTCCAGGATGTCCCGTGGGCTGGGTTGGGGGAGGAACCCAGGGTTCCTGACCCGGCAGGGTTGGAGCAAATGTGGGAGCCACAGGGCTTTCCTGCCCCTGGAGGAGACCCTTAGCACAGCCTGGGAAGGCAAAGGCGGGTGGGACGGAGACTCAGGACCAGCCCCGGGCTGTGCTGCTGGACCGAGCTTGGGAACCTGGGACACAACAGAAGGGTAGGCTTCTCCAACACGCAGTGGCCATGTCAAGCAAAACAGCCATTGTCCCTCACCTGCCCCTCAGGGGACACTGCAGGAGACAGTCCTGACCTTGGACTGCCCTCCAGAGCCATCACACACACACACACACACACACACACACACACACACACACACACAGGCCTGAGGGAGGTCTGAGGGAACACCTCCCAGCGCCCCACCCCCTCCCCACCTTCAGGTCCACCTGGACTTTCTTTCTGTACACTTTAACCCGATGCTGGAGGCAGTTGGAGGGTACCCTGGGGAGCCCTCGCTGGAGCCGACCCCGGCCCTGGCGCTGTTAGGTGCACCAAGTCACCACTTCGTGTGTTTGTCTCACAGCAACCGTGTCTCCACGGCGCAGGCTGTGTCTCGCGACAGCAGCTCAGATCACTCGCTCTTGTGCCCACTGGTCATGCCGGTGGGCATGATACCCCACGCCTGGCACTGGAGAAGGCACTGGAAGGGCGGCCAAGCCAGGGATCCTCAACCTGCCCCCACTGTGGTGGACACAGAGATGGCTGTGGGCGTGCCACGAGGTTCTCCAGGCAATGTTCGGCATCCAGCACCAGCTTGAAGGCAGACACATGTGTTTTGAAACACTAGCTTGCTGTTGGGTGGTTTTAAGGAATTCTTACGCATCTCGGAGGTGTGACAGTGAATTAGGAGAATGCATTTAGTTAAGGATCCTTACCCTCTAAAGATACACATGCAACGCGTGCTTGCAGAATGATGGAAACTCCAGTTCCTGCTTTTAGAATTATCGGGGTGTGGTAGAGGATGCTAAATGAACTGTGTGGCGCTAGCCGTCGGAGCGTGGTGCCACCCGGGCTGCGGGAATTGTGTGGAGCATGCCACGTTCTCCTGTCAGAACTCACGCACGAGCCTGCGGGAGAATCTGGTGGCCAGCAGTTGCTGGGCTGGCCAATCCACCCTGCTGGAGGAGGCCCGGGGTGCCCTGTGGCACCACCCAGCTGTGGCGCTTGCTGGAAGCCAGCTGAGACCAGGAAGCAGCTTACTGCAGTCAGGCAGGGAGGTGGAGCGGGCGTGTCTGCGGCCCTCCCCCCGGGGCTGGCCGGCCGGGCGGCCCAGGGCGGACACACAGCTACGGTTCCCTTCCCATTTCTTTCCTTCTAGAGAAACTTGTCTTCAGATAACTTTAACCACTCTGCTTTGGCTTTGCCCTGTAGCTGTATTAGGATTTATCCATGTTGTAGGGAGTTACCTCCGTTCATTCTGCAGGATGTCTGACAGGTTTGCCAGGATGTTTCTCTTATGTTCCGGAAACTTCCAAGTTGTCAGTACCTGCATCGCACTCTTTGGAGGTCTGATCCTCGGAATGCTCAGATGTCCCTTCAGGGATCTCGCTTTCAGAAACCTCCCGTATCCGTACTGCTCTCCGATGAACTGTCAACTTTTCCCCTCGTCCTTTTCTCAAGTCCATAAGGCGACTTCACCATTCCTGGGATTTCTAATGGAACCTTCTTGGTGTCATCCTGCCGGTGGTTTTTTCCCACCATTTCTTATCCTTTTTATGGGTGTCATCCTGTTAACCTGTGTCTTGCAGTGGGTTTGTCTGGGTGGTCTTCAAGCACCCGACATGCACTTCTGCTTTGAAACCAGCACTTTTCAGGAGGGGGGCTCTCCTTCCCCACCCCTCTTCCTGGCTGGTGACAGCTCTGGGTACAGCTGTCCATGGTGCTTATCGGCCAGGCTGGCCAGGCTGGGTCAGCAGGCCAGAGCTGTTGTTGTCTTAGGCACACGGTCACAGGTAGTTGTAGGTGCTGGTTATGGCTCTCTCCTCGGGCCCTTCTGCCTCCCCAATCCCACCCGACAAGAGCCCCAATTCGGCCCTGGGGACGCAGCACCCCCTCCAACAGCCATTGAGATGTTGATAACATTGAACATTGTATATTGTATCTGGTTATGTCACCGTGTAAGGCATATAAGATGACGCATCTAGCCTGCTATGGGGGCTTTGAGTTCTGTCTGTGGACGCCTCAATAGCGCTAGACACAATGAGCTCGCATGCCATGTGGCCCACGTGTCGAACATTCCCACTCCTTAGAACACGTGCAAGGCAGATGCAGCCCTCCAGGTCCCCAGGGAGGGAAGGCCACCCTAGCCCAGATGTGTCCCTGGAGTGGAGCCTCTGTCTTAGTGGCAGTTGAGATCAGAGGTGCAGTCAGGAATCCGCAAGCACAGGCACCCTCAGAGAGACCCAGGTCGCAGGGACCCCAGGATGTCAGCACCCCAAATGGGAGAGAGACCTCTGGAAGATAAGGCAAGGCAGAGCGGGGGACATGTCCTGTCAGAACGAAACTCCAGGTGGGAGAAGAGCCGGGCGCCAACGAGGCGGGTTAGGGTCCCTGGGAGGTTGAGCTTGGCAGAAGTTGAGTGGATCTGCTTTCTGGGTAAGGTGGTTTCGTGTGGTGCAAGCACCTGCTGGGGGGGAGAGAGGGGAGCAGGAGGACCAGGCTGCGGCCTGGAGGACTTAGCTTGTCACAGTTCTCCAGCACAGGAGGTGTGGCCTGTGTGTGCATGTGTCAGCCACGTTTACGCCCACCGCCCAAAGGATTGTGTTCTCTGCAACCCGCGTGAAAATCACTCCTGTGGTTTTAAGGTTTGGCTTCTCCTCCAACCTCACCCCGTTCCCCGCGCTGCTCCTCCACCTCAGCATTGTCTCAAGCTACAAACTGCTAGCTGGCCCATTTAGCCACCCACGTCTTTCCAGGATGCTACTGCTGTCTTTCAACTAAAAACAACTGGGGCCCATGTTCCGGTGCTCTGGTTTAAGCTGCCACCGCAATGCTGGCATCCCACGTTTGGGTGCCGTTTCCAGTCCCGGCTGCTCCATTTCTGATCCAGCTCCCTGCTAATGTGCCTGGGAGGCAGCAGAGGTGGCCCAGTGCTAGGCGACTGTAGCCGTGTGGGGGTCGAACCAGCAGAGGGAAGATTCTCATTCTCTCTGATTCAAATAAACATTTTTTAAAGTGAGATTAAATTCCTGCTTTAAGGTCAGGCCACCATTCCTTGTGTAAGCCTGGAACTTCCAGCAGATGCACTGATGTCTGGAACGGGAGAAGGCTTCATACAAACATCAATGTTTCTCCGTTTAGGAAGTGTAATACCACGTACTCCCTCGCAGGGGGATGAGTCCTCTCGGGAAGTTCTGTATCTTTTGTTTAATAAACTGAATTTCCAACAGCAACCTTTACAGCCACGGGTTAGGCAAAGGAAGGCATGGTTATTAAGCTTTCTAGATTAATTAGCTAGATCTGTTTTCACTCCCCTTGGACCCTGCAGGGCCCCGGCTCCATGTCTCTGCCTCTGTCTTGCCTCCTGTTCCAGGCTGCTTCTCAGTGACTGCTGCTCCCAGCCCAAACCTTCAAAGACGTGGCTTACTTACAGGAGAGTTCATTGCCGGGTGCAAGTCTCAATGGCATAGAGGTTATTGAACACAGCTGATCCAGGCGCATGCAGCTGATGAAGTAATCTTTCTCCGGGCACTTTCTGTTTTCTAGAGCCTGTGGAAACTGGGGAGGAGAAGGCTCTCATACTTGATTGATCTTAGACCCTCATACTCCTAACGCTACACTCCAAAGGTATTGTCAAAAACACTCAAAAGTTAATCAGAAAATTTAAAATGTGTCCATATATATTATTACATGACATTTTAAGGTGTTAAATAGGTTTTAGCTTTAGATAGAAGATACTTAAAAGTATTTGTATATTAGTGCTTATTTACACAGGAGTTCTAAGCTTTTAAAGTATAACTAAGCATTTTTAATACTTTAAAAAGGTGGAAACCAATGCAATGGCCTACTGGCTAATTCTCTGCCTACAAGTGCCACCATCCCATATGAGCACTAGTTTACGTCCACTCCTCTCTTATGGCAGTAGAGGACGGTTCAAGTCCTTGGGACCCTGCACCCATGTGCGAGACCTGAAAGAAGCTTCTGGCTCCTGGCTTTGGAACAGCCCAGCTCCGGCCATTGGACCATTTGGGGAGTGAATCAGCGGATGAAAGCTCTGTCTTTGTGTGTCTGTCCTTCTCTGTAAATCTGTCCAATAAAAATAAGTTTTTCAGAAAAATGGAAAACCCAGAGTTGACAACAAAGCAGAAAATTAATTTAGGGAACCCGCTTTGAGGTTAGCCCGGTGCATTCCCTGCTCACCCGTTACAGGCTTGGTAGTCTTGGTGTTTCCTCCTCGCCAGCTTCCCAGGGCAGCAGGTACCCCGCGTGGGGGAGTGCCATACATCTGGGCTTTGCCACAGCCTGTCTGAGCATTGTTTGACAGTGCCTCTTAAGGGCGCTCATCGGAAAGCAGCTGTGCCCAAGGACTGAAGGTCAGTGTCCTGATCCCTTTGTACCCTGGGATGAGCGGCCGAAAGTCACGGACAGCCTGGAGGGTCAGCTCGGGGTCCTGAACCAGAGCACTGGTGCAAGCATTTGTCAGCCAGAAGTGCTCACTGCCGAAACCTGCACCGCTTCTGTCTTAGTCCAAGCCCTACAACGGCTCCACAGAGCTCAGGGTGCATAGAGCGTACAGAGGTACAGATTCTCAAAGAGTGACAGAGTTGGCTAGAGAGCTCCTCCATCTGCTGGTTCATTCCCCTACAGCCTCAGCAGCTTGTTCTAGACCAGGCCGAAACCAGGAGTTGAGAGGCCCACGCACATGCATGGCAGGGCCCAAGTCACGGCCTAAGTGCGTGAGCAGGAAGGCAAGGGGAACAGCTGGGGCTTGAGCCAGCGCTCTGGTATGGGATGCCAGTGTCGCAAGTGCTGCTCCGCCAGCCCTGCAGGTTGCTCCTAAACCTTTGGCCTAAGTTAATGCTGAGATGTAGCTTGGACTGTGGCTGGTCTGACACTTCACTCCCAGGAAAGGAGCACCTGGAGGGAGAGGCAGGAGAGGAGCAGCCAGCTCTCACATGGAACCTCCTGGGTGCCCCGCATTATGGATGGGCATTTTACACACTCCAAATACTTCTTGCTACGGGCACAACACGACAGGGAGGCCACACTTGTTCCCTACCAAGCCGGAGTTTTTGCTTTACCAATTTACACGGTCTTTGCTTCCTTTTGTCCCTATCAGCTTTTATCTTTATTCGTTAATATAACTATATGCATCTCGGATGTCTGCAAGCCACTCGCCGGCTTTGCTAAGCTAACTCACTCTCAGAGCCAAGGACTTTGGGAGTGCAACTTCCGCAGTGCATGTAGGCGCTGGGCTCAGCAGCAGGCTGGTGTGCAGCCGGCTGCAGAGCCCGCACGGTGCAGGGAAGCCCAGAGTGCCGCGAGGGCACCAACACAGACGCTTGCCGGCGGGCCGCCACACGCACTTGGAGGACCGGGACTGGAGCCTCATTGAAGAGTGCAGCCCCCATGGCACGGGTTCAACACCTCCGGCTTCGCTGCTCAAAAGGCTCCTTATGCGGCCGGACTGTCCCGGGTGGCAGCAAAGAAAACTGAGGACAAAAACCAGCAGGGAGGGTGGAATTCTTTTCTCCCCTACAAAAGAAGAAAGCCAATTGGTGGAGAGAAGAATTATCCCCACAGTGGAAGAGGAAAAGGAATGACAGAGATAAAGAGGCTTTGTCGAAGGCCACTCTCTCTGCACATTGCTCCGCTTTGCCTTGTCGGAGGTGCGTGGGGAGCAGCAGGCAGCAGGGAAGCCGCACCCCTTGTGAGCACCACCTGGGCCAGGGGCTCTGCAGCCAGCACGGTGTTTTAGAGGAAGGGAGCAAGCGAAGCTGAGACCCCATACAAGAGGACCCCACATTCCCAGGCTTTGCTGGGAGACACAATTCCAGGTTTCCAGGTACACTGCATGCTTATGGAACTGATTGGTTTATTTCAAAGATTCTATTTGTTTGCTTGAGGTGTGTGCACGCACACACACGCACGCACACACACACACACACACACGCCTTCCATCTACCGCTTCTTTTCCTGACGACCATCGTAACCAGGCCCAGGCCAGGATCCAGGATTTTCTTCTGGGTTTCCTACATTGGTGTAGGAGCCCAGAACTTGAGTCATGTCCCAGTCCTTTCCCAGGCACACTAGCAGGGAGCTGGACTGGAAATGGAGCAGCGGGTTATGCATCAGAGCCCATATGGGATGCTCTTGTGGCAGGAAGGTTCCCAAGGCTCAGAGGTCAACAGCAATTCTGTCTTGTAACTCCCTTCATCAGGTATGATTGCAACCGTGGGGCCCACTCTGTTAGTGGAATATGTGTAGATACAAGTGCTTTATCCAGTTTATTTTGATATAAGAAATATTTTGAAAGCCCTGAATGTGTGGAATTCAAAAAGTTCATGGAAAATGTTTATGAAAAAATTATGCAAGCATTTAAAAGTGGTTTTCTTTTTTTGGTGCATAAACTAATTTTTTGATGTCATTTTTTACAGGCTGCTTGAAGCACCCCTGTGAAAACTGAGAGAAGATGTGTTTTGATGGGCGTGAAGCGGACAGGCCACTGCCCCTTCACACTGTCTGGGCATTCCAGTAGCACCAGGAGGCCGAGCAGAGGGCCGCCTCTACAAACACTGGGAGGATTTTCAAAACAGTATCACTAGGACACACACCCGCGCTGAGCAGTTTATCTTCCTCTGGAGAAAGCAGCTTGAAAAGGTCCGCTTGGATTTCACCGCAACAGAAAACGAACGGCCATGGAATCCCTGCATGAATCATCAGGGAGCAGGCTGAGCCTGGAGCGCCGGGCACAGAGGCCCTTTGTGCCCCCGGTACCTGGTGGAGCTGGGCTCTGCAGGCCTGGGAGGGGTCGTCCACGCCTCCCTCCCAGGCAGGGGCTGCCCACAGCTACCTTAGAAGCCCAAGGTTTTGGAAAGTATACTTCAATTAGGTATCAGGTTAAAATCTGCTGCTAGATAGTAGCAAGTCAATGCAATGGTTGAAGTGTAAGCTTTGAGTTATTAATGAATTATATGAGATTTATTGGTTTAGGAGTTTGGCATGAATCAAAGTGAATGAATTATATTAATGCATCCGTTCATTTTAATGTAGCTGGAGGTCGGAGAGTGGGCTGGGTTTGTGCAGTTCCACATGTGGGTGTGTGTGTATCTGTGTTTGTGCAGCAAGCAGGCATAGCTAGTGCTTTGGAGTGACCTGGGCAAAGCCTGATTAGAAGGCAGCTGACTGCATCGAGGCCTTGCCAGCTACACTGGACCACAGAATTCTGCCGAGCTGAAACCATCAGCAGTGAGCACACAGACTAGCAGGAAGATACCGCCGGAGAGGCCCACACCCCGGATGGACCCCTCCACCACTTCCCATCCGCCTCCTGCTATCAGCACGTCCTTGGTTCAAGAACTTGGGAGGCCTGACTTCAGCCTGGCCCAACTTTAACCACGGCAGGAATCTGGGGAGTAACCCAGCGAATGGAAGAGCACTAATGACTAAAACTGCAACTTTCGGCCAGCACAGAAAGGAGTGGCTGTGGCTGCTTTGTCTCTGGTTCCCGGAGAAGGCATTCTAGTGGGTGGGCCATCTTGGTGTCATGGCCCTGGAGCGATGGGCAGCTGTCAGATGGGGGTCTCGGTTTAGAGGCCCCCTGGCTTTGGGCGTGCAGGGTGAGAAGGTGGGCACTGCCTGAGCTGGTGGGAGAAGACAATTGCTGGAGGGATAAGTGTATTTTCCAGTGCTGACTTTATGTGCTGTGGGCAGTTGGGGAAGGCATCTCCGAGGTAACATTCAAAGCTCTACACGCTGAATAATTTACATAATGAGAACTACTTTTTGTGAACTAATTATTTAATGTGCTATGTGCCTTTAGAAACTTATTGCATGCTTATATGCATAGGCAGGAACATATCTGATTAATCTTTCATGGACTGTGTGTGGCTAAGCTAACGCAATACTAGTACATTAATCATGTGTGGGACACACAGGGTGCTAGAGTTTGCATTAGCTTAGTGCTTCAGGTAGAGGGGTCGGGCACCGTTGGGCAATTTCCACTTTGGCTGCTGATTCTGGATCAGATTTCTTTCTTAATCTCCCAGGAAGAATTGCCCTCAAATTTTGGTTTACAGAACCAAGGTAACTTCACACACTATGAGGACTCCTCATTTAAGGAGCATTTGGGTTTTTTCTGAGCACGTTCTCAACTGGAGCTGATGAATGGCATCTCTACGGGAGTGGTGAGGAAGATGCCAGGGCCATTCATGCAACAGCGGCACAGAGGAGCTGCCCTGGCTGTCCTCCAGTTCCTGGGAGCGTGCAGAGGTCAACCAGCAGGCTGCAGCACAAGCTTGGACGCAGTGGGCGGAATATTACGCTTCACTGTTTTGACAGGATGATGGAAGAATTGCCACAACCACGAGCACAAAGGCGGTGGCACCTCCTACTTTCAGGGAACGATTGAGCCAGCAAGGAAGAACCACCGGGTGTATTATGGGGGACTCTGAGCGGCTTTGCTGGAGCGTAGTGGCTGGAGTCTGTTGAGTAGGGAGAACAGGACAAGGCAGGAGTAAGAAGGGAAGGAAACCCAGAACGTTTTGCGGAGTGAGGGCGGATGGGGCTTTGGAAGAGACTCCTGGTGCATGTGTGTTTGGATGGGGCTAAGGCCGAGGTTTTAACTGGTGACCTGGAGGAAGAAATGCACAACCGTGTAGGGGCGTCTGCTTGACTGGAAAGCCTCCATGACTTCGTTCCACTCGGCCGGCACCTGCAAGCTGATAGATCTGGCACCGCTGTGCTAGCTCAGGAGGGTCGTCTTCATGACTGACTGGGCCAGGCGTCTGGGAGAGCCACTGTGCAATGGGCTGGGCCTCGGTCTGCATGTTCAGTAGCGGTGCCTGGCTCGCGTGTGCACGCGGCTGCATTCAGCCACAACGCACATCTTCACGGAGGAGGATGTGGTTGTGGGGCCCGATGGCGAGATCTGTGGCCATGCACAAGAGGAGGCCCACACTCCCTTGACACTGAAGCACCGGCGGGGCTGCACAGGCACTGCAGGCAGCAGGCCCAGCCTTCATCGGGAGGGAATGAGTCTTTGCAGTGTCCTTGTGCAAACTCTCATGGTTGAAACAATTAGGGCTTTTTACACTGTTAGCTATGGTTCAATTCTATGTAAAAACCACAACATATTATACAATTGCTATTATTTTTTTCTAGGTTTTGTCACATTTTCTGTGAAATCTTCAGCCATACAAGGTAGCTAACTACTAATTAGTAGTGGTGGTGTTGGTTGTGCCATTGTGATAAATTTTGGTAGGAATTTGAGACGCAATGGTATTTTTCTTTTACTTGGGGAATGTGTTTGAGGACTACTCTGAAACTTGGGGAGCTAGTGTGATCTGAGCCCTTATCAGGACGTGTGGCTCACGTGTTCTGATGAAATGGCAGTTAGCTTCCAAGAATCTACAGGACTGCACTGTTTTCGAGGCTGAAGTTGCGTGTACCGACTCTAAAGGTGTGGCTGTGTCATATGTAGTGGGACTTGGTTGATGGTTGTAATGGCGGTCTGTTAACATTTTTACTATTGTTATGGTTATTCAAACTGACTGCCTGGTTCATGGGATAGATAGTAAGAGAAGAAATACAATTCAATTAGGCTTTTACAAATATTTGTTTATTTATTTGCGAGCCAGGATCAGAGAGAGAGAGAGAGATCCACTGGTTCCTTCCTGAGATGGCTGCCAGCTGGGTGAGGCCACAGCCAGGGGCCTGAACTCCCTCTGTGTCGTCCATGTGTGTGGCAGAGGCCCAAGGCCTTGGACCCTCCCCTGGGCTTCTCTGCTGCCTTGGCTGGGAGTGGACCAGACTTGGCTGTGCCACCTTGATGAGTTGGGCCTTTCGATCGGAGCGTTATTGAAGCTTATTTGGAAGCAGATGCTTATGGAGCTATTTCTTTCTGATTGGTCTAAATCTAATAGAAGTAATGTTGAGCCCAAATTGTTGGAATTCAGCAAAGCTGGTGGCAATCCGTGCCCTGTCACCCCATTAGGATCCCCAGTGGGCACCGGTACCCCTCACCCCTGTCAGGAATGGCCCAATGGGGACCACTGCCCCTCACCCCTGTCAGGAACGGCCCAATGGGCACCGGTACCCCTCACCCCTGTCAGGAATGGCCCAGTGGGGACCACTGCCCCTCACCCCTGTCAGGATCCCCAATGAGCACCGGTGCCCCTCACCCCTGTCAGGATCCCCAGTGGGCACCGGTGCCCCTCACCCCTGTCAGGAATGGCCCAATGGGCACCGGTGCCCCTCACCCCTGTCAGGATCCCCAGTGGGCACCGGTGCCCCTCACCCCTGTCAGGAATGGCCCAATGGGCACCGGTACCCCTCACCCCTGTCAGGAATGGCCCAGTGGGCACCGGTGCCCCTCACCCCTGTCAGGATCCCCAATGGGAACCGGTACCCCTCACCCCTGTCAGGAATGGCCCAATGGGCACCGGTACCCCTCACCCCTGTCAGGAATGGCCCAATGGGCACCGGTGCCCCTCACCCCTGTCAGGATCCCCAGTGGGCACCGGTGCCCCTCACCCCTGTCAGGAATGGCCCAATGGGCACCGGTGCCCCTCACCCCTGTCAGGATCCCCAATGGGAACCGGTGTCCCCTCACCCCGTCAGCCCCCTCCCGCCGTGGGAATCCCGCCCCGGGACCGAGCCCGGCCTCGCCGCGCGGTGCGCCCACCCTCCCCCGCCCGCCGCGGAGCAGCACCTAGCGGAGCGGGCCGGAGGTGCGGGCGTGCGCGCGCGCGGGCGGCGGGGGCGCGCACGGCGGGCGCGCACGGCGGCGGGCGGGGCGCGAGGGCGGCGCTCGGGGCGCACCGGCCGGCGGCGCGGCGCGCGGGGCTGAGGTGCGAGCGCGGGGCCGAGGTGCGAGCGCGGGGGCCGCGGCCGGCCTGGGCGGAGGACGCGGAGGCCGAGCCCGGGCGGAGGACGCGGCGGCGGCGGCCGGGGGCGCGGGCCGCGGACCTGTCGTCCCCGGCGTTCTCCCGGCCCGGCCGGCGGGGAGGAGGCTGCCGGGACCATGTCGGCGGGCGGCCGCGACGAGGAGCGGCGGAAGCTGGCCGACATCATCCACCACTGGAACGCCAACCGGCTGGACCTGTTCGAGATCAGCCAGCCGACCGAGGTGAGCGCCGGCCGGGCGGCGGCGGCGGCGGCGCGGCGTGGGGGAGGGGCGCCGCGGGCAGGGGGCGCGGGATCCGCGCGGGCCGCCCCTCCCCGGGGTCCCGGGGCGCGCCCCGCAGGGCCGGGGGTCGGCCGGCGGCTCACCTGGGCGCGGGGGCCGCACACCTGGCCCTCGCGGCCCTGGGCGGCGGGCGCGGGAGGCGGGACTGGGCTTGGGGTGGCGGCCGCGGCCCGGGGGTCGCGCTCGGGGGGCCGCGGCGTGGGGTGCGCGTTGGCGCGGGCGCCCCACCTGCGCGCCGCGCGGCCGGGGTGCAGAGGTCGCGGGCCCGCGCGCCGCGGCGCCGGCTGATGGGCGTGAGTCTCGGCCGGGCCTGGCCGGCGCGCCTCGGGAGGCCCGGGGTGTGCGTGCGTGTGTGTGCGTGTGCGAGTGCGGTGGTGAGCCCGCGTCTCGGCTGCACGGTCCACCTGTCGTGCCTTGCCCCATGGCCAGGCTGCGCGCCGTGGACCCTTCCCGGGGGCGAGCATGGGCCGACAGGTGCAGGTCGGTCCCGGCTGATGGTGATGGCCGCGTGGGCCTCGAGGCCCGCTGCCCCGGTGTTGGGGCTGCGAGACGGGGTCCTTGCGGGGTGAAGTCCTTGGCAGCTTTGGGCTCGCTTTTCCCTGTATGGAACAGAAAATGGGGTGGCTCTAAAACAATGTCGGTACACGGCTTTGCGTGGGCACATCTACTTTTTGAGCTGTTTCTAGCCTGGCCGACAAGAGGAATCTTGGCAGGTTAGTAATGGAATTCAGCTTGCTCCTTGGGCTTTTAGATTGGGTATAAAAAGAAAAAAATCCCGAATAAAAGCCAGCTGTGGTTTACTTAATTAAAACATTTTCAAGCACCCAGCCGACACGTTTTCCTGCTGACATGAGTAGCTGTGAACTAGGCTCGCCTGTCAGAACTGTGGCAGTGGCATCGTCCCACCTTACTCTGCAGGTGACAGGAAAACAAGACCTTAAGGGCCACCGTTCTTTAAATGAGTGTGCAGCTCAGCCTAGATCTCCTGCCTTTGAAAGTCTTTAATAATGTAACGGTTAAAAACAGGTGATTTCTTGTAACTTTTTTTTTTTTAATCATTTAGTAACTTCCAAGGAAACTTGAGAAGTGTGGAATTAAAAGATCAAGTGAATTTGTTCACATAAGCAGCATCCTGGCTGGCGGCCGTGTGGTCAGCATGAGGTTCCCGCGGTGGGGCAGCCTCCCCGTTACTGGAGTGGCACTGGGTGCCCAGTGGAGGAGGGAGCGGAGTGGCAGGCCGTGGAGCTGGAGGCCGAGTGGCACTGGGTGCCCAGTGAAGGAGGGGGCGGAGTGGGCGGCCGTGGAGCTGGAGGCCGAGTGGCACTGGGTGCCCAGTGGAGGAGGGGGCGGAGTGGGCAGCCGTGGAGCTGGAGGCCGAGTGGCACTGGGTGCCCAGTGGAGGAGGGGGCGGAGTGGGCGGCCGTGGAGCGGCTCCTGTGGAGTTCCTAGCGTCTCCTCCTCATGGCTCACACCTGTGACATCTCCAGCCATCTCCCCAGAAGCAGAGGCCCTTTGCTGTGCCTAGGGCCCTGGTTGACCCTGAACCACTTCCCACTTGTAGCCCTAGTGGGGCTGTGCCGTGTCCACGGACTCCACTCCTGCCTCTGCTGACTTGGCCTGCCTCGGAACTGTTGTCTGTAGCCAATCTGAGTAGACAGCGGGGTCTACCCTGAGGGGTCAGCACGGTGTCCATGGACCGTCTCGGGTCTGTGCCATGGGCTGAGTGGACAGCGGGCTCCACTCTGAGGGGTCAGCACAGTGTCCGTGGACCGTCTCAGGGGTCTGCTGTGGGCTGAGTGGACAGCGGGCTCCACTCTGAGGGGTCATCACGGTGTCCATGGACCGTCTCGGGTCTGTGCCATGGGCCGAGTGGACAGTGGGCTCCACTCTGAGGGGTCAGCACGGTGTCTGTGGACCATCTCGGGTCTGCCGTGGGCTGCTGGGCTGCTCATCAGCTCCTGCTCTGGCTGCTCTCGGCATCTTGAGCCTCTTCCGATGGCTTCAGCGGCTGTCCATCTGTGAGCTGCTGACTGCTTGGAGTGTGTGACGGGCCCCTGAAGCCCCCGTTGTCCATGGGAGCTGCTTTGTGTATTTGATAGCTGTTCCTGCTCCTGTCTTAATGTTCACCGACTTGGACAAGGGCTTGTGTCGGCGTCTGTGCCTGAAACCAGGTCCTGGTCAGTTAGCTCATCACTTGTCAATACAAGTTTATTTTGAAAATTTAAAATAGATGCGTTTTTCCTGACATGCGTTTCCATCAGCTTTTTGAAGGTCTCAGTACTGCCCTGCTCTGAGAAGTTCAGCTTACGTTGAGCGTGGTAGGTGCAGGAGGAATTGCTTCAGATCTACCCGGCGCTCTGCGGCCGGCGCTGTGGGCCCCTTTTGCCTTTTGCTGTGAGTTGCTTTTCCTCTGGCTGTTATACTTACATGTGTCAGTGTCCTGGAAAAGCAGTGTTGAGTGGCTGTGCTAAAGTCTGTGGGATGGTGAGCTGTGAGCCTAGCAGTCCCTCGCCGGGGTAATCTTTTTTTGTTGTTTTAAAGATTTATTATTTTTATTGGAAAGTCAGATATACAGAGAGGAGGAGGGACAGGGAGGAAGATCTTTGTCCGATGATTCACTCCCCACGTGAGCGCAATGGTCGTTGCTGTGCCGGTCCTAAGCTAGAAGCCAGGAACTTCCTCCTGGTCTCCCATGCAGGTGCAGGGTCCCAAGGCGTTGGGCCGTCCTTGGACTGCTTTCCCAGGCCACAAGCAGGGAGCTGGATGGGAAGTGGAGCTACTGGGATTAGAACCAGCACCCATATGGGATCCCAGTGGGTTCAAGGCGAGGACTTTAGCCACTAGGCCATGCTGCCGGGCCCTCACTGGGGTGCTCTTCTGTGTAGCTGTGAGTTATTTTCTTTGCTGCCTTGTTTGTGGCGTTGTCAGGAGCTGTTCTAAAGTTTTGTAGCCCTGCCGAGGTCTGTGCCAACACCTGATGGTTTTCTGATCTGCACGCGTGGCGTTTCGGGAAGTTTGGGTCTGTGTGTTACATTTACAAGATGTTCATCAGTCTGGTGAGGTTTGCTCTTCACCTTTTTTTAAAGATATGTTTTTCTATTTAAAACAGTTAAGTATTTACTTGTTTTAATAGAACTTTACAGAGAGGAAGAGAAAATGAGAGAGGTTTTCCATCTGCTGGTTCACTCCCCAAATGGCTGCAGTGGCCAGAGCTGGGCTGATCTGAAGCCAGCAGCTTCTTCAGGGTCTTCCACACGGGTGCAGAGTCCTCAGGACTTGAGACACCTTTTGCTGCTTTCCCAGGCCATAAGCAGGGAGCTGGATGGGAAGTAGAGCAGCCAGGACTTGAACCGGTGCCCATATGGAATGCCTACATCCCAAGTGGAGACTTAGCGTGCTGTGACACTGCGCGGGTCCCTCCTCGAGGCTTCCGTGTCTGCAGATGGAGGGCTGTCAGAAGAGCAGGCTGTCCTCAAGGGGTTTCAGTTCTTCCCTATTTCCGCTGAAGATTATTCTGGAAGACATGAGAGTTGGTGATGTGGACTGCAGGTTGATGCTTTATCACTAGGGAAAGCTGTTCATTGGTGGTCATGGCTGCCCTGGACGCCTGAAGTTGCTGTAAGGCCTCAGGTCTGTCGCCTTCTTTGTCCTGTGAAGCTGCTGGGTGGACTCGTTGCTCCTGCTCCCAGGGTCTCCCCATGGGGTGTGACGTGGCAATATAGTTGTGAAGTCCCGTGGGGTGTGTCATTCAGTACAGTCGTGGAGTCCCGTGAATATGACGTGGCAGTACAGTCGTGGAGTCCCGTGGGGTGTGTCGTGGCAGTACAGTCGTGGAGTCCCGTGGGGTGTGTCGTTCAGTGCAGTCATTGACTGTCTTCCTGCCTGCCTTGTAACACAGGCGGGAATTCGGAGTTTCAGTCTTGAGACATTAGTCTGCCACATGCTGGTATGCAGTAAATGTTTTGTGGACACTATTGACTTTCTGTATTTAAACAGTTACTCCTGGCAGAACGTGGGCTACATGCTTTTCCTAAAATTTGATAGAAATTGTCTGTTGGACTAGCATCTTTTCCTGTCTTGTTTTAGTTCTGCATAAAGGTCCCATAAACGCAAACACTACTAGGTTACTGATGCTTACCAAAGTTTCTTAAAGTCACGTGTGGAGTTCTTCACCTTCGTTCCCCCGAGTTTGTGGATGTGCACAGCAGGCACTATTGTGTGTGCATGTGTCACGTTTGGTATTTTGATCAGTTGGTGTGGTGATGATTCATGTTATCTGGATATGTGTGTAAAATAACATCTGGTTTGTCAGCAAGGATAAACACAAGTGTTTAGGTGAGCTGGTAATCATTGCCTAGCCCCTAGTTAACGCGCTACTCCAGGCTAGTGTTCAGGGTTAACTATACGTTAGCGTGCAGCCTGGCTGTCAGAGGCTTTCCTGCTGTCTCAGGAGGTAGTGGGTGCTGGTGGCATGTCCCCACAGTGAGGCTCTCTCGTTCTCTCTTGGGATAGCTCGAATCTGTGACAGTCTTCATTTTCAGAAACAACTGCTGTTCATGTTTGCACACGGGTGTGTGTGAGTCTGACATATAAGCTAACATTGTTCAGTTATCTTAAATGAATTGTATCTTGACTAATTTTGTTTTGTTATCTTTCTGCCAATGACAGTTAATATTATTTTATACGGTTTATAACCCTAGTGGAATGAGAATGTTGTAACTGTGGACTTGCATAGACAATCAGGTTTGATTTTGATTAGATTTGCACTGGGGTGATCTGTGTGTGTGAAAAGCGGTGCTCACAGAAGAGATCAGGACGTGCAGCAGATTGGGGTCCTTAAGAAGGGGTGCGGCGCTGTCCTTGTGGGGTGTGCAGAGTGCCCCCAGGCGTGTGGAGGGTCGTTTGTGACCCATTTTGCAGACTGGACTTGGTGTAGTATCAGAGACGGCTGGTCAGCAGTGTGGCATTTACTATACTTTTTTTTTAATTGAAACAGAATTATGGAGAGTGAGGAAAGATGGGGGGGTGGTGGAGAGAAAGCGAAAGGAAGAAATATGTGTGAGCAAGCTTGCATCCTCTGGTTCACTCTCCAGATGGCCGGAAGGGCTGGGGCTGGGCTAGGCTGAGCCAGGTGCCAGGAGTCTGTTGGTCTCTCACGTGGGCACAGAACTCAGGTGCCGGGCCATCTTCCGCTGCTTTCTCGGAGCGAGGCTGGGAAGTGGAGCAGCCAGGACATGGAATGAGGATGTCGGAGGCAGCGGTTAACTTGCCGAGCCACAAAGCTGCCCTTGATCTTCTTTATTATAGATGATGTGAGTAGTGCTGACCATTAAACCGGCTCCTTAATTGAAAGTTACATTTGGGTTGGGTAGTTTTGTACTTTGTTAAGCAGTTGGCTATTTCTGTTGGTTTTCTGTCTGATGTGTAGGGCACGTACGTCCCTGTTTACCCCGAGGATGGGGCTGGGATGCGTTTGTTAGATCTGTGTTTACATTCAGTGAATTGGAAATGTACGACAGTCACAGGGACACCTGGTCGTTCTGAACGTGTCCTTGACAAAGCCTCGGCGTCACTGCTGGCACCCCATATGGACACTGGTTCGTGCCCTGGCTGCTCCACTTTCCAGCCAGCTCCTTGCTTGTGGCCTGGAAATGCAGAGGAAGATGGCCCAAGTGCCTGGGTCCCTGCACCCGTGTAGGAGACCTAGAAGAAGCTATTGGCTCCGGGCTTTGGGTCATCTCAGCTGTGTCCATTGCAGCCATTTGGGGAGTGAACCAGCAGATGGAGGACTCTGTATCTCTCTTTAGCTCTCTGTAAAATCTGCCTTTCAAATAAAGCTAAATAGATCTGAAGCCTGACTCTGAAGCATGTATGGTTCTCAGCATTTTGGACACTGGATCCTGCCGTGACCATAGGCTGAGGAGTGAAGGGGCATCTGCTTACCTCACTCTTCCAGTTGGCAGAAGCCAGTGGATACACACTGCTTTAGGTTCTGCTGCAGATGGTGGCCCTTGGGCCAGCCAATCGACTTTCACTTAAGTTTACATGTATGTATGTGTCATGAATGAGGTTACTTAGAGGAACTTGAAATGACATAGTTTAGTGTGACTGGGAAACAGCCAACATTTCTGCACTTGCGAGACATTCAGTGTCAAAGCTGTAGATGGCCCCCGGAAGTGGGCGATGTGAGCTCTGTTGCCCTTGTTTTCATTGTGTATTACTGGAGATGTTGTCACGGCGTTGCGGTCACAGTGACCACACGGACGCTGTGAGTGCCTGGGCATGCCAGTAATGACACAGACAGGAGCTCGGTGTGACCTGCAGGGATTCTAGGTTGCACTTGCTTGGACCGTGACCTTCCTGGCAGACGGAATGCACAGGTCTGCACAGAATCCTCAAACATTTCCTTTGTGTGTTAAAACCAGACTCCTTGTTGGTGGAGACAGTGGACTGACAGGACGCGCACGTTGCTGCTGCTTGTGGCTCCTCCACCATCTGTGGTCAGTGTGCGTTGGTCTTTGCTTCCGAGGGAGGACGAAGCCCCTTGCCTCCTGAGAGTCGGCCCAAGTTCCTCTCACTTTCCCGACAGACAAGGGTTCTGTTCAGGTGCATAACCCTGGGAGGAGTGCGTGGTCCTCTCCGTGGGTGGGGAGGCTTTGGTGTGGCGTGGTGCAGTTGGAGGTTTTGTTCAGAGCCCTGATCTCAGAGCAAGTCGGACATTCTGGTTTTTCCAGACTCAGGTCTTTGTTCCTCCGAGAGTGCGTTCTGGTTTCCCGTGTTTACTTGTCATGGGACTTGCCACTGATGCGTTTCTCTGCTTCCTGATTGTCCCGGGAGAGCTAACCACAGCTCCATCTTCTCAGTTGTTGCTGTCAACTCGTGCTGCTTAGCCGAGGTTTTGAGTTTCCTGCTTCGTGGCTTCAGTCTAGTTTGTGATGTGTAGAAGAGCAAATGGAATGGCAGTGACAGGAGGACGGTGGCTGTTGGACACCTCTGCGTGTCGACAGACAGTTGGGGATAGATGCTGTAGGCTGGAGACAGCCCGTGTCTAGGTAGTGTTCACGGTGTGTCATTCCTAAAACACTCTGTAATTCACTGTGATTTCACATAGATTAATGCCGGAGTCCAGCTCCAGCTGAGTTCGGAACTTGCGAAGGGTGTGTGGATGAGGCGTAAAGAGGAAAGAAAGAGACGGACCACTAGGACTTCATGATCATAATGGACAACGCACAAAAGCTGTCCGCTTTATTTATACAAAATCAGTCAAATTCTGGCTCAGACTTTTTACGTCATGACCAAGTGGGTGTTTCTAAGGATAACTCTGCCATTAGTTTTACCTAGAAACAATAGAAGTTCCTGCTAGGATTCTTATCCTACAACTCAATCTTGTATCACAAAGAAAAGGAGAACTTAAAGATCAAGGAAAGAATGAAAGCCTAAATACAGGTCCCTTGATTAGCATAGGTTCAATGGGGACAGCCAAGACAGTGGGAATGATAAAGGGCCCTTTTTGCAAGATATTGACCTCCAAGCTCAGGCTGAGCAAAAGGTTAACCTCGCAGTAGCAAATGCCAGGATGGATTAGAATTCTCCCGCAGGGTGGTCCGGTGTCCATGCAAAAGAAGGTGGAGCTGCATTCAGGTGGTTGTAGACAGGTCCGCCGGGTGGGCCCTGCCAAACAGCGGGAAATTCCTTGCGGCCCTGCCTGCAATGGAACACTCTTCACCCCTTCATGTCCCCGACATCTACTGCACGGACCCCAACAGATTAAAAGGAATACTATGATTTAATGTCCGCTTTCAGTGAGTTCTTTGTTCACATTACATATTTACATTAATTATTTTTTTTAAAGATTTATGTATTTTTATTGGAAAGGCGGAAATACAGAGAGGAGGAGAGACAGAAAGATTTTCCGTCTGATGATTGACTCCCCAAGTGAGCGCAGTGGTTGGTACTGCGCCGATCTGAAGCCAGGAACCAGGAACCTCTTGTAGGTCTCCCACGTGGGTGCAGGGTCCCAAAGCTTTGGGCCGTCCTCAACTGCTTTCCCAGGCCACAAGCAGGGAGCTGGATGGGAAGAAGAGCTGCCGGGATTAGAATTGGCACTCAAGGCGAGGACCTTAGCCGCAAGGCCACGCCACCGGGTCCTAATTATTCTGTTTGTAAAAGCTTGGGATGAAAGTGAGCTACAAAGATGGACATAGAGAGGTCTTCTGTCTGCTGGCTCACTCCCAGCGGCTGCAAGGGCTCACTGGGCTGACCTGAAGCGGGGAGCCAGGTATGTTCTGGGTCTCCCAGGTAGGTTCAGGATCCAGGGCTTTCGTAGGTCACAAGTGGAGCAGCTGGAATCCACTGGCCCTTGTCCCTCCGAAGGGCTCCACCTGCAGCAGCACAGTGCTGGCTTCCGGGGTGGAGGGTAGGAACAGCTGTAGCAGCATTGCTCGTTTAAGCTTAACTATTTTATTTTTGCTCCTAAGTCTTCTGTGGGAGATTGCTTTAGATCCTTTTCATATTATTGTATTAAAAATCATCCATCTCATGCTTTCCATTGCTCTTTTACCAGTGCATGGTTTTGTTGCTTCTCGCCTTGATCGTTGGAGACCCACCAGTGATGGCAGCTTGCCTTACCCTGGCCTGGAGGGGGGTGTTCTAGCAGGGTCCCTCTGGCCTGGTCCCAGGAGGTTCCTCATTTAAAGCTTAGGCTTGTTTGCGCCACTGTCGCAGGCCTCCCCGAAGGGACTCCTGAGACCAGATCCAAACCTGGCTCACCAGCTTTCCAGTTATTCTTTTAAATACTAATGGTGTTCCATGAAAAAGGCGACTCCAGTTGGTAGCTGCTGAGCGCTCACCTTGGTACTCAGGAGCCAGCTGTCAGATTTGGGTGTTGAGCAGGCACAGACTCAGCTGAGCCATGTTTGCTTTTGTCAAGGACATTTATAGGTGAATCTGCACACTAGTGGAAGTGTGTTTCATTTGTATGCGTTGGGCTGCCGCTGCCCTGGATTGTGGGGTGCTCCGTCACTTGGCTGGGGGGGCTGACTTGCAGGAAGGGTTGCTGTCGTGTGACGGGGTGATGGGAGAGGTGTCGCGCTCATGAAGTGCCTGGCAAGTCTTGGGAGCCTCCTGCTTGCCCTGTCGGCCGAAATATTTACTGATAGGCTGCGAAAATGATGGTTTGTGTGGTTTTTCAAAGGTAGATGAGTATGTGTATATTCTGGTGTTGCATATTAAGGGCTGTGTGTTATTTCCCAAATAGGGCAGTCATTTAACAGACATGGGGGATTAAGCCTGAGCAATGTGCCCTTTGTATGGAATGCAGATTTCAACAGGTCAGTTTATGTTTGTGGCTCCCTTGCTTTACTTAGTTGTCAGCGATGAGATGCAGCGTTTTCGTGTTTCATTGACCAGGATTATTAGCCACAGTCTAGCTGATGTGTGGATCAGCCAGAGTTGTGACCATGGCTCGCTGCTCCCGCTCCTGGCAGGGACGGTGCTGTCCACGCAGCCCAGGCTGAGCCGCTGTCTGTCCTGGCTCGCTGCTGGTCCCTGCAGGTGAACTCTGAAATGTGCCAGCCGTTGACTCGAGGGATGTCTTCTTCCCTGCTGTCCCTGATTGTTTTTCACTGAAACATTTCCCGAGACAGAGATACACAGCATTTACGTTTTAACAACATCATGCACATAGGGAATAAAACTATTTATTTATTTACAAAGCAGGCAGGCGGACTCAGAAAAGTATCCGGTTGACTGACTTACAGCTGCTGGGAGCCAGGAGCTCACGCCACATCTCCAGTGCGGGTGGCTGGGGGCAAGGTGGGCTGCATGAACAGTGTCTGGAGATCTGGGCCAAGTGTCTGCCCATATGGGATTTCCATGCTTGAAAGTCATGTGTGAGCACATCCCTTGAACAGCTGATGTGGTAAGCAGGTGCTAGAGCCCCAAGTTTACACGTGAACACTGAAGTTTGATTTCTTCTCAATAGCAACTGGTACAACAGATACGCTGTGTTGTTAATTCATGGTTGAATGTAAGTTTATTTGGAGTTTCTGGCCGTTTTATCTGTTACTATAGATAGCATCACTAACCTATTTTGGTGGTGTGCTTTTTACACTGTCCTTGTGCATGCGTGTAAGGAAACACTGTGTCAGTTTGCACCAGTAAGCAGCCTTGAGTGCTTTGTAGGTGTGTGCGGATTCGGGCCAAGCCCTGCGCGCTGCAGCTCCGGGGGCCAGGAGGACCATGGACAGTGTTCGCACTGCGGGAAGCACCTCGGAGACCGGCAAATGTGTTTCTAATTCAAGTTTGGCAAGGATGGCCTCACTGAGTTCATGGCTTAGTTAACGGGGTGTTTTTTTTTTGTCCCTAAAGATTAATTTATTTTTATTGCAAAGCCAGATATACAGAGAGAAGAGACAGAGAGGAAGATCTTCTGTCCGATGATTCACTCCCCAGGTAGCTGCAACGGTCAGAGCTGCGCTGATCTGGAGCTAAGCCAATCTGAAGCCAGGAATCAGGAGCTTCTTTCGGGTCTCCCAGTGTGGGTGCTGCGTCCCAAGGGCTGGGACCAACCTCAACCGCAATGGCTGGAGCTGCACTGATGCGAGGCTAGGAGCCCAGAACCGCTCCTGGATCTCCCACATGGGTGCAGAGTTCCAAGGCCTTGGACTGTCCTCGACTGCTTTCCCAGGCTACAAGCAGAGAGCTGGATGGGAAGTGGGGCCTCTGGGATTAGAACCAGCGGCCCATATGGGATCCTGGCGGATGCGAGGCAGGACTTTAGCTGCTGGGCTAACACCAGGCCCCATAGTTCACGTTTTTATGCTAAGCTTATTTTACGCTTTGAAACACTGCTTTTCATTGCCTTCATGAAGTTGTTTTTTGGAAGAACAGTAGTGGATCAGAGATGCACCACGCTGCTGGTCACAGGCGTAAGGTCTTCAAGTCTTTCGTTTTTGATACATGTGCCTTTGCTAACATGTATGTCGCCTTTACATGCTTGGATATGCACAAAGCTTTTGACTTGCAGCCTGCCCGAGGTGCGTGTTTGTGGTGGGTGATTTGTCCTGTTTCTAACTGGTGGCAGGCTGTGGTGGTCCTTGTGTCTTGTACAGCACCGGAGAGCTGGCTGTGTCTTCCCTGTTCCCAGTCCTTGTGCCTGTAGGATCAGGCAGCCCCGACGTGGCTGTGAGGATGAGCTGGGGTGGCGCTCTCTGTCCGTGCCATAGCCTTCGGCTTTAGGGCTGGGTGCCCTTCCTTGGGGCATCTCGCTCGGGGCCGCCTCCCTCGGGGCTGTCTCCCTCAGTGCCCACTTGGACCTGCAACGAAGCAGCCAAGTTAGTTTGTTCTTTTCACCTTTGGAGAGCTCAGTGAATATAATTTCATGAAGTTTTATTTACATAGCTCATTAATTTATTACTATTATTATTATTGTTTAAAAAGTTATGCATTTGAAATGCAAAATTACAGAAAAAGATGGCCGCACTGGCCACGCTGGGCCAGGCTGAAGCCAGAGATCAAAGCTTGCTGGGGCTCTTCCATGTTTGAATTTGAACAACCTTCCAGGGGTGACTTCTGGGTCATCACTGGTAACTCCCTGCATGTGTTGACAAGCATCAGTCCCTAGCCGGGAGGCACTGCATCCAGGTGGGGGTGGCAAGGCCAGTGGGGAACAGGGGACGCTGCTCGTCGGTGGGATGGGAAGGATGCTCGTCTCCCGTGGCTGCAGCAGATGTGCCTGAACGTGGATGGGGCCACCCCCTGTGTCTCGAGGTCTTCAGGGACCTGTGCAGCTTCCAACAGGGTAAAAACCAGGTTGGTTAAGGAGGCTGACTGTGCGCTGGGATGAGGAAGGTGAGCCAGCAGGGCCTGCCTCTGGGCTCCAGGTCAACTGCTGGCCTTCTGTCTTGCGCACCCCTCCCCTGCCAGTCTTTGTTCTTTTTTTTTTTTTAAAGATTTATTTTTATTATTTTTTCATTGGAAAGGCGGATATACAGAGAAGAGAGACAGAGAGGAAGATCTTCCGTCCAATGATTCACTCCCCAAGTGAGCGCAACGGGCCGATACTATGCCTATCCGAAGCCAGGAGCCTCTTGCGAGTCTCCCACACGGGTGCAGGTTCCCAAAGCTTTGGGCCGTCCTCGACTGCCTTCCCAGGCCACAGGCAGGGAGCTGGAAGGGAAGCGGGGCTGGCGGGATTAGAACCGGCGCCCATATGGGATCCCGGGCGTGCAAGGCGAGGACCTTTAACCACTTGCGCCACCGCGCCGGGCCCCAGTCTCTGTTCTTGATTCAACTTCACTACTCAGCATGCGTCTAATCGCTCTTCTGGTAGTGGAGGAGATGGGGGGTGGGATTGTCAGTCCTGGGGGTGGAGGGAGGTGCCCTGGGGGGAGGTGCCTGTGGGGAGGTGCCCTGAGGGGGAGGTGCCCTGGGGGGAGTGCCCTGGGGGGAGGTGCCCTGGGGGGTGCCCTGGGGGGAGTGCCCTGGGGGGAGGTGCCCTGGGGGGTGCCCTGGGGGGGAGTGCCCTGGTGGGGGGGGGGAGGGAGGAAGTGCCCTGGGGGGAAGTGCCCTGGGGGGGAGTGCCCTGGGGAGGAGTGCCCTGGGGGGAGGTGCCTGGGGGAAGTGCCCTGGGGGGAGGTGCGCGCCCTGTGGGAGTGGGCCCAGGGGTGTGTTTAGGGTCTTTAGGAAAGGAGTGTTTTACTGGGGCAGTATTTTCCTGCAACAAATATGTATTCACAGACCACCTACCCTGTGGGCACAGTGTGCCAGTCAAGGTGAGACTAGATGTGTTGGAGCTGCTTTCTAGGTGGGTTGGAGCTGCTGGTTTGGTGGGCAGCACACTGTGGGGTGTGTGGGGGCTCTTGCGCACCTTGGTGGCCCGCTGCGGGTGTGCAGGGCGGCTGCTCAGCGCCCTGGCGGCCTGCTGTGGGTGTGTAGGGGACTGCTCAGCACCCTTGCCGCCTGCTGTGAGTGTGCAGGGTGTGTAGGGGGCTGCTCAGGGCCCTGGTGGCCTGCCGTGGGTGTGTAGGGGGCTGCTCAGGGCCTGAGGAGGGAGATCTGCCCGCAGCGCAGACCCAGCACACCTGCCTTAGGCTTGGCGGAAGTGTTGTTTGTTCCGACATTGGGATTTATAGCAGGTAGTTGGTCAGGCAAAGCGAGAAGATGTGTTCACAGCTCAGAGCAGGTGACCCCGTGAAGGAGTGCCAGGGTGCTACAGCTGGCTCATTTTTGGTTCTTTCTTGATGTGGATTGTACTGCCTTACCTGGCTGATCTCAGCCTTGGCCCGTGGGGAGTGTTCTGAGTGAAAGCATTGGGACCTGCTGTGTCCGTCTTGTCCTGGGCCCCTTGGTGGGATGGTGGGTCCTGGGTGTGGCTCTCACTGGCCATGGCACCAGCCTGAAGAGGATGGGAGTGGAGTTGCAATGGCCCAGGTCTCGATGTGTAACCTGGGGAAGCCTACAACAAGTATGTCATTGTGAGCTGTCAGGATCCTGTCACTGATTCAATGACTGACATGGTGCAAGAAAATACAGTGTATGTATCTCTGTGCCCACTGGGTACCCACTGGCATGTGTGCATGTCTCTGTGCCCACTGTCAGGTGTGTTTGTGTGCCCACTGGCAGGTGTGTGTGTGTCTTTGTGTGTCCACTGGCTGCCCACAGACAGGTGTGCATGTCTCTGCGCCCACTCTCAGGTGTGTGTGTCCCTGTGTGCCTACTGGCAGGTGTGTGTGTGCCCACTGGCAGGTGTGTGTCTCTGTGCCCCCTGGGTGCCCACTGGCAGGAGTGCGTGTTCGTAGCTTAGCCACATGACTGGGGAAAGCAGCATAAGCTTAAAGCAGTTTCACCCGCAGGATCAGGTAATAGCTACAGTGTTCCTCAGGCACTCAGAGAGTAAGAGAATGAGAAAATGCTTATTTTGATGAAACCAATTTGAAATCTGTGCTAGTTTTGTATAATATGAATTTCCTAAGTGCTTTTCTTTGAAGGCTGCTTGAATGCATGAATTTCAAAAATTTTTTGCACTAAAATAAGCTGAAATTTTAATTCTCTTTTTGCCCCTCAAACTTTGGAAGTATGCTCTTATAAGAGCTTTTTATTCCCCAGTGCATTATTGTGCCCTTGTGGGGTTCAGCACCAACCGAAGCGCATGGGAGTCGGTTTCTGGCTGTACACTGCTCACTTGACCCTGTGCGGTCTTCTGCAGGAAGGACCACAGCGTTCCTGTGTCTGCTCAGAGGCAGAGGCTGGCACGCCACGAAGACTCAGTCCTTGCATGTCAACTCTGAGCACTCTGTCCCAACTCTGTTGTGCTCTGGCGTTGTCTTGAGGAATGGGATGGATTAACGGCACTGTCAGTACCTGGGTGGGCCGTGCTGCTGCTGGCTGCTGCGCCCGCGCCTGCGTTCTACAGGTCGGTGTGAGCAGATGGGAGGAGTCCCAGTGAGCTTCCACAGGGCAGGCCCCTGTGCTCGCGTTTCTTGGGATAGCAAATCTCTGTGGGCTAAAATTACTTGACATTTATCAGGTAGGTCCAGAGTGCATTTGAAGGCCTCCTTGTTGCTTCTCAATTCTGATAGGACGTGTGCAGGTACTGCAGTGTCCTGGGAGCGCTGGCTGTGTGCGCTGCCCCTCGTTAGCGAGCCGCTGTGTGTGGCGGTAATGGTCAGGCCGCTGATTCCTTCTGAGGCTTTTTTATTCATGCGCTCTCACATAAGTCGGAGTTCCTGGAAAATGGGCTTCTAATTTCATTTCCGTAAATTTTTTGAAGTTCCTTTGTTGTGTGTGAGAGATAGTGTGTGAGTATATATGGGCTTTTTTGTCTTTAGTTTATTGTCACAAGCATCACAGTGAAGAAAATGAATTAGCAGGATGTACAAAAATGCTTATTATTGAAGAACAGTGCTTTGCTTTCCGGTAATTACAGAATCTTCCTATGATGGGGGAGGGGTGGGATTCGCTTCATGGGGCATCCTATATTATAAATGTAATCATTAAAGCTCAGGTTTAACGTGTTCAGACAACCGTGTCAGTGTTGTCGCTGGGGCCAGCCTGGGGTCAGTGTGGCCAGTGTGGCGGCCGAGCAAAGCAGGCGGGTGTGTCCCTGAATGGAGGCTGCGGAGGGGCTGGCGGCTCTGACACGTGTGGTTCTCCTGAAGTCAGAGGTTGGCTCTTGGGGGCAAAGGCACAAGAAAAATGTGACATTTAACTTTGATCTTCGAAATAATTTTAACTGATCTCCAAGCATAGAAATGTGTCACTAGTTTCTAAGTGACAGGTTCACAGAAATCAAACGTCTGGATTGGCAAAATAATGCGGAGGGTCTGGTACAGTAGCCTGGTGGCTAAAGTCATCTCCTTGCATGCACGAGGATCCCATATGGGTGCTGGTTCATGTCCCAGCTGCTTCACTTTCCATCCAGCTCCCTGGGAAATCAGTTGAGGTTGGCCCCAGCCCTTGGGACACAGCACCCATGTGGGAGACCCGAAAGAAGCTCCTGGTTCCTGGCTTCAGATTGGCTTAGCTCCAGATCGGCGCAGCTCTGACCGTTGCAGCTGCCTGGGGAGTGAATCATCGGACAGAAGATCTTCCTGTCTGTCTCCTCCTCTGTATATCTGACTTTGCAATAAAAACAAACAAATTTAAAAAAAAAAAGCTTGACTAGGAGAGCTGTCCAATGTGTTCTGGCCTCCATGGCACCAGTTGTCCTCTGCAGGCCTCATTGTGAGCTGGTTGTCATGTCCCCGGTGAGCATTCGTGGGCATGCCGTCCACTGCACAGGCCTCAGCAACCATGGAGACCCAGTTGTGACACATGCACTCCATGGTCAGGCCACACACCCTGCGATTTTCCCAATGGTTGGAGTTCTGAGTCCAGTGGCCCAGTTGGGAGGGGGCGGACAGAGAAACCTCACCAGAGGTGACCCCAGAGTGTGCCAGCCAGTGCTGGGTCTGGCTCAGTCTGTCACACACGTCAGCCTACACACACACTGGTGGTTGCGGTTACCTGGTCAGTTCTTCCCCAGCCCCATTTCATGCACAAACCAAGGGATGCTGTGGCCAGCCTACCCCTGCCCACCACACTGCCCTCATGCACACCAGCAGGAACTGCAGCTTAGAGCAAGCCCCAACAACCCCCGACCAAGCCCTCCCCCAGCCCTGGTTCCTGCACATACCAGTACGTGCAGCAGACTGGTCCAGTGTGTCCCGCAACTCATTTGGCTCTTGAATGGAGTACTGGACCCTAGATCAGCCCAACTGACTGCAGTATCCAGCCCACACATGCTGATGGGTGCCACCGCCTGTCCAGCTAGTCTACGCCCAGCCCTAGTTCTCATGCTCACACTGGGAGCTGCAGCCCATCAGGAGGGTGGGTGCCCACAGTTTTGCTACTGGGCGACTCCCAGTCCCAGATCTTGCACTTTCCAGGTGGTTCTACTGGCCAGGATGGGGTACGGGCCATGCTGGACTTAGCTAGGCTATCATACCTACTGGTTTGAAGCCAAGAATGGGGCAGGCTGGGTAGGGCTAGGCTACAGTACCCTCCAGCAAGAGTTGGCACTGTGGTTGGGCCAGGCCAACAACCCCTGCCCCAAACATCCACTGGTAGGTGTCAAACCCTGCCAAGACAGGACCCCCAGACATGGCTTTTATGTGTGCTGGTGAGCGGTATTTGATACCAACAGTCCCAACTCGGGTCTCCCACATGGGCGGGTATATTGATTTGGTCCCAAAAGGTCCTCTGGTTTCCTTCCTCTAAACCACCCAGACTAGCCCCCTTATTTACCTGCAAGTGCAGCAGCCTGGTTGGTAGAAGTGCCCCAGAAGTCATTCCTCACCTGTCATACTTTCCCTCAGGAGTCCTCCCTCCCACACGTCCAGGACGGCTTCCCTGAGCAATCCACAGCCACCATGCCAAGGGTCACACAGAGCCCCAAGCCTGGTCCTCTGGTGGTATTCCGTTTCGGTCTGGGTTCTGCCTGCCTGCCTACCCAGAGCCCATGCACGCTCGCACGTGGGTCCCTGAACCATGTCTGCCGACATGCTGGTGTCTATCCCCCATAGATCTAAAAAGAAAAAAGGCAACAATTCTGGCACACTGGTATAGTTAACACAGACTTGGCATTAGCCATGCCCAGGATGCCCGCCAGTTGTTAGCTGCTTTCCTCCTAGCAGTTAGGGATTTATGGCTTTTCTTGTTAAATTTTGCAGGCTTTTGTCCTGTAGATAAAATCATTTTAATGTAGTTGGGTTTATCAGACTTCTAATTTTCATTTTTGATCCAGCTGCTGTCTCTTGGCAGTGTGGTGAGGGAGCGTTGCTTGTCCCTGTGGGGCCGTGTGCAGCCTTGGTACAGCCCCTGCCTGCCTTCCCTGCAGTCCTCTTGCCTTCACTGTGACTTTGTTACTGAGTTTTCTTAGATCACTGGAGGCCTTGTTGCCACACTGCTGCAGCTAAGGGTTCGAACACAGATGGAAGTGGCCAGGCTGCACCGTGGTTGTGGCTTCTTGGCCTGGGTGGCCTGGCTGGCACCTCACGGAGGTTATGTTCTCGTTGTTCCTGATTATGTTTTAGCTTTATTTCCTTTTCTCATTTTGTCTTGTTAGTTGCAGTAGACATTATTCTTCCTCTCTCAGGACAGAAACTGACTTGGTGACTGACACAGTGACTGATTCAGCGACTGAATAGGTGACTGACAGGGTGACTGACTTGGCGACTGGGTAATTGACTTGGCGACTGGGTGACTGACACAGTGACTGGCTGGGTGCCTGACACGGCGACTGACTGGGTGACAGTGTGACTGTCTTGGGGACTGACAGGATGACTGAGTTGGTGACTCAGTGACTGACGCGGTGATGGACATGGTGACTGGGTGACTGAGTCGGTGACTGTCTCAGTGACTGGGTGACTGACAGGGTGACTGACTTGGTTGCCAGAGTCCAGCTCCAGCTGAGTTCGGAACTCACGAAGGGTGCGTGGATGAGGCGCAAAGAGGAAAGACTGACCACTAGGATTTCATCATAATGGACCATGCGGGAAAGCTGTCCGCTTTATTTATACAGAATCAGTCAAACTCTGGCTCAGACTTTTTATGTCATGGTCAAGTGGGTGTTTCTAAAGATAACTCTGCCATTTGTTTCACCTTAGGCCAAGGATGTTATTCATCATCCTGGTTAGGAAAAAGTTCTCAGTAGATGGTGCATATCAATCAGTAACACATTCCTACCACAGTCCTCATTCTACAGCTTAGTCTCGAGTTAATCAAGGAAGGAAAGACTTCACAGAAGGAGGGACCTAAAGATCAAAGAAAGAGGGAAAGAATAGATTCCCACTACACCTGGGGACAGAACACCCTTGATTAGCATATGGTCAATGGGGGAGGGAAAACCCTAAGCCCTTTGGCTAAAACAGTATCAGCAACATCAACTTCCAAGCTCACATCGGTAGTAAACATGCCTAAATAGATTATAGAATTCTCAGTGGGGGGTTGTCAGGTGTCCATGCAAAGGGAGGCGGAGCTGCATTCAGGTGGTTGTAGAGACATCCCCTGGGATGTTCCTTGCGGCCTTGCCTGCAATGGAACAATACTCTTCACACCTTCCTGTCTTCCACACCCAGCACTTGGTGACTGAGTAACTGACACAGCAGCTGACACGGTGATTGACTGGGTGACTGGGTGATTGACTTGGTGATTGATGGGGATTGACTAGGTGACTGGGTGACTGACAGGGTGATTGACGCGGTGATTGACTTGGTGACTGGGTAACTGACTAGGTCATGGGGTGACTGACTTGGTGACTGACTGGATGATTGACTTTTGGGGAAAGAATCCTGCCAGTAGGCTTCCGGTTAATTCTGGGATCTTAGGTTGACTATATCCTGTATATTACAGTGAAAAAATTATGAAAAGTGTAACTTCATGTAGAAGGCATTGTCAGTTATTTTGAGTTGTCTCCTGGAATTTAGCAGGGTTGCTCTGGATCCCTGTCATTTAGTGCATATCTACTGTAGTCAGAGTTTCTTGTAAAAATTAACTTGTTTACTTGAAAAAAAAATTAATTTGAAAGGCAGAATAGCAAAGAGTGAGGGTGGGAAGATAGATTTTCTGTCCACTGGTTCACTCCCTAGATAATGAGTGCAGCGCTGCAGCCGGCCTGGTGTGGAGCCGGGAGCCGCTAACTTCTTCCAGGTCTCGCATGTGGGTGCAGGGGTCCAAGCACTGGGTCTGAAAAGGAAGATTTAGAATAGAGAAATTTAACTTGCTTCTTTGCCTTCTGTACTTTACTTGTCTTACTTGCTGAGAATAGCTGAATAGGATGTCTTTGGTAAATGATTAGGCTCAATTGGGATTCAGGATACAAAATTCAACAGTGACCCTGAGATAAGTATCTCAGGAGGAATCAAGGTTAAAATAGTGAGGAGCCGAAAAGTCCCTGACTTCTTGGAGGAGGCTCCAAAGGTCTGAGAAAAGTAAACTTGGTCTGAAAAAAAAGCAAACTCAAGGAAAATTGTGACAAGGAACTAGAAGAAACAGCAGTCTTATGATGTAATAGTCAGGAAAAAACAGCCCCTAACTGTATTGTTTTATGATTCTATTTGTACCTATTAGTAAGCTATTTTTCAAAATGCTGTGTAAGTGATTTTGGCCTACAAAAGACAGGTGATGTAGCGACTTGGTACGGATGCGCCACCCTCCTGCGTGAGGAACTGGCCTCTGTCCCAGCGCGCTGGCATCTGAATGAATCCTCCTGCTTTTGCATCAAGCCTGTCTTCGTTGATCATTGGGGAGACTCACTTTCTCGAGAGTCGGTAAGGCTGTCCTCACTTCGCGCGGCCTTACAGGTCTATCTGCTGCTGCTTTCCCAGGATCATTAGCTGGGAGCAGGGTCAGGAGCAGCCAGGATTGTACCAATGCCCATGTGGGATGCCAGCGGTTCAGGTGGCTGTGCCTGAGCACAAGCCTCCCCCTCCCGTAGTTTCTGGGCTTGTGTGTTAGCTGGGTATTTACTGAACAGGAATAGAAATTAGGAGTGCCATTTTACGAACAGATAATCTCTGCCGCTTCAAGTGGAACTGTACCTCAGTGTTCTATTCTTTTTGCAGGAATTCTCTTTGGCAGTTTGCGTCAACACCCTGCCTCCATGTGGTTGTGTGTTCCCTGTGTAAATTATGACAGCTTGACCTCCTTTGCAAAGTCCCTGTGCTGTGATATGCAGCCGACCTCTGTTTGCCAGCTGCCTGGTACCAAGGGACATCCCAGTGCTCTGGGGTCATTGCTAGTGCAACAGGTGGAACAGGAAAAGCAGGCTGGAGGTGCTGCTCGGCCCCAAATGTGCAGTTCAGATCTCTCCTGGTAGCCGGGAGATGTCAGGTGCTTGAAGCAGAACCTCACGTTTTGTTCTGGTTTGTAATATCCCATCCACAGGGTCATGTAACACGCTCTGCTGGGGCTCCTTTGGTTCCTTGGTGCCCTCCTGGCCTCTTCCACAGCCACTTGCGGGTGGATCTCGGGTGGGGGGTTGGGTGGGACTTGGGTGGGGGTCAGGTGGATCTCGGGTGGGCGGGTCATGGATCTCAGCTGAGGGTGTGGGTTGATCTTGGGGCTCGGGTGGATCTCGGGTGGGGTGCGGGCATGGGGCAGGCAGCCGGTGCAGAGGCTGCCTGGACAGTTGAGTGTGGTGGTGAGGATGAACGTGGTGAGTGCTCTGGCCCTAGAGTTATGACAACATTTCTACGAGGTATGTTGTTTCAAGCTTGTTTTTTCTTAAAACAGATTGCTGTGCAGTTAACTGGACGTTCAGTGTACTGAACGTGCAGTTAACTGGACGTTCAGTGTACTGAACAGTTGCGGGTGTAAGCATTTTACTGTTGGTCTCTTCAACACTGGCGTGCTTGCATGTTTGATGCAAAGCGTGCTAGGGATGCAAGTGACGACTCTGTGTGTGTGTGACTTGGATAGCTTGTTGGTAACCCACATGTGTCAGGAATTTGAGACTTTTCAAAGCAGATTTTACCCTCTGTCTGGACTTGCTTTGATTGTTGTACTGAGGCAGTTCAAGAACTTGGTTGTCTCATCCTTTTATATCTGTTGATCAGCAGCATCACGGGGAATCATTCGAATTCTCAGTGATTGCGTCTCAACAGTATAAATGCATGGTGTGGCATCGTTCTCACACGCATACTTAAGAACCTTTAATATTACTCCATTATTATTTCCTTTCTACTTTGGTTTATTGGAGTATTTCAAAAAGTGCATAGAAAACTGGAATTAAAAGATAAGTATATTTTGGTGCTAAAATTTTGAAATCTACATTTTTTTCATAACATATTTTTCATGAACTTTTTGAAAATTATGTCTGTTCTTTAAACTGTTTTGTTCTAGAAGTGCAAGCTCTTGAGAATGTGTGGCCAGGGTGGGATTTAGCACCAAGGGCCTGATTTGTGTCAGATGGCTCTGTCTACTGTGAACACTTGGTAACACCCCGTGATGTAGCAGCTGAGGACTCTGGGGGGCTCCCAGGGTCCAGCCCCAGCCCAGACAGTGAGGTCTAGGCCGCCATCTGATCATTTTCAAAGCTCTGCCTCAGTTTCTCTGTTGTCCGTGGGCTGATGGCCCAGTGCAAGCATTTGGTATTTGGGTTCTGGAATCACATATCCCATTTATTTATGGGCTGGTGGCAGGGCTGGGCTGGGGAGGGGTTCCTGGGCAGCCCCGGGAGCCCCGCACTTGCTGGGAGAGCCCTCTGCTGTCCCTTCCTTAGTGACTTGCTCCCACAGGGACCCTTGCCTGCACGTCTTGGGGGTGGTCTAGTCCTGTTGCTGATGTGCCATTCCTTGACTGTCCTCCTGTGGAAGGTCTCACCAAGTGAACCCTGGATGCTTTGGCGTGTTTTCCTAATGGGGCTGGTGCCCAGCTTACCTGAGGGCTGGCTGTGGTTCTGTTTTTTACTTTCCCCTTTTCTTTAGTATTTTGAACTTGCAGATTAAAATATGTGTGTGTGTGTGTGTGTGTGTGTATGAGATCTTCCATCTACTGTTTCACTCCTCAGGTGACTGGTTCAAAACCAGGAACTTCATCCTGGTCCCCCGCATGGGTGCGGGGCCCAGGCCTTGGGCCATCCTCTGCTCCCTTCCTAGGCTGTAAGCAGGGAGCTGGATGGGAAAGGGAGCTGGGACTTGAGTCTGAACTCTGATGGGATGAGGGTGCTGGCCAGGGATCAGCCTGCTACACCAACGTGCTGGCCCCTGAACTTTTTGATGATTCTGTGTTCGTGTTGGTCAGAATTCTTGCTGGTGTTCACCTTGTCACATGTGGCAGCTGTTCCTTCTGCGTGACTGGAGGGCTCTTCTGCCTCGAAGCAGTTAGGGCTATGTGTCTTCGGGTGTTGTGGCTTGTTCAGCATGCCCCCGGCCCAGACCTGGCCCAGACCTGGCCCAGACCTGGCTCTGCAGCTTCTCTTTCACATGGACAGTCTTGGCATCCTGTGCATGGTTCCTTGCTGACCATGGTGTGATGTGGTAATGTGAGCGCTGTGGAGGGTGGCCAGTGTTGCTGCACAGGACTTCAAGAGCAGCACACTGAGAACGTCAAGTGGATGACTGTGTCCTGAAGCTCACTCAGAAAGCCGTTGTTCTGTGTGCTAATGTGGCTGGTTTGGTGAAGGTACATCATCACACACCTCAGTTCCGGGTTTCTGTTGACTGCTATTTGAACCAGGTGCATGGTTGCAGAGTTGAAGCCGTGTAATACAGTGTGCTTAGAAAAGTTTCTCTCTCATCTCCTGCTGTGTGCATGTGCACCTTAGGGGGAAGATCTGTATGAAGGAGGACCTGCAGGTACACTATGTGTGTGTGTCTCAGCTGTGGGTCCTGATGCTCAGTGTGTGTGTGTGTGTGTCTCAGCTGTGGTCCTGATGCCCAGGGTGTGTGTTACACGCTGTGTGTGTGTCTCAGCTGTGGGTCCTGATGCCCGGGGTGTGTGTGTGTGTCTCAGCTGTGGGTCCTGATGCCCGGGGTGTGTGTTACACGCTGTGTGTGTGTCTCAGCTGTGGGTCCTGATGCCCGGGGTGTGTGTGTGTCTCAGCTGTGGGTCCTGATGCCCGGGGTGTGTGTGTGTGTGTGTCTCAGCTGTGGGCCTGGTGCACCATAGTGGTGTGTGGTTTGGGCTGCCTGTGCTGGCTCTCCCCAGCATGGACAGATCCCCTCTTGCACAGGGCCCAAGGTACCACCCGCCCAGAGGCCTCTGCACTCTGCCATTACACGTAGGTGCTTTTTAAAGTAGAAATTGGATGGATTTTGTAAACATCGAATAGGCTGGCCTTCTGTGTTGGAACTGTTTTCCTGAACTGTCGCATATTTCTTTCACATTTATTTTCTCCACAGGACATAAAATCTTTTATATTTGTTTGTTTGATTCTGGGAAGAGGTGGAAGAATACAACAAAATTCCTGTATATGGAAATACCGTTCTTTGATCTGTTTATTTGAAAAACAGAGGGAGGGAGATTACACTACAGTTTCTTGTAAGGGCTGGGGAGGAACTGGTGAGGCCTGGGGCACGGGTGGTTGGCGCACTCCTACTGGCTGGGCCTGCCCCTGCCCTGCCCCTGCCCTGCCCTGGGGAAGGATCAGCCAGGTCAAGCCCTGCCCCACAACTTTCTGTGTTTTTATACAAAATTCATAGTTGGATGTTTAGGAAAAAAATGATAAGTTTTGGCAATACCAGGAGAGAAATATTGTTTTGAAAAAGCAGACTGCTTAATAGTTTTTATTGTAATTGGTCTTTTGTTTACCTCCAGATTCTGAAAACAATAATTTCATGTTGAAATTGTGTATAGTTGAGGTAGCTTGTTCAAGGTAGTTTTTCTAGCTTATGTAAACATTTGAAGTGACATGGAAGTTACATTAATTTTTTGTGCATCATAAAAATGTTATGATGAATTGTTTTCCTTGTCCTTGATGTGTAGAAGATAAGTGATCTAGTTAACTAGACAGGTGAACTATATCATCTCCTACTTGAGGAATGTTAAAGTATGAATGCTGGGAAGAGTTCTTAAACTATCAAGTCTGAATTTATACAACTAAGTAGTAAGTCTTGGGCACATTGGTGAAAGTAGTGTGAATTCACGGACCCACTCCTTGGTAATGGAAAGTTAACTCTGTGAATTGAACTTTTTTTTTTTTTTTAATTGGAAAGGCAGACTTACACACACGCAGGAGAGGGAGCTGCTTTGCTCCCCAACTCACTAGCTGGCGCTGCAGACAGGCCTCCTCTTGGGAGTCAGGCTGCAGCGCGTAGGCTGCCTTCTGCTGCTCTCCCATGCACATTCGAGGGGCTGGACTGCAAGTGGAGCTGCTGGGATTGAACCTCAAGTGGACTGCAAATGGTCCTGCGGGATGCTGATGTCGATTCCAACTCAGCATTCGTTGGCCTGGAGTGTGCCAGAACAGCATGCTTGTTCAAGACAGTAGGAGGATAAGTGGTGGGTTTCCTCAGAGCTGGAGCAGGGTCAGCAGTTTCTGGTTCACATGTGGCCATGCCCCGAGAAGACGTTGGCTGGTGTGGTTTAGTTCCGTTCCCAGCTGAGAACGCCTTGCAGCTCTGCTGAAGGGGCGCCGTCTGCTGTTGGTCTGTGTTTGAACCAGGGACGTTCCTTTCTGCTCCCTTGGGAATGCTTCCGGAGTGAGAACTAAGGAATCCTTAGTGGTGGCAGGGCACCTTCTGCCAGGAGGGGCCAAGCGTGTGCCACTAGACCCCCTCTGATTTAGTGATGGTTGTGGCTGGAAACAGGGTCTTTCATCTGCTGGTATTTTATGAAAGTCTAGGTTCCTGGGTGGCCTTGTGTTTGGGCAAAGTGACCACCACTGTGAGATCCCTGTCCTGCCTGCCGTGTTGCTGTCACTTGGCGTCACCAAGGAGGTGAGTTTCCAGTCTGTGTCCCAGGCAAGGCTGCCGCAGGAAGGTAGCTGGTTAATACTCCACAGGTGTATTTGCGAGGGCTCATTTATGTGTGAGGGAAAAATAGATGTATGCAGAAGACTGTAGTGAGCTTTTTGTATATATCTAATTTTAAAAAATATTTATTTTTATTGGAAAGTCAGATTTACAGAGATAAAGAATGCAATGGCTGGAGCTGAGCTGATCCAAAATCAGGAGGCAGGAGCCTCTTCCAGTCTCCCATGTGGGTGCAGGGTCCTAAGGCTTTGGGCCGTCCTCTACTGCCTTCCCAGGCCACAGACAGGGAGCTGAATGGGAAGTGGAGCAGCTGGGACATGAAGCAGCACCCATATGGGATCCTGGCAGTTGCAAGGCGAGGAGTTTGGCCACTGGTTGACTGCACCAGACCCTTATATAAACCTAAGTCTGCACAGTTGTGTGAATTTCCAGGAAGATGCTCATCTCTGATACAGTCCAGTGTGCTTGCCTGCATGCACACGTCAGATGCTGACTGCTACAGGAGCATTTGCTTTAGTTGTGGCGAGGCGGAAGAGTCGCTGGAATTGAAAAGACGCACACCATTCCCAGGCTCCTGCCTGGCACACAGGCCGCTGGTGCCGTGTGTGGATGGGGAGGCCCCTGCCTGGCACACAGGCCGCTGGTGCCGTGTGTGGATGGTGAGAGAGCGATAAAAGCTGTTGGTGTTGGAGCAGAGAGAGGGTGTGGGGAGGGAGGGAAGGAGATAGGAATTTGTTCCCAGGTTTATAATTAAGGAGGTGCATTAGGCATACTGTGTCTGGACTTTGTTGTGGCATTCAGCAGAATCTTTGGTCCCATGTTGTATGTGAGTGTTGGGCTTCAGCTCAGAAACAATAGATCGGTTGTACTCAAAAAATGCTGTTTAATATATTAGAACCAAACTGGGGAAATGGTGTTTGCTAGACCAACATGACAATGACTAAGCCTTTTAATTTTATGTTAGAGGTTGTGGAGTAGCTGACGTGGGAGGGCTGCGCTGTGATGTAGCAGGCTAATCCTTTGTCTGTGGCATTAGCATTCCATGTGGATGCCACTGCCCATCCACTTCCATGCTAATGGCCTGGGAAGGTCGCAGAGGATGGCCTCCTTGGGCACCTGTGCCCACATGGGCGATTTAGAAGCTCCTGGCTTCACACTGGCGCAGCTCTCACTGACACAGCCATTTGAGGAATGAACCAGCAGATGAAGTTGACTCCTCTCTCTCTGTTACTCTGCTTTTTAAATAAAGATGATAAATCTTACGAGAAAAAGTGATGTAATTCTAGTCTGTATTCATTACGTGTTTAGAACATAGGTCAGTGTACTGACGCTCCTTGGCCCAGTCTCGGAGCTGTCTCAGGCTGGACACAGATGTGTTTCAGAGGGAGGGGAGCGTTGGGATCTGGAATGTCGCAGGAAGAACTGTGGCGGGAGCTGCCGTTAGATCTCACACTGCAGATGTCTTCTCGATCCGCCCTCAGCAAGGACTCGTAGCTAAGGTGGCTCTAGCACTTGTGCCCACGGTGTCCGTGGTGCCCGCAGCTGCCCTGGCTGGCATGTCAGCACTGCTGATTTGGAGAAACCCCATTCTTAGTCTCAGTGGATGCAGTGACACCTGTGGATGCAGGAAACAGAAGCACGTTGTGAGATAGTGCCGCCTGTCTCCTCCCCAGGCTGCATCGTGCTGCTTCCTCGGTCTCCAATAGTCCCTCTTGTGCTGCCCCCTTGGTCACCAATAGCTGCAGTGGGAGTGGAGGTCCACGTGACAGCAGTGGTGTGCAGCCGTGCGAAGTGGGTTTAGCTTAAGGCAGTAGTGTTAGCTGATGGGCTGTGTGTGTGCAGGGAGTTCTCTGTCCGTGGTCCCTGCACTTCTTTCAGGGAGGTCTCACTGGAGCTCTAGGGCTGGGAGTCGGGGGTTGGTCTGTGGACTTGCCGAGGAGAGAGCTAGCTTTATTCCCAGGGAGGAATTCTTACCCCTCAACTGATGTTTAGCTTTTTGATGACTTGCAAGTAGATTAATAACGGAGCATTTACACATTGTCTCAGATGTAAAACGTAGTTATGCAAGTATGGTTGAGTAGTTGGTTGTGTTTCACTTCATGCTCGGGTAGCTTTAAAGGTTGTGTTTGTGTGTGCGCACGTCCACATGGCGTATTCAGGGGTTATGCTTGAAGCACGAACACAGCCTTTAGTGCCAGTGGGGATTGCGCTTCTGCATGCGAAGTTCCTGAGTTCCTGGTTGAACGTCTGTCACATCCTTGGTGTAAGCAGGTACACAGTTAGTGGCTCATAGAGAGAGAGTGGAAGAGGGGAACCCTCGCTTTCCGTCCTCTCCGTAATGTTGACAAGGGTTTTGGCCTCTTTTCTTTCTCCTTCTTCTTTTAATTTTATTAGAAAGAATGATACACAGAGATGAGATACAGAGAGAAAGATCTTCTATCCACTGATTCACTCACTGAGTAGCAGAGCTGGGCTGATCCAAAGCCAGGAGCCTGGAGCTTCTTCTGGGTCTCCCATGTGGGTGCAGGGTCCCAAGGAACCAGGACCTGCTTCCAGGTCTCCCATGTGGGTGAAGGGTCCCAAGGATTTGGGCCAGCCTCAACTACTTTCCATGATGCAGCCAGTTGAGGAATTTCCCAGGCTACAAGCAGGAAGCTGGATGGGAAGTAAAGCAGCTGGGCATGAACTGGCATCCCTATGGGAGCCCAGCTTGTGCAAGGTGAGGGTTTAACTACTAGGCTACTACGCCAGGCCCTTCCTTGAACTTTTAAAATAACCCTTGCATTGCTGTTTGCCTGACACCCTCATAAGTCACAGGAGACACCTGTAGGAAGCCTGGGTTCTGTGCGTTTTTGTTTTGGAAAAATCCCAAAGGGCCAGGGGGTCACTTTGGTTCAGCTGCCTTCAAAGCAGTCAAAGTCAGTCCACACAGGAACTGGCACCCGTGTGGGACCCTGCACCTCCAACACAAGGGTGTGTCCAGTTGAGCCATCATACTGGGCCCAAACATTCTTTTTTTTTTTTTTTTAAGTTTTATTTTTAATGCTGCAAACATAGTTGAGAAGGATGTATGCCAATGTGGGCCACTGATTAGAGTGGGAGGGTGAAGCTATGGAGGAAGAAGGGTGGGACTAATGTTTTCAGTTTTTTTTTTTCTTTTTCTCCATTATTTTCGCATGGAGTAGAGCGTGTGAGTTGAATGGGAAGGGGCTGTCAAACTACATCAGCAACTGGGCATGATGGGGGATGGTTATTTGATGTCATAGACCCTGATGTGGGGAAGAACGTTCGAAGTGTGTTGTTGAGTGGTTTGATAGTTCTGAGACTTTGTTTTGTTGCTTCAGAGTTGAGAGAGTTTTCCGAGGTGTGTTGGCTGACAAATTGCACCTTAGTGCATCCACACACCCAGATACTTGCCGCCAAAGCTTGGCCAGGAGAGTTGTTTAACCTGTTCTGCTTTGCGTCTTCTGACGTGGCACTCAGCTTCCTCTTGCTGGCCTGGATGAGCAGTCGAGTCTGCTCCGAGTCTGCTCTGTCCCACCTGCCATGTGGCTCTTGTACACATCCATGGCAGCTGTGGCTTAATCAGTCTGGCCTGACCCCAGTCCTGGCTCCCGTGTTTATCAGTAGGGGCTGCAGCTCAGCAAAAGAGTGCCTGCAGTTACCCTGCTAGGTCCACTCCCACTCCTAGCCTGGATCTTGCAGTTGCGATCTAACCTGGCAAACTTGCACCCAGTCTTGACACTTGCCAGCTAATGCTGTGGCAAAGCCCGGCTGGCCCACACTTCTGGCTTGTGTGTGTGTATAACAGTTTATGTTAGATCTGTATTGTTATTAGTTGTTAATATCTTATTATATCTAATTTAGAAGTTCAGCTGTGTGATAGGTAGGTAGGAGAGAAGGCAGCAGAGTTTAACTCTGTCTGTAGTTGAAGGAATCCATTGGATGTCTGGAGTAAGGAAGAAATGCTGTGGTTTGAAGGTAGCAGCACTGACTGGAAACGGTAAGTGTGTGTGTGTGAGAGAGAGAGAGAGAGAGAGAGAGAGAGTTCTGTCAGCTCCGTGTGCTCTGTGCGCACTGGCGTGGTGTGACCTGTGAAACTGGCATTGTTTGGCTGTGGGTGGACTCCCCTTGTGTGTGGGGTGGGGAAGAACAGGGCCCTGGGGCCGGCCTGTTGAGCTGATCTGCAGGAGCGTCCCCTGCTGGGTTTCTGCTGCCTGGTCCAGTGATGATTCTGTCACCCAGGAAGGAGGTGTTGGTGAGGATGTCTCAAGGGAAGCTTCCATCTTTAGTTCCTTCCTGCTGGCAGTTTACTGAGGCAGCCTCTATTTTATCCTCCCCTTGTATGCTTTTGAAGAAGCATAGCATGGTGAGACTTTTGTTTTGGAGTTGTCATTAAATTTGCCACTTTTATTGCAGCAATTATTGGCAATATTTCTCAGGGACAAGTTTGTATGAAGGTAGGTAAAAGGTATAACAGAGAAGCTTGGGTTCCTGTCAAGAGAAATTGTTTTATTGTCTTTGTCTTTGAATTAGATTATTGAGATTAAAAGTGTACATGGAGTATCCTGATGTGATTATTTGCAGTTTTTATTTGCTCCGAATGATGACGTCAGTGTGAAGACACGCTGCCCAGAGGGTGCACGTCAGAGGCACGTAAGCAGGGAGCTCGGCTGGACGTGGGGTGGCCAGGCCTCCACCTGGCCTTCACGGGGGCACACACCTTGTCTGCTCTCAGACCCAGCCCTGGAAAGGGTGGCCATGATCCTTAAGGGAGTCTCTCACTTGGAAGGCATACGCCACGGCAGACCGCCGCCTAGAAAGAGGAGAAGAAGCGTGTAGACACAGCGGGGGGACGGTCATGTGACCATGGAGATGGGCATGGCATGGCACGGGCGTTCAGAGGCCATGGGGGAGCGAGCGTGTGCTGCTGACAGCTGAGCCTCGGATGCCTAGGACAGAGCCCAGAGCCACGCAGCCGGCCTGCTGCACAGTGATCCCCTTGGGCAGACCACGTATATGGAGGCGTTTGCTGGGGGTGTCAGGGGCCTGAGGCATTCGTGTCTCAGAGGTCAGAGCACCGCCCGTGACTGCCGTGTGGAGCTGAGTGCCCTGTGCTGTGCCTGACGGGACAGCCGGCTCCCGGGTGGCCGCAGAGCTTGCCTCACGCAGGTGCCACGTCGTGTGTCTTCCTGTCCTGTTGATGCCTTTGGGTACTCCTACACTCAGCTCTAAGTTGGGATGCTATGTGCGTGGGTTTAATGTGTGTGTTTAAGGAAATCTCCATCTTTTAAAGGTTGTAATTGGATTGGCTGCAACAATAGCCCTCATGGATATTTATTACAAATCAAACATTGTGTGTTTCCTGAGTTCTTCCTGGTTGAGAATGGGTGGCCATGGCTGGAGCGACTGATTCTTACTGCGTTCTGACCCTGGTGGTTTTTACCGTTACTGTGGGCATGGGGGGTGGAGGACCTGGAATAATGGCCCCAGAGGTCTCCTTGTCTCAGACAAAATCTTTGCTGGTCTGAGACTGTGACGGGAGACGTGTCATCGCTGTGTGTCGGGTGGTTTGTTCATTTCTAAAAACAAGCTGTTTTGGTTCTGAAACTGAGGAAATTTGACTTCACGTAGATGTTGAGTAGGTCACTCGAGGTCATGGGCTGGGCAGGTGAGGTGAGGAGGGTCTGCATAGAGGCTGTGGGTCAGTTCCATCTGCTGCATTCTCACGTTTGTCTACCCAGCCGTTCCTTTCTGTAGCAGTTGTTAGGAGAGAGCCTGCTTGTGTCCTTTGCATGACGGAGTGCCCCTTGCAGAGCAGGTGGGGTAGGTGGTCCACGTGGGCCTGGGCCTCCGTGAGCTGCGTGAGCTGCGTGACTGAGGCCAGCAGCCACTTCCTGTGCTTCTCGTGTGATGGTGGTGGCAGTGGCTGTGTCGTTGGGGACACAGGAGCAGTTAGCATGTGCCACCTAGCGTCTTGATTGTGAGTTTCGGTGCTGTCAGATTCAGGACCTTGACTTGGCTGGTCATCTTGGCTTTGAGAGCATTCTGTGGACTTCGTGCATGCCAGGCAAATGTGTGATTGGCTGAATGGTGAAAATGCAGCATTGAGTTACTGGGGGAGATGCTGTGGTGGTAGTTACAGTTAATCTTCTCTGATGTCAGCCTAAATCAGTATTAGCCCTGCACTCGCCCTGGGCAGCTTTTCCAGGTACTGTGCTTGGGCCCGAGCTTGGAGAAGGGCTGCAGTGAGGGCAGCACGCCTCTTGCTGGGTGCCTGTAGCTGCCTGGGCTCTTACTGTCCTCCCCTGAGCACCCTCCAGGTAGCTGAGCCGCGTTCCTGTGGGAGATTGCAGACACGAGCGTGGGGCTGCTTTCCGAGGAGGGCCTTCCTTGTGGCCAGAGCCTTGTGCGGAGGCCTGGGGCCGTGTGCACTCCTCCTGACTCTGCTGTCCAGGCTGTGCATTTCTTGGTGGGCAGTCGTGTTTGTTGGGCTCCCTGTGTGCACTGCTCCTCATCAGTGACGCAGGACTGTCTTGTTAGCTGAGGTTGAGTGCCGCAGAAGCTCCTTGGCCGCAGACCGACTTCTGTCAGTTGAGTGTCTGGAGGCGTGAGGCTGGTTTGGCAGTTGCTGTTTGAGATGGTTGAAGGCAGTATAAGCACAGTTGTGGAGAAAGAAGGCATCAGAATCTCGGGGTGCACCTGATTCCTGAATTTTCAGTCACTTTTGTTTCCTGAAGTGCTGTGTCAAAGGCCACGGGCGAGGGAGCAGACCAGGCGGGTGGAGGGTGACCTGGGGGGAGTGGGGTGCGTGATGCTTGCAGACGACGGGTGGCGGAGTGGGGTGAAGGAAGACTGGAGACCTACCATGCAGTGTGCAGCCCAGTGCCCAGCACACGGCAGGGTGCCAGGCGGCTGCCAGGCGGCTGTGTGCGTAGAATTGGGGCACTTAGCTGGGCTCCCCCCAGACGGGCTGTTGAGAGCTTTCTCAGGCCTGACCCATGGCCCCTTCTGCCGCGTATCCCCGTGTCCACGATGGTTCTCTGTTGTTTTCACATACTTGGTGGCTGCAGTGGGGCACAGAACAGGCTGGCACAGCCCAGCAAAGCCTGGGTCAGGACTGCGGCCGCCGGGTGGGGTACTCCCTGTGTGTGTTCATACCCTTTATACAAGTGCTCACCCAGTTCCAGGACCCATTTCCGGCAATTTCTTCAGGTATATTCTTACTTGAGAAATATCTGTGAAGGAGAGGCTGGTGGGTTGGGGAGCATGCGCAGTTTGTCCCAGGCACACGACCAGCGGGCCAGATCAAAGCAGAGCATCCAGGACTCCATCCTGTGCTCTGCTGGGGACGCCAGCACTGCACGTGAAGGCTCAACTGCACCACACCAGGGCCACAGAAACTCAACTTTTAGCTTTGTCTTCTGTGAACTCTTTGAAATACCCTCATGTATGGAGTGATTTTTATTTTAGTTAGAATTCTTTTCTGACCTTTTCTCTGAAGATTTCAGGTCAGATCTAAATTGTGTTCGTTTCTGCGTGATGGGGCGATGGGTTAGCCACGGTTTGCTTCCTTACCCGATTCCCACGTGGTCACATTCGTGGGGGATGGGGCAGACATCACCGTAGGCTGAAGAAAAGGGTGTGTTTGTTTAGACTGTAGCAGCGCAGAGCTGTGGTGACCTGAGTGGCCAGCCAGGCATGGACTTCAAGTCTAGATCTTGAGCAGGTCCTCGGACTTGAAGGCTTTGCTGACTGGATCTTGAGTCTGGGTTTGATGGTAGCACTGCTTTCTGCAGACTGAGCACTTGGGCAGGTGTGCGGGTAGGCCTGGCACTGCGCTGTTGGTGGTACACATGCGCTGCTAGGACACTGCGGGGGGCACCTGGCAGATGTTCATGTGACTGACAGCCTGAGCTTGCAGACTGAAAACCTCCTCAGATGCTTATAGAAAACATTAAAAAAGTAATGAAACTTTTTGGAGTGTTTCTTTAATGAATCATTTTGTTTTCTTTTAGGATTTGGAGTTCCATGGAGTGATGAGGTTTTATTTTCAAGATAAAGCTGCTGGAAACTTTGCTACAAAATGTATTCGGGTCTCCAGCACTGCGACCACCCAGGACGTGATTGAGACACTGGCAGAGAAATTTCGACCTGACATGCGCATGCTGTCCTCTCCGAAATACTCCCTCTATGAGGTGCATGTCAGTGGAGGTCAGTGTGGGCTGCTTGCTGGGCCGGGGTTCCTACTGCCTGCAGCTGTGCAGTCAGGAGCCTGGGAGCTCAGAGTGTTAGTGCCAGAGCTGATTTATATCTGGGAGGCGATTTTGTAAGTTCTTAGCACATGCGTTGTTTGCAAGTTAGAGTGCACATTAATTTCATACGTTTGTTTAAAGATAAAATCCAACAGAATCTAATTACTTTTCAGAAATGTGGTTTAAAGTCAACCATGGGGAGGGGAGGATCTTGAGCTGCTGGTCTGTTCCCGAGTGGCCACAGTGGCCAGGCCGAGCCCAAGAGCCAGCAAGCCTTCCTCAGGCTCCGAGTGGCTGGAACGTCCTGGGCTGCTGTCTCCGTTAGCAGGGAGCTGAGTGGAAGCGGAGGAGCCAGGACTGGATGCCGGCGTCTCAGACCTCAGCTTATCCTGCTGCACCGCAGTGTCCCCCCACACCTTGTCGTTGTTTTTTGAAATTGTTTCAAAGGCATTTTGAGAGAGAAAGAATAAATTTATAAAAAGTTGGAGTGCTTGGGAAGTGTTGAGTAAGCTGAGGTATTATGTATTGCACAAGCTTCATTTATAGACCAGTTCCATCCCTAGGTCACCGTTTGTTGTTGACACAGGTGCCGTGCTTCTCTGTGCGTAGCAGAGGTGCAGCTGAGGTGTGTGGGACGTGAGGCATCTTGGGTGCGGGCTGGCCCTTGCCCCCACAGTCGTGAGACTGGCCAGGGTTGCGCACTGCGTAACTCATCCATTGCACAGCAGATCAGAGCTTCAGTTCTGAGCTGTTCTTTGTCACAGCAGGAAAGAGGTGTCTGTCCCTAGGGCCCCGTGCTGTGCGGCTGTACTATCAGCAGGATGGCTCTGTGTGCAGCTTCCATGTTGTGCAACGAGATTGGAATGGGGAATCTGAAAAGTCACTGGTTTTGCTTTTGTAGAAAAGTTTTTTTTTTTTTTTTCATTTAAACTTTTTTTTTTTTACTGTATTTTTAATTTAAAGTAAAATATGTTATAAAGGGTCAAAGCAATGATATTGAAACCAAAAAGAGTGGGTTTCTTCCCATGCCTGTGGTCTCCTCTGCCCGTGTGCGCGGGCATGTGCTGGGTCTGTGTGAATGTCTCGGGGCCTGCAATGGCAGCACGCCCGTGGTCTCCTAGCCTCAGATGGCAACCATGTCCTGCCAGGTGGCGTGTTCCTCAAGGTGTGGGAGCCCTGGTTTCTTGCCTGTTTTTTAGACAAGGCTTGCTTGTTGCTGAACCAGGAAAATTGCAACACCGTGTTGATGCAGCCATGACCAGAAGGAGTCCCCTTCAGCCTGCTGTGGTCCTCTGTGTGTGCCGTCTGGCTTGTGGCCCTGTTCAGGTCACTCCGCAAATGGCTACTGTGGCTGGAGCTGGTCTGGAGCCAGGAGCTTCTTCCAGGTCTCCCGCATGGCTGCAGGGCCCAGGATTTGAACCATCTTTTACTGCTTTCCCTGGCCATTGGTAGGAAGCTAGATCAGAAGTGGAGCTGCTGCGACTTAAAACAGTGCCCATTTGGGATGCCAGCACCACAGGTGGCAGCTGTGGGTCAGGCTCCCCTGACTGCACAGCTGCTTGGTCACAGTGCTGGTCCCCGGCTTCTAGACATTTTTCTTTTCTTCTTTTTAAAAGGATTTGTCTTTTTTTTTTTTTTTATTGGAAAGGTAGATTTACAGAGACAAGGAGAGACAGAGAAAAATATTCCCTCATCCCCATTCGCTCCCTAAATGGCTGCAGTGTTCAGAGCTGAGTTGATCAAAAGGCAGGAGCCAGGAGCTTTTTCCAGGTCTCCCACTTGGGTGCAGGAGCCAAGGACTTGGTCCTCCTCTGCTGCTTTCTCAGGCCACAACCAGAGAGCTGGATGGAAGTGGAGCAGCTAGGACATGACCTAGTGCCCACATGGGAACCTGGCGCTTGCAAGGGTAGTATTGGCCAGTTGAGCCATTGCCCCAGCCCCTGCATTTTTTTAGCTCTAGAATTTGTAGCTTCACTTCTGTTGAAAGCATAAAACAATTATGCTACTTTAAAAATAGTGTGACATACCAAGAAGGCTCTGTTGGGTGGGGAGCTGACTGAATCGGGGTTTAGACCCATTGCTTGTCAGCGCCTGCCCTGGCTTTTGTGTTGTTTCTGTGATTGAACTGCAGTGGTTAATATATCAGTTCTCTAAAAGTTAGAAATTTTGATCTAGTGCAAATCTTGCAACAGGAATCTTTGATAATTTGCATTTGTTGCAACAGTAAGAATCTTCTTGGAGTGTTTGGTAACTCGTTTGTTGCATTGAGAATCTGTTCTTGAGCTGTTGCTCTAATTTTCCTTTCTCTTCTTGTCAGTTGATGAAATAATAGTGAAATGTGACTGTATTTTGATAGTGAATTCACTGCTTCTGGGCACTGTTTACAGAAGCTTTTGTCAGGCCCCTGTTAACTCTGGGCTCCTGTGGCACAGGGACTGCCCCCCGCCTCCCGGCCCTCATCTGCGGCTTGTTGCACATCTTGGGTCTGGTTGTCTGGGAGGTGTTTGCCAACATTGTTGTGAGTGGGGCATTGTGACTCGTGCTGTCGTGTGCTGCGTGGGGTGGAGGTGACTGCTCGGGAAGTTTCTGGCACAGTCTTGAGGTGCTTCATCAAGCTGGAGCCTTCTCTGCACTGTCGCTCCTGCGGCCCTGGACGGCACCTGTCCTCTCCCACCTGTCTTTCTGGAACAGTCTGCAGTGCTTTCTCCCTTCAAGCCCATGTGGGCTTTTTCACTGTGGGCATTCCAGGTGGTCCTCCCTGGTAGTGTTTTTATTGTGTTTTGTCTTCAGTGGAGGCTGATTATCCAAAGATAGGGGTTCTGTGAGGGGCTGCTTGCAAAGTAACCAACCTGAAACTGGGTTGGAGTTAGAACCAAGTACTGACGGGGAGTGCGGTGCAGCCCTCCCTGCGGGGAGGACGTCCACCTCCCGCTGGGCAGAGTTGTGCTGTGGAGTGTGGGTCGTCCTGTGCTGACAGAGCACCGCCTGGCCACTGCGGCCTCCTCATTTACTCATCCAGTGGCCTGGCCCTCACTGGACCTTGACTGGTTCAGGCTTGTTGCAATTTTAAAGACCTATTTATGTGGAAGTCAGTGTTTTTTTTGTTTGTTTTTTTTTTTGTTTTTTCTTTGAAGATTTACTTATTCTTTTTATTGGAAAGCCAGATATACAGAGAGGAAGATCTTCTGCTCATGGATTCACTCCCCAAGCGCCTGTAATGGCCTGAGCTGCACTGATCCAAAGCCAGGAGCCTGGAGTCTCCCACATGGGTGCAGGATCCCAAGGCTTTGGGCCGTCCTCGACTGTTTTCCCAGGACACAAACAGGGAACTGGATGGGAAGTGCGGCTGCCGGGATTAGAACCGGCAGCCATATGGGATCCTGGAGCATACCAGGTGGGGACTTTAGCAACTAGGCTACTGTGTCGGGTCTAAAAGTCAGTGTTATAGAGGGAGAGGGACAGAGGCAAAGAGATTACCACGTGCTAGTTAACTCCCTCAAGTGGCTTCAGCAGCCAGAGCTGAGCTAATCTGAAGCCAGAAGCCAGATGCTTCTTTCCACAAGTTATTTATTTACTTATTTATTTATTTATATAGCTAATTAGGGTAAAAAGGTTAAAGGACTACAGGAAAGTGGGTAAGACTAGTATTTTTTCCATATTGTTTCCTTCATGTTTGAAGGGAGGGGTATTAAGGGAGAAGGCCCACCCAGTTTCCCACTTTCCCCAGGTCCCGCGTGTAGGGGATGCTCCGAGGTTCTTGCTCAAGTAGTTTTGATAGTTCACCAGTTATGAATCACTGCCAATCTTGCCACTCCAAGCACTATGAGGTCTTTGAAGAATCCACTGATTGACATAGTCCATTATAGTCTCCGTTTACCCTGTATTTCACTGCCAACATATAGCTGAGATGGTTGGTTGACCTGTTCTGTCTTCTCTCTTTTCTTGGTTAGGGTTCTGAGTCCAGCATTTTGATTGGGGAGATCTCCAAAGAAACTTTGTCTGAGGTGTTCTCAGACCAGATTCTTGTATGTACTAGCAAGCACAGGGCCCGGCTCAGTCCATGGCCCTGATCAGCTGGTGGTTGTGATCACTGGGTTGGTTCTGTTTTCAGCCCCGACTTCCACTGGAACCAATGGGTGTTGCAGTCCAGCCTGGTTCTGCCCAGCACATTCTTGGCGCTCGCATAAACCAGTGGGAGCTGCAGCCCAGTTGGAGTGATCCACAATAACCCCCACCAGGCCCGCCCCCTACCCTGGTTTGCCAGTATGTGTAGCAGACTAGTCCAGTCTGTCCCACATCCTATTCCACCCCAGCCGCTGACCTAGTTTTATGCCCTCCCGTGGAAGTAGTAACCCAAGAGGGAGGAGCCCACTATTTCCCTCCCAGGCCTCTCCCACTCCCAGATTATGCACTCTCCAGATAGTTCTGTGGTTTGACTTGACAGAACTATGCCTCTAGTGCCAGCTTCTGCCAGCTGATGCTGTTGCTAAGCCCAAACAACCCTCACGCACTCTAATTTTGTTTGCACCAGTAGGAATAATCACCCAGCCTGGCTTTTCCCTGATCTAGTCCACATGAGGCATACAGATATTGTAGCCCTGCTTAGCCTGGTCTGCCCCCATCCCAGCCTATGCTCTCCAATGGGTGTAGCTGTCCAGCAAAGGAACCACCCTTTATTCCCCTGCTGGCTCTGCCCCCTCCCTTCCTTGTTCTCACGCTTGGTGGTTGGGTGCTGCGGTCCCTTTCAGTACAGGCAACCTCGCCTTGGCATTCCGTATTGTGCACTAGTCTTTGTTGCGACCAAACCTGGCTCGACCCACACTGTTTTGGTGCTTGGATTTGCCAGTGGATGACATGGACAGATTCAGCCTGGTCTTCCCCTGACTCCTGCCAATTGTATGCCAGTGGGTAACTTTCCATGGCCTGTTCTGGGCTGTTTCCTATCATGTTTCTTGCGCTTACCTGCTGGGACTGTGTCCTGCCAGAGGAGTTACTCAGGCTCCTCCATCAGAACCTCTCCCAATGCCAGATTTTGCACGTATCAGTGGGTCCATGAGCCAGCCCTACTCAGTTTACCTCCTGTCCTAGCAGGAACAGGGGCTTTTCCTGACTGGCCTTCAACCCAAACTGGTTCTTGCTGTTGGATGTTTCAGCCCAGCCATGGTTTGTCCATGCCCACATATGGCTCACACATGGCTCAGTAGGGGTTTGAGACCTTGCCTAGTCCATCGCACATCTATCCCGGTCCTCCAGGACACCAGAGGGTGTTGGGGTCTGGCCTGGTTCGGTGCATCCAGTCCCAGTCCACAGTTGTGCCAAGGGAGACTACAAGCGTTTCCAGATCAGAACGCAGCCCCCATTCCAGGTCACATGCCCCTTGGTGGGAACCTCAACCCGGCTGGGGTTGTCCCCTTAGCTCCCCAACCTGGCCTGTTCCCAGCCATAGATCACGTGAATGCCAGTGGTTGCTCTGACTCAGCTTGGCTTAGCCCCTCACCTGTCCTGACCTCTGCCTTAGATACTGTGGCTAAAGCAGTACATCCCATTCCATTACCAATTGACACATTACCCAGCTGTTGGAGCTACTTTGCCCAGCTTATCTGACCCCCAGGTCTGGACCACATGTTCACCAGCAGCTATGACTCGCCAGGGGAGTTTCCCAAGTTCCTCCACTTGAGCCTCTCCCAGACCCAGTTCTCATACATGCCATTGGGTTTAGGCCAGTGCCTGGTGCATTCTGGCCTTCCATTTGGCCTTGTATGAGCTGGTGAACCTTGCAGCCCAGTCCATCCCACACCCTATTCAGGATACACATTTGGGTGCTACTGCCCTGACCAGTCCTGACTGTTGGGGGTTCCTTTACCTGTGATTCATGGCAGGCTCCTTGGTCACACCTAGCTTAGTCCATCACCACCCCAACTCTTGAGCTAAACAGTGGGGATAGAATTTCCACAAGGTTTGGCTCACACATCCCTCACAGAATCTACCCCCGGTTATGGTTCTTGAATGCTAGTTAATGTAATGGCTTGCTTAATGTGACTCTACTCCTGATCCATCATCATGTCAGGTAACATGATATAATTCTGCAGGACAAGCCCCAAGCCATCGTTTTTACATGGACTGGTATTTGGTGGTCAGCATTGTTCAGTGATTACAAGTTTTACAAAGGAAGAGTTACTGCCAATGGGAATCTTTACAAATGCTTCACGTCCTATAAGCACAATGGGTTCAACCTGGAGCTACCTAAGCAGCGATTCAAAGAACCCCAGAGCTGACCGGTGGCCAGCAGGCAGAGCCTGGCACCAAATGGCACACTGGCCGGCCGGAGACAGCTCACCACGTGCACCTGGTGGCTGGCATCTGGCATCCAGGCATGAGACGCCCCGTCCTGAGACCCACCAGCAGCTGGGAGCCTGCTGGAAGTTTAAACTCCCAGGCCCAAGGTCGCGCCCCTCCCCAATCCCATTTACTGCCCAATGAAGGTGGTGGGTGGATCCCGGACCTGCCCAGTCACGGAGACCTCCCCACTTGGTGTACTCACCCCCAAAGGGAGCAGCCCCTGGAGCCCAGGCAGGCCCGGGGACAGCTTACCACGTGCACCTGGTGGCTGGCATCTGGGATCTAGGCATGAGATGCCCCGACCTGAGACCCACCAGAAACCAGATGCTTCTTCTAGGTCTCCCATGTGAGTGCTGAGGCCCAACATCTGCTGCTTTCCCAGGCACATTAGCCAGGACTCGCACCAGAGCCTAAGTGGGATACTGACTGTAGGTGTGACTTTTAATGTCACTTTATCAACTCAAGTCACGCTCCGCCTCTTGCACTCTAATGCTGCTGTGAAGGTGACGGCCAAGGAGCACTGGAGGAGCTGGGTTAGACACGGGGGACGGGCACTCGGAGCAGGGGCCTGGCTTCCAGGGACAGCGTTGCTGAGCTGAGGAGCTAGCTGTGGAGTCGTAGAGAATCTTCGCTCCTGCTTGGGAGAGTAAGATTGCTCAGGTCATCTAGAGCTCTCTGTGAGGCTGACCTGTGCCCGACTGGAAGGCAGCTGGCACTCTGGAGATGGGGCTGCCTCCACTTCCCTGGTGCCCTTTGGCCTGTGGTAGAAGGTCCTACCACATTAGCGCTCAGAGTTGATGTGTTGCAGGCCATTGGTGGGTGCTTGGGGCATGGCAGGACCAGTGAGTGACCACGACTGGGGGCACGACTGAACTGGTCAGTGGCCACGGCTGGGGGCATGGCAGGACCAGTGAGTGACCACGGCTGGGGACATGGCAGGACTGGTCAGTGACCATGGCTCAGAATCGGGGGTCCTCCTGTCCTGCAGAAGAAATCACCCGACACTTGAGAGTCTCCGAGGTGCTTTATTCCGATCTTCCGTTAAAAGCCATTATGTCCGTTACGCTCCAGCCCCTCCCCCGTCAAGGCCCCCCCCCCCTTATCTGTCAAACTTGTCCAATCAGCTTAAAGATAACCAAGGCACACTAATCAGGGCAAAGGGCCAATCACAGGGCAGGAAATGGTCAGTGCCCCCAACAGCTCAGGGCACATCAGGACCAGTCAGTGACCATGCCAGAGGCACGGCAGGACTGGTCAGTGACCACAGCTTGCTCCTTTGTTTGTTTCATGCTTTGAAGAAGAAAGAAGACTGGACATAGACGAGAAGCCTTTGGTCGTGCAGCTGAACTGGAACAAAGATGACCGGGAGGGCAGGTTTGTCCTGAAGAATGAGAACGATGCAGCTGCTCCCAAGGTGGGTGCCGCGCAGGTTCGGGGACCACAGCCACTGGGGCCCTGGGTGGGCTCGGGGACCACAGCCGCCGGGGCTTTGGGCTGGGTCTTGCGTTCTTTCCAAGCTCTTGGCCTTGTCATCAGTCAGCACGCTGTGTGTGGGCTCCTCGGTGCAGCTCCTTTCTAGTTACGTCAGGTCTCTGTCTCTTTGGAGGATGCTGTCGCATGATTGAGACTTTAAGGGTGGGAGAGTTTTGGGACCCCTGCACTGTTGGGCTGTTCTCTTGGAGTGCTGTCCTGTATTCATGTTGAAGTAGTGTTCCCGTGGGGTGCTGGGACAGGCTCACGTGAGTGAGCGAATGCAGAAGCAGTGGTTAAGACTACTGCATCTCCCACCAACACATTGGGCCTTTGCTTTTAGCAGCAGAGTCTGTTCTCTGGGGAGGTGGCCTACTGGACTCTGACACCTCGCTGGCAGTGTTGTCCTTTGTCTCGGCACACTCTGTGATCTTGGTCACGTGTGTGTTCTGTGCCCCCCTGCAGACCCTCCCTGGCACCAGGAAGTGTGAACTGCTCTGGTCCTTCAGCAAGGAAAGGACCTGGACTTGACTTTCCCAGTGTAGTGACCCTGGCTTTCCTTGTCCCCATTCAGAACTCTCGGGTTGTCCATAAAAGCAGGGTGATTCTGTGTCCTCAAGAGAGAAGCCTTGTTTATAGGTTAAAATATAAATCAAAAATAAGCAAGTCAACAAAAGGACTTAGAAGTTTTTGCATGAATGCGGTAACTCAAGCTGATCTGGGAAAGCCAGTTAGTTTGTTGTGGCTGCTCCTGGCTTCTTTTAAAGGCGAAGGGAAGCCTGGGCAGACAGGTCATGATTTAGATGCTCAGTTTCTGTATTTTCATTAGGCTCCTTTTGCTCAGATGAATCTGTGTAAATTACTAGAGTTTTCTTTATTGCCAAGCAGCTTTCGTGATTCCTACCCAGTTTTATTAGTACCTTTGGTATTTTGCTTGCTTGTTCATTTTAAATTGAATTCAATTCAGGTAGGAAGTACACAGACCTTGAGTGTACAGTTTAATGAAGACCGCATGTGGAGAAGCTCATTACCCGTGGGCGTTCCCTGTTCCTGGGCTGTTTTGGGCAGTGGCAGGTGCAGTGCAGTGAGTTGGGCTGTGGGGTGCCTAGGTGAGCCGGGCGTGGCCAGTGACGTCACCGTGTCCTTTATTAGAAGGTTCAGAGCAACGGGCCTGAGAAGCAGGAGAAGGAAGGTGTGATCCAGAACTTCAAGAGGACGTTGTCAAAGAAAGAGAAGAAGGAAAAGAAGAAGAGAGAGAAAGAGGCCCTGAGACAGGCGTCCGAGAAGGAGGACAGGCCCCTCGCAGGGGATGACATGTAAGTTCATCTTGCGGGGATGTTGTGTTGGCTCCCAGAGGGATCGCCAAACATGTGGGCACCAGCCTGGGCCTGTGTGCGGATGCCCTTTGCACTCCATGGTGAAGGGCTAGGATTTGGATTGGAGTGGGTGTTACCACCCCCAGCATGCCCTGGTCCTGCTCTCCCTTCCGTGACGTGAGCTATGGAGTTGGCCATGCTTCCTCAGGTTGCACTTGACTGTTGGTTCCCAGGAGGCCACGGAGAGGAGCAGGTGTGCACCTTTCCCTGCACATTCTGGCCCAGAGCAGGAGAGAAGGGAGCCATGGTTGTTCTTGTCACTGCAGGAGCTGCGGACGCGGTGCCCCGTCCTGTGGCCTGTACGGTTCCCTGCTCACCCCGTGCGGCGTGTGTGGGGCTGCTCGGACTCAGGCTTGGGTGCTGTCTGGTGCAGTGTTCGCTGCTTTACCTCCCAGCACTGTCTACCTGACTTCCATTGATTGGCATCTCTCCCAGTGTGGAAACACATCACCTGTCATACTTGGCTCCAGAGAGAAGCATAATCCAGTTGGGTTTGTCTTACAAAAATTGCTGCACTTTATATATTTAAGGTTCTCATTGCCTTGTGAGGTGTGGTGTTTTATCACATAATTTTTCCATTCCTCCTGTGTGTGGGCCCCTTTCCGGTGTGCTGCTCAATGATCATCCCACTGGAATTGTTCTTCAAGGGAGGTTGGTGACAGGTCTGTATGGGTTCCTGTGTACCACACTGTTGACCTCCTGCCCCTTCCCTCATGGAACCTGCAGGCTTCTCAGGCCCACCCTGCAGCCGCTGGGCTCTGGGGCAGTGTGCCAGGCCCTCCCTCGCAGTGTCCCTGCAGCCCCCTGGGCCCCGGGGCAGTGTGCCAGGCCCTCCCTCGCAGTGCCCCTCAGTTCTCCTTAGCCATTAAGTTCTTCTGTTAAAGCTCATTTTCTCGAGTTTAAATGGACCGTAAGTGTGCTTCATGCACTGAGGATATGATCCAGTTGTTGAGTGAGGCTCCCCCTGCGTGGCCCTTCTTGCACGGCAGCAGAGTGTTAGCTGCCTCCCGGACACAGTGGCCTTTGGGCTCACTGGGAATCGGCCACAGAGGCTGCATGGGATGTTCTGTGCCAGACAGAGGCATGTGGACGGTGCCCCCCGTGGGACAATACCAAGAAAAGGAGCGTTTAAACTTTGCTTTCTGCTTTGCCGTTTGTCAAGATAGTTTGTAGAGTAATATGTTTGATCTAGAAAATAAACTGCTTCAGATTTCAGCTTGACTGTTCCAAAGCTCGCATGGTTTTAATCACGTGCGTGTTTAAAGTTTGTCAGGTTTGTCCCTCCTGCATCTGTATTCACTCATCAGCTCACCCTCCTAGGCAGTAAGACGAGCTTTTAGTAAAGCAGAGTTTTATTTTAGTCCATTTATTTATTCATTTATTTAAATTAATTTTTATTTGAAATGTGGAGTTACACAGTGAGAAGGAGAGAGCTCCCAGTGGCTGCAGTGGCCCAAGCTGAGCTGATCCCAAACTGGGAGCTTCTTGCAGGTCTCCGTCACGTGGGTGCAGGGCCCGCGCACTTGAGCCAACCTCTGCTGCTTTCCCAGGTCGTAAGAAGCGAGCTGCGTGGAAAGTGGAGGTGCTGGGACTCAAATTGGCACCCATATGGGATGCTGGCTCTGCTGGTAGATAGTCAGCCTGATGTGCCACAATGCCAGCCGCTTTATTATTTTTGTTTAAATTAGAAGTTTGAAAGGCAAAGTTATAGAGGGAAGAGGCAGAGAGAAGAGCAGAGGTCTTCCGTGCTTGGTTCACTCACCACATCCCAAGATGGCCAGGCCTGCGGCTGAAGCCAAGCCTGCAGTTCTAGCCAGAGCGAGTGCAGGGTCTCTGCTCTTCATCCTGTGTTTGTTTCTGGTGTATGTGGAGTTGCGCTGTCTGCTGGGAGTCACTGCAGTGTAGGAGCCCGTGGTCCTGAGAGCTACACTGGAAGCCCCACAGTGGAGCTTGATGCCTCAGCTGGCCGCGCAGGACTCGCTCCTCGGGCTCGGAGGTGGCTGGGGAGATGACGATGTGAAAGGATCGCGGTGTTGTCCTCCCGTTGCAGTGAGAATTCCCGGCTGGCTGCCGAGGTGTACAAGGACATGCCTGAGACCAGCTTCACGCGGACCATCTCCAACCCCGAGGTGGTGATGCGGCGGCGGAGGCAGCAGAAGTTGGAGAAGAGGATGCAGGAGTTCCGGAGCTCAGACGGGCGGCCTGATTCAGGTGCGATTGCTGCGCTGTGCTTCTCTGCGGCCCTCCGTGGATGTTCCTCTGTGGCCTCTGTGGCCTCTGTGGTGGATGTCCCACTGTGCTTCTCTGTGGCCCTCCGTG